>NC_133932.1:17796179-27796179 GCF_031877795.1 Strix aluco
TGTGTAGTGTTAGGGTTAGGGTTATTCTTAGGTTTAGGATTAGGGTTAGTGTTAGAGACATTAGGGTTAGGGTTAGGGTAGGGTTAGGTGTTATATTTAGTGTTACCGTTAGTGTTAGGGTTAGTGTTAAGGATAGGGTTAGGTTAGGGTTAGGGTTAGGGTTAGGGTTAGGATAAGTTTTAGTGTTAGGGTTCGGGTCAGGTAGGGGATAGTGTTAGGGTTATGCTTTAGTGTTAGGTTTAGCGTTAGGGTTAGCGTTATTCATAGTGTTAAGATTAGGGTTGGTGTTAGAGACATTAGAGTTAGGGTTAGTGTTAGGGTTAGGATTAGGGTTAGGGTTAGGGTTAGGGTTAGGGTTAGGGTTAGGGTTAGGGTTAGGGTTATGGTCAGGTTGGGGATAGATTTAGGGTTAGTGTTTAATGTTAGGTTTAACGTTAGGTTTAGTCTTATTCTTAGGGTTAGTTTTAGGGTTAGTGTTAGAGACATTATGGTTAGGTTTAGGGTTAGGGTTACGGTTAGGCTTAGGGTTAGGGTTAGGGTTATCGTTAGCATTAGCGATAAGGTCCGGTTGGGGATAGTATTATGGATATGCTTTAGTGTTACATTTAGCGTTAGGGTTAGCGTTATTCATAGGGTTAGGATAAGGGTTAGTGTTAGAGACATTAGGGTTAGGGTTAGGTTTAGGGTTAGGGTTAGGGTTAGGGTTAGGGTTAGGGTTAGGGTTAGGGTTAGGGTTAGGGTCAGGTTGGGGATAATTTTAGGGTTAGTGTTTAGTGTTAAGTTAAACTTTAGTTTTAGTCTTTTTCTTATGGTTAGGATTAGGCTTAGTGTTAGGGACATTAGGGTTAGGGTTAGGGTTAGGGTTAGGGTTAGGGTTAGGGTTAGAGTTAGGGTTAGGGTGACCGTTAGGGTTACCATTAGGTTTAGGGTCCGGTTGGGGATTTTGTTAGTGTTAGATTTAGTGTTATGTGTAGCGTTAGGGTTAGCGTTATTCATAGGTTTAGGATAGGGTTAGTGTTTGAGACATTAGAGTTAGGGTTAGGTTTAGGGTTAAGTTTAGGTTTAGGGCTAATGTCAGGTTGGGGATAGTTTTAGGGTTAATGTTTATTGTTAGGTTTAAAGTTAGGTTTAGTCTTATTCTTCGGGTTAGGATTAGCGTTAGTGTTAGAGACATTAGGGTTAGGGTTAGTGTTAGAGTTAGGTTTAGGGTTAGAGTTAGAGTTAGGGTTAGGGTTAGGGTTAGGGTTAGTGTTAGCGTCAGGGTTAGGGTCCGGTTGGGGATATTGTTGGGTTTAGGCTTTAATATTATGTGTAGCTTTAAGGTTAGGGTTATTCTTAGGGTTAGGATTAGGGTTAGTGTTAGAGACATTAGGGTTAGGGTTAGGGTTAGGGTTAGGGTTAGAGTGTGGGTTAAGTTCACGTTGGGGACAGCTTTAGGATTAGTGTTTAGTGTTAGCAATAACCTTAGGGTTACTGTTATACTTAGGATTATGATTAGGGTTAGTGTTAGAGAAATTAGGGTTAGGGTTAGGGTTAGGGTTAGGGTTAGGTTTAGGGGTAGGGTTAGGGTTAGGGTTAGGGTAAAGTTCAGGTTGGGGATAGTTTTACGGTTAGTGTTTAGTGTTAGGTTTAACGTTAGGTTTAGTCTTATTCTTAGGGTTAGCATTAGGGTTAGATTTAGAGACATTAGGGTTAGGGTTAGGGTTAGGGTTAGGGTTAGGGTTATGGTTAGGGTTAGGGTTAGGGTTAGTGTTAGGGTTAGAGTCCGGTTGGGGATAGTGTTATGTTTAGGCTTTAATGTTATGTGTAGCTTTAGGGTTAGGGTTATTCTTAGGGTTAGGATTAGGGTTAGTGATAGAGACATTAGGGTTAGGTTTACGGTTAGGTTAGGGTTAGGTTTAGGGTTGGGTTTAGGGTTAGGGTTAGGGGTAGGGTTAGGGTTAGGGTTAGAGTTAGGGTCAGGTTGGTGATAGTGTTAGGGTTATGCTTTAGTGTTAGGTTTAGCGTTAGGTTTAGCGTTATTCATAGGGTTAGGATTAGGGTTAGTGTTAGAGACATTAGGGTTAGGGTTAGGGTTAGGGTTAGGGTTAGGGTTAGGGTTAGGGTTAGGGTTAGGGTTAGGGTCCGGTTGGGGATAGTGTTAGCGTTAGGCTTGAGTGTTATGTTTAGCGTTAGGGTTAGGGTTATTCTTAGGGTTAGGATTAGGGTTTGTGTTAGAGACATTAGGGTTAGGGTTAGGGTTAGGGTTAGGGTTAGGGTTAGGGTTAGGGTTAGGGTTAGGGTTAAGGTTAGTGTCAGGTTGGGGATAGTGTTAGGGTTAGTGTTTAGTGTGTGGTTTAGCGTTAGGGTTAGCGTTATTCATAGGGTTAGCATTAGGGTTAGTGTTAGAGACATTAGGGTTAGGGTTAGGGTTAGGGTTAGGGTTAGGGTTAGGGTTAGGGTTAGCTTTAGCATTAGGGTTAGGGTTAAGGTCCGGTTGGGGATAGTATTAGGTTTAGACTTTAATGTTATGTGTAGTGTTAGGGTTAGGGTTATTGTTATGGTTAGGATTAGGATTAGTGTTAGAGACATTAGGGTTAGGGTTAGGGTCAGTTTGGGGATAGTTTTAGGGTTAGTGTTTAGTGTTAGGTTTAACGTTAGGTTTAGTCTTATTCTTAGGGTTAGGATTAGGGTTAGTTTTAGAGACATTAGGGTTAGGGTTAGGGTTAGGGTTAGGGTTAGGGTTAGGGTTAGGCTTAGGGTTAGGTTTAGGGTTAGGGTTAGGGTTATGGTTAGGGTTAGGGTTAGCGTTAACGTTAGGGTTATGGTCCGGTCGGGGATAGTGTTAGGTTTAGGCTTTATTGTTATGTGTAGCGTTAGGGTTAGGGTTATTCTTAGGGTTAGGATTAGGGTTAGTGTTAGAGACATTAGGGTTAGGGTTAGGATTAGGGTTAGTGTTAGTGTTAGGGTCACGTTGGGGATATTTTTAGGGTTAGTGTTTAATGTTAAGTGTAATGTTAGGTTTAGTCTTATTCGTAGGGTTAGGATTAGGGTTAGTGTTAGGTACATTCGGGTTAGGGTTAGGGTTAGGGTCAGGTTAGTTATAATGTTAGAGTTAGGGTTAGGGTTAGGTGTGATATTTAGTGTTACCGTTAGTGTTAAGGTTAGTGTTAGGTATAGGTTTAGGCTTAGGGTTAGGTTTAGGGTTAGGTTTAGGTTTAGGGTTAGTATTAGGTTTAGGGTTAGGGTTAGGGTTAGGGTTAGGGTTAGGGTTCGGGTTAGAGTTAGGATTAGGGTTAGGGTTAGGTTGGGGATAGTGTTACGGTTATTGTTTAGTGTTAGGTTTAGCGTTAGGGTTAGTGTTATTCATAGGGTTAGGATGAGGGTTATTGTTAGAGACATTAGGGTTAGTGTTAGGGTTAGGGTTAGGGTTAGGGTTAGGGTTAGGGTTAGGGTTAGGGTTAGGGTTAGGGTTAGGTTCCGGTTGGGGATAGTGTTAGCGTTAGGCTTGAGTGTTATGTTTAGCGTTAGGGTTAGGGTTATTCTTAGTGTTAGGATTAGGGTTTGTGTTAGAGACATTAGGGTTAGGGTTAGGGTAGGGTAAGGGTTAGGGTTAGGGTTAGGGTTAGGGTTATGTTTAGGGTTAGGGTGAGGGTTAGGGTTAGGGTTAGGGTTAGGGTTAGGGTTAGGGTTAGGGTTAGTGTCAGGTTGGGGATAGTGTTAGGGTTATTGTTTAGTGTTAGGTTTAACGTTAGGTTTAGTCTTATTCTTAGGGTTAGGATTAGGGTTAGTGTTAGAGACATTAGTGTTAGTTTTAGGGTTAGGTTTAGGATTAGGGTTAGGGTTAGGGTTAGGTTTATGGTTAGGCTTAGGGTTAGCGTTAACGTTAGGGTTATGGTCCGGTCGGGGATAGTGTTAGGTGTAGGCTTTAGTGTTATGTGTAGCGTTAGGGTTAGGGTTATTCTTAGGGTTAGGATTAGGGTTAGTGTTAGAGACATTAGGGTTAGGGTTAGGATTAGGGTTAGTGTTAGTGTTAGGGTCACGTTGGGGATATTTTTAGGGTTAGTGTTTAATGTTAAGTGTAACGTTAGGTTTAGTCTTATTCTTAGGGTTAGGATTAGGGTTAGCGTTAGGTACATTCGGGTTCGGGTTAGGGTTAGGGTCAGGTTAGTGATAATGTTAGAGTTAGGGTTAGGGTTAGGTGTTATATTTAGTGTTACCGTTAGTGTTAAGGTTAGTGTTAGTTATAGGGTTAGGCTTCGGGTTAGGTTTAGGGTTAGGTTTAGTGTTAGGGTTAGTGTTAGAGTTAGGGTTAGGGTTAGGGTTAGGGTTAGGGTTAGGGTTAGGGTCAGGTTGGGGATAGTGTTAGGGTTAGTGTTTAGTGTTAGGTTTAGCGTTAGGATTAGTGTTATTCATAGGGTTAGGATTAGGGTTATTGTTAGAGACATTAGGGTTAGGGTTAGGGTTAGGGTTAGGTTCAGGGTTAGGGTTAGGATTAGCGTTAGGATTAGTGTCCGGTTGGGGATAGTGTTAGGGTTAGGCTTTAGTGTTATGTGTAGCGTTAGGGTTAGGGTTATTCTTAGGGTTATTATTAGGGTTTCTGTTAGCGACATTAGAGTTAGGGTTAGGGTTAGTGTCAGGTTGGGGATAGTGTTAGTGTTAGTGTTTAGTGTTAGGTTTAGCGTTAGGGTTAGTGTTATTCATAGGGTTAGGATTAGGGTTAGTGTTAGAGACATTAGGTTTAGGGTTAGGGTTAGGGTTAGGGTTAGGGTTAGGGTTAGGGTTAGGGTTAGGGTTAGGGTTAGGGTTAGGGTTAGGGTCAGTTTTGGCATAGTTTTAGGGTTAGTGTTTAGTGTTAGGTATAACTTTATGTTTAGTCTTATTCTTAGGGTTATGGTTAGGGTTAGTGTTAGAGACATTAGGTTTAGGGTTAGGGTTAGGGTTAGGGTTAGGGTTAGGGTTAGCGTTAGGGTTAGGGTTAGGGTTAGGGTTAGGGTTAGGGTTAGGGTTAGGGTTAGGGTTAGGGTTAGGGTCCGGTTGGGGATAGTGTTAGCGTTAGGCTTGAATGTTATGTTTAGCGTTAGGGTTAGGGTTATTCTTAATGTTAGGATTAGGGTTTGTGTTAGAGACATTAGGGTTAGGGTTAGGGTTAGGGTTAGGCTTAGTGTCAGGTTGGGGATAGTGTTAGGGTTATGCTTTAGTGTTAGTTTTAGCGTTAGGGCTATCTTTATTCATAGGTTAAGGATTAGGGTTAGTGTTAGTGACATTAGGGTTGGGGTTAGGTTTAGGGTTAGGGTTAGGGTTAGCGTTAGCTTTAGGCTTAGCGATAGATTTAGGCTTAGCGTTAGGGTTAGGGTCCGCTTGGGGATAGTGTTACGGTTAGGCTTGAGTGTTATGTGTAGCGTTAGGGTTAGGGTTATTCTTAGGGTTAGGATTAGGTTTTCTGTTAGAGACATTAGGGTTAGGGTTAGGGTTAGGGTAAGGGTTAGGGTTAGGGTAGGTTTAGGGTTAGTGTTATTGTTAGGGTCAGGTTGGGGATAGAGTTAGGTTTATGCTTTAGTGTTAGGTTTAGATTTAGTTTTAACATTATTCTTAGGGTTAGGATTAGGGTTAGTGTTAGAGACATTAGGGTTAGGGTTAGGGTTAGGGTTAGGGTTAGGGTTAGGGTTAGGGTTAGGGTTAGGGTTTAGGGTCAGGTTGAGGATAGTTTTAGGGTTAGGGTTTAGTGTTATGTTTAACCTTACGTTTAGTCTTATTATTAGGGTTAGGATTAGGGTTCGGGTTAGAGACATTAGGGTTAGTGTTAGAGACTTTAGGTTTAGAGTTAGGGTTAGGGCTAGGGTTAGGGACATTAGAGTTAGGGTTAGGGTTAGGGTTAGGGTTAGGGTTAGGGTTAGGGTTAGGGTCAGGTTGGGGATAGTGTTAGGGTGAGTGTTTATTGATAGGTTTAGTCTTATACTTAGGGTTAGGATTAGGGTTAGTGTTAGGGACATTAGGGTTAGGGTTAGGGTTAGGGTTAGGGTTAGGGTTAGGGTTAGGGTTAGGGTTAGGGTCAGGTTTAGGGTTAGGCTTAGGGTTATTGTTAGGGTTAGGGTTAGGATCAGGTTGGGGATAGTGTTAGGTTTAGGCTTTAGTGTTAGGTTTATCGTTAGGGTTAGGGTTATTCTTAGGGTTAGGATTAAGGTTAGTGTTAGAGACATTAGCGTTAGGGTTAGGGTTAGGGTTAGGGTTAGGGTTGCGGTCAGTTTGGGTATAGTCTTAGGGTTAGTGTTTAGTGTTAGTTTAACGTTAGGTTTAGTCTTATTCTTAGGGTTATGATTAGGGTTAGTGTTAGGGACATTAGGGTTAGGATTAGGGCTAGGATCAGGTTAGTGATAATGTTAGTGTTAGGAATAGGGTTAGGGGTTAGTGTTAGAGTTAGGGTTAGCGTTAGGGTTAGGGTTAGGGTTAGGGTTAGGGTTAGGGTTAGGGTTAGGGTCAGGTTAGCGATGGTGTTAGTGTAAGGGTTATGTTTAGGGGTTAGATTTAGGGTTAGGGTTAGATTTAGGTCAATACTTAGAGTTTAGAGTTAGGGTTAGGTTTAGGGTTAAGTTTAGCGTTAGGGTTAGGGTTATTCTTAGGGTTAGGATTAGGATTAATGTTAGAGTCTTTAGGGTTAGGGTTAGGGTTAGGGTTACGGTTAGGGTTAGGGTTAGGGTTAAGGTTAGTGTCAGGTTGGGGATAGTGTTAGGGTTAGGCTTTAGTGTTATCTGTAGCGTTACGGTTAGGGTTATTCTTAGGGTTAGGATTAGGGTTAGTGTTAGAGACATTAGGGTTAGGGTTAGGGTTAGGTTTAGGGTTAGGTTTAGGGTTAGGGTCAGGTTGGGGATAGTGTTAGGGTTCAGTTTTAGTGTTATGTGTAGTGTTAGGGTTAGGGTTATTCTTAGGGTTAGGATTAGGTTTAGTGTTAGAGACGTTACAGTTAGCGTTAGGGTTAGGGTTAGGGTGGGGATAGTTTTAGTGATAGTGTTTAGTGTTAGGTTTAATGTTAGGTTTAGTCTTATTTTTAGGGTTAGGATTAGGGTTAGTGTTAGGGACATTAGGGTTAGGGTTAGGGTTAGGGTCAGGTTAGTGTTAATGATATTGTTACTGTAAGGGTTAGGTGCTATAATTAGTGTTACCGTTAGTGTTAGGGTTAGTGTTAGGGATAAAATTAGTGGTTAGTGTTAGGGTTAGAGTTAGGGTTAAGGTTAGGTTTAGGGTCAGGTTAGCGATGGTGTTAGTGTAAGGGTTAGGTTTAGGGGTTAGATTTAGGGTTAGGGTTAGAGTTAGGTCAATCCTTAGAGTTTAGTGTTAGGGTTAGGGTTAGGGTTAGGGTTAGGGTTAGGGTCAGGTTGGGGATAGTGTTAGGGTTAGGTTTAGTGTTATGTGTAGCGTTAGGGTTATGGTTATTCTTATGGTTAGGATTAGGGTTAGTCTTACAGACATTAGGTTTAGAGTTATGGTTAGGGTTAGGGTTAGGGTTAGGTTAGGGTCAGGTTGGGGATATTTTTAGGGTTAGTGTTTAGTGTTAGGTTTAATGTTAGATTTAATCTTATTCTTATGGTTAGGATTAGGGTTAGTGTTAGGGACATTAGGGTTAGGGTTAGGGTTAGGGTCAGGTTAGCGATGGTGTTAGTGTAAGGGTTATGTTTAGGGGTTAGATTTAGTGTTAGGGTTAGAGTTAGGTCAATACTTAGTGTTTAGGGTTAGGGTTAGGGTTAAGGGTTAGGGTTAGCATTAGTGTTAGGGTTAGGGTCAGGTTATTGATGGTGTTAGTGTAAGGGTTAGGTTTAGGGGGTAGAGTTAGGGTTAGGGTTAGGCTTAGAATTAGGGCAAAAGTACACGTTTTATGCTTAGATTTAGGGTTAGGGTTTGGGTTAGGGTTAGGTTTAGGGTTAGGGTTAGGGTTAGGGTTAGGGTTAAGGTTAGGGTTAGGGTTAGCATTAGGTTCAGGTTGGTGAGAGTGTTAAGGTTAGGGTTTAGTGTTAGATTTAGCGTTAGCATTAGGGTTATTCTTAGGGTTAGGATTAGGTTTAGGGTTAGGGACATAAGGGTTAGGGTTAGGCTTAGGCTTAGGGTTAGGGTTAGGTTTAGGATTAGGGTTAGGGTCAGGTTAGGGATGGTGTTAGTGTTAGGGTTAGAGTTGGAGCTAGGGTTGGGCTTAGAGTCATTAGGATTAGGGGTAGGGTTAGGGTTAGGTTTAGGGTTAGGGTTAGGGTGAGGTTAGTGATAATGTTAGAGTTAGGGTTAGGTGTTATAGTTAGGGTTATCGTTAGTGTTAGGGTTAGTGTTAGGGATAGGGTTAGGGTTTAGGGTTAGGGTTAGGGTTAGGGTTAGGGTTAGGGTTAGGGTTAGGGTTAGGGTTAGGGTTAGGGATAGGTTCATGTTAGCGATGGTGTTAGTGTAATGGGTTAGGTTTAGGGGTTAGAGTTAGGGTTAGGTTTAGGCTTAGAGTTAGGGCAAAAGTTACGGTTTAGGTTTAGGTTTAGGGTTAGGGTTTGGGTTAGGGTTAGGGTTAGGGTTAGGGTTAGGGTTAGCATCAGGGTGAGCTTGGGGATACTGTTAAGGTTAGGGTTTAGTGTTAGGTTTAGCGTTTGGTTTAGGGTTATTCTTAGGGTTAGGATTAGGGTTAGGGTTAGGGACATTAGAGTTAGGGTTAGGGTTAGGGTTATGGTTAGGGTTAGGGTTAGGGTTAGGGTTAGGGTTAGGATCAGGTTAGGGATGTTGTTAGTGTTAGTGTTAGAGTTAGAGCTATGTTTGCGTTTAGAGTCATTAGGATTAGGGTTAGTGTTAGAGTTAGAGCTACTGTTTATAGGTTAGGGTTACGGGTTACGGTTAGGGTAAGGGTTAGTCTTAGGCTTAGGTTAGGGTTAGGGTTAGGGTTATGGTTATGGTTAGGGTTAGTGTTAGTTTTACGGTTAGGTTTAGGGTTCGTGTCAGGTTTGGGATACTGTTAATGTTAGGGTTTAGTGCTAGGTTTAGCGTTAGGGTTAGGGTTATTCTTAGGGTTAGGATTAGGGTTAGGAACATTAGGGTTAGGGTTACGGTTAGGATTAAGTGTTAGAGTTAGGGTTAGCATTAGGTTTAGGGTTTGGGTTACGGTTATCGTTAGGTTTAGAGCCATTAGGGTTAGGGTTAGTATTAGGGTTAGGGTTAGGGTTAGGGTTAGGGTTAGGGTTAGGGTTAGGGTTAGGGTTAGGGTTAGGGTTAGGGATTGGGTCAGGTTCAGGTTACAGATAGTGTTAGTGTTAGGCTTAGCCTTAGGGTTAGGGTTAGGGTTAGGTTAGGGATGGTGTTAGTGTTAGGATTAGAATTAGACCTAGCGTTGGATTTAGACTCATTAGGATTAGGGTTAGGGTTAGAGTTAGAGCTACTGTTTATAGGTTAGTGTTTCAGGTTATGGTTAGGGTTAGGCTTAGGCTTAGGCTTAGGTTAGGGTTAGGGTTACAATTAGGGTTATGGTTAGGGTTAGGGTTAGGGTTAGGGTCAGGTTGGGGATACTGTTAGGGTTAGGGTTTAGTGTTCGGTTTAGCATTAGGGTTATAGTTATTCTTAGGTTTAGGATTAGGGTTATTGTTAGGGACATTAGGGTTAGGGTTAGGTTTAGGGTTAGGGTTAGGGTTAGGGTTAGGGTTAGGGTTAGGGTTATGCTTAGGCTTAGGGTTAGGTGTTAGGGTTAGGTTTAGGGTCAGGTTAGTGATAATGTTAGAGTTAGGGTTAGGGTTAGGTGTTATAGTTAGGGTTACCGTTAGTGTTAGGGTTAGTGTTAGGGATAGGGTTAGGGGTTAGGTTTAGGGTTAGGGTTAGGGTTAGGGTTAGGATTAGGTTTAGGGTTAGTGTTAGGGTTAGGGTTAGGTTAGGGATGGTTTTAGTGTTAGGATTAGAGTTAGACCTAGGGTTGGATTTAGACTCATTAGGATTAGGGTTAGGGTTATAGTCAGAGCTACTGTTTATAGGTTAGGGTTTCGGGTTATGGTTAGGGTTAGGCTTAGGCTTAGGCTTAGGTTAGGGTTAGGGTTATGATTATGGTTATGGTTAGGGTTAGGGTTAGGGTTAGGGTTAGGGTTAGGGTTAGGGTTAGGGTTAGGGTTAGGGTCAGGTTGGGGGTCAGGTCAGGTCAGGGTTTAGTGTTCGGTTTAGCATTAGGGTTATGGTTATTCTTAGGTTTAGGATTAGGATTAGTGTTAGGGACATTAGGGTTAGGGTTAGGGTTAGGGTTAGGTTTAGGGGTTAGGGTTAGGGTTAGGGTTAGGGTTAGGGTTAGGGTTAGGGTTAGGGTTAGGGTTAGGGTTAGGGTTAGGGTTAGGGCTAGGGTTAGTGTTAGGTTTAGGGTCAGGTTAATGATAATGTTAGAGTTAAGGTTAGAGTTAGGTGTTATAGTTAGGGTTACCGTTAGTGTTAGGGTTAGTGTTAGGGATAGGTTTAGGGGTTAGTGTTAGGAATAGGATTAGGGTTAGGGTCAGGTTAGGTATGGTGTTAGTTTTAGGGTTAGAGTTAAAGCTAGGGTTGGCCTTAGAGTCATTAGGATTAGGGTTAGGGTTAGGGTTAGGGTTAGGTTTAGGGTTAGGGTTAGGGTTAGGGTTAGGTTTAGGGATAGGTTCATGTTAGTGATGGTGTTATTGTAAGGGTTAGGTTTAGGGGTTAGAGTTAGGGTTAGGGTTAGGCTTAGAGTTAGGGCAAAAGTTACGGTTTAGTTTTAGGTTTAGAGTTAGGGTTAGGGTTAGGGTTAGGGTTAGGGTTAGAGTTAGGGTTAGGGTTAGGCTTAGAGAGAGGTTTAGGGCTTTTTGTAAGGGTTAGGGTTAGAGTTAGGGCTAGGATTATGTTTAGAGTCATTAGTATTATGGTTAGGCTTAGAGTTAGAGTTACTGTTTAGAGGTTAGTGGTACGGGTTATGGTTAGGGTTAGGCTTAGACTTAGGCTTAGGTTTTAGTGTTAGGTTTAAGTTTAGCGTTAGCATTAGGGGTAGGTTTAGGATTAGTTTAGGGGTAGGGTTGGGGTTAGGGTTAGGATTTGGGTCAGGTTAGGTATAGTGTTAGTTTTAGGTATAGGGTTAGGGTTTGAGTTAAGGTTAAGGGTTAGGGTTTGGGTTAGGTTAAGGGTTAGGGTTAGGGTCTGGGTTAGACTTAGAGAGAGGTTTAGGGTTAGGGTTAGGGTTTAGGGTTACGGTTAGGGAAAGTGTTAATGTTAGGGTTATGGTTAGGGGTTAGTTTTAGCGTCAGGGTTAGGCTTCGGGTTAGGGGTAGGGTCAGTTTTAGGGCCATTAGTGTTAGGGTTAGGATTAGGGTTAGGGTTAGGGTTAGGCTTAGATTTAGGCTTAGGTTTACGGTTAGGGAACGGTTAGGGGTTAGGGTTAGGTTTAGGGGTTAGGGGTTAGGGTTAGGGTTATGGTTAGACTTAGTGTTAGGGGTTAGGGTTAGAGTTAGGGCTAGGGTTAGGGTTAGGGTTAGGGTTAGGGCTCAAGGTTAGGGTTAGGTTTAGGGTTAGTTTTAGTGTTATGGTAAGTGTTAGGGTTATGTTTAGGCTTAGGGTTAGGGTTAGGGTTAATGTATGGGTTACAGTTAGGGTTAGTGGTTAGGTTTAGTTTAAGTTTAGGATTAGGGTTAGCTTTAGGGTTAGGGTTAGGTTCGTTAGGGTTAGTGTTAGGTTTAATGTTAGGGTTAGGGGTTATGTTAGTGTTAAGTTAAGGTCAGGTTTCTGTTTTAGTGGTAGGGTTAGGGGTTGGGTTTAGGATTAGGCTTACGGTTAGAGTTAGGGAGAGGGTTAGGGTTAGTGTTAGGTTTAGGATTAGGGTTAGGGTTAGACTTAGAGACAGGGTTAGGGACTTGTGTTAGTGCTAGTTTTTTAGTTAGGGCTAGGGTTAGCTTTAGAGGCTTTAGGATTAGGGTTAGGGTTAGGGTTAGGGTTAGAGTTAGAGTTACTGTTTAGAGGTTAGTCTTATGGTTTATGGTTAGAGTTAGGGTTAGGTTTAGGCTTAGGTTTTAGGGTTAGGCTTAGGTTTAGGGTTATGGTTAGGGTTTGTGTTATGTTTCGGTTTAGTGGTTAAGTTTAGGTTATGTTCAGTATTGGGGTGATGTTTAGGGTTAGGTTTAGGTTCGTTAGGGTTTGTGTTAGGGTTAATGTTAGAGTTAGGTCTTAGGGGTTAGGGTTAGGGTTATGTTAAGGTTAGGGTTCTTTGTTAGGGGTAGGGTTAGGAGTTGGGTTTAGGATTAGTCTTACAGTTAGATTTAGGGAGATGGTTAGGGGTTAGGGTTAGGCTTATAGTTAGAGTGAGGGTTAGGGTTAGGTTTAGAGTCATTAGGATTAGGGTTAGGGTTAGGGTTAGAGTTACTGTTTAGAGGTTAGCGTTATGGGTTATGGTTAGGGTTAGGTTTAGACTTAGATTTTAGGGTTAGGGTTAGATTTAGGGTTAGGGTTAGGTTTACGATTACGGTTAGTGTTAGTGTTAGGGTTAGGGTCATGTTAGCAATGGTGTTAGTGTAAGTGTTAGGTTTAAGGGTTAGATTTAGGGTTAGGGTTAGTGTTAGGTCAAAGCTTAGAGTTTAGGTTTAGGGTTAGGGTTAGGGTTAGGTTTAGGATTAGGGTTAGGGTTAGGGTTAGGGTTTAGGGTTAGGGTTAGGGTTACGGTTACGGTTACGGTTACGGTTACGGTTAGGATTTCGGTTAGGGTTAGGTTTAGGGTTAGGGTTAGGGTTAGGGTTAGGGTTAGGGTTAGGGTCAGGTTTAGGGTTAGGCTTAGGGTTATTGTTAGGGTTAGGGTTAGGATCAGGTTGGGGATAGTGTTAGGTTTAGGCTTTAGTGTTAGGTTTATCGTTAGGGTTAGGGTTATTCTTAGGGTTAGGATTAAGGTTAGTGTTAGAGACATTAGCGTTAGGGTTAGGGTTAGGGTTAGGGTTAGGGTTGCGGTCAGTTTGGGTATAGTCTTAGGGTTAGTGTTTAGTGTTAGTTTAACGTTAGGTTTAGTCTTATTCTTAGGGTTATGATTAGGGTTAGTGTTAGGGACATTAGGGTTAGGATTAGGGCTAGGATCAGGTTAGTGATAATGTTAGTGTTAGGAATAGGGTTAGGGGTTAGTGTTAGAGTTAGGGTTAGCGTTAGGGTTAGGGTTAGGGTTAGGGTTAGGGTTAGGGTTAGGGTTAGGGTCAGGTTAGCGATGGTGTTAGTGTAAGGGTTATGTTTAGGGGTTAGATTTAGGGTTAGGGTTAGATTTAGGTCAATACTTAGAGTTTAGAGTTAGGGTTAGGTTTAGGGTTAAGTTTAGCGTTAGGGTTAGGGTTATTCTTAGGGTTAGGATTAGGATTAATGTTAGAGTCTTTAGGGTTAGGGTTAGGGTTAGGGTTACGGTTAGGGTTAGGGTTAGGGTTAAGGTTAGTGTCAGGTTGGGGATAGTGTTAGGGTTAGGCTTTAGTGTTATCTGTAGCGTTACGGTTAGGGTTATTCTTAGGGTTAGGATTAGGGTTAGTGTTAGAGACATTAGGGTTAGGGTTAGGGTTAGGTTTAGGGTTAGGTTTAGGGTTAGGGTCAGGTTGGGGATAGTGTTAGAGTTCAGTTTTAGTGTTATGTGTAGTGTTAGGGTTAGGGTTATTCTTAGGGTTAGGATTAGGTTTAGTGTTAGAGACGTTACAGTTAGCGTTAGGGTTAGGGTTAGGGTGGGGATAGTTTTAGTGATAGTGTTTAGTGTTAGGTTTAATGTTAGGTTTAGTCTTATTTTTAGGGTTAGGATTAGGGTTAGTGTTAGGGACATTAGGGTTAGGGTTAGGGTTAGGGTCAGGTTAGTGTTAATGATATTGTTACTGTAAGGGTTAGGTGCTATAATTAGTGTTACCGTTAGTGTTAGGGTTAGTGTTAGGGATAAAATTAGTGGTTAGTGTTAGGGTTAGAGTTAGGGTTAAGGTTAGGTTTAGGGTCAGGTTAGCGATGGTGTTAGTGTAAGGGTTAGGTTTAGGGGTTAGATTTAGGGTTAGGGTTAGAGTTAGGTCAATCCTTAGAGTTTAGTGTTAGGGTTAGGGTTAGGGTTAGGGTTAGGGTTAGGGTCAGGTTGGGGATAGTGTTAGGGTTAGGTTTAGTGTTATGTGTAGCGTTAGGGTTATGGTTATTCTTATGGTTAGGATTAGGGTTAGTCTTACAGACATTAGGTTTAGAGTTATGGTTAGGGTTAGGGTTAGGGTTAGGTTAGGGTCAGGTTGGGGATATTTTTAGGGTTAGTGTTTAGTGTTAGGTTTAATGTTAGATTTAATCTTATTCTTATGGTTAGGATTAGGGTTAGTGTTAGGGACATTAGGGTTAGGGTTAGGGTTAGGGTCAGGTTAGCGATGGTGTTAGTGTAAGGGTTATGTTTAGGGGTTAGATTTAGTGTTAGGGTTAGAGTTAGGTCAATACTTAGTGTTTAGGGTTAGGGTTAGGGTTAAGGGTTAGGGTTAGCATTAGTGTTAGGGTTAGGGTCAGGTTATTGATGGTGTTAGTGTAAGGGTTAGGTTTAGGGGGTAGAGTTAGGGTTAGGGTTAGGCTTAGAATTAGGGCAAAAGTACACGTTTTATGCTTAGATTTAGGGTTAGGGTTTGGGTTAGGGTTAGGTTTAGGGTTAGGGTTAGGGTTAGGGTTAGGGTTAAGGTTAGGGTTAGGGTTAGCATTAGGTTCAGGTTGGTGAGAGTGTTAAGGTTAGGGTTTAGTGTTAGATTTAGCGTTAGCATTAGGGTTATTCTTAGGGTTAGGATTAGGTTTAGGGTTAGGGACATAAGGGTTAGGGTTAGGCTTAGGCTTAGGGTTAGGGTTAGGTTTAGGATTAGGGTTAGGGTCAGGTTAGGGATGGTGTTAGTGTTAGGGTTAGAGTTGGAGCTAGGGTTGGGCTTAGAGTCATTAGGATTAGGGGTAGGGTTAGGGTTAGGTTTAGGGTTAGGGTTAGGGTGAGGTTAGTGATAATGTTAGAGTTAGGGTTAGGTGTTATAGTTAGGGTTATCGTTAGTGTTAGGGTTAGTGTTAGGGATAGGGTTAGGGTTTAGGGTTAGGGTTAGGGTTAGGGTTAGGGTTAGGGTTAGGGTTAGGGTTAGGGTTAGGGATAGGTTCATGTTAGCGATGGTGTTAGTGTAATGGGTTAGGTTTAGGGGTTAGAGTTAGGGTTAGGTTTAGGCTTAGAGTTAGGGCAAAAGTTACGGTTTAGGTTTAGGTTTAGGGTTAGGGTTTGGGTTAGGGTTAGGGTTAGGGTTAGGGTTAGGGTTAGGGTTAGGGTTAGGGTTAGGGTTAGCATCAGGGTGAGCTTGGGGATACTGTTAAGGTTAGGGTTTAGTGTTAGGTTTAGCGTTTGGTTTAGGGTTATTCTTAGGGTTAGGATTAGGGTTAGGGTTAGGGACATTAGAGTTAGGGTTAGGGTTAGGGTTATGGTTAGGGTTAGGGTTAGGGTTAGGGTTAGGGTTAGGATCAGGTTAGGGATGTTGTTAGTGTTAGTGTTAGAGTTAGAGCTATGTTTGCGTTTAGAGTCATTAGGATTAGGGTTAGTGTTAGAGTTAGAGCTACTGTTTATAGGTTAGGGTTACGGGTTACGGTTAGGGTAAGGGTTAGTCTTAGGCTTAGGTTAGGGTTAGGGTTAGGGTTATGGTTATGGTTAGGGTTAGTGTTAGTTTTACGGTTAGGTTTAGGGTTCGTGTCAGGTTTGGGATACTGTTAATGTTAGGGTTTAGTGCTAGGTTTAGCGTTAGGGTTAGGGTTATTCTTAGGGTTAGGATTAGGGTTAGGAACATTAGGGTTAGGGTTACGGTTAGGATTAAGTGTTAGAGTTAGGGTTAGCATTAGGTTTAGGGTTTGGGTTACGGTTATCGTTAGGTTTAGAGCCATTAGGGTTAGGGTTAGTATTAGGGTTAGGGTTAGGGTTAGGGTTAGGGTTAGGGTTAGGGTTAGGGTTAGGGTTAGGGTTAGGGTTAGGGTTAGGGTTAGGGATTGGGTCAGGTTCAGGTTACAGATAGTGTTAGTGTTAGGCTTAGCCTTAGGGTTAGGGTTAGGGTTAGGTTAGGGATGGTGTTAGTGTTAGGATTAGAATTAGACCTAGCGTTGGATTTAGACTCATTAGGATTAGGGTTAGGGTTAGAGTTAGAGCTACTGTTTATAGGTTAGTGTTTCAGGTTATGGTTAGGGTTAGGCTTAGGCTTAGGCTTAGGTTAGGGTTAGGGTTACAATTAGGGTTATGGTTAGGGTTAGGGTTAGGGTTAGGGTCAGGTTGGGGATACTGTTAGGGTTAGGGTTTAGTGTTCGGTTTAGCATTAGGGTTATAGTTATTCTTAGGTTTAGGATTAGGGTTATTGTTAGGGACATTAGGGTTAGGGTTAGGTTTAGGGTTAGGGTTAGGGTTAGGGTTAGGGTTAGGGTTAGGGTTATGCTTAGGCTTAGGGTTAGGTGTTAGGGTTAGGTTTAGGGTCAGGTTAGTGATAATGTTAGAGTTAGGGTTAGGGTTAGGTGTTATAGTTAGGGTTACCGTTAGTGTTAGGGTTAGTGTTAGGGATAGGGTTAGGGGTTAGGTTTAGGGTTAGGGTTAGGGTTAGGGTTAGGATTAGGTTTAGGGTTAGTGTTAGGGTTAGGGTTAGGTTAGGGATGGTTTTAGTGTTAGGATTAGAGTTAGACCTAGGGTTGGATTTAGACTCATTAGGATTAGGGTTAGGGTTATAGTCAGAGCTACTGTTTATAGGTTAGGGTTTCGGGTTATGGTTAGGGTTAGGCTTAGGCTTAGGCTTAGGTTAGGGTTAGGGTTATGATTATGGTTATGGTTAGGGTTAGGGTTAGGGTTAGGGTTAGGGTTAGGGTTAGGGTTAGGGTTAGGGTTAGGGTTAGGGTCAGGTTGGGGGTCAGGTCAGGTCAGGGTTTAGTGTTCGGTTTAGCATTAGGGTTATGGTTATTCTTAGGTTTAGGATTAGGATTAGTGTTAGGGACATTAGGGTTAGGGTTAGGGTTAGGGTTAGGTTTAGGGGTTAGGGTTAGGGTTAGGGTTAGGGTTAGGGTTAGGGTTAGGGTTAGGGTTAGGGTTAGGGTTAGGGCTAGGGTTAGTGTTAGGTTTAGGGTCAGGTTAATGATAATGTTAGAGTTAAGGTTAGAGTTAGGTGTTATAGTTAGGGTTACCGTTAGTGTTAGGGTTAGTGTTAGGGATAGGTTTAGGGGTTAGTGTTAGGAATAGGATTAGGGTTAGGGTCAGGTTAGGTATGGTGTTAGTTTTAGGGTTAGAGTTAAAGCTAGGGTTGGCCTTAGAGTCATTAGGATTAGGGTTAGGGTTAGGGTTAGGGTTAGGTTTAGGGTTAGGGTTAGGGTTAGGGTTAGGTTTAGGGATAGGTTCATGTTAGTGATGGTGTTATTGTAAGGGTTAGGTTTAGGGGTTAGAGTTAGGGTTAGGGTTAGGCTTAGAGTTAGGGCAAAAGTTACGGTTTAGTTTTAGGTTTAGAGTTAGGGTTAGGGTTAGGGTTAGGGTTAGGGTTAGAGTTAGGGTTAGGGTTAGGCTTAGAGAGAGGTTTAGGGCTTTTTGTAAGGGTTAGGGTTAGAGTTAGGGCTAGGATTATGTTTAGAGTCATTAGTATTATGGTTAGGCTTAGAGTTAGAGTTACTGTTTAGAGGTTAGTGGTACGGGTTATGGTTAGGGTTAGGCTTAGACTTAGGCTTAGGTTTTAGTGTTAGGTTTAAGTTTAGCGTTAGCATTAGGGGTAGGTTTAGGATTAGTTTAGGGGTAGGGTTGGGGTTAGGGTTAGGATTTGGGTCAGGTTAGGTATAGTGTTAGTTTTAGGTATAGGGTTAGGGTTTGAGTTAAGGTTAAGGGTTAGGGTTTGGGTTAGGTTAAGGGTTAGGGTTAGGGTCTGGGTTAGACTTAGAGAGAGGTTTAGGGTTAGGGTTAGGGTTTAGGGTTACGGTTAGGGAAAGTGTTAATGTTAGGGTTATGGTTAGGGGTTAGTTTTAGCGTCAGGGTTAGGCTTCGGGTTAGGGGTAGGGTCAGTTTTAGGGCCATTAGTGTTAGGGTTAGGATTAGGGTTAGGGTTAGGGTTAGGCTTAGATTTAGGCTTAGGTTTACGGTTAGGGAACGGTTAGGGGTTAGGGTTAGGTTTAGGGGTTAGGGGTTAGGGTTAGGGTTATGGTTAGACTTAGTGTTAGGGGTTAGGGTTAGAGTTAGGGCTAGGGTTAGGGTTAGGGTTAGGGTTAGGGCTCAAGGTTAGGGTTAGGTTTAGGGTTAGTTTTAGTGTTATGGTAAGTGTTAGGGTTATGTTTAGGCTTAGGGTTAGGGTTAGGGTTAATGTATGGGTTACAGTTAGGGTTAGTGGTTAGGTTTAGTTTAAGTTTAGGATTAGGGTTAGCTTTAGGGTTAGGGTTAGGTTCGTTAGGGTTAGTGTTAGGTTTAATGTTAGGGTTAGGGGTTATGTTAGTGTTAAGTTAAGGTCAGGTTTCTGTTTTAGTGGTAGGGTTAGGGGTTGGGTTTAGGATTAGGCTTACGGTTAGAGTTAGGGAGAGGGTTAGGGTTAGTGTTAGGTTTAGGATTAGGGTTAGGGTTAGACTTAGAGACAGGGTTAGGGACTTGTGTTAGTGCTAGTTTTTTAGTTAGGGCTAGGGTTAGCTTTAGAGGCTTTAGGATTAGGGTTAGGGTTAGGGTTAGGGTTAGAGTTAGAGTTACTGTTTAGAGGTTAGTCTTATGGTTTATGGTTAGAGTTAGGGTTAGGTTTAGGCTTAGGTTTTAGGGTTAGGCTTAGGTTTAGGGTTATGGTTAGGGTTTGTGTTATGTTTCGGTTTAGTGGTTAAGTTTAGGTTATGTTCAGTATTGGGGTGATGTTTAGGGTTAGGTTTAGGTTCGTTAGGGTTAGTGTTAGGGTTAATGTTAGAGTTAGGTCTTAGGGGTTAGGGTTAGGGTTATGTTAAGGTTAGGGTTCTTTGTTAGGGGTAGGGTTAGGAGTTGGGTTTAGGATTAGTCTTACAGTTAGATTTAGGGAGATGGTTAGGGGTTAGGGTTAGGCTTATAGTTAGAGTGAGGGTTAGGGTTAGGTTTAGAGTCATTAGGATTAGGGTTAGGGTTAGGGTTAGAGTTACTGTTTAGAGGTTAGCGTTATGGGTTATGGTTAGGGTTAGGTTTAGACTTAGATTTTAGGGTTAGGGTTAGATTTAGGGTTAGGGTTAGGTTTAGGGTTAGGGTTAGGGTTACGTTAAGGTTAGGGTTAGGGTTAGTTTTAGGGTTGGGTTAGGGTTAGGATTAGCTGTTAGTCTTATGTTTAGGGTTAGGGCTACGGTTATGGTTAGGGTTAGGTGTTAGGGGTAGGATTAAGGGTTGGGCTAGGGTTAGGGTTAGGTTTATACTTAGAGAGAGGTTTAGGGGTTGGTGTTAGGGTTAGGTTTGGGGTTAGGGTTAGGCATAGGGTTAGGGTTAGGTTTAGGGTCAGGTTAGGGATAGTGTTAGGTTTAGGGGTTAGAGTTAGGATTAGCTTTACAATTCGGATTAGGGTTAGGGTAATAGGGTTTTGGTTAGGGTTAGTGTTAGGGTTAGTTAGGATTAGGGTTAGGGTTACAGTTATGGTTAGGGGTAGGTGTTAGGTGTAGGATTAGGGGTTGGGATTAGGGTTAGGGTTAGATTTATACTTAGAGAGTGGTTTAGGGGTTGGTGTTAGGGTTAGGGTTAGGTTTGGGGTTAGGGTTAGGGATAGGGTTAGGGTTAGGTGTTAGGTTTAGGATTAGGTCTACGGTTAGGGTTAGGGTAGGGGAGTTACGGTTAGGGTTAGGGTTAGGGTTAGGGTTAGGTTTAGGGTTAGGGTTAGAGTTTAGCGTTAGTTTTAGTGTTAGGGTTAGGGTTAAGGTTAGGTTTTAGGATTAGGGTTGGGGATTATTTTTAGGGGTTAGGTTTAGGGTTAGGCTTAGAGTTAAATTTTAGGGTTAGGTTTAGGTTTAGGGTTAGTGTTAACGTGGGGGTTATGGTTAGGGTTAGGGTTTTGGTTATGGTTAGGGTTAGGTTTTGGTTTTAGGGTTATGGTTAGGGTTAGTGTTTAGGGGTTTTAATTAGGGGTAGAGTTAGGTATACAGTTAGGATTTGGGTTAGGTGTTAGGGTTAGGATTATGATTATGGTTAGGGTTTGGTTTAGGTTTAGGTCTTAGATTTAGGGTTAGGGTTAGGTTTAGTGTTAGGGTTGGGGTTAGGTGTTAGTATTAGTGTTAATTTTAGAGTTAGGGTTATGGGTAGGGTTAGGGTTAGGGTTATGCTTTAATATAGGTTTAGGGGTTTGGTTTAGGATTATGGTTAGTGTTAGGGTGAGGGTTAGTGTTAGGCCCTTTAGGGTTAGTGTTAGGGTTACTGTTAGGTTTAGTGTTAGGTTTAGGGTTATTGTTAAGTTTAGGTTTAGGGTTAGGTTAGGGTTATGGCCTTAGGGTAAGGGTTAGGTTTAGGGTTAGGTTAGGGTTATGGTTAGGGGATTAGGGGGTTAGGGTTATGGTTAGGGTTAGGGTTTGATTTCGGATTAGGTTTAGGGTTAAGGGTTAGATTTAGTTTTTGATTTTGGGTTATGATTAGAGTTAAGTTTACTGTTAGGTTTAGGGTCATTAGGGTTAGGGTTAGGGGTTTTGTTTAGGGTTAGGGTTATTTTACAGTTAGGGTTTGGGTTAGTGTTAGGGTTTGGGTTATGGTGTTTAGGGGTTAGGGTTAGGTTTAGGGTTTGGTTTATGGTTAGGTTTAGGGTTTGGGTTAGGGTTTACGATTAGGGTTAGGATTATGTTTAGGGTTTAGGATTAAGGTTAGGGTGAGGGTTAGGGTTAGGGTTAGTTTCAGGGGCCAGTATTAGCTTTAGGGTTAGTGTTATGATTAGGTTTATTGTTAAATATAGTTTTAGGGGTTAGGGTTAGGAATAGGGTTAGTGTTAGGTTTAGTATTAGGTTTAGGTTTAGGGTTTTAGGGTTAGGGTTAAATTTAGGATTAGGATTTGTGTTAGGTTAGGATTAGAGGCAAGGTTAGGGTTAGGATTAGGTTAGGTTATTAGTTTTAGGGTTAGATTTAGGATTAGCGTTAGGTTTAGGGTTAGGGGTTAGTGTTAGGATTAGTTTTTGTTTTATGGTTAGGTTTAGGTTTGCTGTTGGCTTTAGGGTCATTAGGATTAGTGTTAATATTTAGGGGTTAGGGTTAGGTTTAGGATGAGGGTTAGGTTTAGGCATTAGGGTTAGGATTAGGTGTAGGGTTAGGTTTAGGGTTAGGGCTAGGGTCTATACAGTTAGGGTTAGTGTTATTGTTAGGGTTAGGGTTAGGGTTGTTGTCATTAGGTTTAGGGCTATGGTTAGAGTTAGTGTTTAAGTGTATGATTACGGTCATTAGGTTTAGGGTTAAGGTTAGGCGTTTGGGTTAAGGTTAGGTTTTGTGTTGGGTTGGGGTTAGTTTTAGTGTTAGAGTAATAGTTAGGGTTAGGGGTTAGGGTTAGTTTTAGGGTTAGTTTTAGGGTTAGGGTTAGGATCAGGGTTAGTTTTGGTTTTAGGTTTAGGATTCGGTTTAGTGTTAGGATTAGAGTAAGGTTTTAGGTTTAGGGTTAGCGTTTGGGTTAGGGTTAGGGTTAGCAGTAGGGTCATTATGGTTTTGATTAGTGTTAGTGTTTCGTTTAGGCGTTATGCTTAGGGTTATGGTCATTAGGGTTAGTCTTAGGTTTAAAGTTTAGGGTCAGGGTTAGTTAGCTTCATTAGGGTTATGGTTATATTTAGGTTTATTGTTAAGATTAACATTAGGGGTTAAGTATAGTGTTAGGGTCATTAGGTTTAGGGTTCGGGTTAGTGGTTAGGGTTTAGGCTTAGGGTTAGTGTTTAGCATTAGGGTTAGGGGTGACATTTATGGTTAGGGTTAGGGTCATTAGTGTTAGGGTTAGCGTTAGGGTTAGGTGTTATGCTTAGGGTTAGAGTTATGTTTAGGGTTAGGATTAGGGCTAGTTTTAGGGTTAGGGGTTTGGGGTAAGGTTTATTGTTAGGGTTAGAGTTAGGTTTAGGGGTTAGTGTGAGGGTCATTACAGTTAAGGTTAGGGTTGGTGTTAGCGTCATTAGGGTTAGGGTCATTTGTGTTAGGGTTAGGGTTTAGGATTAGGATTAGGGTTAGAGTCATTAAGGTATTTGTTAGGGTTAGGTTTAGGGTCAGAGTTACCATTAGGTTCATTAGGGTTAGTGTCTTTAGGGTTAGTCTTATGGTTAGGGTTATTTTTAAGGGTTAGGGTCATTAGGGTTAGGGTTACAGTTAGGCATCAAGGTTAGGGTTAGGGTCATTAGGGGTATTAGCATTAGGGTTAGGCTTGGGTTTAGGGTTAGGGGTTAGCATTAGGATTAGGATTTAAAGTTAGGGTTGGGGTTAGGGTTGGAGTTATATTTTGGATTAGGTTTAGGATTAATGTTAGTGCTAGGTTTAGGGTTAGGGTTTAGGTTTAGGGTCAGTGTTAGCGTTAGCTTTAGCATCATTATGGTTTTTGTTAGATTTTGGTTTATGGGTTAAGGTTAGGGATAGCATCATTAGGCTTAGGGTTAGGGTTGGGTTTAATGTTATTAGGGTTTGGATTAGGGTTGTTAGATTTAGGGTTAGGGTTAATTTTAGGGTTTAGGGTTAGTGTCATTAAGGTTAGGGTTAGGATTATTGTTAGAGTTAGGGGTTAGGTTTAGGGTTAGGATTTAGGGGTTAGGGTTTAGGGTTAGGCTTAATGTTAGTGTTATTTTTAGGGTTAGTGGTTATGGGCGAGGTTTAGTGTTAGTGTTAGGGTTAGGATTAGGGCCATTAGGGTTAGGGTCAGGGTTATGTGTTAGGGTAAGGATCAATATGGTTAGGGTTAGGATTGGGGTTAGCATCATTAGGGTTAGGGTCATTTGCCTTAGGGTTAGAGTTAGGGTTAAGGTTCGGGTTAGGATTAGGGTGCGTTGAGCCCTGGTTTTCATTTTCATTATGTACAGGTTCTTGATCAAGAAACCAGCAGTAAATCAGACCTGTCAAGTCTGCTGCAGTTAACTATCCTATTACATCAGCATCCTTTCTAGAAAATTTAATCAACATCCATATTGGTAAACATTTTTTCCTCTCATGGGTATCCTTTTCATCTCATGGGCACTTAGACACTTTGCAAACACTGACGTACTTTCAAAGTCACAGGCTCCCATGCTGGGCTGTTCATATCCAAAACTTTGGTGTTAGTAATGAGTAGCTTCCTAGGTGGCTGCAGCAGCAAAACATCTGCTTATGTCCTAAGAGTCACACCTCCACAGCCTTACATCTGCCTCTTCAAGGGGTTCAGTAGCAGTTTCAGCCTTTTGTGGTATTTCCAGCTTTTTATAGGTGCTGAACAAAATGTTTTGGTGCAAGTGCCAAATATATTCCTGAGGAAGATGTGGTGGCCATAAACATCTCCATACCCATGGCACAAAAGGGCTATGGAGAATACATGCACCACTCCAAATTCTCTCATGTATTTCTACTTGCATGAGATGGTTTGGGAATTCTTTTTTAAAAAAAATATAAGTATGTATGGAATATTACTTGGCTTCAACAACCTAGTGACAATCTCTAAGTTAAGTATGTGTAGAAATATTTGTAAGAACACGACATTAGTCTCATGTCACAAGAGTCCTACACTCCAGTGGAACAGGTATATATATATATATGTCAACAAACAGTAACCTAATTTATACATATTTAAAGTGGAGGAAGAAACAACTCAACACTGCAAACCATAAAACAACAATAAGAGGAAAAAAAATACATTGTTTGTATCTTTAGCTTTGTGTGTACTGTTCTGACCACAACATGCTACTTCATCCCAAAAGCTCTCACTTCCATTGACAACAGATATCATCTGACAATATGCTCTTCATCTTTACAATTTAATCTCACTGAAAAACTTCATGTGGATATTGTATACTTTTATACCACTATGTGTGCATATCTGACCATCACAAATCTTTTATTTGAGAAGCTATTCTGATTTAATATTGATGAAGTCCCTTTCTCTTAAAACAGAGCTTTAATACAATCATTACTCCAAAATAGTTTTAAACACAGTGTTTCTCAGAATCACAATTTATGCTTAAATTTGATGACTCACAAAACTTCTATATTGATAGCTCTCATGGTGGCTCTTGATTTCTTAGAAGGGAAATGCAGTATAGTTTCACTAGATGAGCTGTGGAGCAAAACAGAATTCAGACTATGAGGCCGATGATCTTCTGACTGCTTCTCCTGAAACCTTAACCCATAGAAACCCAAAAGCAGAAAGAAAGCAGGCTGCACTGAAAAGGGGCCAGCATGCTCAAAGCATTAGAAAGTAAATAAAAATAGAACTTTACAAAGAAAAGGGAACACCTATTTATTCAAAATCAGTCAATAAAATGCCCCATGCAAATACCGATAAAATGAAATACTATTTTAAATGCTTGGTTACGTACTCCTAGGAGAAGATATCCATATATGTGTTCAGCTTTTCTGGTTTGAATACCTGAAACAAAGTTACTGGGTTTTATGACATGCCTGACCATTCAGAAAATTCATATTTTCCCATGTCAGTTTGCATATTCCAAGTCCTCTGGCTAAAACACTATATCAAGTATTCAAAACGTGCATTGTGAAGGAGTTGTACTTCATTGTTATTGCCATCAGAAATATGCCATGGAACCCCCCACTGCCTTTACTGACACAAAACGGGACTTCTAAAGATTTTGCTGGAATAGACACTATTATAGGCTATGGCATACACACGGAAGTATGATATTTATTAATTGTGAAGCCAGCTCTGCCGGCCACAGATTTAAAAGCTTTCCAGTGAAAACTAAATTCAGCTTTTAGACAGAAATCGTGTTCATCCTACATAAGAAAAGTCTTTAATCTGATGCCCCATCAATTTGCTCATCTTTGGATTTCACTTCAGATATGACTATATCAATCAAATACGATAGCTCTCCTGGACTGCTTCATATTTGGGAGCCTAAGGGAAGCATCTCATAATGTTGCATGGCTCACCTCACCACTATGTGGCTTTCTTCTTTAGTCTGATTTGCTGGAGTCATAAAAACCTTCATTGACTAAAATAGCCAGTTTATATAGATCGAGTAGCACCAGGGAAGACAAAAGTCTATTTCATGAAAAATAAATCAGATATGAACATAATGGCATCTCAATGGTTTTTATAAAGATTCATTTTAACCAGATGATTTAACAGAGTGTGTTGAAAATAGTTAGAGAAAGGGGAAAGTGATAAGAGAAAAGAAGGGAAATAAAGTACCTAGCTGACTAAATGGTAACATGAAAGAAATACAAGAAGCTTTGGAAAGAGGATAGGGGCACATGGGCTTATCAAACCCAGGAAACCAGCAGGCATATCTTCCCTCAAAGAAGCCTTAAACCTCTCTGGTGAAACAAATTCACATGCAGTCATGCTCTTCAAAAACCACTCCTGATGACATATTGCTCATTGCTTTGCTACATATTTGTGGCAGATGAAAGTATTGACATGGTAATGATTTAGTAAGAGATCTAGATTTATTAATAACTAACAGCAATTTATTATTATTCAGAAATGCTGAAAGAAAGGAAAGCGACTTTGTTTACAGATTCTAAAATGACAAGATTCACACTAACTTACTTAACGGTACCTTAATTTATACATATATACATGCGCATACACAAAACGTACAAACACACACACACAGACAAAAGTATTTGGATCCAGTAAAATGAACAGAAAACGTACAAACACACACAAACGAAAGTATCTGGATCCAGTAGAATGAAGTACATACCCACACACCAATAAACAGAGGAAGAACAGGTGAAAGAGAAGCTAGCTCAAAGGAAAATTTCCCTCTCGAGTTTAGAGTAAATACTCCCAATGCCTTGGCATTCCTCAACGGGTGATAATTGAGACTCGAGCGGGTTGACTTCACCTTGGCCTTCCGTCAGTTCTGGCAGCAGACGGCACCTTAAGGGTTTTGGTACCTGAGAGATGTCCCAGCTCAGGGGAGCTGCTGGTCACAGGCCCACTGTGATCCAGGAGAGCTCAAAGGGTCTCCCTTGTGGTCGCCATTTATAGGGTCCAAGATAATTGACTTTTGTCAAATACCTTCTGGTGCCTTCCAGCAGTTGCAAAAGAACTTCATGAATGTGCAACTCTGTTATTGTTCCCATTTGACCACATCCCAGACACAGGTGTGCCAGGCCTTTAGGAGATGATGGGCCATTTTAACTGTTTCTGAGCAATCGGGAGGGGCAGGAGCCAGGCTCGTTAACATTATCAGTCCTTATCTCCACAGATTGGTGTATAGCTCAGGGGATGTGGGTGGAATCACATGTAGCACCAAGCAGCCCAACAAGGAGGGGCGGGGAGGGTTAAGAATTGCACCACCACAATATTTCACATATTTTCCTCACTTCACAAGCTGTGTTCAGCTACCAGTATTTCAAGTTTCATGCAGTTACCTTAATGTTTTTCCTTTTTTCCTCTCATTTAAAATGAAGCATCGTGATTGCCTAGTTGAAGAAATTCATAATTGACTGTGATCTAAGGAAAACAAGTAAAAGATATAAGGAAAACAATTAAAACCCAAGTGTTCCCTTTGGCCTGGAAAGCATCTCTAGAACCTATGTTTTTGTGGTCTCTGACATAAGTGCCACAGCATCACAAAACCTGCTGGCCTCTAGGCCCTAACATCTGCTTCACACTAAACATAACATTTTCCTATTACTTCTGTTCTCAGCAAATGGCTTCTCCTGTCACCCAAAAGTAAAGACTGTCAGTAAGCCTTATCTGTGTTTAATTCCCGAAGTCCATCAGCAGAAGTAACCGTATTTAGAACAGTTCCCTTCCTTCTCCTCCACTGCTGGCTTATTCAAAAATAAATACCCTAACCCTGAAACCCATAAATGGTGCTTTTGATAAGGGGCTAGAAGAACAGTAAACCCACTTTGAACTTATTTATTTTCTGTTTGAAGAGTTGCTAGTTAATAGAAATAATTTTCCATTTTACTTCTTCAAACAGAAGTATGTATATCTTGAGTTTTAAGAAAACTAACTCACTTACAATTTAGAGACATCTTTGCAGGTTGTTTCACTAATTTATTATGGACCTTAAAGAAAAAGAATGAAATCCTAATCCTGCAAATTCTGATACAGGTGCCAAAATTTATGCCTATAATTAGCCCCCTCAGGATACATACATATACCACAAAGTATTTGTAAAAACACCTAAAACTTCTGCAGAATTGACAACTGAGAGAAATACAGATCTTCATCTGCTTCTAAATTTGATGCATACAAGATGAAGGTGACAACAGATCAAGAGAAGAGCAGAGGTGATATTGAACAGTAAAGCTTTTTCATTTACCTTTCTAACCCAAGACCTAAACTTAGAATAGTCTCCCTCTTTCTACCCACCCATGCTCCTTGCCTTTCTCCTTGCATTTCTTCCTTTCCCCTTTCCTCCTTTCTCCCTGTATTTAATCTCTAACTGACTTTGCTTTCATCACCTATACATTTTTTGACATTTGAGCAAAAACATACACTTAATTACTTAAAATTGGGGATTTTAATAGTTGAGGAGAGCAATGCCTTTGGCATCAAAATAAATGAAAGATCAGATGGGAAAGGTATCCATACTAGTCAGCAAGATATGTCTTTGTTTGACTTTTATAGTGCTGATGAAGAGTAAGGTGAGACTACTTACTTGATTTAAGCAAGCACCTAAGCAGACTGTAAAATTTCAAGTCATACTTACTTTTTTTTAGTAGTTACATCTTTTAATATGATGATATTGAAGTCAAACATATAACTGGGCCTCCCATCCTGGAGAAATCAGCAACAGGTGGAGGAATTACTGATTTACTGCAGAAGAAAGCTAGCTGAAGGAGGAGGAAGACTGAAGAGCATTAATGTAGTCAATTCATGAGGCTGAACCATTCAAATCATCATCTAAATGGTCATTTGAAGTTTCCCTACGTTAATGTACAGTTTTGGTTTTTTCACTGGTTTCCTTGATTCTACAGTTGCATTTGTAAGGATAAAACTTTACACATCGTGTTTTTGTTTTTGACTATGTGTGCATTTGTGTATGTGTGGAGAATCATATACAAGACTTTTTTGTAAATTATACATATGACATCGATGTTGAAGTTGCCTGTAAAAAGAACAGATTCCCTCTGTTGTCTCTGAAGCAAGGCAAGAATGACTAATATGAAAAAGACTATACAATTTAACAAAAAAGACACAAGAGAGGAGAAGTAAAATATATCATGCTTTCATTTAACAGAAGTCCAAAATCACGGATGAGTTTTTCAAAGACATGGCTTCTGAAGGTTTACAAAAATACACCTGATTTATCTCAACTTTATTCTCTTTGAGGGAAAAATATCCTTATCTTTATTTTAAAGCTAAACAAATCTAGAGAAAAATCAAGGGAGTTTAAGTGACTCGTTGAAGGCCACAGAGGAAGTCTGTATCAGAATGAGCTAAGGTCTAGATGGTGCCAAAACACTAAGAAGGTACTGTTAGCTTAAAACTTCCCTCTTCCAGAGAATGGCAAGATATGTTTTTCATTGTGAAATACATCCAGTTCACAGACTTTCATTTAATGCTAGTTTAAAGTGTTAGCTGCAGTATTATGATAGCTCTTATTATAAAAACTGCTGTGCAGAAGGAATACCAGATATGACATTTGATCAAAGCTGAATGTCACCACAAAGTTCTGTTCATTTTTGCACAGCAGAAAGACATTTGAAACAAGATTTTTTGATGGCCACCTGGAGGCTTAACCAAATGATTTGTTTTGAGTCTTTTGTCATGATTTTTACCCTCAGTATCTCAAATTGCTTGGAGCAGAAGAAATATGTAAACTAGGTAAGTAGAATGCCAGAGGATAAATGGAAAGAAAAAGTTACTGGAGAAACTTAGGTGCTCTAGTCTGCAAGAAGAGTCTGGTGATAAAAAAATGTAATTATATAAATATAACTCTATTTACAGATATTCAGAAAATAGGTGCATTGGACAATGACTGATGTTACCTTTTAAAGGAAACCCTGCATTATAGTGAGGGAATAAATGCACAGAACATTTAAGTATTTACCATATCTGGTGTAATTAACACAACCCTCTAAACTACTGCCAGGAACAGAATTAAAATATTTATTATTGCATAAGGATGCTTCTTGGTCGCTTGGAATAGCCTATAGCTATTAGAACATTTTTTTACCAGAACTCTTCCTCATAATTTTCAAGACTCCTCCCTCAAAAATATTCCATTAAGTTAAACCTGAACTAGTACCACAACACCTGTAGATAACCCTGTTACATGCACACAGTGACCATTCAAGAAGAATGGAAGAACAAACAAACTTTTCATCTTCTATCCACTTCACAGAATTACATGATGCAGAAGGGAGAAGGGTGGCTTAATGGATGATTCTGCATGTTTTGATTAGCAAAGAAAACTGTATATTCACTTTCTCACCATATGCATATATTACTATAAACATCTAAAAATGTCAGTAGTTAGAATATGTTGTTTTCAAACAGGTTCAGGGAGACACTATTTTTCCTGCTCTGGAGTTTGTGATATTCAATACTATTCTGCACAGTTTGTACAGAATTCACAAGCTGTGAAAAAAGCTTCAGTGGGACAAGAATGTTAGCCAAGACCTTGAGTCCAAAATGAGGTATTGAATCTGTTTTGACTGATTACCAATCCAGACATATAAATTATATACTGGACCTTGACAAGAGTAGTGAGACCGTGCACCACATTGTATGTAGGACACAAAGGTGAGTTTGTGAATGCTGGTCTTCCTACGTGTCCCAGCTTGATGTGAAGTGTTCTTAGTATCACACAGAAATTAAGTGCTGTAGAGAGAAATCAGTGATGGGCAAGTGATCCAAATGCCTCGCAGATAACATTCACATTAACCTTCTCCAGAACTCACCAGTCCTTTTTTCCACTGTTAATGCACCAGTGGAAAAAATACAACAAAGGTCTTTGAGTCAGACTGTTCATCAGCACAAAATCTAAACAAGCATTTAGGATAATGACAGGACATACATGAAATCAGGTCCTCATTATGGAGCAGCATAAGATACGGTTCTGTACAGCAACATTTATGTCTTCTATATAAACATTTAACATCAGCTGTCTGATTCATCTTTCCCCAGACACCTAGACCTAGAGCCAGAATGGTTAATTTTATCTTTTCTCCTGTTTGAAAGTGCAGCCCAAAAGTCATTCTGCATCCCATGACCTGAAAGGGATGAAGTTTTGCAGGCTTTTGAAAAAAGATCATTTTAGCTTCAGGCTGTTGAGCAAGGTTCGGAAAAGGAAGAGCCTTAGTCTGACAGTAGCAAGTGAAAAGGACATGTTTTATTTCTCTTGAAGCAGCATGGGGTATGCCAGTTTCTTTTGTTTTCACTTTTTTAAAAGCTGCAGTAAGAGACAAATGCTGTAAAAAACTGTTCTATAAAAGGAACACTTCTTTTCCCACATTGAAGTGCAAATTAAACTTTGCTCTGCAGTGGCACTTTTTAGAAAGGTGTAAGGAATGCCCAACAAAGTAGGCAATGGACTGAACATTACCAAGGGCTTTAAATGTGTTTCACAAGTCCCATATGGTGAGAAAAGCTCTCCTGACAACATGTGTAAGAGCCAGATGCTGAAAGAAACAAGAACAGATAGGATGTCTGATCCTGCAGTTCTCACATGGGGAAAACTCCCTTTGAAGTCCATAGGAATGTGAGCAAGGATTGAAGCTTCTATCACTTTTCTGTCATCCTCTATCATGCATCTAATTTAAAAGCACAATTTCCATTTGATAGGCTAATTCTCATCTTTCTTCCCTTCCTTATACCATTTTCTCCTTTAGTAGTTATTTTTAGCCTAATTCAGCTGCCTACGTGATGTAACCAGAGCATTCGGCACCTGTCATTCAATTATAAAAGGGAAATTTATGCAGAGACATGTGTTACAATTTAAAGACAGCATTTATACTTCAAAAGACCCAGACTGACACTCATCTGAGGAAATGCTCTTGAAATCCTACCAGCCCACACCCCAAATGATATGACAGCAAAATGAATGCAGCTATCACTCAGTGACTACAGGTCTCATTCTGGGTGCAGATGAGTTGAGCGCAATTGGTGGCTCTGCCTAAAGGAGTATCAACACGCTGCAGATACCAGCAGAGGACCTGAACTGGGAGACCAGATTTTTGTGCAAAGACTAATCCAGTGGGCAGTTCTGAAGATCTCTATCTGATCAGCTCCTCTGATAAGACAAAAACAGGGACATCAAGTTTATGGATCTTGATGAATTCAGAGATTAACTAGGCATTGAACTTCCCAGCCTCACAAGGATTTGTGTGAGCATGGACTTTCTTTTCTGCCACTAATTTTAGCATGTCTGGCCAGAAGTGAATTTTCTCTTGTCTTAGAAACAGTAATGTTAAATTCTGAAGCCTGTAGTGCAGAGTCCAGGGGTAGGTGGTAGCAAGGCAGGAATTTTGAACATTATAGCTTGAAATTTAAGACATCCAAATTCTTTTGTGAATCTACTCTGTCATAAACAGGAGGCTGTCAGGAAATATATTCCTTCTACTCTGACTAGCTTATGAAATGAAGGCCAAGGTCTCCAAGCTTGATTATATCTACGTATCAGGGTAGAGTTCATGGGATATTTTTAATTCAAATGCTGACATTGCTTTGATTACATTTAATCAAAGAACAAATAAAAGCATGTTCCTTATTGAATAACAAAATGCATATAAAAATATTTACACGTATTTGAAAAGCCATTCCTTTTCTATTGTCAATATTAAAGACAACACTGAAAAGAGAATACATGCTCCTTAAGAGTAAAATTTGAAAGGAACCCCCCAAAACTACCAGATCAGGATTCTGACATCCTCTTTTACTACAAAACTGTGGTGCAGGGTTTTGGAGGGGTGTTTTGCGTTTTTTAGTTATTTTTATTCTTCTTGTTGATGCTGTTGTTACTATTATTGTTACTATTACTAACACTATTTATTTATTTTTTAAGAGATAGTCTTAATCTGGCAAAAATTATCCCCTGTATCTGTTTGAACAGTGTCTGCCCTTAGAAGACTATCACCATGATAATCAACATCCCACTTCAATTGTTTGTAGATCTCCCTTTGTGCTAGGGAGAAAGATGTCAAATAAACTTAAAGAAAACATATGTGTATTGAGTATACCTGTAACCAGTTTTGCTCATACATAGGATTTCTTTCCCATAAAAGTTTCCAGATTTATGGGTGGAACAAACTAGGCAGCTATTGTATTCTGAGTTTCTAGTTGTCATGGTTTGAACTTGGCCAGCAGTCAAACACCACACAGCCTGTCACTCACCCTTCACTGCCCCCCGCCAGGAAATAGGGGAAGGACAACAGTAAAAAACTAGTAGGTTGAGATAAAAACAATTTAGTGATGGTAATAAAACAAAACAATAACAGTAATGGAAAGTCCAAATAGGTAATGCACAATGTAGTTGCTCACCACCCGTTGGTCAATACCCAGCCCGCCCTTGGCAGCAATCCTGACAGAAAAAAGATCCCACCACCTCAACCTAAAGTGAGAGAGAACCCGCCTCCTTTACATACCGAGCATAATGTCACATGGCATGGAATACTCCAATGGTCAATCCGGGCTTGGCACTCTGGCTGTGCTACCTCCCAGCTCAAGAAAATTAACTCTGTCGCATCCATAATCAGGACACTAGTGCTTGACAAAATAGGGGCTTTCAACTGATACTTTCTTAATTCTTCTAATATAGCTGTAATTGTGAGAAGGGACATTAAGTGCTGAAGATGCTGTTCAGTTAGTTTTAGTTCAAGACAGATTGGAAATGCCTCTCTAAATGACTAGGTTGTCTATTTTATGAAAACACACATAAAAGAGTATGACGTAAATTTAGCAATTTTGCTAAAAAGCCAATCAAACTAATTTTGCCAGGTTATTTCCATACCATAGTAAATAAATATGAATCAGAATCAGACAGACCAGTCTGACATGTAAATTCATACCATAAAAAAAATTATAGAATGTCCTTATTCTTTGATGAACAGTTGGAATTGACTTCCTAAGGTTCATAATGTACTGGAAAATAAATTTGCTAATATTGAATACAATTTAAATGACATTTCAGCATAAAACACAAACAGCATGATGCCTCAATAAATCAGCAACCTCATATTCAAAACCAATATAATTTTCTTTTTCAGTAAAAGTTGTAATTTTTTAAGCGTATCATAGACAACAAAAATAATGCTGAGATCCATTTTTTAACATGCAGTCTTCTTGTTGAAGGTTTTATGTTTGACTTTTAAGGTAGCCACTTTAAAGACTTTGAGAAAATGACTGAAATGTTTTGAACACATTTAATGTTGTGCTGATTATTTAAAATTGAAAATAATTTTATTTCTTAAAATTTGACAAGAAACACAAGCTTTAAGGTGCTGAAAGCTTTTCCTATTTGGGCCTCTCATTCCCTATGCTGCAACTTCACTGTTCTCTTAAAACAGTACCTTCAGCTCACCCTATACTGGGCTAAAAGTTATACAAGATCCTTGTTGAGTGTTTCCTGCAAGACAAATGCCTCAGGTAGGTACAACATCTGCTCTAAGTAGATGATCCAGCCTAGTTTCTCTTTTCAGTAATAATAAAGTGTCATGTCCTTCACCACACTATTAGTTTATCTAGCAGAACACTCTGTGTATGCTATATTGTTCAATAAATACAAACCAAGGAAAAGTACAACCAAACAGATGCTTTCTACTTTCAGGGCTCCCATGCAACTTTTTAGTAAAATTAGGGAAGGTGCAGCCTTACAGGAAACACAGTATGTACTTTGACAACTTTCTTCTGGAAAACATATGACATTTGCAACATACTGTCTCAGTTAGTGAAAGATTAAACTTTCAAGTGGTTCTTGTTAAGAGAAATTATTTGGCACAGCCAGATGTTCTAATGATATTGGCTTAGAAAAAAACATTTAATTTTAGAAGCAATGGCTCTGTTTTAGTTCATTAGATAGAATTGATGTCCATTGGATCAGGAAGGACCTGGACCACATCTATGTTATATGAATAACAGAGTGGAATCTTGCTAACTAATTAATACTGTTACAAATTCATCTCCTCAGCTGGTGGAGGAAAAATTGTGCCAGTTCTTCTTTCACTTCAAACTTTGGAAGTGGTTGGGTGGGAAAGGACCGGACTAACATTTATTCAGTGTAGACAGTTGTTATTTGAAAAGTGTAGATGCCCCTTAAATTCAAAAACCTAAAAAATAGCTCCTTTCAGAGTTGACAGGTCACCCTATCTGGATCCCATTTCAGTGAACTTGTTCTTTCTTTCTCTTACCCTCACCCTTGGGATATTGTTAGACTATCCCAAGGGCAGAGCACTGTAAAGTCCCCAGTGTGGCCTAAAGCATATGAGAATTCAGTGAAAATTCTTTGCTTTAAAAGGTTAGAAACCACTTGGTCAATGTTTTTGAAGGTTGCAAAAAAACCCATTTCCACTACGTAGTGTACCCTTTTTCACAATGTAGTTTAAAAAAAAATAAATAAAAAAAAAAAAAGTTTAGACAGATTTTGACTAACTTCAGGCCAAAGAGATGTTTGTAGCAGAGCCCCATGCATCTCATACCAAGGTAGATTCCCTTTTAAACACAACCTTATGCCTTATGACCAACATTTATACTCAAATCAAGGGAGCAGCTGCTGTGAGTTTGGTCGAATGAATCTTTTCTCAGCAAGTTCTTGATTTCTATGGAAATGCAGGAGAAGAAATGAAGCTTCGTCAGCATGTTATGATAAGTCGTACTCTTTTCAACATTCCTGGAGTAAATAACTATATGTGAAAATAAAATACTGGAAAGAAGGTCACGCAAATTCAGCCATCAGATTCACCTTCACTATCTATATCTATATGACAGGGTGTGCACCTTGAATCTTATTTTATAAACATGTGGTTTATTTCAAGTAATAGAATATAAATATGATTTTGACATAATTAATCTGAAGTTTGACAGGAAATAGCAGCACAATGCCAACATTTTCTAGAACATGTTTTTAAGAACACTGAATTTCAGTCTTCTAGCTTACACTGAATGACTGAGAACTTGAAAAAAAAAAAACTTTTTTCTTTCATAAAATAGTATCTGTGAGCTCTGTCAATTTTAGTGTTCCCATCTTGGTCTCTGTCAGCTGAAAGCACTGCATATAAAGTTATTCTTTTGTTATCATTGCTTTTTAAACTCAAGAAGAACCACAAGGTATTTTTCCATTATCGATGGAAGTATATCTTTTTTTTTAATAGCAAGATTATAATTGATTTTTCATTTCTTCTACTTTAAAAAAGTGTAAGATTTGATTCAGACATTTATTTTCAAGCAAGCACTTATACCTGCAATTTTTACATTCTAAATAATTTCATCTACTATAGGTCTATTTTTATACACCATAAACTCTCCTCCTATAGCCCTGAATTTTGCTAGATGAACTTTGGGGAAAACATATTCAGGTGTAGTTGTCATCTTAGATACTGGACAGTGATATATTACTTTTGATTTACAGAAGTAGTTAAAAATGTGATAATGTGAAGTCAAAAACCTCGTATTATTCTGTTTTGACTTTTGTTTAGGTATTCTAAGCAAAACAGGATTAACAGTTGTGGTGGTGCAATTCTTACCCCCCCCCCCCCCCCTTTGTTGGGCTGCTTGGTGCTAGGTGCGATTCCACCCACATCCCCCGAGCTATACACCAATCTGTGGAGATAAGGACTGACAATGTTAACGAGCCTGGCTCCTGCCCCTCCCGATTGCTCAGAAATGGTTAAAATGGCCCATCAACTCCTAAGGGCCTGGCACACCTGTGCCTGGGATGTGGTCAAATGGGAACAATAACAGAGTCGCACATTAATCAAATTCTTGTGCAACTGCTGGAAGGCACCAGAAGGTATTTGACAAAAGTCAATTATCTTGGACCCTATAAATGGCAACCACAAGGGAGACCCTTTGAGCTCTCCTGGATCACAGTGGGCCTGTGACCAGCAGCTCCCCTGAGCTGGGACGACTCTCAGGTACCAAACCCTTAAGGTGCCTTCTGCTCCAGAAGGAAGGCCAGGGCGAAGTCCCCCACTTGAGTTTCAATTATCGCCCGTTGAGGAATGCCAAGGCATTGTGAGTATTTGCTCTAAACTCGAGAGGGAAATTTTCTTTGAGCTAGCTTCTCTTTATTCTGTGTGTGTGTGTGTGGGTACATACCCTTGTTTCTGTGTGTGTATGTCCATTCTGTGTTCATTCTACTGAATCCAAACACCTTTGTTTCTGTATGTTTGTCTGTTTTGTTATGTGCATGCATGTATATATATAGGTACCGTTAAGTAAGTTAGTGTGAATCTTGTCATTTTAGAATCTGAATAAGTCGCTTTTCTTTCTTTTAGTATCTCTGAATTATTTTATAATAATAAATTGCTGTTAGTTATTAATAAACCTAGATTTCTTACTAAATATTACCGTGTCAATACTTTCATCCACGACAACAGTATACTTACTTTGAAACATTTCTGAGCAGCCTTTAGCTAAAATGCATTTTAAAAATGTTAAGTAGATACATAGAAATAATGAAAAAAAAACAGAAGGTATTTTTGTTACCTCACTAACGCAGGAGTTTTTCATAAATGTTTTCCCATTAGTGAACAGTTAGTCACTGTTCATATTTTTATTCCTTACAAAAAATAAGAAACAGCACAGAAAGCAATGGGGACACTCTTACAATTAATACTGTTGATTGTGAACAGACAACAGGTAACAGTGGCATGCATTTTTTAATTAAAATTAATATTTCCATGACTCTACAGTTATTCCCTCTAGAGAGTCCACATCACTGATAACTCACTGCTAAATAAAGTTATACTTTATGTGTAGGCATGTAATTACATAATAAATTAGACTGAAGTACACTGACAACGCAGGTAGCCTTCCAAGAATGAATCAGAAGATGAGGATTATATTGAGTGCTTAAAAGTCATGACGAAGCTTCATGATGCCGTTCTTTCAAGGACAGTTTCTCTACAGCTCTTTCTATGAACAAGTAGCATGTAAAATCTTGTGCAGATCTTCTGGAGCACTATGCATGGAGAGAATATACATCTAGAGACAGAGACAGATGAAAGGCTGAGTCCTTTTCACACACTCTTCATGTCCTTCAGTTATGATTTTCCCTGGAAGAAAGGGAAATATATTCCTCGTGAATGTACATTTGGTGCAGGTCATCTTTCGTGAATAATAGATGAACATCACACATGGAATAGATTTAATTTCTAATTTTCTAACTGCAAACTCTCTGAAATAGTGTAAACATGTAACAGTCATTCAGTTACGTGTGTAAGGGAGAGATTCCTGGGTTTTTATAAAGGTACAAACAGATAGTTCAAAATCAGTCTTTGCTTTTCAAACATCTTTTTAACCTTATGACCTACACCTGCATTTCTGATAGAGGGAATATGAACTGAATTGTCTAATAAAATTACAGTAATTTAATGCAGCATGCTGTAATATTAATAAATACAATTATAGTGATTGACTTAAATTCCAATAGTGTTGTGTCATTAAGGAGACTGTACTACATTATATCATTGATTCTTCCGCTATTACAGAAATTATCTTTTAAGATACACAGAACTATATTAAAGTGAAAGCTCCAATTTAATGAATGTATAAAGCAGTCTTTAACTTTCAAATATACTCTATGAAGGGCTAATTTCTCAACAGTAAGATAAAACTGATAAAGAATCTGTTTCAACTTTACCATGAGAAGACTAAGGGAAGTCAGGGTATATATTTTTGATTGTGTCCTGATTTCAGAAAAACCGAGATCATTTATCCTCCTACATGAATACTGATTCCATAGATGTTCATCAAACAATGATTGCAGGGTCAGCTAGAGCACTAGAGCTGTAGTAGCTCTAGCCACATCTGGTTGGGTTTTGAATATCTACAGGAGTGACCCCACTATTTCTTTGTGCAACCTGTTTCATTGTTTGACCACTCTCACAGCAAAAAAAAGTTTTCCCTTGTGGTTGTTTCACGTTGTTGCCCGACAGTCTTTGGGAAATTCCTGAAAGAATTCAAGGATATTGTGTTTGTGTTGGTGAAGTGGTCCTTGACTTTCAGGGAGATGAAACCAAAAATGCAGAGCAATCTTGTGTCAAGTCTAGCAGCTGCAAAAGGTCTCTGAATCCTTAATTGTCCCAAACCATCCATGTCTACACTGCACTTTCAAACAAAGCATGTCTGTTTAGTAACTGGTTTTCTAGCCTGGACTTAGACTATGTTGAACAAACAACCCTTGGCTGTGAAACCCAAGCAGCTGGCAGCCAAGTGTCCCTGCTGAGATCGAGTCAGATTTGCTGATTGTGATGCTGGGAGGTCAGGGCCGGCTGTCAGAAGTGGGAGTGGGAGAGAAAATTCATCAGACATTTGGTAGGCAAATCTGTTTTGGCCAAAACAGAGCAATGAAAATGACTGCTAGCCATAGATTCTGCATGGAGATAAATTGCCACAATTCTTTGTTTCCATAGCACTAACTGAAATAGAATGAATATTGGTTTACATGTACTAGAAATGATCACCTGTTATAAAGGATGCATCTGGCTTTGCCATGACTGTTCTACATCGCAGACTCATTGTTATCCTGTGACTCACTGATACACTCTTTAATTTTATAAGTGTGAGACCTTGTTCTTTTTACTATTGTATTGAAACCCATCTTTTCCCTCAGATTCTTTCTGTGTGATACTTCAACCCTCCTCACATTAACAGTGCCTTTGAACTTTGTTTTATCAACTAACATAACAAATAATAATTTTTAATTGAGATTTTTAAGGAAAATAAAAATTAATTTCAAGTTTAATGTTGAGGAACTTAAACTGTAACCTTCCCCCGTCCTGACACGTCCTCTTTCAAAGCAGTATGCCGTTGTCTCAGCTGCCTTTTAGTTAATTCTACCAGACATTTCTTGTTCTGATTCATGCCTGCCTTCTTCATTTATTGAATGCTTTCCTACATAGCACCACTTGCAAGTTCAAACACTTACAAACAAATATATTTTCCTATTTAGAAAGCAGCTATCTCTACAATGGAAGATAACAGGATATCTTCATTTAGCACCTGATATGACTTGTCTCAAGACAGAATAGGATTTGATTGTGCAGTGTTATCAAGGACATGTGAACTTCAGACTAGACAGGACAAAACCTGTGCAAGTGTACAGCTTTCTATGATAGTCATGATCAGGTAGCTTCCTGCCTGTAACAAGGGATTTACAAAGAGACACTTTTTGTCTTTAAAATAAAGAAAAAAATATTTTACTAAATAAATCCTAAACCATAATGGCTGATCCTGAAACAGATAAAGGTAAAAATACTTTGGATCCTTATCTGGGCATGTCCAGAGTAAGAAAGAAAGCAGAGGTAAGAATAAAATATGTCTTTTGTATCTTTTCATAGGGATACAACATACCTAGGTGATTCTTTTAGAAACAGCAACAAGAAGAAAAGAAAATTCCCTCTCACCTGTATGTACTCTATTGTTAATTTGCAAACACCACATTAAGAAACAGGAATCTGTACTAAATATTAACCTGACTTGTAAAGCTGGAACTGACTCATATAATGAATTAAAACTTCATAACTGTACGAAAATTATCTGAATATTTTCCAATGCAATAATTCAAAAGATAAGAACTTGAGCTATGTATAGTCATGTGGGAGTATATATATATACACATACACACATATAAATAAATATATATGTACATACATATGTAAGTATAGACAAATATATATATAAACAGGTTCAATAACTCTTTCAGTTAGTGCTACCACTCTGGCAGGAGCTTAATTGAGTCAGCAGATGTATGTGCACTCTTTTAAAATGAATTTTAACTGATTTTACATAACAAGAGGAAGCTAAGTCCATGTGTAATGTCAGTGTTCATTAGTTTAATGAAAATAGTTCAAACTCAAACACGAAAAGATTGCAAATTAGAAGAGAGTTACAGAACAGAGGTATTTTTCATCTGCTCAGTAAATATAAAACTGTAACTCATGGAGGAAACAAGTAATAATAACAATAAAGATGATAATAATAAATGCATTGTGTATCAGTTGGCTAATCATTATGAAAGTAAGGAATAAAAGTCAGTACAGTTTGCAAAAGACAACTATAATGATAGGCCATGTTTTTCAGCTGTTGTGAGGGTGGCTGGTTCATTTAACTCTGCTTAAGAAACCTGATTTCTGATGAAGCATGCAGTTATTTAGGGTTAATAGATTTTCCTCATTTCATTATGCTTTTATGAACTGTACAAGTTTTCAGAGTAAGCTAAGAATTATTAACAGATGTTAGCTGAAGATTACTTCCTCATCTCTTTCCTTGCCACTTTTCTGCAGCTAATAAAGTAAGATACAGAACTGTAACCTGCATTTTTCATGAGTTTTCACACTGATCTTCTCACTGCCCAAGTAAAGATTGTCTACACAAGTCTATGGTCTTCCCTTTGGGCTTCACTGCCCCATGACAAATTGGGTTTCCCATTAATGAAGCTTTGCTTATCTTTAAAGAAAGAACTCTGAAGAAAATAGCTGCATATAAAATCCAACACCCTACTGCATTTCCTCAAAAGAGAGCAGATCTTCCTCCAGACTAAACCTCCCATTTATTTATCTTCTATTTTCCCATGTTGATAAAAAAATTTGAACAAATGATGTTTGGATTTTAAACTAAATTGAACCACATCTAGCAGTTTGTTCAACATTTTTTTCTGGTGTTGGCATTGTAAGATTCAGTGTATTTATAGGTCAGACTCCAAAAGTTTAGAGATATATGAAGATTTCCCTCAGAAACTTTCAAAACTTTTCAATATAACATATTAGTTGGTGAACTAGACTACTCAGGGAAGTGAGAAGTCAACAAAAGTAGTAACTGTCTTGTTTCTTTCTCATTTACATTTACAGCAAGTGCTTGTTATGATTTTTCCAGCATTAATGTAATGCTCACATAGCCATAATTCAGATGCATGAGCAGAAAAATGGTATCATAAAATAATGAAAATTTTTCTTATGCTCTTTCAAGGCCACCAAAGCATAGTGCATACTAGCTGTCAAAAATTTACTTGATGTAACATTTCTTGTTGATTTCATAAACAGAATAGCCTAAATTAATTTTCAATATTCATAGTAAAAATTGACATAAACTGTAAAGATCATGATAATATTCTTATGCGATTTTATTTGCTGCAGTAGTTAATTCATCAATTTGAAAATTTAAGTGAGTTTTTAAACCTTTTTGAATTTTTTTCTTAATGCTACTTTCCTTTTTTTTCCCCCTTGCAATAGTGAAAAATGAAACAATTTTTTGTCTTGTGAAAGCAAACTAAAAAGCAAATAGAATGAAGCAGGGAGAATCAAACAAAATCTATAAATGAGGTAGCTTCAACTTCCCTCTCTGCTTATGAGATGTGTACCCACATTTCCCCTCTGCCTGGGCATTTTCTGAGCACCAGGGTGTTGAGCAGGGCTGCTTGTAATGGCACTTCCCAAATCCCTTCTGCTGGTACTTGTCCACTCTACACAGAACATTTAACTATACACTGGAGCAGAGGTTGAAGCTCAGGTGTTTCATCAGGACGAGAAGTGCTCTAAGTATTAGGTTGCAAAACCATTCTCACTTTCAGTCTCTATTGTTCAATGACACTCTAAAACATTCTGCTCAGAATGGGAGAATGTTAACAGGAGAAACTCCATGACACAGAATGTTTTCCCTAGCAAATGGCAGCCCTAAGAGTTGAGAAGCTGTGCAGGAACCTAAGTTTGGTTTTCCATAAACTTACAGCAGTACATTTGACAAAGATATTGATTGAGGTAAAAATAGCAGCAGAGTTTTAGAAGCCTAGCTCAATTCTATTCTTTTTCTGACCTGTCACGTAGATTTTTGGACAACTGGGAAAAAAAAGCACTGTATATTTTAGTAAATACACTATTAACAATTATTTTTAAATAATCCATTTTTGTTCTGGATAAATATTGCAATACTTCTGAGCAAGCATTTCGTAAATTTTAACTAACTGTTTTTACCCCTAGCAGTGTATTTATAATCACATTTAATAACAACATTTGATCTTGTAAATAATTTTGTTAATATTCTAGGGAAAAAATAAAGAACTGTTCCCTCTCTTGGCATTTAAATAATACTGCCATCACAAACTCATGTTTGCAAAATGATGAATTTTTTTCCACTGGGTCGAACTTGTTCAAAGCTCAGAGAGCCCCTTTGCCATATGATTACATCAGAATTCCAGCTTTTCTTTAAAAAGCAAATTTCTAGCCTCAGGATACTAGAGACAGGACTAAGAACTTAAACCTCAAGATCTTAAAAGATAAATAAAAATCCACTCAAAGTTATTACTTTTATCTTCTCCCCTGGGTCTGACTGATATTTGAAGACTGGTACTACTGAGATGACTTGAAGGACAAAAGAAACAAAGATAATATCTGGTCTAGTTTTGCAAGAAAAGAGCTGTACAATTCCACTCAGTAGATCCTGTCTTCCATGTAGAAAGAAAAACTCTGCAATTTTCTGGATGTTTATAAGAAAAAAACAAACCCCACACCCCTGTGGCAAGACATGCAGGGGGACAGGGGGTGACACAAACTCATCTGCAATACATGCAATTTGAAATGCAAGTGAATTAGAAAATGGGTTTTCACTTTCCACAGATTTGGACTGCTGAGTTCAAATTGCAGGTCCGTGATGGCATGTGCTCACCTGACAGCACAAAGGGAGTACACTAAGAGGAGCACACTGCACAGGGAGAAGGCTGTCATGTGTTGAAGAGAGCTGGCTTACACGTCTCCTGTGAAGCCTCTCTGCATGAGTAGGAGGCATATTTGATGAGCATAACTGGAAAACCAGAAGTCTGAAGCTGAACATCAGTGCACAGGCTAGTGTGGTCTAGGTATGGACAGATACACATGAAGAGTTGAAATGGGTCTGAAGAAATCCTTATTATAAACCTTACATGAGAAAAGCCTTAGTAAAGATTTTTTGGTTACAGTTCATTGACCCTCAAGTAACTAGCATTAAATATCACTTAGGGAAATGGCTAATCTATGATATCTGACACGGTGGAAGAATAAAAGAGGAACTCGTTCTGACTCATGTAGCTTTGAACTTTCCTTTCTAAATACCACACAGCTTTCCAATCTAGTAGCAAGTAACCCACAAGGTGAACTCTAGCCTGCAGGATAATGGAGTGAGGGACTGGGCTCCTGCCTGCTTAGCAAACAGGGCTGCAAAAAGCTGTTACTGTGCATAATTATTTCTCTCATTCTGGTCTGGCTGAATGGCGCTGCTCTCCTATCTGGCATCCTTAGCAATTTAAGTCGTTGCTTCTGACAACTCAAAAGCCTATGATACGCACTAACAAACGAGCAGGTAGAGCAACAAAAGATGCTGAGGAAGCAGCCAGAGGAGGCTGACAGTGAGAAACATGCACTATCTCCATTACTGGCTATATTACGAGGTTCATACCTCTCATACCAAGTGATTTGTGACACATTAAGTTGACTCTAGGACAGCACAGACCCCTGCATCTCACCCATGAAAGTCAGGACCTCAGATGTGACAAATTGGCATCAAAAAGAAAGATTGTAACTTTCTATTTGTAAAAGTTATATAGAAAAGATATGCATTTTGGCTGTAGAAAAAGAAGGCTGACTTTGAACAAACTAGCAATTGTTTATAGACCGTAGAGATTAGTACCTGACCAGTTTTTCCCCCACAGGTTTGTTTGGCTTCATGGTATTAGCTCTTTTGCTGTATCATGTTTGCAAATGACAACTTCCTGGGGATGTAAGCTGCTGTGTATGTTTCTGAGACACTAAAAACTCACTGCTACTTCTATGTAAGCACAGGCATACTTCTGGCTGGTGACACTTTTGTCAATATTGCATCACCCAGGAAATCCCATTTTATCCTAGAATCACTGAAGTTAAGATCTACTAGAGTGCAATTCCTACTTATTATCACAAATAGGTTTCAACAGAGACTCCTTTACAACCTGCCTTAGCTACAACAGAACACAATACCAACTTACTCTTTTTTTTGAGCTAGAGGGTCCAACAAAAAAAGCATCTGGTCTATAAAACAGACAATAACAAGAAAATAAGCAGTTCTTTCAAACATTACAAAATTGATTTCTGCCAGAAAAGGCTCACATGATCTACAACTGCTTTGTATGACTTTATACTCTGAAAGCTTTTGACAGCTATCTTTTTTTTTTATACTTTTTTTCCAATCCAGTGCTGCATTCCCAGGGTCCTTGCAGGGTGGCTCTTGCCTTGCTACTTTAGCTATTGCTGACAAGTAAATGAATCTGTGCTATACAACCCTACTTCTCCCTATCACCAAACCTCATTTAGTGGGAGATCTTTTCCCTGCTTCCTGGCTGGAACCTGTTCCTCAATCAGTGGCACATTTTTTGAGCTTGGTGTTCAAATTTTTTCTTGTTGAAAAAGTCCAAGGAGAGATTTCTAGTACTCTATACAAGGGTCTGTTACCAGGCTTCTAAAATATATCAGTGAACACAACATCAAGTTTTTGAAGTCATAGCTTTTTTTTAACCTTGGTGGTGGTGCTGTTGGGTTTCTTTGGAGGTTCCTTACCTCATTTTAGTAGTATTGGTGTAATTCAAGGTAACTCTTCAGAAGTCAATGGAATATCTAACATAAAAACACATACATGCATGGAATAAAAGCCTCTGAGTCAGTGGAATAAGTCTGTAGCTCTTTAAGTAGGTTGCCTTCAACTAACAACTGGGTAATGAAAATGTTCTTTGCTGTGAGATTGAATCAGTTAGAGCTTTTCTTTCTCAAATCCCATATAACATGAATAGATAGCTTTTTACTCTTCTATGGTACATTTCATCCCTTGCCCTGTGTGAATTTTCAGATGTTAGATCTTCTTTGTGAAATCTGATGACAATACAGACACAGGACAAGTCAAAGCTTTTTGTACTCACAGTACAACAGATCTTTATTACAGGCATTCTGGCTAGACGTTTTCTTGAGATGGCTTTTTGTACGTGATATACTGATGTGTGTGTATCTATATGACACTATTTGCAAGTTCTTCATCTCTCATGATGACACTAAATAAAATTTGTTGTTGTTATCTCTTTCTTTTCACAGAATCACAGATTCACAGAATTATGTAGGTTGGAAAAGACCTTGAAGACCATCCAGTCCAACCATTAACCTAACATTGTGTGGTGGTTTAGCCCCCGCCGGGGTCTGAGACCACGCGGCCGCTGCCCCTCCCCCACAAAGGGAGTGAAATACAAAGCCCCAAGACTGAAATAAGGAAAGGTTTAATACAACAGTGCAATAGCAACACAACAAACAACAGCAATAACAATAACAGTAATAGTGATAGCAATGAACAGAGCAAAATAGCTACCAAATACAGCAGTTTGAAGCACGATGTACAAAACCACGAGTGCACCGTGCTCCGCGCCAGGAAAATGTGACCTGCCAGGATGTGACGTCCGCATGGTATCTGAATAACCCGGCTAGAGCTCCCCCCCACTGCTGGGGAAACTTAACCCTATCCTGGTTAAACCAGGACATAATCCACCCCTTTATTCTATACCATGTGCGTCACATCCAGCTGCCACTTAGCAATTAGCACTGGCAAAGAAAAAAATTGACAAAAGCACAGTATAACTCACGGTGTGTTTTCACCCACAATCAAGTCCCCTTGTGGCACGCATCGGACCTCTCCATCCTTCTGCATCACCCACCAGGTGCACCCAGGTCCTTGAGCAAAAACAATCCCATGGATGGGTTTGCCTTTGCCCGGCGCAGGACTAACCCAGACCATTTTTCCCAGCAGGTCCCTCATGCGCACCACAGGGACTCTATCCCCGTCCACAACACGTGGAAGTTTTGACTGACCCGGGCCAGCTCGATTGGCAGATCCTCTTGTGTTCACTAACCAAGTGGCCTTTGTCAGATGTGTGTCCCAGTGTTTGAAGGTTCCACCCCCCATTGCTCTCAATGTAGTTTTTAACAGTCCATTGTAGCGCTCGATCTTCCCGGAGGCTGGTGCGTGGTAGGGGATGTGGTAGACCCACTCGATGCCGTGTTCTTCTGCCCAGGCATCTATGAGGTTATTTCGGAAGTGAGTCCCGTTGTCCGACTCAATCCTCTCTGGGGTGCCATGTCGCCACAGGACTCGCTCTTCAAGGCCCAGGATGGTATTTCGGGTGGTGGCGTGGGACACTGGATAAGTTTCGAGCCACCCAGTGGTTGCTTCCACCATTGTGAGCACGTGGCGCTTGCCTCAGCGGGTCTGTGGCAGTGTGATGTAGTCAATCTGCCAGGCCTCTCCATATTTATATTTCATCCATCGATCTTCATTCCGCTGGGGCTTCACCCGTTTGGCTTGTTTGATTGCAGCACACGTCTCACATCCGTGGATGATCTCTGCGATTGTGTCAATGGTGAGGTCCACCCCTCGATCTCGAGCCCACCTATATGTTGCATCTCTGCCTTGGTGCCCCGAGGTCTCATGGGCCCACCGGGCTATGAACAGTTCACCTTTACGCTGCCAGTCCAAGTCCACCTGAGCCACCTCGATCTTAGCAGCTTGGTCTGCCTGTTGGTTATGCTGATGTTCATCACTGGCTCGACTCTTGGGTATATGGGCGTCCACATGGCGCACCTTCACAACGAGGTTCTCAACCCGGGCTGCAATGTCCTGCCATACTTCAGCGGCCCAGATGGGTCTGCCCTTGCGTTGCCAGTTGTTCTGTTTCCATTGCTGCAACCACATCCACAGGGCACTTGCCATCACCTACGAGTCAGTGTAGATATAGAGCCTCGGCCACTTTTCTCGCTCAGCAATCTCCAAAGCCAATTGGATGGCTTTCACCTCTGCGAACTGGCTCGATTCACCTTGTCCCTCAACAGCTTCAGTGGTTTCTCGTGTGGGATGCCACACTGCAGCCTTCCATCGTCGATGTTTTCCCACAATGCGGCAAGACCCATCAGTGAACAGGGCATATTGTTTTTCTTCCTCTGGCAGCTCGTTATATGGTGGGGCCTCCTCAGCACGTTTCACCTCCTGTTCTGGTGACATCCCAGCATCTTTGCTCTCTGGCCAGTTCATGATCATTTCCACTAATCCTGGGGGGTCGCGGTTCCCTATTCGAGCCCGTTGTGTTATCAACGCAACCCATTTACTCCACGTGGCATCTGTTGCATGATGTGTGGAGGGAGCCTTTCCTTTGAACATCCATCCCAGCACCGGCAGTCGGGGTGCCAGGAGGAGCTGTGTCTCAGTGCCGACCACTTCTGAGGCAGCTCGAATTCCTTCATACGCTGCCAGTATCTCCTTCTCAGTCAGTGTATAGTTAGCTTCAGAGCCTTTGTATCCCCGGCTCCAAAAGCCTAGAGGTCGGCCTCAGGATTCCCCATCTGCTCTCTGCCAAAGGCTCCAGGAAGGGCCATTCTCCCCGGCTGCGGTGTAGAGCACATTCTTAATCTCCTGCCCTGTCCGGACTGGCCCAAGGGCCACTGCCTGGGTAATCTCCTGCTTAATTTGTTCAAAGGCTTGTTGTTGCTCTGGGCCCCATTTAAAATCGTTCTTCTTGCGGGTTACGTGGTAGAGAGGGCTCACAATCAGGCTGTAGTTTGGGATGTGCATCCTCCAGAACCCCACAGCGCCCAGGAAAGATTGAGTCTCTTTTTTGGTGGTTGGTGGGGCCATGGCTGTTATCTTGTTTATCACCTCCATTGGGATGTGGCGACGCCCATCTTGCCATTTTATTCCTAGGAACTGAATCTCCCTTCCAGGCCCCTTAACCTTCTGTCGCTTGATGGCAAAACCAGCCTTCAGAAGGATTTCAATTGCCTTCTTTCCTTTCTCAAAGACTTCCTCAGCTGTGTCCCCCCATACAATGATATCATCAATGAACTGCAGGTGTTCTGGAGCCCCACCTTTCTCCACTGCAGTATGGACCAGTCTATGGCAAATGGTGGAACTGTGTTTCCACCCCTGGGGCAATCGATTCCAGGTGTACTGGATGCCCCTCCAAGTGAACGCAAACTGTGGCCTGCACTCTGGTGCTATTGGAATGGAGAAAAACGCGTTAGCGATGTCAATCGTGGCGTACCACTTGGCTGCCTTTGACTCCAGCTCATACTGGAGCTCTAGCATGTCCGGCACTGCAGCACTCATCGCTGGCGTAACTTCATTCAGGCCACGGTAGTCCACAGTCAGTCTCCATTCGCCATTGGGTTTTCTCACTGGCCATATAGGGCTGTTGAAAGGTGAGTGAGTCTTGCTGATCACCTCCTGGCTTTCTAGTCGATGGATCAGCTGATGGATGGGGACCAGGGAATCTCGGTTAGTACGGTACTGCCGCCGGTGCACCGTCTTGGTAGCAATTGGCACTCGCTGCTCTTCAACCTTAAGCGACCCCACCACCGAGGGGTCCTCTGAGAGGCCGGGTAAGGTGGACAATTGCTCAACCTCCTCCAGGGCAGCTATACCAAAGGCCCACCGGCACCCTTTTGGGTCTTTAAAGTACCCTCTCCTGAGATAGTCTATACCCAGGATGCACGGGGCATCTGGGCCAGTCACAATGGGGTGCTTACGCCAGTCCTTCCCAGTTAAGCTCACTTCAGCTTCTAATAGGGTCAGCTGTTGGGACCCCCCTGTCACTCCAGAGATGCAGATGGATTCAACCCCACTGTGGCTCGACGGCATCAGGGTGCACTGTGCGCCAGTGTCTACCAAGGCCTTATATTCTCGTGGTTCTGATGTGCCAGGCCATCGGATCCACACCTTCCAGTAAATCCGATTATCCCTTTCCTCCACCTGGCTGGAGGCAGGGCCCCTCTAATCCTGCTCACCATCACTCACTTGATCTAAGAGTGACTCCTGCAGGAATGACTTCCTGGTCCCCTCGAGAGGGTCAAGCATACTGTTGGCTGTTCTATTCTGTCTGGGGGATTTCTGACTAGACACTGGAGCTGCATCTCTCTTGGAAGACTCCCCTTTCATGGTGGTCTTCCCTTTCAGTTGCTGTACTCGTGCAGCTAGGGCGGAAGTGGGCTGTCCATGCCACCTTCTCATGTTCTCCCCATTGTCGCGGAGGAAGAACCACAGGGTGCCCTGTGGTGTGTACCTTCTACCGCCCTTCTCTTGGGTGGGGAAACGCCTGCTTCTAATGGCTGAGACATCGGCCCGTGCAGGCGGAACATAGGACATGTCCTGTTCCATTTTCTGGAGCCTCTGAGACAGTTCCTCTACGGCTGAAACCCAGGCATGTTGGGAGGAAGGGAGACTTCCCTCATAGTGCCGGAGCTGCATAGTCACTTCATCCACTGTCTGACTGTCTCGCCACCAGGATGCTGCTGCTAATGCTTTGGAATGTCCATCTGGTCCACTTTGCAGGAACTTCCGCCACATCAGCTGTGTACAAGGGACCTGATCTGGATCCAATGGTGACTGCTCATCATTCAGATCACCATAGATCATATCAAACACAGCCATTTCCCTGAGATTTTGGATGCCTTTCTCCATGTCGGTCCCCTTGCCTAACCGACATGGAGAATCATCCTTGTAGGGGTACCTCTCCCTCACAGCAAGCAGGAGTCGCTTCCAAAGGCTGAGGGTTTGAGCCTGTTTCCCTATTGCCTTGTCAACACCAGCCTGCTTGGCTAAAGGTCCCACCTGCTTGGCCTCTCTCCCCTCCAATTCCAAACCAGCAGCTCCAGTGTCCCAGCACCGGAGCAACCAGGTGCAAATTTGCTCGCCTGCAACGCGGCTGTAATCCTTTCGCATATCTCGCAACTCACTGAGGGATAGAGACCGGATGGTTACCTCCGGCTCTTCCTCCTGCTCTCGTGATGGGCCTGGTTCATTATCACCCTGTACATTGCAAGGGGATTTTTTGGTATATTTGGTTTTCCGTATCGGGGCAACTGATACTGGCACTGCTTGTCCCTCTGGCTCAGCTGCTGTGCTGGTGGAGGCGACTGGTACTGGCGCTGCCTGTCCCCCTGGCCCAGCTGCTGTACTAGCAGGTTCACTTTCAGACCCTGCAGCTCTTTCGCCCCCTTGAGGGCAGTGATCAGTGTTAAGGGCGATGCGGTAAGCATGGGCAAGCCCCCAGCACATCGCAGCGAGCTGCATCTCCCGGGGTTTGTCTGATTGGCTGCACACCTTTTCCAAACACTCCACCAGTTTATCAGGACTCTGCACTTGTTCGGGAATAAAATCCCAGAACATTGGGGGTGACCACTCACTCAGGTACTTGCCCATCTTCTCCCACATACCTAGCCATTTATAACTATCTGCCCCCGGGGCAGGTTTCCGGGTGGTGCTATTGTTGGAGAAGTACCGCATGGCCCAAAACAATATCAGGCAGACAATTAGAAAGCATTGTGCCGCGAACACAGCGGCCAGGAGGCTCCAGGGATAGCTAAAACTCTCAAACACCGAGAGAATCTCTTCCCCTGGCTCACCCATAGAGGGGGTGAGACCCCAAACAAAAGACCAGGCAGCAAACAGGTAGCGGTGCACCCCCACAAGCAGCGAAACGAGCCCATTATAAGCAGACAGTAGCCAGTATAGCAAAATAAAGCCCTTGACACATTTTCCACCGACAATAAATGCCAGTACTAGGAGCACAGAGTGGACATGAGGATTAATCCAGCCCCACCACGCAAGCAAATTGCCCAGCATTGCAAACATTTCTTATCAAACAATACAAGTAAAACCAGAAAAAAATTACACCTAACAGATTGCTCTAACACACTTCTCCTTTTGTCCTTATTTCAGTCTTCTCCAGCCCCACGTTGGGCGCCAAAGTTGTGGTGGTTTAGTCCCTGCCGGGGTCTGAGACCATGCGGCCACTGCCCCTCCCCCACAAAGGGAGTGAAATACAAAGCCCCAAGACTGAAATAAGGAAAGGTTTAATACAACAGTGCAATAGCAACACAACAAACAACAGCAATAACAATAACAGTAATAGTGATAGCAATGAACAGAGCAAAATAGCTACCAAATACAGCAGTTTGAAGCACGATGTACAAAACCACGAGTGCACCGTGCTCCGCGCCAGGAAAATGTGACCTGCCAGGATGTGACGTCCGCATGGTATCTGAATAACCCGGCTAGAGCTCCCCCCCACTGCTGGGGAAACTTAACCCTATCCTGGTTAAACCAGGACACATTGACAGTTCTCAACTACACCATATCCCTAAGAACTATGTCAACCCGACTCTTAAACACCTCCAGGGATGGGGACTCCACCACTGCCCTGGGCAGCCCATTCCAATACCTAACAACCCGTTCTGTAAAGAAATGCTTCCTAATATCCAGTCTAAACCTTCCCTGGCACAACTTGAGGCCATTCCCTCTTGTCCTATAACTTATTACTTTGTTAAAGAGACTCATCCTCAGCTCTCTGCAACCCCCTTTCAGGTAGCTGTAGAGGGCGATGAGGTCTCCCCTCAGCCTCCTCTTCTCCAGACTAAACAACCCCAGTTCCCTCAGCCGCTCCTCGTACGACATGTGCTCCAGACCCTTCACCAGCTTCGTTGCCCTTCTCTGGACACGCTCGAGTAATTCAATGTCCTTTTTGTAGTGAAGGGCCCAAAACTGAATACAGTCATGGAGGTGTGGCCTCACCAGTGCAGAACAGAACCCGGCATTTGACCTTATTGAAACTCCTACAGTTGGCCTTAGCCCATTGCTCCAGCCTGTCCAGGTCTCTCTACAGAGCCTCCCTACCCTCGAGCAGATCAACACTCCCACGCAACTTGGTGTCATCTGCAAACTTACTGAGGGTACACTCAATCCTCCTGTCTAGATCATCAATGAAGATGTTAAACAGGAGTGGCCCCAAAACCGAGCCCTGGGGAACACCACTCATGACCAGCCGCCAAGTGGATTTAACTCAGTTCACCACAACTCTTTGGGCCCGGCCATCCAGCCAGTTTTTTACCCAGCAAAGCGTGTGCCCATCCAAGCCGTGAGCAGCCAGTTTCGCCAGGAGAATGCTGTGGGAAACAGTGTCAAAGGCCTTACTAAAGTCAAGGTAAACAACATCCACAGCCTTTCCCTCATCCAATAAGCAGGTCACCCAGTCATAGAAGGAGATCAGGTTTGTCAAGCAGGACCTGCCTTTCATAAACCCATGCTGACTGGGCCTGATCATCTGGTTGTCCCCCACATGTTGTTTGATGGTACTCAGTGAGAGCTGCTTCATCAGCTTCCCGGGCACCGAAGTCAAGCTGACAGGCCTGTAATTTCCTGAATCATCCTTCCGACCCTTCTTATATATGGGTGTCACATTTACCAGTTTCCAATCTGTCGGGACCTCCCTGGTCAGCCAGGACTGCTGGTAAATGATGGAAAGCAGCTTGGCATGCACCCCAGCCAGTTCCTTCAGCACCCTTGGGTGTATCCCATCCGGTCGCATAGACTTGTGTATGTCTATATGATGCAGTAGGTCACTGACTATCTCCTCCTGGAATGCGGGGGGATCATTCTCCCAGTGGCTGTCTTCTGGCTGAGCAGGCTGGACTCCCTCAATACAACTAGTCTTGTTATTAAAGACTGAGGCAACCTCAGCCTTTTCCTCATCACTCGTTGCTATGTTTCCTCCTGTGTCTAGCAGGGGATGGAGGCTCTCCCTGGTCTTTCTTTTGCTGGTCACATACCTATAGAAACATTTCTTGTTGTCTTTGACTGCTGAAGCCAGATTCATTTCCAGCTGGGCTTTAGACCTCCTGATTTCCACCCTGCATAGCCTCACAGCATCTTTGTAATCACTGTGAGTGGCTAGCCCCTTCTTCCAAAAGTGGTAATCTCTCCTTTTCTCCCTGAGTTGTAGCCAAAGCTCCCTGTTTAGCCAGGGTGGTCTTCTCTGCCACCGGCTTCTCTTACAGCACCTGGGGACCGCCTGCTCCTGTGCCATTAAGACTTCCTTCTTAAAGAGTGTCCAGCCTTCCTGGACCCCTATACCCTTCAGGACCATCTCCCAAGGGATTCTGTCAAGCAGGTGCCTAAACAAGTCAAAGTCAGCCCTTTGAAAGTCCAGGATGTCAGTTCTGCTTCCCCCTCTCCTGGCCTCTCTAAGAATAGAGAACTCTATTATTGCATTATCACTGTGCCCAAGTCACACACTGATTATTTTTTAGAAAAGTTTCTCTACTTTAGACTATTCTCTACCATGCATCATAATTCACTGGTAAATTCAATATAGTCAGGCCTGATACATTAATGTAATATTTTTAATGGAAGACTGGGGTCAGGAAGTAGGTTGCTGGAATTCCCTTTTTACACCAATAGAGATGGTGTTGCTTGGCTATTGTGATATCTGCTGCATTGCAAAGTGCTTCCCACAGCTGTGTTTTCTCTTTTACTTCTCATTTATGCTCAGTAGGTATGAATGCATAACAGAGAAATGTCATCTTTGTACATTATAATGCCACTAAAATCACAGATGCTTGACCTTAAATGAGTTTCTACAGATATTTTGAAAGGAAAAGTTAACCAAGTTGCCCAGTGTGGCTCTTTTGACCAAAAATCATCTTTTTTTAAAAAAACCTTAGTGTGACAAAGATCTGAAAATTACTCGGTTTAGAAAAAGGAATGCATTCACTTTATAACAGCTGAATGTGTTAATCTCTTCCTATAACACTTTCTTGCCTTCAAGGATTCGTATGTACTTGTTTCATTGTTACATGGCTTTTGTTTCATTTTTACATGGCTCTTGTTTCATTTTTACATGGCTCTTCCTATATTGTATTTTTGAAGTAGAATTCTGCCTCTAATTTATCCCCACTGACTTAATGATGATCAGTTATCAGCTAAAAGATGGGAAGTCAAAGTGGGCAATTAATTTGGTTTAGAAAAAGAACAGGTAGACTATGTACTTGTATAGAAAAAAAAATCAAGCACTGTACAAGAACTGTGGCTTTCCAAGCTATGGTAGTATCTGCTCAATGGCACATCTTCCACTAAATCCACAGTTGTCATTAGTCTCAAATAGCATAAAAAGTAAGAGGAAACTTCAGATTCTTAACATGTTATGCCTATACAGGCAATGCTCCAGTTAATAGTTTAGTACAGTAAATCTGACTTGTGCATTAAATCAGATGTCCCCAGAAACAAACAACCTCTGTACAGAAAACAAGATGCATTGGCTCTCAGTCTTTTTTTGCAAGTCACAGCATATACCTCCTCTCATCTGATGCCTCACTGCCTTGAAGACGTATTCACTTCTTATTAATTTGCAAAAACTCATGGTTAACCAACAAACTCTTAAGAAAGTTCCTCCCAATTCACAGCTTTTGAAAGGCTCAAGAGTTAAACATTACTTAAACATACTATATGAAAAATACTGTTATATTTGAAAATTCTATATTTTAAATACTTTTGTGAATACTCTAAAATATTGAAACCATCAAATTGCGGTTTAGAAAGAGAAATATTTGAATTTTTTTTTTTTTTTTTTTTTTTTTGTAGCTGTATGAATCTTATTGGAGCATGGGCTAGACTTCGTTTTTTTCAAAAATACTGGCAAAATTTGCTACTAGCCTTATTATGAAAGTCAACTGATAGAAATCTATGTAGGAATGGCTGTAGTTTTCATTGCAGAGTTCAGTTTAGGCTGGGGAAAACTCAGATTAATCTGGCAGGGTTTTCTGCATTTTTGTTTTTTTTTTTTCCTGATAAAAAAAAATGAAGTAATATAGATCTCCTTTGGTCTTGTGGAACTGTGGAAGCTCTACTGTCTATTTCAAAAGGACTTTCCAGCACTAAATTTTTCTGTTCTAAAATTACCTAGTGTTCTATTTCTTGCTATTGTCAGGGAAAAAAAAAAAAAAAGTGACCTTTCCATTCACATTTTTATGCTTATCTTGAGGCTACACAATACTTACTCTTTTTTGGCCAGACATAAAATTTACAGACAGCCTTAATGAGATCTGTTTATATTTAAGAGACTGTGACTTGTTTCAACCATACATCTTTGACTTCTGCAATTTGTTGACATGTAATTTGTCATGGATTGGGTGATGTCCAGGGGAAAATACGAGGACTGAAATGTATAGGCTGTGTCAGAACTTTCCTCCATGCCCCCTTGCAGTGCATTTCAGGTGCACAGCACACTTGCTTTTGACCATATTCCCACCAATGCACATGCACAAATAGAGATGTGATGGTCCTTTCTGTGCCCCTGTGCCATCACTACGATGTCATGAGGACCCTTCTCCTAATTCTGTATTTTTTGCCACTGTATTTATTGGGATCTGTCTGTTGCTGCATGAATATGCTGTTCCCAGCATCTGAAGGGATTTAGCCACTATCTGTATTTTTTTATTATGCCATTTTTTGTCAGGCCTTTCTTACTGAGATGTGAAAAGAAGCCTGCACCGTCTCTCTACCTCTCATCCCCCATCCCTCAGTGCAGAACAGAAGCCAAATTTAAGGCTCAATTTTTAGGAAAGGAGTTGGCTTTTTTCCTTCATTCCATCCTCCCCACCAGAGTAAGAAATCCACAGTTAGCATTCAAATTGTTATGCTAAAAGGCTTTACTTGAGCAATCCAAAGCAGCTGCTGACATATATGTAGACAATTACTCTCATTTCCTTCTGTCTTAATCCATTATTTCAAAAGTTTTGGGGTTTTACTTCAGGAGTTGCAATACTTGCAGGAGTTGCAATACTGCAGGCTGGAGTGATGGGCTAAGGCCAACTGTAGGAGTTTCAATAAGGTCAAATGCCGGGTTCTGCACTTCGGCCACAACAACCCCCAGCAGCGCTACAGGTTTGGGGAGGAGTGGCTGGAGAGCTGCCAGTCAGAGAGGGACCTGGGGGTGTTGATTGACAGCCGGCTGAACATGAGCCAGCAGTGTGCCCAGGTGGCCAAGAAGGTGAATGGCATCCTGGCTTGTATCAGAAATAACGTGGCCAGCAGGGACAGGGAAGGGATCTTACCCCTGGACTCGGCACTGGTGAGGCCGCACCTCGATGACTGTATTCAGTTTTGGGCCCTTCACTACAAAAAGGACATTGAATTACTCGAGCGTGTCCAGAGAAGGGCAACGAAGCTGGTGAAGGGTCTGGAGCACATGTCGTACGAGGAGCGGCTGAGGGAACTGGGGTTGTTTAGTCTGGAGAAGAGGAGGCTGAGGGGAGACCTCATCGCCCTCTACAACTACCCAAAAGGAGGTTGCAGAGAGCTGGGGATGAGTCTCTTTAACAAAGTAATAAGTTATAGGACAAGAGGGAATGGCCTCAAGTTGTGCCAGGGAAGGTTTAGACTGGATATTAGGAAGCATTTCTTTACAGAACGGGTTGTTAGGTATTGGAATGGGCTGCCCAGGGCAGTGGTGGAGTCCCCATCCCTGGAGGTGTTTAAGAGTCGGGTTGACATAGTTCTTAGGGATATGGTGTAGTTGAGAACTGTCAATGTTAGGTTAATGGTTGGACTGGATGGCCTTCAAGGTCTTTTCCAACCTACATAATTCTGTGATTCTGTGACTTTAAAGCTGACTTTTTACCAGATAATTTTCTCTGTTCTTAACAAAGAGGCTTGGATTAGTGGCAATAGAGCTTCCTACATATCATAGCATTATGCTAATTAAGCTTTACAGGCTGGTCATCTAATAGACTTGAAGTCCATGACAGTTGTTGCCTAAGTGCTTCATTAAAGTCCTCAAAAGGCTTTACAAAAGTTAGGTAAGCATTAAATGATCAACTTTCATAACATTTTTCCAAGTAATTTAGAAACTGATTTACATTACTACTATGGTACTGTATCTTAGGAAACCAACAATTTTGTAGAGCTCAAATGATATGATATTTGATATTTAGGAAGATTTATGATAATGGAATTCCAATATATATCAAATTAGGTGGCTACAAATCATTGGTCACTTTGAATATCTGAATTTAAGTGATTTCATTAAGCCTAGTATAAAAAGAGCCTGCCAAATTAATCTCTTTTTGGATGCCAAAATTTAATGGTTTAGGAATAATATTTTTAAATATATATAGATTATTATACTTAAAACAATTAACATCATCTCATGGTTCATTCAGTTTCAAGACCTTTAAATCATTCCAGTCTTGAATCTAATTTCAAATATGCAAGTATTACTAAAGTGACTTGAAGTGTTTCATGTAATATATATAGGATGGCAATGTTGCTAACTCCCCCAGGGCTAAGCTGAAAACAAATGGGTTTCTGTAATTTGTGCCAGTAAGAACAGTACTTCCTCCTAATAACAGAAAACCAGACAAGTTTCAGAGAACTGTTATTTTTTTGTTAAAGCATTTCTGAAAGTCATGATCAGCTTCTAAAACAAATCTTTGTTATTATGCTACTACGTTTCCCTATCAGTATTTATTTAAAACACACGTTCATCCAATGATCTTATGAACTTTAAAGGAAACAGTATAAGATAAAGAACAAGAAGCAGCTAGACCAGCCTTTAAAAGATTGTCTATGCACATCAATGTTCTCAATATTCACAAAAACCAGCCTACTTTTTTTTATTCAGTTTTATCAAAAAACTTCCAGCAGCTATAATATCAATCATACATTTTCAAATAAAAGACTACTGTTTATTTTCAATTGTTAATTCATCTCTAATCTCTGCAATTGGAAGGGATGAGTATTTGATAACAAGAAACTCTTCAGCCCTAAAACATTGTTAAGTTTAAGACAACCACCTCTACTAAGTTTTTGATCATGTATCTGTTTTGAGTTTTCTTGTTCAGTGATCATAATGTATACACTTTGCATATGTATATATTTCCACTTTCCCGTCACTACTTCAAAGTATCTGTGCTCACAGCTGTAAATGAAATAATAGAAAATAATAGTCTGGTATCTACTGACCTATTGATCAATACCTATAACTATCTGATATTATTGACCATCACTGAAGTAGGATTTCTTAACAGAGACAAGCAAGCCCTCGTCATTCTACTGCAGACACCACCCTGTTACACCCACTGCAACCCACACTGTGCCGTATGCAGGAAAATGCACAGCTGTGGTAGCACCTGTGGCCACCCTTTCTTTCATCTTGTACGATAAAATCCTTGAGTAGATGTTTACTCTTGCTATAGTTACAGATCAGGACAGCTTGCCAAATTATTCCTTGCTGCAAGCAAGAAAGCAGGGAAAAGAGGCAGGAAAGAGCTTGAACTAGGCCAGATGAGAACTTACACTTGTCCTGTTCTTAGTTACAGTAGCTAACTAGGCATATAAATGAGGATGGGGAGAGATAACATGCTGCCTGAGCACTTCCATCCATTTCATCCTCATTGCTCCTTCTGCGAGACCATGAATTTTTTGGAGGGAACAGTTTTATGTCACACCTCATATTCTGGTCTGATTTTGCAGCTACCTGTATTACTGCAAAGGTGGCAGAGGATATAGTGATAATGTATCTCTATCCCATTTCCATAGGGCCAGAGGTCCACATTTCTTCATGTCTTCAATAGTTCTTTGTAAAATACAGTAGGTCTCCATTTTCTCTCTCAGTCTGTCCCTGCATTAGAGTGTCACTCCACTGTCACTTTGTGCAACCTCCAGATTTTCAGCCTGAAAAACTATGAGAAATGTAAAGAACTGGGTTATCAAAAAAGCTTTAGATAAACCTTCCAATAGTGTTAGTTTCCTTTCTTAATATTTCTCATATGCTTCTGCATAAAATGTTCAGGCCTAATTTTATATTTGAAATAACACTATTTTATATAACTAAATTAACAAAATGTGATTTCTCTCCCTAATCCCTAAATCATTATAACACACCTAAAATCTCAACATTTACCTGTAATTACAAGAATTACAAACTACACAGCATTGTAAAATAAATTGCTTCTGATCCTGACCCAGTAAGTAACTGTCTTTGTTCTTGACATATTTCATGTGGGTGTGAATTACTTCTCACTATTTCGCTTGCTCACTTCAATGTAATATAACATTAACATCCAGGAACAATCCCCAGAATTTATTTTACTATGGATTGTAGATAATCTCCTGCAACTTTATTAGAAGGTACAGTATCTTAATTTTTGTGAAAAACAATTTCTTGTTGACAGAATGTGCCTGAAAATTATTTTCTAATGTATCTTCTCACCAGCAGCATGACAGAGTTGACTGGGAATTAAAACTTAACTCTTTCATTATCATTTTAATATTTTTTCCTTTTATTACAGCTTTCAATTGGGATTTGAGTAATGCCAAAGCATTATAAAACTTCTCTAGGAAAGTTATAACTGAAAGAAAACATTTTGAAACAAACCTGATGGAGTGTAGCTTGCTGTTTAGTTTTGTACTTCCAAACGAGAAAAACAGCTGCACTCCTGCTATAAGTGGGTAAGAGACAGTCTCTGCTGCCTCATCACTTTCCAACAACAGACAGAACCCAGGGGATGTAGAGATTAGACAGGAGTCATATTATAACTGTTTTAAGTGCTTGTGAGACCATTAGTATCAGTGCTTTAGCTGTACTGCTTACTTTGCTTTCAGAGTTGAGAACTTCGATGGCTAGGTTTTGAAAAGTATGGCTAAAATGGCTAAGTAGATTAATTGGCTAATTTCTGGTTTTCAGCTAAAAGTAGCACTATGTCTTTGTTAGCAAACAGACACTGGCTACCGAATGGCTACTATTACAAAATAAATTGTCCAGATAATTAACAGTTTTCAGTTTCTGTCAATTTCAAATATTAATTTGACAAGAGTTATATTCTGTCAAAAGCTCAAAGATTGTTTTTTTCCCCCTCTTCTCCTCTCCCCCTCATCTTTAGATGTTCCTGGTCTTTGGAGGCTGCTTGTTTCCTTCAACACTTCTTAGCTCTGGGCTCACATCTGTGAGCTGTCCATTGCTGGGTCTCTGTGCAGGATATCATTGAGTTGAAGGTTCAGACACTCTTTTGTGATTTTGCCATTCTGCAACAAAAACAACTGGAATCTAGACAGAAGACATTCTCAGGACTCCTCACCTCTATTATACAGTTTGGTCCTTAAAGATGCTGTCCTGGTTTAGCCAGGATAGGGTTAAGTTTCCCCAGCAGTGGGGGGGGCAGCGCTAGCCGGGTTATTCAGCTACCCTGCTGACGTCACATCCGCGCGCCGAAGCGGACAGTCGGTTACCGCGTGTACTGTGGGATTGGCTCTGTTCTCACTGCTGTATTGGTAGAGATTTTGCTCTGTTCATTGTTATTACTGTTATTGTTATTGTTGTTTGCTTCGTTGCTGTTGCACTGCTGAATTAAACCTTTCCTTATCTCAGTCTCGGGGCTTTGTATTTCGCTCCCTTTGTGGGGGAGGGGCAGCGGCCGCGGCCGCGTGGTCTCAGACCCCGGCAGGGGCTAAACCATCACAGATGCGTCCCAAGGTTTTCCTTAGCATCAATAATGTAATGCATAAATGACCAAAAATTTAAGCACAGCTAGCGCTATAAGACAGATTATTTATTTACCATGACTACTGTCTTAAACTAGGAAAACCTGCTTTCTCCTGATAGGTTCTGTCTAGTTTTCACAACATTTCTTTACAGTTTATTTTGGAAACATCTCATTATGAAATTATCCAATGAGGCTAGACCATCTTTTTTTTACCAACCATTTCCAGTTTTCTGAAATACTTCTTCATGTTACTTTATACCTTATAAAGTTATTTAGTATTGCTCTGCTCCATATGTTTATATCAGATCATTTATTTACTTGACACACTTCACAAGGTTGCCTTGAAAATATTAATTTCAAATTTACTTTCAGCATATCCATCTGTTTTTTTCAACAACGTATCTGTAGTCATTTATTATTAGAAAGCTATTACTTAATAGGAACTAAAGAGTTTGTTAACTTTTTGCTATTTGAAAATGTAAAAATTTACTTTTTTTGTTATAGACTTAAAACAACTGAATTACTTGTTAAATTGGTCCCAGTCTTCGAAAACAATTCATTAGTATTAGTAATATACTAAAGGTGGTTTGCTAACTCTTTACAATGAAGTTATAGTGAAATGTTTAATCAAGCCCTGTCTCACAGTGCTGTGGCTTCTTACTGATGAAGATCTGTTGTTACCTTTATTAACTCTGCAGAATCTGTTGCAACAAACCCCTCCTTCCTTGCCTTGTGTGCATTTTCAGCTCTGTAGAGAAGGAACATGTCAATAATCAGTTTAACTACAAGTTTTTTACCACAGAAATGAAGAATTCGTGGTTTGGAAAGCTGTATGCTCTGAAGAAAATCCACTCTGATGAACACTGGTGGAAAAATGGCTTTCTGTGAGTTTGCTTTGAGTGAGCCATGGCCTATATAAAGCACACTGGTTATGAATTATTAATGCAATAAGCCAGAAGGTTTAAGAAGAAAAGCCCTGGACTCCCCCTCTAGGAGAAGGAAAAGGTAGTGTGGGAAAGCTTCATTTACATAAACTATTATTCAGCATCAGTGCATTTTTTCACTCAGCATTTTGCTGTACTAAGAGTCTGTGTTCTGAGCCTAGGAGCACTGTGTGATGCTTGTGAATGTGCAGAAGGGGGAAATGATTGGGGAAGACATAGCCTACAGAAAGTGGTTTCCTGGAGCAAACTCTTAGGTAGGGAAATCAAAGCCAATAAGTAGATCATCTGATGGGCTCCTTGCAGGGGTCCTGTTTCACTCAGAGATGCCAAATGATCCACAAAAGCAGACACTGAAGGACAAGATCAGTGGTGGCAGCTTTGAATAGAATCTGGCAGCAGAGATTTGTCTGAACCTGAGCAGGGAGAAAGAGCAAATCCATCCCTGAGATGATCTTGACTATTTGAATTTGTGAAAGGGGATTTAAGAAAGTAATGGTGAGAATCTCATTGATGAGGTGCTGTATTTCAGAAAACCAAACAATTAGTAATTGGAGCAATGTAGCACCAGCCATATCTCTGAAATTCTTTAAATTACAGTTATCTTCATTCCAATAAAAATAAGATTTTTTTCCACTAACATAAAATTATTTGCAGCTACCCATTCCCAACTGACTGCAAGTGTTGAGGGAGAGGTAAGGGCAAGCAGAGACATCAAAACCTAGATTTCAAAAGCTGTATTAACTTTTCAATTCTAAAATGAAGCAGCAGTTGCATCTTCATCTCAGACTATGTCTTCATAGATCTGTTTATGAATCAATCCAACATACAGACATCAACAGCTGGCAGTAGAAAAAATGTATGTTAACCTGCATTTATACATGCAGTTCTAGATGTACTACAGTGAGAAGACATTGCTACAGTTCATTTTGCCCAGTGTTACCTAAATATTGGTAGACCTTAATTCTTCTTGCCTGCAACAAAACTCATAGCTAGAAAACAAGAGTTGCAGCTTTCAAAGAAAAGTAGTGGTTTGTAAAATAGTCTAGGCACAAGATAATCTCAACTCCTCTACTTTTCTTATGGAAATGAATGCAGATTCGGATTCTGTTCAGGGGGGGTACTTTCAGGGTGACACTGGGTGCTGGACACTCCACCCTTCACACTTGGAGGCTGGGGAAGCACTGCTCCCTTTTGCAGCAAAGGCCACAGCTATGACTGGCCAGTCAGTGAAATTGGGCTTTGTTTAGACCACAACCATGTAGTGACTCGAACTAAAGTTATTTATCCTAGTTTTCACTTGTTTTCAATGCCCTGAAGTTTTTTGTGACTTCTGGTTGTCAATGATTTCTTCTTTGTTAAGCCATTCCTGGGTACTCCCGAAGTTGTTGTTTGTGCTGATTGCATATTTTGTCAGACTCCGAAATGACAGACTTTCAGTCTGTGTATAAATCTCAATCTTTCTTAATGCTCAGATGCAGGCATGGAATTGTCAGCTTTGTGGCAAAGATTACTTCACAGTTTTTTAGGATTTTTTTTTAGAAAACCAGCATTACTTTGCATGAAATATGACAGATTCATTTTAAAACTTTTCAGTGGTTTCTGTTTCTAGTATGCAAATTTGAGTGTTTGCAAAATTTATTATACTTCCCTAAAGGTTCTGCAAACGTGAAAGTAGCATTATTTAATTATGTAAAGCAGCAGGAAAGCTTTTCTTCTTTGTGTCTTGATATACATAATAGTGTAAGTCAATATTCATGCTAATATTAATTGAAAAATTAATACCATTTTATTATTGTTGTCAGAAATAATAAATGTAAAAGCCTGAGTAAGTGGATAGACAACACTCCAGTTTCCCCACTTCATAAGATTATTTTCAGTATTTATTTATTTATACTGCAACTAGTCATGGGTCAAGATCAACTGTGTTAGGCAATCTGTATTTAAAAGTCAGACTAACAGCTTACCTTTGGTCTCCTCTTATCCCAGGAGGAAAGTACAGTGGTCTCCTCTTCATATGCAGAGCTCCACTTATATTTTAAAGTACCTCTCCTTCCCATGCTCCAGTTGCTCTTAGGATAGATGTCCTAGCTGCCATTAAAATATATAGACTGTATCAAAGATATTTCCTAGAGGCTTGAGGCTTTGTCCTTTCTGATAATTATATTTCAAATGAACGCGTTCATATCATTCACCCTCTTGCCCAATTTGGATTTAGTTAGAGTGAATATAAATACACACATAAATCTGAGAACACCAAGGGAACATTGCAGATAAAATTTAGGCTCTGGAGGTCCAAGCTAACTAAGCTCTAACTCATTAAAATTAGTTTTAGCTATGTAAGTTTAGAGAAGTAGTAAATAATTAATAGACATATCCACAGCTCTCTCCATACTGATTTTAAACACAAGTGTGTTCTATTTAATCCTCAAATTATAAAATGTAAGATAGGGACTGGTAACTCTTCACTAGGGATCTGAGGGCTTGCCTTGCCATTACCCTGACAGAATTTCACTGACCTGTGTGATGTTCCTGATTTTCATTATTAAAAGCAGACTCAAGGCCAAGGAATGAGGTGAAAGTTACACCTTGGAAGAGAGCATTAAATGGTGACATCTCGCTTTTTAATATAGATCTTAATCTTTACCCTTCCATCGTTTTTATAACAGAATTCATAAGGGCTATTAAAAAACCTAAATGAGATAAAAGCAGGTTTATTTCATATATCAGTGTGCACATGCATGCTCTTTTTCTCTTTCTTTCCTTTGATATTTGCTGCACATGTATAACACTAATTTTGCCTGGTATTTTGGTAATTTCAAACTGCAGCATAACATACACCTTTAATAATTTTCATAATAACAGCTAAAATACACGCAGATGAATATTTTACAGAAAATGCATTTGGATATTGTAAAAACTTCTGTGCTAAGTAAAAGAACATAGTAACTGGCCAAGTAACAGCTGCTTGTGGTAGGTAATACAGACTGAATAATGTAAGTAATGATATACTCAGTGGGCATGGTGAGATTTGGGTGATATTCCTTCTCTTAAGATCCAATGTTAGGTGCTGTGTGCTCTTGGAAAGGTCTTTTCAGTGCTGGTCTCTTTACTTTGCTTCCAACCTTCTGATCATTCTTTCTGTATAAAACACTCTCCTGCTGGCTCACCTCTTCATGCAGTGGTAGAGCACTTGGTACTAGTGACTGATCTCTAAGAACCAGAAAGTGTTACTTTAGTACCACAGGTTTGGGGGCTTTTTTTCCATAGTTATTGCACTGAAAATGACAAAAATCCTCCAGGGCACTAGAAACTGGTGTGGATGATTGCTAAGTGATATTACTTCCCCCGTGAAGATTACCCACATAAGCAGGATGTTATAAGACACAGTGTGGTTAAGGAAGTTTTCTTTCAGAAAAGATTGAAATCCAATGTTCCTAAAGGCATTAAATTTGTAGTTATTGTTGGACAAAGAGCCATCCAGAGACTAAAACTGAGTAATTCCTCCTGTCTGAATCCCTTCTCCATTGTCATCTGGATAAGCAGGTAATGGTTTCTGCAGTAAATGTGTTACACAGTGTCATGAGTCCTTAATCAGTTTGTGACTGCAATGGAGCCGCCGTTTGGAATTATATCCTATTGCTGAAGCAGGTCTGCAATAACAGCACACAGGAGCAACACTAAGGGTCAAAACTGCAGCACAATGATGCACAAGAGGGAGAAGGGAAACTTTCTCCTTTTCATCCCATCCACAGAACCCCAGTCAGCCCCCACTGAATACCCAGACTGCCTGTGTGCCACATGTGATCTCACTTCAGTGCTCTGCAGGGTGTGGAAATGTCACACACAGCACACAGTTCGTGCCCTGGGACCCTCCACAGACACAGTGTGACAGGGCAGTGTGCAGGCACTCTGCAGACATCCCAGGGCTTGGGGAGTTCAAATGCAACCCAGCCAAGCCTTCTCCCCTTCTGCCTACATGATATCTATGTCCCTCATTAGGTGTGAGTACGAGGCCCCTGGCAAAGAAATGCACAGATTTACCTTTTTTTTTTACCTGAGTCAAGACTACAGAGAAGGTGTTTGTACAGAGTTTGCAAAGGTCTGTAATAATGGTCTATATTACTGTGAAGCTCTATGCTAAATAAACTAAGAATTATTCAGGACTCATCTTTGGATGCTTTTGCCTAACTCCAGTTAAGTTCTAACAGCTAAAAATCACACAGGCCGTTTTAGTTGAGATGCAAAGCTCACAATATATTTTAGTCCAAGGCAGCCAAGATTTAAATGCTTCACTACTGAGGTTGCATAAACTCCAGGAAGCTGTTATTCATTAATGGGTATAAGGAAACTCACCCTCTGTAATTAACATGCCTCAATGAAGACTGTATTCGTCATCACCATGGATTGTGAGAGAACATTACACTAAACCAAATGTCAGCTCTTTGTGCCTGAGAATGCATTAATATTTCCACAGCCTTTTATATAACACTGAGTTAAAATAGGAATCTTATCTTTCTTGATAAAACCTTAGGTGGAAAGTAATCTAAATAAGAAACCCACATTGCTTTATTAATTGATCAACGAAAGTGTTAAACCTTGTTTCACTGTATCCTTTCACTGCATCATAAATTGGCGGGACCTAAATCAGTTTATAGCAGTTGGGGATTTGCCTCTTTTTATTCACTTCTCTCAATAAAATTAATAAAAACCGTCTCATGTAGATTTCCTTAATCTCATTTTATGTAGTCATTCTTTATGATGACTAAATTACAATTCTGTCACAAATTTCTTTTATAATATGATTAATCCAGCCCCAAATAATATTAACAATGAGGAACTTCATTTGGGTTTGGGTCAGAGACTTGAACTGGGCAGGTTCACTTCATCCACCTCCTGAGCTTGAATAAAACACAATTTAGCTTCGCTGTGCATCTGCACTGTCAAACAACTTAGTCCCTTGGTTCACTGCTGCATCTTTTCCCCTTCCACACAATATATAAATTCTCTCCTAGTTTCTCTTTTGCTGCTAAACAAACAGATACCCTGGAATGAAATTTGGGAAAGTTTTCTGGGAATAGTTAAGAGGTTGTATGAGCAGCAGAGTTTGTAATGGGAAGGCAAAAGAAAACAAATTTCTAGATAGTCTTCTGATGCCAGAAACAACCCCACACATGGCTTCATTCCATGTCACTAGGCATGTAATGCCTCTCCCTACCAGGCTATTAAGAAAAATAATTTCTCTGCAAGAGTCTGATACAGCCTTCACATTATTTCAGATGTTCTACATTGAAAAGTCAAAAACCTTATCTTAGGATACAAGGGCCTTGCAGAAGTCCCAGCAAATCTTGGGCCAGACATCCTGCATGAGGAATGCAGCTGTGGTTCACTGGGAAGGACTAGTTGTGAGCAACAAGAACACAACACAAGTCACTGTACTACCTGACCTGGAATTAAGAGATTGAGTAGGTATCAGATATAAATGTATTCATAAATTATTTAATTTTATATTATGATTTATATATTGATTTTATATATTTGTTTTATGTTTCTTATTTATAAATATCTGTATTTATTATTTATACAAATGCACACATTTTTTCTAGTGAACAAACTTGTGGAGGAAGGTCATTTTTTGGTTGATAGCTGCTTTTCACATGTTCCAGGATAACAGGATGTTGCTCTGTAATATTCGCTTCTAAATCAGGGACAACTTTCTCAAGTAAAACAATGCACTGAAAGAACCAAAAAGCCTAAATAAAGGATGTTTCCAAGGGGAAGACTAATTCCTCACACACTTTCTTATTCAAGGGTACAATGAATATTGAACTGAAGCTTACAGGATAGTTTAACGGACTGCAGTTTCCAGAAGGGGTTAAGAGAGAGCTAAGGAAGCATATTCTGGTATGGAAAAGGGACCTTAGCTTTATAGGAAAAAAAAAAAGTCATATGAATTTCAAAAAACTATTTTGAGCTTGGTCTCTGAACTTCTGGAAGCAGACAAAGTGAAAACAGGTCAAAAGATAGCAAAAGGTGAAAGAACATACTTGTTTTGAAGACTGAGAGGTAATCACCTCCCATAAGAAGTGGATAAACTTAGAAGTCAATATAGATAAGCAAGAAATTCTTCTGAGAACAAAAGATGAGGTAACTTATGAAATGCACACTTTAAACTGAATTAGGGACCAAAATAGTCTTCCTCTAGACTTTACCTAGAGTCAATCACTTACTAGTATGTGAGCCAAACCCCTTTATATCAGCTCAAAATTTGATTAAGTGAGTGTAAGCCTTCTTGATGCTCATGCCAAGGGAATTACAAAGATAGGAGTAAAGTTATGGCATCCCTGTAAAAGTCTATTACGATACACAAATTAAATAGGTCAGACCCCACTCTGACCTTCCTTCATTTCTGGCACATCTCGTCCACTAGGTTAATATTTGTTTGCATTCATTTTCCACATCGTACCTGAACATACTGATTGATAAGGGAACCTAAGCCTGTACACATCGATTGCAGCACTTCTCACACTGGCCTCAGGATCACCAGGGACACTGAGATACCTGCTGGGGTGAACAGAGCCCTTCTATATCAGAGACCTGGAAAGGTCATTTCTGAAGAAGATGGGTCATCTCAGTGGTTGCAAGTTTCAAGTCTATGGATTTCTCCTGCCTCATACTTTTTCAACAATTTACATGAGTTCAAAGAGGAGACCTATTTTATTGAAGAGTCTAACTGCAAGAGTAAAGGGAACAATTAGAGCCAAAAGTGTTTTAATTGAACAGGACTGAGGAGGGTCAAGAGACTTGTGGAAAATGAAGCTTTGAGTGACATAGTGAGGGATACTTCAGGGGAAAATCTGCATATTTTAATAAGAGGAAACTACTGGGTTAAGGAAAAAGATGAACATAAATGTGTGGCAACTAATGTTTGAAACTAATTCAAAAGGAAGGAGAAACCAATAGTTTATTCGTAGGTGTGTTCCAAAGGTTGGATAGACTTGAACAACATTAGTAAAGGAAAACAGTATGAGATACCTGAGGAACTGACACAATACAGCCCAGAAGATTAGTGAGACAGTGCACTAAAGTGCACTGGCAGAGGAGTAACAGTTTTAGACATCAGAAGTCTAGTTTCAGATGTCCTCTCTACTATGCTTCCTATGTGAAATCCAGAAAAACTTTCTGCCAGGTTTTATAAACTTCCTTATTTCTGTGATCCTTTGTTGTCAGCTTAGAGCATTCAGCACAGTTAAACAGATGGTCGACTGGCTAAACCAAGATCATCTTGTTCAGAAAGAATTGAAATCAGTTTTTCCAGCCACTAATTCAGCTCAAAAACATCATCTGTGTGCACAGCTCAGCCTGGAAGCTCAGGCTGCTGGAACTGCTGAGAGAAGGAAGATGAGTAGGCCATTATAGGGAATGGGGATGGGATAGCCTTTTCCAGAAAAAAACTCCAGCCTTCAACTCCATACACCAGAAAAAAACAGCCTTCAGGTGTCCACACTTTCCCTGGAAAATCCCAAGCTCCAGCTTGACCTCCTCCACCTCTTTAACAGAACAGCAGGGACATACTGAAGCTAATTTTCCCAATGATTTGTCCTGTCACCATGAACAGGATATTTGTGTAGACAGGGACATCTGGAGAGTAGAGAAGAAGGAAGATGAACTCACAAGAAGGTTACAAAATCTGGATCCAGGTACCAAACATGGGCTGCTCTGTTAGATAGAACTGGCTTCCTCCAACATTTTCAAGAGGCTTCCTCCAGCCAGTCTACTTTCTCTGGGTGGCATGGATGAATTGTGAATTATCACATCATCTTCTGTAATTAACCATACCAAACTTCTGCATTTTTCAATATTCATCCATTATTTCTTTCACTACGACACTTTGTAATGGGCATACTAAATGGCAGGAAGCTGCTTCTGATTTCAGTGGATGGAATAATGTGTTCCTGCTTCCACACACAGACAAGAAAATTAACAATCGGAAATGAGATGACTTATCATATGTATTTCTCATGAATCACTGACAAAATATTTTATGACCTCCTGTGAGATAAGAGGCAAGACAGAGGAGTTATTAGTAGATTTGTTAAAAAGGATAATAGTTTTGGCAGAATATCATTCTGTTCTGTTTCAGAAGTACCTATGGAGAAAAAGTCTTCCTAGGAAAGAGATGGTGTAATTCATGGTAGACTCTTATCCAGTATAAGGTCATTACTACATTCATTTAAGGCCTCTGAATATATTCTCTCCAGAATGGTACTTCAGTGTCAGATCTGAGCATTTTACTGCACTATTAAGATAGATCTAATTCTTTTTCCTAATTATTTCCCTTTTGTTTATGTATTTAGCTTTCCAGAGTACCACGGTTTCTTTCTAGTAACAGCAACAGAGTAACAGAAATAAAATGGGGGGTTTATTGTGTGGAAACATGATTTACCAAAGACTGGGGGAAGAGGGGCAGTGAAGTGGATTGTTAGCCACCATAATTTATATTTTTATTTTTCCAGTTAGAAAAATAAGATTATTTTCCTTAATGCCATTGATTATTCCACTATTATAGAATTTTGAAACGGAAGACATTTGTTTCATTTTGATTTCTGAAAATGAGAAGGATATTAAGCTTTAGAGTATCTTATTTTTTAAATCCTGACTTTTTTCATGTTCAGCATTAGATAAATTGGAAAACAGAGAAAGTTTATTTTCCCTTCCCTTCCCTTCCCTTCCCTTCCCTTCCCTTCCCTTCCCTTCCCTTCCCTTCCCTTCCCTTCCCTTCCCTTCCCTTCCCTTCCCTTCCCTTCCCTTCCCTTCCCTTCCCTTCCCTTCCCTTCCCTTCCCTTCCCTTCCCTTCCCTTCCCTTTCTTTTCTTTTCTTCAGGTAAAGTTCTGAGACTTCAGGTAAGAAAAGTGAAAACAGTATTTTCTGAAACTGAGTGAAATAGCATTGACCATGGATTAATATGGTATTGACTTGGATATGATTGGCTTTTTGTACATGGAGATGGCATTGGTGATGATGGCAAAGATGATGTTGATGAGGAGATGAAAAAGGTGACATTTTTAAAGCAAATTGAACCTCTGTGAAATAAATTCTTTCCCTTTTCAAAATCTGCAATGTGGAAAGAAACAACCCTTAGAAATTGCTTTTTTTTTCAATCAGCTTTAAATTTAAAAGGGAAAAATATGATCATAAGTAATACATCTGGCACAAATGCTGGTTCAAGATTTCTATTCAGTTAGCTTGAGGTTTCTTTCTGCATTGAATCTGTAATGAATTGTTAAAACCCTTAGGCCTCAGGAAAGAAATCCCTTTGAAAGAGGTAGCAAGAAAATGCCAGTATGACACCAGTTCTATAGCTATACCTTGGACTTAAGTATGCAAATCAAGACAATCACCAAAGCAGGCCAGTGGCCTGGTAGAGTACAATAGATACTATTTTGCTGATGTTCAGCTGGGTAATGCAAACACAAGAATGAGGTTTTGGGAAGAATAAATTACTTTTTGGCAGTAGACAATAAGGATATTTTTAATGTTAATTTTTGGTCAGTGCCTATTTAGGAAAGACATTACTTTTTTTTTTTATTTCCTGGTTTTACCAACAGTCTTCCTCAGAAGTGGTAGTGAACACTGATGAGTCAATACATGGCCAAGCTCCAAGCAGTCATTTTCACATAATTAAGAATTTGAGGGCAAATAATCAGACAGAAGAAGGCAATTTCTTTAGCACAAGTGGGCACAAAAAAGTGGTTACTCCCCTCTCATGTTGACATCAAGAATAATTATCCCTTGGCATCATGAGAAAACTCCTTGGAAAGCTCACTTCAGTGAACCTTCCCACAGCACCAATGGCTTAATCTAGGTTTGAAGCACATCTATTTCTTTGAATTCCTGTTTCTATTTCTGTGCCCTGCAAGCACAGAATGTGGTAAAAAAACTCCACTGATAACTGTTTACAATTACTGTTTCAAAGCCAGTCAACTTAGGATCTTTAAAAATAAAGGTTCTCAACAAGTGCATGGGCAACACTCATTTAAGTCTTATAAAATTGATTTTGCATTGAGAATGTGGCTGAGAGCTGAATTTAGAACAAAACATGTGCATTGTGCAATGAGTGAGGAATTTAGCAAACTTTTCTTTGTTATTAACTTTGAATTGAAGACAGGTAAGGACAAAGATGATCCATAAATTGTAATACATTAATTATAATAAAATCTCTTTTCTGCCTGAAGGGAAACTTGTTTAGTCCTTTCTTTACTGCTCACCACAATGACTGCCACTGTCGCTAGTCCACCCTCTGTTTCTGTACAATTGGAATCGTACAGATGGTGTTCATGTGCCTAACCTCTCTTCCTCCCCAAATACAGTGTCTGCATTATCCACTGGGAAAATCATTGATCTGTACTATCCTTAGACTTAGTTTTGGGGATTGTCTGAGAAACTGCAGAATTATGCCAAGTAAGGGTCAACAATTAAACAAAATGGGCAACCACTGGGCATTGCTCAGGCAAATGTCCTAGCCTTCTCCATTTACTAGTAGAGATGTAGTTAACTTGCTCAAAGCTGCACCAGACATAAGCTTTCAAAATATTCAAGAACAGGTCCTACATGAAATCTTACAGGTCTTGTAATTACCCACAAGGTACTCAAATATTTACCTTATTCCTATCTCCCAGAAAAATCTAGCCTCATTCATTTTCAAGTTGTGTTAAGCACTAACCATAGCAATCTTCTGCAAACAACAGATTCAAATTACAAGCAGAGAATTCACAATATAGTTTGGCAATGTCTTCCTTCACAACCTGCTGGTAAACAGGCTGCTCTGGCCACATCTCAATGGTCAGTGGAATGTCTCTGACTGATGAACCTACCTTTTCTAAAAAACTTTTGTCTATTATCCATAGCAACACCCCCCATTTTGTACTGGCTTGACAGAACAGGTAAATAACACCCTCTGAAAAGACAAGAAAGAAGGCCTGAAAGAAAGGGCGCTTCTTGTGAGGGATGACTGAACAAAAGCTGTTCCCTGAGGTGAGAGCTGGGATGCTCGGGGATAGGAAGGAGCTCCACGAAGATAAGCTGACATCATCCATAAATCCCCAAAATATCCTATAATGTCCAAAAATTCACTGAGTTTAATCTTTCACATAGCAGAAGTCTGACACAGCTGTCTTTGCTCTCTGCCATCCCTTATTTTCCCACGTGCCCTTATACCCACTACAACACCATCAAACCAGACTTTCAGCTATTCTGGTTAACAGTCTTTGCTCAAGCCTGTCTTGAGCTGCCCTGTGACAGCTCCCTCAAGTAACCATCACAACACTTGGAGAAACCCAACACAAACATTATACAAAGCAGTACTGACATCTGACATGCCACCAATGCCTGGCTAATGTAGCAACATGGTTTCTGACAGAAGGAAAGCCATCTGTGACTCATCTCCTTTGCCAGTTTGCTTGTTTCATGTATAATATTAGCTGTATTCAAGCTAGGGGAATGAGAGTGTTTTCCCCTCACAGGTCTGGCTCTGGCTGCTTCCTGGCTCCATCCTGGAGTATGAGTGATGATGACTCAGGAAGGAAACCTGGGCATGTGGTGTCATGAAAGACATCGTGATGTGATACAGTCAGGCCCCTGATTAGCATCTCAAGGACAGTCATAGTGTGTTCCTGCTCCTCAATCAACCAGCTGCTGCAACAACCACACAAATTCAGAGGTGGAATACTAGCCCAGCTTGTGACAGCAAACCTGCCCCTGGTTTCTACTGAGGAACACTTAATGAGGCTCTACGCAATCCTAATATGTATTTTTCTGATCTGTGCTGAGCTGCATTCTATTGATAATCAGCTGCTGAGGTAGCCTCAGCCCAGCTACTAAGTGGAGAGTCCCAGAATTACCTGATACCTTGTAACTACTCGGCAAGAGAAAACCAAAGTAAGTGTGTTGGCATTCTTACTATAAGGGAGGCAGCCTAAAGAGAGAGAGATGGGCACAAAGGAAAGGAAGAGTTCTGACTGCAGGTGGGTGACTTCCCTGGGGCTGAAGTGAATGATCTCAAATGGCTTTTCCCAATGGCAAGAGATCTCATGGCAAGACCCATGACTCTACAGTTGCCACCAGATCATAAGATCACCCCAGATGTTCCGCCAAATATCTAACAACAGCAGTTTCACTCTATTTTGTTATCACACCTATGACGATGGCAAGTGCAAAAGGTAGTATGGCTCTACAGCTTTTAGACAACAAAACAAGGAAAGAGCAAAACCACAGCAAAATCAGAAACAATTGCAATGCACCACAGGGCAACAGCAATTCAGCAGTGTTATTACCTTCTTCTTTTGTTCGAACTCAATGCCAACATTCATATTCAGTTTTGCTGTTCTCTTTTCAGCAGAACTCATGCCGAAGGGTGGAAACTTCCTTAGAATCATTTTTGAAAGTAGTGAAGGATGGGATCGTTGGGATGTCTGCCTTATGAATTTTTAGTTCGCAGCGTTATGAGATAAAACCAAGCACAAAGCAAAATATAGCAGAAATTTAACAAGTCCTGCTCCCATTAACGAACAATGCTCAAACTTTAGCTCTGAATGTTTTATTTCCTGAAGAAACACTGGACCATATTCTGTCCAGAAAAAAATAATATCTGGGAATGCAACTGAAAAAGGGTAATTAAAATATGACCATGCTTTCAAGAGAGATTTTTTAGAGAGAGCCAGACTATGGTAGGCACCTATAGAGGATGTTAATGAATTCAGGCTTGCTTGACTTACCGTACAGGAACAGCAAACTTTGTTTACACTACTCTTAAGACTTTTCAACCATATACTTTGTTCTTACTGTTAAACAAAGTTAGTTTAGGGAGGGAGGGTGTCTAAACTCATGGCTACAGCTCTCAAAGGGAGGACCTGAAGATGCACCATCTCAGTCACTTAAGTGCAGTTAGCACCTAACATGCTGAAGCTCTTAAGATATGCCTATTCCACAACCAGAAGTGCAACTGAAGATCATGTACCCAGGCTAGTTTTAAATTAGCCAGTGCAGTGCAAAGCTCAGTGCAGCTGGGACACTTGCACATTCACACAGCTCCTCAGAGGCAGATTGAGCAGCCTGCACTGAGCACTGCACATTTGTAATTACAGCATAATCAGTACCTGAGCTGTCTTGTTTAAGACTAGCTCAGTTAGGTCTATGCAGGCTGTATTCAAAGGACAGAACAGACACCCTCTTGGAGAATAACACGTAAATGAAATCTTAGACTGGATAAAGGAAAAAGGAAAACATCATCCACACAGAGATACAGAGAAAAAAGTGGAAGGTGTAGTCAGCCCTGTAGCTGTGTCTGACCCTTTCTGGCAGACACATACACCAGTAAGGCTCTGTTTACTGAGTGAGTTCTCAGCCTTGCATTCATAAATACTGTGGACAAGAGCAGTATGAATCTTCTTTCTTTGCTATCAGGAGATCAAAGCGTTCCCTCAGACACATTGCTTTGTCATGTTGATATTATGGGACAGCTAGCTTGTGCATGAAGTTTTGTGCATAATGAGACTTAATGAGCTTAAAGAGCTACCCCTGCATTTCTCTATTTGACCATATCTGCTTATTTAATTTTACTGATGGTAGAAAACTATGGCTGTCAGAATGGGCAGTAGGCTTGGATATCTCGGCACTCTGATCCTTTCATCACATCATTACAATGGCATCGGGTGAAACATAGGTCACAGGATAAGTATTGATAAAAGATTCACTCTGATTTCTTTCTTGCTATATTATTGAGCCATCATCCTTTAAGCGGCTCACTATTTATGATGTGCACAAAATACATAATTAATTGTCCAATTCAACACCACTAGCACTGTGGCCTCTGAAAGACTTTCATTTATCTAAATGTGCTTTTCTTTCTCTGGATTTATGATGTTGCTTAAGAAAATTAATTTGGTCAAATTCCCCCAGAGGTTCAAGGGGGCAAGCCACTCTTTCATTTCCACTGAAGTTATTGTTATTGTATTTGAAATTTTCTTTTTAACAAAGAATTAATTTACATACATTAGAAGCTAGCCAGCTCTGAAATCAAGAAGCTGTGAAAATACACTGATAAATATTCCAATGCATTTCTACATTTCTCTGCATTTCAAATGAGGTCCAGATACCCATTGCCTAAACTTTGATGTGATTACCCTCCCCTTTTCTGCAGCAGAGATGTAGAAGAATATTATGATCTGGAGAGGCTGGATTCTATTGCTTTACTGGAAGCAGTATCCGCCTGCACAATGGAAGACTGTCTTACACTTTGGGCTGTGATGTTAGAAAGAATTGGTTTTCATCCACAGTGTAGCATAATAGAGCAGGTTTCCCAGAGACAGAGAATAACTTTGCAGAATGTACAGCTTATTTATATGTGTGTGTGTGTGTATGTGTATATATATATCTGTTGAGATTATATTACGTGTAACACTGATAGAATAAACGCTTTTATCAGTTAAGTAAATTGGCCTGATATGATATAAAACACTTGTTATTTAGCTAAAAAAAACCTGCCAGCAGGAAGCAAGTTCCCACTATGATTGCTGTAAGGATGAAAATGATGCAAACAGAAATCATTCTTAATATCTATTTGCTGAAGTTGGGGAAAAAGCCCTTGTAGATGGAACTGTGGCTTTGCACATGGTGGGGAGTCATAGGTTCAGGACTCTGACATACAGAAAAATAATTTCTGTACTTCTGGATATGAGACAGATACATTTTGTTTCAGAGATTGTTTCAAAATAACAGCAGACAGTGTGGAGAGGAGTGTGGCACTAATAGCAAATATGTGTAGTCAGATATTAATCACGGCTACAGTAATATTTCAACTCATTCTGTGTATTCTCTTTAATTAAATAAATTAATAATTTCAGGTGTTTGTCTGACACCTTCATGTACTTTTTTCCTTGAATAATTCAATGACATGCATGAATATGCATCAAACTTAATTTAATAATTTCATACTTCTGTTGTTCTCACCAATCCTCTACGGTCTGTAAAGTATTCAAATGATCATCTGCAAATACTAGATACTTAAAAACATGGAAAAATCTATAATCCACTGGTTACAACTACCAAATAAAATAGCAACTAATTTCAATAATTTGTTTTTGATGATTTTTCTATCAAAGACTGAAATGTGAGCAGTTCCTAACACCTGAAACTGCAAAAGAATCCAGGTGTGAAGGACCTCAGAGCAGTAACATAAGAAGTAGAAAAACAGTATGCATACATCTAAGTACAGTACTATGATTAAATCTAGCTGTCAAAACAGTTGAGAAATCAAAATTAGTTGCTACCTAATACCATTGTATAAGGTTGTTTGAGTGGCAGCGAGGTGTTGCATCTAAAAAGGATTTGTTTACATTTTTTACATCCTCTGTTATGTACGTGGTCTTCAGAAACTACATGGTTAGCTGCAAATCCATCTGGGAATGCTTCATAGAAATTGAGGAATCAGTAAAGGAAGATGTGTGCAGATTATTACGTGCTGATGTGCTCTGCCTGTGAGCTTGCAAAAGGGTTACTCCTATGTGTTAAACCTACATATTTCTTTACAAAGTTTTACTGTCTTGACATAGTCATAGCAAACTGGCAATAATAAAAATTAACCTTACATTAAACAAAGCCACGTCCTGTCTTGTTAAATGTTGATGGATTCTGCTATTAAAAAAGAAAAATAAAGTTTTTGTAAAAGTAGTAAAAAACATTAGCCAAATAGAACCTTAACATGTTTAGGTAAACTTTTCCTGGAATATGACAGCCAGAACCAAGTCCTGATCTTGATGAAGTTAATGAAAAAATCGAGTGAATTAAATGGAGATATTGGAATGTATCCCTCAGTTTTCTGAGAGCTGCTTATACCACCTGCTTATTAATTCGTACCCTCAGGACTTATTCTCAGGCTTCGAGCAGCTTCAAACAAGTGACATTTTATGGCAAAAAGTCAACCTAGTAGAGGATATGATTTTTGTTATTACCTCCAAAATCAGACCCCAAGACTCACAAGTTTGAACCCTTTTCCATGAAACCAAAAAATATACACCATGTTTAAGTATAACTTTTTGTTTTGTGATTCTAGCCTGACTCAACTTTGATCAAGATGTAGTTCAAGTTCCTCTGTAAAATGATAGTACCAGTGATGTGTATTTACAACACAACATCATTCAGATTCAATTGGTTTTATTTTGTATCAAGAAAGGATGGCATCCAAAAACCAAGTTCCAAAGATGGTTTTCTCAGTGTTTTCAATACATTGTCCCTGACAGGAAAAAAACAGTAGAAGGGCACCTATACAGAGACTCACAGTCCTTACAAGGTTGCATTTGCATTAAGCCACTATAATAATGGTGAATTTAAGATGGCTGCAATCCATTTATCATAGCCACTGTCAGAAGACTGGAGAAACGAGATAGGACTCAACCACTGTCCAATATAAAATGTTACTCTGAAACATAGGGCACTTTGTTTCCGTAATGATAGTGCTTGTCAGATAACATTGATGAAGCTTTAACATTATTGAGCCCTGAAGTACTTTTCATCGTAGCTACTGAGTTTAAGATGAACAAAGGTCTTGCCTTGCTTTTAAAGAAACGCTTTCAGAATTGCTTGAAACACCGAACTTTTAGCAAATGATTACTATACCAAAGTCAGACTATAATATCTACTCAGACTAGTCATTATATACCTCCTAAAACAGCAGCTGCCATGCTGGCTCAAGAATGCACTCCAGGCTTAGGTAGGCTTACTTCTATCCCCGTTACCTACCCTCTACACCAGCTGAATTAGATTATTAGAAAAAGTAACAGCTGAAGCTGTAAACGGAGCTCCTCCTTAATCAGTTTAGAGCAGAGCCAATCACTTTGCTAGTGCAATGTGAAAACATGGTAAAATGCATGGAAGGGATGATTCCACGGCATGTGATCTCTGCTGCGGTAGGGCAGTTTCAAATACTGGGCTTCTCAGCAGTACACCCTAAGACAGTATGCTGCCATAAACAGCTATGATAAATGCTATGGCTTACCAGGAAAAATGAGGAGAAAAACAAGCAAGCAAACAAACGAACAAACAAAATATTAAACATGAATAATTTTACTTACGAGTTCTGTAGCACATAGTATTTTAGTGCCAAGTCAGTGCTTTTCTTCACCACAACAGCACTGAAAACTATGTGATCAACTATTCAGCAAAACGCCATAGATTATAGTAAGCAGATAGATGGCAGAAAGCAAGGTCTTGATTTTTGCAAGATGTCAAAAGCCCCAGCCAATGGCACTCCAGGTATCCAGCTCACCTTCTCACAGTCACCAGTAAAAACTCATAGGAACAGCAATGAAAGCCTGGCATTACCAAGAATTTGTGCCATGTACTTCGGGGTATTAAGGTGTTCTAATAACTCATAAAGGAACAAATACAAAGCTGACTGACACAAATGAAAAAAATCCACCCCCCAACACAGTATGTTTTGGGTCAGACTCTAGGCAGGAAAAGCTTTTTCTTCTCAACATTTAAACTGAAGCAGAACATGCTATCCCTGAACTTCCACCACATTTAGGATCACAAAGAAACTAATTTTTTAATCACAGCTTCAATACAGAAGTAACTGCATGAGAATAATTGCCCATTTCTTTGTTGGTGCAAATGCAAATAATGAGGGTTTACTCTCCTGTCCAGCTGCTATGGAAATGGTAAAATTTTCAAAGTTTTGCATTATGCAGAAGTTTCTCAATATATTCATACATCCACATTTGAATGGACCACAGCTATTTATTGAAATGATCAAATATTTGCTCTAAACTGTAGTCTTGATTTTGACTTATTGCATTCATTAAATGCTGTCTGCCTTACAGGCACAACAGCAGAATCAACACACATCAGTATTATTTTAATTTGTGTGTGTGTATGTATGTGTTGAATCTGACCATTGGCAATTTATCTGAAGGTAAGCTAATTCATACTGATATATGATCTTATTTATGCTTTTGATGTTGTCCACCTGCCTAGATAGAAGTGGATTTTATATTAATTCATTATTTTCTGCCTAAAGTATAAAATAAAATCTCACAAGACTGTTAAAACTGCTTCACATAAAATGGAAGAGTAAATGTTTCTTTGTCTTATTTAACCTTGATTTGACTGTATCCTATAGACTATACATGCATGTTTTAAAATACACTTTCTTCCAGGTAGAATTAGTTCTTATATTAAAAAATACTAAAGAAACTTACTGACATATGCAGGTTACCTTACCTTTTTACAGTAACCTATACTCAATATTCTTAACCACTGTGACTGTTTGTTGATCCTATCTGAGTCTTATGGATTAAGGAAAATTCATTATAGCACAGTAGGTTTAAATACTGATAAAAAATCAGAGACTTTCTGTCCTCAGATAAACTGAAGTTTTGAAATCAAATTTAAGATAAACAGTGAGAAATGAGTCCTCATGAGTAACTGAACTCATGTTGGTCTTGTACTGTTTTAAATGAGTGATAGATGATTAATAAAACTTAAATCACTGTGATTACGTCTTTTATCATTACTTTTCACCTATACATGTACAGCTGGATATGTTTTAATTTCTGGAAAACAAAAATGTGGGCACAATTCAGGATTTCCTTAGTCTTTGCCATGATTCTTTAATCACTATTTTTAGAAGCAAAATTTAGCTGCAAAGCAAATACACACCTAGATAGAAAACCTCTCTGTTTTACATGTGAATGGTTGTTCACTGAAGACAAGGTACAGACCTTTGCTTTTGGCAGATTCTAGTCCATTCAATGTCCACTAATTAATCCCAGACTGTATTCCTAATTCTTTCCTTTACATGATAAATTGACTTCCTTTTTTGCTGAAGGCACCTGGGTTTTGCTGTTGCTAACATACATACTGCCTGTGTTTTATAGGGCCCTATGCTCATGATAAGAACAGAAACTCATTTCTGACAACAGAAACAAATTTCATAAGGAATGATTCTGAAGCAAGCTGGAGCTGGAGAACTTGGGAGACTCCACAAGTTGGCTGCACATAACAGTGAAGTGCAAGGGAGAGCTTAGCGCTAGCAAAAATGCTGAGCAAAGATCTTTGATACTGAAGAGAGTAGGCTTCAAGATCAGAAAGGCTGCACTCAGTCAATATACAATGCTACCTAAACTAAATACCTCATATGTGGGAAAGAAACCTAAACAGTAGGATATTATGGGAAAAAAGACAAAGTGAAAAGGAAAATTGCATCTGAAGGCAGATTTCTTTTTTAACCTTGAGTTGATTGTTGTCTTTACAGGAAAGAAAAATCCCTTTAGCTCAACATACAAACATCTATGCAGGACTAAGTACAAAAAGATACAATCGTTCTCTGTATTTTATTATATACAGCAGCTATGCACCTCTTGTTTCTGAAGAAACTCAGTTAAGGCCTATTGGCATCCTTAATAACATCCATGCTCATTTCAATCTCTTCATATAGTTACTCTAAAAAAGGAAAAAATTGCTCTTTGATAATGAAAAAAAACCCAAATAAGGACACTGGGGATTTAAAAGGGTAAAAGCCTGTCTCTAATTGATTGCAAACTGATGTCAAAGTCAAAACTGGAAGATTTGTTTGAACCAGATGTTTGTTCTAGAGCTGTTCAACCATCAAAGAAGAACATCTCCTGAATATTTACCAAATGAGGATTGATAAAACAGTATTAAAGCTGCACAGAACCTTTTACCTCCTCTGCCAAATAAGAGTCCCAGAGCTTGCAAAGAGTGCTGCCATTGAAGCCATAGATTCATGGTTTGATCAGAGGCATGGGCACATGCATTGGGGAAAAGTAGTGTGTGATCTGGAAAAATCGTGCTTGGAAGCTATCTGAGAATTCACAGTTTTCATAGGGTAAAGCTTAAGAAAGCAACCAAATTGTAATTCAATTTTGGAACAAAAACTGTTCATCAGAAACACAGTGATCTTCTAGGGCTGGCATTCAGGAAAGCATCAAAAACCTCTGAAGTGTTATGAACTATATGCTCCTTTTAAGTCACTAAAACCAGCTGTCAACTGCGTAGGGAAACGCTGTGTTTCAGCTTCATGCAACCAAAGGTTTAGAGGGATGAAATGGGACTGTTACTGCTTTCAATTTATGGTTAATGCAAAGAGAGGTTTGGGGGATGTGGAAGACGATCTTTGAAGTAGAAAACAAAAGCAAACTGGGACATCATTTTTAAGAAATCCCCCGATAGTCCTGATTCAAAAGCCAATTCCAACAGAACATTCAGTGTCAAACTTAGAAACAGTCAAACGAAAAACTAAGGTTGGAAGTACTTATGAGTAACTAAAGTAAACAGAAAAGAAAGTCCAAAGTATACTGTTTTGAAACCTGTACATTCTTAACTCTCCTCTTTAATGCTGTTATGGGATGCCATTATGCATAGCATATCAGTAACAGAAATACCAATGGTAGAAAACTTTAATTTTTTTAAAACTCCGTTAACCTAATTTACCTTAACTCTATTACCCTAACTTACCCTAATGCTATTGCTCAGAAAAGTAAAGATACATTTCCTTTTGCTGAGGAAAACTCCCAAAGGTATTAAAAAAAACCCCTACAAAATTATGATCCTGATCGTCTGATGGCTTGAAACCCATTTGGCAGGATGAGGGGAACCCCATGGATGACCATGAAGAACTTAGCCCCTTGTGTTCACACTGTTCTTCTCAGCAGCTCTGCTGGAAGGATAGCACAATGACTAGTATTAGGTGCTTGCTCCTGCACCCTAATCCTTTCTGACAAATTAAGACACCTCAAAAATCCAGAAACTGGATTTTTTTAGTTAGAGAGCCACAAACAAAGAATTTTAATTAATGTTTCATGGCAGCTGCTCTGTCCTATTGCTCAGTCTATTTATCTGATGTTTTATTAACAGCATAAGATGAACTCTCTCTTAGAGTCCAGTAATAGTTGGTGTTAAGCCTGAGATAGAAACTAACATTTCTGAGGAGGCCAAAAGTCTGAAAGCGTTACTGCTTCCAACAAAAATTGAAAAAGTTTCTACGGTGAAATTGTTTCCTGAGGATTGGCCAGGAATGAGTGAAAGTTTCTGAAATAAAGCCCATTCTTCCAGCTTCTGGAAAGACTCTATGACCACCTTCCAGTAACTTAAAACAAGGACAGTCTTCACAATAACTGCAGTTCTGAGGGAACCCTTGACATGGGTGAAAGGCACAGTCCAGTCACTGCAGTAGACAAGAGCCAAATTTCAGGGACTGTAGTGTGCTAAGTACACACAGATGTATATTACAATTCAGAACTTAGTCGATATAACTTAAATGGGTTTCACTTTGAATACAAATGTACTTTTGAATGTAATCTTAAAATGGTGTCTTGGGTATAGATTTGAAAATCAAACATAGCCTAAGCACATTATTCATTAGCAATCAAAAATTCTATTGCTTCACTATCTTTTCTTTGTATTTAACTCTTTACCAAGTATAATGCATAATACTAGAAACTTTCAGATTTAGCTGCTTGTAAGATTCTCGTGCCAGATGTCTATACATGACTTTTGTTACCAGACAACATTTATTCATATAGTGGTATCCAACATCATTATATAAATAAGCAGCCATAAGCATTCACCGTGTTAGCAAATGCAAAATGATAGAACTATTATAAAGTCTGGATGTACATTGAAAACATTTGTGATGCCAGACAGCATTTGTACAGTTAGCATGATGGGCTGCTTTGCCACAGCAAACACACATGTGTAGGGTGATATGTCATACTGGATAGCTCTAGGATTTTATATTCATTTGTTCAATAAAGGGCCCAATTCTTCAACTCCTGCTGGTGCTGGGTGACACATTGCTCTGTACTTTTTCTCAGTATACAGGGCATTGAAGGCACCCTTAGTGACAGCTGTGTTTTGTTTATAACTTTAAAGAGTTCTCTTCAACTGGAAATACAGGGGATAGCTTGTGAGCAAGAAATTAGAGTTTTCCAGTTGGTGCTTTCAGATTTTTTATTTCTAGCATTTTTTAACTTATATTCCCCATTTTCCTTATGACAAAGCATGCCAAGAGGACCCTTGTTGAGGTTCCATTCAAGGTGAAGAAAGATCAACTCTACTGCTAAAGGGTGGCAACTGGCCATCTTGACTCAGTTTCCCCCACTATTTGTAAACACAGCTTTTAAATTAACTTAGTCCTTTATCTATTTAGGCTCTGTCTAGCAACAAGCAGTTCACATAAAAATGATCTAGATGTCTCAGTTCTTTGCTCTTTGTCTGAATACAGTCAGGTTTCAGGTGGGTCTGTGCAGAGACCCACAGTGACAGGCTGTTCCTGGAGGGGAACATTGCAGAATCTGATCAAAGCACAGTTACTAAAGAGCTGTAACTATTCTCTTAGGGTGGCCATAACACTTCTGTTAGAAGAGTTAGACCTGCATAAAAATGAACAAGGGGTTTTTTTGAGGGCTCTACAATGGAGGTAACACTAAAAGTAGATATTGCGCATTGTTGGTCAGTGAAAGAAGAAGACTTGGAGAAATTTAGATACCAGCATAAAAACTGTAGAACAAAATATTCAAATGACCTTAAAAATATCCTAAATCTCTCATATCGTGCCTGAAAGTTTCCCATCAAATATTTTAATTATCTGGATTTTTTTTCTCCCATTAAACAGCATATTTGGTGTTTATAAACAGAAGCGGAAGGGATGGGCTAGTGGGTCAAGAGAAGCACACAACCTCACTTTCTTTTCTTTTTTTCTCATATTAAATACTTCCATTCTTGTAGCTTGCTTGCTGAATCTACCAAAACTCTGATGTATAAAAAAGCAGTATAAGTGAAGTTAAGGGCTTGCATAATCCTTTTTCTAAAGATGTAAGATATAGCTATGAACATGCTTCTTACTTTTAATACCTGCTGTGATTTGCAGTCTAGCTGCAGCTTGTCAACAGGATGAACATGTTGTGGATGGAATGACGCACTTCTCTCATAAGAGAAGTAGCAATGTTTATTGATATAAAACAGCAATTTAAGAAAGTTTCATAGTAAGTGCGATAGTGGTTTAACAAGATTTGATGGCAAGGTACACGATTATTTACTGCATAGAGGACAGGGTCAGACAAAACTCTCAGGGAGACCCTCCCATTGAGTCATGAGGTTCAGAAAGGACCCCCTCGCATTCTAAACTGCTTCTCAGAGGGGACTTTAGGTGCAGCTGGATCCAGACTTAGTCCCAGACTTGGTCAATAATTTGTTTAAAGGATTATATGTGCACAATCAATCCTTTATATTACTTAGGATTTCAAAGTCTAACATGCTATTAATCACTTACCAAAAATCTGTTGCAGCAAGGACTCGCTCAACCTTAAGGAGTAACCTTGAGAGGCATCCCTACACAAGGGAAGATCCTGGCATGCAGCCCACTGACATGCAGGGGAGCTCAACGAGTCCTGAGCTGTCCACTATTTATGGAATAAGATAATTGACTCGTCATATTTGCATACAGACTACAGATGTTAGTTTCTTCCAAATTTGGCTTGAGTCAGACATTGACCAGCCCTGTGGTTAGGTGGGCCCATTGCTCAAACTAGCCTTTGACTACTGTGTTATCATCTGTCTCTCCCAAATCCACTTTGAAATGGATGCAGCCATCATGACCAGATGCATCCATTATGACCACCACTGGTGGTTATCACTTGGACAGTCAGGTTGGGGACATTCAGGGTGGGAAGCACACTGCCATAGAACACAAGACAGAGTTGTGTACCTATTTGCACATGACAGCTGTGAAAACGAGGTTATAAAACCCCACTTAGCCACCAGCTTTATGGAATGGAAACTTCAAATGAAACAGGAAAGATAACACTAAAAAGAGACTTTTGTCACAAGGAAATAGTCTACACCAGCATCATATCATTGTCTAATTTCTTATAAGTATATTATATAAAAAAATTTCAAAGACTTGCCATTTTTATAATTTCAGGTTCATTGCCCAGATTAAGCCTAATCCGTGTCCACTATATATTTAAAGTGGAATTTGTGGCTCTGGCTGCATGACTCCTACTGAAGTTAATGGAAGTCAGTAGGCCAAATCCTCACATGCTATTTTGACAGTGTTCTCCCTGTGTCTTCTAAATAAATGAACCTGAGCATAATAAATAGTTAAACAAAATCTACTTTGCTATTTTGACTAATGAATTAGGCTTATAACAACACCTGATAAGGTTTACAAGACTGCTGAAACAACATAAGTTAAAAACCCCCTACCTTAATTTTATGACTATAAGACTGCAATGGCTCTCAAGGAATAATAAAGGAATTCCCATGACCTACAAGCTCATTGCAGCTGGTTTGAATATGTGAAAGTTAGAGTTTGTCAGGAATGGTTTGGGTTTGGGTTTTTGGTTTTTTTGCTAAGAAATAGCCACATGTTTTAAACTCACATTTATTTCCTAAGCATATTTTAATTCTGACCAAAAAATATCATTAAATATTCAGAATGTAATTTCTACAGGAATATGAAATTTGAAAAACTCCATTCCCTCCAGAATACATAGCAGAAAATGTCTTGATGATTAGGTGAGGGACAAAACTTCTGATCTCCTATGTAAAAAAAAAAGTTTAGCACCCTAACAGAAATAATAAATGTCAGGGAAAAAAGATGTGGTGGCAGTGGTGGTCTTCTGGAGTTGTTTTGATTGAAAACATTTGTTAATTCTCAAATTTACAGAAAAAAAATCACTGCTTATCATGTGTATCAACTTGACTTCATCCTTGACCAAAATTCAGCGACTCTGTTGAGCCTTCTGGATAACATGTCACTGGAAGTTGAGTAACTTTCCTTCCTGATTTGCAAATAAATCATTTCACTGCATGTGCTACTCCAGTTTAGTGACTAGAATAGTATTCACCAAGAAGGGAGAGAAAGGCAGTGTGTCATATATCTAGTAACTCTGTGACATGGTGTTCAGGATCCTCAACAGGAAAAGGTTTTAAATAGTTAAGTAAAACATTAACTATCATAGATTCTTAAAATCATGCTCTTCAATGGCACATCAGAAATCAAACAGTAGCATCATTGCAAAGGAATGGCAAAAGTCCACTAGGAGATGATCTGGACATTATTTCTAGGATTACAGAAAAACTTGCAACATTGTATAACAAACCCTAAATGAGTTTGCTATGGAAATCAGGACTCTTTAATGAAGGTGGCTTTAAAAGATGGATTTGCTTAAATATAATGTCAGTCATTTTGATGACAGAAAACCAGCTGGCATAGTCTGCACATCCAGAGTTGTATATCACCAGAAGTACATGCTTGTATTGGGAGAGACTGGTAGATACAATGGGCTACCTAAGGCAAATTGCACATGACAGCTCTGTAGTGTTCTGACATTTATCTCTGAGTGAAGAGTGGAGGAACAGCTCACTGGAGTATGTGAAAACGGCTGTCTTAGTTAATAGATTCAGTTTTGTCCACATTATGATAGTTTATTATAATTTTATGTATGTTATGTATTTTCCATTCGTCTTCTCAACATGATGCCCAGGCCATTATGAATGATTTGTGTTGATCTGGTATTAAAGCATACTGTGTGTGATCACCCCACTGCCTCACGGAATAAAGGTGTAAAGTGCTGGTTAACATTCTTTCAAACATTTTTCATTGCTTCTTTACTGTGCATAATCTTTACTGACCCCCTCACTAATTTTATTTTAGAATCTGCCTGAAGGGAACAGCTAGAGGTGTGAAATAGCTAGAGGAGGATAATATGACACCTTATTATGAAGTAGCAGTTCGAAAGTTGTCAGCTTGGTCGTTGGTTAAAAAAATGCAGCAACATACAATAGCTGTATTTTGAACAGATGGACCTAGTCATACAGCATGAAACTGAGACGCAACCTCAGATTTTATACATAGGATCCCTCTCCAAATATATGCATATTGTTATTGTTACCATTGCCATTTTCATTCTATTATTGTGGTAGATAGCAGTCCAAGCCATAAACTAGATCTTCATCACACAGAACCAATCCCAATCTATGAATGAGATGAGAAAAAAACAAGAGCGAGCTACAGAGGAATACAAAGAAGCACGAAGAGAGTATTGATCAGTCTGACCAAGTAGCTGGTGGCTGATGTACCCACAGCCTGAGTATGTGTTCAAATCCCCCTGGACAACTAATAAACTGTTGTTAATCAATTGTAGAACAAAACTACATTAAAGGGCAATTCTTCCTAATGGCTGAATATTTCTGAATAAATACCTTAAACTTCCACTGTCAGTACATGGAGACCTGCAGACCATCTAAATAAAGGATCTTTGTCTTAGACACTTGGTATAGTTATGTTACATTTTCATGACAAAAAGCTGTATTCCACAAGATAGAGCTGAAATTAAGATCTTCCACAAAATTCTCTTTGAGAGCAATGATGGTCAGCACATGCCAGCAGTTTGACTGGAAACCACCCTTCCATCTCCTTCCTTCCCTGCCTCGTTCTGCCTGTTCCAAGTTCCCTCCCACCCCCACTCCCATCCCCACTCCCCTTTTTTTTTTTTTTCCTCCTTCATTCTCTGTTTTGTTATTAATGTTTTTCTGTGTAGCACACAAGCATTTTTTTAAGCCATTTCCGTGAAGAGCACAGTCTACAGGGCCAGCCCTGCATATGATCCACTTGAGGATCACACACAAAAAGTGACTCTTCCCTCTGAATGAACCAGTTCACCAGTCTCCTAATTTTCCAATCTTAAGCCTAACACTGTTTGAAAGATTTGTCTTTCACAACACAGTAGCTCAGAAATTTTATTTTTTCCTATCTTTACAGTAATTTCAATAGTTACAATGGAAACAAGATTAGCAAGAGATTAACAATGAGATGTGGTTTGGGGATGCACCTGTTACACTCCACTTAGAGAATCATTCTGACGTTTTCTTAACATTAGCTCTGAAAAGTTAGTATAGAGTTATAACCCCTATCCTCCAAAGGTGAACCCAACCCTCATCCTTTACCCTGCTTCTTGGAGAAGGGATACAATTTACCAGTGGCTGTTTTCATCACATAAGACATAGCAATTTGTATTTCTTTTTCAGAGAAATAACATTTGACAAAACCTGAAAGTTAAAGAATAAATTCCTTAACTAGAAAAGATCCCTGGAGTCTTGTGGAAGAAAAAAATACCCACATAACACAAGCACAAATATGGAATAGTAAAAAGGCAATCCAGAGAGACTGATATATCTGATTAAGACTTCATGAAAACCAACACAGACAGTGAACTGAGTAATAAAGTATTCAGAAGGAAAGTGCTTAAGCAAATTATTTCTATTTATAGAAACAGGGATGTGTTATGAGATACAAATTCAGAAAATCCTGGCATATATAGGATGAAGCAATTAGATGGCAACAGATTTATTCTTGCCATCATAAACACAATGGGTAAATTCTAAACCCAAGTTATCTGTGTAGCCTCTACTCATTTCTCAATGATAGATTATACATAAATCATGCTTTAAGGTACCCATCACTGTAGTATATGACTTAAATTGTAACAAATACCTCTTACCACTGAGGAAGAAAAAGTGAAGAATCAATGAAAATTAACTAAGTTTCTACAGCTCTGGTGTGCAGCTGGTACAAAATAGATACCTTTTGACTTCACTAGAGCTGCACTAGAAGATGTGAGCCCTTCATTTCCTGAGCTTTAGAGTAAGTTGCCTACAAAGAAATTGCCTTTTCGCATGACCTAAGCTTGAGCCTCCTCTGTAATATGTGAAAGGCCTGAACAGTAGAAAAGCATAAAGTGTTCCTTCATCTGCCTGAGTTTGCACCAGCTTTTTTCACACATCTCATTGTTCTCTGAAAAAAACCTCAAACTTTTCCATTACTTGAACTATAAAGTATTTCTTTCAAACACCAGGACAAAAGGAATATTTGAAACTAATGATGCACATACAATTTTAAAACTCAACCTGTTGAGTGAAAAAGCCATTCAGGTTGAATTTGAGACATTTGTAGAACTTCAGCTGAGCACAAATGATACTTTTTAACAAAAACCCCTCCTATTTCATAATTAAATTTGTGTGCAGGAAATAGCTGTTCAAATGTGCCAGCGATAGAGCCATACTAGTAATTAACCATGATAATAAGGTAATGCTGAGGTAGCCACATACTTCTGCTACCTGAAAACCTATGACTGGGAGACTGCCCAGACTCCCAGGCATTGAACCAACAAACCCAAAGTGTGCAAGCAGTGCAGGTAGTTTCTGATGGCTTGTACTGGTTCTTGTATCAACTTGGCTCACTCTTGTCACCACCTAGCCAGGGATCAAGAACTCTGCACCACTACCTCAGAGATAATAGAAAAACTTAACACTACCAAGTCACAGCTGGGTTAGGCTGGGCTGAGCAAAACCAACAAAATTACTTCTGTTTTTTACAGAAACAAAGTCTCTAGTGTGGAGAGGTAAAAAAAAAACCAAACAAACAGGACTTTCCAAGTACAGAACCAAATCCTGTAACCATTGTAGGGGCATGGGAATGATTTATGCTTGTTACTTGGACTGCAGAGTCTGCAGATGCTGCCCAAGAACTACCCTCTACTACTCTGTTCTCCCCTGTCTCATAGAGGGCAAGCCTGAGCATCAGACTCCGTGGGAACTTCAGCTATAGGACAGCCTCATAAATAAAAGGTTAAAACCTAGTGTGTAGTTCTGTATCTGACATTAGACTGTGTCAGGGTAGGAAAGGGTCTTCTCTGCATCTCTTCTGAGTCAAACTGGGACAGTGGAAATCCTTTTACCCATTGTTCACCTCTCTCATTTATGTAGACTGCGAGTGTCTTGGAGTCAGGAATTTATATTAATTAGCACAGTAGTCTCTGATCTAGGGAGTGTTTACTACTGGAATATCAATTAGCTTTTAATGTTCCCTGTGGTGGTTTGACCTTGGCTAAATGCCAGGTACCCATCAAGTCACTCTATCACTTCCCCCCCTTCCCCTTTTTTTTCTCAACAGGGCAAAGAGGGGAAAGAAAATAAGATAGGAAAAAAAAAAACCAACCCAAACCCTTGTGGGTAAAACAAAAGCAGTTTTAATATAAGCAAAGTGAAGCAAAGGTCTGTGCACGGAAGCAAAAAAAAGGAAAACAGATTTATTCTCTACTTCCCATTAACAGGTGATGTCGGGCCTTCTCAGGAAGCAGGGCTCCAATACACGTAGTGGTTGCCTCGGAGGACCAAGGGTGACCCCACACCCTTCCTCCTATTTCCCAGCTTTATACTCGAGCAGATGTCATATGGTATGGAATATCCCTTCGGTCAGTTCAGGTCAACTGTCCTGGTTGTGTCCCCTCCCAAGATCTTGCCCACCCCATCCCACTGGGTCGGGGGGGAAATGTCAGAAAGAGCCTTGGTGCTGTGTAAGCACTACTCAGCAGTAGCCACACCACCAGTGTGCTATCAACACCCTGCCAGCTCCCAACATAAAACACAGCACCATGAGGGCTGCTATAGGGGAAAACCAATTCCGGCTCAGTCAGACCCAGTACAGTCTCCACTCGTTATTCCATACCATTTACGTCATGCCCAGGTCCCACATAACACTCATTTATTCATTCTGTAAGCTTTCTTCACTCCTCCAGATGTTCAGTGACTTGGCTCCCATCTGTCAATATGGATGTTCAGGACAGGAGCAGTATGTTTGACTGTTGGACTCCAGCACCAGCTAAGTTTGGGTCATCATTGCATGTATCTGGTTCACTCTTCGTCGTTCCTACTTCCTCCATCACTTCCTGCAACATACAACTCACCCCACAGATTATTTTCCCCCCAAGGTTAAATGTCCTTGATGTACACACTGATAGCCCCATCCTCCCAGATTACCCACCAAGTACATCCAGGTCCCTGAGCAAAAGCAATCCCACGAGTGGGCTCGCCTTTTCCCAAGGGAGGAGCAATCCACACTGCCTTCCCCAGCCATTTCCCTGTGTGGACTACAGGGACTTTATCTCCTCCCACAGTATGAAGGGGTTTTGTTTGGGCAGGACCAGGACGGTTAACAAATCCTCTGGTGTTAATTAGCCAAGTGGCTTCTGCTAAATTTATATCCCAGTGCTTCCATCCCCCATTGTCCAGTGCTCTCAACATAGTCTTCAACAGTCCATTGTATCTTTCAGTCTTTCCAGATGCTTGTGGGTAATAAGGGATGTGATACACCCACTCAATGCTGTGTTTCTTTGCCCAGAAGCTTATAAGATTATTTCAAAAATGGGTCCCATTGTCTGATTCAATTCTTTCAGGAGTACCATGTTGCCATAAAATTTGCCTTTTAAGACCTAAGATGGTATTTTGGGCAGTGGCATGATTTACAGGGTACGTTTCAAGCCAACCAGTAGTTGCTTCCACCATAGTGAGTATGTAGCGCTTGCGTTGGCGTGTTCATGACAGTGGTCCAACATAGTCAATTTGCCAGGCCTCACCATATCGAAAACTCAGCCATCGCCCTCTGTTCCGGGGAGACTTTAGTCATGTGGCTCGCTTGATTGCAGCACATGTTTCACATTCATGAGTGACCTGTGAGATGGCCTCCATGGTCAGGTCCACCCCTCGATCACAAGCCCATCTGTACGTTGCATCTCTCCCAAGATGCCCTGGTGTTTCATGGGCCACTCACCCTTGCGCTCCCAGTCCAGGTCCAGCCGAGCTACTTCAATTTTGGCAGCCTTGTCTACTTGCTCATTGTTTTGATGTTCTTCGGTGGCACGGCTTTTGGGCACATGAGCATCTACATTACATACCTTTAGAGCCACATTTTCCACTCGGGCAGTGATGTCCTGCCACAATGCAGCAGCCCAGATGGGTTTACCTCTGCACTGCCAATTGGTCTTCTTCCACTCCTGTAGCCACCCATACAGGGCATTAGCCACCATCCAGGAGTCAGTGTAGAGATACAGCAATCATTCAGCAATCTTTAGGGCTAGTTGGATCCCTTTTACTTCTGCAAACTGACTTGACTCACCCTCTCCTTCAGTGGCCTCAATGACTTGTCTTGTGGGACTCCACACAGCAGCTTTCCACTTCCGATAGTTTCCTACCACACGACAGGATCCATCAGTAAACAGAGCATAACGCCTTTCATCTTCTGGTAACTCGTTATATGGCAGTGCCTCTTGGGCACGAGCCACCTCCTCAGGCAGTGCTCCAAAATCTCTACCTTCTGGCCAGTCCATGATCTCTTCCAGGATCCCTGGACGGTTGGGTTTTCCCAGTCGAGCTCGTTGCGTGATTAACGCTACCCATTTACTCCAAGTAGCACTGGTTGCATGGTGCGTAGAAGGGATGTTTCTTTTGAACATCCAATGTAATACAGGCAATCACGATGCCAAGAGGAGCTGTGCTTCTGTACCAACAACTTCTGAAGCGGCTCGAATCCCTTCATATGCTGCTTATCTCCTTTTCAGTCGGAGTGTAGTGGGCTTCTGATCCTCGATATCCCCGGCTCCAAAATCCTAATGGTCGACCTCGAGTTTCACCTGGTATCTTCTGCCAGAGGCTCCATGTGAGGCCATGCACCCCAGTTGATGTGTAAAGTACATTTTGCATAGCTGGTCCTGTCCGAACAGGCCCAAGAGCTACCGCCTGAGCTATCTCCTGTTTGATGTGCTCAAAGGCTTGTTGTTGCTCAAGACTGCACTCAAAATTGCTCTTCTTTCGTGTTACTTGATAGAGAGGGCTCACCAGCTAACTGTAACCTGGAATATGCATCCTCCAAAATCCCACAAGTCCTAAGAAAGCTTGCGTTTCCTTCTTATTGGTCGGTGGAGACATAGTTGGTATCTTGTTGACAACATTCATAGGCACATGACAACGTCCATCTTGCCATTTTATTCCCAAGAACTGAATCTCTTGTGCTGGTCCCTTGACCTTGCTTTTCTTTATGGCAAACCCAGCTCTCAGAAGAATCTCAATTACTCTTTGTCCTTTCTTGAACACTTCTTCTGCCTTGTTGCCCCACACAATGATGTCATCGATGTATTGTAGATGTTCAGGGGCATCACCCTTTTTCAGTGCAGTTTGAATTAGTCCATGACAAATAGTGGGGCTGTGCTTCCACCCCTGGGGCAGTAGATTCCAGGTATACTGGACACTCCTCCACGTGAAAGCAAACTGTGGCCTGCACTCTTCTGCCAAAGGAATTGAAAAGAATGCATTGGCAATGTCGATTGTGGCATACCACTTAGCTGCCTTTGACTCCAGTTCATATTGGAGCTCTAACATATCTGGTACAGCAGCATTCAGTGGTGGTGTCACTTCGTTCAGGCCACGATAGTCTACTGTTAACCTCTGCCCTCCGTCAGACTTTCGCACTGGCCATATTGGGCTATTAAAAGGCAAATGTGTCTTACTGATGACACCTTGGCTCTCCAGTTGACAAATCAGGTCTTGGATGGGAGCCAGAGAGTCTCAATTTGTGCGATACTGTCACCAGTGCACGATCCTCATAGCAATTGGCACCTGTTGTTCTTCAACTCGCAACAGTCCTACAACAAAAGGATCTTCTGAGAGGCCAGGCAGATTAGACAACTGTTTGACCTTCTCTGTGTTCACACTGGCCACACCAAAAGCCCATAGGAATCCTTTTGGGTCTTTGAAGTACCCCCTCTTGAGGTAGTCAAGGCCCAAGATACAAGGGGCTTCTGGGCCAGTTACAATGGGATGTTTTTCCCACTTGTCCCCGGTCAAGCTAACCTCAGCCTCCAGTACTGACAGTTCTTGACATCCCCCTGTCACTCCTGAGATCCAGATAGGTTCTGCCCCTCTATAACTTGATGGCATTAATGTACACTGTGCCCCAGTGTCGATTAAAGCCTGGTACTTCTGTGGATTTGATGTGCCAGGCCATCGAATCCACACTGTCCAATACACCTGATCATCCCTTTCCTCCTTCTGGCTGGAGGCAGGGGCCCTCCATTCCTGTTCTTTGTCAGAGTATTCACTGTCTGACCCTTGCCATGCCAGGCCGGAGATTCCTTCATCAGGGCCAAGGGAGGTGATCTCAGTCTTCCTGTATCTGGGAGATGGCTGATTACTTTCTTGTGGTTTCACACCAGCTACATTAACAACCTTCTTGGATGTCTTCTTCCTGGCAGGGGTCTTTCCTCGCAATTCATGTACACGAGCTTCCAACTTGAAGGTGGGTTGACCATCCCACTTCCTCATGTCCTCCCCCTGGTCACGCAGGAAGAACCAAAGTTCACCACGTGTCATGCGCCTGGGTTTCCCTTTCCCTCTGACTGGAGCAGAAGAGAACTGATTTCTTGGGGTGCTCCTGACATCCAGGGCGCTCGCCCGTAAAGATGAGGAGGAACCAAGACTCTCTTCAAAGTTCTGAAGCCAGGAAGAGACTGCCACCACAGTTGGTGTACATCTTAGTCCTTCTCCCACATCCATTTCTGGATAGTACATCGCACCCAAGCAAGCAGAATACGAGGATGGCGCACCTTTAATCACCTTCCTCCACATGGCCCGAGTGCACAGGACATCCTCTGGATTTTTAGGGGCTTCATCATTATCTGGATCACCATAGATGACTTCCAGCACTGCTAATTCTCTCAGGTACTGGACACCGTCATCTGCAGTAGTCCACTTCCCTGGGGAGTTGTCCATAAGATCTTCCTTGAAAGGATATCTTGCTTTAACACTTGAAAGGAGCTGTCTCCACAGACTGCAAATTGCTGTCTCTTTTCCAATTCCCCTTTCAATTCCTCGATTTCTAGCAAGGGAACCCAGCTGTTGGGCTTCCTTACCTTCCAGTTGTTGAGCATCAGCCCCATTATCCCAGCATCGAAGCAGCCAGGCAGCAATCCGCTCACCCGGCTGGCAGCTATAGTCTTTCCGCAGATCTCGTAGTTCTGATGACGTCAGGGACCGGGTAGTTTCCGCCTCCTGTTTCAGTTCTGTTATTCCCTCTTCTGACCCCTTTGCTGAAGGACCTGCTTCTTCCTCTTCTTTCTCCTCTCTTATTAATCGAGGGTATGGGCCTGTTGTTCTCCTTGTCCACTGTTTCTTTTTTACTACTGGGGCAATCTCTGCTGTTGTTGTTATTGTTTGAGTTCCCATCTCCACCACAGTCCTTTGAGAGCACTGAACTGCAGCTCGATAAGCACAGGCCAGGCCCCAGTACAGCGCTAGGAGTTGCTGATTTTCACTGGGATAGGCAAGGCACCCTTCTATCAGGTGTTGTGTCAATTTTGCAGGGTTGCTTGCCTGTTCAGGGGTAAGATCCCAGGCTACAGGAGGTGATAATCGTCCTAGGAATCTGCCCAAATCCTTCCACTCCCCCTGCCACCCTGGGACAGGCCGCCTCAGGGCACATTTTGGTATTGACTCACCCAAAATTTGCCTTCTCTTACACCAAAACCACACCAAGCTCCACACAACCCACAATAGGCAAACAGCATTAATGAACAGTATCAAAGAGCTAACATAAGGATGAGTAAGTACTTCGGGAGCCTGCAGAATAAAACCACTCATGATGTTCCCAATTTCTTCCAGCATGTTCCCGAGCTTAGCAAAATAAAGATAAGCAGCGCAATCAACAAACCCGTGACCAGCACAAGAGCCTGTCACTTAATAATTGTTATAGCTATAGCACAATTAATATAAAACTGCCGTTGTCTTGCCCCACGTTGGGCACTAAAAAAGACTGTGGTGGACTGACCTTGGCTAAATGCCAGGTACCCATCAAGTCACTCTACCACTTCCCCCACCTTCCCCTTTTTTTCTCAACAGGGCAAAGAGGGGAAAGAAAATAAGATAGGAAAAAAAAAAACGGCCCTTGTGGGTAAAACAAAAGCAGTTTTAATATAAGAAAAGCAAAGCAAAGGTCCATGCACGGAAGCAAAAAAAAAGAAAACAGATTTATTCACTACTTCCCATTATCAGGCGATGTCGGGCCTTCTCAGGAAGCAGGGCTCCAATACACGTAGTGGTTGCCTCGGAGGACCAGGGGTGACCCCAGCCCCTTCCTCCTTTTTCCCAGCTTTATACTCGAGCTGACGTCATATGGTATGGAATATCCCTTTGGTCAGTTCGGGTCAGCTGTCCTGGTTGTGTCCCCTCCCAAGATCTTGCCCACCCCATCCCACTGGGTCGGGGGGGAAATGTCAGAAAGAGCCTTGGTGCTGTGTAAGCACTACTCAGCAGTAGCCACAACACCAGTGTGCTATCAACACCCTGCCAGCTCCCAACATAAAACACAGCACCATGAGGGCTGCTACAGGGGAAAACCAATTACGGCTCAGCCAGACCCAGTACGCTCCCATTCAGAAAGGTCTCTGTGCTGCAAATCTGGGAGCTGTGGGGTAATTTTTCTCAGAGCCCTGAGTGCACCAGTAACCCTTACCTTCCCCAGACAGTCTCATCCAAGTGCTCCACTAACACACCTTTAGCACTACACATGGGAGCTACATTTCAGCACAGGTACTTGCCCCACTCTTTGCCCAAGCTGGGCTGAAGATAACCCTGTGCCAAGCCTTGACCCTCTGCTACTGCTGACGACTGCCCAGCTTGACCTCAGATGTGCACTGGCAGGAGGGACTTGCCTGGCCATCACAGGGTGGCTGCTGCTTGGTCCTGGCTGCTGTCAGCACACCTGCTCTGCTCTTCTGCCCTGGGTCCTGTGTGGGCACAGGCATGGCCCGTCTTCTACCTTTGGCTCCTCTTCCTTTGCAGAGCCCCCTGCCCTTACTGGTTCCCACAGCCAGCCTGGGCAAGGACCCAAGCCCAGATGGACCACCCAGGCTCATGGGTGGAAGGTGCATGACTGGGGGTCCCAGGTGGGTCTGGTCAGGTAAACAGTGCCTATAGATAGACGTCCTCAGGGCCCTGACTATTTTTAACACTGACCTGTCTACTCTTTCTCATCTTCCTCCTGTTACCATGCTGCTAACATTTTAGTCACAGAGTCGGGAGTGCATTTCACTTATTAAGATCTCTAAGGAAACGATATGTGCAAACCGTTCTTATAATTTAGTGCATCCATCATCTGGTTACATTTCAGCTCTTTCTTAACTTTACCTTGCAAACAAAACCTAAACTACATGCAGTATTCAGAAAGGTGAAGACGGGAGGTCATGCAAAACAGCCTTGTGTGCTTCTTTAAGTACTACCAATTCCAAATGTTTTCAAAAAGAAAACCCTCCAGAATCATTAATTGGCTGAAAATCAAGAGGGATTTTTTTTGGTTGTTTTTTAAAGCATTATCTTTGCGTTTTATTTCAGCTTCTTTACTTACAGCTGTGCCAGGGAGGAAAGGAACTTGGTTCACTTGGAGGTTTATGCAAAATACTAAACGATGTATGATAGCAGAGATGATCCTATTAAAGCTGTTGACTTGATATTAGGAAAATAATATTAGAAAAAAAAATCAAAGTCAATATGAATATACAAAATCAACATTTATATGTTGTGCTATTAGAGAATGAATTATTTTTGAAACATGGAATGAGGTACAGCCTAAACACTGCACTGAACTCACCCCCAAATCCATAACACACTAATTTTCCTTCCTTGCCTAAATGAGCAAGCAGTCTGAAGTAAAACTTTCTGGGTTTCTTTATTTTCTTCCAATTTCCTATCTGAATTTATTCATGACTGGTTCACTCCAATTTTTTAAGTTTTGCCCACATTTTTCTTTCAAATTAAATAGCTTTTCTTTTTTGGTGCATCTGTAGTGACAAAGGTTTTGTTCTTTCATTACGCCATGCTGAATAAGCCAGATTCAGTATTCTTCCAGTGCACACTTCCACTTCCCTCGAATTTCTTGTCATCTCTCTCTTTACCAGTAACACTTTCTTACGTACAGTTTGCCACAACATATACAAAGTTGGAGCAAATTCATCCATGCAGTTAATGAGCGTCAATAAAATTCTGTTTTCTGTCTGCCCCTTACCTTATTTCTATTCATTTCAGTGAACCTTCAGTTAGGCAGGAATCTTCTAGGACTCTATTTTTTGTAACTTATACTAGTCCTCGTTTATTTTGAAAAAACTGAAAAAATATTTTGGCACTACCAACACAATTTCTGTACTGGAAATACCAAATACTCTGTGACTTGAACTTAGTTAATGCCAGTATTTTAACAGCTGGATGCAAATAGGCTCTACTATCCCCAACAGGGACCGAAAAATGTTATAACACCACAAATCACTCTTCTAAAACAGCCAAATTTTATGTTACTGGTAAGTTTTCCATTAATACTTTGGAAGATTGAGGAAGGAGAATTCTTCCCAGTTGCAGGCACAGACATTCAGGGAGAAATAAACACTCAGATCACAGATTCTGACAGAACTCATGGATGTCTCTGAGCAAGCCACTCAGTATTTGTTTTGGTCTTTTTACCAAATGAAACTGTTTTTCTGCCATCTTGTGCCTTTTTTAATTTCATGATAAGCCTTTGAAGATACTGATCTTCTGCCAGTAGGAATTACAGTAATATGAAAATATTAAGGAGCACATAAAAGGACAAAAATGCCAAAAGATCCAGCTGGGCATTAAATTTTGTCAGCAGGAAAAGATTTTACTAGTTGTGATAGCAGTATGGTACAGGTACAAACTCTCTGTGACAATTCTTTTAGCTCAATACCTTTTCTTAGAGTAAAACCAAACAGATAAACATTTTTTAAAACTTTTAAAAAGGGTTTTACTGACATAGCTGTATTGGTTCAACATCATACATAAAGTTATAAAAAAAATTTCCATTGTAGACCCACCTTTGCAAATTTGAAATCCAGTTTTGAAAAGTAGTGGAAAGATACAAGTAAGGCATTGAAATGTTTCTTTCTTTCTACTCTCCCTCTGTAATAGTTATTCTTTTTACTTATCATTTATATATTTGTAAATTCTGACTTTTCACATTCCTAGACATTGATATGTTCTCATGAATCATGAGATAGGTTCCCTTCAAGCAGTCATGTTTCCTCTTTCTGAGGCTACTAATAGAACAGACACTTCTTCAACTACAGCTACCTTTATCAACAGTCTTGTTAATGATATCTCAGACATCAAAAAATCAGTAACATTAAATTATTAGGACTGACATTGTAGTTAAGAATGAGATGGAAGACATCTAACTGAGAAGACTCATCTTGAAGGTGAGGTGATACTTGGCATAGTTGAGGAAAGAAATATAGTGAAAGTAGTGATATATTAGAAAGGGAAGTATATTGTGATGCTCCTCTGTATCAGGTGCAATGTCTTAAATGATACCCATGCTGCAAATACTCATGTCTTATCTACCCAGAAAATCCGAGCGGCTTACTGTGCTTTTGTTCAAAGTTTTTATTGCTCTTTATTCAGAAAAACAAAATAAAAAAGAATTTAATCAAATATAAGCCTATTGTTTATATTACTTACTCATCAAAATTTCATTTTCAGACATCTTAGGGGCAATTTGATCTCCCATTCACAAAGAGCATACAATTAAAGTGTAATGTATCTCTGACTAACGCACATTCCAGAAAGGCACTCAGCCCTGAAGAAATCCAGTGATGTTGCTTTTCAGTATAAAGACATTTACTCCTTCCAGAAGACTTCATTACAACTTTTCTCTGTACCATCTTCAGCTGTGCAACAGACATCTAAAAACGTACACAAATTTGATTTGTGCTTCCAAACAGCATTTTGCCCAAGGGTTTTGTACGCTGTTACTCCCTCAGGGCTGTACAGGTGTCTTCTTATGGCCCACTCTTGGGTGGAGGGAGATCCTACCACACCCCCACTGCAGTGCTCGCCAAGACTCCTACATAATACTGTCTCTGCTCAAGCCATAGCTGGTGCCAGAACTGTCACCTTGGCCATGTTGACATCTAGCCATGCTCCTTCCTAGCCAGGGACAGATGCTGTTAGTAAAGTCATGGGCAAAAACCTAATTTTCCCTTGTGTCCACTTTGCTCTCAGCTTTGACGCTGGCTGTTATTAATGGAAACCTAAGAGCAAACCCAGCAGGAGGCATCTTCAGCTCCTTTAGCATAGTGGGGAGCCAGGTGTCCATGACAGCAGCAGGCTGCCACCACACTTCTTCCAGTCAGAGACATCTAGGTGCCACCCTCTTGGATGAGGCCAGCAGCCTCCCCCTCAAGAGGCCTTGCAGACTGAAACTGGACAGGGTGTCCAACATTCATCTTACCAATGACAAACATGAAGAGAGAAAAGTCATCCACCTACCCCTCTGCATAAACCTGTTTTCTGTTGTATCAATGTTTTTATTCACCATTATATTAAAATAATTCTTACTGAACTGCTGCTTTCAAGAAGGCTGCACACCCCCTTTGCATTGCAGCCCATACTGCTTTTTCCTGGATGTGTGCATCTTTGCAACTGGCTATATTAAGAGAGTATTTTATATGACTGGAACCATTTTACCAAGTGATCTATACAGCTGTGTAAGACTTCTGCCACATCTATCTCACTTCGATAAAGCTTCTTGATTGTCAAGCACTTTAAGATCAGATGATCAGCCAGTTCTTTAGAAATTATTTATATTCCCAATGTCAAATCTAAGTAAAGTAACTGCAGGAAGTTATTTTTCTCAGCCAGACTCATAATCTAGTCAATAAACAAAATTATGTTTATCTCGCCAGAACCGTTTTCAGAAAGCCATGTTTAACTATCATTGGGTGAAAATATGCTAACAGGGAATACTGTCATTCACTGGCAATCAAATAGAGGCTGCAGGTAGAAAAGCACTACAATTTGGTCTCCCTTACTTGTCCAAGCTCATGACAAACTAAAGTGTATATGTGGAGGACAACTATCTGTACGGTCAGAATACTTACTGACATATGAGTGTGACTGCGTGGATTTACATTGAGCTACAGACCTGCTTGTTTAGAGAGGCATTTTGGAAGAGTGGAGAAAGAGCTATGTCAATGCATTCCATAGTGACTGCCTATACACACATTAAAAAGGATCAATGTAAAAGTGACTGCTACTGCACATGGTATTCACATCTGAAGTCAGAACATGAATAGACTAAAAATTGACAGTCAGAAGTGCATAATGGTTAGGATTAATTAAACTCCGGACTCAATGTGTATCCCCTGACATATTAGAAGCTTTGTTGCAGTTATTCGAAGAATGATAATTTGTGTGAGGATTCTTGTAGAGATTTTATAGAATAGGATTTAGAGGGTCTTTGACACAATGGTTTGGTGAAGTAGAATGCACAGAGAATTAGCATAACCTTTTTTCATTTGAACAAAATCCCATCCTCAGTGGAGAGCTGTATTTTTCTATGATTTTTGACAAAGAGGTGTATTTATCAGACTATTACATGATATTAACAATCACTTTTAAAACAGTTTCGAAGGAGATAGTACACTGAAAACATATCAATTAAAGTTTTTGAAGGAATGATATCCAGGACCATTTATTCTCCTTTGAGTCATTGAATTTCTATGTAATTTTCTTCAGTGGAGTTCAACACTCGACATACTGCAGAGGAAAGTCTGATGCTCCCTATGTAATTTGCTGGTGTGGAGCATCATCTTTTGTGTGTAATCTATAAATTAAAACCCCTTACGCTACCACCTGTCACAGCCATTCCTAACTTGGATGCTAGATTCTCATGTTGTCTATGCTAAATATTTAAACTCCAGTAGGTGACCTCACAGTTGCTGGGGTAGAGAACAGCAAATTAGTTTTGTTAAGAATTGTACGTATTTAAAAACAGCTATAATTCAGAAAGAGAACAAACTCCCCAACTTTTGAAAAATAGCTTCCATCTCTATCCAGCATTTATGGAAAATCTTGGAGGGGATGTGGACGAAGGAGGTGGAAGACACTGTGAAATTAGAAAGGTAAGAAGTCATGAGCCTGGAAGTCTACTCCTGGCAGAACCCGCCATGCACACTGCCAAGGAGCTGGGTGGTGAGGTGATTGGAAATCTGCTCCAAGGCAAATTCCTCAGCTCCATCGGAACAATCTGGTGATTGTCATCAAATTCTACATCATCCCGTGATATGTTTAGATTTTGACGGACTGGTAAATTTCAAGCCAAAAAAATACTTATTTACATACTTTTAGTTACTATTTAGGTATCTTTATAAACCGCAATTTAGAAACACTTTTTCTATGCATTTTTTAAACAACTGGGCATCAAACACTAATGTCAAAACAAATAAGTGCTATGATTTTGCATTGAGTTTAAGGTATAAAGATTACATAGCAAAAATAGTCACAGATAAGCCTTTCAGAATTAAAATTCTGTCTTCTACCATTAATGGATTTAGCACACATTAAATAAGCAAAGTATGAAAAAATATTTTTAAAAGTTTTCCTTCTGAATGATCCATTTGTAACCTATCTTCGCTGAAGAATACCTTTAAACAACTCTGAAAGCTGCTAATGGTTGTCATGTCTTGAGGATGACTGTCACATTTATTAATACTCTGTAAGCTGCTTTTCACACTTTGTTATAGCTGTGTTGATTAACAGAACATTCTTTCATTGCATCCTGGACATCATTTTCATGAGCGACTATACTTGTTGGCTTCCATTGAATCGTAAATCAAGAAATACCTACATTATATATACATATCTAATGAGATAATAAAAATTGCAGACTTCAATCATTTATTGTTAATATGAATCCAGTTCAAATTTAGAAGCTACACTAACAATATTATACTAAAATTATCAGAATGGAATTGTATCCTAGTATATTAAAAATAAGTTTGTCTCTCCTCCTTTGTGGCTCATATTCCTGTATCTCAGTCTTTAATGGGGAAAAATATTTATGGGATTCATAGAATCTAACAACCTTTTAAATCTCGTCAACAAATACAAATAAGGATTTGGCACAGACAGGAAATAATATTCCTTAGTATTACTAGCTTACACTAGTATGGGGTTCAATTTTTATATTATACAAGTATGAATATATAAGTATATAAAACTTCAGTCCTGATTTAGGGCTGATTTAAGTGCTGGTTTAGGATAATTACAGTATAATGTGTGTCCAGTCTAACCCTGTTGAAATGAAATACAACACTGATTTCAGTGATTGTTCTGAGAATGAGATAAACAAAACATGAACTGAGAAAGGGCCAGGGAGGGGGTTTGAGGCAAGGAAAAAAACAACTTAGCAGATTTGCAGTGTCAGCAACTGTTCACCTCTATATCGCAATTGTAGACAAGTTTTTAACTTTTGCTATATAAAATACAACATATTCTACTCATATGAGTATTGAATTAACTTTATGAGGCATTACATATCAGGTAGAGAGATGAATTAAAACTCAACTTCTCCTGTAGCAGTGAAAATGGACCTTAAAGATGGCCAACAATCTGGCTGTCAGACTCTCCTGCCTCTGCACACATTTGTGAATATACTTTTCCACCTTGTACCAACAAAGGAATTTGCATTGCATTGCAAGGACAATTGGGCTTTGCTTCCATTTGGAAGAAATGATGCAGCAGCTGTGAAAGATGATACTTCTTTTAGATTTTTCATGAGTCATATAATTCCACAAGATTAAAAAAAATAATAATAATTATGCGTTGCTACCAGTTATGCTTAAATTGGAAGGCAGGATGGAAGAAAAATCTCAAGGCATGAAAGCAGTGGGGTAGGAAGGAAAAAGTCTGAGATGTAAAGCAGATATAAGCACTTCTTAATTTATCTGTCCTGTCTCATCCCTTTGTTCTGCTCCAGAACTGCATCAGAAACAGAACATTTCAGTCCAACCGTATCTAAAAAATTGAAAAGGAAAGGGGGAAAGAAAACTACCATATATTCTTAGATCACTAGAAATGTGTAACAACATGGTTTACTTTTAAGCTTACTGTTTAAGGCTAAATTTGAAATTAAAGGACACCAAAATGAGAACTGACTATACTGACACTGATAGTGAGAGAAAGACCAATTAATTATTGTTGAGTTACTATAAGGAGAAAGTAAACCATTGGCTTATGATGCCATCATGTCAAACAGCTTCCTGCCTGACTTCACAGTGTTCATTGGAAACTGGGCTATTAGCAGCTGTGCAAAGGCAACAAGGCAGTTGTAAAGGCAACAAGAAAGAACAGATTATGGAGGATATAGGTTAGGTTTGAGGTCTCACAGCTTGCTGCCATGGAAAGAGGGGACCACTTTTCCCAGCCCCACCTGCAAGTCCTCTCCCTCCACTACTCCCAGTCATGAAGCTCTGCAGATGCTTTCTCCTCCTCTTTCCCAAGATACCTTCTTCAGACACCTTGGGCTGGGCACAAAGAGCTGCTAGAAGCAGAATGCACACAACTTGGAAACATAAAGCAATGATTTATTTCTACACCCACAGAAGATATCTAGGACATAACAAGCATTAATTACCCATCCTGACAAAACACTGGAATAGTCATGGCTAGTGAGGCAGGCATAAGTCAGGAGGCGAAAGGCTGATGTGGAATGCTCACTGGGAAAAAATCTGTAAGACTGCTGAGTTGCCATCTCCTACCATATCCACACTGCCAACCACACTGAGACCCTAGGGTTTTTTCCTATAAGATTTTACAACTCTCTATGTTGGTGTTTTGCTTCCTGAATCCCTGAATCCCTCAACAATCTTTCCTCTGTTCAGCTGAAGCCTCAGGGGAGCAGAGGAAGATTATGGAGAAAGTTATAGACAGCTGTCCCTGGTATTTGTTGGATCTTTTTGAGGTTTGAAGGTTTGATTTAACTCACTAGTAAAAGGGATGCAGGGCTTTTTTTTTCTTTCTTTCTTCTTTTTCCCCCCTCCCTGAGTTTGCTTTCTGGCAAAGTAGTGAGTGAAGGCAGTTTACAAGACTTCTCAGAAGAGCTCTCCTGGTGCAAGGCTAGTAGTGAGGAGAGGGGAAGTGGGAACACCACTTTTTGGTGGCAGTAAACTATAGAGTCAGCTCACTGTACATTACAACGCTGGATTTACAGGAAAATGTTTTCAAACTGACTGAGTCTTAATTCTCTTTATGTTTAGGGAACTGTGTGAAGGAAATTAAATTCATATCAATTATCCTGATAACCTGTTGGAGGCAAGTAAGGTTCTGGAAGACCAAAAAAGGCAAAAATACTACCTATTTTTTAGGAAAGGAAGTAAGGGTAAATGGTGGATTTATAGACTAGTCAGTTTAACTTAAGTTCCTGCAAAGATACTGGAATATATCACGCACCTTGAAAAAAATAAGATTAGTAATAGCTGGATTTGCCAAGAATAAACAGTGTCAAATCACTTTAATTTCCTTCCCTGAAAGAGTTGATAAAGAGCTATTAGATCTCTCTTGTGTATCTTCTCTTTAGTAAAGTTTTCCTCACATAACATTCTCACAATCTAGATGCATGCCAGACAAAATCTACAGCAAGAGTGAAAACATGGTTAGAAATTATCCTTCAGTGTCAAAATGAAAGAATATGTTATGTAGTCATCTTCACTTAGTATTAGTCAGTATTTTTATTAATGGCCCAGCTGAGAGTATGCTTATTAAAGTCACACAGAAACTAGCCAGTACAAGCCACAAATGTGTTACATTCAGTAAATGTGGGAATGATCTTGAAAACCTGGAAAAATGCTCTGCCAAATATTGAAATAAATAAACACTACATTTTACACTTAAGCAGAAAAAATAAGATGAACTTATTCAAAATGAGTAATCACTGAGTAGGTAGCAGTTTTGCAGGAAAGATCTGCAGGTTTTAAAGGATCATAAACTGAACATGAGTCAACTGTGTTAGCCATTATGAAAAAGTATACCAGGAGGTATAAACACAGCCTGCAAAATATGCAGCACAATTCTTTCCACTCAGCATTGGTAAGACTGCACTCTGTGAAAGATGTGGGCCAACTGAACACTCAGGGAGAGCAATGACAAGAGAAAATGTGATTTGACAAAGGTGTTTTGTATAGCAAAGAGAAGACAGTGTTGAGACAACAGTTTTCAAGTAGTAAAAAGCCACTGAAAATTTATCTGTGGCAATAGGACAAATAGTAATGAGCTTAAACCACATTAAAAGAGATTCAGGTGAAACATGATGATAAATTTTCTAATGTTGGGATAATGAAACCCACTGGAATAGATTGTCTAGGAAGGCAGTGGAATCTCTAGGATTAGAGATTTTTTAAGAATATATCAGATAGATATCTACCAGGAATTAAACAGGTGTTGGGCAAGGAAAGGGATTAGATGTCCTCTTGATGTCCTTTCATCGCTGTCACTTGTGATTGTGTTACCACATTTCAAAAGGATCACATTACGAACTAAGTACAGTTGTAAATATATTAGACTACTGGTGGTCTTAACTGTTTACTCCAAGACTATAACGCATTTTGATTTCTCATTAAGCAACCCTTACCTTTCTGAGATTCAATAGGAGGAAGGGGGATTAAAGCCTTTGTGTAGTATATTTCATTTGTCAGTGAGAGGTACCATCAGTTTTAACTTCATCATAATGCAAATGGAAATGAAAGCACTGAGATTTTTCTTTAACTAGAAAAATGTTTGTTCAAGACATATCACTGCACCTCAACGACTGTGCTATGTGTTTACTCAGTGGAATGAATGTTCAGAAAAGTGAATAATGTTTGGACAAAAGAAAAGGAGCACATCCAGAGAAGTCATTAAAAGCTGTTTTGCTAAAAGGAATCACTAATAATATTTGTTCAGTGTTTCATGATTTCAGCCATGAAAATTACTGTTCAAAAATACACTCCAGACTGAGAGATATGGATGTGTCATTGACTCAGAGGCTGACAACAGCAGTAAAAGCATCTGCTTTTAAATGCATTTTTTGCTTTGGGTCTGACAATTCTGTAAGCCTGAACTTGATGCTGTAAATTATCATTTGTTAATTTTGGACTCAAATAGTCATATTGCCCCTACACAAATATGTGAGCTGTGTGTCACCATTTAAGGTAAAACTTAAGAATTGAATGTGCTGGGCAAATCCAAATCTTTATAGTGTGTTAAGACCCTATCCCTCTAGCAGAAAAGGGCCACAGCAGCTAAGCTGGGTGGTCATTTGCCACCTCTAGTGGAAGGATGACATTGGGTGGATGTGGTGGTTTAGGCTCTGCCAGGGTCTGAGACCACATGGCCGCTGCCCCTCCCCCACAAAGGGAGTGAAATACAAAGCCCCGGGGCTGAGATAAGGAAAGGTTTAATACAACAGTGCAACAGCAACAAAACAAACAACAACAATAACAATAACAGTAATAACAATGAACAGAGCAAGATATCTACCGATACAGCAGTGAGAACAGAGAGATCGCATAACACACGCGCTCACCGACTCTCCCTCTCCCATGCTCCTGCTTGGGCGCCCGGAGGTGACATCAGCATGGTATTGAATAATCCAGCTAGAGCTTCCCCACCACTGCTGGGGAAACTTAACCCTATCCTAGCTAAACCAGGACAGTGGATAATGAAGAAAAGGCACAGAATAATGGAGAATAGTCAGACTGTAAATGTTGTGGAGACGTTTAAGACAGCATAACAGTTTTGTTATGACCTAGCTTTGGTACAGTGGGAAAAATGTGCATTTATTCACAGATACTAGGTACATAATATAATCATCTTCCTGCCAGGCAACCAGGTATCCAGGTCTCTGAAGTCTGCTACACAAATTACGGGTTGCTTGTGTCCACTGTGGGCCAGGTTGCTTGCTTCATTAAGTTTATATTTAGCATACAAGAAAGGGAGAGGCAGTCATACAAAGCTGTGAGGGCTTCCTCATCCACTGCCCAAGTCTTTGAAGTGCACAGGACAAAGATGGTGCCCAGTGGCTCAGCAGTGTTGGAACAGAATGGGATGTGGTCATCCCAGTGTCTGTCCCTTTCTGTCTCTACTGTAGGAGCTGAGGTAAATTGCACATGGACTAAGTGCACCAGCTCATCACCTTCTGGGAACTGTTCTATGTCATCTCCTGACTTGTTATTGCCATAGAAGAAAACAGTCACTTTTGAAAACAGATCACCAGTTAGGTAAAACTACAGTAGAAGGAGATCTGTGGAAGAAAGAATAAAATCATTAAAGACAGTAACCTGGTTAGTTCATGTTTTTGAAACTCTTTTCTGCCTGATGGACCCTCGAAGAAGCCTACTGTTTTGCAGTGTAAAAGGGAATTTGTTTTTATTGTTTAAACTCCACTGAGTCTTGCTAACTAAGGTTCTACTACAAATGCATGGCACTAAATCTCTGACCACATACAATGAATTACATGAGAATACTGTAAGTAGGCACACACAGAAAATGACTAATAGGGAAAAAAGAGAAGTTAATGATTTTGAAACACATTTGCAATTGATATTACCTATAATGTCCTGAAATACTGGTTTTATTTAATTGCTTTTTTAAAGAATGTAATTATTTAAAAACTATCACATGCTCACTAGATACTTCAGATACTAAAACAGTCATGCTATTTTAGTTTCACCAGTTATCATCACAATTTAATTTAGCATTTAGTCTCATTAGAGAAAGAACAATCTCTCCTTGTAAACAAATGTACTTCTGAATTTGACCTTTGACTGTGTTTTGTGAAATGCTTCACTTTATGATTGTCTGCAAACCATTTACTGAAGCTGAATATTTGAAATTCACTGTTTGAGCTATTTGACTGGTCATCTAATCCACCTGGCTGGGTTTTTTTGTGTGAGTTTCTGTTCTGTAAAGATAAAATTTTTAGACAGATGAGGATGAGGGAGAATCACAGGGCCTTCAATTTTCTTAGTAAGAATGCAGTTTAGGGAAGGATTGTTTCCAATGAAGCAGACCTAAGTTTCTTTGTGATATGAGAAATGTCTTTATGTATGTGGGTACATGTGTTGTTCCCAGACGTAAAATATTTTGGCTAACATGCCTGCAAGTATCGGATTGATGTGTCATTTTGCCATTTCCCAAAATGCCACAGCTCTAGTTGAACCTACAAGTTCAATGCAAAATGAGAAAGTGAGGTCTTTTCTCTTCTATCTTGGTCTATTACTTGGATTCCAAGGGTTGGCGAATTTCTTTAAAAACCTCAGTTCAAGAAACTGTCTTGCAGAAGGACACACTGGTCTCTGTGTTAACACACTACATCCAGCAATGAATTCCTATCATTTGCTTCAGGAGATACCAGTGCATATGACCCCAACCTACAGAGACAGAAAAGTACATTGAGAAAATAATTTAGACAGGTATTGAGGTTTGACCTCTGGAGACCACCACCTTTTTTTCAGAGATTTTACTATCAGCTAGCTGTACTTGGTCTGCAAACTTCTATGAAACTTCCCTCCAAGATACCTGTTAACTTCTTGGGTGATTAAAAATGTCATATTCCAAGGGAAACAGACATTTACTCCTTTCATCTTTCCTTCTGACCAATTCTCTTAAAACCATCCCACTCTCCTCCACTTTGTTGTGGTTTTTTGTATCAGATTCAAAACAACAGACTTTTCATACTCCATGAAAGTGCTTCCTAACCTTAGTTGAAAGTGACTATAAAAGGAGACTTTACTGGACAGGAGTAGCCTTCTGCACTTTTGGGCAAAGAGCCCAAATTATAAAGTTGTTTTATTAAAAGCTGTAAAATAAATGTTTCAATTAAAATAATTTATCATTGAAGTTAATTGATTTCTTCACATTTCCTGTTCTACTTCATGTAGATTGGACACATGATGTTAAGAACTTCCAGAAAGATTCTGTGTCAGGGATTTCAATGGTATAACACCTTTGCCACTTGTAAGGTGAGACATGCAGTATAGTCTCATCTACTTGTCTGCCGTTGTAGGAGAGTGAGACGGGGAGATGTGAACTGCAACTTTCAAAGGACACCATGTGAACTGCAACTTTCAAAGGACACCCCAGCAGCATTTCCAAATAAAACTATTTGGGATAATTAGCTTCTTTTTTTTTTCCTTATTTTTTTTTTTAAAAAAAACAAACCACCAAACAAACAGAAGAAAGTGATCCAAAGCATTTTTCTGAAATCTTTCAATTCAGGTCCTTTTTGCTGTTATGCAAATGTCAATGTAGTGTGCAAATACAACAGGGAAAATAATACCCATTAATGCTATCATTTGAAATGAAAAGGTACCACAGGTCATGAAGTGTTGAGCACATATCGGATCACAGAGAAATTGAAAATTTGAAATTGTATATTATCTGGACCAATATGGCTTTGTAGCTTTTAACCCATCAACTCATCTTTGCAGTGAAACATGCAAATTAAACTCTGAACATTCATATTAGAAGTAAACACAGACAAACTTTTACATTCAATTAGTCCCTAACATGAGTTGTCCCAACTGACATTTTACGAAGGACAAAATGTGGGTTCACATTCTTTCTGTACCCGGTTTTACAGGGAGAGGAACAACGTTTAGGCTAAGATTATTCAGAAACAACACAGTTGCACACTTAGTTCAGAAAAAGAAAGAATCAGAGATTATTATCATTTTACATATGCCTTGGTTCTAGATGCTAAATCCTGGATTTTGGATACTTTTTTAAAAAACAGGAGGAACTTAAGAGGTAAATTCAGCCTGTAAATGAGGGCAAATTTTCCAACAACAGGGACAGCCAAAGAGTTTCCTTAATGAGTTTTTCAGTCTGAGATTAAATGAGAATATGAGAAGTGGTTTATAGCTCAGATAAAATAGAAGAGAAGCTAGATCAAGTTAATTGCTTCAGTCACTGATTATATATGATTGATTTATGCCAGTCTTGGATATTGTAGACAAATGCTAAGAAAGTGTTAATAAATCTGAGTAAAATATAAGATAAAAACTACTATACTGTTAAAACAGTCACTGAATATTAAAAAAAGATGGAGAATAGAACCTTAGAAATTACACCTGTAAATACACAAGGAAGCATCAGAGTACCAGAACCCAACTGACACATTTGTTTCCAAAGAGAAGTCCTGCTGGGCATTTGAGACATCTTTGCTTATAGCATCGGTCATATGTTGTGTCATGACACTTCCGTACTGAAACAGAGCAGGCTGCAGCCTATCCAGCATGTGAGACAACACCAAATGAAATAAATCACTGTTAAATGGGATTTCCAAGCCAAAAGAGACCTGACAGTAACTGTTAGAAAGAGCTTCTGCTCTTTTAAATCCTGTGCTGAAACATGGCTTCTCTGGAAGATGCAGCTTACACCACCTTATCACCAATGTAACCAGAAGATGGACTTTTCTCTCCCTCTCTCAAATTTGTTCTGTAATGTTTGCTGTACTTCTACTGATATGTTCATGACCCACTGTAGTTTTAAGTGTCCAAACTGACTTCTCATTAATCATCATAGTGACACCACAAGGGTAAACTTTGTTCAGTATAAATGCTACTGTTATGGCTAACATAGAGACAGATTTCAACAGAGGGTAAAAGCATATACATGTGGAAAGTATTCCATCTCTCTCACTTTAATGTTTATGTCACCAAATTATCCAGATTATTAACATGGGGGGAAAGCACTGATTTGCTTAACTATGCCAATATTAGATTAACTGAGAATAATAGCATCATTGATGAGTAAGAAAGTCTGGTTGTATAGATTTTCTCCATGATTTCTTTAGAATAATACACAAACTGCTGGATGAATGCCTTCCAGTAAGAACCCTGTCTCCTGTAATTTTACTTGAATTTGAAATACTATTTTAAATCCTACTGCAATAAAGGAATGTCAGTAATAATAAGTAAAACCCTTAAAGAAAAAGCTAATGATGAAATTTCACATGAGTAAAGCCTAGACTAGACTTGAGGATCAACTTTCTCTCTCTCAATGGGACTGAACTGATCTTGTGACTTAAGGCTCTTAAATCAGGATGTAGGAGAGCTGTGTCATTATCCATAGTTCTGACATTCTGCATGATGATTTCCAAATTTCAATTTTCTCATTGTTCAGTTTTTCGTTTGCATTATGTTGGGTTTTTTTAATATTCCACCAAATCAGTACTTCTGCTTTTGTAGCAGGATTTCTCTGGGGTTTTTTTGCTCCTGTAGGCAGATATGCAAAATGCCTAGAAGGGGTGAACCAATACTTGATTAGGAGAGACAACATACTGTAACAGAAAATTCCCCCTTCTAACACCTACCCAATCTGCAGCTGCATCATACCCATGAAATGAACTTGAATGTGAAATTTACCTATTTTTCCAATGCAAAACCAGTCTGTGTATTTGTCAGATGTGACCAAGGCAAGTATTTTGTACAAGTATTTCTATAGATGCTATTACTCTTTCCCTTCCAGTTTTCACTAAACTGACAGAGAAAATTTTTGTCATCTTTTGAATACCAACCTCAAAGTCTGGGAAAATGTGAAAAAACAAGAACCAGATTAGAATGAGTGGGGAAGAGTAAACATTTCTGGAAAAAAATGTAAGGAAGAAAAAGAAGGATATCCTATAGACATATATACATTGTGTGCATTTTTTGTAGCTCTGAGAAATGTGAAAGTTTGCCTGCTTGCTTGGGGGAAACTAAGTTCACATCAATTTATGTCTGACTTCAAAATAATAGCCTCCAAAACAATTACCATGAATTTTTTAAACTACAAGCCAACTAGTGCTGAACTTTGAAGCCAGTATGTTATAATGTGTCAGTGAATTCAGATTCTTAATCTAGGAAAGAAAAAGAAAAACAAACACCCTGCACATTTGAATGTCAAGTGCAGTAATGCAGAGTGGAACAACTAACCAAACCTACTTACTCAGTGGATTTTCTGAGTTAAGATCAGTGTAATTTTAAAACCTGTATCTGTAGTTTTAAATGCAAGCTGTGGTCTTGCAGCATAAATTAATTGGATGAGGTACATAGTGTAGCTAATGCAGGAAGTCAGGCAATAATCAGCATGTTCCTGCCTGCCCTTAAAATCTATGAAATGCCAAATAAATACTTTAATAGGTGATCTACTACAGATGACATTCCCAGGAGAAAAGCCTGGCCTTTGATTTCATGTATCTATCAATACCTTAAAGAGGTAAGTCTTTAATAGATGGTTGCGGTCAAACGAAAGAAAATCTCCGCTGTACGGAATGTAAAGGTCAAATGACACTTAATAAAAATTCCAACACTGGAAAGCAGCAAAATTAACTTTGCTTTATAACTGGCTTCCTCCTATTGAAAAGGATAGTTGGAATCTATATGCTAAATCTGTGTCTTTGCCTTAGGAGCTATGACAGACCACAGACTCTACATTTCGTTGGGTTGGAAACCACAGTAAATTCATTAAAGACAGAATGTACGTATTCTACAATGAAGAGGAATTTTATTTCCAATGTATCAAGCGCAACAATTCAGGAATACATTTTCAAAATTAGCATAATTAACCATACTCTAGCATTTAATCTAGGAAGATGTGATGGATTTGTAATATGTCTTTCAAGTGTAAAGATACTGGAATAATATCATCTGTGTACTCTTTGCCTCACAAATAAGTGACCTCCCAAACTTCATCTCTCTTCTTAAAGCAGCACTCTGTCTTTCTGATGTTAAAGAACACAGGACTGGGAGACACCTTCTCCTGTCTAGAGATAATAGCAGAGGGATTTTCATTTACATGGAAAAGGTAAAAATAAGGAAATAAAAATGTTTTTTTCTAAGTCTGTTTTTTGAGGAGGAAGGCAGGGAGGCAGTAAAAAAGGGGCCACAAAATGTCCACAAATCCATCCTAATATAAACCTGTTGGTTGAGGAGCAAACTAAAGGAAAACCTCCACATTCTTCAATCCACTTTGGGCAAAAAACTCAAAGAAAAAGGCTGCAAGATTGTAATTTCCCTCATGGAGCAAAGGGGAGAAAAAATGGAAAGGACCAAAGGACTGGAAGGGATTAAAAGTTTGTTTTATCTGTCACTGAGAGCCATGTCTTTGAAAGCAGGGAGTTACATGCAGAATGAAGAAAAGTATGTACTTGAACTGGTGTAGAAAGCCAAACCAATTAACTATGCCTGAGGTGTGTGGATGCTTTAGCCTTAAAGAGGTAAGACTTCACCATTACAAAGGCTACAGGGTGGGGGAGCAAGACTTAAAGCTTTTCACATGTACCACTCATGAGTACCAGATAGAATGAGCTACTTAACAGTGTCATATGAGCAGAGAGACTGTACGCACTTCTCCCTCATATGCACTCTCCCAAGAGCTGAGATGACTTAGCTCTCAGCAAACCTCTCTCAGTTAACTGGTATGGCCAAGGCATGAGGAGCAGCATGATGCAGGGCTAGTGAAGATGGCTAGCAGAGCAAGGTTGAACACGGAGAGGCTGACAGAGCAAGCAGCAGATGGAAAAATGTCTAGTAGAGCGAGGACCGCTGCAAGGTGCGGCCAGCAGAGACAGAAGCAGGTAATGGGAACAGTCAGTGAAGTGAGGTTAACAGAAACAAGCCATACTAACAGATCAGATCAGTTTAAGTCAGACCTTGGTACCCAGCAAGCCTTAAAAATCTTTGAACTGTAAGCTATTGCAGAAGTCTGACAAAAAATAGCTGGTCTCACCAAAGGAAACACCATATAATTATTTTAATTGATCTTTAGAAATAGTAATTGTTACTGCTTACTTGCCTTGCACAATTTTCATTCCTCCCTTTATAAAAATATGGTTTGTTAGTCATTTGACTTGTGATTCCAAGTAGAGAAATTTAAATCCCAAGCACTAGAAAAGTTTAGTATAACTTTTCTTGGTTTCCCATTGGTAACCTGAATTAGTGTTTTGGGTATTAAACTCTTTAAACCTTAACCAAACCTTGATAGAAGGGTCAGAGCAGGAACGCACAAAAGAGCGAGAAAAGAGCCCTGTATATCATCCTCCTCTCTGAATACAGTAAATCTCTACTGTGTAGTCAGGCAGGAGACAGAACCTGCTTAACTGCAAGATTGACAGTGAGAAAGAAAACAAAGCTTACAGGAATTTTCAGCTTTCTTTTCAGTGAACTCATGCAAGCTTCAAGGTAAGAGAGATCCAGCATTGCAGCAGTAAAGAAGTTCAAGGGGAAAAAAACACTTATTTTCATTACTGGATGAAGTTTGGTTGTGAATAATTGAAAAAAATCCCAACTTTTTCCATCATGGTAATAAGGTCATCTCCCCTTCAGGAAGGTTTCAGAAGAGGGCAGTTAGCAACCCACCCATGATATAACAGATTAGGAATTAATTACTCTTCTCATGGCTTTACCTAATAAAGGACCAGAAGAAATAAGTGATAACTTTTCTGTGCTGCCAGCACGAGCACATGACAACCATGGTATCTTCTTAAAAATGCCAGCCCCAGTTTTCTCTCTGTCACTGATAACATTAAATGTAGGCTAATGTCACACTTGGTGGACTGTTGCCTGCTTGAAGAAAAATACTGTTCAATTTGTGCTGATATATTACACGTATACACACACATCTTTTTAAAAATATATCACATAATGTATTGCATGTTTAAAATAACGTAACGTAAATGTGATTCTTAGAGTGTCGTTGCACATAATAACATTTTGTAAATGTTTTGGAAAACCACACGCATGGATAACTTACTCAAATATTTCTGGAAAATCTTAAAAGAGGAAAAGGAAGGAAAAAATTTACTTTTTGAGGACAAATTCAAAGAGTAAAAGATGGGAGAGGGAAGCCAATTAGAGCTACTGTAGATTTAGAAAACTCATTTTGTGATTATGAACATCACCTGCAAGATAAAAAATCCCCAACACCTATAAATATGTGATCAGATGAAAGATAATGTTTCTGAACTGAATTCTAATGTGAAAATGTACCTACCAAGTACAAAGAAAAGTCCTTGTTTAAACAACGGAACATTTTATAGCTTTTCAGCCTTCTAATGTTGCCTTCATCTTTTCACATTCCTGCATCTTTATCTAAATTCAGGAGGTGGTTGCACCTCCACAGGAACAATGAGTTCAAACACCCTGTTCTACTGTTGGAGCACGTGTACTCAGTTTAGGTAAAGGAGCTGAAAATCTTGAAAAACTCAGAGATGTTTATTGACTCCTGGCCACTCTTTCCTTCCAAAATAAGATTTCCACCTTTTTGCCTGTTAAAAACAAAGTGAGAGATCATACTCATAACCCCAAATTCAGCAAATGTTTAACAATATAATTACCTCTGTATCAGCCAGAAAAGCAACTGAGCACATTTGTAAAGTCCAGCTTGGAGGCAGTTCAGTACAGTTAGAGCAGCTAAATATAGTTTCGAGAAACCCTTATGCCTAAAGCAAACATGATGCCATACCAATCCCAGAGTAAAATCACTTTCCCTTTCTCATACAGGTCTATAATTCTCAGTATTTCTTTCCCTCTGCTTTGTTCTAAGGCAATGGGAGAAGCAAACAGGAACCACTTTTGAAGAAACCAGTCAATCCTGTATATTTTACATCTATTTCTGACTATATAAGCAAAAGGATACAGTCAAAGCCAGTGACCTATTCCTTTCTATCATCACTCCTAAAATGGACAGCTAACAATATACACATTCAGTTTGCTGTAATTTATGAAACAGAAAGAAGCAGTTTCTTTTCAAATGTGACTTTAAGCATGAAGTACTGATTGTTGGATAGAAGGGTTTTTGACATGAATTTGATATGGATTCAGGGATAGCAAATAACCAGTGAACAGAAAGATGTTATTTTTCAGCATGACTTGACCAAAGTTTTGCAAGACTGATCCTCCTTTCATCATATCAACATTGAATCAGGTAGGACATACCAGTCCCTTCACTGAATAGAATAGAACAGAATAGACCGAAGGTAGTAACACGTTGTCTACCTTCATCTAAGGATTCTCAAAAAAGAAATATTTTTCATTGTGTGCAGTGTCTGTCAAGCTAGACAAAGGCTATCCAGCTTAGTTTTAGGAGAAAACACTTCATTTGTGTGTCCTGACAGGATCATCACCAACTATATGCCTGTATCTCCATAGACTACAGTATCAGGTGCTTGCTCACTGGCTTAGAAATTATTATAATAAACATGAGGGTATTATTCCCTTTAAGTAATTAGAGGAACGTTTCACTTATTGTGTAATAAAATACTAGCAAACTTTCATGATCACTGATGTAACAATTTTGCACAATCAGCTTTTCCCTGGAAAATGTGTGTTAAGCTACATATGTGACCTGAATAGTACTACATCTGCATAACTTAATATACTTTATACCTTGAAAAAGAAGTTGTAAAATATGCAGCATGTTCTTTGATTAATCACAAAGATTATTTCATGTTCTTTCTGATGCAGTAATAAAAAAGCATTCTTATTAATTTTATATGGCTTTTGTGAACTTCAAAAAGTGGTACCTTTGCGTAAATGGTACCTTCTGCCTTTCTATTTCCCTACACAGAGGAGGCCAATCTGTGGCTCATGAGCAGTGTGGGTGCCACCACAACACCTATAGCTACATTTGCTGCTTTTTTGGCCCAGACCAGCTCCACGTTACAGCTGAGGGATCCTTGAGGAGCATGACATGTCTTCTGGGAACTTTTCTCTCTGTAATCTGCCATTTGTGTGCCATATATGGCTCATGTCCACGTGAAGAATGCTATGTGGCTTGTAAGATCAGGAAGATTTTACCAACTTGCCTTATTACTGGCATTGCAACACAAAGCTGCGGTGCTCCAACCTGAAAAGCAAGCACACAATCAGAAGTAATTAAGATCTGAGGAGGTTTTATCTTTCCCAGAGGAACCCTGCTAGCTTCCCCTGGTAGGTAGCACAATTAATATAGGCTATACTTACCTGACACAATGGTGAAATCCATTTTCTTGTGTCAGTGTGACAAATAACGAGTTCACAAGGATACGCACCTTTTATTGCCTTTCATGCGTAATATGGGGTTAATCATGGAATGGATTAACTGGAGATGAAATGACAAAAATTGGCACCATTATAATTTCAAGGCAAGTTTTATATATATATATATTCTTTCTAAATCTTCCTCAACCTTCATTTATGAATGATAGATTATTTCTCAGATTCCATTTAAACTCATTATTAAAGTGCAATTATTTGTACAATGCATGCCATTCAAACTCAGCTATTTTCTCCCACAAAATACTGGCTGAAAGAAGACTGACCTGAATCTAGAGATCAAAATAGAGACAGTCATTCTTTTTTCTTACATTTTGCTGATAAGGATATTCAAGCTGATTAAAGAAGAGTCTTTGAGCAAGCTAGCTAAAATTTCCTCCTCAGATGTTGGAAAAAAATGCAATTTCCTTTTACAGTGATAATCTATTTAGTCCTTGATTAATCCAACTTCACTGAGAATTTCATTGTGGCAATTCATCGTTTCATATTTCTGAATCAGTATATAAAATGACTGACTTCAGGCATCCAAACAAGGAGAGCATGATTATCAAGAATTGCTGAAACCAGCAAATTCTAAAGGGAGGCACTAACTCTCTGCAGCTCTATGAGGCTGAGTTTGTTTTTGTTTAGGAGCTTAAATATTGATTTAGTTATTTAACTATAGGTGCCTATATTGGAAAAGGTTGGCATACATACCAATAAATAATTTTAAAATGTTGAACTTTGATGTGAAACACCAAGCAATGTGTTAAATATAGGTGCATGTATTTTGAGGACAATCTGTTAAGATCCTGAACAAATAAGGATAAAACCAACACTCTTTATGTTCATATTTAACTGCATTAGGAAGACAGTTTTTGCTTCAAATCAATTTTACATGTGTCAAATCCTATTTGCATAGTATGCCATTGTGAAGGAATCCAGAAACCTGGTTAAATTGTACCGGCATCAGTAGTGCTAACAAGCAGTTTTTCTGAAGAGGTTTAGCAGTATTTAACAGATGTGTAAATAAAGCAGAATATAACCATTTAATAACTGCTTTAGGATATTAGTATAGGGTGCACAAATACTGCACAGCCTTGCATTTTATTTCAATAGTGGCAGTCCTTAGACACTGAGGACGATAAATATAATAAACATTAAGAACACAACAAATCATGGAATGCAGCCTTAATTTAACTTGTGTCCAGTCATCTTTATTCCTATGTTTTATGGCTTCATATTTGTTGTCTAGAAAATAAAAGCTCAACAAGCCATGAAATGCCCATAATCTGCCTCTACCCACTGTTTCCAAATCACTACCTGCTTCTGAACTTGAGCCCTGCTCCCTGCCACATGCCCCTCTGCTCACTGACACAAAGAGCTGCACCAGATGCAGCTGCCTACTGCACATATATGTATATATCTATGTCTGTGTGTGCCCCCATAGAACACTCAGAGAAAAACCTTCCTTTTATTCACTACTGGTTTCCTCCAGGGCAAGGCAGTTGGATGTTAGGTTTCTTGTTGTTGCTCTTCTGACACTTTTGGAAAGTGTTACCCATGTAGCTTCCTGGGTAGTACGTGATATTACCTGCTGGCACTTCACATGGGATCCACCTGTTGCTAATGGCTGAGGCTGTGTGCCCCTGGGAGAGAACCTGGTTATCACCAGGCCTTCCCTTTCATGGCTGCATAAGAGCCACAAGAAAAGCAAAGTGCAGTGTTCAGAGTCATTCTGTGCATTGACCATATAAAAGGGTTCAATGAGTGATAAAACCTTACAGTGCAAGTCAAAGTGTGCTGATACTACGATAGCATTTCAAAGATGGATTTCAACAGGCCTTGGAGTACATCCCATAGTGACCTCCTTCAGAAGTCAAGTTCTACTTAACTTTGCACACAACAGATCTCCTTCTATAAGCTAGGAAAGGACTAAGCTGGAAAAACCTGGAGAAAAGGGAAAAAGCAACGTGTGAAGAAGGCAGTGTCAAATTCTTTATAATCTAAAACATAAGCCCTGTTTTGAAAGGCAATTCTCTTCATTCCCTGTAGCTTCTCTTGTCCCATTGCTTATCTGGCTACAGAAGCAGTTCAGGAACAAGGGCTTGGAGGCACAGCAGTCTTTCAATCTCTTCTCAAGCAAGACTACATGGAACCCAGCTTTATGGAGCCATGAGCAGACACATCACCAGGACAGCAACATAGCTCTACAAAAGCTGAGGCATATGGTAAGTTATGGAGAACTCAGAGAGGAACAGAGGCGCAGATACAAGAGCCAGAGAAGTGACTGTGCCATGTGTCTAGAATGAGATAGGCCATGTCAAATGTCACCAAGTAAAAATACACTTGGAAACATAGTGAAGTCATGCTGAACAAAATACAAGAAACTTTACATACAGAAGTGTCCCACTGCATACAATTACATTCTCTCTTGCCAGACATTTTAAAAAACAATTTCATTGGAAGTGGATGGTAAGAGAAAGATAATTGCATATGGGCTTAATTACATAGCATACATTAGAGATAAATGGCACTCTCATTTTCCAAAGAAAATAATCATAATTACTATACAGCATTCAGAATCTTTAATTGCCTTTGAGTAATTATCCATTTCTCCTTACATTATGTTCAATTTAATTTGTGCAACAATTAACAGAAAGAAAATGCTAAATTAAAAATAGTCAGGTTTTCTCTTTAATTATTTATTTAAGATTGGGACAATAAATAATCCCAGATTTTAAAAGCTGTTTTCCTCATACTAGTTATTAATTTCCTGATATTTATTTGTATTGACTCTTGTTAGTACAGAATCACCTTGTGAGTTCACATATTAAGAAAGACAGCTATAACCATCTTAATGGTTTTATAAATTAGTAAGGTAATAAACACAAAATAAAGGTATTCTGCATCAGTGTGCTCTTCATTCATTTTTATGTTGCTGATATCAGTTTCTTTTTTAATTATGATACTATTTTGTGATGCACTAGTACCATCACTGGAAAAAAATTATAGTGAAGTCTTCATAACAGGAGATTTTGCTGTGGCACTGCATTACTAAATGCTCTCTAAGAAGCAAGACAGAAACTGCTACTTGTGTGTAACAGAGAGGAAGTATATGTTCTAATACAGTTGTAGATTAGCTACATTTTGGTGTGGATTTTTTTGTTTTTAAAAAAGAGATGAAGTACATTCAGTGGAGTACATTTCACAAAATCAGCTTGAGCTTTGCATGTCCTTTCCTTTCTCCATAAACTAAACCTATTGTAGATTTGTTTTTGTAGAAAGTCAATTTTATGAACATAGTTTTCTACTCTCATAAAGTGGAAATTTTATTCAGCAGCAGGGACAAAAACCAATAAAAGTGTGTTTTTCTCTAACCTTTCAAGAGTATATTACAAAGACTTTGAAATAGAACCCTTTATTTTCTTTTCAGTTCTGAGGCTCCAAACAAGATCGAAAATCCTTTCCAGTTACAACCCTTATTCATTTTGCATGTTTTCTCAGATTATAGTTGTTTGTTACCAATATTCTTTGGCCCCTACGTAGTGATAGGTGTTTTAAAATCAAACAGCCGCTGGATGTGGATCTGGTGTCTAAGCCAACACAGGACTGTGACATTCTTGATGACAAGAGTAGAGCAGAAGCCAGTTGCAACAGCAAGCTGCCCCCCATCCCTGGACCACAGATGCTCTGTGAGGATGGAAGAGGCCCGTCTCTATATACTGACATTGTTAATGAGCATCAGCACCAGCCTTGCAGTAACAGTCTTTATGTCCAGTAAAGGTACAACTGCAATCTCTTTCAAATTCAGCTCTTCCAGTAGTTTTGCATGTTCATCCTATATATTTGATGCCTCCTTTAAGGAGGCAGAGTATTACTATTACCATAAAGTTGCTATGCTCTATCTTCCATTGGGTAAATGATTTGCATTTTGTCAGAATTTGTTGAAACACTGGGTTAATAAAATGCTTATATAGTTTTCTTCTGACATGGGCTATGCTTATTTCAGCTAGTCTGAATTAAGTTTACAATAACTGGAAATAACTGTATATATTCTGAGCATATCTTAACAAGGCATAACACAGGTCTATTCTGAAACAGCCTGAAAAAGCAAGGATGAGAGGGGAAAAAAGTGATTATTTAATCTGAAACTGACAGCACCCAGTTCATTTCATGGCCAAAGAAAGTATCGTCAGTCTTGCAAATGTGCTAATCTGTCTGAAAAACAGGTCATCAATAAAAGGTTGAAATGAGGTATGGGACAATAAAAATGTATGTAGTTAAACATAAATAAAATACAATTGAACCTTGACCATCTCAGAAGGCACATCCATACATATTAATAAACGCTCAGTTTCAAAGCTGCATTTTTCAAAATTGAAGTTAATTAAATAGGGTCCCTTGACCTCATGATAGAGCTAATTCAAATAGCCTAATTCCTAAATTTCATTTTATGAGAAAACTTTATTTATCCTCTAAGGCCTTTTAGTATTATCTTATCATGTTCCTTTTGAACAGGATGGGCATCTGGATGGAAAATTCATCACAGCGTTTGGAGTTTTTTCTTGTTCTGAGAAAGCATCAATACTTACAAGATCTACTAGCATTGCTTACAGTGGTAAATGGCAGAGCGAGCATGAAATGTGGAACTAAGACAGGTTTCTTACCCTCTTTTTAAGAGATAGATTATCTGAAAATATTTCTAGAGCAATTAAAGGGTTCAATTGTATCCTGAGGCATAACCCTGAGCAAGAGTTAATGTTTAAACAATTCTACCTCTGTCCTTGATATGTCTGTACACTGAAACTGCTGCAAGACACCTTTTTTTTCTCATCACAGATTTGCTGCTAATAGTATATGAGAAGGAAGATTGGATAAAGTCAGAAAGGAAGTGAGAGCCTGCAGATGTTACTAATTACACAATTCTGTCGGACACTTCTCCCAATTTTCTATACTTCTCAGATTTTGGGTAGATGAAGCAATTCTATTACAAACTGAGATTAGCACTTACAGTTTTGTCTCTTGAAAGCCTGTATCACCTGCTATCAAACTTTTCTTCCTGCATTCTACAAAAAAGTCCACCCAAAAAAAAAAAAACAAACCCAAAAAGGTGCCACAACAAATGGTATTTGTAATAGATCATTAAATTATCTCTGCAAAGAGCACAATGTATGGAACATAAAAGGCTGCAGAACAAAGAAAAAATCAAGTAAGATACTATTTCTGTGGAGGGAGGAAATAACCTTTCCTCCCTCGTCTATGAAATTGCACTTGATACATTATTCAGTAAATCCATCCAACATTTCTAGGTATTAATGACAATCCAGTGAAATGCTGAACTTCTTAATTAATACAAAGTAAGAGAAATTAAAGACATCCTAATGATCCATACTGTTAAAATGATCATCTAAGGAAGGTCACACACTGCACTTCTGTCAACTCTCACGCTAAGGAGGGCCATGGCAGCGGCTGCTGGGAGGAACGGTGACAGCAGGTGAAGCACTGCAAGCTGCGAGGTAGCAATGCCTGCAGTCTGATGCGTTGTGCCATGGCCACATCCCTTCAGGCTTGCCCCTCCAGCAGTAGGGCAGTCTCTCAGGGAGAAAAGCAAGGCCTTAAAAACTTTCAAGTAAAACAACACATCTTCCCCAGAAGAAAAGTCATGGTTCAGGGAATCTCTATTACCTATTGCCCATCCTTAGTTGGTGATAAAGTCTGAAAGTCTGAAATTACAGGAGCGATTAGCTTTTCCTGTGTGTGCATTCAGTGCCTGCAACATGACATTCTGGTCTCTGTCATGTCTTCTAGGTACATACGTAATAAAAAACAGTATCTGCAAGTGCCCACAAAAGTAGGTATGCTGGTTTTTGATGTAGTGTTAACTTTCATCTGACATTCTAAAACAACAGGTCATAACCGTGTGTAGAAAAATAGCGTAGCATTTTTTAGTCTGATGCACAAAGTAAGGTGGAAGCAAAGATCTAGCTCCCCTTGATTATTTAGTAAAATCACATCATATAGCTGTAAAATGAATATAGGCAGCACAGAGATCAATGAGCAGAAATTGTCAGAAACCCTTTTAGAAAGTGGCACGAATAAAAATGAAAGTCAAGGAATTTAATTCTGAATTTTTAGCTATCTTATCACAAAAGAAGTCACAGATGGCCCTTTGAGGAATCAATTATGGATGTAAGGTCCATGATCCAAAAGCTTTGTGCCAGGGAGAAGAATCTTAAAGTTATGATAAATGATGACAATATTAGGAGGAAGGTATGTAGCACAGGACAAAAGATAAAGTGAAAATGGCCTGTAGGATGGATCCTCACTCATTTGTCACAGCTGCTACAGAAGACACAAAAATTGCCTGCTTATCCCCCTCCCCACCTCCCAGCCCCAGTCAGGTCCAGCTGCTTCTGTATTCTGAAATTCTGCCTCAGGGAGATGTAATTTCAACATGCTGTTCAACAACAGCCCCTGTCAGTTTGGTAGCCTGTGCTTCCCAGGGAAATTTGGTAAGGCCCAGGAATGGAAGTGCATTCTGACATACACGCTCTATTTCCCTGCATTTTAATATAACCAGAACTGGAAAAACTTTATGTTCAAGGTTATTGAACCCGTTTAAAATTGTCTTTTTGAAATGCGTTCTCTGCCATCTGAGCTTCTGTTTGAGTGTCAACAGTGATGCAGAAGCTCATCTAGACTGTATATAGTATTGAGGGAGAAGCTTACAACATAGTCATCTCCAGCAAAACTCAAACAAGTTTATTTTGCATTGTTGGCAGTAATGGAGTAGGATCCATCCAATGAGAAACCAGATGCATGCTGCAGGGAGAACTGTGTCCCATCCCTGGGCTGGAGATCTTTTCCTGCAAAATCGGTGGGTTCCCGTAACACAGACCATTATTCAAATACTATCAGAGAATGATGGCAACTTATATAACAGAAAAGCTACATTTTTGTTTTATAGGCAACCTAGAGAAACTCCGTGAAAACAATTTGAAAGTGCTAATATTAGAAAAATATATTTGGAAGTAGATAGGGTTGACAAGGATGAAACATTATATGAGTGTCTTCTCCACAATGGAGAAAAATGACTGTTACAAAGGCTATACTATCCTGATTAATTCTGTTTCCTTTGTGCATTCATAAACTTCTACCTAAAGATAGATAAAAAGTAATCTTTTTAAAGACTTTCACCTCTGTTCCTTCATAAATCATGTATTCCTATAGACTAGAGCAACAATTTTAACATTGCAAGTTGCACTTATTAAAAGGTGTAGTCCTCATTCCAAATCTTCCTTGCACTCGTCTGCAAGCTTGTGTTTTTTGCTTTTTAACAGTATGATAGATAACAGAGAGTTGACTTTTATGACTAGAATGTGTTTGGGAACAGTAACATTGCTTTCAATACAACGGAAAATGCCATTTTTTCCCCTGTTCATTAATATCAGTTACACATTAACTATTCTCTTCAGTGAAAACATTTTGGAGTCTTTTGGTACAAGACAAAAAAACAGTAGTTTCTCAAGGAATAAGGACATAGTTCAGGAATATATAGAAGGTTTTCATTCAAATTCCCCTTTACAAGGCTATCACAAGGTTGTAGTGGCTCAATACATACCTACATAGTCCATACAGAAAAGAAAAGTACCATTAAGAATGAGGACAACCTTTGAGAGTTCTAACATTACCGGAGAGTAAAAAATGAGAGGCAAAGCAGTCCCACGCATAGTAGTTTCTGTTTCCTTGGTCATTAATTTATATGAACCTGAGGTAAGATTTCAGAAATGCTGGTAACATTTTTTATGGAAGATTCCAATTAATTTCAGCATTTGCTAAGTTGTTAAGGCATTGTTTCACTCTAATGCTTCCTTTTCATTCCACCTAAAATTTGAAACTTTGCAGTAAATTTACCCTAAACTGATTATCAATTCTGGCAATTCTGAAATAGCATTTTTCAGTAAACAAATTATTTGCTGATTTGTATTTTATTTTGTCTGTCCAGTACTTGGCATGCAGCTTTACTGGTGGTGACTGTGAATGAAGAATAGTGTGGGAGCAGACAGGTTTGGAAAATAACAGAAAATAGAACCTTTTTATAGGAAACATATTTCCTTATACAATGAAATCTGAGCTGGGTTTTCTCTGGCAAAATTGCCTGAATACCATATTGCTTGTTTTTATCCTCTCTGTCAAAGGTAAGCATGGTTGTTTACACCTTATGAATAGCAATAGACCAACAGAAAATATTTCAAAGTCTGTACAACTAATTTCTTTTCAGCTAAGAACCCGATGTACTGTAAAGCCCCAACATCTGCTGCCATTCGACATGGGGGCAACAATAGATTATTTCTGCTGCTGCTCAGCAAGAAGAAAAATATGTAATTTCTGCAGTCTTGCAACTTCTACTGCTTTCATAGCTTTGTTTCTTCTACTACAGAAATCCTACCTTTTCTGCAACTGGAAATTCTCCAGTATTAAGAACTGAGAATGTATAGACAGCACTGAACAGGGACCTTAAGAAAAATCACCTCTCTTTCATTTCTACAAGCCAGCAAATCTTTTAGTGAAAAGGTTTAGGAAGCCTCGGGTTAACATAACAGAAAATTAGCCCCTGGAGCTTGTAGGAATTGTGCAGGCTGATGGCTACATTCAACCACTGGCTCCACCCTCTCTTTTGTGTAAAGATTAACTGAATGTCTCAGGTTCAGCAGGAAGACTGCTAGAATTCAGCAGGTGCTGAGATAGTAAAAATTGGAAAACAAATAATAGTAGATACATGTGAAAGCACTGAGAGAGGTTGTCTGCCTGCACAGTGGTCAGCACCTATGTAGAGGCTGTGTAGAAAGGAAGACAGAAGTCACAGGCTGCAAGGGAGCAGGCAACATATTTTCCATTTAAAACATCTTGTTAACTCACAGCTGCCTTTAAAGCACTGGTTCAGAAGAAAAAACAAGAACAATTAATTTAAAAAATGTATTACAAGTAATGTGGAGGTAGGAGTTCTTATACACAAGTTTCTGACTGAAGCACGCATGATTTTGCTCTCACCCCAGTTACATTATGAGAAAAAAATCTCAAAGTCACAGGGCTCTGCTAAGCTATGCATCTTGAATGCAATTTATTGGAACACAGTATAAGGCAAGCCCACAGAACTGTGGATGTGAGATTTTAACCTACATGTAAATAAACCTACAAAGCATCCAAAGAGTTTCCAGTGTAGGTGTTTAACAATTTGATATAAAAATCTTTGCTCTAGGAGGCTGAATCTTAAAATAAAAATATTTAATGAATATTTGTATGGGATGTAAAAACTGGTAAAAACTGGTGATTTCTTGCATTGAATAATGCCAGCTGTATTAGAAAAAAGTTAAAAAACAACAACCCTGATATATATTTGTGTTTGATCTAATTTTAGTTTCAGAAGCTGTCTGATTTCATGCTATCTTGTGCAAAATACTTAAAAAATTACATATCGGCCAATCTTCTTTTTTTAAAGTGTTTCATTTGTGTGTGATTATATCAGTTCCTTTAGGAGGTGCTTTATTATGAATTTTGCTAAAAGGAGTGTAGAGTTTGCCACCTCTAATTTTACTGTTCTTTACTCCTCACACCCCTGCTCTCACTGAAAATGTTTTTGTTCTTCTCAACTTCTAGCACTCTCTGGAAAAAAAAAATATACCTCCATTTCTGGAAAGTAATAAGTACACAACAGCCTAGGACTAGTCTTGGCTAGCAAAGGGGAAAATAGTATTTAAAGACTACAGCATTATATTTATATAAGGAGGACAAATTAGGTTGTACAGATTGCAGCCTTATGCTGATCTTGTACCAACAGGATAGGAGATGTGAAGGGCTCATCGCTCTGCTTTTCAGAGAAAGTTCCATTTAGAACAGACAGGTTGCATCCGGACAGCATAGGACTTTGCCCAGGTGTCCTCTGGGCCCTCTGTGGTGAGTTTATGGTCCCAGCAATTATTATTTCAATTATTATTTCTTGAGTTCAATGTGTCTGAAATAATGGGAAGGCTGAGTTGCTGCCCACTGGAGCAGTGCTTTTTTTCCTTTTCAACATGACATGGCGCACAGCGCAGGAGCAATTGGGTTGTCTGTGGGTACAAGGCCCCATGCGAGAGAGCTGGAGGGCTGTGTGGGTAGAAGGTGTTGCTCTGGTGTCCTCTCCCCACAGGGTGGGTCAGAGGCTGTTCTTGGTGCTAATGGGCCCCCAAATTCTGTCTCAGAGGGACAAGACACATCAGTCCAAAACAGATCTCAAGCATGAAATTATATAGATGCAGTGTGGACGATCAGGGAACCAGCAATAAACCAGGAACTGATGTTATTTGATAGTACAGGTGTACTCCTAGACAGCCTCAAATCTATTAACCTCTCAATTCTGAGTATCTTACTGTAGGTTTTTTTTATATTTATAAATATCAAAATACCTGTAACCTGTCTTGTTAAGGGTGCTGTGATACCTACCTCCCCCCTGCAATGGGGAGCTGAGCATTTTAGAATGGGTTGCTTCCTTCCTTTCTCATCTCCAGAAAATCCCATTCAACACCATTCTCTCCTAAATTGTCTCTCTCAGCCCTGCCAGTCTTTTCTGAGTTTCATCTTACTGATGTCTCAGTCTGTGACACTTCCTGAGCGTTAGTACCCAAAAAGTAACAGATTTCAGTACTGGAACAACCCAACCCTTAGGGCAGACTGTAAATCCTAAAGCTGACTCCTAAACTTTCCTGTACTACCTTATCCCAACTGTGGCTCAGAAGACGTGCAAAGAAGCTTTATTCACCTTCTGCCTGTGTCATGCTGAAGTGGTGCCATCCTCATCTGGGGCTTCCAAAAAGGCCCAAAACTCACTCTGCCCATGTTTGGATGTCACACAGCTTTCCACATTAGCAGCAGGACTATAAAGGTTAGTGGATTAATGGAACAGGAGTGCAGTTAAAACATAACAAAAAAATATATTGATTTATTTCCACAATTAGCATTAGTTGTCTCTCATGTCCCTCCATATAGTACAGGCAACACATATATCCTGACTAGAAAGTTGTTTGCAAACTTACTTTTTTCTTCTAGGTTTTGTACTGGTCATACAGCCTCTGTGCTCAGTAATATTCACTTTAGATTGATCTCAGTGTTATATCGCAACTGTTGTGGACTGATTTATCCTTCCTAGATACTCTACACACACTACGCTCTTTAATATGTAAGTGTAGCCACATCAGTGGCCATAAATCTTGATAAGTAAGACTTGTAGCCTATACTGAAAATTATTATGATACAGAGCAAATAAGGGAATGGCTACATGAAATAGCTACATGAGTTATGAGAAAGCAAGCTAGGCTGTAATTTTACAGCATGTCAGCTACTCTGCTAAAACCAGACTCTGTGTGTGCTCTTTCTCTGTGGTGTAGGAGGGTTTGCCTACCCTAATTTCATTGAACTACCTTGCATTTACCATGGGATAAAAGCACACACACAGAGTACTGTAACTACAGTCCAGTTTAACTCATAGTAATTTGTTCCTCCAGCAATGCTCAAAATCTTTGTCTTGTTTGGGACAATGCCAAGAGAGTTGAGGAATACTTTTCAATAAAATAAAAAGCTTCTGGAAAGTCAACAATGCAGTACTACAATTAGTTTTTGCATGGAGTAATTTTCATTAGGCTCATTGGGAAATCCCCCAATATCTACAAGCAGTTCTACATTTCTTTCCTTCAGAAAAGTACTCTCATCACACACAAAGCAGCCATTATCCTTTCTTTTTTACTATCTGTAATAGAAAGTTCACTTTCAATAGAATGGAAAGTCTTAGTAAAATCAATGTACAAACATTACTCCAGAAGACTTTCCATACTATTAAATATCTCTGCAAGATTACAGCTAGCATAGTGCTTTGTAGAAACATTTATTGACTATCAACTATTTAAAAAAAAGTTAAGTGACAAGAATCCTTTTTAATGAAAAAAGCACTTCATTCAATAAGGGGAAGAATCTCAATATCAATGATGCGGAAGGAGACTATAGGGCTAAGGGATAGCATGCAAACAACATGGCAGGAAAGATAACAGGTACAGTGTTGTACTGCTTAGAAGAAAATATCAAGAAAAATATTCCATTTTCTGCACCTTTAGTGCATTTAATATACCTAGTTATATAACTCTGGAGAAAAAGGTGACTCCTCAGATAGTTCTCAGGTATATACCAATCTGAATCCCTTTTTTACTAAAAAAAAATTTTCAGGTACAGGTACCATGCCTTTCTGTGTACGGAAACTTAACAAAGAAAGCTTCCCTAGTTATATGTTCTATAATCTAAAGAGTCAACAGCAGGTTGACTTTACTCTTTTGCAAAAATTTTAGTACAGAAAACAATAAATTTGGCAGTGGGGTAGTGAATCACATTCCTACTTGAACAGAGATGTTAATCTCTGAATTGACATTACATAAAGTTATTCGGAAGTAACTGAGAGAATATTTGAATTCCAACAAATGGTGTACAAAGCAAGACTAACTGCATTCAATATGTATAGATTATGTAGCAGTGATAAGGGGAACATAAATACTTGGTATGTTTTCTCAGACTAAACATCACTGTAACAATAGAGTTGAGAGGCAGGCAACTAGGTCATGTTTAACTTCAGATGGCAGGACACATATACAGGTTAGATATATTAGCTACCATGAACCCTTTTCAGTAATAGTAAAAGCAAGGCCTCTCTTGATATAATACATTTTGAAGAACATAATGAAGTCAAGCATTAATAAATATTCTTTTTCTTCAACATTTTTACCATGTTAGTAAGCTTGAAATATTCTTCCTTTAGTTAAGAGGCATTAAACCAGCAAACATCTGATACACCTACTTTGTTATCTATCATCTTCTACAGTACTTCCAAGAAACTCTCCATGAACAGCTGGGTAAAAACAACAGGAATATTTGATAGGTTTCCGTAGAGCAAGGGTGCATCAAACACCCTGATAAAACCGTTCGCAGTACAGTGCACTACAGAGTGTAGTGCAGAGACCCTGAGTGACTAAGGATTTACCCGCCAACACCCAAGCACGCAGCACTTAAGCTGATGTGAAGGTAGCACAGCCTGAGGCCGAACTAGGTATTCAGAGGAAGCCTGCCTGGCTTACCTGGAGGGCTGCTACTTGATCTATCATATGCTGCAGATAAGGCCTAAGTTTTCTTATAGATGCCAGTGCAGTACGCAGCAAAAATAGAAAACAATCTTGCAGTAAACTCCCTCCAGACAAACTAATCCGTTTCACAACATACCTCTACAGATGCATTTCAAGTGAGATCAGGCCAACAAATGTTACTAGATGCCAGGACCGGTTGTCTTTTTCTGCCTGAAAGACAGCTGAAGACAGAAACTCTTACAAATACCGTTTCAGAGTTGAGAAAAGAACCATTTCTTTTCTCACTGAATACAGCTGACACAGTATGCTATTACTTTTTTTTTTTTTTTTTTAATAATATCACCTGCAGGACCATCTCTGAGTTACAATGAACAAGACACTACACAAAAGAATAGACTACTCAAATATTTTATAGACTACATGGGTAATACAGACAAGAGATGCAACCGCCACACAAAGGAACGGAGTGTCTTGACTACGGCAGTCCCTCGCAGAGCAGGCCAGGGTGACCATTATGTTATACCCTGGAGGAAGCCACTTTGCCAGCTATATTTCTATTACAGGTTAAAAAATATTGGTTACTTTTTTGGCTATACTGCAGAAGTGAGATTTTCAAAATTAACCAAGTGATTTTCCTGGTTCTTTTCCCCACTGAAAATCATCAACATTTGTGTTCCTAAATCACTTAAGATTTTATAAAGCACAGGTACGATAAAACAAGTTCTTCATAAGGAGTCCTAGCATTTGAGATATAACACTTGTCATTGCTACAGGAACAAATCCACAAACCCAGCCAAATGCCCTTCACTAAAACAACATGTTAACATGCCTGCAGAAAACTGAAACAGAGTACACCTGAAAAGCAAACACACCAAGAAATATTAATTAATTTTCCTTAGGTCTCTGATTCTTCACATATTATATATAGCAAATAATTTTGAACAAACACATTGAGTAAAATCCTTCTGCTCACTGACAATTCTTATGCTACAAGAAAGACAATACTACTAGAAAGAATTAATGGAGGAAAAAATAATAATATGTAGCCATAAGATTATACTTTTCATTAGTAACAATTAAAATAGTATGATGTTTCCTTTTTTTTTTTTTTTCAGTTAAGAAACTGAGAAAAGAGAGATTATATTAATTTTGAAAAGCCAGAAACTGATAAACAGTCTCAGGTCCATGCCCAATACCTATCCATAGAGACAAAACCTCCTTGTTCCTTCCTGAAAAGGCTAGAAATACTGAAGGGAAAAAAAATAAAATCAAATGAACACACTATCTTGGATATCTTTTGCACTGTGAAGTGCAGAAGATACTGAATAAAAGTAACTGGTTTTTTTTCCCTGCACACAAGTTTTAAATTATTATTTTATTTTTTACAATGATCATGAGCATTTTACTAAAAACTTCATAAGTATTTATACATTCATCCTTTTTCCCTGGAAGATTTTTAACAAAAGATGTTGGCAAGATAGTGGGTACAGATAAAAGTGCATGAGTCATACTCCCATGACAGAAAAAAACCCTTTATTTCTCCTCTCATGTCTGCTTTTGAGTATGCACCTGGCTCAAACAGAGCAATGAATTAACTCACTTTTCACTAGCTAAAGGAGAACCGTGAGACTACTTAGTCTTCTGTGATCAGCAATAAGGGCTGAAAACAATAAATTAACATATGAAGTAGTTCATTCTCTTTTATAAACCACAAAAGCTGATGGCCACAGGTTTCTCTAATGGCCATTTTTATATTTTACACTATACATTACACAATTTAAAATTTGCATTAAAAGCTGTATTACATCACTAGATAGCCAGAAAGAAATGCAGGACACTCCTTTCACAGACCATTCCACTCCAGGGCAGGAGTAAGAACTTTATGCCTGCTTCTCAGGTAGAGGTCTCTCAGAAAAGAGGTACTCTGTCAAGGCAACAGCAGCGTCCTTCTTATCAGCTATAAGGCTCAGTGAAAAGTGAACATGCACAAGAATGAGGCAGCAGTGGAAAGTTGCTCTGAGACCTTCTAGAAAGGGGAGGAGACTTGGTAAGCAGAAAATAGGTTAAAACCCACACTGCATTCCTCAGTTTCACTCTCCTGCACTTGGAATTGTCGAAGAATGGAGACTGTTTCAGCACATTCCAACAATGGATGAGTAGCTGAGAGACTACCCATCCCTTGTGTAGTCTCTGAAACACCTTCCAATGAAAAGGAGCCAGGCTGTCAGTGCAGAGCGGAAAGCTATCAACTACAGGAGGCTGTAAGCCAGTAAAGCGCAAAGTTGTATATAGCTCCATTTCTGGAATGTGTATTGAGTAAGTCTACTGTCCAAAACTTGCTTTCTTCAAACAAAATTCAAAGGTATTAATGGGGATAGGATAAGGTGTATCTGAGGACAGATGTGAAGTAAGACTTCTAAAACAAGCTTTGAACCGTGGATTTTATGCATGATGTTAGAAGAGAGAAAATCCAACTCTTGGCAAAGACCTTACAGCATACCTTCATTTCTCTTTGAGTCCTCACTCATCCACGCCATCAGGAAAGGATACATTCACACTGATCTTTCACATACTTTTAGTATGAAAAGCACAGTTAAGAGAGATAATTCAATTTGTTTCAGCCAGTCAGGACCAAAGGCAGTTCTGCTGGTGACTACACTGAGTTTGAAACTGATCTCTGTAAGCAGTCTTTAACAGTTTGACTTTTATTGCTTCTTCACTTTATTAAATCTCCTCCACGAACTAAAGAAGATATTCTTGAAAGGAGAAAATTGATGCCACTGACCTGGCAATCCAATGCATATGCCTTGGGTGATTTTTTTTTAATTGTTCTGACTGCATTTTTATGCAGCCATTTTATTCCACTTTATAGCAAACTTCTATGTAGGAATAACAATAAAGAAAACAGTCCAGTCTCTTAATCTGTCTCTTACACCCCAAAGAAAAAGGAGAAGTAAGGTATGTTATTTAAGCTGTTTTCAGATGCCTATTTGGGGAACTTCTCTACATTTCTGGTACGTACAAGGAGGTAACAGCTCTCTCTGCTGTACCATATTTACAATTTTGAATGCAATTATCCTCATAAGACTTTAACAGTTAGAGATGGAAAATGCAGGAATAGTACTATCTGCTTAAAGTGGAGAAATGCCACTAATCCAAATTTACTAATGGACTGAAGTCCAGTGAGGTTAAATAATTTACTCCAAATATGTAAACTGGTAAAATAGTCACTTTAACAAGCAATTCACAACGCTTCTTCAAAATTTCTTTCAACTTTATTTGAAAAAATTATAAACTTGAAAACTAAATGTTCCATTTCTCAATGAAAACTGTTTTATAGGACCTGTGAAGATTATCAGTGTGTGAATTTGACAAAAATTGGACAATAATAATTCTGGATTTAGTGGTATGTGATTTAAATTTTTAAAAATTTACTATTGATTTAAAAAGTTATTTACATACTTCTATAAGCTTTAGAGCCCTCTGAACACTTCCAGTCCTGAAAGATGAATTTGTGCTATTGTGGTCTATTCTTTATGACTTTGTGTACTGCCAACCAAAATAGTTGAGGAGTTCCATTTCCTCTAGCAGAAATACTGATCTCAAGACAATAGTTTGAAATAAACAACTTCTTACCCTCTCTCCAAAAGACCTTTTAATCCCTTTAAGATGTTATTTGTAGTTCCTTCATGCTACTGAAGAGTCCAAGGATGCCACATTTCCTACCCAATATATGTTGCATGGATTGTCAGCATCTCGTTGACATCATGATCCTTGCTAGACAGAGGGATTTGCACACATGTGCTTAAAAGGAAAATAACTGTATCAGTCTCAGCTGCACACTGCATTAAGTTAGCAACATGCTACAGAGAAGGCTTTTTTAATGCAAAACTTAGATTGTGTTAGAGCTTGAAATAAAGCCCCCTGAAGTATATATGGTAGAGAGTGTTTATTGCAGTGAATTTGGAGGAAACTCTTAGGAATAACAAGAAGATTTTTCAGAGAATAATCTTTGCAAAAATTTGTCTAAAAATCTGCCTCAACTTAAAAATACCATTTTTTTTTACCTGCCACGATATTAAGACTTTATAGGCAGCTGAACGATGATACTTTCAAATCAGTAAGCTCATGGCTGAGCTGTGAGCTGAAATTCCTCCAGTCATTTATTTCCTTGTTCAACCTGTTTCTGAAATCTTGTGAAAGTTGGGCTTGTCTTCCCACCTCTTACTTACCAGCTGAAAAGCAGCCAAACAGTAAGCATTAACTTATTTCTGACTTTTTAAGAGCAACCATGTCCCAGGTACAGTACAAGTCCAAAGGTTGCCTGGGCACACATTACCAACAAAGTAAATGCACCCTTAGTGTGAGAGAATAAAGAAATCCAAGCAAGAGTTAGTTATATTAAGGATAGAAATATTCCCAGATTTAATGCCAGTTTGTTTCAGTAAGCTTATATTTATACTTTTTCTGTAATTACTTCTATTTCAAAGTCAGCTGTAGGCCATTTTTTCCCGTTTGGTAGTCCTGTTTCTATATTCTGTAGATTAATTTAAAGCTTTATCCTTTCCTCTGCTATTTAGGAAGGCTGTTCTATTTTAGCCCATTATTAACATACTACACTTGAGTGAGTCTGGTGTGGCTGTCTTTGCATGTTAGTCATTCTACAAGGAGGAACAAGGGAGATAAAATATATATATCAATAATTGATGAGAAATTTAATGATATGTATAATCTTTTTTGAAATCTAAGTTGGGTAGAGACATTGTTACATTCCTCTTCAAAGCTTTTCTGAAAACCCATTCTAGTAAAATATGATGTTGATTATCTCACACCAGACTTGATCTTCTTCTCTAAAGGACATGGTAGTTCAAGTTTTCAACAACACTCATATCTGTGTAAGCCTTGTGCTCTACCTAGGCATGTGAATACTACAACATACGTATGTTATGCCTCTTCAAGCATGCACAGAACCCTTAGGGGGTAGAAAAGACACCCATAATTTTTAACGGTTGGATATTCTGAATTTCTTTGCCAGCTGTCCATACTACTTCAACATTCCAACAGCAAATTATATACATATTGCATTTTCTATATAATAGATGCATGAAATAAGATTAAAAGGGAGTGAGGCTTCAACTTTCAGATGCATTGATTCATTTTGTTCTTCAGCTTTTCATGAAGATTCAGAGACTCACAGATGTGTTGAACCATTCGTAAGTCCCATGAACCAGAATGAGGATTATGAAAGCTTAAAACCTCAGAAAAAGGAAGGCACTAGAACCTTAATTTTTGGAAGCTGCCACTGACACTGAGATGTCTCCCCATTTGATGCTAATATCAGGCAAGGTTTCAGATTCTGAGTCTTAAGAGTCTTCCTTAATTCTGACTAAAAACTGACACAGTTTTGCTCAGAAACTTCTGATTGAATAAAGCTTGCCTTTATGGTCTGTTAATCTACCTGCAGAACACACCTTGCTTATTATTACATAACACTGGCAATAGACATCCAAAGTGGACCTCCAAAATTTGAGGCATCCAACATTTTGAGGAATGTGAGCAAGAGGATTTCCACAAGGTCACAGAAAACCCCAGCTTTCTAGCTCTGCACAGCTGCATGTCATAGTTGCATTCTCTAGCCACTCCAAATGATTTCTTGATAGCCCATTCCTAATAGTAAGTGGATTATCCAAACTTCAGAGCTCTCAGAAGTGACAGACTCTGAAAACTACAGAAGTTGGAAAAACAGTACTTCTGTTCTAAAAATCCAGTGTATAGGCTCTTTCATCACAGAGAAAACCATTAGGTTACCTCACCTGTAGGAAGGTAAATGCCAAATCAGACAAATCAATGCTATTAATATTAATTTAAAGCTATTTAATAATGTATTGTTTGAGTCCTTCTCTGGGTTTTTTCCTTGCAATGCACAGAACTTCATAGTGGCAGTGATTCAGAACAGGGAAAGGCAAAGCAGTTTCCCTGACAACAGAACTACAACTTGATGCATGAGATATAATTAAAAGGTCCAGAACATCTCCCTTGCAACCCAGCTCTCTTCTCATTATAACGCTTCACATCATAGATCACATGGGTGACCAGGCACCTGTACTCTGTTTACTTTTTCCTTTCCCTAGTCACGCTGAAGAGCAGCAAGTAGAAATTGTGTTCCCCTAATTAAGGAGTTCACTCACCTTTCAAATAGCAGCCAAGCTGCTGAGGCAGAATCTGTTGTTATAGAGCTGCCTCTAAAGAAGGAAGGGTGGGAAAAACATTAAAACCCAGAGAGAAGCCATAATCAAATATTTTCTTAAGTGGCCTGGCTTTTGGGGAATACAGTCTTTGACATATTTTTCTTGATTCTAGAGGCTGAATAAATACATAGCTTTTTCCATCTGTCTCAGCTGCTTCTGATCTTTGCATGAAAAAGCATAGGCTGTGCAAGTTCTGCACAGCTGCAGTGAGTGCAGCTTGATCAGCAACACATCCCTTGCAATTTCATAGTCAAAGAATTTGGCTGGATCCCGACACCCACATTACCATTCACACATCACACAGTAATGATGGCAGACGTTGATATCTGTGGGATTTTTATGCTTTATGGAGCATCTACTACTATTTCCTAATTACACAGATTTCTACATTCATTAAAATTGCCACAACATCAGCATAACGTGTTATTAAAAAATGACTAATTATTAAAGGCAAAATTATCACTTATATTTAACCTGTTTTCTTCCCCAAGCAAAATAGCTCTAAATGAAAAATAAAAAAAAAGATAACATTAAAAAATTCCATTCGGTGAAGAGGAGCTTTCCAACTGAGTCAGCTGCAGGCTATCCATCATCTGATATCAAAGTATTAAAGTGTGTCCAGAGAACAGCAACTGAGATGGTGAAAGCCTGGAGGGTAAGATTTATGAGTGGCTGAGGTCACTTGGTTTGTTCAGCCTGGAGAAGAGAAGGCTGTGGGGTGGCTTCATTGCAGTCTATAGTTTCCTCAAGGGGGCTGTGGAGGGGGAGGTGCTGATCTCCTCTCTCTGGTGGCCAGTGATAGGACACAAGGAAATGGAATGAAGCTGTGTCAGGGGAAGTTCAGATTGGACATTAGGAAAAGGCTCTTCACTGAGAGGGTGGTTGGTCACTGGAACAGGCTCCACATGGAAGTGGTCGTGGCACCAAACCTGTCAGAGTTCAAGGAGTGTCTGGGTGATGCTTTTAATCATATGGTTTAGTTTTAAGTAGTCCTGAGAGGAGTAAGGAGTTGGACTTGATGATCCTTATGGATTCCTTCCAACTTCTATGTAAACCCCAGAAGGGAATGGAGACAATTGCTAATATTGCAAGAATGTGATTAAAACTCTGGGAATTTTTACCACAAAAGCAGCATGCTGTCATAATTTAAACAGCCTTCCCTGTGTACCTTGAGAAATGCTGCAAACTATCCCTGCCCATAACATCAGAAGAAAGCTGACATTACTTAAAACCTTGTGTCTCCAAAAGCTCTACAATTTATTGCTTGAAGATGCAGTTAAATCTCTCACCTTGAAATAGGAGGTGAGATTTTCTTTTGGTTGTTTGATGTTTTGGCATTACTGGTTAGCTGTAACTTTTCATAACCTTATGCTGTTATTTCCCCTGAAAATCATATCATGTGTGCATATAAAAATAAGGATTTGTGAATGTTTATATGTTTAACTTGAGCTCCAAAAACATTGGTAAGTTAACTCTGTGGATCCATGTAAAAGAACATTATCAGCACACAAATTTGGGTTAAAGCAAGTTCAAAAATTGGAAGAAATTGTTAAAAATATACTATTACACATTTTTATTGTATTCTATGGGCTCTAAACATGCAGCTAAGCCTCTTAAATCTTCCTTGCTCATAAATTTAAAAACACTGTGCCTACTTCTTACTATACTTGTCATCCAGAAGAATTTTAAAGAAATTGGAAAATATGTTTTTATCTCCTTATTCTCACAGTTGCTTATGATCTATGGAGACCCAACAATTTGTGCTGACAATGATGAACTCTCTTTTGCTGAGGTCTACAATCAAATTAACTCGGACCTTTTTCTATCTAAATGGCAGGAATAGTTGAAGTGTTTGAAGTTACTCCTACATTATTACTTATAAGTAACGTAAATCAGATCCAAAGTTCACCGAATTCATGCTAGTATATTTATTTTTAGACTCTAAGAGTTTAAGGTTTTTTCATAACTGCAGGTTCTCAGAAGTGCAGATCAGTTTAGCTGGAATGCTCCTTGTCTTTCATTTTCTGCCATTGCATTTTAATGAGAATATTTTTGTTTAAACGAGTGACAATTACTTCTGCAAGATCCTAACAAACTTAAAGCATTTTAAAAAATTCTTATAAAAAAAAAATCTCATCAAGCAAATACAAACACCATTTGGAAAAAGAACCAACAAAAAGACTTCCATAATGATCCCTAGATTTTGAGAATTGGCTCTCCAGGTACTAATTATGTATTTTTTTCTATCACCTTGTACACAAATTAATATATTACACACAAATGCTCTAATCACTGCTCTTTATTTTAAATGGTTTTTTTGCTAAAATGTTTGAGGCCTTCTTGATATTGTCGTTAAACACGGTATTTTGCTTTTTAAAATATAGACAGGAAGATAAACAAGCTACATCACTGGAAGTATACATCAGATATAGTGTTGATGTGTATATTTCTTTGGGTAGGTTTGGGGCTTCAAATTAGGCTCAAGATTTGCCAGATACCAAAGCAGTATTCAGTAGCATAATACTATGAACAAGACACTACACTGAAGGAAGTTATTTTTGCTGAATTCAAAAATTAAAGGATGCTGGATTAAGAAAGACAGGCCTCCTAAGGAAGGGCAGTATGATTATATTAAAAATGACATATGAATGTGTAAGTAAATCCCATAAATTTGTTATTTCTTAGCATTCCAGTGCTTCACTTTTTAATCTAAAAAATGTTTTTGACCACAGCTCTTTGCACATCAGGGGTTTTTTTTTCTTCTGAAGCAGACTTGAAGAGTGATCCTATTACTGTACCTTTCATGAAGTATCATCCAATACCTCAGCTTTTAGGACAGATATATTACTGCTACAGGTACTGGACTAATTTCAATGAATGGCAAAGCAGGAAAGAGTGGGTGCTTTCTCTCCCTGCTGCTTTCTAACTCTAACAGATGCAACATCCTCTGCTGCTTCCCTGAAGATGGCAGAAAACGTGCTCTTTCAAAGGCACCTCCCCAAACTGAATGGATTTCCTCTGTCTACTAGCAAAGGCTTTTTCCAAACACTGCATGGATTAACATTGTTCAAGGAAAAGGTCACACAAATCCTTTCTACTGGGAGAAGTATTAAGTGACTTAGCTGCCCTAGTTGATAAACAGCAGCTCCCATAATATTAGTCAGCAGTGGTTTCAGCTTAGTTATTAACAGTACTAAAATATTCAGTGGTATTTATACAGTGTCTTCACCTAGTGCTAAGTAGGGATACTAAGATTCCTTACTGGAAACTGAGCACAGATCTTTACTCTTTTTAAGCCTTACTTAGGCCTTAGGACGTGAATAATATGTGCTGGATCCCTGAATATCTCTTAATATCATGTTTTTGGGTTAGTGGAAATCCATCACTTTCAGTTTTTAAATAAAAGCTTCCTGACATTTCTACTTGAGCACACTATTGCTCCAAGTTGTGTTCATCCTCATTTCCTATTCAATACAACCTTTTTCCTTTATATTCACTTCCTTAAAAACAAAATGTGGTATAGTCCGTTCCTGATTTATGTGTCACTCTGTTAACAGGAAAGCACGAAAGTAACCAAGGACAAAATCTGAATGAGTATGCAGTAAAGCCCTTAACTTACATCTTGGAAATATGAAAACATCATCACAACTATCTGTCTATAGACCAGTCTCTTCCATCTTCATAGATGAAATAGCAGATGTTAGAGTGAGGTCTCATTAGCAAGACTTCATTATTGTGACAATAGATTACCAACATTTATTAGCAATAGAATAAAATATTATTATACTATGTATTATATATAAAAATAATGTATATTAAAATTATAACTTTTGTAGTAAAGAAACACTGTGGTGCAGTAACTTTGACTTTTCGTTATGCCTGTTCATTTATTTAATTCACAAAATTCATTAAACTTCTGTAAATGTTCAACTGGGTTGTGAGATTCAATGTGATTCTAATGTATTGTAGTGATAGCATTTTTCACTGTGTAATTAAGAAAAAATTAATTTAGCAGTACTTTAAATATATGGTCAAGACAACTATCAGCTCACTTACTGAAACAGTCCTCTTAGATGGATATTTTTCTTCCATGCACCAAGCCATCCTGCATTAGTGTAGTGTAAATCTGCTCATTTAGTATAATTTGTAATAATGATTTCCATTTTTAATGTCAAGAGAAAACTCACTGTTTCTTGCTCCAAAGAGCACTTAATGTCCATTAGTGCACATGGCACAAATGAATTTGCAAATTTAAATAGACTTTTCAGCAGTAGTTACTGTCTTCAGTCTAGGTGGACAGCGCAGGTGTGGTAAGAGCTTATGTATTTTTATCCATATGCATAAAAGCATTTGAAAATCTTTAGGATACTATGAGTCTTTAAGCTTTTAAGATACTCTTTTTTAGATTGCAGGGCTATTTAAACATACAAAAAGTGAAAATCCCCTCTATGCAGTACTTAACTGCCATGAATAAGTTGTGTTGATGCTGACTCCTGTCCTCAATTATGTGTCTACTTCTTTCCTGAGACTACTAAAGAAGCGACATACTATCACAGAGTTGATGATGAGGCCAGCACATCTGAATGGAACATACATGGATGAATAAAAAAAAAATTAACAAGTTTTATGATGGGTCTTGATACATATGTCTCCAAAAAAGCCAAGTGAGCAAAACTATTGTCTTGCAAACTCAGAAAATGTTTAAAGAAAAGGTGGGAAAGGTACAAACAGTAAGTGCTACCTCAAGAATGTATACAAGAACAGGCATAATTACTTAGGACACATGATTTGCTGTTAATCTTATAAAAAACCCAGTAAAAATGGGTTTTAGAACTGAGAGGCACCAAGTAACCTTAACACAGTATCCTTTTATATGCTTACTATATCTGATTCTCAGTATTGGTTTCTCTGCACATCAGTGGTAAGTCTTTCAGTTCAAACATCTTGGTACCCTCACTGTGTAGCAGAAAGCTGTGAGTTGTTGCACTACTAGTGAAAAAAAACTTCAGATACAGTTAGATGATCTGCAGTGATGGCAAAGGGTTTAGAATGTTTGGATGGCATCACGATAAATCTGAATAATGCGTCCAAATCTCACAAAACAAATCGGGCTATTTTATTGGTCCAGGAGTCTATATGAAGTTTGCTGTTACTAAGTCTCTAATCAAACGTATTCAGTAGTATTCTATGATCCTAAAATAATTTTGGTGTGGGGAACTGTGTTGTATTCAAATTGCTGTGGGAGCAATCCATCTGGACCTGACCATATCTAAGCCAGCTATCCCCACTGACTTTATACACAGACAGAAACAGAAACTTCTTGGGGCAACATTCATCTCACTCCAAAGCAGACATTGAAAACAGGCTGGATGACTTCCCCTAATGTTTCTTCTGTTGACAGCAGATTAGGTCATCAGGCTTCAGTATGTGTCAGCACTATAAACACCGTGACTACATTTGCAAATGTTACACACCCTTGTCTTGTTCTGAGGGTCATCCTCTGAATGCTTAAAGTGTTAGTGATGGCCCCTGTGCTGTAACAGGTGTAGACCACTGAAAACCACATCACAGAAGTCAACTCAACGCTATGTAGCACACTGCCCTATTGCAACTATGTAAGGCTCGGACCCTCACTTACACGTCATGTTGATTGAAACTGTTGCTGGCGCTCTATATGAGAAACAATAATGGACCCCTCTAGGTTCATCTCACTAGATCATGCTGCATTTCTTGCTGATGACCAAATATGCATCTAACAATCAATAACTTTATATTTTCAAGGTACACAGTGTTCTTAAATTATGGTGTTTAGACGTAGAACATCTTAGTATCATCTAGCTGAATGATTACAGATCTCATTTTATATAATCCTCCCCTACCAGTTTAAGGTTGGGAGAAATATGTATATTTTCTGTACTCTTTTTGTGTAGTCTTCCTTCCCCAGAAGTTTTTTATTATGTTCTGCTTTGTCATTATTCCTGGCAAATAATGGATTTAATTTAAATTTAACATTATTGTGTCAATTTTAGCTTCTCAAAGAGCTTTCCACTTGATCTTTACAGCAGCCTTAGCAAAGCTGCTCTTCTGCCAACAGATGAACTTTGGTGTTGTTTTCACAGTACTATTATGTTCTCCATGCATGAAACATTAAGCTTATGACAGGCTGCCAGTCTGGAGGCAACAGACTGGTTTAAATGCCTCAGGGGTGTCATGCCAATCAATTCTCTTGTCTCGCTCTTACCGGCCATAGAAATATATATTAATGAAGGGTGAATAATTAAAGAGAGGGGATGAATTACAAGGGACAAGACAATGTCACAAGAATGGGAACTCAAAAGAAAGGAGTAAAAGAGAAAGATCCAGTCTGCTGAAACTAGGTCTCCAAAACACAGTAACATTCACAGTGTGCCACTTATGAACAGCCACGCGTTTCCTTCTCATCTGCCTCATTTTGGAACTTCAAAGCATTTAGCTGGATCTGAAGATGTCAGAAGCCGATGTGAAGGGCTGCAGAGAGATGAAAACTATTTCTCCATGCAAGCCCTACATTAATTTTCTAATTAATATTCTATTTGCTGTTATTGATTTCACAACAGAGTAACCTCAGCATGATATTATACAGATACCTGAAGAAAAATTATATTTTTCAGGGGTTTTTTTGTTGAACACACAGGTTGAGACCTTCTAAATATAATAAGTAAAATTCCTGTTTCAACCCTGACACAAGACAGACATTTTATGGACATGGAGTACAATGAATGGGGTATATGAAACACATAACAATGGGTGCCACTGACTAGCTGGTGACTATATTAGTGGATATTGGGATGTGGGATTCAGAAAAGGGTAGGAAAAAAATTGAAGTATTAAATGTGTTGATTTAAAGTAAAATTAGTTTGCTAAGGTATTGCACTGTGGCAGAATGGAAAAAAACCCTTACTTATTCTTAAAAATAGTAGCACTTATTTCCAAGAAGTTTCTAAATGTTAGGCCATTCTTGTGTCACTTCACTTGCTAAAAGGCTAGCAGTGTTCTCAACTACTATCCCAAGAGCACAATTTTATACAGAAAATCTTATTGTGCCTTGATGAAGATTTAAATGTTCATTTTTAAACAGCAGTTATCTGCAGGAATGTCAGATAATGGATTATTTTATTGACAACCAGGTAGAAGACAGGAGTCTTCTTTAGTGGATTCTTATTTCCCTATAGATTGTTTTCCATCATTTGGTTACAATTATATGTCACTGTTAGCAGTAAAATTATTATAATTTCCACAGAAAATGGACAACTGAATTTCTCAACAAATGAAGTCTTAGAGCACTCAAGGGCAGTCAGATATGGAGAGCACTGCTATTAAACAGTGAGTGACAATCCCCTCTTTTGTGGTTAAAGTTTAGCTCATACACAAAACTTCAACTTCTGGAAATGACATAGCAGTAATCTTACTTTGAACCTTAATGTATGGATGGGTTTTTTTGCTTCAATTTCATTTGAATTTGAAGCAGTGGCTCAGTGACAACGTTTTTTTTAGATTAGTTAACCACACTTTTTATTGCAATCCCAAAAGGACAAGCAGCCACATTCTAAGCCTTATTTGCCAACACTCTAACCTCTAGTGAAAAACTTACTGAAGATTTAGTAAATATTTATAAATTACATGTAACTCCCAGATACTTTGTATTCCAAATTAACATACACAATAATATGCCCAAGTTAAGAAAAAATAATTAAGATCATGATAGCAACCTGTAGATCATCCCCAGTTTTCTACAAAGTTTTCTCCCTTTCCTTATCTCTTTTTTTGGATAGGTAATACGTAAGGTATAACAAGCTTTCTACAAATGCGTCAACTACAGTCAGTATAAATGTATAATACAAAATGGAGCACATGGACTAAAATCCCATTGAAAGTGCTACCAGGGATTCTGTAAGCACTTACAGAGTAAACCACAGTTGCAACAGAATTCTGTGGGAATTATCATACCTGCAGATCTGGACTGTAATAAGATATAAAGGGTCATTATTTTTCCCTTCTTATTTACCAGGCTTCAGACTACTTTGGAGATGTGTGGTCAGAAGTACTGCCCTGAGCAAAAACTACCACCTGAAGATTATGAATCCTGATGACCTTCAGCCCTTCTTCTAATCTCCACACATCTTGTTTTCCTTTGGGTTCCTGACTTTGAAAAAAAATTACATTTGGTTATAATTACTTTCAGGCTATCCATTTTCTGCCTCCTGAATTTCCTAGTATCCCACTGTTCATAAATACAAATATCTATATCTATATTATGGATATCTCTTTTAATCTCCCTAGATGCAATTTAGTTCTAAACTATGAGTTTAACATTACATTTGTTATTGTTCTTGTCAATTTTATGTATATAACTTAGAATATCTGTTAAATTTGCAATTAATTTTAGTTAGCTACAGGCTATCAGTGTTCAAGATCTAGTGTCATTTATACCTCCTTTTCATGCCTGAAGAAAAATAAGTCTAAAGTTGACCTATTTAAAAAAAGTTATAATTGAACTGCTTTACTTGATATGGTGATCTAATTCTGCAGGAATAGTAAAGCTGAAGCAGAGCATAAATGTACTTGAAAAGGGTAGTTTTATTTCCTCAACAGGAAAAAAGGAGGACAGCGATGTATTAACTACAATGATGTTCTTATCTACCAAAAAAGATTGAGAGAACCACTGTGTTTAACAGTTTTCTGATTTTACCATTGACTCTAAAATACAAAGGAAAAATGTAAAACCTTTCCAATGTAGCACAAAGTTAATCCCTGTAAGGAGGTAATGAAGCTGCTAATGTTTGGCTAAGTATCATCCTTAGCTAACACACTGCTATGCAGGCACAGAAGAGCAAATGACTTACCTCAGCATCTCATAGAAATGAACATTTGTTACAGCAGGGCAGCAAAGGCCAGTAAGACTATCAGTCAGATTACTCCGATGAGGGTTGCCATTACACGAGATATAGCAGGGCAGAAAACCAAAATACTGATTCTAATTAAAAGCAGATGAGACACCTACATTTAACAATGAAATCCCTACAACAGGTTTTCTGCCTGCTTGACCTTCTTAATTCTCCTCTTAGACAACTAAAGTGATTTTCCTTATTCAGGCTTGATTATTCATCATCTTATGCCTAGCCTTGGCAGTTGAATCAATAAATGTATATAAGTTTCTAATAAATTCCCTCACAAAACAAACAAAAGAAAAACAAGCTAGACATCTCAAAGCAAAAATACACACGTCGATTCTTTTTTGATCGCTATTAACTGTTACTGCACATTTTGTAGTGATTACCTTACATATCTTGCAGTATTACAAGACAGTAGAGGGCCACATAATGTAAAACATTAGGAAAATGTCTGAACTCAAAATGGGTTATAAAATGGAGGAGGGGAGGGGAGGGGAGGGGAAGGGGAAGGGGAAGGGGAAGGGAAGGGGAAGGGGAAGGGGAAGGGGAAGGGGAAGGGAAGGGAAGGGAAGGGAAGGGAAGGGAAGGGAAGGGAAGGGAAGGGAAGGGAAGGGAAGGGAAGGGAAGGGAAGGGAAGGGAAGGGAAGGGAAGGGAAGGGAAGGGAAGGGAAGGGAAGGGAAGGGAAGGGAAGGGGAGGGGAGGGGAGGGGAGGGGAGGGGAGGGGAGGGGAGGGGAGGGGAGGGGAGGGGAGGGGAGGGGAGGAGAGGAGAGGAGAGGAGAGGAGAGGAGAGGAGAGGAGAGGAGAGGAGAGGAGAGGAGAGGAGAGGAGAGGAGAGGAGAGGAGAGGAGAGGAGAGGAGAGGAGAGGAGAGGAGAGGAGAGGAGAGGAGAGGAGAGGAGAGGAGAGGAGAGGAGAGGAGAGGAGAGGAGAGGAGAGGAGAGGAGAGGAGAGGAGAGGAGAGGAGAGGAGAGGAGAGGAGAGGAATAAAATTTTTGAGGATAAAAATATTAAAGAATTATAGTGGTAGGTTAAGAGTTAAAGATTTACGTTATCATAATAAAAAGTGCCTAGAAAAGTAAATAGCTTGAAAACCTTTAAAGTCTGTCAATCATACGAAATTAAATACTACAGCAAAACAAGCTAAGAAACACCATTGTGGAAATGTGATTAGATTACATGTGGTAAAAAAAAAGTCTTCTAGCCGAGTTCCCTCACAGGGAATGAGGGCATCTTTCAAGTTCTTTTGCAAGTTAGCTATTTCCTTTTGGAAATATTTGGTCATGTCACAGTTTGGACCAAAATGACCACCATTGATAACTGACTATCATAAATGAGAAATAGCAACTATTTACAAACCTAAAATTTTTTCTAAGCTACTAAGGATACTCCAAAGTTGATGAATACACTCCTGGAATTACCACTGCAAAATCAGTCAATGCAGACATAATTACCATGGTTTCCAAGAATTTATGTATTAGAATCCCTTTGTAAGAAAGACTCACTCTGGAATAATAAAAGGTCCCACAATTGTGCACCTCTCAATTGTGATTTGTTAGAATATATGGAACAAAAAAATACATCACGTGTTCAATCCTTCATTCTGTATCACTCATTTAACAACAGTTTTTACAAACAATTTAAGACCAGAATATAATTACTATACATTTCTTCACCATACTCAAATATTCCACAAGGTGATGCAGGCTCTATTTGCTATTTGTGGTGGGACTGGTGTGGCTATGAAGGATTTACCTGATTTTCAAAAAGTCGGTCCAACGCAGTGTTTTTCTTAGATGAGGTAAAGCAAAATACACACCTAAGACCTGAGAACATGCTGTCTATTTACTTATTTTAGAAAAATGAGAAAGGATATCTAAAAAAAAAAAAAGTGATCCAACCTAAACACTGGCTAAAAATAGAAAAAAAAAAAGACAAACCAAGTGACAAAAACTTTATGCAAAGCTTTGATTTATAATGTCCTTTCTTGGAATCTTGAAAAAGTGTAGAACACACTAAAAAAGAAATCTGAGCAATTATTGTACACTAAGGTGGATAAGTCTTCACGATGAATTGAACAGAGCTACAGGGAAAAATAATTGTTGCCTTATGTTGGAGGAATGTAAAAACTGTATCTTCTAAGAGATATGAGATGTTGCAAGTAGTAATGAATAGCTTATGTCTTTGAGGAAGAAGTACGATATAAGCAGAGATAAAAGGTTCTAAAAATTTTGTTGGTAATAGGTTTCTAAACAAAGAATTGAATAAGCTTTGGAAAAATCAGATATCAAAAAACTTGGAGACAGACAGAATACTACTGTTGGTATTTTGATGTGATCCTATAAAAGTGAAGTGATTTAATGCTCTACTTATACTCCAAAGGGAGATAACAACACTAGGTTATTAGAAAAGTGAGCAGCAGTAATGTTCTGTATTGAGCAACCTGATAGTCCATGTGCTGCTTCTGTGTGTAATATCCATGACTGGTGAGCATTGCTATAGTTTATTTTGGAAAGTTGAAGAAAATAAATTTGGCTATCTACTCTATTCTACTGCAATTGCAAAAGCAACACTTCTGACACTAAAGGAGAAAGCATTTGGTATGAAAATGTAATAGATTCCAAACATTCATTTTCTTCATAAATATCTTATTAATTTTCTGCTTTATTCTTAAATTTAAAATAGAATTATTATAATTTTATTTACTTTCCTGCTGGTGCAAAAGATGGGTACAGGTAACTATTTAAATGACAATAATATTTACCTAAAGTTTTAAAAATATTTCCATATGATATGCTGACTGTATTTTCACTAGGCAAGTACTAGGTATACAGTATACCAAATTAAATATGGTTCTTCCATGCATTATACTTGTTCACATTTTACATAAAGCTTCATAAAGTCATGCCATTTGTTTAAATATGAAAAATGGCATGAAACTTTGGCATGAATATTCAAAATACATTAATATTAGCAATCAATTGTCATTATAAATAAATGCTAAATTCTAACAATTCTATCTTTTCTGTTATGGTTCTACCATGTTATTGATACTGCTCTCAGAATATACCAGGATAAAACTCTTTATCCAAGCATCTGTTACAAGGGTTAAAATGTTCTCTCTCCTGTATATATGGGGACACCAAGATGAAAACATGAAAAGATGTACAGTGCTCAGCAAGTCAAATTTGCAAATATAAACCAAATCCAAGTACTTTTCCAATTTCCAACCTGTACTATCCTTCCAATGAAAAACATTTTCAAAGCTCATCTCATGCTTTCATCTGTGGTTGAAAATAAACCAATTTTGTGGTTACACAGAGCATCACAAAGCACAAGCAAGTCCTGTTACCTAACGTTTTCAACTTCTCGGTTTTAATAAAAAAGTGCAACTGGCCTTCAAATTAAAAAGGTCTTCACAGACTTCAGTGAGAAATGTAATGAAACAGTAAAGTGAAACATTTAACACAGAGAAATATATGCTAGTACGATGTGACATTAATAGTGGCAAATAGGGACAGGGAATATCTTTCCTAGATGTTACAACAGCCTTCTGGTGTTAGAAAGCCAAAATGTAGCTGAGGAAATGTGGTAGGCTGGGAAACTGTGAAGCAAAAACTGAAAAATCCCTGATAAAACTGAAGCATAAAACCACTTGTCTTTTTAAAAGACAATTGGTACTGTATTGATCACTGAAGAGGAACTAATAGTATTTTAAATTTCCACTAGATTGTATGTTTTCTATATATTTAATTTGATGAATGAAAGAAAACAGGTATTAGAGAAATCTGATTTGATGGCACTGCATTAGAGTCTGTAATTACAGTCATGTCTGGTGACTTTCCTGGTTCTCTGATATGGAAAAACCAACTTTGTTTATTATTATTCCTTGGAGGAGCAGGTATAACTCAAAGAATCTCTTGAACTTCTAGGGAAAGAGGAACCCGAATGTAAATATGTCACAAAGGATCTTCTATTTTTCTGAGAAGTATCAAGCATTGTTTATATCACATCCACATCCAAAAAACCTTAATGGCTGTGATAATATTTTCACAGCTGAGAGCAGTGTTTCAATACCAACAATTCACATCAGCCCAGAGTGGATAGCCATTTTTCCTTGCACACTCAAAGGTCACAAAGTAATTCTGCAGGAGTAAAAGAGACAGAACTAGATAGATGGACAAATAAAAATGTTCATGCTGCCACAACTACAAAATCAATCAGTACAGGTTAGTTTCAACGATTTGGTGAGACAGTTGATAGAGAAAAAAATGAGAAGTTTTACCCCCTGTTAAGTATATTTATATGGAGAATAAAATTAATAAAATAACAAAAAACATAGAAACATTACCTGTGGTATGGCAAATCCCTTGCCAAAAGGTTTCTTTACAAAAACTTACATATGACTGATTCAGTGTACTGTAATTAGATGAGAAATATCAGCTGGTCTATATTTTCATACAGGCATTGTTCTTCTACCAGTGAAGACACCTACAGGCTTGTAGGATATTAGAAAGTTCAGATATCTGTCAAAAGTAGCTATGACATCACAATAGTGTAATTCTTCCCACTCGTCTTAGAATTTGAAATTACTATCACAGTATAAATTAATGTAGAAGTCTTTTTAACTATAATTTTCTCCGAAAATAGCCGAAATTACTATACAATTCTATGAAGCTATCAGATGAAAGAAGTGGGCAATGACGGTTTAGTGAGACAATAAAAAAGCTGACAGTGATTCCGTTCTCCTCATGGAGAGAAATTCTCATTTCAAATGCCAACTTGCTGAGAAATCTCTGCTTCCTCTCCATGGGTTTTACTGAGGTAGTGATCAATAATGCCAAGGAAGGAAGATATTAACAAAAAAATAGTTTTTCCATCACTCCTATTGTAAACATTATATGAAAGCCTGCAGTCTTGGTTTAGATTAAATACTCATCAGGGAACTAGTGAATTGAACAGGGTAGCATCAGGGGGCACCATCATTTCCTCTCCAACTGTGAAGGAAAGATGGCTTCTAATGACTATTTGAGTATGGAGTAAAGGCAAAGAATCCAGGTAGCCATGAATCCTTGTGCAGTTTTACTGTACGTTGTTTCAGAGCATCCTTTCACATCAGTAGCTAACCTCTCTGAGGAACAGGAAAAGCAATGCCCTCTGTGGCATAAGAGCAAAAGGTCATCATCACTCTCAAACAGACTGGCCAGAGTTGCTTAATGTATTAAGTGTACCAGTCCTTCCATGTCTCCAGGCAGGATGATTTTCCTGCCAGGTATGTGTATTAAAAGTCAGTGCCAGTTTCCAATACTCTCTCTTTAAAAATCAGTGCCAGTTTCCAATACTCTCTCTTTAATGTCTGAAGACCAAAATCTTTTCTTTAAAAAAATAGGCTCCTGGCATGTTATTAAATATGCAGACTTTATCAAGAAGAAACAAAATATTATCGAGATTGAGTGTATGTAGAGGAATCATGAAAAAGAGTTTGGAACATTTACATATTATGATTGCAAATAAGATAAATACATAAGAGGATACCACATAAATAAGATTTCTGAAACTAGAATTGATTTTAAACCTAAGTATAGCATAGCACACCCATTTTGTCATGGTCCTTCAGGCTCATATATTTGCAGTGTTTCCAAAATTTAGTATTTTCATAAAGTTCAATGAATACATTTATAAATCATTTGTAAGTATGTCTGAAACAAAAAAGAACTGATGCTGGTGGTTGTTATTCTAAGTTTTATAATAAATATTTGAAAGTGTGAGCACCGGTGCTAGTATTTGTACAGCACTTGAAAATCCAATCATCTCTTCAGAAGTTGGCATAAGATATGCACTTTTTAATTACTTAAAATGTTTAAGGCATCTTTTCAGGCATCAGAAGCAACAACATACAGGTGAGGTCCTTAAACACACAAAGTACATCAGGAGAGTATGTGATGCAAGACTTCTGTCATGAGCCAGTAGCCTAGATAATTTTAACTCAAATTATATATAAAATGCATTCTAAGGAAATCATAGAAGTATCTTGAAAGCACTTCTTTTTCAAAAGTGACGCTAAATTTACAGAACTGTTATATTTTGTAAATGGTTCTGCCTTAGTCATCACCCTCATTTCAAGTAATATTTAGGCAAGTGTGCTTACTTCTTAGCTATTTTTTTTCAACACGTATACATAATCTGAAAATCCACCCTGCTTATCTGTTGAGAAGATGAATTTTCTGGAATTTTAATATTTGAAAAATTTCCAAAGGAAAGAAATCAAGGATGCTGAAGACAACTGCTTGGTACTTCCCTTCTGCTATTCTTCATTGAGCAAAACTTTAGAGGCGTGGATGGGTAATACAGCGTGTTGAGTGCCTTTGAAAACTCGTGTTTCAGGGCCTCCCCTTATTTAGTAACAATTTCAGTTTGGGATCCTAATCTTAACTTTAGGTGCAAAATATAGTTGACAGAGTGGACTAGAGTGGAGATAATCAACAGCAGTGTTGGGGAGAATAGTGAGCTTTGGGGGCCTGGAGTCTTCAGTAAATTCCTGTTTTCCCTCAAGATTGAAATGATCAAAGAATTCTCCTCAATCCTGAGAAAGTTGCCCAGAATTCCAGCTTTCTGGACCAAATGTAAACAGGCCATTTTAGACTTTCACCTTAGACGTCATTAAATGGTAAATGCTATTTTCATTCTTATTGTCACTTCTAAATTTCATAAGTGTGATAGGAATGTCATGACAATGCCAACAACTTATTTCAAGGTAATGGATGTATGATGTCATTGGCACTTCCTCTTTTTTTCCAATTATGGACAGCAGCACTAGTTTCTACTCCTGTTATGTCACATTGGTACTTATTCTGTCTCTGCACTGCTTCTATTCCAGCCATTCTTGCAACTTGGCTGAGATGCATTATCTGGCAAGTAACAGCCCCTGCCCTCCAAGTTTGGAATGAAGACTAATGTCTTGCAAGCGTCAAGATTTCTTTTGTTAGTATTGCATCTCTAATGCAAAGGATTTATCTACTGAAATGTTGAAACTTTTCATCAAAGCAAACAGTGGTTCTGAGTATCAGTCTTGGATTGTAGAACACATCCATACAGCTGCTTTCAACAGCAAAATCTGCTTCTTCAATCTTGTATTTGTTAATAAATTCTAAGGTACGGCAAATAAAAACAAAACAAGTCAATCAAAGTGACACTACATCTCCACATTGTAATTCACATGCAATTGCCCTGTCATGCATTCTAAGGATTTGTCATAATATCTTGATATTGTATCATGCCTTGATACTAACTCCCAATAACAGAGTAGGTTAGAATGATGCTTCTTTAAATCACCACGTCATTTAAGGTAAAATAAAGTCTATATTCTTCCTGGTTCATCTGTTTGTTTTCCTGAATTAGCAATAAAACTACGATGAATGGCAAATAACTTAGAATGAAATTTAAGGCACATTAATTTTTAATGATTTTCCCACAGTTAATTTTAATTTGGCTGTATGCATCATTTGCCTTCTTAATTTTTCTGTTTAGTGAATTTATAACCAAACTAATCTATAATGCCTCTTTTATAGGGGAAAGATATTGAGTTAGACCTTTCTTGCATGGAAATCATTGATCATTTACTTATAAGTTAAGCAGTAGATAGTGGAAGAAGATTAACACAGAATGCACCCTGTTACATGTAAATACATGATTATTTTTGCCTTCTACAACCTCCGTTCTTGTTGAAGATAATTACTTTTGTGTCTACTATATTAACCATAATTATCAACTAATGGGTGGGAACATGCATTTAATTTGTAATTAAATGGTATTTACCAAGGCAAACCTATTAAGTAGTTAGTATTTAAACGAAAAATTCTTCTATTATATCTGTGATCTAAGTTTTCAGTATTAATCTAATATTGCACTGATTTTCCAAAACATTTCTGTTCACAAATTTATGCTAGAATAAGCAGGAGTACAGTGATAGAGTGAAAGGTTTTGAGGAAAAAACCCTCATACAATAAAGATGAAAAATTCTTAAATGTCCCTTTTCTTCTCTAGTGTAAAATAAATAAAAATCAAGATATCCAGAGCATTTATCTAGCTGTGCAAGCATGACTTACAAGAAGACTTCATTCCATTTGAGCCTATTCTTACAAAATTTCATCTGGCACTCAGCTGTAAGAACTTGTATTTTGACAGTTTGAAAGTACATAATATCACATTGTTCTCAGGGTGAAAAAGTGTTTTCTAATCAGCAGATTTCACCGTTATACATTCCTGTCTGCACTTGTCAGGTCTTTCCAATCCTTACAGCCCTTTTACTCTTAGACAGCTGTAGAATAGTATTAAATGCATTAGAGACAATCAAATCTAAAGGTCTCCAAGAACCACTAATGTTGGTTCGGCTGCACACCAGATGATACCTAAATGGTTCCTTCAGAAATTTTTTGCCAATGTTATTTTTATTAAAAAGTTCAAATCCCGAAAACAAACCCAGATCCTTCACTGTTACCTTTTCTGTTCCTCTTTATAAATTATAAAGTATAACAGATAATGAAAACAGAAAGATAGTTCAAAACAGTAGCTGATACCCATCAAACTCTTTGAGTCATGTGTCAGCCTGATTTCCCCTCTCTTACTCATGAGTTTCTGCGAAATAATTTCTTGAAGTGCAGTCTTGATAAAATGAACTATGTACTATGAGCCTCCTATTCTACTTTTCATTATTCATGCTTTCATAATTTCTTCCTTAGTCTACAGACATGATACATTCCTTGAGATAAAGATTTCTGCACTTTCTGCCACAGAAGAGTGTAGTACCAGACACCTTCTCAGTCACCACCTCTGCTCTGAATCAAGTTCCAGGCTTTGTGCTTCATCTTCAAGGATTCTTGTGCTCCTAGTTCAAGAGATTTGAAAAGCTACTTAAAGTTCAAGATTATGATTCATATTGCCATACTATTGTCCTCTGGTGCAAAGGAACTCCTTCAAATGGTTAATCTCATCTTTGTGATAGTTGTTTATTTCTTCCAATTGGGTCAAAGACTAAAATAATTTTGTCTTGGGCTGGAGAAACAAGCTTCCTTATTTTCCACTCCCAGTTCAGAATTCTTTTCCCTAACCCTGCTTTCTATACCAAATATCTTGAAATTATATTAAGAAAAATCAGAACTATTCCCAAAAACATCGAAGATCTCTTTCTCTGTTCTAGATCTTAGAGGACAAGAAAAGAGCACAAATCCATCACAGATGTTACACACGCTTTACTGAACAGTAATTAAACGCAATACTGAACAACGTGATTACTGTATATGACCTGGTATAGAAGAAATTTTACCCAGTACCAAAAAGGGAATGAAGTATGTTTGATATATCTCCAGTAAATTAAATCTCTAGGTAGGTATACTATTATGTGTCTGATATTTTACCAAACTTGGATATTTCCAAGTGTAATATAACCAGAAAATTGCAAAGATATTTGGGAAATTTAAAAAGAGAAAGCCTGTGCGACAGAGAATAGTAAAAATATGACACTTCTGAGAACTAAGAATAAAACAAAGTTTTGTGTCTAATAGGAAAACACTTAGCTAATTGTAAAATGCTCTTATTTTATTATACATTCACTTGAATTTTAAAATGAAATTCTGAGTAGGTAATTATTTTATATTTATTTTAAGGCTGTTATAGTGAGACAAGAGCAGGTTTTATACTTTTTAATACTTTTTCCTAAAGGGAGAACATTTGATAAAGCTGACCATTTCTTGAGAAAGTTTTTGATTTTGATGAACTGTGGTTTTTTCAACAGACAAGTACCTTATATGAAAAAAAACTGAACCAGCTCAAAAATACAAGCTATCACAGCCGGCATCAATCCTGTATGAGTACAGTGCAGTTCTGTAACTGGGCAGAGAATGGTAGAACATGTTCCTCACCAGCAGTCCTGCATGGACGTTCAGCTCCACTGAACACTTTGTGGTTATTTCTAACCTGCAGATTGATTTGTCATGTTCTGCAGTGGCACCTTTGATCTCTGAAGACTGAAAGGAAGGATAAAATGTAATAATCTCATAAATCTTGAAGGTTACACCCTTCTTAAAATTTTTCCACTGTATAGTTGAAATTCTCTGAATCAAAATACTGAGGAACATGGCACTGAACTCTACTGATCCAATCTGCTCTGCATGGATAGTCACACAACATTCATTAAAGCAAATTCTCTAAAGTTTTCTTCAAGCATGCAATTTGCAGCTTGGTTGTACACCAAAGAGTTCAGCTAAGCTTCATTTTCTGACATTTATCCAAATCCAAATTCTAAAAAGCTTTAATGATTTCTTATAAACCACTAATTTAAACTCTAAAAAACTCCAGCCTAGGTTATTTTCAAAAGCAGGTTCACTGTACGATTTGGCAGAGTCATTGTCAATGTCACTAAGCAATGTCAGTTAGCAATATTTCTAAACTAGATTTTTAAGCCAACATAAATAGTTGACTTCAGAACAACCAATGATAGACCAAAGTTTTAGGACCCTTGAAGAAAAAAATAGTGATACATCACTGATCCTTTTTTAGAAGTCATACTTACTGTACATTTTAGAATTAAGCATATTTATAACAGCATTCATTAAAATGCAGTAGTTTCAGAAACATTAGTGGCTATTGATGTATTTTTTGAGTGGTTTAGCACATATACTAATACATTTCACCCACAGCTGTGTATGTGCATGCATGTGTGTACATATGTTTATGCACATACACACACACACATTCGTAAATATATGTGTACACGTGACAGATCATGCTGCAGGATCTAATCAACTTCTCATTCTTTCCATTTCTATCTCCTTATCCTCCAAGCAACATCTACTATTACTACATCGCACTGGTGATTTTGAATCCCTTAGAGCCCTGAAAGACAAACATTCCAGGACAGTATTTCTATTGTTTTTGTCTGCTCCAAAACTGCGTAGGCTTCATGATATAAGTGAAGAGCAAAGGTAAAATGCATTATTTCTAGAGCCATCATGTTCACAGCAGAAGGTGCTCCTGATGTAGAGTGAATGATTTGGTTATTAATGTCTGAAAATTAGGTTGGTATAGGAAAACACTTTTTCAAAACACATTTAAAACCTAAATTCATATTGAATCATACACTGAAAGACATAAACATTTATAAATGGCTACAAAATAGCTATTATAAAGTCTTCCATCACTGAGCCTGTTATTAATCTCTCAATAGTACAGCACAAAATGTGTCAATGAGCTATTGAAGAAAAAAAATCCCAACAGTTCTACCAGCAAACTCGTGGAGTATTTAAGCAGCTTCATAATGTAATGGTATAGGAGGTCAAGGCAGCATGCTGAATGTTACTGAGATATATCAGAAAGGAGCAGAATTATGAGCCCTGGTACAATCTGATGTATTTTAGGGGATTTCTACAATGCATTCAGTCCTGCAGACACTTACTGTTATGACTTTGCTTACTGACCTCTGTACTGCTACTGAAATCAAAGATCTGAACAAAAGGTAGGCATCTACAGGATCACCCTTTGAGCATCCAACTTTCTAGGACAGTCTAGTATGCAAGACATAATTAAGCACCCTCATGAATTTTTCTTCAGCTTGGATGCTTAAATTTGTCTCCTATATCTATAAAGTGACCTAATTTTTAAATATGCTGAGTGCCTACAATTCCCAATAATTTATGCAATCAATCATCATTAAATTGTATGAAAATACTGATGAAACTCAAGTTGCCTGCAGGCATTTATTTCTGCTCATTGTTTTTATTAAAGCAATAGCATTTATTCTCTGAAATACTCCTGTAAAACTAAGGGACAAAAATACATTTTTAAAACATTGAATTGTTGCATACCAATGTTAGCTCTGTTTCGGGAGGGAGGAAATATTCTTATGTTACTTGACTATAGTGTATCACTGAACAATGCGATGGATCATATTTTCAAAATTTTAAATGGTGAAAATATATAAGAGTGTTAGCAGATTCTTGAAATAAGGTATTTTTGGACTGCCCTGCTTGGACCAAGAGAGACATATTCGGACAGCAGGACAGACTGTGGTTCAGCTTCCTTAGAAACTACCATCACCTTCTCTCCCCAGCATCTTAAGAGCACTAAATTTCCCTTCTCCCTTTGGTGAAAGCAACTAGAGAACAGATGAAATGTGGATCACAGAAATGTTCCAGGTATTCAGTTTATGGAGGGTTATTGTTTTCTATTAACTGGACTGTAATGTATTGCTTAGAATAGGGTGGTACTCTGAAACATAAAACATTCAAACACGAGGTTTTGGCCTGAAAATACAACCTCTAAAGGCTGAAGGATATAGACATGTATTCCTATATCAAAGTAAACAGTGCTTTTCCTACGTTTTCTGATTTTCATACATGTATGTTTCAATTGATAAAATAGAAAATTGAAACTGGATTTTCTCAGGTCCCTGGGAGAGCAGTTCTTCAAAACATGATATGAATACATATGGTACATTGAGTTTGAGTAGTAAGACCATATGCATCCTCATTTTGTATAGACCTGATAAGAACCCATTTCCTTGGTGACGTGGGAGGCTGACAACTCTGAGACAGCCTGAGCAGTCAAGTGAACTAGGAGGGTTAATGAGGGGTTCAAATGCTCTCCATTCAGGTGTCTGAATACCAGCACATCTTGGTCCTTGTGGATATACTCTGAATACAAAACCAAAGTTAATGACATTTATTTACACCTATGCTGACATTTTTCTGTATGCAGAGGAAAATCATCAACATATTTCCTTAAAGGTCAAAAGCCTTTGCATAATATATTTCACTGCATGGAATGGATACCCTCTGATATAATTCAATTGCTGTGTTTACCACGTTACCCCTAAAAAAAAATGCATCTTTAACCTTTTTAATATACTAGTGTATTTTTTTTCTTTTATTTCCCATTTTTTAGGACAACAGAGGAATCATATCCTTTATTATCTCCAGCATGTAGCATATGTTTACTGTTCAGTTTGAGTTGACATATTTTAATTTTCATGGTTCCCCTATCCAGTTTCTCCATCATAATTTATTCTACTGTGATGAATATTATAAGTAATGGATATTTGTGCCTCCTATGCCTTCAAAGACAGCAGTATCCTTCTTGCTTCTCTCTGCAAAATTCCTTATACTTTCATATTCTTAGATACTAAAGTCACCATTATTTTTTCCCTTCATCTGGATGAAGGCAGCACTAAAGATTTTTTAATTCACACAGCATTTTTCTTTAGGGATTTCACTTCTGAGCCTTTGTTTCTGAAAAAGCACACTGCAGTGAAATGTTCTGTAGTAAGCAGAACATCAGGGGAAAAGATTTGACTGGGGTATGAGTACAAGGATGGCATTAAATATTTTTATTTTAATCAGTTATATTGTGCAGGATGATATTTCCAAATCTGCTGCAATATCTGCTGTACAATCACAAAGTCTGTCATAATCAACTCTTGCATACAAAACAACAGGGACAACCTTATTCTGGATCGCTCAGAGACAGAATTTAGCGGAGATCAGAATTTAACAGAGGGAAAAAGAAAAATGTATTAGAAATTACACCCTCTACAATACCTGTCACTCTCACCAATTTTAATTTAAATACAGGGGACTAGTTTACAATAGCTTTAAACTCCATGTTTATTGTTTTGTATTATTACCCTTTGTCCTTTACATAGTTTATTTTTCTATTTCTTTTAACATTTTTTATTTCAGGGTTTTTAAAACATTTTTATAAGACATATAATGTAGTATTATTTTATAAAGAGTATATATTTAATAAAGCTCTTCAAAGCCCTTTTCTCAAAGTGCACTAAGAAGCTTGTGACATATTCAGCCCTCCTTGTTTAAAACCTAAGTACAATCAAGCTACATTTGTGCATATTCATGAAAAAAAAGCAATGGTTAATTCATTCTGCCCAAGGCATATTTCTGGAGAGACAATACTGTTACAGAAACACCAAATGAAATGATTAACTAGTGACTGAAGATCTTATTTATGCCTAGAAATTAGGTACAGCTCTCAGGCTGAACTGGTCCTCCACAAGTGCTCAAAATGTCTGTGCTTGACACCACCGACTTCTCCCTTTGCCAGGCTGCAGGCTTCTGTTGCAAAGATAATTTCTGTGATTATTTTCAGTAACAAAGTTAAAGGCACCTGACTTTAAAGAAAGCTTTCTCTTTTCATTAATTCTTCCCTTCTGCAGTGTATGTGTGGCAGTTACTATGGTAATTGCTTTGGTATTAAGTAACAGCGAAAGTACATGCATTAATCTGATACTATTTATAAGTGTCTGAGTTACCTGGGCCCTGACTGTGGTTAAACAAGTGGTTACAATGGGACAATATTTACGGAGTCTTGAATGAATGAAGTTATTTAGTATATTAAGTGATTTCTCATCTGACTTCTCATCTAAAAGTGTTCCTTGGTAAGGAACCACCTAAGTATGACCCCTTTGCCATAGGGGGAGCGAAAAGATTTAAGAGTGTGATAAGACAGTTTTGCTCAGGGATGGAATTGAGAAACATCATACAAACACCGTATAATCTCCACCAAGACTGAATAAGCAGAGAAAGAACTAAGTATTTGAGTTCCTATGTGCCAAGGCAGAATTAATCTTACAGATAGAGTAGCAAAGGGAATTTCTTCAGACGACATGCATCTTCCCACTCTCAGACACAAGCGGCACCGAGCACACTTCTAGAACTGGAAGGATATTGAGTTGGAGTTAGAAAGAGACACATCAAAGCAGTAACACAGTTTTTTCTCTTTCAAGTAGAAACAAAAGGGGATCTAGGCTTGAACCATCCTTCAGGTTTCTGAACAGTGGTTTGGGTCAACAGAGAAGTTTATATAAAGAGAATCATGGAGAGGTGTTACACTCAAAATCTTGCTGTGGGCTAAAAACATACCTTATATGTAAATCCAAGAAATTACTGTTATTATGCCTGAAATGTTAATAGTTTAATCAATGAATTATTTTTAATTCACATCTAATCATTACAAAAACAGAAAAGGAGAAAATACTATTATGGAAAAGAGTCTTAATAATACATTTAAAATTGCTATATTCACATACCTAATATCTATGCATTTTTTCTGGTGTCCTTCATTGCCCCTCTGGATACTAAAATTAATCACTTTGATGTGTAGGGTAGGATTTGTACAGTGAGTCGTCAGCATCCTGAGACCCCTTCTCTGGGAGGAGTATGATGTCAATGATTTCTTCTTCCTCCTCACTCTAGGATGTGCTTGGGGTTATTTATGAATATTTATTAGCACATTTTTACACCTTGCTCTTTCTTAATTGGCATGCAAGGTAACATTACATCCAAACGTACTATATAAGGTATGTTTTACATATGTTGGATGGTGGTCTTTGTTTTCTTTGTTGTCCTAAAATTGACTGTACTCTGTTCCATATCTGTATTTATTTAACTGACCATTGCTAACTACAGTTCCAGCCTGTTCCCCTTTTCCTACCATCCCGGACTTCCAAAGGGCTGACTTTGTCTTGTTTGGACACCTGCTTGACAGGATCCCTTGGGAGATGGTCATGAAGGGTATAGGGGTCCAGGAAGGCTGTGTACTCTTTAAGAAGGAAGTCTTAATGGCTCGGGAGCAGGTGCTCCCCAGGTGCTGTAAGAGAAGCCGGCGACAGAGAAGACCACCCTGGCTAAACAGGGAGCTTTGGCTGCAACTCAGGGAGAAAAGGAGAGTTTACTGCTTTTGGAAGAAGGGGCTAGCCACTCACAGTGATTACAAAGAGGCTGTGAGGCTATGCAGGGCGGAAATCAGGAGGTCTAAAGCCCAACTGGAAATTAATCTGGCTTCAGCAATCAAGGACAACAAGAAATGTTTCTATAAGTATGTCAACAGCAAAAGAAAGACCAGGGAGAGCCTCCATCCCCTGCTAGACACAGGAGGAAACATGGTAACAAGTGATGAGGAGAAGGCTGAGGTCCTTAATGCCTTCTTTGCCTCAGTCTTTAATAACAAGACTAGTTGTATTGAGGGAATCCAGCCTCCTCAGCCAGAAGACAGAGACTGGGAGAACAACCCCCCCGCAATCCAGGAGGAGATAGTCAGTGACCTACTGCATCACATAGACATACACAAGTCTATGGGACCGGATGGGATACACCCAAGGGTGCTGAAGGATCTGGCTGGGGTGCTCGCCAAGCCGCTTTCCATCATTTACCAGCAGTCCTGGCTGACCGGGGAGGTCCCGACAGATTGGAAATTGACCAATGTGACACCCATATAAAAGAAGGGTCGGAAGGATGATCCAGGAAATTACAGGCCTGTCAGCTTGACTTCGGTGCCTGGGAAGCTGATGGAGCAGCTCATCCTGAGTACCATCACACAACACATGCGGGACAACCAGATGGTCAGGCCCAGTCAGCATGGGTTTATGAAAGGCAGGTCCTGCTTGACAAACCTGATCTCCTTCTATGACAGGGTGACCTGCTTACTGGATGAGGGAAAGGCTGTGGATGTTGTCTACCTTGACTTCAGTAAGGCCTTTGACACTATTTCCCACAGCATTCTCCTGGCGAAAATGGCTGCTCACGGCTTGGATGGGCACACGCTTCGCTGGGTAAAAAACTGGCTGGATGGCCGGGCCCAAAGAGTTGTGGTAAACAGAGTTAAATCCAGTTGGCGGTTGGTCATGAGTGGTGTCCCCCCAGGGCTCGGTTTTGGGGCCACTCCTGCTTAACATCTTTATTGATGACCTAGACGAGGGGATAGAGTGCACCCTCAGTAAATTTGCAGATGACACCAAGTTGGGTGGGAGTGTTGATCTGCTCGAGGGTAGGGAGGCTCTGCAGAGAGACCTGGACAGGCTGGAGCGATGGGCTAAGGCCAACTGTAGGAGTTTCAGTACGACCAAATGCCGGGTGCTGCACTTTGGCCACAACAACTCCCAGCAGCGCTACAGGCTTGGGGAGGAGTGGCTGGAGAGCTGCCAGTCAGAGAGGGACCTGGGGGTGTTGATTGACAACTGGCTGAACATGAGCCAGCAGTGTGCCCAGGTGGCCAAGAAGGCCAATGGCATCCTGGCTTGTATCAGAAATAGCGTGGCCAGCAGGGACAGGGAAGGGATCTTACCCCTGGACTCGGCACTGGTGAGGCCGCACCTCGATTCCTGTGTTCAGTTTTGGGCCCCTCACTACAAAAAGGACATTGAATTACTCGAGCGTGTCCAAAGAAGGGCAACGAAGCTGGTGAAGGGTCTGGAGCACATGTCATACGAGGAATGGCTGAGGGAACTGGGGTTGTTTAATCTGGAGAAGAGGAGGCTGAGGGGAGACCTCATCGCCCTCTACAACTACCCAAAAGGAGGTTGCAGAGAGCTGGGATGAGTCTCTTTAACCAAGTAACAAGCGATAGGACAAGAGGGAATGGCCTCAAGTTGTGCCAGGGAAGGTTTAGACTAGATACTAGGAAGCATTTCTTTACAGAACAGGTTGTTAGGCGTTGGAATGGGCTGCCCAGGGCAGTGGTGGAGTCCCCATCCCTGGAGGTGTTTAAGAGTAGGGTCGACACAGCGCTGAGGGATATGGTGTAGTTGGGAACTGTTAATGTTGGATTGATGGTTGGACTGGATGATCTTCAAGGTCTTTTCCAACCTAGACAATTCTGTGGTTCTGTGATTCCTCTACACTGCATCCTATATCCCCACTTAAAAGTTGTTAGTTATAATACCAGGACTGTATTCTTCCACACTACATCATTGTGATACAACCATAAATATTTCATTCTACACAGTATAACTAGTTATTGCTACTATCTATGTAAAAATCATGGCTGTACTACAGTAAGATAAGCAAAGGAAATGCAAAGCCTTGGGAGGAAAAACCTTAAGCACCAGTACATACTGTGGGCTGACCAGCTAGAAAGCAGCTCTGTAGAGAAAGAGCTGGGGGTTCTGGTGGACACCAAGCTGACCATGAGCCAGCAATGCACACTTGCAGCAAAGAAGTCCAACAGCCTCCTGGGCTGCACTAGAAAGAGCACTGACAGAAGGTTGAGGGAGATGAACCTTCCCCTCTCCTCAGTACTGGTGTGCTCAGATCTAGAATGCTGGCTCCAGCTTTCAGCTCCCCAGTACAAGAGAGATATAGACATACTGGAGAGAGTCCAAGCCTAAAAAGATGATGAAGGAACTGAAGCATCTGTCATACAAGGAGAAATTGAGAGAGCTGGGACTGTTCAGCCTATAGGAGAGAAGACTCAGAGGGGGATCTTATCAGTGTACATCAATGTCTACTAAGAGGAGTAAAGAGTCAGAGCCAGACTCTTTTCAGAGGTATCCAGTGAACAGAAAAGAGGCAATGGGAACAAAATGAAATACAGGAAATTCCAATTTAAACATAAGACAAAACTCTTTACTATAAGGGTGGTGAAACATTGGAGCAGGTTGCTCAGAGAGGCTGTGGAGTTTCCATCCTTGGAGATATTCAAAACTTGACTGGACATTGTCCTAAACAACCTGCTTTACTTGACTCTGCTTGAGCAGGGGGTTGGACTAGATGACCTCCAGAGACCACTTCCAACCTTTATGAGTCTGTGATTCTGTGAAAAATAAAACAAATTTGGCCTAGCCTCCTGACTGCTATGAAAATAGTTATGACACCTAAACAAGCCAAAGTAAAACTTCAGGTAGCTCAAGACAGGTTGAGACAAAGTAAGCTTGACAAACTCCAGTCTGGAGGGTCTGTGACTTCAGTAGAAAGCCTATGGTGTGTTCCTAGTATAGGCAATACTGCATTTACTGGGCTACTGAGGTGTTCTTTCGCTTTCATTAAAAAAAAAAAAAATGCAGGTGTAAATTAATAATATATGAAACTCACCTCACAAATTTAATTTCCTGTGTATTTATCTTCACTGTACTTGTAGGATGCTACATAAAATGACCTTTGCTTCTTTTTAATTAATTTTGTTTAGTGCCACATGTTTATCCTATAACTTATCCATTGATCAGGAATTATCTGTTTGCATTGAATAAACTCTCCTTGGAACAGCACAAGGAGTATAAAAGATTTGGATATTAACATATCAGTATTTTTTTATTTGTAGTGGGTATTTAGCATTCAGACATTGCCCTTTTCTAGGGCTTTTTACCCACTTCCTCTAAATCAAACAAAACCAGGACTTCTGAATAAGGAAGAACTGATGGGCTGACCATCCAGTTGTGCTTTAGGGCAGTGTCTTTGTATCTATTTAACAAAAGGGACCTAACACTGAGATATGCTAAAGGTAGAAAAAACACTTGTACTAAAACAGAGTTGGAGCTGAATTCTGACCACAAGTACAAAACCACCCTGTTTTCTCCTCAGTTACCCTTAGCATACACTACTACTGCAAAACTGAGAGGCGAATTTGTTGCAACAGGTATGTGGCAGACATTTGCTTATGACCATAGTAATGATCTTCAAAAGGACCTTAACAGGTTTTGTCCAGCTATGTGGGGCCTTCAGCATTTCCTTGCACTGTAGAAGGCCAGAGATCATTTACTGTAAGCTAGACAAGGGATAGGTAACTAAAAAACAGTGTTAATGTAATCATCATCTCACCACACCATTAGAAAGTTCTCCAGTGTGCATATCATAATTATACATTTTGATACATTTTGATAATGGAATACATTTTGATAATGGAATGCCCCCTGCAAGATTAGATTTTCATGCTGTTTTACAGTAGAAAAAAATGAATTATCTTAAAATAATGTAAAACTAATAAAATATTGACCCTATAGTGCTGAGTGTCACAGTCCTCAAGAATTTCACCATGTTTTCCATCTTATTTAATTCTGGAAAGTTAGCATTTCGTTCAGTGAATTTAAGCTCTCTTTCACTACATGTAAAAGCTTAATCCTACAATGTATTTTTAATGACTACCTTCTAAATAGGAAATGGTCTAATTAATTCTTTACTCCCAAGTACCCACTTTAAATAGCTTTTTGAAATCTTCATGTATCCCTAAGCAACTTTAAGTAAATAATCCTGAAATGGATGTAGCAAGTTAACTACAATTTCTCTCTGTGGTTAGAGGCAAAACAATGAAAAGATGTAAGGATATTCACTGATTTGCTTTTTTTCCCCATCAGATCAAGATATGGTAATCTGAACTTGAAAAAACCCTTGCAATTTGTCATCATTAACGGAACCAACATCCTAAACACACATTATTAAAATTTGTTATTCCTGCACCAACCTTGATTTCCCTTATTATTTTTTCATTTTTCATTTTAACTTACACATCCCCATTAGCTGATGCACACACTGCCCATCTAAAATGTGCTTTTGTCTCTTTTTTCCACAGTATTCAATTTATATACATGATAAAAAGTGCATATGTTGACAGACAAGCACCTACCAAATCCATTTGGAAAAATATGCTCACAGCTCTCTTATGACAAAGTCAGTACAAAATTTGTGTTTACTTAGGTTTTAATGAATACTGTATGCACCTGATAAGCAGTGTGTCATAGAAGCTCATGCCTTTTACTAAAATAGGATGACATTGGGACCATTATAGACTTCATGAAGTCCATATTTCCGACTTAAGTATAGCTGTTGCCAGAGGTCATTGAGTATTTTTGAATGCACACTTGTATCATCTACAAAAGAATGTGGCATATTTAATATGTAGCCTATCTAAATATTCACAGTCACTTTCTAATTATTTTCAGGATCTTTTCTGGCATGACAGATCATGCTAACAGCTTCATTAACTCTGCTATGCAGTACCACTGTATAGATAATATGCACAGCCTAATCTACTCAAGAAAAACTACACAACTTCCTAACTTCAACAGAATAACTATTATTCTCTTTCAGTATGTTAATAAGATTGCAAAAATGTTTCACATGAAGCCATCAGAACACTAATGCAAACTGTACTGGTTCTCTGTACGGTTATTTTTTAGTGGTTGTGTTTGTGCACAATACTGCTGTTTAAGTAAAGAACACAGATTATTATGCCCTAGATAGGGTTCCTTCATTTACAGATTACACAATGACGGAGTTTGGTGGTCTCTGTTGGTAGCCATGAAAATTTCATTCAATTCAGGTTACCTGTGAAATATCTGATTTTTGAAGTAAAATTTTACCTAAACATTCACTGAAAGATGTAACAGAAGGCATAGAGATAGCATATTATTTTCTTCCAGGAACCTCTGAAATTTCAAGCAAGCTCATTCATGTAGTGACACCTTTCCAAAGCTGAACTTCTGTGGTATGGATTATCACACTAGTAATAGTCATTGGAAGGAGGCACAGTTATTGTTAAGTCTAAAAAAGCCTTAACAAATACTGGTAGAAGGTAATGGAAAGACTCCCTGTGATGAAGAACAATGGATCTTGGACTACAGCCAAACTCAAGAATTGGAAAACATAGAACAGGCCTGCCAACAGCAATACAGAGCAGCAATCCTCAACTTCAAATGCTCCAGGCTCCTTTAAAGTCACAGGGGATTTTCAATTTCCTCCAGGTTGCTACAGAAATTTGGAGTGCAAATAAACACTAAGGATCTTCACTAAAATCTTAAAAATGTATTTCCATTCTCAGTACATTAAAAAATATCCAAATTGTACATGGACTAGAAAAAAGGGGAAAAGCACAAATCTTGAGAAAACCAAAGAGATGAGCATGGGGGACTCTTCGAGAGCACTCAGGTACCATTTGTTGAAATTCCACAGTCACATGAACTGAAGGTTTGAGACTACACAGGGTCAGTTCCTTCACTCAGTCTTCCTGAATCATTACCCCTGATAGTGATTTTTTACTGGATTCAAGACAAATGTGTATTTCAGAGCTACTTTTATTTTTATCCATCTTTGAGTATGGGAAAAAGTCACCATAAAAGACTGCACTTAACATCCCTCAAAAACAGTCTTGTGACCAAATATTGTGCAACTAGTTCCATTAAAAAGCCCTTAACAATTTCTTGGAAAGTAAAATTAAATGCCTAATTCTTCTCTATTTTTAAGTGCTAAACACAGAATTTGTTTAAAAAGTTCACCATAGAAAAATACTCCTGAACCACTAGTATATCTTCCTTCTTCCTGTCCAAGTTAGGTTTGGAAATGTGATTCCAAGTTGAAAGAGTTTCCTTCTTTCCTATTTTCAACAGAGATACTTGTATCTACATTTGAGTGTCTTAACTGATCATGCAGATCTTTCCTTAGGGAATGGGGTGGGCAAGTTAGGTATATGTCAGTCTCCCCAGTACTACTTTTATGTGGGGATGTGGAGGGAGAAGGAAGAGATCTGCATTCAGAGAGTGACAGTAATGCCATAAAAGCTCCTTGATCAAAACTCTAACCTGTATGCCTGCTGTTTACAGCTGCAAAATGCAGGACATGTGAGATAGCTGGTCAAAAATTGGAAGCATCTTTTGTGATAATAGGTTGACAAAATGTCATTTTTTCTGAACACACCAGTGCCAGTCAATTTGGCTTGTAAAACAGACTGTTTCTCCCTTGCTTCTACTTTTCCCTTCACTATATGACCTAAATTAGTTTGCCTGGAATTATTTTGTCTGTAAAATGATAATTAATGGTGTCTCTAAATAACAGCAATCTATGTTTCATGCTCTAATATCATCAGTGGGTGCCCATCTATATTAAAGTGTTTTAACCCAAGTGATGAGTTATTAAATGTTCAATAAAATTAGCAATTTAACAAGATTTTAAAAAAATCCACAAACTGTTAGACATTTGCCTTGATAAGCTATTTAAAATCCATAACACTACAGAAAAAGCAACACAAGACAAAGCTACCCTTTCTATGGAAATACAGGACTTACCTAAAATATTTCATGTATTCAGTTTATATTTACACACCTTTTAAGAGTAAAGCTCATATCTGAGCTGATGTCTTCTCCAAGGCAGTTGTTTTTGCCAGGTGCTGGCAAAGTGTTATGTTGGACTAAATTATCTAGTAAAATTTACAAAACCTTGGCTTGAGTCAGTTCATTTTGAGTGCAGTCTATGTATTGATGCACTGCATAATCAAACTGGGACCTCTGTGGCAATGTCAAAGGGGAATCACCTTCTGGTCACACCTGGGAGAACTCTGTTCAGTTCTCTCCATCTGAAGTCACAGAGCCAAATTCAGCTCTGGCAGAAACAGGCACAGCTCCACTAAATCAATAAGACAATCAAAGCTTTATAATTAGATCAATGCAAAGAATAGCAACAAGCCCTGACAAAAATCTGCAATGGATCTAGGTCCAGATATATCCAGGGCTGAGTTTGCCCTAGGAATTTTTCATACTTCTGAACAGAAGTACTGAAGCAGAAATTCAGAGCATCTATGGATCCTGCTGTTCCCAAAAAATATGAAGAGAGGAAGGTATATATAAAAAGGAACATATTTCATTGTTACCTGATACATCAGCATTCACTGTCTAATGATGAGAAGCATAGCAACGACACAACCCATTTCAAGCTGAAGGAACTCACTGGGTATAGGATGTAATTTTATTTGCAGAGAGGTAGTAAGTATTCAAAATTCAGTCTACCAGGACATACCCACCAGGCAATCCTCAATGTCTGCAGGTTGGACACCTTTTTAAAGGAAAGCTATATAGCTCAGCCATGGCTTCTGAATTGTGAGGATTTTTGCAGAAATTCTGAAACCTTGTAAGAGGATCATAAGTTGTTTTGGTTTGTGTTGCTTTCGGAGACTGGGGGAGAAGGAAAATACTGACAATACTAAGCATGTCGCTTTAGCCCAGTTTAATTCCCTCAGGAAAAAAAAGAAAAAAAAAAAAGTCTGATTTCAGAGAAACTTTCACCAGAAAAACTAGGAAAATGTATACAGAACTGTACATTCTGCACAGTGTATATGCTTGTGTTCTCCTTCTCGGTCAGAAAACACTCTTTGAATCTCAAAGGTATCTTCTCCCGAATCAGAGTCCCATCATATTGGGACCTGTGTATTGATGCAAAATTGCATTTTCCTTGATGTGCAGAACTATGTAGGAGAAGACTAACTTCCAGAGTTGCAAAACAACTCGCAGGCCTGTGCATAAATCTGGGAAGCTTTCACCTGCTATAACCAAATAGAAGTTCCATATGGCAAATCTCACCCGTGCCACAGCAAAGCAAGTGCTTTAGGAGCCTTGGGGAAGGCTCTGTACTTGAGGAATCAATAATCTCCAACAGATCACTTCTGCCCATATGTTATTGATACAATTTGTAACTTATAGTGTCTTTGGGAAAGGTAAACTGTGGGTGAATCAAGGGGTGGAATGTATTGATCCTTGATTGAGGAGTTAGTGCTCCAGAAGAGTTTTAACCTGAGCACGCCCAGGCCTGTGCTGTGCTGCACAAACCTCTCAGCTGTAGGATAACCCCAGCCATCTCACTGTAACAGAAGGACCTGCAGGCAGTTCCCCCTCAGTACCAGTGGCCATGCCACCCACGTGGCCTTGCTTTTGTCTAAAAGTGCAGCAAGAAGTTCTCATGCAAACATCCTTTAACAACAGAGTTGTTTTCTTGTAAGAAAATTACTTAATATCTCGAATGACCTGCTTACTGGATGAGGGAAAGGCTGTGGATGTAGTTTACCTTGACTTCAGTAAGGCCTTTGACACTATTTCCCACAGCATTCTCCTGGCGAAAATGGCTGCTCGAGGCTTGGATGAGCACACGCTTCGCTGGGTAAAAAACTGGCTGGATGGCCGGGCCCAAAGAGTTGTGGTGAACAATTGGTGGCCGGTCACGAGTGGTGTCCTCCAGGGCTCGGTTTTGGGGCCACTCCTGCTTAACATCTTTATTGATGACCTAGACGAGGGGATAGAGTGCACCCTCAGTAAATTTGCAGATGACACCAAGTTGGGTGGGAGTGTTGATCTGCTCGAGGGTAGGGAGGCTCTGCAGAGAGACCTGGACAGGCTGGAGCGATGGGCTAAGGCCAACTGTAGGAGTTTCAGTACGGCCAAATGCCGGGTGCTGCACTTTGGCCACAACAACTCCCAGCAGCGCTACAGGCTTGGGGAGGAGTGGCTGGAGAGCTGCCAGTCAGAGAGGGACCTGGGGGTGTTGATTGACAGCCGGCTGAACATGAGCCAGCAGTGTGCCCAGGTGGCCAAGAAGGCCAATGGCATCCTGGCTTGTATCAGAAATAGCGTGGCCAGCAGGGACAGGGAAGGGATCTTACCCCTGGACTCGGCACTGGTGAGGCCGCACCTCGATTCCTGTGTTCAGTTTTGGGCCCCTCACTACACAAAGGACATTGAATTACTTGAGCGTGTCTAGAGAAGGGCAATGAAGCTGGTGAAGGGTCTGGAGCACATGTCGTACGAGGAGCAGCTGAGGGAACTGGGGGTGTTTAGTCTGGAGAAGAGGAGGCTGAGGGGAGAGCTCATCGCCCTCTACAACTACCCAAAAGGAGGTTGCAGAGAGCTGGGGATGAGTCTCTTTAACCAAGTAACAAGCGATAGGACAAGAGGGAATGGCCTCAAGTTGTGCCAGGGAAGGTTTAGACTAGATGCTAGGAAGCATTTCTTTACAGAACAGGTTGTTAGGCGTTGGAATGGGCTGCCCAGGGCAGTGGTGGAGTCCCCATCCCTGGAGGTATTTAAGAGTCGGGTTGACATAGCACTTAGGGATATGGTATAGTTGAGAACTGTCAATGTTAGGCTAATGTTTGGACTGGATGATCTTCAAGGTCTTTTCCAACCTAGACGATTCTGTGATTCTGTGATTCTGTGAATGACCGAAAAGGAGGAGCTTTTCCACACAGACAGGATCTGCACAACATGCCATGAGAAGAAATCCATCCAGGGTGCATCCAATGCTGTGCAAATGCAGACTGCCCAAGGTCTGAAGGGATATAAGATTTACTTGCTCTCTGTATTTCTCTTCTTATTCTGTCTTATTAAAAAAGTTATTTTATTAAACTGTTTTTTGTCAGGTGTTTCTTACTGAGATCCAGAAAGAAATATTGCACCTCCTCCCTCTTTCCCTCTCCCTTATGTCCCTGAACCACCCCGTGCAGAACAGCAAGTTCTGCTGCAATGTATCTATACTGCTTAGTTCTCTGTATACATATGTACATATTTAAGATCTATAAATGACTATATAAAAATTGTAAGAACAAGTACTTAATTCATATTTCTAGAATTTGCCTGAGTTAATTTTCTTGAGTGATGAATTAGAACATCCTCTGACATCTGTGTTGGCAGCAAAACGCCAAAAGCGAGACCTTTACCAGCAAAGCTTCTGCAGGCTCAATACAATGCGCCATAAACAATATAATAGAAAATCTTGTTGGAAGAAAACTATATTAAATTAGAATATTACTTAAGAATTATTTCTTCTATAAAAAGAATATATTTCAGTAAGAAAACAAACAGCAGCAAGTTGTACTATGTTGATAATCTCATCTGAAAGTTATTGTAAGCATGTTGATTATTCAGCTTGAATTTCCTCAAAATCAAAAAAGAACAGTATTAGGGGTTTCACTGCATTTTGTATTCCTAACCAGTGAAAAATGGTACATTAATACAGCTAAAATTGTTATGTCTATTTGGTCATTCAGGCTGGATAAGGGAATCACGTTGATAGCACACAGAATTTGCAAATTGTGTTACTTTCAAAGTACTCATACCACAACATGTTATTGTACTTAAAAGCAAAACAGAAAGCTTTTTTTCTGTTTCTGAAGTGTGAAAATATCAATGCTACTAATGTACATCTACTCTAATGTCAGGAAGAGACGAGACAAAAAATTACTGACCTTGTGGGGAAATCTGAATAAGCCCAAGGTATATGATTCTGCCGGGGTACAGTAGAATTTGCAGCTTGCGAGGTTTGGCTTAAGAACTGTTGCTTGAAGGAAATTGAGACAAATGGGCTGCTCTGCCAATACCATTAAGATAAAAGAAGGCTTGTATTAAACAAGAGTTTTTCACTTAAATCAGGCATCCAGTTAAAGTGGGTCTTCTTAACCTACCCATCTAGCAAACAGGCCACCCTGATCCTTTTCTCAGAAGTCTGGCTGATTTGAGCTGTAGCAATTTCTGTACTACAAATGTTCTGAGTTGATTTGGACCACCTGCACTGTAATCGAGGCCAAGAGGCATTAACTACTTCACTGCTGCTTCATTGATTCCTTAGACTATCCATAATTCATCTCAAGTATGCCACCTTTTGTGACAAGATACAGTGGACCTGAAGTGCTAATGTTCCAGTTGAAAATTGGCCTAATCAGCTATTATACAGCAACATCAGTAAAAGTCATCAAAATTAATGTCTATTAAGCACAAGGAAAAAAGCAACTGCACGAATTATTTTTCCCCTTTGAAGAGAAAAAAATATTTACAGCTTTTTCGAAGTGCTAAGTTACATACTGAGACATATCAAGCCAAGCCCTTTATAGGCCTTTTAATTTAGGACACATAAGTGACAATACATGGAGTCACACTGAGTGGTAGCAATTCAGTTCAGTGTGGCTTCTTATATGATTAAGAACGGATCAGTGGGCTAGCTCTGATTTCATGTTCTAGTCAAAGGAATCAAGAGAGCAAGAGATAACTCTGGCACAATGTACTTGTATAGCTAGATACTGTTCAGAGATCATCATGACAGGTCACCCACTGCAAAGACTACACTTCTCTGTCTGAGTGGGCAATAGCAGCAAGTCAGGGATAGAGAAAAGGAGAAAGTGAGAAAGTTTCTTCAACAAACCAGCCAACCTATGAAAGGCAGGATGAGAAACAAAGCTGTCCATTTAGTTGGATAATTTGTCATTAAAGTGACACAGATTTTAAGTTTTTAAGAAGGTCTCTATGCATCCAATCAATATACATCTTCAATGTGCAGTGTCAGTTCATGCCTTCCTAAAATTCCACCTCACCAAGCCCTCTTTCTGCTGTCATCCTACAAAGGAAAAAGCTCCCCTAGGTATTGTAACATCCCCAAAATATATCTGGAATATGAAGAAAGAGACTCAAATATATACACTTTGAAGTATACTGAATTCCAAATATTTTTGCTTTCTGAAAAGATCTGAGTTTTTTTCTAAGTGTTATCAGTGGAAAAGGAAGCAGGTCATGTGAAGATTGCCTGAGGAATCTAAAACTTTTAAGAAGAAGCTGGTAAAGGTGTCAACCAATGGATTACAATGGATTAACCTCACAAGATTTCATTCTTCTCAAGTATGTGTGTGTTGATAGTTAGATCCCACAGATTGTCTATTAATAGATGTACAGTAAAACCAGAGAATACAGTAGCAGATTTTTCAAGATATGTGGTTATCCTTGGCCACCTATCTGAGAGGAGAATCAATCCCTTTTTTATATTAAGCTTCCTTTCCTAGGAAGATAAGCTTCCCTTTAGCTCTTCTTCCCATATTGTTAAAGAACACGGAAGGAACACACTGCAAGAAGTCTTTTAGCATACCTATATGCACACACACAAACACACAGGCACACATATACACACACCATTCATGCTGGATTTCCACAGCATACATTGAATTCTACTGCTATAACTGAGATGATACACTGCTACAGCAACCACTCATTATATATCTTCATGTATCTTTAATTATTATTCTAGGCTCCTAGGAGATTGTCCAGCAGAGGACATCAGCAGAATAATGGTTTATTGTAAGTAGACCCAAGTCAACAAGATGTTACCAAATTTGAAATTTCATTCCTTCCTCTCTGTATGAACCACAGCTTTTTAAAAATTTTTTCCATTAGCAGGAATCATTTGCTAAGTTATTTCTACAAAGGAACCTTGGCTACACTTGCAGATCATGTATAAATAGTTTGTTTTACACATTCAACATTCAAAACAAAACCTGTTTTGACAAGACACAACATAGAGGTTCCTGGAGACCTGAAATCCTCCCCAGAACCTGCAGATTGTTAGTATCTCCACTGAATATGGTGATGCTGACACTCATTTTAACTCGTGTCCTCAAGTGTTCAAATTCAAATATTTTGTCAAGTGATGATAGAAAAGGAATGCCTTTATTCAAGAAAGTGTTTATGAAACATGTTCACAAAATTTTCAAAATACTGCCTTGCACTAGTCAGTCCTATGAATGTTTTTGCCAATAAATTTGGTCAGTAGACTACTGGCTGATAAGAGCTGCATGAATACAAGAGAAGTAAATGTAATTAGAATTTGGAGCAACTGTTTATTATATTACCTTCAATCACTTTATAATACACATCCGGTTCTTGCAAATTAGCCCATGAAAAACAATCACGGTGAAATGAAAACGCCATTTTAAAGAATTGCAATTTTATTACTTAGAATTAAAACCCACATGAACATGAGGTCAGCAGCAACTGCAGAATGAGAAATCTGCAAAAATGCTTGGCCTATGTGGGAAACAACAGAGGTAAATGCAGTGAGCCCTGTAACAGCAGAAGGTCTGCTGCCACCTGTCTGTAGGGTTTGTTGTCATAATTTCACCTCTTCGTAAGGGCACCTCTTCTTTCAGTGCGAGTGCTCTAACACATTGCAGCTAGTTCTGAGTGCAGCTGTTGAAGCCAGGTTCCTCTGTTCTAAACAGACCTTGTCAGTCGAAGCAACGCCTGCCTTCTCCCATACACATTGCCATTTGTTATAGTGCATCTACAGAAGTCTCTTATATTCTTAGCAGCAGAGTTTAACTTTTTCAGTTTACTGATACCCTTGTTAAGTTTTACTAGCCAGCAGAATTGAAACCTAAGCCTTTTCTAACAACTGGCACAACACAGAGACACAGTTATTTTAAGACACGTATTGCATGTATTTAAAAAGTGGAAAAGATAAAAATATTCTGCCCCAGCCCCCCCTGAGCAGATTGGTTGTTAAAGGAATTTAAAATCTTGTTAAGAGGAATTTATGCATGCAAAAAATATTCCTGTTATGTGCAGTTTAATTAATTACCTACATAAAGCTCAAGGCCATCTGTTCAATATATGCGAAGGAAAAAGGATGAGATGAGATGAGATAGCAGAAGACAATTATTGTGATAGTGTTTAAGTATACTTAGTGTAACCATTGCAATACAAAGATACTGGTGACTCCTGATTTACAGAACATTTAGGAGAATATCCCCATACTCAAAAGGAAGCCTCACAGAGAATATGAACATTTTTAGGTGAGCAAATTCCTAAAGCATTAGTAGACTCTGTCACAGCTGCAGTCGAATTCTATTTCTATTTGAAATGTTGACAAAACTTTGAGTCCTAAATTCAGCTCTGACAAGGATCACCTAACCACTAAACCTATGCCTGCATTCTGGGATGTGGAATGAGTGGGTTTCACCAGAAAATGTCTCTTGAAATCTGCATTTTCTTCTGGTTTGACAAATTCTTTGCAGGTAAGTACAAAACTGCAAAAATCAGTCCAGGTAGATACAAAGTACAAGTGTGAGCCCTCAATCCCACCCGAAGTGTATTACATGCAGGCTGTTGATCCCAGCAGCAAGCACAGACATATTATCTTAGGGATTTTTGTTTGTTTGTTTGAGGAACAGAGCTACAGAAAACATAAAGAAACTGAGAATCCAGTCTTATCTTACCTTCTTCCAAAAAGATTAATTCATACCTGAATAACATTTTCATGATAAATTAATTCATCCACCAAGATTATATTTAGAGATTTGTTTCCTAATATAGTTTCTCAAAAGTAACTGTATACAGCCAAACTGCTATTCCCATTATATAATTTGCTATTTCAAAGCACATATTATCCTTTTTTTTTAATCTTTGTCAAAAATAAAAAGTGTTCTACTGCACTTTGCTGGCAAAATTGTTAGTCAGTGTACATATTAATGTAATTGACATATTGAATTGGTACTTGAAACAGCTCACAGCTGGTAGCTTGCCTAACGGTTTTATTATTGTTATTATTTTTTCAAATCACATGTCTTCACAGAAAGAATATTTTCTTTGTATGTGCATTTTTGTTGTTGAAAAACTAACTGGTAGGTTTTCTAAGTCTTCCACAATAATTAATGACACTGATTTACATGTCTACAGTACATTACACAGACACATGTCAGCTGTAATGCTGCTGAACACTTAAAAGTTGTGATTCCTCCATCATTAGTATTGGATTTGCACAAAACAGATACCAGCAGTAAAATTTTTTACCCAGCTCAGTGATGGCAGGCAATGTGACAGACTTTCTACTGAAATACCCTCTGCACATGAGAGGAAATCAGACAACTTACTGCTCATAGTGGGAAGTCAGACATCAACTGATGCATTTTTAGAACAAAACCGAGCTGACAGAGCGTGCCCATTGCAGATCAATGCTTTTGTACTGTGTGGTCGCAGTACCTGTCACTTGGTACCAGGAACCCAAAGGCCAAACTCCCTGTATTGTTGAACCACAGCCTGACTTCATCTGATAAAGCATTCCAACACTGAAAAACTCCCCTAGCTTCGGTTTTGATGTAATGCCACAAATGCATTAAGTTTATTTTTATCCTTTCCTATTTTACTGTCTTTTTGATTGTTTGTTTGTTTGATGTCCTTCATTACATCTGACCTTTATTCCTTTCTCTTTTCTAAACAAATGGAAGAAACTTGGGACTTACCAAACCAGCCTGACGGACTTTTTTTCCGTATGATAGTTCTTTCCCATCTTGCAGCAAATTCATCGTGGTTTGGAGTACTCCCAACCTTTTCTTCAGCTTTCTTCTGTAAGATTTTAATATCCTTTACCTGAAAATAAATTACGGTGAAAATACGAAAATAAGACAGTTATCTTCAAGCTTGTATTTTAGAAACAGCAATCAGAACTTGGGGGACTTTTGTGATATCTCTCTCCTCCATAATGTCAGAGGCAACTTGGGAAGAAGAGAGTGTATACCCCTGAAGGCTTGCAATTCTTCCACACATCTACTACTTTTAGGAATGCATTTTCTCATCTGTACTATTAACAATATTTTATTTAGGTTGTGAATGCTACTGTGAAATATTCATTTTTTAAAAATAAACATTATTTTCAGAGAAATTGAGGAAAACCAAGCATTTCAAATACAGCATTTCAAGCAAGAATTTTTCCAAAAGGTATTTGTCATCTCACAAATAAAACAGTATCTCTAAAAGCATGCAAACTAAATATGGTGGGTGAGTTACAAAAAGCTTACAAAAGTGTGCTTTTACAGGTTTATATTTGAAACCAAATTAAACTTGACAGTTTCCTTTAAATTAAATTACTAAGTTAGAGATCATAGTATAAATAGTGCTTGATAAAAAATAGCTTTCTTGTCCCCTAGAAATGTTCAAAATTAGGGAAAAGGGATTTTATTCTGCAGCCAAATGAAATAGATCTATCAACATATTTTCCCTACCTCTATCGCTCTAACGTTTTGTGGAGCAGAGCACTTGACTGAATTGCTGTATCCCATGCTCATAGTCAACTAACTCTAAATGTGTAGCTAACAATTGACTTTATTACTAAAACAGGTGAGAAAGTAGAAGTTGGTAGAATATGAAAATACAGCTGTGTATTCATTTACACGCTACTTTCTAGGGAGATAAAAGACATTGTGCATGGAGCCAGACACTAGCCACCATGGAAGGTGCTTTTGAGCTACTTGTACAAAGTAACCTTCAAGACACCTTGGGGTGGGTACAAAGGGATCTGAGGGCACAGGGGCAGGTGCCCCAGAGGCAAACAGATTATCTCTTACCTCATGGTGAGACACCCCCATGGGCTGAAAAAAAGCCAGCCAAAATCTTTTTTATGGTCTGCCAAGGTGACTCCTTGGTATGCACTAGGGCTGCGATGAAACAGGAGACTTTGGGCTAAGGAGATCACGACACAGTGAACCACTGGGGCATTGCTCCGCAGAGAGCCCTATGCCTATCTGGCTTTTCCTTGACTTTCTCTCGTGGTATACAGTCCATTTCTAAGGCTCCTCTTAGATGTGCTAATTTATTTTTGTAATAACATGAAAAGGAAAAATACATGCTTGGGAAGAAAAGGAGAGAAAAAAAAAACCTACAAAATCAAACTATTTTAGAACCAAGGACAAGAAGAAAATTATTGACACAGAATCATTTAGCAGGATTTCTCATCATCTCTTCCTAAATAAACACCTGCACGAACTCCTTGCTTAAAGCAAAATCAATTGAGTTTTGCTTATCTCTCAACATAATTATCAATTAATGAGTTTATGTATTTATAAGCTTCATTATTAGTATGATATTCTTCATTGTATTAACTTCTTTCCTAATAATTAAATGTTTGTGTATGTCCCCAAGGCTATTAAAAAGATATCTACAAAAGTAATTATGAGGACACTCACAGTCCCTTTTACCTCAGAAGAGATAAGAGATTTTCATGAAAGTGTCTTTAAGTTCACCATTTCAGTGCTCACAGACTTTCAATTGAAAAAAAGAAAGTTATTGCAGCTAAATGGGCATTTCAGGTCTAGAAGTTTTAAGATTTGAAAAAATGTAAGATGGGAGAGAGTAAGGTTCCTAAGATGATGTGAAATACTGAAAGAGAGAACAGCAGATACTTTTTTAAGCCAGGTGTCTTGATGACAGGAAAGCTACAATCAATGGTAAAACATTGCAATGGGACAGAGAGGACTTCTTGACCTCCATGCTGTGTTGTGAACATGAAATGAGTCACTCTTACAGGGAGATCCTTTAAGCAGGGTCTATATCACTTCCTGATACGGATGGGTAACATTGATGATATACTAGAAACCCTATCAAAATTTCAAGATGCCCAATTTCAGCTTTGTGATATAAAATGGGACTTTAATTCTTTTGGTGTAACACTGTCTGGCAAGCACAGCATTTGTTTATTGTCAGCCCCTTAATAGTTGTTTTCAAGACACTACTGGAAGGGAGGATGCAGTAAGGGAGATTGCCCAGAGGTATTGTGGTTGGGCTGGAGTTTTTCTTTTCCATTTATGAGTGTTTAATACATTCCTGGCTCTTTGTTAGCTCCAGCAGAGAGGTTAGTTGCCATTAGTTGATATTAGTGTTTCTGCTGGGCAGAGCTGCAGAGCGTGGGAGAGGAGGTCTCCTCTCCCAGTGCTTGCCTGTTCTTACAAGAACCCTGGGAGAGGTCATTTGCTTACCTCTCTCTCTGATCAGACCTTTTGTTATTTAGTTACAGGAGAGTCAATGCAAATGTCCTGGCAGTCCAGTGACAACACAGTAGCTGACAGGCTGAAGATGTCTTTTGGGAATGGGATTTGGACTTGCACCTCCACAAAGACTGATTAATATGGGAAGTGAGGGAGGAAACAAATCCATTTTCAACAACTTTCTCAGTTCCAAATCACTTGTCTGAAACCTGAAAACCGTAATGTGTAATTTTGGCACTGGAAGACTCCTTTTATTACAAATTGAGAGGAAGGTGGACGGTTCTGGAAGTGTGACGACTTAACTGATCTTTGCTGACCTACAAATCCCAAGGGATCTGTGATACTGAAAATAGATTCTACTGGCTTCCTTTAGGAGACAAATCCTTTTCATCTTAGAAAACACGCATGCAGCATGTCAGCAAGGGGACTGTTCACAAGATACAGTGACAAGTGAGTGGTTCCAGTCAGTTGACTCCTCATGCTGATCGTTTGGTGGCATATTCTGTTCTGTCTTTTCAGTTAAACCATAGCCCACCTTCTTGAAATAGCACTGAAATGGACATCCCAAAATATGTGCTGATTTTAAAAATATATCACTTTCAGTTTCGTTCCCCAAATTCATTTAGTCAATATATATTTACATTATACATTCTTATATTCTTATGTCTTTTCCATAACAACTTGAGTTATGTAGGACTTGTGGTACAGTACATAAATTGTTGTATGAAATAGAATTTGACATCAAAATAGGGAAGTAGATACAAGTCTGTTATTAACAATCTAACCATCAGAATATTCCATCAAAAATAACTATAAAGTGATGGCATGAACATTACATGAGCCTATATAAAAGAAGAGCAATAATGCATATTAGACAAATAAGAGACTAACATATCATAGTAAAACAGAGGTAAAGGACTATCTCAATTAGTAAAAGGTTTCCAACTTAAAGAGGTTGCTGTTGTCATTGTCTATTGACCTTGCAGTCCCTGTGATATGGTGAGATGTCACAAGGTCAGAAGATACAATGTTTTAAATAACTGGTCTTTCTCTGTAATAATGAATACTTAGAAAATAAAACTCAGTGTTTATATTCAAGAACATCTCCGCTTATGCAAGTATTACTAAATAAGAAGACAAGACACATAGCAGGACAAAAAAAGCCATTATCAGAACTAATTATATTTCTTACTGTAAATCAATTAGTGAACCAGTTATTTAGAGATTAGATAAAGAACTAAACTGAAATGCTGTGATTATAACCACATGGCCCGACTAAAGCATGCACACATGGTAGCCATACACAAGAGAGGTAGACCCATTCTCCCTGTCCGTATCCTCTATACCTGAAGGTCAAACTTACAATATGGAATGACCCTGTGGGATCTTCTCCTTCACCTTCTTACTGCTTCCTACCAAATATTCTTATCAAAATACTTCTCTGAATAGTTATTCTCTGACCATTTATGCTTTCATCCATTTAGAAATAACTGTATAAATAACATACAAAACTTCTTCCCCCCCCCCCAAAAAAATAGGAAACAACAAATGCATGTTATTCCTAAGCAAATATATTCACTGATTAAAAGCAGAGCAACTCCATCTGCTCCTTCGATGAGTAGTTACAGCATTCGGATAGAATATATGTGAGAAACCTGTCAACACTCAGAGTGGAAGCATATGGTATTATCACATGATTTCACTATATTTCATAACTAGGCATACACAACTGAGTCTAATGTCCATAGTAAAAAAAAAATTACACTTTTATTGGGTGGTCTTTTTCAGCATGGAAACACCCAGAACAGGAAGCACGGGTGAACAACAGGAAATAATTTAGGATGAGTACATTTTAAAGATGTCGTCTCTCACTGGAAATATCAGACACTCCACAGAACCAGAATATCAAACTTGAGTAATATTGTACACACTTCTGTGAGAGACTGAAATGTCCTATGACTGTCTCAAAGCTTGTGTCTGTGCAAACCTCCAAGAGAAGCTGCTGCGGCCTGTAAATTGGTCTGGGGGATGTCGCCCAGAGAAGCGGGAGTGTATTGGAGGATGCACCCCCCCACTTCCTTGCGGTTGCATTGTCCAGACTCTTTAGACAAGCCTCAAAGGGGCAGAGGTGTGCTGAGCTGGCCCATCCTGTAGCCGTTTGTGGCCCTATTGTGTAGGCCAGACACCACGCCTGCATTGCTAATGAACTGACAAGAGGCAAACGTTCCTGCCCTGAAGCCACATGCAACAAAACCTGTGGGACCAGAGAAAAAAAAACTAAAGGCGAGCAGATATGTTAATCAGCGGATACGATGAACTTAAAAAGACAGCAGAAAATTTTCTCTGTGTGCATCTACAACTGAAGCTATGATTCGTGTGCACCCAGCACTGAAGACTGAGGACCAACGGGACGCCGCTGGATCCATGGTGGTGACTATTCTTGCAGCCCTATCCCGCATCCTTGCTTTATTTCTGCCTTTTCCTTCCATTCTGTCCTATCGCTACCCCTCTTCACTTCTTTAATAATAAAAAACCTGTTTTGGGTATACGGCATTTGACCTCGTTTGTGTCTTAATCTCGCTCTTGGGATCGTATCGAAACCTCCCCCGACATTGGATCAGGACAACTTCTCATTAAGCTACTTCTGCTGCCAGCAGCTTTGAACTATGTAGACCAGAGTCTGTTCTTCTATTCCAGCAATTCAATGTTAAAAATGTGTTCTTATAAACTCAGATGCAGAGTTACTCAAGGTCAACCAATCCAGGAGGACAGCTGGGCAAGGACGGTGGAAGATAACAGTTAAAGTGATATACACTTCTGATATGGTAACTAACCAAAAAGGTGAAATAAAGCAGTAGGAATTCCAACACTGAGTTACCCTGTTTCTCTTGGACTTAAAATGTCTTTTAAACAAGATTATCACAAGGTTGCCACGTTCTTCAAAGTTTCATTTCTTCTGAAGGAAAAGCCTATGAAGGGTCAAACAGTTGTTTACTTGGCAGTCCTTAAGCCAAGTACTTTTTTACACTTAATGGTGTAGAAAAAAATATGACTTGTCCCACGTACAAAACACTTTATCTGTTTGAATGAGAGTGGGAAGAAGGAAGATGCTATAGCTTTACCTTTTGTCATCATAGGGAGCATGAAAAAAACATGTAATCAGTTAGACATTTGTCCTGCTGTTGTCTATTCTACATTACACATATAAGATTTCGACTGAAAATATACAAGAGAAACAAAGGAGTTGTATGCAACAGAAACCACTACTTGGGATATGCCAACAGAAATGCCTAATTCTTGAGTACATGTTGTAAAATACTGGTTGAATGGTTCCCCAAACCCTGGTCTGCTCTGCATTTGTCTTATGATCCTTTAGGATGATGAATATTTCAACTGATATAAACTTATTCTCAAGTCATCCTTATGAAAATCAGGCTTACAATATCAGGTACTCTGATTTTCATTAGTTCTCAGTACCTAAAGCTCTCACTTCACTTATTTGTATAAATATTTACAAAGCAGTCTACTTTCTCAATATTGTCACAATATGGTTTAATTATGAACACCCTTAATTCTATAATTCTTTTGATCAGAAATATCTTAAAATAGACAGTCATATTAAACTACACTAACCTCCATTACAGCAAGAAAGAAACTCTGCTGTACATCACCAGCCTTCAAGGACAAATCTTCAAGGCTTCTATCTGTCCTGCTTTGAGCCCTCAACTTATCATTCATAATGAACTTTTCTGCCAACAGGCACAACTCTCAACAGGTGACAAATCATTGTATCAAGTGGCAATTTTTCACTTTTGTTGCTCCAATTTCCTTTCTGACATCTTCTTATAGGGTATATATTTGCTATGGAAATGAATGCATTATGCAATACTAGCCTTTCATTTCTCCAAATTAACTCTCCAAATTACACAATGAACTTAGATTTTTGTTACTGCTTATTTACATTTTAACCACAGACCCAGATAAGCAGTTTCTTCCAGATCAGACAAATACAGTAGGCATATTTTGTACAGGCAGACAATTAGCTAATTCAAGAGCTCAAAAAACATACACATTTTGAAAGGCACAAGGTTGCTTTCATCAGAAGAAAGAATCCCAGAGAAGGCTGTGAGGTGGGGCAGGAGAAAAGTAACACTGGTGTTCCTTACAGAAAGGCCACTGAGGCCTTCCAGGATGATCACAGGTAATATCCCAGAAGAAGAAAACTCATGGTGTTTCCTTAAATTTGTTTTTTGGTTTTTTTTTTGAAACAATGCTACCAGAACATTCAGCATGGTTGCCTAGCATAAAGGCACAGCTCTGGAGGAGTAAATCACCTGGACTCTTCAGTAAGCCTACTGGTGCAACGAAGGGAATGAAGAACTATACAGGAAGGCTGATGACAGTTGCTCAAAATCAGTACGCCAGTTGAAAATAATTCAAAAGACATTGGCACTCAGGTCACACACCCAGGAAGTCCTTGACACAAAAAGATGGGTGCATATGTGCTTGGTCATAACAACACTTGGTTTCTAATGCTTTTGTCTGGCTTTTTTAGACCATACAAAGTGTGTAACTGCTTACTTACAAGCAGGTGTTCATCAAATGTGTTCTGTGAACAGTGAGAGTAGTTAGGGTTATTTTACTACAATTTTTGTGTGCATGTTTCTTGCTTTCCTCTCAATTCTTCTCTTGGTCACATCCCAGGACCCCTGCAACTCAGGACACTCTTGTCCCTCTGAATTCCTATATCCCAGAACCTGCTATACTTCCAGTGTGCCCCATATTGTATTGTGGAAGTTCCCCACAGATGTTGAACTGTACGAACACTAAGTGGTCTCTACCCAGCCACTAATGTCTATGAAATTTCATACCCTCTAAACCTCTGCTTTCTGTTGAAGTAGAAATCTGTCAACAGGTTCAACATAAATTGGGAACACACAAGGACTAGCAGACAGATGGACAGCTTATTTATACGCAACTGATCTCCTTAGAAACCAAGTTAAAAATATTTCTCATAACGCTAGAATTAAATTTTTATTTGGTAGCAAATGAAAATATGTAACAATTCTGAGTAATTTTTTCTAATCACTTCACTTGCTTTACTTTTCCTCAATAATTTGTGTATTTACATAGTACAGACAGAAAGTCTTCCAAATTTTTAGTTACTTTATTCTTAGACACCTACGTTCTTACCACGTGTACTTACTCTCTGCTGTTAGAGTGACCTGTAGACTGGATACACTTAGAGAGATCATTAACGACCATATTTTACCTAACTCTTCCACAGGTATGACACAGTTGTCCTTTTCAGCACTTCAGAAATGCAAGGATGCAAGGGAGGCCTCAAATGCCTTTCCAAAGAAATGGAGATGCCATCGTAGTGCCACATAGACCTGACAGTTGCACATTTAGCAGTTCTGTTAAGCATTCCTCGGCCTGTATGTAGCTAAGCTTTGTGAAGACAGCAAGGAAATATCTAAAATGCACATGTTGTTCCCAGAAAGGAGCAAAGAAAGGTATACAAGTACCTTTTGAATATGTACCCTGTTATGCCTTCCCTTTCCACTAAATCCTCATTATCAAAACTCAGCAACCTATCTGCTCTGTCCGTTTCTCTCACAATTTTTGCAACTTCCTGGTCATACTACCAACAGATTTTGAGGAACCAAAACCAAAAGGCACCTGACATCATTGTAAGAGATAGGACAAGGGATGCCATTAGCTTAGCATATGAATAAAAGCCACATCCAGAATACTTGTCTGCATGGATAGTAGCACTTGTACATACACAATCTTAAGACTATCATGGACAAACAAGCCCATAAGTGCTAGTTGTTTGTGCTTAATTTTTATGTCTTGACATTAACAATGTTTTTAAGTGGAACTTTTTTTTGTTGTAAAGATAAATAAATCAAGAAAGGTAAGCAATACTGTAACGTCCTTCAAATGCACTGGGCCATTATGCTTGCTGAGAAGACAAATAGGCAAATTGTTTCAGTGGAATGAAATACTAAACTTTCCACACTTAAAAAACTTACTACTATCTTGCAATGAAGGAGAGTGAGAGAGGGATGGAGGAGTAAATCAGAAGAGAATTCCGCGTATGATTTACTAACATATTCACATAACATATTTGCAGCCATTAAGGCAATCCTTCCTCCACAGGTACCCAAGAGATTACTCTAATGCTTTCACTGGGATTGTCAAGAGTGAATCCCTACAGCTTCACAGGGCTATTACGCTTCGACTGCACTGTTATCTCTCCTGCACATAAATGTAACTCTCATTACAGCTAAAGGGGTACATGAAGCAGCCAAAGGAGAGAAAATTTGCAGAATACTAGTCAGATAAAATTAGCTGTTTACTCCATGTTATGCAATGATTCATAATTTACAATTACTTAACTGCTCAGAATCATGAATTTCAGAAGATCATCTACACCTAGGAAATATCAGCTGCCACTACATGAAGCTGATGTACACATTCATTACCGAAAAAAAATGGGAATTAAAACTGGAACATATTAGTTGGTCCAGCCATGGCCCATTGCACTCAGGCACTGAAACAGGAATGGAGAGTAAGGACCTTCTCAAAGCCAGCCAGTGGTGGCTAGCCTGGGTGACAGTACTGGCACAAATGCTCCATGAAACATCAATTGTTTCTCCATGTCCCCTAAATTATGTCAGCCTTCATTACTAAATGACACCAAACTGTGATCTTGTTGACAAAGTAAATATCACAGTGTTTGTAGCAGTATCTCTGTTATATTTCTGGATCCAGTTTCTGAGACAATGTCTAATTCTACAGTAAATAGAAGAAACTGTACTCTGAGAGCCTAAAGGAAGGACTGGCTTACCCACTGATTTCTTGCCTATTTCTGTGACACCTGCAGATCCTTGCATATGGATACACACTATAGTTCAAATAAATATCTATCCAATTATTACAAAAGCATAGGAAACACCTTTTTTTAAATTTAGAAATATTTTCCACACTGATCAAATAAGGTATTAAAGGACATATTCTTACTCACAAGTAAGGCCTTCAAAATGGGGTAATGTACAAGCTGAGATTTAGGGCACATATTCCTCTAGCCAGTAAAAAAATGAAATTCAGGACTAAAGCAAAGCAAATTACTCATTTCTCCCAAGTCCAACTCAAAACCTGTATTTCCAGGCAAGACAAAGAGTGTACACAGATTACAAATGAATTACTTCTATACACAGAAGTCAGGGTTTTTTTCAGGATGCTGTTGCTGGATGAAAAACACATTTTTCAAAAGAAATAAAGAAGATGTAAGAAAAAACTAAATGTACAAAATCAGGCAGGACTTCTTTATAGAAAAATCATAATTGGTCATAGTATGTAACATTCATTTAGAAACTGCCTTGGGCTTGTTAAATTATATATAAGGTTAAAAAGGGATGAAATATGTGAAAAACACAGGTGATTTTTATCCTCAGAAGCTGGAAAAAAAAACCCTTTTTCACACTGCAGGAAGCTAAATGCACCATCAATATGGACGGAGCAGTTAGAATGGATGTTAGGTATTATCACATATAAAAGAGCAATCCACACTTGACAAAAAACAGGTAGATAAATGGCTTTTCTCCCTTGGCCTGACAGAGTCAGAGCTGGTCACCTTTTAGAGTATGTTGTAAAAATTTATGAATACATTTTTTTCCCTCTCTCTCTGTCTCTCTCATATACACGCATAAACACACACAGAGAGGTCAAAAATACGAGGTGGCTTGAGCAGCAGTCAGTTAGGCAGTATTATCTGGGGAGATAACCAGTGACCTATGTTCAGTTATAGATGTTAACAAAGTAATTGACAGGTACATGGTCTAAAAAAAAAATCTATTTAATAGTCACAGAATACTCTTTGATAGATCAATATCACATGGTAATACTGATGTAAATAAATTACACCACAATTGCTGTTGTAATACTGATGTAAACAATACATAGGCAGGAATTTCTTTTTCTGAGTTCCAGATTGGGGTTGTGGTCATATGGAGTTTTTTTATTTGTTTGTTTTGGGTTTTAATTATAGTTCTTGTCCTAGAAGTGACATGAGAAATGCATTTTGACAGAAATGAATTAAATATATTTGTACTAACTTGACAGGAGTAGCTGATTACCAGATATAGAGCCTTTCACTTTTTGGACACTAGTAGGAATTAAATTCAGTCACAAGTGAAACTTCAGTGATGTATGTGAAGCAAGGTAGTACCTTCATTCTGTTTATAATAAACAAATGCTGATGTTCAAAGGAAAAATAAAAAACAAACCAACCAGCCAATGAAGAGATAATTATTGCCGGTTTTAAGAGAGAATCTAGATAAATTCCTGACGACACATCAGATTTGTGCCGTATTTCCAGAGCTGCCTTTCCCTGTACTTCTTCAGCAATACGTATGCAGAAACTACACAGGGGTACATCTTAATCCACATGACAATCTACATTTTAAAAAGAAAAAGAGAGGTAAGAAGAATGTTTCTGAGAGCCTAAACATAAATGTGACACACTTCAGTTTTTTATCACTAAAACCTAGTCTTCTCAGAAATGTCATCAGACCTAGGGAGTGGACATTGTTGATACTCTGCTTTAAAAAAAGAGGGCTTTCAACAGTGATCCCGTCAGAGGGGATGTGGTGAGGGTACAACGAAGACCATACAGAGACTTGGTTTTAGGAATAAGTGGGGAGATGGAGGTAGAATTAGAAAGACCTCCTCACACTAGTACCATGTACAAGAAGGACATTTTCTGCTTTGAGTCCATACCATCATCCCTTCAAAATGTATGAACCCAGACCTTACAGGCAGAGAGTTTTAATGGCATTAGCAGCACAAGATCTAGCAGAAGGTGCTGGATGCTGTGTGCCATTTAGGATAGACTCAATCCCATCCCTGTGGTGTGAGAAATGCAACACTGTGGACTTGGCTTCTTAGAAACTGTTCATATTTACAATCCCTAAGAAAATTAAAATGAGCTGCTAGAGATCAGCAAGAGCTTCTAGAATCTAATCCATCTTTTCTTAGTAGCTCCACCTGTGAATTTTACAAATATTGCAACATCAGTCTCAGTTTGTGTAACCAGCCCAAGAATTTTTCCATTGCATCTACCTTTTGAGAGTGTTTCTAAGGAGTTTATATGATCTCTTGAGCAAAACGTTAAGGAATCTGCAGCGCAGTTAAACTTTACATCTCATCTATAATGCAAAGCACATGGATCATGATTTGTTTGATTTCAGTGACCTCTAAATAAGACTCATCTACACACTCATTTAAAATAAAAAGCAGGCCAGGGACTCTACCCCAGCAGCACCCTATACTGAATAAGAAATCTGCACCATTTGGTTGCTTATGCTACATCTGCTACTTATTTTGCTGCTGATACTCAGAAACTCAAACTCCTGGAAAGCTTTGTACACAAAATGTTTGGGATCAATCATTTTCTCCTCCTACCCTACATTTCACAGATTACCTCCATGACAGAATTATCCCCAGACCCCCAAACTGCACCATATAGTAAAGTTCCTACCTGTCCAACTCTAAAATATCTTGACTTCAAATTCTGCTTTTCAATGTGGAGGAATTCCCAGAAGAAATAATTCTTTTCCATCTGAAGAAATTGAAATACACATTTCTCTTCAAGATATTTTTTACTCTGATCAAATATATTTCAATTATATTAAAATGCTTAGCATACTATTTTGTTATATATACCCCAATGTAATTTTTTAATATATTATTTATGCAAAGAGATTAAATTATTCTGCTGGATGACTGAAATGTTTAAGAGTAGAATAAATTTCATCATTGACTCCACTCACATGCCATTACTTTTTTTTGGCACCTATCAGGGACCGCAATTGCTTTGAAGCAGTCATTTTGGAAAAGTATTTTCCAAAAGTTTGAAGAGATTCAGCTGTGATTCCACTTCATATTAACTGGAGTTGATGTGAAATATTTTTGAAGTTTCACAACATGAGAAGTGCTGCTGCATTTATTTGGATGTTCCAGTAAAGTGTTGCACCAAAGAAACAGAATTCTGACTGAGCAATCCTGAACAACTTATTAAACTATTTCCTGCATAATGAAAGGTGTTTATAATTTTAAAAGCCAAGCAGCTCAACTTTTGATAAGATACAAGCTTTCATCAGTTAAGATAGTTGCACACAGACACATGGATCAAGGGTAATGAAATATATGGATAATCATTAGTATGTTTAGATTTCAGTGCATTGCTTGCAAAGATCAGGGGGACCAATTATTGAACAAAAATTATTACACCAATTCTTGTTCTATCAGCAACAAACTATTTTTTATCAACTCAACATTTATGTCTTTTTATCAGCACGTAGACTCTAGCCTTGAGCTAACACGTGCTTTGCATTTGCAGTTAGCTCTTTTGTAAACTTACACAAATGCAATTTTGCAGAAATAATTTATGTTAGACTATATTAATTCTAACATTAGCATTTTTCAGAGTCTGAAGACAATGTGGAAGGAAAGATATAAAAAAAGAGACAATTTAGTAGAGCTCCAGCAGTCTAAACATCATTATAGAACAAAAACATTTCAAGAGCTCCAAAACCTTTTGTTGCTGGTAGGGATAAAATTATGCTTCTGGCTATGCTGCTGTAAACTTAAGGAGACACTAGATTAGATGTAGTTTAAGCAGGTGTCTGAGAGTAAAGTTTAGCACCCTAACATGGAAAGAGATTAAAATAATATTATTTTTGTTTTTTTAAAAAAAGAAATATTTTAATTTATTTGATCCCTCATATGGGAAAACTATACCCACAAAATGCAGATGGAAACGTTTCCTAGATAGCCACTACTGTGAAAGCAATTTTAATTTGATATTAAAAGTTACATTGTTGACATTTTATTTTCCAGTAAACTCTCTTTTATGGATCATCATGCAATTATCCAGTCACAGAGATGACTATAATTCCACTTTATTTTGCTGAATGGTCTTCAAATGTGTTAAAATATAGAAATCTTGTCATCAAAGTTTTTCCACACAAGCAGGCAACTTTAACTACAATACTAACTTCTGACTACTGAAAAGGATTTCTACCTCAGCCTTAAGCAAGCATTAGCTTCTTATAACACCTTTCTTTCTACTATAAAAGATGTCTTTAGAAGTGAGCCCAAAGTCCTGAACAAAGCACACGAGCGTTTTAAGGCTCCGGAGAGTCACAGCTGATCTGTGGGCAAACTGTTAGCAGGAGCTGTAATTCAGCTAAGGATCATGGTTCCTATCTAAAGCACTTCCTGAGGCAGTCAGCCCTGAGGGGGTGAAAAAAAGAAATAAGCTCTTCTGGATGAAGCTGGAGAGCAACTACCAGCAGAAATATGGTCTTAGCCCAGTAAATCTCTTTCCCACACCTCCTTCCCTCCCTAACAAAAAAAGGATGAAATTATCTTAGATCAAAGATGAATGGAGGACAGAAAAAATATCAGTTAATGACATCTTAACCATTTTATTTTGATTCTCTCCTTTTGTGACACTGTTTTTAGGAACTACCTATCAAAATATCTGTTGTATTTCTCACTGGAAAATAAATTCGGGTTTTGGTGACTTCAAGAAGTACTAGTGGTACCTTATTTTAATGAGCATTTCCTAGGTTCTTAAAACCTCCATGGCAGCTTTTGGGGAGAAAGATTTTTCATACGAACAGTTATGTTACTCACAACACTGTATCCATTTGCACAAACACATCACTGTATCCAATCAAGCAAACAGAACCAAGCAAGTATAAATCTGATTGTCCTGGGTTTGAGTGAGTGGCGGGCGGGTTTGGTAGTGGGGGAGGGGGCTACAGCAGTGGCCCCCTGTGAGAAGCTTCTTGAAACTCCCCCAGCTCCAAGTTGGACCCATCTTTGCACCAAGGCCTAGCCAGTTAGTGACTGTGGCTGTGCCTCTGTGATAATGTATTTCAGAAGGGGAACTTGGGAGTAGGAGTTGGAGTTGTGAGGAGGAGTTGCAAGTAGGACACCTATGCAAACACTGAGGTCAGTGGAAGAAAGGAGGAGAAGGGGGGTAAGTGTGCCAGAGCAGAGACTGCCCTGTACCCCGTGGTGAGATGGGAGGGCCCTGCCACCATGGAGGTCAGCAGTTGTTTTGCTGATTAAGGATACCAATTAAACTCAGACACCAGAGTGAAAAGAGCAGGCATATTTTACTAGTGATAACCAAATAATATAACAGAGTAATACAGAAAACATGCAGTAAGAAAAGACAGAATAATGCACCTAAATCAACAAACAGGAAAATACAGGGTAATGCATCAAATCATTACTACACGAGAGAGAGAATAGTGATTAAGAAAGATCCATCACCACTTGCATATGTTACCATCACCCAGATCCGCAGTCGCCGGGGAGCCCCGGTTACAGCGAGGATTTGGAGAGCCTTTCCCGGCAAGTGGGAAATCCTACGCGGTGCGTCCACCCGTAGGTGAGGCTTCCAAAGTCGCTGTGAGCGGGTCCCGCCTTATATACCAGAGATCAACAAGCCAGAATAGCTGGCACCTTTGTTTTGAGTGGAAAATTTCTGGTTTCATTCTCCTGTTGGATTCCACCCAAAGCCTGCCCAGGGCTCAAGGGGGGGAAACCAAGGGAGTTTCTAACAAGGCCAAATACGTGGGTTCTTAGCCTTGAACAAGGCTAAACAAGGGAAGTTGGATACATTCTCTCAGCATTTCGTCCTCACTACTGATTATATTCTGTCTAAGCTGCATCTTTCACTAGTGATCTTACATACTTTGTTAATGACTACATACTAAGTTAGCAGCTTCGGCTTGGGGCGTGTTGTTCAGGCTTCAGTATTTCAATGCTTTAGCACTTTTTACATCAGCATAAGTGGGTTGTTATAACTTAGTACAATACCTACTAGCACAATGGTTATCAGTTATAAAATATACAGGATTCATCTATAGGTCAACTCTGGCTTGGGCCTGTTGTCCAAACCTTAGCACTTCACCAGTGGAGCAGATGCCGATCTGCAGTCTGTGGAGGACCCCAAAACAGAGCAGGTGGTTGTGCCCAAAGAAGGCCGGGACACTGTGGGAAGAAGAAGCTCCTGCTGTTGTAGATCAGCCCTGAGAGGACATGGGACACATGGGGGTGTCCCACGCTGGAGCAGCTAGGGGAAACACTGTGGCCAGCGGGAGGGACTCATGTCAGAGAAAGTTTGCGGATGACTGTCTCCTGTGAGAGGGGAACTGTGTTGGAACAGAGGAAGAATGCCAGAAGTTCCCCCTGTCACCCCAAGGTGGAAGAAGTGGAAGGACTGACTGCACCTCCCATTCCCTACCCCCTGTGCCACTGGAGGGGAGGAGGTAGAGAATCAGGAGGAAAACTGAGACCAGGAAGACGGGAGGGATGGGGAAGGTGTTTTTAAGATGTGGTAATGCTTCTCACAGTCCTACTCTGCCTGTTAAGTGTTGTTGTTGTTAGAGTCTGTATTAAATGTATGTTCTTTTTTTCTTCCCCTAACAAGTCTGTCTCTTTCCTGTGATCATAATGGGTGAATTATCCCTTCCTCTCCTTACCTCAATTCCCGAGCCTTTTGCTTTATTCTCTCTTTCTCAGTTCGGAGGGGGGGGGGGGGGGGGAGGGGGGGGGAAGGGGGCAGCAAACTGCTGCATGGTGCTCAGTTGCCCTGCGGGAAACCATGACACCAATCTACTTTGGAGATACCTGATCATTTTCTAAATGGAAAATGGAATTTATTTCATCACTGTTAAATAAGAGAATGATGCTTTTACACTCCTTTTAGCAAGAAGCAGGTACACCTGTGGGACAGGTTGCCCATTAGGCAAGGCAGGAGGAAGATGAGACTGGGTTCCTTCCTCCCCTCTACCTGCCATGTGATCTTGAGCAAGTTGCTTCATACCTCTGAGCTTTTGTTTCAAAGAAAAAAATGTTCAACGCAACATTTCAGAGAATTCTGCCCCTAGAAATCAACCAGGTTAAGGAGTCAGTATATCCACAGTGACTGTCCCACCAGGTCTGCAACACTAAGACATAGGGCAGAATAAACAAGGGAAACATGATCTCTCTGTGGAGGATGAAGTCCGTCTCTACTCTCACCGCCTGAGAGAGGCAAGTCCTAGGATACTGCAGCCGTGTAACATGGCTTTTGTAGGATTTGCTGTAGAAACAGTTGTTTGAGATTAAGCTTTCAGAGGACTCTGTGTATGGGCCCCAAGTGCATCCCCTCTGTTGGGGGTTTGGTTGTGGGGGCTTGGGAACAGCCCAGAGCCAGTGCAGCCCCAGGGAGCCACTGGCCCCTATAGCACCCTGACACACTTTTTATGTGCTTGTACAGGATGCAGATATGGCCAAAACATCTCATCATTTTCATACTCAAAATAATATTTAAATGGGACCTTCGCATTTAAGGAAGCTGCAGAGGAACTCAGAAAATTTAAAGAGGTGCTCTCAGCCTGATAAGTCTTGAGCTATCAGTTCACAACACTTTGAAATAATTTATTGCCAGCAGATAATATTACCAAAGCAATTGAATGAGTAACTTACTGATTACATTATTTTACATCATTTTCACTCACAACCCCATTTGTTTTCACCTGCATTTTTTAAAGCCATCTAAATTCTTTTCTCCTCTTTCCAAAAGTAATTTCAATAAAGCACTTCTACACTGCCACTTCCCTCTTGTGTGGCTGAATCATCAGTGATCTTCTGAATGCAACTACCAGCTTGTCAATGGAAGCACCAAGAGAAACATGGCCTGTGGCAAACCATGCAATTTTCTTCTAACAGAACATGGGTAGCACCTATTAGGTAGCTGTGAAGTTTCTTTGCAAATGCCTAAAATGAGTCTGCTTCATGTCTCTTGTATTTGAATACCACGTATGCATGACTGCAATGACATTTTGGATAAAAAATGCTCATGTTAGCAGACTCAGTAGGGCTCTGATCTGGATGCAGTGTCAACCTACTCACAACTATTCTGGCTATGAGCATCTGGAGTCCCTAACATGCAAATGTAGAGACTTCTGCCCCTCTGAGAAAACATCGGTGTCTCACAAATGAACAGCACACCCTGAACCAGCTTGTGAAATTGAAGTGAGATGATATACTGGGCACCCGCTCTGTACAGAAATCCATCCCAGCTCTGCGTGGTGGTATAAAGCCAGAGGCTAATATCAAGGTTTTTAAAGACATCCAATTTCCAAACTACCACCTGCTTGCAAAAATTAGGGCACAATGTGTACAGAAGGGTGTCATCAAGCAAGTGATAATACACTTTGCAAGATTCATTAAAACAAAAGGTATAGGTATCTACCAGTTACGCCTCACAGCAAGAGCTGTTTCATACCAATAATCTGCCCAGTTTAAAGATGAGGAAAAAGGTAGTGAAAAAAGTTCATATCCAGCAAAACATGTTAGTGTGTACACACTAATAAACAAGCAGAAATAGCAGTGATTCTAAACTAAAGAACAGAATTTGGTAGCCTCTGATATTGATGCTTACAGACTTGCCCTGGGCAAATCAGAGTAAGATTTCATAGTGTGACTTCATAGGACATTTTAAATCCAAGACTAAGAGAAGTCCTATCTCAATGTCTCCTGGTTGCTAGGATTATGTGTAACACTTCCACAGTCTCTTCCCACTTTAGTCCAAAGGAATCGGTGCAGGAGCACAGGTAAAGGAACATACCCACTTTTGCTTGTCCAGTGTTAAACAACAGAATACTAGTCACAAGCAAAAGCTGATTTTATTGAGCTGCTCATAACAATTATAACAACAAGAAATTTTAGGAATATTTTAAATCAAGGACAATAAATTGTCTCTGTGAACATCAATGTGGAACTCATACCCAGAAAGGCCACAGTGAAGAAAGCACAAAATTTATTCTAGGAGAAGCTAAGACAAGCAGGACAATAAAGCACATATTTACTAAAGCATATAGAAACAGCTCAACAAGAAACCATTCTACTTGGCTGAGCATTACATGGGAACATTTTCTTGGAGAAAACAAAGTTGTAATGACAGAGCATTTTGTGCATAAGGAATTCTGTAATCCTTTTAGTGTGTGAATAATAGTTATTTCAACTTAGAATCCAAAGACTGAAACAGATACCAGATTACTGACTATATTAAATAAGATACTAGAAACTGCACTTCTTGCCCTTGACAGTTATTTATCATTATGACAGAATAGGAAATAGGAAAGAAATAGGAGAGAGGTCCCCTGGCAGAATGGACCAAACTGGAGGACACATCACTAAACCCAAATAACGTACAATATGGGCTCACTCTGCAAGGCACATGTGACACTGGCTTCATTTGATTAGAGACATTCATTACAGCCACTTCTCTGCAAGTGAAAGGAGGCCATAAAACCTAAGCAACTCTTCAAAAATCAGAAACAAATTCAAAAAAATCAAAGTTACCTTTTTCCCCACCCTGCCCCACCAAACAAAAAAGACATAATTAGAAGGCATCAGCAATGGGATAAAGGATTGAATATTGTCAGAAATTCCTTTCACATTATTTTTCCTTCTTCTCGCACAAAAACTTGATAAATCCCTTCTTCCTCATTCCTCTCCTCTGGCATGAAAGTTGTGATTGCGATTATCTGCCCTTACATTTGGCAGGGGGGTTGAGGAAAAAGAAACTGAGAAAGCCTGACTTTGGCATATGTACAAAGCCACAGAGTTGTTTTTAGAAGTAAGGTTCTGCACATGGAATTGGGTAGCAGAAGCTTAACTGAGACACCAAAGAAAATCAGACATTTTGTAGATTTGAATTCCAAATAAAGCAAAAAAAATCTTCCCAAAATGAAGAAAAAAACTTGCAATGGGATACCAGACAATAAAAATTAAAATAAACAGGTTTAAAAAATATAACAGTAGAAGACAAAAACTGGTTCTCTTCAGAACTATTCAAGGTTTTACCCAGTCTTCTGTGTTTGCTAGACCACGGAAACCCACCAGTCTTGCAGATAACTCAGAGACAGAGTCTGTCCTTAGTGCTAAGCAGGAACATCACTTCACCCGTAATAGCAATTGCCATGTAAAATAGCTGTTTTCAAGATATAAGAGTCTTCTTGGACATTAGGAAAGGCTCTTCACTGAAAGGGTGATTGGTTACTGGATCAGGCTCCCCAGGGAAGTGGTTGTGGCACCAAACCTGTCAGAGTTCAAGGAACATCTGGGCAATGCTCTTAGTCATATGGTTTAGTTTTAGGTAGTTCTGCAAGGAGCAGGGAGTTGGACTTGATGACCCTTATGGGTCCCTTCCAACTGGAGATATTCTATGATTCTTGCAGGGCAGGGCCACATAGCAGTCAGGTCCAGGGAATATTCAGAGGACTCTCTAAGCACCCAGCAAATACAATGCTACACACATTACACCAATTTGCTTCTTCACATTCCTAAAGAAGCAATTAGATGAAGTATGAAGAATCATGTCTCTGACTAAATACATCTAGGATGCCTCCTCCAGATAAGATTAAAATTAAATCAGAACTGAAGTTTGTATAGAGAGGATTCCTGTGCCTTCAGAAGAGTCACTGTAAAGATTCAGCTCCCAGGGATTAAGACGATAAGCACAGGTCTGCTTATCCAGGAACAAGACAGCACCACCTCCTTAAGACTGCTGCTCTCCAGTGTACATCCCTTAGGGGACACAAAGTGCCTACTCTGCTCTCTTGACAAAGGATCCTGTTTGTCTCAGCCCTGTGAGAGGCTTAGGAAATCTGTGCTGACAACAGTTGGAGGGTCTGCCCCACAGAGGAGAAGTCTTCTTTGTCCTGATTTCCAAGATTTGTCATATGTCTATACAGAAAAAAGAGCCAGGGAGAATCCTTGTATTTTCTAATCCTCTGGCTCACAAGAGAAGACCTGACATGAACCATCCCTCTAACCTTCAATATACACTGTAGCAGCAGCTTGACTGGCTCCTTCACATCCTGGCTGAGTGTTATTAAGAAAGTGACCAGTTGCTTTGTTTTCTCTGTTGAAGCTGTCACATTTTGCAAAAGGAAACAAATATTAACTTTCTATCAAAAAAAACCATGAGGTTGACTCTGCAGTTGGTGAATTAGGGGTGGTTCTTCTGGTTTTTTTCTGGTGGTTTTTTCCCCCAAAATGATCAACTCCATCAATGGATGAGGAACAACTTGCTATTACTGTTCACTTCAAAACCATCCCTACCTTAAAGCCAGATTGAAGCAGACTGCTATCAACAACATCCAGAACAGACAACTCAAACTACAAGTGTTACATTATTATTAAATCTAAAAGGTCTCTCTCTCCCTGTATCGAGCTCATTTGCCCATATTAGATATTTTCCCAATACACATTTCCAGGGGGATTCCGTCTTCCTCCTTACTCTGTGGCTCAGCTTGCATTCACTGGGAAGAACCCATTCCCAAGGGGAACACCTGAACTTTTATAACTCAACTCCTTCTGGGAGTAATGTAGATAGTATTCATTTATCCTTAATTCTTTCCCTGCAAAAGTGTCTTGCTTCTAGGCATATATCTATATAGGCCTAAAAGATATAGGCCTAGAACAACTTTAACTAAAGGACTGTGGAAATGAAAACATCAAGTTGCTATCTGCTATACATAATTTTATAATTAACAATACCTTGTATGAATGACAAGTAAAACTCCTTTACCACCCCCCTTAAAACTCAGGTGGACCAGTCTGACACATGAAGGTTACAATCCTGGTTTATCACCTTGCTGCTGTTGCCTGATTCCTCATTCATCCCATCATTACTTTCACCCTCTTAACCTTTGTTTCTGGTTCTGATACTCATACAATCTTCTGCTGGTCTGATTTAAATCAGTAACTACCAGATAACTATTCCACAAAGAAGGTAGTCACTGAATTTGTTTTTCTGTCACAGAGAAAAAGAAATTTCTTCAGGGAATGGTCTAAACATCTCAACAGAACAAATGCGTACAGCTCTTTCCTCATTCAGGACTGAAACTTGACATGAGGTAATAAATCACTTCTGAGGGACAATGAGTTGGAATAGCTGATCCTCATATATAAGATTTTTGGGTTTTTTTCTTATTTTCTTTTTTGTTGTTGTTGTTGGCTTTTTTTTCCAGGGATACCATTAAAACAATCAAAACCAACTCTGGAGCCCTTTTGTAAAAAAGGCAGTCCAGTCTGCAGGCAGCCTTCAGAGCCCTTCACAGCTTGGACAACTCAAAGTTTCTGACATCTCGTGCTGGACAGTCACCTTAGGGAATCTACTACACAGTCTCGAGCCATAAAGCATATATTATTTTCTTCATATCTAATTCCTTTAAAACAAGAAGAGTCATGTAGAGCTTCCTTATGGGAGGACTTTAAAGTTGGTTAAGCCAGATGGCTTCAAAGACTTTCTGCAAACTCATTTTTCTTTGTTAAGAAAGGGAGAAGGAAACAATACTACATTAATTCTCCAAACCTATTAAGGAAACAAAGTAATTCTTAAATACTCAATGGCGATGATACTCTCTCAAAACATCTCAAATACCAATGGCAATGTTACTCTCTCAAAACATCTTCAATTAAGTTGTTTCACTTCCTGAATCTAGCTATGATCATCCCACACAAATTTTACTCCAGCTTTAAGAAAAACATTATAAAAGGAAAAAAAAAGTATTATTATAAATTAAAATTTATGTTGGGTCAGAGGTTCAAAATGTTGTGGTTATGTACTGATTCTGAAGTAGGAAACAAGATTACTATTTTCAGCCAACTGCAGTCTTTTTATGATCTTCAGCAAGTTAAATAAAAAGTAAACAAGAACCCTTCAACTTTTTCTTTCCACTCTTTGGTTTATTAATACATATTAAGCTTTTGAGGACAGAAGCTGTGTCTTATTAATTCTCCATTTAGAGCTCAATAGGGTGGGCATTCCGTCCACTGCGCTGTACACAATACCTCATATTACCTCAATACCAACACAATAGGAAGTACCAATAAGAAAAATCTTCTAAAATGTTGCCTTTAGGAGAGAACTAGGGAAATTTAGAAAAGTAAAAAAAGAGGATCTTTTAAAAGTATACCTTTTAGTTAATTTTTCACTGATCCATATGAAAGTAACTTACATTAAGTAGAAAATTACAGTAAATACAAAGGTTAGTAGTTCACTGTTTGCAACAGTTTAATATATAATCTGTGATCAGTCCCTCTTTATTAAAGGCATGGCAGGATATCAACCACAGGGTTTTGACTTCAGATGCAAGGAAGACAGAGAGCTACATTCTGGTCACCATGTCCAGCCAGGACAATTTAACATGCAAAAGCACCGTTCTTGGCTAAAATAAAGTGCAGATGGGCCTGGAAGTGGGAGATGTTTACTTGGAAATAGTATGTAAAAGCTATGCAAAATGATGTGGTGTGTCTGTTAGAGTAATGAACTGTGACTCTGAAAAGTATAAACAGTGCTGGAAGGCACCTGCTTAGAGATCGAGTCTGGCTCAGTGACACACTGTTTGGCTAAAGAACTGAAGTACAATAAAAAGGCTACATAGAAGAAAAAAATCTATTTAGAAGCACAATACTTTCTTCCCCTACTCACAGCTACACATATATTTACTATCATCTTTTCATTTAGGTGGAAAAGTGTCCCTTTTTTGTTTGTGTCAAGATGCGACTTTGGGGGCATTAAGTTGCTGTTTAAGAATTTCACACTGTCAAGAAATGAAACAACGATGAATGCTGTCAGGAAGTGAAGGAGGAATATCTATCATGCCAAAGAAACTAGATAAATAGTAGGGACATGATAGAACCTATTCTATGAAACACTGTGCTAGGAGCATAATCTTCATGAGCACATGGGATATGGATCAGAAAGAGAAACCAACCTAAATATTCTCTTACCATGCTCTGTTAATATCAGCTGCAATAAAACCGTCCAGAAAATTTTGAAATTAATCGTTACAAACATTACTGGAAAAATTATTTGCAAAGAACAAATCAACTTCAGATTATTCAATAGACAGTTTAACAACTGGCATTTGCAAGAAAATTGTATAAAATTCCTAGTTATGGCTTCACAGTTCTTGAATTTAGGCCAGATTAATCTCTTTTGTCTTGCAGACAGTCCTCAGAAAAAAAAAAAAAAAAAGAAAAAGTACAGCAACACTGAATTGCTAGAGTGACTTGAACTTACTACAGTCCTAGCAGTGTCACCATAACAGGAAAAACCTATTTGTTAGAAGGCTTGTAAAAATATATATATATATTCACCAGCTATGTGATGCTGACATTGAATTCTCACCTCTGCAGTTCCTTGTTTTACAGTAAAACAATAGAAGATTCTTCTAACTGTACTTTATCAGACAGCTGAATAACAATATTTTGGCTTAAAAAGGCAGCAGATGAGGTTTGTATTAACTGGACATGTTTGGTGCAGTTCAGTTCATTAGAAATAAGATTCTCATCAGTAACTCCATCTGTCATCTAGAACCCTGAAAAAAAAGTAGTACAGCCATAGCAGAAGTTGCATTTTGGCATGTGGATGGTAAGGAAAAGGAAGTTAAGAAAATAATCATAAAAACTGAAGAATTATTTCTAATAAAAACCCATTTGTTACTCAAAACAATACAGTCACACCAAATTCTCATAAAGAAAAATCCTGACCTTATCTATGGCATCTTCTCTTCCTCTCCATTTAAGAACAGTAGGGCACAACAAAAATGATTAGTGAAGAGTCATAATTTCAAAAGGCCAGGGAGAACTCACAAAGGAGACAACCACTGCTTTGCTTCTCTCATCTGTAGGTGCAAGAGAACCACGCCTCGATGGGGCTGAGAGCATCTTTTGTACATAATGGGCTTCTCTCAAGCCTAGTTAGCAGAGGTGACTCTTCTCAGTGGGGTCATTACTCTTTGAGAATTGAAACAAAACATAGCTGCTGTTCCCATTGCATCAGGGAGACAACAGTCTCAACATGTCATCACTTTTTATTCTTGTTGCCTGCTTCTGTTTAAAAATGTCTTCTCACCCTCTTAAAAGACCAGCATAGCTTCAACTTCAATGAACAGTGGAGTAAATAAAATGAGACACATGTCTAACATGTATAGGAATTTAGCCATCTTCAGAATGGTAAAAACAGGACAAAATAGTTTATAAAAAAAAAAATCTGTTCACCAGTACTACAACAGGGACAAAAAACACAAAACAGCAACAACAAAAAACCACTGCAGGAAATAAATATCTGCCAGATAATTTTGAATTTCTAGTAGGCAAACAAAATTTGATGAAATAGGATTTGCTCTGACTACTCCCTGAGTCTGACTGTAAATATGTTCCAAAATAACAAAGGGGAAAAAAAAAAAAAAAACAAAAAACAAAAAAACCCCAAACAACCAAAACCTAAATAGATTAATCACTGAAATGCTCCTTGAATCTATTCCATTATTTTTAGTCTAAGACAAAAATATTTCCCTTTCAGAATCATTATACATCATATTAAGTCCATCTATAATTTTAGTCACAGGTGTAATAAGGAAAAATAACCCCATCACCTTAATCAAAGGCAGGTTATTTCCACAATCTAAAGCTAATCTGAAAGCAGACAGATGGCTTTAAGAAACGTTGCTTTTATCACAAAACAGACAGATGTTTCTGAATAGTTTTTTGGTAATTGTCAGATAACCTTGTGTGTCTTGTACACAAGTATGTGAGCTCTCTCTTAGCTTCTAGCTTTAACTGTTGCCATTTATGCCTCGAAAAAAATGAAGCTGACAGCTTGAAGATGGCAATGTCTTTGCACTGTGGAAGCTTCACTGCAGCTGTGGGAAGAGAAAGCAGCTACAAGAAAGGGACCATGTAGCTGTCTGAAGTCAAGAAGACAGCGCTGGACCTGAAGGAACCAGCTGGTTTCAGGTAACACAAAGCAGCTCAGGCATTGTCCCAGTTCTTAAGTCTGCACACATTCACTGGAAATACATCCTGAAATAAGGTCTGCATGTTTCTTTTTTTTACTGCTTCTAAGGGAGCCAGAGATATTACTGCCATAGTAGCAGTCCCAACTTAAGATTTTTAAGTACAAATAGAAGATTAAAATTACAAAGTTAAAAATAAAGTTAGATGCAGCAGACCCTTAGGAAAACAGACAGACACATATGTGTGTCTTACATAAATGTGTGAAAACTGGCAGCACACATTCAGATGCCGTAAATCTATAAGCGTGTCAAAAAAATAACGGTAGGAGGAAAACTCACAGTGCACTGGCTCGAGGACTGAAATGTAAAAATTTACTTCTAAAGATCATGCAGGCTCTGAAAATCATACTGATGAAAGAAAAACTGAGATGATGGTTTATTTATAAAAATGCTAGGAGATTCCATGAACTATTAAATCAACGAAAAGAATACAGACTTATTCTTTAGAAGAAGATTTTGAGAGTTCATTTAAGTCTAGTCACATATGAGTTTTTGAAATGTTCAATACTACTATATATTATTTATTAGTCATCATAATGTGCTTTTAAATATTTGCTTAGAATGCCTCCCATAGTAGTCTTTATTCTCTGTATATATTCACTATAATACTTTGAAATTATTTAACTTACGTACATAATATGTATTTAGCAGATATTTTTCATAAAGCTGTGATTTTTGAAATTACAGTTGCTGTTAAAAAGTCACCATTTAATAACCATGAAAACTAGTGTATCTGAGAGATATCAGTTACTGTGCAGTGAAATCATACTGCCATTATGGATGCTGGCAAATATTAAACAATTCATTTATTAATGTATGGTAATTAATTTAATGTTATTAATATATGTCTTAGATTGACCCAGCCGGATATATTTATGGTAAAACTGACTTAAATAGAAATCCATATACTCTTACGAAAGTATAAAATCAACACAATTTTCTCCTGGTGAGAAAAGAGGTACTCTCAGATCTTTTTCAGTGTTTGAGGGAGGTCTCTGACAACATAAACTGACAGAAATTCAATCTAGAGCCATATTCTGAATTATGCCAACTGAGACTCCAGCCTGCTCACAACTATCACAGACTTCATTTACAGTGATGCTTCCATTTCTTCCTCATGACAGCTCCAGATTAAAGAGGACTTTGAACAACAATTGTAACTCCCCCCCAGCATAGCCATTTTTTCCTTATTTAAGAAGATGAAGTCACAGATGCTTAAGAAAAACAGCAAAAAAGTTTTAAGCTGAGATTTGCATTACCTTGTTAAAGAAAAGTACACAGACATAGTACAAAGACACTCTTACCTGAATTCTTTCCTTATATCTTCTCACAACCCTAAAGGCTTTAAATCCAACCCAATATCAGAATTATCTCTCAACTCCCAAGACCTATTTACATTTACAATTGTAGGATGCATGGAACAAGGCGGCAATTCAAGACCACGTTTTTCCTTTCATCTAGCATCCATTTTAAGTCTTAAATACAGTTAGATGAAAATGGCTGTTATCTCTACAGAGTTTTGGAAAGTATAAATAAAAGATTTATAGTGAAAAGTACTCAGTCACTGATGTGATGACTTTGCATGGGCACACTAATAGCAGAAGGAACATTGAAGGGCTTCTGTTAGCAGCTTCGCAACGTGATGTACAAGGGAGGATGCACAAAAAAAGATGTCAAAGGGAACCTTCTGTGTCTAGTGCTATCCAATATTCTCAGCAGCAACCCACATGATAAGGTAAAAAAGTAGTAGAAAGTAAGTTTATTAAACTTACAAATGACATCTTGCTGGGAATGTTTCTTCTGATGCCTGTCAGCAACACAATACGATAATAATACTGGAGTGTAAGCATATTCTTGTTCAGTAACTGCTACGTGCTGCTGATGAACCCACAGTGTCTCAAGCTCAGTTGTTGCCACATGCCATAAAGGAGTCTGATTTTGTGTTTCCAAGTAGCCACCAACAGCCAGTTTGGATTTTTTTCCTTTTAGCGAGCCCTCTTCCTTAACACACATATGCATGTTTCAAAAATCACTTGCCGTCCCAGCTGAACAACTCTATAACCACACAAAGCACAACAGTTTACCGTATCACACACTGCAACTTGCACATCAGGGATAATGCTTTACAGATTTTCAGTTTGACCATCTTTTCCTCTTTAATACAGGGTCATGTATTTCTTTGAGCCTCTTGAATTCTTTTGAAATGAATGCTAGTAGTGTAAGACAGAGAAGTAGTTCTGGTATCAGAACAGGGTTTGAAGACCATATCATAATTAAGAGCTGCTGGTACTAGCATACTGCCCTCTTGAGTTTATTCTTTTTACCCACTCAGTCCAATGGAGATATTTATTCTAAAGTCTGTGGATATTTGATCAGGTCTGTAATCCACTTGATGCAATGGCCAGGTAATTAACTATGTTTACAAGAAAGAAAATTTTATACACAAAACTTAGTTTGTATATGTATGTATTTTCCTCAGTTTCTTAGAATCAGAAGTTATTAGAAATACTAGACTATTTCTCAGCAATAAGGTTATAAAAATTTGAGGAAGGAAAAAGACATAGTGATTATTTCCTGTGAAGAGCAGTTAACTAAATAGATGGGAGTGCAGTAATTGAGATTAAATCAGATATTTGAAACTTATACTTAGTAGCGAGAAAAGTTCACAAAGCTCTTCTCTGGAGAGTCCTTTCTAGGCCTATCTACAGCAACAGCTCTGAGGGTATTTGCTTGGCCTCATGTGGTGGTTTGACCTTGGTACCCACCAAGTCACTCTATCACTTCCCCTCCCCTTTCCCTTTTTTTCTCAACAGGGCAAAGAGGGGAAAGAAAATAAGGAAAAAAAGAAAAATGACCCTTGTGGGTAAAACAAAAGCAGTTTTAATATAAGCAAAGCGAAGCAAGCGTGGAAGCAAAAAAAAGGAAAACAGATTTATTCTCTACTTCCCATGAACAGGCAATGTCGGGCCTTCTCAGGAAGCAGGGCTCCAATACGTGTAGTGGTTGCCTCGGAGGACCAAGGGTGACCCCACCCCCTTCCTCCTTTCTCCCAGCTTTATACTCGAGCAGACATCATATCGTCTGGAATATCCCTTTGGTCAGTTCGGGTCAGCTGTCCTGGTTGTGCCCCCTCCCAAGATCTTGCCCACCCCGTCCCACTGCAGGGGGGAAATGTCGGAAAGAGCCTTGGTGCTGTGTAAGCACTACTCAGCAGTAGCCACACCACCAGTGTGCTATCAACACCCTGCCAGCTCCCAACATAAAACACTGAGCACCATGAGGGCTGCTATAGGGGAAAACCAATTCCAGCTCAGCCAGACCCAGTACACCTCGTTACTGTTTCAAGCAGTAAGTTTCTTTCCTTTCTTAAAGAGTCAAAAGTCTCAATCTTGTTTAAGGTTTGCAATGACAACTAAAATTAAAATTCTCAGTTAGCAACAGCTGCATTACTCTGTCTGCAAATTATCCACCTTTGAAATACGGTATGAACTCCAGCCCACCAGAGTTTCCAGCTGCTGTGCAACCCAGCACACTGTCCTGCTCAAGAAAGAGCAGGATCACATCATCTCACAGACCTGATGCTACAGCTCTCCCAGGCCAAGCTGGCCAGCATGGCCGGAGTAAGCGTCTTTGCATCACAACCTGAAAATCAGGAACACCTCTCCGAGTTGGTGCCCTGACATCCCCAGGGACCTCGCAGCCAGGAGGGTGAGGAGTCAAGTGCAGTGCCTTGCAAACACATATCCACCAGTCTCTCACCCCTCTCTGCCTAACAGCTCCTGCTGTGAACCACGGGAGAACGTGGGGCAGATACACTTCTTCTCTGAACCCAAGAGGAAATGGAAGTTGAATGACAGTTGAATTTCTACTGGAAGGTAATATCTATAATCATCTTAAATCTTCTACAATCACTATCTTACCTAGGCTTCTCCACTACCCAGGGAGTCCTGTCTTCATAAGTAACATAATGGAAAGCGGACATGTATGAAATACATACTTTTCATAGAGTTCTCACTAAAATCGTAATTCTCAATTCACAAGAATTAGATTATTAGGACAATTCAGCATTCAACTGGTTTAAATTGGTTAATGGTTGGACTAGATGATCTTCAAGGCCTTTTCCAACCTAGATGATTCTGTGATTCGCCTTGAGTCAATGAAACCAAGCCCTTGTCTGCTGAATGTTGGGAATTCTCCTTCAGACAGCACATCTTTAACTGCACAAGAATGTGTAATGTAGGAACTGGGCCAAAAACTTAAATAATTGTACATGTTTCGTGTTTCATTAATGTAATCATACAGATCTGGAATTATGTACATTTAGGTTACAGCAGAGTGTTAAGACCGAATGTAGAATAATATTTTAAACTAGGGCAGATAAAAGTTTTAAAAGTAAGGTCTTTTTACTCATAAAAATATTCATCCTTTAGTTTTTTTCTGAAATTATATCAGTTCCTACATCATTGTCCTTCTTAATCAAATACAGAAATTAAATCAGAGGCACTGATGAGGAGAATATCAGCAGAAATGTACTTAAGCTTATTACATAATACTTTCTGATTAGAGCCCCAGTAACACTTCACAGATTGAGATACATGATTATATCTTCAATTTGGTATGACTGAAATGTTTTATTTTCATTTCAATAAATGAATTTCATACCTAAAAATCAGAGCTGAACTGCAGTTTTACAGAAAAATATATGGGTACATTCCTATTCAAATATATATGTTGTTTTTTCTTGGAAGGCCTGAATAGATTTTGAGAATTCGTAGAGAGAGGAAAAAGGTGCACCTTATTCAGATAGTGGAAGATAGCTTTTGGGAACAAGGAACATCTTGGAAATTACAGGATCTGCTGTTTTGTTCCACTTGTTATAAATAAAAATTTCATTTTTAAATGCAAAATATTATGGTACAGTGATTTACCTTAGATTGCATTTGATGTCTTTCTGTACCTCTGTTTGTATCCTATTTTTGAACATTCAAAGAGCTCTTACCTATGAAGGTAAGAAAAAAATAGCTCCTATATTTGAAACATTTATATTTAACTTTTCCAGAAATTGTCAATCGTACAACAGACTTCTTTGTTTTGAAAATACAATATCTTTGTAAGATATCATTCTACCTTCAAGGGAAAAAAGGAGGAATTCTGAGTTAGCTGTGTGGAATATATGTAGAAATAAATATAATTCCAGTATGAAGTATGGCCTATAAATCCATAGTATTATGACTGCCTTATTAATCAGTTATTCTAAGAATGTAGTACTCCTCGGTGTATCGTTAAATAGCTTCATTATAACATGGATACTTCAAAAAAAATCCTTTATGGAAATTAAGTGTTGAATGTTAATTAGTTAATAGGTTAATTAAATTTTTTAGTTGATTAATCAGTAATTTTCACTATGTTTTGCCACAGGATTGACCTACAGCATTTCACATGTAAGAGAAAGCGTATCTTACAGGAGGCTTTACTATACTGTTTTGATGATTTGTCCTCTAGTGAAAATGTAAATACTTTAGCCACCAGGTAAGTAAAGATACAGCTTTTGAATTGCTAAATGTTTACCTTTTAATTCTGCAGCTGAAAGGAAAATATTCTAGGCAAAACAAACTAGACAAAACAGATCCTCAGCACTGATGCAATCTGTATTGGTACAAGAAGAAAATCTAGCCTACTGCTTTTATGCTGTATAAAACTTTTAGAGACATGACACTTAAACTTTCATAACCACCTTATTATCTCCACTAACACAAAGATGGTAGGATATATCTGGGGAGTGGAAACTTCACTCTGCTAAATTCCCTCCCGGTGCTCATAATGTGGTGTGCAAAGAGGTAGCATCCCGAGTGGACTTGCCTGCTTCCCGAGTGTGTTGCACAGATTTATCCCGCTCAAAGGATATGGCATTTCAGATGTCAGGTAACAGGCTCCAGGTACAGCCATCTGTTTGCTGCTGCATTTGGCCCTCACTTGTTCCTTTTCTGGTTTTCAGTCCAGGTCTTGCCTGATGAAAAGTTCTTCTGACCCTCCCTTCCTCTGGAAATCTTGGCACCAGACAGGGAGAAGGAACACACAGGAATGTTCAGCAGCCTTACTGCGGCTTCATTTTTGGTTCCAGCACGTGGCTGCCGTCTGGATGGTAGTTTATGGGCCACACATTAGGCAAACAGCATGAAGGCAGTCCACAAGTGTAAAATTAAAATAATCTCTTTGTAGGAGGACTACCAACTAACTCCAGCTACCATTCCAGTCATGTGCTCACAGACTGACTTCAGTGCTCCCTAGCAACACTTTTTTTCCACAACTTCCACACCTCTCTACAACTTGCATGCACAGTACCACAACTAGCACTTCCTCACCTCTTTCTTTGCCCAAGATTTTTCTTTCAAAGCCAAATCAGTGGGTGCTTATGTACAGGACAGCTGGTTCACATGTCTGCTGTCACACTGAGCCAAAACTGCCTTTTCCACAAATCTTTCCAAGCAAAAAAAATGAGAGCAACAATAAATCCACTGGCATTGCTATCCACTTGGATACAATTAAATTATGTGAAAAAGACACAGTGCATTTCCCAGACACAAGGGACATTATCCTTACCTGTGCATCTGATACCTTCATAGGATGCAGCACCCAGCACAGTACTAGGATTCCTTTCCTTCTCCCAGGTGAGAATGCCTGTATCAAACAGGATACAACACTACGTATCCAACTTATGTTAAACTCATAAACTAGAAAAATATATCCCTGTGTGACTAATCCTCTATTTCAAATACAGCTTCCCTAGAACAAATGATTTAAAATGGTTTCTGCATAAATTCCTGGGTACATCCTCATAAAGAGACAATAATGGCACTGGAAGAAATTACCTGTAATCAGTCTGTGATGAAATCAGGCCTCAGCTGTGACCCTGCAAAGGGTGACATGCGTGTGCCATTAAACATTACAACTCGATTCCAGACTATGGCACCATTCAAAGACCTTTGCGAGTCTAGGAATTAAACTGTATAGATAAAAACAGAAGGGACCTATTTCCTACCGCCTTAATAACAGTAAAAAAAAAGTCACGCAAAAAATATTGTGTGAGAAGGTGAAATTGTGGAATACATTCAGCATGAAATTGGGCTTGAAGTGTTTTGAATGGTGAATCAAACACTACATGCAGCTCTGATTGTTACATTCTTTTCATCGAAGTGGCTGACCTCCGAAGGTGACCCTTAACATGACAAGGAAATCTATTGCTTCGAAAGTGAGAAGCGCTGAAGGACATGGAGCCAAAGTAAGCTGCAATGTGATTGCTACCCTTCGACACTCAGCTTCTTATATAAATGTCTACACATGGAAACAGAAGTCAAAACCGCTTTTTGCACCCACTTAGTAGGCAGAGGGAAACAGCTTGGCTAGAAGATGAAACTCCTAACAAAAGATCTGCCATGAAATTTCTAGGTGTCAGATTGTAAGTGTAAAATATGTGATACACACACACCAGTTACGATGTACTGAAACTGTTTGGGGAAGATTGCAAGGAAAGGGAGAAGTGCTTACATGCACACTCCCACGTGCACCAGCAGACTTGTCACCAGAGATGCTCTGGGGGTGGTGCTTCAAAGGACCTCCTGAGGCACGACAGGGTGCTCACAGGTGGCCTTCCCACGCCGTACTGCTGCAGCTTCCGCACCATAAGCACATGTAGGATTTTGAAAGCTGTCTCTATCATCCCACACCGACCCTCAGAGGCTTTAGGTCTGGGCAGAAGGCAGTTGTAACTAGGAAAGATGCACTATCCCTTCTCCCAGTTTTTGCACTGAGAAGAGGGTGGGATGTGATCCAAAAGAAGGGAGAGCTTCAAGGCAGAGCTTAACTAACACCCTCACCTGTGTACTCTACAAATCAAGCATATTGATTTATTTCTATGCTTTGCCAGATCATTAAACTCGCCAAATGATAGAGCAGGAAGAGTCAGAGCCTGGAGAGCAGGAGCAACCCAGAGAACTGGAGCCAGAGGAAACCAGAGCTGCATCTAAGCAGGAACAGGCTGCAGAATGAATGGGGCTCCTGGAGAGGCCTGAAATGCAGCAGTTACCACATGCATAACATTTCTTGGGCTACATAAAGCAAAAGATCACAGGATCTTGTTGTAATTATTCCTGCTTACATTTGGACCTGCAGAAAAGTAGAAGATGTTAAGGCATAGTTTCAAGTGGGGGGACACACAAAGTGTTTCCTAAGTCCTCTATCAAATGGGAATACATGCAACACTACACATGGGACTAGAGGGTACAGTACTCACACCGTTTGCAGATCCATGCCTTCAGACATACCTAACAGCAACAATTCCGACTGAGGAGATAATGAAGATAAGAACCCACTTCTCACTTTCTTGCCGGCTTTTGCTTTTGTAAAATATATACTTCCTTCTCATTATGCTAGAGATATTATTCTACTGAAGCCACATTGTATATTCTTATTGCCAGATTGCCATAGTTTAGAATTCTAGATCACCCCTCTAATGCCATTTGTGTCAGAAACTAAAGTTTTATGATGGTGTCTCTAAACAACAGCATTACATTATTGGTCTGAATAATGAAAAGGTGGATTACATTATTTTTGCCCGTTGAAGCTGTCTGTCATATGCAATACAGATACTGCCAATACAGTGGTTAAGTGCAATGACTAAAAGATAGCTAAGGATGTTTGCTGATGCTTGGATGATATTTATTGTCCTCCTAATGCTCCCTGAAAGAATCCTTATAAATGACAGACTCTTCTGATTACAATCAAATTAAAAAAAAATCTCTGTATTAGTATGGGTATAATTTGGAAACCGTTCTTTGTTTTTCCATGGTTCAGTGATAATACCATTTTATACATCCTGCATTTTAAATCCTTTCCAAATGTGCTTACCTATTTTCTGCCTAGGGCATTAGAATACATGGCTCAATAAAAACAAACAAATGAACGGAGCCCAGGGTGATAATCTTTAAAAAGCAGGCAGTAAACTATTACTAGAACTGGATCCAGATTTTGTGATAAAATTTATTACACTGAAGTTTGGATCAGGGCATTGAAATAAGGTATAAAGTAAAAAGCAGTCTTAATACTTGATGTGCAAAATATCTTTTGACTCATGGGAAGACAAAATTTTGATTGTATTTGAATTCATCTGTTCTGTTTCAGAAAAAGAAACAACTCACCCAAACCCATTTTTTGCTTTAGGACAGATCAACAACAAAAAGAGATTATAGTTACTTCAGGAGCATCGGAGCCAAGTTTAAGTCTGTGCTGAAAAATGTGCTTGAAAAATGCTGTAAAGAATAGTTGTATAGTAGAGTAGCCACTACTAAATAGACCAAGATAAAACTCTGATTCAGTTTTTGATGTTCTGCAATATAAGATAACGGATAAAAGAAAATAAAGCCTACTTTGTGGAGAGCAGTAAGAGGCAGCAGACTGGGTCTGTTGTGGAGTAACTGAAATGAAAAATGAAAGTAAATGGAGGAGCCCTACACACTGGGGGTGGTGGTTCTTTTATGCCAGAAGAAACTGATGAAATTAACTGATGTGAATGTGCAAAATATCCCATGAAATAAGACAGGCTTGGAAACATGACTCAGAAAAGTCTTTTCTCAGCTTCTCCAAGTCTTCTCTAAACTGATCCCTTGGGTTATAGCATGCTCCATTTAGACAAAGAAGTTAAATCCAGACCATGCACTGTTGACTGTCTACCCTAAAATTTCAGTGCTGAATCTCTTGGTTCCTTTAACCTGTTCAGTTCTCATTAGAGTTTCATCTTCTTTTTTTTTTTTTTTTTTTTTATATAATTCAGAGACAGGATTATCTGGACAGTGGTAAGGAGAAGGGAGAGCCTGGCAAGGGGTAACGGTGTGGTTGAAAGCCACGGAGATCTGCAGGTTCTGCAGAAAACAGAAGGTCTGTAAGAAAGGCCATCAGGATTGGGGCAGTCACAAAACTGGAAAATGGTAACATTTTTGCTGAGGTTTGATAGTCTTCATTCTAAAAGACCACATGAGACTTTAAAAAAAAAAAAAAAAAAACACAAAAAACCACACAACTGAAAACTCATTTTTTCTTCAAGGAAAATCTATTAATTTAGATTTTTCAAACTACCAGCTAAAGTGGAGACTGACTCTGTGACCTACCGCATCAAATATGCCAGTGGCACACTCTGATGCTGGCATTTCTTAACTTGATTCTTGACTTAAATGCCCTTTTAACATGCTCATTAGTGAAATTTTCTAATTAAAAAATGCAACAGCTAAAAAGACGCCCCCTCCTACACAAGTCACATGGAACCAACCTGAACACCTACATGGTTCATTAGCTGAATTGGCAATTTCAGATCCCAGTGCAGTTCTCTACCACTTCTGCTAATTGAATAACTTGTAGAAGGCGGCGGCTGTTATCTTTTTTATACACCTGTCACAAAAGGCAGAACATAATTTATTCTATGGAAATACAGTTTTTGCTGCCTCGAATACCTCAGGAATCCAGAGGCTTAGAATAATTTGGTCATTTTTAAGATTTGCAGAGGAAAGTGTTGTCAGACTGATAATCTGCCCTCTTCCAGACACCTTCTGCCTCCTCCTTCTTTCACCCTTTAACGTCACCATCTGCTGTGGTCCCCTGCACAGTTAGCTTGTCATTTGGTTTCATACCCTCTTCTGTCTTACTTTTCTTGTGCCATGTTCTTACCCCTCTTTATTTAAATCACCCTCTTTCTCGTCTCTGTCCTTCTCTTTCTGTTCAGCAAGATCAGGATCCAACAGACACTAATACCAATCCCACATGCAAGTTATTACATGTGATCTGCATTTAATTGCATCCCCCTCATTGGCTTCACACATTATTTCTACAATATGCTTGCTTGTGTATTTTTCTGCACTTTTTAAATCTGTTCAGTTTCTAAAGCATCATCGCATCTTCTCCAAAATGACTACAATTCCTGTAGTCAAACTTGATATTGTAACAGCCCTTTCTACCTTTACCATGTATTTCTCTGCATCAGCACCACCAGATTCCTTCTCTAGATTTCTCCTAGCCACAGAGAGCTGAATATCTATGGGATGAATCATCATACTCATGTACTCTCATCTACAGCAAAAGAGTATCTTAACACTGTTACCAGTGTCACAAGACAGCCACACATCACAAGGTAGTAGCAAGCCATTTGCTCTTTTGAGATAATAATAGTAATAATAAATAATAATTTGTAGTGAAGAACTGAGAAAAAAATGGTAAGCAGATGAATGAATTTTAGTCACAATTTGCATTCACTTTCTACTTAAGCTTGTGCCATGGCAATCTTTCAGTGCTTGTTATCAGACATCAAGTTTTCCCTCTTAATAGCTCCAGGAAACTAAAATATTTCTTGCATATCACTCTTAGAAACCTCTTCAGGAACAGGTCACATCACATCTAGTGACATTGTCTCAAGAGGCTCAGTAATAAATTCAAACCTCAAATTGTACTCCATTCTAACATTATAGCACCAAAACATGAACCATGAGGTAACCCAATGCGTTCAGCATTGCACAGAGCTGCATCTGTGCTACCTGCCCTGGGTGCTGTGAACAGGAAAGAAGAACAGGAATGATTCACGAGGATTTTCACAAAAGCAACTTTAAAAGGATATCTATCCTAGCTACTTTTATTGAGATTTAAAATATACATAACTGTATGGAGTGCAGGTGTCCAGGGGCTGGCAGGGGGCTGCGGGGCGGCTGCTGTGAGGGGAGGCCGGGGCTGCCCCCTGCCGGACACAGTCGGTTCCAGCCGGCTCCAAACGACCCACCACTGAGCCCCGCAGCCGTGATGGCAGCGCCTCGGGGAAAGCCTGGGTAAGGAAGGGCAAAACGCTGCCCAGCAGTGAGGGGTGAGGGGAAAATATGTGAGAAACAGCCCTGCAGACATCACGGGGAGAGCAGAAGGAGGGAAGGAGATGCTCAGGGCACCAGAGTTGGGATCGCCCTGTAGCCCATGGAGGAATCATGCTGGAGCAGGTTAATCCCAAAGGACTGCAGCCCACAGGAAGGATCCACACTGGACAAGTTCATGAAGGACTGCAGCTCATGCTGAGGACCCAAGCTGGAGCAGGGAAAACTGTGAGGAAGATGGAGTGGCAGAGATGAGGTGTTATGGACTGTCCATAAGCTACCATCCCCATCCACCTGTGCTACTCAGGGGCAGTGGAGAGGAGGTAGAGGAGGAGTGAAGTTGAGTGTGGGACAAAGGGGGAATGGGGGGAAGGTGGTTTACTTTTTGTCATTGTTTCTCACCATCCAAATCTATTTTAATTGGCAATAAATTAATTTTCTTCAGGTCAGGTCTGTTTTGCCTATGACAGTAATTGGTCAGTGACCATCTTGTCCTTATCTCTATCCACGAGCTTTTCCGTTTTAGTTTCTCAGTCTGTCCCCTAGAAAAGAGGGAACGAGAGTACAGCTGGGAGGACCTCTGACAGCCAGCCAAGGTCAACCCACAAAATACCTTCAGAGAGCACCTCTGCCTCAACTGCATAAACACAACGTCAGTGAAGAATGGAGTTCCAGCAAGCACAGCCATATCTTCTTTCTGTTTCAACACCACCACACGCTTTGTGAGCCAGAGGTTCAACATTAAATACCCTATGTAGATTACATTGATTACATAGAGAATGCAAGGGCAATATTCAAATTAATTACCATTCAGTCAATAAATGGGATATTATGGGATTCAGCTATACATAAATTTATATTTCATGTACAAAACGGTCACTAAAAACAATGACACATCAATATTTCTCGTGATTTAAAATTTAAAGCATTATTGATGTATTTCTATTTTAAGATGAAGTTTCTTAGCCACTGGAGTTATGAAAAAAAATTTCCCCCTGTATGATACAATTTGGTGCCATTTTATCAGTGCTACTGTTTGCTCAAGATTTCTTTCTGCAGGCACAGAAACCACATTTTAAAATAGATGTTGACTTCCCTATTCATATCAACATGCATTTGCTGTGTGGCCTAATGACAGTATCAAGAATGCAAAACCTTATCATTTACCACTAATAACCATCTTCTTACTCAGGCTGTGTGATGTACTTGAATGTCAACATTTTTTTGCCCTCTGCCAAAAATAAAGCACTTATCGGATATATAAAAAGGTAAGCTCTCAGAAAGTACTTCAAAGATCCAACTATCTCATATTTCTATTGCCATAGTTAATGATGCAGATACAACCCGTCCCAGTAAAGAACTTTTGGTACCTACAATGTCGGTGCCCTAACAGCTAGCATTTAGGTACAGAGCAGCCTAAATCTTATTAGCAGCAGGTATTCTCTGTGCAGGGTATGAAGGGATTATGCAATTCAAACAGGCACTCCTTTCCAATTCCTAGACAGCTAAGGAGACACTAAGCAAGTGCAGGGGTACTCCTGAAATCATGCCCTCATCTACAGCCTAAACACAGAGACAGGGCTTCAGGAGAGAAACACCTGCACACTCAGTGGCCAAAACCCAAATTAAGCCATTTTTTGATCACAACCTGAAAAAAAAGAAAGTAATCACCACTTAAATAATACCTCACAATGAAATACATTCATCCAGGCACTAGAAGACTGAGACCCAATGCCTTTCTCAGCCTGAAGGAGCTTAAACCAACATCTCTAAGCCTCCTATGAGGGTATTTATCATCAGGTAATGCACAAAGTTGAAAGAGCTACCAACGCTCCTCTCAGCAAAGCTATGACATATTACTGAAAAGAACTGAAGATGTGTGAAAAAGAGAAGTCTGGGAATCTGGTCCCTGTTCCCAAGACTCTTTCTCTAGTTTGTATTTGAGGATAAAATGCAATAAACTTCCTCTCTCCTTCTGCTGTGGCAATTTCATACAGAACAAACACAACTGCACAGTAGTGCCTGCACATGTTCCACTCGCTCCAAATCTATCACGCCCGTTAGGACTTGTCAAGGATGTCTGCAGAGTAGCATATAGCTTCAGATTCCTGATTGGGCTTAAGTAGGATTTAGATGTTGAGCTGATCAGATGGAAGCTATTACAGACATAAAAATGTATAAATGTAGCCATTTTGAAAACCCATGTCAAACAGAACTGCTAATGAACCGACTGAATTAAGAGTTCATTGACAACTGATCAGAGGCTTTCAAGATCCAAAGCTTCAATTAAGAAGCTTCCATTTTGTCAAACTGCACAAATAGATCTCAGGCTAAATCCATGTGTGTCACACTGAGAAACATAGCAGTGAAGTCTCTTATTCACTGATGCCCTCGTAACTACTCCAAGTATTAAAGCCATCAACAATGATGAGTACTTGACTGCTAGTGTATCCTCACAACACTTCTATTTCTTTTAGTGAGATATGCTCAGAAAGATAATGCAATAATTTCTGCATTCATCTTTGTCCTGTTGCAGCAAAATACACGTCCTCTGTGACCATGATGATGTATCTCATTAGGTAGAGGCATTCTGTATGTTGGGGACATTCTCCAGTGAATTAGAAGACATATTCTAAACACAACAACAGAGCAAGGCTTAGGCTAGACAAAAGTAACTCTTCTTTAGATTGTACTGGGGCTTAAAAGGTTTATTTGATGTGCAATAGAGTATTCTTCAAAGCCCACTTGAAAAATGCATGATTTTCTAAGGATTGGAAGTGTTTTGGCTTTGTCTGCATTTTTGTTATGTTCTTTGCACATACTTTGACTTAAAAACAAGATGTGTAATTAGCAAAACAAGGGGAAGACAGAATCAGTTATATAGGACCTTCTACTACCTTTTCACCCCAAATTTACTGAAAATACATACTACTTGTCAGAAATGTGATATTGTTCTTGGACATAATCAAGAAAGATGAACATCTGTCCACCTTTATAGCTGATAGAACAATTAGCCAAACAGAAAAATATTTTCTATTATTTAAAGAAGTTTTGCTTCGATTAAAATATTAACATGAAAAATATATCTGCTGTTAATAAAATACCTAGAGGCTTCAGGAATTAAGATGACACTGAGTGCAACAGTCAGTAAACGTTCTAAAACCAACCATACTCTTCACCACAGTCATCACAAAATTTGAATCACCTGGAAAAGGAAAAGAAACTTTGCTTTTAACTTATCTTCCTACACTTCATTCAGCTGTATTCTGAAAATAAATTCTATTCCCTGATGTGATTTTCCCCTGCCTGTCCAACATTTCAAATCTACATAACTTAATCTATACACTAATGGACTCCTAATTTTCTGGGGTAGTCAACCACACAAAACACTAACGCAGGTCATTAAAAGAAGTGGAAAATCTAAACAAAGACATAACAATTAATTCTGTGCAAGCAATAGCTTTACCACAAACCTATGAAAAAATATTTATAGCGTTGTTTTTCCAAGCAGGGTATAATTTAAATAGCTAATTCTTCCACCAGTTTATTTTATGACTGTCACATCTTTAATGTTTTAAAGAAACAGCCTCTAAATCTGTCTGTCCAACTTGCAATTTTTTTTTGGTTCTCTTCTTCTTACCCAGAATTTAGGCAGATTATTCAATCAGTCATTTGGCCTTGCTTCATTCCTGCTTAGTGCCTCTGAAGTTAATTCCCAGTGGTGCTTTATTTATCCTCTGAGACAGAATTTCATTGCAATATCCCATGATGTTAAGGGGTTGGGATAGGGAGACTTCATCTAGGCATAGTAACACACGTTACAGGGAAAATGAAGTATAGGATTTCAGTCCACTCTTTGCTCAAGTGCCATACTAAAGAGCAAATTTAGCAATGATTTAGAACTCTGTGCTTAGTTTTATAGTGCAACATATCTGTTCAGATATTTTTTATATATAATCTATATATATGTATATAAAAACCTATTTTAAATGACAGTAGTCATCAGTGAGATCATGAAAAGAAATGCATTCCACAAGCACATAATTTCAAGCTAGGCTTTATATTTTAAATATTATAAAATTAATTCCTGTAAAGAATTAATTTCATAGTAAAATGAAACATATTTAATTATCACTGATTTTGCTGCACAGCACTGGAAACTCAGAAGACAGTGTTTTAGTTTCTTAACTGTTTATTTATTCAAATTTTGTGGGGAAATCTGCCTGGTAATCTGAGCACAGGGTGCTGGTATCTGCTGATGGAGCAATCACCAAAGAGACTAGATGCGTTGAGTGATCTATTGCCATGATCTAAAACCAATTTATAAAATGGCTGTGGATCAGTAAAATTCTTCTGGAATTCCTTTTTCCTCCAAAATTCAGAGATTGCATCCCAGCAAATTTTCTATGTTCTGCACTAAAAATTAACTTCACTGTCAACACAATACATACATTGAATTATAGGGGTCAGAGTCAAGAAAAACACAGTGACAGTCTAGGATTACATGTACAGCAGTTGTGTGGTGTGAGGACACGTCTGCCCAGCACACATACCTGAATAGCCTTACCAGTCACACATTTATAAAGCCCTATCTGACCATAAAACTGGGAAAACTTGAACCTGGACTGCTACAAAACTTCCTACAAAGGCTAATGATTTAATTACAGAGCTGTCAATTTTATCTCTAGTGAGAGAACTAGTTGTTTTTATTTATTATTTTCCAGAAAATCCTTGACACAATACATGTGTAGTATGCCATATTCAGTAGAACAAACAGAATTTTTGGAAATGCCAATAGAAAAAAAAAAACTAGGCCAACTGTATCCAGCTCTTAACCACTGCTGTGCTCTGTAGCATAGGTATTTTTCACCTAAAGGAGAACAAAAACATTGTCATATGAGTGACACCAAGGGAGATTTCCCTACAGTATGAGATATTGTGTTTCGTAGAACTATTTTCAGGGTCACGTTCGCAACAAGCGTGTCTTTAATCTGAGAATTGTCAACAAAATGGCTTGTAGATTTGCTTTCTGACTTCTGTAAACTGCTATTATTGGCTTCTCTGTTAACAGGAACCTGCAATTTGTCAGTAGCCAATTAGCCCAGGAATAAATGTCTGTCTCTTCTCAGCCACCCTCACACAACCACACAGACAGAAATAGCACAAGAATAGGAGACTTGTCTGTGAGATCACCTGTATAACATGAATGGCATCAGTAAGACATTTTTAAAGGGAGGGCATGAAGGAATACAGTTGCAACATCATGTGAATAAGATTGCTGTCACATCTAAGGCTCAATAGAAAGAGGGTAACTTAAAGCCACTGCTAAATCATAGAACAAAGAATGAAGCAGAAGAGCAGCAATACATATAAAATGTAATTTTACTTGGCACAGAAAATGTGGTTTTGATTAATTTTAACACTGTAGAATATACAATACAAAAATGTCAGGAGTTTTCCATTTACCATCTAAAATCCCAGGACCAGAAGTACTTCCACTTTGTTCTTTTTAATAGCTTTTTTTACACAACATGTTGATTCATCATCCCTGGCTGCTCTGTAACATTCACACTGGCTGAAAAATACTGCGTTATCTACCTCTAGTAATCAAGGTTCTCTCTTTTTGATAAGCAATTCTAGATAACTCATGAATGTTAACCCCAGCAACAGAATGAAATATTTTCTTTTTTAAGGTATTGCTTTGAGGCTGTCATGGTCTAGAAAGCACCATTAAGGTATGCATATGACTTAGCACCAAAGAATCTGAATTACTTTGTTTTCATTCCCCCAAGCTCAATGTATGTCCTAGATACTTACAGAGGTAGAGATACAGAGGTAGAAAACATTCTTCATGAAGTGCAGCAACAATTTCATCAATATGGGACTTCCAATACAAGCAGATTGCTACACTGAATTTTAAATTTGTAAGATAAAGTAAGTTTCCTCAAAAAAATTCCCAGAGGGCATATTTTCTTTAATACTTCAAATATATATGTAGTACCTTCCAACTGTTTTGTACAGCATTTCTATTTCTTATTTATGGTTTAACCAATTTCTCAAATAATTACTGATATTTTCAAAAAACATGAATTTAAATGCATTACTAACAAAAATGGGGACCAAAAATCCCTAAATATCAACAAAATATTACATTTTTTTAATAAATCAATTTGATACAAAACTGTGACATTAATGGGAACTAGTACTCTTTTCTGCTTTGTTCAGATAGTCCATAAATCTCCTGTAAATACACCAAGTTTCTTATACACAGTATACTTTTAATTATATTAATTCTTGCAACAGTCAAAGTGTTTGAAATGAATAAACTAGTGAAAATAGTAATTATTTATAGATGATCCATCTTGGAGAAAACATTCTACACAAGATGCTGATCCTGAAGTTATTTGTCTACTTGTTGAACTATAAATAATGCATGCTTCCAAATATCTCAATATTCAAGTTGAGAAAAATTTACCTTGAATACAAAACACTTTCAGAAGTGTGATCTAGATCCATATACTGAAAAATTAAGTCTTCACATCTAGTAATTGTTTCAGACTCACTGGCGATGTCACCATACTTGGAAATTTGGCCAACAAGAATTGAACTGTGAAAAGTGGTTTTGAGAAAATCATGTTTTGTGAAGTTCTGGTAACACTGTCTACTGATTCCTACTGATTAGTAGCTCTTCAAATGGACAAAAAGTTTGACCGTTCTCAAGAAGTAACCCATCTGAGCTTTGATTTAGGACGTGATTTGTACAGTTGGTATAACTGAACTAGAGCATCGTTACAGAAAATATGATATTCATGACCCCCTGTTGAATATGACATGGCACAAGCAAGATGAAAAGACAAGTTCTCATTTCCTTCCCTCTGATGACAAGCCTCATCTATACGTCTTGAGAACAGATCTGAGTTGCCTCATGCCTAATGAATGTTCAGGTCTGTGTATTTCTGTGTGGAAAACAACTTTTTCATCTAATTAAAATCTTTTCTATTTCAAAGGGAAGTCAGGCTGGAAAGTCAAAATATCTCTAAGCCAAAAAAGCATCTAAAATACATTGGAAAATTTTTTTCATTCTTAGCAAACAATGTAAACTAAAAAAAAACACCACACCTATTTAGCCTATGTCAGGGAAACAGAAATAAAGAAAATCTAGAAAACACTATATTTCATTTAGAAAATGTCACCACAAAAAATTCCGAATTTTTCTATGAAGAAATCTGTCAAAAGGCATTCCAACAGTGAACTACATATTTTTGTTAGAAAATAGAGTTTTTGTCAACTGTCAAAAAATTCCCTTCTGTTTTGTGAGGTGGCCAACAAGCAGTAGCAAAATTCCAGTGAAACCTAGGGATTTTTTGCACTGTCTAGTCTCTGGTCCTCGCATGATGAATTTCCAGGTCTTGGCTGCTTTCATGGCAGGGTCACAATCAGAAATACCACCATCACAGTCAGAAATAACAGGCAAGTTGGCTGGCAGTCTCTCAGGAGAGACACCAGAAAGTGAATGAGCCTTGTAGTTAAGCGACAGTTTTATTCAGGAAAGACTTTGTTGCTACTGTTTTGATGCAGCTGTTGATTGTCTTCAAATGTGTGTGTGTGTTCGTGCATCTTTCAGCAAATACCTGCTAGACTTTACAACTACAGACATCTCTTTTTCCACAAAAAATAAAATTGACTTAAGAAAGTACATAATTGAGTTACATAGTTACACACTAACATCCAGGTCTTAAGTCTATATGAAGTCAAAGATTTGGTCTTGATAATATATTATTGCACAATTTCACCAAAAATACATTTTCCAAACAGTACTAGGAAAAAGAAAGAATGTGCTGAGATGTAAAATAAAAGTGTCTCTTGTTCCCTTCAGAGTCCTTTCACTCATCTTGGTTAAAGTTCTTTCAGTGCCTCTTAATTAATTGCTGTGATTGAGGTCAAGTTTGAAGATGATATGAGGTTAATTTTAGACTCTCTCGAGTGCACACTGAGAAACTCATTACTGTTACCGACACTTGAGTGTCAAGTTAGGTAGACCTATAATATCTCAGCATCTCAACGATATTGACCTTTCTGTAAAGAAGTACTGCCTTGGCCTGTGTCATAGAGGTCTACTCCTAGTACCTTTTTAATTTCTTTGATTCTGCTGCCAGATTATAAATTACAAGTGAGAGCTCAGCGTTTCTAATTAGTCTGATGTTCTCCAAGGAGTCTAGTGAATACAACGTAGCAACACATGTAACTAACCACCACCACAAGTGCTTTTAGCAGAAAACCAATTAAAAAGAAAATGAAAAAAGAGAAAAATTGCTCTGTGCTTACTCTGTGCTCACTACCAACTGGCTTATTAGAAATCACATGCTTTGTCTGATTGTTGGCCAGCAAGAATCTTACTGATGGTAAAGCAAGTTTATACTTGGTTAATTTATTGTAAGGAAAGCTCATATTCAATTTATAATATGTGTCTGTATTATAAACATTGCAAAGCAAATCTGAAATGTTACACACTACCCTACGTTCAACACTTACAAAGTGACAAACAATAAGAGCAACCACTTCTGACATCTTCGTACCAGAGTTAGAAAGCAAAGTCAAACTATGCAGGGCACTGGTCAGTGACTAAAGCTTGTTGATTCCCTTGAAAAATCACAGCCCATTCCTAAACTGTATTTATTAAAATAAACATTCGTCTTTATTTCCTCTAGTGGAAATAGAGGAATACTTGAATGACAAGGAGGGATGACTGAAGTACCCAAGAAATGAAACCCCCACACACAGTCTGAGTAGTTGTATCACTACCTGCAGTAGTCCAACATGTGAATGTGGTTTGCATTTGATTTCTCTGAACTGCCTTTTGTGAGAGACGAGAAACCAGGCCTGTGAGAAACTAAGAAAAACAGCCTGAGAAAGCAAAAGTTGAGGCTGATCAAAGAAATGCCTCAAACACTCGCAAGACAAAACTATGAGTCACAGGGTGCATTCTGTGGAGGTCGAAGTTGATAAGGCTGCCCGAATAACACAAGATGGGACTGGAGGAGGGAGCCCTGTGAAGACAGGACAGCTCTGCTCTGGTGCACCTGGCCAAAACTTCAAGGGCCATCTGTCCAGTGAATGACCTTTGCTTCATTATCCACGAAATGCATATTAAAGTTAACACCCCTCAATATGCTAACGAGGGCTAACATGATCATGCTAATTACATCATCCCATGAAACACCTCACCCCTCCCCGTACATGGGATACGTAGGTATGTGGGTCGACCTAGGGGATGGACCCAAGGAAAGTGGGTATAAATCAAGAAGGGGGGGGAGGGGGGGGGGTGGCGCGGCCCGAGGAGAGAGAGTGCAGTGAAGCGAAGAAGACGGATGCCAGCGAAAAAGACGGATGTCTCCCGTGCCTCCCGGAACCCTCGTCGGCAGGAGCAGCGCAGAAACCCAGACCGGTGATCTGTATTTCCCCATTCCCTCTATCTCCCTCTTTTCCCTTTCCTATTAAGCAATGCAAGGCATATTATATTGCTTGCCACAACTTGCTATATACTTAGCCAACTATCGTGTGTTCAATTAGTACATTGTGAGTAGTTAATAAATGTTTAGACTTGGAGACTTGTTGTCCGCTCCATTGGGGATTTGCGAATCTGAGTCACTTGTCCCCCTCGTCTGAGCGGGACGTGACACCTTTAAACTAGCTAACTTGGTTAGTGACAATGATCTGCAACTGCTGAGCTCAGCAGAAACTCCCCAAGTGTGGCAAACTATCCAGCTACCTTCAGCTAAGCTCCACAGTACCCCAATTATTACACCACTGTGTAACACAAAGTCCCATGGTAGAGTCCTTTTGCATATATCTATATAATGGGAAGTAATACCAATACTGTAGAGCAGGCAAACCCTAAACCAGTCTTAAAAATGGGATTTATCCAGTTAAATCTATTAGGTCTTTTAGGCACTGGTTTGGTCTGGGTGCTTCAGAAACACAGGCCTTAGTCTCTCTTGTCTGAAAACTTATGTGGCCATATAAATAGAGGTATAAAGCACTATCAAAAGCCAATTCTAAAAGAAAATAAATGGTGACAATACAAACTGCAGTTTATGGTCTGTTCACAACCGGTATTTCAATATAGCACATTTGTGGGTCAAGTCCTCTGTGGCTCGTGTAAAGAAGGTGTCCCTTTTGATACGAATTTTCAGTGAGCAGTCAAGCCACTAGTCCCTAAAACTGTCAGTGACATTCTCCTTATCCTGGATTTTGTTCCCCTCTGATTTTGTCAGAATTCAAGGTCATACATGCAGTCCCACTGTATTTTCCCAGAAAGCTATCTGAAACAACAGAACTTTTAATCCTATTAAATTCCTGTAGGCAGGCTCAGTGAAATACCAAAAAAAAATGTGCTCAACATGGAATATGTTTTATTCTCAAAGACTTTTGACACTAGCAGCATAACTGACATTAAAAAAATCCTTTAATACTTTGTTAAATAGGAGTACAATTTCCTCAATAAATGTAGGCTCCAGCCATAAACAACATAATAATGGCAAATAATTCAGATTATCCATTCTGAGATAATGAGTTTCTTTAACACTAGGCTATGTACAGAGAATGATTCCTAATCTGGTCAGAGTAGAAACATCCAAGAGTAAAACAAAGCTTGATTCCAGAAAGACTGAATGGCAGACTTTAAATATAAAATATCCCAAACTCCTCTAAATTATTTAGTGTTTGCTTGTTCAAAAGGAATTTAATTCACAAACTCCACATTTCTACAATTTTTCTTGAGGTTATTTTGAAAATTAAGTAAATTAGTGATTTCAGCAGTGCTTATACACTTGACAACTGCTTTCTCCCTCCCATATGATGGTTTGGTTAGACAAGCCTGTCTTAAGTTTATGAGTGCCAGGACAAAAGCTGTCTTTGAGGTTGCTGGCTTTTGAATTGCTCCTTTCTCTGATATGCCAGGACATTTAGTTAGAAGTCACTGAAACAATAATTTTTCTGAGCATTACTAGTTTGATATCATGAGTCAATAAAAAAAAAAAGAGAATGGTATGGAAAGAAATTCACAGAAGTCCTGAAATATTTGATTGAAAGCTATGTAAGAAAATGTAAGTATTCATGTACATACCATACACATACTACTACATAACATAACCAACAAAAATATCAATGAATAAATAAGTTTAGCACAAGCTGAATATCTTGTCCTTACTAAGTTCATATTACACCTTGATGACTAGGTTTCTTTACAACATTTATATCGCTTACAAAGAAGGAACTAAAATGTTTATAAAACATTCAAATAAAATGGCATGATATTTAAGATCCTAATCATTGTTCATGCTGTTTTGCCTTAAGTTTTAATCTCTTTAGACATACAACTATATATTAGAGGATCTCTTAAGGAAGGAAGGAAGGACATCCTAAAATTCAGCTTCAACATAACTAAGATGCTTCAGCATCACTAGGAATTTTATTTCACTACATGAATTCACTCTGTGAATAAATGGGATCCCAGATGCCTGTGACGTGTCCTGGAAAAGAAGTGATTCTTGAAACAGTCCTCCTCACTACTTGAGATTTATTTTTAAAGGGATGAATTTGCTTGTTGCGCAGAACAAAAGAAGCATGTGTTGTGTTTTTTCTTTTTTTGAAAAAAGATTGCCTTAAACTCACTTCAAACATATGTCTTTGTATTTAAATCAATACATTTTTTCCCTCAATAGTTGCCAGCCTCAATGAGGACTTGCATTAGAGGGGACCCAAATTGAACTCCCTTACCAAGAGGCAAATTGACTGAGTATCTCAGGGTACTGGTTGATCTATGCCTAAAATACACTGGTGGAAAAAATATAATCTAATACTACTGATAGTAAAAGAAGTAAACTGAAATTAAACTTGATTCTGGCAGTCCAGCTCATACCAGCAACACGTCTCCAGGATAATGAGGCTCCTTTTTTAAAGAACTGATTCTCAGGTAATCAGATATGGAGAAATTATTTATGATTAATACAGCAGTGATTATCCACTCTGTTAAAGTTCCATTATTTCATTTGTTGATACAGTAACTACATACACTGCAGTGGAGACAGCAAGAGGTATTTACCAGTAGAAAATCAAAATATGGAAAGAAGATCCAATATTTATAAACCAAAATGATTTAATGTTCCCCTGTCCCAACATACCTCTCCAGCAAGTGAATTTGAAGCAAGCTGTCAATCTGGAATGCAACAAAACAAGGCAAAGATATTCTCCAATGTCATCTGAACTGAATTTACAGACAAACCACCACATCAGTGCATCACCATTCTTCAACCTGTCCATTTATTAATGTCACACAGGGGACTGGGCCTTCACTGTTGTAGGCATGACAAAGAGCTTAATAATTTTACTTCTGTTGTGCAGCAACCAGACAATATTTCTAATCCACAAGGACATTGTTTCCCTACCCCCAGCACTGCTTTTCTCCTCTGCCCACTCAGGACCCATTCCACTGGCTGGTTTTGCATTTGTAATGTGGTTAGGAGCAGCTGTGTGGGTTTTGAAGTAAATTCCTTGATTGCCTTTACTAACCACATGTTGCTTCAGTTCATTGGGCGGTTTTGGAGTGTGCTGATAAAGGTACTCCGGCTCCAGCAAAGGGTATAAGGCTCTGAACAAACTCCTCATCTTCTTGACAGCCTAGACAGCTCTGGTGGGGGATGTCTGATGAGGGAACCAGAGAAAACTTGATAAAGTAAATTCCCTGAATTTTCATGTGGAGGAGTTTTAGGGATCTCAGCACAAGCCGCCTTATTCTTCTGACCTTTTCCTACAGCATTTAATTAGTGTTTAGTATGAACACAGCCATTATGGCATTGAATGCCTACCAGAAACCTTTTAAAGGAATCATAGAGTTCACTTTCTCTTGATAGTGTCACCAGAGTAACAGGGATACATTTTACAGAAATAGCAGAAGTACCATTTGGTTTTACTGCCCTGAAACATTAAGGTATACATGTAGACAACATCTTGTTAAAGCATGTTTAGGGCCCCATTACACAACCTCTATTCACAAAAGCAATCCTCATCCCTGTGAGTATCACGGGGGTCACACAGATGATTCGCCTGAACAAGGATTACTTACATGAGTTAAATGACGAGTTTACTATAACTAGTATTCATGAAGATTACTTTTTTATTTAATTACTCTTTAAAATGTTAATTAGCTCCAGTATACAGAGTCACCAGAGAATGAAAAATTCTCCTACAAGCAGTTTTACAGTCAGAAGAACCAATTTGGATCCCATTCGTTTCTATTTCAAAAGTGATTATTCTGCAGCTTTACTGCAAATTGCTATTTTGCAACAACAAAGCTGAACATTTGCACTCCTTTTGAAGTGTAGTTGTGAAAACAGAACTGAAGAGAAACTGTTCACAGCTGCTCAGCTCTTTTTGCTCACCATTTCGAGGGGCAGCTGAAAGTAAAGGGACTGGATCTTGTAAAGGGCTGAGGGATGGGAATGACAGAACAGAAAGCTTAATTTTGCTGGCCAAAGTTTGTTGAAACCCTGAGCTGTAAGCACGTCCATATGGCAGCTGCGCTACCCTTGAAGGGCAAGACAGCAATGCCAGTTCTGCCTCTGGTTAGCAGCGTGGCCTCCAGCCCTGTCACTGCCTCACCACTTGGTTTAGTGCCCAGCTAGTGCTGCATCAATAGGCAAGTTTCCATCATAAAGCAGAGACACCCCAGCCATCTCAAGGAAGCCTTAGACTGGCCTATTTAACACTGTCATAAGAAGCACTAATGTGTTATAGGTTTCATTTTTGCAAGCATACTTTCCAAATATCCCTTAGCTCTAGCCAAGCCTCCTCTCTCAAACTCTTCTGTGTGAGCCTGCTTCCCATCTCTAATAACCAGCAAGAGCCAGGCAGGGCTTATCTATTCCCTCTTTCCTGACTCGTACCATTCCTGAGAAAGATTTATGTGCCTCATCCTGACAACAAAATATTGCATTCAGTGCATGTATTTGTATATTGAATTTAAACACATATATAAAACGGCCTCTTCTGGATTCAGATGCAAGATCCCACCTAAAAAAAACCCTAACAGTTTTACAGAATATGAAGTTGGATCCTGTATGCTGACCAATTCACTATTATGAATTGTTTCCAAGAGAAACCATATGAGTCTGGGTTATAATTCTGCAGCTGATTCACAGCAGCTACACAGCACTCCTCTGGTTTCAGCATTGTCTGCCATCCCAGAGACATTCCCATGCTGAACAAGCAGTAAGATCACAGTCCAAAGTATGGTTTTGACCTTTTCTTCAGTTTTAGCTTCAATATCATAATCTCCAGTAATAATGCAAGTCACCATACTTATTTTTCACTGGAAAAAGTCAGGAAATTTACTGTGGCTAGGATTAATTTTTCTTGTAACATGAGCTCATTCCCAGTCAATTTCTTTACCTGTGACTCCTTCCCTGATGCTGATAGTTGCTGAGATTGAACTTTATTGCTACCAAAATGATTCATCTAGCCCCCAACCTGCTCTCTGCCACAGGAGCCATTGAAGAAGGCTGCAAACCAGAAGCACTATCGTGCCATAGATCCCATAAGATGGACACTTCTGCCCGAGAACTACTGCCCTAAAGAAATTTGAGATGTGGAGTTGAGAGGATCTGAATCTCCCAAGGAGACTCTTTTGTAACACACTAAAATGGTCCTATAACCTGCTTCTGTTAAGGACATTTCAATACTTCATGTATAAATTATTTGATTTTTTTGTGAACTATCTTGCAAATCACCTTAAATATATGATGACTGGTAACTAGATGTTTTTTAGAGAAGATATATTAAACCAAAGAAATCACCTCAAATAGAAAAGTCTATATCTCATCTGTGAAAGCCTATAAAACTATTTTTACATATCCGTAATTTGGTAGAAACTCCAAAGGGCTGTGCTCCAACATAATTAAGGTCTAACTGGGGATGTGAGGCACTGAGAATTGCAACAAAAATAGCAGAGGTTTAAAGATAAGAATAGCAAGAATATATGCTGGCCCCAATCCAATCATGCAGAAGTACAGAGCAAAGACAATCCTGCCATATGAGACTTTCTTCCAACTGTCAGTGATCAGAGTCTAAGAAGAATATACCTGCTTGGCACAGGTTGCCCAGAGAGACTGTGGAGTCTCCATCCTCAGAGATGCTCACAGAAGCTGTCTGGACATGGTCCTGGGCAACCACCTCTAGGTAACCCTTTTTGAGCAGTGGGGTTGGACCAGATAACATCCAGAGGTGCCTTTGAACCTCAACCATTCTGTGGAATATGTAGAAGATGGAGGCCTTAATTCTGACATATACATATATGCAGATTACATACTGTTACTTGGTTACAAACTACATCCATTAAATTTATCATTTCTAGTCTTGGTAAACTTCACTTTTTTAGTTTAACTTTTTAAATAGAAATTCAAGACAAGAAAACACCTTAGCAACAGGAACTAGCAGCACATACTGTGTTCAGAATTAAAAATGTATAGAGGGTAGTGGTGAAAACTAGTTGTAGAAGAAAAACAGAATTGTAGCACGTTCAATGATAATAGCTGCCCAACTGTAACAGTTTGCCTTCAGTAGAGGACAATCATTCTATTATCACAGATAATAGTCTATGATAACAGTTGCCCAACTATGATAATAGTTTGCTGTCAGTTGAGAAGCAAAGGCTGCAGAAACCAGGTGTTCTCACTACATTAAAAAACCTTAAATGAAAAATAATTAACTTCAGCTGTACTAGAAAATACAGGTAATTTTGAGCATTATTTTCTATCAGTACAGCACAGTCTCCCATTTTGATTTTCGGATCCTACAGTAAAACTAACTGTGCCGATTTCAGAGTGCTGCAGAATGGCTACCATAATATGTTTTTACACTTAGCTACTGATAAAGCTTTCCAAAAGGAAAGGGATCAGAATCAAAACTGTGAGAAAAGAAAAGCATTTTTCCTAAAACTGTGATATTTGGGGAGATGTAGGGAATATGATCATTAATTAGCAATATTGCTAATGAACATGTATATTCTTTTAAATCATTTTACTATGTTGTTTTTATAAGTAAATTTGTAAGTCCATAAATATCCTCTTTGATGTTAGTGTAAACCAGAGGGTAGAAAAAGATGTTTTTGATGATGCTATATTAAATGTTGCTGTGCTGTACATTTCTCCTTGAAATCATTAAGCTTTGGTCACCTTCTCTCTGTTACATTCCTTCTAGGGTACAAAGGGTTCACTGATGGATGACAAAAACGATTAGAGGCATGAGAAGACTTCCCCCATATGAAATGAGCATGCTAAGATTGAGATGTTTATAGATGAGACAAATAAGAGAGGACACACTAGAACTTTACAGTGTAATGAATGTTATAAAAAAGACAAATGGAGTGGAGATGCTCCTATTTGTCATGTCTCGTAATAGAGGAAGAATGGTTACCTCAATGGCACTGAAAGGCAACAAATTGAACAGATAAAGGATTACTTTTTTCCTTCCTTAAACAACAGGTAGGAGTAAGAAGATCAAACTTTATTCCATTAAGGAATTTGAAATGTCAGATTTGAAGTTGAAAATGAAAAACATGAACCTTCTGAAGTAATAGCTCAGAAAAAATGAAATATTCTTCAGACAAATTGAAAATCTGGCTTCCATTTCTATTTTCATTTAGCAAAAAGAAAGCATAATTTTATACTGAACTTGTTTCTGAGCAAAAATTTAAATGTTCCACTCAGAAGAAATTAAGCATTTTCATGAAAGAACTTTTTACTCGGATTTTTCTGTTAAATAAAACTTAAACTGTTACATCAAATATATAAAATTTAATACAACTGATTTCTAGGGAAAATAGTTGCCAACTGATCTTTTTTCAAGCTAGAAAAATTTATTTTCACTATGTACCAATTCAATCAAAAGAAGAAATGTAAATAACAGTGAAACAGTTTTTTGGATTAGTTATAAAAACAACAGCCCTAGGTAAGAAAACAATGAGACTTCTTAAATCTTTCTTAGCTGTGTCTGGTAATCAGGTTAATTAGAATACTGAACTAATACTGCTAGCTGTTATTTTAGTTTATGCACACCTGAATTCACAGCTCCTACGTGTTGTGCTATTGTTATTTTTTTCCCCAGAGAATTAAAATTCACGTTATAGTAATGAAAAAGGCACAGTACACAGTACAAACTACTACCTGGTGAGAAGAAAAGTAAGATATCTTAAGGGTTATTACATTTCAAGCTATATAAGTCATTCACTAAACCTATTTTTTCATGTTTACATCAAGTTTACTATTAAAATAAGAAAGTAACCTTAAAGAAAGAAAATGCATAATTAGCTATGACATTATGCAGCTTCACAGTTTTTGACCTCCTGAAAATTTTCTCTGTGAAAAATGCAGAATTAAAAAAAAAAACCAAATAATCTACACATTGACATCTATTTCTTTTCTTCAGTGGAAAAACTAATTTAAAACAGTTCAAGTGAAATGTCTCATTTTTTCAGCCTGAACAATTTACCAAGTTTTCACTAAAGATTATTTTTAAATGGTCAAAAAAACCCAAATTTGTTTTATTTTGTGTAAAAGGAAGAACATTCCCTTGGCTAATAAATTATTTTTACCCGCTGTTTCAACTGACAACCAAACACAGAAACAAACAATATGTACCCAAGACTACAATCTTCTTCCACAACAAATTTCTAATGCTCTCTAGCCCCTGTTTAATGGTGTCATTAACAGCATGTTATGCCTTTAACTAAGTGTGGTTTCACTTTGTTTTGACTATCCTGTCATTATTAATTCATTTGGAATCTGCTGTAGTAATACTGATCATAATGAATTCATTTTATATTAATGTACATGTCATACTCAATATCATGGGGATTTCCACTGTAATTTTGCCTGAATGAAAACAAAACTAATTGCAAAAACAATTTATTTGTTGTGATAACATATTAGAAGGGAATAACCTACCTCCATTTTTTACAGCATCAAGTGGCATAGGTAGTGTGTCCCTCCACAGACTCCTTCAAAGGTGTTTTGTCCTAATCACACTTGAGCTACCCTGGTAATCTACACATTAAATCTTGCTTCTTCAGAGACCTAGTGCAAACATCCAGTCCCTTATGTAGTCCTCTCGACTTCAGTACGGCAACTCTCATGCATAAAATTCCAGCACACAATTTCTTTCCTTACCTAGCCCAGACGGATTTTTTTCTACATACAGAATTATGGGCTGCTAATGATTGCTGGTACACAGACAGTGTGGTCTTGCCTACAGATTTCCTTGTGCTTTCTAATCTTGCACCAGTGACATCAGTGAAAGAGGAAACAAACATTACTGAAATCATGGCATGTGTTATGGAGAAGTTAACCTTGGACCTTGCAAACCCCTGCTGCCACAAATAAGCATGGGACATACACCTACCTGATAACTCATGTCTTTGTACCCTCTCTCCTTCACACAGAAACCTAGAAAGGTTTTGGTTAGGAGGGATGTCTGGAGATTTCCAGCCCAACAACATGCTCAAAGCAGGCCTAACTTCAAAGCCTGTGATCAGCATCTTACACAGTTATGTTCTGAACTTCTCCAAGTATGGAGAATCCATACCCTCCCTGGGCACCTGCTCCAGAGGCTTGAATATTTACAGTCTTCTGTCAAAGAAGTCCTATTCTTACAAACAGGATGGTCATTAGACTTTCAGTTACTTTCATCTGATATCAAAATTCAGTGCCAAAAACACAGAAAGGCCCATCTTACTTCGTGCTCCAACTAGCCTTTTGACTTTTGTTTGGCAAAAAGATAAACTCAGCAGAAATTTCTTCTACAGTTCAGCTGTCAGGCCACTGCCTAACCCCAACGATATGAAGTTCCATATCTATGCTAAAAACCTCTTTTAACTAGTAATGGGCAAGCTTCATATGGTCTAGATTTTCCATTCAGATAAAAGTACTTAAAAGTATGAGTGCTTATCCTGACCTTGTCTGATCTGTGGAGGTGAGATCAAAAACTTGCAAGAACAGCATTTTGTAGAAAGCTTTTTGCACAGGGGAAGGAGGGGGTCTCCCACTGATTCCACACCGCAAATACACAGGAAGTGTGAGAAAGTGAGAGAAAATAAATGCTACAAAAATAAAGCTTTTTTCTCCCACTGGTTTATTTTTTAAATTTCAAAATCAGTTTGATTTTTAGCAAAGCACGAGATGTTTATCTACATCGCGGAGCATTTCCTGCTTAGACTGAATCTAACACACCATTAGTACACACTGAAATGCTATTAAACTAAAACTGTGGTGTAACTTGTGCTCACACCAATACAGAACTCTCAAAAAACCAAATAAAACCAAGTCAAATACCATTTAGTGAACTACTATCCATGATTTATTTTTTAAAATTAGAATGTATTTCTGCAGCAGCCTAACAATGTGTGGATCATAGCCCATGGTACGTGCCATTTTAAGACTGCATAGATCTCTGATCTTGTCATGTTAGACCACTTAAGGCCAGCTCTTCACTTAAGGCCAGTCTTTTCCTATCAGCCCTTCACTCAAATTGACATGAACAGAGCTGCTTATATCTGCCTCTGTTACGGAGGCTCCCAAATGAGCAACCAACCACCAAAAATAAAAAATTAATTATTAATACAATTAACTAGCTCTCCGTAAATTACAGGTTCGAATGTCTGTGAGAGGAGAACAGAACAACTTTTTAGGGTTTAACGGCAACCCAAAACGCTTTATCACTCACCTGACAAGTGAGGGCTCTCAACCTCGAGGACCTGCTCAGGGCAGCGTCCCGACCCGAGGCACCTCGAGGAGTTTCCTTGGGCAGCGACCTGACCCAAGGGGAGAGTCCTCGACCGCAGCGTGCTGATCCAAGGGACAAGCTCCAAATGGCTCCCCCAGGGGACTGCATTGATACCCAGGCCCAATCTGACCTGTAGTCAATAGCGGCTCCCACTGGCCAAAGGCCCCAACTACCGCAAGGCTCTGAGAACAAAAGCAGCCAGGAGCTGCTGCACTTCAGCAGCCAAGAAGCTCTGCTTTCATTGGGCGGGGGCACCTGCCACAATCCACCCCGTGAGGACAGTCATGATTCGGCTGGTTTCCTTGAAGTGGTGGTGCAGTCACCTCTTGCCTCCAAGGTTAAAAGGGAGTGCGGTCCTGGTGAGTCTCCATACTCGTTGTGGGTTGTCATCCCTAGATGATTATACAATCAAATCTTAAAAAAACCCCACAACCCTCCGACCATACAATGTATTACAATCAAAATTGAAGGAAGCTGATTAACCATTCCAATTAGGAAGATTCAAACATATCCAGTTAATGCTTAATATGGCAACAATTGCCTCAAGTCTCTTGCCACTTTCTTCATTTTTTGACCTAAAGTGACACTAACACAATAGCACCAAATCCAATCACATTCTTCTGAATGCTGCCAATTTCACAAGATTCATTCGCTGCCACCACGTTGTCATCCAAGTCTTGATTGTCCATATGGATCCCCATGGCCAAGCAGGATGCCGAAGTCATCTATTCCTCCAAGATCCTAACAAAAAAACAGAACTAGGCCTCCAATCAGAACCCGGGCATCAAGTTAAAAATTAGTAATTATCTATTGGGCACTAATATGGTGAGTTCTTCCACCTTTCCCTGAGGCTTCCCAAGCATGTCAGCTATGCCCATTAGCTTGAGGGTAATATGGTGTATGAAACACCCACTTGATGCCTTGTGTGCCCACTCTTGGACCACCCCGGCAGTAAAGTGGCTCCTGTTACCTGATTAAATGGATTTGGGTGTTTCCTTCTCTATCTGCCGTCTGTGGCAATAATGATCTCACTGCACACAGAGCTTCCTCGCAGTGAGAAACTGCCCGACTGCCACGGGGGGGGGGGGGGGGGGGGGGGCGGTTTCCAGAGATCTTAACCCCTTCTCCGGGCGTGGTTTTAGCGAGCTTTTGAGCCAGTCCATAGCAAGCAATTGTCGGCGAAAGCCATGCAAATGTAAATTGCCCGCCGTCCCACGTGGCAGCAAAGCCATCTCTGCTTCTGACACAGAAACCACAAAGAACCGGTCCCAGACCTGGCGGCGGCTCCTGCAGGCCCAGCCCAGCCCGGCCCCGCAGCTGACAAAGGCCTGGATGGGCATTCAGCCGCCCATAATCGGCTGTTAATTGCCACCTTTTGTTTAGTTTGCGGACTGGCCACACCGGAGAATTCTAAGGGGAATGTGTAAGATTTATAATCTTTTTCCAGTATCATGAATCACGTCAAAAATACCCTGTTTGGCAGCAGTTGGCAGTGGATATTGAGAGACACAGGTAACGTCTGTCCCCCTAACTCCAAAACTCCACGCTGCCGTGTGGTAAACAACACTGTTTACCTGCCAGAACATCAAACCCTAATATTTTTCCTTTGTTCTCGAGTTCTGCCCTCCAGCAATTGCACCAACTTCGAGATGTTACCAGTAGATTGCCCATGTAATATTGCCCGGGGTACTCCCAGTGCCAACGCCTTCCACCAAAGATGATTCCTTCCTGAATCATAAAACAGACCTGACTTATCCCGGGGCGGTTTAAACTCCCTAAGAGGACGCTGCTGGGGAGGGGGGGGGGAAGTTTCCGACTGATTTGCCGAACCCTCCGGCTTCTATCTTCACCCCCACCCGGGTCAGTCCCGCCCATAAGTAACCAAATCATGTAACACTTCTGCCCACGTTAACACTTGCACGTGAAGGGCGGGGGGTTTCGCTGATTGCATTCAACAGCTCTTTGCACCCTTTCTCTGAGGGACTGGACATGGATCTTTAAGGCATCCGGCAGCCCTCTGATGAGAGGTTTAAGGTGGCTGGGATCCACGGGCGCCGCAAGCGGGATTCCACACCGGCCCCTCTCATACATTGCCTGAATACAAGCCGCCTTTTGTACTCCCTCTGCCAGCTCTGACAGTCCCTTTACTTCAATGGTAACAGGTTCTCCCCTCTCCTTCGGGTCCACACACCAGCCCAGTAAGCCACTCGAGATGTTATCAACTGGTTACCCGCTGGTCCGTCACTTAAAAACACTCCGGGACCCCAGAAACCTCCCGCCTTGTCATCACTCAACAAAATTCGATCCCCCCCCCGTCAAAGAAACTCTCCACAAATACTCAGTTTCAGTTTCACCCGGTTTACGCGAATATTTAACCTGAAGCTCACCAAGCTCAGGTCCCGTCCAGGGGGTTGTGCGGACAGAGGTTCGGGGGTTCCCACCTTGTGGACCCGTATGCCTTTCTGTTTTAATGAGAGGTCGCACATGTCTTTCCTCCAATTCCATTATTTCCTCTGAGCCACCTTCATCAGACTCTCCCCAAGTATCTCCATTCCACTTCTCAAGATCTACACTGGTAATTACCTTTCGAATCTGAACAACACTAGGGGGCTTTTTTGCCCATGCCAGCATAATTTCAATTTTTTTTTTTTAATAAGCGCCTTCTCTCTCTTTCTCGTAATAATTCTGTCTTTAAATGATCGATTTCCAACCGCTCCTCTAAGGCCTATCTCTCTGCTGCTACAAAATATTCCTGCACCTGAATCAAGCAGGCACCTAATATGGCACACATTTGTCCTTCACTTTCTCTATTCCACCAACTTCGCCGGCTTTGTTCCAACTTTCTCACAACTTCCACCGGATAAAACCACCTCTCTTTCGCCCATTGTATCTCTGAGGGAGAAGGGGCACACTATATTTCTGTAACTGATACCGTAAAAGTCGGTCGGAGAAGAACTCTCTAAAACTCAGAAGTCAGAGTGTTAGAAAGCAGGCATTCTTTATTTCAGCGCTGGGTGCATGGGGGATCTCTCCACCAAACATGCACACCTTAAGCCAGTGAAACCCCGACCTAAATGCAGGTATCTCATACATATTCACAAGGTCTTACAATACAAACATACATATTCATAATGATGTGTAATTAGTCCTGGAATTTCTGTATCAACAGTCTCTTCCGTAGGCCATAAATATATCAACATTGTCATGCTTTCCTCCATCTTATCGAAACGTGATATGATGCACATCCTTGATCGGTGCCATCTTCCTTGGTTCTCGGTTTGATGTGTGATGCATATCCTTGAATGGGAAGTCATCCTTTGGGTTGCAAATCACAGGTGCCCCTTGTCTCCAGAGGTGCAGGTGTCCTCCATCTCCGGGTATGCAGATCTCCTCCATCTCCAGGTGTCAGAGGCCCCAGTCCTTTGTCCTTGTTTTACAATTCAGAAATGCCTTGCTTTTACAGCTCAGAGATGCCTTGCTTTTACAGCTTAAAGGAATTTTAGTTTAAAGTATAATTTAAGTTTACTATAGCTAACTATTTTACAGTTATGCTTAACTTTCTTAATATACCTATATCATTCCCCCCTTTCTCTTCACGGTTGCAGAATTTATATGATGCAACCTAAAATACTTACTTATCAGAGCTAAGGTTAGTTTTAAGTATAGATTAACAGGTTATACATTCTTATATTATACTTATATAGATATATAAAGCATGTCCTTCACTGTAAATACATAACATGATTCATAATTTAGACTACAAACGTCTATTACAGCGGTTACAGCAATCACAGCACTGAATAGTTAAACAAGTTATTATTATCATAATAATAATCCCCAAAATTAAAACAAGTAATTGTTTCAGCCACTTGAAATTGGGTAACCAAGATGTCAGTGTATTCCAGATTTCTTCAAAGCCAAGAGAAGTATCATCTTTCTGCACCTCATGTAGTACACCTATCTGATGACATGCCTATTGGCACTCCAAATCTGGGAATTATTTCTTTTAGTAATATTTTTGCAACCTCCCGCGCTTTGTTGGTGCGGCAGGGAAAAGCTTCTGGCCATCCTGTGTATGTATCTACTAACACCAATAAGTATTTTAGACTTCTTTTTCTGGGTAATTCAGTAAAGTCAATTTGCCAATACTCTCCTGGAGCTCCCCCTTCTATCACTTTTCCAAAGTGTATCTTATTCTGTGTTTTGGGATTGTTTTTACAAAATATTTCACACCTCTCTGTAACTGACCTTATGGTTTCTACCATATTTCGGCCAATTATAAATTTCTGTAAATGTTTCAGAAGATTCTCAGTACCCCAATGAGCAGAGTTATGTTCCTTCTTTACCACTTCATATAATAAGGTGTATGGGACTACTACTAAACCTGAAGCTGTTACAGCCCACCCACTTTCTTTCTTTTCGGCTTCTAATTTTTCAATCAGTTTTAAATCTTTATTATCATATATCGGATGCTCAGGTAAATCTAACTGATGTTCTGGGACTAGTGCCTGAACTCCTATTGTGATGCCTTTTCGTGCAGCCCGTTTGGCAGCTTCATCGGCCAGCCTATTTCCACGTTGCTGTTTGCTGTCTCCTGTCTGATGTGCCTTGCAATACATTACAGCGACTTCCGCAGGCAGCTGTACACTCTCAAGGAGCCTCAGGACTTCTTCCTTATGTTTGATTGCTGTTCCCTGTGATGTTAAAAGTCCTCTTTCTTTCCATATAGCTCCATGGGCATGGATTACTCTGAATACATATTTCGAGTCAGTCCAGATATTTACTTTCTTTTCTTTGCTCAGTTCTAATGCTCTTGTCAGAGCAATTAATTCAGCCTTTTGAGCAGATACGCTCGGTGACAATGGTTCAGCTTCTATGACATTGGTCACAGTAGTCACTGCATATCCGGATGCACGCTGTCCATTTATAACAGAACTACTCCCATCTGTATATAGTTCTAGATCAGGATCAGGCAAAGGTGTATCTTTTAGGTCTGTTCTGCTGGCATATACTTCTTCAATGGTTCGCAGACAGTCATGTTCCAATTCCTTTGCCTCTTTTAAATCATCAGACAGGAAGGTTGCAGGGTTTAATATAGTTGTTGTTTTTAAGGTTGTGTCATCCTGGTCTAGTAGGACAGCTTGGTATTTAAGCATTCGGCTTGGGGATAGCCAATGATTCCCTTTCTGCTCCAAAACTGAAATTACCATGTGGGGTACATATACAGTTATGTGCTGCCCTAGGGTAAACTTCCGAGCTTCTTGTATTAACATGACTGTTGCTGCTACTGCTCTCAGGCATCCTGGCCACCCCTGACTCGCGGTATCTAGTTGCTTAGAGAAGTAAGCAACTGCTCGTCCTAAGGGCCCGAGAAATTGTGCCAGCACCCCTAAGGCTATTCCTTTCCTTTCATGCACAAACAGTTCAAAAGGCTTCTCAATATTTGGCAATGCTAGCGCTGGTGCTTTTAACAGCGATTGTTTTAGTTCTTTGAAGGACTGTCTTCCTTCTCTAGTCCATGCTAAACAGGAATCAGCAGAGGTTTTTAATATCTCATATAACGGTCTCACCATTAGTCCGTAGTCATCAATCCACAAGCGACACCAACCAGTCATCCCGAGGAAGGTCTGCAGTTCTCGGAGAGTCCTGGGTTCTGGGAGTTGACAGATGGCCTTCTTCCTTTCGGCTGACAGCTGCCGGTGTCCTTTAAAAATCTCAAAGCCCAAATACATTACAGTCTCTTGGGCAATTTTTGCTTTTTCTCGCGACACCCGATACCCACTCATTCCCAGGAAATTCAGAAGGATAATGGTTAACTGTAAACATTCTTCCCTGGATTCTCCAGCTATAAGGATGTCATCTACGTACTGTAGAACAACACCTTCCCGATTTTCTAGTCGCCAACCCTCAAGTTCTTTGTCAAGTTGATTTCCAAAAATCGTCGGACTGTTTTTAAATCCCTGTGGAAGCACTGTCCAAGTGTATTGGGTCTTTCTCCTGGTTTCTGGATTTTCCCATTCAAAGGCAAATAGGTCTTGGCTCTCTGAGGCCACGGGAATGCAGAAAAAGGCATCTTTTAAATCTAGTACAGAAAACCATCCTTGCTTATCTGTCAGTGTGGTCAGTAAAGTATAAGGATTTGCCACAACTGGATGGATATCCTGTACTATTTGATTGATTGCCCTCAAATCCTGAACCATCCTATATGTTTTCCCATCTGCTTTCTTTACTGGCAATATTGGGGTATTGTATTTAGATTCACATTCTCTTATTAAGCCATGCTTTAAAAATTTTTGTATGAGAGGTAACAATCCCAGTCTAGCTTCAATCTTTAAGGGGTACTGTTTCAATCTTACCGGTGTAGAATCTGGTTTTACATCTATTTTCACAGGCTCTGCTATCCGGGACCTCCCTGGTACCTCTCCAGCCCAAACAAGAGGGATTACTGCTTCTTCTACTTCTTTTGGAATCTCTTCTTTATATTCTTTATCTTCCTGCAACAAAAATATTGAAGCCTGGACATATTTAGATTCTGGTATTAATACTTCTACTTCTCCATTTTTTAATTTAATTTCGGCCTCCAATTTTTCTAGCAGGTCCCTGCCTATTAGAGGTTTTGGAGCTCCCGGTAAGTAGAGGAATTCATGTGTTACCCATTGTTTTCCAATTTTAAATTTTAATGGTTTGAAAAAGGGCCTCTGTTCAGCTTTTCCCGTTGCACCAATTATTTTTATCATATTATCCCCTACTTCATGATCTTTTGTATTTAAAACTGAAAAGGTTGCCCCTGTATCTATTAGGCACTCTACTGCCTCATTTCCCAGCTCAATTGTAACCAGAGGCTCTGCTGGGAAAGAGTGCTCCGGTCCCCTTCAGTCCTCTAATGTTACTATAGGTGCTGCTCCTTTGTTCTTCACTAATGCTGGGCATTCTCTTTTCCAGTGTCCCCTTTCTTTACAATAGGCACACTGATTCATGCTCAGAGTATTCGGCAGTGCTCTTCCGCTTCCTCTGCTTCATGTCCCACCTCTTGTGTTCACAAACCATCCCTGATTCTTCTGAATATCCTCCAAAACCGCTACTAACTTAGCATTAGTCTTCTGTGTCTCCTCCTCTCTGTTTCGATATACCATCCATGCTACTTCCAGCATCTTTCCTAGATCTCTAGCCTCTATCCCCTGCAGTCTCTGCAATTTTCGCCTGATGTCATCCATGGCCTGTCCCATGAATAGGGAAGCCAGCTGTCCTGCCCCTTCCTCTGATTCGATTCTCAGAGTAGTATATTTTCTAGCTGCCTCTTTTAGCCGATTTAAAAAATCAGTTGGGGATTCGTCCTTATTTTGCTTGATTTCATATAATTTAGACCAATTAACAGCTTTTGGAGTTGCATGCTGTATCCCAAATATGACTAATCTTTGGTAACGTATAATCATTTCTCTATCATCTGGATTATTAGGATCCCAGTTTGGATCTACTAGGGGGAAGTGCTGTTCCACTCGCCCCTGCAGTGCGTTTGTGGCTATTTGACCTTCCACATGTAATCGCACTGCCCTCCGAATCATTTCTCGCTCAGTGCTATCAAACAATACTTGTAGTATTGCCTCGATATCTTGCCAATCTGGATTTTGAGTTTTAACTATCATTTCAAATGCACTGGTGACTTTCTCCGGATCTTCTCTATAATTTCCAGCGGCTAGTTTCCAATTGTTTAAATCAGAAATTGAAAATGGAACTTTTATAAAGACCGGGCCACTATTCCCAACTGCTTGCCGCAAGGGAGCTTGTAAAGGAGCTGGCAGCTCTGCTTTCTGTCTACTCCGAGTTCTTTCTGAAATAGGCGTGGAGCTTTCTGCTTCCACTGCCTCCTCTGACTCATCCCTTCTTTCCTGCCTTGCTTCAGCCTGCCTGTCAGTTATTCGTAATCTTGGTGCAGTCAACAGGTCTAAATCTTCCTCTATCTCCTCCTGAGTCCATTTTAAGCACCTCTGCCCAATACTACATGCGGAGCAGCACCTTTTTAATTCCGTCTTGCCCCTTTTGTCTTTTTCTAATGCCAGGACAAGAGGATCTGATGGGGCAAGATTAATTCCACACTTTTTCTGCCACTCTGGATGTTGCCGTAGTGTGAAAAACATATCAGCATACATTACTTCATCCCACTTTCTTTCCCTTCTCAGAAAAAGCATTAGTTGTAGCAAGGTATCATAATTTAATGTCCCATTAATTGGCCATTTTTCCCCTTCATCCAACTTATATAGTGGCCACCATTGATTACAATATTTTATCAAATCCTCCTTTTTGGGAGAACCCCCGGTACCTCCAATATGCCTCCAATGCCGTAATATACAGCCTAAGGGGGATTTCTTTACTATTCCACCCGTGGAACTTCCAGCCCCCATTGTACAGAGCAAATAAGATATATATCAGTATAGCAGCAAGAAAAATGTGTATACAAAATAGTAGCAAAAGTATATGCGTGTATCAAATACAATATTTAAATAATTAATTCAACAAGAACCGCGGATCAGGACTCCGCACTCGCTTCGTACGTAATTGTACGTCTCACACACGACTCACACAATCACACAAGTTTGAGAGCTAAAGACAGTTGTTTCACAGCAGCTGCTTAAACAAACCAAACAAAGTTCACTTCTTACAAAGTTACCAAATACACCAAACAACCAGAGCATATGCTAAGGAGCTATATTCCCCTTGTGGGCCCGTTCGGGGCGCTCCCCCCCCGTTTATTCTGCACAGCTATGCACCTGCCACTTATAAGCAGGAAACCAGAAAACCAGAAAATTTTAATATCCTGAAAGAATGCCTTTACTTACAATTTGAAGTTCTTACTTCTGGCCCTTCAGTCCAGGGATCAGAGTCCCTCTCCGAGAAATCCTGGTGCCGGCTGAGGTTCCGTGATCCCAGGATCTGTAGAGCTTCAGAAGCAGTGTCCCATCTGGGTCACCAAAACTGATACCGTAAAAGTCGGTCGGAGAAGAACTCTCTAAAACTCAGAAGTCAGAGTGTTAGAAAGCAGGCATTCTTTATTTCAGCGCTGGGTGCATGGGGGATCTCTCCACCAAACATGCACACCTTAAGCCAGTGAAACCCCGACCTAAATGCAGGTATCTCATACATATTCACAAGGTCTTACAATACAAACATACGTATTCATAATGATGTGTAATTAGTCCTGGAATTTCTGTATCAACAGTCTCTTCCGTAGGCCATAAATATATCAACATTGTCATGCTTTCCTCCATCTTATCGAAACATGATATGATGCACATCCTTGATCGGTGCCATCTTCCTTGGTTCTCGGTTTGATGTGTGATGCATATCCTTGAATGGGAAGTCATCCTTTGGGTTGCAAATCACAGGTGCCCCTTGTCTCCAGAGGTGCAGGTGTCCTCCATCTCCGGGTATGCAGATCTCCTCCATCTCCAGGTGTCAGAGGCCCCAGTCCTTTGTCCTTGTCAGAAATGCCTTGCTTTTACAGCTTAAAGGAATTTTAGTTTAAAGTATAATTTAAGTTTACTATAGCTAACTATTTTACAGTTATGCTTAACTTTCTTAATATACCTATATCATAACAACTCCTCTATCAACATCCTGCCGACTACACCAGTTGTTACAGAGGCTCCCAAATGAGCAACCAACCACCAAAAATAAAAAATTAATTATTAATACAATTAACTAGCTCTCCGTAAATTACAGGTTCAAATGTCTGTGAGAAGGGAACAGAACAACTTTCTAGGGTTTAACGGCAACCCAAAACGCATAACAAAGAACTCTATAGGGTTTAATGGCAACCCAAAACGCATAACAAAGCCCCACTCCCTAGGGTTTAACAACAACCCAAAACGCTTTACCACTCACCTGACAAGTGAGGGCTCTCAACCTCGAGGACCTGCTCAGGGCAGCGTCCCGACCCGAGGCACCTCGAGGAGTTTCCTTGGGCAGCTCCCGACCCAAGGGGAGAGTCCTCGACGCAGCGTGCTGCTCCAAGGGACAAGCTCCAAATGGCTCCCCCAGGGGACTGCATTGATACCCAGGCCCAATCTGACCTGTAGTCAATAGCGGCTCCCACTGGCCAAAGGCCCCAACTACCGCAAGGCCCTGAGAACAAAAGCAGCCAGGAGCTGCTGCACTTCAGCAGCCAAGAAGCTCTGCTTTCATTGGGCGGGGGCACCTGCCACCGCCTCTATCAGTAATCTGCATTTTGTGCTGCAGGGGACAAGTGGCTTGACCCTTTTCCTGGGGAAAGTCTTGATTTTCATCATTGTCTTATGTTTTTCCACACATGTGGCTTGGTTAGTTCAAGCTGCCACAGTTTCCGATGTCAGTGTATCTCTTCTGTATGGTGACCCATCATGGGGTAACAGAGGATGTACCTCATGTGAGACTTTTCCAAAACCTGGGGGTCTGTCAGATGGTCAGTGCCTCCTTCAGCTACTTACTGTAAAGGATTTCTCTGAAGTAACTAACCACATTGTGAACATGTTGAAGATCCCGGCACTACAAATTTATCTGCTTTTTAACTGAAGTAATCCCACTGAAGCCATGGGTGGCTTCCTTAGAAAACTCACCTGAGGACTCCACATGAACTCTGCTTGGGAATGCAGAAGATTAACACATATTCCAAAGAGAAGGTAACAACTAGAGTCCTCATGAAGATTTTGGATCTTAGGTTCATGAAAATGGACAGTTTTAAACAACAGAGACAAAGAAGTGCTTAGACTTGTAAAAGAAAGGAGATGAAGTACACATTTCAGCCCCACTTTATTTAAAATGACTGCATTTTAGTGACAGCTGTCCCTCGTAACAAATTATTCTTGCAATCTATTTTTACCATCATTTAAAAATTATTTGTATTTCTGCAGTTATTGATCCCCCACAGAGTTTCCATTAGGATGTGACCTCTTCTACATGGAGTTGTTAAAACACATAAACACTGGGAAGATGAATTTACAGATAAACAGATGCCATTAACATTGAAAAATTTATTTCAAGATAAAAGGCTCACATGTTGCAATGCAAATTTTAACCGTTAACTAATAGAGAATTAGAGCACATTTTAGAATCAAATCCCTGTCCAAATTCACTGGAGAAGTTGTAGAAACTTCCTCTTGCAAGTAATGTAAAAATGACAGCACCAGTGGCCTAATGCCTGTGAAAAACTAGGTCCTGTTGTCCTCAACATGTACAAGCGGAGGAGTACACACTCTTTGAATCTAAGAGTTTTGAAGATCAATCAACCTTAAATTACAAACTAAATCTCCAGGAAATTGGATGTGGACTTTAGCAGAGAAAAGACAAGTGCAATTATAATCAAAATGTAAAAGAAAAAAATCAAGAGCTTTATGATACAAAACTTAAGTCTGTCTTTGCCTTATATTCTGTGTTAGTTTGGGCACATTTCTATGTAGCAATTTCACCTAGAATGAAAAACACCTCTGCCTCTTACTGCAAGCTCATACTTTTATGTAAGACTGATTCTTATTTAACCTCTGGCTAACAAGCCTATTTACTATGAATGTAATCTCAAAAAATAAAATGAAAATAATCAAGGAGATGAACAAGTCAGTACCCACTCCCAGCCATATCCAATGATTCATTTCACACACAGCCTAATATATCGTTGACATGCTCTCAGCCTCCTTGGTTCTACAGCAAACTAATTTTTAATCCCAGCATAAACCAGCCCGTACTGCATACAAGCAATTACTCACATTCAAGGGCCTGACCTCTACTGGGTCAGAGCATGCTTCTTTGACTGCAATTTTCTTAACTGGTTTAGAGGAATCTTAGTATTCAGAAAGCACAAATGGGTTGTGTAAAGAAAATTCCACCTCATGGAAGATTTTGGTGGGGTTTTTTTATGTAGAAAGCTGGGCCCAAGCCTGGGCATGGAGTTTCCCCCAGCCAGTCTCCTTGTTCACAGCAGATGGCATGGATACTCATGCAACTCAAGGAAAGGACAAAGGTTATAAGTATTAAAAAAACTGCAATTCAAAATTTCTTAACTCTTCTACAGGACAGATTGTAGCCACTCTGGGTTTGGGCTATTCCTTGATCTCTGGTGTTACTCAGAATCCTTCAGCTGAGACTTTATAAGTTGATCTGTTTCTCAATACAAGTCAAGAGCATCCCTACAATGAGTTATAGTGATGGGTCTGTTTCTTCAACACAGCTCCTTGATGTTCTCTGATAATTTAATTATTCCTTCCCAGCTTTCATCGTTTGCTTAGCTTAGAGATAAGCCTTCTGCCACACCTAGAAGGCTGATATCCCCCAGCCTTGGGTTGTCAGTAGGTTTCAGAAGAAGCCAAGAACATGGATAACTATGAGATTATAAACCTAAATTCTGGGTTTCACAGTCACCTGAATACTTATACTTCAAAATAATAAGGTATGGCAATGAAAATATTTACTATGCCAAAATAAGGTTTCCTTCAATTCCAGAAAAAAATCTGAATATTTCAGAAAAAAATCTGGATATTTCAGAATACCAGAAAAGCTTTCCAGTTTCAGGTGGCCCACACAGCATGCTCATCCAGAGCTATGGACTCTGCAGTGCTGCAATAGTTGTCTGACACATTTGTCTTTTGATGCTGAGGACTTGCAAAGAAGACCAGAGGGAAATCAGTCAAGTTTGTGATGAGGGGTCACGCTGCTGGCATGTTTCCTCCAGGTCCTTGTGTATACTGTCCAGACCGTGATAAACCAAGGGCCTTTCTGAGAACGACATTTCACTGTACAGACAAATTCAGGTTAAACAACTGTCTCTTTATGCTTTTCCTAGGAAGTACTGAAGAGAGCACTGGTGTGTTAGAACCAGAAGAGACCTCTAAGGCAAAACCCTAAAAGTGCACAGCTAACTGCAGAAAGCTTCATAATAGGGCTTGATACAGCTTCTCAATTATTATGCATAATTAAGTCATTAGACCAATTTATCAAAGGAAGTATGTTAATCAGTACCTGGATACTTTTCTGGTTTGTCTTTCAAAACAATGAATGGATGCGTTTCTAAAGGATAAATTGAAATTTTACAACAAATAACTGGGTCCAATAGAAAGGATGATTGCTCAATTCACAGAGTGAAATTATTAGCCTTACATTATGCAGAAAATCAGACCAAATCTTCAAAGAGGTTTCTTTTCCTCTCCAAAAGCCAATAATTCTATTGGTCTCTGAGGCAAAAAACAGAAGTGCATGAAAAAGGCAAACACCTTTTTAACTTTTGAATTATTTATTTAAAAGTTATTCTATCTTCAGGTGTATGCCTTTGTGAAGCTTTTAATGTGCAGTTTCTGAAGATGTGTATTAGAAAGGGGAAAAGAACCAAAAGGAAGTTGGGGAAAACAGTAATTTTGAGATCTTTGACAAGAAAATCCCTAAAATAATAAAAAAACCCTAACCCTGTGAAAGTGCTTGCATATTTCTATTCAAGGAGCTAAAAAACTCTTAGTCCCCTAAACAACTGTCAAATTTCAATGTAACCCTCAGAGTTGATATCATACAATGCTGCAATACCAGTTCAAAAGTCTGTGCCATATTAATACCCATAAGCATTGGTCAAAGTAAAATATGCAGGATTAAGTACCAAAATCAACAGAGGACTATTTCTATTGCATGTTTAAGGTATTTTTGTTTATACAGAATACTTAACGTCTTCCCTTTTCCCTAACAGAAAGGATTACAGAATTTCCTTCAGTGATACAATTCAATTTAGATCCAGCTTGTTAAGGAAGGCATAGAGGCATAATTACACTGTTGCTTTTTGTGTTGTAACTGATGTTTCCTGGATAAATGCATGTCATACAACCTGTAGCAATCCAATTAACATTCAAAAGACAGAACAAGAATGTTTAGTCATCAAATACATTCAAAAACAATCCAATACACTAGCTGTGTATTTTTAATGTTAAAATTCCTTTGTTCCCTTCTCTTGTTCTCCTCTCTTATCAACACATGTACCAAGCCTGTAAGGAAAATGTGGCATAGTCTGATAAATTCTAAAACGTAAAATATTAAAAATTACTTCTGTCAGCTATATTATATTTCTCAAGTCTTACACGGCAAAGAATGAACACGACCCCACAGGAATCCTTTCTGGTGACTGGGGCTGCAGAGATGAGCACACAGCATGTCTCATGCTCAACCATTCTTTCAACAGTGGTAAGTGATACAAGTGTGATCTGTTTTTCTGTGATGTTTTGAAGCCAAGGTCCTAAAGAAAGCTTGTCATGGGTAGTGCTCACAAACTCCAGCAGAATTCCAGGCTGATCTCAACCTGACCTCACTCATATCAAGACCACAAATTCTAAACTTCTGGCACTTTATAAATGCCCTAGGGCTTCTCTCAAGAGACAGAATTCAGTGGAATTGATTTAAAATGTTGAGATTTCATTTATTTGTTAATGAGTTCAGGACTCATTAAGAATGCCAATTCCAGCTCAGTAAAAACACCATTTAAATTTACAGAAAACTATGGGTTTGGGGTTTTTTTAACACACATAGTAATGCAATATATGCGAAGTTGAACCTTACTCCAGTCAGAGACTTGCGTTTTGACTTTTACCCTCTTCTGCAAATCCATTTTTCTATCTGCAGGCAGCCTTCCCTTAATTCCATGCCTTTCACGGTGATTTATGATGCCTACTAACAAGATCAAGAAAATAAACACTGGGGAGCTTGAATCCAGATGGTATCTCAGCTCAACCTCATAATGCTCTGCTGTCTTCAAGATACTACTCTAGTGCTCTTTAATTTTTGTTGTTATGACTGTATGTTCTGATTCACACTCTGTACTCGGCTGTGCTCTTTCTTTCCTCATACTGACCAAAGGGAAAAAGAGGGAAAAACAAAACAAGGGCTCCACCCCACTAAAAACCACACTGGTGAACACCACTAATGAATACAAGCAGTGTACTCTCATCACTGGGTCAGCGAATTTCTGCATTCAACTGTACAAAACTGCAGAAGTTTAGCAATAGGTGCTGATAGTGTTAGGTATTGTACAAACCAGCTTGTAAAAGCAGCTTGGAGCTGATTAACATTTGTGGTGCTGTGTGGCCAAAAAAAAAAAAAAAATCTGATTCCCTCTCTCAGTGCTGTGTAATACTTTCGTAAACAAGAACTTCAATAGAAATTATTCACCTGAAACTGAAAAAAAACCCAACAAAACAATTCAAAACAGGTTACAGGGGATTCCTACAATGCAGAGAGAATAAAACCTTTATGTATTTGGTCCAAACTCAGGAGCAATCAATATAATCATTATTCACTAATCCTGGCCTAATCACTGCAGCGTCTGCTGAAGTAAATTCCATCTTGAATCATCCTGATCATTCGAATGGACAGGCAAAGCCCATCAAGGCAATGCAAATGCATTTCCACAGATCAAGAACAGGCTTCAGAACAAAACTAGAAATAGATATGTAGCAGGGATAAGAAACAGTTGAAGAGAAACAGGGAGGTGAATGTAAAAGGTCAAGAATCGTGAAATGGAGGTCATCAGAATCGCCTTGGCTCCAATGGAATAGCCGAAACATTCAGCAGAGGAAGCCCTTTTCACCTGAACAAAGAATGCTCATAGGTCTGAATTTCTGGGCAATACACTATCCATCATCAACAAGATGCTGGTGGTGGAATCTTCCTTTTTGGAATTTAAACAATATGAAGAATTTTCTGCCTTGCACAGGCTGATTTTTTGATCTAGAGATTTTCGGAGACTCCATGATTTTGCACATCTCACACCTAGTAAATATTAAAGACTAATATGTAAATATCACTGTGTTAATGTATGTTATAGATGTTTATATAAAACAAACTCACAGATTCCAAGTGGCTCAGTTTATAGAGAAGATGGATTATACAGGCATTACTATAAGAACTTTCTACAACCAGGCTCAATTATTTATTCTATCACACGCATTCTCATGTTCTTTTCAGGGATGCTGTAAAGATGTATTCAGCAACAATTCTGAGTATCCCATACCATGGTAAAGAAAAGCTATAGAAGCACTAAAAACAGGTGGGCATTTGGGACTTGAAGTCCAAAGATGCTGAGAGTGTTCACACCTCTTAAAACAGTCAGTGGTTTAAGTGTTCAAGAAGTGCCCAGCAGTTGTGCCAAATTACTGATCCAAAAATTGAAACATGCAGAATAAAAATGCATTTTAGAGGAAAGACATTCCATATCTAAAATGAGCCATGGCAAATCAATCACACTTAACTCATACTTGATGATGGTATTTTATGGTTCAAAATTTCAACCTGTATTTTTATATCAAAATAAATGAGTTATTGGAGCTGTGGACACATTACTCCCAAACCACGTGAAGTTAGACAAGCAATGTCTACACAGCGCTGCAGACAGCCTCTGCAGCCAACTTAAAAAAGGTGGGATGAAACCCAGTAGCTCCTGGACTGTTTTATTTCAGACCATTTCTTGCTTGTTATTCATCACAGCTAGACTACATCAAAAGCACGGACCCCTGTCTTTCTAAAACAGGTTTTTCCTCTTCTTTTCAGTTAAATGAATTGTTGCTCTATATTTCCCAAAAAATCTCGTCATGAGTGTGCTACACTGAAAACTGACCCTTTCTATCATACTTGAAAATGATAACATAACATGTCACTCCAGGTCAAGGGAAGATAATGGTCTTAACTCAACCTCAACTCAATGGAGCATGCGGTATACTTCGATGTCATTCATGGTTCTTGTTTGGGAAAGGACTGCTTTTTCCACCTTCTGACTGCAGCTGCCACTACAACGTGAGCTAGGCCAAAAAGATAGAATATCAGCACATCACAAGTTGAACTGCAGACGGTCTTGACCCCTCACGAAGAGCAAATTTCACTGCAGCAGTGAGGCTTATTTTGTGGCTCAGACAGATGATACTACAGTGACTGGAGTCAGAATGTAGCTTCAAGATTTGTTTCCAATGAAGGGAATTGTGGTTTTTATTTTCAGGACTAGAAAAAAAGAGCATTTTTATGTGACTGCATGTCTCTAGGATCTATGGCCCTAACACATACACACTGAGCTTCTGTTTTAACCCAGTCCTGGGAGTTCATCTGAATCCAGCTACCTCAAAGCTAAACCTCAAGAACTGGGATAAGCTTGTATGGTAGTACTTTATATCTCAAAATCTTCAATAAGTAGCTGCTCCTTTTAGGATTTGAAGTTCACACAGTCTGTCTTCTGGGTGGAGTTCAAGTGAGAATCATCATGTATTTTTTCCTATTTCAACCTCTTATTTCCTATAATGGAAAGTTTGTCTTAAAACTATTATCCAGTGACTAAGGAACTGAAGTCACATACAAAGTGACACCTTTTGTAATTTGTGCTTCTGACAAATAATTTTTCACTACCTTCCATTTCAGTCCACAAACAATTGGTTCATTCTTTCACTTTGTACTACAGTTTGACTTTTTTGTGGCTTAAGAACATAGTTAACAGGAAAGTAAATTGAAAGGGAGTACCTTTTCTACATTGCTGACTGAGATATTCTAATATGATGGTGTGAATCCAGCTGAAAACAGTAAGATTGTGCTCAAGTGACTAAGTCAAATAGTACACTTTCTTTTCTATTTCTGTCATAAAAATAGAATGGTCTAAGGAAACCTTAAAGGAAAAAAAAAACAAAACAAAACACCATGTTAATCACCAAAGCCTCACAGTAATCCCCAGGGCTGATTAGCTTTCAGTCACTTTATGAATCATTTGACCTCTAATAAGATTAAGCCAGGCTTTTTTTCTTCTCATCATCATTCAAAAGGTCATATTGACTATTCACCTCTCTAACACTGTGATTCACGGTGACTTTAAATGAGTTGTGGAACCAGCTTTAGCTAAATCTCACCAACAACATCTGAACCACATACAGGCAGTGAATTATCACAAACTACGTGAGTGGACATATTAGTGTTACTTGTTAGGGCCCAATTCTAATCTCTTACCCACGTGAAATCATTACTTGTCTAACTCATGGCTGAGCACAGTTGCCATTACTAATTTTAAATATTTTTAAATTTATTTAAAATTTATTTTAAATATGCAAAAGCCAAAGATTACTGTTTCCTCTCCCTTAACCCCTTCATCCCAAAATTACCATTGCTTATTTCCAACCGACCCAAATATAGCACCTGAGATGTCAGTGACTAAAATGGAGATACTTTGCCCAGCTGAAAATCATCCAAGCTTTGTGGGTCCTGTCCCTATGATGAAGGTAACTGCTGAACATGAGCTTTCACAACTCAGTGACTGTCATTTCTATAAATGTTCCTCTAAATATTCTCAGACGGTAGCTTCACTTAATTGATGTTCATGCCCTTTTTGTTGTGTGACCTTTTGGGTGCAACACGTAACTTTTTTCTTTTCTTAAAGCAGGTATGCACCTCAGTGGGAGATCACCAAAATAATTTGAAACTCACTTTTTGTTTTCTATTTCTCCTGTTTCTTAATAGAAATAAACAGACTGCTATTAGCTAATCCTATCCAGCTAGGGTCTTGGAAAGCGAGATATGACTCCCCAAACTAGAATGACAAGATTCACTGAATAAAGCTTACAAATGAGGCTGTACCACGACCTCTGTGAAAGCAAACCTAGAAGGGAGCAGGGGCATCTTGTCAAGGTCTCTAATATGGCAAATATTACAGTCTTCAGCTACTAAGGGAAACTATGTGGGAAAAGAAGGTGCATGTAGGACACCATCCATGGCCTGTTTAAATCAATAGAAAAGCTACATTTTTTTTCATTAGCCATTGGCTCCAGGCCACTGAGGAAACACCCCATCCACTGCACAAGCTGCTGTGTTAGTGGAACTGCTTACATGAGCTAGGTACACGCCCACTAATTTCTTTATAGGATGAAGCCCAGCTCTGCTGTACATTACCAAACCAAGCTTAAAAAAGTACTTGCAGAAACACTTGAAAGGTATGAGAGAGAATCCCAAACATACATATTTCAAACCAGTCACAGTCATGTAAGCAAAAAAAGACTACAGCTGCACTACTAGAGTTTTTACCAAGTACACACTACTGGTTTTAATCATTATAATGTATTGACAATTGTCCTTTTTCATGTTAGTTTAATTGCCTTTACAAAAAAACCCCAAAAACCAAAAAACCAAGCCCAAAGAAATTGAAGATTCTTTTAGGGCTTTGATCACAATCAAAACCTTTACCCCTTTGCCTAAAACAACTAAAGCAATTGAACTAAAGCAATTACCTAAAACAACTAAAGCAATTGAACATCCTCAGGAAAAAAAAAAAAAAAAGAAAAAAAGAAAACCAAAAAAAACCCCACCACCCAAACCAGAGCCTCCACAGGATATCAGACTCATTAATCCTTGAAATATAAGTAAAGCTTTCAGGGCAGATGATGAACAGCTGTATCCAACAAACAGTTGGACCCCTGTATATCAGCTAAGAAGAATTTCGTGTCTCCTCTTAATCTTGCCAAGCTATTGCTAGATAAGCAGAGGGTGTTAGATTCACCTGTTACTATTTCTGTAATTCATGATGTTATCAAAAGTATTTTCTCCTAGAAAAGCACCTGTATGAGACAGTTTTATATCCCATTTCTGCAGGCTTTTTGTTGTTTTATTTTTTGCCTTCAACATCTGTTTAGGATATTCATTCACTCTCACAAAACAGGTAACCTCTATTATTGCTTGGTGTTTCAACACCATTCTTAAGAAAAGAAAAAGCAATCTATAGTGTCATTATATCTGATATTAATACTCTTACTGTATGTCATACTGGGTGCAAAAGAGAAACAAGTACATTTAGTTTATCACAAATCCATTCTTGAGAAAATAGCTTTGACCTGATGATGTCCATTTCCATTTGATAAGCTGAAAAAGGAAAAGTAACATTGAATACATATACAGGCAGCATTACTACCATGACCTTTGTTGTGGTGGGCATTTTGACAGCACCAATGACCAACACTCCCCCGCCAAAAAAACACAAAAAACCCAACAAATATGTTGCTACAATATGCAAAATGTGTCCAGAGTTTCACTACAGTGAGATTATAATGGGTTAACAGTTCATATAATAGGTCAGCTTAATTTCCAGGTTTGTTAGTGGATGCAGGTGTAACAGACATGCAGGAGATCAGATGGCAGCAGTGTCTCCTGTGGAAACCCTGTCATGGCTTGTTCTCAGGTTTTTATAACTGACAGCTTTCCCCTGAAAGATGGTCCTTGACTCCATGGAAAGTGGTTTGGTCCTGTTACAGAAGTTTAGGTGAAGGAGAGAACAGCAGAGAGCTAGTAAAAAGAATCTGCTCTTCTTCCTTTAATCTACCTACCTTTTCTTGGTGACTTTCTGTCTCAGCCCATTCAGTGCACAGGACTGGTCCGTTTCTGCCCTGGTTTACTAACAACGCACTCGTGGAGTTAAGACAGTGATGGCAACCAGGTCCCTCTGGTCAAAACTTCAGTGATGACATGCACATTTCTGAACAACAATAATAAAGATAATTTCATTTATTCAATTACAGATCTCAGCTACTGCCTGTCTGAAAAAAAGTATCATGATCCTGTTGGGTACCAGCACTATTTCTTAAGATATATTGAAGTTTTTAAACATGTACAAATTTGGTAAGTATTTTGAGTCTGTGTTAAAAAGGGCTGTATTTAACAAGCCATTTCAAAAAAACATTTAAGAACATTAAACAAATGGAAAGCAGTCTTAGCCTTTACTTCTTTCCTATTCCTGTAAGAGGTGATCTAGGGCTGCACACCCTGACCGACAGCATGCTGTCCAGACGGCAGCTTTCATCATCCCTCAGGCACAGTACATCAAACAATTAAAAACTGTTCAATTTCTAACCATACGTGCTGCTTGTTCGTACACACACAGCGTATGAACAGCCCTGTCTGCGTAAGCTTTCAGCCATATGCATCCCCCGCCACCAGCTCGAATGGAGCTCTGCCAGCTTCACAGATTTAGGCAGAAATGACCCTGAAGCAGGAAGGACAAATAGCTCCCAGCTCCGGTTGCAATGTGCTACATGAGCAACTCCAAGATACCTCTGTCTGCAGGCAATCGGCATGCCAGCAGTGGGTAGGGTAACATCACACCTAGCATGACACAGAGCAACAGCTTCACCTGATGATTTTATTAGAAGAACAACAAATACTTTTAAAAGAAGGCTGTGGAGACACTGGCATTGACAGCAGATAATATATATCTGTATTTTCACATATATATATAAAATCACCCAAGATCCCTATGGTTATTCTTTGGATGAAAAGCTAATCATGTATTTTCTATTTTAAGACAGCAGCAGAAAATCTGTAGCCAATCTGTAGGCAGCATTCTTTTGCTTAACTTTGCGAGACATAAAAATGGTCTTTTTTATTCATATTCTAATACTGTTCTGCAGTAGCTACACCCCTAGTCCCATTGGGGATGTATTCAGCAATTATACCATGTATTTGGAAGTACATCCATTTACGTGACGAAGACTATCACTGCACTACTGTCAGCCACAGCTGTGTAAAAAACTAGATCCTTTTTTGTTAGTTGAAAGCATTTACTTTATGGCACATTGGGAATTATACTGTCCAGCTTTTTCATTGCTCTTTTTTCACTATTTGAGTGAAATTTCTTAAGTCTGTAGGCTTTATATCCTGTATGGAAACTACAGTATGATAGAGAGCATGTCAAATCATCAACTAGTTAAAAATAAAAATACAAAATCCTATTTAAAAAAGGCAGCTTCTTCCTTTACCACCTCCCCCTCCTTCCCCTCCCTCCCTCCTAATGGAGCAGCAGTTCAGCTGCCAGCTTACACCAGTCCTTCATGACACAATCGAATGAAGCAGGAAAAAGATTTATGCCAAGCCTTGTAGAAAGATGATGATAGAAATAGTGATTACTCCTGCTGATATCAGTACCACCCAAGGATCATTTAGCTCTGGGGTGACCACTCCTGATGCTGATACTGTGAAAAGCTATTGGCAGTTTAGCATACATTAGTTGCCATGGGTGTGCCTCACACACAAGGATGTAAATTAATGATTTAACATTATTACCATCTGGGGAGTGTACGTAAGGAGAACCAGCAACTGGAAATGAGGCAGGATTGCTGCAGTATTTACCTTCATGGATACCACACGGTGTTCCCTGTGCTTTACAGGAAAATATAACATGCAACTAGAATAATATGCTACTGCAATAGTAGAGCTTTCCAAAAAATCAAGCACAAATGCCTTCTACCCAAAACTGTTCATTTTAATTATTAATCCATATTCTGTGTTAAATATTTTGAAAACTATAGAGCCTATGAAAAGTGTCATCTTACTGGTCTGGGTTGGTTTATTTTTATTTTTTTAATATCAGGAAAGTAGTACAGGTTTAAAGTAGCAAAAATACTAACAAATATGTTACTGCTTCTAGCAGAGCATCGTATTTTTGCCTTTGTCTCAAAGGTGTTGAAGTTTACAAAATTATGGTGTTTTAGCTGCATTTTCTGCCATTCTTTCTCGTTCCAGCAATGGTTTCCTGTCTTGAAGTGCTTAGCAGAGTGCTCAGTAGCACTCCTACCCAGAGGAAGACTTAATCACGTAAGGACTTAATAAAAAATATGCATTTCTCCTCAGACAAACATACTGCATCCATTCTCTCGAATTTGGAATGCAAACTAAAGGTGTGATCAGTGCCCTGCCAAACAGTCAAGGGTGTGTTCAGCTGCATCTCAAGATGCTGTTAGATAAATGGTCATTATCTTTGACTGAAGGCTTTTTGTAAGACACACTTCAGCAACACTGGACTCTGCCAAAAGCTCACCACATCTAACCAAGGCTACATGGAAAGAAGCACATATGCAGTTTTCCACTTGGGACTGGAAATGAAACAACCTGTATCTGCTGTCAGCTACCTCATATAATGCATCTCACATTTATGGCATTGCCAATCGGGTAAGAGTTTTGGAGCACAGCCTTAGATGCAAAGCTTTCCTTCCCCAGGAAGTGTCACACCTAAGTAACACAGTTTAATACCTGCATGTCCCAAGGCATTACAGTCTCTTGCTATTTATAAAATGGAACTGTTAATAATAACCTACCTACCTACTTTGACAGAGACCCAGAAATCTTTCTCCTCTCTCCCTTATCTCCTCTGTCTCCAAAGTGGGGAGAGAAAGTGCCTTTTTTTCTGCAAGCATGAGGACCGTCCCCATACCTGCTGTGTCCTCCTTTCATCAGGATGCAGTAAAAATGATGGTCACAGCCTTGTTCTAAGCATGTGCTACATTATTAGGGGAATATGAACACTTAAGTGTTATTTTAACTTTTAAATGAGAGAATATAAGATTCTGTAAAATTAATCAATGAAGATGAAGAAGTCACTATGAAACTCAGTGTTACAGACAAAAATACAGACAGCTGAAGAATACCACAAGTGGAAACTATTAAAATTGCTTTATTACCTGTAGTGATAATTCTTTATGGTAAAGACAGAGATCCCAAAGCTGTGCGCCCTCTCTGCTAGGGGTTTTCAAATGCAGAATCTTTACAGGGAACAGAACAAATGTCACAGAAAGAGCAAATGGCGAAAAAGTAAACATTTGTTTTTAATAAGATTCTATTTAAAACAGAACTTTTATTACTCAAAAAAACCTCGGACTCATTAGTTATGTTCTGACAACTCTGATGAAAAGATTGTCTAATCATTTATTTAGGAAATGGGCAGTAATCTACCAGGCACCATCACATCTCAGAGGAAAGCCTGAGAGTGGCAGGAAGAAAACAGTTCCTAAAATCCACAACTCCAGGCAGCAGAGTTATCTCAAAGCCTAAATCTTGTCAGCAGCTAAGGAGACACTGTAATTACCACAAAGCAAACAAAGACAACTTTTAAGCCATAAAAGTTAACATGGCTATAAAAGTCAATATATTTACAAAGGGGAGAAACAGAGAGAGATATAAAGGAAAGCCAAAGGGAGTAATCTAACAAATTACACTTCAATTTTTATCCTGATGGTAATCACTTACAATAACACTGGGGTTATTTAAACCCCTAAATACTGCTGTCATTTCAAATTGCACCTGACACATTCAGATTATAGTCAATAAAATATTTTCCATGTCTGAATATTTCAGTTAAGTGTGCTGCAACCATTGCAAGATTAGAACAAGCTGCTCTTTGCCTCCATATGCTTTATTTCACTACAGATTTCTACTACAGCTCTGCAAAACTCTTTCCCAAATACAGTGGTGTTACATATTCCAAAAAGGAACAGAATTAACATGAGAAATCCTTTATTTCCACTGCAATGGGGAAACAAAAGGAATTGATGAAAGACTTGTTTATCCAACCCAGCATGACCAAAAGAATTCAACATAAGTTAAGCCACCAGAAATTAGAAAAAAAATTAGGTTGACTGTGAGCCAGCTACGTTTATTTTAAGAGTATCTTTGAAAGTATTCAGATATCTGAAAAGTTGCGGCTATACTTTGGTTTAATTCCCAGTTTTAATTTTACTTAAGGAGTAAAGTATCAGAAGCTATTCATTTTTAATAGTCTAAAATATTATAACATAAATTTTGATTTATTTCTTGAGGAGCTTTGAGCTTTGGAACTTAGAGGCTCAGTTGACATGGCAGTTTGATGGGAAAAGGATAACCGCTTGAGATATGGAAAGACACCCTGAGTGTCAGAGGAGCATGACTTTCAAAATTATCAACTACTAAAATTATTGAAAAAAAAAGAGAGCTCTTAGCAGGTGTTTCTGTAGTTGTTTTTTCTCTGCAGTTCACTTCATTACTATGAGACTTGATGTTACATTAAAGATAACTAGACATGTCATGGACAATGAAGTCTTACTCTCTCCCTTTCTTTTTCACCCACTCTCTGAGATACAGTGTAATTTGGTCGACATTTCTAGAACTATTAAAACATGTACCTGAAAGTAAGTTTTTAATGTGCTAGTGAATAGTGCTCAGTGACATAAAGGAGGCTCAGTGCCATTAGTAGACACGATTTAATTTTCCTATTTGTCAAGGCATTTTCCTACTTTAGCTTTATTAATACTACTTGTGTTTATTTTATGCTTTACCTGCTTCATTTTTTAAAATCATGTAAAACTAAATTATTTATGGAGGACTTTTTCACTACTAATTGTCAAGGTAAAACAGAAGCTTCTGTTTGTATTGATTTAATTTCATACTTGTTTTGGTTGCACAGAAAACTTAATGTATTGCCTGCATATGGAGAAGAACAAAAGATTCTTTATCCTTTGTATTTGCTCATGCTTCTTTTGCTGCCTTTTCCCTGACTCATAGGTAGGCAGGTTAATGTTCTCTTTTTTTTTTTGGGTGGGGAGGGTTGTGTGTGGCTTAATAAAAATCTTGTTGGTTCCACCAATGCCCACTCTCTTCAGCATCTTTTGATCCAGCCAAATACAAAACAGCACTGTAACTATTTTGCTGTTTTGTAAATGTCTTAGTGTAGAAGTTTGAAACACCTCTTCTACTAATAATCTATTTTTAATAGATATGTATGTACTAACCAGTTGACTGCAGATGTCAACTTCCTGCTGTAAACAACTCTGCAACATCCGAACATCAGGAAAAGCTGAAGCATGTCCCTTCTCATCAGACACCACAGTATCCTTGGGTGAGGCAAATCCCAGCTGCAGAAATTCCTCAGGGAGCACTGAAACACCACAGTCCACCAACTGTGAACCAGGAAACAGTATGATTTCCCTTATCCTACTATGTGCAAAAATCACTAGTGTATTATTTCCACTGGTTATTTAGACATCCACAAATATATATAAATATAGAAAATAATTACTTTCATGAATTTTACTTCTATCTGTTCAAAGACTGACACACTCCTTTCTCATTAGCTGCTAGCTCAGAAGATGCCATAACATTCTTTAGATTTGTGATCATAAGACATAGGTGATATAAGGTACACTTTTGATTATTTTGTTCAAAGGAATAACTGAGGAACTCCAGATACGTATATCCACTTTAGGGAAGACAGAGATGACTTTTCTAACAAAGTCATAAACAAAAACAGCTCCAAATTTGATAATGCTAAGTGAGAGTTTACACTCCATAGGTGATACCAGAAGCGTGATATTACTGCTTGCTATGCATATTTTTTAGTTAGACTAGTTAACTTCACTGGATTTCTTTTGTTTAGAAATACTGAAGACCATTTTAATCTTCTCCTACCTTCTAGCAGAGAAATTCATGCTTAAAGTTGTTGCCAGTGACTAAAATCTCTTGGCAGTTAATTGTCTGGATGACTTAAATAGTTTAGACAGGAATTCCTCTGATAATTATGATTCTAAATCTTTGCTTTGCACAGCAATGTTTTATCCATTTTGCTGAAGCAGTAGATTCAAGGCAGCCCACTCCCATGCAGTAAAGGCATTTACTTTGGAGTGCAGTTGAAAAGGTTAATTACTAGAGAACTGAAGTTCTTACAAGAATACAGGTGCCTACACCATAGTACTTTATTTTAAGAAGGAAGACTATATGGCTCTGTCATAGTGAACACCGTATATGCTAATGTGTTGCTTTAGTGACTCTAATTAAGCAGCTTTCAGTGTATATTGATCTATATATTTCCAAATTAGCTTTCTACCTACTTTATGGCTGTAGAATTAAAATAACATTCCAGCTTATTGCAAGTGAAGCATCTGCTTTTAAAATAAAGATTTCATGCTAAATGAGGAGTTATTCAAATTCTCACCCACATTTTTAGTTGATATTTTGTTTTTAAACTAGCTTGTCCCTTAATGACACCAACTTCTTCCCTGTAGATTTTAATTTATGGTTCTATCTTCTAATTATCTTACTTCATAGAGTCCAAAATAGACTCGTAATATCATTTCAGTATTTGTTTTTAATTAGGACAATTATTGGAAATTGACCTCCACCTAACAGCTTTTAAATTAAATATAGTTATTTTCATTGTCGGGCTTATTAGGCAAGAACTGTCGAGCCTTTTGTTGCCTCCCTTCACGCTCAGCCCTCGCGCCCATGCAGGGCAGCTTGTTCTGCACTTGCTTCATCCTCCCCGCAGAGCCGCAGCTGCAAGCTCACGGGGAAAGGGCTTTAGCCCTTGTTAGGGAGATCTTTTCCCCTTTAAACTCACCCTTGCAGCAAATCGATTTGTCAGATCAGAGGCCCCTCTTTTGTGAGAGCCCCTCTGAACTGCCACTGACAGGGTTTGGCCAGGGTCAGCTGCCTTATAAATCAAAGGCAAAGACAACTTAAAGGAGAGGGCTAAGGATTAGCACAGGCAGTATTATCTGCCAGTCGAGGGTGAATAGAAATGTGTTTGATACAATCTTCTTTCAGGTTTCTCTATGCCAACTCCCCCCAACTACTCTCACCATGACATTTAGATTAATTAGAAAAGTTTTAAAAAAAAAAGAAAGACAAAAAAAAGGGCTTATAAACAATTTATTTCTAGGTGGCTGTAAGACTGGCAAATGAAATCACAGTGGTCTTCAAACCAGCAAAAGCTTAGGAAAGATTAAGGGCTATCAATCTCTGTTGTAAGATATCAATACTGCTAGACCTAAAATTGTATTAAGGACAGAAAGACAACCTGAACTGTATTGATACAGGGTTTGAATGCCTCATTTTCAACAAGCCAAATAACCCAAACATAAATAGTAAGACACAGTTTAGGGGCTGCTAAACTATTCTATAATTGTAAAGCCAAGTCTTCTTGTGTTTAAGCCCTGTACTCTAGATACCTGAAATTTCAACTCACTCTTATCAAAAACTTGAAAAGATTCAGTGTATTTGTCCATATCGCCAGCACTCTTTGAAAGTAGTTGCTAATGTGAACCTGTGAATTCTGCAGACATACAGGAAAAAAACACTTTATTGACTGGCTAAAAGCACAGGACCACAGGAGTAAATTAACGCTTGACCTAAGGCTTATTCACATTGATGAGTCACTCTATTAAATTTGCTGGATTCTGACTAAAGTCACATAAGAGCACAGAATTCAGACCACTCCGTTTTCCTGCAGGTAGCTGACTTAGTGCCCTGTTAGTTTAAAAGAACTACCATCAGCCCTAGCAACCTGTCTCTGGAAGACAAGAAATTGCCCAGGTATTTTCCTCAAAACTCCCTTTTAAAGGAAGTTTTCTACAGCAAGGCAGGTTCTGAGAACATTTGACCCACTGTGTTGTATTGTTGAGTCTTGCCACACCGTACATTTGCAGGGCCCAGGCACACACATCTGTGATGAGCCTTCCATGAAACAACAGGCTTCCTTGTTTCCTCAACCTTATATTATATTCTATTTTCGAATATAGAAAAAGCTGGCAAAAAAGCCAGCTCCTGTACATCAGAGGAAAGCAAATGTCAGGTCACAGAGAAACAGGGGACTCCAAGAAGCTGCTGGCCGATGGGCTTGCATGATTTAGGAAGCATGAAAGGGCAACGTCTTTAAGAACTGTTCACAGCTAGGGTTTACACAGAGGCAACTGCAAAGCCATTTCCATATGGTTCACTGTCTACTGTGACTGAATGTAATTTGTTCTGCTGAGCTGAGTCTCTTCTCATGATCAGCTGGCATTTTCCTGTAGCTAACTGGGAAACCCAGCCCACTGGCCTGGAACTAAAATCAGTTAAAAGCAGCACAACAGGCTGCATCCATCACAGGAAAAGCAACTGTTCACAATCCATTCAGTGATAGAAAGTAAAGGCAGCAGTAATCCAAAGACAGTAAGGAAAGGGACATCTTAACTTCTCAGGATGCAACATAAAATAGCTCAGATGCCAAATTATGTTGCTTGTTTGTAATACAGATACCCCAACACACTTCAGACTCCACTGTGGTGTAAACAAGAAAATAGAGGAGAAATCTCCACATATATGGAGATTTTATAATTAAAACAAACAAAAGACAAAATGCACAGGAAAAATCTCAGACTGTGAAATTCTGTTACTCTGCCATGTATACTATAAATATAACATACATGACAACACACACATAGATATAAATATAAGAATATTTTTAGCTAGCTACTTACCTACACATAAATAAAGTAGACTTCCTAGTAATTCTGGTAGAGAAAAAAATATGTATTTGATCAATCCTGATGCTGCTTACCATTTCTCCTTAATAATTACCACTAGAACACAACTGTGCTGGTTTTGGCTGGGATAGAGTTAATTTTCTTCATAGTAGCTAGTATAGGGCTATGTTTTGGATTTGTGCTGGAAACAGTGTTGGTAATACAGAGATGTTTCAGTTACTGCAGAGCAGTGCTTGCACAGAGTCAAGGCCTTTTCTGCCTCTCACCCCGCCCCACCAGCGAGTGGGCTGGGGGTGCACAAGAAGCTGGGAGGGGACACAGCTAGGACAGCTGACCCCACCTGACCAAAGGGATATCCCATGCCATACGGCATCATGCTCAGCATATAAACCTGGGGGAAGAAGAAGGAACGGGGGGATATTCAGAGTGATAGCATTTGTCTTCCCAAGTCACCATTACACGTGCTGGAGCCCTGGTTTCCTGGAGACGGCTGAACACCTGCCTGCCAGTGGGAAGTAGCGAATGAATTCCTTGTTTTTCGGTGCTTGCATGTGTGGCTTTTGCTTTAGCTATTAAACTGTCTTTATCTGAACCCATGAGTTTTCTCAGTTTTACTCTTTTGATTCTCTCCCTCATCGCACTGGGGCAGAGTGAGCAAGCAGCTGTGTGGTGCTTAGTTGTCCATTGGGGTTAAACCATGACAACAGCATAATCAATGGGTGGCCACTCATGAAGTTCATCTCCACCATAACATAAGAACAGCCACTTACTACAATTTGTTTACAATGGAAAACTGTTAATCACAGTAGCACAAGTTACATGGCACACAGCTGAGAACTGGAAAAAACATGGTTTATGTCACCAATGGATGAGTTCTTATACAATGAAGAAAAAAAAAAAAGAAAGGAAAAAAAAAAGGAGAGGTCATCTGGTTCTTAAAATCATGAAAAGCCTTTTTGGTCTAGTTTCAATAGGTAACAATTGACAAGAACCTTAATAATCTTTACCCAGACTAATACATTTAAAAAGCTAATCCTCTATTGCCCCTTCATGCCTCATGACTGAAAAGATTTTACTAAACATATCCACCAAAAATGTACTACATTACATACACCCTATGAAACAGGATGTAGATGTACTTCAATACTGCAGATACAGATATATATTGCAAGGTACTATTTTAACTATAGAAGCATCCCATTTGACAGGAAACACAGTGAAAGCGACTGTTGTTATTCAGAGCTGAATGAAAATGCATCACTAAGATGTTTTATCAGTAGATACTTTTGCATCTGTGGACACTGCATTTTCAAAATGCTTATTCCTCTCACGATTTAGCGGGGAAATCATGCATTTGCTCAGCAAAGGATAAAATTGGAAAAAAAATCAGAAAAGTGAATGGGTGGGTTTGGGTTTTGCCCTTTTTGTAAAGGAAGTTTTAGTTGTTTGTTTTATCTGCTTTTACTTAAAAAGGGGTTCCCAGCCAGGTCTGATACTGACTTTTTTTTGTAGTGTTCTAACTCAAAAAGAAGAAGAAATATTGGCTAGGAAGTACAAATGGCATGGTTTGTTTAAGAATCATAGGACCCGAAGGAAAAAACTAACACACCAAACTACTTTTAACAGCTGGTAAATTTATGCTGTTACACAGCAACATTCTGATTGGCAAAGTACCAAATATCCCTATTCAAACAGAACAGTTAAAGCATGTATTTACAGACAAGCATAAGAGTAGTTTATTTCTTTTTAACTCAAATGTCATGAAAATAGAACAATTAAATGCTTAAAATCTAGTGCATGCGAAATCAGGGCACTTCTGAAAAGAAAATGCATCCATGACAAAAATAAAAAAACCTTTTATTACGTGAGATGCTCATCCATAAAATCAAGGATTTCACAACAGGATTTCTGACCCTACTAAATTAATAACAAGTCCAAATCCCAGTGTAAGTGAAAAGAATAAATAAAACTGATCTCACCTATGCAAAGAACCAGAAAGTCCTGCTGAGATACAGCGTTGACTTTTGTTATAAATGAGAACTGTAAGGAATCCATCTCAAAACATTTCTGGGATTACACTACAACCCATTAGTCAATTCTATGTAGTGGTACCGAAACATAAAATCGCAGTAGTCTTTCCCCCTTACAATGAAATATATAGCATTTTTGTAGCTCCTGGAAGAAATACAGAAAAGCCCTCCTAAATCACCTCCTCCCTTTTTTCTTCCCTGAAAAACAAAGAAACAATCTCCTAAAAACCTCACTCATCATCAAGAAGCAAATTCCCTTCCAAGCCCTGCTGAATCTCTGAAGGAAACCTCCACTCTGAGATGCAGTAACCTTTTTGCTGGAAAGAATGAGTTGTAAAGACAGATTTCAATACTTGGTAACAGGTGGCCGCTCAGCACAAAGGAGACACCCCTCCCCAACACATACACACAACATACACACTCAGTGCAACAGCAACCAGCATGTGATGGTGCATTCATTTCTCAATGCAAAATACTTAGATATGGGCAGTACAGCATGTAACTGATGTCAAAAGCAATTTTCTAAGTGTGAACATTATTATTTCAAGACCTGATGCAAGAATTAACACAAGAACATGCTTAGGACTCACCTAAAGAGTATTCGTGAAAGCAGCAGGGGCAAGCTTACTGAACAAGGATGCAGATCTGTCTCTAGGACACTTACTGTTGCATTATCTTGTCCTAGACTGTTTTTATAACACCAACCACCACCGTATCTGTGTCTTTTTCCACCATATAGTAAACAATGATTAAATTTGCCACAAGAAGTTTCATCTCTCCATCTCCCTAGTAAGTGGAGTTCATCTTTTTAGAGGGATGACCTTGTACTAACAGCAAGAGAGAAGCAAATAATAATTAGACTCATTCTGAGCATACATGTCTTGTATATTCATGTCAAAGAACAAGAAAAAGTTATTCGACAATTTAGTCCACTGCCTATGAGCAGGGATAAAGGTAGAGAAATAAGTGCCCTATTCCTGTTGACTTCTAATGGAGGTTTAGTGCCTTTGAAAAATGTTTCCTCCAGATAATTTACCAAATGGTACTAAATCAATTCTGAAATTGGAAACAAAAATAATTTCTCAAACATTTGATAATATATTTGATCAATAATAATATAGCCATCTCTATAGACATCACACAGTATAAAAAAGGTCACTCAACATCATTATTTTCAGGTCTGGATTCCAAAAATATTTGTATGCTTGTTTTTAAAAGCTGGTTCCTTTCCAGTGCACAGTTCAGATTAAATGCCAGGGAAAATTAAAGACCTCAAAGACCTCATGAACATACAAACAGTTGCACTGCCAGGCATAATTGTTTTCTGATGCATAGCTGGCTGCCATTTAGCACATGCCCTGGTGGAAAAGGTCACTATGTAAAAAAAAAAAAAAAAAAAAAAATTAAAAATCCTCACATCTTCTGTTAAAGCAAGCAGCCTGTATGCTAGTCATACCAGCACAGCAGTACGGCACAGTATTGTGTTATTTTCTGAAGCAAGTTGCCTTTAGCTTCACCATGCGTAGTTGTTCTTAAAATGTGAAGATATTAATTAAGCAGATCATGTGTGACAAGAAAACCAATACCAGAATGAACAGCTGTAAGATATTCCTGACCATTAATCAACCATGTCCTTACTCAATTTCAATAATAGCTGATCTAGTAAAAATGTCAATTTACAAATCATCGCCCCATCACTTCATCTCATTTTAAAGCACAGAATAGGTAAGAACCTGTTTCACTGGATAACCTTGAAAACTGGTGAATTTAAATTGAGTGTGATTTAGTAATACAAAGTGCATATAAACTTCTCACAAGTTTGGGAACAGGTTATAGGTTGCCTGTGAAGGAAAAGGTGGGCATCACCTCAAGCCTGTTGTCACCCAACTGTCCTGGACAAGTCAAGATTCAGTAATAAGCTACATACAACTCTACTGTTTAGATGATCATATCACAAAGGTTTTTAATGTAGAGACTGGTATAAAATGTAAGGTTCACAGGAAAAAATAAATCTTTACTGAAGGAAGGAAGGTTTTGGCCTCAGTGAAGCAAGAAGTTATTTACTAACCAGTTAAGTGGAAGAGATGACTCCTAGTAAAATAAAGCAACATTCACAAATTTACAGAAGGGAAACAACCTGTGCTCTAAGACAGAGAAAGTCACACCGTCTCATCTCTGTAAGAAGAGGATTTGAAGAAATCTGAAATGAAAAATTAATCTCACTTGTGTCCAAGTCTGCCTGTAATTTTGTCAAGTACTTTATTTCGTCTCAGGTAAATTCTGGCCACTGTTTATTTGAAAAACTTGGAATACTGGAGCCATCATCATTTCAGAAGGGGGTTACTGTGTCTTTGTTGCAGTGAAAGGATGCTCAAGCCACATGCACATACCCCTCCCTGTCCTGAAACTATTCTCCTGATCTTCCGGTAATCCTCCTGCTGATGCCAAGGCAACACAGATTATGAAGACATCTAATGTAAACGTGGAGATAATAAAACATCTGATGCACTTAGAAGTAGACAAGACAATTTATGTCACAAAGTGGGAAAAGGGACAACATGACTGGGACTGAAAAGTGATGGGAACAGGAAAAGGGAAACTGGAAGAGAGTGCTGTTTGGCAGAGGACAGTAATTATGTGGGCAAAGTGACCAGGATTAGGCACGACAGATAAAAAGCCAACACTAGAAGACACCACTGAAACCATCTTGCCAAAAAGCCTGCGTTAAGAAACTGAGTCAAGATGGGAAAGAAGAGTTAGATATAAGAAGAAAGCATGAACAACTAGAAAAACAGGTGTAAATGACGTACAAAATGAAGAGCTGGGACAGAAAAGATAACTAAGAAGGCTAGGTCAGGAGACTGAATTTTATATTGGAGAAGTATAAGAACCTACTTTGTACTAGTATCTGCCTACCAGAGCATACTCTTTGCTACAACTCAGTTTAGCCCATATGACTGACACTTATCACTCCTCCTGTCAACAGATAACTGATTGACAATACGTTTATATGTTTAACATGCCTCTTAAATAATGCCAACTTCCAGTACAATCTCAGGGTTTGTATATATTTGCTCTCCTGGTACACAAGATATGCAGTAAACTTTTGAGACTCTTCTAAAAAGTGAACATAAGAAATCTACTTATAAAATCTCTGTAAGAAAGCTTCAAGCCGCTACAATTCCTCTTTTGTTTTTCTTTCCCTTCCCTTTATTTTCTGTGACCTTTCCTGAAGTCTTCCTAAATTCATTCTCACTCCACACTTCTGACACCACGTGTTGTTCTTCAGTTTCCTTAATGACTAAACAGAGATGAGAAGAATAGCAATGTGCTTAATGTTCAGCAGGAATTTATAACTACACCATCAAGTCAGTCATGACCTTACAAATTTCCATCAGTAGCTCTCCAGGGCTAGCTCCAAAGTATAATAGCAAAAGAATTCATATTCAAATACATTGCCTATTAAGTCATCTCCTTCAAATATTATTGCTACATTTGCTTGGCTATTATAATTTACTGTTATTTAAGTAGTAAGTAAAAGACTATGAAGTTTAATAGTGACTCAAAAAGCAGAAGAAAAAGTAATAAAATTACCATTTTTGTGTGGATAAAATCTAGTAACACCACAACCTTCAAACACTACATCACATTTGTATTATTCAGATATGGTATTTCTATGTAACAGAAACTCTCAGTTACTTCACTCCAGTCAAAGCAGAACAGAGATGAAGAGATCAAAGGCCTTTTCCCTCCTTTAAGTCCAAGGAGAAGACCCTGAGACAAAGTAGAGCAGTCTTGGGTCCAGCAGAATCAGGAGACAGTCAAAGAACAACCCATTTCAGCCATAGTCTCATCATGGGGGTCCTCTGCATCCGCTCTTCCTGTTTCACCTGGACAGTTACTCTAAATCAAGGACTCAGAAGTCCCTTCCCAAACAGCGGCAATGCATTTGTGGGTCCCATTCCCCTTCCTTTTACAAATCCTATACTACTCTAAACATCAGCCACCATATGTATGATGCCTGAGAGTTTCACTAGATTTGTCAATTAAATCTAGCTACAAAACAGGAAAGTTGTGATTTATGGATAGATAAATATCTTCTCAATAGCCTATTGCTGTAATGAAAATTGAGCAAGTCATTCTGCTTTAAAAACAAAAAAAAAAAAAAAAAAAAGCAAAGCAAGTACAGCTACACCAGGTCTCAGTTCAGATTCTTCCTCCTTTAAATCCCTTAAATCATTTCACCTGGCCAAAAGCATAGCAGACTGATCAGCAGTCCGCCACTGTCACGTTGCCTAATTGGTTTGTTTCCAACATCCGTCCTCCGGAGGAAGATACTGGCTTAGTTCAACCAATTTAACTGTCGTATTATGTGCTAGAGGGACTGAACCCTTTCTGTCCTTTGCTCTGGGTGACCCTGGGTCTATGGCTCAACTTGAAACCTTTTTCCTTCTAAAGCTTTCAGGACATTTCTCTTCATTCATTAATATGTTAGGCCCTCGTCACCAAGGGAGCAGCTGCCTTTGCTTTGCTTCCCGTAATTCACATTAGCAAGACCTCTGATTTCTCCATCAGCAGCCACGGGTGTCTTCTCTCTGTGAGAAGTCCATCAGCCCCTCTCCCTTTCCAAACAGTGCATCAGTCCGGTGGGACACACAAGTGTTGCCAGAAGCTGTGAGACAATGGCAAAAGGATGTCACATAACATCCCCATGAGACAGGGCAGCTGTGTAGGTCTCGGGTGTTTCTACCCCTACACCTTGTACCTGTATTTTCGAAGTGTTTTATGATATCTGCTGCTGAAGAAATCCTGCAGTGAGTGATCTGCAATTAGGCATGGATAGTTAAACAAAGCTCATTTAATATCTGAGCAACTCCCCTGAGTCTGTCCTGGCAGACTAGAGATTATGAAATCAAAGACGCGCTCTGACAACAGTAGGTACATACCCTCATTTAAGGGTAGTGCACGACATGTAGTGAACTATGTCACTGGGGAAACTGCCAGGCTCACTACGGGAGTACTGTTTGCCTGCCAGAGGAGCCAACTGTAGGTATTGGTGACAGCTTCTGCCTGGCTCGACCAGACCTTCATGTGACAAGTATTTGTTCCAGCTCTCCAGACCCTCTGGAGTTGGGGTGTCACTAGGCTTTCTTATTAACTAAGACTTATTAACAACTTGTCTTTATTCCATTGAGATCAAAAGCATGTATTTTTGCCAACTGATACTGCTTTAAAACAATAAGGTGTACTCCAAACACCATACTGAATGATCCTCCTGAGTGGCTGCAGTGTTTCTTCTGCAGCCAAGACAGCTCAGGTAGCCCCGCTGCCTCCCATGGCCAGAGAGACCTGGAGATGCACCTCTTTATTGCTCCTCCTGTTGGCAACTGTGTCCTTCAGTAAGACAAGAGCGAGCACCCCTCTGCTCCCAGGGAAGCTGCTGCAGACCAGCCCTGGCTCTCTCCCACAGACCATGCAGGTCAGCATTCAATTTATCTGTTCTCAATTTGGATGTCACATTTCTCAAGGAAGGACAGGATGTGGATTGTGTCCAGTTTTGGGCACCTCAATACAAGAGAGATATCGAGGTGCTGGAGCGAGTGCAGAGGAGGGCAACGAAGCTGGTGAAGGGCCTGGAGAACAAATCCTATGAGGAGCGATTGAAGGAGCTGGGACTGTTTAGTTTGAGGAGGAGAAGGCTGAGGGGAGACCTCATCACTCTACAACTACCTGAAAGGACATTGTAGAGAGGTTGGTGCTGGTCTCTTCTCACAGGTGATTAGTGACAGAACAAGGGGGAACGGCTTTAAATTCCAACAGGGGAGGTTCAAACTGGACATTAGGAAAAAAATTTTCACAGAAGAGTGGTCAGACAGTGGAATAGGCTGCCCAGGGAGGGGGTGGAGTCACCATCCCTGGATGTGTTTAAGGGTCGTTTAGATGAGATGCTGGGGGATATGGTGTAGGGGAGAACTTTGTAGAGTAGGGCTGATGGCTGGACTTGATGACCCAAAGGGTCTTTTCCAACCTGAATGATTCTATGATTCTGTGACACTGGTCCTTCCCTCAAGAGCAGCTTGGGGGAGGAGAAAGCTGCCTGATAGCAGGACATGGAAGGACGAGGAAGAGACAAAATTTGTTGCAGTCTAGAAAGCAGCAAACTGGTTTTCACTTACCAGGAACCAAGTTGGGACACAAGAGTATGGCTGCAAGGACACTGCAGGTGGGGCAGAAGTTATTCTGAGAAATGATCTGGTTTACCTCGAAACTTTGTTTTCTTTTTATTCAATCTTCCTCCCCACCCATCTTCCCATCCCCAATCAATTTTTTATTTTAAACTTAGCTTTTTGAATTTAAGATCCTTCTGATCTTTTGGGGGAGCTCAGGTGAGAGTCCTGTTTCCCCTTAGCTTCTAAGAGGAGAGAGAGTTTCCCTTGATGCTATTATTCACCTATAGCTTAAACTGGACTATCTCTCCCTGGTATTCTGCAATAACGTTAGGTGCATATGCCTTGTTGACACTAGATAACTTCTATCAGGATTTTGTTAAGAATATACATAAGAAAAAGCTGATTCCATGTTACTAGGCAAAAGGACACCCATCTTCCCCACTAGCTCTGTTCTTTGAATGAACTGTTTGTCATGTTAATGTACTTGTGCCTTGTGCATTTTCCTCCTCCTTTTCCAAGTCATCTTGACACAATAAGAAGTTTACAAATCCCCTCAATCATAACAACCCATGATTACACATTCATTTTAGTGACATGATGGGGGGAAAAAAAAAAAAAAAGCCTTTTTGTTACCAAACTGTAGAGTCTAAAATGTTGCAATATATACAAATGACAAATTTCACAAAGGGCTGTCTTTACTGGGTGACATTACCCTTATTTAGTGCTGGGAACCTCTCTGAGGCATCCCATCAACTTTCTGTCACTATACCATTATTCCACTATAATAAAACACTCTCATTCATATACCCTGGCCTTACGAGAGAAAATGCACTATACTGTGCATAAGGCTCATCTGGCAAAAAAATTACTATGAATACAAACATTCCTCCTCAAAATAAGACTCTTCTGAATCCTGTCTATGAATTCAGTACAGGAGTAAAAAGACAACTCTAACAAATGTCTTTTTTCATGACAGATAAAGTTTAGAATTGTTAACAGTATTAAGAGACTTGATCTTTCATTGATGGTTTTTAATTAGGGTTTTTTAACTGCAGTATCATTATATAAAAACATTTTATGGAAGATAATCACATAATAAATATGTCAACCCTTACATTATTTCATTTTTACAGAAAAGTAGCTTGATGATTTTAGTAAATGGCTTTTATTGGGAAAACTCTTGTGACCATGAAGTTGTTGATGAAGAAAACCCAAGCAGAAAAAATAATTTCCACATTCCATAAAACAAGAGGAAATCTTCCTAGAGCAACTGCCCTATTGCTGCTCTAGGTTATCCTCTTGCTGATGTTATTTTAAGCATGTGTCAGCAATTTAAAGACAGAGTTTGCTACTCACACTGTGTGACTTCCTTCCACTGAGGATTCACAAGAAGAGACATGGGAGATCACGGAACAGCAGAGCATAATGCTTAGGAGACAGGTAACAGTTTTCTCATCAGTAAGGTAGTGCATGGATTTTTTTTCCCTACCGTTAGGGCTATCTAGTCATAAAGCAACACTGAAAAAACTAAAAAGGTCACACTATTTTAAAAGTTTCCTAGCAATGCAGGTTCAGTGCAATTTCACAGTAACAGCAGAGCAGGTGTAAGTTGTAAGGCGGTTTAGTGGGGTGTAGGGGGAAGGCTAAAGGGGAAAGGATGGGAGTGATGTTGAGAATAGGGGTTTCCCCATTCCCTCATCCAAAGTCTTCACTACTCCCATGGACCATGGCAGCCATCCCCAGTCCAAACCCTCACCTCCAGGATCCATTGCAGCTATCTCTACCCCTTCCTCCCCTTTCAAATTCCCCTTGCCTGGTTTTATAAAAATATAGTGATAAACCTGGCAAAAGTGATCATCTAATCAAGTTTTGACACTTTGAATGATGCTGACTTAATAGTATCAGACATGTTCAGCTAGATAGTCAAGAACCTGAAAGGAAAAAAGTTTCTAGGAGATTTTATTATCAAATAACTCAGAATAGAGTTTGGTGTTTAGCCGAAATCCAAAAATTACAAAGGTATCTGGAACCATGGCTTTAAATTTTTCCAGAAAGATTTCATTTGAAGTATCACATTTGGCCTATTTTTAATATAAGTGACCAGGTTTACATCGAGCCATTACTTTTTCCCTGAGTTATCCAAAAGGGTTAATCTTTGATCTCATTTCACCTCAAGCAGTCTGCAGAGTAACTGGTAAAAATATAATAAAATAGCAGATTGCGATTAGAAAAACCTAGGTCATTCTGGTCCTTCCTTAGGTCCTGCCAAGATATAGGTGAATATCCACTGATTCAAGCTCAGAAAGGCATTTTTTTTAAGAACTCAGGACTTTTTAACTTCCGCTGTCTCACCTTAAAACGTAGCTTTCTCATCAGGTTCTGTTGTATTTCTCATGCTATTAGCAGTTTCCATCAATGAATATCACCTACCTTGCACATTTTAGTTTAGCTCCAACACACCTTTGAGGGGAGTAAGATTTATTATTCTCACAGTACAAGTAAGAAAACTGAAAGACAACCAACAATTTGGCCATTTCCTAGACAATGCTCGAGTCTTTGGGCTGTGCCAAGCAGAACCACACATTGACTGCCAGGAGTGTAGCTGGATTTGCTACCTGCTGGCACTGAGAACTGTGCATCTTTTTCAGAGGGAGCATAAAAAACATGTTTCCACTCCATCACTCTTCTAAAAATTTTTCTAACTCTTCCAAACCAGATGACAGAACTGCATTTAGGTATGAAATTCCTGAAGGGGAGGGGAAAAAGTAAGCCCAAGAAGTAGCATATTAATTTTTGTGGAATTTAGGCAAGCATGACTGAAGCAACCATGCACATGTCACATTATCACCTAACTTCTTCCACAAATTCTGTTTTACAGTTATTTTTTATACCACTGAGCTGCAGAGTTTTACAGTGTACTTGACTTTGTGGCACTGCAAACAAATTGAGTTTCAGCACCTTGAAAGTGAAGTGGTGTTGATCCAATGATGTATTACTCAAATGTGCAGCCTGCTGAGGGAATCAACAGGGAACCTGTACTTTTTAAATTAGTTTTTTTCAGCTTATATAGATTGACAGTAGCAAAGTTCATCGGCCTTATCACTGGTGGTAGGCTTGGTGTACTTTACTAACAAATTGAATGTTATTTTCAGAATCAGTGCTACGGTGGCAGGCTGAGCCTGAGGCATCCAGTCACCTTCTCCCGTGCCCTACATTCATCCCCTCCTTTAATTAACTACAGAGATTTAGTAACACTATAGATTTGGTTTTTGTTTTATGCATTTCCATCAATGATATGCATTAACAAAATGACCCCTCAGGAAATAAACAGAAAGAACTGATAAACAAATACAACACAACACCAAATACAGTAAAATAGTCTGAACTTTTTATAAGGAAGGAAGCATCCAGGCCATTCCATTCAGTCCCTTCATAACTCTGAATGATAATTACTGACCCTCATGGCCATTTTTAATTGCCATTTCTAAGTATCCCAAGCACTGGATGCTGTTTAATTCACATAAGCTGACAGCCATTCAATTTCCATATCCATTAGAAAGATTTGGAAATCACCAGCTGCTCAAGAAATGCACTCAACAAAAGAACCACCACATCTATTCCATCTGGAAAGTTGTGGATCCTTGTGCCTTTGAAAAGCGTCCATCAAGGCCCAAGAGTGATAGACAAGAGTTAGATACCTTCCATCTTTTTTTTTTTTTAATGAGTGCAGATGCATTCCCAGTCAATGCACCAAGAGGGAGCATGTTTCCAGTGAGCACACTTCTAAATCGCTGAACTCTCTACCACAGGGTGCTGTGGAGACGAAAAGCATAAACGGCCTCAGAAAAATCTACATCACCTCGTGTACGCTGTGCCCACAGCTGCCTGTTCACATGACCATCTGGAGGCAACTCTCAGCTCCAGCTGATCTCTGACTTACAGGACAAACACCACTATTTGTGTACCAAGTCCTTATTCTCCCATCCTGCACAGAAACTCTGGACCTCAGACATAACCAAGTGTGGAGCCTGAAATGTTCCCATGGTAACTTTTATATAAATACTCAGTGTATTGGGTGTATTTTAAAAACATATGTTTTAACTAAGAAGCTAGAAGAAACACTTTAACTTGGATATAAGGGTAGAGAGAAAGGTGGGCTAGACAGTCACAGCCATTCATTTTGCACTTGAAATTTGTCTTCCCTTGTTCAGCCCCATCCCTCTGAGACCAGCAGAGGTTGGGTCTATCTTCACTTCCATAATAATCTAACACTTACAGCTGTGTATTAAAAAAGCATGACAAAAAAATGCTTCAGAGCATATTCTAGTTGCTACAATGGAAATTTAGTTTTAGTTCTTCTGTGAGCTTTTTTTTTCCCCCTTTCCATCTTCCATGGTAGTCCATGGACTAGAACAGGGTGAGGGCAAGGTGAATTTTTTTTTTTTTTTGACACAGATGGTTTATCTTGCTCTCATTCACAGACCAAATGAGTCATCACATTAGAAGGTAATATCAAAATTTATTCCCAGACTGAAATGGGTATGAGTGGGGTGTTTTTTTGGTTTTGTTTTGTTTTCCTGCTTCCCTCAGTAACTTAAGGCACAGCTAGCCTACAAGGTTTATCTGGGTTTCTCTTGCTTATTAGACCCCTAGTGGTCTATTGGTAGGTCTACCTTTTTATCTTAGACACTCAGAAGATTAATCTTCCAAAATCCAAAATATGTTGTTTGGATTTATACAGTGTATCTGTTACAAATTTAATAACCTATTGTTTAGAGGAAATAAGATTAAAAGATCTAATGTATTTTGGGACCTTAAATGTAAACAAAATTTACCAAAATGCCTCTCTTTTCCTTTTCACTAAATGAGAATCAGAGTTTTGTCCAGCCTTCTGCTATAAGACATTCCTTGGTGAAATACAGTCTCCTTCTGGTGAAATACAGCTCTTCTTTTTAAAAAGAAGTTGCAATGCCAGTGTGGGGGAAAAAAAAATCAAGAAAGATGGATCTTAATTTAAATGTAAACAATGGAAGTACATATATTATACATACACCTACTTAGAGCAAGAATGAAACCCAGTTTGTAAAACCCAAATCCAGTTTGTCAGATCAAGACAGAGAAGCTCTTTCAACCACTCTGTCTCCCAGACAGAATCATGGGGTGGCGGGAGGAAATGTTTCTCGCAGTGTGACTACAGAACTAATGAATTATCTGTTCCAAGTCCTTGTTTTTTACATTATTTATACTCAATACACCATATTTGTAAGGATGATTAGTGCACCATCTGCCTGGGCCACAAACAAGCATAAAGGAGACAACCTCCTGATTAAAATCTCATTTCTTTTAAGCAGAGAGTAGGACACTGCTATTCTTTCTGGACAGGCAGACCTCCAGTCTCCTAATTAATCTACATCAGTCATTAGATATAGATAGCCTGGCCAGACCTAAAGTTGTTTAAATGCATCACTAAGCTGAAATATAATACAGCCAAGCCACAAACACTCAGTTCTGTATCCTCCACAACACCGTACTGGAAATTCAGTCTCTCGTTAGGGCAGAGTGTCAGAATTAATCATGAGCTCTGAAGCAAGTTTCTAATTTTTATCATCACAAGACTATGACTAATACTGTAATTTATCCAGATAAAATCAGAGCCAGCCACCCCAGCTTCTTCTGCAGCTCGGCAGAGATGTTTTCAATAGAGAGTCAACAGCACCTCAGGTGCAATTTGTCAAATCTTAACATCTAAAAAGGCCACTAATGAGTTGCATCCTAAACAGGACTACCTGTTTCCAAAGAATACAAAGGAACTAAGAGTGATCAGTTCAGAAATAAACATACACACTTTTGATGCCTAGGTTAGATGAGATGAATTTCACAATCTCGGCTTACATTACAGTTGCAAAAGGCTGAGGTTACAGGGAATCTGCAACTTCTATTAACTCTATAATAAACATTACTAAAAAACATGAAAGTCCAGCAAATTTATTTTAATTCACAATTTTCTATCATAATTACTAACCACGTGTTCTTACATTTACCCATTCACTACTTTGTATCTTCATTTTTGCACTTCAACATTTACAAGTAATTTGGTCTTCTCCCTCCCTTAACCACTGACTGTTGAGTCCCCTTTGTGACATTTGTGAGCACTTTACGTGATAAGTGCCATTTAATTCAGCTGGGCCCACTGCCGTCATTTAGCCAAGCAGTACAACCACTACCCATTTGTTTTAATCTGTTTTCACAAATCAGTCCCTGCCCATCTCTTCTCAGAATTTCTTCCAACCTGTCAATGTTGTCACCATTACAGCAGTGCGGGAATGTCTGCAGCATCCAAATTCAGCTTGCACCAGGTGGTCTTTATAGCTCTCTCAAGAAATCATCTGCTATATCCAACTCTTTCTCTTTCCCCCCATGTGAAACGTGGCTGATGTGTGTAAGACTGAGCTGACTATTTGCTGCTTTTACAATAATGGAGTGTACTGTAGCAATTACACCTACACTTATGTGCCGTCTGGACAAGTGCTGTCAGTGAAAAATAAATTGCAGATGAGATGCTATTACTTTTTAAATAACTATTTTCAGTTCACATTAAGGACAAGTGTCTTACTAAACTCCAAATGCACACTCAGTCTTGCAGTTGTTAAACAAACTGATATTTAAATGAAAAAATAGCAAGATTTAAACTTGAAGAGCATCAGAAAAATGTCTGTGACATCACTCGAGAGTTTGCTCAACCTAGAGCTCACTGCTGCTCCTTCCATTTTTCATATGCTTGAATTAGAATCACCACGCTAAAAGTGTCTGTCTACTCCAGTATCAGTATATATGATGCAACAGCTCTTAAAACACACATATACACATGCTCATCACCATCTTTACTTTTGCAATACAAATTAAGGGCAAGCTTGGGCAACAACTGAAGTGTGAATCACTTTGAGATTTTCTGTCCTGAAAAAAGACTCATCTGTCATTACTGTATTCATAAACTAATAAAAATGGAAAAACACTGTATATATTCACATTAATAAATGAAAGCAGTCTTCAGGGGAAATGTAGAAATAATGTATTCCCTTAGAGAATTCCAAAGCATTTGACAAACATTGATTAAAGCTCAGAGTCTCCCTGTGGGTAAGCTTTATTTGCAGAATATTTCACAAACTGATAATCCAAGGCATAAACTAAGGCAAATCACTCAGTGGCAAATCCAGAGAATTTGGGAATCCAGGTGCTGAGGCTTATCTACTATTGTAAACCTCCTTCAGCTATCAATAAGAGAAAATTTAATAAATTCATAGGCTCATAACTAACTTATGTTGGAAGGGACACGTAGTCATCACCTGGACCAACCCCCTGCTCAAAACAGGGCAAACTTAGATCAGGCTGCTGAGGGTCTCCTCCAGGCAAGTTTTGAATATCATCAAGAACAAACTTCAGAACCTCTCTGGTCAACCTGTTTCAGTGCTTGACAGATCTCATGTGAGATTTTTTTCTTTGTATCTGACTAGAATTGTTCTTTTTATAAATCACATCCACTGTCTCTTTTCCTTCTACTGTGCATTGTCAAAAAAAGACTGTCGTCTTCATATTCTCCATTGAGGTAGATGTAGACAACCACAAAATCTCCCCTCCATTTTCTCTACTGAAGACTGAACAAACCCATCTCCCTCAGCCTCTCCTCATACGTCATCCCTTCCTGCACCATGACCATCTTCCTTGCTCACACATGGACTTCCTGTAGTATGTCAATGTCTGTCTTGTACTGGGGGAGCCAAAACAGGACACAGGACCGCACCTGTTGGTCTTGTAAATACAGGCTGGGATGTAGTTGGCTTTCTTCATCACAGGGTCACACTGAGTCAGGCTGTTGAACCTCTTCATGAAATTCCCATCAGCCCATTTTTCCCACCTATTGAGGTCCTTCTGAATAGCAGCCCTGTTCTCCAGCGTATTCACCGCTCCTCCCAATTTGGTACCATGTGCAACGTTGCTGAAGGTGAACTTTCTCCCACCATCCATCACATTAGGTTAAACATTATTAGCTCCAACACTGACTCCTGACAAGAAGACACTAGTAACCAGTCACTTAGATATATTATGCATTGTTGATCATCCTCTCTCTCACTAACAGGAAATCTGGCTGAGCCAAACTCAATCTCTCCCTATTTGGGCAATGTTTCAAAGCCAAGGGTTGAAATCCTGCTATTCACTTTGCTCACTTTTCTCATTGTCATAAATTGCACTACCTCATGGTTGCCTCATGGTAGTCAAGGCTGTCAGCAACCTTCACTCCCCTAACCAGTCCTTCTGTATTTACGATTGGCAGATACAACAGTGCGCCTTCAATCTTCAACTTGTTGATCACCTTTGTGAAGAGATGGTCCTCAGTCTCTTGAGGATTTATAGCCCTTCTCAACTAGGTTAGCAAGCCTGTTGGCACAGAAGTACTTGCCTCACTTTGTCAGATGGATCCTGCCTCTGCAGCAGCCTTCATTACTCAGAGGGTCCCTTAGTTACAGAAGCCAAATTTCTGACTGTGACACCAGCTGCACAACCAGGTGTTCACCCACAAGATGCATACACTTCTGCCTAAGGTTTTCCCCCTCTCTGGGCCAACTGCAGAGAACACAACCCCATCCCCTCCACCTTCATCTGGAGCCCTGCACACACAGCCAGTACTTTCAAGGTCTCCCTTGATTTTATCACTGTGCTCAGCACCAAGGGGTAAGAATTTGAGGGCATGACTATTGTGAGAGAGACACCTTCATTATTTGAATGTAGTATTTGTTACAAGATCCTGTACTTTTTGATACAACATGAAGTAAAAAATCAAACATATTTGTGTGTGCACACAAATTTAATCTGAAATTCTTCCTGAATTTTAGCTGTGCATTTATGAGCATCAGAAATATAGTGTTGATTTTTTTAGAAATACCAGCTTCGTTCTAATTCTGAAATTATTTGGTGTGAGAAATAGTTACACAGAGGTTTCTCTGTCTGTCTTCATCAGATTGGCTCAAGGATGGTATAGTCAAAGGTTTTACTGCTACTTGACGAAATCACATAAGGTGTTATCACTGGGCCTAACTTAGTTATACTAAGCTACATTCAGTTTCTCTTTTTTCTGTCACTGTCCATATCTCGTTAGTCACCCATGCAAGAAATTCTTGATTAAACATACAAAGGATAGACACATAACACGTCACTGAGTTGAAAACTGAGTACAAGCATGGCTACGTTCATCACTACAGAGCTCTAGACAGTAACGACCTACAGTAATTGCACAGTTGACAAAAGAATTCAGTGGATGTTATCAAATTTTTGTCTATGAGGGACACTTTTCCAAGAATCTTCAGATTACTTTTACCTAGAGTTCAAGAGTTATGAAAGAGTTAGCTATACTTCCTAAGTCCAGCTACAAATCTTCTGGTTGCCTCTGGATATTACTAAATTTCAAGCACTCAAAATATGAAGAGGATTTTATATCAAATATACTAACATGACTGTTCTGGGGCCAGACTTCTTTTAACTGCTATTGATATTTTCCCCATCTCTTATTCTTCCTGTCAGCTGTAACTTCTACTTACTGTTTGCTAAAGTCTTATTCCAGTAGAGGTCTAGAGGTCCTCACCTACCAAGGGAAAATATATGTATTTCTTCCCACAATGAACCTTGTTCTTCTTTCAGAGATTTGTTTTGCTACAAGAAAAATACCGTCTGGCACTGTGTTTTCATTATACACTTCATTGATACTCACTCATTAAGTTCTCATTAAAAGAATTTTAAACATTAATATTTTCTAGAAAAATACACCGTTGACATTATTGCAAATTATAACAGATTTTAGTGCTGCCACTCAGGAGAATGTCTGAAACCATCATGTTAAATTACACAACAACATAACATTTTAAAACAATAACATAAAGCCTTCCTTTTCTCCCCACCCCCCAAGAATTAGGACATACAGCTCTGGTTAACATGAATACTGGCACTCAGAAACCAAGGTAATGCAGAAGGAAGTGGGAACATGAATAAAGAAAGAGCAAATGCCTGTTTGGTGGGGGAAGAATGGTTTGTTGGTTTCATTTTTAACTCAACACAATAACCACTCTGATGAAAGAACCATACTTTGAGTTTACAGTAGAACACAACACAAAATGGCTTGAAGCACTGTGTTGATTTACTTTTTCTCTCTCGGAAATTCAGTGTTTTATTATTTCCAAAGCTGTGCAGCAGAACAACAATGTACAGCACAGGGTATCACAATGGTTGGTAAGTACATTATTAACTACAGAAAGAATATTGCCCATGGAATTGCACCTCATTTGGAATAATGATTTAAAAAGAAATCATAACTACATCAACTGAAAGATTTAGTGCATTAAGTATCTTTCTGGTAGGCTTTCAGGCACATTTGGCAGAGATCTGTGGTCTAATGTAGACAGAAATCTGTATCATCATTCAGAATGTGTTTTATTTAATTGCTGACCTGCTGTAAAACCTTTGACATGCCAATTAATGTCCATGTCTGTTCTCTTTCTATCCTTCACTCATGAAGAACATAAAGAAATGCTTCCTACAGAGGAAGGACCTAAAACAATGGGGATGGACCCCTATCTTAGTTGAAATCTGTATGCTCTATAATAATAAAAATCACCAATATAGTTATCATCATTATCATTGGATAGTTATCATTAGAGCTAATCAGAGAAACTTTAATAGAACTAGTCTGAAAGAAAAACAAGGTCTATTTCCACTTTTACTCTGTTTTCTAATAACATTGGAAACTGTATTCACAGTGTCAAGTTCCCAAGTTTGATGTTTCAGAACAAACACTTTTTTCTTATTTATACATTTCCCTTCATAAAACGGAAATACTGTAAAAATAATTCTGATCGATCCTTAAGAAAGTTATTTTAGAATTTGCCTTCATAAAGAATATTTTTCAACTTTTTATTTCCTAGTTGAAATAAGTTCTCAAAATCTTGAAAACTTACAAAAAAGTTTCCACCCTTTATATATCTCTGGCTACACTGTCGGCCAGATCAACATTTTTCACCATTGGTTACATTCCTGCATCTGCAAAGCAGCCATTTCTCATTCCACTTTTAAGAAATACTGTAGCATCATATAAGGCAGTAAGAGATCTCTTGGAGCTCAGTGCTGGCTACATTATATAGACATACAACATTATGCAATGATTGTGTGACAGAGAAAACTGCAGACCTTGCTTTTCTTATTTCTTTTATATTTGTTATTCTGAGTTGTGTCTTGCTGAAGTCTTATCCCTACAGCCCTCAGTCAAAAGCATCTTGATTACACAAAAGCTCAGTGGAGTCTCAGCAGTAAAGTAAAAGGAAAAAGGAGGGAAAAATCACAGAAATGGATGCTCAAGGGCACGGTCATGGTCACTCAGGGGTCTCACGCTCACCAGAAGCTCAGATTTCAGACTATCAATCAAAGCCCTATGAGAAAACTCTTAGATGGCTGATACTTTCCAGGGGTGTTGCTACAGTGTGGTGCTGGGGAATTGTCCAGCCAAAACCCACTTGCCAGAGGCACAGCACAAGAGCCCGGGGCAAAGCAGCAGCATCATTCATGTCACTGAGGCCAAAACATTTTTCCTTCCTTCTTCCTTCTCAAATAAGCACATGCTACAAAGACAGAGAAAAAAGAAACCCACTCCTGCAACCCAAGTAATAATAATCAAGGAATCTCAAGGCCCTTTTCAGACATGGGCAACACAGCAGGGACCACCTGCTTGGCTGCGTGACACAGTCAGTGTTCTCTACACAAGGAGAGCCAGGTTACCTGACAGCTGACCTGTTTGTGGCCTCTGACCAGGACTGTAAGCCACACATGTACAGTAGCACCCTGTCTCAGATAAAGCAGAGAAAGTGGTGGTAGGAGGAGGAGCAAGGGAATGCCATTTGCACTATTCTCTCTCATTATAACACAGTTTAACCTTTGGATAGCACTTTTCTAATCTTCCAAGGGCTTTAATAACATTAACTACTCAAATATAATAACCTTTACATTTGCCTGCCTGTGGCTAGCTACCATGATAAACATGATGAAATAGCTCGGCCCCAATAGCCTCAGCTGTGCTCCATATAGGAACTGTTACCACCAAAACAATTCTGAGTCCATTGCTTTCCTCCTGGGGCTGATCCACATTTGCTCCAAGCCAGTGAAAAAGGTAACCACCTTCAATGAGCAAAACAGGAAAGATGCAGAGGTTCACTACATAAATCGTGATTGCATGAGTTTTCTTCTTTCCTTGTACAACTTGTGATGCTACAGTGACCATTGCCTTTAAATGTGCCATTTGTTGGCACAAAAAAATTACTACTTGTGGTATATTACTTTTCCAAAGGGAAAGGGAAATTCATCAAATACTAAAGTATCTGAATTGACCCAACTAATGCTTGAAATACTCGATGGTCAATAGAAGACAGGAAGTGCAAGTCTTATAAATTTCTCTCAGGTCCAACTGATATTGTAACATTTACTGATCTCCATATATCCTTCTAACAAACAATTATTTTTTCTTACAAGTTGTGAGAGACTGAAATGTCCTATGACTGTCTCAAAGCTTGTGTCTGTGCAAACCTCCAAGAGAAGCTGCTGCGGCCTGTGAATTGGTCTGGGGGATGTCGCCCAGAGAAGCGGGAGTGTATTGGAGGATGCACCCCCCCACTTCCTTGCGGTTGCATTGTCCGGACTCTTTAGACAAGCCTCAAAGGGGCAGAGGTGTGCTGAGCTGGCCCATCCTGTAGCCGTTTGTGGCCCTATTGTGTAGGCCAGACACCACGCCTGCATTGCTAATGAACTGACAAGAGGCAAACGTTCCTGCCCTGAAGCCAGATGCAGCAAAACCTGTTGGACCAGAGAAAAAAAAACTAAAGGCGAGCAGATATGTTAATCAGCCGATACTATGAACTTAAAAAGACAGCAGAAAAATTTTCTCTGTGTGCATCTACAACTGAAGCTGGATCCGTGTGCATCCAGCACCGAAGAACTGAAGACTGAGGACCAACGGGACGCCGCTGGATCCATGGTGGTGACTATTCTTGCAGCCCTATGCCGCATCCTTGCTTTATGTCTGCCTTTTCCTTCCATTCTGTCCTATCGCTACCCCTCTTCACTTCTTTAATAATAAAAAACCTGTTTTGGGTATACGGCATTTGACCTCGTTTGTGTCTTAATCTCGCTCTTGGGATCGTATCGAAACCTCCCTGGACATTGGATCGGGACACAAGTTTATCTCCAAAGTTGAGACATACATAAGTACATCCATCTATCTATACGTACTTTTATATATGCATTTTATGTATATATAGTGCCTCTCAGGAAAGGTAGAAGTCAAATATTTCAGCACATCAGTAAGTTGCAGTATAAATTCCGTGCTTCGTATCCCATTGAATACATAAACAAGATGAAGAAACCTAACCTTGAACTGAAGTTAACTTCTGTTACAGTATATAGATTTTTTTTAAATAAACATAAAAAATACCAGATTTGTAACTTGTTTTTCCTGTTCACAAAACTATTTGTGTCAGGCTCCTTTCTAGAAACTAGGGTATTTAAAATGTTTACTCCTCCTGTCTCTGAACTATGAGAATGTTGTGGGGAGACATTTTCTGTTTAGAAAAGGCAGTTTCTTCCAAATGTCACCACTGTATTTATGATTGCTATATGTTTTGTATCAGAAAGAGAGAAAACAGTAGTTTCATACGAAGATCTAAAGAAATCAGACTGAAATTTTTATTTACAGTAATGAGAATTTAAGCAAAGGAAAAAAAGCAGACAATATACAAACCAGACAACAATAATTTGCATAATTACAGAACAGCGTCAAAGAACTTCTATTTAAAAGGGAACTACACATTCATTCAGCATTTAACTTGCAATGTCTGGTAGAACTGGAAATAAAAATCAAGATTCATGAGTCTACTTCTTTAATTGTAACAGAAGAGAAGGGAAGGAAGTTAACTCTTCTCTGCTGAAGACTGATGATTGGCTAATTTCAGGCTGAGCATCTAATACACAGAAAACATTTTATCTGAGTATCAGTTTCTACATTAATCTGGATGGACATGGACTTGTAATACTTAACAAACAAATGGGGTATTGTTTAAATGTTCAATTACCCTTCCAAAACCATTAGATTTTATCACATAGCATGATGAAAAAGCAATATCAAAAATATATTACTTACTATTTTGTCTTCTACTACATTTGGAGTTCTTTATTTGTACTGTATAATCTATTAAATCCCAAGAATTAGATGTATTTCAATGATTCTGATATACCAGTGAGAACTTGTTTTCATAGCTGGGGGCTTCAAAGCTTAATAAATATTTCTAAAGCACTTTGAGTTGTTCTATGAAATACTACTGAAGTCAAATAAAATATCATCTTATTAATAAGCTGCCTCTCCTTGAAATAGATGCATCAGCTCCCAGGAGAAAGAAAAACAGCAGTCATTAAGTAATAATAATGGAGGAAAATTTAAATTCAAGCAGATGTTTGCAGTTTGGGCTGCACAAAATCTTAAAATTTTGTTTCACTTATCTGTTTCCATTCCCACTTCCAACTTGAATCTCTGTTCACACTGAGATGGTGCAACATAACATTTGAGATGCTGGACAGCCTGTCCTTATTATTCTTAGACTTTTAGCAGACAAGATTTATTAGCCACAGAAAAGGAAGACAAACCATTCCTCCACTACATCTTTCAAAAAAACCCCCACCGATCTGACCTGCTAGGACATTTCTCACATGCCAGTGTTCTGTAGAAAAGAACCTTTGGCACATTTGGGGCAGAACCATCTTTCCATTTCATGTACTGACTGCCTAGCACTGTGACACATCAGTTTTGATTGGGACATCCCATCATTATGACAGAACAAACAAGCATTAACACAAGCATTGTCCAAATACTTTTTTTAAAATATACAGTTTTCAAACAGAACATTAGAAGTGTTGATGATGGAGGTTATGAAGTAGAAGAGTAGTATACAGAAAATAATTTCTTACACCATAGTTAGCTAAAAATTCCATCACTCTCTGTGAATATAAGGTATTGCTAAATGCAGTGTACAGGTGATACTTTAATTAGGTTACAGACACATAAACCTGGAAAGAAAATTAAAAACCCTCTATACACTTCAGTTACTTGGAGAAGACAAAGGGAGAAAGGAGAGCACCACTGAGCTGAAACAATTCCCCCCCACACCTCCCTTAACAAGAGAAATTTGTTCTTCAACTGGTTTAATCAAAACGTCCTATCATTTCCCTGAAGAATTCTCTCTTGCTGCTTCAGCAGAATTTCCATTCTCCCTTTGCCCTTCAACACGATGCTGTCTCACAAGAGACCGTGGCCACTTCTATACTTTATCACCATCAAAATCCTTGGAAGGTTTGTTTCTCGGACGTTTGAAGGTTTTCCTGTTTGCTAAATTAGACAATGATTCAGCGCTGTAATTCTCAAACATATTTTAAGCTCACTGAAAGCACAGACCCCATATGAGTAAGCTCTCCTTCTCCAGAGAGGAAGGCCCTATTGAATTAAATAAAACTTACCAGGTAAGTAAGGATTTGCAGGATTGAGCCCTTAATCTTTTCAAGAAACTTCTGGAGTTTTAACATATAGATAAGTACTAACAAAACAGACATTAAAGTCAACCTATTATGCTTTAAAAAAAAAAAAAAAAACACCACAACAGTATAACAATCAAGACAATATACAAAGGCAGCAAATAGTCTTCCATCTGCGTGGAACTACTACAGTTAAGAGTAAAATGAAAGAAGTTTATGTAAGCTGTGAATGGGTGTTGTAAGATTTTTATTCAGCATTACTATATATGGATGAATATGTCATAAATACCAGATTTGCAACTAACTTTCCCAATTATCCATGAGAAAACTTGTATAAACTTGCAGTACAACTAATACTTTACCTATTTCACCTAAGTAACACCTAGAGAATCCAGATTTAACTCGTGTATTACAAGGTATATTAAAAAAAGTTTAGAAATAATTAAATAACTTGTTATTTATCTGCAAGAAAAAAAATGTTCTAACAGGAGACGGTTTTGAATGCTGGAGGGGCAAAGATGACAGAAGGAGATAAGAAAAAGGTCACCAGCTGCTCAGTTCTGAACTATTTAAAACCCAACTGAGACAGATGTGTTTCCCTGCCTGCCCACTCATCATTTCAGAACCTCCTGTGAAGAGGAAATACAACTGTCTACACTAAGCAAGAGTCCATATTCACACTTGCTTCTCTCTCCCTCCCACCCAAATTAATCCATCTGGGAGGCTCTGCAAAGGAGCCAACGGCAGAGGCTTCATTGAGCTCCTCCCAAGCTTCATTCCCATTCACTGAGCATCCTGTGATAACAAATGCAATCCAGTTACATTTCACAGGCCACTTTAGACAATTATCCCATGTAAACACTCCCTTGCCTTTTCACTTTTCCTTTGTTGCCCCTCTTTCTTTGTTTCCACATACTGGAGCATCACCTGCACATACCTGAGAACCACAATTACAAATGTGGGTTTGGTTCCTGGTTCTTTAGTTAAAAAGAAGACAAAGCTCATAACAGTACTGAAGTTTAGTAAGGAGATTAGAAATGCATATCAAAGCCTGGTTTCACTAGATTTCCCTCCAAATAAATATTGCCCTTCAATGAACAGAAGGGGTACCATTCACACCATTGCTTAGATAAAAATGCAAACTCTTCCTCTGTGGAGACTAGGAGCGGCTTTGCCCTGAAGAAGTTCTGCTGGCAGGTTAAAGGCTGATTTCATTTCTTAATAATATTCAACCATGCACTGTTCTGCTGATCGAGAATGCCAATTAAACTCAGACACCAGAGTAAAAAGAGTAGGCTTATTTTACTGCTAATAATTAAAGGATATAACCAAGTAATACAGAAAATAGCAATAAAAAATACAAAATAGTACACTTAATTATTACTATATACAGTTAATTATAAAAAGTAAGAATAAGCAAGGTAATGCACCTAATCATTACTACATAAGAGAGAAGATAGTGATTAAGAAAAATACATCACCACTTGCATATGTTACCATCATCGAGATCTGCATTCGCTGGGGAGCCCCGGTTACAGCGAGGATTTGGAGAGCCTTTCCTGGCAAATGTGAAGTCCTACGCATTGCGTCCACCCGTACGTGAGGCTTCCAAAGTCACTGCAAGCGGGTCCAGCCTTATATACCAAAAAAAAAAAGCAAGTCAGAATGACTTGCACTTTTCTTTGAGCGGAAACATCTGGTTTCATCCTCCTGTTGGATTCCACCCAAAACCTGGCCAGGGCTCGGGAGGGAGAACCAAGGGAGTTTCTAACAAGGCCAAACACTTGGGTTCTCAGCCTTGAAGAAGGCTAAACAAGGGAAGTTGGATGCACATTCTCACAACATTTCATCCTCACTACTGATTATATTTTGTCTAAGTTACATCTTTCACTAGTGAGCATACATATTTTGTTAATGATCCGATACTAATTAATAAACATTAATGGTAATACAGATTTTACTAATTTGAAGATACTAATAATGGATAACGTTTGGTTGTGAGGTTCAGCTAGAGGTCAACTTTGTTTCAGGGCCTATTATTCAGGCCCTAGCACTACATGCATCCATTTCAATGTATGTTCAACCATACAAATCACTTGTATTCTTAGTTACGTCATTCCTGGAGACTGCATTTTATGTGGATATCTTAGTTTTAAATTTATAAATCTATTATAACTGCAGACAGCCTCTGAAAGCAAGCAGTATGAAAATTCAAAAATACTGGACACAAATTAAAGATTATAGGACTTTTAAAACTCATTTTCTGGGCCCTGATCGTTCTAGCAATAGTAAAACATACACATATTTTCAAGGGAATAGGTATCAAAAAATAACTTTTACACCATATGGCAACTGCCTACTTTAAAACCATGTCTCAGACCTCTCTAATGCTGTTAAAGGTACAGACACCTTCTTAAGCATGGCCATCAATTAGGCAAGGTATTACTTCCTTCATGCTATCTGGGAATCAGATGTGGTAGTCAAGCATGCACATACAAGGATGATCAATGTCCTCAGTGAATCTGTATTCCAGGTTATAACCCAGAGCCAGGTGGACTTCTGGCAGGCATAAAAGTTTCCACAAATTTACCAGAAAATTTCCAGCAAACTCTTCTGGCCAAAACCATGGTTTCAAATTAAAGAAAAATAAAGACTTTTGAAGCAAGGCTGAGGTGGTATACATTTAATTGTAAAAACCCAAAGTAAATATTTCAAGAGAAAAACATATCAAGTGTTAATACATTTTATTAAAGAGGCTTGAATCTCACTTTCACTGTTCTTTCTGAACATTTTTTTAATTCCCTCTGAATAGCAATGAAGAAAATATACTTGCATCAGCTATGGATCACAGACTTTTTTTTTTTTTTCAAATGGGGAAGCACTAGAAATGCCAAAGCTCTCTGGATGAGTTCAGTTAAAACAAATTACAAGAGTTTGCCTATTCCATCAAGAACTGCGCTTTGGAAGCGATGCCATTAAATTCTGCCTGCTCCCAAAGAACTGCACCAGGGATACGAGAGGGCGAACAGACTGGTTCTGGTTGAAAAAAAACAGTTTCACTGAAAGAAAGTTCAACTTGAAAGTTCAACCTCTTTTCCTCACACTGAATCTTTGAAAGGATTTTTTTTCCCCTTGAAGTCAAACGTTTTCACTCTCCAAGTCCTTCCACTAACAAATCAAAATCACTGGCTTCTTAAATGAAACCTACTGATCATGTATTACAGAGACACAGTTCGTGAAAAGAAATGGCAAGACTTTTCCTGCTACTATATTTTGACCAAAAATTGCAGGGAGGAATATTCCAATGATTATAACTTTTATTAGCATCTCTGAGAATACCCATTTTTCATATTGCTAATGTTCTAAAATACAGCAGGTACTTGAGGCTGCAGATGTTCCTCTCTAAAATGCAAAAGGTCCATAAAATCTGTTTGTAAATAACACGGAAGAAATGGACCATTAAGAAATGTATCAGTATGGAAGGGCTGCAGTGCTGTGCAGAGCCCCCACTCTGGCAGGGCTCCCCTTTTCCCTTCCCACTCCCTCGTCCCCAACACCACTGGGACCTCTCATCCAGCTCCACCAGTCATGGTCACATGGATCAGAAACCACTGGGAGCAGACTCATGCCAGAAGCCTCCCCAACATAAAGGCAAACCCCCCACATGGGGGCTGGGGAGGAAAGATTAGCAAGATCCTGACCCCTTGACTCCTTACACACCACTGGCTGCTGAGCTGATCACAGTGACTCTTCTCTTACTATCAAGCAGAATTAATACTGGTTCTTAACACAGATTTTTTTAAGCGTAGGTAATCTGGTCCATAATTACTGTACCTTTTGGATATGGCTCTTACCTAATGCAGAGTATAAACCTATTATTCCATATGCCTCACACTAAAATGTTATGCTCTGAATTTGTGTGAGATAAAGAACTATTGTAATTCATTTTAACTGTATGAATTTCTTTAAACAGAAAATACAGTGCAAAAACTCCAGTAATATAGTTTCATATCAGTATCTGACAGTTCTACATTAAAGAATATTGCAATATTTAGATGTTCAGTCTTTGCAGCTATTCAATAAAAGGTAATGGTAGGCATGCCAGTTGTATCATTTTTACTCCAGTATTAATATTTACTGCCCTAGCTCTAGGATTTTACATGAATATATTGTGTAACAGTAGAAAGATTTTAGACCAGGATGTAGGGTCTTTTTGCCCCCCTCTCTGTGCAGTCTGTAAGATCACTGTGGCACTATACCAGTAAAAGAAGGCTCTTATGGATGTGTTTGTTCATTTAAGTATCAGGCAAATTCCACAGGATTAATACACAACTCACAGTGGATTATATACCTCATTTTGGATTCTTCACACGAATTGTAAATTTATGTATATTAAAAGTATCTTAGAAGTTTTATTCCTTATTCTTTCAGTTCCTTAGTTTAGGATATTCCAACATACCATAAAACTCTGAAAAACAGTTTAATTGTATTTCTTCTGCAGCTATATCAAGATCTGGAAAAAAATACTTAAGAAGATGACAGTTATAGTGCTGCAGAGAAATGGAAGATTCCTACATTTTCCAATGTCCAACTGGAAATTAAACAGTAACAGGCCACTACATAACATTAGAAGTTGTGCACCTGGACAATTAACCTCAAAAACAGAATGGTGGGGAAATAGAAAATGCTTATAAATTTTATAAATGTTACATTATATTGCTATATAATTATATATTATTTTTAAACAAAGTAAATATTATATTCTCTTCAAAAATTAAAGATCCTGCCAGGACTTCGATTTTGTTAAGTACCACATCAATCAGCAAATATAATCTACCCTAGTAAAATGGAAATATGTCTTTATGTTATTGACAGTAGCACAAGCGAACATGTTCTCCTGCATTTCAAGCTTTTTTTGTTTTGAAAGGCATCATCTGCCTCTGACCACCTGACCTGCTGCAATGTGAGCGACCCATAGCAAACCAAGCTGCACTGGTTCTGCTGCCCACAGACCTTCCTAAACTCAGATACAGAAACCAAAACTTTGTCTTATACTTGCAAGATCAAGCATGCACATGTTTTTCAGAGCATCAGAGGACAAGACCCTCTTCTCAGCATTTGCCACAGCCTAAAAAGCAAAAGCTAGGGCACCTAGTCCAGCCTTCCCCCCACACCCGGTGCCCAACTGCCCTCCAAGCCAGCGGCAGCCACGGGCAGCCACAGACGGCTGTGCCGAGGCAGCGTGGCCGGCGGGGCAGCCTCTCCCAACACTCACACGTAGTGTGCCTTGTACAAAGCAACAGTGACGGTGAAAGGCTTTTAGCTTTCTTTGCCACTTCAATAAGTGTTTTCAGTTGTTTTTTGGCTTGTTTTTTTTCAACTATTATTATTATTAAGTGATGTAATGTTCCTTATGCAAAATCACGTTGGAGTATTCTTACTTCAGCACTTAGTGGCATAGCTCAGTAACGCCCTCTCCTCCAGCTTGCTAGAAAAAAGGATAAGAGAGTCTTACTCCTGCAGTGAGTAGCATTTAACTTTTTTCTTCCTATCCCCCAGACTGGCAGTTTGGAGAAGTGGTATTACCCAGTACTAGAGAGCTGCACTATCTGCACAGCTGAAAACGACCTTCATATCTAGGCTGGCTAACTCTCATCTATCTGCCTGTGAATACAGCTGGCATAGAGCTGGTACAGTAAACTTTTAGGAAGTTGTCTTTTCTATGAAAAAGAGACTTTCATCCTCGTGGTGGCACTTGTAACTTCTCAGTCCCAACAATACATACAGCAAAATTGAAAGAAAGAGAGAGAGAGAGAAAGACACTGTAGACTGTTCCCCCAGCTCTCTGAATACTTAAGAGATTGTGGGGGGAAAATATCATGCCAAGTACATTAGACTATTAAAGGAACAATTTACTGTACCCCTGAATTGTACATTTGAGACATTCCTACTGCAAGTAGGCAGCAATTTTACTTGCTGCCAAAGTGTATTTTTCTGTAAATGATTTGTGTAAATGTGCAGAGCTCTTTGAAGTTGACTGTACTTATCTAAATTGTCTTCATGTAAGTCATAAGAAGGAAGGGAAGAGTAGCCTTGAGAAGAACGGCAACCAGTAAACTTCTAATGGTAAAATTTCTGAAGGCATCTGTTGATCAGAGGAAAAGGAAATAAGAAATCACATTATCTGATGTTTATGTTGTTCTTTTTTTAATTATTATAATTATTATCTAGTAACACCTAGAGAAGTTTTCACTATTTCCCCATCTGCTCTGCTAGCAGATGAGACAAGATGCCACAGGGTACAACAGTTCCTCAGTTTCTCTTGACTTCAGTTCTCCATTTCTAACACTGGAATCTGTACCAGGCTGTCATTTGTAGGGACAATATTATTTTTAGAGGCTGCTGATCCTGCTTTCTAAGGAACCTGCATTTTTTAAGCTGTAATTTAGTTTATTTACCACTAGTAATAACAGTACCTGATCACACTCACAAACCTTATATGAAAATGATTACATTTATTCCTGTAATTAATGGTGGACATAGAACAGTAGATGTAAGCATTTGCAGAAGCAAAATCATGTTCAGATAAATAGGCTAGATGGTAGGCTATTAAAAAAAAAAGCAGTAAAGATGACTCTAAAAACATACAAATATACAAGAATTGTACTGTGTTAGAGCTTCTGAGTCACAGCCACACCCACGATCCCTGATCTCCTCACTCTTACCCCACCTACACTTTTGGTACTTCTGCACCTTGTCTAGATTACACAACAGTTTCTCCCTTTATTCAGTTCTTTTTTGATGCTTCATCACACATACTTTCACAAGACCAAAACCGAATTAATTTTCCCTTATAAACCAGAATATTTTTGTTGCTGCCACAGCCACTAAAAACACTATTTTTTTTTTTTAAATATCACTTGGGTTGATAACACTGCTGCCACCTTTGTCTCTTCCCTCTCCTTTGTCCCCCTCATCCAGTATTCCTCAAATCCTGCTGATGGTTGTTCACACCATTTCAAAGGGTACATTTCCATTGCAAATATGAATGTCACTTGTAGTTGCAACAAAGCCCATCTAGCTTCAAATTAGCTAGGACTGATAACTGACCTTCAGTATCCTTGATATCTTCTTTGTGTAAGTAAAAACACATACACAGAACCTGCCCTCATAGTATAACTAGTCCAATAGTCATTCACACCAAGACACTACACATTCAAAATTTCTCTCTGGTCATACCATGTTGTCTTTGGAAAGAACCACCTAAACCACATAAAAGTGCAGGTTGTTGTAAATTTGCATACCCTTTTTTTTTGCAAACTATTTGCAGGTCCCAGGAAGGCAGATGACAATGCAAAATATGCAATAAGATTTTTTTTAAAATGTGAATAGCAGTGAGGGAATTACATTTTTATTGTATTCAACTTTGCCAAAAGTGAACAAATGTTAGCTAATGCAGATGAAAAAGCATTTTGTGCAAAGTGCTGAGTTACTATCCACTTCAGACAACATCAGACTGCATGGAAGGAGGAAGTCATATTCCCAGAACTCAAGCAGTCTTCACCATCTTAGTTCTAGTCCCTGGCAGCATTAATTACTGAGTAACCTCATCTCACATCTGTGACATTAATGACAAAGGTCTCACAAGCTCAACAGACCATGTGTCAAACATATATGGAAATAGATTCCCACTCTTTGTATCTTACTCAATACATCTTTCCTGTGCTTGATGTCCCTGAGCATATTTAAAAACAAAATCCCTTGTTTTTCAGCAAATGAGATTGTGTACATAAACATGTGTTGTACAAGAACTACTGACTGTAATAGTCCAGGTTTTCTCCTGTTGTCTTATAAATAGCTACAAACAGAGGGAAATAAATTCTCTTTCTTTCTTCTAAGGGCTTTTTCACCTGTGTACAACAGATGTTGTTTCCACAAATTAGTTTCTAATTTCTTTCATAACTCAGTCAGAACAACCCTTCAATTCATAGTCAGGGAATAGATTTAGTGCTGCACATAATTCTTGCAATTATGTAACAAAACTGCACTTCGCTAGGTGAAAACCTTGGTTATCAATCATTCAGTTTAGTGTATGGGCAAGTTAATCTCCTGTTACACCAGCTGTGCACGGCCCAGCCACACACACTAAGGATTCGTTAGATTTCCACAGTATGAAGTGTAAGTGATTATTGTGATAGGTAATAGATAGGCAAACAGCAAGTGGGCCAGCTCTAGTGTTGAACTGCAATATATGAAGTAATTAGAAATGCCTTGCACAGCAACTCCTCCTCCCATACCAATTTGCAAACTGAGCAGTATTTAAATGTTTTCTAGTCATCAAAATGCAGTTAGCAGCATAAAGCAAACAATGTTCCTCCACTAAAAAAAAAATCCAAAACTTTGCTGGTCCAAAATAAAAGATTAAATAATAAAACTGCTTGCATGGCTCAGGTGAGCAGCTTGGAGACCTGGTGGATCCTGAGCTTTGAAGTTCAGCATGAAAACTGCAAATGTCATACAATAAAATAAAAATTGGCAGACAGTGAGTGTGCAGGCAATATGGCCACTTATACTGTTCAAGATACTGTTCGTGCAGTTGTAGCACTAGGAACAAAATTATTTTAAATAGCATTTTTTTAAAAAAATATGATTTACTTGTTAAATGAAAACCAATTTTCACTTTTATTTAAAGGGCATTACATTGTCAGACACTAAAGCTGAAGTTGCTGACATATTACCAGGTGCAGAATACACAACACATTGAAATTTCTTCAGGAGGTCACATACAGGTGCTCAAAGGCAAGTGAAACTCCAGGGGTTACTGAATAGGTTTTAAAGAAACTGATTAGCCAGCCCTGCTTCCCCCATGAAACAGGTTTACTGAATGCCTTTAGTAATCCATCTGGAATCATTATGCGGTCTCAGGATACACTTAATGTATCTTTCATACAAAAATGCTGCAGGGATAAACGGATTAGAAATTCTGAGAGAACAGGTATTTCAGAGGAAGTAGCACAATAAAGTCAATCTTAAAATGTTAGGGTCGTTCCTCCCTCCCCTGTCTTTTTTTTTTTTTCTTTTTTTATGGGGAATGGGGTCACAAAGTGGTTTGTCCAAGTTCTGAAACAGCTGGATTCTCACACACATCTGAGTTTGAAAATTTTTTTCTTTATTTTAGTTGGATTTTTTGTTTGGTTTTGGGGTTTTTCTTTTTGAAATACACTTCCCCACATTCTTCCTCTCTCCTCTCCAGGCAGAGGGAGGTGATTCTTCTCCTCTACCCAGTACTGGTGAGAGACACCTGGAGTGCTGTGTCCAGTCCTGGATTCCCCAGTATGAGAGAGGGATGGTCACACCAGAGGAAGCCCAGTGTGGGGCCACAGAGATGATGCAAGGTCTGGAGCATCTGTCATATAGGGAGAGGCTGAGAGAGCTGGGACTGCCCAGCCTGGAGAAGAGCAGGCTCAACAGATCTTATCCATGTGTACAAACCCTGGAGAGGGAATGAAGGAGGAGCCAGACTTGCCTCACTGGTGCCTAGTGACAGGAGAAGAAGCAACATGCAGAAATGAAAATGCAGAAAGTTCCATCTGAACACAAGAAAACACATTTTTACTGTGAGGGTGGCCAAACACAGGAACAGGATGCCCAGAGTGGTTTCAGAATCCCTATCCTTGGAGACTGGACACAGTCCTGGGCAACCTGCTTGAACAGAGTGGGGAACTACACAATGCTGTGATTCTTCTTTGCTTTGAGAAAAAAGAAACAAGGAAAGATGATGATCCACTCCCACAAGTTATATCCCACATTGTCAAAAAAAAAAAAAAAAGAGTCCTTTGGCTCATCTCCAGTCTCAGATATGGTACTGAAATAACATAACTGAATAAAACTCTTCAAACTCCCACTTGATACAGCAGGAGGCAAGAAATTCAGGAAAAAGCTGTGTATTTTTGGTAACATCAAACCCCACACATGGCCCAATCCTAAACTGTGTTTAGACTATGTGGATATAACTTCCTGTAAATTATTGAACTTACTGGTGAGCACTGAAACAAAATCTCCAAGTAGAATCCAAAGAATTAAACCCACTTAATGGTTACCAGAGAAAAATGGACACATGAGTTAAGCTCAGTAATTTAAATGACAAAAAGACCAAATGCCTCCTGAACATCCTCATAGTTTCAGTTTTGCAAGAAACAGGTTACAGTTAGCTTGGACTGGGACTAAGCTTGTAGAATCAGGTTCTGATCCACACACCTTCCCCATGTTAGAAAATTTATTTTTGTGTATTGTCAACTCTTACACAGCAGAAGACAACATTTCTAACAATTCTTACAGTCTATACATTAAAAGACCATTCTGTGCTTTTGGCTGTTTTTTCATTACACCTACAAAAAATAGCAGAAAAGCAAATTACATGAAACCTGCACTTCACATTATTGCCCTGAATTCATACAGGGTAAACTGCCAGTGACTTTAATAAGACTGTTGTCAGTATTTTCCCATCCTAACACTTCATTAAATATTATGCTAATATTATGTCAAAGACCCCACATGATTAAAAGGAAAAAAGCTCTGCCCATTGTCATACTGCAGTTCTTCCACACACCCAACACATATGACTCATCCTTTATGCATCAGTATACTTCACAGGAAAAAAAATGCTCTCTCTCTGGTGTCAGTGAAGGGGTACCTCAGTGAACACCAGTTCTCACCAACGTAACAGACAATGTTTCCCTGGTCTTCCAAAACACAGAAGGAGGATGCTGTGTCCTGAAAAGGCAAGAGTGTCTCACAAATATCAGAAAGATGGAATGAAAAATCATGGAGAAACTTTAAGCTGTATGGTGACAGTAAAAAGCCTGTTCCTGTGAACATCATTGAAAGTCAGGCATAATTTGAATGCAGTATGTGGCTTAGCAACAACAAATTCAAACAGCAATCTCAGAAGTACCAAGAGAAACTGCAATTTATCTTTATTGACAAGATAAAGAATTGTCAAGGAGAGATCAGAGGTGACAACCCCTTCTCACAAAGTTTAGCATAGTCATCCAGATATCAGTACTTAAAATGTAAAAGACAAGATTGCTATTTGGGTAGTTAGACTTGTTTGTTCTGCCATTAAAAAACAAGAGCATGAAACATTAATTCACCAGGGAACTTTCCTGCTGCTGCTCAGGCATTTCTGGATTTTTCAACTCCCAAACACAAGGAAGGCAACGTTTCCCCTTGCTCTCCTCACATACTTCACAGCCTTCCACTATTCCTTTTTTTCTTACAAAAAAATCAGTCATAAGGGGGAAGGTCAGGAATTAAGGAAAAAACCCATGAAAACAAGTTGTACATGAAAACCACACTGCTGATGTGTGTACTCTGATCATACAGGTTTGACTTAGTATTTTGAAAGCTGAAGGAACAAGAGGATTTAGTCAAAGTTTAAGAGCAAGAGGTGACTTTGCACAGCAAAAGGCATTTCATTCCAGCCACTAAATGAGGTGTAAGTGGTATTCATGTCTTCTCAGTCCTGGGCCTTCCATGACTTACTACTTAGAAAAAGAATCCCCCCTGAAATGTGTTTTACTGAAGTCAGCCTGACCCCATTTCAGTGGTTACAGTCAGAATAAAATTTAGTCCACTATTTGTTTCCATGTGAACATTTTTTAAAAAATTATTTCATTACTATCTGTGGATTTCCAGAAGTCTAATTTACATGATCGTTTACAAGAAAAAACAACTTAAGAAATAGGGCACAATCTGAAAAATAAATATTTTTCAAAATAGCTCTCATAACATCCAAAATATTCAGTCCCTGATAACAATGTAATGAATAAAATACATCTTTTGAATTGTTGTTGATATACTAGGACACTTTCAAGAAAAGAGTTAAAAATAGGACAATACATGAACAGTTTTTCAGACAAAATCTCTACAGTCCAGACTATAACCTTACATTTTCTTTGGAAAAAAACATTTTCTAAGAAAAGGTTCAGCACTGAAATGTAGATTATATATATTAGTACAAGATCCTTAAAGTGAATATCAAATTAGTTAAAGGAGAAGCAACAACACACAGTATTCATAATACTGGAAGCCACCTAGTGAAGTTCTTGGAGTACTTGATGTTATTCAGAATATTCTCGAATCACCTAGGCACACAGGACAAGAGCTGCAATGAAATTTCTTGGAAAACATAATTGGGAGGAACACTCAAAGGAAAGGACTGGAATTTTAAACATGAAGGAGAAGATTGGAATAATAAAGAATTAAATTTTAAAGTACTAAATCATGCAAAAGTATTTACAAGGTTACTTGGAGACTGAAAACATGCATTTCTGTTATAAAATCAGAGCTGGAGAAAAGTTTGTAGTTTACTCAAGAGAAAGGTTACTCCACAGCATAAACACACCATGTCTGTGAAAAGGACAATGGCAACATATGATGCATAATTTAAATAACTTCCAGAAGAGGTAAGGATATTATTCCCACTGTAGTACGTATTGATGTGAACAGTTTTCATACAAGGTCTCAATTCTAGTCACCTGTATAGAAGGAGGATTTATTCTAGAGGGAAGAGATAAAATAAGATCTACCAGAACTGCAAGAATACAAGCCTGCTTCACAAGTCTGCACAAGAAGAATACTTGTTTTCAAAATGAAGGTTGAGATATCATATTTAGGTATCAATGATAAATGAATTAAACACCAGTGGGGACAGTGGAAAGGATTCCTCAATGTAGGATTGTGCTGACATGAGAAGAAATGGGTATAAATTTACCCCAGATGTTTAAGTTGGCAATTAGATGACTGCTTCTAATCGTTATCATATGGAACTCCTGAGCAACAAAAGAGCATGACTCATTTTAAGCTAGAATGTAGTAACGATTCTGTAGTATAATAAAAAGTACTATCAAGCAAAACAGTGCCTGGATATTACGCCTCAATAGTTACTTCCATCTTCCATCCCGAGGAGCGGTAATGGCTATTTCAGCTCAGATTCAGAAGTACTCGCTCTGCTTTGGCCTGACTATTCAAACTAGTACTTTTGAAAAACATGGTAAACAAAACAAAAATTTCTAAAATAAATTAATAAATAAAAACATACCACAAGCCCCTAAGAAAACCTTGAAATGGAGAGGGGGGACATGGTGCCTGTTCCCAAAGGCTATGCAATTGGGTATTTAGAGGAAACATTACATTATCTCTTAGCCAACAAGAACATGAGCCTACCTTGCTCAGAATGCTGCTCCCAGATGTGGTCAGAACCAGGTGTGTCTGAAGCAATACAAAGCATCCACAGTAAAGTAAAAACAAACTTCCATGTCAATGAAGTCTCCTAATGCTTGACAGTTAGAGTTTTATTTTAAAGCATCTCAGTTTAAAACATTTTTTTAAAAAAGTTTCATTCCCATATAAATGTGCATAGTTTAATTACTGACATGGCAGAAGTATTTTTGAATCACCTTACACTTTTACCCTTAACAGTATCAAGTGACACTAAGTTGATGTGGTTGTTTTTCACTACTGGAACTGAGCCAATTTATATTTAAACTAAACATACAGTTTCATTTTTTTGTTTGTTTGTTTTATGTATTCTAGAATGGAATCTAACCTAAATATGTAACATCTATGATATACATTGAAATATGTGATATATTTCTCCCCCCTCCCTCCCCCCAATTTTCTTATTTTCTCTGATTTTGCAGTGTATATGTTCCACCTTAACATGTATCACCAGCCTCGGTCAAAGCTAATGATCCAAACAATGGCCATCAAAGTATGTCTTGAACTAAAAGACCCCCAAATGCTATAGCAGATACAGTATAACACTGTTCTGATGATGTTTCAGACATCTACCTCTGAAGTAAATGCCTTAGGGAAAGTCTCCATAAAAACATTACTTCCATTTGCCTCATCAGAATGAGTTTTCTTGTATGAATTACAGTCACATCTCATCTCAGCCTTAATTTACTTTTTGTGCCAGTGCTCCAGAGCAGCAGGATTTGATATCACAACTTGCCACTCAATACCGAGAGCTGATTGAAACTGATGAAAGGCAGCCCTGGCCTCATAAACAGGGTAGGAATGAACAATCGTTGCTTGACGATCAGCCTTGTAATCATACCATAGGTAATATTAATTTACTGACAAACACTGCTAGCTACACTGATATGGGTTTTGTGTCAATCATTAGATTCCAAAAGAGCTTGCTACTAAAGAAACAAAAAACACCCACAGTCTGAAGGGATGTCCCAACAGATGCTAGAGGCTTGTTTGCAGCATTGCCCAGTCTTCACTGAAAGATGACTACTCTCTTCTTCAGACTGACACGAAGGCCCAAGTGCATCGCACCACATGAGAAGTGCCAGCTGACTGAACCCCCGAGCTAGAGCACTTGCAAGCAGGTCAGGTATTCATGAGCATTAAGTGCAACTGATTATAGAGCGATAAAAGATAAGTAAGCAACCGAACAACATATATATATGATAGCAACTCACACTTTACATCTGCAGAACCAGACAGCTGGAGTCCTCAGCATGCTGTTTAGTCACCAGTTGACTGCATCAAGCTGAGTACATGACACACTGCATGAAAGCGGCATCTGTGATCACATGGTGACAGGTATAGTAGTGAGATATCCCTGTCGTTGGAGAAGCAGGCTCTGGGAAAGTCTGTACTAAAATTAGCCAATGTACGAACAGCCAAACCTTACAAGGAAGCAGGGTCCTTCTCTCAGGAGACAAGTTTCAAGAGAGGAGGTGGTGACTGAAGGAACCTTACGTGCCCCTTTCTACTTGTATCAGTATCAGCAAAAGCCACAAATGAACATTGCTGAAGATGCAAACCTTCATTTGATAATACTGGCACAACCATCAGGGCAGCTACATTTACATAAAACCATCAGCAAGTTAAGAATAGTAAACACAAACCACATAGAATAGCACTTCCTTTTAACAAGTCACAAATCAATTCCTTTTAACAGCATGCCATCTACTCACTGAGTGTTGAAAAAGATGCCTGCTTTGCCTTCCCTGTAACAGTAATACTATTTTATTTACCTATTACATTTTTCAAAACAGTAGTAATATTTAATACTTTACGACAGATACCCAAGTGAGCTTCACTACCTGAATGAACTAACATGGATATGTGAAACAGAACAGAAGATTATTACCCTTGCTTCTCAGTAATGAGATGTGTAATAGCATTTTATGATTTTTTTTTTGTTTTTAAAGTCATCCTCGTCATCTCTGTGCCAATATATGTCTCACACTATTTTGGGGACAGGGTCACCAAAGCATAACAGATGGAAGCATAACCGTTTCTGTTAATAGCAACTTATAAATTATGTTCAAGCACAGTTCTTGCGCATCTCCAATTCGCCTTCTTGAAAATGTTCAAAAAAATTTCCCCTTCTTCCCCATTGGAAAAAGTTAATTTAATTTTCAAACAAGATATTTGGTTCTTACCATACCTCACTGAAAGTTTTGGGGTTGATTTCTCCCATCCACATTTTCAAATCTGTTTTTTTGCCCCACAGGAGAAAGTTAATGTTTGATTTGCAAACTGACCAGGTACACCACTTGTATGTGTGGAAAAAGGAGGATTGGGAAAGTACAGACAGAGCAAGTGTATGTACAAGTCAGGACTCAGGCCTGAGGCAGTAGTTACAATTCCCATTAGGTACCACCTAGTATTTGTGTCTAAATACTTCAATTTTCAGCAAAAAGTTATTTTTTTCCCCATGGCAAAATAACAATGAAAAATGCCTTTGTAAGAGACTTAGAAAAACATATTTACAGTGGGCAAAGTATTCACTCAGGTTTTATTTATTTATTTTCAGCACAAATTAGTTTCTTGAACAAACATTTTGATTGAAATGTCAGCAGTGGCATGCAGGTCATTTTCCTGTATGGTTGAAATCAGCTTAGAACTAGAAATGAGCACGAATACTTGATTCACTGTAGTAGCCATTAATCTTGGGATTTAGTGCGTTGTTTCATATTCAATTACATTGCTTTACCCCATAGCTTTTGCACAGATATTTGAGATTCTATAGTCTCCCCATCTCAAAAAAAAGACACCCTCTCACCCATCAAGAGCAAAGATTAAACTGTTTTACTGTTCCCTCTTTTGTCCGTGATAATCTTATCATGGAAATACCATAACTTTCAATATACAATAAATTAAATTAAATTTTCAAGAGGGCAACAAAACTTTTCTTACCTTCTGAAATGCAGGTGGTAAGGAGACAAGTCAGATGAGCATCTTAAGTCAGACACTGTGAATATTCCCCAAGAGATGAAGCATTTCAGCCCAGTACTCATAAGGTCATGGACTCTAAGTTTTACGAGCAATCTGAATAGAAAGTCCAGTTCTTCAGTCATTTACAGAAAAAAGTATGTGAATATGATGGTGAAAATTTTAATTAATAGTTTACAAACTGGGAAATTATTTTAATTTAGAAAACAATTATGCCAACTTCTACAATAAGTAGTAAAAACCACTCCACATGACAAAATATTTTCTTAAAAGTTTTATTCAACCTGCCACAAATCTGGTGCGGTATTTAGATAACTAAGCACTTCACTGAGTCAGGCAGACAGCCTTGTCGACAAGAGTTAATTTTACCCAAATCAAAAATGAAACCCTTCATTCAATGTAGCTTTATGAGAATTCTATGAAATTTTACATTCAGCCTATTTTTATTTAACACTTTGAACAATATTAAAAGATTACCACAGAGACAAGGTCTTATCTGCCTGCTCAGATTACACTGTACTTACACAAAACCATACAGCATACATGATTAGCACTAAAAGGTCTCTCTGGTGATTTTCACTTTTAATGAACTGTTTGGAATTCATTATAAAATAATTGTAAGGAGGTTTCACAGATAAGCCTCTGTCTTTAGGGGGCATGGTACTGACAGACAGCATTTTTTTTAAAAAAGAAAGAAAATGCACATACCTTCCTTGCTAAATGAACCGTAGATATTAATCTGAAACCTTCCATGAACAAGAAAAGAAACAAACAGCAGAAAAGAAACTACAGAACAAGTGGGGTAATGGGCTTCATTCAACTACCAATTTACACCACTTCTAGCCAGGTGAAACTCCATCAATTTTTAGTACTGACAAAAATTACATGTCAAGACAAAACTTCTGCACTTTGATTTTTGCATTGTAACCTTTGCAAAGGTTAAAACCCAAGTATTTATATGCCAGACAACAGCTAGTTCTGTAGGCTGTCCTACTGCCCAGACGGGTGCAAGACTTGGCAAGCAATCAGGTATTTGAAGTTCAGCTTTGATGCAACAAGAGTCAAACTGTTACCATAAAGAAAAATTGCTGGGTTTTGCCAACAGGGTCTAAAAATGAAGCTGTTGCAAAGGCCTTTCAAGAGGCTGGTCTGTTAATAAACCTAGGAGAATGGTGCACCACTGAGTTATTACATCTCGGGAATCAAAATTAGACAACCATTTGTCATAGGCAGATCTTCTTTTTGTACCCTCTACACTACAACTTGCCATTACTGGGGTGAAACTGAAGGCATCAGAATAAAAGAATGGTTGCACTGGGTCAGAATACAGATAACCTAGCCCAGTATCCTGTGTCTATTGGTAACCAACAGCAAATACTCAAAAAATAAGTATACGGACAGTAATGTAATTTTATATTTGTCCTGACCAAGTAAACCATACTTTTAGGATTTCCTCAATCAAACGTTACATCCGCACTTCTGTGTTAACTAATCCTGGATGGATTCTTCATCCATGAGTTTCTCTTACCACTTTTCATACTTCACTGTATTTAATGTATTTAAAACCTCTAAAAGAATTTAAACCGTCCTACTGATATGGGAACCTACCAGAGCACTTCTACAGTGAGGAGAGTTATCTGAAAACCACCAGATAAACACCTGGGGGCTTTCCCAATTGCAGATCAGATACCCTTAGACAGTTTGCAGTTTGAAGAAACCCGTCTACTCGCAAGCTACCTGCTGTTTAACTGGAAACCCTTGGATTTATTTCTGCTGTAGGGCAGGCCCTCTGTAATGGCCAAGTTTCCCCAGGGCTGCCTGCTCTTCTAAGCATGGCCCAGCTGCTCCTTTCCACTGCAAAGAACTGGTTTTGGCTGTGAGTAAAATGAGCAGGCTGGGAAGGCAAACAAATACCAAGCACCACAGGTGCTCTTGGATTTTGGAGGGCAAGGGGATGGCAGCAGTGGAACTAAAGGTCATGATTTCCTTGTGGTACCTTGCCTGGAGGATTTGGGATATCCAGGACTATGCTGGAATGGATTGCTCCCCCCTCATAATCATACCAGTAAAATACTGCTGAACCTACAAACAGCCAGGCCACCCCAGGGAATGTCATCCACACTGAACAACAGAGCATGTCCTGTTGTTACTGAAGGCCCTTTATGAGACTTGCAGCTTGAAAGCTGACAACACCTTGGGTCCATCCTGTCACACACCACAGACAGGAGCCACACCTTGACCTTCCAGGTTGCACCAGAAGATTAACGTACAATGGCCTGCTAGGAGATGAAGGAAAAAAACCTGCCATACAAGCAAACAATTACAGTTAAACTGTCCTAAACACATAATATTCTCTTCAGCAGACATCCAGATTCAACCTTCATGCCCATGTTTCCAATTTTATTTCAGACACAGCTGCTTTTTCACAGGCAAAATTCTTGGGAACATGGACATACATCAAAGGTGTAAGGGAGCTCAACCGAAAGCTTCAGACCATGTGGAAGACAAAGGTGAATTATGGTCCAGAAGTAGTAAACACTTTACTCAGTTGTAAAATACTCAAAGGAAGACTTGTCTCAGGTACTCCATAGGACAAAGATCAACTCGGTAAACAGAAATTACGAGGTTCAACACGGTGAGACAAAAACATAATGACTCCCTCCAGCAACAGGCGCGTTTAAACAGAGGCAAGTCAGATTCTCCCATGCTCAGAACGGGCCCTCCCAGAGGGCTATGTACCAGAGGAAAGCCCACTGCCCCCAGGCTTGCCGCCCCTGCACATTGGGACACTGGCTAGGGACTCCCCCGGGTGTGGTAGGGCTCTATCTGCTTCCTACTCTTACTTGCCTTTCCTTAGCAATAATGGAAGTACACACCTGGCAAAAAACAGCTCTCAAGTAGCATGTTACATGCATTCTACTACAACAATTTCTGAAGTAAATATTATGATTAACAAACCACCAGCAATTTTTTTTTTTTTTAATATAAAAGTATATATGTAAACATCTGGTAGCTTCTAGATGCTACCCTTGGTTTTGACATATGTAAATTAGTCCATTCAACCTCTTCTAGGGAAAAGAAAAGTTGATATATTTGATGTGAAACATACAGCAAAATATTTGACAGATTTCATTTGCAAAATATTTAATTTAATTTTTCCCCACCAAAGGTGAAATTTAATTAACTACTAGTAGGCCTGAACATTAACCACAAAAAAACCCCTAACCCACACAAAACACCCTTGTAATTGTCAGACTATCTACTTAACAAAAGAATCATCCATCATACGACATGTCTGACTAGGGGTTTGTTCATTGTTGGTTTGGGTTTTTTGTGGTTTGGGGTTTTTTTTTCAACAGACTATACTTCTACACTATTTATTGTTGCTTCTTCCTCATTTTTGAGATAATGCCATCTGGAGTCTAGTTCTAGCCTCATTATTACGTATTAGTACTTTTTGAGGATTTTATTTAATGTTTGAGTTTGGTTGCTGTATATACAGTTCAACTGATATTTTTCCTGTGAAAGTCAAATACAGCATACCAGAAACACTATGGATTACAATACCATGTCCAGAAAGGTGGAAAACCCCTACTATTTCTTCAATTGCACTATTTGTAGAGAAATATGGGAGAAGAGGAAAAAAAAACAAAGAAGTACTACAATAAAAGATTATTTCAATCACAGGCAGAGCAAGAAGCACAGTGGAGACTGAAACACAAATCAAGTTTTGAGACATCATAAACAACCCCTTTAAAAGTAATTCAGCAAAGAATCTAGAAGGAAAAAATAAAAAGAAACTCTTGGCTTAGTCCAAAGTATTGCACAGAAATTACTGTAGCCACTCCATAATGCTGGCAACAATAATCACATTATCTCTGCAGTAAAGGCAACAGTACTGCAAATTACTACAGTAATATTTTAAAGTAGACTATATATAGTAAACTATATCTATAAGCTATATATGTTTTATGTATAAACAATGTAGTAAAAATGAAACATCACCTAAAAAAATAAATTTCTGTGAGCAAAATGGACACAGTTTAAAGATACTCTGTCAAAGGTTTAGAATAAGTACTATACAAAAAACACCAAAGTAAAACAATGGCACAATCAAACAGCAATGTAAAGAAGGCACTTAGTACTTAACAGGTCAAGTTTTGTATGAGCAAAATAGAACAGAAAAAGAAAATATTAAATTAAAAAATAAAATGTTTAAGTTAAATGAAGTAGATGAGAAAATCTTTTCAGGTGTATCAAAAACAAGAAGCTTTTCAGACTCAGTGGGGCACACAAATCACCAAAAAGAAGTTGAAATTGCTGCTGAAAGCCTAACCAAATTCTTTGCATTTGTATTCACTACAGAAGATGGGAGGTTCACAGTCTAAGTAATTCACAAACTTATTCAAACTGAAGCACAGTAGAAGTGATTTTAAGCAAACAAACAAAAATATCAAACTGCAACAGACTTTCTGAAGATGATGATAATTCAATCAGGAATTGTAACATAACTATAACATCAAGGTGCTAAACAGCTACCACTCCTACCACTTGCATCCTGCAAAAAAGGAACAAAATGTAACTAACACAATCCTAATCTGTATAAAGGTTAATATACAAGGTGATTCACAGAACTACAGAGAAGTCTAGTTTGTTCTGGGAAAACATAGAGCACTTACAGTAAGATAATTTTCAAATATATTTGGAAACACATGCCTTTTGTTTAAACAACTTCACAAATTTATTTGAATTCTTTGACAAAGTACACAAATTTAGATGAACAGGTGTTCAGTTAATGTATTTGCACTTTCAAAAATAAATAAACAAACCCCCCAAACAAACAAACAGCAGAACATGTGCTCTTGCAGTAGTGTCCCTTGAAGGACATCAAGTCCTTCTAGGAAGTATCAGTGTCTCTCTTGGTGTGGCACAGAGTAAGACACCAAAGGCTGGGTTGATCATTGCCTATCTCTAATGGAGTGCGACTGTCAGTGGGATGCATCAGTATCTTAAACAGATATCTGTGGCCTGGAAAAGTTGACAAGATGTGTATTATACCAAGTATTTTGCAATAGTCAAATCTATAGCTGACTACAAGGCATGGAAGGATCTCATACTACTGAATGAGTGATAAAGTGTCAAATGAAATTCAACATTAATAAATTAATATGGGAAAATTAACAAACAATATGTATAATGATGGATTTGAAATTTACTATTAGCATTCAGGAAAGAGGTATAGGAGTTATTGTGAAAAAAACCACAGTGTTAGGTGTTAGAAACTACTAGATGTTTTGCCTGCAAGGTTCAGTGTTTTTTCCAATAAAAGTAAATGTCCTTCTCCATAAAAATATACATTTTTCTGACATCCTTAAACAGGAAAAGTCAATCAAATAACAATCCTCAGTGTACCTGTATCACAAATAGTTTACAGTACTTTTGTCAAAGAGCAGAATTTCTAAAAAATAAGAGTGGGGTGATCAGAGTCATCCGTATGACCTCAATTTCTACCTGCACATTCTGGCCAGGCACCAGCCAGGGTCAGAAGAGGAAGCATATGGCTGTGGCCATAGTAATGCATGCACCATCCTAGTGAAGGATGGCTTCACAATTAAAGCTCATTAGCTTGGAGTGAGGGCAGAGTTTTAACATCTTTGTGAAGACTTTATACCTGTAAACGTGGCAGGATTAGACTTCTTTAATGGTAGGTATTATCTAACATTGAAAAGTAATTTGGAGGGGTGGGGGGATGTTATCACTTTTAATTATTTATTTTTATATCAGTCTGTACTGGGATTTTTTGCCTAAAAAGCCCTCCACTTATCTATTAACCCAAATACAGCTGAATTCTTTGTTCAGAGCAATGTAATTGGTTCAAGACTCTGTAATAACAAGTTAAACTACTTACCCTAGTCAGCATAAAGGGCTGTCTGTGTATTTACATGAATTTTTCCTCCTACCTATTAAGAATATCAATTATTTGGTAGGATTTTAAGTTGGAGAAGGTGGCCTGGAGCTGTGAGAAGAACTTATTAGAATAGTCATCTATGGGATGGGCTGTACTTCCCAGAGGGCAAAGCCTCATCATTAATGATTGCCCCAGTTTTAAACTTCTCCAGAATTTCCTTTATTGAACCATGGAAGTAATCCCACCTCGCCTTTCTCATGGACAGATGGGAGTTCTTTGCTTATCCAATTCTTTCCACTTCTCCCACCTTCAACCTTAAATTTTAAATATCAGCCATCTATTCAAGGAATTGACATATTCAGGGGCCTGGATATTTCATGCTTTCTTTTTTGCTCTTGAACACTTGACAGATCCATAGCCATCTTGATTCTTGGATGCCTGATAAGTTTTAGAAAAGTATCACAGTATCAAGGTTCTACAGACACACACTAAGTTACAAACACAAGTCCTTCGCTCTTCTGCTTCTCTCTCTCCTCTTCAGATTCACATTTTCTCTGCTTTCCTATGCAAGGGAGTTTTCAAATTTGGTGCTGTGTCTTCCAGACAGCTTCTGTTACCCCTAACTAACCCCTTCCACTAGTCAGCTTTGGATCACAGATTTCCGGAGGTCCATCACTTGAACTACAGTACAGGGAAGTCAGAAACCACGGATTAATGGCTATTATGGTTATACCACTTAATGCTCAAGCTTCCTTTTAGCTGGAGTGGCACCACTACTACAAAGAGGATAAGAACCACAATGTATTTCCCAACTTCCCTCAAGTGCTTTGGATTTATTTCCTCACTCTCCCCAGGATATTCATTGAATATTCTCAGAAAGCCCTCATTTGGAAAGAGACAGAAAAAAAATAAGTCTTTTCAATCAAAATACTGTTTTAATTAAATGAGAGTTTTTCAAGAGTATGTCAGCTTAGAGGGGAGTATGTCAGCACTACATTTTGGAAACTGAGAAACATTTTGCTTTTTGTTATTTATTTGTAATATTCAAAATACATACCATTATCAAATTTTGGCCATATAACACTAGTGTGTGCCTATTATACACATACACACAGCAACCAATACAGATTAATGTAGGAGAGATTTATTTCTTTTTTTAAACCAGTACTTCAGATTTGTTTACTGACAGCTTCTGTGTCCAAGAACAACACACCATGACTACAGAGTCCCATTAAAACTTATATCCATCTGTCCACAGTAACCTGACAAAAAATAAATTTTCTGGAATGATCAAGTCTAAACTGTAGACCTTTCCACTGTAAATTTAAAGTTAAACCTTTTTTATTTTAAAACATGAAATTATTATCCTCTAAGTTCAAATAACTCATAAATTTGTGAGTTTGGAGGGGGATTTTTTTGGCAAGAAAGAAAATACACCTGATCATAAAACCAGCTTCAATGTGGGTGCTAGCACCAGTCCCACTGCTCACCAGCCTTGGTTCCTTCACTCCTCACCAAACAGTGCCAGCTCCTATAAAACTTTTGGCCTCTCTTCATCATTCTGTGTATCAACTGAAAATGTAGTCCTTTTGCATTAGCTTTTAAACTGCAAGCCTGCTGTATAACTAATACATTCAGTACATACAATACATTCAATACCTTAGCCATCTCCAGGAGCCCAAATACTCCCCAGAAAAATAAAGTTAGACAAAGCCAAACCAGAGAGGACAGTGATGTGTGATCTGATAAAACATGAGCAGTCATTTACACCATGCCATACTTATTAAATCAGAAATTAAAACCTATCCAGACATTTACTGATTTCAGTTTTGGGACTCTTCTGTGAGGACCCAACACTGCTCTCAAGTCATAGGGAAAAAAATCTTTCTCTGTATTTCCAAGTACATGAGGACTTGTGTTGTGGAAGCTGAAGTCTACACACTTTTCTGGAAAGTCTAAGGGTATAGTTCAAGTTAATTTTTAGACTGAAGATATAACATCCTCATTAAGAAGTTCTAGTAAAATAAGGTTTATTCATTTATTAAAAAAGGTCCTCAAACCCCCTGCAGATTCTCCACATGCTAGTAATGTGGAAAAATTTTCACTTGTCACACATGTTTAAAATTTTAATCAAAGCATGTCAATGCTCATATAATGAGAGATTTTTCCCCGTGGTGAAATTGTCATAATGAAGGTTGAGGAATTACCATATATTTTCAGATGAACTGAAAACTGCCTCTGTCTCTTAGCTGTTACATATTACAGTATTCTTACCCTTAAGCCCAGATACTTGACTAACTGCTTTCTAAAATATGCACATCAGTAACTTTCATCCTTGATAACTTTCATCCAGGCTACAGAATGTTTATCTGTAACTATTGTTTTAAAATTTTCAGTCTCTTTGATCCCAACTCCAATTTGCCAAGTCAAACATGCAAGTCTGAACAAGCAATACTGGAACTAAACCCCAGATGAGGCTAGATCCAGAGGCTTGGCCCTCCAGCTCACCTCCAACTTCTTACAAGTTTCAGTCTTGATGTGAAGTGACCTTCAGTACAGTGATCTGCAATTTGCCCACGATTCTCTAAGTACCCTAAATCTGAGATTTATCAGGTAAATATTCATAGAAGCTACATAAACATATGCTTCACCCTTCCAAGTAGGTCCTATTCTGGGAATAAAAAAAAAGTTTTTCCACATTCACACTCTAAATTACTCTTTAGAAGCACGACATCTCACACAGATTTAGAGAAGGTAACTATGGTAGGAGAACATGGAAAGGGACAACATATTCATGATAAAACATCTTGTATCATCAACATCCAGATGGAAAGCAGCATTTACATGATGACATCCAGATATGGATTAGCACTACTGATGGATAATTATACAAAGAAATAGTCCCAAAGGAAAAGAAATCCATCCTTGCTTTGCATAATCATGCATCAAACCTCCCAATTATTTGAGTTGTATGGTAAAAAATGATGCAAGTACTCCACTGGGTTAAAGATAATGTAATTTCATCCTTTTTGCATTTTTTTTCTGCTGCATTTTCACATATTTATCTTCTTTGTTTATACACAGAATTAATATATGCCACATTTATCACTAAACTATGTCCAAATTGTGAGAAAAATCTAGGACTTGCAAACCAAATCCTTCAGAAATCCCAAACAAATCACCAAATAACTTGGAAATAAAGACAAATTCAAATCAATCTAATAAATTGGAATTGCTGTCCATTCTCAAATAGTCACTGTGCAGAAAGAGTACTTAAACTGATTGCAATGCTTTTTTTTATACTGAAAATATCTTTTTCATTCATGTACATGAAATAACATTTACTTTCTAATCATGAAACCAATATGACTGTATGCACTAGAATGCACTGCAGGAACAAGAAAGGAAATTACTCTGTGGAGGAGAGTGAAGAGAGGAGAGATGTACACCTACATGCACAAGACAACAGAAACGAAGCAAAACAAGAAAAAGCATACAAAAGATTTCCAAGAGGACTAATAACAGAGAGATCACCTATTGCACAAAGATGAGCATAAAACTTGTGCACCTTACTTGTATCCCCCACCTCCAATACAAAAAGAATATGCCTTTGGACAAGTTAACAAGAAACACAAATGCACTGAGCAGAAGTGAAGGCCTGGTTTCAAAATTAACACACTTCCTGCAGTCGTGACAAACCTATTTAGGAATATTACACCATGTCCCACTTTATCCTACTGCTTTTAAGCAATCAGTAAGTTTTAAAAAAGGTTTATGGGAAACCAACATCACATTTCACAGACAGATGGTTTATAGTTTAAGTGCTTGAGCAAAACCTTCTCATATCATTCTTTGTATACACTTGAAAGCCACTTAGCTGAAATAAATCTGTGCAAAACAACAGCAAATGACCAGTAAAAAGCTTAATTATTCTGCTTTGTATCTGTGGTATGACAGGGGTGTGGAAAAAAAATAAATCAACTTTTAAAGCTTGGTTTTAAACTAAGTGATGAGAGGGGGTTTGGGGCAGAGGACATGATAACTGGGCGTAATTCCAGGGTTTAAACAGTACCTCAGGCTTTATGTCCTTTTATGCAATTCAGGTTTTTATCAAGACGACAAGTGTTCTGAACCAAAATGTCTATGTGCTTTTGTACATCACAAAAGACCCTTGCTATTACATAGCTCTAGATGAGAAACTCATCATCGTCATATTATGTGAGGTGATTTAGTATCAGCACCTTAAGAGACGAGTCTGAACCATTGCCCCACACACCCCAGAACTGGAGGCATTGAGTGCAATGCCAGTCACCTGCCTCAGGCTTTACTGATCCCCAGAACACCGGGCACATTCCCGCTGCCTCGGGCTCACTTCATTTCACCCTGAAAGTCCGGTATTAAGTGAAGAAAGGCACGGTGAGAATTTACAGCTTACTGCTGTATTCATTCCTCCTCACCTATGATGAGTACATCTGTATGAAATAAGGAGGTATCTGTTGCTAGGTCAATTCATATAATTGGAGGGTGGGAATCAGGACTCAGAAGCTTTTCACTTCTGAAACAGAAACATTTTCCAACTGAGAACAGCTGTTGTAAGTTTAGTTTGATTATACTAAATAGTGAAACAAATTGACTCAACAGTCAGAATCCAATATCACTGTTCAGCAGGTATTCTTTATTAGCAGCGCTGGGGTCGCCCTGGGGATTCTCCACAATAAGGGGTCCTCCAAACTAGCAAGGGACTTCAGTATTCATTAGATTTCCTAGAAAGGGGTGTCTTATGATAATGAGTTCCCGGAATTAATTTACATAGTCCGAGCATGCGCAGTCAAAATAGAGTGAGGGTCTTCGGTGGTCGAAGGGGAAGAAGTACAGTGGAAGAAGTACGTGGTCTTCTTCACAGTGTCCGCTCTTTCCAGAGCATGCGCTGTGAAGTCCAGGTGTCTTCTTCCTAAATCAGCGAGATCATCCTCCCTAGATGGTATCTCTGTGTCCTTTTGTTCCAGTTCCCCTTATTAGTTTGCCCAAGTGCCCACTGAAGGCTTTGAGTCTGCTATCAGTGAGTTATATAGGGAGTGTTTTACTTTTGTCTAGACAGACAAAGAGGCGTAGGGAAACCAGTTGAGAAGTCCTGTGAAAACAAACACAAGCAAAACTTTCACATATCACAGTTTAGTCTTAATCAGAAATTAATTGGTTTGAGCCCTTTCAATAGTCAAAAATATCAGAGAGAAAAAGCAGGTGGTATAAACAGCAGAACAACACTGATAACAAAGGGAGGGGGATAAGCAGTTTACTGCATTTTCTTTCTATGGTGAACTTTCTCACTGTAGGCCTAAAAGTTGGTCTTATGGACATAAACATCTGGTTTAGTGTTTGAAACTTTGACATTGAAAATACTGAAAAAATCATACATATGCAATATGCAAAAGAAACACAGGTGCTGATTTTGCCTGTTAAATTCATTGTCCAACACTTCATGTTCTACCTGGTGTTGCCTGAATTTTGTGATAAGGTTGCTATAGATAAGGTGCAGTCCAATATTTAACACATTTACAAATAAGATTAATAGATTAGCAACCAGACAGCTAAACAAGATTAGTACACATCCCCAAGGACAATAAGGATTATAAAAGAAGTCTAAATTAACGTCTTTGGACCTGCCTGAACTGCAGGAAGAAGGAGCCTGCAAGAAAGAAACACATCACCCAAAACCAGACTTGTTCGAGGGCAGTCCATGGCACCAGCTGCCCAGGTCTCATGCATTTTTCCTTAAACAAGTCTCTGATTTTATAGATCAGTGGTGCTCAAGCTCTAAGTGAAAAGACTGTACCTGCCCTATTACCTTGAGTAAGACTACCCTGACTGTGCTCTAAAAAAAAATAAAAATCATATGGGCCAAAGTCACAAGTGCGCTCTAAATTCACGCTCTACATTTCTTTTCAGAAATTCTTCTGTATTGATAAAGCTCAGCTTTCCAGTAGTGATGTTTATTTGGTGTTCAGAATATTTAAAAATGAAGACTGAAACTAGTCAAGTAAATACAAGGTATTAGTAAGTGCTACAGTTGTTAATTAATAAAAATAATAAAACAACTAATGACAGACTTTACCAGATAGTGACAACATTCACAAAATAACTCATAGGTAAAGCAAGAAGTTAAAAAACCCAAACCAAACAGAAATCCCACACCATGCACACACAATAGGTTTATACGGTGGACTCCTTTTTTCCAGTGATCAAACTCTTTAGGAGAGATTTTCTTTCAACAGCAGGGTACCTGAATTAGAGACTGGCAGTATCTGATCCTTTTTATGTGCCTATCCATAAACAGAACTTTGTTATAGCCACCATCAAACCTGCCTGATACCTCCTATGCAATTTACTATGTGTATTTATTACAACAAAACCTCATTATAACAAACTGAAACTATACGGCACGTCCCTGGAAGTATTCCCTACATAATGTTATATAGTTCTAGCTCTGCCTTTTACTTTCCCGCTCCCTTTCAGAATAAACATGGACTACACGTACGAAGTTTCATATTCAGAAATACAATTTATAAGAAATGTCATCTGTCAGTTTGCCTTCAGTAGCCAACATCTCACATACTCCAAGTTAAATTATGTTCAGTCACGTTAGAGAAAGGAACATATCTAACTCAAATACTTACACTTAACAGATAATTGAGAACTGATCCACTAAATGAGCACTTCTAATTACACAGTTGCTAGGTGGGGGAGGGAGAGTTTCTTATCTCCACGGTTCTAATTTCCTGTATGCCACACATTGTCCTTCATGAGCTGAACTGATGAATATACATAATTATAAAATTCTTTTTGCAAATTAATATAGTTAAGGCTGAAAATCCAGTAATCAGGCCATAATAATATCTGCCAATCTGGCATCATGAGAGCATTTAAAGCAGCTAAAGAAGTAAAAGAAGATATTAATGCGAGTTTGCAACTGTGTGGGTTTTTTGTAAAAAACATAATCAGCACTATTCTCCCATTCCAAGAGGTGCAGAATGCCATCTAAAATTTTACCAACATTGGTAGTACTGCTTCATTCTGTTACACTACTAGGCTGGAAAACACAATCCAGAATTAAATCTTTTTACATTTTATTTCAGAACACAGCTGTGACATCCAAAGAGGACAATAAAGGTAAACTGACTACCGCCATAAAGGAGAACAGCCAGCACCTCACAGTCAAGAGCAGTGCAGGCTGGTCGCTCCGCAGAGGTCAGGGATCTGGGAGCCCAGCGTGACAGCAGGGCAGCTGCTGTACTGGAGCAGGTCCAGCAATGGCAGCCAGGGCTGGTCAGCAGCCCAGGGGTCACCAGGAAAGACCTTGGTGGCAAGATGGGCCTGAGCCGGCGGATCAGGGCAGCAGGTCTGGCTCAGGCCCCAGTGGAGCTGTTGAGGGGAGAGGAGAAGGTCCCCTCATGGAGGCTCCCCCCAACCTGGGTATGACCCACAGCCACACACCTGCACAGCACCAAATCTGCCTTCCAGCACAGGCAGCTACAACATGACCTCCCATTAGATTTACTACTAGACAAGGATGGCTTAGTTCACTTTTCCATCTGAGAATGTGCAAAGTTAAGAAATGTTAAAATCCAGACATCATGTATTGCACACAGAGGTTTTGGCAAAATAACCCTGAGTGGATACAAAAAATGATGCCAAGAGGACCAGGAGACGCAGCAGGGCCTGCCTTAGTTTTTGCTACATATTTTTCTGGAAGTTAATGCAAATATATCTCCCCATTTAAGAGACATTGAATTGGAAATACAGAAGTTTTATTTTGCATCAGTGTAGCATCAGATGTTTTTAAATCACTTGCTATCCTCAATTTTTCTCAGATACTCTGAAAAGTCACATCACATTGATTGGTGTAGTGCAGAGATCATGCATATCAAAAAAGTGGGAACCAGAATGTACTAAACACAAAACTGAACAACATCAGTAACTTTGTTCTTTTTCCATTTTAAAGGGGAGTAAAGTTTTTCCAGTGCAGGTGCCTGATGTTCATCCAAAATTCTGCTCTTCACTCCAAAGGAGGCAAGTCACTGTATCTCCTTTCCTCTGGCATTATCTGACTCCTAGAACTAATCCTCTTATTTGGCACACAATCACATTTGGAATCTAAAACCACCTTATCTAGACGCCCAAGATTTTGTTTTGCATATATTTTTCAGGGGAAGCTGCTTTATTTCATTGAGATAATGCACCACTGAATTATAAGCTCTATGCAGCTGTCACTCTTTGCCAAACATTCAGAAACATAAATGAATTCTGACAAGTCATTTATCTGGTAATTCAGTGTCAATGTGTAATAATATCACTGGGCTTTGTGCATTATCAGTGTTAAAGCAGAGCTGGAGTTGAAATGAAAATTGAAAGCACCTTTTGTATATCAGAATAAAAATTACTATAGCTGGTGCCCATCCTGTTAATCCTTTACGTTCTCAATTAGGTAAGGGTAAAAATGTGTAGATAAAGCCAAATGTTACATTCATTAAACCGGGAATTAAATGCTTAGCAAATTTAGTGACACCTATAGTTACTACACTGTCTTTAGGTCTCCAAAAAGCAATATCTGAAGTTTACCATACTGACTCAAATCCTCAGTGAGCTTACATTTCCATCACAAGAGCAGAGAGTGCAACAGAAGAAGCTACAGTATGCAGCAGAGTGGAGAGTCCAAGCACATCTACTAAATCGTCTAATTTTACTAAGTTAAGGTCAACCTGCAAGAACTGCCACAATCCTTTTGTCCCTCAACCTTTGCTTGGACACTTGGTCAGAAAACACATTAGCAGATGTGGGAAAGTAATGGCCTTTCTTCTGAATGTCCATTCAGCCAAAGAGTTTGCTTCTTAATTTAGCTCTTGCTGTTATAAATAAACCACCGAACTGACGAGGCAGCATTTCTAAAGGACATTTTCATGTAGGAGTATCTGATGTGGGAAAATTTAACTGGATGGGTTCACCAATGTTCCCTAGACGTCGCTCCTCTGGGAGGATCTTGGCCACTCACATAAGCTAAGGGACAGCTGTAAATGCACCAGGTATTGTAATAATGAAGAGCTCAAGGAAGACATCTTTTAACACACACTCACAGGACCCGTCCCCTGGGTGCATCCCCCTGGCTGTTGGGTGTCTGGCTGCCTGGACTCAGGGCCAGCACTAGTAGGAAAATCTGTGGTAAAGAAGCCTCCTCAAGGGCTACCCATCCCTTCGGATGCACTTTTAAATGGAGGCTCTCACCTGGGACCCCACCTGTAACACATTGCAGCAGCATGGCAGCCATGCCCCTACCTGGCCAGGGACCTCGCTGAATCAGACCCTGTGCTCCAGACTGACATCCTCACCTCTCCTCAGACCTGATCTGTCACCACTGATGGGCTTAGCAGCCACTGGAGTGTGTCTGACCCTAGTACTGACCCTTCCCAGCCTGGTCTCAGACCTGTTTCATCACCACAGACCTGCCCAGCAGTGGGGACTCTCGGCTGAACCTGGCTGCCCTCCCCAAGGCTGGCCCTGGGCTGCTGCTGACTGTGTTACTACGCTGGGCTCCTAGCTTCCAGTCCTTAGTTAGCAGCTGGTCCCTTACTGCACCCTGACACAGACATCTGTGTAGAAGAAAAGAAGGAAAGATGGTCTTAACAAGATCACTCTATGACTTCAGTAACAGCCAATTAAAGTATTTCATCAGTCACTAATAGTTAATTACATTTTCAGTGTCAATGAAAACGGTCTTCCTTTTCCTTAACTTCCTAGAAGTGCTGCTTTCACTTACTCCTGTTTGAGTTCATCCTTAGGCATAACAAGACCTGCATGGGGTAATCCAAGGGAACATCCGCCAGTGCTCCTCACCTTGGCCATGACATCTGCTCCTTTCCCTGCATAAAAGAAACTTGTTCAACACCTGCTAGGATTATATCTATCTCATCACATCAAATCAGTAACTTGGTTACATGTAAACTAACATTCCCAAGATTTTCGCTTCCGTTGCTTTCAGCTGAGGAATTTCCAGATTACTAATTGCCTGACCTTTAATATTGTGCTGTTCAATTACATCCCATTTTACTATCAAATTCTTCCTGTATTTTATTTTCATCCTCTCCCACTTCAGCAACACCTTCTAACTGTATGTCATCACACATCCATTTTTTGTGCCAAAGTTTTAAATGGAAACATTAAACAGAATTTCCCTCTGATCCTACTTACTTTTTTTTTTTAATACAGCCCATTGACAACTTTCCTTTAGCCTGTTCTTTACCATCCCCAATCAACATCAATCCACAATTTTTTCAACTCAGCTAATTAGTATCTATGCAGTACTTAGCTCCAGACAGTTTAGATCCCTGAGATTTCCCATGTGTCAAAAAAAAAGAGGGCTTATCAAAACCACATTTCAGGTTTATCTACAAAGATTTATGTTTAATAAACTCAGGCAGCTTTTTATCCTTTTTCCAGTCTCCTTTAAAAAAAAGACTCAAGTCTTTCTTGCTGCAGTTGACTAATGGCTATAATCACCTGAGGCAATTTCCCATATCCTTTTCTAAAAAAAATAAATCATAGCCCTACATTTTCTGTTCTTCAGTTAAAAAAAAAAAAAGTCTAACAACAACAAAAAGTTCTGAATGTACAATTACTTATTTCATGACCCAGAACTGTCCACAACCAAAACAAGAAAACCCTTTCCCACAGAGGATTTCTTAACTGTTTCGCTATACCACTCGCCTTAGAGTAAGCTGAGCTTGCATGAGGTTGTGCAAACAGGAGACACTGACAATTACGTGTTATGTAGAGAGCATTAAGGATGCCTTACATGTTGTTATTTAAGTTAGCTCAGAAGGAGAATCGAGTTATAAGAATGAAGCAAATCAATGAAGCCACAACTGGTCCAATCCATCACTTGAAAAGCATCCATTCCCTGCCACTTTCTCCTGCCCTGGGCCATCACACAGTGGCCAGCAACAATTTCAGCCTGAGGAAAACTTTGCGAGAAACAAAGTGGAGCCTAGAATATGGTATTGATAGGCCACATTTAAAGTCACCTGGAATTGTGAACAGCCATGTAAAATTCACACTAAAATTAGGCTGTTGGTGGCTTTCATTCAAAAAAGGCAGTGCTTTTCAAAAACTAAAATTAAGCTTTGGCACTCACTCTTTTGGGAGTTAGGCCAAGTATCTTCTAACCAACTGGTAGGATTTAGATCTTTACCAAATGTCTTTATCACACAGCCATATTGTACTGGGCGCATTTTCTAAACACCCTCATTTTTGTACTGATGAAACCCACACCTAAAGCTGCTGTTTTCACTTCTTCATTTATAGAAAAATCTCAAGATACCACTGAAATAGTCCACTAGAAGTTAAGGGTTGGAAATGAACAAACCACACTGGGAAAAATCTAGGAAAGCAAAGGAAAGAAAAACAAAGAAATTTTGAGACAACAAGACTCAGAAAAAACGATGCTAGAGAGAAAAACTAGCAAGAACAGAATCAGGTGCAGACAAATGCTCCAGAAAAGAACATGGAAAAGAAATACCTGTTTTAGCTAGAAATAAGTAAAAGGGTCTTCAATAGTTGTATCAGAACAATTATACCAGAAGTATATACAAAACAAGCAAACATGTTTTTCTTTCAGAAGTTAAAAGGGCATTAATCACTGAACCACTGAAACCCACAGACACTAAAAGAACACTTAACACAGAAGCAAGTTGCCAAGCTAGGTTGTAGTTTAGCTATCAGCAGAGATATTTAAGGCTTAACTTGACATCTGTCCATCAACAATAATTAAATGAGTTCTGGGATACAGATGGCTAAATGACCCCCAAAAAGACCACATTTATGTTCAAATTCTCTAATTATATAATTGAAACACAAAAACGTATCAGCTGAAGAGAGAGTTTGGGAACCTAAGTACATGGTCCCTTATTTAGGCACTACATCAAAGAATACACAAACAGCATCTGCATTTACCTGGTAGTAAAGTGAACATAAGTACACTAAGGGAAAGTCAGAACACTTAACAGAAAATATGTTCTCTCTCTTTTTTTTTTTTTTTTAACCACTTCATGCTCACTGGTGCCAAAACATATTTCTCTTGGATTTCTTACACTCTACAAAGCCATTCATAATTTATATTAATATAGTCCAGAATTTCTACACACTGACTTTCTAACATGAATAAATACTACAACACACAAATTTTTTGAAAACGGACATCCTAGATGTTCTTTGCCCATCTGTGCCCATACATACTATAGGTACCCAAACACAAATACATCTTATTTCTGACCTTTGGGACATTTCCAGTTATAGAAATGCTATCATACAACATGTTTTCTCTCCTATTAGATCTTAATTTGTATTTTTAAAGCAAAAATTAAGAATCATGTTCATCAACCTCATTATTTTTAATTCAATGAATAATATATAGTGGAGATAAAGATGCTGTATAAAGAACAGGGAACTAAAGCCCAAGATAACGTACATGACTTCAGAGCTGGTATGTAATTGACAGAATTTTTTCAAATTAATATATTTTAACAGAATATAGTAATTAATTGCTAGCAGTTTATCTAAAGCACCATAAAATAGAAACTTATTTTGACACAAAAAAAAAGCAGGAAAAATGCCACAAAAAGGAAACAGGTATGTACTGCTTGATAGCAAACAAAACTGGTCGAGTTTGAAAACTAATGATACCACTACACCTCCTAAAATGCACCCTTTCTTCAAAGCTTTGGCCTCATAACCTTTACTTACATCAAAATGCAACTTCTCAACTACCCTACTGCTACGTTGATTGGGGCTAGGAGTACAAATAAGAAAAATATGTACCTAGTTATAGTTGTTCAGGCCCATCTGACTTCTTCAGATGCCACAAAGAGTTGCCCACTTTCTTTCTACAACCAGCACTCACTTACTCAATTCAGACTTGCCTTCCCCAAATTCTTAACTTTCCTTATTCTTCTGTGTTCAAAGACCACTTTTTCTCCAGTTAAAGTAGGTTTTATAGAGTGTTTAGAACGATAAGGTAGGCTCTTCATTTATACTCTGTTACGTTAAAAACTTCCAATTGTTTACCAGGAGATGACTTATACAGGCACCCCTTTTCTTCCTGGTTTTTTATACCTTTTTAATTTCAGGCACCCAGTCATTAAAACAAACCATTATATTCACTAAGAAACTATATGAAAAAACCATACTTATTTAGAAACTATTCCAAACAGCACTAATTCCATCACAGGAACTTTTGTGTTTGAGGTTTTTTTTTAAATTTCTTTATTTAGATTAAACCAGACACTCCAATTTATCTTTACTGGGGCAGGGAAAAAAAACTTCTTATATACCCAGAATCTATAGAATATTTGCTCAATATTTTGCAGATCTTATATTGAGGAAAAAACACAGTGAAGAAGGAACTCATAGTGAAGGGTTGCAGGCATTGTTCCATTTCTATATCCTCTGCCACAAGGATCTCAGCTAGCAAACTGCACTGGAAGCCACACAGACTGCTTTTTCCATTGAAACAATTTTTTTCACCTATTTAACGTTGAACCTGACTAGCACATACAACATTTCACGACAATATTTTCATTTGCTCTAATAAAATACTGCTGCTGTAGACTCACCTACTGCCCCTGTTCTTTCTGTTATCCATGGAATGATGTCTGGTTGTATTATCAAGGCTCAAGGGTCCATTATACTAGACATTATATAAAGTCCATGCCCCAAAGAATGCAAAGGAAGCTGAAGAGAAGAACCAGTGAGGCCAACACCTGTATCACTGCTCATACTGCAGCATTCAAATCCGCGTTAAGTCCTCAAACAAGTGTGCTGCACATGCTGGGAACTCCTCCCAGGATGTATCATTAAAATACATATTTCAGACTCTCAGCACAGATTTCTTTATTTCCTGGGCAGCATGAGGTAGGAAAATCAGCTGAAGAGATGGTTTTAATTTTCAAACATATGGATTCCTTAAAGAATGAAAGCACAGAGTATGTTACTTAGAGAAAGTGTACCTGAAGGGCATTCCATCATTATTTATGCCATCATTCTACTACCAAGTAGAAAAACTGAAAACCACCCCAATTAAGAAAAGTTATTGCAACTTTGTTTCCAGTGGATGAAATAGCACTATGTATTTTGTCCCAGCATAGCATTATCTTCAGAGAAATCTTCTGAGCATAGTGTAAAACTGTCCCTTTGGGTTTACATTAAAACTGATGGTGCAGAAGAGGAAGCTTCTATTATTCCTTTTCATAAAATATTTCATGGGGGAAAGAGCCTCCAATGTTTTTAATCCACTGTCTAAATATTAAAAAAAATACACTACCACCACCCCCAGTCAATCTGAATTTAGAACTAACTTCTGTAAAAACAAAAGGGTCAGAGATCTACTGACAGGAAATAACCTAAATTTACAACAGTTAGACAATAGACCTTGTGATCCATAGCTTTTCCTAGATAGGCTATTGAAACTGTTTTGAAGTACTTACACTTGAACACTGCTCTTCATAAAGTCACTCACTGACACTGAAAAGGGGCAAAAGTTGTTTTTCAGGATCTTTATTGCTTACAAGACAGCAAGTATTTAATACAGACCTTTAAATCTATAAGCAAATAGCACTTCAGGAGTAGGAGCAAAAATATATTGCATTTCCAAAAATGTTTATTTTCATTTATCTTCACATCAAATACAGCTGTAGCACCTCTTACTGAAACAGCTATTCCCATCCAGCAATCTTCCCCTTCAGCAACACCAGAATCCACCAAGTCAAGTGCAAATTATACATGCCAGTCAGGCCTCCTACCAGCACCTCACCTGTGTAAGAGGTAGGTTGACTTCATGTGACTGGTGAGGAAAGGCTGCAGAGCTCTCCAAAAAAGGGACATGAAGGAGAAGGTCAGATACCAAATGGATTCTTGTGGCACCGCTACAGCTCCTGCACCTTGGAGTGAGGCTGATGAGCAAGCCACAGGGACACACTGGCTCTGTTCAGTACACGGATGGCTTTAGGCTTGAAGTGATGACTACATTCCCTCAAAATTCAGGTAACTCAGATGTTACCAGAAATCCAAGTTTATGTCAAGTCTCCTTTTCTCTACCTTTCTGAATGTTCATTGCTTTTTCAGCCTTTTCTCAGAACTAACTAAAGAAATTATTGGAAAGGTGTTTGTGGTTAAAACCATCTATTTCCATCCAAAAAGTGGAATCAAGAAAATGGTGTTTACATCAAAAAAAAAATTTCATAGACTATATTGCTCTTTTCTTCTAAGCATGTATCTCCTCCCAAGAGGACAGTGATATATAATGTGACTTTACTAATGTTGGAAGCGTGGGAAAAACAAAACAGCAAAAAAAATGCAAAACACACATTTCCTTAACACGTGGTGCCCAGAACAGACACAGGACGGGATGGAGATCCAGTGATTTGTGTTGCCATGGCACCAAGGAGGAATGCAAAGTGAGGTGAAGGCTGCATGGTCCCGTTCTTCCACTTTTCTCAAGGAATATTTGACATGACAATGCAGATTTATCTCCTGCTCTTCCCCTTCTCTCAAGGACTGTTTTGCAGTACTCTGTGGACTTTATCTCTCATTCTTCCTCTTTCCCCACAAAAACAGCACATACCTTGCACCAAGGAATGTGCTGTGTCGTTGCTCAAGAAACAGTGGCTTGACCACAGTCCCACTCACTCACACATACATACTTAGATAAATACAACCCTGAGTTTGTATCTAACTCGGAGGGACGATAATCCAATACCAAATCGGAGGGACAGATTGATGGGTTTGTGCTCCTTACCACCCCCCGCCCCCCCACTGAAGGGATGCCTTTTGGTAAGGTTTGGGCCCTTGGATAGGCCGAGTGATTACATAGGAATTAAGCGTGTGTGATTGCAACTGGTATTTTGTGTGTAGTGCTATATAACCAACCTGCAGTTTGTGCATTTATCGTAGGCAATATCAAAGAATCTGTAGATGTTACATAAGAATAATTCATTAACCTGGCTGCTTCTCTTGAACACGACCCACAGCATACGGGCTGTTCATGCATCTGGTGTCAGGCCTATAGTTACAGCCATAATTGGCATACCTATTAACAGACAAGTCCAGCCACCCCTAGCCTCTCTAATCTCTGAGGACCGGCTAGAACACAAGGGAATTCATCTCTTACCAAATTAATTCATTACCTTAAATGCAACAACTAAAACCAGTAATATTGTAATATTCCAGTACACACAGAACAATAGTGTCGATGATCTTTCCATAGTAGACAAACAAGGCAGATAAGCCAAGGAAAGCTTCCTGGACACGTTAATGGCACAGCTTTGTGGTGAGGGTTGTTTAAAACACAAGAGACAAAGGAACATTAACTCATTCCCTCCTAGAATTTTACCTCTAGATATATGGCTTCCTATTTTAAAGGTCCATGCTGACTTCCCAAGATCCCAAGATTTCAACGTAGTATCCTCAAACTGATACTAAATTTGCTCTTGAAATAAATGACTTCAAGACTCCCGTTGGATCCCATATCCTGTGAGATGATGACATTTTTCTAGTTTATTATTATCTCAAATGATTTTATTCCTTCCTCCCAAGAGACAGCATTTTTCTGAACTTTCCTGAAAGATATTTTCCTCATAGTTTGAAAATACTGCACTCTGGAGGAATAAAAATAATCCTCGAAGCAGTAGTTTTTCTACTGTTTTTCCAAACTTGCCCTTCTGAAACTCTGCACACAGACCACAACTGTAGCATACACTGGGAGTTCAGTCCAAGATGCAAGCTGATACAGGTGATGTGCCTGACTTGCTCCAGAAACAGAAAGCCAGCGGGTAGAAAATGACAAGGCATATTTATTTTTAATGTGGTATTTTAAAATACTTTATCTTGTTGAAAAACAACTCAGAATTGTATGGTCATAGTGGGTACAGTTCAGAAAACAAGTTCTGTTACAACACTGTTGATTGAATCAGGTTGTGCAAGTGGATGTCATTAAATATCAGTTACTGATCACAACAGAATTATTTTCAAACTGAATATTTCCTGCCAGAATGTTAAATGTGAGTTTTGATGGTAAATTTCTATTTTCCTTTTAAATACAAGGTAGATAACTGTGTCACGTTTACTTTAAATTACAGCAGCTTACAGTCCTGACGAACAAAACACATGTATTCAAATAATTCATGTGAGCCCCTGAAGAACAGAATGTGTTTCAAGGCAATGAAACCTGAAAGGACAATGCCCTGTCAAAAGCACTGTTCGGGGTTGGGGGTTTTATACAGCATGAAAAGTCTGGCTTGAGGTCCAGTCCACAGGTCACAGGCTGTGACAGTAAGGTGTTGGCAAAGAGAGACACAGAAGTATTAAAAGATGAAATGCATGAGATGACAAGAAGGTCAAGATCTCCACATCCAGGTGGCCAGAAAGAAAAACCTTCAAGAACACAGTGCTGAGGCCTCTTCAAGTTACCCTCCAAAAGCCCTGAGACTTGCAGAAGAGACTTGCCAGGGAGGGAGGACACGTAAAAGGTATCCCAGGCTGGGACTTCTGCACATAACACACTGGAGACAGAATGGCACCTAAAGGGTAGGTAGACACAAATCTCCATACATGATCCCAGAAAGTTTTTATTCAATCAGTTTGTATAATTAATGTAACTTTCAAATTAGGGAAAGGAGATGAGAGCATTCTGACTCTGTAGGTGCAAGCATAAAGACATGACCTGTCTTCAGGTATGTCTACATTTTACCTTAAAGTTATGCTTATGGCTTTAGCAGATATGCTGAGTGCCTCTAAGCCACCTAACAAGTGTATTCACAACTGTGAGGAGCACTGAAGAATAAGACTCAGTACAGTCCACAAGACCTTGAAGAAACTGACATAAGCTCCATGCTACGCTGATACTGGTCTCTGAGGTAACTAGTTTAAATGAAATACCAAGAAACCTCATTCACAATTTGTAACTTCAGTGTTGGTTGACAGTGCAAACATCCTTCAAAACTTTAGTTGCAATCCCACAAGTAAATTTTGCAAATTCTCTCTCTTTACTGATTAAAAAGACACTGCCACAATTAATTGCTGAATTTAAGCTACCACTTTTTAAAAACTGCCACAAAAGTATGGGGAAAAGGATTAAAATATCATTTGAAATAAGCATTTACTGGTTTAATTTCTCCAAGAGGTCTAGAATATATACAGATCATGCCCCCTGAATCACACTAGATCTTGATTGTAACTTCTTCCTCCTTCCTGCCATTACTACCATTTTATTCTAGAAAAATATTTTCACACAGGCTTGTAGTTTCCATCAATAAAAACAAAGTAACAGACGCCATATCAATTTTTCTGTCAAGCACCCCCCAATCTCTGTCAGCATACATTATCTGAATAGATACACTAATTATTAAGTTTCCTGATCATATACATGCAATAACCTGCAATACAATTTCACAAGACTGCTCAATAAAGGTTCAAATAACTGCAATTTGGAAATGAACTCACAAGTTTCAAAACAGCAACAAAAAAAAAAGTTTTTCTGCTTTAAATATTAACTATAACTGCAAGGTAATATATTAACACAATGTGTCACAAAACACGGTACTGCAACTACTGCACAGTACAACTCATGCCTAGAAAAGTACCTGCAAGAAATGTAGAACAAACTGTAGCTAAAATTTGACAAACCTAACTCTGTTTTCATGAAAGATGAGCCATAGGTGATACAGGCAATATTTAGTGACATAAAAAAGGTAACAGACTTCATTACTAAAAAAAGAATTGCTAAAGATTAGCACCTAAAGGGGTGCAGGAGCTAGGGCTGTATGACTGTACTGCCAGAGTTCAGGTACATCACACTGGAATTTATGTTCTCCATTTCACTTCTGAGAAATGCAAGAAAGCCATTAACCTCCTGTTTGAAACTAGACTGCTGAAAAAGTAAACCCCCTGCCCCCTGCACTCAGCACTGATATGTGTGACAGGCCCAAACAGAAAGTAGATGCAGAAGGCAGCTAGCAGAGGGCTTCTCTTGGTACTGTTTGGTGGAACTGCTTATGTATCTTCATCAAAGAGAAGCAAAGAGATAAAAGGCAAAAATCCAAGGACACAACCAGAAGAAGGACTGAGAAAAATCTTTCTCCCTCTCTCCCTCCTCCCATGACTTCCCCCCCAAAGCAGAGCTTTGAATAAAAATACTGATGAGAAAAGAGTACCACCTGTTTGATGCTGGTAGTGCTCAGGGATACTGCATGAATTCTCTGCACATTCTCCATTAGTAAGGCTTTGCACTTTCAAAGGCTTTGCACTTTGTACATTCATTACAGAAAATGCCACAACTGCAACATTATCTTCTCCTAGTAAACAATTATTTCTGGCTGGTATTTCAAAATACATGCATGTATAATGCTGCAAAAGTTCTTCACGGTCAAAATAAAAAAGCCACTTCCATAATGCAAGACATTTAAAAGCTGTGGTCTCCAAAATGGCACACCAGAGAATATTTTCTTCTTTCAACATATTTAATTCCTATTAATAGTAATAGGAGCTAAGCATGCATTAAAGGATAATATGCCTTCAAGATTTAATATATATTTGCCATTATGGATAAAGATACCCATAAGTACTATATGAAATAACTGTCAGTTCCTAGATTTGTTCCAGAGTATAAATCTTTTCTATTAGTATGGATAAGGCATAGCTAAATGTGGCTGCTTAAACAGAACGAATATGCCTAATTAGAGAGACGAGAATGGTTTCTTATAAAATGGAGGGGACACCCTTTGTTTGGATTTTACTGTCTCAGACTCAAGATTTTTCTAAAATGGGACATACAGCTCTATTGTAGACATCACATACAACTGTTATGTTGTTTCTTTTCATTGATTTAAAATTTAAATAATAGACTTTGTTTTTATCTTCATAGTACTTCTAAAAATAATAACTGACAATATAGGAAAAACAAACAATTTTATCTCCTAAATATTTTTATTACACAGAAAAAGGATATGAGGATATCTTCTCATGCATGAAAAAGACTTAAGGAACATTAATATGTTTTCAAAAATATTTTCAAAACATCACAGGGATTCTGAAACCCTCAGTGACCCAACAGCAGTTTATTTCCCACATCCTTAATCCTTTGCTCTGGAGAATGGCATCTAGGTATAAGCAAAGGAAACTAAGGCAGAGTTTTGCCCCTCACAGGTCATATACATGTTGCTGTGCCCTCACTATTCCTGTGTTCATTTCCAGGGATGAGCTGGGACATTTTGGGACTTTTCCTCATAATTCAGGTTACACGAGAGAAAACTCGCCTTTCAAGGGAATTCACAGCAGCTCAGTGATGTGCCTGCCAGGCTGAGGACATGCAGGAGGGCTGCATGTGCTCACAACACCAACAAGCTGGGGTCAGATTCAGGTAACTTTGTCTTGCAATTTCACCTGTGCTGTCTGGGCCATTTTGTGATATCTAGGAGAAAGAATAGGCTTAGATCTGGGTTACCTGTGCAGTAAATGTGGGCTACACTGCTGTCCCATTCTGCTTGTTTGTATTTTTCTCAGGATGTTAAGTCCCAGTTTTTCCTCACAGAGCCTGTTCTTTACCTCTGATTGGTCTGTTACCTTGTCTGTGCTCTGCTAGTTAGTTCTGCTGTTATTTTTGACATGGATTTATATCTTCATTCCTTAAAAATATTTGGTTTTAATTTTCTTCAGTTTCTGTATCTTCTTGCTCAATCTTACCTATAGCTCTGTGATCCTTCCAGATCCACTTAGGACATTTTTCACTTAATCAAGTGCTGAAATCTAAATTTCATGTAATTTCCTTGAGAGCAGCTTATTATTTCTTTGTGTGTAGCCTCTTTAGTAGTAATTGGTTGTTAGATGCAGTAATTTTAATCATCTAAAGACTTAAGTCTAAGTGGTCTTAAATTACACCATATGAACTGAGGAGATGGGCTCAAAGTCTCCATAAGCAAGTTGGTGCATAAAGGCAGAAATAACTGGATTTTATTTTGAAGAAAACATTTCTATCTAGGGAAGGCTTTTAAAAATACATAACTATGTTATAGAGAAAGTATAGAGATGGTGAACTGGGAACAGGTGTATACCATCTCTCCCAATACAAGAGTTAGGGAACATCTTATGAATGTCAAGAAGTTAAACCAGAGACTTTCACTTTCTCCGTTACCCCAACCTAATGTAACACGAGTCCAACAGTCAATTGTTGATTATATTATAATTAGTCTATTGCCTTACAATTAATCCATTAAAAACTTCCAGTAAAACACATGAAAAACAGACAAAACTGCTGGGGGGGGGGGGCGGGGGGGGAAGGAAAATGTTACTAACTTTAGCATATTAACCTATGCCACCAAAAAACCTCCAGAAAAATGGAAGCTAAAGTTATTAACATGATGGATTTTTACTTGTGTCACATCATCTCAGGGAACATGTTTGCACTATGCTTCAGGCCGATAGGATACAAAACTGTTGTGAAATATAACTAGGCTGTATAATGAAAACATCAATTAACCTTGCTTTTGAACAACTTGGGAATTACATTTTGACCGAGAAGCACACAACAGATGTCTGTTTCCAGTATATTTTCTTTGTATCAAGATCATATAATAGTTCTTGAAATTTCTGATAACCTGGTTCTGTCTGTTTGGAAGTATCTGACTACTTGCTATAATCCTACAGCTTCAGTGTGAGAAAAAAAATGGAGTGGATCTGGGCACTGAACATAGCAAGCACATCATTAAGACTGATCAATTTTGCAAAAAAAACCCAGTCACACAAATCTGCATCATTTTCGTCGATCTCCAATTCAAAGAAACCTGAGTATTTGCTACTGTTAGACAAGCACCATTCGTGAGAATATTCAGCAGCTCTTGAACAGTAACACACACAGGGTCTGCATTCCTTATTCATAACTCCTGGTTAAACAATATCAGTCAGTCAATGACTGAGTAGACCCATATCTTAAGATTTAACCAAATGCTCAGAAGAACTCAACTATATGATTTGAATGAAAGAAAAAAAAACTAATATGGAGTTTATCATCAAACCAATCCATGGATCTTCATAATGAATAAATTAAAAAGAAAGAAGAGAATGAACAAGAGAACTAACAAGAGACTGGCTCTCAAAGCATTCTCTAAACAAATGAAGTGACAACACTGCAATGACTTTACCAGGTGGGGAACAACTTCGGATTCCTATCTGCATGGTGAATCATTACAAACATGAAACATTATACAATAAAATTAGGAGTTTGTAATGAAGTCTTGATTTTATTCCAAACCAAAATAAAATCTCTAATATGCATGGTAAGGATACGTTTTGGGGGATGGGGCTTGCCTGTTAGTTAATGAGGGCAATTAATAAGCCACATGAAAACTGTTATACCATGTTATGAAGGTTTTTCCCATTTCAACTAAACTCTAAAATGGCCTTATTTTGCTATGCCATTTAACAACTGTAGCAATTGCCTGGAAACCACCTCCAAGTCAGAACTGGTGGCCAGTAAAGAAGGCTCAAGATAAAGAAAAGGCAATGGACTAGGCATATCTACAGTAACATTTTGAACAACTTTCAGTCATCATCCTGTTTACAGAGCTGGACCCATAATGGAGCTAATGGAGATAGTGAGCAGATGACATGTAGTCAAACTACTTTGGCTCTTTTTTTATCAACCTTCTATTTCACTGGCATTTTCAGACAGAAACATGGAGCCTTTTACTGCTCATACCCCACCTTTTCTTACACTATCCATGAAAAATGTTTGTTTTCCACTTAATCCAAAAAGCCAACTATCCTGGCCACCTTAAAACACATACTAATAAAAATAATAAACCTCAGAACAGCCTCCAGTCACTTTCAGGCTTAAAGTCTGCTCCACAAAGCATCCGATTTACCTGCAGCACTGTGGCAGAGTTCAATGGTCTGAGAGTTACAAAGTGCATAGTGTGCCAAAGTTAACCAAAGTTAAGAGCTGATGTAGAAGAAAGCTTGTTCCAGAGAATTCTTAAGAGTCTGAAAAGCCAAAGTGCAGCCTAAGGTTATCACAGAGGAACAGCTTGTTGCAAGGACTAGCAGCTATAAATAACACACAAAGAAGACTGCTTTACATTTGTTTTTGAGCACACATGCAGGAGATGGATTAGAGCTTTTTCTTATGCAACACATTAATTCAACAACCTCTTTGCCAAAGAATTCTCTTATGGGACTACATGTACCTCTTCTACCAGGACTCCAACTTTCTTTGTTCAAAATAAAACTAACAGAAGTTCAACTTCTGAGATCACACCTTTTTCTTCTGACCCTTGGTAGGGCTCTAGCTGCTCCCTGCAACATTGTTCTCTCTCTTGAAATCCAAACAAACCTATTTACTCCTCCCTCCTCCCTACCCTGTAGGGCTTCATACCACAAGCTACCACCTCTAGAGCCTGACACACAACAGATTCTATTCCTTTTACCTTTCTATGCCCTTTCCTTCTTATTTTCAGCAGCTATCTCCCCATGCTGTCCTCCATAAAGACTAGGCAATCTTAAACCATCACCTGAATTTTAACTTCCCAGCACCCACCATGAGACACTGAGCATAACAGGTTCAAGAGCAAAAGGAACACAACTCCCATAGGAAAGTGAGCCATTTAAAAGCAGCCCATTAAAAATGCAGCCCTGGGTGGCAGACAAAGAAATGGGGACCAAATGAGTGCCATTCTTCAGAGGGAACAAAAGCAGCAGCCTGACTATCAACTGTGTTGGATCTACACCAGCCACCATTTCTGCAAAGTGTCTGACCCACCAGAAACCCAGGACACCAAAGCCCTGTGGTTTGCTCTCAACAGAACTCCATCCTTACACAAGCCAGCTATGTACTCCTGTCTTCTCAAACACTGTTTGAAACAAGTAATATGCAAACAACTCTCTTCCTCTCCGAATAGTTTAACACTTTAATAGTGTCTGGCCTGTAAGATCAGAAACTAATTGTATCTCACCACTTCCTTGGTAATCCGGACCTATCTTATGATAACATACCATTTTTAGTATATACCTGGTGCTCTTATTATGCTGCTAATAAGAGCACATCCATGACAAAAACTTTACAGAGAAAAGAAATATATATGAGCAAAATCTAATGACAGTGATGCAGAATCCTGGCAGAAAAAAACAGCAATTTCACAAGAAGAGACAGCAACTTTCTATTTTACTTACTTTTCTCTCTGATACCTAGGAGTCTGAAAGATTGAATCAAAGAAAATAGGTTCCCTTTCCCCCTTTTTTAATAGTCCTGTATTCATTACCATGAGACTTTAAACTAGTAGACTGTGTTTGAAACTGAAATAATTCTTTATCTGGATTACAGATAATTTTCCTGTAACTGTTATTACAATTATTCACTGGTTTTGAAATATCATCAGTGAGATACAATGAATAGGAAAAAATAATGAATTCCTAAAGTGCTCTCATCTTGTTCATCCCACCTGTTCAGAGAGTGAGCCAGTTACTCTCTTCAAAGTTATTAAGATGGCATAAAAAGATATAAATGTGAATCTTTCAACTCTTGGGGTGGGATAGTCTTTATGATTATCTAAGAATTGCATAACAAATCCAAATTATAAAGTTTTCTTCTTTAAAGAACAATTTTTCCTCCACATGCTATGAGAAACTTCAAGAATCAGAAAAATTTTGGAAAAGTGATTTATTTAACTGTAAACAAATCAGTTCTTTACTGTATTTGTACAATAATGCCAAAGGTTTTTTACCTACCCCACTGCCAAAAAGAAAAAAAACAACAAAGTCTACTCATCTACTAAGATGTTTTCTATGGTGCAGCAAATGACAAGAGTAATTGCTAGACCATGAAGAAAATTATCACCATAAGATTGAATTAAAATTTGAATTACATTAGAATATACAGTTTGCATACTGTTCGATATAGTAGCTATATTCAAAATTTGTGCATAAGACAAATTGTTAGGGTTGTTAGAAACTTCTGTTGAAAACACTACCAGGCTAAGTTCAAAACCATTTACAAAAAATACCTAGAATTTTTCAATGTTTTTAAGATAACAGCTATTACATTTGCAAATGTTAAACTATAATATGTTCCATCTCACAAACAAACAGCCTTATGTCTGTGTGTCTTCTGTTAAAGGAAAAAACACAACGTTTCCATATGCATATGTGTTATCTGGATATCTTGTTATCCCAGCTGTCGATAAGAGGAGTGGGAATCCTGACCAACCCATCACCAGCACTTGTGGGTATTAGACACTTCTGATCAGAAATCTGTTGAGGTGCCAGCGTTCACAATAGCCAAGAGGCCTGCGTGATCTCGCCATATGCTCTCTCTTAACACAACAGATTGATACCAAAGCAAAGCAGTTCAAGTGCTTTCAGTGCTCATTCATCGTGGCTTGCAAACAGCAAACAATTTGAAATCACTTAACCATATACTAGAAGTGCAGGGTTTAGCTTGAAGTATAAGCTTCCCATTCAGAGATGAAGTACCTCTGCAGACCTGAAAATCTTCCATGATTTGAGGAAATCTGAATTTGAATCTGAGTTTGAATTTTTCAGCAACACTCCAGGATTAAGAGTAAAAAACTACCAGTAACATGGTTGTCTAAAAAACCAAGTAAAATTATTGATTAGCTTTTATTTAGGAAAGATATTCAATAAATATTATGTGTGGAATGATGGCAAGAAAGGACTGAACACATTGTTCTGAAGACCAAAAAAAGATTTTTTTTAAAAACCCAGTACAGTATGACCTCTTGAAAGTCCAATTGTTAGTGTAAAGGTTTCAATTAAATGCCAGGCACTTTAAAAAAAAAAAAAAATAATCAAAGCCTATAAAACCCTGTAGCAGAAACGTACACAAGACCCATCTGCAGTAAAATAAAGAATCTGTAGTTGGAGAAGAAAAAGATATCCACAACAAAGACTTCAAATTTAATAACCTGACCTAACTTTTCTTTGTCAGAAAACTACTAAAACATTTCTTCTCAGGCTAAGGAAGACTTCCTTAATTCAAGCTACAGTCTTCTTGGGTTCAGAGCAGTTTATCACAAATTTCATCACAGCAAATATACTCCAGTTTGTGCTTTACCTCATACAGGCTTGATCTCAAACTCAGTAATGTTTGTAAAACTAGGATCACCTTCCAAATAGCAGGCAGGTAAGTGAAGTCAGCAAGACTGCTTTGAAAATTGGAAAACCTACTTGTCAACAATCACTCATTTATGCTTTTTGCCCCTATGCATAATCCTACAAAATAATTACATAAATAGTATATATACAAACCTGAAACAAGATGAGTTTATTGTAGCAATACAACTATATAAGAACCTTTTAAATCACTGAAATATCCCCAGTAGGAAAAAGATCGCTGCCAGAAGTAAAGAGTGGTGGTAGAAAGAACAGACGATCTAATTAAAGTCAGTGATGAAGATTTTATATGCCCTTATGTCCTATTTTGGCAATTTTCTGCTCAGCATGGAAGCAACCACTGATCTTAATCTCTTTTACTGTATGTTGCCTGGGTTCATGTATGCATGAGAAAGCACCAACATTAAATTTCTACTCTAACCACAAAGCCCAAAATTCCTGTTAGAGGCAGATATTTCTCACATGGGTAGCTCGTCAGTGCTCCCAACTACCAGAACCACACTAGTGTGAGTCTCAAACATGTAGTTTGAATTCAGAACAGATTCATAAAGGAAATGGCTTTACTCTTCTCTGCATGCAGCAATGTGTTTCTTTTCTGGGGAACACTTCAAATGCCTGTCCGGACTGAGGAAGACCTTCCAGCAGAATCTATAGTCTCTTCAGCAGCAGCATTTCTTTGTTTCTTCCCAAGCACTCTAATCATGCCTTGATCAGTTCTTCCTCTGAGCAATGAATATGACTCAAAGCACACAACACTTACCAGCTGACTTTGGGATTAAAAAAATTTTTTTTAAAATTAAGTAAGGTGTTTCTCCTTTGTGTTTTCTGCAGGAACATTTTACTGTAGCTAAATTTTGGCAATGTCATTTTATGTAATATTTTTCTGTTTTAAAAAGTAATTTATTATTGATAATTTGATAAATGCTCCAGACTTCCTTAGTGCTACAACAGGTCACTTAATTGCCCATAAGAGATGACTTCTTCATTTTAGAAGAGTTTTCCTTTTACTAAGGTCAAAGCAAGAAAAATTCCACAGAAGACAAAAGTTTTCTGTTCACTTTGGAGCATCAGTTCTAAGAGCAACACTGACTGAAAAGTCCTTTTGATTGAGAGGAAGCTGAGATGACATTACTTATATTTCGATGGGTTAGAGTAAAAAACAAAATGAATTAATATTAACAAAACTGTAATGGTTCTATTTGTCTCCCAAATGCAGTAAAGGACCATGTTACAGAACATTTTTCCATAGCTGTTCTGGCAGCAACCCTCATAAATCACAGCCAGCAAATATAACTGATTGCAGAGATCAGCTTTTACAGGATTTTTCAATACAAGTCTTTCTGAAAACTTTTTGCTCCTAGAGACGTGTTGCAATTAAGAATCAGCAATGAAATCCCAAACAATATAAAGAATTATAGCAGCAATTAATTACATTGCTTTTAAGCTCGAAAAAGCAATTTGCTAATGAAAAGCACTACTGCTTAACAGTAGCTGTTAACAGCAAAAAAAAGTTACAATAAATCACTCTTCATAAACGTATTTATATTGGAAGTCTTCCTAATCCACACATGATACACTTAGTATGTTAACCAAGATGTTCAATTTTCCAGTCTCTACTATCCACATGTAAAAACCCTCATGTGACACAAGCAATTGCTGTGTACCTAGGAGACCTGTGGGTAGGGGATGCTCTGGGACAAAACCACACCAGAGACAACAGCAGGTACCTAAGGGTTCCCAGTACCCTGCTGCTGGGCACACTGGCTGGTCTCAGGATAACTTAGGATCACTTCGTCTTGAAACTGTGTGTTAGAAGACACAGAATCCCCAGAGCACTTGGCTGAGTCACATGACAGACCCATGGAGCAGCTCACTTGCAGCTTCCCAAGAATAGCGACTGTGCCTCTCACACAGAGAGTACCCGTCAAACATAACACAAAGCACCTCTCTGTGCCACTGCACAGGTCGGGCATGAAGTTGTGACAGTTGGCATAAAAACCCTTCAGGAACAGTCACGCCACAGGCCTTTGAGAGCAGAAGGGAGGAACCATGTGGCAACTAGTTGAGAGACTCCAGCACAGGCTAGTGTTTTTCTTGTTATGGCCCAGATCCTGAATTTAAAAATTGTACAGTGAGGAAAAAAGGCTGAAGAGGGGCTAAGAATGACTTCATGCAGTAGATAAGTTCAGCTGCAAAAGTAACCACAGCAAGAAACAGAGCATCCAGAAACCTAACAAATTATAGGGAGGTCTTGCTGTAAAAACCCAGGACCACTCCTGCAGGTGTGTATCATGGGAAAGTTACTAGCCCACTAGGTACTACCCTAGCTGATGAAAAGACTATCCTACTGAATACACCTAGAAAAAAACCTACTTTTTACAAAGATATTTCACCTTTATCAGCAAATGATAAAGCGACACAAGAGAGAGGGAACTCTGGCACTAACAAAACCAGGGCAATACTTCTTCATAACTGCAAGACCACTTGAAAAAAAAGATGAAGCTGAAGACGGGAGAGAAAAAAAACACTGCCTTAAACATTTCAAAGCTGATCAATTATGTGGTAGATAAACTGATACCTTATTTTCATCATGCCTTTTGCTCTTTGTGCTAGCCATATCATTAGTCATGGTATTTGTGAAGCTCTCCGTGTCACTCTAGCTCATACAATTCCATTGAGAATTACCTGGGGGTTTCCCCAGTGACCTGACTACAGATTCAGAGTACCACCCCGTTAGACTAGGGAAGTTGGAAGAGAGCAGATGTGAGACATAAGCAATGATACAGTCAGGACAGACAATACTGAGTGGCTTGCCAAAGCAGAGAAAAGTTTTTCAAAAGTATATTTATTTCCTGGATCCAAGAAAATATGAACCATTGATATTTGGGGATAAATGGTTAAATATTCAAAGTAGTCCTTGAAATCGCAAAAAAACAACCTCTACAAAGTTTCACACATCAAATCTGCAACAACAACAAAAAACCAAACTTTTTTTTCCTTAGCTACACTGTACAAAGCAGACAACAGTAATCGAATATAGGGACTTCCAATTCTGGAAAATGTCAGACTAGTCACTGAAAGCATCAGTACTTATACATGATGACTTGTACCTTCTAGACACTGGCTAAAGATGACATATTAACTGGTCTAATAATATCCCATGGAGCACAAGACAGAGAGTAAACAAACATTATGAACAACACAAAGAGCTGCTATGAAAGAGATGGATCAACTGCATGATTTTGTTTAGTGGACAGTTATATAGTTACATTTTGCAAAATCTTCAGAAAAAGAAAAGCAATCACATGTCTAGATGCCAAAAAACTACCAAAGAAAAATCTCATGCAGTTGCAAAAAGAATGACATATATCCCCTTTGTAACTGAAATCAACCTTGAAACAATCTTGAGGCACAACTTCACTTTCCCTCACAGAAGGGTTTGGGGTTTTTTTTTCTGCTTTTGTTTTTGGTGGAGGCTGAGGCACTGAGTGTTCTATGGAGAGCAACAGATTTGGATAGCAACATACATTTAACACAAAATGCATTAAAAAAAAATGAAATCACTTACACAATAAAGGCATACAAACAGACTATTTAATAGGCTTTAACTGCAGAACGCTTCTGTTATTCAGTCCTGATCTCGACCTTCTTTATTCAAGCACAAGCATGCATTGCTGTAATTACCTGCATTCATCCCCTGTGTATTTTAATTTTGGCGCTACCTTTTGTCTTCTGTTTCAAAAGCAAACATAAACATTTCTTAAGGTCTAACTCTTCTTGTTCAACCAGGCACTTTTCTGCATACATATCTTCATGTACATTCAAAGTTTCAGAAAATGACTGAAATTCCTGTTCCTCCAGGTTTGTGAACCTTTACCCAATTACAAAGTAAAAAAATCATTATTGAGGACTGTCACACTGTTTTCATCAGCCATGTATTTTGTTCTACATTAAAAAATTAATCTCATTGTCTTGAATATTTATCAACTGTTATTCCCACAAAAAAACATGCTGCAGATCTCTGAGACAAAATTCATGATACAGATTTGAGCATATTGTTTACAGTCCATAAACACTTTTTGTGATGGTTTCATCATAAGGTAATTCCATTCTATGAGTAAATGAACATATTTTCCACGGCTCATTAATCTTCATTTATTCATTCAGTTAACATGAACCATATCCATTAAAGGGAAAATCAAGACAGGAACATTAATTTAAACCACTGTTTCCCTAATTGTGTTTAACGTTAAGGAATTCTAATATATAATCCTAAAACTAGTTTTCCTCTTTTTGATATTTAGTGTACAAAAAGGCCTTTGAATACAAACTATTGTCTAAAAGCCTTGTTTTCCTCCCCTTACTTTGATTGCCATTGGTACCAGTGGATTTGTACGATTTGCTTTATGGATTTGCTTTATGTCCTACAAGTTTATTTTCTTATGAAACAGCAACAGTGCATCAGAAAATGGGCCTTTTTACATTCCCAAAGTACCCAGACCATAAACTGGGCTCCGTCATGTAAGTTTCTTGTACTATTATAGACAAATCACAGTAAGACCTTCCAGAAGACCGAAGGGACAACAGGCACATGCAGACTGATGCACAGGAAGCACCAGAAAGTGACACATTGGTGGAGTTCACCAGAACACCACAAAATGTCATAACCACTGCCAAGTTTATTCAGGCATCAAAAGGAAGGAGGCTTAAGAGCAGCAGAGACTGAGGGAGAAGAAAAGGAATGGGAAGAGTAACTTGAGAAGCAACCTGAAGCACAGCACCTGAAGAGCTGAACTCCCAGATATTATCTTTTGCTTATGAAGTTGTACATTCCTCACTCTTGCCTTTCCTTCAGGCACTGGGACAAATTCATAACAATTTTGAAGTCAGCTGCCCCCCAAACCTGAACATATATAATTCCTCCTCTAATTTAAAGAGAAAACAAAAGTTTGAGCATACCAGCTTGCCAGAGGCTCACATGCCACCTACCATGAGCTTTGCACAACCTTCTCCTGTAACAATTCCACTTTAAATCTCTTTCCACACTTAAAGTTGAAATCTTACAAGAAAGAATAAAGCAGCAAACAAGAAATACAAGCAGTACTATGAAACTTGCACTGAGTAATACAAAAGAAATAGCAAATATTCAGGGACAGAAGACCAAATATTTCCAGCATTTCCCAAGATAAATCATTCCTGTTGAGATCTGAAGGAGGAGAGCACAGGCAACCTAAGCTTTTACTTTATTTCAATTGTAAAATCTTCCTTATATCTGGAAAACACAGGATGGAAATGGAAGAGATTCAGCAAGATCCCCCTGAGTTTTCCAGCTGCCTGAACAAAGGGCTGTCAGCTGTCCCATTCATTTCAAACAGTGTCAACTTAAAGGCCAGTGATGATACTTCAGATATGACAAAAATATGTATAAAGAAACAGGAAGTGTCTGCTGCAAAGGGCTGCCTATTTCAATAATTCTGCAACATTTCAAACACACCAAAGTTGCATGGGTATGTGACTGGTTTCATTTTAAAACAAAAAGGAATCATTAATATCCAGAAATTTGGGATTACACCTATCAGTTAAGAAGCTGTATATGTCAAGTATTTCAACAGCTGCTAACTACTAAACATAAAAACAAAGAAAAGCTACAAACTGCTTATGGACAGCAAAAAAGAAAGAGTAAATTAATTAGTTTTTCACACACACTCACAAAATGTTTTAGTGTTTAATGTTTCTGTGCTATTAAGAGGCCAGAACACCATGTAAAATGAGTGAATTCAGTCATTCCCTTCTAGCCAGAGGCAAGAATAAATAACTTCCAAATAATAAATTAAATGAGGTCTCAAATGGGATCTATAATTAATGACTTCCTGCTGACCATTTAAATGACAATATTATTTTAAAGGCTACCTTCACAGAATGCCAGCCTCTAAGATAAGATACATTAAGTATGGAGTTAATTGCACAAGTATATAAATCAACAGGCACTTCTTGCCCACAGAAAGTAAGCACTGCCAAGACAGAAATTACTGAATGCTGTCAATGTAACGTCAACATTGTTCTTTCCCATGAGAGAAAGTAACAGTTTTCAAGCACTGTTTCACAGGTCCAGCAGATTTTTTTATTTAGAGGTAGACCTCTTTCTGACAGTATTTGCAAGCAACATCTTGTCTGCTATATATGGAAATTAAAGATCCCAAGGTACTAGCTGTCTTCAGCTAAAATGCATTTCCCCACCCAGAGAAACGAGTTTAAAATATAACACTGAATATACCAGACTACTAAGCTTAAATATGAAACATGAATCATTCAACATTTCCACTGAAACAGTAATAGATAAATTCTTTGGGGAAGTGATCATCTCTTGGTTCAATGTTTATATAACTTTCACTGAATTTCTGATCCCTGGTATTTTAAATTAAACAATAACAATCTGTTTAAAAATGGGGAAAATCATATATTCAGCTTATTTATAATATTAAAAAAGAAAATAAAAGAAGAAAAATACAGAAAATTGCCCATCTGAGGTTAATCTAAAACAGTCTCTTCTGATCTTTGGACTTGACACAAGTTATATAGTTTTGTCCTATTTGGTTTGAACACCATGTGTATTAAAAATAAAAATTTTAAAAAGTAAGCAAAAGCAATATTGCTTAAGAAAGAATTTCTATTTTCACAACACTGGTTTGTTAAACTCAGAACAATTTTTTAAGATAGTTGCATTGGCTGAATTTGCCTGTTGTTCTAATGAAGATCATTTTGGCCAAAGAATTTTGCTCCACGCTGCTATTAATCCATTTTCTGGACATGCTGAAAACACTATCGACGTATAAGTTGATGGGTTTTTTGCTTTGCCCTTATATAGTTCTCAATTTAGGTCAACTCTCACCTGAGTACTCTTTTTTCAAAATGGGAGTTTTATCCTTGGTGCATCACAGATGATCCACATGGATAGATCCAGTACGCAAACAGAAATATTGAGTATAGAAAAGTTTTCACAAATTTACGTCGACTCCAAAGCAGCACATTTCCACACAACTCTGAAAACAGGAATTCTGGCTATGAAAGGGGGTGGATGCCTATTTCACTGGATTAAGCCCCTTGTTCTCTCCACAGAGTAAATTAGCAGATACAGGAAATCATCTGCCATGTGAACTGTCAAAATAATGATTTGGATGGTTTCATTTTCTGCATGTTGCTTCACTGAGTTAGCATAGGTGAGCTACCTCAGACAACTTCTTTTCTTTTAGCACACATTTGTGCATCACCTAAAGGGTCAGGCAGACTTTTTCCGGGCAGGTAAGCTTACAAAGTTTCTTTCATGGGACTCAACTTAAAGCCCATTGAAATCAATGCAAGAAGAGGGCACTCTGCACCTCACAGGAGTTATTCAGCAGTTCACCACATAACACTGTACGAAGAAAAATTATTTTGGGTATCTCAGAAGAATAAAAAGCAACCTTGGGAGAAGGATCTTAAAAAATGTAAAGTATTTTAGCTAGACAGGCAATCAAACAACAACACAGACAAAGCTTAAGAGTGATCAGAATAGCATCTTTGTCCTGTAATGTGGTGTACTAACAGAGAGACATGGAAAAGGGCATTGCTCTGATCTTAAGGAGCAAAGGCATAACAAGAGGATATAGGATACAGCATTCGGACTCTTACTGTGTGCCTTACTGCTTAAATTTGAATAGTTACACATCAGAAGTTTATCTATTCCAACAGCTGGTTTTCAGAAAGATATTAAAGCTGTTAGGTCACACTCAGGTGTCACTACTTTACCGAATGTCTCTTCAGTAACACAAACATGCAAAATCTACCACTAAGTGTGAGGTGGAGGCAGAAGAATTGGTTACTAATATGCAATGTCCTTGGAGCATAAAAGCCCAAATTAATACTTAACTCCATGTATTATGAATGTTGCTGAAAAGCTGTGCTGTAAGAGAGACTGAGAAACCACTGTGGGGTTCTACACTCAGTGGGCAGTGACAAAGACTTGAAGGATAGTGTTTCCTCTCCACATTTACAAACTTCTTTTGCCATTATATTCATCAATATAGTGTTTATTTATTGTCAACTAAATACTTTAGATAAGCTGAACCAGAAAGAAACTTACAGATTTGACAGTGAACAAATGTCTCTTAAAAGCAAGAACAAATAATTTTGCATCTCAGGAAAAAAATACAGTAAATAAAAAAAAATGTTCAGTATTCTTACGCTTCATAGAGAGTAAGCAATACACTACTATTACCTTAGAAATTTGGTTTTTTAGTTCAACTTCAGTACAGATTTTAATTTCTCACATTTTTTTTCCGGTGTTTTGAACCCCTCTTTGTGATTCTTTTCTCCTAAACAGAGCTAGACATGGATAATTCTGCCAGATTTCTGTTCAGGGTTCCAGCAAAAATAACAAAAATCAACCTGGAAATCTGGTGGGTACGTTAAAGACTGAGACTGGTGCTTCTCAGGTGTAATGGTTTTGCCCCTGCCGGGGTCTGAGACCACGCAGCTGCTGCCCCTCCCCCACAAAGGGAGTGAGATACAAAGCCCCGGGGCTGAGATAAGGAAAGTTTTAATTCAGCAGTGCAACAGCAACACAACAAACAACAACAATAACAATAACAGTAACAGTAATAACAATGAACAGAGCAAGGTATATACTGATACAGCAGTGAGAGGACCAGCTGCGCCAACCCACACGCTCACCCTCACCGATTCTTCCCGGGCTGGAGCCAGGATGTGACCTCAGCATGATATATGAATAACCCGGCTAGAGCTTCCCCCCTACTGCTGGGGAAACTTAACCCTATCCTGGCTAAACCAGGACATCAGGTCTCTGGCTTCAAGACAAATGCAGTTCAAACTAGACAAATCTTGAAAAAGCAGAAGCTATCTGCATACCACAAGCCTTGCTTTCTGGACAGTACCACTGTTTAGTTGATTGTGCCTTCAAAAACTCTCCTGTAGGTGTATAAAATTGAAAAAGCAGCTACAAGTACATGCAGGAGACAGGAAGAACTCCAGTCTTCACTCTTGACTTTACTTTGACGTTCAAGATCTCACCTAGATCTCACAGTATGAAACACTCCTGTTATTTCAAGAACATCAGTAGAACAGTTCCTCCAACATATTAAGCAAAACTGTTATTATTTTGGCTATTTTTTAATTTTACCTTACTCTATCAAATATTTTATTAAGAAATGAATTCTCTACCTAAGAAGAAAAAAACTCCAAATCCCACATCTCCAAAACCAATTAATAAGTTGTTTCAACTATATTTTCTTTAATTCAGTTAAAATTAAACCAGAACTGAGTCTTTATCTTATTGTCCAAATTCCAGAGTCTTTGGAGTATGAATTAATCAAGATGTTTCAACCTTTAACTCTTTCCTAAACATGCACTCTCAGTTTGGATATTGAAGTTGCAAAGTACAAAGCATCTAGAAAAGCTGAACATGTGTGTTAGCTGTAGGAGGACCTGACAGTATGAATAACTAGGCAATAAAAGGCAGATGAAATCCAGTATAAGAAACAGAAGTAAATGCACTTTAGGGGAAAAAAAACCACAACAAATCCTAGTTTCACATACAAAGTAATGGACTCTACTGTACCTTGCAGGTGGTAGATTTTGTATGCTTTATGATTATTCCCACTAAATGTCAGCTTAGTGCCCAGCAGTGACGAAAAAGCAAATGTTAAAAGTCACTAGAATAGAAGTAGAGATCAAAATAACTATTATGAGGCAAGGTCAGTTGAATACCAAACCGGATTCAAGAGAGCATGCTTAAATATTTCCTGGAATTAGAAGGATATATGTAAAGTCTGGTAAGTACCAACAGACCATGCTCAATAAAGCTACAGTCTCGGGGGTTTTTCTGGTAAAATCTTGTAAAAGTCTATTATGAGCAAAGAAATTGCTTTTAGAAGACAAAATCCTTCAAAATATATTTTCTCACATCCCTGGCACAAAGAACACTACCCTGTCTAGACCCATCTCTACTATTCAAGTATGTTAGAGAACTTGCTAAGAAAACTGGCAAGTCATTCTTCAACACAGCTGCACCCATGAAGTTTTCTTTCACTTTGTCTTCTATTACTACTGAAAATGAAAAAATACATAGAGCCAGAAGTTAATCTGAATTAGATATCCAACACTGAAGTTTCAGCTCATTGGTTAAAGCATAGTAAAGCTATAAGCAATAACAAAGGTACCTCTTAAACTGAGAAATGCCGAGTAACTTTACTGATATGTACCACCACATATGTGTTTGTGTATGCAGACATGGTTTAAGAAAATCAAGCTAAAGAGCAACTGGTGAAATTTATAAACTTAATTTCAACTAATAAAAAGCTATTTGCATATTCATTCTGTCTCAATCTTTTTCTGAAACTGTTCTTCCTCAGACAATTTCTCAAATCTCACAAAGCTATGCTGTATGCATTTCCAGGTTCAGATGTTACATCACAGCTATGCAACACGCTCCCAGATACAAACACAACTCCCACATACAAACACATCCTTCCTCCTAAAATACTCAGCTACTAACATTGACATCTGTCTGCCTCACACTGGGGTGCATGTAAAAACAATACAGCTCTTCATAAATTCCTGCCAGTAGCACTATATTTTCTTTTAGTTCTGTGCATGTAACTTCTATTAGCGATAGACGAAAACTACAAATTCTGCATGACTCCACTGGTTCAATAACTGCTATCATATTCAAGTTCTAGAAAGCAATTAGTTTAAAAAGCAGAATACTATTCTTTACAATGAGAAAAAAAACAGCTATTAATTAAAAGTGAGGGTAGTCAGTTCCTTGCAAATTTAAGTGAAGAAATGACTTCACCATTTTCAAAAACTTTGCCTGTTTATATGAGTTGAAAGCCTTGCCTGAAAATTCTGAATTGGAGAGAAGCTAAAAAGAAAGAAAAAACGGAAAAACAAATGCCCTGGCAAATTCTCAACAATAGAAGATACCACTGAAATAGATACAATAACTTACAAATAAATGAGGCTCATTGTTTTCTATCAAAATTCAGCATTCTGAAATAGTTTTGTTCCTATTCTGAATGTACTTAAAGCCATCATGATTTCTTTTTACTGCGGTGTAAAAAACACAATACCTCTATAATTGCAGCAATTTAATTCTTTTTGTTCTGTTTTAGATTGCATATTGTAAACCAACTTTCAGAGTGAGAGATCGATGCCACTTACATTTGAAACTTATTAGAACATCATTTCAAGAAATATAGAACTGCAAAAGACTTCTAAAAGCAGAATCTCTCATCAGAGTCCCAAGACATTACTTTGGATATTTTACAAAAGAAAGCCAGTCCCTACCTCCACAGATTTAGGTTATAAACAATATACAATCACTGTTCTTACCTTGCCTACCCATCATGTTTAGTTACCACTGTTGTGCTAAAAATGAGCCGTACGCATCTTTCACCACCTTTATGAGAATTTCCTTCTATGCATTTCTCCATCTGTCCTAACCAATTAAATTGACAGTGCCTCCTCACCTTCATTCACCTGTATACCCCAAACACAATGATGCCTTACAGAAATGACACAAAGCAAAACTATCACTTATTTCCCCCTGCCTCAAAAATAATAATAAAAAAGTTATACTAGACCAGACAGCTGTAGTCACAAAATGTTCTTGCCTTTACACATGTATTTGGATACACCATTGCCCTCCATCTTTGTAAGCATCTTCCTTTGCTCCCCAAGCAGTATTAACACCCTTTTCAATGCACTGTATGCTCTATCAAGTAGCAACAAGAAAGCTACTACTTCACTGGCTCCTTCCTATTGGATTAAGGTTTCCTGGACAAACTTGTTCTTTGTATTTGCAGTTTCCTTCTTGTCCTTACTCGAGTTTTCTCCATCTTTTGAAAAACCAGAGCATTATTCCCAGCTAAGGAATCTCTCTGAATTCCCATGGTAAAAGTTGCCTGAGCTTGTTCCTAACCATCAGTGAGACACCCTAAACACATTCCTACCTGGCCAGGAGTGATATAGTGGTCTGCTCTTTATGTTGAGCTGGTAGTTTGTGCCAAATACTCTAGAAATTAAAGTATGTAACCATGGTCACTTCTACTAAACACAGCTTGCATTGTGGCACTAAAATACACACATCTTACCGTCTGAACCATGACAAATAGATGTGTGCTCAAACATAATTTTCTGTTTGACACAAAATTAATGTGTCATATAGACATGAGTACAGTACTTAATAACAAATAATGCTGTATTAGTATCGAAGATAGTATTTAATCTGGAGTGGAAGGAAAAAGACATCAACAGCTATGGTAAGGGTAACCTGTACTGATCAGAGAGCTTGTAAAATTCACCTCATTGGTATTTTGATAAGAAATGTCTGTGGAACAATTTGACACGTTAATCCAGTTTCAGACAGAACACCTCATTACCTTCTCCCTGTAGCACATAAGTAAAAGCTTTCAAATTTCATCTGCCTTTTCAGTTCACTGATCATGTACGATCTCATCCTAATTTAGAAAAGCAAATAAGTATGAACAGAAGACCTGGGAGCCCAAAGCATGACACACTGATGCTTTACTAGACCAAAGTAAACTTAAGTGTGCATTAAAAGTAAATTTGTGAATCAGAGCTTTAGATAGAAAGTTCATGCAGCCTGAACACAGCCCTTGTGAATACCAAGTTTAAGGAAATCCAGCAACTGTCAGTAGCATGATTTCCCATGCTAACTTAATGCTTTGGTCATTGTTAGACCTTCTTCAAGCAGACATCACATAAGTCTAATCACATACTGCTCAGGCATACACAGTCATCCACCACTTTTCTGCTCCACCTCTTTTCTACATCCAGTCAAGTCCCCAGAGAGGAAAAGGGAAGGTGGCAAGGCCATAGAATAGCTACAAGTCAGTCAAAAGGTATTAAGTGGAGAATCTCCTCCAAGCTTTTCAGCAAGATACCATACAGACAGACTGAAGATACTGACAATTTAAACAAAACCAATTCAAAGAGCACAGGGAAAAAAGTCTTCAGAGAAGGTGAGTCAGCCTGAAGGAAAGTGCTGACCCCTAAATGAGCTCACTCCATTTCTCTGTGTAGAGTAAGGCTTGGGAAAGAAATATAATGGATGGGAGGGTTTGGGATACCAGGGTAGCAGCAGAGATGAACTTCCATCTAAAAATAAAAGTCAAAATTTATCCATCTGTTTGAAACAATCATGGGAACCCCACAGGGATCTGAACTAACCCCACTGCCCTGTAACATGCCAAGAGTCTCCTGGCAAATGGCAGCTGCAGGAAAACACTTCACCTGCATCCGCTACCACCTCCTGCAGTGCCTATGCACCCCTTTACTGCTTCCATACTTTAAAGCTAGGCACTGACCAAACATTAAATACCTGGTAAGAAGCCCACCACCCTGAAGAATAGAATGGCTCACTGCTTATCGGAACTGCCTTTATTCCTAGACAAAAAATTCCTAATAATGGACTCAATCTATTTTTTTAATGAATAATAGAGAAAAGTGTTCAAATAGTGAAAACAACAAAATGATTTAATAGTAATATATGTGGCCATGAGAATCTATTTTTCTTAAACGAGCAACATTTAAAAACTACAAAATATCTACAGTTTCCACATAAATGAAAACTGGAGGCTCAGGTTGTCTGATTTCCTCAAACACACACACTTTTATGATTTTTTTTTTTTTTGAGTTCTAGTCCTATACCTACCACGAAAATTTCTTTTTGTGGCTTTGACTGCACAGGCAAACATGAGAAGTGAGATCTAGTAGAAAATCGTTTTACTGTTTGTACAGCACAAGCTATGATACAAACTTATGTTTTTAAAATTTACTTTAACCCTCACTTTCATTTGTGCATCTAAAAGTTTTCACACATACCAGTGACATGCAAAAGCAAAACATCCTTCCACAAAAGGATCATACAAAACGCTAAAGAAAGCTCATGCACATGTACATGGTGCATCTGAAGTTGCCTGTATGCCCACTGAAATATCTTACATATGCAAAGCACAATAAGGGGTACTGATGCAACCCAAAGTGAAAGGGGAAAAGGAAGATGGAAGGAGAGAAACTGCAGCACTGCAAAGTATCCAGCACCTGAGCTCATGCATGAGTTGGTGCTGAAGTCCTCTTATTCCCCCACATAACACCCAAAACTCAGGTTTGCGCAAAACAGACATCTTAAAGTAGAAGATGAATGAATATCTGCTATGACTGACAAATGTTTTCCTCTGTACAGTTACTTTAGTGGACCCCATGCCAACCAAAGAGGAATGCGGAAGGGAAAGATGCAAAACACTACTCCTGGAAAGTGCCTCTCCATAGCAAACTCTGCAAGACCAGGGAAGGCTATTTCTAAATTTAAGTCAGATTTCAATCTCTTATTCTCTGCAGTATGTCTGCTCAATACATTTCCATTTATTATTTAATTTGGCTTGTATTAGCAACAAAGGACTTCTACTGATCTGAATAATATTTTGTACATTACTATAGTACATAATAGTATTTCTTGTAATCTGATTTCCTTCTTTCCAATTTGCAAATTTAAAAAGAAAAGCTGTCAGGGAAGATCATAGTTGGCATGTCACTTTCCAAATATCATTTACATTCTTCTCTTTACATACATCTTTAATAGTCAATTTCCTTTTTTTCTATACATATTTTAGTGTGAAAATGTTTGCTATCAATTTTAAAATATGAATTATCTGCAGTCATGTACATAGCTTACAGAATTACCTCAAATCCCATCCATTACACTCATATTTAATAGCCAATATCCCTTTTGCTTTCATATTTTAATATTAAGTTGCTTGCTTGGCTGTGCACAAAATGAAATTTCTCAGTGCCTTTTTATACATATCCTCCCAAAACAGAAATGAAAATAAGTTTTAGTTTGAGATATTTGAGTATTTATGCATTAAAACCCAAAGCACAGTCTACAACACAAGTGTAACATGGTTAAAGTTGCATTCCAAATTCAAATGCCTTGTAAGATATTTTATAAATTCCCCTTAACTCTGTAACTGAATAGTAGTGAGCCACACTTGAAAGTGGCAACCAAATACTTTAAATTCACTATATACACATTTACAACTTCTCATCCTGACACTGCACCAGAAAAATCCATACAGAACAAGATGTGTTGACTGGAGTTACAGTTATTGGTTGTGATTCTATATTCTCATGGCTGAAACTGAGACGACACAGAACTAACACAGGGGAAAAATTCAAGTTTGTCCTGATGACCAAGCTGTCTGTAGAACACGCTTCCTTAACAAATGAATAAATGATACCTGTTCTCCCTTACAATCCTACCAATCCAAACACCAAAAAGTGTTCTTGCCTTCTGATTTTGTCTTACAATGAAATTATGCTAAATTTTACATGCTAGTGACTAATGACACTTCATTTGTGTCTTCCCACACACAAATCAAGAGTCATCACCCACACCCAGGAACATGTGTCCCTAGTTCACAGACATATGCTACTCCCAGCAATATAACTGTTCAAGCAGAGACCCAGATCTGACAAAGAAATTTAAAAGACAGAACACTTCTTCAATATCTGACTTTTTAAGCTGAAAGCATTATATGGTACAGTAGTACCTAATTCACAGATAAAGCAGGGCACCTAAAATGGGACTCATAGAAGGACACTACATTTGGCAGATGGCTGCCTGAGCCAACTTGCAGAGAAATGCTAAAAAAGTCTACATATCCAATGATTACACCTTAAAGAACTCCCTCCATTTGAGATGCACATGCTGCTGCTTGCCCTGAAAACAGGTAACACATCCTTTAAAAGAGTAATTCAGTAATTCAGAAAAGAATCAGGTGCTGGTTGCATTTTCAAACACAGCTAGTGATAGTGATTCTGCTTATTCTATCCTTGGTTTGTTTTTTTATTCAGCAGCTCACTGGTTAGACTCAGGAAGTTTTATCCATTTCATAATCCAATGCAACCCCAGGCCACTGACTATAACTAGTTCGCATCCCATCCCTCAGATGAAAGCTTTGAAGCTTTCTGGGATTCAGAGTCATGCCCACTCCAGTTTCTTGTAGGGCGTGGTGTATCTTTTTTTTTAAAAAAAAAATATTTGCTGTCTCCAGGAAGAGAGACAGCAAGTGTCTCAAGATAGAACACAGAGTAATTAGTTGGTCCTTACCAAAGGTGACAGGTGGATTTGAATTTCTGGGTCAGAGGAGGGAAGAGCATCGTGGGCCTTCCTCACCTAGGGAGAAACCCTAACCACCAGACTACAACAAAACATTCCCATGCTGCTCCTTCTATTCTCACTGCTACACATGCCCCAAAATGTATTACACCCTTCTCATGGGAGCACTGAGATGTAAACTGGAGGTAATGCTGCTGAGCCTTTACCAATGCTGAGGTTCTCTGCACTTAAAAAAAACCCCAAGCTTTTAGTAGTCAGGGAACCTACACATCAAACACCGAGCAACTTACGTATACCTTTGATGCCTGCAAGGTTATGAAAGAGTTTATGGGGGCTTCACACCATGGAATTCACACCATAAGCATGGGCAACAGACACACTGTTCTTTTAATAAAATTGTTCACTCTATCAAGTAATGCATCCTTTTAGTCATCAGTACTAAAAAATTAAGAAAGGACCAATGGCAGACTGAAGGAGAAGTAAGGACATATTGGAAGCAAAACTGAAGGAAATGAAAATGCAATACTCAGAAAAGATGGGGATAATAACAATTAATAACAATTTTAGCCTATGCAGCCTGGAAAAAACCTGTCTGTATCTTCATTTGCTTTCGCTTATTAGAACATGGCAAGATAATACAGGACAGAACCACTTAAGGTCATTGAGTCCAACCCAAAAAATCCAAAATTACCTGTAACAGATGCCAAGCCAAATAAACTCAGCAGGAATAACCACTGCTGTCTGCAGGATTACACCTGTTTTCCAGTCTCCACAAGGTAAAACATTTTCCCCCAACTGTTGCAGGAAATGTAACACCAGTGAAAGAAGAGACCAGAATGCTCCACAAGTCCTGCATAGGAGTGAAATACGTCCCTCAGAGAAAGCAGGATGAAACCAAAGGTACAACTATTTATTGTGGTAAAGGTGATATAACAATGAACTCTTTTTCACATTATAAGTAATTTCTACTACATTTCTAGTCTTGTCTTTTTGACAAATTTCAGCTGTTGAACTTGAAGTTGTCTCCAGGTCAGGTGCTTGTTTCAGGCAGTTGTGGCTCAACCCTCTGCCCACTGCAAGACACAGTGGGTATCCGGTGCGTATTTAACATGTACACTGGAATGTGTACTAAGGATGAAGAGTCAGGGGTTTAGGGAACCGATGCTTATGAAGTCAGATTTCACTAGTTTTGCTGTACACAAAACCAATTGTTAAGCATCAGTCTTGATAAGGAATTTAAAGTGAAACTTTCAAAGCCCACAGAAGAGCCAGAATATTAAAAATGAGACTTGCAATCTTAAGTTTGTTTTTGAAAGACCTAATCATCCACAAACCAATCTGAATACTAATATATGATTCAAAGGCCCAAAGTAAGACAGTACAGAAAACACATTAAGAAGTTATTAAGATTAAAGTAGTTGCAAGGAGAGACAGAGAGAAAACATACATGACCTGCAACATGATGGGAGAAAGACACTGACAGAAAAAAATTTAGGGAAGATATATATTCTTCATCGTTCATGCCTTTTCAGTGTTTATACATATGACTGAAAATGACTTAACTACATTGGAAAAACTGACTTCTTTGGTGGCGTGCCTCTCGTAACAGCAGGTGATTTATGGTCCAGTGGGCAGAACGAGGAGCAACGCCCTCCTCAATTTCTCTGTATTCAGACTCTGTTTCGGGATTACGTACATATTCAAGTCTTCGAGCAGGAAGAATTCCACATGCTTCATAAATCTTGAATTAGCTGCTGCACTGGAGGGGTTTTTTTATTACTGTTAGGAAAGCTCACAACAAAGCTGTCAGCAATAGTGCAGGCCACCAAAATATTTCTTGTTATAAAATAGGCAGGAGAAATCTAGAGGCATGACTGTCTGGTAATAATTCTGAGCTGTGACTGTAAATTGCTCATTTCATTACACAGAGTTGAAAATTGTACTGACTAGATGAGACCTCACAAACCTTCCATAGAACTCACAGAGAAAAATGGACCATAGAAGTCTTATTAGTGGTTACCCAGTTACTGCCAGTTCAGGGGGTTGTGGGTGGGTGGGTGGGTGTGTAGATACTAAAAAAAGTAAAAATGTATAAAAACATGTACATGTGTGTATATTTTATGATCTTAGACTGCTGGGCTTCCACAAGAATCTTGTTATTGCATGCATGGCATCTTCCTTCAGATGTTAGATTCATAGCTAACAACCTAGCAGGTATAAATTAATTCAACACAATTCATGCCCTGACTTGCCTTATTATTTACTAATTATCACAGTACAGTAAGAAAGTCTATCAAAATGTGAGAGAATAGTAATTTGTTCTATGAAACATATGAATGGTCTTTTCATATCAAATTTGCTTGTATTTTCAATGAACTGTACAGGTATATACACTTGTACACACACAGATCCTCTTGATACACAACTGAGAGAACTGGCAAACGGCTCTGCAGCATTAAACACAGGAAAGACACCCAGAACCTGTGAAGTGGCAGAAAACTAAACATTTAATCCACAAAGACAATGATAAAAAAGGAAAGCCAAAGATGTTGCTGTGTTTATGCAGAAACAGAAAAATCTGCTTCAAATAGGAAAAAGTCCAAAAAAGACAGCTGACCTCATGTGATACATTCAAGCAAAGACACAGATAATTTGATTCCCTATTAGTTTTTGGGTGATTTACCAGTAACACCTTCAAAATCTCAATACTGTGTTATCAAAGATAGAGGTTTCGTGGTTCATCTGCATTGTGCAATGGTTCTACTATAAAATTGCCTACCAACCAAAAGGTAATGTCACAGGGTGCACAAATAAGAAAGCAGAAAAGAGGTAGTGCAACATCATTTAATCTAACTGGTTGTGAACAGGCACTGATGAGGCATGGGGAAGCCCTGAGAATCCTAAGAGTGCCAAACTCAGCAAGAAAGAAGAGGTCAGGGTTCAGAGAGTAGCTACCAAACTAAGAGCCACAAAACCCAAAGGAAATTAAACTGCAAAAGGTTGCTATGACCAGCAGAAAGCTGAGTGTGACAGATAACCAACAAGAAATATCCAGAGTGTGGAAGAAGACACGATCAGAGGTGAGAATATGCTGTCACACTGTCACAAATGAAAAGCAAGGAACCTATTAGTTTTACTTGGGAGATACCTGCAATCCTGAAAGCAGATATAAGGGAACACAATAAGCAGCCTGAGAAGCAGTTGCCCAACAGAGAAAAAGGAAGGACAGCAATTTGTGATTTTGAACCTGGAACAAAAGGCTAGAGGATAAGGGGCTACAGAACACTGTATATTTGTTCATTTTTCAAGCATTCATGACATGCAGATTTTGGGAAGTTTCCACATAAAACTCACCTTTATATAAAGTTTAAAGCAATGCAGGGAACTAAATAATTTATTAATTTTAAGTCATAAAATGCGAAAAGTAGGACAATGCAGAAACAAGTTTGGTCTCCTTTGGTAGTCTTTCTTTTGACTTTAATTTTTTTCCCAATGGCACAACTCTCTCACTCACACAAGGTGGGACATAGAGAAATTCCTTCCCTCCATTTTCTGCTGAAATTCCCTTTGCCCACATTTTGTCTACAGAAAAAAAAAAGTTAAAACTCAAATGTAAACAAGGTTATTTACCAGCAAAGTCACATTACCCATCATAAAGTACAGAAAGTTAATCAGCTTAGGAACCATCCTAGGGATTCATTAAAAAGAAAAATCAAGACTTGAAACAGTTTTAAGAATTTTCTGTGGATGCCATAAATACAAAAATGTGATGAATTATAGTAAGGCGCAAAAGATGACAGCCTGCTCCCTCGTGTGTGCGGGAAATCAAGTAAAAAGTACTTCTTCACCACAACCACTTTACTTTCTCTCATATTCAAGCAGCTCTAGAAACAACAGATTTGTATTCCAGTAGTGACTAGTCATGAGGATCAGTGACTGTCTCAACTGTGTGGTCCACTGAGTCCCTGACCTAAAAGTCTTGGCGTCTCAAAGGGCAAGGCATACTGTGGCTGTTGAGGAGAGAGATGATTTTAACTTCACAGGTGATCAGTTGAGAGTGAGCTATAGTATTTCAGACTAAAAGGAACCACTAGGATTACATTATCCAGACTGCTGAGTAACAGGTCTCAAAAATCCAGTAAGTTTTTCACACACCATTTTACAAATAATTACGACTGTCATAAATGGCAAGAAACGAACCTCTTAGTTTTACTTGGGAGATACCTGCAAATATTAAAGTAGATTTGAGAAGACACACCACGATACATCTAAAGACAGATTGCTCTCAGTTACCTCAAAGCATGGCAACTTGCATACAGCTAACTATTAAGAGTCCAGTCCCCTAGGAAGGGGAAGACTTTGCTCTGTCTTGTATATGTAATCTCAAATTAAGATTAAATTACTTGCCTTAATCCACTAAAACTGTGTTCCCACAAAATATCTGAAACTCTTTAAACCACTGCACTGTCTTTAAACACAGGAATTAGACATGCTCATCAGAAGTTCCCTTCATACACTCTAAGGCTTCAGTGTGGTCTGTGCCATGACAGAAAGTCAACTGCCAACCCTGGCTACAGGGAAGCACAGACTCCTCAGTAGTCCCCCAGACCCTGTCATTCACCTTCAACTGGGGAAAAACAAAGGCTGTTGCAGTTTCTGGAATTGAACATTATGCAATTTTGCCCAGGTTTTTAAAGTAGTGATGTGTTTAATGAGATGGTCTACCCAGGTAAGACACTCAGTGCAAAACTCTACCAGAATCATTAAATGCTCAAATATATGGAGCTATCATATGGGCATTGCCCATTTCATAAAACACATAATCTTAAACTGACTAGAGTACACATATACAAAGCCCCATCTGTCATGGTTGGAGCTCAGAGGGCAACTGATCACCACACAGCTGCTCACTCTCCGCTTCACCTCCCAGCCATGAGAAGGGGAAAATAAGCAAAGACTTCACTCACTTCCCCCTTCCCCCCCAGCACTGGGAAGGAGTAAAGCAAAAGACCCAGGAAATCGAGATAAGGACAGGGAGGGATGATCTCATCCTTTAAGGCACAGGCAAAAGACAGGCTCATTAGGGAAAGAAAATAAAACCCATAAAATTGAATACAGACACTAACAACAACAACATTTAACAGACAGAGTAGGGCTGTGAGAAGCATTACCACATCTTTAAAATTACTTCCCCCACCCCCTCCCTTCTTCCTGGGCTCAGCTTTGCTCCTGATATCTCTACCTCCTCTCTCACAGTCGTGCCGCTTCTTCCTGCTCAGGGAGGGGAAACTTCTGGCATGCCTCCCCTCTTCCAGCGCGGCCCCCCCTCTCACAGGAGACAGTCCTCCACAAACCAACTCTGACATCAGTCACTCCCATGGGCACATGGGTCACCCCACGTGTTGCAATCTTCCCAGGGCCAAACTACATCAGCGGCGCCTTCTTCCCATGGGGTCCGGGCCTTCTTTGGGAGCAGTCACCTGTCCCAGTGTGGGGCCCCCACAAGCTGTAAATGGGTATGTGCTCCACCATAGACCCCCATGGGTGGTGGTGGGGTGGCCCTGCCATCTCACCACGAGATACTGGGGAGTCTCTGCTCTGGCACACCTCCCTCCCTTGTCCTCCTTCCTTCCACTGACCTCAGTGTTTGCACAGACATTCTCCTTGCAACTCCTCCCACAACAACTCCTACAACTCCTCCCAGATTCCCCTTCTTAAATATGTTATTACAGAGGCGCAGCCACTGTCGCTAATTGGCTCAGCCTTGGCACAGAAGCAGGTCCAGCTTGGAGCCAGGGGATCTTCCAGAGGCTTCTTACATGGGGCCACCACTGTAGCCTCCTCCCCTGCTACCAAAAAACCCTGCCTCACCCTCAAACCAGGACACTACCCTAATCACTTAAATCTTGACTCCACTGTCTGAGCATGGGTCCTCTAAATCAAGGTCAGCATTCAATATGAGAATCACAGTGCTCCACATTTGTCCACAGCAATGGATTAAAAAAAAACCACTTGGGACTTAACTGCAGCCCAACCATCTCCAATCATGCACTGTTTACAGACAAGTTTGGGCACCTGACTGCATTGTTTCCTGAATTACAGCAAATTACATGGTTTTTAAATAACATTTCTCATCACATGAATATAAGCTCCTCATTAACATTTCTGATTTTTTTTCCCTTTTTTTAAACACTTTATATACTTGCACAGAACTAAAAATTAGTATAAGGAAAACTTGCCCACAATCCAGTATGAAGATAGAAGGGGAAATACAGAGGTGGATTGCTAGCACTGGAAAATCATTTGCCATTTGCTGTATGAACTCAAACGAACAGTAGATGCTTCAGACACAAATTCACAATGCTTATTCCCGTGCTCAAGCACAGGTATAATTACTGTAGTAGCAGGGTGGGAAAGCTCTCTATATAAAGAGTCATTTAAGCCACTGTTCTACAGTTTGAGGTAATGTGGAACTGCAAACATGATTAAAACCATGTAAGCAATGTCAGTTAAATCATGCTGTATCTGGAGACCCAGAATTTTCTTAGAACAGAAAACAGGCCATAGCATCTGCAGTTACATCATTTTATTCCACAAACAAAGCTTTTATTTTTGGAAGTGGGGAATAATGATATATTCCTATTCTATATGCAGTTATTTTGCGAGCTTGAGAAATTAAAAAAGCAGAAATTATTTTTTATTCTCTGGTACATTTTTCATAAAAAGAACTAAAGTAAAAGACCCCTTACAAATGGAATTTCCTTCCTCTGGAAATCACTGCTTCAAATTGAATCATTAAAAAGACTTTAACAGAAACCATTATCAGTCTCACTCTGGCAGAAATGTGCTTACCATTGGTTTTAGTTATGCAGATAAATGATGGGCACTGGTTGTGGAATTGAAAAGCTGATGACAAAATAGCCTTGGTTATAACAATATAAAGAATGGTTACAAGACTGTTAGTATAACCATTGTTCGATCTAAATAAGTTTGATGGATTACTGCATTCAGCATGACAGCGTGCAAACAAGGGTATTCAGCACAAGACAACAGATACATGCTCAAGCTCTTTAAGGTATCAAAAAATACTTCCAATCCATCTGTGACAGAGGTCTTACAGTTTTGTATACACACACACAATGTCAATACTTGTACCAGAACTTTTACATTTAAATAGTCCCACTTCTCCTTTATCAGAAAATGCAGATTCATTCAAATTAAAACAATGCATATTTAGCTCAGTGACATTTCAGCAAAAAACTAAATCCCAAATTACTTCTATGCATTTACTCATCAACATGCCACAGAGATGGCGTTTCAACCCAGTAATACCAACTCAAAGGTAAGTAACGTTCTTCCAGCAAAGAAGTGGCAGAAGCCATTTTCTTTACAAAGCTACTCCTACAATTACCATCCCTACCTTATCTTAAGAGCATATTCTTCCATTAACATTTGCTTTTCATGGAAAACTACTATTAACTGGCATATACAAAAGATTCTACTGCCTAGACCTGATGATTTTGACATCCTTAACTGGAAACACATTATTTCTGCTGCCTGGGAAACCTCCTCATCTGCCTAGGAGAAATTTGTATATGGAAGTACCTGTTTTCTTTTTATTGAGCTCCTTGTTCTTAGACACATGAATTCAAATTAGTAACACTAATAATGAAGTGACCCAAGATAAGAAAACACAGCACTGGGGGAAAAAAAAAAAAAAAATCATCTCCTCCAGGAATTTAAGGTTTTAAACTAATATTGCTATTTATCTATCCAATGGAGACAGCACCGACCACATTTTAATCATTACCTTCCAGCCTCCTTTTCCTCCACTACAATTACTTATTAACCTAATGTGAAATGGTAGTAGCTTAGTTATATTTAAGCAGGAGACTTTCTAAAAATATCAAGAAGTAAAGTAACATGTACTTGCACAGATTTTTCCCATATTATTCAATTTTTCATTGGATCAAAAGCAGTACAGAATATATTTCTTCCTGTAAACCTTACAGAAAAAATTGTCGATATCTCCGTGAAGATACACTGGCATTTCTTTCAATATTTTGGTATTCTACTGTAAAATAACAGGGCAGATTTATTTCAGAACTAGTGAACATTTTAGAGTTTCTTTTTTTTCAGTATGACATCAGCCTTCTCCCTTCCACTCTGTTGTAGAAAATAAGAGTGGAAAGATGAGACAAAGAATTAGTCATCTGGATGCGTGCATGTACACACCCACTGTGTATAAGAAGATATGTAAATATATGCATGTATATATGTTTGTGTATTCATCTGCTGTTTTTCTATCACTGAAGAGAAGACAAAAAGCCTTCATGGCACATTGCTACAACTTTGTAATTTATGGGGGAGACCAATGTAACTCTACAGTCAAATCTTACTGGCTCAGACATCAAAGATCTGCCAAACATATCTATTCCCCCCTCCTGATGTCATAACCCAATTATATCTCATAACCCTCATTAAATCATATCGCCTTCTCCATAGCCCACTCTCCCAAAAAACAATTGAGAAAAAAAGTTTTCAAAACTCATAATATCTTGTTCTCCAACAAATTACATATTTTCAAACCTAAAAATATAACCAAGGAAGCTGCAACATTACTTTTAAAGATCTTTTACAGGATCTCCTAGTAATCTAGCTATCCAAAAGAGCCAGATCAAGCTCTTCTATGTTTAATTTCAAATCAAAAGCAAAACCAATCCACTAGTATTTAGGGAAAGTATGCAAAATATTTGCCATATCTCTGGGTGTATGTACAACTTTCAAACAGTTCTAAAAACAACAGAAAAAAAGAGTAACAAAGTCTCCTTATAAGCAAATGAGCTTTTTTGCCTGAGATCTCCTACCATAAATAACGGCATTCCATGGAAAACTCTGAAAAACGGCATTCATTTCTGTTAGAGAGACTTCATGGAAATCTCTACGAGTACAGAAATATGAGGACTGGAACTAGCTCAGGTAGCCAGCTACGCTTCTATGCCAGAGTCTACAGGTAAAGGGACCAGGGCCAGAACATATGCAGAGCCTGAGAGGGAGCCTGCACAGTAAGGCTAGAGATCCCTTAGAGGTACAAGACAGACATGCATTCCTGCAAAAGCACTGTTGCCCAGTCCATGCTTATGACAGAAACCTGAACACAGTCCAACACATCTATTACCTCCATATTTGTTTCTCCCTTCTAAAGAAAAAATAAAAGAAAAATAACACCACCATCCCCCACCGCCCCAAAAAACCCCAACCCAAAAACTGTATCTGACATAGAGAAAGGATACAACTAACTAAAAAGTAAGCAACCCTTTAAGTGTTTCACAGACAGAGCCCTGTGAGGAATTTTCAAATATGAGTCGAGTTTAGAATGCAATTGGCTGAAAATTCTGAATTATAGTATTTATCACCTTTGAGTAACAATGTACTAATTCTTCTAGGTAAGAAAAACAGATGGAGACACTTCCCCAGTTCAAGATTTCTGCAGCTGTAACTGCATTTCAATTAGATCACTGGAGAATCTTAATCGAGATATACCGTAGATAAATTTAATAACATACTATACCTTCTTACACAGAAAGACTGTTAAGAACATGGTTATTTATTCTATGGTACTCTAAGAACATGAACATGCAAGAAGGTGATCTATCAGAAATCAAGATATGAACTTAATGCAGCAAAAGCAGGCTGTACCACATGCACATCATGTTATTTTCTGCTTGTATCACACAAATACTTTCAGCTATTTTAATATCAACTATGTTCTATTCTAGCACACACAGAGCAACACTCGTCCGAAAGTAATATGCCAATTTGAAGTTTAAAACTACAAGCATTCTCTGAGCACTGGAACGGAAATAACCCAGCTGACACCTGGAAAGACATTTTTACAAAGTGCTAACTTACACATACCTGTATAAACGTGCTGGTATTTCAGTACTGAATACATTTATCTGTCCAAAGCAAAAGGTTGCTTGTAAAATCTGAGGAGCAGCTTTAAACTTGACAACACATATGGTCCAACTGCAGTGGAAAAACTTCAGTGCATACTAGCTCTCAGGGTTGTAATGTGATTGTGAGCAGAACCCTGAAATTCAAACTAGCAGGAGTAGCATTAGCAGAAAAAAGTATGTCTACAATTTCACCTTCACTTTGCTTTGCAGACGTGCTAATTGACTGCAGTGGGACAACAGTAAAACAAATGCTGAATACTTCCAACTGAATACTTCATGTCCAGCAACCCCTGCAGTGACTATGAGCTGATTAATAAACATAAAACTGTAAAACACATAAAGCCAGTTTATTCTAAAAACACAAAAAATTAATGAAATTAGTAAATAAGCATAACTGAGAAAAATGCATAGAACTGAGTGTGTCTGTGATTAAAAAGTCATTTGATTGAATCTAAGATTGTTCAAGACAATGCTCAGGATATTAGCTGTAGTTCAGATGAACAATCTCTGTTACAAAGAGGTCACATGCAGAGGACAGACAGGCGGAGTGAGATCAAGAAAGGAATAACAAATGGGATTTAGTTTATAAAGCACAAGCTTCGTGGTGTCCAGCTAAATAGAAGTTTTAAAAGGAATTTAAACGTATAGCCTTAACATGTAAATTATGGAAATTGAACCACACATCTAGCTACACATCAGAAGAATCTGAAATTGTGTTTGAGATGCAGAAATACAGGCCATTCCACAAAGCCAAGATACTCTTGTGAAAATTTATAGCAGGCCTACTTAAAGACCAGATTTGCATACCAAGCTCCAAGTCCAAACAAGTCCCTACATTTTTTTCTCTTAAACTTGGTACTTCCCTGGAAAATTACTTTTCAGTGACTTTCTTAAGGCTATTAATTGCATATCTGCAACATTAATATTTATTCTTAAGCATTTTACAATACATTGCAGAGATATGGTGTAATGTGTCCTTTGCAGCCTGTGTAATGTTAACAGGTGCTAGTTGGCATAAAGCAACATAAAAACCAGAATATGATTACAAATAGAACCTGAGAAAATTGTTTCTTTGCTTTGATTGTTCTCAGCAGGACAGCTCAAACACCAAAGAACACTTTAAGGAGAGAAATACATCATTAAGAATTTACAACTTCAACTTCTATAAATGGAGACATTTATAAAACTGCTTGGCTGGGTTCCAACAACTAGTCTCTCCTGTACTAATTAAAAGAGAGTTCAGTTCTCAAATCCTTATCTACCACAGGCTTCTACCAAGCTATAGCAGAATCTGGTTATCAGCTACTTACATGAGTTTTAGTTTTCAAGAGCCAACTTCAGTAGCCAAGTTCTGACCTATGATTCATAATGATCAGGCTCATTTTTGGTGGTAAAGCTCATTAAGCCTGGCTGCTTGAAGCCAGAATCCTAACTCTGCGTCTAGGCAGGAACTCTGTAAACATCTTACACATGGAGATAATTTTTCCAATTTGAGAAAGACAGTACTGTGCTATGAGCAACAATATCCACACAGATATTAATCTCTTGCCTTCTCTGGAGAGGTTACTTTCATCCTGCAGTTACAGTGACTGGCTCTTGATGTCAGTCTGTTAAATTAAACAGTTACAAATGCAAGGGTAAAATTTTATTTCAGGGAAAAAAAAAACCAAACTGCTAGAAAATGAGAAAATGAAACAAGAAAGGAGGCTAAGTATTTGTGCAGAACAGACCATAAGACATTTTGAGAGAGTAATATTTATGATGAAATAATAGTAACAACAACAAAACTGTTATCTATTGAATGAAAGTGAGCCATCACCATGCAGCAGCCACAGCAGTGATAACAGGACATAGAACAAATCCAGACAGTAAGTTAGTTCTCTTAGATTTATGGGTTCGTAAAAGAATCTGTTAGAATACATTGGAACAGGGCAGACAGTATTGCTTAGTTGAGGTGGAATAAAATTAATAAGTGTAAACATTACTTACTCAGCATTAAAAATAAATAAATAAATATATTCTTACATATGTCCATGCCACTGAAAAATCTCAAATTGTCTTAGCTTAAAGAAATACATCAGAATTTTTAGAGTGGGGGAAAAAAACCACACAAGGACAACCTCTTCTTTTCTTAAACAATGGTAACACAAGGTTGACAGTTATAATGTACAATTTAGACGGGAAGAACACAGTGGATTTATAACCCATTCAAGTCTGGCTGTTCAGACAAACACTGGAGTAAAATTAGTATTTATTAAAACAAATGGACTATAAATATATTAACAAATGCTATCCTTAAGAGAAATATCTGCAATTAGTGTAATAGAACACAGGGTGTTCACTAATTTACAGCTGGCAAAGATATTTGATATCCACAACATATGGCTGCAATTTCTTTACAACATTTGAACAGCAGTTTTTCATTGGCATGGAAAGGACTCAAGCATTATCATTTACATTCTACACCATTCAGGGAAGTCACCACCATATTTCCACAGCTGAAAAACTTTAACATAGTTAAAGAAATAGGCAGTTAATTCAAATATTTTGCCATTCAACTCCATTTTGTCAAGACAAACAATGGGTTGGAGAAGTGTGGTGAGTAGATGAGTAGTGTGTTAAAAAACTGCTCTGCAATTATCAATATTGTAAAATATTTTGGTTATCTTTTAAGACTGCTTGTGATATAAAATTTTCATTAGATTTTGTTGTTTATGTTTGCTTTACAGAAAAAGAACACAGTATAGCATAAAATACAAACCTTGGGTTGCTTATCTGACACAGATGACTTAAAAAAACTCATGCTCTAGATGCAACAAAACCCAAAAATCAAACCCAGCCACTCATTTGAGAACTCAAACCATTCTTCCCCTGCTCTCCTCTCACAAAAAACAGAGCTGAAGAAAATGGTACTATCACTGCAAAATAAAATTTGTCTACAATATTTTATTTTACTATGTAAAGGAACTCATCATATAAGTTCAGTGAAATGTACTGCTTTGTGGATGCTTCTTACTGTAGCTGGATGAAACATGTCGAAACTTTCAAGTGTTCAGCTCCTATTTTCACACTGAAACATCTGGCCAGATATTTAAAGCACTCAGCACACTGTACACACACCAAAGCAGACCTCTTGAAATTCAGTGACAAGAACTATTCCCAAATAAATGTGGATCCCTAGCTTCTCTGGGAACTTGCCAATTAAGAAGATAAGCCAACAACCAGCAAGGCAAGGACTTCTTGCTGTAGCCAGACCCAAAAATGTATTTAGTGGTGAGGAAGCTGAGAATGTCTAGATCTGTCATAAATCCATTTACCAAAAATATAAAGTAATATGCCCTTCTTTTCTGAGGAGAAGATCAGGAAATATCATCAGACAGCTGGTCATTTAAGATGAGCTGGGACACTGTGTATAACCAGTCATCATCCTTCAATCCAGCATCAAATGGAGGAATTTACTTCCAGGTCAGAGGGGCAAGTTTTCCAGAAATTGTCATCAGTCTTGGCTCTACCATCCTCTGAATCAAACACTTGGTGAAAGTGTTCCTGAAACTGTCAGGCTTACTTGGAAATGTAGTTCCTCTATGATTGACAGGGTCACTAGAATCTATTTCCTATGAGTAAATAATACTATTCAGAAGCAAAACAGGGGACAGGGTGGGGAGAACATGTGGTTTTCAGAACTGGCACTAATTACTTGTATATTATTTCATCTAACCATTCTTAGAGATCTAATCTTGCTCAAGGAATGCCACATAGAGTCCGCTCCATCATCTAGACAAACTTAATAGTTATGTTTTATGATAAGCTCACCAGTGATGCAAAAATGAAAATTCTTAAAGGCAGCCAGACTGATTCTCTCACTCACAAATGCTGCAGCAGCAGCTGGTCTGTTCTTCCATAATTTTTCTGCTGCTTGGTTTGCTCTGAGTCACCAATGGTTTGGAACATCAGCCTATAGGTATTCTGACAAGACTAAAAATAAAGCATCAACAGGATAATGCTCCTGAGGCACAGTTAAAAAATAACTAGTGTTTCTTCAATTAATGCTTTTCATGGGCACAATTTCTACCGACAATCTATCATATCTCATTCATTTTCAGAGCTGTTCTGGCAGGAACAGAGTGTTTAAGGTGAGGGCGGAACTGTATTGTCATAGGATCCAATTACACAAACAATTCAATGTAACTGATGCATCATTTAAGGCTACGATATGCTTCTGTTTCCCTAACTGCATTTAGTTTTACCTGTGCATGCTTACTTGCAGCAGACAGTAAATGTTCAGCAGTCTAGAAGAATCCCCTGCCGTCAGAGTTCTGCTTCTGAAGAAGCCTTCATTCAGAGATCTCAGAATAGATGCATTTTAAATTCACAGTACATTCACTAATGGTGAATCAAAGTGATGTATTTTAATATGCATCCACAGAATATCTCACTACAGTTAAAAGCAACTTCTCTATTAAGAAGCTTCCTGAAATAATGGAAGCTTTCTCATAGTTAATTCTCTAACCACCCTCCACTGCAAACTCTACATTCCTTAGCATAGAAATGTGGTTTCTAAAACTTGCTTTACATCAGCTTTAATCAAAATCTGTACATGGAAGGGAATTTTTTTTTTTTTTAAAAGAGACAGAATACCTGAAATAAGGAGTTCCAAGGTCTTTCATTTTCAAGTTCAAAAATTTCTCAAAGGAAAGGTAGCTCTACATAAATGTGTGCATATCTATTTTTATTCAAAGAAAATGAAGCACAAGGAATTGAACTATGTATTGTCTCAAGGCCTTTAAACTGTTGGTTAAGTAAATCTCAAAGATATTGAAGTTCTATGAATTTAGTGCAAATTGGGTAGGAAAGAGTGCCCCCCAAAATCACCTGTCCTAAACATGAATTAGGCATCAACCACCACCTTGTGCTCTGTCCATCCAGGCAGCTGGCTAACTGGCACATGCACTGACTAGCCAAGCTGCTCGCCCACTGTATGCAACAGGCTGTAGCTGTTGCGAGGCACTCCCTGACTCCTGCCCTGCCAGCAGTAAGAGGAAGGAGCAGATGATATAGAAAAGGAAGCAAGAAATTTAAGAGAGCAGGAAAAGTGTCAGGGGTACTGCAATGGGGACAGGACAAACAAATTCATGGAAACTTGGCTTCAGTAGGTCAGCTGCTTACTGTCAATGGACGATGAAAATTCTTTAGTTATATTATATATACTGTTAGACACGCGTATACAGCTTCTACACTTCAAAAAAGAGTAACTTTAAAAAAAATTCCTTTTGCTCAGGAAGATTTGAAGGCACATCTGGTGGAAAAGGAAAAGATGGCACTGAACAATTTGATAAATGTCTACACTATAAGGACAGAAGGGTTTTTAATGCTCAATTTAATAGTAATATTTCAAAAAGCCATGACATGAAGGAAAAAGTTCCTACAGAACACATGACTACATGGCTACGGTAGAAGTAGTCATGTAGTTTGTGATGCTCCAACAACTTCAAAGAAAAATAGTTCTTGCAAGAAATCTGTGCTATGGAGTTGACATTATTATGTTTAATTTATATAAAAGAGATTTCAGATTAATCACATTACAAATCCCTGTAAGAGGGAGTGCTAAAACTGAATTTATTTGTATTTTAAATCTGCACCTTTCAGATGCACTCACACAAACACACCCATAGGTATAGTGATACAATCCGTGCACAACTTCATTTGATAAATTATACATTAGTTTTCTTTTCACATTTCCTGTGGAACTAGGTGTGAGAGACACTAGGCCATACCTACAAGTGTAGGTATAAGTGGGTTAAAACCCACTCATGAAAATCGTTCCTTCAGAGACTTCTCTATTATTCGAGTCCAATGCATTTAGATACTAGTTCATCTTCACAAAGGCGCTGTAGTTTGAGTAGTTACCCCTTTTTTCTTTTCATGCACAGAAGTGAGGTAGAGAGACATGAAGAGTAAAACTACTAAGATTAGAAACAAACATTAGGTATAAAACAAACTCAAGCCACAAGAACTTAGCACTCTGCATGCTAAAGCTCAGCTACCAAAGATGATTTCCGTCAGTGCCCTTAGCATTTAGGTGCTATGCAAATCTAGCCACAAGTGTCTAATGCTGTACAGCACATTCTGTGACCAGATAGAAACATCTTACTTTAATATATAGTTTAGTGGCAAAAGCAATACAGAACTCAATTCTTTAAAATTGAATTCAACTTTTTAAAAGCCAGAAATAATCTCATTTTATAATTCAAATTTACATTTTGACACATTATTCAGTATTTGAAAAATATGAGTAGCAACAGAATTGACATAAGAAATTGCTTTTCTAAGACAGAGTTCTGCACAAGCCTGAGAGAAGACTCAGTCTCATTCACAGATAGGGATATAATAATTTTGTCATGAGGAAATTGTAACATGTTCACCTGATTCCTTCTTCTGGAATTTCTTAACTTTATCTCTAAACCTATAACATGAATACTTTTACTTTTTATAATGTCCTCTAATGCGTACAAAGCTGTCAGCCTATAGAGCCAAACTCACCCCAGCTTCAGCCAGTCTCTGGGTTTCAAATATTCAGGTCTGCCATTTCAACTAATGGAGTAACTGTTACAAAATAGTTGTGCAGCATTATTGTGCAGTTTAACTCCCAGTTTACTAGGAAAGCAAGTTCAACCCTACTGTCACACTCCTCTCCCACTGTCTTTAGCCCACTCTATCTTCATTCAGCCCTTCATCTTCACACAAGTGAGGGCAAACAGTACTCTCAGTTCAGACACAATCTTATTTGGCCATCACAGCTCAACCTGACTACGAACACTGAGATCAACAGTTTCAGAAGCACACAGCAGGGCAAAACCTTGGTTTCTATTCTCACCCTTCATTCCACAAAGAATGAAACAGGAAGAAAAATGTCTGATAATATAAGCAATTGAAAACAGAATTATTACAATATTAAATATTTTTTTAAAAAACTTGAAGCTAGGAAATATAATGTTTCATTCTTTGTATATGTATATATCATGTTAATATCCTATCATATATATCTAAATGCATTTTGAACATTCAGTCCTACAAGCTCATACATGCTCGATGGTTATAAAGCCATCAGATTAGTGACAGTAGTGAAAGACAAAGTGAAAAATTTACCAGCATGTGCTGGAACAAATGTAAGGTTGCACATGCAGTACCCATTTTATTCCTTCAGGCATGCTTCTTTAATTATATGATTACATACTTTACTTATTCTTGGAGAACGCATTCAGTTTGCCACTTGAATGTCAGGTAGCGGAAAAAAATATAGGTAATTATCATTTTAATCATCCCTGTTCAAGTGATTAACTTGTACTTAATGAAAGTATTCCAGCAAATCTCTTCCAGACTCCCATTTCATTCACTACACATAGTCTGCTGTGCCCAGTAAGGGTTCAAATGATCACTCTGTTATACAGGCATCCTTTTGGACTAATTCCACATTTTTAACACTGTACCTAATTTCAGCCAAAACTAAGGCATCTCCCTGCAGAAAACTTCAGGTGATTTGTCTTTATCCCAACCTCATTCATGTAACAAAAATACTGATCTAAAATAAATTACTGATCATTCAACAGAATGTACTTGAGAGACCAATTTAGAGCCTGAATCCATATGTATTAGAGCAAAGCATCATCAGATACCAGTGCTTCAAATTTTCTTTGGGATCCTGTACACTGATAGGAACTCCATTCGCTTCTGCCAAAAATGTTGCTCAAGCCCCAGAATGAAGAAAGAAGCCTGAAGCAGAAGGGTACCTAGGGATGTTTTCTCCTGACTTAACTTTTATGGTCTACCAATGGATGTTTCATGTACTTCTCCAAAATCAAAATAAGTAATCTGTAACAAAGATGATTTATTATGGGAACAGTAACTAATAAAAAGTCTTTAGTCCAAATTAAACTAAGTCAAATTAATACTTCAATAACCAACACACTCTCCCATCAAATTACAATAGGACAACAATAACTCTAAGTTCAAAGCCATTCATTATATTAACCTGATAATTTCTTGTGTAGGGATGGAAAAATACATTAGTGTGTTCTTCTGGCCCCTAGGCAGCATTTCACAATGAAATTAAGCTATACATTAGCATGGTTTGACAGATTCATTATTTCAGCTGATGTCAACCCTGGAGTACTGACACTTAATCTAGCATATATGAACATGTTCCACAGTCAGAAAATATTAATTCATAAAACTTGACTAAACATGCTTTCAAAGAAGCAGTACAAAGAAATACATGTGTAGTTGGCACTTTTATCTCTCTAAAATCATGTAGATAATCAGAAAAGATTTCATCTCTCTGGGCAACAGACAACTCTTGTCTATTTTTCTTTGACCAGTTTATTTCTCAAGTACCAGGCAAGCAGGCATCTCTTCTCTTGAGAGACTATTCCACAGCACATCCCTCCCTCTAAGGGCAGGTCCAGTTCTCATTTGCACAGGTGTAAAACACTCCACTGCCAGCTATAAATCAGTGATGGATCACCCAGCAGGGGAAGGCTTCCTCAAGGGGACTGACTCAATCTGTATCTTTGGGTTTGGACTCATGATAGCAGCACAGTTTGGAGACACTGGCAACAACACACAACATCACACTAATTACAGCTGTAATACATAGTTTCATTACAAGGAAAAATGTGCTTATCTTAGGAAACCTCTTTTCTGTACTAGCTTTATTAATATCATAAAAGGAAGTTTATGTGATTATTACTAATTACAGAACCACATATTCCAAAACTAAAAACAAATCCATAGAATCCAAACCTCTGCTTTATGTTTTCCACAAATAAGGTAGAAGTGGAATACTAAGTTTCCCTCTTTATGTACAACTTCTAAACAATCTTTTTCTGACAAAAGACACAATGCCAAAAAACAGTGACAAACTCAGGGGTGTTATTTTCAATAGGAGAAAAACAGTCACAACAGAGGTGTGAATTAGCTTTTTGGGCCAGATATACAAGGATCTGCTCATCTGAGTCTATACTTCTCATGATCCACTGAACTGCAGGCAAGTATGGGTATTTGTGCATACAGCTTAATTTTGCTTAGAAAAAAGAAACAAAATATAGAAACAATATAGAAACAAAAATTTCAATAATGGACTACATATTTCATTCTAAGTCTTGACTTTCACATGTTCCTTTTTTTTTTTCATCTGAGAAAGTTTAAAATACCTTACGGCTAGTGATATTATAATATGAATAAAATTCTCATCTCCTGTTTGACTTATGACATTGCATGCCTTATAGTATTATATATTTATTTATAAATTTATATCTATATTCCAGCAAATGTTACAGTGAATATTTTAATTACCAATATAAATATTGAATCACTTTTCAATTTTCCTAAGCTCTTGGCCTGTGTGATATCTTGTTGCAATGAATTCCACAGGTTAATTATGTGCTGCATGAAGACATATTTTCAAGTGTCAAATTTATGTTTTTCTTAAAATTAATTTCAAGTTAACACTGCATGCACCTTTCCCTCCACAATTAATGACAGCAACTTTTATTAGATATCTGCTTTCTCTTTAGACCCAGTTAAAACACATCTGTTTCTTGAGGATTTCTCTATTATTTTCATATTCAGTTAGACTCAATGTTATCTGCAAAAATCAAATTTCTTTTAGACGTGTTGACCAACTTCTTAATTACAGAACTGCTTTATGATTTTGTTTAATAATGTAAAGTAAAATTCAATATGGGAAATAAATTGTGTGTAAAAGGAGAAAAAAGGAGAAAAAAGATCTGTTCTTTAAAAGAAATTAAACAAACCAATCTCCATTTATTATCATTAAATAACTGGAGTAAGTGGATAAAAGTTTTGAATTGTAGCGTTCAAAAATTCTCAGGCTCTGCCTGATGACAGCTAGAAGTATGAAACAGCCTCTTGATGCATTTCTGAAAACTGTTCTAAATGTAGCATTTGCCTTTTAATTCAAAACACTTCACTGACCAGAAGTTACAAAGCCTTTCAAGTATTTCTGTACATACTAAATTACTCTGTCCCTCTAAAAGCAAAAATGCATCATTCTCGACCTTTGCCAAACAAATTATCTTTTTCCTTTCTGGACCCTCGGTGGGCTGATCTCACGATTGCCGTGCCAGGGGGAGGTGATGCGTGCGCAGCAGGCTCAGGGCAGGGGTTCAGGCACTCTCCCATCCACACAGCAACGACAGACCACCTGCACATCAGCTTATGTGGGCAGCTATGTACTAAAAATCAGAAGGCAGCTAGCTCTCATTATGGTCAGCTTGCATCCAGGCTGGGAAAGGGGAGCACAGAGACACGTGCATCACCACCACTAACTCTGAGTTGTCCTCCCACAGGTAGCCTTCAACCACCTCCCCACTGCAAATGCTTCAACGCTAAAAAACTAATTTGAGTTTAGGATCATTTTTCTTCTTCATGATTAATCCTCCAGTACAACATTATTCAGTGCAACTGTTAGCTGGCCCCACCACTGATTAAATCATTCAGTTGAAATTAATTTAAAAGATATTAAAGTAGTTTATAACAATTTTCAAAGAGCTATAAAATTACCTAGTTGCTACACAGCCTCAAACTGAAATGGTAAATGATACCTAATGATACTGTAAATATCGGTGGTGTTTAAAAGAGGTGTCTGCTGGTGTATACTATTGTTATTGAAGTATCTGCCAAAGCAGTATATAGTACTGATGAAATGCTGTCTTCATCTATGGAAGTGAAAAATCAATTGGACATTTGTGTAACTGTTTCAGAACCACAAATAGTTGATGTTATCATTTTCTTCATACTAACTGCACTTAAAATACCAAACTAAATTCAGCTTGTCTGCCTTTCTCACAAGGATAAATAAAATTCAGAGTCTTTTGCATAATGATGGCTGACAGGTTGCACCCTGAACCTTTTAAAAAGCCAGAATCAGAACTTGGTCTGACCTTTATTCCATAGTCACAGTGAAACTTTCCATAAGAGAAAGCAGTTTTGTGAAGACAGATTTTCTTCTTCCAAGGTAAGTTTATGACCGTGCCACAAAACCCAGTAAGACCTGAACTTCACTGAAAGCATCAGCATTTTCTTTCCTATAACATAATTCACCATCATCTTACCCCTATATTCACAGAACATCAATGCACTAAAATAATGTAAAAATCACACAAACTTTCCTCCTCGTCTGTGCAGGCAAAAGAGGGTGTGGCATCCAAAATCCAACACTAATTTTTCAAGTCACATCACCTTGTGTACTCCATGAATGCTGCCTGCCACTGGGCTATAACCACATGCCTGACAGATCAGCAGCAAGCGCCTTAGGAAGACACCCCTTCCAGAAGGAAGGTGCCAAAGGCAGCTTGTCCAAAGCCTATGGGCACAAGGGGAATGTCTCAAAAGCAACCATTTCTGAATGAGTTCTCTGCTTAGGACCTGTATCTGGAACCCCATGGACTTCATTCTGCATTCACTTCAACTCAAGGAGGTTTCTGCTTCAGCCCCGGGGCAGAGGAAATGGCAAAGTAAATTAAACTCTTCCAAGTTAACACAGACTCAAAAACATCAGATGATTGCATTTTGTTTCATATCCAATCTGGTGATTACTTCAAGAGTTTTAGTGTGGTTTTCTGTGGTAACAGATATTTCATAACAGAGACTGAGCACTATTGAGAGCTCCTAAATACTGGGTTTACATCAAAAAATTAACTCTGGCCTATTTATCAACTCGTGTCCATTTGAAAGTGCGTGATGCTACGCGGCCCTAGAAGTCAATACCTCCAGGGTGGTATATCTAACTATCTTGATTTTAATTGCTATCAGAATTTTACTCTGATTATTTATCCCAAATTACCCAAACCCAAGGTTTTTCAGTTACATTTTAAATTAAGTAATTCAGATAAGGAATTAATTGCAATATAATTAGATACTTATAGTCACTTAAATACTAATTGAAGGCCTTATTGAAACTAAGCGCTACTGATTTTTCTAATGAAAAGGCAAACAAAAGACAAAGAAAAATATCAGGCTTTTTTTTTTTAAGCAGTTACTTTGTACATTGCTCTGATCTTCTTGCTAAAAAGAACATTTTACAGTATTTTCTCATGGAAGATGTCTACTCAAAGAGCACTGTGGATTTAAAATAATGGGTGTCTTAAAGTTATAAAAATTACGTCTAAAGAATTTCCCTGAAGAACTTTATGGAAATTAAACAGTATTATGATTATGAACTGTGAGAAGAAAAAAGTGCAGTGAAGATCTTTCAGTAAACAATGATACAGTACGTAATTTTCTCAGTAGAGCCTATTTTCTTAACTTTCTTAACCAAACAGATGTAAAGAAGCCAATGTAGTATTTTAATGTTACTGCACATGCTACCAACACAAGGACTGAAAATGAATCATTTCATTTACCTCAGTTTTACACTTGTACAAACTCACTTTTTATTAAAGATTTATTCCCAAAATGCAGTGGCATATGAGAAAGCAGAAGCTGAAGTCTAGAATGTTTGGCAATTTGGAAGTGTATCATTATACCTTTCCTTGAAAATTTCAGTTATTTCTATGGTCATAAAACACCTCAAAACTGAGAGACAGAGATCTGTCTTCTGACAACTATTCCTTTAATTATCACATATTACAAAGTGTACTCAACTTTTTCAATAGCACTGTAACTGAACAGCAAATTTCTCACATCTTTAAAGTGAGAGCAGGAAAAAAAGGGACAGTAAATTATATTCAACAGACCAAGGATCTATTCATACAGATGTGAAATATTCTGAGACTTAATCTAGCACACTATTCACTTATTTATTTAATCATATTTGAGTGAAAGGACACTCTAGATTTATTGATATATTGTGGTCCAGAACCCAACAGTATTTTTATACTCATGAGTCCTTGTTATTTCTCTGAAGTCTATTTTTAAGTTCAAAGCTGTTATTCACATTAAGCTTACAGAATACAGGCCTGTATCACAGCAGAATCTCATCTGGTTCTAAGTAGTGAAGTACACTGCACCTCTACAGAGTTAATTGCCTGTTACATCCGGTATTTCTGATCTAATATAAAGGCAAAAACAATTCCAAGACCAGTGTGCCTAACAACCAGTTTTTCCTTTTCAGCAGTCTCTTTCAGTCAGCTTTGATTTTGTACTCATTAGTAAGGAAAAGATTTACTCCAGTAGAAGGCATCTAGATTTGCTTTTCAGATTTTATAAATGGGGACCTTTTCTTTTGAACATCTTTCTGACCTGACATAAATTCATAAGCTTTCAACAGAATAGGGTGCACAGGTACATAAAGTAAGAATCTGGATGAGCAGTCATCCATGGCCTGCAGGAAGCACCCAGCTGCCTACGTGTCCACACCAGCAATGTGCAGTGGGATATAAAGGTTTTGAAAATCACACTTTAATCATCAAACATAAAAAGGACAAGAAGCCTATACTACGCTGACATCAAGGGCCTTCTGCTATCAACACAACACTGAATTATCCCACACCAAAAATGAGGACGATCAAACTTACTGAAGCAAACAGAGAGGTCTCTGCAAGAAGCAGCGTTGGGATGACTGCTGGGCAATATTCAGTACAGGTCTTGAAAGGCGTCAGAAAAAACTCCAAGTATGCTAGACTATCCAGGGGGGTGAGAAGCTGCACATTAGCATGGTAGAGAACTTTGGAGGCTGTAAGTTTTTGTTAGAGATACCTCTACATCAGTTTCGTTACCAGACTGCAATGAAATTCTAAAGCCTTATTCTATTTCCCCACACATAAAAGATGTAGACATATCATTTGTCTCAAAAAAATACCATTCTTGTTCCCTGGCAGTAATCTTCAAGTATTAAAAAAAGATTCTTACTGTTAGGAAGTGAATTTTCTTCCAGTTCTGTCCAATATCAAATTACTAAAACTTCTATTAGCATATTTTTTCCAGCATCTTTCCCATCACAGAAAGACAAGAGACAAAAACAAAAACAAAACATAACACAAAATTCTTCACAGCACACCATTTTCCAAGAAGCAGTATTTAAATGTTTAAAAAAAAAAAAAATATGAAATTGTATTTTGCCTTCTTCCCTCCCACAAAGCACTCCAGAAATAACCCAAAACAGACACACCTGAAGTTGCATAAAGCCAAATAGAGACAAAAAAAACCAAACACCCCAAAACATGTTAGGAGTCTTCCTATTCTTATATTCTCAGAATCACAGTTGTTGGGTATTGCCTGGATTAATCTCCAGTGCCATTTATAAACCAGCTCCAAGTAAGGCACTGGCAAAAACCACCGACTTGACTACCCCATGCTCCTGACAAACAAACAAGGCATTGACCACAGGACACTTTTGTTCCAGATCACTGCATCTAGACACACAGTGAGAAGCCCAAACTGCTGAAATACTTTATCAGGAAATTCTGAGGTCAGTCTCCGGTTTTGCTCTGTCCTTGTTCAATCAGGCCTTCAAAAACCTCTAAGAAATAAAGTTCAGGTCATTAGGATCTGCTTCTGCTTGGCACCTAACATTAAACCCTGAGGTCACCAGGACCACAGTTACCTCAGGAAACAAAAATTCTGCTTCCTTCCTCTCTTGTCCCTGCAACAGGGGTTAGGGATCCCTGTAAAGGATTCAAAGAACACCCTACAATGTTGTTTTTTGGTTTTTTACTCTCAATGGGTAACAAAACTATGAAAATTAATTTTAACCTTCCTTTAAGTTACCCTTTTCCCTTCTTCCAATGGGAAATTGGAGAAAAATACTGGTTGTGTTATATCAAAACATTGTCCTTTGTTCTATCAAACCCCTTTGAGAATTTATGTGAATGTCTGCTTTCAAAATGGTGGAGGGACCAGAACCGAAGGAGCAGACAGTATCACAGGGCGTTTAAAGCTGTGCCAAGTGCTGCCAGCAATGTACAAAAATCACTTTTAAAAACTCAGTTAATTAAGTATTAGAATAATAGACCATTTGTATTCATGTAACTCAATAACATTTTCATTTTAAATATTTATTAAGCATCTTTTGTGTTCATTTGCATTCAAAGATTCCAAAGAAAATGACAATGGTAATGTTTTCTCTAAATGATTCTCACCCGTTATGACTTATTATAGCCTCTCTTTTATGCATATGCTTACAATAAGGCAAATTTCTGGGAAGGTAATAAAAGAAATGGTAAGGGACTTACTCTCATTCTCTTGTGATATTTCTTCTCCCCAGCCTATATAATACAAAGACTTCAGAAAAATGCAGCACACTGCTCATTTTTATGTGGAGACCACTATCATAGTCATTTTAATGCAATCACATTATTTACCATCTGTTCTTTGTTTAGCCAAAATAGATTTTCTGCATAGTTCATTTGGACACTTGAGACAAATAAGCTATTTATTACAGTCAGTTTAATGTTTCAGCTACTAGATTTTTAAAAAGAAAATCTTTTCCACACGAAAATGTGTTCTCAGATATTCTCTAATGTAATATATTTCTGAGTAATGGTACCTTGTTTTATTGCCACCTTTTAGAAAAGAAATTACTTATGTTCTTTGCTCTTTTTCAAGGTCTTAGATCATAATACAAGAACTTTAAAGATGCTTAGCGCTGCATTTCAAATCTAACCCTGACAAACAGCTTCTCCAAGTTGACAGGTTTCTTGGATTCACTTATTTAAGAGAAACTGTCCCTACAATTAAGTATTAATCACACTAAAGAAGAATCAGGGTCCCCAATACATTACCCAAGAAGCCACAATAGAAAGATTTTATGCAGCATATTTGATATGTAGATGAGAATAGAGAAGCATTATAAATAAGAGGAACCTGATATGACATTTTCCAATTAAAAAAAAATACTCAAAAAACTAACCAATGATTATGTAATTGAGGCAGCAGCATGCTACACAGCAAGAAATGAGAGAGAAGGAACTCAACACAGGCTCGACAGCAGCACAGCCAGGAGCGTGTGCGAACAACAGGGTAGCCAACAATGATGTCTGGTTTCTTACTAAAAACCTCAGGGCAACCTTCTTTCAAAGTTGCAGATGGAAGGGGAACTATTTCAATTTGTATTTCAAATAATAAATACAAACGAAAATAGCAGAAAATATTTTTGCTGGATTTATCTTAAGGTATTTCTATCTCTGGACACTAGCTAATTTGTAACATGTTAAAAGGGTAATATTTTCCATCAGCACTTTATTATTTAATAGGACTGATTTATATATACATTTATTAAAATGTATGTCATACTACAGATGTACCATTTTACAGCATACATAGATGTTGATTAATATATGTTGATCATATGTGGAATTCAAGTCTTGGATTCAGTGTACAATCATCTTGAAAAAGCAATTTCCCCTTTGCACATTTAGGTTTTGTCACAGCCAAGCAGCTGTGCTGTATGTAATTTGAGTGCTTCTGAAGCTCAGATTGCTGCAATCCCTATCTTGTAACATTCAATCACCTCACTTGTCTAAAGAAACAGGAGGTACAATGCAATTCATACATGCAAAAGGGTTCAGTATCATTCATGTTAACTATTAAATATTGAGAATTAAAATGCAAACTATCATCATTTTAAAACTTGCAGGATCAAGAAATATTGAGAATGCATTAACAGTGTATCAAGTTTGTTCAGGTAAATCCTAGTGTTGAGTAAACAAGAGGCCAACAGACGAGCCTATATGCATTTCTTTACAAGGATGAAAGAGTTGTAGTTTCTCTGGTGACTCAAGTGGTGCATACCCTGCAGTTTGCACCATACCTCTATTGCCCAATAGTTTTATAACATTAGATAAATTTCAGAGCTTTTTTGTTTTCTAATTCAGAGACACACTGAATGGTAGAGGACAGATTCTGGGAGCAAATCTTTGAGAAAGTCTGCAGAGATCTGATACCTGGCCTTACATGAGTGATTCTAGTTCCCTGTAGCATTTTGTTAGTATTGAAAAAATGCAAAGACAATATAAAATTTTTTGATCTGTCAATCTCTTAATTATTAGGATCAATATCACTCAAGATTCCTTTTTAAACTTCAGGTGTATGGGTTTTGACTTGTTTTTTGTTTTGCTTGCCTGAGCTAGTGTTGTAACTATGTTGGGCAGACATTCACTTTCCTTTAAAGTCATTTAACTTGTATTGTTAGAACCATTAAGATTGATATTTAGCAAATGCAGTATGAATCTGGTTTATACTAACAGAGCTTCATTATAGCAGACAGATGATGGATAGATCAAATTCCAGTTTCAATTACACCTTTCTTACTCAGTTTCTTAAGCAAATTCCACTGAATGTTAAGTTTTTCCTTAAATAGTTTATCCCAAATATTTAAAATTATGTTACTAAGCTGAGGTAAATTCAGCTGAAAAAGAAAATAATTGCCACAAATTGTCCTCACATCTCTGTCCTCTAGACTTGTCTATGCATACAAAGTTTATTGCTGGGATATACCATATTTTGCTACTGAAAAATGACAAAACCTAATTGATAAATTATAAGCTTTATGTTTGGGGTACTGACAGCCTACTGAAGTACCCAGGTCTAGAACTCACTCTCTGTCTCACTAAGATCTGCTCCCTGTAGGTAATGAGCCCAGAACATCAACCTAAACACATCTTGTATGCACCATAGCCCTCAAAAGACCTCGTAGTATGCTTAAATATGAAGGCACACAACAGAAAGTAAATGAAGTCAAACATCACAAACTAATGTGGAAGAGATTAAGAGAATACACTACACCCTTCCCTTTGTTTTACAAAGTATAAACTGAAAGCTGCACAGATAACCACAATCTGCAGAAAGAGAGTCAATGAAACAGAGCCCAAGGCCAAGGAGGCAGAAAGAAATGTGACAGTACTGCAAAATGCAGCACAGCACTTCACTCTGCAGGTCATCTGGAGATCTAAATGTTCTTTAAAATTTCAAATGAGCTGAAGACAACTCCAAGAAATCAAAATGGTCATCCAAAGCAAATCTCCTGGCCTTTGCAAGATGCTACAAGACATGTGAAGTGCATGGTTCATTCAGTACAGGTTATGATGAAACAGATAAAATTAAAAAAAAAAACAAAACAGAAGAAAACTGATTTATGATCTAAGTGGCACATTCAACTTGCAGTGGCTGAACTGTTTCAGAGCTGAGTCCCTTATGGCAGAAGACTGACATTAACCATACTTTGAAGATCTACTTGCACAAAAAATTTAAAATATCTCTTTATTTTCTATTAAATCAAGTAAGAAATATCAAGAGTCAGTGTTTTTGAAAATCTTTTTCCTCTTGAGTTCTATTTTGAAGGAAATGTAAAAACTGATGTTTGCACTAACTTAAACCAAGAACACATCAAATTTTCCTATTAACTTGAAATTCAGCTAGGTCATCTCAGTTTCTAGTTACACATCTAGACAGAAATCTGGAGTTGCAAGGGGCAAGAACGATAGGAAGTGACAAGTGCTGCTGCCTCTTTTCCCTCCAGGTTTGACCTAAGCGGGTAGCGGTGGGGTGTGTGGAACAAACCAAAAAAACCTATCAGGAGAATTAGGAAGAAGAGATCTGGTCTTCTTAAAGTTGCTCTTACTTCTCTGTCCCTCGTTACAAATTTTTGAGCAAGTCCTTATGCTCTTAGCTTGGACACAGCAAACAACACAAGTTAACTGACCACACACTGCACTTTCAGGCATATTCAAGAGGCCATAACTTATACTCCTGCTACAAGGAGTTGCACTTGCTGAGCTCTACTGCCTTTGTTGTAAATGTGCCAAAAACTACATTTGACTGTTCACTACTCCCTTTCAGAATCAGAACTGAACTTCTGTCATAGTTTAATCCCGATAGGCAGCTCAGCCCCACGCAGCCACTCTCTCACACCCCCAGTGGGACAAGGACAAGAGAGAGAATCAGAAGGGTAAAAGTGAGAAAACTTGTGGTCTGAGATAAAGACAGTTTAATAGACAAAGCAAAAGCCACACGCACAAGCAAAGCAAACCAAGGAATTCATTCACTACTTCCCACTGGCAGGCAGGTACTCAGCCATCTCCAGGAAAGCAGGGCTCCAGTACATGTAACAGTGACTTGGAAGACAAATACCAGAACTCTGAACATCTCCCCTTCCTCCTTCTTCCCCTCCCCAGCTTTTATTGCTGAGCATGATGCCATATCATCTGGGATATCCCTGTGGTTAGTTAGCTGTCCCAGCTGTGTCCCCTCCCAGCTTTTTGCCCACCACCAGCCTACTCCCTGGCAGGGTAGGGTGACAAGCAGAAAAGGCCTTGGCACTGCTTAAGCACTGCTCAGCCATAACTAAAAAACATCCTTGTATTATCAACACTGTTTTCATTACAAATCCAAAACGTAGCACCATACCAGCCACTGTGAAGAAAATTAACTCTCAGCCAAACCCAGTACAATTCAAATCATATTTCCCAGCTTAGAAGACAGTGTTACATCTACAACTAGTCCCTATAGAGGGCCATACCTTTTCACTACTACTGTTTGTGGGTTTGCGGTTTTTTTCTTTCACGTAATAAAAGAGAAAGATTACTTAGATGTAAATATTGCAGTATGCTGCTTTTGATGACTAAGTTTGGGTTAACAGATTGGCACTGGAAAATCTTAGAAGAAAAGATAACACCCACGATACTCTAAGGCCAGAAGCACTTTAATTAGTATCACCTGTATTACTGAAATTGGGTCCAGCTCCACTATAGCTTGCCATGGTGTCCAAAGGTATATGACTCTAGCAGTCATACAATTTTCTGCAGCACTTACATTTGTAGTGCAGCACACAAGAGCAGCAGATAAAACAGAGGATTATGCAAACAATGTTTTGTTTATACAGAGCTAATGAACTAGTTCCAAGAACTGCTAAATCACCAGAGCACATTTTCTGGAGAAAATTCTTCTTCAGCTTGTCTCATCTTCTGTTCCATCCACACAATAGTACCACTTTTCTCTTTCCTTTCTCTCAGAACCACAGTATTTTCACAAGTGGTAGCTGCACAGGAAGGAAAAAATGGCCAAGCCTTCTTTCTGCAGAAAATATGAAACTTTAAATAGTTGCTTGCTTCTCTAAAAGCAAACTGCATTTACTCTAAAAATAAGAACTATATAATAAATAATATTTATCACACAGAAAATATTTCTGAGTACATCACTGAAATAAGCACCATAAATTTAAGAACATATAAATAAACATAATTTAATTACAGCTATAATATATGTTAGAAATATATGGATGGTTTATTTTAAACACCTAAGGTATCTGCAATCCTTTTCCTTTCTGTCTTCCCATTAATGCCATCCCCAGCTCTTCTCCACTAGAAGCACCTATTTCTTTCTATTAACTACACAAGCAACAGCAGCTCTGACCTTTAATTCTTTGAATCACAACTAGTAGGGGAAGCCAGAGCTCCTGAGGTAGTAAAGGGAAAATACATCTCTCTGAACTGGGGAGCTTGAGTACCAGTGCATGTTTTATGCTTATTAGTAACTCTCTACTAAAAGAAGTTGAAAATTCAAAGAATTGATTCAATTTTCATTGCTTTATTCATACTTGAAGATGAAAGTACTACACACATTCAAATCAGGAACTAACCCAGATTTATGTACCTATTTAATTTCAGCTTTTAGATGCATCCTCCTCTTCATTTCCTTTCTACAAACTTCCCTTACCCCCAAGTCCTGACTCACTTTCTTAGAATAGATGAGTTCATCAATTAATATATCCATTACCTATCTTCATATATAGAATATGTACACATATGATCATATTTTGAGAAGCAGTTGCCTCAATCTGCTTGAAGAATTGCATTTCAAATTATGAACGCTTGTAAGCCATGTACTGCGTGGAGGAGCTTTAAGTACTGAACAACAGAAGAAACTGGCCCACAGATAACAGGATGTTTCACTAACACACTGCAGGGGCAAGACTAACAGGATTCATTATACATCATATTTCTGTCATCTTGCTGTATAGCACGTATTATGTTACTTCATAATTGAATTTATTCAAGTCATAATGTTTTCATCAACACACCTAAATACACTCTGATAACTATGACCCTATCAATATGTATCTCGTGCTCCCAAGTTATATCATAGCAATTGACAGCAAGAACTCTTAAGTAGAGAGCAGAATTAGTTGTTTAAATAGAAACTTGATGACTGTATACTTGGAAAGCAATGAAATAATTCTTCTGACTACACCAACCATTAAAGTAGCAGATAGTAACAAAAAAAACCTGGTGTGATACAGGTTTTTTTTAAACACACATTACTCTTTGGGGATAGGGGATAAGTATGTGCTGTTGAAAATGATACAGATTTTTGACCAGTGCAAAAGACACTAGAGACTGAAATCTTTTAAATTAGTTAACAGCACATATTACTACATAAAATGTTGTTTGACATATTAATTTTTACCAGTTTAATGGAAAAAATAGTTACTATGAAGACCTGCAAAGAATCACAAACTGTTACTACAGAATGTTGCACGCAGAACGACTAAACACACATCCTAACAACTGAATCACAAGTCACAATGAATTCAGAGTAGCAGCTATAATGCACACTTATGCAACTACTCAGGTGTAAAAAAAAATATGCATGTTTTGAAAAATTACAGTGATGTGTAAGGATGTAACTTCATTGCCACCTGTTTGTGCTGGCATGGAAAGTAAAAATAGCTCACTAATTAAAGTGTCTCTAAGTCAATATTACCCCTTTTCCAGGAATATATATATTTATATGTGTGAAAAACTATTCATCCAACTCTCTACATGGGAAGTGGAATACACTACGAGATTAAAGATGGAAAAATGCTGAAGAATATGCTCAAAGCATGAGATTCCTGCTTTGATAAGGTACGATATTGTGTTCTGAAGGAGAAAGATAATACATAATACACTCATACAAAAGCTAGGGAATTGCAGAAGAATCAGTCATTTTCTCAAGGTGTTTGAAGATTGCTGTACTACAAAAAGTACAACAGTAATGCACGCACAGGCAAATGCTACTTTCCAACAGATGTATAACTCTGGGAAAGAAAAACAGCTAAGACTGAGTCTTATGCAGAACAGATAGTGAATGATGACAGTATTTTCCCAAAAATTGAGTCAACAGCACTCACTGGTGTACAACCAGAAAAAAGGAGAGCAGAGGATGGGGAGAGAAAAATCAGCAAATCGAAGTGATACTCTACAGGTAAAATAGAATTTTAATTAGGTAAATACTGCTTTTAACAGTCATTTCTTTGTACAATCAAGGTATTTTACAATCATCCAAGCAATAGCTCTTTCTCTTCACAAATCTCTGAAGGTATGGACACAGAACTGAAATAATTCTAAGCTATAGTCAATGTAAAAGTATGTCTTTTATCCCAATAAGTATTCCACAAGATAAGTACAAACTCATTCTAGTTATTTATAAAATTCCATGACAACAGACATTGCCTGGACCCTCAAAACCCTACCACAGTTGATCTACCAATGATCAAGCTGATCAAAAAGTGGATTAATAAAACACGTTTCATCATAGAATCCTTAAGGGACCAAATGTTAAGCTATTATATTCCCTAATTAATGATTGAGGAAATTTAACTGACCTTTGTTTAATCAACAAAATTATATTCTAAACTGTTACTCAGAAGGAAACAGGAATTGGACAGGGGCGGGGGGGTAAAGGTTGTTGGGATTCATTGTTTAGTACCTTAGTAACTTCATGTGATTTAAATTTCTTATACTTTTCTGAAATGGCATACAGAATAAGTACTCATTCCAAGATTTAAAACAGGAGAAACTTTAAAGTGAGACATCAACTTGGTCAATGACGTTTTCTCCTTATTTGAAAAGGTGATCTAGTACCAGATAATCAACTGTCTGTTCTTACAGGAGAAATACATCCATCTTTACAAAAAGGAATTAAAATTAATTGAAAATAAGCAAATTTGAGGTGATGATGAGATAAAGAAATGAAATACCTTTTTGAGTTCTGTGTGGTTTTAGAAACTGGCAACAATTACGCTTTTGTTCTGTCCACTAAAACCAGTTTAATAACTCTCTAACATTTCCCTACTGAAACATTTTCTGTAGCTGACATTTTCTCAAACAGCTTGGTGGTGACACAACTTCTCAGTCATGATTGTAATAGGATGACACAGCTGTTGCCTTTTACAGATATAAGTATAATCTACTGTTCTGATAAGAGAGCATATGCTTGAACTGGAGATCTCCTGAGCATGCAGAAAGAAAAGAAGTTTTTTTAAAAAATAGTAATTCCTTTTCAGAGGAACTTTCAGTTTCAAGCATTTGTTACACTTCTACTTCAAACACACAATGCAGAGTTAAGGCACAGTAAGAAAATAACATCTACCCATTGTATGTCTTACTCAGAAATGCAAACAGACTTAACAGGGGGTTTTAGCAAAGCAAGAAGAAATGTGATTAAAATACATTTCTCAGTTCATGAACTTCAGTTTACAAAAGCACATAAAAACTCAAAAGCCAAACTGTTCAGAAGTTAAAATGCTGCACTCCCTTGAACGTTTTCTTTCCTAAGATCTTTCTTCAGTACCAGAGGTTTGCAGGCAGTTCTAAAATTGTCTGAAGTAGATCATAAGATGTAACATATGCTTGTACCTATTCAAAAAGTTGTAGGTCATTTGCAATGAGTAACACTTCAGTGCTAGGCACTGTGCATACACACAGCAAAATACACCTTTCACCCTCAGGAGCTTGTAACCTTTAACACAATTACAGAGAAAACAGGTAAAGTATTCACCTAAAGGTAAGGGCTGTGACATAAAGCTCGGGAGTCTTAAAGAAGGTTCCAGAGGAAGCTTCTGAAATTGATCTCACAACCATGTGATTCCTTCCAATACCTACCTTTTCTTACTAGCCAGATAGGTTATGGAACACAGAGTACCTCTCATCGGTCTCCACCACAAATTTTATTTAACTTTCTGCTCAGATTTAAGGGAAAACTAGTCTCTCTGCACAACAACTCCAAAGCCAAATTTGAGCTGGGCAGCATTCAAAGCATGAATTAAAACAAGGAACAATAATGTCAGTTAACTTGAGAAATAATATATGCTCGTAGCAAAAAAGGCCAATGGCATCAGAGACTGTTAGGAACAGCATTGCCAGCATGTCAAGGGAGATGATCCTTCCTTTCTGCTCTGCACTGGTGAGGCCAAATCTGGAGTGCTGAGTCTATCTCTGAGAACCCCAGTACAAGAAAGATATGGCCTTACTGGAGCCAGTCCAGTGCAGGATCACAAAGATGAAGGGACTGAAGCATCTGTCACATGAAGAAAGGCTGAGAGAGCTGGGACTGTTTCAGCCTGGAGAAGAGAAAGCTTGGGGAGAATGTGGTAAGTGAGGGATGAAGAGGGAGACAAGACTAGTGCCCAGTGGCAATGAGGCAGCGGTCACAAATTCAGACACATGAAGTTTCATCTGAACACAAGAAAACACTTTTCACTGTGAAATTAGCCAAATACTGAGACGAATTGACTGACTAGAGACATTGTGGAGTCTCCATCCAGGAAACATTCACAGTGCTCAGTAACCTGCTCCAGCTGATTCTGCTTGAGTAGGGGCTTAGACTAGATGATCTCAAGAGGTCCCTTCCAACCTTAATGATTCTGTGCTTCTGTGATATTAGTATACGGTGGTTATCAACCAACTCACAGACTCTGGTCTGTGTAATTATTCCTTGGCAGATTGATTTTATTCAGATTCATTTTCAGAACTGTCAGATGTCTTGCAATGGGTATGACCGTTTTTATTCTCTTTTAAAATATTTCCAGCTATACTAATTATTTTATAGGTAAATATTGTAAACGATCTTCCTAAATACACACTCAAAATCAAACACTTTTTCCACTGACCCACAATACCACTTCTGCTTTCTCACACTTTCACACTTGGATCCTGGTCCCAGTAACCCTTTGCAGATTTAGATTATCCAAGACCTAGAAGTCCATTTTGTGATAATAGCTTCAAAAGTTGTGTAATAATTTTTAATTCAACCAGAATTACTCATTTTATCCTCAGATTTTCTCTTTTGTTTTGTCATACTCTTTCCCAGTAGGGAAAAGGCAACTAACAAAGCAACTAACTTACACTCAAGTCTGGGGAAGAAAGATTCTCCTCACAGAGGTGACATTTTATATAGATTTAAAGCATACAGACAGAAACAGTTACTTCTCCTCCAAAATCTGCAGAGACCCTGCTCTTGAGGCCAGAGATCTTAGATCATTCCCCTTTAAGTTTTAGGGCCGCATCTTAGTCTCCAGCAGGGAAGAGGAAGCCAGGCATGTGCACACAGAATACTTTTGATCCCACTCAACACCTACCTTCAGCTGAAGAAGACTGCTCTATCTTGTCCCTTAGTACTTATGTTTTATTTTTCCCTTGATTTTCCTCCTTATTAGTCTCTTTACTTATGCCAGAATTCCTACAGTTTCTCCAAGCTCATTTCTCCTTGTCTCTGAATAACTTTCCTACCCATTCTTCCATTTTCTGGGATGATTAAGGAGATACCGCAGTGATAGGCAAGGGAGCAGGAAAAAAAAAGAAAGAAAAAAACCCCAAACACACAACTACTTCTAACCACCTTGTTAGTCACAGAGGGAGACATTAGCCACCTCCCTTCTTAACTCTTCCCAGACTGCAGTCATCTGGGAATTGAAGATCCCCTATACAGACAGTAAGTTTCCAATTACAAGAGCACGGGATTTTTGCCAGAACTGAACAGGATATAATTATGACCATGATAAAGATCAAAGTGCTACTTTGGAGCATCAAAAACCGGCAAAAAACTGTAAAATGTCTAATACTTCTGAGGTAAGACACAATGGCAATATAAAGAGAATACCAATGTGTTTCAGAAGTAGAGAGATAGCATTAAAATCTGCTGTGTTGACAGTGTATAGAGTACTGCATAAAATAAAAGCCATGCCAATATTTCAAAGCCAAATGCTCATGAGTTAAGAAACATCATTTGCATTTATGTTGTTTCAGTGCCTCTAATTTAGTGTTCTGGCATACAAGTATATAGATACACATAAACACACATACTACCTAATCACATGATTACATTTTTTCCCTGAAGGCTCTTTTTCATTCTCTGCATAGGATAAACCTGCTCTGCAGATCATGTGGCACTGAGCAAGTTGATAAATTAATGATCAATTCCAGAAAACAAAAGATGGCCATGTATTTTCTCCTGAGCATTTGAAATTTATTCCCATCATTACCACAAAATGAAAAACATAGAATAATGCACTGCCTTCGGCCCTTGTTTGATTACTCAACATATAGCACATTCACTTAAACTTTTTGACAATACATGTGAACTTCACACAATTTATTCAAGAAATGAATAATCCAGAATGCTCAGGATTTAACTTCTAACACATGAGTAGGTGCATGTAACGCAGAGGCTCTAGCACACAAAGTTCATCTGATCATTACTTCCAGATACATTTCATGACAAAGGATATATTGTCAGGCTGAATAAATCCAGCAGACGCCTCCTCCTGTTCTTCCCCTCATTGTCACTGTCAAGAAATACGCATCATCTCTGTCACTGTCAGAAGTGACATCTGGCTCTGTAGCAGCAGATTTAGATCTTAGAGGTTGTCACTGAATTGGGATGAAGTGCCTCAGCATTCACCTCACAGTGCCAGCTCTTCTGCTTGCACAGTACTGAGACTGGCTTGCACACAGCGAGAAGCGTTAGCTTGTCTGGGCTTGTGTGCCAAATACGTACTGAAGTGACGGCTGGTTAGATACCCGACTGTAATTACAACAAAGCTAGACCAAAAGCTGCAGTTTCAACATCACAAAAGATGGGGATGCTCCTTTGTGCTCAGAGCAACCTAGGCCTCCAAGCTCAACACTTCAAAACCATGCAATGACAAGTTTCTAATAACTCACATATTACCCTTATTCCTTAGGGAAGGAAGAAAAACAAAAGCTCCATTTCCAATACAAACAATGACTTGCCAAGCAGAAAGATGGTGAAATACAAGAGCAATTTCAAGCCCAATGAATCTTGAGGAACCTTCATAACAGGCCACTGTATCTTAAATTTTTTAAAGTTTGTTAAGTAGCTCATTTGGAAACCATTTATGCATATAAAAAGCATGGCATTTTTATAGAACAGTACTGTTATGGGGTTTCTTTCCCTTTGATGCAGAACAGTTTATCTGATGCTATTAAAATACCAGGGGTGTCAGAAAAAAGCACAAAGAACAAAACTTAAAGAGAGAAAAATCTATAAATGAGCGGTCTATCACTCCTACCATTCAAAGTAATGTTGCTCTTAGTAATTTGAAAAGGTAGATATCGAGTACCTCTGGCTTTCTTGCACTAGAGAAGACACAAAATTCACATATTTATAGCACTTAAAGTAGAAAGAATATCTTAATTCACAGCTAACAAATCTTTTTTATTAAAAAAAAATCTGAAACTGTCTTGTTCTATGCAATTCGGTATTTAAAATAGCGTTTTTTAACAGTATTCACTGAATCTCCTGCTTATTCAGAGCAGATGATACATATACACCCACTTTCTCACACCACACCTACAGTTTAAACAGAGCTTTTGTTCCCTGAAAACTGCAGAAAAAGATAAAAGGTGACATGTCTTGCTAAAATAAAAGCATACTGTCTCAAAGAACTTTCCCTTTCCTGTGTACATCTGTTCCAGCACAATGCCTACATCCACGTCTATGCCAACATTTCATACAATTGATCAAACAGTATGGGTTTTGGACTGATCCCTCCTATCTCCTAACTGGACAGAAGCAACCCAGACCTGTGTCCCACTCTGCCAGCTCAGGTATTGTTGCTCTTTTTGAGTGCTGAATTCCCCAAGAATATTGATACTCGCATGGCAGCCCTCTTCCACAGCCTACTCTGCTTGCAGAACAGGAGGGGGAAAGCAAGAGAATACATATGAATTAGCACATTCTGAAAGACTGGGAAGAAAAATCCAGAAGACAAGCACATCTGCTAAGTTCTAAAACCATAGCAGAGCAACCACCATGCTTCAGACAAATCTTTCTCAAACTTTTCACCCAACCCTTCATCTCCGTCACCTCTTCTTCATAAGTCTGTTGGGGTTCAAATTAATCCTTCACACTTCACTTGCTGTTTATAGAGACTTCGACTGTAGCTTTACATTACAGTGAGCTGACACTTCCATTACAAACTTACTCTTTTTTTGGTTCAGCTAATTGTACAGGGGGGGAAATAATTCCAGATTGAAATAAGAAACATATGCACCTAGTTATCCTTCCCAGTATTTGAAACATTTACAGATGATTAATTTTTGTTCAGCAGTTCTGTTTGTCTGTCACAGACTGTTGTTTGACAACAAATTAAATCCAGCTTTAGAGCTCCAAGTACCAAAACTGTGGCTATATGGCACAAACCACGCATCTGCTGTAAGCTTGACTGCTGTTTCACACTCACTCAAAAATACCATTTTGTTTCATACTCACTAAAAATACCTACAATTTATGTAGGGACTAGCAGTCTTCCTGCTACTGTCTGTTCTCCCACAGTCAGCCAAAATTCGGCAAAAAGAACAAAGAGCAAACCCCCCAACTGAAGTTTCCATGTAATTTGACAGAAAGGTGATGGTATGTGCATATGCCTAACAGGGATCAAAGCTGTACCACCATGTGGTAGGGTGATGCACACATTGCAATGATCATGTAACCGCAACCCAGAAGTCAATTTTTCCCCCCTTAACTAACCAATTATGCCTAAGGAAAATAAATATTTCTTTTATTCTCTGTACTCAAGAACAAAATTTGTAACATAACAAAATTTGAAGACAGATAAAATATGACAGTACTGGCATGAAAATAAAACTGTGAGTGCACTGTGCAACAGACCAAGAGAAACGTACAAAACATTTTCCACATGTCTCTGAAGTTTTTAAGTTTTGCATTGACTAAAGTAATGCCTCTCAGTCAGCAAAATGAGAAAATAATTGCAAATATGCAATAGGTATGTACTTTGTATTTATTAACAGTTAAAAAAAAGTCAGGAAATATAAAAATGTGTAGCCTACAAATGTAGTTTTATGATTTCAAGATGCAGAAGTGTAACACCACTGGTTTGCATAAAATGCCTGAATCCTGGATATATCAAGTGGATACTAAGAAAAACATCCTGCATTTGTGACATTTCAACAATTGTCCTTCACCTACTTTGAGTTTTCTAAGTTTCATGTTACTTATCTACTCAATATCACCATCATTGTATTTAGATTTCTAAAGGGTCTGATGTTTACTCCCGTACATAGTCCCTTTTCACTTGATGAAAATGAACGTGTAGGAAAACATATATATGCAACCCAGAATTAAAAAATAGACAAGTAGTAAAAATCACCATTGGAATTTTTTAGTTTCAATATTAAAAACACACATATATATGCATATATATGTATATATGCATGTGTATACATGTTATTATTAAAATTTAATATGTACATTATTAAATTATTAAAAACACATATATATGCATATATATGTATATATGTATGTCATACATATCTTCAGATTTCAACCTTTCAGGTCTTAGGACAACAGCAATGATTTTTTCCCCCCACTGATTTTCCAATATAGTTTCTGTATTACTTAAAAACAGCTGAAGCTATGGTCACATGTGTGCTAGTGTGGCAAGTGAAAACATGCTTTCTGATTTCCACTACTTCGAGTAGTCCTCTGTAAGAGGAATCTACTGTGCCACTGTCAGCAATTACTTATGCAAAAGTGTAATAAAATATCAAAGTCTTAACTGATGTTCAGGAAGTCAAAAAATTTGGGCATCAGTGGGAGAAAAAAAAAAGTCCCTTACCAACAACTACCTTCAGACCTTAAGGAGCACAAACAAATGCACATGTATCAGCTCCATGCAATCAGTGGACAATGAGGGTAATCATCTTTGAACGGGCTGGATCTCAAAACCTGGTTTAAACATGCTGGTAGGACTGGTGCCATCATTTTGCACATGACCCTGATCTACCAAGTGTTGGTTCTTTTGTTTCTTTCATAAATAAAGTTTCTGGCAATAATTTATTTATTTATATTATTTGGTCAAGAGATACCTCTTTATCATGCTGTTCTTGCTGCATCATATGAACACAAGCAACTGAATTCCTTCTATCTTCTGGAATGCAAGCCAGGGTGTGTTTACATACTGAGCAGTCTACCACATGGTGGCAACTGCTTACAGCCACTTTTCCAAGAAGAAATCTAGTAACAGTATTGAGATTATAAAAAAAATATCAAGTGAGGTATCATGATACTCTGGGCTAGAGACTCTTATCAGCTAGTGCACTTAAAATGGGTAGCCTTCCAGTGAGCTATTTTATGATTTATGTTCAGTAAGAATCTCTTCTGCATTCATATCACAGAAATTAGAAAAGGATATGGTGAAAATTTAACATAAATTTGTTGTCAGATTGAAAGAGGATAAGGACAAAGTACAAGATCAAACCCTTGTCTTACTGCATGTCTGTCCTAACTATTATATCTCAGATACAGAGAAAAACTACAGCAAATTACACAAATGTAAAATAATGTGCTAAAGATGCTTCTGTCCATTAGGAAGTGAAATCATGTATTAAATTTATTATAGTCTTGTGTTGCCTGAGTTTTATGACTAGACTGCTATAGCTCATACAAAAGAAGTCACATATTTAGTGAACTGGAAAACAGTTCTAACACAGGCCTTCAAAAAATTAGGATAATTTTATTCATAGTAAATATTAGAAGCAACAAGCAGGAAACTAAATTCTTCAGCCTTTCCCAAAGACTATCAAAAACTGCAAGAAAGGAGTCCTGTGATCCCCTATCACTAATAACAGACAAACTGATCATCTGACACAAAACTCCCCTCAATAGGGCAATCATCTGAGCGATTATGATGATCTTTACCCAGATCTCACATTTAGGAGTTGAAAGGTGGCCTGTAATCTAGCACCTCTTGAAGCTAGAAGGATCCTATCAGACATCAGTAACAGAAGAGATATTTCATGCAGCAGCTTTTCAACTTTCTTGGCCACCAAAGGTATCCATCTACAGCATTTCAAATTATTCTGCTGTGAGAAAGCTACCTATGGCTTGCTACACTTGTTCTTACAGTAAAGACCCGACTTTAGTCAGCCTAGGAATGCGTAAAGTCTCTTGTATAGCTCTAGCTGCCTATTGGGGAAATTACAAGATTTTAACACTGCATACCAGAATCCAAGTACTGAATTCCCCAGTTTAGCTATGAAACATTTGCCAGCCATAAATTTAAGTCATCTGGAAGAAAAATAATGGGGGGGGGGGAAGAAAAAAATTATTAATGAACAGGTAGTGCTGTCAGGCAGAAATTGTGGCATTGGAACCACAGAACTGTGAGGAGGAGATAGTTTTATTTAATCAGGAGAGCTCTTTGATGTGACACAGCATAGGGAGTACTTGTACACTGACAGTAATTGGTTTTCCTTCATTTAAAGTAAGGGTGAAAAAATGAAGTCATGGAGGATCCAACACTAGATCAGATAATTTCCAGACTTGATAAGGTTATTGACAGCATCCAGGCCTTTCATATTTCATAATGTTCTTACTGATACACTTACATTAACTGGATGTTAAAAAGCTCAATGTACAGAATACACAGTGAAACACTATGAAGCAAAGACTGTCTTAAACAATTACTTTCTCAAGCACACCAGAAATATTTAAGACTAAGCCTGCAAAAAGAGCAAATTATTGTAATAATGGCAGCTGAATACTGGTAGCTCAGAACTAAAAACCAGAAGCTTTCCATGATTTTTTTTTAGAATCAAATGTAAATAGAATGAATATAATTTTAATCCCTTTTCAACCTTTCTCATAGCAATCAGCCCTTGGGTTACCCAGGTCCCATTCAGTCTGGTGAGGGTACTGAACACTGTCAACTCTAAAGCCTGGAGGAGTCAAAAACATCTTTGGATCAGGTCCTTAGTTTTGTTACATGTGATTGATGTTTGCTTTCATTCAGGAACTCAGTCACCTCTTCCCATCTATTTGCCTTGTGATGTTTTGCAAACAGCAAGTTTGTTTACTTAGTTGCATAACTGTTAAAACATCTGTAAATAGGAACAGTAGTTGATGCTTTAGTTTCACTTAAAACACAGGGTTGTGCACTCTGCACTGCAGTCCTTTACAGTCACTTCCCCACACCCAGAACTACCTTTGAGAACAGCAGAATTTATGACTCTAAGGTGCAAGGCCATCATATGGGCAGAATCATCGAGGTGACTTCAGAGCAGCCAATACATCACTTTCCAAACAGAATTAATTTGGCTGCTGAACAAGAAACACCAGCTAACAGGACAATTCTGGAATACTTCTATGAAACAATGAATATCAGTGATCATTAACCATACATACATATACACACACACTCTCACATTTAATTGGGCAAAATGAAAGCTTTGGGGCCTGTCAACTAACCCCCCCAGAACTTATACATTTGGTATAGATCACTATCAAGTAATGCCTTAAAACTTACATTGCATGAAGCTACCTTTTGTCTTGTGCCTCCCTTCTCTCACACATCAAGGAAGATGATGTAGGGGCAGCAGCAGTTCTTCCCCATTTACTTGCTGAACTCTGAAGCAACCCCTCCTCCCTGACCGGTGTTTACAAGAATTTCTAATAGTATTTCTACAAATATGCTGTAAGGAACTGAAAGAAGTAATGCCTCAAACATTTCTCGACACAGAAAACCTCAAGGACAAGCTGTGGCCTTTGGATTAGTCTAAGGAATGTCACCAAGGAAAGCAGGAGTGTAGCAAAGGATGCACCCCCCACTCCCTTGTAGTTACATTGTCAAACTCCTTAGACAAGCCTCAAAGGGGGAGACATGGATGTTACAGATGCTCTCAAATAAACAACCAACCACCAAAAATAAAAAAGTAATTATTAACACAGTTAACTAGCTCTCTGTAAATTACAGGTTCGAATGTCTGTGAGAGGAGAACAGAACAACTTTTTAGGGTTTAACTGCAACCCAAAACACATAACAAAGAACTCCCTAGGCTTTAACGGCAACCCAAAACGCTTTATCACTCACCTGACAAGTGAGGGCTCTCAACCTCGAGGACCTGCTCAGGGCAGCGTCCCGACCCGAGGCACCTCGAGGAGTTTCCTTGGGCAGGTCCCGACCCAAGGGGAGAGTCCTCGACCGCAGCGTGCTGATCCAGGGGACGAGCTCAAAATGGCTCCCCCAGGGGACTGCATTGATACCCAGGCCCAATCTGACCTGTAGTCAATAGCGGCTCCCACTGGCCAAAGGCCCCAATGACCACGAAGCCCTGAGAACAAAAGCAGCCAGGAGCTGCTGCACTTCAGCAGCCAAGAAGCTCTGCTTTCATTGGGCGGGGGCACCTGCCACAATAGACTGAGCGAAACCAAATGTTTATCACTGGCTCCATCCTGTAGCGATTTGTGGCTCTATTGTGTACGCCAGCCACCATGCATGCATTGCTAATGAACTGATAAGAGGCGAGCATTTCATGAAGTCAGCAAAAACCTGTAGGACCAGAGGAAAAACTAAAGGTGGGCAGATACGCTAATCAGCGGATACGATGAACTTAAAAGGCAACAGAAAACTTTACTGTGTGTGCACCCACCACCCGAAATTACTGGACCTGAGACAACGCTGGATCCAGGGGTGGTGATCCGAATTTCTTTGACTCTCTTTCTCTTCTTTCCTTTTCTTTCTTATAGATTTATAAGACACCACATTGCTTATTATCCTTTTCCAAGTTTAAATTTTTCTCCAGCACAAGTAAAACATTTTAACAGGTCGTTTGGTGTTGTTTCACCTTAATTTAACCCAAGGGGATCACAGAACCGTTGAGATTCTCTAGGCTTCTGGGTCGTGACATATGCCTACAAGTATCAAGGGTTTCTTAACGAAGTTGTGCAAAGAACAGTTACTGCCTTTCCCTTTGTGCCAAATGAGATGACAGTGGTATAGGCCAGTAAAAGTACAAGATTATTTGCAGATAACCTTGGTTTTCTTTTGTCAAATAAAACAAGAGAATCATAAAACATTATATAAAGGGAATTAAAAAAAGCTACACCACACTCTGCCTAAAACATTAAAAAAAAAAAAAACAAAAACCAAAAAAAACCCAAACAAACAAAAAGAGGATGGGGGGAGGTGGAAGAAAGAATTACAGAAAGGCAAATGAACTTATTTCCAGGACCAAAAAACATTCTGTACAATGTACTACTGATATATTTTTAACCTTGACACTTTCATTAGTCTGTGACATATATTAACTAACGATGAACAGCAGAACATGACATGATTAAATACTAGCAGTGCAGTATTAAACTCATTAGGTTATATTGCTAATACCACCCTCTGCAAGAACAAACTTCACTGGAATTTACATATTTTTACACACTTCTGAGTTTATCAGACCTGAGCCTTAACCCACATCTTCAGTATCAATGGAGCAACATCACCTAACATTAGTTAAGATTATCAATGTAAGGTAATGTAGATCTGCATTGTAAAAATCAAGACACATTCATCAAAAAGCCATACGCAAATGTTGATCTAAATTCTCTAGTAGAAAGATTAGACCTTTCTATATTGAAGGCATAACAAGAATACCATTGGATTAAGGAAAGACTTTGCAGATGGGCATTACTACCAGGGAACACCACCACTACATGCTATGTTCCTAACATTTTCAAACTGTGATTCTTCCTTTGCTTTCTGTTGTACTAGGAGATATTAAATTCTGAAAGCCACAAAAAGGTGAAACATGACACTGTCTGCTATACATCAGCTATAACACACCTCAGTCTCTCCCCTTTCTTACCCACAGCCAAAAGGAAGAGGAGGTAGATAAAGCAGCAGCTCTTCCCGATTTTCTTGTTCAACTCTGATACAAACCTTCTGTGTGCTGTAGGTACCATCAACCATTTCTTAATGAAATTGTTTGGAGAAGAATTACATTGTTTTCCCTTTTGTCAAACAGGGCTACAGTAGAACAGCCTGGCAGCAGTAAGACATCTCCTTTACAGCCCAAAGAAAACTGGGGGACTGAAGTCTACAAAATATAATGACTTAAGGACACATTTGGAAATATCTCTTTGTTAGTCATGCACTCTTCTACTTCATTTCACTTTTATGTCTACTATGCTTCTTCTGGCTCTCATGTGAATATTGTCTATAAAAGAGTTACCAGTAAAAAAGACTGAAGAATAATTTCCAGATTTTCTTTACTTTCCTACTTCAAAAGCATCCCTCTGATGGTTTTAGCAGGGAGATCACACATCTTCTTTTAAAATCCACAATCACCCTGTCACACATTACATGTATTAATTGATAGTTAAACTTGGCATTTGAGATCAGTAAAGTCATGCTACTAGGTATCTTGGTCATAGGAATAAAAACTAAGTTTTGTTTCTTTTTTTAAGAGGTGTGGTAGAAGGGAAAAAGAGGAAGGAGGCTTTGGAGATATTGAATAAGTATGACTTAATTTTTGTAAAACCTATAAATTCTTTACTTCAGAAATTGAATTACAAAAGAGAACCGTTTTACAACTGCATGCTTTGATTCTGACCACATTCCTTCTTCTTCCTGCACATGATGTCTTTCTGAAAGATGCAAATAAAATGTCATTCATTCTTTACCATAATATGCTTGCTTTATGTATGCCAGCTTTCTAATGAGCTGGCACATTAGTCAAATGCAATCAAGGTAATAAGCTAATTCAGGTTTAAAATATTATCAAGATGTTTTACAAATTGTCTCAGTATTTAACTATTCAACATACATTTATAAAGTACTTTTCATGATGAGAATAGCAAGGTATTGTACAAAAAGGGATAAAAAAAAAAAAGCCAGCAGAAGCCACGGAATAAGAGACTTCACAGTTCTGCCAAGCTGCCTGAAACACCTGAGATACTGGTGGTGTACTCATCTAGTTTTTCAACACAGCCACAGAACTGCCGATTCAATACCCTGGGCAGAGAATAGATGACAAGGGCTCCAGCACCTGACTTCTTCAATTTGCATTTAGAGATGATTAATAAATCACAATCTATTAAATGCACAGCACAGGATGACATGTGAAGGAAATGAAAGTTTAACTCAGCAGGACTAAGGTCATGAAAGATCTTAAAGATTAAAAGTAAAATGTGAAGTGAAAACTTTAGCAGAAGGCAATGTATTTATGGAGTGACTGCAACATACTCCTCAGCTGGGAATTAACCAGGAACACTAATGTGTTTAGTCCTCAAACTGTTAAAAAAACCTGCTGACTGCTAAGAGAAATCATTTATCCTTTTGTGTGTACTGATTAAATCCCTCTAACCTAGGTAACAGCAGTTACCTAACTGTCTGTGAAATCAATTGCTGTCCCCCCCGTCAGACTCACAGGGGAAAGTGCATGAAGTGCAGAAAAGCTCCCCTGTTAATATCATCAGCTGTCACTCTTGTTAATGGCTGAAAGAGTATGAAAACTACTCTTTCACCATCAGAAATGGCCCATCAGGTTCAGTTTTAGGCACATTAAAAAAAACATATTTCAGAATCTGTTTTAGTCTGGAAATTAACATTCATTGTAAAGTCAGATCAGATATACAAATCCAGCCATTCTGATTCAGCTGCTTCTGACACTTCATGTCAAACAATGCCATAGGGAGTGAAGATGAATGTCGCCTGTATATGACACTGGATAACGATGAAAGGTCCCCAAGTTTTCACTATAACACCAGGGTCAAGTAAATGTTAGTATTATCCTCTGCAGCACTTTCACTAGTATGTTCTCTTTATGTCAGAGGTACAATTTTCCACTTTAATTCTAACTGCAGGAGGTGATAGATACCAGACTGAAAAATCTACTAAGGTTCTATATTAAATTGCTTACCACATATTAAGAGAATGGTGACATTTGGTCAGGATACTAATGTTGCCCCACCTCTTGTTTTAGTCAGAGAGAACATAAACACCCAGTTTAGAAATGAGATATTTAAGCAAGCAACTTCAGAATTCCTGAAGACTGAATTTTATGTTTGTTAGGTAGCTTATTGATCAGAAAACTAAATGCTGCAGCATGCTGAGACAAATAACATATCTGTACATACCATTGGTATGAAGAAATATAGTTATCTGTTGCAATCATTCCAACCTCAAATCTCTCAAACATCTTTCTTTCCCCAGTGTTCTAACCTTTAACGAAGCTACAGAAAATGCATTTATCTTGTGAGATCAAAATGTTGCTTCTACACATTTTGTTCTCCTGATCATCTGTTTTTTACTCTGCTTCTTGTTTCATATAAAATTATTTCATCCACTGACATTCACAAGCAAGATTAACATGAATATTTCCAATGTAATATTTAACTGTGTACATTTGTAAAGATATATGGCTGTCATAAAACAGCAGTAAGTTATCCAGGGATTGGGTCAATACCCAATGAATCCAGTCAAAGACTGCCATTGATTCTGACCAGCTTTGGACCAGACCCTAGCAGAGATTTTACAACTTTTTTAATTCCTGGCTTCATTCTAATGCTGCTCACACTATGTATTTAGTATTAACATTGCCTCTGGGGAAACTGCTTTTTGCAATGCCTTCGAAATTATGAAGCACTTTGAAGCTTCAATAAAAATTATGGGTTTATAACAAAGTAATTAGTCACTATAACATGCAGAGCATTGGAAAAACAGGAAACTAAAAATTAAAAGTTAGTTTTAAAGCCTTATCTACAGAACTAAAATTAAAATTGAACTTAATACAATGAAGAATCTTCCTACCTGGCAGGAAAAAAAGCTACTACAGATTTTACAGGACTTTCCATAATAATGCTTCGACTAACTTCCTTTCTTTTTACTTTCTTTTGTTACCAGAAAATATTAGATATGTGAAGAGCCAGTAGCTGTAAGAAAGTAACAGACGTGCAGATATGAGGTGTTGTTCACAAACCGAGGTACCATATATTACCTTATGCTTTCTTGGAGACAAGAGTTTGGGTCACTCAGTGTAAAATAATACTTTAACTTTTCTTGCCAAAATAAATATTTTCTTCCCCTTGCACAGCCAGGCATCACCTAGTTTGAAAAATTCCATGATGCCTTAATTTTACCATATTCAATTAGTATCTGTAGTGTTCTGACACATGTTCAGCTAGTCAAAAATGTAGAATACATCTTGTTAGTAAAAATCAAACAGCATATCAACCTGTTTTGTTTCACTTTCGTGTTAGTTACTATAGTTCTAAAAAGAAAAGCTTAAGCAAAAATAGGTTCATAGTTTGAGGACTACAAGTTCTGAAGAACCATGCCCTTGTTAATTTTCAGATGTATCTGCACTTTGATCTGTTTCCCTTTCCCTGATTTGTTTTTTCATATACAGCTCTAGTATAGAAGAAAATAAATCATGCTTGAAACTTTTTTTTTCTTTTTTGGGGGGGGGGTAGGGGGGCAAGAATACTAATAGATATTTACAAAGATCTTAAGCTATTGCTTGAGAGCACATTAAGACATTCACATGAATATTGTCTGTGCAGGATTTATTTACTTTCAAAACCCTTTACTAAATCTAGGCTGTCAACCTAGGAGGTCAACACTGAGTTGAAACTTTGGGAAAATATGATGTTTTTCTCTAAAAACATAGAAATATATTTGATAAAATTTAGATTCATCGTAGCTTATAAAGCTGTGAAAGGCTAAATTTATCACAGAAACAGCAATAAACATGCAATTATACTTAACAGCGCAAGATTCCTACATGTGCCTAAATATTTGAAATGAGCCTCAGAAAGGCTAATTTGGAGCAATCTATTCTTTAAAGAAAGTCTTGCATTCTTTTACTCTTCCCTTTAATTACGTACTGCAAGCAGCTAAATACCCCTTGAAGACATTGGCTAAGTGTTGCTGAAGCCCTCAAAATAAAGTTTAAGTCACACATGGCCTTTGCGCTGACCTTCTTCTTAGGAGTTAATGTAATCTCTAGCAGTCAGGTACTAGCTAAACAGTCCATTCAGTCCACTACTAACTACAATATTCCAGTTCAGCATGTGTGTAATTAAGAAAACAGCTAATTTTTATACACAGAATGATTGAGCTGTCAGTGCAATTTAGAAAGCTCTACAAAATAATCTGCTTTAAATATTTAGTCATTTTCCAAGATGAGCGTTATCTGCTCTTCAATTTGGATAAGGAACGAACTGTGCAGTTTTATATGTCCCATAATCATATCACATAGCTAAAGACATCGTAAGCACCAAGTAATGTGACATTTGCTAGGTGTACTGTAAAAAATGTTATTTTGTAAATAACAGTACTGCATGTCTAGTAAGTAACTATAAAACTAGTCTAAATTATCAGCTTGCAAGTTGCTGTTGTTCTGGTTGCAGTTAATCATATATGTTCCTTTTTCATACCTTCTTCTTATATGAATAATGCATAACTTCAGCACATAAATTCATATGACTGCCTCTTTGTCATTGCAGCACCTGTTCATTTGTTTTTGGAGCCAGGGCTCTACCTATTTGTAAATAGCAAACAAGCACCTACACACATAGAAAATTCATAGGGATTCACATTCAGGAATATAATGCAAGATTTTTTTTATTTTTATTTTTCATTGGTGTTCACCTAATCCATGAAATAATATTTAAGTTAGAGCTGTAAAATGGTCTTATTTCCTCACTGTAAAAATATACTTCTATAAGCAGGTTTTACTCAAATTATTTTTACCCACATCTTCCACAGTATCTGCCAAAAAGAAAATCCCTTCTTTTTTGTCATATGTCATCTTCTCTTCCCTCTACCTACATGCCCCAACACAATCCCTAACTCCAATGAACTCTGCCTGCACCAATTTCTTGTGAAGCAAAGCAAAAAAACCAAACTTTGTCCTCTTTTTTAAAATACTGGTTAATCTTTTGATCCATCACTAGCCACTTGCTTATTACTGTTATTCTTAATAGCTCTGCTCCCAAAACCTTATAGTATGGCCAAAGACTTGAGCTTGACAGAAGGTATGTCTGCTCTGGTGCCAAGAATCATAGAATGGTTTGGATTGGAAGGGATCTTAAAGAACATCTACTTCCAACCCCCCTGCCATGGGCAGGGACACCTTCCACTAGACCAGGTTGCTCAAAGCCCCGTCCAACCTGGCCTTGAACACTGCCAGGGAGGGGGCATCCACAGCTTCTCTGAGCAACCTGTTCCAGTGTCTCACCACCCTCACAGGAAAGAATTTCTTCATTAGATCTAATTTAAATCTGCCCTCTTTCAGTTTAAAACCATTACCCCTCATCCTATCACTACACTCTCTGACAAAGAGTCCCTCCCCATCCTTCCTGTAGCCCTCTTTAAGTATTGGAAGGCCGCTATAAGGTCTCCCCAGAGCCTCCTCTTCTCCAGTCTGAACAACCCCAAATGTCTTAGCCTGTCCTCACAGGGGAGGTGCTCCAGCCCCCGATCATCTTCATGGGCCTTCTCTGGACCCCCTTGAGCAGGTCCATGTCCTTCTTATGTTGGGAGCCCCAGAGCTGGCCATGGCACTGCAGGTAGGGTCTCACAAGAGCAGAGTAGAGGGGGAGAATCCTCTCCCTCGACCTGCTGGTCACACTTCTCTTGATGCAGCCCAGGATACAGTTGGCTTTCTGGGCTGTGAGCGCACATTGCTGGCTCATAGTCAGCTTTCCATCCACTAATACCCCCAAGTCCTTCTCCTCAGGGCTGCTCTCAATCCACTCATGCCCCAGCCTGTATTTGTGCATGGGATTGCCCCGACCCACATGCCGGACCTTGCACTTGTCTTTGTTGAACTTCATGACGTTTGCACAGGCCCACCTCTCCAGCCTGTCCAGGTCCCTCTGGATGACATCCCTTCCCTCCTGCGTGTTGACTGCACCACACAGCTTGGGGTCATCAACAAACTTGCTGAGGGTGCATGCAGTCCCACTGTCCATGTTGCCAACAAAGAACCTGGCTTGGACACACACATATGAATCTTTGCTCCATTCTACCTTTTCAGGTTGTTTCATTCATTGAGAGCCTGTGTCATAGTTCAAGCTGTTTAACACCTATACCTGTTTTTGAGAATTAGCCACCGCTTGAATGACTAAGGACAAAACTCTAGCTCCCAAGGAGTTGAGAGGTGAAATTCATCACTGTCTAAAACTCACTGACCCTAAAGTTACGTTACAGTATTTTCTGCACACCCAAACCCACCAGGGCTGAGCCCAAGACAAATGTGTATCCAAGTTAATTCGCTGACAGAGCAACTCAGGGAAACAGTGTTCGAAAGTCTCTAAGATTCATGAATTCTGACAGCCATCACAGCCCCAGCTTCAGTGGAACACATTTTACAGATTCTAGAAGTTTTATTCATAAGAAAGTATCTCTTAACAGACCTCATCCTCTTACCAACAAATAAGATATCTTTAACTGAAAGCAACATGTCAAGGCTATGCTATTGTGCAGTACAACACACTGAATTTTCTTCTAACAAGGTCAGAGAACTTTGATCTGAAAACAGAAGATGAACAAGTGAAACCCAACACAGAAGGCTGGTTTGCCTTTAGAAATAATGTGGGGTTTATAAAAAAAAAAAAAACCACCCAACCAAAAAGTGAAAATTCTGTTCTTTTCCAGCTGTGAATAAAAATAATGAAAAATGTCTTTATTTTAATGCTTATTTTCCTGCTGTAATGAATGCTAAAGTAGAATTGCACTTTAGAGTCATTACTTCAATGTTTAAATTGCAGCTATGGCTGCATTTTAATAATAAAGTAATCAAACACTTCTCAAGATTAAGGAAACTCTGTAAAAATTCAAGTATGTCTAAAATGCAGGTGACAAATGAGCAAGAAAAGGCTACACAAATGCTAATTTGAGTTTGTACGTGCTTCCTTTTCCCATTGCTATTAAAAAAGAAGGTGCAGAATTAGGTCTAAAGAAATATAAGACAGACATCAATAAATTAGAGCAAGTTCAGTTGAGGGCCACCAAGGTGGCAAGGGAGTTGAAGCACTTGACCAAAGATGAGAAACTAAGGGAACTGGGCTTATTTGGCCTATAAAAGAGGTGCCTGAGGAGGGACCTGATAGCAGCCTTCCCACTCCATGAGGACAGTAAGGAATTGGAACAGTTGCCCATAGTGGTTGTGTAGTCTCCATCCTTGGACAGTTTCAAGACCCAAATGAATAAAGGTATAAGCAGTCTGGTCTGATCCCATAGCTGCCCAGGAGGCTGGACTAGACACCTCACAAGAACTTCCTTCCACCTAAATTATCCTATGATGCTATCGTTCAGAAAGTTCTAAGAAGCTGAAGGACATCTCAGGTACTCATTTGAGGCTTTAGGCCCATTCGGGTTCATAGTTCCAGTGTATGGAATAGAACTTCAGCGCAACGGTTTCTCACAAAATTAAATGTTAAAAACAAATCATCAAACTTAAGGGCCAAAAGTCATGATCTTAACTTATTCCTCTTTTTATACACATACTGTAAAGGCTAACATCATTTTTTTTTATTTTCAAAGCATCTGCAAATCCAGCAATACATGCAGTTTGGGTCCCAAATCACTGTGACATCTGAACTCAGATGAACTTTAAGCATAAATAGTAATTTCATCATATTATAAGTCATTCCCTATGCAAAAAAAAAAAAAAAAAAAAAAAAAAGGCACTACACTATCAAAACACAGGAAAAACAAAGCCTGAAGGAGTACACCAAGACTAGGCTGCAATGGCAGCTTTATAAACACTTGTCATGAGGCAGATTCAGAGTTTAGAATTAATTGCTAAGGCTGAGTTCCCTTGCTATAAAACATCCTTATCTTTCTTTCCTCCTATAAAAATATAAGAGGCAGAACTGGCAGCGGGGTGTTACAAGTAACATTATCTTAGAAAACATTTGTCAAGGAAAAAGTGTTTGCTGGTATAATACCAGAAGGGAAAGGAGGACCAAAACAAACTTCTGGGTTTATAATTAAAGCCTTCATTGATTCCTTTTTGCGTTAGAATTAATAGATTAAAAATTCAGTATTTGAAAGACTAAGCCTCTGTCAGATCTTTTTGAGTTCAATGGATTTCTTTATATTAATTTTGTTTTGCCAAAATTCATCAAAAAGAGCTAGAAAATATGCAGCTATTTGATAATGTAAATAAAATTCAAGGAAGAAGAAGAATATGTTAAGACTTTCTTGAGTATAGAAACATTTTTATTTTTTCAGTACTTTTTAGTATTAATTTGTAATTTATAATGTACATATGAAAACATATGTTTTTATCTTTCATCAGCCAGTCTTTCCAATTCATACCTGCCAAGCCAAGGACTGATATTGGGGAAAAATAGGCTCTAAAGCAGACCGGAAGCATCACCCGCCCAGCTCTCCAGTGTGTGTCTACTGCCAGCTGTGCCACCATCCAGCCCCAAGGAACACAACACCAAAGGACATAGGGTATCATTTTTCTATCTCACAATATTTTTAAGAAATACATTTCTTCAAGTACTTTGAAGTTTCTGGTTTCACATAGTGATCTTCTCTTTTCTTGATGCAAACAGTATCATTTCAGAAATCAGACTCTGGATTTCTCCAAGGCTTTTGATATGGTTCCCCACTGCCTCCCCCTGGAGAAACTGACACGTTACGGTCTAGACAAGTGGTCTGTGTGGTGGGTGGTGAACTGGCTGACAGGCTGCACCCAGATGGTGGAGGTAAATAGCTCCTCTTCAAACTGGCAATGTGTCACAAGTGGGGTCCCCCAGGGATCGATATTGGGTCCAACACTGATATCTTCATAAGTGATCTGGATGATGGGATCAACTGTACCCTGCCTGATGAAGTTTGCTGATGATACCAAACTGAGTGGTTAAGTGGACACTCTCGAAGGGAGACCCACCCTGCAGAAAGACCTGGATAGACTGGAAGAGTGGGCTAACAAGAACCTTATGAACTTCAACAAGGACAAGTGTAAGGTCTTGCACCTGGAAAAACTTAGTCCAGGAGTGCAGCTCAGATTGGGATCTACCTGGCTGGAGACCAGTTCTGTGGAAAGGGACCTGGGGGTCCTGGTGGACAAGCAGCTCAATATGAGTGAACAGTGTGCTGCTGCAGCAAAGAAAGTCAACAGGATGATGGGTTGCATCAACAAGGGCATCACCAGCAGAGATAAAGAAGTCATTATCTCACTCTACCCAGCACTTGTCAGGCCACACCTGGAATTCTGTGTTTAGTTTTAGTCCCCACTATATAAAAAAGATGTAGACAGGCTGGAAAGTGTCCAGAGGAGGGCTACAAAGATGATCAAAGGACTGGGAAGTCTGCCATGTGAGGAGAGGCTGAGAGAATTGGGTTTGTTCAGCCTTGAGAAGGCTTAGGGGAGACCTTATCACCATGTTCTAGTATTTAAAGGGTGACTATAAAGAAGATGGAGACTCCGTTTTTACAAGGAGTCACATGGAAAAGACGAGGGGTAACGGGTACAAGTTACTCCTGGAGATAATTCCAATTGGACACAAAAGAAAAATTTTTCACAATGGGAACAATCAGCCACTGGAATAATCTCCACAGGGAAGTGGTGGATTCTCCAACACTGAACACTTAAGATTCAGCTGGACAGTGTGCTGGGTCACCTTGTCTAGACTGTGCTTTTGTCAGAAAGTTTGGACCAGATGATCCGTGAGGTCCCTTCCAATCTGGTATTCTATACTTCTATGATTGATTCAATTATTTGAAAGCAAGCAAAGTAATCAAAGTCCTCCTTCTTGTAGACACATACCCCATCCCACTGAAGCAGCTTTTGTGTATGTTGACTTTCTGATTAATAGTTTGTTACTCTCATTTAACACATCCCTCCTTCTTAATAATTCGATTTCTCCATTCCCAACACAACCACAACTTCCCCAAACACATCCCTGACTGCTTGTTTCTGCCAGCTCCACAACCTGTCAACATGACCCTTTCTTTGATGGGCTGCAGTGATGCATTACAGACCAGCAGCACAAGGAATAAAATACCATACCCAAAACAGGAGTAATAAAAATGCAGACCACTACTTTGAACTATCCTTTATCAGAAATACTGATCTTTGACTCCTCTTCAACAAAATACCCAAGAACTGCAGTGGTCATGACAGCTTGTAACATATTCCTTTACAAACTTTTTAGAGTCTTTCCATATCACTCCTTGCTGTTGCCAAACCGCAAGTGCATTATCTTGACATCTGTCTACCATGTAAATAATAATTATTTTTTTCTTGAGTTTAGTTGAGCTCAAAATTCCTATTGCTCAACGAGTAACACAGTCACTGGGTAACCATCCACCCCAATCCATAATTAATGCATTCTTCCTTAGTGTTTTCATTAACATTTTACAGAAATTCCCCATTACGTCCTGTCAGAAGTCAACTGTTTGATTTGCCCTCAATTCTTTCTGTACAAAAAAGGAATACAAGATGAAATACAAACAGTAATACTAATAATCCATTATCTTGCATTCAGACATCAACACAAGAATCTTTGTCCATTCAACAACTCATCCAACATAACAGGATAGGCGTCCAACATGTCTACGAACCAATAAGTACCAGCAAGGGCTTAATAAGGCTGCAGTTAACATCCACAGGGATCCTTTGCCCTGAAAGGACATTTCAGCACACTTCATGATGCTTCAAACATATTTACCAATTTGTTGGTAATATTCAGTCTGTGCTATTCAGAGTACACTGTGTCACTTACCTCTTCAAATGGAGAAAATAAGCAATACCACATGGTTTGTGCCTGTAGTAGGAGTGAATTTCAAATTAAAAAACATGAATATTCACAATTTACAAAATACAGGAACAGAGATAGTGTACTGCATTAACATTTTTGCATTTGGTTTGTTGCCAAGTCCGATAAAGATAAAACAAAATTTAGTATTAATTATACCTTGACAATCTCCGTCCATGTAATGGCTGTGTTTTCAATCTGTAAATGTATTATTAATTTGCATATAAACTAGATTAGAAAAATCTCAAATACTGTTTACAACTGCCTAATTTTCTCATTCATCAAAAGGTATCATCTCATCCTCAGCATTTATTGTTTGAGAGATTTAATAATTTTATTGACATGTTTATTTTTAAGGAAAAGAATACTGTTATTTTCTATTTTATATTAATGTAACTATAACTTTAATGGGTTTGATCTACCTAAAGCAAATGGGATAGCAACATACAAGCTGCCAGTTGTCTGCCATGGAAATTTGCAGAGTGGTTTATTTCAAAATGAAATATCAAGTAAATTTGCAAAACAGAACATAAAACCTACCACAAATGGCCCTAATGCAAGTGCAAGAAAAAATTGTAGTACATAAAATAAATCAAATACTGGAGAAAAAAAAAAGTTTTCCCTTGTGTAACTATGGCCCAATCTTTACACTCTTAATAGCACTGTACAGAAATGAATCACAATGTATTTCTTCCCTTTCATGTTTTCAAAGCAAAATTAATTTTGGCTGATAACCAAATCACAGAGAACTAAGAAACAAATTAAGGTTTGCCTGGCTGACCTTTTAGAAGAGTAAAAGGAGTCTTTCATATGAACTGTAGCACACTTGAATTCAGGCCAAGTTATTACTGACTAATAGTTATTACCATGTGCTGGCGGTTTGATACCCAAGTAAACTAATTCAATGATCTCTGTTAAAATCCTTTTTGACACATGAAAAACAAAACAAACAAACAAACCAAAGCAAACAAACACACAAAAAACCAAAACAGAAAAAGCCCAAAACATCATCACAACTTGACTTTTGTCTGCAACCTCAAAAAGTCTGGAGATAGGCCGGCTTTCACAACAGAGTAAATTCCTCACCCTGGAAGCAGTTACCAGGAAGATTACTGCATGCCACCAGACAGTGCAGGAAAGCTTGCAGTGCTCATATCATACCTGTTATGTTTCCTAATTGAGATCAATATCTGAGGCTGAACCAACTCTCATTAACCCCAGTCTTAGTAGAAATTTTACAATGCAGAAACACTGAAAACACTAGCAGAATTTGTGAACCCACTCATCTGGTGAACTAACATTTTGCATCAGCCTCCATTCTGCTTACAAAGGTGTATCTTTGGTTACTAACTGGAAAACAAATGATGAAGAAAATAGTCTAGTCTGGGTATCCTTATAAGAAAAAAAAAAAAATTCGAAATCCCTGACTCTTCACCATCCTCTGTTAAAAACACATTTCCATTATGGTTCATCATACAATGAGTCAAGATTGTTATACTCTTAACAACCTACTGCAGATATCAAGCCCATATGCTAGATGGTCTTTTCTAAACCATCAGTCCTACTAAAAGCTTTTCCCTCTATCCACATAGTCAAACTGGATAACCTAATTTAGCTAAATTTAGAGTGATCTCAAAATAGCTTCTTCCATTTCAGACTTGGAAGTATTTCCATGCTTACAGGAAAGAGGCGGGGGACAGACAGACAACACCACCCGTGTCAATTGGTCTAACAATAGATCTGACCTCCCTAAAAAAATCTTTTCTTGATTATATATTTAGGTCATGACAGAATTATAAAAGTACAACTATCAGAAATCAAGTATTTCAAATACAACAAAGTCATCCAAGTGCCACAAGAAAGCAGACAACAGCTTTTGCAACTATTGCTACTTCTGAAGCAAACTAGTAAGTGGCATCCATTTAGCAGAACCTGCAGGCCATTTTGAAAACTGGCAGATGTTTTGACAGATGTTTAGATAAACAGTAACTTTCTAGAGGGGACCTGCAAAAGCTCTTGTGACACAAACCCCCAAGATTGACCCCAAGATACTGGTTCTGCTAGCTCCTCTCAGCAGGGCCCTTTTGCAGTGCTTTCTCATGAACCACAGAAAATTACTGACTGGTCCAACAGTACCAACAAGACTTCTGCCTCTCCTGCTAATGGTGATTATTTGGAATTGGATAATTATGCACAAATAGATACAAAATGTATCTTGTTTGCCCATGTGGTCTTTCTACACCATCCAAAAGTAAAGATGTGAGTGACAGTGAAAACTATAAAAGTGTTCCCATGAAGAGATATGATAGAGATATACCTGAGCATACATGATTACCCTTTTACTATGATTTCTATGAATAAGTGATCTCAGTGGCATTTTTTTTTTTTTTGTATTTCTGGTTACTGAAAGGATAGGACCTGGCAGATCACTTCAGAAAAAGTGGCAGTTGAAGTACTGGGTAAAAGATAGTCATACCAAAAGTCTAAATAAAATAGGTGACCTGAACTGCCCTGTAGAGGAACATAATTTTGCTCCAGACACCTAAATTCACCTACAGATACCAGCCTTCTAATCTGGCTGCCAGAAACTAGTTACCATGGATAACTCCCTGATGACCATATGATCAGTTTTACTAGTTCTCAGGTGTTTAAGAAAATAGTCCCTATGTATCTGCCTGTAGTACGTGTTGATATAGAAAGAAGCTAATCTATAGTCAGTCATTAATTTGACTATATTTCACTAATGTGATTTCTGCTGTATTCCAAAACCAAAATGGAAGCATTCAGTTTATACTCTACAATTTCTGAATAGTGGTCCCAATATATTTTTTACTTAATTATGAATCCACTATATTTCTTACTACACTGATGATCAGAGCATACAGAAAGTGAAGAGTCTGATGTCTAATTATCACCTATTTGATTAGTTGAGTACTATTTTGATTTTTTATCTCCTTATGGCATGAGAGTACAGCTTGATTTTTCTGAACTACTACACTTGGGTAACAAATTACTTTCTCCTTCTCTTTTCCAATCTCTTCCCAGTCTGCCCAACTTGACCATGAATTCCCAAAGCTAATGGAAGGAGGAGGGGGTGTGCATGGAGGAAATCAGAAAGATTAGTTTTTATACCTGTTTTTTGCAGTATCGATGTTGCTCAGATTCAAGGATGTTGATTCAGCAAAAATGCAATGAAGCCAGATGATGCCCAAAGGAAATCAGAATCATATTTTTGAAACAATTTCTAACAGTTTTTAATTTATTAGTTTGCTTTCTAGAGATACTGTTATAAGCACTTCAGTTCTGATCCTTTGTTTCACATATTGTGTGTTTCATTTTTTCCTCCTATAAACTTATCTACTCATTAATGAAAGGCAGCTTTTTCATCTCAAACTTGGGAAACTCAATTTAGTAACTTTTAAATAACATCATTCAGGTTCTTAAGGCTTCAATCTATAACTGATAATTATATGACTATTCAGACAACATTAACTAACATCACATTTGAAGTCATATGCATCATACCCAATTGTAAATCTATTTGATGATTCCTTTGTATATATAAGCTTAACTTTTGTTGACAGGGCTAAATTGGGATTTAGCTTCTAGCAGGAGTGCATTTAAATGTAAATTTACTTTTTTTCAGCAACAGATTTTCAGAACTTAACATGAGAAACTTGAATTTAATCAAGGTATTTGCACACACAATTTCCTGTGCAAAACAACCATGCAAGTAAATTTATCAAGCAAGTTATTTCTATTTGGTTGCAAGTGTCTGTGTGCATACAATCTGACTAGGTAAAGTTTTGTGCATGCGTACAATCTGGGTAGGGAAACTGCACATTGAAAACTGACCAAAAGATTTGGTTTCAAGAGCTAAAACTGTGAAAGATTAGACTGCTAAAGGAAATAAGATATCATAAAGAAAATAAGATATCAGACTGAGCTGCTTATTTACCTCATCACACATTTATATAAACCTCCACATTAAAAAGCAAGAGCAACTGAGCAAGGAGAAGAGTAAAAAGGAAGATAGATAGGGTTTTGTTTCCTTTTATTAAAGATATTGTTGTACTATTGTCAGTGTGGAGAATTACCTTAAAAAAAAAGTTACAGAGAAAGCAGCATTTTATGATTCAAGGCATCTAGACATTCCCCCTCCACCAGCTGAGATTAAATGCCTATTATTACAGGTTAGAAATTGGGGATGCCAGCAAAGGTTTAAAAGAGTTCTAAGGTGAACAATTTCTTTGTAAAGTCTATTAGCAGATGAGAAAAACCTGTGTGGATACTTGTGTGGCATCGCTGGAGAACAACGGATGTGTTGTGAGCGATCCAGACCAAGGGGCCTCACTGTGACAGCAAGCTGCAGCTGTGTTCAAGGACATAAACAAGGCCGAGATGGCCTGAGAAACTACATTCCTGGCCAAGAGATAAAGGTGTTGGAATGTCAAAAACAGGGGGTCTACCTGGGGGGAGAGCAGCGCATGGACACCACACTGGGACCAATCATAGAGGGCAGAAGGGCGCGTGAACAAGTGGCTTTAGCCTATTAGCAATAAGACAGCTGCGCGTGAAGCTTGAGATAGAGTATAAATTGCTGTGTAGCCTTTAATAAAGTGGCATCAGCTTGATCACATTGGTCGTCTAAGTTGTGTCCGAGACTTCGGCGTCGGCAGCTGGCACCCGACCAGGGACCCGAGGGAGCCTCATTGAAGATACGCGGGACTCAAGCCCTGGGAAATCGGGACCCTCCCGTCGGTGCTCGCCCGAGCAAGAGAAGACGCTCCGGCGGGGGCGGAAGCAGCCGTAGCAGGCGCTGCCCCGGCGCCTGGGAAGACGCGCGCGCGCAATCGTCGGGAATCTCGCCCTGATCAGGTGAGCGGCTGGGGAGGAGATGGGGTCCACGCTGGGTAAAGAAGAAGCGGCAGTGGTTAAGCTCTTCCAACATATACTCTCTAAGAGAGGATTATTTTATCAGGGGAACCTGAGGAGGGTGCTGTTGTGGGCTCGGCAGCACGGACTAATCCCCTCAGTGACCGCAGCCTTTGAACCTGATACTTGGGAAAAGATCGGCGCAGCACTGTGGAACAACATTAGTTCAGGTTCTAAAGACAGTAGGAAACTCTCCACTGTGTGGAGATTGGTCCTAGACACTCTGACAGAACTGAAAGCGGAACGGCAGACCCCCGCCTCCGCTTTCGCTGCCTGGTCAGCAGAGGCAGAACGCGCTGGCGCTCAGGATTCCGTCACTGCTGGGACGTTCGCGGGATCCCTGTTCCCTAACGCAGCTCCTAAAAGGAGGGACGGGGACGCTTCACGCACAGCACCCGTGCGGCAGGAATATCAAGAGCAAAAGTCAACAGGTTTACTCCAGCTCGACTCACCCCCCCTCAAGCCCAAAAGATCAATCACCGGAGCGCACGGCCCGGCCCCGCTCCGCTCCCGCCGCCGCCGCCGCCGCCGCCGCCGCCGCCGCCTCGCCAGAGGACGGCACCGACCCAGCCCTGCCCCCGTCCTCGCCCCCGACACCCCGGTCGGTGCAGGAACAATCTCGTTATGATTTACAAGATCAACACTTGCAAGAACTAACGAGAAAATTAGAGCAACTTGAAATCCGAATGCAGCAAGCGGCTAGTCCACCCCTATGGCACCGCCGCCTCCCCCTCTTCCTTTTAACCCCTTCCTCCGCGACACGGGGGGTGGTGGTGGGGTGGTCAGAGGGAAACGGTGGCTATCGGGTCGCTACCATCGTCGGCCCAAATGGGAGGGGGGGCACTGGGACGCGCGAGTGGTAACGATAATCTGGCAAGCCGATGGCAGGGAGTTATTCTGGATGCTATAATTGAGGGGCAGTTTAATGAGCTTAGACCAATGACGTTTCCGGTAACAGTAACCTCACAAGGCAATGAGTGGGAGGCCTGAGATTGGAAAATGATGGGGATGTGCTGGGTTACGGGATTAGTATATGGCGAAAATGAGTTAAAATCACCATGTCCTGGTTCAACTTCCCAGCAGCCACACCCCGTCAGCAAGGAGATCCTCTATATGGGGTGCAAGCTCAAATGCTGATGGGTGCAGGCCCTTTTGCTAGCCCCGACTGCCAAGTTAGATTTCAACCAGAAGTGTTACGGTTAACCCAAGAATTGGCCTTAAAAACGATTTTAGCCGTACATGATGAAAAAGCAGCACCAGCATTTACAGGAGTAAGACAGGGGCCCACGGAGCCCTATCCAAAATTTATTGCTAGACTACATGCCGCTATTGATGTTAATCCTGAGGCTTGGGGGGCTTGGGATTTTCTTAGTTTTATCATTAGCATTACTTATGATGGTGCTGATGGGAGGGCTGAGAAAGACTTCAGTCTCTTAACTGCCTGCGGCCGAGACCGGCACCGTGCTCTCGCCCCCCTCTCCCCCCCCCGCCAAAAGAGGCAGTTTTTACAGAAGCTGTTGACACACCACGTAATCATTAAGCAATGGCGTTATATTCTTAACAGTGTTTTGATGTTTGTAGTGTTTATCATTTTATGTTGTGTGAGTAATAAGGGTAAGAGGCCTCTTTGTGTGACTGTTTTGCGTGTGCAAGACGTGGCAGCTGCAGACTGCGGACTTCTTTGACAGAGTGCCATAGTACCCGCTGGGTCATCGGTGCTGCCTGTTTGTTTGGGCTAAGTGTTTGAAGTGTCATAGGTGAAATATCTCCTCTAGCAGGAGGCAGTAATTCTGTATTAATTGTTGTCTTGAATTTAGGTGCATACTCTGTGGGGAGAGTGCACCTTTGTACCATCTATCTGAGAAGGGTATTGTCATAAAAATCATCTACAACCTTACAGGGGTTGTTCGTTTTACCAGAGGTCAAACTTATTCAGCTTGTTTATTTTACTACAGCTGGGGTGACTCGGGATTTGGATCAGCACTTACTCCTCAAACATTTTGAACTCAGACAGAGAGACAAAGTCAACCTCTGATAAAATGTAACCTCACTAAAGCAGAAGAATCTGTTGAACTAACAGGCATTTTACATACTGGTGCGGATGTGACTGTAATGTCTGCGACCAGATTGGCTGTTAGCTCGGGTAACGCAAGTCTTTTCGGGGTTGGTGGTCATGCTGTAATGTTTCAAAGGAAATAACTCATTCATGTAAGGGGCCCAGAAAACTGGGTAGGAAATATTCATCCATTTATATTGGAAACCCCTGCTACATCATGGGGTTGTGACTGTATGGCTCAATGGGGAACTCAAATCAGATCAAATTTGTCTTAATTGCCACTGCAGCACAACCCCCCCTGAAACCCACCCTGAAACTAACCTGGAAAACAGAATCACCTGTGTGGGTGGGTCAGTGGCCCTTGCCAATGGAAAAGTTGTTCCACCTGAATGATTTAATTTATGAACAGTTAAGTGCAGGACATATCATACCTACTACCAGTCCTTGGAACCCCCTGGTGTTTGTTATATTAAATAAAAGTGGTAAATGGTGACTTTTACATGATCTCCAACACATTGATTCCCCTAAACTGGCATTTTCTAATAATTGATCTGAAAGATTTATTTTTTTCTCCATTCCCTTGCATCCGGATGATGCATCTAAATTTCCCTTTTTTGTTCCCAGTATTAATGTTAGTGAACCTACAACACGGTACCACTGGGTTGTTTTACCATAAGGCATAAAGAATACTGCCACAATGCAGGTCTCCCAGACTGTTATATATCATTATATGGATCACATCCTTATAGCAGCAGAAACACAGGAGATCATGGAAAAGGCTCTTGCTTTAACCAAAGACTCAGTATCTCAAATGGGGTAACAAATAGCACCTGAAAAGGTAGAGCGATCATCACCGTGGCAGTACCTGGAGTGGAGAATTTGTGAACAGACCATTGTCCCCCAACACCTTAAACTTAAAACTGATGTTAAGACTTTAAATGATTTACAGAAACTGTTATGAACCATAAATTGGATACAGCTGTTGTTGGGCCTAACTAATGATGATCTCCATAGCTTGTTTTATATTTTGCAAAGAGATCCTTCACTCACATCACCCAGAGTACTTACAGAGAAAGCAAAACCAAGATCTCCACTGTGCAACTAATGCCATCTCAGAAACACGGTAAGCACGGCTTTCACATGCAATTTTTCCACCAAAATGCCAGGGCAATACAAAACCAGTCTTCTTTATCAAGGCCTCAGGCTGAAGACATCATTGCGACTTGCCCTGAATGCCAGAAGGACTCTCTCTCTTCAACAGCCTGTGGTGTCAACCCTTGGGGACTCACACCTCAGAATTATGGCAATCTGACGTCACTCCGACATCACTCCCTTTGCTACATTTGGATCATTAAAATAGGTGCCGTCAATATTGCACCACTTCTCATCACAGATACCAGATCAACAAGAAGTCCAGGGCAAGACTCAAGTCCTGGAAAGTGCTAACTGGGAAGGACCATATCCTTTAATAACCCGGAGAAGAGGTTATGCTTGTGTTTTCACAGGTTACAGTCCCGGTGGTTACCAGCAAGCTGTGTGCAATCACACCCGAGGCGTGAGAGGCAGCCTTTGGTGGACACTCAGGAGCCGGCTGGGGGTGCTGTGGATGCCCCTGTGCCAACAGTTCGCCATCTCCTCAACTGATCATTTAAGCAGAATGGATGGGTAATGCTTGCTACTGCAATAGGACAAAATACACTATCTCTGTCCTTAATCACACTACAGTTGCCAACTCTTTTAAGAGAAAATGCTAACAGTACTTGCAACTCCTTGATGAAACATATAGGCTTACTAGTCACTAGTGAAAGATGTAGCTTAGACAAAATGTACTTATTAATAAGGATGAAATGCTATAAGAATGTGTGTATTCAACTTTCTTTCGCCATATTAAGAATTAGAAACTCAAGTGTTTAACCTTATTAGAAACTCCCTTGGTTTTCCCCCTTGAGTGGTGGCCAGGCTCTGGGTGGAACCCAACAGGAGGTTGAAATCAGATGTTTCCGCTCAAAGAAAATTGCCAGTTATTTTGGCCTGCTGAATTAGATAAATGAGGCTGGACCTGCTTGCAGCGATGTTGGATGCCTCACCTACGGATGGACGCATCGCGTAGGATTTCTGGTTTGTGAGGAAGGGTACTCTAAATTCTCGCTGCATCCAGGGTTCCCTAGCAATTGTGGATCTGAATGTTAATACCCCATTAAGTAAGTGTGCTATTCCATATTTTCCTTACTGTTTATTTTTGTAGTATTTAGGCATATCCCTTAGTTATGGGTACTGAAATTAGCCTACTCTTCTTTACCTAGTAACTGTAACTGCTGTATTGTTTCTAGCATTCTGTAAAACTGTTTTAAGTATGCTGCATTTTTTGAAGTTTGCCTAACCCTTAATTCATAAAGTCTCGAAATAAGTGTTGCAGGTGCTGCTGCAAAACAAAGAGAGGGGAGATGTGGGAGGCATTGGCCTGTCAGCCTTACACAGCCTCTAAGCAATTGCTAGGGTTGATGAAGAACAGGCCTTGGAAGATAGATAAGAATCTGCTGAGTTGTGCCAATGTAGCAGGCAAAACCAGCGGACAGCTGCAACACTGAACTGTGAAAAAGTACTAAGCTGTGACAAGTTACCATCGCGGTAGGGCGGAATGCGCCAGGGAATATGGGAAATGAGTTCAATTGACCTGTGAAACTGATAATGGACCAGCCTATACCTCTCAAAAATTTGCTCTCTTTTGTCAACTCTGGGGTATACATCACAGGTATACCACATTCCCCCATGGGGCAAGCTATAGTGGAGAGAGCGCATCAAAACTTTAAAAGCGCTTTTGCAAAAACAAAAAGGGGGAGAGATCTTGGCTGCTGCAGAACCACTTGCAAAAGCGGTGTATGTGTTAAATTACTTACGGCTCACAGGTGATAGGGAGGAACCACCAGTAGTAATACATACTATGGATCTGAAATCCGATATAAGCCGGTGTGGAGATGGTGCTTTTGCTCAGTACAAAGATGTTACTATAGGAGAGTGGAAAGGACCTGTGTAACTAAAAATGACGGGTTGAGGCTATGCCTGCATTATTACCGATACCAGCACTAGATGGGTTCTGAGTCGATGGGTGCAACCCTGGAAAAAGGAAGTTAAGAAAGATGAAACAGAAACCGAATGAGATATTAAGTTGGAGCAAGGGTTATGTTTGTGTTTTCACAGATGCCAGCTCTCGCTGGGTTCCTGCTCGGTGTGTTCGGCCTGTATTGGAACCTGCCTCAAAGTGAAGGATGGGTGGTCTCACAACCAAATACCACCACAAGCCCTGAAAATCCATTCTCTACATGCTTGGTAGAAATACCTGTGGATACATGGCTGAACCCACTGCAGTTTTGGCTTAGAAAACAAACTAATGCTACTTCTTTGGCTTTAAGTGGTCTTTTAACTGATGCTGATAGTGTTAGATATGCTACGTTATAAATTAGAGCTGCGATTCACTTTTGCTTCTGGCGCAAGGACATGGTTGTGCTGAATTTGGAGGAATGTGTTGTATGAATCTATCCAATCATTCAGAATCTATTTTTAAAAGCATTCAGCAATTGAAGGATGGAGTCAAACGCTTAACAGAAGATGATGGCTTGGACTGGCTGACAAGGATGTTTAAAGGTTGGGGATTATCTGGTTGGTTGATAACATTAGTCAAAACTGTCGGAGTAGTCCTTTTGATTGCAGTGACTGTGCTCTCAACATTGCCTTGCCTTATAGGCCTTCTGCAAAGGGCCCTGCAGAGGACTGTCGTTGCAATGTTTTTAGCACAGGACCACAGGGGGGTCTGGATCACTCAAAAACAAAAAGGGGGATTTGTGGCATCGCTGGAGAACAACGGACGTGTTGTGAGCGATCCAGACCAAGGGGCCTCACTGTAACAGCAAGCTGCAGCTGTGTTCAAGGACATAAACAAGGCCGAGATGGCCTGAGAAACTACATTCCTGGCCAAGAGATAAAGATGTTGGAATGTCAAAAACAGGGGGTCTACCTGGGGGGAGAGCAGCGCATGGACACCACACTGGGACCAATCATAGAGGGCAGAAGGGCGCGTGAACAAGTGGCTTTAGCCTATTAGCAATAAGATAGCGGCGTGTGAAGCTTGAGATAGAGTATAAATTGCTGTGTAGCCTTTAATAAAGTGGCATCAGCTTGATCACATTGGTCGTCTAAGTTGTGTCCGAGACTTCTGCGTCGGCATATTTGCAATATTTGTGACATGTAAAAAAATGTAGTTGCCATGAAAGTTCTAATAATGTGTTTACTATCTAAACCAATAATCTACTTTTTGTTAATTTAAATTATGACATTAAGATTTTTTAATCAAAATAAGTTCTGTGTTGAAGAATCAAACAAGGTTATATTTAATCCAGTGTTAGTAAGTAGCAAGAAAACCATCTGGACAGGGAAACAAAGCATTATAAATCTTCTTTAGAAAGGGAAATTCACTCAGTCTTATTGGTAGAAGTTAAACAAGTATTGGATTTTTTTATTTTTTAATACCAGGAGAAGTACAGTGTTGAAGCACTGTTTTAATACCCAACTGTTTTGGGTTTTTTAAAGTTTTAGTTGTTTGGGGTTTTTTTCTTTTTTTAATGCATTACTGTCAAGGAGGTCAGAGCCAATTCTCTTTCTAGATGACCATGGCAGACCATGCCTCACTTAACATCAGCTTCCCAGAAACTGTTTGACAGACCTGAAGAAAGAAAAAGAGGAAAGCTGGCAAGAAGCTGCAAAACTGTAATGGATCTTCAGATGTTTAGACTCCTCAATTATTTCTCTCATTGTGTCATACACAGGTAGTTAGAAAGAATGAAAGCTCATTAACCACTAAAGTCAAAATGAATTGCTAACTATATCTAGTTTGTTTACTCTCTGTAACAATCTCCTAGATTTAATTCCTAAGAAGATGATCCTTCTGTGGAAAAGCTCTTGCTGCCAAATCATTTATGTCCTTTCTTTGCTTTCATTTCTACATAAAGTGTATAGAGGAAGATGCCACAATAAATTTTAAGAATTGGAAGCCTCAGTGCCATGGCTTTTTAACTGAAAGTGTGGTTGCAAGAGGGTATTATTTTCACACCATGCTATAAAATGCCACAGTGGGCTTTCCACCTGTATCTGAGCCTGTAGTTCTGAATAAACACATAGGTACTGCCTTACTACTAAGATAACATAACAGCTGCAAGCACAAACAATTCCATACTTTCAAATGTAATTTAAGGCTTTTTAAGTAGCTGACATGTACTGTTTTGAGGGTTTTTTTATCATATTTTAGATATAAATCAAGATACTATTAATTCAAGTTTATGTTGCACAACAATTCATCTCCATGGCTGCAGATATTGACTCTGTATATTCTTCCCAGCCTTCTGTGTATATCTCCTTGCTTAATGATAATGCACTGTATTTTTTTTTTGTCTTCTGATTTGGCTGCTGAGTTATGGAAAGGACGTAAGTGTGCATTGTTGCCAATTTTATTCCTTTAAAGCTTTTCCTTAGCTCCTTTCCTTTAGAGTTTATCAGATTAAAAAAAAAAGTCCTGGTTTAATAATCTTTTTTATTTCTGACAGTAACCAATGACACAGCTGAGCTTTCATATAAAAGTAGACTAATAACAACTGAGACACTGCCAGGTAATTCTGAAGTTTTCCTGTTACTTTTACAGCATAACAGGTGCTACTTGCAAAATAAGAAAGTTGGATGCTTTTAGATTGTTGTTTTCTTTCAATACAGAACATAACAATCCTCACATTCCTGCTGTGAGGAAAAAAGCTTATGTGCCTCAAAACTTGAATGATTTCTCCAACAATACAAATAACTTCTGAGTAACTTGTCTCTTAGCACTGCCTTGCTGGCACCCTCCCAACAGCTCTGCTAATGCAAGAAAGGTTGTTAACCTAAACAGAACGAGTAAGAGTGCAACAGGAGGCATCTGGGATGCATCATTTTTCAATCAGCAAAGCACACAAAACAGGAATTGGAGACACCCTTTCCTATAAATTCCAGGTGGAAAACAAATTTTTCCAACTAGAAAAAAAAAAAACCAAAAGAAAGTTTTCATTAGTTATCCAAAAAGCTATAAAGTTTAATTTCAGTGGAAACAGTCAAACAACAACAACAAAAAAAAGGAAACCAAGATAGTGGAGGTTCTTAAGATTCTAGCAACTATGGAGAGGTCATTAACAACCACAAAGATAGTGAAAAACCAACTTAGCCAATGTAACATGCTTTGTTACTACAAAAAGCTTAAAGTTATTTGTTTCCTTATAAATAATAAGAATTTCCATGCATTTATCAAGCAGCATGTCTTAAGTCAATTGGTGCTGAGCATAGAGTAGAAATAAAATTTTAAAATCCTTCTAATTTTCATCCCTATGCAGGATTGTTTGTAATGCTTAGTATAGATAAGAACATTACCACTAGAAAAAATCACCAATTAAGATAAAAATGAACAAACCTTGTTTAGCATAAAATACATGTCACTGAGATCAAGCAGCACACTGCTTGGATATAGAATGCCTGTTTCATCTAAACCTCCAAAGCAAGGCTAATAATGGCTAAGAGAATTCAACAGCAATGAGTACAGGATACCGAGTCATGTGTCATTTTGCCAACAGAGTGGCCTAAAACAGAACTGGGAGCAAATAATTTTACAAGGAGGAAAAATAAAATACTGAGTGTATGTAAACAAGGGATGAAGATATATTTGTTTAATCATGTTATGAACATGATTATTACTCCAAAAACAGTGGTACATTTAAAGCAATAACATCCTTCCTAACTGAAAAATAATGTTAGAGCTTTATTTCTTACACTTGAACTACAGTCAATGTGCAAGAGTCCAAGCCCTTAAGCGTAGCCATTAAATACACTCATTCAGCCATTACACACTCGCTCAGAAGAGAATTCAGAAGGAACCTAATGTTTAGGAACTAGAATACACGCAAAGTGAATGAAGACAAATGTAATATGACTCAAATCTGCAAACTAGACAGCTATAAATCAATTATTCCTTGGATGTAAATGTGTAACTATTGAGGCAGTACACATTCAGGGAAAATTATCTCAAAGCATGTAGCTACAACAATACAACAGAATAAGGACAGACAAGTGTCTTTTGTCTAATTTTGAACTGAGAGTCCAAACCAAGAAAGTTCAATGTTTCTGAGATCCAAGACACAGAGATAATAAACCACCAATCTTGAATGATGCTGAAAAAGAGCTATTCTGAGCAACAGCCATCAAAGAGAGTGGTGGTTAAATTTTTCTTCCTCAAGGAAAAACAAAGAAACAAAAAACAACCACAAAATTTTAAAAGTTTTAAAAGCTTTAAAAATTGGGCTGACTTGTGAATACTCACTATCATAGAGTTTGTGCATCCTTAATTGGAACAAGTTGGGACAGTATTTGCACAAACTATGACAAAGTACATGTGATAACTGTATCTTACTGCACCTCAGTCTCCAAAATAACACTATATTTAGCACATAAATGGTGACTGGAAGTAACATCTTGGAGGAATATTGTACTTCTGAATAATATCTGTTTGGACAACAGAATACTAATAACTGAAAAGAAAAAAAAATCCAATCACAGAGCAGGAAATTAATTAGATAGTGATCTCTTACTAGAGTCCTAAAAAACTGAATGCACAGTAGGGCTATCTTTTGACAAAACACTTTGCTTTAAAATAATAAAAAATAATCTATTCATTTCAGGAGAGAGAGGAACGGAGTAAATTAAGCACCTTATAAAAATGCAATATAAAATTCTACTTTAACAACAGTATTAGAAATTACATCTCAGTGAGGTATTAAAATTGACTTTCGAATAATTTTCTTCTCTGTATTTGCTTTCTCCTGACTGTTAATTTCTCCTTAAAACATTTTTCAGCCTTTTTTACCCCCTACAGGCTGCTATTTTCAGTATCTATTTCAGCACTACGTTCAATACATGCAAAAGTTTCAAATCTTTACATCCAAAGCACAGGCACCAGTTATTCTATTACATTACAAATGGGTTGTTCTCTTTTCTAAGTCAGCATTAACTAAAGGATGACACATACTCCACACCAGTATTTACTTCACAGATGTGGGTGACAATGCAGGAACAGCAGAACTCAAACTCTGGGGTCCAGATCAGTGTCAAAATGAAATAGGACACGAGTTAGTGGTGGTGACCTATTAGGCCTATTCACCTCCAGAAAGTCCCCTGAAGTTGTTTCTTCTTTCCTTCCCAAATAATTGCTCCAGCCTTGTACCAAGATGCCAGTTTCTGCTGCTCACCATTTTTCACCACCTAGGTTTCCTGATCCTCACTGTCAGGAGCTGCTCATCCTCAGGCTTACCCCTTCCATGTTGCTAGCAGCTAAACAAGTAGTCTGTGCCCTTCTGCTTGCTGCCTTGCTACTATTTACACAACATTTTCTCTCCATTGTTGAAGTACAGGTTAAGGGAGTAGGTACCTTCTTTTTACCATCAGTAATCTCAGCTACCAAACACAAAAAAATAGCTATCCAAAAATTCGCAAGTGATGAAATTCTCTTCAGCCTGTGATGATAACTTACCTTCTTAGCCCACAGGTACCGTGAACTTCTGCAATGATACTCCAAATCAGTACTCCTCTGGTCCTGTCTTGATTGTCAACCACTGCCCTTTAATATTACTTGATCTTTTGGTATTGATCATATTTTCCAGATTAGGATACATTTTCTCTAATTGTTAGGTGTCTGGAAGTCTTGAGCAGTGAGACCTTGAATGTGTTAAACACATCTTGTGACCTGATTTATCTCTTTATCACCTTTTTATTCCTGAAAAATTTCTTGTAGGCTGACAGCTGCAAGACTTATGAAATCTGTGCATATATGTTTTCCCCTCACTGACAGACCTCAAGTAGGACTTTAAAAGTTCATAGGCTACTACAACAAAAATGGTGAGAACTAACACAAAATACTGCTCCCAGGCAATATGATGTTGTCTAAAAAACTCTCACCGGTATGTTAAAATGTAACGCTTTAGACTAGAACAACACGGGTTGTCTAGTATGTAGGCAACTCGTTACAGCAGATTAGATATTGGCCTGCCAGTAGAGCTTTGCTAGTTTATTCTTAAATTATCCCTGCCGGAAAAAATAAAGCAGGGTAATGCTTACAGCAGATATCCCCAACCCCCATAGGTAATGTACCCCAATAATGACAAAATTATCAGAGAACTTAGTTACCAAGCTCTAAGAATAGTTACTATTCATACAGCAGATTTGTACAGCCATTCAGATTTGCCCATCTAGAACAGGTTTCCACTCAACAGAAAAATACAGAGAGATATACACACATACATGCATATCCACTCAAACACACATGGATAGATGGATATGTTTCATTTAGAACAGCATTTGCTTTCTAAATCCAAAGAAAGCAGTGAAGTGTTCATTGCATTTTTTCCTCCCTGAACTGGCTTTTTTCCTCCTGGCTTTTTTCTCCCTGTCATAAAAACTACCTGAGACTTATGCCTGGCAGGCAAGACTGAAGTGTAAATGGCTAGAACCTGGCAGAGATCCAAGCAACTTAAAGTAGACTTTTACTACGGCAGGTGCTGAATAGCTTTGTCTATAGTCAATGATTGTAATGTCACCTACAATAATCATGAATATGTATTAAGGTTTTAGAAACAAACGGATAAACATTTAGGTACACTACTATAAAACAGAAGTAAAAATAGTAGGGTGTAAGAGCTCTGTTTAAGCACCAGCAATCCAGTAAGTGACTGAATGGCACAACATTAAATTTGGTATTAGCAACATCTAAATTTAAGAGTAGTTTTTAAAGAAAATTGTTTATAATAAAGATCTACCTTATAGAATATTGATTTCTTATTTTTATTTTTATGGTTATTTATAACATTTAGTTTAGCATTATGGACTAAAATTTTTAAGATTTGATTTCAAAGGGTCCTTTTTCTCTTCAAATTATAGAGCCACGTAATGGTTTGGGTTGGAAGAGACCTTAAAGATCATCTAGTCTAACCCGCCTGCTGTGGGCAGGGGCATCTTTCACTAGATCAGGTTGCTTAAAGTCCCAGCCAACCTGAGCTTGAACACTTCCAATGACGGGACATCTACAACTTCAGGGCAACCTGTTGCTGTGTCCTACACCATCATCATAGCAAATTTTTTTTTCCTTCTTTCCAATCTAAATCTACCCTCTTTCAGCTATTAAATTATGTAAGGGTGTAATTTAATCATATGTCTAGATAGATCAGTGTACTGAAAAAACACATCTTACATTTAAATTTCTGTATTTTATGGCTGATTTTTATAATTTGGCTTATCCTGACCAAATCATAGGAATAAGTGAAGGGTTAAGTTATATTCCTCACTGTACTTTACTTTTGTGCAATGTTTCATATTATTACATAACCTATTATCATAATATAGTATATGATTATATCATATAATGCATTTTTATGTGACCTATTATTACAACAAGTTACTAATGAAAATTCAAAGGTCATCTTGATCTCTGTGTACTGTGCCTTAACATTTGGAGTCCAGTGGTGATTAATAAGCACTTACTGTGCTGCTTCACTTCATACAGAAGCATGCTACTTCCATTATAATCAAGTTGATTGAAGCCAATATAACAATTAGTCATTTAGTGTGTCAACAGCATTTTTCAGATAGCGTCATGGTTATACAATGGTCACATAGAGACTACAGTCTAATGCAAAACAAAAAGAACACACCAAAACAGGGTGAACACATTATGTCATTTATGTGTGAATGAGGTATTTTGATAAAGCAGAATAAAATTAAATATTAATTCTTAGCCGTAGAAGTTGTATTTAATCAGTGCTGTAGTGTTCAAGAGGTAAACCTTACAATCTGTCCAACCACAGAGAATTAATATAACATCTAGGGCCTACTTCCCATCATCAATAGCTCTATGTCAAGGAACAGCAGCATTATTTTTCAATGTATTAACAACGTATGTGCAGATACACTGAAACTCTCCCTACTCCCCTTCCTTTTTTGCTGTGGTATTTTTGTTTAAACAGTCCCAGGCAAGTTCTTTCAGAAGGAGCTGCAGCATAGAAACCTTCATGGCTACACAAGTGAGTAGACTCACCCAGACTAGTGAGCTCTCATGAGAAAAGTTATCTTTGCCAGGCAACCACAAAATCTCACAACATACTCCAAATACTGTAGTTTAGTATTTTCTGGAGAGCAGATAAGAATTCACATTATATGCCTCTACTAAAGGAACCAGCTGTGATCACTTATGCTTATCTTAACTAACATTTACATATGTATTTCCTGTAAGACTACTTGTGCAGGCACATCCAAACATCAGTATATACAGCTTCCAAGGTGATCCTTTCTTAATATTTTCCTCTTCCATAAGAGCATATTCAGTGTCCTCGGATTTACAGCTACTTTCTACTATTAAAAAAGGCACCATCATTCCACAGAAAATGATGTTATTTCCCTGGTAAGAAATCACAGGGATATTTTTAATAAAAAATTCCCTGCTGAAGACCATAGCTGAAGTGTTTCATGAAGACCATGCAGTAACATCAAATCTCACACTGCTACATCAAAATTAAGATCTGATTATTACTGGACTAATCCTTTTCTGGTATACATTTTTCCATCCAAGATACCTACAAACAAATTGATTTTGTTTGCCCATTGTTAGATCTTAAAAAGGGGCCCCAACTTACCAAACAGTGGGTGCTTAGCCCTTTCCAAAAATTAAGCCATTTCAAGGCATTTCATTCAGAGTATGTACTGAGCCACAAAAAAATCACCAGCCTTTCAGATATATTGTGTGCCGTCAAGACTAAACATTACCATGAATTTCTCCAGAGAGAAGCTGCAAATAAAAAAGTGCGTTTGATGATTAAGAGGACTGGAAAAGAGGGGCAACCTTTCCCTTCAAGCAGACCTGAAGGTCTGTGATGAAGTAGTTTGTTTGGGTTTGGGTTTTTTTTTCTATCAAAGGCAGAATAGAAAGGAAACTTTTTATGATGTCATTCTGGAAACTGTACTTTTACTCCTTTGGGATACAGAACGCACATGAGTTTATAAAGATACCTGATTTTAACCCACTGCACCCCACTCCTCTGTTGTCCTAAACCCCAACCAATTGTCCTAAAATAAAGAACTGCAGGAAAAAGAGACTCACCCTCTGGTCACTTCTGTTCTTAGTCCTTAATTACATGTTTCTACTGGTACTGATCAGATGCAGATGAGAAAAAATATAGGTGAGAGATGAACATACATAAACTTGATCCTTTTTTTTTTTTTTTTTACAAGTGTGACAACTTTTTGTAGATATAAAAACTTACTTGCATGTCTCAGGAGCATTCACAGAAAAAAAATCATCACTTAAGGAAATTCCTAAAAGCTATTTGGAATTTTCCTTTTTTTAAGTTTACACCATTTTAATTGATTGGTAGTATAATACTGTTTCTGCTTGCCAATTTCACACTCAGGCACATAAACAGAGAATAACTGAAGACAACTCTTTATGAAGACATGTTTGTATGAAGTGTTTGTCGTACTATTTTGAATAATGAACAAATACAGAAAAAATAAACTAACAACAGACAATGTACAATCAGGAAGAGAATAAAGCATACTGAATAAATAGCTCACACTGACTCACAGAAACTGAAGGAAATACCAAAGTCATTCATTCATAGAGGAAGAATTCAGATCCCAGAAGTTACTAACGATTTTTAAATACTCTCCACTGGAATGGCCTGGACCTTGAAGATCAAAATGAGAAAGCCTGCCACCCTGTTCTTACACAACAGTGAATCTCATAGCTACTTGTGAATGCCACATTCTTCCCCTCATCCACATAATAATCTGCTATAAAAAGGCACAGGAAGAAGAAGAGCTGAAGTATCTTTTGATTTCACAATCATGAAAGAACAAGACATGTGTTCACTTCAGGTAGCAAAAGTAGCAGCTTTCCATCTCTAATTTTCTTTTTCTCCAGAGACATCCCGCTACTCAAGCAACAGGACATCAGGCATACTATTGTTCTGCATAAAGCCTGCCTGTAATTATGAGATATCAACAAGATGTCAGAAATTCTGTGATTCTGTGAGAGATGACTCACCCATTATGGTCACAGACAAAAGACAGACTCGTTAGGGGAAGAAAAAAACCCATCAATTTAATTCAGACACTAACAAAAACAACATTTAGCAGATAGAGTAAGATGGTGAGAAGCATTACCACATCTGAAAAACACCTCCCCCACCACCCCTCCCTTCTTCCCCGGCTCAGCTTTGCTCCTGATTTCTCTACCTCCTCTCTGCCAGGGCCATGGAGGGGGGAGTGGGTGGGGGGGTGCAGTCAGTCCTACCGCTTCTTCCTGATCAAGGACAGGAAGAGTCCTTACATTCTTCCACTGCTCCAGCATGGTGTCTCTCTCATGAGTGAGTCCTCCACAAACTTTCTCTCATGTGAGTCCTTCCCACTGGCCCCAGCATTTCCCTAGCTGCTCCAGCGTGGATCCCTCCCCTGGCAGTCCTCCCAGTGCCGAACTATAACAGCGGGGGCTTGTTCCCACCGAGTCCCAGCCTTCTTTGGGTGCAGCCACCTCCTCCAGTGTAGTCCTCCACAGGCTGCTGGTCAGCATCTGCTCCACCAATGACCTCCACGGATGGCAGCGGGGCAGCCTGCCCTCTCACTACAGGCTGCAGGGCAGTCTCTGCTCTGGCACACCTCCCCCCCTCCTCCTCCTTTCTTCCACTGACCTCAGTGTTTGCATAGGTGTCCTCCTCGCAACTCCTCCTCACAACTCCCCCTCCTCCTCCCAGGTTCCCCTTCTTAAATACATTATCACAGAGGCACAGCCATTGCTAATTGGCTCGGCCTTGGCGCAGAGGTGAGTCTGACTTAGAGCCAGGGGAGCTTCGAGAAGCTTCTCACAGCGACCACTGCTGTAGCCCCCCGCCCTGCTACCAAAAACCCCACCACACCAACCCAGCACAGTGGGGAACAAAGAGCCAGAAGTCTGTGCACAGTTACAGGGCTACAACCTCATTGGGATCAGAGACATATGGTGGGACATACAACTGGCATGCTGTGATGGGTGGGTACAGGCTTTTTAGGAAGGACAGACTGGGAAGGTGAGGAGGGGCAATTGTCTTTACAAGAGGGAGCAGCTGGAGTGGAAAGTCGACAGCTTATGGGTCAAACAAGGCAGACCAACATGAGTGCAGCTGTAGCAGGTACCCACTACAGACCTCCTGATCTGGAAGTAGTAGGTAAGTCCTCTACAAAAAACTGGAAGAAACCTCACATTCACAGCCCTGTCCTCATGGGGACTTTAACCTCTCTGACAATTGGTAGGTGGACAACACAGCAGGGCCCAAGCAAACTAGGGCACATGAAGAGTGCATTGACAACGAAGTGCTCACACACATGACCAAGGAGCCAACAAGAAAAGGTGTTCTGCTGGACCTGATACTTAAAAATAAGGAAGAACTGGTCAGGGACAGCCATCACTGCAGCAACCATGAGATGATGAAGTTCAAGATCTTAAGGTGATCAAGGGAGGGTATAGAGTTGCTGTTCAATCTTACAGAGGCAGGCTTAGGAAAGCTAAGGCCAAGCTGGAGTTGAATCTGGCAAGGGATGTGTAGGGTAACAAGAAAAGTTGCTACAAGTACATGAACAGCAAAAGTAAACATAAATGTTTCCAGCATAACAGCAACATTACAGTTTCAATTCACACTAATTGCAACTGCATTCCAACATGAAATTTTCCTATATAGGAAAATTTCCCTATAGGGAAAGTAACAGTCATCTCAACAAAAAGGATGATGCTGTCAGGTTCTTGCAAGACAAGAGAATGCCAAGCAGAGAAACAAATCAGGCAAGGGACAGCTGTCGTGCAGGAGGGGCTTTCCTTTTGAAATGTAATAGGACTCATGTTTTTACTGACAGTGAAAACACTGATGGCAATGGCAGTCTATCAGCCTGCTCTACAAAGAATATAATTTATGCATCGCATTCTGGTTTTAAAGATGATTAATCCACATGATACCATCATGTTTTCATACCTCTCCAGATATATGACATAGGGCTACACCTTTGGGGGAAAGTACGCATTCTGCTTAAACACATTTGTTCAACTTAATTGAAAAACATAAGCTAATGCATTCAGAGCTACATATTATGAATTAGGCAGTTTTTCTGAGTACAAGACTAGCTTGCAATATGCTTGTTTGCATCTTACTACTGACTTTTGTTCCTCAAAATCATACTAAGTATTCATCATGATTCAAAACTTACCCAAACTCAATAAGAGATGGATATTTAGACCAGCCCTATTCTTAGCTTTCTACTAGTCCTGGTAAGTCTTTAGCCTGATTAGTCTGGAAGACAGTAACTCCCAGCTTTATGCAGTATACCACTAAAGTCAGAAGGCATAAAAGCGAGCAACAAGTGAATGGATCTTGTTATGAACACTATTTTGTTACTGTTGTTTTATGTTCGAGAAGTCTTGTGTCAAAGGTTATGACTAAAGCCACCTCTCTGGGTCTGACATCCTAACAGAGGGAAAAACAAACAAGTGGGGAACTCTATGGCAGCTTTACATTGTTTGTCATTGTTCCTAAGCAACCTACCTGAATATTGTATCATTATTATATTATGTTAAAACTGCAACAGCAAAACTAAAGCAGAAAAAACAAAGCATAAACTAGACAAAACCAGCAAAGACAGATACAGTACATTGTCATGGACTAGACAGTTTTGATCAAGCCAAGGCTGCAAACTGGTAATCGCTAAAGAGGCGCTTGATTAATATTCAAGACAAATAAGCAGGGTGATTAGAGAGTAAAAAAAAAAAAAAAAGCTTGAAAAAATGTGTCCCTGGCGACAACTGCCAGATTTCATACATCTCTGAAATCTGTAAAAGGTAAAGAATAAATAAAAGAAATCTTCCCTAAACTTCTTGTATCTAGGATGACACCTGTAGTTCATTTGTTTTTTTCTAATTAAAATGTCAATTAGGTTTTACAGTATTATCAGCTTTCTGAAACACTTCAATCATAGTACGAGCCCTGCTGTGATCCAAACTGCTGTGTTTTATAAGATACATATTTTTTGGTTTTTGCCTTTCCATATCAACTTTTTCTAATATCCTGACATTAATTCTGCCCACATATTAGTTCCCAGTGTGCTCTACGCTGAGAAAGAAGTGACCTTTGCGTACTTTCAGCGAACTGTCCTTTAAAGCTGATCAGTTTGCTCTATCACTCACAGGACTGTCATCTGGAAACTCCATGAACTGAAGGCGGCACGGTCATGCCCTGGTCACCATGCTTGTTCATCAAAAACAAAGATAACTTGATATGCCAGGGGACAGGAGATCAGTAAGAACAGAAGTATCAGCTAGCTGACAATGAAACAAGAAGATGGTTGAGTTTGATATAAGAGAAGTAAGTTATATTTCAAATTGAGAGACAGTGACAGCTTTTCCAGGCACGTTTGATATACTTTTCATTTGCAACACATGCTTCAGAGAAGAAAAAAATAAAAATCCTCCATTTTCAGAAAACATAATTAGGGACTGAATTAGTAGGATAAACACACTTGTCTGTGAGGAATTCTTATATTTCATCTTCATCTCTGGCGCTATTACACAATTTACTGGAAATTAATCTTCGGCTTGTTGTCATCTTTCCATCCTTACCGGATTGACTTTGGCCTACTTGCTATCAGAAAACTTTCTGGTAAGAGATACAATGCTAACATACTGAAAAGTATCATGACTGATGAGTCACTCACTAAAAATATGGCCAACAACTTACAAAACACCTTCATGAAATTGTGTTGCAGTAGCCCACGCAGCATATAACCTGCACCAGCTTGGTTGATCTGCTGTCCCTGCTCCATCCTTCCATCAAGTCTTTCAGCCTAGCTCCAACAATACTCTCAGTACCTTACTAACATTAGGAAATAATAGTTTATGAAATGAAATCACTGAGGAAGCAACTTTTCTTGTAAAAAGTATTTGGAACACAAATCACTTACCTAGTGTAGTATCTTTCTGTAGTCCAGCTCCTACTGTCAGTATCAGGACAGTGGATTCTGTTTTGCAGAAGATATTAGTATACTTGTAGTTATTCAGATTCTATGCATTTTAAAAGCCTCCTCTGTCAGATTTATAAAGTGTTAAGAGAAAGGAGGAAACAAGAGAAAAATCCCAACAAAAACACAACCTCACAGTCCGATCTAATAGCAAGAAGAAAAAAATAATTTCACAAATAGACTGGTATCTTCTCTCAGAAGCCCAGCTCTACTCCAACTCAGGGTGCTGAAGAAGATACATTACTCCCTTTCACCAAGGGTCACACTGGTTAGGTAGAAAAACTTATAAGTGTACCATTGTCAAAAAATTCAACAATAAACTACTGCACCATTCCATAACACAGTATTAAAATGCAATACTCAGATATACATAGTCACTATGGCTTACTCTACAGGGACAAAGTAGGGAAGAGGGGGAAAGAGCTCAGAAAGTGCTCCCTCTTCAACCCACAACAGATCTTCTGAGGAAACAGGGTGAGGACAACTAAGCTGTTCATACAGGGGGCTGGACTTTATTCCTCAGCAAGCTAGTTATGTAACACAGTCTCAGTTAGCAGCTTTTCTTTTCTTCTTGTTTGTATTTGTTACTTACACCTATATGAAAAGCTTATAGAAACATCAGGGTATATCTGTGCACATCATGCGTTCTGAAAATATGCACCATTTGGCATAATTTGCTTTTCAGTCATCGTTTTAGGGCACCCAGACATCCCTACAGATGTTTTAATAGTACTCCTAGAAGGAATGAATTCCAACAGAGGTAGGAGATTCCCGAGAGTTCTTGCCAGCATACCTGTGCTTTACACATAATATTCAAATGAGCTAAAATGAAGAACATGAAACATTTTTCAGGCAACAAATCTATTACTGTGTAGTGGGAGATGCATACATGGAGACGGTGACATGGGTACAGTTCAAGTCTACAGACTTTTTCTGAGGTATTTCACTCCTCTTTTACTAAGCCTTGTAAATTATCAGTGGAGAATACATTTTTGTTCAGTGATCTGTACCACTACATCAGATAAAAGTTTTCGTTGGACCACATTCCTCTCTCCTCTTTATATACTTCTCTCCATTACAGCTAAAGTTTTCAACAAATAGAAGTTGTGGCCATTATCCAAATTTAATTTGAACATTCTTCACATCTCTGTATGTAATCAAAATGCAAGAGAATCTAGTCAAGTGAGTATCTGATAAAAGAATGGGTTTGCTAAAAGATGCAGCCCAACAAGTGTTCCATTCTCTGAGAATTCTCAGCAGAAGTGCACTACTAAACAACCTGTTATGTATTCTGAATTCATTGCTAGTGTCAGTATTAACCATAGACTGTAATGTTAACCAGGAACACCACCTGCCATGTAAGTGAAGAAGGTGCTGTAAGTTTAAGCATTAATCTATTCATTACTTTATCCCCCAAATATGCCCCTCTGTGTAACTTCTACCACAGTAGTGCCATACCACTGCAATCCAGCTGCTCTTTTAATCTTATCAAGGACCTCAAAGGCAAGGTACTGGAAGGACTGACCTATTAAAGGTGCATCTCTGAGATACTTGTTGAATGTGTGTAGCAAGCTGTACTACTCCATGACACTGTAATCAAAAGACTACAGCTTCCATAGAATCATAGAAAGGTTTGGGTTGGAAGAGACCTTAAAGATCATCTCATTCCAACCCCCCTGCCATGGGCAGGGACACCTTCCACTAGACCAGGTTGTTTTCCCTTTTATTCTTAGTCACATGAACCAGCCTTAGCAAACTGGGACAAGGCTACTGCAGATTTCTCAGCTCACTTATTTGAGTCCTGCTGTACAAAACATACTCAAAGATTATTTTTTTTTTTAAATGTATTAAACTGCAGTTTACAATGCAATGTGCAATTAACTTGTCCTCTTAGCAGCTTTCCATACTGGGAATCCAGGCCTGTGGACATATCTGCTTAGCCTCTCACAGAGAAGGAACTGTAAGCAAGAAAAGATTAACGTTCTTCATTTTGCTCTCATATTATACTTTGGAAGTCCCTATTTTCAGTTTGGGAATCTTGTGACACACTAAATGAGCCATTAATACCTCATACCTTAACCCCTTAATAATCTCTTAAACCCCTAAAACATTAATAATCTCTTCTATATTGTCAGTGCACCTTGCTCAGGCAAACAGAGTCTCTCAAGTTTCTTCTTACACACATAAAACAGGCCAGACACTGAGACCTGTGATTCAGGTGTTGCAGAAACTCTCAAGATAAACAGATAATAATTAAAATAAAATTTATTTTAATGCAATCAATCGGCACTTCAACAATCATTCACAAATGGCAGATCCAAATGTACTTGAGAGATAAAAACTATTACTACACAGACTCCTAGGATTTAACAACAATCTAAAATGCTTGGTCACTCACCTAAAAAGTGAGGACTGTCAACCTTGAGGAATTTCTTTGGGCAGCATCCCAACTCATAGGGGAAACATCAAGGAGTTTCCTTGGGTGGCTGTCCCAACCCAAGGTGAGAGTCCTCAACTACTGCATGTTACTCCCGAGGGAACAAGCTCAAAATGGCTCCCCCAGGGGACTCCATTTATACCTGAGCCAAATCTGATCTGTGGCCACTATCAGCCCTTATTGGCTGAGGGCCCCAATTACCATAAAGCCCTGAGGACCAAGGCACCAAAAAAAAATAAATCAATGGCCACTATATTTCAGCAGCCAGAAAGACCCATTTTCATCGGGTGGGTGCACCTATCACAATGGGCTGCACCTGAAATCTCTCCTGTGGTCATGAGTGAGAAGCTGTGCTAGGCAATACCTGCAAAAGTTTATTTAGTGGAATCAGTCTTAATACACTCTCAGGTTTGACACAGTAGCAGGATCACCTTTTTACTCCAGGGAATAATAAGTTAGCAAATGGAAGAACATGTATTTTTATTCCATCTCACATATAGCAACACAGGATGGATGTAATCTGAGGTGAACCTCGTGCTCAGCATCTCTCTCTAATACTGGACTTCTGTTCTTTTTTTTGTGTCGTGAAAGAGCTGGTTCACTATTCTCCCTCCGGACCTACAAATTCCTCCTGGGGAAAGGGGACTGAAAGGGAAGAACTGTTTAGTGCCTGACAGTGAAATTTCCAGCAGTAGAATGAAAAGACAAATCTTGAGGATTCATGTGGGCAAAAAAACCCCAAATATCTCAGAGGCAAAGCTGCTTTGCCTCTCTTCTCTGTGAATTATGCTTCACTTCCACTGCTTGTTCTCTCTCTTTCTCAGAAAATGCCAGGAATTACTGGGCAGCATCTTAATCTCATCTTCCCATGTTGCTCTTCAGAGCTAGGTGCATGATTGGGGAAAAAAAACTGGACTGGACAATGTGAATGGGGAACTTAACTTGGTCTTATTCTACACACAAACTCACGCGGCTTTTCCTGGGACAGATGGGATGAAAGAAGAACAGGGATTTCAGAAGGAGTTGAAAGTCTAATCCACCTTCCACATGTAACACTTCACGTATCTCTGCTTACAAAACAAAGCCAAGTAACTACCAAAAGAATGACAATAAAAATGGTGATAAGTAGTTCAGAGACAGCATGGTTTGCATGAGTGAGGAGTGAATGTGAGGCATCCCAAAGTACAGTATGGAACTACAAGATGTTCTCACTGCTTTTTTGCCTGTATATAAGGAAGATCACCTTGCAGGAAATCTAACCTATAAATAATAATGAGTCACTTCCTAAAATTTGTTCCAAACAATGTCGTGATAGAAGTAGGGCATAAATCTTCAAGTTATTTGCATGAATACAGGCACTTTGTATATACAGTTATATGTACACATCGCTCAGCAGAGCAAGTTAGCCTATGAAGACCTGGGATTAGTCTGGCTGTGTTGCCTCCTTTTCTCCAAGCCAGGTCATTCAGAATTAAATCAGGTTGCTTACATGATTATGCCCTTTAAGATTATGTATTTGAGCTCCAAGTTCACAAAAGAGCAGTAACTTTCCTTTCCAACCTCTCAACTGCCCAACTAGGGCTCTACATCCAACCACCTGATCTGTCCTCACCACCTTTCCTCCTTCACAGATTTCCCTGAGACAAGCCCTGTATCAGAACTTGAGAAAAGAAAGTGAAATTCTAAGAACTCCTCTTCCTCCTCCCCGGCTCTTTCCCCAAAGGGGAAACAACGATTCTGTAACCTCTTTTTTCAGTTTCAAGTGCAGCAGAGCCTGAGGGTGGTATTTTGGCAGGGGAACAGAAGAAAAGCAGACAACGGAAGTTTCCAATTCCAACCTTACCACCACTAGAAACACTTTCTTACTACATGCTTGAGAATCAGCTGACTTAGCTCAACCACAGCTAAATACTGGAAGGTGAATAAAGCAGCATCCTAAAAACATCTTTATATGGTACAACAGAGGTAAGCAGACATATCCTGTCAAACTCACACCTCAAGCTAGAGGACACTAGAGGCTGGAAGTATAAGTTTTATAACCTGCACAAAAGATAAATTAAGAATCAAATCCATCTTCCAGATTGCATACATACACAATGTAAACACCACCTCTGTAGCACTGGTGCTTACCTGAGAGGCAGAACTACATGAAATATGGGTTTGTACTTCACAAATGCTAAATGTCTAAGTGACATTAAATTACATACACAGCTCTCGCATGAAGGCTGAAACACTGACTCTGAACAACAGCCAGGGGGAGAATAATCCTATCTGAAGTATGTATGGAAATTTAAATGATGCTGAGTCTTTATATTGATATATATACACATTAGTGAAAACTTGTATGAAGATTTTCTCCATATTTACTGTCAGATAACAGATACTTTGCTAATATTCCATATGTTTTACCATATACTGTACTAAATATTTTCTGCATATTAAAGATTTATTCTACTAGGAAACTTAAGTCATGTTTTTCTTTAAATAAATTCATGGACAGCCATTAACATTTGCTTCGCCAGTAGTGTTATACAGAAAAGCCTCAGAGTTTAATCCTACAGTTGAGAAATAACCAAAAGCAAAACAGTGGTCTTTGCTTCAGCAAACTATACGATGAACTAAGCTGAATTAAAAAATGACCACTAGTAAAACAAAAAAAGCTCCTATTCTCACCCTCCTTTCCACCATATCTCTGTCACCAACCCCTTGCCATCCTTTTACTTTCCAAGGCATATGATTATTTTTGTCTTCTTCTCCCACGTTTTTCTCCTTTGGGCCAGCTCTGGTGCTTTTCTGCTCAATGTAAACTGATCAAACATGCTACCCTGGCAGGATAATTTTCTCAGATTGTCATAAGCTGTGTTGACTTACTATGGCAATCAAAGTACTCTTAGAGACAGCTCCAATTATAAGTGAAACAGACAATTATGAGCAGGAATAGTGGAATGTGGAAGACAAATTCATTTGGTTCAAGCTGTCTTATAAAATCATATTTACAGTTTTTTAGCTAAGATGCAGGAGGAAGAGGAATATTATTTCTTTATGACTCCCACTTTCCCATTAAGAATTATCTCTTTACCCCCAATTTTTTTCCCCTCACTGACTGTACCTTAATACTTGACTCATTCTCAGGATCATTAATTTATCACTGTCAAAAAATACTTGGGAAAAAAGGAAAATTCTCAGTAGCTTGAAGTTGCTAGTTTAGAAAAAAAAAATAGCAGGAATTCTGGTGTTCCATTTTATCAACTGTTCAAGTTTCCACCCTTCCAACACATCACTTTATCAATATTTTCAATATAAACTACATACAACTTTTCAATGCAACTTTTCTCTTCAAAGTTCCCTAAGCCTAGAATGTAAGCTCAATGCTTTCTCTTGGAGTATTCTTGAAAATGCTAATGTTTTCACCATGTCAGGTTCCCCTCTCTTTTAAGATGTATGTGACATGCAATTTCATTCTCTCAAAAGTAGCTCATCTTTTACTGAAGAAGATCCAAGCACTTCAGGTGCACCAAATAATACCGTGGGCTTTAGCAGTAGCCCAGGGCTTAAAAGACTCTGTCTGTCTCTGACCTACTTTTCACTTTACATGTAGTTTTCTGAGTCAGGGACACTAAAAAGACTTATCTGAGTGGAAAGGAAAAGCCTGATTAATGTGGGTGAATTCATGATGTGGACAAAACCAGGCACAAAGCCTATGCACCAGTTAGGATGTCTGTGCAAGAAAAAAAATAAAACAACAACAAACCAACAAAAAACCACAACAAAACAAACACCACCAATATAATTCTTCTCAGAAATTATTATTAATGCTCCCCAGAGCATTCTCTTCTCCAGGCTGAACAACCCCAACTCTCTCAGCCTGTCCTCACAGGGGAGGTGCTCCAGCCCCCGATCATTTTCGCAGCCTCCTCTGGACCCGCTCGAGCAGCAGGCCCATGTCCTTCTGACGTTGGAGGCCCAGAGCTGGACACAGCACTGCAAGTGGGGTCTCATGAGAGCGGAGTATAGGGGGAGAATTCCCTTCCTTGACCTGCTGGCCACACTGCTCTTGCTGCAGCCCAGGATGTGGTTGGCTTTCTGGGCTGTGAGCACACATTGCTGGCTCATAGTCAGTTTTCCATCCACCAATACCCCCAAGTCCTTCTCCTCAGGGCTGCTCTCAATCCACTTGTCACCCAACCTGTGTTTGTCCATGGGATTGCACAAAACATGACACAGTCCCTTGAATTTATAACCACAGCCACAGGAAGAGAAAAATAAAAGTGGTGTTATGGTGCAGATTAGTGTAGGAATATTCAAAGTCCCTAGATCCCAGAGAATTTTTATTTTATTGTCACAGAACCATAGCAGTTCTGACAGTTTTGTTGGAAATCATTTGCCAGATTAGACTTTCTATTCACCCAATCTCAAATTATGACCTTCAATACAGGAGAGAGCAGAGGGGAAGGCAAGTATACAAATCACATGAGTTTGGCTGTAAGGCTCCAAGGGGTATTTCTACTGAAGGATTCAATTATCTGCAGTAAAAACCAGATGCTGAACAATCCTATATTCATCCCTGCAAAGGGCTATACAGAGAATCAGACTAAAACGGGGTTAAATGCTACTACAGTCACTTAGTTTTGTCTGCATTGTTCAGTAAAGCATAGATCCAAAAATGTACTACACAGCAAAAAATATTTTAATACCATATTATACTATTATAATATATATAATGTTTTTATAATATATAAATGATACCATATTATGATATTATAATGTTATATATTTAATGTTTTTTTATGGTGTATATATATTGATATATACACTCCTTCTCCCTGTCATCCCTTCAAGCCATTAAAAGGTGCACAGGCTCTCTCGTTTTTCATTTGAATGTCACACCTCTTCTTAGTACTGACCTTACGTGCAACGTTGTATCGGGCTGTACTCTCGCATAGACTGTTGGATAGTACCTAGCCTAGATTAGTAGAGAGCAGATTAATCTGCATTACCGGTGCTAACACCAGTGACGGGAGGTTGCATCTGGCTGTTCAGCCAAAGGATAAAAATCAAAGGTGTCTCTTGAACTCAGTGGGCTGTTGACTGAATTCATCACGCTCAAAAAACAAAAGCTACAGGAGAAAGGCATATTCTATCTTGACTGCTACAATGCATGTTTTAGGAGGTATGAAGATAAACCCTCCGTGCCCCTCCGCCCACCCCCTTCCAAGAAAAAGGACTAGAGAAAAAAGATGCAACTTCTAGAGCAATGAGGCTTTTAATAGCCAAGTAAATTTCCCTGTATCATGCCCATTCAATGAGCTACTTTGTCTGACACTCTGCCTTACTCGGTACCAGCATAAGACTCTTCCAGGAAATATTAAACAACAAAAAAAAATATATATTGCTGTACAGCCAGTTGCCTGCGTTACGCTATGGAAGATGTAGAATTCCTCTCTGATCCACAACTTTCCACCTACAAGCAAAACCGTAGTGAAGCTTTCCTCCATTTCCAATGCGCTCTGATGGCTCTTCCCCAGGGAAAGCCTTTCCTCTGTCACTCTGGGGGCATAGCTGGTCATAGGCAAGGCAAGCCCCGAGCCCCACGCACCATCCGAGGCCACCACCGTCCTCCTGTAGCCGTGAGCAAGATCTCAAACTCCTTTTCCGCTGCAGGAGAAGAGTTGTTAATAGAAATGGATGCACATGGCACAGTCTGTTCCAGAACAGTCACAGCTGTTCAAAGCTTTCCGTGCCCTGGATTGGGGGGTTTCAGGACCAGCTCCTGGGTCAGCTTGCACCGAGGCTAGCGACAGCTGTGCTTCATGCAGGTAACTCAGGTTTAACCCTTTGTCCCCTGACCATCCCCACAGGTCCAGCAGCATAGAAAGTCACAGTGGGCTGCGTTGGAGCAACCTGCTCCGCTGGACTTGTGGCAAATGTTGCGTCTGCATCCCTGCCCTTCTGTTCTCCCTGTAGGGTCCTGGTCAATACAACAAGCTGCTCTCCCTGGAAATGACCATCGTGGCGAAAGACAGGCTCCACTGTGAGCCACGACCTTCACCCACCGAGCAGCCAGCACAGCCAGGGACACGTTTGTGCGAAAGTCCCTTCTCATGGCAAAAAGGGGATCCATAGTCAGCTTTGGATGTCGTGTGTCTGGTGTAACTGTTGATACTGCGCAATGCCTTGGTTAAAATAGAAGCGACGAAGAGAGTTAAAAACCTGCCCTTTTCAGGAAAAATGCAGGAAATCGGCATCTTTTGGCTATTTTACACTCCAACAAGAAAGATTGTGGGCCCGTGTTTTGCTGATTAGGGATACCAATCAAACTCAGACACCAGAGTGAAAAGAGCAGGCGTATTTTACTGGAAATAGCTAAATCATGTAACAGAATAATACAGAAAACATACAACAAGAAAAGACAGAATAGTGCACTTAAACAAACAGGAAAATACAGGGTAATGCATCAAATCGTTACTACACGAGAGAGAGAATAGTGATTAAGAAAGATCCATCACCACTTGCATATGTTACCATCATCCAGATCCGCAGTCGCCGGGGAGCCCCGGTTACAGCGAGGATTTGGAGAGCCTTTCCCGGCAAGTGGGAAATCCTACGCGGTGCGTCCACCCGTAGGTGAGGCTTCCAAAGTCGCTGTGAGCGGGTCCCGCCTTATATACCCCCAAATCAGCAAGCCAGAATAACTGGCACCTTTGTTTTGAGCGGAACATCTGGTTTCACTCTCACATTAGATTCCCCCGGAGCCTGGCCAGGGCTCAAGGGAGAAGCTAAGGGAGTTTCCCTGCTTATCTAATTTATTTATGTTCTTTTTAGAACAAGGCCACACGTCTGGTCCCAAGGCCGGACAGCAGGCTTCATGGCCTTGTTAACTTACCTGTACGCAAAAAAGAAGATACATACATTCAGGATAGACATGTTTTCATTACATTCATCATCAGTCAGGAGTCTATGATATCTAAGCTACATCTTTCATTAATGAGCATACATATTTCGTTAATGACTACATACTAAGTTAGCAGCTTTGGCTCGGGGCCTGTGGTTCAGGCTTCAATACTTCAACACTTTAGCACTTTTTACATCAGGATAGGCGGTTTGTTATAACCTAGTACAATACCTACTAGCACAACGGTTATCAGTTACAAAATATACAGGATTCATCTATAGGTCAACTCTGGCTTGGGCCTATTGTCCAAGCCTTAGCACTTCAGCCCGGTGGTTAATGCTTTAAGGGAAGTTCAGCACGTTGGGAAAAGGGATATAAGACCACTCTTCTGGACACTGTCTGGACTGGGCTAGGCTGGGCTTGGAGAGCCTGGGAGGGTCCCCGGGGTCCCAGCTTTCCTGCAGTGCTGACTGTGGCGGCTGCGGCCTGTTCTTTCCTGCCGTGCTGACTGCACCCACCTGGTGGGGCTGTCCTTGGGAAGGGCACCAGAGCTGAAAAAGCCCCTGGTAGAGGGGCGGGGAGAAGCTCTTCTCCAGAGATTTGCCAGAAACTCTCCAGAGCATCCCTTTTCCAGCGCATGAGATGCTCTGTGTGACAAGGGAAGGTGCCCATTAGTCCACAGTCCTGGGCAAGCGGGTCTAGGTGACCCTGCTTGAGCAGGCAGGTTGGACCAGAGGACCTTCACAGGTCCCTCCCAGCCTCAGCTGTTCTATGGGATTCTGTGCTTCGTTTGACTCCTCAAGCACCTGAACTCAGCCCCGATGCCTGCTGGAAAGGATTCTGGCGCAAGGGATGATGATCCCAAACTCCTCCACTAGGATTCATCCCAAAACAACTTCTACCTAGTCCAGAATATCGTATGGCACACACAGTCAGAAGGGAGAAAATGTCCTTTTATTGTGGACATCCAGTGCAGGAGCCCAGGAGTCACAGGGGTTCAACCAGTAACAAGAAATCAGCACCTACAACGACAGAGCCAGAAAGCACTGGTAAAGCCACAAAGGCAGGAACAGGCATGGCTTGGTTCCCCTTTCTTTGGGAAACACAGTTGACAAGGAATTGTTGATATCCCAGAAGAGAGCTACTGCTGGCCTTAGCTCCGGGGTGGCTCTGGCACCTTATCCCCTCTAAGGTAATGCCCTTAGAGAGCTGTGCATGTGCAGAGGTGCACAGTGCCCCTGTGCCACACAGCAGGGCTCCCCTGGGGAGCTGCCACGGGGTTATTTCCAAACCCTGCATAGCACCATCCCTCGCCGTCCCTTGCCAGTCAGTTGGACTGACTTAGAGCAGGGTGGAGAGTTGGCAAAGATAGGCAGCAAAGCCTGGTACACACCTGGGGCTTCCTGATCTTTCGCACCTCCCTGCTTTTCTTCTGTCCCCTTCTTTTCCTCTCTTCTCTTCTTTGCTTCGTGGCATGGCCTCTCCTCTGCCCAGGTCTCTTCTCTCTTTCGTTTCCTTTGGCCGTCGTCTTCCTGGCAGGAGCCTGCAAACCTTTCCATCCCACAGCATGGTTAGACAGGGAAAGCCAGGATCAACTGGAATCAGCTCTTGATTTAACCAAAGCTGACTCGTTTTACCTTCTGTGCTCCGAGAGGCTCTTCAGTTCTTCTGCGCATCCCAGGGATTCTACCACGGTCTCAGTGGTGGCTGGAGACAAAGCAACGGGTGCCTAAAACAGAAAGGTCGTCATTAGCAGGTGGCAAGGGATGCCCTGAAGTAGTAAGCAACTGCTTGGCACGTTGCTGCCTTAGCTCTACAGAGGAGATCTCTTTGGCTGGTTTGAGTCAGCCCTTTCTTCCAAGGTTCTCGCTCTGGAACACAGTGTTCACATGGGTGGGGGACAGTCCATTTGTGGGGGCCATTCAGCAGAGAGCCTGCGATCCCCTGCCAGGCAAGGAAAGGCTTGCCCACTTCCTTCTGCCAGCATTTCTTCTGCCCTCCCAAGACAGAGCTCTGCGGATGTCCATTTGGTGCAAGACAACCTTCTGTGGTGGGAGGCTTTGCTTTTGAAATCTATCTTTCTGTGGCGTTTTGTAGGTATTTCCTCTGATTAAGCACATGCCTAAGGCATAGGAGAAAAGACCTTTCCAGTTTTACTGACAGTGTATCATTCCATGGGGGGAAAAATAAAATGCAAAGCCACAAGAGACTGAACGCCAGGAAGAGGCACAGCAGCTGCTTGGACTCAACAGCAACTGTCCTCCTCCTGCCTAAGACACATTGTTGCAGCGCTTGTGGAGCTGCCATACCTCCGCCCTTTCTGCTCCCACCACCGCCTCTCCCCCCGCTGCTCTCTGGAGGATGAGCAGAGAGGCTGGTGCATCCAGGCAGGCTTTTGCCTGGTGCTCGGCATCTGCTTCGCCTGGAGGGCCGTGCTGCTTTTCCAAAGGCAACTCTGGAAAGCAAAAGCGTGTGCAGCAAAGTGACTGGTTGGAAGTGGACAACAGCTAAAGCAAAACCCACAGGAAGCCCTACCCCAGCTGTCTGCTCAGGCTGTGACAGCCCTCAGTCCCTCCTCATACCTGTGGGTCTGTCCACGGGCTCAGGTGACGTCTGGCCAGCCATCTCCTCCCCAAAGATGTCGCTGCCGTTTTCAATCAGAAATTCCACCAGCAGCTTCACCTGCACACATCAAAGCCTTGGTTTCAGGGCAGGTGTCTGAAAACACGTCAAGCAGCCTTTCCCGCTCCTGAGCCTTGCTTCTGCGCAGAAGGCTGTGGCTGTGGGGCTGCTCTTCCAGGCAGCCACTCCACCGGCATTTGCGCAAGAGAGGAGCAAGCTCTGAGGGTCCAGGCAGGCTGCAGCCAGCCGGTCAGTACAGCGTACCTTCTCGGTCACCTCCAGCGCGGCCTCGAGGGGGAGCAGCTCCTCGTCAGGTGGGCCCAGCAGGTTTGGCCCCAGGCAGATGGCCAGGTTGCTGGAGGTCATTCTGCTGGTGGACACGTGGTGGCCGATGTTCTGCAGCAGGGAGAGCAGCCGCTGGAGGAGGAGGAGATGGGCTGCAGGCAACTTCTCGGCCACCCTGAGGGAGCAGGAACACAACGTTAAGGAAGCAGATGCTGCCCACAGCTGTCCCTGAAGCTTGCACAAGGCAGGCGGGAGCCAGTGTCTGTGCTGCGCCACTTTCCAGGTGCTCTCAGGCAGCGATCAGGAGGAAAACACACTGTTGCTTCCCAGCTCCTGGTTTCACCCAAGCCCACGCAAGGGAAGGCTCCCTGCCCACGCCCTTTCCCCCCGAAATGCAACCCCAGCCCAGCAAATGCAAGCTGCCAGAAAATGCAACCTTCTAAGGAGCCCGTCCCTTTTCAGGCAAGTCCCAGGACTCTGCCACTCCCTACTCAACAGGCAGGCTGCTGGCCACACTTACACTTTCAGCGCTTCCACCCTGGCCTCCTTGCTTGGCCTCTCCATGGCTTGCATCCAGTCCTGGTAGACGCCGACAACGAGGAGCTTGCCGGGGATGCTGCGTAGAAAGTCCTGCAAGGCCAAGGGCTTCAGGTGAGCCTTTGAAGATTCCAGGCCAGCCAGGAGCTCTTCCAGCTGCAGGGCAGAAGCGCTCACCTTCAAGATGGCAGCTAGCAGGATGACAGGCTGGTTTGCCAGGTCCACATCTGCGCCGCGGTCGAGGTCCTCCTTCAGCTTCTGGAGCGCTGTCCCCCTGTCGGATCTCCGGAATATCCCCTCCGTCGACGGTCCTCTCTGGTACAGGATGTCCAGGAGCTCCTGCGGGAGACGCAGGAGGACAGCTGCTTGGCTGAAGAAACAAGTGACAGCAGAGGCCAGAGCTCTGCCCCAGGCTGGGCTCCCCCCCGCCCCCGCAAAGGGTCTGGCGCCAGAAGCGGTGGCCGTGGGTGAAGAGCCCAGTGCCCCAGCCACCCCCGCAGACGCTGGGGACACTGCCTCTGGAGCAGCCGGAGGGAGGGCTGGGGCTCCCCTGTCCAGGCTGGCCTACCTGGATGGGCCGGGGCAGCGTGCCGGCCTCCTCGCAGAGGGCTGCCAGGGGCTGCCCAAAGAGCGCCCTGCTGCAGCCGGAGCCCGCCTGCCCTGGCGCCGGGGCAGCGGCCGGGCTCTGCCGCAGCGCAAAGGGCCAGGGCAGCCCCCTCCTCCTCCTGCTGCTGCTGCCGCCGCCGCTCCCTCCCGCTGCAAAGGGAAAGAGAGCAAGAGCCCGTCAGTGGGAACCGCCAGGCCAGTGCTCCCGGAGCCTGCCCTGCCCTGCCCTGCCCTGCCTGCAGCGCGGTGCTGAGTGCTGCGGCGGGACGGGACGGGACGGGACGGGACGGGCAGGGAGCCGGCAGCTGGAGCCAGGGCTCTGGCTCAGCGGCTCCGGCTCGCAGTCTCCTGAGAGCCAGCGGGACAGCGGGACAGCCCCGCCCAGCCCTCGCCCTGCCCTCCTCCAGGCTGCGAGCAGCAGCAGAGGGAGGCTCCCTGTCCCGCAGAATCACGTCCAGCGGCCGCTGCCCAGCGGGTGTCCTTGCTCGTCCGGGTGACGTCCGTCCTCCCTTGGGGTGCCCGACCTGCGGGGTGACACTCAGGGAACAAGGGAGCACGGCTCCTCCCGGCTCTGGCCGAGGAGCAGGGACCCATCTGCCCGGCTCTGGGGACAGAGCTCAGGCAGGCAGCACCTCGAGTGCTCAGCACTGTCGAAGGGTCCCGAGCACTCAGCTCTCTCCTGCTGCAGTGTGATGGGCACCGATTTCCTCTGGCCAAAGGGCAGCAGCAACAGCATCCTCAGTTGTGCAGACGTGCCGGTCCAGGAGAAAAGAAGGCCCTCCCTGCCCTTCGTTCCCAAACTTACCTGGTGAGTGGCAAAGTCCGCCTCCACTGGTAGACGGGGCTGTTGGAGGCCCTTGCTTGGGGTCAGCCTGCAAGAAGCAGGCTGCACTTAGAGAGCATCCCCGCGGCAGAAAGGGCCACCAGCAAGCGGCCACCCGGCACCAGCAGCCTGAGGGCGGCAGAGCGGGGACCCTCTGCCCTCCCACGCTCTCTACCTCACGTGGCAGGTTTCCTCCCAGCACCACCAGCAAGGACATGCGGCGTTCCTGGTAGCTCCCCAACCCTCTCTGCACCCAGGCTGGCACCGCGGGACCCTCCCTCCCTCCTGCACAGGCTCACCCCACTCGCCGCACAGCCCTGGCACCCCGGCACAGCCAGAGGTGGGTGAAAGGCAGCCGTTCTCACCTCTGTCTGGCCCTCCATCAGCCTCTCCAGGCTCCTGGCGCTGAATGTCCTCCACTGGGCAGGAGAGAAAGAGTGGAAGGAGGTGAGCAGCGATGCCTCTGCTGCTCGGCTGGAGGGCCAGTGCTCGGGGACAGCGGCCAGACTAGAGAGACACTCACTCCATGGCGTCGGCTCAGCTCCTTCTGCAGGAGTTTGATGGACGGGACGTTGGTCACTCGGGCTCCCGTGGCTCCTTCGGGTGTCCTGTCACCAGGAAAGGACAGGGAGAAAGCTGGCTGAGCCCCAAGCCACCTCTTTTCCCTTGTCAGGCAGCTCTGCCCGAGAGCTGCCCACAGCCGCAGCGGCAGCTCTCCCCACCTGGGGAGCTGTGTTCCCCCATCCGGCCGCGCCTGAAGCACCCCCCTAGCTTACCCCAGCAGCTTGCCCAGCCACAGCTGCTTCAGTGCCCGGGAGCTGCAGAAAGAGAGGAGAACCAGCATCAGGCCCCGCTGCCCCCCAGCCCCTGGGCCCCTGCACAGCCTTGCCCCTTGGGAAGGGCTGAGGGGCAGCACGAGGCCCCGTGGGGCAGGACAGGGGTGCTGCCCAAGCCCTGGCTCCCTCGTTGCTGCCAGAGCAGCTGCTCCTGCCCTTCCCTTCTGGGGACCAAAAGGCGACCAGGGGATGCAGGATGTGGGAACGCATCCCCATCCCTCCCTGCCCAGGCTCTGCATGGAGGGCAGAGGCCATTCACAGGGTGGCGTGGGCATGGTTGGGACCCTCTCCTGCCCAGCCGTGGGACGTGGCACCACGACTCACCCGAAAGTGGCAACACAGGTGCCGCTGGGCCAGATGAGGAGGATGGAGGTCCCGTCCTCATCGCTGCCTTCCTCCTCCTCCTCCTCTTTGATGTCCCCCGCTGTCTCCTTCCCGCTGCTCAGCACCCACAGCTGGTCCAGGGCCAGGCGGAGCTGTGGGCGCAGGGTGGTGCCACGTCTGTGGAGAAGAGAGACAGGCAGTGAGCCGGAGGTGGCCGCCTTGGGGTGCCCCCGGGCAGAGCCCTGCCCCCCACCTGCCCTTGTGTGGTGGTTTAGGCCCTGCCGGGACCAGAGACCACATTGCCACTGCCCCTCCCCCACCCTCCGACCGGAACGGGGCAGGGAGTGAAATACAAACCCCGGGGTTGCGATAACGAGACGTTTAATACAACAATGCAACAACAACAAACCAAACAACAACAAGAACGATAACAATAGCAATAACAGTAATAACAATAAACAGAACAAGGGATATAGCGATACAGCAGTGAGGAGAGCGACCCCACACCACGCGTTTACCAACTGAGCAATCCCACACCACTGAGGGATCTTCTGAGAGGCCGGGTAAGGGAGACAATTGCTCAACCTCCTCCAGGGCAGCTATACCAAAGGCTCACCAGTACTCTCTTGGGTCTTTAAATTACCCTCTCCTGAGGTAATCTATACCTAGGATGCACGGGGCATCTGGGCCAGTCACAATGGGGTGCTTACGCCAGTCCTTCCCAGTTAAGCTTACTTCAGCTTCTAATAGGGTCAGCTGTTGGGACCCCCCTGTCACTCCGGAGAGACAGATGGGTTCAACCCCACTGTATGGCATCAGGGTGCACTGTGCACCAGTATCTACCAAGGCCTTATATTCTCGTGGGTCTGATGTGCCAGGCCATCGGATCCACACCGTCCAGTAAATCCGATTATCCCTTTCCTCCACCTGGCTGGAGGCAGGGCCCCTCTAATCCTGCTCAGCATCACTCACTTGTTGTAAGAGCGACTCCTGCAAGAATGACTCACTTGTCCCCTCAAGACGGTCAGACATAATGTTGGCCATTCTATTCTGTCTGGGGGATTTCCGACTGGACACTGGAGCTGCGTCTCTCTTGGAAGACTCCCCTTTCATGGTGGTCTTCCCTTTCAGCTGCTGTACTCGTGCAGCTAGGGCGAGAGTGGGCTGTCCATCCCACCTCCTCGTGTTTTCCCCATGGTCGCGGAGGAAGAACCACAGGGTGCCCTGTGGTGTGTACCTTCCACTGCCCTTCTCTTGGGTGGGGAAACGCCTGCTTCTAATGGCTGAGACATCGGCCCGTGCAGGTGGAATGTAGGACGTGTCCTCTTCCACTTTCTGGAGCCTCTGAGACAGTTCCCTTACAGCTGAAACCCAGGCATGTTGGGAGGAAGGGAGATTTCCCTCATATTGCTGGAGCTGGCCAATCACTTCGTCCACTGTTTCAGTCTGGGTGTCTTGCCACCAGGACGCTACTGCTAGTGCTTTGGAATGTGCCTCTGGTGCACTTTGCAGGAACTTCCGCCACATCAGCTGTGTGCAAGGGGCCTGATCTGGATCCGTGGGTGACCGCTCATCATTCAGATCACCATAAACCATGTCAAACACAGCCAATTCCCTGAGGTTCTGAATGCCTTTCTCCATGTTGGTCCCCTTGCCTAACCGACATAGAACATCATCCTTGTAGGGGTACCTCTCCCTTACACTGAGCAGGAGTCGCCTCCAAAGGCTGAGGGTATGAGCCTGTATCCCTATTGCCTTGTCAATACCAGCCTCCCTGGCTAAAGATCCCAGCTGCTTGGCCTCTCTCCCCTCCAATTCCAAAACACCAGCTCCACGATGCCAGCATCGGAGCAGACAGGTTCAAATTTGCTCGCCTGGAAGGCAGCTGAAATCCTTCCGCATATCTCGCAACTCACTCAGGGATAGAGATCGGATGGTTACCTCCGGCTCTTCCTCCTGTTCTCGTGATGGGCCTGGTTCATCATCACCCTGTACACTGCGAGGGGATTTTTTGGTATATTTGGTTTTCTGTATCGGGGCGACTCATACTGGCACTGCTTGTCCCTCTGGCCCAGCTGCTGTGCTGGTGGAGGCGACTGGTACTGCCACTGCCTGTCCCCCTGGCCCAGCTGCTGTGCTAGTGGAGGTGACTGGTACTGGCACTGGCTGTCACTCTGGCCCAGCTGCTGTGCTAGTGGAGGTGACTCGTACTGGCACTGCCTGTCACTCTGGCCCAGCCGCTGTGCTGCTGGAGTTGACTGGTACTGCCACTGCCTGTCCCCCTGGCCCAGCTGCTGTGCTAGTGGAGGTGACTCGTACTGGCACTGCCTGTCCCTCTGGCCCAGCTGCTGTGCTAGTGGAGGCAACTAGTACTGGCACTGCCTGTCCCCCTTGCCCAGCTGCTGTGCTAGTGGAGGCTACTGGTATTGGCACTGCCTGTCCCCCTGGCCCAGCTGCTCTGCTGGTGGTGGTGACTGGTACTGGCACTGCCTGTCCCTCTGGCCCAGCTGCTGTGCTGGTGGAGGTGACTGGTACTGGCACTGCCTGTCACTCTGGCCCAGCCGGAGTGCTAGTAGTGGCGACTGGTATTGGCACTGCCTGTCCCCCTTGCCCAGCTGCTGTGCTAGTGGAGGCAACTGGTACTGGCACTGCCTGTCCCCCTGGCCCAGCTGCTGTGCTGGTGGAGGTGACTGGTACTGGCACTGCCTGTAACTCTGGCCCAGCTGCTGTGCTAGTGGAGGCGACTGCTACTGGCACTGCCTGTCACTCTGGCCCAGCTGCTGTGCTGGTTGAGGTGACTGGTACTGGCACTGCCTGACTCCCTGGCCCAGATGCTGTGCTAGTGGAGGTGACTGCTACTGGCACTGGCTGTCCCTCTGTCCCAGCTGCTGTGCTGGTGGAGGTGACTGGTACTGGCACTGGCTGTCCCTCTGTCCCATCTGCTGTGCTAGTGGAGGCGACTGGTATTGGCACTGCCTGTCCCCCTTGCCCAGCTGCTCTGCTGGTGGAGGTGACTGGTACTGGCACTGCCTGTCACTCTGGCCCAGCTGCTGTGCTAGTGGAGGCGACTGGTACTGGCACTGCCTGTCACTCTGGCCCAGCTGCAGTGCTAGTGGAGGTGACTGGTATTGGCACTGCCTGTCCCTCTGGCCCAGCTGCTCTGCTGGTGGAGGTGACTGGTACTGGCACTGCCTGTCCCTCTGGCCCAGCTGCTCTGCTGGTGGAGGTGACTGGTTCTGGCACTGCCTGTCACTCTGGCCCAGCTGCTGTGCTGGTGGAGGCGACTGGTACTGGCACTGGCTGTCCCTCTGTCCCAGCTGCTGTGCTAGTGGAGGCGACTGGTACTGGCACTGCCTGCCCCTCTGTCCCAGCTGCTGTGCTAGTGGAGGCGACTGCTACTGGCACTGCCTGTCCCTCTGGCCCAGCTGCTGTGCTGGTGGAGGTGACTGGTACTGGCACTGCCTGTCCCCCTGGCCCAGATGCTGTGCTAGTGGAGGTGACTGGTACTGGCACTGGCTGTCCCTCTGTCCCAGCTGCTGTGCTAGTGGAGGTGACTGGTACTGGCACTGGCTGTCCCTCTGTCCCAGTTGCTGTGCTAGTAGAGGCGACTGGTACTGGCACTGCCTGTCCCTCTGGCCCAGCTGCTGTGCTGGTGGAGGTGACTGGTATTGGCACTGCCTGTCCCTCTGGCCCAGCTGCTGTGCTGGTGGAGGTGACTGGTACTGCCACTGCCTGTCACTCTGGCCGAGCTGCAGTGCTAGTAGTGGCGACTGGTACTGGCACTGCCTGTCCCTCTGGCCCAACTGCTGTGCTAGTGGAGGCGACTGGTATTGGCACTGCCTGTCCCCCTTGCCCAGCTGCTCTGCTAGTGGAGGTGACTGGTATTGGCACTGCCTGTCCCTCTGACCCAGCTGCTGTGCTGGTGGAGGTGACTGGTACTGCCACTGCCTGTCACTCTGGCCCAGCTGCAGTGCTAGTGGAGGTGACTGGTATTGGCACTGCCTGTCCCTCTGGCCCAGCTGCTCTGCTGGTGGAGGTGACTGGTACTGGCACTGCCTGTCCCTCTGGCCCAGCTGTTCTGCTGGTGGAGGTGACTGGTTCTGGCACTGCCTGTCCCTCTGGCCCAGCTGCTGTGCTGGTGGAGGTGACTGGTACTGGCACTGCCTGTCACTCTGGCCCAGCTGCAGTGCTAGTAGTGGCGACTGGTATTGGCACTGCCTGTCCCCCTTGCCCAGCTGCTGTGCTGCTGGAGGCGACTGGTATTGGCACTGCCTGTCCCCCTGGCCCAGCTGCTGTGCTAGTGGAGGCGACTGGTACTGGCACTGGCTGTCCCTCTGTCCCAGCTGCTGTGCTGGTGGTGGTGACTGGTACTGGCACTGCCTGTCCCCCTGGCCCAGATGCTGTGCTGGTGGAGGTGACTGGTACTGGCACTGGCTGTCCCTCTGTCCCAGCTGCTGTGCTAGTAGAGGCGACTGCTACTGGCACTGCCTGTCCCTCTGGCCCAGCTGCTGTGCTAGTAGTGGCGACTGGTACTGGCACTGCCTGTCACTCTGGCCCAGCTGCTGTGCTGGTGGAGGCGACTGGTACTGGCACTGCCTGTCCCTCTGGCACAGCTGCTGTGCTAGTGGAGGTGACTGGTACTGGCACTGGCTGTCCCTCTGTCCCAGCTGCTGTGCTAGTAGAGGCGACTGCTACTGGCACTGCCTGTCCCTCTGGCCCAGCTGCTGTGCTGGTGGAGGCGACTGGTATTGGCACTGCCTGTCCCTGTGGCCCAGCTGCTGTGCTGGTGGAGGCGACTGCTACTGGCACTGCCTGTCCCTCTGGCCCAGCTGCTGTGCTGGTGGAGGTGACTGGTACTGGCACTGCCTGTCACTCTGGCCCAGCTGCAGTGCTAGTAGTGACGACTGGTATTGGCACTGCCTGTCCCCCTTGCCCAGCTGCTGTGCTGGTGGAGGCGACTGGTATTGGCACTGCCTGTCCCCCTGGCCCAGCTGCTCTGCTGGTGGTGGTGACTGGTACTGGCACTGCCTGTCCCTCTGGCCCAGCTGCTGTGCTGGTGGAGTCAACTGGTACTGGCACTGCCTGTCCCTCTGGCCCAGCTGGTGTGCTGGTGGAGGCGACTGGTACTGGCACTGCCTGTCACTCTGGCCCAGCTGCTGTGCTGGTGGAGGCGACTGGTACTGGCACTGCCTGTCCCCCTGGCCCAGATGCTGTGCTGGTGGAGGCGACTGGTACTGGCACTGCCTGTCCCCCTGGCCTAGATGCTGTGCTGGTAGAGGCGACTGGTATTGGCACTGCCTGTCCCCCTTGCCCAGCTGCTGTGCTAGTGGAGGTGACTGGTACTGGCACTGCCTGTCCCTCTGGCCCAGCTGCAGTGCTAGTGGAGGTGACTGGTATTGGCACTGCCTGTCCCTCTGGCCCAGCTGCTCTGCTGGTGGAGGTGACTGGTACTGGCACTGCCTGTCCCTCTGGCCCAGCTGCTGTGCTGGTGGAGGTGACTGGTTCTGGCACTGCCTGTCCCTGTGGCCCAGCTGCTGTGCTGGTGGAGGTGACTGGTACTGGCACTGCCTGTCCCCCTTGCCCAGCTGCTGTGCTGGTGGAGGTGACTGGTATTGGCACTGCCTGTCCCCCTGGCCCAGCTGCTCTGCTGGTGGTGGTGACTGGTACTGGCACTGCCTGTCCCTCTGGCCCAGCTGCTGTGCTGGTGGAGTCAAGTGGTACTGGCACTGCCTGTCCCTCTGGCCCAGCTGGTGTGCTGGTGGAGGCCACTGGTACTGGCACTGCCTGTCACTCTGGCCCAGCTGCTGTGCTCGTGGAGGTGACTGGTACTGGTACTGCCTGTCCCCCTGGCCCAGCTGCTGTGCTAGTGGAGGCGACTGGTATTGGCACTGCCTGTCCCCCTGGCCCAACTGCTCTGCTGGTGGTGGTGACTGGTACTGGCACTGCCTGTCCCTCTGGCCCAGCTGCTGTGCTGGTGGAGGCGACTGTTATTGGCACTGCCTGTCACTCTGGCCCAGCTGCTGTGCTGGTGGAGGTGACTGGTACTGGCACTGCCTGTCCCCCTGGCCCAGATGCTGTGCTGGTGGAGGCGACTGGTACTGGCACTGCCTGTCACTCTGGCCCAGCTGCTGTGCTAGTGGAGGCGACTGCTACTGGCACTGCCTGTCACTCTGGCCCAGCTGCTGTGCTGGTGGAGGTGACTGGTACTGGCACTGCCTGTCCCTCTGGCCCAGCTGCTCTGCTGGTGGAGGCGACTGCTACTGGCACTGCCTGTCACTCTGGCCCAGCTGCTGTGCTGGTGGAGGTGACTGGTACTGGCACTGCCTGTCCCTCTGGCCCAGCTGCTCTGCTGGTGGAGGTGACTGCTACTGGCACTGCCTGACACTTTGGCCCAGCTGCTTTGCTAGTGGAGGTGACTGGTACTGGCACTGCCTGTCACTTTGGCCCAGCTGCTGTGCTAGTGGAGGTGACTGGTACTGGCAGTGCCTGTCCCCCTGGCCCCGCTGCTGTACCAGTATGTTCCCTTTCAGATCCTGCAGCTCTTTCTCCCCCTTCAGGGCAGTGAACAGTAGTAAAGGTGACATGGTAAGCATGGGCAAGCCCCCAGCACATTGCAATGAGTTGTGTCTCCCGGGGTTTGTCAGATTGGCAAGACACCTTTTTCAGATACTCCACCAGTTTATCAGGACTCTGCACTTGTTCGGGAGTGAAATCCCAAACCGTTGGAGGTGACCACTGAGTCAGGCACTTGCCCATCTTTTCCCACACACCTTGCCATTTATAACTATCTGCCCTCGGGGCAGGTTTCCGGGTGCTGCTGTCATTGGAGAAATACCGCATGGCCCAAAACAAGATCCGGCAGACATTCAGAAAGCATTGTGCCGCAAACACACTGGCCTGGGTGCTCCAAGGATAGCTAAAACTCTGAAAAACCGAGAGGATCTCTTCCCCTGGCTCACCCATAGAGGGGGTGAGACCCCTAACAAAAGCCCAGGCAGCAAACAGGTACCGGTTCACCCCCACAAGCACTGATGCAAGCCCATTATAAGCAGTCAGCAGCCAGTATAGCAAAATAAAACCCTTGACACATTTTCCACCGACAACAAACGCCAGCACTGGGAACACACAGCGGATATAAGGATTAATCCAGCCCCACCACGCAAGCAAGTTGGCCAGCATTGCAAATGTTCCTTATCAAACAATACAAATAAAAACAGAAAAATTGCACCTAACAGATTGCTCTAACACACCTTCTCCTTTTGTCCTTATCTCAACCCTCTCGTGCCCCATGCTGGGCGCCAAAAAGGCTGTGGTGGTTTAGGCCCCGCCGGGACCCGAGACCACGCTGCCGCTGCCCCTCCCCCACCCTCCGACCGGAACGGGGCAGGGAGTGAAATACAAACCCCGGGGTTGAGGTAAGGAGAGGTTTAATACCACAGTGCCACAGCAACAAACCGAACAACAGCAAGAACAAGAACAATAACAGTAATAACAAGAAACAGAACAAGGGATATAGCGATACAGCAGTGAGGAGAGCGACCCCACACCACGCCTTTACCAATCTTCCCGCGCTTGGGCGCCCGGACGTGAAGTCAGCATGGTATTGAATAACCCGGCTAGAGCTCCCTCCCCACTGCTGGGGAAACTTAACCCTATCCTAGCTGAACCAGGACACCTTGGGACAGACATTGGTGCATCCAGCACCAAGGGCCCAGGGCCTGGGGCTGGTGCCAGAGTGTCCCTGGCCTGGTGGCAGGGCCAGGGATGGGGGAAAGGCAGTGGGGCTCTGAGGGTCTTACCGCAACTTGGCGACGACCAGTTCCTCCTGGAGGAGGAGAAGGCGTCTCTCGCTCCTCCTGTGGCCCCGGGTCAGCCACACGTCCGTGCTCAGCACCGCCTCAGCGTCGGTGAGAGCCTCCCTGCGGAGCAGAGAGCGGTGGGCATGAGAAAGGCTGTGGCTGAGGGGCCCGGCCGTGCCCGCCCGTCCCCGAGCCCCGGGGGGAGCCTACCTGGAGTGCCAGCAGCAGTTGGCCTGGCCCATCCTGCCCGGGACAGGAGGACCCCTCGCTCTGCACCAAGGATGTGGCCCAGCTGGCCACAGCGAGGATGGGAAGCAGGGTGCCGGTGCCGGGAAGCGCTGTTCGGCCAGACCCTGCCTCCTCCCAGAGCTGCTCCGTGCCAGCACAGCCCCGTGCTGCCGGCTCTGGTGGCTGCTGGCTCCAAAATGGCCGACGCTGGGAGCCCAACGGAAAGTGGGCGGGGCCTCGTGCTGGGGGTTCTCTCCAGCATGGCCCTGGCTGTCTTGCCCCGGGCAGCCCAGAGCAGGGCAGAGCAGAGGGGAAGCACCCCCTCCCTCCGCCTGCTGCCAGTGGTCTGCCTGCTGCAGCCCGGGATGCAGTTCGCCCCCAATGCCCCAGGGGTACTTTGCTGGCTCCAAGTTGCTCAACTTCGGGTCCACCATCACCCCAGGGCTCTGCACAGCTGCTTTCCAGCTGGGTCTCCCCCAGCACATACAGCTCCAGGGGCTTGTTCCTCCCCAGGTCCAGGACTTTGCTCTTCCCTCTTCCCCTTCTTCAACGACAGGAAGCTCCTGGCAGCCCCTTTCTCCAGCCTGTCAAGGTCCCTCTGGTTGGCAACACAACCCTCGGCTGCAGGAGCCTCTCCTCCCAGTCATGTGCCTTCTGCAAGCTGTCTGAGGGTGTGCTCTGCCCCATCATCCGGATCACTGAATGTGGACAGGGCGCGCATCATGCCGCGCAGGGCTTTGTCACAGAATGATCAGAAATTGAGGGGGAAGATCCACTTTTGTGTGTGTGTGTGTGTGTGTGTATTATAAATATGGTGCTTCTCCCTGTCATCCCTTCAAGCCATTAAAAGGTGCACAGGCTCTCTCGTTTTTCATTTGAATGTCACACCTCTTCTTAGTACTGACCTTACGCGCAACGTTGTATCGGGCTGTACTCTCGCATAGACTGTTGGATAGTACCTAGCCTAGATTAGTAGAGAGCAGATTAATCTGCATTACCGGTGCTAACACCAGTGACGGGAGGTTGCATCTGGCTGTTCAGCCAAAGGATAAAAATCAAAGGTGTCTCTTGAACTCAGTGGGCTGTTGACTGAATTCATCACGCTCAAAAAACAAAAGCTACAGGAGAAAGGCATATTCTATCTTGACTGCTACAATGCATGTTTTAGGAGGTATGAAGATAAACCCTCCGTGCCCCTCCGCCCACCCCCTTCCAAGAAAAAGGACTAGAGAAAAAAGATGCAACTTCTAGAGCAATGAGGCTTTTAATAGCCAAGTAAATTTCCCTGTATCATGCCCATTCAATGAGCTACTTTGTCTGACACTCTGCCTTACTCGGTACCAGCATAAGACTCTTCCAGGAAATATTAAACAACAAAAAAAAATATATATTGCTGTACAGCCAGTTGCCTGCGTTACGCTATGGAAGATGTAGAATTCCTCTCTGATCCACAACTTTCCACCTACAAGCAAAACCGTAGTGAAGCTTTCCTCCATTTCCAATGCGCTCTGATGGCTCTTCCCCAGGGAAAGCCTTTCCTCTGTCACTCTGGGGGCATAGCTGGTCATAGGCAAGGCAAGCCCCGAGCCCCACGCACCATCCGAGGCCACCACCGTCCTCCTGTAGCCGTGAGCAAGATCTCAAACTCCTTTTCCGCTGCAGGAGAAGAGTTGTTAATAGAAATGGATGCACATGGCACAGTCTGTTCCAGAACAGTCACAGCTGTTCAAAGCTTTCCGTGCCCTGGATTGGGGGGTTTCAGGACCAGCTCCTGGGTCAGCTTGCACCGAGGCTAGCGACAGCTGTGCTTCATGCAGGTAACTCAGGTTTAACCCTTTGTCCCCTGACCATCCCCACAGGTCCAGCAGCATAGAAAGTCACAGTGGGCTGCGTTGGAGCAACCTGCTCCGCTGGACTTGTGGCAAATGTTGCGTCTGCATCCCTGCCCTTCTGTTCTCCCTGTAGGGTCCTGGTCAATACAACAAGCTGCTCTCCCTGGAAATGACCATCGTGGCGAAAGACAGGCTCCACTGTGAGCCACGACCTTCACCCACCGAGCAGCCAGCACAGCCAGGGACACGTTTGTGCGAAAGTCCCTTCTCATGGCAAAAAGGGGATCCATAGTCAGCTTTGGATGTCGTGTGTCTGGTGTAACTGTTGATACTGCGCAATGCCTTGGTTAAAATAGAAGCGACGAAGAGAGTTAAAAACCTGCCCTTTTCAGGAAAAATGCAGGAAATCGGCATCTTTTGGCTATTTTACACTCCAACAAGAAAGATTGTGGGCCCGTGTTTTGCTGATTAGGGATACCAATCAAACTCAGACACCAGAGTGAAAAGAGCAGGCGTATTTTACTGGAAATAGCTAAATCATGTAACAGAATAATACAGAAAACATACAACAAGAAAAGACAGAATAGTGCACTTAAACAAACAGGAAAATACAGGGTAATGCATCAAATCGTTACTACACGAGAGAGAGAATAGTGATTAAGAAAGATCCATCACCACTTGCATATGTTACCATCATCCAGATCCGCAGTCGCCGGGGAGCCCCGGTTACAGCGAGGATTTGGAGAGCCTTTCCCGGCAAGTGGGAAATCCTACGCGGTGCGTCCACCCGTAGGTGAGGCTTCCAAAGTCGCTGTGAGCGGGTCCCGCCTTATATACCCCCAAATCAGCAAGCCAGAATAACTGGCACCTTTGTTTTGAGCGGAACATCTGGTTTCACTCTCACATTAGATTCCCCCGGAGCCTGGCCAGGGCTCAAGGGAGAAGCTAAGGGAGTTTCCCTGCTTATCTAATTTATTTATGTTCTTTTTAGAACAAGGCCACACGTCTGGTCCCAAGGCCGGACAGCAGGCTTCATGGCCTTGTTAACTTACCTGTACGCAAAAAAGAAGATACATACATTCAGGATAGACATGTTTTCATTACATTCATCATCAGTCAGGAGTCTATGATATCTAAGCTACATCTTTCATTAATGAGCATACATATTTCGTTAATGACTACATACTAAGTTAGCAGCTTTGGCTCGGGGCCTGTGGTTCAGGCTTCAATACTTCAACACTTTAGCACTTTTTACATCAGGATAGGCGGTTTGTTATAACCTAGTACAATACCTACTAGCACAACGGTTATCAGTTACAAAATATACAGGATTCATCTATAGGTCAACTCTGGCTTGGGCCTATTGTCCAAGCCTTAGCACTTCAGCCCGGTGGTTAATGCTTTAAGGGAAGTTCAGCACGTTGGGAAAAGGGATATAAGACCACTCTTCTGGACACTGTCTGGACTGGGCTAGGCTGGGCTTGGAGAGCCTGGGAGGGTCCCCGGGGTCCCAGCTTTCCTGCAGTGCTGACTGTGGCGGCTGCGGCCTGTTCTTTCCTGCCGTGCTGACTGCACCCACCTGGTGGGGCTGTCCTTGGGAAGGGCACCAGAGCTGAAAAAGCCCCTGGTAGAGGGGCGGGGAGAAGCTCTTCTCCAGAGATTTGCCAGAAACTCTCCAGAGCATCCCTTTTCCAGCGCATGAGATGCTCTGTGTGACAAGGGAAGGTGCCCATTAGTCCACAGTCCTGGGCAAGCGGGTCTAGGTGACCCTGCTTGAGCAGGCAGGTTGGACCAGAGGACCTTCACAGGTCCCTCCCAGCCTCAGCTGTTCTATGGGATTCTGTGCTTCGTTTGACTCCTCAAGCACCTGAACTCAGCCCCGATGCCTGCTGGAAAGGATTCTGGCGCAAGGGATGATGATCCCAAACTCCTCCACTAGGATTCATCCCAAAACAACTTCTACCTAGTCCAGAATATCGTATGGCACACACAGTCAGAAGGGAGAAAATGTCCTTTTATTGTGGACATCCAGTGCAGGAGCCCAGGAGTCACAGGGGTTCAACCAGTAACAAGAAATCAGCACCTACAACGACAGAGCCAGAAAGCACTGGTAAAGCCACAAAGGCAGGAACAGGCATGGCTTGGTTCCCCTTTCTTTGGGAAACACAGTTGACAAGGAATTGTTGATATCCCAGAAGAGAGCTACTGCTGGCCTTAGCTCCGGGGTGGCTCTGGCACCTTATCCCCTCTAAGGTAATGCCCTTAGAGAGCTGTGCATGTGCAGAGGTGCACAGTGCCCCTGTGCCACACAGCAGGGCTCCCCTGGGGAGCTGCCACGGGGTTATTTCCAAACCCTGCATAGCACCATCCCTCGCCGTCCCTTGCCAGTCAGTTGGACTGACTTAGAGCAGGGTGGAGAGTTGGCAAAGATAGGCAGCAAAGCCTGGTACACACCTGGGGCTTCCTGATCTTTCGCACCTCCCTGCTTTTCTTCTGTCCCCTTCTTTTCCTCTCTTCTCTTCTTTGCTTCGTGGCATGGCCTCTCCTCTGCCCAGGTCTCTTCTCTCTTTCGTTTCCTTTGGCCGTCGTCTTCCTGGCAGGAGCCTGCAAACCTTTCCATCCCACAGCATGGTTAGACAGGGAAAGCCAGGATCAACTGGAATCAGCTCTTGATTTAACCAAAGCTGACTCGTTTTACCTTCTGTGCTCCGAGAGGCTCTTCAGTTCTTCTGCGCATCCCAGGGATTCTACCACGGTCTCAGTGGTGGCTGGAGACAAAGCAACGGGTGCCTAAAACAGAAAGGTCGTCATTAGCAGGTGGCAAGGGATGCCCTGAAGTAGTAAGCAACTGCTTGGCACGTTGCTGCCTTAGCTCTACAGAGGAGATCTCTTTGGCTGGTTTGAGTCAGCCCTTTCTTCCAAGGTTCTCGCTCTGGAACACAGTGTTCACATGGGTGGGGGACAGTCCATTTGTGGGGGCCATTCAGCAGAGAGCCTGCGATCCCCTGCCAGGCAAGGAAAGGCTTGCCCACTTCCTTCTGCCAGCATTTCTTCTGCCCTCCCAAGACAGAGCTCTGCGGATGTCCATTTGGTGCAAGACAACCTTCTGTGGTGGGAGGCTTTGCTTTTGAAATCTATCTTTCTGTGGCGTTTTGTAGGTATTTCCTCTGATTAAGCACATGCCTAAGGCATAGGAGAAAAGACCTTTCCAGTTTTACTGACAGTGTATCATTCCATGGGGGGAAAAATAAAATGCAAAGCCACAAGAGACTGAACGCCAGGAAGAGGCACAGCAGCTGCTTGGACTCAACAGCAACTGTCCTCCTCCTGCCTAAGACACATTGTTGCAGCGCTTGTGGAGCTGCCATACCTCCGCCCTTTCTGCTCCCACCACCGCCTCTCCCCCCGCTGCTCTCTGGAGGATGAGCAGAGAGGCTGGTGCATCCAGGCAGGCTTTTGCCTGGTGCTCGGCATCTGCTTCGCCTGGAGGGCCGTGCTGCTTTTCCAAAGGCAACTCTGGAAAGCAAAAGCGTGTGCAGCAAAGTGACTGGTTGGAAGTGGACAACAGCTAAAGCAAAACCCACAGGAAGCCCTACCCCAGCTGTCTGCTCAGGCTGTGACAGCCCTCAGTCCCTCCTCATACCTGTGGGTCTGTCCACGGGCTCAGGTGACGTCTGGCCAGCCATCTCCTCCCCAAAGATGTCGCTGCCGTTTTCAATCAGAAATTCCACCAGCAGCTTCACCTGCACACATCAAAGCCTTGGTTTCAGGGCAGGTGTCTGAAAACACGTCAAGCAGCCTTTCCCGCTCCTGAGCCTTGCTTCTGCGCAGAAGGCTGTGGCTGTGGGGCTGCTCTTCCAGGCAGCCACTCCACCGGCATTTGCGCAAGAGAGGAGCAAGCTCTGAGGGTCCAGGCAGGCTGCAGCCAGCCGGTCAGTACAGCGTACCTTCTCGGTCACCTCCAGCGCGGCCTCGAGGGGGAGCAGCTCCTCGTCAGGTGGGCCCAGCAGGTTTGGCCCCAGGCAGATGGCCAGGTTGCTGGAGGTCATTCTGCTGGTGGACACGTGGTGGCCGATGTTCTGCAGCAGGGAGAGCAGCCGCTGGAGGAGGAGGAGATGGGCTGCAGGCAACTTCTCGGCCACCCTGAGGGAGCAGGAACACAACGTTAAGGAAGCAGATGCTGCCCACAGCTGTCCCTGAAGCTTGCACAAGGCAGGCGGGAGCCAGTGTCTGTGCTGCGCCACTTTCCAGGTGCTCTCAGGCAGCGATCAGGAGGAAAACACACTGTTGCTTCCCAGCTCCTGGTTTCACCCAAGCCCACGCAAGGGAAGGCTCCCTGCCCACGCCCTTTCCCCCCGAAATGCAACCCCAGCCCAGCAAATGCAAGCTGCCAGAAAATGCAACCTTCTAAGGAGCCCGTCCCTTTTCAGGCAAGTCCCAGGACTCTGCCACTCCCTACTCAACAGGCAGGCTGCTGGCCACACTTACACTTTCAGCGCTTCCACCCTGGCCTCCTTGCTTGGCCTCTCCATGGCTTGCATCCAGTCCTGGTAGACGCCGACAACGAGGAGCTTGCCGGGGATGCTGCGTAGAAAGTCCTGCAAGGCCAAGGGCTTCAGGTGAGCCTTTGAAGATTCCAGGCCAGCCAGGAGCTCTTCCAGCTGCAGGGCAGAAGCGCTCACCTTCAAGATGGCAGCTAGCAGGATGACAGGCTGGTTTGCCAGGTCCACATCTGCGCCGCGGTCGAGGTCCTCCTTCAGCTTCTGGAGCGCTGTCCCCCTGTCGGATCTCCGGAATATCCCCTCCGTCGACGGTCCTCTCTGGTACAGGATGTCCAGGAGCTCCTGCGGGAGACGCAGGAGGACAGCTGCTTGGCTGAAGAAACAAGTGACAGCAGAGGCCAGAGCTCTGCCCCAGGCTGGGCTCCCCCCCGCCCCCGCAAAGGGTCTGGCGCCAGAAGCGGTGGCCGTGGGTGAAGAGCCCAGTGCCCCAGCCACCCCCGCAGACGCTGGGGACACTGCCTCTGGAGCAGCCGGAGGGAGGGCTGGGGCTCCCCTGTCCAGGCTGGCCTACCTGGATGGGCCGGGGCAGCGTGCCGGCCTCCTCGCAGAGGGCTGCCAGGGGCTGCCCAAAGAGCGCCCTGCTGCAGCCGGAGCCCGCCTGCCCTGGCGCCGGGGCAGCGGCCGGGCTCTGCCGCAGCGCAAAGGGCCAGGGCAGCCCCCTCCTCCTCCTGCTGCTGCTGCCGCCGCCGCTCCCTCCCGCTGCAAAGGGAAAGAGAGCAAGAGCCCGTCAGTGGGAACCGCCAGGCCAGTGCTCCCGGAGCCTGCCCTGCCCTGCCCTGCCCTGCCTGCAGCGCGGTGCTGAGTGCTGCGGCGGGACGGGACGGGACGGGACGGGACGGGCAGGGAGCCGGCAGCTGGAGCCAGGGCTCTGGCTCAGCGGCTCCGGCTCGCAGTCTCCTGAGAGCCAGCGGGACAGCGGGACAGCCCCGCCCAGCCCTCGCCCTGCCCTCCTCCAGGCTGCGAGCAGCAGCAGAGGGAGGCTCCCTGTCCCGCAGAATCACGTCCAGCGGCCGCTGCCCAGCGGGTGTCCTTGCTCGTCCGGGTGACGTCCGTCCTCCCTTGGGGTGCCCGACCTGCGGGGTGACACTCAGGGAACAAGGGAGCACGGCTCCTCCCGGCTCTGGCCGAGGAGCAGGGACCCATCTGCCCGGCTCTGGGGACAGAGCTCAGGCAGGCAGCACCTCGAGTGCTCAGCACTGTCGAAGGGTCCCGAGCACTCAGCTCTCTCCTGCTGCAGTGTGATGGGCACCGATTTCCTCTGGCCAAAGGGCAGCAGCAACAGCATCCTCAGTTGTGCAGACGTGCCGGTCCAGGAGAAAAGAAGGCCCTCCCTGCCCTTCGTTCCCAAACTTACCTGGTGAGTGGCAAAGTCCGCCTCCACTGGTAGACGGGGCTGTTGGAGGCCCTTGCTTGGGGTCAGCCTGCAAGAAGCAGGCTGCACTTAGAGAGCATCCCCGCGGCAGAAAGGGCCACCAGCAAGCGGCCACCCGGCACCAGCAGCCTGAGGGCGGCAGAGCGGGGACCCTCTGCCCTCCCACGCTCTCTACCTCACGTGGCAGGTTTCCTCCCAGCACCACCAGCAAGGACATGCGGCGTTCCTGGTAGCTCCCCAACCCTCTCTGCACCCAGGCTGGCACCGCGGGACCCTCCCTCCCTCCTGCACAGGCTCACCCCACTCGCCGCACAGCCCTGGCACCCCGGCACAGCCAGAGGTGGGTGAAAGGCAGCCGTTCTCACCTCTGTCTGGCCCTCCATCAGCCTCTCCAGGCTCCTGGCGCTGAATGTCCTCCACTGGGCAGGAGAGAAAGAGTGGAAGGAGGTGAGCAGCGATGCCTCTGCTGCTCGGCTGGAGGGCCAGTGCTCGGGGACAGCGGCCAGACTAGAGAGACACTCACTCCATGGCGTCGGCTCAGCTCCTTCTGCAGGAGTTTGATGGACGGGACGTTGGTCACTCGGGCTCCCGTGGCTCCTTCGGGTGTCCTGTCACCAGGAAAGGACAGGGAGAAAGCTGGCTGAGCCCCAAGCCACCTCTTTTCCCTTGTCAGGCAGCTCTGCCCGAGAGCTGCCCACAGCCGCAGCGGCAGCTCTCCCCACCTGGGGAGCTGTGTTCCCCCATCCGGCCGCGCCTGAAGCACCCCCCTAGCTTACCCCAGCAGCTTGCCCAGCCACAGCTGCTTCAGTGCCCGGGAGCTGCAGAAAGAGAGGAGAACCAGCATCAGGCCCCGCTGCCCCCCAGCCCCTGGGCCCCTGCACAGCCTTGCCCCTTGGGAAGGGCTGAGGGGCAGCACGAGGCCCCGTGGGGCAGGACAGGGGTGCTGCCCAAGCCCTGGCTCCCTCGTTGCTGCCAGAGCAGCTGCTCCTGCCCTTCCCTTCTGGGGACCAAAAGGCGACCAGGGGATGCAGGATGTGGGAACGCATCCCCATCCCTCCCTGCCCAGGCTCTGCATGGAGGGCAGAGGCCATTCACAGGGTGGCGTGGGCATGGTTGGGACCCTCTCCTGCCCAGCCGTGGGACGTGGCACCACGACTCACCCGAAAGTGGCAACACAGGTGCCGCTGGGCCAGATGAGGAGGATGGAGGTCCCGTCCTCATCGCTGCCTTCCTCCTCCTCCTCCTCTTTGATGTCCCCCGCTGTCTCCTTCCCGCTGCTCAGCACCCACAGCTGGTCCAGGGCCAGGCGGAGCTGTGGGCGCAGGGTGGTGCCACGTCTGTGGAGAAGAGAGACAGGCAGTGAGCCGGAGGTGGCCGCCTTGGGGTGCCCCCGGGCAGAGCCCTGCCCCCCACCTGCCCTTGTGTGGTGGTTTAGGCCCTGCCGGGACCAGAGACCACATTGCCACTGCCCCTCCCCCACCCTCCGACCGGAACGGGGCAGGGAGTGAAATACAAACCCCGGGGTTGCGATAACGAGACGTTTAATACAACAATGCAACAACAACAAACCAAACAACAACAAGAACGATAACAATAGCAATAACAGTAATAACAATAAACAGAACAAGGGATATAGCGATACAGCAGTGAGGAGAGCGACCCCACACCACGCGTTTACCAACTGAGCAATCCCACACCACTGAGGGATCTTCTGAGAGGCCGGGTAAGGGAGACAATTGCTCAACCTCCTCCAGGGCAGCTATACCAAAGGCTCACCAGTACTCTCTTGGGTCTTTAAATTACCCTCTCCTGAGGTAATCTATACCTAGGATGCACGGGGCATCTGGGCCAGTCACAATGGGGTGCTTACGCCAGTCCTTCCCAGTTAAGCTTACTTCAGCTTCTAATAGGGTCAGCTGTTGGGACCCCCCTGTCACTCCGGAGAGACAGATGGGTTCAACCCCACTGTATGGCATCAGGGTGCACTGTGCACCAGTATCTACCAAGGCCTTATATTCTCGTGGGTCTGATGTGCCAGGCCATCGGATCCACACCGTCCAGTAAATCCGATTATCCCTTTCCTCCACCTGGCTGGAGGCAGGGCCCCTCTAATCCTGCTCAGCATCACTCACTTGTTGTAAGAGCGACTCCTGCAAGAATGACTCACTTGTCCCCTCAAGACGGTCAGACATAATGTTGGCCATTCTATTCTGTCTGGGGGATTTCCGACTGGACACTGGAGCTGCGTCTCTCTTGGAAGACTCCCCTTTCATGGTGGTCTTCCCTTTCAGCTGCTGTACTCGTGCAGCTAGGGCGAGAGTGGGCTGTCCATCCCACCTCCTCGTGTTTTCCCCATGGTCGCGGAGGAAGAACCACAGGGTGCCCTGTGGTGTGTACCTTCCACTGCCCTTCTCTTGGGTGGGGAAACGCCTGCTTCTAATGGCTGAGACATCGGCCCGTGCAGGTGGAATGTAGGACGTGTCCTCTTCCACTTTCTGGAGCCTCTGAGACAGTTCCCTTACAGCTGAAACCCAGGCATGTTGGGAGGAAGGGAGATTTCCCTCATATTGCTGGAGCTGGCCAATCACTTCGTCCACTGTTTCAGTCTGGGTGTCTTGCCACCAGGACGCTACTGCTAGTGCTTTGGAATGTGCCTCTGGTGCACTTTGCAGGAACTTCCGCCACATCAGCTGTGTGCAAGGGGCCTGATCTGGATCCGTGGGTGACCGCTCATCATTCAGATCACCATAAACCATGTCAAACACAGCCAATTCCCTGAGGTTCTGAATGCCTTTCTCCATGTTGGTCCCCTTGCCTAACCGACATAGAACATCATCCTTGTAGGGGTACCTCTCCCTTACACTGAGCAGGAGTCGCCTCCAAAGGCTGAGGGTATGAGCCTGTATCCCTATTGCCTTGTCAATACCAGCCTCCCTGGCTAAAGATCCCAGCTGCTTGGCCTCTCTCCCCTCCAATTCCAAAACACCAGCTCCACGATGCCAGCATCGGAGCAGACAGGTTCAAATTTGCTCGCCTGGAAGGCAGCTGAAATCCTTCCGCATATCTCGCAACTCACTCAGGGATAGAGATCGGATGGTTACCTCCGGCTCTTCCTCCTGTTCTCGTGATGGGCCTGGTTCATCATCACCCTGTACACTGCGAGGGGATTTTTTGGTATATTTGGTTTTCTGTATCGGGGCGACTCATACTGGCACTGCTTGTCCCTCTGGCCCAGCTGCTGTGCTGGTGGAGGCGACTGGTACTGCCACTGCCTGTCCCCCTGGCCCAGCTGCTGTGCTAGTGGAGGTGACTGGTACTGGCACTGGCTGTCACTCTGGCCCAGCTGCTGTGCTAGTGGAGGTGACTCGTACTGGCACTGCCTGTCCCCCTTGCCCAGCTGCTGTGCTAGTGGAGGCTACTGGTATTGGCACTGCCTGTCCCCCTGGCCCAGCTGCTCTGCTGGTGGTGGTGACTGCTACTGGCACTGCCTGTCCCTCTGGCCCAGCTGCTGTGCTGGTGGAGGTGACTGGTACTGGCACTGCCTGTCACTCTGGCCCAGCTGGAGTGCTAGTGGAGGCGACTGCTACTGGCACTGCCTGTCCCTCTGTCCCAGCTGCTGTGCTAGTGGAGGCGACTGGTATTGGAACTGCCTGTCCCTCTGGCCCAGCTGCTCTGCTGGTGGTGGTGACTGGTACTGGCACTGCCTGTCACTCTGGCCCAGCTGCTGTGCTGGTGGAGGTGACTGGTACTGGCACTGGCTGTCCCTCTGTCCCAGCTGCTGTGCTAGTAGAAGCGACTGGTACTGGCACTGCCTGTCCCTCTGGCCCAACTGCTGTGCTAGTGTAGGCGACTGGTATTGGCACTGCCAGTCCCCCTTGCCCAGCTGCTGTGCTAGTGGAGGCGACTGGTATTGGCACTGCCTGTCCCTCTGGCCCAGCTGCTCTGCTGGTGGTGGTGACTGGTACTGGCACTGCCTGTCCCCCTGGCCCAGATGCTGTGCTGGTGGAGGTGACTGGTACTGGCACTGGCTGTCCCTCTGTCCCAGCTGCTGTGTTGGTGGAGGTGACTGGTACTGGCACTGCCTGTCACTCTGGCCCAGCTGCTGTGCTGGTGGAGGTGACTGGTACTGGCACTGCCTGTCACTCTGACCCAGCTGCTGTGCTAGTGGAGGCGACTGGTACTGGCACTGCCTGTCCCTCTGACCCAGCTGCTGTGCTGGTGGAGGTGACTGGTACTGGCACTGCCTGTCACTCTGGCCCAGCTGGTGTGCTGGTGGAGGCGACTGGTACTGGCACTGCCTGTCACTCTGGCCCAGCTGCTGTGCTGGTGGAGGTGACTGTTACTGGCACTGGCTGTCCCTCTGTCCCAGCTGCTGTGCTAGTAGAGGCGACTGGTACTGGCACTGGCTGTCCCTCTGTCCCACCTGCTGTGCTAGTAGAGGCGACTGCTACTGGCACTGGCTGTCCCTCTGGCCCAGCTGCTGTGCTAGTAGTGGCGACTGGTATTGGCACTGCCTGTCCCCCTTGCCCAGCTTCTCTGCTGGTGGAGGTGACTGGTACTGGCACTGCTTGTCACTCTGGCCCAGCTACTGTGCTGGTGCAGGTGACTGGTACTGCCACTGCCTGTCACTCTGGCCGAGCTGCAGTGCTAGTAGTGGCGACTGGTACTGGCACTGCCTGTCCCTCTGGCCCAACTGCTGTGCTAGTGGAGGCGACTGGTATTGGCACTGCCTGTCCCCCTTGCCCAGCTGCTCTGCTAGTGGAGGTGACTGGTATTGGCACTGCCTGTCACTCTGACCCAGCTGCTGTGCTGGTGGAGGTGACTGGTACTGCCACTGCCTGTCACTCTGGCCCAGCTGCTGTGCTAGTGGAGGTGACTGGTATTGGCACTGCCTGTCCCTCTGGCCCAGCTGCTCTGCTGGTGGAGGTGACTGGTACTGGCACTGCCTGTCCCTCTGGCCCAGCTGCTCTGCTGGTGGAGGTGACTGGTTCTGGCACTGCCTGTCCCTCTGGCCCAGCTGCTGTGCTGGTGGAGGTGACTGGTACTGGCACTGCCTGTCACTCTGGCCCAGCTGCAGTGCTAGTAGTGGCGACTGGTATTGGCACTGCCTGTCCCCCTCTGACCCAGCTGCTGTGCTGGTGGAGGCGACTGGTATTGGCACTGCCTGTCCCCCTGGCCCAGATGCTGTGCTGGTGGAGGTGACTGGTACTGGCACTGCCTGTCCCTCTGTCCCAGCTGCTGTGTTGGTGGAGGTGACTGGTACTGGCACTGGCTGTCCCTCTGTCCCAGCTGCTGTGCTAGTAGAGGCGACTGCTACTGGCACTGCCTGTCACTCTGGCCCAGCTGCAGTGCTAGTAGTGGCGACTGGTATTGGCACTGCCTGTCCCCCTTGCCCAGCTGCTGTGCTGGTGGAGGCGACTGGTATTGGCACTGCCTGTCCCCCTGGCCCAGCTGCTGTGCTAGTGGAGGCGACTGCTACTGGCACTGGCTGTCCCTCTGTCCCAGCTGCTGTGCTGGTGGTGGTGACTGGTACTGGCACTGCCTGTCCCCCTGGCCCAGATGCTGTGCTGGTGGAGGTGACTGGTACTGGCACTGGCTGTCCCTCTGGCCCAGCTGCTGTGCTAGTAGTGGCGACTGGTACTGGCACTGCCTGTCACTCTGGCCCAGCTGCTGTGCTGGTGGAGGCGACTGGTACTGGCACTGCCTGTCACTCTGGCCCAGCTGCTGTGCTAGTGGAGGCGACTGCTACTGGCACTGCCTGTAAATCTGGCCCAGCTGCTGTGCTAGTTGAGGTGACTGGTACTGCCACTGCCTGTCACTCTGGCCCAGCTGCTGTGCTAGTGGAGGTGACTGCTACTGGCACTGCCTGTCACTCTGGCCCAGCTGCTGTGCTAGTGGAGGCGACTGCTACTGGCACTGCCTGTCACTCTGGCCCAGCTGCTGTGCTAGTGGAGGCGACTGGTACTGGTACTGCCTGTCACTCTGGCCCAGCTGCTGTGCTGGTGGAGGTGACTGGTACTGGCACTGCCTGTCACTCTGTCCCAGCCGCTGTGCTGCTGGAGGTGACTGGTACTGGCACTGCCTGTCACTCTGGCCCAGCTGCAGTGCTAGTAGTGGCGACTGGTACTGGCACTCCCTGTCCCTTGGCCCAGCTGCTGTGCTGGTGGAGGTGACTGGTACTGGCACTGCCTGTCCCTCTGGCCCAGCTGCTGTGCTAGTGGAGGCAACTAGTACTGGCACTGCCTGTCCCCCTTGCCCAGCTGCTGTGCTAGTGGAGGCTACTGGTATTGGCACTGCCTGTCCCCCTGGCCCAGCTGCTCTGCTGGTGGTGGTGACTGGTACTGGCAGTGCCTGTCCCCCTTGCCCAGCTGCTGTGCTAGTGGAGGCAACTGGTACTGGCACTGCCTGTCCCCCTGGCCCAGCTGCTGTGCTAGTGGAGGCGACTGGTACTGGCACTGCCTGTCACTCTGGCCCAACTGCTGTGCTAGTGGAGGCGACTGGTATTGGCACTGCCTGTCCCCCTTGCCCAGCTGCTCTGCTGGTGGAGGTGACTGGTACTGGCACTGCCTGTCACTCTGGCCCAGCTGCTGTGCTGGTTGAGGTGACTGGTACTGGCACTGCCTGACTCCCTGGCCCAGCTGCTGTGCTAGTGGAGGTGACTGGTACTGGCACTGGCTGTCCCTCTGTCCCAGCTGCTGTGCTGGTGGAGGTGACTGGTACTGGCACTGGCTGTCCCTCTGTCCCATCTGCTGTGCTAGTGGAGGCGACTGGTATTGGCACTGCCTGTCCCCCTTGCCCAGCTGCTGTGCTGGTGGAGGTGACTGGTACTGGCACTGGCTGTCCCTCTGTCCCATCTGCTGTGCTAGTGGAGGCGACTGGTATTGGCACTGCCTGTCCCCCTTGCCCAGCTGCTGTGCTGGTGGAGGTGACTGGTACTGGCACTGCCTGTCCCTCTGGCCCAGCTGCTCTGCTGGTGGAGGCAACTGGTACTGGCACTGCCTGTCACTCTGGCGCAGCTGCTGTGCTAGTGGAGGCGACTGGTACTGGCACTGCCTGTCACTCTGGCCCAGCTGCTGTGCTGGTGGAGGTGACTGGTACTGGCACTGCCTGTCCCCCTGGCCCAGATGCTGTGCTAGTGGAGGTGACTGGTACTGGCACTGGCTGTCCCTCTGTCCCAGCTGCTGTGCTAGTAGAGGCGACTGGTACTGGCACTGCCTGTCCCTCTGGCCCAGCTGCTGTGCTGGTGGAGGTGACTGGTACTGGCACTGCCTGTCACTCTGTCCCAGCTGCTGTGCTGGTGGAGGTGACTGGTACTGCCACTGCCTGTCACTCTGGCCGAGCTGCAGTGCTAGTAGTGGCGACTGGTACTGGCACTGCCTGTCCCTCTGTCCCAGCTGCTGTGCTAGTGGAGGCGACTGGTACTGGCACTGCCTGTCGCTCTGGCCCAACTGCTGTGCTAGTGGAGGCGACTGGTATTGGCACTGCCTGTCCCCCTTGCCCAGCTGCTCTGCTGGTGGAGGTGACTGGTACTGGCACTGCCTGTCCCTCTGGCCCAGCTGCTCTGCTGGTGGAGGTGACTGGTACTGGCACTGCCTGTCCCTCTGGCCCAGCTGCTGTGCTGGTGGAGGTGACTGGTTCTGGCACTGCCTGTCCCTCTGGCCCAGCTGCTGTGCTGGTGGAGGTGACTGGTACTGGCACTGCCTGTCCCCCTTGCCCAGCTGCTGTGCTGGTGGAGGCGACTGGTATTGGCACTGCCTGTCCCCCTGGCCCAGCTGCTCTGCTGGTGGTGGTGACTGGTACTGGCACTGCCTGTCCCTCTGGCCCAGCTGCTGTGCTGGTGGAGTCAAGTGGTACTGGCACTGCCTGTCCCTCTGGCCCAGCTGGTGTGCTGGTGGAGGCGACTGGTACTGGCACTGCCTGTCACTCTGGCCCAGCTGCTGTGCTGGTGGAGGTGACTGGTACTGGCACTGCCTGTCCCCCTGGCCCAGATGCTGTGCTGGTGGAGGCGACTGGTACTGGCACTGCCTGTCACTCTGGCCCAGCTGCTGTGCTGGTGGAGGTGACTGGTACTGCCACTGCCTGTCACTCTGGCCCAGCTGCTGTGCTAGTGGAGGCGACTGCTACTGGCACTGCCTGTCACTCTGGCCCAGCTGCAGTGCTAGTGGAGGTGACTGGTATTGGCACTGCCTGTCCCTCTGGCCCAGCTGCTCTGCTGGTGGAGGTGACTGGTACTGGCACTGCCTGTCCCTCTGGCCCAGCTGCAGTGCTAGTGGAGGTGACTGGTATTGGCACTGCCTGTCCCTCTGGCCCAGCTGCTGTGCTAGTGGAGGCAACTGCTACTGGCACTGCCTGACACTTTGGCCCAGCTGCTGTGCTAGTGGAGGTGACTGGTACTGGCAGTGCCTCTCCCCCTGGCCCCGCTGCTGTACCAGTATGTTCCCTTTCAGATCCTGCAGCTCTTTCTCCCCCTTCAGGGCAGTGAACAGTAGTAAAGGTGACATGGTAAGCATGGGCAAGCCCCCAGCACATTGCAGTGTGTTGTGTCTCCCGGGGTTTGTCAGATTGGCAAGACACCTTTTTCAGATACTCCACCAGTTTATCAGGACTCTGCACTTGTTCGGGAGTGAAATCCCAAACCGTTGGAGGTGACCACTGAGTCAGGCACTTGCCCATCTTTTCCCACACACCTTGCCATTTATAACTATCTGCCCTCGGGGCAGGTTTCCGGGTGCTGCTGTCATTGGAGAAATACCGCATGGCCCAAAACAAGATCCGGCAGACATTCAGAAAGCATTGTGCCGCAAACACACTGGCCTGGGTGCTCCAAGGATAGCTAAAACTCTGAAAAACCGAGAGGATCTCTTCCCCTGGCTCACCCATAGAGGGGGTGAGACCCCTAACAAAAGCCCAGGCAGCAAACAGGTACCGGTTCACCCCCACAAGCACTGATGCAAGCCCATTATAAGCAGTCAGCAGCCAGTATAGCAAAATAAAACCCTTGACACATTTTCCACCGACAACAAACGCCAGCACTGGGAACACACAGCGGATATAAGGATTAATCCAGCCCCACCACGCAAGCAAGTTGGCCAGCATTGCAAATGTTCCTTATCAAACAATACAAATAAAAACAGAAAAATTGCACCTAACAGATTGCTCTAACACACCTTCTCCTTTTGTCCTTATCTCAACCCTCTCGTGCCCCATGCTGGGCGCCAAAAAGGCTGTGGTGGTTTAGGCCCCGCCGGGACCCGAGACCACGCTGCCGCTGCCCCTCCCCCACCCTCCGACCGGAACGGGGCAGGGAGTGAAATACAAACCCCGGGGTTGAGGTAAGGAGAGGTTTAATACCACAGTGCCACAGCAACAAACCGAACAACAGCAAGAACAAGAACAATAACAGTAATAACAAGAAACAGAACAAGGGATATAGCGATACAGCAGTGAGGAGAGCGACCCCACACCACGCCTTTACCAATCTTCCCGCGCTTGGGCGCCCGGACGTGAAGTCAGCATGGTATTGAATAACCCGGCTAGAGCTCCCTCCCCACTGCTGGGGAAACTTAACCCTATCCTAGCTGAACCAGGACACCTTGGGACAGACATTGGTGCATCCAGCACCAAGGGCCCAGGGCCTGGGGCTGGTGCCAGAGTGTCCCTGGCCTGGTGGCAGGGCCAGGGATGGGGGAAAGGCAGTGGGGCTCTGAGGGTCTTACCGCAACTTGGCGACGACCAGTTCCTCCTGGAGGAGGAGAAGGCGTCTCTCGCTCCTCCTGTGGCCCCGGGTCAGCCACACGTCCGTGCTCAGCACCGCCTCAGCGTCGGTGAGAGCCTCCCTGCGGAGCAGAGAGCGGTGGGCATGAGAAAGGCTGTGGCTGAGGGGCCCGGCCGTGCCCGCCCGTCCCCGAGCCCCGGGGGGAGCCTACCTGGAGTGCCAGCAGCAGTTGGCCTGGCCCATCCTGCCCGGGACAGGAGGACCCCTCGCTCTGCACCAAGGATGTGGCCCAGCTGGCCACAGCGAGGATGGGAAGCAGGGTGCCGGTGCCGGGAAGCGCTGTTCGGCCAGACCCTGCCTCCTCCCAGAGCTGCTCCGTGCCAGCACAGCCCCGTGCTGCCGGCTCTGGTGGCTGCTGGCTCCAAAATGGCCGACGCTGGGAGCCCAACGGAAAGTGGGCGGGGCCTCGTGCTGGGGGTTCTCTCCAGCATGGCCCTGGCTGTCTTGCCCCGGGCAGCCCAGAGCAGGGCAGAGCAGAGGGGAAGCACCCCCTCCCTCCGCCTGCTGCCAGTGGTCTGCCTGCTGCAGCCCGGGATGCAGTTCGCCCCCAATGCCCCAGGGGTACTTTGCTGGCTCCAAGTTGCTCAACTTCGGGTCCACCATCACCCCAGGGCTCTGCACAGCTGCTTTCCAGCTGGGTCTCCCCCAGCACATACAGCTCCAGGGGCTTGTTCCTCCCCAGGTCCAGGACTTTGCTCTTCCCTCTTCCCCTTCTTCAACGACAGGAAGCTCCTGGCAGCCCCTTTCTCCAGCCTGTCAAGGTCCCTCTGGTTGGCAACACAACCCTCGGCTGCAGGAGCCTCTCCTCCCAGTCATGTGCCTTCTGCAAGCTGTCTGAGGGTGTGCTCTGCCCCATCATCCGGATCACTGAATGTGGACAGGGCGCGCATCATGCCGCGCAGGGCTTTGTCACAGAATGATCAGAAATTGAGGGGGAAGATCCACTTTTGTGTGTGTGTGTGTGTGTGTGTATTATAAATATGGTGCTTCTCCCTGTCATCCCTTCAAGCCATTAAAAGGTGCACAGGCTCTCTCGTTTTTCATTTGAATGTCACACCTCTTCTTAGTACTGACCTTACGTGCAACGTTGTATCGGGCTGTACTCTCGCATAGACTGTTGGATAGTACCTAGCCTAGATTAGTAGAGAGCAGATTAATCTGCATTACCGGTGCTAACACCAGTGACGGGAGGTTGCATCTGGCTGTTCAGCCAAAGGATAAAAATCAAAGGTGTCTCTTGAACTCAGTGGGCTATTGACTGAATTCATCACGCTCAAAAAACAAAAGCTACAGGAGAAAGGCATATTCTATCTTGACTGCTACAATGCATGTTTTAGGAGGTATGAAGATAAACCCTCCGTGCCCCTCCGCCCACCCCCTTCCAAGAAAAAGGACTAGAGAAAAAAGATGCAACTTCTAGAGCAATGAGGCTTTTAATAGCCAAGTAAATTTCCCTGTATCATGCCCATTCAATGAGCTACTTTGTCTGACACTCTGCCTTACTCGGTACCAGCATAAGACTCTTCCAGGAAATATTAAACAAACAAAAAAAAAAAAATATTGCTGTACAGCCAGTTGCCTGCGTTACGCTATGGAAGATGTAGAATTCCTCTCTGATCCACAACTTTCCACCTACAAGCAAAACCGTAGTGAAGCTTTCCTCCATTTCCAATGCGCTCTGATGGCTCTTCCCCAGGGAAAGCCTTTCCTCTGTCACTCTGGGGGCATAGCTGGTCATAGGCAAGGCAAGCCCCGAGCCCCACGCACCATCCGAGGCCACCACCGTCCTCCTGTAGCCGTGAGCAAGATCTCAAACTCCTTTTCCGCTGCAGGAGAAGAGTTGTTAATAGAAATGGATGCACATGGCACAGTCTGTTCCAGAACAGTCACAGCTGTTCAAAGCTTTCCGTGCCCTGGATTGGGGGGTTTCAGGACCAGCTCCTGGGTCAGCTTGCACCGAGGCTAGCGACAGCTGTGCTTCATGCAGGTAACTCAGGTTTAACCCTTTGTCCCCTGACCATCCCCACAGGTCCAGCAGCATAGAAAGTCACAGTGGGCTGCGTTGGAGCAACCTGCTCCGCTGGACTTGTGGCAAATGTTGCGTCTGCATCCCTGCCCTTCTGTTCTCCCTGTAGGGTCCTGGTCAATACAACAAGCTGCTCTCCCTGGAAATGACCATCGTGGCGAAAGACAGGCTCCACTGTGAGCCACGACCTTCACCCACCGAGCAGCCAGCACAGCCAGGGACACGTTTGTGCGAAAGTCCCTTCTCATGGCAAAAAGGGGATCCATAGTCAGCTTTGGATGTCGTGTGTCTGGTGTAACTGTTGATACTGCGCAATGCCTTGGTTAAAATAGAAGCGACGAAGAGAGTTAAAAACCTGCCCTTTTCAGGAAAAATGCAGGAAATCGGCATCTTTTGGCTATTTTACACTCCAACAAGAAAGATTGTGGGCCCGTGTTTTGCTGATTAGGGATACCAATCAAACTCAGACACCAGAGTGAAAAGAGCAGGCGTATTTTACTGGAAATAGCTAAATCATGTAACAGAATAATACAGAAAACATACAACAAGAAAAGACAGAATAGTGCACTTAAACAAACAGGAAAATACAGGGTAATGCATCAAATCGTTACTACACGAGAGAGAGAATAGTGATTAAGAAAGATCCATCACCACTTGCATATGTTACCATCATCCAGATCCGCAGTCGCCGGGGAGCCCCGGTTACAGCGAGGATTTGGAGAGCCTTTCCCGGCAAGTGGGAAATCCTACGCGGTGCGTCCACCCGTAGGTGAGGCTTCCAAAGTCGCTGTGAGCGGGTCCCGCCTTATATACCCCCAAATCAGCAAGCCAGAATAACTGGCACCTTTGTTTTGAGCGGAACATCTGGTTTCACTCTCACATTAGATTCCCCCGGAGCCTGGCCAGGGCTCAAGGGAGAAGCTAAGGGAGTTTCCCTGCTTATCTAATTTATTTATGTTCTTTTTAGAACAAGGCCACACGTCTGGTCCCAAGGCCGGACAGCAGGCTTCATGGCCTTGTTAACTTACCTGTACGCAAAAAAGAAGATACATACATTCAGGATAGACATGTTTTCATTACATTCATCATCAGTCAGGAGTCTATGATATCTAAGCTACATCTTTCATTAATGAGCATACATATTTCGTTAATGACTACATACTAAGTTAGCAGCTTTGGCTCGGGGCCTGTGGTTCAGGCTTCAATACTTCAACACTTTAGCACTTTTTACATCAGGATAGGCGGTTTGTTATAACCTAGTACAATACCTACTAGCACAACGGTTATCAGTTACAAAATATACAGGATTCATCTATAGGTCAACTCTGGCTTGGGCCTATTGTCCAAGCCTTAGCACTTCAGCCCGGTGGTTAATGCTTTAAGGGAAGTTCAGCACGTTGGGAAAAGGGATATAAGACCACTCTTCTGGACACTGTCTGGACTGGGCTAGGCTGGGCTTGGAGAGCCTGGGAGGGTCCCCGGGGTCCCAGCTTTCCTGCAGTGCTGACTGTGGCGGCTGCGGCCTGTTCTTTCCTGCCGTGCTGACTGCACCCACCTGGTGGGGCTGTCCTTGGGAAGGGCACCAGAGCTGAAAAAGCCCCTGGTAGAGGGGCGGGGAGAAGCTCTTCTCCAGAGATTTGCCAGAAACTCTCCAGAGCATCCCTTTTCCAGCGCATGAGATGCTCTGTGTGACAAGGGAAGGTGCCCATTAGTCCACAGTCCTGGGCAAGCGGGTCTAGGTGACCCTGCTTGAGCAGGCAGGTTGGACCAGAGGACCTTCACAGGTCCCTCCCAGCCTCAGCTGTTCTATGGGATTCTGTGCTTCGTTTGACTCCTCAAGCACCTGAACTCAGCCCCGATGCCTGCTGGAAAGGATTCTGGCGCAAGGGATGATGATCCCAAACTCCTCCACTAGGATTCATCCCAAAACAACTTCTACCTAGTCCAGAATATCGTATGGCACACACAGTCAGAAGGGAGAAAATGTCCTTTTATTGTGGACATCCAGTGCAGGAGCCCAGGAGTCACAGGGGTTCAACCAGTAACAAGAAATCAGCACCTACAACGACAGAGCCAGAAAGCACTGGTAAAGCCACAAAGGCAGGAACAGGCATGGCTTGGTTCCCCTTTCTTTGGGAAACACAGTTGACAAGGAATTGTTGATATCCCAGAAGAGAGCTACTGCTGGCCTTAGCTCCGGGGTGGCTCTGGCACCTTATCCCCTCTAAGGTAATGCCCTTAGAGAGCTGTGCATGTGCAGAGGTGCACAGTGCCCCTGTGCCACACAGCAGGGCTCCCCTGGGGAGCTGCCACGGGGTTATTTCCAAACCCTGCATAGCACCATCCCTCGCCGTCCCTTGCCAGTCAGTTGGACTGACTTAGAGCAGGGTGGAGAGTTGGCAAAGATAGGCAGCAAAGCCTGGTACACACCTGGGGCTTCCTGATCTTTCGCACCTCCCTGCTTTTCTTCTGTCCCCTTCTTTTCCTCTCTTCTCTTCTTTGCTTCGTGGCATGGCCTCTCCTCTGCCCAGGTCTCTTCTCTCTTTCGTTTCCTTTGGCCGTCGTCTTCCTGGCAGGAGCCTGCAAACCTTTCCATCCCACAGCATGGTTAGACAGGGAAAGCCAGGATCAACTGGAATCAGCTCTTGATTTAACCAAAGCTGACTCGTTTTACCTTCTGTGCTCCGAGAGGCTCTTCAGTTCTTCTGCGCATCCCAGGGATTCTACCACGGTCTCAGTGGTGGCTGGAGACAAAGCAACGGGTGCCTAAAACAGAAAGGTCGTCATTAGCAGGTGGCAAGGGATGCCCTGAAGTAGTAAGCAACTGCTTGGCACGTTGCTGCCTTAGCTCTACAGAGGAGATCTCTTTGGCTGGTTTGAGTCAGCCCTTTCTTCCAAGGTTCTCGCTCTGGAACACAGTGTTCACATGGGTGGGGGACAGTCCATTTGTGGGGGCCATTCAGCAGAGAGCCTGCGATCCCCTGCCAGGCAAGGAAAGGCTTGCCCACTTCCTTCTGCCAGCATTTCTTCTGCCCTCCCAAGACAGAGCTCTGCGGATGTCCATTTGGTGCAAGACAACCTTCTGTGGTGGGAGGCTTTGCTTTTGAAATCTATCTTTCTGTGGCGTTTTGTAGGTATTTCCTCTGATTAAGCACATGCCTAAGGCATAGGAGAAAAGACCTTTCCAGTTTTACTGACAGTGTATCATTCCATGGGGGGAAAAATAAAATGCAAAGCCACAAGAGACTGAACGCCAGGAAGAGGCACAGCAGCTGCTTGGACTCAACAGCAACTGTCCTCCTCCTGCCTAAGACACATTGTTGCAGCGCTTGTGGAGCTGCCATACCTCCGCCCTTTCTGCTCCCACCACCGCCTCTCCCCCCGCTGCTCTCTGGAGGATGAGCAGAGAGGCTGGTGCATCCAGGCAGGCTTTTGCCTGGTGCTCGGCATCTGCTTCGCCTGGAGGGCCGTGCTGCTTTTCCAAAGGCAACTCTGGAAAGCAAAAGCGTGTGCAGCAAAGTGACTGGTTGGAAGTGGACAACAGCTAAAGCAAAACCCACAGGAAGCCCTACCCCAGCTGTCTGCTCAGGCTGTGACAGCCCTCAGTCCCTCCTCATACCTGTGGGTCTGTCCACGGGCTCAGGTGACGTCTGGCCAGCCATCTCCTCCCCAAAGATGTCGCTGCCGTTTTCAATCAGAAATTCCACCAGCAGCTTCACCTGCACACATCAAAGCCTTGGTTTCAGGGCAGGTGTCTGAAAACACGTCAAGCAGCCTTTCCCGCTCCTGAGCCTTGCTTCTGCGCAGAAGGCTGTGGCTGTGGGGCTGCTCTTCCAGGCAGCCACTCCACCGGCATTTGCGCAAGAGAGGAGCAAGCTCTGAGGGTCCAGGCAGGCTGCAGCCAGCCGGTCAGTACAGCGTACCTTCTCGGTCACCTCCAGCGCGGCCTCGAGGGGGAGCAGCTCCTCGTCAGGTGGGCCCAGCAGGTTTGGCCCCAGGCAGATGGCCAGGTTGCTGGAGGTCATTCTGCTGGTGGACACGTGGTGGCCGATGTTCTGCAGCAGGGAGAGCAGCCGCTGGAGGAGGAGGAGATGGGCTGCAGGCAACTTCTCGGCCACCCTGAGGGAGCAGGAACACAACGTTAAGGAAGCAGATGCTGCCCACAGCTGTCCCTGAAGCTTGCACAAGGCAGGCGGGAGCCAGTGTCTGTGCTGCGCCACTTTCCAGGTGCTCTCAGGCAGCGATCAGGAGGAAAACACACTGTTGCTTCCCAGCTCCTGGTTTCACCCAAGCCCACGCAAGGGAAGGCTCCCTGCCCACGCCCTTTCCCCCCGAAATGCAACCCCAGCCCAGCAAATGCAAGCTGCCAGAAAATGCAACCTTCTAAGGAGCCCGTCCCTTTTCAGGCAAGTCCCAGGACTCTGCCACTCCCTACTCAACAGGCAGGCTGCTGGCCACACTTACACTTTCAGCGCTTCCACCCTGGCCTCCTTGCTTGGCCTCTCCATGGCTTGCATCCAGTCCTGGTAGACGCCGACAACGAGGAGCTTGCCGGGGATGCTGCGTAGAAAGTCCTGCAAGGCCAAGGGCTTCAGGTGAGCCTTTGAAGATTCCAGGCCAGCCAGGAGCTCTTCCAGCTGCAGGGCAGAAGCGCTCACCTTCAAGATGGCAGCTAGCAGGATGACAGGCTGGTTTGCCAGGTCCACATCTGCGCCGCGGTCGAGGTCCTCCTTCAGCTTCTGGAGCGCTGTCCCCCTGTCGGATCTCCGGAATATCCCCTCCGTCGACGGTCCTCTCTGGTACAGGATGTCCAGGAGCTCCTGCGGGAGATGCAGGAGGACAGCTGCTTGGCTGAAGAAGCAAGTGACAGCAGAGGCCAGAGCTCTGCCCCAGGCTGGGCTCCCCCCCGCCCCCGCAAAGGGTCTGGCGCCAGAAGCGGTGGCCGTGGGTGAAGAGCCCAGTGCCCCAGCCACCCCCGCAGACGCTGGGGACACTGCCTCTGGAGCAGCCGGAGGGAGGGCTGGGGCTCCCCTGTCCAGGCTGGCCTACCTGGATGGGCCGGGGCAGCGTGCCGGCCTCCTCGCAGAGGGCTGCCAGGGGCTGCCCAAAGAGCGCCCTGCTGCAGCCGGAGCCCGCCTGCCCTGGCGCCGGGGCAGCGGCCGGGCTCTGCCGCAGCGCAAAGGGCCAGGGCAGCCCCCTCCTCCTCCTGCTGCTGCTGCCGCCGCCGCTCCCTCCCGCTGCAAAGGGAAAGAGAGCAAGAGCCCGTCAGTGGGAACCGCCAGGCCAGTGCTCCCGGAGCCTGCCCTGCCCTGCCCTGCCCTGCCTGCAGCGCGGTGCTGAGTGCTGCGGCGGGACGGGACGGGACGGGACGGGACGGGCAGGGAGCCGGCAGCTGGAGCCAGGGCTCTGGCTCAGCGGCTCCGGCTCGCAGTCTCCTGAGAGCCAGCGGGACAGCGGGACAGCCCCGCCCAGCCCTCGCCCTGCCCTCCTCCAGGCTGCGAGCAGCAGCAGAGGGAGGCTCCCTGTCCCGCAGAATCACGTCCAGCGGCCGCTGCCCAGCGGGTGTCCTTGCTCGTCCGGGTGACGTCCGTCCTCCCTTGGGGTGCCCGACCTGCGGGGTGACACTCAGGGAACAAGGGAGCACGGCTCCTCCCGGCTCTGGCCGAGGAGCAGGGACCCATCTGCCCGGCTCTGGGGACAGAGCTCAGGCAGGCAGCACCTCGAGTGCTCAGCACTGTCGAAGGGTCCCGAGCACTCAGCTCTCTCCTGCTGCAGTGTGATGGGCACCGATTTCCTCTGGCCAAAGGGCAGCAGCAACAGCATCCTCAGTTGTGCAGACGTGCCGGTCCAGGAGAAAAGAAGGCCCTCCCTGCCCTTCGTTCCCAAACTTACCTGGTGAGTGGCAAAGTCCGCCTCCACTGGTAGACGGGGCTGTTGGAGGCCCTTGCTTGGGGTCAGCCTGCAAGAAGCAGGCTGCACTTAGAGAGCATCCCCGCGGCAGAAAGGGCCACCAGCAAGCGGCCACCCGGCACCAGCAGCCTGAGGGCGGCAGAGCGGGGACCCTCTGCCCTCCCACGCTCTCTACCTCACGTGGCAGGTTTCCTCCCAGCACCACCAGCAAGGACATGCGGCGTTCCTGGTAGCTCCCCAACCCTCTCTGCACCCAGGCTGGCACCGCGGGACCCTCCCTCCCTCCTGCACAGGCTCACCCCACTCGCCGCACAGCCCTGGCACCCCGGCACAGCCAGAGGTGGGTGAAAGGCAGCCGTTCTCACCTCTGTCTGGCCCTCCATCAGCCTCTCCAGGCTCCTGGCGCTGAATGTCCTCCACTGGGCAGGAGAGAAAGAGTGGAAGGAGGTGAGCAGCGATGCCTCTGCTGCTCGGCTGGAGGGCCAGTGCTCGGGGACAGCGGCCAGACTAGAGAGACACTCACTCCATGGCGTCGGCTCAGCTCCTTCTGCAGGAGTTTGATGGACGGGACGTTGGTCACTCGGGCTCCCGTGGCTCCTTCGGGTGTCCTGTCACCAGGAAAGGACAGGGAGAAAGCTGGCTGAGCCCCAAGCCACCTCTTTTCCCTTGTCAGGCAGCTCTGCCCGAGAGCTGCCCACAGCCGCAGCGGCAGCTCTCCCCACCCGGGGAGCTGTGTTCCCCCATCCGGCCGCGCCTGAAGCACCCCCCTAGCTTACCCCAGCAGCTTGCCCAGCCACAGCTGCTTCAGTGCCCGGGAGCTGCAGAAAGAGAGGAGAACCAGCATCAGGCCCCGCTGCCCCCCAGCCCCTGGGCCCCTGCACAGCCTTGCCCCTTGGGAAGGGCTGAGGGGCAGCACGAGGCCCCGTGGGGCAGGACAGGGGTGCTGCCCAAGCCCTGGCTCCCTCGTTGCTGCCAGAGCAGCTGCTCCTGCCCTTCCCTTCTGGGGACCAAAAGGCGACCAGGGGATGCAGGATGTGGGAACGCATCCCCATCCCTCCCTGCCCAGGCTCTGCATGGAGGGCAGAGGCCATTCACAGGGTGGCGTGGGCATGGTTGGGACCCTCTCCTGCCCAGCCGTGGGACGTGGCACCACGACTCACCCGAAAGTGGCAACACAGGTGCCGCTGGGCCAGATGAGGAGGATGGAGGTCCCGTCCTCATCGCTGCCTTCCTCCTCCTCCTCCTCTTTGATGTCCCCCGCTGTCTCCTTCCCGCTGCTCAGCACCCACAGCTGGTCCAGGGCCAGGCGGAGCTGTGGGCGCAGGGTGGTGCCACGTCTGTGGAGAAGAGAGACAGGCAGTGAGCCGGAGGTGGCCGCCTTGGGGTGCCCCCGGGCAGAGCCCTGCCCCCCACCTGCCCTTGTGTGGTGGTTTAGGCCCTGCCGGGACCAGAGACCACATTGCCACTGCCCCTCCCCCACCCTCCGACCGGAACGGGGCAGGGAGTGAAATACAAACCCCGGGGTTGCGATAACGAGACGTTTAATACAACAATGCAACAACAACAAACCAAACAACAACAAGAACGATAACAATAGCAATAACAGTAATAACAATAAACAGAACAAGGGATATAGCGATACAGCAGTGAGGAGAGCGACCCCACACCACGCGTTTACCAGCTGAGCAATCCCACACCACTGAGGGATCTTCTGAGAGGCCGGGTAAGGGAGACAATTGCTCAACCTCCTCCAGGGCAGCTATACCAAAGGCTCACCAGTACTCTCTTGGGTCTTTAAATTACCCTCTCCTGAGGTAATCTATACCTAGGATGCACGGGGCATCTGGGCCAGTCACAATGGGGTGCTTACGCCAGTCCTTCCCAGTTAAGCTTACTTCAGCTTCTAATAGGGTCAGCTGTTGGGACCCCCCTGTCACTCCGGAGAGACAGATGGGTTCAACCCCACTGTATGGCATCAGGGTGCACTGTGCACCAGTATCTACCAAGGCCTTATATTCTCGTGGGTCTGATGTGCCAGGCCATCGGATCCACACCGTCCAGTAAATCCGATTATCCCTTTCCTCCACCTGGCTGGAGGCAGGGCCCCTCTAATCCTGCTCAGCATCACTCACTTGTTGTAAGAGCGACTCCTGCAAGAATGACTCACTTGTCCCCTCAAGACGGTCAGACATAATGTTGGCCATTCTATTCTGTCTGGGGGATTTCCGACTGGACACTGGAGCTGCATCTCTCTTGGAAGACTCCCCTTTCATGGTGGTCTTCCCTTTCAGCTGCTGTACTCGTGCAGCTAGGGCGAGAGTGGGCTGTCCATCCCACCTCCTCGTGTTTTCCCCATGGTCGCGGAGGAAGAACCACAGGGTGCCCTGTGGTGTGTACCTTCCACTGCCCTTCTCTTGGGTGGGGAAACGCCTGCTTCTAATGGCTGAGACATCGGCCCGTGCAGGTGGAATGTAGGACATGTCCTCTTCCACTTTCTGGAGCCTCTGAGACAGTTCCCTTACAGCTGAAACCCAGGCATGTTGGGAGGAAGGGAGATTTCCCTCATATTGCTGGAGCTGGCCAATCACTTCGTCCACTGTTTCAGTCTGGGTGTCTTGCCACCAGGACGCTACTGCTAGTGCTTTGGAATGTGCCTCTGGTGCACTTTGCAGGAACTTCCGCCACATCAGCTGTGTGCAAGGGGCCTGATCTGGATCCGTGGGTGACCGCTCATCATTCAGATCACCATAAACCATGTCAAACACAGCCAATTCCCTGAGGTTCTGAATGCCTTTCTCCATGTTGGTCCCCTTGCCTAACCGACATAGAACATCATCCTTGTAGGGGTACCTCTCCCTTACACTGAGCAGGAGTCGCCTCCAAAGGCTGAGGGTATGAGCCTGTATCCCTATTGCCTTGTCAATACCAGCCTCCCTGGCTAAAGATCCCAGCTGCTTGGCCTCTCTCCCCTCCAATTCCAAAACACCAGCTCCACGATGCCAGCATCGGAGCAGACAGGTTCAAATTTGCTCGCCTGGAAGGCAGCTGAAATCCTTCCGCATATCTCGCAACTCACTCAGGGATAGAGATCGGATGGTTACCTCCGGCTCTTCCTCCTGTTCTCGTGATGGGCGTGGTTCATCATCACCCTGTACACTGCGAGGGGATTTTTTGGTATATTTGGTTTTCTGTATCGGGGCGACTCATACTGGCACTGCTTGTCCCTCTGGCCCAGCTGCTGTGCTGGTGGAGGCGACTGGTACTGCCACTGCCTGTCCCCCTGGCCCAGCTGCTGTGCTAGTGGAGGTGACTGGTACTGGCACTGGCTGTCCTTCTGTCCCAGCTGCTGTGCTAGTGGAGGTGACTCGTACTGGCACTGCCTGTCCCTCTGGCCCAGCTGCTGTGCTAGTGGAGGCAACTAGTACTGGCACTGCCTGTCCCCCTTGCCCAGCTGCTGTGCTAGTGGAGGCTACTGGTATTGGCACTGCCTGTCCCCCTGGCCCAGCTGCTCTGCTGGTGGTGGTGACTGGTACTGGCACTGCCTGTCCCTCTGGCCCAGCTGCTGTGCTGGTGGAGGTGACTGCTACTGGCACTGCCTGTCACTCTGGCGCAGCTGCTGTGCTAGTGGAGGCGACTGGTACTGGCACTGCCTGTCACTCTGGCCCAGCTGCTGTGCTGGTGGAGGTGACTGGTACTGGTACTGCCTGTCCCCCTGGCCAAGCTGCTGTGCTAGTGGAGGCGACTGGTACTGGCACTGCCTGTCACTCTGGCCCAGCTGCTGTGCTGGTGGAGGTGACTGGTACTGGCACTGGCTGTCCCTCTGTCCCAGCTGCTGTGCTAGTAGAAGCGACTGGTACTGGCACTGCCTGTCCCTCTGGCCCAACTGCTGTGCTAGTGGAGGCGACTGGTATTGGCACTGCCTGTCCCCCTTGCCCAGCTGCTCTGATGGTGGAGGTGACTGGTACTGGCAATGCCTGTCACTCTGGCCCAACTGCTGTGCTAGTGGAGGTGACTGGTATTGGCACTGCCTTTCCCCCTGACCCAGCTGCTGTGCTGGTGGAGGTGACTGGTACTGGCACTGCCTGTCACTCTGGCCCAGCTGCAGTGCTAGTAGTGGCGACTGATATTGGCACTGCCAGTCCCCCTTGCCCAGCTGCTGTGCTAGTGGAGGCGACTGGTATTGGCACTGCCTGTCCCCCTGGCCCAGCTGCTCTGCTGGTGGTGGTGACTGGTACTGGCACTGCCTGTCCCTCTGGCCCAGCTGCTGTGCTGGTGGAGGTGACTGGTATTGGCACTGCCTGTCCCCCTCTGGCCCAGCTGCTGTGCTGGTGGAGGTGACTGGTACTGGCACTGCCTGTCACTCTGTCCCAGCTGCTGTGCTAGTAGAGGCGACTGGTACTGGCACTGCCTGTCCCTCTGACCCAGCTGCTGTGCTGGTGGAGGTGACTGGTACTGGCACTGCCTGTCACTCTGGCCCAGCTGGTGTGCTGGTGGAGGCGACTGCTACTGGCACTGCCTGTCCCTCTGGCCCAGCTGCTGTGCTGGTGGAGGTGACTGGTACTGGCACTGCCTGACTCCCTGGCCCAGCTGCTGTGCTAGTGGAGGCAACTGCTACTGGCACTGCCTGTCCCTCTGGCCCAGCTGCTGTGCTGGTGGAGGTGACTGGTACTGCCACTGCCTGTCCCTCTGGCCCAGCTGCTGTGCTAGTGGAGGTGACTGGTACTGGCAGTGCCTGTCCCCCTGGCCCCGCTGCTGTACCAGTATGTTCCCTTTCAGATCCTGCAGCTCTTTCTCCCCCTTCAGGGCAGTGAACAGTAGTAAAGGTGACATGGTAAGCATGGGCAAGCCCCCAGCACATTGCAGTGTGTTGTGTCTCCCGGGGTTTGTCAGATTGGCAAGACACCTTTTTCAGATACTCCACCAGTTTATCAGGACTCTGCACTTGTTCGGGAGTGAAATCCCAAACCGTTGGAGGTGACCACTGAGTCAGGCACTTGCCCATCTTTTCCCACACACCTTGCCATTTATAACTATCTGCCCTCGGGGCAGGTTTCCGGGTGCTGCTGTCATTGGAGAAATACCGCATGGCCCAAAACAAGATCCGGCAGACATTCAGAAAGCATTGTGCCGCAAACACACTGGCCTGGGTGCTCCAAGGATAGCTAAAACTCTGAAAAACCGAGAGGATCTCTTCCCCTGGCTCACCCATAGAGGGGGTGAGACCCCTAACAAAAGCCCAGGCAGCAAACAGGTACCGGTTCACCCCCACAAGCACTGATGCAAGCCCATTATAAGCAGTCAGCAGCCAGTATAGCAAAATAAAACCCTTGACACATTTTCCACCGACAACAAACGCCAGCACTGGGAACACACAGCGGATATAAGGATTAATCCAGCCCCACCACGCAAGCAAGTTGGCCAGCATTGCAAATGTTCCTTATCAAACAATACAAATAAAAACAGAAAAATTGCACCTAACAGATTGCTCTAACACACCTTCTCCTTTTGTCCTTATCTCAACCCTCTCGTGCCCCATGCTGGGCGCCAAAAAGGCTGTGGTGGTTTAGGCCCCGCCGGGACCCGAGACCACGCTGCCGCTGCCCCTCCCCCACCCTCCGACCGGAACGGGGCAGGGAGTGAAATACAAACCCCGGGGTTGAGGTAAGGAGAGGTTTAATACCACAGTGCCACAGCAACAAACCGAACAACAGCAAGAACAAGAACAATAACAGTAATAACAAGAAACAGAACAAGGGATATAGCGATACAGCAGTGAGGAGAGCGACCCCACACCACGCCTTTACCAATCTTCCCGCGCTTGGGCGCCCGGACGTGAAGTCAGCATGGTATTGAATAACCCGGCTAGAGCTCCCTCCCCACTGCTGGGGAAACTTAACCCTATCCTAGCTGAACCAGGACACCTTGGGACAGACATTGGTGCATCCAGCACCAAGGGCCCAGGGCCTGGGGCTGGTGCCAGAGTGTCCCTGGCCTGGTGGCAGGGCCAGGGATGGGGGAAAGGCAGTGGGGCTCTGAGGGTCTTACCGCAACTTGGCGACGACCAGTTCCTCCTGGAGGAGGAGAAGGCGTCTCTCGCTCCTCCTGTGGCCCCGGGTCAGCCACACGTCCGTGCTCAGCACCGCCTCAGCGTCGGTGAGAGCCTCCCTGCAGAGCAGAGAGCGGTGGGCATGAGAAAGGCTGTGGCTGAGGGGCCCGGCCGTGCCCGCCCGTCCCCGAGCCCCGGGGGGAGCCTACCTGGAGTGCCAGCAGCAGTTGGCCTGGCCCATCCTGCCCGGGACAGGAGGACCCCTCGCTCTGCACCAAGGATGTGGCCCAGCTGGCCACAGCGAGGATGGGAAGCAGGGTGCCGGTGCCGGGAAGCGCTGTTCGGCCAGACCCTGCCTCCTCCCAGAGCTGCTCCGTGCCAGCACAGCCCCGTGCTGCCGGCTCTGGTGGCTGCTGGCTCCAAAATGGCCGACGCTGGGAGCCCAACGGAAAGTGGGCGGGGCCTCGTGCTGGGGGTTCTCTCCAGCATGGCCCTGGCTGTCTTGCCCCGGGCAGCCCAGAGCAGGGCAGAGCAGAGGGGAAGCACCCCCTCCCTCCGCCTGCTGCCAGTGGTCTGCCTGCTGCAGCCCGGGATGCAGTTCGCCCCCAATGCCCCAGGGGTACTTTGCTGGCTCCAAGTTGCTCAACTTCGGGTCCACCATCACCCCAGGGCTCTGCACAGCTGCTTTCCAGCTGGGTCTCCCCCAGCACATACAGCTCCAGGGGCTTGTTCCTCCCCAGGTCCAGGACTTTGCTCTTCCCTCTTCCCCTTCTTCAACGACAGGAAGCTCCTGGCAGCCCCTTTCTCCAGCCTGTCAAGGTCCCTCTGGTTGGCAACACAACCCTCGGCTGCAGGAGCCTCTCCTCCCAGTCATGTGCCTTCTGCAAGCTGTCTGAGGGTGTGCTCTGCCCCATCATCCGGATCACTGAATGTGGACAGGGCGCGCATCATGCCGCGCAGGGCTTTGTCACAGAATGATCAGAAATTGAGGGGGAAGATCCACTTTTGTGTGTGTGTGTGTGTGTGTGTATTATAAATATGGTGCTTCTCCCTGTCATCCCTTCAAGCCATTAAAAGGTGCACAGGCTCTCTCGTTTTTCATTTGAATGTCACACCTCTTCTTAGTACTGACCTTACGTGCAACGTTGTATCGGGCTGTACTCTCGCATAGACTGTTGGATAGTACCTAGCCTAGATTAGTAGAGAGCAGATTAATCTGCATTACCGGTGCTAACACCAGTGACGGGAGGTTGCATCTGGCTGTTCAGCCAAAGGATAAAAATCAAAGGTGTCTCTTGAACTCAGTGGGCTATTGACTGAATTCATCACGCTCAAAAAACAAAAGCTACAGGAGAAAGGCATATTCTATCTTGACTGCTACAATGCATGTTTTAGGAGGTATGAAGATAAACCCTCCGTGCCCCTCCGCCCACCCCCTTCCAAGAAAAAGGACTAGAGAAAAAAGATGCAACTTCTAGAGCAATGAGGCTTTTAATAGCCAAGTAAATTTCCCTGTATCATGCCCATTCAATGAGCTACTTTGTCTGACACTCTGCCTTACTCGGTACCAGCATAAGACTCTTCCAGGAAATATTAAACAAACAAAAAAAAAAAAATATTGCTGTACAGCCAGTTGCCTGCGTTACGCTATGGAAGATGTAGAATTCCTCTCTGATCCACAACTTTCCACCTACAAGCAAAACCGTAGTGAAGCTTTCCTCCATTTCCAATGCGCTCTGATGGCTCTTCCCCAGGGAAAGCCTTTCCTCTGTCACTCTGGGGGCATAGCTGGTCATAGGCAAGGCAAGCCCCGAGCCCCACGCACCATCCGAGGCCACCACCGTCCTCCTGTAGCCGTGAGCAAGATCTCAAACTCCTTTTCCGCTGCAGGAGAAGAGTTGTTAATAGAAATGGATGCACATGGCACAGTCTGTTCCAGAACAGTCACAGCTGTTCAAAGCTTTCCGTGCCCTGGATTGGGGGGTTTCAGGACCAGCTCCTGGGTCAGCTTGCACCGAGGCTAGCGACAGCTGTGCTTCATGCAGGTAACTCAGGTTTAACCCTTTGTCCCCTGACCATCCCCACAGGTCCAGCAGCATAGAAAGTCACAGTGGGCTGCGTTGGAGCAACCTGCTCCGCTGGACTTGTGGCAAATGTTGCGTCTGCATCCCTGCCCTTCTGTTCTCCCTGTAGGGTCCTGGTCAATACAACAAGCTGCTCTCCCTGGAAATGACCATCGTGGCGAAAGACAGGCTCCACTGTGAGCCACGACCTTCACCCACCGAGCAGCCAGCACAGCCAGGGACACGTTTGTGCGAAAGTCCCTTCTCATGGCAAAAAGGGGATCCATAGTCAGCTTTGGATGTCGTGTGTCTGGTGTAACTGTTGATACTGCGCAATGCCTTGGTTAAAATAGAAGCGACGAAGAGAGTTAAAAACCTGCCCTTTTCAGGAAAAATGCAGGAAATCGGCATCTTTTGGCTATTTTACACTCCAACAAGAAAGATTGTGGGCCCGTGTTTTGCTGATTAGGGATACCAATCAAACTCAGACACCAGAGTGAAAAGAGCAGGCGTATTTTACTGGAAATAGCTAAATCATGTAACAGAATAATACAGAAAACATACAACAAGAAAAGACAGAATAGTGCACTTAAACAAACAGGAAAATACAGGGTAATGCATCAAATCGTTACTACACGAGAGAGAGAATAGTGATTAAGAAAGATCCATCACCACTTGCATATGTTACCATCATCCAGATCCGCAGTCGCCGGGGAGCCCCGGTTACAGCGAGGATTTGGAGAGCCTTTCCCGGCAAGTGGGAAATCCTACGCGGTGCGTCCACCCGTAGGTGAGGCTTCCAAAGTCGCTGTGAGCGGGTCCCGCCTTATATACCCCCAAATCAGCAAGCCAGAATAACTGGCACCTTTGTTTTGAGCGGAACATCTGGTTTCACTCTCACATTAGATTCCCCCGGAGCCTGGCCAGGGCTCAAGGGAGAAGCTAAGGGAGTTTCCCTGCTTATCTAATTTATTTATGTTCTTTTTAGAACAAGGCCACACGTCTGGTCCCAAGGCCGGACAGCAGGCTTCATGGCCTTGTTAACTTACCTGTACGCAAAAAAGAAGATACATACATTCAGGATAGACATGTTTTCATTACATTCATCATCAGTCAGGAGTCTATGATATCTAAGCTACATCTTTCATTAATGAGCATACATATTTCGTTAATGACTACATACTAAGTTAGCAGCTTTGGCTCGGGGCCTGTGGTTCAGGCTTCAATACTTCAACACTTTAGCACTTTTTACATCAGGATAGGCGGTTTGTTATAACCTAGTACAATACCTACTAGCACAACGGTTATCAGTTACAAAATATACAGGATTCATCTATAGGTCAACTCTGGCTTGGGCCTATTGTCCAAGCCTTAGCACTTCAGCCCGGTGGTTAATGCTTTAAGGGAAGTTCAGCACGTTGGGAAAAGGGATATAAGACCACTCTTCTGGACACTGTCTGGACTGGGCTAGGCTGGGCTTGGAGAGCCTGGGAGGGTCCCCGGGGTCCCAGCTTTCCTGCAGTGCTGACTGTGGCGGCTGCGGCCTGTTCTTTCCTGCCGTGCTGACTGCACCCACCTGGTGGGGCTGTCCTTGGGAAGGGCACCAGAGCTGAAAAAGCCCCTGGTAGAGGGGCGGGGAGAAGCTCTTCTCCAGAGATTTGCCAGAAACTCTCCAGAGCATCCCTTTTCCAGCGCATGAGATGCTCTGTGTGACAAGGGAAGGTGCCCATTAGTCCACAGTCCTGGGCAAGCGGGTCTAGGTGACCCTGCTTGAGCAGGCAGGTTGGACCAGAGGACCTTCACAGGTCCCTCCCAGCCTCAGCTGTTCTATGGGATTCTGTGCTTCGTTTGACTCCTCAAGCACCTGAACTCAGCCCCGATGCCTGCTGGAAAGGATTCTGGCGCAAGGGATGATGATCCCAAACTCCTCCACTAGGATTCATCCCAAAACAACTTCTACCTAGTCCAGAATATCGTATGGCACACACAGTCAGAAGGGAGAAAATGTCCTTTTATTGTGGACATCCAGTGCAGGAGCCCAGGAGTCACAGGGGTTCAACCAGTAACAAGAAATCAGCACCTACAACGACAGAGCCAGAAAGCACTGGTAAAGCCACAAAGGCAGGAACAGGCATGGCTTGGTTCCCCTTTCTTTGGGAAACACAGTTGACAAGGAATTGTTGATATCCCAGAAGAGAGCTACTGCTGGCCTTAGCTCCGGGGTGGCTCTGGCACCTTATCCCCTCTAAGGTAATGCCCTTAGAGAGCTGTGCATGTGCAGAGGTGCACAGTGCCCCTGTGCCACACAGCAGGGCTCCCCTGGGGAGCTGCCACGGGGTTATTTCCAAACCCTGCATAGCACCATCCCTCGCCGTCCCTTGCCAGTCAGTTGGACTGACTTAGAGCAGGGTGGAGAGTTGGCAAAGATAGGCAGCAAAGCCTGGTACACACCTGGGGCTTCCTGATCTTTCGCACCTCCCTGCTTTTCTTCTGTCCCCTTCTTTTCCTCTCTTCTCTTCTTTGCTTCGTGGCATGGCCTCTCCTCTGCCCAGGTCTCTTCTCTCTTTCGTTTCCTTTGGCCGTCGTCTTCCTGGCAGGAGCCTGCAAACCTTTCCATCCCACAGCATGGTTAGACAGGGAAAGCCAGGATCAACTGGAATCAGCTCTTGATTTAACCAAAGCTGACTCGTTTTACCTTCTGTGCTCCGAGAGGCTCTTCAGTTCTTCTGCGCATCCCAGGGATTCTACCACGGTCTCAGTGGTGGCTGGAGACAAAGCAACGGGTGCCTAAAACAGAAAGGTCGTCATTAGCAGGTGGCAAGGGATGCCCTGAAGTAGTAAGCAACTGCTTGGCACGTTGCTGCCTTAGCTCTACAGGGGAGATCTCTTTGGCTGGTTTGAGTCAGCCCTTTCTTCCAAGGTTCTCGCTCTGGAACACAGTGTTCACATGGGTGGGGGACAGTCCATTTGTGGGGGCCATTCAGCAGAGAGCCTGCGATCCCCTGCCAGGCAAGGAAAGGCTTGCCCACTTCCTTCTGCCAGCATTTCTTCTGCCCTCCCAAGACAGAGCTCTGCGGATGTCCATTTGGTGCAAGACAACCTTCTGTGGTGGGAGGCTTTGCTTTTGAAATCTATCTTTCTGTGGCGTTTTGTAGGTATTTCCTCTGATTAAGCACATGCCTAAGGCATAGGAGAAAAGACCTTTCCAGTTTTACTGACAGTGTATCATTCCATGGGGGGAAAAATAAAATGCAAAGCCACAAGAGACTGAACGCCAGGAAGAGGCACAGCAGCTGCTTGGACTCAACAGCAACTGCCCTCCTCCTGCCTAAGACACATTGTTGCAGCGCTTGTGGAGCTGCCATACCTCCGCCCTTTCTGCTCCCACCACCGCCTCTCCCCCCGCTGCTCTCTGGAGGATGAGCAGAGAGGCTGGTGCATCCAGGCAGGCTTTTGCCTGGTGCTCGGCATCTGCTTCGCCTGGAGGGCCGTGCTGCTTTTCCAAAGGCAACTCTGGAAAGCAAAAGCGTGTGCAGCAAAGTGACTGGTTGGAAGTGGACAACAGCTAAAGCAAAACCCACAGGAAGCCCTACCCCAGCTGTCTGCTCAGGCTGTGACAGCCCTCAGTCCCTCCTCATACCTGTGGGTCTGTCCACGGGCTCAGGTGACGTCTGGCCAGCCATCTCCTCCCCAAAGATGTCGCTGCCGTTTTCAATCAGAAATTCCACCAGCAGCTTCACCTGCACACATCAAAGCCTTGGTTTCAGGGCAGGTGTCTGAAAACACGTCAAGCAGCCTTTCCCGCTCCTGAGCCTTGCTTCTGCGCAGAAGGCTGTGGCTGTGGGGCTGCTCTTCCAGGCAGCCACTCCACCGGCATTTGCGCAAGAGAGGAGCAAGCTCTGAGGGTCCAGGCAGGCTGCAGCCAGCCGGTCAGTACAGCGTACCTTCTCGGTCACCTCCAGCGCGGCCTCGAGGGGGAGCAGCTCCTCGTCAGGTGGGCCCAGCAGGTTTGGCCCCAGGCAGATGGCCAGGTTGCTGGAGGTCATTCTGCTGGTGGACACGTGGTGGCCGATGTTCTGCAGCAGGGAGAGCAGCCGCTGGAGGAGGAGGAGATGGGCTGCAGGCAACTTCTCGGCCACCCTGAGGGAGCAGGAACACAACGTTAAGGAAGCAGATGCTGCCCACAGCTGTCCCTGAAGCTTGCACAAGGCAGGCGGGAGCCAGTGTCTGTGCTGCGCCACTTTCCAGGTGCTCTCAGGCAGCGATCAGGAGGAAAACACACTGTTGCTTCCCAGCTCCTGGTTTCACCCAAGCCCACGCAAGGGAAGGCTCCCTGCCCACGCCCTTTCCCCCCGAAATGCAACCCCAGCCCAGCAAATGCAAGCTGCCAGAAAATGCAACCTTCTAAGGAGCCCGTCCCTTTTCAGGCAAGTCCCAGGACTCTGCCACTCCCTACTCAACAGGCAGGCTGCTGGCCACACTTACACTTTCAGCGCTTCCACCCTGGCCTCCTTGCTTGGCCTCTCCATGGCTTGCATCCAGTCCTGGTAGACGCCGACAACGAGGAGCTTGCCGGGGATGCTGCGTAGAAAGTCCTGCAAGGCCAAGGGCTTCAGGTGAGCCTTTGAAGATTCCAGGCCAGCCAGGAGCTCTTCCAGCTGCAGGGCAGAAGCGCTCACCTTCAAGATGGCAGCTAGCAGGATGACAGGCTGGTTTGCCAGGTCCACATCTGCGCCGCGGTCGAGGTCCTCCTTCAGCTTCTGGAGCGCTGTCCCCCTGTCGGATCTCCGGAATATCCCCTCCGTCGACGGTCCTCTCTGGTACAGGATGTCCAGGAGCTCCTGCGGGAGACGCAGGAGGACAGCTGCTTGGCTGAAGAAACAAGTGACAGCAGAGGCCAGAGCTCTGCCCCAGGCTGGGCTCCCCCCCGCCCCCGCAAAGGGTCTGGCGCCAGAAGCGGTGGCCGTGGGTGAAGAGCCCAGTGCCCCAGCCACCCCCGCAGCCGCTGGGGACACTGCCTCTGGAGCAGCCGGAGGGAGGGCTGGGGCTCCCCTGTCCAGGCTGGCCTACCTGGATGGGCCGGGGCAGCGTGCCGGCCTCCTCGCAGAGGGCTGCCAGGGGCTGCCCAAAGAGCGCCCTGCTGCAGCCGGAGCCCGCCTGCCCTGGCGCCGGGGCAGCGGCCGGGCTCTGCCGCAGCGCAAAGGGCCAGGGCAGCCCCCTCCTCCTCCTGCTGCTGCTGCCGCCGCCGCTCCCTCCCGCTGCAAAGGGAAAGAGAGCAAGAGCCCGTCAGTGGGAACCGCCAGGCCAGTGCTCCCGGAGCCTGCCCTGCCCTGCCCTGCCCTGCCTGCAGCGCGGTGCTGAGTGCTGCGGCGGGACGGGACGGGACGGGACGGGACGGGCAGGGAGCCGGCAGCTGGAGCCAGGGCTCTGGCTCAGCGGCTCCGGCTCGCAGTCTCCTGAGAGCCAGCGGGACAGCGGGACAGCCCCGCCCAGCCCTCGCCCTGCCCTCCTCCAGGCTGCGAGCAGCAGCAGAGGGAGGCTCCCTGTCCCGCAGAATCACGTCCAGCGGCCGCTGCCCAGCGGGTGTCCTTGCTCGTCCGGGTGACGTCCGTCCTCCCTTGGGGTGCCCGACCTGCGGGGTGACACTCAGGGAACAAGGGAGCACGGCTCCTCCCGGCTCTGGCCGAGGAGCAGGGACCCATCTGCCCGGCTCTGGGGACAGAGCTCAGGCAGGCAGCACCTCGAGTGCTCAGCACTGTCGAAGGGTCCCGAGCACTCAGCTCTCTCCTGCTGCAGTGTGATGGGCACCGATTTCCTCTGGCCAAAGGGCAGCAGCAACAGCATCCTCAGTTGTGCAGACGTGCCGGTCCAGGAGAAAAGAAGGCCCTCCCTGCCCTTCGTTCCCAAACTTACCTGGTGAGTGGCAAAGTCCGCCTCCACTGGTAGACGGGGCTGTTGGAGGCCCTTGCTTGGGGTCAGCCTGCAAGAAGCAGGCTGCACTTAGAGAGCATCCCCGCGGCAGAAAGGGCCACCAGCAAGCGGCCACCCGGCACCAGCAGCCTGAGGGCGGCAGAGCGGGGACCCTCTGCCCTCCCACGCTCTCTACCTCACGTGGCAGGTTTCCTCCCAGCACCACCAGCAAGGACATGCGGCGTTCCTGGTAGCTCCCCAACCCTCTCTGCACCCAGGCTGGCACCGCGGGACCCTCCCTCCCTCCTGCACAGGCTCACCCCACTCGCCGCACAGCCCTGGCACCCCGGCACAGCCAGAGGTGGGTGAAAGGCAGCCGTTCTCACCTCTGTCTGGCCCTCCATCAGCCTCTCCAGGCTCCTGGCGCTGAATGTCCTCCACTGGGCAGGAGAGAAAGAGTGGAAGGAGGTGAGCAGCGATGCCTCTGCTGCTCGGCTGGAGGGCCAGTGCTCGGGGACAGCGGCCAGACTAGAGAGACACTCACTCCATGGCGTCGGCTCAGCTCCTTCTGCAGGAGTTTGATGGACGGGACGTTGGTCACTCGGGCTCCCGTGGCTCCTTCGGGTGTCCTGTCACCAGGAAAGGACAGGGAGAAAGCTGGCTGAGCCCCAAGCCACCTCTTTTCCCTTGTCAGGCAGCTCTGCCCGAGAGCTGCCCACAGCCGCAGCGGCAGCTCTCCCCACCTGGGGAGCTGTGTTCCCCCATCCGGCCGCGCCTGAAGCACCCCCCTAGCTTACCCCAGCAGCTTGCCCAGCCACAGCTGCTTCAGTGCCCGGGAGCTGCAGAAAGAGAGGAGAACCAGCATCAGGCCCCGCTGCCCCCCAGCCCCTGGGCCCCTGCACAGCCTTGCCCCTTGGGAAGGGCTGAGGGGCAGCACGAGGCCCCGTGGGGCAGGACAGGGGTGCTGCCCAAGCCCTGGCTCCCTCGTTGCTGCCAGAGCAGCTGCTCCTGCCCTTCCCTTCTGGGGACCAAAAGGCGACCAGGGGATGCAGGATGTGGGAACGCATCCCCATCCCTCCCTGCCCAGGCTCTGCATGGAGGGCAGAGGCCATTCACAGGGTGGCGTGGGCATGGTTGGGACCCTCTCCTGCCCAGCCGTGGGACGTGGCACCACGACTCACCCGAAAGTGGCAACACAGGTGCCGCTGGGCCAGATGAGGAGGATGGAGGTCCCGTCCTCATCGCTGCCTTCCTCCTCCTCCTCCTCTTTGATGTCCCCCGCTGTCTCCTTCCCGCTGCTCAGCACCCACAGCTGGTCCAGGGCCAGGCGGAGCTGTGGGCGCAGGGTGGTGCCACGTCTGTGGAGAAGAGAGACAGGCAGTGAGCCGGAGGTGGCCGCCTTGGGGTGCCCCCGGGCAGAGCCCTGCCCCCCACCTGCCCTTGTGTGGTGGTTTAGGCCCTGCCGGGACCAGAGACCACATTGCCACTGCCCCTCCCCCACCCTCCGACCGGAACGGGGCAGGGAGTGAAATACAAACCCCGGGGTTGCGATAACGAGACGTTTAATACAACAATGCAACAACAACAAACCAAACAACAACAAGAACGATAACAATAGCAATAACAGTAATAACAATAAACAGAACAAGGGATATAGCGATACAGCAGTGAGGAGAGCGACCCCACACCACGCGTTTACCAACTGAGCAATCCCACACCACTGAGGGATCTTCTGAGAGGCCGGGTAAGGGAGACAATTGCTCAACCTCCTCCAGGGCAGCTATACCAAAGGCTCACCAGTACTCTCTTGGGTCTTTAAATTACCCTCTCCTGAGGTAATCTATACCTAGGATGCACGGGGCATCTGGGCCAGTCACAATGGGGTGCTTACGCCAGTCCTTCCCAGTTAAGCTTACTTCAGCTTCTAATAGGGTCAGCTGTTGGGACCCCCCTGTCACTCCGGAGAGACAGATGGGTTCAACCCCACTGTATGGCATCAGGGTGCACTGTGCACCAGTATCTACCAAGGCCTTATATTCTCGTGGGTCTGATGTGCCAGGCCATCGGATCCACACCGTCCAGTAAATCCGATTATCCCTTTCCTCCACCTGGCTGGAGGCAGGGCCCCTCTAATCCTGCTCAGCATCACTCACTTGTTGTAAGAGCGACTCCTGCAAGAATGACTCACTTGTCCCCTCAAGACGGTCAGACATAATGTTGGCCATTCTATTCTGTCTGGGGGATTTCCGACTGGACACTGGAGCTGCGTCTCTCTTGGAAGACTCCCCTTTCATGGTGGTCTTCCCTTTCAGCTGCTGTACTCGTGCAGCTAGGGCGAGAGTGGGCTGTCCATCCCACCTCCTCGTGTTTTCCCCATGGTCGCGGAGGAAGAACCACAGGGTGCCCTGTGGTGTGTACCTTCCACTGCCCTTCTCTTGGGTGGGGAAACGCCTGCTTCTAATGGCTGAGACATCGGCCCGTGCAGGTGGAATGTAGGACATGTCCTCTTCCACTTTCTGGAGCCTCTGAGACAGTTCCCTTACAGCTGAAACCCAGGCATGTTGGGAGGAAGGGAGATTTCCCTCATATTGCTGGAGCTGGCCAATCACTTCGTCCACTGTTTCAGTCTGGGTGTCTTGCCACCAGGACGCTACTGCTAGTGCTTTGGAATGTGCCTCTGGTGCACTTTGCAAGAACTTCCGCCACATCAGCTGTGTGCAAGGGGCCTGATCTGGATCCGTGGGTGACCGCTCATCATTCAGATCACCATAAACCATGTCAAACACAGCCAATTCCCTGAGGTTCTGAATGCCTTTCTCCATGTTGGTCCCCTTGCCTAACCGACATAGAACATCATCCTTGTAGGGGTACCTCTCCCTTACACTGAGCAGGAGTCGCCTCCAAAGGCTGAGGGTATGAGCCTGTATCCCTATTGCCTTGTCAATACCAGCCTCCCTGGCTAAAGATCCCAGCTGCTTGGCCTCTCTCCCCTCCAATTCCAAAACACCAGCTCCACGATGCCAGCATCGGAGCAGACGGGTTCAAATTTGCTCGCCTGGAAGGCAGCTGAAATCCTTCCGCATATCTCGCAACTCACTCAGGGATAGAGATCGGATGGTTACCTCCGGCTCTTCCTCCTGTTCTCGTGATGGGCCTGGTTCATCATCACCCTGTACACTGCGAGGGGATTTTTTGGTATATTTGGTTTTCTGTATCGGGGCGACTCATACTGGCACTGCTTGTCCCTCTGGCCCAGCTGCTGTGCTGGTGGAGGCGACTGGTACTGCCACTGCCTGTCCCCCTGGCCCAGCTGCTGTGCTAGTGGAGGTGACTGGTACTGGCACTGGCTGTCACTCTGGCCCAGCTGCTGTGCTAGTGGAGGTGACTCGTACTGGCACTGCCTGTCCCCCTTGCCCAGCTGCTGTGCTAGTGGAGGCTACTGGTATTGGCACTGCCTGTCCCCCTGGCCCAGCTGCTCTGCTGGTGGTGGTGACTGGTACTGGCACTGGCTGTCCCTCTGGCCCAGCTGCTCTGCTGGTGGAGGTGACTGGTACTGGCACTGCCTGTCACTCTGGCCCAGCTGCTGTGCTGGTGGAGGTGACTGGTACTGGTACTGCCTGTCCCCCTGGCCCAGCTGCTGTGCTAGTGGAGGCGACTGGTACTGGTACTGCCTGTCCCTCTGGCCCAGCTGCTGTGCTGGTGGAGGTGACTGGTACTGGCACTGCCTGTCCCCCTGGCCCAGATGCTGTGCTGGTGGAGGTGACTGGTACTGGCACTGCCTGTCCCTCTGTCCCAGCTGCTGTGCTGGTGGAGGTGACTGGTACTGGCACTGCCTGTCCCTCTGGCCCAGCTGCTGTGCTAGTGGAGGCGACTGCTACTGGCACTGCCTGTCACTCTGGCCCAGCTGCTGTGCTAGTGGAGGCGACTGCTACTGGCACTGCCTGTCACTCTGGCCCAGCTGCTGTGCTGGTGGAGGCGACTGGTACTGGCACTGCCTGTCCCTCTGGCCCAGCTGCTGTGCTAGTGGAGGCGACTGCTACTGGCACTGCCTGTCACTCTGGCCCAGCTGCTGTGCTAGTGGAGGCGACTGCTACTGGCACTGCCTGTCACTCTGGCCCAGCTGCTGTGCTGCTGGAGGTGACTGGTACTGGCACTGCCTGTCACTCTGGCCCAGCTGCAGTGCTAGTAGTGGCGACTGGTACTGGTACTCCCTGTCCCTTGGCCCAGCTGCTGTGCTGGTGGAGGTGACTGGTACTGGCACTGCCTGTCACTCTGGCCCAGCCGCTGTGCTGCTGGAGTTGACTGGTACTGCCACTGCCTGTCCCCCTGGCCCAGCTGCTGTGCTAGTGGAGGTGACTCGTACTGGCACTGCCTGTCCCTCTGGCCCAGCTGCTGTGCTAGTGGAGGCAACTAGTACTGGCACTGCCTGTCCCCCTTGCCCAGCTGCTGTGCTAGTGGAGGCTACTGGTATTGCCACTGCCTGTCCCCCAGGCCCAGCTGCTCTGCTGGTGGTGGTGACTGGTACTGGCACTGCCTGTCCCTCTGGCCCAGCTGCTGTGCTGGTGGAGGTGACTGGTACTGGCACTGTCTGTCACTCTGGCCCAGCCGGAGTGCTAGTAGTGGCGACTGGTATTGGCACTGCCTGTCCCCCTTGCCCAGCTGCTGTGCTAGTGGAGGCAACTGGTACTGGCACTGCCTGTCCCCCTGGCCCAGCTGCTGTGCTGGTTGAGGTGACTGGTACTGGCACTGCCTGACTCCCTGGCCCAGATGCTGTGCTAGTGGAGGTGACTGCTACTGGCACTGGCTGTCCCTCTGTCCCATCTGCTGTGCTAGTGGAGGCGACTGGTATTGGCACTGCCTGTCCCCCTTGCCCAGCTGCTCTGCTGGTGGAGGTGACTGGTACTGGCACTGCCTGTCACTCTGGCCCAGCTGCTGTGCTAGTGGAGGCGACTGGTACTGGCACTGCCTGTCACTCTGGCCCAGATGCAGTGCTAGTGGAGGTGACTGGTATTGGCACTGCCTGTCCCTCTGGCCCAGCTGCTCTGCTGGTGGAGGTGACTGGTACTGGCACTGCCTGTCCCTCTGGCCCAGCTGCTCTGCTGGTGGAGGTGACTGGTTCTGGCACTGCCTGTCACTCTGGCCCAGCTGCAGTGCTAGTAGTGGCGACTGGTACTGGCACTGCCTGTCACTCTGGCCCAGCTGCTGTGCTGGTGGAGGCGACTGGTACTGGCACTGGCTGTCCCTCTGTCCCAGCTGCTGTGCTGGTGGAGGTGACTGGTACTGGCACTGCCTGTCACTCTGGCCCAGCTGCTGTGCTAGTGGAGGCGACTGCTACTGGCACTGCCTGTCCCTCTGGCCCAGCTGCTGTGCTGGTGGAGGTGACTGGTACTGCCACTGCCTGTCCCTCTGGCCCAGCTGCTGTGCTAGTGGAGGCGACTGCTACTGGCACTGCCTGTCACTCTGGCCCAGCTGCTGTGCTGGTGGAGGCGACTGGTACTGGCACTGGCTGTCCCTCTGTCCCAGCTGCTGTGCTAGTGGAGGCGACTGGTACTGGCACTGCCTGTCACTCTGGCCCAGCTGCTGTGCTAGTGGAGGCGACTGCTACTGGCACTGCCTGTCCCTCTGGCCCAGCTGCTGTGCTGGTGGAGGTGACTGGTACTGGCACTGCCTGTCCCCCTGGCCCGGATGCTGTGCTAGTGGAGGTGACTGATACTGGCACTGGCTGTCCCTCTGTCCCAGCTGCTGTGCTAGTGGAGGTGACTGGTACTGGCACTGGCTGTCCCTCTGTCCCAGTTGCTGTGCTAGTAGAGGCGACTGGTACTGGCACTGCCTGTCCCTCTGGCCCAGCTGCTGTGCTGGTGGAGGTGACTGGTATTGGCACTGCCTGTCCCTCTGGCCCAGCTGCTGTGCTGGTGGAGGTGACTGGTACTGCCACTGCCTGTCACTCTGGCCGAGCTGCAGTGCTAGTGGAGGTGACTGGTATTGGCACTGCCTGTCCCTCTGGCCCAGCTGCTCTGCTGGTGGAGGTGACTGGTACTGGCACTGCCTGTCCCTCTGGCCCAGCTGTTCTGCTGGTGGAGGTGACTGGTTCTGGCACTGCCTGTCCCTCTGGCCCAGCTGCTGTGCTGGTGGAGGTGACTGGTACTGGCACTGCCTGTCACTCTGGCCCAGCTGCAGTGCTAGTAGTGGCGACTGGTATTGGCACTGCCTGTCCCCCTTGCCCAGCTGCTGTGCTGCTGGAGGCGACTGGTATTGGCACTGCCTGTCCCCCTGGCCCAGCTGCTGTGCTAGTGGAGGCGACTGGTACTGGCACTGGCTGTCCCTCTGTCCCAGCTGCTGTGCTAGTAGTGGCGACTGGTACTGGCACTGCCTGTCACTCTGGCCCAGCTGCTGTGCTGGTGGAGGCGACTGGTACTGGCACTGCCTGTCACTCTGGCCCAGCTGCTGTGCTAGTGGGGGCGACTGCTACTGGCACTGCCTGTCACTCTGGCCCAGCTGCTGTGCTGGTGGAGGTGACTGGTACTGCCACTGCCTGTCACTCTGGCCCAGCTGCTGTGCTAGTGGAGGCGACTGCTACTGGCACTGCCTGTCACTCTGACCCAGCTGCTGTGCTGCTGGAGGTGACTGGTACTGGCACTGCCTGTCACTCTGTCCCAGCCGCTGTGCTGCTGGAGGTGACTGGTACTGGCACTGCCTGTCACTCTGGCCCAGCTGCAGTGCTAGTAGTGGCGACTGGTACTGGCACTGGCTGTCCCTCTGTCCCAGCTGCTGTGCTGGTGGTGGTGACTGGTACTGGCACTGCCTGTCCCCCTGGCCCAGATGCTGTGCTGGTGGAGGTGACTGGTTCTGGCACTGGCTGTCCCTCTGTCCCAGCTGCTGTGCTGGTGGAGGTGACTGGTACTGGCACTGGCTGTCCCTCTGTCCCAGCTGCTGTGCTAGTAGAGGCGACTGCTACTGGCACTGCCTGTCCCTCTGGCCCAGCTGCTGTGCTAGTAGTGGCGACTGGTACTGGCACTGCCTGTCACTCTGGCCCAGCTGCTGTGCTGGTGGAGGCGACTGGTACTGGCACTGCCTGTCCCTCTGGCCCAGCTGCTGTGCTGGTGAAGGCGACTGGTACTGGCACTGGCTGTCCCTCTGTCCCAGCTGCTGTGCTAGTGGAGGCGACTGGTACTGGCACTGCCTGTCCCTCTGGCCCAGCTGCTGTGCTGGTGGAGGTGACTGGTACTGGCACTGCCTGTCCCCCTGGCCCAGATGCTGTGCTAGTGGAGGTGACTGGTACTGGCACTGGCTGTCTCTCTGTCCCAGCTGCTGTGCTAGTGGAGGTGACTGGTACTGGCACTGCCTGTCACTCTGGCCCAGCTGCTGTGCTGGTGGAGGCGACTGGTACTGGCACTGCCTGTCCCTCTGGCCCATCTGCTGTGCTGGTGGAGGTGACTGGTATTGGCACTGCCTGTCCCTCTGGCCCAGCTGCTGTGCTGGTGGAGGTGACTGGTACTGCCACTGCCTGTCACTCTGGCCGAGCTGCAGTGCTAGTAGTGGCGACTGGTACTGGCACTGCCTGTCCCTCTGGCCCAACTGCTGTGCTAGTGGAGGCGACTGGTATTGGCACTGCCTGTCCCCCTTGCCCAGCTGCTCTGCTAGTGGAGGTGACTGGTATTGGCACTGCCTGTCCCTCTGACCCAGCTGCTGTGCTGGTGGAGGTGACTGGTACTGCCACTGCCTGTCACTCTGGCCCAGCTGCAGTGCTAGTGGAGGTGACTGGTATTGGCACTGCCTGTCCCTCTGGCCCAGCTGCTCTGCTGGTGGAGGTGACTGGTACTGGCACTGCCTGTCCCTCTGGCCCAGCTGCTCTGCTGGTGGAGGTGACTGGTTCTGGCACTGCCTGTCCCTCTGGCCCAGCTGCTGTGCTGGTGGAGGTGACTGGTACTGGCACTGCCTGTCCCTCTGTCCCAGCTGCAGTGCTAGTAGTGGCGACTGGTATTGGCACTGCCTGTCCCCCTTGCCCAGCTGCTGTGCTGCTGGAGGCGACTGGTATTGGCACTGCCTGTCCCCCTGGCCCAGCTGCTGTGCTAGTGGAGGCGACTGGTACTGGCACTGGCTGTCCCTCTGTCCCAGCTGCTGTGCTGGTGGTGGCGACTGGTACTGGCACTGCCTGTCCCCCTGGCCCAGATGCTGTGCTGGTGGAGGTGACTGGTACTGGCACTGGCTGTCCCTCTGTCCCAGCTGCTGTGCTGGTGGAGGTGACTGGTACTGGCACTGGCTGTCCCTCTGTCCCAGCTGCTGTGCTAGTAGAGGCGACTGCTACTGGCACTGCCTGTCCCTCTGGCCCAGCTGCTGTGCTAGTAGTGGCGACTGGTACTGGCACTGCCTGTCACTCTGGCCCAGCTGCTGTGCTGGTGGAGGCAACTGGTACTGGCACTGCCTGTCACTCTGGCCCAGCTGCTGTGCTAGTGGGGGCGACTGGTACTGGCACTGCCTGTCACTCTGGCCCAGCTGCTGTGCTAGTGGAGGCGACTGCTACTGGCACTGCCTGTCACTCTGGCCCAGCTGCTGTGCTGGTGGAGGTGACTGGTACTGGCACTGGCTGTCCCTCTGTCCCAGCTGCTGTGCTAGTGGAGGTGACTGGTACTGGCACTGGCTGTCCCTCTGTCCCAGCTGCTGTGCTAGTAGAGGCGACTGGTACTGGCACTGCCTGTCGCTCTGGCCCAACTGCTGTGCTAGTGGAGGCGACTGGTATTGGCACTGCCTGTCCCCCTTGCCCAGCTGCTCTGCTGGTGGAGGTGACTGGTACTGGCACTGCCTGTCCCTCTGGCCCAGCTGCAGTGCTAGTGGAGGTGACTGGTATTGGCACTGCCTGTCCCTCTGGCCCAGCTGCTGTGCTGGTGGAGGCGACTGGTACTGGCACTGCCTGTCACTCTGGCCCAGCTGCTGTGCTAGTGGGGGCGACTGCTACTGGCACTGCCTGTCACTCTGGCCCAGCTGCTGTGCTGGTGGAGGTGACTGGTACTGCCACTGCCTGTCACTCTGGCCCAGCTGCTGTGCTAGTGGAGGCGACTGCTACTGGCACTGCCTGTCACTCTGGCCCTGCTGCTGTGCTGGTGGAGGTGACTGGTACTGGCACTGCCTGTCACTCTGTCCCAGCCGCTGTGCTGCTGGAGGTGACTGGTACTGGCACTGCCTGTCACTCTGGCCCAGCTGCAGTGCTAGTAGTGGCGACTGGTACTGGCACTGGCTGTCCCTCTGTCCCAGCTGCTGTGCTGGTGGTGGTGACTGGTACTGGCACTGCCTGTCCCCCTGGCCCAGATGCTGTGCTGGTGGAGGTGACTGGTACTGGCACTGGCTGTCCCTCTGTCCCAGCTGCTGTGCTGGTGGAGGTGACTGGTACTGGCACTGGCTGTCCCTCTGTCCCAGCTGCTGTGCTAGTAGAGGCGACTGCTACTGGCACTGCCTGTCCCTCTGGCCCAGCTGCTGTGCTAGTAGTGGCGACTGGTACTGGCACTGCCTGTCACTCTGGCCCAGCTGCTGTGCTGGTGGAGGTGACTGGTACTGGCACTGCCTGTCACTCTGGCCCAGCTGCTGTGCTAGTGGAGGCGACTGCTACTGGCACTGCCTGTCCCTCTGGCCCAGCTGCTGTGCTGGTGGAGGTGACTGGTACTGGCACTGCCTGTCCCCCTGGCCCAGATGCTGTGCTAGTGGAGGTGACTGGTACTGGCACTGGCTGTCCCTCTGTCCCAGTTGCTGTGCTAGTAGAGGCGACTGGTACTGGCACTGCCTGTCCCTCTGGCCCAGCTGCTGTGCTGGTGCAGGTGACTGGTATTGGCACTGCCTGTCCCTCTGGCCCAGCTGCTGTGCTGGTGGAGGTGACTGGTACTGCCACTGCCTGTCACTCTGGCCGAGCTGCAGTGCTAGTAGTGGCGACTGGTACTGGCACTGCCTGTCCCTCTGTCCCAGCTGCTGTGCTAGTAGAGGCGACTGGTACTGGCACTGCCTGTCGCTCTGGCCCAACTGCTGTGCTAGTGGAGGCGACTGGTATTGGCACTGCCTGTCCCCCTTGCCCAGCTGCTCTGCTGGTGGAGGTGACTGGTACTGGCACTGCCTGTCCCTCTGGCCCAGCTGCAGTGCTAGTGGAGGTGACTGGTATTGGCACTGCCTGTCCCTCTGGCCCAGCTGCTCTGCTGGTGGAGGTGACTGGTACTGGCACTGCCTGTCCCTCTGGCCCAGCTGCTGTGCTGGTGGAGGTGACTGGTTCTGGCACTGGCTGTCCCTCTGTCCCAGCTGCTGTGCTGGTGGAGGTGACTGGTACTGGCACTGCCTGTCCCCCTTGCCCAGCTGTTGTGCTGGTGGAGGCGACTGGTATTGGCACTGCCTGTCCCCCTGGCCCAGCTGCTCTGCTGGTGGTGGTGACTGGTACTGGCACTGCCTGTCCCTCTGGCCCAGCTGGTGTGCTGGTGGAGGCGGCTGGTACTGGCACTGCCTGTCACTCTGGCCCAGCTGCTGTGCTCGTGGAGGTGACTGGTACTGGTACTGCCTGTCCCCCTGGCCCAGCTGCTGTGCTTGTGGAGGCGACTGGTATTGGCACTGCCTGTCACTCTGGCCCAGCTGCTCTGCTGGTGGCGGTGACTGGTACTGGCACTGCCTGTCCCTCTGGCCCAGCTGCTCTGCTGGTGGAGGTGACTGGTTCTGGCACTGCCTGTCACTCTGGCCCAGCTGCAGTGCTAGTAGTGGCGACTGGTACTGGCACTGCCTGTCACTCTGACCCAGCTGCTGTGCTGGTGGAGGCGACTGGTACTGCCACTGCCTGTCCCCCTGTCCCAGCTGCTGTGCTAGTGGAGGTGACTCGTACTGGCACTGCCTGTCCCTCTGGCCCAGCTGCTGTGCTAGTGGAGGCTACTGGTATTGGCACTGCCTGTCCCCGTGGCCCAGCTGCTCTGCTGGTGGTGGTGACTGGTACTGGCACTGCCTGTCCCTCTGGCCCAGCTGCTGTGCTGGTGGAGGTGACTGGTACTGGCACTGCCTGTCACTCTGGCCCAGCTGGAGTGTTAGTAGTGGCGACTGGTATTGGCACTGCCTGTCCCCCTTGCCCAGCTGCTGTGCTAGTGGAGGCGACTGGTATTGGCACTGCCTGTCCCCCTGGCCCAGCTGCTCTGCTGGTGGTGGTGACTGGTACTGGCACTGCCTGTCCCCCTGGCCCAGCTGCTGTGCTAGTGGAGGCGACTGCTACTGGCACTGCCTGTCACTCTGGCCCAGCTGCTGTGCTAGTGGAGGTGACTCGTACTGGCACTGCCTGTCACTCTGGCCCAGATGCTGTGCTGGTGGAGGCGACTGGTACTGGCACTGGCTGTCCCTCTGTCCCAGCTGCTGTGCTGGTGGAGGTGACTGGTACTGGCACTGCCTGTCACTCTGGCCCAGCTGCTGTGCTAGTGGAGGCGACTGCTACTGGCATTGTCTGTCACTCTGGCCCAGCTGCTGTGCTAGTGGAGGCGACTGCTACTGGCACTGCCTGTCCCTCTGTCCCAGCTGCTGTGCTAGTGGAGGCGACTGCTACTGGCACTGCCTGTCACTCTGGCCCAGCTGCTGTGCTGGTGGAGGTGACTGGTACTGGCACTGCCTGTCCCCCTGGCCCAGCTGCTGTGCTAGTTGAGGTGACTGGTACTGGCACTGGCTGTCCCTCTGGCCCAGCTGCAGTGCTGGTGGAGGTGACTGGTACTGGCACTGGCTGTCCCTCTGTCCCAGCTGCTGTGCTAGTAGAGGCGACTGCTACTGGCACTGCCTGTCCCTCTGTCCCAGCTGCTGTGCTAGTAGAGGCGACTGCTACTGGCACTGCCTGTCGCTCTGGCCCAACTGCTGTGCTAGTGGAGGCGACTGGTATTGGCACTGCCTGTCCCCCTTGCCCAGCTGCTCTGCTGGTGGAGGTGACTGGTACTGGCACTGCCTGTCCCTCTGGCCCAGCTGCAGTGCTAGTGGAGGTGACTGGTATTGGCACTGCCTGTCCCTCTGGCCCAGCTGCTCTGCTGGTGGAGGTGACTGGTACTGGCACTGCCTGTCCCTCTGGCCCAGCCGCTGTGCTGCTGGAGGTGACTGGTACTGGCACTGCCTGTCACTCTGGCCCAGCTGCAGTGCTAGTAGTGGCGACTGGTACTGGCACTGGCTGTCCCTCTGTCCCAGCTGCTGTGCTGGTGGAGGTGACTGGTACTGGCACTGGCTGTCCCTCTGTCCCAGCTGCTGTGCTAGTAGAGGCGTCTGCTACTGGCACTGCCTGTCCCTCTGGCCCAGCTGCTGTGCTAGTAGTGGCGACTGGTACTGGCACTGCCTGTCACTCTGGCCCAGCTGCTGTGCTGGTGGAGGCGACTGGTACTGGCACTGCCTGTCCCTCTGTCCCAGCTGCTGTGCTGGTGGAGGCGACTGGTACTGGCACTGGCTGTCCCTCTGTCCCAGCTGCTGTGCTAGTGGAGGCGACTGGTACTGGCACTGCCTGCCCCTCTGTCCCAGCTGCTGTGCTAGTGGAGGCGACTGCTACTGGCACTGCCTGTCCCTCTGGCCCAGCTGCTGTGCTGGTGGAGGTGACTGGTACTGGCACTGGCTGTCCCTCTGTCCCAGCTGCTGTGCTAGTGGAGGTGACTGGTACTGGCACTGGCTGTCCCTCTGTCCCAGTTGCTGTGCTAGTAGAGGCGACTGGTACTGGCACTGCCTGTCCCTCTGGCCCAGCTGCTGTGCTGGTGGAGGTGACTGGTATTGGCACTGCCTGTCCCTCTGGCCCAGCTGCTGTGCTGGTGGAGGTGACTGGTACTGCCACTGCCTGTCACTCTGGCCGAGCTGCAGTGCTAGTAGTGGCGACTGGTACTGGCACTGCCTGTCCCTCTGGCCCAACTGCTGTGCTAGTGGAGGCGACTGGTATTGGCACTGCCTGTCCCCCTTGCCCAGCTGCTCTGCTAGTGGAGGTGACTGGTATTGGCACTGCCTGTCCCTCTGACCCAGCTGCTGTGCTGGTGGAGGTGACTGGTACTGCCACTGCCTGTCACTCTGGCCCAGCTGCAGTGCTAGTGGAGGTGACTGGTATTGGCACTGCCTGTCCCTCTGGCCCAGCTGCTCTGCTGGTGGAGGTGACTGGTACTGGCACTGCCTGTCCCTCTGGCCCAGCTGCTGTGCTGGTGGAGGTGACTGGTTCTGGCACTGCCTGTCCCTCTGGCCCAGCTGCTATGCTGGTGGAGGTGACTGGTACTGGCACTGCCTGTCACTCTGGCCCAGCTGCAGTGCTAGTAGTGGCGACTGGTATTGGCACTGCCTGTCCCCCTTGCCCAGCTGCTGTGCTGCTGGAGGCGACTGGTATTGGCACTGCCTGTCCCCCTGGCCCAGCTGCTGTGCTAGTGGAGGCGACTGGTACTGGCACTGCCTGTCACTCTGGCCCAGCTGCTGTGCTGGTGGTGGTGACTGGTACTGGCACTGCCTGTCCCCCTGGCCCAGATGCTGTGCTGGTGGAGGTGACTGGTACTGGCACTGGCTGTCCCTCTGTCCCAGCTGCTGTGCTGGTGGAGGTGACTGGTACTGGCACTGGCTGTCACTCTGTCCCAGCTGCTGTGCTAGTAGAGGCGACTGCTACTGGCACTGCCTGTCCCTCTGGCCCAGCTGCTGTGCTAGTAGTGGCGACTGGTACTGGCACTGCCTGTCACTCTGGCCCAGCTGCTGTGCTGGTGGAGGCGACTGGTACTGGCACTGCCTGTCACTCTGGCCCAGCTGCTGTGCTAGTGGGGGCGACTGCTACTGGCACTGCCTGTCACTCTGGCCCAGCTGCTGTGCTGGTGGAGGTGACTGGTACTGCCACTGCCTGTCACTCTGGCCCAGCTGCTGTGCTAGTGGAGGCGACTGCTACTGGCACTGCCTGTCACTCTGGCCCTGCTGCTGTGCTGGTGGAGGTGACTGGTACTGGCACTGCCTGTCACTCTGTCCCAGCCGCTGTGCTGCTGGAGGTGACTGGTACTGGCACTGCCTGTCACTCTGGCCCAGCTGCAGTGCTAGTAGTGGCGACTGGTACTGGCACTGGCTGTCCCTCTGTCCCAGCTGCTGTGCTGGTGGTGGTGACTGGTACTGGCACTGCCTGTCCCCCTGGCCCAGATGCTGTGCTGGTGGAGGTGACTGGTACTGGCACTGGCTGTCCCTCTGTCCCAGCTGCTGTGCTGGTGGAGGTGACTGGTACTGGCACTGGCTGTCCCTCTGTCCCAGCTGCTGTGCTAGTAGAGGCGACTGCTACTGGCACTGCCTGTCCCTCTGGCCCAGCTGCTGTGCTAGTAGTGGCGACTGGTACTGGCACTGCCTGTCACTCTGGCCCAGCTGCTGTGCTGGTGGAGGTGACTGGTACTGGCACTGCCTGTCACTCTGGCCCAGCTGCTGTGCTAGTGGAGGCGACTGCTACTGGCACTGCCTGTCCCTCTGGCCCAGCTGCTGTGCTGGTGGAGGTGACTGGTACTGGCACTGCCTGTCCCCCTGGCCCAGATGCTGTGCTAGTGGAGGTGACTGGTACTGGCACTGGCTGTCCCTCTGTCCCAGCTGCTGTGCTAGTGGAGGTGACTGGTACTGGCACTGGCTGTCCCTCTGTCCCAGCTGCTGTGCTAGTAGAGGCGACTGGTACTGGCACTGCCTGTCCCTCTGGCCCAGCTGCTGTGCTGGTGCAGGTGACTGGTATTGGCACTGCCTGTCCCTCTGGCCCAGCTGCTGTGCTGGTGGAGGTGACTGGTACTGCCACTGCCTGTCACTCTGGCCGAGCTGCAGTGCTAGTAGTGGCGACTGGTACTGGCACTGCCTGTCCCTCTGTCCCAGCTGCTGTGCTAGTAGAGGCGACTGGTACTGGCACTGCCTGTCGCTCTGGCCCAACTGCTGTGCTAGTGGAGGCGACTGGTATTGGCACTGCCTGTCCCCCTTGCCCAGCTGCTCTGCTGGTGGAGGTGACTGGTACTGGCACTGCCTGTCCCTCTGGCCCAGCTGCAGTGCTAGTGGAGGTGACTGGTATTGGCACTGCCTGTCCCTCTGGCCCAGCTGCTCTGCTGGTGGAGGTGACTGGTACTGGCACTGCCTGTCCCTCTGGCCCAGCTGCTGTGCTGGTGGAGGTGACTGGTTCTGGCACTGGCTGTCCCTCTGTCCCAGCTGCTGTGCTGGTGGAGGTGACTGGTACTGGCACTGCCTGTCCCCCTTGCCCAGCTGTTGTGCTGGTGGAGGCGACTGGTATTGGCACTGCCTGTCCCCCTGGCCCAGCTGCTCTGCTGGTGGTGGTGACTGGTACTGGCACTGCCTGTCCCTCTGGCCCAGCTGGTGTGCTGGTGGAGGCGACTGGTACTGGCACTGCCTGTCACTCTGGCCCAGCTGCTGTGCTCGTGGAGGTGACTGGTACTGGTACTGCCTGTCCCCCTGGCCCAGCTGCTGTGCTAGTGGAGGCGACTGGTATTGGCACTGCCTGTCACTCTGGCCCAGCTGCTCTGCTGGTGGCGGTGACTGGTACTGGCACTGCCTGTCCCTCTGGCCCAGCTGCTCTGCTGGTGGAGGTGACTGGTTCTGGCACTGCCTGTCACTCTGGCCCAGCTGCAGTGCTAGTAGTGGCGACTGGTACTGGCACTGCCTGTCACTCTGACCCAGCTGCTGTGCTGGTGGAGGCGACTGGTACTGCCACTGCCTGTCCCCCTGGCCCAGCTGCTGTGCTAGTGGAGGTGACTGGTACTGGCACTGGCTGTCCTTCTGTCCCAGGTGCTGTGCTAGTGGAGGTGACTCGTACTGGCACTGCCTGTCCCTCTGGCCCAGCTGCTGTGCTAGTGGAGGCTACTGGTATTGGCACTGCCTGTCCCCGTGGCCCAGCTGCTCTGCTGGTGGTGGTGACTGGTACTGGCACTGCCTGTCCCTCTGGCCCAGCTGCTGTGCTGGTGGAGGTGACTGGTACTGGCACTGCCTGTCACTCTGGCCCAGCTGGAGTGTTAGTAGTGGCGACTGGTATTGGCACTGCCTGTCCCCCTTGCCCAGCTGCTGTGCTAGTGGAGGCGACTGGTATTGGCACTGCCTGTCCCCCTTGCCCAGCTGCTCTGCTGGTGGTGGTGACTGGTACTGGCACTGCCTGTCCCCCTGGCCCAGCTGCTGTGCTAGTGGAGGCGACTGCTACTGGCACTGCCTGTCACTCTGGCCCAGCTGCTGTGCTAGTGGAGGCGACTGCTACTGGCATTGTCTGTCACTCTGGCCCAGCTGCTGTGCTAGTGGAGGCGACTGCTACTGGCACTGCCTGTCCCTCTGTCCCAGCTGCTGTGCTAGTGGAGGCGACTGCTACTGGCACTGCCTGTCACTCTGGCCCAGCTGCTGTGCTGGTGGAGGTGACTGGTACTGGCACTGGCTGTCCCTCTGTCCCAGCTGCTGTGCTGGTGGAGGTGACTGGTACTGGCACTGCCTGTCACTCTGGCCCAGCTGCTGTGCTAGTGGAGGCGACTGCTACTGGCATTGTCTGTCACTCTGGCCCAGCTGCTGTGCTAGTGGAGGCGACTGCTACTGGCACTGCCTGTCCCTCTGTCCCAGCTGCTGTGCTAGTGGAGGCGACTGCTACTGGCACTGCCTGTCACTCTGGCCCAGCTGCTGTGCTGGTGGAGGTGACTGGTACTGGCACTGCCTGTCCCCCTGGCCCAGCTGCTGTGCTAGTTGAGGTGACTGGTACTGGCACTGGCTGTCCCTCTGTCCCAGCTGCTGTGCTGGTGGAGGTGACTGGTACTGGCACTGGCTGTCCCTCTGTCCCAGCTGCTGTGCTAGTAGAGGCGACTGGTACTGGCACTGGCTGTCCCTCTGTCCCAGCTGCTCTGCTGGTGGAGGTGACTGGTACTGGCACTGCCTGTCACTCTGGCCCAGCTGCTGTGCTAGTGGAGGCGACTGGTACTGGTACTGCCTGTCACTCTGGCCCAGCTGCTGTGCTGGTGGAGGTGACTGGTACTGGCACTGCCTGTCACTCTGGACCAGATGCAGTGCTAGTAGTGGCGACTGGTACTGGCACTCCCTGTCCCTTGGCCCAGCTGCTGTGCTGGTGGAGGTGACTGGTATTGGCACTGCCTGTCACTCTGGCCCAGCCGCTGTGCTGCTGGAGGTGCCTGGTACTGCCACTGCCTGTCCCCCTGGCCCAGCTGCTGTGCTAGTGGAGGTGACTGGTACTGGCACTGGCTGTCCTTCTGTCCCAGCTGCTGTGCTAGTGGAGGTGACTCGTACTGGCACTGCCTGTCCCTCTGGCCCAGCTGCTGTGCTAGTGGAGGCAACTAGTACTGGCACTGCCTGTCCCCCTTGCCCAGCTGCTGTGCTAGTGGAGGCTACTGGTATTGGCACTGCCTGTCCCCCTGGCCCAGCTGCTCTGCTAGTGGAGGTGACTGGTACTGGCACTGCCTGTCCCTCTGGCCCAGCTGCTGTGCTGGTGGAGGTGACTGGTACTGGCACTGCCTGTCACCCTGGCCCAGCTGGAGTGCTAGTAGTGGCGACTGGTATTGGCACTGCCTGTCCCCCTTGCCCAGCTGCTGTGCTAGTGGAGGCAACTGGTACTGGCACTGCCTGTCACTCTGGCCCAGCTGCTGTGCTGGTGGAGGTGACTGGTACTGGTACTGCCTGTCCCCCTGGCCCAGCTGCTGTGCTAGTGGAGGCGACTGGTACTGGCACTGCCTGTCACTCTGGCCCAGCTGCTGTGCTGGTGGAGGCGACTGGTACTGGCACTGGCTGTCCCTCTGTCCCAGCTGCTGTGCTGGTGGAGGTGACTGGTACTGGCACTGCCTGTCACTCTGGCCCAGCTGCTGTGCTGGTGGAGGTGACTGGTACTGGCACTGCCTGTCCCCCTGGCCCAGATGCTGTGCTAGTGGAGGTGACTGGTACTGGCACTGGCTGTCCCTCTGTCCCAGCTGCTGTGCTGGTGGAGGTGACTGGTACTGGCACTGCCTGTCACTCTGGCCCAGCTGCTGTGCTGGTGGAGGCGACTGGTACTGGCACTGGCTGTCCCTCTGTCCCAGCTGCTGTGCTGGTGGAGGTGACTGGTACTGGCACTGCCTGTCACTCTGGCCCAGCTGCTGTGCTAGTGGAGGCGACTGGTACTGGCACTGCCTGCCCCTCTGACCCAGCTGCTGTGCTAGTGGAGGCGACTGCTACTGGCACTGCCTGTCACTCTGGCCCAGCTGCTGTGCTGGTTGAGGTGACTGGTACTGGCACTGCCTGACTCCCTGGCCCAGATGCTGTGCTAGTGGAGGTGACTGGTACTGGCACTGGCTATCCCTCTGTCCCAGCTGCTGTGCTGGTGGAGGTGACTGGTACTGGCACTGGCTGTCCCTCTGTCCCATCTGCTGTGCTAGTGGCGGCGACTGGTATTGGCACTGCCTGTCCCCCTTGCCCAGCTGCTCTGCTGGTGGAGGTGACTGGTACTGGCACTGCCTGTCCCTCTGGCCCAGCTGCTCTGCTGGTGGAGGCAACTGGTACTGGCACTGCCTGTCCCTCTGGCCCAGCTGCTGTGCTAGTGGAGGCGACTGCTACTGGCACTGCCTGTCACTCTGGCCCAGCTGCTGTGCTGGTGGAGGTGACTGGTACTGCCACTGCCTGTCCCTCTGGCCCAGCTGCTGTGCTAGTGGAGGCGACTGCTACTGGCACTGCCTGACACTTTGGCCCAGCTGCTGTGCTAGTGGAGGTGACTGGTACTGGCAGTGCCTGTCCCCCTGGCCCCGCTGCTGTACCAGTATGTTCCCTTTCAGATCCTGCAGCTCTTTCTCCCCCTTCAGGGCAGTGAACAGTAGTAAAGGTGACATGGTAAGCATGGGCAAGCCCCCAGCACATTGCAGTGTGTTGTGTCTCCCGGGGTTTGTCAGATTGGCAAGACACCTTTTTCAGATACTCCACCAGTTTATCAGGACTCTGCACTTGTTCGGGAGTGAAATCCCAAACCGTTGGAGGTGACCACTGAGTCAGGCACTTGCCCATCTTTTCCCACACACCTTGCCATTTATAACTATCTGCCCTCGGGGCAGGTTTCCGGGTGCTGCTGTCATTGGAGAAATACCGCATGGCCCAAAACAAGATCCGGCAGACATTCAGAAAGCATTGTGCCGCAAACACACTGGCCTGGGTGCTCCAAGGATAGCTAAAACTCTGAAAAACCGAGAGGATCTCTTCCCCTGGCTCACCCATAGAGGGGGTGAGACCCCTAACAAAAGCCCAGGCAGCAAACAGGTACCGGTTCACCCCCACAAGCACTGATGCAAGCCCATTATAAGCAGTCAGCAGCCAGTATAGCAAAATAAAACCCTTGACACATTTTCCACCGACAACAAACGCCAGCACTGGGAACACACAGCGGATATAAGGATTAATCCAGCCCCACCACGCAAGCAAGTTGGCCAGCATTGCAAATGTTCCTTATCAAACAATACAAATAAAAACAGAAAAATTGCACCTAACAGATTGCTCTAACACACCTTCTCCTTTTGTCCTTATCTCAACCCTCTCGTGCCCCATGCTGGGCGCCAAAAAGGCTGTGGTGGTTTAGGCCCCGCCGGGACCCGAGACCACGCTGCCGCTGCCCCTCCCCCACCCTCCGACCGGAACGGGGCAGGGAGTGAAATACAAACCCCGGGGTTGAGGTAAGGAGAGGTTTAATACCACAGTGCCACAGCAACAAACCGAACAACAGCAAGAACAAGAACAATAACAGTAATAACAAGAAACAGAACAAGGGATATAGCGATACAGCAGTGAGGAGAGCGACCCCACACCACGCCTTTACCAATCTTCCCGCGCTTGGGCGCCCGGACGTGAAGTCAGCATGGTATTGAATAACCCGGCTAGAGCTCCCTCCCCACTGCTGGGGAAACTTAACCCTATCCTAGCTGAACCAGGACACCTTGGGACAGACATTGGTGCATCCAGCACCAAGGGCCCAGGGCCTGGGGCTGGTGCCAGAGTGTCCCTGGCCTGGTGGCAGGGCCAGGGATGGGGGAAAGGCAGTGGGGCTCTGAGGGTCTTACCGCAACTTGGCGACGACCAGTTCCTCCTGGAGGAGGAGAAGGCGTCTCTCGCTCCTCCTGTGGCCCCGGGTCAGCCACACGTCCGTGCTCAGCACCGCCTCAGCGTCGGTGAGAGCCTCCCTGCGGAGCAGAGAGCGGTGGGCATGAGAAAGGCTGTGGCTGAGGGGCCCGGCCGTGCCCGCCCGTCCCCGAGCCCCGGGGGGAGCCTACCTGGAGTGCCAGCAGCAGTTGGCCTGGCCCATCCTGCCCGGGACAGGAGGACCCCTCGCTCTGCACCAAGGATGTGGCCCAGCTGGCCACAGCGAGGATGGGAAGCAGGGTGCCGGTGCCGGGAAGCGCTGTTCGGCCAGACCCTGCCTCCTCCCAGAGCTGCTCCGTGCCAGCACAGCCCCGTGCTGCCGGCTCTGGTGGCTGCTGGCTCCAAAATGGCCGACGCTGGGAGCCCAACGGAAAGTGGGCGGGGCCTCGTGCTGGGGGTTCTCTCCAGCATGGCCCTGGCTGTCTTGCCCCGGGCAGCCCAGAGCAGGGCAGAGCAGAGGGGAAGCACCCCCTCCCTCCGCCTGCTGCCAGTGGTCTGCCTGCTGCAGCCCGGGATGCAGTTCGCCCCCAATGCCCCAGGGGTACTTTGCTGGCTCCAAGTTGCTCAACTTCGGGTCCACCATCACCCCAGGGCTCTGCACAGCTGCTTTCCAGCTGGGTCTCCCCCAGCACATACAGCTCCAGGGGCTTGTTCCTCCCCAGGTCCAGGACTTTGCTCTTCCCTCTTCCCCTTCTTCAACGACAGGAAGCTCCTGGCAGCCCCTTTCTCCAGCCTGTCAAGGTCCCTCTGGTTGGCAACACAACCCTCGGCTGCAGGAGCCTCTCCTCCCAGTCATGTGCCTTCTGCAAGCTGTCTGAGGGTGTGCTCTGCCCCATCATCCGGATCACTGAATGTGGACAGGGCGCGCATCATGCCGCGCAGGGCTTTGTCACAGAATGATCAGAAATTGAGGGGGAAGATCCACTTTTGTGTGTGTGTGTGTGTGTGTGTGTGTGTGTGTGTGTGTATTATAAATATGGTGCTTCTCCCTGTCATCCCTTCAAGCCATTAAAAGGTGCACAGGCTCTCTCGTTTTTCATTTGAATGTCACACCTCTTCTTAGTACTGACCTTACGTGCAACGTTGTATCGGGCTGTACTCTCGCATAGACTGTTGGATAGTACCTAGCCTAGATTAGTAGAGAGCAGATTAATCTGCATTACCGGTGCTAACACCAGTGACGGGAGGTTGCATCTGGCTGTTCAGCCAAAGGATAAAAATCAAAGGTGTCTCTTGAACTCAGTGGGCTATTGACTGAATTCATCACGCTCAAAAAACAAAAGCTACAGGAGAAAGGCATATTCTATCTTGACTGCTACAATGCATGTTTTAGGAGGTATGAAGATAAACCCTCCGTGCCCCTCCGCCCACCCCCTTCCAAGAAAAAGGACTAGAGAAAAAAGATGCAACTTCTAGAGCAATGAGGCTTTTAATAGCCAAGTAAATTTCCCTGTATCATGCCCATTCAATGAGCTACTTTGTCTGACACTCTGCCTTACTCGGTACCAGCATAAGACTCTTCCAGGAAATATTAAACAACAAAAAAAAATATATATTGCTGTACAGCCAGTTGCCTGCGTTACGCTATGGAAGATGTAGAATTCCTCTCTGATCCACAACTTTCCACCTACAAGCAAAACCGTAGTGAAGCTTTCCTCCATTTCCAATGCGCTCTGATGGCTCTTCCCCAGGGAAAGCCTTTCCTCTGTCACTCTGGGGGCATAGCTGGTCATAGGCAAGGCAAGCCCCGAGCCCCACGCACCATCCGAGGCCACCACCGTCCTCCTGTAGCCGTGAGCAAGATCTCAAACTCCTTTTCCGCTGCAGGAGAAGAGTTGTTAATAGAAATGGATGCACATGGCACAGTCTGTTCCAGAACAGTCACAGCTGTTCAAAGCTTTCCGTGCCCTGGATTGGGGGGTTTCAGGACCAGCTCCTGGGTCAGCTTGCACCGAGGCTAGCGACAGCTGTGCTTCATGCAGGTAACTCAGGTTTAACCCTTTGTCCCCTGACCATCCCCACAGGTCCAGCAGCATAGAAAGTCACAGTGGGCTGCGTTGGAGCAACCTGCTCCGCTGGACTTGTGGCAAATGTTGCGTCTGCATCCCTGCCCTTCTGTTCTCCCTGTAGGGTCCTGGTCAATACAACAAGCTGCTCTCCCTGGAAATGACCATCGTGGCGAAAGACAGGCTCCACTGTGAGCCACGACCTTCACCCACCGAGCAGCCAGCACAGCCAGGGACACGTTTGTGCGAAAGTCCCTTCTCATGGCAAAAAGGGGATCCATAGTCAGCTTTGGATGTCGTGTGTCTGGTGTAACTGTTGATACTGCGCAATGCCTTGGTTAAAATAGAAGCGACGAAGAGAGTTAAAAACCTGCCCTTTTCAGGAAAAATGCAGGAAATCGGCATCTTTTGGCTATTTTACACTCCAACAAGAAAGATTGTGGGCCCGTGTTTTGCTGATTAGGGATACCAATCAAACTCAGACACCAGAGTGAAAAGAGCAGGCGTATTTTACTGGAAATAGCTAAATCATGTAACAGAATAATACAGAAAACATACAACAAGAAAAGACAGAATAGTGCACTTAAACAAACAGGAAAATACAGGGTAATGCATCAAATCGTTACTACACGAGAGAGAGAATAGTGATTAAGAAAGATCCATCACCACTTGCATATGTTACCATCATCCAGATCCGCAGTCGCCGGGGAGCCCCGGTTACAGCGAGGATTTGGAGAGCCTTTCCCGGCAAGTGGGAAATCCTACGCGGTGCGTCCACCCGTAGGTGAGGCTTCCAAAGTCGCTGTGAGCGGGTCCCGCCTTATATACCCCCAAATCAGCAAGCCAGAATAACTGGCACCTTTGTTTTGAGCGGAACATCTGGTTTCACTCTCACATTAGATTCCCCCGGAGCCTGGCCAGGGCTCAAGGGAGAAGCTAAGGGAGTTTCCCTGCTTATCTAATTTATTTATGTTCTTTTTAGAACAAGGCCACACGTCTGGTCCCAAGGCCGGACAGCAGGCTTCATGGCCTTGTTAACTTACCTGTACGCAAAAAAGAAGATACATACATTCAGGATAGACATGTTTTCATTACATTCATCATCAGTCAGGAGTCTATGATATCTAAGCTACATCTTTCATTAATGAGCATACATATTTCGTTAATGACTACATACTAAGTTAGCAGCTTTGGCTCGGGGCCTGTGGTTCAGGCTTCAATACTTCAACACTTTAGCACTTTTTACATCAGGATAGGCGGTTTGTTATAACCTAGTACAATACCTACTAGCACAACGGTTATCAGTTACAAAATATACAGGATTCATCTATAGGTCAACTCTGGCTTGGGCCTATTGTCCAAGCCTTAGCACTTCAGCCCGGTGGTTAATGCTTTAAGGGAAGTTCAGCACGTTGGGAAAAGGGATATAAGACCACTCTTCTGGACACTGTCTGGACTGGGCTAGGCTGGGCTTGGAGAGCCTGGGAGGGTCCCCGGGGTCCCAGCTTTCCTGCAGTGCTGACTGTGGCGGCTGCGGCCTGTTCTTTCCTGCCGTGCTGACTGCACCCACCTGGTGGGGCTGTCCTTGGGAAGGGCACCAGAGCTGAAAAAGCCCCTGGTAGAGGGGCGGGGAGAAGCTCTTCTCCAGAGATTTGCCAGAAACTCTCCAGAGCATCCCTTTTCCAGCGCATGAGATGCTCTGTGTGACAAGGGAAGGTGCCCATTAGTCCACAGTCCTGGGCAAGCGGGTCTAGGTGACCCTGCTTGAGCAGGCAGGTTGGACCAGAGGACCTTCACAGGTCCCTCCCAGCCTCAGCTGTTCTATGGGATTCTGTGCTTCGTTTGACTCCTCAAGCACCTGAACTCAGCCCCGATGCCTGCTGGAAAGGATTCTGGCGCAAGGGATGATGATCCCAAACTCCTCCACTAGGATTCATCCCAAAACAACTTCTACCTAGTCCAGAATATCGTATGGCACACACAGTCAGAAGGGAGAAAATGTCCTTTTATTGTGGACATCCAGTGCAGGAGCCCAGGAGTCACAGGGGTTCAACCAGTAACAAGAAATCAGCACCTACAACGACAGAGCCAGAAAGCACTGGTAAAGCCACAAAGGCAGGAACAGGCATGGCTTGGTTCCCCTTTCTTTGGGAAACACAGTTGACAAGGAATTGTTGATATCCCAGAAGAGAGCTACTGCTGGCCTTAGCTCCGGGGTGGCTCTGGCACCTTATCCCCTCTAAGGTAATGCCCTTAGAGAGCTGTGCATGTGCAGAGGTGCACAGTGCCCCTGTGCCACACAGCAGGGCTCCCCTGGGGAGCTGCCACGGGGTTATTTCCAAACCCTGCATAGCACCATCCCTCGCCGTCCCTTGCCAGTCAGTTGGACTGACTTAGAGCAGGGTGGAGAGTTGGCAAAGATAGGCAGCAAAGCCTGGTACACACCTGGGGCTTCCTGATCTTTCGCACCTCCCTGCTTTTCTTCTGTCCCCTTCTTTTCCTCTCTTCTCTTCTTTGCTTCGTGGCATGGCCTCTCCTCTGCCCAGGTCTCTTCTCTCTTTCGTTTCCTTTGGCCGTCGTCTTCCTGGCAGGAGCCTGCAAACCTTTCCATCCCACAGCATGGTTAGACAGGGAAAGCCAGGATCAACTGGAATCAGCTCTTGATTTAACCAAAGCTGACTCGTTTTACCTTCTGTGCTCCGAGAGGCTCTTCAGTTCTTCTGCGCATCCCAGGGATTCTACCACGGTCTCAGTGGTGGCTGGAGACAAAGCAACGGGTGCCTAAAACAGAAAGGTCGTCATTAGCAGGTGGCAAGGGATGCCCTGAAGTAGTAAGCAACTGCTTGGCACGTTGCTGCCTTAGCTCTACAGGGGAGATCTCTTTGGCTGGTTTGAGTCAGCCCTTTCTTCCAAGGTTCTCGCTCTGGAACACAGTGTTCACATGGGTGGGGGACAGTCCATTTGTGGGGGCCATTCAGCAGAGAGCCTGCGATCCCCTGCCAGGCAAGGAAAGGCTTGCCCACTTCCTTCTGCCAGCATTTCTTCTGCCCTCCCAAGACAGAGCTCTGCGGATGTCCATTTGGTGCAAGACAACCTTCTGTGGTGGGAGGCTTTGCTTTTGAAATCTATCTTTCTGTGGCGTTTTGTAGGTATTTCCTCTGATTAAGCACATGCCTAAGGCATAGGAGAAAAGACCTTTCCAGTTTTACTGACAGTGTATCATTCCATGGGGGGAAAAATAAAATGCAAAGCCACAAGAGACTGAACGCCAGGAAGAGGCACAGCAGCTGCTTGGACTCAACAGCAACTGCCCTCCTCCTGCCTAAGACACATTGTTGCAGCGCTTGTGGAGCTGCCATACCTCCGCCCTTTCTGCTCCCACCACCGCCTCTCCCCCCGCTGCTCTCTGGAGGATGAGCAGAGAGGCTGGTGCATCCAGGCAGGCTTTTGCCTGGTGCTCGGCATCTGCTTCGCCTGGAGGGCCGTGCTGCTTTTCCAAAGGCAACTCTGGAAAGCAAAAGCGTGTGCAGCAAAGTGACTGGTTGGAAGTGGACAACAGCTAAAGCAAAACCCACAGGAAGCCCTACCCCAGCTGTCTGCTCAGGCTGTGACAGCCCTCAGTCCCTCCTCATACCTGTGGGTCTGTCCACGGGCTCAGGTGACGTCTGGCCAGCCATCTCCTCCCCAAAGATGTCGCTGCCGTTTTCAATCAGAAATTCCACCAGCAGCTTCACCTGCACACATCAAAGCCTTGGTTTCAGGGCAGGTGTCTGAAAACACGTCAAGCAGCCTTTCCCGCTCCTGAGCCTTGCTTCTGCGCAGAAGGCTGTGGCTGTGGGGCTGCTCTTCCAGGCAGCCACTCCACCGGCATTTGCGCAAGAGAGGAGCAAGCTCTGAGGGTCCAGGCAGGCTGCAGCCAGCCGGTCAGTACAGCGTACCTTCTCGGTCACCTCCAGCGCGGCCTCGAGGGGGAGCAGCTCCTCGTCAGGTGGGCCCAGCAGGTTTGGCCCCAGGCAGATGGCCAGGTTGCTGGAGGTCATTCTGCTGGTGGACACGTGGTGGCCGATGTTCTGCAGCAGGGAGAGCAGCCGCTGGAGGAGGAGGAGATGGGCTGCAGGCAACTTCTCGGCCACCCTGAGGGAGCAGGAACACAACGTTAAGGAAGCAGATGCTGCCCACAGCTGTCCCTGAAGCTTGCACAAGGCAGGCGGGAGCCAGTGTCTGTGCTGCGCCACTTTCCAGGTGCTCTCAGGCAGCGATCAGGAGGAAAACACACTGTTGCTTCCCAGCTCCTGGTTTCACCCAAGCCCACGCAAGGGAAGGCTCCCTGCCCACGCCCTTTCCCCCCGAAATGCAACCCCAGCCCAGCAAATGCAAGCTGCCAGAAAATGCAACCTTCTAAGGAGCCCGTCCCTTTTCAGGCAAGTCCCAGGACTCTGCCACTCCCTACTCAACAGGCAGGCTGCTGGCCACACTTACACTTTCAGCGCTTCCACCCTGGCCTCCTTGCTTGGCCTCTCCATGGCTTGCATCCAGTCCTGGTAGACGCCGACAACGAGGAGCTTGCCGGGGATGCTGCGTAGAAAGTCCTGCAAGGCCAAGGGCTTCAGGTGAGCCTTTGAAGATTCCAGGCCAGCCAGGAGCTCTTCCAGCTGCAGGGCAGAAGCGCTCACCTTCAAGATGGCAGCTAGCAGGATGACAGGCTGGTTTGCCAGGTCCACATCTGCGCCGCGGTCGAGGTCCTCCTTCAGCTTCTGGAGCGCTGTCCCCCTGTCGGATCTCCGGAATATCCCCTCCGTCGACGGTCCTCTCTGGTACAGGATGTCCAGGAGCTCCTGCGGGAGACGCAGGAGGACAGCTGCTTGGCTGAAGAAACAAGTGACAGCAGAGGCCAGAGCTCTGCCCCAGGCTGGGCTCCCCCCCGCCCCCGCAAAGGGTCTGGCGCCAGAAGCGGTGGCCGTGGGTGAAGAGCCCAGTGCCCCAGCCACCCCCGCAGACGCTGGGGACACTGCCTCTGGAGCAGCCGGAGGGAGGGCTGGGGCTCCCCTGTCCAGGCTGGCCTACCTGGATGGGCCGGGGCAGCGTGCCGGCCTCCTCGCAGAGGGCTGCCAGGGGCTGCCCAAAGAGCGCCCTGCTGCAGCCGGAGCCCGCCTGCCCTGGCGCCGGGGCAGCGGCCGGGCTCTGCCGCAGCGCAAAGGGCCAGGGCAGCCCCCTCCTCCTCCTGCTGCTGCTGCCGCCGCCGCTCCCTCCCGCTGCAAAGGGAAAGAGAGCAAGAGCCCGTCAGTGGGAACCGCCAGGCCAGTGCTCCCGGAGCCTGCCCTGCCCTGCCCTGCCCTGCCTGCAGCGCGGTGCTGAGTGCTGCGGCGGGACGGGACGGGACGGGACGGGACGGGCAGGGAGCCGGCAGCTGGAGCCAGGGCTCTGGCTCAGCGGCTCCGGCTCGCAGTCTCCTGAGAGCCAGCGGGACAGCGGGACAGCCCCGCCCAGCCCTCGCCCTGCCCTCCTCCAGGCTGCGAGCAGCAGCAGAGGGAGGCTCCCTGTCCCGCAGAATCACGTCCAGCGGCCGCTGCCCAGCGGGTGTCCTTGCTCGTCCGGGTGACGTCCGTCCTCCCTTGGGGTGCCCGACCTGCGGGGTGACACTCAGGGAACAAGGGAGCACGGCTCCTCCCGGCTCTGGCCGAGGAGCAGGGACCCATCTGCCCGGCTCTGGGGACAGAGCTCAGGCAGGCAGCACCTCGAGTGCTCAGCACTGTCGAAGGGTCCCGAGCACTCAGCTCTCTCCTGCTGCAGTGTGATGGGCACCGATTTCCTCTGGCCAAAGGGCAGCAGCAACAGCATCCTCAGTTGTGCAGACGTGCCGGTCCAGGAGAAAAGAAGGCCCTCCCTGCCCTTCGTTCCCAAACTTACCTGGTGAGTGGCAAAGTCCGCCTCCACTGGTAGACGGGGCTGTTGGAGGCCCTTGCTTGGGGTCAGCCTGCAAGAAGCAGGCTGCACTTAGAGAGCATCCCCGCGGCAGAAAGGGCCACCAGCAAGCGGCCACCCGGCACCAGCAGCCTGAGGGCGGCAGAGCGGGGACCCTCTGCCCTCCCACGCTCTCTACCTCACGTGGCAGGTTTCCTCCCAGCACCACCAGCAAGGACATGCGGCGTTCCTGGTAGCTCCCCAACCCTCTCTGCACCCAGGCTGGCACCGCGGGACCCTCCCTCCCTCCTGCACAGGCTCACCCCACTCGCCGCACAGCCCTGGCACCCCGGCACAGCCAGAGGTGGGTGAAAGGCAGCCGTTCTCACCTCTGTCTGGCCCTCCATCAGCCTCTCCAGGCTCCTGGCGCTGAATGTCCTCCACTGGGCAGGAGAGAAAGAGTGGAAGGAGGTGAGCAGCGATGCCTCTGCTGCTCGGCTGGAGGGCCAGTGCTCGGGGACAGCGGCCAGACTAGAGAGACACTCACTCCATGGCGTCGGCTCAGCTCCTTCTGCAGGAGTTTGATGGACGGGACGTTGGTCACTCGGGCTCCCGTGGCTCCTTCGGGTGTCCTGTCACCAGGAAAGGACAGGGAGAAAGCTGGCTGAGCCCCAAGCCACCTCTTTTCCCTTGTCAGGCAGCTCTGCCCGAGAGCTGCCCACAGCCGCAGCGGCAGCTCTCCCCACCTGGGGAGCTGTGTTCCCCCATCCGGCCGCGCCTGAAGCACCCCCCTAGCTTACCCCAGCAGCTTGCCCAGCCACAGCTGCTTCAGTGCCCGGGAGCTGCAGAAAGAGAGGAGAACCAGCATCAGGCCCCGCTGCCCCCCAGCCCCTGGGCCCCTGCACAGCCTTGCCCCTTGGGAAGGGCTGAGGGGCAGCACGAGGCCCCGTGGGGCAGGACAGGGGTGCTGCCCAAGCCCTGGCTCCCTCGTTGCTGCCAGAGCAGCTGCTCCTGCCCTTCCCTTCTGGGGACCAAAAGGCGACCAGGGGATGCAGGATGTGGGAACGCATCCCCATCCCTCCCTGCCCAGGCTCTGCATGGAGGGCAGAGGCCATTCACAGGGTGGCGTGGGCATGGTTGGGACCCTCTCCTGCCCAGCCGTGGGACGTGGCACCACGACTCACCCGAAAGTGGCAACACAGGTGCCGCTGGGCCAGATGAGGAGGATGGAGGTCCCGTCCTCATCGCTGCCTTCCTCCTCCTCCTCCTCTTTGATGTCCCCCGCTGTCTCCTTCCCGCTGCTCAGCACCCACAGCTGGTCCAGGGCCAGGCGGAGCTGTGGGCGCAGGGTGGTGCCACGTCTGTGGAGAAGAGAGACAGGCAGTGAGCCGGAGGTGGCCGCCTTGGGGTGCCCCCGGGCAGAGCCCTGCCCCCCACCTGCCCTTGTGTGGTGGTTTAGGCCCTGCCGGGACCAGAGACCACATTGCCACTGCCCCTCCCCCACCCTCCGACCGGAACGGGGCAGGGAGTGAAATACAAACCCCGGGGTTGCGATAACGAGACGTTTAATACAACAATGCAACAACAACAAACCAAACAACAACAAGAACGATAACAATAGCAATAACAGTAATAACAATAAACAGAACAAGGGATATAGCGATACAGCAGTGAGGAGAGCGACCCCACACCACGCGTTTACCAACTGAGCAATCCCACACCACTGAGGGATCTTCTGAGAGGCCGGGTAAGGGAGACAATTGCTCAACCTCCTCCAGGGCAGCTATACCAAAGGCTCACCAGTACTCTCTTGGGTCTTTAAATTACCCTCTCCTGAGGTAATCTATACCTAGGATGCACGGGGCATCTGGGCCAGTCACAATGGGGTGCTTACGCCAGTCCTTCCCAGTTAAGCTTACTTCAGCTTCTAATAGGGTCAGCTGTTGGGACCCCCCTGTCACTCCGGAGAGACAGATGGGTTCAACCCCACTGTATGGCATCAGGGTGCACTGTGCACCAGTATCTACCAAGGCCTTATATTCTCGTGGGTCTGATGTGCCAGGCCATCGGATCCACACCGTCCAGTAAATCCGATTATCCCTTTCCTCCACCTGGCTGGAGGCAGGGCCCCTCTAATCCTGCTCAGCATCACTCACTTGTTGTAAGAGCGACTCCTGCAAGAATGACTCACTTGTCCCCTCAAGACGGTCAGACATAATGTTGGCCATTCTATTCTGTCTGGGGGATTTCCGACTGGACACTGGAGCTGCGTCTCTCTTGGAAGACTCCCCTTTCATGGTGGTCTTCCCTTTCAGCTGCTGTACTCGTGCAGCTAGGGCGAGAGTGGGCTGTCCATCCCACCTCCTCGTGTTTTCCCCATGGTCGCGGAGGAAGAACCACAGGGTGCCCTGTGGTGTGTACCTTCCACTGCCCTTCTCTTGGGTGGGGAAACGCCTGCTTCTAATGGCTGAGACATCGGCCCGTGCAGGTGGAATGTAGGACATGTCCTCTTCCACTTTCTGGAGCCTCTGAGACAGTTCCCTTACAGCTGAAACCCAGGCATGTTGGGAGGAAGGGAGATTTCCCTCATATTGCTGGAGCTGGCCAATCACTTCGTCCACTGTTTCAGTCTGGGTGTCTTGCCACCAGGACGCTACTGCTAGTGCTTTGGAATGTGCCTCTGGTGCACTTTGCAGGAACTTCCGCCACATCAGCTGTGTGCAAGGGGCCTGATCTGGATCCGTGGGTGACCGCTCATCATTCAGATCACCATAAACCATGTCAAACACAGCCAATTCCCTGAGGTTCTGAATGCCTTTCTCCATGTTGGTCCCCTTGCCTAACCGACATAGAACATCATCCTTGTAGGGGTACCTCTCCCTTACACTGAGCAGGAGTCGCCTCCAAAGGCTGAGGGTATGAGCCTGTATCCCTATTGCCTTGTCAATACCAGCCTCCCTGGCTAAAGATCCCAGCTGCTTGGCCTCTCTCCCCTCCAATTCCAAAACACCAGCTCCACGATGCCAGCATCGGAGCAGACGGGTTCAAATTTCCTCGCCTGGAAGGCAGCTGAAATCCTTCCGCATATCTCGCAACTCACTCAGGGATAGAGATCGGATGGTTACCTCCGGCTCTTCCTCCTGTTCTCGTGATGGGCCTGGTTCATCATCACCCTGTACACTGCGAGGGGATTTTTTGGTATATTTGGTTTTCTGTATCGGGGCGACTCATACTGGCACTGCTTGTCCCTCTGGCCCAGCTGCTGCGCTGGTGGAGGCGACTGGTACTGGCACTGCCTGTCACTCTGGCCCAGCTGCTGTGCTAGTGGAGGCGACTGGTACTGGTACTGCCTGTGACTCTGTCCCAGCCGCTGTGCTGCTGGAGGTGACTGGTACTGGCAGTGCCTGTCACTCTGGCCCAGCCGCTGTGCTGCTGGAGGTGACTGGTACTGGCACTGCCTGTCCCCCTGGCCCAGCTGCTGTGCTAGTGGAGGTGACTGGTACTGGCACTGGCTGTCCTTCTGTCCCAGCTGCTGTGCTAGTGGAGGTGACTCGTACTGGCACTGCCTGTCCCTCTGGCCCAGCTGCTGTGCTAGTGGAGGCAACTAGTACTGGCACTGCCTGTCCCCCTTGCCCAGCTGCTGTGCTAGTGGAGGCTACTGGTATTGGCACTGCCTGTCCCCGTGGCCCAGCTGCTCTGCTGGTGGTGGTGACTGGTACTGGCACTGCCTGTCCCTCTGGCCCAGCTGCTGTGCTGGTGGAGGTGACTGGTACTGGCACTGCCTGTCACTCTGGCCCAGCTGGAGTGTTAGTAGTGGCGACTGGTATTGGCACTGCCTGTCCCCCTTGCCCAGCTGCTGTGCTAGTGGAGGCGACTGGTATTGGCACTGCCTGTCCCCCTGGCCCAGCTGCTCTGCTGGTGGTGGTGACTGGTACTGGCACTGCCTGTCCCCCTGGCCCAGCTGCTGTGCTAGTGGAGGCGACTGCTACTGGCACTGCCTGTCACTCTGGCCCAGCTGCTGTGCTAGTGGAGGCGACTGGTACTGGCACTGCCTGTCACTCTGGCCCAGCTGCTGTGCTGGTGGAGGCGACTGGTACTGGCACTGGCTGTCCCTCTGTCCCAGCTGCTGTGCTGGTGGAGGTGACTGGTACTGGCACTGCCTGTCACTCTGGCACAGCTGCTGTGCTGGTGGAGGCGACTGCTACTGGCATTGCCTGTCACTCTGGCCCAGCTGCTGTGCTAGTGGAGGCGACTGCTACTGGCACTGCCTGTCCCTCTGTCCCAGCTGCTGTGCTAGTGGAGGCGACTGCTACTGGCACTGCCTGTCACTCTGGCCCAGCTGCTGTGCTGGTGGAGGTGACTGGTACTGGCACTGCCTGTCCCCCTGGCCCAGCTGCTGTGCTAGTTGAGGTGACTGGTACTGGCACTGGCTGTCCCTCTGTCCCAGCTGCTGTGCTGGTGGAGGTGACTGGTACTGGCACTGGCTGTCCCTCTGTCCCAGCTGCTGTGCTAGTAGAGGCGACTGGTACTGGCACTGGCTGTCCCTCTGTCCCAGCTGCTCTGCTGGTGGAGGCGACTGGTACTGGCACTGCCTGTCACTCTGGCCCAGCTGCTCTGCTAGTGGAGGCGACTGGTACTGGTACTGCCTGTCACTCTGGCCCAGCTGCTGTGCTGGTGGAGGTGACTGGTACTGGCACTGCCTGTCACTCTGGACCAGATGCAGTGCTAGTAGTGGCGACTGGTACTGGCACTCCCTGTCCCTTGGCCCAGCTGCTGTGCTGGTGGAGGTGACTGGTACTGGCACTGCCTGTCACTCTGGCCCAGCCGCTGTGCGGCTGGAGGTGCCTGGTACTGCCACTGCCTGTCCCCCTGGCCCAGCTGCTGTGCTAGTGGAGGTGACTGGTACTGGCACTGGCTGTCCTTCTGTCCCAGCTGCTGTGCTAGTGGAGGTGACTCGTACTGGCACTGCCTGTCCCTCTGGCCCAGCTGCTGTGCTAGTGGAGGCAACTAGTACTGGCACTGCCTGTCCCCCTTGCCCAGCTGCTGTGCTAGTGGAGGCTACTGGTATTGGCACTGCCTGTCCCCCTGGCCCAGCTGCTCTGCTGGTGGTGGTGACTGGTACTGGCACTGCCTGTCCCTCTGGCCCAGCTGCTGTGCTGGTGGAGGTGACTGGTACTGGCACTGCCTGTCACTCTGGCCCAGCTGGAGTGCTAGTAGTGGCGACTGGTATTGGCACTGCCTGTCCCCCTTGCCCAGCTGCTGTGCTAGTGGAGGCGACTGGTATTGGCACTGCCTGTCCCCCTGGCCCAGCTGCTCTGCTGGTGGTGGTGACTGGTACTGGCACTGCCTGTCCCTCTGGCCCAGCTGCTGTGCTAGTGGAGGCAACTGGTACTGGCACTGCCTGTCACTCTGGCCCAGCTGCTGTGCTAGTGGAGGCGACTGCTACTGGCACTGGCTGTCCCTCTGTCCCAGCTGCTGTGCTGGTGGAGGTGACTGGTACTGGCACTGCCTGTCCCCCTGGCCCAGATGCTGTGCTAGTGGAGGTGACTGGTACTGGCACTGGCTGTCCCTCTGTCCCAGCTGCTGTGCTGGTGGAGGTGACTGGTACTGGCACTGGCTGTCCCTCTGTCCCAGCTTCTGTGCTAGTAGAGGCGACTGGTACTGGCACTGGCTGTCCCCCTTGCCCAGCTGCTCTGCTGGTGGAGGTGACTGGTACTGGCACTGCCTGTCACTCTGGCCCAGCTGCTGTGCTAGTGGAGGTGACTGGTATTGGCACTGCCTGTCCCTCTGGCCCAGCTGCTCTGCTGGTGGAGGTGACTGGTACTGGCACTGCCTGTCCCTCTGGCCCAGCTGCTCTGCTGGTGGAGGTGACTGGTTCTGGCACTGCCTGTCCCTCTGGCCCAGCTGCTGTGCTAGTGGAGTCGACTGGTATTGGCACTGCCTGTCCCCCTGGCCCAGCTGCTCTGCTGGTGGTGGTGACTGGTACTGGCACTGCCTGTCCCCCTGGCCCAGATGCTGTGCTGGTGGAGGTGACTGGTACTGGCACTGCCTGTCCCTCTGTCCCAGCTGCTGTGTTGGTGGAGGTGACTGGTACTGGCACTGCCTGTCCCTCTGTCCCAGCTGCTGTGCTAGTAGAGGCGACTGCTACTGGCACTGCCTGTCCCTCTGGCCCAGCTGCTGTGCTGGTGGAGGTGACTGGTACTGGCACTGCCTGTCACTCTGACCCAGCTGCTGTGCTAGTGGAGGCGACTGCTACTGGCACTGCCTGTCACTCTGGCCCAGCTGCTGTGCTGGTGGAGGCGACTGGTACTGGTACTGGCTGTCCCTCTGTCCCAGCTGCTGTGCTAGTGGAGGCGACTGGTACTGGCACTGCCTGTCCCTCTGTCCCAGCTGCTGTGCTAGTAGAGGCGACTGCTACTGGCACTGCCTGTCACTCTGGCCCAGCTGCAGTGCTAGTAGTGGCGACTGGTATTGGCACTGCCTGTCCCCCTTGCCCAGCTGCTGTGCTAGTGGAGGCGACTGGTACTGGCACTGGCTGTCCCTCTGTCCCAGCTGCTGTGCTGGTGGTGGTGACTGGTACTGGCACTGCCTGTCCCCCTGGCCCAGATGCTGTGCTGGTGGAGGTGACTGGTACTGGCACTGGCTGTCCTTCTGTCCCAGCTGCTGTGCTAGTAGAGGCGACTGCTACTGGCACTGCCTGTCCCTCTGGCCCATCTGCTGTGCTAGTAGTGGCAACTGGTACTGGCACTGCCTGTCACTCTGGCCCAGCTGCTGTGCTGGTGGAGGCGACTGGTACTGGCACTGCCTGTCACTCTGGCCCAGCTGCTGTGCTGGTGGAGGCGACTGGTACTGGCACTGGCTGTCCCTCTGTCCCAGCTGCTGTGCTGGTGGAGGCGACTGGTACTGGCACTGGCTGTCCCTCTGTCCCAGCTGCTGTGCTAGTGGAGGCGACTGGTACTGGCACTGCCTGCCCCTCTGACCCAGCTGCTGTGCTAGTGGAGGCGACTGCTACTGGCACTGCCTGTCACTCTGGCCCAGCTGCTGTGCTGGTGGAGGCGACTGGTACTGGTACTGGCTGTCCCTCTGTCCCAGCTGCTGTGCTAGTAGAAGCGACTGGTACTGGCACTGCCTGTCCCTCTGGCCCAAATGCTGTGCTAGTGGAGGTGACTGGTACTGGCACTGCCTGTCACTCTGGCCCAGCTGCAGTGCTAGTAATGGCGACTGATATTGGCACTGCCAGTCCCCCTTGCCCAGCTGCTGTGCTAGTGGAGGCGACTGGTATTGGCACTGCCTGTCCCCCTGGCCCAGCTGCTCTGCTGGTGGTGGTGACTGGTACTGGCACTGCCTGTCCCCCTGGCCCAGATGCTGTGCTGGTGGAGGTGACTGGTACTGGCACTGGCTGTCCCTCTGTCCCAGCTGCTGTGTTGGTGGAGGTGACTGGTACTGGCACTGCCTGTCCCTCTGTCCCAGCTGCTGTGCTAGTAGAGGCGACTGCTACTGGCACTGCCTGTCCCTCTGGCCTAGCTGCTGTGCTGGTGGAGGTGACTGGTACTGGCACTGCCTGTCACTCTGGCCCAGCTGCTGTGCTGGTGGAGGCGACTGGTACTGGTACTGGCTGTCCCTCTGTCCCAGCTGCTGTGCTAGTAGAGGCGACTGGTACTGGCACTGCCTGTCCCTCTGTCCCAGCTGCTGTGCTAGTAGAGGCGACTGCTACTGGCACTGCCTGTCACTCTGGCCCAGCTGCAGTGCTAGTAGTGGCGACTGGTATTGGCACTGCCTGTCCCCCTTGCCCAGCTGCTGTGCTAGTGGAGGCGACTGCTACTGGCACTGCCTGTCACTCTGGCCCAGCTGCTGTGCTAGTGGAGGCGACTGGTACTGGCACTGGCTGTCCCTCTGTCCCAGCTGCTGTGCTGGTGGTGGTGACTGGTACTGGCACTGCCTGTCCCCCTGGCCCAGATGCTGTGCTGGTGGAGGTGACTGGTACTGGCACTGGCTGTCCTTCTGTCCCAGCTGCTGTGCTAGTAGAGGCGACTGGTACTGGCACTGCCTGTCACTCTGGCCCAGCTGCTGTGCTGGTGGAGGCGACTGCTACTGGCACTGCCTGTCACTCTGGCCCAGCTGCTGTGCTGGTGGAGGTGACTGGTACTGCCACTGCCTGTCACTCTGGCCCAGCTGCTGTGCTAGTGGAGGCGACTGCTACTGGCACTGCCTGTCACTCTGGCCCAGCTGCTGTGCTGGTGGAGGTGACTGGTACTGGCACTGCCTGTCACTCTGTCCCAGCCGCTGTGCTGCTGGAGGTGACTGGTACTGGCACTGCCTGTCACTCTGGCCCAGCCGCTGTGCTGCTGGAGTTGACTGGTACTGCCACTGCCTGTCCCCCTGGCCCAGCTGCTGTGCTAGTGGAGGTGACTGGTACTGGCACTGGCTGTCCTTCTGTCCCAGCTGCTGTGCTAGTGGAGGTGACTCGTACTGGCACTGCCTGTCCCTCTGGCCCAGCTGCTGTGCTAGTGGAGGCAACTAGTACTGGCACTGCCTGTCCCCCTTGCCCAGCTGCTGTGCTAGTGGAGGCTACTGGTATTGGCACTGCCTGTCCCCCTGGCCCAGCTGCTCTGCTGGTGGTGGTGACTGGTACTGGCAGTGCCTGTCCCCCTTGCCCAGCTGCTGTGCTAGTGGAGGCAACTGGTACTGGCACTGCCTGTCCCCCTGGCCCAGCTGCTGTGCTGGTGGAGGTGACTGGTACTGGCACTGCCTGTCACTCTGGCCCAGCTGCTGTGCTAGTGGAGGCGACTGCTACTGGCACTGCCTGTCACTCTGGCCCAGCTGCTGTGCTGGTTGAGGTGACTGGTACTGGCACTGCCTGACTCCCTGGCCCAGATGCTGTGCTAGTGGAGGTGACTGGTACTGGCACTGGCTATCCCTCTGTCCCAGCTGCTGTGCTGGTGGAGGTGACTGGTACTGGCACTGGCTGTCCCTCTGTCCCATCTGCTGTGCTAGTGGCGGCGACTGGTATTGGCACTGCCTGTCCCCCTTGCCCAGCTGCTCTGCTGGTGGAGGTGACTGGTACTGGCACTGCCTGTCCCTCTGGCCCAGCTGCTCTGCTGGTGGAGGCAACTGGTACTGGCACTGCATGTCCCTCTGGCCCAGCTGCTGTGCTAGTGGAGGCAACTGCTACTGGCACTGCCTGTCCCTCTGGCCCAGCTGCTGTGCTGGTGGAGGCGACTGCTACTGGCACTGCCTGTCACTCTGGCCCAGCTGCTGTGCTGGTGGAGGTGACTGGTACTGCCACTGCCTGTCCCTCTGGCCCAGCTGCTGTGCTAGTGGAGGTGACTGGTACTGGCACTGGCTGTCCTTCTGTCCCAGCTGCTGTGCTAGTGGAGGTGACTCGTACTGGCACTGCCTGTCCCTCTGGCCCAGCTGCTGTGCTAGTGGAGGCAACTAGTACTGGCACTGCCTGTCCCCCTTGCCCAGCTGCTGTGCTAGTGGAGGCTACTGGTATTGGCACTGCCTGTCCCCCTGGCCCAGCTGCTCTGCTGGTGGTGGTGACTGGTACTGGCAGTGCCTGTCCCCCTTGCCCAGCTGCTGTGCTAGTGGAGGCAACTGGTACTGGCACTGCCTGTCCCCCTGGCCCAGCTGCTGTGCTGGTGGAGGTGACTGGTACTGGCACTGCCTGTCACTCTGGCCCAGCTGCTGTGCTGGTGGAGGTGACTGGTACTGGCACTGCCTGTCACTCTGGCCCAGCTGCTGTGCTAGTGGAGGCGACTGCTACTGGCACTGCCTGTCACTCTGGCCCAGCTGCTGTGCTGGTTGAGGTGACTGGTACTGGCACTGCCTGACTCCCTGGCCCAGATGCTGTGCTAGTGGAGGTGACTGGTACTGGCACTGGCTATCCCTCTGTCCCAGCTGCTGTGCTGGTGGAGGTGACTGGTACTGGCACTGGCTGTCCCTCTGTCCCATCTGCTGTGCTAGTGGCGGCGACTGGTATTGGCACTGCCTGTCCCCCTTGCCCAGCTGCTCTGCTGGTGGAGGTGACTGGTACTGGCACTGCCTGTCCCTCTGGCCCAGCTGCTCTGCTGGTGGAGGCAACTGGTACTGGCACTGCCTGTCCCTCTGGCCCAGCTGCTGTGCTAGTGGAGGCAACTGCTACTGGCACTGCCTGTCCCTCTGGCCCAGCTGCTGTGCTGGTGGAGGCGACTGCTACTGGCACTGCCTGTCACTCTGGCCCAGCTGCAGTGCTAGTAGTGGCGACTGGTATTGGCACTGCCTGTCCCCCTTGCCCAGCTGCTGTGCTAGTGGAGGCGACTGGTACTGGCACTGGCTGTCCCTCTGTCCCAGCTGCTGTGCTGGTGGTGGTGACTGGTACTGGCACTGCCTGTCCCCCTGGCCCAGATGCTGTGCTGGTGGAGGTGACTGGTACTGGCACTGGCTGTCCTTCTGTCCCAGCTGCTGTGCTAGTAGAGGCGACTGCTACTGGCACTGCCTGTCCCTCTGGCCCATCTGCTGTGCTAGTAGTGGCAACTGGTACTGGCACTGCCTGTCACTCTGGCCCAGCTGCTGTGCTGGTGGAGGCGACTGGTACTGGCACTGCCTGTCACTCTGGCCCAGCTGCTGTGCTGGTGGAGGCGACTGGTACTGGCACTGGCTGTCCCTCTGTCCCAGCTGCTGTGCTGGTGGAGGCGACTGGTACTGGCACTGGCTGTCCCTCTGTCCCAGCTGCTGTGCTAGTGGAGGCGACTGGTACTGGCACTGCCTGCCCCTCTGACCCAGCTGCTGTGCTAGTGGAGGCGACTGCTACTGGCACTGCCTGTCACTCTGGCCCAGCTGCTGTGCTGGTGGAGGCGACTGGTACTGGTACTGGCTGTCCCTCTGTCCCAGCTGCTGTGCTAGTAGAAGCGACTGGTACTGGCACTGCCTGTCCCTCTGGCCCAAATGCTGTGCTAGTGGAGGTGACTGGTACTGGCACTGCCTGTCACTCTGGCCCAGCTGCAGTGCTAGTAATGGCGACTGATATTGGCACTGCCAGTCCCCCTTGCCCAGCTGCTGTGCTAGTGGAGGCGACTGGTATTGGCACTGCCTGTCCCCCTGGCCCAGCTGCTCTGCTGGTGGTGGTGACTGGTACTGGCACTGCCTGTCCCCCTGGCCCAGATGCTGTGCTGGTGGAGGTGACTGGTACTGGCACTGGCTGTCCCTCTGTCCCAGCTGCTGTGTTGGTGGAGGTGACTGGTACTGGCACTGCCTGTCCCTCTGTCCCAGCTGCTGTGCTAGTAGAGGCGACTGCTACTGGCACTGCCTGTCCCTCTGGCCTAGCTGCTGTGCTGGTGGAGGTGACTGGTACTGGCACTGCCTGTCACTCTGGCCCAGCTGCTGTGCTGGTGGAGGCGACTGGTACTGGTACTGGCTGTCCCTCTGTCCCAGCTGCTGTGCTAGTAGAGGCGACTGGTACTGGCACTGCCTGTCCCTCTGTCCCAGCTGCTGTGCTAGTAGAGGCGACTGCTACTGGCACTGCCTGTCACTCTGGCCCAGCTGCAGTGCTAGTAGTGGCGACTGGTATTGGCACTGCCTGTCCCCCTTGCCCAGCTGCTGTGCTAGTGGAGGCGACTGCTACTGGCACTGCCTGTCACTCTGGCCCAGCTGCTGTGCTAGTGGAGGCGACTGGTACTGGCACTGGCTGTCCCTCTGTCCCAGCTGCTGTGCTGGTGGTGGTGACTGGTACTGGCACTGCCTGTCCCCCTGGCCCAGATGCTGTGCTGGTGGAGGTGACTGGTACTGGCACTGGCTGTCCTTCTGTCCCAGCTGCTGTGCTAGTAGAGGCGACTGGTACTGGCACTGCCTGTCACTCTGGCCCAGCTGCTGTGCTGGTGGAGGCGACTGCTACTGGCACTGCCTGTCACTCTGGCCCAGCTGCTGTGCTGGTGGAGGTGACTGGTACTGCCACTGCCTGTCACTCTGGCCCAGCTGCTGTGCTAGTGGAGGCGACTGCTACTGGCACTGCCTGTCACTCTGGCCCAGCTGCTGTGCTGGTGGAGGTGACTGGTACTGGCACTGCCTGTCACTCTGTCCCAGCCGCTGTGCTGCTGGAGGTGACTGGTACTGGCACTGCCTGTCACTCTGGCCCAGCCGCTGTGCTGCTGGAGTTGACTGGTACTGCCACTGCCTGTCCCCCTGGCCCAGCTGCTGTGCTAGTGGAGGTGACTGGTACTGGCACTGGCTGTCCTTCTGTCCCAGCTGCTGTGCTAGTGGAGGTGACTCGTACTGGCACTGCCTGTCCCTCTGGCCCAGCTGCTGTGCTAGTGGAGGCAACTAGTACTGGCACTGCCTGTCCCCCTTGCCCAGCTGCTGTGCTAGTGGAGGCTACTGGTATTGGCACTGCCTGTCCCCCTGGCCCAGCTGCTCTGCTGGTGGTGGTGACTGGTACTGGCAGTGCCTGTCCCCCTTGCCCAGCTGCTGTGCTAGTGGAGGCAACTGGTACTGGCACTGCCTGTCCCCCTGGCCCAGCTGCTGTGCTGGTGGAGGTGACTGGTACTGGCACTGCCTGTCACTCTGGCCCAGCTGCTGTGCTAGTGGAGGCGACTGCTACTGGCACTGCCTGTCACTCTGGCCCAGCTGCTGTGCTGGTTGAGGTGACTGGTACTGGCACTGCCTGACTCCCTGGCCCAGATGCTGTGCTAGTGGAGGTGACTGGTACTGGCACTGGCTATCCCTCTGTCCCAGCTGCTGTGCTGGTGGAGGTGACTGGTACTGGCACTGGCTGTCCCTCTGTCCCATCTGCTGTGCTAGTGGCGGCGACTGGTATTGGCACTGCCTGTCCCCCTTGCCCAGCTGCTCTGCTGGTGGAGGTGACTGGTACTGGCACTGCCTGTCCCTCTGGCCCAGCTGCTCTGCTGGTGGAGGCAACTGGTACTGGCACTGCATGTCCCTCTGGCCCAGCTGCTGTGCTAGTGGAGGCAACTGCTACTGGCACTGCCTGTCCCTCTGGCCCAGCTGCTGTGCTGGTGGAGGCGACTGCTACTGGCACTGCCTGTCACTCTGGCCCAGCTGCTGTGCTGGTGGAGGTGACTGGTACTGCCACTGCCTGTCCCTCTGGCCCAGCTGCTGTGCTAGTGGAGGTGACTGGTACTGGCACTGGCTGTCCTTCTGTCCCAGCTGCTGTGCTAGTGGAGGTGACTCGTACTGGCACTGCCTGTCCCTCTGGCCCAGCTGCTGTGCTAGTGGAGGCAACTAGTACTGGCACTGCCTGTCCCCCTTGCCCAGCTGCTGTGCTAGTGGAGGCTACTGGTATTGGCACTGCCTGTCCCCCTGGCCCAGCTGCTCTGCTGGTGGTGGTGACTGGTACTGGCAGTGCCTGTCCCCCTTGCCCAGCTGCTGTGCTAGTGGAGGCAACTGGTACTGGCACTGCCTGTCCCCCTGGCCCAGCTGCTGTGCTGGTGGAGGTGACTGGTACTGGCACTGCCTGTCACTCTGGCCCAGCTGCTGTGCTGGTGGAGGTGACTGGTACTGGCACTGCCTGTCACTCTGGCCCAGCTGCTGTGCTAGTGGAGGCGACTGCTACTGGCACTGCCTGTCACTCTGGCCCAGCTGCTGTGCTGGTTGAGGTGACTGGTACTGGCACTGCCTGACTCCCTGGCCCAGATGCTGTGCTAGTGGAGGTGACTGGTACTGGCACTGGCTATCCCTCTGTCCCAGCTGCTGTGCTGGTGGAGGTGACTGGTACTGGCACTGGCTGTCCCTCTGTCCCATCTGCTGTGCTAGTGGCGGCGACTGGTATTGGCACTGCCTGTCCCCCTTGCCCAGCTGCTCTGCTGGTGGAGGTGACTGGTACTGGCACTGCCTGTCCCTCTGGCCCAGCTGCTCTGCTGGTGGAGGCAACTGGTACTGGCACTGCCTGTCCCTCTGGCCCAGCTGCTGTGCTAGTGGAGGCAACTGCTACTGGCACTGCCTGTCCCTCTGGCCCAGCTGCTGTGCTGGTGGAGGCGACTGCTACTGGCACTGCCTGTCACTCTGGCCCAGCTGCTGTGCTGGTGGAGGCGACTGGTACTGCCACTGCCTGTCCCTCTGGCCCAGCTGCTGTGCTAGTGGAGGCGACTGCTACTGGCACTGCCTGACACTTTGGCCCAGCTGCTGTGCTAGTGGAGGTGACTGGTACTGGCAGTGCCTGTCCCCCTGGCCCCGCTGCTGTACCAGTATGTTCCCTTTCAGATCCTGCAGCTCTTTCTCCCCCTTCAGGGCAGTGAACAGTAGTAAAGGTGACATGGTAAGCATGGGCAAGCCCCCAGCACATTGCAGTGTGTTGTGTCTCCCGGGGTTTGTCAGATTGGCAAGACACCTTTTTCAGATACTCCACCAGTTTATCAGGACTCTGCACTTGTTCGGGAGTGAAATCCCAAACCGTTGGAGGTGACCACTGAGTCAGGCACTTGCCCATCTTTTCCCACACACCTTGCCATTTATAACTATCTGCCCTCGGGGCAGGTTTCCGGGTGCTGCTGTCATTGGAGAAATACCGCATGGCCCAAAACAAGATCCGGCAGACATTCAGAAAGCATTGTGCCGCAAACACACTGGCCTGGGTGCTCCAAGGATAGCTAAAACTCTGAAAAACCGAGAGGATCTCTTCCCCTGGCTCACCCATAGAGGGGGTGAGACCCCTAACAAAAGCCCAGGCAGCAAACAGGTACCGGTTCACCCCCACAAGCACTGATGCAAGCCCATTATAAGCAGTCAGCAGCCAGTATAGCAAAATAAAACCCTTGACACATTTTCCACCGACAACAAACGCCAGCACTGGGAACACACAGCGGATATAAGGATTAATCCAGCCCCACCACGCAAGCAAGTTGGCCAGCATTGCAAATGTTCCTTATCAAACAATACAAATAAAAACAGAAAAATTGCACCTAACAGATTGCTCTAACACACCTTCTCCTTTTGTCCTTATCTCAACCCTCTCGTGCCCCATGCTGGGCGCCAAAAAGGCTGTGGTGGTTTAGGCCCCGCCGGGACCCGAGACCACGCTGCCGCTGCCCCTCCCCCACCCTCCGACCGGAACGGGGCAGGGAGTGAAATACAAACCCCGGGGTTGAGGTAAGGAGAGGTTTAATACCACAGTGCCACAGCAACAAACCGAACAACAGCAAGAACAAGAACAATAACAGTAATAACAAGAAACAGAACAAGGGATATAGCGATACAGCAGTGAGGAGAGCGACCCCACACCACGCCTTTACCAATCTTCCCGCGCTTGGGCGCCCGGACGTGAAGTCAGCATGGTATTGAATAACCCGGCTAGAGCTCCCTCCCCACTGCTGGGGAAACTTAACCCTATCCTAGCTGAACCAGGACACCTTGGGACAGACATTGGTGCATCCAGCACCAAGGGCCCAGGGCCTGGGGCTGGTGCCAGAGTGTCCCTGGCCTGGTGGCAGGGCCAGGGATGGGGGAAAGGCAGTGGGGCTCTGAGGGTCTTACCGCAACTTGGCGACGACCAGTTCCTCCTGGAGGAGGAGAAGGCGTCTCTCGCTCCTCCTGTGGCCCCGGGTCAGCCACACGTCCGTGCTCAGCACCGCCTCAGCGTCGGTGAGAGCCTCCCTGCGGAGCAGAGAGCGGTGGGCATGAGAAAGGCTGTGGCTGAGGGGCCCGGCCGTGCCCGCCCGTCCCCGAGCCCCGGGGGGAGCCTACCTGGAGTGCCAGCAGCAGTTGGCCTGGCCCATCCTGCCCGGGACAGGAGGACCCCTCGCTCTGCACCAAGGATGTGGCCCAGCTGGCCACAGCGAGGATGGGAAGCAGGGTGCCGGTGCCGGGAAGCGCTGTTCGGCCAGACCCTGCCTCCTCCCAGAGCTGCTCCGTGCCAGCACAGCCCCGTGCTGCCGGCTCTGGTGGCTGCTGGCTCCAAAATGGCCGACGCTGGGAGCCCAACGGAAAGTGGGCGGGGCCTCGTGCTGGGGGTTCTCTCCAGCATGGCCCTGGCTGTCTTGCCCCGGGCAGCCCAGAGCAGGGCAGAGCAGAGGGGAAGCACCCCCTCCCTCCGCCTGCTGCCAGTGGTCTGCCTGCTGCAGCCCGGGATGCAGTTCGCCCCCAATGCCCCAGGGGTACTTTGCTGGCTCCAAGTTGCTCAACTTCGGGTCCACCATCACCCCAGGGCTCTGCACAGCTGCTTTCCAGCTGGGTCTCCCCCAGCACATACAGCTCCAGGGGCTTGTTCCTCCCCAGGTCCAGGACTTTGCTCTTCCCTCTTCCCCTTCTTCAACGACAGGAAGCTCCTGGCAGCCCCTTTCTCCAGCCTGTCAAGGTCCCTCTGGTTGGCAACACAACCCTCGGCTGCAGGAGCCTCTCCTCCCAGTCATGTGCCTTCTGCAAGCTGTCTGAGGGTGTGCTCTGCCCCATCATCCGGATCACTGAATGTGGACAGGGCGCGCATCATGCCGCGCAGGGCTTTGTCACAGAATGATCAGAAATTGAGGGGGAAGATCCACTTTTGTGTGTGTGTGTGTGTGTGTGTGTGTGTGTGTGTGTGTATTATAAATATGGTGCTTCTCCCTGTCATCCCTTCAAGCCATTAAAAGGTGCACAGGCTCTCTCGTTTTTCATTTGAATGTCACACCTCTTCTTAGTACTGACCTTACGTGCAACGTTGTATCGGGCTGTACTCTCGCATAGACTGTTGGATAGTACCTAGCCTAGATTAGTAGAGAGCAGATTAATCTGCATTACCGGTGCTAACACCAGTGACGGGAGGTTGCATCTGGCTGTTCAGCCAAAGGATAAAAATCAAAGGTGTCTCTTGAACTCAGTGGGCTATTGACTGAATTCATCACGCTCAAAAAACAAAAGCTACAGGAGAAAGGCATATTCTATCTTGACTGCTACAATGCATGTTTTAGGAGGTATGAAGATAAACCCTCCGTGCCCCTCCGCCCACCCCCTTCCAAGAAAAAGGACTAGAGAAAAAAGATGCAACTTCTAGAGCAATGAGGCTTTTAATAGCCAAGTAAATTTCCCTGTATCATGCCCATTCAATGAGCTACTTTGTCTGACACTCTGCCTTACTCGGTACCAGCATAAGACTCTTCCAGGAAATATTAAACAAAACAAAAAAAAAATATATTGCTGTACAGCCAGTTGCCTGCGTTACGCTATGGAAGATGTAGAATTCCTCTCTGATCCACAACTTTCCACCTACAAGCAAAACCGTAGTGAAGCTTTCCTCCATTTCCAATGCGCTCTGATGGCTCTTCCCCAGGGAAAGCCTTTCCTCTGTCACTCTGGGGGCATAGCTGGTCATAGGCAAGGCAAGCCCCGAGCCCCACGCACCATCCGAGGCCACCACCGTCCTCCTGTAGCCGTGAGCAAGATCTCAAACTCCTTTTCCGCTGCAGGAGAAGAGTTGTTAATAGAAATGGATGCACATGGCACAGTCTGTTCCAGAACAGTCACAGCTGTTCAAAGCTTTCCGTGCCCTGGATTGGGGGGTTTCAGGACCAGCTCCTGGGTCAGCTTGCACCGAGGCTAGCGACAGCTGTGCTTCATGCAGGTAACTCAGGTTTAACCCTTTGTCCCCTGACCATCCCCACAGGTCCAGCAGCATAGAAAGTCACAGTGGGCTGCGTTGGAGCAACCTGCTCCGCTGGACTTGTGGCAAATGTTGCGTCTGCATCCCTGCCCTTCTGTTCTCCCTGTAGGGTCCTGGTCAATACAACAAGCTGCTCTCCCTGGAAATGACCATCGTGGCGAAAGACAGGCTCCACTGTGAGCCACGACCTTCACCCACCGAGCAGCCAGCACAGCCAGGGACACGTTTGTGCGAAAGTCCCTTCTCATGGCAAAAAGGGGATCCATAGTCAGCTTTGGATGTCGTGTGTCTGGTGTAACTGTTGATACTGCGCAATGCCTTGGTTAAAATAGAAGCGACGAAGAGAGTTAAAAACCTGCCCTTTTCAGGAAAAATGCAGGAAATCGGCATCTTTTGGCTATTTTACACTCCAACAAGAAAGATTGTGGGCCCGTGTTTTGCTGATTAGGGATACCAATCAAACTCAGACACCAGAGTGAAAAGAGCAGGCGTATTTTACTGGAAATAGCTAAATCATGTAACAGAATAATACAGAAAACATACAACAAGAAAAGACAGAATAGTGCACTTAAACAAACAGGAAAATACAGGGTAATGCATCAAATCGTTACTACACGAGAGAGAGAATAGTGATTAAGAAAGATCCATCACCACTTGCATATGTTACCATCATCCAGATCCGCAGTCGCCGGGGAGCCCCGGTTACAGCGAGGATTTGGAGAGCCTTTCCCGGCAAGTGGGAAATCCTACGCGGTGCGTCCACCCGTAGGTGAGGCTTCCAAAGTCGCTGTGAGCGGGTCCCGCCTTATATACCCCCAAATCAGCAAGCCAGAATAACTGGCACCTTTGTTTTGAGCGGAACATCTGGTTTCACTCTCACATTAGATTCCCCCGGAGCCTGGCCAGGGCTCAAGGGAGAAGCTAAGGGAGTTTCCCTGCTTATCTAATTTATTTATGTTCTTTTTAGAACAAGGCCACACGTCTGGTCCCAAGGCCGGACAGCAGGCTTCATGGCCTTGTTAACTTACCTGTACGCAAAAAAGAAGATACATACATTCAGGATAGACATGTTTTCATTACATTCATCATCAGTCAGGAGTCTATGATATCTAAGCTACATCTTTCATTAATGAGCATACATATTTCGTTAATGACTACATACTAAGTTAGCAGCTTTGGCTCGGGGCCTGTGGTTCAGGCTTCAATACTTCAACACTTTAGCACTTTTTACATCAGGATAGGCGGTTTGTTATAACCTAGTACAATACCTACTAGCACAACGGTTATCAGTTACAAAATATACAGGATTCATCTATAGGTCAACTCTGGCTTGGGCCTATTGTCCAAGCCTTAGCACTTCAGCCCGGTGGTTAATGCTTTAAGGGAAGTTCAGCACGTTGGGAAAAGGGATATAAGACCACTCTTCTGGACACTGTCTGGACTGGGCTAGGCTGGGCTTGGAGAGCCTGGGAGGGTCCCCGGGGTCCCAGCTTTCCTGCAGTGCTGACTGTGGCGGCTGCGGCCTGTTCTTTCCTGCCGTGCTGACTGCACCCACCTGGTGGGGCTGTCCTTGGGAAGGGCACCAGAGCTGAAAAAGCCCCTGGTAGAGGGGCGGGGAGAAGCTCTTCTCCAGAGATTTGCCAGAAACTCTCCAGAGCATCCCTTTTCCAGCGCATGAGATGCTCTGTGTGACAAGGGAAGGTGCCCATTAGTCCACAGTCCTGGGCAAGCGGGTCTAGGTGACCCTGCTTGAGCAGGCAGGTTGGACCAGAGGACCTTCACAGGTCCCTCCAAGCCTCAGCTGTTCTATGGGATTCTGTGCTTCGTTTGACTCCTCAAGCACCTGAACTCAGCCCCGATGCCTGCTGGAAAGGATTCTGGCGCAAGGGATGATGATCCCAAACTCCTCCACTAGGATTCATCCCAAAACAACTTCTACCTAGTCCAGAATATCGTATGGCACACACAGTCAGAAGGGAGAAAATGTCCTTTTATTGTGGACATCCAGTGCAGGAGCCCAGGAGTCACAGGGGTTCAACCAGTAACAAGAAATCAGCACCTACAACGACAGAGCCAGAAAGCACTGGTAAAGCCACAAAGGCAGGAACAGGCATGGCTTGGTTCCCCTTTCTTTGGGAAACACAGTTGACAAGGAATTGTTGATATCCCAGAAGAGAGCTACTGCTGGCCTTAGCTCCGGGGTGGCTCTGGCACCTTATCCCCTCTAAGGTAATGCCCTTAGAGAGCTGTGCATGTGCAGAGGTGCACAGTGCCCCTGTGCCACACAGCAGGGCTCCCCTGGGGAGCTGCCACGGGGTTATTTCCAAACCCTGCATAGCACCATCCCTCGCCGTCCCTTGCCAGTCAGTTGGACTGACTTAGAGCAGGGTGGAGAGTTGGCAAAGATAGGCAGCAAAGCCTGGTACACACCTGGGGCTTCCTGATCTTTCGCACCTCCCTGCTTTTCTTCTGTCCCCTTCTTTTCCTCTCTTCTCTTCTTTGCTTCGTGGCATGGCCTCTCCTCTGCCCAGGTCTCTTCTCTCTTTCGTTTCCTTTGGCCGTCGTCTTCCTGGCAGGAGCCTGCAAACCTTTCCATCCCACAGCATGGTTAGACAGGGAAAGCCAGGATCAACTGGAATCAGCTCTTGATTTAACCAAAGCTGACTCGTTTTACCTTCTGTGCTCCGAGAGGCTCTTCAGTTCTTCTGCGCATCCCAGGGATTCTACCACGGTCTCAGTGGTGGCTGGAGACAAAGCAACGGGTGCCTAAAACAGAAAGGTCGTCATTAGCAGGTGGCAAGGGATGCCCTGAAGTAGTAAGCAACTGCTTGGCACGTTGCTGCCTTAGCTCTACAGGGGAGATCTCTTTGGCTGGTTTGAGTCAGCCCTTTCTTCCAAGGTTCTCGCTCTGGAACACAGTGTTCACATGGGTGGGGGACAGTCCATTTGTGGGGGCCATTCAGCAGAGAGCCTGCGATCCCCTGCCAGGCAAGGAAAGGCTTGCCCACTTCCTTCTGCCAGCATTTCTTCTGCCCTCCCAAGACAGAGCTCTGCGGATGTCCATTTGGTGCAAGACAACCTTCTGTGGTGGGAGGCTTTGCTTTTGAAATCTATCTTTCTGTGGCGTTTTGTAGGTATTTCCTCTGATTAAGCACATGCCTAAGGCATAGGAGAAAAGACCTTTCCAGTTTTACTGACAGTGTATCATTCCATGGGGGGAAAAATAAAATGCAAAGCCACAAGAGACTGAACGCCAGGAAGAGGCACAGCAGCTGCTTGGACTCAACAGCAACTGCCCTCCTCCTGCCTAAGACACATTGTTGCAGCGCTTGTGGAGCTGCCATACCTCCGCCCTTTCTGCTCCCACCACCGCCTCTCCCCCCGCTGCTCTCTGGAGGATGAGCAGAGAGGCTGGTGCATCCAGGCAGGCTTTTGCCTGGTGCTCGGCATCTGCTTCGCCTGGAGGGCCGTGCTGCTTTTCCAAAGGCAACTCTGGAAAGCAAAAGCGTGTGCAGCAAAGTGACTGGTTGGAAGTGGACAACAGCTAAAGCAAAACCCACAGGAAGCCCTACCCCAGCTGTCTGCTCAGGCTGTGACAGCCCTCAGTCCCTCCTCATACCTGTGGGTCTGTCCACGGGCTCAGGTGACGTCTGGCCAGCCATCTCCTCCCCAAAGATGTCGCTGCCGTTTTCAATCAGAAATTCCACCAGCAGCTTCACCTGCACACATCAAAGCCTTGGTTTCAGGGCAGGTGTCTGAAAACACGTCAAGCAGCCTTTCCCGCTCCTGAGCCTTGCTTCTGCGCAGAAGGCTGTGGCTGTGGGGCTGCTCTTCCAGGCAGCCACTCCACCGGCATTTGCGCAAGAGAGGAGCAAGCTCTGAGGGTCCAGGCAGGCTGCAGCCAGCCGGTCAGTACAGCGTACCTTCTCGGTCACCTCCAGCGCGGCCTCGAGGGGGAGCAGCTCCTCGTCAGGTGGGCCCAGCAGGTTTGGCCCCAGGCAGATGGCCAGGTTGCTGGAGGTCATTCTGCTGGTGGACACGTGGTGGCCGATGTTCTGCAGCAGGGAGAGCAGCCGCTGGAGGAGGAGGAGATGGGCTGCAGGCAACTTCTCGGCCACCCTGAGGGAGCAGGAACACAACGTTAAGGAAGCAGATGCTGCCCACAGCTGTCCCTGAAGCTTGCACAAGGCAGGCGGGAGCCAGTGTCTGTGCTGCGCCACTTTCCAGGTGCTCTCAGGCAGCGATCAGGAGGAAAACACACTGTTGCTTCCCAGCTCCTGGTTTCACCCAAGCCCACGCAAGGGAAGGCTCCCTGCCCACGCCCTTTCCCCCCGAAATGCAACCCCAGCCCAGCAAATGCAAGCTGCCAGAAAATGCAACCTTCTAAGGAGCCCGTCCCTTTTCAGGCAAGTCCCAGGACTCTGCCACTCCCTACTCAACAGGCAGGCTGCTGGCCACACTTACACTTTCAGCGCTTCCACCCTGGCCTCCTTGCTTGGCCTCTCCATGGCTTGCATCCAGTCCTGGTAGACGCCGACAACGAGGAGCTTGCCGGGGATGCTGCGTAGAAAGTCCTGCAAGGCCAAGGGCTTCAGGTGAGCCTTTGAAGATTCCAGGCCAGCCAGGAGCTCTTCCAGCTGCAGGGCAGAAGCGCTCACCTTCAAGATGGCAGCTAGCAGGATGACAGGCTGGTTTGCCAGGTCCACATCTGCGCCGCGGTCGAGGTCCTCCTTCAGCTTCTGGAGCGCTGTCCCCCTGTCGGATCTCCGGAATATCCCCTCCGTCGACGGTCCTCTCTGGTACAGGATGTCCAGGAGCTCCTGCGGGAGACGCAGGAGGACAGCTGCTTGGCTGAAGAAACAAGTGACAGCAGAGGCCAGAGCTCTGCCCCAGGCTGGGCTCCCCCCCGCCCCCGCAAAGGGTCTGGCGCCAGAAGCGGTGGCCGTGGGTGAAGAGCCCAGTGCCCCAGCCACCCCCGCAGACGCTGGGGACACTGCTTCTGGAGCAGCCGGAGGGAGGGCTGGGGCTCCCCTGTCCAGGCTGGCCTACCTGGATGGGCCGGGGCAGCGTGCCGGCCTCCTCGCAGAGGGCTGCCAGGGGCTGCCCAAAGAGCGCCCTGCTGCAGCCGGAGCCCGCCTGCCCTGGCGCCGGGGCAGCGGCCGGGCTCTGCCGCAGCGCAAAGGGCCAGGGCAGCCCCCTCCTCCTCCTGCTGCTGCTGCCGCCGCCGCTCCCTCCCGCTGCAAAGGGAAAGAGAGCAAGAGCCCGTCAGTGGGAACCGCCAGGCCAGCGCTCCCGGAGCCTGCCCTGCCCTGCCCTGCCCTGCCTGCAGCGCGGTGCTGAGTGCTGCGGCGGGACGGGACGGGACGGGCAGGGAGCCGGCAGCTGGAGCCAGGGCTCTGGCTCAGCGGCTCCGGCTCGCAGTCTCCTGAGAGCCAGCGGGACAGCGGGACAGCCCCGCCCAGCCCTCGCCCTGCCCTCCTCCAGGCTGCGAGCAGCAGCAGAGGGAGGCTCCCTGTCCCGCAGAATCACGTCCAGCGGCCGCTGCCCAGCGGGTGTCCTTGCTCGTCCGGGTGACGTCCGTCCTCCCTTGGGGTGCCCGACCTGCGGGGTGACACTCAGGGAACAAGGGAGCACGGCTCCTCCCGGCTCTGGCCGAGGAGCAGGGACCCATCTGCCCGGCTCTGGGGACAGAGCTCAGGCAGGCAGCACCTCGAGTGCTCAGCACTGTCGAAGGGTCCCGAGCACTCAGCTCTCTCCTGCTGCAGTGTGATGGGCACCGATTTCCTCTGGCCAAAGGGCAGCAGCAACAGCATCCTCAGTTGTGCAGACGTGCCGGTCCAGGAGAAAAGAAGGCCCTCCCTGCCCTTCGTTCCCAAACTTACCTGGTGAGTGGCAAAGTCCGCCTCCACTGGTAGACGGGGCTGTTGGAGGCCCTTGCTTGGGGTCAGCCTGCAAGAAGCAGGCTGCACTTAGAGAGCATCCCCGCGGCAGAAAGGGCCACCAGCAAGCGGCCACCCGGCACCAGCAGCCTGAGGGCGGCAGAGCGGGGACCCTCTGCCCTCCCACGCTCTCTACCTCACGTGGCAGGTTTCCTCCCAGCACCACCAGCAAGGACATGCGGCGTTCCTGGTAGCTCCCCAACCCTCTCTGCACCCAGGCTGGCACCGCGGGACCCTCCCTCCCTCCTGCACAGGCTCACCCCACTCGCCGCACAGCCCTGGCACCCCGGCACAGCCAGAGGTGGGTGAAAGGCAGCCGTTCTCACCTCTGTCTGGCCCTCCATCAGCCTCTCCAGGCTCCTGGCGCTGAATGTCCTCCACTGGGCAGGAGAGAAAGAGTGGAAGGAGGTGAGCAGCGATGCCTCTGCTGCTCGGCTGGAGGGCCAGTGCTCGGGGACAGCGGCCAGACTAGAGAGACACTCACTCCATGGCGTCGGCTCAGCTCCTTCTGCAGGAGTTTGATGGACGGGACGTTGGTCACTCGGGCTCCCGTGGCTCCTTCGGGTGTCCTGTCACCAGGAAAGGACAGGGAGAAAGCTGGCTGAGCCCCAAGCCACCTCTTTTCCCTTGTCAGGCAGCTCTGCCCGAGAGCTGCCCACAGCCGCAGCGGCAGCTCTCCCCACCTGGGGAGCTGTGTTCCCCCATCCGGCCGCGCCTGAAGCACCCCCCTAGCTTACCCCAGCAGCTTGCCCAGCCACAGCTGCTTCAGTGCCCGGGAGCTGCAGAAAGAGAGGAGAACCAGCATCAGGCCCCGCTGCCCCCCAGCCCCTGGGCCCCTGCACAGCCTTGCCCCTTGGGAAGGGCTGAGGGGCAGCACGAGGCCCCGTGGGGCAGGACAGGGGTGCTGCCCAAGCCCTGGCTCCCTCGTTGCTGCCAGAGCAGCTGCTCCTGCCCTTCCCTTCTGGGGACCAAAAGGCGACCAGGGGATGCAGGATGTGGGAACGCATCCCCATCCCTCCCTGCCCAGGCTCTGCATGGAGGGCAGAGGCCATTCACAGGGTGGCGTGGGCATGGTTGGGACCCTCTCCTGCCCAGCCGTGGGACGTGGCACCACGACTCACCCGAAAGTGGCAACACAGGTGCCGCTGGGCCAGATGAGGAGGATGGAGGTCCCGTCCTCATCGCTGCCTTCCTCCTCCTCCTCCTCTTTGATGTCCCCCGCTGTCTCCTTCCCGCTGCTCAGCACCCACAGCTGGTCCAGGGCCAGGCGGAGCTGTGGGCGCAGGGTGGTGCCACGTCTGTGGAGAAGAGAGACAGGCAGTGAGCCGGAGGTGGCCGCCTTGGGGTGCCCCCGGGCAGAGCCCTGCCCCCCACCTGCCCTTGTGTGGTGGTTTAGGCCCTGCCGGGACCAGAGACCACATTGCCACTGCCCCTCCCCCACCCTCCGACCGGAACGGGGCAGGGAGTGAAATACAAACCCCGGGGTTGCGATAACGAGACGTTTAATACAACAATGCAACAACAACAAACCAAACAACAACAAGAACGATAACAATAGCAATAACAGTAATAACAATAAACAGAACAAGGGATATAGCGATACAGCAGTGAGGAGAGCGACCCCACACCACGCGTTTACCAACTGAGCAATCCCACACCACTGAGGGATCTTCTGAGAGGCCGGGTAAGGGAGACAATTGCTCAACCTCCTCCAGGGCAGCTATACCAAAGGCTCACCAGTACTCTCTTGGGTCTTTAAATTACCCTCTCCTGAGGTAATCTATACCTAGGATGCACGGGGCATCTGGGCCAGTCACAATGGGGTGCTTACGCCAGTCCTTCCCAGTTAAGCTTACTTCAGCTTCTAATAGGGTCAGCTGTTGGGACCCCCCTGTCACTCCGGAGAGACAGATGGGTTCAACCCCACTGTATGGCATCAGGGTGCACTGTGCACCAGTATCTACCAAGGCCTTATATTCTCGTGGGTCTGATGTGCCAGGCCATCGGATCCACACCGTCCAGTAAATCCGATTATCCCTTTCCTCCACCTGGCGGGAGGCAGGGCCCCTCTAATCCTGCTCACCATCACTCACTTGTTGTAAGAGTGACTCCTGCAAGAATGACTCACTTGTCCCCTCAAGACGGTCAGACATAATGTTGGCCATTCTATTCTGTCTGGGGGATTTCCGACTGGACACTGGAGCTGCGTCTCTCTTGGAAGACTCCCCTTTCATGGTGGTCTTCCCTTTCAGCTGCTGTACTCGTGCAGCTAGGGCGAGAGTGGGCTGTCCATCCCACCTCCTCGTGTTTTCCCCATGGTCGCGGAGGAAGAACCACAGGGTGCCCTGTGGTGTGTACCTTCCACTGCCCTTCTCTTGGGTGGGGAAACGCCTGCTTCTAATGGCTGAGACATCGGCCCGTGCAGGTGGAATGTAGGACATGTCCTCTTCCACTTTCTGGAGCCTCTGAGACAGTTCCCTTACAGCTGAAACCCAGGCATGTTGGGAGGAAGGGAGATTTCCCTCATATTGCTGGAGCTGGCCAATCACTTCGTCCACTGTTTCAGTCTGGGTGTCTTGCCACCAGGACGCTACTGCTAGTGCTTTGGAATGTGCCTCTGGTGCACTTTGCAGGAACTTCCGCCACATCAGCTGTGTGCAAGGGGCCTGATCTGGATCCGTGGGTGACCGCTCATCATTCAGATCACCATAAACCATGTCAAACACAGCCAATTCCCTGAGGTTCTGAATGCCTTTCTCCATGTTGGTCCCCTTGCCTAACCGACATAGAACATCATCCTTGTAGGGGTACCTCTCCCTTACACTGAGCAGGAGTCGCCTCCAAAGGCTGAGGGTATGAGCCTGTATCCCTATTGCCTTGTCAATACCAGCCTCCCTGGCTAAAGATCCGAGCTGCTTGGCCTCTCTCCCCTCCAATTCCAAAACACCAGCTCCACGATGCCAGCATCGGAGCAGACGGGTTCAAATTTCCTCGCCTGGAAGGCAGCTGAAATCCTTCCGCATATCTCGCAACTCACTCAGGGATAGAGATCGGATGGTTACCTCCGGCTCTTCCTCCTGTTCTCGTGATGGGCCTGGTTCATAATCACCCTGTACACTGCGAGGGGATTTTTTGGTATATTTGGTTTTCTGTATCGGGGCGACTCATACTGGCACTGCTTGTCCCTCTGGCCCAGCTGCTGCGCTGGTGGAGGCGACTGGTACTGGCACTGCCTGTCACTCTGGCCCAGCTGCTGTGCTAGTGGAGGCGACTGGTACTGGTACTGCCTGTGACTCTGTCCCAGCCGCTGTGCTGCTGGAGGTGACTGGTACTGGCAGTGCCTGTCACTCTGGCCCAGCTGCTGTGCTAGTGGAGGTGACTGGTACTGCCACTGCCTGTCCCCCTGGCCCAGCTGCTGTGCTAGTGGAGGTGACTGGTACTGGCACTGGCTGTCCTTCTGTCCCAGCTGCTGTGCTAGTGGAGGTGACTCGTACTGGCACTGCCTGTCCCTCTGGCCCAGCTGCTGTGCTAGTGGAGGCAACTAGTACTGGCACTGCCTGTCCCCCTTGCCCAGCTGCTGTGCTAGTGGAGGCTACTGGTATTGGCACTGCCTGTCCCCGTGGCCCAGCTGCTCTGCTGGTGGTGGTGACTGGTACTGGCACTGCCTGTCACTCTGGCCCAGCTGCTGTGCTGGTGGAGGTGACTGGTACTGGCACTGCCTGTCACTCTGGATCAGCTGGAGTGTTAGTAGTGGCGACTGGTATTGGCACTGCCTGTCCCCCTTGCCCAGCTGCTGTGCTAGTGGAGGCGACTGGTATTGGCACTGCCTGTCCCCCTGGCCCAGCTGCTCTGCTGGTGGTGGTGACTGGTACTGGCACTGCCTGTCCCCCTGGCCCAGCTGCTGTGCTAGTGGAGGCGACTGCTACTGGCACTGCCTGTCACTCTGGCCCAGCTGCTGTGCTAGTGGAGGCGACTGCTACTGGCACTGCCTGTCACTCTGGCCCAGATGCTGTGCTGGTGGAGGCGACTGGTACTGGCACTGGCTGTCCCTCTGTCCCAGCTGCTGTGCTGGTGGAGGTGACTGGTACTGGCACTGCCTGTCACTCTGGCCCAGCTGCTGTGCTAGTGGAGGCGACTGCTACTGGCATTGTCTGTCACTCTGGCCCAGCTGCTGTGCTAGTGGAGGCGACTGCTACTGGCACTGCCTGTCCCTCTGTCCCAGCTGCTGTGCTAGTGGAGGCGACTGCTACTGGCACTGCCTGTCACTCTGGCCCAGCTGCTGTGCTGGTGGAGGTGACTGGTACTGGCACTGCCTGTCCCCCTGGCCCAGCTGCTGTGCTAGTTGAGGTGACTGGTACTGGCACTGGCTGTCCCTCTGTCCCAGCTGCTGTGCTGGTGGAGGTGACTGGTACTGGCACTGGCTGTCCCTCTGTCCCAGCTGCTGTGCTAGTAGAGGCGACTGGTACTGGCACTGGCTGTCCCTCTGTCCCAGCTGCTCTGCTGGTGGAGGTGACTGGTACTGGCACTGCCTGTCACTCTGGCCCAGCTGCTGTGCTAGTGGAGGCGACTGGTACTGGTACTGCCTGTCACTCTGGCCCAGCTGCTGTGCTGGTGGAGGTGACTGGTACTGGCACTGCCTGTCACTCTGGACCAGATGCAGTACTAGTAGTGGCGACTGGTACTGGCACTCCCTGTCCCTTGGCCCAGCTGCTGTGCTGGTGGAGGTGACTGGTACTGGCACTGCCTGTCACTCTGGCCCAGCCGCTGTGCTGCTGGAGGTGCCTGGTACTGCCACTGCCTGTCCCCCTGGCCCAGCTGCTGTGCTAGTGGAGGTGACTGGTACTGGCACTGGCTGTCCTTCTGTCCCAGCTGCTGTGCTAGTGGAGGTGACTCGTACTGGCACTGCCTGTCACTCTGGCCCAGCTGCTGTGCTAGTGGAGGCAACTAGTACTGGCACTGCCTGTCCCCCTTGCCCAGCTGCTGTGCTAGTGGAGGCTACTGGTATTGGCACTGCCTGTCCCCCTGGCCCAGCTGCTCTGCTGGTGGTGGTGACTGGTACTGGCACTGCCTGTCCCTCTGGCCCAGCTGCTGTGCTGGTGGAGGTGACTGGTACTGGCACTGCCTGTCACTCTGGCCCAGCTGGAGTGCTAGTAGTGGCGACTGGTATTGGCACTGCCTGTCCCCCTTGCCCAGCTGCTGTGCTAGTGGAGGCAACTGGTACTGGCACTGCCTGTCACTCTGGCCCAGCTGCTGTGCTGGTGGAGGTGACTGGTACTGGTACTGCCTGTCCCCCTGGCCCAGCTGCTGTGCTAGTGGAGGCGACTGGTACTGGCACTGCCTGTCACTCTGGCCCAGCTGCTGTGCTGGTGGAGGCGACTGGTACTGGCACTGGCTGTCCCTCTGTCCCAGCTGCTGTGCTGGTGGAGGTGACTGGTACTGGCACTGCCTGTCACTCTGGCCCAGCTGCTGTGCTAGTGGAGGCGACTGGTACTGGTACTGCCTGTCACTCTGGCCCAGCTGCTGTGCTGGTGGAGGTGACTGGTACTGGCACTGCCTGTCCCCCTGGCCCAGATGCTGTGCTAGTGGAGGTGACTGGTACTGGCACTGGCTGTCCCTCTGTCCCAGCTGCTGTGCTGGTGGAGGTGACTGGTTCTGGCACTGCCTGTCACTCTGGCCCAGCTGCTGTGCTAGTGGAGGCGACTGCTACTGGCACTGCCTGTCACTCTGGCCCAGCTGCTGTGCTGGTGGAGGCGACTGGTACTGGCACTGGCTGTCCCTCTGTCCCAGCTGCTGTGCTAGTGGAGGCGACTGGTACTGGCACTGCCTGCCCCTCTGTCCCAGCTGCTGTGCTAGTGGAGGCGACTGCTACTGGCACTGCCTGTCACTCTGGCCCAGCTGCTGTGCTGGTTGAGGTGACTGGTACTGGCACTGCCTGTCCCCCTGGCCCAGATGCTGTGCTAGTGGAGGTGACTGGTACTGGCACTGGCTGTCCCTCTGTCCCAGCTGCTGTGCTGGTGGAGGCGACTGGTACTGGCACTGCCTGCCCCTCTGTCCCAGCTGCTGTGCTAGTGGAGGCGACTGCTACTGGCACTGCCTGTCACTCTGGCCCAGCTGCTGTGCTGGTTGAGGTGACTGGTACTGGCACTGCCTGTCCCCCTGGCCCAGATGCTGTGCTAGTGGAGGTGACTGGTACTGGCACTGGCTGTCCCTCTGTCCCAGCTGCTGTGCTGGTGGAGGTGACTGGTACTGGCACTGGCTGTCCCTCTGTCCCAGCTTCTGTGCTAGTAGAGGCGACTGGTACTGGCACTGCCTGTCCCCCTTGCCCAGCTGCTCTGCTGGTGGAGGTGACTGGTACTGGCACTGCCTGTCACTCTGGCCCAGCTGCTCTGCTGGTGGAGGTGACTGGTACTGGCACTGCCTGTCCCTCTGGCCCAGCTGCTCTGCTGGTGGAGGTGACTGGTTCTGGCACTGCCTGTCCCTCTGGCCCAGCTGCTGTGCTAGTGGAGGTGACTGCTACTGGCACTGCCTGTCACTCTGGCCCAGCTGCTGTGCTAGTGGAGGTGACTGGTATTGGCACTGCCTGTCCCTCTGGCCCAGCTGCTCTGCTGGTGGTGGTGACTGGTACTGGCACTGCCTGTCACTCTGGCCCAGCTGCTGTGCTGGTGGAGGCGACTGGTACTGGCACTGCCTGTCACTCTGGCCCAGCTGCTGTGCTGGTGGAGGCGACTGGTACTGGCACTGGCTGTCCCTCTGTCCCAGCTGCTGTGCTGGTGGAGGCGACTGGTACTGGCACTGGCTGTCCCTCTGTCCCAGCTGCTGTGCTGGTGGAGGCGACTGGTACTGGCACTGCCTGCCCCTCTGACCCAGCTGCTGTGCTGGTGGAGGCGACTGGTACTGGTACTGGCTGTCCCTCTGTCCCAGCTGCTGTGCTAGTAGAAGCGACTGGTACTGGCACTGCCTGTCCCTCTGGCCCAACTGCTGTGCTAGTGGAGGCGACTGGTATTGGCACTGCCTGTCCCCCTTGCCCAGCTGCTCTGATGGTGGAGGTGACTGGTACTGGCAATGCCTGTCACTCTGGCCCAGCTGCAGTGCTAGTAGTGGCGACTGATATTGGCACTGCCAGTCCCCCTTGCCCAGCTGCTGTGCTAGTGGACGCGACTGGTATTGGCACTGCCTGTCCCCCTGGCCCAGCTGCTCTGCTGGTGGTGGTGACTGGTACTGGCACTGCCTGTCCCCCTGGCCCAGATGCTGTGCTGGTGGAGGTGACTGGTACTGGCACTGGCTGTCCCTCTCTCCCAGCTGCTGTGTTGGTGGAGGTGACTGGTACTGGCACTGCCTGTCCCTCTGTCCCAGCTGCTGTGCTAGTAGAGGCGACTGCTACTGGCACTGCCTGTCCCTCTGGCCCAGCTGCTGTGCTGGTGGAGGTGACTGGTACTGGCACTGCCTGTCACTCTGACCCAGCTGCTGTGCTAGTGGAGGCGACTGGTACTGGTACTGGCTGTCCCTCTGTCCCAGCTGCTGTGCTAGTAGAGGCGACTGGTACTGGCACTGGCTGTCCCTCTGTCCCAGCTGCTGTGCTAGTAGAGGCGACTGGTACTGGCACTGCCTGTCCCTCTGGCCCATCTGCTGTGCTAGTAGTGGCGACTGGTACTGGCACTGCCTGTCACTCTGGCCCAGCTGCTGTGCTGGTGGAGGCGACTGCTACTGGCACTGCCTGTCACTCTGGCCCAGCTGCTGTGCTGGTGGAGGTGACTGGTACTGCCACTGCCTGTCACTCTGGCCCAGCTGCTGTGCTAGTGGAGGCGACTGCTACTGGCACTGCCTGTCACTCTGGCCCAGCTGCTGTGCTGGTGGAGGTGACTGGTACTGGCACTGCCTGTCACTCTGTCCCAGCCGCTGTGCTGCTGGAGGTGACTGGTACTGGCACTGCCTGTCACTCTGGCCCAGCCGCTGTGCTGCTGGAGTTGACTGGTACTGCCACTGCCTGTCCCCCTGGCCCAGCTGCTGTGCTAGTGGAGGTGACTGGTACTGGCACTGGCTGTCCTTCTGTCCCAGCTGCTGTGCTAGTGGAGGTGACTCGTACTGGCACTGCCTGTCCCTCTGGCCCAGCTGCTGTGCTAGTGGAGGCAACTAGTACTGGCACTGCCTGTCCCCCTTGCCCAGCTGCTGTGCTAGTGGAGGCTACTGGTATTGGCACTGCCTGTCCCCCTGGCCCAGCTGCTCTGCTGGTGGTGGTGACTGGTACTGGCAGTGCCTGTCCCCCTTGCCCAGCTGCTGTGCTAGTGGAGGCAACTGGTACTGGCACTGCCTGTCCCCCTGGCCCAGCTGCTGTGCTGGTGGAGGTGACTGGTACTGGCACTGCCTGTCACTCTGGCCCAGCTGCTGTGCTGGTGGAGGTGACTGGTACTGGCACTGCCTGTCACTCTGGCCCAGCTGCTGTGCTAGTGGAGGCGACTGCTACTGGCACTGCCTGTCACTCTGGCCCAGCTGCTGTGCTGGTTGAGGTGACTGGTACTGGCACTGGCTGTCCCTCTGTCCCATCTGCTGTGCTAGTGGCGGCGACTGGTATTGGCACTGCCTGTCCCCCTTGCCCAGCTGCTCTGCTGGTGGAGGTGACTGGTACTGGCACTGCCTGTCCCTCTGGCCCAGCTGCTCTGCTGGTGGAGGCAACTGGTACTGGCACTGCCTGTCCCTCTGGCCCAGCTGCTGTGCTAGTGGAGGCGACTGCTACTGGCACTGCCTGTCACTCTGGCCCAGCTGCTGTGCTGGTGGAGGTGACTGGTACTGCCACTGCCTGTCCCTCTGGCCCAGCTGCTGTGCTAGTGGAGGCGACTGCTACTGGCACTGCCTGACACTTTGGCCCAGCTGCTGTGCTAGTGGAGGTGACTGGTACTGGCAGTGCCTGTCCCCCTGGCCCCGCTGCTGTACCAGTATGTTCCCTTTCAGATCCTGCAGCTCTTTCTCCCCCTTCAGGGCAGTGAACAGTAGTAAAGGTGACATGGTAAGCATGGGCAAGCCCCCAGCACATTGCAGTGTGTTGTGTCTCCCGGGGTTTGTCAGATTGGCAAGACACCTTTTTCAGATACTCCACCAGTTTATCAGGACTCTGCACTTGTTCGGGAGTGAAATCCCAAACCGTTGGAGGTGACCACTGAGTCAGGCACTTGCCCATCTTTTCCCACACACCTTGCCATTTATAACTATCTGCCCTCGGGGCAGGTTTCCGGGTGCTGCTGTCATTGGAGAAATACCGCATGGCCCAAAACAAGATCCGGCAGACATTCAGAAAGCATTGTGCCGCAAACACACTGGCCTGGGTGCTCCAAGGATAGCTAAAACTCTGAAAAACCGAGAGGATCTCTTCCCCTGGCTCACCCATAGAGGGGGTGAGACCCCTAACAAAAGCCCAGGCAGCAAACAGGTACCGGTTCACCCCCACAAGCACTGATGCAAGCCCATTATAAGCAGTCAGCAGCCAGTATAGCAAAATAAAACCCTTGACACATTTTCCACCGACAACAAACGCCAGCACTGGGAACACACAGCGGATATAAGGATTAATCCAGCCCCACCACGCAAGCAAGTTGGCCAGCATTGCAAATGTTCCTTATCAAACAATACAAATAAAAACAGAAAAATTGCACCTAACAGATTGCTCTAACACACCTTCTCCTTTTGTCCTTATCTCAACCCTCTCGTGCCCCATGCTGGGCGCCAAAAAGGCTGTGGTGGTTTAGGCCCCGCCGGGACCCGAGACCACGCTGCCGCTGCCCCTCCCCCACCCTCCGACCGGAACGGGGCAGGGAGTGAAATACAAACCCCGGGGTTGAGGTAAGGAGAGGTTTAATACCACAGTGCCACAGCAACAAACCGAACAACAGCAAGAACAAGAACAATAACAGTAATAACAAGAAACAGAACAAGGGATATAGCGATACAGCAGTGAGGAGAGCGACCCCACACCACGCCTTTACCAATCTTCCCGCGCTTGGGCGCCCGGACGTGAAGTCAGCATGGTATTGAATAACCCGGCTAGAGCTCCCTCCCCACTGCTGGGGAAACTTAACCCTATCCTAGCTGAACCAGGACACCTTGGGACAGACATTGGTGCATCCAGCACCAAGGGCCCAGGGCCTGGGGCTGGTGCCAGAGTGTCCCTGGCCTGGTGGCAGGGCCAGGGATGGGGGAAAGGCAGTGGGGCTCTGAGGGTCTTACCGCAACTTGGCGACGACCAGTTCCTCCTGGAGGAGGAGAAGGCGTCTCTCGCTCCTCCTGTGGCCCCGGGTCAGCCACACGTCCGTGCTCAGCACCGCCTCAGCGTCGGTGAGAGCCTCCCTGCGGAGCAGAGAGCGGTGGGCATGAGAAAGGCTGTGGCTGAGGGGCCCGGCCGTGCCCGCCCGTCCCCGAGCCCCGGGGGGAGCCTACCTGGAGTGCCAGCAGCAGTTGGCCTGGCCCATCCTGCCCGGGACAGGAGGACCCCTCGCTCTGCACCAAGGATGTGGCCCAGCTGGCCACAGCGAGGATGGGAAGCAGGGTGCCGGTGCCGGGAAGCGCTGTTCGGCCAGACCCTGCCTCCTCCCAGAGCTGCTCCGTGCCAGCACAGCCCCGTGCTGCCGGCTCTGGTGGCTGCTGGCTCCAAAATGGCCGACGCTGGGAGCCCAACGGAAAGTGGGCGGGGCCTCGTGCTGGGGGTTCTCTCCAGCATGGCCCTGGCTGTCTTGCCCCGGGCAGCCCAGAGCAGGGCAGAGCAGAGGGGAAGCACCCCCTCCCTCCGCCTGCTGCCAGTGGTCTGCCTGCTGCAGCCCGGGATGCAGTTCGCCCCCAATGCCCCAGGGGTACTTTGCTGGCTCCAAGTTGCTCAACTTCGGGTCCACCATCACCCCAGGGCTCTGCACAGCTGCTTTCCAGCTGGGTCTCCCCCAGCACATACAGCTCCAGGGGCTTGTTCCTCCCCAGGTCCAGGACTTTGCTCTTCCCTCTTCCCCTTCTTCAACGACAGGAAGCTCCTGGCAGCCCCTTTCTCCAGCCTGTCAAGGTCCCTCTGGTTGGCAACACAACCCTCGGCTGCAGGAGCCTCTCCTCCCAGTCATGTGCCTTCTGCAAGCTGTCTGAGGGTGTGCTCTGCCCCATCATCCGGATCACTGAATGTGGACAGGGCGCGCATCATGCCGCGCAGGGCTTTGTCACAGAATGATCAGAAATTGAGGGGGAAGATCCACTTTTGTGTGTGTGTGTGTGTGTGTGTATTATAAATATGGTGCTTCTCCCTGTCATCCCTTCAAGCCATTAAAAGGTGCACAGGCTCTCTCGTTTTTCATTTGAATGTCACACCTCTTCTTAGTACTGACCTTACGTGCAACGTTGTATCGGGCTGTACTCTCGCATAGACTGTTGGATAGTACCTAGCCTAGATTAGTAGAGAGCAGATTAATCTGCATTACCGGTGCTAACACCAGTGACGGGAGGTTGCATCTGGCTGTTCAGCCAAAGGATAAAAATCAAAGGTGTCTCTTGAACTCAGTGGGCTATTGACTGAATTCATCACGCTCAAAAAACAAAAGCTACAGGAGAAAGGCATATTCTATCTTGACTGCTACAATGCATGTTTTAGGAGGTATGAAGATAAACCCTCCGTGCCCCTCCGCCCACCCCCTTCCAAGAAAAAGGACTAGAGAAAAAAGATGCAACTTCTAGAGCAATGAGGCTTTTAATAGCCAAGTAAATTTCCCTGTATCATGCCCATTCAATGAGCTACTTTGTCTGACACTCTGCCTTACTCGGTACCAGCATAAGACTCTTCCAGGAAATATTAAACAAACAAAAAAAAAAAAATATTGCTGTACAGCCAGTTGCCTGCGTTACGCTATGGAAGATGTAGAATTCCTCTCTGATCCACAACTTTCCACCTACAAGCAAAACCGTAGTGAAGCTTTCCTCCATTTCCAATGCGCTCTGATGGCTCTTCCCCAGGGAAAGCCTTTCCTCTGTCACTCTGGGGGCATAGCTGGTCATAGGCAAGGCAAGCCCCGAGCCCCACGCACCATCCAAGGCCACCACCGTCCTCCTGTAGCCGTGAGCAAGATCTCAAACTCCTTTTCCGCTGCAGGAGAAGAGTTGTTAATAGAAATGGATGCACATGGCACAGTCTGTTCCAGAACAGTCACAGCTGTTCAAAGCTTTCCGTGCCCTGGATTGGGGGGTTTCAGGACCAGCTCCTGGGTCAGCTTGCACCGAGGCTAGCGACAGCTGTGCTTCATGCAGGTAACTCAGGTTTAACCCTTTGTCCCCTGACCATCCCCACAGGTCCAGCAGCATAGAAAGTCACAGTGGGCTGCGTTGGAGCAACCTGCTCCGCTGGACTTGTGGCAAATGTTGCGTCTGCATCCCTGCCCTTCTGTTCTCCCTGTAGGGTCCTGGTCAATACAACAAGCTGCTCTCCCTGGAAATGACCATCGTGGCGAAAGACAGGCTCCACTGTGAGCCACGACCTTCACCCACCGAGCAGCCAGCACAGCCAGGGACACGTTTGTGCGAAAGTCCCTTCTCATGGCAAAAAGGGGATCCATAGTCAGCTTTGGATGTCGTGTGTCTGGTGTAACTGTTGATACTGCGCAATGCCTTGGTTAAAATAGAAGCGACGAAGAGAGTTAAAAACCTGCCCTTTTCAGGAAAAATGCAGGAAATCGGCATCTTTTGGCTATTTTACACTCCAACAAGAAAGATTGTGGGCCCGTGTTTTGCTGATTAGGGATACCAATCAAACTCAGACACCAGAGTGAAAAGAGCAGGCGTATTTTACTGGAAATAGCTAAATCATGTAACAGAATAATACAGAAAACATACAACAAGAAAAGACAGAATAGTGCACTTAAACAAACAGGAAAATACAGGGTAATGCATCAAATCGTTACTACACGAGAGAGAGAATAGTGATTAAGAAAGATCCATCACCACTTGCATATGTTACCATCATCCAGATCCGCAGTCGCCGGGGAGCCCCGGTTACAGCGAGGATTTGGAGAGCCTTTCCCGGCAAGTGGGAAATCCTACGCGGTGCGTCCACCCGTAGGTGAGGCTTCCAAAGTCGCTGTGAGCGGGTCCCGCCTTATATACCCCCAAATCAGCAAGCCAGAATAACTGGCACCTTTGTTTTGAGCGGAACATCTGGTTTCACTCTCACATTAGATTCCCCCGGAGCCTGGCCAGGGCTCAAGGGAGAAGCTAAGGGAGTTTCCCTGCTTATCTAATTTATTTATGTTCTTTTTAGAACAAGGCCACACGTCTGGTCCCAAGGCCGGACAGCAGGCTTCATGGCCTTGTTAACTTACCTGTACGCAAAAAAGAAGATACATACATTCAGGATAGACATGTTTTCATTACATTCATCATCAGTCAGGAGTCTATGATATCTAAGCTACATCTTTCATTAATGAGCATACATATTTCGTTAATGACTACATACTAAGTTAGCAGCTTTGGCTCGGGGCCTGTGGTTCAGGCTTCAATACTTCAACACTTTAGCACTTTTTACATCAGGATAGGCGGTTTGTTATAACCTAGTACAATACCTACTAGCACAACGGTTATCAGTTACAAAATATACAGGATTCATCTATAGGTCAACTCTGGCTTGGGCCTATTGTCCGAGCCTTAGCACTTCAGCCCGGTGGTTAATGCTTTAAGGGAAGTTCAGCACGTTGGGAAAAGGGATATAAGACCACTCTTCTGGACACTGTCTGGACTGGGCTAGGCTGGGCTTGGAGAGCCTGGGAGGGTCCCCGGGGTCCCAGCTTTCCTGCAGTGCTGACTGTGGCGGCTGCGGCCTGTTCTTTCCTGCCGTGCTGACTGCACCCACCTGGTGGGGCTGTCCTTGGGAAGGGCACCAGAGCTGAAAAAGCCCCTGGTAGAGGGGCGGGGAGAAGCTCTTCTCCAGAGATTTGCCAGAAACTCTCCAGAGCATCCCTTTTCCAGCGCATGAGATGCTCTGTGTGACAAGGGAAGGTGCCCATTAGTCCACAGTCCTGGGCAAGCGGGTCTAGGTGACCCTGCTTGAGCAGGCAGGTTGGACCAGAGGACCTTCACAGGTCCCTCCCAGCCTCAGCTGTTCTATGGGATTCTGTGCTTCGTTTGACTCCTCAAGCACCTGAACTCAGCCCCGATGCCTGCTGGAAAGGATTCTGGCGCAAGGGATGATGATCCCAAACTCCTCCACTAGGATTCATCCCAAAACAACTTCTACCTAGTCCAGAATATCGTATGGCACACACAGTCAGAAGGGAGAAAATGTCCTTTTATTGTGGACATCCAGTGCAGGAGCCCAGGAGTCACAGGGGTTCAACCAGTAACAAGAAATCAGCACCTACAACGACAGAGCCAGAAAGCACTGGTAAAGCCACAAAGGCAGGAACAGGCATGGCTTGGTTCCCCTTTCTTTGGGAAACACAGTTGACAAGGAATTGTTGATATCCCAGAAGAGAGCTACTGCTGGCCTTAGCTCCGGGGTGGCTCTGGCACCTTATCCCCTCTAAGGTAATGCCCTTAGAGAGCTGTGCATGTGCAGAGGTGCACAGTGCCCCTGTGCCACACAGCAGGGCTCCCCTGGGGAGCTGCCACGGGGTTATTTCCAAACCCTGCATAGCACCATCCCTCGCCGTCCCTTGCCAGTCAGTTGGACTGACTTAGAGCAGGGTGGAGAGTTGGCAAAGATAGGCAGCAAAGCCTGGTACACACCTGGGGCTTCCTGATCTTTCGCACCTCCCTGCTTTTCTTCTGTCCCCTTCTTTTCCTCTCTTCTCTTCTTTGCTTCGTGGCATGGCCTCTCCTCTGCCCAGGTCTCTTCTCTCTTTCGTTTCCTTTGGCCGTCGTCTTCCTGGCAGGAGCCTGCAAACCTTTCCATCCCACAGCATGGTTAGACAGGGAAAGCCAGGATCAACTGGAATCAGCTCTTGATTTAACCAAAGCTGACTCGTTTTACCTTCTGTGCTCCGAGAGGCTCTTCAGTTCTTCTGCGCATCCCAGGGATTCTACCACGGTCTCAGTGGTGGCTGGAGACAAAGCAACGGGTGCCTAAAACAGAAAGGTCGTCATTAGCAGGTGGCAAGGGATGCCCTGAAGTAGTAAGCAACTGCTTGGCACGTTGCTGCCTTAGCTCTACAGGGGAGATCTCTTTGGCTGGTTTGAGTCAGCCCTTTCTTCCAAGGTTCTCGCTCTGGAACACAGTGTTCACATGGGTGGGGGACAGTCCATTTGTGGGGGCCATTCAGCAGAGAGCCTGCGATCCCCTGCCAGGCAAGGAAAGGCTTGCCCACTTCCTTCTGCCAGCATTTCTTCTGCCCTCCCAAGACAGAGCTCTGCGGATGTCCATTTGGTGCAAGACAACCTTCTGTGGTGGGAGGCTTTGCTTTTGAAATCTATCTTTCTGTGGCGTTTTGTAGGTATTTCCTCTGATTAAGCACATGCCTAAGGCATAGGAGAAAAGACCTTTCCAGTTTTACTGACAGTGTATCATTCCATGGGGGGAAAAATAAAATGCAAAGCCACAAGAGACTGAACGCCAGGAAGAGGCACAGCAGCTGCTTGGACTCAACAGCAACTGCCCTCCTCCTGCCTAAGACACATTGTTGCAGCGCTTGTGGAGCTGCCATACCTCCGCCCTTTCTGCTCCCACCACCGCCTCTCCCCCCGCTGCTCTCTGGAGGATGAGCAGAGAGGCTGGTGCATCCAGGCAGGCTTTTGCCTGGTGCTCGGCATCTGCTTCGCCTGGAGGGCCGTGCTGCTTTTCCAAAGGCAACTCTGGAAAGCAAAAGCGTGTGCAGCAAAGTGACTGGTTGGAAGTGGACAACAGCTAAAGCAAAACCCACAGGAAGCCCTACCCCAGCTGTCTGCTCAGGCTGTGACAGCCCTCAGTCCCTCCTCATACCTGTGGGTCTGTCCACGGGCTCAGGTGACGTCTGGCCAGCCATCTCCTCCCCAAAGATGTCGCTGCCGTTTTCAATCAGAAATTCCACCAGCAGCTTCACCTGCACACATCAAAGCCTTGGTTTCAGGGCAGGTGTCTGAAAACACGTCAAGCAGCCTTTCCCGCTCCTGAGCCTTGCTTCTGCGCAGAAGGCTGTGGCTGTGGGGCTGCTCTTCCAGGCAGCCACTCCACCGGCATTTGCGCAAGAGAGGAGCAAGCTCTGAGGGTCCAGGCAGGCTGCAGCCAGCCGGTCAGTACAGCGTACCTTCTCGGTCACCTCCAGCGCGGCCTCGAGGGGGAGCAGCTCCTCGTCAGGTGGGCCCAGCAGGTTTGGCCCCAGGCAGATGGCCAGGTTGCTGGAGGTCATTCTGCTGGTGGACACGTGGTGGCCGATGTTCTGCAGCAGGGAGAGCAGCCGCTGGAGGAGGAGGAGATGGGCTGCAGGCAACTTCTCGGCCACCCTGAGGGAGCAGGAACACAACGTTAAGGAAGCAGATGCTGCCCACAGCTGTCCCTGAAGCTTGCACAAGGCAGGCGGGAGCCAGTGTCTGTGCTGCGCCACTTTCCAGGTGCTCTCAGGCAGCGATCAGGAGGAAAACACACTGTTGCTTCCCAGCTCCTGGTTTCACCCAAGCCCACGCAAGGGAAGGCTCCCTGCCCACGCCCTTTCCCCCCGAAATGCAACCCCAGCCCAGCAAATGCAAGCTGCCAGAAAATGCAACCTTCTAAGGAGCCCGTCCCTTTTCAGGCAAGTCCCAGGACTCTGCCACTCCCTACTCAACAGGCAGGCTGCTGGCCACACTTACACTTTCAGCGCTTCCACCCTGGCCTCCTTGCTTGGCCTCTCCATGGCTTGCATCCAGTCCTGGTAGACGCCGACAACGAGGAGCTTGCCGGGGATGCTGCGTAGAAAGTCCTGCAAGGCCAAGGGCTTCAGGTGAGCCTTTGAAGATTCCAGGCCAGCCAGGAGCTCTTCCAGCTGCAGGGCAGAAGCGCTCACCTTCAAGATGGCAGCTAGCAGGATGACAGGCTGGTTTGCCAGGTCCACATCTGCGCCGCGGTCGAGGTCCTCCTTCAGCTTCTGGAGCGCTGTCCCCCTGTCGGATCTCCGGAATATCCCCTCCGTCGACGGTCCTCTCTGGTACAGGATGTCCAGGAGCTCCTGCGGGAGACGCAGGAGGACAGCTGCTTGGCTGAAGAAACAAGTGACAGCAGAGGCCAGAGCTCTGCCCCAGGCTGGGCTCCCCCCCGCCCCCGCAAAGGGTCTGGCGCCAGAAGCGGTGGCCGTGGGTGAAGAGCCCAGTGCCCCAGCCACCCCCGCAGACGCTGGGGACACTGCCTCTGGAGCAGCCGGAGGGAGGGCTGGGGCTCCCCTGTCCAGGCTGGCCTACCTGGATGGGCCGGGGCAGCGTGCCGGCCTCCTCGCAGAGGGCTGCCAGGGGCTGCCCAAAGAGCGCCCTGCTGCAGCCGGAGCCCGCCTGCCCTGGCGCCGGGGCAGCGGCCGGGCTCTGCCGCAGCGCAAAGGGCCAGGGCAGCCCCCTCCTCCTCCTGCTGCTGCTGCCGCCGCCGCTCCCTCCCGCTGCAAAGGGAAAGAGAGCAAGAGCCCGTCAGTGGGAACCGCCAGGCCAGTGCTCCCGGAGCCTGCCCTGCCCTGCCCTGCCCTGCCTGCAGCGCGGTGCTGAGTGCTGCGGCGGGACGGGACGGGACGGGACGGGACGGGCAGGGAGCCGGCAGCTGGAGCCAGGGCTCTGGCTCAGCGGCTCCGGCTCGCAGTCTCCTGAGAGCCAGCGGGACAGCGGGACAGCCCCGCCCAGCCCTCGCCCTGCCCTCCTCCAGGCTGCGAGCAGCAGCAGAGGGAGGCTCCCTGTCCCGCAGAATCACGTCCAGCGGCCGCTGCCCAGCGGGTGTCCTTGCTCGTCCGGGTGACGTCCGTCCTCCCTTGGGGTGCCCGACCTGCGGGGTGACACTCAGGGAACAAGGGAGCACGGCTCCTCCCGGCTCTGGCCGAGGAGCAGGGACCCATCTGCCCGGCTCTGGGGACAGAGCTCAGGCAGGCAGCACCTCGAGTGCTCAGCACTGTCGAAGGGTCCCGAGCACTCAGCTCTCTCCTGCTGCAGTGTGATGGGCACCGATTTCCTCTGGCCAAAGGGCAGCAGCAACAGCATCCTCAGTTGTGCAGACGTGCCGGTCCAGGAGAAAAGAAGGCCCTCCCTGCCCTTCGTTCCCAAACTTACCTGGTGAGTGGCAAAGTCCGCCTCCACTGGTAGACGGGGCTGTTGGAGGCCCTTGCTTGGGGTCAGCCTGCAAGAAGCAGGCTGCACTTAGAGAGCATCCCCGCGGCAGAAAGGGCCACCAGCAAGCGGCCACCCGGCACCAGCAGCCTGAGGGCGGCAGAGCGGGGACCCTCTGCCCTCCCACGCTCTCTACCTCACGTGGCAGGTTTCCTCCCAGCACCACCAGCAAGGACATGCGGCGTTCCTGGTAGCTCCCCAACCCTCTCTGCACCCAGGCTGGCACCGCGGGACCCTCCCTCCCTCCTGCACAGGCTCACCCCACTCGCCGCACAGCCCTGGCACCCCGGCACAGCCAGAGGTGGGTGAAAGGCAGCCGTTCTCACCTCTGTCTGGCCCTCCATCAGCCTCTCCAGGCTCCTGGCGCTGAATGTCCTCCACTGGGCAGGAGAGAAAGAGTGGAAGGAGGTGAGCAGCGATGCCTCTGCTGCTCGGCTGGAGGGCCAGTGCTCGGGGACAGCGGCCAGACTAGAGAGACACTCACTCCATGGCGTCGGCTCAGCTCCTTCTGCAGGAGTTTGATGGACGGGACGTTGGTCACTCGGGCTCCCGTGGCTCCTTCGGGTGTCCTGTCACCAGGAAAGGACAGGGAGAAAGCTGGCTGAGCCCCAAGCCACCTCTTTTCCCTTGTCAGGCAGCTCTGCCCGAGAGCTGCCCACAGCCGCAGCGGCAGCTCTCCCCACCTGGGGAGCTGTGTTCCCCCATCCGGCCGCGCCTGAAGCACCCCCCTAGCTTACCCCAGCAGCTTGCCCAGCCACAGCTGCTTCAGTGCCCGGGAGCTGCAGAAAGAGAGGAGAACCAGCATCAGGCCCCGCTGCCCCCCAGCCCCTGGGCCCCTGCACAGCCTTGCCCCTTGGGAAGGGCTGAGGGGCAGCACGAGGCCCCGTGGGGCAGGACAGGGGTGCTGCCCAAGCCCTGGCTCCCTCGTTGCTGCCAGAGCAGCTGCTCCTGCCCTTCCCTTCTGGGGACCAAAAGGCGACCAGGGGATGCAGGATGTGGGAACGCATCCCCATCCCTCCCTGCCCAGGCTCTGCATGGAGGGCAGAGGCCATTCACAGGGTGGCGTGGGCATGGTTGGGACCCTCTCCTGCCCAGCCGTGGGACGTGGCACCACGACTCACCCGAAAGTGGCAACACAGGTGCCGCTGGGCCAGATGAGGAGGATGGAGGTCCCGTCCTCATCGCTGCCTTCCTCCTCCTCCTCCTCTTTGATGTCCCCCGCTGTCTCCTTCCCGCTGCTCAGCACCCACAGCTGGTCCAGGGCCAGGCGGAGCTGTGGGCGCAGGGTGGTGCCACGTCTGTGGAGAAGAGAGACAGGCAGTGAGCCGGAGGTGGCCGCCTTGGGGTGCCCCCGGGCAGAGCCCTGCCCCCCACCTGCCCTTGTGTGGTGGTTTAGGCCCTGCCGGGACCAGAGACCACATTGCCACTGCCCCTCCCCCACCCTCCGACCGGAACGGGGCAGGGAGTGAAATACAAACCCCGGGGTTGCGATAACGAGACGTTTAATACAACAATGCAACAACAACAAACCAAACAACAACAAGAACGATAACAATAGCAATAACAGTAATAACAATAAACAGAACAAGGGATATAGCGATACAGCAGTGAGGAGAGCGACCCCACACCACGCGTTTACCAACTGAGCAATCCCACACCACTGAGGGATCTTCTGAGAGGCCGGGTAAGGGAGACAATTGCTCAACCTCCTCCAGGGCAGCTATACCAAAGGCTCACCAGTACTCTCTTGGGTCTTTAAATTACCCTCTCCTGAGGTAATCTATACCTAGGATGCACGGGGCATCTGGGCCAGTCACAATGGGGTGCTTACGCCAGTCCTTCCCAGTTAAGCTTACTTCAGCTTCTAATAGGGTCAGCTGTTGGGACCCCCCTGTCACTCCGGAGAGACAGATGGGTTCAACCCCACTGTATGGCATCAGGGTGCACTGTGCACCAGTATCTACCAAGGCCTTATATTCTCGTGGGTCTGATGTGCCAGGCCATCGGATCCACACCGTCCAGTAAATCCGATTATCCCTTTCCTCCACCTGGCTGGAGGCAGGGCCCCTCTAATCCTGCTCAGCATCACTCACTTGTTGTAAGAGCGACTCCTGCAAGAATGACTCACTTGTCCCCTCAAGACGGTCAGACATAATGTTGGCCATTCTATTCTGTCTGGGGGATTTCCGACTGGACACTGGAGCTGCGTCTCTCTTGGAAGACTCCCCTTTCATGGTGGTCTTCCCTTTCAGCTGCTGTACTCGTGCAGCTAGGGCGAGAGTGGGCTGTCCATCCCACCTCCTCGTGTTTTCCCCATGGTCGCGGAGGAAGAACCACAGGGTGCCCTGTGGTGTGTACCTTCCACTGCCCTTCTCTTGGGTGGGGAAACGCCTGCTTCTAATGGCTGAGACATCGGCCCGTGCAGGTGGAATGTAGGACATGTCCTCTTCCACTTTCTGGAGCCTCTGAGACAGTTCCCTTACAGCTGAAACCCAGGCATGTTGGGAGGAAGGGAGATTTCCCTCATATTGCTGGAGCTGGCCAATCACTTCGTCCACTGTTTCAGTCTGGGTGTCTTGCCACCAGGACGCTACTGCTAGTGCTTTGGAATGTGCCTCTGGTGCACTTTGCAAGAACTTCCGCCACATCAGCTGTGTGCAAGGGGCCTGATCTGGATCCGTGGGTGACCGCTCATCATTCAGATCACCATAAACCATGTCAAACACAGCCAATTCCCTGAGGTTCTGAATGCCTTTCTCCATGTTGGTCCCCTTGCCTAACCGACATAGAACATCATCCTTGTAGGGGTACCTCTCCCTTACACTGAGCAGGAGTCGCCTCCAAAGGCTGAGGGTATGAGCCTGTATCCCTATTGCCTTGTCAATACCAGCCTCCCTGGCTAAAGATCCCAGCTGCTTGGCCTCTCTCCCCTCCAATTCCAAAACACCAGCTCCACGATGCCAGCATCGGAGCAGACGGGTTCAAATTTGCTCGCCTGGAAGGCAGCTGAAATCCTTCCGCATATCTCGCAACTCACTCAGGGATAGAGATCGGATGGTTACCTCCGGCTCTTCCTCCTGTTCTCGTGATGGGCCTGGTTCATCATCACCCTGTACACTGCGAGGGGATTTTTTGGTATATTTGGTTTTCTGTATCGGGGCGACTCATACTGGCACTGCTTGTCCCTCTGGCCCAGCTGCTGTGCTGGTGGAGGCGACTGGTACTGCCACTGCCTGTCCCCCTGGCCCAGCTGCTGTGCTAGTGGAGGTGACTGGTACTGGCACTGGCTGTCACTCTGGCCCAGCTGCTGTGCTAGTGGAGGTGACTCGTACTGGCACTGCCTGTCCCCCTTGCCCAGCTGCTGTGCTAGTGGAGGCTACTGGTATTGGCACTGCCTGTCCCCCTGGCCCAGCTGCTCTGCTGGTGGTGGTGACTGGTACTGGCACTGGCTGTCCCTCTGGCCCAGCTGCTCTGCTGGTGGAGGTGACTGGTACTGGCACTGCCTGTCACTCTGGCCCAGCTGCTGTGCTGGTGGAGGTGACTGGTACTGGTACTGCCTGTCCCCCTGGCCCAGCTGCTGTGCTAGTGGAGGCGACTGGTACTGGTACTGCCTGTCCCTCTGGCCCAGCTGCTGTGCTGGTGGAGGTGACTGGTACTGGCACTGCCTGTCCCCCTGGCCCAGATGCTGTGCTGGTGGAGGTGACTGGTACTGGCACTGCCTGTCACTCTGGCCCAGCCGCTGTGCTGCTGGAGTTGACTGGTACTGCCACTGCCTGTCCCCCTGGCCCAGCTGATGTGCTAGTGGAGGTGACTCGTACTGGCACTGCCTGTCCCTCTGGCCCAGCTGCTGTGCTAGTGGAGGCAACTAGTACTGGCACTGCCTGTCCCCCTGGCCCAGCTGCTGTGCTGGTGGAGGTGACTGGTACTGGCACTGCCTGTCACTCTGGCCCAGCTGCTGTGCTAGTGGAGGCGACTGGTATTGGCACTGCCTGTCCCCCTTGCCCAGCTGCTCTGCTGGTGGAGGTGACTGGTACTGGCACTGCCTGTCACTCTGGCCCAGATGCAGTGCTAGTGGAGGTGACTGGTATTGGCACTGCCTGTCCCTCTGGCCCAGCTGCTCTGCTGGTGGAGGTGACTGGTACTGGCACTGCCTGTCCCTCTGGCCCAGCTGCTCTGCTGGTGGAGGTGACTGGTTCTGGCACTGCCTGTCACTCTGGCCCAGCTGAAGTGCTAGTAGTGGCGACTGGTACTGGCACTGCCTGTCACTCTGGCCCAGCTGCTGTGCTGGTGGAGGCGACTGGTACTGGCACTGGCTGTCCCTCTGTCCCAGCTGCTGTGCTGGTGGAGGTGACTGGTACTGGCACTGCCTGTCACTCTGGCCCAGCTGCTGTGCTAGTGGAGGCGACTGCTACTGGCACTGCCTGTCCCTCTGGCCCAGCTGCTGTGCTGGTGGAGGTGACTGGTACTGCCACTGCCTGTCCCTCTGGCCCAGCTGCTGAGCTAGTGGAGGCGACTGCTACTGGCACTGCCTGTCACTCTGGCCCAGCTGCTGTGCTGGTGGAGGCGACTGGTACTGGCACTGGCTGTCCCTCTGTCCCAGCTGCTGTGCTAGTGGAGGCGACTGGTACTGGCACTGCCTGCCCCTCTGTCCCAGCTGCTGTGCTAGTGGAGGCGACTGCTACTGGCACTGCCTGTCCCTCTGGCCCAGCTGCTGTGCTGGTGGAGGTGACTGGTACTGGCACTGCCTGTCCCCCTGGCCCAGATGCTGTGCTAGTGGAGGTGACTGGTACTGGCACTGGCTGTCCCTCTGTCCCAGCTGCTGTGCTAGTGGAGGTGACTGGTACTGGCACTGGCTGTCCCTCTGTCCCAGTTGCTGTGCTAGTAGAGGCGACTGGTACTGGCACTGCCTGTCCCTCTGGCCCAGCTGCTGTGCTGGTGGAGGTGACTGGTATTGGCACTGCCTGTCCCTCTGGCCCAGCTGCTGTGCTGGTGGAGGTGACTGGTATTGGCACTGCCTGTCCCCCTTGCCCAGCTGCTCTGCTAGTGGAGGTGACTGGTATTGGCACTGCCTGTCCCTCTGACCCAGCTGCTGTGCTGGTGGAGGTGACTGGTACTGCCACTGCCTGTCACTCTGGCCCAGCTGCAGTGCTAGTGGAGGTGACTGGTACTGGCACTGCCTGTCCCTCTGGCCCAGCTCTTCTGCTGGTGGAGGTGACTGGTTCTGGCACTGCCTGTCCCTCTGGCCCAGCTGCTGTGCTGGTGGAGGTGACAGGTACTGGCACTGCCTGTCACTCTGGCCCAGCTGCAGTGCTAGTAGTGGCGACTGGTATGGGCACTGCCTGTCCCCCTTGCCCAGCTGCTGTGCTGCTGGAGGCGACTGGTATTGGCACTGCCTGTCCCCCTGGCCCAGCTGCTGTGCTAGTGGAGGCGACTGGTACTGGCACTGGCTGTCCCTCTGTCCCAGCTGCTGTGCTGGTGGTGGTGACTGGTACTGGCACTGCCTGTCCCCCTGGCCCAGATGCTGTGCTGGTGGAGGTGACTGGTACTGGCACTGGCTGTCCCTCTGTCCCAGCTGCTGTGCTAGTAGTGGCGACTGCTACTGGCACTGCCTGTCCCTCTGGCCCAGCTGCTGTGCTAGTAGTGGCGACTGGTACTGGCACTGCCTGTCACTCTGGCCCAGCTGCTGTGCTGGTGGAGGCGACTGGTACTGGCACTGCCTGTCACTCTGGCCCAGCTGCTGTGCTGGTGGAGGCGACTGGTACTGGCACTGGCTGTCCCTCTGTCCCAGCTGCTGTGCTAGTGGAGGCGACTGGTACTGGCACTGCCTGCCCCTCTGTCCCAGCTGCTGTGCTAGTGGAGGCGACTGCTACTGGCACTGCCTGTCCCTCTGGCCCAGCTGCTGTGCTGGTGGAGGTGACTGGTATTGGCACTGCCTGTCCCTCTGGCCCAGCTGCTGTGCTGGTGGAGGTGACTGGTACTGCCACTGCCTGTCACTCTGGCCGAGCTGCAGTGCTAGTAGTGGCGACTGGTATTGGCACTGCCTGTCCCCCTTGCCCAGCTGCTCTGCTGGTGGAGGTGACTGGTACTGGCACTGCCTGTCCCTCTGGCCCAGCTGCAGTGCTAGTGGAGGTGACTGGTATTGGCACTGCCTGTCCCCCTTGCCCAGCTGCTGTGCTGCTGGAGGCGACTGGTATTGGCACTGCCTGTCCCCCTGGCCCAGCTGCTCTGCTGGTGGAGGTGACTGGTACTGGCACTGCCTGTCCCTCTGGCCCAGCCGCTGTGCTGCTGGAGGTGACTGGTACTGGCACTGCCTGTCACTCTGGCCCAGCTGCAGTGCTAGTAGTGGCGACTGGTACTGGCACTGGCTGTCCCTCTGTCCCAGCTGCTGTGCTGGTGGTGGTGACTGGTACTGGCACTGCCTGTCCCCCTGGCCCAGATGCTGTGCTGGTGGAGGTGACTGGTACTGGCACTGGCTGTCCCTCTGTCCCAGCTGCTGTGCTGGTGGAGGTGACTGGTACTGGCACTGGCTGTCCCTCTGTCCCAGCTGCTGTGCTAGTAGAGGCGACTGCTACTGGCACTGCCTGTCCCTCTGGCCCAGCTGCTGTGCTAGTAGTGGCGACTGGTACTGGCACTGCCTGTCACTCTGGCCCAGCTGCTGTGCTGGTGGAGGCGACTGGTACTGGCACTGCCTGTCCCTCTGGCCCAGCTGCTGTGCTGGTGGAGGCGACTGGTACTGGCACTGGCTGTCCCTCTGTCCCAGCTGCTGTGCTAGTGGAGGCGACTTGTACTGGCACTGCCTGCCCCTCTGTCCCAGCTGCTGTGCTAGTGGAGGCGACTGCTACTGGCACTGCCTGTCCCTCTGGCCCAGCTGCTGTGCTGGTGGAGGTGACTGGTACTGGCACTGCCTGTCCCCCTGGCCCAGATGCTGTGCTAGTGGAGGTGACTGGTACTGGCACTGGCTGTCCCTCTGTCCCAGCTGCTGTGCTAGTGGAGGTGACTGGTACTGGCACTGCCTGTCCCTCTGTCCCAGTTGCTGTGCTAGTAGAGGCGACTGGTACTGGCACTGCCTGTCCCTCTGGCCCAGCTGCTGTGCTGGTGGAGGTGACTGGTATTGGCACTGCCTGTCCCTCTGGCCCAGCTGCTGTGCTGGTGGAGGTGACTGGTACTGCCACTGCCTGTCACTCTGGCCCAGCTGCAGTGCTAGTAGTGGCGACTGGTACTGGCACTGGCTGTCCCTCTGTCCCAGCTGCTGTGCTGGTGGTGGTGACTGGTACTGGCACTGCCTGTCCCCCTGGCCCAGATGCTGTGCTGGTGGAGGTGACTGGTACTGGCACTGGCTGTCCCTCTGTCCCAGCTGCTGTGCTGGTGGAGGTGACTGGTACTGGCACTGCCTGTCCCTCTGGCCCAGCTGCTCTGCTGGTGGAGGTGACTGGTTCTGGCACTGCCTGTCACTCTGGCCCAGCTGCTGTGCTGGTGGAGGCGACTGGTACTGGCACTGCCTGTCACTCTGGCCCAGCTGCTGTGCTAGTGGGGGCGACTGCTACTGGCACTGCCTGTCACTCTGGCCCAGCTTCTGTGCTGGTGGAGGTGACTGGTACTGCCACTGCCTGTCACTCTGGCCCAGCTGCTGTGCTAGTGGAGGCGACTGCTACTGGCACTGCCTGTCACTCTGGCCCAGCTGCTGTGCTGGTGGAGGTGACTGGTACTGGCACTGCCTGTCACTCTGTCCCAGCCGCTGTGCTGCTGGAGGTGACTGGTACTGGCACTGCCTGTCACTCTGGCCCAGCTGCAGTGCTAGTAGTGGCGACTGGTACTGGCACTGGCTGTCCCTCTGTCCCAGCTGCTGTGCTGGTGGTGGTGACTGGTACTGGCACTGCCTGTCCCCCTGGCCCAGATGCTGTGCTGGTGGAGGTGACTGGTACTGGCACTGGCTGTCCCTCTGTCCCAGCTGCTGTGCTGGTGGAGGTGACTGGTACTGGCACTGGCTGTCACTCTGGCCCAGCTGCTGTGCTAGTAGTGGCGACTGGTATTGGCACTGCCTGTCACTCTGGCCCAGCTGCTGTGCTAGTGGAGGCGACTGCTACTGGCACTGCCTGTCCCTCTGGCCCAGCTGCTGTGCTAGTAGTGGCGACTGGTATTGGCACTGCCTGTCACTCTGGCCCAGCTGCTGTGCTAGTGGAGGCGACTGCTACTGGCACTGCCTGTCCCTCTGGCCCAGCTGCTGTGCTGGTGGAGGTGACTGGTACTGGCACTGCCTGTCACTCTGGCCCAGCTGCTGTGCTAGTGGAGGCGACTGCTACTGGCACTGCCTGTCCCTCTGGCCCAGCTGCTGTGCTGGTGGAGGTGACTGGTACTGGCACTGCCTGTCCCCCTGGCCCAGATGCTGTGCTAGTGGAGGTGACTGGTACTGGCACTGGCTGTCCCTCTGTCCCAGCTGCTGTGCTGGTGGAGGTGACTGGTACTGGCACTGGCTGTCCCTCTGTCCCAGTTGCTGTGCTAGTAGAGGCGACTGGTACTGGCACTGCCTGTCCCTCTGGCCCAGCCTCTGTGCTGGTGCAGGTGACTGGTATTGGCACTGCCTGTCCCTCTGGCCCAGCTGCTGTGCTGGTGGAGGTGACTGGTACTGCCACTGCCTGTCACTCTGGCCGAGGTGCAGTGCTAGTAGTGGCGACTGGTACTGGCACTGCCTGTCCCTCTGTCCCAGCTGCTGTGCTAGTAGAGGCGACTGGTACTGGCACTGCCTGTCCCTCTGGCCCAGCTGCTGTGCTGGTGGAGGTGACTGGTACTGGCACTGCCTGTCACTCTGACCCAGCTGCTGTGCTAGTGGAGGCGACTGGTACTGGTACTGGCTGTCCCTCTGTCCCAGCTGCTGTGCTAGTAGAGGCGACTGGTACTGGCACTGGCTGTCCCTCTGTCCCAGCTGCTGTGCTAGTAGAGGCGACTGGTACTGGCACTGCCTGTCCCTCTGGCCCATCTGCTGTGCTAGTAGTGGCGACTGGTACTGGCACTGCCTGTCACTCTGGCCCAGCTGCTGTGCTGGTGGAGGCGACTGCTACTGGCACTGCCTGTCACTCTGGCCCAGCTGCTGTGCTGGTGGAGGTGACTGGTACTGCCACTGCCTGTCACTCTGGCCCAGCTGCTGTGCTAGTGGAGGCGACTGCTACTGGCACTGCCTGTCACTCTGGCCCAGCTGCTGTGCTGGTGGAGGTGACTGGTACTGGCACTGCCTGTCACTCTGTCCCAGCCGCTGTGCTGCTGGAGGTGACTGGTACTGGCACTGCCTGTCACTCTGGCCCAGCCGCTGTGCTGCTGGAGTTGACTGGTACTGCCACTGCCTGTCCCCCTGGCCCAGCTGCTGTGCTAGTGGAGGTGACTGGTACTGGCACTGGCTGTCCTTCTGTCCCAGCTGCTGTGCTAGTGGAGGTGACTCGTACTGGCACTGCCTGTCCCTCTGGCCCAGCTGCTGTGCTAGTGGAGGCAACTAGTACTGGCACTGCCTGTCCCCCTTGCCCAGCTGCTGTGCTAGTGGAGGCTACTGGTATTGGCACTGCCTGTCCCCCTGGCCCAGCTGCTCTGCTGGTGGTGGTGACTGGTACTGGCAGTGCCTGTCCCCCTTGCCCAGCTGCTGTGCTAGTGGAGGCAACTGGTACTGGCACTGCCTGTCCCCCTGGCCCAGCTGCTGTGCTGGTGGAGGTGACTGGTACTGGCACTGCCTGTCACTCTGGCCCAGCTGCTGTGCTGGTGGAGGTGACTGGTACTGGCACTGCCTGTCACTCTGGCCCAGCTGCTGTGCTAGTGGAGGCGACTGCTACTGGCACTGCCTGTCACTCTGGCCCAGCTGCTGTGCTGGTTGAGGTGACTGGTACTGGCACTGCCTGACTCCCTGGCCCAGATGCTGTGCTAGTGGAGGTGACTGGTACTGGCACTGGCTATCCCTCTGTCCCAGCTGCTGTGCTGGTGGAGGTGACTGGTACTGGCACTGGCTGTCCCTCTGTCCCATCTGCTGTGCTAGTGGCGGCGACTGGTATTGGCACTGCCTGTCCCCCTTGCCCAGCTGCTCTGCTGGTGGAGGTGACTGGTACTGGCACTGCCTGTCCCTCTGGCCCAGCTGCTCTGCTGGTGGAGGCAACTGGTACTGGCACTGCCTGTCCCTCTGGCCCAGCTGCTGTGCTAGTGGAGGCGACTGCTACTGGCACTGCCTGTCACTCTGGCCCAGCTGCTGTGCTGGTGGAGGTGACTGGTACTGCCACTGCCTGTCCCTCTGGCCCAGCTGCTGTGCTAGTGGAGGCGACTGCTACTGGCACTGCCTGACACTTTGGCCCAGCTGCTGTGCTAGTGGAGGTGACTGGTACTGGCAGTGCCTGTCCCCCTGGCCCCGCTGCTGTACCAGTATGTTCCCTTTCAGATCCTGCAGCTCTTTCTCCCCCTTCAGGGCAGTGAACAGTAGTAAAGGTGACATGGTAAGCATGGGCAAGCCCCCAGCACATTGCAGTGTGTTGTGTCTCCCGGGGTTTGTCAGATTGGCAAGACACCTTTTTCAGATACTCCACCAGTTTATCAGGACTCTGCACTTGTTCGGGAGTGAAATCCCAAACCGTTGGAGGTGACCACTGAGTCAGGCACTTGCCCATCTTTTCCCACACACCTTGCCATTTATAACTATCTGCCCTCGGGGCAGGTTTCCGGGTGCTGCTGTCATTGGAGAAATACCGCATGGCCCAAAACAAGATCCGGCAGACATTCAGAAAGCATTGTGCCGCAAACACACTGGCCTGGGTGCTCCAAGGATAGCTAAAACTCTGAAAAACCGAGAGGATCTCTTCCCCTGGCTCACCCATAGAGGGGGTGAGACCCCTAACAAAAGCCCAGGCAGCAAACAGGTACCGGTTCACCCCCACAAGCACTGATGCAAGCCCATTATAAGCAGTCAGCAGCCAGTATAGCAAAATAAAACCCTTGACACATTTTCCACCGACAACAAACGCCAGCACTGGGAACACACAGCGGATATAAGGATTAATCCAGCCCCACCACGCAAGCAAGTTGGCCAGCATTGCAAATGTTCCTTATCAAACAATACAAATAAAAACAGAAAAATTGCACCTAACAGATTGCTCTAACACACCTTCTCCTTTTGTCCTTATCTCAACCCTCTCGTGCCCCATGCTGGGCGCCAAAAAGGCTGTGGTGGTTTAGGCCCCGCCGGGACCCGAGACCACGCTGCCGCTGCCCCTCCCCCACCCTCCGACCGGAACGGGGCAGGGAGTGAAATACAAACCCCGGGGTTGAGGTAAGGAGAGGTTTAATACCACAGTGCCACAGCAACAAACCGAACAACAGCAAGAACAAGAACAATAACAGTAATAACAAGAAACAGAACAAGGGATATAGCGATACAGCAGTGAGGAGAGCGACCCCACACCACGCCTTTACCAATCTTCCCGCGCTTGGGCGCCCGGACGTGAAGTCAGCATGGTATTGAATAACCCGGCTAGAGCTCCCTCCCCACTGCTGGGGAAACTTAACCCTATCCTAGCTGAACCAGGACACCTTGGGACAGACATTGGTGCATCCAGCACCAAGGGCCCAGGGCCTGGGGCTGGTGCCAGAGTGTCCCTGGCCTGGTGGCAGGGCCAGGGATGGGGGAAAGGCAGTGGGGCTCTGAGGGTCTTACCGCAACTTGGCGACGACCAGTTCCTCCTGGAGGAGGAGAAGGCGTCTCTCGCTCCTCCTGTGGCCCCGGGTCAGCCACACGTCCGTGCTCAGCACCGCCTCAGCGTCGGTGAGAGCCTCCCTGCGGAGCAGAGAGCGGTGGGCATGAGAAAGGCTGTGGCTGAGGGGCCCGGCCGTGCCCGCCCGTCCCCGAGCCCCGGGGGGAGCCTACCTGGAGTGCCAGCAGCAGTTGGCCTGGCCCATCCTGCCCGGGACAGGAGGACCCCTCGCTCTGCACCAAGGATGTGGCCCAGCTGGCCACAGCGAGGATGGGAAGCAGGGTGCCGGTGCCGGGAAGCGCTGTTCGGCCAGACCCTGCCTCCTCCCAGAGCTGCTCCGTGCCAGCACAGCCCCGTGCTGCCGGCTCTGGTGGCTGCTGGCTCCAAAATGGCCGACGCTGGGAGCCCAACGGAAAGTGGGCGGGGCCTCGTGCTGGGGGTTCTCTCCAGCATGGCCCTGGCTGTCTTGCCCCGGGCAGCCCAGAGCAGGGCAGAGCAGAGGGGAAGCACCCCCTCCCTCCGCCTGCTGCCAGTGGTCTGCCTGCTGCAGCCCGGGATGCAGTTCGCCCCCAATGCCCCAGGGGTACTTTGCTGGCTCCAAGTTGCTCAACTTCGGGTCCACCATCACCCCAGGGCTCTGCACAGCTGCTTTCCAGCTGGGTCTCCCCCAGCACATACAGCTCCAGGGGCTTGTTCCTCCCCAGGTCCAGGACTTTGCTCTTCCCTCTTCCCCTTCTTCAACGACAGGAAGCTCCTGGCAGCCCCTTTCTCCAGCCTGTCAAGGTCCCTCTGGTTGGCAACACAACCCTCGGCTGCAGGAGCCTCTCCTCCCAGTCATGTGCCTTCTGCAAGCTGTCTGAGGGTGTGCTCTGCCCCATCATCCGGATCACTGAATGTGGACAGGGCGCGCATCATGCCGCGCAGGGCTTTGTCACAGAATGATCAGAAATTGAGGGGGAAGATCCACTTTTGTGTGTGTGTGTGTGTGTGTGTATTATAAATATGGTGCTTCTCCCTGTCATCCCTTCAAGCCATTAAAAGGTGCACAGGCTCTCTCGTTTTTCATTTGAATGTCACACCTCTTCTTAGTACTGACCTTACGTGCAACGTTGTATCGGGCTGTACTCTCGCATAGACTGTTGGATAGTACCTAGCCTAGATTAGTAGAGAGCAGATTAATCTGCATTACCGGTGCTAACACCAGTGACGGGAGGTTGCATCTGGCTGTTCAGCCAAAGGATAAAAATCAAAGGTGTCTCTTGAACTCAGTGGGCTATTGACTGAATTCATCACGCTCAAAAAACAAAAGCTACAGGAGAAAGGCATATTCTATCTTGACTGCTACAATGCATGTTTTAGGAGGTATGAAGATAAACCCTCCGTGCCCCTCCGCCCACCCCCTTCCAAGAAAAAGGACTAGAGAAAAAAGATGCAACTTCTAGAGCAATGAGGCTTTTAATAGCCAAGTAAATTTCCCTGTATCATGCCCATTCAATGAGCTACTTTGTCTGACACTCTGCCTTACTCGGTACCAGCATAAGACTCTTCCAGGAAATATTAAACAAAAAAAAAAAAAAATATATTGCTGTACAGCCAGTTGCCTGCGTTACGCTATGGAAGATGTAGAATTCCTCTCTGATCCACAACTTTCCACCTACAAGCAAAACCGTAGTGAAGCTTTCCTCCATTTCCAATGCGCTCTGATGGCTCTTCCCCAGGGAAAGCCTTTCCTCTGTCACTCTGGGGGCATAGCTGGTCATAGGCAAGGCAAGCCCCGAGCCCCACGCACCATCCAAGGCCACCACCGTCCTCCTGTAGCCGTGAGCAAGATCTCAAACTCCTTTTCCGCTGCAGGAGAAGAGTTGTTAATAGAAATGGATGCACATGGCACAGTCTGTTCCAGAACAGTCACAGCTGTTCAAAGCTTTCCGTGCCCTGGATTGGGGGGTTTCAGGACCAGCTCCTGGGTCAGCTTGCACCGAGGCTAGCGACAGCTGTGCTTCATGCAGGTAACTCAGGTTTAACCCTTTGTCCCCTGACCATCCCCACAGGTCCAGCAGCATAGAAAGTCACAGTGGGCTGCGTTGGAGCAACCTGCTCCGCTGGACTTGTGGCAAATGTTGCGTCTGCATCCCTGCCCTTCTGTTCTCCCTGTAGGGTCCTGGTCAATACAACAAGCTGCTCTCCCTGGAAATGACCATCGTGGCGAAAGACAGGCTCCACTGTGAGCCACGACCTTCACCCACCGAGCAGCCAGCACAGCCAGGGACACGTTTGTGCGAAAGTCCCTTCTCATGGCAAAAAGGGGATCCATAGTCAGCTTTGGATGTCGTGTGTCTGGTGTAACTGTTGATACTGCGCAATGCCTTGGTTAAAATAGAAGCGACGAAGAGAGTTAAAAACCTGCCCTTTTCAGGAAAAATGCAGGAAATCGGCATCTTTTGGCTATTTTACACTCCAACAAGAAAGATTGTGGGCCCGTGTTTTGCTGATTAGGGATACCAATCAAACTCAGACACCAGAGTGAAAAGAGCAGGCGTATTTTACTGGAAATAGCTAAATCATGTAACAGAATAATACAGAAAACATACAACAAGAAAAGACAGAATAGTGCACTTAAACAAACAGGAAAATACAGGGTAATGCATCAAATCGTTACTACACGAGAGAGAGAATAGTGATTAAGAAAGATCCATCACCACTTGCATATGTTACCATCATCCAGATCCGCAGTCGCCGGGGAGCCCCGGTTACAGCGAGGATTTGGAGAGCCTTTCCCGGCAAGTGGGAAATCCTACGCGGTGCGTCCACCCGTAGGTGAGGCTTCCAAAGTCGCTGTGAGCGGGTCCCGCCTTATATACCCCCAAATCAGCAAGCCAGAATAACTGGCACCTTTGTTTTGAGCGGAACATCTGGTTTCACTCTCACATTAGATTCCCCCGGAGCCTGGCCAGGGCTCAAGGGAGAAGCTAAGGGAGTTTCCCTGCTTATCTAATTTATTTATGTTCTTTTTAGAACAAGGCCACACGTCTGGTCCCAAGGCCGGACAGCAGGCTTCATGGCCTTGTTAACTTACCTGTACGCAAAAAAGAAGATACATACATTCAGGATAGACATGTTTTCATTACATTCATCATCAGTCAGGAGTCTATGATATCTAAGCTACATCTTTCATTAATGAGCATACATATTTCGTTAATGACTACATACTAAGTTAGCAGCTTTGGCTCGGGGCCTGTGGTTCAGGCTTCAATACTTCAACACTTTAGCACTTTTTACATCAGGATAGGCGGTTTGTTATAACCTAGTACAATACCTACTAGCACAACGGTTATCAGTTACAAAATATACAGGATTCATCTATAGGTCAACTCTGGCTTGGGCCTATTGTCCAAGCCTTAGCACTTCAGCCCGGTGGTTAATGCTTTAAGGGAAGTTCAGCACGTTGGGAAAAGGGATATAAGACCACTCTTCTGGACACTGTCTGGACTGGGCTAGGCTGGGCTTGGAGAGCCTGGGAGGGTCCCCGGGGTCCCAGCTTTCCTGCAGTGCTGACTGTGGCGGCTGCGGCCTGTTCTTTCCTGCCGTGCTGACTGCACCCACCTGGTGGGGCTGTCCTTGGGAAGGGCACCAGAGCTGAAAAAGCCCCTGGTAGAGGGGCGGGGAGAAGCTCTTCTCCAGAGATTTGCCAGAAACTCTCCAGAGCATCCCTTTTCCAGCGCATGAGATGCTCTGTGTGACAAGGGAAGGTGCCCATTAGTCCACAGTCCTGGGCAAGCGGGTCTAGGTGACCCTGCTTGAGCAGGCAGGTTGGACCAGAGGACCTTCACAGGTCCCTCCCAGCCTCAGCTGTTCTATGGGATTCTGTGCTTCGTTTGACTCCTCAAGCACCTGAACTCAGCCCCGATGCCTGCTGGAAAGGATTCTGGCGCAAGGGATGATGATCCCAAACTCCTCCACTAGGATTCATCCCAAAACAACTTCTACCTAGTCCAGAATATCGTATGGCACACACAGTCAGAAGGGAGAAAATGTCCTTTTATTGTGGACATCCAGTGCAGGAGCCCAGGAGTCACAGGGGTTCAACCAGTAACAAGAAATCAGCACCTACAACGACAGAGCCAGAAAGCACTGGTAAAGCCACAAAGGCAGGAACAGGCATGGCTTGGTTCCCCTTTCTTTGGGAAACACAGTTGACAAGGAATTGTTGATATCCCAGAAGAGAGCTACTGCTGGCCTTAGCTCCGGGGTGGCTCTGGCACCTTATCCCCTCTAAGGTAATGCCCTTAGAGAGCTGTGCATGTGCAGAGGTGCACAGTGCCCCTGTGCCACACAGCAGGGCTCCCCTGGGGAGCTGCCACGGGGTTATTTCCAAACCCTGCATAGCACCATCCCTCGCCGTCCCTTGCCAGTCAGTTGGACTGACTTAGAGCAGGGTGGAGAGTTGGCAAAGATAGGCAGCAAAGCCTGGTACACACCTGGGGCTTCCTGATCTTTCGCACCTCCCTGCTTTTCTTCTGTCCCCTTCTTTTCCTCTCTTCTCTTCTTTGCTTCGTGGCATGGCCTCTCCTCTGCCCAGGTCTCTTCTCTCTTTCGTTTCCTTTGGCCGTCGTCTTCCTGGCAGGAGCCTGCAAACCTTTCCATCCCACAGCATGGTTAGACAGGGAAAGCCAGGATCAACTGGAATCAGCTCTTGATTTAACCAAAGCTGACTCGTTTTACCTTCTGTGCTCCGAGAGGCTCTTCAGTTCTTCTGCGCATCCCAGGGATTCTACCACGGTCTCAGTGGTGGCTGGAGACAAAGCAACGGGTGCCTAAAACAGAAAGGTCGTCATTAGCAGGTGGCAAGGGATGCCCTGAAGTAGTAAGCAACTGCTTGGCACGTTGCTGCCTTAGCTCTACAGGGGAGATCTCTTTGGCTGGTTTGAGTCAGCCCTTTCTTCCAAGGTTCTCGCTCTGGAACACAGTGTTCACATGGGTGGGGGACAGTCCATTTGTGGGGGCCATTCAGCAGAGAGCCTGCGATCCCCTGCCAGGCAAGGAAAGGCTTGCCCACTTCCTTCTGCCAGCATTTCTTCTGCCCTCCCAAGACAGAGCTCTGCGGATGTCCATTTGGTGCAAGACAACCTTCTGTGGTGGGAGGCTTTGCTTTTGAAATCTATCTTTCTGTGGCGTTTTGTAGGTATTTCCTCTGATTAAGCACATGCCTAAGGCATAGGAGAAAAGACCTTTCCAGTTTTACTGACAGTGTATCATTCCATGGGGGGAAAAATAAAATGCAAAGCCACAAGAGACTGAACGCCAGGAAGAGGCACAGCAGCTGCTTGGACTCAACAGCAACTGCCCTCCTCCTGCCTAAGACACATTGTTGCAGCGCTTGTGGAGCTGCCATACCTCCGCCCTTTCTGCTCCCACCACCGCCTCTCCCCCCGCTGCTCTCTGGAGGATGAGCAGAGAGGCTGGTGCATCCAGGCAGGCTTTTGCCTGGTGCTCGGCATCTGCTTCGCCTGGAGGGCCGTGCTGCTTTTCCAAAGGCAACTCTGGAAAGCAAAAGCGTGTGCAGCAAAGTGACTGGTTGGAAGTGGACAACAGCTAAAGCAAAACCCACAGGAAGCCCTACCCCAGCTGTCTGCTCAGGCTGTGACAGCCCTCAGTCCCTCCTCATACCTGTGGGTCTGTCCACGGGCTCAGGTGACGTCTGGCCAGCCATCTCCTCCCCAAAGATGTCGCTGCCGTTTTCAATCAGAAATTCCACCAGCAGCTTCACCTGCACACATCAAAGCCTTGGTTTCAGGGCAGGTGTCTGAAAACACGTCAAGCAGCCTTTCCCGCTCCTGAGCCTTGCTTCTGCGCAGAAGGCTGTGGCTGTGGGGCTGCTCTTCCAGGCAGCCACTCCACCGGCATTTGCGCAAGAGAGGAGCAAGCTCTGAGGGTCCAGGCAGGCTGCAGCCAGCCGGTCAGTACAGCGTACCTTCTCGGTCACCTCCAGCGCGGCCTCGAGGGGGAGCAGCTCCTCGTCAGGTGGGCCCAGCAGGTTTGGCCCCAGGCAGATGGCCAGGTTGCTGGAGGTCATTCTGCTGGTGGACACGTGGTGGCCGATGTTCTGCAGCAGGGAGAGCAGCCGCTGGAGGAGGAGGAGATGGGCTGCAGGCAACTTCTCGGCCACCCTGAGGGAGCAGGAACACAACGTTAAGGAAGCAGATGCTGCCCACAGCTGTCCCTGAAGCTTGCACAAGGCAGGCGGGAGCCAGTGTCTGTGCTGCGCCACTTTCCAGGTGCTCTCAGGCAGCGATCAGGAGGAAAACACACTGTTGCTTCCCAGCTCCTGGTTTCACCCAAGCCCACGCAAGGGAAGGCTCCCTGCCCACGCCCTTTCCCCCCGAAATGCAACCCCAGCCCAGCAAATGCAAGCTGCCAGAAAATGCAACCTTCTAAGGAGCCCGTCCCTTTTCAGGCAAGTCCCAGGACTCTGCCACTCCCTACTCAACAGGCAGGCTGCTGGCCACACTTACACTTTCAGCGCTTCCACCCTGGCCTCCTTGCTTGGCCTCTCCATGGCTTGCATCCAGTCCTGGTAGACGCCGACAACGAGGAGCTTGCCGGGGATGCTGCGTAGAAAGTCCTGCAAGGCCAAGGGCTTCAGGTGAGCCTTTGAAGATTCCAGGCCAGCCAGGAGCTCTTCCAGCTGCAGGGCAGAAGCGCTCACCTTCAAGATGGCAGCTAGCAGGATGACAGGCTGGTTTGCCAGGTCCACATCTGCGCCGCGGTCGAGGTCCTCCTTCAGCTTCTGGAGCGCTGTCCCCCTGTCGGATCTCCGGAATATCCCCTCCGTCGACGGTCCTCTCTGGTACAGGATGTCCAGGAGCTCCTGCGGGAGACGCAGGAGGACAGCTGCTTGGCTGAAGAAACAAGTGACAGCAGAGGCCAGAGCTCTGCCCCAGGCTGGGCTCCCCCCCGCCCCCGCAAAGGGTCTGGCGCCAGAAGCGGTGGCCGTGGGTGAAGAGCCCAGTGCCCCAGCCACCCCCGCAGACGCTGGGGACACTGCCTCTGGAGCAGCCGGAGGGAGGGCTGGGGCTCCCCTGTCCAGGCTGGCCTACCTGGATGGGCCGGGGCAGCGTGCCGGCCTCCTCGCAGAGGGCTGCCAGGGGCTGCCCAAAGAGCGCCCTGCTGCAGCCGGAGCCCGCCTGCCCTGGCGCCGGGGCAGCGGCCGGGCTCTGCCGCAGCGCAAAGGGCCAGGGCAGCCCCCTCCTCCTCCTGCTGCTGCTGCCGCCGCCGCTCCCTCCCGCTGCAAAGGGAAAGAGAGCAAGAGCCCGTCAGTGGGAACCGCCAGGCCAGTGCTCCCGGAGCCTGCCCTGCCCTGCCCTGCCCTGCCTGCAGCGCGGTGCTGAGTGCTGCGGCGGGACGGGACGGGACGGGACGGGACGGGCAGGGAGCCGGCAGCTGGAGCCAGGGCTCTGGCTCAGCGGCTCCGGCTCGCAGTCTCCTGAGAGCCAGCGGGACAGCGGGACAGCCCCGCCCAGCCCTCGCCCTGCCCTCCTCCAGGCTGCGAGCAGCAGCAGAGGGAGGCTCCCTGTCCCGCAGAATCACGTCCAGCGGCCGCTGCCCAGCGGGTGTCCTTGCTCGTCCGGGTGACGTCCGTCCTCCCTTGGGGTGCCCGACCTGCGGGGTGACACTCAGGGAACAAGGGAGCACGGCTCCTCCCGGCTCTGGCCGAGGAGCAGGGACCCATCTGCCCGGCTCTGGGGACAGAGCTCAGGCAGGCAGCACCTCGAGTGCTCAGCACTGTCGAAGGGTCCCGAGCACTCAGCTCTCTCCTGCTGCAGTGTGATGGGCACCGATTTCCTCTGGCCAAAGGGCAGCAGCAACAGCATCCTCAGTTGTGCAGACGTGCCGGTCCAGGAGAAAAGAAGGCCCTCCCTGCCCTTCGTTCCCAAACTTACCTGGTGAGTGGCAAAGTCCGCCTCCACTGGTAGACGGGGCTGTTGGAGGCCCTTGCTTGGGGTCAGCCTGCAAGAAGCAGGCTGCACTTAGAGAGCATCCCCGCGGCAGAAAGGGCCACCAGCAAGCGGCCACCCGGCACCAGCAGCCTGAGGGCGGCAGAGCGGGGACCCTCTGCCCTCCCACGCTCTCTACCTCACGTGGCAGGTTTCCTCCCAGCACCACCAGCAAGGACATGCGGCGTTCCTGGTAGCTCCCCAACCCTCTCTGCACCCAGGCTGGCACCGCGGGACCCTCCCTCCCTCCTGCACAGGCTCACCCCACTCGCCGCACAGCCCTGGCACCCCGGCACAGCCAGAGGTGGGTGAAAGGCAGCCGTTCTCACCTCTGTCTGGCCCTCCATCAGCCTCTCCAGGCTCCTGGCGCTGAATGTCCTCCACTGGGCAGGAGAGAAAGAGTGGAAGGAGGTGAGCAGCGATGCCTCTGCTGCTCGGCTGGAGGGCCAGTGCTCGGGGACAGCGGCCAGACTAGAGAGACACTCACTCCATGGCGTCGGCTCAGCTCCTTCTGCAGGAGTTTGATGGACGGGACGTTGGTCACTCGGGCTCCCGTGGCTCCTTCGGGTGTCCTGTCACCAGGAAAGGACAGGGAGAAAGCTGGCTGAGCCCCAAGCCACCTCTTTTCCCTTGTCAGGCAGCTCTGCCCGAGAGCTGCCCACAGCCGCAGCGGCAGCTCTCCCCACCTGGGGAGCTGTGTTCCCCCATCCGGCCGCGCCTGAAGCACCCCCCTAGCTTACCCCAGCAGCTTGCCCAGCCACAGCTGCTTCAGTGCCCGGGAGCTGCAGAAAGAGAGGAGAACCAGCATCAGGCCCCGCTGCCCCCCAGCCCCTGGGCCCCTGCACAGCCTTGCCCCTTGGGAAGGGCTGAGGGGCAGCACGAGGCCCCGTGGGGCAGGACAGGGGTGCTGCCCAAGCCCTGGCTCCCTCGTTGCTGCCAGAGCAGCTGCTCCTGCCCTTCCCTTCTGGGGACCAAAAGGCGACCAGGGGATGCAGGATGTGGGAACGCATCCCCATCCCTCCCTGCCCAGGCTCTGCATGGAGGGCAGAGGCCATTCACAGGGTGGCGTGGGCATGGTTGGGACCCTCTCCTGCCCAGCCGTGGGACGTGGCACCACGACTCACCCGAAAGTGGCAACACAGGTGCCGCTGGGCCAGATGAGGAGGATGGAGGTCCCGTCCTCATCGCTGCCTTCCTCCTCCTCCTCCTCTTTGATGTCCCCCGCTGTCTCCTTCCCGCTGCTCAGCACCCACAGCTGGTCCAGGGCCAGGCGGAGCTGTGGGCGCAGGGTGGTGCCACGTCTGTGGAGAAGAGAGACAGGCAGTGAGCCGGAGGTGGCCGCCTTGGGGTGCCCCCGGGCAGAGCCCTGCCCCCCACCTGCCCTTGTGTGGTGGTTTAGGCCCTGCCGGGACCAGAGACCACATTGCCACTGCCCCTCCCCCACCCTCCGACCGGAACGGGGCAGGGAGTGAAATACAAACCCCGGGGTTGCGATAACGAGACGTTTAATACAACAATGCAACAACAACAAACCAAACAACAACAAGAACGATAACAATAGCAATAACAGTAATAACAATAAACAGAACAAGGGATATAGCGATACAGCAGTGAGGAGAGCGACCCCACACCACGCGTTTACCAACTGAGCAATCCCACACCACTGAGGGATCTTCTGAGAGGCCGGGTAAGGGAGACAATTGCTCAACCTCCTCCAGGGCAGCTATACCAAAGGCTCACCAGTACTCTCTTGGGTCTTTAAATTACCCTCTCCTGAGGTAATCTATACCTAGGATGCACGGGGCATCTGGGCCAGTCACAATGGGGTGCTTACGCCAGTCCTTCCCAGTTAAGCTTACTTCAGCTTCTAATAGGGTCAGCTGTTGGGACCCCCCTGTCACTCCGGAGAGACAGATGGGTTCAACCCCACTGTATGGCATCAGGGTGCACTGTGCACCAGTATCTACCAAGGCCTTATATTCTCGTGGGTCTGATGTGCCAGGCCATCGGATCCACACCGTCCAGTAAATCCGATTATCCCTTTCCTCCACCTGGCTGGAGGCAGGGCCCCTCTAATCCTGCTCAGCATCACTCACTTGTTGTAAGAGCGACTCCTGCAAGAATGACTCACTTGTCCCCTCAAGACGGTCAGACATAATGTTGGCCATTCTATTCTGTCTGGGGGATTTCCGACTGGACACTGGAGCTGCGTCTCTCTTGGAAGACTCCCCTTTCATGGTGGTCTTCCCTTTCAGCTGCTGTACTCGTGCAGCTAGGGCGAGAGTGGGCTGTCCATCCCACCTCCTCGTGTTTTCCCCATGGTCGCGGAGGAAGAACCACAGGGTGCCCTGTGGTGTGTACCTTCCACTGCCCTTCTCTTGGGTGGGGAAACGCCTGCTTCTAATGGCTGAGACATCGGCCCGTGCAGGTGGAATGTAGGACATGTCCTCTTCCACTTTCTGGAGCCTCTGAGACAGTTCCCTTACAGCTGAAACCCAGGCATGTTGGGAGGAAGGGAGATTTCCCTCATATTGCTGGAGCTGGCCAATCACTTCGTCCACTGTTTCAGTCTGGGTGTCTTGCCACCAGGACGCTACTGCTAGTGCTTTGGAATGTGCCTCTGGTGCACTTTGCAGGAACTTCCGCCACATCAGCTGTGTGCAAGGGGCCTGATCTGGATCCGTGGGTGACCGCTCATCATTCAGATCACCATAAACCATGTCAAACACAGCCAATTCCCTGAGGTTCTGAATGCCTTTCTCCATGTTGGTCCCCTTGCCTAACCGACATAGAACATCATCCTTGTAGGGGTACCTCTCCCTTACACTGAGCAGGAGTCGCCTCCAAAGGCTGAGGGTATGAGCCTGTATCCCTATTGCCTTGTCAATACCAGCCTCCCTGGCTAAAGATCCCAGCTGCTTGGCCTCTCTCCCCTCCAATTCCAAAACACCAGCTCCACGATGCCAGCATCGGAGCAGACAGGTTCAAATTTGCTCGCCTGGAAGGCAGCTGAAATCCTTCCGCATATCTCGCAACTCACTCAGGGATAGAGATCGGATGGTTACCTCCGGCTCTTCCTCCTGTTCTCGTGATGGGCCTGGTTCATCATCACCCTGTACACTGCGAGGGGATTTTTTGGTATATTTGGTTTTCTGTATCGGGGCGACTCATACTGGCACTGCTTGTCCCTCTGGCCCAGCTGCTGTGCTGGTGGAGGCGACTGGTACTGCCACTGCCTGTCCCCCTGGCCCAGCTGCTGTGCTAGTGGAGGTGACTGGTACTGGCACTGGCTGTCACTCTGGCCCAGCTGCTGTGCTAGTGGAGGCGACTGGTACTGCCACTGCCTGTCCCCCTTGCCCAGCTGCTGTGCTAGTGGAGGCTACTGGTATTGGCACTGCCTGTCCCCCTGGCCCAGCTGCTGTGCTAGTGGAGGCTACTGGTATTGGCACTGCCTGTCCCTCTGGCCCAGCTGCTCTGCTGGTGGAGGTGACTGGTACTGGCACTGCCTGTCACTCTGGCCCAGCTGCTGTGCTGGTGGAGGTGACTGGTACTGGTACTGCCTGTCCCCCTGGCCCAGCTGCTGTGCTAGTGGAGGCGACTGGTACTGGTAGTGCCTGTCACTCTGGCCCAGCTGCTGTGCTGGTGGAGGTGACTGGTACTGGCACTGCCTGTCCCCCTGGCCCAGATGCTGTGCTGGTGGAGGTGACTGGTACTGGCACTGCCTGTCCCCCTGGCCCAGCTGCTCTGCTGGTGGTGGTGACTGGTACTGGCACTGCCTGTCCCTCTGGCCCAGCTGCTCTGCTGGTGGAGGTGACTGGTACTGGCACTGCCTGTCACTCTGGCCCAGCTGCTGTGCTAGTGGAGGCGACTGCTACTGGCACTGCCTGTCACTCTGGCCCAGCTGCTGTGCTGGTGGAGGCGACTGGTACTGGCACTGCCTGTCCCTCTGGCCCAGCTGCTGTGCTAGTGGAGGCGACTGCTACTGGCACTGCCTGTCACTCTGGCCCAGCTGCTGTGCTAGTGGAGGCGACTGCTACTGGCACTGCCTGTCACTCTGGCCCAGCTGCTGTGCTGCTGGAGGTGACTGGTACTGGCACTGCCTGTCACTCTGGCCCAGCTGCAGTGCTAGTAGTGGCGACTGGTACTGGTACTCCCTGTCCCTTGGCCCAGCTGCTGTGCTGGTGGAGGTGACTGGTACTGGCACTGCCTGTCACTCTGGCCCAGCTGCTGTGCTGGTGGAGGCGACTGGTACTGGCACTGGCTGTCCCTCTGTCCCAGCTGCTGTGCTAGTGGAGGCGACTGGTACTGGCACTGCCTGCCCCTCTGTCCCAGCTGCTGTGCTAGTGGAGGCGACTGCTACTGGCACTGCCTGTCCCTCTGGCCCAGCTGCTGTGCTGGTGGAGGTGACTGGTACTGGCACTGCCTGTCCCCCTGGCCCAGATGCTGTGCTAGTGGAGGTGACTGGTACTGGCACTGGCTGTCCCTCTGTCCCAGCTGCTGTGCTAGTGGAGGTGACTGGTACTGGCACTGCCTGTCCCTCTGTCCCAGTTGCTGTGCTAGTAGAGGCGACTGGTACTGGCACTGCCTGTCCCTCTGGCCCAGCTGCTGTGCTGGTGGAGGTGACTGGTATTGGCACTGCCTGTCCCTGTGGCCCAGCTGCTGTGCTGGTGGAGGTGACTGGTACTGCCACTGCCTGTCACTCTGGCCGAGCTGCAGTGCTAGTAGTGGCGACTGGTACTGGCACTGCCTGTCCCTCTGGCCCAACTGCTGTGCTAGTGGAGGCGACTGGTATTGGCACTGCCTGTCCCTCTGACCCAGCTGCTGTTCTGGTGGAGGTGACTGGTACTGCCACTGCCTGTCACTCTGGCCCAGCTGCAGTGCTAGTAGTGGCGACTGGTACTGGCACTGGCTGTCCCTCTGTCCCAGCTGCTGTGCTGGTGGTGGTGACTGGTACTGGCACTGCCTGTCCCCCTGGCCCAGATGCTGTGCTGGTGGAGGTGACTGGTACTGGCACTGGCTGTCCCTCTGTCCCAGCTGCTGTGCTGGTGGAGGTGACTGGTACTGGCACTGCCTGTCCCTCTGGCCCAGCTGCTCTGCTGGTGGAGGTGACTGGTTCTGGCACTGCCTGTCCCTCTGGCCCAGCTGCTGTGCTGGTGGAGGTGACTGGTACTGGCACTGCCTGTCACTCTGGCCCAGCTGCAGTGCTAGTAGTGGCGACTGGTATTGGCACTGCCTGTCCCCCTTGCCCAGCTGCTGTGCTGCTGGAGGCGACTGGTATTGGCACTGCCTGTCCCCCTGGCCCAGCTGCTGTGCTAGTGGAGGCGACTGGTACTGGCACTGGCTGTCCCTCTGTCCCAGCTGCTGTGCTGGTGGTGGTGACTGGTACTGGCACTGCCTGTCCCCCTGGCCCAGATGCTGTGCTGGTGGAGGTGACTGGTACTGGCACTGGCTGTCCCTCTGGCCCAGCTGCTCTGCTGGTGGAGGTGACTGGTACTGGCACTGGCTGTCCCTCTGTCCCAGCTGCTGTGCTAGTAGAGGCGACTGCTACTGGCACTGCCTGTCCCTCTGGCCCAGCTGCTGTGCTAGTAGTGGCGACTGGTACTGGCACTGCCTGTCACTCTGGCCCAGCTGCTGTGCTGGTGGAGGCGACTGGTACTGGCACTGCCTGTCACTCTGGCCCAGCTGCTGTGCTAGTGGGGGCGACTGCTACTGGCACTGCCTGTCACTCTGGCCCAGCTGCTGTGCTGGTGGAGGTGACTGGTACTGCCACTGCCTGTCACTCTGGCCCAGCTGCTGTGCTAGTGGAGGCGACTGCTACTGGCACTGCCTGTCACTCTGGCCCAGCTGCTGTGCTGGTGGAGGTGACTGGTACTGGCACTGCCTGTCACTCTGTCCCAGCCGCTGTGCTGCTGGAGGTGACTGGTACTGGCACTGCCTGTCACTCTGGCCCAGCTGCAGTGCTAGTAGTGGCGACTGGTACTGGCACTGGCTGTCCCTCTGTCCCAGCTGCTGTGCTGGTGGTGGTGACTGGTACTGGCACTGCCTGTCCCCCTGGCCCAGATGCTGTGCTGGTGGAGGTGACTGGTACTGGCACTGGCTGTCCCTCTGTCCCAGCTGCTGTGCTGGTGGAGGTGACTGGTACTGGCACTGGCTGTCCCTCTGTCCCAGCTGCTGTGCTAGTAGAGGCGACTGCTACTGGCACTGCCTGTCCCTCTGGCCCAGCTGCTGTGCTAGTAGTGGCGACTGGTACTGGCACTGCCTGTCACTCTGGCCCAGCTGCTGTGCTGGTGGAGGCGACTGGTACTGGCACTGCCTGTCACTCTGGCCCAGCTGCTGTGCTAGTGGAGGCGACTGCTACTGGCACTGCCTGTCCCTCTGGCCCAGCTGCTGTGCTGGTGGAGGTGACTGGTACTGGCACTGCCTGTCCCCCTGGCCCAGATGCTGTGCTGGTGGAGGTGACTGGTACTGGCACTGGCTGTCCCTCTGTCCCAGCTGCTGTGCTAGTAGTGGCGACTGCTACTGGCACTGCCTGTCCCTCTGGCCCAGCTGCTGTGCTAGTAGTGGCGACTGGTACTGGCACTGCCTGTCACTCTGGCCCAGCTGAAGTGCTAGTAGTGGCGACTGGTACTGGCACTGCCTGTCACTCTGGCCCAGCTGCTGTGCTGGTGGAGGCGACTGGTACTGGCACTGGCTGTCCCTCTGTCCCAGCTGCTGTGCTGGTGGAGGTGACTGGTACTGGCACTGCCTGTCACTCTGGCCCAGCTCCTGTGCTAGTGGAGGCGACTGCTACTGGCACTGCCTGTCCCTCTGGCCCAGCTGCTGTGCTGGTGGAGGTGACTGGTACTGCCACTGCCTGTCCCTCTGGCCCAGCTGCTGTGCTAGTGGAGGCGACTGCTACTGGCACTGCCTGTCACTCTGGCCCAGCTGCTGTGCTGGTGGAGGCGACTGGTACTGGCACTGGCTGTCCCTCTGTCCCAGCTGCTGTGCTAGTGGAGGCGACTGGTACTGGCACTGCCTGCCCCTCTGTCCCAGCTGCTGTGCTAGTGGAGGCGACTGCTACTGGCACTGCCTGTCCCTCTGGCCCAGCTGCTGTGCTGGTGGAGGTGACTGGTACTGGCACTGCCTGTCCCCCTGGCCCAGATGCTGTGCTAGTGGAGGTGACTGGTACTGGCACTGGCTGTCCCTCTGTCCCAGCTGCTGTGCTAGTGGAGGTGACTGGTACTGGCACTGGCTGTCCCTCTGTCCCAGTTGCTGTGCTAGTAGAGGCGACTGGTACTGGCACTGCCTGTCCCTCTGGCCCAGCTGCTGTGCTGGTGGAGGTGACTGGTATTGGCACTGCCTGTCCCTCTGGCCCAGCTGCTGTGCTGGTGGAGGTGACTGGTATTGGCACTGCCTGTCCCCCTTGCCCAGCTGCTCTGCTAGTGGAGGTGACTGGTATTGGCACTGCCTGTCCCTCTGACCCAGCTGCTGTGCTGGTGGAGGTGACTGGTACTGCCACTGCCTGTCACTCTGGCCCAGCTGCAGTGCTAGTGGAGGTGACTGGTATTGGCACTGCCTGTCCCTCTGGCCCAGCTGCTCTGCTGGTGGAGGTGACTGGTACTGGCACTGCCTGTCCCTCTGGCCCAGCTCTTCTGCTGGTGGAGGTGACTGGTTCTGGCACTGCCTGTCCCTCTGGCCCAGCTGCTGTGCTGGTGGAGGTGACAGGTACTGGCACTGCCTGTCACTCTGGCCCAGCTGCAGTGCTAGTAGTGGCGACTGGTATGGGCACTGCCTGTCCCCCTTGCCCAGCTGCTGTGCTGCTGGAGGCGACTGGTATTGGCACTGCCTGTCCCCCTGGCCAAGCTGCTGTGCTAGTGGAGGCGACTGGTACTGGCACTGGCTGTCCCTCTGTCCCAGCTGCTGTGCTGGTGGTGGTGACTGGTACTGGCACTGCCTGTCCCCCTGGCCCAGATGCTGTGCTGGTGGAGGTGACTGGTACTGGCACTGGCTGTCCCTCTGTCCCAGCTGCTGTGCTAGTAGTGGCGACTGCTACTGGCACTGCCTGTCCCTCTGGCCCAGCTGCTGTGCTAGTAGTGGCGACTGGTACTGGCACTGCCTGTCACTCTGGCCCAGCTGCTGTGCTGGTGGAGGCGACTGGTACTGGCACTGCCTGTCACTCTGGCCCAGCTGCTGTGCTGGTGGAGGCGACTGGTACTGGCACTGGCTGTCCCTCTGTCCCAGCTGCTGTGCTAGTGGAGGCGACTGGTACTGGCACTGCCTGCCCCTCTGTCCCAGCTGCTGTGCTAGTGGAGGCGACTGCTACTGGCACTGCCTGTCCCTCTGGCCCAGCTGCTGTGCTGGTGGAGGTGACTGGTATTGGCACTGCCTGTCCCTCTGGCCCAGCTGCTGTGCTGGTGGAGGTGACTGGTACTGCCACTGCCTGTCACTCTGGCCGAGCTGCAGTGCTAGTAGTGGCGACTGGTATTGGCACTGCCTGTCCCCCTTGCCCAGCTGCTCTGCTGGTGGAGGTGACTGGTACTGGCACTGCCTGTCCCTCTGGCCCAGCTGCAGTGCTAGTGGAGGTGACTGGTATTGGCACTGCCTGTCCCCCTTGCCCAGCTGCTGTGCTGCTGGAGGCGACTGGTATTGGCACTGCCTGTCCCCCTGGCCCAGCTGCTCTGCTGGTGGAGGTGACTGGTACTGGCACTGCCTGTCCCTCTGGCCCAGCCGCTGTGCTGCTGGAGGTGACTGGTACTGGCACTGCCTGTCACTCTGGCCCAGCTGCAGTGCTAGTAGTGGCGACTGGTACTGGCACTGGCTGTCCCTCTGTCCCAGCTGCTGTGCTGGTGGTGGTGACTGGTACTGGCACTGCCTGTCCCCCTGGCCCAGATGCTGTGCTGGTGGAGGTGACTGGTACTGGCACTGGCTGTCCCTCTGTCCCAGCTGCTGTGCTGGTGGAGGTGACTGGTACTGGCACTGGCTGTCCCTCTGTCCCAGCTGCTGTGCTAGTAGAGGCGACTGCTACTGGCACTGCCTGTCCCTCTGGCCCAGCTGCTGTGCTAGTAGTGGCGACTGGTACTGGCACTGCCTGTCCCTCTGGCCCAGCTGCTGTGCTGGTGGAGGCGACTGGTACTGGCACTGCCTGTCCCTCTGGCCCAGCTGCTGTGCTGGTGGAGGCGACTGGTACTGGCACTGGCTGTCCCTCTGTCCCAGCTGCTGTGCTAGTGGAGGCGACTGGTACTGGCACTGCCTGCCCCTCTGTCCCAGCTGCTGTGCTAGTGGAGGCGACTGCTACTGGCACTGCCTGTCCCTCTGGCCCAGCTGCTGTGCTGGTGGAGGTGACTGGTACTGGCACTGCCTGTCCCCCTGGCCCAGATGCTGTGCTAGTGGAGGTGACTGGTACTGGCACTGGCTGTCCCTCTGTCCCAGCTGCTGTGCTAGTGGAGGTGACTGGTACTGGCACTGCCTGTCCCTCTGTCCCAGTTGCTGTGCTAGTAGAGGCGACTGGTACTGGCACTGCCTGTCCCTCTGGCCCAGCTGCTGTGCTGGTGGAGGTGACTGGTATTGGCACTGCCTGTCCCTCTGGCCCAGCTGCTGTGCTGGTGGAGGTGACTGGTACTGCCACTGCCTGTCACTCTGGCCGAGCTGCAGTGCTAGTAGTGGCGACTGGTACTGGCACTGCCTGTCCCTCTGGCCCAACTGCTGTGCTAGTGGAGGCGACTGGTATTGGCACTGCCTGTCCCTCTGACCCAGCTGCTGTTCTGGTGGAGGTGACTGGTACTGCCACTGCCTGTCACTCTGGCCCAGCTGCAGTGCTAGTAGTGGCGACTGGTACTGGCACTGGCTGTCCCTCTGTCCCAGCTGCTGTGCTGGTGGTGGTGACTGGTACTGGCACTGCCTGTCCCCCTGGCCCAGATGCTGTGCTGGTGGAGGTGACTGGTACTGGCACTGGCTGTCCCTCTGTCCCAGCTGCTGTGCTGGTGGAGGTGACTGGTACTGGCACTGCCTGTCCCTCTGGCCCAGCTGCTCTGCTGGTGGAGGTGACTGGTTCTGGCACTGCCTGTCCCTCTGGCCCAGCTGCTGTGCTGGTGGAGGTGACTGGTACTGGCACTGCCTGTCACTCTGGCCCAGCTGCAGTGCTAGTAGTGGCGACTGGTATTGGCACTGCCTGTCCCCCTTGCCCAGCTGCTGTGCTGCTGGAGGCGACTGGTATTGGCACTGCCTGTCCCCCTGGCCCAGCTGCTGTGCTAGTGGAGGCGACTGGTACTGGCACTGGCTGTCCCTCTGTCCCAGCTGCTGTGCTGGTGGTGGTGACTGGTACTGGCACTGCCTGTCCCCCTGGCCCAGATGCTGTGCTGGTGGAGGTGACTGGTACTGGCACTGGCTGTCCCTCTGGCCCAGCTGCTCTGCTGGTGGAGGTGACTGGTACTGGCACTGGCTGTCCCTCTGTCCCAGCTGCTGTGCTAGTAGAGGCGACTGCTACTGGCACTGCCTGTCCCTCTGGCCCAGCTGCTGTGCTAGTAGTGGCGACTGGTACTGGCACTGCCTGTCACTCTGGCCCAGCTGCTGTGCTGGTGGAGGTGACTGGTACTGGCACTGCCTGTCCCCCTGGCCCAGATGCTGTGCTAGTGGAGGTGACTGGTACTGGCACTGGCTGTCCCTCTGTCCCAGGTGCTGTGCTGGTGGAGGTGACTGGTACTGGCACTGGCTGTCCCTCTGTCCCAGTTGCTGTGCTAGTAGAGGCGACTGGTACTGGCACTGCCTGTCCCTCTGGCCCAGCCTCTGTGCTGGTGCAGGTGACTGGTATTGGCACTGCCTGTCCCTCTGGCCCAGCTGCTGTGCTGGTGGAGGTGACTGGTACTGCCACTGCCTGTCACTCTGGCCGAGGTGCAGTGCTAGTAGTGGCGACTGGTACTGGCACTGCCTGTCCCTCTGTCCCAGCTGCTGTGCTAGTAGAGGCGACTGGTACTGGCACTGCCTGTCCCTCTGGCCCAGCTGCTGTGCTGGTGGAGGTGACTGGTACTGGCACTGCCTGTCCCCCTGGCCCAGATGCTCTGCTGGTGGAGGTGACTGGTACTGGCACTGCCTGTCCCTCTGGCCCAGCTGCAGTGCTAGTAGTGGCGACTGATATTGGCACTGCCAGTCCCCCTTGCCCAGCTGCTGTGCTAGTGGAGGCGACTGGTATTGGCACTGCCTGTCCCCCTGGCCCAGCTGCTCTGCTGGTGGTGGTGACTGGTACTGGCACTGCCTGTCCCTCTGACCCAGCTGCTGTTCTGGTGGAGGTGACTGGTACTGCCACTGCCTGTCACTCTGGCCCAGCTGCAGTGCTAGTAGTGGCGACTGGTACTGGCACTGGCTGTCCCTCTGTCCCAGCTGCTGTGCTGGTGGTGGTGACTGGTACTGGCACTGCCTGTCCCCCTGGCCCAGATGCTGTGCTGGTGGAGGTGACTGGTACTGGCACTGGCTGTCCTTCTGTCCCAGCTGCTGTGCTAGTGGAGGTGACTCGTACTGGCACTGCCTGTCCCTCTGGCCCAGCTGCTGTGCTAGTGGAGGCAACTAGTACTGGCACTGCCTGTCCCCCTTGCCCAGCTGCTGTGCTAGTGGAGGCTACTGGTATTGGCACTGCCTGTCCCCCTGGCCCAGCTGCTCTGCTGGTGGAGGTGACTGGTACTGGCAGTGCCTGTCCCCCTTGCCCAGCTGCTGTGCTAGTGGAGGCAACTGGTACTGGCACTGCCTGTCCCCCTGGCCCAGCTGCTGTGCTGGTGGAGGTGACTGGTACTGGCACTGCCTGTCACTCTGGCCCAGCTGCTGTGCTGGTGGAGGTGACTGGTACTGGCACTGCCTGTCACTCTGGCCCAGCTGCTGTGCTAGTGGAGGCGACTGCTACTGGCACTGCCTGTCACTCTGGCCCAGCTGCTGTGCTGGTTGAGGTGACTGGTACTGGCACTGCCTGACTCCCTGGCCCAGATGCTGTGCTAGTGGAGGTGACTGGTACTGGCACTGGCTATCCCTCTGTCCCAGCTGCTGTGCTGGTGGAGGTGACTGGTACTGGCACTGGCTGTCCCTCTGTCCCATCTGCTGTGCTAGTGGCGGCGACTGGTATTGGCACTGCCTGTCCCCCTTGCCCAGCTGCTCTGCTGGTGGAGGTGACTGGTACTGGCACTGCCTGTCCCTCTGGCCCAGCTGCTCTGCTGGTGGAGGCAACTGGTACTGGCACTGCCTGTCCCTCTGGCCCAGCTGCTGTGCTAGTGGAGGCAACTGCTACTGGCACTGCCTGTCCCTCTGGCCCAGCTGCTGTGCTGGTGGAGGCGACTGCTACTGGCACTGCCTGTCACTCTGGCCCAGCTGCTGTGCTGGTGGAGGTGACTGGTACTGCCACTGCCTGTCCCTCTGGCCCAGCTGCTGTGCTAGTGGAGGCGACTGCTACTGGCACTGCCTGACACTTTGGCCCAGCTGCTGTGCTAGTGGAGGTGACTGGTACTGGCAGTGCCTGTCCCCCTGGCCCCGCTGCTGTACCAGTATGTTCCCTTTCAGATCCTGCAGCTCTTTCTCCCCCTTCAGGGCAGTGAACAGTAGTAAAGGTGACATGGTAAGCATGGGCAAGCCCCCAGCACATTGCAGTGTGTTGTGTCTCCCGGGGTTTGTCAGATTGGCAAGACACCTTTTTCAGATACTCCACCAGTTTATCAGGACTCTGCACTTGTTCGGGAGTGAAATCCCAAACCGTTGGAGGTGACCACTGAGTCAGGCACTTGCCCATCTTTTCCCACACACCTTGCCATTTATAACTATCTGCCCTCGGGGCAGGTTTCCGGGTGCTGCTGTCATTGGAGAAATACCGCATGGCCCAAAACAAGATCCGGCAGACATTCAGAAAGCATTGTGCCGCAAACACACTGGCCTGGGTGCTCCAAGGATAGCTAAAACTCTGAAAAACCGAGAGGATCTCTTCCCCTGGCTCACCCATAGAGGGGGTGAGACCCCTAACAAAAGCCCAGGCAGCAAACAGGTACCGGTTCACCCCCACAAGCACTGATGCAAGCCCATTATAAGCAGTCAGCAGCCAGTATAGCAAAATAAAACCCTTGACACATTTTCCACCGACAACAAACGCCAGCACTGGGAACACACAGCGGATATAAGGATTAATCCAGCCCCACCACGCAAGCAAGTTGGCCAGCATTGCAAATGTTCCTTATCAAACAATACAAATAAAAACAGAAAAATTGCACCTAACAGATTGCTCTAACACACCTTCTCCTTTTGTCCTTATCTCAACCCTCTCGTGCCCCATGCTGGGCGCCAAAAAGGCTGTGGTGGTTTAGGCCCCGCCGGGACCCGAGACCACGCTGCCGCTGCCCCTCCCCCACCCTCCGACCGGAACGGGGCAGGGAGTGAAATACAAACCCCGGGGTTGAGGTAAGGAGAGGTTTAATACCACAGTGCCACAGCAACAAACCGAACAACAGCAAGAACAAGAACAATAACAGTAATAACAAGAAACAGAACAAGGGATATAGCGATACAGCAGTGAGGAGAGCGACCCCACACCACGCCTTTACCAATCTTCCCGCGCTTGGGCGCCCGGACGTGAAGTCAGCATGGTATTGAATAACCCGGCTAGAGCTCCCTCCCCACTGCTGGGGAAACTTAACCCTATCCTAGCTGAACCAGGACACCTTGGGACAGACATTGGTGCATCCAGCACCAAGGGCCCAGGGCCTGGGGCTGGTGCCAGAGTGTCCCTGGCCTGGTGGCAGGGCCAGGGATGGGGGAAAGGCAGTGGGGCTCTGAGGGTCTTACCGCAACTTGGCGACGACCAGTTCCTCCTGGAGGAGGAGAAGGCGTCTCTCGCTCCTCCTGTGGCCCCGGGTCAGCCACACGTCCGTGCTCAGCACCGCCTCAGCGTCGGTGAGAGCCTCCCTGCGGAGCAGAGAGCGGTGGGCATGAGAAAGGCTGTGGCTGAGGGGCCCGGCCGTGCCCGCCCGTCCCCGAGCCCCGGGGGGAGCCTACCTGGAGTGCCAGCAGCAGTTGGCCTGGCCCATCCTGCCCGGGACAGGAGGACCCCTCGCTCTGCACCAAGGATGTGGCCCAGCTGGCCACAGCGAGGATGGGAAGCAGGGTGCCGGTGCCGGGAAGCGCTGTTCGGCCAGACCCTGCCTCCTCCCAGAGCTGCTCCGTGCCAGCACAGCCCCGTGCTGCCGGCTCTGGTGGCTGCTGGCTCCAAAATGGCCGACGCTGGGAGCCCAACGGAAAGTGGGCGGGGCCTCGTGCTGGGGGTTCTCTCCAGCATGGCCCTGGCTGTCTTGCCCCGGGCAGCCCAGAGCAGGGCAGAGCAGAGGGGAAGCACCCCCTCCCTCCGCCTGCTGCCAGTGGTCTGCCTGCTGCAGCCCGGGATGCAGTTCGCCCCCAATGCCCCAGGGGTACTTTGCTGGCTCCAAGTTGCTCAACTTCGGGTCCACCATCACCCCAGGGCTCTGCACAGCTGCTTTCCAGCTGGGTCTCCCCCAGCACATACAGCTCCAGGGGCTTGTTCCTCCCCAGGTCCAGGACTTTGCTCTTCCCTCTTCCCCTTCTTCAACGACAGGAAGCTCCTGGCAGCCCCTTTCTCCAGCCTGTCAAGGTCCCTCTGGTTGGCAACACAACCCTCGGCTGCAGGAGCCTCTCCTCCCAGTCATGTGCCTTCTGCAAGCTGTCTGAGGGTGTGCTCTGCCCCATCATCCGGATCACTGAATGTGGACAGGGCGCGCATCATGCCGCGCAGGGCTTTGTCACAGAATGATCAGAAATTGAGGGGGAAGATCCACTTTTGTGTGTGTGTGTGTGTGTGTGTATTATAAATATGGTGCTTCTCCCTGTCATCCCTTCAAGCCATTAAAAGGTGCACAGGCTCTCTCGTTTTTCATTTGAATGTCACACCTCTTCTTAGTACTGACCTTACGTGCAACGTTGTATCGGGCTGTACTCTCGCATAGACTGTTGGATAGTACCTAGCCTAGATTAGTAGAGAGCAGATTAATCTGCATTACCGGTGCTAACACCAGTGACGGGAGGTTGCATCTGGCTGTTCAGCCAAAGGATAAAAATCAAAGGTGTCTCTTGAACTCAGTGGGCTATTGACTGAATTCATCACGCTCAAAAAACAAAAGCTACAGGAGAAAGGCATATTCTATCTTGACTGCTACAATGCATGTTTTAGGAGGTATGAAGATAAACCCTCCGTGCCCCTCCGCCCACCCCCTTCCAAGAAAAAGGACTAGAGAAAAAAGATGCAACTTCTAGAGCAATGAGGCTTTTAATAGCCAAGTAAATTTCCCTGTATCATGCCCATTCAATGAGCTACTTTGTCTGACACTCTGCCTTACTCGGTACCAGCATAAGACTCTTCCAGGAAATATTAAACAAAACAAAAAAAAAATATATTGCTGTACAGCCAGTTGCCTGCGTTACGCTATGGAAGATGTAGAATTCCTCTCTGATCCACAACTTTCCACCTACAAGCAAAACCGTAGTGAAGCTTTCCTCCATTTCCAATGCGCTCTGATGGCTCTTCCCCAGGGAAAGCCTTTCCTCTGTCACTCTGGGGGCATAGCTGGTCATAGGCAAGGCAAGCCCCGAGCCCCACGCACCATCCGAGGCCACCACCGTCCTCCTGTAGCCGTGAGCAAGATCTCAAACTCCTTTTCCGCTGCAGGAGAAGAGTTGTTAATAGAAATGGATGCACATGGCACAGTCTGTTCCAGAACAGTCACAGCTGTTCAAAGCTTTCCGTGCCCTGGATTGGGGGGTTTCAGGACCAGCTCCTGGGTCAGCTTGCACCGAGGCTAGCGACAGCTGTGCTTCATGCAGGTAACTCAGGTTTAACCCTTTGTCCCCTGACCATCCCCACAGGTCCAGCAGCATAGAAAGTCACAGTGGGCTGCGTTGGAGCAACCTGCTCCGCTGGACTTGTGGCAAATGTTGCGTCTGCATCCCTGCCCTTCTGTTCTCCCTGTAGGGTCCTGGTCAATACAACAAGCTGCTCTCCCTGGAAATGACCATCGTGGCGAAAGACAGGCTCCACTGTGAGCCACGACCTTCACCCACCGAGCAGCCAGCACAGCCAGGGACACGTTTGTGCGAAAGTCCCTTCTCATGGCAAAAAGGGGATCCATAGTCAGCTTTGGATGTCGTGTGTCTGGTGTAACTGTTGATACTGCGCAATGCCTTGGTTAAAATAGAAGCGACGAAGAGAGTTAAAAACCTGCCCTTTTCAGGAAAAATGCAGGAAATCGGCATCTTTTGGCTATTTTACACTCCAACAAGAAAGATTGTGGGCCCGTGTTTTGCTGATTAGGGATACCAATCAAACTCAGACACCAGAGTGAAAAGAGCAGGCGTATTTTACTGGAAATAGCTAAATCATGTAACAGAATAATACAGAAAACATACAACAAGAAAAGACAGAATAGTGCACTTAAACAAACAGGAAAATACAGGGTAATGCATCAAATCGTTACTACACGAGAGAGAGAATAGTGATTAAGAAAGATCCATCACCACTTGCATATGTTACCATCATCCAGATCCGCAGTCGCCGGGGAGCCCCGGTTACAGCGAGGATTTGGAGAGCCTTTCCCGGCAAGTGGGAAATCCTACGCGGTGCGTCCACCCGTAGGTGAGGCTTCCAAAGTCGCTGTGAGCGGGTCCCGCCTTATATACCCCCAAATCAGCAAGCCAGAACAACTGGCACCTTTGTTTTGAGCGGAACATCTGGTTTCACTCTCACATTAGATTCCCCCGGAGCCTGGCCAGGGCTCAAGGGAGAAGCTAAGGGAGTTTCCCTGCTTATCTAATTTATTTATGTTCTTTTTAGAACAAGGCCACACGTCTGGTCCCAAGGCCGGACAGCAGGCTTCATGGCCTTGTTAACTTACCTGTACGCAAAAAAGAAGATACATACATTCAGGATAGACATGTTTTCATTACATTCATCATCAGTCAGGAGTCTATGATATCTAAGCTACATCTTTCATTAATGAGCATACATATTTCGTTAATGACTACATACTAAGTTAGCAGCTTTGGCTCGGGGCCTGTGGTTCAGGCTTCAATACTTCAACACTTTAGCACTTTTTACATCAGGATAGGCGGTTTGTTATAACCTAGTACAATACCTACTAGCACAACGGTTATCAGTTACAAAATATACAGGATTCATCTATAGGTCAACTCTGGCTTGGGCCTATTGTCCAAGCCTTAGCACTTCAGCCCGGTGGTTAATGCTTTAAGGGAAGTTCAGCACGTTGGGAAAAGGGATATAAGACCACTCTTCTGGACACTGTCTGGACTGGGCTAGGCTGGGCTTGGAGAGCCTGGGAGGGTCCCCGGGGTCCCAGCTTTCCTGCAGTGCTGACTGTGGCGGCTGCGGCCTGTTCTTTCCTGCCGTGCTGACTGCACCCACCTGGTGGGGCTGTCCTTGGGAAGGGCACCAGAGCTGAAAAAGCCCCTGGTAGAGGGGCGGGGAGAAGCTCTTCTCCAGAGATTTGCCAGAAACTCTCCAGAGCATCCCTTTTCCAGCGCATGAGATGCTCTGTGTGACAAGGGAAGGTGCCCATTAGTCCACAGTCCTGGGCAAGCGGGTCTAGGTGACCCTGCTTGAGCAGGCAGGTTGGACCAGAGGACCTTCACAGGTCCCTCCCAGCCTCAGCTGTTCTATGGGATTCTGTGCTTCGTTTGACTCCTCAAGCACCTGAACTCAGCCCCGATGCCTGCTGGAAAGGATTCTGGCGCAAGGGATGATGATCCCAAACTCCTCCACTAGGATTCATCCCAAAACAACTTCTACCTAGTCCAGAATATCGTATGGCACACACAGTCAGAAGGGAGAAAATGTCCTTTTATTGTGGACATCCAGTGCAGGAGCCCAGGAGTCACAGGGGTTCAACCAGTAACAAGAAATCAGCACCTACAACGACAGAGCCAGAAAGCACTGGTAAAGCCACAAAGGCAGGAACAGGCATGGCTTGGTTCCCCTTTCTTTGGGAAACACAGTTGACAAGGAATTGTTGATATCCCAGAAGAGAGCTACTGCTGGCCTTAGCTCCGGGGTGGCTCTGGCACCTTATCCCCTCTAAGGTAATGCCCTTAGAGAGCTGTGCATGTGCAGAGGTGCACAGTGCCCCTGTGCCACACAGCAGGGCTCCCCTGGGGAGCTGCCACGGGGTTATTTCCAAACCCTGCATAGCACCATCCCTCGCCGTCCCTTGCCAGTCAGTTGGACTGACTTAGAGCAGGGTGGAGAGTTGGCAAAGATAGGCAGCAAAGCCTGGTACACACCTGGGGCTTCCTGATCTTTCGCACCTCCCTGCTTTTCTTCTGTCCCCTTCTTTTCCTCTCTTCTCTTCTTTGCTTCGTGGCATGGCCTCTCCTCTGCCCAGGTCTCTTCTCTCTTTCGTTTCCTTTGGCCGTCGTCTTCCTGGCAGGAGCCTGCAAACCTTTCCATCCCACAGCATGGTTAGACAGGGAAAGCCAGGATCAACTGGAATCAGCTCTTGATTTAACCAAAGCTGACTCGTTTTACCTTCTGTGCTCCGAGAGGCTCTTCAGTTCTTCTGCGCATCCCAGGGATTCTACCACGGTCTCAGTGGTGGCTGGAGACAAAGCAACGGGTGCCTAAAACAGAAAGGTCGTCATTAGCAGGTGGCAAGGGATGCCCTGAAGTAGTAAGCAACTGCTTGGCACGTTGCTGCCTTAGCTCTACAGGGGAGATCTCTTTGGCTGGTTTGAGTCAGCCCTTTCTTCCAAGGTTCTCGCTCTGGAACACAGTGTTCACATGGGTGGGGGACAGTCCATTTGTGGGGGCCATTCAGCAGAGAGCCTGCGATCCCCTGCCAGGCAAGGAAAGGCTTGCCCACTTCCTTCTGCCAGCATTTCTTCTGCCCTCCCAAGACAGAGCTCTGCGGATGTCCATTTGGTGCAAGACAACCTTCTGTGGTGGGAGGCTTTGCTTTTGAAATCTATCTTTCTGTGGCGTTTTGTAGGTATTTCCTCTGATTAAGCACATGCCTAAGGCATAGGAGAAAAGACCTTTCCAGTTTTACTGACAGTGTATCATTCCATGGGGGGAAAAATAAAATGCAAAGCCACAAGAGACTGAACGCCAGGAAGAGGCACAGCAGCTGCTTGGACTCAACAGCAACTGCCCTCCTCCTGCCTAAGACACATTGTTGCAGCGCTTGTGGAGCTGCCATACCTCCGCCCTTTCTGCTCCCACCACCGCCTCTCCCCCCGCTGCTCTCTGGAGGATGAGCAGAGAGGCTGGTGCATCCAGGCAGGCTTTTGCCTGGTGCTCGGCATCTGCTTCGCCTGGAGGGCCGTGCTGCTTTTCCAAAGGCAACTCTGGAAAGCAAAAGCGTGTGCAGCAAAGTGACTGGTTGGAAGTGGACAACAGCTAAAGCAAAACCCACAGGAAGCCCTACCCCAGCTGTCTGCTCAGGCTGTGACAGCCCTCAGTCCCTCCTCATACCTGTGGGTCTGTCCACGGGCTCAGGTGACGTCTGGCCAGCCATCTCCTCCCCAAAGATGTCGCTGCCGTTTTCAATCAGAAATTCCACCAGCAGCTTCACCTGCACACATCAAAGCCTTGGTTTCAGGGCAGGTGTCTGAAAACACGTCAAGCAGCCTTTCCCGCTCCTGAGCCTTGCTTCTGCGCAGAAGGCTGTGGCTGTGGGGCTGCTCTTCCAGGCAGCCACTCCACCGGCATTTGCGCAAGAGAGGAGCAAGCTCTGAGGGTCCAGGCAGGCTGCAGCCAGCCGGTCAGTACAGCGTACCTTCTCGGTCACCTCCAGCGCGGCCTCGAGGGGGAGCAGCTCCTCGTCAGGTGGGCCCAGCAGGTTTGGCCCCAGGCAGATGGCCAGGTTGCTGGAGGTCATTCTGCTGGTGGACACGTGGTGGCCGATGTTCTGCAGCAGGGAGAGCAGCCGCTGGAGGAGGAGGAGATGGGCTGCAGGCAACTTCTCGGCCACCCTGAGGGAGCAGGAACACAACGTTAAGGAAGCAGATGCTGCCCACAGCTGTCCCTGAAGCTTGCACAAGGCAGGCGGGAGCCAGTGTCTGTGCTGCGCCACTTTCCAGGTGCTCTCAGGCAGCGATCAGGAGGAAAACACACTGTTGCTTCCCAGCTCCTGGTTTCACCCAAGCCCACGCAAGGGAAGGCTCCCTGCCCACGCCCTTTCCCCCCGAAATGCAACCCCAGCCCAGCAAATGCAAGCTGCCAGAAAATGCAACCTTCTAAGGAGCCCGTCCCTTTTCAGGCAAGTCCCAGGACTCTGCCACTCCCTACTCAACAGGCAGGCTGCTGGCCACACTTACACTTTCAGCGCTTCCACCCTGGCCTCCTTGCTTGGCCTCTCCATGGCTTGCATCCAGTCCTGGTAGACGCCGACAACGAGGAGCTTGCCGGGGATGCTGCGTAGAAAGTCCTGCAAGGCCAAGGGCTTCAGGTGAGCCTTTGAAGATTCCAGGCCAGCCAGGAGCTCTTCCAGCTGCAGGGCAGAAGCGCTCACCTTCAAGATGGCAGCTAGCAGGATGACAGGCTGGTTTGCCAGGTCCACATCTGCGCCGCGGTCGAGGTCCTCCTTCAGCTTCTGGAGCGCTGTCCCCCTGTCGGATCTCCGGAATATCCCCTCCGTCGACGGTCCTCTCTGGTACAGGATGTCCAGGAGCTCCTGCGGGAGACGCAGGAGGACAGCTGCTTGGCTGAAGAAACAAGTGACAGCAGAGGCCAGAGCTCTGCCCCAGGCTGGGCTCCCCCCCGCCCCCGCAAAGGGTCTGGCGCCAGAAGCGGTGGCCGTGGGTGAAGAGCCCAGTGCCCCAGCCACCCCCGCAGACGCTGGGGACACTGCTTCTGGAGCAGCCGGAGGGAGGGCTGGGGCTCCCCTGTCCAGGCTGGCCTACCTGGATGGGCCGGGGCAGCGTGCCGGCCTCCTCGCAGAGGGCTGCCAGGGGCTGCCCAAAGAGCGCCCTGCTGCAGCCGGAGCCCGCCTGCCCTGGCGCCGGGGCAGCGGCCGGGCTCTGCCGCAGCGCAAAGGGCCAGGGCAGCCCCCTCCTCCTCCTGCTGCTGCTGCCGCCGCCGCTCCCTCCCGCTGCAAAGGGAAAGAGAGCAAGAGCCCGTCAGTGGGAACCGCCAGGCCAGCGCTCCCGGAGCCTGCCCTGCCCTGCCCTGCCCTGCCTGCAGCGCGGTGCTGAGTGCTGCGGCGGGACGGGACGGGACGGGCAGGGAGCCGGCAGCTGGAGCCAGGGCTCTGGCTCAGCGGCTCCGGCTCGCAGTCTCCTGAGAGCCAGCGGCACAGCGGGACAGCCCCGCCCAGCCCTCGCCCTGCCCTCCTCCAGGCTGCGAGCAGCAGCAGAGGGAGGCTCCCTGTCCCGCAGAATCACGTCCAGCGGCCGCTGCCCAGCGGGTGTCCTTGCTCGTCCGGGTGACGTCCGTCCTCCCTTGGGGTGCCCGACCTGCGGGGTGACACTCAGGGAACAAGGGAGCACGGCTCCTCCCGGCTCTGGCCGAGGAGCAGGGACCCATCTGCCCGGCTCTGGGGACAGAGCTCAGGCAGGCAGCACCTCGAGTGCTCAGCACTGTCGAAGGGTCCCGAGCACTCAGCTCTCTCCTGCTGCAGTGTGATGGGCACCGATTTCCTCTGGCCAAAGGGCAGCAGCAACAGCATCCTCAGTTGTGCAGACGTGCCGGTCCAGGAGAAAAGAAGGCCCTCCCTGCCCTTCGTTCCCAAACTTACCTGGTGAGTGGCAAAGTCCGCCTCCACTGGTAGACGGGGCTGTTGGAGGCCCTTGCTTGGGGTCAGCCTGCAAGAAGCAGGCTGCACTTAGAGAGCATCCCCGCGGCAGAAAGGGCCACCAGCAAGCGGCCACCCGGCACCAGCAGCCTGAGGGCGGCAGAGCGGGGACCCTCTGCCCTCCCACGCTCTCTACCTCACGTGGCAGGTTTCCTCCCAGCACCACCAGCAAGGACATGCGGCGTTCCTGGTAGCTCCCCAACCCTCTCTGCACCCAGGCTGGCACCGCGGGACCCTCCCTCCCTCCTGCACAGGCTCACCCCACTCGCCGCACAGCCCTGGCACCCCGGCACAGCCAGAGGTGGGTGAAAGGCAGCCGTTCTCACCTCTGTCTGGCCCTCCATCAGCCTCTCCAGGCTCCTGGCGCTGAATGTCCTCCACTGGGCAGGAGAGAAAGAGTGGAAGGAGGTGAGCAGCGATGCCTCTGCTGCTCGGCTGGAGGGCCAGTGCTCGGGGACAGCGGCCAGACTAGAGAGACACTCACTCCATGGCGTCGGCTCAGCTCCTTCTGCAGGAGTTTGATGGACGGGACGTTGGTCACTCGGGCTCCCGTGGCTCCTTCGGGTGTCCTGTCACCAGGAAAGGACAGGGAGAAAGCTGGCTGAGCCCCAAGCCACCTCTTTTCCCTTGTCAGGCAGCTCTGCCCGAGAGCTGCCCACAGCCGCAGCGGCAGCTCTCCCCACCTGGGGAGCTGTGTTCCCCCATCCGGCCGCGCCTGAAGCACCCCCCTAGCTTACCCCAGCAGCTTGCCCAGCCACAGCTGCTTCAGTGCCCGGGAGCTGCAGAAAGAGAGGAGAACCAGCATCAGGCCCCGCTGCCCCCCAGCCCCTGGGCCCCTGCACAGCCTTGCCCCTTGGGAAGGGCTGAGGGGCAGCACGAGGCCCCGTGGGGCAGGACAGGGGTGCTGCCCAAGCCCTGGCTCCCTCGTTGCTGCCAGAGCAGCTGCTCCTGCCCTTCCCTTCTGGGGACCAAAAGGCGACCAGGGGATGCAGGATGTGGGAACGCATCCCCATCCCTCCCTGCCCAGGCTCTGCATGGAGGGCAGAGGCCATTCACAGGGTGGCGTGGGCATGGTTGGGACCCTCTCCTGCCCAGCCGTGGGACGTGGCACCACGACTCACCCGAAAGTGGCAACACAGGTGCCGCTGGGCCAGATGAGGAGGATGGAGGTCCCGTCCTCATCGCTGCCTTCCTCCTCCTCCTCCTCTTTGATGTCCCCCGCTGTCTCCTTCCCGCTGCTCAGCACCCACAGCTGGTCCAGGGCCAGGCGGAGCTGTGGGCGCAGGGTGGTGCCACGTCTGTGGAGAAGAGAGACAGGCAGTGAGCCGGAGGTGGCCGCCTTGGGGTGCCCCCGGGCAGAGCCCTGCCCCCCACCTGCCCTTGTGTGGTGGTTTAGGCCCTGCCGGGACCAGAGACCACATTGCCACTGCCCCTCCCCCACCCTCCGACCGGAACGGGGCAGGGAGTGAAATACAAACCCCGGGGTTGCGATAACGAGACGTTTAATACAACAATGCAACAACAACAAACCAAACAACAACAAGAACGATAACAATAGCAATAACAGTAATAACAATAAACAGAACAAGGGATATAGCGATACAGCAGTGAGGAGAGCGACCCCACACCACGCGTTTACCAACTGAGCAATCCCACACCACTGAGGGATCTTCTGAGAGGCCGGGTAAGGGAGACAATTGCTCAACCTCCTCCAGGGCAGCTATACCAAAGGCTCACCAGTACTCTCTTGGGTCTTTAAATTACCCTCTCCTGAGGTAATCTATACCTAGGATGCACGGGGCATCTGGGCCAGTCACAATGGGGTGCTTACGCCAGTCCTTCCCAGTTAAGCTTACTTCAGCTTCTAATAGGGTCAGCTGTTGGGACCCCCCTGTCACTCCGGAGAGACAGATGGGTTCAACCCCACTGTATGGCATCAGGGTGCACTGTGCACCAGTATCTACCAAGGCCTTATATTCTCGTGGGTCTGATGTGCCAGGCCATCGGATCCACACCGTCCAGTAAATCCGATTATCCCTTTCCTCCACCTGGCTGGAGGCAGGGCCCCTCTAATCCTGCTCAGCATCACTCACTTGTTGTAAGAGCGACTCCTGCAAGAATGACTCACTTGTCCCCTCAAGACGGTCAGACATAATGTTGGCCATTCTATTCTGTCTGGGGGATTTCCGACTGGACACTGGAGCTGCGTCTCTCTTGGAAGACTCCCCTTTCATGGTGGTCTTCCCTTTCAGCTGCTGTACTCGTGCAGCTAGGGCGAGAGTGGGCTGTCCATCCCACCTCCTCGTGTTTTCCCCATGGTCGCGGAGGAAGAACCACAGGGTGCCCTGTGGTGTGTACCTTCCACTGCCCTTCTCTTGGGTGGGGAAACGCCTGCTTCTAATGGCTGAGACATCGGCCCGTGCAGGTGGAATGTAGGACGTGTCCTCTTCCACTTTCTGGAGCCTCTGAGACAGTTCCCTTACAGCTGAAACCCAGGCATGTTGGGAGGAAGGGAGATTTCCCTCATATTGCTGGAGCTGGCCAATCACTTCGTCCACTGTTTCAGTCTGGGTGTCTTGCCACCAGGACGCTACTGCTAGTGCTTTGGAATGTGCCTCTGGTGCACTTTGCAGGAACTTCCGCCACATCAGCTGTGTGCAAGGGGCCTGATCTGGATCCGTGGGTGACCGCTCATCATTCAGATCACCATAAACCATGTCAAACACAGCCAATTCCCTGAGGTTCTGAATGCCTTTCTCCATGTTGGTCCCCTTGCCTAACCGACATAGAACATCATCCTTGTAGGGGTACCTCTCCCTTACACTGAGCAGGAGTCGCCTCCAAAGGCTGAGGGTATGAGCCTGTATCCCTATTGCCTTGTCAATACCAGCCTCCCTGGCTAAAGATCCCAGCTGCTTGGCCTCTCTCCCCTCCAATTCCAAAACACCAGCTCCACGATGCCAGCATCGGAGCAGACGGGTTCAAATTTGCTCGCCTGGAAGGCAGCTGAAATCCTTCCGCATATCTCGCAACTCACTCAGGGATAGAGATCGGATGGTTACCTCCGGCTCTTCCTCCTGTTCTCGTGATGGGCCTGGTTCATAATCACCCTGTACACTGCGAGGGGATTTTTTGGTATATTTGGTTTTCTGTATCGGGGCGACTCATACTGGCACTGCTTGTCCCTCTGGCCCAGCTGCTGTGCTGGTGGAGGCGACTGGTACTGGCACTGCCTGTCACTCTGGCCCAGCTGCTGTGCTAGTGGAGGCGACTGGTACTGGTACTGCCTGTGACTCTGTCCCAGCCGCTGTGCTGCTGGAGGTGACTGGTACTGGCAGTGCCTGTCACTCTGGCCCAGCTGCTGTGCTAGTGGAGGTGACTGGTACTGCCACTGCCTGTCCCCCTGGCCCAGCTGCTGTGCTAGTGGAGGTGACTGGTACTGGCACTGGCTGTCCTTCTGTCCCAGCTGCTGTGCTAGTGGAGGTGACTCGTACTGGCACTGCCTGTCCCTCTGGCCCAGCTGCTGTGCTAGTGGAGGCAACTAGTACTGGCACTGCCTGTCCCCCTTGCCCAGCTGCTGTGCTGGTGGAGGCGACTGCTATTGGCACTGCCTGTCCCCGTGGCCCAGCTGCTCTGCTGGTGGTGGTGACTGGTACTGGCACTGCCTGTCCCTCTGGCCCAGCTGCTGTGCTGGTGGAGGTGACTGGTACTGGCACTGCCTGTCACTCTGGCCCAGCTGGAGTGTTAGTAGTGGCGACTGGTATTGGCACTGCCTGTCCCCCTTGCCCAGCTGCTGTGCTAGTGGAGGCGACTGGTATTGGCACTGCCTGTCCCCCTGGCCCAGCTGCTCTGCTGGTGGTGGTGACTGGTACTGGCACTGCCTGTCCCCCTGGCCCAGCTGCTGTGCTGGTGGAGGCGACTGGTACTGGCACTGCCTGTCACTCTGGCCCAGCTGCTGTGCTAGTGGAGGCGACTGGTACTGGCACTGCCTGTCACTCTGGCCCAGCTGCTGTGCTGGTGGAGGCGACTGGTACTGGCACTGGCTGTCCCTCTGTCCCAGCTGCTGTGCTGGTGGAGGTGACTGGTACTGGCACTGCCTGTCACTCTGGCCCAGCTGCTGTGCTAGTGGAGGCGACTGCTACTGGCATTGCCTGTCACTCTGGCCCAGCTGCTGTGCTAGTGGAGGCGACTGCTACTGGCACTGCCTATCCCTCTGTCCCAGCTGCTGTGCTAGTGGAGGCGACTGCTACTGGCACTGCCTGTCACTCTGGCCCAGCTGCTGTGCTAGTAGAGGCGACTGCTACTGGCACTGGCTGTCCCTCTGTCCCAGCTGCTCTGCTGGTGGAGGCGACTGGTACTGGCACTGCCTGTCACTCTGGCCCAGCTGCTGTGCTAGTGGAGGCGACTGGTACTGGTACTGCCTGTCACTCTGGCCCAGCTGCTGTGCTGGTGGAGGTGACTGGTACTGGCACTGCCTGTCACTCTGGACCAGATGCAGTGCTAGTAGTGGCGACTGGTACTGGCACTCCCTGTCCCTTGGCCCAGCTGCTGTGCTGGTGGAGGTGACTGGTACTGGCACTGCCTGTCACTCTGGCCCAGCCGCTGTGCTACTGGAGGTGCCTGGTACTGCCACTGCCTGTCCCTCTGGCCCAGCTGCTGTGCTAGTGGAGGTGACTGGTACTGGCACTGGCTGTCCTTCTGTCCCAGCTGCTGTGCTAGTGGAGGTGACTCGTACTGGCACTGCCTGTCCCTCTGGCCCAGCTGCTGTGCTAGTGGAGGCAACTAGTACTGGCACTGCCTGTCCCCCTTGCCCAGCTGCTCTGCTGGTGGTGGTGACTGGTACTGGCACTGCCTGTCCCTCTGGCCCAGCTGCTGTGCTGGTGGAGGTGACTGGTACTGGCACTGCCTGTCACTCTGGCCCAGCTGGAGTGCTAGTAGTGGCGACTGGTATTGGCACTGCCTGTCCCCCTTGCCCAGCTGCTGTGCTAGTGGAGGCGACTGGTATTGGCACTGCCTGTCCCCCTGGCCCAGCTGCTCTGCTGGTGGTGGTGACTGGTACTGGCACTGCCTGTCACTCTGGCCCAGCTGCTGTGCTAGTGGAGGCGACTGGTACTGGTACTGCCTGTGACTCTGTCCCAGCCGCTGTGCTGCTGGAGGTGACTGGTACTGGCAGTGCCTGTCACTCTGGCCCAGCTGCTGTGCTAGTGGAGGTGACTGGTACTGCCACTGCCTGTCCCTCTGGCCCAGCTGCTGTGCTAGTGGAGGTGACTGGTACTGGCACTGCCTGTCCCCCTGGCCCAGCTGCTCTGCTGGTGGTGGTGACTGGTACTGGCACTGCCTGTCCCTCTGGCCCAGCTGCTGTGCTGGTGGAGGTGACTGGTACTGGCACTGCCTGTCACTCTGGCCCAGCTGGAGTGTTAGTAGTGGCGACTGGTATTGGCACTGCCTGTCCCCCTTGCCCAGCTGCTGTGCTAGTGGAGGCGACTGGTATTGGCACTGCCTGTCCCCCTGGCCCAGCTGCTCTGCTGGTGGTGGTGACTGGTACTGGCACTGCCTGTCCCCCTGGCCCAGCTGCTGTGCTAGTGGAGGCGACTGCTACTGGCACTGCCTGTCACTCTGGCCCAGCTGCTGTGCTAGTGGAGGCGACTGGTACTGGCACTGCCTGTCACTCTGGCCCAGCTGCTGTGCTGGTGGAGGCGACTGGTACTGGCACTGGCTGTCCCTCTGTCCCAGCTGCTGTGCTGGTGGAGGTGACTGGTACTGGCACTGCCTGTCACTCTGGCCCAGCTGCTGTGCTAGTGGAGGCGACTGCTACTGGCATTGCCTGTCACTCTGGCCCAGCTGCTGTGCTAGTGGAGGCGACTGCTACTGGCACTGCCTATCCCTCTGTCCCAGCTGCTGTGCTAGTGGAGGCGACTGCTACTGGCACTGCCTGTCACTCTGGCCCAGCTGCTGTGCTAGTAGAGGCGACTGCTACTGGCACTGGCTGTCCCTCTGTCCCAGCTGCTCTGCTGGTGGAGGCGACTGGTACTGGCACTGCCTGTCACTCTGGCCCAGCTGCTGTGCTAGTGGAGGCGACTGGTACTGGTACTGCCTGTCACTCTGGCCCAGCTGCTGTGCTGGTGGAGGTGACTGGTACTGGCACTGCCTGTCACTCTGGACCAGATGCAGTGCTAGTAGTGGCGACTGGTACTGGCACTGCCTGTCCCTCTGGCCCAGCTGCTGTGCTAGTGGAGGTGACTCGTACTGGCACTGCCTGTCCCTCTGGCCCAGCTGCTGTGCTAGTGGAGGCAACTAGTACTGGCACTGCCTGTCCCCCTTGCCCAGCTGCTGTGCTAGTGGAGGCTACTGCTATTGGCACTGCCTGTCCCCGTGGCCCAGCTGCTCTGCTGGTGGTGGTGACTGGTACTGGCACTGCCTGTCCCTCTGGCCCAGCTGCTGTGCTGGTGGAGGTGACTGGTACTGGCACTGCCTGTCACTCTGGCCCAGCTGGAGTGTTAGTAGTGGCGACTGGTATTGGCACTGCCTGTCCCCCTTGCCCAGCTGCTGTGCTAGTGGAGGCGACTGGTATTGGCACTGCCTGTCCCCCTGGCCCAGCTGCTCTGCTGGTGGTGGTGACTGGTACTGGCACTGCCTGTCCCCCTGGCCCAGCTGCTGTGCTAGTGGAGGCGACTGCTACTGGCACTGCCTGTCACTCTGGCCCAGCTGCTGTGCTAGTGGAGGCGACTGGTACTGGCACTGCCTGTCCCTTGGCCCAGCTGCTGTGCTGGTGGAGGTGACTGGTACTGGCACTGCCTGTCACTCTGGCCCAGCTGCTGTGCTAGTGGAGGTGACTGGTACTGGCACTGGCTGTCCTTCTGTCCCAGCTGCTGTGCTAGTGGAGGTGACTCGTACTGGCACTGCCTGTCCCTCTGGCCCAGCTGCTGTGCTAGTGGAGGCAACTAGTACTGGCACTGCCTGTCCCCCTTGCCCAGCTGCTCTGCTGGTGGTGGTGACTGGTACTGGCACTGCCTGTCCCTCTGGCCCAGCTGCTGTGCTGGTGGAGGTGACTGGTACTGGCACTGCCTGTCACTCTGGCCCAGCTGGAGTGCTAGTAGTGGCGACTGGTATTGGCACTGCCTGTCCCCCTTGCCCAGCTGCTGTGCTAGTGGAGGCGACTGGTATTGGCACTGCCTGTCCCCCTGGCCCAGCTGCTCTGCTGGTGGTGGTGACTGGTACTGGCACTGCCTGTCCCTCTGGCCCAGCTGCTGTGCTAGTGGAGGCAACTGGTACTGGCACTGCCTGTCACTCTGGCCCAGCTGCTGTGTTGGTGGAGGTGACTGGTACTGGTACTGCCTGTCCCCCTGGCCCAGCTGCTGTGCTGGTGGAGGCGACTGGTACTGGCACTGGCTGTCCCTCTGTCCCAGCTGCTGTGCTGGTGGAGGTGACTGGTACTGGCACTGCCTGTCACTCTGGCCCAGCTGCTGTGCTGGTGGAGGCGACTGGTACTGGCACTGGCTGTCCCTCTGTCCCAGCTGCTGTGCGGGTGGAGGTGACTGGTACTGGCACTGCCTGTCACTCTGTCCCAGCTGCTGTGCTAGTGGAGGCGACTGGTACTGGCACTGCCTGCCCCTCTGTCCCAGCTGCTGTGCTAGTGGAGGCGACTGCTACTGGCACTGCCTGTCACTCTGGCCCAGCTGCTGTGCTGGTTGAGGTGACTGGTACTGCCACTGCCTGTCCCCCTGGCCCAGATGCTGTGCTAGTGGAGGTGACTGGTACTGGCACTGGCTGTCCCTCTGTCCCAGCTGCTGTGCTGGTGGAGGTGACTGGTACTGGCACTGGCTGTCCCTCTGTCCCAGCTTCTGTGCTAGTAGAGGCGACTGGTACTGGCACTGCCTGTCCCCCTTGCCCAGCTGCTCTGCTGGTGGAGGTGACTGGTACTGGCACTGCCTGTCACTCTGGCCCAGCTGCTCTGCTGGTGGACGTGACTGGTACTGGCACTGCCTGTCCCTCTGGCCCAGCTGCTCTGCTGGTGGAGGTGACTGGTTCTGGCACTGCCTGTCCCTCTGGCCCAGCTGCTGTGCTAGTGGAGGTGACTGCTACTGGCACTGCCTGTCACTCTGGCCCAGCTGCTGTGCTAGTGGAGGTGACTGGTATTGGCACTGCCTGTCCCTCTGGCCCAGCTGCTCTGCTGGTGGAGGCGACTGGTACTGGCACTGCCTGTCACTCTGGCCCAGCTGCTGTGCTGGTGGAGGCGACTGGTACTGGCACTGGCTGTCCCTCTGTCCCAGCTGCTGTGCTGGTGGAGGCGACTGGTACTGGCACTGGCTGTCCCTCTGTCCCAGCTGCTGTGCTGGTGGAGGTGACTGGTACTGGCACTGCCTGTCACTCTGGCCCAGCTGCTGTGCTAGTGGAGGCGACTGGTACTGGCACTGCCTGTCACTCTGGCCCAGCTGCTGTGCTGGTGGAGGCGACTGGTACTGGTACTGGCTGTCCCTCTGTCCCAGCTGCTGTGCTAGTAGAAGCGACTGGTACTGCCACTGCCTGTCCCTCTGGCCCAACTGCTGTGCTAGTGGAGGCGACTGGTATTGGCACTGCCTGTCCCCCTTGCCCAGCTGCTCTGATGGTGGAGGTGACTGGTACTGGCAATGCCTGTCACTCTGGCCCAACTGCTGTGCTAGTGGAGGTGACTGGTACTGGCACTGCCTGTCACTCTGGCCCAGCTGCAGTGCTAGTAGTGGCGACTGATATTGGCACTGCCAGTCCCCCTTGCCCAGCTGCTGTGCTAGTGGAGGCGACTGGTATTGGCACTGCCTGTCCCCCTGGCCCAGCTGCTCTGCTGGTGGTGGTGACTGGTACTGGCACTGCCTGTCCCCCTGGCCCAGATGCTGTGCTGGTGGAGGTGACTGGTACTGGCACTGGCAGTCCCTCTGTCCCAGATGCTGTGTTGGTGGAGGTGACTGGTACTGGCACTGCCTGTCCCTCTGTCCCAGCTGCTGTGCTAGTAGAGGCGACTGCTACTGGCACTGCCTGTCCCTCTGGCCCAGCTGCTGTGCTGGTGGAGGTGACTGGTACTGGCACTGCCTGTCACTCTGACCCAGCTGCTGTGCTAGTGGAGGCGACTGCTACTGGCACTGCCTGTCACTCTGGCCCAGCTGCTGTGCTAGTGGAGGCGACTGGTACTGGCACTGGCTGTCCCTCTGTCCCAGCTGCTGTGCTGGTGGTGGTGACTGGTACTGGCACTGCCTGTCCCCCTGGCCCAGATGCTGTGCTGGTGGAGGTGACTGGTACTGGCACTGGCTGTCCTTCTGTCCCAGCTGCTGTGCTAGTAGAGGCGACTGGTACTGGCACTGCCTGTCACTCTGGCCCAGCTGCTGTGCTAGTGGAGGCGACTGCTACTGGCACTGCCCGTCACTCTGCCCCAGCTGCTGTGCTGGTGGAGGTGACTGGTACTGGCACTGCCTGTCACTCTGTCCCAGCCGCTGTGCTGCTGGAGGTGACTGGTACTGGCACTGCCTGTCACTCTGGCCCAGCCGCTGTGCTGCTGGAGTTGACTGGTACTGCCACTGCCTGTCCCCCTGGCCCAGCTGCTGTGCTAGTGGAGGTGACTGGTACTGGCACTGGCTGTCCTTCTGTCCCAGCTGCTGTGCTAGTGGAGGTGACTCGTACTGGCACTGCCTGTCCCTCTGGCCCAGCTGCTGTGCTAGTGGAGGCAACTAGTACTGGCACTGCCTGTCCCCCTTGCCCAGCTGCTGTGCTAGTGGAGGCTACTGGTATTGGCACTGCCTGTCCCCCTGGCCCAGCTGCTCTGCTGGTGGTGGTGACTGGTACTGGCAGTGCCTGTCCCCCTTGCCCAGCTGCTGTGCTAGTGGAGGCAACTGGTACTGGCACTGCCTGTCCCCCTGGCCCAGCTGCTGTGCTGGTGGAGGTGACTGGTACTGGCACTGCCTGTCACTCTGGCCCAGCTGCTGTGCTAGTGGAGGCGACTGCTACTGGTACTGCCTGTCACTCTGGCCCAGCTGCTGTGCTGGTTGAGGTGACTGGTACTGGCACTGCCTGACTCCCTGGCCCAGATGCTGTGCTGGTGGAGGTGACTGTTACTGGCAGTGGCTGTCCCTCTGTCCCATCTGCTGTGCTAGTGGCGGCGACTGGTATTGGCACTGCCTGTCCCCCTTGCCCAGCTGCTCTGCTGGTGGAGGTGACTGGTACTGGCACTGCCTGTCCCTCTGGCCCAGCTGCTCTGCTGGTGGAGGCAACTGGTACTGGCACTGCCTGTCCCTCTGGCCCAGCTGCTGTGCTAGTGGAGGCAACTGCTACTGGCACTGCCTGTCCCTCTGGCCCAGCTGCTGTGCTGGTGGAGGCGACTGCTACTGGCACTGCCTGTCACTCTGGCCCAGCTGCTGTGCTGGTGGAGGTGACTGGTACTGCCACTGCCTGTCCCTCTGGCCCAGCTGCTGTGCTAGTGGAGGTGACTGGTACTGGCAGTGCCTGTCCCCCTGGCCCCGCTGCTGTACCAGTATGTTCCCTTTCAGATCCTGCAGCTCTTTCTCCCCCTTCAGGGCAGTGAACAGTAGTAAAGGTGACATGGTAAGCATGGGCAAGCCCCCAGCACATTGCAGTGTGTTGTGTCTCCCGGGGTTTGTCAGATTGGCAAGACACCTTTTTCAGATACTCCACCAGTTTATCAGGACTCTGCACTTGTTCGGGAGTGAAATCCCAAACCGTTGGAGGTGACCACTGAGTCTGGCACTTGCCCATCTTTTCCCACACACCTTGCCATTTATAACTATCTGCCCTCGGGGCAGGTTTCCGGGTGCTGCTGTCATTGGAGAAATACCGCATGGCCCAAAACAAGATCCGGCAGACATTCAGAAAGCATTGTGCCGCAAACACACTGGCCTGGGTGCTCCAAGGATAGCTAAAACTCTGAAAAACCGAGAGGATCTCTTCCCCTGGCTCACCCATAGAGGGGGTGAGACCCCTAACAAAAGCCCAGGCAGCAAACAGGTACCGGTTCACCCCCACAAGCACTGATGCAAGCCCATTATAAGCAGTCAGCAGCCAGTATAGCAAAATAAAACCCTTGACACATTTTCCACCGACAACAAACGCCAGCACTGGGAACACACAGCGGATATAAGGATTAATCCAGCCCCACCACGCAAGCAAGTTGGCCAGCATTGCAAATGTTCCTTATCAAACAATACAAATAAAAACAGAAAAATTGCACCTAACAGATTGCTCTAACACACCTTCTCCTTTTGTCCTTATCTCAACCCTCTCGTGCCCCATGCTGGGCGCCAAAAAGGCTGTGGTGGTTTAGGCCCCGCCGGGACCCGAGACCACGCTGCCGCTGCCCCTCCCCCACCCTCCGACCGGAACGGGGCAGGGAGTGAAATACAAACCCCGGGGTTGAGGTAAGGAGAGGTTTAATACCACAGTGCCACAGCAACAAACCGAACAACAGCAAGAACAAGAACAATAACAGTAATAACAAGAAACAGAACAAGGGATATAGCGATACAGCAGTGAGGAGAGCGACCCCACACCACGCCTTTACCAATCTTCCCGCGCTTGGGCGCCCGGACGTGAAGTCAGCATGGTATTGAATAACCCGGCTAGAGCTCCCTCCCCACTGCTGGGGAAACTTAACCCTATCCTAGCTGAACCAGGACACCTTGGGACAGACATTGGTGCATCCAGCACCAAGGGCCCAGGGCCTGGGGCTGGTGCCAGAGTGTCCCTGGCCTGGTGGCAGGGCCAGGGATGGGGGAAAGGCAGTGGGGCTCTGAGGGTCTTACCGCAACTTGGCGACGACCAGTTCCTCCTGGAGGAGGAGAAGGCGTCTCTCGCTCCTCCTGTGGCCCCGGGTCAGCCACACGTCCGTGCTCAGCACCGCCTCAGCGTCGGTGAGAGCCTCCCTGCGGAGCAGAGAGCGGTGGGCATGAGAAAGGCTGTGGCTGAGGGGCCCGGCCGTGCCCGCCCGTCCCCGAGCCCCGGGGGGAGCCTACCTGGAGTGCCAGCAGCAGTTGGCCTGGCCCATCCTGCCCGGGACAGGAGGACCCCTCGCTCTGCACCAAGGATGTGGCCCAGCTGGCCACAGCGAGGATGGGAAGCAGGGTGCCGGTGCCGGGAAGCGCTGTTCGGCCAGACCCTGCCTCCTCCCAGAGCTGCTCCGTGCCAGCACAGCCCCGTGCTGCCGGCTCTGGTGGCTGCTGGCTCCAAAATGGCCGACGCTGGGAGCCCAACGGAAAGTGGGCGGGGCCTCGTGCTGGGGGTTCTCTCCAGCATGGCCCTGGCTGTCTTGCCCCGGGCAGCCCAGAGCAGGGCAGAGCAGAGGGGAAGCACCCCCTCCCTCCGCCTGCTGCCAGTGGTCTGCCTGCTGCAGCCCGGGATGCAGTTCGCCCCCAATGCCCCAGGGGTACTTTGCTGGCTCCAAGTTGCTCAACTTCGGGTCCACCATCACCCCAGGGCTCTGCACAGCTGCTTTCCAGCTGGGTCTCCCCCAGCACATACAGCTCCAGGGGCTTGTTCCTCCCCAGGTCCAGGACTTTGCTCTTCCCTCTTCCCCTTCTTCAACGACAGGAAGCTCCTGGCAGCCCCTTTCTCCAGCCTGTCAAGGTCCCTCTGGTTGGCAACACAACCCTCGGCTGCAGGAGCCTCTCCTCCCAGTCATGTGCCTTCTGCAAGCTGTCTGAGGGTGTGCTCTGCCCCATCATCCGGATCACTGAATGTGGACAGGGCGCGCATCATGCCGCGCAGGGCTTTGTCACAGAATGATCAGAAATTGAGGGGGAAGATCCACTTTTGTGTGTGTGTGTGTGTGTGTGTATTATAAATATGGTGCTTCTCCCTGTCATCCCTTCAAGCCATTAAAAGGTGCACAGGCTCTCTCGTTTTTCATTTGAATGTCACACCTCTTCTTAGTACTGACCTTACGTGCAACGTTGTATCGGGCTGTACTCTCGCATAGACTGTTGGATAGTACCTAGCCTAGATTAGTAGAGAGCAGATTAATCTGCATTACCGGTGCTAACACCAGTGACGGGAGGTTGCATCTGGCTGTTCAGCCAAAGGATAAAAATCAAAGGTGTCTCTTGAACTCAGTGGGCTATTGACTGAATTCATCACGCTCAAAAAACAAAAGCTACAGGAGAAAGGCATATTCTATCTTGACTGCTACAATGCATGTTTTAGGAGGTATGAAGATAAACCCTCCGTGCCCCTCCGCCCACCCCCTTCCAAGAAAAAGGACTAGAGAAAAAAGATGCAACTTCTAGAGCAATGAGGCTTTTAATAGCCAAGTAAATTTCCCTGTATCATGCCCATTCAATGAGCTACTTTGTCTGACACTCTGCCTTACTCGGTACCAGCATAAGACTCTTCCAGGAAATATTAAACAAAACAAAAAAAAAATATATTGCTGTACAGCCAGTTGCCTGCGTTACGCTATGGAAGATGTAGAATTCCTCTCTGATCCACAACTTTCCACCTACAAGCAAAACCGTAGTGAAGCTTTCCTCCATTTCCAATGCGCTCTGATGGCTCTTCCCCAGGGAAAGCCTTTCCTCTGTCACTCTGGGGGCATAGCTGGTCATAGGCAAGGCAAGCCCCGAGCCCCACGCACCATCCGAGGCCACCACCGTCCTCCTGTAGCCGTGAGCAAGATCTCAAACTCCTTTTCCGCTGCAGGAGAAGAGTTGTTAATAGAAATGGATGCACATGGCACAGTCTGTTCCAGAACAGTCACAGCTGTTCAAAGCTTTCCGTGCCCTGGATTGGGGGGTTTCAGGACCAGCTCCTGGGTCAGCTTGCACCGAGGCTAGCGACAGCTGTGCTTCATGCAGGTAACTCAGGTTTAACCCTTTGTCCCCTGACCATCCCCACAGGTCCAGCAGCATAGAAAGTCACAGTGGGCTGCGTTGGAGCAACCTGCTCCGCTGGACTTGTGGCAAATGTTGCGTCTGCATCCCTGCCCTTCTGTTCTCCCTGTAGGGTCCTGGTCAATACAACAAGCTGCTCTCCCTGGAAATGACCATCGTGGCGAAAGACAGGCTCCACTGTGAGCCACGACCTTCACCCACCGAGCAGCCAGCACAGCCAGGGACACGTTTGTGCGAAAGTCCCTTCTCATGGCAAAAAGGGGATCCATAGTCAGCTTTGGATGTCGTGTGTCTGGTGTAACTGTTGATACTGCGCAATGCCTTGGTTAAAATAGAAGCGACGAAGAGAGTTAAAAACCTGCCCTTTTCAGGAAAAATGCAGGAAATCGGCATCTTTTGGCTATTTTACACTCCAACAAGAAAGATTGTGGGCCCGTGTTTTGCTGATTAGGGATACCAATCAAACTCAGACACCAGAGTGAAAAGAGCAGGCGTATTTTACTGGAAATAGCTAAATCATGTAACAGAATAATACAGAAAACATACAACAAGAAAAGACAGAATAGTGCACTTAAACAAACAGGAAAATACAGGGTAATGCATCAAATCGTTACTACACGAGAGAGAGAATAGTGATTAAGAAAGATCCATCACCACTTGCATATGTTACCATCATCCAGATCCGCAGTCGCCGGGGAGCCCCGGTTACAGCGAGGATTTGGAGAGCCTTTCCCGGCAAGTGGGAAATCCTACGCGGTGCGTCCACCCGTAGGTGAGGCTTCCAAAGTCGCTGTGAGCGGGTCCCGCCTTATATACCCCCAAATCAGCAAGCCAGAATAACTGGCACCTTTGTTTTGAGCGGAACATCTGGTTTCACTCTCACATTAGATTCCCCCGGAGCCTGGCCAGGGCTCAAGGGAGAAGCTAAGGGAGTTTCCCTGCTTATCTAATTTATTTATGTTCTTTTTAGAACAAGGCCACACGTCTGGTCCCAAGGCCGGACAGCAGGCTTCATGGCCTTGTTAACTTACCTGTACGCAAAAAAGAAGATACATACATTCAGGATAGACATGTTTTCATTACATTCATCATCAGTCAGGAGTCTATGATATCTAAGCTACATCTTTCATTAATGAGCATACATATTTCGTTAATGACTACATACTAAGTTAGCAGCTTTGGCTCGGGGCCTGTGGTTCAGGCTTCAATACTTCAACACTTTAGCACTTTTTACATCAGGATAGGCGGTTTGTTATAACCTAGTACAATACCTACTAGCACAACGGTTATCAGTTACAAAATATACAGGATTCATCTATAGGTCAACTCTGGCTTGGGCCTATTGTCCAAGCCTTAGCACTTCAGCCCGGTGGTTAATGCTTTAAGGGAAGTTCAGCACGTTGGGAAAAGGGATATAAGACCACTCTTCTGGACACTGTCTGGACTGGGCTAGGCTGGGCTTGGAGAGCCTGGGAGGGTCCCCGGGGTCCCAGCTTTCCTGCAGTGCTGACTGTGGCGGCTGCGGCCTGTTCTTTCCTGCCGTGCTGACTGCACCCACCTGGTGGGGCTGTCCTTGGGAAGGGCACCAGAGCTGAAAAAGCCCCTGGTAGAGGGGCGGGGAGAAGCTCTTCTCCAGAGATTTGCCAGAAACTCTCCAGAGCATCCCTTTTCCAGCGCATGAGATGCTCTGTGTGACAAGGGAAGGTGCCCATTAGTCCACAGTCCTGGGCAAGCGGGTCTAGGTGACCCTGCTTGAGCAGGCAGGTTGGACCAGAGGACCTTCACAGGTCCCTCCAAGCCTCAGCTGTTCTATGGGATTCTGTGCTTCGTTTGACTCCTCAAGCACCTGAACTCAGCCCCGATGCCTGCTGGAAAGGATTCTGGCGCAAGGGATGATGATCCCAAACTCCTCCACTAGGATTCATCCCAAAACAACTTCTACCTAGTCCAGAATATCGTATGGCACACACAGTCAGAAGGGAGAAAATGTCCTTTTATTGTGGACATCCAGTGCAGGAGCCCAGGAGTCACAGGGGTTCAACCAGTAACAAGAAATCAGCACCTACAACGACAGAGCCAGAAAGCACTGGTAAAGCCACAAAGGCAGGAACAGGCATGGCTTGGTTCCCCTTTCTTTGGGAAACACAGTTGACAAGGAATTGTTGATATCCCAGAAGAGAGCTACTGCTGGCCTTAGCTCCGGGGTGGCTCTGGCACCTTATCCCCTCTAAGGTAATGCCCTTAGAGAGCTGTGCATGTGCAGAGGTGCACAGTGCCCCTGTGCCACACAGCAGGGCTCCCCTGGGGAGCTGCCACGGGGTTATTTCCAAACCCTGCATAGCACCATCCCTCGCCGTCCCTTGCCAGTCAGTTGGACTGACTTAGAGCAGGGTGGAGAGTTGGCAAAGATAGGCAGCAAAGCCTGGTACACACCTGGGGCTTCCTGATCTTTCGCACCTCCCTGCTTTTCTTCTGTCCCCTTCTTTTCCTCTCTTCTCTTCTTTGCTTCGTGGCATGGCCTCTCCTCTGCCCAGGTCTCTTCTCTCTTTCGTTTCCTTTGGCCGTCGTCTTCCTGGCAGGAGCCTGCAAACCTTTCCATCCCACAGCATGGTTAGACAGGGAAAGCCAGGATCAACTGGAATCAGCTCTTGATTTAACCAAAGCTGACTCGTTTTACCTTCTGTGCTCCGAGAGGCTCTTCAGTTCTTCTGCGCATCCCAGGGATTCTACCACGGTCTCAGTGGTGGCTGGAGACAAAGCAACGGGTGCCTAAAACAGAAAGGTCGTCATTAGCAGGTGGCAAGGGATGCCCTGAAGTAGTAAGCAACTGCTTGGCACGTTGCTGCCTTAGCTCTACAGGGGAGATCTCTTTGGCTGGTTTGAGTCAGCCCTTTCTTCCAAGGTTCTCGCTCTGGAACACAGTGTTCACATGGGTGGGGGACAGTCCATTTGTGGGGGCCATTCAGCAGAGAGCCTGCGATCCCCTGCCAGGCAAGGAAAGGCTTGCCCACTTCCTTCTGCCAGCATTTCTTCTGCCCTCCCAAGACAGAGCTCTGCGGATGTCCATTTGGTGCAAGACAACCTTCTGTGGTGGGAGGCTTTGCTTTTGAAATCTATCTTTCTGTGGCGTTTTGTAGGTATTTCCTCTGATTAAGCACATGCCTAAGGCATAGGAGAAAAGACCTTTCCAGTTTTACTGACAGTGTATCATTCCATGGGGGGAAAAATAAAATGCAAAGCCACAAGAGACTGAACGCCAGGAAGAGGCACAGCAGCTGCTTGGACTCAACAGCAACTGCCCTCCTCCTGCCTAAGACACATTGTTGCAGCGCTTGTGGAGCTGCCATACCTCCGCCCTTTCTGCTCCCACCACCGCCTCTCCCCCCGCTGCTCTCTGGAGGATGAGCAGAGAGGCTGGTGCATCCAGGCAGGCTTTTGCCTGGTGCTCGGCATCTGCTTCGCCTGGAGGGCCGTGCTGCTTTTCCAAAGGCAACTCTGGAAAGCAAAAGCGTGTGCAGCAAAGTGACTGGTTGGAAGTGGACAACAGCTAAAGCAAAACCCACAGGAAGCCCTACCCCAGCTGTCTGCTCAGGCTGTGACAGCCCTCAGTCCCTCCTCATACCTGTGGGTCTGTCCACGGGCTCAGGTGACGTCTGGCCAGCCATCTCCTCCCCAAAGATGTCGCTGCCGTTTTCAATCAGAAATTCCACCAGCAGCTTCACCTGCACACATCAAAGCCTTGGTTTCAGGGCAGGTGTCTGAAAACACGTCAAGCAGCCTTTCCCGCTCCTGAGCCTTGCTTCTGCGCAGAAGGCTGTGGCTGTGGGGCTGCTCTTCCAGGCAGCCACTCCACCGGCATTTGCGCAAGAGAGGAGCAAGCTCTGAGGGTCCAGGCAGGCTGCAGCCAGCCGGTCAGTACAGCGTACCTTCTCGGTCACCTCCAGCGCGGCCTCGAGGGGGAGCAGCTCCTCGTCAGGTGGGCCCAGCAGGTTTGGCCCCAGGCAGATGGCCAGGTTGCTGGAGGTCATTCTGCTGGTGGACACGTGGTGGCCGATGTTCTGCAGCAGGGAGAGCAGCCGCTGGAGGAGGAGGAGATGGGCTGCAGGCAACTTCTCGGCCACCCTGAGGGAGCAGGAACACAACGTTAAGGAAGCAGATGCTGCCCACAGCTGTCCCTGAAGCTTGCACAAGGCAGGCGGGAGCCAGTGTCTGTGCTGCGCCACTTTCCAGGTGCTCTCAGGCAGCGATCAGGAGGAAAACACACTGTTGCTTCCCAGCTCCTGGTTTCACCCAAGCCCACGCAAGGGAAGGCTCCCTGCCCACGCCCTTTCCCCCCGAAATGCAACCCCAGCCCAGCAAATGCAAGCTGCCAGAAAATGCAACCTTCTAAGGAGCCCGTCCCTTTTCAGGCAAGTCCCAGGACTCTGCCACTCCCTACTCAACAGGCAGGCTGCTGGCCACACTTACACTTTCAGCGCTTCCACCCTGGCCTCCTTGCTTGGCCTCTCCATGGCTTGCATCCAGTCCTGGTAGACGCCGACAACGAGGAGCTTGCCGGGGATGCTGCGTAGAAAGTCCTGCAAGGCCAAGGGCTTCAGGTGAGCCTTTGAAGATTCCAGGCCAGCCAGGAGCTCTTCCAGCTGCAGGGCAGAAGCGCTCACCTTCAAGATGGCAGCTAGCAGGATGACAGGCTGGTTTGCCAGGTCCACATCTGCGCCGCGGTCGAGGTCCTCCTTCAGCTTCTGGAGCGCTGTCCCCCTGTCGGATCTCCGGAATATCCCCTCCGTCGACGGTCCTCTCTGGTACAGGATGTCCAGGAGCTCCTGCGGGAGACGCAGGAGGACAGCTGCTTGGCTGAAGAAACAAGTGACAGCAGAGGCCAGAGCTCTGCCCCAGGCTGGGCTCCCCCCCGCCCCCGCAAAGGGTCTGGCGCCAGAAGCGGTGGCCGTGGGTGAAGAGCCCAGTGCCCCAGCCACCCCCGCAGACGCTGGGGACACTGCTTCTGGAGCAGCCGGAGGGAGGGCTGGGGCTCCCCTGTCCAGGCTGGCCTACCTGGATGGGCCGGGGCAGCGTGCCGGCCTCCTCGCAGAGGGCTGCCAGGGGCTGCCCAAAGAGCGCCCTGCTGCAGCCGGAGCCCGCCTGCCCTGGCGCCGGGGCAGCGGCCGGGCTCTGCCGCAGCGCAAAGGGCCAGGGCAGCCCCCTCCTCCTCCTGCTGCTGCTGCCGCCGCCGCTCCCTCCCGCTGCAAAGGGAAAGAGAGCAAGAGCCCGTCAGTGGGAACCGCCAGGCCAGCGCTCCCGGAGCCTGCCCTGCCCTGCCCTGCCCTGCCTGCAGCGCGGTGCTGAGTGCTGCGGCGGGACGGGACGGGACGGGCAGGGAGCCGGCAGCTGGAGCCAGGGCTCTGGCTCAGCGGCTCTGGCTCGCAGTCTCCTGAGAGCCAGCGGCACAGCGGGACAGCCCCGCCCAGCCCTCGCCCTGCCCTCCTCCAGGCTGCGAGCAGCAGCAGAGGGAGGCTCCCTGTCCCGCAGAATCACGTCCAGCGGCCGCTGCCCAGCGGGTGTCCTTGCTCGTCCGGGTGACGTCCGTCCTCCCTTGGGGTGCCCGACCTGCGGGGTGACACTCAGGGAACAAGGGAGCACGGCTCCTCCCGGCTCTGGCCGAGGAGCAGGGACCCATCTGCCCGGCTCTGGGGACAGAGCTCAGGCAGGCAGCACCTCGAGTGCTCAGCACTGTCGAAGGGTCCCGAGCACTCAGCTCTCTCCTGCTGCAGTGTGATGGGCACCGATTTCCTCTGGCCAAAGGGCAGCAGCAACAGCATCCTCAGTTGTGCAGACGTGCCGGTCCAGGAGAAAAGAAGGCCCTCCCTGCCCTTCGTTCCCAAACTTACCTGGTGAGTGGCAAAGTCCGCCTCCACTGGTAGACGGGGCTGTTGGAGGCCCTTGCTTGGGGTCAGCCTGCAAGAAGCAGGCTGCACTTAGAGAGCATCCCCGCGGCAGAAAGGGCCACCAGCAAGCGGCCACCCGGCACCAGCAGCCTGAGGGCGGCAGAGCGGGGACCCTCTGCCCTCCCACGCTCTCTACCTCACGTGGCAGGTTTCCTCCCAGCACCACCAGCAAGGACATGCGGCGTTCCTGGTAGCTCCCCAACCCTCTCTGCACCCAGGCTGGCACCGCGGGACCCTCCCTCCCTCCTGCACAGGCTCACCCCACTCGCCGCACAGCCCTGGCACCCCGGCACAGCCAGAGGTGGGTGAAAGGCAGCCGTTCTCACCTCTGTCTGGCCCTCCATCAGCCTCTCCAGGCTCCTGGCGCTGAATGTCCTCCACTGGGCAGGAGAGAAAGAGTGGAAGGAGGTGAGCAGCGATGCCTCTGCTGCTCGGCTGGAGGGCCAGTGCTCGGGGACAGCGGCCAGACTAGAGAGACACTCACTCCATGGCGTCGGCTCAGCTCCTTCTGCAGGAGTTTGATGGACGGGACGTTGGTCACTCGGGCTCCCGTGGCTCCTTCGGGTGTCCTGTCACCAGGAAAGGACAGGGAGAAAGCTGGCTGAGCCCCAAGCCACCTCTTTTCCCTTGTCAGGCAGCTCTGCCCGAGAGCTGCCCACAGCCGCAGCGGCAGCTCTCCCCACCTGGGGAGCTGTGTTCCCCCATCCGGCCGCGCCTGAAGCACCCCCCTAGCTTACCCCAGCAGCTTGCCCAGCCACAGCTGCTTCAGTGCCCGGGAGCTGCAGAAAGAGAGGAGAACCAGCATCAGGCCCCGCTGCCCCCCAGCCCCTGGGCCCCTGCACAGCCTTGCCCCTTGGGAAGGGCTGAGGGGCAGCACGAGGCCCCGTGGGGCAGGACAGGGGTGCTGCCCAAGCCCTGGCTCCCTCGTTGCTGCCAGAGCAGCTGCTCCTGCCCTTCCCTTCTGGGGACCAAAAGGCGACCAGGGGATGCAGGATGTGGGAACGCATCCCCATCCCTCCCTGCCCAGGCTCTGCATGGAGGGCAGAGGCCATTCACAGGGTGGCGTGGGCATGGTTGGGACCCTCTCCTGCCCAGCCGTGGGACGTGGCACCACGACTCACCCGAAAGTGGCAACACAGGTGCCGCTGGGCCAGATGAGGAGGATGGAGGTCCCGTCCTCATCGCTGCCTTCCTCCTCCTCCTCCTCTTTGATGTCCCCCGCTGTCTCCTTCCCGCTGCTCAGCACCCACAGCTGGTCCAGGGCCAGGCGGAGCTGTGGGCGCAGGGTGGTGCCACGTCTGTGGAGAAGAGAGACAGGCAGTGAGCCGGAGGTGGCCGCCTTGGGGTGCCCCCGGGCAGAGCCCTGCCCCCCACCTGCCCTTGTGTGGTGGTTTAGGCCCTGCCGGGACCAGAGACCACATTGCCACTGCCCCTCCCCCACCCTCCGACCGGAACGGGGCAGGGAGTGAAATACAAACCCCGGGGTTGCGATAACGAGACGTTTAATACAACAATGCAACAACAACAAACCAAACAACAACAAGAACGATAACAATAGCAATAACAGTAATAACAATAAACAGAACAAGGGATATAGCGATACAGCAGTGAGGAGAGCGACCCCACACCACGCGTTTACCAACTGAGCAATCCCACACCACTGAGGGATCTTCTGAGAGGCTGGGTAAGGGAGACAATTGCTCAACCTCCTCCAGGGCAGCTATACCAAAGGCTCACCAGTACTCTCTTGGGTCTTTAAATTACCCTCTCCTGAGGTAATCTATACCTAGGATGCACGGGGCATCTGGGCCAGTCACAATGGGGTGCTTACGCCAGTCCTTCCCAGTTAAGCTTACTTCAGCTTCTAATAGGGTCAGCTGTTGGGACCCCCCTGTCACTCCGGAGAGACAGATGGGTTCAACCCCACTGTATGGCATCAGGGTGCACTGTGCACCAGTATCTACCAAGGCCTTATATTCTCGTGGGTCTGATGTGCCAGGCCATCGGATCCACACCGTCCAGTAAATCCGATTATCCCTTTCCTCCACCTGGCGGGAGGCAGGGCCCCTCTAATCCTGCTCACCATCACTCACTTGTTGTAAGAGCGACTCCTGCAAGAATGACTCACTTGTCCCCTCAAGACGGTCAGACATAATGTTGGCCATTCTATTCTGTCTGGGGGATTTCCGACTGGACACTGGAGCTGCGTCTCTCTTGGAAGACTCCCCTTTCATGGTGGTCTTCCCTTTCAGCTGCTGTACTCGTGCAGCTAGGGCGAGAGTGGGCTGTCCATCCCACCTCCTCGTGTTTTCCCCATGGTCGCGGAGGAAGAACCACAGGGTGCCCTGTGGTGTGTACCTTCCACTGCCCTTCTCTTGGGTGGGGAAACGCCTGCTTCTAATGGCTGAGACATCGGCCCGTGCAGGTGGAATGTAGGACATGTCCTCTTCCACTTTCTGGAGCCTCTGAGACAGTTCCCTTACAGCTGAAACCCAGGCATGTTGGGAGGAAGGGAGATTTCCCTCATATTGCTGGAGCTGGCCAATCACTTCGTCCACTGTTTCAGTCTGGGTGTCTTGCCACCAGGACGCTACTGCTAGTGCTTTGGAATGTGCCTCTGGTGCACTTTGCAGGAACTTCCGCCACATCAGCTGTGTGCAAGGGGCCTGATCTGGATCCGTGGGTGACCGCTCATCATTCAGATCACCATAAACCATGTCAAACACAGCCAATTCCCTGAGGTTCTGAATGCCTTTCTCCATGTTGGTCCCCTTGCCTAACCGACATAGAACATCATCCTTGTAGGGGTACCTCTCCCTTACACTGAGCAGGAGTCGCCTCCAAAGGCTGAGGGTATGAGCCTGTATCCCTATTGCCTTGTCAATACCAGCCTCCCTGGCTAAAGATCCCAGCTGCTTGGCCTCTCTCCCCTCCAATTCCAAAACACCAGCTCCACGATGCCAGCATCGGAGCAGACGGGTTCAAATTTGCTCGCCTGGAAGGCAGCTGAAATCCTTCCGCATATCTCGCAACTCACTCAGGGATAGAGATCGGATGGTTACCTCCGGCTCTTCCTCCTGTTCTCGTGATGGGCCTGGTTCATAATCACCCTGTACACTGCGAGGGGATTTTTTGGTATATTTGGTTTTCTGTATCGGGGCGACTCATACTGGCACTGCTTGTCCCTCTGGCCCAGCTGCTGCGCTGGTGGAGGCGACTGGTACTGGCACTGCCTGTCACTCTGGCCCAGCTGGAGTGCTAGTAGTGGCGACTGGTATTGGCACTGCCTGTCCCCCTTGCCCAGCTGCTGTGCTAGTGGAGGCGACTGGTATTGGCACTGCCTGTCCCCCTGGCCCAGCTGCTCTGCTGGTGGTGGTGACTGGTACTGGCACTGCCTGTCACTCTGGCCCAGCTGCTGTGCTGGTGGAGGTGACTGGTACTGGTACTGCCTGTCCCCCTGGCCCAGCTGCTGTGCTAGTGGAGGCGACTGGTACTGGCACTGCCTGTCACTCTGGCCCAGCTGCTGTGCTGGTGGAGGCGACTGGTACTGGCACTGGCTGTCCCTCTGTCCCAGCTGCTGTGCTGGTGGAGGTGACTGGTACTGGCACTGCCTGTCACTCTGGCCCAGCTGCTGTGCTGGTGGAGGCGACTGGTACTGGCACTGGCTGTCCCTCTGTCCCAGCTGCTGTGCTGGTGGAGGTGACTGGTACTGGCACTGCCTGTCACTCTGGCCCAGCTGCTGTGCTAGTGGAGGCGACTGGTACTGGTACTGCCTGTCACTCTGGCCCAGCTGCTGTGCTGGTGGAGGTGACTGGTACTGGCACTGCCTGTCCCCCTGGCCCAGATGCTGTGCTAGTGGAGGTGACTGGTACTGGCACTGCCTGTCCCTCTGTCCCAGCTGCTGTGCTGGTGGAGGTGACTGGTACTGGCACTGCCTGTCACTCTGGCCCAGCTGCTGTGCTAGTGGAGGCGACTGCTACTGGCACTGCCTGTCACTCTGGCCCAGCTGCTGTGCTGGTGGAGGCGACTGGTACTGGCACTGGCTGTCCCTCTGTCCCAGCTGCTGTGCTAGTGGAGGCGACTGGTACTGGCACTGCCTGCCCCTCTGTCCCAGCTGCTGTGCTAGTGGAGGCGACTGCTACTGGCACTGCCTGTCACTCTGGCCCAGCTGCTGTGCTGGTTGAGGTGACTGGTACTGGCACTGCCTGTCCCCCTGGCCCAGATGCTGTGCTAGTGGAGGTGACTGGTACTGGCACTGGCTGTCCCTCTGTCCCAGCTGCTGTGCTGGTGGAGGTGACTGGTACTGGCACTGGCTGTCCCTCTGTCCCAGCTTCTGTGCTAGTAGAGGCGACTGGTACTGGCACTGCCTGTCCCCCTTGCCCAGCTGCTCTGCTGGTGGAGGTGACTGGTACTGGCACTGCCTGTCACTCTGGCCCAGCTGCTGTGCTAGTGGAGGTGACTGGTATTGGCACTGCCTGTCCCTCTGGCCCAGCTGCTCTGCTGGTGGAGGTGACTGGTACTGGCACTGCCTGTCCCTCTGGCCCAGCTGCTCTGCTGGTGGTGGTGACTGGTACTGGCACTGCCTGTCACTCTGTCCCAGCTGCTGTGCTAGTAGAAGCGACTGGTACTGGCACTGCCTGTCCCTCTGGCCCAACTGCTGTGCTAGTGGAGGCGACTGGTATTGGCACTGCCTGTCCCCCTTGCCCAGCTGCTCTGATGGTGGAGGTGACTGGTACTGGCAATGCCTGTCACTCTGGCCCAACTGCTGTGCTGGTGGAGGCGACTGGTACTGGCACTGCCTGTCCCCCTGGCCCAGCTGCTGTGCTAGTGGAGGCGACTGCTACTGGCACTGCCTGTCCCCCTGGCCCAGCTGCTCTGCTGGTGGTGGTGACTGGTACTGGCACTGCCTGTCCCCCTGGCCCAGATGCTGTGCTGGTGGAGGTGACTGGTACTGGCACTGGCTGTCCCTCTGTCCCAGCTGCTGTGTTGGTGGAGGTGACTGGTACTGGCACTGCCTGTCCCTCTGTCCCAGCTGCTGTGCTAGTAGAGGCGACTGCTACTGGCACTGCCTGTCACTCTGGCCCAGCTGCTGTGCTGGTGGAGGTGACTGGTACTGCCACTGCCTGTCACTCTGGCCCAGCTGCTGTGCTAGTGGAGGCGACTGCTACTGGCACTGCCTGTCACTCTGGCCCAGCCGCTGTGCTGCTGGAGGTGACTGGTACTGGCACTGCCTGTCACTCTGGCCCAGCCGCTGTGCTGCTGGAGTTGACTGGTACTGCCACTGCCTGTCCCCCTGGCCCAGCTGCTGTGCTAGTGGAGGTGACTGGTACTGGCACTGGCTGTCCTTCTGTCCCAGCTGCTGTGCTAGTGGAGGTGACTCGTACTGGCACTGCCTGTCCCTCTGGCCCAGCTGCTGTGCTAGTGGAGGCAACTAGTACTGGCACTGCCTGTCCCCCTTGCCCAGCTGCTGTGCTAGTGGAGGCTACTGGTATTGGCACTGCCTGTCCCCCTGGCCCAGCTGCTCTGCTGGTGGAGGTGACTGGTACTGGCACTGCCTGTCACTCTGGCCCAGCTGCTGTGCTGGTGGAGGCGACTGCTACTGGCACTGCCTGTCACTCTGGCCCAGCTGCTGTGCTGGTGGAGGTGACTGGTACTGCCACTGCCTGTCCCTCTGGCCCAGCTGCTGTGCTAGTGGAGGCGACTGCTACTGGCACTGCCTGACACTTTGGCCCAGCTGCTGTGCTAGTGGAGGTGACTGGTACTGGCAGTGCCTGTCCCCCTGGCCCCGCTGCTGTACCAGTATGTTCCCTTTCAGATCCTGCAGCTCTTTCTCCCCCTTCAGGGCAGTGAACAGTAGTAAAGGTGACATGGTAAGCATGGGCAAGCCCCCAGCACATTGCAGTGTGTTGTGTCTCCCGGGGTTTGTCAGATTGGCAAGACACCTTTTTCAGATACTCCACCAGTTTATCAGGACTCTGCACTTGTTCGGGAGTGAAATCCCAAACCGTTGGAGGTGACCACTGAGTCAGGCACTTGCCCATCTTTTCCCACACACCTTGCCATTTATAACTATCTGCCCTCGGGGCAGGTTTCCGGGTGCTGCTGTCATTGGAGAAATACCGCATGGCCCAAAACAAGATCCGGCAGACATTCAGAAAGCATTGTGCCGCAAACACACTGGCCTGGGTGCTCCAAGGATAGCTAAAACTCTGAAAAACCGAGAGGATCTCTTCCCCTGGCTCACCCATAGAGGGGGTGAGACCCCTAACAAAAGCCCAGGCAGCAAACAGGTACCGGTTCACCCCCACAAGCACTGATGCAAGCCCATTATAAGCAGTCAGCAGCCAGTATAGCAAAATAAAACCCTTGACACATTTTCCACCGACAACAAACGCCAGCACTGGGAACACACAGCGGATATAAGGATTAATCCAGCCCCACCACGCAAGCAAGTTGGCCAGCATTGCAAATGTTCCTTATCAAACAATACAAATAAAAACAGAAAAATTGCACCTAACAGATTGCTCTAACACACCTTCTCCTTTTGTCCTTATCTCAACCCTCTCGTGCCCCATGCTGGGCGCCAAAAAGGCTGTGGTGGTTTAGGCCCCGCCGGGACCCGAGACCACGCTGCCGCTGCCCCTCCCCCACCCTCCGACCGGAACGGGGCAGGGAGTGAAATACAAACCCCGGGGTTGAGGTAAGGAGAGGTTTAATACCACAGTGCCACAGCAACAAACCGAACAACAGCAAGAACAAGAACAATAACAGTAATAACAAGAAACAGAACAAGGGATATAGCGATACAGCAGTGAGGAGAGCGACCCCACACCACGCCTTTACCAATCTTCCCGCGCTTGGGCGCCCGGACGTGAAGTCAGCATGGTATTGAATAACCCGGCTAGAGCTCCCTCCCCACTGCTGGGGAAACTTAACCCTATCCTAGCTGAACCAGGACACCTTGGGACAGACATTGGTGCATCCAGCACCAAGGGCCCAGGGCCTGGGGCTGGTGCCAGAGTGTCCCTGGCCTGGTGGCAGGGCCAGGGATGGGGGAAAGGCAGTGGGGCTCTGAGGGTCTTACCGCAACTTGGCGACGACCAGTTCCTCCTGGAGGAGGAGAAGGCGTCTCTCGCTCCTCCTGTGGCCCCGGGTCAGCCACACGTCCGTGCTCAGCACCGCCTCAGCGTCGGTGAGAGCCTCCCTGCGGAGCAGAGAGCGGTGGGCATGAGAAAGGCTGTGGCTGAGGGGCCCGGCCGTGCCCGCCCGTCCCCGAGCCCCGGGGGGAGCCTACCTGGAGTGCCAGCAGCAGTTGGCCTGGCCCATCCTGCCCGGGACAGGAGGACCCCTCGCTCTGCACCAAGGATGTGGCCCAGCTGGCCACAGCGAGGATGGGAAGCAGGGTGCCGGTGCCGGGAAGCGCTGTTCGGCCAGACCCTGCCTCCTCCCAGAGCTGCTCCGTGCCAGCACAGCCCCGTGCTGCCGGCTCTGGTGGCTGCTGGCTCCAAAATGGCCGACGCTGGGAGCCCAACGGAAAGTGGGCGGGGCCTCGTGCTGGGGGTTCTCTCCAGCATGGCCCTGGCTGTCTTGCCCCGGGCAGCCCAGAGCAGGGCAGAGCAGAGGGGAAGCACCCCCTCCCTCCGCCTGCTGCCAGTGGTCTGCCTGCTGCAGCCCGGGATGCAGTTCGCCCCCAATGCCCCAGGGGTACTTTGCTGGCTCCAAGTTGCTCAACTTCGGGTCCACCATCACCCCAGGGCTCTGCACAGCTGCTTTCCAGCTGGGTCTCCCCCAGCACATACAGCTCCAGGGGCTTGTTCCTCCCCAGGTCCAGGACTTTGCTCTTCCCTCTTCCCCTTCTTCAACGACAGGAAGCTCCTGGCAGCCCCTTTCTCCAGCCTGTCAAGGTCCCTCTGGTTGGCAACACAACCCTCGGCTGCAGGAGCCTCTCCTCCCAGTCATGTGCCTTCTGCAAGCTGTCTGAGGGTGTGCTCTGCCCCATCATCCGGATCACTGAATGTGGACAGGGCGCGCATCATGCCGCGCAGGGCTTTGTCACAGAATGATCAGAAATTGAGGGGGAAAATACTTTTTTTTTTTTTTGTTCCAGATTATAATATTATAATATAATAATATATATAATTTTATATATAATGCTACCATATTATAATGCCAAATATATATATAATATGGTTATATATAGTATATATATGTTCTACATATCCTTACATATTCAGAAGGCAGTTCTGGACATGTGGTTGCAGATTCAAGCAGAGCATTTAAGTGTAGCACAGTTGCTAAATTACTCCCTAGCAGTGCTCTAATATTCAGTCAAAGTCCTTGTCTAAATGCATACTCTGGGTGAGTTTAGATGCAAGTAACGGTCTATATTCAAACCACAACTGAAATGCAATACAGGTGCCTTACTCAATGCAGCTTCCAAAACACAAGCACTTACAGAATATATTTCCTTCCAGATGCAAATATGTGGAAGGAGACACAAGTAGATGGAAGTGTATCATGAAGGTGAACACAATCCAAAAAGTGGTTCAATGAATGATTGTTTTCCACCACTAAAGAAATGGGAGACTTCTCCAGTGCTCTTCTTGGGGCCACACTGCATATTCCTGTCTTCCTATAAAAGGAAATTGCAGGGGTCACCGCTTCCCAATATAGTCTTAGTTTAGGTGAACCCATACTCCTTTGAAAAATTGCGTATTTTCACAGTGCACTAACAACCAAATAATTGGAGAAAGTACGAGATACAAAATAAAAACACAAAATGCACACTGGCCCAAAGACAGCATTAAAATTTACAGAGAGATTTTAAAAAGATGATCCATAACTTCTCCTGATTAAGGAATATTTTTCCAAGGGGTTGTAACATCAATAAAGCTTTCTTGTATTCAGATTTATCCTTGAGACCCTCTTCTAATCTGTTTTTACCAGACACATCCTCATATTAGCTGATGAGCAAGACCGGCCAGATAGGTTCATCTAATGGGTATTGACACGAGTACTGCTCACAATTTTCTCACTTAGGAGAAAGACTGCACACGATATTTAAAAATCCAACCACACATACAATTCCTCAAAAAAAAAAGACAGACATCTGAAGCGAGGCTTGGGTAGCTAAGTCTCCCTAAGGTCATGGCTCTGATCTATTCAGCTGTCATGTAAGCCTCTACACACCAAAATTCCAGCTATATCCACTTTCTTCTTGTTTTTTCATACCCAACTTTCTCAGACATTGGAGTTGTGCTCTTTTGTTACATGCTGTTTCTCTTTTGTTAAATGTTGTTTAGTGAAAAATACAGAAAACATTCTTGGGGCAGACACTAAAATTCTGTCTTTAAGGAAGCACAAGTGTACCCTCATTTTAAGAATCCAGAACAGAACTGTAATGCAGTGCTCGCATAATCAGGACAACTCATATCAGAGCTACAGATATGCACTGGCTATCTAAAGCTTTTTCTATATTATTAAATAAAACAGGAAAGTGAATACTCTGCAGAATTGCTAAACTTTTTTCCCCTTTGCTCCCTCCACCCCCACCCCAAAAAAATTAAAACAAAACAAGAATAGCAATGCCCAAACTGTTTACAGCATCAGTTTCAGGAATATATAATCTTTGGAGACACACCTGAGCATCGTTTCAAAGAGTACTGGCATAGGCTAAAACAATGCCAAGGATCAAACCAACAACCAACCAGTACAGACAACTATTCATTTGGGGTCTGGCAGCAGTTTACTTTGAGTACAGATACAGCTTCAGCACTTCAAAATGTTCTGGATTCTACCTAGGAACATGGAGATTCAAGATTTACTTTTGTCTAATAGATTTGACTTAATTTTTATCCTGGGAACAGTACTATAATTTACACTTAGATATTCTTTATTAATGTCTATAACTTTGACTTCAGTTTCTTATTTTTCCTCCTTTTTCCAACTTCCCTTAATTAACATGTTTCTGGTACTTTTTGCTTCAGAAAGTAGCAGACACATTACAGGTGAAGCACACTTCATGATATTCATTAGACTTGGCTGCCTTCATTATTTAACTGCAGTAAAAATGTGTACATTAAAAAGAAACATTTCAAAATAAGTTATATATATTTGCTGTCAAAGCTAGTTAGTTATTTTAATTCTGTCCTAAGTGCAGTGCTTTGGTGTTTCCTTATGCAATCTAAAGTTATATGCTCCCTAATTCATTAAATTCTGCTGGATGAAAGAAAATATCCTGCTCTGATTTTAAAAAAGCCCCAATGCAATTCAAATAGAAAACTGCTGAGTAAGGCAACACCTAGGTTTTGATGTGAACTAAAGGGTTGGACTCCAGGACTACTGGCAGACTGTGGTATAGATGTATTTCTTTATTTGCGACTTAATTTCTATGTAATTAAATTCAATAGAACTTGTATCAGAAAGTGTTGCTCTAAAATTATTTCCTTAAATACTTTAGAAAAACTGGGTTTAACAGATAAATAAAGAGCATGGAAAGTACACAAACACAGACATATAGAAAAAAGTTCATTAGATCTTTATCTAATTTAATTAGCTTTCACTGAGCAAAATCCACCTTAAAGTTATTTGTTAATCCTATTCACCTCATTACGGAAGAATATAATATGACCTAGGTATTTGACAATTATTTCTCTTGCTTCTGGTATGTGATTAAACTGTGAAGTTGGCTAAACAACAAGAAATATCTTCCCTTCAGTTGCACACTTGTTTCCACTCATGCTGTAATCATCACACCCCTACCACCTCCTGCTCCTGTAATTCCTGGCATATTGACCTGGTCATAAGAATTCATGCATTTCTTAGTGCTCATGACACCAATTACAAAAAAAAAAAAAAAAAAAAGGAAAAATTAAGTGTTTCCTAAGAAAGAAAGAAGCACAAGGAAGGACTGAATTATTGTGTATGGTCAGAAAAAAATAGATTGTCTAATTCTTGCACTTTCTGTGCTTTGAAATGAAACTGTGCCTACAAGAAAACTATCATACAGAAGATTTTACCTCCACTTCACTAGTGAAGCGTCCATATCAACCCAACACATTCGTTTTTGATTGTCATACCTATTGGCCTGCCACTCACTTTATTACCCAAGTAATAACAGCACATGTAAAACCAGACTAAACTGAAGAATCAGTTCATAGAGGAATATCCAACTGTAAGCAACCACCTTGTTGCAAAACTCAAGACGAGAGTTTGATCAGAATATTTACCCTGATCCAGTAAAGACTGTTTTCATTTGTGTGAAATTTTATGTAAGCTGATATTCACATGCATAAATTTGAAACCTGAGAGATTTAAACAAAATACTTGCTCTCCTCATGTTCACCATTTTACAAAAGACAGAAAAATAACACCTACAGCAGCTAAACTGCATTATTTCCTCTGGATCAGAGTCTGCACATGTGTTTGAACTAAAATATAATTTTCCCTCTCAGTACTTAACATCTGCAGCAAAGAGTATTTCATACACAGCACAATACTGTGGAAAGATGACGATAATTAAGGCTGTGTAGACAAAACTCTTTTACAAAAGGTGTCCACAGAAGCTGCAAGAGAAGAAATAAATCTTATTGTGTACGATGCAAAACAAATCAGGAACAGCCTACCCTGGGAAGTCTCCACTGACACACAACCAGAACCATAATGAGCAGTTATCATTACAAGAATTACCTAGATATTTGTCTTACTATGGCATTAAGGAATATCATGTTAACTCCAATAATCATATTTATTTCCTATTTTTTGAGATAGTTTTGCAACAGAAGACAAGAACATATGCATCAACTCCTCTGACTGCATTTGTCCTCTTATCACTGAGATATCAAGTCAAAATGTATTTACATGTCAATTTTTGGGTACGCTGTATTTCACCACTGTTTGGAACTGAAAATGTGAGTGTATGTGACTCTTCAGAGAGTCCATTCTATTAACCAAGGCTTTGGATTTCATCCAGAATAAACTAAACGTTATTTTATATCGGGAAGTAGAATGTATTTCTGGACTGAAGATTTATCTTGTCGTACTGTGAGAGGCAAGGCAGGGCAAGGAATGCATGGATATGGACTAAAAAGGTATGAAAGCAAAGCTATCAAGACAAACACAGCAGCAATACTGTGTTAGGTCAAAGGCCCATCTCACTAAGTATCTACAGCAGCAGTAACACCCCCACACACACCCCCACACACACCCCCACCCCCCCACCCCCCCCCCAAAAAAAGAACAGGTGGTAGCTACTTGAACTGTCTCAGTACCACTAATCAGAAAACACGTGTCACAGTCTATTCACAAACTGAATCATGGAAAGAAAAAAAAGCTTTGAGTTCCATATCAGGAAGACACCTAAATATTTAACACTTTCACCAGGCCTGCTCACTTTCTTAATACAGTTGTACATGCTTTGTTGAAAAGGATGCTTTGCATTCTAATCTAACGTCCCTTGAAGTTAATGTAGTATCTCCACCTTCAACAGACTTCGCATCAGGTCTAAGCCAGACTCACCAAAGAACTAATGATGGGAGCTATACCTACCAAAAACTTTCCACAACCTAAGATCCCTAGGTGCTTGCCTGGACTGCTGTCACCCTGATCCAATCAATCCATCGATTTTGCCCACTGGTGAAATGCTACTAAAATCAGATGAGCTACGCAAGCAAGAACCTGATAGATGGCTGAGTAAACAAGATCTTCACGGCTGATCTAGCTGGTGGGTCACAAAATGCAGCCATTAGAGCATTCAAGCAGCCTCTAATTTTTGACAAGGTTTTCTGAATCATGGAATCAATCATAGAATCACTCAGGTTGGAAAAGACCCTTTGGGTCATCAAGTCCAGCCATCAGCCCTACTCTACAAAGTTCTCCCCTACACCATATCCCCCAGCATCTCATCTAAACGACCCTTAAACGCATCCAGGGATGGTGACTCCACCCCCTCCCTGGGCAGCCTATTCCACTGTCTGACCACTCTTTCTTGAAAATTTTTTTCCTAATGTCCAGTCTAAACCTCCCCTGTTGGAGTTTAAAGCCATTCCCCCTTGTTCTGTCACTAATCACCTGTGAGAAGAGACCAGCACCAACCTCTCTACAATGTCCTTTCAGGTAGTTGTAGAGTGATGAGGTCTCCCCTCAGCCTTCTCTTCCTCAAACTGAACAGTCCCAGCTCCTTCAATCGCTCCTCATAGGATTTGTTCTCCAGGTCCTTCACCAGCCTCGTTGCCCTCCTCTGCACTCACTCCAGCACCTCAATATCCCTCTTGTATTGAGGTGCCCAAAACTGGACACAATACTCCAGGTGTGGCCTCACCAGTGCAGAGTACAGGGGAATTATCACCTCCCTACTTCTGCTGGTCACACTATTTCTAATACAAGCCAGGATGCCGTTGGCTTTCTTGGCCACCTGGGCACACTGCTGGCTCATGTTCAGTTGCTTGTCAATTAGAACCCCCAGATCTTTCTCTTCCACACAGCTCTCCAGCCACACCTCCCCAAGCCTGTAGCCATGCATGGGGTTGTTGTGGCCCAAGTGCAGGACCTGGCACTTGGTCTTTTCGAAGCTCATCCCGTTAACGTTGGCCCACTGATCCAACCTATCCAAGTCCCTCTGTAGTGCCTCCCTATCTTCATGCAGATCGACACTTCCGCTTATCTTGGTGTCATCTGCGAATTTACTGATAATGCACTCTATGTCCTTATCAAGATCATCAATAAAGATGTTGAACAGAAATGGTCCCAACACCGAGCCCTGAGGAACACCACTTGTGACCGGCCGCCAGCTGGATTTAGCTCCATTGACCACCACTCTCTGGGATCATCCAGCCAGCCAGAGCTTGACCCAGCAGACCGTTCGCTCATCCAGGCCATGGGCAGCCAGTTTTTCTATGAGAATCCTATGGGGAACTGTGTCGAATGCTCTTTGAAAATCCAGATAGATAACATTCACAGCTTCTCCCTCGTCCAATAGTTGGGTCATCTTGTCATAGAAGGAGATCAGGTTTGTCAGGCAAGACGTGCCTTTCATAAACCCATGCTGACTAGGCCTGATCCCCTGGTTGTCCATTATATGACTTTTTAATGGCACTCGAGATCTAATTACTTATAGCAAAAGTCTTGTAAGATATGAAAGTGCTACAAAGCAGGAAGATCTACAAAATGTTGTTCAAGCATTTAAATGCTCAGATGTATACTTTTTTGTACATACATTCTTGTTTGCAGTTCTATAGACAGGACTTGAAATTATATAAAGTGATCATCGGTTGCTACAAAATTCTAAATAGAATTAAGGAACTGGTAAAAGTTATTTCTAAGTATTTGTGTAGATGTGGGAGAACTTTAGCAGTCACACAGTAGACTGCAGTACTGAAATCTGTCTGAATACATGAGGTGTGACAGTGATTTCTCACAAACAAAAAATTCATGTTTTTATTATAGAACTGTTTATATTTTTTGTTGTATGTTCATCTGATTTATTCCTGTCTTTGCTAGTCATTCCACTTACATGGTTTCCAACATTGTGACATTAGTTCATGACTACCTGGAGGCAGTAACTTCTCTTTTCTCTGAAAGCTGAAGAGTTTAATATACATTTTTATTCCATCAATACTGACTTGCAATTTACCAGCCCTGTGTTGGTTTAGTGAATCATACACAATTTCTATGCCAAGGTCAAATTCAATTCTGTGACATAGGGGAGAATGGTGACATCTGAAAGTGCTTAGATAAAATTGACAGGTATGGGTAGAACTGTATTAAGGCCCAATTTTCCACAGTGGCTAAAGATCATAACTTACCCGATAGAGAACAGGATTGGTTGCTTGCCCTCTAGACCCTCTCCCAGAAACAGTATAGATTTCTTGGGTTTTCACTCACACCAGTGTTGTGAACTGATCATATGTCTCCTTCCTCTGGTAGAACTATGACCCTGTTATTGATGCTACTAGGAAAAATCTCTCACAGGAGTATTTCTTCAGCATTTTCTGCTTGGTGCCCCTGAGGATGCATGGCATGAAATTCTCATCATCCCATTTAAAATGTGGAATTACTGGAATCCTGGAATGACTTCATTCTATGTCTAAATATTTTCCCTATTTGCCACATCTCAACTTGTCTTTCAGTAGAAAATCTATATGGCTTTTCTTCAGATACCTTGGGTCATATATCTGGTCAGGGTACATAACTCCTGTTTGAGCAATTCACAGAGCTGAAGACCAGACCACATTATGTAATTTATTGCATGTTTTACACCACTAATGAAGCCAAGAACTGGTTTTGGTATAAATTGTGTGGGAAGCTTGCTAAGATTCTGGCATCAGACAAGAACAGTCCTGCTGTGTATTTCCTCCTGAACAAGCCACAAAGTGCATAAATGGCTAAGTATCAAGAAACACTATAGTTGGAACTGGGGGAAAAATATGCCTAGGTACTCCTAAAAATTAAACTGTTGCTGCTGCCAACATCATGCTTCATCCTCGTCCCTAGAAGGATTTTTTAAGTCTTTTTTCCCCCTCAGACGTGCATCAGGTGGTATATACTGCAACACAGGAAGTAAGAACTCACTGCTGAAAAACTAATGTAAAGAAATGTTAAGCTGAAGACCAATTAAAGCTTTGCTTCAAGTTAATAATTTCATTTCAGAAACCGTGTCTTAATGAGATGAAGGTGGATGACCACTGGATCCCTCAATCTGCATTTTCTACACAATTACACTACATTTTCCAAGGTACCTAAAAGTGACATCTTTGACACTCCAGGAGAGTAATTTTCTTCTTTAAAACACTAAGGTCTGCACTTATGAAAAGGTAAGTGACCCATCTGAGCGGAGACACAGCTATTACGATAGCATGGCAGGTGCTGAAATATTAAAGCCATTTTCACATTCAGGAACACTTGCAGTACCACTTCTTCCAGTTTTGCCCCTGAGTGCTACTTAATGGTACATTTAGAATGATTGAAAGAGGACCCTGCACAGACAACAGAGATTCCACAGAAGCTAAAAATGCATTTTGTTTTCCTCGCAGAGATATTTTCATTTACGCCTTTCACTGGAGAGTGTTTGCAATGGTTCATTACCAGGTACTTAATGATAAACTGTGCTGTCAAAAACAAATTGCAAACAGTAAAAACATTAATGGCATACTCCATATGTTTTCAACAGTACCAACACAATCCAGTAACATGCTGTCACCTGAAATATCACTGATGAAAGGAAATCCAACTATAAAATCTAGGGACATTATTATAAAACATTCAGTTTTAATCAGTTTTGATTTTAGATATGTATCTGATCCAGAGATCCAGTGACTCTTCTGAGTGTCCCTCATTTCTGATTTCAAAGTATCTTATTAAAACCATTGGTATTATGCCAATTAAGACAGAGGAAAAGCATATTATTTCACTTCACATATGTAAAGCCACACAGAAATAACTACCAAGTACAGCATGTATCTTATACAGGTCCTACAAAACAGCAACCAAGATCAGCTCAGATTTCAGGTTTTGGGAATCTATGGTAATACTGTGATAGCATAAGAATACTTAATTTAGGGACTCTAAATTGCTGTTCAGGTTTCTAATCTGCAAATCTACAAACCCTGGAGAGGTAATGCTAATCTCATTTTAACAGATAGTAAAGATTATGAAAGGTAAATATTGCTGGTCTGTGGTCAACCACTTAATTTAGGAGCAGTACTGATTCTCAGTAGCGTCACTCAGCCACCAGTTTCAAACCTTTTTGCAGAAGGCAAAGCCAGACCATTATCGGATATCACAAGGTAAAAGTAAATTTGCTGGTTTAAAAGGCTCTGCCACTGGGTTCAAACAGATTATAAGAATAACAGTAATAAAAACCAGGGAACTAGAGATTTATTTTTAAGTAAAGAAATTATTAATCTCAAGTGCTAACCAGCATATTCAATAACACTAAAGGCTGACATATTTAGTGGAAGTGACTTTATTTTTATCCTTTGGTGTTCAAACATGTCAGCAATCCTAAATTCAGCACCTTGGTCTTTACAAATTTGTTGTTTAACTTAATAAACTCTACCAGTTTAAACCGCAAAACTTCAAGCAAAGAAGCACAACTCAAAAATAATCTAAGAGTTTCAAAAAATAATTCATCAACTAAAGACAGCTTGCCCGATTTGCTTAAAGGTATAACTGAATCCCAAGAGCCCCCTCACTGACTTTTAAACTGAAAACACATCTGCACATATTGCAAACCTCAGGAATGTGTTCTGAAAACTCCAGTCCCATCTCCAGCATCGCTTCTGCGGAACAACCCTTCACAATCAAAGTTATCATTTGGGGAGGAACTTGCCTGCAGTTGCATTCACATATGCTCATAGCTCAGTACCAACTGCCAGCAAGGGCATCTGCTAACAGGGGCACAAGTGACATCCTGCTCCTTATTGACAGCCACTGATCTACATGCAAATATTTTCCAGCCTAAGAACATATCAATATCAGACAACTATTAGATGTTTCATAAACAGATTCATATTTACATACTTAGATTTAAAAAGTAACATGTAAGTAGAATACCATTTTCCTAGCTCTACCATTTTCTGCAGGATTGAGTGATGGTCATAACTACTGCAGACAGGCAGGCCTCATCAGGCAGGCTCTGAAAGTGATCAGCTTTAAAGTATAATTGTAATTAGCTGTGAAACATTCTAAGAGGAGGGAATTAAAAACTGCCTACCGAGGAACAGCTGGGCTATCTGTCATATATGGTTCAGCAGTAACTTGGTTCTACAGTTTTCTCTACTTGAAGCAGAAAAAGATTTCACTAGAAGAGTCTATTTGTGCAAATAGTTATTGCTTATTAGAAAGGATCAGTACTGCTATTAAAAAAAGCAAACAAAAAAAATCAGATGTTTATGACACATATACAATATATCCCTTACAGAGATGTGAAATACTGTGAAGAATATTTCACATCCTTCATTTTAGGTCTCCCCAGGTAGCTATCTTAGGTTAGCAGCCTATGTTCTTGATACAGGCAATACAGAGAAAAATAGAGAGCAGGTGGCAGTTCAGAGGATTTAGGTCAGATAACCCGTATTCATGGGAGACTCACTATAGTGGACATTTGTGGATACTTACTGTTCCTGGACCGAGCAAGGCCACAAGTACTTTATCCCGCTCTGAGCACTGCACTTCAGGAAGCATGGCTCAAGTCAGAATAGAACAATGCAAAATTCGGGAAATGTAGTAAGAATCAGTTTTTCTCTTCAAGACAACTGATACAAACAGCTTTCCTGTATTCAATGATAATTGTAAAGAAAAAGTCAATTTCTCTCTTTTTCTTCTCACAGTTTTGGGGGTGAGGGGAGAGAAACTGCTGCTGTAATCTAACACCCACCCCAAATTCATAAACTGGGGAAGAATCTAACTGTACAAATACTTCTCACATTGACACAGGAGAGCTCTGGAGGATACTAGTCACGTCCCACTGAATCTCCTTCATGAGTTTCCATGAAGTCAAATAGATTCATGAGATATTTACCAGTAATGGCTTAACTAAATTTAGGCTTGCCCCAAAGTAATGGGACTAATGCAATACAAGTTATTTAACCTGTGGTACCTGACCACTGCTGATCTTCAAAGAACTAGGAATACAAGGAAAACCATACACCACAGGCATAATCTCCCACTAATAGGGAGATCTGGTAAAATATGCCTTACAAATGGGAGAGAGACCTCAAAGACAAGAGCAGCTGAACTCCAGAAATCAGCTGAGACTGGCTCAGCAGTGTGCAACTTCCAATGATGTTATGTTCATGTCCCCCAACGGCTGTCCCACACAAGCTTCTGCTGCAGAATATAAACTGTTCCCTAAGTAATCTAAGTAGCAAATACTGTGCTGCCAAAGGACTGAAGTTCTATTGCCTTCAGAGATGAATGATGGCACTCCATTTCCAGCCAACACTGCAAAGTTCTCATAAAAGCTATATATCACCTATTGTAATTACAAAAGAGGTAACTAATACCATAGCTTATTCTTTCTGTGTTTCCTTTCTAGTATTTCTTTACTGACTACTTTGCCTTTTATGCTAGTTGGAACAGAAATAAATGGATGTTTTCTTATTTTGCAGAAGGATGAATACAGACCATTCAGACAATCTTAAATGATTCAAATTCATCTTCACTTCTAGGATATTAAGAGCATATATAATTCCAGGTCAGTAAGGTCTTGAGCCACCAAAATAGGGCCTTACATAATTTCCCCCCCTAACTTATGTAACTTTCACAGGTTCTTTTTAAATTTCTTTTTCCTATCTCCAAGTCCTGTTCAACCAGAACCTTAACATCTGAGACAAATACACTTGTATATTATTATGTATAAATATGAGTTGTACAAAAAAAAAACCCAAACAAAACAAAACACAACACAACATGAAACATTGTTAGAAAAAATACACACAAAAAAAGAATTTGAAACAACCATTAAAAATAGGCAGGATTATTGACTGGTGAGGTTTCCAGCTGTTTGGTTATTTTAGGATAACTATACCAATCAGTATTCATTACCAAACTGTTAGGAAAATAAATTCTAAAAACAATAATCCATGCTGGAAATGCAGCTATGATCATTCTTGTGTATTTGAAAGCATCTTAGCCTTGATATCATGGGGGGGAAAAAAAAAAAAAAGCAACAACATTTAAACACAATACAGTTAAAATTCAGCATGTGCCCAGCTAAAAGGTCTTCCTGAATATGGACACTTTACTGATCATGGCTTTTATCTTAAAGGCAGAGAGAGAATAAACACTTCTTTTATTAGTGAATGTACATATTGAATATAAAAGACATATTTGACTATGAGTGTAAATTTACTTACCACTATTACTAGGCAGCTAAAATCTAAAAAGTGAAACAAATACACTATGGAAACATTCTCAACTAAGATTAAAATTTCTTAGTGTCATTGACTTTAGAGAAACTAATAATCTGCCATACTAAATGTGTTTAGAATTAAGCAGTATGATAGATCAAGTCAGGCATCTCTGTTCTTTGAACAAATGAGTTAACAGCCATTAAAGGAAGTGCATTTTACTATACTTAGATAAAGTAAAGTTTGGTGGGTATTCTTGATCCCCAAAGCACTTATCTGTTAGGGGTTATGCCCTACAGATTAGGGCAAATGAAATTAAAACCAGGTATAACATACAAATTTGCCTCAAGAGTCTTGTCACACTGTATAAACCTGACACCAAAGGGAAAGGCAAAACCACAGGCAACCATTTTCAGCTTCAATGTGATTTCTTAGTTTCAAATCAAGACAAGACAGTATCCTTGTATATACTTACCAATCACTCCCAGAGATCTACAAGTGTATTTGAAAGTCTGGACTCTTTCTCTGAGATTATCTCAGGTAACTTACCCTAAATTTGATGCTATTACAGGATATCTCATAGCCCTTAAGAGAACAAAGATTACAGCATTTTTTTACAGGGAGATTATCTCGAGATGGTTCATGTAAGTTGATGGAAAAGCTATTTAGCCATCAGAGGGGCAGATGCCCTTCGATAGCTTTGACAAGCTGAACGCATCATCTCAGCAATACTCTGTAGGCCTAAAAGATGAATTGGGTTTATAAACACTTTGCTAGATGAAATCATCTTTGTTACCTGCGTGAAGCAGACCCTTAAAGTCTGCAAGCAGTCTTCAGGAAAGAATAAAGTAAGCAGTTCTGAGTTCTCTTTTTCTTCTAAAAAATAAAGAAACACAGGTATTGGAGAAATGGACTAAAAACCAGTGTTTCAGGAAAGTGAGACTTGCGACAGAGCTCTTTGTATTGCTGAATGGATTACTTTATAAACAAAAGGGGTACTTCAAATTGCTACAAAATTATTAATTACAACTTACTGAAAGATGAAACTGAGAAGTTCACCTAAGTTTTACCTACTCTGTTTTATACTCGGGGTTGATTTTATTTTTTTAAATCTGACCATTACAGACTTCCTACTGAAGTCCATACATGGAATTAGGCTCTATATTATTTCTTTTTTTAAAAAAAACACAACAAATTCTTCATTTAACATACACATACTCTTGAAATTGGGACCCCTCTTATCCAGAAGCTGACTGAACTTAAATTATGTAAACTACAGTGAGACCTTATGGTGCATTGGCTAATGTACTGTAACTCTGCATACAAGAATCTGGTGTAATAAATATATACAACACAGGACCTAGTAAAGGCCCCAGAGAAAACAAAACTTATGATTCAACCAAAGCAGCTTTTTCCAGTAGAGTTTACATTCTCAAGACACAGGCAGACAATGAGCAGATACAGAAGACAAACACGCATGTATAGAAGTGGCCTGCAACAGAGGCAAAAATGCCCTATTTCCTGTTTGTGAAACTTCTACAAGCACACAAATTTACAAATACGTTGTTGCTTTCTGACCTGTGATAAGCTAACACTTTTGGTTTGCAGATCATCTCAAAAGGAACTGGAGAGAGGAGAGATGGCCAGGCTGGTGAACAAAAAGGTTAATTTTAACAACAGCTTAGGAGAACTTCCTTACACTATGCAGAGATAAGGGAATTCTGTCATGCAGTTTATACAAATATTTGGGATGTGTGAAGAGAAAAAAAAAAAAAAAAGAAGAAGAAAAAAGGAACTCATATAGAAACTTTTGCTTATACAGAATATTTAACAATATTGTAACAGCCTGACAGTTTGTCTTCAGTCTGCTTAAAAAAAGAATTTACCCTAAAATTACAACTTAAGTGGTGGAAGAAGGCACAGTCCCCCATGAGAGTGAAGCTGAGGGGTAAGAGAAAGAGACCTGCATTTTGGCTATGTTGAGTCATAGCCATGCTGCCTAACATGTCTGAAAGGCAGGCAGAAATATTAGATGTTGGAAAGCTACAGAGCAGTCTTTTCCACCAAGCAGATTACCCTCTGAAGAATGACTGTGCCACCACATTTTTGACAACAGCAGCTGGAGAAGAGGTCAAAATACAGAGTGGATAAGGCATACCAGACAGTGCTAAAGGGAAAGATAAAGCCCCATTAACTTCCCTGGGGTAAATCCCTGACTGTACACCAAACACATCGTGTGCAGCAATTTCATTGGCTCTAGCATGAAAGCAGAAAAGGTCTGTTCAAAACGATGAACTTCCCAGGGGGGCATATTCAAGCAGCAAGCCTTTTATAAAAGTCTTAATTCGCATTCAACAGGCAATTACAGGCATTGGAAACTGTGGGTATGAGAAACTCAGGTCAGTACGAGGTAATGCTGCCAGCCCTAGCTGAGCACCACCTGCACCCTCAGCCAGGAATGGGCCTGTGGCTGAGCTGAGAGGCTAGCAGCCTTCCTCAAAGCCTCCGAAACATCTGAAATGCAGGCAGATGCTTCCTGATCTGCTCAAGACAAAATCCAGTCAGGAAATAATCTCTCCTCTACCCACTGTATGTCTGCTTTTAACCTGGCAAGTAATGAAGGTCGCTGCTTAACCTATGAATAACTGTCACCGTTGTTCAAAATTGCAAAGCAAAGACAAAAACAACCTAGCTTTACTTTTTCCCCACTGGGCTAGTAGCTGAGATGTAATGTTAAGGGAGGAAAAAAAAAAGTATGTCTGAAGGAGCAGAATAAAACTTCCAGTAAATATTTTCTCAATTAAGAGCCATAGCTCAGAACTGAAATGCATTTTCCCTAGCTAGCCCCTGCTCCCCAGCTTCTTTAGGCCCACATGTCTGAAATTAGTAGTAGCTCTACTCACTGGATTCAGCTTCAATTTCTGTAAAAACAACGAAAATACTAGTCCTAATTTATGTTCTGCAAAAACATAAAAGTTCTTCTGAAGGTTACAACTGGAACATGACCAGTATTACCTGTTTTTCCTCCTCTTTTCCCCCCGCCCCCCTCCATGTATGGTGTATCAATACCAAACTTTATTTTTAATTCATTTGATGCCTTGGTGGTCATGAAAGTGTGATGTTATACCACTATGCATTCCAAAAAGAACCTATTTATTAAAGATTAGGGATAATGAGAGAATATATTTTCAATTCTCTAGCAGTGTCAAAAGCCCTGCTATGAAAACACTTTCTCGTCTCACCTAAATTAGTTGAAATTTTATTATTCATTTTTTTTAAAGGAGTGGTGAACATTATTTATTATTAAGCCCTTGAAACAGTTACTTTTTAAATATTATTCAAAAATTATTTCTTAAAAAATAAATCATTTTGACTCAGAAAACCATTCTATATCAAAACTTTCGGGTGTTCTATACATTTCTGTAAGAAACAGTTTTGCAAAATACACAGAATATTTTCATTGTTGAATTTTTTAAGAGCAAAATCATTCAGCCAAAACTTGATTTAAGTTAAAGTATCTGAAAGATAATACAAGTCAAAGCTAAAGATTACACCTATATAAATAGACACTTGGAAAGCAAAGACATCTGTTGGCTTTGAATTAAAACCTGTACCTCAGCTCTTTGCACTTCCAACACTGTTTTTATACAACAGAGACTTGAGCTGCAGAGGTACTATCATCAGTAGATTCATCTATCACCATGGAGAAATACAGAAATGTCTTGACAATAATCCTAAACTGTAATACAATGTCATCACATGGCTCCACTATTCTCTGTTAGGGAGCCATTCTGCACAAACGCCAATTTACACATTTTCCAGTTGCTTCCAGATAAAATTTTGTTCTGCTTTAGTTATGTTTTACTTCATAATTCTGTCTATCAATAAAGGCTTATTGCACTTCTACTAGTGCTGAAATATCCATGGATAGCCACAGCATACTCAGTTTGATTAATAAACAGGATTTGATGGCCTGAAGATCCTTTTCATTTTAAGGACTTCGCGGAGCCCACCTCAGAGACATTTGAGAATCTGGTCAACAGGCTGAACTCATTCATGTACTATAAAGAACTCATGCTCAAAATCTTTCCCTGCCACCCTCAGATGTCAAGGAAAAGAGGTAAAATACAGGATTCAAAGGAAAGTACACACATATTAGCACAGAATGACTGGAAGGGTTTGTTCATCCTTGATCACTATGAGCTAGGAATACAGTATGCCATAAATTTTAACAATATAGTAAACACCGATTGATTTCATTAGGTCCTGCTCCTTTCATTTGGAGTTAAGTGCAACAGCATCAGGGTCTAAACTGGCAAAGTGGTATCTGCTCCAAAGAATCTCTCAGCTGCAAACATGACTCCATTCAAAGCATGGCAGGAGCCCCATAACTTATTCTAGACCAAAGGTATTCTTGACATAATGCCAGATGATACATAGCCTTTTCATAGCTATACAAGGGGGGAAAAAACCAAAACCAAAACAAACAAACCAAAAAAGAATTTAAAAAGGAAGATTTTAGAAAAGATTCCATAGTTTGGATAGCTACTGAGCAGCAGTCCTTAGAAACCCTGCAGTACCTGGAATGGTGAGATGGCTTACCCCAGTCCTCCCTTTCCCTTGGGACCCACAGCAACAGGCTGCTGTGAGAAGCCCTCTGTCCCTCCCATCCTCCTCTCCTGGGAAACAGGACAAGCTTGTTCCCATCAGCACATGATAGCAAACATATTCCTACAAGGCACCTTTAGCAGAGAAGCCTCTGAAACATAATTGCCTCTGGTTTCTCCTATGGACTATGCAGTTCCAAACCACATCTGACCAACCATGGTGACACTGTCTTTGGGCATGCCACAGCATATGCATACCTGAGTGGCCACATGCAGCTTTCCAGAATCAGTGGGAAGAATAGTAGGAAGAAGGTGCAACTGGCTATCATAATGAAGATGCATAAAGAACCAGATAAAGGAAAAATCACTCTCCCAGAAGCTACTATCAGGACTATACAGAATAAAGTACATTTCTTCCTTACAGTTTTGCCAGTTCAAAACTTATTTGCATTCTCATTCAGAAGAAAGAAAAAAATATTTAAAATATCTAAGAAAAACCTAAGTCCCAGTTTGTACATAATCTGCTTTAACCCAGACATGAAACCTGGAAGCCATAGGATCCAGTATCATGGATCCAGGTAGACAAACTGTCAGGAGAACACACAAGTAACATTCAAAATCCTGCCTGTAAAACAATATCTGACCAGAGTCCTGAGTGGTTTCTGGAAGAACATTTTTACTTTGATAGACTGCAGGTTCCAGTCAATCTTTTCTTCTTTTAATCTGTGCATTTCACACCACTTTTTCACCAATCACCTCTGTGCTGGCATACAGAAAACATATGCACAAACACTGGTACACAGTCATGAGAGCAAGTCGTGTATATAATCCTTGAGACCACGTGTCTGTTCTTGCAGAAAGCAGGAGGACCTTGCTCTACAAGGTGTTCTGACAGAGTCAACAGGGGTATTTATGCTGTGACATGCTCATTTCTGTCAGTAAGGGTGACAGTTAGGGATCCTCTAGAGGGGAAGTTTTTTTCTGAAGATGTTTCCGTGCTCTTTTTCCACTTACTGAATAACTAGCATATTCTTCTAGAACACAGCTTTAATGCTACACAGCAAAGAAAGGGTGGGAAAAAAACATGAGCCCTCTACTAACATAAAAAGATGAGTGACAAATAAGATTTTCAATTCTCACAGAGAAAAAAAACACAAAAAAATTAAGAAATTTGTTTTGTTTGTTTCATGGCTGGCAGCTTCCATTTATTACAGAGACTGCTGTGAAGAAATGCTACCCACTGTCTTTAACAGTAAAAGGTATTAAAATTTCTACCATTACACATTTATAATTACTTGTGGGAATACTGAATAATAATTTAATGATCATTCTAGTAAAAATTTATTCATGTTTAGTAACTCCCCAACTCTCTAGGCAACGATCTTCAGATGCCAACTCAATCACTTATTCCTCCATACAGTTCCCATTATATTTATCAATGGAATGGCCTCTTTATTGTCTCCTTGTAAGACAGTGTTTTCAGTCACTTGTATTGTTGTCACACTAATTACTTGGGCTAATGTCTTCCTAGGTGAAAATAAGATTGGATTTTTCCTTCCTGAAAAAGATGAGCAACTGGTTTTTCATTCTTGGGAATGAATATTAAAGGAGGAGACAGTAGTTTTCAAGACTAAAATAAATAAATGAATAAACCCAGGTCACGTTTTGTTTCAGATGCTCTAAGAGTCCTCATTGTTCCAGAGCAAAAATCCATCACAGAAGCAGTACTCATCATATCACAAGTCTTTCCTCTTGCTGCTCCTCTGACAACCTGCCCAATATCCACGGAGATACTAGCATCCCAAACAAGAGTGGTTTTCATGTGCACAGTTCAGAAACTTCAGATTACACCTGTCCAGCATGCAAAAGAAAGAGTTCCCTGAAAGCATTAAATCTCATCCAAGTCTGAATTCACAACCAAAAATGAACAAAGGCAAAAAGTGGGACAGGACTGTTTCAATGAAGAAAACTAAATAACTTCTTAACTGGCTTTCTGTGTAATGTAACAGGCAGCAGTGACAAGCCAACAGCATATTAAGAGCTGCCAGAAAAATATGGTACTTTGCTTGCCATATTTATAAGCCTTTTCTAATTACAAAGGTACAGGTCAAATTTAAAGCACACTGAGCATACTGTTCTTTCAAGGAAGAGTGTGACTTTTTTCTTACTATTGGCAGAGGACCAATTAATACAAATTAAATTTTAAGTATTTCTTATTTATCTCAGACAGTAAATGGCACATCATGTTTCCATTCTCGTCAAGGCCTAAGGCTAGATCCTCAAAGGAACAAAATATTTATTCATTAAAAACCAAGTAGCACAATAAGAAAAATTCCTCTGACCTTTTCCTGTATTCAGGAAAAAATAATCTAGCACTGTAATGTTAATTCACTTAGCTGTATGTACTGCAATTATTTAAAATATTGTGTTATTTTATACTAAGAACATAAGGGCACAGCACTGGCATGATTTATCTGCCATTTTCAAAACAGTCTGTGGGTTTTTTTATACAAACAATAAGAATTAACTGTCTTTTTGTTTGAAATCCTTCAGGTCTACAGAATTCAGCAAACATACCTAGAGCTGTGACAACTGTGGCCCCTAAGTGTCATAATTTTTAAAATTAATAAACCAAAGTAAGTGGAAAAAATTTAGGCTGCTGATGTATGAAGTAATAAGAAACGCCTCTTCTCATCCAAAGTATCATTTATCTTTGTTAAATATTGTGGCTGTGTCTCAGACTTAAAGCCTCACTTCTGTGCTTTGCTATGTCAAAGGCATGATGACTCCATAAAGGTTACTGGTTTTGGCAATAACTTTTTAATAGCAGAATTACTCTTTTTTGCTCCTTTCAGCTTTCCTGTAGTAAAATATTTCCATCCTGATTTAGCACACCTCAAATCACAACTTGTTTCATCCTTAGAGTATGCTTTCTGCCAAGATAATGAATTGTAACAGCTTTTCATATCAAAAGAATGAGTGAAATGCGAAAGAAAACTCAGGATGATACAGTTCTATTTATACCTGGCACCATTTTAACTTCTCAGAGCTGTATGAATATGAAACTGGTATACCACTTTTAATGTGAAACCAACAACCCCTACTTTATACAGCTAAGAAATCAGTCTAATCTCATAAAAATAAATTATTTCTCTGATTGCAAGTTATTAACCAAATGCACAGCACTGGCTAAGTGCCATGACTACCTAAAATGACATCACTTTATTCTCATATTTCAAACTTGCTGGTTTGGGGGGTTTTATTCTGGGAGTGGGGGAAGGCATTAGGAAAGGGTGAATAAGAGAAACCAAAACATCTTTGTTGCTGTTGTCATTGTTAGCTATTCCTGCCAAGGATACATATATTTATATAAGGATTTTCTTAAGTTTTCAGATGAAAGGGGATTCTCCTCACCCCTTGAAATGAAAGCAGATTTGCTCCTGCAGGGCCATGGCACCATGAAAACAACCATCAAAAAATCAAGCTGTTCCTGCCTGCAAGAAGCTTCCCAATGGTGACGTGATTAGAAATCAGAATTCAAAAATTCAAAGCCAAAATTTATTTTCAACTGAATTCAGTTGTTTTGTTTTGTTTTGTTTTTAAAAAAAGATACTGAGAAATGCAAATGCATAAAAATATAAATGAGGGCATTCTGTAATTCTGCATGGTGCCTTTTAGAACATAAGTTTAATGTAATGTTGCATTAGCAAGCTTCATAAGTACCATACAGTTAGTATATTACAAAAGTTAAAGACACTAAGGCAGAATGACCTAAAAAGCATTATATTGTTTGACTTCATCTTCCCCTCCTCTCATTGTTATTCCCATATTCTACAACTCATAACGACAAAGAGTGAGATGAAGGTATTTTGATTGACTAACACTTACTTGGATATTCATGTATATAAGGTACAGGACAGTATTTTCAGATACAAGAAGTTACTTTTTTGGTTTTTAATGAATGCCCTGGCAACAGCTACTTCACCAATTGGCAAATGGCTCTAACAGTCATTTTTCTGTTTTATAGCTTTTCCAAAACAGCAAATTTGGAAAAGATGATAAATTCCAGGAAGAGGAGGGAGGAAAAAGACACATAACAGAGAAAAGATTACCTAAACTTGTTCAATTTATTGTCTTATTAAAAATGAAGAAAATTGAGTAGAAAATAAGAAATAGTAAAAGAAGAATGTGCAGTTAATAATTCCACCAAGTTTTCAGCTTTGGAATGGGGGTGGGAGGAAAAAGTATAATTTAGTCTTATCATTTTCAATTCAAACAACCAGAAGTGCTACAGGTATCTCTCAGAACAGGATTCTTCACCTACCTACATTAAAAGAACCCTTATTAGATAAGGAACACAATCATCATTCTCTTCTAAGCTTGCTCAAAACTTGGGTTTTATTACAAATTCAAAGCCAGCCACAGTGTACACAGTTTCCATGGAATTTATTGTTTCTTTTAGCTCTAGGAAAAGACTTTACTAATTTTTCCATATTAGGCTGAAAGTTTCACTTATAGACAAAAATAAATGATGAAACATATTTTTAAAAAGTCATATACCCTACAAGAGCTGATGAATTTTAGACCATTTGTCTGCATCTTCCTTTGCTTCCAAAATCTCATGCCATCATCTGATTTTAAGGTTTTTTGTTTCCTTTTTATCCTTTCACTTGTGGTGCCAATCTGTCATCCTGCTACTGGACAACTCCAAGCCTTACACTTGTCAATAAACTTAACAGATTTTTATTCACCTCTCATTGTTTGCTCACCTATGTTCCTAGGAGAACACCTCTGTAAAACTGCCAGGATGGGGAAAGGGGAAAAAGAAGCAGGAGGCAGAATCAATCACTACCTCCTCTCTGAAGATGCTTCTGGAGCACTGCTGTGCTACCATCTTGCATTTGAACCCGTTCAACTTATCAAATCAACCTATTATCTGTTTTCGTTGAACCCTTTCTTTGCACTTATCTGTCTTTTTTTTGTTTTGCCTTTTTTTAGGGAATGTTGCAAAATGAATACTACACTTTCCCATTCTTTACCATTTTGATTTTTCCAATGCCACCACCTCTTCTCCCACTACCATTTTAGAGCATTTTCAGTTGGGCGTACATTGAAAGCAAAAGGATTACTAATCTCAATACCTCTTTGCTCACCTGTTGATTATTTTGCAGACACAACTTTGTAATACACTTCTCACTCAATCTACTGTGATTCAATCTGTAGTCAAAGAAACTACTTAATTTTTCTGCCTCCCAGCCTTAGAGAGATATTCCAAAAGAATACATTCAGCTGCACAGAGTCTTATGATAAAATGTCTCCTCAATATCAAATGTTATTTTTAGCACTGTAGATTCTAGCTTTGCCTAATATAATACCTCTTATCCCAAGAAAGAATCACATAAACATGTAACATTGGTTAAACAGAACTATTAAACATCAGTTAAACAAAACTATTTAAATGTGCACATGTATACTTTTTCTTACTGATCAAACACTAAGAACTTTAATGGCACAGGATCACAAAAATATAAAATAGAGTTGTAAGTTTTCTATATGAAAATGTATTTTCCCTTTAAATCAATTTTACAGGAATAGTGCAAGTGCCGTTAATCTTGATTTTTAGATGTGTAATTTGATAATAAAGACATCTTAGCAGGAGTTTGAAGATCGAAGCATCTTGTACTCCATGCCAGGCCAAGCATTCACCCAGCCTCCACCATCTTCTTTCATTAGCACCTGAACTGCACTTTGAATCAGCGTGTGTGAAAAAAAGAGCACTGAAAACAGAAAGGCAAGTGGGTAAGCAGCTTGGAAAACTCAAAAGGCCAAGGGCATTGAAAAGAGGGGCTGACATCTAAACAGTCTCAGATCGTTGTGTCAGATGGAAGAACAGTCCAGTGACCTAGAAATAGGTGAAAGTCTACACTAAAGCTGTGTGATGAAGCAGGAGAGCCACGAAATGCTATTTCACTTTACAGATTTTGCTTGTCTTACAGAGCTTAAATTATAAAGCATGGAGTAACAGAGGGAGGCAGAATCAAGACCCTGATAGGAGCAGAACATCTGACTACTGCAAATATCGACCTACACTCTGTATGTCTTTATATGCATAACCTCTGTAAATGATAAGCCTGCTTTGCAGTCTGGGGGAGTGGGAAAATAACCAGAAATTGCTTTAGTAACGATATCGGCCTCTGAGGTAGAGCACAGACAGGTGTTTGTACTACTACTCTGCCAACTTTCATTCTTCACACCCAAACAGAAGGCTACCTCCAAGCTCAGTGAACATACCACAGCTTGGTCATACCTTTGCAAAAGGGAGAAAACTTATACTTAGATGGCCAATCTAAAAAAGGTACCTTGACTGGGTTATCAATGGATATTCCCTCTGCCTCTCCAAAGGGCAGTTTATCCCAGCCACCCTGAGCACTCCATGGGCATGTCTCCTTTAGGTCTCTAGACAACTAGCACGGACAAGGCAGCTATGTTTTAGCATATTAATGTTCTGGAGCCTGATTCCATACTTTGCTTCCATCTATGGCAGGCAATTAAAATTTTAAAAAAAGACCCAGACCACCAAAACCCCAGACACCTGCAGAACAGAAACTATTTGAACAAAACCAACCAAACAAAAAAAGCTACTGAACTTCGTTCTGCCCTCAGCAGCTTCTTGCTCTGCTCTCTGGCTTAGCTGACCACAGCTGGTGGTATAGTTAAGTATGTTCAACACAGCCAGCACTATTCACACAGCACCTGGGAACGGGTCGTCTCTACATACATAAACAAGCAGTCTGTAGCTGCCCCATGATCATTTTATTCTCAGGTGTATGCTATGCTTTACAATGTCTTGAAAGGACATGTAAGCATGCTGATGCTTCATGGCTACAGCAAATACACTTGCAGGTCTTAGATGACCAACTAACACTCTAGTTGTACTTACACTGGGGGTGGGAGCTTTCCGACCAGCATCACTATCAATTCAGGCAGAAAGTGAGCTATAAACACAACCAAAGCTGCTTGTGAAGAAGCTAATCTTTATGACAACAGACTTCTATTTCAGTTTTAACTTAACTGAGACATTTTAATGCCCTGATAAAAGGATAGTGAATCTTTACAAATACATTCATTCAGGAGACTTAATTATACTGAGTAAATGGATAAAGCAGCAAATGAATTATACTGTTGGATAAATGAATTATATTGAGTAAATGGCTTATAATGAATAAAATTTTTGAAGTGGTTAAACAAATTACAGCAAGTAACTACACAGAGTGATTAAATTAATTGTTTCCTTTTCTACCAGTATCAGTATTTTGCTTTCCATCATGTACTGAACTCAAGGTTTGGTTTTAAAAAACGTTTCTACTATCTCTTGCATTTAATTCGTATTACATATTCCATGAACATAGTTATACAATCACATTGTTCTCTCAATCGGTTCTGTGTATCCCCAATGGAACAGAAAAACTGTGGGACTTGAATAGACGCCAGACTCAGATAATAGCAAGACAATATTTTGTAGCAGATTCTAAAATTAAAAACACAAAATGTTTTCTTAGCTGCATATCATTACAACTCCAAAATTCATTCCAAAATTTATCTGTTCCTGGGTATTTTGAGTTCTGAAAGATATTTTGGTATCTGCCACATTAGTCAGATGCCCCACAGCTAATCATTTAAATTGATTTGCAATATGAAATATTTAATATAGGTCTCAAATGTTCGCACTTCACCTAACAAACTGAAAGCCAAGTAGCTAGAAAAAAGTCACAAAAGCATACCATGACAGGCACTCCAAATGCTATATTCATTTGTTTTGATACCTAGTATAAAAAAATCGCTAGAGAAAGCAGCAGTCACCGTGTTAAACGGTTCCAGTGTACCACCCCTAACGAAAACATCCATGCATTAAAATTACTTAAGCAGTGGCTAGAGAGAAAGGACTTTGCTTCTGCATTTGTGCCCTTCGTTAGCATCTTTGTTATAACATGACATATTTTGAAATGTCTACTGTAAATGTATAAGGGAAATTCAGAGCAGAGTTTGTAAATTCAAATACTGTATTAGTACAGTTTAAAATATAAATCTCAATCCCACTCAAATATTGACCAGCTTTAACTCCTACTAGACGTCCCTTTTCTTAAGGAAATTAAATTAATGACTCCACTTCTAATGCTTACTAGTAACTCACCTACCGTAACTCTTAAACTATGGGACCAAACTAAAAGCTCATGACAACGAGAATGAACACACATAACTTACACTAGTGTTGTTTGTTCCAACTCCCATATTCTTCTAGTTTTTCTGTCTCTAACATGGTATAAAATACACCAATTTCATTTTGGCTACATATTACACAAGCTAAGAGCTAAGAATGCTAGACTGCAGGATTTTATGAAAGTAAGTGAAGGTAGACTATATTGAACTACACATGCAGAGACAGACACTGGGCAGACAAAAAGCACTGATGTGACTGTCATTTAAGTGCAGCAGACATGCTGAAAATGCAAGGTGATAGACTGTGTTTTTTTCCATATGAATGCTACTTCTAGATCATACTAGTTTCCCAGTTTGTACTCATGTTTTAAAGTCATCTTAAAAAGTCTGGTCAAGAAGCTAGTCCACAGGAAAGATTGTTTTATTTTGGGTTCTATTTTTCTGCATGTCTTATTTAGGTGGAGTACTTTATCAGATTGGAATAAACTAAAATGGAATTAAAAATTATATGTCTATAAATTATGAGATCACACGATAGCAAGCTTTCAGGCTCCAAAAACTCTTTAGTGAAATGTGTTCTAATTGACTACACCTTTGAAGCTCAGTACCAACTTCTCTGGGAAAATAAGGATTGAAAATGTTCCTAGGTATAAAAGTGCAAATCTGCCTGGTTACAAAGTCGCCAATTTTAAAGCAGCTCAGCTACAGCTGCTACCAGTGTGTATAGGCCTGCTATTACCACGGGTTTTTTCAGGAACTGGGGGAGAAGGCACATTTTATGGCACTGAGAACAGCCCCTACCTCTCCACTTTCCATCCTTCAGCCAGTGCTCCCATGGCAGTGCCACTATATCTCCTGTTATGCAGATACACTGAAAGTACAGATGGTTCAAAAACAGTCTATAAAAGAATGCTTAAAAGTAAGTCATAGCCCAACTTCACTGTAAAAGATTAGCTTTATTTACTTTCAAGAAGAGACCAATACCCATCAGCTTAGTAAAAGCACACAAAATAGCACACAAGGTGGTTAACAGATAACAGAAAATTTATATTCACTTTTTCTTATAATAAAAGGACATGATGATACTCGGTTAAACAAAAATCAAGGAAGTTTTTAATCATGCATGTGCATTACTGGTATTTGGCTACTATTGCATGTATGTTCATAAATCATGATCTCAAGGATAATACACAATAGCCCTGCCAGATTCCAGTTCTTTGGGTTCAACAGTTTACCACTTTGTGCAGTCTGCTTTTGACTGCCAGAGTAATTTCTCCCCAGAAGTAAGTTAATTGTGTCTCTGGCGTGTGAGTAGTTTCTGGATGAACTTTATTGATCTTTCTAACACCTATACACTTTTACAACCTCCATCAGAAAAGCCCAAGAAGTTGAGGCCCGGCACCGCAGCACAGACATTAGTACATTTATTGTACTAATTAAATAAATCAGAGCAGAGACAGCTAGTTTGAGCTGGCTGATTACCTAGCACATACCTCTATCAAAACCATGGAATGACACTGATTCTCAAAGAGCAAGCCGGTGGAACTCTTTCTCCAGACAGAATATATGACCTTCTTTATTCCCTTCAGAACTATCCATCCATATATAGATAGGTATTTCACAGAATCACAGAATCATCTAGGTTGGAAAGGACCTTGAAGATCATCTAGTCCAACCATTAATCTAGCACTGACAGATCCCAACTACACCATATCCCTAAGTGCTATGTCAACACCTCCAGGGATGGGGACTCCACCACCTCCCTGGGCAGCCCATTCCAACGCCTAACAACCCGTTTTGTAAAGAAATGCTTCCTAATACTTTGCGAATCTATAAAGCTTTTCAGCTTCACGGTAGAAGTTGAGAGCCTCAGTGAATAAGGCAGTATATTCAGCCTGAAAATATTATAATGGAAAAGCAGCAAGCGTACACAATTTTCTTGCAGATTCCAAAGCTTCTGTAAGGAAAACTTGAACATATTTTAAATATGATATTTCAAAGAAACTAAACTGTAGAACTAAAGGTTTGAGGAAGGAACATACTACAATAAACTCCACACAGAAGTATCCCTACAAAATGTAATTTCTGCCTAGGGAAAAGCAAAAGAAATGACTGACTGCTGTGACTCTCATACTTGTACCACATGCACTTTCAACCTGAACATGTGCCTTTCAAACACAAGGTGACAGTTTCCAATGTTACCTGGTACTATATGCATGCCTGAGTTGAGAACCTCACAATTGGAGGCAGATATAAATGGCATCTTTAATTACCAAAAGTATCGAGGAGCTTCATTTTGCATACTTTTCCTGGAGGCAGTGTCACATTAATCACACACAAAAACACTGGCAGAGCAACAGTCACTCTGAAGGAAGTAGAGAGATCTCTAGAAGAATCTGACCCTTTTCAAACTACCAACACCAAGTTTTGGATCAATCTATATATTGAGATTTCCATGAGGTTTTTTATAATAACACAAGAATATCAGATGAAGTACTGTAACTCCCACTGAGAGCAACTGGGGATTCCCTAGCAACGCTGGCACCCTTACTTTGTGAATGCAGTCAAATCTCCCCCTCTTTTGTGGTGGAGATTAAGTCAGTGACTGCACTTCACAAACTTACTTTCTTGTTTGGTTGATTAAGTTATCAAACATACACAGTAACTCTCACAAAACAGACAGTATGAAAGAATTTTCCTTCTCCCTCTTTATAACTATCCCCCCCAAACCTGTATCCCTTTAGGCATTACATACATTAAAACACTGTCTCACTTTGAAATCTGTGATCTCCGTTTGGCGTTGCTGACATTTACATGGTTACTAGCACTGAAAACAAGGTACAAACTCCTTTCATTTTGGACAATGAGGAGGTATTCATCTACCACGTGCCAATCCTCATTTACAAAGCAGCTGGCAGTGAAAGGGATGGCTAAAAGTGATTAATAGCTACCTGTCAGCAATGTGCTCTGCCTACACCGACTGTAATTCTGAGTTCCTAAATATACCATACAAAGCCACATTTGAACCACTTAGCTATTATGCCATCACTGCATCAACCACACAGATGGCAAAAAGGATTTCTAAGTTGACTGCCAACAGACTGCTGTAAGTGCACCAACAGTGGCGGAAAAACCCTAATAACTCTACACAGATTGGCGTGAGAAATGCACCAGACTGACAACTTTGCAGACTCAGTTCACAAAACAGCGAGGGCAACAGCTGTGCCATCTTCTCCATACTGCCCCATCACTGCATTTCATGCTGACCTGGAGAGACCACCACTAGAAGCAAAAAAACATTTCAGTTATTTTGGCATCTCTGATGAGGCTGCTAGCAAGGGTGCCAATTAGTGCCAGGTTTCATCATATTTGTAAAATGGAAATGTGTTTACTCAGAACTGGGCTGAGACTACCAAATTAATTTTACATAGAATGCTTAGCCACCAGGTGGTAACAACTTGCAGCTACTAATGATTTGGCTGGATTTGAATCCTAGAGGTAAAAGCAAAAGGCTGTCTGTCCCACTGCGAGTCCCTTGACATACTCTGACCTCTACTAAAATTTTGTACGAGGAAGGAAAGCTGTACAGCTTTTAGGCACACCAGGACATGAGGAAGATACCTGCTCTTATGTTATTTAGCTTTTCAAACCAACTTAGGACTGCATACAATACCACATTTAAGAGGACTGCTGTAAACATTTTACCATCTAAGAGCTGAAGTAAAATCACTTGTTTGTGTGGACCACAGTCTTCTGCCAGCCACTGATGATTTTTAATGCTGTAAGACACAGCATGCATGATACACTTTGCACTGTTTCAGTATTAGGAAAATCTGCTGGACTAATGCTTCCTACCCAAGGCCATGAGAGGTCCATTAGGTTTTATTATGCGGTACAAATATTTCCAAATGTCTCATATCACAAATGTGCACATAGCACAGAGGCATACTTAAAAGAATATTTATTCATTTTACAGTTGAGAGTTCTGCCCAAATGTTGTTTAAGGGAACAACTACCACTACAACCATTCTTATGTCTGTAGTACAAGTACCAGTAATTTGAAAAAATAAAGCATTATAAAATCCGGGGATTAAAACCAAGCCAAATTCCTTATTAACCACTGCAGTTGAGAGACTGTCCTTTACTGCAAGAAAACAATCTAATTTCTCATAAATAACTCCAACAATGCTGTATCTTGTAACTCTCTGAAATATCAGGCCACAAGATGTATCTATTAAGCACTACAAAATTTCATGATACTATATTTAACAAGGCATCCTTTTTGGTCATGTTCTTCTTCATAGTCAGCCTTCTGTGTGCTATTGAAGATTTTTTTTCTGACAAGGATGTTCAAATTGCTTTTAATACGACTGGGAACCAAGGTAAAGTACTTCAGCTCACATTAGAAGAGGGATTAGTATAGCAATTTGTTCAGCTGAAGTGTAATGAACTACATTTTGGTATTTGAAACTTGGAGACCTACTCTTCCTTAAAATATGCATTGTGAAGCTCCACAGGCAGATACCATCCTCCAATTTTCATACAGTTAAAAAAAAAAAAAAAAAAAAAAAAAAGTCTTGTGCTTCATTTCAGCTAACTACCCAGAAATATTGCAAAGCAATCTTAGTTCAGTTGCTCGGGCTACGGCCAGGCCAGACAAAGAGAGTAGTCTTCCATGTTTTCTCCTTGTGGTAGAATATTTAACGCTTAAAAAATAAAAATAAGATAGCACCATGTTTTCTATCTTCAAAAATTAATTTCAGAATTTTTTTGAGTTTGGAGAAAAGTTCAGGGTTTCTACTCTCTCCCCTCAGCCTTCTGAGCGGATCCCTACAGGAGGGTTTTCTGGAGTCTAATAATGTCCAGAGACAGAGTCCAACTCTTCTTTCTCCTAGGCAGGACATTCACAACAGCTTTAACTTCATGAAGATCCTCTGGTGTCAACAAAGTCTTGGACTCACTCTGCAGCTCTTCAATCAGCTGTCAGTGATTCTCCATCACAGCAGCTGGAGTCTAACACAGAGACCTCTACATCTCTACCAGCCTAGGTTAAAGTTGTTTGCACTACTGAGCTAGTGCAGGCAGGAGGGACATTAAACAAACTAGAAATGGGCAATTGCATCAACAACCATCTCAAGAATCAAACTGTCCTAAGAGCGGCTTTTTTGTTTTCCTTTCTTATAACACTGGCTGAATTGTGGTGCTTTTTGACAAAGCACAAACCTTATAAACATACAACACTGAAGGGGAGATGAATTTATCTGGTTCACTGAGCTTGTCTCATCTTCAGTCATTTAGTGCTGTTTCTTTAGAGCAGGGGAATGCTTGTTTTCCCTTTTGATTTCTTTCCTCACCCCACCACCACTCCAAAGTGTTTACATACATGTTTCAACCATGGAGGGAACCAAGAAGAGAAAAGGACTTATTATATGTACTTCTGTGTGCAGGAATGCCTCTCACTCTTATTGCCCTCTTATTCCTTACCACATCTGATAAAAACTTATCTAAGGGCAAATTATGCCTACTGAATTATGCTGAATTGTTGGTATTTGGTACACAAGGCAATTCAAAACAATTATAGTTCCTAAAGCTGCTGCTTCTTAGATTGTATGGAGGATAAAGTTTTCTGTCCTACCATCACAGCCTCTTTTCTTTGATCCTGAGATCAGGACTCCGACCTCTGTATTGCTATAATCCCTTTTACCTTTTCTTTTTTTTTTTTCCAGTGCTGTAACCAGATGTGAACACAGTCCTCCAAATAGGCTATGGCTGGCAGTCTGAAAACTCAACATGACTCCTTTTGATTTGTACTCATCAGCTTCTGCTTTCATTTCATAACTGGGCACTGCGCTCACTTTCTATGTATTACATTCGTTGTTTTGCAAACACTTTTGAAACGTTCTCAACAGTAACTTTATACTCATCTAAAACAAAACAAAACTTGAGATCAGTATTGGAATTATGTTCCTTCACCTTCTGCAGCATTAATTTTTAAATGGAGTTTAGAAACTGTGCCCTTAAGTGTAAAATTTCAAGCAGCATGGGGGAGTCAAGTCATCCAGATTCCAAAAACTACCTTAGTCTTTTCCAGGCGTATAAACCATGAAACATACTTCCTGACTAAATACTACTTTCTTATCTCTTCTGTTTTGTACTATTATTAAGAAAGTTGTAAGGTAAAATGATCTTTACATCCTCTCCTAAAAAGATCAGTATGACCCAGATGTGCTATAACAAGACCACAGCACAGCCAGTTTGGACCAAAGCCCCCATCCCCAGGAGAGTCCTGGCTGTTACTGTCAGGAGAGGCTGATGTGATTTGTATATCACAACAGCTCACCTGGCTCCCTGGGGGCTGCAGGGAGGCTCTGCCTCATGCCAATGGACCAGCACTCCCAAATTTGTTCCACAGTCTAAAATGACTAAATGGTAATACTGGCAAATCCAGTGAAGCAAGTAGCCTTTACGTGGCTGGTTTTTATCCTTCTACAGAAACAAAAACGGGATGTTTCAGGTATGTTCCCATGCTACAAGTATTTTTTCTAGTTTAATCACAGATGCTTTTATTATTCTGTTCATTCACAAAGCATTTCAGATCATGCAACTTACTAAAAAGTAGATTTTTACCTGTCCTCTCATCTTTGCCACAAATTCAATCTTGCCACATCTTCAATGTCTAGCACATTGCACAAAGATTCAGTCCCCTTCTAATCTGTTTTCATCACTGAAGCACTGTTCCTGTACCACTGTTAACCTTCCTTCTTACTTTATGCTTATGATACTTTCCCAGCAAGCCTCCTAAATACAGCAAAGCCTACATCTTTTCTTCTAATAAACCACCTCTGAGTATTCACTCCTGCTAGAAAGTTCACGTGCCTTTCTCTCAGTGGTTCAGTATGTTCATACCAGTAATTCCACACTGGGCAAGACAGAACATCCCTGTATATTATTCTGGTTTATTTCTTATTAATCATTCCCAAAGCAAGTATTTAAGCTATGCATTAACATCAGAAAAGTTACAGCACTGAATAACCAGAACAAAGTCATTCTCCCCCTGTGAGGAAATTGCAACAACAACCTGAACTCCGCCCCATATCCCGGTTCTTCAAAGGCTAGCACTTCCCCTGAACAGCTGCATTATGGATACCAAAATACACAAGACCTACTTTTAATTAAAAACTTGCTAACAAAACAAGCTTGCTAACCATACACTGTCATTGGAAGGTAAAATAAACCATACTTCTTTCACTTTTTAATATGCTTTACAAGGTTTTATATACAATGAAGAGAGGAAGAGGTTTTTTTTCAAATCACAGTAGCGATTCTTACACCCTTGACTACAGAAGCTGGAGCCCAAAGAAAAGCCATAATATTATGTGATTAAAGCACACACAAGAAGCCACAGCAATGTTACTACAACAATCTGAGCCTGAAAAGCCTGATTTATTCCTAACAGAAGTCCTCCTCTTCCTATTACTGGAAGCCTGTAACAAAAAGATGACTCCTAAATCAAGCCTAGCAAGAACATCTAAAGATGCACTTAGGCTTCTTTGTTTCTGCCATAGACTGGAACTAATTCTCAGGTAAAATAGTTTGTCTTCCTTAATTCTGGCTGACCTTATGTGATTAAAGTCAACATTGCATAGGTTTCACAGCAGAGGTAACGGGAAGCCAGGTTGAATAAAATTCTCATGTCCTTTTGCTGAGAAGTAGCCAAAGTATACGGGTTTGGTACTAGGAGGCTGGTGTACATAAAAGGCACCAGCTTCCTTTCAGGTTAAACTTTTAGGGGATGAGGGGGATTTACATGGCCCAGAAAGTGTAAAATGTATGTATGGCTTTTCATATTTTTACCTAGACACAGTAAATAATACAGTCCCCCAGACCTTCAGAGGTTTTGATACAACACATGCAAAGTTATTTTCTCAACCTCTCAGTGCTTTAGTAGAGCAGTGTTTCAAACATCCACTTGTGCCAATAGCCCTCTCTACTGTCTTTGAAGTCCTTTAAAGCTATGTTGAAGTCCGAGTATTAACTAGTATAATTAACACTTATATCATGCAGGCAATTCCTGAATTAGCAGCTTGCTAATGAGCTTTGCTAAAGCCCAGCGCCTGAATGACAGGATCCTGCTGTTATCTTTGCAGTACAGCAGTGTAAAATACAGAATGAGAAACATCCTCTAAATACCATTATTTTGTGATATCATTTCCAAGGAATCCTTTCAACTTTGAGACAAAAATCCACCATCTAAAGCTTACTAGATAGCATCAAGAGTGGTTTCTCCAACAACATAGTCCTCCTTCTTAATGCCTTCCAGTCATTTAATGTAACTGGAGTTGTCTGACAAAATCTAAACCTCTAAAACAATGTTAAGACTCTCCTACATCACCAGGGTATGGAGTACACACATCAGTATGCTTCTACTCTATCTACTTCAAGATACAGTATTATTCCAAAACTCTAGTGTCTTAATTGTTTATAAACCATGAAATAGAAAGAATCAGAGAGTTTCCATGGAGATCAACTGTTCCAAAATAGTATCATTTCCTCATTTCAAGAACCTCCTGATTGTTAGGTTTTGGGTTGTTTTTTTTTCTTTCTGCCTTTCCTCTCACTTTTTTTTGGAAAAGAATCCCTCACTTGTTCTTGGGAAGCATCTATACTTACTGGATAGGAAATATTAAACATTTCAACAGTATTTTTCTTTACAAATGGTACCATTCTTTTCAGTGTCAGTGTTCAGAGAAAAAAAATGCTATATAACATCAGCAAGATAGCAATTGTTTGGTGAATTGGGCAGAATGTACATTTTTGTTCATCCTGAAAATCAGAAACTGTGCATCTGGACTACTGAGAGCATATGTCACTACTTAAAATGAGTAATGGGCTCTCCCCTCAGAAGACAGGATAAAATACTGGCCAAGTGAACTGTAGAATAATGCTTAGATCTGAGAGTAGTACTGAAGATTAATACATCTTTGGTGTTACAGGGGATGAAGTACACAACCAACTGAGAGCATTGGGCTGCCTCTAACTCCTGCTTAATCATGAATCTATACCATATTCCAAAACAGAGCATGCCCTGTGCTACGGAGTTTCAAAATATATGCATATGTACTCCTGACAGCTCCACAGCACTAGCTACTCCCTGACCCGAGAAAGATGGAAAACAAACACTGCATTAGATCAGAGTCTGCAAGTATCAATTCTATAAGGGACGAGCAGGAGGTTAAGGCTAACAGGGAATGCCTTTTTTTTTTAACTGTCAGCTAACAATTTGCCACAGTGCTAATTTTGTGATTCACAAAGTACATACGAAATTCATAACAGGTAAATTGAAGGGCTCTTTTGTGCCTATGGGTTGAGACTCAGTAGGCATATAGTACAAATCCCAGGTTGCTTGTAAAAAAATTGGATAAATTTCCAGTACTAGGTTGGTGTTAGACATTTCAGAACAGGCTAGAAATACAGCAACATATTCTGATGTTTATTACTATATTTAGAAAGTCCTAAGTAATGTGGCTGAAATAAAAATTGAGCCACAATTCCAACACATTCTCTGATACCTATGTAAGAATACGCAATACAGAAAATCCTCTCATACACGATTTCCACTGCGCTAGCTCAGTGCCATGGCATGACTTCTCTTCCACATTCTGCCTGGCTGTCTCATGCTGGCTAGAACTTGCATCGTTAGAATTTAAACCTACATTTACTAAAATGGCAGGAAACAAATGATACCCCTTGACAAATGAAGAGGCTGGCAAGCTTTCCTGATAACCAACAGTCAACACTCCACAAAATAATAAAAAGCATCAACCTTCTGAAACAAAGTACAGGCTGTCATAACATTTGTAAATCAAGCCACATATAAGCTTCTTAAAAATTTATCTAGAATAAGTGTAGTAAAGCAAAGTATGTCCAAGTATATTGCTCTAGATCTTAAAGGTTAAGTTCCTTAGCAGAATTTGCTGAATAATGAAAAATGGAAATGCAAACTACTAACTTGAGTGAGATTCCAAATCTCTGTGAAGTATTTTGCCGCCTCTCAAATGATTCTCAGCCTTTTATGTATTTTTAAAGAAATAACTAAACCAAAGACCCAAATATTTAGGATAACTTCTTCCTGAAGTACAATTTTACCAGTTTCCAAGTTTTTTACTGTCCTTCAAAATTCTGCAGATCTATCTACTGACATACAGAATACTGGAGCAAGTTTATCGATGCAGAACCTCAGGTCCTTTTTCAATGAGTTGTTTTGCTGGTTGGTTGAGATTAACCCATCAATGCCTTACGTGTGATGCACAGTAAATTTCAAGGATAAAATAAATAAACAGTTGGCTATAAATTCAACATTGTGTAAATTCTAATGCTTTTTTAAAAACTGTCATTTCATCTTTTTAGAATAGCACATGCAGTCAAGACAATATGTGAACACTAATGCAATGTCTGTTTATACCAAAACTACAGTTAATCTGCTAATGTGATTATATGGCTGTGGCATGGTGATAACACATGAAAATGAAGGCTCTGACCTAGTCAGAACCCTCAGACCCAGTCAGGGACAAACTATGTCTCTGTTTTGCTTATTAGTCTAGTTTCATCCTAGTTTCAATAGTTTCATTCTGCCTGGTGATATCTCCACTCTTAGAAGACACTAATTTATTAAGCAGACTAACTAGGTTTACAGCCTTAGAGTGACTGGGCAAGTAACTTCCTGAACACAAAAAAACTTCACGAAGAAATTCACGGATATCTCATTACTAGTTAATAAGGTAGGTGAATCCTATTTCAAACTGAACACTTTCTAACATATTATTTCAAAGAATGAAGTTGTCAGGGAAATTCATATTTTGGTTTCGCAGACATTAAGCTTATAGCATCATGTACTCACATGTCAATGTTTTCTTTCAAAAACACATGTATTTAGCTTTTGTAAGTTTCTAACAAAATGGTGCGTTTTGTGGCCTGACCATTGAAAAAGGTCCTCTGTACACAAAGTAACATGGAATCTTCCCTCCATATTTCTAAGCTACAGAGAGTAGGCAGTAATGTATTGTCCTACCTAAAAGTCAAAACCAGAATTCACTGACATAACAAACCAACCTCGAGGAGAGAAGAGTTAATCATATTGCAGAGTTTTCCTACAGCAAATAGAAAGGCCAGTGTGGAGTCCCAACACTAAACTTCTGCTCTGAACTGCTGTTTGGGGAATCCTTTTTCTTCATTAATTACACAGGGATCTCTGCCTCTCTGATAAATCTTGTAACATAGATGAAATCTTTTTTGTGCTCATTCAAACTAAGAAGGAAAGTTTAACACCACTCAACTGGGGACTCCCTAAGACATCATAGGTTAGACAGAGCCCATGATAACAAAACATATAAATACAATGATACACATTTTTTTTCATTATTAGAAAGACATACAATGAAAAAAAAAACAAAACAACCACAACCTCAAAACATTTTTAGGCTTTCCCCCCTTCCCCCTTTAATATTCCCAGAAATAAGAGCAGCTTCACCGGAAGGGGACAATTAGCTATAAGACTTATGAAACAGTTTTTGGAATCTCTTTCAAGAATTGAAAAAACAGTATTCATGGATTCTGCTGTAAACATTTCCACTGCACCTTCTCATTTTCCACCACTATGAACAACTTCATTGAGATCTTTTCTCTCTTTTCCACATGAAGATAAACTATTTCAATCTATACTTCTTGTGGACTAACACTTATCTTAAACATGGCCATGACATCAAGCAAAGGCTACCTGTCAAAACTCTAAGCATCCTAAATACAGGGGGTCATTTTTTAAGCCCCATATTTGGGATTGATCTAGAGCCTTTTGCAGTCAATAGTCCAAAATGCGTATCATCTTTCTTTGGCACTAGGTGAGACCTCTCAATTAGCAAGAAATTCTTTAGAAGGTCTTACCTGTGTCATTGGTGGGAGAGGGGAAATACTTAATAATCATTCAAGTTCTAGGATTAAGGAAAGATTCAGAAATGAAAGGCACTGAAAAGTAACATCAGAGTCCTTTCTGTCCAACCCCATGTTGTCTATTCGGAATGCACTGACTTTGATGTATCCAGCTGGTGAAGAACTCACAGTATAGTTTATTTGAAGCATCTCTTAGTGTTATTAGCTAAAAACTCAGGCCCAGGTAAAATGTTTTTGGTGTAACTTCATATTGTTTCCTTCCAGTAGGAAAAATTACAAGAAAACAAGCAAGTATGACCTTAAAGCAGATTTTTTCCTCAAATCCTGGACAAACAGCAGGGAAGCTCAATGCTCTCATTTCTTGTCCAAGATGATAACACAGGAATACAGAAAGCACACACTAGAAAGTGAACAGGGTAAAAAAACCCCTCACCATTGTAAACACTATCCTTTTCAGCCAATAAGCAAAACAAACTAACAGTTCTAATACTTGTGTCCAAGGAACTGTAGCTTATATATTCATATAAAACATTTGTAGCCTAAATTCTTGGGCTAGTTTCTCTCTCTTTCATCACAGCCTTAAGATGTTTCCAACTCATGCAGAGTACCTTTGTTCTACAAATGGAGAACACGCTCTGATATTTTTGAATAGTCAAACCAGACAAGTTTTGCTTTTTCATAATTCACACTGTAATCTGGTAACAATCTAGCATGAATGTGGCTGCTCTAACATGAAAAAAAAAAATAAAAAAAGAAATCAAGGTAAAAAGAAGCAAGCCTCCACAAATCCCAACTTATCCATTACACTGTCAAATAGGGTGTACTACCTTTTGTTGTTTGTACAGCTTGCATTACTTGCCACTATTTCTTCATGTAGGAGCTTTAATTTGAGGTTAGAGAATCAAACTGTTTATTTTAATAATGTCTCCCTACTACTTCACATTTAGTGCACACTTTCATTTTATCTCTGTATGTAAGAATAACACAGTTAACCCCAAAAGCCTTTATAAAAACACCCTTACAGAGATATATACAGAGTTCTGTATTTCTTTGCCTTTTAAGTTGAGTTCCTCTTCAAATGCTGGGGAGCTGCAGAAACAGCAATTTAAGTTCCAATGACTTGTGCAGGCAATACTAATAGCAAGGCAGTAACAGCCATTTCTACATTACCTTACAAAACAAAAAGTCCCCAAATGCTGGACAAACTTTACATTTCATCAATGCCTTTTAAAAAAAAAAAAAAAAAAAAGGCAAAACACAGTGTAGTGGTTTAACCCCAGCTGGCAACTAAACACCACATAAATTCTTGCTCACTCCTCCCCCCACACCCAGTGGGATGGGGAAGAGAATCAGAAAAAAAAAAAGTAAAACTCATGGGTTCAGATAAGAACGTTTTAATAATTGAAATAAAATATAATAATAACAATAGTAATAATAATTGTGGTGAAACGAATATAACAAAAAGATAGAGAAATAAAACCCAAGAACAGACAAATGGTGCACAATGCAATTGCTCACCACCCACTGACCAATGCCCAGCCAGTCCCTGAGCAGCAATTTGCCCCTCCTGGCCAACTTGACCCAGTTTATATACTGAGCATGACATCCTATGGTATGGAATATCCCTTTGGCTAGTTCGGGTCAGCTGTCCAGCTCGTGCTCCCTCCCAGCTTCTTGTGCACCTCCTCACTGGCAGAGAACAGGAAACTGAAAAGTCCTTGACTTTAGGGTAAGCACTACTTAGCAACAACTAAAACATCAGTATGTTACCAATATTATTCTCATACTAAATCCAAAACACAGCACTGTACCAGCTACTAGGAACAAAATTAACTCTATCCCAGCTGAAACCAGGACACACAGTAAATTGGCCATGAAAAGTCAAGGGATGTTTCCCAAGTGCCTCTAAAAAAACTGAAATGATGAATAAAATTATGAAAAGGTTTGTTGAAAATATTTGAAACAAAACTGAACTCTTCTCCCCAGCTTGTAAAATCTATTGCACAAAGTTCCTCATTTATTTAGAATTCCCATTCATTGCTAAGAGTAAGATGTAACTACCAATAATTAAATTCACGTCAAATCCCAGACTCTCATTTTCACAGCCCAAAAACTGCAGCCTGAAGTAACCAAAAACTTACATCAGACATCCTTACTACCAAATTAAATGAGAAGTAATACTTTCTTTCAAAAGCAGCAGCTTATTTTCAAATAAAAAAAAAAATATTGAAAATCACATGATACCAGAGTCACAGACGCATAAAGAATGAGACTGAGACAAGCAGAACAATATAGATGCTATCAGTAATGCTGTACTGAGTACTGCTAACCTCAAAACCTGTTCATCACCTACAGAATAAATCTCCCATGAGGCTGCCCCAAAGGCAGGTTGAGATTCCTCAAAATGTCAGCATTGGGGAAGGGGCAGGATTAGCAGGTAGCCCCATCTATTTCTATAGAGCTCACCTGGGGTTCTTCAATGCTCAGTGGGAGACTGACAGACTCAAGAGTCTACCACAGTTAAGTCAGAAACCTGTTTCCGCACCTTTGTGCAGCTCTTACACACCATAAAAACCTGCGACTAGACCTCAGTCACTGAGAAAGACAAGACCAAGGCCCAGGAGGATTCCTCTCCTATCTTGTTATAGATGTAGGATATGTGCCAGAAACACAGACAGCACAAGATTCCCATACTGAAAAGTTCCAAGAGTCACCCAATACTTTTCTTTAACAGATAAACTGCCAGGAAGTGAACAAGGCTTTCTCAAGGGGAGGCAGCAGAGATTTTCTAATTCTGAATTTTCTTCTGTATGTATCACCTGAAACACTACAGTTTAGAGACAGAACTTTGAAAAAGTATTAATACTCAACTTCATGTCCTGTTTTTCTAGTACCAAAGTAATACCTAAAAATTGCTAAAAGCTGACATTTTATATAGCTTATGAAAATACAGTTAAATACTTTCACGTATAATGACCAGAATAGACATCAAAGCAATGACAAATTAAGATATGCAGAATAAATTCAGGATGTTCCTATCTATTCTTAATATCACTATAGCAAATTCCTTTGTCTCTGGTGTCAATTTCAAGACATATTGTTTGCCCATACAGAAAACATACAACTGAAAGAGACTTAGTAAACTCAAAAAAACCCCACCACCAAAACCAAAAAACAACAAACCAGCTATCATAGACACAAAGCAGTTAACTTTTTTTCCTGTAAGTAGTCCAAATTATTACTATTTTTCACATGGATTTATTTTAGATGCAAGCACCTGGTGCACTGAATCACCTATCAGCTCTTCCATTACACCAAGGCATCAGCCCGGCCCTGTGCAGCTTGGTCTTATTAATAACTGCTCCTTTCCCAAGATCTGGAATGAAAATATAGCTCCGAAGACACTTACTTTAGGAGGAACAGTATTCTGTTAATGAATACACTGAAAAGTACAGAAGAGTCACTACTCTCAGGAGTTTTTTGGGGTTTTGTCTGGTTTGGGTTTTTTGATTTGGTTTTATTTGGCTGGCATATTTGTAGTAAAACCTAGAAAGGAGTTATAGATTCATAAAGAAATTTCTCCCTCTCCTGACACAGGAAACTGTATCTTTTGGGAGTCTTAAGACGAGATGTGTAGGGTGGTTTGACACACACATCCCCCTGCAAAGAAATATCTTTTCCTTAAGAACATAATGCAAATCACTTTTGACCAGCACCAGGGTCTTAACACAAAATTATTACATACTCTGCAAAAACTCTGGCCCTGTTTTTATGCTGAACTGCTGGTGATTTCACTTGTAATGGTTATCTCCTCCAAGGGAACACAAATGTAAAGAAGCATTTCTGGCAGCATCAATGAGATGACAGACCTATAAAGGTAATAAAAGATGCAGCCCACCAGTTTAAACCTCAGTCCATTTAATATTTTAAAGAGCTGGGACATAGTAGTATTTGCTTGTGAGGAGGAGGGAAAAAATGAAACACTAGACAAAGACTGACTGAAACCTCCTCTGTCTGCAGACACTGAAAGGATCTCAGGATCAGAGCAGGATTTTACAGAGGTTCTACCCTTCACAGGCCCAGATGATGGGGGAAAGGAGTGAGAGAATTCACATCCCCTTATTAAAATAAACTTACCTGAACTTATAATCTCTTTTCAGTGTCTTCATGGAAAAAAAAAAGCAGCTAAAACTCTATGAAGTCACTACCTCATTTTTTTTCTGTTTTTGGAGGAAATGCTGGTGGTGGAGGGAACACATCAAAGAAATAAGAAGTTCAGAAGGTCAGAATGTAATCTTGTAAACTGATAAGTTTACTACGTCTACCTGAGATGGAGTTAATTTTCCTCATAGTAGCACATGCGGTGCTGTGTTTTGGATTTGTGACTAAGTGCTGAAAACACATCAGTGTTTTGGCTATTGCTGAGCAGTACTTGCACAGCATCAAGGCTTTCTCCTTCTCCTCCACTCTGCCCCTCCCAGTGAGCAGGCCAAGTGTGGGCAAGAAGTTGGGATGGGACAGATCAATCAAAGGGATATTCCATGCCCATAATGTCATACTCAACATAAAAAACTAAGGGGAAGGCAGCTCTGGGGAGGCAGCCATTGCTCAGAGTCTGGCTGGACATCGGTTTACCTGTGGGAGGCGGTGGTTGCCTTTGCATCACTCTCAGGTTTACTCTGTTTCACTTCCTCTTTCCTTCACTTATTAAACTATGTTTATCTTGACTCACACATTTTCTCAATTTTGCCCAATTCTCTCCCTCATGCTGGTGGGGGGAAGTGAGTGAGTGAGTGAGTGACTGGGCAATGGCTTACCTGCTGACTGGGGTCAGCCAAGCACAACCAACTGTTAGGGAAAATATTCTTTAAAGCAGTATTCAGAGTACTATTCCAGCTATTTTTCTCCAATGACTAAGGTGAAGGGAGAAGTAAGGAGGCTAACGTGGCACTGATAGCACTGAATTTAGAGCCTAATTTTAATAAAATACATTATTCAAATTAATGAGATTTAAGACAGTCATTTAAATTCAAGAACAGAAATTTAATAGCAGATGTTAACTGAGCTCTATTGTTGAAATTAATTTGTGTGAAAGATAAGACGTGCAATAGTAAAAGTGGGAACAGTATTTTGTGGCATAGAAGTAACCTCTGACCTATTCGATAAAGCTGCAGTAAGAAACCAGAAATTTTGCACGGGCATGAGTGCAAAATACATATATATACACCTGCAATTGTAATGAAGAGGAACATGTAAGAAAACTTCTTTCTATAAAAGGCCATAAACCTAACAAGTTTGCGAAAGGGACTGGATATTTACAGGGATGGTAATACTAGCAGGACTTACTGTACTTGGCAAATATACTTTTTGGGAGACCACATCTAAAGGTTATAGTAGTTTCACACTGTCAGTGGTTGTCACATAACCACTGCTCTTGCAGAATACAGTCTAGCAAGACCAGAGATAGGTAGCAAAAGCCATCCATGCTTCACTGCTGATACTACTATTAAAGGCTGAAAAAATTTATTCAAAGCCTGTTGGAGGTTTATTTTTTTAACTGCAGTACGCTTATACTACATCAATCTCTATTAGTCAGGCCTTGTATTTATCATCAATCTTTCTGGTCCCATATGCCTCTAACAAAACCCTAGAAATGAAGGTGGTCCTAATTGTCATTGTATTTCACCCCAATCAACACGAGGTCAAATGTTACCACAGCGAAACCAGGTCTTTCACTTGTGTGACCTCCTTGTTTTCAGTAGGATTTCATTCAAATTATCAAGACTACTTTAATAGTAAGAAAATAAATAATATGCAGGGGTGCTGGGACAGATTATCCCACATTACTGATGAGCATAACATCATTGCAAGAAAGTGCATCTGTGTTGAGGGGGGTAAACATGGAAAGCCCACTGTTTCTTAACATTGGTTTTGCCTCTTGTTGTACTCACACAATAAACAGGACATCACACCATTTGGGAAAACAAAAAAATCAAAGCTGACACTGTAAGGGGAAAGGTCAGCTTTTCTGCCTTTCCTCTTCCACTCTGATCCACCCAACAACCCAAAAGGTAAAACACAATCTTTCTTTCTACCTTGCTACAGTTTTTAGCTAGAAAAGATAAGCTTCTTGTTTTACATCTTTCTTCACATATTTTAATGAAACAAAGCAAACACAAAAAACTCACCATGCAATCAGTGGAGGGAAGCATTACTTAAAAACAGCAATGCAAAGCATGAAGATGCATTGGAGAGACAAAGTTACTGAATCTGACAATGAGAAAATGGTCCAAAAAAACAAACTGATTGGGAAACCTTCAGTTTCATTAAGAAACTAAGCTAAAAGATACAGGGTGAAAGTGAAGGGCTAAAAAAAAAATGAAAATAAGATCACTGAATGCAATATGTAGGAGGAATGTGTTTCACAGATAAGCAGGATTTCACACAGTCCCAACAAGGTCAATGTAACTATTCAGAAATCTGCAAAGTGAAGCAACTCATGACACAGACATACCAAGAAAACTTTGCAAAGAGGAGGAAAGACTACTCAACACTCATACAACTTTTTCCCTGTGGTATACAAGGGAAGCAGAGAAGAGAGCAGTGCCTTTACAAAGTCTGCCACCAGCAAAATTTATACATATAATTTTTCGGTCTCTTTCAATATTCAGTCAACTCCTACCTCTGTAATTACTCATATTTAAATGAACAACAATCTGACTTGAAAGACACAGAACGAAAAAGACTCAATTTTGTTTCACATATGTCATTTCAAATGATAACATGAAATAACCATTGCAGAAATGTCAGTTACTTACAGAAAGAAACTGAAAAAAAAGTTGTAATATAGGCACTCTCTTCTTTTTTCTTCCCTAACTCCTGTTCTTCCTTCTGCCAACTGTACGTTTTTTCAATCAATAACTTAATTGAAACTTCTATAATAATATTACCATATTTGTTGCTAATTTTGTAAGGCCACAACTATATCTAGGGCTGTGCATACAGTTATCATTGCTATCATTTGAGTTTATCCAGCCTGCAGCATTAATAATGCAGATAAACTTAACCAAGACCCGTAATTCCTTCATCCACTGCAATAAAGCAAACAGTGCATTTAGAGTTTGTCTGGAGCATTAATATAGTAAAAATATCAAGAGCCGAGTTTTCTTTCAATTAGACAGAAAAAAGTCTTTTGTTTTTAATTACTCTTTTATATCTCTGGTTGAAAAACAGAGCTGGAAATCAGTTCTGGAAACAGTATCAGCCTAATGAAAAAAAAAAAAAAAAAAAAAAAAGAAACCACCCTTAACAACCACTGTCTTCATTCAATCTCATCATATCCAAACTGGACTCTCCACTGTTTTTCACGTTTACTTTGAACAGCAAGATAGACCACTGATGAAAGAGGATTTATCCAATTATTATGAGCAAAGTAGCTTTAACTTCCTTTAGATATCCACTAACAAGATATAAAATGACACTTCCCGGACACATCACCAGCACAATAGGGCCTTTATTGATTTTCATATCATGTTCTTCAGTCTGAGATGACTCTCTTGAGGACTCTGCTTCCCAGCAGGAAAAAAATTGCCTTTTCTATGTTTGAATTCAGGTCTATTAATGCATCTCTAGCTGGAGACAGTGTCATTTTAGTTCTTTCCCTCTGTAGTTAATGTGTCTACACCTTGCTGGCTCAGTGTCCTAATGTATCCCAGGGTTAGAGGTCAAAGTACAAAAACAAAAAAATGAAATTGCTTAGCTTGGGAATCAATAAGAAAAAGACTCTTAACAATCTTTCTAAGGGTAAAATGTGCAACCAATGAGGTGTGATAAGTGTGTTCAACCTTGTGCCAAAACTACAAATAATCAAATCCAAAAGAAGGTACAGCAAAAATAAATATAAGAAAGATTTAATATTATTGTTCAGCTTGCATTACTGCCATCAGAAAATTCACAGCTGAAGGAACAGATATTAGTCTTTTCATTCATCATTATGAAGGTTTCTGAGGTGCAATGCTGACATCATCTCTTCACTATACAAATTAAAAGGCTAAAAACCAATCTCAATAGTCAAATTACTTCGGAGAGGTAAGTTTCACAGATCGGGATAAGTTAACCTCGGTCATACGTCTGCATTTACCCATGACTCAGTCTTGGAAAAAGAAAGAGCGACATGAACTCTTGTATTGGCAGGAAGAAGCCATGGGGTCCCCACAGCCTTGACTTGAATTTGAAAAGTACAACAGATTATCAATGTATGTGTAGTCCCTGGCTTGCAGAAAAGTATGAATTTGAAGAAACATTTAGATTTTTTAATATAGAAATAGCTATATAAAAATACAACACCTGATGTTTTGTACTGCCTAGCTTTATTTATTATAGCACTTAACAGTCAACATTTACAGAGCTTGTATCAGCAGAAGATGGAAAAGGGAAAGTTAAAAGGGCCAAAATGTATGGCTCAATTTTTGTAAAAGACATAAAATATAATTGCATGACAGTTCTGACAGGAGGTAATTCCAGTTACAAGATGAGGAAATGGCTTGACAGTTAAAGAAATACATTTTAATAACAGACACTACGCATACTGAAAACAAAGCTCTCAAACCTGATCCCTACTACATTCACCCTTACGTAAATTCACTCCTCTGTACAAGGGTATAGGAGAGCATCAACATCTGGCTTAACTATCCTTTGTTCTCCATGAAGAATAGCTGTCCTGTGTTTTAAAGGCATAGGGTGAACACAATCTACATCAGACAATCTTACTTGATCTTGGTCTCCAAATCTTCTTGGCACATTACAGCCCCAGGCCACATAAGTGTTCCTCCTTGTCAACCAGAAGAAAAGATCTGCTGCAGCATCCATAACCATCTAATACAGCAGAGTATCAGAGGCTTTATTTTGGGGGTTTAAAGGGAAGACCACATCCACGTGGACAGCCAATGATATTTTACATGTATTCACAGAAATGACCGACAGTTTTTTTTCACTTATCTCAACATTTAATGGAAGCAAAACTCATGCAATGGATGGTCAGCTATATGCCTTGTTATTCTCCACAGTACATTTAAAATACTATACAACTAAGAAAGTGACAAAAAGCCAGTCTTAGGATACAATAAGAAGTCGGGTGAAAAGAGTGGACTGGTAGCTGGAAGCATGTGGATGCATTTCATCACTGAGATATAAGAGAGTCCTGCACAGAACCCTGAAAACCAGCATGGCAAAAAACCAATTAAACACAGTCTCTGCCTCTCCACTGCTCAGGAGTAGTGGCCCAGAGCCCAGTCTTCTTCACCCTATCCTCAGGGTGTTGTCACCTTCTCTGCTTGCCTGCCTGTGACCACAAGCAAACAATCTGGTAGATGGAGCTCAGGAATGTTCTATGCCCATTCCTGCCTCCCTGGCAAGATTAACAGAGATAATATACAAAGTGTCTGGGGAGAAAAAACAACCTTCCCCTTATCTATCTCTCTTACCTGAAGTAACACAGCCACCAAGATGAGCACTGTAGGAAATCAGGCTCAGGACCTTATCATGAAGGCATCCAGTTTGTGTCTTGACATACATGCACCTGTACAGTTCCTCTCCCCGCCCCCCATCTACTCAAAAATCACAGAATCACAGAATCGTCTAGGTTGGAAAAGACCTTGAAGATCATCCAGTCCAACCATTAACCTAACATTGACAGTTCTCAACTACACCAGATCCCTCAGCGCTAAGTCAACCTGACTCTTAAACACCTCCAGGGATGGGGACTCCACCACCTCCCTGGGCAGCCCATTCCAACGCCTAACAACCCGTTCTGTAAAGAAATGCTTCCTAATATCTAGTCTAAACCTTCCCTGGCGCAACTTGAGGCCATTCCCTCTTGTCCTATCGCTTGTTACTTGGTTAAAGAGGCTCATCCCCAACTCTCTGCAACCTCCTTTCAGGTAGCTGTAGAGGACAATGAGGTCAATCAAGTGTACCAGGTCATTACAGAGGGAGACCATAGTAAACCAAGATCATGTGACATGTAACAGTGTGACAGTCTATAAATAGATACAGACATAATACCAGATACAAATATAAATACCATAATTTAAATGCCCATTTGACTCACACAAATGCCATGCCATACTTCCAATCACACTGTAACCCAACATGGCAACCTAAAACAGTCAATCACAGTGTAAAAAAAATAAAAGAATCAAGAGAAGAGATTTACTACCAGAAGTAAGGGAGCTGTCTGCTTTTCTCCCATAGTGCTATGAGCTTGAGTGGTTTGGGGTTTTTTGTACTTACCTGATTAGCTGCACTGCCTACACTGAATGTTTCTATATGATTTATTTTGCCTTTTCTTAGTGGACCACAGGCATCTCACTGATTTCGTTGTGAAACTCCTAGTTTCTTAAAACAAAGGATCTTCATCTCAAAACTGCGCTGCCTTCCTTATAAACATGTGGACATGGTGCACTGTTCTCTTTACATATAATTCAGAGCCAGTGATTTGTAGGGACTTTAGTCTCCTCAGCCCTCCAGCTATCATTAGTAATCCTTCATCACCTGCAACACTTTCTTCCATAGCACAACATGATACACCAGCAGGGTGTCTCTCTCTGGCCCTGGTCTGATTCTCTGTAAGCCAGGGAACATTGGCAATCTTTGTAGCACAGGCTCTGAATTTAATTTCCAAGTGACTGAATTCTTTGGACCAAAAGAAAAGCTTTGTATGAATTCACATGTTCTCTACAGGGCACAGACCTTACACTGACCCACCAGCTATGTAACTTACACAGAAGCATACAGTCAGCTTTACAAAACCACATTTTTAGTAACTCAGTTGAAGGTCTATTGTGTTATTAGCACCAAATGATTAGTTAACCATATCCATACATTATATGTCATTGACATTTACTAGGACATCTATGACTTGCTTGAGGGGACATTTGCCATTCAGTTCTGTTGGCAAAATGCCTGCTGAGTGACGAGAATCCCAGTTTTGGCCAGGATGGTGTACAGAATGTGCACACAGTAGGAACTCAGTAACAATGATTCGGCCAATTGATTAAATCTGAGCACTGACCAGCAGGTGTCTTTTTAGTGTGCTTTGAATGGCTTTCCATAAAGCTTCGTGCTTCACAGTAGCTGGATACACATCAGTATGGTCATACATCAGCACGTCAGGATTTTTTGCTTCAAGATGAAAGCATCACTCATTTGCAGATCTCAGAAATAACAGTTCTCCATGCCTCGAATTTAGGTATTTCCTCTGGAGATTTCTCAAAAATTAATGAGTTACAAAACAAAAGACAACAGGAATCTACTCATTTGAGTCCACTTTGATGAGGCGAATGAAAGCCAGTTTGATTTGGGGTTTTTCCTCCCTTTTCCTTCCTGTTTTACAAGTGAAGGACCAGAGGAGCTCTGGCATAGCAGTGAACTCTTCACTGAAAACTGTCATTGGGCATTTGAAAACGAGCTGTATGTTTCTCTGTTGTACCAATAGCTTTCAGAGAACCAAACTACTGATACATACTTCTTTCACGCTCTTCTGACATAGAGTTTGTCAAGTTTGCTAAAAAGCTCAAGGCAAAACCTTCCTGTGAAGGGGACCCATGGCATGTCAGCTCATCCCTGAAGTTTTCTGAAGTCTTTCTAGATCCCCATGATACAGACTTCCTATTCAAGTTCATGGAAGACCTTTCAGTAGTGCATAACATGCAAAACCACAGAAAATGTAACTCTTCTTCAGTGACAGTTCAGGAAATTCAACAGTCCAGGCATTTGCTGTTTGTAGTGTTGCATTAGCAAAAACTAACTTTTTATGAAACACAATTTTTAAAAATAACAACAATATACCCCGCATCCAAATTAGAGTTTGGAATATCTGACTGAAATTACTATGGATAGAGAGGCATTATTTGGCATTAAAAAAAAAAAATTACCTTTATAATGACAACACATCCAGTAAAAGGAGTCACAGTATTCTCAGTCCCATACCAATACCAAAATCCCAAAAGCAAACCAAATTTCCACTCTAACTCCAGATGATTTCAATTACAAAATTGTCTGTCCACATCTTCATCTGATAAATTTGGTGCCTCTGTAAAAGCACCACTTCAAAACATTCATTTTCTCTATACAGAAAAGACTTTGCACGTGATAAACTGACATTTTGTAAATGAGGAAAAGGAAACGTGCTTTCACTCAACATGTAGTTTGAACTCCCCGATACAGAAACAAGAACTTACCGTTATTTAAAATGACACACAGAAGAAATAACTAAACTATCCAGAGGTACAACTGATGTTAAACATATTTTGTGGATGGATCAGTAAAGGCCTTCCACATCACATGACAAATCCATGTCTACTTATTAGAGATCCAAGTGAGACGTAATCACAGAGGTAGTTTTATCTTACATCTTTGCCTTTTTTTAAAAAAAATCTTTCTTCATAAATGTAGTACTAGCCACTACCAAAGACAGAGCACTAAACTAAACTAACTTTGACTGTTGCCCTGCATGCAAATCATCATGATCTGAAGTTCAGGTACATCCTTAAAGTATTTGCAATATGCAAATCAGATCAGAAAGTAGCTCACATCAAAAGTGAGAAAAGTTGTTCAGGAAGAGGTTGGCAGCTCTGTCAGTAGCAGTGACAGGCTTTGCACAGTCACGTACTTTATCTTTTGTTTAAAGCCTCAAATGCTAGAGTACCTTCATTGGAGGAACATGGATGACACTAGGGCAAACTCCAAAAGAAGGAATCTGCAGTGAAATAAGAAGTTTTACTGATCAGATAAATTTCTCTGAAGTGTTAGCATAAAAATACTTTACAGTGGAGCAGGTATGCCAGTGTTTTATGAGCAAGGTAGTTTGTACCATTGAAGTTGCAACAGTAATTACACGACACGCTTCTCTAAGGTAAACACAGCCATCATCTGTGGGCTGAATAAACAAGCCGTTACTCAGGATCAGCTCAAGGCTTCTCAGCCCTGCGGAGACAACGGAGTCCTACCAAGGAAACTGTTCTCGTCCTTGAGGAGGCAAGATTCAGCTTTCACACAAGCAGCAGAAAAAAGGGAAGAGTCAGAGGGGGCTGACAATGTTCACTGGCCACCAGGGAAATGGAAGTAGCTGGGGCGAGGGTTGAAAGGGTATGGAAACAAAAACTCAGACAAGAACTGCAAAATACAAGACTGCTGCTCAAGATATGCAAAAAAGTAGGGGGATAATGACTACTGCTCCACACACTGAGTCCCTCAGTAGCAGCAGAGGTTATGCAAGCATGAGACTGGCATTCTGGACTGTGGCACTGGCAAAGTAACACCATCAGAGGAAGGTTTACATGCAACTCCGACCCTGCCCTTACTCTCCCTCTTTTTTAACCAGTAATGTAGTAGCCATTTCCCTCTCCTCTCTTCTCAAATGGAGATTATACTCAGATGCATTTGAGATCTAAATTTTATGCAGCTCTTCAATACTACCGGGAAAAAAAAAAAAAAAAGAAAAAAATCATCAAGCTAAAAATCTTAACCTTGACAGGAACATCAAGGGCTTGTAATCTTCCAAGTAATCACTTCTGCTTCTGTTTCAGACACCAAGCACAAGCAGCACTGAACCACAGTCCGCAATGCACAAGCCTAAGGAAGCCGAGGGCTTTTGACCCACCTCTTCCTCATGTAATTGTCACCTTCAAGTCTGGCTCTAACTCCAAGTTCCAGTTTAAGATTTGGGCAGTCTCATTACTCTTTCAAAATATATCTCTGGCTTGACTGTCCAAAAAACACTGGAAAGTATTATCTGGAATATCATTATAAATACAGCCAGAAGTATTTCCACCAACACACAAGGCTGAAAATATCCTTGAGGTTACAGTTTCCGTAACTAACAGAATCACTCAGCAATCTTATAAATAAGCTGGGAAAGGATTTAGAAATGCTTGACCTTCAGAAGTCAAAGAAAGATGTGGCTGTCCTCGTTACCATTTGAAACTTCACTGCCACTTGCTGAGGCAGATTTAATGCATCCTCTCAGCTTATCAGCAAAAATGGTAAATAGTCCACATTAATCAGAACATACCCATCTCATCTCAGTCTTTTGGGGATGAAGGTCCATTAGGGAATCAAAAACAGATAAAGCAGAACTTCAATTACTTGAATCTTCTACTCAGATTCTGCCTGAATTATCATTATGTTCCTCATAGAAAAAGGGTGGAAGAAGTGATTTATTTTCTGAAACATTCCCATCAAAAAACAAAAGCAGCACAATACATTCCTATTTCCTTATCCAATTTTTAAAGCACATAAGGGCAGGCAGATGTCAACAGGGCTAACAACTCGGTGTTTCCTGGATTTTCAGCAAGCAAACACTGCCCTTTACTCTGCACTTCTAAGATTGAAACAGGTGAAGGTGCTTTTAGGTAAGTTAAGCAAGAAGAAAAAAATACAAGGGTTTCCAGCTTTTACTCCATGTCTTTTTGATTAATTTGACAACCATTGTAATTCCCAATTCTCAAAATTAGCTGAATTTTAGAACATAAGTAGCCTAGATGTGGCATGTACACAAGCCATTATCAAAGATGTAGTAAGTTCCTAACATAACAACTGATTTGAATCTCAGTGACCTTGCACTGAAGATGAGGGCAAATACTTATAACGCAAACACATTATGGTAGAGTTTTCTCCTGATTATAAGACTTTAAGCATAAATAAGATTTCATCAACACACATTTCCCAAGAAGCTGTAACTACATTATTTCAGAAAACTCAGTGCAAGCATACAATATTGTTTTAGACAGCCAAAAAATGGCTGGAAAACCATGGACTTAAGTTCCTTGCATCTCATATGTTTTTACTTACAACAGTGCAGTATAATAAGGACTACAAAACACTCTTTTTCACGTTGAAAAAAACTTCAATAAAAATAGAGATAGTATGGTTTCTCTCCCTGTACCTGATAACATTCTCCTATCTTACTCAAGCTCAGCTGAAACCCTCCAGGATAAGATACTTTTATGGTCCGTAATGAAGAAGCAAAACATGGAAGAAAAAGCATGGAAATAAAAAGACTAGTTGTGTGTGATATTGTCTGTAGTATCATACTCTTACTTTAACCACCTCTTACTGCTTCCCAGGTACTAGGCAAACGGCAAAGAGCCAAATTCTGAAGAAAGTCATATTAAGTGACTCCATGCAGCCACTCAGCATTCAGAGTAGTGACAGATTCATTTCTCACATGTCATAAGATGCTGTGAATGCTTGCAGTAAGTACCACGATGTGTTTTTATTAAATACAAAGGAGTAATGTTAATTTCCACAGAAACTTGTTACAACATCATAACCGTTGCAATGTTTCTTGATAGGAACAAAAGGAATTTGTGTCACAATGTAAGAAATTCCCCAGAAAACCTAACAGCATGTCAGGCTGCCTACCCAGCAGTTCACATGCTTCCTCAAAAGTATAGCTTCTTCAAAAGGATACAAACTGCAACTTTCAAAACTTTTTTTTTGATTGATATTTCTGAACAGCAAGGAGAACAGGCCTACCTCTCAAAAAAAAAAATCTAAAAAAAAATCACCACTTCTCTCAGGTTCAGTCTACTTTGAAGAGGCTGACATCATGTAAATCCATCCAGAAGGGGACATAGTAAAGCCACATCAAGTAATATTGTGATCATCTGATACAATATTGTACATGAATAAACACATTACACATTGAGAAAAAAACATTACTTTACAAATGCCCTCTTGCTTACAGTGGGAAACAATCATACTCACATCTTAGAAAGTGTTCTGCTTCTCACAGAAAGCATTTATGGAAAAGACAAAGGTATGTATTGGATTGTGAGTTCTAGCATTCAAAACATCAGTTATTCCTAGGAAAAACAATGCTATCTGAATCTCCAGCTTGTAATGTGCAATTTAAATTTCCGTAACCAGACTCTTTGTGAAATTATAAACCTGAAGACTGATCACACCTAAGGAAGGACACATCCAGTATCAACATAGTTTCACTCTACCACTATGGATTGAGGCACTGAGAGGAAAAACTCAAGAACATAAGCCTGGGGCAAGTAGCATTTATGGTGCTGCATGCAAAAGCAGATTGCATACTGGAAAGCAGCACTTGGAAATGTGACAAATTTAGCCATTGGCATCCAGAAAGTCATTCTTGGAAGAAAGCTAAGTTTTTTTCAGAGCTTACTTTGTGTATTCAGGACTATTCTTCAGGTTGTGTTTGCTTATAGTTTGACAGTCTTTTTTAGACTTGAGAGACTTTTTTATTTCCCCAGACTTGCAAATGGTTAATGTGTCCCCAGCCTATACTGAAAGGGTTATGGCCACTATTACTATTTATAGATGTTTCTGCTTATTACTTATGTGGCCACTGCAGGTGAAACAGGACACAGAGAGGATAAAATTGCTTTGGTGCTAATCCTCCATATTTAAAACAGATACAGACTCAACACCCAAAAGAGTCTGTGGATACTCAAATGGACTGGGATGGAAACAACTACAGTTTTCCTTCCTTCAAGCAGGGCATAACGTACAAGTGGGATGGGGCAGAAGCTGCTCTCTGTCTGCCTTGTGCGGAATTCTCTCCCTCTACAGAGACTGCCTCTGGAAGCATCCCTACACAGAGTGCTTCTGTAACCCTTATAAAGGTCTTTGCTTTGGAGCCATCATCACCAAGCCTCCCAAGGGATGACTGGAGCCTGGAAAAAATTATTTATTGAAAGCAATTTATCTGACAAATATTGACATTTGCTTCAAATTCCTTTCAGCAGTTCATTATTCGACCAGCTCCGCAGACTGTCCAAATTCAGCAAATAACTCTTTCAACATGTTCTTTTCACAACTCCTGAACTCCAGTTTAGGAGTAATTTTTATTATTTGACAAGCACACTTGTCAAGCAAGTATTTTGTCCCCACCTTTGGTGTAGTAGTACTACAAAAGCAGAGGTAAGAGGACGCATGACTGCAGATCTATAGCATGTCTCTCTTCATTGCATATTCAGGAAGGGCTATAAACCTTGTAAGGCTGTAAGCCAGAAATACTGATGCAGAAGTGCTCTAGTTAAAATGAAGACCACAGGGTAAGTTTGACAGAGGATACACTCCCCAAAACCAAACTCTGCGATCACTCACAGAGAACAAAGGAACACAGTCACTATGCTCCACTCAAAGATGATGCGCTTGTGTTGCAAACTCACAGCCTGCTTCCAACCTGGAAGTGGATTCCATCATACACATCAACCTATGGGACTATTCAGGTTGTACAGACCTAGGGCCTGAAAAAAACATAAAAATAATCCTTACCTCTACCAGAAGATACATAATGCATCTCATTCTACAGCCTTACCCCTTGTGTCATCACTTATCACGGTACCAAGTATGAGCAACATGCAAGCAACAAAACAGGAAAACTTTTTAAAACAGTCATATAAGATCAAGCAATTGCAAAAGAAGCAGATGAGTAGAGCATTTGCACCACTATTTATAACAGGGAGTTCTTCCTGATGTCACAAGAAGATCAGGCTAAACAAGACGTAAGCATGCTTTTCACTACAGATATCCAAGATCAACTATTGCATACTGTAGAGAAAAAATTAAAAGGCTAAATATAAAAACTGAAAGCAAACTTACTGTTTTGTATTGCTCTGCTCTTTCACCACTCCACTACTACAACTCCACTGTAAAGAATACCTGCAAAGAGAGACACACATTTTTCTGGGTTGTTACTTCCTCCACCCCTCCTTGTAACAAGTCAGCAAAACCTAACTGGTGTACCAGCATACAAACTAAGGCACTCTTTTCTTGTACTTTCAAGTTCAACTCTTTTTGCCTGAGGAATTCTCCTGGCTCACGGGTTTGATGTCAGCCCTTGATTGTGTTTTGATGTTTCTGCAGATCTACGATTGAGTTCAATTCTCAGCAGCCAAAACAGACATTTGTCATCCTGTATGCATCAAATTTCCTGTGGCACACTGCCCACTTAATCATGCAGGCAAGGGGAGCTCTGACAAAGCAAGGGGCTGTCTTCAAGCCACTGTGACCTAGCATGTGTGGAGTCACATGTAATTACCATTACTTATAAGGATCACTCAAGGCTTCCTGGTGTTACTGCACAGCAGTTCAACCACGCCAGAGTGTTTGAGTAAATGTTTGCACGCAACAAGGAGCTGTTGAGAGGGTCTACAGCCACAGCCCCCAGTACATGAAATATTCAGCACATTAAATGTCTCCACTGATGCAGAGTGGTGGGTTTTCACTCTGATTTGATTAGCAGTGATGATTCTTTCATGAGGTGTGACTGTCCTTCTAGATTAGCATCAGCCCAGATGCCATGCAGCAGTCACGGAAAAAAGGAGATGGGAAAAGAACAGTCTGACACATTACAAGGGTACACTACTTTGCAGAGTCTCTATCAGTTCTGAGATTTCTTGTTTAAAATAAAATGCTGGAGCCTAAATTTTCATTTAAAAAATCATTACTATGTAGAGCTCTAAATGTAAACACAAATGCGAAACTCAAATCTCAATACCAGTAAGAGTTAACTAGGAAAAAAACAACACAGGTTTAACTCAGATTGTCTTAACACATCACAAAGGAGACATAAATTCTTTACCCATAAAAAGCTAGAAAAGTTACACAGGAAGATATGCTTCCATATTAAGTGTAATGATCATCTCCTAAGGAACAGTGTAGAACTTATTTATACTGAACCAACATTTAGTTGCATTGCTTCTAAAACTTTTTCACCTAAGTATATCTCATCATTATGCAGGCAACTAGCAATTTTCAATAATGATAATATGACTTTGGTGGCGTACTTTTAATACCAGCAATTTAAACTATTCCCCCATGGTAACATTGCTGTATTATTTCTATACTGTATCAGTGAAGTTCTGAACCCGAATCTGATGGAAGAAAGCAAATTCTGCAGGAAAAATCAGTTTATTAGACCGAGTGATGTAGCTAGAACAGAAAAAAAAGGGCTGGTATTCCTGAAAGCTATTTTTGTTTGCAATTCTGATCATTTGCCTTTCAACTGATCAGTTGCTTTTACAAACCTTGGTTTAGACACATCTCTGACTTTGACAAATCGGCTTTTGGAAAGGTTTGAAACTCTGTAGCAAGCATTCTGCCTTAATATGGAAAGTTGAATACGCACCCACTTGAAAAAAAACCCACTAACCTCGCAAGTTAAATGGTATGTATGCTATTACTGGCTGTACTAGAGCCAAATATAAAGGCTTTAACACAACTTCACAGGCACAGAAAAGAGAAGTTCTGAGGGCTATTGGACACTGAATTTTCACAGTACATCAACAGCAGTTATTTAGCAGAAGAGGCTTCTGTCACTGTCACTGAATGGGAAAATTCACAGTATTCAATAAGCTTCTGCTCTCTGCTTCCTCTGTGTGGGCTTGTATTAAAAAAATAAAGGAGGATATCAGTTTCTGAAGGCCAACTACCTTCCACCTGAAACAGGTTTAGAAACTGGATGTCTCAGAATCTACTTCATACCATTAAAAAAGTTTTAACAAAAACTGGTTTTGAATTTAGAAGACTTCCCTTTTCATGGGCAAGTTCATTAATATGGTGCTACAGAAGCAAAAATCAGGAGAGCAAGGGGTAGGGCAGAGAGGGCCCCATCATGCTACTAAATGGAACTTCTTTTCACTGCACTGCAGGCCCTAGACACAACTCCAGTTTTACACTTATCTCCCATTTAAATTGAGGTGACAGGATGCTGCAAGTTACAACCATGAGAGATACTGCACCTGCCTAGTACTCCAACTAGCAATTTTATTTTCCTAATTAGACCAGCAATGACAATGTAGAAAATTGAACAGAGCTAAAACTAAGAGATCAATGATAGTAGATATCAGGTGTTCTGCTCAAAAGCATTTTAAAACACTATTATTATCACTAGTGCCAATTGTTGCATAGTAAACTCCAAGACAAATACACTGTAAAATTTCTTGTAGTTTCCTAACTTCCAGTATTACAGTTTATACTTATTGCTATGCATACAGTAAGGTTACCTACAGAGACAACTGATGAGATTCCTATTGTGGCTTGTGGCCAAAGACCACAGAAAGAAGGACTAAAGCTACATTCATTGGCTCTCAGCCACACACAGATTTTACTACACTCCACATATAAGGTGTCATTTACTTCTCTCTGTATTTCCTGCCAACTCTTTCACCACGACATTGTTCACACTTTCCTCAACCCTCAAAACAATGGAAATTGGGATAAGCGTATGCTCTTTTGATTACACGGAATGAAGTTTGCTAGCTACAGAGGAAGAGTTCATGGAAACGTGATGAAACTTCTATGCCAGAGCAGAATTTTGACCCTTAATTACCCAAAGCATGATTTGAAGACTACTATAGTAAAAGCTCCATTTTATTCATTCAGGTAAGGAATGTTAAAACCAAAGTCCTGAATCGAATGTTTCTGACAAGCTGAAACCTACGTGTATAAAACCCACTTCTCTCTAAACAAGCACGTGAAATCTGTGGCAGTCTTCAGAGCATTTGGTTCAGCCATTCTCAGTGCTCTCCTTCCTTGGTACCGCTGGTGCAGGGGTAGCAGTATATCTGTGAACAAATAATATCCATAGCTACTCCATACAGACTAACAGAAGAGTGTGCACTTACATGTATCACCATGCACACAAGAAGCTTCTCAAACCACCAGAGAGCATACACTTTGCTTTGCAGAAATAGCCACAGGAATGCCATGAGCAACATTAGAAATCACTAATGATGACCAATGCCAGGCCTGGAAATTCTATGAGATGCCAGTTCTTCAAGAACTGCTGAATCTCCACTCTCTGATAAGCGTGGCCTCTTGAGCTGTCTCCAAAAAGCAACATGCAGAGATAAAGATACTTAAAACTGCTGAAGAAAAGTAGGGAACAGTAAATAGGAGAAGCCTGGCTTACTGGAGCAGAAACAAATAAATGCTGTCTGGCAGAATGAATCAGACAATGAAAGCAAACTGAGTAAATCAGCTAGGACAGACTTCCCAAAGAGTTCATACTCTGAAACATACTAATCTCTTAAAAAAATTCTGGTTTGATAGCATTTGTACCAATATTTTGCAAATTTTTGTAAAGAAAAATTTCTACCAAACTTGTACAGTTTTGTTGCTTGGATAGGAAGGCTGGAGTACCTGAAGAAACTTCTCATATCCTTCTCATTGCTATACCCGAGTTTACCTTCTGGGCTCTGAAAAATAATTTCTAACCGATAGGCTGAATTTTCAACTTCTATTGGGGCAAGTACCTTATTTTATACCGTTGTTTAATCAAAATGCAACACTCCAATAATAAAACACTACTAAATAATCATCTGCATTCCAAGATTACCTAAACTTTAGCACAGGTTTACATTGAATAGGTTGAGCATGTGGATTACAGAAAGGTAAGATTCAGTAAACCAGCAAGTTAATTCTAGCTTTTTCCCCACCCCCCTTCTCATAAGCAGAGGTACACATGAACTGCAACAACATTAAAAGCCACAAGAGATTGAAAAGCATTTTCTGAAAGCAATACCCAGATGCTTAAGAAGTTTAAAAAATGAAATAAAATAAAACAAAATAAACTACATCTGGAAAAGACTGAATGCTGTCCTGATTTTGACCAAGTTACTTTTGCTGTTACTATTTTATTTGAGTCAAAAATCCAAACCAAATCAAGCAAACAGGTTTATAATCAAATTAACAGACACAGTAAATACATCTCTTGTCCCTGAAGTATGAGGCAATCATCATATAATCCTCCCCCAACATAAAATGCTCTTGAATTAAAAACAAAAAAACTAAACAAAAAGAAACCTAAAACCCCACACATAACAAACAACACAGATGTAAACAGTCTTAATGCTCTGATACATTTTGATCTGAAGTTTGAGGCTTGGTCTGTTACAAATAGGAGTCACTCAGAAAATATGAATTAGAAAATTTGTTTCAAAGGGTAAAACCAAACAAGTACATCTCTACTCTTTGTCAAGTTTAAAAACCTGACAATCTCTTCGCCTCTTTGTGAGATTTCTAATATAAATATTAAAAAACAAATTAATTTTATTATGTTGGTATCATAGAAAAATTTTAGGATGGTAGCATTAACAGCAATTTTTAAAATAATTTTTAAAAATACTTTTAAATATTGTAAACTAAGTCTTTTAAAACAATATCACTAGCTCTATAATACAAGCACATAAACAATTGTTTCCACTGGCATAAACCCAAGCTCAAAGATCCAATACAGAAAACGTCAATTTGCCTGTACTCTTAAGTTTTTTTCCATCCTGCGTTTACAAATACTCTGTGTAGTTCCTCTCTAATAACAAGCAATGTAGTTCACTCTCCATCAGGAAAGTTATTCTGCAGATTAAACATACATTAAAATAACCTATAGAAAAAACTGTACGCGCCCTTTAACAAATGAGTATTTAGAAAGAGAACAATAAATTAATGATTAAAAATAAGACATGAAAAATACATCTACTCTTATCATATTAACATCTGGGAACTTCTCTGAGATTCCATCTGTGTATTACCCAACTGGAATCTTAACTCAGGCACAAACCTATAAATTAAATTATTGGCTAGCCAAGGCTGGCAACTATTGAGTCAGAAAAAGTACATGGGGACTTCAGAAAAAGAGAAAGAATGTGTACTGAACAACTGCAGGTAACAGCATGCAAGCAGATTCAGTCACTTAATTTGGCCTGTCAGGCTTCAAGACTTAGCTTGATTCTCTTGAATTCATTTCTTAACAACAGGGGGGTTTTTGACAGCAGAGGTGAATCATGATTTTCCTTTCTTATGCTGAAACACCTTGATCATTTTAAACTCAGAAGTTCATCTTCCAATTTCACTCTATTTCAATTAATAAAAATTTCAAATAATAAAAAACACAAAAAAGTGAAAGCTAAGAAGCTGAGCAGAAATGCCAGCACAAGGGCGAAAGACCTGAATGACAAAAATACAGATCAAAAAACACACAGGAACAAAACAAAACAAAAAATCAACCCACCTGAACTGTACTACTACCAAACACCAGGAACCTCTCTATTGGGCCAGCCTAAATGCTGAGGTTTTCTAAACCTCCATAATTAATACAGGCCTAAGAAAACTAATGTAATTTTACTTTATTTTGCATTGGATCTTCACTGGGAAACGTTGCAAATGGAGAAGTATGAAAAGAGTTTAAAGAAAAGAAAAAAGCATTTGGGTTTAAACCTTGTGAAAAATAAAGGTTGAAAACTCAGATAATTCTTGGAATCCTCTGAATATGAAAAGTTTGATGTTTGCAAGATACCAAACATCACAGGGCTAGCCTATTTCTCCAGCAATTTACAGCAAATTTAACCTTATCAGTATTCAGAACCAACTGTAGTATGGAGAAGAAAAACAATACTGGAGAAAAATAAGAAGAAGAGGAGATAAAAGGAGAACGGTGAGGAGGAAAAGCGTATCATGTCTTAATTGAACTAAGGATAAGAAAGGGAAGGATGATGTAGCTTGCAGCTATGGGAAAACACTTCTGATGATCCAGCATGCATGCCAAGCAAGGATGGAGACCCCCCCAGTACATGTCACTTTTAGAGAAAGTCACTGAAGAACAGGTTTAGCAGCATGCAAAGTACTGCAGCTGTTGTATGCTTGTTACAGTTGAATGAATATTTTGCCACAAATAATGTTTGACAAACCTAGCCTCTCTTTTCATCATGTTCCTAGAATACTGTGAATGGAATTGCATTATTCAAATGTATCTGAATCTGCGCAGCATTTCCTTACGTAGGGCTCAGCCGCCAATATTCAGAGGGTTGCTGAGCTGTGTTCAAAAAAAAGATAAACGTAATTTTTCCATTTCCTGACTAGATGAACAAACATAACCTACTTCTGTGAACAGACATGTACAAATGTATTTAAAAATCGATTTCCATGAGTAACTGTCTATGTAACACATACAATAAGGAAAAAAAAGAGGATATGATAAACATGAGTAGGACTGCCTTGCACACCAATAGCTTGCTGACAGAAAGTTTACTATACAAACAACTACACCAAAACCAAGACACGTTACCATATGCTGAGGTCAGATCTTTCTAGTAAAATTCCCATTTCCTGGCTCTTCATGAAATCCACAAATTAACAAAAGTTTAAGCAATTAAGTTTAAATACTTGAGTCAACAGTTAAGGTTGCTTACATTCATTTCATTGTATAATACTAATCTAGATCCCACTAGCATTCCTGGGATTAAGTATTAAATTGTATTATCTTTCTTGTATAACAATTAGTCATTTATACCTACCTAAAAAAAAAAAAGCAAAAAAAAAAAAAGCTTCCCTTTCAGTGTCCCCAGGATCTGTTTCTTGTATAGTACAGCAATCACCCAGAGCACAATTACTGAAATGAAGATGTTGGCAGCCATCCAGATGTCAGTAAGCATACAATGGGTATTACTCACAAGTTTCTCATGAGCTGTTCTGGGCTGTAATCTGCGAGTGCTAAAAACAGTGAGCTCCCAGCAGTGCTTGTTCCCTCCTTTTGATGCTAGATTCTTTTGTAAAACACTGTCAACTTAGATTACCAGCAACATTATTTATTTTTTAATTCCCTGTTGGTATTTATTTTTCCTATTCTCTAACACGCACCTTTGAGATGGCTGTCCTACCACAAGAGCCTAGGGTACAGCATATGCATGAAATGAGTAACTAGAATCGCTGCCACCTTGAATTTAGCTGAGTGAATTCAGCTGAGTGAAAACAGCTAAGAGCTAACCTTTGGCACTTCTTGACCTGCTGGTAATGTGGCAGCCTTTTAAAACCAAGTATGAGCAATCAGATTTTGAGAAAAACATTCTAGGCATTGGTGAGAACCCTATTACTTTTGATGATAATTTGATTGTAGATACCAGTTTTGCACTCCTCAAGCCAAAACAGTGAGGCAAAATGCAGAGAGTTTTTTGAGAAGCTGCCAGACACCAGCCAAAGGTAAGTCAATCAGAGAAAGGAAAAAGGAATAAGCCTTCCAGTTTTAATTTTATGTGTCTGTTTACACAAAGGAAGCTCAGTTCAGTTCCTGAACATGAAGCCACCCCTAGTAAAAACATTTCTGTTCTTTTGTCACCTCTCTTATATACGGACATGCCTGGTCACCCACCTTCACCATTCTGAATTCCAAAGTCAATTTTTAACTGGAAACTTCCAATACAGAAATGACAATAGCTGGTCCAGAGTGAGCAAAATCATCATTTGACAAATGCTTAGAGCACCATGCATCTAAATAACATCTATATGCCTTAGTATTATTGCTAATTACTAGTCACCCGCCTTTCTCTTTCTCCTGCCCCCTGACTGGTGAGAAACTGATCAAGTCACATTAGGAAATGCAGATTTTATCAGCTTTTTGTGATCTCAGGAAAAGATATGCTGGCAAAACTAGGCCATTTTTAGAATGTTGAATATTCTCTTTCCTAGGGCACGGAGATCATGTATTACTTGAAATGTTAAATCTGGAATAAAGGGGGTCATATGAAAAACAGGCTTTTCTGCATGCACACTTTTGTCTGCTAGGTCACTGCTAGATCACTGGTTTACTGAATTATTGAGTCCACAAGCCTGGCAGTACTGCATCTTTGGAGGCTACAGTAACACCTCTGTACTTTCAGTAACAGTAATTTTGCATTTATCTATACACAGGCTTATATTCAGAAATTGACTCTCCAAAAAGCCATTATTTTGCAATGATGTGATATACAGTTTAAATATTATTTGCTACCTTTCCCTTAATCATATATGGAATACAGTAAGAAAGTGACTACACAGTTTATGTTTGACCTGTTCACTTTAATAGTAAGGACTGCTTCCTGGAAGACAGAAATGTGACTTTGAAATATGTCACTGTGCGAGTACTGGCTGGAAACCTACCTTCTCACCCTGGTGCCTGCAAGAGGTTCTGAACAGTGATTTCAGTTGTGAACAACGTGTTATGTGACAAGGATCACTCCCTTGTGACACTCACGGCTGTTTCTATCATTGCTTCCCACTTAAACTTTATACAAAATCAAGTCAGAGTCACCAGATCCTCCCATAACACACCCATCATGTTACCGTTCAGCTCCATGAATGCATAAATTGGAATACGATGAACTACAATTCAGTTCTAAATTCTGCAACATACACACATGGATAATTTCTTAACTTTCCAGATTACACAATGACTTTCAAGTTATTACAAACATTAAGGAAAATAGTCTTTAATAAGGCAATGTCTAAAAAGAACTCACTAGGTACTACAAGGCTTACAATATGTCATTTTTAATAAACTAGCAGTGAAGTGTCTTAAATTGTGGCAGCTCATTTTCCTCCAGAATTTTTACATTGATGTACTCCAGTGTTTTGCATGTTTTCACTAAATATGTCAGACACAAATAAAATATAAAGGAGGTTTTGCTACAGCCAGAAGAGCATCACATTCAAGACAGCTCAGTACAAACTCCAAGAGTTCTGGCAGGACACGCTCTGTAAGTAATGTCACTTCATCTGCTCAGGACTGAAAATCTCTTTCCTCATCCTTTTTTAGTTTTGTCAATTGCACTTGTCAATGGCCTTCAAGTGTTGATCGGAAAAGTGGAAAAAGACCAGATCAAGCACTCCGGTGAAATCCCAGAGAACACTTGTCAGCTTTGCTTCAGAGCCTCGATCCACCCAGGGGCCCAGCACACCTCCTCTGCAAAACTCACCTCCTTGCTCTGCTCATTTCTGAGTTAGGAAATAGATTACTGAAAATTAACTTCAATGCATTACAAACGTAAATTATTGCCAGCACAAAGAAGGTTACTGCTACACATCCCAAGGCATTAAGAAGTGACCAGAAGCTGCGCCCACGCCCCAGCAGACGTGGCCACCTTGCCTCTCACCAGGCTTCCCCTGCCCGCTTCCCAGCTCCCACCCGCCGAGCCCACGTGGCACCCTGTCCCTGCACCCTACCTTTGGACGGACACCCGATGCAAACGCTTAAAAATCAGAATTCAGCCTCACGAAGCCTTGAAAAAAAGCAATGGACACGCATGAGGGGCTGCCTGCAGGCACGGAGTCTGCGAAGGGCACGCACAGCACCTTACAAACCCCACATGGGGCTCCCGGGGGGAAGCTCCTGCCGCCTCCTCCCCTCCTCCACGCCACCCTCCTTCTAGAAGCCTCTCCCACGCTTTCTCCTCCAGAAAACGTTCCCCTGCGCAACGTTCCCGCACCGCTGCCCCGCAGCGCTGCGCTCCCTGCTCTGCCTCCTTCCAGGCCAGCAAGACCGGGCCACGCGTGAGCGGTTGGTCACTGCACAAAGGGTGCCCCACTTGGGAGCGTCCCCCGAGCCCCTGGGACAGGCAGCCCGGGCCCTGCCCTGGGAGGGGGGCATGCCCTGCCTCGGTGTGCTGCAGGTGGGCAGGGGTCTCAGCACGAGGCCTCCTATGTGACCCCGTGAGGCACTCGTGAGGGTGCAGTGCACCGAAAAAAGGAGTCACTAATGCTGAGAAAATTGAGCTGGGTGGTGGGCTTGTTCTTTGGCATGTCTCCTTTATAAAAAAAAAATCTTCCCCTGCATCGTTAACACCCATATGCTACAATCTTCAGCTGGGGAAATACAGTGCACCTTCCTGTAATGTTTTAATGGTTTTGGATCTCAATCCAAAGAAACAAGTTGGCACTGCTGTAACACAGCACAGCCTTCCACAGGCGGAGGTGTGCTGTTGGTAGTAAAATCCCAGCAGGTATAATGACAAAACAGTTGTAACCATAACCCTGGCATGGACTGACAATGGCTCACTAGGACATAATTCCCAACCAAATTTCTTGTATGAAATCATGTCTGACAATGGCTTACTGTGATTCAAATACTGATTGCATATGAGTCTGAACTCCTTCCTTTGGAGGATATTAACAGAGAGTCACTGAGCCTTGCAGTTCCCGCAGGGCTGTGCAAACATCACCTTTTTCATCCTTAAGTTGCTAATCAGACTGTATAAGTTTAGCTAATTTTACACTCAACTGCTTCAGCAAACAGATTAAAAAAAAAAAATAAAATAAAATATTATGCCCAGAACTCAGGAAAGACTTTGAGGGCTAGTACAAATCTCTACATTTTCTGACACTTGTGTTGTCTTTTACAGTAAATACTGACTCACTAAACTGGGAAGCTTCAAATACCTAATGCTGCCCAGCTTTACAATGTGCTGTCATTATCTTGAGATATGGCAAGACAAAACAAAAAAAGAATGAAGGCTATATCACTTTAGACTGCAACTTACAACAGCAAGTTCAAAACCTATCAAAAGCACCACAAAGCTTTTTCTTTTCTACCTTTATAAAAATAAAGCAGAGGCAATCCATGGAATAAGAACTTAAATCGTTTTTCATGTGAAAATATTTCAAGAGAACAATGTGGTTTTCTCTCATCCACAGAAGAAACATTAAACCCACAGGCTCACTCTGCTGCAAAATTCAGTGAGAAATCAGAAATGACTGTGTTTTGATTTAGAAATGCTGCTGTGGTGTTGAATGGGAGCAGGGCTTCAGATGACACTAATCTCAGTACACAGGGGAAAATGGGAATCACACACCAGACTTCTCCCCAGTGATAGGAAGTAACAGTGCACAGCAGCAAGTGGCTTCTACCTGGAGAGCCTACATTGAAGAAGAGCAGAAGTGCCCCTATTACAACTCTGGAGCCTTTCTGAAATGAATGTCTTGTGTTGACTGAACGTTTCTGTGATTTCATTTTTTTCAGAGCAAAACAAGGAAATAAAACTATTTTTTGAGAAAAATTGTTGTCAGTAGAATTGAGAAGGTTTCAGTCAAAGCAGTTTTGAGTGAAAGAAATTCAGTCAGCTTGACTTCAGTATGCTTTTATCCACACATGCCTCGAGTTATTCTTTTAGAGAAGACCACAAAGATTTGTTATCCTCTTAAACATAAAATGGAAAGACTGGCCTAAGTCTCTCGCTACCAAAAATACAAAAGCAGCTGCTCTGGCTCCTGAGATCCAAACAAAAACTGACTAATAACTATTCAGTGCAAAAATTACTCATTTGGGGTGTGGCATGCTTCAGTCAAGATCATTGTCATTATGCACAATGAACTTGTTGCAGCTGTGAATTGATAATTGATTCTTTCTCCAAAGGTTTCCTTGCTACATTGGAATCAATAATGAAAGTATCTGATATTTCCAGCTAAATATCAAGACACTGTAACTGTGTAACACACCCTAAAGCTGAGGAGGAGGATGGCACTGAGCAGACAGTCAGAGAACAGAAACTGTGCATGAAATTATGTGTGGTTTCTGCTCATTCATTAAGAGAATTACATCTACAAGGGACGTGGCCATTTGTGACTTGCCTTCAGAGTGCTATTGACTTCAGCATGTGAACTGACCCATTTATGGTCTTTTGGACAAAGGGTTTGAATTTTTTGTCTTTTTTGTCAGGGACCCGTGCACTTCAGACTTCACTATTGACACAGATCTCTTCCAAGATAACATATTTTTTAGCCCACAGATCCCAGTTTTGATAAATGAAACTGTTGTGCCCCTTTTTTTTCTTTCTTTTTTCTTTTAAGACTTAGTCAATGTTCCTGGGGTTCCAGAGATGCACTGAAATTATGGGATTAAAATAATATGTAACTAAAGGCCATATTGTCTTCCAGAGATTGGATTAGCATGCAAAATAGACTTTGCAAGATTAAGACACACTGCTTGAAAGGGTATTCTCTCTGCGCCAGTCCTGTAAGGGAAGGCTGTGATCAGTTTTCTGAGTTACATACTGAGATAGCTTCTTTCCTTTGACCTCAGTAGGCTTCAAAAGACCAAGAAAGACATTGGCCATCCACAGGGATGTGGGTCTAGATGTAAGTTTTCTCAAACAATGAGCTGTCTTTTTGAAGGAGGGAGTGATGGTGCTACTGAAGATAACATGTAAGACAAATGGTTTGGTTTACAATTTTTTTAGAAGACAATCTTTGGAAGGCAATAAATCATACTTTATTGTCTATAAGATCAGATATGTTCAAATAGCATTTACTGTATTCCAGTGGCAAATTCAGTATCATAAAGAGTAGCCATAGTTTATAGAACCATTTTTCAGCTTTCCCAGTTCATCCTGGTAGTCATCTGTAGATCCAAAGATCTCAGTAGAGTAACAGTAGGTACACCAACCTGGAGTCACTTGCCAGATGCAAAATTTACTACTTGCATGTCTATAGCTCATAAAAATGACACACACTTCTGCCATCACTGTATCATTCCTTCTTTATTATGGTTTGCTGACACTGTCAAGTAAGAAGTGCATTTTTTTTTTATTTCACTCTACTGACACTTCAATAGATTAGCCTCCAGACAGTTTCTGTGGCCACACCTTCTGGCATATTGGAAATGCTTTACTATGAGAGATCAAGTGCGTGTCTAAATTCACTAACCAGTTAATTCTAGATTAAGAAATAAAATCTCACAATAGAAATTGGAAGAGTACTGAGCAAATAATGTTTCATAAATGTAGGGGATAAATTTACATACATTCTTTAACACATGGAGAAGAATCAAGAAATGATTGCAGTAAATCTGTATGAATTACAGCTAGTTTTGTTCTGTACTGAAAGCCATGACATGGAGCAATAAGGAAGAGCTCAAGTTTGTTATTTTGACAAGATTAGTCTTTTCTGGAAAAACATCTAACTGACAGTGTGTGCATATGGTCAAAAAGAGAGAAGATAAATCATTAGTACTTCCATAGGATATTCAGCCTCAGGATCTCCTAGTGTTTTGCAAACTTTAATTAATTCTTGCATTACTTCAGCAAGATAGATAATAAAATACTATCTCCAGATTGCCTCCTCATCTGTAATTAGTGTCTCCTCCAAGGCTGCATATCAGACTGTTTCTAAGTCAGGAGCTGAACCCAAAGTTTCTAACTGAGAGTTCCTGCTCTAATAGCTCAGCTCTCACAGCAATAGCAGAGTGAAGTTAAAAGTCCTGCAGATATCTGGTTGCACTTCATCGAAAAAGAGTACAGAACCTACAAAAAGTGGGACATGAATAAACTGCTGTCAAGGCCACTGGCTTCTGCCTTTGTAAATTCTACTCCAGGCTCCCTTTATCTAACACTTTAAAGAGATTTAAAACTCTGAACTTTGGTTCTGAATTCCTCTGTATAATACATAAACTTATCTATCTTGTGGGATGGTGATAAAGAACCAAAGTGATTGTCAGCTACCAGGAACTTGCTTAGCTGTGAGATCAGGCTATAAAGTTGTGGTTGTTATTTTTTTAAATGCTTTCAGAGCTCAAATAAAAAAGAGAGGAACCCTATTAGTATAATATTTATTGTTTCAGTTCCTTTCACCTACAGCTCCCTTTCAAATTGTCACGGGCTCAGACTTGAGAGAGAATTTTCCTTTTAGATTTATTTTGTTGATTAGAATTTGGACATGATATTCATTCTATTTTGAGGTTGAATTCTGACAGTAGGTGTACTTGCTAAATTTATGAGCTTTGTTCTAATGAAGAACTGACTCCAGCTGCAATGTGTATGAACTACTCCCAATTCCTTACTCAACTAATCATAAGATGCTTTGGCAGAACTGTGTTTCACAGGACCGAGATGTGGTCTTAGTACACCAGAACCTATAAAGCAAAGCAGTCATGGTAGGGGCTCGTATATTTCAGACAAAGGTGGCAAAATTTATTCCTTTTCATTCTTGGTAGAGATATTCCTGCACTAATGCCAACCAATGTATAAAACAGCGAAACTGGCAATTTGACATTTTTAGTAGAGTTGTATGATTTCATAACTTTTTCCTCACCCTTATTTACACTCGGGTTTTTTTAAATAGATTTCATTTTACACAGGTGTTTGCCCTTAACTTCTTACTGACACAATACTGTAAAATCTGTTATAAGTACTTATGAACTTGATCTAGATCTGATAGCACCTGGCAAGCAGCCCTGGAGTGCAACAGTTTTCTGGGTGATAATTAACAACATTTCATCACATAAATCTCAGTCAAATTAGCTATTTTTGTCCTCTGGAATTTTTCACAGAAGCTTCCATCTGATCTGGCTTCTGTAAATATCAGTGTGGACTACTGATGGAAGGTACACCTAAATCTGACTACGCACTGGCCCACAATGAACTAACCTCATCAGAAATTACAAGATTTTATTTCTTGGTGGGATCCTCCCCTCTCTCTCTGCCTTTTCAACTGAAGCTACTGCTAGGGCCTTTTCCACAAAGCAGTTTTCATGTGAGTGCTGAGCAGCATGATAAACATTTCAGAATTAATAAACTGACCTGCTATATTTGCTGCTGTCCTGTATACCAAAGTGTGTACTTTCTGGAACTATACTGTCCCTCCTCATTCCATTCCCTTCAAGCTCATTTTCTATAATAATGCCTACAAACATAACCAATTAATAATTATTATATTCAATTTCTTTCCTCTTGCTTCTGTTTCACCTTTCACATAGATGATGACAGTAGAACATAAAGTAGGCATGCTTCTAGTGGAGCAGAGAAAGGCTAAATATCCTCTCTGCATTAACTTTAAGCGTCTACTTTATGAGTTAAAATATTCTGTATTGTTTGAAAAAGTGTGAAAAAAGTGTTTAGCTCCTATTTCTATCACCCTGGGCTGCCATACCACAGAGAAGTTTTGTATCTTTTCACAGAACTCATGGTCTTCATTAAACTGTCACTTAAGTAATTTAGTGAAATTCATACAGTCATTCCTCTATCATCTTTAAAAAGAAAACTGGTTGTAAGAGGAGCCACTGAGGGTGAGGTGCAAAAACTTTTAGTTCTCTACTGTTTCCATGGGAGTGAGGAGACCCACTGTCTGTATGCTACTCTCCTGGGAGCTGGTGATGTTTTGCAATTACAATAGCCAGCATAATCACCAAGCAAGGTCCTTTCCTAAGAAGGGGTTAGTGTCAAAGTATAGATGTTGTTAGCCTGCAGTTAAAATCATACCTTTTCGCAAAAGTATGGATTTAAACCTGAAAGTCACTAGAATTCAGACCTTTGAAAATGCCCAGGTAAGAGAATCTGGCAGCATCCCTTATCTTTTGAATACCCCACAGCTGCTTTCTCTTTACATTGATACTGCTTGCAGAGGTTTTAGAAAGTATTTCAAACATCGTTGCCATGTATAGGCAACTGATATTGATTGCTTATACAAAATACACTAAACAGAGATGTAAATTTTTAAACCTGCTATGTGACTTTGCTTAATCCTCTATTTTAAACTTTGAATTCACTCAGGGAAGTTGTTGTAATTTTCCTGGTTCTAGCAGAGACCACAATGTACATGAGACATTGTCTCCTTTCTGAAAAGGCAATTCTACTCTTAGTTTGTCAGTGCTTGATTATTAATTTTTAAATATCATTTAAGTGGAAGGTTCCCTGGAGTGTCAATTAGGTTTTCTCAATCTTAGTGACATCTGCTGTCTCTCTTAATTCTACTTGTGTAATCTGTGGTGTATTTTCACCTATTTCTTCCCACTAATTTAATCTTTAGCTATGTCGCTTTAGGCAGAACAGTTAAAAATGTGGAGGATGTGCCAGTGGGTTGGTAGAATCGGGTATTTGCACAATGTTGTTTTTACATTAATCTGAAGTTTGACAAATATTCTATTTATATTCAGTAGTGCCTTTGTGTAATAAAATGTGTCTGTACATATGTGCATATTTTTGGCTAAATGAAGTACAGAATAAAGGTATGATTTATGAATGGTGACAGATTTTTTCAGTAAAATGTGCAATATTCTATAGCTAACAAATATAAACACTTCCATTTACAATGCATTACCCACTGAATAATACTGGGGGGAAAGGCGGGTACATATATATGTATTATATTATAGATACACCCTCCCATCTCTTCTATTTCAAGCTCAAAATAAAAATCAGTCCCCAAATTGCTAACATGCAGGCACATAGCAATTGCTGTACCAAGTCAAAGCAATCAAATGATATACTCAATGTAGGTGAGTTCAGATGCTAGAGAAGCAGGTAATAACTTTTGATAAAGGACAAATTGTCCAGTAACATAAAGTTCAGGACTGGGAAAGAGCAGACTTTAATTAGTTTATAGCATGAAATAACTCCCCTGTAAACTAAACAGCAAAAGTCCTTCTGTGCCTATGATATTTTTCCTTGTTCATACTTGTACCTGTATCTATTTCTAATACAATTCCTTTAAGAAGGGTAAATTAAATGAACAGAGTATCTGTGATGAGACTACCATTAATATGATACAACTTTACAGTAGTTTTATTATTATTCTCGAATCTGTTCTTCAGTGGTTACCAGGCAGATGAAAGTGCCTTGGGATGTTGTACTCTGCAAGCTGGACCCCTGAAAGAATCCAGATGTAAAAGTAAAAATTTCAAACTGCTGTTCAAACCTTTTTTTTTTAAAAAATCACAATCATTCCTGCCATTTGGCTCATCCTGCAGTCCCACAGGCTCATGGATGGGAGAAAACACAGAAGTGGCTGTCTGGAAGCTGTGGGAGAGGGAATAGTAAGTGAAAGGAACACAAAGGGAAGCTATGCATCCCATAGACACAAGTCTATGGGACAGGATGGGATACACCCAAGGGTGCTGAAGGATCTGGCTGGGGTGCTCGCCAAGCCGCTTTCCATCATTTACCAGCAGTCCTGGCTGACCGGGGAGGTCCCGACAGATTGGAAATTGCCCAATGTGATGCCCATCTATAAGAAGGGTTGGAAGGATGATCTGGGAAATTACAGGCCTGTCAGCTTGACTTCAGTGCCCGGGAAGCTGACGGAGCAGCTCATCCTGAGTACCATCAAACAACATGTGCCGGACAACCAGATGGTCAGGCCCAGTCAGCATGGGTTTATGAAAGGCAGGTCCTGCTTGACAAACCTGATCTCCTTCTATGACTGGGTGACCTGCTTATTGGATGAGGGAAAGGCTGTGGATGTTGTTTACCTTGACTTCAGTAAGGCCTTTGACACCGTTTCCCACAGCATTCTCCTGGAGAAACTGGCTGCTTGAAGCTTGGATGGGCACACGCTTCGCTGGGTAAAAAACTGGCTGGATGGCCGGGCCCAAAGAGTTGTGGTGAACGGAGTTAAATCCAGTTGGCGGCTGGTCATGAGTGGTGTCCCCCAGGGCTCGGTTTTGGGGCCACTCCTGTTTAACATCTTTATTGATGATCTAGACGAGGGGATCGAGTGCACCCTCAGTAAGTTTGCAGATGACACCAAGTTGGGTGGGAGTGTTGATCTGCTCGAGGGTAGGGAGGCTCTGCAGAGAGACCTGGACAGGCTGGAGCGATGGGCTGAGGCCAACTGTAGGAGTTTCAATAAGGCCAAATGTTGGGTTCTGCACTTCTGCCACAACAACCCCCAGCAGCGCTACAGGCTTGGGGAGGAGTGGCTGGAGAGCTGCCAGTCAGAGAGGGACCTGGGGGTGTTGATTGACAGCCGGCTGAACAGGAGCCAGCAGTGTGCCCAGGTGGCCAAGAAGGCCAATGGCATCCTGGCTTGTATCAGAAATAGCGTGGCCAGCAGGGACAGGGAAGGGATCTTACCCCTGTACTCGGCACTGGTGAGGCCGCACCTCGATGACTGTGTTCAGTTTTGGGCCCCTCACTACAAAAAGGACATTGAATTACTCGAGCGTGTCCAGAGAAGGGCAACGAAGCAGGTGAAGGGTCTGGAGCACATGTCGTACGAGGAGCGGCTGAGGGAACTGGGGGTGTTTAGTCTGGAGAAGAGGAGGCTGAGGGGAGACCTCATCGCCCTCTACAACTACCTGAAAGGAGGTTGCAGAGAGCTGGGGATGAGTCTCTTTAACCAAGTAACAAGCGATAGGACAAGAGGGAATGGCCTCAAGTTGCACCAGGGAAGGTTTAGACTGGATATTAGGAAGCATTTCTTTACAGAACGGGTTGTTAGGCGTTGGAATGGGCTGCCCAGGGAGGTGGTGGAGTCCCCATCCCTGGAGGTGTTTAAGAGTCGGGTCGACATAGCGCTGAGGGATATGGTGTAGTTGGGAACTGTCAATGTTAGGTTAATGGTTGGACTGGATGATCTTCAAGGTCCTTTCCAACCTAGACGATTCTGTGATTCTGTGATTCTGTAGTTCTTAAACTGAAGAAACACTGAAAACTCCTGCAAACAAGCTTAATTTCTGATAAAAGTTTTCATGAAACTAAATTATTCATCTGCCTTATCATGCTGCTGCGATGATGTCAGAATGTTTCCTGATTTTTTAATTAACATCAGTTAGAGAAAGAGGCACATTACTGCGGATGAGGCAAGGGAGACAAAGGGAAAGCATCTTCGAGGAGAAGGTGTGGCCAGAATTACTGCTCTTTGGGAAGTCTCCATTCCTTAAGGCTTTTGTGGACAAAAAGAGCAGCCTTAGGGAAATTATACTGCCTAGTTAAGTATCAGTTATTTGCTGAATGCTGACAGCTTCTGCTTGTTATTGAAGGCAGTATCAGCATAGTAACAATTGTTACTGGATGGTTTTTTCCTTCATATTAATCTTGAGTAAAGCAACGGTCACCTTTCCATCTCTTGTTTACAAATTAATAAATGGGAGGGAATGGTCTAGTACACACACGTGTGAACAATCACTAAGTGGGAATAATTGGTTGGATTTCACTGCACATCCATATTTAGGTCTATAAAACAATGAAATTAACCTCCTTGAATTAACATGTCAGCTTATTGCTGGGCATTTCTGGGTAGTGAATTCAGTCTCAATTGATTCCACCTTAAAAAGTGTGGAAAAAATTAAGTGATGCTGATTGAAGCACCCAACAAAAAATCTGAGAAATGAAATTAGACTACAGAGGGCTCAGTGAGCGATACTTCCCTACTCATCAGCAGTGCTTTTAAACAAACAGAACTTTTCAGGACAAGAAAAGAGGAAGGCTGTGGAGAAGGTGGAAAAAAAGAGTCAAATACTGATTTGGAAAACATGATAGGCAATGGGAAGTTTCTTTCCCTGGACCAGAGTGCATTAGCTATAATCCCAAATCAGTCTTCCTCCACCTGAGAGATGCTTGGGAGTTAGCTGCCACCTTCTTCTAGCACCTATCATCTAATCACAATTTGTAGTCCATGCTCAGGAAAACCAGATTTTAGGCAGCCCCAATTTATCATTCCTGAGGGATGGAGAGCTTATTATCTGTGCTGTACCTAGACCACAACTCAAATGCCTCCTCAAGGCTGGTGTAGCTGATGACCCCAGCCTGAAGATTTTTTACCCCAGACATTTGTCAGTTGCTGTCAGCACTTCCACTTTTCATTGGACCATCTCCTTCAGCAGCTACAGCAGCATTTTCGGTCTGTTTGACAAAGTCAGTGCATTATAGATTTCCTTTGCTGAATATTTTCACTGACACTTTACCCACAGAAGACAGGCTTTTTCTCCCCTCTCTGGTCTCACAAGGCTTTGTGCCCTCTCACTGATGCTCAGGGTGTTGCTTTCTGCATGCACAACGAAAATAATTCTTTGGTCAATGCATTTTTAAACATGGATGCAAGTGTTAAAGACACCTCATCTTTAAAAATACATTTGCGTAGTGGGTTCTGTTAGCTTTTTTGAAACAAAACTCCCCAATTCCTGCCAACATATAGGCAGAGGAGTCCTGGCCTCTCTGATCGTATCTTCTAGTTCTTCAAAAGGATAATTAGGAGAGGAAAGGAAGGAAAGATGGAAAAAGGTTTGAGTGTGTAGTGAGAAAGAAGTACAGCAACTAATGTACGGTTAGGTGTAGGAAAGAAGATTGTAGCAAAGAGCCAGGTCATTTTCACAGGGGAGAAAAGTTCCGGTCTAAAGAAGCCAAAAGTTCCCTTCTGCAGGAGGGGATGCACACTAAAAATAACTACTACTGTCCAACTTAAAATTCCTAGCTGATTTTTCTCTACCCTCTTTGGTAAAGACATTAGGAAGCAGCATATTGCTCCAACTATGCTGAACCAGAGCCTCTTGAACAGATCTGCCCCGATTCTAGTATTGCTCTTGTACCTCATAAACTGGCAGTCATGCATCTGGTTCCTTCCAGTTCTGATCCAGACACAGCACACTCCTTAAATTAGACTTCCATTTATCTTACTTATCTTGATTTATGCAGTGTTCTGTGGAACATTCATCATGCAGCTAATCTTGAGTAACCTTGAGTAATATTTTAATCTTGCTGCCCCTAATTTTACCCTTTCTTTTTCAGCCTTAGCCTTGAAGACTTCTATTTCTGCCCTTGAAAAAATACCTGCAAGAGCTTAGCAGATATCTCATACTTTCCTCCTAAATTTTTCTTCCAAACTCTTTTCTTCTCCTCAGCAGGTGTATTTCCCCACTATGGTTAAAACTGTTGGAAGATGTGAGGTGTTTAAAGGGGCACCTCGTGGGTGTGATAGTGACTTCCTGCAAAATCTTTGGGCTAATTTCACAGCACAAAGTGGTAAACTATTGGTTCTTGCCAGTTCTCAATATATGTTTTATTGAATTTGTGGATATAGAGGTATTTTTTTATGAGTTTTTTTTGCTTTTCTATAAACTTCAAAATGTTTAAAACTTTGTTAAATTCTTTGACAAACACTTCTTGTGTGCCTCTAGACCAAATTGCTAACCGAGGCATCAAACAACACCTCCTAGCCATTCTATTTCAGATTCTTTTCTTCAGGGACTAGGTCTTATTTATTTGAAGTTTAATACATTTTAAACCTTAGTCGTGTCCTCTGTTATCATTCTCCCACAGTCCCATAATCTGTGAGTGTCTGAGGGCACATCTTCAGCCAGGCTTTCTCCTAGCCAGATCCCCTCTAGGCTACATTCTGTAGACTGTCCTTCTCTTCAGAGCCAAATATGATAAACTAGGATCTTCCCATATCCAAGCTCTCTGGCAACAGCTCTGCACTAAGCCCTGGCAGCAGAACTAGTAGCCTTTTCTCATGGTGAGCTCAAAGCTCTCTTCTGGTCTGGGGCCACATAAGCCTGAAATCAAGCCTGTCTCTCTCAGAAACAGGTCACTCCACTCAACCTCACTGATTTACATTGATTTACTAGGAGAGTACTCTCAAACCTATCAATAGTTTTGCACTCCTTCCTGTATTTCCTTTATCCTCCCTGTACATGCTTATTTTTACTTAGAAAAAAACTGGAACACTGGAAGGAATCATTTTGTATTTAGTTAGCAATTTTATGCAACTGAAGCATGAAAAATTTAGAGGCCATGCTAAAAATTTATTCTATAGCTCAACATAACGTGTGAGGATCTGAAAGGTCTCTGAACAGCAAGTGATTTCACAAACCATACTCTATGCACAGCAGTGTGGAGTGTACTAAGGACAGAATTGCAGCCTTAATGAGTTTTGTGCCTTGATTTCTGCATAGTTTAATACTTTAATCTGAAAAATAGACAGACAAATTTTGTAGTTCTTACCATCTCTGTGAATCCATTTGATGAGAGTTTAGAATGGGACTCATTGGCTGCTTTCTCTTGAGTTCACTTCTGAGCACTTAATGAATCCAACTTGAACACAGCAAAGGTGCATCTTTGTTGCCTCCATGTTGATGAGTCCTTGCTCTGGGTTTCTGCTGAAAACAAAAGACATAGGAAAGCTTTTATTGCGAGATTTCCCACAGGAGCATTTTACGTAGGCTGGGATGTTTGCCAGCAGTACAATATACAACAAATACCACTCCTTGGTTAAGAGCCTGAATATGTTACTGATGACTAAATGTATCTAACACGTAGTGTATGCCCAGGGATGTATATGAAGCAAAAAGGATGCTCTTGTACCAGTTTCCCAGGAACTATGTGTTTACTTCCCAAGTAACCGCCACCACAGCTGGCACATTCATGGGTAACTCCGGCAAAGAAGAAACATGACAGTGACGACCTCACTTCCCAGCCATGGCACACATCTTCTTGATTATGAATGAAATATGTTGGTGGGATTACACAAAGAGGTTTGTCTGGTCAGCACTCTTTTCTGGACTGCAATCTTCAGAGCTGGAAATCTAATAGGCACTGAATTGACATACATGTCTATAAAATATTCCTGAGTATTGCAGAAGGTGTCCTAGTGGGAAGCAGGAAATAATGTTCCTAGAGACATTCTGGTAGTCATAAAAAACACCACTCCCCCAGAGTCTTCTTGCTTTAGCGACAAGTTACTGCACTCACTTGCCTTCCACTTGACAACTTGGGAATGTAACTATTCCTTGCTTCCAAGGGCATTAAGTAGACTCAGATGTCCATGTTAACTGTAAAATGTAATCGAACTGGAAAAAGTAGATTATAAGAATTTCCAAGTGCCTGTTGCAGGACACTTGACTTTGTTCACTTTTTCCCTCATATTCCAAAAGCCTTTTTTTTAAAAAAAAAAAAAGGGTACTGGAGATCCTGAGTTTGGGTTGGTTTTTTTTTTCCTACTGGGAAAGTAAACAAAGAAAATGAACATACATAAAGAAAGAAAAACTCCTACACAAATACTACTTGGGGTTGTCTTGGGTTAAAGCAAGTAAACAAAAACTTCTTCATGGACAAAAATTTTAGTGTATTTTTAATAGGATAATTTCTGTTTGAGAAAGGTTATGTATTTAAGAAACATATAAGCTTGGTCAAAAAGTGTTTTGACCAACAATGCTGTGTCATCTCTTTGGAAAAGATCCTCCTTTTATATCAGGTAGTTCAGAAATAGTGTTAAATATTAAGAGAACTTAAATGCCTGTTTAGCAAACACAAACCTTGAGTAGAAAACATTACCAATCTTATAAATTGGATCAGTTTGAATATGAAAAAGTAAGTAGATTTATATTCTTTGCAGAATAGATGAAAGACATTTAAACTGTTCATCAATAATTAAAGTAGTACTGAATATGGTAGTACTTTCCCATCTCAATGTGTGGTACATAGTTGGATAAATCCACCTTATTTTCATTCCCTTTTCATCCAGCACAGGTTCTGCTCTTTGTGTCCAATAACCCGCAGCCCGACTTGAAAGAAAATCTATTCTACAGTCACATAACTCCAATGAATAGTTTTATGACTTTTGTATCTTCTGAATGTTCCAGAGGGTTGGAATAGCAGCTAGAAGTGAGTAGTACCATGTCCCACTCCATCAAATAGGCTGTGCAAAAGTAAGAATCTGCTATGCAGCTAAGTAAGAAAATACTGCCCCTTCCAGTGGTCTCCGAATTATCGGTGAATTATTCAGTTCATTTCACAGTGCCAATAGCATGGTGTATCACTAAAAAGCTGTTGAACCTAAATAAATGTATGCATTTATTGTAAACCTAAAAAATATGTATTTAGGTTTACATTGAGACTTACGTTCACTCTAAATGACTTTTCTGTAAAAAGTGAAATCATACAAGTAAAAATATAAATATATGATATGAAAAAGCAGTAACTTCTATACTCTTAAGGAGACTTTTTATCTGAGATGCTGAGGAGTGCTCTTATACGGTGATTCAGGGAAACTGAGATTGTCTCACAACAGTTTGTGTCAGCTGCTGACGGTGTAGCGAAAGGATGTGTTGTATGGGTGTCATGTGGGAGATGGCTGTACTGAAACAGTTACTGATTCAGCTCCATTGATTCTGGCAGGAATCTTCCTGACATACAGCTTGATATTGAAGGATGCTGAACTGCTCTCTTATTACCCCAGGGGATGGGGTCTCAAGAGCTTCACTGGAGACTATTTCTTATTGATTTTAGGTCTGCTTGTTGTAACATGTATCACATTACTCTTGCAGGATGGAGCCAGCAGAGCAGCACCATAGCAGATACGATGGCCATGTGCACATCGTGGGTTGGCTGCATTTCTGGTACAATCCACTTGCATCAGCTGCGTGCAATCCAGTCTCCCAGGTTCACAGCCTGGCTGCACGCGGGAACAGGGCCAAACCAGGCATCTCTTCCAAAAGGCCCCCTCTTCTCAGAGGATGGATGAGAGCTGCAGGGCGCATGGCACACACCACCCGTGTACCTGACATATGATTCTCTATGCACCAGCAATACATAGTCCGGAAAATAATTGGGCAAGAAAAGAACTGAAGATTTCTATCTCTCTTTAAACAGACTGCTGCTCTTCTGTGAAGAAACTGAAGTGAAAAAAAAATTTCTATGACTTCCACGAGAGGTAATGCTTTGTATCTTTGTATCACATTTTATATCTTTAAGGTAGCATTTTTAAGGTACCAAAAGCCAAAAATAAACCCTGGAACTAATCGCTAAAATTAAAATAGCAACTAGGAACTATCTATGGTTATGATAAAGATATACATATACAAAATATAAAATGCATTTTTGGTTTTATATAATTGTACACCCCACTTCCATCAAGCCAATACCATTTATTTAGCACATGCGTGTGTTTCTGTGTGTGTAACCCTCCCAGAACAATATAAGTATTTGCTAATTAAAGTCTTACTACATTTATGCAGCCAAAAATTAGTTACTATTATTTTCATTCTGCAATTATTTAGCTGTACCAAGATTAGTTACTATTATTTTCATTCTGCAATTATTTAGCTATACCAAGGGTTTTTTTGAAAGATCAGAATTTTATGTTCCTGAGCACAACTGCAAGTTAACTGCTACACTCACAATGGATCGTATCTGTCTTCGTGGTCATGCATCAGCACCACTGTAACTCTTTATATTAAAATTGGTTTAGCTCTCCAGATGGTTTTTTAATGTTCCATTACTTTGGGATTCTAATGTAGTTTCCTGTAAGCATTTCAAGAAAAAAATTTTAAAAAACTTAAAAAAGGAAAGAAAAAAAGAAGTTAGCTTAAAAATTCATACCATTTCAGTCTCCTCTGTTACTGTAATGCTTGTGTGTGGCAAAAAATTTGGCAGGCAACCCTGCAAGAGGGTGTCATTCTGGCACTGGGCAGAAGGAGGCATGGGGAGAGGGGACGCCGCAGGGGCAGATGACCCCAGCGGTGCAGTGCTGACCCACCCTGCAATGCCGTGCTTACATTTGTCCTGTCAGAGATCCTCATCAGTCACTTAGACAAAATGGAGAATTGGATCTGTTTTTCTCATCTGCATCCATGAGACACCTGTAGACACAGCTGAGTTAGCTGCCATCATGAGTGGGAGGAGAAAGAAAAGAGCAGACAAAACTTTTTTTTTTTCTTCTAAGCTTGAAAAACAGTCTTCAAGTGTTAAGCTAATTTTGTTAAGAACCGTGTGTCTGTTATAGTAATAATTTTTTGTTCTGTCCTGAACCTGACTGGACCCCCAGAGATAACAGCCTCAATGCCATTCAGTAGCCCCTTGCTGGGACTAGAAATCCTTGCAAAGTTCATGAGCTTTAGGGACTTCTTTAACGGGAGTAACATGCAACATTGAGCAGGCCTCCCAGGCCTTTTAATTGACAGGTGACCTAACATTTGGAGCCATCATCTGTAGAAGATACAGAAAAATAGGGAAAAAACAGGTAGAGGGAAACAAGGAATGCTCTCTGGTAGCTCACAGCTCTGGATTGTGGCAAAGTCCTACACCCAGCTCTGCCAGGTACTACCTGAGTGTGTGTCTAATTCAAACACCTGACCTTGCTTACAGCCATGAATGACACTCCACATGCTCTTGGAGCAAAGTGTTTTAGCAGAACAGATCTGGAAGAATTTGGTCCCTTGTCACAATGAAGTCCAACAAGTCCCAAACTGCTCGTGCTGAAGTCAACTGGAACAGTTAATCCCATGCTCCAAAAGAAATACCAAAAGAAGACCTATTTCAGATGTTACCAAAGAATCAGCCAGTGTCTGATTTGCTACTTTCCTATTACAATTAAGCTTTCCAATGTAATGTATTTCATACACAGATTTTTCTGCCAGTGTGAATTTTTGCTAAAAACAAAAAAAAATCTTACATTCTCAATTAGGTATTAAATGAAGGCAATGGGAAACTAATAATTTTGATACAATAAGAGGATATTAAAATGACAACTGAGCATTTCTCACTCATAAAGTTTCAGCCATAGTGGCTTTTCTGCAAAATATTATGTTATGTATCCACTGCAATGTTTAGAAGCCCCTTCTTAACCTCACTTATTTTCAAATAACCAGAAAACAGTGGTTGCCAGACCAAAAATAAAACACTGTTGTTTCATGCCAAGCGAGAACAAATTTTCTTTATCCAAATGAAATGAAAACAAATTGAACAAAAAATGCACAGAGTAACATTTTGGGGGGGAAAAAAGAAGAAAAAAAAGGACAGACTGAAATATCTGACAGACGGTACTAACCATGAAGCAAAGGAAGAATTTGGAGGGACACCTCTACATCTCTTCTACCGACACTGTTTTTCTCTGTGAGAGTGACTATAACTGAAACAAGGAGATAACACTGAGTGAATAATACCTGGATAAAAATTTCCCCCCTATACTGAATATGGCTGGTGGTTAGGACACTCAGCTGGGTTCAGGCCATACTCCAGTGGATGCTGAAGACTGGCAGCATTGACAAAAAGACCAGAGAGCTCCTTCTCAGCATAACCTCATCATGAGAACATTTCACAGAAGGGAGGAGATGCAGATTTGAAGCTCTTCAGAGAGTGGAGAGACACAATTGAGGATTCCCTGCACCCCAGGAAACATCCCCAGTCCTTAGTTATTAAGCAAAAGGCTGAGACCAATGATACCATCTTCTAACCTTTGCATTAAATTACTCCCCAACAAATTTGAGTTGTCTTTCTGACTGGTTTACAGACAGCTGAACCCACATAGTTTGGCTAACTATCATAGGCCCAAACTATAAACATATTTCGTGGGTCTAATTGGCATAAATTACTCTTGCTGGGTGTGTGGGGCGTTGGATGTGTGCCAATTCATCTTGAAGGTTGTTTACGGATTTGATGTGTTAGAACTTTTTATCAGATCAATTATTTACGGCATCAGCTGGAGGAAAAAACAATTGTAAGTAAATGCTTACCAACCACTGAGCCAGGTTTTTTTTAAAAAAAAAAGCTTGGATCCAAACAAAAATACAATCTATCTTCAAATTCTTTTACAGATATATTAGTACACTCAGGAAATTATTTTGTACATACTGCTGTTGAGCTTCTGTAATTAGATAAAAATATATGGCACCAAGAAGGCTCCTGGGACACCTTACAGCAGCCTTCAGTACTTAAAGGGGGCTACAGGAAAGGTGGGGAGGGACTCTTGATCAGGGAGTGTAGGGATAGGATGAGGGGTAACGGTTTTAAACTGAAAGAATATAGGTTTAGATTAGATCTAAGGAAGAAATTCTTTCCTGTGAGGGTGGTGAGACACTGGCACAGGTTGCCCAGAGAAGCTGTGGCTGCCCCCTCCCTGGCAGTGTTCAAGGCCAGGTTGGACGGGGCTTTGAGCAACCTGGTCTAGTGGAAGGTGTCCCTGCCCGTGGCAGGGGGGCTGGAACTAGGTGGTCTTTAAGGTCCCTTCCAACCCAAACCATTCTATGCACTTGCACACTCCCTACTCCTTAATTCTGTTAATAGAGAACAAAAGTAATAACAAAACTGATCTGGAAACCTTTTCCTGTCACTAATAATAAAGATGATGTTCGTTAGCTAGCTTAAAGGAAAAAGTAAAAAAGCAGATCTTGCACACAAACACAGCCAGTGTAGGTTCCTGCCTGTAGGTAGTACATCCATGGGAATGTACTGGTTTGAAAAAAACCACACCTGCGATACACAATTAGTTGTTGATATGGTAAAAACCAAAGGCAAAATCTTTAACAAAAGTGGGAAACCTCTAATAAATGTTAACAAAATCATAGCTTCACAGCCTTTTATGATTTAAATTATTGACTAAAAACAGAAGCTTCAAACCTGCTGATCAATTTTGAGGAGTTTTTTCAAGTTTCTCATTCCCATCAAATGATTTTTGGGTGTTCTTAATTTTGAAAAGAAAGATGCATTAATCTGAGATGCCTAAATGCAAACTCATCTAGCCAGATATAGAAATGTAAGTTAAAGGAGCACATCATTCTTCAGTGTTTTGACAGACAAAATATAGTTTCAGAGAAATATTAATAGCACAAGTAACTTTTTTGGTGAAGTGTTGGGAAAATAGGCAGACAATGTCTTTCCAATGAAACATAACAAAACCCATCACTCAAAGAAAAATGCCACTGGAAATACAGATATTGCATATCATTATATGTAAATGCAGACTTGAACAGGAACTGTCAAAATAAGCCAAGTACTCCATTCTGTCTTCTTCCCTACAGTGCACATGCCGCTAAAATATTTTGGACTATATTTTTGTCCTCCTTCATTTTTCAGATTTTTGTAAATTAAATCAGATTTCAGAGAACATAGAATCATCGTCTATCACAGAATCATCTAGGTTGGAAGGGACCTTGAAGATCATCTAGTCCAACCGTTAAACATGCCATACGAGGTATCCTGGCCAGCTCTCTAGTGACAACTCTGTCTAGCGCTTAATGGCACAATAGTAAGAATCAAACCTGTGTATTTAGTAAACCGAATTTTAAATATCCTCTGTCCAAAACCCCTTGTAAACAATGAGTAACAATTCCTATTTTACAGACTTCAACTTCAAACCTACAAAAGCTTACAGACCGATATAGCTCCACTCACATTTTGACCCCTTTTACTTTCATATGGATGAGAGACTAATCTATACCCTAAACTAAGAGAAAGAGAAATATTCTCAAATATGTCTTTTGGGACTGAGGCATACCCTCCATTTCTGTGTAAGCTACTTTTTAATAAGGTTTTTATTTAGCTTTTGAAAAGTTACAATATTCATAAGTTATGTGAACTTTTCAGTATATGACCCTGTGTGTAACTCCTGTTAACTCCAGAGGGAGTGGGCATTTTACCAGCATTGCTGCAGAACACCAGAGAAATCAGGCCCTGCAAAAAATAAAAGTATCAATATATTAAGTACAAAATAGTGTCCCCAAGCCAGAGGCCAAGAAACTATGAAGATGAGTATGGACTAAACAACGCAGGACAATGGTTAATTTGAGAATTAAATTACTGTGTTCAAAAGACAAAACTATTTTTTTTCCTCACGGAGCACATGGATACAAATTTCAGTTTGGCACAGTAGCTGAGAATAATGTGTAAGAGAGGTGCAGTGATATTAATCTTCCAGCTGAGAGGAATGTTATAGCATGTCCAACTGTGACAGTTTCTTTTGCAGACAACAGCAAAAATCTTTTGCTAAAGGACATCAGCTGGTTTTCCCCCTTAGCTGAGAATGCTTTAGTTAATGAGACAACTCGATTTGTTTCTTCGAATAAGTTTTTGACTTCATATGATTTAAGTAGCAATTCTAATTCAGATCCTTCTCTATGTATGAAACATTTTCTCCTGTCTAAATTGTAAGTGAATAATAGCTTTACAAAAAAATAACTAACCAAGCCAAAACCAGTCCTACCTCAGCTCTCAACACCAAAATTATATTTAAAAAATGTAGAAAAGAGAGTGAGGAAGAAGATGCTAAATTGTAATCAGAAGCAAAAAAGCATTTGGATTTAGTTTGCATGGGTATGCAACCACAATAGAAACATTTGTCCAGACTAACACTTCATTTGCATGGGCACGTAGCCATGATAGAAAGATCAGTCCATACTGATACTTCGCTGCTGCACTGCGTTCACATTTGGTGTGAAGGATTAATGCTGAACCAAAGCGGTGGGCTGCGCTGGAAAGGAGCCTTCTGAGCTGCTCTGTCACCATGGCTTCTGCGCGGGTCAGCCACCAAGAGCAGAGAACTTGACTTTGCAGCCAGTCTTCAATATAAACAAACAGTGGAATTAATTTTCACTTGACAGAAAACACACACTGCAGACTACAAATTGAAAAACAATGTTTTGAGGATCTTAAAAATTGTAATCTCAAACTGTATCTTAATGTAGCAGTCATTGTATGAGAAAAGGATGACTTATTATTATTATATGGAGTGCTGTGTCCAGCTCTGGGGCCCCCAACATCAGAAGGACATGGACCTGCTCGAGCGGGTCCAGAGGAGGCCACGAAGATGATGAGGGAGCTGGAGCACCTCCCCTGTGAGGACAGGCTGAGAGAGTTGGGGGGGTTCAGCTGAAGAAGAGAAGGCTCCAGGGAGACCTTAGAGCGGCCTTCCAGTACTTAAAGGGGGCTACAGGAAAGGTGGGGAGGGACTCTTGATCAGGGAGTGTAGGGATAGGATGAGGGGTAACGGTTTTAAACTGAAAGAATATAGGTTTAGATTAGATCTAAGGAAGAAATTCTTTCCTGTGAGGGTGGTGAGACACTGGCACAGGTTGCCCAGAGAAGCTGTGGCTGCCCCCTCCCTGGCAGTGTTCAAGGCCAGGTTGGACGGGGCTTTGAGCAACCTGGTCTAGTGGAAGGTGTCCCTGCCCATGGCAGGGGGGTTGGACTAGATGGTCTTTAAGGTCCCTTTCAACCCAAACCATTCTATGATTCTATGAGTCTACGATGATTCTAAATTTCATGCTTTTAAAAAATCATTTTAATTACATTATTAAGTCTAAAACCCCCTATTTCTACTGGATTCATACTTTTCCTCTCTGAGTCTAGGACAGCACTTAAGTATGGCTCTGTACTGACATCAATTAGTTATGCTATTGCACATTAATGCTGTAGAAAAATGAAACTGTTGACAATCAAAAGCTGAAGCTGTTGACAAGTTAAAAACTGCTGTGTTAACTTCACATTAATTCAAAACAAATCCCATTTACCAAAATGGAAACTTAGGACTTTTAAACAAAATAGTATGGGCTTGAGGTTTTGGTTTGTTGTTCTCTGCAATTTTTTTGCTGAAAGAAGAAACAGTGGTAGTCTGAATAATCAGAGATGGTCTAAATACGCCTAAATAAATAGTCAGACTGAAAACTGTCCTCAGCACTGGAGTCAAAAACTACATGAAATAAAGTAACTCCTCTTTTCTATTTGTTTTTGCCCTATTTTCCCACAAATTTTCAGGGCAGCCTTAAACTTTAGTGAACAAGAAGATAATATAAACTAAGAATATCATTTTTAACACTGTTGAGATGGACTGTTAAGATGTCTGTGGAATGGTGCTAAACGCAGTACCCTAACATCTCTTTTAGATTTGTGAGCTTCAAACAAATGCACCATTACAGTTTTCATTTGTTTTCATAACGCTGTTTTCTGCAAAAAATGCACATGCTATTGGCATTGGCTATCCCCACATGGATGTTCAGGACGAACTCCTGAGGAAAGGCCTCTGTGTATGATCTCATCCTTACCCTCTGGTTCCCTTTTCTATTGTTGGGAACGCCCTTATTTCATGAGAGCACTAAGTAATTTGATTTCTTCTGCAGTTTTTGACTGCATCAGGAGACTAGCTTGGATCTCCTTCCAAGCTACCCAGTTATGGAATTGGGAATCATGCACCAGGCCATGCTAGCTGGGTTATTTAGGGTCCTCTGTACTTTTCCTGGACTGCTGATCTGACAGCAACGTTAGACTGACAGGCACTCTGCAGGGACTTTCTCTGGCTGGGGAATCTCCAGAAGGATTTAAATGTCAAGGTATAATCTGGCAGTTGCTGATGTGGTGCCCTTTGTGATAGGCTATAACAACATCAGTGGCTCTTAAGAAGTAATCAGTTGTTATTAAGCAGCTTCACCCTGCTATTCTAAAACCTGACCCTTGGTCTAGGTGAGGACTGCTTTAACCAGCTTCTTCACTCAGCTGAAGAATTTCCATAACCCTTAACGCAATGCAGCCAGGCTGCAGGAGGCAAAAGTGCTCGGTCCTAAGGGCACATTAAAAACCACTCAGAAAGAGCATATTCTGAGGTTCATAGTGCCACCCTTAGACTGTCACGGCTTGGAGTACTTGGTGCTCAGGATTTTATGAAGAGATTTTATTCAATACAAACCTATGCGAAATTTTCCTCTGTGAAGGTCCTTTGGGAACAGCTATTGCAAAAAGGTTAGTCTTCCTGCAAGATATGCCCTTTGGGAGGTTGATTTCAGTCACAAGCACACACAGAAGGCTTCTCCCTGTCTCCACAGATCTGCATTTGAACGCCAAGAAAGAGGGCTGGGCAGGGTGGTTCTCAGGTGATGTCTAGTTCACAGTGCCTGAGAACAAGGCACAGCTGAAGCCAGAAAACTGACTCTCCAGATATATAGAAAGTTATTCTTACAATTTGTTAACTACTGTGTTCTTCCTAACGTCCTCTTAGATATTGGTATTCCCTCGACTTGGGATCACTGGTGCTTTGGCTGTATGTCTATCAAGAAACCATGCTCCCAGCTCCCATTCAAAAATTGTATGTATTTTAGGCACCCTCTATTGCTGACCCTGATCTGAGGTTGGCTCTTTATTCTCAACATATGACCAGGCAGCTATAATTACTGCTTTATGTGCCTAATATATTTCATCTGAGATAAATCTGTCTGTATTTCAGCTGGAGGCTGGTTTGACAAAGGGAACCCAGAAAAACAAGATTTGTTTACACTGTTGGGCTGGCAGCCTGTGGACTGCTTGACTTTTGTTTAGAAAAAAAAAAAGTCACTCTGTGAAGTGGTTTGCAAAACTACTGATATCAAGATTCAGAAAGTTAGTCTTTTTTACCATTAAAGAACTGTGGCATTTATAGCTTGCTTGCTGCAATTTTTTTTTTTTTCCTAGTGTAAGAGTAGCTCTCAGGACATTCTGAAAAAGGAGAACTTGAAACATCCATTAAAAATAACTGAAGCTGAGAAAAAACTGAACAGATAAAATGACTGGGTTTTTTTTCCATAGAAAAAGGCCAAGAAACACACCGCATGACAATAGCCAAAGGAGAGGTTTTAAGTATAGAAGTTCTGGAGAGTTTGTGATGAGTGTCCCACAGTTCAGCCAGATAACCAGGTCACATACACAAACTTTTAGTCTGGAGCAATGATAGTTAGGTTCTGTGCTCCATGTCACAGAACCTTGGGATTTTTATTACTGATCTATATACTTAAATGGTGTATAACATTGACTATTAGTTCAATAGCCATGATGAGTCTTTGCCTTTAGATTATCTTACTTCAAATTATTTTATTGCTATGCCTGTAAATCCAATTACCAAAAATATCTTTCTATAAATAAATTCTTCTCAAATACTTCTTTGCCCTGTTGCATATAGCATTGCAGTCCAGTAGGGCATGTACAATCTTTCTTGTTTCATATACATAATCTCACTCTGCCTTTTAACGGCCGATGTTGTATGTCTGCCAATTTACTGTCTAGGACAATGGCTGCAACATGTTGTGTAGGACAAGCAGGGGGTTTAAACTGCAGCAGATTCACATGAGGAAAAGCTTTATAGAGATAAGGCCAGCACCAGCAAAGCCCTGGAAGAGACTGTCCAAGAAGGCTGTGGAGATTCAGTTGTTGGAGATGTTCAGGGACAGATCAACAAGCTTCTATGAGGATAGTGGATCCCCTCAGGGTCTTCCTGGCACTTGTTCTTCTTTTCTTGTTCAGCAGTTTCCTATGGCAAAACTACCTTGGGTTTGTGCTCATGAGGGAGAACGTGGAGATGAGAGTTATCACAGGACTGAGATTTAAGACAGACATCCTCACAGTGCTGTTGTTCCTCCTGTCTCAAGGAACAAGAACTTCCTCCTATACCCACCATGACCAGCCTCCAGATAATCCTTTGATCCCCAGATACCTACTCCTCCTCATTCCTGGATCTCCAGATGAAGAATGTTTCATCTGGACCTTCCCTCAGGCATGCCAGCCTCTGTCTCTGACAGCCCCTTACTGCTCTTTATCCATCCTAGCATCATATCCCTCTTCCTAAATGCTCCCCCCCACCTCTCCACTGGGGAGTGCCAGGCCCTGTTTTGAGCCAGAAGGGCTAACTATTCACTGCTTGGAGGGAGAGCCTGGCCCAAAGATGCCAGCAGACAGGCAGTGCACAGGCATCTCCACGTTGTTGCTTTTCAGGCTATGTCCTTTGTCCTTCCTTCTTCTGCTTCTCATGGCAGTGTGAACTTCCTGGGGACTGCACAGGAGGGGAAGAAGACAGCAGGACAGGGGAGAAAGCAACATCCCCCAGTTGGAAGTGGTTGTTTTTCTTCAGTTTCCTGTGAATAGAGTGTTCTTCCTGCAAGTCCAGGTTGTCTTTTTATTTCCACTGGACATTTCTCTGAAAGTTCTGGTTTGAAAGTGATTAATTTTTAATTGTTCATGGGATTTTGTTTCCTAATACTTTGCGTTTTTATAGCCAGGTCTGTGAAAGGATCTTAAAACACTTTCCAAATGATAAATTAAGGCTCTCGAAAACTGCATGAGGTGGAAAACAAAATAATGAGGAAAGGGAGACCAATTCACTTACCTCTAGCTGAACCGTTAGTCTTCAAAATACCCAGGAGGAGGACCCCAGCTTTCACTGCTTACTCTTGTGCTTTAATATTGCTTAAACTACAGTGGTTGTGAAACTGCAAACAAATATTCTTCTCCAATAATTGTGTTGAATCATGGGGTGGTACTCATTATCATTGAGAAAGCTCCATGCATCCACTGGAGCAGGTCTACAGACCAAATATCTTCTTCTAGCCTTTTCTCCAATATTTCTTTCAAAACAAAAACTGGCAAAATTATCTCACTCTCATTAAATGTGTGTGTATATAAATATATATATGTATACTATATATATATAATAAAAACTATCTTTTCTACTACTTCAGTGAGAATATAATGTAACAAACAGACTTTTCTAAAAAAGGTATTCTGCTGGAAAAAAATAGGCCTCTATCTTACCTTACAGCAAAACTCTGTTAAAGTAGATCAGATTAAAATTCCAAATTTGTGGTTTGGAAGCCTCTTTTTAGGATTAGAGCAAACATGCTCTAACAGATTAAAGTGCAGGACATTTGCTGTTCTTGTCTCTAGGGCACCTGAACCACTGGTCTTCCCTTTTCCCAGTCAAGGCAGAGCTACCATTACATACAAGCTAATTGCTGTCATAAAGGGGGCACTTGTAGCTAACTGTTAATTGGAGCTGAGATAAAGAATGTGCTGTATATAAAGTAAATAGAAGCTCCAATAATTAAGCAATGAACAAAATTTAGGTGGTGTCTACTGTAAACAGGAACCTGTAAACGTGAACCTGACTGAAGTCAGCAGGAGACACTGTAGCAAAAGCCAAATATGAAACATCAGTTTAGTTTTTTGCTAGATGTTTTAGGCAGCAAATGTAGTCAAAATTCAGGTCTACTTGCAAGTATATCTTCTTGTTTTCCTTTTCTCAGTTCATTAGTTTCACAAATGAAAAATTTCCTTATGATGTATTTAGGGGTCTTGGGAAAGCTTGGAAGGAGAAGTTAGTCTGAGAAACTATTAGAGCTGCATTTTGACTTCATGTGCTATTTAACAAATTAGTAAAGGAAGCAGAGAATTAAATGTACAATTGAGCTTTAGAAAGGAAGACAAAGCAGCCACACTTTTCTGCAGGATAAATATGAGACAGAGAAGCTAAAATTAGAAGAGTACCTCAGGGTGGATTCAGTCATGTTCATCTACTGCAAGTCAGAAAGGTTCTCTGGGCACCAAGTAGCTGCCACTCCACTGCTAGTGACAGCTCTTCCAACATGAGTCTTGCTAGCTCTCTCTGATGCCAAATCAAGACAGGCTTGATAGTCTTTTGAAGAATGCAAAAGCTGCCCCAGCAGCAAGGTAGCACAGAAGGAAGTTTAGTAGAGAGCAGGAAAAACCTTAGTCCTCACAGTCAGACCTTGGCTGCCCATTCCCTGATGGTACTCTTCCAGAGCAGTACCAAAGGAAGGCTCCAAGCAGTACCACAGTCTCCCTGCTATTAGACACACATCATCCAAGCAGTTACTGCCCCATACAGCTTACTAGACTGTACTGATATTTTTAATCTTCTCATAGATTGCACCAAAGTGGACAGCCTTCAAATTACAGGCCAAGCAGGAATTTGTGGTGGTCATAGCACTGTGCACAAGGTTTTTGAGCCACCACACTGATGCCTAAGGTTGGAGGAAGCTGAAGTCCAGTACCACATGGCATCAGCAGGGTATGGCACTCCCGCCTGCTAGTGGAGTCATCTAAAACGTTATTTGGCTGGTTGGTTTGCGCTGAGAAACTTCTTTTACCTAGCTACCATTTCAGAGTCCATGTGTGTAAAATGAGCTTTTTTAAGCAGAAAACTCAATTCAGTTGTCTTCCTTGGAATTTCAGTGCTGACTCTTAAAATGCATATTGTGCATGCATATGTGAAGCAGGAATGTTGCGTATTTGGAGGGACAAAATGCCATGCCACTGCTGGCATGCACATTTCCCTTGTGAGCTTTGTTCCTAGTAAAGCTCTTGATCAACAAGCAGCAGCTTGTACACAAATCACCGCAGCTCAAGCACTAAGCACACCACTGACACTGGCAGGACCTGTTGCAAGTTTAGAAGCATAATCTGAAGCTGTCACAAATGTGACCCCACTGCAATTCCCTCTGCCGTTAACAAGGTTTATTCAACACTGAAAATTCACTCCTCCATGGTAATAAAATATACTGCTTCATTATCTCACATAAACCGGCATAAAATAGATTAATTTTTAACGCGTTTATTATTAACATTGTGTTACAATGAAACCCTTGGCTAAGGGAGGGCAGTGTAAATACAGGGAAAAGCTGCAGGACACAAATAGATCTAACCGATAGAAATCTACTGGCAACGGTAAATGACAGTTACTTCTGAGAAACACAATGCGTGAGATGTCTGGCCACAAGAACCATGCACGTTAAAAGTATGGGTTTTATTTTGTAAGAATCAAAGTGTTTCTGTTGTGTCATAATTAGGTAAAGGTCTGCCTCTGAGAGATACCCATTAACCAAAAAGCAGAATAGATTCTCCTCGTGTGTGGATTGCTGCAAGCCACCAGAGCTGCTGTCTGCTGCACATCACCTGCGATTAGCACTGAACACGAGATTATTAACGGGACAGTTTTACTTTGATCGTGCAACAGTCATTGCTAAACCATGTGCCAAAAATGTAACTGTTTATCTATAATGGGCTATTTTTTATTTTATTTTTGTAACAGAACAACTGGGTGTTTTCAAAAGTAGGTCAATGGTTTGGTCCACGCATGAGTTATGATTGGACTAAAGGGGAAAGTGCTTGCTAGTTACTGGCAATATAAGTCATATTTAAAATCTGGTGCCAGTCTGGCCTTCTTGGTAGGGTGTATGCTATAAGAAATAGAAGCAGAAGCAGCACAGAGTGAAATGAAATTGAATGCAATCAATCAAGCAAAAAAGGCAGATGCTGCTTATGTTCCTGTCTTCTAGAGTAATGTATGCAAGTGTCATAGATGTACTGATGATATTACTTCTACAGGCCAGAAAGGATCAGCACAAGTTAAGAAATAATGCATATATAATATAGCCTAAAACGAACCACTGCCCTCAAATACTGAGAGATCGATTTTGAAATATTTTCCTAAAATAGTACTTTCTCCTCAAAAAGAACTGACAACAAATCTGAGCCTCACCAAACAGTTTGGGGCACTCAGATGTTGGATGAGGAGGCAGGAGCCCCAAGCTCTGTCACCACAGTGTGACCCTGAGCATGTCATTCCTCCTTCTCTGACTTTTGTTCCCTTGAGTGTTTACACAGGCAGTCCTTGGGGACAGTCCTTTTGCTATGTAATACAAAGATAGGTTTAACAAAACAATCCCCTTCCCTCTCCTCCTCCAGTAATCCCAACAGTCTTTAGCTATTAATTGTATCTATATTTCCATTTCCAAGGTGTATTTTTAGGCTTCTCTTACGTTATTCCTGTGCTTCTTCCTTAGCTCTTCTGAAGGGAATGAAAATTCAAAAGTAAATTACTGAAAAAAGCAGCAAGGCAGGGATTTTTAGATACATGTATTTGTGTAGATTTGCACTGGCAGAAGGATGCACCTGCAAGTGTAAAGAGCTAAAGGGAATTTGGCTCACAGGATAGAAACCCAGAGGTTTGCTTTAACAGTAGTTCACCCTGCTGGAAGTATGCAATCTGTATGAGGGTGTACACATATATATTTATCTCTCTTTTTTATGCATTCACATAAAGATAGATTTCTAGCAGCTGTTTCAAACATTAAAAAAAAAAGCCTCTGGAGCTGACATGTTGGTAAAGAGCATTTGTAAAGAAAAAATCTTACTACACTAGTGATCTGTGTCCTACAGAGAACGCTTGCCTCAATTACAGTAGTTCTGGATTGCAAGATAGAGGAAATAAATTATAAAAAATATATTTTTTAAAAAGATGGGGTTTTTATGGCTGAGCTGAGCCAAGCCAAATGGTTTAGAGGAAAATAAAAGAATGCTGAAACTGGAGCCTTCAATTGGAAACAATCTCAAGAGCAGAACTGTTTGGGGTTTAGTCCCCCATGCAAACTTGAATTTACATGCTTTGTTGTCAGAATAGTATTTTTAGCTCAGAGGCAGGTCAAAAACAATGAAATAACTTTATTGAAATTTCATACAATCAATTTCTAAGCCTTCTTGAACCTCAAATTTAGTCAACATTTATTTGCTTTAAGCCACAAACCATACAAATTTTAAATTTTTTTTGGTGGGTAGGCAGCAATAGTTTGTATTAGACTAAGGTTTTTATTCTGCATGCACTTTCTGAGCTTCTGGCATTCCCTGGGTGCCTTTTTCCTCTGTTCTTGATTATTTGAAAGAAATGCAGATTCCCATCCCACTGCTGAAGTTCTAGCTGCACCCAGGCTCCTCCATGCATACACAGACCAGAACTGGCGGCCGGGGACAGGAAACACCTAATCCTGGAGTGAAGCTCTTAAGAGTCTTTAGCCTTTTTGAGCTGAAAAATTTTGCAGCCTCTGGACTTTGAATTCATTAACCACATGATAACTTGTTAAAATTATGCTGGTTTGAATATTTATTATCCAAAAGCTATGGCAGTGAATATTCTACAAAACAAGCAGATTTTTTGCTCATAGTCTACTTTAAAAAGGGGCTGGGGGAAGGAAATACCTGTCCAAGCTACTGCATGTGATGTGGCTGCAATCACATTAAAAAGAGAGACATTTTCTCTAGTATCAGAAAATGTGAAACACAATTTTACAACACTGTGAATTATTTCAAAGGAGTTATCCTAGAGTTACCCTGGTTTAACTTGAAGCAGAAATGGGAACAGAAGTTGACTTTCAATTATTGTCAGGGAAAATTCATGATGACGACTGAAATATGCAGAAAATTCCCACATAAGTGTGATGAGACAAAGTCCTGCCAACTTGTACTGCATCTTAAAGTGTAAACATGTCATGGCACAGAGACAAAACTACTTTGATTAGCACAGGTCACTGCTTGTTTCTTCCAAATCATTTCATTTTTCAGAATCCTGTTGTGCACATTCAACCTGCTTTTGCTACTTCTGTGGGAAGAGAGACAGATCCTCCACCTCTGCAAGAAGTTTTCTCTTTCAAAATTCCAGGTGTGGGTTTAGGTGATGTTTTCAAGTTTGTCAGCGTGTTGTTCTGAAAAGGATGAATGATAAAGCAGACTGTGACTCCAGTGGCATGTTTCCAGATGCGATGCGTGTGAGAAATGAGGGAGTGACCAAATATAGTAGAGTGTAGGGAAAAAGAGAACATGGAGAAAACATTTAATTATTCAGGCCATTTGGAAAGATGTTTGTCAAGATTTTGAAAGGCCTATCATACACAACAGATGTGGATTTATTGCATAGGTGTGCCCTTCATTGCCTGATAGAGTGTTAGTCATATGGCTATCTTGCTCTACACACTCCTGAAATATTAGAGCTACACTGATTTCTGCACAAGAGCCTGGATGGCTTAGAAAGCAGAAAATAAGAAATAAACAAGCACCCACTGAATATAACTCATAATTTACCCAAAGATTAAAAAAAAAAAAAACACCTGTGTGAGGGAGAGACAGAAAAAGAAGCATCATGGCTTTGGGGTTACAAGCTAAGACCTGTTTTCATTTTTCTCTTGAGATACAGATGTGTTCAACTAAACCCTCATTAATTTTTGTCAAGTATTACAAATGTTGCAAGCAGCAATGTTTGAGTCCACAAGACATGAATATTTCACTAAGGACTGGTAAAAGCTGAGAAAGGTATAATCATTGTCTTGAACAAAGACAGTGTCAGAGCTTCCTTTTGACCCAGCAAGAGGTGATTCGAGCTCACTATCTTCTGAGCAGTGAAAATCTAGTAAAATCCAAAAAACCTTCTTCCAAAGTCCACTAAAGCCAGAGGAAAGAACTCCTGTTGATTTCAGCAGGTTGTGGGTCAGGCAATTATGTTCTCAGATAGGAAGAGAAGTGACCAGGAAGAAATCTCCATCCAAAGTTTGCCACTAAAAATTGAACCTTAGAATAATGTCACTGAAAATGATAAAGAAAAAGATTTTAAAAAAAATAATGTTGCTGGCTTTCCTAAAGATGATAAAAGTCACAAAAGTGTAGAAAACAAATAATGGTATAAATAGGTGTAGACTTCTTTTCTTAGAATTTATTCCATATCTTCCTTGTTACTATGAGTTTCTGCATAAAAATAAGACATATTTTTGTTTCCTTGTGAGTTAATTTATTTTTAGAGGAAAGTTTCTTTCTGTTCTCTCACTGCTGCCTAATGATAAAACAAGTTGCATAATTTGTAATGAATACTACAAGTTGAGGAGAATACAATGAAATACAAAAAAAAAAAAAGGGGGGGGGGAAGAAACTAATAGACTGCATCAGCTACTGCTGTGAAGTGAAACACTATTCCTCTTGGGGCTTTATCTCCAGAAGCTGGGTAGCTCTCATTGTGGTTTTAGCTGATACAGTGACATTACAGATGATCTCCTGAAACCCTAGCATAGGCTGAAAGAGAGCAAGCTGACAGACAGTTCACAAATGCATATTTGTACCCATTTATAAATACGTTTGATATTTGCAATGGTCACTGACTTCAAAGCAAGGTTGCTCTATTAACACATGAAGTTTATAATAAGAATCCCTTCTGAGCCACAGTAAAGGGCATATTATCATTCCTTTCAGAAATACATGCAATGGCTGATTGTACAATCATTTTCATTAACATAAGACCTTTAATAAACCTCTCTTAAAAACAAGAAAACATGCACAGCATGTGGAAGGCTTTTCTTCGTGTCTCTAACTTAAACATTTTCCCTCCTCTTGTCTCTTGTTTTCCCAGAGGTGTCAGCAGCATTGTGAGGAGGAAGGGTTATGTCTGCTTCAGAACAACGTGAAATCTTGACTAGAACAGCTGCCTGAAGGCAGATCTCAGCAATGCTGTCTTCTATCTGAAATATGTGGCAATTCTAGTTAAAAATTAGAAGACTTGATAAAGCTGCAAATTAAATCTAAAGTAACATCATCTACTAAATTTCTAACAGCACAGTAAGCAGCAATGTTGCCTGCACCCTTGTGCTGGCCTCCACGTCAGGACCAGCCCCACCTGCCAGGATTTCCCCGGCCAGGTTCACAGTTACTAGTTGTGCAAAATGGTTCCTTACTGTGAAACAAACTAATGGAAGGATATCATTTCAATTTTCCTTCTATTTAATGACATGGTAACTCAAAAAGTTCAAACTCTTCAGAAGCTCTTAGGCTGATTAGAAATCTGGACAAATTAAAAAATAGTGCTCATGTAATAAAAACAGGTAACTCAGATAACAAGGAGAAGGGAAACAAAAATCTGTCTAGTCTGGTTTTGCTCATTGGAGCACTCAGGCAGAACCTGGTACCCCTCAGCTGCTGGTGCTCTCCAGTTTAGCAGAAATCTCTGGGTTTAGTTTTACTTTGGTGTCCACTGTCTCCTTTTTCACTTCAGGAGCAAAACCGCTTCTCTCTTACTATTTTTTGTCACAGATCCTATAATATCTGACTTCAGTTATAGCATGTACAGCTTTTAGATCAAGCAGAATGTAGTGAAAGGATGTGAAATACATAACAAAATAATGTGAAAGATGAAAAGGGAAAGAGTTTAATGGAGGGCTATTTAAAATGCAGGATGAGAGCAATTCACTGCCAATAAACCTTAGAAGAATCGTGTCTGAATTCCAGTTCTGCCAATTCTGGAGGCTTCTGAGGGACACGAGCAGCTTACAGAAGATGGAAGACCAAAATAAAATCAAACTTTTAGAAGAGGAACCATGACTGTACCCTCCAAACAGATTTATTTTCCTCAGAACAGATGCTGAACACTGTTTCAGACTTTCCCAGCAGTTTCCATAAAATATCAGTATTTCCCTACAGGATTCTGAATTTATTTCCAGTTAGAGCATCTAGATCTTCAGGGATAAAAAGGGAGACTACCAAAATTGCCTCCAGGTTGTGTTCTCCACCAAAGTACTTTGCCTGGCTCTATTCATCACCTTTCAGGTGCTTAGCTACAATACCCACTCTCAGCGTTACAATTTCTACTCCCCACTGCTAAAACCCTACCCTGACCACCTTCTTTTCTACACTTTTCCCAGTCCTTTTTTTGAATCCTCATACGTCTACCTTCATGACTCCTTCCTCAACACCTCGCATGTCTGCCAGATCCAGGGAAGTTCAGCTCATGTCCCCAGACTCATCAGGAGTATTTTGTTTCAGCTCTTTCAGGTTCTGAAGGGGGGCCTGGTGGCTCCTTGACCTGTGTGTAAGGTGTACTCAGACCTTTACTGTTTAAAGGTGCAAACTACTACAAGCTCCAAGGCTGACATGAATTCCTTAGGCTTTTCAATATACTTATGCATTGGATGGGGGGGGGGTTGTTATCCAGACCTGCTGCACAAATATGTCTCTTGTATAATTGCTGTTGTGATGATGAGCAATGAATTGAGAGCAATCGTTTTGTCACTCACTTTCATCCTAAATTACTGCTTATTGTGCCTCTTTCAGTATTTGTCTCCAAACAAATCAGTCTTCAAGGCAGGAAACTCATCAACTCTGTGGCTAGAAGATGAAGAGAAAGAATCTGGACTTTTTTCTTATCCCCAACAAAGTTCATCATTTTCGACAAGGAATGAAAAGGACAATTTTGTAATCCTGGACTGGAACTCCAAAGATCTGTATTTCAACAGACTTTGTAAATTTCTGCAAGTTACTTTAATAGTTTTCTGCCTTGGTTTCATTATCCAGGAAAAAAAACCAAACCAAAACAAAAAAAACCCAACCCACACTAAATGTTAATATCTTAGTCTACATTTTCCTTCCCTGGCCATGAAGCTTCATGTGGCAAGGCTTTATTTTTTGCTTTGGGGGTAGGCGATGGGGATGTTGCTGTTCATGTCTATATTACATAAAGTTTAATGAGGCCATAATCTCAGTTGGGCTAAATTACAAAGAACTCCTATCAGTAGTATGAGTAAATCTACTAGGCAAGTCCATTTTATTATAAAAATAATGATATAGTTGTGTTGTCCAAATCAGACAGTGAAAAAGAAACAACTTTAAACATCTTCTCCAGAAAGACAAATCATAACAATTTGAGAATATATGATACTCTTTTACTGTCACTAATCTGCAGGCTGTTTCTAAAAATCAGAAAAACTACCTGTCTGAAATGCAGCAAATTATCAGTCAAATCTAAACTGAAGTTTGCGGTTTTGGGTAAAATAGAATTCCTCATTGAACTAAAAATAGTATTTGCCAAAGTTGAATAGCTTAGCAAGGCCAGTCTCTTGAAGCTGGTAAAGAATAATGAAGAAAACTGAGAGACAGAAATAAGAAAAGCTACTTTAAAAATATGCTATTAGATGCCAGACAGCACAGCCAGGCAATTACATGGAGAGTGTCTTCGGTCAGTAAATAATTGCAAATATGAAACTGCTTACCAAAGACAGCACAAAACTTTGTGCTAGAGTAGAATATTCATTAACATTAATACTGTTGCCTTCCCTAACCTTATATAATCTCTAAAATACACAGGGACTGCTGATACAAACTTCTCCCTGTTATGCTGCGTAGAAGAAATACGCTGGGGACCAAAACAGTCGGTGGCTACGGGTGCTCCATGTGCTCCCATGCAAAAGGGATCTTCAGCATGAATCCTCTACCACCTTTATGAAATCTGGTCACCCTTTAGGGGACCACAGCTCAAATTCTGGGTAAGTTCAGTCTTAAATATGCAACAGAAATGTACCCCCCTCTCAGGTCTTGGCTGCCAGTTTGCTCTATTCTGCTGGGCCTTGCCAACTAATGTCTTATTGGCAGTTCTTCCCTGTTTTTCCCCTCCTATTGCTCTGGTCCATTGGGTCACCCCTCTCAATGATAATTTTACTGTGCTAACTCCATTCCTGGGAAACACATGGTGCCAAGCAAGGATCAGTCATGCTCCTTCAGCTCTACAGTAAACGTTTTCTCCTTTTTCAGATTCTGCACTGTCCAGAACTTCTTCACAGCAACTTTATGAGTTAAAGAATTAATGAGTAACTCTTGTCAGCCAGGCACACTGGATATAATTGATATAACTGGGTACAACTGATGTAACTGGATACAACCTAAACCATGCTTTTTACAGCTTTTTAATTAAAAAAAGCACAATTCCTTCAAGTTTAGAGCATAGACATTTTTAACAGACATGCTATAAGATTTGCCAAGTAGAAAAATAATATAATAGATCTGGGCCTGCTCCATGGGTTTCTCCGTTCAGCTTCCTACAAGATCGTAAAACACTCTCATTGTTTTGGCCTTTATCTTTCTGGCACTCCATGTGGCCAAAGCCTCAGGCTACCAGGCTACAAAGCCAAATAGCATCCAGACTAAGATGAAAAATGACCGTAATATTCGTGACTTACTAATAATCAGTAAAAGGAAGGGCAGAAGATACTTTGGCTGGCTAACACAACTTATGTTCCCACTTGGACAAAAGGTATTGCAGCTAAAACAAGGTAGATGCAATGCAGAAAAGATACGATGTTCTCAGGGTATCATTAAAGAGAGAAAGTTAATTTGTCTTTTGGGAAATACTGAAGGCCTTGAATCAGTCATTCCTGGGTTTAAGCATGTAGGCTGCGACGCTAAAGACTTCAGTAAACAGCAATGGATTTAGGCTGTGATTTTCAGTGTCTGTATTCCATGGGGACTAGGTACTGCATGTCTCATAGCAGGTCTATTATCTCATCCCCAAGATAATTTTTCATTAGGGTTTTTATTAATTTAAATCAGATATATACTGTGGAGGAAGCTCTTTTAATCCCCCTGCTCTCATAAATCTGGTTATATTACAATCTAAAGAGAGTGCTCAGTTTACAGCCTTGTTAACATGCTAACAAGCAAGATTTTACATTCTACAAGCTCCTTATTAAAGTGGTAAATTAATTAGCTTGCCCAGACAATAAAGGTCCAAGACCAGCAACTAATAAGAACTTAATTTTGCTTGTGTTTCAAACACAGTCACACACATTCCAATGACAAAGTTTCAAGGTCAGATTACTGGGTGTCAGGACTAGGTTTTTGCTTGGCCTCTCTGCAGAAAAGTAAAATTTGTCCTGCCTCCCTTTGTCTGCCCAGTACAAAGAACAGTTTTGGAAGAATTGACAAAATATGGGCTAGGTCAACAGTGAAATGTTTCTGCTTCTATTGTTAACAGATCATTAGTAGTACTTATTTTTTTCTTACTACATACCCTTTTTCTTTATGATTTTTCAGTCTGTGTTCATCACTGTGACTAGCATTGCCATTTCCAGTTGTCATTTACAAGTAAATGACCATCACAATCAGAAACCCCAGCCACCACTGGAGTCATTCTTTGCTGCTATAAACCCACTAGTAAGTAATAATTTTCTTCTGCAGTAGAAAAGGTTCCTGTAAGTATTTGGCTCTCAGTACTCACTGACTTTATTAATCTTTTATTGGCTTCCACTCTTTTTATGTCATTGGAGGGAAAGTTGCTCACTTCTAATGAATGAAATACAGGATTGAGCTATATCCTATTCCTGTCTGGAATTTCAAGAGTTTATCCTTGCTTCTACTCTGCCCATATCTATTAACAGAATTTCTCCTGCATCCTCTGACGCACAAGATTGTTTGCCCCACTGTTCTGGCCTATAACCTCTCGCCCCTTTTTGCACCCTTCCTCTCCCAGTTTTTATTTCTTTGCCTCTGTATTTTTTTCAAAATCTGTTGTTAAGAACATAAAAGTCAGAGCTCAGCCTGAACCTTGCACTTGCAAGCCAAGTCTGTTCATTAGCTTCATGGAAACACATTCTTCATACAATACAGGAAAGCCAAGCAGCCATGCAGCCCAAGTTGGGAATGAGACACAGCTAGATTATTGGCAACTGGCAAACAGAGAAGCAAAGGATTATAGAAATGTAATCTATTCTATGTGAAATAGAGGCATGAAATATTATAACCTGTTAACATTAGCATCTGAAACATCCATAAGGCTGAGACAACCTATTGGAAACTTGCTCATTTAAAATTTAATGGTGTTTTCCTGTAGATATTTTATAGATAGGTCGGAGTTAAATACATTATAGGATTCTAAACTGTAGACATTAGTGGAAACAGGCACTAAAATCCAGAAGGGGGATATAATTTCCTAAATGAGGATAAGAGCTAATCAATCCATGTCTTTCTAAAATCTAATTATAAAGTCTAAATACTTTATGGATAAGAGATTCAGATAATGCCCAAGCTGTTTAGCACTTGGAAACATACCTCAGGTGATAGCTTTAATAGTGGGTTTTCAGCTGCACACAGTCCAATTGTGGCTACAAAGTTCTAGAACTTTGTTTATTCAATGCTTATTCAAGGACAGGAATACCAGAGCAAGGTAATTTTGTTTTTTCTAGAGGTCTTAAGCCATTTATGGTAATACATGAAAATTTCCTTCTTCAACTAAAAGACAGGCAAATAAACAAGAAGACTGTCCCACCCTAACCATTTATTGTTTACAAATATGCTGGGACAGGAAAACATTATCTACTTGCTGACAAATCCAGCTCTCTAAGCAGCTAAACCAGGTTTGGTACAGAAAGCTTGTTCAAGCCCTTTCTTTCCAAGTCTTGAAAAACTCTGCAGGGCCAGCCCAGGAAATCACATGCACGTACTTCAAAAATATGAGCAAGGACCCCAAGAGCACCAAGGGGCGCTGCAGCCTCTTCCCTTACTGCTGGCCCATGGCTGATCCAGGTTACTGTCACCCAGTATGTTTTGCCCTCCTACTTGGGGTGCTGCAAGCTGTCACCACTGGCTCCCACTTGCCTTCCCCTGTGGAGCAACCAGACCTCGCTGCCCCCTGACAATGTGATTCACAATCACTTTTCCCTCACATTTGCTTCATGATAGATCTGCGATATCAATCAATTCATAACTTCTCCACATGTTCCTTGAATGCTCATAGCAGACAGTTTGGGATTTGGCATTACCTATCTCTTCAAACACCTTTGAGTCTAAAGCCTGGAGAAGTTGGACAGAACAAACCAATGTAGATTTTTCAAGACTGTGATTCTCAGGGAGAACAACCAACTTGCCTCTCAGGACCCCAGCCTCTTCTTTTCAAACATCTTAACATAAGAAACAAATTTCTGTAGCTGCCCAGCATTGAGATATAATGCACACAAGGTCTGAAGAAAATAGCATGGACTGCCTCAAATATCTTTGCTAAGATTGCCATGTATGTCTTAACAAGTGTCTGCCCAGAAGGAGCTGCACTGAGCATCATCTCACAGAAACACCACAGATCTCCTTGCTGTTACAAGCGGGGCAAGAGTCCCATAAGGTAGGAAGAACAGAAGTCACTGAAGGCTGAGCTTTAAAATTCTTGCAACCTATTATTTTTAAATACTCTCCAAAAGCTAATTAAATCATCAGGGAAGACATAAGAATTAGGATGAAAACCAAAATGTTGAGATAACCACCATGTTGCATATGAATTAGAAAGAATTTATGTTGATTTTTCTATTTGTCAGACAAGGTTCAAAAACAGATTTTCACTATATTAAGAGGAGAAAACTGTAGACTGAGTGGGCAGCAGGTGGATGTGCTTGGAGGAGTTTAGCTTGTGTAAGGAAATAAATACATTTGAACCTTGAATCATGAGAATAAAGGGGGCAAGAGCATGTGATTGAAAGGTAGCACTTGTTTAACAAACAATTTAGAGGTAGGCTATGAAAGATTCGGAGCATATATCAATATAATTACAACTCTAACATCAGGAAAAGAGAGGCTTAATTTTAGAATTATTTTTTCTTCAAGAGAAGAAAAATACTGCTTCTAAAGGAAGAATTAGTCATGAAACACTGTACAAGCGAGAAACAAGAAACCAAGGTCATGTCAGATTTTTACAGTCAACGCATGTTAACAAAAAAAGCCATTCTTACACATTTTTCAAATCTGTCTTTTTTTTTCCTTCAATGTCAAATTAAGTACTTGTAGTAAGAATTCCAAGAACTAAAATCCAGTTATGTCAACAGAAAGTCTTTCAGCTTTGGTGCACTTGGCTCCATGATCAGGTTCTTTGCTTTCAGTAAGAGCTTTAGTTTCTTTATGATGCTCTGCACATACCTTGACACCACTTTGGTGATATATACCCTGTAAGGTTAAGAAGGCAGTTTCAATTCTGCATGCAGTGTATATTCAACCTGTATTTTTCAGCAGAGCTGGACTTCTGTATTTTATTAGCATGGGCATTTGTCCACCAGGAATTGGTGTAGACGCTGGTCTGACATTGTAGGTCACTTGACAGAGAGTGTTGTGGGCTGAAAGGGGAGGAAAGAACAGTTGCTATCAGTGTAGAATTTATAAGTGATCTGAAGGTATCTTTTCTCATCTGAGATGCCCCTTTTTATCAAAGGTAGATAAGGGGTTTTTTGCTTGTTGACAGTCTTGAGGGACAGCAATGTTTTCAATGCACAATCAGTCTAAATCAGACTGAATTGGTTTTCTTCAAAACTTCCAGTGAGCTATAAGTTCCCGCACTTGGGACATTTCAGTGAAACTCTGTCATGGTTGTCAGGCATGGAGCATCCACTTCCCCTGAAGAAGTGCCAGGCTCTCCATTGAGAGAACTGACTGCAACTCCCAACCCCTGCCCCCCTGCTGGGAGAGAGGAGATAGTGAATTTGGGAGTAATGTTAAGCCCATGAAGAAGGAAGGTGTGGGGAAAAGGTGTTTTTAAGATTTGGTTTTATTTCTCCTTACCTTACTTTGATTTCTTTGGTAATAAACTAATTTCTCCAAGTTGAGTCTGCTTTGCCTGTGATGGTAATTGGTGAATGATCCCTCCCTGTCCTTATCTCCACCCTCAGCCTTTTGTTATACTTTCTCTCCCCTGTCCAGTTGAGGACAGGAGTGATAGAATGGCCTTGGTGGGCATCTGGCATCCAGCCAGAGTCAATCCACCACAGTGAGTCATTCCAAATCAAGTGTTTTGGCATTAGAGAACCGATGGTTTTCCACAGACAGAACTGCACTGGAATACTAAATGTGCATATAACACGGGCCACAAGGAACTGCAAGTACTTCAGAAGACAAGGTTGAATTCTAACCCTGTCTCAACATATTAGAGGTATGGTCTGAAAAACTGTATCATGATATTCCAGAGGATCAACGTATTATATTCAAGAAGAAATAACCACCAACACAAATGCAGTTGACTAAGTAGCAGTTCTATGGGAACGGTTCATGAGCTATACCATAGCTAATAATGTCATGCTGTTGGTAAAAGAAAAAAAATCATCCTGGGAAATATAACCAGGCTAAATAAGACACAGACCAATCTCCTGTTCTGCTCAGCCTTAGTGAGACCTTGGCTAGAGCAATGCCTCTGTGAACCTGGGATATTTGAACAGACATTGACCACTTCATATTCACAGAAAAACAAAAATGATCGAAGACCTAGAAAACATGATCTATGAGGCAAGATCGAACTAACTGAGTTTGTCCAGTTAAAAGAGACAGAAGTACACAGGGTCATCTCTCAAAGTGCGTAAAAGGCTGCTGCATAGAGGTAGGAGATAGTTCTCCATAAGGATGGATGGAAAACAGTTTACATTTGAGCTAGAGTTGAGCTATGTAGTGGGAAGAGTAGCACAGTACAGGATAGACAGCAGGAGATGTTATAGACTTTTCACAGCAGCAGGTATTAAAAAAAAAAAAAGCTAGGCAAAAATCTGTTAGGAATGTCAGTGGTTTTTCTCACCATGCGTTGGGGCTAGGAGTGAGCCAGACACTTCCTGTCATGTAGTCCCTCATACCTCCCAGGCTCCGATTCCCAGCCATGTCTCTGTGTAAGATAAATAAATTAATTCAAGCGTTCTGCAGAAAATATTCTTGCTCTTAATTGAAAGAGCCAGATAAGTTATCATCAGTGCTGCAAAGAGCAGCCTGAGAGAAAGAGAAAGGAAGAAGAGGCAGGTGAGCTCCGTACAGCCTGGCTGGCTGGGGTGACAGGGAGGCACAGTGCGAGTCTGGCTCTCCTTACTCAACCTAGTTATGATGAGTAACTGGTAGATGCTTAGCTGCCTTCCTCTCTTCCCCATTCCCTTGACTAACAAGCAGTCTAGACATTAAGCTGCTGGGTAACACTAAGATTTAGATTTTCTGGAAAATATTTATTCCTTTTTATCAGCATACGGTAAGGTAAGAAGATTTGATGTACAAAAAAAGAAAAAGTAATTGATGTTTTATCTAGGGATAATTATCTGTCTTTCATGTTGCTTCTTCCTACGTAGAAGCTTAGCTGAAAAAGCTGTTCTACTTTTCAATTATATTTCTTCTGGAAGACTTTTTGCTTGTTAAAGCTTTTGAAAATGTGGAACAGTATCTACCTAGTAGGTCTAATAAAAAAAGGCTCTATTAATCATAATCAGAAATTGCAATCAACTCCACTACAGGTATAATCTCTCTCTCAAAATATGATAAAAGATAGGATCAATCATCTAATAAACTAGTCATTGCAGTATTTTTCTTCTTAGGCACATTCTCTTAACTGTATATGCTGAGTATCACAAAAATAAAATATCTGAGATAAAAAAATAAGAATATAATATTTACTTGATGGAAATGACTGAAAAGAAATGACTTCGTTTTGTTTTCATCTTTAACATTTACCAGATTTTATTCTTATAAGTAACAAGCCCCAAATCTGCCTGTTGAAGTTCCCAACTTACAGATGTTGAGATCTTAGAAATGTTGGGATCTTAGAAGGGGGTTCTTATCAAGTTTGTTCATTCTACAAATGTCATGAGGGACATAAATCAAAGTCAGGGTTTTCTGAAAGGCTTCTGCCTCTGTAATACATGGAACCAAAATCCTGGATTTACACCCACCTGGGTGTAGATCTGTTAAACTGTGGCTAAAACCCAGCTACTTTGTAGAGCCCTCATTAAAAATACATTAAAAAAAAAAAATTAAACATGTTAAGATACTATTCTACATCCATGATGGGCAAGAGTCATATAAAGGCACCTAAATTTCTGCCTGATTATGTAGTCTAGAAGATACACATGGCCATAACAGTAATCATGCATGCTATATAAATTTGCTATTAAAACTATGTATTGTAACTTTTCCTTTGAAAATAAAAAACAAGCTAATTAATCTAATCTACATCTTTGCTGAATACAGTCATTAGGGTAAGGGTATTCTATGGTCTTGTCAACTTGTGTGTCAGCAGTTTTCCTGGCACCAAAACCTTTGAATTCTTTAAATAGAAACTTAACAATTTACACTGATCACGCAGGGAATAAGTTAAAAAATGCCTCGACTTAGAATGAGAATCTAGTCTGACGTTCAGTGGGGGTTCTTAATTGAGAAATATTGATGTCAAGGAAAAAGAAGAAAGATGAAGGGATCACTCAGTTCTTCAGACCACTTAAGTCATACCAGGAATACTGCATCCACTTTTGGTCCTCCCAAGTTCAATAGAGACTGGAAAAACTGGAGACAGTCCAGTGAAGGGTCACCAAGATGATCAGAGGATTGGAGAAGTGGCATTTGAAGACAAGGTGAAGGAATTGGTTTTGTTGAGCCTGAAGAGAGAAGGCCTGGGGTGGATGTTATCACAGTCTTTCACTACCTAAAATGTGTATATAAAGGATGAAGGTGCTCTCTGTAAGGATACACTGTGACAGAACAACTGGCAATGAGTGTAAGTTGCTTCAGCGGAAATTTTGCTGGGATATAAACAAATAATTTTTAACCACAAAAATAATTAAACATTGGGAAAGGCTGCAGTGGTGGGTTGACCCTGGCTGGATGCCAGGTGCCCACCAATGCCACTGAATCAGTCCCCCTCCTCAACTGGACAAGGGAGAGAAAATACAACAAAAGTCTTGTGGTTCAAGATAAGGACAAGAAGGGATCACTCACCAATTACCATCACAGGCAAAACAGACTCAACTTAGGGAAACTAGTTTAATTTATTACCAATCAAATCAGAGTAGACAAATGAGAAATAAAACCAAACCTTAAAAACACCTTCCCCCCACCCTCCCTTCTTCCCAGGCTTAGCTTTATTCCTGCAGCGGGATGGGAATGGGGGTTGCAGTCAGTTCATCACACGTTGTCTCTGCTGCTCCTTCCTCCTCAGGGGGAGGACTCCTCACACTCTTCCCCTTCTCCAGTGTGGGTCCCTCCCACGGGGTGCAGCCCTTCAGGAACAGGCTGCTCCAGCGTGGGTCACCACGGGGTCACAAGTGCTGCCAGAAAACCTGCTCCAGCGTGGGCTCCTCTCTCCATGGGTCCACAGGTCCTGCCAGGAGCCTGCTCCAGCGTGGTCTCTCCACAGGGTCACAAATCATTCTAGTTCACAACTAATCCAACACCAGGTAAAAAAATTAAATGTGTTGCAATATTCTCATCTACATGTAGACTACTACAACCAAAAACATTTCTGAAGGCATTATTTCCAATTTGGACAATAAGATTGTTCCTTACATGTATTCTAAATGCACTATACAACCTGCTCCTCTATGTAATGTCCTAGACACTGGCTCTGTAAAGAATTGGTTTTCTGCTTGGATTAACTTTTTCTGTATCAAGTATCATTTTTTCCTCTTTTATTTACAGTTCTTCTCTGACATCCAAAGGCAAAATTAACCAATAAAATGTGTTTATGTATTACAGCAGACTGTAAGTCTATGTGTTAACAAATAAAAAGCCCATATGGCAATGTCCTCTTTCGGTGAGCAACTGATGTACATTCCTTCTGACAAAAGTCAAAAAGTCAACTTTAATATGCCAAAACTGAATTTAAAATTGTATTTTTGACAAAACTACAAAATTGTATTTTGTCACTTTTAGAACTCAAAACTATCATACTGCAGGATATTTTCACGAAAATCCCCTGTCACACAGAGGACGCACAGCCATCACAGCCAGCCAGTGCCATAGCAGTTCAATAGGCATGTTGTATTGCCTCTTGGCTCTAGCAGAGGATTCATTTATGGAGAACAAACTTAGTTTTAGCCCAGACTCATCTCACCAGACTTTGGATACACAGCTGAAGCACTTAGAGTTGAGCTCGTAGGTGTTATTTCTACAGTTATGGCCAGAAGTGTTTAAGGAGAGCTTTATTTCTGAGTCGGTGTTTTAGATAGCAGTCTTTCCTGAGAAGTTTTTTAGGCTTATCTTTTACCAGACAGCACTGGTATTCTTAGAGGGTTTCCTGGCTTGGAGTTTGCCTTGTTCTCCTTTTCACCTAATGTCCTTACAGGTTCTGGTGTTTCCCCACACCATCTGTGGTTAAAGTGTAAATGCAGCTCAGGGCAGTAGAAGTGGAGACTGGGAACAAATGTGTTCATGCAGAGTTAGAGAATCTATACCGGGTGAGCTAGAAAGAGGCAGACACAAAGATACCTTCATAGATAAAAAGATTATTTCATCACTTGATTTCTATGTAAATTGCTAATTTACAACATTACAAGAGCTTGAAATAACACTTATTAAAAATCAAAGATACCTAGAGGACTTCACTGCCGTAGGATCAGAGTCCTGAATGCATCCCTCTCCTCCTATCCTCTGTGGAACATGAAAATGCATTTATCTCCACTTAAATAGAAATTTGAGTTCTAGAGAGACCAGAGGGATCTCCCTGTTAGCATGAAGAGAAACTGGTGCCAAAACAAAACAAAATAAAGACCTTGAGATTTTATGACCAAATTGCCTTTCCTCACTTGTTGCTATGCTGCAGAGGATGGAGACAGATGTTCAAAGTTAAATTAACTCAAACTTCCCTTGAAAAATGATATGCAAGACACAATTGAGTTCGTATTCCTACAGAAAACAGGAAAAAAAATAAGACTAGATTATTTGAAATTAGAGTTGTCCTATAAATCGAAGAATTTAGATGTACAATTCGAGCTCAGAATCACCACTCACAAACAGCACATTAGGGTTATTTAGATTCATACATTGTATAACTAAGCAATGAATTTGAATACATGCACATATCTAACAATTCCTAAATCCAATAAGTCAGTCCTGATCAGATTTTTTAGCAAAATGCTTATAACAAATCATAGAAACATTGAATGGTTTGGGTTGAAAGGGATCTTAAAGACCATCTAGTCCAACCCCCCCTGCCATGGGCAGGGACACCTTCCACTAGACCAGGTTGCTCAAAGCCCCGTCCAACCTGGCCTTGAACACTGCCAGGGAGGGGGCAGCCACAGCTTCTCTGGGCAACCTGTGCCAGTGTCTCACCACCCTCACAGGAAAGAATTTCTTATATGTAATCTAAATCTACCCTCTCTCAGTTTAAAACCGTTACCCCTCATCCTATCCCTACACTCCCTGATCAAGAGTCCCTCCCCACCTTTCCTGTAGCCCCCTTTAGGTACTGGAAGGCCACTATAAGGTCTCCCTGGAGCCTTCTCTTCTCCAGCTGAACCCCCCCAACTCTCTCAGCCTGTCCTCACAGGGGAGGTGCTCCAGCCCCCTGATCATCTTCGTGGCCTCCTCTGGACCCACTCAAGCAGGTCCATGTCCTTCTGATGTTGGGGGCCCCAGAGCTGGACATGGCACTGCAGGGGGGGTCTCACAAGAGCAGAGTAGAGGGGGAGAATCATCTCCCTCAACCTGCTGATCCCACTTCTTTCATATAGTTTACTGTTTTAAAATATGGAAAAAAACTAAAATACAATTTAAAATCTCCATTGCTTTCTTTACAATTACTGAGGTACTTCACACTAAAAATTTATCATACAAATATCAGTGAATGTTTAAATCTACAATCTCTATACCCTGTAAAAACTGTGATTCCTATTTATCCCAATAGTCAGAATTCTTCAGTAAGACTGTCACTTGCAGAAGTTTTTGCCACTGGAGATGGAAATGTAATTTCTGTCTTCCTTTTAGCTAAAACCAATGTTAAACATAGATGAGTTTTCTTCAGTGTTGTTTTTACACATACCTTAGTTATCTAAGGTATCTGATAAAATCTTGGAGATGTTGAGAAAAACTTGTGAAGTGTTCTCTGCAAATTAAATGAATTTCACACAGCTAATAATTGAAAAGGTTGGACAAACTTGTGTAGTATTATTTTCTATAGTTAATCAAAGAGAAGAGCTGATGGCAGTTTCACAGGATTCAAACAATAAAAAAAAAAAAAATCTATTGTTGAATCAGATTCTTGGATAAGGTGTCTAAGGTGATAAGGTGATACTAAGGATAAGGTGAATACTAAGGAATTTTCTCTCACCTCTTGTAAAACATCCAGGGACAGTTAGAAGATGTGGGTTAAAATTAAACATACAAGTAAAGCAATTGATAGACACTTATGGCCTTTGTTCAGGATTTTTTTTCTTAAGTATTATGTACAAACCACTACATTTGTAAAACAGGGTATAACAGATGAAAGTTATGCCTTTCTTACACAGCCCTTCTGGAACTGCTCACTGACAGATGGCCTTACTGTCAGTATTAGGGCTGATTTTTATTTTTCTTTTCAGGCATGGTGATGAATATTAAGGCCTTGTAAAAAGAATGGACACATAGGTAAAATGCACTACTGATTGTATTAATTGCCTCAAAGCCTTGATTAAAAATGTAGAATTTTTAAACAATCGTCTTTGCTCTAAATTGGAAGGAGAGAGAAAAACATTCTAGGCACTGATTCATAATACTTCATATAGCTGTGTAATTAGATCTATACATGTTTTAAGCTTTACAATATGTTATTTTGCAACTGGCACATCATTATCTAAATTTAAGGATAAGTACAGCTTCTGGGTTTCAGCACAACCATTTTGAACGAAAGGGTGAGACAGTGGCTGCAATTACCTTCCCAAAATCTTTGAATTCTATGGTTTGTTTTGTGGTTGGTTGGTTGTGGTTTTTTTTCTCTCTGTTACTTAAGCAAATAGTTATGGAATATCCACATAAAGTACAAAACAGACTCCACAGGAGGAAGAAATCTAACTATATCTGTGAACGTCAGAAAGCAAGTGAAGCACAGGCAGACTTCCAAAAGACCTCAGTCCATCTCTTCCAGGGTTAGTGTCCAACATGAGTCCTCAGGCACTGACTTTATCAGGTCAGAGACAGGTAGGAATGAAAACCAGCATTTTCCCTCAGGTAATGGGATAATTTTTGTACTACAACCTCAGACAAGGTGTCAGGTAATATCTTTACACATGGAGTAATAGATTTTCTTTCTTAAAGGCACTACAATTGAAATGGACAAAATAGATTGTTATCTGTATTTTCTACCTGGGTATCAATGTGGAGAGAAGTTAAAAGATTTGACCAAGAACCCTGTGATAGAACCAAGATTTGAACGTGCAGCAGAGTCTAGTCTCTTCTAGTACAATACCCCTTTGCTCAAATAAGCCCATCAACGTGACAGCATCACTGTTTTTAAACCTACATGCTTCTTAAACTGCCACTGTTTCTGTTTACTCAAGCATATTCAAGAAACCTGTTCTTACCACTTACCTAACACTCCCACCCATATGGGGACCCATACAGTTGACATATGAAGGTTATAAAGATGAACTTCTCAAATTACATCCAAGAAGCAATATTAAGGAGGACCTTCAAAGTATCTTCTTCTCTTCCAAGGGCAGACAGATGCCCAGACCTGCCAAATTAAAGTGCCTCAGTATCAACTCTCTAGAACAAGGCAGATACCTGAGAGACGCCCTTTATCCTCATAGCAGTCAGAGATTGAGGTACTTAACATTGCATGTTAGAAAACTAGTTCCTCTGACTTCAAAATTGGTACTACCAGTCCATTGATTTCTGGGTGGAGTGCAGCTACACTATTCCTTATGAAATCAATACTACTTATAGCATCACCCACTGTGTTTTGTGCAAACCACAGCTTAAAATTCTTTAACCTGTAGCCTAACTCAGTAATTCATCTTCTGAACGACAAATGCATGGGTAACTTTGACATTTTTCTTCTACTTTGACAGTTTTTGCTTCTGTTCCAGTGGTGCTTGTAAATGTAAGTACAGGGAATGTCTCCCAAATCAATAGATCCTGCCAACATAGGGGTAAAAAACCCTTTAATTAATCTATTGTCCTGGATATACAGAAATAGTCCAGGGAGCTAATAAGATCATCAGGTCAGGAACCTTAAACTGAGAAGGTAGAAAAAAAACCTGTCAATCAGGAGCAAAGACATAATACCTTCTTTTTCTCTTATCCTGTACTTAAACCATTCTTAGTTGCATCCAGGTTGATTCTCAGTCTGTGAGCTCTCATCTTCTGCAGCAAGGTGGTGTTTCTTCATGAGCGGTTCCACTAAAATTTAACTAAATATAAAGAATTATACTGAACAGAGAGGCTAGAATATGTTGTGGTATATGTGTGGTTATAATTATACATATAGGATTTTCTCATGGTTAGTGAAAATGAACAATAAAGATGAATGCTGGCACCCCAAAGACTTTTTTTTTCATGCATATGTGAGTTCTTATAAAGTCTCATTATGTCTTTATCCAGAGAGAAGTGCAATGAATTATTCTTTCACGCTGTTGGGCTTAGACTTTTTAGTCACCTTCCTCCTGTGCCTGGCCTCCTCTCTCTGTGCATGATATGCTCACAGACAAGTCTGCAAGGTCAGATACTATAAAAATGTATCAAATATTAAATATATAACAAGTATTAAATATTTACTCAAAGCCTGTCCTCAATTCCAGAAGCAGGTTGCCTGTCTGCACACTCTCTGTAGATAAGCTGCAGTCAAACTGATTTGAGTAACTGAATCTTTCAGAAGCTTTCCAAAACCTTGCTCACCAGTTCCTCAGCTTTGTCTGCACCTTGAAAACAAAGAGAAATCCTTTAAATATGCCACAGCTGTGTGTTCAAATCAACCTGCACGGCTTTGCCTTGGGAGCTCTACCAGTCTATTAATGAGTCTTGGCTGAGGAGCATGAGCACAAGACGGCAGGTGCCTGGCGAGCTGTTCCTGGCTATTCACATGTTGACAGCACATCTCAGCAAACAGTTGAAGAGAATTTGAGTGCATCCACTGGTTGAGCACACACTATTGTGTCACCCAGGGACACCCAAACCTCATGTTTGCAGGCGACTTGTGGCAGGCCTGCACAAAGCAGTCACTGACAGCGCAGACGTAACCCACTTTCCCCCTTTACAGGTCACGATATGTTTATATGATCACAAGGACTTCATTGCTCAAGACTGATGCAGGGTGGGGGGTGGTGACAGCTAATTATTTTCTCCCCAAACAAGCTATTGCAAACAGAAGTTTTGTTGAGGAAGGAAGCTCTTTGGTTGCAAACTAGAGGAGCCAGCAGCCAGCTTACTCCCTGTGCATAGGGGAACAGACACAGCCACAACAAATTCCCAGAGCTGCTTCTGCCTGCTGGCTTCAGTCTGGATTTATCTGGATTAAGTTTCACCAGTGAGGAATGAAATAGCACCACTTAACTATCCACTCATATGAGTAACTCCAACTGTCCTGACAGAACTACAGGGTTATTCTATGAAATCAACACTTACTTCATTCTTACTTCTAGCCACACCAGTTAACAATCTCCTTCTAACATGGTTCTCTTTCAAAACCAATGGACTGAGATCCAGAAAATCTGGGGTTTTCAGAAACCACAACAGTTGTTCTGCTGCAGTCTTCCTCAAAGTGCATGCTATGTATAAACTGCAGTTAAGAGTTGTAATTCATGGGATCTGTCTGTATAGAAATCAAATTACTATAGCTAGCTGTTAATACTTTTAGAAACATATTTCCTGCCTGGTTTTCTTTAGGGCATCTTAGTTTTCAGCTTCAACTCTGTGGCATTAGAGAAGGGTCTACAGAGAGACTGTCGAGATACTTTGGAGACTGTGAAATATGAATATGACGGACAGCACGATGGAAATTACCAATGCCTTGAGAACATAAGCAACATAAGCTCTTCTCTTCAATAAAACACATCTTTGCAAAAAAAAAAAACCTTAAAATAGTTTAAAAGCATTCTTGAGCTGGAAATATTAGGCTTGAAGTTCCATAAAACTCAGAGGAAAGTTCAGTGTCTTTAGAAGTTAATGGAAACAATGTTACTCATTAAGTCTAATTGCCCACTTTTAGTTAAGATATTTCATTTGTGGGCTAACCCTTCTCTCAGGTATCTCAGCGGGACTTTCAACTTCATATTGATTCTATTCCTGGATTATCCCTACAGCTATTAGCATTCTGGTACTTCATTTCTCTCACACTCATGACACTAGAAGTGGAAGTTGCATCCACAAGAAAACTTGAGGTTTCCTGGCAGAGGCAAGATTTCAGAGATGGTGACAAGTATCTCTGTGCTGCTATCAGGATCCACTTGCTTATGAAGAGTTGGGGGAAAGAAGCAGAGCCACAGCGTGATGGCAAACATAAACCTTCTTGGGCCCAAAAAAGCAAAAAGAGGGGAGCACATGCCTACCATAGAAAATGGTATTCAGCCCAGCTCTCCTGGTAGTCCTGCAAAGTTTGAATGCTACTCGCCTTACATTTGCCCTTGACAGTGTCCTAACACTGGTCTGCAGATTCCCATGGGGATACACTCCTAAAATTAAATGTATGCTCATCAGGGCATCAGTGGTGACTCTGTGATTTATTCAGAAAGCACTAAAATATTTGGAGTAAAGGAAACCTAACAGCTCACACATTCAAAAAGTCAGTACACAAACTTAATACCTTGTTGAATATACAGGCAAACAGGCTTCATGAACCTCATGGAAGGCAGTGGTGATGAAAACATCAGTGAATTGAGTGACAAGTGGATAAGTCATTTTGTAACAGTTGGAGAGAATCAGACATCAATATCTTTATTTCTTAGTTGTGAATTACTGGCTGTCAGCTATTTGTTTTACGATTGTGATGTTTCAGTTGCTGTTAACAACTGCTTGTTGCTCAAAATTGCATAGAAGTCTTTACATAAAATATGATATGGCAATTTTTTCAAATTCCTTCTTCTCTAGGAATAAATTTATTCAAAGTTATATAGAGATCTCTGTATTTTTGTTGACAATATAAGAAGCCCATTTTAGCATTGGCCTGTTTGCCCTTTTTAGCTATGTTATTCTCTTTTAGGAAGAGTTTAAGATTAGCAAAATAATCCTAACACATAATATTCAACTATAAAAAATTTTCCCTTTTGCTTTCCCTGTCATATATTTCCTGTGAAAGCACTATCTTCTGAACAAACTGGTTGAATAATTAGATGGCAGTGTAATCCAACAGGGCAACACAATACCTGATCAGCAAGTTCTATTTTAAATCTACTTTCATCTTTACTCATTTGTCCTATTAGCTGCACAGTGTGGGGTCTGGGGAACATCTCCTCCTCTCCCTGTTTAACCAGGAGACAGCAGGTACAGAGTTCCCATGCCCTGACAGACAAGAAAATTTGGCAGCAGGTATAACAAGCAGTGCCTCAAAATCAGACACTGGTTATCAAGAAAAACACGTGCTATTTGAACAACCGCTCCATCACCACTGCTCCTCCTCCCTGCTTCTGACCCCGGCCTTTCCTGCGGTCACTCTAGGTGACCAAGCTACAGTCTAGTGAACAGTGGAGCTGCTTTTATCTTGTCTCGATATCTGTTTGACATCTACTATCATCAATAAGTTCAATAGCACAGAAATAAAATGAGAATTGAACAGCTTAGCCTGCTTACTACATGATGTGGCAACTGGTGTAAATCTGATGTAACGTGTTCATGCCTGTCTCGCTCCTAGGTAATTTATAATAGCCTCAAGTTCCAATATAAAAAGCACATAGCTTCAGGGAGACATGTCAACTTCCCTTACACGGGCTGTCATTCCCTTGGAAACATAATAATTAAGATGTCTGGTGTAACTGCTTCTGCCAGAAATATTTTTAGATTTCAGCCCATTTCAAGAAACTTAGAATTTAAGGGGAAAATTATTAAATGCTGCATGATAAACTACAGAAAGTATTCCTACTGTCAGGAGAAACACACGAACAGATACTCACCCAAAATTCATTGCCAATAATGTGAAAACTATCTTATCCAGAAAAAAAATATAAATGATAGCAAGATAAAATAAAAATAACAATAGTAAAGATGAGTATTAACTTGACAAAGAAAAAGGGCAGCTGAAACGGAACTGAAATGGTTCTTACTGACAGGAGAGATCCCCATCTGCTTAGGTATTTTCACAGGTCTGGAGGTGCTGGTGTGACCCACCAGCTGCCTCTCCAATGACCTATGTATTGGCCAATGCATGTTGATTGCTGGAGCTGATGAGTAGCTCAAAAGCATGTCCTCTCACAGCTGGGGAGTCAGAGGCTCTTACCTGACTGGAAGGGGCCACAAGAGATGAAACAAATGCTGTGAGACAGTTGCATAGTATTTAGTGTACTGCTAGGCTGTCAGAAATAGTTAATTCTCATTTAGCATTAATCAGTGAAATAAGACTCAATTAAACAAGTTGTAACCAGGATTAACAAGTGACATTAATTTGCCAGTTAGGAAATGAATATTTTTCTGCCCAGTTAGACATTCATCACGTAGGTTTCCATCTGTGGAGCTATTTAAAGGGAAATACCTTTGCTTGTGTTGTGTTCCTAGGTTTTCTCTGCTTTTCTCTGCAAATATTGCCACTGAAAGGCTCCAAAATTATAAAGACCTATATGAAAAAGCCACACAAGAAATCTGACTGCTCAGAATGAAGGAAAGACCCCTTAGCTGCAAGTGCACAAGCATCGCCTGCTTGTGAAGCTGATCAGATGAAGCACTGAGCAAGAAAGGATCTTGCAGGAATTACAATTTTTGAATCAATGCGACTGCATTATATGAATTGCTATGGGCTGTTATAGGCTTTGGTGGGCAGATAAGGCTGAGACCTGAGTAGCCAAAGAAACAAGTGTGTCCATTTTTAAGTTGCAGACTGGGGAAAAAAATTATAAAAATTAGAGAACAAAAGGTTAAGAAAGGAGATGAAAACTGTTAATGTTTTCAGATTGCACAACCCCAACTCCACACCTTTCCAGGAAGGTGGACACTGAACTCCAACTGAGGCTATATATTTAGTGCTAAGTGGAGCAAAATGATTACTTCGCAATGCCTTGCATAGCAGTCCCATTTATGTATATCATTATAATGTTTGTCCTTCTTGCAAGAGCATGATATTGTTCACTCATGTTCACCTGATAATTGTGCTTTTTTCTGCAAAATTGACTCCCACTCATTCTCCAGCCTGTAGTGTTACAGGTAATTGTTGCAAAGTTTTCTACCTCGCACTATCTTTATTGTACTGTGCATTGCTTGGTCCCTTTCTCTACTTCTGCAAAGTCACTCTGAATCTGAATAGTATTCTCCATTGTGTTTGAAGGATCCCTAGTTACATGTCATCTACAAATTTGATAAGTATATTCCATATTCTGTTACCCAAGTCACTAATGAGAATTCCAAGGCATACTGAGATCTGTTGAACCTCATTCCGTGCATCCCTCCATTTTGACAGCAAACCTCAATCATTATCTCATTCCAGAGCTCCAAATACTTTCAGACAGAGCTTACACTTTTTCCTATTTGATTTACGTTTCCTCCCTATTTTGCCTATAAGAATGTCATGTGAGACAATGCCAAAAACCTTAGCAGGTTTCTGACATATATTTTTTCTCCCCTTTCCAAAGAGTTTTGATTCTGTCTTAGAAGGAGATTAAGTAGGTTTCAAGTGACTTTTTTCTTGATATATGAATATGGGTTCTTATCTTCTTGTCTTCTGGATGCTAACAAATATTTTGTTGAAGCATGAAACTCAGTATATTTCCAGGAAAGACAGGTCAATCAGTTTAACCTTTATGCCTTAACTCATTTTTCTTCTCCCTCATGAAAAATAGCTACTTTTTTCCTTTCTTTTTGTCTTCCACTTTTTTTTAGTGGAAGAATTGCCTGTACAACTGTTCCTATTATTTAAATAATTATTTCAAGTTTTAAGTGGTTATCTTAAATTGCCAGTACTTTACTTGCATTCAGTATCCTAAATGATTGTTCTGTGAAGAAATATTCATTTATTTATTTTATGATGAACATTACAGGTCTGGGTGACGACAGAAGTAGAATGAAATTTTCTAAATTATTTTTAAAAACTTAGTCTTAAAGGGATTATTTTTATTTTTGCAAGCATGGTAAACCACTGATTTTTAAAACATCAGGTTTTTTTAAGCAGTTGTTCTCTGTTAAAGATTCACAAGAGAGGTAACAGGATACAAGTACAAGGAATTTGTTTCCCTTGATTGAAGTTTGGTGACATGTAGAAATGAGCTCATGACCCCATCACGGTTTTTATCTTTGGTATAACCACATGATAACTTCATCAACACAGCTCATGCATTTTATATCTCTCAGGAAGGCCAAAAGGATAATAGTCATAAGAAGGGTAGCAGTTGTTCACTGTTTAAGGAGCTACTTGGTTGAAACAAAATAGACACAGGTAGATGCTGCTGCTGTTCATGATGTGCTGAGTTTCTGTTGGTCTTGTAAATGTGACTTGGTGACTTTGCAAATACTGAAAATCTAGGAAAGAAAAGATCCCACCTTCGAGTGGGCCACAATCATGCCAAAATGTAGAGTAACTATGACAGGCTCTTATGAGTTAGTCCTCACTAAAACCAGACACCTGTGAGGATATGCTTAAGGCAATTAGCACCAGTTACAGGCTAGTATAAAGGAATGCTTAAGAAAGACAATACTTGGTGAGTTTGATGTTTTCCACTTTGTTGATCCTGAAAATATTCATCCTAGGACATTTAGAAGAACTGACTGAAGCAATCTCAAAACTATTAGCATTTATCATAAATATATATCTGAAAAACAGAATATTTTGTAATTCAAATGTCTATATCACAGGAGATATCTGTAGATAATGCAGAAAAGGAATTTTCTGTACAAAGGATCTCAATATTTTATCCTACCATCAGAAGGAAACCTTGCAGAAGAGGGCAATTCATATGTTCGTACCACTGAAAAAAACTGTTAACCCTAAAGTCTGAATCAGTCCCTGCAGGGTTGTGGAGACCTATGGAATTGCACCTGGACACAAAGGTCCACCTAGACAAATTCTTACTATAAGTAACCTGAAGTGCTTCTAAGGACCGGAGAACTTTGGGTGAGATGATGATAAAAACTTTCTCCTACAATCTGGGATTCAAAGAGCTCTCCATCTTGCGAGACAGAAGAAGAATTTCATGAAGTAGACACCAAATTTTATTAGATTAATATAATGTTATGTATCTTCTCCAGTCACAGATCTCCATAATTAAAACATCCCTTTTAAAGTGACTGATACATTTAGTTTATTTTTGTTCTCAATTTCTCCATCCATGGAGATGTTTTTTTTATTTAACCTTCTGTACTCCCATCTGCCTTTATATGATTATTCCAACTGAAAAATTCAATTCTCTGCACTGTCCATAAATAAATATTTTGTTGGCTGTATTTTGCAGCTGTCACAAACTACTCAGCAACAGAGGCTAATCTTGTAGCTTTAATAATTCCATCTTCAACTATCTTGCAATTAATTTGTTCAGTTTTAACTACTGGAATGAATTCCCCAAGCTTTGCAATTTAATACTAAATATACCCTAAATTATATTTATCTAACGTTTTATTTCAACCATATATTCTGCCACACTGTTTTCTTACGGTTCTTGAGCTTGCTTAGTTTGTTGATGATCTAACCTTGCCATTTCAAGTTCACGTCCAAAAGTGTGGTAATTCCCACAATATCCTGTCTTTTTTTCCCCTATGAATCCCCCTAGCTACATCAGAGATTGCCAGTCCTGTGAATAATGAATGAATAATTTAAGACTCAATTTCTTAATCTGTTGCAGTCATTCATTTTACAATGACTTTGATGAGAAATGAAGGCACTAACCATCTTGCAGGAATGAACATATCAGCTGTGATTTGTTAAAAGACTGGTTCTCAGTAAAAAAAAACTAGATAGAATTCAAAGTAATAATTGAAAGTGAAAGCCATGGGCATACAGATATTAATTAAAACCCTTTTCTTCCTAACCTGTAGTAACAGTTTAACACAAACCCCAGTGAGTTTCACATAGTGATAAATTTCATTTTCACCACCTCAACAGTAAAACACTAAGGTATGCAAGGACAGCATCTGCCATGTAAACAATTTTTCACTCCTTTCCAATCCTTGAGGAAATTAATATATTAAAAAATATTTTTTATAAATCTCCTATATATATCTTAGAATTCTCTAGCTTTATTCAAAACAATCACCTGTATAATATCTTCCAACACAGAGACACTTCTTTGTTCTGCCGTCTTGATCATTAAAGTAATTTTTAATAGAAAGCATAGGATTTTTTAATATATCATTAACAATTAATATTTCAAGGACAAAATCTCTTAGAAGTTCTTGTTTTAATTCTGTTCTTTGGAGTTTCACAGAAAATCTAAGAGAGGCCAATTTACAGCAGTTAATATGCATAAATGCTGGAGGTGAGACTCATTAGAATCCAAAATTTTTGAGTTCGTTAATTAAAACGGTGTCTGTATATTAACAACAAATTAATTTTATTTCCTACCTTTGTCTATACAGGCTTGAATTTAGTTAAGAAAAGTTAGAGAGAACAAAAGAATTGTGATGGAAAAAATAAATAAACAACACAAATTTGAAACATGAGTGAGAAATTCTATCCCGTAAGATACAGAAATAGGAAGCCCATTTTCTTGTAGCTTATAAATGTAAATTTATTTCTAAAAAAAGTAATATGGTATATGAAATCCCCTTATATATACACAAATAATGGATATCTAATATTCAATATATATTACACAAACTCTTTTTGTATTTGAAAGGTGAAAAAGAATGAGGATCAGCAGTTACTTATTTAAAAACCTTGCCAACAGCAAATATTGGAAGAAGTTATCAATAAGACAAAAATAAGCACCCATGGTTCCATGAAAGCAACCTATTTCTTTCCCATGTAACAGCATTTAATCACACTAGAACTAAGTAGGAGAGCCAAAGAGCTACTGGCACTGCAGAGAGAAGGGGAGAGGTTTCCATTTCCAGCCTTACTGGAAAAAAAAAAAAAAAAAAATTCCATTGTAAGTGCTAAGAGATGGAGGAAGGACTGGTGCATAATTCTGGCTATGACAGGACCATACCTCTGCTGGGAGACAACTCAAGGAAAATAGCCTTTAAGGTACCCAAACCATTCTTCTCCCCAACAGATTTCATGTTTGGTGTTGATTTTATTAATGTCTCTCATCTATTTGCCCTCATGAGGACCAGCAGATCTCAAATGTTCCTTGCTTTGGCATACAAACTATGTAATCAGCAATGATTGTAGAGACTGAATCAAGTGCTGAGTGTACTTACACAACAGAACTTGTGTGGTTGCATTTTATTAGTTAGAGGAGGCTTTCTTGCCTGGAGTACTAACTTTTAGAAAAATAAAGACAACAAGCAAAAAGTGAACATCGAGCTGAAGACAATAAAACTGCACACTAGCACAGAAGATTAAAGAAAGCACTGAGACACCCCTCACGCAGGGCAATGAAGACAACAACCTGGTATTTATCAGTACTGCTGGTGCGACTTCACTGGTGGACAACTGGGTGAGTGTCTTTAGCTCTCCTGAACCTGACTTGGATTTAGAAAATATATGCTGTATCTTGATCTGCTTAATAAGAGTGTGGTACCTGTCTCCAGTCATATTCTGGGTATACTGTGCTTCCAACTATCCAAAAAAACTTTATCACTTTTTTTTTTTATTTTTACCTTCCTCAAAATGTCCCTTTTGCTACAGGTAAACATTATCCAAAGGTAGCAGGTCATTCCTTGTACTAAACAGGAAATCTTTCTGATGAGCAAGAAGAGGAGAGCATTTAGCAACTGATACCAGAATGAAGTAGAATTACTTAAGCAAGAAAAATATAGTTACTATTCTCTCCCTGTCCACAGGAGTAAAGAATTGTCTGTATATAGCTGAAAAGTCTCAGAGACTTTTCCATTATCTGCTTCCCTCTAGGCCTGTTCTGATCAACAGGCAAGCAGTGTGAACAGGGACTCTCGGATAGACATGAAGCACTATGAGGTCTGCTGAAGGTAACTAAAAAGCAAGGCCTGCTGTGTAACTGTTACTCAACTCCTGTGCAGATTTTGGCTAACCCAGCTCATGCTAAGGCCTGACGTATGCTGGGAGCAGCACCATTAGGTCAAAGCCAGAGCACCAGGTCAGCAGGACAGGTGGCCAGAAAGAGCTAAAGGGCCATTATGCAGCTATGCTCACCTGCAAAGTGCTGTCTCCAGCAGCCATCCTCTTTTGTCTGGTGGTTTCCTCATAATCCACTAATTTATAGAAATGGTATAGACCAAGCCTCCAAGCTAGAGGGTACACAACATCAGTTTAAACAAAAAGCTTTTGAAGCAGATCCAACAACAGCTGGACTGCTGAGGCTTTTGTGCTTCCCGGTGTGATACAGAGGACGCCCACACTGCCACAGAGGAGGAAGGGGGAGCGCTCTCACTGTCGGCTAGGTAACCAATTCTTTTCTTTTGCTCATAGGTGCACGGTATTACGAGCCACAGGTTATAAGCTATGCAAACTTATTACTTGAATGGTGAATAAGTGAATTAACATGATAGACTAGTCTAGGCAAAAGAGGACTGAGCCCCTGTTCGTCAAGTTTGTTTACTGTATTGTTTAATGAGCTCATGAAATAAAGTTTAAATCACAGGATACGTTGTCCTGTGAATTTGAGAGATCCTAATGGACCTTGACACACTGTCAGATTTAAATTCCTTATATAGGGTTCCTTAAAGGCACTGCAAAAAAAATTTGGAACCTATAAACCAAAAAAAGATTGAATGCTGCTGCTCTAAGATGGCCTCCTTTTCCCCCAAGCAGCAGATCTTGAGCTTTGTTGAAAAAAGTTCTGAGTGGTTTTCTTGTCACAGTGATTTACCTCACTGTTTAAAGAGCGCAAACATTCATTGTTACACAGGTTTCATCTAATTAACTAACACACATGTCTTTTTCTAAACTAACCTTACAAAACATTAAAAGGCTTCCAACTTAGCCTTGGCATTTGTGTCCAAATAAGATCCATCCCCTTGATGACTTTTCCTTAAAATACAAGAAAGGCATTCTTCTTACTAGTACCACAAGTTCAGTGACTTCCCACATATAAAAAAAATGCTGCTTAGATTGCATGTGTATTTGTACACCCGATAACCCAGAGCTCTCCATAACTATTTTGAAACATCACCTTAGGAAAAAAAAATTGTTTTATGAACACACAATCCTTATTTACTCATTGGACTTAACTAGAACGTTTGTCACTACAATAATCAATCACACTAGATTTTTTTTGACTGACCATTGATAAAAATGCCTCAGATTTCAAGTGGCATATTTAATGTTTCTAGTTTAGGGAATCAGGTGTCCGAGAGTGCAAAGAGTTTGAGCACTGCAGCTCGTTTCCAGAACTAAGTGTGGCTACTCCAGCTTTTAGATATTCAGAAAAGACATTTCTTGTCAAGACAAAAAACCATATTTGATTCATTTCCAATAAATTATTTTTGAATTTTGCTGACTTTGCAAAGGAAAACATCAGCAACACCCACAAAGAACATAAATAAGAAAGACTGTGCAAAATTGAAACCAACATGACTTACAACTGCTAGTACGTTAAACATCGAAACGAGGTTCAAATCAACACAGATTTCTTCCAAGTTCACCATCATCATTTCCTTAAAATTTCCCAGATCTGCCTTTCCCATTCCATTTCTACAACCAAAACCCTCAGAATGATTCTTGGCATTTTAACAAAGATAATAATTTCCTTTCTAGCACTGTTGCAACTCTGCGTTCAAAATACCTAATGCATGAAATGATTTTACATTTAACATTCCTCATGGCCTACTAAAACTCATCACCTCTCACACACCATGAACCCATCATCTCTCTCTCTGTTGCTCTTTCACCAATTCTTCAACAAGCCTTTCACTAACTTGGAATATCATATCCTGAGAGAATCCATGTCTCTCTCTTTTTCATGCAGGTAATCTCTATGCTACATTATTTTTAAAAAGAAAATTGAAAATGTTTGACTGAAAAAAAAAATAGTATTTATGTGATACAGTATGACTTTGTACTGCTCGGAGAACTATCAACATCAGAAGATCATCCTGTGAAGGTGCAGACTTTTTTCAGTAGACCATAAATAGCCTTTTCACTTTGGTATGACTATGCCTGATTTGCTTGCCTAAAATAAAGCATTTGAAAGCAATAGCGTGCCATGTTTCAAGAAGTTTAACCCAAACTTTGAAACTGACTGGGAGAAGAAATTCTTGAAAGGTTGTTTATTTCCATCACCCACTTTTCCCGTGTCTTCTCAGTATTAACTACTCCAACCATGAAATAATTGAAGCAATACCAGTTATGGACATGCTGTTACTCAACAAAAGGAATGTAAAATTTGCACTTGCACCTAATTATAACACATATGCTCAAAGAAGTAAAGACACCAAATTTTGCAGTGACATAGCGGCACCACTGTACCTCTTTTAGTATCCATTTCTCCTGAACAACTGATAGGCAGTACAGATTTCAGACCAAAGAATTATCTCACATTAATTACTTTAAAAAAAAATAAAATATTGAACTTGCCTTAACTCTTGCCTTAAATGTTTCTTCATGTATATATTTAAAAGCAGGAAGGAAATTTCTGTATGGATAACAATATGCTCACACGTTTTTATTGACTTAGGTTCATATTTTTCAGTTACTAGAATGAAAAATGACAGCACTTTCAAAGGTTTAGCCAAAATAATACATTCAATTATATGTAAAGTATGCATTACATGCATTGCTGCCAGAATTCGCAGGGATGCATTGTTAAAAAGGGCATACCAGTATTTTGAGTAAGTTAATTCATCTCTCTTTGAGCACAAAGCACTGTAATGTTAATGCTTTTTCTAGTTCAATTTAAGATGTCCCAAGTAATAAGACTTTCCCCATTTCTCCTTGAGAATTTATTCTAACAAGTCTTGCTGCTGCAACATCATGTTTTGCAATCAGCTTATACTCTAACTTTCTAAATTATGCAAATTTATATTTGCTCAGTTAATGCATGGTTACAGAAAGTACATACACTTATTTGTATTTCAGAACTAATAAAAAAATCATGAAGTTCCAATTTTAATTAATTTAACTTAGTTCCCATGGTAATCCCAAAGGAAATAAGAAGGAAAACAGTGTTTTGTCCCTATGAAAAACAGATAATGATAGATAGATTAGATAGATAGATAGATAGATAGATAGATAGATAGATGATAGATGATGTGTCACTCACAAGAGAAAATCAGAAACCACTACTCTAGTGACTCTACCATTAAAGACAATAGTTTCAAATGTGAGATAAACTGCTGTGAGAAAAGCAGATGCATTGTCAATATATCTTCAAAAGCCTTCTTAGCAATTTTTCCATCAGTGTTTCACACTGTCCTACTTGGATCGATTTTCCCCACCTGCAGAACTCTCTTGCTGATAGATTCCATTACTTAAATTCGACAAAGAGGGAACAATTTGTCTATTTTGAGCAGATGGATTTACCAGCATGTATATTTTCATTATGACACTAAACAGAAACACTGAAAAGGCAGGTGCTAGGCACATGTTGGTTTTGCATAATGAATTTTTGCTTTATTTTTCTGGATACTTTGGAAAATGAATATAATTATTTTTAAGTCCAACAAAAGAGCTGGAATAAACCTACCCACTCAAAACTAATTGGTATTCAAGTTTATAATTACTGGCTTTGTCAAATAGATCTATTCTGATTATTTTGTTTTATTAGTACTGTCACTCCTTTTAAATTTTAACACTGTGTTTAAATCAACCTGTCTTTAGTAATTTATGTGAGTTACACAATTACACAGGTAGCAATTAGAGTAGCTCGGGCATCAAATGCAACTCTTGATAGAACTGTGGATCTGTATGTTCAGTTCATTAGGTGATGGTCATTGTTAGTGTAACAAATTATTTAAGGGATTTCTTCCCTATGTAATGATAGCTACTTTAAAAAGTGTATTTTACGTAAGATCTATACCGATTTATGTCTTCTTTAATAATAGAAAGACCTGTATGGAAAAGGTAGCTCAGTTAAGTCACTTATAAGTCTGTCAAATCTTCTGATCCTCCAATGCATTATTTAGACAATATATATTCAGTTGTGTACACAGCGCATAGATTTTCCTCTACTACATCATTACGTGGGATTGCATTTTTTCATTGTGAAATCTAGATGACTGCCTAAAAGTATACATTTAAGCAGGGATTTTCAAGTTCTTATATTTCTGGAACCTGTGGTGCAGCATACACTAGCATATAAGACATGTGTGACCAAGAAAACAAATATATTCAGCTTATTTCAAAACAGCGAAAACAAGAGCTTTCAGTTCTGCCCTCCCACTGCCTCAGCTTTCCCCTCAACACTGTCAGAGGAAACACCCCTCTCCTGTGACAACAGACACAACACGCACAGGTTGCTCCCATGGTTAAAGCATCATTAACGCAGCACACAGTTCACTGTGCCTGGTTGTCAATAAGTTGTGTGTATGTGACAGAAGAGCATAGTTATAAAATATTTTTTTTAAAAAAGCATGCTGGAAAATGATCTAATTAACAGGGGTGAAGAGTTTCCCACGCTCCTTTGTAGTAGGATCCATACATTCCTAAGGTTACATTCAATCTCAGGAACAGACTTAGCCAGAAATTGTAGATAACCAGTAACATTCCTGGAGATACGACAACTGAAATGTACCTCTTCCCCTCCTGATTGTTTTTTGTGAAGGCTGAGGAAAAAAATTACTCCTAAGGAGAAAAACAATCTCATGCAGGGTGAAGCATGTATGTCAATGAGCAGGGCTTGGGAGCAGTGCAGAGCCGGCAGCAGCTGTGTTGCAGTATTTGCACAGTTCAGTAGATAATTCCTGAGCCAGTTAACTGGGAATTCATACAGCATTGCCACAGGTGACCAGGTACAGAAGGTAAGAGTGTTATAAACCCACCAGCCCCTCTGGAAAATTTCTCCTTCAGGGATATTCAAGCATTGCCTGGTTTTCCTGGCCTGTTTCCCACTGTACCGTACCTACACACGCAAGGAAAATGACTGCACATAACTCTTTGGGCTCTCTAGAAAACTTTTCTGAAGAAACAAGCAAGTCCTAAGCCTTAACACTACTTGGCTCTTAAGTTATAGGTTTTACAGGAGAATTCATAGTCTTGACTTGAACACACAGCATGAGATTCAGCTCATCCGACTTTACATGTTTATAGTTGAACATATTCACATATGAGACGGTTACAGTTAATTCCTTTTATAATTGATAGACAGTTTCTTCCAGAGTGACATGCATATACAGGCTAATTCTGACTACCTTCCCTTTGTGGATATGGCCTTCACTCCCTCACCGAAGTACATGATCTGGCCCCACAATTAACATCGGCTTTAAAAATCATCCACTTTGTGAAGAATAGGATGAAAATAAATTAATGTATCACTGAGACTAGCTCATGTTCTTTTTTGAACTAAACATAAGTAGCCACATTCAGGCATTCTAATTTAAAAGACAGGAATATAAACTGATCCCCAAAATACATGAATACCTGCTTATTCAAGTGTCATGTACCTGTAAGGTTCCCCAGTTGTTTACTTAATTCACCATATCCAGCAGCTGTGCTCAGCACTTACAAAGAGCAGAGCTTGTCTTGCTTCAACTGATGTTGCAGTTGACACTCAGCACGGGCCCAGCAGAACAGTGGAGCTGCAAATTCGGGACAGTTTTCCTTGTAACTCATATCATAGCTGAACAGCACTTTTTCTTTTTCCCTGAAATTGGTAATTCTTGTGAAGTTACCTGTCTGATCTTGGAAACCCAAAGTTAAAGTAACACTCACTTGTGCAATTCTGATAAAACCACATATCATACACAAAACCTCACCTCCACCCACAAGACAACACATAACTAAATGTTTATCAAACCCATAGGCAAGTGAAATCCATCCACATTTTCACAACTTAGACATATTTTATATAGTGTTTTACAACACTAGATTGATTTAAAATAACCAGCTACTCCAAATAAGAAAATGGCTGGTATTTTATAGAGAATCTATATAATTTTCCTGTTGATAGATCAATAATTGCTGTCTAGAAAGTAGTATAAAAGACAAAATGATATGACACATTCATTTGTAGACAAAGCATACTGTTTTATATTAATAATAAACATTTTCATACTGAGGGTAGTATTAATGAGACTCATTGATTTATTCAAACCTCCTTAGTTTTTCTGTAATCCATATTGAACTGGATTGAAAACTCACTGGCTTGTTTATAAATATTTTGCACAGGAATAAGAATATGTTGATCTGTAAAATATGTGGGCTTTTCTGCATAAAATGTTGATTTTCATTTTGTTCGAGTGTAGGATGTATGGGTGTACACTTCTTTTAAGTTGCTATATTTGTATTAATGCTTAGATTTGTAATTGCTTAATTTTTTAGGTGCTGGACATTTCACAGAGTGTGTAATTCTCCAAACTGCCATCCATAACAATTAAACAAGTAAAAAAAAAAAATCTATCATAACAAAGATAACAGTACATTAAACATCATCTAACGGAGTAGCATCTCTTCAGCTCAGCAATAAGAAAGACTGTGCCAGATTCACCACTGGTGCCAATCCAGTGGAGGCAGAAAAATCCTATGTAAACCAACAGAATTAAATAACATACCATTTATATTAGGATAAATTGGAAAAGGATGTATCCACAACAGGCGAACAAAAAGTTTTTTAGTTTTGTTCTGTTTTTTTAAATTAAAAACAAACATCCAGAACACTGACCAGAGTACTGTGAATTTAATTCATAGGACATTACAAAAAAACCAGCATGATTTATACTATCAAAATGCACCACTTTAAATTTACAAACGTATGGAAAAACGTTCTCCTAAAAATTGAACCACTCAGTTCACACTAAAGCTGATGCCAGCGTACAGCCCATGGGTTCCACAGTACCAAACCAATCTGTTTTTCTGGCAGTGTGCAAAAACAGGGCATCAACGTGCCTTGCATGTGAATCAGTACGTTCCATAAATAGGTTTCAATTTATGATTTTCCTCTGTACTGCCCCCTCCCCCCCCCCCCCATCATCAAGAGACATTGGAATACCATGGTCACAGGGCCACAATGGCATTTCAGTTCAGGAATTTATTTCTGCAAACAAATAATACAAGTGTGCATCTCTATTTTCCTTCAATTTGTGCTGTGTAGTTGGCACTAAATCAGTCTTCAGTTACATCCTCGGTCACTAAGTCTGCATCCTTGTGCAGAAGTAAAACTGAGTATTATTTGTGGGATATATTATTTAATTGTTGTTTACCTGTAAACACACATTCTTAAGCGTTGCTTAGTCTCCCAACCACGCTTCCCTTCTTGTAGACCATTTCAAACACAGTATACTGTAAAATACACTATCAATGTTTCTAAGCACACAAACAAAAGCACTGAAATCCATCTGGGACACAGATCTTCACTGCCCTTATCCACAGTCACTACCATAAGGGTATAAAAATGGATGCTCACAAAAGGCTCAAAGATTTTCAGATTATTCCAGCATTTGTGGAATTATTCCAGCATAGCTACATCATCTTGGCATTCAGGAGAAACACTTAAAAAGAAAGAAATAAAAAAGAAAAAGAGTTCATGCTTCTCTGATTTTCAAAATCCCTGGTTATACCTAAATGCCTACAACAGGCAGTAGTGCAGCACAATGACAACCAATCTGTAGAGCTAAGCACGGTGCCCTACGATGGTGCTGAGGAGTTTATGTCCACACAATGAGCATTTTGAAATGGGGGTCACTATTTTGGATGGGGCCTAATGTGATCTTGTGGACTGAATGCCTACCAGTCCATTAGCAGTTTGTCACCAGTAGAGCCCATGATGCTTCATGGAGTACATTAGGCATGGCCCAGTTTGTTCTGGTCCAAATAAAATGCAATTTGTGCACTCCACAGTGCAAAGTTCAGTGACTGGAAGACTTCCTTCCAAAGCCCACTTCTGATCTGAACTAAAATGCTGATGTATGTTTGCAAATACATACATATGTACTCGAGTAACACTTAAACCAACTAAATCTCAATTTGTTATTTAACATCTGAATCCACAGTACCCTGTGATAGCTCTTGGGAGACAGGTTTGGAAATTTTCAGAACTTCATGTTGGAGGCATCAGTGAAAAAAACAGAGTCCTCTAAGACCTATTTGGAGAGGAAAGGCAGATTTGTCTATGAGAAGTAGGGTCTATACTTTCCGGTTCTGCAGCTCACCCAACAATTTAAATCTTACAGTGGTATCAGCAAAAGTCAGCATGAATGTTTTGTACAATCACATTAGCAGCTGCTCAGCTTGAGTCATCAAGCAGCACAGTGAATCTGTAACTTTACTAGATCATAAAGATAATAGAGAAGCACCTATATATTCATGTAAATTATTCACATAGTAAGCACTTGATCAAAATTTCTAGTCAAAAGGAGTCAGGAGAGTGAAGTAGCAAATTTCCTTAGCATCTGTTCTGATGGTGATGGAGTAATGGTTCACAGGCAGCAGCCAGAGTTCTCAATCAGCTTGGTGCAGTTATGGGAACAATCACTATGGACAGGAGTGTTTCAAGGAAAATAGAGTTCCAGATTAACAAATTGTCTGTGAATCATTACGGGATAGGGCATGAAATTATATTAAGCCATGGCAACAAAGGGCTTCCAATTATTTATGAAAAAAGTCAACCGAGACAAACTGCTGTAGCATTCATTAAACTAATGAGGGGAAGCACCTTGAATTGCAGTTTGAGGATAATACCTTGAGGTCAGAATGCAATTTGATGCAGCCCTGGTTCGATCTCTCTGCTGAGAACCATGACACTGTTTAAAAATTAAATTTTATAAAAAATCTGAAGTAGTAGATGTGACTGCCCTTCCTTCAGGGAACAAAATGGAGAAAACACCTATGAAAAGTGCCTCTAGGTGGTAAGAATGTTGCACTCTGAAGGACTGCATCTCTAAAAAGTATCAGCATCAAGTGAAATAATTTGGGTTTGACATTAATATACTTGAGGAAAAGAAGGTGGGAAAAGGTTGAAAAGAGTAAAAAAGAAAAAAAGAAAGAAAAATTGAATGCCCACAACTTTCTAAATAGCAAGAGCAAAAATGGATAACTGCAAATGGCCTATTTCTAGGCACTATGGTAACAGTCACTCCCAGAGAGAAGCTAGAGCAATTCAGCCACATTTGTGTGGCACTGCAGCAGATGAGGTAAACCCTGGCAGAACTGACCTGGGTTTGCATCTGTCCCACAGCACAAGCACAGCAATACCCCCAGACTCTTCAGCCAGACAACAGCCTACTGATCTCAAGGGCCAACCTGAATTTCCTTGCATGCTTGATATTCCTACCCTTGATGAATTCAAGACGTTCCTATCTCATTTTAGATTGCTAGAGAAATACCTCCAAGATCTACCCAGAACATAGGCCATGACCTTTTCAGTATGCAGTTTTTGCTGCATGTTCAGCACTCTCCAAGACTGGGGATCTTTCAGATTCCTGTTCCCATCCATTCTCCTTGCAGCTATTCTTCTTCACCCTCCCACTAAGGAGTGGGGATCTCTCAGACCCACCAGCTGATCTCCATGGTAGTCTCTCAATCCTGTTGTTGGGGACTAAATTAAAATTAAATTATTTTGATAATAAAGTATTTGCTAGCCTAATTAAGGAGTGATTGCTTAATGCTGGTAGCATACCCAAGGAGGCTATAACTTCTAGGAAGAGGGCAAAGATGAGCTGCGAGCCAAACTGAAGAGATGTATCCCTCCCCACATTCTACAGCTGACTTGAGCCTGGAAGAGTTCATCTGCTCAAGAGCCTTCTATGATATCCTGGTTAAAATCCAAACATGGGCAGGACTTTCAAAGCCAAAGCACTGGTCACAGTATTCACAATTCTTTGCCTTATTGCTAAGTTTAAAGAACAAATTATCAAGTCAGAACCATAAAATATGTATTGGGTTTGTGTAAATTCTAGCACTGAGTATTCAAAAGTTGGAGAGAAGGGTCTTAATACCATATGGCCTGTATAAGCAGTTACAAGTCTGGAAGCCCTGCCTCATATACTGTGTTTTATCCAAGAGATGAGTAAGCAGGAAACTTCCTTACAGCCTGCAAGTGTTTACTCAGGAAGAAGTTTTCTAATACTAGAAACTAGTCATGATGACACAACAAGATTCAATAACAAGACCAGAGTTTGATCTAGACAAAATTACACAAAGAATTATGAACAATTTTACCCAATATTAAGATTATAAGCACTGAAATTAAAATAGCAGAAGGGAAAAAGGCTTACAAAAGGAGGTGTGAATTTTCAGGGATTAATGTCTTTCTGAAAAAAAAAAAAAAAAAAATTGAAGAAAACATGCTCAAGCTCCAAGCAAAATTATGTTCTTGTTATTGAAATCAGCAGCTTCTATTTTACAGCTTATGCCATCCAGGAGATCAGACCAGGCAATCTTAGCAGCCCATTTTGGATTTTAAAATCTTTGCACCCACAGGACAAGAAAATTATCATAACACCTGGGCAACCCTAGAGCAGGAGTTTGCTCAAACATTATGCATGTCAGCTCTGAAATCAGCCTTCTGTCCAACAATCAGTTGTAGCACTTGGATCCCAGACAAGAGGGTTTTTCATTCAGCCCCATGTCACAATCACTTCTGATGTTCTAAAAGTAACAAAGCTCTTATTATTTCAGACAAGAGAGAAGGAGACAAGATAATTAATTTTTACAACTACTGCAAAAGCAAAGCAACCCTCCTGGGTTCAGCTGAGTGTCTAAAAAAAATTTCTTCTAGTGCCACAACATTGTATCTCTCAAACTTCTGTTGAGCAACTAAAGTTGAGGCACTTAAACAGAAGTTTGAAATAGATATATGTGCTCTGTTATGTATAATATACATAACTATTTGATATTTTAATGTTAAACTAGTACACCCATTGTAAATAATATTTATTATACACTCAAGCACTGCATAAGGAATATTTCTGCAAATAAAATACCATCACAAATTATTAAAGGCTTCTGAAGTTGTGAGCAACTATAAATTGCTGGAAATAGAGAATACAGAAAGAGGGGGGTTTTCATGATGGGTTATACCATTCATCAGTCAAGTCTGGTGTCCTGTCTCTGTCCTATATCATATACCTCACAAGATAAAAGTCCTTCAATACACCTGCTTTGTTATAGAATTTTTTTCTTTGTAACTTTGGAAAGAAACATTCCTCTCAGATGTTACAAATAACAAACCAGCCTTGACAAATGAGATTTGATTACTTCTGCTTCAACCTGAATAACAATAAAATGTTATCACAAGATTATCCACGCACACTGTCAATTCAGGGATGATATTTGGACCAATTTCACTACTGATGTATGTTTATTATCTCCACATGTTATGGTAGTTTTAGATCAGAATTGAGTTTGTCCCTTAAACCTTTAATTTTCTCCTTCATGAGCTCACAGTAATAATCTGTCCAGGCTTTAAATAATTCAGTTATAATTTGCAAGTAAGTAGCGTTTTCTCTGCATCCGCTAGTATCAGTGAAAGATTAAAATAAAGTGTGTTGTGCTGCAGCTGAAATATGCTTCAGTGTGCTTAGAGCTGCTTGAAAGAGCCCAAAACAGTATTAAAAATGAATATAACTACTAGCTATTGATTGACAGGATCAGTATTGCAGAAAACACATACTAAATTGGATTGTGCTCCACAAAGAAATGAAGGGAAGAAATCAAGACTTTCCAAACAAGAGGACAAACCGAGAACAAAAGAAAACATGCTAACGTTTTCCAGAAAACATGACTTTTTACAAATACTGAAAAGTAAAGCAAAACAAAACCCACAGCAGAATTATTTGACCATATCCCTTTAAGTGCCCAAGGTACTGCTACAACTTGGATTATGATCTCAAATATTCCTGCCGGAGCGGCTATCCTTCACATTCTGTGTTCGCAGTCCTCAATCATTCGTTGGAGGGGAGAGCTGCTACAAACGCAGGGATAGGATTGGAAGTCTGGGGGTTGGATACATTTTTTATTTCTTTGCATTTTCAGTAGTCAAAAAAGAAAACCCCTCATCCATCACTTTGATAGAAGTCCACAGGGCATCCATTTATTCTATTCAGAACAGGATCTGATGAGTTCAGATCCTTATTTATGTTCTTTCAATGCTCAGACGTTACATTTTCTTGGCTGTTATCTGAGCATTACTATTTATTATTACTCTGCAATGGAGATCCTATTGTAATGAACTGTGATACACTGACATATTTCACGTTTGCTGGTCATATTAAATTTATTGCAATTACTCTTGAAAGGGATGGTGTAATTTACTGAAATCTCATTGTGGGAAAGGGAACTCCTGCAGGAGGCTCTCACTGAATTTTCTATGAGACTGTGCTAAGATCTTCTGTTCCAAGAGCTTGAATGATTGCCAGTCAGCCTAAGACTCATGCTTTACATAATAGAAAATTTTAATTAAAAAATGAGCAGTAAGTTCATGATAGATGTTTCATATCAATAGAGAGAGCACGCAGTTCTACGTTTTTTTAAGATAAGCCATGTGTTGAAATGAAATTCCAAGAAAGAAAATGAGGAAAAGGCTTTAAAATAAACCTTTCTTATGAAATAAGGCTGTCTGGCAAGATGTTTTGTTTCCAAAGAGGTGCTTTGTCTTGAGAAGTTCAGCTGGTTATTGGATATCTCGGTGGGAACTTCTGAGATGAGTGTCTGTCCTAGGTCTGTATTAGGTCTGCTGAGGACAGTAGGGGACCTCAGTCTAAGATCCAGTCTGAAAGCTCAAGCAAAGGAAGTGGCAGGAGCAACACCAGGAGGTGGAAAAGTTCAGTAGTTGCAGACTGCTTGAGAACTGTGGGTACATCTTCCCCCGAAGGCTCAGTGCCGGCTTGAGCACTGCCTTGTAATCATGCACCATAATAACTGTCAGCGTGCTCCCAGCACGGTTCTGGCCTGCACCAGGTACCGCTATCCCAAGCAGCGCCCAGGAACAGTCTGGGGGCAAAGTACAGGCAAGAGGTTGTTCCCAAAAGGCAGTATGCAAGAGGCCAGCCTGTTTTGGTGGCCAGTGTTTAGTCTTACGAACACAAGCCATGTGCAGCACTTTCTCCTAGAGCCAGCATGGGCCCTTCCCTTCAGCTGACTGGTGGAGGCAGTAGTCTGCAAGAGCTACTACAGCCCCTTTCCCAGCTCAGCCGTCTCCCAGTTTCTCCAGCCTCTCCCAGAGAACCACATGAAACTACCCCACTGGAGAAGGCTGCATGTGGGAACTGCCCAGACAGGCAGAGCACAGCCACAACTGGCTCTTCAGACCTTAACAACAGACACCCTGAAATGGGCCCTGACCCTGCCAAGGCAGCGCGTTACTGAGGTCAAGCAAGGTTGTATGCTGCATCAATATGCTGACACATATTCTCCATAGGCCAGTCCTTTTTCCAGGCTGAGCTTTTGGATAAATATTGCAAGATTTAATGTCATTTTAAAAAGGTGTTTGGTAAATTAAAAAATGCTTTAAATCAAAATGATCATACAGACGCATGATAGTGATCTAGGCGGTTTTCTTCAGCTATATTCATTACTGTTATGTTATTGATTTTGTTGATGTTGCACCTGGGATGAATTTGGCTACTTCTTCCTAAAAATACCATTTGAAGTCTTATTGATAGTAATCAAGTGAGCATCTCATTATATTATCCCCTAGTTTCTTAACAATAGGAGGGAATAACCACCAGGGAAGGAGGAAAAGGCTAATCCATAAATTTCTCATTAGCTGAAAGAGAGAGAAACATTTGCTTGAATAATTGAATATGTTTAGCATCACAGCCTGCAGTTAATCATGTTTACTTACCCTTACTTTTCCAGTATTCACACAACAATACTGCATGGGTTTTAACACAATATTAACAGCCATCAATATGCAAACTGACTCCTCAAAAGTACATCCAAAGATGCACATATTTAAAGCAATGAGAGAATACCTATATTCAGAGTGGTAATAAACTTTGCAGATAGCACCATTATTCTAATTAAGGATCAATAATAAACAAAACTCAGAAATTAAGCTAAAGTGAATGACTCACAGCAAATAGTGTACCAAATTAATTTGCTCTAATTTTCTGCTTGGGAGTTTATTATTTTTTCAAATTCTCTCAATGATTTGAAAATTTTTTGTTTACATAGACTATTAGATTTACCAAAATGCAAAATCTGTCCTTCATTTCTACTGTTTTATAAACTATTCAGAATACAAAAGAAAGCCTTTGATAAGACAAATCCAGCATATCATTGCAAACCATTTGTGACATGAGAACAGCTTGGAAACAGAAGAGCCAAGGGTGATTCTAGCATCATAAAATGTTAGAAAACTTTTCTTAATATCTCACTTTAATCTTCCTTGTTGCAAGTTATGACGATCTGCTTTTGTCCTTTTCACCATGTGTAGGGACAACTGGTTCTCTTGCTCTTCACAGAGAAACTTTTTTCAATACTGAATTTCTCTTTTCAGTCCTGAAGCTGACTCAAAGCTTTCCTTGCAACCACTGTTTTCTAGGTTTTCTGGTTTTGAAAACTTTGCCATTGCTCTTCTATCGACTAACCTCCATCTGTTTGGAAATGCATTTCCCACTCTAGCTTCCAGGTTCTATCCTGGGAGAGGCATATAATGCTCCTGCTTTTTACATCCCACTCTGGCATTTGTTCACCTTGCCACATTAGTACAGTGATGGTTTGCATTCATTTCATGATATAGCATGGAAAACTGGTACTGAGTCTGTTTCTCAACCTGTATTTGTGCATTAGCACTTGCCCCTGACCAAAATCTACTTTAAGGCCATATCCCCTATATGTCAGGATCACCTGAAATTCTAATCCCATCTGCCAGATTCCTTACTCTCTCATCCATCTGATGGAATAAGCAAATTTTAGTAATCAAATTTTCACCTAAAATTAAAAAAAACATACTGAATACTCCTAGATCCAAGAGGAACACACATGCAGCTGCATTCAACACATTCTTTCAGTTTCGCATGTGCATAAATAAGACTTTCACACTCTTGATTTTATTTTATTTCCCTCAATTCCTATTTTATCTCATACTGGACTGCCAACCTGTCATAAAGTATCCTTCACAAGAACTGAAGCTATGTTAATGCAATGGAAAGGTTCATGTAAATTCTGTGATTAGATTAGGTTTTTGGCAATTTCCCAGCAGAAAGACAAAAGTCAAACTTAAATCGTGAACATACATTAATGTGACTGTTGAAATACCAGTTGCAAACTTAGAATTTCTTAGGCATTTTTATTTGGCAAACAACCTCATATTTCTTTCTAAATACTCTGATTTCCATTAGACAAGAGAACCACTTCTCTAGGGCACAACTCATATTGCAAGTGAGATAACTTGGCAAAAACATCCTTATCGGAGTTTTTAGCAAAAAAAGTATATAGCAGTCAATGCCATTTAACCCCTTCATCAAACAGTGCCTCAGATAGCAAGGTAATTCAAATTGCTTCACCTTTCCCTGTAAATGTTGTATATGACTTCACTAAAGCACTGATTTTTATTACCTTAAAATTCCAACTCCATGCCTAGCAGCAGGAGGATCATAAGTAGCAAGTACTACAGATGTACTGATAATGAGTATACTTATAATACTCTGTACCACAGACAGATGTGAGCATGCTTTGCACAATCTCTGAGCCAAAACACCAAGTACATGTGCACAACACCATAGGGTTAAGACCAAGCCAGTCCGAATAGTGCTGATGATGTGATCCATCTTCCCAGAACTGAAACAAAATAGTTGCTGGCCAGGACCAAGACACAAGATGAAAATACACCCAACAAGCATAAATACACTAAGCAACACATTGGCCTCGTGGTCTTTGAAAGCAGGTTTCACACTCCATCACTTCCATGTTCTAAAAAAGTTATTGTTTAATTTAAACGTAATAAACTGGCAATGTGTTGACAACTGGTGGCCCTTGCAATACATTTGGTGGTTGGGTTAATGCATTAATTTTTTTTAAAAGGTTTATACCAAAATAGTGTCATTGGCATCATCTAAGTAGCTGCTGATCTTGCATGAAACCTACTGTATCAGTCTTTCGTGGAAACAGCATCACAGCTGGTGACATGCTGTTTTACAGAAAACCCAAGGCATTCAGATCCTTTGAACAGTGTGTGAACACACAGAGAGTAGCTGTGGATCTAGAGCATGGATGTTTCAGTTAATTTGGTGAGTATCATGCATTATTGAGACTAGTAACCAGCATGATGAGTACATTAGAAACTGTGCATTCAGATTGACCTATTTTTTCATACATAATTGGTGAAAACAACATTCATTTTCATTGCCATGCAGACCACAGTTAGTTCTACCTGTTTTGAATTCTAACCAGAAATCCTCATCACCCATTCTGTGCCTTCAGAGCTGCGTTTTGGCACAGGAAAACCTTCTGGTGGTATAAATTAAAACTAAGCAAAGCCAAGATTCTGGTACTGGCAACTAATTGCTGTATGGTCAAGGCTGAATTGAACCATACCTTCTTTAAGATTTTTTCTTTTTAACTCTAGCCTCTGCTCTGGAAGCAACAAGTATATGCCAAATTTCCAATTCTTATTGAAACAGGCTTTTTGCAAGGCAAGGAAAAAAAACCAAACAAACAAACAACTAGAAATTCATTACCTTAAATATTATTTTAAATAGCTCTTCAATACTTTTCCTAAAGAGTTATTTGCTGAAGACAGTCTGTTCACAAGAACAGAGACCTGGAATGTGCCTCCTGCATCAGCAGGCTCCCTGTTCTGCTATTTTAGTGGTTTTACCCTTTTCGTATAATCCCACTTATCAAGTTATCAAACACTATCTTAAGAAGTGTCAGCTTTCTTACCTCCTCCAATATCCCCACATCTACGCAGTTCTACTGGAAAGATGTTGCAAAGATTATCCCTTCATTCTTGTCAGGGCTGAACAGATCAGGGTCTTCATGTCTCTTTGGGTAAAAGAAGCTCACTGCTTCACTGATCAGCACACTGCCTCTTTCCTGAATGCAGGCCAGTTTGAAAGCTGGTCTTCAGCAAAGCTGACCAAAGCTGGACACAACCGTCTACATGACATCTTATCAGTGTCTTGAAGAATGGCAGCAGTTCTTCTAGTTCCAATACATCTAACATCCCTCCTGACCACATGTGTTTCTTTCCTGGCCTCCTTAGCTGTTCTGAAAGAGAAAATGAAGGAAGAGCTTTTTCAGAGGTTGCTTCTGTATGGTAAGATAGCCTAGAAAATGCTGGTATACCTAAAAATCTTGGTTTATCCTGCTGCACAAGGAAGAATTACTGTTTTAGTTGTACATGTATGCAGATGGAAAATTTCAGAATAGCTGGGAAATTCGTGTACACGTGCTAAATCATTGGCCTACATTTCTGCTGTGCAGTAGGTCACTAGACATTGCTCACAAGTATAAGTTTCACAAATACATGAAGTTTGCATGGGATGCATTTGTCCATCACACTGAGCTGACTTCATTATTTCTATGTTCCGGACTGTTTTCCAAAGCTGGTCTAGTGGTGTTGGAGATGTAAATGAGGTAGCAGGCACCAACAGAACAGCATTTATCTAGTATTACAGAATAATTGCTTTTAAGACCATCAGTGTTTGATAGTTTACATTTCAGTGATTTTTAAGAAGTTCACTGCTTTGAATCCTAAAATTGGTAAAACTCCCTATTTATTTTCTGTAAATACAGAAACAGGTTGTCCTAGAGACTGTAATTTTCTTACAGTCTGGCTTCCACTGTAGTCTGAGCTACAGCGTAATATCCCTGAAAAGAAAGCAAGTCTTTAGAGATCACAAACAACCAATTTCACAGTACAAGCAGTCGTAAATAGAGCTAAATTCCCTTTAGTAATAAACTATTCATCTTTGTGCTTCATTGAGTTCAAAGAAAAGCATTTTTCAGAGTTTAAGCAATTAAGTTTACATTTTATTTTCTCCTCTAGAAAGGAAGTTATCACAAAAGCATGGGATTAAGAAGCCACTGTGCTATTGGAGGTATTCTCTGTGTATGAAATTTCAATTTAGCAAAGCATGTAAAACCCTAAAGGCAGTTAAGGCCCAATATGCTAAAACCATTTTATTTTCACAGTGTATTTATTTTGTATCATCACTGACCCAGTTGATTAGCTGCTGAATTAGGATGGCTGAGCATTAGATTCAGCTCACAAAGTCTACCCAGTATCTCCTACCAAACCAAACTGACAACTAACTAGGCAAATTAGACAAAGCACATTTTGAAACAATATATAAGTAGTAGTTTCCTGAAAGGTGAAGAGGCTGTGTTCACACCAGAAATGCATTGCCTTTGAAGGAGTGCTGGCGATGGGACCTGGCAGTGCTCCACAGACCCCAGGGACAGACATTCCCACACAGATGCAGCAGTGCTCCTACCTGCTGATTGCTGTCTTCCCTCCCTCCCACCCAGCTGAGAGCACATCAGGCTGCCTGCGAGATCACCCCACTGTTGTTCCAGCCAGCACACACCAGAGTACTTAAACAGCTCAAAAAGTCTGTTTTTTGCTAAATGAGGCTCATGTTGACCAAAACCAATTAAGCAGCATTCACACCAGCAGGTCTGACATAATTACAATGTCCTGTGGAGAAAGCAGTAGGCAACTTCTGCACCAATACACCTCCTTACATGCTTAGTGCAGACACATCCCTGCCAGCAAGGCTGAATTCTGCATCATTGTATGAGCACTGTGTAAGTTCACCCCTCTTTCAGATGAAACCAAGCTATAGTGACAAGGGTCCAGTTTCACTGGCAAAATCATCCCTTTACTTTGCTTTTTATCAGCACACCTACGTGAGTCGAGATGCACGCTCTGCCTGCGTGGTCTAATTCCCACGGAGCACAAATACTCCTGTGTCCTACAACTGGGAGCTAAACACAGGGACTCTAGGCAGCGCGTGTTCAACTGCTGTTGTGTCAGTGGGGATATAACCATGTCTCCCTGTGAAAGAAACACAAGATGCAGAACCAAGATCCCAGCCACTTACAGATAATGTTACAGATCCCATGGCTCTCTTTATAAGTGCAAGATTTTCAATCTTGGTGTCTTGGCCAGATTCAGCTTCAGGTAATTATAGTTTGTCAACCTAAACTTCCCATGCAGATCAGACTGAGTTGCCGTGTAGCTAAGCAGTCCCTTTGTTTCATAGCTTTTCAGTAGTGCATGAAATGATCCCTGCACGTGATTTGAATACCTTTAAAGTTTGCCTTCAGTATGAAGGGAACTGCATGGAAGTAAAACCATCATTACTACCATCATAGAGTTTCATACTAGACTTAGTGACTTTTATTTTTTACTGGATCCAGAGTGTTAGAACTGTATTGACAGACTATCCCACAGAAGATGTCTTTGACTGTGTTGAAAAGCAAGTTTTAAATCGTGTCTTGCAGTGGCCAGTTAAAATCCCTTCAGGGATCTTCAGTCATTCAGTGGTATGTGGTTTCTTTTACATTGGAATAAATGAAATGCCACTGAACTAGTTGCTTTGCATAGACTTATTCGTCTAATTTTACCCTTTTTTCAGGTACATGAAACAGTTGTGGCACAACCACAGTTGTTTATTTGCTCATGTTACTTGCATATTGCTCTGGCAATAAACTGAACTAGTAGATCTGGGCAGATTTCTCTGTTGCAGTTGGATTTCACCATTGAAGCTGTATAGGTGGTCATCACCTACCCAAACTGATGACTACCCAAGCTGGATGAAACACCAGCTTATAAGCAGGAGCAATGACTGGAGAAATTACTGGGGGAAATGAGAACTCTCCCCAGGAAAATGTGAATGAAGACAAGGTACTGGTACCATGATATAGCTTCAGCCCATTGAAAAAACCCTTAATTTTAAAACAAGACAGAATTTTGGAAACAAACAAGGAAGCAACTGGTGAAACATGGGACCTTGCTGTTACAAAATTTGTCAGGCAGATGTATGTAGAGAAGTAAAACTCCTAATGAGCTTTTTCCATGAGGAAACATGAAAACTAAAAATGCTGATGCTAGAATCCAGGCAAGAAATGTAGGAGCAGCTGAACTGGATCAAAAGTAAAGACCTAAATGTCAGCCATCAAACGGACAGAGAAAGGCAAGAGAAACATGGACGTCCAGAAAAAGGCTGGGACAAAAGCTAGTTAGCGGGCAGAAAGACAGGCTGAAGGCACCATTTATTTATTTCTTCAGACACATGAACCTACTGCTGGGACTCCAACATGTAGGGACTTCACTGGGGTTAAGAGCTCTGAAAGTCTGAAAGGGCTGCAGCAAAGCAGCTGCAGTAGTGCATTCGCTACAACATCATACGGAAAAAGGGGAACTGAGGTAGGTGTGCACCTGGGGATTTTAGAAAAATTACCTTCCTTGTGGGAGCACTTTAGGAAGACAGATATCCTGAAATGTTTTCAATCTGCTGTTGCAAGGAAAGAAATTATATTTGATTTCATACATATATGCTAGATTTAAAATTAGCTCTGTTCTCCAAATGAGGAAGCTAGATTTATTCTTTGTTTAGTGGACACCTTTCAGGGGTTCTTTGGTCACATCTGTAGCAAGTAGTTACTCCAGCAGACCCAGTGAAAAATCCTCAGCCCACAACACCTCCCTTTCTCCCTGGTACGGGGACTTGCCAGCTGCTTATTTCACCATGCAACCAAAGCTCTTACTTCCCTTCAATGGCCTGTCCTTACTGCTCCAGCAAATGCTTACACGGTGGCTGAGGATGAGATGTGGGTAGAGGCCTCACGTGTGTGCTACTCTAGAGCTGCTGTTGCCCAATGCAGGGAGGCACATTGTTGGACAGATGTCCTGCTTCAGGGTTACCAACACAGTATCAAAAATTTGTCTCTGAACAAAGGGCACATTTGCTTAGCCATGCATCCTCCCTGGTGCCTAATGATACCTCGTTACCAGTGCTGGCAGCAAGCGCTCACCCGTTTGTATTTTGTCAGCTTGTTCAGAAATCACCAGATGTCAGACTTCATGTGGAAAACAATCACAAAAAAAGGCATTTTCTACTCAACCTCTGCTCCTTCCAAATATGCTGGTTTAGGACTACCAACACAACTTTAGCTTAAATGACTAACTTAAAGCTATTTTCTAAGTGCATGTAACTACACCAGTGTAAAGTCCCATGGGGATATTCTTATAGTGGTTCAATACCTGCTTTAATCCAAATAAACAAAGTGAGCTAGGAATTAGCTACACAATGAATAGAGAGTAAACTGTGGTAATTCATGGAGCTGCATGGGTCCACACATATGGATCTTCATAAAACATGAGAAGATCAATCCTCGAGTACTTCACTGCAACCATTGCAGTTTAAATGACTGCTGAAAGCTGATTAAAGAGATCCTCAAGAATCCTTTAAAAAGAAAAAAATCCCAAACAACTTTTTAAAAAAATTTCTTCACTATACACAACAACAAGTATTTTTTCAAGTCTTTTATCATGTTTTAAAAATAAGTAGGAGCTGATGCAGTAACAGATCTTTGGTGGGTGCTAACGTATGAAATTACCAAAGCCTTTTCTGCCTGTATCATCTTTTAAACCAAATAGATCCATTAGAAGTTTGCATATCTTTAAATTTCATATTTAAGGACAGAACAGTATTACTCAAGATTTTTTCTTTTTTTGAAAAAAACTTTTCAGCCTGCTTTGGTAAAGACAGTTTGTATTGCTGCACAACCTGTAGTCGATACGCACACATCCTCACATATTCCCAATTAAATAATTTGCTTCCTATTTTAACAAAAAAAAAAATTCAAGTACTACAATAAGACACTAAGGATCAAGTTGAATCACAGGTTCATCTTGTTATACATCCTTTCAATATAAGTATGTATGGATGTATTTACAAACACACAGAACTGAGGCTCATTTCATATTGCTCTGATTCTATGTGGTGTTTCATTAAATCTAACACAACCTAGACAATGGACTTGTCCAACGTTCATTTAAATGGCACGGGGGTATTCTGACTTATTGCTTTGGCTTGTCTACTAAAATATTTTTCTTAAATCAAGGTAACCTCTCTACCTCCAAATCAATGTTAAATTTAGCACAGTAGTTCTGCAACTCTTGAAAACAGAAAAACAATTTAGCTCAGGAGTATTATCTTTTGATGCAGAACTCACCAAACAGATATCATCCAGTCTTCCCCTCTGTGCTGGGTTTGTGTGCAGCAGGGAGTTTTGGTAGCAGGGGAGGGGGCTACAGCAGCAGCCCCTGTGAGAAGCTTCTCAAACCTCCCCCAGCTTCAGGTCAGACCTGACTCTGGCCAAGGCCAAGCCAATTAGCAATGGTGGCCGTGCCTCCGTGATAACATATTTTAGAAGGGGAACCTGGGAGAAGGAGTTGGGAGTTGTGAGGAGGAGTTGCGAGGAGGACACCTATGCAAACACTGAGGTTAGTGGAAGAAAGGAGGAGAAGGGGGGTAGGTGTGCCAGAGCAGAGACTGCCCTGTACCCCGTGGTGAGATGGGAGGGCCCTGCCACCATGGAGGTCATCGGTGGAGCAGATGCTGATCTGCAGCCCCCGGAGACCCCACACCGGAGCAGGCAGCTGTGCCCAAAGAAGGCTGGGATGCTGTGGGAAGAAAAAGTCCCTGTGGTTGTAGCTCAGCACTAGGAGGACTGTAACATGTGGGGGTGACCCACGCCGGAGCAGCACAGGAGCAGCTACATCCCATGGGAAGGACTCATGCGAGAGAAAGTGTGTGAAGGACTGTGTCCTGTGAGAGGGATACCATGCTGAAGCAGGGGAGAGTGTGAGAAGGCCTCCCCTGAGGAGGAAGGAGTGGCAGACTGACCATAACAGCCCGTTCCCTGCTCCCTGAGCTGCTGGGGAGGAGGAGGCAGAGAGGTCAGAACGAAACTGAGCCTGGGAAGGGTGAGAGGAAGGTGTTTTTAAGACGTACTAATGCTTCTCACTGTTCTACTCTTGTCTGTTAAGTGCTGTCATTAGTGTTCGAATTAAAGTGATCTTTTTTCTTCTTCCCCTAACAAATCTTTTGCCCATGACCGTAATGGGAGCGTCATCCCCCTCTGTCCTTATCTCCATTCCCAAGCCTTTTACCTTATTTTCTCCTTCCCATTCCTGAGGAGGAAGGGATGAGCGAGCAGCTGTGTGGTGCTCAGTTGGCCTCTGGGCTCAAACCATGACACACTCCATTTTCTCCTTTCTACATATGATGACAGATGACATGACACAGAAGGGATGACCAAAAGAAATAAATAATTAAAAGAGTGCAGGTAAATATTTGCTGAAAAGTAAAAAAAAAAAAAAATCTTGTTGGATTTCAGCAAATATACTCTTTACTCAAGGCAAACCAGTTACTCGAAACTACAAAGCATGAAAACACTGAAGAAAATATACATTGCTTACATGGTATTTTTGGATTCAAAAGACTATAAAGTTTAACAAGTCAAAGATTTTATGCAAGTACAGTATGTATCCTAAGGGATAAAAATACTGACATCACAGTCAAGATGATTTACCATAGTTAAAGAATATCACATCAGCTGTGAATGCCATTCACTTTTCTTTATGAGGTGCCAGGAATATACAGTCCATCTTTTCATCAGTGCTGTACTAAGCAAATTTAAGACTGGTATAAATCGCAGATTAAGAAATGAGGAATAGTCATTGTCCATTTATCCAGGGGGGTGGGTGGGGTGGGGGGAAATACAGCACTAAGCCCTGTCTCCTTTTCCATCCCTCACTCTTCAGCCCTGCCTGTCTCCTCCAAAGGCAAGATTCTGATGCAGCAATGGCACTAAAACTCTGCTGCCATCATAGTGACACTAAAATTCCCCACTACAGTAATTCTAAAAGGCTTCTCTAAACCAGTGGCACCTATTCCCCCTTCTGTCCTTGGTGCCTCTAGAAGTGATTTTTTTTTCCCATTATGTAAGAGCTTCTTGGCACTACACTAACACCATCTCCTTAAAGAAAGGACCAGCTCATTTCACTAAAGAAAGGTCAGTTTGCTGATGGATTTTGACAGGGTCAGCATAAAATATATAATTAAAATTGTATAAAGATTTAAAAATCTGAACTTACTCTCTGAAGTCTAAGAACCTTGATTTTTTAAGCTAGCTCCTTGCCAGAGGCTGTAGTGAATACCAGTAATTTATACGAGTTCAAAGGACTAGTGGACAGGTTCAGAGAAGACAAATCCACCATAAAGGCTTATACACTCCTCCTGGTCCCGTGTGCCCTTGATCCACAGGGCACTGGGGGGCACCCAGGGAAATGGTACTCTGGTTTAACTTGAAACTTCTGAAGCTAAAGCCTTTTTAAAACAGAACATGTATCAGACTACTCAGCAAGGATCTAGATCAAATTGGATAGTCAGAATAAGACACCTTTAGAGCGGTTTAGCACATATTTGAATATGGGCTGTCAGGAGGTCTTATAGACCTGTCATGGAAAAGGCAGGCTAATGCACACATGCCAAGCTTCAAGACTGTGGTGTAAACTGCGTAGTCCTGCAAGGAACTGATTCAACTCGAGATCTTTTATTCACCTTAGTCTTCTGCCTGCCATCGCATTTTGATCAGGATTTCTAGCATTCTAAGCAACTTAGAGATTTTAATCTTTGCCATTTTACTTTGTGGGTTGTTTTGTTTTGCTTTAAAAATAATCAACCTTCAATAGCATCATCTCCTCCTTCAACCCTTTGGGTAGAAATCATTCTCAAAGTTACACCTGTTTTAAGCCCAGAATAGGTATAATTCAGTTTTGAGTCAGGTAACAGTTTTTTCCCCTTCATAAAAGTGTCACAGTTAAAAGCCTTTTCTCCTAGCCCAGCAGAGCTAGAAACAGCATCCATAGACCACTGGAAAGGAAGGATGCTCAACCTCCCTGGAAAGCATAATGCATGTTTCTGCTCCTACTTAGACACTGGGCTTAAAATCAGACAGTGCTTTAGATTTTGTATTTAAACTATTAGAAATCATCTACAGCAGTCTAAGGGCTCAGAAATAGTAAGTACATTTAATCCACTAAGGCTCTTCCCATCTGAAGACTTCAAAGCACTTAAGTTAATGTGGAGGTTTGAACTCAGCCGGCAGCCAGATGCCACGTGGCCGGCCGTTCACCTCCCCATCCCCTCTCTGGTGAAATAGGGGAGGGACAAAAAGAAGAGAATTCGTAGGTTGAATAAAAAAGAAAGAATTTACTAAATATAACAAGAGAACAACAGTAACAATAGTGAGTCCAAAAAGAAACAGCAGCAGTGGCTTACCGAGCATGGCGACCGCCCCCCCCCAACAACACCACGGCCCGACGAGCAGACGGCATGCGCGGGAGAGAGAGAGAGAGAGAGCCTGCCCACCTAAATCCCTGGGCATGACATCACATGGTATGAAATACTCCAATGAAAATTAACTCCATCCTGGTCGAAACCAGGACAGTCTCCACCCCTTATTCCATACCATTGACGTTATGCTCAGGTTTCCAAATATATTTTAAGGAATCACCACCCCCTTTTTTCCCAGGTCTCACAGATATCATTCCCTTAGTCTATGGGCCATCCTTTCACAATGTTTGCTGGGTTCATTTAGTCCATAACTTCAGGTTCCATCTGTTATGACAGTCTATAAAGCTGAGGAATGAGGCGGAGTTGGCTCGGTGGAGCAGGAGGCTTTGGATGTGGCATGGGGATGTTGCAAGGCACCAATTGCCATAACAGGGTTATTCTGACAGTCTGGTTCATTGGCTATTCTCACCTAAAATCAAGTCTCCCTGAGGCACACATCGGACCTCTCCATCCTTCTGCATTACCCACCAAGTGCACCCAGGTCCTTGGGCAAAAGTAACCCCATGCATGGGTTTACCTTTATCCAATGCAGAAGTAACCCAGACAGCCTTCCCCAACATATTCCTAATGTGCACTACTGGGGCTTTATCCCCATCCACGGTATGTAGGAGGTTTGACTGAGCAGGGCCAGCTTGCTTGACAGATCCGCTGGTATTGACTAACCAGGTGGCTTTTGCTAAATGCATGTCCCAGTGTTTGAAAGTTCCACCATCCATTGCTCTCAGTGTAGTTTTCAGCAATCCATTGTTTCGCTCAACTTTCCAGAGGCTGGTGCATAGTAGGGAATGTGATATATCCACTCAATGCCGTGTTCTTTGGCCCAGGCGTCTATGAGGTTGTTTCAGAAATGTGTCCCGTTATCTCATTCAATTCTTTCTGGCACGCCATGCTGCCATAAGACTTTCTCCTCAAGGCCTAAAATGGTGTTCCAGGCAGTGGCATGGGACACGGCATGAGTTTCCCACCAACCCGTGGCTGCTTCCACCATTGTAAGCACATGGTGTTTGCCATGCCGAGTTTGTGGGAGCATGACATAATCAATCTGCCAGGCCTCCCCATATTTATACTTTGACCATCCTCCTCCATACCAAATGGGCTTTAACCGTTTGGCTTGCTTGATCCTAGCACGTCTCACATTCATGGATTACCTGTGCAATAACATCCATGGTTAAGTCCACCCCTCGGTCACGAGCCCATCTATATGTTGCATCTCTTCCCTGATGGCCTGAGGAGTCATGGGCCCAGCGAACCAGAAATTGTTCACCCTTATGTTGCCAGTCCAGATCTTGAGACACCTTAATCTTGGCAGCCTGATCCGCCTGCTGGTTGTTCTGATGTTCCGCAGTGGCCCGGCTCTTCCGTACATGAGCGTCTACGTGGCGTATTTTCACGACCAGATTCTCTACTCGAGCAGCAATATCTTGCCATAATTCAGCAGTCCAGATGGGTTTGCCTCTGCGCTGCCAGTTGCTCCATTTCCACTGCTGTAACCACCCCCACAGCACACTTGCCACCATCCACAAGTCAGTATAGAGGTAGAGCACTGGCCACTTCTCTCGCTCAGCGATATCCAAGGCCAACTGGATGGCTTTCACCTCTGCGAACTGACTCGATTCACCTTCTCCTTCAGCAGCTTCAGTAACCCATCGTGTGGGGCTCCATACAGCTGCTTTCCACCTTTGATGTTTTCCCACAATGCGACAGGACCCGTCGGTAAACAGGGCATATCGTTTCTCATTATCCAGTAGCTCAGTATATGGTAGGGCCTCTTCAGCATGTGCTACCTCTTCCTCTACCGCCATTCCAAAATCTTTGCCTTCTGGCCGATTTGTGATCACTTCCAATATTCCTGGACGGCTGGGGCTCCCTATTCGAGCCCGTTGTGTGATTAATGCGACCCATTTACTCCACGTGGCATCAGTTGCATGGTGTGTAGAGGGGACACTCCCTTTGAACATCCAGCCCAGCACTGGCAGTCAGGGAGCCAGGAGGAGCTGTGCTTCAGTCCCGATCACCTCTGAAGCAGCTCGGACCCCTTCATATGCTGCCAGTATCTCCTTTTCGGTCGGAGTACAGCAGCCTTCTGATCCTCTGTATCCCCGACTCCAAAACCCCAGGGGTCGACCCCGAGTCTCCCCTGGTGCTCTCTGCCAGAGACTCCAGGTAGGGCCATTCTTCCTGGCTGCAGTGTAGAGCACATTTTTAACATCTTGCCCTGTCCGAACTGGCCCAAGGGCTACTGCATGAACTATTTCCTGCTTAATTTGTTCGAAAGCCTGCCACTGCTCCAGGCCCCATACAGAAATCATTTTTTTTCCGAGTCACTTGATAGAGAGGGCTGACAATCTGACTGTAATTTGGAATGTGCAGTCTCCAGAAACCCACAACCCCCAAGAAAGCTTGCATTTCCCTTTCTGTTAGTTGGTGGGGACATGGCTGTTATTTTATTAATCACCTCCATTGGAATCTGACAACATCCATCTTGCCATTTTACTCCTAAAAACTGGATCTCTTGTGCAGGTCCCTTGACTACATTATGCTTTATGGCAAAACCAGCTCTCAAAAGGATTTGGATTGTTTTCTCCCCTTTCTCAAAAACTTCTGCTGTACTACCCCATATAATGATGTCATCAGTGTACTGTAAATGTTCTGGGGCTTCACCTTGTTCCAGTGCAGTACGGATCAGTCCATGGCAAATGGTGGGACTGTGTTTCCACCCCTGGGGCAGTCAGTTCCAGGTGTACTGGACACCCCTCCAGGTAAAAACAAACTGTGGCCTGCATTCTGCTGCCAGAGGGATGGAGAAAAATGCATTGGCCAGTATCAATCGTGGCGTACCACTTGGCCACCTTCAACTCTAGTTCATATTGCAGTTCCAACATGTCTGGCACAGCAGCACTCAGCGGTGGCGTGACTTCATTCAGGCCACGATAGCCCACTGTCAATCTCCACTCTCCATTAGACTTTCGCACTGGCCAATGGGGCTGTTAAAAGGGGAGCGCGTCTTGCTGATGACTCCTTGGCTCTCTAGCTGACGAATCAGTTTATGGATAGAGATTACAGCATCTCGCAACTCACTCAAGGACAAGGATTGGGTGACTATCACTGGCTCTGCCTCCTCCTGTTCTCGTGATGGGCCTGATTCATCATCACCAGCACCCCTGCGAGGGGATTTTTTTTGTGTATTTCTTCTTCAGTATAGGAGCAAGTGACACTGTCATGGGTTGGTTCTCTGGTTCAGCTGCAGCGCCGTCCTCGGGCTTGTAGTGGCTGCAGTTTCTGTTACTTGGTTACTCTTAAATAGCAGCTTAACCATAAACAAAACCTGAACCACATGCAGGAAAACACTAGCTCCTAACAGCACAGCAACCATGTTTTTGTCAACATTTCCAAGATATCTGAATTCCCCAAATTTCTCAAACACAGCTGTAAATAGCCCCAGGACCGATGACTGCATGCTATCATAGATGAGCATCACATAGTACAACAGAAACAAAACCTTAACCCACCTCTCATGGAAGGTGAGCAACAGCATGGGAAATAGGTATTGCAAATGAGGTGATAAGATCTTAAGGAGCCAAGCAATCCACATTTTATCCATTTTGTTGTTATCTCAAACAAAAAGAAAAACCTCGGGGCCCAAAGTTGGACATTGGGTGCCAAAAACTGTGAAGGTTTGAACTCAGCCGGCAGCCAGATGCGTGGCTGGCCATTCACCTCCCCCTCCCCCCTCTGGTGAAATAGGAGAGGGACAAAAAGAAGAGAATTCATAGGTTGAATAAAAAAGAAAGAATTTACTAAATATAACAAGAGAACATGGTATGAAATACTCCAATGAAAATTAACTCCATCCTGGTCAAAACCAGGACAGTTAAATATCATCATTTCCATTTTTACAGAGGAGAGACACAATTCAGCTTGTCCAGAGCCATGGATTAGGTCACTGCTGTGACCCACACAGCTAGATTCATGGAAATTAAAAATTACACCATTTAGGAGCAGAAAGACACAAAACTCATTCTGAGGGGACTCTAAAATAGAGTTCCCGTAAAGTTTACCTCTCTCTGTCTCTCCACACACACTATGGGTGTGGCAAACCAGAAAGACTGAGGTAATTTTTTTCACTGTGATTAATTTTTTAAGTAATAACTAGCACAATTACGTCAAACGCATGCCAGTAAAAGCTTTATACTACAACTTCAAGTCTCACATAATTCCACAATTAAATTAAAGGTCTTATACACACACACGCACAGCAAAATCTGAATGCTGCCTGCCCAAGCATTGAAATCCATGCATCTCACTAATGGATAAACACTATCTGCCTAAATATATCCACTATATTGATACAGCCACTTGCTTAGATACACTTACGTTGCTGTCAAAGTGCTCATACTGAGACAAGACATTCCTAGAGTAGTACTGTCTCCTCCCCACATCAGATCAGTATGCTCCTAAAGTAGTTAATGCAGCAAACTTTACTAGATTTTTTTTTACTAAGATGAGCCTGAAGGACCCGTGATGTTACATTTTGTTTGTTTGATACTCCCAAATAACTGGCAGGGGTAATCTTAGGGATTCTGGTCATCCTTAATAAACTTTCAATTTCACTTTTTACTGATACAGAGAAATGATTACTTGTTTTGAGACTTATTTACTTATAGCAAACTGCTTAGCAACTTATTTACTTACTTATAGCAACTTATACTATTTTTGAATATTGCTAATAATCCTGCTTGCCCAGATTGTTCTGTGGAATTTTACCAAGGACTACTGTGTTCATCAAAACAAAGCAGTTTACTGTGAAGATCTACCAAGAACTGCAGTGTTCAGCAAAATATTATGTTTTTGTCCTTGGGAAACAGATGTGCTCTAACTAGTTGGGCCTCGGTAATGAGTAAAGATAGCCATATACGGACGGTAGAAGTTCCATTGGTTCTCTCAGATAAGATAGAATGAGTAAATCGGCTGAAAAACTCTCTTGTTATTCAAGAAATTGGCCAAGAGAATCTGCACATGCTCCAGGGAAAAATACAAGGTGAGAAAGACTGTGAGCCTTCCTCCCAAAGACCCCCGAAGACGCCCACCAGGAGGCAATGCGCAGGTGCAAAGAGAACATAAACTGCTGACATCAGCCTCTAGAACTAACCCAGCCTTACTCATGCATATGTACGTCTGTGTTATGTATTCAATGAATATGTGTATCCACACTCTATAAGTTTTTGGTAAAATGTGCGGTGGGTGTGCAAGCTTTGTGCAGAAATCCCCTTGCACCCCGCCGCTGCAGTAAACATATCTGCTTTATAACTCTCTGAGTTGTAGAGTCTGTTTTCCACAAGTCAGTTGGCACCCCAGATGGGACCCTCTCTGTCCGGCTGCAGGCGTGCCCCGAGGTTTCTTTCTCAGAGAATCTCCCTCGCTCTCCCGATCTTGGCAGGGGCAGACAAGGACCATCTATCGGCAGATCAGGTATCTTGGAGAAAGGGGAGACCTGTAAGTCGTGAGGAGACGCCCTACACAAGGCAAAGAGCCTTGGTGCTCGCCCCTGGGGTTGGGGTTCGAGTCCCCAGGTGGTGGTGGGCCCGTGGGTGGCAGGGTGGTTTTGACACTCTGACCACATTGGTATCCTAGGTCGACTTGGGTACTCCTAGCACGGGGGGTACGGGAGTGGTGTGGCATTGCCGTGTTACCATCAAATGTAAAATCTGGTACAATTTATAATAATTTAGTCGATATCAATCAGGTGTGGATCTGTGGTAAATGATAAATGGCAAACAGCTCATGGTATATGATTTATGCTTTTGGCTTTATGACTTCTATGATTTAGCAATTGTTGTAATTGGTGTTTTGATGTTTGCAGTATTTGTCATTTGATGTTGTGTGAGTAATAAGTGTAAGGGGCCCCTTTGTGTGGTTGTGTGATCGTTCTGCAGGTGCGAGACGCAGCCCAGCTGCAGAGTGTGGAGTTCTCTGACCCGCAGTTCCGTTATCCCGCAAGGGAAGCGGCCGCAGCGGAACGAAGCGCAGGGCAGACTCTGTACCAGTGGGGGGGTAGTGCAGGACCAGTGAACATTCCTTAGTACACAGTGCCCCAGTGCCCGCCCGCTGGGTCACTGGTGCTGCCTGTTTGTTCAGGCTCAGTGTTTTAAGTGTCATAGGTGAGATATCTCCTCTAGTGGGAGGCAGTAATTCTGTGTTAATTGTTGTCTTGAATTTAGGTGCATACTCTGCGGGGAGAGTGCACCTTTGTACCATCTGCCTGAGGGGGATATTGTCAGCTTACAAGTGGCCAGAGTGGGGGAATGATCAAAAAGTGTCCTCTAGGCTGTATTTTAAAATGCTGGAAGAAGATAGGGGCACCTCGAGGCACAAGTGTGAATAAAAAGACACTAATAAAATATTGCAATCAGTGGTGGCCCCTATATAAATTGGATGAGGGCAAAAATGGCCCCTTAATGGGTCCTTAAATTATAACCCCTGCTACAACTGATGCTGTTCTAAGGAGGGAAGGGAATTGGGATGAAGTCTCCTATGCAGATATGTTTTTCACCCCCCTGACGCTGTCCCTGTCCCCTGTCCCCAGCTGGCGATGACAGTGGGGCTGCTGGCCGTGGTCGTGTACCTCTACACCGTGGTGGCCTTCAACTTCTTCCGCAAGTTCTACAACAAGAGCGAGGATGAGGATGAGCCCAACATGAAGTGCAATGACATGATGACGTGCTAGCTGTTCCACATGTACATGGGGGCATTGGAGACGAGATCGAGGACCCGGCGGGGGATGACTACGAGCTCTACCACGTCATCTTCAACATCACCTTCATCATCATCATCCTTCTGACCATCATCCAGGGTCTGATCATCAACGCTTTTGGGGAGCTGCAGGATCAGCAGGTGGAGGACATGGAGATGGAATGTTTCATCTGTGGCATCGGGAGCAACTGTTTTGACACAACCCCCCATGGCTTCGAGACCCACACGCTGGAGGAGCACAACCTGGCTAATTACATGTTCTTCCTGATGCATTTATCAATAAGGACGAGACGGAGCACACGGGGCAGGAATCCTACGTCTGGAAGATGTACCAGGAGCGCTGCTGGGATTTCTTCCCTGCCGGAGACTGTTTCCGCAAGTCATTACCCCTTCCATCTGCTAGGGAGGAAAGGCTAACGTGACAACACAAATTTGTCTTTATTGTGGAAAGCCCTTACTGGAAAAAAAAAAAATGTTATTTTATGCTATATAGCATAGTAGACAGATAAAAGCCTTAGGGCTTTCTGTAGGCTGGAGTCACCAAAAATTTTACTACCTTCCAAACCAAAATAAAATCAATTTTTTTTCTGCAGGATAGATTGTGCCTTCAGATATGTTCGTTCAAATCCTATGGGACTTGCACATGCATATCTGAGTGTAGCCTTAGTGACAAATGCTTCCCCATTCCAAAAGATTGTGTTATCTGTTATCTATATCTTCCTGTTTCTTTTTCTATCACACCTGAATCTTAGAGGACACTATAAAAAGAAGTGTAGCATGTTCTATTTGTTGACAGTTTCATTTGTAAAAGAAGATTCAATAATGCTATATCTGTGCTGGTCATCAGTAAGTGTAAATGGGGTCTTGCTGACAGTGGTATACCTCAGCTGCATTTCTTTTCTCCTCTCATTGTGCCTAAAGATAAAAGTTGAAAATGCAAAAAGATAAAAATAAAAGCAGGGGAATACGAGCTACCCTTACCAAGTTCATGAAAATACAGTGATCCGCCTGAACACTAAATAAAGCAGAAAGATCCCAAAAGCCAACATATTACACAATAAGACTATTTCCTCTTACACACACACACAGGTATAATAAACCCCAGGGTCCAGCTCTTCTCCTCCCATTCCATCCTTCTGACTTAATACATCGCCTTAAGAATCATTAAAAAAATTAATAAATAAAGCCACCAACATTTTATCAGTGAGTATGTTGGGGTTTTTTTCTCCACCTAACAGCTTAAAAGCTGTCTACGTCTTAGGGAATTTCAAAGGAAAGGAAAAACTATTCAGGTAGAAACCATGTGCTACAACACCAGTGGTCTTTATTGTTTTCTCCCCCATTCATTACATTACCAGCTACATACTAACAGATTCCCACTGACCCCGAACAGAGACATATACTAAGATCAAACAAGGCAAATCTACATCCAAGCCTTAAATTTTGTTGTGACATAAGACCATTCAGATGGGAGGTGTTTCTTTCGCAACATCCAGGTTCAAATTGCTTTTAAGTGTTCTTGATGGTAATTTAAAAATGAAAGTTGAAAATTCCATAATTTAAGCCATTTGAATTTTAACAGTTCTGGAAAACTCAGTAATAAAACTGTTGTTCTTTGCAGCCAAAATGATGCTTTACAGTCCCAGAGTCCAGTTTCTGGAAAATGAACAATGATTTTGTTATTTACTTTCCATAAGAACACTATTCTGTAAGTGAGCTGCTCTGCAATAACCTGAATTTTGGATTTATTAGGCAATGATTTTAAAGCGGTATGCATAATGGGGGGGTGTGTGTGTATTATTTATACTGACTATTATTAATCCTAACTGACTTCCTGCAATGGGTTCAAGCTAGCTAGATACAGGAATAAAGCACCCTTCCTGCTTTATGAAGTCTTTCTCTGGATATTTAATAATGATTTAACAAATCCCTGCTAGCCATGACCATCCTTAAGAACCCAACAGTGTCCCTCCTCCAAAGCTGTCTTGCCCTGAAAAAAGTTCTTCCTTTAATACCTTGAATAGAGGACTCCTAAAAAGCTGACAACATTGCTAATAATTTTTAAGAAGCTCAAACCATCTAACCAAGCACTCCTGTAAGAAAGAAAATCCCTGTGTAAAGTCAGTAGGAACAATAACAAATAAACAAGAAGAACAAAAAACCGTAACACCACACAAAGGCATTTTACCTGTAGTATTTAGCTCAGATTCAATAGAATTCAACTAATCTAAACTTTTATGTCCTGGTGACCCACTTATAATCTAAAATCAGAGAGACTGGACATATCTACAATAACACAGGAGCCTGTTTCTGAAGGGAATTTGCCAGACTCCTTTATCTGAATGCTTAATATACTTGTTTTGAGTTGTCTTTTTTTTCCCTTCTCTTGCCTTTTTTTTTAAAAAAAAAAAGACAATCCTTTTAGTAAGTTATTTAGCTGCAGTGAAGCATCCGTGACCTGACTGCAACCACCACCACAGTCTAATCTTTTAATTAAAATAGATTACCATAGGTTTTTCTATATTCTTTTTTCTTCAATCACATATCAAATCCTGCAAATCCAAGTTTTCTGTTTTCAGACCATTTAAAACCATTACAGCTCCAAATCACCGTACTGTCATTAGTGGTCTAAGCTGCCAATCACATATTGTTGTACCATCCTGTTTGAATGGCATAAGATTTCTAGTTAGCTTTCTGAAAGCACAACGTTTTGTTTGAAGTAAGTTTCTCAGAAAATTATGTGTAGTTGCAGTGTAAAAATAAATGCAAAAAATGCTGGAAATAAATAGCTGTAGAAATACTGCCAGTGTACATGGACTTTTGAAAAGAATAAAATAAATCTGGATATGGTAGTTACTGTCAGCATTATCCTTCCTATAGAAGAGGAACTGAAAAGCAGACAGTTACACAATTCCACCATTTAGTAGCAAAACCTACTAGTCCATGAAATCAGAAGCTGTAAGAAAGGAATGTTTTTTTATTGTATCAAAATAGCAGAGAATAGGAGCTTGGCTCTTGCAGCTCCCAGAGGGCCTCAAAGCCTTGAAGCATTAAATCATAAATCTGTTAAATAAGCAGGTCTAAGTTTGCAGTAAGTACAAACAAGAATGCAAAACCTCTTTGAACTGGTTTGGAATAGCTGATGATGCAAGTTACTGAGAAACCTATACATGTGGTAGCTGCAAACACCTTGCTCGAAACAGACCTATGCCTGCCTCTGTTTTCTATGTTCTGCTTCGCAGGAAAACCAACCCTAGGTAGGAAGTAAATAAAGAAGAATCTCTAACATGTAGAAAAAGTCCAATCTACCTTTTAATTTTACCTATTTTTTTATTCTACGTTTACTCTCGCAGTACAAGAACCAGGAAATGATAGAACCAAGCCATAGGAAATTTAAACCTCTCCTCCCACCCAGTGCAAACAAAACAAAAACCCACTGCACTTTTTTAATCAAATGAATAATTAGCAAATCTTATTGTCACTTCTAGTCTTTGGAGATCACAATTTCGGGCAGAAATCCATAGATCCTTGAGTACTCACAGAAATAATAAGATTCTTCAGGATTACTTTGGAGTAAGGGCTAAAAACATTAGTATTCATTCTTGAGGATTAGATAAATTTTCTCTGTGAACACATTGTTTAGAACTGCCCACAGCAAGGCTTTTACCCTCTTTTCCTGGAGTGTTTAGTGATGCTCCCAAAGACGACAGCAGAAAACTAAAACAGTACAGAAGTATTTTTATACAGATGCAATCATTAGTAGATCAAACAATTCAAATGAGGAAAATGGTATTTTAACCATACAGTAAAATATATATGAGGCGCATCAGAAAGTCAGTCACAGAACTGGATGTGTAGTTTATTATGTGTTAAAAGAAAATGAAGTTACTATCTACAAGTAACAGAAAGAAAGAATGAACATAGAAGGAAAATATCAATATACAGAAGTTGCTACTACCCAAAAAAAAAAAGAAAAATAGAAAAAGCCTTATTCCTAGTCATACAAAAAAGATCAAAATATTTACAATATACAGACTGGATCTCCACAACTGGACAGGGAGAGCCACATGCTGATCAAGGTCCTATGACAGCAGCCCATTGAAAGAGAAAATTCAAACATGTCAGCAGTCTAGTACAGGATTATCCTTGAGAAAGTGAGGAACAGTGTCTCAGTAGGTCCTCTTGATTAAAAGAAAATGACCCAACTGACAGAGAAGTCACCTCCTTGGAAGAACTAGAATAAGGCAAAAAAAACCCCTGATGGCTGAAGAGAGAGGTGGGGAAAAAAAAGTCTCAACGCCCTCCTGAGTTGGCCCTGAAGAGCTCAGCTCTTTCCAAAGGTGGGCTCAGGGTGAGTCAGAGTGGAAGTTTCCCCCACTTCTACTGTGCTCTGCCTCAGGCAGTCCCACTACTGCTTCACGGAGAGCAGCCCGGCTGCCCACCCATGCCTGCTGCCCGACATTCCCCCCACAGCACTGCCGCCCTGAGATGGAATAGCCTATCTGGCAACATGCTACCCTCAGCAGCTCCATGAGCAGCCTCCCCACTCCCATGTCCAGCACTCCTGCATGCCACCACCACTGCTCTCCATACACCCTCCCCACAGGAACAGAGACTGTATGAAATATGCTGTAGAAGATGACTGAGGACACATCACTACAGCGCTAAATAGACAGCAGAAGCCGCCACTGGAATAAATAACTGTGAGAAGCTTGGGGAAGAGGAAGGACAGGCAGGTGAGCTGCCAAGTGTGACCAGTAGCTGCTCGGCCCACGAAGTGCTTTACTCTCCAGTTCTGCAAGCACGGTAAGTCATGACGTCTGGCTAAAGTGAAGACAGCTGGCAGAGGCAAAATTTTCTGACTGCAGGAAGGCTTCATAGGCAAATGTTTACCAAATCATGTCCACAAGTAAGCAGTGCTTTGTTTTAAGAGGGCCACAGGGTTTTGAGAGAACTGCAAGGTAACTGAAGAACAGCAAGAGCAGCATCACTAAAGTTAGTTGCAAAAAGACATAGTGATAACTACTTTTTAATTAGCCAAGGATAAAGTCACAAGATGTCTTGAGATACTTCACTGATATATATACACTGAGGATTTGCCTGCTGTACAGCATGAAGTAGGAAGTATGCAAGTCTCAATTAGAGTTGCCAAAATGGCGCATGGCTAAATGAAGGCCTTGTGCCTGTAAAAGTTTTGTTCAGTATTTAGTTCCATGTGATTCAGCTTCTGAAGTGGGAAGAAACAATTAAGTTATTCTGAAGTAAAAAGTACTGTCAGTATTTTCACAGGCTATAAAACAACAGATTTGCTTATTTTTGGATATGGACAATACCTTATCTCAGGAATATTTGCCCAGTTACTTGGGAAGGACTACAGCAAATGTTTAGAAAACTACATGTTTTCAAATTGAAGGCTAGATGGAATTTGAGCTTTTTTGTTCTTCCTATGGATCTGTGGAAAAGAATTTTAACTAGACTTAAGAAAGAAAAAGTCCATATTAGCAGCTTCATTTTATTCATTGTATCTAAAACTTGCATACAAATACTAATCATATGGTATTGTAAATGAACCACTGGTCTTTGCAAGTTTTATTGCTTCCAAAATTTTGTAAGACTGACCTTGGAATAGTAAAACAAGTGCTACTTGAAATGCTTTTTTTTCTGTACCCAAATTGAGTCAGTGAATGGAATTAAATGAAAATAAATAATAAGATCTGTGCCAGCTGCTATCAGCGCTATTTGCTGTACTCTGCCTTCCTTAGATACAAATTCTGGCTCTGGAGTAGAGAAGATAGTCAAAATCTAAATAAAGTTTCAATAAATACTTACTTCTAATAATCAGTGCACATCAAAAATAGACTTCAACCAGAGATTACTCTCTTTTTATCCACACCATTAGTACACCATCCAAAGCATGAAAAGTATGCCTTGTCACATGTCCTTCATTTGAGATTTGAGAGTTAGCTAAATTTTCGTGCACTACAGCTTAAAGAAATACTGGGTTAGACACATATTTCCCTGATACAAGTCACCTAGCAGACATGTTTGCAGATACTTTAAAACCTGCAACAAAGTTAATCATCCATACTTATCTTTTGCTTTTATCATCTAATACAATTTTTTAATGTAGAGTACCTGCCAATAGCATTAGAACAGACAAGACTGAGCCATTTTGGACATACTATTTTAGAAAAAGAGAATGAAATCAAAGATTTGTAAGCTGTAAAGATTAATATTCTTTTTCAAAATAGTATGTTAAAAAATTATTCTGCCTCTTGTTGCACGGTATATGTTTTATTATTACTGTTTGCAACGAGGAGGACTGAAAACACTAAAGAGGCGCAGAAATCTGTTTACTCATGAAAAGCTCGCTGTATTTTACTAATGCTGTTTTGGACTTGTTATGAAGTCCTGAGATCTGCATGAGACCTATGAGAATAAATCTCAACTCACCTAAAAATGCTTGGAAGTATGGGAGGACACTCCTAAGGACTGAGAATATTTATCAAGTTTTGATGACAGATCAGGACTCAGAAGATTTGTTTGTGATCTGTTAAACCTCACTTAGTTTTCAGAACATTTTACAGAAATGAGAGTTTCATGTATTGAAAGTTTTCTGTAAATACAAACATTTATAAGCAATCATTACAACTAATTACTATTTGTAAAGACACTGTATAATGCATGATCAAATACCTGTTCACAGACAAGAAAACCCGAGGGACCCAACTTTAAAATAGGAATAATATTTTATTTGCACAGTAGTATACAGAAACATGCATCGATTAAGTACTCAAACTCAGTAAGATGGGACAACTACTTTTTTCTTTATTTCATGTAATAAATTATTGCATATTTAGTGCATATTCAAGGTTTCTAGAGTTATCATTATTTAAAAGCTTATAATTTTGCTTAGGATACTTTGTATTACTTTCACACAGAAGAAAATATTTGTTCTCCAGTGGAAAGACTATGGTGCACTGGGTCCTTTGTGTGGTTTCTGTCCTTCTAGAACTACAATCTAAAGTATTAGCTCATACATCCATAACAGTAGCAAAAACGATATGTCACCACACACAAATAAAAACACCTTGAAGAATACATTTTAGAAGACTATCATCATCAGCTTGCCAGGGTGATTCATATTATCTTAATAGAACAGCTGTTAATCTAAGTGATATTTTCTATAGGAACATACAAGATTTTATTTATTTATTTTCACTCCTGATGGTGGGATTGAAGACCAGGATGAGAGATATCCTGTTTGTGACACAGTCAATAAGCCCACTCAGGGAAAACACTCTTTCTGTCCCTTAGTTAAAACTCTTACCCCCCTGAGCATAAACACTTGTAAGTGTTGGGGTTTGCCACATGAATAATAATTTTGTTAGATGTGTTAGAAAATACAACTCTATTTTAAGATAGCTTATAAAAATTATAATTATAAAAATTTCCTCCATGTCAAGATGGAGGAAAGCAATGGTTTTCAATCCCTAATGTTTGTTCCTGAAGGCTGCTTTTACAGAAAGTGGGGCAGGGGGTTGGGGGAGGAATAAAAAAAACATTAAAAAAAAAAAATCTTACAGCATAGAGGGCTACTGCTGGTATTCAGCTGTGTATCTCAAAAGCTCTCCTATACAATTTAAATTATTTGACTAAGCTTTTCTCATTAAAAGAAAAAAAAAATTTCCGAGCAGTTTAAAACCCAGCAACAGGCGATTACAGCCCCACACCCTATTCATTAAAGAAAAGATAAGTTAAAGGAGACAGTAAGTAGGTTTTCTGTCTTGAACAGTTCCTTCCCTAGGCAGAGTTTGAACAAACCTCTACACCAAAGATTAGATTTTGCTTCGGTTCTCCATTATATCCCAAGGCACAGTGTCTCCCCAGTCCCCCTGGAGCAACAGCTGTCTTTTAGGTTTGAAGATTCTGACTTACATGCAGAAACAAATTAAAATCTGACATTTGTGGAAGTTACTGAACACACATCTTGGTGCATTCAACCTTCTCCCCACAGACACTGCCCCCACCACGGCAGCTGCTGCCACTGTAAGGTGATGCCTAGCACTACTGGAAGAAGGGACAGGAATCTCCAGAACAAAGGAAAGGAAAAAACAAACAGGGGAATGACTTTTCATGTGCTAGCATTTGTGAGCCAGAATTCCAGTTTATCTGAAGGCAAAATATAAACAAGACCTTTAAGATGAACTTTGTATTTTTCAGCATGTGACATTTTATGTGCAGAAAACTGTAAGCTTATTATGCTGACACAAATGTAATTTAATGAGAAAAGTTAGATGGTTTTGCTATTAGGCTGAATATTAAGTTCTGTACAAACCAATGATGCTAAGGAATCAAGACACTTTATTCCTTCTCAATTTAATGGGACATTGGCATTTGGATCCCTTAGGCATCTTCACAAGTCTCTGTCTTAACGTTTATGTCTAGCATGCTTCAGTAATGCATTTCAACCTCTGAACTTGCTTGGCAATACAGGTACAATACTAAGTAAGCACAGTAAGAAAAATCTCTGAATATATTTCTAGGTATCATCTATAGAACTTACTGAGTCACGAGAAAAAAAAAAAATAATCTGAGGAACAGATATTGGCACAACCTAACCCGAAAGGTTTTTTCAGCACAGTGGCAGACTGGACAGATAAAGGAAGACCGTGTGACTGTAATTCATCTGGATTTTAACAGGGTCTTTATCACAGTACTACACAGAAATCTCAGAGAAACTGGCAAAGAAATAGCATACCACAGTATGGTGATGGAAAGCAACACCAATTACTAGCAGTGATATCACACAGGAAGATGGAAAGGTATCATATGAAACTACATTCTCCTTGCTACCAAGGCCAGTATTATTCAGTATGCCAATACAGGACCTGGGAGAAAATTTGACCTCAGTAGCATTTGCAAAGCAGCAGCAGCAATGACTATAAAGTTGCCATTGATTTATTTCCTATTCTTATGTTTTTCTCAGAATTTTGTGAAATTTTTGTCTGTTCAAGATGGATAAAAAAATGAAAGTATCAGTTCAGAGCAGTGAGAGGCATTTAAGGATCAGCACCATTTGTCACTTTCTTTAACCATATGACTGATAGTATACTTAAAGGAAATACCATCTTTAACGAACAACACCTTGCAATATTGGAGACAATTTTGTTGATTGTTCATGATAAGCAAATACAAAGTGAATACACAGTACAAATACTAACTCAACAAGCAGCTTATTGATCTACGGTGATGTATTTAATAACTTTTTGCTGACACACACAGACCATTTAGAGACTGGAGTGACATTCCTTTTGCTGCTGACATTCCTACCCCCCGAACTGCACTTCAGAAGAATGGTGTGGTACATGCATACACAACTAAATTAACTTCATAGTTAACAGCCTCACCCCCTGAACTGAAGATTTAAAAAAAAATTTAAAAGATTAAGAAGTGAGGAGCTATATTGCTAGTAGAACTAAAAAGCCATCTTCAATACATAACAAAAAGAAAACCCATCAAAATATATGCTGCAGCAAAATGGTATATATCAAATGAGGTCTGAATATACACGCAGATTCACCTTAATAATGAAAATAATGTGTATCAAGCCTGGAAGAAGAGGCAAAAAGATACCTAGATAGTACATGCTTCCCCCAAAACAGTGATGAAATTATACTACTTTCCCCCGCCCTGTGTCCATGTACTGTCATTGTACCATGATCTTCAATACCATAAGAGGTAAGCTCTCAGATACAGTACCCAGTAAGTGTCCAGCCATAAGGCTGTCAATGTACCACTATTTTAAAATTGCTTCATTTTTAAAACATTTTTAAGGTAAGGAAACATCTTTGCAAACATTTGTCATCTTGTGCTTGCCAGGAAAATAAAGTTAATGTGGATGAAGGTAGAGAGCGAGTTTAAATCTTAGGCAGCCACTCTTCATTAGCTTCCTGTATACTGTCTCCCATTCTCCAAGAAGCATTACTCATTGCAAATTAAGTTAATTCATTTTTATTAAACATGTTTAAAACAAGTCAACAACAAAAATAACAAATGAAAAACAGACCTTGCATGCTTCTCCCTCTGATTTTTTTTTTCCTTTGCATATTTCTGCCTCATATTATATATGTTTGGTCACTGTGTAATACAGTCTCTTTGAGCAGCACATGTATGTTCTTTTTACAGCATGTGGCATAACGGTGCCTCAATAAACATGATCTAAAAAACACCATTGGTTTATGCCCTAGAAACACTTTAATACTCACCTGCTTGAAAGAAGGTTCATTTTAATGCCTTATTGGTTTAACCTATTTAAATGCAATAAAAATCCAAGAAAAACAGAAGTTAATTACACATGGCAGCAACTTCTATTACCACTCTTTCAGAGTTTGAAAACTGGAAAAACTTCTTAACTATTAGGAAAATTATTTTGTCAATAAGGTTTATTAACTCACAACTCCTGCAGAATTATAGTCAAGACTTCACTTAAAGGTGAAGAGGAAAGAAAAAAATAATGGTGGATAATGAGAAGTATATGCTTATCATAATACATATAATCTTATGAATTTACATAAGGGTCTGCTGGAAATATGTTCATGAGACTCCTAAGCCTTATGGATAGGCTAAAAAAAAATAATTTAAAAAATCAGCAAAGATATTTATTTTCAAAAGATATTTAAGGTGACTTACTTTCATCTTCCATCTTGTTTTTAAATATTACATTGCATATAACAAATTTAGAATACATGATTGACTTCAGTTGCAAATGTGTGCTTCACATTTAGGGGAAGATGGAGTCTGAACTATGAGTTTACTTCGGCTTACAACAGATTTATTGCACTAAAATGAAGAGCTATAGGATCCTGAAACGTCAGATTGATGTCAGCAAGCTGTTTGATATGGCACCAACCACAGAATGTTTTTCTAAAATACCTTATCAAAAAAAATCTGAAGACATTATAAAAAACCCCAACGAATCAAAAGGGATATAAAGGAACACACCAAAAAAGCATTAAAAAGTATGACATTTCAAAGAGATATGGAAGATTTAAGGATGCCATTTAAATGTAAAAAGAAATGAGTCACTATTTATTTACCCTGAAAAGTTCTGAAAGGTCTGCTGGCCACTGAGATCCATCTCACAGGGCCATGATTTGATAGTCAAAGAAACACTATGAACACATAATCTGATGATTTGGCTTTTACCCCATCAGCTAATTTAAAATATAAGAAATAGGTTATGCTTATGAATGATTTTTGTTGTTGCTGATACTTCAAACACTCCAGTGGAGATCTTATTCTTATAGCCCATGCACACAAATTCTCTTGAGCTTAATTTACCTCAGATGCAGGATAGTCCATTTTAATTTCAAGGATTAATAATGTAAACTCAACCATTAGCCACTGAGCCCTTTTTTAATTCTATTTGAAACACCAAAATCTAACAACATTCCTGCACTTTCTATCAAGATAGGATGTTCTACAATAAGCTGAACAGAACAAATTTCTGAAGATTCATAATGGAAAGCTCATACCCTAGCTCCTTAAATATAATACTAGATTATTTTAGCAGCTTGCCTTTTTATACTGTCTGGTATTTCCCCCTTGCCCATTGTTTTTTCCTTCAAGAACTAGACTGAATAGTCTCAGCTCAGATTTTGTCAATAGTGCTCACACTTACTTCTTCAGTTCTTTTTTGGAAGTTCAGATGGTGCTTAAATCTGATTCAGCCATCCCATGTGTATAGCCCACATGCTATGTTCTGAAATGCGTAAATTAGATGGGGCAATATTAAAAATGTGCTGAATTATGGCTGATTTACCCAAGAATTCAATCATGCTGTAACAGTAATCTGACCTGCCAATTTTCTTTGATAACAGCGCTATTGGCTCAGAAATTTTTCTGGAGGGACCTCAAACTTCTGACTGTTGACACCACATAATTTACATCTATTTTTGACATTTGTCAGTGGTGCAGTTTTCAATCCAGGTAGTGGACAGTTTGCTTATTCTATATAATATTTTTTTTTTTTTTAAACCAAATTACATTATAGAAATTCTGCTTTACTGTGAGCTCTACTATATCAATACATACAGATAAAACTGCCACATTGCTGATTTTGATCAAAACCATGTGTGTGAGAAGTCTAAAATTCCTGATACTGAACCAAGTGTAGTGATGTTACCGATATCCTTCAGAGTAAGAACTTTCTTTTTTCACCAGTTGTTGCTACTACTGACCACAAATAGTGAAACACTTTTTGGTCTTCACATCACAGGAAAGAAGGTAGAAGACTAACATGTCCAAGAGAAAGCATAACAGCTTACTAGTGTTCTGACAACCCAACTGTTACCTTGCAAACTCTAAATTTTTTAGTTTTTTAACCCCTTACTTCAGTGGGATCTCTGAAAAAAGATTACTTAACAAGAAAGTCCTTCTAGTGATGACTTGTCCATGCTACAATAGGGAAAAACAGGCAGTACAAAAAAAATTCCATTTAAGGACAGGTTGGGGGTGTTCTTTCCCTCTCCCCCATTGACTTCATATGGAAAATACCCAATCATTTCAAAGAAATTGTACAAGAAATTAATTCAACATTTATTTTCATTCTGCTGCAGGCTAACCTTGTCAAAACTGCAAGTGATTATACAATATGTCTAGAACTGAAAAGTTCCACTTTCAGTCTACAAATTAGGCCTCTCTTTAGCATACACAGCAGTTTAAGAACCAGGAATAGTTTTATTACTGCTTTTGTGTTCTCCAGCATGTGATTAGTGAAATGATGAAATGGGAACTTTTGATGAATACTGGTATATTTATATGAACTCTCCTTGTTGACTTCCCCCAAAATGTCTCTCAGCACATATCATAAAAAGACAGAATGAGAGAGAGAGAGAGAGAGAGAGAGAGAGAGAGAGAGAGAGAGAGAGATAAATACCCTTAGTTTTTGTTGTATCTTCAAAAGTTCTTTCCCTGAAGGAATATATTTTTAAAGCTTCAAGAGGTAGTATGCACACAGCTTGCTTGCTCTCTTTTCACTTTTAACACGTAATTCCACATGCACAGTTTTGAAACTGACCCCCTAATACTGAGGTCATTTACTTCCCGCTAATAGTAATACAGAAAAAGCAGTTCATAATACATTACAAGTATTTAGAAGAGACATTCAGTTATATTGTTGTACGCAACTCCTGTAACAAAAGTCTTAGAGAAGCCCAAAGACATAAATATTCAACAAAAGTCATTTTCTATTCTGAATTTCGCTTTCTTTTTATTGATTGACTTAAACACAAACACAAAATCCAAAAAAATATTTTAAAATCAGATCTCATTCAATTCAAAAGCATTTTCCCCAGATCCAAGGTACTACGGACAGAACAAGTCCCTGGTTCTCCATTGTTATGCAGGAAGGCAGACTGCAATCTGACCTGAAGTTAATAGAATTCTGCAAAGGCAAAGAACTATGTACCTATGTAGGTTTGGGGTGCAGGAGTACAACTAATTAGGAGAAGTTCTGAAAACTCCTATACATCATCTGTAAGCAGTAGAGATATATCTCAGTAAAGACTTGTATTTCACTTGTGGTGATCAGATCGCACCACAAAGAACACACATAGTATCTCCATTCTACAGATAGGAAGATGGAGATAGTAAGAGACAAAATAATTTGACCAAAGTTACCAAACAGATAAATGGCAAATACCCAGCCCAGTGCTCCTTCCATTAAGAAACCCATCCTTCATAGAGAAGGGCATAAGTTCACAGTAAGAGTTGACTCCCCTCACGCTCCATAATCCTAGCTGCCAATCTATGTAAACCTGTGGATAGTAACATACCTGCGAGGCATCTCTCAGTTCTCCTTTGATGCATTACCACTGAGCTCCACGAGCCCCTCCCATATCCCACAGGGCTTCCCAGAGCACAGGGGCTTATCAGAACTCAACCCCACTATCACATCTTACCGCCTCTTCCGACAGAGATAAATAATAACCACAGCATATAATCAACATTAGTCCTTCTTTTACTCCCCACTCAAAATCTCAGCTAATTAGGGGAGTTTTTAGGAGTCCTGACTGTTAAAGGTGAACTCAAAAGGTGGAGACTATTGCAGGAAGCATTCTGGGGGCATCATCTTCTCTTTTTATACTTTTAGAACTTTGCCTTAAGCACCTGCAGTGACCTCAGTTCATGCAGTACAGCAAAGATAAGGTCATGGAGAGAGAACAGGAACCAGTCTTTCCATTGGGAGAAAAAAACATATAGAGGGAAGAATTTATATAATACATAATACAAGCCAAACTCTTGCTAGGTCTCATACTCCAAATACACACTGTACTACCACTTCATTATCAAGGGTGCCATATCTTGCAACTTCACTAAGCATCATGTGTAAGCATTTACTGTTAAAGCTTTACCACTCAGAGCCAAGTAATTTAAAAATAAAATAAAAATCAGAATAGTCTTTTCCTTCATATTTTTCTTCAAAAAATTAACGGGCTGAAATAATATAAGACAATTATGTACCAAAAAAAATCCATGCACACAGTCATAGGCACAAATCCCAATTTGACATCCCCTCATTACATTTAAGCTCAACATTTAGGACTAGCAGCACTGGAACAGATAAAAATAAATTTGAAATGGACTTATGTGCAAAGTGATTCACATTTGCTTCTCATTGAGATGGCAGGAAGTTCAAGCTGAACTGGCAGAAACGGTGTTTGAGCTACCCTCCAAACAGCCAGATGATCCAGCAATTAACTAACAAGGATGGGTGGATTACCGGGTGATCCATCTAGCAGTGTTAATGAACCTCATTGCCAGCAGACACATGAGTCTTGGGAGCTGCCAGGGATATAGAATTGCATAGAAGAGAGCATGGAATGAACAGTATCTGTGCTGAAGTGAAATTATTTGCATTCTAGAAGTCAGCAATATCTTGCCTGGCATTTAAACTGGCTGAAACAAGTCATATTTTAATCTGTATTGATGTGCCTAAAGCAAACCTTGCTTTATCCTGAATCAATCCCAGCTCAGAACATTATCATTTACATCAAGTTATAGACAGGTGAAACCTGTTGATGGGCCCAATCCTGCTCACAGGCAACAGAAGGGTTCTTCCCCACTGTTTCAGTAGTCAGTAAAATTCTTGTGATCCAAGATTTGTCTTATACACACACACACAGAGATTTGATTTATAAATGTCTTGATTTACAAATAAGTCACAGTAAAGGAAGTCTGAAATAACAGCTTCAGAAAGTTATGTATAAAAAAACCTCACAAGCTATTTTCCATTCTTTATCCTTCATACACGCATACCAATGCAAATACACGTTTTCAGAAGAAAAGTTCTTTCCTCTATTTTTTTCTGTAGAACAGGTAAAGAGAGTCTTACTACCACTTTGATAATATTTTTCGTCCAAGTTTCTCAAAGTATTCTCTAGCATGCAAGACTATTAGTGCCTCTTCACCAGTGGAGAAATTGAGCTCAGGTGCCAGAGATCTGAGGACTCCAAGTGCATAATAATGCAAGTACAATTTAGGACAGGTCAAAGAGAAGCTATGTTAGCTATGATCATTGGGAGAGAACATTTGTACATCGTTTTCCCCTCTGCTCCCCTATTTTCTGTCAAGTGATTGAAGAGACCCAACCTATATAGAGTTTCAGAAGGAGGAAAAAAAAAAAAAAAAAAAAAAGAGTGAGGAAACCAATAATTTCAATGTTAACAAAGCCAGGCATCCATCCCTAGGAGGGATGGACTCCTAAGGAGCTTGCTAACTGCCACACTTCCTAAGGAGTCAAACAGTAATTAGTGTGACAATATGGAGAGCTGGCGTTAGGTTGAGTCTATAGGAGTGGCTCACCCAGTATTATAACAACACAGAAGTGGGCTGTTAGAAACAATCACAGACCATTAGCTTTTAGGCAAAAGGAATGTTCTTTCAGTTAGGATAAACTTCATAGCAGATCTCTCAGATTTTAAATATTACTAATTTTACCACCACACAAGGCAAATTGGAATAAACCAGTGAGAGTGAGAAATGACACCTTGCCCAAGTCTCCTAAGCACCCTCTTGTCATAATAGCTCTCCCATGAAATAAATTGTGGTGAAAGGGAGACAGAGGCAGCAAGTCTTCAACAAACAAGAATGGAAAAACTTGAAGCAAGAACATGAAAGGGTGGGTGGGAAGGAAATGCTGTTCACCTATTTGAGGTACTTAAACTTGCTAAAGATTATTTGGAAAGTCTCAGAAACTAGAGAAACTTAACATAAGGTTTTGTCATCTTATGTTTTCTGACAAAAAGCTTGTTAATCTGTGTGAGAACATTCATTTTATTCACACATTGTGATTTTTCAGAAGGTCCCGAGAAAAACATTGGTACCACAACAGTTTTGTACCAGTTGATACCTGACTCCAGTCATTTTTAGTGGAAATCAGGCCCTTAACCAAGAGCATTTATGGCATTTAGGACAGACAGATGGGAAAAAAAAAAAAAAGACAGTTACAAGAATCACAGTGTTGGGATATTAAAGCTAAGTCTGAGAAACCACATTCTGCAAATATTTAGCACAGACAGTATTTGCTAAGGGTTCCCTTGCACTCAGGGCTTCACTCTGAAGTATTACAGAAGAAAATCCAACTATTAACACTTTCTCAAGAAACAAATATTGGCCAGGTTAAACTTCTCTTACCTGGCATTCATCCCTGCATGTAACCAAAATGCTTGGAAAATGTAAACCAAAGCCACATCACTACAGTTTTGTGTCCCAGTTTCACTGCTAAGTTGCAGGTGGACAGCCTGTTCAAACTTACATGAAGTGTTTGTGGAGAGAGCTGCCTACAGCAGGGACAGCCAAGGGGAAGACAGCAATGAAGAGAGTGAGGATTTTGAGCACCCCTGTGATGAGTGTCACTTATGAAAATGCAGCCACACAGATCTCTCTCATGCCTCTCTGTCTTAGGAAAATGGGTTTAAGAGAGGGCGATGTATCACCTGATCAAAGCCTACACAGAGCAAGGATCTGTTGGTACATCAGTAGTCAAACAGTTCTCCCTGATAAGTGAGGGAGAAGCTGACAAGTAGGAGGGAAACTTTAAATGCACCTTCCCACTCCAAGCAGTTACTTGGAGCAGCACACCATACAACTCTTTTATAACAAGCTCTTGTTTCAAAATTCTCAGAGATAATGGAAATAAATTCATCTTTAACATAACTCTTCCAGTTTCAGTTTAGTTTGTCACCCACATGACACTTCCAGTAAGTAAATAATTTCAAATGGGAAATCTCAGATGGATTAGTGTAAGTTTATTGATTGTCAGGGTAATAATTCTGAGGCACAGAAATCTGAGACCTCTTGACCAGAAAGGGAATAGAAAATACCTGTTACAGAAGCAGGCTTTTATGAAAAGATAATTTAGAGGCTTCAGGGCAATAAAGACAAGTTTGAGAGAGTTACAATCCATTTTTAGATTGTATTACCTCTTAGCCCTTTTCCTGAAATAACCTGCTTCTCCGCCTCCCTCTACTGTAATCTTCCTGCTTTCCTTGTCTTTGTTCAGAGCAGCAAAAGAATGAACATTATGAATTATTGATGTGAGCAATACAGAATTCTCATCAGGAGAATTTTTTTTTTTTCCCCAGCAAAAGCTCAGGAGAAAGGTTGAACAGGAGCAGAAAACACTCAGCACAGGAAGGCATGCACATAACCATTTGTAGCAGCTCTATACTTCCCAATGCCTTTCAGAAATCACCGAGACAAGTGGCATGAGCTAATTCCACCAGGAAAAAAAAACAAAAAAAACAACAAAAAAAACCGAACTACACCCCACCAAACCCCAAACTAAACCTAACCCGTATCATTCCTCATAGGCATTTGAGTGATTGTTACACTGAACTAGACCCCAGGTCCCAGTCAGACCCAGCCAATAGTGTCGATGAAGTCACATATACTATTTCAAGTCACGTATCAATATTAGAGGTAGTCTTACTAGTATTTCTTTGGAGTTTTGCATTAACAGAGGAATCTGGTCCTTGTATTCTTACAAAGAGAAAGAGCTTTTGTTCACATTTTTTCCTTCAGTGACCCAGCCTAAATCAAACATCCAAGGCTTAGTGCCTCAAGGCTTTAGCATTTAATTTCTTTCTTAAAAAGTGACAGTTACAAATGACCATGTATATGAGTTGAGGCCATGTCTGTATGCAAGAGGACATTTAAAAGGCCGGGATACTCAAGGGCTTAGGGGGGTGTTACGAAGGCTCTCAAACAAACAACCAACCACCAAAAATAAAAACATTATTATTAACACAGTTAACTAGCTCTCCGTAAACTACAGGTTTGAATGTCTGTGAGAGGAGAACAGAACAACTTTTTAGGGTTTAACGGCAACCCAAAACACGTAACAAAGAACTCTATAGGGTTTAATGGCAACCCAAAACGCAGAACAAAGCCCCACTCCCTAGGGTTTAACAACAACCCAAAACGCTTTATCACTCACCTGACAAGTGAGGGCTCTCAACCTCGAGGACCTGCTCAGGGCAGCGTCCCGACCCGAGGCACCTCGAGGAGTTTCCTTGGGCAGATCCCGACCCAAGGGGAGAGTCCTCGACCGCAGCGTGCTGCTCCAGGGGACGAGCTCAAAATGGCTCCTCCAGGGGACTCCATTTACACCCAGGCCCAATCTGACCTGTAGTCAATAGCGGCTCCTATTGGCCAAAGGCCTCAATGACCACGAAGCCCTGAGAACAAAAGCAGCCAGGAGCTGCTGCACTTCAGCAGCCAAGAAGCTCTGCTTTCATTGGGCGGGGGCACCTGCCACAATCCACCCCGTGAGGACAGTCATGATTCGGCTGGTTTCCTTGAAGTGGTGGTGCAGTCACCTCTTGCCTCCAAGGTTAAAAGGGAGTGCGGTCCGGTGAGTCTCCATACTCGTTGTGGGTTGTCATCCCTAGATGATTATACAATCAAGTCTTAAAAAAAACAACCAACCCTCCAACCATACAATGTATTACAATCAAAATTGAAGGAAGCTGATTAACCATTCCAATTAGGAAGATTCAAACATATCCAGGTAATGCTTAATATGGCAACAATTGCCTCAAGTCTCTTGCCACTTTCTTCATTTTTTGACCTAAAGTGACACTAACACAATAGCACCAAATCCAATCACATTCTTCTGAATGCTGCCAATTTCACAAGATTCATTCGCTGCCACCACGTTGTCATCCAAGTCTTGATTGTCCATATGGATCCCCATGGCCAAGCAGGATGCCGAAGTCATCTATTCCTCCAAGATCCTAACAAAAAAACAGAATAGGCCTCGGATCAGAACCCGGGCATCAAGTTAAAAATTAGTAATTATCTATTGGGCACTAATATGGTGAGTTCTTCCACCTTTCCCTGAGGCTTCCCAAGCATGTCAGCTATGCCCATTAGCCTGAGGGTAGTATGGGATGTGCAAACCCCCTGTATTCCTTGTGTGCCCACTCCTGGAACACCCCGGCAGTAAAGTGGCTCCTGTTACCTGATTAAATGGATTTGGGTGTTTCCTTCTCTATCTGCCGTCTGTGGCAATAATGATCTAATTCCACACAGGCTTCCGCAGTTTCTCACTGCCCGACTGCCGGGGGGGGGGGGGGCCTTTTCCAGAGATCTTAACCCCTTCTCCGGACGTGGTTTTAGCGAGCTTTTGAGGCAGTCCATAGCAAGCAATTGTCGGCGACAGCCATGCAAATGTAAATTGCCCGCCGTCCCACGTGGCAGCAAAGCCATCTCTGCTTCTGACACAGAAACCACAAAGAGCCCGTCCCACACCTGGCTGCGCCCAGCCCAGCCCCGCAGCTGACAAAGGCCTGGATGGGCATTCAGCCGCCCATAATCGGCTGTTAATTGCCACCTTTTGTTTAGTTTGCGACTGGCCCCACCGGAGAATTCTAAGCAGAACGCAGAACAAAGCCCCACTCCCTAGGGTTTAATGGCAACCCAAACCGCTTTATCACTCACCTGGTAAGTGAGGGCTCTCGATCTAGTCCCCTGGAGCAGCACGCTGCGGTCGAGGACTCTCCCCTTGGGTCGGGACCTGCCCAAGGAAACTCCTCGAGGTGCCTCGGGTCGGGACGCTGCCCTGAGCAGGTCCTCGAGGTTGAGAGCCCTCACTTGTCAGGTGAGAGATAGAGCGTTTTGGGTTGCCGTTAAACCCTAAAAAGTTATTCTGTTCTCCTCTCACAGACATTCGAACCTGTAATTTACGGAGAGCTAGTTAATTGTATTAATTTTTTTTTATTTTTGGTGGTTGGTTGTTTGAGAGCCTTCATAACAGGGGGTCCAGTGTAAAGGGGCTGGTAACACTAATGTATACACCTGCCAAATACCTATAAACTTCTACAGACATCGTGGTCAGCGATTGGTTACTGGAAGACCCTAGGTCCACATTTTCCTCTGGTACTTCTGGGCAAGATTTCACAGACTGAAGAATGTAGAAACATGTCTGCTGTTATCTGTATCCCAGAATTCTCCTGCTGAGAAGAATGCAGAACATGCACTCAATATTTGCAGGCATAGGATTGAATGTGTTTTCCAGTCTCCAAGGACTGTATTTACTGTTTTGGATATACATCACTGGGATCACATATTAGGGGTTCATCAGGAGTTCTTTGAACATAAATGCATCCCTTCAGTCTGTTCTGTTACCTTTCCCTTTGCTCCACTAAAGGACATCCTTTTCTAAGCTAGTAGTGCCATATGTTAACTGTCAAAGCAGGCATCAAGAATCTGAATCTAACTTCACATCTACATTTAATAGGAAAGAGGGAGATACCATTGATACAGAAGAAAAAAGCAAAGGATATCAAATATGCAAGTCAAAGCCTTCAGAAGTGACTGCTCAAACTATAACAACAAATCAGCTTGAACAGTTTCAATACCACTCAGTTTTCCTTTTCACTGTTGCAAGCATGTCTGCTTTCACCAAGTGTCTTTGCTTCCTTTCGCTAAGACTAGTGAAAATGCATTCTCATTTTTTAACCTTTCTCTCACATCTTCCACTGATGTTTTTATGTCAGAATTATCTCCTTATCTTCAAGTATAAGCAGTGTTTCATCTTAAATTTTACTTTCGTAAACTATGGGTAGAAAACCATAGATGTAATCTGGAGGATCTGTTAATTATTTCATCTTTCTTTTACATATTCTGCTCTTAGTGATTACTCCTTCTCCCTAACTGTTCTCTCACCTTAAAAAAAAAATACTTTTTTTTTCCTCACCATCTCCTGTTCTCTTTTACTATATTGTTTTCTATTCCAAGTCTATGCCTGTGTTTTGTACTTAAGCTTCAGAGTTGGTTCAGGATAACTCCTACTTTATATTTGTGAAGTGTCATGTAACTTTACAGCCATATCAGTTATTTTTAGTGCTAAAAACAATGATTAGGATGCTCCATTTTACAAGGCTATAAACTGGTTTCCACTTAAAATGGAAATGAGTAAGATCTTCAACATATATCAATAGAACTTGTTTGTAAAGTTTCATGCCCTAGTAACTTTCATCTTTATTAAGGCTGAAGAAGTCAGTCCCATGTGTCACATTTAGAGAAACACTGGCAGAAATGGCCCTGAAGACATAATAACCCACTAGTCCAAATAATTTGCACTTTAAATGTAAATGTCTGTCTTTCAAACCCCTGAAGCTTCATCTCCCAAAAGCACCTCTAGAGATTTATCATCTGAATTCAAACATAGATAAATACTTTCCATAATTTAAAAAAAGATAAGAGAAAAAAACAGGTAAGTAAAGGAGAGGAAGGATAGCAAGCCTGACAAACTAATGAATCTGCTATGGCTAATCTATTTGTGGTCTAACTGAACAACTAAAACACTTGAAATAATTGTTAGTAAGCTCTAGAAAAGCACACATGAAGAGTCCAAAGACTGCACATCTTACACACAGCTTCTGCTTTGGTTCTACTTACATATATATTCATTGCTTCAGTGAGAAAGTAACTTCAGACTTTTCAGCAGTATAGACATATAGAGGGAGCTCAGGTGAAGTTACTTTTATAAATCCTATATATTCTATATTTAAAATACAATATTATATATGGTTTGTAATATTTTACATATTAGAAATGCAAAACAGAGCCGTGCACATACAGTTTAGAGTCAAGAGGAATAGAAAGGTCATTGGGAGACACATATTTAAGCAAATCCCAGCAAATTGCTATGCTTTGTCAGTTGAGTCTTCTTAAAACAAAGCTCACAAAGCTTTCATAATTTGGGAGCTATGAAAGGACAGTTCGTTTTAAATAAACAGGAGGAGATGAAGCTTATTATAGAAAAAGATCTAATTTATTTAGAACAGTACAATGAGCAATATGGACTGTGCATAGTTTACAAATGTAGTCTCAATTGAAAATTAATCCTTCCCTCAAATTCAGACTGGATTTGCAATGACACATGAAGAGAAACACATCAAGACCCCTCAAAAGAAGTGTTGGTCTACCACCTTTCCACTTCACATTCAGTCAGAAGCATGATTTAACTATATTTCTCATCTGTTGTTCAAGAAGAGAGCAATTGATTTTTGGATCAAAATCTGCTTTTAATTAATAAAAGATCTACAGTTGTAATATACTCTATACAAAGCACAGAATGACCTCACCTAGCTGAAAATCTACCAATTACTACTGGGGTGCAATAATCAAAAAGTGTCCTCCTTATGAAAGATGGTTAAAAGTAGTTTCCTGCTGGATCAGATGAAGCCTAGAATTGTTTCTTAAACACTGTGTTGCTACTGAACAGCTACAAGTCACTTCAAGGAATAATTATTTTACCTATGCCTACAGTGCAGATATCCAAATTATTCTAGTCTTCTTCATGAGGCTGCTACCCTAAGTCCTTGACTGAAGAAGAAAATCTAAATCATACTGATATTGAAGCCTGTGGGCTGTAACTGTAACAGAGAAATTCTTCCCACTGTAAGTAGACCTATTCCAACAGGAAAAACACAAGTCAGATGCTAAGCAAGGAAGTTATAGAAGACAGGAAATCACTGTACTTTTGAATGTTCAAAATTTAGACTGCTTTGTCTTTCTCAGTCTAGAACCATATGAGTTATTTTCTGCAAGACTACTTGAAATCACAAGTTCCTCTGGACTTCAAAGCAGTACAAAGGAAAGTGAAGGGTGATGTCATCCTTTACCTCACATATTCATTAAGAGCTGCATTCAGGGGAAAAAAAAAAATAGTAATCATCTAACTATTCTTACCTCATGCATCTGCCTTCCTAGCTATGGCATCTGTCCACATTCTTTTTTTGTCTCCTTTCAGGAAAGTACGTAAAAGATTCTGAAAAACAAATTGCATGAGGAGAGGTAGAAAATATGAGGGAGTTGAAAAGCTACAGTCTTCCACAGCTTTGAATACTTAAAAAAATTAGCAACTCAAAAGAACAGTCAAATAATATATGATTACCTATGTATCTATATGTATATACATATATATGTATGAAACCATATATGTAGTTTTTAAGTGAAAAATCTTTGGTCAAGTACATTATGAAGTTCTCCTACATACCTGTTATTAAGGTTAACAGAAAATTAATGAAATTTTCAATAAAAGATGAACTGGTGCAAAGACATTAGAAGTTTCACATTCTGAATCAGACTCCTTATTCTCACATCTGCACAATTTTCCCACTTAATTTACATATCAAATTAATTCCACTCACAGATTAGAAGATTTGAGGCTCTCTGTTCTTACTGTATTTGATCATGAAGAATTACCTGGCACACTGACATTTTGGAGAAAAATCAGGTTTCTTACTTTTCATAGGCTATTTCTTTTCATAATATTTTAAAACATGAGATACTAACAAAATAACTATATATGCTCACAATGACTCATGGTATGGAATTCAGGGTCTAGGACACTAAAACAAATAAAAGAGAAAGCTAACTATACACTTCTGTTAGCATGACATCTACTGTTTTATCTAACTTAAAATATGAAGGTGGGTGCTATTCCCACAGAGTTGAGGTCTCGGTATACATAGTGTGCAAAGGTACTATAACTAAGTATACAAGTAGCTCCACTGATACCCAGAGTAGCATCTGTCTGTTACAGATTATGCTTGAGTATGTAAAGGAATTAAATTCAAAGCACAGTCCAAACATAGCTTTAGGCAGTCCACGTGTGATCTAAAGAGAGGTTAATTCAGTGCAGCTATCCTTGCAAGCAGAGTATCTCACAAATAAAGGAAACTGCCTGCAAAATACCTATGAGCAAATAAGAGTAAGCAAGGCAGGCATGACTCAACACCTCCTTTGCCTTAACACTAATTGGAACATTGGGGAAAATTGCCATTATATCTAGTCATTTCATACTTATAATAAAAAGGTGCATTGTGAGGAAAGAATGATAAAATAGTCCCCAAGCTGTCATGCAACTACAGAAAAATGAATCATGAGACCTTTCGTCATGTTTTTGTGTCTTATTCCTTTAATACACTATTTGGATTATGGCATCCAAAACAGAAGGGGAGGGGAAGCTGAAGCACACACACAAAACAAAAAAAAACTCTTTCAAGGTCCAAGTTCCAGCACAATCCTGCTTATGTTATGCAGCGATAATATTAACAAGAGAAAAGGCAGCCGATAAAGAAGTAAAACACCTATTACCACCAGGAATTTGGAAAAAGGGTAAAGATTTGGTCAGGTAGAATGATGGCTCCAGCAATATTGGGTATTCAGTGAAGGCGCTTTCTTGAAATAAAAAATAGTTTGAACAAGATGCTATAAAAGACCAAATCCTGGCATTATGCAGCATGTCTAGGATTCCAGCTTTGGAGATTTGGTTTTGCCCCCGTAGACAGGCTGGGGGTGGGGGGTTGGGGGTCGTGGTGTTGTTTTACATTTAAAGAAGAGTTCCAGAAGAACTAGTTTCTACCAGACAACAGATATGTAAAAGAGTCAAAGCGGTAGAACAACTTAAAGAACAGGCTTCAAAAAGCAAGGAAACAAGCAGGCAACAAAGTAGTCTAGCTCTATTTAAACAAAGCAAGTGGTGGAAAGGAAATAAAACGTGCCATAGGCTAAGCTGATTTTCTGGTGTATATAGTAGCAAGATGCAAATATAACAGCAGCTTTCTGGAAATAGAGCAAGTATGACAGCAACAGTTAGATTTCTAAAGCAAGATGAATTTATAACTGTAGAGCTTGCATCTGTACTAAAATTGAAAAGAATGCTCTGCTTCAGACATTAGAGTTTGCAAGACTGGTTTATTCCTCTGCTCTGCTAAAGGCTTGGTCATTTTGCTTGCTGTAGGTGAATAAAACAAGCACATAGAAAAGCAGTTGGTATGGATCTGTCCAATAGAAGTGTTTGTTCCATATATCAGGTGAATAACTCCTTTCTCATACTGAACATTAGGTGCCTTCTCAGCATGAACATATTGAAGAGAAGTGACTAGTGCTTCATGGTACATCACTGGTACAGTGAAACTAGAATTTACTGTTCTAGAAACAGTCTCAGGAAGACTTGTTATCAGAAGTAGCAAGTCAATGCAAGCCTGTGGATGAAGAAATTATCAGAATAGATAATTTCAGGAAGTGAACAAGGACAGATTATCAAGAGGGATTTTTGTTTGTTTTTAAACATATATTTTAAAAGTCAAAGCCATCCAAAATAACAAAAAGGACAAGTAGTAGTTTCAGACATAAAAACAGCCCAGTGGTTTGATTTTGAGTTGACAGTAACTTCTACAATCAGCTGGAAGAAGTGAGAGACACCTCTTCCACCAGACCACAAACTGCCTAATGTGACCAACAGCAGGTAGTTGCATATAAGAAAACATGAAACATTAGTAAAAGAAGACTTGTTATTCTTGAGCAACTCACAGTAATTCCCAGAAACTCATTATAATGCTCTCCCCTAGTGAGTCCCAATCACTCAGCTAAACCCAAAAAAAGTATCTGGGACTACAGTTCCTAGTAGGGCCTGAAACCTGATCCCAGATCTAACTGGGTACACCTGAAAGGTCATCTTTCTTGTCAGATCACCCTAAACTAAGCACAGTCCCATACAAACGTGCAAGTCTCCTCACTTAGGATTATTTCACATTAGTCTATAAGAGAAGTTTAACACGTTACTTATTCAGGCCTCCATTGTTTTATTGCCAACCACAGCCTGATCATGCGCCATCATTAGTTCTCTACCACAAGAGCACAGCCCTCCTGTTATTGCCTGGAGTTATCAGATACATTAAATATTAAGCACCTTTATCAGGCTTGCAGTTTCAACAAGAAAAAAGCGCCATCATCCTCAGAAAAATAATTTATTAAAACACTTCCTCACAGCAGGGAATCAAACAAAAGCACTAAAGCAAGCTCTTAATGAGTTATATTGGGACACACATTTCCATAGAAAACAGAAAAAGAAAAAACCTCTACAGCCTTAAAAATTAACAAGAAAAAATTAAGACTGCCAGTGTAAAAGATTCCACAGTAGGAAAACAATAAAAGAGTACTTAGGCACAAAAAGTAGGAACAAGTCATTAATGAAAAAAATATCTGCTTATAAAGCATTAAGTCATAAACACACAAATGCAAAGTTTCTGTTGTATTTGTTTGCGTCTGTCTTTTGAAGAGCTTGCTGTTACAGTGGGTACTCAAACTGAATGGGCAAATTTACAGCGACATCTGTAAATACAGAAGGCTGCAATGACAATCTCATGCTAGTATTTGTAACCAGACGCTCTTCTGAGGAGCTTAACTACTATTTAACATAATTTGTAGATCTTCATCTGAAAAGGAGATTCCTTTGACAATGCCATACAAACAGGGTGACAAAAATGTATGTATTCTCTGCTATAAACACTGACACATCAAAACCAGTTTTTAAATCAGATGAGTGCTGTGAAGAAGATAAGAAACCTGGGAAGATGTCCAAGAATGCTACTATGATCTTTCCATTAGTGGGGTCCCATAGAGTCCCTGCACTTTTACACTGCATAGTATGGCTAGGCAATGCAACATGGACCATCTCTCCCCTTATTCCCATCAGGTCTGAACCAGCCCCCCAGCATAACAGCACAGCAGTACCATCACAGAGCCTTTACCTAAACACTACGAAACACTGTCCTGCAGAGTTATCGAGACTTGAGCAGGGTCTTCGTGTTGCAAGGGACTACAAAGAAAATGCTGGCTTGAGAAACCCCTTTATTTATCCCAGTGAGTAGCTGCTGGCCAAAGTACCTGAAGGTCAGTCAGAAACCAGCTGTTAAGGTGGTTTTCATTCACAGACATCTCAAACATCAGGAAGTATATAAAAAAACATTTCCAGCTTTGTATGCATTATCAAAACCAGGCTGGAAAACACAGCACAAGTAATTTGGACATCTTCAGCCAGTTTCTTGGTATGTCATGGCACAAAAAACAGCCAGCAGTTACAGATGGGTGCAAGAAGTTTAGAATCTCGTTTGTCCTTCACCTGAAGTACAAAGGTTACCCTAGGCCAAAGTTACATTTCACAGAAGACATCCTGTCTGCTAATACTGAGAAAAAGTGAAAGCAAGTCTAAAATTTAAAGTTATCAGGAAGCTCACTGCAATACAGAATCCAGCTTGAGCCAATCTTGTTCTGTCAAAGCCAATTGTGGTCAACAAAAAAAACAAGAACAGGTTCAAGTGGCTAATCTTTTTCTTTCTCTTTAGATCAACTGTATTACATTTCCCTGTAAAGATCCAGATTTCATGGTCTGATTTCATTTTGAAAGGCAAGAGCTGACAATACTATTGAAATCTCAGAGGCAGGTTGATGGCAGAACTATGTACATTCTATTCCTGCTGCAAGAGAGTAGACAAAAAGTTGTGTCATGCATATGTATAGTATCAACAACAGAAAAAAAAAAAAAAAAAAAAAAGAGTACATCAACTTTAATGCTTAGTACTTCACATTCACACATTTCCAGTAGAAGACAGAATTTGCAAGTGTCTACCCAACAGATTGATATTCTAATACCACACCCAGATTTAAACCTGAGATTCAAGCAACCAAAAGGTAGAAAGAAAACAACAAAGTCATCAAACATTTGTAGTGTAAACTAAATGGCCACATAGAGAGTGCTCTAAAACACATACAAGTTTATCAAGCCTGTCAGGTATCAGATAAATCAGGTCTGCCTGTATTAAGACTCTCATTTTCAATGGAAAAATTTGTTATGCATAGCAAGGCATATGCACATTATATAACCAGGGACTGTAACAAGAATGTCAGGGGAAAAAAAAGCACCCAATTTCCACTAAAAATCAGTAACATCCTAACAGAGTTTAGCAACCAAATCAGTTGCGTGTCATTCATGCATTCCTTTCCAAAATAGCTATCTGAAAATGAAAGTCATGTTAAATTGAAATGCATTTTCCACACTCCCAGTTCAGGGAAACAATCATCACTGAATTACCACAGTGATATTCCAGAATGCACACAATGACTGATAATACATTTCCACAGTTTTGAAGTTCTGTTGCACAAAGATCATATTTGAGAGGAGGAGGAATTATGGCATGAAACTATTCAATTTATAATAATTTGTAGCATGAATATACTAGTAGGTGTCTTCAGTCAAGTAATTAAGCTACATTATCTGCTTATGAGTTCAGGATAATGACTGAGGAAAATGATGGAAACCTCTGAAGGCCATCCTGAAATCATCAGTAGATTTAGTGCTTCTTCCCACAATCCATCCCCTTCCATTCACTGAAACTCTCTAATAAATTTAGCCTTTTGTCATATTATTATACAAAGTCAGAATGAGGCAGCAAGTGCTCAAGATAATTTTATAGAAAAAAAACCCACTTAAATCAGAACTGAAACTTTAAAAATAAAAATCTTTGTCTAGGACTTCGGGTGGTAAGACCCAAACTTTATAAACTAAAGTTTCCACATATGATCCAGGTAGTTAGTTTTAAGTCAAGAACATGACATTTAAAATAAGAGGTATACTGATATTCTGTAATTTATGCCAAATCTTTAATGTGTTTTGCATGAAAATGCTACTACAAAATTACTTGGCTCAGTGCCCAAGGTAATTACACTCCTTACACTGCTGTCTTGATTTGCTGCCAAAACTGGTAAAGTAGGCATTTCCCTCAGACAATGCTGTTAATGAAAACTGTCAAAGTCCTTTCAACACTCCTTATTTTGTTATACTTAAGTTGTCATCTCACTTGGGTGGCTTGCTAGACTTTTGTTCTCGACAATGTATTTCTAAGCAATATGCTCATATCTTAACACACTGAGTTGTTTCCCATTCCTTGAAAACAGCACTCTGAACAAAAGAAGATTTCCCTTTGGTTTTGAGAAAAAAAAATAATACAAAACCACCACAACCAAAAACCAAACCCACCCCCCCACCCCCATCACCAAGACAACTAATGAAAAACAACTCCCAGCAGAGCTTTAACCTCAGCCTTGGAAGCTGAAGGCAGATGAATTATCATCTCTTCCCCACTGAGCAAAGTTCAGGCCAGGAAGGCTGTGACAAGCGAGTTTGAACACTTCTGATATCAGGGGCCTGGCCTTAACACAGCATAGCCAGTCTTCTGCTACTGGATCTTGTGCTGACTGGAGATTAAAACACCCCCTTTTCACTTCCTTATCAGAAATGGAAAGGCACAGATGTCTACAAAGCCAGTGAGAGGGAAAGTTAAAAAAAAGAAAAGAACAAGTAAAATTAAAATCAAGCTCCCCAGCACACAGGTGTGTTTTGCTGAGGTATTGCTATAATAATTGCACACATTGATGAAGAAGCACACCTTCCTACAGCCATGCAGAATCACAGTGACATGGGGATCTCTTATTAATCCTGCTTGTAGAAGTCAAACAAGAGATAGCACAGCTCTCACTTTCCAGGAAAGAAGGTAATTTTTTCTGACTATATGAGTGTGCTAATAATTTCTACATGTTTTCTCTCACCAGGTGTGAGCTGCAATATGAGGCCCTAGCATGGAATCCCAGGAAATGAACCTGCCAGATGAGGATGAGAGAGAGTCAGTGAACACGAGGGATGATTACTCAGAGGATCCAAGAGCTTTTGCTTGATTGCCTGTAAATTCTTCAGTTCTGCCTCATTTAAAAGCTTGAGCTCTTGCATTCCTCTGTCCTGCTGGACAGATGTGTGGCTGAAAATGCCTCCCCTCAGGTGGGAGCATTTTCTGAGAATTCCACAAAGTGAATGCTATAAAGTTATTTGAATAAGGGCAGCTATCTACAGCTTTTCCATGACAAGGAAGCATTTGGCCTTAGCCTGATTGCAAGCTTTTCTGAATCAGCTAAAAGAAATATCAGATGGCATCTGTAGCCTCTTGTTCCCTGGAGGAATGAGATATGGTATAATGTGGGTGCACTGTGAGGAAGTCATTGCTTCTCCTGACATCTGGATAAAGAGACGACTCTGTTTACTAGAGCAACCAAGTGCACCATTCACACAAAGAATGTTTGTCAGACTGTCTTGAGGAGAAAAAGCATTGCTGTGCTCATATTCAATCAAAGTGGAGGCATGAAAGCCACAGGAGGATGGTGGCTAGAGGCTGAGCATCTGTCTCGCACATAATCCAAGCACCATGGAAAAAAGAAAAAAAAAGGGGGGGGGGGGCGCGAAGAAAAACAACCGACTTGAAAAGTGTATCAGAAACAAGGAGTACTACAATCATTTCATCCCAATCCACCATCTCACTAGCACACATTATCATTCTCCCTTTTTCCATGTCTGCAGAAAGAATCAAACACAGCTCTATCATACCACTCTTTGGTACCTGTTTTCCTGCAAGCTCACAGCTGCTAATGTATGTTACAAAGAGAGGCAAGCATGAATCCAGGAAGCTTACAGTGGCCTCCCTTCAACTTGCCAATGTTCCTTGTCTACTCTCTGCCAGTCTTCCAGGCAGGAACTCTGACTGCAACAAGTACAAGGTATGTTGATTATATTGACAAATGGAAAATGTTTTTGTTTTTTTAAACCAAACTCAGAGCTACCTACTACATGAGAGAGGTCATGGCTGCTGACAATAATTAAAAAAAAATATTTGGAAAAGATAATTTGAAAATAATGGAACCCCTGGACATCTTCAGATCATTATTTGATTAGGTCCTGGTTTACATTTCATATAAGACACCATAGGAGTTCATGCTTATGTCTCTGACATATTAATATAAAAATTAAGCACACTGATGAATAAACATTTCTTCCTGTAGCCAGACAGAATCTCACTGGGGTGTGAATAAAGAACATTTTATATGCTTAAACTGTAGAAAGAGACAAAGAGAGAATTGGGATAAGTCAGGAAACATAAAGTTTGAATTTTCATATTTTTGTTATCCCATTAGAAAAATCAATACAGAGCAGCAATAGATAACATTAAAAAGTCCAGCAAATATCAGAAAGATGCTGCATGCAGAACTAAATCACATCAAGCTAATAGATACAGACTGCTAAGTGAAATGTAAATTGTCCTCCAACCTTTACAGTTTATGAAGGGTATGTTTTCAGAAAAAAAAAGTTAACTCCTTTCTCTATCAAAATAAAGTTAGCATTGGAAGAAATCTTATTTTGTCACAAGTGACTGGAAGAAAGCAAGATGATGTAACCAAGGCAATCATTTGCATATTAAAGTACTGCAGGTGGTATCATCACCTCAACCTACTCACCACATTTCATCACTTCACTTCCAAATCCAGGGCCTTGGAAGGCAAAAAGAAATAGAATCACTATTTCTGTTTTTACACTAGTGAACAAACCTCAAAATATGATCAGTTTCCCATTATCTTTCTTAGGGGCATTCATTCAATTTTCCTATCTACTTCTGGTTTTCTGCTTCTCTTTCCAGATGCACCCTAACACTTTGCTGGGTGCGATTTGCCAGTCTAAAAATGACAATTGCACAGCCTGATCCTGGTAAAAGTCTTATATCCCACAGATGGGTTAGAAGAAAATAAAATCTCTCCAAGTACCCCAGAGCTGAAAGAGAATAGGAATTTTGAAGTGAGACATTTACTGCTTCTGTGATCCTTTCAAAACCAAAAGGAGGGTATAAGAAACAGAAGCTGCAGTTTCCTATCTATGCTTTCCATGTTCTCTACTCCTTCATTTGTCACCCTCTGTCTCAAGAAACAAGACAATAGAACTGTATTTTGAAAAATTAAACAGAGGCACTAAGTATCTGCACAAAAGACATTCAAAGAGATTTAATCAAACGACTGTAATTTCCCTCCTTCCTTTAAAAAATATTCTACATGAAGAAAGATGGCAGTTTGTCAAAACTAATACTTGACTAGGTCAAAAAGGTTACTTAAGTAATCCAAGCAACTTGATAGTTTACTGATATCAACAGTTGCATAGCTGCTTGCTAAGAACAAAGTGCTAGCCCACTGTAAAACGTTTAAGGAACCTAACCTTAGACATTCAACTTTGGAAGCTGCTTTTTTATCACATTACATAAAACTTCTCAAAGGCAAAAAAAAACCCAAAGTAATTTGCTCACACATTTAAACCTATTTCTACTCCTTATCAAGATCTTACCAAAACTGCCTTCTCTGTATTATACTAGCAAAAGATCTGAATGTTAAGAGAATATAGTTTTGCTCTTGTTGCCAAGCTGGTTCTCAGCATTCAGTACCTATCTAGCCCAATCCTACATAACAAGTAGCACTTGCATTTGAGAAGACCGTTGAAAAATCCATAGCTGCTAAATGCTCACTGTACCACACAAAAATTCATCCTTCTTTTTATACCCTTGATGTCACTCCTAACTTCCTTTTTTAGGTACTTACATTTTCTAAAAATTCTTCATTTAAAACAATTGCTTATAGACACCTTCACAACCAAACTTAGAGCTCTTTCTGCAGCTTGCTTGGAGGCAAGTTTTGTTTTATCACAGAGATCAAATCCATCTGAGAAGACAAAAACTTGAGATAACAGTCACCTGAGGTGGGGTTTTTTAACAGTATGATTCTATGTGTCAGCAATCTCAGTTAATTATCTTGTTTGAGCAGTTGTCCTGATTGCCCCATCTAAGACTTAAATGTTGGAAAGGAGGATTGCAATCTGCAATTACAGAAACCTTTCTCTGGGTAGGGGAATGAATTCCTAGTGTAAGCAAGTTTCCTTCTCTAGTTCTTGCTATAACCTGATGATGTCTAGTTATGTTGCTTTTTCTGGGAAAGATTTATTTTTTTTGAGTAACAATCTTGGTGAGATCATTTATTGCTATGAAGTTTGGGGTGTTTCATGCTGTAACAGAGAGGAACTGTTTCTAGTTGAGGCCTTTCTTAGTCATGCTAGGTTTTATAAGGCAAGCTATATTTCCTAAGGAAATAATAAGATGAAAACTCCCTTAATATCCCTCTTCTATAGCACTATCCTATGTATATCACATGGTAAAATAGTTGAGGAATTTAAAAGAAGCAAAAGGAAGAAATAAACAAAAACATTTTATTAGTGTGGGACTTTACATCACAATTTAGTGAGCAGATCCCCATTTGTTTAGTATTATTGTTACTGCTTTTGGGATCAGCACTCTGTCACAAGCATCAGGTAAGAGTAAGTTTATAAGATTAGTTCCTATTTCTATGTTTTTTTCAGTAAATAATCAACAGTAACATTTCTTGGGAGTATCTAGGTTTTAGCTGTTTCAAGACTGTTGAGTTTCAAAATTTCCTCTTGTAGAAAGCTATGTAGAGCTTTTCCACAGGATATGATTCCATTAATATTTCACTTTAAATTTAACTGAAAAGTTCTTGTCCCCAGATTGAGATAGTGTAAATAGCACTTTTAATGTTTTGGAGCAGCTCTGAATGTATACCTGCCATTTTACTTCTGATGCAATTCTTTCTTATGGATGGGCAACCTAACAAGAACTTATCATAGTTTTACATTTAATTCATGAGGAAATCATACACTTTTGTTTCTTGAATGGTTTTCAGTACCCAAGCTTATCTCCAGTTTCTTCAGGAATGCAGAAATATTCCTATAATCCATAAAATTTGGGATGCTTCTTCTTGAAATCAGCTAGGTCATGGGTTATAAATTTTAATTTTATATTTGAAAACTGAGGAAATGTAAGAAGTGTTTAAACTACAGAGCCAGTTTCATGCAGCTCTCCAAGTCTCTCAGATCTCAAAGGATTTTGTGATTTAGACACCTGAGTGCTGAAGTGATTTTTGAAAAATGAGTCTGTGTTAATGAAAACAAAAATAAAAAACCTGTCACATAATTATTTTTAAAATATTATTCTATTTGAATTGAATCATCTCATGTTTCTTTCTCAAGAAACAGTACATAACTTCCAGAAGATTTTTTTTTTATGTATATTTTTTGGTTTTTGACTGTTAACTGCCACTTCAAGCTTAGGCATCAGTTTATGTTTATGTTTGAATATCCCTGTACAAGAATAGGATATAATTTCCACTTTTGAGGGCTACTGTAGAAAATGGAGGAAGCTGATCTATTACATCATGATTTGTCAAAGGGCAGTATGGTTATTAGGAAAAAAGGAAACTGTTGTTCTACTCTTAATGTAAGAGATGATTACTACCAGAATAGGCATGAGATTTGTTTCTTTTGATACTTCAATAAAAGTTAATTATCAATAATTTAGGAATGTAAGATTAGTTGTTTAGGATAATGCACGCCTGGGTATTTTTGAGTGATGACTCCAGAAAACTTGCACTGTGGCTTGGACTGCATAACTTTTTTTGTTGGTTTGTCTTCAGAAAAGAATAGGAAGTATTTCTAATAACGTGTAGTAATTTGAAGTGAAAAGAATAACACTTTTGCTTTTAAGGGTGTCACTGAAAAATCATACTGAAAACTGGATGGCATGTAAAAAGGGGCCATTAATAATTAGTATGTATTAGTATCACAGTTATCTTCTATTTCTTATAATGCTACTCAGTAGCATAACCTGGTTTTTGTTGTAAAATAGTTGATGAATACAAACTTCTTAAATAGCCATTTATAAATCTATATTCAAAACTGCTGATTGCTTAATGAGAGGGGGAAAGGAAAGACAGTTTTGGTCTCTGCAACCTTCCCCAACTTATGTTACATACAACTTAATAATGCTTTTAGAAATCAATTTAAGTTGGGCTATGGACTTAAGCTGTTTCACAGATGATTGTGTACTCGCTCTGTAGTCTAAGCCAGCTGGAAGCTGTGTGGCTTCTGCTAGTTTTGGCTGAGGCCAAGTTAATAAGCCCTGTTCAGTAGCAGAATATGTTAGATAGGTTATGGCACCATCGTAATGAGGCCATATGCTCATGGGCAGACAGTGCACCAGAGCACAGGCAGGGCAGGCCTGAGTCTGCCCACTAAATATGGTGACATGAAAGCTGAATGGTAAACCAGCAGAGTGTCTATGAAGCAGAGTACAGTTCTATGTCTTTATGTCCAGTTCTGGAGAAGAAAGGATGGCAGGAGTTTAATCTCATGACTTAGCAGCTCATGTTGAATGAAGCCAGGAATTCTCTGCTGGTTATTTGTCACTCGCTTAGATCTTGCCTGCCTGATGGCAGTGTATGTGGTGCTGAGGGACATGGTTTAGTGGTGGACTTGTCAGTGTTAGGTTAATGGTTGGACTCAATGATCTTAAAGGTCTTTTCCAACATAATTGATTCTATGACTCTATGAATGCATTCTTGCCTATGGAACAAATTGGGATGGAGTTATGGTAAAAGATGTAAACTGGTCTGCATGCTGGAAATCCAAAACGCTACCTCCGCTTTTTCCAGCAGTGAAGGGTAACTTAGTCTCCTGTACTAGAAAGGAGACTTTGTTGTTCTTAGTCAGCTGTACTCCTGACAGGATGAGGTATGCTTATTGTCTTGCATGGAATTATTTATTTATTTTATTTTCCTCCACACCATCCCCTGAAATGATGAGAGAGAGATATCCTGAGAAGAGAGTGTGTGCATGTTTATGTGAAAGACACCCTATGGGGAAGAGGAGAGCACTCCAGCTTCTTCTCAGTCAAATAACATGGCTGAGCAGTAGCTAAGTCACTTCTAAGTCAAACATGGTGCAGTTAGGGCAAGTGCCTAAGACAGTGAGATAGCACAGGTAGTGGAGAAAGGTAGCAGGACAGCCTTATGCCTGCCAGACTTTTGGAGGTGCAGAAGCAGCAGAAGTAGTAACCAGGCAGGCAGTCCGGCTAACACGGATATGGGTAGCTGACCATCAACACTGCCCAGTCTGGTGACTGCTCCCTAAATACCTCCATGTCAGGATGTTAGTAGCCTGGAAGCTTACAGCCAAGCTGACAAAGGGTGGTGAGATGCTGATAAAAGAGGTATAGGAATTGCCCCGAGCATCGAAAAGCATTGCTAAGATTCTCATTTTTCTACAGTAATTTCATTATAAGTACTGGTACACTGTTCTCAAATAGGTTTGGAAAGTACATACATAGTTGCTAGAACTGCATTCCATACTCTTAAGAAAGATGTCAAACTGGATCATTTTGAAGTGACAGAGTTGACCCAGCACCAGCAGTGCTTGCTTTTCAAGCAGCTATAATAAAAACAGAGTTAGATTTCCCTTTAATCCCTGAAAAATATAAAAAGGATCAGCAAAATTCCAGTGATGATCAAGCCCCAGACCTTGCAGACTAAGGTGGAAAAAAATCTATCCTAAGGCTTTATGATGTCAGAAACTTCATCTGGTTTCTTGTCTGTCTAATACATTATAATGATAAAATAATAAGAAAGGATATGAAATTGGGAACTAGGTTGTTTTTCTGAATGTAGTCTAGGAATATTTAAATTTAAAAGCACAGCAATGATTTCTGTGTAACATAGATGCATACCCTATTAAATTCAACCACATCGAGGAAGCTGGTTACATCTGAAGGATTTCTTCATTTTAAATTCTATATACTGTTGTACACCAGCTCCAAGCTAGCTGGTTAAGTCTATCAGTTCCTTACCCTTCAGGGTCTAATTTCTTGTATTCTCTAAATCTCTAGGATTCTAGGAGCATAAAGGCTGAAGGATTGGTTAGGACTGGGCCCTGAGGTCTCTTTGACCTTCTGTCTGGTGAAACACTGCTGAAACTTCTATGTATTTCAGGGGTTTTGAGTGATAATATTTTATATGTGCTTCTGTTATAATTTGCTAGTTGGAAATAATGCCTCTTAGGGGGTGATATGTTGTTTTTTTTCTTTTTTCCATCAGAGAAGATATTACTTAGGGAAGCAGTTAACTGTCTTGTATTATATCCGCACAGTATATTCTTGGCAGGCAAGCCTCAGATTTGATAAAGTATGACCTATAAGCCATATGGATAGGTTTTATTAGTTGTGGATTGATCCTGTGGATGGGATTAGATTCCATGAGCAAGGACCTCTATGAAGAAACAACTCTTGCTCCTAAGCAAGTTAAAGGAGGAGATACAGCTCTTGTATTAATGGTGATGGATCTAACCTAGGAAAGTTCAGAGATGGCAGGCAGCAGAAAAAGAAATCAGGAGTTGGGAATATAAAGTCATTGGGTATACTTGTGTGGCACAGTGACTACTTAGTGTTTGGAGCGGGGAACCCACTAGGTGTGGGTTTTTTATGACACTATTAAATGCAAGTTTGATGTTTAGCTTGCAGAATTGAAAATAATACCCTTCTAAATATAAACCAAGTGAACACAAGGGTCTCTACAGGGAGTTTAGAGCAGAAGTAGGAAAGAAGATATGACTTGACCTCACTGTTTGAGCTTGACAGTAGCAACGTCCTTGGCTATCATTGCACAGCAAAGCATACAAATCATACACCTAAACAGCTTCTGGTTTTAATGTTAACTTCACGTTAACTGTGGGAACAGCTATTCCTACTGACTTTGGGAGCAGCTTGTATTATATATTCTTCAGCAGACATCTCTGTAAAATGAATTACAGTATGTTCTCACAGGCAGCACCAATGTGCCATTCTTGCATAGTAAGTTGTGTCAGTCAGCACATATGACCCCTGTGTTTTGAGATTAATGCCTTCCAACTAAAGACTGCAATCTGCATTATTAAGTAATCAAAGCAATAAGTTAAACTGCAGCATTTTGATGCCTTATCTCATTCAGAGGCAATATATTCAAAAGAATGAATCACCAACACTTAACTGTTCCTTTCTATTACACTTTTTTTAAAGTAACAACCTGATTAAACACTCGTACAAAGGCCACCAAACTCAACTTCTAGCATAATGCCACAGTTCATGAGGTTCACAGTAAAGGACTTTCACTTGCAAATGACATCTTTATGGTCTAAAAATTATGCCAAAGGGTACTTAAATATATGTATTTAATTTGGCTTTAGCTGTCTGTAACATATTATTTTTAACAGAAAATGCATTGAAATTATAGTAAAATTAATAGCCAGGAAAAATTACAGCGTCTCTTAAAGACCAGCTAAATGAATAACCTACCTCCCCTATTTGATTTATTCACAAGCCCCAAAAAATGTAGAGGCCAAAAATGCTAAACAATGCAAATTCCTTAAGATACATGCTAGTATTAAGAAATATGTAATGAAAAATGAGATATAAATTCTTTCTAACTTCAAATGACGAACTGTTAGTTTTGGAATATCAACCAGTAGAAGGGAGAGTGGTTGTGGTTTTGGGGAGACTTTTAGACTAGAAAAATTAAGACCAGAGATTTTATACAAACCTATTTTTAGCTATATTCATGTCTATTCACTATAAATTTGAAGTCCAGGATATCAACACCCTAGACGTGAGAAGCTCTTAGCCAACTAGCAGTCATCTCAATATTTTAAATTACTCAATAACTTAGACATTTAGAACTCTGACATGGTTAAAAACCTTAAAAAATGGTTTTGGTAATTGAATACTGTTTCACTAGACCAGTCTTGGACTCATTTCAAGCACGAGGAGGAAAAAAGAGGTACCTGATAGTGCAAACACTTTTTATCTATCTGTATCACCATCCTTTAAATCAATGCACAAAGTCAACTATTAAAACAGCACACACAAGTTTTAGGGGTATGAAATTATATTTGCATCACTAACTATAAACTTAATAAAATATTACTTTTGCTCTATCTTTGTTTCATCCATTCAACACCAATATGCTTTCTTTCCTCATCTTAGACTGTTTCCACAGCAGATTGCATCTTTCTTTCTTTTTGCTCATTGGTTGAACCGTTTAAAGGGAAATATAACAAATAGAGAAACATCATACAACATATTCTGTAGGATACTCCACCAAAATAAACATGATGGCCCACCCTCTAGTACTCTCTGTACTAAACTGCAATTAGTTAAGTCACTGTACATAAATCACATCGTGTCCACAATTCTGTAGTCCTGGCATCCAACTTACTGACAAGCAGAATAGATTCATATTGACTAGAGAAGAAAAGTACAGGCACGAGTTTTTTGCACAGCACATAGTAGTTAGCCCTACACATGCTTAGATCCTAAGGCTTAGAAGTTCAAAGGAATTTTTCTTTGCAACAACAACTTTTCCACCTCTCCAGACACCCTCTCCAAAAAGACTAAAAACAGAGTCTAAGACCCTGAAAGACTGAGACCAAATGTATTCATTCTTTATCAAATAAAGACAAAACTCACATTTCCTGAAGGAAACAAGGAGATTTTCAAAGGCATTTAGGACTCTTTTGCAGTCAAATTTTTGTGTCCAAAATTATAGAGAAGTTTAAGATGATTGGCAGTGTTTGCAAAGAGAACAAAAGATGGTTTAGACTCTGAATGTCAACTTTCTGTAACTTGTATCTATCAAGGTCTGGCCAAACTCATTTGCTGTGGAAGACAGAAGCAAGGAATCTGTTTTGACTTTCCCAGCTCCTAACTACAGATCTGCCTCAAAGTGCTGTCTTACAATGCTGCTTTCAAAATGATTAAAATTGCACATATGACAATTGCAAATATGACAAATTAAATGAGTCATAAGACACAAGATGAAAAATTCTCCTTCCTTACTCCCCAATTAAACCAATTATTTTAACAAAGTAAGTTCAGATCTCAACATTTCAAACCCCATCCTGAACAGAAAATTACCACTGAATGATTAAAGGAAATACAAATGATAAAGTGATCCTTGGCTTTAGAGTACTTTAGTCCATTAGAACTATAAAGGCTTTCAACTTACTGAACTTCAACTTTCTGGAGTTCATATGAAGACAGTGTTTCAATGTCAGTAAGAAGGTTTAAGCTGCTCATAAAAAACAGTCAATGTGATACTGTTTGTAGATCCCTTCTTTTGGTTTTTTTTCCTTCAGGGAAGGATACTTTAGCAAAATTTCTGAACCTATATTTTAATGAGAGAGCTAAGACCTGATTTCCAAAACACATACAGTTAGAATAGGGTGAGTGCTCAGAAACAAGTAGCTGCAGCAGGTAAGGCTGCAGCTCCTAGGTGAAGGCTCTCTTAACAGTATCTCTTCAGTTGGAAAAATCAATTATAACTGTGATCAAATATTTTGGAACAGAGTTTTATTTTAGTTTTCAAATCAAGCTCATATAACTTTAAAAATAAATAATCCACAACTTGTTTTATCTACCATCTAAAAAGAGGCAGAAATTTTCCATAGTATTTTTCTGAGTGCAATGATGCACATTAATGGCTGTAGTGCCAGGCTGCTCAGATAAAAGCAGCATATGAGATCAGCCTCTGATATATGCTTAGATAGTGTTCCAGTTCAACATATAGAGTAAGTATTCTTTCTCGCTAGAAAGAACATTTTGTGTTTTGAGAACTCTAGGCTTATACTGGAAGAGTACAAGCCAGATACTCTTTTACATTTGTCTTTCAATGCATCACCCAAAAAGAAAAATGCTGAATAGATCACGTACTTGGTACATAACACTAGTAAATGTGTGGAAGACAAAAGGACTCAAATCCAGGCTGTCAGCCCTTTATCAAATTTTCCCACAAACATCTTCGAGGACTTTTCAGAATGTCATGAAAATAGAGCAGTCCCAGGAAGGTGCCATTTGGTACTCCAGAGCGTTCTCCTTCTATTTGCAAAGAAATATCACAGGAACAGCCTGTTCTCATAGAGGGATGGGAACTAAACCTCTCTCTAACATTTTCAGTGCCAAGCAGCCCGTCCCCCATCTGTCTGCCAGCAGGAGAGAGAGAAAACAAATGAAAAATGGAAAGGAGAAGCGACCAGAATTTGGGCATGGGAAAGAAACATCTGGTAAAGGGACAAAAAAGAGGTGAAGAGAATCAGACAAAGAATCATGCAGCAGGTAACGGAACAAAACCATGGAAGAAAAGTTCCAAAAAAAGAGAGAGACACACACACAAACAAAGGGGGGTGAGCATAAAAATAAAGGAAATTTTCAGGAAGAAAGGAAGGGAAACATAATGCCAGACATACTGTAGGTGTTTACCTGGATTAATAATGAGAGATTTGATGAACAGAATGACTTAATAACTGTGTTGTGATTGTTCTAATATATATTTTTTCATTTGTTTTGATCTTAGTTTTAATCTGAGCTTTTGAAATCCATGACATAAAATACAAATTAAAGATAGTTGAATGAAAGTTATTTTCTACATTTGAACAGGCATTGTGAGGGGGAAAAGAATCAGCTGCTTAAATGCAAACTTTCTGAGTTTTCCGATTATTCCTACACAAATAGATGAGCATTCCTGTGTGCCTGGATGATAAATATGGGTAAAATAAGAAAGCAAGCAAAAGAAAAAGAGAATAAAATTGAGTTAAGTAAATGATCTTTGATCTTTCTGTAGAAACATACAAGTAGTTGTCACGGATGAGATGACCCAGCAAAACGGTTTAATAATAATATTGGTATGATGGACTGTCAGTCCTGAACATTTCAGAATTAGGAATTGGGCTTTTTAGAGGCAATTGCCTTTAAAATAATCAGACATTAAAAATGTAAAGAACATTTTTTTTTTGAGATAGCTACACTTTGAGCTTTAAATATCATTCTTTGGAGTATTTTCTCTAATTTTTAGCTTTTTTTTTTAAATGTAATAATCATAAGGCTTTGCTTCTAAATACAAAGTCAGTAGATATCACTTCCTCAAAAATCCTGTCTGTAGTAAGGTGTGCAGTATAGTTCTAGGCAATGGTAAACATGGTGCTAAAGGGCTATAACACACAAAACTGGGAAGCAGAAGAGCAAGGAAGCTATTGGAGCCATTATACCTCTGAAATCTTGTGTTGTCTTCCCTTGGAACACATTAAGTGTGACTGACACAGGAAGAATGACCCTTCACAAGCAGTTTGGTGTTGCACGTTACAGAAACATGTGCTATGCTGTTCTTTGCTTAGAGATTCAGAGGAAAAACAGGGAGACATAGCTTTACCAGTTATCCTCAATGCTCATGATATTCTTTTCTGTCATCCAAAAGACAAGGTAACTCCCATGTGTGCTAGATATCTGAAGTTTTAAACCATTACTCAGCAGTTAGAAAAATTACCAGAACACCTGTCTGGACATACATAATTCAAGTATAAATTCATGTTTGGATTGACTTTCTTCCATGTCACTGACCTGCCTTCTGTTGTTCTTCAGTGATGGTGTAAATACAGTCGATCAACTATGCCATCTACCTTCAAGTTCTGACAGCTTTGCTGGCAGTTAAAGCATGTTTTTTTGACTTTCTGTCTTAGTTTTACTATAAAGAAAACAGAACAATAATTCATGGTTACTTCATTCATGCTGTCATGAAGATGATTAACCTAATGCTTTCCCAAGGCATTGCAAAGGAAAATCATCATTCAGCTGTTGTAGGCTTTCTATTACTGATACACAAATGTAACAGGTAACAGTCATGAAATGAGATTATCATGCAGTATATTCCTACTAATTCTCTTTATTTTGGGTAACTAATTTGCTGACTCTGTACGTCTTATTCCTAGGAAATATTTACCTAGTTACTACACCATTATTTTTTTTGTTTATATATTACCAAAATTCTAAACTCTTAATAAAAGTCTAAGATACAATGAAAATAAACCATTCCAACAGGCAGTACAGTCCTTGGGATTGTACTACCCCAGCAGACATTTAACCTCCCACAAACACAAAGAAACTAAACAAGACCAAATGGAAGGCTGTGTGGGTGGCAGAGCATTTCTAAAAATATCCACATTAGTTGCACTCTAAAATTACTTTTAGTATTAGAAGAAGAACTTTAGCCATAGGAAGAAGGGACCAAAAACTTCTTGCATAATACACATTAGGTACACATTTTAAAACTAACTTACATGTTTTCAGTAGCTGAATCATTAAGAATCCATTATTCACCAGTTACAGTATGTTATTTGAAGACTTACTGCTAGTTGGAACCCATTTAAAAAGGAAGCAGTACGTACCAAACATTAGCCAAAGAAGTATGGCAGTGGCAATATAATTATGTTTAAATGACTCAATATTTATGAACAAAACACTTCTGCCCATCATATTTCAATATGATTTTCTCCTACCCTTGTCTCTATCTTCCTATATAGAACATCTTCTCTGGCAACAGGGTAGACTAGGCACACCACAGAGTCTGTAAGACATTGGTTTTCTACATATTTTGTTGTTTATTTCTTTATATTGTAACACCAACTGTATTGGCTTATTTAATTAAAAAAAAAAAAAAAAAAAGGTTGACCAGGACAGCTCCTAGTAATTCTTAGCAAATTATCACAGCTGCTCATTTTAATATTAAAAGTGCTCCCAATTTGTGGTCAATCTTGAACAGGCATAAATGTATCAAGTGTTTAGAAAAGGGAAAGGAAAAAAAAATTAGATACAGATTTCCTTCTACAACTTTATCTTTTGTATTTTGTTGTGTCATAAATATTATTATAACTCTCAGTAATGTTATCCTGGTGGGGTATCAGAGACAATTCACAGAAGAAAATATACCTGCTTCAAAACATAGCAAGAGCATTTCAGAAAAGATTTCTATATATGTGCAGACTCTGATGTTTGTAGTCTCACTGCATATTTAGAATTTATATCAAGGTATTGGAAAATCCTTGAGACAAATGCATAATTCATATTTTCTATGTATTATACTCATGATATGTATTATATTCATTTTTATTGATTTCTGTTCATGAAGTATTTGCAAAACCCATAACTTTCTCAAGATGATCATATATTCTAATTTTATGACTCATTAATTTCTTTAGAGCTGACCTCTAAAATGATGACACTATTGTCATTATTTATTCACCTTAACTTCTGCTATACTGGTTATTTTATGGATTGATAGATTACATAGGGTTGTTGGACTTTTTGAAACACACTTCTGAATATTTGTCCAGTTTTTGTAAGTGAGGTCTTTATTCACAGACTTCAAGACTTTTGTAACTAGTAAATAACATGCAGTTTCCAAGAACAGTATCTGAAACATTACTTTATTCCAAACTGATTTTTTTGTTTCTCATTGCTGAAACAAGTATGCTGCATAGGTTCATGAAAAAAGAACACAACAGTCTTTTAACCATGTTTAATTGACTTGAATTTGAAACTAAATTTAATATTTGCAAAATGCTTTTAACATTGTTCATTTAGAACATTGTTCATGTTCTGTAAGGTCACTGTGTACAGCAAAGCATAAAGATATTTTAACATGCACCTATCTTCTCTATACACACTTACAATTTCCTTGAAACAGAGCCACAAACTGGTATAGATCAGACAGATAGCAAAGCACTACCAAATATTATTATTTAAGATTAGAAGTAAGAATGAGCAGTATTTATGTTCCTGTCCTTCCTACATAACTTTGGGACATACATCCTCTCCCTCATTCCCATTTTGGGGAAATTAAATTTAAAATTTTACTTTCTACTGTTTACAAATAGTTTTCCACTCGAAATTATTTTCCAGTTCCAACATCATCAATATTCTGTCCATGATTGTTGGTTGTAGGAAAATGTAAGCATTCAGCATTTATTTTTTGGACAGTATAGTACAATAACTGTACATTCATCCTAAAAGCTTTGGGAAGAAAGGCTATGGGTGGTAAATCAAGCCTTGTTCCCCTGTAATTTATCACCTTGATAGCAGGGGCTAAAGCCATACCTTGAATTTTACTTTGTAATGCCAACAGAGTCTATGGTGATGATCCAACATTATCATGCAAGGTAAGTGACAGTGCTTTTTCAATTCTGAATCCAGTTTACATCAATATCTTGGGGCATTGCTAGATTCTAGGGTTACTTGAACCTGTCATACCTTGTGGTGTCACAATACAGATTATCAGTTTAGCCAAAAAGTTAGTGGGTTGCATAATTAGCATTTAAGATGCTTTTGCCAGCTAAGAAAACCTTTCTAAAGGAGATATGTCCTCTTGCTTAGGGAGCAGAACAACACAGAATATACAGATTAGAGCTTTGATTTTGGAAACAGGTCCTTCCTACTCACTGTATCTAAAGCTGACAATTTTTTCTTACTGTACAACAGCATAATATATCAATAGGGGATGGGTATTTACTATTCAATTCTGATGTAAGAAAACTGTTTAATGTAGAGCCATATGACTGTAGGGGTTTTACTGTATTTTGGTTCTCTTCCATTTACCCCATGCTTAATGACCGAAATTTAGTTGTTTAGAACATAATGAATGGGCTGTTGTCTCAGACAACTGCTATTGCGTAGTTATGCTTTGGCACCATGACTGATTTAGCCACTGGGCATGACATTCAACCATGCATCATATCCATAGTCAGTTAAAGCATATGCAAATACTGGGCATTTTATCAGCTCTTGCCTAACCTTGCCTTAAGCATGGAAAATGTTCACTGGTTTAATACAGAAGAAAAATAAGTGTTAGCATGTTAAACAATAATCTAGCCTTTCAGCCTCCATCCCATCCCACACCTTCTCAGACTTTGTGATTCTCCTGTTCAATTTTTACTGCCCTCTCACATCTTTAAGTATTTGTTTTCTAACTAGGTGTTTGCTTTTAATGCTTGCAATATGAGAAACTATTGTTACTATAGATTTGTCTGTATGTATTTTTCACCTGTCATTGTCACTATTTGGTATGGCACTTTCCGTTAAGATGTTTCTACAGTTGATGACAAAAATATTTAACAATAAAAGCACTGTCAACATGACTGAATCAGATACTTTGAGAGGAGATCAGCTGTACCTCTAGTAGATTGCATTGTGTGTAGAGGGTGCTATAGAAAAATCAAACTGCAGATGACTTGAAAGGGAGTCAAAAAGTGGACTACAAAGTGAAGTCAGATTTCAGGCAATGTTCTGAAAGCCTTCTCTGGAAAGAAAAAAAAAATCTGTGTATAGACCTGGGAATAAGAAAACTGCCAGCCTTTACTCACAGGACATCAGCAAAATCTTTTCTGTGGTTCAAAGCCAGCATTACAGAGCCTAGGTTACTTGCATCAGATTTACTGAGCTTTGAAGTATACACTATAATAATAAAATTTGACTAATTATGAAGTAACCTTTAATTAATCAAAGGAATACAAAGGTAACATTTTATGAAAGCAGATAGAATTAGAATTGGGGTTTCAACCAAAACCTTCCTGCTTTTTCATTAAAAAAATCTGTCAATCAGTTTTCAGGCAAAATTTGGAATCTTAATTTCTGAAGTATATCTAGAATATATATGTAGGATCACAGTTTGAGCATCTCATGCCCCTATTCTGTGGTCAAAAGGAAAAATGTGCTGAAATTTGAACTACCTCTGCCCTTGATTTTTGAGGTATTACAGTGCATTTTCTGTTCTTATAAGAATTAGAGCTAGTTGTGCATCAGAATTGTAGTCTGATGGAATAACGTGGCCTGTAGGAAGTGAGATACATGAACTGAAGAAGGAAGATTTACAGCTGAGTCATGTAAATTAAAAAAAAAAAAAAAGCTTCTAAAGAAAAACAAAATTATCTAAAAATAGGCCACTTCTCAATCATCCTAAGTAAGAATACTAAATATAGTGTAAGTTATGCTTAAGCCAACCATTTTCTAACTGAGAGAATATTAGTTCAGGTAGAATCAGTTACTTCTTTTACATTGTCTGTTAGACTATAAGGTCAGTACTGCTGACCAGTTCTCTATTATTTGTTTATAGAGCAACTAAAAATGAAGAAAACAAACCCTAAAGCATAATTATTTCCTATCATAAAAATAACAAAAAATCAGTATTTTTTCATGTACATATATCTATATATACCTATATATGGGGGGTGGAGAGGGAGGGAGACAGACCATGGATTTTCAATGTTTTGAAATTCAGGGGAGACATTTTTATAATGAGTTAGCTCACAAGTAGAATATACAATATTAAACAAAATGAAGATTATAGAATATATTTAGCTGTGGTATAACTTCATAGAAGATAATAGGCCTATTGGATACAGGATTTAAACTTAGTTCAGCCATAACTCCAGAAGTTAGGAGATAAAATATAGCAAGATTTTCTTATGATTTCAGCAATCCACAAAAAAGCAGTTTTCGGTAGTGTCAGTTCTCCAAAATGGTCACTTCAAGACTTTCTGTAGATGCTCATGTCTCAGATGCAGTGCAACAGAGAAGACAACAAAAATGTACAAATTACAGTGCATGACTCATGAGGTCCTTCTGGTAGCTCTATGTGAGTCTCAGCATTCACCACACATTAAAAGAAAACTTGAGTGAGTATCTAAGGCAAAAACCTTCTTTGAACTGCACTTTTGTACATTACTGTGACCTTATAACCTGTCTTATATCTATCTGGTCTTTAAGGATGCAACCACATGTTAGAGTAATTAGCAATTTTAGCATTTCATGTTTAGAGGGAGAAAAAGCACAATGAACAGTGAAAAGTGCTGCAGCTTAGTCTTACCTTGCATACCAAAAATTCAAATGGGGTTTTCTACTTGGTGTCTGCAAAACAGCCTAACTGTACTTGGTTTTGTAACTGCATTTGACCAAATACTTCCTGATCTAGCCTGTAATGACTGGCAGGATATTAGAAGACTTTTTAACTTTATAATTTTGCTCATTTTGAAAGAATAATACTTTCAATGGATATGGCTAAAATGGCAGTATCTGTATTGACAGAAATTTAGTTTAAAAAAAAAGCTCGTTTCAAATCTTAGCCAGCTTATTTATCACACTCAAGCTGCCAAGAATTGATGTGCAAAATCTGTCAGTTCTTAAATGCCAGCTATTGCATATTCAAAGCCTCTTCAAAGAATATTTCCTTGGGTTACATCACACACAACCACCCACACCCCCCCAGATCCTGCCTACACATTCAAATAATTCAGGTAGCAGGGTGACAGAGCAACATTAACCTATAACATCTGAAGGGTTATTTAGGCTTTTATTTTGATCAAGGTTTTTAAGACAAAATGAGAAAACAAATCTCGCCTTTTCAACCGTAACTTTCCAAACATCTATATTCTCTCTTAGAGACTACTACTAATAATGAGTGCCAGATGATAGAGACCCTGTAAGTAATGATTTCTGCAGGAAGTCTTGTTAATCAAAAATTTCACCAAAATAGCTTAACAATCTCACCCACTGAAACTCCATGTTGTGAACATTTGTAAAGCATAATTTCAGGAAGGATCCCATTCTGCTACTTCACCTTCATAGACCAGTACGTGGCTCAAGATGAGCAGCTTTCTTTAGATAAAGGGATGGGTTCAGGCACAGAAGGATTATTCAGCCTGAGTGAGAATGGCAGAATTTGGCCGGAATGGCCAGGGCAGTCTTTGCAATGTCAAGCCAACACATTATTTTAAACCAGCCGGGAAATGGGTATTTCCAGAAACAAAAAGAGCTATAAAGAAGGAACAAATTCTGTCTTAATTTAAGCAGGGATGCTGGTTTTAATTCATCTAATTGTGTTAAACTGCTAATAGGCTAATTTGAAGAGCCCAGCACATTCAAGAGGGGATATTTAATTAACAAAATCACGCTTCACACAATGCCAGACAAGGGGTCAATCCTTGAATGAGGAGCTCCCTAGAGGGGGAAAAAGCATGATTAATGCTGCAGAAATTTCTCATTCATTCTTCTGCTGCTAAATAGCATTGATTGGGAAGGACACTATTGTTTCTTAGTTACTTCATTTGGCACAGCTTTCCTTCTTTTCCTACACCAGCTTGTCTCTTTATCTGGTCCCTGCATCCTCCCTCAGCTAGATTTTGACCTGTGTCTGGCTTTATGCATTTGCAATTATATTTATAAACCCAAATAGGGCTGGACTCCGAAGTGTTATTCATGTAGACTTCTGTCATGGTGACAGTAGTTTCACTGATGCCAATTTAGTATCCCTCTACAAGTTCCAACTCTATGTCAGGAAAATGGCTGCATTTGGCTTTGAAGGATTTTACATGCTGCTAATAATGCTGAGCAAACTTCAAAAGATTCATAGGAAGGGTTCAAAGTTCAGCTACTGTCCCAGTCAACCCAAATGTCTTAGCTTTAGGATGTGACCTTGTATGAGCTGATTACCTCAGTTCAATTTTATTTCAAGGGATTGCTCAGAATGAATAAAGGTAGCAGAATCTAGTCTCCATTTAGACAGCATGCACGCACAAAACTTAAGCAGTGACAAACTGTGGGGAATATTGATGAACAAGGAGAAGAGATTGTTTGAACAAAAGGCATTTTAACAAGCAAAGAAAGACTACTTGGTGAACATATTCAAGAGTCCTGGCAGGCATGATTTCATAGGTAGAATTTAGAATATTTTCAGTCAGACAAGTTTTCTTCCTTGCTCCTTAAATCAGGGCAATTTAAGTTTACTACTGCTCAACTGAGGCAACATCCAAGACAATATCTATAAATGTCGGGAAGAATCTTTAAAGGTAGTTTTTGTCAGTGGCAAGATGCTTTCACTCCTTCAATTACAAAACTACGCCTGGGGCTATATTAACCACAACCTTTCATCAACAGCCAGAGTTCTCAATTAGCAATAAGAGTTGCTTCTGGCTCAATACTTTTCATAGCTAATACTGTGCTTGTTATCCTCCAGTGTTTTAAGTTATGATTAGTGACCTTTGGTTATTTATCACATGACAGTTATCTGGTATTGACAAAGGCCTCAAAGATAAAGTTTGTTTAAATGTATGTGGACATATATACATAAACCTTAGGATGAAAATTTACATTTATATTGCATGCAAAGACTGCAGCCTTCTCTTTCTGGCATTTCTAGTTCTTACAGACTTTAATCTATGGACAGTGTTCAAACATTATAAAGTGTAACACCCTTCTATGGCACTTTTCCACAACATACGTGGAATATATGATTCCTCCCTGCAATTCCATCCATACACAATACTTGTGCAAAAGATTTTGAAAGAAAAATAGTTAAGAACCTATAAAAAAAATAGCAGGAGGACCATGGTGAATGTGTGGGCCTACTATTTTGTCCTTTGGTAACAGTCTCAGAAAAAGGCAAATTATACTTACTTATACTTAATTATAGTTATCAGCAAACAGGTTGAGAAAAAATATCTATTCAGTGGACACAACCTAATTCCTTTTAAGTTTCAGTAGTAACTAGCAATATGTTCTCCCTTCACAACCAAAATAACTGCTTTAGTTACTTCACAGTTGTGGAAACAACTCACTTGAAAAAGGTCACTTCTTTTCTTTTTAACCTGTTGTATTTGTATGATTCATCACGAATGCTCAGCAATCTTAGGCATATTTAGAGACTTGGTTGCATCAATGCAATTATAACAAAAACAGTTTTATGGCATATCTAAGGAAAAAAAACATTTTATGAAGAATATGGGCATGATTTGTCTTGGATACATCTATGATCTTACTGTAAGGACTATGAGAATTCTTTACCATCATTTGTGAATCATCATGTTAGAACTGGCCAGCAGAATTCAAATTCATTATTACGAGAATAATTTCAAGTGGAAATTTCAGTAAATCACTTTAGAACAATCACGTTTCCAAAATAAATCCTTTATAATCGTGTATACCTTTAAAATATTTGAATAGAATAAATATCTGAATCAGAGGATAAAGTCTTTTCTGTAGGTGAGCAATACCTTAAAAACAAAGATTATTTATTGGACATTTCATTGTAAACTAAGTCTTCCACTTCTGTTCCACCCTCTAATTGAAATACAAATAGAACATGATCCTGAATTACACCTTCAAAAATTAGATTAAGTGATTTGAATGCATGTGTATGACCCTTGTTCAGTGCACTGTTTTTCTTATAGCTTAATTGCAAATCAAGAAATACGTTCTTCCTGGAGAGTATGACACTCCTTCAATTGTTAAACAACAATTCATCATAATCCAAAGCTCCCTATGATGCACTCATGTAAGCAATAGTAGCACAGCTTTACTATACTTCTCTTACCTGTAACATCACTACCAAGTGGTATTTCAAACTTTATTCTAAGCAACTATTTACCAAACTAGACTGCAGTGTGCAAGTAGACACACATACATTATGCTGCAATACATTTAATTTACAGTACAGCCCTAGACTCTAACTGCCTGAGTTTTTAACTGTAATCTTCAAAATGCTACTAAGTGCCATTACAAAGAAAAAGTATTAGAAAAGCAATAGATGGCATTCTCCCTATAGCACAGATACAGTCCTTAAAAAAGTCCACATTCTCCTATAAGAAAAAAAAGAGAAATTACATAAGAAAATAGAATACATATTTGATTTTATTCACTGGAGGAATATAGTTTTTCAAACTTGGGATTGAAGCTTATAAACTTCTATTAAGGCTTTTAAATTTAAAGGTAATCTTGGTTTTTTTTTTCTGAGCTAGTGATTGGCGGGCTCCAAATTCAAAATACATGCCTCCCATTTAAGGTCCCCTGTTAGATTTTCTATCAGCCACCTGCAGGTAACCAGATGTTAAGCTATTTGATAGCATTTCCTGCTGTCTGAAGACTTAGAAAATGATAGGCACAAAGATTTAGCTAGCATTCAGTCTGAGTCTGGGCTGTGAAACTCCCACCATTTACATAGGAGTTCACCAGTGCTCAGCACCTTCAGAAGCTGTAACTCCTTGTTTCTGCAATGAAGACTCTCTGGAACTTTACAGTCAATAGGTTCTATGTGGAAATTTTGGGCTTTCAAGATCTTTCTTGCCCCAATTTGTCTTATTTATCTATCATCTTATTTCTCAATGCGTAGCTCCACATGCAAGTGCTTCCTAATAATCCTGAAGTCCTATACCTGTTGGTGTTCTTACACTTTTACAGCTAGTTAATGGTCTGTGTTAAATAATTCTTTAAAAAATTTCCTTAGAGAGTGTGTTTGTGGTGCCTAAAAGCCTCATGAGCTAGTAGTGAGTGAATCCCATGAACACAGAGGGAAAAAAGTTCTTTTTATTTGTCAGATTTTAAGATTTTCATTTAAGATAAGACCTAGTGAATAAAAGGCCAGAACTAGTAAAAACTAAGGAACAAAATAATATGTTCAATATAAACTTACATCTCCTTCACTTGGAAGCACTTCAGAAGACAGCATAGTTAGAAAAGAGAGCATAAGGGCAATCCGAGGATTAGTTACACATTAGTTACAGTAAAAGCATACAGTATTACATCTTCAGGCCTCAGAAACCACTCTGAATTCAATGATCACAATACCGACAAAAAACAATAATTCTACATGGTGTTTCAGAAAAAAAGCAGAAATATATTTCTTTTTCAAATTTGAAGGTCTAAGAAATGGCCCTTCATCAAAGAGAGATAAAGATGTGCTTATGCTTATCCCTAGGAAGAAAAGCTTTTAAACGGAGATTTGAGGATGTGTTTAAATGGAGCTTAGAGTAAGGATTTCTCTCTGATCAGGACATGCCTTTGTCTTCATAATATATGAAATACCAGAGCAAGGCTCTACAGCCACTCTATGACCAGAAAACTCACAACGATGGCGTGGTCCAAGGGGACTGGACTGGTTTAAATGCAGTCAAAATATTTTGCCTGGTTAACTTTGTAGTAGGGAGACATTTCTTAGCTTCTGTGTGGAATGGAGTAGCTATGGATTTCCCATAGCTAACCTAGCAGGTTTTTTTGCAAACCACCCCTCATCTCCTTTCCACTCCTCAGTGCTATCATGCCTTCTTGAATGAACTCTCCAGGGCAATTTCTCTGTATCCTTTTTGCAAAGCCACAACAGCTTTTTGTAGCTATCCTGTCCTATGTAGAGAATGTCCAAATTGAGAGATGGAAATCTTGATCAAAAATATTTTAACCATTTAACACTTTGAACTTGCTTCAGATACTAGAGCAATAGAACCAGAAGAGTTCTTATGATGGGACCCTGAGTCATCAAGAGATTTGAGATGGATCTGCCTTGGGTTTTTTCTCATATTTTGTGTCTTGTAAAGACTGAAAAGACTTTTAAACTCAAAAGCAAAGTTTTAATAATCTATAAGATGGAGGTTTTTTTACTGAGAAAACTAAAACTGTCAGAAGAGAAAAATAAAGGGTCTATCCTATGTCCTTACAAGTAAGTGTTTGCTTCCAGACTGTGTTTCAATTAATCTGTGAATCACAGTCACAGCTTCACAGAGCACTTCAGTGCTTCAAAAACAAAGTTTTAGTTTCTTCTGTGATCTGACTGCTTGGTCCCCACTTTTGTCACCATTGCTTTGCAAGCCACCAATTTCCCAGCTCCCAGATCCTGTTTGCTCCCTCCTCTGCCTCATGTTGAATCTAGAAGCTTTTCTCCCCAGCAGCTAATTCATTTGCTCACCTCCTGAAGGCATTTTCTCCCCTCTTGAAGGTATTCCTGCTTCCTTTAACAAAGATATCTTATTCCTTCGTGAATTTCAATGGCAAATCAAGAAAAAAGAGAACAGATACTGTCTTTCACAGGATTACCTACATTACCCTGTTCAGTTTCTCTCTTTTGGAACCTAATACAAAAAACTGAGGGTCAGTGTCTTAGTCACGGAGGAAACTACTGAGCGTGCATGAGTGCTATATAATGTAGAAGGACAGTTCTTGCAGCGAAAGCATTAGTCTAGGACCTCAGAGACCATAGGTTTACTGTGACACGGCATCCTTTTGGCCTCGCTATTGCACCCTGAGGCTAGTAACATATCCTAGCTTATATAGCTGATCTCAAGATGAGAAGTGAGCTGCTCAAATACAGTAATTGGGTACATGTTAGTAACAATAGCTGTAGAAAAATATGAAAGAGACAGTTTTTCATTGACCAGATCTGAAAAGAAAAGCACAAAGCCTGAGCTGCTTCAGGTTTAAACTAGACAGGACATTTGGCAGAGTAGCTCTGCAGCTGATTCTTTTACCTACATAGGATCTTACAAGTGCAGAGGAGCAAGAGTATCACATCACTTTAGAGCTACAAAAGAAAGATTCTTCTATTATGTATTTGTGCTTAAGATGTTAGACAAAATTAAATTTGAGGGGGCTAATATGTAGGATACAAAATGGAAACTCACAATATGGTGGATGCATAATTGACTGTCAGGATTATAGGCAGTGGCCTGATGTATTAAGATACTCTTCAGAATGAATTCAGTCACTTATTTGTAAGCAAGATTTGGCTTGCAGTGTATAGCGTTCCAGCCAAACCTGTAGTACCGACTTCTTCATGAGCCAATAATTTCAGTTCTCTACACAGTGTTATAATTTTCAGGACCTCGAGTCTTTTGCTTCTCTTGATACTGGCACCAGTTAAGAGGATTGAATGTCACTTAAGACTCTTTACTAGCTTCCAGAAAAGCACTTCTTACCTAACATGCTACCTGATAATGAGGCAGACAGAGAATTTCCAGTATACCAGGTCAGCACAGGAGAACTACACTTATTTTTTCAATTCAGTATCCTTAGTGGAGAGACTCATCCTGAGCCTACTAATGACCGACTTCATAGTTTCTGTGCCAGACTGTAAGCATAACACAGCAGCCTCTAGTATTTAAAACATAACAGGTAGCTTACTATTTTTTATTTTAAGGAAGAGAGAAGGAATATTTTGTGAGCACTGAGAGCGGTATTGGTGGCAATGTCCTGCATTTTCCTGTGCATCTCTTCTGGGAGGGAAAGAGGATGGAGCAAGCCATGGATTTTCTCACCAAAAATGGTACAGAAGGATCTCCCTGTATACAGCATTCAGAAATATGACCACAGATGACATGAGGTAGTCCTGCTTGTTCAAAGTCTGCCACAGGCTACTGTAGTAGTGACCACAAGTGCACTCTTGCTTTTTTTACCAAAATCAAACTACACCTTCAGTACATCCCCAAAGCTATTTCACAGAATAATTATTATGACTGGTTGTCATTTTCCATTTAGCATCCCTGGGTACACTTCAGGTTTATCTTTACAAAGTTATTTATAAATACTGTAAAATATATAAGTGGCTTTGGTCTTGCTGTTTTGTCAAAAGATATTTGCATTATCTCTTCACAGTGAGATACCATTATGCTCAGATACACCCCTTAACACTAGGTAGTTCAGTTATAAAAACCTAATGCCAAAATCTATTTAGCCCCCATGCAAATTGTTTGGAATGTGAATGTGAGTCAGTCCCACTGCAGCAGTGTGCCAGTAAACATGACACACTGCAGGTACAGCAGCCTGCAGAGCACAGAGCAAAACCCTAGTAGTACAGACCGTAAAGTTAACTAACATATGCCATTTCATTAAATAAGCACGAATACTTTATTTGTCTACTGAAAAAATATGGCAGACAAAAAACCCCAACATTTAAAAGTATGTGAGGTTTCGATGTCTACATTTTTACAGGTTTTAAGACTAAACACAAAAATATTAACCAACACTGATAACCAACAAAATATTTCCTACTGAGGAAAAACATAGTGAGAACCAGTTTATAGTTTGAGTGATGCAGGTAAGATGCTCACCACCGCTTCTCCCGCTTCCTACTGGTAATGTGAGAGGTAAGTTAGCTCTGTCATCCTCAGATGGACAGTGAATACTGAGGTGAATAGGTGTCAATAAGAGATTTGCTGTAAGTGACTAAACATTATAGCATGTTTGGTTTCTAGGGAATGCTCCAACTACCCATTCAAGTAGAAAAGAGATTCTTGCAGCCTGCTGCACAATAAATATATTTTCATTTTGGGATCATGATAGTATGTGAATTTTATTTACTTATTTGGCTTTTTCTTGCCATTCTGTTGCAATAATAAGCACTGTAGAATATGGCATTTGCTGCTGCCTACTTCAGCAACAGGAAAATGAAAAATAATTTTAAGCTCCTCAATATTTTTGTCACACTAAAAATGTGAGAACAATCAGCTTGTCTGTAGAATGGAGCACCTTATCAATATAAAACTGTCACCGAACAAGCAAAGAAGAGGAAGAAAAATAAAGTTGTGCTGTCATTGCATAAACTAACAACATAAAAATAAATGTACCGAAGAAACAGACTCTTAAAAATGTGAAATTTCTCTGGTAGCCTACATCTTTCAATATATGTCAGATACATTCCAACACTAATGAGGAAAACCATTTAATTAAGAGAACAGTAGAGCAGCAAGGATAGATTCCATCACAAAAGAATAAACGTGTGAACATTACAAATATGCAAAACTGTATAATGCAGGTGTTCAATATAAAAGGATTGCACACTGATTTACATTGTTGTAACTGGGAAAAAGTCAAAATTCCTGTCATAAAAAAAGGGGACAACCAAAGAATATATTATTTGTATTGTTTGGCTGCACACTGCAATCTAGCTATTTTAATTTATGTTGCAGTTTTTATATGAAAATGTTGAGCAAGCTGCAACCAACAGGAACAATAGAAAAGTCAGATAAATGCATATTCAAAGATTTAAGATATTTAAAACATAAAAGAGAGTGAATAATGGCAAAAGAAAGGGGAAAACTATCTAGAGATCTAGTATTAATGAACGAAAATCCTATTTCAAGAAAAAGAGGATAAGTGGGATATAATAGGTCTATAATGAGAAGTTTCTGCAATATTACTGCAAATGAAAGAAAACAACCCAAATCACGTCTCCTGGGGACCATTCAATGCAAAGCTTAACCCTAGATTTTAAAAGTCCATGGAAATGAAATACATTGCTCGTGCCAATAACCGGAAACACCTCTACTTCTTTGCTTCAAAATTATAATACCTCACGTGAATACTCGTGAGAATGTTCTCACTGGATTTTGTATTGTTATGATGCAGCACTTCTCTGAGTGTGAGGAGTTTGGAATAGAAATGTATTTTTTAATCATTGTAAGTCTTCTATGACATGTTAGATGTTATAGCACATTTAGTTAAATTATAGGTGTGTTTATTATATTCTGTTTTCATTAATTCATGAAAACTTACTATTAAAATGGTTACTTTATCGCAAATTGGCATTTTTGTCTCATAAGAATATTTTCCCCATAGTTAGGAATAATTCTCTTCGCGTACTCATAGCAGCCCTGGTATACCACCACTCTGAAAGCTATCAAAAGAGAGAAAAAAAAAAGATTCAATGGATTTTTGCAGGGACCAATGTTTCTATAATTCTCGATGGTATGTGAAATTTGGGATTGGAGTAACAAACAGCATACTGTAATTCACTCTAAAATGAATGCATTCAGCATCCCGGCACTACCTCACTACAGTATGTATTAAAAGCTGTCATCTCAGACATAGTTTGTTCCAATTCTGTAAATTCTGTGCAATACCAAAAAATTTAAGTTAGTTTCATGATGCATGCCACAGAGCTGGGTTTTCACATCTGAGGTTTAATATGCTTCAGGTTTTTTTTCAGCTGTGTAACAGATCCAGAGACATAAAAGAGACAAATATTTGTTTAAAATATATATAATATGTATTTAGTTTCCTAAAAGTCCTGGTGCACAACAGAAACTTGCTATTTCACATGGTACTTTAATTCTAATGACTTTCAATTTTTTCTTTCTTTAGGTGTTAGAAGACCCTAAGAAAGAAAACGGAATAAAGATAAATATACATACACAGAGATGCATATGTGTGCAAACACACATGTACACAATTTCTTATATTGTTATTTAATTCAAAGAATCGTTAGAGGCTGAGAATTTTAACTGAATGTCAGCAGAGCAGTATACTTCAGATTACTACAGAAGTAATAAAATAACTGAACTCTGGAGCTCTTCTTCGCTAATATAAACTCTCATACATCAACTGACTGAGTGACCTATGGAAATTTATGCCAACAGACCCAGATTCGTGCCTTTGGTTTTCTCACACCACTTTCTCTTCCAGTTTCTATTTTTGCTGTTAACATTTAAATATTCTTATTTACATTGCAGCCTATCAACATTCTCTCAATATATTCTATTCTTTTCCTAAACCTTAACAGATTGACTCTTGTTACATTGTTACAAACACACAAAAAACCCCAAAGCCAAACCAACCAAAAAAACCCCCCAAAACCTGGAAGAACTTAAAAAAACATAAATGTGATATATCACTTAAACAGTTTGCATATTAATATGAAATTAGATATTTTATTCATACAGTGCGAGTTTCTGGCTTCCTTGGTACATGTGCCACCTGTAGAGATCTGTAAAGATCTTCAGGATATTAAAGATTTTAGCTACTTTCTCACAAAGAAAAATCTTGTATGATAAACATGCCCTTAATATAAACAGCGGAAAGTCATGTTGACAGCTTTTTCTTCTTTGGCAAATTAGTTGGAGGTAAAGTATTTTAGCATAAAAAAGTGAAAGTTTAGTTTCTTAGACAAAAGTTCTTATATGTCCTCCTTCGAGCCCATGAAGTGTTCTCTCTCTCTCTCTTACTCTTTGCATTACCAGCCATGGGAGACAGGGAATTTAAGAGAAACTCCTTCCATGTGCAAAGATATGAGAGTTTTTGATACCCTTTTTCACAAACACATTGAGATTGGGTCTCTCATATATGCAGCTCACTTTAGTGCCTCATTAGACAAAAAGAGAGAATAAAACTACAACATCTGTAAACAAGTAATCATAATTCAGTGAAAAAGATTGGATATGGATGACAAGAGGAAACATGTAGCTTAGGAAGGCATCAACTGGGCGTAGAAAGTTTTATGCTTTAGTATTTATTAGATGCAGTCACAACAGGTATCCATATGACAGTAATTGAAACACAAGTGACCAATGGCTGATGAGAGAGTATTTGTCTGGCTCCAACAAGCTTCATTATTCAAAAAAGGTTTTTTCCTTCTCTTCATTTCCTTGTCATGGAAACCTACTGATGTTCCAATTAGGAATACTGGACATTAACAAATTATAATAAGTTTAGCATATCACAATTATTCACTTCACTATCTATACTTCCCCTCACATTACTAGGAACAAATCTTAACATCTATCAATTCCACTTTAACCAAGGCATCAGAATCTATATCCATTACTACACATTTCAGCTTTAGATATAACGTGTTCCAACAGCATCCTTGCAGGCTCAGCAGTGCTTGCTGTGTGTTTAATCCTACCAGTACCATATTTGGTTTGTTTAATGCTACCTTTCATAGCTTATTAGAATTATTTCAGATTTTCAGTTGGCATCACTCTGGGTGAATTGAGTTTTTTAACAAAATATTTTAATGATTATGTTCTTCAAGGAGCAGATTTTTCTGCCCTCATCTCAACGTAACATGCAATTAGTGAACTCAGCACACTATGCATGATAGCACCCTGGGTCCTAAAAATGCAGGCAATAAAATATATTGTCTACCTTTAAAGAAACAGGTAAATAATTTTATGGGAGAAAATACTTCTCAATGAGATGTCCCTGACACCACAGATGGATGAAGATGAAAGTTCAGAATAAACTTAATGGATATTAAACTTGGCTACCTCCTGTTCTGAGGTCCAGTCAGCACCATCTCCCAAAGCATTACATCTTCAAGACCTTTGTGGGGAATGGTTCCCATGACAGGGGTTGACAGCTATGACAAAAAGATTTCTGTTTATAGGGACAAGACATTCTTTCCTTAGGAGCCAATTCCAAGGAATAATAATTTAGGAAAGAGGGCTGTCCTGAGCAAAAAATGAATGGTATTTCTCAGAAAGCTAAATCTACCAATGCCTGGAACAAAAAAGAGTCATGAAGACAGCCTATAGTCATGTGCAAGGCTAAAGACAGTGGTCTAACACTTAAACTCTTATTGGTCTGAAGCCCTAACTCTTAAGATGAGTTCCAGTTCCCTATTTTAAGCCCATAATGATCAACATTTGGCTTAGAAGATAGAGTGCTCTAGCCAAGATTGGCACAATAAGGGAACTGGAAGAGAAGGAAAGGATCTCATTTGTAAACAATTCTGTAATTGCTTTTATTTTGGCCTTTGGAACACACACTTTTCCACCAATAAATGGCATCTTTATTTTCCCCCTGCTGAAGCACTCATGAAAATTTACCTCCTCTGTTAACCTTGGGTGTTTTGGGACTAAGTAAAGATGTTATGATAAATAGCACACAGAATCAGGTAAAGTAATAGCTAGTATCTCACAGAAGCCTCCCAACCCTAGGTTTTTTTTCTAAATAGGTTGCTGAGGACATTCAGGCCAGGAGTACAATTTGCTAAGGCTTTTTTCTGATAGAAGCAGCATGACATTATGTAACCAGGTATGAAATCCTCATACTACTGAAGCAAGACAATTGGAATGTATGGAAGTTGTTAAAAATTTCCATACATGAATTCAAATTAATTGCCTCTTTGAGGGCAAGAGGTGAAAGGAGACTTTTCATACATGTATTTATTTCCTGAGAAACACTGGGTATAGTGACACACATATGTGCATGCAGGATCAACTTACTGTCTTTAACTCTCTTTACTCAAGACAGAAAGTAGATTGAGAAAGCTGCATGCAGCCAAAAAGGGCTAGAAAATGGAACTGTGTGTTAGCAAAGCACTAGCAGATGCAAGGAAAAAACTGTGCTTTCTTGTCAAGAGCAATCAGCTGTGTGGGTACATGTTCAGGCAGTAGTATTCCACAGAAAATAGTGTCACACAGAGAAAATGAAATATCTTAATGCACCACCTAGCCAGTCACAGTCACTCTTTTTTCTTTTTACTCCTTTTTGGAGAAATCTTTCATTTGTGGTGTTCTCCAAAACAGTTATTCAAGCACCAGAGAGAGAAGTCAGTGTTCTTGAATAGCCAATTGCAAGTGACTGAATTTTGGTCTGTATTCATCAGGAACTGCATCAGGTATCATTTTCTAGTCCTGGAGGTGAGGAGAAGAGTTTGGGATTAAGAGTTCAGAGCTTTTAAGGCCTTTCATGAGAAGTGATTTACTGTACTGACCTTTTTGGAAACATTTGTAACAGAGGGATTAGAAAGAAAACAGCTTGGAAATTTCTCTGTGAACAGGGGGTTTCCACAAGGCTTGTACAATACTGACATCATTGAATGGATCTAATTACTGTCAACTAATGTATTTTCACTCTGCAAAAGGTGAATTTCACTAGCAAAATCATATACAAGCCATGCAAACCAAATATAAAGTTCATAAAATATAAAAACAGGTGTTGACTCAGAGTTTTCCAGCTCTAGTTAAAATAAATATTGGCCAGTGCTAGTAGAACAATGAATTAGAACTCTTTTTTGACATGAAAAACAGCTTCACCACCGGTGTTCTGGAAAGAAAAAAAATACAACAGCAAAAGACTTTTTCCTCATGATCTGATTTGCAAATTAGCAGTACCTTGCAAGTCCCGCACTAGGCGGTGGCAGTGGGAAAAAGGCCAGCATTATTGCTGGCAGCAAATGTATTTGTAAGGGGTGTGCAGGTTTAGTGCCCAAAAGATGACTATCTGTGATTGCTTCTGATCAGCCCTGGAAGACTCAAAAGCAGAGTGAAAATCTGTTCTTTAACAGTGCTTTACTGCTGTGTTCCTTCCTGGGAAGCTCTTCAGAGAATCCTCAAAGCATCTCCTTTCTTTATAGATTTCTTTCATGGAATCTTTCTTTACATTTGACTGGTCCCAAGAAAAAACATCCTAAATTCCTCCACAAAGTTTTGTTTCTTCTTTTCCATATCCTGGAGTGTTTTAGCCCTTCTGTAAGTTTCTTGACCTAAACTATCTCACTTTTAGAGACACAAAATATCTTCGATTATTAAAAATTGCATAGGTATTGCGTAAAAAGTATTATACACTTACATCTATGCATACTGTGTACATTGCAGGACTGAAGCCAAAAAGCACAAGCAGGCAGTTGACAATAGAGAGGCATAAACATTTCTCTAAATAGTAATTTTATTCTCAAGCCATGTTCCCTCTGTTTTAAAGTAATACATACGGGAGGAGCCAATATTGTACTAAAATCTTTGTGCTTGTTATTGCAGTGGGTTCTTGGAACTGTTATTTGAAAGTCAACTGCTGAAATCCGGTACTGAGAGCTGTCATCTGCTGCCTGCCTACAAGCTGCCAATAGATTTTCATTTCTATTGCCATGGAAACATAGGTTGGCATAACTCAGAGAAAAAGAAAGAAAAGTGTTTTGAACAGCCAGAGTTTTCAAACTTTGACCCAAGATGGAATTTGCCTTTATTAGCCATAAAGGTCACACTGTGAGAGTCAGGCAGGAATAACATTTGGCATTGCCCCTTGTTCCGATCTCCCAGCTGTCAAAACTGTGACCTTGGCCAGATTATGTCATGGATACCTTCTAGCTGAGGCAGCTGCCTTCCCAAGGAAATCAGACATCTGGGAGAAGTATGAATACCTGAGCTTTGTCTCACCTGGAAACAGGACAGAGCTGGAGAACACACCATGTGTGAGAACCTGAAAAGGGCTTGACAGGTACCATAATCACTTCAGGCCCTGCCTAAAGACTCACATATTGTATCCAGAAAATATATTAAACTGTCCCATTGCAAGCATAAGGCATTTCTGAACTCCTGAAAAAAGAAACTCTTTCGATATCTGTTATATATCTTTACATAATACTTCCATTACAGTATTGTAATAGAATAATATAAGAATAGGAGTCAAAACTTACCAAGCTTTAAGGTGGAACTCCCCTGCCCCAGATTTAGTAGCCATTTCCCAAGTCTGTCAGGTATTGAAACATTCATGTATCTGCTTTTATTACACCTCATAGTGATGGACTAGAAATGTAGGTTTCTATAAACATTAGCTAGTTTTCCCCCATCCAGTTTTTTCTCTGATATTTTGAAAATTGATTCATCCATTTAACTTCGTACATGGCAACATGTTGTTAACTGGGAAAGTTATCCCAACTTTTCCAGTTTTTTCCCAGATATCGTTCATGGGTTTGAGCAATCATTTGACTTTCAAAATTAACACAAGGAAAACTACAGTTTAATAACTTAAACACATTGAAGGTTCTGCAACACTACTTTTCTTCTTTTAGTACATCATCCCCAGAGATCATACGGAAGCAAATAGGTTCTGTGTGCAGGTATTGTGCCTGCATTCTCAAAACATCCATCCCAAACTACTGCCCTAAACATAGACTGTCAGATAATACGGAAAATGAATAAGCAAGTACAGCAAAAGCATATTCTGCTTCTGTATCTCTCTTTAGCTGTTACCAGAAGATTTGCAGAATCTCAGTTCTAACCTGCAGCATCTTGCATGTTGCTACTGTAGTCTTAATTTGAGTTAGGTAAAAGAAATACAGTCTGCTTTGATTCTTGTTACATTTTATTTTATTGTTAAACTGTTTAAAAGCTGAAAAGGCAAGGTAAAATATACTATTGTAAGGACAAAAAAGTGTCACAGTCTTGCACCTCTGTGATGCAGGTAACGCCACACACCTGTCTGATTCCTGTTTTAAAGAATTCAAGGACTAAAGTCACAGATGCTGTAGTTTGACATGCTGCTTCCAGCCCAATAAGGTGGAGCAGCAGTGAGGGTTAGCAAAGGGTTATCACATCTATTATTTCAGGGCTGTAATAGCAGCTTTTCATTAAAGTGACATCTCTTTTCCCTCCATACTACCTACCATTTTATATTTTTAAAAGAAGTTTACTCTAACCTATATCACAACTGATGAAAGGTCATGGTAGTTAAAAATAACAGTTTGGTCTTTATTTGGTTTATGGTATTAGAAGCTTTAGGATTGTATTTCCATTCTTCTAATTATATATGTTAAAGGTAGAAATGGCTCTCTTGAAATGAATGACACCAAAGGATTACGTAATCATGTAGTTGCTGGCACACAGGAAATTAAAAGCAAAACAAGAAACAAAACATGACTCATAAGGAAGTGCAAAAGCTGACAACTGGCAGTGTCACCCCTTTGCCAGCTCACAGAACTTGGGGAAGCAATTACTATCTGATGACCTGCAGACATTTACCCTATCTTTATAGTTCATTTCGAAGTAAACCTAAGAGTCCTTGGATGAAACAGCTTTATTCTACTTTGACAGTCCTCCTGAGTACCTCCTGTGACCAGAAGAAAGGTCTCAAGGGGATCGCAGGCACTCTGAGACGAAAATTAAGTAAGGGAGGTCAGGAATGATGAAGGTGGAGAGAGCAAACAGAGGCAAACACAGAAGTGACATTCAGAGAATTAGGAGATGGAAGAAAGTGTTCAGGGTAAGCAGAGGTGAAGAAAGACATGGTATCTTTAATCCAGTAGAAGCAATTGTGTCTCAAAAAATGTCAAGATGCTGCCAGAAAGAGGGAACAAGGACACAAAGAGGAAGTTTAAAAAAAAGAGTGGATTCATGAAAGTGCCACACAAACACCCCTCATAAACTATAGGCTAAAATGTTGTCTTCGATCAACTACTGCAGTGATTGACATGCATAACTGTTGGCAGTTGCACTTTCACTAGATTATTTCCTTGCAAGGCATCCTAAAACATACCTCCTTTCCCACATCTAGCATGTCATGTTTAACATCTATTTATTTTAAACACTATAATCTCAGACTTCTTTGCCATTACTACTGTCTATTGAATACTAAGCATTAGCCACATTTCTGTTTCTCAAGTCACTACTTTTTACACTTGAACATTTACAGCATCTCAGAAAGTTTAGGTCTTCTTTTAAGACAAAAGGAAGATTTTCATTCTTGCTATTTTTTTTAATAGTTAGGTCAAATACCAAGACACAATTTTCTGTTACAGTTATATGGCAAAAAAAGGCTTGCTTTTAGGTGAATGGGTTTTGAGATGGACTGAATAAAGCAGCAGAGAGGGACATCCTAACAGGCATCATGACTGACACCCTATCAGACAAGACACGTGCAGAGCAGGCATAGAGTGAAGCATCATTTGATGGTCCTGACTGACTCATTTGTCAGGACCAAGGTTTCCAAACTCAGAAACCTACCGAACAAAAAATATAGGGATATATTGAAGCCTCTGCCAGACATACTGTGGTGGTTTAGCCCCTGCCGGGGTCTGAGACCACGCGGCCGCTGCCCCTCCCCCACAAAGGGAGCGAAATACAAAGCCCCGAGACTGAGGTAAGGAAAGGTTTAATTCAGCAGTGCAACAGCAACACAACAAACAACAACAATAACAGTAATAACAATGAACAGAGCAAAATCTCTACCAATACAGCAGCGAGAACAGGGCCAATGGTACACGCGGTAACCGACTGTCCGCTTCGGCGCGCGGATGTGACGTCAGCAGGGTATCTGAATAACCCGGCTAGCGCTGCCCCCCCCACTGCTGGGGAAACTTAACCCTATCCTGGCTAAACCAGGACACATACCTAGGAAAGGTATTATTTTTCTGAGAATTTCTGAAGGGATTTTCTGAAGATCTGGGCTCCAGTACTGTGGAGTTCTGGCTGGACTTAATCCGTGGCTGAAGAGAACACAGAAGCTGCTGTGCAAAAACATTGTGGACCCAGTGCAAAGAGAGGGGAAATTTTCTGGCCTGTCTCCAAATACAGTAACTGATGACTAAGCTTTGCAATTCAGTGGGTTTTTTCTTTTTAGTTGTTTGAAAACTTGTCTGTTATTTCAGGACTACTGGAAAACTTGTGGCTTCCCAAAAGCCTAGTAAACCCAGCAGCATAGATTAACCTCCCCTCTCTGAGTCAAGCACTCCAAAATAATGCTTCTGTAATTCTGTCAGCCTCTTTTTGTCTAAGCTTCAAGACCCAGTTATATGAAGTGCCAATTACAGAGAGGAGTCATCTTTGACAAGGGTTTCTAGAGCCACTTTGGCATGTCACATACCAGTAGGGAGATTGCTCCGTGCAGTGGTCCTCCCAGAACTTGACAGTTATCTATATTCTGTGCTTCTGCACAAAATGTGTCTGAACTCATTAGTACAGGCACTAGTTATCCTATAGAATTTTATTCCTCAGTAGCACCAGATGAACAAAGCTTTGCCTAAACAAAGATTTGCAGAAATTACTCTGGTGCAAACATAGTCACACCATACTTTGTATTTAGAAGTTGCTGAAGTATGAAAGATTTTTGCTCCTCAGAGAATTCTGCGCATGGAGTTACCGCTTGACAGAGCCTGGTGCAACGCGTCTGTTCTTTAGAGAGCATCTCTTAGAGTGTCAATGACAGTTCTCTCATCAGTGCTTTGTCTCAAAAGAAACTTGTAACTAAATTCTTGACACATTTTAATATTTTTTGCCATCATGAAAAGTGGGACAGAGGTCTCCATTTATAAGAAAATGATACTATTTTTTCAAGAGGAGTTATTTAAAAGAAAGAGGCATATTTTGCTATATCAAAGGGTGCAAACTAAATGGACTTCAGGAGAGTAGTCACTGTGAAGTATTAAAGAACAAAGATCCTTCCCTGTTGATGAGGGTTGGAGTCATGGTAATGAAAGTGAAGGACAGGTTGATCCAAAACTTATTGTAGAAAGGTAGCATTAAGGTTTCCTTTTTGTAAATTTGTTTATTTATTATTGGTGGTCTGCAAACCCATGTTAATTCTAGTCATGCATTTTTTATAAGCTGGACTGCCAATCAACTTAAAATCTGTGGAAAGTTTGTGATGAAGAATTCATCACTTTTAAAGTATTATGTAATCATGTCTGTGGAACATTTATCACACTAGGGAGTATTTTATCTATCTGTTAGAGAGTATATAAATCAGTGGTTTCAACATACTGCAGAAACTTGGTAAGAGAATGTAAGACATTTCCATTCTCCAAAATAATCTATTGGCAACCAGGCAAATAAATGTTAGAAAGATAAGTGCATTAGCACTTAAAGTGCCCAAACAAGAGAAGTTAAGGTGAAATCTATGATATTAGACAGAAAATATTATCTTGCCAATGCTTTTACACAGAATTTTAATTGGCTGCATAGTGAGTGCAAATTACCATTTGTGATTTGTTGCCACTACTACAATGTTTCATTACAGTGAAGTAGTTTTTGGAAAAACACATAACAGATCTGCTTCATTTTCTATATCCTAGTGCAGAAACCCTATGACAAATGGTAATTGCTGTATCAAAAAGGACTAGATAATTCTCAGTGTTCCACATTCATGCTGCTATGCCACAACAAAGACATTGATAAGGCAGTTGTTTTACAATATTGCATTGAAAAATAACAAATAAAGATCTTATTCTGATTTTTCACTGGCAGAGGTGGGAGAAGTGAGGGGAAAAGATTGTTTTAATCTTTCACTGCTGGTTGATGCTGGAAGTGACACTTCTCTTTTTCTTTTTTACTGTGCAGCTTCAGGGAAAAAATGCTGGGAAGAACCAGCCAGAAATTCCAGCCCAGAGACATTGCTGTAAAAATAGCTGAACTATAGATCTCTGTATGTTGAGAGAATGTCTTCATTATATTTTCGCAGACTTACGCTGGCTGCCCTTTCAATCCAACTTCCTCCCTTCCTGTTCAGTGGTTTTACTCCCCACTTGAATCTCTTCTTATCTTCTTCCTCAGCTTTGTCACATTCTCCCCTTTTACCTACAGTGTCTCACTCTATTTTTACAATACCATTCCCTAACTAGAGCTGACTTGGGAAAACATATATAATATATTGATACTTTGTAGAAAGTTTGTTCTGCTTTGCCCTGCTACTTTAACCCCAACAGTTCAGTTTGGTCTTACAGATTGGAGATGTCTTTTATTCAAAAAAACTTCTTTCTCCAAACTTGCATAAAGCCCAACAATCAGGACGCTGTGTTCTTGGTTACCCTCTAGCAAGTACCAGTATGCTGACTACCCTAATTCTTCCTTGATATCAACAGTAGCAGCTTAGCAAGGGATTTGAAACACATCAGCTAGGGACTGTAGTAGGTAATACACAACTTTAAAAGTTTAGAGAGCTAAAAACTTTTTCCCAAAGAAAGCCTGGTCTGTCTGTGCAGGTTATGTTGCCACAGAACTCCAACAATGGTTATAAATACGTCCCCAAAGATTGGTTCACAGGATAAGAGAAAGACACTCAATATATCTAGCACACATACATGACATCAGATGCTTTGACATGATACATCATTGTATTAATCTAAATAATCTATAGAAAAGAGCAATAATGATGTTATCAAACATAAAGGTATTCTTTCCTTGTAGCATGATCAGCTTCCAAACTGAGTGGTATCAAAGAAAACAATCTATCTGAAAACAAAACGTCTCTTTTTCTAGCAGATAAAAAAAGCATTTAAGTTTGCCTGCTTTGCCAAAAGCATTTTAAAGCATCCCTTTGTACAGACTTCATTTACTTGGACCTTGCTATCACCTTATCTCCCTCTGTTCGTCATCAGCTATCATTAAGCTCTCTTGAACTCTAAAGGTTAATTAGAACATAATTGTTCTCCTTTACAGTGACTGATACATACACTCCAGAGATCCAGAGGCATCTTCCAGTAAAAAATGTAGACTTCTGCTATTGAAGTTATGAAATAAGGAACACATTAAAAACACAACTTTTTTATTCAGATGGAGAATCAGGAAACAAGTGGAACCAGCAAAAAGTGCCTGATGATATCATGACCTTAAAAGACTTGCTTACCATGAGGAAACATCCTTTCCAATGCCTCATCCATTTTCTCCTTTCCTTCTTTCCCCCCAAACAAGAAAACTTTATGAAGGATGTTCAGACATCTCTAAGAATACCAGTTTTTTCCTTTTAAATAATAAATAAATAAATAAATTTAACTCAACCATCACCATTTAGGATCTGTTGTGAAAGAACTTTTTTGAATATTGATAAGCAGTTACTATGACAGGATTAAATAAAATCTAACCAGTAACAATGTAACTTACATTAAGCAGTGGGGTGTCTTGAGAAAGGGGTTTAAAGGAATCATGGGGAGGGAGATAAAACTACCCTCGTGATTCATATTTTTCATATCATATGCAAAATACAGCAGTAACTCAAACTGCAGCTGCAGCAGCTGAGCAGTTTGTGAAATTTGTAACTGGGATTAGCTGTGGGTTTCAGCTATGTTACTAATATATCTAATATTTAAGAAGAAACTATTTTGAATGAGAAAAGTTTAGTTTCATAGCTTTATATTTTGATTTAATAACAAAGTCAACTTGATAAAGGCCAACAGATACTATAGGAATAAAACCAAATGTTTCTAACCTCAGGCTTGAGAGCACAAACCTTGTTTAAGGTTGGGTTGGCTAGTCAAACAAAAAGCATGTCTTGGTAGCTTTAAAAGGAAGGCATCAGAAAGAAAGCACAGGCTCACCATAGCAATAATGGATTTCAGCATTCCAGGGAAGTCCAGTTTCTCAGTATGTAAAATCTGGTCAGAGTACTAGCAAAATACTAAATTCTCAAGTATGCAATTATATCCATGAAATCCTAACTGCAAACAGCTTTTAGATTTTTATGTGTTCTAGTCTTAGACAGGGCCAAAAAAAAAAAAAAAAAAGTTGACCAGAAAGAGAGAGATCTAGAGTAGAGTGCAAGTCACAAACACAGCAATATTAGTTGAATTTGTGTTCATGGATAAAATTCCATATTGGGGGGCAGGAGCGAATGCTTTCTTAGAAAAGACTAAAATATATCTATAGAAGATACTTGTATTCTTCACTTGGCAACTGTACTCTAAGGGAAGGATTGAATTGACATGAGGGAGATGGAGAAAGGGGAAGGAATCATTGGACAGGAAAAGAAGCTGGGGGAAACAAAGGTCATATGGTATTTTTGTCAAATTTCCTCCCAGATATGAAATCCTCTGCAGGAAACAAAGAGGAAGCAGAGAATGAGGAAGGAATTACAGACAAGAAGGAAGCAGCTGAAAATTATTCGAATAAGTTTTTTGGTAGGAAGATGGCCAAGAAAGAAAGCAAGAGAGGTCCCTATCTATGCATGGAATTACCATGACAGGTACTTTACAATATGACAGTAGGAGAAGAGGACCAGATATGCAGATGAAGCTGGAGGTTGCTTTAGCAATCTTAAAATTCAGCAAGAGGGCAGAAGAGCCAGAAGCAAGAAGTTTCTAAGGAGTCAGAAAACCACTGAACCAAAGCAAGGCCAAAAAGAGAGCTAGGGGAGATGATGAATGTGTAATGTTCATGCACCACAACACTAGACAGGCATTGTGATAGGAGACTTGAAGACACTGATGGACAATACCAGATAAGGCCATCTGATTAATAAGATATGTAGCAGGAGCTATGCTTAGTAAAGCCTGATATCTCCTTGTAAAATCAAATAATCATATTAAAACAGAGCTTGAGATTCAGTTACTGTGTGGACATGTAGTCAAAAGTCCATCTGTGGGGAACAAAATGTCAGAGGATGAGTATGTGAGATAGTGAGGACAAAAAAAATTATCACTGGTAAGTTAGTGGGAGACAGCATAGAAACCTTCAGTGTATTAAGTGCTTTAATCTGAGTATTCAGTAGAGAGTCCGTTGTTGGTGCCAGACATGAAGAGAGTGTGAATAACAGCGACCATTTCAGAGAAGCAATGTGTATTCCACACACAACAAGGGAAGGGGAAAATCTGACAATGAGAGAGGCATGAAAGGTAGAGAAAGTGGTGAGAAAGAGACAGGTGAAAAGGAAAATGGAAAGTAAAAACATGAGATATAAATTTGTGTAGTAGGTTGGAAAGGGAAAGAAATAAAGGTCACAGTATAAAGAAGCTGAACAACTGACAAAATAGGCATCAAAATGCAGAGCAAGAGTGTTGTGAAAGGCATGGGTGAGTACAATAGAGATAATGGTTGTAAAATGTGTTGCCCCAAAGAAAAGGAATAAAAAAATCATCTCTTAGACAAGTGGATAGGGAAAAAGAGAGAGGATTTTCAGGAAAAAGGTTTTGTTATTGTCAGCAGGCATTTTTGACGTTTGGTAAATCTGAATTAGCTTAGGTTCATTGGTATCAATTTTGGGGAGTGAAATTTCCATTGGAGGTTCAAAATCTATGAAAATCAGATTTTAGATAAATGGTATTTACAAACATGTATATGCTGAATCACAGATTGTAACATATATCCAGTTGGACATTAGACCTGAATATTGTCAGTGTAATTAAACATTTCAGAAAAGAATATCTCAAGCTCCAAAAGCCTGTACAATCCAAGAGAAAAGATAATCCAATAAAAATATCTAGAAACTTGTTACCTCTGGTAGTCTTCTTCTTTTCTAATTAAAAGAAAATCTTGTTTTCCAAAGACAGTTTTATTTCCTTTTTTAATTATTAAAGGATGTTGCCTGTCCTTGTAATTCCTGAGATCAGTTAAGGGACGGAGTTCAAATAGTCAAGATATGCATGCAAGTTATGATTGCTTAGATTCAAGTTTCTGGCAGAAATCAGGTCAATTCTGTGTGCCCACAGTACTTTTTGAAAGGTGTTCAAAAGTCTCAGTTATGTTACAAAATACAAAATACAGATGAAAGCATTGCACTTAGAAAAAAACCCACTCAGTTACTCAGTTATAGGAAAGGAAAAAAATCAGAAGATATTGTTCTTGCTCTCTTTTGAAGAGCCTTGATCAGTGGTACAATCATTTTCTCATTCACATTTCAAATAGGAACACCTTTTGAGCAGCCATTTCATACCGTATATTTAAAAATCTGATGAAAGTAATGTTACATTTATTGAGAAAGCTTATCTTCATCTCTAAAACTGTTTTCAAAATAAGCATAAAGTTTGCTTCTACAAAAGTTAGACAAGTGTTCTGTGTCTAGCGTATTGTTTGATTAAATTATTAAACAAATAATCTTGTTGGTATACCACTCCCAAGAATCTTGATAAACACTTCAGTTGGGTATCTATTAAAACTTCTGACTGCTTACAATTATTTTCTATTATGGTAACATGTGTCAAGCATCAAAAAATTATTGCTTGTTTATTTCCCATGTCAGTCTGTCTAGATATGCAATTTTCTTTTTCTGTTTACCACTCCTAAAAATGAAAATATAAAGTAAGAGTGGTAGAGAAATTTGGCAGTAATTGGTAGCGAAAACAGCATCATCATTTAAAATCATACCATGCCATTAGACTTTGTTGTGATAAACTACTGGGTTCATTTAGCTTGTAAATCACTTAGACCTTTCATATTAGATGAAGAAATAACAAAGGTAGAGTTCATGCAATCAACTAGTAATACATAAAAATTAACTAGTCACCAGCTGCTCCACCATAATTAATGGAAAGGTGGAATACAGATCTCGTCTTGAGCAAAATGAGATTACACACTTGGGAATATGCTTAATCTCACTAGGACAAGGTGGTGAAGTTACAGCGATAAAGTGTAAAGTGCTTGGAAAACCCAAAAGGTACTTACAGACGAGCATGGACATATACAATTTTAAAAAGACAGCATTTCTTCCATCACCATTAGCATGCTTTATAAACTATTTCGATATTAATTAAGAAATTCTCCAGATTTCTTGCATGAGCTGAATAGGGACTTCACAAAGGAGACAAATGGAAACCAAGTCCAAAATCCTGTTCAGTTACTAGCTATATTCAAACTCCCTTCAAGTCATCACACTTTACCTAGTTCTCTAGAAAGAGAACTTTTGATGGCTGGTGACGCACCATATAATAAGAGTTCTGAAAGCAGTGGGTTTAGAAAGCTTGTTAAAACTGGGCATATATAATGACCTTAGAAAAGACAATTATTCAAAATTGACAATTAAATAAACTAGTAACTCCTACCAACCTTTTGCTCTACCATTTAATTTGGAGCATTTGAATATGTGCAAAAGCTATGGTTTGTAGTATTCTGTACTGTTTCATTAAGGTATCTATGCAAATGAACAGACTTCTCAAAAACATTAACAAGCATGTACAGATGCTTCACCATAGCTTTCTCATTATAACAAATGATTTTGCAACACTTTCTTTAGTACTACACAGATGTCCCATTCACCCTGAAAGGGAATATGCACTCTGTTGATTAATCCACCTGAAAGAAAGCCAGCCTAAGAAGACCAGAAGAATAATGTTAGTGGCCTACCTACAATTCATACTCTCTAAAGACCCATGGGTCAAAAAAAAAGACATTCAGTAATAATGCTGACACAGCGAGTTCAGTTCAGTGACCATTTCACTGCTTTTAGCATAAGCATATGGAAGACTGCTATGGGATCTCAGAGCTGGTTATACAATGTTGGTAAAATGCTCATCGGGTGCTGAGAACTACTAATGATTTTACAAAAGCAAGCTTCCGATCTTGAAAAACGATATGCCAGAAGATTACTATGTTCCCATGAGAGTTAACAATTAAGGTCAACTTTGCATAACAATCTTCCAGGTGAAATCAGAGCTCTCTGTCACAAGAGTCAGGGCCCTGAGGGCACCAACTGGACTTACTGGTCCTGCCCAACTTTCCTCACCAGGCCTGATACCGACCCCAATAAGGCCTCAGATGTGCCCAGTGCCCAGGGCTGGGGCTGTCCTCGGCTGCCCCCCAACTTGCCCTGCTCCCTGGCTGCCAGGCTCTGCCCTGGTTCTCACCATGGGCACCCCCACTGCCACTCCTGGCACCCCAGCCCACAGGGAGTTGTCGGCTCTCACTGCACACCAATGGGCAGATAATATCAAGGCCTTTTTCTCCAAACTTTCCCTCTTCTCTTACCCACATACACTGAACATTTAAGATACAGTGCATGCTTAGCCTAGCTTGATTTCTTGTTGCTAAAAAGGCTGCTCCATCAGGTCTTCTAATCAGTATAATCAAGAATACACTTATTATTTTCTAAGCACGTATTGCAGTTCCAATTGTTAGTATAACAAATGAAAAAAGGGAACAGTAAACCCCTCTGCTAGTTGTTTTCAGTATTCATTCATTTCACTGTAGTATTTTTAGCTTGCTGCTTACTATTATTCACTTCTTCCAGAGCCAAGACTTGTCAAAGCCTTCAAGAACTGTGGGTGAAAAATTACTTTCAAGACCTTCAGCTGGGAACAATGACAACTCTGGCTTTGCCTTTCTTTTGCAAAACACCTCTCAGGACAAGCACAATGCATTTGTAACAATTCAAGCAAAACTGTTCTGCACCATGCAGTAACTTGTTTTATTATTGTATGAAACATCATTGTCCGTCGCCTTCAGAAAAACCTCAAAAATGCAGTTCACTACAATAATCTTATTCACAATGTATCCATTCTTCTTTTTCATTTACATTTGAAAGTACTGCTCCTAGTCTTCACTACAGAACAGTATTCACAAGATTAAGTACTTCTGCCCATTGAAAGGATACCTTTGAAAAAGTGAAAACTTTGGTTCTAATTGAAGAGAACTTAATTTCTTCAACATGCCCTGTTATCTACCTTTACAAACTCTGTTCCAACATCCCTGATTAGTTACCTTTTTTATCTAGTTTTTCTCTACTGAATGATTATAAGACAAGTCACTCAGTACTAGAGGATACATCATGTAGGAAAAAAAAAAAACATTTCAGCTTGGGAATAAGTCTAGCTGTAACTGGGGAGTTAAAAAAGAATGACAAAAACATTATGTTTAGAGACAAAAGAATGATGTATGGAAGTTGGCCAAATCAATAACTAATTGTAAAGTATTCATCCACTCCAATAATTGAAATCTGCTGCTGGCCACCTGAGTCCTATTTAGCAGGGTCAGATCATAATTCAGGTGACTTTTGTACTTTATATTGATTTTGGTTAGCAGCAGATTTGTGGTTCAGATAAACTATTCATTTCTCAGCACTGATTCAGACTCAATGAGAGAAATTACATTTGATTAAATACTTTTGTATTTAATCCTTAAAAACCTGTGAATAAAAATTTTTTTGACCATATACTAATAACAAGTCTTTGTGCAGATAAAAACCGCTAGTTTTATTTTCCTCTTTAAGCTTACAAAATCAATTTAAACTGTATTACAGTAGCATTTGTTTATTCACTCATATTAGAATACATACAACTATTTACATGTAATCCCTTTTTTTCAGGGAATATCATAGTTATCAGACCCATGGACAGTTGGAGCAGTAAGAGATGCAAGTAAAAACATAACAAATCTTTAGAAATTAGAGAAGTTTTTTTGATTATGGAAGAAAAAATATTACTAACTTGCTCTTTTTTCATCATGAAAACAATACAGTATTCCTACACACTAGAGCAGGAAACTTTTCCACACCAGTTATGAATCTTCCAAAGACAGTCCAGTTATGGTGATTAAGATGAATGTCAAAAAACAGTAGATGTAGTCATTCTTGATTCTGGATTTCATTAACAAAAACATACTGCATTTTCAAAAAACCTGAAATCAACCCCACAAATCAGGACCTTCTTTATATGTCCATCCCTACCCTAACCTATATGACCTAATTTAAACCCGTTTGCTACTTACTTCCTTAGAGATTTGCCTCATTTATTCTCTAAACCTGTTGCTAGCATAGAGAGAGTAACCAGAGTTATTCTTCAGTCTTGTTAAATGGACTTTCCGTGCACATAACAAGCCTCATTTCTCAGCCTATCATGCTGAATCCAGGAGCACAGATGTACATGGTGAGCAACTCAACAGAGAAGCTGCTCCAGGTAGGTCAGAATGGCTTCAGAAATTCTCCAGTTTATTCTTGTTTCCCATGCAGCACAGGAACCGTGAGATAGTTGGAATAACCCTGTCACATCTGTGGCTCAACCACATTTGATCAACAGGCCTAAGTCAAACTACGTATCAGCTATAAAACTTGATGAGATGCTACTTCCTAGGGTCAGACTGTATAGGCAAGTGCAGTCCCAGAATCAAGCCCAGTAGAGAACCAAAACTAATAGAAATAAATTACTGAACTTTGTCGTGTTGTTTCCTCACTGCAAAGCATTATGTTTACTCTTTCTTTAGTGAACTTTGACAATTCTATTTCATATTTCACGAGCTGAAGGAACACAACATAATGGGGGAGATACTGTCTTGGGAGTCACCCTCACTGAACTGTGATGGGACACTAGATCTCTTTGATGCTTCACTGTGTGTCTGGAGTATAAACTAGAGGGATCAGGGCCTGGCTGTAGGGAAAATTATTAGTAATATTTATACACACATTCTGCAGAAAGAACGTATTTCACTTTTCACTCATATGATGAGCAGTTCGTGATAGTTCAGTGGTGCAAACTGATGCTCCCTTTCTCCATCCCTACAACTCCTGTTTCCACACCTTCAACTACGGAAATTTTGATTTCTTTCTATGTGTCTGTGTCTGCCCGCACACACACGGCTGTAGTTGTGCCTTATACAGGGCTTGATTTGACTACTGTTTATAGTTGTGTATCAGCAAGAGAGGGCCGTGTCATGTCTGGGAATTCAGATACCAATGTTCAACTTTTGCACAGGGCTTCATAACCCAATCTCAATTAATTTTGCCATTTGAGCTAACATGGCAAAATAAACCCAGCTCTCGGAGGGATTTTTTTACCGGTGTGGGTCTGTCAGGTATCAGGTCTGATCCTTTCTCTATTTCCTCAGGAAAGTTGCTATGTTTCACAGCTCATTCAATGCAACATTTAGTACCTGTGATGTATATTCTCAGAGATCTACCAGGTACTCATTCATTAAGTGGGGATACAGGAAAAAGCAGAAGTAGACTCTCAGATGCTTGAAGACATTGTGACACTTCCAGCACAGGCAGGTTCTTTCTGCCTTTTTCTTCCACCTTCCTGGATGACTCCAGAAAGGAGCCAAGCTCAAAGGAGCTAACAATGGAAACACCTGCAACAGCCCCTGGGAGGTGAAGAAACAGGATGCTGAGGCACAGACAGCAAAGATCAGAGAGGGAAACAGAAAACTGTATTCCAACTCTTAGGCTGCCAGCACTTCTTGGGAGTCCTAGCAGTTCAACACAAGAAAAAGGAAAGTAGCAACAAAGTTGTAGTCTGAGAGAACCAAGGCAATCATCAGATGAGAATTAATAGCAACAAAATAGCAACTTTTTACTTCTTTCAGCCCTGTGGCATGTGCAATTCAGGCAAATTAAAATATCTGAACCAAGATTTTTTTCCCCCTGCTCTAAAAACCTGAATAATATTCTGCTAGTACTTACTATAGGTATTTGGTGTTTTACTCTCACCTTTATCATTTTTGTGATGCTCTGATATAATTTGCTATTCACCAGACAGAATGTGCAAGAGAGACATAGGAATATCTAGTAGTTCTACATTTTCAGACCTACGGAAGCTTGTGGCACCCGTGTAAGCTTTGCGGGTGTCAGATAATTAAACAAATGACACAGAAGTTGAAAGATTTTGATTTAGAAGCCAAAATAAGCTGTCTGTCACCCTGGCTGGTTGTTTAGCAAATGCTGTTTAACTGCTCAACTATTTAATTTTTTCCAAGAATTCATAGCCAACTTTATGAGCTGGTAAAATCAGTCATCTTTTAAAATAAAAACCCTCAAGTATCAGACTCTCCATGTGTATTAAAAATATCAGAAGGGAACTGAGAAGGGAACAGAATTCAATCTTGTTTTACAAGACCATGTTCACAAAGTTGTCTTTGCAAATTCAGCAATTCTTACTCTTTTATTTATGCTGTGTTGCTTAAAGTAACGTTTACTGGTCCTAGTTCTCCCCTGAAAGTCAAGAACACCTCCGTTAAAGATTTTTTCAATATTCCTTCATTTCTGGGGCAAGAAACTTTACCTTTATCAGTTTATTTGATATTAACCAGCAGTAAGCTGTAAACTACAGACCGTCTTCTCTGTCTTTTTTTTTTTTTTTTAAACTTTGCTGCCAGTTCCCATCCATCCTAAATATCTTGAACCCTCCTGCTATTTTCTTGTCTAATTCTAACACAGATGAGAGGGGATATTTTCCAATTTTTTACTGGTAGGAATTTAGACAATTTATGCAAAAGCCTTTCTCTAAATCCATTTTTAACCCAGTTGACCCCTTTTGTGAATGAATCTAGAATAAACAATGTCATCTGATGCACTACAATAACCAGAAATTAACTGCTTATTCACCTCAGTGGGTTCTCATAGACAATCCATTGTAGAGAACTCCCAAGAACTGTATCTCCCGGAGCTGTGTCTTGTCTGAACCAACTACTCTAGCAACAAAGAGAAAATCTATTCCTAGTCCTAAAGAAAAGCAGCTTCCTAATTAATATAGATAGCAGATTATGAAGCCTAGTCCTATGTCCTGACTAGAAGCTGTTGAACAGGAAAAAACCTAGGTATTTAATTCTCATGTGAACAGAACTTAAAAAACATTTCTAGTTCTGGTGCATGTAAGTAAGCAGTTCTAAGACAATTTCTGTTGACACCAGCTGGGAGGTACCCTTTGACATAACACAGAGTACAGGACTTCTACTGGCCAAATTGCACTCTGATAGGTAAATTGCAGAGAGTAGTTCGGAATTATGCTGATATTAAAAAAAAAAAAAAAAAACAAAAACCAAACAAACAAAAGATCAGCAAGACTTAGCGTATTGCAGGCCTGCTGCCAAATCTCTGAGCTCTGCAAATATGAGGGGTTTGAGGCATTAGTATAGAAAGCACAAATGTTCCCTACTCTCCAAATAATTTTCAGGAAGTGTAGCATTGCTGAAATCAAAATCTGTGATTAAATATATAATTTTCTATGAACACCAGATCTTTATTAAACTACACTGCAAGCTAAATAAACTGAGTTATTACCCTAGAATTGCTTGCCTCAGGACCTTTAGGTCAAATTCTGTCACACTAATTGATGCTAATAATAAGTGACATTACAGCTGTGTCTGTACGAACAACTTTACTTACTCTAAGCCCCCAAAAGATACTTTACAATAGCTTGTGCCCATTAATGAAGTCTCTTAGTTCACTTAAAACTTAATTCCAGTGCTTAGAAGTTAAGACCCTCTGGGCTATCATACTATGCAGCTGCGTAAATATCCAAGTCTCAAATCCTGAGTTAGAGAGTCTTTAGACCGTGCTTTTCAACATGAAAAATCAATCATATAACTTATGCAGTGACCTTCTGTTTCTTCAAAACAGTTATTTTAAGTGCTCGCAGTTGTGACCTTCCCCAGTGTTACCTGAGGCATAGTGGTGGCACTTTCACAGAGTATCATTTCACATTAAGTGAACAGCTGTTTTGAATAGTGCTTTAGAATTTTTTTTTCCTAAGGAGTGTTATTTTAAGATAATTTGTACTTATATGGTCTTTTCTACTTTTAAAAGCTTTTGAAAAGACCAGTAGAAAGACTTGTTAGCATTTTACTCTGGAGACAGAAGGGACAGAGGAAGGTGATTGTTAATCTAGAAAATCCCCTGCCACCTGTTCTTGTTTGATGAAACAGAAGATGTAAGGCTTGGATGCAAATCTGCAGTACTTGATTTCATGCTAAGGCAAGAGCTTGAGCTCAACTGCTTAAAGGTACATCTGTGCAAGTGTAATGCTGGATCTTTAAAATAATGGGATACTTCAGCATGAGCCTGTACTCAAGGAATGGAAGTAAAATGAAAACTTTTCTTTCAGTATTGTGTCTTTTAAGAAAACTCGTGCACTAGACCAATTTCTATACCAGTGTATTGGGTTTGGGTGTGGTGGGGTTTTGGTAGTGGGGAAGGGGCTACAGGCGTGGCTCCTGTGAGAAGCTGCTAGAAGCTTCCCCAGCTCCAAGTCGGACCTGCCTCTGGCCAAGGCTGAGCTGATTAGCGATGATGGTTGTGCCTCTGTGATAACACATTTAAGAGGAACCTGAAAGGGGGAGCAGTGAGGGAAATACCTATGCAAACACCAAGGTCAGTTGAAGAAAGGAGGGGGCGGTAGGCCGGAGCTGAGATTTCCCTGCAGCCCGAGGAGGTCCGTGGTGGAGCAGATGCCCACCTGCAGCCTATGGAAGACTCCACACTGGAGCAGGTGGCTGCGCCTGAAGAAGGCCAGGACTCTGAGGGAAGCCTGTGTTGGAGCAGTCTGTTGCTGGGAGGACTGCCACCCAAGGAAGGAACCCATGTTGGAGAAGGTCATGAAGAGCTGCAGCCCTGTGGGAAGGACTCACGTTGGAGAAGTTTATGGAGGACTGTCTCTCATGGGAGGGACCCCACGCTGGAGCAGGGGAAGAGGGTCAGGAGTCCTCCCCCTGAGGAGGAAGGAGCAGCAGAAACCACAGGTGATGAACTGACCGCAACCCCCATCCCCTGCCCCCCTGCGCCGCTGGAGGAGAGGAGGTAGAGAAATCAGAAGCAAAACTGAGCCTGGGAAGAAGGGAGGGGTGGGGAAAGATGTTTTTAAGATGTGGTTGTATTTCTCACTGTCCTACTCTGTTTGATTGATAAATTAGTGGTGGTGGTGTTCAAATTAAATCGATATTCTTTTTTTTCCAAATTGAGTCTGTCTTTTGCCCATGACCATAATTGGTGAGTCATCCCTTCCTGTCCTTGTCTCAACCCTGAGTCTTTTGTTATATTTTCTCCTCCCCATCCCGCAGGGGAGAGGAATAAGGAAGTGGCCACGTGGTGCTCAGTTTCCCTCTGGGCTCAAACCACAACAACCAGACAAGGTTCATTTCTTCACTGTCCACACGGACTGAGTAACATTATCAAACAAGACCACACCAGCTACATCTGCACACATCACAAACATGTCCTAAACTTCATGATGAGTTCCAAGATTAGTCTTTGAACGCCAGCTTTTACCCTGGTAATATTTGCCGTTTGTCAAAATACTGTATAAAAATAACCTTTATGTATTTTTAAGGCCAATATTCTTTAAATATTTTTTAACTGTCAGGCCTTTAAACTCAGCCTGCACTGTGATTATAACTTGTGGTGGTTTAGCCCCTGCCAGGGTCTGAGACCACTCGGCCGCTACCCCTCCCCCACAAAGGGAGTGAAATACAAAGCCCCGAGACTGAGGTAAGGAAAGGTTTAATTCAGCAGTGCAACAGCAACACAACAAACAATAACAGTAATAGTGATAGCAATGAACAGAGCAAAATAGCTACCAAATACAGCAGCTTGAAGCACGATGTACAAGACCACGAGTGCACCGCGCTCCCGCGCCAGGAAAATGTGACCTGCCAGGATGTGACATCCGCATGGTATCTGAATAACCCGGCTAGAGCTCCCCCCCTCTGCTGGGGAAACTTAACCCTATCCTGGGTAAACCAGGACATAACTAAATCTAATGTATCTCTATCACCAAATCATACCATCAGTTGCATCTGGGAGACTTCATGTTTGAAAATACTGTATAGCAAAACATGTTGCTACATCCATACCATACTCTTAATAGTCACATGTGGAAAAAGAATCAGCCATACTTTTTTGTTTTAGCTTATATTTTTAAGGATAAAAGCCCTAAAAACAGGCCATGGAAGAAAACCATATATGCTTCTAACAACATATGTTTCTAACAACAAATCTCATATCATCAGCATGACAAACAAGAGATAAAATGCCATCTATGGAATTACTTTTAAGAATACAAGATGTTGTTCACATTGCTTTGTACTACTATGATTCAGGCTCTTGAAAGTACTATGCAGAATTTTGACACTTTTCATTGTAAATCCTAAAGATCTTATATGAAATATTTAATGTTTTCAAGTAGTAAACCTGCGTATAGACAGCTTCCATTCTGATTTACTGCAAGTTTATGTCACAGCTCATAGAATATATCAAATGACAATTTCTACATTAACTATTTTCTATAGCTCCATAGAATTACTTTCAAAAAGTTAACTTTCAGGCTGCATTCTAACTTTCCTTAATATATGATGGCCATCCAGGCTGTTTTCTCTTACCTTTCATTTCTAAAAGTATAAATGCTAAAACTCAAAACAGAGAAGAATTATGCACAACTCCCACAACATTTGAGGCAATTTAGATGGTCAAATAAGGAAAAGTGTTGTCATTAGTAATCCTGTGAATCACTGAATAACGAAAGAATGGAAATGACACCAGTTCACTGCTTGGACCCATTCTTCTACCAACTTTGATATGTTTCCTTTACAGTGTTGTTGCTGTTGCTGATGGATTTGGCAACATGCGATGTAATTAAAAACAAAGTGTTAGTTAAATTGTATTGCAAACATCTGCAAATTTCACCACATATTCTTCATTAGCACAGCAACAGTCTTGGAAATACAGCTTAATCTAAAAGCTATTCTAAATTTCCTGTGACCTTTGAATCTCCTCTTGCCTTGCAGTCTAATAGATCAGCCTCAAAACTGTTCCCATAACATAGACCTACAGCTGCCAGTGACTAGTGAGAAACACTGTTCATACTGCAGTGATTAAAAGAAATAATCAAATATTAAAGGAAAAAAAGGAGACTTTATAGAACTTAAAAGCCATTTGATTCAGGTGCTAGCTAAGAATAAAAGATAATGGTGTGTTTAGATACTGCTGTGTTAATATTCATAGGTAAATGAAAATTTTACATACGCTGGGAAGGGATGAAATTGAGATGGCATGTGACTTTAAATTCACATTAAATGTTTCATTTTACAGTTTTAATCAACTGCAATGCAAGACACACAGAATAAAACATGGAGATTTTAAACTATTAAAATTAAGATGGTAAAGCATTAAAAATCTTTCAAATATAAAAATAGTGTAGGTATGAAGCCTAACTTCATACATATAGTGAGATAATTAAAAATTACATATATAATGCAATATAAATAAAACAAAATTACATATAGTCAGATAATCATCTGATAGCAACATTTTATCTCATTGTGAAACAATGAACAATTATTATTACTTATACAGCATAACACAGTGTTACTTTAACTGATACCTTAAGGTTAGGGGAAAGAATCAGCTTGGCTCATCTTTTGAAAAATCACTGTGGAATTTGCAACAACAATCAGAAGTCATGCTGCCAAGCTACTGGGACATGTTAGATGTAAATCTGTGACCCTTTTTTAAAGATGGAGCACAAGGCCAAAGATGGTGATGTTTAGAGCAATTTTTGTAATTTAGTACCTGTGAAGTAGCAGCTTTTGAAAAGAATTAAATACATCATACATCACTGCAGAGTTGTTTGCTTGTTCTAAACAAAATAAATTCCTCTAATTATTTATGTATGTCAGTGTATTGCTGATTCACAGCTCCTTTAATTTTCGGCTGTTTGGCATTTTGCCTTGGACTTGCCTCAGATCTCTATCATTTGTCTTTGCAATGGAGTAATCTCTTCCTTGGCAAAAGATGTGACACTTACTTGAGATACTAAGTAGCCAAGCAGTTGTTTCCTTAAAGACAGTGAGAAAATATGTTTTGAATAAAGAAGCTTTTAAAGAAAATAGAGTAAGTGTCAGGGGCTTAAGATGTATATTCCAGTTCACGGAGGGGTATTACTGATACTGCACTATTTGTTTTCTACGAATATGAAGTGGTCCAAGAAGTTGTTTATTTTCCCACAGTAAAATAATGAATGCTTGTAGGGATTTAATCTAGTAGATGACAGCAAATCCAGAGACTGACAAGGACACTAAACAAAAAGAAGGAGGAAAGAGTCTTGAAATAAAATGAAGGTTTAAAATAAAGGCCAGTGGGATAGCTTAAATAGGACCATCACAGATGACTATCAGTTACTGATACTCTGAATTCAAGGTTGACTGCCATTTCCGAGAACATTCTCTTCCTGAACCAGAAGTCTTGCTGCATGGAAAACCCAACAGTCTTTCTCATAGGTACCCGAGTGAAATTCTACGTCTCTGGTGGTAAACAGTGTTTTCATCAAAGAAAAACTGATCAGAATTTGTGTATACTTTAATAATTATATTGCAAGGGAATTTTATACAGGTGTCTAGATCATGTAGAGTGATACATTAACACATACTCTCCAATGTTGCCTAAAGGACACTATGCTAACAATTTTTTTAGATACTTCCTTTGCTCTGAACTACTAGAAGTTTGAGGTTGTTACAGCTGAGGAATGATTTCAAGTCTGCTTGATTCTGCACTCATGAACTAATATGCTATTTTAATTCACCCAAAGTAACCTTTTTCCCCATATCTACCAGCAGGCATTTAAAAAGCAAGGTATTCCATGAACTGTGTTTATGCATGTTACAGACAAACCTTAGAACTGATGTAAACAATGAAAGCAACAAACAAACCAGTAATAGAATAGGATAGAATTATTAGGAGTAATAATTTAAAATGTTATCTCAGATCTGTCTTTTGCTTGAACTGATTTTATTCTTTGTTGTTAAACCCATTTTTGATAGGGTTCTGGCCTAGATCTGTGCATAAGTCAGATGGCTGCCAGTAAATAAATCATAGTTGTCAGCCCAAGATCCAGCAAATAAGGCTACCACTCCCAGAAGCCACACAAAATGGAAGAATTGCAGAGAAATTTCTTGGAGGTGTGGTAGGGGGAATATGATCTTGAAGTATTATTTTGTGTAGACTTTGTGGACGGAGTTCAGTAAATTGCTTTATCACCGTATATCCCAATGTCTAGTGAGGCAGACAGACAGTATATTCAGTCATAACCACAATGGGGATAATTAACTTGCAGTATGGATCCTCTTAAATAAGCACATTTTGAGACACTGGTGACACTGTAGAAACAAAATATTTTTCCTAATGCTTCGTATGAGACTGGGGTTTGAAGTCAGGAATAAACAGATGAACACCAAAAAGGCAGGCTAAACCTCAGATTTTGAAAGCTGCAGAGACTGTATAACTCTGGAGAAACCATTACAAGTAGAAGAACTGCTAGGCAGTCAGGTTTTTTTTTAAAAAGACAGCATAATGTGTTGTCTGTACTCAAAAAAGGCTGCTTACTTCCAAGACCTACCAAAGGAGACTCCACTGAGATGCAGGGAGGAGGCTGTTTGCCGAAGGAAGAATTTTGGACATGTCTGTGGCCTTCACCTAAGAGTGATGAGAGAAATAAGGGTAATTATTTCTGCAGTATGCATCTATAATTTATAATTTATTGTGATTAAAAAACTAGCAATAATTGAATAAATAATTTTTAAATTATTATGCTGCTATTAGCAACAAAATACCATTATATATGTAAATATTTACCCTTCTTCCTCTTTCTTGCTCCTTCCCTGTGGTAGCCAGAGGTACCCTGAGCACCATGAGCTCTACTGAGGAGCAGTGGGGTGGGCGGCAGGTGCCTGGGGACGGCCTTCCCCAGGGCTCCCCCACCCTGTGCCCAGGACCCCATGTCAGACCCCCGGGGCTCTCAGACCCTGCCCTGGTGATGCCACAGCAGGGCCAGTCTCCAGCTCCCCACAGCCCTGCCCGGCCATGGGCCCCATGAGCCGGACCCACCCGCAGGCCCACGGCCCAGCCGGGCCTCAGCCTGTCCCCAGGGAGGTGCCCGATGCCCGGGGTTGGGGCTGCCCCAGTGCCCCTGGCTGCCCTGCTCCCTGGCAGGTGTTGTGGCTGCCAGGCCCTGCCCAGCCACCCCCTGGGAGCCCCTGGGCCCTGTGGCTCCCCAACACAGGTAGTGACCCCCCTCTTGGCTTGTTGACCATGCCCTGTCTTGCTGCTGGCACCGGAGATGCAGCAGCCACTCACCACCAGCTCCCCATAGGGACACCGAGGCGGGGATCCCTCCTCCGCACAGGCCATGGCCAGTTGTGGTGGTTGGTCTACAGATCGTCTGTCAAGATAAGCTTGAAATGCGCAGAGACAGAGCGGGAGGAGATTCAAGCCAGGGCTGTGGGACTGAGGCCATTTAGTCCCTGGGCTTTATTCTAAAACAAGCCTCCCCCCGCCAGTGTTTGAAATTTTAGCCAAAATTTAGGAGTTGCCTCTGGTGCATGGTGCTCCTCAAAACACACTCCCAACCACTCAATGCTTCGTGTCTTGAAAACCAGTGTTTTCCCCTCCTCAGAGCTGATGCTAAACAGACCTAATGCCTTGGTGATTTCAGAGTAATTGTTGCTGGTATCCTTTTTAAGTGCAGGAGAGGTGGTTCACTTTGCTTTCAAGTTCCGTCCACAATCAGCGCATACAGGGGCAAAGGCAAGCATTTTCCACAGCCTTGCCGGAGAGCTAGTGACCTGTCAGGCTCCTGTCTCTCAGCACACAGGCACCAAACGAGCCCCCAACGCATGGGACAATCTAGCATCATGTGTAGCTCCTGGATGAAGAAACGTAACTCTAATTGCCCCCCTGAGTAATTTGCACTCATAGACTAAGTGTCAAGATTGAAAAATTAGCACTCTAAATCATGTCATGGCCATAGTAAGGAGGATGAAAGTACAACTTAGTGTTTTCTTCAACACTGATTAGTCACTGAATATATTCAAGTAATTGTGCTTCAGTGTAGAGGGTAAATGACTTTTTTTCTCATGGGAGCCATATAGCTATAGAACAACTTTATAATATGAGATAAACTTCTAAAACACCAGTTGTAGAAGGGGTTTTGACATTTAAGCACTTCCCTGGCTTCTGGGTATCATGTTAAATACAATACATTTTCCCTGGTGAAATAGGTCTGTAAGACAGAAATATGCTGTACATTGCATAAACAGGGAGGATAAAGTTTTTCATGGTTTACTGCCTTGTAAAAAGGGAGAGATGTGGCTGCCGAGACTCCTGTGCCACAAGCTGGGAGAAAACATCAAGGCACTTCATCCTTTCTTCTGTAACTAGTTCACACCTACCAGTACATGACATCTAACAAATCTAATACTTTAAAATCTTTTGCTTAAAGTGGTTACAGTGGCTCCTTTTCCACACAGTCCATGTGGATGAGCAGCATCCAGAACTATGCAAAATTGATGCTAGTTAATATTTACCAATATTTACCTTTTGTTTGGGTACAGATCTCTCTGTCATTAGTAAACACCTATGACGCTGTTTAACAAGCATTACAAGAGTTCTGGGGAACTAGTTGCTTCCTGTCTGGCAAAAGCACACACCTGGAAGAATGTGCAAATTCCTGCTTTGTGTACTGGGAGACATTTCACCCATCATTATGTTGAGCTGTCACTAGGGTCTGATCACTGAAATGAGCAAATTTTCAAGGTAGTTAAAGAATACTGTACACCAAAACCTATTTTTTCTTGTGCTCTTTCAGGGGAACAAGTAGTCAACGTAAATAAATCCTCCTTATTGACCTTTTGCAACAACAGTTGCCTGAGTTCATTTCAGTGCTTGGATTCTCCTTTAAGAAACAGAGTTACGGAAAACATATTCTCTATACAATAGTCTTCAGGAAGGTGGACACAAAGGATAATAGGATAATAAAGGCCATAATTAAATCTGTAAGGGTGATGATACTACAGAGAAGAACAGGACAAGCTTCACACAAGTTTCTGGGGCATTCACACTCTCTTAGAGAGAGCCATACTAAGATGCCTGTTTAGTTCTTTTGAACTTCAGAATAGTGGAAGTCTAGATAAAAGTCTTCAAACTGCCGTTTGCTTATAATCTGATTATTTAAGACTCAGCCCTCCACATTGGTTAATCATAAGCATATACTGAATGCAAATATATCAGTGTCACAAATAACAAGCCCAATGAATTCAATATAATGTACTAGTTGGGATCAACAGTGTTGAAACCATCATAAGAATTAACAGGAGTGGATAAATAAAGTCTTCTTGTACCTAGTTCCTAATTAAGCTTTCTTAGCTGTATTTAACAAAAGATATGGTACACTCTTGAGATATAGCAAGTTTTTTACTTCTTAAGGACCAAGAATCTTCTGTGGCTCTGTAATAAAGTTCAACATTTCTGTTTCTATATCGTTGGCAAATAGTGCATTAAGTCGTAGAGTATCTAAAAAAGTTTCTGCAAATGTAACAATGCATTTGATATTGCAGCTTACGTAGGCTGCTAGTGATTTTTTCCCCAATACTCTGTGTCTAGCAACTTTCAGAAACAGTGCATTAGCACCTGTACAAATTACAGCCATTACACATTTATCTTCATGCTCTAGTATCACCCCAGTCATAAGATCTGGTTTTGGTTCAATAAGAAGTTGTTGGAAACCATACCTTTTCTGCTCCCTTGAGAAAGACATCAATTTCCATTTGTAATGGAATCAAACAAAAAAAATCTATATACTTAAAAAAACTTAATTTGACTAGAGAAAGACAAAAGCAAACCTATACTAAAGTTTTGTTGCAGTAAAAACATCCGTGAAATAGAAGAATTTGGCCTTTTGGTATAACTGGGATAGCTATAGAGGCCTTAAAACATGAAGTTCTGGCTTAAATGACATAAGTTATACAGAAAAGATTCTCTTCCTGGAGCATCTTGGACTCCATATGTCCATCACTGTCATTATTTGCTCCTGCCAGTAGATATTAACTGTATTAATCCCACAGGACCTTCTTCCAGGCCTCTATTTCCCCCCAGACATACGGGAGTTGTCAGCATCACCTTTGGAAATAAGTTGTCTTTTTACTTCCTCCACTCTGCTGAGTAGTTCCTCAACCTGTGCCCTCTAGATGAGTCCTCGCCTGTGGTCCTACTGGGTCTTTCCTCTTCTGTTTCTCAGTCCTTTTCCAGTAGTCCTAACATGTTGACTAGTTTAACCCTTGCCTTGGTATAAGGAGCTTTAAATCTAGCGATGGGAAATATTAATATTGTTTGAAATGGTAGACTGCAGCTTGGGAAACATTGCGTATCAGTTCCAACAGCAGTTAATTGGTGAAAACAAGCCCTTAATAACAATCCTAATCATGAACTCTTTCAGCACTGCTGCAGTAGAAGTGAAGGGGAATCAAAAGCTTGGAAATGGTGTGAGGGTTTAACACCTGCAGGCACGTGTCAAGTCTTCTCTGGTTTCACAGCTCTCAGACAGAGTGTCAGTTTGAGAGCATTTTGCATGACTTACTGTAGGTAGGTAGATGTTGCCTTTTCCTTTCACCTTTTTGCATTTTCACCAGAATAGGCTATCTTGGCTGTCATGAAAAGCTAGAATACTTTACCTGGCAAAAAAAAAATATACTGGCAGCACGCAGCTGCGAAAATATGTAAATGTCAGTTTGTGAAAGTAACTAAACAGCAAAGGTTTTACATTCCAGGTCCCACTCAATATAAGCAGAACAATGTTTATTCAAATGAAGTTATTAAAACAGAGTATTGGTGTAAACAATGAAATGAGCTAGTTTTGTAACCTTAATAAATAAAATTACGAATTCTCCCAGCTGAAACACCAGTGAATCAATTTAAGTCAATACTTATTCTAGTAAAAACATTAAACTTCATACTACAGTCATTAACAACAGCCACTGTGGAAATGATTTGATCTTTCTACTGCTGTCTTTTGGATACACCTCTCGTAGAGAGCATATCATGTTCCTGCAGAGTGTCTGGGGTTTGGATTTGCCATTCAGGGAAGTGTATGCCCAAACCCTTACGGCAGCCCTAAAAGCTTGGCATCTTACATCAGGGATGAATTTGGAACCATTGTGGACTTTGTCAAAGCTTTACTTTTTTTCCAGCTTCACCTCTTGAGTCACTATTTTTGGCATGTATTACTGTGCAACTGTGCAAGATGCAGCCGTGCTTAACATTATGACAAAGGCCTTTGAGGATGCCCAGCATTTTCAGAAGCATATGCAGTATCAGTGGTGGTGTAGTTCACTACATTTTGTCTGGGTCCAAATGCTGCTGCTGGGTGGATGATGAAGTTCCATTTCAGTCCTTCACAAGCTTTCAGGGAGAAAAAGTGTTAGTTTATTGAGATGCTGACTTAATGTCTGCGGCTCCTGAAGTCCTTGAAGCAATTCCAGCAAACAGTTTTTCCAAATTTGCCCAAATTTCACTTCAGTCAAGTGTTTATGCTTTATGATGGAGACAAAAATGAACATATACCAAAACAACTTCAATACAGCCACATTCAACATAATTTGTTTCTTTTAAAAAATCTAGAAGATAAGGTATGGAACAAAGAAAGGCGTGTATTAAATGTGTTTTAATTTAGGAATAAAAAATAATTACTTAGCACCAGTTAAAACTCTTAAACAATTATATCTCTGTTACTCAAGATTCTGCTGGATTGCAAGAGAAATGAAAATTGTTATTTTTGTAACCAAAAAAAATCTTTGCTCACAGAAGTCAAACAGAAAACAACCTTCATTATGCAACACATTTTATACTACATTTTAGAGATTTTTTTCCCACTGCTTTTGCCAGTAATTGCCCTCCTGTACAGCTCAGATGAAGAGTCATAGCTCTTTAGAAGCCATTTCATATAATAAATGTTACTTGGTTTGTTTTTCTTTATTCTGCTTAATTAATGCTAATTCTGTTTTTCTCTTCTTTTCTGTCAGTCTAATGCCTGTTAATGCCTTTCTGGAAAAAAATTATTTAAACACTGAAAGTCCAAATATAATTTAAGTTCCATGACAATATATCTACATCTGTAGGAAGCAGACAGAAGGAAGCTGCTTCTTTAAAATCGATTTGGCAGTGTAGAAGCTGAAAACATCCATCCGGATGGAACTGAGATTCTCTAAAGGTTTTGTGTTTTCAAATAGAATAAAATCTTATGGCTTTTCTAGTCCATGCTTTCAGAGGGATATATTATTCTGTGGAGTGGCACAACTCAAAGTTGTAGAAGAAAATATAAAAGCAATAAACTACTGCTATAAACTCAAAAGGTGATAAAAGTTTTTAAAAGTTCTGTATAAATAAAACTTATTCTATCAATTTGGTGGTAAAGGTTGCAGGCATGTATGTTTTGCTTCGTGTACTGTCTGAATGAAAATGAAACAATTTCTTAAGTCACCTTTCAATGACTAGATGTATTTCTCCTGAGGCTTTTAATCTGAGGACATGTTTGTCCATATCCATCTTACTGAGGCTGAAGATTATTTATTCATTGAGGTTCATCTACATGAAATTTAAGAAGATGAACAAGTTCTACAGCTGACTAAAACATACAAAATACCTATTGTAAAGTAAAATATGTATAATTCAGAACAAGAGTATGGCTTGAGTCTGAACCCGTAATGAATTTTGTTCCACCACACACTGAAATGGAGAGACTTTCTCGTTTCCTGACACGGGGTCAGATAGAGATTTGTTATATTTTGTTTAGGGCATGAGACCTCATTAGGTCTCTTCTGTAAGAAAATTTGATGTTTCTTTAAGAAAAAAACTTTTTACTTTTCTTATGGCAGAAGTAGGAAGCAAAAGGAACTATATATGGCAGCGTAAGTCTGCCACAACTACAAGCTTGCCTTGAAAGGCACCTACAGAAATTAAATTAACTGCTTTCTAGGAAAGCTTCTTTGTTATGCAAACAGATAATGGTGTTGCAAAACTTAATGCTCTGTTCTGGTTTTTTATCTACTTCTTTCTAAATTTCTTTCCTATATTTGGCTGACATTTTCCTTGAATTACAGAAAATTTATTTGCTTTAACTTTCTTATGCTCATTTCCATCTTCGATTTTTTTAAGCTGAAAGCCTAAAATTTAGAACAGAATGAAAGCTTCAGTGCCCTTGGAACATGAGTGCATGTCTTTGTGACCAGGGACATCGATTCAGTCTGATCAGTGTTGTAACATAAAAAAAGAAATAAGATGTAGTCAGTCCCACAGGCTACGGAGTGATTCTACTACACCATCTCTATAGTCAGGCAGTCTGAAGAGGAACAGATGGAGCAGCATGCCCTATGCCAGTCTTGGTGGAAGGTTAGTTCATCTAAGTTTTTAAAGTGAAGTTACATGGTCCTGTAGAAACTTTCCACATTTCAAAGGACTGTGGACAGGATGGATGATGTCATTGATGGGGTGGATAGCCTAGATATAAAACAGAAGGCTGAGGAGCTAGGGTTAGTTCCTCTAAGGCATTGAACATTCTCAGTTGCATAAAGAAACTTAGTAATCAATAACTTTCTTTGTGCAATTTATAATGTCCAAAATTAGCGGAGATTGGAGACTGTTGAAAATGTCACCAGTTATCTATATAAAGGCTAAATCCTCCAGGGATGAAATCAGAAAACAAATAAGTTTACAACAGTCTTTATGAATTCTGATCATATTTTCCTACAACATCAGTGATACATGAGTGGACTTAAAAATTATGTAGCTCAAGGAATAAAAACAGACTATAGAAAAATAATTAAAATATATCCCTTCAGCTGAAGCTTGTAAGATGGATAATAGCAGAATGGTCCAGATAAAGCATAAATGCTTATGCTTTTACTGTGCCTGCCCTTTCAGTCTGATCTAAAGGATCACAATAGGGGAGTGAAATTTTTTGTGTGTATGTCATATTCTGAACTCACAAATTACTTACTCCCTAAACTACCCTGTATCTACTGAGTATTAGATAAGGCAGGTGTCAGTCTTGAACAAAGCCTGAAATGTGCAGAGCTCGTTGTAAGACAAGGCCTCGATTCTTACAATGCAAAGATGCAACAAATTGTAATCCATATCTAATACAGAGGGGAAAATGTGTCATAGTTGAGAGAACTGTTGAAGGTCACATAAAAAAATTTGTATTGAAACCAGGTGTGAAAGTCAAATCTGCTTCCAACCCAGTTTTTTAGTCATTTACTCTTTTTTCGTCTTAATCTTAAGAACAGCTTGTCTAGCTAACAAGGCTGAAGAAATTGCTTTATACATTTTAATAGCATCATTTAGAAAAATGCTGCTTTAATAAAATGCCTTTCTAGCAGACCTGCACTGTAGCATAAGAGAAATGTGTAGATCAGGTAACATGAGAAATGTGTTCCACTGTAAGGGGTAAATTCAATGTTGTTGTATTTGATAGAATAGCAATCAAATCCATACCCTAAGATACTGCAAGAGGTGCATACCCTCTTGAATATAACAGTCTTCTCTAGGTTTAGGCTTAGATGGCATGCTAAAAATAGGCAGTTCTTTCAGACTTTGATCATTTTTCTATTAGGCCTCTTGCCACAAGTAACAATTTTATTTATTACAACACGGTCCCATGTTTGACGTATTAAATTATCTTATTTTCTAAAAGCAAGGGAAAAAAATGAGAGAATCTCTTCCTTTTGATTTGATATGGCAGTACTAAGACGAAGACTTCATAGAGCAACCCCTGTGAATAAGCAGCATCAGGGCCTGGCCAAAGATTTTCCCTTTTGTGGTGCAGTGCTTTGTAGTATAACACAATGTGAGAGAAGGGATTTATCCTTTCTCATAAAAACTGTAACTGGAAATCTCTTATTGTGAAAAGAGTTCAGGGTAACTTGAACTGGTTTGGCTGTGAAGTTAAGGAAATACTAGAATGTGTGTGTGGATATCTACAATCAGAAATGGTGTCAGCTAATGGTATGCACATTTCTCTACCAATGTACTTTTTCATACTCCTGTTTTAAGAGGTTTCACTCAAATTACATAGTTTCCTGTGGTTTGCCTTTGAAGACTCCAAATGGAGACATTGTAAACCCAAAAACCTTAATTTTTGCTAGCATTTGGAGTACTACTGGTTGTCTCTTTCTCCCTCTGGACCTAAATTATAGCAGAAAAAGTGGTAGATAAAGACTATCAGAGGAAGTACAACACTCGAATCTTCCCTGTTAAGTGAAAGTTCTTCCTTGGTGTGTCAGAAAAGGGAGTTCATCTGATCGAATGCTGAAATGAAATTCTGGTCTTTTGCACTTAAATAAAAGCATTTCACAGAATATACTCCCCATAGGGAAATTAGGATAAGTTTATTTTGTGCCTGCAATTGTGGGGATGCGTCAATATCTGGAGAATAAATTGCAGTAAGTTGACTCAACTTGCATGAAAACATCTTTACTCAGATCTCTGCAAGTCCATCTGCTATTTGCTCTTGCTATTGTTCTCATCAGGAGATAATAAAACCTGTTACAGAGAATTGGAAAATCAGTGTTTTTACAGATAAGTGATACTTCAAAGATTTTTTAAGTTTGCCCTTTTCCAACTCACCAATTTATTTCACTGGATGTCCGTTCATGACAGGGTTATGATCTTAAGCAGACTAAGTCGAGATATAGTGGTGTGGAGGAGATGCAGTGCAGTGAATGCTCAAAGTCTGAAATTTTGGTAGTAGCATGGTGAAAGTGGAAAGTATGCCACGTTGTGTGGCATACTGCTCTTATGAAGTGATGCATGCCTGTGAGCTGAAAAGCAGTCCAGGTACTTCTAAATGGTGTTATTATCTTCTTGTAGATTTTGTGGGTTTCCTTACCGTGTTTTGGGAGATATCTTACTGGTTTAGATCTGTTATTTTTCTAACTTTCATAGAATGCTACTACAAAATGATTGTTGGATGGACTGTGTTTAATTATGAATGCAGTATACTAAGAATGTTTGAATTCCTGTAAGGAGTTATCTTTCACTTCCTCTTTCTTTTTGTGACATGAACTGGTTTTTATATATCCATGATATAACTGCATTCCATCTTTAAATGATGGAAAATCCTCTACTGCGATTATTTTCTGAATGATTTTACAAAGTAGAATTGGATTTTCTTCCAGTTTTGTTGTGTAGCTCAAGTCCTGGTTTTGTATGTTTTCACTTATATTAAATGGTAGTAGTAAATATGGCCTGTCATTTGAAAGCAAATGTACACCTGGACCAGTGTACTGTGACTGAAAATTACCAGAGGGAATGGTAACACAGACGGTAACACGGAACTTTTGGGGAGATTGAGAGCTGGTTTTGGTTCCCATCTTTTCATTTGCTATATTGAATACAGCCATGTAGAACATACAGATGCCTCCAGACCAACCTCTTGTGCATTCCTTCTGCCTATCACCAAAACTCCCAGATTAAAAATCTATGGCTCATTAAACAGGAAGGGCGGAGTATATTGCCTTAGAAATATTACTGTCTGTCAGGATTGCCTTGTCCCAGAGCGGAGACTTATCTGTAAAACCTGCACACAATTACTTTTTAATGATTTTATCCTGGCTCATTAGGAGAGCAGCTACCACTGAGACTTTAAGAGTAATCATGCAGCTGTACCAGTGATACAGCTACCGTGCATCTTGGAGAGGCACATCAGCATTTACTGAACCGGCATTAAAACCTAGAAACGGTAATTGAGATAGAAAAGAGATAATACAAAGCTTGCAAAGTATGTCCATGATACTGTATGCTATAGCAAGAACAAGGATTTCCCTGCTGGAATTTCATTGCCATTCTCTTTGTATAATTTATAGAATAAATTTGTAGGTCACTGTTTAGAACAATACACTTTTAAAATTTTGGATTTGAAGTGTATTGTTAGCCTCTGCTTGCTTTAAAAAGGATCATAATGAGTTATACCTTTGCTGAATGTATCTGAAGTTCCTTCTTCCTTCTATTTTAGCCTGTTTGGAACATAAATTAAGTTATACTTTTCCAATCACCCATGAGAATTTGGTTTCACACAGTTGATCTGACTAAAAAGCAGAATTTTGGAATTTCTGGTGAGATACGGCAACTGCATACACATAACTTATAGCTAGTGATTTAAATTAATTCTCCTTCTGGTGCGTAAGGACAGGAAGATTTTTTCCATTAACTGCTGTCTAGCTATCAGGTAGCTTAATCTTGCTCAATTCATGCAGGGTCTTACAGGACCCATAATCTTGCTCACTATTGGAATAGGTATTGCATTTTGAGGTACCTTGTATCATCTCTCACTTCAACTGAAGAAAAGTTGTTAGAAATTTACCCTTCTTAGAGAAAGTTAATTCATTATGTGAACTGTGTTTAACAGTTCACATCAGGACATGCTCACGTATGAATGCGTGCACAAACTCACGTACACACAAAACCCTGATGGCAGTTTCACAAATAGGGAGCAACGGAATACAGGGCATTACCCTTTATCTTCAAAAATCAAAGACCAAATCCTTGGAAAGAAATTAAAAGGTCAAGGAGATGGCTTCTTTTTCATGATGCCACATTTTGAGCCTTTAGCTTTTAGATTTTGTTTGGCACTGGTAGAAGCAGTATCATCTTTAGAAAGACTTTCCAGAAGAGAACAACACTAAGTTCTGATAAACATAAGAGGAAAACCACAAGAATTAAAGGATATGAATGAGTTTAAACAAGCTATGTTGTTAGTTTATTTTTATTTAAAAAGAGAATGTCATAATTTTTTTTCCTTAAGTGACTCAAACTGTAAATCAAAATGCTATGAGCAAACCAATGCAATTATACTTGTAACTTTTACTAGACACACAATTAATCTGGTTGCTCATGTAGAATACAGTAACTACACACTGAAACATGGTGAAGTTTGAGACTGCTTTATACCCTAGTGAGTAAGCAGTTGTAATGAATATTACTCTTTACACATTATTTAATATACAAAACTATCTGCAATTTCACCAAAGGTGCTGTAGATTTAAAAGGACTGATAGCTAAAACACACATGAGCAAAAATGATAATTTGTTTCTTGCCATAATGAGCTGACCAGACTAATGGATGGTGGAAAAAAAAGTGCTTTTCCCTATAAACAGCTCGTGTCTTTTACTAACATAGGAAGGAATAGACCTAGCAATGCTCTGAAGGCAGTTGAGAGTGGTGAACAGAATTTCTATTTAACAATGTCAGAGTAGACCTGTGCCCATTTTCCCTCTTCCATTTCCCACTGCCTTCTAACAAGTGCAACAATGAAATTCTTATATTTGTAGAAAGCTTATGTTGTGTGTATAAGTTTTACTTGCCAAGGATTTTATGTTTTTTGTAGTGCATAGAACTTGAGTGACTATAGTGAAAACTTCTCACCTCATTTATCCATCTGTAAACTACATCCCAAATAACTTTGCATCATTTAATACTGTGATGATCATTCTTGAGATACATGGTGAACTGATGGGGCAAAGACAGCAAAGAGCAGCAGCCAAGGAAAGAAGCAGCAGTGGGAGACCTGAACACTCAGGTTATACTTTTTTTAGCACACTTTGTTGATACCTAGCACTGCTGATTGTTGCTCAGTCTGCTAGTTCAAGTCCTTGATTTACTTCCTAAGAAGCATATAGCTGTTTATCGCTGAATGGTGATGACTGTTCCGCTTGCCAACCAGCGCAGGGCAGGTGCTGCCACTGGATTGGGTTTAGATGAAGTCTGTCTGCTACCTTCACTGCAAGGGACCAGTGACCTCAGTTGCCTCAGGGAGCCAGCCTCAACATTGTTGTTCAGCATTTAAACTGGCTGTTCTCTATCGCTCTCAATATTTAATACAACATGAATATTTTGTATATGCTATAGAAGCATGTTTAGATCCCTGTTGAAAATCACTTACAAAGACAGCTGGTTTTCCTTCTGCAAGTAAAACTTTATCAGCAGCAACCTCTTTCCTATGACTTGAATACCTATGGGTAAGTTTGATCAACTAAAGAAAGTCAGGAGACAATCTTAGATTCCCTAAATATGACTTACATTTAAAGATGTAGGCCATTGTGAACAAATACATTCACCTTTCTCGCTTGTCTTTTCAACCAACTAACAATCAATTCTTATGTTTGTTTTATTGGTAGTTTATATGTTTACATATGGTTATATGTTTACATGTTTATAGATGGTATTTTAAAGACCACACTACACTATATTTTATTATATTGAATGTTATAGAATACTTCGTTCTTAGATAGTTATTAGTAATGCATCCAATTGAGGTAGTTTACTATTCTCTCCCAAGTCTATATACAACTCATAATGTTAGAGTGGAACACAAATTAGGAGAATGCTAGGGCTTTTCTGTAATTTGGTAACCCACTGTTCACGTTTTTATATATAGCAAAAATGTTTACTCAGGAAGTGTTACATTTTGATTTTTAAATCATATTTAAAATATTTCTTTGAAAATTTAAAAAAAAATTAAAATTTCTCTTCAGTTGGAGAACTGCACTTTAGGCAGTACCAACTATTCAGAATAGTTGTAGGCAATATATTTTAAACTAAGTGGTAGCTGTAAAAGTTATAACTATCTTTCCACTTAGAGCAGTTTCATCACTGGCACCGTACAACTCTGTTGACGTGACAGGGCTACCAATAGCCAGAATATCTGACTGCAGTAGCACTCATGGCTTGAATACCTCTTCAGCGTAGAATATCAGTCACATAGAAGGGTTTCAGGTCTTTTTCCTATCTTATCTGTTAAAGAAGATATCATAGAATAATTTGGGTTGGAAGGGACCTTTAAAGGTCATCTACTCCAACCCCCCCCTGCCATGAGCAGGGACATCTTCAACTAGATCAGGTTGCTCAGAGCCCTGTCCAGCCTGACCTTGAAAGTTTCCAGGGATGGGGCATCTACCACCTCTCTGGGCAACCTGTCCCAGTGTTTCACCAAACACAGTATGTCAGGGAAGATAATATATTAAGATAAAAAGATAGTATCTGGCGGATAAGACATTCTTGTGGTCTTTATCTTCCAGTCCTTACAGACACATCTTTTCCTACAGCGCCACCCAACCTGCTTCTTCTGAATTCTTTCTTACCTAATTCATGCTGTGTTTCTGTTTCATATATCTGTTTGGTGGACTTCCCTGAAGACCGTATCACAGCTTTGAGGATCTGTGCAAATTAAAATGTTCCCTTCAAATAATTTGTCCACGGTGACCAGATCAAAGAGTAGGGACGAGACAGAAAGTGGTCCACTGATCTCCCAGGACAGGGACTGAGCTGAGGCAGTGATGAGCTGAAGAGCTGAGGCAAGAGCCACCACGGCCATGGGACTCAGGTCCGTGAAAGAAGCTTGCCCAGGACCAACACCAGTTCTTATAGAAGGATGCACAAAAACCACTCTAAGTATCTTTTTCAAACTGTACTTGAGAAAATATTTTAAGTGCTACAAAATTTAGATTATCCATACAAATTTCTCAGTCTAATGCTGTGTTGCTTTATTCAGTGTGCCATTCATAACACTGACATGAAGATAGTTTTTTAGACTAGCAAATCTAGTGTACAGATGAGCAAATCTTAGGAAAAGACATGAAGGAAATATTTCCTTCTCAAAAACACCACCAAAAAAATCCACCAGCAGAAAAAACAGAGGAGAATTGTATAAAATAAAAGACTAAATAACATAAAGAAATACTTAAAGACATAGTATTATCAAAGAAGGTGGAGCAGCTCTGAGAGAGGTGATAATAACTCAAGAGATGTACTCAGCTCAACAATGCTTTAGTTGGTTATGCTAGCAATGGGACCTGATAAAAGATAATCAAGAAAAGAGCAATGACAACTGGGTTCCAAATAGGCTATATAGACAAGATCTCAGAATATTACTGATTAAAAAAATAGTAATTCAGAACTGAGCCTTGTAACATCCAGCCTGTCTAGAAGTAACAAACATGAAGATCAAATAAAATCTCTGGAGGCAATAAGCAGAGACAGTTTTTTTCCCAAAAGTAACACAAAAATTCAGAATTAGAATACCAAAGAAAAATGGGATTAAATTTCTGGTGGAAAAAGTGGGAGGTTATGTATCTTTGGAAGAAAGCGAAATGTGTGCTCCAGAGAAAAATAAAGAAAAACCCACAAGCAAAAGAAAAACAAAGAGAAGGTTAGGCATTCCCTTTGACAAAAATGGTAGCTGACCTTTTTTGATCTGAGAATAAACATTGCCTTTCAAATTTCAGAGGTTTGAAGTACTTGACCTACTTCTTCCAAATTACCTTGGTGCATTTAAGAGTTTAATAAAATAATTGACACAAAGGTGCAGGTTGCACACTTAAAGTAAGTGGGCAATTGAGTTAACATAGGTGGATGTCAAATGACAGTTTATCTTCTCTCCTGTCTACTAGGACCACCGACTTAAGAAAATCCTCCTATTATGTAGACATCTTGTGACTTTATTTGTTCCTGCATGTTGTTCAACAGTGGTGAAAGGATTCAAGCTCAGATGTACCTAGTAGAATGGCATGTTCAAGGCCATATTATGCTTTAAAGGAAATAACAGCTCTGTGTTTGGAGTCAAATACTTTCTCACATGGAAGAAGACACAGAAAAACCTTGCCCTCTAGTGTCTGGAAAACTAGGAAACAGGCATAAAGCCTGTTTTCACTAATTGGTATCCAGTTCAGATTTGCTTGTAGCTTGAACAGTTTAGCTGGTTTGAATAACTGAAGTTTTCCTTAGTTTCAGATCTGAAAAAAGAAAGACAAACACGAAGTCACTTAATATTTGAATTAATTTTTCATTGGAAGAAAAAAGTGTTGATAGAGTACTTGAAAGTAAATGGAAATCAGTTATTAGAACAAGCTGAAGCTGGTTGCACTAGCAGCCATTTGAATAATAGGAATAGCTGTATCTGGATATCTTGCTGTTATGTGCACGAGTTTTATTTTTCAAATTTTTTATTCTGGAAAGGCAGGATGCATACATAATTTTATAGACAATATAATCCACTTTGCAATTAGTAAAGAAAATCTGACCCTGTCTGATGTAAATCTATCATCTTCCATTTAAAACTAAATTGTTTAATAAATAAAATAATGTAGCTTAGTGGAAAGACATTTAAAGAACACTAGTCTTGCATTTATAGAAATAATTCATCTTCTTGGTATCCAATCTGTGTATATCAGGGCAGGAATTGTGAACATTTCTGCTCATTTCTGCTCATTTCCCTACTGCAATTCATTGACTTTCAAGATGGTTACTCTGCACTGGTCCTGTTTAAATGGAGAATTAGGGCGTGCCAGACATATTTCAAACAGAAGAATTAGGTATGGAAATAAACATAAGATTGTGAGGAACATAGCTAATTGCATTCTAAAAAGCATAGAATGAATAATCTTGCATGTAAATTGTCTACTTATTCGAATAAATAGTCCATTACTATACTGACTTCAGAGCTGTTAAATTGTGTGTTAAATAGGGTATTTATCTCCTGTGAGAACAAGGTATTCACTTTTTTTCACTATGGAACGGATGCCAGAACATTATCGTTGGCTGATACTGAACAGCCCATATGGGTCAGCAGGAATCCAAGTTTATTTTATACATTCTGTTATGGCAGACAGTCTGTTAGTTTATTTTTCCAAAGGATGCATAATTGTTGTTTCCTTGGCCAAATCTTATTTGCCTTACTCAAAATATTTTGTTCCATAAAGTTTATTGGAACTACCCTTAATAAAGTAATATTTTCCTTGTTTAATTGGAAATCATCCAAGTTTTCTATTTGTCATGGTTTCACAAAGACTGAAACAGGAAAGAAAGATTACAGTTATTTTTTCAACATATCTTTTCCTTTACTTGAAAAAAGAAATCAAACTGTCTCATTTTGGAATATAATTTTATTAGCTCATGCAAATTGTAGACTAATTTTCATGAGAGAGCTAACCACTACAGCCAGTTAATGCTATGTAAATAAATCAGTCAATTAAAAGACAATTGTTTTCAAGTATAAGCAAAATCTCTGACACATTCTAACAAATTAAATGGTAGCCATGCAAAGTTTCATCTTCTTGGAATGCCAATGATTTCGTTGTGTCCATAAAAAAATACCTTGGACCTGTTTACTTCCTGACTTTTTATCACCATTGTGTTTTCCTTTCTTACATGATAATAATTAAGTTTCTTTGGGATTGTCTACCAGTTACTGGCAAAGATCATGTAACCGATAATATCAGCCCTCAATAAATTGGATTTTTTTTACTGGATTGCATGAAATTTGACAGAATATTGCAATTTACAATTTCATAGTAAATAAATTATTCAAGGCAAAATGTTCAACTGACAAATAATTTACAGTCTGAAAATGGTGTAATAGGCAAACTCTAATGGAGAAAATAAATTATTGCAGTATATCTTGAATACTTAATCATGGTGTGCTCAAGAAATCAAAGTCCATTATCAAACTATGCTCATGCATGTTATCCTTTCAGCAATTGATTTTGATTTTTAAAAGATAATAAAGTGTAATAAACCAAATGACTGCTGTATATCTTGTGAGAGTACTGCTTTTTAGAAATTTTGGAAGTATATTACCTATTACAGAATGAAATTGCAACTCTCTAAGTTATAATTAATTCTTATTTAAGTCATAAAAAGCCTATGTGAGAAATAAAACACTGAGAATATATGGCTGTGTATTATCATTACCTTTGAACCTCACAGTAGTTTTTGTGAAACTCTGGAGATATTATAGAAAGTAATATAAGATAGTACTAGTAATAAGATAATGCATAAATGTAATGGTCCAACAACAGAATACACACTATGTAAGTTTAAAACAAACGTGTTAGAAAATCTCTTTTTTTTTTTTCTCCTGTATACCTGGCAGATGATAGATATTACCATAAAATGAATTGAATGGAATTTTAAGAAGGAGCAATTTTGCCCAATATCATATATAGCATGTGTGTCTGTGGAAAAGTACATCGCGTTCCATTGCGAGAAGACATAATTAAAGTTGTACATTCTCATTGCAGGAGTTAAGCAACCTGTGAGCAAGGAAATGAAGCTTAACATGGTCCATTTTCAGGATATGAAAATGTGGATTTTTTTCCCTAAAGACTCTTTAAAGGCTCCTTAGCTACAAGCAGGAGTTCAAGGAGTTTCATATTGCTAATAATTCTGTTCCCTTCAGTTATATAGCCTTTTACTATTGCTACACATGAGATACTGTGGCTTACATTTGCAAACTTAGGAAATTTTAGAACATCTCAGCATTTGACATAGTTTTTGCAGATGCTATCTGCAGCTCAAAAGATGTTCTCCAGTGTGCTGTGTATTAGCTGCGATAAACACTTCTTTCACTTCTTTCAATTTTGTGTGCAACCTCCACAGTTTCTGGAAGTTTTAAAGGGATAAAACCTAATGTGGATGATGGGAACTGCCGAAAGAGGAGACAAAATATTCTCCCAAATACTCCATCCCCAATTAGACCCCATCATAGGAATCACTCTGTAACATAAATATCCAGGAACTGAAATTCCTTGCTGTTCATATTTAGATCATCTACAAAAAAAGAAATCTTCTGTTTTAAAAAAAACCCAACCAAACAACTAAAAAACCCACAAAAACAAAACCAAGAAAAATCTGTATCTTACTAAAAGTGTGCTCATTATAAATAAAGCAGCAATGTGAATTATTCAAGGAACAAGCAACCCTAATTATGATGTAGGATGCAGTTCTCCTATCAGTAATGCAAACCACAAGTCAATATGCCCTGCATTCCACCCCGCCCCGCAGACCTGTAGCCTCAAGAATCTTAAACTCTGAGCTCAAAAAGTTGCATTTTAGAAGTCCAGAATTTCTGATCATTTCCTATTGGTAGTTCAGACATCTCCTGGTGTGTTACTTGTTGTGAATTCCATTCTAAAGAGTCTCAATATTTCCATATGCATTTGGAAAACATCTGTGTCTGAATCAAGACCAAACTCCACTACAGGATCTGGTCCCTGAAAGTTTTATGCTAAAATACCATACTCATGCATCAGTGTTCAAGCTTCTAGATATATTTATGCTTTGCATCCAGAAAAAAACCTGAGTACAGGATCTGGTATTAACAACAAATCTTCTCTCTGATCTCAAAGAACAAAGAAAATAAGGATATGCACAAGAGACACTCTGGAGGTCAAAGTTGAAACCCCGTTATGCCCAGGAGTTGTGTTTACTGTATGTTTCCTCAAAAAGCAGCATTTCAGCAGCATGCCAGGCAAGTGGTCCCCTGTGGCTTGTAAAGCAGGGGTTTATGTTGCTGTGTATCCCATGGAGGATTAATGATTGTACCGTGTCTCTGTCAGTCTCTGACTTGACGGAGAATGTCTTGGTAAGTGTTGCTATATATTCCTCAAGTCAGAAGGCGTTTGTGATTGTATGAGTTTCCAAAAAGGAAAAAGTATAACAGAAAGAGTTTTCTGTCAAAAATTACAGTATTGAATAAGTAGGATAGCTTGAAGACTGTGTTCCTTGCTGAGCCCAAAAATGACATTTGTAATGTAGATGAACAAATCTCCTGTTGCCTATAAAACAGATACTTGTGGCTTGGGTCAAAAGATTAGAAGACACTGGAAAACACTGTCAACAGAATATTGGAATAAGTCTTGGCATCACCTGAAAGCCTTAAAAGAAACTGAAGATATACAATTCCATATAACCTTTTGATATGCACTGTACTGTGAAAGTAGAGATCCTTTCAAACAAATATCTATTCCAGAGTTCATGTTTTTTATAAGAAGGATACATCTCTAAGAATGCTTAGAAATACCTATTTTAATTGAAAAAAATTACTCCCCCAAAAGATGCTTAGTTGTTTTCATATGATAATAAAGCTTTTGTTAACAACTTAGGGTCAGAAAAGTGCTCAAAGATCTCAAGCAAAACTCCAGCTAATAAAGAATATATTAAGAAAGAGAAGGACATTTTGCATGTGAAAAATTGGCAAAGTAAATAAAAAGTTTATTTTATATTTATATTATTAGATCAAGAAATTTTTAGTTTTCCTCAGCCGGAATCTTTCAACGTCACCTTCAGAAGCCTAGCCCATCTACACGCTGTCCTTGGCAAGATTAGAGTTATAATTTAAGGTCAAATCCTTATGACAGCAATAGTCATTGGGAACACAAGTTCTCATTTCAGAAATATCAATAGCAAAATGCTGAATAACATGATGAAGACAGTGCAAAACTAATTTATTTGCATTAGACCTGCTACGTTTATTAGAAAGTTTTTTTCCTTAAGAAGACTATGTGTCTGGTACTGGTACTGGAATTTCAACTTCAACTCCAACAGATTTCTCCATGAAGGGAGAAGGAAATGAGGAGAGGGCCAGGGAGAGAGACAATGTGAGAGCATTTAAATTCTCAGGTGGAGGAAGTGGCTTGTCTTAATATGTGCTCTTAAATTCTTAAAGATTTTCTGATATTCCAATTCCCATTAAATGTTAATGACTGTAAAAGTTAGTGCTGGTATCATGTAATTAATTGACTCTTTTATTTACATAGCAGTAACTGACTGTAGTGGTTAGCTCTCTTATGAAAATTAGTGTACAATTTGCATGAGCTAATAAAAAAAAATTATATTCCAAGATGAGACTGTTTTCTTTCCTTTTTCAAGTTGGGGCTGCCCTCAGCTGCACCCTGACCTGCCCTACTCCCTGGCAGGTGTGGTCCTGTCCTGCCGCCCCAGGGGAGCCTCTTCTCCCAGCACCCCAACTCCAAGGAGCCACCAGAGAGAGGATGGCAGTCACGTTCAAGCGAGAGTCAGACATGTCCATTGCGATGAGGCAGGTCTGAGGTCAAGCCAGGAACACCAGCCAGCAAGTCAGGGTCGGGATCAGGCCCAGTGTCAGTGAACCGGTCAGGCACAGTCCAGTGGGAGGGGCAGGTCCATAGTGACAGGGCAGGTTTGGGTGAAGCTGGGAAGGCAACCTGCCAGTCAGAGTCCCCTGGCCTTGCACAGCCTGAGAGTTAGAAGCTCAGCTGAAAACAGCTCCTATGGGCAAGGGGCTGGCCCTGGCTGAGGCCTCTCTGCAGTGCTGTCATGGGGACTTTCCCCAGGGCTACTAGCAGAAAGGGGGGCAGCCGTCAACTGCCCTCTAAGTTGGTCCTGAGCCCCAGCAGCCAAATCTCTGGGAGAAGAGATGCTCTTGGGGCCTTACACCTGCCAGCACTCACTCAGCCCTCAGTCTATTTTGGTAGTTACTTATCTACCAAAGCCTTGCTGAAATGGAAAGATGGTTGTTTGCAGTTTTGTTTCCAGCTTAGAGAGTGACTTCCTTGATAGTGTGTATATTGGATGTTTCAGACAGCCTATTGCAGAAATAGAAATAACTGCCATTGATATTGTGATGACTGAACTGGTACTGTATGTCTGGCTGGACAAGAGCCCAGTGGAGCATCCTACCCTCCTTCATACAACCAGGAGCTTTTCCAAACCCGTTGTTTTCTCACAGATTTTATGGCTTGCAGTGGACCCTGGAGAAACCAATATAATTATTCTTAGCAGCATCAAGCTTGTAGGTAGTGTCAGCTGGCCTTATATCATATAAAGGCTCATTTAACCAATTCCTGTAGGACACTGAGGATATAATGGCGTTTCCTTGGGGCACTGTTATCTTCAGAGCACGTATAAGGGTAGCAGGCAATAATCACAAATACTGATAGGAGAGTTAGACACCTTTCATGCTGTGGGGAGAGGTTGGGACATGCTGAAGTTCTTAAAATGGGGATGATGTTTGATACTCAGATTACCACTTGTGATTGCTTAGTACCAGAAATTCAGTGAGTGATCACCTTGATAATTATAATGAACCATTGTGTCTTTCTATGGGACCCTGGATAGGCAGGTGTGCCACACTTGATGCCATTACTGAAATCACGCCTTGGTCTCTGAGGCCATGTATACTCACTGGTGCATGAGCTTAGAAATGTGTGGCACAAGCCTATGATGCCTTCCTGCAGCTACACGGCAATTCCATAGCAAGTGCTTATATTACTTGCTGAGAAGCATCAAAACCTGACATTTCTGGCCTGACTTCTAGAAACTCAAATACTGGTAAACTGCTAAAAATGGTGGTGTGTGGATGAGTAGGTGATCAAAGGCAAGAGGGGTAAATGGTAATGGAGGTTAGCCAGTCCTAAGAAGAACAAGGTGTTGTAGTGACACTGGCTCTGCTTTCTGCTTCCTCCCTTGTGCTTTTCCAGACTCATCAGTATTGTTCTCATAGCCTACACTGATAAATTAATATCAGTACAGATGTCAAAGAAATATGGACGTTGAAAGATGTTGGGATCTGATGTCCATGACTTGGGAAATGGTGCTACTTTTGGCAGGGCAAACCAAGCTGAAGAGGTAATGTGGTTTGTGGCACACAATATTCTGTGTGCATGAGACAGAGGTATGCCTTGTTGCACACAACCCAAAACTCCAGGCTGAGCAGCCTTCATTGGTGCAACCCTTAAAAGTAACCTGAAAAAGTGGTACAGAAGCTGTCTGAGAGTTTTGGGTTTTTGATTGTGCACCATGACTGCATTCCTCTGTCCTTTAACCAATTTGAATTTTGAGATTCCCATTTGCACATGCTCAAGAGTTTCTTGTACTTTCATTGGTAAGATAAATTATAAATTAGACACAGCTGCTTCCCTAAAAGTAAATACCCTGTTAGGGAAATGGTAGTAACTTCTACTCCTGGTTTTAAATGTCTGTCTTCTTTAAAGTTTGTTTTTATCATCTCTGGATTCACATAATCAGACTTATCGCTATAGTGTGGAACTGCCATATTGTATGCTTCTTCAATATTAGCATATGCAACTGGAAACTTCTTGTGGAAAGCTTTATTTATGCTGTTGATTTAATCAAAATGTTCTAGATTAAGTTTGACAGGATTTTTCTTTTCATTGTTTTTCCTTCCATGGAGTATGGTAAGGTCACAAATCTACTTAGTTTAATGCTCTACTGTCAAATTTGCAATTCTCCTTATAAAAATTAACAGAAAAACCATATATACACACACACAAAATATTGGCTCTGTCATTAGGTATTTCATGAGCAAAAATAATTTAAATAAAACTGTTGTAAAAAATATGAAGAGGAGATAATTATATAAATGCATACTTTTAATCAAGCCAGCAATAATTTTTTCTGAGTTCTTTTGTTCCATTTTAAGAACCACATAAAGTTTTCTGCATTCTTAATTATGTTTTGTAGACTAATATTTTCTCTACTGTAAGATTTTACTCTCCCACTAATACAAAAAAAATCTCAAGTTTTTACCTTTTGATTCAATCTGAAAAGAACATGTTCTTCAAAGGCATTAGATAACATGCATTTTTCTACAGTATAACATTACTTTCAAATTTGAGTTGGAAAGTTTTAAAGGCATTTCATTTTCTGCCCAAAATATTTTTCTAGATACAATAAACACAGTTTGCATCAGCTAGAAAGGTAATAGAAAGAGATGATGATACTTTCTACTTTGAATTAGAATCAGCCATTTCAGTAATGCAAAACTATCATTGTCTTAAATACCACAGCTTGTTTGTGTCTGGAATTTCAGAACACTGATTTTAAAGTTTTTAAAAGTGCATTTTAGAAGATCTAAAATTATAGACAAACTTTGATTGGCTATATCCCTTCAATGATCAAAGTAAACAGTCACATGAAATGTGTTTCTCATTAATTTAGACTGTCACCCACTTCATTTTCTATCTGCTAACATAAATTGCGACATTGTTTGGAATAAACATGAAGCCAACTATCAACATATTTTAACCACACTTTGAATTTTACAGCAGGCAATTACACAAATATCTTCTTTGTGATAGTTTGGCTACCCACTTTACTGTCAATTTATTTCTTACTAATAGCAGTACAATGTTTCTCTTCTTGGACTAATGTTGCATATTTTACTACCTGAAATAGATGCATAGACAAAACTTGAAAGGTCAGAAATATCTTTTTACTGCAGATTGAGTGTTCATTTTATAAATACAGGGCAGAAAATTCCTTCTTCCATTTTAGCAGCTTAGCCATGTGGTGCAGCTAGATCACTGTAAAGACCTCTTCTCAAAATTAATTTGAAAATTCTTCAGTCCTTTCACCTCATGGAATATTCATCGTCTATATGTATGAGGTTTCTCTGTGAACTGTGCATACTGTTTTACATTGCCTCACTTGCACAGAAACAAATGAACTGTTTGAATTGCACAAATTGAATTTTAATCAAAGGGAGTGAGAATAACTTTAAAGGTACTTAAACCATACTCAGAAGTCAAAACAAAGTCTATTTTTCACTATGTGATATAGATAATCTTAAAGGTATGCTCCTGATGTTGTATTTTAGGATGTCAATGCTACAAAAAAAATAAGGATACTGTCAAGAAAAGACAGAGATTGAAAGGCAGAGTTCTTTTTAGGTGTGATTAAAAAATATAACTACTTCTTATTCATATTTCCATTTTTGTTAATAATTTATCCACAATTCTTTCTGAAGCTCATGTAAGTTTCTCTTGGCTGTACTAGTCCCTCTAGTGGCATTTTGTATGTAATAGATAACCATAAAAGCTTAGTTCTGTTTCTCATTCTCTATCCATGTACTACTTAAAATCTGTCAGTTGAACAAGCAGAACAACATTCAGTTTTAAATCTATTTGATAGTCCCTGTAACTGTTCAACCTGTGTTCATGTTATTCATACTGTGCATCCTTAAGATTAATTTCTTTTCCTGAAAAATTAGCATTGTTGATATCACTGGCCTTTCAGTCTTAGGAAACAGCATTTGGAGTAAGATGTGTGAGGTTGGTTGTTAGTTCTGAAATATTAAGAAGTTAAGGACTCAATGTTATCACCCTTTTCTGGCTTCTGACTATAAAATAATTTAAATTGGGTTTGTATTCTGCATTTTGAAAATACTCTTCCTTGTTCAAATTAGTTAGAAGTGATAAGAGTTTAAAAAGCAGTGCCAGTGACACTATTTTATTTCATTTTTCCCATCTCCATGAGAACACCATTTAGCTTAATACTTCTTAGGGCAAAAAGGATTAACTTCTGTCCACTGTTTACTTTCAATATAGCATCAAGTAAACATTTCAGAATTACTAGAATACACCTTGAAAAGGTCTTTTGGAAAATTAGGTGCAGATTATTAAAAGCATCTGTACCAAATATTCCAAATGCTTGCTAGAGTTGTTGTAATGGACTGATTATCCCATGAACAGCAGTTCAAACAGATTTGCTCTCTTCCAAAACCTCTTTTTTCTTAGAAGCAGCTATATTTCTAAATTGAAATGTCTAGTTGTATATTTATTTAATCACTGATTACTGCATTTTATGTCCAGTGACTACATATCTCTTTCAGTTCTGGAACGAAATAAAGATCACCGATCAAAAGACGATATGATTCATACTGTATAATGCTACACAGTATTGTAAGATTTAAGCTACTAATTCAGTTGCTAGGTTCCCAGATATACCACCTACCCTTTATCATTGTAGCTTTCCCCTATTACATCAGCAGCTGATGACTACAACAAATATATTTAGTTACGTGTATTTACAGAAATACCTTATTCTTCCCAAAAATGATGGTGGTATCCATGTAAACTCTTCCAAAGTTTTCTTGGAGGGCATTATAATTTACATTCTTTCTTACTTTATCTAATAACTATTAACAAAGCTGACAAAGTATTTAAGGTGATCCAAATAAATAGATTTCAGGAACCAAAGTGGAACCTTTTCTGTTTTATATGAGGTAATTATTTTATTTGAAATCATTTTTTAAAGATCAAAAGCATAGTCTTACTGAAAAACTGTCAGTTTCCACTAATTTCAGTGGACAGGATGGTCCCAACAGGAGTCTTGTTGTGTGTTGTGAATTGGAGATAGAATGTGTGGAATAAAATGTTGACAACACTTATTCCTCAAAGTCATCAAAAAATTTTTTTTGTTTACCCTCAGTCCCTCTAAGCCTGCATGGATCTTGTTAAACAGCCAATGCACATAGGTGGTTTTTTATATAACTTACACAGCACCATAGTAAATTATACTGATAATTAAACCCTGATGAATAGAAGCAACCATGCATCTAAAAAGTAGGTGTTAAAATCCTGTTCCATATTATTCAAAAATGCTGCAAGGATTAGTAAGAGGCAGACAGCTGAAACTGTGGTAGCTAAGGATCTTAGCTAGCAAAGTTAGGCAGAAGTTCTTAAGAAATCATGAATCATAGCAAAGATAAAGCAACAGATACCTGTGTAGAGACAATCACTGTAAGCAGAGAAGTTTCAAAGTTCAAAGTAAGCCCTCCAAGGGGTTACTGGCAGAAAGGTAAATCATACATACACCTTGGATTTTCATTTTTTATTATTATTATTACTTGACCTTTTGCTAAAAGACATTTAAACCCTTTCCCATAGAGTTTTGACAAGATATACATTTTCTTGACGGATTTCTTCTTAGACCCATGACTTTAAAAAAATGGCCATTTCAGTAATTCTGGGGTTTTTCCCCTCTGTAGGGGAATCTCACTTAATTTGTGTCAGATTTAACAGCAGTGTAATAGCTTCTTTTTGTTATTTCTGCTCTAGTTTAGCCCAACCTCTCACACCTGCCCAAAGAGACCTAAACAATAATATATTACAAAGGAAAGTGGCATCTCCTTTTTATTCAGGGTTTAAGCAAGCCTCTTGTTACAAAGACTCCTCTTATACCTATTCTTTTAATTTGGTAGAAATGGAATGAAGCAAAACTGCAGTCTGACATACCACAGGGTACTACAGACTAGTTGCTAGGTGTGGGTCAAATCAGAAAATGTGTAGCAATTTCTTCCTCATTTACCAAAGTTTTAGTTAAAATCATAATGGCTTTGGCATTGCAAAACTTAGGATGGTCTTCTGTTTCTTACTTCCCATCTGTAACACGTCCCATTTTCTTTCATGGTGTGTCTGATCAAGTAACCAAGAAATACCTTCAAAGCCTTTATGCTTGTAGAAGAAAAGTGGGTTGCAGTTAGAACGGAAGGTTATAGGAAGACAGACAGGGAGAAGGTCATTCACATTCCAGACAAAGGAATGATACTGCTTTTAAAATTTGCTACCTTTGGTCACTACCTATTTTATCCATTCCTGACAACTCCCACCTACATGATCAGTTCAGCTACCTGGGATTAACATTATTTTCAGTGACTTGGGTGTCACAGCAAAAGGCTGTAGCAAAGGTCAGGACAGAATTGCGTTTGTCTTCCTGAAGGCTACATGCTAACTCGCACAAGTGATGTTTGTAATACTTTGCTGCCTCACTCGGTCTTACAGTCCTGAACACTACTAATCCCAGGCATTGAATGAAGCAGGGATCGGGCAATAAAACACATTTTATACTAACAAAATAAAAAATCTGCAATACTTATTCACATGACAAAAGTCTCAAATCTTTCTTTTTAACAGCTGAGTCCTTGTTGTTTCAACTGAAATTATTTTTTTAAAATACAAATGGAATTTCTGAGGCTTTATAAATAAGGCTTGTTGGCACATAACATTCTTTAACAATTCTCTTAATACCTTATCGTGAACAGCATTTGGACCCTTACCCTGCTACCCTAACTTCATTTCCTAAGAAGTTTAGGCTGTTGTAGTCTGAGGAAGAAAGAATAGCATAGAAGATAAATTTCATAGATCTTGCAGCATTTTCAGGGTGCCATGGCTGTCCACTCGAAGCATTAAGCCTAAGAACTTTCCTTGTAGTCCAGTCTAGCCCAGTCCTGCTTTATGTGCTCTATTTCTAGACAGATACAGGGAACCTTCAATCAGACTAAGTCTGAAGGGAAGATGTCTCAAGGAATTCATCTGTACCCAAAGATACTGAAAAGTGTCTGCTGATCACAATGTCACAACCCAGCACCCAATAATGTAAATACATAATTTATAAGAATGATAAGAATGTAAAAAGCTGGGAAATTCACATATGAAAATTATGGAAGTAGCTAGACTTTGAGCATATTCCTATAGTAGTTAATACCAGTCTGCATTTTGTTATCAATTTTATCATCTTTAAAATTTAAAAATCTTTAAAAATTAAACAATCTGTAAATGTTAATTAGTACATAGTTAGAATAGGCTACTTGATGTCCTCACAAAACAGATAATTTTGTATGATCACCAAAATAAAGAGCAATCATTTGAACTGCAGTGTTAGGTCACATATTTGAAAAACTTAGCATATGTGCTAAAATATGCATGTGCATACATATATCTATACACACATACACATATATAAATATTTAACAGTAGGTCTGAAGGCATAATCCCATGTCTCATTACAGTTATGTGCCAAATTCCCTTGGACATCCAAATGCATTCCTCAAATGTCTGATAAATGAGTTGTCATTGCTGGTGGAAATCAACATGATGTCCAAGCAAAACTGCAGTTTTAGGGCTTCTGACACTGATAAATGTTAATTGTGTCTAAAAGTGTTAGGCATTTTGTGGATATTTTAAGTAAATAAACTTGATGACATATTACTATTTTGCAAAGTTCAATTAATAGCTTGTGACTGTGTTCCAAGATGTCTTTTTCATGTTTTAATGGCAAAGTTGCCTGTGAGGTCCAAATTTACTGAAGTCATTGTGAATGACTTACTTTCTATATGGCAGCTGGATGTGTGCCAAGGACAGGTGTTTTTAGACTTGGAATAGTTTGTTTGGTGCTAACACTTTTTCAAAATTAGTTACAGTTAAAACATTTTGCATAGAATTTAAGACTAAGTGAACGCACCAGATTAGTTTGGTGGTGGTATGAAGGACCATTGCATATAACTGAAAATATTTTGACACATAAATTCTGGGAGTAGCTCAGATTATATCAGCTATGTTGAAATAATTACCACCCATGTCTCACATATGATATAGTAACTACATCCTATTGCTAGTTTTCCACAGGAACAATTGCTTCTCTTAGAGGAGATTAGCTCAGCTTGATGTGCAGAAATGTATACATCACATCACAACAGTTACTAAGATGATAGAAGCATGTATAGGAGTTACTATTCAAACAGAACATTAATCTGTGGTAATGATAAACACGTCTGCTCTAGTGTCTGAAGCAATTTCTGCATTAAGCTGTGGTTGGATAAGGGCAAAAAGATACGTCTTTGTAAGTCTGGGGTTTTTGCCTTTATTGTTATTTGTACTGAGCCAACTTCAGTGTTTTCTCATGTTCATCTACAATACAGCAGCATCAAAAGGGAAAAACAATCAGGAAGATTCAAATCTTTAAGCAGATACAGTATTAGTTCAAGTAAAATTGTATATAACCACAGGGTTCGGTTTCAGAAGCAATATATATTAGAGCATGTGAAATTTTTTCCATTTTTCTGAAGTATTGTAAAACTCAAGTAGACTATTTAGATATAGACAGCTCCAATTTGTCCATAGCCAACACCATTCAAGAGCAAAATTCCAGTTTTATCACAACCTACAATATGAATTAATCTTTTTGACCTCACTTTTGGTTTCACAATTTTTATAAGTACAGTGTGAAATTTCAGTTCTTGCCTCTTCATGAAAGGGTCCAAAATCAAATTTAAGCTGTTAATATGTTTTTTTAAGTTTTAGCAGTAATATTTCAATGGCAGTTTGAAACAGGTCATTAAATCTGGGCATATAATCTTGCTAATGTGACCCAGAGTGCTTATAGAATTACTGTTATACATTTCCTTACGGTTGTGTTTACTATTACTTCTAATTACTAAAGAAATATCTCACTACGATCATTAATGGGTTCTAAATATTCTTAGAAAACAACCTAAGAAGTTTTATGGGCTATAAGGAGTGCAATGGAAGTCTTCTAACTTCCAGGAGATAAACAGTTTAGGCACAGCCTTGAAGTACGCCCTCACTTCATCGCTCTCAGTTATGTCAAGAGGACTATTTGGGTAGTGTGAACAGAATCTGGTTCACACTTTCTAGCAACTACAGGGTTTTTTTTCTCTTTCTTCCAAAGCATTTTGTTCATGAATAAAATTCTTTTATCATTTTGAGACCCAACTCAATTTGCAATTAATTCAGCTGGAATTATTTAATTGACTGAGATGGATAAAGCCCTTATATAAAAGCTTACCTGTCTTGAACTCCCAAGCTTGATTAGTATGTAATTCCACTCTCTCTTGCATTTTAATTCAGATGCTCTACTAAACCACAGTCATACCTACATCTCTGACAATACCTCTGCCAAGACTATGAGGAAAATTTTGGCTCCTCCATTGTCAGTGAGGCCACAATATTTATTTTTGTGGTCTAGATGGTCCATTCCTCTCTTTCGGGATCTGTGATTTAATTCATTCTGCTGCCTTTATCTGGAATCCCTTTGCCCCGCTGCAGTAAGATTCCACTGACTAAATTTAAATATTGAAAATGTTCAGTGCCAACCAATTTGTTATTCTTGAAAGATTTCCAGGACAATTCTATTACTATTAGAACTTTCTGCAGAACATAAACTTCTTACACTGTATCTCTTGCTTTGCCCATTAATCCAAATAATTAATTTATTTGAAGAAAATGCAAGTGAAAAACAAGGTACCCGATTTGCCTGTGTCACCCCTTTACAATTTCAATATTTTGTTGCTTTTATAAATTAATATAGAAATGCAAAAGGAAATACTGAAGAGAAAGAAAGGGTCGTCGTATAGGCTCTTCTGTTGCTATAATGTGTAAGCTTTGAAAAATGTGTAACATTTTACAATCTTGTACATCGTATAATCTTATAATCGTGATTCAGTAGTTTTAGTGTAAAAATAATTTGAGGCAATTCAAAGCTTGTGCATGTAACAAGATGGGGATGAAACTACTATATTGCACATTTTGTCAGTAATTTCCCTAAAACATTGTTCGGTATAATTGGTTCATTGTCACTTGATTAAATTGCACCTTCTTACACAGTGCAGAGCATTAGTATTTGTGTGCTCAGAATAGGTCCATACTATATACAACCCAACTGAAAAGAAAAATGTAATCTAGTAACATAATTTACATAATTAACAGGCAAGACTTGGCAAATGACTTTCCTGGATCGTATATGTGTAGGAATCATTGTTTATAACAAAATGTTTAGCAGCATAGTAAATTAATGACTAAAGTGTAGATGTTAGTTCTGTAATTCAAATAATATTTTAAATGTCAGAATTCAAATACCTATTCAGCCTAGCTTTAGTACTCTTTCTAGCAGATTTATTTGAATATACAGTTTTCTTTTTGACTATCATCCCTTTGTCTTTCATTACCTTTTTCTGTATCAATAATGAGACCTTATTAACCTTCTAATTTTTTCCCTTGATGTCTGTGGGGGCATGGGTTTTTGAACACAAAAAACCATCAAAAACTGCAAGTCTTAAAACACTTCATGTGAATTGCCACACATACCATACGCATAGTTGGGGGCTACGGTAGGAAGAAGGAAAAGTAGCAGTAGTGATCTAGTGTCAGCCTGTCATTAAATATGCTAAAAATTAAAGATGTCAGTAAACTAAAAGGCCCACTCATTCAAATTAAAAAAAAAGGTGTATAAGTCTACAGAAACAAGAATATAATGTATAACAAAATGGAATTAACTTTCAATTTTATGGAAAAGTGTAATTTATAACCCTGAACAAGAGAAATACTATTAAAAGGTTCATTTCTGGTTAGACTGCCAAACCGGCGGTGTATTCTATTCACTAAAAAAGCTATTGGCTCAGACTTCAAGGGATCAGTACTACACTGTATTTTTTCTTAGTGCACGTTACAGTTAAGGTCAGTATGTGCAAGTGTTACTCTTTAAAAAATCCTAACGCAGGTGACTTGGTCCAAATATTACAGTAATTTTAACATCAGTAAATCCTATTGAGTGCTGCATGGAAAATGTGGTTTAAGTTTATTGTGAGTCTGTTGTCGGTGTCTTAATTAAAATGTTTACTTTGAACACACTAAACCACATAACAGTTGTGAATGATGGTTCAAAGGCCTAACACACAACACAACATGATGTTGTGTGGAATTTTAATGAAAAAGGAATGGCTTTTCTTTTTTTACAGGAAGTCACATTTTTATTACAATTAACAGAGTCTTTAAAGGTAAATTATGTATAGGTAACTACCCAAAGAAGAAAGGACAGCCTATGACATGTAATTCTATGTCTATGCTAGATTTCCTTTCCTGTTTGTTTGTTTAACAGAAAGATGATCCCTTTATTTAAGAAAATAACTATAAAACTAGAATAGGTATTTTTCAGTTCCCAGGACAGACCAAATTCTGGTTTGTTTTAGGAATGGGAATATATGGATTTCCTTGCTTCTACAAAACCATGCTCTCTAGAAATCTGAGGATGAAGTCCTCAAACTGTGGCTCCTCTTTTTTGTCCTACCTGGTGCAATCATCCCTTACAAAATTTATTACTGCGCTGTTTACAATACTAAGTGGCTTTAAATGTCAGGAAAAAAAATGGGTATACAAATAGGACTCTACCTTTTTATATTTAATATTTTTGCTGTCCTCTGTTACGTTTAGCATGTTTGCATACATCTGAAAGATTAAAGCATGGTGGTTAAGGTTGAATTTGGAGTTCAGGATAATACACAAGGTTATAAAAACGTAATCTGTGTGTAGATGAATGAGCGGTGTTTTTGCAAAGTTGTTGCCCCAGAAATTCTGTAGCCAGTTAAAAGTTAGTGAAGGGACACCTTAGAGAAAACTCCATCCCTTTTAGCTGTTTTGTTACCTAACAGTTTCCTGTGGCCTGTGGAGTTCAAGGCTACCAGGAGGCAAAGCTGTGCTTCGCATGTGAGAGGAAACATGAAAAGATTTTGTCTGTGCTCCTGTCACATCTTTCACTGCCTCCTTTTTGTATTCAGCTGTAGCCTGACATGACACGTAAAAGCAAAAGAAGTGGTAAACCAGACCTTCTAAGCTCCTTGAAGAAGTCTAATCTGCCTTCATTAACGGCAAGTCCGGCGGCACAATGAGCAGCGTGTGCCCACCTGATGGTGCGCAGCCGCACGTGGAGACGCCAAGCGCACCTAAGTGTACGGAGAGTGCACGCACACATCTGAACGTACGCACACATGCGTTACTAGGGCTGCCTGAGGAAAGCCTATTCTGAAAAGCCCAAGTCTGTACCATGCAAGAGCAGATGGGGGAAGGAATCTCAGTTTACTTTTGCTGTGGGAACTGCCCTTTTGCATTAACACATGAAAAGTCTTTTTCAGAGGTTGCAGACAAGCAGTGGTACTGATTGTGCGTGGGGCCCAAATGATTCATCTAGATTTGGGGGATGTCCCGCACTATTTTTTTTTCCAGCAGTGTGGCTGGGAAGCGTCTTACTACTGAACCAAAATTGGAGCAGAAGAAAAATCTTCTCACCCATTACCCCAAAAAGCTAACCTTGCAATGTCAGTGTGACTTTCCTTTTGACCGTGTTATGGTAAAACAGAGCTGTGACACATAGAATCGTGGAATCATACAATAGCTCGGGTTGGAAGGGACATTTAAAAGTCATCTAGTCCAACCTCCAAATTCTAAAAATTGAACTTTCTCCTTTTACCTCCCCCATGAAGCTAAAGCAAAATACTAGCGACTGTTTCACTATTAATAAATATTTCCTGGAGCTTTTCCTGTTAACCTTCTTTTTGAATAAAGGTTTATTTCCTTATAGAACATTGTTAATGCAGCTAAATATGGTAGATATTGTGTTACACTAGGCCCACTGTAATCTGAAAAAATCCCTTAAAAAAACCCCAAATATATTTTTGTGTTGGCTTTGCTCGTTGAGCAACTCCTTTGAAAATAATCCTTAAATTAATATTTGTTGAAATATTCTTTATTCTTGCATTACAAAGTAATTATTTCCATATATAGCTTCTCTGAACATCTATTTAGGCGCCTCAGCAGGAGCCCTGACATTCTCTGGTGCAGGATCTTGTAGCCGCATTACCCACCGACTTCAAGGGGATTTATGGACGCTCAGAAGCCCTGGGCATCAGACAGCTCTTTTTCTCCTCCGCGTGGATTTAGACACCTGATTTTAGGAACTCGTATTCAGAAATACGGCTATGAGTACCTTCCTATGGCTTTGGGGATTTTTTTTTTTTTTTTTCTCTTTGTACAAATCCAGAAATTGAAACGCCGGCAGCGCCGACCGGCACACGCACCCTCACCGCCCTGCCCGCTCCTGCCCCCCCACCCCCAGCCCCGCGCGCGCCCCTACTACCTCAGAAATTTTTTTAAAAAAACAAAAAACGCAAAAAAAACCCACAACAGAAGAAGAGTAAACGCTCCGGGGGAGCCCGAACGCGGGCGGCTCACACCGGCCCGTCTCCTGTAGCCCCTCGGCGGAACTTTAGGACGCGGCGCGCAGCCGGTCCCGCGGGAGGCCCGCGCCGCTCCCCGCGGGTGCCGGGCCCTCAGCCTGTCCCGCGCGCCTCCGAACGGCAGCCGCGGCGGAGCCCCGCCGCCACCGCGGCCCTGCCCGGGCGGAGCGCAGCGGCCGGGCTGGGGCGCTTTTTTTTTTTTTTTTTTTTTTTTTCCCTCCCTTCTCCCCCCTTTGCCTTGTCAACTAACCCCCTCTAGCGCCGAGCCGGCCGCATTTGACCTGCGGGCTGCCGGCAGCGCCGAGGCGAGGGGGCGCCCCTCCCCGCCCGCCTCCCGCGCCCCCTCAGGAGGGGCCGCCGCTCCCCCGCCCGTCCCCCGCCCCGCGCGCGCCGGGCCGCCCGTTGGCTGGCGGGGCGCCGCGCGTGCCGGAGCGGCCCCGGCGCGGGGCCGCGCTGGCCTCCCCGCGGACCCGGCACCCGCCGGGCTGGGCGCAGCGGGGGGCGGCCCCGCGGCGGAGGGGGCGATCGCTCCGCGGGGGAGCGGCGGGCACCAAAAAAAAAAAAAACCAAACCACCCAACCCCGACAAACCCGCAGCCGGCTGCGCGGCACGCCAAGCGGGAGGGAGCGGCGGGCATCACACCGGAGCCGCCTGGTTTCTGATTGCTCCGCGGCGGAGGGGGAGAGACGGAGGCTGACTGAGAGGGGCGAGCGGCAGGAGCCGGGGACAGCGGCGGAGGGGCTGGGAACGCCGCCCCGCAAGTTTCCTTGATGCCTTCGGGAGCGTGAGGAGGCGCCCGGCCCTCCTCCCCCTCCCGCCTCAGGAGCCCGGCGGCGGGGGCGAGACACTCGGCCGTGGGAAACCGAAGCCCCTCGGCGCTGCCTGCGGACGGGGATGCGGGGGGCCGTGCGGCGCGGACGGGGGAGGAGGCTGCTCCAGCGGAGGAGGCTGCTGAAGCTGCCGCGGGCGCTTCTGCGGGGCTGAAGGTGCCCCCGGCCGGAGCCGGCGGAGGGAGCGGGGCGCGACCTCCCCCCCCCCCCCGTCACCGCCGCCGCCGCCTCGAAGTTGCCGGAGCTCTCCCGGCGCCCCCCCGCCCGCCCTCGCCCTCCCTCCGGGCCGCCGCCGTGCCCCGGGACGCCGCTGGTGGATGCTCCCGCCCCGGCCCGGGCAGCCCCCGGCGGCGGTGCAGGCAGCGCAGCCGGCCGGGCCGCACCGGACCCCGGTGGGGCGGCGGGCGGGGGCGCCGCGGCGGCGTCCCCCGCTGGCCTGAAGGAGGACGGGGAGCCTCGGCGGGCCGAGGACGCGGGGCGCTCGGCGGGCACCAGCCATGGGGTGTTGCGAGGTGAGGGGATTGCTCTGGAGAGTCGGCCTCTTCCTCCCCCTGCTGACAGCGCGCCCCGCCGCCGGCGGTCACGTCGCCAGCAACCACGGTAAGGGCGGCCGGGCGGGCTCCCGCCAACTTTCCGGCGGTCGCGGGGTGCGGGGGGCCTGCGGGGAGCGGGGGGGGGTGTGTGTCCGCACCCGCGAAGCGGGGTGGCGGCCGCGGCGGGTCGCGGCGGCTCTCGCCTCTCCCGGCCGCTGAGGGGGCAGAGGGAGTGCGGGGCCGGGGGCCGCCCCCTCCTGCCGCCCGCCACCCCGCCAAAGTTGGGTGTTCGGCGAGGGGGGGGGCTCTGCTGCTGACCCCCTGCCCGGACCGCGTCCCGTGGGGGGCGAGGTGCCGTCCCCCGCCGGGCGGCTGCCGGGAGCGGCGGGGCGCCTGCGGGCTCTCCACGGTCACCCCTGGCCGCCGGGGTGTGTGACTGAGCAGCCGAACGGCAGGCAACGGAAAGTTACCTCCCGGGGAGGTGGAGCGGCAGCATCTTTTCAGTGGAATGTGGTTTTAAGGTTCGCTGTTCTCCTGCCGAACGCAAAGCGGCTTCGGGATGGGTTTGAGAGAGCTCACCGCGCCTTAAGAGAAATTGCTGCTAGTCAGCGAACTGTTCAAAGCTGCCTGACTGTCCTTAGCACCTAATTTTTACCTGCTACGGTCTGAGTGTCCGAGAAAAATCCCATTTAAAGTCTTTGTCCCAGGTGCGTGCTCATCAGGTCTTACTGAAGACGGTAGTTTAATTCTGTAGGTTGTAGTGTGTGCGTTTAAGAAAAATGCCTCTAGATGAAGAAGGGAACCGTCCTATTTAGGAAAATAAAAATGCATAGCGCATCCAGAGGGTATCAAATTTTTGCGAGGAAGAACTGAAAGAACCCCCATAACTGGTTGTGAAACATCATGTTCTATGTTATCGAACATCTGGATAGAGCAGAGCATTTTCTTAAATGTTTATTTAATGTACAGCTCTACTTCAGTAGTGGAGGATGTAGGATGCATCTATTCCTAAATTAGGAGACTCTTCCCTACTTTTAATATTATTTTTATACAATTTACCTTTCATGTTATAGGATTTTAGTGTGACATGAATGAAAATATGGGACCTGAAGGGCAGCTCTAAATGTTGCATCTGAGAGAAATTATTTTACCAGCTGTTATTGAAAGGAGCGCTGAAAATGGCTATGGTGGAAAGTAATGATCAGACAAAACAAACTGGTTTTAGTCACTATGTACTATGTAATATATAGCTCATATGTTTTCACACTTCTGTTTTACAATCCATTTTCAGTGTTCGTTGCATCTATATGGGTAGCAGTGAGAAGAGAGACTAAAATATCTAGAAAATAGGAAAACACCGTAGTGCGGCCACAAATACCCTGAGCAATCAGGGTCAGTTATGGCAGGGACTTTCCAAGTTTAGCATTATTCCTTTACCTCTTCTACACTAAATGCGATGAATAATTTCAGTTTGTAATTGTGTAACATACAGTCATATCAGGGCTGTATTAGATTTTGCCCTTACTCGTGTTTTAGAAGACATCAGACATTCACAGTAGCACAACACAGTTTTCCTTTTATGTCACTCTCATTAGTGCATGCTAATGTCTGCTACATTACTGCAAGGCCTAACAAGACACATGAACGGGGTTTAAAAAAAATCTCTTCGCATGTGTTACAGAATAGCCAAGACATCCTATATGCATCAAAGGTACAGAATTTTTATTAAGTAATGGAAGTTAGATTATGTTTCTAAACTAGTGTTTTGATATTCCTGGGGTTACATTGGTAATATTTAAATAGTGTTTTAAAAAGCAGGTGAAAAATGGTTAGCAAAAATAGTTGCCAAAGCAGTTTAGCCCAAAGAAAAGTCTGTCAAGGGGAAGTGGTTTTTTTGATGTTGACATAACTTTTCCCAGCAAGTTCAGGTATTGAGGTACTGGCTGCATAGAGTTCTGATGAATTACCTAACTTCTGAAGAACTTCTCATTCTGCACCTTGTTTCAAAACTTCCAATAAGGCAAATGACCTCTTATCTTTGGTACCATCATTGTACCATAGAAGTCAAATAAGTAGTGTAACTCAGCAAAACACGTGGACTGAAAATATATCGAATTAATACAGGTGCTTCAAAACGCACACCCCACCCGATTAATAAAAAAATGAATACAGGTGCTTCAAAGCACACACCCCACCCGGTTAATGAAATGCTAGCAAAACAGTCTACTTCTAATGATGGCTTTCTCTAAATCCAGGAATTGAATGAAAGAAAATGAGTACAATAAAGAAGTTGCCCATTTTGTAAACGCTTAAATGAGCAAGTTTAAAATGCCAGTTACTAACATTTGGAATCCCAGCTGTGAAGAATTTTTTGAAATCTTGTGCAGTTAACTGAGAAAAAAAAATTCTTAAATTTTCATAAGATGTTATTTTCAGAATGTACATCTTGGAAACATGCTTGCAATAATTGCTGTTGGGTTTTCACTAATAATTATAATAATTATAACTTAGCTTGGCTTTACTGTGTGATATATTTGGTCTTCTATTTTGATTTACAAATGTACCAGCATTAATACTAAATTGCGAAGGAATGTTTTGTTTGGGTTTCTTGATTGGGGGAAAAAGAGGGAAGGGGAGTAAGTTTATTAATCCAACTCAGTAAATAAGCAGCCCTTCCACTTCATTCTTAATGCTTTATTTCCTGTTATTAAAGAGGGATTTTCATAGAATTAATGTAGCCCACTCTTATAAATTATTGTTATGACTATGTTGGAATTAATATTTTTGTTTGTTTTCTTCAAACGGAAAGAAAGATAAATTTTTTTTGTATAGTTGAAGACTCAGGTTGTCATTCTTCACCTAGTAAATCAATGTGTGGTGCCTTACAGAATCTGTAGGAAGGCAGACACAAACAATACTATTGACAGGGAAATGAACTTACTCATTCATCTTAATGGAGTGGTAAGTTCAAAAACAAATTATGACCATGCCCAGGGCTTGTTACTGCTAAGAAAAACCCTGTAGGTAGGCAAGGCCATGGAGCTGCCAAGGAACAATGTACCACTGCAGTCTGAAACAGAACTGCTTGAAACATAAGCCTCAATTAATGGTGTAGGGTGAGCGCTTGCATGTTCATCTAAATTTTCATTAGTTGTCCGTGACATCCCGTTATGAACAAGTCCTGTTATTATGCAAGATTTCAGCCTGTGTTGTAGGCTTGTTGTTTGGGCACGATGAATTGGGCAATTACTCTCAAACCTAAAAATACAGATAATAGCATCTGAGCTGTGAACTTCATTGTGCAAAACATGTATGGGCTTTTAAAGTGAAAGTTGCATCAGGTAACAGTTTGACGGTATCCTGTGGTAAGCGTGCATGCGTGTGTGTTTCCACATCTATGTAAACTAGAAAGAATTTTTGTATCCTGGCTTCTTTCAAACTGTATCTGCCATTATGTGTCCCCAGACAATTTCTGAAGTAAACTATAGAACTTGTGGAGTTTGTTTCATGTCTATCAGTGAACTGTAAAAGGAAGTTGTTGCTTTTTCAGTTACCAGGTACTGATACATCTTGTCAGGTTATGCAAGGTTGGTCTTTTTATGCTTCCTTCTAAAAGGCACCTGCGTTAATTTTCTTGCTCTTACAAAAAAAAAAACCAAAAACCAGAGGTAAGAAATAATGTCAAATGTCAGTTCCAAAATTTGTATAGCCTTTATTTTCACAGTGATTACACTTGATGTTAAATTGGGTAGCTCAAAGTAGGTAATAATGCTTTTTGATTCTGGTATTAAAATCTCAGACAGATTACTAATGACCTTGAGTTATTCATCCGTTCAAAGAAGTTGGCTTGTTTTAATTCACATATTTATTTTTACATAAGTGCAATCCATCACAGATAAGCACTCTTTCTGAATAAAGCACTCAGAATTTTCCTGTAGCAGTAAGGACACCAAGGACTAAGTGTCTCGTAGAGACTGAACTTCTCTGAATGTGACTGATGTAAATGCTAGAGGATATCTCTCTTATTTGAGGACTTAAGGTACTGTGAAGAAGGCTGTGCTGATGTCTATATTATACTCATCCTGGTGGCTTCTGCTGGTCAGTTGTCCAGCTAGTAGTTTTTGTAAGCATGTACATCATACAGAAAAATGAGAAAATGAAGTAAACAAAACCATTGCAGTAAGTGTGTCATTCCCTTTTAAGTGAGTAGATAAAGTCATGAGCAAAATAATATTTTAGTTGCAAGCTATTAAGAACTTTAAAAAAAAAATTGTTTACCCACAAGTCCCACATCCATATAGACTTGAGTCCTAACAAAGCCTTTGGAACACCTGCAATTGTAGATATGCGTGAAATGATTTCTTATCCAAAAGCCTCAACTTGTATGCCATAAGTATCAGAGAATTGTAGAATGGTTTGGGTTGGAAGGGACCTTAAAGATCATCTAGTTCCAACCCCCCTGCCATGGGCAGGGACACCTTCCACTAGACCAGGTTGCTCAAAGCCCCGTCCAACCTGGCCTTGAACACTGCCAGGGAGGGGGCAGCCACAGCTTCTCTGGGCAACCTGTGCCAGTGTCTCACCAGCCTCACGGGAAAGAATTTATTCCTTAGATCTAATCTAAATCTGCCCTCTTTCAGTTTAAAACTGTTGACTCTTGTCCTATGTCCACACTCCCTGATAAAGAGTCCCTCCCCACCTTTCCTGTAGCCCCCTTGAAGTACTGGAAGGCCGCTCTAAGGTCTCCCCGGAGCCTTCGCTTCCCCAGGCTGAACCCCAACTCAGCCTGTCTTCACAGAGGAGGTGCTCCAGCCCCTTGATCATCATCGCTTGAGCAGGTCCATGTCCTCCTTCTGCTGGGGGCCCCAGAGCTGGACACAGCACTGCAGGGGGGGTGTCACAAGAGAGGAGCAGAGGGGGAGAATCCCCTCCCTCGCCCTGCTGGTCACACTTCTCTTGATGCAGCCCAGGATGTGGTTGCCTTTCTGGGCTGTGAGCACACATTGCTGGCTCATAGTCAGTTTTCCATCCACCAATACCCCCAAGTCCTTCTCCTTGGGGCTGCTCTCAATCCACTCATTGCCCAGCCTGTATTTGTGCTTGGGATTGCCCCGACCCATGTGCAGGACCTTGCACTTGGCTTTGTTGAACTTCATGAGGTTTGCACGGTCCCACCTCTCCAGCCTGTCCAGGTCCCTCTGGATGACATCCCTTCCCTCCAGTGTGTCGACCGCACCACACAGCTTGGGGTCACTGACAAGCTTGCTGAGGGTGCACTCAGTCCCACTGTCCATGTTGCTGCCAAAGATGTTAAACAGCGCCAGTCCCAATACTGGCACCTGAGGAACACCACTCGTCAGTGGTCTCCACTTGGACATGGAGCCGTTGAGCGCAACTCTTTGAGTGCGACCATCCAGCCAATCCCTTATCCACCGAGTGGTCCATCCATCAAACCCCTGTCTCTCCAATTCAGAGACAAGGATGTCGTGCGGGACAGTGTCAAATGCTTTGCACAAGTCCAGGTAGATGACGTCTGTTGCTCTTCCCTTATCCACCAACATTGTAACCCTGTCATAGAAAGTATGAGATGAACAGATTTGCAATGAATACTTCATCATATAGTCCTGGCGTTGTATTTGGCAGTACTGAGTGCTGTTTGGACATTTTGTTAATTTGTTTTAGACAAATGAGAATGATTGGTATGGAAATATTAAAAATTAAAAAATATATAGCTTGGGCAGATACAGTTTAAAACCAAGTCAGTACAGTAGTTCTCATGTAATTTGAGGGTGTGAAAACACCAAAGAGGAACTAAAGTGTTTCCACAAGTATACAACTTGGTCTTGTTGAAAAAGAAGGCAAGTAAAAATTTAAGCTAAATGTTATAAGGCAGTATGGAAAACAAACTAAAGAGAATAGTTGACAGTTAGTGAGCAGTGGTTTTTCCATCTCATGATTTATTCAGAGACCAGTATTTTTGGTTTCAGCCAGCATCTTGCCTGCGTCAGGAAACAAGCCTGCATAGTTCCTAGAAACCAAACTGACACTAGTGCAGAGAGGACGACTGCCCCACGTCTGCCTACTCTTCTGAGGTCCTTTTCAAATCATCTGCTGCTGGCTGCTCTCAAACTGGCCTTCAGTATTGGATCAGATACACCTTGAGTTTGATCCAGAATGACCGTTCTTATCCTCCTATGAATTTAACAGTTAATTTTTGGCCAGACAACACTTCTTTTGGCAAGTTAAATAGTTTACAAATGAGAGAAGGAAAAAGCACACAGGAAATTCAGTCTTTTCTCATGGTAATTTCCTCCGTGTTTCCAGATATATATTTTTAGATCTAATTATTTAATCTGAACTCTACTTGAGGGTTTGTTTAGGGCATCTGATGTTAGACTTTTCACTTGAGAATTTTAGAAAAGTCTAGACGTTCAGTAAATTGTTTTTCAGTAAGATACAGAGTAAGTTAATATCCAATTTGTTGGGTAAATTTTTTTGAAATGAAAAGCCTAACATGTTTAAAATATCCTTTAACTGAGTAGAGGTATTTAGAAACTGATACGCACGTGCAATATGAGAAGCATTTTATAGTTATTTCCCAGTATAGCATAGCTGTGTTATATAGCATAGCTTATTCCAGCTGTGTGTGTAAGATGGAGTGTTTCTATTAGGATCACTGGATTTCTCTAATTTGACATTGACACAGAGAAGAGGCTGGCCTTTTGTTTGTTATGGCCATTAATTAATATGCTGAACTCTTTGACAGAGAGAATGGTAAATAGTATGGAAGTAGACAAGTGGGGAAAGAAATTATTTGTCCAAAATCTATCCTGACCTTCAGGAACCATGTTATCATGTAGGAGAGGTCGACAAAAATGTATCTATTATGAACAATACATCTTCAGAAGCTGTTTTTGAACTTGTAAATGATATGCCAATTTTTATGATAAGGTGTTGGAATGGAGAATTACTACTGAAAAGATGATTTCTCTTACATGATAAAACCATGAAATTATTTGCAGGGTTTCTTTCTGGTCTATACAAATAAACCTAACTTTATGAGAAAATGATTCCCCAAACCTTTCTCTTGGGTTATTTTCTAATTGTAGAGTGCCAGTTCCTTATCATTTTTGGTTTTGTGAGCTTCTATCTTGGCAACTTGGGTAAAATTCAGGATTTTTCTAGTAATGTTTTGTTTTTTCTTACTTGGAATAGGTTTGTATGACCTGTTAAAAACCTAAAGATCTATATTTTTTATTACTTTTAGGGCTTTTAAAATGCATGTGTGAACACTTCTTCATTCTGTTTCTGTACTTACTCCTCAAAGTAATTATCACTTTGTCTTCTGTTGTAATGATGCCAGAATATTTCCAGACCATACAAAAGCCTGTAAAATTTAACAGTGAAATTATCTTCAGATGGTTAATTTCTTTTGTAATCCCCTTAGTTAGTCTTCTAGTCTACCACTTATTCCAGCAATCCTTATACTAGTTCCAAGGTTGCTTTCATTACCAATCTTGCAACGCCTTTTTTTTTTTTTTTTGTATGTGTAGGTAGGCTATTGATCATTCCCACATCTAAGAACAAGTCTGTTCAAAATAGGTAGGCATTAAAGAGAAGTCACTTCAATTAATGCAACATCCATTTGTAATGTAAGTACTAATTTTAATGCGTTACAGAACACAGTTTAGAGACTAATCTTAGCTTTAAATCAACTGCATGTTTTATATGGATATCTGAAGTTTGCTAATCCATTGTATTAAAAAACAACCCAAAACCATCCCAACAAAACCCAAAACAAAACCCCCTGAATTTTTTCCTAGTCAGAAGGAAAATTTTGCTGATTTCATTGTCTCACCCACAACATAATACTTTTATATGTTAGCATTTCTATCACTTATTATCTTGGATCTCTGCATTTGGACTAAATTCTATCATCCTGTAAAAAAACATAAAGATGCTGAATACTTTGATAATGGTATATTATAGAATATTTCATCGAATTATCAAATATTAATTTTATCTCTAATATTAATTTTAATCAATGAATGTATTTTTATGATGCTTTAGATACTTTTATAATAATAAAACCCCACCACCCAAACACTGCATGAGTGGTTTTTTTCCTTTTTATGATGAAGTTTATGATACTGTACAAATATTTTTCTGCACTTTTAAACAATTGTTTTACAGTATGTCATAGTGTGCCTCAACCTTTAAGCCAGCAGATACTATTACTTTTATTTATGCATCTATTCACATTCTAAACACATAAAGCCTCAATAATGATTATGTGTATTTAAAGAAAGTAGGGGTATTTTGAGCTTTAAGGCTAGATTAAAAAATACTGTAATATTCTTGACTGACATTTCTTTTGACAGTCCAGTAGGATCAGTTTTTTAAAATTTAAACTAATTTATTTTATGAAGAAATTATATATAAAATTTCCTTTTTGTAGAATAATCTGGGGATTTAAAATGTATTTTCTCTCTAAATATAAAAGATGAAAGTCACATTTAACAATTCTGAAATCTTGATTCAAAACCCAGGAAACATTTCATTAGCAAAAAAATCATAATGATATAACACAACATAGAATAAACTGTATGAGCATCAAACACAGACTTGAAACAAGGTGAATCAAAATAAAGAACTTTGGATTTGAATCTTTCCTGTTCTCTGAAAATCTGTGAGGGAGAGAATATTATAATATCTGATTTTAAATGATCCCAATGATTTCAAGCTTTTATCCCTGACTCCCCCCACATACACTTCTCTGCCAAATCCCACACTGTGTTTCAAAGTTCTGTGTTACTGTGATTTACCTCTATGTCAAGAAGGAGACAAACTGAAAATTTGAGGAAAGATTAAATCCTGATTTTGTTTGTATTACCCACCAGAGAAGGCCATGCTTCATTCACTTGGTCACCAGCTTCGTGACCCTTAACATTTCCTTAACTCCGGTGTTAATGTTGCTTGAAACACTCTTCTGGAAAACATGGGGGTTGCGGGGGGGGCGTGCAACAGAGAAGAACACACACAATCTCCAGGATGCTACTGTAGGGGAAGATAAATGACCAAGGCAGGCCTCTATCCATGGATCTCTCTTCCTTGCGCCAGCTGGTACAAAACAGTCCCAGCATAAGAAACATGGAAAAGGTCTTTCGTCTCTCTTTTCAGCCGCTTTCCCCTATTCCCTCTTCCACTGTCCCCCCCGTGTTGTATGTGTTCGTACTTTAAGATTCTACTTAAAATCTCTAGGAAGAAACAAGTATTTAAAGGTGTAGTACTCTTTATTTTAATAGAAATTCTTGGTTTGTGTTCAGGTAGATTTGTAAGAAGCTCATAGAGTTTTTTCCTCTTAAGAGAGGTGGGTTTATTTGCTCTAAATTCCAGACAGTCTTTGAAGGTGTCCACTGTTTGCTGACAGGTTATCCAAAAAGAGCAATACCAGATTAATGAGGGCTAGATGCACAGCAGCTCCTCATAGGTCTGCGCAGCTCTGTTGGGTAACATAGGTGATACTTATGTTTGAAGCACTGACATAAGCATAGCAATCTAGAGTGAACATTTTAATATACAGATACGTTAACTGCATTTGTAATACAGCATTCCCTTTGTGCCAACAGGTTTTTGAAATTATACAGGTTTTAGCTTAGAATAAAATCAATGCTGTGTCACTTCTATGCAAAAAGAAAGGTAGGTAGTAGGCACCATCTGTAACAAAATACTGTGAAGGTGCACACACAGAATGAGGACATAGTAAAAGGTGTATTTACTGGGAGCTCTACCGTCTCAATCCATTTAATGGCTTCTGCACCTAGAACAAAAGGGGAAAAGTCACATATAGCAAACAGTATCATTGATGCATGTAATGAGTGATTTGTCTTGGCTGGGGACCCTTGGTTAGAGTGCACTTGCTGCTGTAATTTGTATTCTCTGGTTGCTGGTTGCTTCATAGCTTAAAATAAAGGAATAAAAGAATGAATTAGAAAGCATTCCTTAAAATAATGAACTAGCATTTTAATCTTGGTAAAACTGATTATCTCTCTGAAATTTCCCAGGCCAGTTTTTCCAGTGGGTTCCAGCTGCTGGTTTAAAATCAAATTCTATAGGAAAAATTCTGCTAAAATTTAGAATTAAATTGTTCAAATATATTTTGGACATATTAAAAAAATATGAAAGGAGACTTAGCCATTTTTTCTGTAGTGCTTCTGTTCTTTGTGGCTGGAAATGGATTGCAGGAAAACAGTCAAGGGATTCATATTTCAAAATGTGGTTTGAATACAGCACTTTCTGCTAAACTAAGTGGGATCGTATAAAATTGCATAGTCCTTCATACTCTGTTGTGTCTGGCTGCTGAAGATCTTTGAAGTGGAACGTAAGGGAAATGTAAACCCATTGTTTCTATTAGAATGCTTTTATTTGTATTGCTGAAGTTGCTAAACACTTGCATGCCAGAATGATACAGTAGGAACACCCACTCAGAGGGTTATGTTAGCTTTAATAATTTAGTTTAGTGGCCTTTATTTTTCAGAGGAACATTTAATTTAGGTAAATATGCATACTGCTAGTATTTAGGAATGAAGAAACATGATGAGAGGTGTGGCACACATGAGCTTCTCAGTCAAACTTGCGCTCAGACTGCCGTCAGATGCGATGGAAACCCTGCTGAGACAACAGTAGGAATGTCTACCCTGTGATTTTGGTATATGACAAAAAATGTCATTAAATTACACTGCATATTCCAAGGAGTTAGTTTTTCATGTGCTCAGAGGTAGGTGGCAGAGGTAGATACACCATGTTGGTTTTCAGTGGTCTTCAGCAAAACTCATTGTTATTTTTTTCTTCCTGTACATAACTAAGTTGTTCTCTGCTAGGAACATTTTTTCCTATTTTAAAAATCTATGATATATCAAAACTCAGTTTGTCAAAATGTTGAATGCAGATAAAGTGGATTTGTACCACACAAATTAAAGAGCTGAAACTTTCTTGCCATTTTGTGTACCCGGTCTCTTAACCACCTTCCTGAGGTCAGTGCCTCAACCTCACAGCAGAAGCCTTGGCCAGCTGGCCCGTGGAGCTGTTTGACTCCCACAGTCTTGGGAACCAGCTACCTTTGATGTAGACTGTGAGCCATAGGGACTACTTCAGTTCTGGCTTTTCCTAACTTTCAAGTGTGGGACTTGATCATCCCATTAGTGTAAAAATGTAGTTAATATGAATTTACCTTTCCTACTGCAATTTTTATTTTTTAAGAAGTTCATTGTTTCTCTCCCTCTTCACATACCATTCACATAGGATGATGGTTTATTTAGATTGACAGTGTAATCCTCTACTAAATGATCTGAACTACTTAAAGACAAGAGAGATGCTATCTTCCATGGCATAAGCATTAGATGGTCATGAGGTCATGTACCTGGCCAATAGATTATGTTAAGCAGCAAAGGAATTTTGAAACTTGCAAGTAAAATAGGCTCATTTTCAGGTACCACACAAGGATTGTCCTCTCTAGGTTGCCTAAGAGCTCTAATGGTCATGATCTCCCATTCTGTGGCTCTCTTTTATCACTTCAGTTGTCCTTTCCTTTCTTTCCTCTTTTTGACTTTCTTAACTTTATTCTTCTGCTAGATGGCTGATGTCCATCAGTGCCTACAATTTCCTTTTTACTTCTGTTTTTCATGGTTCCATTCCTCATTTTGTTGCATTTGATTTGGGATGTTTGTCTTCCTTGTCCTACCACTCTCTCTGAGCTCTGAATGAGGTGAGAGACTACAGATGAAAGCTTTCTGTACTTGACTTGGAAGCCAGAAGACACAACGAAAGGGCCATTTTGTGCAGCCTCGCAATCTTAGTATGGAGTATGCTTAGTTGCTCTGTGGTAACAGTATCAGCACAGTCAAATTGATTACACAGAGTCCGTTAAGGATGGGATGCACTAAGCATAGATAAGCTTTGGCAGTACCAAAATTTCAAATTGCTATAGAGAATGTGTTCAGCTTGGGTAAATGTAAGCTTATAGCAAAGGACAGCAGTGAATGTCTATAAAAATGGTTCAAATCATAGAAATGCTGGTGTTCTTTAAGTAAAGCAAAACATATTTTCTCTTCTCTCACTCTTGGGAATGTTTGAAAGGTTTTGTTTGAATTTCTTTGTAGAAGTCCGCTTCCAAAATCCGGTTTGACATAGAATATTTTAGACTGGAAAGTGTTGAAAAGGCAAAAAACTATGTTGTAAGATGAGAGAGTTAAGCAACATGAGCCATAACCGTAGATAGAATGGAGGTCACACTTGTAGCTAGTTTCCTGTTTCGTTCTGTTCTTGCAGCACATCTGTTGTTGCCACAGCACATCAAAAGTTCCAGTAATGCTTAGCCTATTCACTTTACTAATAATAATTTTCCTTACTAATTTTGTAACAAGTAGTTTTGATTTTAAGTAATGTCCTGAAGCCTTAGCATTAGTGGGTTTCTATTATATTAGAGCAAATTAGGAAATTATTTTTAATAGCTATAGTCTGATAGATGTATTTTATACTTGAGAGGTGTGCCTCAAGAAATAAAAGTTGATTGAAATTGGTGCCACAGATGGATATTTTGAAAACAAAAAAGAAAATCAATAATAGATTAGGCTTGATTAGATGTTGACATTTAGAACTGCACATAGATAATGTTAAAATTTACTGACAACAGGCAGCCTTGTTCCTGATTTGCATTTGTACCTCCATTCTTGGTTCAGGTGGATCATGGCACATACATTGTAAAGGTTAATGAACAAATTACCATGTAGCTCATCTGATTGTTCAGGCTCTAGCCTGGAGGGCTGAATGTGTTATAATGTAGTTTGTCTTATGTAGAAATTAATTTGTTTAATTTTTTTTGTTATGTGAAATTCTGAATTGCTTGAATGTTTAGATGAGTCCAAAATAATTTATGATCTGATTTTCTGTCATAACTTTCTCCATACATTTATTTTATTCCTCTGCAATTTAAGCATAGTTGTATCTGATTTGCATTCTTTTTAAGGGAGAAGAGAGTGAGGATCATGGTCTTTAGTTACTTACTTTCCATTTAATAAATATATCAAAGAGTGATCCTAATAGCATCATTTTGTCTTGCTATGTAGTTTTTGTCAACAATATCTAGCTGTTTATTCCTATTTCATTTTGTCTCTTAGTCAGTTTTTAATGCAGAACAGTACTTCTACCTCCCTCAACAGGATTACCAAATTGATCTTTTCACCCAGTTGGCTTTTGCAAAAATTTAAGCCTTTTCTAGTTCATAACTAAAAGTGATTGAAAAGTCTGAAGAGATTTGTTAACCCTGCCTCTCTGCCTTTAAATTCCAATAAATATATTTTTCTTTTACAAATAATAGTTTGAAAAATAACTGTTATTATTACTGCTCAAGAACTGAAGATTCTTTGGTATTTACACTTTTTTTGTATTTTTGATTTAAACCCCACTTTTGCAGTTTGAGGGGATCACTTCCTTGTCAGCAGCATGCACCCTCAGCAAGTTTGCTGATGACATAAAACTGACAGGAGTGGCTGATACACCAGGTCTTGTTGCCATCCAGAGGAACCTTGACAAGCTGGAGAAATGGGCTGGCAGGAACCTCATGAAGTTCAACAAAGGGAAGTGCCAAGTCCTCCACCTGGGGAGGAACAACCCCGTGCACCAGTATCTGCTAGGGAGCACCCAGCTGGAAGGCAGCTTGGTAGAAAAGGACCTGGGTGAGGACACCAAGGCAAATGGTATCGTGGGCTGCAGTAGGCAAAGTATTGCCAGCAGATTGAGGGAGGTGATCCTCCCCTCTACTCAGTGCTGGTGAGGCTACACCTGGAGTACTGGGTCCAGTTTTGGGCTCCCTCAGTACAGGAGAGACAGGAACATACTCGAAGAGGGTCCAGTGAAGGGCCACAAAGGTGATGAAGCGACTGGAATATCTCTCTTATGAGGAAAGGCTGAGAGAGCTGGGACTGTTTAGCCTAGTGAAGAGAAGGCTTGACAGGGATCTTAGTGTATAGAAATACTTGAAGGGAAGGGTGCAAAGAAGACAGAGACAGGCTCTTTACAGTGAGGCCCGGCGACACGAGCAGAGGCAATGGGCACAAACTGAAACATGGGAGGTGCTCTCTGAACATCAGGAAACACTTTTTTGTGTTTTGAGAAACACTACACTGTGGTGGTTCTCAACTGCACCGTGGTGATTTTGGGTTTTGAGAACACCACACTGTGAGGGTGACTGAGCATTGGTACAGGTTGTCCAGGGAGGTTTTGGAGTCTCCCACGTTGGAGATATTCAGAAACTGTCTAGATGTGGTCCTGGGCAACTTGCTCTAGGCGGCCCTGGTTGAGCAGGGAGCATTGGAAGGTCCCTTCCAACCTCAACCATGCTGTGAATCGGGAAAACACAGCACTGTGCAATTCAAATTTTAGCTGTGAATGTTTCTGTTTCACTCAGACTTGTCTCTCCCTGGCCCCAACAATATCTGTAGTAGTTTTCTATTGCATTTAATTAAACAGGGACAGGGAAAGAACATCTATGGAGGAAGAAAGTAAGTTGATTAGAAATTGAGAGTGGATTAAAACTTTTTCTTTGAATTGTAACTCTGTAATGATATTTTTAAAAATGAATAATAGTATATTTGCTTTTTTCATCCATTTTGTTCTTTTCAACCTTGTGTTTGTACTGGCAGAGGTGGATGTGTACCATTTTGAATTGATAAATAATTTCAGCATCAAAATTTTCATTGGTAAAATTGAATCTGTGAATAATCAGTGTTCTCACAGATATCTGTGCACTATGACACATTATGTAGGATTATTTCAAGAGGAATTAGTTAGGACAAATTGTACTAGGCACTCTTAAAGTGTGCAGATTCAAGAGAAACAAGCTGTGTGTCAGTGAAAGGCACTGTGACTTTCTTAAAGGGAGGTGTAGGAAAGGACAGCTGGACCATTTGGGTATCAGAGCAGAAAACCAAGACCAAAGCTAGAGAGATAATAATCACATAATGAATATACATGCTCTATATTCATTTTACTGCTGTAAGGCAATGCCCCAGAGAAATACAATGGCTTCCAGATCAACTGTGACTGAAGAAGGTATCACAAGGGACACCACAGAGAATGGGAATTTCATAATGTCCAGTATAGTATAATGATGCCAAGCCAAGATTGGTGATAGAAATCAAATGCACATGCCAGTAAGTTTTAATAAACCCAAACTTCTAAATATCGTGAGGTAGAGTCAGAAGTAGAGTCTGCAGTAGAGTTCTTTTTATTTCTTTTGTCTTGCAACATGTGGTAGATGGTTTCAAACTTTCCCATCTAGCCAGAGATAAAAAACCAAGACTCTTAGGTAATAGCTGCTGGGTTTTGGGAAAATCACTAAATCATGACTTGGGACTTAGTTGTATTAATATAGATCCCGGTCATTTGTCTTTGTTTTCTCTCCTTAGCAGTCAATATTATTTCTGTGTTATTTGAATAAAAATTAAATAGGGCCTTTTGAGAACAAAGTAATTTTGAGAACCCTGTTGAGATGTTTGGCCTAAGTATCTTCTTCACTTGTACACATACCTCAGAACAGGAGTTAACAATGTGCTCTGTTAGCAGATATTTTACGTTAGTGTCTCCTTATCAGCTCCCAGTGAGTTTAATAACTACATATGCCAGTGTTTGCGGGATCAGATTATTTCATTTATGTAAGGGACTCACCCTATGAAGTTGGAAGGTCCCATTAATTTACCCGAGATTGCAGAAGTAGGAGTGCATGAAAAAATGCCCAAGCAGCAACATTTTTTCACAGCAGAATAACATACTGTATGTCCATTTGCCTATAAGGATGGCTGAAGTGCATCATCTGGAACTCTGCTCAGTTATGTAAATAAAATTAAGGATACACTGTAATTCAAAGGTGCAATGTTTGGTTTATATAAAAGGCATAAAGGGAATGAGTAGAACTGGAGTTGCTGCATCACAGAACTCAGGTCTAAGTGCCAGACACTGACAAGACCGTGCTGATATTATGGAGTGTGAATGATACCAATATCAAAGTGTATCAAAGCAGTATCAGAAGCTTGGAATGGAAGCAAAGGACAGCAGAACAGAATTGTCTGTTTGGGGTTATTGCTATTAAACAGAAGTTTGTTAGGTTTTTTTTCCTTTTCTATTGTACAAATTTTATTTTGCCTGTGAAACACTAAAAATTGGTTAAAATTAATACAGTAGTTGCGTGAAGCGTTCTTGTGATGTATAAGGAGAAACCTCTTTGCAGGTGACAGGTTTGTGTGTCTTGCTCATATTCTCAGAGTTAAGACCAATTGTCACCATCTGAGCAGATGAGAATTTTCTACCTCTCCAGGTCAGATGAGACTGCCAAAGCAATTTGTGGTTGGAGATTTTTTCCTTCACTGTAGCATGTAATATACTGTACTTCTTAGGTTCATAAGGACTGCTATCTTAAAAGAAAAAAAAAAAAATCCTGCTATGGACAGGTTCTTCATAATACCCTTCAGTTAAGCATCTGCTTAGTTAAAGGTTTTCTGTTTTATAGTGTGTTTAGGAAAGACAAGTGAGTCAATATTCAAACTGTGCAAAGAGTGACTGAAGAACTGTTAATTCTTTTGCACTAATGTATGTAAACTTTTAACTGTGATTATGAATGCTTGAGTCTCTGACCTAAGGGATTCTTTCTTTTCTGATACCTGGTGTACTTATGTCCAAATCAGATGCGATTACACCAAATTCAGTGAGTACGTTGTCCAAATGACCTGATCATGTGAGCTGCCAGATAGTAGCTCAGGTTGACTTCACAGTTTTTCAGCATGCACAAAAAAATCACTTTGACTGTTTGGTTTTGGGCCCTTTACTGCATGGAACATATGTTAAAAGGTTTTTGATCTGGTTTAAACTAAGAGAAAACTATGAAGAGAATTTAAGAAATAGTCTTGATATAAAATGCTTTATGAATAAAGTAAAATTCTTGTTGGTGAGCTTCATGGAGGTAGTATTCTTTGAGCAAAGATAAACATATTTATGCAGCTGTAAGGGACATAAGTATGATTTTCATTGCAGTAAAGTGATACAATTTATGACTAAAGTTCCTAAAATAGCAGTGGGCTATCCCTTTTTTCAGATAATGAAATGGAACAGTATGTTTTTGATAAGGGAGAGGAGAAGAAAATAGAAAGAAGAAAGAGAAGATTAAAAAAATCAAATTCTTCTGACTTTTTACATGAATATTCTAGTTTACAAAACTTTGGGTTTAGTTTGGCAGGAAAAAAGTAATGTGTTCAATAATATGTCATCTCTAGGTGTAAGCATACAGATTTGTAGACTCCAGGCAGGTTCTAGCACCTTTTTAAAAGTACATAATTTAAAAAATATAAAAAATAAATTAATTCCAGTGGAGGGTAGGATAGAAATGTCATCAACTTGAGTCCATTGATTCCATTTTTAGTGCCCAAAACTGCTACAGTTCATAAAATGCAGTTTTACAGGCTATTAGTCCATAATGTGGGTTATGTCCTTTGGAGACTTATGTTAAAGATAAATGGAGTAGTTAAGAAAGATCTATATTGCAGTTCTGTGAAGAGGGTTCAAGAATTATTTAAGAAGTGCTTCTTACTGTGTTCCAAGAGGAAATGGGTTGGAGGGGAGAAGTTACCATCAGCTTCAAAGGAAATTAGAAATGGAAGAGTCAGTTTGTCATTCAGCAAGTGGCTTAAATTCCTTGGAGGTGAGGAAAATATTTTTCTGTAACATTAGTGGCTTTGAAAGGGTTTTTTAATTGTTCTTGATAGAAAAAATAGTATTTGCATTAGTGGTACATGCTAAGACTGTTTACACTTCATCAAGTGGCTCTGTTGACTGTAACTGGAACATGGGATTAGAAAGACCTCTTACCACAAGCAAATGCCTCCTATGATGCTGTATAAAAAACCGATTAGTTTTCATCTTAAGTCTAGTTAAGTGATGTTCCCTCATTGCTACTGTTGGAAGGTTGTTCTGAACTTCAGTGCTATGAAATTAAAATGCATTTATAAAGTACATTTATTAGTGGTTGGTGCTTATTCATTTATGCTTGTGCTGGCATTGTCCCAAAGCTTAAGAACATCTTTCCATTCTCAATTTTTGTCTAGCTACAGTATTGGAGGAGGAGTCATATCTCTTATTTTGGGTTTTGGTATGCTGTTTTCATGTCTCATTCAAGAGATTTCTGATCACTATGACAGTCACAGTTACCTTCGCTTGTTCTTCATCCTGTTTTAATTCATTCTTTCTCGAACAAAGGTGGCCAGACCATGTGCAGCTTTGCTGGTGAGACTTTACTGTTACTTTGTGCAATAGTAGTATTTTTATTAGAAATACCTGACACTTTCTGTGATGGCATTTGTCTCCTCCATTCCCATGTGATTTGATTGGTCCTTGGTTGGCTTGTCATCAGCTAGTATGTGCACGTCTTATCTTCTCTGTCTGCCATTAGGCTCCCACTTCATAAAAGAAATTCTCCTTGGCTCCCTTTGGATTGTCTAATGATTTCACATCTTTCCTTCTTTATTATCCCAGATATGAAGAATCATTCCTTCTCCCCCCATAGCCCCCCACATAGTGTTACAGCCTTCAGTTGTGTTAACAATGCTTCCCAAATTTCCCATGAAAAAAATATCATTAGAACAAGCCTACTTTGGCCAAGGACATTACTTAAAGAATAAATAAGATAAGTCTCATGACTAATCTTTGAGGAATTGCACAACGAACCGCGCAGTTAAATACTGTCTGTCTCAAAAGCATACCTTTTATGCACTTCCTCACCTCTTTTGCTCTCTATTTAAAGCAGCTAAAAACTCTTTTACAACTTGTTTCAGTTTCCTAACCCAGATTTCTTTCTGACATTTATGCAACAAAATGTACATGATAAGCCAGAATGTTCGCTACCAGTATGGCGTTGCCATACAAATAGTAATTTAATATCTTAACTATAAAACCACAAATAATATTTCATAATTTTTGTAGATTCAAAACACTTTTCAGTTTGTATAATTCTGAAATAAGGCTGGAAGAAGTACTGCATTCTCAAAGTCAAATTGAATGAAATTACCCTCAAATTCAGCTGTAATTTTACCTTAATGCATTATAATTCAGATGTCAGCTTTTTCTTCCATAATTTGATTCTGCTTGGCTATTAGTATCGCTCAGTACTTACTCTGTTTTATTGCTCTTAGATGAAATAAATTAAGCTGTATAGCAATATAAAAGATAATATTCATTGTTATAAATTCGGCATTTACAAGAATGAAACATCTTAAATTCCCCCTTCATCTGTTTTAAATTAAGTATGAGATTTAAATCACTTGTTCTGTTTGAGAGCAAGCACTGGAAATGAAGGGACTGTGGACAATCAAAAAAGCACACTGAGATTCTGATCAAGGCATTCATTATTGTTGGTGGGAAACAACGTTAAACAATAATTGATTGCATTCATGTAGAGAAACCTGCCATGAGGTAGTATTATATTCGTAGTCTTAGAATGATTTTGAACAGGTGGGAAAGTGAGAGTAGCAAGCACAATATTTCAAATTGCTCAGGTATGGTGGTAGCTAGCTCTTGTAAGAAAAGAGGCCTTAGATCAATGTGGGTTTATGAAATGTGTAAAAAATTTGTATTCAATTTTAGATATTACCTCCCTTTACAGTTGCTTTTTTAACTAGGGATGTAATTGTATACTTAATTTTCACCCTAAAATATTTCCTTTTAACACTGATTCTCTTCATCTCATTCCTTATTTAATTCTCATTATAATCTCACTAATCCTTACTATAGGTAGGAAAAAATACATGCTAGTAAAAAATAATGTTTGGCCTGAAAATGTTCTTAGATTCCTAACAGTCTTAATTTAATGTGTGCTGACTCTATCAAAGAGATTGTTTACTCCAGAATAACTCTATCATTATTGGAAATGAAACCTTGTTGCAGACGAGCTTCTATCATGCAGTCTGAAATGAGAAGACAGCTTCCGTTGTCTTAGTTTTAGTATGTCCTGTAAATTGCCACATTTTGAAAGACTGTGATTTAGAATTTTAGACAAATCAGTTACGGATGATATATTTTTGATTCTAGATACAATTCTGGTGGCAAGTTGTCTTAAAGAAAATATGTGCAAAACCTGTTAGCTGCCTCCCCTTTCCAACTTATACATCATTCGTGATTTGCACAGAATAATAAACATGTTTCTTTTTAACAGAGTCAATGTTCATCATCTTCCTGTACAGCCCATCTATCCATTACCACTTTTCAGTGCCTTTCCTGACGTTTCCTACAATCCCAGCTCTCTCTTCTGTCATTAATTTTTTTGCTGTTCTACATAACACACACATTTTCTATTCCTTCCTTCCTTCCTTCCTTCCTTCCTTCCTTCCTTCCTTCCTTCCTTCCTTCCTTCCTTCCTTCCTTCCTTCCTTCCTTCCTTCCTTCCTTCCTTCCTTCCTTCCTTCCTTCCTTCCTTCCTTCCTTCCTTCCTTCCTTCCTCCCTCCCTCCCTCCCTCCCTCCCTCCCTCCCTCCCCCCTCCCCTCCCCTCCCCCCCTCCCCTCCCCTCCCCTCCCCCCCTCCCCTCCCCTCCCCTCCCCCTCCCCTCCCCTCCCCTCCCCTCCCCTCCCCTCCCCTCCCCTCCCCTCCCCTCCCCTCCCCTCCCCTCCCCTCCCCTCCCCTCCCCTCCCCTCCCCTCCCCTCCCCTCCCCTCCCCTTCCCTTCCCTTCCCTTCCCTTCCCTTCCCTTCCCTTCCCTTCCCTTCCCTTCCCTTCCCTTCCCTTCCCTTCCCTTCCCTTCCCTTCCCTTCCCTTCCCTTCCCTTCCCTTCCCTTCCCTTCCCTTCCCTTCCCTTCCCTTCCCCTCCCCTCCCCTCCCCCCCCCTCCCCCCCCTCCCCTCCCCCCCCCTCCCCCCCCTCCCCTCCCCTCCTGTATTTCCTTTTAGCCTCAGCAGTTCACATTATGCTCTTGCAAAATTCATTGACTGCTCTGATCCACCCACCAAGCCATTCTCTGCTCTGTAGGCACCATCAGCCTGTTGGTCATTAACTACCTTCATCAAACTGCTGTTCCCACAGCATTCCACTTTCACTGGGTTTTTCCTTAACTGTCAAATCCACTCGATGTTTGGGTAAAAATATTTGTCCTTAACCAACTAACCTTTGGTCTTAGAGTTTGTTGATCTGTTGGCCCCTGGCCTTGCCACAAACAACTGTTTTGCTGCCTCTCCGCAGTACTTCTTCCTTCTTGCTACTTTGCCATTTGCATCTTCTGCAGGTAACACTGTACTCTCTTCTCCAGCTTTAGTTCCAAATCCTTTGTAGTTCCAACTAGACTCTGATTGATTATGCGTATAGCGATGCCACCCTTTAAAACCAGGGAGGGACCATTTTTAGGCAAGACAAAGCCATTGAATTATCTCCTCTGTAAGACTTGCATGACACCTGCAGCGCAGTAAATCTGGGGGTGGGTGCACTAGCTGATTCTTCTTCTGTCTCTCTTCTTTGTGACTTCTAGGGCAGCTAGTGCTATAGGGACACTGCAGCAAAACAGCCCACTGACTCAAAGGACTCCCACTCCACAAGAGGAGCTGGAGGAGGAGGAAGCTGGCTTAGGGCTCCACCCTTCCCCATACCAGTAAGCAGGCATGTAACCATGCTGTAGTGTATTTTTTTTAACGGTAACCAGAATAGAAGAACATGCAGTTTTGGAAGGCCTCATGACAAGAATTAAAAAACTTACACTGATGATAGTTCTTGTAGGTCACTCCGCAACCCAGTTTTCTCTGTGCTTTAATTACATCTGGTAACATCTTCAATGAAAGGTGAAAACAATGTATTTCTATGGAACTGTGTATGTTGGAGCTTTAAAAGATGGGGTCTGTATCAGCTATAGAATTTCCTAAAGGGGGAACATAAAGTGCATTCTTCATATGCTTTTCAAAGTACTTATGCTTAACAAACTTTCTTGGGAAGAAGTACAGGGGCAGTAGTAATTTTACAGGATTGGTCTTTGTTGTGTTGGTAAAAACTATTTCACACTAGATAATAGATCTATATACTGGATAGATAAATAGATACGTAGATAGATGTGAACTTCAACAAGGCCAAGTGCAAGGTCTTCCACCTGGGTCAGGAAAGTCCCCAATATCAATACAGACTGGGGGATGAATGCATTGAGAGCCGCCCTGTGGAAAAGGACTTGGGGATACTGGGGAATAAAAAAATGGACTTGAGCTGGCAATGTGTGCTTGCTGCCCAGAAAGCCAGCTGTATGTATCCTGGGCTGCATAAAAAGCAGCATGGCCAGGAGGTTGAGGGAGGTGATTCTCTCCCTGTGCTCTGGTGAGCCCCAGCAGAAGAAAGGCATGGACCTGTTAGAGTGGGTCCAGAGGAGGCCATGAAAATGATCAGAGGGCTGAAACACCTCTCATGTGAAGAAAGGCTGAGAGAGTTGGGCTGTTTGTCCTGGAGAAGAGAGGGCTCTGTGGAGACCGTATTGTGGCTTTTCAGTATATAAAGGGAGCTTGTAAGAAAGATGAAGAAGGACTTTTTACCAGAGCATGTAGTGACAAGACAAGGGGGTAATGGTTTTTAAACTGAAAGAGGATAAATTTAGGTTGGATTTAAGGAGTAAATTCTTTCCTGTGAGAGTGGTGAGACACTGGAACAGGTTGCTCAGAGAAGCTGTGGCTGCCCCCTCCCTGGCAGTGTTCAAGGCCAGGTTGGACGGGGCTTTGAGCAACCTGGGCTAGTGGAAGGTGTCCCTGCCCATGGCAGGGGGGCTGGAACTAGATCATCTGTAGAAGTTCCTTCTAACCCAAACCATTCTATAGTTCTATAATTCTATGATATACTGGACAGCCTTCCCAGACAAATTGAGCATTTTCATGACATTGTAGTCTTGAGGAGCAAATAATAATTTTAAAATTATTCCCTATTTTTCCTTTAATAGAGTAATTCATCTCCATAGTCGTGGTGTTATTTGTCCGCTTCTTACATTTTCTGGGCTCAAACATTTCAAACAGAATGGCAAAAGAGGAAAAAAAAAAATTGAAGAAAAATGGTATAAAGCAAATTTTAATTCAAACATTCCCTTTGCAATAATCATTCAAATATAAAGATTCCCGTATTCTGCAGTAAGAGTGTGGATGTAGTATTACACAGTCTATATTTGGCATTGCCTTCAAAGTCCCTTGGCAGTGATCCAGCCATCCTCAGTGACATTCCTTTTGCATCACTGGGTTGTATAACAGGCACTTAAGTCTCAAGTAGCCCTTCCAAGTGGTGCTTTGAACTAAGTAAGTCACTGAGTGCTACTGCATTTCCAGCAGTAGTGATGCAATGCTGTACCTGCCAAATCATGCTGCCCAAGATGTGTTCATTTCAGGTCAGTGGAAGCCTCACAAATGCTTTCCGCCTTCACGTGTGTTACACATGACAACCCCTTGTTACCAAAAAGACTATTTTCAGTCATATCAGAAGTGACTGCTTTAATTTTACACTGTTCTAGCAGGAAGTTTTTTTTGTTTAATTATTTTTAAAAAAGTATTAGTACTATGCTGTTAGGTTCCAACATTTTTTTTCTTCTGCTGGCATTTAAAGAGCTGTGGACTGGGAAGAGATATATTGAAAAATACTCCCTGCATCATATCCCAATCGCCTCTTGTATTCTAGAAAATTTGAAAAAAAACATAAGATAATATGGAAAAGCAGTCTTTTTACTTTCTATTCTTGACGTGAAATCAGAAAAAAAGTTTGGTTTCTGCAATTAGATTATCATATATTCACAAAAGGAAAAAAAAGGGTAACTATATACAGTTGAATATGAGACCAGTTATTCAACAGACCAGGCATAACAGTTTATTATATGAATAATGGCATTCTCAGATCTATTTTATGCTCTTCAGTTATCTTTGAAATTTTAATCTCTATGTATGTGCTTTAAAAGTATATCATTCAAAGCTCAAAGACTGTATATAGTAGAGGTGAGTACTCCTCTGTGCTATCGCAGTCTTTTAAAGCAATTTGGGTTTTGGTTAGACAGTCAAAACTTACTTCCTGTCAAGTAAATGACAGGATGTTGTATATTTATTTGTTGATAAGGTTAAGAGTATTGCAAACCTGATTATTTTGTAAAAACAATTGAGCCCTCATGCTGATGTTCCACTGTAGGTAGAGACCAGGACTTTCAAAGTTACCAATTATTAGCATGTACTTTAGCTTGACAGCCTGACCTAGCACCTGTAAAATGTTCATGCTGTGAAAGCTTGGTGCTTGACACCATAAATTATAAATGAAGAGCTAGTAGGAAAAGTGACAGACTCAGTGAAAGAGAGACTTACAAAGCTGAAAAACATTAAACTGACTGGCTGTGTGGATATTTAATCAAAGGAGATAAGAAACATTTTATCATCATGAATATAAACCTAGGATATCTCTGGGAATATTTGTCATGAGTGGAACAACTCTTCTAATAAGTTGCATTTACTTTGGTACATTTTTGAGGTTCTGCATTATAAAAATGAAAACACTTAATATAACCAAATGTTAACATGTTTTCTGAGTTGCCTTTGTGTTCCTTCCTGGGAGGTTTTTTTCACATGAGTTCTGTGAAACTCCTTCTGCACATCATGGTCACTTTCAAGACTACAGCAGTAAGGCCAACTGTATTACATATTTCACTTCTAAAGGAGATAAATTATCAAGCAGATGAGATGCCACTTCTGGAAGCAAAGGAGAAAAACTGATCATTTTGCTTGAGATCATTGACACCTTCAAAAGTCATGACTGCATCTGCTTTGATATGCCCACAGCTTGTGGATCTACTGATGACTTGTCTTAACTGCTGACAGCTAAAATAATTACTAACCATATCACCTCTAACAAGCAGGAAAAATACAAATGTAGGCTTGATAGCCCTCCCCTATCCTTTGTTTGTGACTTGCTTTCTTAGGTCATTAGGGAGATCAGGGAGCATCTCCTTTTATTTGAATATGAAATACTGACTTCATCCTGGTTATGTGGCATTGGCATAGATCTCTAATGGATAATAATAATAATGTCCTGTCACTTCTGGAGGCTCATTTATATGACCTGTGGATAAATTCTGGGCAGTAGTTCAGACTGCAACAATGCAACAGATGGGTATTGAACAGCTGTGCTTTTCCACCCTCTGTACCACTTCATACAGATGTTGTTAGTGTTATTGTTAGCTTGGGAAAGCAGGGTAGTGAAGATCTGCCATTTATGGGCTAATATGAACCTTCAGCTTTCTGTATTGCAGCTTTTCTGCCTTCAAAATAGGAATGACCCTGCTTCATTTTATGATGTAAAAATATGGACTGAATGTAGGTAAACTCTTACTTAGCTGCCTAGAGTTAAGTTATGCTGAACTACAGAAGTAGTAGAAGACAGAGAGGGTGTAGTGAAGAGTCTTTGGCTTTAGCAGAGGGGTCTGTGCCACTGCAGAAGTGCTTGCCTTCGTGTTTCATGACTGTGATTCCAGGTCTGATTTGCCTGTATGTCAGTTTGAGACTCCTGATTCTTGCTCTCAGCCTGCCTGAAGCAGCATGCTTTGCAGCTCTGACCGCACCTGGGAGAACACGCACCCTCAGGGGCCCTGCCAAAAAGCCAGAACTGGTCCCTTGCCTCAGTTCTTGAGCTAGACATCCTCAAACAGCTCTTCATGGGGCTGTGCTGCCAGTCAAGCACAAACTCTTTTTAGTTGCTTCAGCCTTTGTACCTCTCCTAACATCTGTCTGTTCTGTTCCTCGGAGTCACCAAACAGCTAATTTTTCATTATGGTTATTAAGTAACTACTTGAGTAAGCAGTGGCCATCTGTCTTCCCAGTCCCCATTTGTCACTCTATCAGCTGTTCTCTTCAAAACTTATTTCTTTAAAGGGATGTTGTGGAACAGGTCTGTACTGATTCTGGTTCTCCCTCCACTTGAAAAGAGATACGTGACCAGGTTGTAAGGTACCTCTGTCAACCTCCCCAGTTATGCATGGGGCAAAGCCAACAAACCTTTGCAATACCATTTCATACTTTAGTAATAGAGAGGCTAGGTCTTTGGATCAGTGCAGTGCAAGAAAGAATGGGTGCCTAGAGTGGGTTTCATTATGCCCATGAACTCCTGTGGGAAGTTTCTACCCCTCTTGAAGAGAAGTCCCAAGAAATGCAGAGTATAGGAGTAATAGCTATGGAATTATTAACTTCGTAATTAGTCTGACAGTTATGTATAGCTGTTATTATACTTTCCAAAAGCTTTTGTATGTTTTTTTTCACTTATGGATGTTGTCACGTAAACTTTTTGTTCATTTTATCACCACTCAAAAAAAAATAGTAAAAGACATAAAAACAAGTCCTTGTAAGAATGCAAATAGAAGAGGTTAACAGCAAAGTGGAGAATATTAAATCTAGCATTATGACTCCACAAACCAAGTCCCAGGCTAATAGGATTGATTTACACACACAAGTCATTTGTACTTCACTGGTGCAAGGAAAGATAAATCCATTTGTCTGAATTTCACTTGTTTCTAATTTTCATAATGAAGATATATTCAGGTTAATAAACAGACCTGACAAAACTGTCAGGTATTCATGTTCATTTAGAAAAATCTGCCCAATAATCTTCTGTTGACATGAACATGATGGTGAATTGAATATCAATTAGTTTTTTCAAGACAGAATGAAAATTATTACATAGGGCAGCTGGGCTCCTATCATCATTTTGTGACTCCTACTTTTATCAGGCTTAGCTCTTGACCTCCTTGTATCTCATGCATGAAACCAAAAGCTTAGGAAAATAATACAGCTATGTGACATAAACCAGCTCTGGTATTATTTTCTGGACCTGTGAACATCATTAATTTATCTCGCTTTATTTTCACAGCAATCCCTGCTGAAACAGAATATGTTAGAAATGAAAGCTGAGTCAGTGGTTAAGTACACAGTTTCCCTGGCACCTAAAATCTCTTTTTTCTCATCTCATTCTTTGTGAGGAGTCCATTAAAGTAGAGCAGTCTGCTTCTACCTACCAGGACTTACTCTTCAGTTCTGTGTTCCCTGCCTGTCCTGCAGGGCTGACATTGCAGTGCTCAGCCCCTTCTGATGCATTACAGATGTAGGAATGTGTAGGATCTGGCTGATCTGTGTATTTGAGAACCTCCTTCTGTCTTACTCCCCTGTTTGGAAGTGCAGTGTTCAACTAAATCACTTTGAAATCACTTTGACACTGCTCTTGGGGAAAAATCTGTGTTATAGCCTAGAAGAGGTAGAATAATACCTATTTGTTCTTGATTCCATAGTTACCTGAGGAAAAATTAGGGGTTCATCTGTTTCTGAGGTTTTCTTTTAGGTGTGAATATGCTTTCTTTTTACCTCAGTAATTTTATTTTTTCTCGTGCTTGTGAATAAGAGTCATATTGCAGAAGGAAGCACTTATGTTAGACCTTAAAATACATAATGTTTACAGTTGTCTTAGGGCAAAACAACCTGCTAAGTGGCAGAATATGTAGTTAAGATCTAACTGTGTACAATTTGGGATTGTAACTATTACCCCAGAAATATTTCAGTGCAGAAATTGTCATGTATTTCTGCACTGACAGATAAATTTTCGATGTTCTTGGTTTGTTTGGTGCCACTTGAATGTATCGGGTTGATTCTGACAGCTCTGCTTGGTATTCATGAAATGAAACATGGAACCTGCATTACTGGGAAAGGCCATATCTTTTACTGACTGGTGTTACATGCCTGTGACTGATAAATCATTTTAATTTCTCCTCTTTCTTTGAAATATTTATCTGTATTATGAACAGGGATTAAAGTTGTGTAATAAGGCAGCACTTTAATATTGAAAAAAGAAAGTCAATGTGTTATCCTATTAGAATAACCATTTAACAACTTCTGTCATTCATAAGTTGCTTTAGAGAGAAGTTCACCATCACAGTGGTCATATATGCATGTGCAGAAAAACCATCAAAATGTGGACAGTTGTATCGGTGTGAATGTAGGAGAATCTCTAGTTACACTCCACACCAAGGAGCTCCTGTTGTAGGTCATCATGCAGGGAGTCTTTTCTCAGTTCTGTTGTAAAACAGCAGTAAAGGTCGTTTCTCTTTCCTTCATTCACCTGATTATTCCTTTTTGTACACCGGAGAAATAAGTTTCACAAGATGCTTTGTACAGAAAGCTGCTACGGAGATTTCATACCTTGGTTTAAGTAGTTGTAAAGGCTAACAGTCAGCAAATAGTCTCTATTTTAATTGTCTAAACAAGAAAAACTCATTTAAATGAAAGCATCTAGACATAATTGACTAATTTTCAGAATTAATCTGTTGTTTCTATCTGTTTGTTTTTTGTTTTGTTTCTTTTTAGAGTATTTTAGCACAATTCTAAGTAATTTTAATGCGATTAAAAACAGGCTACAAAAACAATGGAAAAAACCAGAACATAAAATTTTACTATTATGTCTTTTGGGTGCAAGGATTCATGTTTCCTGAAAATAAGTCTGTCCATCTCAGCTTTTTTATCTGACTATGTCTTAAGCTTCAACTTTGTAAAACAGGTATTTAAATATGTCCAGTATTTCAAATATTTTCTGATTTTAAAATTTAAAAATTGTAAGTATCAATCATGTCATTTAAAGTAGAGGTATGATGAGATACAGGTATGTTCATGGGCTGTTTACAGGTTATAAATTGTGAATTATAATAATTGCTTATCAGAGAATTTTGATAGGTATTTAAAGTATTGCAATTGCTTGTTTTACATTAAAGTGGTATTAGGAAGAAAATAAAAATGCTGTTGTTAAAATAAGAAATGTTTGTGGTTGGATGCTTCAAACCCTCAAGTTAACTTAAAGCTTGTCAGCCTGTAGCCACAGACTTGTCACATTTTTTAAATCCACTGTCCTGCTTTCAGAAAGGTAGGTGTTAACAATACTAAAAATAAGCCACAGTAAATGCAATAGGCAACTAGCTGATTATATGTTCTAATTATGTTCTTTTTATTATTGAAATAACACATAAGGACTGGTGTCTAGTCCCTGAATATGAAAGTCAAAGGCTTTCTCCAGAAGGGCAGACTTTTACGACCATCCTTCAAAATTTATGGTCATAATTTCAACAGTCATTTCTAGATAAAGACAATCTAGACATGAAGTAGAACAATTGCAGAGTCTTAGAAGATTTTGGTAAAAGACAAATACCTTAATCCCTTGGTGCTGTAGAAGTCATGAAATTAATTAGGCCTATTCGTAGAATTTTGAGTGTCAAGTATTGCTGGGTTTGATTCAGATTTAACATTTTTTTTCTAGCGATTTTGGAGGTGCTGAGGCACACATTAGATTATTTGTTTAGAGTGTGAGCTTTTCTTCATCAGACTGTGGTGACATGCCTTGTTATTTGAAAATAATTATAAAATTGCATTTTTGTTCATGCAAATGTAAGTTAGGTGGATGTTCATATAGCTCCCTGTTCTACAGATATAATCATATATGATGTTCATGGCTTGTTCTTCTAAAGTGTTGTGATGATACAGTTGGGGATCAGTTACATAGCATAAATAATGGAAGACAAAAATCCAAATGGTTTGCGAAGCAATGGCTTATTTCTTCCTTCTACCTTCGTAAACTCTGATTGATGAGAAGTATATGGAGTTGAAAAAATAAATATTTGGCAAATGAAATTCAAACAGAAAGGAACATGTAAGCTTGCAAAAGTGGTATGTAATGACTTGCAGAAGTAATATGTAAAGTCTTACCCACTTAATTGTTCAAATGAAATACCATATCATTCCAAGGTTCCATTAGTTGCTGCTTCCATTTCACTAACTTCAGGGGTTTGACAGTATATGGAATAATGGTACTGAAAATACAGCTGAAATCAATTGCCTCTGCTTCCATCAGTTCTCTCAGTAGGTACAAGAATTACTCTTTCATTTTAAATAATTAGATAAATTAGATCTCTCAGTGTGGTGTCTTATGATTTTAGGTAGCAAGAACAAAGTACAGCACTTGGTTTACTTATCTTGCTTATTACATGGTACAGTCGCATAAAAATATGCATTTCATACTCTACATTCAACAAAGTCTTCCACCAAAAAAGCACAAGAAGAGAATAAATCAGAGCTTCATCTCACTTTTTCTATTTAAGACTTAATCCAGTGAGGTTGGTCTGATGTAACTGAGGAGTCTGCAATGGTTGGCAATGCCTAATAATAATACAACATGAGAATAAAGGGATTCATGTTGATTTTTCAAGTGAGAATGGAAGAAGAGCAATGTGAAAAAGGATAATGTAAAACTGAAGCTTTTGGTATGAAAATGTTGGCTTACATTCCAGTGAGAGATGGAGCAGTAGGATTACAGCAGCCTTCCACTCTCAGGAGAATGTGCATGTTTGCACGTAAGGTACGGGAAGGATAATTATATTGGCTCTGAAATAGCAGGAGCACTATGGAAGTGTAGGAAAGCATAAAATGATATAGCAAAGAGCATAAATTTTAATTTCATTTAAAAAATGCTTTTGCTAAGACATAGGTGATAAGGTTCTCTAGGAAAAAAGGTTGAATCAAAAAGGTGGGTAGTAGCATTTTATGCAAAAGAACCACTGTTTGTTTTAATCTTGTTAGTTCAGAGCCACAGGATTTGAAATTATATCTATCGAGGTAGTAGTAGGGAACAGTAAGACTGAAACAGATAACTGAATTAAATTGGAAAATAGGGTAAGTTATTTCTTAAGCATCTGTATGTAATGTATGGAAGGAAAAATGGTCCTGTGGGGGAATCAGTTTTTGAAGATGTTCACTGGAGACCTCATGTAACTGGGAGTAAAACACCTTACCAATTTAAAGACAGGCAGTTATCCAACATAAGATATATTGCAGCCAGTCTAATAATGTTGCAAAATTCTTAGGACTGAGAGGGTGAATTTATCATAAATAAGATGTTGGGTTTTGTACATGAAAAATTATTCTGACCAGTTCTTATTCATTGGAGGAGAATTCTAATCGTGTGTTTGTGTGAGAGTGCAAGTGTGAAAATAAAAAAGATGAATTGATCAATTATTTTTTAAATTTCTTGACTGGAAAATAATTGATCAATTAAAAAAAAGCCAGTTTTGGGTAACGGCTCAACCTACGTTAGAGGTAATGTGACAGCAGAAACTAGAAATATAAACACTTGTAATAATTAATGGAAAAGAGAGAGTACATGTGGAAATCAATACATGTTATAAGTATAAAGTGTGGAACATTGAAAATAGAAGCTAAGTGTGTTAGGTAAAAGCCAAAGTATCACAACAGTCAGGGCGATGGGACTTTATTGTATTATGAATAAAAATGTTTGTGTGAATGATATTGAACTATTTTTAGAAAGATGCAGAAAATAAGGTGTTCAGAATTGAGAAAATTAGAAATTAGTAATTTATTCACACAACATGAAGAATATGAAATACTTCCCATCTGGCGTAAATAGTTCTCTTCCAAGAGTCCTGAAAGAATTGGCTGAGGAGATCTCTGGGCTACTGATGGTAAATTTAATGAGTTCGGGGACTCAGGGAATTCAAGAATATTGGAAGAGTTTAGGTGTTAGAGTACTGGTTTGAATAGAAAAGGGAAGCACCATTAACCAGGTAACTAGATTTTTATAAAAATCACAGCCTTGGAGAGGATTGGAGGAGTCATTTAGCCCCCCCCATCTGCCCCAAGGCAACATGAGATTATGTAGAAACCGGGTCTGACAGTGTTTAAGGTGTTTTAAACACCTCCTACAGTGGAGATTCCCCAGCTTCCCAATTAGTCATAAGTATCCCTCTTCTTTACAACTGTAGGGGTACTAAGGATTTTCCTGAAGTCTAAAATAAAACTCTTTTTACTGTAATTTAAATACCTTCTTCCTTTTTGGCCGTTAAGGTAGAGAACAGATTATCCCCTTCTGCCTTAAACAGCCTTTTACACACTGGAAGATTGTTAGTGGATAGTCCTTCTAATTTAACCTCCAAGGTAAATGACCCTGGTGCACTCAGACCTTCCAGAGCACAGCCTTTCTAGAGATCTTATCGTTCCCGTTGCTCTCCTGTGGTGTCTTTGTAACTGATCCAGGTATTTTTTGAAGTCAGGCACTAAAAACCAGGCACAGCACTTGCCACTAAAGGCTTAGAAATGCTGAAGAGAGGGTAAGAATTACTCTATATATTTTTCTGGCTATAATCCTGTTTATCTCAGTCAAACAGCATCATCAATACTTTGTTTACTATATGATTTGCTATGACTCCTATATACTTTCCTGGCAGAATCGCTATCTAGACAGGTGCTCCTCATCCTTTATTACTGCAGCTCATTAATCTTGCCTAAACCAGATAGTTGCTGCATGCAAAATAATGGAAATGCTGGAAAATGATTCAATTGATACATATACAATGAATGCCAGTTAATTTGTTTTATGGAAAACAGGCCTGGTCAAAAACTCCAAGCATTTAAATAATTTTTCCCAGCTGATTACATGTTAATTGCCTAAGGTAACTTGCATATTGCATATCTCCCTCTTCTTTCTGTATTCCTCAAGCAGACATGCTGCAGAGATATATTTAGATTTTGTAAAGTATCACAAAATACCACAAAGTGTTCCAACAGTGAAAAAGCTTACTAGTTTTTTAGTAAATGGATTTTAAATAGCTGAGGTCTAAGAAACCTTAAAGTAGTTTTCAGTGACTGTTAAATCACAAAATTTGAGGTATTACTTTTACACCATGCAAAATTCTAACTGGTCAAGATTTTCATTAGTAACACGGAAATAAATATAAAATCAATAGCTGACAAAAGAGTGGTAAGTATATAAATAAAGAGGATATGCAGACATGGAACAGCCTTTATCACTTAACAAAGGTCAGCCCTTAAAAGTAAAACTTGTTTTAATATAAACAAACGGTTCTTTGTCCATTCAAGAACAAAAATGCAACCCAAACTGAAAAATAATGATGAAAAGGAGTGATTCTGTAAAGGACAGTGATCTTGATAGACTAATAACTGCCTATGAGTGCAATGCTGCAGTGAAATATAGGCTAATGTGACCTTAGATATGGAAACAGGATATAAAAATAGGCAGGGTTCTTTATCTCAATATATATTGTTAGAAGGAATGATTTCAGAATACTGCAGGTGATCCTGTTTTTAAAAACGAAAAAGGCCATAAAACCTGAAAAAGAAGTGCAGACACTTTAGAAGAGAGCAACAACTCTCTTGAGGCCTGGAAGTGAGAGACTTTAGAAGCTCAGTGTGTTTGTCTTATAAATATAAACTGATTGCAGTCAATAAGTAAGTTCTCAGAGAAGAAAAAAACTGTGCCACTTTTACCTATTTCTGGGTATTTCTGGGTGTCTGATACCAAAACCTTTCATCTTCTATTTGGCCATCTTTTTACCCAGTGCATATGAGAGATTCTGCATGCAGGACATCCGTAGCTCAGAGTGCATGGCATGAGTTTGCTGGCTAAAGCCGCAGAGCAGCCAATATAGGGCAAACGGTCTGCCAGGCTGGGCAGCACACGCGCCCCGCTCCCAGCGCAGGCACCCGGCGAGTCTGCCCGCCCAGCAGTTGTCACCTGGGTGGGATGTGTTGGAGTGAGCTGGCCTGCAGTCTTGCCAACTTGTTTTCTTCTAAGTTTCGGCACTTTTTCCTGTTTTTTTTTCCACTCTGGTATTTTTCTGCAACTCCCTCAGTTACTGGTGTTGTCTTAAGAAATTAATGTCTGTTTGTCATTCTCGTCTCCTTGAAAATCTGTGGCTTACCCACTATAGAGGTAACAGTGAAATAGTCCACAGTGAGTGAGAGATGAAGCTGAGTGATCTGATGGCCTGTTCTGATGTCAGACTATGATTCCATGAAGTAGGCCAAAATCCTTTATTCATTTAAAACTGTTAGGTCAGACTGTCTGGAGATGTGTAAAGCAAGAAGAGGAGAAAAGAAACGTGAAATTAATGTTTGGAAGGCTTTTTCCTTGGTTGTACAGACAAGATTGTAGAGTTCATCTTCAGAACAGTATTTTGGAATTAGAATTAAAATTCCACACTGTCAGTCCTTGGAGCTCTGCTCATCATAATTTTAAATAAAACATTTCCCTCAGGACCAGGCAAAACCTCTGAAAAGATTAATTTCAATTGTAAAGTCTAATAATAGCAGTGCAAGGTATGTCCAAGAAAAAGGAAACTGGAGCTCAATATGGCATAATGAGTTATAATAATGTAATATCTATTAATGTACTCAAAAACAAATCTGAGCACATTTAAATTCTAAGTATGAATTGTGCAGTTAGCTGAAACAATAGATTTACAGCTCTGTGGTTAAGTCTGTATATTATTGTTGGGCTAGTGACAGCATCCCTAGATCAGTTATGTAAGGAAGGACATGCAAATGCTGAATCTAAGTTCTTTCTATCCAAAGAGATTTTTTAAAAGATCTTTGAGTTCATTTTGAATCGTGACATGACTTTGTAATGGTAGGCCTACACTCTTTCACTCTTGTTCCCTTTGCAAGTTTTATACTCTACGTCACCTCAGAAAAACTGGCTGCTACAAGTAAAAGTTGGATGTCAGAAGTGTCAATAACATTGCTTAGTTGCAACCAAGTTATTATTATCTGCAGTAGTTCCAGACACACACTTTTGCTTGTGCCGGCAGCTAATGGCTTGTCCATAATGGCCACTTTGCATGAAGTCTCATTTAAGGGGAATGGGGCTTTTAATGGCATACAAAGGAGTATACATAAGTAAAAGTAGGGAGAAGGGTCAGTAAACACAGCTTCCTGGTCCCATTAACTTTTTAGGGAATTTTCTCATTTTAAGCATCATATGTAGTGCCCACTATCTCCTTTTAGTCTCTTTGTATGCAAATTTCCAGCTCTTTTGAAACTTCCACTATTCTGCAGTCAGAGGAGAAGCATTCATTCCTGTATGTAATTCAGATGTCTACATGCAGGCATTCTTCTTAGTCTGGGTTTATTTGGCAGAGTGAATTTTCTGCCAAGCAGCTGCGAGTTGGAAGCTTCTTGGCAGTGCATATTAGTCTGCCATCAGGTCTGTGCTGCTGGGGATAGACTGCTTCTTAATTACCTCATTTAAAGATAGCTTGGGTATCTCTGTCCCACACTGAAGTCTATGATGTAGGTATCTCCAAATCACTGAAGTGTGTGAGGATTTTATTACTTTATCAGTGTCCTCATTTGTATAACTGGCCTTGTTGGTTTCACCGCTTTACTGGGGTTTGTATTTCTTTGCCATAAACCTAATGTTTACTTGATCTGCCAGTATTTGCACATTTTTGATAGATAATTATTTTATGTCTTGTAATACAAGTACTGTTGGAAGGACAGTCTTTTAATTTTTATGATTTTAATTTCTGACTGCAAAGGTGATAGCATTCTAATTCTGGTTAGTAGCTCTTTAGTTGTTTGAATAATCCCATTTGAGGTTCTAACAGATTTGGTGGAGCATATATGAGCATACAAGAGGCTTGGAATGTAAAATGTATCAAAAATTGTATTTTAACAAAACTCAGTTATTTGATGGGGATCATTTGGTAAATGTATACAAGAAATGTTATTAGATCATAGTTCAACTAAATTTAAACTTATTTTACTTTCAGTGATTAATTTATTCTAGTTTTTAATTTTTTTGATGTATAGCTTTGAGCTTTCAAGTAGTACTTGATTGGTTTGGGCAAGGAATTAATTAATTCAAGCTCCACTGAAGAAATGAATTAGTTTTCCTTCCTGTATTTTGGGGCTTGTCTGTGGAAGTATTAGTTTTGAATACCTGGATGATGTTTATTAAATCATGGTCCTGCTACCACAAAAATTGTAAAACTGAAAAGACACTTCAAGCCCCGATGCTGTTTGTAGAAAGAATTCATTTCTGCCTGGAGATCCATAAGTAGCAAGATATAACCTCAGGTGAAAACCAAGTATATTTACAAATAGTCCATGTTTGCTGGGTGGAGAGAGGTGGGGAGGAGCGATGGAGAGAAGAAAACAAACTCCTAAGATGAACTGAAATGTTCTCAGAAACCATCTAAGCATTTGTTCTTCTCTACAAAAAGGAAATATCTAAACTCAGTGGCTTGATTTTTTTGGAGGTGACAGATCCGCAGTACTTTATAACTTGAAGGTTTACACAGGAGACTGCTGCATCACAGGCCGAGTGGGAAGACGCTTTTCTGACTCTTCAACAGAGTATGGTAGCCTGATGCAAATAGAAAATACTATGACAGCTGTAAATCACAGCTTTTTCAGTAAGCAGAAGGCAGCAATAGTCTCAGTGGGGATAGTGATTCCATTTTCTGGAAGTAAAATAGGGCTTGTAAAAAAATGTTTAATTTATGCTCAAGTTATTCACAAAGTTTCTTAAACTGGTGAAGTTGTGGAAAGCAGAATACTCCCCTTTGTTGAATAACCTTTTTAAAATGTCATTAGTTTCTTCAAATAAATCATTAAACTTTTATTTGGTTAATGTTGAGCTTGTTGCCTGACTGCAAATTTGCTGATAAGACTATTTCAGTTTCAGGTTAAAAGTCAACATACATTCAGATATAGGGGAACTCTAATTGTCACTAATACAAAAGACAAAGGAAGATGCTAGGTCAAGTTTCCTCTAATAAGCTGACGAGTTCATACCCTTTCCATGCCAATGTGCCTTTTCCATAAGGCAAAAAGCCATGATCTGGCTTCTGCTGCTGCTGCAGCTGCTGCTGTACTGCTTTATAGAAACACATTATAGATAGCTGTACATTGATTATTTGGACAGATAAGAGGTGGAAGATGTGCAACAGCATAAACCCCCCAAATGTATGGCTAATGGTGTCACGTTCCAAACCAATAGCTTCATTTTTCTTCATCATTTAACCATCCAAAGAACTGGAATTTGTGGGCTGTAAGGAGAAAATGAGCATTCAAAACACGCCAACTTGATGATTAAAACAAACTGGCCCATACAATACTTGATTCTATGTTTAAATCCTAATTTACATTTCTTAAATTAGAGGGTCAGATGAAACAATTCCATTAGAGGGCAGCAGTACATGTAGGTACAATGTCTCATGTACTAAATATTTAGTTTACAGTCAGCTTCCTTATCACTATGAACTGTGTTCTGTGTAATTTTTGCATATTAGTGAAGAGAAAAATGAAGCTAATGTAATTTAACATATTACAGTAAGGGAAAAACTTTTTTATATGCAGGTACAATAATGCACATCCTGTCATGTATTTAAAAACCAAAACAAATGTGACAAGTGTCACAAAATATATGTAGCACCTTCCAGCTAAAATATCAACTCTAAAGTTGTTAGTCTTTCTGTGTTCTTTCTGAATTTTACAATTTGTATGATGTATAACTTTATTTCTGGGAAATTTTGGGTTTAAAAAAAAAATCTTGTTTTTCCTTATTAGCTTTAATGCTTAAGTCCATGTGCAGACTTTCTAGATTTCCAGGCAAGGGATTGCAGAAATGTGCATGCTTATTCAGGCCCCTTTTAATGATTAAGCATTGGTAGTGTATTGTGATTTGGCAGTGACTTCTTCAGGTTTTCTATGAGTTACATCTTCTGAGACATTTGGTAGTGAAATGTAAGCCATGAAAGCCTAAATGTTTAGGTTCTGTTTTTATTAATACTCCATTTTAATTGCTTTAATAGCTTTAAGCAGATATACCTGGCTAGTATAGCTGGTTCAATTCATACCAGTTTAATATTTTACTATGTTGTATGTGTCTAATTCAAGCAATACCACAAACATACCATTTCTTTTTCCATTTTCAGTTGTGTTACTTGATACTACAGCTGCCCTCGGAGAACTAGGATGGAAAACGTTTCCTTTAAATGGGGTAAGTCACTTACTATTTTGTTTTATTGTCTTGATTTTGGCATTCTGACACTCTGGAAGTGAATGGCAAGAATATCTACCTGGGTAGATATTCTTGCGATATAAACTTGTCAGAAAGATTTTAGTTGTTCTCAGGACTGGAGCAGCCTGTGTTGTAAGTAGGAATAACAGAATGATGTGAGGACACGTTATTATGCCCTTTTCTTGCTTTTCTGAGTGTTAAGAATCTATCTTACTTTGAATCTGATTCTAATTGTTACACATCATAAAGTGCCATGTTAAAAAGTCCTATGCTAGAGTTAGTACTATGTTATGAATACGTTTTTTGTGAAATAAAAGGAAAAATAGTTTTCAATTTTTTAACTTGAGAAAAAATTTTAATAATTTAAGAGAGGATTAATATGGACTTCAGCATCTGGTAAAATGGTATCAGGTTAGCTAAATCAGAAAAACATTGTAAATACGTTAATGTTATTTAACCAGTTTAAACATTTAGAGAAGATATTTAACTAGTGCTTTTTTCCCTGCACCGATCATTCTAGATTAAAGTTCACTATTGCAGTTTAATGTCTTAAATGGGTTCACTCTACTGTTAGTACAGATTGCCCGGAGGCACTTGACATTGCGTACAGGGCCCCAGAGCTTTAGAGGTGTCTGGTATACTTGGAGATGGTGTGGCCAGGTGAGCGTAGGGAACAGGAGCATTTTACTCTTTGAAGTTCAACCATCAGTGCTTTGCCAGTGGCTATAGTTCCAAAACTTGTCTTCTCTTTCCACCCAGCTAATGCACGTAACAGAGTATCAGAGGCATTTGTAGTTTCACTTTTTGATTAAGATACAGTATACTGGAGCATTTAACACCTTTTTATCAGCTTCTAGTTCTGATGTCACTGTAGATATTGTATATCACTTATTTTTATATTAGCTGGCATTATCTCTTAATTCTTGTGTATGAGGCATATAATTACTTGCTTCTTTGAAATGAGCTCAGAAAATACTGTTTTTCTGAGTGAAAAATCTTGTTTTGTTTTTAGTTATTTTATTTCTTGTGATCCATTCCAGAAGAAAGTAGAAACTGTCTATCCTCAGTACCATTTCTATAAAATGCCTTCTGTGTCTCTGCCCTCAGGGCTTTCAAGCAACGTGACATTTCTTAATCTCAAACTATTTTCAACTTTATGGATTACTCTTTTTCAGGGTTTTCCAATTCTTTGTATTCCTAGACATAATTTCAGTCTGTTACAGATGCTTCTGAGGTTTACATTTTGTATGCAGTCTCATGCAATCTTGAGTTATAATTCGGAAAGTTTTATTTCCTTCAAAAATCCTGAACAAAGCAAATACTGTCATACAATATGATGAGAAAATATAGCAAGGAATTTCTGCTTTAGCAAAAAGCAAATACTGTCATATACTGTGATGAGAAAATATGGTGAGGAATTTTTTGCTCTAACTTTGTGATGAGCTCCATTGAATTGCACAGGGAGGCTGGCTTTTGGAAAGCACGTTAAGATATAACTTCAGTTATTCTCTAAGTTCTTAGAAGCTTTATTACCCCAACAACAATAATCACAATATACAAGCACAAAAAAACCTGCACTCGAAGTTGATTTAACACACAGCTATTACAACATAACTATTTTGGTTGGTCCTACATACCCTTAGCAGCATATTGAGGTTTTCAAGTGTTTAGGACCTTTGCTGTGTTTTAAAAATTGGCAGCACTTACTACGATGCGGGGAGTTTACATTTGAGTCAGTACTTGGGATTCAATTATTAGAGAATTTCCCAAATAAGTACAATTTGTTTTTTTAAAAAAGTAGCTAGAATAAATGTGTGGGAGAAAAGTGGTTTGTAGCATGAGGAAAACATACAGAATAAGGCTTCCTGAGACATAAAATAGGCAGAAGAGGCTAGAGTGGAAACTGAGAGGAAGTGGGTAGATTGAGTATGGAGAGGTAGTTAAGAGAAGTGTGCATGCACTGTTACCTCAGGAAGAAGGTATGTCTGATGATGAGTTAATCTAAGGTGCAAATGGGTTAAAGATTCATGTGCACTACAACAAATAAGTTTTCGAACAAACTTTTTGGGAAATTGTGCAGGTGAGAATCCATGATTTGGAGAAGCACAATCCATATAAGATACTGGTCACATACCGCAGAAGATGACTGGATACTCAGACAAACAAGGTCCTCCATTTCTCACAATGGAATGAAGGAAAATGCGTTAGGTCAACATGCCAGGAGAGGCTGCTGTGAGCAGTAGGACCTGGTGGCAATGCTGCACCTCTGAAATGATGCACAAAGAAGGAACAAACAGAAAACCCCAAATAAATAGTGGAGACAAATGACTTATATGAAATGAGAGTTATTTCTCTCACTCACTGACAGTTATGCAGAACTGCCGATTAAAATAAAAGTTTGCTGATTTTTCAGTCAGTGTCATTCTGACAAACTTCATTAAAATATACCAAATGTACAGTTTGGTTTAGGTATTTGAACATACTGAAAAATTGCATAGAGCTATTAAAATATGAAAAGTTGCATTACTTCAGCTTATAAAATACTAAAGATACTGAAGTTAAAAACTAAACTGTAATGTATTTCTAAACTGTTTTTATTTAAGTTATTCTGGGATCCTGTACCTTTTACAAAGGTAAAAAGAAACTTGAACTTACAAGTGCTCATGTACTTTAGAGAATATGACATTTGTATGCTTCTTCATGTCATTTTTGTATGCAGTCTCTGCAACAAAAGGCCAATGTTCGTGTTAATTATGACTTGATTCTTACTAAAATGTAAGGCAAAATAGTGCTTTTGGGATCGACTAATAACTCCTATTATACTTACTGATTTAGTAAAGAACAGTAAAACTGGTGTATTTCTAAATCTTGCACAAACATCAGAGATGTTGTATTATGTCCACAGTGCTATCTAATCTGAGTTACTTATCTATCCTAATATAATGCACAATATGGCATAATTATTGGTGTAATTAAGAATATCACTGCAGAAATAAGAACACATTTGTCCCATGATGGGCACATCAGCATTTTCCCTTTTCCTGGAGCAGAGTGACAGGTTTTGGTTTGTTTGTGCTTTTGATAGGGATTTTTGTTCAGGTACTACATAAATCGTACATGTTACTTTAATCAAGCTTTTTTCCCCCCCCCAAAATAAATGCATGTGTCTGGTGTTTACATGTGTAAGAAAAATGTCATTGACATATAGTTACTGCTGTGAACATTTTTGGGGTTAGGAGGGTGGGATGATAGGTTTTCCTGAGACTGTGACATGAACAGAAGTCATTAATTTACTGACATACTCAGTCACAAAGAATGTTTCTATTGAGTATGCCTCAGAGATTTTCAACTAACAGGCTAGGGTGAAATAGGAGAAAAAATCAGGAGGTATTCTTTTGGAATTTGCAGAACCTTAACCTTTACCTCCCAGACTTGTTGTTTATAATAGATTCATAATGTAATGTTTGCAAGCTTTCAGCAGTTTTGGTAACCTCTAGCGGTACCTACCCAAGCAAGTAAATATACAACACAGTAGTTTTGTATGTGGCATTTGTATGCAATCCCATCATTTAGCTGCAGATGAGCCATGCACAACTGTGTCATCCATTCCTTTGTAATATAATACATGATTTTATTTTTTCATTTTCTTCCCAGTTATTTGTGCAACCTTCCTGAAGCATGAGAATACAATAGTTTTTCCTACAAATTTGTTTTCTTTATTTGCTTGTCAGATTTCTTCCTTGTATTTTGAACAGGTAATAAATTAAGTGCTTAGAGCTACAAAAATGCAGCGTAAAACATTAATATCTTTGAGGTCAATAGAATCAGCTTTTGTTGGTTGAGTTCCAATTTAGCTTCTCAGTGATAGGCTGTCTAAAATTTCTACTTTAATAATGAACACATCTGATACTTCCTCTGTTCTTTGGGCTATAGTTCAAAATGACCGATTGATTTATGAAAAAGCCTGTGCTATGGAATGAAAGTAGATCTTTACTCAACAAACTGTCCCTCCATAACCTTGAAAAGGCAGAATAAGGTTTTTTGGATTGGTACAAAAAATGGGAAGGAACTCCTTCATAGGTTTCAAAAGAGGATGTGAATGTGTGCTATGGGCAGGCCAGTCGAGTTTGTGTGAACTGTTATCCAGGGTTCCAGCTGAAGTCTGTTCACTGACCTTGGGGTCAGGATTATTTCTCTTAGGTTTTCTCACTACAGCCTGTGGTGCTGTGACTGTTAGAAGGGCAGGTTTTTTTCTAGGGGATTAAGCACTGTTTAAGTGGTTAATAAAGCTTTGAAAATTAGGGAGGAAAGGAAAAAACCTGAAAGCCTAACTGAAATGTGGTGGTCCACAACCTTCACTTATCTATTAGCAGTAATACTAATGAAATAATGTACCTTTGGCAACTCCAGTTGTTGGGTTTTTTTCCTTCTGGCTTCACTGTAACTTCAAAAAAATTATTATTTATTACCCATTGCATTAAGCAATGTAACACAATTTTGTGAGCAAAATTTGCTTATGAGCTATGGTTTGGAGACTGTTGTCATAAGGACCTGTCTATTCCTGATAAACTTCTTCTATAAGTACCCCTGCTTAACTCTAAGAATGCCGTATTTTGCATGAGCTGAACGTACTCTGCAACTGTTGATTTGGGATAAAGTGTTCTTATTTGAAGAAGAAAATTAATCGTGAAAAAAACATTCTGCTTCTGACATTAATCTAAATTTTAACCTGTGTGTAGCCACTTCATAAACTCCCAAAAAAGTTTAAAATTAGCATAAAAGGAGAGGAAGGTGACTCATAACACAAAGCTAAAAGAAATTATTCACATGTGGAAGGGGCTTGTTCCAGCTTTCTTGACTTGTCAGGCAAAATGTATAGCCTCAGCTGTAAAGAGCCTACTAGAAGTCCTCTAAACTATTTGACAGCTGTGTGAGTGATGAAACTATATTAATCCCAGTTCCCGGAGTTATTTGAACAGCTTCCTTGTCAATTGTTAATTTTCCTATTGATTTATCCGCAGAAGTAATTCTGTTTTGAATATCTTCTTTCTTCAGGGGATCTTTAAAGTTTTTTAAGAACTCTCACTAATATACAGTTTTAGGGGTTTTTTTTCTGTTAAGAATTTGTTGAGACTGGACTTGTCAAAGTACTGATTTTTTTCTCCCTACTACACTGATTATTTTACCCTCTCTGTTAAAATAATTGTTTTATAGTAAATGCATCAGTTAACAATTCACTTTTTAGCTCCTTCTTAATTAATTAGAAGACATTTCTATAGTGTATGGTAACACATTTTTGAATGGCTTAGTACTATTTGTCACCAGTACTCACTCACTAATCTTTTTTCAGGCTGCAATCAGAGATGATACTGAGGTTTTCCAGTGCCAACTTGCAAACATTTTTTTCAATGTAGCTGCATCCATCTTCACCTTCATTTTTTCACTGATATCTCTGAAGGTGATTGGGCCAATATGTCTTGGAACATTCTTTTACAATATTTAAGATTTTTAACTGTTAATTTTCTTAAGTAGATTGATTATTTTTTAGAATTCTCCTAATTTCCTTTGAAGTCACATAAAAACAGAACACTTCTAAAGAAAGAGAGAGAAGCTTAGGCCTCTTCTTTTATTAAAACTATCAATTAACAAAGCAATTAGCAAAAAAAGTAGCATTCTCCAATACAAATTCATTGGATGCATAAAGAGTAGAAAACAGTGTAAGAAGTTAGCTAAGAAAGTGGACTTAAAGAAAAGAACAAAGAAAGGCAGTACAACTTTACTGTGTGAAATGATAACACAAGAATCAGATGCAGCTTTAGGCACAACACACAATATAGAAAGAAGGAATTTAAGGTGGGGAAATGATAAGAGAGAAGAGAGCAAGTAATGTGAAAGTGGTAAAAGATAGCAAGATAAGCAAGTAAAACATAAGTATCTGAGATACAAGACTAAGATGTGCATAGTGAAATCACTAATACACACAAAAAGTGAAGTTAGTGCATTAAACATGCTCAGGTAGTAGTATGGCATCATAAGAAAAAGGGAGGGAGTGTATGGTAAATACTGTGATACTCAGTGTCCACAATTTAGTTCTATATTTCATATTATCTTGTTATCTACAAGCAGAGAACTACATTTTACAGAAGATAACAACAAACAAATAGTACAGATAATAGCATGAAAGAAATGCAGATTCTGCTCACTGTAGTTCCCAGTCATTTGGATTTGCCTATGAAATAGAAACCTGATAAGTTATGTGTATTTGTAAACATACACATTTTCAAATCCATATGGCCAATTCAATATTGATTTTAAGGATTAAGGTGATTTAAACATTTCATGTAGCAGGGTGAATTACAATATCATCAGTGCTTCTAATCTTCACTTTTAATACTGTGACTATCAGAACCCAATAGATATTTAAATTCTTTATGACCAGAAAGAACAATTCATCAGATCACCCTTATATCAGAGGCTGTAAGATTTCAAGCCTTGTCATTGCATTTACTCAGTAACAAGTAATTCACTGAAGTAATTCTTTTTAAAAGACACCATAATTTCCCTTGGTAGTTTGTTCCATTAATTAATTAGATCACTGCGTAAAAAGGGGTTCCTACTGTCTGATTCTTCTTTCTCAGCCTTATACTGTATCTAAATCGATCAAGTCCTTCATTGTTCCTTCTCCTACTTCTCCGAAGTTCAAATCATTGTGTGGTTCTTCTTTTTTGAAAATACGGACACAAGTATGTACTATTTGCAGTCAATTTCATTATTTTCTACTGTTACAAATCGTCATGCCTCTTTTCTTTCCGATTCTCCCATTAACCATCAAAGAGAGTTCCCGGTAGGATTTCTCACTACAGTAATAATATTGGGAGCTCATGTTCAGCTGGTTCTCACTGTGACTCGTAATTGTCTTCCAGAACTGCAGTTTTATACCACATAGTAATCTATCTGTTAGGTAAAACTGATATTCCCACCCCTAGATATGTAAATATACATAATCTTTCAATGAGTGTTCCTGACCAAAATATTTACATCATTCTGTGTGACTTTTGTATTCTAAATATTTACCAAACAACTTACCTTTGAAAAGTCTCATTAGAAAAAATCAGTGTTTCATTTTTATAGCTAAATATGATATTTATGATGCTATATGACTATACAATGGATGATAATGCTTCTTAATCTCTGTAATCTCTGCTTGAATATTGTAAACTACTTTTTATGCATAATGTGACACCCAATATAATGGCTGAAAAAGGTCACAGCATGTTATGTTCACTAAACCATCTTCATAAACATAGCTTAAGGGCAGGACTTGTGGGGTGAATAAAATACTTTAGGGTATTTAAAACCAGAATTAAGAAATCTAATTGTATTTATTAGTTCCTGGTCTGCTCTGTGGTTGGAGAATCATGATTAGTGAACAAGGAACTGTAATTCAAAGACATCCTCTGCTTCTTAATATGACATATTGTGGTGGATTGACCCCAGGCAGCAGTTTAGCCCCTTCCCAGTTGGTTGCTCACTCCCACCCAACAGGATGGGGGAGAAAATCGGAAGGGCAAAACCTTGTGCGTCAAGATAAAGACAGTTTAGTAAATGGGGGGGAAAAAAAGTGATGCAGTGGCACTTATTCACCATCTCCCACCAGTGGACCGATGCCCATCCAGTCTCCAAGTAATGGCTACATTGAAAAAACTACCACCCCCACCCCCCAGTTTGATTTCTGAGCATGATATTCTATGGGATTGAATATTCTTTTCATCAGTCTGTGTCCCCTTGTCCTGGTTTCAGCTGGGATAGAGTTAATTTTTCTTCTTAGTACCTAGAATAGGCTGTGTTTTGGATTCAGTATGGGATTTGGCATGAAAAGCATGCTGATAATATGCCAGTGTTTTCAGTTGTCGCTGAGAGACCAAGGACTCTCCAACTCCCCATGTCCTGCCTGCGTGCAGGTGCACAAGAAGCTAGGAGAGAGCAGAGCCAGAGCACTGGACCCAAACTGGCCAGTGAAATATTCCATATCATGTAACGTCATGCTCAGTATATAGAGGAGGGTCAGCTGAAAAGGAGGGGGTTCTGTCTCGCTTCCGGGATTGCAGTTTTGGGATCTTGGTGTTTTGGGATCGCTAGCTGGGAACGGACTGGGTATCAGTTGGTGGGTGGTGAGCAATCGCATTGTACATTAACCATTTGTATTTTCTATTATTGTTTTATTTTATTACAATTATTAAACTTTTTATGTCAACCTATGAGTCTTCCTTTTCCCCTCCAATTCTGTTCCCATCCCCTGAGTGGGGGAGGGTGAGCAAGCACCTCTGTGGTGTTTGGCTGCTGGTCAGGTATAAACCACGACACCCCTCCCCACCTCTTGCCTACCCCTAGTCTGTTCCTTGAGAGGGCAGAGTGAGAAACAGAGAAGGCCTTGATGCTGTGCAAGCGTTGTTCAGCAACAGCTAAAACACTGGGGTGTGATCAGCACTGTTTTGGTCACCAGTCTAAAACACAACACCATATGGACAACTATAAAGAAAATTAACTCTATCCCAGACAGACCCAGTAAACATAATTAAAATTAAAGTTGTGTGAAAGTCAACAGGAAAAAATGTCAATACCAAAATAAGACTATCTGAAGCTGTTTCACTTTTATTCCAAGAAAATCATGGCATCATTTAGGTTGGAAAAACCCTTTAAGATCATCGAGTCCAACCATAAACCTAACATTGCCAAGTGCATCACAAAGCCATGTCTTTAAATGCCACACCTGGTGACTCAACCACTTCCCTGGTAAGTGTGTTCCAATGGTTGATAACCCTTTCAGTGAAGAATTTTTTCCTAATATCCAATCTAAACCTCCCCTGGTGCAACTTGAGGCTGTTTCCTTTGTCCTATCGCTTGTTACTTGGGAGAAGAGACCAACACCCACCTCACTACAATCTCCTTTCACGTAGTTGTAGACAACAGTAAGGTCTCCCCTCAGCCTCCTTTTCTTTTAGGCTAAACCCCCCCAGTTCCCTCGGTTGCTCCTCGTACGACATGTGCTCCAGACCCTTCACCAGCTTCGTTGCCCTTCTCTGGACACGCTCGAGTAATTCAATGTCCTTTTTGTAGTGAGGGGCCCAAAACTGGACCCAGTGTTCGAAGTGCGGCCTCACCAGTGCCGAGTACAGGGGGATGATCACTCCTCTAGTCCGGCTGGCCACGCTATTTCTGACACAAGCCAGGGTGTTATTTGCCGCCTTGGCCACCTGGGCACAGTCTGTGGAACAGAGAACTGCAGCCATGTGGATAGATGTTGCAGAAGCAGCAAGAAACAAAGTTTTAACTGAGGACAGTTTTGAGAAAAAATGCATCCAAAAGTCAAAATTCTTCCCTCTATTACAGCAGTTCAACTGCAATAAAGATATGTAGTTACATCTATGAAAGCTCACCAGCAGGACTTCAGAGGTGTCACAGAGGCTGTAGTTTTAATAACACGTTTAATAAAAGGTAAGGATTTAGCTGTCAGAACATTTAACAGGGATGAAGGAAAAAGAAGGAAGCTAATCAGATTTCCACACAATATGGAGAATTTACAGACATGACATTAAGAAAAATATTTGAAGTCACGTATTTGAGCTGTAATTTGGACATAATCAGACACCATGGTCTGCAGTGCCATATTTAGAATCCTTTTTGATGGTCAAGACATTGTATGAGAGAAAAGGTAAGTTGAGAGGGTATTTTTTTAGATTAATTTCTATCTGCAGGGATTAAACTATTAGGTATATCCAAGATCTAGTTCAATGTGCAGCAAATCTTTTCTAAAGGAATTGCTGTTGCTAATAAGAGATGACTTGCCTGTGGGAGTCAAGTTTCCCATTTCTTTTAGGAGCATCTTTTAAAACATAAAAGGTTTTCTTGAAAACTGTATGTTTCTGGGACTGTCAATGTCTAAGTGATTTGGTGCATGCCTGAATTTTTGTTTTTGTCTCCATTTCCTTAATTTGCTTGCATATGTAACCTGAAAACCCTGGCCACAGAATTAGCTGTGACTGTGCTGGGAATCTGAGTATCTACTGGATTAGATGCAGGGTTACCAGAGCATGTTCCATCTGAAATGGTTAAATTCACAAAATGTTCTAGGCGCTGTGAAGAAGAAATATTATTTGTCATCCTCATTTTTTTTTAGTGTATATATATTTGGGCAGTATCCTGATTATTTTTCATTTGGTTTTGTGTGAAACATCTACTTACAGATGCCATGGAGGATAGTTACTGGCAAAATAAATTGTTGTGTTCTTATTTGGATATCACAAACACATTTTGGCCCATTTGTGCTTGCCACTGTGCAGTCACAGATCTAAAGCGTTCATAGCCTGAACAATGAGATATAATTTGCTGTAAATTAAAAAAAACCCCAGCAAGCCACTTGTAGGAAAGCAGATATAATGAAGGAGAATTATAAACATATTTGAATGGTTCAGTACAGAACAGCTATATACTTAAATAGTAATCTGTAATAGTAAAGCAATAGAAGTAATCTCTAAACTGCTCAACCAAAAGCAATTTATTGTATTTTTAGTGTATTATGTGGTAAGTTTGAACTTTATGATAGTAATGTTGCATATACTTTTTGCATTATTTTTCCATTCCTGTTTAATTGAAATGGTACTCTATACAAATATATTCCTAGTAGAGGCAAAGTTTCCTGTCTGTAACTGGAACTATGGGCCACCTGTGAAGCAGAAGCATTTTTTGTACTGGTTTTTGTAGTAAGATGATAATTTACTAAGATATCAAGCTAGGAGCTTGTCCTCTCCTTTTCATCCTTCATGACTATTCAAATATTTAAACGTAAAACATACCAAGGGGGGGTAAAATCCATATTGAAGCCACATAGCTGAAATTCAAGTGTATCAACTTAATAGTGAAATGATATGACCCTTAGTGAGTTGGGCTCTTTCTTGTCCAAGATGTAACTTCCCTGACTCCCTCCTCACACCAAATACACTTTGCTTTCTTACTTGTCTGTATGTTTCCATGACCATTAAGGACTCTGTTTTGTTGGGTGTTTTAAATCACTTTTGAGTAACATCAGGAACACAATAAAGAAGGAAATAAAGCAGGCAGTCTTGTAGTCCTTGATGCAGAGGAGTGCTATTTAAAATACCAACCTTTTTTCCTTAAAACATTTGCTTGTACTGTGGTTAGAAGCAGTTCATGCACTTAGTGCCCAGAAACTGCCAAATACCAAACGTAAACCTATTTACTTCGTTTTCTTAGGATACTGATTTTAATGTATCTTGTGTACCACATATACTTTAATTATAATGCACAAAGAAAACTGATTATTATTCAGTGTATGTTGTATATTATGTAGCAAAAGAGAGCACAAAGTGGCAGTAGCAGTATTTATATTTTCTGTTACGTTTCTCATTGTAGGTATGAGAAGCATTATAAGTAGTGGAGCACAGAAAACATCTAACCTTTTCATTTGTGCAAGCCCCACAAAATGTGTGCTAAATCCTGTATTTTTTCAAAAACATGTTGGTTGGAAGTTAAAATAAATAAGAGAACCATACATGGGTTGCACATCTATGTACTCATAGGATGAAAAGTAGCTTTTAAATCTTTGTAGTTTGCACGTTCATCTCTTGCATTCAGATGTTTACAATATCTTGGCTACCAAAAAGGTCAGTAAGAAGAAAAAAGCAAGCATAATTTAGTGAAAATTAACACATACTTGCCTTTTTTTGTATAGAGAAAGAATCACATTTTGAGAATGAAAACGTACTGGGTTGAGGGAGGAAGAATGATTCACTTAAGCTGTGTGGGGTATATTTTCAGCAGTGTTGAATTACAGAATTTTTATGGTTTCTGCCAGCATGTAAAAAAACCTTCAGTCATACCCATTCCCAATTAAATATATTGTTCTGATATAGTTTAGCGTTCACTGTGCACACACATGGAGCTAGAAAGAATGCCAGATTGAGTGTTGCCTTCATTATAAAACCATGGAAAGGAAAAGACAAAAGGAAAGCGGAAGAAAAGCAATATTTATGGAAATACCAGGTGCATACTGAACATCTCTTTATCTGAACCACTGTATTTTCAGAGACTTAAGAACTGCTATGCTGAACTCATGGGAAATACCCCTTGAAATTCCTGTGTGCTTAGGAAATGGTCTCATAAATGCTTAAGTAGTTGATAAATAGGTATTCTGAAAAGCAATCTCTCTGGATTGTTCAAAAGCCACAAAAAAACCTTTTTTCCAAGAGAATACTGTAAAAGTGGCAGCAGCAAAAGATGCTCACGGCCAGTTGCTGCTTTTTACTCATATGCTGTGTTCAGTAATTGAGGGAAACTCTAGGCAAACTGCTGCTTTCATTTTAACATTTTTAGTGACAGGAATAATTTATTTTCTAAAAGTGGATCTTCTATGTATAATGAAAATGAAAGAATTAATATATTCTTAAGGATTTGCAGTAGGCTGACCTTATATTGGAAGCCCTTACAGAATTAACAGAAAAGGAAGTTAAAAAACCCCTTTACTTTTGATGCTTTTACAGATGTTTAAACACATTGAATGAATTTTTGAAGTTACAGAAAAGCAACCAATTTATCAAGAAATCTGCAAGCTTGAGACATTCTCTAAGCCTCTTTTAAATACTTAAGTACACGCATAGTCAGTCCCCTTTGCAAATTGCAGTAAATCGTTTATGTTCTAATGGTGCTTTAAATTATGAGATGCAACATGGATACCAACGGTTTTAACAGCTGTAAGGATGGGAAGACTGTATACAAATAGTTTTTCTGCTGTGCTGGAATTCTTACCAAGTGGATCTTAGTACAGCAATTAGGAACAGTTTGGGACGCAATTAAATACTGCTCTATTTCCCAGACTTTCTTACCTTGTGGTGCTGAGACAGACCCTTCCACTACTTTTCGATAAAGTGTGTGATAAGAAGGACTCTATCACTACCATGTTGACATTGTCTGCAATCTTCACGTTAGTTGCAGTCTTCAAGGGCTTAATAAATTTGGTCTTCCTTGTAGGTGGAGACAGTTTTCTCTCTGCTTTTCCTTGCTCCACTTGTTTTTCCTTTGTGTGTATTTTATCTTCTGTCAGAAGGTCCCTGTTTTACCAGCTTCCTCACTGACATGTCCTTCTTTGTCCGTGTATTCATGCGAAAGACTCAAGTAGACATACAGGCTATGACACTTGCCAGCTAAAAGACAGACAAGAAGCAGTAGTAGAGTAGTGTTGGATTGTGAACACTCCTTGCCTATTAACCTCCTCCTTGTTGCTTTGCAGTGATCCCACTTGCTGTCTCTAAGAAAAGTCTTCCATGAACTCAGGGCTGAGATGAGATCCTGGCCCTCTTATAAACGTTGAAGTAGTAAAACTAGGCCTGAGACTACTGAAAAAATTACTCCAGCTGGACTGATAGTGTGGTGTTGAAGAAACTCTTCTCTGCTTTTCTCTCTCTGTCAGTAGATATCTGTCTCTAAACCTCTAGTACAGTGCTTGAGCTTGAAAACTCTTCTCTGAGGAAGAGTTAATATTTAAAGTGTGCAGCAATTGCGAGTCCAAAATATAAAGAATTGAAAACTTCAGATTTAAGAAGAGACACTTTACACAGTAATTTGCACACATGATTTCATGTGCATACCCTGCAAAGGGATCCGAGCGAGTACAGAGGCCTTTACCACATGGATTATGTATTTATGTAAGCAGTCATAGCAGAATTGGATACTCCATATAATCCTGGTAAACTACTTCAAATAGTGGAAAACAGATAGTTTGTAATATGTTTATTGACTGCTAATAAGGAAATTGAATTATTTTTAATAATCACAATTCTGTGGAGAACAAAATAAAAAGAAACCCAATAGAAAATCCAGGCGTTTATGAATAATAATTTATAACTATATTTCAGATTTAAGAGGATAATCCTCCTCTATTGTATTTGATCAAAAGAATACTTTCCTAAGAGTTTAAAACATAATACGTGACTTGCCGAAATAAATTGAAATATCACAAGTGCTGTTGAGATGTAGAACACATTTGAAGAATGCAGATGTTCTAGCTTTTTGTTTTATTTTGTTAAGACAAGCATATAACCTTGAACAGAAATAGATGGTCTCACTTGGCAAAATGGCACAGATTTAATTTAATATTTCTGGAGGCTTGATGATCCTGTGGTTTTTTTGGAAACAACCAAAAATTGTCCAGTGGACACACTGAGACAAGGTGGAGGTGAACCTGCCTCTGGTATTTTAATGGTCAGGAAGGATCTTATCAACCTGATCTGTTTAAAAAACCAAACCAATAAAGTCTCCCAAACAAGGCTATCACTAAATGGAAGAAATATGTATGAATTCAACTAGCAACAGTTATTTTAAGGAATCTATTAAGGTTTCTCTAGAATTGACTAGTAGTGTTAAAAAACTGCATATTGCAGAGTAAGTAAAAGGAACAAAGATTAAGTTAGCAGACACAACAGCTAAATAATGTGATGATATGCTTAATATGGCCTTGTTCAGTGATTTCTCTGCATGTCTTTTAGTACTTTTTGTCAGCTTTCCATGCTATAAGGAATACTCCCAATTTCTTAATTTTTCTTAAGGAAGACCTCATTTTGTTTTGCCTCCCAGCTAACAGATACATAGATACTCTTGCATTATGCTTATGACTAGTAAGTCATGAAGTAGTGAGCATTAGACATGTAATTTATGACATAAAATTTGGCTAGTAATGTTCAGCTTACTGTACCATAGATGCTACTGCATACTCACATTGGGTCTTGGTATGTCAGAAGAACGCTACTAATTTTATATCAAAATAGTTTAAAAGGTTGATAGAGTTCATTATTAACACTAGCATGACTAAGGAGATTGCTTTGGTTCCCTGTTTCATGTAGGATAGCTAAGGGGATTGACTTTAGCTCCCTGATTCTTTCCATGATGATTAAGGGGATTTGTTTAAACACCCCATTTCATGTGGTATAGCTACTATAAAAGGATTAGTTTGGGATTCCACTTTCACGTGGGAAAGCTAAAGGGATTAGCTTTAGCTTTTCATTCCATGACAAAATAACTAAGGGCAATTGCTTTTACTGCCCATGTGGTTGCATCAAGATTTTTCTTGCCTTTTGTTGTTTTAGTTTCTTTTCCTCTATTCTTACTGCCCAAAGTTATTTTACTTCAAGCTTTCTGCCATGCAATTAGAAGGCCCATGGCCCATACTGTACTTCTTATCCATTAAGGGAAATTAGGGAGAAGTAATGAAATTCCATGTGTTTTTGTTCTCTTCCTCATTGACACTCAAATGTTAGTATTTCATTGATTAAAATCAAGTGTAGGAATTGCCAAAACCGATCACACTGCTAGTCCATCTAATGCAGTATTTTATTTCTGGCAATGAACATGACCGTGAGCTTCAGCTGTAGATGAGGGACTCAGGGGACTATTTATGCTGCCCATTGGAGCAAAACTGCAGAGATCTTTGATCAAGTCCAGTGAAGGTATCCCCTGAGCCACAAGTAGTGTAGCCAATTCAGTGTGCCGCCAAATCCAAGCCAACAGTCACTCTGGAAGGACAGGATTTTTTAGCTAGGGAGAAAAACCCTAGACTTGTCTGCTCAGAAACTCTCCTGGTGTTTCTGCACCGCGTTGCTTCTGTGAATATACCAGTTCCAGTAGAAAAAGCTCCGAGGCCTTTGTAGCAAACTGCGTTGTGCAGCTAGCACAAATTAATATTTTCAAACCACTTAGAAGCAAATGAGAGGTCTATATGTAAATTCAAAACAGGTACTTCAAGCACATCTAATGAATTTATGTCTGTGCTATTAAATAAACCAGGACCTGTGCCCTGGCTTTGAAGGCAGGCGTCTCCACAAAGCCATTTTAAATACTTGCTCTGTCTAGGGAATGAGTAGTTTTTACTATAAATCCAGACACTAATGAGCTTCTTTGACAATCTATTTTTATATCCTTTTAATTGTTATTTATTTGTGTACTGGAAGTGTTTAAAAATTTACGTTTTTGCTTACCAACATGTGCCTATCTTCAACAGGTATAGGTATTTCTTTTGAAGTGGTGTGCTTAAAGTTAAAAATGTGTTTAAATTATGTGAAGAGAACTGGCCTTCTGTATCCATATTGTGTCAGAATACATATGTATGTAAGCCATCAGAAAAAAACAGACATTTGCTTTTAGCTTAATAACCACTAGCTTGCTACAGGCCTCATCCATACCACTTGATGGAAGCAGTCCCTGCCTGACGTGCACTATCCAGATACACCATGCCCAGAAGGTGTCTAGGGGAGTGCTAGTTGGCAAAGACCAAAGCCACACCGAAGGCTCTGATAACAAGTACGCACTATGGGTGGTAGTGCATCAGTGTTTGAGCCTACTGCCCGAGCCCTGTCTGCTGTACTAGAACAGACATACCTTTAGGGACAGTATTCTTAAGAGAATACTTGCAAAAACATATGCTGTTCTCCAGTTTTGGTCCTCCACAATGGAATATAGCAAAACTTTTCCAGCAGCTGGCGTTATTAGCTGACAGCTCAAAAGCTGGTTATTTCTATTATGTGTGCAGCTACTTCAGTCTTACATATTCAGTCATGACTGTATATGAACATGAGAGATGTGCAAATAGTGGTACACTCCTCTAGGATTGTGTGTGCTTAGATCTGGTCCACTGAGTTGTACAATTGCCTGTTTTGAGATTATAGCGCATGCTGGAATTTCTTTCATGCTTTGTGCAGCTCAGTAGAACTCAGTGTCTGATTTTGTCCCTTCAGTGCCCTAACTCAGCTTTAAATTTCAAAGGCTCTTTTGTTGTGACACTTTGAAAGATGATTTTATATGAAGTTTTGCACATTTCTGAAGAGAAAAAAGAAAAATGCAATGGAGAAGTTCTTCCGGAATCACTAACCTCCTAAATACTGTATATCTTGAGCCTCTTATGGAATAAATAGTAGTATGTTAAGAGAGACATGCAGCAAACAACCTCAGTAAAAAAATCAAATTCTCTGTAATGTATTTGATGTAGTGGTACTATAAGAAATTTGGCTTTAATTCAAGACCAGCTGATTTACCCACAGTATAGAATCAGCATCTGATGAAGACGAAAAAAACTCAGACTCTCCTCCCCACCCCCGCCATTTGGGTCAGTGCAGGAAATTTCCTGAGGGAAAATGTTTTGTTCTTCATAGTTATTTTGATTTATATACTGAAGACTGTTTTGAAGGGTGAAGGATTTCCTTCTTTGACTGCTACAGAAGAGCCAGGATAACAGCGTAAGAGTTACTGCAATGGCTTTAATCTGAATATTCCTTCCTCACGGGAATCGTGACGAATCTACAACCTGGTTGTCTGAGCTAGAGATCATTTATAATCTATGATTATTAAATTTTATATTTCTTGATTCCCTTGGAGTAATGTAACTTCCTGCATGTATTTTAAAGTTATGAATATACAATAAAATATGGTAGTAGGGATAGCAAATTAATCACAGGCAATGGGATAAATTTTGCATAAGAGTAAAGCTCGAATCTTTATGGAGTATTGAGACAGGTTTTTCACTTCTATCGTATTTATACCTTTTTGTGTAGTACTGTTGTATAGAGTAGGGCTTTTTAAAATTTTCATCACATACGTTTTGTGCCTGCAGAATTAGGGTTAGTCAGAAAAAAGAGAGAACTTCAGTGAAGACAAACTTAGACATAGGAACATTTACTAAGAGTAATGAATTGTAGGGTTTTTAACAAAATGTCAAAAATAGGATAATGGTAGTAGTTGTAATACATGGTTATAGTCAACTGCATTACATTATAGGAAAGAGGAAAGAAGCCTAGAAAGCTTTTTTGGCTTTCAGCCCCAGAAAAATGTTCTCTTAAACTGTTCCACTGAAAAGAAGTTTTTTCTTTTCAGTATCTCTGTTTTTCTTCTCTTATCAAAGTAAATCAATTAAATATTAGTGATATGTTGCCAGTAAGCAAAAAACCCAACCTTACTGTAGGTGTCATAGTTCACTTACCACCAACTCTTGGAAAGTTTCACAAAAGAAATTTAAACTGAGACTTGACAGTTTCTGAGAGCAGTACGGGAATGATTAAATATTTATGTGAACTGTAGTCCAAAATTTCCTAGCATTTTCATGCTTTGTGAAGTCTTCAATGAAACTTTATAATTGTGTGCGACTTTAACCTACATCTTGCTGATTCACAGGATGCGTAGAGGTTCAAAACATTTAATTGTATATGCTGCCTAAACACGATTTTTTTATTTATCTTCTTGTGATATTATGAAAAAGTATATTGTTAAGATTCTGTTTACAAGTGTTAAAAGTCAGATGGGGGATGTTTTTGGAAAGCTTCTAAATTTTAGCAAAAAGAAATGGTTGCATTTGAAATGGCATTTCTAATTCCTTTTTTAGAGTTGTAATTTTGCATACAACTATTATAAGTGCTATGTAAAAGAACTGAAATATTGTCAAAACCGCAGTGAGTGTTAAACTACTTGTTAAGAAGCAATATACTTTGCTGAAGCCACTATTTTCAGTGATTGTACTGAAAATGAAATGGATTAGCTACTAAATTGTAATTTAAAAATAAAGTCAAGGATATCGAAGATACCAAAAATATTTCTGGAGATTAGTGAAAAATTGTTTCTGTTCAATTCTGTGGGTGATTTTATACAATTTTCAGTTACTTTGAATAGAACCCTTTTTGATTTTTTTTTCTATGTTTTGACTTCTTCAAATTTCACTTCATTACAAGAGTTGAATGTTTATTACTCATTGTTGATGTGCTTACATTTGCACGGATATGTCAGAGCTGGTTTGTTTAAATTTTAGGAATAATGATATGTAATTCTTGTAGTTCCTTGGCATAGGGCATGTATATAGTGCTGAGCAGTGTCGTGAAAGAAGTTCTGCATCAACTACATCACACCTGGATTCCTTGGAAGTGGAATTCAATCATTTTTAGATACTGTATGGTTCGTATGGCAAAGGAAACACAGCCCTGTAAGTTCATAGCCTCGTCTGATACGATTTGTAATTACTTTCATTACCCTCAGGAATATGACATCAGAAGAATAATATTTTTATTCAGAATCCTAGTTTGTCTAAAATAATGCCACAGCTAATGCTGACTGACATGGTATTTGAGACAGCAACTTTCTTAATCCCAGGATTTTAAAAAATCCTTTTAAAGAGTAAAGTACATTTTGAGACCTTGAATTAAAGGCAGATGTAAAGTTCTTATCATTCATGGATTTCTCTGCTCTTTTTCATTTATTAAAGAGGGGACTAAATTTTACCACTTGTAGGTGAGTGTGGAAGGAACAGGGAGAGTGTTTTGGCCACCAACTGAAAGTGGAGTACTTTCATATCTACACCTAGACACAGATGGCATCTGGCATACCTGATGGTCCTCCTTGATCTAAAAATAAATGCAATATAGGTTAATAGGTATGTTTTTGTACCTGTTAAAGTCACAGAGGTGGGTGATATGGACAGTAAATGCCTCAAAAGTGTGTGAAACCCTACAGAAACTGTAGTAACAAAAATCTCTGAACCACTGGGGTATAGAAGTTGCATAAATTAAATGCATCTTACCAAAAGTAAATTCATCTACCTAAAACGAGAATGGAGGCAGGACAATGACCACAAAAAAAAGCAAAGAAAGTATTACAGTTAACTGCCTCTGGAAGTGAAGTGCAAATATTTGAGCCTGTGTTTATGGACTAAATATATGCTCACCTGGGACCACACTGGGCATTTGGCTTGATCTGTAGATTTGCACAAGGGATTTACTGCATTTTCTGTCAGAGAGGGAAACATGCCATAACGGGGTTTTTAGGTATGTAAAAACCCCAGAATCTTTAACTTCTGATATGGCACTTGTAGTGCACTTAAGGTTTACAGTATGCATCCAGTATCTAACTTTCCCTTTGCCTTGGATGGGGCCACACAGCCAAGGACATTTTGTTGTAAATCTCTAGCAGTGTACATCAGTTATGCAAATGTTGCTCAGAATACAACTGGAAGGACCAGCATTTTAAGGACAAGGGAATTCAATAACAAGTTTTAGCTGAAAATTAATTTCCATGTCCCTAAAATTTTTAAATAAAATTAAATACTAAGGATTTTCTTCTTAAGTGAGTTGATAGATTGACATATCTTATAAAAAGGAAACTCAATCTAATTTTAAAGACCTTATAGACAAATGACAGAAATATTATTTTCTTATTTTCTGATTCTAATTTGAGAATTCTGAAGGGTGTCTTCTTGTTCCTTGTAGAAATATTGTGCATCCTTCGCTATCCCAAACACAATGAAAATAGTCTTCAAGCTATGTGACAATATATTTTGTATTTCTGGTATCATACCTTTTGGAAGAGTTGTTGAAAAGTTTAGACTTAGGCTACCTAAGAGAAAAAATAGCACTACACAGAAGTACTAAAGGAATTTTGCCGTGTGGATCCTGGAATTAGTCAATAATAAAGGAGTGATCAATACATGCCCCATTTTTACTCTGATATTCTTTGTAGGCAGATAATTCTTCTGTAGACAGATAATTCTTCTGTAGACAGAAATACATTTTCCAGCAGAACATTCATAGAGTTTTAGGTAACCATGGCTATTTTCAGTTTTTTCACTTTCAGTTTGAATTAATTAAAATACTGTGTTAAGTGCAGAGAGCATTTGTTTAATTAATTAGCTGCTGATTTGTGAATAGCAGTAATGGTATTATAATATAGAAATATCTGTAGATCATTCTCTATGATCATGCATTTCTTGTGATGTGCTGCATTTTAGAAATTGCTATTACATCCCAATTGATGTAAGTCTAGCTTTTCTGTACCCTGCTGTCTCACAAGTTTTCTGGCTGCATTTGTCAGTTCATTTGGTTTCCTTCTACTTCTTTCCAATCTGTCAGCAGGCTTGCAACATTTTCATTCGTGCTAGCTGCATTGGTTAGATTCCCCTCAGTGTTCAATCTGTTCTGCATTCATTTTGCCACGTTCTGTGCTGAATTTATAATTGTGTCTAGAAATAGTAACTGACAGTTGGTCAGTTGGAAAATGGGACAGTGAAGAAATTATGATGACTCTAGTTTAATGTTCTTAAACCAAAAATGACAGATCATATATAGGATAATTTAATAATAAAGCACTTCATTTATGACAAGTGCATTATGATTGAATTTTCTGAGTCAAGTGTGAAATTTTGCTTTTTTAGAAAATCTTAATGCTTTTTAATTCAAATTTGTAGTCTTCCTCTTTAAGCTTTCACCACCATCTGGAAAATATTCCCAACTATAGCTAGCCTTCAAGATGGAGATGTCATGATCCCAGTTATCAAACACTGAGTGAGGATTTACTCCAGTCTCCCACGTCCACATCATCTAAATTAGGTTAACTGGGAGGTTTTTTTATTGCCCATGTATGTTTATATTGCTGTATCAGTTGATTATGGTTTGGGACTTGCAAGTCAGCTGAGCATATTCTGTCATTAGTATGTCATCTCAGTGCAGTATTAGAGTATCGTGCTACTGGAGTTCTTTTTCTTTATTATATTCATATTCATAGGCATAACTTCTAAATCTCCAATTTGTAAAATAGCTATCAGTTAGTACCTGCAAAGCACTGTAGATATTTTTTTAAAAAAGCAATCATGCTTTCAAGACAATACCAAACTGACCAACCCCCCTGAAGCATAACCCTTCGGCCTTCCTCTGTGTAAGTACATGTCAAACATAAATATGATAATTTCCAACTAGCAACAATTTGGAAACAGAGATGTTGGTCTGTTTAGCATAGTGACACTATGTGATAGCATCTACTGTTGCTATCTTAAATTCTTCTTTATTACAAGTATGCATTTGCATTAAGGGTGTGTCAGCAAATGAATACTAAAATGCTCCCTGGGAAATTTTTGAATAAAAGATGTGCTCTGATTGTTAGGAAGGCCTTTTGCAGGAAGGCTATGCTGGAAATGTTCATTACAGTAACTGATTTAAGAAACAGGAATTAGAGAGTGCATCCCTTTTTAGGTCATCTTAACCAGGTAACATTGCATGTGTCACATTCAGGAGTCATTAAGAACAGCTGGTTTTGGACACATATTCAAGGACTGAGGATAAAGAACTAGAGATGTTGACAACTAGGCTAGCCCTACTCTAGTTTGAATTATGAAATCCACACAGAGAAAGAGACAATACAGAGATTTTGAAGGTGCCATCATTTGAAGAGAAAAAAAAGGGAGGCATAATGTAAGAGATTTTTCTCAACAGGTAATAATAACATGATCATTTCTTTAAAGTTTGTGAATGATGAGGTCATTTCTTCTTGGTATATATTGCTGTTACTTTTTTGTGTTATGTGTGTTTCATTACCAAATATAGACATGCATTAGAATTCTAGTTTTTACTCAGGCTGATGGGTAGAATGAGATAAAACACATCATGTCAAATGTTTACCAGATGTCTGAAGTGGTTCAGAAGAATTGCATCTATAATATAACTAAATTGCCAGAAAAGCGAGTAAAGATAATCAGTGTAAGTAATCTGAAAGTGCATGAAAGTGACATAGGACAATTGGTAAAATTGATGCAATATAGATTAGGCATGAGTTTTATCACTATTTCAAAATGTCACAGTATATTAGCTTGCAATGGAATATACTGGTCTGAAAAGTACACAATGATATTTCACTACAATATGAATTTCAATAAAGCTTAGTAGCTGAGTATATTTGCAGTATAAATTTGACAGACCAGTTGCTATTTGGGAGACAATTTGCATCAAAAAATCAATAAAGAATCATGGTAAGGTTTAGTGTAGTATTGCTTCAGATAGACTAGGTGTTAAAACACACAGTAGAAATCTTTCAGATCAGTAAAATGGATCATTTGACAGGTAACTCCAATTGATTTTGGCACAACACAGTTAGGTGGGAGTTTGGTCCATTCATAAATTTAAAATAAGAATAAATTTAAATTTATTAAATTTAAATCTGAAATTATTAGAACAAATGTTAGAAATGCAAATTCATGTGTCCCTTCTCCTACCAAGTAAAACTAGCCAATATTCCCATGTTCAGTGATATGATAAAAAAGACTACAAATTTTGCAAGAGAGAAGCTGTGAGGGTTGCAGGTATCCTGGAAGGCAGGATCTTGACAGACTGAAGAAGTAGCCGCAAAGATATCTGAGATATTTTAAAAACAAACAAAGAAATGAGATAAAGTACCACGTTGTGATAACACATCACAGAAATTTTGGCAAGACTAGGCATTGCTTACACTGCCTGAATGTGAGGATTGCTTGGAGTCTAGCACAATTTAACAGATATGATATGATCCTGACCTAACATACAATGCATTATTCATTCAAAACATCTATATCACTCAAATACATAATTTTAATTTAGTCACACATATGTTTCTTACTGCAGATTACGTATATTTTAAACTACTTTGCAGTTTCAGAGAACTATTCATGCATTTGAATCCATAGTAGGGATAGGGAATTTTTCCAAACATGCATTTTGTAGAACTCAAAACATGCTGTCAGTTTGCTGGTCAATGGGTCTTTGGTCAAGTAAATGTTATGGTTGTACCTGTGTATCTTTTGAGCAGCCATATGAGGAAGGCCTTTCAGCTAGGATTTAGTGATGTGCTAACTGAGTCACCATGGCTTCTGGCTTCAGAAGAACGCTGCTGGAATAGCTTGTGTTTTGCTAAAAAACACCCACAGAAATAAACTCTTTGTTGTAGATGTTTTGCATGTGGTTCATTTAGATCTGCTTTTGTAACAGATCACTAGAAAACTTTGAATTTATTCTTTTGGTTTTTTCTGTTGTAGTTTACAGAGTCCTGTTTTTCTTTACATGTGTAATGCTCTTCCAGTTAAAAACCAAAAGTGTCTTGCAATGAAGCACTGTTCGTGTTCTTTGCAATTTATACTGAACTATTCTGCCCCAGGCAAGTCAACATTGTTCTGTTGTTTCTCAGTTGTTTGTTGTACTGACTGAATACTTGCCAGCGTATAATTGCGTGTTTTACTGAGAGGTCATTCAGTAAGTAGATCCTTCACAATGGTTCTAAAGCGTTAAGAAAATAATAAATGCAAGTTTAGGTTAAAAAGGAAAATACCTGCTGCTTATCAGTATCTTTTCTGTTACTGTAAGCTGATTAATCACATCCATGAAGTTTTGAAATCTTTTTTAAAAATACAATTGGGGGCTTGTTTTATTTACTCAAAAGTCCTACATGTAAATACGAACCATCTTTCTCTACTGAGCTTGCTTTATTTCTGTTGGAAGCTCCAACTCGAAGTCCCAGTACTTGTACTTTCTTCAGTACAATTTGGAAATCTTTTATCACTACGTACAGTAGTTAAGATTCTTTCTTAGATTGTTTTTGTTAGTTGTAGATGGCTCCCAGGGGACATTTTGTTCATGTTGCCAGTTCAAGAAGGAAAAATACATGGAAAATAGAGAGGGGGAAGAGGACTTGGTCAGGAAACTGAATTTAGTAGTTTTCCTTTTAATTAAGACAGGGTCAGTGCACCCCAGCAATGTGACAGTCCTCTGTTATGCAGTGAACAATATATGCAGTTAGGGAAGATTTCGTTTCTCCTCTGTGGTGCCCTGCATGTTACTATTCTTTTTAACTAAAGATTAAACTGAATTAATGCTGTTGCTGACACGATATCAGCCTATTAAGAAAAAATCTATTTTGGAATCAGATAGGAAGTTCAAAAAAAGAAACATTTTTGTTTACATTTTCTGTCAAAAATCTATGGCGTCTATAATTTTTTATACAATTGGAGGAGAAGAATAGAAAAACACAGTGATTAGGAAGACCATGTAATTAGGTGGTTGTATCAGGTTATCCTTACAGGATTTCTTTTTACTTAATCTAAGTAAATGAGATTACTCTCAGCTGCCTTTTACTGTCACAAAACATTCCTTATTTTAGGCTGTGGAGCATAAAAAATTGAGTTAGAATTGAGAATAATCAAACTTTACATTTAATCTGTTCATTGATAGCACAGGGAGGAAGGGGAAGAGAATGATGATTTTTAGAAGCAATCTACATCTGTTAGATAGAAAACTATCTTTGTATAATTTTTTAAAATTTCCCACTTAATGGAGATGCGGGATTATGATTAGTTAAACTATTGGCTGACTGACTATTGGCCATGCAAGTGTAGCAGTACCAGTAGAGTTGTACCAATAAACACTTAAAATGATAGCTCTTCAAACTACAGTTGTGATGCTTAGTATGCATTAAGTCTCCACTGTGTGTATATATATATATACTTGAAATATAAATATTCTATTACAGAATTTATACCTTTTGCAAAGAGTTCATTTAAGTTGCAATCTCTCCCTGTCCCATAGAAAATGAGTTGTTTACATTCAGCCTGCAAATAATTCCAATGCTGTTATGAACAGACACAAGACAAAAGAGAAATCATATACAATCATTATATGTGTACTCTACTTAATTTAAAAGCTAGTAGAAGTTCCCAATGTTCACATTAGCTCTGCTTTCACCTTTAAGAGAATTTACTCTCACTGCTTCACCACTGCCTTATACAGTGCCTACAACAGATGAAATACACCAGAGTTTTAATAAGGTTTTATTGTAAGTGTTTTATGGAGATCAGAAAGAGCTATCATATAATATGATGAGTGGACACTTACCATAAACAAACGAAAACATCACAATGGTTTTTTATACAGCATGTAATTATACCAGCTGTATGTTTTTTGCTACAGGAGGACAATAAATCTATCTTGGAAAAAGTGCATAAAGGCCACAACTTATTTAATAAAGGTAAAGGGAAAGTACCTTTATAGTTAGCTCTTGTAGTGACAGGCAGCTCCAGTGGCCAAAACCAGAAATTTAACATTGTCAGATTGACATTGACAGAAATACGACCAGAAAGGTCATATACATGCATGATCTCTGCTTTTATTGGTATGGATCTTTTGGGGCTAGACACCTAAGGAAAACTTTGAAGCATATGTCAGTCTCTTAAGTCTCTTGTAACTGTAAAAGGTTATGATATAGAGATGATTAGTCTTTGTTGGAGTACTACAGTTTGTTTCTCTTCAAGTTTCCTACTTGATATTAAGTGCCTGCCATCATACAGTAAAATTAATTCACTATGCTGAAGAGATGTAAGTGAACAGTAAGCTAAGCTGCAACAAAGGTTTTGCCTGGTTTCATAGATTACAGTTAACCCATTTTTCCTATTATCCCTCTCGCTATTATTAGTCACCTAATCTCTTACAAGTGGAATGGCAATAACAAGCCATGAGAAATGGTTTAAAGGCCAGACAGCCTAGTTATTTGTGTAGGCCCACAACAGTGTACACACTAGTAGAGAAGGAGGTGTAGAGTTCCGGTATGATTTAAACAAAGAAAATAAAAAATCAGTAAAGATGTTTAGAAAGGGGTGACATGGTCAGAGCAACAGTCAATTAAAAAAAAGCTATAGCAGTCATGTTTTGCATTGACTGAATTGGGCTTGTAGAAGTGAGAATATTCCTTTCTAAGAGATGAGTTCCAAAGACCAGAAGATAAAGGATCATCATGCCCATGATCTGTAGGGAAGAGAACAATATTTGAATGTGGTCAGATGACTCCTGAGTGACAGATCCTGTCACTGTTAAGTGGCATATTCTGACAATGCTAAGACTGGTGAAGGCAATGCCAGTAAGTCAAGCAAGAAAACTCACAAAATCGTAAAACCATAGAATAATGTAGGTTGGAAGGGATCTTTTGGGGGTGCACAACCCTTTGCTCAAGCAAAGCTAATTTCAAAGTTAGACCAGGTAGCTTAGGGTTTTTCCAGGTAAATTTTGAATATTTCCAAGTATGGAGATTCCTCATTTTCTGGGCAGCCTAGTTCAGCACTTGACTATCTTCATTGTGAACGGGTTTTTTTTCTTTATGTCTGACCAGAGTTCTCATTGCTGCAATGTGAGGTGGTTTCCTTGTATCCTTCCACTGTGTGCACAGCAGTCTGGCTGTGACTTTTCTGTGACCAGGCATTAATTAGCTGTAGGCAGCATAGTAGATACCGCCTCGGTGTTCTTTTCTCAGGCTGAACACAGCTTCTCCTTAGACTTCATGTGCTCCACCCACATGACCATCATGTTAATTCTCTATTAGACTCACACCAGTATGTCAGTGTTGTTCTTGTACTGGGAAGTCATGTTCAACTTGTTGTCTGCCAAGACTCCCAGTACTTTTCTGCAGAGTGGTTTTCTGGCCAATCAGTCCCCAACCTTTACCACTACATAGGCTTATTCCCTTCCAGATGAAACATTTAGCACTTGCCTTTGCTGAACTTTCAGAGGTTTCTGTTGGTCCATTTCTCAAAACCTCTTTGAATGACAGCCCTGCTCTCCATGGTATCATCCTCTCCCTCTGCCCAAGTGTCATATGCAAACTAGCTGTGGGTTTATTCAAATGTATCCACAGATACAATGGCAGACCATGCCAAAAGCCTAGATAAAGTCAAGGTAAACAATAACCACTGCTCTGCTCTCCCCTTGGCCACACAGCCACTCATCTTATCATAGAAGTCAGTCAGGTTGATCAGATGAAATTTGTCCTTGGTAAATCTGTGCTAGGTGATCTCAGTCACATTCTTCTCATTCATGTGCCTTCTTTTGAGAAAGATTTGCTCCATAATCCCCCCAGGGACAGACATTAGGCTGAACCAGTCTGTAGGACCCAAAATCTTCCTTCATGTCCTTTTTGAAGGTGGATATAAGATTTGCTTTTTTCCTAGTCTGAGATCAGACCTTGCCAGTAAAGGCTGAGGCAAAAAATCTAGTGAGTACCTTAACTTTTTTCATGTCATTTGTCCTCAAGTTCTCTGCTTCACTGAGCAGTAAGCCCACACTTTCCCATTTTGTTGCCAGTGTACCTACAAGAGCCTTTACGGTCACCCTTTACATCCCACTTCAGGTTCAGCTGGGCTTTAGATTTCTTAATTCTGTTCCTACATACCCAGGGTATGTACTGCTATCTACCCCTTCTGTATTCCTCCCAGGATGGCTTGACCCTGTTTTCATTTTCCGTACGCTTCCTTTTTGTGTATGAGCGCAGTCAGGAGTTTCCCATTTCCATGTTGACCTTCTGCCATGCCATTGCTTCTTGTGCATTGCGGCAGGCCATTCCTGTGCTAGAAGATCAATCAACCAAATATTGAAGACCAGTCTAGAATATCAGGACAGATTTGAGTTACGTAAAGATGAATGCAAAATATTTTTGCCTAGAGGAGTAAGCTGAGAAAAGTGAAGCAATTTTTCTGTATCTTATCTGCAAACATTTAATGAGTTAAACTTTTGTACAAATCCTTGGATGAAAAAAAGTTATAACAAATTAATTTGACCTGTACCAGAAACCCGAACAGACAAGTTTTCATGCTTATTATCTATGATACAGTGAAAGGAAACACAGTATAAAATTAATACACTTTTAAAAGTAAAGTAGAACTGCATCGCAACATGGTAAGAACACAAAATTATTAACATTACTGCTCACACAAATCACAAAAATCACTGAACACAATGCACTGCATTATTCTGATCACAGAAAAAGCAGATCCCACTTCCTGTTTGCAGGTGTAGCTGAACTTGCTCAGAGGTTGCAAGAGAGAAGTATTTTCAGGCTGGAATCTTCAATGTTGCTTGTTTTCAATATTAAAGACTGATTATAATTTTCTTTTAAAGTAATCTTTTGTTTTTAAAATTCTGTGACAATATAAGCACATGTACACATGCACAAATACATGTAGATACGTGATGGAATTACCTGTATGAAATTTTATGTCAGGGTTTATAACGGTCACTGGAAAATATATTGAAGTATTCAAGATTTGTAATTAGCCTTTCTTACTTTCTTCCCTGGGCATGCAAGAGTTCAAAAGTTATCCCCTTGGCCTTTTTTTTTTTTTTTAATTTACACTTTAGACAAGTATGAATTTACAGAAAACAAGTTAGTAGTACATAAACCCCCATCCAGCACTCCAGTCTCAGAGACTGTCTGAATTATGTATTAGAAATTGGACACCTTGACAGGCAAGTGTGAGCTTCCTAATATAAATAATTCCTTTCTTTGCTTCAGATAATTTCATTAGCTATCTATTCTTTCTCTCATAATATATCAATAGATTTAATAAGGCACAAACAAGGATCTTCAAGTTTTCCAGATAAGTGTTGCAAGTACAACAGGAATTTAGAATCTTCAAATAAGTCTTGATCCTTTTTGGATCAGTAGTTACCAAGAGGTCAATTTAGTTTTATGCTTTTAGGTTTTGTCCTGTAATGTATATTTTGATACTAAAACTGTAACTCACACTGTGTTAACAGCAACAGGTGAAACTATAGGCACAGAAATTTGGAACTCAAAAACTGCCCCAGAATTTCACTCAGGTCAGTGAACAAAAGATGCATTTCCTTCATGTCAAAACCTACCAAAATCATATTTCCAAGTGCTAGAAAGCTTATGAGGTCTTTAAAATAGAGTTTCATCCTAATACCCTTAACAAGTGAAGGATATTATCAGTGTTATGATTATTGTTAGTACTGTTATTCAAGCCAGTAGGAAAGCAAATATCTATGGAAAATAAACAATATATTGTGGTTACTGTAAATATATACATGTGAATTATTGCAGTAATGCTAACATTTATTTCTGTTTCTAGAAAAAAAACCTTTCCAATCTTAATGAGCTTAGTCCAACCCACTTTAAACTAGAGACCCTTTGAAGATGTGGGATCTTGTCCAGGTTATGATAAAATTTATTAAGATTTTTATATTGGGGTTTAATTTTTTGGTAGATTTTACATATTTTTATCAGATTTTTGACATTTGTGATTTTAATTATGTTTAGCTCATAGAATGCGAAATTACTGTCTTTGTCATTATTATTGTACACTGGTTGAATAAATTGTTTAAGCATAATGGATTTTGTGGTCATTTTGTAGGGCAAGTACAAAAAAATAATGCGACAAATGTCCTTTTTTCTTTTTACCAGTGATTATGCCACAAGTCAAAAGCTATTTTGACATACCTTTCATTTCACATCTTTCTGTCCTTTATATTTAATGAGAGTCTTACATATCGTTGTCTGTATGTGAATTCCAAGAGATTAAAAGATCAATACCTTCAACATCAGTTAGTAATTGAACTAACTAAAGAAACCAAAATAGAAGAATTATTTTAATCTATAAAATACTGTGTTCTGTATTATGACTCAAATTTACTCATGTGATTTGCTCGTTAACTACCGCTGTTCTCCTAAGACAGTCATTAGAAGCCATGAAACTGAAATGATAGTACAATTTATCAAACCAGTCACACTCCATTGGAAACACCAGTGTGCTTGTAAGGAACTAGACGGTAAGGAACCTCTTGGCAAATTATTCTGTGAGGGACTGCAAAAAAGGGAAGCAACAAATGAAACACTCTCAACCCTCAATATGAAAAAAAAAATCACAAACCTACAAAATATTGCTTAAGAAAGGTGACAGAAAGCATGCGAAGATATTCCCAAGTGCACTAGAAACATGGTCTTGAGAAAAAGCAGAAAGTTCTTTTTGGATGACTGCTCATGAGCTGGGTGCTTCACAAGAAAGACTGTATCTTCTGTTTCTTGATTGTATCCTCATCCAAAGAAACAATGTTCTTTTTTGTCTTTTGAAAAGAAATGTGACTTCATCAAAGAATTAACTGTCTGTATTAACTACTATGCTTTCTACCAGGAAACTGAATCTTGACCTGTTTGCTCTGTTAAAAAATAATAAATGCTGACATTAAGAACTGTTCATTCAGATAAATATTAGCCATTTGAAGTTTTATGGTCAAGGAATATAAATAATCTAACTAAAATAATTGGTTTTGTGACCTGGATACTGAAACCTTATATTACCAAAAGACAGGCCCATTGGTACACTTGGAGATCTTTTTTTTTTTCCCAGAAAAGAAACAAGTTACTTGTGAAATATGACATATGTGTTGCCATCATTAACATACAAATAAGATATGAGAATTAGAATGCCCAATTTCAGTTAATCTGAAGACTTGCCATGGCCAATGTCAGGAGGTTGACAAGTGTCCTGTTCATTCCCCTTTTCCTGGTATTTTCAGTTCTCTGTAATCTAGTGAGACACACTGACATGTGGATTTCTGAAATAAGTGAAAAAAATCAGTACATTTTAGTTCAGCTAGTAATATGCACTCTCACACGCATGACTAATTTCACTCTTGAAGATTTGGTGTGTCAAATAGAAATAAAGACCTTTTAATTTTTTACTGGAGATAGGATCTAAGGCTGTTGTAGAAAATGCAGAAGCTCTAGGTTATGTAAACCAAAACTAAAATGTGGGGTCATTGTGGTCATTATTTCCTTTCTCCTACCTGAAGTATTTTTTGTACTTGCTAACAGGTTCCTAAATAAAAAGTTCATTGAACCATAATGTTAAATAAAGCTGTGTAATCTCTTAGAAAACTCATGGTTTTTGTAGTAAACCCTGAGTTAGTACATGATTTGAATTACAGTACCTGGAGGGAGTTTAAGTTTGGGTAGAACTTTGTGACTTACTATATAGGGATTGAAGTGAGATTTAAACTGTGATGTGAGCTACTTCACAGTCTATCCAGTCTGTCAAAGAGAGAGAAAAAAATAGGTATTAATGACTTTTAATTTCTGATAGCATGTCAGAAGAGTTTGATTTTTTAGTTTCTTTATGTTGGCATGGCATGCTCACAGTGGTTTTGTATCCAACTTGGGACATTATAGTCTAGGGGACTGTACTGCCATATGAGTGAAAAAATTAGCTGAATCATTGGCCTCAAAGGATACTAGATTACAGTTCAAAATCTGCCTTGAAGGTGCAACTGGAGTTTCTTGGGCGTCTATCCTGGGATCTATCCTGTTAAATATCTTTTATCGATGACCTGGAAGAGAAGCTGGAAAGTACCCTTGTAAAGGCTGTGAATAACACCAAGTTGGAGGGTGCAGTCAATATTCTTGAGGGGAAGATTGTCATTCAGAGGGACCTAGACAAGTTAGAGAAATGGACTGATAGGAACTTTGTGACATTTAACAAGGACAAAAGCAAAGTTCTGTGGCTGGAATGGAGTAATCACTGAGTGGCTAGCAGCTTTGCTGAAAAGGTCTGACTTACCAGTCGTGGTGGGCAGCCGTGTGCCCTCGCAGTGCTGAACACTAACAGGATGTGCTCTATTAACAGGAGCATAACAGCGGTGGCGATTATTCCTCTTTATTCAGCACTTGTTAGACCATGGCTGGAATACTTCATCCAGTTTGGGGCCCCCAGTACAGGAAAGGTGTTGATTAACTTGAGCATCTAGCAGAAGGTCACCAGTATAGTTGTGTCCTTTGAGAGGACACTGAGGGAAGTGGGTTTGTTCGGCCTGCAGAAGAGAAGTCTTTGGGAGGACCTAAGAGCAGCCTGCTAGTACCTACAAGGGGAAAAAGACAGAGCCAGACTTCTTGCTGATGGGTGTAGCAGGTTGGTGAGAGACAGAATAGAACAAAATGGGGAAATTCTGACTGGGTATAAGGAAAAACTTTTTCTCCATGAGGACAATTAAGCAGTGGGACTGGGTGGCCAGAGAGGCTGCAGATTCTTCATCTTTGGAGGTTTGCAGGACCTGACTGGACAAAACCCAGAGCGATGTGGTCTGAATTCATTGTTGATTCTAGTTTGAGGTGGAGGTGGGCCTAGATGACTTCCCAAAGGCTCTTCCAAAATGGTTGATTCTATAATTAATACATTAAAAAGAAAAATATTTCTACTTGCATTAACTCGTTTTGTTTAAGAACATCTGTTGGCAGTCCTCTATTCTTTTGCCTCCAGACTAAAAAAGCCGGGTGAAAGCTAAGCATTTTTGGTCAGACTTGGTGTTACCAGCGTAAACTTGATTAAATTTATGTGATGCAATGTTGCGTAGTGTTCAAAGTTTCGCAGATACCTGAATGAACACATACAATGTTTGAAACACATTTTGACCCAGTGGCCTAACAGTATTTGGGAACAAACAGATCATTTTAACAAATATATAGTAACAAAGTAAATTGTCACATATCCTTGTGGCAAGTTGCTTATTTTTCACATCTTTGTAAAGCAATTTCTAGCTAACATCATTGACCTGTTTAGGCTTTTTTCATATCAAAATGACTTGATGTAAAACTTGTGTTCATTATCTTTCATAAAAAGGAATTTGAGAAAGATACAAAGTTTAAGTACAAAAATAAAAATTGACACTGAAGGTTATTTCTGCAGCCTATCAAATCCACTGTACTGACTCTGAGAAGTAAAGCCTTAGAGTAAGTTGCTGTCTTGATCAAATTAAGGTGCTTTTGCCATTTGATTCTAAATAGTATCATAGGAAGGAATTCCTGAGAAGAATGTATTTCAGTTGAAATTAATTTCTCTCTACGTTCTATACCTCCACAAGATTTTTTTTTTTTCTTCAACATAATCTCAAGTTTGAGGCTCTGATACATATCCTGTGGACTTTGACTGTATATTAGAGTATCAGTTAGACTGTATATTAGAGTATCAGTTAGGAAGATGTGCAGTGGTATTATTATCACCTTTATTAACTTACTACATTTCTCACAGTCAGTGCTCTGGATCAGCCTTCCAACAGGAAGAAGGGGATCTCAGTGTACCTGTACCAGCGGGGCTTGGTGTCCCAGGAGATGCGTTCCCCTTCTGTCTTCCATGGATTTTCCCTCTGTCACTCCAAAGGGTTCAGCATACCTGATATTTCTGTAAAGCAAACAGGTTTTAACCTTTTAGGCTTACTGAGATCAAGATAATGCTGATGAAATAACACCAGATTCTTCCCATGAAAAGGATCAAATCATAGTTTGGAAATGCAGTAGAAAAGAAGTGGCTTATCTCACTCAAGCTACCTTGGGGTCAGCCAGTAGTGGACCCACATGTGGAATTAAGAAGCTTTTAAAGCCTGAGAAAGCTTTTTCTTTCTCTTCCATTCTCACACCATTACACTCTGTATAATGATCTGCCTATCTACAATAAGTCATTTTTTTGCAGTTACTGGTAGCATACTCAGGGTCCTAATTTGACATTTTTAAAACAATATTTATTGTAGTGAGAACTGACACGGGGAGCATTTCTTTAAAGAACAGCACTAGATAGTTTTATGTGAAAACTGGGTTCACTGCAAGAGGTTAGAAAATTTAATCAAAACATCTGATCTATCATAATAGAGCCTTTTCTCAGTGTAACTTAATCCTTTTGATCAATGGCACATGAAAAGTTCTCTGTTTCACAGGGTCACAAAAGTTATTTTTTTCCCCCTACTTCCACTGAAGCCTACTTTCAAGTACAAAGCCAGACATGCTGTTTCAGACAGCTATCAGCAACCATTTTGTTTCATCAGAGGCCTGGTGATGCCGAGGGAAACCAAAGGAAGATCTGCAAATAGGTGTCAAGAGTGACCACGGGCATTCCAGCGTAGGTTGCAAGGAGCATGTCACTCGTAGCTGAGGACTGTGGCATTTGGATGAAGACTTTTAGAAATACGGTGTCAGGAGTGAAATGTGCATATCACAAGAGGTTTAAATCACAACAGCTGCTTTCAGATTTTCTTCAGCCACAGTAAACAGCAGTCATATCTATACTTACAAAGAAACAGACACTGGCAGTGAAAGGTGCTGAATTCATTTGAATTCATTTAGATAAAGATTTCCCCTCTTCAGCTGATTTGATATGTACTTGCACGTCCACACATATTTTATACAAGAACATGAGTAAAATGTGATTCTTTTCCAGTGGATCTTTTCAAAACAATTGTTTCACATGAATATTTCTAACAGAAAGAAAATTTGAAAGTATTTGGCCCATATAGAGAAATACAGATTTTAGCTTGGTTCACAAAGTTCTAATAAAAATGTTAAAATTTGTGAGGAATAGCTCTTCAGCGTAGCTATGTAACAGATTTTTTTTAGCTGATTTAATGCTTTTGGGTGGAATAGTTGGATTAGAAATATAATATGTCTTGTAATATTTTAATCTTTTCATTTTATTTCTATTTTTATTCCCAGATATTGTAAAAGAATGGGAAATAAGATATACATGTAAATGGAAAAAAGGCTTTATTAAAAGTTTACTATCCTCCAAAGAACAGCATGTTTAAAACTTTTCTTTTTTTATAGGTGATGGGCCAAATCTTGTCAACTTAGGCTTTCTAGTGAGTGGTGGGAAATAAAGTTCAGTAAAGGACAAAGATTCCTAAGAGGCTGAACATTACTAAAGATCTATCACGAATTAAAGTGTGTACCAGGGCTTCTCTGCTGCATTTGGTGTTGGTATTTCCCGTCCCATTGCAGTGAGGGATAACACTGGATTTGTTTACTTACAGAATGAATATTTTCCATAGTGAGAAAAACATTAGCATTAATGTGCGGTAAGAGTTGTATTAAAATCTGAATACCCCATACTCAATTGCAGGTAAAATAATGAACATTTTTTTCACTGTGATTTGAGGTATCATGTTTTTGATTGTGTAATATATTTAGTTGAGCAGAGAACAAATCTTGAGAATTTGATTCTGGAAGGTGTAATTTGCACAAATGTTAACAAGTGGCGCATGAAAACCCTCACTCTCCAAATACAGAGTTCACTAAAAACCTCCCATCTGCAAGGCAACAGGCCATGGGCCGTAGTGGGGCAGTTTCTGCTTTCAGATGTCATCTCTAATTACAGAATTTTGCTGTCAGATTTTGAGGCTGAGGGTATAGTATGGCCATTGGGAGAGTGATGCAGGTGAAGCAACTGGTAAGAGATGCATTATCACTCCGTATAAAGTATAAGTGGTAATTTTACTAAGGTGATGGTGGTATGTGGACATAAATTAGGCAAAGTTTGTAGGTGGAGGTGATTTAATTCATTGGACTACTTCACACAATCTTTCATGCACAGAATCCTTTCTTCTGGTCTGCTTTAGACAGAGTAGAAAATTGATCTGTTTTTTCCATGATATTAATTAGTCTAGTAAAAGGTATGACCTTCACCTCCAAATCTTTTGTTATCCATGGAATAAAAGAGTTTATTTCAACATGTAAAAGTGCAAGCAGGTAAACCAGGGGTTCTCAACCTTTCCTTCACCACAGACCCCCTTTAAATACCTTTTGTGGCCACAGACCACCAAGACTTAATTCATGATTTAAAGCACCAGCCTGCATCAAATATGTATTTCAGTTTTCTTATGAAGGGTCTTCAAATTTGGAGAGAAGGGGAAATAAGTTAATCTGTTAATGCACACACTCCTATTATCTTTATTGCAATGACTCCATATGAATTTAAAATAATAGCATCAACACTCTTCTTACTCAAATGGCCCATTTTATGGTATTTTAATGTGCTAATTCCGAATTTGATGCCAATTTTTACATTACAATTTGATGAAAAGTTTTTACAATTCTTCTCACCTCCCCACTTGTTGGTCTGTGTTCAGTCACCATGTATTTTTGTTTACGGGTCCAGGGCCACCACTTGGAGGAACAGACTTCACCCCCGTTGTGGCCCTAAAGAGGGCTGTTGGCTTAAGAAAATGTCTTTAAGAGAAAAAACGCTTAGTTAAAGCAGGTCCCACCAACCATACCAGCACCAAAACTACGACCACATGGAAACATTAATACAACATACACATACAAAAGTCACATGAAAACAAAAGCTAGAAAGCCTTCGTGGACCCCCTGTGACAACATCCGCGGACCACAGGTTGAGAACCACTGAGGTAAACAATGATCTAAACTTTAAAATCTCAAAGAACAACTGCAAATCCTTAATATGCAACAGCTACTAAAATATTGTTTGTCTAGAGGAATTACTTAAGCACTGTATAATTAAGAGTACATTAGGAATATTGTTTCCAATAGTATTTTTATTCAGAATTTCATAGAATCTTTCAAATTTGCATACCTAGGTGGGACTAAATAAAAATGCAAGTTTCAACATGTGAAATGTGATCTAATTTGCATAAAATACACATTTATAATAAAAATCTAGAGCTCTGTGGGAGTAACTAGGGCTACATTGTAGGTAATTAAATCTTTAGCTTAAGTTCATTTAAATATATGGAGGATTTATAGAAATAAGTACACTTAAGAGACTTGTGTAAGCAAATTTTAGTAAATGCGTAACTGTTTGCAGTACAAAGGCTTAAAAAAGATTATACATTTCTAGAAAATCTGAGTTTGACACAGAAGAAGAGAGACAAGCTCACTAGTGGGACTGAATGTGTAGGCAATGAGTAATTGCTCATTCATATTAAACAACTCAAGCTACTCCACTGATCTGCGAGGTGTAGCCAGGCATCAGAAGCCCAGATTCTGTACAACTTAGGGCAGTGTGAGAGCTACGACTCCTTCACATTTCCATTCAGTTCAGTGAAAGTTGAGACCATGAAATGTGCTGATTGTAGGAACACAGGGACCACATATAAAAGGTTTTTGAACAACTGTCCTGGTAATTTCCTGTTTTATTAAGATAGCTTGGAAGAAAATAAAAAAGTTGATAAGATATAATTTAACAGATGTGTATGTGAGCCCAATTAAATGATTTATGTAGTCCCTAAGTAGACCTAGATTAAGAAGAATTGAGGAAGGAGCTGAAGCTCTTTTTGAAAAGTATGTGGACAGCCCTTAATAATGAGCAGTTTCATTCCAATTTGTATGCTTCTTATACCAGTATTTCTGTTATGTTTTACTAATGCTGCTCATATCTGAATGCAGGGGATGGTCCTTAGCCATCTCAATGATCAGAAAAGAATGTTGTTATATATGACATGTAGACTTAGTGCTTCAATCTGTGTAATTAAGTTAAAATATCTTAAGCCATTCTGTGGATTTGTAACACAGTAATGTTACGAAAATTCAGGAACCTTTTGCACCTCCAGTAATATTGTTCCTCTTCAGCTGTTTTTTTACATACTAGTTTAGGAACTGTTTACTTATAAATGGAGACTTCTGTGGCTCAGTTTTATAAATGTAAATGTGTCTCACCATTCTAGCAAAGACTGCAGCAGTCCAATTCTGATTTCTGAGGAAAGTCAGTAGGAAGAGATAAAGAAAAAAATCATGCTCTCTCCTTCAAATCTGTACCTGCAAATCTGAGAGTGCTCTCTAGAATGACCCCAGTGCCCAGGTTGATAGTTATGAAAGAAATGTATGTTCAGAATAACACAAATGAAAAGATGTTCATGCAGAGAACAGAATTAGTGTTTAGTCTCTGTCTTCCTAAAACTAATGACAGTTTATGAAAAAAAAATTTATTTGCTACAATATATAGTCAGTGTAGTGCAGAGTGTGCCTGCCCATTAGTTTGAGAAAAGTTAATCCATATGCAGCCACAGCATTTTCTCGAAAGCTGCTCCCAGAAGGAAATGTGAAATCCCTGACAGCAACCTTCCATCTAATGCCTAAATCTAACTGGAACAGCACTCCGGGTAAGTGCTGAACACTGGAACCCTGAAGCTGAGTTTGAGTTTTCTTCATGCCAGTGTTACGTTTGTGTCATGGCATACACTAAATCAGGAGTATGTGCCTTTAACAATATTGTCTTCTTTTCCAAATAAGGAAAATATCTTTCTTACTTGTCCTTGGAATACTCCATGGCACAAACAAATTACTTAATGCCATTCCAGTTTACTGATAAAATGAAGCTATGTAATCAACTATACTTTGGAAAAAAATGACACAGGCTGTTGTAAACACATAAGGCATCTCAACAGACTGTCTTGTAATCTATATTACTTAGCTGTGATGAAGAATGTCTTTTGCCACAACAGCGTATTGCTAATCTCTCAATTCAATGCATCCTGTTCAGTAAAGCTTCCATCAGAGATCTAATCCTGCTTCTATTTAAGTCAGCAAGAAAAATAGAATAGGTTTGAGGCCAGTATATGCAGAGAACTATGTAATCTCTGTAAATAAACAGACATTTTACTTGTAATCAATCACAGGGCAAGGAGCAGCAAATATTAGGAAAATACATACAATTTGCTTCTGTTACTGTACATTAACCCTATGATTTTACTGGCTTAAAACTTTTAGTGCATCATAGTAGATAACACTGAAGTAAATGTTGCAAGGACAGAAAAGTGATTTCTGTATATTGCAATGCTGCGTGTCCCTGAAGAATAGAACGTGGTAGGAAAACTCTCTAGGGTTTGTGTTCAATGCAATACCTGGCCAGTAGCGACACAGAATATTTATTTCTTTGTCTGATAACTTTGCAACATGTATTCTGTTTTGACTCCTAAAAGGTATAAAGTATTTTGAAGAATTTTCTTTCCAGTCACTAGCATAGCAAAGACAAGAACGTAACAGTGAATTCATATGCTTTGGCTCAAATCTTTTTTTTTTCCATTTGTGATCTTGTCCTGGTATTAAGAATACCAAGCCTGATTTTTCAAAACATTAATGCATTGAAAATGGTTAAATATGCTGATAGAGTGTTAAAAGATTTACGATAAACGGTATCTTAACTGACATATGTTAGTGTTGTGTGCGATGGAAATGTGCCATTTCCCATAGAAGATGGACACTTTGTCACTACAGAGGCATCCTGTTTCTAAGACAGGTGGCTTGTAACCGCTGTTGATACTGTCTTTGTTCAGATTGAGTAAATGTCACAAGAAGTACAATGTAGTGCTGTTTATCTTTGTCATGAGTGGAAATGACAGATTGCACGTTGACTCTGAGATACCACCACCTCATCAGCTGTTCTCAGGGAAGCAGGCTAGGATCGCGTGCTGTTCACACAAGTTACTTAATTTTCCCGTTTCAGCACCTTTATTATAGAAGGTGATCCTCTCCTGCCTCAGAAGGGAATTCTGAAGATGAGTACACTAGTGATGGTAAAGCACAAGGTGGTGAGAAAAGACCAACTAGCTATGATCGATTGTAGCAGCTCAGCCCCATACGTGCATACTGAAGATGTTCTTACAGTGATAAAAACATTTCTAACTCACTCAGAAATTAAGGGTTGGAAAAGAAGTGGTGGTTTGCAATGTTGGTAGCCAGTGCCTGTCTGGTATTGAGTGGGAGAGTATAGTTGAAAGTTTTTGGAAAAAGGATAATATATACAGGTCTGTATACATAAGATCATCTCAGATAAGAGATCTTAACTAGCAAAGAGAAATAGTTCTTCAGAAAAGCTAATGAATTAGAAAGTTGAATGGAATTTTTCTTAGGAATTTACTGATTTTCCTTATGTTTATGGCTTTTTTAATATTAAGCATGAAAAATAAAGTGTGTTGGTACCCAGTTCCTTGACAGCAGGCTGTGCAGTTTCATTATTCACAGGCTCAGCTGGCCCATTTATAAAGCTGGCCCATTTATAAATCTCAACAAAAGTACCTAATGCAGGTATTTTTTTACAGAACTAGATTCTGGAGAAATATCGAAGTGGGTGATGATGAATATGCATTTATTTCCTAAATGAGGAAAAATGTGTTAATTCTGTGTACAGCAATAAGCTTTTTGAATTTTTCTCTTAGATGCTAAGATTTTGGGCTAAACGTTTAGAGGAGTAATCCCAGCATAAGCTTGCCAGAGTGTGCATTCTTTCAAATACGGAAATGTGTACATCTTTCTTTCCAGCAAGTAGGGGAAAAAAAAAGTGAGGAAGATATGAAGCACAGTTTACAGAATGAGTAACTCAAGCTTTGGGTATCTCTCAAAGTGTCTTCAGCTTCCTGAGGAATGTGGTACATTAATGGACACTTCAAGCATACATTCTAATGTAGTGCTTTCTATGTCGTGGAGTAAACGCAGTCACTTAGGCCTGTTAGCTTTTTTTTTAAGTATACTGTCAAATATATTACATACCAAAAGGAAGACAGGAACACAGTAATAGCAAAAGAGTACCTTGTTTAATGTAAGTTGATCTATGAGACACATGAACAGCAACACCAAGTTGTCTGTAGATCTGTGTCCTACAACTGCATTTCATCCTGCTGACCATGCTCTGCAGCACAAGAGGTTTGTGCTGGAGTTACCACCACGGCAAGGGCAAGACACAAGATGTGCTGTATGTGGTTCCAGTTACATGCGTGCTCTCCACCAGGCAGCACGCAGAAGAGACCAAACAGCAGAGGTGCACTACTGAGCTTTCCTTCCCCTTCATTTGGGTCACTATTTTCATGCTCTGATTCTCACAAAATATTTGGAGTTGGTGTAGCATGGAGATTTTCTGTAAGCTAAGCTAAGAGGTTCAACAGCTATTAATGGAAGGAATTACAGACAGGCAGGCAGCACAGAAACCTCATTTCTTTAGGGGATCAGCTATCTCTTTTCATATGTTAGCGGGTTTGAAATCTTTTTCCTTCTTACTTTAAAGTCTCCTGGTCTTATTTTTTAGTAAAAGGCGGATGAGACACTACCATTAAAATACTATTGCAGAAGCTGAATAAAAGTAATTTCAATGTCTGTGAAATGCTGATGTGAGGTGGCAGAGCTATCAGTAAAGTCAGTTGCACGTAGTTTAAAGGAACAAAGGTACTGAGTCCTGAAGGCGGACTTGGACAGTAAGGAATTAAAGATTTATGAAAGTACCAGAAAATAAAGGTCGAAGTGACAGTGTGGGGGTAATGTTGAGCCCTCCAGATGTTTAGGTGAAATCATATGGAATTTATTTTCATATATTTTCTGTGATTTGTAAAGAAGGCCTAAAAGTAAATAAAGTAAAACAGTAAATGCATATTTCAACAATTTAATACATAATAGGCCTGCATGTCCCTCTTCCTAGCTAGATTAATTTCTTGCTTCAGATGCAGTAAGCCATATCCTGTCCAGAAAGTCTGTTCACCTCTCTCAGGATACGATCATTTAATCTGTTCTTTGGTACGCTTTCATGTTAATGATCCTTTGTATCCTAGACAGACTATTTTAGACTGTTCAATGTCTTGAAACAGTTTATCCTCAGACTGTTTTATTTCCTTTACCAGTAATTTCACAGAACGTACCAAATCAGAGAAGCCAGTATTAGTTTCTTTTATTATCGTGTTTCCAATAGCTAGCATTTCCACTACCTTTAAAAGACTCCATCTTCTTTCACAAGTTAAATAGATTTGTTGTGTATTGGCAATTTATTTTCAAATATATACTTTAAAGAAGGTTAGACAAATGGTAATCTGTTTGCAAATGCTGTAATTAGAAATAGCAATCACAACATCTTTTTTAAACAGCAATTGCTTTAGTAGTTTGCCATATGTAAATTACCAAGAATTTCTCCTTTGATATCTTGGAAATTCCTTTTTTGTATAACCTTAACATCTGTGACAAGTTCAATGAAATTCAAAATACAGCTTGATGGAAGAGAATGCTTAAGAGAATGTTTTCACTCTGTGGTGCCTCAGAAAGGGATCATCATAGATTCTTTCATAAACTACTTGTTATAAGTAATAAAAAAATCAATTAGATCGATTAGATAGATTAATTAATTAGGTCTAGGGAATAGATTATTTATAAGTTGTATTTAATATGTAAAAAGGCATATTTTCTGTCAAATGAATCTTAGGAACACTACATTTAACAGCCCTACAGAAAGGTTTTCTTTCACATGTTATCCTTATAATCATCATAAACCTCCTACATGATAAGCAGTGTAAGTGATACACTGCACAGCATTCTAAATAAAACACTGGGCCTCCACCAAGCATTCCATGGTCTGCAACATGATTGTGTTGGAGGGTAATCCAATAAATCTTACTGAAAAACTAGAGTGGAGAAGAATTTGTTTCAGCCATTTTCTCCTCACAGTAAATAAATACAGGTATTACAGTGTGTATGGTGGTAGGAAATGACATGGTGGATCATATTAAGTCTTGGAGATGAAGATTCATGTGCCATACTTAAATAAATAATCACAAAATAGCAGTTTCTGCTATTTTAAATTTGCACAGCTATATATGCTGTTGTTATTGTTTTAATTTTTCTTCTTACAGTATTGGCCACATGCTATTACCTAAGAGAAAGACAAGAGAATTAAAATAAATACAATAAAGAAGATACATTTGGTACTAATGGATAATTTTGTGGTAATTCTGTTCTTGTCTGTGTGGGAGCACAAAGGATGCTAGTGCTCCCTCTTCTGCTTCAGCAGCCCCAAAGCAAGTGGCAAATATTAGCATTTATTGTGGCAAAAGGTTGTGTTTCATTTGAATGTCAAGAAAACCTTGAAGACTCTTCCAAAGCCGCAAATGACCTCATTGGAAATGCCTCGCATGAAAAAAATAAGTGGGTAGAAGTGAAAATTCAGACTTTGAAGCAGATGTTCAGTCTTAATCCCAGAATTCTTTTTAGGGACAAAAGATGTACAATTAAATACAACTTTAAAAATTGTGCAGAGAGAACTAATTTATTTAACAAGCTGACTGACACCAGACCTCCTGGTAGTAAATTTTACTTTCTTTAAAATCTCAAAATAGATACATGAAAATTGCAAAAGAAAAGTGCCGTGCCATTGGTTCAGGTGAATGGTGCAAAGACAGAACCCGACACAGGTATGGAATATTTTAGAAACATGCTTCAAAAGAGAGCATGAAGTTGAATACTGCTTACTGGAAAACTGGACATTTGTACTTCACATTTTTGAAGTCCCTTTTAAGTTCTGTAAAATTTCCCCCTTTTCCCTGATTATATCTACTGTTAGAGAAACAAATACTTTCATAATCTTATGTGGAAAGACAAAACTCAGCATATTTTCAGTCTAAGTGGGAGTTTGGGATCATTTGGTCTCAAGAAACCACCAGAAAGATATACGATATAATAATCCTCCATGTTTTCTTAATCCTACCCATAAGGTATACCAACTTGCTTGTGGAAATACTACAGGATTTTTTTCACATGTTGCAGTCTGAGAACATGCTCTTGGCAGTTTTTTAAACCTTTCTAGTTTAGCTGTGAGAACTGTAGCATATTATCAGTGGTAACCATGAGAGCACACCAGATATTTACAGTTAATTCCATGCACTTATTTAGATGTGTTCGTTGAGGGAACAGTATCAGAAAGGTTTGTTCATTACGATTTGCTGAACTCTCATCATAATCCTTCTTGCTCTCCCTTTTTTCCGTTAGATTCCTGGGAAGAAATATGTAAGTATGATAAAAAAATGCAGAAGGGACTGTGATATTAGAAAAATCATTAAAGTACTTCCAATCACAAAATAATCACTTTTGTGATATTTAGAGATATGCCACAAAATTCACAACTCATGGGGGATGGAGGGGTGTCTAGGATTTTTTTACTGCCTGTGTCTCAGTAGAGTTCATGGGATTCCAAAGGAAAGCCAGTTTTAAAACAAAGGAGTTTATAACAGTATCCTTAGACTCCTTGGGAGTCAGACAAGCTCCCGCTACATTGCGACTTCACAGATCTGTCTCTTTGTCATCGCACAGGGGCACCCATCCTCCTCCTCCTCACTGCTGACGTACCAGCTCCCAGTTCAGCCTCCCCTGCATTGTGGACTTCAGGCAAGGAATGCCTTGCTTTTAGCCAGTTAGCCACTTTTTCACCATGGATTCAAGTTCAGGTTTAGATAAAATACCTTGAAAAGTATTTATGTTCGATATCCAAGCTGAACAGCACAGCTACAACCTGGGGTTTTTTTGGTTTTGTTTTTGTTTTTGTTTTTGTTTTTAATAATAGGCATAAGCAAAAAACTGGAAGAATACTTGCTGTATTTACACTGGATTAAGCCTGAGTAGTGTCCCAGATAAACACCCTGATAACTTGCTGTTGATGCTATCCTGAAATACATCTTTATAGGGATTTTATCTTTCTGCATCAACTGTATTTCCCAAGAAGTGCTATGTCTCAGTGTAATACGCAAGCCTTTATAGCTTACATTCTTTCCAGTATCCTTTAGGAGTTGTAGTGAGAAGCAGCCCTTCCTCTTGAAACACATTTAATATGAATTTATTCAGGAGAGAGCCCTCCTCAGTCTTAGCACTCCTCTACCTACATTAAGTAGCATTTCATTCCTTTGAAGCTGCAACCATCTCTTTGTAAGACATCAGTGGTACTTGATGGTTTATCGAGGAATTGTTAACACAGTGATGGCTGATCCCTTCCCACCTACTTTCTGACTCTGTACTTTTCCATCTTTTATGATGAAGTGCCCTCATGACTGACCTTTCTGTTTTGTATCAGTCTATGTGTGTGTTATCAAATATACTTGATGAAAACATCTAATTAGGATAAGTATAGGTCTTTTCACTGAGATCAGATATAGTGCCAATCAACTACTTAAAGCAACATGTAGCTGGAGTTAAGAGTCCCTAAAATCTATCTTTTCCAAGGGTTACAATAAAGCAGTTTAAAAAGACTGCTGTTTGAGGTAATCTGTTGCTTTGGGGAAACATGCTGTTTCAGGTAACAAAGCAAAACCTTTCTTCATATCTTTTCATGCTGAATATGGGCAGAGTCCTAGTTACAGAAATTCTAATGTTCCTTTAGACAAACAGAAACACAGTGATAAAATACATGTTCTCCACTCCCTAACCTCTGTTCTTATTCTGCCAACATTCACATGAGATGCACGTAAAGGGAAAATGTGCATTAAAGTGCATTACACTTTGATTTATAGTGGCTAGTATTTCTCCTTCTGTAAACTGTCATACTGCTTGACACAAAATGGTTGCAGGGGTTTTTCTTCTCTTGTTTTTCAAATTTTCTATCTTATATGGAAGCTACTGCATGCATTTTTAATTCAGAAAGTGTCTTTTTGAAGTCCTGTCTGTATTTCTCTTTAATCTCTTTTTATATTATTTTGTCTAATATTTCTATTTAAAATGTAAGTCAAAGGGATGCAGTCTACATATTCTGTACTTTTACATGCTTGCAGCTCATTCCCTTACAGCTGTTTTTTCTGCTACATTGATGAAGATTTTTTTTCTTTACCTGTCCACATTTCTGCTCTTTTAATCCTTGGATGTGTCTGGTTCACTCTTTTTTATCTTCAGAAATGCCCTTCTTGCTGTAATGCTAGCATGTACAGTAGGACTCCTCTTAAGTGTTTTCCCTTTGCTGGATATAGATCTCCTTTTGCTTGTACTCTATTTTCTGTTCTTGAACTAGTTCTATTCAATATTTCTGTTCCAACTTGATTGCTTGCTGCTTTTAGCCTAAGTAATCCATCACACAGAACTTCTAATAAAACTTTTCTACAAACAATGTAAACTCTGTTCTGTATACAGCTATCACGTATTTTGATGGTGATCCCTTCAGTGGTAGAGGATAAAAACTTTAGATGACTATATCTGTCTGCATGATCTGGGTTTCAAACTGGGGCAGCTGTAGTTTCCATGATATTTTTCCTTTTTCCACAAAGACAATTTACCTTTTTTTTTTTTCCATACCATATGTACAAATCTTTCCTTTTGCTTTAGTAGCCAGGCTAAAATGTACAGTATGGCTTAATTTTTTTATGCTTATTAAATATCAAAAATGTAACTGCCTTAAATAAAAATAATTTTCATTGTACAGTCTTCCTACTTAAATCAGTAGCTTTGCTTCAGTAACCTTGAACTTCGCTTGAGTAGTTATCACTGCCAATGGGCAATGTTGTACTGCCATTATTAAATGAAAAAGTCATTTATTTAATAGGAAATTGTTCAGCACAAATACCCAATGGGTTGAGCTCTATAGCTCTGCAGTTAAAAGTTACTCTATTGAAAATGTGATGGGCTTCTGAACACCAAAGTGTTTGCTGCTTCCTGCAATGAGGAATTTTGCCACTTGAGTTTGTGCAGCCCTTCCACTGAAACTAAACATTAAAGGTAAATGTAGATAAATGTACAGCTCCTTTTTTTTTTTTTTTTTTTTTGAGCAGGCAGTTACAAACATATTTTAATTTTTCGTATCTTGCATATAAGATTCTACACCAATTTGATTCACTAAAATCTTGAGTCACCACAATTATTAACATCTCAGTTGATATTTGACTTGGTTATTGCAGACCTGTGAAATATGGACTGAAGATGCAAATTTGTTACAGAGAAGATAATGTGGGGATAGTTTATTAAACAGTCAGAGTAGATTTGCTATGAATAGGTAGGCTTAACTCAAAAGTGGACATTGTCTGAAAGCTGTGTTCTAGCAGGAGATACTGTTCCACTAGCAAACTACATGATCCAGACTTATTATCACAAAGCTGGAGGGAAATTAATGGAATAACAGCCCTGTCAATAGAGTGAATTGCAGTAGACTGACGTGGCCACAGTTTCATTCACGTTCAGGAACTATCAGGAATGACTATATGGTCAAAAGAACAGCTGGCCAGAACAGAAACCACACATTTGGTGTCTGCCTGGGAGAGTTCTCAGTGGGAAAATCTGAGAGGGAAAACCAATTTAATAACTACCTTCCTCCCTTATCAAAAAATACTGTGTTTAAGTTTGGGTGACTCTGTGCACCTATGATGTGCTTTACCTTTCATGACATTTTCAACAGATGAACTATACCAGGACATGAGTACTAGGAGGATTTAAAGAGTAAAGAATCATGACTCATAGAATCATAGAATGGTTTGGGTTGGAAGGGACCTTTAAAGGTCATCTAGTCCAACAACAATCCCTGCAATGAGCAGGGACATTTTTAACTATATCAGGTTGCTCAGAGCCCCATCCAACCTGGCCTTGAAAGTTTCCAGGGATGGGGCATCTACCACTTCTCTGGGAAACCTGTCCCAGTGTTTCACCACTGTGAATGTAAAAAATTTCTTCCTTATATCTAGTCTAAATCTACCTTCTTTTAGTTTAAAACCACTATCCCTTGTCCTATTGCAACAGGCCCTATTAAAAAAGTCTGTCACTGTCTTTCTTAGAAGCCCTGTATAAATATTGAAAGGCTTCAATAAGGAGAATGTGTGCAAGCACGTGGGTTGCCTATATGTGGATGTGAGAGCAGCTTGGGCATGTTCACCTAATAGGAGCTTTTATCAAGTTCGAAGCAACCCGCACTGCCACGTTTGCTGACATACAAAGCAATTAAAATGGACTGTGTTGTCTCTGAAAAAAGACCAGAAAAAGATCACCACCACCCCCCACCCCCAAGCACAGAATTAAGTAGATGTAATGTCCAAGGAAATAACTGTTTCTCTTCTGGAAAAAGTTTGATTTTTCTGGCAAAAATAAATAAAAATTTAAAAAATTGTCTGCACTTGACACTAAGAAGCTACAGTTGCTTTTAAACATATTCTTCATTAACTGTGACTTGTTTGATTATGCTTCCCTTGTGACTGACTAAGAAAATAAGTAAGTTTCTCAATGAAAAGCCAAAGTGAAGAGATAAATTGGCTTAACATAAATGATATCCATAGTTTTAATCAAAATAAGAATACACAGTCTGGCTAGTGCCTTTTCTCAGAGCAAACCAGCTAGTTATTTAAACCCAGCTAAGAGCTGTCGAAATGAATGAATGAATGAAATGAGTATTTAAACTCAAAATCTGTTTTATTGTCCAGGTTTAAATGATGCAGATATCTGGGAGTAGGCTTGTCTTCAGTACCTTGCGTTGGAAATTTTTTCTTGGTTCCTTGGAGAAGAGAGCTCTGTCAGTATGATGGATTTTGTAATGCTCTATGAAGTAGTTTGTTCTCCTGCTTCCTTCTCTTCAGATTGCCCTTGAATTTAAGGTTGTTAAAATAAATGTCGGTGTTTTGCCAACGTCTTTGGCTGAACAAGTAGGGAATGTTTTGTCCATCTTAATAAACAAAGGACACATTGAGTTTGTAAAGAACAGGCAAGCTGCCAGTGTCTGGAAGATACTGATGTTAGTTTGTGTGTTCCCTCTCAATTGTCCCCTATTATAAAGTCAGCCGATTAGGCTCTGTGAAAAATTTCCATAGCTGAAATTACTTATTTGTGAAAATGATGTCAAATAGATTGTTTGGGTAGATATATTAGTGATTTAAAAACATAATGTGGCCATCAGCATAATCAGTTTGGAATAGAAGGTGCAGCAAAGATGTCTCCGTTTCTTCCTCCCACATTTACCTTGTTTGACTTGCTAATTTAATCACTAGCACTGAAGCTAAGGCTCAAATTGTCAGTGGGAGAGGTGAGTCTCTCCCACTAATGTTGTTAGTTAAAATTTCTGTCTGATTTGAAAGTAAATTATGGAGGGAAAAAAGAAGAACAAAAAAACCAACAGAAATGGTTGGGGGCACGTGGTAAAGCCATTTTTTCCAGTGGGGCAGGGAGGGTGTTAAAAGGTGTTTGAATTTAATGAAGAGCTGCTGCAGTAAGAGCCCCTCTAACAAAGTTCTGGTTTTCACTGACTAAAGAGGGGTGTTTTACCGCTAGTTCATGCATGGCTTTATAACATGCACAGTTATCTCAAGATAAAAACACATGCCAATTTTATTACTGTGGCATCCTTTGCACTTGGCTTATGGTTGAGTGTCTTTGATTTGAGTTGCAGTAAAATTGATATGTCTTGTATTCCCCACATGTTTCCTCTAGAAAAAAAAGATTTTGAAGAGTGAAAACCTGGCTTTGGATGACTGTAGGCAACAGACACTTTGAATAGCACTGCCTGAACCGAGATATCCACGTTAAATATTTTCTTACTTATTCTGTTGCCAATTCAGAGATGAAAAATATATATCACTTGGCTGGAGTTATTTGGTAATAAACATAATAAAGCTGTGAAGTAGTTCTGAATTCATAACATGGTCCTGCATTAATTTTGTTATTCATCAGTGTAGGAAGGAGTATTGAAATCACCAGCATTGACTGTACTTATAAATATGACTTTTGTTAGTAAAGGGAGGTACATGTATGTTGGGAAGTGAATTACTTTCATGCAGAGAAATCATATTTTGCCTTAAAATAAGAGAATTGATAGCCCACAATCCTTCTTCACTGTTCATAAGTGCAAAGCTTATTGTTAGTCGCTGAATTATTATATGTTTACAAGCTCTATATGATTCCAGAATTTTCTCAGGACTCAGATGTAATGTGTTAAACTTATTGTTCAGTATTTCTGATACAGGCAGATATGCAAAGTATATTAAAGTCTTAAGGAGCTGGTATAGAAAGAGAACCCTGTGATCTTTCAACACTGTTCATTTCAAGTCTTCTCAAAATACTCTCTTTTGGGAATCACTCTGGATTTTTCTTTTTGAGAACTGAAATATGAAAACTATATACATTTGAAACGTTCGATAGCCCATGCTGACCCTGAATCTGGAGCCTCCATACAGTGAACCTCTGTATACTTGATACAAACTTAATTTCTTAGTGCCTTTTTTCAAGGATTAACAGATACACAATCAAACTTACTGATATATAATTTAGACCAGTTAGCATACTGTATGTATGAAATAAGTAATGGACTTTTCTTATTCATAGTGTGAATGATGTACATTTCCCTGGTGCTCATCCTGTCACTAATTCCAAAATTTCATGCTAGGAAATGAATTTTAATTATACATTAACTCTTAAGATGGCAGTCATGTTACTAGTATCCTAGGTTTTCCTTTCTCTCTTCTCCTTCCTCTCTACTAAAACAAACAAACAAAAAATAGAAAATTATATAAGAAAATATAGTTTATATAAAAATTCATATGGTGTTTATGTCCAACCTGTTAGTTCATTTCTCTGCTTATTTATTCCATCTATTAATCTTATTAGTAAAAATTTAAATAATACATCTTGCTGATCAACTTTGCTGACATGCTTGGCTTCGGTGTTTCACTATTATTCCTACTGATTTTTATTTCAAATCAGAATCTAAACTGTTTAACAAGGGTGAATCTTGCCCTATTCTAGTAGCTAAATGGTACTTTTCAGGTAAAATATCGATCCTGTAGGCTTTAAAGGTAAAAACAAAAACCAAATAATGTTCTTCAATTTCCAGAGGAAACATCTCAAATTAACCACAAAACAGCAGGGTCTTTATTTCCCTCCAGCACCCATTCACCAATCACATGGTACCATGCAGTTGTGCATCGGTTGCATTGCAGACTGGGTTATCTTTGAGATTTCACCAGATCAATAAGCTTCAGTTTTCCATGTGAATGTATAATTTGGTGGCTGCCAGACTGATTTGCATTCTGGGTCAGTATGCAGCTTGGTAAAGGAACCAAGGAAGAGAGGCCTCAGCCATGTACTGCAGAGACCTGGGGAGTGGCATAGTCATTGTGGAAGAGAGAGTCTGAGTGCTTTCATTTAACAAATGCTATGGCCTTGTGGTTCATGGGTGGCCCTACAGACATCCATTCTGGGAATCACTGCTTTAAAGGCAAATTGCTGCCACATTATTTGTTCTCAGTGTTTGTAGAACAAACTGTACTAGCAATGCCTTGAGTTGTCAGGCCCACTGAGGCCTCCATGATTGCTCTTTGTTGCATCCAAAGCTTTGCCTTTCTCCTGCCTTTGCTAATGAAGCATGTATTTTTTGTTCTACCGCTCTCTCCGCCTGTGTTTCTTCTTGCTTTCTCAGTAAGGAAGAAGGAGTTGCCTACCAGCTTTAAGAACATCCTTCATGTGAAGCTTCAATGTGATTGCTTTAACCTGTCCTATGGATTCTTACTGGTTTATACTCATAATATAGAATCAGACTCATTCAGGTTGGAAAAGACCCTTGGGATCATGAAAGACTTTTCAGTCCTGCCTGAAAATCTTAACACAAAGTTGGCCAAAGGGTCCCCAAAAATGTAGTAACCAAACAAACCAGAATGAAGTTCCATGTAAGCCTGATTTTTTCAGTAACCCAGAATCAGTACAATTTATTCATATTACCGTATCCTGATAGAGTAATACCATCCTTTAAGGCTTTCCAGAGCAGGGAGAAAGGAGCAGTCTTCTAATTCTCAATGTATACCTCTTGCAGCACAACAGTGAGATAAGGGGCTGAGAGACTTGTTTGCAGAACTTCTCGATTCTTTATTTTACCTGCTCTCTTAATTTTGCTTTCAGTTTTCTTCACTTTGCTGCTTCATGCAGCAATATTTATTTGACTTAATTTGGACAGATAATCTGGATACTAATGCCACTGAGCCCTGAAAATTGCTTATTTTCTGATACAGTGTTGTAAATACAGCAAAAGTAAGTAAATACTGACCTCCTTACTCTCTAACCACCTAGATGAGCTTTGCTTTCTGTCACATATCAAGTGTGCATTTTTCCTGTCTGACCAGCTAGCTCTTCTTACACTTGCTCATGTATTTTCCAGACCTTCCTTCTCTCCTTGTCTTCTGTTTGAGTCTCATTGTTTGCAGAGTGGCTTGTTACCACGAGACTTTATTTTGTATTTTTTGATTGCATTTGTTGTAGTGATTTGTAAATGTTGATCATACTTCAGGGGAAGTATTTGCCCATTCTGTAAGTCTATTAAAAACTTATTACTTGAAGCAAGCTTTTCCAGAGCTGTGGGTTTATGAACTTGTAGAATAATAGTTGTTTTCCATTCTTATATTGCATTGTTTGGCCAATCCTGTAGCTCATGAGAGGCCTATTATCCAGTGTGGTCTTGCTTCATATTAGTCTTCAAAGATTGGTTGATGAAAAAAACTGTACCGATTTTGTCAGGATTTCAAAAAACTCATATGTATCATAATCTGTCATAAATATTAGTGACTGCCTAAGCAGGTTTTTGTTGTATTTCCCTGAAGAAAAACATTTTACCCAACAGCCTTCTTTTTGGAGAAAATTGGTCAGATAACTCAAGGCGCTTTCAAAGGGAACTTTGTCTCTGTCACCAATTTTGTTGGAAAAGGAATCAGAGATGTCATTTACTCCCTCAAGCTGATGGGCTTGTAAGAACGTAACTTTCCATTTCTGACTTTCAGTATTCATTGCACACAACAGATTTCTAAAAGAACTTATTAATTTTTGCTTTTGGAGAGTGAATCAGAGAGGTAATGCAAATTCTATTTATTTTTTCCCTTCTAAACATTTTAGTTTGACTCTTTTATATTTTCAGAGATTGCTGCTTAGTGTTCTCTTAGTATTTTGATCATTTGTTACTCCTTTTCTTGTGAGCACCCTGACCCCTGTTTTGTCTGAGTACAAGAGGACTCATCAGAGATGGCCACCATGTATTTCTTGGCCCTTTTGTCTTTCAGAAGGCAAAGGCAGTGCCAGCTCTGCTGTTGCAGAAAACTAGCAAATAGCTTTACTACAAGAAGCACAAGGAATTGGCCAGTATTTTCACCTTTCAACCTTTGGAGCCCATGAGCATGTATTTTCTTCAGTACAGCATCATCCAGCTGGTGATCCACAGCTTCTTAATACTGAATTGGGGGGAGGGGGTTTCTCTTTTTCGTTACTTTCTGATGGCTTAGCTTTACCACCATGCCAGTTGTACTACTGTGTGGAGACAACCAAAAGCACATAAAAAGATAAGGAGCTAATTTCCCATTGTCAAAAGGATGAAAGTCTCAAGAATCTGTAATTCCTACATGTCTTCTGAAAACTGAAGCTTGCAAAGGGGTGAGAAAGGCAAGTTTTTAGTGGCAGGGGTACACCTGCAGTGTAACTCCCTGATTAGCAGGTCTGATCTGCGGCCCAAGTAGGAGCATTGCTTGCAGCTGGCCATGCTGGAAGGACAGAAATGAAGGAACAAAGGTGACTAAAGATGCATGGTGAATTCAGGGAGAAGGTTTTTGATGTTGTGAAAGGTGGATTTAGAACACAATTTTTACAAGAAGTCTGAACTTCTGTTTTTGGAGAAGAATTTCTTCAATCTAGGTAAGTTCAATGAGTGTTGTAAAGAGCGTGTTGTGTTTGTAGGTATTTTTCTCATAGGTAAGGCTCTGTGCTTTGACTTTTCTGAGTAAGTAGCTTTTTTTTTTCCTTTCCTCTTTTTTCTAAGATGCTTATATGAATTTTAATCACAGTTTAGCTACATGACCCATTTCTGAGTCACTTGGATGTTTTGCTGTTAAAGTTTAGCTGAAGGTCAGCTTCCTTCAGAATTTATGTGTCAGTGTTTTTATGCCCTGTAAAGATATATTAACACCTATTATAAATCCTTCCTGTCCTACTGTTGTTTTTATTAAGATTGTACTGGTGCCTATACACAGCAGTTCAGTAGGTAACAAAGTCTGGATCCATTCTGAATAAACACCTAGTAAGTTTTAGTTCTTGCTTCAGACAGTTTCTAATCTAGTTCTGGCATAATACTAGTGTCCTGCCTTCACAGAGGAAATTTTTTCTCAGTCAGTTAATAGCTGTGAGCTAACCTTTTTTTGATGAGAAAGGTTGAATTCCTGAAGCGATTGCTTTGGCTAGTAGACTGTGTAAAGTTCAGGGAGGAGTAGTTGATCTACTATGTGTGAATACAAGCAGGCAACACCTTTGCTTCTGGAGTTCCTGAAATGATGTTAATATCCCTCTTTAATTGGTGCTCTCTTGACAATTTTGCCTGTGTAACTTGCTTTTCCTAGTTAGGCTCTTTCCCTTAACTCTTGTCAAAAGGCTTTTAGCTGGAGCAAAAACTACAGCAAAATCATTCTAGCTCTCTTTGTGCTATTAATATTGGCTCTGCTTTCTTTGGCAGAGATAGCTACGTTCAGTTCGTGCAGCTCTCTACTCCACCTTACACTACCTTTTGATTTTTGTGACTGAAGTAAATTTTATTGTTGCTACTTAAGCCATACTGCGCTACATAGTTCTTCCTGAGTTTTGAAGTGTATGGATGCAACTTATCAACTCATTTCTGCCCAACAATACTAGGTTCTAATATACAAAAAAAAAAGTTCTGTGAAAGCACCTATGTATACCTCTCTGACCCTGCCAAAAATTTCCTCCAGATGCCCACTTTTGTATTGTGAATGACTCCATTATAACAATCCATTACTGAAATATCCTCTTTAAAGGGTTAGCTGAGGTAAGGTGTTTGCCTTTTTGGAGGAAGGGGTAGAAATAACAAATTTTTGTGTGTGGAACAGTTGAGATGGAGGCATGTTGTCAGAGCACTCACAGGTGTTGGATGCCTGTGAAGGCTCATCTGAAGTGTCTGTTCAGAGCAGGAGGTTCATAGCACTGAGAATTTTTCTTGAGATGTTATGCTATGATGAGTAGGCAAGAGGGCAGCTGTAAGGTGGTCTTTCTTTTAACGTGCTTAAAGTCATTGCGCTGCAAGTTTTCGTGGATGCATGACCGTGTGTGTGAAAACACATCCTGTGCATGTTCATTTATGTAAATGGACCCCACAGGAGGCAGTGTAGCCTGGCAGAGATGGAAGACCAGGTCTATGCCTTCTCCAATCTCTGCCATTATTTTAGGTGTCTCTGTGTCTCTATTCTTTCATCTGTAACACAAGGCTGAGGTGCCTTGTAGAATTTATGTGTCAGTGTTTTTATGTAGATGGCGTACTGTTTTATGTAGATGGCATACTGAATTCATGTACCAGGAGGAATACTAAGATAAATATTTCAAACCAGAATGAAGAACAAAATTTCATATTTTTAATTATTTATTTATGAGGCAAAGTGTTAATGAAATTAGCTTAATCAGAATATTTCATTTAGGTTCTTTTGTTTTCTGAAAACTTTCTGAACTTCAGAATATTTGCAACATTTTAACATGCCAGAATAGTAAATGTTTTGTTGTGTTTTTGTTAATCCTATAACAAGCTGATTCTCTGTGATAAAGTAATGAATTGCTAAAGCAGTGGTAACTGCTAAGTGTTTTCACTCTTTGCCAAGACCTTTGAGATCTACTGATTAAAAAGTTCTGACAGAGGTGATGATACAGTTATCTGTCATGGTGGCAACTGAAAAATAATGCATAGGAATTCATGTAGAAATTATTAATGTATTGCTGTAACACCTGGATAGCTCAAGTGAATAAGTATTAGGTGGATAATTGACAGAAAGTGATGCAAGTAATCTAAATCTCATTCTAGTCTTGAAGTCTGTCAGTAGAGATGTTTAAAAAGTAGAATTTATGACCTGTGGAAAATTCGAATAGTTGTGCTACAAAGCATATTAAAATCCTATAAAGGATGAAAAGGCAAAGCAATGAATATTTTCACATAATGAAAAGTTTCCAGAAATATGTATCTAAAAACTAGGAGCAAAAACTCTTTGCATTTTAAGTGTGTTTAAATATTTAAGTGATTCTGCATATTAACATAATTTTCCATATTGGAAAAAGCATTTTCAAATTAAGATTATTCTTCATGTTCTTCTGACTTAATTTTGTCAGAATCAACCTGAATAAGCAGGTTTGAATTGAATAACATTTTCTGAAAGTAACTTTTTTAGTTAAGAGGTTTTTTTGTCCTGTTTGTATCCTTAACACATACAGTATCAGTAGGTACTCCCGATAACGTCCTGATCATTATATAATATGTTTCTATGTAAAACTTGCTGATGTTTAAAAAATAAAAACAAAAAAACCCCCCAAAACCAAAACCCCTCTCCTTACAAAATTGTAGAGCAGCAAGATGACATCAGAGTTATCTCTTTTTGCCTGTATCTGCACTTTTCTTGCTGTTCAAGTAGGGATCTTGGGTTCTTTGAGGTCTTGTTTGTTTTTATGTCTCTGTGGATGACTGGTAAGATGGGTATAGCTTTAGTTTATAATTTAATATATAGTGGTATATATAGGATGTGTAGGGCCATCTGTTTTTTCCCTCAGGCTTGCTTTGTGAACTTGTCAAGCTATATTAGGATTGTTCTTGTAAGAGTGTGACCATGAAAATAATCCATAGTACTTTTAGTGCTCATGTCCCTGTATGGCAAAAAAAGTGTTAGTTACAGATCAGGTCTCAATGTGGTTTGTGTGTTACAAAGATGAGAATGATGATGATTGCTCTCCTTCTTTACAAACTAAGGAGAAGACAAAAAGATGGTAAGAAGAGCACACAAAAAGAAGCTCGAAGTTAGAAATAAGTCAGCAAGATGAGATGTGGTTATAATCAGGCACATGAAGTTGTGCATCTGGAAATGAGGATTTAGCAGTTAAAGCTAAAAAATGTCTAGATTCATGTTCCTGAGTGATAAAAGGCTGGTGATGGGGACTCTGCAAAAACTTTAAAATCAGTAGGAGTCAATATCTAGAAGATAGAAAGATATCTGAACACCAGTATTCATATGGGTGCTCCTAAGCAATGAGTTTGTATGCAAACCACAGGAAGAGGAGTCTCTCTTGAATGTGATTTTGATTAGTTATGTTCTTAATTCAATCATAAAATACAAATATTCCCACAGCATCAAGCATTTCATTCATGTTCAGAGAGCTTGAAGTGGAATAGAATATAATTTCTGTTTTAGCAATATTAAATTATATACGGTGCTAACAATATATTCTATACCAGTATTTATTTCTAGGTTCACTTTCACTGATCTGTTGCACGTTTTTTAGGTTACCAGTTCCTCTGATATTTTAGGAGAGGGCTATATTTTGATAATGGGCCATTCCATATCTAGTCATGTTGAAATACATTTCAGTTTGTCCATCTCTTATTTCTTTCATAAGAAAGAAGAAGATTTAAAAATAAAGTATACTAAAGTGGGGAAACATTGTTCACCTGAAATGTAATTCTATTCCTTCTGTACATAATATTTATTTCAAAGGCTGGTTTTTGTTAGTTTTAGACTTAAATAGATAACAAATCTCAGGCTGAAGCCCTCTTTTACCGTATGTTACAGTGACATTTGGCATTTCAGTGAATTAAAGCTAAAGTACTTTTTTTCTAATATCTACATATTTCTTTTGTTAGAAATGTGAGTAACCATTTATTATTTTTATGCATGCAGTCTAAACAGGATTTGACAGACTTTATTAAGGTTAAAAGCATAAAGAAGTTGGGGGGGAACCTTCAAAATCCTTTAAGTTTTGAAGATTTTGAAGTAATGTTCAAGGAGACTCTATGTCGAATACTGTGAAGTATTTACTCTTTAACACAATTGGATTCTCAATATTACTATTAATAAATATCCCTTCCACAAAACTACTCTTCCTTTCTCTTTATCAAATGTCAGGTGAGACCTATGGAACAATCCAAGTGTGAGTATTTTAGTTTCCAGCTGCTTCAAACCAAGAAGAAAATTTTGGATTAGAAACCCAGTTCAATACAAATGTTAGCGTGCAAAGCAGAAGTCAAAATGGTTTATTTGTGTTTGCTGTAAGACTAACAGAATATAGCTTCCTGTTTGAACATAAATATGGCAAGTGGGATCCAGCTTAAAAAAACCCCAACCTTAAATAGAAACATCTCTAAATAAAGAAAATGCAGCTTAATGCTGTAGATTTATTTCTTGTTTAAAGTTTTCGCTAAGCATAGAGTTCTAAAGGGAATGATTCAGACTTCAAACTATCTCGTCCAATTCAGCAAATTCTCATGGCCAGAAAAAGCATGGCATAAGGACTTAATTTTGAAAATACAGACATGTTTTGCTTTCATATGTTCTAACAGTGCTTTATTTTTTTACAATATATATAACTTAAGAGATCTAGATTCCAAAAAAAGTGAAAGGAAAAATAGGGTTGGCTGTTTTAATCCACCATTCATTTCAGAGTGAATGGAGTGTTCTTGTGGCACTTGACAAAAGTGTGTGTGTGTGTTTTTTATTATTTTATTTTGCCAACAAGCAGAAAAATTATTTTACTTCAGTCCACTTTTCTTCCTGATGTGGTCACTAAATAACAGATACTTGGCTCTGGGGTGTACTGCCATTATAATCAGAGAAGATGGTTTTGTTGGTAAAATAGGTGATAGCTTATGTATTTCCTGAAGGAATTCTTGAAGAAATTTCCTAAAAGCTTCACGGACTTGCTGGTCTAGAATTTAACATATGGTTCATTTTAAGCACATTTTGATGAAAGCGTAACAAGTCCAATCCACATAGCAGATTTCGGGCGATTTTTTTATGATATTGATGTTATGACAAAATTTGAATTTACTTCATTGGGATGAGAATCTGTTATTTCATCTAGAATCTGGGAGACCTGCATCCTCTTAGCATATCATGGTAACTTGTATTTCAACTAAACATCAACAGATGGATTTAATATCAGGCTAATAACAAAACAAATCAGTTCCTAGATGTGTCTGACTGAAAATTGGCTCAGCATTCAGTTGAAAACTGAGTCTTTCCAGTCATTGGTTTAACTTTTTTTTTGCTGACAAACATACACTCAGTATTGATACTACATATCCCCATGCAGTAGAAAGTCTTCAGTAGTTTATTTGGTGTTTAGCAGATACTAGGAGTTAAACTCCTGTACTGTGTATCAGTTACCCCATCTTCATATATCAATGGCTGCATAGTAAGCTGTTTAAGTCATGTGAAAAAGCAGATGATGTGGCACAGAAGGACCAGTTGGTGACCATGCCAATGTGACGCCATGCAGTATTCTTACTGTGCAGTACAAAGTTGCTGGGCACCACCAAAGAAGCCCCATAAAAAATATTTGATAAAGCTTTCCTGTGGTTTTCCAGACCCCCTCTCAACACTTCTCTAAAAGGGGGGGGGGGGGGGGGGGATGAAGATCACCTAGAGGAGAATGTCCACATCAGACCCTGCTTCTACGATGGGTGTTCATGCTGCTGCTCCAATGGAGTCAGCTTGGATATGTTTCCAAGAAGTAAATGATGTGGGTGTTTGGGGGGATTTTTTTTGTGGGGTTTTTTTCTCAAAAATATTCTGTATAGAATACTTCTCCACACAGTGTTTTGTACTATTTTACTGCAGAATTACACCAAGCAGTGTTTCCAAGTATTATAACTTATTCCATGTTGGACTTCAATATTGTTTATTAGGCATTCTGAATATGAAAACTAATTTAGAACTGGATCCCAAAAGGCAGTTAGCTTTAAAATTGGCTTGTTTGCATTTGAGTGAATTGCAAGAGCTAAATCTCTGTCCAGGACCTAAGTAAAAACAGTACTTGTTTGTCAGCTGCAGCAGTCCAGTGTGGAATGTAAATGTTCCAGGTGTGCATTTTGGTGGTCTCTTGCTACCTCTTGAAGAGCTTCCATGTTGCCTGTTTCTCATATCACTTATATCTGCAGAACATCACCAGTTACAGCTACCTTGTCTAATCATAAGGATGTCACCTCTTCAGTAGTTAACGGTTGTGATGGGGATTTCTGTAGCAGCTGGTAGGCATTAGGCATTGACCCTTGTTACATTTCAGTGAGGCTTCCATGCTCTGGTGGTTGTGATTTCCTTGAAGTCCAGCCTCTGTTGCTAAGATTACCAGAGGAGGAAACAAAACTGGTGGCAGCAGCAGCATCTGCTGCTCTTCATTAGGACAACACTACCTGTGAGAATAGATTTGGATGAAGGAAAGCATCCTTTATTACACATTTTATTATGCTCTGCGCTGTTACTCAAGTTAGTCTTGCTTGATAGGCACCAGTTGTATAAGCAGTTATTTGGAGGTGGTGGGAGGTACTCTGGATTGCAGCACAGTTTATTCAATGCTCTGATTAGGTAATTTTCTAATGTTGAAATCTGTAGTCTATCATTTGGGTCCATCTAGGTAACAAATCAGTAATCAGTGATCAGTTGCTTCCTCAACAGGAAATAATATATAATTTAATGTTTACCCCATATCTTAGAGATTTTAATTCTGCTGGGAGGACTTTGTTCTCTCTGTGTCTGTCAGCTTCATCTTTGGCTTCAAGAGTTCAGTGATAGCATTCAGTCTCTGCTGGATTGTGCCCGTGCTCCCTGTGGCCTTACACTCTCCCCTGGGCTAGAAGCAATGGCTTAAGTTTCAGTTACTGCAGTACATCGTGCTGCCACTAGACCACCCTATCAATTCTTCTAAAGCTTTTTATTGTATCAAAAAATTTAAACATGGAGAACTTGAGCTGCCATTTATGGATGAGCCATTTAGAGCTTATTGAATTTAAGTAATAAAGGATTCATAGCTTAATAAATTTCCATTTGCCTTACACTTTATGATATGACATAAAGACAAGCTTGGAAGATGTACTGAACTACTCAAATCAATTGGGATTACATGTAACAGAGTGATTCATTGATTCAGAATGTCAGTTTTTCGCCACCCAATAAACCTTAATTTGCTTTTCTGTTGTTTTGTCTGCAAATGATCAATATTTAGAATATCAGTGCAACTGTGTTGCTTAAGAGATATATATTTTCTTAAGGGATTCAAACCTTTTTGTGTAGTTTTTGTCAAACTGGTCATTAACTGTTTGATTTGGTATATCTATTTAATGCCTAAAATCAGTAGTTAAATATGCACAGTGATTTCTAAAGATACCTGAAGAACTGTTAAGCTCCTTTGGGAGCCTGGTGTAGAAAAGAAGTAATAACCTAGGGAAGAGGGACTCAAAACATCAATCCCTTGTTCCAAGCAAGCCAATACCAAAGCATCCTTCCTGTTCTAGGATATTTATAAAATACTGTGTGGGTTTGAGATGCTGAGCAAAGGGTTCGTTTAGAATGGTTCATTTAGAACTTTCTGTCCATTAGAGTTAAGTCATCTTCCACTACAACTGAAAGCACAAATGTAGGCTCAGATGTCACAACTGATAGCTATTTATTTCAGCAGTGGCTGTACCCTCATCACAGCACAGAATGGAAATCTTGTGTATGTAAAGACAACATCAGAATCTTGTTTCAGAGGTTAGCAATGGTGCTATTTATAGAGAGATCATCAACTTCTTAAAAGATAAATGTTAAAATAGAAATTTGAGTAGAAAAAGTTGGAAAAATGGATATTTACTCAAGACAGTTGCATTCATATATTGCTTTAAACCTCCCTAAATTGCATTCTCAAGAATTTCCTGGAGAGGAAAGGAAACGCGGAGGCCAAACGCTAGTGTTGTTCTGTTACCACAAATATGCCTCTTTCTTGTAAGAAATGTTTTTCAACTCCTTTGTATATCTATTAAACATATCTCTTTATTTTGTCTTTTTTGATAATATGTGGGTGTTAAATAGCTTTCCAGTTTTCTTTTTAAAATATGAAATTGGCTTTCTGGCTTGCCACGTTCTATTATAATTTTGTTTCTCCCAAATGAGCTAACACATACTTCTATATTTCTTGGCTTTTTTTTTTTATTAAGGCAAAGTATCTTAGCAATTATGCCAAATAATGTTCAAAAGAGTTTAAAAAAATCTAGTAGTAGGAAAATAGAGGACTGTCTTAAAAGGAGAATGTTAATGTTAGAATGAGATTGACTTTGAAGAACTTTATTTTAAACACCAACAATAACATTCCTTATATGTTTTATTTTACTTTAAACTTTGATGTTAAACATTTACTGTAAAATAATTAAAATGGAAATAGACTTACAGGACAGCACTTACTGTTAATTACTTATTAGATATTTTGATTCTAAATGCACGAATATCTTAGTAAAATGAAAACGGGTAGGCAAAGTTGGAATTTAATACAAAGAAACAAAACGGTGTATGACCTTGTTGCTTCAGCACTAATTACACTTTAATTACTAGGTAAAAAAAGTTTTAAAATAAAAGTACAGCTTAATATTCAGCAGTATCATAACTGTAAAGGAATGAGAAATCCTATTTGAATATTTTACCTGTGATTATTTTCTTTCTCTTAAACTTGTGGGCTGTAAGGAGAGCTTTTCAATGTTAGATGCCTTAATGTGAGCATTTTAACTGTAGTTCTCTGGTAAAATAATGTTAAAAGTTATTTTATGTTTAACATTTCTGTGAAAAATTATAGTGCTGGATAGTCTCAGCTAGAGAGTTTATTTCTCCCAAGGAACTAGAAAATTGCTTTATTGCTAATAGAAGTCATAGGTAGGCATTAAGGAGGAAAAAGTGCCATCTAAAAGTTCTCTTGGATATACTTTTAATTACACTTCATTTGTTTCATGGTATTTACATTTTTAAGTTTCTCATGATGAAACATCAAAAAGAGAAGTGATCTTCCAATACACATAACTTGAGAGTAGAGTCTTTAGCCGATGTCTTCTGTTGTCTAACTGCATTTTCCTTGTGTATTTACTGTACATGCTATGTGTTTACTACAGCTCTTACTAGAGTCTTATTTCACCTGTACAATTTGCAAAACAGGTACAGAAAGGTAGATCACAGTAAAAGATAGGATTTTTATTATTGCTGCATGATGTATTGAGGATCAGCAGTTGTCTATGCAGTGGAAGTACATTCCCCCGTGTATATGGCAAAGGGCAAAAGTGACACTGAGTGACTTGTAGTATGATTCTCCATTCTGGTGTAACTTAACTGGGTGTAGATACGACTTGATATGGATGTTACACAATTGATGACAGAAAAGGAGTGATTTTATTCTTGGTTATCACAAAACATCAGCTATGAATGTGTATTTTTTTAATATTAGCCAAAGAAACCTAAGCACAGTCTTTGGTTAAGTCCCTAAGATAATGGCAGCATAGGAGACACCAGTATCAGTAAATTAAACATGCTTGGGGATGTTCATTGAAATAACTTGCAGCTATTTTGGAGTCTGTTAGCCTCAGAAGAGGGTCACTGTGTGCAAACTGCATATTAAAAACAGCCTGTGAAAGGGTTTGATTTTTTTTAACTCTTGAAGTTGTGCCTGGTAGTTACCCGGGGGAGTGTTCAGATGTGCAAAACATGCAAGGGACCATTCCAACAATTAGTACTATCTAATAGTACAGTACAATATTGTCTAATAGAAACTATTAATAGAAAATAATAGTTCAATGATGTGCTAGTGCCTGGCCATTTTCCTGGACACTTAATTTACCAGTTTAGTGGCTTCCTTGGATATTGAAATGATGATCTACCTTTTAAGCTTTTTTGGAAGAAGCTGACTTTATAGATTGCTTGATAAGGGAAATGTTTGGTGTACTGAAAAGTCCATGAAACAAGTTATAGACAAACTAGTAGTCCAGCTGAAAGGCACCAAGAAAAGGGGCTGAAGCATATGACATATGAGGAGCAGCTGAGGAGTGGGGCTTGTTCAGCCTGGAGAGGAGAAGGCTTAGGGGACCCAATTCCAGCCTTTTCCCAGGTAAGAGGAGGTTGTAGAGCAGGAAAGTGGCAATAGTCACAGCCCGTGACAGTGAAATTTTAATTGGACAGCAATTTTTCACCATCAAACTCTAGAGCAGGTGCTGAGGGGAAGTGGTTGGATGCCTCTCCCAGGGATGAGCTGATCAAGGCCCCAGGCAGCCTCATCTAAATCTGCTGCTTGCTCTGATGGGTAGACAAGGTAGGAGTAGGTGACCTCTAGATGTCCCTTCCAATTTTTTTTTTTCCCCCCTGTGGTCATGCAGACCATCACTGCTTTTCTGCAACATGGTGAACTTCATAACAGTGGGAAAACTGTTACTCTGTGTAGTACTGGTGGGTTGTAGAGAGGGGGGATAACTGTAATATATTAAAAAATGCCATTCAATGTGGTAAGTAACCTGCTTGAGACTCATGCAACTCCTGTTTAGTAAGGCTTTTTAAGCAAGCAAAGTGGGCACATAGTTTGAATAATCTGTAAAACTAGATGGTGTTATATGTGCTCCATGCTGGACTGAAGACCCATATATGCATGTGCAGAGCTGGATCCTAGTGCTTTAAACTGAAATTTAAGTAAGGGGCAACACATTGTGCAAACTTGTTGTTTTGCGGTCCTAATTCTGGATTTTCAGTAACAAAATGATACAACTAGAATCTTAGAATGAGTGAAAGGTACTCTGTAATTTAGCCGGCTGAACATGAGCCAGCAGTGTGCCCAGGTGGCCAAGAAGGCCAATGGCATCCTGGCTTGCATCAGAAATAGTGTGGCCAGCAGGGACAGGGAAGGGATCTTACCCCTGTACTCGGCACTGGTGAGGCCGCACCTCGATGACTGTGTTCAGTTTTGGGCCCCTCACTACAAAAAGGACATTGAATTACTCGAGCGTGTCCAGAGAAGGGCAACGAAGCTGGTGCAGGGTCTGGAGCACATGTCGTACGAGGAGCGGCTGAGGGAACTGGGGGGGTTTAGTCTGGAGAAGAGGAGGCTGAGGGGAGACCTCATTGCCCTCTACAACTACCTGAAAGGGGGTTGCAGAGAGCTGGGGATGAGTCTCTTTAACCAAGTAACAAGCGATAGGACAAGAGGGAATGGCCTCAAGTTGCACCAGGGAAGGTTTAGACTAGATATTAGGAAGCATTTCTTTACAGAATTTGGTATTTCATCTGTATTCATAAACTGACACTAATGACTTTCTTAATTCAGCAAGGCGTTGGAATGGGCTGCCCAGGGAGCATATACTTCTAAAAAGCACTATTTTTTTGTGGGGAATATCTAGACACATTCAGCAGGCATACAACATAGCAGATCTTTGGATTAAAAGTATATCTCACGTGTTCATTCCTATCCCAGATTACTTCCAATACTAACTTCTATTATGGTTTTCATAAAATGTTCCTAACACTTGCTGTATTTTTGTTTGATGTTATTCTTTCTACACAGATAGGCAACTACTGACTTGTAACTGTAATGAAAAGTCTTGAAGCAAGATTTAAATAACTGAAAGGAAATTATTCTAGATTTATTTCCAAGGGGACTCCTTTGTACTGTGGATTTGCCTATACTGGGGAATAAGAAATACAAACGATAGATTTCTTTTACCGTTTTACAATTTGACTGTCATTGCTAAAGACATATTTTGTTTTTCATTACTTGTACAATTTCTATAATTGGAGGAAGTTTTCCAGAATCAGTAACTCTATCAGGAGCATCTGAAGATGTTCACTGGGAAGTACATACATGTGAGGTGGTGCAGGGGATTTCAGACAGCCGTTGAGGAATCCCAGCTGTGGTTCATCTTGTCTTCTGGATTCTGTTCAGGAACATTCCTTTTCAATAAAGGAGTGGTACAGACATTTTGTCATTCTGTAGGACTGTGGTTTATGCCTTGCATTGTAATATAAAACCTAATAAAACCGTTAAATGTACCTTGGAAGTGCTATTTGTGTTTTGCCACTGGAAAGTACCATTTGAACTAGAAATAAGTAACTGGCATCTTAAAGTATATTTCTGTTAAAAATGAACAATATGCACTTTTACTGGAACAGGTGTACTTACTCCTAATATCAGAGACATATCACTTGTAGCAGTGATATGGAGGGAAGAGACAGACCGATCACCAAGTGAAGTAAAATGTTTATTTTGGAATAAATACACTTTTGAAGAGTAAGGCATGGTTGTGAACTGTATCTCTACAAAACGTGAAAAGTAAACATGTTCTAAAAAACCGAAAAGGACAGTTCTTGTTAAAGGTTGTAATCTTTGTAATGATGGGGTATGAGTACTGAATCTGGAAACTGGGCATGAGCTGACCACATTGTTTTGTTAAGACAATAACAAAACTAAAAGAAGAGTAGTTTTTATTGAAGGCAGTGGTACATGTGCTGTATGTGATTGAAGACAGAATTGTGGGACAAGCATCACTTGATGAGCACTCGGTAACTATTGCTCCATGAAGAAAATTCTGGTTTGTTTTTTGTTTTTCTTCCAGTTGAGTGGTAGAAAAATCAATGGACCTGTCTTTATCTACTTGGTATGTTACAGCAATCTCAAACTAATTTGAATATGGATTTTCTTTTCTTTTAATTCAGAGCGAAACCTGCAAAATACTGAAGAAAAGAATTTTGTCTCCTATTACCAAAGCAGCAAGGGTTTAGTCCAGTGGGACTTAAAACCCCTTCAGCTGAGCAAATTCTTCTCAAGTTTTGAGTTGAGCTTCACAGCCCTTTTGAGAACTTTGCTTAGACTCTTCTGGGCACTTCTCTACAAGTATGAATATTAGCCCATGCTAATGGGAGAATCTAATACACTGACGTATGTATTTTTGTAATTTTATGCGCAAATACATATTTTGAAAAATGGTATGCTCTCAAAAGTAATGGTTTATTTAAATCACATGCTGTACATCTTCATGTTAACTGCTGTCACAGCAGTTCCATCAGCATCCTATCAAGTCTGTTCTGATTTCCTAAGAAAATACCTCGATTGCTCTGCAGGGGCCAGAATGTACTAAACTTCATCTGCTTCTCTTGCCCAGTTCGTTTAGCCTGTAGATGTGTAGAATTTAATTATAAAAACTAGACTAGAATGATACAAAACTTTGATAATATTATCAAATTTTAATAATAAAATTAAATTGACAATATCTTAACATAAATAATTGATTGTCTGTGTTGCATAGCTTGCTGAATTAAGAAAGTCATTAGTGTCAGTTTATGAATACAGATGAAACACCAAATTCTGTAGAAGGTTTTATTAATCAGTAAGACACATTCCAAATTAATTGAATTGTTAGATCATAGGATATTAGCCAGCTCTACAAAGCAGCCTTATCCCCGTGGTTGTGAGAAATGCAGAATATTCTTCACCAAGGCTAATAAAATAGGATCAACAGTTTGAATTGGAAATAAATTAACATAAGGAAAAGACTAAGGAATCTTTCTTCAAAAAATAAAGGGAGAACAGACTTTCATAAATGAAAAGCAAACTGAGATGGTGTTGCCTTTGAGATTGTAGGGTCTCTTGTGGGGGACATGCATTCCATAACAGGAAATCTGTGTGAACAGAGACTGAAGATCTATAGGTGCAGAAGCACGTGGATATTTATAGTGGTTAAATGTACTGAATTTGGAACAATTCTTATCCTCACATTGTCAGATTTGTTGTTTATTTCTGTAATAGCTGTGTTTAAGAAAAACTCTGTTAGATACTGGGTAGTCTGAAATTCCTAAATATTTTAAGATTTCTTTGAAAAGCTCCCCTGAATATATCACTGCTTGGACTTTTCTCACTTTCCTATTACTATTGTACTCATCATTTTCTATCTGACTGTGTAGATTTATGGCCCAAATCATACATCTCTATGCTTGCAGACTGATGGCCTGAAGCATTCTGGTTTTAGTGAAGGGGGAACTAGAGCACAAAGAGGTTAAATATATTGCCCAGTTGTTCCAGAGAAATTTGGCAGCACAAGCGCTACGATCAGTATTTCCTAAACAGTAGTTGAGCTCTTCAATCCCAAACGATTCTTCCAGCTTTCAACAGATTGCTGTTTTCCTGTTGCCACATCACCAAAATAAAGAATGAGAGGATATGACACTGAATCTGTCTTTTAGTACAGTGTTCTTGAATTTGTTACTTGAAACCCTCATGTCAGAAGACATCATGGGTTCGCTCCATCTTGAGCCATCTCCAACCCAACTTGAACAAAGAGATTTTTTTTTTTCAGAGTAATGAAGAGGCTTACACTACAAGAGTGGTATGAGAAATAACATTTGTATGCCTCTTGGATTTCAAACATTTTTTGCAACTTCTAATTATAATCTTTATATGGTTGAAGTGAGGTGTATAACATAATTTTGAATGGAAAAAAAGGGTTGGTGACAATCCAAGTAAATTCTGTGGGTGTTGAACATTAAAGAAAGTTTCTGTGCATTCAGTTTTGAGACACACACTCCTTGCTGTCATAAGAGAAGTTGCAGGTATGCACTGACACCCCCCTGCCCCAGAAAAATCCCTGACAAGAGTGGTAAATAGTGATTCTTAATAATGAGATTTTTACTTTTCCTCAGCATGTTTAACAAATGAATAAACAAGAATTGTCACAAAATGAAAAAAAATTAAAATGAAAAACATATCTTTTAAATAAAAGTATCTTTAACTTTTTCCCCAGTCTTCATCAGAATACTGATGCCTCAGTTTATTTCCATTACGCAGAATATCAATTGCACTTTTCTTACATTGTCAAAATTACCAGAGGCCTGCAAGATTAGTGCTGCCAGGTATGCCGAAGTTAAGCGTGCTCTATTTAGATGGCCTGCTTAAATTTACATTTTTATAGGCATGCTTCTATTATGGAGAGTAAGTAATGTTAATTTCTAAGAAAAAAAAATATAGGTGTAATCTTGTAATAAAATCTGTAATTCAGCTTGTGGAGGTAAGGGTTGAACGATATGCAACCATAGGGCCTACAAAGTAGAGCTGCAGTCCTCTCTGAGCTAACCTTCATCTTAACCTTCACAGATGGAGCTCAGTGAGTTAAAAACCCAAAACTTTATTATCCATGCCCAGTAGAGTAAAGGTTGTTTTTCTTTCTCTGGCAATATTAATGATTTTCAGCTGACTGCATTTTAATTAAAACCACCAGGTAGTCTCTTGGCTCAACACACAGGAATGCTGGTGTTTGGCATCTGCGGGTGCTACCTGTGCGCGCGCACACACACACACACACACACAGAGCCTGTGCAGCTGAAGTGAGAGTCATTTCTTTGTGTAAGGAAGCACTTCACTCTTGTATTTTTGGTGGGGTAGTATCAGTTACCGCAGGAAGGTTGTCCAGGAGATAAATTCCTGAGCTTTTCAGAACTAAAGGCAGAAAATGAGCAAGTATTTATTGCTTAAACAAGGGCTGTGTTATAATCCATGCAAGTTGAAAATTCTCATTCAAATGTTCATTCACACAAACTGTGCTTGTGTGTACAAATGCATGCAAACTGTCTTCACCCTCATCAAAAATGAAATGCTACAGAAAATACCATTGATCTTTTAGTGTGATTATTCTTTTGATGATGTGTGTACACAGAAGTCGAGAAACTTAAAACAATGTTCTTACTATGAAAAGTTCTCTGCAACGCATACACAGAATGTTAAGGCTAAGGCTGCACTGTACAAAATACAGAAAGGGAAGGCAAAAGCAAGTTATACTAGTCTGAAAATATTTTAGTTCTACATGCCTTATGTGCTTTTTACACCACCTCTACCTAGCAAGTTGCCTATGAGAATATTATAAGACAAAACTCTGATGGCTTCTTTTACTCGGAAGAATAAAGCGGAATAGACTTTCTTTTATTTCAAAGTATGCCTGCGAAACAAATCTGTGAATGAGAACATCAATTTTTTGTTGCATTTGCTATTTTATAATGATGCTTTCACTGAAACTATAGCACATGGATACACTGACCTTAATGTGAACTGAAGGAAATGTGGAAAAGGTGTTCTTGGGACAGTCCTATTCATCTTTGACAGTACTATTCATCTTTGCTTAGCCAGGTAGATAAGGGCAGACTTGGAAAACCATAAGATTCAACTATGCATTTAACTATTTTCTCCCATCCAGCCAAATCAAGGCTCTTGTATTCTGTTGTCTCTAATTTTTGTTGTGTTTGTTTTTTTTTTTTTTTCTTCTCTAACTTTACTGTAGTTTCAGATTGTAATTTTGCTTTGACAGGGGAGCCCTGGAAAAAACTTACGAAGATACACAGGTTGTCTGAGACAGCTGGAGACTTGGAGAGTCTCTTTATCCCTGTCTGTTTACCCTGTTCTTAAATTTTGCTGTGAATCTACTATTTGCCGCTGCTAGGGATAGGGTGCTGAAGCAGTTGGGGCTTGCACTGAAACTACTATCTAGCCATTCTTGCCTCCTCTCCTGCCTAATTAAAAAAAAAAAAAAAGTCTGATTTGGTACTATGCAATCTGGAAAATAAGTGGTTGAAATAGATGTAGTTGGAAAGTGAGTGTTTGTAAGTAGCTGCTGTCATGCTGAAGTCATCTGGCAGAACATCAGTTTCTCTGTCTTCTTAAGAACTCAGTGACACTTTGGAGGGTGTACTTAGAAAATCAGCCCTGGTAATTTTTCAAGTTTTGAATAATTATACTCTATCATGCATATAATACCTTGTTTCCTATGTTCACTGGTTATTTTCTTCTCTAAAATATTTTAGTTAACATAGGGTGCTTTAAAATCTAGTGCAATACTTCCCAAACTCCTTCTGCTCGCAAAAAAATTTGTATCTGTGACACAATTTGTATGGTGTGTGATCTATACTAGCATAAACTATTGTGTCCCTGCTGGGATGAGGAATGTACTCATAATGAGACCTTGTGTTATAACCCATATTTTGAGAATAGGTAGTATTCATTCAATTGTAGTTTTTCATCTTTGTCCTTGTGGACATCAATCTTCCCTCCATTAACGGTTCCCTTATAAAGTGCTATTAAGATTAAAATATTTAGATTAAAATACCTCAAACTAAGATTAAAATACAGGTGTGTAATACACTTTATTTCTACTTAGAGTGCAAAAAAATTATATGGCAAAGCACACTGTTGTGAAAGGTTAAAAATGGAAAGGCTTCCTAGAATTGTCTTCAGTGCTCCTGTGATTTTCTTAAGACTTTATTGGGGTTGAAGCCTGTGTTATCAATGTTATCAAAGATTACTTTGTTTCTTTTAAGCATAATAGCCATTTCAAAATATAATGTGGAAAGTAAGCAAAAGCTGACTTTAAAAACTAAAAGAGCGGGCTCATGGGGCTTAGTTTGTATTAAATATTGCATGCAGTGCTATCAGTTCATGACACTTAATAGCATAATTGCAGGTATTCTGTTAGAGTATTCCAGCAGAACACCAATTTTAAAGGCCAAATATTCTGTGGGAAAATATAAGTTAACAAATAGCTGGAAAAAACAAGAAACTATGCAGTGTACTCATGTTTTTTCCAACAAAACTTTTTTTGACAGCTCTGTTTGAAGTAGAGTAACTTTACATAAATACATAATTCGGTTCTAAGTACCTACTAATTTCAGCAAGGCAGGTCCTGTCAACAGAATGAGCCCACAAAGAGAGTTTCTGCACACCAGAGATTTTAAGATTACTTTATATGTGAGTTGCTAAAATCTAAACAATATTTTGTGAACGCGGTAGGAGAAAAAAGCATAGGCAAAATGCAACAGCTAAGACAAAATAAAAACTTAAGTCCTTGATTTCAAAGATGCCAAATGTGGAGTTCCTTATTAAGTATCTTTTTGCTCAGTTTTCTAGCCCTGCATTTACTTAAGCTTCCCAGCAGAGCCTCTGAATCACCTGAGCTGACTCAAGAGCTGTTGTTTTATGTACAAGAGACTACTGTCTTATTTTATTGTTACATTCACTACATTGACTGTTATCTTGTCATCCTGCCTGTCATTCTCCCACCTGCCAAAATCTCACAAACAGGCCAACTGTTTAGTTAAAAGTGCTCAGTATCAATGTGCTCAGGCAGTAGTGGTTGTAAGAAAGCATCCATTGTATAATAAACCTCCTTTTAAGATGGACAATAAGGGGCATTAGACTGGTGGGGTCATCCTTGTCCCGTGGGATCCTCAAGGCAGAGGCTGACCATGGGCAGGAAGCAGCAGGAAAGGTGGGAGCTCGTGCCCAGAGCCCTTGTTAGGTTGAATTTTTTTCAGATCTGCAGGTTGTAGTCAAGGCACAGCTTATGGTGCTGGTGGTATTTGCACCTGCACCCAGAATCCATTGTGGGAGGTTTTTGTTGTGCTCAACAACAGTGGATGGAGCAGGGGACTTGCTCACAGATGCATCACCAGGCAAAGCAGCTTGTTATTGGGCCCACTGTGAGCATTATCAACGTACTTGATGAAGTTTCTGTGGAAAACTGGCAGGGAAGTAAGTGGATTTTCTGGTAGGGGCGGGGAGCTAGAACGCTGAGCAGAAATATTTCCAAGTCCTGCTGTCTGATTTATGAGAAAAGTATGTCATTTTGACTATGATTTGTTCACTATCATAAGATCTGCATGTATATTTATACTGTATATATCTTTTTTCTGTATGTATAAATAGTCATCTTGTATAACATTGAATTAATAAAGCATTCTTTATAAAGAAATCAGTGTGTGGTTAGTGCTCCAGAGGTCCAGTGCTAAAAAGAAATGTTAGGTGGCTAGTTCATACACCGTGATAACATCTGAAAAAGAAAGGGGAATGAGCTCTTAGTAGCAGCTCACTCTGGGATTTCTTGATAACTTGACAGCAACGATAGCACGCAAAGTTTATGCCCCAAGCTGCTTCTGCTACACCTCTCCGTGTTCTCACTCTGTCATGCTATTACAGTTTACTGTAAATCATATTGCTGAGATGATGAAAAATACTTTTTCTGCAACAGGAATGCACTCAGAAAGGAGCAGTCAATATTTTAAAAGTTGTTTGGCTTGTGGAGTGCTCCCTGACGCAGCAATTGTTTCAGCCCCAAACAACTGAACTGCAGTGAACTGCAGTGCAGCTGGAGGAACCAACCGGTAGTGTTCACATGGCTTGTGTGTATGGCAGGGGTAGAAACAGAATTTGAAAACGTTGGGCACAAGCAACTCCACTGCACTATATATAATTAAATAGCACTCTGAAGCTGTCTCCAAGGAGAACCTTCAAAACCTAACCCTGAAGAAGCCGAAGTAGGGGAGATGGTGGTTGCTCAGAATAAGAGAAAGCACCTGGGAAGCATGGAGTAGCTGTAAAATCTGAGTCCCTGACCCGAATGCTTCTGACCAGTCTTGGGACCTCTTAGTAAGATGTCTCTTATCTTACTGTATTTGGACCAGGACCGTTTTATACTTTCTTCTCATTATTACTTGCTTTTTTTATCTCAAAACAAAAAGCCTGGCCATAAATCTAAATAAAACTCTTTTGTATGACTCTGTGGATACTAGAAAGCAAGGAAAGGGCGAGTGGAAGCCAATACAGACACGCATTTAGGGTCCTCTGTCTCTTTAGGGCTGACAAATATGATGGACCCGTGTTTACAGACAGTACTGACAATATGTAATATATTTGGGGAAAGTGGAGTCAAAAGAGAGATTGGTATCAAGCATCAGAGTCGGTGTTATTGACACACTGCATGAAGGAATTAGGATATGGAGAGGACCTAACTCTGAAGAGCTCTTGAGTTGGTACAGAAATCTTACAGCACTTTCTAGACCCAATGTGAACTTTCTGTAGAGTAGCATGGTTTTCTTCTTGGTAGAAAGATGTTTTGGGTAAGTGTTATAATTCAGTCTTTATAGTAAATAGTTTTTCCCTATCAGGTAGAGACTGCTGAAAGTGACTTTCATATGAAATTTTTTAGTATTTTTTCGTTCCTAATCCTGGGTCCAAGTGCCTTTTTTGCATATACAAAGTTTATGTAGGAATACACATGCAGGGTAAAGAATTAGGAAATCTGTGAAGTTATCGTGGGTATTTGTGTTGGATTTTAAATAAATGTCTTCTATATAAAGTTGGATATAGGAATCACAGTTCATGGGGAAAAACATTAATTTTATTTTTCTTTCTGAAGAGAACAAGAGTATTAGACCCTACTCTTGAGGAGGTTTTAATTCATTTGTGTGTATTTATTGTGGTTTTGCCAGCTTGTGGTATGGAAAAATTAAAAAGAAAAAAATTATACTAAAGCCTCAAGTGTTATATCCAACCTTCCAGTTCATTCTGTGCCTGTCTTCTGTTTTGGTTAAATATCTACTGATTTTGTATTTACAATGCTAAGATCGAGTTTTCTAGCTGTGGCCAGAACAGTGAGCAATGTAGTGGCTCATCGGAGCATAAAAAAAGTGAATACTAACAACTGTGTTACTCTTTCCTCTCACATCAAATTCACATGTTGTCCCCAGAATTTTATCTGATACCTCTCATCTGCAGCAACTATAAAAGGTGAACTTTAGAGTAGCTAGCCTACCTGAACTGTCTGACTAAACAGCTAATTAGCCTTTCTGAAAAGTAGCCTGTTTATTTTCAGAAACCAATATTTACTACTGGAACTAAAATGAAAGTGTTGTATTATTATTAAGTGCTGTTACTTTGTTACACATATTTTAATGCTTTCCTGTTGTTGGTGGCAAAGATGAATGAAACTTTTATAAAGTTGGATAGAAATGAAGAGGAAAGTATATTAAACTACCCCAGCTTGCTGCACACTAATTGTTATGTCAGATCTCATTAGAAAACAGATGCACACACAAAAGCATGCTTATTTATTTTAACATACCTGCTTCAAGAAAGGACTCTGCAAATTTGAGAAGGGGTTGCAGGTAAATATTCAGTATAAATCAATTTACAAAAACATTTTTCCTTTTGACTGTCCTCCATCTCGTGTTTCAGCAGAAGAGCAGAATAGGAAGAATTAGGGAAGATATGTACTATGTTTTGGGGGGCAGTGGGGGGTGGCAAAGGGCTTGAATTCAGCACACTGCTCTAAGGAAGTACTACTTTTCACAGGTATGTAGTCTCAACAAAAGTGATTATCATAGAATTATGAGACTATGATTAGCAGATTATATATCTCAATGTTTGGTTTTTGGACCTATTGTTTATATGCAAGCCTCTTATATCTGATAGATAAGAGCAGAAATCTTAAGATAGGTGTCTTCATGAGAATTAAAGAGCTTTGATAGGGTATGGAAGAAAAATGTGCGATTTGAGTGGCTATATATATCAAATAATATGCAGCAAAAATAATACATCTTTTTTTAATGTGAAGTTAATAGAAACGGTCTCTTTCAATCATACATGATCATTGTCTGTCTGTGTCCATCCACATAGTTGTGATTGATGAAGGGGAGAAAAATGTGTTGAAGGAATGACAGATTGATCTCTGGTGTCTATGGTTATATGCTGGGGTTTTTTTCTACCTCCTCTGGGTTGTGTCTTCCTTCTCAGGTAGTCTCAGTCCCTTGTTCCTTTACATGAGGACACTTTGATCCTGTGGCTTTTTCCTTTCTTAGAGGCCCCCATTTTTCTCTTCAGGATAAGCAGGGTTTGTAGGGAGATGCTGTGTTCCCAGGTCTCATCCCAAATACAGAAAGGTCAAACTCAGGAAGTTTTGAAGTTTGCAAGGTCATGTCTATAAAAAAGAAGAAACGTTGCTTGTGATTTCTTTTGTATTCTGTTGCTATGAGGGAATTGCAGAACTCAGCTTTCCAATTTGATCATAAGCTAATAAGTAAATTTTTAGGAAACTGGGAGTGTTCTATTTCTCCACGATTATTATTCTGCAATAGCAAAAAGTAGACAATAATGTATGAATGTCAGAAAGCTACTAAACTATTATATGTTCAGTCATTTGATGACAATGGTTTATGTACTCAACAGTGTGATAGATATTTTGCCTCTGCAAAAATGGTAGTTAGTCCTACAGTTTTAGGTGGTTAGATGCTTTTTTTCAATGAGACAGGCTTATATTATGAAATCCTCTATTTAAATATGCTATCAAGAGCCAGACTCTTGGAAACTCCCCGAAGACCCTCTCTTAGGCTAAATACTATGCTAGGAAAGTAGTCACGTCATATACCCCAGTGCAGATAAAGTCATTGCTGTGGTCCTGAGGACAGTCCTGGAGTAACAGAGAAATAAGAAGATAAAAACTGAACATGAAGTTGTCTTTTCCTCTCTTTCCCTGGACTTTCAGTTCGTGTGGAACCTCTTAATTCTACTGGATGGAATTTCTTTTCGTAACTTTTAAAACTGAATTGTACTGCTTACTTGCCCATGGCCCCATGAATACTCCAACATTTACGTTCTAGAAAACTGGAAGATCAGTTAAAAGCATCGTTTAAGTAACAAAAAACCCTACAAAATAGTGTGTTTCATAGCAAAAATTTATCTCAGTCTACAGAAAAGAAGTTAAAGATTTTTAGTAATATTCTATAAAGATTGCCTGCTTCTGGTTTGCATTCTTTCAATGATATTAATCTAACTTTTATGAAAGCTTTTTTCAGTGTTTCTTAATTAGACCAAATACTCATGGAACTAATAAATAAGTGTGTGAAGACAATCACTGATGTAGAAGTTCTAAATAAAAATCTAAATCTTGCTAGTGTCCTTCATCAAAAAAACCCTGTGAAGACATGTGCCAAGAAATCTCTTCCTTCTTTTTGCTGCTCAGAAATTACATACATGAATCGGTTGTTTTATTTTCATGTTAAAAGGACATCCTGCTGACAGGCAATATATTAAGTAGGGACATTGGGCTAACATCTCAACATTTGTGTCCTACTATAATGTAATAAAATATTGTTCTCTTAGTTGTCACAACAAACTTCCCCCTGAAAGAGAAAGTTCTTGAAAAATATGCAAAGTGTAATCTTTCTTTTGGTAAATGATAAAAGAATCTGATGTCTAATTTGACCTATAGTTAACATTCCATGACCACCCACAGCTGCAGTGATTTGTCATTAGCTTGCAGCTGCTTAATATGTCTGCAAACCACATTATCTACAGTGGGGTCCAAATATGGCTCTAGCTTTCAGCTGGGTGAAAGAATCTCACTGTACTTAATGAAGTCAGTTGCTACCCTTGCAATTGCAGAATCTGGAAAATATATAAGGATAAATATTATAAATTGCAAAAGGGGGGGAAAAATTAAGCTAAAAATGATCAACATATGTTTAAGTATCTCCTAGAGTTAAGAGCAGATGGAAGTATGTCAAGTTTAAATATCTTTGCCCTAAATAGTGTGCTTTTAAAATGAAAATTGTGGTTCAAGCTTGTTATCCTCTATCAAATATGGAGTTGCTCTTGAACTCAAGCACTCAAAATTTCACTGAATTGCATAAGTATTACAGTAGTTTGCTATTGCTACGTGTTTTCCTTATTATCTTCTCTTTGACTTGTGATTTTCAGCCTTATAAATTCCCTTCTGAATTTTGTGCCAGACAGACACATGGCACAGCCATGTGGTCTGTGCTCACAAAAAGATCTTGAAACACCTGGTGGGGTGAATTGTGAGGTGATCACGTTGTTGACTTTGCTTGTCAACACTAACACTGGATGGCTAGAAATAGTTAAACTCAAGTTCTAGTTTTATTTTCGTATATAACATAACTGAAACAAATACTTACTAGTTAAAGGCTGTGACATTTAACGTTATTTCAGCTAGAAGGGAGTCATTTCTATAGAACCTGAAGTCTCTGAAGAAGATTCAGAATCTCTGACACAGAAGAGTAAGAGAGTACAGCGAAGATGCCTTTATTAGGCCTCCCATTCAGTGGAGGTAAATAATTTCATATGGTGGGACATTTCTACCTTTTATTTTTAGCTCTATGTTCAGCCCATCCCTTCAAAGGGATAAAAGATGGAGACCTAAATATCCTTTATCCATCACTGAGAAATGGTTTCCTGAAAACTGCAGCCAACTTGGTCAGGATACACTCCTAACAGAGTGGCCCACGTTGGTGAGTGATGTCTCATGTTACAGACAAGGTTCTTTTGGAAAGCCAAAGTTTGTTCTCTGTATCTTAGGGGGAATTATGTGTTCTTCGAAGAAAACAGTGCTTAGTGAACTAAAAATAGTAAATAAATGGATAAATCTCTCCAACTCACTCTAGGGGTTTTTCCTTCAGAAATCTGAACAGACCTACAGAAAAATACACTTGTTGAAGATCTGTACGTGTCTTATCACGGGAAGTAATACTTTCTAGCTGTTCCCTAATTTGAGGGAACCTAAAGAAATTGCAAACCTACCTAAGAGCCTGGCCTACTCTGCCCAATATGTGGCCATAGACAAAACAGTGCTCAATATGTACCCATGTAATTCGAAGTTGTGCATGCAGCACAAAGAATACAGAGGAACTGTTTTACGCAGAGTTTATGAATAAAGCTATATGAAGCATTATTCTGTCTTCCACAATAAACCAAGATAAAGTGAAATTTTCTCCTTTGCTGTCATTAGCTTTGCCATAAATTGATTTAGAAAGTATCTTTGTTTTTTATCTAATTGGTAATATGACTAATGGGAAGGGGGAGGCTGAAAGAGCACATAACTTATTCATTATCATAGTTCATATCTCTTTTTATTCAGACATATCTGAAGAATGCAGCACAATGTAGGAGAGAGATGTCTAAGAGGTTGCTCTGATGGTACTGTACTCTAGTGAATGGAGTATTTTCGATACCAGCTTGTATGTAGTATAGGATAATTAAGAGCTTTATGCTTCCTCCATTTGTGCACTCCGAAATGGGATGAAAGGAAGAAGCACTGGGTAGCAGATTGTTTTCTTCCAGTACATTTTAAGGAGTATGATTGAGCCTGGGCTCCCCCAGGAGACAGTACTACTTTACAAGCTCCCAGTAAATAAGCAATTACATGGGAAGCATGAACAAATTGATTTGCTGGAAAATATTGGTTATTGTTTTGTTTTCCTTTCTCCTCCCCTTTTGTTTTCACCTGTTCCTGCTCTAGAGTTCAGAGACTAAATGCATAAGGTTGATATGGATAGTGTTTTATTTAAAAACAAAACAAAAGCTGACTTCAGGTTTTTAGGTATTTAATTGTAGACATATTTTGGACACTTTGTTAAAGATGGTTCTAACCTGTAATGGAAGTTTTTCTGCAGAATCTTTATGCACCGCTCTGATTCAACCTAGAAAATGAGTAAAGTTGTAATGCATGAAGAGAGAATATGCAAATAAATTTAAGAATTTGCATGCACATAAGCTGAGCTGCTACAGATATTATTCAGCTTGCTCCACTTCCAGTAATTGGTTCTTCTCTTCACCTCTCAGGTTTTATTTCCAGAACTTCTGAGGTCAGTTAAATGGCAGGATATGATGCCATTGCTTTTGGCTTTCACTTGAGTGTATCAACATGATCCCTTGCAAGCCAATAAATAGAAGTTTTTACCTTTAATAATCCCATAGCTCTAATCTTGGTTTTCCCCCTTTCAATACCCTGCTCGGAAGGGATAAGTAGCTTGGAAATGAAATGAAGTCGTGAAAGGTTATCAGCACATAGCACTAACACTTGTTAGAACGATGGTGAAAGGCATGAGGTGATCAGTGAAAGATGTGTCTTCAGTTGTTCATCAGTGGTTTGGTAGCAGGTATTTCAGCCAGGTGTGTGCCTCAGGAGCAGGCTCCATTTCGCCTGGTAGCACAACCGTTGCAGAGGAATGAAGGCCAGTTTTGAAGGAGCCCGTTAGTAATGTGCTTAAAGGAATATTGTTGTGCTGCAGTAAAGTTTTGAAGTGGCATCGCTTCAGTTCGTGTGGCTATGTGTAGTGCCAGATAAAGGCATCCACAGCGATACAGCAAGCTCCTCATTACTATAACTTGCAGCGCATGCTGGTAAAAATCAGTGATCTGTCACTTAACACTCCTCTCATTACCTTTAGTTTTGCTTCTTTAGTTTTATGTCTTAGTTTGAATTAATGTGTTAGTGTTTGTAAAGCACTCCAAAGATTAAAAGCCTTATATAGCTGCTTTGTATAATTATTATTTTTAATTGTTTCCATTTGGTATAGTTTCAATTAAAAACACTAATTGACGAGTACACTAATTCAATAAGAAGCAGAAATGACAAGATTTTTTTTTTTTTTCTTAAACACTAAAGACTTTAGGAAAGAATCAGGGAGAGGTGGGAAGAAGAATAGAAAGATATGTGCGTACTTCATCCATATTAACCCCCTTGACTGCTTGCGAATTACAGTAACTTAAATATGCCAATGCCCACATAAAAACAGACTCTGAGATGCATTACTTTTCAGTGGGAAAACCTGGAGCTTGTGGGGTATTTATGCAGTTTCTGCCATCACTGGTACTGAAGTGCTTTTTATCTGAGTGATTAGCCAGGAAATGAAGATGGGAAACTCTTGAGTTTCTGGGTGTGCATAGCCAGGACTGTTGTTCAGCGGTGATTCTGTGGTATTCAGTTAAAGCTCTGCTTCTTGGAGTGGTAAAGGCAAGTGAAGATCTTCCACTGCTGAAGGGGAATTTCAAATACCAGAATTGAAGATTCAAAGCCTGGAAAGCAAGTAAAAGGAAACTAATATTTGGAACTTTGTGCATTTAAGTCAGATTTATGACTGGATGCAATGCACAATTTTTGAACAGGTTAACTGGTAAAAGCAGGCAGTCATTTGACTCATAGTACTGTGTGCATTAAATCATAAAGTAGACAAGGTCAGCTCTCAGGCCGAGGGCTGAGAATATCTTCTACCAAGTGTCTCTCCCTGCCCTGATGTTATTCTGGCTCTCAACAGGCCGAAGCAGTTTGCAGGGTTGAGGTGTGTGGGAGGTGAACATGCAAACGTTTACTGTAACATTATCTCTGCTATTTTGGAGATCCAGCAAGTTCCCCCAGGCCACATGTAGCCAGCTATTGTGCAGCATTACCAAAATACCCAGCACAGTGTCTTTACTGAGCAGTATTATAACATTCCTGCTCCAGCTACTCTGATCGTACTAGGTGCTAGAAGAGGCAGAGCCAGGATTGCTCTAGCTCCCCATAGTCAGGAAATAAAGCAACACAGCAGCAAATAAACATTGCTATTAAACATCTAATATCTATTGGAGCCTGACTGAATTATACCTACAGTCAGATTTATTTATGTTTTAGTTGTAGTTTTTTCTCAGTCATTTGTCTTATTCCAATTGTAAGTGTAAATTCTTACACTTCCTTAAGTATTTTTTAGTCATGATATCTCTTATTTACTAATGGGTGACAAAGCCTGTTTCTTACATACACACACCAGTTAGTCCACAACAGACCCGTGTGTTTCACCATGTAAGTATTGCTGTTCAGAGCTATCACATTCTCCATGTGTGCTTAGTTAATCCCGTAAGTCTCATTCAGCTAAGTGAGGATTGCTAGCCTCTTGTTCGAGTTAACCTGCCAACATCAGCATTATTCAGTGTTTTGCCTTAGCACAGGGACTCCGCAGCTGCTGGCAGCCTCTGCTAATTGTAGCACACAACTCTTATGATACATTCAGCTCTGTTCTAGTAGCAGATACCTGTAAACCACTGGTTTATATATTCATTTTATTATTATGATTTCATCTGTAAACCAGAGGCCAGCAAGCTATGGCACAGGCCCCAGAGATGGTGTACAGACAGATCTTGAAGGGTACACAGCAGGATTGAGTAGAGCTATAGTATCTGGAAGAGGTGTAGACTTTCTGCTCTCTTTCCATTCAATTCTGAATATGTCGGGAAGTGTTGCATTACATAAGGATAAGATGACCCTAGAAAGGTGATCAGCAGCACTTTTCATCACTGAATTGTGGCATCTCTCACCACCTGCTGAGGTTCTACTAGTGTGTCTCATTTAGAAAGAAAATTACAGTCTGGCATGCTAGCCTTGCAGATCCTTCATGCAAGTCAATGAATCTTTTATAGTCCATAACGCATTCAGGGAAACAATGGTCTTGTTCCAGAGTACTAAGAATGGCATTTTGTATGTTAATGGTTGGCTTCAATTATATATCAGTTTGTTATAAACAGCCTTCATGTATATGCATGTATGTGTGAATTCTTTTTTTGTTTTTCTTTCCATTTTTATTATGTACCCCTTTTCTGAATGCGCTTTGCCTTACGATCTAGAATGGAAGAAAAAGTGTATTACTATTCTGGCTCCTGTTTTATACTTTCTCTGCCATATCCAGACAGCAGAAACATTATTCCATGAGTAACTTTTTCATGGCTGTGTTATGATACTGCTGTCTAGATTCTGGTAAATCAAATGGATTGACTGCCTCAGTAGTTTGAGCCCTCCGTCAGATTATATGTTTTGAAACATCAACATGGTTTCTTGGCATCTCGATCTTTCCTGCATAAACATCCACTTTCAGGACCTGTGACTCCCTTTTCTTTTGGAACAGCCGCAATGTGTTCTACAGAACTACAGCAGGGTTGTCCTATTTTGCCTTCTGATCCCAAACTCCTATACTGGCTAATCCCCAAGTGAGAGTCTGAAGAAAACATTCATATGAACCAGAACAGTTTCCAGAGCAAAGTTGGATCATCTGGAGCAGCTCATCGTCATGGCCGTTCAGTATTCAGCACTTCATGTAAACAACAGAAAAGCATCTCACCGTTTTGAATTTTCAATTTTGAGTTCATTAACAGTTTTCTGAATCGTCCTGGCCACTTCAGCCATAGACCAGTTGTTCCACAGCCCAAGACTTATCAATGCTTGCATTTGGAGAACACAGAATAATCTGCCACTTTCTTTCCTGTAGTGTCTTGTTTATATTTCCCTAGTTATTCTTTATGTGACTTTTTAAAAATTCTGATCTTGTTCTTCCCTTTTACTCCTACAGATTTTGAGGGGTTTGCCACTGACTGTCAATAGGCCATGCCTATATGCTGCTGCCTATGTAGAAAACAGATGTCATGTTTCCCTCTAAACCTGTGCTGCAATTGTAGTTATAGTTCTACAGAGCTAATTTAATGCAAGCTATATATTTATATGCGTTCCCTAAGCAACTTTAAATCAGCTTGATTTAAAAATGTAAAATCATAAGTAGTTTAATTGCTGTTTTATTTTGTTTGCTATGCCAACTTGTACTTGCAGTGGAGTATTGTCTGCCTTTTTTCTTTTTTTTTTTTTTGTTGTTGTTCTTTTAAATAGGCGTATTTCTTAAGTTCAGTATTATCACTTGTCTTATTGGGCTTTGGAAGTCTGAGCATCTGTTTTCACATACAGAATTGTAGATCTTGAAAAAAGGTGGAGGCAAAGAAAAATAAGTTAGAGGGAATGGGGAAAAATATTAACTCAATACCTTTAATTTACAGTAATTCTGTAGTTCTTTTTAATCTTGCTGTTTTCAGTGTCATGTTTTAAATGCCAACTGTATGTTAAAATGTTCATTTTATAAGCATGTTAATTTGAGAAAAGTTTTTTTTCTGCAATTGTGATGTAGTATAGCTTGTTCCGCTTGAATGCCACTACACCAGCTACGTGTTTAAATCTGCGTTTGCAGATGGAGCCAGCAGCTTTGCATGCCAAGTGCAGGTCCTTCTCTATTGTTTCTTAGCTTAGACCTTTCTGATCTCATTTCTATGGAGATCATCTCACTGGAGATAGTATAAGGGAATTTTAAAAACTTTTAAAACTCTCTGTATTTCTATCATTCAGCTTGTTTCCATGGAAATGGGATCTAAAAGATTGTCAGTAGTGAACAGTTGAAAGTGAGAATTCACTTGTAGATTTCATTAGATGACTCTCAGCTGAGAACTGCAAATATTGATGAACAAAATAAGTAATAAACCATTGATAAAAATGACAAAATAAGAGAACCAGTTAAAATATTAGAAAAATACTATTTGCTTTCTTTTTACCCTCATTGGATGTCATAAATATAGAAATGCTTGCTTAACTCTCCTTGGGTACGTGAGTTGAATGGACACACTTGTAACTTTCTCTGGACTGTTTTTTAGGATAGCAGCAGTTCTTTACAACAAACATAGCCCATCCCTTTTACTATTAGGGACGTGACCAGTTCCAAGTGGACATCTGTGGACAATGGGGGATATAAGTCAGAAAATGACATTGCTACAGCTCAGGTTCACTGAATTTTCAAATGCCAGCCTATGTTTTTGTGTAAGAAGTAGTTGACAGCTATATTTCCAAAATTACCTAGCTCTCTGAAACCAACAGAGTAAACCAGATCTGTATAGCATGAACCTTACATTTTGTTGCTTGCTAGAGAAAGGAAATCTTTCTTCTGTTGTCAGATAGATAAGAAGACTTTCTACTGTTGAGGAGTTCCTTCTACAGATCTGTTTTCCTAGGAGGCAGTCAAATGCAGAATGGCTGAAGCCTACAGGTTTCGTTCCCCAGTCTCCTATCCCATGTTCTTTTCAGGCACAACTTTTTCCTTCAGTTCTCTGCATGGAAAGTCAGTACTTATCCCTATGTGTTTTGCTCAACAAAAAAAGATGTGTAGACTATTTTACTCAGGGGTCCCATTGTGTACTTAATATCCTAATGTGTTGCATGCTAAGTTTGCAACAACATTTTCTTATTCAGCAGTGAGCTAAGATACACTGGTTAGGAACTGTGTAAGTGCAGAACCCTTCATTTTTAGAGCATTATCTTTTGAGTGAAAGGATAAGGAGAAAGGGGGCACAACCTTCTAGCTTAAGATAGAAATGCAACAAAATTTGTAAGGGCAGATGGTCTCTTCCATTACTTTAACTGCTGAGTAAGTGCGTGGCCCTAAGATATCCAGTGTCCCTACCTTTTCCTTTAAATGAAATAAAATGTCGATAAAAAGCATCTTGAGCTATGCAAGATGCTGAAACTGCCGTCCTAGATTACCAAACTGCTGCTGAGATCAGTGCCTGAATAACTGTTGTCTGAGATTAAGAACCCACCATTAATTCATCAATCAGTGTGACAACTTGTGGGAAAAGTGTCTTTCACTGCATGTGAAATTATCTAGATACCAGCTCATTGTGAAATAGACATTTTCAACTGCTTGATATAACTACCCTCATTAATTGGAAAAGCTTTTTACAGTAAAGTTTGACATACAAATAAAATATTCTAACGAATTCTTCAAGCACAAACAGGACTGCTGCTAAATAGTGAGAATCTGCTCGGCCTTGCTTCTACACAAATGACACAATGGAAGTTGCCAGTGTGGGAAATGAGAGACTCAGGTGACATGGTGGAGAAGATCCCGCAGTGCAGGTCTTCACGTGAGAAAAGATGCACTATTCCTGGCCCTGGTGCAGTGCCGTGACTGCTCGCTACTAAAGAGGAGCTGTAGGGTTGATGTGGGAACATGCAACTTCACAGTGCTGCCACAGAGGGCTAGGAGGTGACGACGGGGCGAGCTAATATCCTCTCAGTCCTTTCTGTGTTGCCCTTTTAATGCAATGTTTTGTATGGCTAGTAGTGGGCAAATCATGCCAATCGTCAATTTAACATCTTTTCTTTAAGCAACACTATTTGACCTCAATAAGGGTTTGCTTAAGAGGCTGACTGTGGTTTAAAGATAAGTCAGGATTCAGAATAATTTGAAAAAATTGGTGTCTTCAGGGAAATTATGACTGCTTCCATCAGGCTGAAAATGGTCCACTTGTTTACTTTTCTGTAGCATGGTATGACAAAGACATTTCCTTATCGGACAGTAATGTGTTTAAAAATAACATAAAATATGTGAAATGTAATCTCTTTTTGTATTGTTCATACAGCCTTTGCTGATACAATCTACTGAATTGTAATAAATGGCTCTTAGAGATTTTGTAAATCTGTAGTGTTTGGTTTAAAATAAGAATAACAAAAACAGGGGAACACTGAAAACAGATTTCAGTATTACATATAGCTAGTACAAGATTTAAATTAGGTAACTGCTTCTTTATAGTGTTCTCTGTACAGCTGTTAAATATTAGTGAAGTTCTAAAATGAAACAGAAGGGTTGTTAAGGAGCTTGTAGAGATATGAAAACAGTTGAGATTTTATTGAACTGGTTTGTAGCCTGATCTCCTGGTTTGTACTTGAATGTGACAAGTAATCTTAAAATCTTCTATCACTCTTCAAATTCTATGTTCTTCTATTTTAGTGACATTTACTCCTCCTTTATGCCACATATGAAAGTAAAATGTAACCTCTTATCCTGGCTGCTGTTCATTACAATGTTAAAACAGAATTTTGAAGTCTTTCCTCCAAACAATGTTTTGAACACTTCATAAGTCATAGAACTTCAGTTGTAAGAATTAGCTTTATGCTGCTGCTTCTTCCATCAACATTATCACAGGTTTTCCTTAACTGAAAGGAATGTAATAAAAAGAATTTTGAAAGTAACGTAGTGCATTGGGATGCCAAGAGGCTTGGTTTGAAGGAAGTCTGAACTGTCAGCTTCTCTAAACCAGACAGCTTCTGCCAACTTTTGTCCATGTCAGGTTAGGTATGCTGGGGGGAGCTACCATGTTCTCATGCAGACATCACCAATAAGATGCTTTTGTTCATTTGTTCTTAAGGTTTAAGAAAAGAAAAATTTTGCACAACTAAAATATTTATAAATACTTCTTAGAGAATAGAATCATAGAATGGTTTGGGTTGGAAGGGACCTTAAAGATCATCTAGTTCCAGCCCCCCTGCCACGGGCAGGGACACCTTCCACTAGACCAGGTTGCTCAAAGCCCCGTCCAACCTGGCCTTGAACACTGCCAGGGAGGGGGCAGCCACAGCTTCTCTGGGCAACCTGTGCCAGTGTCTCACCACCCTCACAGGAAAGAATTTCTTACTTTAGTCTAATCTAAATCTACCTTCTTTCAGTTTAAAACTGTTACCCCTCCTTCTATCCCTACACTGCCTGATCAAGAGTCCCTCCCCATCTTTCCTGTAGCCCCCTTTAGGTACTGGAAGGCCGCTCTAAGGTCTCCCTGGAGCCTTCTCTTCTCCAGGCTGAACAACCCCAACTCTCTCAGCCTCTCCTCACAGGGGAGGTGCTCATCTTCGTGGCCTCCTCTGGACCCACTTGAGCAGGTCCATGTCCTTCTTATATTGGGGACCCCAGAGCTGGACACAACACTGCAGGGGGGTTCTCACAAGAGCAGAGCAGAGTAGAGGGGGAGAATCCTCTCCCTTGACCTGCTGGTCACACTTCTCTTGATGCAGCCCAGGATGTGGTTGGCTTTCTGGGCTGTGAGTGCACATTGCTGGCTCATAGTCAGCTTTCCATCCACCAATACCCCCAAGTCCTTCTCCTCAGGGCTGCTCTCAATCCACTCCTCACCCAGCCTGTATTTGTGCTTGGCATTGCCCTGACCCATGTGCAGGACCTTGCACTTGGCCTTGTTGAACTTCATGAGGTTTGCAGGAGCCCACCTCTCCAGCCTGTCCAGGTCCCTCTGGATGACATCCCTTCCCTCCAGCGCATCAACCGCGCCACACAGCTTGGCATTGTCAGCAAGCTTACTGAGGGTGCACTCAGTCCCACTGTCCATGTTGCCAGCAAAGATGTTAAACAATGCTGGTCCCAACACCAACCCCTGTCCCGATCCAATGTCGGGGGAGGTTTCGATACGATCCCAAGCGTGAGATTAAGACACAAACGAGGTCAAATGCCGTATACCCAAAACAGGTTTTTTATTATTAAAAAAGTGAAGAGGGGTAGTGATAGGACAGAATGGAAGGAAAAGACAGAAATAAAGCAAGGATGGGGGATAGGGCTGCAAGAATAGTCACCACCATGGATCCAGCGGCGTCCTGTTGGTCCTCAGTCTTCAGTTCTTCGGTGCTGGGTGCACACAGATCTGGCTTTGATGGTAGATGCACAACGAGCAAAATTTTCTGCTGCCTTTTTAAGTTCATCATATCCGCTGATTAGCATATCTGCTCGCCTCTAGGTTTTTTTTCTCTGGTCCCACGGGTTTTGTTGCATGTGGCTTCAGGGCAGGAAGGTTTGCCTCTTGTCGGTTCATTAGCAATGCAGGCGTGGTGTCTGGCCTACACAATAGGGCCACAAATGGCTACAGGATGGGCCAACTCAGCACACCTCTGCCCCTTTGAGGCTTATCTACGGAGTCTGACAATGCAACCGCAAAGGAGTGGGGGGGTGCATCCTTCAATACACTCCCGCTTCTCTGGGCGACATCCCCCAGACCAATTCACAGGCCGCAGCAGCTTCTCTTGGAGGTTTGCACAGACACAAGCTTTGAGACAGTCATAGGACATTTCAGTCTCTCACAACCCCTGAGGGACGCCACTCATTGCTGGTCTCCACTCAGACATCGAGCTGTTGACCACAACTCTTCAAGTGTGACCATCCAGCCAATTCCTTATCCACCAAGTGGTCCATCCATCAAACTCCTGTCTCTCCAACAGAGACAAGGATGTCACGTGGGACAGTGTCAAGTGCTTTGCACAAGTCCAGGTAGATGATGTCAGTTGCTCTTCACTTATCCATCAACGCTGTAACCCTGTTGTAGGCCACCAAGTTCATCAGGCACAATTTGCCCTTAGTGAAGCCATGTTAGTTGTCACCAATCACCTCCTTATTTTCCATGTGCCCTAGCGTGGTTTCCAAGAGGATACGCTCCATGATCTTGCTGGGCACAGAAGTGAGACTGACTGGCCTGTAGTTCCCTAGGTCTCTTTCATTTTTTAAAAATAAGGTCATGTTTCCTCTTTTACAGTCAGCGGAACTCCACTGGACTGCCACGACTTCTCAAATGTGATGGATAGTGGCTTCGTCACTTTATCCGCCAGTTCCCTCGGGAGCTGCAGATGTATCTCATCAAGTCCCATGGACTTGTACCCCTTCAAGTTCCTTAGATGGTCTTGAACCTGATCTTCTCCTACAGTGGGTGGTTCTTCATTCTCCCAGTCCCTGCTTTTATATCCTGTGTCTTGGATGGTGTGGCTGGAGCCCTTGCTGGTGAAGACTGAGGCAGAAAATTTGTTGACTACCTCATCCTTCTCCATATCCTGGGTAACCAGGTCTCCCATTTCCTTCCAGAGAAGGCCCATGTTTTCCCTAGTCTTCCTTTTATCACTGATGTACCTATAGAAGGTTTTCTTCTTGCCTTTGACAGTACTGGCCAGTTTTAATTCTAATTAATTAATTAGGAGCTACAATATGAAATACACAAGAAAACTAGCGTGCAGTTATATTGTTTGGCTTTTTGTTGTCTGCGCTGAATTTAACTATTGCTTAATATTTCCTGGCAGTTTTTATCAGAAGAAAAATGCAACACTTCCGTAAGATTAAAAGCAGATTGTATTTCACACAGGAAGAATGTGTCCTTGTCAGAGACTATCACAGATTGAGTTCTGTCAGACTTTTCAGTAAATTACATTGACATTTTGGGGTGGTGGAGTTCACCTCATTTGTACTCAATATCTGGGACTAGTAGTTAAGAGCACATGCCAACAAACTTACAGCTGTATTTATAACCATACCTTATACGGTATGTCTTAGTGTGAGGGCTAGGTTGAAACGTTAGATACTAATCTCTTCTGAAGATATTTTGTATGTATGATGATTAGACTACTACTTCTGTTATACATTTTTGTAAATGCCTTTTAAACGTTTTTCTTGCCCAATGCATGAATTTTTATAAATTGGGAGTTGTTATCAGGCTATCTGAGAGCACAATGGAAAGGCACAGGCATGAAGCACGCAAGGTATGCTTTGAATGAACTAAAGTACTCTCCATGTTTGATCATCTTGTTTTATTCTTTTAAACCAGTTATTGAAGTGCTGAGCTTTTACTACACATGTAATAGATTTATATTATTAACTACACAGTTAGCAGCTAACTTCAGGGCTTTAATTTCTAAGTTCAAATAGAGATATTGATTCAAAGTGAATATATAAATATTTCTAAAGAGAATCTCATGGTAAGGGGAAGATATGTTGGATTATTGTTTTCTTAATTTTTTTAGGAGGCAGTAGTGTGTTGAGGTTTCTTTGCTTTAGGCTAGTTTACTCTCATTCTGAAGGCTGCTCTATATTTTAAAAACTACGTTGTTATCCCACCTACTACTCCTTTATTCTGGGTTTGGTGTGGTGGCATTTTTTTATTTTTTGGGGATTTCTTTGTTTGGTTTTTGTGGGTTTGTTTTGAAGGGGTTTTGGGGATTTTTTTGTTTGTTTTTGAGACCTCTCAGGAGTGTATAGCACATCTTCCTTTTAATGTGGTTTGATACACAAATAAATGCAGAAAACCTTTTGTGCTTCTGTTTGTTTTTTTCTAAATCTACATTGTGGTTATATTTGTATATAACACAAATTTGTGTAATAATGCTTAAACTTATAGTACATGTTTTATGTGTGAAGCAAAAGGTGGTATGTCCTTGGCTCATGTAACAGATATGGTAGGCAAAATGGGGATCAGCAGCTGAAGGACATATTTATTGTGTTTTTAAAGAACCTCTTCTGATGAGGTTTTAAGGCTTGGAGCTGTGGATTTTATTTTTTTTTTTATTTTAAAATTATTTTAATTATTTTCTTTAATCCTTCACAGCTGTGGAATTTTGAATGAATTCAAGCTGTGTGGGTTCATGCTTAGCAAAAGGAAAGAGTCCTGGCCTCTTCCAGAGCATTAAAGTCCCCTTTTTCTTTCCCAAAGCCAAGGTCTACTTGGGGTGTTATATTGCTTGCTACAGGGTAGACTTTAACCATAGTTCAAACAATGTAGGGACAACGGCACAAGAAGCGCTGTGCTAACTAGTCCTTCATCATGCAGTTTTTACCAAATCTGAGTTTGTTCTGGTCTTGCCATGAATGCTGAAGTAGCAGCTTTGCTCTTTCCTGAATGCGTACAAGACCTAGAGGCCAGAAGTTCTTAGTCATATAAGAATCTCTGAAGAGTCAGCAGATTGTTTGCCAAGTCTTTGCCATTGTCTGGCTATCATATGAGAAGTATGTTTTGTGATTCTTGGGACAGGATCTTCAGACAAGGTTATCTTCTTGCTGTAATAGGAAGAATCCCCAAAAGTGATGGCCTGCGAAGGCCTTCACTTACCTGGCTTTTCTGCATAGCTCCCAGGTGCACACTACTACTACACTACACTACCATGACTAGGAATCCCAGTCCTCTGGTCACATCTGGCAGCACTTGTAATTCCTTTTTCCCCATTAATTTCAGCCACTGCTTAAAACAAAGTTTTCAGTCTAATGGAGTCACAGGTTATTTTTTTTTTTCTGCTGCTTCCAACATGATGGATCAGTTCATTCCTAAAGAAGGTGGTACATTCTTCCCAGCCCCCATGTTGTTGTGTGCTTTTGTGTTGATTTGTTTTATTTTTACATAAAGATTATGTGAAAGGTCTTGGAGGATGTGCATGTTCCCCCAAATCCATGTTGTGACATTATTTGTTCTTAAAATTCAAAGTAAAGCCAGTTAGTTTCTACATGTTCACATGGGCCTTAAGAGTTGTCTGATGTCTGGGAATTTTTCTGAAAATGAGGACTGAAGTCTTAAATAATACCTTCCTCTTTCAGAGGAAAAAAAGTGAACGATAAAGTTTGTCTTTCCACAGTGTTACTAAATGGTGATATATATAATTTTTTATTGCTCAGAAAGGGTAAACTGGACTTGTACTTCCTACATTTTCTCAGTCTGGTAGGCCACAGGCCAACCATATTTTCTTTGTAATACTGAAATAAGTAGGCATTGTGAATACTCAGCTGCTCAAGTAGTCAAAATGCATCTTTAGGACTGTAGCTTTAATTTTAAAAATATTGATACTGTGTGTATTAGAGTAGAAAAATATGCAGCAATGATGTATCATGGGCTAACCGAATTTGAATGTATGTTTGAACAATGATGTGTAAGGTCAGTATCTTGGTTTTGTACTCAGAATTGAATATTGCGCATAATTTGAACATGTGCTTCGGCGTGTTATGTGTATACACTGTGTGTAATTAATAAAAATTGTAGAATGCCTTACAGTGAATTTAACCAAATTAACTGCAAAATTTGAGAAAGTTGGTAAGAGTTAAAATAGTCCATAAACTTTTCAACATCTGCTTTCTCTATTTTAAGATTATGCATCTTTTTTGCCACCAAATAATTTTAACTAAATATGTATTCATAATAAATCTATTCCAGATATGCTAGACCATGAACATGAATAATGTATATTTTGATGTTTCATAGCATTAAAACAACGTAGTCTGGTGATTTGAGTGATATTTATGAACAGGTTTTTGGCTTATTTGATATGTCAATGCCATAAGACAACAGTGGATCTAAACCCATGCAAAAACTTCTGGTGGAACACACTATTCTTGGATGAAGAACTGTAACTAGGTGTGTGTAGAAAACATCTGTATCTAATGCTATATTGATATGAGGAGTGCTTAGTGGAAAGTTGGCTCAATTATGTTGAAGCTACTTTGGGCATGTTGGTAATCCTTTAGAGTGGCGGATTATGTAGTAAATTAGGCATTTGATAAGCCTTTCATACGTAGCACATGGCTAATTTTTCAAAGATTCATGTTTTTTGAGAGCCTCTATGCAGCCCCCTGGCATACCAAACAGGAACTGTTCTAGCAACTTTTTTTCAGCATAGATGATTGAATGACATGCCCAGGAATGTTCTCAGACTTATTAAAATTTGCTAATATAAACATGGCCATTATTTCCCTCTTCTACTGAGCCACATTATTTTTTAAATGTTTTTATTAATAGAAATTTATCATAGAGTTTCTGAAATAAAACTTGTTGTATCGTTCTGTAGTTGGTATCTGCTTTTAACTACTGTCTTTCCACTAAACTTTAAGTAAATGATTATTCTTAGTTAAGCCATAGGTGCATATACATGGGGCACATGTCTGTGTGCATATGTGGGGTCTGTGTATATGCATACTCATAATACGTATTTTTCTTAGTTTTCAAATGATTTTATTTTCTTTCCAGTGGGATGCCATAACTGAAATGGATGAACACAACCGTCCCATTCATACTTACCAGGTATGTAATGTGATGGAACCAAACCAAAACAACTGGCTTCAAACAAACTGGGTCTCCCGTGACGCTGCACAGAAAATTTATGTGGAAATGAAGTTTACCCTGAGGGACTGCAACAGTATTCCATGGGTACTGGGAACCTGCAAGGAAACTTTCAATCTCTACTACATGGAGTCAGATGAGTCTCATGGAGTAAAATTCAAGCCAAACCAGTACACCAAAATTGATACTATTGCAGCTGATGAGAGCTTTACCCAGATGGACTTGGGTGACCGCATCCTTAAACTCAACACAGAAGTTCGTGAGGTTGGGCCAATAAACAAGAAAGGATTCTATCTTGCTTTTCAGGACATTGGAGCTTGCATTGCTTTGGTCTCAGTCCGTGTTTATTACAAAAAGTGCCCTTTCACGGTCCGTAATTTGGCTATGTTTCCTGATACTATACCAAGGGTTGATTCTTCCTCTTTGGTGGAAGTACGGGGCTCCTGTGTGAAGAGTGCTGAGGAACGTGATACTCCAAAATTGTATTGTGGAGCAGATGGAGATTGGCTTGTGCCTCTAGGACGATGCATCTGCACTGTAGGATATGAAGAAGTGGATGGCTCCTGCCATGGTAAGAAAACATGGTTTGATTTTTAAAAAAAAATTATTTTCTTTTAATTTAAAAAAAAAAAAAGTCTTATGATGTTATATGCACAGCAAATAGCTTATTGTATATTGGAAATATTACATCACATGTTCAAGGAATGCCTCTTGTCCAGAAATAAGCAAAGTTATTTGAAGTCGTGATATTATGGATTTCTAAGAAAACATTTAGTTACTAAAGATGCCCTTCATTTTGTCTAACTCTAGGTGCTCACAATGTGTATGTGTATAGATCAGCTAGTCACTGTGACTCCTTCTGTAGTTACTGGAGGTAAGTGCATACTTTGGAGCAGGATTACTCTGCCATGTTTTAGATATCTATTGCAGGATGAGAGGAGCAGTGACTGGAAAAAAAAAAATCTTTTTCCTCCATATGCCTAAAAAGGGAATCGAGTCGTTAACTTGGACTTAGATCTTTTCTGTGAGCACATAAAGACAGAGGAGATGAATTCACCTGAAGCGATAACATCTTTGTCCATGCTTCTGCAAAATAAAGGGGTTTGTTAACGTAGTAGAAAATCAGTAGGTATCAAGTTTGATTAGAGACTTTGAGGCCCCGTTCAGAGTTAATGCAAAAGGTTAAAATCAAAAGTGCTCAAAATGGTTTCATCACAATATAGAAGTAATGCTATATATCTAGTAGTGTTTTTTCACAGACACTAATGTAAAAATGTAGTAAGACATTGTGAAGCAGGTGTCAGTACATCACTACACAGATAGCTGTGCTTGGTGATTTCTCTTCAAGAATTTTGCAGAGACCACACTCTGCTGGTATGTATAGAACAACATAGCACTGCACCTTGTCACTATGACAGAGAATTAAGGATGTTTCCAACCAAGGTTTCAAGCTGGAGGTGACTACAAAGGGAAATGTATTTTCTTCCTTTACCAGCCCCTCACTTTCATAGGTAGGACAGTGAACACATGCAGGAGCAAAAAGCATGTCTCTGCACAATCTAAGCGGTGGTGTGGTTAATTAACCCTCTCTATGCCACTCTTGAGAGAGTGGATGCGTTTTGTCAGACTTTGTGATAACTGAATTTCATGCACAAATGGAAAAATTCAGATTACTTTAAACATGAATACATTGCTAAAACATTGTAAATGCTGTGGTATACTTGAGTAAAGCCCAGGACTCTGAGCTTTTGTGGATTCAATTTTAGACTAGTATCCATGGAGAACGCACATTGAGACTTACTTTCCACCAGCCAGGACTGCTGGATAGGTGACACTTAATCATAGAAGGCATCCATCTTTTTTTCCTGCACAGTTTCGTAGTAATTAGTTGTTTTGTTAGCTTCAGAAACAACTACTAAAGAATACATGTTCTTTGTATGTTCTCTTCTACTATACATGATAGCTTCAAAATGACTTGAGAATAAGGTACTTTTTCAGTAGTAATGATTGTAAAGAAAGCCTCAGTAGCCACTCAGATACCAGTCTATTTTGGTTCAACATTTGCTTTGTAGCAAAAAGGAAGAGAAAGAGTCCATATCCATAAATTATACAAGTGACATTGCTATTGTCCAAATATTTTGCTCAAGAGCTTCTCAGATTTGATGGTATTAGGCAAGCTGCAGAGCAACCTTGGATAATATACAGCATTAAAAGCACACTATGCACTGTAATCAGAAAATGAAAATCACTTTGTTGTCTGATCTTGCTGGCATTAATTATCAAAATATACTCATTGCAAAGATACAATTTTGACATTGCCATTACTGGAAGCAAGTATAATTTTCTACATAAGGTCAAAAGGTTTCTCTCTTAATGGGATAAGGATTTTCTTCCAAGACATTAACCCTCAAATGAATTTCTGCCCATTACGTGAGTCATACTCTAGAACTGTACATGAGCAATATAACCAGCAACCAAAGCCCACAAAAAATATCAGGAAATTTTTCTGCTATGCATGGACTCCACACATTTATTCAGTTGGCAGTCCAGCTGCTGCTGAAAAGGCGCCTCCTAAATGAAATGGAATATCCAAAGCCTTGAGCGTTCGCATATTCTTGTCTAATTTGCCCCAAGAGTAACAAATTACTATCTTATAAAATTATAATCTAATAGAGCTTCCATACCTGTTTTGAAATAATTTTCATAGGTGTCTGGTGTTGTCCATTTAGTCATCTTCAGTGTATTTTAATATTAGTACTAGTTCTGACAGTTACGTTTGTCTTGCCTTCCTTCATGAATGTCATGCCTAAGGCAAGCCCAAATGTGTAAGATACTTTCAGAACTAAAGAGCAACAATTTAATTTCACTAGTGCCCACTTTCCAGCTCTTGTGCTTAAACCATGAGTTGAATGGGCTCTTGTCAGAGTGGCCACATTTCCCTTTGTGCCAAAGCTGCTGGTGGAGATGCATGCTGGGGCAGCTGGGAATGCATTTTTACAGTGTGACTGTTTAGAGCGTTGTGAACTGAACTGAGATCACTACCAATGTTGATAGCAATCTTTCAGAAAGCCATAATGTCCTCTTTTGAGGTATTGCTTCTTAGCAGAGACACAAATCAGAAATGCAGAGTTTAGATTTGTCACTTGTCAATACATCCTGAATTAACTCTTTCATACCCATTAAATTGTAAAATACCTGAATGTTACTAACTTTCTAAGGGAAAATTTGTAAAATTTGCATTAAATTTGCATTTAGCTTCTTTTAAGGGGGGGAGGTAGGTGGGGTGAGAGAAGAAACCACTACGTCTTAATCTGCTAAGAAGATCTGAGACCTATTTATACAATTTTCACATCTTCTAGGTCCCTCCCCCAAATCCCAACCCCAACTCCTTTTGTCCCTCCCATTCCACTGCTAGAGTTACAAATCAGAGTCTTGGAAGTATTTGACACCATTCTGTCAGTGCTTCTTGTAGACATACTCTGTGACATACTTAAAACTGACAACTATTTCTTCTGCATGAAAATAAGTTTCAAAATAATAATTTTTTATTTTGAAATCTGTTCTGGCAATTAATTGAGTAGTGGGCAACACTTGCTAATACTTGAATATTTTTTCCTGCTTGCAAATGGTGTCAGACTTTAAATTATACACCAGCACATGGCTCAGTGGGGAATAATAAGCTCTTCATGGCAAATATAGCTTATCTGTCACAGGACTGAAAAACTAAATTTCTGTTTTGATATTTGTGGAGGTATGCACTCTCTGTTCAGGAAGTACTAAATGACATAAGGGATGGCATTCTGCCTTTGTCATTGCTCATAGTTTCACAAAGCATCAAGAATGAGAATAAAGAAGTCTTTTGATCAGTTTTACCATGGCTGTTAAAATCATAGGGAAGCAAGTAAATTAGATTTTGGCAGTTGAAAATAACCTAACTGGCAACATTTCAGTTATTTCAATATATGTCAGGTTTATGCATATCTCTCTTTGTGAATCTATCAGTATTCTCTATCCATTGTATTTGCATTTAAAAGCATCATTTCAGAGTGAAAGTGTCCGAGAAGAATTCACAACTGGATTAAAATATCCATACTTATTAAATGTATACCCCAATGTGTGTAGAACAGTTCAGAGGCAGATTGATAGAGAAGTTTTCATTAATTTGGGGACTGTCTTCCTTTTTCTGAAGTCAGTGGGGAAAAGTCACATTGATTACAAGAGGTTCACAGCTATTTGTCACGTAGATTTCTTAATGGCATAACCTGAAAAAATACCATCCTCTCTGAACTGATTGTGTAAACAGTCTATTGCTCTTTGATTTGAATCTGCTTTCAAGTTTTTTTCCCTCAAAACCCTGAAATAGCAGCAGCATTCACATATTCTTCTCTTTCTTTAGGCGTTAATAAATGAGTTAGTGCCACTAATATGGCAATACTAATCATAAATGGCTCTAATGTGAAGTGCTTGCTTTGCAAAGTCATTGGTACCAGCCCCGTTCACAAGTCAAAGCATAGAAGGGGGAGATGCTGCACAGGATTCTAATAAATATCAATTAAAAGTAGCAAGTTCAATGTCATATCTTCTCTAAATGTCAGTCCAAGACAAGAGTTGTGCTAAATTTAACAAATGTATAATGTATTATACAGGCTATATCAGGGCTTTGGGTGTGTTGTTTTGGGGCTTTTTTTTACACAGAAACAAGTAACACTATATAAACTTAGTTACAACAGTTCAGTTCTTCTTAGGCATGATATAGGAATAACTGGGTGACTGTTAACTGAAGTCTGATTCTTTAATGATTTACTGAAAATTATCTGAATTACTCAAGTTTAGCAATTAATTGCAGAGAAAAATTCAATTACATATAGCAAATACCCAATTATTATAGTAATTTCAAAATTTATTTTAGTTGTAACCAACGAAACACAATGCAGAACTCTATTTTAACTGTAAAAAGTTGATTGTTCATAAGGAATATCCTCAGGAACTGCCCAGCCCCCAAAGGGTGTTGTGTGGTATGGTTGAAGAAATTTTTTAAATGTAAAACAACAGGCATTTACAGACTCACATGGTATATTTTAATTAAAACAAATAAAATAAGAAGTGGGAATGTAAAGTTCAAATTCTTTGACCTCGAATTGCCTGAACATAACTTTCTAGGTATACTACAGCCTGAACGCATTGAACATTTGTTTAATTGAACCAACACTTCTTTCTGTTATTCATTACTTGAATTTGTGGTAGTGTTTCAGTGTTAGGATTTCTACTTTGGCAGCGTATCTTCAGCCATTTCATCTGATTCAGTTGGAAAATGTTTTCATTTTGCAAATATGAACTAACCCCCTACTCATATAAGTACGTATAGCATGTCTTTGTTACTGGGAAACCAAGAAGTTAATGTTACAGTCATGCTTTAGTTACCTGCCTGCTGGCATGAAAACAGGGAGAGGGAAAAGGTAAGTTTCTGAATAGCTACAGAGATACAATATTGTGTAAGATTCCTTTTGGTTTTTCTCCCATGTATATATTTACTCATGAAATCTACTCTTCTTTGCCAGCCCATAGGCACTGAAGGAAGATCTGTAACAGAAAGGCATAGAAAGATATGGACTACCAAAAAAAAAAAAAAAAAGGGACAAAATAAGACTAAATTTTAATTTGGAAGACTGCAAATTATCTTTTTAAGAGAAAATCTTTCCACCACAGGGTCCTTCCTGCAGCAGAGCTGGCACAGTTCTCTTGCTCTGGAGTAGATCCCGTTGACAAAGGGTGCAATTTCCTGCCAACTCTTTTGGATAGACGGAGATGGGAACTTGTCAAGAGAGGCTGAATGAGTGGAGAACCAAGAAGATCCACAGAGTGTTTTTTCTGTGATGTGAAACGGCACAGGTGCAGAAGGTCCTGGGACTTCCTGCAGCTCCATGGCTATATTAGCCAATATGGTCTGTCTCCTAGACCACTGCAGGTGATTTTCTTGCAGATAGAACTTGCTTCAATGCCCTTAAGTATATTTTTCCTTTCAAAATACAGGACAGACAAGTAAGAAGAATGATAATACAAACTTACAAATTTAAATTAAAAAAAATTCTAATGGAAGCCTCAGTTCCTCCTGAAATTGAAGCCTTTTAGTTTCCTCCTTTTGATTTCAATTTCCTTCTTTCAGCTGAAACCTCAGTGAAACCTCACAGTGAGCCTGCCTCAAAGATAGTCCTTGCAGTGTACACATGCAGCAACGTTGTGCAGAAAGCCAGTGTCAGTTTGTGAAGGAGCAGGAGGGGGGGAGGTAGGTGGGAGCATGTGTAGAGGTGACGCCAGAGGTGGCACAAAGAAGATTAGAAGCAGTGGTTAGATATGGTGATACACCCATCAGTATCAACTCCTTTGTTTCCTCAGCACCATTACACAGTGTGTTTTGTTTAGCAGGCATCCCTTGATAACATCTCAGAGAGCAGGGAGAATGGAAAGCCTATAAAAATCACTGAATTCTTCCCCCTTCTTGGATTTCAGAGAGGGAAGTTGTGTATCACAATCTTTTCTGCACTTGTCTCTTATGGAGATAACTTAAATGTTTTTGGTTTTTTTAAATAGTATCTGTGACTTATTGTCCAATTCAAAAAATTATTAAATAGTTGCATTATTTTTTAAAGTATAAACAACCATATGATTTATTGGCATTTATAGCAAATTCCTAAATATGCCAATGCTCTGGAAGAGGTTCACACTTTTCTACTGTGCTTGAGAAATGATGGTTTATTTTACATAATTTGTGTGAGTCTGAGGAGGTTTAGACTTCACCGTTTTCAATGGTGGTACTTAAGACCTTTGTGATTATTAGTGATATGTATTTTCCACTGAAAAACCTACTCTTCAGCCCCTGTAAGGCTACACAATATCTGTATATTTTAGCTTGAATTCTCAATATGGATAAAATGGTATCGTGGTTTGACATTTTCAAATTCAGTTTTTAGGTTGAACCATTAAATAGATGTTTTTAGTACAACCTAAGAAAAAATTTGGAATTGTGGATAAGAGTAGATCTTAGGTAACAGTATAGAAAAGTAATTGATAATGACTTGTTCAAATCTTCTGAATATACTTAACCACATATAACTGCTAGAATAGTGCAAAAAATTGGATTTGATCTGAACTCAAGAACTATATACATTAGAAAAAAAGGGTATATATTTACAGTAGATTAAAATTTAAATTACTATCTGTTGCAGGGGGACATTGCAGATGCTACTGATAGCACTTTTATGTTCATACATACTGGTTTTAATTCCTAAATGCCAGGTCACGTGCCAAGCTATTTCATGCTGTATCTCTCTTTATTTGCACTTTGCTTTTCCACTTGCACAGAGGATCCTTTTGTCCTTAAGGCTTGCGATTAGTGTGAATTAAAAATAACGTTGTTGCCTAGCTGAAGTAGGAGGAATATTGTGTGTGATGGACTGTGTGAAATGAATGTGATATTTACTGTCAGAAAGATGAATTTTTGTGAGTTGGACCGTTCTGAAGAGATCGGACTTTCTTTAAAATTACATGTTTGAGTTCGTTCTTATACACTGAGTACCAGGCTAGCTCCTGCAAAGCTTCTAAAGATATGCATGTTTTGGGGTTTGGGTTTATTTGTTGTGTTTTGGGTTTGTTTGGTTGGTTTTTTTAATTGTAGCATTTTGATTTTATGTAGCAAGGAAACTGCACTGATACTAAATGAACACAAGTTGTTTGCACACTCTTGTTACATCATACTGACTTATCTTGCATTATTTTGAGCAAATAAGGAACCTTACAATAGCCACCATAACCTGGTTTCCACTGCAAAAATTCAAATTTAAAGCCTTGATTTTCTAACTGCATCTGAATAATTATGCATGTGTAGGAAACTTATTGTTTGCAAACTGAATCAATCCTGGGAAATTATTATTTTTCACTTTGATACTGAAATGTGCATTGAAGTACAGTATTTGGTGTGAAACCTACTTTGATAGTGGAACAAGGAAAACAGGTTTGTTTAGGAAAAACTGTCACTACTTTCTGTTTGTACACATAGGCATGAAGTTTCAGAAGCAAAAGCATGCTGATTACTCAGATATGTCTTCCCTCAGGTTTTCTGTTAGTGTATACTGTTGGATATTGATCCTGCCAGCTATCCTTGATAAACAGTAGACAAAAATTGTCAAAGGGATTGCAGTGATGGATTTTGTTGTTGGTGTGTGTATGACTCAGTAATATAGCTGCATGATTTGACATTAGCAGCAGGCCATAGTAAATAACAATTATTTGTTCTTGCTCTGCTGAAAGAAGTACACTCCGGTGACCATCACGTGTAAAACATTGTAATGCCACTGGAAACAAATTGTTTACGTTTTATAAAATGCACATATAAATACAAATGTATTTGTATATCTATTCAAGTGTGTATAGAATAAGTGCTTTGTAAAACTCTTGTTTGCTTTATTATTATCTTTTAACTTGCTGTGCAGATTTCTCAGCTACTTTGCTATCTTCCCCTCCCCCCACCCTGTGCATTAGGCTGGTGTGTGGCATGTCTCACCCTATAGGGTCGGTACTGGGGCTGTGTCCTAGGGTTTTGACACAGAGGATAACAACATTTAGGTCCACAGACTCTCATACTGTAGGTGTGAAGAGGCTGGAGCATATAGCCCGAGAGCTTGCAAGGGATTCTTGTGCATGTGAGATGCCAGAGTAGGAAGCAAGGACAAAGTCTGTAGGTCTCATTCACAAATCTTTTGTAAATCTGTGTGCAGATGGATTTCCCTATAAATGATAAGACGCTGTCTTCCAACGATAACCATCTAGTCATAATGGAATTCTTGGTGAAGCCTTATACTTGACTTGCCTGTCCCAAAATAGACTTTTAGAGAAATCTGGTATTAACAAATTCAAAAATGTTTATTTGTCAGAAATAACCAGATGCATGACAACATACAAGTTCCTCTCATATCGGTAGAAATAGGAATAACAGAAAGACTGACGGATTGGATGCTATAGCATAGCAAGAGATGAAGAAGGAAGGCACTAACCCTACGTTACTGTCCTGTGTTCCTTCACTGTGATGGAATTTGGCCTCAAAACATGTGTCACATCCTGGAGGGACTTAACAGAAACGGTGCCTCTCCCTTCTTGGGTAATACAACTTTTCTTGCTTGCCATAATTTTTTCTCTTGTTCTGGGAGTCAGCTTGAGCTCAAACATTTCAGATTAATTTGACTTGGAAAATGTTCGTTATGCTTTACACTTGATCAACCTTAACTGTTTCAACAGTCAAATATGTTGAACATAGGCGAGTTTTGCCTGAGTGAAAACCTTGACCTGCTGTATTTAATGGATGTAAAAGTTCACCATTGGTTGCTTGTTTTGCATTACTGCCATTAGAGGCTTTCCTCCATCTGGAAGAGAAGTGCGATGGGGTTTTCTTATGGTTGAGTATGTTCTTCTCAGTATGTAGGTGTCTTCAATATGCTGAAAAATGTACATCTCTCTTGAGTTCTGAAGAGGTCTTTTGTGACAAGCACATGGAGGAGAGTAAAACCATGATGGTTCACTTATAAAGACCTAAAAATGCTTGTTGAATACAAAATGCCTTGTGTTAGGCATTGAATTCGTTGAAAGTTGTGAAAGATAAATACTTTGTGAGGAAGCTGTGATTTGCAAACTTGGCCGCTAATTGGACAGAGGAACACTTTGATTGTGTGTACAGCACAATTATGTAAAAGTCATGTCTTAAGAACTTCCATAGGCATGGATTGCATCAAAGTAACAGTTCTGGCTTAATGAGGGTTTGATATATTTGTCTGTGTCGAAATTCAGTTTCTAGAATGTTTGTTCATCATTGACTTTTTGTGGTGGAGCCCTGAATAATAAAAATAAGTATAAGCTGAGAAAAAATGGTAGTCAGGGTACTCAGTGAAAGTTTCCAAGTTTTTATACTACAGTATATTGTGGATTTTTTAAAATAATGATAAGGAATTTCACTTACATACTTACATAAAGTGTTAAGATGTATACGTATATAATGTTCAGAGAATTCTGGCTCAGAAATTCACTGAATCGAGGAATTTTATTTTTTTAAAAGATGATTTTTCTCATTCTGCTGCTGAACACAAGCACTTAAATTTATAGTTTAAAATAATTGAAACATTTTAAAATATCATTATTATTTCAATATAGAAGATGTCCCTTTGAGAACTCATAAAGGTGAGCTCAAAAATCTGAAGATAATCACCAGTACTTCCTCCGAGGCAGGTTATTAATCAGTAACACATTCACAAATAAACCATAAAGCACATTCTGTAATGGAACTGTTCCCTTAGAGGTTTCCCATCATTTTATTCAGTCAATTATTAAAGCATTTATGCTGAGAAATGTAATTTCAAAAGCAATCAGTAAAGAGTTTCCTCTTGCATAGTGTACCCTAGAAATCACAAGCAGGAGTGAAGTAACTGCGCAAAGACATTTCTGACAGAAAGTTTGTCTTGAATACAGAAGAACATGCATAAGTGTTTAAAAACTTGAACTATATTTGCTTCTTGCATTTAGCCAACTGACATCCTTTTCTGCATAAAATTTAAGGTTGAAAATATCAAAAGCAGTTGTTTTACATAGCAAGATTGATGTAAACTGTAAAGTCATTCTTTGTCATGGACTACCTTAGGTTTCAAGAGCAATGTGGTATTTAAAGAATCTCAGAAATCACCCTCACCAAACTTTGTGTTGTGTTGGAGGCATTATTTGAACAAAGCAGTTTGGAGGCTACTCACAAACTTAAGGTCTTGCCAAATGGGGGGAAAAAATACAAATTGGATGGCAAATGCAATGTTATTAACTGCAAGATTTATGACTGACACGTTTGTGTAAGAGAAATGGGAGAGGAAGGAAGACTCCCATGAAAGTTGAGGTGCCAGTTACATAGATTTTTTTCTGTCCTCGGTAGTTTAGGTTGGGGTGTGCACCACGCTACTTCTTGAGGGGGCAGAAGTTTGACCGCGATCACAGCTCCTCCCTAAGCAAAACTACATTCCCTGCAGCATATCACCTTGAACTGCTGCTCGAGTGCAACCTGTCCTGGAGCTGCTGCAGGGTCAGAGAGCAAGGGTGCGCATTGCTCCCTGACCTCTGTTGTGCAGGGAAAGCTCAGTGCCTCAGCTGGATGGAGACGCAAGGGATGGTCAGTTCTCCACTGCGACTTACAGCACTGAGCCTGCAGTTTCCAAGAGAAGTGATGAAGATGGATGCCTTTTCAGCTGCAATGCTGTTTGAAGACTTGCAGGTCTCTTGGCAAGAAGAGAGGATCAGTAACTGAAATTTCAAAAGGTCAGCAGCTATATTACTTTTGGATGCTGAATTCTGAAAAGGAAACTGGTTCTTTTGGGTCTGTAGTGACATAATGCTTTAAGTGTCTTTAGTGATTTACAGTCTTTGTGGGGAGCTGGAAGACCTGTGCTGGGAACTGTGCTGGGCAGGCAGCATCAAATGCTCGCTTGCAGAACAATTTCACATGGCATCTGGTGGTAATATAAGAAGAAAATGCAGCTGAACATCTGAGACAGTTTGGAGATGCTGTTCTGTTTAATTTTTTTTAAACGTCTGTCCCTGCTCTGACATATCTGTGATAATCTTGCAAAGGTGTGGTTGCTGGTACTTGTTTTACTGCTTTATTGCATTATTATTATTAAACGTTGTTGTTATTGTTCTTTACTGATCTACTTTGTAGAATATTCCTGCTTGCCAGGCATCTCAGTTCCCATATCGGTGTACTCTGAGCAAAATGGTCATGCTTCAACCAGTGCTTCCAATTTGCTCTTCTGGTCTTACTGCTCATTCAGCATCAGTCTTGCGGGTGTTTATGTAAATATTTTAAAGTTTGTCTCTCTCAGATGGTCTTGTCTATCTTGGATCTGATCTCACATAACTTCTTCAAATAATCTCATTTAGATATTCAGAAGACACACACAAGGCATTTTGTACAGTTCTATGCAATTTCACAAACATTTAAAAACAAAAAGACCCCCAAAATATTACCTGAAGATAGCAAATTCCTAAAACTTCAGGTTCATAATTTTATTATGATACATAACAATTGAATTGTATCCAAAGAGCTCATTTGCTGGGAAATCTTTGGAAGAATCTGGTGACAAGTTTACATGTATATCCCAAAGATACTGCTTTCATTCTCCTTTTAGGTAAGTCACTGGCAGAAAGTTTTCTGTTAAGATGGTTTTGGCATTTTGTTGATGGAAAGATAAATACTTCCAAAGATAAATAGAACAAAAGAAAGTCTGCATGCTGATCAGTGATTAAACTTGACTGTAGGATTCAAAGAATTGAACTGAATCCAGTGAATATGCTTTATATGTGCAAACTATGTTTTCAGTATGCCTGTTGAACAGGTATCTAGTTGTTTAGACTAAAATTTTTGGAAAGCTGGAATGTGTTTATGTTCTGTTTCTTCTGTATCAGACTGCTCTAAGCGGTGGATGCGTCCATCTAAGGTGCTTTCAGGCAAAAAGATTGTATTTGATTGAGTGCATATCTCTGCAATTTTCCCCACTGTTGTTTTGGTTCCCTCTTTATATGACTTTTTTTCTTACAAGCTTTTTCTGCTACTTATACCTTATTTTTCACTTGCTTTTATATTTTTTTTTTAAAAAAAATTTAGTCCTTTAATGTTCTGTACTATTAATAGTGTGGCAAGAAGTTGAGTTTGTAATAGGGGAATAATTCATTACTTGTTGCTTGAGGAGTACACGTTTCTTTATTCTTTTACATACTTCTAAGACAAAAATATTTTCTAAATGTAAAAATTGTTTGACTTCTCAGAATGAGAAGATTAGGCTATTGGTAGAATTTTAAAAAAATTATTATTGCCAAAGATAATCCACAAATTCTCATGTTTCAGCATCCAGACAGTATGTTCCTGTGCTGAACATTGGTGTCCAACTGCACAGGGTAGTTCTGTGAGGTTTTAGAGGAACTTAGGTGTTTGTCTGGTGCCGACAGCAAGGGTATGGAAGAAAACATAGCCTATAGAAATTAAAGGTAATTCTTACTCGTTTCTGTATATTACCTTTGCCCTCAGGTTTATGCAGTTGATACTTTGTTATAATAAGGATTTTAAATAGTGCCATTATGCTGATGGTTCACAGCAGCTTCTTAACCATCATTTGAATTAATGTGTCCTGACATCATTTCAGCCACAGTGAAAAGTGGCTCTGAGTTACCTGTGGAGTCAACCTCCATTTCCCCACAGCCCCTCTCGCGGGAGCCCTTCTCTGCTGCTGGTGGTCTCCCATGTCTCCCTCCTTCCTTGGCTTCTTCTCTGAGGCACCAAGCTGCCAGTCACTGCTCTCTGTGTTTCCTCACCAGCAGCTCACAGAGTCTGCCTCAGACCTGATCTCCAGACTGTTACCTGTCACCCGGACCTCACCTGCCATGTGTCCATTATGTTTAAGAGTTGTCCTAATCCAAGTGGCAATACATAGGATTTGGTGACTGAAGTAGAGACCTAAAGGGCTAAATTAACAAAGACTTACTGTCTGACACATCTTAGAAATGGAGTCCCATGGTGTTTTAGTTGATGTGCTGAAACTCCTTTTCTTGAAGGGTTCTGTGGGGCTTGGTTTGGGTTCCATTCCATGTGTCCTGTCCCTGTCCCTGTCATGTGTGTGTCGTGTTCCCCCCCCCCCCATTTTACCTTTAGGAGTCCCATCAAATCACAGGAGAATATTTTGCAGAGAAGAATCTTCAGTTCACAAGAGGTGGCTGACCTGGTGATGGTGGTCTTTTGAACAGAAATTTCTATGAATCTTTCTATCCTGCAAAGTAAATATCTTGGATCTTGGCAAAGGAGGGTGATCCTTGGGAACCAACCCACTGCAGTAGGCTTGTGCTGTTCTAGGGATATGTCTGCTAACGGTAGAATAAATTATGTAAAATAGGTCTCATACCTACCATTGAAACATCTAACAAAGTCAAGGGCTGCACTTGAAATGTCTCTCTTTAAAGAAGCGTTGCTTCAAAGGGATAATGATCAAAGCATGAATAAATTCCCAAAGGACATGGAAATGTATGCATAGAGAGATTATACTCCAAATGCTAACAATGAATGTTTAGTTATTTGGTATCTGGCTATTATATAATAATAGTTATGTATGTGAAATGTCTTAATTTTGCTGTGACAACTTGACAGTATTCCCAGATGTTAAATATTTCAAAGCTTATCTTACATATATTCATAAACAAGATGAAAGTGTTAATTCTAATTAAAATGATGCACAGTTCAGTAGCAGCCCTAATAAAGTCCCGGTGGAACAGTGAATTTAATAGCAATACATCTTCTATGCAGAGTCAAAATTTAGATTTCAGTTTTACTGCAAACCAATCTTCAAGGAAAAACTGAGTAGTCAAGACAGAAAAGCTGTAAAAAATGGTATTCAAAAGTCATTTGAATACGTGCAGTATTTTACTTACCAGTATCTATGTGTACTGGCAGTTTAGGCAAGAAATTGGGGGGGGGCAGGGACACACACACACGACCCTTCCAAAATTAATGAGTAGTCCAGAGTCCTGAAGTATTTATTTTGCTTAGTGAATATGATCTTAATGGTCATATTTGCTGTCATATTTGCCATCATAGTCACCTATTACAATTTTGTTTGCAATTATTTTAAAGCAATATTTGAGAAACCACAATTTTGTAATGTAATATACTTTAATGCTGAACTATTGCTTTGTGGAGAAGCCTTGTACATGTGTATGTTCAAAATGCTTTCACAAGGATAGCGAGAATTTTAGTCTTGAATTGTTGGGATATCAGAGACTGGAATAATAGTTAAAGATGTAAAAGCATTTTTTATTTGTAACTCAGAATAAATTTTCCACCACATTTAACAGAAAACATAAAAGAAACTAAAAAGTCGCACCAAGTTAAGAGGCAGTAAAGACTCTGGGGAGAGACCTAGGGGAATGCCTGAAGACATGGTTGGTTTGTAGCATTTAGGATGCAAGTAAAGGCAAATCCCAGAGTAGGAGGATATGTACATTTTCTTTTCAAAATCAGAATAGGGATTCTTTGACTCACAGTAAATGAATAATACATTTGATTACCTCTGCATGTACTTCTCTTTGTAAACTATGTGTTAGAATTTTGCATATTTATCTCAGTTTTTTAAAATTTTACATGCAATTACAATAATAACCAGCTCATGACAAATCATGTTAGTAAAAGAAATTCTGTGTTTTGAAGGAATTTGAGTCTGCAAAATGTCTTTTTCAAGTCTCAGTAAAAATCTGGATTCTCTTCAAAGGAAAGTTCTGGGGGAAATTTAGATTGATCAAAAGATTATTTTTTTTTCCCTTCTGTATTATGCATTTTAAAATGTTTTCCTTAAGAAACATGAAGTATACTGATGATGCAAAATTTTAAAAATAAAAATAAATTATAGATTGTTACTGCAGTATAGAGAATTCAAAACTTTGGAGTGGCTTTTGGATACCTTGATATTGTTGGATCCTCTTTTTTTTTTAAATTATTTTAGCACAACCATGTAAAATGTTTCACCTTTTGTCAGAAAATCATATTCTGTTCACAAGTGATTAATATCTGGGTTTTGAGTGGTTCATGTTTCAGGGGTTTTTTAAAGTATTTTAATTTTCATATACTGACTCTGATTTTGCAGGCTGTACAGTTTTTGTAACTTGATCAGGTGACTAAAATTTTGAAATAAAATTTCATGTGTTAAAGTTCATTACATTAGCTGAAACTCCCGATATTTAGTGAAAAGTCCCAAAATAAACTACTGTGTTTAACTGAAAACCAGATAAGCAGAGATAGCAAAAGAGAAAGAAATCTGTTTACATCCTTAATATCCCTAAGGAAATGGCCTCCGTGTCGACGAAGCTTTTTCAGTGCTCTGAACTTCTTGAGGTCTCTGAATATCTCCTGATCAGTCTGTGAGAGACTGGCTAGGTTCCTCTTGGTAAACTTCATTAGACTTTCCCTATGGTGAATGGCTCAGATTAGCTGGAAAAAAGGTTGTCATGAGTTAATATATACATATATTTATAAAATGAATCTCAGTTTTGCTAGTGCAAAATGCAGATCAGTGTGTTGTGTATGTTACAGACTCCGGCCAGACGGTTAGAGTGGAAGCAGAGCGACAGTTCCAGATTACTGCCATTCTCATCCTTCTCTTTTCTTCTGTGCAACTAATGTATCAGTGATTTATTAGCTATTGTTTCCCAATCTGTTAACCTCCACCAAATTCTGCAATCATGTCTGTCAGTTGGTATTACCAATTTTAGAATAAAAAATGCAAGAAGAGGCCAGAAAATATTCACAGGTGTTATAGCCAAATGATTGTTTTGGACGAGCATGAGCTTTAGAGAACTCTGCAAAACCTTCCTATTTGGTAAAGAGTTTTCACCCTAGCCTGAGTGAGATATAGCTGCTCTACTGAAGGAGGCAGTCCCACCCATAACCTAAGAAATTCTTTCTCAGAACTTTGGAAAAGGAAGAAAGATAAGTTTGCTATCCTTATTGATTCTGGATAGCTGCAACTGTTACGGGCAGCAGCAGAGAACACTAGAACAGTTTAAAGACTGCAAACCTCTCTCCTACAGCTACATCACTATTAATTATACCGTAACAGAACAGAATAAGGTAAATAATAGCGGTAAGTGGTGGGATGGAAAAATGGGATAAGGTATAATTTGTGTTATTTGATCACAACCAAGGATGATCCAAGAAATACTTTGTTGAAAGGGAATCTTGGACAGGGAAAATTCTTTCTCTTGTTCCTAATTTGTGTGGTTGATAATAGATAAACTGTGAACTTTTAAAGCTTTCTACAGTAAATAACTACAATGCAAAAATTGGTTCTTGATGTATGAGTGGTTCTGAAACCTAGGCTTTAATCTGATAGCAGGAGTGAGGTGGTGTAGGGCCGTATGAAGTAAATTGAGTATTTCTTTCAAGTCAGACATGACATAGACTTGCAAAGAAATTACTGAAGTATACTTTGATCAGTGGATTTTTAAGGGGTTGTTTAGAAATTTCAGTGATAAACTGGAAACAATGCTAATTAAATCTTCCAGAGTTTTTCTGAAACGCTTCTTTTGAACAATTGGTATAAGCTGGAGGCTGCTCAGTACATGTTTCAAACTGGGAAACCTGCAACATCCAATGTGACTTTAGCTGAAACTAGTAGGATCTATACATTTTCAAACTGTAGGATTAGTCCTGTTTGCTATGGTAGCAAGAACGTACCAACATACATATACCCAAGAACACACCCAGATACTGACGTACATGCCATCTTTAATAAATAAGTATTTTAGAGAGTTTTTTCCATTTGCAGAAAATGGTGTTTGTGTGAATTCTTCTCGCTAGCCAGGCTAGCAGGCTTTGTTTTGCTGTTGCCCGTTGCTGGAGCTGATTTTCTAATACAGTAATTAGGATGAACCTAATGATAAGCCAGCATCACTTAGCCAGGTCCTTTGCTATTCAGACTTTTAAAACACCCTCACTTCACTATTTATGTTAGAGTGTAGGACTTATGTTTGGATCCTACAATGCTGATGTGTGCACATGAAAAAACTGCACACTAAACTCAGCATTTTCAGTGTCAGGCCATTTAATTGTTAGCAGCTCTGCATTATGAACCCGACAGGATTTTTTTATTATTTTGGGGGTGGGGCGATGATGCAATTTAGGGCTAGTGAGTGAAAGTTTTGTCGTTTCAAAAGGAAAATAATGGCTAATTTCCATTAAAGTCATGCAAATCAGAATCAAGTCAGTCGTTGACTAAGTAATTGTTAATACATGTGTGCAAATATAATCAGAAAAAATCTAGTCATCAACTTTATAGCTGTTAAATGCTAGTATAGGCTCAGATTAGAGGGAGGACAACGCTTACAGAGATCAGCAGGCACAACCACCTTCATAATTTTCCATTAGTGTGATTTAATACATATGCAGCAGTTCTTCATACAGTTTGTTGGCTGGGGTTTTTTTCAAAGTATAAATGAGCAATATATGAATCAAAGTTGTAGGAAAAATGTATTTTAACAGTTCAGGCTGTTTTATGCTAGTGATCTGACACTTACATGCAAAGTATTATCATGACATTTTTAAACTTAGAACTAGCTTTGGGGTGTGTTTAAAGCTAAAAATATGATAACACAAACTACCATGAATAGAGAAACCTTGCAAAAACTGAATTGTTCCTCTAAAGGAAGAGGTGGCCTGACTAAGTGAGAATAAATCTTAAAAGGAACCCACTCATTTTGCAGATAGCTGTAGCAAAAGAAGTAATCGCAATATAAATCAAAAAATCTGCAAATTATTGTGGGAATGCTCTCTGTGGGCATATATTGTTGTTTTAAAAATATAGGTCATGCTAATCACTATAGCCTACAGAGAGAAATAATCTTTTTTTTTTTTTTTTAATGCTAAAAGTAAAAATGTTGCTTGCAAGCTGTCTGTGGATAAAATGATATGCCTTCATAAAATATATTGCCTAGTCTAATGATCCAAAACTAACCACATCATTTTAAAAGGCAGCGTTGAGATTGCTCTTAGCCCTTAAGTGTTGAATTGGAATAAATTTCTATGTGACAATACTGTAAGGGAAAGAGATCCAGAGAGGAAATATTCTTTAATATCATACCACTCTTGTACCAGTGCCTGGATCATACTAATTTTGTACAAAATCTCCTGTTAGTACATTTGAGGAACCTGTATCCACGATGCAGCGGACACATCTCCCTCCCGTTTGTGTCCCGAGGCAGGCAGGGGGACCAGGGCTGGATGCTGGGCGATGCAGCCCAGCGGACAGTGTCTCACTGTGGTTGTGTCTGGGTGTCTGTGCTAGCTGGGGTGTTTGATGGGAATAGGTGTATTTTTCTGAATTATTCCTTCTACTCCTTGCCATAATGGAGACATAAGAAGCTGAATCACAGTTCCCACAGAAGGGGGCTGGCGTGAGTGCAGCCACCCCTGCTGCCTGGGAGCAGCCTTGGCATGAAACCCTCCCTCCATGGGAGCAGACCAGAGTTTCATCCTAGAAAGACCAGGAGGGAAGTAGGACATGTGGCAGGGCTGGCCAAGGCCCAGAAGTGAGATGGAGAACCAAGTTATTTTACAATGTCAGCAAACCTTTTATTCAAATACCAGTCTTTATACCCATCACCTTTTTACCAGTGCTGCAGTGTCGCACAAGGTCTGCAAGCACTTCAGTACCTCAAGTCACCACTGATGGATTTGGTTAGACGTGACCGGTTAGCATCCCTGGTCCCGAAATCCCTGTAGCAGAGATTGTTAATTATGGTACTGACTCTTTTACATGATGTTACTTCTCCGTAGCTAGAAACTATTGGAAATGTATTGTGAAATATATAATTTCCTGATCAGAAAGAAGTATTTTATCCACAGCATGAAAGATCTAATTAAAAATGTTTAAAGATGGGGTTTTTGTTTGGTTGGTTGTGAGGTTTTTTCTGAAGTGGTATCCAGTCTTATAGCAATAAAAATAATATAATTTGTAAGGAATACACAGCAATGGTGGAATCTACTGGACAGTAATGCTTACCATTAGCAGAAAAGGTACAGTATATAATAGTAATTTAAAAAGGGATTTTTCTTTCAAGAGAAGCCTGTAAAACTGTTATCTTTATTTCTGATTTGTGGACTTCTGTGCTCTTTAGGAATAAATTAGGTAAACCTGAAAGAAATGAAGGTGCAGTAGCTATAAAACAACCTATTGATTTTTGACTAAATCTCTGTCTTTGGTAATTTTTACAGTTGCCTGCATCCAAAAAAACCACAGTGTAGTTACTAGAGAAGCAATGTAAGTAATTGGTATTTGATTGGCTCTTTATACCTGTACCTTATCCCTCTTTACCTAAACGTTAATAGCATCAGCAGAGCAATTTAACCTGAAACTCAAGAACAGGAGCACAATGAAACTTTTGTTACTTCAGAAACAAGTAGTAATAATATTAAAGATAATCATGTAGTGTTTATTTTTGGCTTTAACTTCCAGAATATCAGTACTTTTGCACATATATTCTCAATCACAGAATCACAGAATTGTCTAGGTTGGAAAAGACCTTGAAGATCATCCAGTCCAACCATTAACCTAACATGGACAGTTCCCAACTACACCAGATCCCTCAGCGCTATGTCGACCCGACTCTTGCACACCTCCAGGGATGGGGACTCCACCACCTCCCTGGGCAGCCCATTCCAACGCCTAACAACCCGTTCTGTAAAGAAATGCTTCCTAATATTCAGTCTTTCTGCAACTATTACATTTTCCATTTCTGAAGGGTGTCGGGTTGTGCTTTCTGGGGTTTTTTGTTGGTTTGGGGTTTTTTTTTGTTTGGTTGGGGTTTTTTTGTTAGGTTTGAGGTGTTGGTTTTTGTTTTTTTTTTTCCAGAGGACTACAGCAAGGATATAAAACATGGGCACAACAGCTGTCATTACTGAGAAAATTCCATGATAAAGCTATTAAAATAATAATAGGTAACTCCTGTTCTCAAAAAATACTTGTAACTGGGAGAAATGCATGACCTCAGTTCCACTGTGAACAATTAGATGTGGCAGGTATCTTGAAAAAGGGATAACTTGAGGAAAATCTTTAAGTATTTTTCTTCTGCATTAGACTTCTGTGGTAGTGATGGTTGGAGAAGGTAATAAATCCTTTTAAAAAACCCTCTAAAATCAGTACACTGCAGTTTATTGAGTATATTAAATACAAGGGAAGTTAGTGGTATTGTTTTGGCCTTTACCATTTCAGCGATATTACTTAATACCCTGTTAAAACCATTAGCTAAAAAATAGTATTGTTTAATCCTTGCTACATTTCTTAAAGTAATTTTTTGTTGGTTCTGAATTGTTACTGTACTGCTGTATTCTGAGCTTCATGGAGCATTCATTCTGCATCCAAACTCTGTATTGTATCAGGGTGAAAAAGAGAGGCAATACTGGTTTTTCACATGTGGAAAATAGATTGAGTGAATGTGAAAACTGTTCTGGCTTCACTGCAGAGTTACAGCAAGTACTTTCATATTAGCAGCTATTTCTGAGATTTTATTGTTAGCTTTATTTTTGTTTTAAGGTCACAAACTTTGAAATAGTTTGGATCAGCTTTTAAGCTAATGTTAATGTTCATAGCATCATTGTCAGAAATGCACAATATTGGAAGGTGTGAGGCCAGTCTCCTCTGATTCTTTGTACAGTTAACAGAGATGGTTTGGCTCTACCAGCCAGTGATTCAGAGCAGGAGTTGAACATAATCCACTGAGATCTCCTTTGAATCAACTGATGTCTTTTCATTGCCTAAAAAAAGCTTCTCACGGCAAACCTTATGAGGCTGAAGTTAGCTCTTTTCTGTGTTGTCTTAGGAGTTATATAACAGAATTGCCAGTGTGGGGGGAAAAAAAAAAAAAGGCACAAGTGACTGAATGTATTCCATTTATTAGCAGCGTCCCTGAGATATTTCACTCTTCTTTACTCTTTGCATTTAAACGTTGTCAAGATGTTACATTTCAAAACATAATACTTCCCTCAGGAAAGTGTTGTGGCAGAACTTGCCATAGTCAGTATTCTTAATGCATCTGCCAAGGAGTGTTTATCTCTCTTCTCCCTCAGGTTGTGATGCTCCTCTTCTGAGGGGATGTCTGCTGGTCAGTGTATTTCTCATTCTTTCAAGAACAAGTATTTGCATATCAAAGGCTTGATATGAGTAAACATACTTTATACTTCCATCTGTCATTCTCTTCCCATTGAGACACAAAATAAGAACAGCGTAGCAAGAGGTTTATTTTTTTGTCCTTTAATACTATACCATTTTGCTTTGAATTATGAAGGATGCCTAGATACAGTTTTCTATAGCTGTGTTTCTATTAGGATCTTTTGAAGCTATCCTAAAAATAAAATCAGTATTCATTGAAGAAGTGGTACTTCTAAGAAAAAAAAGAACACCTTCCTTCCTCATTTCTTAACTCTGTATTTTCTAATATTTAAAAAACAAGAAATCATTTCAGAATGTACTCAATCTTCCTCTATTAATAAAACTTCATGTCTAAGCATCTTTACCTTCCTGCAAATTTAATATTCCTTAATAGGAATTTCTCTTCCTTAATAGGGATTTCTCTTTTCTAAAGCGGGCATAATTCCTTAGTATCTACTGAAAATGAGACCAGGTTTTGTTTTCATTTCTCACTTCTGCGCTGTTTTTCAGTAGAAATTTTTCTGTGTAATTTCAAGGAATGAGTTTGTTCAGAAACTGGTATTAATGATGTGTTAGAGATTGCCAGCAGAAATCAAATTGTCATTATTTTCAGTGCATGTGTTCATGTTTATTTTGAAAGCTGAACTCATTCATTTAGGGGCCAATTAGGTGAGCATCCAGCTTATATCTGTGTGCCCAGTGCAAAAAATGCCTGGTGCTGTCAGGGTCTCAGTGGGCTGAGCAGCAGTTAAACGAGGATCCCAAGGGAACAGCTGTTCCTCTAGTTATTAACTGCTTCTGGGATGGTCTCCACAGGGTCAGCAGGGAAAATGCTATTGGTCCTGTGCTCTCTCCCATCTCAGCATTTGTTTCCATGGAAGCAACTTTTCTCCCCCTTCAGCTTACATCATACAATTTTCGGAATGAAAATCCAGATTCGGTGCTGAGTTTCTGGTCTCTTCCCTTTTTATTATTTCTGAAGCTCTGCTGTTTGTAAATTGGCAGGAGTTCATTGTGTGAGACAAAACAGAAGATCAGCTGAGGTTTCTTTTAGTTTGAAACCAAATCTAGATTTACCGCCAAAGAGTTAAATTATCTTTGATGGAGAGGATGAGCTCGCAAACTCTTTAGAGCACAGCTCTCATATTTTCATTTATACTTTTCCACTACTGAGCCCAGTAGGGTCACAACCTCAACTGGGGTCTTTGAGCAGTATTTTAAAGCTATAAACTTCTAAGACATTTTCTCAGCAGTTCAGAATGCTGGATGCCATCAAACGCCTCACTCTCTGTTGTCCTTAGAAGCCATCTCTTTGACAAAGGTTAGTGTGGAAGAAAAATACTCAACTAAATGTCATCAATCAACTTCTTGTGTCCAGAGGAAAAAAAAAAAAACCCAACCCAAAAAACTGCCTATGAAAGGTCTACGAATGAAGCTGAATGAAGCTGGACATTTTCCTTTTTCCCATTGGTAATGATTTTGTAAGATAAATTAAGCTGAAAAGAACCACTGTGCAACTACATGGCCTTAGTCACTGGACAGCTGTAGTTGCTGAATTAAAGTCTCTTTTGTCATATGGGAAGGGATGCAATCCAGCAAACTCTTTTTTAGATGTGTCTTTTTTTTTTCTTTTAATTGCTAGGACAGGTATGCCAAAAATAATCACTAATATGGCAGAATGCACACAAGGAGCATCTGCATATCTTAGGACGTATTGCTGCTTTCGTTCATCATTTTGCTTGATGTTTCTCATATAGCATCAACCACAGTACTGAAATAATCAGTGGAATGTATGCGATTTCTGGCATTTCTTTTCTCAGTCAGGCCTTGATTTGTAGAGCTTTCTTTTGATGGTCCAGTTCATGGTAGGAGTTCAAAATAGAGCAGTTTCTGAGGAGATGGTTGTTAAAAGAGTAGATTCCCATATTTCCTAAGGAAAGAAACTTGTTCAATGACAGGACTTTTTGCTCTTGGATACCATAACTCGATCTTTGTCCTCTGCATTCCCTGAAGGGGACACGGGTGACCCAATGTGAAGATTGCTTCATATAGATTGCTTTATAAATTAGAACAGTGATGTAAAGTGGCATCCGGTTCTTACTAGAACTTGATAGATGATATGAATCTTAGGACTGATGTTATTAGCATGACCTCAAGCATGAAAAGAAGGTAAGTAGATACACTCTCTGCTAACCATAGTTGATACATTATAAAGTTGTATTAATATTCAGATGTAGTGAATTCTAGTGACCTAAGCTGAAGGTTGACTACGTATTGGGTGATTTATGACCAACTTTTCATCTGTCAGGAATGTTTCCGAAGAAGCAGGAGATAAAAGAAGGCCACTTGGAAAACTCAATGATTATTCAAGTTGAGTAAAAAAAGTCCGACAAGACCCTGTATTTCTATCATGACAGATGGGTCTAGTAGAATTTTCACAAAACATAGAGACAGAAATCTTTGGCTAGCTCTTCAAGCTGGTTGTCCCTTTCAGTGATAACTTGCCTATATGTTGCTTTTGTTTTACTTGAGGGGGTTGCTTTTCACTTTGGAAGCTGCAAATGATAGTCTTTGAGGAACAGGAAATATGTCAAATCTTGGTTTCCAATTGATGCTGAGAAGAATGAGTGAAGCCACCCTAATGCTGGACCATCTGCTTTTCCATTGTACTGTTAATAATTTTTGTTCCAATGGGACTTACAATATAAAAGCCCCTAGCATTATAAACATTTTACCTGTGACTTCACAGTTAAGAAGACATACGTGTATCATTGGTATTTTTCAAAAGTATATATTGGGCAGTTTGGTTGTTGTAGGTCCCATCCAACAGAACTATTCTATTTAGTAACAATTGAATAAGTCATTCAACTAAGCATTTATTTTGAATTCTGAATTGTATATTCAAAGATAATGATGACATGTTTATATTATTGTAAAAAAACCAAAAAAACCCAACTCAAAACTCAAGATACACTACACACAAAAAACAAAAAAACCCTGAAACAAAACAAAAAACCCCAGACTACCTTAAAAAAAGCTTAAGCACTTAAATAGAATGGAGAGGAGTTCTATTATTTAGATTTAGAAATTTTAAAGGGGAAATGATATTTTGAAAAGTCTGAATAAATATGTGGATATACATGTTTCAATTCCACATGATTTCAAGTAATTTTTTGATCTAGTGAAATGAATGTGCATATCAGTCTTCTGATACTTTTTTTTTCCCTCACAAAACATTTGGAAAGGTCTGGATTAGTTTAGAAACCACCTTTTGCTTTAGTTTATCATAAACTTTGAAAATCAGTACATTCGGGTAATGAAGAGGGACTGGAAAGCAAGGATGCAAAGTAGGACAGAAATATGGAAACTGGGCATTTATCCTGTGTTTTGCTGCAGGTGGCAGCAAAGCCAAGAAACGTTATGCAGAGAGACATTGTCTGAGTATCACTATCCTTCAATTATTCCTACTGCTGCTGAACTGGTATCAAATGGTAGGTCACTAATATTTCTTTCAGTCTCTGCCATAAAATGACTTAATGACTTTGAAAAATCTAACAGGTTTCCATAAAATATAATGGCATATAAGTGGCTTCCAACATGATTGGCAGATTTTTAAAAGCTGCTCTGAGACAGAAGAATGGGTCATCTTCTGTATATTTGCTAAACTTTAAGTGAATTTTATCAAATGCCTGTTGTTAATGGAAACATCAAAATATTTTTTTCTTTTCAATTTCATGTGGATTAGATTAAAATGCAGTGGTGCTAGTTTTAAGTTGCAAAGTAAGATTTTGCAGAAATATTTCTGTACACATCTATGTCAGCAGGGTACCCCACAGAGTCTCTGGCAAGACTGGAATCTTAATTAAAGGAGTTGCATATGTTTTACATTAAAAAGTCTTTAGCAGTATTACCCCCTCCAAAGACGTTGAAATGGTATTGTAGCAATGAGTACAAAGGATCTGCCTGAATTATTCAAACAATGAAACAGTTCAAACTGATCTTATCCATCGTGGCTGAATTTATCTTAACATAAATTGTTAGCCCAGAGGTTAATGGAGGAAGATCATAGAATAGCTCCAGGAATCTAGGGCTTTACAAGGTCAACAGTGTTTTGGAATTGGGCTTGACAAGAAGGAACCTAAGCTGCCTGCATTTGTTTGGCCAATTGCAGTGTCAAAAGCGAGAAGGCTTTCTACTGAGAGTACTTCTATTACAGTATTGATTTAGCCAGCAGCTGAAGGAAAAGAGGATTGAGAATTTCAAATGTAACAGGAGGTTTGTTTGAAAAGAGAGACAAATAATACAAACTGATCACTGTTGGAGGAATTATGGTTTGTGTTGGCATGGTGGAGTAATCACAACAAAAGTGAGATTTGTGTTTGTCAGGAAAAAAATAGTGATATTCTTTAGAGATACACCAATACTAAGAAAATAGATGATAAAGTAATAAATAATACCCTTACCATATTTTTCCATTGTGTTGCTTATAATAACCAAGTGCTCTAATCATAAAACAGAAACCTATTTTTATAGGTGCTGTGTAAAAGTTGCCACAAGAACTTTCCTAAAAATACAGTTATAGCCTGTTTGGGTACAGACACATAAGTGCAAGGAGTCAATGAGACGTCGTTGGGCAGCGCAGTCTCTACAGTCTATCTGAGAATTAGGTTTTAAGAAGTTTTTTGTGTAGGCTTGATGGAAAGTGAGGGAGCTTCTCAGTAGGAATAATGAAATTATTCTTCAGATATTTATGAAGGAGGGAAGCACAAAAGTGCCCAACTGGAAAGGTGACAGGGTGGTAATGAGGATTGGTATCTGAAGCCAACCAGAGATAGCAGCGTGGGTAGTAGGCTGAGATAAATGAGCTTGGGTAGACCACAAGCAGGTTTCATGAAGATAAGGTACTTATATTTGATGTTATAAAGGGGGAAAGAAGGCTGAAAAGATGGGATGTAAAAACATGGAGGGGTGGTCTTTGCAATAGTATTCTGAACAGGCATGAGCAGAGTAAAATGTCTTGTCAAGGCAGGAGAGAGAGGGAGTAACAGTAATTCAATCTTAAGAAATGAACTTGAATGTGCAGATATCTTGGGGACGTAACAGGATAACACAGGCAACGACTGTCTTGATCGAGGAGAAAGCAAGAATCAGATAAAAGCCTGGTCACTTAATCTACCACAGAAGTGGGTAGGAACAATATTTAGAAAGCTGTGCTTGAATTAAGTTGATCAAAGTCCACTTGGAAAGAAATAGTGGCCTTAGGCCTACTTATTAATAAATGCTTTCTCAGATCGTCCTAAAAATGGGTGATTGTTTACTCTTAATTAATAGGATTAAGTAGCAAACAGAAAACTTGGGATATATCGAACATTTTATATAAGAGCGGGAGTTCCCATAAAGAAGAGGGACTTACAGCCTCAGAAAAACTGTGTATAATTAAGGTAGTATATTTAGATTTTTCGGAATATGACTCCAAAGAAGGACGAATTTTTATGCTTTTCTTTGCTGGCTAGTACTCCTTCATCTCACTATTTATTTTACTGTATACTATAGAAACCCTTGGCAATACATCATTGTTTAATATTTTCTCCTATTTAGAAGCATATGTACAGGTATTTTGATCCTCTGAAAGTATATTAAAAAAACATTTGCCATATACAGATATGTACCCACATGTGTACTCTCTCCCACATACGGAGCCTATTAGTTTTTTTCCAAAATTACTTTTATGTGATACAGCACTGAATTCCTTCACAGATGGACCGTTCTTGTTCTTCCAGTATCTGAGAATAATTATCATAGCAATTAGATAAAGAGATTGGGTTCCATTTCACATGGGACATTGTGTGATTTAGATTGATGAAGTAAGAGCTGACATGATTTTGAGTCTGAGGCTTGGGTTTTGGGAGCTTTTTTTGCATAATTGTATTTTCAAATATTTGTGAAACTTCTGCCAAAGCATTTTTATTTTTTAATGCTCTTGGAACATATGCTTGTAGTCCCCAATGCTTCCAAATAACTCCAACATTGTCATTTTGTCTTAAGCCCAGGCTGTTCATTTTGACAAATGTCTAGTAAATTTTAGAGGTATTTTAAACATTGTTGTAGTGCCAGTTATTTTAACTTATTCCAATTTAACTTGTCACTTTTGTCCAGATAAAATTCCAATTGCTTTCATACAGCTTTGAGTTAAGGTGGAAGGGGAAATCTTTTCAATTAGTCTACTAGAAATTATTGTATTTTAAAGTCCTGCATTTATTGTATATCTTTCTATTATTTTGATCAGAATTCTACATATGTTTACTTAGGAGGATTAATTTACTTCCAAAAGATTATTTTTCAACTGTTCCGCAGTGCCAGATAGAGCTGTTGTTCTACACAAATGTGATTTGGATTGAAAGCACAATGCTCACAAATGTTACTTAAAAACAAAGACCTCACAGCAAGAAAATACTATTTCCCATTTCAGTTTTACTGTAAAATACTTGACCTTTTATTTGAGATGATACATTTTTCCAGGAATAAGCTGCACGCTTTCAGGGATCTGAATTTGATTTGTCATCTGCTTCTATCTGCATCTTCCAAAAATGTCTTGTTATTGGTTGAATTTAAATCTCAGTATGAGAGTTGTTCCTGGAATGCTCTATTCTGTGGTAGAGTTTCCTTTTTTGACCTAAGGTATTAATTTTTCATCTTGCCTCTACAGCAGTGAACTGTGCTGCAGTGAAATTCATTCCATACCTTCTGAGGCTGGATAACCCTGCTGTGATTTTTTTGGGTGTGTAGTCTACCTCCCACTGAAATTAAATGAAGCCTTTGCTCTCACATCACTAGTGATGATACTGGGACCTAAAATGGTGCACACAGAGTCCTTTTTAACAGAGGACTTCTATATGCTGTCCTTCATTTTTCTCAGGAGAATCTGTAATGACAGAAACTTAATCCCTTGAGGGAACATTGATGAACCACATACAGTGTGTGTACAGCATTACTTACCCTGAGTCTAGCTGTAAGTGGTGCCATTGAATGTAGACTATCCTAGTCACCAGCACTTATTTTCTAAAACATAATCATAAGCCTTGGCAAAAATGCAAAGAAAACACTGTGGTTTTTAAAAGATAGGTATGTGAAGACAGTGGTGACTGATACCATACATAACTCTAAGCTATAGAGAAAAGACTTATCTGTCTTAGCATTTTGTACTGTTACTGGTCATCTGGTGTCTCGACACCTTCTGTTTTTAAATCATTGCATAGAGACATTCCTGTTGATCTTCATGGAAAGAGAATAAGCTTGCTTAATTCAGAAAGCTTTGATTTGATGTGTGTTTTGTGAATTACTTGGTGCCAGCTGAGTATGAAGGGGAGAGACAGAGTCTTCCCTTGGTTTTATGACAGTGCTTATTAGATTGCAACCTTTGGTCCTCCTGAGCTTACCTAAGCTAGTGCTATTGTTAATTATCAACTCAAAGGACTCAGAGCATAAATACTGGCACCAAGCTACTGGCACTTCCTCCATTTTTTCCACTGGCTATCAAAGTTAATCCAGTGCATCATCCAAGACAAGTATTTTTCAGTATCACCAAAGGAAGGCACAGCTGCTGCTCTACTTTGTCTCTTCAGTACAGCCTGAGAAAGGCTAACTGAGTCTGCCAGAATTTTGCTTTGGTTTGTGCAACAGCAGATGCATCTTCGATCACTTGCCACCCTCTCAGGTCCATCCATGCAGTCCATAACATGGCTATATGCCAGCTTCTGAGGCAGTATCCAGGGCATTTTTGTTCTCTGTTCTTACCTCTCCTTTTTTTTCCTTGTGGTTCTGTTTCTGTTCACTCATCTCCTCTGTTTAGCCTGGTCAAGGCTCTGAAGCTAATCACAGCATTTCCCACATCTCACTCTCAATCTAAAGGGGAATAGGGCTGGCCATGGCTCAGCGTCCCAACAGCCGCCGGCCAGGCCCCACATGGAGCTGTCTCAGCTGGCACTGAACTCCTGCTCTTTGGCAGCACAGGCAATGGGAATGTTTCTGCTGGGAGTTTGCAGCGCAGCCACAGAGCTTTTGATTTACTCACTGAATAATCACAAGCTCGTGGCAGCATCCTGATCAGAGAGATGGTAAAAGTAACTCTAACAGCTCTGTGCTCTGTAGTCAGATCATGCTAGCTGCACATCGTGGGTGAATCCAAATTTGGTTTTGGTCGTACTTCATCAGAGGACGCTCACATGCCTCAAAGAAGAGACTCAGGTTCTTTCAAATAATCTGTCCATTCTCCAGCTCTTCTGTAACTTGGAGATTTGTCTTTTACCTCTGAGCACTGAAGGAAGTGAGGCTGATTCCTCTTGCCTGACCTCCTGAGTGAAATCACAAGGCCTCTAGCTATTCATTTAGGCACCTTGCTTCTATTTTGGTTCTTATCTTTTTCATCGAAGTATGTGGTTATCAACTAGTGAGCTCTGGTGATGAAGAATCCTCACTTCTATGCATGTAAAACAAGAGTAGGGTTCATCTTGGATTTATCATTGCACTACCTCAAATGGTTTGATTGTAAAGTTTTCCTAACCATGAATCTGCATGATATAGAAAACTATTTAGATTTTTTATAACCTATAAACTTATTTGCCTTACCTTCTTAAGGTTTTTTGTATTGTCCTCTTGTAAACAAGCATCTGAGATCCAAACCAAAGCAGAAAATCAAAGCAGTAAAGTGCTTCAGTGAGTGTTGTGAACTCAATTATTTAAAGGACCCTCAGTGTCCCTAAGAAAACTGTACATTCAGATCTTGACTGAAGATGTTTGCCTTCAAAATGCCTCACATCAGCAAGTCCCTTTAACACTTGGAAGCTTTAAGTGATGTGTTCTGGAAAACTCCATCCCACCTATTTTGTACTTAAAATGCTGCAGAAACACTGAGATTACTTTAACCAAAGGTTATTATGCACCTAGTTGGAAGTGAAGAAGGGAAGTTATATACTAGCTATAGCCAACCCCAAGCCTGAGAATATTTGCATATTGCCTTTTTGAAGTATTTGACAAGAGAAATCACTTGAAAGTGTTTAGGGGATCACCAGGAACAGTGAAGAGAGAGGAAAGGAAGGGGACTCTGGGGTAATAGACTTCATCATCGGAAAGGTGATGTGACTCATATTCTCACAGGACCTCTTGGAAAGGAGTGCATGTTTGGAGCCACAGTATTTCCATGTTTCCCACGTGATAATCTGACTCAGAACTGACCCCAGTATAGAATAAGATGTTAGGGGTTCCCTTAGGGTTTTCTTCCAAAACAATCAAATGTCTGATGAATGGAGCTTACTGCAAAGTGCCAGCTGGAGTGGTTGCTAATATTTCAAGGTGAGCACAAAATCTATAATTAATTTGAACCTTAATTTGAGTAACAGTTCTGAAAAATATTCATCTACATATGCATTAATTGAAGCATTGTGAGGAACATGCTGACCGGTACATACTTGGACATATAAAAAGCAATGCAGTGAAATCAAAGAGTAAACTAATGAGATTATAATGATTTGAATTCCTAGGATCAGATGGGCTAGGGAGAGTATTTTTGGTGTTGGAACCTTGTACATACTGTAGTTTTCTTCTTTGATAATTTTGAAAATTATGTTATCACTGATCAATTCTAATTGTTTTTAACCTGCTTGTAGTGATCCAGAGACACACAGTATCGTCTGTTGAGCCGTCACTGGAGTGAGAATAATTTAATTGTAATTGTATTTGCTGGATCCTGCAGTGACAATATCATACTTTTTCACCTAATACTAGAAGAATGATGTAATTGTTTACCATGAAGAACAAGAAAGTGTAATTGAATTAACTGCCGTTGAACATCTTGCAAATGTTTTGTTTTTCACTAGTGTTACACTTTCCAGCATTGCTATCTGTATATTCTATTAGACTAAATGAGAGATGATTAGCGTTAAAATAGGGGAAACAACAAATAAAACTTCTGCTAATCAGACAGATACACTCAGATTTATGACGTGCCAGGCTCTTTGGATTCTGCTTTACCTCTACTTTATACAGAGTTGAGAAGATGTGTTTTTCTGTGATGGCCTCACCTTATTCGTCTGCCTCCTAACTCTTTAACTGTTGAGTTAGTCACGTACACTGTACCATTCATGAAACAATTTTACTGTTAAAATTTTATCAGCTGCCATGGCTTTGGTTCCTAAACTGCCAATATGATATGAAGAAACATAAAATGCAAGATTTAGCTGCGTATGTACTTGGCAGTTCTGACGGATGTTGACTTGCTTTGACTTGCCTTTTTATCAGCAAAAAGGTTCAAGAATGAAGCTCTGTTGGCCTAGTTTCCACCCCTACTTCTACTCCAAAATAGCTAAATGATACAGACCAGTTAGATGATTATAAATGAAGTGCTATATTTATCAATGTACTTAAGTTGCTTAGCATTCCTTTGATGACGGAGAGCAGCTGTGAATCCAGCTTACTGAGTTACTGTACTGTGGTTACTGTTTGTAGGTACTGATGATGCCTCTAAATTATTTCCTAGGTTTTTTTATTACTGTTTTTGCAGGGGTTTGTAGTATTCCTATGTAAATTAATTAATTCTTAGAAAGCAATTAGAAAATGTACACAAAAAAGTACCATTAAAATGAAGGTTAAAAGTATATATGAGTAATTTAATGGAGAAATACAAAAATACTATTAAAACCATCAAAACCGCTTAGAGAATATTTAGAGTTATGGTAATGTCTAAAAAAATGTAAAGGACATTAAAACAAGTTCATATTTACAGTGTCTTGTACTGATCACAAAGAGGGAGAATCTACCCTAATAATACCAGAAAATTTTCAATTTTAACTTGCCATTTCTTCTTCCACGTGAATCCTACGGGAGAGAATCTGTAACAACCAGGACATTACGTTACAGAATCATCTTGACTGTCATGGTTTAACCGCAGCCAGCAGTTAAACACCATACAGCTGCTTCCCCCCTCCATGGAGGGGGAGTCAATCAAGGGAAGAAAGAAAAACTCATGGGTTGAGATAAAGACAGCTTAATAGGACAGAGAAAAAAGGCAAAATAATAGTAAGACAATATACAAAACAAGTGATGCACAATGCAGTTGCTCACCACCCGCTGACTGATGCCCAGACAATCCCTGAGCTGCCATGTGCCCCGGCCAACTCCCCTATACTGGCCGTGATGCCATATGGTATGGAATATCCCTTTGCTTGTTTGGGTCAGCTGTCCTGCCTGTGTCCCCTCTCAGCTTCTTGTACACTCCCAGCCTCCGCTGGCTGGGCAGTATGAGAAACTGAAAAGTCCTTGGCTTAGGATAAGCACTACTTAACACATGGACGTTTTAGGTGTTGCTATTAACATTATTCTCATCCTGCATCCAAAGCACAGCACTGCACCAGCTTCTAGGAAGAAAATTAACTTTAGTCCAGCTGAAACCAGGACATTGACTCATCAACTTTAAGGAATTGCTGAGACAACAGCATGATCATCATTGTGCTAAGAATATGCATAGTGTAATATATAATGATATGCCAAAGTTTTCATTAGCCCTCATTTACTTATAATAATCTCATTACTCATTTTCAATATGGACATTCTAAGTATGCATGAAAAGAATTTTCATGTATGTATTTAAACATGTGTCTATATGTCTATGTGTCTATATTTATATATATGAACATGCATTTTTGTGTGTATATTCACACATGCATTGTTCCTGTCTTCTTGGGAAGAAATACTTAATTCAACCAGAAAGCAATTTAAAAGATTTATACTTTATGGGATAGTCATTATCTCTGTCCTAGGCTTGAAGTATTTTTATTACACTGGAACCAAAAATTTTACATCAGTGGGGTTTTATCAGATGTATTTCAGACGTTTTATTAATCTCAAATTTTATGACACATGCAGTAATTATTTTTTTATCATTTTTACTGATTTGGTTTTCTTATGACTGTTAACGTTGCTTTCTTTAAAACAAGGGAAGCAAGCTTTTGACAATGCTGCTTATTGTTTACTTCAGTTTTGTAAACTTTGTCCACCAAAAGACTTGATTTCGTTGTAATACATACTCTTCATAAGGTAAGTCTTGTTACCTTTCTGTAGCATTAGTATCATATTATTGTACTTTATAGGATAGATTGGCATGGGTTTTCCAGAATTATGACACAATGTCAAAAAAAATATTTCTCATCTTTCTTCACTTTCTGATATCTCCTGAACACAACCTACTGCTGCATGTTTCAAATCCATAATTCATTGCAATCCACCCATGTAAAAATATTATGCAGTTAAAATATTGCATTTCTTGCTAACTAGAAAAGGGTCTCATATCTAAAGGAAAGGAATTTTTAGCTTAAGAAAAAAGAGAAAGAAATCCTGATTTCATTTTGTTGTTTCAGAGCGCTTCCTGCTCAAACTGCAAAATGTGTATCAGCCGATCTTGCTGTCACTTGGTTTCCCAGTGTATTAAGGAAAAGAGCTGTAGAACAGTGTTTTCATAGGTAAAGCTCAAAATTGTGAAAGAATGCCCCAGGAAATACTTCATATTAGTATTTCATATATTTAAGAAATCCAAATGCCAGCAACTTTTCTTTAGCCAGCATGGGTTTCTTTCAGGCACATTGTCTGCATTAGTCATATCATTGTGAGATCCATCCATCCATCCATCCATCCATGCATCCATCCATCCATCCATCCATCCATCCATCCATCCATCCACACATCCATCCATCCATCCATCCATGCATCCATCCATCCGGCCAACCTCAACTAAGGAATGTGGCCAGCAGGTGCAGAACCAGGATGAGCAGCAGTGTTTCCCAGAACCTGACCCTCCTGCACAGTCTAGCTGGAGCACTTACTGTTTACCACCTCAGCAAAATCCCACTTCTGAGGCGATACGGAGGAACTGCAGACATCGTTGTGTCCACAGCATAGAAATGCATATAAGCAAACAGTTCGAGAGTGAGGGTGGGGGCTGGAAGGGCTCCAGCAAAGCTTCCTTGCCTGATAAAGCAGAACCCTCCAGCCTGCTCTCTCCCCAGGGTGGAGGGGTCTGTTCAGTTTGGCTGATGAGAGAAGCATCCAGAGAAGCAGCCTTCTCTATGCCTTGCTACAAAACCGTCTGTAAAGTTTGACCAGCCTGCAGCATCCCCAGCCACCTTGTCAGCTGAATGTAGCTTTCAAACTTCATCTCCCCTTAGCTGTGCAACATCCAAAACACAATGTGGTCACCATATTCCTCTTCTCCACTCTGTGTAGGTATTTTCAACAATGTCTTATGGCTATTGAAAACAAAATATTTTGCAATAGCTCGTATGCCTTTGTCACAGTTTTACATAGCTGAAGCTTTATCAGGTTGTGCATAAAATCTTGATCTCCCACAAAATTGATGGATATTTTGTTCAGCATCAAAATGACTTAATTCCCAATGGCTCTGTGTTGTGCAAAAAAATAGGAGCAGGAAGTTAGCTTACACACTGAATTCCTGACTGCCCATAGGACTTGACCATCAGCTCGTTCCCTGACTTAGCTCTGCACCTCAGCAAGTTCTCTCCGAAAATAAATCCTGTGTAGTATAAGCAGCATGATAAAGCCAGTAAGAGCCATTAGGCATCAGGGACTGCTTTTATTTAGCAGTACATAGCCAAGGAGACTAGGGAAATAGGCTGCTCTCAGTTTAGATGCTGTTTTTGAAGTGTCCAGTTCCCCATTTTATTCCCTGTAGGAATGAAGGAATTCAGGAAGAATGTGAATTCAGGAAAAACAACATATCTCATTTAAAACAGAAAAGGACCTACCATGAGTGGGCATACAGGAGCAAAAATTATAGCATCTTCATTAAAAACACACATTAATTTCACAAAATATAGAAGAGATATCAGTAACTTTGTTACGGTGTCTTCTTAATGAAGAAACTAACAAAGGATATCTGAAAGAGATTCTGGATTTTCTGTACTTTCCTAGCTCCTGAATTTCCAGATTATAAGAAATAATGGAGAAAATACTTAAGAGCATCAAACCCTCTGCCTCAAAATAAAGTGAGAGTTTCCTTTCCAAAAATCTGAAATGTCTGTCTGAAATGCCAGTGCTCTGAAAACTGTAATTAATACTTAATATTCTTTGAAATAGGGTACAAAAATGAGAGTACTTTTTTTATCAAAATCTTGTTAGAAGGATGCTTCACTGAACATTTGAGTAGAAATCTGCTGCCTTGGATATTGAAAAATTACCATTAAGATTGCATTAGTTATTCACCACTTCAATTCCAAAGTTCTATTTCAGAGGTAGACTACAGCAGGAGAGCATAGCTTTTATTATCTCTTTTGTTTAATTTTTATATTGCCTAAAACTAATGGTATTATAATCCTTCTGAGGAACAAATTTTTAAGTCTTACTACTTTACAACTTTGGAAAAGGTATACTAGTCTCTTGTGACATTGAGAGTTGTGTATATTTATCAGTTAGATGCTTTTATACCTAATTATTTCATAGGAACTATTTATGTTAAATTCCCTTCCTGTAGCTATATGATAATTAAAAATGAAAAAAAGTAAAATGCAAATAATGCTGGCTGCCAGTTCCTATCATAAAGATGGTCTTTTCATAACTTCACCAAAATTAAACGGTTTTGTGTAAAGTACACCTGTACAAATTCAGTGCTGCTTTACAACAGCGAAGGACAGGAAAGCACACATGGGTGTGTACTAAATTTCCTATCTTTCTGCATCAAATTAAAATATCTACTTTCTGACATTCTTCAATAAATTAAACTCAGCATTACTCATTCTCCTGCACCAGTGCCTAGCCAATATTTTCTTTTTTCATCCTTGCATATTTTAATCATTATTCTTCTCTTCATTCTGGTTAACGTCTTTATCTTGGACTTTTCTCATCCTCATGCTGTAGCTAAGTCTTGGATATTGCCTTGGCGTGAAATGTCTGTGATGCAGTCACTTCTGTCCTTAGAAGTTAACCCTTCTTCCGACTGTCTTCCAAAGTCTCTCCAACTCATTTACTGCACAACTCTTTGGACAACAACAGCTGTTTTCCCTGTTCAGAGACACCAAGATGCTGCAAAGCCCACTCCTGTAGCACAGTATTTGGCTATATTGTCTTTTCAGACTTGTTGCATCTTGTGTAAAAAAACCCACACAAACCCCCCCCCCAAACAAACAAACAAAACACAAACCCCCTACTTTCACCTATTAAGGTCTTTAGAGCCTGTCTGGACTACACCTGTGCTCACTTGTGCCATGTAGGAAGGGTAGCTTTGCGTGTCCCATAATGCCAGCTCTCCTTGTTCACTTATATTTTCAACCCAACACCTATAGAGTTTTCCTTTTGTTGCCTCCCTCAGCTGGACGCAGGTCTCCAGGACTATCTAAAGGCTTCCTCGTTGTCCTCTTCCACATCCCTCTTTCAAACTCTGCATGCAGCCCAGACAGCCCAGTTTGGCAGTGCACATACTTTGTCTATTAGGTTTTGCAGGGAAGAGCTCTGGGGCCGGTGTGCCTTTTTGCAGCGTGTCCTGGACTGAGGTTGGGACACCTAGGCACTGTTGCAGTATAGCTAGTAATACTAATGATGGAAGTGATATGCTCCAAATAAACAGGCTGCCTCACCAAGTAAGCATCTGTAGGAAAAGAACTGAAAAGAAAGAAAAAAAATTTCTTTGAGATTAAATCTTATGTGAGGTCAATGAATTTAGGGTCAGAGGAGTATTATCTCTCTGATTAGGTTATGCAGTCTTATCTAAGTCAAATATTATCTTTTGGTTTGTTTTCTTTATATTACCAATGTTCTGTGAGCACTTTTTAAATTGTAAAGACCAAAATCAGCAAGTAGAATTTATAGTTCATGAAACCATTTGTTCTGTACAACTGCTCAAAGAAGCTGCTGAAACTCTCCCATGATCTGAAGCTGACTGACTGTTGTCTTATGTTCTTGTAAAATTAATATCTCACAACTTACTGTCATTTACTTCTGTGACTTTCACAGAAGTAACAGTGAAAGAAGAATGGTTACTATTATTTGTACAATTGAACCTACTGACTTAAGTTGAATACAAACCTTTTGTTTTTAATTCTCTCCAAGTGCCAAATAATAAACATCAGCTTTTGTAACTATTTCAGCAAAATATAGTTATGCTGAGAAGCTTTTTCTTTGTACTTTTGCTAGAAATTCTCTGCTATAGCTGATGCAGAAGACCTTATAGGTACATCAGCAATTACTGATTTTGCAGTAGATTCACAGATGATGCTTTTAGAAACAGCTAATGCATTTGAATTTGATAGTCTACACCAATTAATATCCACAAGCTCAAGTATCTTGTTTATGGAAAGACTTTTTGACTGGGTCATTAGGTTTTAGAAAGATTTGTAATTTTCCAGGAATTTGATTCCACTGTTAAATCACCAGGGGACTCCTCACTTCTACTTGAATATACTTGAATTATGATGGCAGGAAGTGAAGATGAGATGATTGTATTGTTGGCTGAAGTACTGTACGAATGCAGATATTACCTTGGGGTTTCTGCTCTCAACAACTGAAACATCCATATGGAAACAGCGCTGGTCGCTGATTCTGATCTCGTGCCTGTTCTCATCTGTTTATTTTCTATTAGTTCTGTGCCAGAATGGCAGATAGTAACCTCCCTCCTTCACCCCCACCAAGGTGTTCACAAAAAATCAATGATTTTGATGCTGTTTTCTCCTTTGGGAATGTGAAGGTAATCTTTTTGTAGTCACATAAGTAACTCCCAGTTATGCTTCACTTAATCCTACATTTGATGCTCTTAATCAAGAATTAGAAGCACAATATATAATGTAATAAGGTAATGTTCATGTAAGAGCTTTCCTAACTTCTGAATACACACAGTATTAGAAAATCATAGAAAATCATTAGAAAAACATATTGGAAAATCACAGTCATAGAAAATCATTCCAGTTATCATAGTTTTAGGTACAATAAACAATTCTTATAGGGAAAAAATAATAAAATTAAACTGCATGAAGGGACTGGTTAAAAATTTCTTTGATAAGCCTCTGCCAGTTTGTGCACGGGAAGATACACTAAGCTCTAACAGAGAGCTCCTCCCAGGTAAAACAATCCTTCAGAAGCTGTTTGGTTTTTTTTTTTTTTTTTTTTTTAAAAAGACCATTTAATCTTGACAATTCAACATTTTAGTTAACTCAGTTAAAAACTTCAGAGAATAAAGCCCCTTGAATTAAGTTAAATAAACCTACACCTATTTCCTTTGCCTTCTGTGCTTTTAAGAATTAAATAACACTGTTCTAAGGTGATGAGAGATTTTTTTATTGAAGTAGCTTAGACCTAAAATGTGATATCCATTTAATCTTGTGTAATTTGGATTGTCTTTACTATACATTGTGATATTGGCATCCTGCTAGTATGGAACCAATTTCAGATTAAAAATTTTAATATCAATTCAACACTTTAAAACAGTTTATTTTTGCAATAAAATATTTGATTAATTCATTTTGAAAAAGGAGGGAGATACTTTATTTTGAAATTTCATAGTATTTTTTTTCCGAGCATTTGTTTACACAAAAATATTTATCATTTTTAAATTAACCTAAGCAAGAAATTCTGATTCAGATGATCTGTGGATTTTGGATCTTACTAACTCAGATTGATAAGACTGCAGTGGGCTCTAGAGCACTTGAAAAAAGTAGCATGGTTTGGTGCTTTCTAAAATAGCTAAAAGAGACCAGCCTTCCTCTGTCAAAAGGATTTCAAAGGTAAACTGATCAGGTGAGCAAGAGCAGCTCCTCTGGAGACTGGTTTGTCAGGTACGGAAAAGCAGTAAGAGGCATCATTTACAAATAGGTGAAGGCTGTAAAATGCAAAGCTAAATGTGCACAAAGTGTGGCTGGATTGCCTGCATATGAATTAACTAAGTGATTTTTTTTTTTTTTTTTTTTTTAAATCATGTTGCAGAAATGTTACGGAAGGTGTCCTGATGTGTTAGTGAAATTCACCACATAATTCTCCCAAATGCAGTGACAGGGCATGTTTACTGAGTGCATTTGATACTGCACTGGACAAAATGACAAAAAATGACCAGTAGAGACAACTGTAAAGGAGTTGGATAATTTCTTTTGCCCTTTCAGTGGTCCTTGCAGTAAGCCCACTGCTCTCTAGTCTAAGAGCCATTTCAAGATCCTTCCAGGGTCAAATGGAAAATCATCTATGTCTAACAAATGACAGAACTTAGGTCAGTAAATATTACTGATCTTGAGTTTGTCACATATTGACTATAATGAGAGTATAAATTTTCTAAAATTGGTACACCAAACATCACCATGCTGTCTGAAGCACAGGGGATGACAAAATGCAACGTTATTTTCTTCATTATTTTTTAGGCAGGAAACAAATTTTTTTTGCTTGTGAGTAGAATGTGTTCTTCAGTAGGGAGAGAATTCTCTTTTTTTGATAATAGGATACACAGAACAAGATGGAAAATATATTAAAAAGTTTTATTTTGCTACATTTTTAGTGTGAATGGGTTTGTAGGTGTAGTTGTTTTTGTTACTTATGTTCCTCTGATGCTAACACCAGTGCTATGGATGACAAAAAGCCATATAAGAAAATTTTATTACAGTGCAGTAAATGTGTATAATGTCTCAGGGATTGAACCTGTGAGAAGAATTTGTACAGAGAATTGTGAACAAACCTTCTGATCAACAAACAAAAAAAAACAAACAAAAAAAGAAAATCTGCTTTTTAAAGATAACTTCTGGATCGGTTAAACAGGAGAGCTTTTACAGAGTTCAGAATCAGTTCCCTGTGGTTTGGTTTTTGGTTGGGTTTTTTTGACTAATAAAAAGAGAAGAGAGATTACCACCAGTTCTGCACTCTGGCTAGTAAGTATGTTTCAATAATTACAGTAGCTTTCATAATTGCTGTATAAATAAACCTAATCAAAATGTCTTTTTAATAAAGAAATGATTGGAGATCACTTGAAGATGTCACTCTGATAACGGTCAACTCTTCTCCAATAATGTGCCTCAACACAATGGTGCCTCAGGCACAGACAAAGTTGAAAATATTGGTGTAATCTTGTGAATTCAAATGGTTTGTTTTAGAAGAAAAGCATGATGGCTTCATGGACACTTTTTGTAGTATTTAATTCTGCAGAAAGGTTTGCATTATTACAGAGTAGTAGTACGTCATGCGTCTGATTTTTTTTTTTTTTTTAAGTTTTACATGCATCTAGTCAAATCCTAAACAAGAAGGCCACTGCTGCTATTTCTTAGTTCTGTTGAAAAGAATGATCCTAGAGGAAATAATGGTATTTGTGAAAAAACAGAAAGTGTAAGAAGGCAAATGCCTGTTTTCCCTTTTTCATACTCTTTGACACACTGTCTTCAGAAACAAGATCAGTGGGAAATTGCTACAAAAAACAATTAAGGGAAATAGAGCAGGAAAAGAGGAGGATGGCATTTCTTTAGGGTCAATTAATATTTTCTAGACTTCTAGGAAAAAAAACCCCACTGGCTAGCCTTTATATAACTTATGAAAAAGAACTGCAAGTACAAAAAATTAAAGAATGTCATGAAATACTAAAAGGAAAACTAAAAGTAGGCATACTAAAAAATCAGGCATAACATCCTGCTATTGGAAAGGAAATAAGGAACAAGCATACCCAGAAGGTACATCTGTATGTTCACGGTAGTGGCAAACCTGCTGCTGACATTGCAGTGAGAGCAGGCTCAGGTCCCTGATGAATGGAAACAAAGCGATTGTGTAAAAGAGTTTTGAAATGATGGTAAGACTAGTGCAAAACAAGTTGGTTTTGGTTGTGAGGGCAGTGGAGTGTGACAGGAATCTCAAGATACTGAAAATAGTTGAGGCATATATTTGTATACATGTGTATGAATTATATCTGTGTAACAGAGAATGAGTGCTGTGACAGAGTTGAGCAAAAAGATAACGTTCAAGCAGCTGATCAGAGTTAGAGTTCTTAAATCTTACACTGTAGGAGGAGTCAGATCCATTTCCAGGTTCATAAGCCAGAGGCCTTAATCTGAGCCTATGGTACAATCTGCCTGGGGAGTTTGGTTTAGTGGCTTCAATTTAAATTATCTTTAGCAATTCATCTCACAGTTTTAAGTGAAGTCCTTCCACCTTATTAAAATGTTCTGTAGCTTTTCCTTACTATGACACTGTTGGTTTGCTCAATCAGAGAGAACAAAAGAATAAATAAATGCTGGTGTCACTTGGAGCCCTAAATGAGACCATAAAGGAGCCTAAAATTAGACCAGCTTCAGAAGAACACATTTAAGCTATTGAAACTTCAGTCAAAAAGTTGTATCCCTTAGAGAATTGCTTGTGCAGTCATCAAGGTCCAAGTGCAAGTCAACATAGCAATAGAAATGCTGAATTTTTTGCAGTTTTGCAGTGCCTTATCTCCATTATACTATTTGCTTGTGAGGTTTCCACTTAGCTAAAAGCTAGAACGGAAAAAGTGGTTTGTTAACATCAATTCTAGCTGCTGCTAGAATCAGTGAATTAATCCCATCAGAAATACCTTTTTGTTGCTGTACAAGTACTCTATGCTAAACCTAAAATTTTCTTTCATTCCCAACTATTAAAAACCAACAGGAGAGCTTAAAAACTGCAACATATTCAATGCCAAAACTATCACATTACCCTAAAGTTAGAACAGTCCAATAGGGCGCTGCCAGAAACTGTTCGGTAAATGGCAGCTTGTTCCAGAGTGGTGTTTTGTGAAAAATGAGGGCGCACACCTAAAGCACCCTACTTCCAGTCTCTAAAACTGGTGGCTGAACTTCTTTCATCGGTTTATGCAAAGCTTCATTTTATAGTGGAGCAATCTGTTGAAGCAGATTGGCAGAGCTGTGACTGAGCTCTGAAATGATCATGGGAGTGGAGGAGTCATAAAGTTTAGCAGGCATTTAGAAGATGTTCGGAATATGCTAGCAGATGTTTAGCAGTTTAGCAAATTCTTGCAGAAAGGCTGTTCGATTGTAAGGAAATAGTAGCTAAATCTTGTTCAGGAGTTAATCAGAAGCAATCCTATCAGCCAGAAAGGAAGTATTAATTTTATACAGACGATAATGATATTTTCATTTCTTCATTTTCAGAAGTGTTTTACTAAACAATCCTGTAAGGATCTGAACTACTTTTGCAGAATCTTATCTCGGTATTAATAATAACTTTAGTTACCAAATTTCAAAACTCTTTCAATAGAAAAAGAAATGGGTTTGGTTGGGTCCATGTGTCATTTTTTTTTTTCCTCCCAAGTGCTAGTGATTTATTTACATGGTGGTAGCTGTAAGTAGAATGTAAGTGTCTGAGTGAGTCATGCTGTGCCTGCATAATTCCTACCTCATCCTTTTTCCTTAAATATAACAGCAAGGGAATAGTACCTTTGACGTTTCTGAAGAGTATAGCTACTAACTGAGCTTGTAAAAGAAATGTGAAGTGATATTTGATAAGCATAGTCTTTGTCCTGAATTCTTGACAGGTTTCTGAAGGAAAGTTTGAGTGCCTGGAAGGAACGTTTGAGTGCTTACAGAAGAGCAGTATTTTTCTCCTCTCCCATTTCTCCATTCCTGCAACATACAATGCCTCAACCTCCCAGTGCTTGACACTATTTTCAGGGAAGTATCTTCATCTTATGCCATTAAGTCATTAGCATTTTAGAAGGTGTTCCTGGCTGTGTTGATGTTACATGTGGTAAAAGACATCGTCCTCTTCCAAAGGGACTTCATTGGACATGTCTGCTAGAGGCCTGAGCTATCTTGAGTGTGACATTTTGCCAGTGTTTCCTCTTCTTGGGCACATATCTTCCACACCTGCTTCATAGCAAAACTCTTCTATTTCCTTTCGTCAGTCACCTCCTGGTAAGGACCTTTCCATGTCCTAGTCTGCGTGTTAATGGCAAGAAAGACATAGTGGATTCTAGCACATGCGTTAAGCTTACACTCATCTCTGGAAATGAATGTTTTTCCTTACTCTTTGCTTGTTAGTGAATTCACAAGGAATAATTGGAGCCAAGCACATTTCTAATGTCCCTTCAAATGCTAAAATGATCCCATGTTTATATCAACAGTCCTGCTCTGAAGCCACTGAACATGCACCAAACTTCACAATAGTTCAGTAAAGCTGAGCAAAACTGACTTTTAAAAAGAAATGGGCTTTTCAGCCTCAAGTATTGTAGAGGTACTACTTTACTATCTTCTTACCTCACAGACTTGCAAGGTATTACATGTATAATTCTTTAAGAACACAAAATAGTTCCAAATATTGTGAGACACTCTGTCACAACAAAAATTTTACAAAAGCGTAAAGCGTAAAATGCTCTGAGCTGTGATATTTCTCACACATTTCCTGTCTTTGATGGAGAAGTGAGAAGGTGAGGCTGAGCTTGTGTGGATTTGTCAGGATTTTGGTTTTGTTTTGGTTTTTTTTTTTTGTTTTTTTTTTTGTTTGTTTTTTTTTTTTTCCTTAAGTGCTGGTAAACTAGCAGTGGCTAGAAACTAGCAGTGATTATACAAACTGTGCACTGTCCAGGGGATGTTAGTCCTTCCAGATATATCAGATTATATGGTTAAAATTCTGATTTCCAAAAAGAAGCCCTTAGCACTGGCTATAGGGTGCTTTGTGTCTTCCCTGATACGGTGGTCTTTGGGTTCCATTTTACATCCTAGCTCTTACTTCACCATGTTTATTCATCAATGCCATATGTTCCAATAATCGATGACATTGAAAGAGTAGCAGTGTTAGAGTACTAATAACTTTTTTCTGTGAAGCACCACACCAGTCTTGCATAATGCTGAATGTACAAAACAGATCACTGGAAAAATAGCTTGTATTACAAGTCTGTAATGAACTGTAAGTCTTGTTAATCATTCATAATTGTGCTCAGAAAGGAAAAGGGCAGTGGTTAATACTGAATTCTGCAAATGGCAGAATGCTGATTAAATATGAATATGCACGGAAGTGAATCCACTGAGCAGTATCAGGCAAAAGATATTTTGAGTCTGCTCCTACTTTTCCTGTTCATGAAGTGGAAAGAAAATAGCTCAAGGAGGACAGGCATATTTAAAGAAGAGGGAGGAAAAATGAACAGGATAGATGAACTGCGTTTTGCAAAATTACCTAAATATAAATGCATTTTCATATGAAAGCTCGTATGAGACATGCTCATAATATAGAGCAAAGTGTCTATGTCGTATAAATAAACACAGTTTAGTAAATGTGGTTCTGTGATACTAATGTTTCTCTAACAAGAGAAATTAACTTGAACTACCTGAAATTCGTGGTCACTTAGTCAAGGATGAAAGAGGTGTAATTTTTTTCTGGGATTTTTTTGTCGTTTAAAAATGACTATTTAAATATCTGTGGATTTGTGTTTCCAGAATTTTAATTGATACATGGGAATCAAATACCTTTTTATTATTTAGTAAGATGGAGCTTATAGCATCTTTAGCACTCTTGGTCACTGCTTCTGTAACGAAGCATACATTTTTATATTGTTGGAAAGGCACACGTTTGTGTGCATTCAGGTTTTCTTTCCAGTAGGTTACCTGTGTGAAACAACTTAGGTCATCTTTTTCTCAGTTTTGTTTTATTTGGTCTCAAAAATATTTAAAATGGCTGATCACTTGCACAGAACGAGTAAAACGTGCTTCACAAGAGGAATCTCTTATTTTATGGAATTTATTGTTGCATCAGTACTGCATTTATAGCTTTTTACTTTGCTTCTGTCTTTCTAGCTATTAATTTTATTTAAAATCAGTTAGATCTAAGGACAAGTGGTCATGCATTCAGTATCTGTACAATGAAATCCTTTACTCAGAAATACAGTCTTTTATCTCTGTTCTCTGATGTTTAGTACATCATCAGTACCATTTGGGTTTTTTCATGCCACGTCAAAAGCTCTACTACATACTATTAATTTTATTTAGCATCCACTAGCAAGCTCTTCAGGGTAGTTGGTCACACAGTCCTGAAGATATATCAAAAGTTGACCCAGAAAGAAAGGCTTTGTGCCTGTTCTGTGCTTGTACACTTGAAGTGCTTCCAACCCTTCTTCATTTTACAGGCATCTGGAGTGTTCCACGGTACAGCAGGTAGTTTCTACCAAAATGATAAAGTCTTTATTTTTCACAGCTATGTGCTGTTTATGCTAGAGTGCACAGGACTGGGTCTAACAGAAACATGATTCCCTGAGTTAGATGTAGATATCCTCTGGCTGCCACTGACTTAGAAACCTATGATTTTAGGTGTGGTGAGGAATTACTGTCCAATAATAAATAGATATAAATGTAAAATGTGACAGAAGATACATGGAAACACTTTCATAACAGTCTAATATTCTTTTTGATCAGTTGCTTGTTTTGAACCGTAGGGTAAACTTTCTTTCCAATTCTGTACTGAATTTTTCTTGACATCTGTCCATTCACCAGTTTTGGCACCAGTACACTGGGAAAAACTGCCTGAGTATGAAGGTATGTATGTATTTATTTTCTCCCCTCCTTTGGCGGAGAGAACTGGAAAGGCAGTGCTGCTGGTGTTGTCCCAGTGCAACAGAAATGTTTCATGTTTCTCCAACAGCTGACTTGTGAAATAATATGGCAGAAAGGATGCACGCTTGTCATTTAACATTAATTTAGACTGTAGATACTATGATGTGCTGCTTTTCGGCTGTGGTTTAACCTTGAGAAATGACTTCCAAAAGAAGGTGACAGAGTGCTCCGTGCATGCTGCTCCAGCAACTCCTTAACTAAACCAGCTCAAGTTCTCCATCCTTTGGGGGCAAACTACACCAAAACAACAGCAGAGACCCTTCAGTCTTCCTATTGTGTGCAGGCTTTTCTTTCTTCTGTCAAAAAGTAGCTTGACTGATAAGGCTGAAGATCTTTGACAGAGTCCCTAAGTGATAGAACCTTCTAGGTCATAAAATTTACTTCAGACTTGGAGTAATGCTGCTATAAACATAAAGTGACACACCACATAGGTAACATGTTCATGCAGAAGGATTCTCTAATATAATGACTGAATATGACCTTCCTTTAGGCAGGCTGCTTCATGAGTGAGGGCTGAAAAATACCATGTGGTTCTTATGATATATGGCTTGCATTAGAGGAGCATGACATTAGCTTGTCAGCAGCTTATCTTGCAAAAATCCAGAGGTTCAGGTTTTGCTTTGTAAGATGACAAAAATGGAGAAAGGAATTCTAGATGCTTCCAAAAAGAAAATTGCAAGAGTAACATGTTATAAATCTAATATTAAAATATATAATGTATAATAATATATCAATACAGACATGTTTATATAATATTTTATAATACAAATATATAATAATAATGACACTAACTCAGTAGGGCAATATGAACTCAGTGGTCCATGTGTGTGATGTGTGTTATGCTTATTTTGTCTGGCATACACTTGCTTTTCTATTAGTTCACATACGTTTTTGTGAAACTTTAAAGTGTGAATAGACCCCCAAAGATCATTTGGATATCTGCCTATGGCCATATGTGCATGTTGCTATAGACACACAATGTTTATACGCAGAAAGATGTCAGTTGTACTTACCTTCTCCTCCACTCGCAAAGGCACAATTTGAAGAGGGCAGAGTGTTTAGATATCTGAGAAGATACTGCTGTACTTGTGATGTTAATTTCTTTTTACATAAAATAGGTGGTGATACACTTGTCTGTGCTTTGGTTAGTTTAAAGATCGTCTGCTAACCTGTCTATATAAATAATTCTTACCTATTTAAAAGGAAACAAGTATGTGGATTCATTTTCCAGACAAAACATTTAGTTCACTTCCTACTTGTCTTATGGTAGGCACTGTTCTGCAGTGAATGGAAACTTCACATGCCAAGAAGTTCCATGGTTTGTACTTCATAATGCACAGTTAATTTTAATGACTGAGCGAACCATTACCAGAACAACTTCAAGTTTTGAAATCACACTCATAGCCAAGTTTAAAAAAGAAATTTTTTTATTTTTTTGTCAAATGAAGATTAACTGCTACCCCATGTACTTCTTGTCTAGCTTGCTTAGGAATTTTGTTTTAGATTTTGCTCCTTTGTGATGAGTTAATACCATAATACAAATGTGGCATTGGGCCTAATAGATGTTGTTAATATGTAGGACAGTTGTATATTACTCTAGAATCAATAGTCACATATTTGCTCAAGTGTAGTAGATTCATAAACTTTTAACTAGACAAAGGTCAAGAAATGTTAGTCCCAAATACTTAATAATTTCCTTTTTTCCTTGTTACATTCAATTACTTCCAAAATGTTTGGCGAGTATATACAGATAACTGAATGGTATAATGTGACTCTTAATTTGCTGGGCTAAATATTGCTTTGACTATGAAGAACAAAGTGTGTAAAATGAACACAAAACATTTGAAACTTTTTTTTTTTTTTAGTTCAGTTACAAAATAATAAATCTTTACCATGAAAGAAAAGTGTTAGTTCCTGTTTTATCAAATCTATTCAACCAAGTTTAACTGATTCAGGTTTTAAAGAGAACTTCAAATCCTTCAGCGAATTTTAGTTTCCCGTAACAACTTTTCCCCATGTTTAATGTTTTTCTAGAATAATGCTTTCCCAATAACTGACATACATTTCCAGTGATGCAGGTTCAGCCCACTTCTTTTTCTGTCCTAAAAAACCTAGTGCAAATAAAACCTACTCTTCTCTACAAAAAGCCTGTTAAATATTTGTGGGTATTTAACTTATTCTTTTTTCTTTTTCTAGGCTGATCATATCTCATTCACTTAATTTTTCTGATCTGCTCATTAGTTTATTTAAAAAAACCCAAAACAAACCAAACACAACCCAAAACCACCCATATAATTCATTCTGAAAATCTTTTTTATGGTTATGTCTGTTCAGTTTGCTTTGGTTTACATTAATGAAGTATATAATTTTCCTTATTACAACCTTTTTCAGTAGAGACTTCTAAAGCTGTATACACTGAGTTAAGCAAAGCTGCTCTTTGTTTTGGTAATTTATCTGGGTAAGGATTTGAATATTATAACGTAAACCATGAAAGTCTTAGTTTACGGTTTGTAAAACTTTTGTACATAGGAAAAATAAAAACTTTGAGCTTTTCCAAATTCACATTTGTTTTTGTTTGGTGGTTGGTTCTTTTTAAAAAAACCCCTTACTGTATGGGGGTTTTCATGTCTTCACACAACTCTGTTAAGATGGTTGCTCTGTCCAAGAGACATAAAGTGAAGCATGTTTAAAGGACAAAACTAGTTCTGTGCACGTATCTCTGTAAAGACATGGATATGTGTGCTTGGCAATATATAGAAAACCACCATAGATTTATAGGACTGCAAATGAACTCTGGAAGTCATTCAGACCATGTCCCTGACACAACTAGATTACTAATATCTGTAGCATTCCTAATAACTATTTATACAGATGATTTACAGATTTTATAGATTTTTTATAGATGAGTATTTACAGAAAATAAGTCCTCAGGCTTCAGTCTCCTTACTATTAAGCATCCTTCCAACCTAAATGTCTTCCTTGTTCTACTTGCTATTAGATATGAAGTACAGGTCATCTCACAGTCCTTAAAGTGGCCTTCTGGCACAGCTGAAAACTGTTATGACCTCAGTCTTCATTTCATGCAGTTAAATAAGTCCAGTATAGTTAAGCTTTCTTTAAAGTCGTGTTTTCTAGATGCTGAAAGCTTGTTGCGCTCTCCTTGATAAGCATCAAGTCCAACTCCCTGTTCCTTGCTGTACTACCTAAAACTAAACCATGTGACTAAGAGCATCACCCAGAATGTTGGACCTTGCTCTTTTTCATACTTAAAGATATATTTTTTTACTTGCAATTCTGAATTTTTAAATGTGGAGTTTAATCTTGTCCTTGCATATTATCTGAAAATCTAATAAGCATAGTTTATCCTCATCACAGATTTTTTTGCTTGCAAAAGATTCTTAAACTACTTAGCACTGACCTTACCTGCTGGCAGGTAATCAGTATTAGAAAAACTGATGGGTTTTTCCCATAGATATATAGTCACCTTAATGCAAATGTCATATCTGAGCATGCTCATTTGCACTTCCAGTTTGGAGAAATGACAGTAATATGGAGTTCTTTAGCATGAAATAGCTATCTGAATAATGTCTTCTATGAATAAGACAATATTTGGAAAGCATGCCTTGGTTAACATTCTTTCTAGTTTATTTCTTAGATTATTAATAAATACAGTGCTAGAGAGGCTTACTACTATGCAAGTTTTAATAAAAAGAGAAGCGCAGAGTCCTAGGCTGTGAAACTTGAGCTTTTCTTTTTCTTTCTTTGTAAGTGGCATGATTTAATTTTATTTTAGTGAGCACATGTTAAGCTGAGTGAATAATGTGATGGGCTGCCTACAGTAGGTTGAGGGTTTTGTAAATGCTCTTATTTATTCCATATCTTTTAAAAAAATATATTTCAGAAGCAAGTAAGTTTTTATGTAGTTATATTCATCTGCACAAACACTCCAGCTATACGAGATGAAACTTTCCATGCCTTCCCTTCTCTTTGCAGAGCTGTTTTTTAAAGGCTCTTTCTGGCCCCAGCTATTGCCATAAACTTTCCAATCTCCTTTATCTGCAGTAAACAGGCCTTTTGCATCAATTATTTTTTCCTGATTGAAAAATGGGCATTCCAATTACTCCTCGTAACAAATGTATGACAGAACTATTGATTTCTGAACCACAAGCTATTACTGGTTGTACATAAAGAAGGCTTGGTAAATATATACAACTATGTGTGAAAACCCCATGCCCACTCAGCAGCGCAATCTGATAAATTCCTGATTGACGGTGCATGTCCTGTTGCCATCTTGGGCTGGAGGGCTCTGAGTGAAACTTATTTGTATTTCTGCACATTTGAAGGACAGCCCCACAAAATACATTATTCTGCAAATACAGTGTCAGATAGTACTACTGATGATATCATATTTGTTTGTGTTAGTTTGATGTAAGTGTAGGTCACAGAGTTAACACTTCTTGTGGCTATTTTTTTTCACCTTTCAACTCTCTACAAGAATATTAGAGGTGTTGGCTGTGACTTAAATCCAGGATTTACCTTTTTCCTGCCCTGCAGGGAGTGTTGTAACTGGAACATGAAGTGGGATTAATAGCGTATTCTAATGTGTTACCTGCAGAGATCATAGCGCTCATGGAAATGTGAGGCTAGGAGGCACCCCCAGAGATCTTTTAATTCAGCTGTTGGCATTGATGAAGGATGTGCTGTACTTTGTACCAACTCTGAAAGAGGTTTTGTCTAAGATGTTTAAAACTTTAACTGAAGGAGACTACAAGCTTGCTGTTGCTGCCTTTCATCACTGTAAGGTTGGAAGAACTGTCCCTGTTATTTACATTGATTCTCTTTGTTGCAGTTTAAGCATATTTTCTTTTTGTACATCATCATCTACTGGATAGAACCCTCATTATCATGACAGAGGAGGATGGGGGTTTTTTATCCCCCTTCTGTCCCTCTTTTTTTGTATCAACAAAATCCATTCCTTTAGTTCCACCTTATATTTTTTGAATCTCTTCTCATTCTTCTTACTTCCTTTCATGGTTGTTTTGCATACTTTTAGAAGTGTAGACTTATATATTCTGAATTCTTTGTAATTTAGTTCAATCACCTTATGTCTTATTCCAGTTATTGCACAGGCAAATGAAGAAGTTAAATTAAAAATGTGCAATGAACGTCAACAAAAAGCATTACCCAACAATAACATTCCAGAGATATGTTCCCTCTCTTTTTTTTTAATGAACTTGAATTTGAAAGATACCCATGTACATGAGATATTAAAGTTAGATTTATTAATGGTTTGATTTATTTTGGAGAGAGATGTGAAGGTTTTGTTTAACAGCACAGCCTAGAAGTATATGATTCATGAATAACTTTAGACATGGACCATGTAAAAATTTGTTTTTGCAAGCTAATGATACCTGGACGATTTTGTTGTTTATTTTAGGCATTTCTGTGTTTAGATACCATATGTGTGTGTGTACATGTCTGTATAAAGTTATTTAAATTCCATCCACCCGTTGCACTCTAGAATGTGTTGTGGTTCCTTCTGAAGGAAGATGCTATACAGATTGACTTAGGTTAGGGGACTAAATTTGGTAAGAAAAAGGATTTGGTGTAGATTTTTTTTTTTTCATTTTGTCATTGGAAAGTCTGGTCTAATGAAAAAGTTTTAAACAAAAAATTTCAAAAGTAGTAGTAGTGGTGTAACCTGAATTAAGGTTTTTGTCACTATACTGAAAAATCAGGTCAAAATCAAGTAACTGCTTGGCTGGTTAGCCAAAGCAGCATTCTCCCAGCTCATTACAGGCTACCAAGTGCAAGATTACATTTTGCAAACCTGAGGCTTGTACAAACTCCAGTGATACTCTCTCTCCCTTGCTCTTATCTCGCTCTCTTTCTACCCTGTTATCCTCACAGGGTCCCAGTTACTCATCTTTAATGGGGAGAGATCTGTTAAGCCATAAAGTTGGATGGCAGGCGTCTTTTGTTCATGGTCTCATAAGTATACATATTAAAATAAGTTACTTGAGTCTTTTGGGAAAAAGTCCAAATTGTAATGTTTTGACAATTATGTCACCTCTGGTAGTACTTATTCTACTCAGATGATGATAGTGCCCATTAAAATGAGAGCACAGCACACATGAAAATAAAATATTCTCTACCATCTACTGTTTTGAATGAAGAACAGAGTAATAAAAATTATACTGAAATTTGGTCTGTTTTTAATTGCTCTGCAATGCACAGCAATTGATAGCTAAAGTGCTAATTATTTTTAATGTAATTACATTTAATTATCATAATTATTACTCATATCTCCTGTCCTAGTAGAGAGATGTTAAGGGCCTTATTCACAGAACTGTTATGTTCCCATCATGCAGGGAAAAAATGAATAGGGAAATTACCGCATTTTTTTGAGACAAACTGTTCTAGTGACTGCATTTTTGGGGGACTACAATTTGCAGTAAGTGTCCATCACAGTGTGAAACTGAGTCAGCTTTTCAGAACTCTGCCCACAGCTTTTCCTCTTGGCTTGTGTGAATGGAAATCCAGAAACTGGGAGCAGACACCAGATACTCCCATTTCTAGTCTTATGTTTTATCCAAAAAAGAATCCCCTGGGACTTCAAAAAAGACTCAGCAATTACACTTATGATTGCAATTACAGTAGTGATTAAATATGAACTGTTCCAATTGATTTGTTACATTAACAAATATGTTTATTAAATCAGTATTACACAGCATGCAGTTAAGATACACTGTTCAGTATTTCTGGTGTTAGAGCAGGTATTTCATATTTTATCATAAAACCTATCAGAGTGGCATGTCTATGCAGCGATGCTCATATTCCACGTTGCAAATAATGTATAAAGAAATTTGGTTTCTTTTTTAAAAGCACTAACAACTAAATATTCAGAAGTAGTCACTGGATTTTTGCTTGCCTTACTTGAGATATAACTGAATTATTTCGTCTCATACACTTGAAACTCATAGAAGGTCATGGTGCTTGATATGCCTGAAATTCAGCCCTGGATCATCATTTACAGTCTTTTGGAATTTGATCTTCATGATAGCTAAATAGTAGATACAGTATTCCTTAGGGAGGATCAAGATCTTTTATGGAAAGTCTGAAAATTATAAAATCAAGTGTATATTGACATGGGTAGCCTAAAATATAGCATTAAAACTTTGAAAAACTTCAAAATCAATGGGAAAAAAGTGTGCATAGCTGAATGACAGAAGGAAATATGCTATGCTAAAGCAAGACAGCACATGCACGTCTGGACAGAAATGGTGCTTGTGCTTCACTGTGTTTCTGATATATCTGAAACGTAAGAAAGTATCGTGTGGCTAGATGGTTTCTCTTCAGTCAAGAACACCGTGACTGATAATGTCTATGAAATGGTTTCTATATATTTGATAATCTATTATTTTTTTTTGTAGGTTGTAGTAAATACTGTAACTTCTTGCTTGCAGAAATGTGTCTGCTAGCCTGTTCCTGACACCTCTTTTAGATCTCCTCCCTAGCCTACTTTTCATCAATAATAGCAGGAATGTCTGATTGGCAGGATTTGGATACTACATTCAGAATAACTGAATTCTGGTTGGGAACCTAAAGCTTTTTTTTTTTTTCCCCCTCTTCAACAGCTAGTTCTGAAGTAGGAAAGATGGGTTCATATGTGGGTTTTTTTCCAGCATTGTAAGGTATGTTGACCGTTAGGAGAAGAGCACAAGACAAAAAAGGGTGGCAACCCACTGAATTCCACATGTCTGTTCAGTGCATCTGTTAGTCTACATTTGTCAGGATGCTTCCAAAGTTACTTGATGTTATGAAACAATGTTTAAAAAAACCCTACGTAGTACAGGCAAAAAATTGCTGATATTTGCATTTCTGTTGATCTGTACTTATAGATTTTTCAAATATACAATAGAGATGCCCGTTATATTAAAAGCTAAAATTAAAACTTTTATTAAGCATGGCTATTCTAGTTGGTTTTGAATCAGAGGAAAAGCTAGTTCTCCACATAGTCACAGGCCAAGCTCTTTGAAGAAGTATGACTAGGTGATGTTTTCATATAGAATGTTTGTTCATCCCACTTCCTTGAGCCAGTGTTATTCTTTCACCCCTTGTCATTCTTCAGAAAACACTGACAATTATACTGAATTCTGATGTGAAGAACTGTTCTGTAGTCAACTCGCTTGTTGGTTAAAAAACATTGCTTTTTCCTCCTACACTCTTTTTTTGCTAATTCACTCACAAATACTTTTGCTCCCTTAAAAAGGGATGAAGATGTTTATGTGATACTTGCAAGTTTGTCTTTAGTTTTGAACTTCCATTTAGTGGGAGAAATGACTGAAACAAAAAAACTGAGTCTAGAAACAGTCTTGTTTTAGCACAAAGTCAATTTGTGTGTTTCAAATAAATGCTTGAAATTAGGAGTTTATAGAAGGAACAAGACTTTCCACTGAGTGTCATAAAGCAAAAGCCAATAACTTTTACCCTGAAACTCCTGGTTTTGCAGGGGTTCCTCAAAACCATTTCCAGAATCCCAGCACTTCCAGGTTGCTATTCCTAGAAACAGTGTTGTTGCAAAAGAAAAGATGAATAGCAGCAAATTCGGCCTGGCTGCAAGTGACATTGTTTTTACCCCATCAGCATTTGATTATTCACATTTACAATTCAGCTGAAATATTTATAGGTATTACTGAAAAGGTTTACATTACTCGGTCAACTTATATTTACAATAGTTAATGTATTATCTATATACATTTTTTTTGTAATTTTGATACATATTTGGTGAAGGAATTTCAACAACCTTCAAGAAAACTGCAGTAAGATTTCTGACTTGCTATTGTACTTCTCTGTATCTAATCATTAATTCACCAAATGAAATCCTGCTATTATATTTAAAGTGTTATCATATTTGCTTACCTTACCTTGTTCATGACCATATAATTTTATCCTTTTTTGCTTTAGCCTTTGCTTTCATGCAAACATGCTACAGTACTTGTCAGTCATTACTGTCCGGGTAGCCAGGGATCAGGTTAGGAAGGCCAAAGTCCTGATAGAATTCAAACAGGCCAGGGATGTGAAGGGCAATAAAAAAAGCTTTTACAGGTGTGTTTGTGATAAAATGAAGATTGGGAAAGTGTGGGCCCTCTCCAGAAGGAGAAGGGAGACTTGGTCACCTGGGATGTGGAGAAGGCTGAGGTACTCAATGACTTTTTCGCCTTAGCCTTCACCAGCAAGGGCTCCAGCCACCCTTGTCAGAGAAGACAGGTTCAAGACCATCTAAGGAACCTGAAGGTGCACAAGTCCATGGGACCTGATGAGATGCATCTGCAGGTGCTGAGGGAACTGGAGGATGAAGTGGTGAAGCCACTATCCATCATATTTGAGAAGCTATGGCAGTCTGGTGAAGTTCCCACTGGCTGGAAAAGGGGAAATGTAACCCCCATTTTTAAAAAGGGATATAAAGGGGACCCAGGAAAGTACAGACCAGTCAGTCTCACCTCTGTGCCCAGCAAGATCATGGAGCGGGTCGTCCTGGAAGATATGCTAGGGCACGTGGAACATAAGGAGGTGATTGTTGACAGCCAACATGGCTTTACTAAGGGCAAATCCCTTGGTAACTTTCTGTGATGGGGTCACAGTGTTATTGGATAAGGGAAGAGCAACTGACATTATCTACCTGGACTTGTGCAAAGCCTTTGACACTGCCTCACACGACATCCTTGTCTCTAAATTGGAGAGACAGGGGCTTGATGGATGGACCACTCGGTGGATGAGGGATTGGCTGGATGGTCGCACTCAAAGAGTTGCGCTCAACGGCTCCATGTCCGAGTGGAGACCACTGACGAGTGGTGTTCCTCAGGTGCCGGTATTGGGACTGGCGCTGTTTAACATCTTTGGCAGCAACATGGACAGTGGGACTGAGTGCACCCTCAGCAAGCTTGTCAGTGACACCAAGCTGTGTGGTGCAGTTGACACACTGGAGGGAAGGGATGTCATCCAGAGGGACCTGGACAGGCTGGAGAGGTGGGCCCATGCAAACCTCATGAAGTTCAACAAGGCCAAGTGCAAGGTCCTGCACATGGGTCGGGGCAATCCCAAGCACAAATACAGGCTGGGCGATGAGTGGATTGAAAGCAGCCCTGAGGAGAAGGACTTGGGGGTATTGGTGGATGGAAAACTGACTATGAGCCAGCAATGTGTGCTCACAGCCCAGAAAGGCAACTGTATCCTGGGCTGCATCAGAAGAAGTGTCACCAACAGGTCGACAAAGTGATTCTCCCCCTCTGCTCCTCTCTTGTGACACCCCACTTACAGTGCTGTGTCCAGCTCTGGGGCCCCCAGCAGAAGGAGGACATGGACCTGCTCGAGCAGGTCCAGAGGAGGCCGTGAAGATGATCGGAGGGCTGGAGCACCTCCCCTGTGAGGACAGGCTGAGAGAGTTGGGGGGGTTCAGCTGGAGAAGTTTCCTGGGAGACCATACTGCAGCCTTTCAATACTTGAAGGGAGCTTGTAAGAAAGACAGAGACTTTTTACCAAGGCCGGTAGTGACAGGACAAGGGAACAACAGTTTTAAACTGAAAGAGGGTAGGTTTAGATTAGAGATAAGGAATAAATTCTTTCCTGTGAGGGTGGTGAGACACTGGCACAGGTTGCCCAGAGAAACTGTGGCTGCCCCCTCCCTGGCAGTGTTCAAGGCCAGGTTGGACGGGGCTTTGAGCAACCTGGTCTAGTGGAAGGTGTCCCTGCCCGTGGCAGGGGGGTTGGAACTAGATGATCTTTAAGGTCCCTTCCAACCCAAACCATTTTATGATTCTACGATTATTGCTCTATAAAGGTTTTTTTATATTGTATCACAATACCATGTCTTTTGTCTCATATTCACTATTTCTTCTTTCATATTGCCTCTCTCAAAAGGAAATTAGTCTTTTCAAAAGCACTGTTAGCCATACCAGCTGCACCATGAAAAGTATAATGCACTTCAGCATTTTATTCCCCAAAATAATAGTAATTACTTCTATACGGTTGAAAACTCAGCTCCTCGGTTTGTCCTAAGTTTTGGTCCCCTGAGCATCCACTATAAAAAACCATTTTCTTCAACTCTTTCATTAAGTGAACCAACTAATTCCCTATGAAATAAAACTTTATTGCAATTCTGGTGATGGTTTGCTGTTAGGACTTCATCAGTAACTGGAATGGATGAGATTTATTTCATTTGCTCAGCCCTCACATTAACTAAGCTATTATGAACTGAAGAAACATCAAAAAAGAACAATTGTGTTTTAAAACCAGAGCACCAAATGCTGTGTAATGGAAACATGGCCAGTTTGTGGTGAGGGAACTAGCCACAGCCAATATGGAAAGTGTCATTTTGTATTTGTTGGTTTAGAGATTATATGCTTAGCAGCGTGAGGCTGGATGTTGTTTCTGGATTTATAATTGTATTTACAATATTTTAGTGAACTTCAAAACTGTTCAAACGGAATTTGTGTGCAATAACAAAATCTAATTTATGTTTGCATGCATAAAATTGCATATAACACTCAATAGTAACTTACGTTCTTCAATATAGGCAGTGTGAGATTATGCTTCGCTGTAAAGGAATAATTGCTACATATTGGATACCTGTAGCTATAATTGCTCTCTGTTGCTTTGTATTTATCTGTCATTGTTATATAAGTGTAATTCCTGAAGTCTTCAAACCAGGATATTTTTACGAAGCTGATTTTATTTTAGTAGGATGCATTGTTCGTGATAAAATGCTTATAGGTTGACAATATATTTCTTGTATAGTCTTGAGATCATTAAAGGGAAGGAACTGAGCAAAAGAAAAAAAACCATAATGACTGAGTATGGGAGCAAGGATATAATGGAAAAATGGGTGTGAATAAAAGAAAAAGGATCATAGCAAATACTGTCTTTTCAAGGAAAGGAATTTGGAGATGCAAGACACAAAAAGTAGTGCACTAGATGCAGATATGCTGATGAGGGCTTTAATGTCTATTTCTTTAGGTGTTATACCAATATTATAAATGTTGATATTTAATTTCTTCTCAGTGTCCTTCCTAAAAAAAAATGGAAGATACACAAGCTATCAGTTTCTGATTATAACGTTACAGTGAATTCTCTTCTCAGTAAGTTGTATAAACACAGATATCAAATTATATTTTGCCAAATGTTTTCATTGGCAAAATATAAAATTGTTTTCAACAATCCTGTACTATTTTGCCTTCATTTTCCAGTATGCAGCCTTTGGCTAGGCAAAGAAACAATTCAGTCTTGGACTGTGTTCGAGTTTTCTGTCACCAAAAGAGACTCTTGGGAGTCACACTCCTGCTAACTTCCAACTGACTGCAGTAGTCCTTGTAAGATTTTTGAAGTACCTTTCTTGTTCAGCAGTGTCTCTTCCAGCTCAAATTACTTGCAAATCAGTTAACAATTTTTTTGCTTGATTCTACAAGAAACATGGGAGTTGTTTTTCCTCCTCTTGAAACAGCTGTGGATTTTTGCCATTCTTCTACGTATTTCTTGCCTATTTTCTAACCTTTGAACAAAAGCACCTGCACATTCACATCCAAGAATCGCCTGTGCTAGTTCTATAATTGTCCTCTGCACAGTGTATTCTCTTGTCTTGCTGATCATCCAATATGTATCCAATGCATCTTCCAACCCTTCCTACTTCCATCACTGGGCTCTTAGGTAGGGCAAAATCTGCACTGATGTCTAGGAGTCGCAGTCCTCATCAGAACATAAGTTTCTGGGACTTGGATTTCAGCAGTTACAGATGTTTCATCTCACGAAACTGGAGTATAGAGTTCTTCGTAGATGATACTTCAGCTGTGATACAGCAAAGCTGTTTTCTGCCAAAGGAAAATCTGTAACAGAAAAGAGTAGAAAAAAATCAAAACCTGAGGAGGTTGGTAACGGGTTTCTGAGCACTACACGTTTTGTTTTCTGGGCATTCAGTAGTTACTGGAGACAAAGATGAGTCTATATGAGAGATCTTAACTGTTCTGAAGATGTGCTTGGGCTGAAATTGGAAAGATTTTTCTTTTTTCAATCAGAGTTTATCTCCATGCATGTTTTCCTGCACAAGTACGGATCGAGAGTGAGAGAGCCAGCAGACTAGCTGAGAGAGGGCAGGATTTAGTAGGCAAGGTTGAAATACACAGAACAGTGCTGGATCCCTGGGCCGACTTGCTATAAATGCTGCAGCTGTCTTAGTGCAGGACTCTGCTGGGCATCTGCATCCTCTCTGCCCGCAGGGTTGCACTGCAAAATACAGGTGTGGTAAAATGTCTTGATACAGGACGAGATGCTGTACCAGTACCTCCAACACAGTCTGGTTTGTGCATTTCTGGTATATTGTAATGGGTCAGGCAGGTCCCATCATGGCTTGGGATTGTTTGTGGAGCAGAGGAAGGGCATGGGTGAACCACTATGGAGGAGGAAAATGAGATGGCCAGTAATTGATTCATCTGTGTGCAGTGTAGGGACAGACTCGTATTGATATGTACGCAGACTCATGAGATATATTCATGTGTCTGTACAGTAAAATAGTAAGTCCTCTTTTAGTTTTTTCCTTAAGCTTTACTGTAGTGTGAAGAATACCAACATGAAATGGTATTATACCGGAAATAAGACAACATCGTACATGTTTTTAGTGTTCATTGTTCAGCTTGTTGCACCATGCTGTTTATGTTTCATTTTGTTTTAATTAAATTCACTTCTCACTGAAATTAGTTTTCTATATTCTAATGAGCACTCACTAATTCACAGGTTTTTTTAAGTGACAGATTTAACATTTGGTCAAAAAACCTCTAGTAGATAAAAAGATAAAAGGCTAAGGTTTTAGTAGAAGATTAGTCTTCTCTAAGTCTGTGGGAATAATTAGAGATCTAGTTGACCTATGAATATTTATAAATGTGTTAATTAAGGGATGTGTGAGTGAATCCACCGTGCTGTGTCACATATTCATTAACCCTAGCAACTCCCAGATGTTCATCGTATCTGTGTTATGGACAACCCACAATTCAGCTGTATTTACCAGTTCGAGGAGGTCTTCCCAAGGTGGCGTTTAAATCTGTGTATTGCCAAAGTAAGTAGCAGAAGCTCAAGAAACGCTCCATGAAACACTGTGGTTTCAGTTTCACAAATGTAGCTGTAGGGGTGATGCTATAAAGCTGTCCATTCCTTGAAGAGACAAAGGACTTTTCAAAAATGTATTTCTCATTTATTGGATTTGATTCAGTAACTTTGTATCTATTTCTAAAAAATGCATAACCAGTTATAAATGAGTGTTAATAAGGGAGAGGTTTATTGTGTGTGCTTCTTAATAAAAAACCCCCTGAGATTTTGCACAGTATTTTTCTGAAATTGCCCTGTTAATAACTATTTAAGCATCGTAGTGAATTAAGACACTTTTCAGCAATGTAGCTCTTAATTTGGGTAGGCTGAGGAATTGTCTTCAGACTTGCAAGAGCAGTGCCTGGCCAAAGATCCATGAGCAAGAGCCATTTCGGACTGCATTGTCAGTGCTTGTAAGCCCACCTTCAACTGGACTGGGAATGTCAGAGCCTCTTAGGCTGAACCACTCCTTTAAGGCCAGACTGGACTGCAGTATTGTTACCTAACGGTATGTTTACAAAGGGTCACATTAGCCAAGAAAAGTGAGTGAAATCAGTTCAGAAAATGTCAATATTGTTTCATACTCTGAATCAATTTTTGAAAGTTTTTTCCTCTTTCTGGAAGAAGATTATTAGCTGCTGTTTCTTCTCAAAAACCAGAACTAAAGGCACTCTTTATGAACATTGACGAGTTGCACTCTGCTGCTTTCCAGAACATTGTATGGTACATAGTTAGCCCTATATAGAGCCAAGTCATGGATGTCTAATTAAAGTATACATTGTGTTTTGCTAACACAAGTCTCCTTGAATTGCATCCAGACTGTACTTGGAGATCCTGGAGGATAAGAAACCCTCTCTGGTTTGTCTTAGTGGTTAATTTGCTGTTAAAATGCACTGCCTTAATCTGGGCTGAATCTATCCAGCTTCTGTTTCTGGCTGATGGAAAGGTTTTTTTGGTGTAGGCTGGTTTTTTTTTTTTTGGTCCTGTCCTTACTTCTTTCAGTACATCAGAAAGCTCCTTAATATCTGTTGTTTCTTCCCTTTGAAGGTCCCTTATACTGTAATTAAGTCACCGCTAAATCTTCTTTGTGATAAATAAATAAATAGATTGAGCTCATTAATACTCTGACCATAGGACATTATCTCCAGACTTCAAATAGGTTTTCTGGCTTTTTTCTGCACTCTTCCTAGCTTTTCTGTCACCCTTCAAAATGCGGTCCTCAGATCAGGATAGGGAGTAGTAAGACTCAGCAAGGATCTTGCAAGGGCTGCATTAGACTTTTCTTACACCAGCTTCTCAGTAGGAGCGCCTGTTAACTGTGACCCTTATACCTATTTTAGGGCCAGTGATTTCCATGATGCATTCTGCTTCTCTAGATGTGTATCCCATTCTTCTGCCAAAGGACACGTTGTGAAATAGTTGCAGAGGAAGAGGAGGCAGAAGAAAAGGAGAAGCAAGGAAGGAAGAGTTTTCAAAAACTGGCACTGAAATTACTTTTCTCTATCAAGGCATAACATTGACTGTTATTTTTCAGCTTTAATGGTAGTTTTAGTCTGATCTGGGAAGACACCAGTGACATGTTATCTCAATAGTGACAACTGTTCTGTATTATTGAATAAAAGTAAAGTATGTGTGTGTCTCCCTATTGCACAACTATTTTGAATTGAAAGAAAATAATATTAGGAGTTAGCGTTTTTTTAAATGTTCACATTACATTAATTTTTAGAAAAGTTTTTAACTGTAAGAGTATGCAGGGCTTGTTAGAACAGCAGTAATCTAGCCTCAGGCTATATGGAAATAATGGAAGTCAGAGATGAAGAAAGCCCTATTAATTACACCATCTTGCATGTAAGCAGTGGAAACCCTTGTTGCTTTCTGTGTATGCAAAATCTGGACTTAGAATAGTTTAAACAGCACATGGCTGACTTTTGAGTTGCCAACGTAAAACTAATAACATTGAATGTTGCCTCTCAAGAACTAGGAATTTGGCTCCAATGTAACAACAGCTGTGCTGAGTCCAAACAAGTCGGCTGCCCAGCTGCTGCAGGTCAGGTTAAAGCACCTGCTTCCCTGCCAGATGCTCGACAGGTCCTAGAGGGTTGCTGTGGGCTGCTTTCAGAAGCACCTGCAAGTACCTGTGGCCTTCATAGACCAGCTGGAAAGGGCTGATGAAGAAATTGTATTTATTAAGCAACCTCCTTTCTGTTTTGCCAGCTTTATGAGGTGCCTGTGTGGCTAACAGGTGATGGAGAGTGGTGGGAATCAAAAACAGTTGAGGCCTGTGGAGGGTCTTTGCTGTTAGTTGTTAGTCCTTACAAGTATATTCTGTTTTCTTCCTGGGCTGCAGTGTTTCTGCTCCCTTTCTTTTCCCAGTCTCTCCAAGAAGAAGGGCCGTGGCCTGTTATCCACAGTCTTCCCACAGGAGGAGGAGGTGGAGCAAAGAAGCTGGTGGTGGTGTGGCTCCTCCAGCCACTGTGCCCTTGGTGGAGCAGGGCGTGGGGGGGATGCTACTTGCTGCAGTAAAGACAAGACAGGAGCCCTCTGAATGAGGTTCGGTGGCTCTTTGCCTGGGAAAGAGCTTAAACAAGCGGTCAGTGTTTTGTGTGTCTTTATGTGAAAGAACAGGCAGCACGGCCCTTCTAGTAAAGTATCAAAAATAACTTTTTTTTCTCCCTGATATTTTCCTTAAACAACATATTTCTCAATTTGGACATTTTTTACTTTACACTTGGCTTCCATAACTTGTGCCAAAAACCTGCATATCACACAACTGAAATGGAGGAGACTTATTTAGGTTAAAGTTTCTTTGTTAAACTACCCTTCATTCAGTGTTCAACCAACATTGTGTTCCCTACCAGCCATTACAAGACTTAGTTGAAGATAGACTTGAAGCAATAAAGACTTGCTTTGTCAATGGAAAAAGATCTACTGGTACTTAAATTTTATTAGGTTTTATTAAAACTAAGCATAGTTGGGTCTGTTTTGGTGTATTATTTACATATTGGCAACCTAGGACTCACCTTAGGCTGATGAAAAATACTGACGTTCATAACCAGCTGTTTTGCTTGAAGGGCATAAACAATTTAAAAGGTAGAAACGTTTAAATGTCAGACTAATTATCCCACTGTGGTCATGCTCTCAAAGGAGAGTGACTCTCTGCAATATGAAAGACCATGCTTTTATTTCCATACTAACACTTCTTTCTGTAAACTTACCTTGCAATAAGCATTATTGTTGGAGTTAACAGAGATGCTAATATCAGTATTCCAAAAATAGACGTTTCAAGCCCATATTTGGTTGTATCCACCTGGCTATTTCCTTCTCTCTTTTAAATTTTAAGCTTTTAAGTGTAATAGGGTTTGGTCTTTTTTAAGTTATACTTTTTTAACAGGATGGATATGATGTGAAAATTAATTTCAAAATAGTTGGGGTTTTTTTTTGGATAAAACCCCTTTTGTTTAAAAAAAGATAATTAATGGAAACATTCCTAACTGGGGTAAATGGCATACATAATAATGGTAGAGCTCTGAAAATTGCTAATTTTATTTTATTTGCATATATATTTATTTTCTAGATCATAATGTACACTGTACTTTTTACATTTCAGAAAATACACTTCCTAGTATAAATACCATGATGCTAAATTTACTTCCAATGAAAGCAATTGAAACTAGTTTCAGGAAAAGCAGATAACACACACTTTATCTTTTCTCTGATGATCTGGTAGAGAATAAACATCTCAAACTGAGAGAAAGAGATAAACAAAAGGCAAATTAGCAGCTAATAACACTTAGTGCTGGCCAAATACCTTCCTTGGTTTTTAAGTGTGGCATTTTTTTGTTCTGTCATTATCACCTGCACTAAACACGTTTTAACAAAATAGCCTTCTTGGGGAAAAAGATGTATTTATGGTTGTTTATTTTTAGAGGTATTGGTGGAAGAACAGATGACTGCATGGCAAACTAGACCAGGATTTTTATGTAACAATAACATTAGAAAAGTGTATAAAAAGGTAAAAACATAATAAGCTGTGCTACTTGTTAAGATGTGACTCATTTTTTAGTTGCTTCAGTAGGTGGGTTTTCAGAGAGATTCAGCAGCACATCCGAGTTGGAGACACCAGGCTGTCTTCTTGGTCCCAGTCCTGCAGGAGTGTTGTTTCATCAGTCCTTGAATTAAGATAACAAAAGCTCAGCTCTGCCTGCTGAAGACCATTCAAGTAGAAGTGAGAGATTTTTCTGGCAGTTTGTAAAGAAAATAGTCTAGAAGGAAATCATAAGAGTAAAATTTTATTTCAGTATCTGTATATCAGCACTTCATTGTCTGTACCCGGTTTGAGATAGACAAGCTCCCACATTTATCCGGGGGGGGGGGGGGGTTTACAGGAAATAGAAGTCTACATGTGAAAAGAGGTCTTAGGTTCAGCAACCTATTTTATATGGGAAATTAAAATTGAGCAAACTCTTGCTTCTAGTAGCCTGGAATAGATGAGAACTGACTGTCTGTCATTGAATGGCTCCTTAGTGCCGTTTCCTGAACCATCATCCTGTCTTCAGCCTTTCCTGATCTTTACCAGAAAGTTCATTCAAAGTGGAAGAATACAACCAAATTTAAACAATAACAAAAATCAACAGAAGTAAAATAGGGGGGCTATGCAAAGCAAAATAATTTTCAAAATTCTGCAGCACCATGCCTCGTCATCTGCTCACTCCGGTTATGCTGATTAATGACTGCCATTGCTCACCAAGTTCATGGTGATGCTGTTTTTAACTTTGTTCTTAGCTTGTCTTTTTACTTGTGCTATCCATACACTTATAACTTGATATATGAAAAGTTTTGTTTCTTGATTACTGGGATATTTGATAGTTAACAACATGATAAGATCAAGAGTTTTGCATGAAGATCATATAGGGTAGCAAGTGGTGGAGGGGGCAACACTTTTCAGGAGGTAGTCGGTGACATGAGACTCAGATTGCGATTGCTGATTTGTTGATATGTTAATGTAGAGTAATTATTCCAGTGATATGTTAATGTAGAGTAATTATTCCAGTGAATTGAAGCTGAAAGTCAACATGTATATTCATTATTCAGAATATGATTCCTCATTGTTAATCTTGGTTGGGATACCTATTTCCAGAACACCACCCTACAGCCTTCCCATACCGCTTTGCCAAAGTAAGATACATTGCTGGGAATGTTTCTTAGAATAAACTTTATTCTACTAACACTAACTTTAGGACTGAAAGGCACTTTTCTAAAGTAATTTTTTTAAAGCGTTTTGCACTGGCAGTGAGGATAGTTGCATTAAATTTGTTTCTGTAAAAAATTGCACTTATATTGCAGTCAATGTAATGGACAACCAGAATAGGTTACAATATTTGAAAATTACTGTGAACATACAATATGTTTATTCTTTTATAAACTACTTTCCTCTGTAATTCTTGTGTAGCAAGAGTTGCGCAACTCTTGAAATAACATCTTTTCTGACTCAGTGTCCTCTACATTTATGACAAGTTTTTGTTCAGCTTCATTGTTAATGAGATGTCGTTAAGGAATCCAAAACCAAGGCTGTGCCTTTAGCTCAGATGTAATTCAAATGTGCCTGTGAGAAACTGGAACAAATGTGTTTTCTCATTAGAATTAAGCTATTACTATTAAAGGTCTACAGACTGTATTGTCATTTACCCTTACTAATAGAATTACATATTACCAATACATTTAATGATCTCAGGCAGTTTAGAAACTGAAATATTGAAATGATCTGTGAAATTCAGTGTATATCTAAAAGGTTGTTATGATTCTCTTTAAATTTAGCAAGAGACCTAGATGTTATTTCTCTAAACCAAGTCTGATGGCCAGGGTTGTTCTATAATTTTTTTAAAATGTGCAGTATTTTTTAGGCATGGGATAGTGAATTTCTTCTAAATTTTCTCTAATGTTACCCAAAAAGCAGATTTGTGCCCAGCGTGCAATAAACCAATCTTAACACAATCAGGAGAGATACTGTATTTATTCAGGCCTGCGTGCTCGATGGACTTTTCCACAAATCAAGCACACCAACAGCAGATTTTCATGCTGCTTTTATACACAAAAATCAGAGATTAATACTTTTCCATAACACACCTATTGGATACTAATTGGTTAGTGATTAACATACAATTATACAGCTTATCTAATGCTTCTACTACAACACATGCTCAGGGGAAGGGTCTTAACCTGGGCAGGGGTCTTTTTGACCTGTGGGTCTGTTTTTTAGTAGTATAATGAAGGTAGTTCACTTTCAGGACACTCAAAAGTTAGTTTCATTGCCAAGTTAAGTAAGCAAATAGTCACTTTGCCAAGTTGTCAAATGACTCATCCTCAACACAATCCCATACATTGTTTTTATGATCCGGGGCATTCTAGTTATTTTCTAAGGTATGGAGAAAAAAGCTTATTCTATATAAATTCCAATGTCTCACCTGACCAATCTTACAATTATCCCCAGGTGTGCCATAACTAGTGCTACTAGCATAATCATTAACCATGGCTATTAGTAAATATGAAATATACTATATCAATAACTACTAGATTTTTTGTTTTTAATCTGCTGTCAGGATCAGCAGTGTCAGGTGAGTAGAATGAGGGAGAGCATCCACTTTCAACATTTCCCATCACCTTGGTAATAACGTGGATTTCTCCTGTGGCTGCAAGCTGAGCTGCACCTTGATTTAATAAATAGAGAAATTATACCACCACAATTACTCACATGAACAAAGTCACTTTGGTGGCTCAGTTAATGTCTTCCCTAATGACTCTGGCAGTTCATTTCCAGGCTTGTTTTGCACCACCTGCTCCCAGCCCTGCCCTCCGACTGTCCCACATGGAGTAGGCATGAAGAGGGGACAGAGCCCCAAGGAGTTGCAGGTCCCTCAGCTTCCTGCTGGAGGGTGTGTGGGACTTTGGAGGTAACAGCTTTGCCTGTATTTGCACTATTTTTCTGTTAAGAAAAAAAAAAAAAAAGTTTCCTAGTGAAACCACTTGAAATGTAGAGCTCAAGGTTGTATTGGACTACACAAGCTGCTCATTTTGTGTCACTTAGATGCTTCTAAACACTGTCTCAGCAGCTGTAATTTGTGAACTTTAAGCTCCTGCAGCCTTAATTCAAACACCTGAGCTATTTCTTATCTTCTGTCAAGAGTAACAAAGTAGCTTTCAGATTGTGTGTTGCCTTTTTTTTTCCCCCGAAGATTGCATCATCTTTAGTGAAAAAGTAATATTCTATCTGGGTAACTAATGTTATCTTAATTATAGATATATAAAACAGATGGAACTTGTATAAGTTGTACAAAACTTGTTTTCTTTTAAAGGATAGGATTTTTTTTTTTTCATTTAACAAAAAAGGCATTTTTAGGAAATATACCCTTTTCTGTTAGCAATATTTGCAACAGATTCATCTCTCAGTGGCAACTATATTAGACAAACATTTTCTTAGTTATTTGTTAGATGAAACTCCTAGAATATTAAAACTTCCCCCCCTGAGTATACCTGCTTCCTGTTCTAGCTATGTGGGTTACAAAGTTAGTAGTTTAGGAGTCATTAAAAATTTCAAGTGACTTTGTTTTATTCACATAAGTAAACATTTTTCACTTAAAGAACTAAGATCCTCCGGGGCAGAAATAGCAGCCCTCCCTTCACATGTAGATGCAAAATGGATATTTCCTGCCTCTTTGCTGCTCTGAGGCAGACAAATCTTCCAACAATTTCTCAACCAGTAGACCATAAGACATTACTTGGTGGTCCACAAAACTATTGGAAAGAAAGAAAAACATTAATAACATATCAATTAAGATAAAAAATGAGCTATTGCTTCTTCAGCAAGTAAGGAAACAATAACAGTGATAAACAGTCAAAGTTTAGCTCAATATCTGCTTTAGGTTGTTTCTGAGAATGTTAATTGTCTATGTTTTTTCTTAGCTATTATTTTTAATGTTCAGGTGATCTGCTTAGATACAAATAGGTTGCAAAACAATATTCTGCCTCACCAGTTGCATAAAGTTACTAACTTGTAGATCCTTACCGTTCAGGCCCTACATAGCTTGGAAGCGTTTGGTGTAGGCTATGTCCATTTTTTTTAATGCGACCTTTTATTCCTGGGAACAAGGAGAGTATTGGGGAGTGGAGGGAAGATTTCTGCATCCTGGACTTCCTGGAGAAGAGTTTCATTTGTTTCATGTATCTGAGAGTCTGCTGGGCTAAGAAGGCAGACGGGGAGGAGAGTATCCTGAACAATATTTGTGCATGTAACTCAAAACGCTGTTGTCTCTTCTTCCTGTTTCTGTTGCCTTTTAAATGAGAACTAAATGTCTCGGGAAAACACCTATTGGGAACGCAGAGATTGGAAAATCCGAAGGTTTCTTTATTCAAGGAGTTGCAACTCTTGAGTCCCAGCTTTCCCTCTGTCCCCTGGTGACACCAGGACTGAAGTCACCTGTACCAGGTGCACACAGCCCCCTTCACGACTCTGCAAGCCTATATGTTAACTTGTGCTTACTGCAACAGCTGTATCACTATAAGATACCTCAGTTTTTAGAAGAACTCTATAGAATAATATACTATATAATTAAATCCCTCTGCGGATTCTCTTAGAAAGAGTTTGTATGATGTTCAGTAGGAAAGCATGTGTTGGGATGGCAGTAACTTTATAACTTTTCTCATGCTGCTTCTATTCTATAAATGCTGAGGTGAGGGTTTGTTTCTTAAAAGAAAATAGCGAATTGATTGCTGAGATGAGCTTAAATTCGAAATCTGGAAGGCAAGGAACAGATTGCACATCAAACAATATTTTCTCTCTCAGCGGAAAATAGTAACAGAAGGATTTTCAGTTGGAGGAAATCATATGAGTAATGTAAGTAAATTGCCTGCTATTTAAAACGGAAAGAAAATTGCAAATGCAGTTGGCAGAACCCGCACTGGCAGTATTATTTCAGTAAGAAGGCCCAAACAGGTAGATGGATAATACTATGTATCAGCTACCAAACAGACCGTTGCTTTTTTTTTTCTCTGCATCTCTACTTCTAAATTTCAGAAAACCTTTATCTTTTTAAAACTAGTTCACTAATATTCAGCAAATGGGTCAGCATCCCCCATCTAAATAGTTTGTGCATTAAGAAGGGTTTAGCTTTGAAGTTCTTGAAATGGCAAACACTGACATAATATGATTAATAACTTGACTCATTCTAACGACTCCTTTTTGAAGGACAGCTTCCCCCCCGCCCCTTTTTTTTTTTTGAGTGACTAATTTAGGGACTATTTTGTGTCTACTTCTACAATTATAGAGAGTAGCAACTTCACTATATACAATATATTTCACTAGGAAAATGCCTTGAGATGAACTATGATTCTGCTGTGCTCGGGAAACTTCTCAATACACACCCAGTGATCTAAAAAGTCTGTTTTCCATGTCTACCTTTCTGAGTTAGAGCTGAAAATTTGACAACACTAACATTTCACACATACAAACTAATACAAATGAAACAGGACAGGACTTATACTGGAATAAGGATGTTTCTGTGATGGTTTTCAGAAGTTTGATCTGTTCTTACAAACATCTGAAGTACCAGTTTCTTGCTTCAAATGTACAATCCAGGGGCACCTGCGGTTGCTGTCAATGGCTACTATAGTATCTTTAATGTTAAATGATCTTTAGAGTAAGAGACCATACTGACAGCATATAATTTCAGTTCCTGGAGACAGTCTCCCTCAAGAGAAGCTACTGCTGCCAGCCACCTCTCACGTAGGTACTCCTGCTGTTACAGTTTGCAGGCTGCTTTACTGCTCAGTGCAGTATTTTACATGTGGAATAAACATGGTGTAGGTTGTTACAGATCTACCTTGCAGACATTAAACCAGCTCGAAGCTGGAAGAGATGCAGAATCGACAATGAACCGTATTAGCGTGCCCAGCAAAATGGAAATATAAGAGCGCAATGTGCCAGCTCAAGGCAGTAATTAAAGCAGGAGGAGGCTGTTGCTGACCAATTCCATCAGTTTGGGAATGGCCCGGGCAGTAACCTGGCCAGTGCTGCCACAGCTGCAGTCTGCCACTGACACTGCAACAGCAAAACTACCAATATCCCCATCACTGTGGGTATCCACATTGCCTGGCACTGCTGCTTGTGACGTGGCGCTGCAACGTTATTGTGTCCTTGGCTGGTGCCATATGCTGCATGAGGGAAGGATTTCATGCATGATCATACTGGGAGGGGGCATCAGGGGAATGTAATTTGATTTAGAGACTGTAAGGACCCTCAGTTTTCAGGATGCTGTTTGTGATTCACAGCAGCTTGCAAAATAAGGACTTGAATACTCTCAGATCCCATTGATTTAATAAGACTGAGGTTCTGACTAAGAATGCCATCCCTCCAATTTCTGAAGCTACAAAGATTTTCAGTCTCTGTGTGGTATGCCATGTATGTGCAACTGAACCAGAAATTATAAGGATAGCTATCAAAAATCAAGGGGATTTACTATGACTTTAGCTTTTAGCCTAATAAAGAGTGTGCGCTATCAAAGCATCAGTTTTTATGCCAAGTAGATTGTGACAGCAAGGAAGCAACACACCCAGCATGTTGTTATCTACTGATAAATTGCAAGGTGGAAAGATGGGCAGGCAGCTTCTGCGCATCTGGGTCACTGTAATTTAAATTAGGCATTTAAAATATTTTCCCCAGGAAGAAAAAGAAAATTGTTTTCCCTCACATGACTTTAAATATAAAACTTATTTCTGTATAACACTAACATTTGCATCATAGGGCTTTATTTAATAAAGCAGTCATTTTGTTGAAATACATAAATGAAGCATCATATTAACAGAAAGTTGGTATGCATGCTAAAAAGATTAAAGAAAGAGTAACCTCTTACAAATCTGCAGGCTCTTCTGTCCAAATCCACTATGCCTTAAAATATCTCCCACACATTTTGGTTTATTAGCTTAGGAGGTGTTAACAGAGGATGTTTTCATGCAAGGACAGAAATTCAGCTAATGTTCCCTTCCTCTCACTCTTTCTCTGCACATTTTATTTGTTCATATTGCTCATTATAAGAGGTCTCTTACTATAGTAACCCTTCAGTGCATGAGCTTATGTAGAGGAAATAAAATTAAATACAGCAAATTTAATTGGAATATATGTATATTCAGTGAAATGTGATAAAACACTCCTGAAATTCCATTCTCATCTGGGAAGGGATATTGCTTTAATTCCGACCTATTTGTTAAATATTACAAAAAATGACTGACAGTGTTACCAACAATATTTTGCATACTTTACTAAAGAACCCCGACATACGGAGGTCTGTAACGCAAGCGCCTCCCAGAGCTGCAGGCTGAGCTGACATCTCTCATGCATTCAGATCTTGTCACAGATACCCCTGGTGACAATTGTAACCAGCTTTTCAGCTCACCAAGAAAAGGTCTGTCATTTTTACAACCTTGCCAGCTGAAAAAAATTCTTCTACTCTTTCCATGACAGGTGTCTTGTCCCACACTGCAATTTCAGATCGTTGAGATCCTCCTCCACTCACTTGGTTCAGCTGGGCTTTGGCAGCAGTCACACATTTATCCTTTGCTAAACACACAGGTCTAAGCAGCAGCCAAGTGACACTCATCAGGTGGTTGGAAGCAGTCGGCATAGCATGCCTTAGCTTGGGGCTGCAGTGATTTTTCACACCTACTAGAAAAAATCCACCCATTAGAAATCAAACTTAAATTTATGGAGAAAGCAAGTATACAAAAATAAAACAGACAATTTGGTTATATGTCTGTTTATAAAGCACTTTTCTTATGACTGGCTGAGATTTTTTTTAATTTATTTTTATTTCCTTTTTAGGCAATGCTCACGTTTCCCATTGTCATTAAGGGCAGCTTAAGACTCGCTGTCATAAGCTAAACCACTTTTTTCATTGCAGGTAAAAGGAAAGTTGTTATTTAGACTAAGACTACCTCAAAATACCTAGCAGGTAGAAATTATTAAGTAAGCTTCAATCCCTAGTATATCACCAGGAATGGGGAGTGGTGGAGAGCTGCTTTTCCAGGGTTTTGTGAATCCGGGTGGGGCATTCAGGAAGGGCATGGCCTAAAAGCTCGCTACCAGCTGTGTCTTTTTGGCTGATTTTCAGCATGGTCACATGTAGAAATACTTCCCTAGTCTTTCACTGTTTCTTCTCTTGGTTCAATGTAGTACATAGAGGTTCCCCCCCACTGAGGAAGATCTGGGTCTGCTGCTCCTTGACAACTCAAGGTAAAACAAAGCCAGGTCAAGGGCAGGCAGGTGTCTGTGAGGGCAGCCCCCAGGGAGCTGCAGGTCACTTGCTCTGCCTGTGGCTGAGGAGTCTTTTCTCTTCCCTACCCCAAAAAGGGCTTCCCCACTCTCTGCAGAGAAAAGTCCAGGTAACAGAGGAGGCAACCCCTGGTCCAGATCACAGTACCTCCATGTGTCGCTGTTCAAAGCAGAAAGCCCTGTTCTCAGATGCTTCTCCACCTTGTCCTCCTGTGATCCTTCCTCCCACCACCACCAGTCCTTCCCACTGGTGCAGAAGGTCTGACCCTCACTCATCCCACTTCATTTGTTGCATCTCCAAAGCCCCCAGAGGCTCAAGCTGAGGAGCAGGACAGGATGTGGGAGGGAGTCCTAGGAGGAGGACAACAGGGGACCCCTGCCAGGTAGATGGGAGGAAAGAAAGTAGTTACCCCTCTCCCTGCCAGCTCCTAGAGGACTTACTTCCCTGTGAAACCTCTCACCTAAGGGGCTAACTCATTTACAGCAGCTGTATAGGGAGTACCGTGGGGGAGACTGATTCTTCCACAGTTGTGTGACTGGATGGAAAAGTGGAAAATGGGAGAAAGGAGCCATAGAGAGGAATCATAACTGAACATTGAGGCAGAAATAAATAACACTATCAGTTAATTGTCTGTAAAATTTCATCTTTTAAATGTTATGTCAGTGTTTTCTTTAAACATGTATATGAAATTTTAAATATGCACACATAGCCAAAAGCAATAACCTTCAAAACAATAAAGGAAAAAATAAATTATGTCTTTTTTCTCATATGCTGAATTTCAGCCCTGAGAGGATTTTACTATCGAAATTATAAATCACTGGTGCATTACTGTTATAAAAGAAATGTGAGTCATAATTTGAAATGTAACTCCTGAAGGAATTGGATGATCTTGGATTATTAAAATATTTTTATGTTCACAAACAGAACAAGCAGAACAATCTGTCATGGTATTGGCCAACTAATTTTTCAGGACTTACCTTTTCCTGTTTGTTTTAGCAGTAGCTGTGATGCACACAATTTGGCTTCCATCTCCTAAAGAGAGTGTTGTTTGATGAGTATGTGTTATTCTCAAATGGGTTTTGAATACCTCTATTTTTAGGAATAATTTTCAAAATGTTGGTTGTTTGCTGTCATATACCTTGAATGGAGAAACTGTCTGTGTGTGCAGCTTTCATTTAGATTCAGGATCCTATGCTTTCTTCCAAGTACAAAAAAATAACTCTGCCCTTTACTGTCAGTGGCCAAGATACAATCAGCGAGTTGATGAATTTGCAAACTCGGTGATTAAAACCATCATTAAGTATATGTGGACAGGGGGGTCAAAGTGTGTTGCACTCAGTGCCGCAACAGCTTTCTAGCAACGAGTGCGTAAGGCTGTTAGCAGAGATCTAAGCCTGATGCCTAATTTTTTATTTTACCTAACTCCCAGCAGTTGCCTTTGAAAAACAGCACCTTTGAAAGCCAGGCTCTCAATTTTGACAATCCTAGAAGCTAAATTGCGTTTGAAGGAGAGATCCATAACAGCGAAACATTTTATCAGCGTTGATAGGTGTGACTCCAAATGAAGAGATCCTCAAGCACTAAAAATGGCTAGCAGCCTGTTTTCCTGAAGACAGAGATTAAGAAGCTTTGCAGCCAGGTAGGAAACTGAGAGGGACTGGCTGTGCCTTCTGTCCCCAGCCAGTGTCCCTCTCCTGGAGTCCAGCGCCAGCCTCCCTCAGGGAGGTTTACATGGCCGCAGCAAACTGCTTTTCGAAGGGAAGGAGGTGATCAGCAGCTCATGCGCTGCTTAACTGATGTAGCCAACGCATGGCTCGGAGAAGGTACATTTTCTTCATCATTCAAAAATGTAATAGTCTGACTGGCAGCACAGATTCTCAATTTAAGATATATTGGTTGTCACTATTATCTAGTGTCAAATCCTGCACTCCTCAGCAGGATCCTAACAAAACTGGCCGAAGGAGAACTAGTATATCATTGTATTGAAGTCAGTTGAAGTTTTAAACGTTAGCTGATGCAATGTGAATTCAGGGCGCTGCACCTCAGTGACACTGGACAGATTGCAAAATTTGATACAAATGGCCCTTAAAGTCCGGTGTTCTCCCAGAGAGCGAGAGATCTCTTCACTTGGAGACAGTTTACAGAATTTTTTTTCTACAATGCTGAGGACCAGCCTCCTCTCATCACTGTTATTGGGAACTGTTGGATGTTAAGTGTTCTTGAAAATCAGCCTAACAATGCAGAAGCCCGACTTCAAAGAGGTATTTTTTAAGGGTGTGCTGAATTTTATTTTAAATTTGAATTTGCTGTTTAACTTATGTAAACATAGATAAATAAAATAAATATACATTTATAAGTACATATATTTGTAGCAAATCTGAATAATTTCTCTTTTCCTGCGGTGCACCAAGCACCCACCTTAACTGAGTGCAGGTTAACTTCTTTTTATGCTAAATACATATACTTTCTTACGCTATATGCATACTGCCCCAAACTGCTGTAACACATTTTAAATTTACAGATGGATTGCAACAAACAAATTCTTACAAAGACTAAACATTAAAAGAATATATAATTATTAAAATATTTTTTCTAGAGGATGAGAAGATCCATGTCATATTAAAAAATAGCTATTTTTTGTTACTAGAGGCAATTTCCATTTTCATTTAGGATATTATTTGCAAAAGGAACAAGCTAGGATATTCAGGTTCTTATCTTGTGAGTAAGATGACTTTGTGAAAAGATTTGTAATACATTGTGCCTTGATGTATGAATATATATATTTAGTGTTATTCCAGAATACTCGATCATGGTTCAGGACAAATTCCTCTTACATAGTTTTGATCCTACGGTATGATTGTGCCTGTGTATACAGGTAATGCAGAATTGAAATGAGGATCTTTGGAAAGCAGGGCACCTCCATCTTGCTGATTGTTCTGATTCAGTCAGGCCAGAGAGTGAGTGTGCTGATACAGCAAAGTTAGTGGACTGTTCCGATATACAAGAATACTTCTCAAAAGCGTAAATCTCAACATAACACATTAGCAATACAATCACAAAAATCTGCCCAGGGAGTAAGATAAGGTAATGAATATATCTACATAAAAAAACTGACAACAAAACCCACCTTTGGTCAATAACTACTGCACTTTAGCTTTCTCTTCTTCCCACTCCCTCTCCCTTTGGACTGTTTTCTTAATACAAAGTAGATGCAATTAATGGGCTTTAGAATCACTCCTCAATAATAGATCATGTGAGATTATTGTATCAAATGCTGAAAATGCTTACAGAAAATTTCTTTAACACTAGCAATATATCCTAACTGAAGCATGCAACTGAGCATAGTGTCAGGTTGTTTTTCTTCCGTAGTTGCAAGAGGATGCTAAACAACACTATCAGATAAAAAAATGTAAATGTCTCTCCCCAGTAGCAGCCTACGGTATTTGCAGGTTGCCCTTTGCTGTCTGATGAAGACAAAAGCGTATCCTCTGTCCATGCTCAACATTTAAAAGGTGAATGCTGAAGGGCAGTGAAATAATTACCAAGAATACAAACCATTTTGAGATAATAAGCTTTTTTTAATTAATTAATTTCATTGCCACTTTTATATACTTATGATTAGTGAACTGTCAAACATACCTTTACACTTCTAGTAAACTCTGTAGCAGTTATCAGTGGTGTTAGGAATTAGCCAAGGTGTGGGCCTTTACTGTGCAAAAGGCTTCCAGCATTCTTTCAGTTTTGGGCTAACTACCGTTGAAAAATCTACTTAACCACCTTGTTTATATCTAGAAAAGATACAGTGTATTTATCTATTTATAGAAAGTAAGAAATAATAAATGTATGAGCTTATGTATGGGGCATTATGAATACACAATAGCAGTTTGTGTCTTATGCCAGTAGGACGGCCAGAAGGGTTTTCCAGATAGTTGTTTTCTGCTGCCTTCCCCTCCTGTGTCCTGTCAGGATGGTTTTTTTAAAACCTTTTAAACCCATGTCAGAAACAAATAAAGGAGTGTTTCTCTGTCAAAGAGGACCAACTGCATTATAGGTTTGGCCAGACACAGCAGCCAAGGGAAGGGCAGTGATCAGTACTGGTGGCCAGTAAGAGTAAGCTGGGCTGGGGTACAGCAGGATAAATTTTAAAAATGGACAGAAAGGGTATTGGAGTAGCCGCAGTTAATAGGAAATGATCTGAGGGAAGAAAATCTGGGAGTTTAAAAAAGAAGTTTTGGTTTGGATGCGTGAAGCCTCTAAGCAGCCAGGTCTGCAAGAAGACAGTTCAAGGATAAGGAAGGATGAAGACCCTTGGGGTGGAAAACCTTTAGGAAATGCAGACTTGGGGGTAGTAGAGAAATACCAGGGAACTCAATGGCAGAAATTGCTGTAGGATTTCAGCTGTGGGGTAAGGGGCTGGGGGAGGGACTGGGGAGTTAGTGGGGACAGCCCAACCCTCACATGTCTGACTTGGTTTTGAGGCAAGAGCTCAAGACAAGAATACCATGAATACCAGAATCTGCCATCCTTTAAGGGGAAAAAAAAAAAAAAAGAAGTAACAGAAATGTTGTAGCCTTACCTAATGTCCTTATTTTTATACAAGGTTACCATGTTTTTTCTGCTTTATGTATCAGTCATGCTTTTGAGATATTTTCAGCTATGTGGAGGTCAGAAGGGAAGACTCCCTGTCTCAGCAGAGACATGTTCCAGTGTACAGAGACAGGAAGGGTCCGAAACCCACACGTGACACAGAGAGGGGACTGCAGTAATGGAGATGTGGTGGGGACGCTGTGCTACCTTTCCTCAGCTTGCGGTATGCTATTTTGCAATAGCACAGTGTATAAGAACAGGAGATGGTGCTACTGTGGCATGAATGTGCAGATAAAGTAAAATTTCCTGCTAAATGTTTTTTTCATTTTGCAAGGTTGTCTCTGTAGCAGCATATGTGGAGGAGAGGAGGGCGGGTAATTTGAATTCCTTTGTTGATGCTTGTCAAGTATTAACCACAAAATCAGTGCTTGCTTCAGTTCTGTTTCTTTTTTAGGTTCTTACTTAAATCTTTAGTCTGTTTAGTTCCTTTTAAACCACGCAATTCCTCACAAAGATGAGTCTCCTCTTCCCTGCATGCTGCTACTTTCCTCTCTTCTGTATTCTGTTCCAGGCCTCACTAACTGAGAGTCTTCACCCACACAGTTAGCAAATTTGGCTATACCACTTAGTCTACATCATCTTTATTATATTTATATTTGTCTTTATTTTTGGCAGCTTTATTATTCTTTCCTTCATAACAGGTTCATCTCTTCCTTTCTGTAGATAGGCACCTTTTTTCTCTTCTTTTTCAGATGTAGTTAGCTCTTTCTGCCTCATACCACTACAGACTTCACAGTGTCTTTCAACTTGACTTGCTGTCTTATTCAGTTATTTTTCTGTCACCATATAGCACTAGGCAATGTTTTCCTATGCTTCTACATCTGTCAAATTAAATTCCTTCTGTATCCACTCATATTTTATTACATATTTTGTAATATCCATTATAAAACTAGTAAGCAACTAAATTTCTGTCCATAAAAGGATAAAACTCAAACTTTCGCCATTTAAATAATAATGGAATTTGTTTCCCGTTATGCTTTACAAGTTGGCAGAATATGAAGGTACTTATTGGTTGTAACTGGGTAGCATCCTTCCATTCCCTAAAACAGAAGCATTGAGGTTGTTTAATATGCCTGTATTGGTCAAAAAGCTCTGTAAGAATGGGGATTCTATATCTTTATATCATGAGCCACTACAACGTGTCTTTTTAAAATAATAATGAATAATAACAAAATGCTACATTATTATTTGAAATAAATATTCCAAGGATCCATTGATGTTTTTCATCCTTGCTTCGTTAAATTGTCAAAATAGCAACATACTGTTTTTACAGCCCACAAAGCAATACCTCAATGCTTCAAGATGTTACTTTTCAAGATGCAGCAAATAAACCCCCCAAGTTGTCATTAACCAACTTGAATCACAGTAATAGTGACAGCCTGGTTTCCACACTGCTATGCCAGTGTAACTTGCCATTTGTTTTTATACATTTGTAAACAGAAAGCAAAACTCAATTTAGATACTTCGTCAGAACCCTTAGCAGTCTTGTTTAAAAAAAAAAAGTTCAGTATATACTTCAGTGATAAACAACATTTTCAGTGTCATCAGCTGTAATAAGAATATAACATATCTGAAGCCAACTGACTGAAGTATGTCAGTCATTTTAGGATGCTGAGCTATGTAAACTATTGAATAAAGTGCAAAACTAGAAGTGAAAATGAATTAATCTGAAATGTCTGTATTTGAATGGACATTTTATAGTACTCTGTTCATCAGGACACAGAAATAAAATTCCGCTGACCTTAAGAATAAAATAAATATCCTTCAGGAGATCTATTTATACTTCTTAGATTAGGACATGATAGGTACATTGGATTATGAAGCTGGTTCCACTGGGGTAGTGCAGCCTTAACCTACTTTGTGTACTTCATTTCACTGTCTTTTTCTCACTTTTGTTTCATTTTCTTCTATGTTAATACATAGCTGAAAAATAATGTTCATAGCCCTCAGCATGACTTTCATAAAATGGTGTTTACTAATAAGTGCCATTTCCAGATAATGATTTAATCCTGATACTGGACAGTGTCATTTATTGAATAATGATCACCTTCTGCAGTATCAGTTCATCCCGGAATTGCTCTTGCATTGATTATTAATTCTATTTAAAAGTAATAATAAAAAGGAACTAATTTGGGTTTGAGTCTATCTATTAGAACATATTTTACTTTCTCTGAAATTTTTGACTGAATAATCGATGAAGTGACAGTTCTCCCTCTTATTTTTGCTCATTTTGATATAAGTTTAATTGCAGTATTTATATGAAGCATAAAAACTAAATATGAACGTAAAGAGCTTTTAAAGGTACGAGGTACAACATCCAAGAATTTTCCTTTAGGATGACAGATAAAAGTGGTGCACTTGCAACTAGATCATGAAGTTGGTTCTGATAATCATTTAGATCCAGGTCTTCAGTTAGCATTAATCAGCCTCCTTCATAAGTATGAGACTATTCCAATTCTTTACTTCTGCATATTTGTCCCTGATAATTTAATTTTGTTATGTACATATTCACTCTTCTGGTAAGAAATGCACAATATATTGCAATGTTACAACCGACAGTTTATTAGAATAACGTTTGAACATTTCTTCCCATTAATTATACTGGGGTTTGAATCCAAAATTGAATTAATGAATAAAAATGTGTGAATATGAAACCATCCGTGTCTGTTAACTGCTGAATGCTTTGATTCACTTGGAGATTGATTGCTACCTCAGTAAAACAGGCATGGGATTTTTTTCAAATTATTATGTGACATGAGACAAAGTTTAGCAAATGACATTGTCTGCATTTTCTTTTTTCCCTTTTTATTATTTCGCACAACCGAAACCCAGAGTGTCTAGGTGCCTGCCACAAGAACACGAGCTTTTCTATCATCGTGGTCCTTTCCCCAGTTACTGTGCCCCACCAAGTGCAGCGGTTCCCAAATAGCACCCACCACTTTGGGGTTCTCATCTGCACTTTTGGTCATTTCTGCCTTTCTCTGCCCTGAGGTCCAAATCTCTGAACTCTGCTACACTCAGCTGTGCATCCAACTTCCACTGTCTTTGTAAGACTATTCCAGTTTAGTCATGTAAGGGTTATATAGACTCCTGTTAAGTAGTATAAAAACACAGCTGTTTCATCCTGCCCGAGCATGTCTCTTGAAAATTTCTGGTTTATTTTTGAATCCTGCCATCTAGTAGGAGACAAAGGCTTAAATAACTCTAGATGATGGAATATGTCTTACTTAGATGGGTGAAGCTTCTGTAATGTCAATGGATTCATGCGCTTCCTGTATCATTGCTGTTTTCCCTTTCTTGCTTTTTTTGTTTCACACTTATTTGAAGATTTGATGCATCTTCTTTGAATTCCTCTCTACTTACCAGCCTTCCATCTTCCTGACTGAAGAAAAGAAAGGGTAGAAGAACAGTTTATATAGTTTGGAATGATACTGGTCCTCAAGGCAGCTTTTTATTTTGAATTAACACTGGTTTATCTGAAGATGTTGACCATTCCTCAGAAACTTCATTTTACCAAAATAGAAAGGGAACCCTAAGGATCATTGGAAATGAGAACAACTCAGCTGCTTGTGAAAGGGAAAACTGAGCTTCATCACTAATCAAATTCTGTTCTGGTTGCACAACCCTCGGCCAAAATAAACTAAGAACAAACAAGAAAATTCCCATCTACTTCTTTCACTCTTCTAAAAAAATGACTCCTCATCAGTTGAAAGAAGCTCTAAGATAATGTTGCTATAATGAAAGGCAACAAGAAATAATGTGGAATGACATTTTATTGCTAAACAGGTACCTCCTGGGCTATTACATCTGAATACTGAACACTGCATTCTAACACTGTTGTAAATCTCACAGTTTTAGGTAACAGCTTTTAAACTCTTGCAGAGGTACCCATTACTCTGGGGGACTGTGGAAGTTTTCTAAAGGACGGGATATTAATTATGATATTAATTATGAAATGAACTATCTGTATTAGCTGAGATACTCTATAATACCACTGTAAAATATAACATTAACTTTAAAAAATAAAAGAGGAAAAAAGTTCTAAACTATAGTCAACTGGGCAGGAAATGATATGCACTTTTTTTTTTTTTAAGATGATACAGCAAACTTTTTTTTTAATGTGCTGGTGGCTTTGAAGGAAAAGACAGAAATCCATTCACCTATTGCATAGAAAAACATTTCCATGAAAGTATTTCATATTTTATGAAAGAAATACTTTGTTTCTAATCAGGTTTTATAAAGCTGATAAATTCAGACTTTTCAGTAAAGTTTTCGTATCGCTAAATAAATTTTTCTGGACTCTTTATGGCTTTAACCAGTGTTCTGGGACTGACATTCAGAGATGTGAATAGATTTGGGAATCAAAATTTCCTCATTCAAATATTGCCTGAGTATGTGGTGTATGTAGATGCACACTGATTGATTGTCCTCAAAAATACAGGCATGAAAATTCACACATTATTTTGCACTGAGTCTTGAAGTTTCTTTCTTCATAAATCTTTAGTATAAATACCTGCACTGTATTATTATAGTTCTTTGAGATTTTACAAGTTACTGATAAATATTAAGCATCAAAATGCTTTAAGTTCAAATTCTGAAGCGTGAGACCTGATTGAAGTACAGTTTCTGTAACATGTGATGGAAATATTGTAGTTGCTGAGGTTAGTGGTATACCAAGCTCTCCTTTCTTACAGGCCTTATTGACTCTCTTCCGACTATTGACTTTCTTCAGGCTTTATCTGCCATTCTGTCCTTTCAGATGTAGGTGGAAACTGGGAGTCAGAGTCAAGGTCCAGTGCTGAATAAAAGTGGTGCCACTCAGCTGGATGTACAAGTACCATACTAAGTGGTCTCTCTGTAAAGAAATAAAATACACTCATAAAACAAACAAAAATATAGTAAACAGTATCTGAAACATTGCCCTCTTCCTAGGAACAGATCTACCAGTGCTTCTGCCTACATCAGTGTTCGACATTGGTTTGTTTTACTTTCCATAATCAAGAAATTAAAGTTTAGTTTCCAACATTTGCATTACAATATTGTTAAAATAACGTTGACAATTCTATAATCTTCTGCATGCATTTTTTCCCCCACAGATTTTCTTTCAGTTGTATCAATTTGCATCAGCTTAAAATGTGCAGTGTCATTTGAATTTCATCATATCTTAAAATAAAAAGCCTCTCGGTCAAAAATTAAATAAGTGAAAATCCCAAACCTCATTTATAACCTACAGCCTAAGATAACTTTTTGATTAAAGGCAGATGATCTTGTAGTCAGATTGTAAAACATTTTACTGCTTTTTTGTAATTTATGTGATTGAAGCATTCCATATTAGTAGCAGCATATTTGGTTTGTGCTGAATATTTCTGAGTGGTTTTTTAGTGCTCTATTGCTGTTCATGTTAAGCAGATTATATCCATTATATTCCTCACCCATTTTCTAGATACATAGCAAGGATTAAACTTCACTTTTAACATGCAGATAGTAAATTATCTGACTTCTGAGTGTTCAGAGTTCCTCCTTGCTCCTACTGAAGTAAATGTGTGATGCCTACTTACCATTTGTTTTCTCTTCTGGTGGGCTAGCAAACTGGAATCCAGCTAAAATGCTTCAGCAGTCAGAGGCAGTGCAGTAAAAATATCCATCTGCGTTTTGAAGGATGTTACTAAATGAAATTGTTATTAAAGAAAAATCAGGTGCAATACTGATTCCTCACATACTCTTTGAAGCTGTTTTCCATAGCATATGGAATATAAAGAAAACAGTATATGTTACCAATGGTGACTGAAATCAAGAGACTTGCCCTTGAGAAGCAAAAATATATTTTGATTATTTATGGTCTTGCTTAACTTAACAGACTCCTTTTCATGTGGTATCAAGCAGTAATTACAGTTGATAATGGTCACTGTGTTTGGCAGAGATTAATGCTTATGAGCACAGTGGTCAGTGGCACATTTCACCACATGTGAAGGAACCATTTGGACCCCACAGATTTGCAAATTTCTGGTCTTTCTTAAGGCCTCTAACAAGTGGTTCCCTTTCTGATATTCAACTGACAGCTTTAGGGAGGCTTCCCTTATACCTAAACCACAACATTTTCTGATCGGTCTCCTAAAAATCACATTTTCGTAGTTTTCTGAAAATTTAGAAAATTGTGGGTCTACTTGCAATAAGTTCAGTGCCTGCCTATCAGGTAGGTAAAAAGATTTTTAGAAAACTGCCCACCTTTAAAAAATAGTCACATGGAACAAAGAATAACTTTTAATTGTTGAGGGCCTCATCAAACGAAATGCTGAAGCTGTGAAATGTGAGGAGCACATTACGTCTTCAGCACTGCACTCTCCTTAATAGACTTCAGTAAATTACCCCCATTCAGCCTCTGCAAGCGCCAGTGCGGTTCACGTTCACTGCTCCAGGCAGCTCATGCCAGTGTGCAAAAATCAAAATGCTGACAGGACCCCAGCCTGGCTTTCTGCCTGCCTTTTGCCCAAATTTCTGGACGTTATATAGCATCATCTGGTTTTGTATGGGGGACATAGTTCTTACTAGCAATCTGTTAGTGAACAACGTATTTTCTGTTAGTTTAGATTGGAGGAGACTAGATAAAATCTATGCATCAGTCAAACGTGGAGGATTTTTTTTTTTTTTATAAAGGAAAATAATAAGTAAGAGGAGTTACTTTTCACCTCAAGCCATTCTGCAAGGAACTGGGATGTGAAAACTTGAAAATCTGAAAGACTGAAAACCATCTTGAGTCATTTGCATCGTGAAAATCAATACTGTGAAGTTTAAGAGAGAGGGGGGAAGAATTATTTATACAGTAAATGCTACAATTAGTGTTTCTTCAGGCTACAAGTGACTAATGAAAAGATGTCATGAACTGGAAAATAACAAATACTTGGGAGGGTCTCTTAAAGAAAAAACAATGAATTTGTGTGCAGGAGGAAATCTCAGCCTTAAATTGCTTTAATTTCTTCCAGTGGATGACTGTTTAAGCTATCATGCGATGTACCAGCGGCATTTCTCAGCTTTTTTTTATGAGAAACTGAAATCTTTATTACACATTCATTTGTAAGTTAAAATACCTGTGTATTTTAGTGAAAAACTGTCTTTAGCTATAATAAGATTTTACTTACATGATTTTCATATTACAATACAAGTCTTTTCTTAGCAGCTGGGTCACAACGTTTCATTCAATAGGAAAATAGAAGTTGCCATGCTGACTCAGACAACATCCAGCTACTCCAGCTACCTTTCTTTGACAAAGCCAGGATCAAACACTTCAGAGGGAAGTTTAAGATCTCCACAGATGTGATATCATCAGCCACACATTAGCTGCTCTCTGGATATCTAATAATTAGATTCCTGTAAACTTTAATAGCATGAAATTGTATATCCCAACATTTTTTTTATCAATTGTTCTGGAAATTCTTGATATAAAAATATTTTTTATTTCAAAATATGACTACATTCTTTATTTCAGATCTTACAACAGCAAGCATCATACTACATGCTGTTTGGAATCAATACATCTCAACTTTTATATTCACTTCATGTCCAATATCCATTGACTCTGATCGAGTTACAAAATAAGACGAAATTAAATTTCCAAGGTCTCTTGCCCCTTAGTGTTCATTACCTCATTCATTTTTATCATGTCTTTACTATGGGCTTTTGTATTTAACTTGACTGCACAACGTTTTGATTAAGGAACTAGAGCAATGCAAATCACTGTGGTATATATTAATTAGATGAAAGATTGTCTAACCTGTAGATTTAAAGAAGCAGGTGTATTTGGGGAATCAAAGTCAATATGGCAAGTTTCTGTTGAAGTTTTATGAAGAACAGTTGTTGTTAGGAAGAGGATACTAAGTAGAGTTTCCAAGCTGCTCAGTGACTTGTCATACTCTGTAAATGTTGGGCTACAACAAACAGTGTGTATTTGAGCAACAGCCAAATATGGGGTTATGCATCCCCTGGAAAGGACTGCAGTCTCTAAATAAATGTTTACAGAGTCTCTCAGGGAACAAAGACTGACTTCAGTAAGCTTATACTGTGATATTAATGAGGAATTCCTTTGAATCCAGTTTGGATCCAAATATAGCATATAATTTCACATATCTTTGTAATTCTTCTGAGACATAAAGTATTCCACCTTTACACTTTTGACATACCTTATTGTATGTTTTGATAAAGAACAGAGGTAAATCCTATTGTTATTTTATACATACATATATATATTCTTTCATTTAGTGCATTGTGGATGTAAAACCTTCCATGGCAACGGTTAACTGTGATAAGTCACATACAGGTTAGCAGGTAGTTACATTTTAGAAGGTAATCAGTTACTTTGAATTAAAGAGCCCTCAGCATTTGGAATTTAAATTGTCAAATTAAAATAATTTATGAAAATGTTATTGCTATTTTTGCAATTGCACAGCACTTCTCATAGTGAAAAGTTACTGTGTATAGCATGCAGAAAGAAAAATAGCAAATCTGTATTAACCAGGCAGTTGGCATAGGGAGTGGATTATGGAATCTCTGGGGTGTAAAAATTGGGATCAGAGTAAAATTGTCAAAAGTACATCTGTCTAATTTTTCAAAGTCCATCTGATGTGCATATATATCTTTCTGAAAGTCTTCAGGAAGTAGTTATTCAGTAGCCAGATTTTTAGAGGTGCAAATTGATACTTAACACTGTGTTAATTTTCAGAAGCACCAGGAGGAGCCAAACTTTCTCTGAAACCCCTTAGTTTATATTTCAGTACATGCTGCTGGTGTATTTTCCATGATCAGAATTTTCAAGACTAATTATTACAGCAGCCTGTTCTTTCTTCCCATCTGTGTGTTTACCTCTGAGCAGCTGAAAAGATCAGGACTGTGGAGGCAGGCTCCTGGGTGGATTATTTACAAAAAGCATGTATCTCTTACAGCTAGCAAATCCCGTTATTGAGATAATTACAAGATGTTTATGAAACACTTTGGAGATGTTGTAGTTGAGACGACAAGATCATTTGGCTAAAGCTACCTGCAGAAAGGAGACTCTGAAGCCAGTGGCCCCCAAGCTCAGATGTGAGCGTAACGGCCAAAGCAGGTTTTCCAGGCTTTCGTAGCAAGAGGCATGTTACAGGCAAGTATTTTTCCTCATAAAATTCTTTAAGAATATATACACACAAATTAAGATTTGACTGTTTAATAAATGAGTATGAATAAACATAGCATGAATCTGATTATTTTTAATCAAGACTTTAATTCAGAGGGTAAGAAGCATTCAGAAAATCTTCTCTTAACACATTTGTAATATAACCAGGCTTCTCTGGATTTTTATAAACCATGGATTGTGATGGTAAAATTTCCAGCTGTACAAAAGAATCAACACAGACCCTACACTAACACGAACTTTAAAAATCAGTCTCTTAGTTTTAGACCCCTCTCAGCCTCATGGACTTTGAAGTGTTTCTAAAAAAAAAAAAAAAAAAGCAGCCAATTGTAAATATCTTTTCCTACTGCTTTGTTTTCTACAGCATTTACTACATTAACGCCTGCAAACAACTAAACAGGTACACGGCTTATTATAGCTTCAGTATCATCACAACTAAGCTTTTAAATGAGTACAAGTGAGAAAATTGTTTTTGAAAAATTAAGATCTCTGTCTTAAACATTCTGTTGCATCCAAAACCTATGCTAAAACCAAAATGTTCTATTTAAAGTCTACACCTAATGCCTTTTCGTGTTCCCAGCCTCTTTTGCCTGGCTAACCTAGCCCATCAGTTAACTTAGGGGACTGAGCCAAAACTAACGTAGTATCAATTGAAGGGCTCCCTTTGACTTCAACAGGCTTTAGATCAGTCTGAGACGCACTGTTTTATAAACCTGCTGCTTATAGCCCCAGTGGACTAATTTTGCAAAAGTTTTATAGCTGGAGAGAGGTTGTACATCCACTGCACATGTCTGACTGTGGGTATTCCTGCTGCTCAGTGGGCTGTGCCAGAGATAGCTCTAGGGAATGTGCAGAACTTCCCCACAGAGCAAATATCCATGTGGCTTACTGGATTCTTTGAGTGTCTGGAGATGTTGCTGCATTTAAATGGTGCAAACAGCTGGCAAAGGCCTGGTGATCTTTTCCCATTACTTTCTGAATGTGTTCGGGTATGTGTTTGTATGAATGTGTGTATATGCATATATGAACGAGTCTGGTTTTACACATTACGTTACTTCATAATCACAACCCTCATTTACAGCTTCATGGAGAACGATTCTAAGGGGTACAGCATATTTCCCCCCTTAATACATACAGAGGAGACTAATAAACTCAGTGTGCTGTTAGGTTTCTGTAACTAGAAATATTATGTGTACAAAGTGTTCTGGATACTGATGTTTATTACTTTGGCAGTCACAGTTTGCTTGATGATATTTCAGAGAGTATGTAAAATAAATGAAAACTCTTCCATTTATGTTGGCTTTCTTATTGATGAGCATGACTTGGTAAAAGTATGTTTTCTGGCTGTGGAATATGATTCCATTTGAAAATGAGAGAAAATTTGGCTATATTTTATACAAGAAGTTTTGATTTTTTTTTCTGCTTACTGATTTTGTAATCTTGAATTATATGCATTTTTATCATAATGCAGGTTCCTAATAATAAATAATATATTAACTATATTTATTATTCAATTTAAATTCATATCAATATATGAGAAAAAACTTTTATATTTAAAATTAAAGGTGTCTAGTTAATTGAAGTTTAATTTGTATCAATCAAAAAATCACTGTGAAGCTCATTATCTACCCTTAACAAGTGTATGGAAGGCACACTTGGAAATGAATTCTTAGTAGTCTCTGACTGATTGTCTCACTATTAATAGTCTGGTGTTCTTGATGTAATTAGGAATATAAGCAGAATAAATAATTTTCTTTCTTTCTTTTTCCTATTAACTCCCAGTGAGGTTCACCGGATTATAGTGCTGTTGCTATTTTAAGTATCTTCCTTATTGATTTCCATATATGCCCTGGAGGAGGCTAGTTCTAGGTGAAAGCAAAATTCAGGAGAGCAGAATGCCTATTTGGCTATTCGAGTTGCTGATGTCTCCAAGACCTGGTGTTACGTCCAGTCTCAGCTCTTCTCCATTCTCTCTCTCTCCCCCTCCTCTTTGACTAACAGAGAGCAGTAGGGAGAGGTTGCCCTTCTCTGGTGGGTATTCTGCTGAAATGAAAATGAGCAACAATTGGTTTCCACCAGTTTGCTGAAACTAAAATAGGAGGCTTTGGATTTTTGTGTCGCGTTGTAATGTTTGTGGACAAGTAGGCATACAACAATCCTTATTCCCTATCCTCCTCCTCTGCTGACTTCATCTCTTCAGCATTCTCCAATCTGCCACCATCCTGATCTTTGAACTGAGACCTTGCTGCAGTCCTTGTCTTCTTTCAGTCCCAAACCCAGTTTCCGTTTATCAGGTCCCAATGTTTATCTCCCATCTCAGGTTGCATTGTTTGGATCCGGGTTGATCTTCACATACTGTAGCAGTTCTCTTCTGTCCCCCTTCAGAGTCCCTTTTCTTACCCATAAACCTTACAAGCTTTGTTTCTGCATTCCTTTTTCATTGGCTCCAAGCCATAGGCACTTATTCCCAAAATTGTCAGTCACATTCCCTTCCATTTCCCCAATTTTTTCTTAGCCCTTTGAGTCCTAACTGTTCCCTCTCTACGTCAGCTGCTCATTGGATCTGAGTCCTCCCACCTCCAGAAATATCCATAGTAGGATTTTCTTACCCCTTGCTCTTATTTCAAGTGTCTATCACAAATCTAGCCAGGTGCAGCCAGTACAAGATGGATCTAGCTTCATCATTGTACCCCTGGCCTTAATCATGTTGATATGTTCTCTGGGGATGATACCTGTGATGATCCATGCACAGGAACTGTGTAGTTCAAAACTTGCAAATTGCAGTTCACAGTGCCCTTACTCTGGTCCAGCTGTGTGTCTGTCGAAAGCCATGGCCTAGCTCACCAAGCCACATGCTCCTGTCCCAGCTTCCCAGTCACCGGTGTTAGTAATTTGGCAACCACACAGTAAGCAAGATCAAATCTGTCGTTTGCTGACACAAAATGAACCTGTCAAAAAAACCCCAGTTTACTCTTCACACTGATCCAACTCACTGCAGACTCATAAGATCAATTAAATCTTATGCAAGGGAGGAGTCTGCTTAAAGTGGCCCAGTTGACAGAGGAAAGAAAAGAAAAAAAACCATAGGGCTTTCCTTTTTGGCAGCAGTCTGACTTGCGTATCTGATCTGCAAGTGTTTGGAGCAGATGCCATCAGCCCTGTGTATGATTGAGCTAACTCCATATGCAACATCTTTTTCTTCCAGAAAATCTGGAATTTTCTAACACTTTGCTTGTGCCATTAGGATCACTCAGCAAAAAAACCAGCTTGCCTTCTCAAGCCATATTTTTTCCTTTTCTGCTTTCCAGTGTTTTTGAAAGGAATTGTTTGTTTTTTCCTCAAACTGAGCAATCCTTTCTCTGTCCATTTCCTGTCCTCTGGTAAGAACCAAGCTACTTTGTTCAAGATGTCTTACAACACGTACTTAACTCTTTCTGTCTCTTCTACACTTTTTTTTTTCTTTTCTTTCTTCTTCTTTTTTTTTTCTTTTTTCTTTTTTCTTCATAAGCAAGTAAGCCAGCAACAGGGGTTCTTGCAGTTTTTCATTTTATGAACTTTTGCCCTCATTTATTAGTTCAGTACCTTGGGCATGGAAATTGTACTCAAAAGAAAACAAAAGATCTTTTCCATAATTGCTTTGCACACTCACAAAATGCTGAACTATCTTAAGGGAAAGATTTTTATCTAGGTAATCATAACCTGAAATTGAAGCCATGACATGGAAAAGAGACAGATAAGTAGGAATGAAATTAGTACTTATTCAGGGTAGCTCATCCTTATCTTCATTCTGCACACTTCATTATGAACTATAGATCTGAAAAATGTTTTTCAAACTACAATTTCTAATGTTCTAAAACACACTCTTTCATCAGCTCCTCTTCTGACTTGTATACAAGGATAAATGAAGCAAGTAGTTCTGCCACCTTTTCCCCGTGGAAATGAGAGTTGTAAACTTCACAATCCAAATTTACTGATTAATGTAGTAGAGTACTCTCAGCTATGCAGTTTCCCATCTATGTAATGGATAGCACTGAGCATCAAAGAACATGTATTTACTTACGTAGGTTTGCAAGGATGAGCAAAGAAACAAGTTTGGCTGGTGAGTTTCTGCTAGTACTTGTAATGCAGGAACAGACAAAAGAATAAGTGAAATTTTAAAAATTAATTATTTTGGCAGGTGCAAAGAGTGTGTCTTCTACAGTGGTGTGAATACTGCGTAGCAGAGGGGTGATTCAGGTGAGCACTCGCTCAGTGGTCTCTCGATGCTGCGCCGCTGGCAGCAGCTGGATGGGCAGAGGGGTGGCAGCCCAGGGCAGAGCCAGCTCTGCAGAGTGCGGGAGGCAGAGAGCACCGTGGGGCTCTCCCTGTGTTATAACGGAGTTGGAACACACAGTGCTACTACGGGAGAAATCAGATACGTGGTTTTTTCAGTGTAAGGATCAGAAGCACACGCAGAGACACCACAGTAAGTTATTCTGTCCCTTAAACCATAGACCTGAGCTTATAGTCACTTGGATCTATTTCTCTATCCAAGTCATTACTTGGATCATGAGCGCTTTGTATCTGAGTCTGTAATAGTCATTTATCAGTGGGGAGAACTGAATGACTAGTTGGTCTTTATAATCTAACAGGGTGAGGTTCATCATTCCAGACTTCAGATGTCTACATCTGAGCTAGCAGCTGAGGCTTTACTTCTGGTCAGTAGAAAAAAATCGGTGGTTTTGGTGCAAGATCAGTATGTTGTATTTCAGATACTTACTTTAAGATTATATATATATTAAGATGAATCACATCTTGAAGGAGCTTTCCCTCATTGCCTAGAAAAGGTCTCTAAAAGTGACTCGTTAAGTCAGATACAAATATGTAAACATTTGCTTTTGTTCAGACAAATGCTACCTATAGAGTCCGCTCGTTCCTATAAAGCATCTGCTTTGTGTTTTGGGGGCAGCAGTAAGAAAAATGGATGCATCTTGGGAGTGTTGTTTAGTTCTCTAAAGTAGCTTTACTTAAAAGAAATATCTGAATGTCTTGAAAAGCCAGCATTTCTTGAAGGAATGGACTACCTAGCTCTATATTAACTTGAAAAAAAAAACCAGATTGAAACAACTACTGAACATCAGAAGCTTATAAAAGCAGGAAGCAAAAGGCTCACAGGGAACAAACAGTGCTACCAAAGAAAACATCTTCAGTATGTTTTCCCAAGATAGCAACATGAATATGGGGAAAGCTCTTATTACCTGTGATGCACATGCTGATATACAACTCTTTATTAACAATAATGATCGTGTGAAAAGGTGCAGTTCTGTTGGCCTGAATAGGAAAGACATCATGATACGATCTGTACTCCCTCCCCTGGAGTTCGGCTGTAATTGTAAGTTTAACACGAAGGATAACACAACATAAAAGTCTGCATTTCCCTGTTCAGTGTTGCTGTCTTTGCCTTTTCCCTGCAGGATTGTAAGACCCTGTCCTTGCCGTTCGGTGAAGCTGACAAGGTATGCGTCCCGCTGTCAGCAGGCACCAAATGCTGTTCTTGGTCACTTTGTGGGATGCCAGCCTGTGCCCGCCCAGGGCTGCTGCATCCTCTTACCAAAAATCTATTAAAATTAGCCTCTGCTGATGGGCACAAATGTGCTTTTTTTCCAGTACTGTCAAGGTGCCTATGGCTAGATGATTCCTCCTCCCCAGCTGCATTGCCTAACTTCACATGCAGCCATGTGAGTTCACACGTAGCAAGGCCTGAGATCCGCTACTCTGTACTTTGACAGTATTCAGTGACACAACTGGAAAACACAGGTCTGAGAGGAACATGCTTTCAGACAGACTGAAGCCATCCAAGTATTTTGTATAATGCGTTGCTGCTGTTTTTAAACTATACAGACTACAAATGGAAATGGCCTTTCTTACAAAGCAGCAAAAGCAGGTTTGTCCCGTGAGTCACACCTTAGAATTTCCTGCTGAAACTGTATGTAGAGAGAGGAAGACAAGTGATCTCCTGGCTTTCTATACAGAAGTAATATTCAAAATGTGGAATCAGGCTGGGAAAGATTGTGAAATTTTGAAATCCGTTCTAAAATTTAACCTAGAAGAAGAGGTGTGCTGTTTGTTGTGTGTCTGATAGGTTCTGTTAGCTGTAAAGGCTCTAAAGAGAGGAAATCATCATGCTAGTATCAGGTAAATGATTTCATTATTCATTAAATTGCTAATCTTAAAAAAAAAACCACATAAAAATTATTGAGCTCTGGGTATTAGGTGCAGAAGTGTTGGATGTCACTGATTTTCAAAAATCTCTCTTAGCATTCCTAGTTATTTCGCTAGCTTAGCTTAGTTGCTGCAGACTGAGCAGAGCAGACATTTTTTTGTAGCTTTCTTTGTTTTTCTACTTCTTTCATAAGGACTAAACTCACTAGTGTTATTGGACAACATAGGAAAAATCACAAACATCAAAAAGCAAATATTTTATAAAAGTTGAGATAAATGTATTCCTTCACATAGGCGTTTTCAATTTGAAGTAAGTCCTGTCGTGAACCGAAATAGCTACTCCACTTTGCAGGTGATGCTTCTACATTCTTCTCTCCAAATAAAACACAACAAAGCTAAATAAAAACTCTGCAAATGTAAAGATCTTAGTGAATTTGGCTGTCTTGCTATATGGTTATTTTGCACTAGATTTCTGGTCTTTGTGTAATCTCCCTCTAGTGACCCTTAGAGTTGTCTCCGAATAGGGCTTCTGTATGTGGGCCACTGCCAGCTTCAGCCAGGCCAGCTCTCCAGCCTAACAGTGTTCCCTCACTTGCTGAGAACAGAATTGAACCTTTTGTGGGTATCTCAGGTGTCAAGACATAGTCTTGGTAAGCCTAGATTCAATTTAATGAAAGTTCTCAGTTTCTTTGAAAAACAGATTTAAAAACAAAGTTATTCTGGGTTGGGGTTTTTTTCTTTCTTTTCCCCCAATAAGTTTCATCCTTGCTAAGGGATTTAAATAGGGGATTTTGCTTTAGTTTTGGAGGTGGGGTTGTTTTAGCGGGTCTTTTGTTTGTGTGCTATCTTCCTAATACTGTGACATTTTTCATTAAGAAATTTGGGCCAGGGGGCTGTTTTGAGAGGAGGAGGAGGTTTTGCAGAGCTAGAATTTGCTACCTTTTCTTTCCCAAGGCAGATATTGCTAACTGGTTTTTCAGTTGTACTTGCTTCTTAAAACAGTCTTAGGACTATGTTGAGAATACTTTCTCCTTTGTGCTCTAGATTGAGTTGTTCCATTAAGATACAATTTAAGAATGCTTTTTTATGCGTTCCACAGTGATATTTAACAAGGTTATATGTAGCTAAAAGAAATTTTGTTTTCCTTTTTTTTGTTAGACCTGTTTGCTGCTTCACCCCCACTCAGTGTTGTGCACAATACTGATGAAGATCTTCGAACTTAAGCAGGGATTTGATAGGACAACTCTTACTAATTGCAAGGGAAAGTACGTGATTTCCTGGTAGGGAAATGAGCCTGCATAGGCTACTGTTATGCATGATTGCTTCTAGTACCCAAGGTGACTTAGTAAAGGTTACCTCTGGGTTTCTCTGCAGTACTGCACCTCATGATACACCTCTCTGTAAACTCTTCAGTTTGTAGATGGCTGCCAATATGTTTGTACTCCAATGACTTGAGACTTGTTCTTGCTGCAATTCTGCACTGTTCTTTCCATTGAGACATTCCTGCTCTTTGGGCTCTGTTGCCATACAAACCACATATGACTGGTTGCCCCTCCTCTACAATCTGCCTATGGCTGACATATGGCAAGAAGTTCAGACTCACAGGATTGCCTCTGTCTTCAGTGCACAGGCTATAGCTTGTCCACTGTGTATACATTGTTTCTTAGAAAATCTGACAGCTAATGTACCTTTAAGCTTCTTCTGTAAGATCCTCACAGAACTGAGGATGCACCATACCCAACAAAGCTGATAATATGTAGAATTTCAGTTGTAAAGATTAGTTTAACCTTGCTTTTCTTTCTGAAACAGAACAAAAGCAACTATTGCCCAGCTATCCTGTGACATAACTTTCTTCTGCAATACTTAATTTATTAGAATGATAAAAATATGACTTCTTAAAAATTTCTTTTATGTTTGTATACACCAGACCAGCAGGTAATGCTTCTACATTCTTCTCCCCAAATAAAACATAACAAAGCTAAATAAAACTTCTTCTGTGGTAAGACCCAAGCAAAATAAAAAGTAGAAAGGCAAAAGAATGGCAGTCTGTAATAAACTATTGTACTTTATCAGCTTTAACATGTTATGCTGGACATGTGTCAGTGGTTTTTCTCACTGGGATTAATATAGCAAAGGAAATTTTCTCTCAGCAATAAATATTCATAATTCCATTTAATACTGATAGGGAATTATGTACACATACTCTTAGACTAGAAGTATATAGTAAGTATGAGGATGAGGAGAGAAGTTGCTACAAGCCAAAGCTATGCAGAGGAAATGAAAAATCCTATCAACTGCATTGATCCTGGGGCAAAATTGCTAAAGGTTCCTCTTCTAGCTTTCATTTCAGAAGTGGCAGCAACGGTGCTGAAAATATTTCCTATCAACAGATTTACTGGAGACAGCAATGATTATGCTTTGTAACAACAAAGCATGATGTGTACTGCCAGTCATTCTAAATCTCTCATGGAGAGGAAATCCTTTCTGTCATATGCGATTCATTTTCTTATGTTTTAGGATTTCAAGATTGATATTTGTCATGAAGTAGGGGAGATGATTTTTGCTTGATATGGGATGAGATCAGGAACATGTCTTTGCTGCTGCATGTGTTCTGTTTTTCACAACAAAAAAGAACACGGTAATCGTGAATAATGCCAATTATTCAAAATTGATAATTGCAAGCTCAGTACCATTTACGGAAAGTTGAATGACAACTGGAAAGAATGTTATCGTGAGAGAAAGTGATCAAGACTGCCTGAAATCTGTTTGCTTTCTCAGTATCTACACTTAAACTTGTAAACTTCAGTGAAATACAAATGAGTTTTATTCCTCCTTTCCACTGAAATATGTATATGGATTAATATTGCAGACAACAGACCATAATATTTGTTTTCTAAGCACTTATCTAATGTGAAAATCCTGAAATATCATGGCAACAAAAGACCTTGCTATAGTAATAAAGCGGTGCTGGAATAGAACCCCCTCATTTGGATTTTTTTTGGATTATCTGAAAAGCCCATTTGATGCCACCTTAGAAGGCATGAGCACCTACTTTCTTGGACCAAATCTAACCCTTACATTATCATGTTGCTATTTTGACAACCTCATGCAGTAATATATGTTTATAAGCTAGTGAGCAACATTTAGGGGCATGAAAAACTCAATTTCCCAAAATCAAAGATCCTTTTTTTTCCCCCTTGGGAAAGGAAAGCATAAGACTTTTGCCTCAGGGCACGTGGCAACATAATCCCTGTCATTTTTACCTCCTGCAGCTCCACTGGGAAAACAGAACCCAGCCGCATGTGTTTGTGGCTCTTCCTTTCATTCCTGTTTCCTGCTGTGCCTGTGCTATGACAGGGCAGCAGCAGGTGGCATAAATAAAGGAGAAACCTGGCAGAAAACTATAGGCAGCTTCTGAGATTTTGAATTTGACAATGTTTTGGAACACCATCATCTCTAGGAGAAAAGAACAGATTTTTTGTCTAAACTCTGCTTTCAGTGCAGCAAGGATAAACTCCCCACCCTTTAGCAGGAAGTAAAAATGAAAACAATGTTTTTACTGCTCCTGAGAACACAGTTTCATGATTAAATGATATTTGTGAGTGTGTTTTCCACTGCTATTGGTCTTTGAAACTGGTTTAAATGAAATTCTCACTCGCTATGAGTGAATGGGAAAGGAGGGACTTCTCCGTTATCCCTGTGTATGAAATACTATTCCGCTTGTTACCCGTGGAAAGGCTTTAGTGGTACCTGGAAAAGAAAAGAACGACCTTAGCTTCAGATTAGCTTTGGTAGTTGATTAAAATAGCTTCCTATTAAGGAAGATTCTCATTTCTTTTCCACAGCAAAATGACTTAGGCTGCCGCTTTTTTCAAGACCCCCTTGAGGCACTTAGCAATTTTGGAAGTACCAGGGACCAAAAGGGAGGACTCTGCCCTGATCAGGATAGCAACCATTTTGTGGCATTCCAAGCTCCCAGTGTGAACTTCCTTTTATCATCAGACCAGAAAGCTGAGGATGCATTGTGCCCAGCAACATGATAAAATGTAGATTTTTCTGTTGCAGAGAATAGTTTGTCATTGCTTTTCTTTCTGAATCCGAACAAAAGCATTTATTGTCCAGCTACACTAGACAGCTGGAAAACCTTAATTTAATAGAACTATAAAAATACAAGTTGTTGTTTTTTTTCTTTTATGGATACTTATTAAATCTGTGAAATTTCATGACAGGACACTAACAGAAGAGATGTATTATAATCATATGACTTGTAATTTTATGGAATAGTTAAATAATATTAAATTAGTAGATCTTCATACTTATCTTTTATACTTAGTTGATTTTCTGAATCAAAGTTTTTCTTGTGTCATAAGAGTTAAAGACTTTGATACTTTATTTTGAACATCTCACATATCATAACAGAATATAAAACAAAATATTTCAATACATAGATTAACATTGTATTTAGACACAAGATTTCAATATTTTATGAAAAATGTGGGTTAAAGTATTTATAGTTTTCCTAGAATTTTCATTGCCAACAGTATTACTCCACATGTTTCTTTTTGTAACAATGGTAAAAGGTACTGATACAAATTTTAAGTGTCTCCCTGAATTTGCTTTGCAGTGTAAATGAGAGTGGGTGAGTAATCTCTATGTAATTTCTTGATGGAATACAGAATTCATATTCATGACAGTGAATCTGTCGTTGGGTGGCAACTAGTTATCTGTGCTTTACCAGTGGTAATAATTTGACTGGAAATTTATAGGAATAAATGCAAAATTTGCTAGAAAAAGTGGAGTCACTAAAATTAAATCTAAATATGTGACACAAAAGAAAAAAAATATGTTGAAACCATAAATACACCTACGCGAATCTGAAGTGTATTGAGTTCTTCAGTTACTTCAGTAAGTTGATAACAGAAGGCTGTACATATAATTTAGAGGAGTAGAATTGAAGTGACAACTATTGCTCTCACAAAATATGGCCACAAATAATGAAAGTGAAGAATGAAGATGTTGCAGTCTCTTGAATCAGCATGAAACTGCATGGGCATTAAGAAAATTGGGTAATTAAAAAAATTCTGCTTTGCATCCTGCAAAAGATTGCTCACGTTCAATGAACAGAGAAGTAGTCACTTGGATGTGGAGCATAAACACACTGAGGTTGATGATTTTTAGTATGATTAGACAAAGAAATTCGAGCACAGAAAATCATACATTCCCTAACTGAACATACAGAGTAGAAAATTAACAGATTGAGTAAGGGGATTTCTCTGGCCTCTCTTTTGCATAGAGTGAAACAGATTATGAAGAAACCTAGATCTGAGATTCTTAAACTTGTCATGTGTGACATACTTCAAAATGCTTATGAAAGCCGTGTATTAAGAAGTTTCTTTCTAAGCATACAAATAGATGAGGAGAGAGGCTGTGAACTGCTTCTGTTGCCACTGCAGATGGTAGGATGTGACTAAAATATTTATAGTCAAAACTGTCTTGAAAAACACGTTTTCAAGAAAACAAACAAGCTGATTCCTAACGTTAGTCTGTGCTTGGTTAGATAATAAATCTATGCATATGATGTCATTAAAAAGTGTAAGACACTTGTCTCAAGTGTGGCCTATAGTATTTGTGTGGGCATAAACACTTTATTAGAAGACTCATTTGAATGTGAATAACTTTATACGATAGAAAGGGCTGACTTATTTTTCCCATTCAGAGTGGATGGGAAATGAGTGAAAAACATGCATCAGTGATAAACCAGTTAAGGTAACTGGGGAGAGTGTTAATAGAAGTCAGAGGGACATCTGGAAGTCAAATGTGACTGGAAGTTTAAAATATCTTTATTACATAAAAAAGAATAATGTCAGGTTTTTATTTTACTGGTCTGAACTGGCAAGACCTGCTCTTGAGCCTCCCAAGTCCCTGAGCATCAGTGGGGATGAAGCATCATCCATAGTATTGGAAAATGCAGCTAGGGAGCACTTAAACTGACTCGATATAGACTAGCCCGTGGGACCAGACGGGATGCACGCAAGGGCGCTGAGTGGGATGGGTGATACTGGGAAGGCTGACAGACACATAATGAGCCAACTAATGGTGGTCATTGTAGAGCCAGACTCTAAAGATCACATGGGCAAAAGAAAAGGTGCAATAGGCTCAAGTTGCAATACAGGAAATTTGTTCAGAAATAAGAGAAATTGTTTCCCTGATTGTTTTGAGGGTGGTCAAGGACTGCAGCAGGTGCCTAGAAGGGTTGAGGAGCAGATATTTAAAACTTGACTGGATGAGTCCCTGGGCAACTGATCTACCTGAGACTTGCTTAGTTCAGGGTGGGACAGATGTCTCCACAGATTCATTTCAACTTCAATTATTTTGTGGTTCTATGAATTAAGAATATTTCTGATGAGGTTTTTTCAATTATTGCCAGGTAAAACTGAATTAAACCATCTTCTTCAAACAAACAAATTTTAAATTTATTATTACAGCTGAATACACTTAGACTCTTTATGAAAATGTAGAAGGACAGAGAGTAAGAGAGGCTTTTATGCTCTCTTTGACTCTTTTGAAATATCAAATGTTATTTCAGATAACAAGTTTCTGGAGAATGCAGAAGTAATGAAGTTTTAACAGTATTCAACCCAGGGTTGTGGTGTCTTAGCTTGAGTTCTTCCTCTCCCCCATATAACTAATCAACTTTGAGAGCTGGAGTGCACATGCTCCCTTTCAAAGAACAGTGTAGCAGCCACTCTTTACTCTGGCCTTATGTTCATACTTTTATTACAGTCGATGTTTATATTGGAAAACTGTAACCTCCAGCATCTGACTGTGAAAAACAAGGTGGATATAATGAACAGTGCTTCCTGCTATTCAGAAACAGAATTAAGAATGATCCCTGCTTTGGTTTTTGGCATATAATAAGAAGTCATATTGACTTAGTATTTGGGGTTTTTAATTCTCATTGGGAAGTTTGCAGGGCATGGTAAAAAAAGATATAATTCACAGATGTTTCTCAGTACCTAATAAAGATGTATTTTATTATGGGAAACACATGCATTGTCTGTTTCAGATTTTTTATTAAGAATAATTATGATAAGCACTTATGCAAAGCATTTAAAACAGATTCAAGCATGGTTATGTTGATGTTCCTTCAAGGTCTGATTCTCTAACAGCATTTGATCCTGTCGGATGTTAGTGGTGAGATTCAGTTGCCTAAACGTAATGTCTAGTGCCATTTTAAACATCCTAAAGTAATTCTGTCTGGTCTCCACCTACTTCTCAGAAAAGGCATAGGTATGTCACAAGTCCTGTGTTGTATTTGTCAGCCCTATGCACACCTCTGCATAAGAAAACAAGTCCGCACAGACACAGTGCTAAGTAGATTTATATCATCAGATGTATCAGTTGATGTGACTGTACTTCTTGACTTTATTTAAGGCCATATGGGCAATTATCCTGTACAGATGCTATAAGACACTGGGGTTTTGTTTCTTCATTGTGGCCTTTTCCAGTTTTTGATGCTGTCCCTCCTTCATGTGGAGAAAGCCATAAGGAAAAACCACTGTGTATAGATCCAAAGGCCTTGGTTGTCTTTCTCAAAAGTTAATTCCTTTCTCTTGCTGCTGCTTGCCAGTTGTCATTGCTAAAGGTCCACCAGACCTTTATTTCATTTCTGAGCCCCAGTCATCCAGCTGTGCTTGAACCCAACAAGAGCACTGCTTTGCCTCCGTGTGCCACATAGGAAGTGGCACCTTCCTTACTGCCACCTTCTTTAGTGCTGTTCTGTAGGAGTGGCATCTCTTTTTTCTATATATGATGCAGTATGTATACATGAGTCTCATTCCTCAGCCCTGGAGAAAATGAATGAGTACCATGTGAGTCAGAGCAAGTAAAGCTTTATCTGATTTGTCTCTCAAAACTCTGATTTTTGTATTTATCAGACTTGTGCTTTAGCCTTTCTTCCATATCTGTGTATTTCCTTATTATGACTTCTTTTTGTGATAGAAATTCATTTATTATTTGATGTATAATGGTGCCTAATAAGAAGTTTATTCTTTTCTTCTGTATCTCTTAATGACAATAAATATTTTTGCCTCCTATTAGACACAAAAATATGTTAGGAATTAAAACTGTCAGCCTTAAAATGCTCTTTGCTATCCTGTCATAAAAGGTGTCATTAATAGGATAACGATTTTCAGATGTTGCCTTATTTTTATTCTAAAACCCTACTCTTCCGTATGTATTAATTTTATAACTTTACATTACAAAGTAATCAAATTTTATTATGTAGAATTTTTTTTATCCTCAACATTGTGCTAGTTTCTCTGGGAAGTGATATTTTCACTTCACCAGCTGGGGCAGAATTCCACAAATCAGTCAGGGTTTCTGTGGGAAGCTGGCAAGTTCTAGGAGGAGTTTCTGTGTATCACAGAGGGATAGATTGTACAAGGTAGTTTTTTTCTTTGGAGTACTCCATTACATATCCCTGTGTAGAAGAGGTTATGAGGGTTTTTCTAGGTTCTCCAGGATGGAACCGATTGTTGCATATAGTTTGAGGTGAAAAACACATTATCCAGGCCATCTTATTTTGCTTTATACCCTCTCTTAGTCTTCCTTTCCACAGCACCTTGAATTTCAACAACATTTATTCAGCAATTAAATAACTCTAAATGGAAAGTCTTAAAAAATGCATTATGTTGTTCTGTGTAAGTCAAATTCTGGGCTAGAAAACAGATGATGATGTGTAGACTTCCTTAGGTGCGTGTCCATTTGCATATTTGTATAGAGAGGTTGGACTTAGTTCAGTTATTTTTACATTCTAGATCCGATTTGCTACTTGTGACAGCACTTGAGAGTGTGAAGTATCTGCCTACTTTATTTTAAAAATTTAGTCTTGCTGAAGTGGATGAAAATCAATTTAGAACTGTGGGTTGAAAATGAGGAATGTTCATCCAATATTTTCATAGTAGGGAATAATTCAATTCAGCACAATCATACTTGAAATATAAACACATTTAAAACCTATTATTGTAATTGCATCAGCTGATACAACAGAACTAACCGGATTGATTCCCTAAAATATATATTGCAGTTACTAATACCTATTGGAAGAAAATTTGTTGGCTACTTCTACTGCATACTGTGCATTAAATTTAAACATCTGAAGCTTAAATTCTTTGTTACGCTTCAGGATTCATTTCTAGACTTTTTTTTCCTGATGCTGAAGAATATAACAAGTAAAGGAATCATCCTATCCCAATCATCTAGGATGATACCAGGACTCAATTTTCACATTGGGATGAAATGTTGAAAAATACAACATTATTTGAGTCACCATTCTTGAGAAGGTAAGATAATGTTATATCTCTTTCAAACATGAAAGTTAGTAGAGCGATCAGTGTTTTTTTTGAAAGAATGGTGGAAGTATTGGTATAGTCTTATGTTAATAACCTATCCTAAGTAAGGTTTAGTGTTCAAAGTGGCATAGAAGTTTATATTAAGTGTATAGTATCTACTATTTCATTTTACAATCACAGTGTTTACTTTCTTGTCGATGGCTCTGGGATGCATCAAGTTTGAAGACAACTAAGTAAAAAACGACTTCTGTCTGATATAATCACATCGGAATTTACTGAATGTTTCATGGTTGTTCATTTGTTTGAGTGCTAATATAATTCTGAGTTGCTATGGCAGATGTGCCAAAGGCCCAGTCTTGCCTCAAGTTTATGTCATTCAAGATCCCTTAAAAATACCCAGAAAGAACAGCCCCTGCACTGCAGAGCTTGAAATGTAAACCCTCATGTCATGGAAATACTTAGGATTTGGCATGACTATCACTTTTAACAGTCTTCACGTTAAGATAGATTTCCACTCAAAAGGACAATGTGTTTTAAATTGAATCAGGACTAGGAAGGGAAATTGACTTTAAGCCCAGTTGAAAGCTGGTTTGATTATGTCACATTTCCAACCTATAGATGTTCCAATACAAAATAACGAATAAATGAAGATAGAAAAATAGCAGATTTTAAAAATAATTTTTAATTAGTTCAAAAGCATTTCAGGTATTTTGTTAACTCTCTCATCACTACTGATGCCTACAAATAAGCTATCTATTTTTAGTTTTATTTCTCCTTATTTTACTTGATCCATACAGATTTATTTGTATGTGTATGTGGTCTGTGCACATATAGAAGAAATACCGTAACAACAAGAGTTGCACTGTCTATAGTTCTGTTTATCAAGATCTGAACTGTCTGTCTATGAAGAATAAACTTCTCACTCTCTCTTCCTTGCTGTGCTGACGACCAGCTGCATAGTGTAACTAAACACATTTATAGTTTCATAGAATGAAGGATATTTACATTTTTATTGCACAGGCTGCATACCATTCATAGCTTTGACCTTGGGTTACTTCTGTTCAGACTGGAACTTCATGGCCAGTGAAAATTTGTAAGTATATGGATTTCCTCAGGACTCACATTAATACTTATCTAGATTTCCTGGGCTTTGTCATTTTCCATTATTTCATGTCATGTACCTCTACAGACATATTAAGTTTTCCTTGAATTTGACTTGTCTAGTGTGCTCTTTAGCCATGTTCATGTTCTCAGTAATAGAGTAAACCTCTATGGAATGGAAAATATGAAAAGTTCAAAGTCTACACTTCAAACTTATCAAGGCACTTATCTCAGTAGTGATGTATTCTTTGTTGCTCTGTCTTTTCATTAAATAGTGTTCTTGGCTGCTGGCATGGCATGCGAATGTTTTATTTCAAACTGTTCGCTTGGCCACCTGAGAGACTGTTCTTTGATTTCTGGTGCTATTAGCATGTTTTAGAATGAGAAGATATATATCTTATATATCAATACTGCATAGATATTATATAGAGAGTATAAACATCAGATATAATAAGAGTGAGCCAAATCCCAAAGTAATAGTTAGACAATGAGTAAAGCAAACAACTTTTTATGGGTGGAAGTTGTCTAGGGTTTTTTCCTCCTATATCAGTTTTCACACTTTCAAGTTTAATTTTTGGAGGAGAAAATGTATATCCTTGCCAATATCCCCCTACAACTCTTTGTGCATCTCCATGTGTCTTCTTTGTTCCAGTGGAAAAAAATTCAGTAAAGACTGTAGTGAATTCATGAAACCCATTCGAACAGAAACTTGGTTTCCGATCTAGTGTATTGGGACTCTTCATCAGTAATTAAAAGACATAGAAACTGGGTGTTTATATATACATTTCTATGTATAAAGTTATCTGCTTATACAGCCAGAATGGTGTGTGTGGGGAATGTGCTTTTCAGCTATGGCAGCTACAGGTTTTTGGTGAATAGTTTGAGCAGCCAAAGCCTGGCAATGACAAGGCACTTGTTCTCCTTTTCCTCAGGAAGCCCATGATAAAGCTGGAGTTAGTCATGTGTTGCCAGATTTTCCTCCATTTCTCATTCTGGTTTATGAAGTTTTACTAATGCCACTGTACTCTTGTTCTTAAGTGTTGATGTAACTTACAGTGCTCATCTGTGAGTGGTATGGCAGGCTAACTGAGCGATCACTCATCGTGTAGCTAATTCTGGTTCAGGAAAATTTTCCAAATGGGAGACCACTTTCCTCAACAGTAATATTTACTTTTTCCCCTGTACTTTGCCTAATTCAGTTTTGTGCTGGGGATACAGACCCTCAATCCATTTGATAGAGACAGAAACACTGAAAATCTTCTAATTCCTTCCTCTGATGCAGTCCACACAGCAAATTCACCTCTGAGCTGCTGCAAGTTGTTAGGAGGTACCTCTGTCCTCAGCCCGTTGAAGCTCAAGTTGTCCACAGCCTGGGCTCACCAGCAGTTCTTCCGGACAGCTGGTAGGAAAACAGGCAGGTTGTTACAGATTGGTTACAACTTCTTTTTTTCCAAAACATCCATTTTCTGCAACTAGCATTTTCCAAGGAAAAGCTATTTCAGTGGGAAATTGCTGATCTGCTCTAAACACCACCAGCAGGAGAGGTCACTCTGTAAGTTTGGCAGTCTTATTACACAGCTGTAGCTATGGACCTCTGAGTCACAAGCATTAATTTATGGGAATTGAATTCGTGAGAAAACAGGTACATCCTAGTGGGTGTAATGCCTCAAGTAGGGAACAAGACAGCAGAATCTGAATGCCAGTGATACAGATTGGGTATCTCCTACGAGCATGGCATGTTTAGACTGCGAAGTCTCTACCTGTTTGGAAATACACTCTTTTAATTGAGAACAAAAGCTGGGAGCTGCACAGTGAGGGCTGTTGTGACATGGAGCTATCTCAGGGAGAAACTGATCCTTAGTTAGAACTTGTGTTAATTTTCTTTGTAATAAGAATAGAATCTATTATTTTCTCCTAAAGATAATTTTGGCTCTTCAAAGCAAATAGGAGCATGAAATATGGCAAAATTGCTTTAATCACTAATATTAGTAGATAGAAGGCAAGAAGAGCAGATCTGTTAAGATTATCCTTTTAATTATGAGAGCTTCTTTCTAACAGGTCACATTTCTATTTGGAATCATATTTAAGCCACTTGCCACATTGAAAATCTTTAATATTTTAAATCATGTCTGATTTTCTTATTTGACGGTATTACCATCCCAGTCTGGCAGCAGAGCTTATCAAAGTCCTGTCCCCTCAGCACTGTGAATTTGTTCACATTCTAAAACTTCATTTTTTATTAAATTAACAAATCAATAGCTAAAAGGATCAATGGATACAGTAGCAGCTGGTTTAATCTCAGCAGAAATGGATTGCTGCCAAATTCCATGTTGCTGTTTAAATTGAATCAGCCAGACGTATTTTGCTCAAAAAGCCAATTGTGGTGAAAGAAGAGCATTTTGTTTAAAAATTGTATATAAAATTGGTGGTCCTTTGTGTGTGTGCGTGTGTAAACACACGCGCACACACACACACACAGTACCACCTTTTTCTTAAGAGACCTTAGGAAACAGAAATTGCTTTACTCAAGACACCATCTCAGTACTTTCTTATGGCTCTGTTTGTCCAAAGCTGGCACTGCTGTTTATAAAAATGTAAAAATATTTCTTTTTTTTTGTTTGTATTGTAGGTTTTCTGCTCTACATCTCTAAACATTTGATACTGCTTTCTATTTTCTCAGTCGTTCAGTGTATACATACAATACAGATAATTTTCTTTTTTGTCCCTGAATGCCAAATAGCTAAGTACAAAAGTAGGCATTTTACAATCCTTATCACACACCATTAGACACTAATGTACTATAATAATGATCTTGATAATTGCTCTCTCACCTCACAGCACACCTGTGACTCGGATAATACATTTTCAGATCTTTTATATAAATTAAATCTCCTATCAGTATTACATAATGAAAATTCTGCTGTTAATGTTAAATGGTGAACATGTAAAGTACCATATGTAGAACTGTGATTTAGATGGGCATGAAGCATTAGAAATTCCACTGTTTGATGAGATTAGTCTTTGGAGAAATGGATAATATAAATGTTTATTGAATTTTGAGCATGTAAGACAGAGGAGTGGACTAGGTCACTTTGTCCAGAGCCAGAAGTTTCCTATATATTTTTTTATGTTAGCAAATTGTTTACAGTGGATTTAAAATGTCATAGGTTATAGAACTTCTTTATCCCCTGGGAGAATATTTCACAGCTGAACAGATATTCCTGTCTAAAATTTTCTTCTTATCATCTGGAGTACACTTTTTCCTTTGTTTTCCTTTTTCTTTTTTTAACTTTGTACAGTTACTCCACTAACCTATCACCCACCTTATCCTCACTGATTACCTCTTCTGTGTGTTTATATGCTCTATGTATTTGTACACTATCTTCCTCCTCTTCTGGAGTTTGCTGCTTAGCCAAGCTCCTCATATTTAGCTGTTTTAGTCTTTGTTAGTTTCTGCAGCACAATACGTTCTCCATGTTGCTTTTCTTTTAAATCATTCCAACTGCTCAAGCTCGTTCTGGCAAAGGGTTTCTCAGAAATGCAGATATTATTGCAGATAAAGTATCATCAGAACTGTCCATCAAAGTTCCCGGCTCAAGGTTGCAGTTTTGCACTTATCCGATGATCTTGTCAAAACCTTTAGTTATAAACTCAAGCTTATTTTTCTGTGATGTCTTACATTTTGGGTCTGTGTCCTTGGATTTTGCTACTTAAAGCAATTGTTTTCAGAATGTTTGTTTCCTATTTTTTATTAGATGCATTAGGTTGGACTGACCTACTTGTATTGGGCATCATGAGATGCTCACCTGAACTGCTTGACTTTTACTAAAACATGAGAAGAAATAATTTGTAGTATCATTCAGCCAGGGAAATCTGTAGAAACATCAGTATGTGTAAGTGAGAGAAGGAAAGCAGAGAACTTAAAAATGCTTGGAAAGTTGGGTTTTTTCGTGTACGTGTATTTTAAATGTAACGGGTTTACAGGCAGTCCATTTTGTGCGTTATTCTGAAATGTGATAGAATTTTTTAGAAGAGCCATTTTTGTCCAGTTGAAAAGATGTCTGACATTAAACTTAAGTTCCACAACATGCATCATGTTAGGATCATGCGGAGGGTACTTAGAAACCTAAGAAAATTTTCATCCAGGTTATATGTACAGTCCACTCATTTTCAAGAATGGATTTGAATATTAAATAACATTTATTTTAATGGCAAAACCAATGTGATATAGTAACTGGTCAGTCAAGGAGGTGATTAAAAATGAGAAGTGAATGTTTAATAAACAATCTTAATTAAAGAATAGGGTGTCCCATAAGAGGCAGATTTAAAAAAAAAACAAACAACAAAAACCACAACAAACACTAGTCTTAGAGTAAATCGTGGTTGACTCTACCAAATATGAAAGGGCAAATAAAGTCCTTTTGTTTTCTGTCATTGCATGGCACACAGAGAAGTCCTTCTAGCAGTCTGATGCTGGTCCTTAAGTGTCATCCTTCACCTTCTGCAGCCTTCCAGCATGCTGTGCCCAATAGTATGAGAGAGACAAGAGCATCTCCCATCCTTTCATCTCCTCTTAGTGGCCTGATTGAATTGCAGTCCTGTTTACTCATTGAGCACATCTGGCATTTATTCAATGAGATTAAAGTTGGTTAACCTTTATTCCTTTTTTACCTAATTTTGCTTAATTGTTTCTACTTTTGGCACATCAGTTGGACACGTTTCCTGTTTTTTTCCCTCCCAAAAGAGGAACGTGACACAGAAGACATCTCACACCCTCTCTACTCTAAGATTTAGGAAGAATCTTTTTCTCCAGGATGTCTTCCCCAACAAACCTGTCACATGGCGGACAGTTTCCTTTCCAGCGTCTCCTCATTTCTCCCAAAAATGAATCTGTTGGATCTGAAATGCCAGAGATAAGACAAAAAAAAAATGTAGTGACCTTGCTATTGGTGCGTCATATCTGCACAGTCTGAGTCCTTACAAGACTGAAAGTATTTCTGCCTTTTCCGTTGAGCCTACTTAGATTTGAGATTTTACTGTCAGGAGTTTTTCTTTCTTATTTCTGAGTGCTTTCTAAAATCAACTTTTCCTTTGATCTCTTATCCCTACTTTTACTAAGTCCTGAGGCTCAGTCTGTCTCTGAGATCATAGAAATCTGCATGGGGAAGGCATCACTTCTGCCATGGTATGACCCAGACATTTCTCTTTAAGAGGGAGTGCTGCGCTATCTAGTTCAGGTCATCAAAAGCCCTAGGACAGAGAATAAAGTTATTCTCCATCCATATGGCTGTTCCCAAGGTCTCATCCCTCATCTAGTCTCCTCTAATTCTTCTGAGAATTTATTTCTCATTGCTCAAAAATCCTTCAGCAAAGAAAAAGATCCCAGAAAGATTAGGAACGAGGTAGTTATATCAGTGCTGGCCATCTGGTCCCTGTAAGAGGGGACGCAGGGAATGGCCCTTCTGTTATGTACCTTCCTGTCCATGTAACCATAAGCCTCTTTCTACAGTTATAGCTGGCCTCAGAGGGAAGAGATCTCAGAATTTTCATCTCTATGCTTATATAGTTTTCCCCAAATATTTCCGATCATGTGGCAAAGAAGGAGGCCTTTTGGGCTCCTTTTCAATTGCCTGTCTCCTTCTTGGGAAATTATCTGGTCTCTGCTTGTCTCTTTTCTTCATAGCCAAAAGAGTCCAGCCATCTGTTTCTCCACTGTCCAGGTATTTTGAGCATTTCCTTGATTTCAAATCAAATATCAGAATCCCCTCAAAAAGGCTTCTGTATTTTGATGAGCATTATAAGGCAAACTGGTAGGTTGATGCAACTCAGATAACTGTAGAGAATAAAACACAATTCTTGGGCTTACCCTGGAAACATAACAGGCAATTGCCTGACACAAAGCTAGCTCCTGAAGGGTTGCCCAAAGGCTGTTGGATTTCTCCCTGTCCAGACCCGAATTTCTTTTCCTGTTGTTCCTCATCCTCTCTAATTTTGGCAGTAGCAAGTTAAACAAACTCAGTGCTTGGACTGTGCCACAGTTGGGCCCTGTGAGATGGGAAAGTAAGACAATATCTCCTTTATTTTTACTGCTGCTGTATATCAGCAGTTACCACAGTTTTACCTGACAGGCACATCTACCTTCTCAAATCCTTCTCTTTTGATGAGTCAAGAGGCATTAAGAGGACTTAATTTTGATTTTGAGGCTGACATTTTGAACCTCACTTCAGATCACCTTTGCTTGAAGATACATCTCATAGCTCACACTGAGCAGCATGGGCACAGAAAACCTCGTTCCACCTAGTGACAGGCCAGCAGATGTCAGAGATGCACGGTTGAGCAAGTCAGGTTGATAGAGTGTATGCACACTTTTAAAGAGTATGAAAGCATCCTGAAATCCCTGGAAATGTCCCAGGCTTCAAAGGGAGAAAAAAGACTACCTTTCCACGACAGTCCTAGGACCTTTTGTGATAGATCTCAGAGGTCTCAGAAACATCGCTGAGCTCCATTGCTTTGGGAATTTTGACCCACTTCTGACCATCTCCCATCACAACAGTGTGCTGAGAGACAAAGATTCTCTTCTGTTTTCTGTTTCCCTCCTTCATTTTTTTTGACAAGTTGTCATAGCAACATACTACCTGAGGCCAGGCTGGATCCTGGCCACTGATACTATAGAAAAGCCATGACTCAGTTTACACCTGTGTTACCTACCTAGCCTGGTCTTCCCCTCCCTTTTCAGCTACCACTTCCCTTTGGCAGAAAAACTGTGCTCTTCTGGCTCTAGATGTTTTCAAGAAGTTTCATTTTTGTATCAAATGAAAGAGATCTTACTATGATTATTTCCTAATGCTGTTGGGGGTGCAGGATTGACACTTGTCTTCAGAAAACTGAATGGCTGTATGTGCAGGTTCATGATGATGACAGTAATTGCAACACCATCATTTCAGAAGTGGCCTAGCTTACACATAGTCACATTTTGATTACAGCTTCTTCATAGAAGGAGCTCAAATATGTTTTAGTCTATTAACATTTTCAGAACATAGTCCCACCCCTTTCACCAAGACTTTTGGAGATGACATCTCCAAAAGCTAGATCTCTTCCCATGCTTTGACAAGTAACTACTGGCTGGCTTGCAGGTCTGTGGAAAGCATGTAGGGCTCCATTTAATCTGCTTTCAGTGTTTAATTTTCTCTTAGTAGTTTGACCTTAGAATACAGACCTTAAAATTCACCAGAATTTGGGGTTAGGGATGACCACAGTGTGAATGTGCATATGAACACATCTTGAGGTGGCTCCAGTGACTAATGGGTCATATTCCCTTCTTTGATTCCCTCCACAGTAAGCTAATTGTGGTTTGGGGAGAGACAGAACATGGTGTGTTTCCTTCACCTTGTTGTTCAAATTGTCATTACTAGCACCTAGCAATTCTCTTCACTCACCCCCATCCATCACAATATTTCAGTGGGATGGAGAGTGGCAGGCAATAAAATGTCTCCTGGAATATAAATCGACTCCTAATTTGTTTTTCTCTAAGCCATTATTTCTTGTGCGATGGTCTTCTCCCAGGTGTTTTAGGCCTGTCAGTCAGTTGTTGCAGGCACTTGTTTTCATTTTCCAGGTTGGGGTATCTCTGGACCTGGCAGTAACAAAGTGAAACACCTAGCAGCTGTAATGCCATGTTAAACCCGAGCAAAATCCAAAGCTTGTCACACACAAAATCTAAAACACAAACTACATTACCAGAAGGGCAAACTGTTCCGCACCAGGATCTAGTTCAGTTCCCAGGATGTTGATGAAAGAGTGCTCTGAGCTTCCTGATCCCTGGTGGAAGATTATTTGCTGTGAGACATTGACTGATAGAATAGGGATGTCTGTGCTTTCCATGTCACAGCAGAGTATTTTGGGACAGTAACAAGAACTTCAGTGCTTCAGTGCTGCCTCTATCTGCATTACAGATATTTACCTCATAGATGTGCTTTCTGTGTTACTTCTGCTGGAAGTTACATTTACTATTTGCTTATATCCTGGAAGCCAACAGAACAACTCACTGGCTGATTGCTTTCCAGGTAATCAGCTTGCCCAAGAAGGGTCGGTTAGTTCTGCTTCGTTTGTGAGCACGTCTCAGAAGAAACTTCCTTACAACACAAGAGCACTCAGCAAGCCACCAGTGCTCCTTCACTGAATTCAGTCATAGAGAATTTTGTGATACCACAAGCTATCTAATTATCAAATTGAGATGGACAAAACTGGACTGTAGTGCTTAAAAAATAAATAAAAATAAAACCACTGGGTTATATAATAATAACTAAAAATAAAACCACTGGTATCTGGCATACAGTGAAGAAAAATAAAATAAATTAGGCTAGTTGCTAATTTACCATAGTAAATTTAGGTTGGCTGTTTTCTTAGGAGAGCCCAGTGAAGATCTTACATGAAATGTCCAGGTCTCTGACTGTACAGACAACACCAAATCACTTCTATCTCTCTTTCTACTGTTTCCGCTCTCCTTTGGTACAGAAGACTCCATTAACTGGACCCTCCTCCCTGACCGTGAATGCCTTAACCACAGGATGCATCTTCTGCAAGTTCCCAGTAAATGCACAATAATTTACCAGATTGGTGAAAACAGCTTCTAGACTATGTTAGTAGGTTTCAAAATGGTTGCAAAACTAAGGGTTAGGGGTTATATATTATTATTATATATTTACTATTATTTATATTTATTATTTCATATATATATACTGCGTCACCATCTGAACAGGCCTCCTCTGCAATTTGTCAGCTGGGCGTGTTAATGTACATATAAGTGTTCCCATGAATTGTCTCATACAAAGGAAATGCTGGCAGTTGCCAGGTGTTTTTCTCCAGTTAGGTGTTTTTCTCCAGTACTAACAAATTCTGATTCTTTCTGTTCTGTCCACTCTATTCTGGGTAAAGTCTGCGGGCAGTAAAAGGCTGCATTTTCCCTGTAACACCCTTCTGCCTTTGAAGCCCAAGAGAAAACATCAGTCATTTGTTCGGGTCAGTTCTATTTCTGTGTGCTTTGCTTGAACTTAATGTGTCAAAGAAGTAGAGACCAAAGTAATTCCATGTCCCTTGAATTATTTTAGTGGACTGAGATGAGTGAAAGTAAGATAGAAGCCATGGCACATTGCATCTGAAATGATGTTCAATTTGTTATAGCATATTAAATACTGGCCACTGCACTACTAACATTGAACCTGTTGGAACACTTGCCAGATTTGCCCAGCCACTAGGAGGATGCTATTATCTGCTAATAATACCACTAGAATTCCATGTTTCTGGTTAGTACGTAAAAGGCCTGCCCAGTACATAAAAGGCCTGCCCAGTAATTCGTCAGTTTAGCTAAAATGTCTCACTTCAGCAGTGAGTTGTTTGGTATTAACTAATAAAGGGTGTATTTAATAAAATATAATATTTAATTAAAAAAAAACTCAGTGCTAACTTATCAAAAAGTGAGTCCAAGTAACAATTAGGAAGCAACAGCCCACCCCTATGAAACTGATCGTTAGCTCTCCATCATTGCTTTGAATGTCTGGGCATCATATTTTTTATTTAAACAATGTGCCAACTGCAGGCTGTGCTGAAATGCATAACCATCCGTTGCAACAGCTTGTCTGGCTAGCTATGTATAAATTGCAGTAATTCCAGCTGCTTTCTCACTCCACGGTGTACCAGACACCTCACCTTTGCTTCTGTATGTTTTATACAGAAAACAAGAGACAGATGATACTCTTAGTGGTCATTGAAATATTTTTGTAGGCAAAGAGACTTCCCTGCCTTGGGGATTGTCTTGGGGACTTCAGTCTTCCCTTATGCATGCAGAGGATAACACAAAAAAAGTATCTCTTCAACTTTTTATGGTTTGGGGGTGGCTTTAGAAATCTGGGCAAACTTGCATGTGTAGACTCAAGGAGCCATAAAGGGATTATTGTTATTTATGGTGTGAAGAGAGTTCTTCCTTTTTAGGTGCTTTTGAAAAGTCAAGTTACTTTTTGAATTCTAGCACTTTGCTACTGGCTATGAGAATGGATAATCCAAGAATCTTGATGGTTCCTCAGATTTGCCTCTGCAGTGGTGTGGTGTTTCCCTAGCCTGCCTCCCAGGCTCCTTGGCAGTTATTGAGGAGAGGGGGAAAGGCACCGTTTCTGTCTTTCACATCTCTCAGGCATAGTAGCTGGCTAAGTCATGTTGTCCTGAACAGCGTTCCCATCTTCATGGCTAAAGTACTATACCGTGTCAAAGCAAGGTCTTAGAAATTCAGATGAGTTCTCCTCCTGCTTGCTGGAGATGAGTTATGACTGCTACTCATCAGGCCTCAGGGACAGTATGTCTAGTCTGTCCCCAGTGTCATGAAGTGCCGGTGCACCTGATGAGCATTAGCATCAAGGATAGGAAGGTGGTTGCAGCCGTTATGCAATATTGTCACAGTTTGAAACTCTAGTTTTTCACAAACACCACAGGAGTCCTTTCCTCTGCCTTGCTGCAACAGTGATAGCTGATAGGGACTCTTTTCAAAATGATCTTGCAGAAATCTTTTCTTTCTGAATTCAGAATTGGAGTTTAAAGTTCTTCCTGGCTTTGACTGACCAGATGAGTTGGAAGTGGTTCTGATTTCTGAGTTCTTGCGGGCTCCTCATGAAAACATGCAATTTGAGTTTTCAACCAACCCGTTGGGGAGACTTTCAAAATACAGCTCCTGCTTCAGCCTGCTGGGGCAGGATGCTGAAAGCAGTGCCAGCCACACAAGTGAAGAGAGTGTACAAGAGGGAACACAAATGTTGCTGAGGTAGCTTACCTAGTATGACCAGTATGACCTTTTGGTATTTGCATTAATGTTTACAATTAATTTTTTCCTAACCTCCTGCTCAGCCCTTCAGTGGAAAGGCTGACATTGCAGTCTGGAAACTGTTATTGCTGGGTTTGATTTGATTATAGGGAATGAAGATTTTTCATCTTCCCATACCTCTTGCCAATTAAGATTGAGAGTCTCATAGTTGATTCAAATATCATTATTCCACAAACATTGTTAAGATTGCATGTACTTCAGTTTTGCATTAGAAAGGAGTCTATAAAGAAGCATCTGTAATACTATGGATGAAATTTTAATTAAACTTAATTGGGATCATGAAGGAGATACCAGAAGCATCATTAAGCCTAACACTTTATGTACCATGGAACAGAGGTTGCTTCCAGTTTTATACTTCAGCAATATTAAGACAAGTAACTCAAAGACATCCCCTTTCTGTTGGCTTTTTTCTGTTCTTACGCTTCTTTATTGCTGTGTTAAGTCCTTTTTCTGTCTGTGTTCAAAGAAGGTCTGAGTTCATTGTTTTCTTCCAAATATTATCAAAAGTGACTGGGAATCTTAACTGAGAGGCCTCTTTGTGTGATGTTTGTACGCCTTGAAAGCTTAGCTGTGCTAGATAAAAGAGACTGGCTAGGATACATTCTGAAAGTGCAGTATTTATAATGCATGATGGAAGAAAGGGGAGGAGGATGGAAAGAGCTTGTAATTAATTCCTATTTTTTATAAGTATTATGGATTATAGATCTGTAGCATGAGCTGATATCAAGCATAGTATCAGAGATGTTGCATGTGTCTTCCCAGAGCAATACAACCTGTAAATGAAATTACCTGTAACTCCAGTCTTGTGCCTTTCTTAATCAGACTGCCAGTCAAGTTCCTCTCTGTCAGCTGTGGTAGATTTGAAATGTGTACAAGCAAATTTATAACTGAGATGAGACTGCTCATATTATTTTCCATTTTTGACCTAAGCTGCTGTTTGCTTTGACCCCTAAAACATGTCTCATTTTAAGAATTACAAATCTAATATGAGGAGGTGGATTGTTATTTACCATCCTTAGGTAATATAAGAGGATCTCATTTTAATAGATGTTTACATTTTGTAACAAAAAAAGTTCTTTTATCATAGAAAAGGCGTTATGCATCATCAAATGGAAAGATCTCCATTTTGGTTTTTGGTTTCTCTGAGTTTTAAAATAAACTTTATTTCAGAAAACTTATGCAAATTGTGAGAAGCAGAAACAATCACTATCTGTAGTATGTGTAGCATGATGAAGACTCCAGTTCCCTCAGAGCTCCAGATACTCTAAGATGCAGACTCAGCCTGTGATGCAGTGGGATCAAAGTCTGGTCTATTTTATACTTCCCAGGGTACCAAGCACTTAGCCTCTTTTGATTCCCTTAGCACCTGACTAAGATGCACACATCCTTTCACTGAGGGATCATATATTTTTATCATCATATTTAATCTTTTTTTTTTTTTTTTTTTTTTTTTATAAAAATACAGAGAACAGCTGCTGTCTTATGGGACCTTTTCAAATTGAGAACTTGGAGTCCTAGACTTAAACAGCACAGATAATAATTCATGCTAACATAGAATACAGCTAGTATTGAAAAGAAAGGCAGAAGAGGCGCAAGATAATGTTTTGAAACAAAGCAACAGGAAGGTATTTTTTTAATTTCCGAATACAGTGAATGTATTTTTTTGTGCATTCATTAAAAAATTTCAGTAGGGAATATATATGGGTATTATGCCCCAGTACTCATAAAAACAGAATGAGTAGAGGAGGAAAGCAGATTCTGGAATAATTGCAGAAGGAAAGCCCAGGAAAACTAGCTTGGTAGGCAAGTAAGATCATCATGGTAGAAAAGAAAAATTTCAAATTCTTAGAATGAAACCAGTAAGGAAGTGAATAAAACAAGTGATCCATGGTGTCACTCTGCTAAGCAAAGCTAAAATTTATCTGTTATACAGGAATACAGAGTAGATTATCATAGTGATAGTTACCAATGGCCATACAGTGCAATTAAAATAATTATTATAACTAAAAAACTCTAAATGCTGTGCCAAAAGGGTGACAAATACTTATATATTTTTCTAAAACTAAACACTGTATGATATGCACATATTAGTGATTTTATATATTAATTGAAAATGTAGATGCGAAGTGTAAGTTACAGTATTGTGGCTGAGTTTGTTAACAGAGCCAGCTGTTCATCCCTCTCCAGTGTTCTATTCAAAAATAAGTCTATTAAATAAAACCAGTATAATATCAAAGAAATATGCCAAATGGTACAGTCCCTTGTTATTCTTTTGATAAATACAGATCACTGAGTTTTACAGTTCAAAATACCAAACGATAGCAGGAGTAGTAAGTATGTCATTTACTATCAGAATTGTAGACCCTGACCTTTGTCTCCCAGTCATTTTGTTCACAGTATGATAAACCTGAATATAAGTGGAAAAAAAAGGTGAAAACTGACCACATACAAGCAATCTGCCATCCCTCAATTGTGAAATAAATGTGATGTTAACTGCTATAAGGCTAAGACACAACCTTGAATAAGTCACATTGACCTCTAAGCTTAAAGGTTTTGGTTGGGATTTTTTTAGGATGGGGATAATGATTTTTTATTCCTTCGGAAAGCACTTAACACTGTGGTGTGAATCCAGTATAGTTGAAAGCTAGAAATAAGCTACTGCAGTACTTCTTAAGCAAATCTGGGAAACATTCAGATTTTATGCAGAATTAATAAGTTTTTATAGTGATAATTACCTTTGTTCTTATGCTCAAATTTCTCTATCCATACCAGAAGTCTTATTGGAGAGAGCTTTTTTTACATCAACCTGGTTATTTGAGAATTCTTATTAAATTCATGGTTCATCTCTGTAAGATTCCTGAAAAATATCTTAGTATGTTCAGTAGAAATACTTAACTCTGATATTTGTCATCAGTCACGTGAGCTATTCTAGACACAAGGATTGAAGATATATCCCACATAACTACTTTGGTGAACAACAAATTGGAAACTCTGTTCTGCTAAAGGGCACCTTCATGACTTCTGTTTTATTAAAATGGGGTTAGATTTGCATCGCCAATGGATTTATTTATTCCTGTCTTATAAGTCCAATAGAAGAATATTTGGGGAGTATTCAGATCTTTCCCTTGGGTTACCATGGCATTGTCTATATATTGAAATTCATATAAATCCAAATGCAGCAGTGGTGATGGGTTTGGAGAAGATGGCAATGTTTGGTTATGAAATTAAAAAATTACAGAATGTTGATTTCAAGACTACTGGGCAACCTGTCTGCTGACTTCTCTCCATTTCATTTGAGATGTATATATAAACAGGAATAACAAAGCAGAAATGCATGCTCCCCCTGTATAGATCATTCAGATATGTGCCTGAGCTGACAAAGACATTGAACAAAAGTTTGTGGTTTGTTATTTCTTCTACTGTTACTGTTGCTATTCATCTGTCTACACTATCTACACTACTCTCTGCCATTGCATATAATGTAACTAATAATTTTTAAGTTTTAGTCTATACTTTATACAAACATAAAACTTCAAAGCATGTATTTTTTTTTTAAATTGACTGTCTCTAACAAAACAGTTTAGTACTGTTTGCTTACCTGTCATTCATCAGCAGGACAAGGTTTCAGTTCTTACATAAATCCGAGGCTTTGTTTAAATACTGCTTTTCACTATTCAGTGGGGATAGTCATAAATGTGTCTGCGTATGTAAATACAATGCAGTAATTTGAGACAGAGTACTGCCAGTGGTTCTACATGTATGTTGGGGAAACCAAAAAGAAAGCTTGAATGGACTAATTACAGAATTGTGTGTGTTTCTTCCATCGCAAAATTGTCTGGAACTAAGACATAGGAAAACTAATTGTTATTGAGGTGAGCTATAAATTAATGTAGTTGCTCTTACCTTGATCATTGGGTGTAATTAAGGAACACTTTTCTGAAAGATTGACAGCAATATTTGATAACCCAAAAATAAAGATCTTTTGGGTTAAAATCAATGGCAGTTTGGCCAGTGAAGTTTCTGAGATAATCTATCATTAAATATGCCTGTATTTTATAGGCAGACACCACTTGTGTAATAAGTAAAAAAAATGGAAACAAAACACAACCTACAGTTCTTTTAGTCTAAAGTATCATCTGCTTGTACTAGATATGGACATAAACAGGACATTTAAATGGATGGAGAAATTCCATAGTATAATGTATGGACTGCAAGTTTGTGAGCTTTATTAAAATAATTTTATGTGATACATTAACAGCCACAATAGTGATCAGTATTTGAATATTCTGTATGATGCAGACATGAAATGTGACTTTATTTAGAAGTACCACACTGTGTTGCTCCATGTCTTACAAGAATGATAGAACAGAGTAGATTACATATTTAGTACAGCAATGTAGAACATACAAAGATGTCATCTACCTGGACCATGACCATGACGTCATCTACCTGGACTTGTGCAAAGCATTTGACGCTGTCCCGCGCAACAGCCTTGTCTCTAAATTGGAGAGACAGGGGTTTGATGGATGGACCACTCGGTGGATAAGGGATTGGCTGGATGGTCGCACTCAAAGACTTGCGCTCAACGGCTCCATGTCCGAGTGGAGACCACTGACGAGTGGTGTTCCTCAGGTGCCGGTATTGGGACTGGCGCTGTTTAACATCTTTGACAGCAACACGGACAGTGGGACTGAGTGCACCCTCAGCAAGCTTGTCAGTGACACCAAGCTGTGTGGTGCAGTCGACACACTGGAGGGAAGGGATGTCATCCAGAGGGACCTGGACAGGCTGGAGAGGTGGGCCCATGCAAACCTCATGAAGTTCAACAAGGCTATGTGCCAGGTCTTGCACATGGGTTGGGGAAATCCCAAGCACAAATACAGGCTGGGGGATGAGTGGATTGAGAGCAGCCCCGAGGAGAAGGACTTGGGGGTATTAGCAGATGGAACACTATGAGCCAGCAATGCGCGACTGCAGCCCAGAAAGCCAACCGCATCCTGGGCTGCATCAAGAGAAGTGTGACCAGCAGGGTGAGGGAGGGGATTCTCCCCCTATACTCTGCTCTTGTGAGACCCCACCTGGAGTGGTGTGTCCAGCTCTGGGGCCCCCAACATCAGAAGGACATGGACCTGCTCGAGCAAGTCCAGAGGAGGCCGTGAAGATGCTCACAGAGCTGGAGCACCTCTCCTGTGAGGACAGGCTGAGAGAGTTGGGGTTGTTCAGCCTGGAGAAGAGAAGACTTGGGGAGACCTTATAGCGGCCTTCCAGTACTTAAAGGGGAGCTACAGGACAGGTGGGGAGGGACTCTTTGTCAGAGAGTGTAGGGATAGGATGAGGGGTAACGGGTTTAACCTGAAAGAATATAGGTTTAGATTAGAGATAAGGAAGAAATTCTTTCCTGTGAGGGTGGTGAGACACTGGCACAGGTTGCCCAGAGAAGCTGTGGCTGCCCCCTCCCTGGCAGTGTTCAAGGCCAGGTTGGACGGGGCTTTGAGCAACCTGGTCTAGTGGAAGGTGTCCCTGCCCATGGCAGGGGGGTTGGAACTAGATGGGCTTTAAGGTCCCTTCCAACCCAGCCATTTTATGATACGATTCTATGTGTTTGAAATAATTTTTAATAACCAAGAAGATTATTTTCCTGTGAGCTTGAAAGCACTCAGAGATAATACAAAAGAAAATATTATTCGGTTCCCACAGATGAATGAGAGCTTCATTTTCAGTGTTACTGAATATGGTAAATCAGAGCTGAAATAATTTGGGAGTCACTAATCATGTTTGATGTGTTTGAAAACCAAGCTTGTGAGTTTTTCTACAAACATGTCAAAAAGAATTCTGTTTTAAAGACCAAATGCCCAATATTATATGAACATTTCAGCATTATTTGCATCAGAAATTGCATACCTATACAATTCCCTATCTATTTCTGGCATTTATGTATTCGTCATGATTACAGTAATTAAGATTGTGTGCACAAACTCCTGATTTGTATATGCAGAGAAAGCACATGATTAAATAAATTGTACGTACAAATCCATACGTGAATGTGCAATCTTGGTAACCATAACTAAAAATGTAAGCATGTTTTTAAGTTTCTCCTTTTAAAAGTTGGATGATATAAAGTATTTCTTAATATGGGTTAGATTGTGTTCTCATTGCTATGATTTCTTGCTAATTATAATAGTGTAAAAGAGACAGTTACACAGAGAAGAAAAAAAAAAAGAATTGAGTAGCTTTAGCTGATCTATTGTAAAAGCAATTGGTCTTGTGAAAGTTATGAACCCAAAAAATGAGCACCGAGATCTCAAATCATTAAAAACTTCAGTCTTATAATAAGGCCATAACAAGAAATGGTATCCTTGTAAATAGTGACTGCACTATTCTTCAGATTTTTATTGTTAATAACTGCCTGTAAGATTATTACATTCCTTCAAGGTATGCCTTCTCTAGAAAACTGTTCTGCAGTGTTGTAATAAAGTAATAAGTCATGTCAGGGAGAGCTTTAGTAGGCTTTCAGTGTACACCTTGAGCGTGTTCGGAAGCATGAAGCCGAGTGCCATTAATTATTTGGGAAGTGTGCTAGTAACTACTATTCTTAACACAGAAAATCAGTTTGACATAATGCCAGCCACCAGATGTCATTGCAACAACTAGCAGGCTGGAAGTTTTGGTACTTGTCAAAAGTTGAAACCTTGTACCTTCAGAAAAATTGCTTCCAAAAAAAGCACCTGTAAAATAAAATAATTGCTATCGTATGAATTAATTAACCCAGGTTAGGAGATTAATTTGTTATGGACAGAGAAAAGTGCATCTGCAGATGCAAAATCTCTGTTCTTGCACACAGAATAGAGAAATCCATGATGAACTACCATGTACAGAGTTGAAAACAGAAAGGTTTCTCACACTAGGGGGAGGAAGACAGAAGAAAACATGAGAAGAAGGATAAGACAGAAATATCAGTTTATAGTATCAGTTGAAGGGAGAGAGAGAAAATATTGCATGTATATGGTAGCATTTGATAAAGGGTATCATAAGATTGACAAATTGCTCTCAATATATCAAGAATTTTTGTATTTATATCTAGTAAGAAAGCACTTTATATTTTGTACCTATACCTGGTAGGAAGCACTTTCTAATCTTTCTAATAGCAGGAGGTACTTTTCTAGCAATTAGTAGCTATGCTCAGATCAAGAGATGATGATTTTATAACTGTTATCACCTGTCTCAGAGAGGTCTTTTTTAATATTCCAATAGAGAAAAATCTTTTTGGAAACTAACACCACACTGGCCACTACCTGAACGTATTTATGATACTGGGGAAAACATAGATACTTACTTGAACTAGACAACAAAGCTCGCCATGCACCTCTGAATTGGGAGATCCATCTTTTTATAATTATTGTAACGATAGAAGGAAAAAAAAGAAGAAAAAGCGGAGGCCATAGCTTAAATGGGCTTGACCATTTATTCAGCCCTATGCTAGCACCAGCACTGCAGATCAACCATCTGCTGTGGGTTTGCATTCATTGTGATCATGAAAGATACACGAATGATGACCTACTTATAGAAATGCTGCTTTCACTTTTATGATACGGAGATAGATAATGTGTCCTCTTGCAGAAAGAAATATTTGATACAGTCTAATGTTTGCACAGTCTTCTGAGAAGGTAGGAGTCCTCAACTGTACATAAGAGTGTAAATGATTATGTGAAAGCAGAAGCTTTCATGGCCTTCCAAGGTGGATACTAATTCCTCTTGAAATGATATGGAGGAATTCCAGCAAACGCATGTTTCTTCTGCAGTTATAGTAAATAATATTTCTTACTGATGTTTTTCAGACTTCTCTTTTGTAGCATTCACTGCAGTGTTGAGAAACTTATCACACTCCTGCCTTATCCCTCCCCCCAAAAAGCCCACCCAGCTACAACTGTAGCTTAACCACTATTCAACTTTCCTTTATGAAAAGCAGTTTGATATGCTGAACAGCTCCCAGCAGTGTTAAATAAACTACTCCCTGTGTGTGTTATGATATGGTGTCCTTGGTCTAACAGATTTTTTTGATTTCCATATTGCTTTAGTTTGAGGACTACAGCAGCAACAGTTTCCTTCTTTTATTTCTGGAAGTGGTAAAGAAAGCTACAGAAGAATCTGTCCTCTTCAAAAATGCAAGGCGGGATGCGCCACTGCAACATGCATCGCATAGGAGTAGACATGCTCCACTCACTTTGCAGTGCACAAATTCTTCCATTTGGCCTTGGCTTGTGCGTCTACAGTGAACTACACATGTTGAATAGAAGTTATTAAAAGTTTACCTGGAGATTCAAGCATTCTCCACACTATTCTGACATGTGGCAGTGAGCTTCCCTGACTTGCGCTGGCTACTGAAGTATGCTCCTCCTTTTTGGTCTTCTGTGTTACAAATTCCCACATAAGCCAGGGCAGCTGAGTAGAGGAATATTTCTTCTGCCCTAGAGATACCCTGCCCTAGAGATACCCTGCAGCGAAGATGCTGGGCTGTTGACTTTTACAGCTGATTATCTAGTATTGGAGTTTTCAGGATTTGCAGAGGTGCAGAATGCTCCTTGACATTGGCATTGATCCAGGTCACTCAGATACCAGCTTTTTACTGCACAGGACTGAAGGAATGAAGAAAGCATTTTCTTAAAAATAAAGCTTTGCAATAATGGAACAATGATTAAAAAGCAGTAAAATGAATTTTTAAGATTGTACTTTTTAAAAGAGTTTTTACAGCTGCTGTGGGCAGATTTTGGGATTCAATGAGTAACTTCTGCCACTTACTCCAGAGCCGCATTGCCCTGAAGTGTTCTCAGGGTTACATTTCTCCTGCTTTTCTAAGTTAAAGGTGGTTACTGGAGATGCTGGAGATGGCTGCTTGGAGGTGCAGTGATCTTTTCCTTCCATTCTTTCCTGCAGACCTTCCTGATCCCAGGAGTGTGCATTAGTATATTGCAGGAAATTGCTTCCCTTCTTTTTCACTTCTGTCACTTCTTGATTACCATTCTTGATTACCATTTCTATTGTGTGTCTTAATTAGCCAGACTGATTTCTTTTGTTCACTATCTTTCTAAAGCACAGTGATATTCCTTTAAAAATTATGCAGGGTAGAAAATAGTATTTGTACCATCTCCTTTAAAGATTTATGAAGTCTGTCTAATTGTGGATTTTATATGGGGTCTATCCGTAAGATATCAACAGGAATAAAGACTAATTTGGGTAAGGAGCAGTGCATTTGAGTATGTGTAGTTCCCACCTCAAAAAATTTATTAGATTTCAGGGGTCCCTACAACAGACCCAGTAGCACAAAGCAGCGAAAAATAGTTGCTTGCCTGTTCAGGGAGCTGGTTTTGTCTCTTTTCTTCCTCTCTGTTGTCTCTGTTGTTTTCATCTCTCTTCTTCCATCACTAATAAAGTACCCCAGTCCTCCAGCCATTTTTGTCACTTGCCATTTCTGTGCAACATGTTGACTTTTTGTTCTTCTCAATTCCACAAATATAACCGTAGTGTGTTTTTATTCTGTGGCTAATAACAGCCTGCCTATGTATTATTGGTGCTTTGCAGATCAGTGAGACAACTTCATGACAGTGTACCAGATGAGGACCTTCCAGCATCAGTGTCCCTGCCAGAAACTGCTGACAGAGATCAGCAACAGCCGTGGAAATTAGGGACTAGATTTTACCTTTACCACCTTTACCAATTAACAAGTCTTTATGGCCACATACAGACATCTAGGCACATAGGTTTTCACTGCATGGAGGAATCAGAGATAATTGTCCCTATAAATAGTGAACCGGCTTTGGTGGTCCTGCTTGAAAACTTTGAGCCAAAGTTTGCAAAGGTCATGTGTGGTTTTTTAATGCTGGCTCCTTGTGATAATGCCAGTAAAGCAGTAATGTGGTAGTGCAGTCTCTGTGCAGTTAAAAACTGGAGTCTTCCCATTCTAATAGCTTCTGTTTTTTACCTAGGCAGCCTTTTTATTGACTTAGATGCCAGAAACAAATAAGTTTCTCTCAAATCATTGACACATCTTCGCTAGTCAGAGGATAATCACTAATTTCTTCCAGACGTATCTAAGCATCATGAAAGCTGCTTTTTGTTTTGTTTTTAGCCCGAGTATTTTTCACAGTTGGAGCTTATACAGCATACATAAAAGGACCTAACAAAATTAAACTGTGCAGTCGTCTCTGGGATCCCCATATCTGAGCTAAACACACACACAAAATAAGTTGCAGAAAATTGCAATGTAGCAACTTTCTCTAAGAAATTAACTGTCTTGACTCATCAGTACATTTTGTAAAATGTGTTTAAGGAGTAATTTGAAAAGGTTGCAGACCCTCTGTAAAGCAGTATAGCCTGTACTATGAATAGCTTTTATTTTTATGAATATGGTCTTGACCTGTAGTTTCAGTGCTTGATACTTCCAATCAAATGAGTCTCTTTTCAGCTGCTTATAATTTTGCCAATTTTGTATTCATTCATGCTGAAACATTCTTACCTTCCATCTACCTGTTGTAGTGGTAAATTTCATTTGCTATATTAGTTTTAGAAAAAGCTAGTTCTAAGAATTAAGTGAAAAACAAAGTTTTATCAGTATTGAAACCATTTTCCATCTCTTTCTTTGAGTAGTACCTCTGCATTTAGAATCATATTCTTAAATTCTAGTATGAAATTCTATATGAGTGTTTAGGATGCTGGTTTTTATTATTTTGGAAATACAAAAATGAGTCCTTAGTCAAGATTTTTTAAAGAAGGAGTTAACGTAGAATATGCACCTACAGGAAAAATCTATAAATAAGGTGGCAAATACAGTGGGTAGGCAACCTGTGAAAGTATCATCCTGCTTGTGATTAACAAAGAGCAGAGCATCAGTTACATGTATTATTCCTACACTGTCACTTGCCCCGTCTTGCCTGCAAATTAAGGGGAAGCCGAATATGGACAGACAGTCTTCCTTTCAGATCTTTGTAAATCCTTCTATTACTAGGCAATAATAGTAGCAGCAGCAGTATGAAAAGCAGCTTCAGTCACTGAATAATTATTGCTCTGTATGCGAAAAGCAAAGTCTAATAAGATAGTTCATTTTCACACTGCAAAAGCTGTTTGAGTCACCTCAGTGGCAAACAAGGTGTTTCTCTTTGTTGTTATCATTAGTCGTTAGTTGCCAACTTAAAAGTCTTTGAGAAATAGTTGACAAAGCACCTTAAGAAATGCAGAATAGTATTCACTTGTGCTTTGTAGTACAGATCCCAGCTCTTTGATGAGCTATTGAATTGTATCTAGTATGACAGGCAGTGATAAAATTAATATCATTGACTGTTCTTGTTTGTGTGAATTTTTTTGATAAACCACAGATTTAAAAACATGTTGTGTGACCTGAATTGTAGCTCAAGTTATTGTATTGCAACTAATGCTTTATACAGAGAAAAAGTGCATTGGTGTGAACTGAAAATACTGTTTGATATATATCAATTATCTCTTCTGTCATTTCTTCTAATCATTTTAATAAACAACCTCAATAGAATATTAAAATATGGGAATGGCAAAATAAGTCACTGGGGAAAAAAAAAGAATTATCACAAAAAGAAAGAACAATTAATTTCATTTAGCTATCTTCATCATGTAGTTATATTTGAGGAAGCAGCCTTATATCTGCCTCTTTTTCTTTCCTCTACCTCATTCCTCTCCAAAGTAATGCTCTTATCGGTTCTCCACCTCAAATAGAAATATTAGAGGGCAGAAGATACTGGCAAGAGAAGAGATTGACTGGAGCACACAAACACATGCATTTAAGCGCATGCCAAAGCACACAGATATAATCCAGTAGATTTACCGCGAACAAAAAAGGAAAATCAGTCTATTGCCCCCCAAAAGTTGGGTCATTCTGCCACTAAGTTTCCTAGGGGTGTCTGTTGTCCCCTCCTTACCATCTGTAGGAACTGAACCAAACCAGAGCTTTGCTTTCTTGATACATGATGTCTTTTATTCTTGTGGTTTCAACTAACCAGTATGTTCTGTAATTTGTAACCTGTCGTGGCTGGTCTTCCTCCAATGGACTCTTCATGATGCCTCCTGTTTCTAGCAATTCCTCCTTCATAGTCTCACTAGCAGTTTGAACATGACCCAAAGTGAATCCCCTTTCTTTTCTCACAGTCCGTTCATGACCTGAATAAAACAAGGATCATGTGAAGAAAGAAGAGACTTGAGATTGCTTAATCACATAGTACTCCCAATCAAAGGCTGTCCTCATAGCTTCATTGTTCTAATTCTGCAATATCCTAATCTCAACTTTGTCATTGTATTCTGCCTTTTGTAATATACAATATGCATCTTTTGTTACATTATTTTCTCTTGTTCTTTTCTATACACTTCTTTGTTCTTTCTGGACACTTTTGCTAAAATATAAATTGGTTAAAATAATATTACAGTTTCTTGTTTCTGCACAGTGGTAGAATAGAACAGGCGTTACTGGATTGACCTTTTTATAAAGTGATCAGATGTTAGAGGGGTAAGAGGACTTTAAAATTGGAATAATTATATCTTGACAGAATATAACAAATATGAAAGATGTCAGTCTCATTGTGCATTAGTGGGTTTCAGTAAGCAATTTAAAAAAAATGTATGAGGTGGAAAAGCATAGCAAATTATGTGTTTCAGAAAGATTAAAACACCTCTTCCACAGCTACTGATGGTTGCCATTCATTGTAAATGACAACAGCCTTCTCTATTTTAATTTGATTGATGAGTTCTCAGCGAGCTATAAAAATCCCATTTTCATGAGAAATGTCTTCCCACACACAGACCAACAGTGTCAGACATACCAAAAAGTTGCTCCTATGTTTCCTTTGGACTCTGCTTACTTCAACTAACTTGATAACTTGAAAACTTCTTCATTTCACAATGACATACTCCCACAGAGCAGTGAAAATACTCCTTTTTTTTAAAACAACAAGGTTTATGACCACTAAGATGACCACCATGTTTGCATTTTCTGGATTTTTTGTCTATCCATCATACACCCCCCCAGGCTGGGGAAGAACTTAATGGCCATAACAAGATGGCCAAAATAAGATGGCCATTGACCAGTAAAGACTTTTCTGCAAGAGAGCCCACAACTGCATTTTGTAGTAATCAACCTATGATCTTATTTACTAGACTAGGCAATACAAAAGATCCTTAAAAATACTGTCCCATCCAGCATAAGATGAAACCTTTACTCCTCACTGCCTGAATAATGCCATGAGACCAGGCCCTGCGGCCCACCAGCCTACACCTGGGTCAGCCTTCCGCTGCCTTCCCCTGGGTTTGGAAATGTGTCCGGTTTCCCAGATGGATCTCGGTGAAGTATGGCTTTCTCTGCACTTGCTGTAATATATATCCAACTATTGTTTTAGGTTGTTGGGACACCGCGGGGGCCTGCACCTCTCTGGGGACCGGTAGTGGTGGGAGCTCCCTGGGGACAGGCAGGCAGGACCTTTCCCGCTGCCTTGGACCTTTGGGGGTAGACTGGGCAGGGTGTTGGTCTGCAGGTGGGCCTGGCTTGGCAGGGCCTATGGGCAGGCAGGGCAGGGCTGTGCCATGGCGGAGCTGTAGCCGCAGCAGGGACCAAGCCCTTGGCCAAACGCAGCTCCCACAAGCAGGGGTCGGCCTCGTGACCACTCTGTCAGGGAGCCTTTCACCATGGCCTCAGCGGGACGGCGGTGCCCTCGGCTGCACTGCCTCTGGGCCAGCCCTGAGCCCCCACAGCCAAAGCCCTGGCAGGGGGATGCGCTCGGGCCCTTAGGGATGGTAACGGCCATAAACCGACCATGCAGCCGTGCATGGGGAAGGGCGGCCTCCCACGGCACCTTGCACCACACGCGTACCATCCTGTTTGTAACAGCTGAGACTGTATCTCATTTTAGGCAGTAAATGTACATTGCACCTCTAAAGTTTTTTCAGTCTGCTTCAGTACCTCAGCAAAGAACATCAACATCAACTGTTTTGCAGCTGCTTGATAAATGCCTTCTCCCACTCTCTGCCCAGGCTGGGAGGCTGGCAAGCCATGAATCACTTCCTTTAAGTTCACCAGAGCTTTGCATAGCATTAATTGCTCTACATATGCATCTCTACATATGCATATAATACAAACAAAGCTAAATGTCATATGTTACATAAACATTAAATAAGGAAAATTATATTAATTACAAGGTTTCTATAGTTTAAAAACCTCATAGTCAAATTCTGATAAAGCTGTAGTAAAGCACATTTATAGAAGTGTTATCTTTTATGAAGCAAATTAAATTATCAGTGCTTCTCTGCATGATCTCTAGTATTTCATTGTAGAAAACTTTAGTGTCTTTGAATTGTTCATTCAGATACCCTGTTAATTACTTAACCATTAAGACAATATATTATCTTCCTCCAGGCTTTACAAAAGTCAAATCTCATACAGTTCGTATAATTAGTAACTCAAAAAGTCAGTTCTGTTAGATAACGTTAGGGAAAATAAGATGCTTCCCAGTGATTCGGAAGTTAGAAAAAATATATTCTGTGGTAACAAAGATAAAAACAAACTTTAGGGTTTTTTTAAATAGTCATCATTAGAACCTTTTTGAGATGGCAGCTTTTCATAGAATCACAGAATGGTTTGGTTTGGAAGGGACCTTAAAGACCACCTAGTTCCAGCCCCCCTGCCATGGGCAGGGACACCTTCCACTAGACCAGGTTGCTCAAAGCCCCGTCCAACCTGGCCTTGAACACTGCCAGGGAGGGGGCAGCCACAGCTTCTCTGGGCAACCTGTGCCAGTGTCTCACCACCCTCACAGGAAAGAATTTCTTCCTTAGATCTAATCTAAATCTGCCCTCTTCCATTTTGAAACCCATTGTCCTATCCGTACACTCCCTGATCAAGAGTCCCTCCCCACCTGTCCTGTAGCCCCCTTTAGGTACTGGAAGGCCGCTCTAAGGTCTCCCTGGAGCCTTCTCTTCTCCAGGCTGAACAACCCCAACTCTCTCAGCCTGTCCTCACAGGGGAGGTGCTCCAGCCCCCTGATCATCTTCGTGGCCTCCTCTGGACCTGCTCGAGCAGGTCCATGTCTTTCTTATGTTGTGGTCCCCAGAGCTGGACACAGCACTGCAGGGGGGGTCTCACGAGAGCAAGAGTAGAAGGGGAGAATCCCCTCCCTCGCCCTGCTGGTCACACTTCTCTTGATGCAGCCCAGGATTCGGTTGGCTTTCTGGGCTGTGAGCGCACATTGCATAGCGCAAATTTTCCATGCGCTAATACCCCCAAATCCTTCTCCTCAGGGCTGCTCTCAATCCACTCATCACCCAGCCTGTATCTGTGCTTAGAATAGTTTAAATTTTAGTTTACACTAACATATGCACAAAGAATTTGTGAAAATGATAGATGCAATAACTATGGGCTGAGTAAAGAAAATGTTATGAGAAATACTTTGAAAATACTGATTTATCAACCCATAGAAAATGAAACTTTCTGCATACTTAAACATCTGGAACAAACATTTAACTTGCAATATATTTACTTAGGGTATGATTTTGCATGGGAAAGATGGGTTTTTTCATTCTCCAAATACAAAACCACAACCCATTTATAGTTAAAAGTTCCTGAGTTTCTGATTTGCCCATCAGACAGTTTCTGCACTAAGTAATTTTGTGTGGCTGAAACCACCACGGGAGAATAAACAATAGAAATAATAGGAAGCTAGGCAAAATCTGAGGAACTTGGTTAACATTAAGCATGTAAGTAAGCCTACTGATTAACCTCTTTACAGAGTCATATCCTAATCCTTATTTTAGATAGCATGTGGTTTAGGACTCTAAAGTTAAATACAGCAACTAGTGCTTGTGTATGGTTTGATATCACAACCTGCAGTCACACACAGTGATTTACATGTAGTAATTCAATCTGCAGTCTCATAGCACAACATTTACAAACCCCAGTTTTACAAAATGTTATGCATAAATCAGAAATTACAATGGAATGCATATACCATTGACTCCTTTGTGCAACTTTCCTGTAAATTTTAATTGGAATTGCTGTGAGCTACAGTTGGCTTACCATTGTCTTATACAGCCTTAAGCTCCCCAAAGTCACCTAAGGCCGAAGGAGCAGAGAGATTCTTTTTCTTTTCTTCAGAGGGAGACGTATCTCTGAAATCATACCAGTTGGGGCATTTTCTAAATGAGCTTTTAAAAACCTAGTTAATAACTCTAGTGCTCGCAAATTTTCTGTGAAAATGGTAAATTTACAATTATTTCTGTTAATTGTGCTGCTGAAACACAGTATTTGTTAGCAGAGTCTAAGCTTACACAGCAGCTGAAGTGCTGTATTTCAGACTTGTGCTTCATATTCATTGATCTTGATAGAGTAAGTTTATTTTCTTTCACCTTGAATGTTGGCAATCAGCACTGAGTTATCCTGAGAGGTGAGTTATCCCATTTTTTGTGATCATTTGGGGGTTTTCAGCTTGTGTTATTTTATCTTGTTTATGAAGGGCTGGTTTTTATTTGAAAGTATCCAATAATCATGGTTGTGTGATTCTACATTAGACAGGGAGAGGATTATCAATAGCTTTGTAAACCTATCCATAGAAAAGCTTCCCTGATAGTTTTCCTCTGCCTCAGAATTTGTGGTATATACCTGGCTTAATGGATAAATGTATTTGGGTTGACTTCCAAAAGAACTAAGATGATCCACTTATCCATTATTTTTCCCCCATCTTTTCCATGAGTATATATGTGCTTTCTTTTCAGAGACATACCATATCAAAACCGTAATTGCTTTAAATGCATTACAGAATACCATTTCAGAATAAAACATTTACTTTTTTTAATTCAAAATGAATCTTCTCCCTGAGTTTTATTTTGGAGTAGTCAACTGCTTGAAGTTTAAACAAAATATTTCTCTTGAAAGAGAATGCTGTTTCTTTTGATCCAAAGTGGTTTGTCATTTGGGGGACAGAAGGGAAGAAGGAATGATTTCAGAACTGACAGACGTGAATTTCAGAAGTAGCAGGGATTTTAACGAGCATTCATTTTGCTTTGACTGAAACTGTAACCTGGAATTGCCAACTCTTTAATCACAAACTTCTTTGTATCGCACCACATGTATGAAAGGTAGCTATTAAAAGCAAAAATTCATCCTTAGATAAGCCAGAGCAGGGTTTGGTCATGAGAAAAGAAGAAAGGAGCAGACAAGCGTAACACCCTTCCCCAATTTTGCCTTACCTCCTCTCTTCCATCCTTCCAGCAAAGCTTAGAGGAGTCAGTACCTACGGCCTATATTTACAGTGCTGCCGCCTTCTGTGCACCGAACCTGCTGTCTTTCCAATCAGTAGAAAATTACCACTCACTATAATCACAGTTGCATCAGACTGGTAGCCTTCTTTCAAGGGGAAAATCCCTGCTGTTCCCACCTTTCTTATCTCTTAACACCAGAAATACTTTTTTTTTTTTCTGTCAGTGACAGCAGGGCAGGTTTCCTCCCTAATGTCTATTCAGCAAAGTCAGAAGAACACACTGGGAGGAGAACTGCTGAAATTATTGTGTCAAAATTAAGCTCGTAAAATTACATTTGAAAAATTGGCTCTTGGATTCTGAGAGGCAATCAACTGTTATCTCTTTCAGTCCTATTTTTTCACTCCTTTCCCCTCAGCTACTTGTGAAACTGCTTTTATATCAAGCCAGTCCATTGGAATCAGAAGCAAAACTGATCTGTGTGTATGTTATCTGTGAGTTAATACTTTTTAATAACTCACTTAATATGAATTGACAGTGAAACCATAAAACGCATATTTTTGGGTACTTTTAAAAGAACACCTCATTTTAATATCATTATTTTGTCTTACTGCAAGAGAAGGAAGTATTGCCTAGTTCCTCTAGCAATGTAAAGAACATATTCTTGAATATGTCAAAATGAGAAAAAGCCACATGGATCTTTGAAATTATATTTTTAGCAATGGTTTCCATTGTACTGCTGGAGGAGTCAGAAGGAATATGAGTCTGTACAGTCTATACATGTTTGAGTTGCTCTTTCATTTGTTTCAGTTGTGATTTTGGATTGGGAAGTCAGAAGACAGTAACTGTAATACATGCTGGCATGTGTAAATGTGGTAGCTGGCAGGAGAAAGAAAGAAATCTCTGTTTAAACATGTGATGAAGTCTGAGAATGGTTTTAAAGTAATATTTCAGAATGCAAACTTGGCAGATTCATGATAAGATTTATTTTAACTAATTGTTTCTGCTTTAAAGGTCAGGTTAAAGGCATGTAAGGTTATGCTCTGGTTAAGAATGGCAGGGACCCCTGCTCCAAGTAACTGGGGACGCAGTGAGCTCTGACCATCGCAACATCCCCTGTCTCCAGGGCAGCTGCTGTCCAGAGCAGCCTCAGGCTTGCGGTAGTTTGTGCTAGAGGGTATTGGCATCTCCGTCCTATATCTCTGAAGGTGGTTATAGCAGCATCTCCCAGCCTCTCATGCCAACAGGGTGCAGAGGACCCAGATGATGTGGTTCTTCTGTCAGAGGCTTCTTAGGGGACTGTAGGCAAGTCAGACCCAGCTATAAATACATAGGGGTGTCATCCTTGTCTCATCAAGGCATTGTGAGGGTAAAATGCAGGTCTCCATCACTTAAGTAAGAAAGCCATATAGTAGCTTTGGTGGATAAGAAGTTATCTCACTCTTTCTTATTAACAGATGGAACCTACATAAAACAGATGATGTGCTTTTGTTTAGTGATATTAGTGAATCTGTCTAGATAAAAATTTCAGGCAGCAGTGAGGACTGTCTGTACATTTGGAATCTGTCTCTTTTCATGATTTCCCATTATATAACAAGAACTGCCTTTTTTTTTTTTTTTTTAAGTCCATATACCAAAATCAAAACTGTGAAGAATTATATGATTAAAATAGCACATCTATCTAGGTTGGAAAAGAAAGGTGCATCATAGCTTCATGGAACAGATTTTACTTATGACCAAAACTTGCTTCTATTAATGAAACTTATTTTCTTGTTTTGCAGCTTGCAGGCCTGGATTCTACAAAGCATTTGCTGGAAATGTAAAGTGCTCCAAGTGCCCTCCACACAGTTTGACTTACTTAGAAGCAACTTCTGTCTGTCAGTGTGAGAAAGGTTACTTCAGAGCTGAGAAGGACCCACCAACTATGGCATGTACCCGTAAGTCTGATCAGTACCAGTGTCTGCAATTCTCTTCTCCTGTGCTTTATTTATTTCTTTTTGTATTTTAAAAACAAATTACATGAGTTTGTATATTTTGCATAGAATTCCATTCAAGATAACCAAAAGATATTTTTAAAATCAAAATTCAAACAGCATATTTCTATTTAGTCTAGATATCCCTAAAAATACTCATAAGTTTCTTAGTTTGGTGGCTTTTTAATTTGTAGTTCTGAGAAATAAAACAATGTGTGTAATCGTTGTCATATAGATAACAATGTGAAGTTTTAACTACGGGTATGTATTTTAAATTCATGAAAATATGTACAAAAACTTTCAAAAAACTGAGGAGTCATATAAAGAAAAAAAATGATATGACATACTCTGCTGTCTCCCCAAATTTAATTGAAAATTTTAAGACAAATATCATCCCAACACAATCAAATAAAAACTAAGCTCTCTAAAAAAGACAAGAAAATCATAAAAAGCAAAAAAAATCACAGAATCACAGAATTGTCTAGGTTGGAAAAGACCTTGAAGATCATCCAGTCCAACCATCAACCTAACATTGACAGTTCCCAACTACACCATATCCCTCAGCGCTATGTCGACCCAACTCTTAAACACCTCCAGGGATGGGGACTCCACCACCTCCCTGGGCAGCCCATTCCAACGCCTAACAACCTGTTCTGTAAAGAAATGCTTCCTAATATCCAGTCTAAACCTTTCCTGGCGCAACTTGAGGCCATTCCCTCTTGTCCTATCGCTTATTACTTGGTTAAAGAGACTCATCCCCAGCTCTCTGCAACCTCCTTTCAGGTAGTTGTAGAGGGCGATGAGGTCTCCCCTCAGCCTCCTCTTCTCCAGACTAAACCCCCCCAGTTCCCTCAGCCGCTCCTCGTACGACATGTGCTCCAGACCCTGCACCAGCTTCGTTGCCCTTCTCTGGACACGCTCGAGTAATTCAATGTCCTTTTTGTAGTGAGGGGCCCGAAACTGAACACAGTAATTGAGGTGCAGCCTAATAAAGAGGAGATATAATTAAACCCTCTTGCATATCATCTTTCAGCACAGAGTTATTCCCTCTTACACAACTGAGATAATGAAAATTCTTTAATTTTTTGATAATTTTTAAAATACGTGATTTTGTGATTTTTGACTAACCTAAATTTGTCACTAAGACAAAACTGATGCCCAGCAATCTAGGGGCAAAAATTCTGTCTGAGAAGAAATTTTTATTACTTTGATCAATTTACTCATCTGTAGAAACATAAAGCATAAATTTCCTTTTCACTTAATACAATATTTCTCATAGATTTTCATACGTGATTCATTACTGGGTTTCATTTATTGCTCATAAAGCAACTATATCTGTTTAATCTCAAAACTGGGAACAAACGGCATCATTTAAAAATCTGTAGCTAATGTATTTACAGATGAAATCCTATTATTTAATAAAGATGATTAAAATCTGTTTGAAAAATTTTCTAAGATACCTAGTTTTCTGTGTAGCATTTTGTTAGCTCTTTTGCTGGAGGATTTGATTCTAGTACATTTTGTGCCACAGTCCTCTTATTAAGAGAATTCTAAAAAAATTATCATGTTAAATGCATAAAGTATTTTAACAGACTAGGTATACAAAAAGCTTAAGAGATAAAACCATAAAAACAAAATATTGTTGCAGTAACCATCAGTGTATAGTCATAATTTTGGTATGTTTACACTGCATAAGGCAGCACCGTGTGAAAATAACTGAGCTGACAGAATTGAACTACTACTACTACTAGCAGAATTGAACTACTTCCTGCTAGTCTCTCCAAATGGCACTGTACTGGGCAAACTGGGAGTATAACAAGGTAATTTGAAGCCAATTTACAAAGTCATAGACACTCCGTAATCCTGAGGTCGTTACATAGACCAAGACATTGTCCATCCACCAAATGGGAGGTGCGATGGTCACTAAAAATTGTATTCCTGAGATCCAAGGCACTTAACAGAAAATTGTCTAATCTTACCATAGGGTTTTCAGAGGGGAAAGGCAAGTCCCAACCTCCGGCTACTTTCGGGACATAGGGTTCAGAGAGGCACCCCGATCCAATGCACACGATCTGCTGTCAGCTCACTCTGGAGCAAGGCCCTATCATTTTGCACAAAATATGTGAGGGAATAAATAATGTTGTTCCAGACTTCCCACAGGAAAATGGTAATTACAAATAATTCCACACAAATGAGTGCCCCAAGCACAGGCCATTAAAAACTTACCCACAGAACAAACACACATCCCAGGCACTCTTGACAGTTTCATGCTTAGAAAGATGGTTTTGCTCATGCATTATGCAGATGTGGTTCCGTATTATTTATAAGTCATTGATTTTTCATCTCCAAAAGACAGTTCTTCTCTGAAAAAATTACTCATACATGGCATTGTGTTTCCATAATTATCTTTCAGGGCACAATTTTAAGCCCATTAGTATTGATAAGGTAGGGAGGAGCATTAGAGCCCTGTGGCATCAACACCCCAGTGCTTTCCCAACAAAAGCAGGGTGCTGAGAGCTGCTTTGGCCAAAAACTGTCAGGAAAGACTTGCTGCCAGAGCTCTCCTGCTGAGGATGTCAGCCAGAGAAACTGAGAGTGGAGGCAGGGAAGAAATCAACCACAACAGAAGTACCAGTGGCCCATCTCACTATGACTTGGGAGAAATAAGAAATAAAGGACGGTGAACCACATTCCAGTTTCTGCCTTGCTCTCGCTTCAGCGCCACCATGCATTGCCTCTCACTCAGCCTAGACTGCAAGGTATCAGTACTTCATTGACTGTAACAGCAGATGTATTCATCTTATACCTATGATGATGATTATTTCACTAATTGTCAGCTCTGCAAATGACACCAAGACTCTTGACAGGCAGACTGTGTTCTTATCTTCTTGCACATCATCAGTAATGAAGAATCTGCAGGCCAAATTATTCCCTAAGTGGTATCTTTAGCCCCACTGCTTTCAAATTATGCTCTCAGTTATTAAAATTATGTTTCTGTCATAAATACAACCTCACTGCCTTCGGTGGGTCTGTGCAGATGTAGCTAATTTAAATTTAATAAACAAAGATACAGATATGAGTAGAATTCCAAATCCTTCCAAACTGTCATGCTTTACTCTAATAAAAGGAGTTGAAAAGTTAGGAAAAAAAATGAGCCAATTTGACTAAATACAGAGAAAAGGTTGTGCAGTAAGAAAATGCCTTTTCTACATAACCACTTTTGGGGCAGATCTGCATTTTTGATGTTCTTTTGCACATTTGTATCCTGACATGTGAGATGTGACATAAGAGATTAAAAATTTTTCTTCTGACTTTTTAAATGAGATTTGTGCTTGAATTAAACACAGAATGGTGTATTCCCCTTACAAATTTCTTCATATTCAAACATTTTGAACCAACTGTATTCATACCTATTTTGTTTGCTTCCCCAAGTCCTACAAAGCAATATGCCTAGAATAGGTAGATAGTTTATTCTCTCTCTTTTCATTCTTGTATAGGGTCAGACAGTATTTCTCACTCCAGAATTTTTCCTCAGTACTGGAAAACTTGCATATGCAGCATTATGGAAAATAAGGACCTTGATTTAAGAGACTATGAAATTAAGAGTTTAGCTTCAAGCATCCATTTTTTTTCATGATGAGCTTCAAATCTAATTTCATTAATTCTGTGAAAGTGCATACTGTATGCTTTTCCAAAATTGTACAGTTCCCATTTTTGCTTCGTGTGACTGTATTTTGTAAAAGAAGAGTGTGCACTTTGCAGAAAAGCATAATAGAAATCTAATTTTAATAAGAGGAATGAAAATTACATTAGGATATATTGTTAATCTCTTTCTCCTAGCTTTTTTCACTTGATTGGCACTTGTTATCAATCTCTTGCTGCTACTCTTTCTCCTTATTGTATTTCTTTGCCATATGTGAGTACTCTATCAGTGATCTCTCTGCATACACAGTGAGCAACAAATAGCATCATATCTAATCCCCTGTCTGATTACTCTGTACATAAACTCTAACATTTCCCAGTATAATGTAATTGGATAAATTGATCCACCTTTTCAAGGTCAAAGGCAGGCAGGCTTATACTGGGTGTCTGAGTCTGAATGCATCTCTTTTCATGTTATACTTAAACAATTTTGAACCCAACAAACTTACGTTTGTCACAAACTGTATCCTCTGGTTTTAAGAGTCAACACTGTATTCCAGCAGCAAAATCAAGAAACATGCTTGAAGCCTTCAACTCTACTGCCTCTATTGTTATTTTTATATATATACTTGTTTGCAATTTATCATTACACTCAGACTTGGAGTATTGGTTTGCAGTCAACGGCTTCCATTCCTCCTGCCTGCCTCACAGAAGAAGAAGAGATTCTGAAAAGGAAAAAATGTAATACAGCATTCTACATCAAGTGACACTACTTATATATGCTACATCTATGTATGTATGTATATAAAAAAGCAATTATGAACTCAAGGGGCACAGCCAGATGCTGATTCTGAGTGTTCTAAGACAGTGGTTAATTTTCACCCTTCCACTGTAAATTCAGGAGTCAAATAACACACTTCTAAGAGTCCAATAGTTGGTAATGGACAGTTCTCACTTAAAAAACAACCAGTTTTTTTCCAGGCAGTCATCACTCTGTAGTGTTTAAAATACTGCATTGCCCTCACTAGACTTCTGCAGCATTGTGTTTGCTCCTCTCTCCTTCCCTAAAGGACAAAATGCACTTCACCTTGACAGAGGGCAAAGCAAGATGAGGTGCAAAGTACTGCATGAGGCATAAACTCAGCTCTGTTGCTTTTAGGAGTGGGCCTGCTTCTCTGTAAGACATCAATGCCAGTCTGCTCCACGGAGAGTGTAGAAATACTTCTTACATTATAATTTGTAAATGAAGCAAAAGACATTGCTCACACTTGGGCTGTGTTTCATCTAAGGAGCAGAAGAGCTTCATTTTTTTTTAAATGCCTATCCGTCTGAACTGTGTTTCACTCTTGTACAAAATCCAAAGTCATGAATTTTGCTGTGAGGAACAGATCCATCATTTTCACCAATATACCTGTTTTACTTAAAAATCAATATAAGGAAATCCCTGAGAGCCTTGCACACATATGTCTGCAGAAGGGTTATTGCTGCCAAGTTTTTCCAATGTGTCAAGTAATCTTTGTATAATTTATAAATGATAACAAAGCAATCAGGCCACATTCATAAAAGCCCAGTGACACATAATTTAGCTGAATCTGAGGATTAGAATTAATTGTCTCTCTTTGTTCCAAGTTCTAAATCTTAGTAAATGATTCACTGCATGTCATTACAGCTTAATATTTGCATGAAATCACAGTTTAACTGGCATAATTTAACAGCAATTAAAAAGCTATTTAATCGTCATGCAAATTGGCATGAGGGGCCTTGGGTATGAAGCGTGTCTGCGTTTTTTTTCAGTATTTGCAGGCGGTCAGTCACATACTTTCAGACACCTCTAACATAGTTGATAATGTTCTCCTTATTCATTGAAATGTGAATGTACAATAATTCATGTTTTCTCTTACAGTTGAGGATTAAGTCCCAAATCATGAATATAACAATCTTCATTCTCTAGTACAAACAAAAAATAAATTTTAAAGAGAAGTGCATTTTATCTACTGTATTGGTTCTTCTACTGATGCCATCTCCATTTAGTACAACAAGAATCTGATAGAAAATTTAAATTGACAAAGCCAGACAAAACTCTCCTATTGCCCAGATTCACTGTAATTGCTGTTTTGGCCTGCCAAAGTTGATGAAGTAACAAAAAAAAATGAGCTGTGATGACCCATTGTCATAATATCTTTAGTTTATGTAAGATTAAATTTAAGCCAGTTTTAAAACATTGGCTCCAATCCTTTGAGCAATTACACACATGCTTAGTTTTAAGTGCATGAGTATTACCAATTATTTCAAGGGGATTACTGATCCACTTAAAGTTATGCACATATGTAAGTGCGATTAAGGCTCATCCTCCATATTCCTAAAGCTCCTCATTGGTTTTAACAGTGGGAATTTGTTAAGACCAGTCATTATTTAATTCTCACAGCATGTTTTTAGAGGAAACATAATTATTCCTGTCTTCTGCACATAAATAATAAGAACTAAAGTTGAAGTAATCTGTGCTAGTTTTAGCTTATTCTGATCTCAGGACTGTTTTACAGAGTAGTTAGAACCATCAACCTCACAGTAATTTTATGGGAAGTTTGGAGATTTGTACACCTAAGGCACTCTAAGGTTGTAGGGGCTTTTGGACGACATAAGCATCTTCAAGGCTGTACCTTCTTTCTGTTTTCCACACCACTGGAAAATGATGTATCAATGTAATTAGCCTTTGTTAGCAAGTTGCGTTTATAAATACTTACATATTACAGTATCTCAAATGCTTCAGTGTTAGACTTATCATAAGGTCACAGTCAAAGACCAGGAAGGAAATACTCAAAATATTCTCTGTGACCATAAAAATTGCAAATTACAAATATAATTTTCATCTGACAGGTTCCCGAAATATCGATCTTCAGTACAAATGAGCCATATACCGTTCAGCTAAAGGATTCTTTGATACGCTGAAAAATAACTGGTCTTTCCTCTCCAGGGCTTTTTGGCTCCTAACTGTGAGCTCTCTACAAATAGATATACAAATAAATACTCACACATTCAAAATATTTTAAACTTTCTTGTCCACTAAAAAAATGCAAAGCAATGTAACACCTCCAAATATTTTTGTTATCAAGTGCTTGAAATCCAGCAGCTAATTCATCATTTACTTTAGGGGAAAAATAATTTTAATGAAAACATGGTCTTAGTTATTTAAAATTAGAAATACCAGAAAGAAAAAAGCAACTCAAATGTTCAACTACAGTTCACAGAAAACCTTAACATTTATTAGTTCACATTATCCCTCCCACATCAAACAAACTTTTTTTCCCCTTTATGAGCCTTCCAGCTTTTATACCCTCATTTATGCCACATAAGTAAACAAATAGCATCACTTTGAAATTATGAATGTTGGTAAATAGTGGCTTTTTTCTGCTACTGTTATTGCCTCCTTCCTTCATGAAAGTTAGTACTCATTCTTGCTGCTATGTGTAGGTACAACTGTATAGTAAAATTATTAGTAAAATATAAGATATAGTAATGTTTTTTGTTAAAGTATAGTCCATTTTAGTATTCAGGATCATCTTTCGGAATTAAGAACTCAAATTATTTCAGTTATAGGTGCATATTTCTGAAGCACAAATAGGCTTGATTTTCTAAATTGCTCCATTTTGATCAGTCAAATAAATAGCTACAAGTTTGAAAATCAAATCAGTGTGTCACTGCTGTAGTAATTGCAGATCTTAAGGAAAAAAAGAAATAACGGAATTGAATGATTAGAAAAAAGTATTGTATTTTTAATTGTTTTTTTTCCTGAGCTTTGAGATCCTGATTTGTATAGGAAATGTCAGGAGGAGCTTTGATATTTTGTTCTCCTTCCTAAGTAAAGTTCTGACCATTTTTCTGATCATCCTTTGGGCACAAGGTCTTGCCCTCATGCTACAGAGGGAACAGTAGAACTGGAATTTACAAGAGTGTTGATCAATATTTTTGTTTGTTTTCTTGTTTAGTTCTTCTCTCATTGTCTTAAAGTTTTTATAAAAGACATTATGATATTTTAATTATAGGAGTCTCTCAGATTTCTCTGTTGGGAGAAATACATTCTGTGTAAGAATTAGCTGATGTCATTTGCAAATGTTTCACACAGTCTTTCAGGCTGCTTAATAGGCCCTGAAGTAATGAAAAGCTCACTCAAAGTTTGAACAGTATCTCAATCAAAACTTTATACTTAAGTCTTGCTGGCAGGTTGTATAAATCATGAAAACCTGTAAAGCAAGCTGAAAGTTTTCAAAGTTCTGCTAACCACTGGGTAAGCAATCCATGTGCACTGTGATTTTATGTTGAGAGCTGGAAATGCTTATTCAACTCATTCAGCTCAAAAAACCCGAGAGATTGCCAGTTGAGTTTACCACACTCATCTTACATATATCAAAACCTGGAGTATAATGCCTTGCATTTTGCCAAATCTGTGTTTCTTATGTAATTTTTATGAGCGTATTTTGGGACTCTATATAAATTGTTTTGGAAAACCATGTGTCTGTAAGTGCTTGGTTGAAATATGTTAAGTGGAAGAAGAATTTAATAAGAAATGGAGATAAGATTATTCAGACTTCCTTTAACAATTTCTGCCTTTCCTTCACCCCTTCATTAATTCCTATCTGAAAAATTATTATGTCGTAAAGTTCTTCTGTCAGACTGTGGAAGCTGATATATAAAGTCTCAGATGATTTACATGTGATCCTACACAGTAAATCAGCATAACAGCTTAAAACTTGTTGGACATACCTTGACTATTGTGGAATCATGGGAAATGAGTCACTCAAGGTTCATCTGAGAGGACACAGAGACCTTTACCACCTGCTTGCAAGATGAGAGCTTTCTTATACTCTGCCTGCTGCTACTACTATATTTGCATCCCTCCCCACAGTCTTCAAGTATTATTTTTTCTTCTGCTTTGCCTCCATCCTTTTAGACCTTTAATTTCCAAGGTTGATGTCTTCACTGTTATACTGATGCTGATGAAGTGCCAGGTGGGAAAGAAAAAAAACTTGTAAACTGTCTCTTGTGCCTAATAGTCTTGGCCTGTTGCCACCTAACTCTGTTAATGAACAGCAGCAAGGAAATCCCTGGGGATAAGGAGTGAAGGATAGAAAAAATATCTGGCACTGCAGAACTAATACAAACAATTTTGCCTCTTGTCATTATTCCAAAGCTGCTGTTTATTTATTGTTCAATTTGACTCTTACAAAACATCAAAATTATAAGTACCAGAAAAGCCTAAATTACTAGACATAAGGAAATACATTTTGTGGTTAAAGCTCTACCCCAGTATCCCACAAGATCAAGAGATATTTAGTGCAAATTTGTGTTATCAAGTCTAGGTTTGACATTACCAAGTCATTTTTATGTTGCCTTAAATTATTTCTGAATTAATTCTTATTTATTTATTCAGCTTTTTAAGATCTTGCCCATTTATTATTCCTGCTTCATTTTCAAGGACTGTATTTAGATAATTTTTAATTTTTACATTGAATTTGTTATTGAAACATAACTCTTTTGCCTTCAGACTAATACATTTTTTCATGTTTTGTTCTTCCTCCAAAATAGACAACTGTTGCTTAATAGGCTTTCCCCTCCTTCTTTGCAGGGCCACCTTCTGCTCCAAGGAATGTGATTTTTAACATTAATGAAACAGCTCTCATGTTGGAATGGAGCCCCCCGAGTGATACCGGAGGAAGAAAAGATCTCACTTACAGTGTCATCTGTAAGAAATGTGGGTCGGACGCCAGCCAGTGTGAGATCTGTGGGGGAGGTATCCGTTTCATCCCCAGGCACACAGGTCTCATCAACTCCTCAGTGACAGTGCTTGACTTTGTGTCACACGTGAACTACACCTTTGAAATAGAAGCCACGAATGGGGTCTCAGAGCTGAGTTTCTCTCCCAAGCAGTTCACAGCAATCACAGTTACCACAGACCAAGATGGTAAGTCCCAGCACTGCATGTCTGTTACTGTGTCCCTGTCACTTACGCACTTACTAGGGGGATAGTTTTGTTTCTTGGAAGTCTGGGTCAGCAAGTTAGGATGTTTTGCAGATTGGTAAATGTTTTAAGTGCTTTTGTTGAGGACTTCCAGCTTCTGCTGGTGAGGGCATTAAATGCTTTTGGCAGCTGGCCCTTGACCCCATTACACAGGGCACAAAAACATACCTTCCTGTTTAAAGTTAAGTGCAAGCTTTAACTACCTGAGACTAACTGTATTGGTAGTTCGTTAGAACTAGAGTCTGCGTCTGGTGCTTTTCCAAGTCCTTCCTTAAGATTTCAGTTTTGAAAGAGTAACACACCACACGTTATGTATTACAATTTCACAATACAAAGGTTAAATGAAAGTGAACTCACTTCTTTTAGTATCCATGTTTCACAGTACTTCTGCAGCATGCTTCACTGCAAGATATTTCAGCACCTGTATGAGCCAGTTCCTTAGGTGAGGTATCCCAATAGATATTTTTTTGTTCCTTTAATTGTCCACTTTGCATTATTGTTTTTGAGCTTTTTCTTCCCCCCATTTCAGTTCAAGTTCATGTCCAAGGTCAACCGTTACGGGAAATATGGGAAAACATGGCAAACTAAAAGAGCTCTATATTTTTATTTCTGCAACTTTTTCCTCTTCCATCTTTAGAGGTACTTACTATGCCAGCAAACAGCAACATAGGTTACCAACATCTATATAGCAGTGTTATCTTCTGGACTGTGTTACTGTAGATGAGAAGGTTACTTCAAAATTATCCCTTGCTGACATTTGTTCCAGAAATGTTTTTCACCTACTGTGCAGTGACATTGCAACTGTAGCTGGAGTGTTTAATGTAAAACAGGAACCAAACGGGCAAAACTACCATTTTGAGTAGAAGACCTTTGATAATATGAAAGTATTTAGTAAAAATGCTAACGTTTGGGAGGATCCTGTTATGTTCCACTTGTAGGAAGGCCCTGGGTTCTTTCACTGATCAGCCTAGCAAAAATCTGCTTACCTGTGTATCTGGGACAAGTAGTTTTGTTGATGAGTAAGTAATGACTTGTTTGCCTTTGGGCATACAGAAATTAACAGCTTGCTGTGATGATGATAATGACAATGATGGTAAGACTAATAATATTCATGAAAATGGATTAGAAAAAGCATGAAAACTACTCACTCACCATTCGTGTGATGATGGTAACAGAAGAGCTAATTATGTAAGATGCCTAATGATATGTGCTTTGCACTGAGAATCGCCGTAAGCTCCTAGGCTACGTATGATGTTGCGAACCGGAATCTCTCTTTTCCTTTCTCATTAAAGGAACAAAACATGGTGCCAGAAACTACCCTTATGTATACTTATTTTTCATGGTACTAAATGCAAGTCACCAGACATGCACAGGTGGAGGTCACCAGAGATACGGTTTGTTTTTAAACTGGCTAACAGCTGTGTGAACATGGCTTATGAGGTGTATTTAAGTGGTGGGCTTTTAAAAAATAATGTCTTTTGCTGTTGTCTGTTCCTGGTTTAACAATATAGATTTTCACTGCTGTTTACTCAAAACAGGGAAAAGACCAATGTTTTGATAATTTGTGACACACTGACAGTAAACTCTAGAGTGTAGACTGCTTACATTCCCTATAATAATTCTTACATTACTAAAAATGGTGTTGGAAGGGCTTCAGAGAATTTAAGACGAGATTTCCAGAATATCTGTCAGTTTATTTGGATATAAAAAGACAGCTTTGCAGGAGAAAGCATTGTAATAAATGAAATTGAGGCATCTATAAAATGTAGTTATAAAGATAAAACCGGTTTTGTAGGCTTATAAACTGTGTAGTTGTATAAAATCATAAGCACGTCAACTATATATTTAGAAGTAAAAGAGAGAAAGATAACGTCGTATGAAATATGTAAGAAAATTAATGGAATTTTCATTGATGGAAATTATTGAGAGGACAATAAACAATTTTTGTGAGTTACTTTTAGTCATGAATAGGAACTGATGTGGAGAAAGCTAGGGTATCTAACCTCAGAAAAGGAAGCTGTAGAACTAAAGCTTCAGAACATTGCAGAGATTTTATTAATGTTTATAAATCACATTGACATTCTCAGGTAAAAAGATTAGTGACCTTTTTTATTTTTATGTTAGCCAGCTATTATTAAACAATTTATAGTTTTGCTTTTGCCATATTTACCAAAAATACTGAATAATTGCCTTTATATTGCATTTCTTTTTCTATCTATACCACCAAACACTAAACTCACTGTTACAATCTTTCCTTATAATCTTAATTATACTGAAATGGACAGTACTTATTTCATGGTGTTGCAGGTTTGTGCACATGATAATATAAAACAAAGATCCAAGATTATATGCATGATGTGACAACAAATCAAAAATATCTTAATGTGTGCAAGGACTGCATTACCAGAAGACCAAACACATTGCTTTAAAACAACTTTTCTCTCTTGATGTGTGTCTAATATGGAAGATCTAGATCTAGAATAAATTATAACTACACAACATATTTATCCTGTGTTCATACTACCTTTTGACATGTAATCTTCTCATAGAAACTGTTTTAATGTATACACATTCCATGAAGTACTAGACCTTTTTATAAATACATAAATTGTTTTCTTCAATTGTCATATCCTTGTTAAGAACGTAGAACAATATCTTCAGCTGTTCTAACTCCAGACCATTCTGTTAGCTACAATAATTTACGGTAGCTGAGGAGCTAGCATGTTATTTTCTTTAAGCATATTGGATTTACTTCCCTCTAGTGGCCCTTTCTTTTTTGATGGTTTATGTGAAATTAACAGATTCTTCTTTAAACAATTATTAGCTCGTTCTTCAGGGTTTTTTCTCTCTTTTTGGAGAAGATACTGCTGTTGGCATTTTGCTGAATAAAGTAATGCAATGAAGAGTACTGGGGGCATCCATAGAAACTGAAGAATTGTATTCTACCACAGTTAGTGAGTAGAGCAGCCTGAGAGCATCAAAGAGGGAGAGTATTTGCTGACAGAAGGGAACTAATTCAGAAGTGATTAAGGCTCATCTTTAAGCACAGAGATCTACCACAACTAATATTAAAATCTTAACTGCCTCCTGATGCAATCACCAGCATCAACAAGATTAAGTACACTGCTCAGCTGTAAGGATGACAAGAAGCAGACTAAAGGAAAGTAACAGTCTGAAAAGGCTTTGTGAACTGCATCCTGCAAACCTCCCTTCGATTTGATGACTAAAGTATTACCAGACCTGATCAAATACTGAAAAAAATTACTAACATTAATGTAAGTCATATAAAAGGAACTTGGTAACATCCATGACTTTTTTTAGTTATTAATTTTGTACAAGTATTCATAAATTCAATATCCATGTTTTTGGTTTTTTCCCTGGGCTTCATAAGGAAACAAAGAACTGTGAACCAACCCATTAGCCAACATGAGTTCAATAACAGAGAAAGATTTCACAGATACTATGTTCTCTCAACAGAAGTGTGAAAAATGACCACTTAAGAGTCACACCAAGCTCTTGGTTAGGTCTGCAAGTTAAAAAGCAAGGTTCAGCTACTTAAGGCTTTCTACTGGACTAGAGATGCCAGCTGACCAACCACTTTGTCTGTCTGTTGGCTAGTCAGTAAAGAAAGAGTATATATAGTTCCTATATGATCACAGCACTGGCTGTGTCGTGTCCTGCAAGTGTGGCAAACAAGGATGGGGTAGGGATATGTTAGGAAGTGTAGATGTTGCAGATGGAGAGATGAGGGAAGTGAGCTATATGCTACTCTTGCATAGCTCTGTTTCAAAATGTTTTGAGATATCAAAATAATCCCTACTTTAAATTCAGATAAATGGACGGATAAGCACAATGAGCTTCTGCTCAGAAAAGCACTTAAGTAAACTCCCTGTTCAAAGAACATTAGCACATATTAAGTGCCTTCCCAAATCACTGCTAAAGTAATTTGTAAACAACTGAAAGGTAAAACATGTTTTCAAAAGAAGCCTCAATCAAAAAATGTTTAACAGTACTGTTGTTCAGAAAAGTGCCTGGATGCCTTTTCTTTATGGGAGGGAGAAAGTTTTATACAGCAGTAAATATGCTGAGTAGGAAGTAATTGTACTCAATAGACTTTAAATCATTGTGTGAAGAAGCAGAGAATTATATGCTGAATTGTAATTTATGTTTCTCTTATGACTAATGGAAGGAAGAGACACCTCACTCACTATATGACTTTCTTAGCATGCCTTAGAGTCTGCATTGCCTAAAGAAAATTCAGACGTACTTGAGGTTTTTCATGCATAATTAAAGTAGTAAATAATGAATAATTAAGCAAAACAGAGTTTAAAACAATAGCTCCTATTTCCAAATAATAGTCCACATACACATTCCCTCAGTGAGCATTCATATGTTCTATTTCTTGAGAACAGAGGGTTTTTTAACATTACGCTACACAGATTGGGAGTCATGAGTCATATCCTGAGTACGTACGTGATTATACAGACATAGTGGCCTGCTCTGTTTCAGTCCACCATTTCAGGTGCTTCACTGAGGAGCAGCACTCTGTAGTTACAGTGTTCTCTGACTGAAGAGTTTCCTTGTTGTCTGGTCTGCATCTTCACCACATCACGTCCCTCCTGCGGGACTCCATGCTGGCAGACCCCAGCTCACCTTTCACCTGCAAGTCCCACAGCAGTGACCTCCCCTAAAATCACAGCCCAGCCATGGGACGCTTCGCGGGCATCATTCCATTCGTGGGCTCCTTCCACATGTCTTTCCTGCCTTGGTGGAAAGTTTACACCAGAGAAATACTCCTTCTGCCATTGCATCCTGGAAATCTGATTTTCTCCCCCCTCAGTTCTGCAGTTTGTGAGTGACTCTGGTCTCCGTGACATCAAAGACCTGCTACCAGTGGACAAAATTTGAGGCATGAGAGACTTCACTCTGTCTGGGCACACACCCTATCACTATATTAAAGACCTGTGTAGTTTTGCTGTGTCTGTCTAGTGTTGGCAGCCTGTGACTAGCTGAAGTTTACAGACAGACTCTGAAACTGCAAATCTGGCAGGATTCCTTTGTCTGATACATTTTATTTTATGTGAGCCATTGGCAGTTATATCCTAGGCGATGTTTCCTAATCTGATGGTAAAATCTTGCCAGTGTCTGAAAGGGACTGCCTTTCATCTGATTCCTTTTTCCAAATAAGTTATGGCCAATTCATTGTTCCTAGTACAAGTGGCTCCTCAGACATATTTGCAGCCCAGTGTGGATGGTCTGTAGCAACAGCAACCTCTTATCCACTCTTAGAGCTGTGGGAACTGAGGAATACATGGATGGATTACAGTGTCTCTTCCAGGAATAAGCATGACCTTATCACCACGAATTATTGGCATATAGCATTATATAACAATACAGATGGTGTAAGTTGTTAAGAGCCTCATTCGACTGTCAGGGAAGCATCTCAGAAGCACTACCAGGACAGTTTATCAGGATTAATCTTTCTAGCTGATGACAGTATAGTTTCAGGATGCTCATTGGGGTGGCAGGGGAGTTCCCTTTTCACTCATCCTAAGTTGCTGCCCATAGTAGCATCTGACTTTCACCCTAATCAAAAGTCAGCTTTCCTTTTTTTTCCCCGACTCTCAAATCTCTACAGATCTGATTGTCCTTTGTAACTTTAAAGTCAAGAAAGCTTCTCTTTTCATAATGACATGATGAACCCCTTTGAACCATCTTCCAAACTCTGTATGCTAATGGTTTATAAATCTAAAGGAACAGCTATTTCTAATCACTGACTGTCGAAATGGAATAGCAGGCTGCATAAAAGCCTGTTATGGAACAGTCACAAAACAGCCTCCATCAGACATTGCCAGAGCTCAAGCCACATGAAAGGTCATTAAATTTTCATAGATGACAATAAATGAGAAATTTATGTTATTTGTTTATCTGACACCTACAGCTGTACTGATAGTTCTACCAAACCCTGTACTGTCATGGGAGCAGTGCAGAACAGTGCTGCTGGTACTATTTATGTGAAAAATTTGAAGAGAAGTATCAACGCCTTGGTTACTGGCTAGGGACAGTCTGTAAATGTCTATACTGAATGTGACACAAAGACAATAAGAGGGATCACTAACAAAAAAAAAAAGGTTTGAGATGTGTACTCCCTATTTTAAGTCACTTCTGAACAACAAACACATTTAAATGATACATTTTAAAAAGGTATTCAGCATTATGTAATGAATATTCAATTTCAGTTTAACAGGCCAGCCTGTTAAACTATACGAATGTATATGTGTATTTATGTCAGTGTGTATATAAATTAAGCATTTACAGTTGGAAAGAAAATCACAAGGCAAAAATGCTAAATTTCAATTCTCAGACTTGTTCAGCTAACATTCTTCTGAACACTCCTCAGGTCTGCCAAAATTCAAAATTTTGAGGCAAGGTCTTTGTGCGGCATAATTATCACCCACAGATTTTTATTTGCTGGTCACCTCTGTACATTTAGACTACTTGCTGATGTTTCTTTACACATATGCCTGATTACTATACAGTAATCACAGGTAAAAAATGGCTTTTAAAACAATCTTGGTTTATATCCTGAAGAATTTTTAAATACTTATAAATTTTCTTTAACAAATATTTTCTTTTTCTGCTGGCAGATATTGATGTTGAGCCATTTCTTTAATGCAGCAAAAGTCAACCTGTTTCCATTTACCTTCATTTCTCATTCACCAGCATTATCCATTAATCTAGTCAGACTATGTGTAGCTTCATAATATGTTTCTCTAACTTATGCAATAAGAGGAGAACAAAATGAAATTGTAGTTTGAAGGCGGAGGGGAAAGAGGTTAATCAATACTGTAAAGTATTTTTCCCATAATATACTTATTACTGTGGTCTTTCAGCTTTTGTAATAGTTTCTTTCATTGCATAGCACACTATTATTTATAATCATTGGCAATTTGTCTGTGACGTGTTTTCAGCAAGTTTCTGATTTAAGTTGTAGTTGCTAGAATACCATGTCCAAATGCTGCAACAATTGTATGTTTCATAATAGTTTATTTCCATTTATAAAAGGGACATTTGTGGAGAAAAACGTAAAACAATAATTACAAATAAATTGGTAAGCATACAGCATGGGGATAAGAAAGATGCCTTTATTTTATTTGTTCCTATTGTAGTCAGTAGCTTTGAAGGTCATTCAGCACATAATTAAGCCCCTAAGAATGAGATGTTTGTTCATTGACTCTGGTGATTTTAAACAAGAATGTCAAATAAGCTTATTGGTGCTATCTGCACACCACTCAGCTAAGAACCATGTCAGGATAATCAAGCACATTTCAATTAGCTGGAATATCTCCCAATGAATTATATATAGTTAGAAGAAGTTATTGAGTATTCTAGTCAGGGTAAGGTACAAGATATTTCAGATATAAACTGGTGAATTAAGTGATTAGAAACCTCTGCCACAAATATTAATTGTCCGACTTAGGAAACTCTTCAGAGTTACATTAGGAACCTTCTTTTTTCAGAGTTTACATAAACATTTCTGAAAGCTATTTTATTTTGGAAAAAACAAAAAAAACAACAAAAAACCCCAACCCAAACCAAACCAAAAACCAAAAAAACCCCCAACCACAACTCTGGTGTTCCCAGTACAAGACAAGTGAAATGAAGACTTCTGTTGCATTCTTGGCAAAAGGAGTGATTTTGGTCAAGGGTAGTAAAGGAAGACATTCATCACGGCTAGTCAATCTGAAACAAATTGTTTGTAGATGTCATGACTTTCACACAAATCTTTAGGGAGGATGTTCAAAATGAAGGACATGGTAAATTACAAACCAATTCTGCTGATGTTTGCTATGGGGTCTGTAAAGCAATTATGTTGGTAGCGGGTTGCTCCGATTCATTTACTTCTTAAAATGTAGTTTCTTCATTACACTCAACAACCCTTCTCCTTCCACTTCTGTGACTTTTCCATGTGCGTTTGCCTTAGGCTCACAGTTTGGAAGTAGTTTTTTTTATATATACAATAATGGCATTAAGTTGTGCACATTGGAATAAGGTTGAGAGCAGATTCGGAATTATAGTTTCCTAAACTTCAGAAATCTATTTATTTTACAGTTCTGTTAGCTTCAAGATAATATTTCTGATAATATGCTTTTACCTTTGTGGTAGTTTGACCTTGGCTAAATGCCAGGTACCCACCAAGTCGCTCTACCACTTCCCCCCCTTCCCCTTTTTTCTCAACAGGGCAAAGAGGGGAAAGAATATAAGATAGGAAAAAAGCCCAACCAACCCTTGTGGGTAAAACAAAAGCAGTTTTAATATAAGCAAAGCAAAGCAAAGGTCCGCATGCGGAAGCAAAAAAAAGAAAACAGATTTATTCTCTACTTCCCATGAACAGACGATGTCAGCCCTTCTCAGAAGCAGGGCTCCAATACGCGTAGTGGTTGCCTCGGAGGACCAAGGGTGACCCCACCCCCTTCCTCCTTTCTCCCAGCTTTATACTGAGCAGACGTCATATGGTCTGGAATATCCCTTTGGTCAGTTCGGGTCAGCTGTCCTGGTTGTGTCCCCTCCCAAGACCTTGCCCACCCCGTCCCACTGCAGGGGGGAAATGTTGGGAAGAGCCTTGGTGCTGTGTAAGCACTACTCAGCAGTAGCCACACCACCAGTGTGCTATCAACACCCTGCCAGCTCCCAACATAAAACACAGCACCATGAGGGCTGCTATAGGGGAAAACCAATTCCGGCTCAGCCAGACCCCGTACAACCTTTTTCTTCCCAGACTAACCGTGAGAGACATCTGTTTACTATCTTCATATCTGTGTTACACTGTGGTTTCCCACTGTGGTAAATTTTATACTGGGTCTCCAATGAACAAATAATAAAGATTGCTCCTCTGAAAAGATTATGCTAGCCAGGATATTCACGCTTAATATTTAGTCCAAAAATGCATGTCAACTTTAACAACCCCTGTCAGAAGTGAGCCTTCATACTCTAGTCTGGATCCTAGTCTGACAGAGATAAGGCAGGGGATGACAACCAATGTCAAGATTGGCCAGTGTATTAGTTGACCAGGAGCAAAGGAAGGTAAACAAAGTCACTCTTAGTCTGCCAAAACTTTTTTCTGTCTAGCATGCAATCTCTGTTTTCCATTGAAAAGTGATTTTTTGCATTTATCTTCTTTTAAGACTTCCCTTAAAACCTTCAGTTAAGCAGGAATATTATCAGATATTCAAGACATGGCTACAGGGTCTAAAGTGGACTTTTTCAATAAAACCATTTTAAATCAGTTTCATACTTTTTGGACCCTCTGGAGTGAGTGCAACTAATTCTGCGAAGGACTGACTATTCAGAGGATTTTGTCTCATTTGTTTTCACTTACTAAGGTGACGTGGAAGTTAGCAAACAGTGCATCAGATAAAAGTGCTTGGTTTTGGTGTCTGCGTGTAGGTCATGATAGCCAAAAGGAGAAGAAAGGTGATACACAGAACCCTTCTCAAGGAAAACACGAGCGAAAGGGAGAGGCATGTGAATAAAAGAATTTATAATCTAAAAAATAAACTTTAAAATTTTTTAAATTTAATAAATTTAAAAAAAACATGTATTCAGCTAACTAGACTGATCACCATTCTTTCTTGGAATAACAACGTCATCTCGTGCACTAAACTACTCAGTATTTAAAAACTGAAATTATACAGTAAATATTTGCAAGAAATCTCTAATTGCAAAATGAGATCTAATGTCCCAAAGCTGTTTCACTGGAAGTCAGTTATAGCTGTCCCACTGGATAAAAAGCAAATGAGGCCTGGCTCAGCTAATGTATCCTGAACACTCCCGTTGTCTCCTCTACTCAGTTCTTTTGCCTTCATTCACAATATTCAGATAACGAGTCACAACTTTTCTGCTGAAGTTAATGGCAAACCCTATAGATTGTTCCACTGTTAATTAAGTCCCATTCTTCATTGAATTAATCCACATTCGCAAGAATTTTCTTTGTGCTTATTCTGTCTGAACATGAAGTAATATTTTTAAACTTGTCTTTTCCATATAATTTTAAATAATACATGCAGCAGCTTCTAAATCATGTGCTTGATCTATAATTGTATTGAAGTGTTTAGAGATTAATGTGCATTATCTAAGTGACTCATAAATTCTTACTTGTTATGCATTGCAAACAGCTGATGTATGGTCCTGTAAGTTACTGACAAGTTGTTCAGCCACTTTCCAATACTGTATTTTACAGTGTAGAAATAAATGATCACTTTATTATATTAAGTCTGTCTGGAAAACAAATTGTCTGATTCCAATGACTGGTTCATATATACATAATATCAAACTCTAAGCTTCATTTTTCAAAATCAGATTGTTGTCCTAAAATTATCTAACAATTCCTTTTATCCTATAATTGAAGATTAATGAGGACTAAAAAAATTTTTTTTTTACAGTGTAGGGTAATGGAGTAATGGGATTCAGGAAATTCAGTCTATAGTTCAAGGATGATGGGCTACAGTTTAGCAACAATAGGGAAGATATGAGTCTGCCTTCTTCCCTCAACTCGTACATTATTCTGTCAAGCTAGAAATGTCATTTACTAATTAGACATGAGGTGAATTTTTGCTCTTTGCCATATATTCATAGATACAATTTATTCTAACAAAGGGAAAATATTATTATTAATAAAAGGAAAATGCCAATTTACAGAAAGTATTTATTTCAGTTTATAAGTTATGCGACTCTGACTAGAATATGAAATCTTTGAAGAGAGGAAATAGAGAAAATCACATTTTGCTAATGTGGTGTTAAATACTATTTATCTTTTAAAATGCTTTCTTGTATTTGGAAGTGAATTTTATATGGACAAAAAGCAAGTTGACAGCATGGAAGATTAAAGTCTGTACCTTTTCAGAGAACATATGTGACCATGGAGCTGTATTAACTCAGTTCTCTGGTGTATATTACTTTGGTGCTTTAGGAGAAGAGCATAGTTTTATCTGCATTTATCTCCCTCACCTTTTCCTGAAACAATCAGGTTCAGCAGTGCCAGTTTCAGTGGTAGTTTTTCTTACATGTAACATACTGTAATACTGAAAAAGTGATTAATCTCAGATGAACAACAGGATGTGTGTGAGATCTTTGAAGCTAAATTTCACTGTGAATAGTTTCTCATGTTGCAACCCATAGGAGTGAATGTAAAAGGAAGTAAGTTGTGTCCCAACACCTCCACCCTTGGCCCATACAGCTTCTGTATCCCGTAGAGCCACCTGCACCAAACACACTGCTAAGGCATTAGCACGATATTAGAATGTTTTTACATCACACTCCAAAGTATGTGTCAGTGCAGTTCTGTTCAGGGTATCTTTACAGGGTATCTTTATCTGTTTACCAAGTTATCTAACATCACATTTGCTTCATTATCTTCCCCTTTAAAATTTTTGTTTTTCTGTTATAACCATCAATCTGTGACATAACTGGTTTGTAAAGATGGCCTGAGATTTGTAGGTAAGCACACAAGATGTTAGCTGCAAAACTGGGTGGTGAACAATTCATGCAGGTTACTGCATGGAAAATCAGTTCAGATCTTGTTTTTCCATCACAGAAACACAGAATCGTCTAGGTTGGAAAAGACCTTGAAGATCATCCAGTCCAACCATTAACCTAACATGGACAGTTCCCAACTACACCAGATCCCTCAGCGCTATGTCAACCTTACTCTTAAAGACCTCCAGGGATGGGGACTCCACCACCTCCCTGGGCAGCCCATTCCAATGCCCAACAACTCGTTCTGTAAAGAAATGCTTCCTAATATCCAGTCTAAACCTTCCCTGGCACAACTTGAGGCCATTCCCTCTTGTCCTATTGCTTATTACTTAGTTAAAGAGACTCATCCTCAGCTCTCTGCAGCTTCCATATTCTTATATAGTAGCATTCTGGATAAACTTTCTAGAAATACAGCTACATTCTCATAAACATAATAAATCTAGGCTCTTTTAAGCAGCAGTGTGAACAAAGTAGTGTGAATTTTTCCATTTTTCAGTTTTAAGATGATGGTTCTATTGTCAGACATTAAAAATGTGTCTTTCTCATGCAGTTTTAGGGAGAATAAGACTAACATCTTCAAAAATAATTTGAGTGGGTGGAATATGTGTCAGATTTTATGAGCAAGTCACTGTTACTCAGTCTCTCAGTTGAGGGAGGATTAAAATTAATTAAAATCTCAATCTGGAATTTTTTCTATAATTAAGTATAATTTAGAGGATAAAAAATGCGTAGTATTTACTACAGTTTTATTTCTGTAGGCATCCATATATTATAAAAAACTGTCTTTCAGTATATGTAAAATAGTTTAAAAATAATGAATTGCCTTGATTCATTAGTCTAATACTAAATACATATTAATGTGTTAATATCTTTTTGTTAGCTATAAGAAAATAATCACTTTACTTTTTTGAAATATTTTAATAATTTGGTAAGATTTTCATATTTACCGAACTGATACATGAGCTACATTTCTATGTAACACTAAAACTGCATTTTCATTGAAACTATCCAACCCTTTCAAAAAAGTTCCTATGTTCCTTACTCTCTATATTTATATTTAAACTGTCTTCCCACCTTTCTGTTTAAGTTTTTGCAGCGACACGTAAACATTTTAAGTACCTGATACATGTACAATCTATTTCCTCAGTGGAGTATTGTGAATTAAGCAGCGATGCGATGAATATTTAAAAGCTGAAGAAAATAAAGGCGTTAACCACACAAAGTTGGGTACCTCTTAACGCAGTTACCAATACACACTGTGGGTGCTCCACCAAGTGAGAGAGTACGCACAGAGAGTAAGGAAAGTGTGTGCATGTTTTCTGCAGGACTGACAAGTTTTTCAGGGAACTTGGGTCTCAGTAGTATCTCGGTGAAAGGAAGGCATTGAGAGCTGCAGTTCACTGAGCACCTTTGAAAATACTGCCCTGTCACTGAGATGCTTAATGGAAACTGGCTTGTTTTACAAACTGAGCCATTAGTCCTTTCTTAATCAATAAAATTCACTGGTAGTGTAACATTTATTTCAGAAGTATATGGGGTCACATATTATCTTGTACACTGATAGAAGCGTGGAGTAACTGTGAAAGTAAATGATTTAAGCACAGTGCGCTAGAGTGCTTCTAATCTCTTGATATAAGGTGAAACATCTTATCAATAAACTTTACACTCTTAAGCTTATTACTAGGTGGCCAGTGTTTTGACCAGATTTTTCTGTTTCCTACAGCATTAAAAAAACAGCTTATAGATTTTGGGTTTTCTTCTTTTTTGTTCTTTTTCTACTTAGAAATTCCTGCTTATCTATTGAGTTTTTTTAGATACCTTTACAATAATTAAAGATAAAAAGATTTAATAAGGGTAAATGTTATTACAGTATACTGTTTGGACTTCAAAGCATGAAAAGATTCCATTATTCTGAGTTAAAGCATTATGAGATAGTCCTTGTAAGAATTGCAATATTTGCAACAGGAAACAAGAATAGCATACAGATTTGTTGGCAGTAATACAAACACTCCAGATTTTAATAAAATAGATTGTTATACTTTTGGTGACTTTCACAGCCATTTTAATGCAAAATAATGTATTCACTTCTTTGAGAGATTATTTTTATGTAGCTATAAAACGTCACATATTAAATTCATACACCCAAGTTGCTACCAAAATCTTCATTTAAAAAAGTAAGGTTCCAAATCAAATCACTGGTAAATTTTTCAAGAAGCTTTAATTCAGAATCATGTTTTATGTTTTACTATGCAGTCTAATGGCCTACATGTTTTTGGTCAAGTCTCCATGATAACAGGCCAATGTTATTCTGCATCACCCTCATCTGTCTGTGTGTGCATTATCCCTTTATCCCTTGTGTAGCCCAGTTTCTCAAAGCTTAGCCTTCATGTGCCATATATTCTCTTGTAGGTTTTCTGCTGCATTCATATGCTGTAGTATTTGGTTGCTTTTATGCAAACATTTAGTCAGTGATCCTTGAAGGCAAGTAGGTAGAATTACTCTGATTTTAGAAGGTGGGGAATAAGTCTGTGCATGTAAAACCATGTAGAGCATAACCATCCATAAGGTGAGCATGGCTCCCTTGGGATGCAGATATACTGTTTTTCGGACTTGGAAGAATTCAGAGCTTTCTGTAGATTTCACTGGCAGTTGAACATACTTATCATTTGTACACAAAGAAGAAGGAGAAAAATGTTCACGACTAGCCCAGTAATTTAGTTGATATATTTTGAAAATTCGTAATTTCTTTTTACCAGGAAAAGTGTTTATGATCAATCCTGTAATTAGTACTGCTTTGGTTCATTTTTTCTTGAAGCATATTTCCTGTATGGCAAATTTGGTTACAAAATGCAGCATGCTACTTTTGGCTACTTTACTGAATGATAAATTGGGAAGGTAAGCAACTCCGACTAGCAGAGTAGGCGTTGATAATCCTGTAAATTCAAGGAGCTACAGTGAGTCTAATGAGAGAGGGAAATGCCCTCAAATAATCTTTGGCTGTTTCACAGCTAAAATGTGGAAAAACCTTCAGTATTTGAATGCCACTAATGATCTCAAAACAAAAAATATTGATTCCCCAAAAGATTACTAAAGATTTTAAAAATTGTAACAGTCTCTGGATGGAAAACTGTGGTTGAGGAAAGGCTGTTAGGAAAAAAAAACCACAAACCAAACAAAAAGATTTCCCCAAAATATCCAAATGAAGTCTTTTTTTACATTTTAAATGACTTCCTAGTTTCTATAGAACAAGAACGGTAGCTTTTTTCTTATTCCATGATATAGAGTAGTATGGATTAATATGTGGCCTTCTGTTTCCCTCCTTCACTGTCTATTTTCTAACATGAGTGGGTGGGTTTATGCCAGCGCTATAAACAGACATGTGGATGACTCTATGCAGTCTTTATTCAAAAATTTACTTATTTTAGTAAATTTAGCAAATAATAATAGTATAAAAATACGTGCCTATCTATTTAAATTTTTAAAGGGATAGAAAAGAATTCCAGTTCAAATTAACTGCTAATTGTGAGATATTGGACCAAATAATCCAGATTATTCACCTTCAAAGAAGTTTAGAAACAAAACTGATATTTATAAAATATGCACTAGCAACTATCAAACAGTCCAGGAACTGCCATTTGGATAGTAGTACATGCTTCTTCAGGTTGATGGACTCACCTTTGGAGTATTTCCTCACAAAATAACATCGATAGTCCACTTCTGTCCACCAACTAGTGGCTTTCTGCTGCAATAAAAAGTTACTCTGAGTATTTAAGTGGGAAAAGAACTGTTTGAAACATTAAATTCTTTCTGTCAGGCAGCTGGGATTTAACTGGAGCACACTCAGTTATAAAACAGGTTTTCATTGATCTGAGTGGTTGAATTCTTAACTGTAGTTTATTTTCCCTTTGATTTTGAAATCCATAAGTGCCAGTCATAGCTTTAAGAAGGAAAATCATTGGCATGGGAGTTTAAATTAAAAGTGATAAATTGAGACTGCTAGTGACCACTACCTCAGCCAAACACAAATGCCATGACTGTAGCCCTAAACATTGCTGCATGCTTTATTTTAAATTAAGTGTGACAAATTAGGCAGGAAGTTAATTGCTAGCTTGGAATAAAAACAATGATGATGATTGAAAAAGGCATCATAAAACATTTTTTTTACTTTGCAACAATCCCACCTGACATATCAAAAAATAAAGAAACACTCATAAAAATTAGTCTGATTGAAAAAGTGGGCATTTGCTATGGGTGCGTATATCTGTGGTACTAGCTGTGTGTATGTGAAGGTGACTTTCCTTTGAGAACACATTTGCCAGCTTAAAAATGTAGGAGCAAATTGAAAGATGCATGAGACATTCTTGTACCTAGGTTGTTGGGGGTTAGGTACATATATCTCTATCACTACTGACTAGATATTAGAGTTGCTGTCAACTGTTTTAGTGGCAGCAAGCGCTAGGATGAACAATTACTCTTTAAGAGAGTGTGACCTTAAAGACCAAGCGGAGCTGTAAATCCTTATAACTCCTTAACTAGTCTCTCATTTATTTTATGGTGTCCACTATGCACAGATATAAAAGCAGACACAATCATAGTCAGGAATTCACGGGACAACAGTTTTCCCTTTTCTAGTTTCAGATTTAATGCTAGTTTCAGTATCAGTGGAACTATTTTTCAGTTAATCAGTTATTTGTTCTTTCTAGCAACACATTAGTTACTCATTAGTAGTATGAAAAGGCCCTTGGTAGAAAATAACTTGGTGAAATATTCATCCGTTTGCCTCAGGTGAGAAAAAGTATTTTTAAAAAAGCTACAAAAGCTGAAGTCAGTTCAAATGAGTCTTTACCTCCTAAACCAAAGGCATAGTATTTTAAGTTGAACATTTAATATGAGTTACTATAGACCTCTCAGTGCAAAGGTGAGAGTGTAAATGAGAGTACTAAATTGAGCTCTTTGTTTTCCTTGTTGTTACCAAGAGGCTTGCTTGGCACCCCTTTTCTACTCATGCACTTCCCTTCTGCTCTCATGCTTGATTTCTTTTCCCATTGCGAAGCTGATGGCATCATTTGTGGGTGGTGTTCTGCCTTGGAGTGACTGGTAATACATACGTTCATACATACATACATCACCAGTTGTCATGGGAAGATTGCCACATGTTACTTGTTCCTAGAGGGCATAGCCTTAAAGTTAAAAATTACTTTAGCCGATCCGTGAGTGACATGAACGCACGGTGTACTTTAAGTATCCTCTGCAGTTTTAAGTCTTGTACCAGTTTGCGAATCATGAAGTGAGATGGTTGCTCTTCACTCTTATTCTGTCACTGTGGAAGCCCTGTTTATTCTGGAGAGAGCTGTACAGTTTTAATCAAAATTTGTTACTGTGCTACATCATTCTGCTGATATAAAGTTCTTGCAGTATTGCTACCATACACATTTTCAAAACTTTAAGATTCAACCATAAACATTTGTTCAAGTTACAGTTTTTGTTGTTGAACCTCAGACCAAGCGTTAAATTTTAGTGAACTGTGAAAATAATTGTATTAGTCTGGTATCATGACCCTCAGAGAGAAGGTCTTATTAATTTGGAAACCTTTTCTTGCACAACTAAAACTTGCCTTGCAGCTGAACAAATGTTGTAAGATACTAGATAGTAAAGACAGAACAACTGATGCACAAGAACTGAATACTTAAATTGAGTGCTGAAAGAAAAAACACCAAAGCCCTGTGTTTGGGTTGCACAGAAAGCTGCAACTTCTGAGTGGGTTTTGGAAGGACAGATTTCTGCTCTCTTTAAACTCTGCTGTCTTGTAATACCTGCCTACATATTGTAGCTACTATCTGAACCCTAATGTTAGGGCTAGAACAAGGGACCTTCAGAGCTTGAAAGGCAGAGTTTGCAATCCTTACGCAGTTCACTGAAGCTCACACAGCTGTGTATGAGCTCACTAGAGAAACATGCAAATATTAGTGCATTTTTGCAGTCTCGTTCATCTGACAGCTATTTGAGATTTTCAGTGTTGAGACTGAAGGTAGACCAGTTGCTTTATCACTAATATCATAAAAGATTTGATGCTTTTTACAACCTTTCTATTTAGAAGAAGCCTGGAATGATTGTTAGCATGATCTGAAATTCAATGGTCCATCATTTGCAGCATTTAAAATCACCATTTTGAAATATAATTTTTAATAGAATTATTAAAATTGTGTAACTACACTTACTCAGATAAAATCTGCTAAATCTTGTTTTTATTTTTCAGACAGTTCTGCTATGATTATGGTCAAAATATGCTTAATAACTCATTATGTCTTTTGGGAACAGTGGAGACTCTTATGTACCACTTTGTTGGTAGTATCTATTGGCTATGGGCATATTCCTGCCTGGAGATGTACAATTATCTGAAAAAGAGTCTAGGCCAGTTAGTGCTTGTTGAATGAGTAGAAAATATTGTATTCATCATTAGAAAATATTCTGCAAGTTCACTTAGGTGAGCCGGCTAAGTACAGCCTTTCAGTCCCTTGACAGTAGAGTGGGTTGGAGGTCCCTGGTTTGATCTGCAGAGGAGTCACTGATGCAGTACATTAACATATGCAGGAGTCTGGCAATGTAAAACCTCCTATCATGCACTTATCTCAGTTGGCAATTAATTTATTTTAATCCTGCAAGTGAAAAGGGCAGTCTGTAGTCAGTATATCTTGCAGTTCAAAAGTGTTTAATTGTCGTCTAAATGAATTGGTTTCAGGCATTTGATTGCTGCTTATATTGCTCCTCTTGCTATGCCTGAGTAGCTCTATATATGCCAGCATTTTTTGGAAGAAACGTGTCTAAGAATAGATTCTCCTTACATACTCTGAAGCCATCATAGATTCTGCTGTGGCTTTTTCAGAGAAGGTCTGTGTGTAACCATTTACCAGCATGCTTTTTAGCAAAGAGATTTAACAGCTCTGCATTCATTTAGAAGGAAGGCATCAGCTAGGTGTCGTGTCCTTTTAAAGTCTTCACATTGATGTCAAAATCACAATATTTTCTTCTTTTGCTGGTAGCTGAACTCTCAGTTATAAAAAACATGATGATGCTTAATAAAATTGGTTCCACTTAATTTATCTCTGGAAATTTTAATTATCCTTGTACTATCTCTTCAAAAGTACAGATCTTTAATTTGAACTTCCTTAATTTAATAAGTTCTGGTTTTCTTTTGTAACAAGTTTTAAAAATAATTTTTTCTCATATCCAGTGATATCACTGACTGGATATAGGAAAGCAATAAATTAAGACATTTATAAAGCCTTTATGCAAAGTCAGGCCTACCTAATTTCAGCCTTTCACTTCTTAAGAGATGCTATCCCCATGTTTTCATAAAAATGCCTTTAATTTTTTTTCTTTAAGGCAAAATGTATGAGTAGGAGGACTGGTACAACTTAATTTCCTTCACATTTGTGTTTGGGGTTGTTTCCTGTATTTCCTATTAATTTGGCTGGAATATTGGCAATAATTGCTGCAACTGGTTCACAGTTACACATTTATTGTTGGGTCTGTCTTTAAGAAGATACTGATTCTCGTGAAAGTTATAGAAATATATCCTTTGGATTTCTCTAATTTGTCTGAAATTTGCCAGTTGACTTCAAAGTTGTTTGTGAAGAACTTGCAAAAAGAGGGCAGATGATGGGCAAACAGCATGCTCCCATAAACTGTTTTGCAGAGGAGAAATTTTGTTTTATTTTAAAAGGCAGCATTTCATCTTACCTAGAATTATTTTTTTACTTTGTTGAAGACACAATGACAAAACCAGAATAAATTCATTACAGTTTTCACTCTTGTCGAGCCTGCATCTTCTATGCACAAACACGCATATGGACATGTATATAAATATATATGCATGCATATATGCATATTTATGCAGAGAGAGAGAGAAAGGAAAAAGTTAAGTTTGACACATTTCAACTCATTCTGCCTGCCATTACAGGCAACACTTGGCCAGTACCAGCTTTGTTCTCTGAGCTGTGGCGTGGTGCCATTCCACATCTCCTCTCTGCACCTTGGCTATTTTAAAGGACCAACTTAGGAAATAGAGACATTACTGCCATTTGGAGAATGAGCTCTTTGCTTTATTACATTGCATCTCATCATGGCAAGCTCAGAACAGCAGTGTCAGAAAATAAGCAATAAACCCTGTTCTCCCTAAGCCATCCCACGGAGCTATAGCAAGACGGTAAGAACAGGAGTCGGAGCCTAAAACTGAAAGAAGGGGCCAAGCTCCAGCTTCTGCTGCAGATCTGAGTTGGGGTGCTCGGGCAGCTTGCCTGGGGGTGGCTGCCAGTACTCACTGCCAGCCGATGGCAGTGCCTTCTCTCTGCATCCTCAGAAGCAAGGCTGATGCCAGCTCTCACTCCTTCCGAGGACAGAACAGCTTTCGGCATAGATTTTTGTCTAATGTTTGATGGGTATGAAGGAATCATGAAAGCTTTTACAAATCGAGTTTTGCTTTTCAATCACTGTTAAATCAGCATCACAGTAAACCTACTAGATGTCATGCCTCACACTCATGTAGGTGACAGATCTGTCATGTCATGTCAGACCTCAGGGAAAATGGGACAGGAGAGACCCTCCCTCACACAGCCGCTGTACTGGAGAAGGTTCTGCATTGATCTGGAAGTCAAGATTTCTGCATACCCTCAGACTTTTATCAGTCAAAGCCTCACAATTCTGTACCCTGAGCAGCAACTATTATTTTACTCTGAAAAATTGGACAAGGTCATTTCTGGAAGATCTGGCATCTTCAATATAACCTTTGTTCTGCCAAAATTAAGTTTGATACTCATCCGTGACTTAATGTGTAAATTAACTTAGTTTGGACTAACTTAATTAGGAATTGGTTTAAACTCAGTTGAAATAAGAAATTTGCAATCTGACAAAAAGAGCTTCTGCATTATATTTGCTGTCCTTTCAGAAGACTCTTAATTTATGTTAAACATTTTTCTCTCAGCAAGGGTCTCAGTTTCTGCTCTCATACACAAATACTTTCTTATGCTTGTCACCAGTTGAAAAACAAGGTGAAATTCCACAACTATATAGGTCCTGAAAACAATAAGTCCCCAGGGCAGAGCTAATGCTTGAGAAGATACTAATGCAAATAGGGAAATCTTATCTTTTTGCTATACTGCAGATAAACAGAGAACTTAATGAAGCAGAGCTGGTAAGGCAGTCCCTTTCCCCATCACCAAATCCATGCCTTTGTTAAGTTCTGAAGCTTTCTGCATATGCAAGTTATGTGTGAATATGCAAATTAAATTATTAGAGCCAAAAGCTGTAGACTTGGAAATTATCAGAGCCCATTTTCTGTACTCTAGAATTACACAGGAGTCACTTGTTGGGCACTTTGGAGCTCTGGAAACAACACTGTGAGAATGGATGCATCCAGGGAAAATAGTGAATGGCATCTTTATGTCTCTGAACACAGGGCAGAAATAGAAATATCCCAAACTGCAGAGATCTAAAGACATTTTGGTTTTCACGTATACTAGAGCGAGGATTGTGACAGTTCTGATAGTCTTGGCATTTTCATGTTGATTTGTAGACCTGTAGGGTTCACTAAGTTGTAAGCTCTCCAATTTGTGGCTCAATAGCAAAACCCTCAGTAATGGGAATGCAGAACATCAGTTGTTATTTTATTGTTTTTATTATTACCAGTGCCACTAGTAGTACTACTGCTACTGCTGCCACTACTACTACTATTTTAAGTATCACCGTCCCTCCTATGGTTCTTATGAACAGTCAAGTGCTTGAGTGTTAAAGGAAAAGAGGAATTTTTTAGTTGGATTATATCTTTTCCCACCAGGCTGTGAGATGCTAACCTTATTGTTGATGGAATTCTTAAATTCCAGTCAGGAATCTAGTTTTCATTTCAAATCAATGTTTTAAAAGAACATTTTTATTGCAGTTGCTAAATCCTAGTTAGGGAATGTGTTGTACAGGCATTTATTTAGTTCTTGGGCTGAGCTAATTACTTGTATCAGCCTATGTTCTTTAGAAGGATTACAGGCTAGGTCACCTCAGAGGGAGATCTTTGCTTGCCTCTAAGACACAGTTTTGGTTGCTAAAACAGATTGCTACAGGTTTCCATCTTAATATGTTCTGCATCAATGCTCACTAGCATTCATTCAATTTTTATTTAAAATTTTAAATCCCTCACCAATGAAAGGACAAAAAAGTAATTGGGGATAAGAAGAATAATCCTGTAGAAATGAATACCTTTCTAATTCTTCAAAAATACTTTATGATGTTTGCACAACATGTCCAATATCTCCTAAATGTAAAAGAAATCTTTCTTGGTGCAAGAATCTTCTAAGAACCAGCATTTCCTGTTGGTTTTACAGTCCCAGTAGCTGTATATAAACTTACACAGCAGTTTACTAGTTTCTGCTGTGCAAACTGAAAATGTATTATTTTCTGAAAATCTACTCTATTTCTTTACAAGTCAATTTACTTGCAGTAGTTCTCTTCTGAAGTCCTGGTTATGACTTTAACATATGACACTAACTTTACTCATTAACTAGCAGTTATTTGTTGGGAAGTGGTTGTGTATACCTTCTAAGTATACCTTCAGCTAAAAGCTCCGAAATGAAACCAGGTACTGAAAGACTGCTGTGATCTGCTGGTGCTGCTGGTGACAGTGCCCATGAGAGGACATGAAGGTTTGGTCTCTCTTCTCCTACCCCAAAACTAGTGAGATCCTACACAGCAGTCACCCTCTCACCAGTGTCTCGGTGCTTTCTGGTTTGCAAGGGTGACAAGAAGTGCTTCCTTCTGGACACGGAGCAGCAGCTTGCAAGGTCTCCTGTAGACAGTGTCCCTGTGCCTTTGCCAGTGTATTTAGAAGTGAGGCAACCAGAATTTGGGTGTCTTCTTTTAAGTGAACACTTTCTAGACCATCAAAAGAGCTGTTCAGGCTACCCCAAATGCAATAGTATTGTCTTAAGTGCTTCTGTCTGTGACCTGAGCGTGCGCACAAATATTGCATGCTAGTGCAGCATAAAATTCCCAGTGATGGGCTGCGGTATGACTGCTGTCTGCTGGGACCTCAGGAGAGTGTTTGAGTGATGCTGGGGTGTTAGGAATGGTCATGCTGTAATTTAGCTACAGTCCTTTAGACTTTGTGTTCACATCTGCAATGAGACATGTCAAGGATTTTTTTACTTCCGAACTTAAATAATTCTAGAGATATTTGAAACGATTTCAGGCATTTGAAACAGTTCTTATCAAAAGAAATGGCTTTTCTGTTTCCTGTAAAATGTGATATAAAAGCCTGGAGTCCAATTATCCAGTTTTGTGATGAGTGTTTCTTGTAATTGGAGCACATATAAAATAATGTGAAGATAACACACCTTTATGGTAAATGTAAAGTGGACAGCTGCCTGGCTAATAAAGCACTATGCCTGTGCAGGCTTCATCACTTTCACCGGAGTGTATTTAATTAAGGTCCTGTGTGCCTAGAGGCAAAAGCATTGGAGTTTGAGGGGTGGAATGGAGTGACTGGAGACATGTACCTCTATTGACATTTGCAACGTAACTAGTCAGAAATGCGCTCTGAGATGTGATTGATTCACACAAATGTGCTGGCGAGGAAATTTTAGGTACAAGCGTTCTCACTCCTGTGTACTAGTTCTGTTTTTCACAAAGAAATGAAAGGTACAATTGATTTTCTTTAAGCTTTGTATGCTTACATATTCTTTCTAAAGTTTAAAAACAGGGCTATAACAAATGCATGTGCCAAAATGCACTTTGGAAAAAACAGGGAGTTGCAGGCTGAGAAAGGCAGCAAACTGTTAAACAGTTGAAACTGCATAAGATTTTAGAAGTGAGTATTATATGAAATAGGATATAGAAATAGGAAACTATTCAAGCTTTAACTAAAAAAAAAATAAAATTCATTTTGAGAGGATATAGAAGTTCAGATTATATCTCACAGCCCAAGTAAATATGGAAAGCTTTCAAAGTTTCTGCCTGTGTAAACTACAGCATTTTCATGGTTTTTCGTGATTTCCCAGCTCATCACCACTTAAGTCTCCTGAGCAAAGCTGTGTGACTAATTGATTTTTCATCTCACTGGCCATAATGAATATTGAAAAAATTATACTAATTGAGTATTAAAAAAAAAAAAATCTCAACCATAGGTTTAACTTAAGCATGCAGGTAGGAATCAAAGCTTTATTCTTTCTTCAAAAGCAATCTGGTTTTGAACTTTCTAAATTCAACACCCTTCATACTAATTGTTTATCTTCTTTGCATGGCAAAACCACTTAGACAAGATAATTAGATGTTAGACATGATGGAGGGTCCATTTAAAATTGCAGTTTTTGTAAATGACAGGTCTGAGAAGCTCTCTATACTATAGCCAGTGATTTCTGTCAAATGCCAATAACGGGGACTCAGATTTCTGTCTGATAAATAAATTGCTAAACGTATTTGCTATTAAAAAAAACTAATGTGACATTAGCCATAGCTATACCCTGTCATGGTTCTGTTCTTTGTTTACAGAGATTTTACATCATTCCCTAATAAAGGGTTCTCGTTTTTAGCAATTATGAAACCTTTTTGTGCCAGTCTTTAACTAAGCAAAAGATACAAGATGATTGATTTATACTCGTCTTTTTTTTTTTTTTTTCTTTTTAATATTATGGATTGATTCTCAAAGAGTAACTTTGGAAATGTTTTTAGAAATACAGGGGAAGAAAGATTACTGGCAGTAATGAGACTGTATGGTTCCAGTCCCTGTTGAAGTCAGGGAGGTTTTTACCTTTTGCTTCCCTTGAAGATGGGTCCCAGAATTTCTTTTTGGAATTTCCTGTGGCATTAGGTCGTGCCTATGCTGAGAAATGAAGAAGCATGTCTTTCCTTCTGGAAATTCCTCCTGGTAAATGTACTGTGTATACATGATTAACAGAAGTAAATTTCTCATGACATGAAATAAGCTGGACAGAGATAATTTTATTTATAAAGTAATCATTTGTCTTCTGAAAGTTCTGAATTTCATGGTTTCAAGGACCTTTCTGACTGACAGTGAAGAGAATTGTATTAATAAATTTTTACTAATGATTATATTTTTTACCTTTTTTTCAACTTAACATGGAAAATGTGCTATACCTGATCAAATCAATTATCCCCTTAATACAGCAGTATTTTTTTTTCCTGGCAGTTATCTATACCAGATAATTCAGAGGAAAATTCAAGAACTGTGCCAGTTAAAAGATCATCAACTGAAGTGAAATGTATTTCACAGGATTTGTTAGACTTTATCCCTTTCAAAATTATTATTTGCTTTAGAAATTCTTGTTGTTTATGTATCAACATCCAGTCTGCTTTAGAGGTATTTGGTAAGCATTTACCCTTAGCTAGTGACAATTTATGACAGATTGAATCTAATTGCTATTATTTCACATGGCCACATAAAGCTGTTAAAAGTATTTTTTTTTAAATCTGACTCATTTCTTTAACTTGATGATTGCACGGAGGATTTCCATGCGGATTAAGTTCTGTAACTTGCTGCAGGAATATTTAGGAAGAAAACTTAGCAATCAGTTTCCAGTGGCATTTGACAGATCTGTACACGGGGCTGTGTCACACTGCTGCCCACAGCACCCTTGTTGTCCAGGATGGATGGGATCCTCCCATTCCTGCATCTGATTGTCTGCAGTGATTTCAGAGGGGTTTAGATTCCTTTGGAAGCTAATTGAGATAATGTGGGCATGTAACTATCATTAGGAAACCCCATGAAATCCTCACCGCCACAGAAATAAAACTTTAGACTTTCTTTCTAGGAAGATAAATATTCCTTTATTCTATAAAAATCTTCACATTGCCCTCTATTATTTGCAGTAGACTTTAAAAAAATAAAGCCATAACATTTATGATTCTCAGAGGCTTAGTCAGGAATTTGCTCACTGTCATAAAAATTCGTAGTAAAGCTTAGGCCTTTGGAGGCTGAAGGTGTGTGTGACTTCCAAAGCTGAAGGCAGTCCACTGAGAAGGTCTTGCTCACTGTCTTGGACAGTTCAAACCCAGAAGGTTACAGGAGTGCCTGCACACGTAATCGAAGCTACTGCGGGATGATACAGTAAAACACAAAATTCACCATAAGGTTGGAAGACAGAATGTCCAGCTTTTTGCCTAGGCAACTGAGCTACACTTTTTAATCGGTTTCTTGCTTATTTAAGCATTTTTTTCTTTTATTTTTCTAACTCCTTCAGCACCGCTTTACTTATCATATCCTATTCCTCTTCCTTTTATTTTTTTTATAATTTTGCACTCTTTAATTGTATGCTATTGAAGCGTATCTACATGATCTGCTGAAAAGGCTCTTTTTTATTTAATGGCTCTCCTATTTGTTTGACTGCTGATATTACACAATAAAAGGAACACAGCTGCCTGAGGTGCCAATTCATCACAGTGGGGTAGAAATAGCCCATAGTGGTAGGGTACTTTGCAGGGACAAGAAAAATAATGGAAAAATCTCAAAATTACTTTATTTTCGAAGTGCTTTATCAAGTTATGAGACAAGTAGTCTATCACTATTTGATTTTCGTGTAAATGGTTTTCAGAACAAGGAATTCTTCACTCGCGTAAAAATAATGCAAACATTTTTACTTCATCCTATTATTTTAACTCTTTCTGTACCGTTTTCTGCATTTTCACCTGAACTGTGTGCAGTTAGAAATTTTCTGATGACACTATACTGAAAATGACTATGATAATTTAAATGTCAACCTGATAAATGTAGCAATAATGCTATCTGATAGATTTACCAAGTGTTTTATACCACATTTGTGAATATCTGTTCTTACCATGTTAGCACCTAGTGACCCAGAATAAAAGTTCATATACAGAAGGCACAGTATCATGAAATGAAGAGAGGCCTTGGTAAATAGAGAGTTCTTGAAGCCACAATTTAGGTTCTGAAAAACGAGGAGCAAGTAAATAATCAATTAGAAAAAGGGGAAGGGAAAAGGGAAAGGTAAAGCAGACAGGTGTGATTGCATGAGCCAGTAAGATTGTTACCAACCTACCATTTGCCAGACTTCATTTTTGGGGCATTTCATTGTGGCAAGATGGTAGGTAGGATCTGTATTTCTAAGCTCAAAGAGATAAACAATGGGTCAGAACAGCAGAATAATCGAATCAATAACAACTGTCCATCTATTTTATCTTTTCATTGTTTCTTCTGAATATAAGAACAAGAATGAAACCGAGACATCTTCCTTGGGATAAAGAATTTTCAAGTTAATTACACATTGGTTAGTAAATCATACTGTTTGTATAGCTACAATTATTAGATCATTACATCAACATATTTGTTGGACAATATTTAATATTGTACTTTCCTGCCAAAAAGACTTGTTATAGTAGACTTTATAAATACGGAAAGATCTAGAAGTCGCAAAGCAAGATGCAGTTTCTAAGCTGAATTAAAACCACAAAAGTTCAAATGAAACGCCTTTATGAAATTTAACATTTAAGATTAATTTAATTATGTAAAACAAAAAATGCTGATATGTAAGGTAACATTTTCAGGAGTTCTGCTGAATAAGCCTCAACTCACACACCAAAAGCATTCCTACATGACGTAAGTGAAACTGGCAGCATTAATATCTCTTTAGTAGGTTGATCATTAGTAATACCTGGCTTGATATTGCCACCCAGTAAACAAATAACAGGAAGGATGACAGGGAATGCGCTGCGTCTCAACTTAATGCAAAAATAAACTGTGATTAGAATATAAAGGAATTCAAAAGAATACAAAGGACATAAGGGAAGCTGGGAAGTGAAAAAGATTGGCTGAAGTTTTCTCTACATTATTTGTGAGGGTTACGTGGAGCCCTGTCTGCCTGTGCTAAACTCCTTTGCATGACAGGGCCCTGATCCTGCTCATGCAGTATCCTATGATTAATATCAGTCTGAGAAAGGATAAACTTTATGTTAGAAATCAGACAGAAAGGAAATCCAGTTTTCAGAGATACATGATGTCTTGGACCAAGCAGAATTTCCCAGTGCTTCTTGTGCTTCTGTGAGATAGACTGTGCTTGTGGAGAGAAGGTGCGTGGTGTGAGGACCACTATAGTAGATCCTAAATGCAATTAATCTGATGAGCAAGACAGATGAGTTACTGACAGTTTTGTTGCTCCTATTTAAAATGCTCTATCCTGTAGTGTATTCTAAGTGACTATTACCACCTCTGCAGGCATATTATCCCAAATGTGGACAAAAAAGGGTATACTGACACGACGCAAAACTTTTGAATACTAAATAGAAAGTAGGTGTTTCAATCCATGTATTATTGTTCTAAGATAGCAGTTATCTATCTCCAGTATTTGTAGCTGGCTTCCCTGAGGCCACTGGAAACTCAGTTAAGCTTTATCGGTATTTCCTTACAGGTTCCATATGTACAAAACCATTAGCTGGCGTTAATAACATGGCATCTAACAAAATTTTTGTGTTTTGTTAGAATGTCAAGATAGTCCATTTTGCTGGCCTTTATTTTTGTTTATAAAACAAAGAATAATAAAGAATCATCGTGATTATCCAATTTGTATGCACATTGAACAGAACTACAAAAGCAATGACAGCAGGGAGGCAGACAAAAAGAGTGCAAAACAGAAAAACTGGTCTTTGGAAAATAATGTTTCCTGTTCCCACAGAACTCAAAGACTCATCAACTATAAAATATTTGTAAGAATAAATGTGCTGTCTTATGAAACAAAATGCTACATCATTCCTTTTTTTTTATTTAATGGCATTATACTGGCAAATTTCATTTCTGTATTTGGATTTTTTTTTCTTCTTTTTTATATATGCTGTGAACATATTTGCTTAGTGAAACTCCAAAACATGTATTTGACAGGTTTAGGTTTCCCTGTGATGTTGCCTTCAGCATTACACTTCAGTGAAAATGTACCCGGGTGGTTTCCTTTGTGCATGTGACCAAACTGTTCTTGCAGTCATCACCTCGCCTTAGTTCCTCAGTGAGCCTCCCAGAGGGGTTGTGTGGAAAAAGGACGAATGACAACAGGCCAGCTTTTGTCATCATCTCTGTGTACATATGCAGTAAGTACCAGAGCAAACTGAAAATACAGAAAACTTCATTAGCTGACAGCAGGCCAGAATAGTTGTTGGGCAGCAATTTCAAGTTCTTGATGTTAATCTTTATATTAGCATGGCTGGCATGTGGCTTATCTCATGGATATCAGTATTAACTCTCCTGTGCCTGGCAGTATTTGAGAGAAAAAGTTTCTGCTGAACATCAAACTGACAAACCCTTATGTATAGCAACTCTTAAGACAAATATCTGTAACACTTACATAGGCTACAGAAGACTCTCTGAGGTCTGTCACAGCAATGTCTGATACTTGCAGAACGCACATTAAAAAAACCAAATGCACTACTTGATTTTTATTTCAAATATTGATTTAAAGCTCATTAACAAGTTTTAAATATCGTAAATATAAATATTTTTCTTCTCCATGTATGCTTCTCAATGGTTACAAGGAAGAAAGAATCAAACTGTTGTGTCTTCTCTATAAACAACTGTCTTTTCTATAAATGACTAAATATTATGCTCCAGCTGCTATATTTATGGTGAAAAATAGCATAGCTCTTAAAAGACTTAGGGGATCAGGATAAAAAAATCAGCGAGTAAAGACAGAAAGATATAGAATCAATAACTGCAATTCATAGCAGAAGTGATTTTTTTTTTCCAATCCAGAATTAGATAATAGAATAGTAAATAATGAAATAATGGGTAAAGGACAAAACAGGTCTATCTACGGAAATATCTGAATTGTTTTTAGTACACTGTCCATCAGATTTAATGGAGCAGGATTGTTAGGTAGAAAGGATTAGCAAAGGAATTCATCAATTCAGAAGAATGTATTTATTCAGCTGTATCAATCCCCTGTCTCCTTTGACATTAAAGTTAGAATATTGTCATATGTATATGTCAATCATAACATGTAAAAAAAAAATATCAGCAATATATAAGTAATACAATACACGCTTGAAATACTAACTTCTAATTCATTTTCTCTCCAGACAAAATTAAATCACTTTTACTATAATTTTAAAGGGATGACTCAATTTCTTGTTACTCAAGAAAATATGCAGCTTTTCTGAGGGCCTGTTTTACAAAGTCCTATATGCCTTCTGATTTTTATGGATCAGACTCAAACTCTGTGGCTTCAGACCTTGTGCATGATTTGGACATGCACAGCTGATGTGGCCTATTTCATGCCCTTCCTACAATCCTGCAGGAATTTCTGCAAGACAATATCCTGCAAGCTGCTGTAGGAACTGGAGGGAGAGAGTTTGGCTGTCCTTCATGACTAAGAATATCTTTTCCAGAATAACTTTCCTAGTAGTATCCTGCTTATGGCTTCATATCCACAAGGAAATAAGGAGACAGCTAGTAAGAAGAACAGCATGGACTTAAAAGAGATGCCTTTGCCTTACTTGTTTAGGGATGGGTATCCCTGGGTGATAAGAGATCAGAGATCTGTAAGAAAGAGGCCATTTGGCTCAGTGTAAGAGGGGATTTAAAATGTACTCAGTAATCTATACATGGAAAATGTAGATAATTTTGTGATATTGAGAGCTCTGCTAGAGCAGAGCTTCATAATCTGCTTCGGACAGAGCTGTTTTATTTAGTAGTGTGAAAAAGCACCGAACCAGGTAACTATTAGCTTTTTTTATTAAATTTTTATCTGCTCAGTTACCAAACTACTCTACTTCTCAACATACTTACTTTGCTTGTTAACTTCATGCAGTTTAAAAGGAAAATATGGTTTGCTTGCCTTTATTTTAAGCATTATTTTATGTAAAGTAGAAAATATTATTTGCATTTTCTTTCCATTTGTAAGAAAGTCTCTTAGTAACAAATGGAACCTTCAATACAGTAAAATTTACATGAAACAAGCTGTCATTTGAGAGCTATGTGGTTGGAATGACACCAGTCAATAACTGTCGTGGTTTAACCCCACACCCCACCAGTGGGATGAGGGAGTGAATGTGAAGATTGAAAGTGAAAAAATTCGTGGGTTGAGATAAAGACAGTTTAATAGGTAAAGCAAAAGCTGTGCACACAGGAAAGCAAAACAAGGAATTCACTCACCACTTCCCACTGGCAGGCAGGTGCTCAGCCATCCCCGGGAGAGCAGGGCTCCAGCACATGTAACAGTGACTTGGGAAGACAAACGCCATCACTCAGACTGTCCCCACATTCCTCCTTCTTCCCCCAGCTTTATATGCTGCGCGTGACGTGGTATGGTATGGAGTATCCCTTTGGTCAGGTGGGGTCAGCTGTCCCAGCTGTGTCCCCTCCCAGCTTCTTGTGCACCCCCAGCCCACTCGCTGGTGGGGCAGGGTGAGAGGCAGAAAAGGCCTTGACTCTGTGCAAGCACTGCTCAGCAATAACTAAAACATCTCTGTATTACCAACACTGTTTCCAGCACAAATCCAAAACACAGCCCCATGCCAGCTACTATGAAGAAAATTAACTCTTTCCCAGACAAAACCAGCTCAATAATAGATTGCATACCTTTGGTTAAGTTATTAGCCACCTGTTCGGGAACCCATTACAAGACCATGTTAAGATACTATCAGGTTGAGGTAGTATTTTGAGCTTCAGGCCTTTGAGGATGTTTTTCATGTAAAATCACACTAATAGAAAACTGAAATGAACAGTAGTACATACTCCTCTCCATAGAGGAAAAGGGGGAATATTCCATATGTTGCAATTTCTGCTTCCATCCTCTTGGAGAAATAGTAGGTTTTTTTATGAGAACATTTTCTCACTTAATTAAAATAGAAGCTAATAAAGAAAACTTAATAATGCACACAAAGATTGCAAATGTTAGTGCAACTGATGGCCTTTACAGACATGTGGGAATGTTACAAAATTATGAGGTATTGTAGGCTAATTTGTTTACTGCCTTTCATGAGAGAGAAGGCGTCATTATCCATATGCATATTTCTGCAATTCAGAGCTTAATTTTTCATAACCTAGCTCCTCAGAGTGTATCAATGTCACATGCAGAGTTACAAAGTAGAATTACAAAATCAGAAGCTAAGAAAGTAGTAAGATGGAGAAGTACGTTGGGCAGACTGCCAGAGGAAAAGAGATTTTAAGAATATGCTGGGATAGAAAAGGCGATGATCCCTTCTATGTGCTCATTCAGTCTGCACCACTGTGTATTGTCCATACACAAACGAGACAATCAGAAAACCCAGGTTTGCTCTTAATACTGAGAATACTGTTACACTTAACATGAAGATCTCATGAAAAAGATCCCAAAAGAAAGTCAATGTTAATGCAGCAGGGTCCAGGAAGGAACTATCACGCCATTGTTTTAGGAAAAGGAAGGAGAAAGAAAACAACAGAAGTTGGAATAACATGCATTCTCAAATTAAATGCATTTTGAATAGTACTACTGGAAAATATTTATGTGAACTGAAGGGCCCTAGGTGTTCAGAAGCTTCAATCTGTAGCTGAGTTGAAAGAAATGGCATATGGTGACTTTAGCATTGACTCAGTACTGATTAGAGAGCAGTAACTACTGAGCAATCAGAAACACATTTCTTCAGTATCTGAATTTGTTAGAGGTATCTTATTCAGATTCTTACCAGCCTGATATGACAAGATGATAGCTGGAGGGGTATTGCTATAGGCATGAAGGTAAAGAGAGGAGAGAAAAGCTGAAGGTGAGAATCCTAATTCAGTATCTCATCAAAAAGATTGTCAGAAAAAAACCACATCTGTGATTAATGCAGTATACCACAATTACCAGAATTGATTGTTTAATCTTAGATGAGACAGCAAAAGAATTTTCATGACGTATCAGCCCTCTAAGTGGTAGACATAATTAAGAAGTTTTTAACTGCAGGTTACTTAATGCTAAAGGAAGAACACAGTTTTAAGACAGGGATGTGTATTCTTGAAACTGCTTTACTGCTACCACTTATTTCTAGGTATAAGATGGAGTCATACTGCTGAAAAAGTAATTCTAGGTAGTTTAATCTATCTCTAATGTTACTGCAGGATATTCTCAATTGATAGAGAATGATTCAGGTTCTGTACTTATGGCTACACTTGGTCTCAGCCAGAAGGAAAAGTAGCAATAAAGTGAATGGAAATTAGGGCCAGATCCTTTACTGTTTTTCATCTTGTGTAGACGTGAACAGTTTTGCAAAGATAAAGGAAAATACCATTATTCTGAGCTGATGTCTTTTAGCTCTCATACTGCATGAATGTAACTACTTACAGAAGATACATTGCAATAATGAATAAGACTCAATATCTCCTCAAGGAACAGCCTCACTAATATGCCATTCTTTAAAAAAAATGTTACAGATACCTGATACAGACTCTGCAAAGTCTTACACATTTCTCCAAGCCATCCATGCGTACGACTTTCCTTCAAACAAACTAATGCTGAGAAGTGCAAAGTAAATAGATTTTTTTTAAGAGTGATGGTGTGGGGCAGGATTGATACTCTAGTGGATCATAGTGTTGTAGTTCAGAGCATTCTCTGCTTGTATAACCAAAGCAGAATGTATGTTAGTAACAATCTCTTATTAGTGCCCTCAAAAGCAATATCTTTGATTACTTACTTGTAAGGTTTAAATCTTAAATGACCAACACAGATGGCACCTATCTGTAAATATAGCAGGGCTGGTTTCTCTCATTCTTTTTCTCTCTTTTGTTGCAGCATGGTGTAAACAGAACAACTCCTTTGGGAATCTCCTTTTTATTAAGGTGTTTCCTCCTGGAAACCCTGTGACCACACTGTTCCTTGGCCAGTCAGAAATACTGAGCAGGCACAGGGTGTTTGAGGCTGTGCCAAGCCTGAGCAGCTCCTGTGATTGCTCTTAGCTGCACTGGGGGCCAAACATCCTGACCCAGACTGCCCCAGTGACACGAGGCCCGTCTTTTCTTTCCACTGCGTGTGCTGTCCAATTTTTGACTTAGGGAGAAGAATGAATTCATTAAAACCAAGCTATTTTAAAAATTGCTGAAGAGTCAATGCATACATTTTCATGTTCTTTGCAATTTTTTGTTATCTTATTCCAAAATTTTAATCCATTATTAAAGTGGCACCTGTCTTGCAAATGATTGTTCATTTTAACATACTGATAAGTACTGAAAGGAGAACAAAAGATTAAAAGTTGCTAACTACTGAGTTAGTTTTGTGAAAACATCTTATAATTCCTACTGGATTCAAAATTAAACTAAATTAATTTTAAAACAGTAATGCTGTACTGTTCCCTCTGTTGAACTGTCACCAAGATCAGTGGTCAAAAGTCTAGTTCAGAAAAATTATGTTCCTGTCAGATCAGAAACATTTTAGTTCAGATTCTGAAAAGAACTAAGTTCTATCTCCCTGTTCATTATAAAATGTGCTACAGTAGTCATCCATTAAACAATACATAGGTCATATAAAGTCTGGATAAATTCAGGGCTTTTTGAAGAAATTACGTTTGAGCCTTTGCATCTGTGAACATTGTCTGAATGATTTGATGTTGGCTTATGAGAAAGGTGTATTTCTTGGCTTTAAAAATGCAGTCATAAGTAGAAGGCTTTCTAAGCAAGTCCTATCCTCTAAGCTGGATGGACTCTCAGCTGTTAAATTTCTACCATAGCTGTTAGGAAGAGTAACCTTCTCAATGTGAACAGAGCAAAATGTAGTGTGTGTGTCTGCAACAGAGAGGTCTGCTATGAACAATTATTCAAAACCTAGAGTGAGACTAGAAAGTGGCTTTTGAAAATATAGTTAATGAGAAACTACCTTTGTAGTAGTAAGAACCTAGGGGAAGTCTGGCATAGAAAAGGCATCTAGAAGAGATATAAAAATGAAGAAGGGGTTGAACAGCAAAGAAAACTTCATATTGCCAGGAGGCTGTTTAGAGGGAGGATGAAGAACTACATCAACAGGACATTTAGCTGAAGGCTTCCAATGCACTGGACCAGTTAGACTTTGATAAGAAAGATAAAGGCCTTTGCAGAACTGTAGAGCTGCCTGGTGTCTTATTCAGATTTAATATGAATAATTTTGCATATTCCACTTCAATTTGCATGGAAATTACCTGTGAAAAAAATACTCTGAAGGCTTTCATGAGGTGAGGACAGGCTTCCCTCACCCACTGTCTTGCCATTCTTGGTCAGGAGGACATTTCATCTGAGGATAGCAGGTGTTAGTCCAGCCTCATGAATATGTTTGCATTTCAGCTCTATGTCCAAAGAGGTGAGAAGCGTTATGAAGCAAAGTGAAATACTCTGAATTCACTCAGTGGATAAAAACCCTGCTGACAGAATAGGAAGTACTAATGTTCACCACCAAGAGAGAAGCCTGAGTTCTAGAGACACTGGTTTGTTAAATGTCTTTATGGATATCACATAAACTGGGTCTTGCATTAAAGCACTGAAAATACAACAGCAGTATGATAGCATTAAAAAAGTATAGTCTAATGGCTAGAAATGAAGGATATTACAGTAGGCCTGTCTTGACTCTGGAACCACATGGTTCTTCAGATGTCCTCTGCCTCAGCAGCCGAAGGACAACATGGAATCAGTACCAGACTGACTTTTCATTGTAGAGCAAAATCAGGAAGACTGCAGTCTGAGAGTGCTGGGATAGATCTTATCTTGTTCCCCTTTACCCCTCTCTCTCTCTGTAACTGATGATCATTGCATCCCTTCAAAAAGGTGGGAAACATGGATTTTAAAAGAATTTGAGATCCACAAAAATATTAACAATCAGCTCAGGATGTAGAATTAGACCTCCGAAGCCCTTGTCTTGCTGTTCAGTACATCACAAGACACACTCCATTGCCCAGGGGAGAATGTGAGCATGCAGAGCGCTGCTACGCTTCCCAGCCTATGTGCTGGCAGATCTGCTGGCAGCAGCCTAGAAGAAATCCAATATATATTGTAGGCTGACATTGTCCCTCTCAGAGCAATCTTTAGCTAGTAGGCTTTCTTCTTTGCCTCTTAAATGATGTAATGTGTCATGAATGGAGCCTGACAGATTGAGGGTTGTTGGGAAAAAAATTATGCTGGAGAACAGAAAAGAAGATAAGGGAAGATGGTGGGGACTTACTGTACAATGAGAGTGATGAGAAAGAACAGGGAGACTTTTTGTTGGTGAGAGATTTCACGTGCACTTTGCACAAGCCCATAGGCTTAGCTGTGTTATTGTAGCCACTGCTGGGAAAACTTCTCAAGTTTTATTTTCATATATAATGAAGATGTATCTGAAACCTGTAAATTTTACAAAACTGCTGAGAAAAGATGTATAAGCTTATCCATATTTCTAATTTTAATTTAGTTGCTTTTATATGAATGCATTTCTACTCTAAGTTCTTTCTAAAGTAATCTTCTCTTTACATGAATTAAGTGCCTCACACACCAGGATGCTAATAATAGGATCTAATCATTAGTCCCAAAATCATAACTCTTTAAATATTAAAAATTATATTTCCATTAAATTTCATACACATATTAATTTAGACTCAGCTCAAGGAACTCTGTGATTCAAACCAAATGTTACTTGTTTCAATGCTTACTATTCAATGCTTACTATAGCCCTGTGTCTACACGTTACAAATTTCCACCGTTCACTTTACCAAGTGAAGAGGCTCTGATTATATAATAGGAAAATAACAGTAATAACCTATACCTTTATAAGTATTGAAAGCAGCATGCCATTTAGGCTCAAATTATCCTACATTTCAGGTCTGAGTGCTTACAATCTTTGCAGAGGAGCTAAGGCTGGAAAAATCTACCTTTGTTTGCCAAGACCCCAGCTGGTGTCTCTCCTGTGCTGATATCCTTTTGATGTATAACCAAGCCAACTAAATAATGAGTGCTGGGCAACAACTCATTGTTGTTCCCAACTCGAGTGAAATGTCAGGGCATGATCAGAGTTAAGGGGATGCATGCTGTCTTCTGAGCTGGCAAAGCAATGAGTAGTGCAGAATATGTGAAAAAATCTGCCAGTTTAAGTGCAGTAAGCAAGCTCTTTCCCTGTGAAGCACTGCCACAGATAATGACATACTTCAGAGAGTTGAGACACTTGGCATTACAAGAAACTCTTTGGGTTGACAACTCCTTCTCAGGTAAAGCAACAAATGATAAGGTCACAGGAAGGAAAGAAAGTGGCAGGACAAAAGGAACTCCTTGCAAGGTTTATGAGGCAACTCCCTTCCTCTCCTTCACAAGATGCAATTTACATAAATATTCAAAATAAACATCTGCCTTGGAGGTTGGACCCAACCTTGATTATAAATTAAAAATATTATATAAAAAAAGGAACAGAACTGGTAGGGAGTAAAGGGCCAATACAACACAGCTGGCACCTTTTCCTTAAAATTGAGTAAATTTCTCAAAATATCCTTTTCCTTTAGCTTTGCTTTCAATCACTGTGAAAGTAGCAGATTACAAAGCCCCTTGAAACCAAAGGGTCCAGGGAGATCCATGGCAATTATTCCATCTCTTGCTATGAGGATTCCCCAGTTAGGAGCTTTTTCAGATTTCCTCTTGTGAGTGACTCAGGAAGGTTTGGGGGAGAAGTGAGATGTGTCCTTGTCCCCCTAGAGGGGAGAACGTGTAAATAGCTTGTCTATGTTTGGAAATTAATTGAACAGCTATTGCACAATAAATTATTCCACATTAGCTGTCTTTATACACACATTATTGTGAAATATTTATTGCATTTTCTGACTAATTATTCAAAGAAAAACTATTTTTTCTAAGGTGGAATCATCACAGGAGTTAAATAGCTAGTTCTTTAATAATCATTCTTGTGAGGTAACCTAGATAGACAGCTTCCCTTCACTGTTCCAAGTGAAGAAAAATGTTTCACCTTTACCAACTGTGCAAAGGCCATACTAAGGTATACTCACCCAGTAAAGTGCAGTATCAATATGCGTATTTGTTTAGTGATCGAACACTGCTTGGGATTTAATTTCCATAACAATTCAAGGAAATAAACGTTTTGTGATCAGCATCACCGAGTTACTCAGAATAAAATATAAATGAAACCCACTTGTGAGTGGTTTGTAGATGTTCAATGAACAGGTCATAGGCATCCTATTCAATTATGCAATTAATTCTGTCTTTTCCCTTCTAGCACAAGTTTCTGGGTGGGAGGATAGAAAGAAAGTGGTATCTTGCTGAAAAAATGCACACCAGTCAGTTTTGTTCTGTTATACATGGGCGATACTGATGGAGTTAATTGGGCTGCAATGTGTAATGGAGATAGAATTTTGCTCAGCCTGTGTTTACTTTCCAGTTAGCCTGTACTTCTCATTTATTAGTAATTTAGTTCAAAATCCATGTCCCTGCTTCTTTTCTATTCATATTAATTAAACAGCTTTGTTGCAAGCAAAATTCTTTCAAGTTTAATAGCACTGGTGTTTGGACTTATTTCTCTTCTGTGAGTTAAAATGTGAGGCCTTAAAAACACACATTTGGGAAATGAGTGAGGGCCAAATGAGCCATCAGAACTCATTCTGGCTCTCATTTAGTAGTCTGTTCTCCTCAGGATGCAGTATAATGATGTTTAAATTATTATCTGCATTTGCTAAGTTAAGATAGGCTGTTCTGTAGGATGAAAAATAAATGCGGATTTAAAATACCCAAAGGGAGGGTGCAAAGAAGACTGAACCAGGCTCTTTTCAGTGGTGCCCAGTGACAGGACAAGAGGTGATGGGCACAAACTGAAGCACAGGAGGTGCTGTCTGAACATCAGGAGACACATTTTTACTGTGAGGGTGACCGAGCAGTGGCACAGGTTGCCCAGAGAGGTGGAGCCTCCATCCTTGGAGATAGAGGCAGGCAGTCAAGTCATCTAAGGATGCAGAGGGTTTCTCTGGGCACCTAAATTCCCTGCTGACAAAATCTTTAGCTTGCAGGAATAGTTCCTAATATGTGGCAGGTGTGAGGTTTATTTACTACTTTTCATAAGACATCAGATTGCTGTATAGTCAAAATTTGTTTTTCTCACTGTTGCTGGTTAATTTTCACCCTCTATAGCAGGAGCTGGTTTGCACTTTCCCTTTGAGCATTCAAAGTCAGTCCTGTCATCAGACCCAGGCAAAGTCAGGAAATTGTTCAACAGAGGCTCTTTCCCAGGAGCCAAGGGAAAAAATTTCAGGTCCACAGTTTGTAAGTGCTTGGAAGCTCCTCCAGAATGCATCTTCTGTTTTCATAAATTCAGGTTTTTTGAACAGGCAAAACTGTACCATGTAGATACAAAAAAATATTTACAATAGTAATTTTTTAAAATTCGCCTCCTTTTATGATATCTGTCTGCTTCAAGAGTGTAAAGGAGTATAAATTTTAATAGGATTTAGTCTGCTTTGAGATTCTACCTCTATCTCATTATTACTTCATATGTAATCAGGTTTGTTTCTTGTAATCCTTTACAAGGAAGTATCTAAGTTGAATTAAGATTAAATTCCAACTAGAAAAGCCTTGTCCTTTCACAGTAAGAGACGGTAACTTTGATGGAGAACTTTCTTTTAGGCAATGAAACAGTGATACATCTCTCATTCAAAAAAAAAAAAAGAATTAGCGTTTCATGTTTCTTCAGCATAGTAACTGAATAACTGCTGATACCTCTATTCAGATTAAAACTGGGTTAGCTACTTATGTCAGCAAAAAAAAGAAGTAATTTAATTCACACTTGACTGTTTGACCCAACTCAGTGTGCATATGTCTGCCATAAAAGATATCTGCCATAAAAGAAAGCTAGTGATTGTAGGAAATTAGGACACTTTTACAGTGCTTCACCAAATAAACTGAGAAGTGTATGTACTGTTAACTTCAGTAGAAATACAGTGGCACAACAAGCAAAGGCCAGGCCAGTCCACAAAGAAAGATTTGTGTATGGTACCAATACCAGAACATGTCTGATACCACTTAAAGTTATTACTTTGTGTGAAGTTATTCATGGGTTATGGATCAGTCTATGCGAAGATAGAAATTGTCTACTTTGAAAAAGATGAAGACTGTGGGGCTGCAGCTTGAGTCTGTCACAAAGAGCTGAGCAACTTTATGTTACTTGACCTCGAATAGTATTTTTTTATAGGCAGGAGACAACTGGGGCTGGTGTGAGCTCCTGTTTTTGCAGACTGCATGAAAATCTGCCCATATTTAACCTGCGTAAATATCGAGGTACCTGTGAGTGCCCAGCACTTAGGAAAATCTATTTATTTAGAGGACAACATGAGCTCTTAAGGAAAAAAAGTCTGTACACCACACTTCAAGACATAGACTTCAATTACTTAGTTTGAAAACAGGCAGGGACAATTTCCAAAACTGTGAATCCAATTTCCAAAAAAGGGGACTTTGTACTCTTTTTTTTTTCTTTTTTTTTTTTTTTTCTGACCACCCCCTGAGAGAATGTGCATACAGCAAATGCCATATGGTTGATGTGTCCCCATGTTGTCCACTGCTCAGTCATCATTCACTTCTGAATTTTTGTATTGCAAACCGGCCTTGTCTCAGGTTTACAGATAGAAAAGCTAAGGCACAGAGGTATGAGGCAAGTGAGATTTCACTTACAGAGACACCACAAACCTCAAGAAATCTGTTTAAAATCCGACCTTGCATTATGCTCCCTTTCCTCTATCAACTAAGGCTGTACTTAAGAGCTTAACTAAAACCTCTAGTAAATTACATGTTAAGAAGTATACTGAAGTATTTAACCAGTTAACGACTGATGAGTCTAACTAGTTTCTATTATATAAAAGCATTTAGGACTTCAGTAATGAAAAAAAAAGCCACTATGCATTAACCTAGAAACAGAGAATAGAAGATAACTGTGTATATAGCTGTGCAACATAGACTGAACTGAATCTTTGGTATTGCCTTAAAGAAATAAAATCTGGTAAATAATACTACAATACCATCCATATTTCCTCTTACTTCAATAATAAAATGGATAAAGGGACCAGATTAACTGCAGGAAGGAATTTGAGACATCCATCATCTGCTAAAGATGAGTCCAAATATTACCGTGGGAGACTCTAGCCAAACCCACTGTTCCTGCTCAGGATTTTTATTCTGCTGGACAAATTAATTCCTGAGAAACTCCAATACTAATGTCAGTGGAAAGCCTGACAAGGCTACAGCATTTGTGTACTTTCAAACCCTCATGTGAGAAGACATATGACAGTCATTATAATGTGGCTTGTTGATTTTTTTCCTGTGTCACATACAATACAAATAAGGTGAATTGGTTGGATTTTGCTGATGATGAATGGCCTTTATTTTTATAAACATTTCAGTGCTGTTTTAGTAATCAGTAGCAGAGGCAATTTATTGTTTTGTATATTGCTTCACTGTTAATGCCATTCCCAAGACAATTTCTCAAGTAATTCTGATTAAGTAAAAGTCAAAATACTCTTTGCTACCATGCCCATAGAATAATACTTACTGAAGATACGGAGCAAAAACAATGAGAAAAATGGCAAGAGCTAAATTGCCTGAGACAGAAGTCTAAACAGATAGAATTTTTATGTTATCCCTCAACCACTTAAACAGAACTGCTAGTTTATATCTTAAAGTGCTTCAGGAGGTAGATATGGGGTTTTTTTTGTTTTTTTATTTTTTTAAGTGCAGAGCTGGTCGTTCAGGAAGATTGTCTTCAGCAACTCCAAGCATTACCTCGACTTTCAGATGTTTATTTTGATATGCTGTTAGTCAATACTGCAATCATGACATTTTATGCTGGAAGCTGGCATGTCAATAAGCCCCTTATTCTCTACAGGCAGTGCAGTGGCATTTGCTAACATTTTGTGGTAAGTTTTTCATTGAACTGTTAGTGTGTGAATGTCACTAACTGAAGCAAATTTTAAATGAAAAAAAGAAAGGCAAATTCCCAGTTTTTACTTCCATAATGTATGACTTGGGATATCTCTGATTTCTGTAGACTATTTTCTTGAAGCAGTCTTCTCTTTCAAAATGTGCTCTTAATTAAATGCACACCAAATGCCATGCAAAGGTGAGATTTGTATAGGGCCATATCTTCCTTAGCTTACAAACCATGTTCTTTTATCTTTGGGACTTGTACTATCTGAAGAATATGGTTTGCTATCTTGAATTATACAGTCTTAATCTTTGTTTAATACTTGAAGCAAAAGAAATGTTTAAGTGCTTTCTTAATCTAGGTCTTACTCTGACATATCATCAAAATAGTGTTTTTTATCGTTTTCATCCTGTAGTTTTCAACTGATAAAAACCTACCGTCTTCAGATGCCTTTGAGCCTCTTTCTTTCAAATCAGCCAGTGCACCTACTCTGCATTCCTCCCCCTCAGCTAGACCTACTGCTGTGTGCTCTCTCTGCTTGTTGTCTTCTGCTAATTTTTTCTTTGTCTAGAGTTTCTCTCCCTGCTCTTCCTCTTTCATCTCAGCATGCAGTGTGTCAGCATTTCATGCTTTTTTAGCCCAAAAGCTCCATTCCTTCACACATAGTAGCTAAATCACTGAAGAATATATGTGCTCTGGCTGAATTTCTGTTTGGACTTCTCTTATTAGATCTGTGCTTCTGAATACTGTATGTGCTTCTGGCTTAACAAAGGAAGTGGGTTACTAAGGCATACAAGCCTGTATGTGAAAGCAGAATATTCTGCTGTAATTTCCGATATCAGATGTTCCTAGGTCATTCCACCATTTGATTACAATATATCAGGCATGAATTAAGGTTCTGGTGTTGAACTGGTATTGTCAAAACCTAGAAAGAATTTGTGATATAAACTACTGGTTTAGTTCCCAGCCTGCCATAATGGTCGTGAGTTACAATTTTTTGTCTGCTATATTGTGTGATGGAAACTTACAGTATACCCTGTCACAATGTAGATTTTGCTGTGTCAAAGGCAGCATGCACACCTTTCAAGAAACATCAGATTTAAATCCTTGCCTTTTTTTTTTTTTATTTCTGTAAAATGTAGAAAGTAGTACCAATTTACCTCACAAAGATAATTTTGACACTATAATTTGTTACTACTTTTACAGAATCCTAGAATGGGAACATGGCTTTTTAGAGCCACAGCAAATATCATCTGGGACCATGCTGATTAAGATAAGAAATATTGAATGACTTCCCATTCAGTGAATATGATTCATCCGATTCAGTAACTAAAGTGGTGGAATAATGGATTCATGCATGTAATTAAGAATTGTATCATGGTGTCCTGGTTTCGGCTGGGATAGAGCTAATGTTTTCTTCTAGAATAGTGCTAGAATAGTGCTGTGTTTTGGATTCAGTATGGGATTTGGTGTGGGAACAATGTTGATAATATACTGATGTTTTCAGTAGTTGCTAAAAAGTCAAGGACTTTTCAACTTCCCCTGTCCTGCTAGCGTGCAGGTACACGAGAAGCTGGGAGGGAGCACAGCCAGAGCCACAGATCCAGATGGGCCAATGGAATATTCCGTATCATACACCACCATGCTCAGTATATAGATGAGGGTTGGCCAGGAAGCTCTATCTCTTTTCCATGATTTTGGTTTTGGGATTTTCTCTTCTCTGGGATTGCTAGCTGGGAACAAGCTGGGCATCAGTTGGTGGGTGGTGAGCAACCACATTAAGCATTACTTGTTTGTATTTTATATTATTACTATTATTATTATCATTATTATTTAATTTTTTTCTATTTCAGTTATTAAATTGCTTTTATCTCAACCTACGAGTCTCCTTACTTTTACCCCTCCAATTTTTTCCCCCATTCCCTGGGGTAGGGTAGGTGAGCAAGTGGCTGCATGGTATTTGGCTGCCAGATGAGTTTAAACCATGACACATGGTTTAACTGCAGAGCGTTTATTTTGGTTGATGGCCAGCCATAATTCTGAACTACTCTAAATTTTGAATGCTCTACTCTGCAATCGTACATACTAAAAATAATTTAATATATGGCTACCAGTGATTCTTAAAGTAACAGTCATAGAATGATTTAGGTTGAAAGAGACATCTGTGCATCATCTGATCCGAGCCCCAGTTAAAATGAGTTAGGTCTAATGAGATCAGTTAGGTCTAATGAGATCAGGTTGCTCAGGGTCTTGTCCACCTGAGGTTTGAATATCTCCAAGCATAAAAAGACCAGTCTCTCTGGTCAACCTATTCCAGTATTTGACCACCCAAAGAATGAAAAAATATTTCTTTAACCAAAATGTAATATGCTGCAGCCATCACTTCTCATCCTTTCGCTGTGCACCTCTGAGAAGAGTCTGGCTTCATCTTCTCTGAACCATCCTATCTGATACTTGTAGACAGCAATAAGATCTCCCCTGAGCCATCCCAGGGTTTAGCAGCCCTTTCTCTCCTGTCTATCAATCACTCCTGCAGATTTGGTATTGACCACAAATTTTCTGAGAGTTTACTCCATCCCATTGTCTAAATTGTTAATGAAGACATTAAGTGAAATTGGCCCCAGTGAGGTGGGTATTTTAGCTGTGTTAGATGCTTTTTCTTTTTTTCCCTAGAGCCTCTAAAACTGGTTCTACCCAGCTCCAAAAATTGCCTTGCTTTGAGGACGGTAATTGATGATTGCTGAGTTGCTTAAAGCCCTAGGGCTTCTGGTATCATACTGTGACTATACTTCGAAGGTGTCTGCTATCATCCTGTGCCTGTATTCCTTTATGCTGCAGTTAATTCTGTGGTTGTTGGTAGTTCATTCAACATACAATAACTCCTTGTCATTACTGCATATTAGTAACAGAATGTATATATATGACAAAACATGCTACACCATATTATCATACAGCGTTAAGCAAAAGCTAAAACAAATTAGATGAGGACCAGTCACCTGGCCCGGAGATAGTTGCTGTGATTAGCTACATTAGTTACAGCTAACCAAGCTGAAGCAGAGCTTCACCTTTTATGGTTGGACTCAGTGATCCCAAGGGTCTTTTCCAATCTGAATGATTCTGTGATTCTGTGATTCAGGCACACCAAGTCCAGAGACCTACGTTGTTAGCTTAACCCAAAGTCTAGCCTGTCACAAGCAATGGCAACATCGTATTTACTGAACTGTAAGTCTACACACAGTAGTAGACTTGCAGGATATGCTTGAACCAAAATTTGGACACTGTATTTATCTTTCCTCGAAAGTATTCCTGATAGGTATTCTAATCAGTAGAGATTTTTAATCACACCTAGTTAATCAGACAGAGGTCTCCTACCATATAAGGATGATATCTTTCTTCTGGGTGACCTGTATCTGATGAGAAATGCATTGTATACACCATAGAGAAAAGGTTTGAGGCAACTCCATGACACCCAGGATGACACATAACTAGAAACTCAAGCTCTCCAGGATGTGCCTACATGTTTTCATCACCTTATTCTCGGATTGAAGAAGGGCAATGTTGCTGGCACGAGGAACACTATGCAGAGAGGCTAAAATAGCCAACAGATCTGGAGATAAAAGGCAGTGCAAAAAAGGTACCTCCATCAGCGACCACAGATTTTAGCAGTGCTGTCTAAAAGGTTCGGGTTTCTTTTGTAAAAAACTGCATGATTCTTAGTCTTTTTTTCCAGAAAGGTGATTTGTGACTTGTTGAACGATAGGTTTAGCAATGCTTAATTCACTTAGTTGAGCTGTCAAGCACTTGGCAAACTTTAAGACTGAACTAAAAATGATTGGATGGCAGATCTGAAGAGAAATGGACCTTGTAGATCTGTTACTTTTCTTACTGAGACTAAGATCTCTGATAATCCAAATTGTTTAAATACTTTTCTTTCCATTGAGAAACAGAATAACAGAATCATGGGCAGAGAGCCTAGCTCCAGATCATATGAAAGAACTAAACCTCACAGTTTGAACTACTTAGCTATTCTGAAACCTGTTTTCCCTGTATACAGTGAGGGAAAACCTGGATTTATTACATGTATTTTCCAGGTTAAATCTGTAGCTTAATTCAATTCACAATCAATTACTTATTTACTTATGTATTTATTAGATTAACATAATTTAGCATACACAAAGTAGTGCTTTAGTGCTAATATATTATTAACATTGGCTATGGTGTAGATTTTAGAAAGTTTTGTCAGTTTTTTGTGAGGTTTTGTCCTGCAGGCAGAACACCTAGTTCTGAAAACAATAAGCCCAATGAAGCCTCATGTGCTGTGGTTTCGAGTCTCGGGCACTCCCATGTGGATTGTCTGGCATTTCATAAGGGTTGAGAGCAGCCTTTTATTCAGTGAAGGATATTAATAAAAGCTTTCTACTCTGCTGAACTACTTACTTAATACTTGTGGAAACTTGATACCTTGAAGACTTCTACCCTATCTTTGGAAATATGCAAAACTTGATTGGACAAAGCCCTGAAAACTTGATCTAATTAGGCCCCGTTTTGAACAAAGGTCAGTCAAGGTGCTCTCCAAAGTGCCTTTCATCCCATATTGTTCCCTGTTTTCATGCCCAGCTTGACCAGGATTGGCCAGCAGCTCAGAAGCCTCCGAGGAGATGCTGACGAGCATATATATGGCAGGACATAGTGCTTGTTTTTTCTACAATCCTAAGCTAACAGTAAACAGGGTCATACAAGTACTCTAAATTTAGGTAGAAATATCAAGCCTCTTCAAGATACATTTTTATAATAAAACAACAAAAAAAAAGAGTTGTATGAGCTTTTTTGCTTGCATTTGAGTTTTGGGTCATGTAATTAGCATTTGCAATTTGATTTTACAGAACACTGATTAAATGCAAAAATATGCAATAAGATGTATTGGTTTAATTAGACTGATTAACAGCATTTTTTTCACAACATCTGGTACATGCTTATACTGCAGGAATAGGAGAATCCCAAAAGATAATAGGCTACAAGCAAAAAAGGAATGAATAGTCCTCTGCAACAGAACTACTGAATTTTTTAGCTTTCATTCTTTTGTGTAAACGAGTTTAAAGAGGGAAGGTAAGATTTCTGAATATGTCAAATGTAAACCTGAGAACAGTCTTACAGTGAGCTCCATACTTGAAAAATGCTTACTGCAGTAATTACAAGACCTCTATCTGTTTCTGTGTCTTTTATGTGTAAAGGAAGAGGCAGTATAGGAGAGTAATTTATAGCTTACCCATAGGACCATGCAGTTGTTTTGACATTTTGATTTTTCACACATCTCTCTCTCATGGTTTGTCCCCAGGTAAAATTACCTAACTAGTTCTTATTTGGTAAGAAAGTAAATAGTTATTACCTGAAGGATGCTGTCTCATTTTTAATGGTTTGGGTTTTTTTTCTCTATAAACATCAGAAAAATAAACACTGGTAGAAATTTACCCAAATGGTTTTATACATTTCTGTTGTGCAATACATTGGTTATTTTTTCAGAGGGAGTTCTGTTACATGGACCAGGAATGTTATGGACAAGGCTGAGAGCCCTTTCCTTGGTTTCCTTTAGCACTAGCTTGGAGAACATATATTGTGTTCTCCATAGCTTTCTTGCCAGAATTGGGTAGATGAAGAGGATTTCCTGTCTTTGAGAAGAAAAAAAAAATCTTGCAAACATAGAATGATTTTTAAGGGATTCTTCTGAGCTGTCAGAAAGCAACATTCCCTCTCCTCAGTCACTTCGTGATTTCTAAGTATCAATGTTTGGGTGAGTGCAGAGCTAAATTACATATTATCTTCTGCATTGCACTGTCCTCATGGATTTTTATCGTATGGCTGTCATACACCACAGTCACATTCCTAAATTTAAGCTGTTTTGAATAAAGCAGTTCATATTTGCTTTTCTGTATACTTACTAATGACAGAAAGAGAAACTGGGGCTTTTCCCCTCTTCTTCAAAGGCGTGTTTCTGAATGTATTGCTTTGGCAAAAGCCGAAATTTTTGAAGAAGATGTTTAACCATCAGCTCATGAAAGACAATTAATATTATCCTATTTTACCTTTATTGACCACATTCAGTTGAATAAGATTCCTACCAGATTTGGGGAAACAACAAACCATCAGTCATGCCCTGAAATGCCCTTGTCTGCTCAGTAATTACGGAGAGAACTGACACAGACTGGTGTAGTTCAACACCACAATTATGTTAGCTTTACAGTGAGTGGTTGAGTGAAAAATCTCATTTCAAAGGCTAGATGATTTCTTTCCTAGCTATAAAAAAGTCTTAAAATGAAAAACCATTTTTGATATAATGTACTTATATCTTTCGAAGTGAGGTTTTTCTCCCACTTTCTCTTTAAACAGGAATAGAAGATATCTATAATAACTATCGTAGGAAAACTTAAAGAAAAGCTTCACAGACAGCTTTCTTTTACTAGCACTAACTGTATTTTATAAAATGTTTTAGTCTCCAATTTTGTCTCCATCTTAAAGTTGTAAAGCAGCTCAGGCTGTAAAAATACAACATTTTATATGATCCTAGAAGGACTAGAGAGGTTTAGGGATGGTATTGTGAATTAATGCCATCTATCTTTAGAGTGAGAAGTTAGCTTTAGGAGTTTAGATGTAGTTTACAACATTATAAGTCTAGTCTCTAATATCACTTCAAACATCCTCTTTGCTCTGAAACGTCTTTTTTTTCTTTCTTTTCAAATAAACATTCTGTCCCACTGATCAGATAAAAAAAAAGCTTTTCTCTTCTCAGTCCTGTCTTAAAGAATTATCCAGGAGAAATCCAATTCCACTGTACTTCTGGTTTTTCCTGAAATGTAAATAGTGCCGCATTAAAAACAGTTCTGCTAATATTCCATGTCTAGACTATACTTTAATTGAGAAGCCTTTTAAACCTAAATAAAAAGTGTATACAGGTAACAGGAAAATCATTATGGTATATGTCTATAGAACGATAAGGGAGTGTCCTATTTGCTGATTGTCCTTCATTACTTATGGGTACCTGTTGGTATTCAGCTAGTCCGAGGGCTATACCAGCTTCTCAGCCATCTTTCCCAGTGTGTTAGCAATCACATCATCAGATGGCTTGTATGTGGGCCTATAAGACCACACTACAATGGAGTGAAAGCTGCCTATGGCCCAAATGCTAAAGACATGAACGTGGGCTCGTGTCCTCACACTGTAAATTGGCTGAGACTAGTCAAAAATAATCAATATGTTCAACTTTAAAAATAAATTTAGAAAAGTTTTAGTTTTTAGTACATGAAAGAAAATTAAATGCCCTGGGTCTACTTATTAACCAGTCACACTGAAATACAATATGGGGAATACTCATATTGTCTACATTTGGACATCTCCTTTATGGGCTCAAGACAGCCAGCTTGAATGTCCACCTTCAGCCACCCACATAGCCTGGGAGTGAGAGGCATGCGCTCCTTCGGAATGTGCCCAAGTTAGGTGGTGGGAGAGCCCCTGTAGTACTGTCCAGTATACTTACACCACACCTATGGCTTTCACAGGAAAATACTGGGTTTTGTCATAAAAGAGTTAGCACAGGCTCAGGACACATTTCAAAAGCAGTGATGATTTCTAAGCCTTTTTTTTCTTCCTCTGATTAAAGCTTTCAGTTACCTGGCAGGAAAAATATATCAAATTCAAAGGAAAATTCATGTAACGTGAAATGCTGAGAATAATGTTGGTGAACTAATCTCAAAGATGCAGTAAAAACTTTTTTGGAAATGTGCCTCTGCTGCAGTCTCTACAAACAAAATGTTTAATAATTTTATTGTTAAGGGGGGATTCAGTCTTGAAAATTAATCTCTAGTGTCTTTCAGGTATTGTACACTTTAAAAATACTGCTATTAAAAAGACATGGGTGGCCTGGCACTGGCAGTGCAGTACTATTGACCTCACATTGCTTCATCTGCACAGCTATTGATTTTTCTTTTTCTCTTCATTTTGACATTTCACATGATTTAATCCAAGATTCATCATTTTGGAAATGTCAGGTTTAAGGTAGTTTTTTTATTGTTTGGGAAGAGTAATCTTTGAAATGGTTTGCTACTTATCTTTTTTCAGACAGTCGGCTAAACACATCGGCACTGAATCAACTTGGAATTGACTGAGTGTATTTTTTATTTCTTTCATAGTGTATTCCAATGTGCCTGCTTACTGAGTAGCTAATTGTATCAAAGTCAAAGATAGCAGTAGTGTTTTGGATAGATTTCCAGCATCTCAGCACATTCCATGAAAAAAAGCTCTCTGGGGATAAAAGCCTTTATGCAACATCACACTATGTGATGGGAAAGCAATAGAAAGCAAGCATGGAACATCCTAATGCAGTATATATTACAGAAATAACAGATAGTGTTTCTTGACATTTATTTGGCACCTAATAATTAGAATTATAGTCAACAGATGCATGGGGCACAAGAGGAGTAGGAACCCGAATGGAAACTGGCCGTCTGAACTCAGCAGAAAAATGTAAGCAGCACCGTGAACTTGAACTTGATGCTATGGAGCTGGTGCAACTGCCAGGTTCAACTTCATTCCTCTTTGCTCTTCAGATACAACATCTGACAGAAAGCCGAAGAGTTTCCAAAACACAGTGCAGCCTTGAATGCCCTTCTAAAGGGTGCTCTAACGCACATTTAAAGCTTAATGACTGCTGGAAATAAAACTTACGATGTTTGTTCACTGCATCTGTGTCCTACCAAACCCTCAGAGCCACACACCAAACTGTGTGACCTATCAAGAGACGTAAGGTGTGTGCCACACCTCAGAAAGCAAGGAGGAGCTGGCCACCAGGAAATTACAGAGGCTCTCTCCATGTTTAGGATTTCATTTCGACACAGGACTGGAATCAGAGGACATCTGCCTCCCAGGACAACCCTGGGAGATTGCCTCTTGCTGTTTTGCTTTCTCCCACTGCTGTGGGTCCATATGATGTAGCTGCCCTTGAACCATGTGGGTGCTGCTTACTTGGTTCCTGAAACAGCCTAAGAGCCCAGGGCTGGTCACTTCTGTGGAAACCCAGTTGTGCCTTGGTGCTGCTCTGGTTGCAGCAGGCTGTGGTTGGTCTCTGGCCCATGGAAGTTTTCTCACTGTTCAGATCTGAGCGGAAAAGTGCTTTTAGTTTCCAGGCCACACCACTCACTTTCTCATCTCTTTACTGACTTTTCTGTATCTGACAGAATTAATTTGTTTAGTCTGCTCTCTCTTTACATCACAGTTCCCTGTAGTATACACCATGTCTTTGCCCTACCCCACAACACAGCATCTTGCCTCAAGCTGAGGCTAGCTACTGCTGGTTACCTTCAGCATTTGCTGAACTGCTCGTCTCTCACAGTCCTTCCCAGGTTGTTACTCCCTAATGGGCAGCGTTATCTTGGCGTTACTTGGAAACTTCCCCTTCAGGGTTAGTGAGGGAGGAGAGATACATCTCACACAGAGATATCCTGTGTTGTAAATGTCTCGGTGGAAGGTATATAGGTAATATGATAAACAGGGGATGGAAAATGTCTTTTGAAACAGTAAAGTGTGTATGGTTTACTTATGCTATGGGGGAGCTGAAATTAAGCTGGCAATTTATGGAAGCTGAAGCTGTCAAACAAACCATGATAAAACATTTCAAAGAAGGTATTATCTGGGTGGGATGAAGGTTGATTAATTAATTTTTGAAAGGCTTCTCTGTTCTTTGTCTGCTACGTATCTAGCATTACCTGGGGATGGCGGTAGCTGCATAAAGCTTTGTCCAGTTCCTATGTCCTCATCATCTTATTATTCAATACACTTGCTAGGATCCAATTTTCTTCAGTGTTGGTGATTCAAAATTTCTTCCATTAACTCCTACTAACATTCTCATGACATTAAAGAGATTCCCCTAAGCAAATAAGAATTTAATATTCTGTAAAAGAAGTTAATCTAAATTTGAATTACAAGATTTTATGAACTGCTAGCTCCAGTACACGTAACATTCAGCCCTTTGATGAGATTATTCAATTTCTTACCTAGAGGTTTCATAGGTATAAAGAGTGATGTGTTTCTCTACTCTTTGTAAAAAAAACTTTCCAGAGTTGCATCAGTTTTTGTCAATCTGAATAGTTGTTTAGTTAATGATTAGCCATCTACAAATTGAGCTACTTAGTTGTCTGTGGCATTGTTCCATTAATATTGGCAGCATCCTTATTTCTAAGTGCTTTGTGGATTAATGTGGAAACAAAGTTATAGCTAGCTGAATAACCTGCATACACTTTCAAACCGAAAAATGTATTTATTGAAGAACAATTTAATAGTAGTAGTACCATTGCGGTAGTAAAGGTTTCTTTGTAAAAACCCAGAAAAACCTTCCCCACTTCTGTATACTTGATAACAGGCTAGATAGCAAGTCCATTCAAAATGAGACTTTGATTTATTTTTTCATAAACTATTGATGGAATTGGCACAGCAAAGAGGAAATTCAAGAACATTATGAAAGCTAATCAATATCCAGTAGGAATAGTATCTCATTTACTCACTTGCTAATGTAGGAAAGTTTTCCCTTTGTAAAAATTGTTTTAGTGACTCTATTACTTTTGTAAGATTACAGGTAGCAGAATTTGAGGCTGAACTCATATTAATGTGGAAAATAAGGCCAGTGCAAGGGCCAGTACTTTGAGCTCTGGCTCTGACCAATCAGCATAGTTTGACTCCAGTGCAGATAGGCCATTTCAGAAAGTGTTTTGTCTTCATCCATAGCATTCCACCTAATGTAGTGGAGGGTGTCCCTATCCACAGCAGGGGGGTTGGAGCTAGATGATCTTCAAAGCTCCCTTCCAACCCAAACCATTCTGTGGTTCTGTGATGTATGTCAGAACTGCTACTTTAGTGGTAGCACCTAGTCAGGGTGTCTATCTGTTTATCAGGAAATTAAATTACACTACCAACCTCTATAATTTTTATTGTTAGTTTTATATTTGTGGTAATTTCATTACTTTCTTTTAATCTGAGAAATGTTTAATGCCTTTTTGTGAAGTGCATGGGGAGCATCCTCTGAAAAACAAAGCAAAACAAAGCAGAAATTTTTGTGTCTTATTAAATGATTTTAAAACTTGTTTTTAAAGGAACCCTATCAATGCTCATAGATTCCAAATATTTCTCATTCAAATGGTTTCTTCTTGCCATATTTTACTACTGCCAGTACTGTTTCTAGTCATTTCTTGAGCAGAGTGCATCTTACAAACCAGAAGACATAGTACTGCTGTGAGGAAATGGATGCCTTTGAAATGGTATGTGAGTTGGATGTACAGGCAGAGGGGAGGAGGTAAATACTTTGGCATTCTGAAATTATAATTTTGCAGAAAAACACATTAATATTAGAACTTGAATTTGTCCACCACAAAAACTAAGTGTTGCAAGACAGAGATAAACAATGACAAAGAATGAGGGAAGAAAAGCAAAATAAGGTTGGATATGTGCAGCACTGCCTCGAGCTCTTATCAGTTGTGACAGCCATGCAGTCCATGCATTGTGTTCCATTTTAAAAAACAGTAAAGCCTCCAGTGAGTGTATCTGCTGACTGATTGATACTCCTTAAGGCCCCATAGTACTTGAATCTAGTAAAAGTGGGTCAGCACAGTGATGTACACAGCACACCGATAAAAATAGTTTGTTAAATGAACATGTTATCTCAGCACTTTAGATTGTAAGAAACAGTTCTTATCATGAGATTTATAGGTGACCACTCATATATAAATATATTTGATGCCAGATCTTGAAGAAAGAGGATGACAAGAAAATGAGCAAGAGAAATTTCCTCTGCTCTTCGTAATTACTGGGTGTTCTGCAACCATGCAGCATAAGCGTTATCAGTTACATTATTAAATGTACCCAGTAGATCATTTTCTTACACTTTCTCTTTTGCATTTTGAAGACAAAAACCTGTATTTTTTCATATTTTTCAGAACAATTAATGACCACGTTTTGGAAGCTATTGGACAATATTTCAAAGTAGAGCTACTTGAATTGGTTATCTTGTATTATTCCTGACAAAAAGGTTAACATTTTTCTGCAGATAAAGTGTTTGCAAATAACAACATTGCTACTGATCTCCAATTCAACTCTATCTTTTTCATTCTGTGGCATTTAGTAGATGAGCAGTTTTGAGACTGTAGATTGAAGGTGATATGAACAGGAGCCATCATTTTCCTATATGTAAATATTGTATTTATTCTCTTCCTTTATCAACATCTCTACACCAAATTGTAGCACAAAAATACAAGGTGAAGGGCCCTAACTTACCTACTTTCTGAGAGTTTTCTTGACCAATGCAAGTAGTTAAATATAAATCTTAAGTCCTGGGATTCCACATTTGTCTTTGTTTTTTTTTTTTTCTTCCACCTTTGCTGTTCAACATGATGTTCATTCTTCTTCAGAGAAAGGTGAAAGACTTTTTTACATTCTTGCTTGAAGACATCTATGCTATGGCTTCAGAAACGGAACAGTGAAAAGTTTCTTGATGTCGTGACGTACACCATCACAGCATACATTTATTAAGCTAAAAGTCTTGCTGTGAAGAAGAGAATTGTTTGAAATACCAACAAGGGCAGGTTGAATAGAGGCTTTTCTTTGAGAGTCCTCCCCAGAAAGAGGCCTAGGATTTGGAAGGGGGGCATAAACATGTTCAGAAAAGCATCCTCTGAAAGGATGGACATGACATGTAACCCCTTCCTCCCTGTAAGAAGTCAGTGAGGCAGTGCGCCACAGCGCTGCAGAGGGCTGAGCTAATTGCTGGCACTTTCTTTTGCTAAGGGCAGATATTCTTTGAATAGGATGTCTGACTTTCTGCTAAATGAAATTGGAAGAAGTCCTGGAATGATTATTCCTTAATGAATGCCTTGTTGACTCCATCTCACCTAAACATACATCTCTCCTATATGAGGAGTGCAGTGCTTCCCTTCTAGCTGGGAAATCACTGGGAAATCACTTGAAATGTGTGAAGGCTGTGATGGTGGCTCTTTGGCAGGCAGCAGTTAATTTTAAAAGGTCATGAACTAACTTGAATAATATTACTGATTCGCAGAAGAATTAACAAAGTTGTGGTCTAGTTAACTGTGTCCATCTAGTACTTGTCTTTGTTCATGAATGCCAGGACAGCCAAATAAGAAGCAGCAAACATTCCAATGCTGCCAAACCCTATAAACCATTGAGCAAGTTATGCTCTTTTTTGACAGATTTTGTCAGATTGTAATTCAATGAGGAGTTATGAAAGTAGAAGATAAATTAAAATAGAATGCTAATGTGATTTAAAACTCAACAAGGCATCTGTCTTTCATCACTGTCAAATGGGGCAGAAACACAGGTCTGTGAATGTACAAACACATTGTATGCATTTTCTGGCAATAGTCTTTCTTAAAATGAATGGAAGCAGCAGTAGCATTCTTCACATATATGAATTACATTAGACATGGTAATTGAGTCATTGTAACTTAAGGTAGCAAGTTCTAATTGGGAAATGTTATCTGTAAGAAAACAAAGATGGCCTTTGGGATGAAACTGAAAGATGAAGTGTCAGAAAAAGAGCTCCATCCTGGCATGTACTATGCTCCTCAAGGGTGGTAATTTGAAGTAATGAGTAGTCCTCGTTGAATGACCTTGTACATCTGCTACACTGCCTATTCAATCTGTAACTCACTTTCCATCAATTGCACTTTTAGTACAATTAAATGTGCCATCATAAAGCCCTAAAAATGAACAACACAATCTCTGCATATGTTCATAGCTATTTAGCCTGGGACTGGGAGGGTGGCAGAAGTCCATCTTAAACCTTCTGTTCATGCCAAAGTGCAATTTGTTGATTGAAAGATGCTAGCTGATGGAGCTGGAAGAGGATGGCAGGATTTACTTAGCATGCACAGAAGCACGCACAAAACAATTTGAGATTGGAATGCATGCTTGAGCCAACTTTCTGCTAAGAGGCCACCTGGATGGTGGCATGAAGAACAAACTGCCCTTTCCCTCCCCACCCCCACCCCCACCCCCCCATCCTAGGCAATTTAAAATCCTTTACAGCATAGCATGAATAAGAATATGCTGCCATGTTGACAACAAAGAGACATGCCTGTTTTGTCAGAATAGTGATATCAAAGTAAGAATATTTTGGACACTTTTTGTTTTCATGTGGGTTCTGGTAGAGCCAGAGTCTTTTTTTTTTTTTTATCATTTGGTACATATACTAAAGAACTTAAATCCTCTCTAAGCACAAGTGAACAACACCATCTTGCAAGATGATCTATGAGGATGGAGCATCATTTCACAGAACTGTTTGGAGGGATTTCCTTGGGGCTGCTGGGCTGAAATACAGAGAGACACTTCACTAGCTGAGGTGCTATTCCTCCTGGAGGCACTTCCCAGCTGACTTACCTGTGACCACCTTATCACCAGTGGTGTGCCCACAGCAGAGGAGCAAGTACACATCTGCTCCTGGCCCTCTCCCACATTCCCTGTGCTTGCTACAGCCATGCCTTAGAAACAGGAAGATTCACCTACCTAGAGTCTTGCAAGACCCAGGGAAGAAGTTGTGATAGCAATCCGTAATATATTTGAACAATAAATCAATGCACCGTATTTAGAAAGTTGTATTCCTATTCAAAAATGAGGGAAAAGTAAGGAGGAATATAGATCAACACTGGTGCTGATCCAGCAATTACTAGGAGATTTAGGAGTCTGAAACCTTTAGCTATAGGGGAGAAAAACTCATTCCAATTTTGCACACAGCCCTACAGTATTTAGACAATAGATTGCATTTTTTTGAAACTACCACTAAACAGAGATAAAAGGCATGGATGTTGGTGATTCCCTAGTTATTCTTAATATTTTTAAAGTATTAAATTTAGGAATAGTTTTAGCATTTTGTAGAAACAGATAAAGGAGCAGCATGGATTTTCTCCACTGAATATATAAAAATTCCTCTGTCTCTGCATTTTAGCTGCAGTTCATTCCTCAGAATCTGTTTTCAAAATTATTTAAATGTGAATTAGCTGACTGTGATTGCATTCAGACCAAATTCAGCTGTGTAACAATGAAGTCATTTTATTTAATTTGCCTTTACACATTGAGGCAACCTATTCTGGATCAGTGGGTAAACAAATGTAACTGAGTAAAATATTTCTGCTGATTGCAATGTACAGTAGGGAACTGTATTAAAATTTCCTTTAAATTATCTTGCCTTTTTCTGTGTTTTAATGTAGTTTGATATACTTGAAACTGTTAATTTACAGGATGGAATTTTTTTGTTGTTGATATTGGCCAAAGCATGAAATCAAAATTTTTGTATTTATGTAGTTTTCTTCATTATGGTAGACAAACATGAAGATTTCATGTACTGAAGAAGGATCTATTTCCAACTGTCTTTCGGAAGAATGGCTGTTAGGATAAGTTGTCCACTTTTGTAACAAAAGAGAATCTCAGTATAATTGGGTGAGATGCTCTGGAAAGATTAATTTAAAGATCATATGCATTTCCTTCTGTAGGTAGCTTTAAGGAAAGCTGACTCTATGCAGTCACTCTAAACATGCAGAGTCTGCTGTCTCTGTTCCAAATTCTAGTTAGTTAACTGTGAGCAGATCTGCGAAGGAGCTGGGCAGCTGTAACTCCCTCTGGATGCTGTGAGAGCTTAGTACATTTGGAAATCCAGGATATATGACCAAATACATATCGTTCAAAATTGGTATTAATTTACATTTAATCTTTAACTGTAAGAGGTTATACCTTCAGTTGTAAGGCTCTACAGCAGCTATATAAACAGGGATCCTGGACCCAAACCATTCTATTTGAAAGGCAGTTTCACTGTAATGTGCAGAGAGGCCAATATCCAGCTGATTCTGGTTAGAGCAATGCTTCTAACACTGAGTCAGTCCAAAGTGATCCCAACAGTAACCAGCACTACTTATGCCTTATTTAGGATACAAATGGTCTCAGATAATTTCATGTAATTTTATTAATGTTGTTACATATTCCAAACATTGGGATAGCCTGCTAAGAGTGAGAAGAAAACACAATTTACGTGGCAATCATCATCTCCTCACTTAGGAAATTATTTCTTTCCTTTCCCTTCTGTTCTTTCTTTAATTCCTCATATCTTGGATTCAAGCCTTTGAGAAAGGGATCTTTTCGTCCTACCCACACTTTTCTTGCTAGATCATAAATAATGGATGATAATTGAGCACTTTGAAGTACTTTTATTGGCTGCCAGTGTCATCTCCAGTATTTATCTTGTCTACACTTTACTTCAGTGTTTTCAAATGCAGTAAATCTGAGACTCAGGCCTGGTAACAGTCTAATCTTTATGATCTCATTGACTAAGAATTCAGATGTACAATCACAGTTTTTCCTTCTATGATATCTTAAGAGCTTCCTTTTACCATGTTGTAAATTGTGCAAGACTAGATTTGTCCTGTCTCAGGAGTAAGATTCTTAGTTTAGTCTGATTGTGAAAATTCCCGTCACTCATCAAATGTCTCATTTGCAATACTTGTGGTAAATCCAACATGTGGAGTTTTGGGATTCATTTGAATTCAGCAGGCTAGCTGTAATCAGCCGTCCCTGATAATTGTGGTGTATAAATTCTGTAGGACTTTAGTACCTCATTTTGATTGGAGGGTTTTTTAATTCTTTAGAAAATGTACTCTGCCTGTGTCTCAGATATATATTCAAAAAAAGCTTATGTGCTCCAGGATGAAACTGTGTGTTCACTACCATCCAAATCTTTTGTCATTCTGACATTTAAATATGTAAGTATATCATACAGGGAGAAAGCAGAAAATTTATAGGTGTAAACATAATCAGACTGGTTAAAGATTTTCTATTAAAATTATCATTAATGTTCAATTTTATCTATACAAAGTTTGTTTTTATTGAAAAGTTTTTGCTTTCCATTTAAGAAACAAAAGTTTGAAAAAAAGTTTGGCTGTGATTAGAGTTGTAATTTTCTCATGTCACCATCTTCTGTCTCCACCAGACAGGATCTCACATCAATTGCAATTGCCTGATGTCTCAAGGATTAGTTGCCTCTTTTACAACTAGAGAAGGAAGTATGGTGTGTGTAGGAAATCTGATAAAGGAACAAAGCACCTGAAGAGCAACTCATATGAAACACCACAGGCATTCCCAAATTAAAATGTTTAGGGTTATGGGCTGATTTATATGACCTTTTTGTACTTTTTACCCAAAGACTTAAATGGAAAATTACAATGAAAACAAACTTTATTTTCTGCTGAGATTTTCTCTGTTTGGGAAAACACCCTTGTCTTCAAGGATGTTATGAGTCAGAAAGGGACTAGGATGGCTTCTATGTAGGAAACTTAAGGACAGAAGTATTTTCTGTCAGCTGTTACTGGCCAGTTTGACAACTTGCCATCTTTGCCCAGAGTACCCTAAGAAGGGTCAAAATAAGCCCCATGGAGAGGAAAATAACTAGTTTTGTGACTAAATCATTTATATTTCCTTTGGTTGCTCACCTGGTTGATCCTACCAGTAGCGTAAGTTTGTTCACAAGGTTAAGCCACACAGTTTTGTATTGTAGATGGACATGCTGAGATAAATAAGCACTGATTCTTACATGCACTTATTTTTAAGTAAGCAATGTCTAGTACAGTTTTTAAATAATAATAATAGACTCTGTTCTAGACCTGGTTTGATTTTTTTTTTCATTATTCATTCACAGCAAAAAATGTTTCAAGGAGCAACTAATACAAGTTTCCACAAGTGTTAGGGATAGATATGTTTGTAATAAAAAAATCTCTTATGAAAATGAAAGCAAAAGTTGAAAAAAACAGTACTAGGGTGCTGCAAACAGAAGTGAAAATACGTTCTTAAAATTAACTACAAAAATGATCTCTCTGAAAACCTATATAGTTTTAATATTTTTTTGTCAGTTTTGTCTGTTTTTCATATTTTATTTTTTTTCTTGTGTCACCATGGTTGCTTCACACCTCTTAAATAATGCATACAGACTTTCACAAGTATGCAGTGGACTTCAAGTTCAGACCTTGAATGTTCTCTGTCTAAAAACTTTTCAATAAATTGGTAAAACTTAACTGAAGCCATCTGGCATATCTCTGTTATTTATACTGTTGTTTGTTATCACTGGATAAGAAGACTCAGTTTAAACTTCCAAAGAAGTTTCATGTCTTTATTTTCCATTGCATGATGATAGTGTAATCATGAATAGAAAATACAGGGACAGGAGGGATGTTTTATTTTGGTTTGGTTTTTTTACATGCTGAGTCATCTCTCCATTCTAAAAATAGTTTGCAATAAATGTACATGTCAACATGATGACAAAAAAATGTAATACATTGTAAAGTCACCCAGGAGCTGCCTATTTTTATGCATTTTTAAGTTCACATGCCAGGCAGACTTAAAAACAATCCCTGTAGAGCACTGCTTTCTGGACAGTTTAGACAAAAAGTCAGTTCCTATAGGTGATCCATTGGACTAGTGTTGGTACAGCCTATAGATGGCTGTAGGCATTGTCACATCAGTCAGTGATGCAGCTGACAGCCTGATGTGGCACCCTTGTCTCTCAGCCTGCAGATGCTTACCCACCTGCAGCTAAAGTGATTGTCGGTGGCTTTCGGTGCACAGGCAGTGCACTCAAGCTCATGTCTCTGATTCAGTTTCAACATGCCTCAGCCACTTTGCTGCCAGAACACATATGAGGCAGCTTCCATCTCTGTATGTTTTCAGCTTGATCAGTTGCCAAAATGTGCTTATTATTTTTTGACCTGTGAAAGGAGACTAGATATTCCTTGTTTTATGTACTGCAGGGTGTAGACAGTGAACATTCAAGGTTTTATGATTTACATCCAGACTAAATGTGCTATGCAAACTTTATTAAGTAATAGATCTTTTCACATGAGTTTTTCAACCCAGTCCCATCTTTACTGAATTAAATGGTTGCTGTTTTGATAGTGATGATACTTAGGACAGTGCTGAGTTCTTTAATCGAGAGAGTTATGATAAGGAGTATAGCTTGTACTTTATAGGAAGCAATGTCTCAGCCACTCTGAGACTTATGAAAAAAGATCAATCCAGTGGTGTATTAATTCCAGCACCTACTTTCTGTGATTATAAAAATCCACAGGCAATGCAGATGTCTCTTGGATAACCGACCCACACAGATGGGCTAATATTCCAGTTTACCCCTTTTTCAGTACAGCTGCTCCTGCAGACATTCTGTGTTTCATTGCAGTGCTTCCCTCCATAGGATCTTTTCCTCTTTGCTGCTGCAATAGTCCTGATGTCTTGAAGTCTCTGTTCCTGCATTTCCACTCATTCAATGCACGTCCATCAGCCCTCACTCATCCTCAGTTCCAGAGCATGGATAACAAATGGTGAAGAGAGGACTCCTGTTCCTGACCAGCCCAGAGCAGTCTGTCCACCCATGAGTCTGCCCCAGGCTGGAGAAGCAAAACAAACCTCCCCCAGGGAGTCAGCCAAATGCATGTACCCATTGTCAAGAAATTCCCACATTTTGCTGGCCTGTGTGCCTAGCAGATTACCTTCTGGTCAACTAGCTGACTGTCCAAAGAGCGGGTGTGCAGTGGTTTTGCTCGCTGCCTGACCAGGGGGATAGCATACGCTGACTGCCTCAGCCTTCAGATCAGCTGAAGAATTACTTTGTGTGTTGTACATAGGATCCAGTGAAAGTGTGCTGCATTTTACCTTTACTTGTGTATCTCGCTCCTGTGACTTCATGCATATTTAGCACTTTGTAAATTTGTGATAAACTGGCTCCCTCCTTACAAAACAGTTGCTGAATACCTGCAGATGGACTCCATGCTGAATGAATCTAGTGCATTTGAAATACACCAGTGGTGCCACAGATTGTGCAGATCCACTACAATATGCAAGATGCAAGCAGTTTCTCCATGCAGGTGCAGCACATTCAGTGAGAAGACACCAGACTTATCGCTACCACACACACACGCTGAAAGATCCAAACCCCAAAAAACAGAATAAGACTCTTCATCAAGCTACTAAGTACAAAAGCAGGGCAGGCAGTAACCCTGCTCTCCTCGCACATTCATTTTCTGTTCCTGTTCATTATACGGAAGAGCAGCTGTATTGGATCACACTGTTGGTCCATCTGGCCTCATATCCTCTCTGGCAGTAGCCAAAAACTGAAGATTAGAGATAGGAGAACAGAAAAAGTTTACAAGATGCATTTTCTGAGTACTCACCTAGCTTCTGATAAGTTGTATTTTGGGGACTTCCTTGCCCAGTAGCAGTTTAATAATTTATTATTAAATGCATGTTAAAAAAGAATCTGTTACATCCCTTGGCAAGGAATTCTGCAGCTTAATTTCGCACTTTATTAAGAATCTTTCTTTCAACTTCACTTGACACTATCTAGTTTTTGTGGTGCAAGGAGCAATGATCACTCCTTATGTCCTCCATAGCATTCATGATTTGACCTTCCATTGCATCCTCCTTTTCAGATTGGAAAGCCCAGATCTTTTCTGGAGTCACTTGTGTGTAAGTCATTCCACAAGTTCGATGTACTACCTATTGTAGCTATTTTCTCAACCCTATCCTGTTTTAATATATCATTTTTGAGATAAGAGGACCAAAATTACACACAATATTCAAAATGAGTCTGAAATGTGGACCTATGCTGTGGCAGTATGAATTTTTGTTTTGTTCTCTTTTCCTTTCTTCGTAATCCCTAACATTTCATTTAATCTTTTTAATACAGTTGAGCACAGAGCTGGCATTTGCTTAGATCTGTTTATTACAGCTCCAAGATCTTGGTCCTGAGTGGGAATGGTCAGCTCAGAGCTCATTTTACTTATGAAATTAGGGTTTCTTTTCCCATGTGTATCACTTTCTTCTGAATTTCATCTTCCATTTTATTATCCAGTCAGTCAATCTCATGAAGTCCTTCCACGGTTCTTCACAGTTAGTCCTCCCTTTTTACTACCCTGGTAAGTTTAGCAGACTTTCTCAACTCACCAGATTGTTCCTGAACATCTTAAAACAGCACAGGATAAACAAAATGTACAGCAGGAGTCTCCTGGTAACCTTGTTCCACTGTAAACAAAAAGACCATTTATTCCTGCCCACTGTTTTCTAACTTTACCCATTTATCTATCCATGCAAAGACCTTCCTTCTTTTAAGAGACTTTGTTGAGGGACTTCATCAAAGGCCTTTAAGAAATCCATGTAATCTATATTAAATGCATCCCCCCTTAACCATATGTTTGTTGACACCTTGAAAGAACTCCAGTAGGTCATGAGGCATGCCTTCCCCCTTAAAAAAAAAGAAAACATATTTACTCATACCTGGTAAATCCCAGGTATCTGGGAAGCTGCTAACCCGAACACCAAGCAGCTCCCTGCTAGGGCTCACACAACTGCGAGGAGCAAGGAGTAGAGCCTTAGAGCCAAGGTGGTGAGCAAGGGTTAGAGTTGAGGTCAAGGCGCTCCACTCACAGGATGACCCAACCTCGGGCCACACTCAGGGCAGGGAGATGATGGCATCAGTGAGGGTTAACCGTGACTAAAGCCCTGCAGGCTTGCCAGGCTGCCCATCAGCAGAGGTGGGGGCACGGGAGCCTGCAGGACTCGTGCCCCTGGGGCTTGCACCCAGCTCTCCGGCAGGGCTGGAAGTCAACCGGGGGATCGGGGAGCCAGGGTGCAGCCCCACTGTGCTCAGCTTGGGGTGTCCTGCTCACGCAAGAGGTGCTGCTTCTCTCAGCAGTCTGCAGTGCAGATCTCAGAAGGGCTGCCCAGTTTACCAGACTGCTGTATGCATGCACAAGCAGTGCATTTGAGATCACGTCTCCAAAGATTATTAGATTTCTGTCAGCTTCTTACGTTGAAGTACATATGTATTCAAACTCAAGGAATGACTTCCTACTTTTATCGTCTTATGTAATTAAAAACTTCAAGTACACTTTCTTTTGAGATTTTTTTCTCTTACTTTATTAAAAAAGTTCTCCATAAAGCAAATTCCAAACAAGAACAGTGTTTATGCAGGATTGTATTTTCAGAGTCCAGTCATAAAAAATAATATTCAAATTTCAGGGAAACCTAATTTAATTTTTTATTGTAAGAATACCTCATATTTCATGTTCTCATCGTCTGAAATTAGAAAGGTACATTTCCTTTTTTTTTTTTTTTCAGCAGAAAATGGAAAACATAGCAATCTGACTTCTACTGAGATTTTTTTTCACAGTGCTGCTTTGTATGTAAATATCTGTTATTCAGAGAGAAAAAATATTGCCTTCACTTAGCACCTTAATGAGAGAAGAAGTTTAGATAGCTTGGTAAGAACATACATATGAGAACTCTTCAAACTTGTAAATTGATTATGTAGAATATGAACATGTTTCAGACACTGAGAACAGTGTATATATGACACTTGAAATAGAATGATGATATCTGAATATTTCAATTATGTATTTATCACAACAATTGTATTTACATATGATTGTTGTGAATCATAAACTGTCTACAAATCATTCTTAAAAATATAACATTTTCTAAGTTATTTCATCAAGCTGTTTAGGCACTGAGGTATATCAACTATTGTCTTGCTAGTTCCAGTTACTTGAGAATGCTAATAAATGTCTCCTATCAGCTATTTTGTATTACTTTTGTATTCAGGATTGTGTGCTTACAATAATGTCATCTAATAGTGATTATTATCTTGGAATCTGCAGCATGTGTTTCTACCTATTTTAAAAGGAAGCAAGCAACATTTTTGAAATTGGTATATAGATGTTATAACAGGATTATACCTGAATACCTGATGGGAGGTTCTGATGCAAAAGATTGCATTATGAAATGTTTAATGCATTGTTTTAAAGAAATTACATGGTGATGTCAAAGTTTATAGAATACAGTAGGGTTAGTGTGATTGTTATCTTAAAAAAAAAACAGGCAGTTTTGTGACTGTGGATTAAAGGTGAGAAGTTTCTACTGGTTGAGGAAAGATAACTCAGTGTTTTATAGGCTTTTCCATATATGTATAGTTTTATGATCAAAAGTCATTAGCTTTTATGTCAGTGCAGTTATTTGTGTGTAGATATGCTTGTGTGGAAGACATAGCTTAAAGATAAAATGCATGCATGAGTATAGAGATAGATGGGATGTTTTAAATATACAATTGCACACCTCATAGCTATATTCCTTCCAGTGCTCTGTTGTGCAGCTCCACTGACCTCAGTGCTTGAGGGACAAATTAGGAACATACAGTACAGGAGATGCTTCCAGCTGAAGAGGTGCATTAGCAGAGATGCAGGGCATGTTTGTGAAAACACTCAGAAATTAGCAGGTCCTAGGTGGGGGAAGAGCAACATTTGTCTTGCTCATTCTGATCTCTGCAAAAAGAACCAGAAGGCACATTACGCCTCAGCTCTGCCTTTCCAGTCTAGCCGCTGAGAGGAGACGCAGATCATGGACTAGACAGGCTGAGGCCATAACACTTTCAAGATGCGCCATTTTATAATCTTCAGAAGAAATTTAATTGCTAAATTTCTCCTGTAGAATGGGCTTTTGTGGTGTTCTCTAAGGTCTTGTTTCACAGTTTGAAAAGTTAATGGTGCAGGATTTTATTTTGGAGGAAGGGAAAGTCATCTGCCTCTGGACAAGCACCACTAAAAGACAAAATTGCATGCAGCTCCTGAGGGTATGTTTCTGAGCCTGAGTTACTTGGTGGAGCACCAAAGAAGGTGTGGGGTGTTTAGTGACTTTAAACATCTAAGCTGGGTGCTCTGCATCTCCTTCTGGAGGGACTGTCTGTCTGCACTATTCATACAGGGTCCTGATGCTCCTAACTTTAGATGTTCCCGTTGAATTAGTTGCCAAAAGTAACTGAGAGGAGATGATCTGAATACCTTGATGTAAATGTAATGGGAACTGACCAGGAAGAGAGGACTGATAATAAACACTGACAAACTCAAAGCTGTTACAGTTTAGAGGAGTTTGTTCTCAGAGCAGCCGAATCCTCTCTTGTCAGCCAGAGCCAATGAATTAATTATCAAAACAGCCTTTCTTCCTCAAGATTTTATGCATTCAGTCAAAGTGGAAATTTTTGGAAGGGCACATCAGGGGAAGATCTACTTGCATAACATGAGCAGTTACAAACCCAGTGACAATATACCTGACCACCCATGGCATGAGTAGTTAAGTCAACACTACAAATACTTTGTGATCTTGATCATTAATGAAGCATAGAAAATTCAGATTTATGGCAGAGTTAGCATGATGGCTCAGCAAATTAATGCCATTGATGTGGGTTCCTCAAATGATAACAAGTACATTTTAGGATGAAAAACTGCAATACATAAATAGCCCATTTGTTTTCATTAACCATAAGGTTATTGGCAGGGAATTATTCAATGCAAGCAGAATAATATTTTTAGAAAACTATTATAATGTTACTCTGTATGATTTTTTTTGTTGATATTTTTAAACTTCCTTTCTGATCACATTTTACTAGCCCTTATTTTCTGAGCAGTATTTGTAAAGAACTAGTAGCTCTGGAGTGCACACATCTGAATTTGTCAAGACCCTATCATGGCCATGCTGGATAGTATCCTTTATATGGCATTCAAGGAATTGCTAAATGTGTGGAGGATATTGTTTTTCCTGTATCAAAGATTCCCTTATTAGTTGCTGTGTTTCAGTGGCTGTTTTGCACAGGTTTCACCATATGTTTGAGTACAGAGGGACTTGAGATGATTGCCTCTTGTAGAATATTGTAAGCTGAACATGACAGAAACAGACATTGCCAGTTACTGAGACATGGGAATTAGGGGATCTTACTGTTTGGTTTTGTTTGTTTGCTTGCCAAAGAACTTTAGATATCCTGTGTGAACGCACTAACTTCTCAAACTTTCCAAACTCCTGACTCATGATTGAATCACGAAACAAAGTGTGATATTAGGCAGAAAGAATTATTTAAAATATTTAAGGAGGATTTGAAATAGGAAGATTTACTTAATGATAAAAGAGGCTGAACAATATTTTGCTGATGAGAGCATTATTTTATTTGTTTTTCCAATATAACAATATTGCTTGTAAACAATAGTGCAATAACCCTCGTGGTGCTTAACACCCATGGATATCTAAATCAGCTGTCAAACTGCAGGTTGTCTAAATTCTCAGGTTCTGCTTTTGTGCATGCTCTGAATTGCCTCGGTTTTGACAGCTTTAAGGAGCTTGGACACGTAGCATAATTCAACTCTAAATCTCATTCTGAGGATCAGGCACTTAAAAGTTAGACCCTGAAGCACTCAGCTCCACATCACTAATGTACTGTGTGGATACGAGCCATTAGTTCTTACAAGCAACTACCTAAGCTGCATAGCTGGGTGTTTTCTCTCCATAAAATTTTTGCAGTGCAGGAGACTATTCAGGGATAGATAAAAGCTTATTCCAGAGGAGAGCTGTATGTAACAAACCTGCCTTTCTGCTTGGAACCTAATTAAACAGAAGACTCTAATCAGATAGTACTTCTGAATTTCAAAAGGTTAATCGAGTCCATTATTTTTTCTTTGACATTAATCAACAAGGCACACTGATGGAAGAAAATCAGGAAAGTAAATGATACTTCTTAGGTACCCTTCCAGCTCCCAGCAGTGTTCAGTAGTGTGTTAGTTAATAAGGCATGTTTTCTCTGTTTCTTGCCTGAATATCTGTCAACCTCCTGATTTTTTGGACACCACAGAATTTTCATGGTCCCCTTTAGAAAAGGACCATTGTGAACTCTGCATGTGTCAGGAGGTCACCTAGACTTTGTCCCTTGGACAAGGAGAGATTGTGAAGGGAAGGACAGCAGTGGTTAGCTTCCCTCCTCAAACATTCCTGCTTTTGCTTTCTGTGGGAAACACCTTCGTTGTGCTGGTTTGGCATAGAGGTAGTGGATGAAGAATAGACTTGGAAAAAAACCACAAGGGCAGAGTTCAGCAGGCAGGACATTGAAGAACACAAAAACTGGTTAAGATAGTGCCAAGAAAAACAATAGAAATACCAAAGGGGCATAATGGAAGAGCTCTGAGAATTCAGAGGCTCTTGCTAAGACGGCAGTCATCAGATCATTAATTTATTGGAAATAAGTGACAGGCTCCTTAAGCTAAGTGATGCACTGATCTGGAAGTGTGAATACTCAGGTTTCTTTCTCACCTGAATCTCTGTCAGGAGATTGCCTACCGATGCATGAGCATGGATCTGTTGTAATAAACATAAAACCACAAGCTTCAGGACCTGAGCTAACTGGTAGCTAATAGCTGAAGAAGCTTTCCTTTTGAGAAGTTATTCCATAACGGCCCAGGATTCCACAAACCTTCCTTTGCAACATCTTTTACTGCCCATCGATCTAACTTCTAGGCTGCTGTATTTTCTTGGTGTTTTAATCTTTATACAAGTTAGATGAAAACTCTTTAGGTTTCTTTAACTCTGGGGAGTTTTGTCATTGTGAGTAAAAGAGACTCAATCTTCCTGAAAGAAAAAACCACAAAAACCACATTTATTTTTCTAATGTATTTAATATTAGTGTGACATGTTTTCAGAATATATGAGTACAGTAGTCCAGAAAGAGCCACTGCCTTCTTCTGAACCTCAGATTGTAGACATAACAGAAGTTAGAAGTGAGAAAAACTATCCATCCATTCTAACTGGCTGCTGTTTGCTTTTAGGGTTGATTGCCCTGATGCCTTCAAGTGGTTGCTTCTATCCCTTACCTTGAGAGCCTCAGACTCAGAGGCATGCAAACAGCCCTGTGTTCTAACTAATGGAAAACGTAAATGCTCTCTCACAGGGAGTGTGTTCCCTGATATTTTGTCTATGGTTTCTTGATCACTTGACTGTGCTACTTCTATTCATTAATTCTCTTCTCAGTTCACAGAAAGCAGGAGAGAATTGCTGCAACCTACCTTCGTAGACTATTATTTGCACATAAGCAGTGTGCATCATCTTCCTTTAACTTCACCTCATAAGTCTCCTATTATTTGTTCTTTTCCAGTTCTTTATATCTTTCCATTGTATTTCTAGCACAGCTCAATACTGTCTTAGTATCTTCTCCAAAGAGTTAATCAGGCTGAGTGAATGCAGATGTATTCGTTTCAGTATACAAGCTAACTGGCTAACTCAGATACGTCTATGTGACACTGTGTTGGGTCATGTAGATATACCCAACTGAAAAAACACTTTATTTAGGATGTTGGCATATCTAAAGTTACTCTTGCATTGCTCAAGAGGTCACCTTTAAAGACGATCCATGGCTGATTTTGTACTAAGCTTCTGTGCTAATAGTAATGATGCATGTATTGAACGCTGTGGCTGAAACTAGGGGATACATTTGATCCACCATCTCAAAGTTCAGCATCTAAACAGGCAGCTCAAGTGTTCAATCTCTGCCACCCTAAGATGTCGTCTGTGACAAGTATGATAAATTGCCCTTTGGAGTTGCCTGTCTCCCTGTAACTACAGAGGGAATCAAGACAACTTGCCAAAACTAAAACCCAGTTTTTAAATTATTTGAGTAAAATAAAATGAATTCCACCTTACTTGACTAGAAATTGAACACCTAACATACATTTGACAGCAACAGTGCTTTTCAGTGATTCATGTACATCAAGTACAAACCATTGAATTACTGGCCTTCTAGAAGTGTTTCTCATTGTATGCCAGAGTTTAAAAGGGTGTGCTCTTCTGTGCATAGGTCTACATATTAAAGATTTAAAAGATACTTCACCCTATGTAAGACAGAGATAGACTAAACCATAGCATTTATTGTTATGTGATGATTCTTTGTAATGAACAGATGAGAGCATACCTTCGGAATCTTTTTAGCAATTATATAACATATATAACATATAATATATAACTTTGTAACATCACTGGAAGAATTAATTTATGAAGGTGTATTTATTTCGTGTCACTATGATTTATAAAATGCTTTGTCAAAATCAACATTTGTGGGGAAATTGTTTGAAGATGTACATTTTGAGTCAGTATCAGATGTGTCTCCATACACTTACACATATGAACTCAAAATGTTGAAGTACAGTAATTCTGACATTCTCTGCACATGCCAACACACACAGCTTTTACAGAAGGTTCACAGAAGATGTTCAGATAAAATATTCATTATTTTCTTGCCAAAAGAAAAGCATCTTTCAGACCCTTAAAGTACTGTTTGTCAGAAAATTACCTACAATCTGATGTAGTCTCGTATTTTGATATAAACAAGAAAAAAAAGATTTGCTGAAATTAGTGTACATTTTAGGTTTGTCTTTGTTACATCTCAGGATGAGTAGCAATTAATGGAGTGAAAAGATTGCAGATTTCCTAGTGCTTTTTAACCTGCTTATTTTATTTTCAAACTTCTGAGATCAATTTAGCAGCAGGAAGTTCTGCAGAGCAATTTGGTTCCAGTTGACCCTGGAGGGGTTGTTGCTGAATGAGACTTACTTACAGCTGTGTTTCCATAATGACACCTTGCTACAATAAGTGACGCCTTCTTAACCTCAAGTTGTATTTCCAATAAATTTATAGCAATTCCCAGGTTACATTAGGAGGTTGAAAACAAAGTTCTCTGGAGAAATGTGTCACCACAGGTTGTCCCCACATCATAGGGCATCCGGCAGTGCTAGCACAACATTTATAACTTACATAACACGTTGGCTGGAACACATCTTTTTTCATGCTGATTAACATCATTATAGTAGCAATCTGAATCCACGGATAAACCAATTTCTCCCACCTCCTTCTCTTTTAGCACAGGTTTCCTAAAAAGGAAACCCTATAAGCCACTCTGCCTTCATTGTTAAGAGGAATCCTGCATGTCAAGAGTAGTTCCCCAGGAGAGCATGCACACCAATTTCAAATGGTACATGCCACCAGCTGACAATCAGTGGCTTGCACAATGTCTGAGTCAGGAGGAACAGTGAACAGTACAACACTTAACATTTGAGCTTGTGAAAGCAGCAAATCTGCTGGTTAAGAACACAGTATTCTGTTACTTCTGCTGTAGGTACTGCAACAAGGTTTATAATTGCCATAAGAGGTGATAGGAAGGGAAGTGATTTGCCTGGAGGGTCTCTTGCACCCTTCACTGTGTCATCAAACAGTTTGTTACTTGATCCAGAACAAAATGGCTGGAAGAAGCAAATAAAGTGAAGGGCTCCTTCTTCCCCAGTTACCATTTTCTTGCTGTGCCATTCAGCCACATATGTTATTGCTACCTGATGTGAGCTGATATGACAGTGCCACAAGATCCCAGTGTTGCCTTCTGCCAAACCGGGACAGAGACACTCTGATTTTGGGAGAGCTGTTTCCTCAGGAATCCCAGTGACCCCTTAGGTCTTTAAGCTGCTTATTGTCTCCTGCTGCTCCAGCAATAAAAGGCAATGGAAGGGAGCCAAGAATCTGCTTATTCTGCTGCAAATCCCTTTGGTTGTCAGAGGGCATTGATTTGACATGATTTCCATTTACATGACAGGCAACCCTTTTCAGTTGTGCAGATTTTTTTTATTCGCATGTGATTTCCTGGAATCACACCCTTCCACTAAACTTGTTTGAATGGAATTTATTCCGCTTGCTTCAGAAATACAGACTATATAAAGTAACTCCTTAAAACATATGTAGAAGCATAAGTGTGATTTTTTTAAGCTACTGTTATTTAAAGAAACACGTTATTAAAATATTGTAAGTTGTTCATTGTACTATAAATTATGCCAAATATCTCACAATACTTTTTAACTTTGAGGGTTTTGCACATACACCTCATCAGAGAGAACAGAACATCTACACAGGCTGGCTGACAGCTGATAAGGCTTTATTTTATACGATTGCTTTTAAGTATCTTCTACTATAATCCATTTTGAAGCATCAGGGACTGAGCAGGTCCCGTTAGAAGTAAAGATCTAGGCGTGCTTCTGTCTCAAGCTTGCAAAATAATGAATGGCAGCACATTCTGTAAGTGAAAGAAAATCTGTAGTGTTGCAAAATCATATGCATGAATAATTACTGTCTTCATGCATAAGATCAACAATAGATGATAGAGAAATTAAGCAGGAAGGAAGAAAGCATTATGGGACGTAGTAGGAAAAAATTATGTTGAATCTACGTTTAGTCTGGAGGAAATTTGGGGGTTGCATCTATCATGACCTTAGCCCACAACACTGTAGCAGAATCTGTTTTTCAGTGATGGTATTAGGTTCACTTGGCTTCCATCCGCCATTTCTGAGGAAGCAAAGAAAATCTGCAAGGGGAAAGAATTTAAAATGGAGGGAGAGACGATAATTATAGCTTGCTGGAGGCCTATTTTTCAGTAAATGAAGTGCTTCAAAAGAACCATACTGTTATGCTATCTTTTGAATACAAACCTTTAGGGAACTAGTGTAAGAAAATAAAGTAAAACCATTATTTTTCTCCCCAAACTTGTTAATTTGCTAGCTCTAATGCCTTGTCAGGAAAACTCTGTGCTCAACTTTGAACTTCAAGGTTAGTGCCAGTAATAGTATCCCCTCCAAGCATTAGAACTGTGAATTACCACTGAAGTGATTAGGAAGATAAGAGACTCTATTATGTGAAGAATCAAATATCTGATCTAGTCCCTGTACTAATTGGAAGCAGCCTTGTATGGTGAGAAAAATAATTTGTACTGAATTCAGCATAAACCCAAAGATGTTTCAGCCATGTGGACATCTTTAATATACAGAGATGGGTTAGGAACTATTTTTTTAATAAAAGTTTAATTTATGTTCATATTTCTGTGTTTTTTTCTGTTTAAACTTGTACTTAGTTTTTAGTCTGTTATATAGACACACACACTTCTAACATGAAAGTGTTCACATATTGGGAATAATGGAAGGTATTGACATTCACATTGTACATTAGGATAGCTCAGGCAAAAGATTAAAGTAAATCTCTAAAGCACAACCAGAAAAGAATATAAACATAGATCTCCTGAATCCATATCACATTACTTGCTCATAAAATAGTGTCTCTTCCCTTATCCTACAAAGATAGCAACACAAAGATTAACAAGCAAACACAAAAGAAAAAAAGGATGAAATGCATCTCTGCTGGAGGAATAATAATCATAATGCAGGAATGAAGACCACTTTAGATGATAGGCAGCACAAATACAACCTTGACCAATAACACATGTCACACATGGCATTAGTAATGGTGACTGAAGGCTTTTGGCCTCTTAGCTTCTCTGGTAAATCCTTCCCTGGTAAATAGCTCAAATGATAATAATACTGGAGGCATTATCATTGATCAGGAAATGTAGTTTCATTACTTCCAGTTCTGTTACTGGAGTAAAGCATCTCCCCTAAGAAAGCATATTTTTATTGCCTATTACCTTTCTTACAGACTTTCTAGAATCAGAATTAAAATCAATATTTTTCTTACTGTGCCCTGAAATTTTTCCAAGTGTGGAATCATGAATAAAATCTCAGACTTCATTTATTGCTGTGTATAATATAAAATCATACTCAGTGTCCAATAGTATAGAAATTCTAACATAGTTACAGAACCTAGGCCGGCAAAACACTGTATAAATATAACAGCATTTTCTGGTATAGAAAAAGGTGCAAAAGTTGTTTTGAACATCCAGAAAAACACTTGAAAATTGGATCTCGGTGCATCTCTATAATTAACAATTATAAATCCCATATATGTATGGTTTGACAAAAATTTGACAGTGTTTTTTTTTAAAGTATAACTGTATTTATAAAGAGAAACACAATCACAAATCTAGACCACTTTTTCCTTTTCAATCTAACACTATCAGTAGTTTACAAAAGAACTTTCTAGTATCACAATTAAGCAAAAGGAGAAAACATTTGAAAATAAATGTACCTATACCATATTCTGTGTCATTAATTTCCTAAAACTTTTGTGGAATGGGTTTTGGATGACTAGATAACCATAGCTTTTATAGTGTTAAGCATAGTTTACTGTGTGATTTAATTCATGCCAGTAACCTGTGATAAAAGCTTGAAAAAGTCCTTTTCTCTTAATCAACAGGGAAACAGTCTTCTTTTGTTTTCTGACCAACACAGACATGAGACCCAAGTCAACATAAATTAGTCCTAACAGCATTGATATTTCTTCCACACTCAACTGTCCTTCCCTTAACAAAAGAAATTGTTCCCCAACAAGAGGAATGCAGGCTCCCTGCAGGATGTTAAGGCAGGTTTCCTCCTCTAACTATATCGTATGAAACTAGGAGGGATCAATTATTGAGTTTTCAAAGAGAAGCAAGGTTGCTGAGTGGACCTCAGTCAGTATTTTCCCCCAGCTGCAGTTGGGAAGTGGCTGAGGTAGGAGAGGAAGAAGAGGTGGGAAGGGAGCTGGATTGCCTCCTCTGTTGGGAAACCACTACTCAGAAAACCCTGAGATAAACCCCTGTATTTTGGTATGTATGGTCTTTCCTGTACCTTGAAACAGGCAGCGGTCTTGAGGAAAGAATAATGTAATTACGCAGTTCAGATTATTATTGGTAATGGTAGAGGTATCAAAATGTCTAGCTAAATTAAACCACATTATCTCAAATGGCAGTATTTTACACATTGATATAATTTTAAAGCATAATTTTACACATTACCCACAGCCTTCTCGTGAGGACGATGTCCCAAGGAGCAAAGTTGCGGTCCTCACCGCAACGTGTGTACAGTTCAGATCCTCCTTCACTCCCTCCCCTCCAAATCTGTATCTGCTGGCCCTTCATTGGCTTTGGCCAAAACAGGCACAACGCAGGGGGGAGGGAGGGAAGAGGACAAGGGTGATGCAGCTGTTCTTGTTTGTTGGATGACAGATTTTTTTAAGAAGGTGATTGTGCATATCTGGTAGGGCCAGTTCTGCCAGCCAGTAAAAGGCCATTGAGCTGTCATGGTTTCTCTTCAGAAAGAAGATTGAAATGAGATACCAGAGGGGTGGAGTACTCCATGTACAGACAGACATCAGGCGAGCTTTTGTTGTCAGCTGCCATTGGGCCTGAAGCTACTTCATAGTGAATGGGCACCATATCAAAGTTGTTCAGCTCTGGAAACCAGGAGAGATATGCTGTCAATTCTTTGCCTACTTTAAACAGTGTGAAACAAGAAATTGGAAAATTAGAAAATGGACTAAAGGAAAAAAGCTTCAGAAACCCTACAGATCACCTATTTTGAAATCAGACTGTTGCTGATAGTGGAAGCCAACTTCAGAAGAAGAGAAAGTCTCTAGAGAAATGACACTGAAATCCAATCATCATTTAAAATATACATATTCTGTCCTTTGTGTAGCGTATAAGAAAAGCGATTCTGAAAAAGAGAAGCCAAAGAGATTTAGAGTAAAATAAGCTCACTCTGAATTAAGGAATGAACTTTCATTATTCAATACAAATTTGAAAAGACAAAGAAACTTATCAGACTAAATTAAATGAGAATCTCACAGCATTGTAGATGACTCATTGTAATTCAAGAAATTTATAACAGTGTAGAGGAAAACATACAGAGCAGATGGTGCAAAGAATCCTCAGTACAAAACAGAGATCAGCGCTGAGCTCAAGAGCCAGAAACCATCCTTCAGCCTAGTACCAATGGCAAGAAAATGCTGCCATTAAAGTGATTAAAAGCCATGCTGTGCTTCTAAGCTTTTTTTTTTTTTCCAAATGGTTTCATTGGGTAACCAAATTAGAGCTCTCCTGCAGCTACTGGATTTGAAACAACTAATTAAAAGAACTTCCCATTGATTCATCATAGGAACATTAGAGCAGTCTTTATAAGTGCGCAAATAGGATTTACCTATCTTACAATTTTCTGGTTAAAAAGAGCTTTAATAATAAATGGATAGGATCTTTCGGGTCTAAATAACTTCTGCTCTAGTAAGCAACTGTTATAAGAAGCTGAAATTTCTCCTTAGAAAGTACTGCTTTTAGTAGCACTTCACAAGTAAAGAAATAGAACTGAGCTAGCTGCAGGTTTTAATTCCTTGGTTTTATTTCCCTGTTTCTTTGTACAATAAATTTCTGACTGGAATCCTTCTCCTAAAAGTCAGTATTTCCTCTGAGATGTGAATAGATAACCTCTGTATGACAAATACAGGATCATCCTTTTGAACATATGTTTTGCTGATTAAGGATACCAATTAAACTCGGACACCAGAGTGAAAAGAGCAGGTGTATTTTATTGGTGATAACCAAATAATATAACAGAGTAATACAGAAAACATACAGTAAGAAAAGGCAGAATAATGCACCTAAATCAACAAACAGGAAAATACAGGGTAATGCATCAAATCGTTACTACACGAGAGAGAGAATAGTGATTAAGAAAGATCCATCACCACTTGCATATGTTACCATCATCCAGATCCGCAGTCGCCGGGGAGCCCCGGTTACAGCGAGGATTTGGAGAGCCTTTCCCGGCAAGTGGGAAATCCTACGCGGTGCGTCCACCCGTAGGTGAGGCTTCCAAAGTCGCTGTGAGCGGGTCCCGCCTTATATACCCCCAAATCAGCAAGCCAGAATAACTGGCACCTTTGTTTTGAGCGGAACATCTGGTTTCACTCTCACATTAGATTCCCCCGGAGCCTGGCCAGGGCTCAAGGGAGAAGCTAAGGGAGTTTCCCTGCTTATCTAATTTATTTATGTTCTTTTTAGAACAAGGCCACACGTCTGGTCCCAAGGCCGGACAGCAGGCTTCATGGCCTTGTTAACTTACCTGTACGCAAAAAAGAAGATACATACATTCAGGATAGACATGTTTTCATTACATTCATCATCAGTCAGGAGTCTATGATATCTAAGCTACATCTTTCATTAATGAGCATACATATTTCGTTAATGACTACATACTAAGTTAGCAGCTTTGGCTCGGGGCCTGTGGTTCAGGCTTCAATACTTCAACACTTTAGCACTTTTTACATCAGGATAGGCGGTTTGTTATAACCTAGTACAATACCTACTAGCACAACGGTTATCAGTTACAAAATATACAGGATTCATCTATAGGTCAACTCTGGCTTGGGCCTATTGTCCAAGCCTTAGCACTTCAGCCCGGTGGTTAATGCTTTAAGGGAAGTTCAGCACGTTGGGAAAAGGGATATAAGACCACTCTTCTGGACACTGTCTGGACTGGGCTAGGCTGGGCTTGGAGAGCCTGGGAGGGTCCCCGGGGTCCCAGCTTTCCTGCAGTGCTGACTGTGGCGGCTGCGGCCTGTTCTTTCCTGCCGTGCTGACTGCACCCACCTGGTGGGGCTGTCCTTGGGAAGGGCACCAGAGCTGAAAAAGCCCCTGGTAGAGGGGCGGGGAGAAGCTCTTCTCCAGAGATTTGCCAGAAACTCTCCAGAGCATCCCTTTTCCAGCGCATGAGATGCTCTGTGTGACAAGGGAAGGTGCCCATTAGTCCACAGTCCTGGGCAAGCGGGTCTAGGTGACCCTGCTTGAGCAGGCAGGTTGGACCAGAGGACCTTCACAGGTCCCTCCCAGCCTCAGCTGTTCTATGGGATTCTGTGCTTCGTTTGACTCCTCAAGCACCTGAACTCAGCCCCGATGCCTGCTGGAAAGGATTCTGGCGCAAGGGATGATGATCCCAAACTCCTCCACTAGGATTCATCCCAAAACAACTTCTACCTAGTCCAGAATATCGTATGGCACACACAGTCAGAAGGGAGAAAATGTCCTTTTATTGTGGACATCCAGTGCAGGAGCCCAGGAGTCACAGGGGTTCAACCAGTAACAAGAAATCAGCACCTACAACGACAGAGCCAGAAAGCACTGGTAAAGCCACAAAGGCAGGAACAGGCATGGCTTGGTTCCCCTTTCTTTGGGAAACACAGTTGACAAGGAATTGTTGATATCCCAGAAGAGAGCTACTGCTGGCCTTAGCTCCGGGGTGGCTCTGGCACCTTATCCCCTCTAAGGTAATGCCCTTAGAGAGCTGTGCATGTGCAGAGGTGCACAGTGCCCCTGTGCCACACAGCAGGGCTCCCCTGGGGAGCTGCCACGGGGTTATTTCCAAACCCTGCATAGCACCATCCCTCGCCGTCCCTTGCCAGTCAGTTGGACTGACTTAGAGCAGGGTGGAGAGTTGGCAAAGATAGGCAGCAAAGCCTGGTACACACCTGGGGCTTCCTGATCTTTCGCACCTCCCCGCTTTTCTTCTGTCCCCTTCTTTTCCTCTCTTCTCTTCTTTGCTTCGTGGCATGGCCTCTCCTCTGCCCAGGTCTCTTCTCTCTTTCGTTTCCTTTGGCCGTCGTCTTCCTGGCAGGAGCCTGCAAACCTTTCCATCCCACAGCATGGTTAGACAGGGAAAGCCAGGATCAACTGGAATCAGTTCTTGATTTAACCAAAGCTGACTCGTTTTACCTTCTGTGCTCCGAGAGGCTCTTCAGTTCTTCTGCGCATCCCAGGGATTCTACCACGGTCTCAGTGGTGGCTGGAGACAAAGCAACGGGTGCCTAAAACAGAAAGGTCGTCATTAGCAGGTGGCAAGGGATGCCCTGAAGTAGTAAGCAACTGCTTGGCACGTTGCTGCCTTAGCTCTACAGAGGAGATCTCTTTGGCTGGTTTGAGTCAGCCCTTTCTTCCAAGGTTCTCGCTCTGGAACACAGTGTTCACATGGGTGGGGGACAGTCCATTTGTGGGGGCCATTCAGCAGAGAGCCTGCGATCCCCTGCCAGGCAAGGAAAGGCTTGCCCACTTCCTTCTGCCAGCATTTCTTCTGCCCTCCCAAGACAGAGCTCTGCGGATGTCCATTTGGTGCAAGACAACCTTCTGTGGTGGGAGGCTTTGCTTTTGAAATCTATCTTTCTGTGGCGTTTTGTAGGTATTTCCTCTGATTAAGCACATGCCTAAGGCATAGGAGAAAAGACCTTTCCAGTTTTACTGACAGTGTATCATTCCATGGGGGGAAAAATAAAATGCAAAGCCACAAGAGACTGAACGCCAGGAAGAGGCACAGCAGCTGCTTGGACTCAACAGCAACTGCCCTCCTCCTGCCTAAGACACATTGTTGCAGCGCTTGTGGAGCTGCCATACCTCCGCCCTTTCTGCTCCCACCACCGCCTCTCCCCCCGCTGCTCTCTGGAGGATGAGCAGAGAGGCTGGTGCATCCAGGCAGGCTTTTGCCTGGTGCTCGGCATCTGCTTCGCCTGGAGGGCCGTGCTGCTTTTCCAAAGGCAACTCTGGAAAGCAAAAGCGTGTGCAGCAAAGTGACTGGTTGGAAGTGGACAACAGCTAAAGCAAAACCCACAGGAAGCCCTACCCCAGCTGTCTGCTCAGGCTGTGACAGCCCTCAGTCCCTCCTCATACCTGTGGGTCTGTCCACGGGCTCAGGTGACGTCTGGCCAGCCATCTCCTCCCCAAAGATGTCGCTGCCGTTTTCAATCAGAAATTCCACCAGCAGCTTCACCTGCACACATCAAAGCCTTGGTTTCAGGGCAGGTGTCTGAAAACACGTCAAGCAGCCTTTCCCGCTCCTGAGCCTTGCTTCTGCGCAGAAGGCTGTGGCTGTGGGGCTGCTCTTCCAGGCAGCCACTCCACCGGCATTTGCGCAAGAGAGGAGCAAGCTCTGAGGGTCCAGGCAGGCTGCAGCCAGCCGGTCAGTACAGCGTACCTTCTCGGTCACCTCCAGCGCGGCCTCGAGGGGGAGCAGCTCCTCGTCAGGTGGGCCCAGCAGGTTTGGCCCCAGGCAGATGGCCAGGTTGCTGGAGGTCATTCTGCTGGTGGACACGTGGTGGCCGATGTTCTGCAGCAGGGAGAGCAGCCGCTGGAGGAGGAGGAGATGGGCTGCAGGCAACTTCTCGGCCACCCTGAGGGAGCAGGAACACAACGTTAAGGAAGCAGATGCTGCCCACAGCTGTCCCTGAAGCTTGCACAAGGCAGGCGGGAGCCAGTGTCTGTGCTGCGCCACTTTCCAGGTGCTCTCAGGCAGCGATCAGGAGGAAAACACACTGTTGCTTCCCAGCTCCTGGTTTCACCCAAGCCCACGCAAGGGAAGGCTCCCTGCCCACGCCCTTTCCCCCCGAAATGCAACCCCAGCCCAGCAAATGCAAGCTGCCAGAAAATGCAACCTTCTAAGGAGCCCGTCCCTTTTCAGGCAAGTCCCAGGACTCTGCCACTCCCTACTCAACAGGCAGGCTGCTGGCCACACTTACACTTTCAGCGCTTCCACCCTGGCCTCCTTGCTTGGCCTCTCCATGGCTTGCATCCAGTCCTGGTAGACGCCGACAACGAGGAGCTTGCCGGGGATGCTGCGTAGAAAGTCCTGCAAGGCCAAGGGCTTCAGGTGAGCCTTTGAAGATTCCAGGCCAGCCAGGAGCTCTTCCAGCTGCAGGGCAGAAGCGCTCACCTTCAAGATGGCAGCTAGCAGGATGACAGGCTGGTTTGCCAGGTCCACATCTGCGCCGCGGTCGAGGTCCTCCTTCAGCTTCTGGAGCGCTGTCCCCCTGTCGGATCTCCGGAATATCCCCTCCGTCGACGGTCCTCTCTGGTACAGGATGTCCAGGAGCTCCTGCGGGAGACGCAGGAGGACAGCTGCTTGGCTGAAGAAACAAGTGACAGCAGAGGCCAGAGCTCTGCCCCAGGCTGGGCTCCCCCCCGCCCCCGCAAAGGGTCTGGCGCCAGAAGCGGTGGCCGTGGGTGAAGAGCCCAGTGCCCCAGCCACCCCCGCAGACGCTGGGGACACTGCCTCTGGAGCAGCCGGAGGGAGGGCTGGGGCTCCCCTGTCCAGGCTGGCCTACCTGGATGGGCCGGGGCAGCGTGCCGGCCTCCTCGCAGAGGGCTGCCAGGGGCTGCCCAAAGAGCGCCCTGCTGCAGCCGGAGCCCGCCTGCCCTGGCGCCGGGGCAGCGGCCGGGCTCTGCCGCAGCGCAAAGGGCCAGGGCAGCCCCCTCCTCCTCCTGCTGCTGCTGCCGCCGCCGCTCCCTCCCGCTGCAAAGGGAAAGAGAGCAAGAGCCCGTCAGTGGGAACCGCCAGGCCAGTGCTCCCGGAGCCTGCCCTGCCCTGCCCTGCCCTGCCTGCAGCGCGGTGCTGAGTGCTGCGGCGGGACGGGACGGGACGGGCAGGGAGCCGGCAGCTGGAGCCAGGGCTCTGGCTCAGCGGCTCCGGCTCGCAGTCTCCTGAGAGCCAGCGGGACAGCGGGACAGCCCCGCCCAGCCCTCGCCCTGCCCTCCTCCAGGCTGCGAGCAGCAGCAGAGGGAGGCTCCCTGTCCCGCAGAATCACGTCCAGCGGCCGCTGCCCAGCGGGTGTCCTTGCTCGTCCGGGTGACGTCCGTCCTCCCTTGGGGTGCCCGACCTGCGGGGTGACACTCAGGGAACAAGGGAGCACGGCTCCTCCCGGCTCTGGCCGAGGAGCAGGGACCCATCTGCCCGGCTCTGGGGACAGAGCTCAGGCAGGCAGCACCTCGAGTGCTCAGCACTGTCGAAGGGTCCCGAGCACTCAGCTCTCTCCTGCTGCAGTGTGATGGGCACCGATTTCCTCTGGCCAAAGGGCAGCAGCAACAGCATCCTCAGTTGTGCAGACGTGCCGGTCCAGGAGAAAAGAAGGCCCTCCCTGCCCTTCGTTCCCAAACTTACCTGGTGAGTGGCAAAGTCCGCCTCCACTGGTAGACGGGGCTGTTGGAGGCCCTTGCTTGGGGTCAGCCTGCAAGAAGCAGGCTGCACTTAGAGAGCATCCCCGCGGCAGAAAGGGCCACCAGCAAGCGGCCACCCGGCACCAGCAGCCTGAGGGCGGCAGAGCGGGGACCCTCTGCCCTCCCACGCTCTCTACCTCACGTGGCAGGTTTCCTCCCAGCACCACCAGCAAGGACATGCGGCGTTCCTGGTAGCTCCCCAACCCTCTCTGCACCCAGGCTGGCACCGCGGGACCCTCCCTCCCTCCTGCACAGGCTCACCCCACTCGCCGCACAGCCCTGGCACCCCGGCACAGCCAGAGGTGGGTGAAAGGCAGCCGTTCTCACCTCTGTCTGGCCCTCCATCAGCCTCTCCAGGCTCCTGGTGCTGAATGTCCTCCACTGGGCAGGAGAGAAAGAGTGGAAGGAGGTGAGCAGCGATGTCTCTGCTGCTCGGCTGGAGGTCCAGTGCTCGGGGACAGCGGCCAGACTAGGGAGACACTCACTCCATGGCGTCGGCTCAGCTGCTTCTGCAGGAGTTTGATGGACGGGACGTTGGTCACTCGGGCTCCCGTGGCTCCTTCGGGTGTCCTGTCACCAGGAAAGGACAGGGAGAAAGCTGGCTGAGCCCCAAGCCACCTCTTTTCCCTTGTCAGGCAGCTCTGCCCGAGAGCTGCCCACAGCCGCAGCGGCAGCTCTCCCCACCTGGGGAGCTGTGTTCCCCCATCCGGCCGCGCCTGAAGCACCCCCTAGCTTACCCCAGCAGCTTGCCCAGCCACAGCTGCTTCAGTGCCCGGGAGCTGCAGAAAGAGAGGAGAACCAGCATCAGGCCCCGCTGCCCCCCAGCCCCTGGGCCCCTGCACAGCCTTGCCCCTTGGGAAGGGCTGAGGGGCAGCACGAGGCCCCGTGGGGCAGGACAGGGGTGCTGCCCAAGCCCTGGCTCCCTCGTTGCTGCCAGAGCAGCTGCTCCTGCCCTTCCCTTCTGGGGACCAGAAGGCGACCAGGGGATGCAGGATGTGGGAACGCATCCCCATCCCTCCCTGCCCAGGCTCTGCATGGAGGGCAGAGGCCATTCACAGGGTGGCGTGGGCATGGTTGGGACCCTCTCCTGCCCAGCCGTGGGACGTGGCACCACGACTCACCCGAAAGTGGCAACACAGGTGCCGCTGGGCCAGATGAGGAGGATGGAGGTCCCGTCCTCATCGCTGCCTTCCTCCTCCTCCTCCTCTTTGATGTCCCCCGCTGTCTCCTTCCCGCTGCTCAGCACCCACAGCTGGTCCAGGGCCAGGCGGAGCTGTGGGCGCAGGGTGGTGCCACGTCTGTGGAGAAGAGAGACAGGCAGTGAGCCGGAGGTGGCCGCCTTGGGGTGCCCCCGGGCAGAGCCCTGCCCCCCACCTGCCCTTGTGTGGTGGTTTAGGCCCTGCCGGGACCAGAGACCACATTGCCACTGCCCCTCCCCCACCCTCCGACCGGAACGGGGCAGGGAGTGAAATACAAACCCCGGGGTTGCGATAACGAGACGTTTAATACAACAATGCAACAACAACAAACCAAACAACAACAAGAACGATAACAATAGCAATAACAGTAATAACAATAAACAGAACAAGGGATATAGCGATACAGCAGTGAGGAGAGCGACCCCACACCACGCGTTTACCAACTGAGCAATCCCACACCACTGAGGGATCTTCTGAGAGGCCGGGTAAGGGAGACAATTGCTCAACCTCCTCCAGGGCAGCTATACCAAAGGCTCACCAGTACTCTCTTGGGTCTTTAAATTACCCTCTCCTGAGGTAATCTATACCTAGGATGCACGGGGCATCTGGGCCAGTCACAATGGGGTGCTTACGCCAGTCCTTCCCAGTTAAGCTTACTTCAGCTTCTAATAGGGTCAGCTGTTGGGACCCCCCTGTCACTCCGGAGAGACAGATGGGTTCAACCCCACTGTATGGCATCAGGGTGCACTGTGCACCAGTATCTACCAAGGCCTTATATTCTCGTGGGTCTGATGTGCCAGGCCATCGGATCCACACCGTCCAGTAAATCCGATTATCCCTTTCCTCCACCTGGCTGGAGGCAGGGCCCCTCTAATCCTGCTCAGCATCACTCACTTGTTGTAAGAGCGACTCCTGCAAGAATGACTCACTTGTCCCCTCAAGACGGTCAGACATAATGTTGGCCATTCTATTCTGTCTGGGGGATTTCCGACTGGACACTGGAGCTGCGTCTCTCTTGGAAGACTCCCCTTTCATGGTGGTCTTCCCTTTCAGCTGCTGTACTCGTGCAGCTAGGGCGAGAGTGGGCTGTCCATCCCACCTCCTCGTGTTTTCCCCATGGTCGCGGAGGAAGAACCACAGGGTGCCCTGTGGTGTGTACCTTCCACTGCCCTTCTCTTGGGTGGGGAAACGCCTGCTTCTAATGGCTGAGACATCGGCCCGTGCAGGTGGAATGTAGGACATGTCCTCTTCCACTTTCTGGAGCCTCTGAGACAGTTCCCTTACAGCTGAAACCCAGGCATGTTGGGAGGAAGGGAGATTTCCCTCATATTGCTGGAGCTGGCCAATCACTTCGTCCACTGTTTCAGTCTGGGTGTCTTGCCACCAGGACGCTACTGCTAGTGCTTTGGAATGTGCCTCTGGTGCACTTTGCAGGAACTTCCGCCACATCAGCTGTGTGCAAGGGGCCTGATCTGGATCCGTGGGTGACCGCTCATCATTCAGATCACCATAAACCATGTCAAACACAGCCAATTCCCTGAGGTTCTGAATGCCTTTCTCCATGTTGGTCCCCTTGCCTAACCAACATAGAACATCATCCTTGTAGGGGTACCTCTCCCTTACACTGAGCAGGAGTCGCCTCCAAAGGCTGAGGGTATGAGCCTGTATCCCTATTGCCTTGTCAATACCAGCCTCCCTGGCTAAAGATCCCAGCTGCTTGGCCTCTCTCCCCTCCAATTCCAAAACACCAGCTCCACGATGCCAGCATCGGAGCAGACAGGTTCAAATTTGCTCGCCTGGAAGGCAGCTGAAATCCTTCCGCATATCTCGCAACTCACTCAGGGATAGAGATCGGATGGTTACCTCCGGCTCTTCCTCCTGTTCTCGTGATGGGCCTGGTTCATCATCACCCTGTACACCGCGAGGGGATATTTTGGTATATTTGGTTTTCTGTATCGGGGCGACTCATATTGGCACTGCTTGTCCCCCTGTCCCAGCTGCTGTGCTAGTGGAGGCAACTGGTACTGGCACTGCCTGTCACCCTGGCCCAGTCGCTGTGCTGGTGGAGGTGACTGGTACTGCCACTGCCTGTCACTCTGGCCCAGCTGCTGTGCTGGTGGAGGCGACTGGTATTGGCACTGCCTGTCCCCCTGGCCCAGCTGCTGTGCTAGTGGAGGTGACTGGTACTGGCACTGCCTGTCACTCTGGCCCAGCTGCTGTGCTGGTGGAGGCAACTAGTACTGGCACTGCCGGTCCCCCTGGCCCAGCTGCTGTGCTGGTGGAGGTGACTGGTACTGCCACTGCCTGTCACTCTGGCCCAGCTGCTGTGCTAGTAGAGGTGACTGCTACTGGCACTGCCTGTCCCCCTGGCCCAGCTGCTGTGCTGGTGGAGGTGACTGGTACTGGCACTGCCTGTCCCCCTGGCCCAGCTGCTGTGCTAGTGGAGGTGACTGGTACTGGTACTGCCTGTCACTCTGGCCCAGCTGCTGTGCTGGTGGAGGTGACTGGTACTGGCACTGCCTGTCCCTCTGTCCCAGCTGCTGTGCTAGTAGAGGCGACTGCTACTGGCACTGCCTGTCCCTCTGGCCCAGCTGCTGTGCTAGGAGTGGCGACTGGTACTGGCACTGCCTGTCACTCTGGCCCAGCTGCTGTGCTAGTGGAGGCGACTGGTACTGGTACTGCCTGTCACTCTGGCCCAGCTGCTGTGCTGGTGGAGGTGACTGGTACTGGCACTGCCTGTCACTCTGTCCCAGCCGCTGTGCTGCTGGAGGTGACTGGTACTGGCACTGCCTGTCACTCTGGCCCAGATGCAGTGCTAGTAGTGGCGACTGGTACTGGTACTCCCTGTCCCTTGGCCCAGCTGCTGTGCTGGTGGAGGTGACTGGTACTGGCACTGCCTGTCCCTCTGGCCCAGCTGCTGTGCTAGTGGAGGTGACTCGTACTGGCACTGCCTGTCCCTCTGGCCCAGCTGCTGTGCTAGTGGAGGCAACTAGTACTGGCACTGCCTGTCCCCCTTGCCCAGCTGCTGTGCTAGTGGAGGCGACTGGTACTGGCACTGCCTGTCCCCCTGGCCCAGCTGCTGTGCTAGTGGAGGTGACTGGTACTGGCACTGCCTGTCACTCTGGCCCAGCTGCTGTGCTGGTGGAGGTGACTGGTACTGGCACTGCCTGTCACTCTGGCCCAGCTGCTGTACTAGTGGAGGCGACTGCTACTGGCACTGCCTGTCACTCTGGCCCAGCTGCTGTGCTGGTTGAGGTGACTGGTACTGGCACTGCCTGACTCCCTGGCCCAGATGCTGTGCTAGTGGAGGTGACTGGTACTGGCACTGGCTGTCCCTCTGTCCCAGCTGCTGTGCTGGTGGAGGTGACTGGTACTGGCACTGGCTGTCCCTCTGTCCTATCTGCTGTGCTAGTGGAGGCGACTGGTACTGGCACTGCCTGTCCCTCTGGCCCAGCTGCTCTGCTGGTGGAGGTGACTGGTTCTGGCACTGCCTGTCACTCTGGCCCAGCTGCTGTGCTGGTGGAGGTGACTGGTACTGCCACTGCCTGTCCCTCTGTCCCAGCTGCTGTGCTAGTGGAGGCGACTGCTACTGGCACTGCCTGTCCCTCTGGCCCAGCTGCTGTGCTGGTGGAGGTGACTGGTACTGGCACTGCCTGTCCCCCTGGCCCAGATGCTGTGCTAGTGGAGGTGACTGGTACTGGCACTGGCTGTCCCTCTGTCCCAGCTGCTGTGCTAGTGGAGGTGACTGGTACTGGCACTGGCTGTCACTCTGTCCCAGTTGCTGTGCTAGTAGAGGCGACTGGTACTGGCACTGCCTGTCCCTCTGGCCCAGCTGCTGTGCTGGTGGAGGTGACTGGTATTGGCACTGCCTGTCCCTCTGGCCCAGCTGCTGTGCTGGTGGAGGTGACTGGTACTGCCACTGCCTGTCACTCTGGCCGAGCTGCAGTGCTAGTAGTGGCGACTGGTACTGGCACTGCCTGTCCCTCTGGCCCAACTGCTGTGCTAGTGGAGGCGACTGGTATTGGCACTGCCTGTCCCCCTTGCCCAGCTGCTCTGCTAGTGGAGGTGACTGGTATTGGCACTGCCTGTCCCTCTGACCCAGCTGCTGTGCTGGTGGAGGTGACTGGTACTGCCACTGCCTGTCACTCTGGCCCAGCTGCAGTGCTAGTGGAGGTGACTGGTATTGGCACTGCCTGTCCCTCTGGCCCAGCTGCTCTGCTGGTGGAGGTGACTGGTTCTGGCACTGCCTGTCCCTCTGGCCCAGCTGCTGTGCTGGTGGAGGTGACTGGTACTGGCACTGCCTGTCACTCTGGCCCAGCTGCTGTGTTGGTGGAGGTGACTGGTACTGGCACTGGCTGTCCCTCTGTCCCAGCTGCTGTGCTAGTAGAGGCGACTGCTACTGGCACTGCCTGTCCCTCTGGCCCAGCTGCTCTGCTGGTGGAGGTGACTGGTTCTGGCACTGCCTGTCCCTTTGGCCCAGCTGCTGTGCTAGTGGAGGCAACTGCTACTGGCACTGCCTGACAGTTTGGCCCAGCTGCTTTGCTAGTGGAGGTGACTGGTACTGGCAGTGCCTCTCCCCCTGGCCCCGCTGCTGTACCAGTACGTTCCCTTTCAGTTCCTGCAGCTCTTTCTCCCCCTTCAGGGCAGTGAACAGTAGTAAAGGTGACATGGTAAGCATGGGCAAGCCCCCAGCACATTGCAATGAATTGTGTCTCCCGGGGTTTGTCAGATTGGCAAGACACCTTTTTCAGATACTCCACCAGTTTATCAGGACTCTGCACTTGTTCGGGAGTGAAATCCCAAACCGTTGGAGGTGACCACTGAGTCAGGCACTTGCCCATCTTTTCCCACACACCTTGCCATTTATAACTATCTGCCCTCGGGGCAGGTTTCCGGGTGCTGCTGTCATTGGAGAAATACCGCATGGCCCAAAACAAGATCCGGCAGACATTCAGAAAGCATTGTGCCGCAAACACACTGGCCTGGGTGCTCCAAGGATAGCTAAAACTCTGAAAAACCGAGAGGATCTCTTCCCCTGGCTCACCCATAGAGGGGGTGAGACCCCTAACAAAAGCCCAGGCAGCAAACAGGTACCGGTTCACCCCCACAAGCACTGATGCAAGCCCATTATAAGCAGTCAGCAGCCAGTATAGCAAAATAAAACCCTTGACACATTTTCCACCGACAACAAACGCCAGCACTGGGAACACACAGCGGATATAAGGATTAATCCAGCCCCACCACGCAAGCAAGTTGGCCAGCATTGCAAATGTTCCTTATCAAACAATACAAATAAAAACAGAAAAATTGCACCTAACAGATTGCTCTAACACACCTTCTCCTTTTGTCCTTATCTCAACCCTCTCGTGCCCCATGCTGGGCGCCAAAAAGGCTGTGGTGGTTTAGGCCCCGCCGGGACCCGAGACCACGCTGCCGCTGCCCCTCCCCCACCCTCCGACCGGAACGGGGCAGGGAGTGAAATACAAACCCCGGGGTTGAGGTAAGGAGAGGTTTAATACCACAGTGCCACAGCAACAAACCGAACAACAGCAAGAACAAGAACAATAACAGTAATAACAAGAAACAGAACAAGGGATATAGCGATACAGCAGTGAGGAGAGCGACCCCACACCACGCCTTTACCAATCTTCCCGCGCTTGGGCGCCCGGACGTGAAGTCAGCATGGTATTGAATAACCCGGCTAGAGCTCCCTCCCCACTGCTGGGGAAACTTAACCCTATCCTAGCTGAACCAGGACACCTTGGGACAGACATTGGTGCATCCAGCACCAAGGGCCCAGGGCCTGGGGCTGGTGCCAGAGTGTCCCTGGCCTGGTGGCAGGGCCAGGGATGGGGGAAAGGCAGTGGGGCTCTGAGGGTCTTACCGCAACTTGGCGACGACCAGTTCCTCCTGGAGGAGGAGAAGGCGTCTCTCGCTCCTCCTGTGGCCCCGGGTCAGCCACACGTCCGTGCTCAGCACCGCCTCAGCGTCGGTGAGAGCCTCCCTGCGGAGCAGAGAGCGGTGGGCATGAGAAAGGCTGTGGCTGAGGGGCCCGGCCGTGCCCGCCCGTCCCCGAGCCCCGGGGGGAGCCTACCTGGAGTGCCAGCAGCAGTTGGCCTGGCCCATCCTGCCCGGGACAGGAGGACCCCTCGCTCTGCACCAAGGATGTGGCCCAGCTGGCCACAGCGAGGATGGGAAGCAGGGTGCCGGTGCCGGGAAGCGCTGTTCGGCCAGACCCTGCCTCCTCCCAGAGCTGCTCCGTGCCAGCACAGCCCCGTGCTGCCGGCTCTGGTGGCTGCTGGCTCCAAAATGGCCGACGCTGGGAGCCCAACGGAAAGTGGGCGGGGCCTCGTGCTGGGGGTTCTCTCCAGCATGGCCCTGGCTGTCTTGCCCCGGGCAGCCCAGAGCAGGGCAGAGCAGAGGGGAAGCACCCCCTCCCTCCGCCTGCTGCCAGTGGTCTGCCTGCTGCAGCCCGGGATGCAGTTCGCCCCCAATGCCCCAGGGGTACTTTGCTGGCTCCAAGTTGCTCAACTTCGGGTCCACCATCACCCCAGGGCTCTGCACAGCTGCTTTCCAGCTGGGTCTCCCCCAGCACATACAGCTCCAGGGGCTTGTTCCTCCCCAGGTCCAGGACTTTGCTCTTCCCTCTTCCCCTTCTTCAACGACAGGAAGCTCCTGGCAGCCCCTTTCTCCAGCCTGTCAAGGTCCCTCTGGTTGGCAACACAACCCTCGGCTGCAGGAGCCTCTCCTCCCAGTCATGTGCCTTCTGCAAGCTGTCTGAGGGTGTGCTCTGCCCCATCATCCGGATCACTGAATGTGGACAGGGCGCGCATCATGCCGCGCAGGGCTTTGTCACAGAATGATCAGAAATTGAGGGGGAAGATCCACTTTTGTGTGTGTGTGTGTGTGTGTGTGTGTGTGTGTGTATTATAAATATGGTGCTTCTCCCTGTCATCCCTTCAAGCCATTAAAAGGTGCACAGGCTCTCTCGTTTTTCATTTGAATGTCACACCTCTTCTTAGTACTGACCTTACGTGCAACGTTGTATCGGGCTGTACTCTCGCATAGACTGTTGGATAGTACCTAGCCTAGATTAGTAGAGAGCAGATTAATCTGCATTACCGGTGCTAACACCAGTGACGGGAGGTTGCATCTGGCTGTTCAGCCAAAGGATAAAAATCAAAGGTGTCTCTTGAACTCAGTGGGCTATTGACTGAATTCATCACGCTCAAAAAACAAAAGCTACAGGAGAAAGGCATATTCTATCTTGACTGCTACAATGCATGTTTTAGGAGGTATGAAGATAAACCCTCCGTGCCCCTCCGCCCACCCCCTTCCAAGAAAAAGGACTAGAGAAAAAAGATGCAACTTCTAGAGCAATGAGGCTTTTAATAGCCAAGTAAATTTCCCTGTATCATGCCCATTCAATGAGCTACTTTGTCTGACACTCTGCCTTACTCGGTACCAGCATAAGACTCTTCCAGGAAATATTAAACAACAAAAAAAAATATATATTGCTGTACAGCCAGTTGCCTGCGTTACGCTATGGAAGATGTAGAATTCCTCTCTGATCCACAACTTTCCACCTACAAGCAAAACCGTAGTGAAGCTTTCCTCCATTTCCAATGCGCTCTGATGGCTCTTCCCCAGGGAAAGCCTTTCCTCTGTCACTCTGGGGGCATAGCTGGTCATAGGCAAGGCAAGCCCCGAGCCCCACGCACCATCCGAGGCCACCACCGTCCTCCTGTAGCCGTGAGCAAGATCTCAAACTCCTTTTCCGCTGCAGGAGAAGAGTTGTTAATAGAAATGGATGCACATGGCACAGTCTGTTCCAGAACAGTCACAGCTGTTCAAAGCTTTCCGTGCCCTGGATTGGGGGGTTTCAGGACCAGCTCCTGGGTCAGCTTGCACCGAGGCTAGCGACAGCTGTGCTTCATGCAGGTAACTCAGGTTTAACCCTTTGTCCCCTGACCATCCCCACAGGTCCAGCAGCATAGAAAGTCACAGTGGGCTGCGTTGGAGCAACCTGCTCCGCTGGACTTGTGGCAAATGTTGCGTCTGCATCCCTGCCCTTCTGTTCTCCCTGTAGGGTCCTGGTCAATACAACAAGCTGCTCTCCCTGGAAATGACCATCGTGGCGAAAGACAGGCTCCACTGTGAGCCACGACCTTCACCCACCGAGCAGCCAGCACAGCCAGGGACACGTTTGTGCGAAAGTCCCTTCTCATGGCAAAAAGGGGATCCATAGTCAGCTTTGGATGTCGTGTGTCTGGTGTAACTGTTGATACTGCGCAATGCCTTGGTTAAAATAGAAGCGACGAAGAGAGTTAAAAACCTGCCCTTTTCAGGAAAAATGCAGGAAATCGGCATCTTTTGGCTATTTTACACTCCAACAAGAAAGATTGTGGGCCCGTGTTTTGCTGATTAGGGATACCAATCAAACTCAGACACCAGAGTGAAAAGAGCAGGCGTATTTTACTGGAAATAGCTAAATCATGTAACAGAATAATACAGAAAACATACAACAAGAAAAGACAGAATAGTGCACTTAAACAAACAGGAAAATACAGGGTAATGCATCAAATCGTTACTACACGAGAGAGAGAATAGTGATTAAGAAAGATCCATCACCACTTGCATATGTTACCATCATCCAGATCCGCAGTCGCCGGGGAGCCCCGGTTACAGCGAGGATTTGGAGAGCCTTTCCCGGCAAGTGGGAAATCCTACGCGGTGCGTCCACCCGTAGGTGAGGCTTCCAAAGTCGCTGTGAGCGGGTCCCGCCTTATATACCCCCAAATCAGCAAGCCAGAATAACTGGCACCTTTGTTTTGAGCGGAAAATTTCTGGTTTTATTCTCCTGTTGGATTCCACCCAAAGCCTGCCCAGGGCTCAGGGGGGGAAACCAAGGGAGTTTCTAACAGGGCCAAATACGTGGGTTCTCAACCTTGAACAAGGCTAAACAAGGGAAGTTGGATACATTCTCTCAGCATTTCGTCCTCACTACTGGTTATATTCTGTCTAAGCTGCATCTTTCACTAGTGATCTTACATACTTTGTTAATGACTACATACTAAGTTAGCAGCTTCGGCTTGGGGCCTGTTGTTCAGGCTTCAGTATTTCAATGCTTTAGCACTTTTTACACCAGCATAAGTGGGTTGTTATAACTTAGTACAATACCTACTAGCACAATGGTTATCAGTTATAAAATATACAGGATTCATCTATAGGTCAACTCAGGCTTGGGCCTGTTGTCCAAGCCTTAGCACTTCATTCGGTCCTTTGACCTATAGGTGAATCATGGCTCTGAAACCATTTCTATGGTTAGTGACATTAGTTTTTGTTCATCAGTTGATGATGTCTCGTCAGGCGTGTCCTGATCCAATATCAGGGAGGGTTCTTAAATGATCCTAGGAGTGAACTTAAGACACAAATGAGGTTAGATGCCCTACAACCTTGTAGGCTCTATTTCCCGTAACAAGCAATAATAGCGATAGGACAGAGAGAAGAAGAAAAAGTCAGAAAAAGCGAGCAAACGGAAGAGATGCAGCAACATCAGTTACCACCACCATGAATCCAGCGACATCCCGTTGTCTCAGTCTCGGTGCAGGTGATAAGGTTGCTCCAAGCTCCGCCAAGAGAGAGATGTCAAAATTTCGAAATTTCAGCTCTGAGCCCTGAGAGAGGAGTACGCAGTCCTTTTATTGTCCCAGTCCCCACAATTCCTCCAAAGAGTGTGCCCATTTCCGCGGAGGTCATTGTACGTGCCACCCTGTGTTCTTCCATGTTCACAGGCCCACGTGTTCACAGTGGTCTTCACTTGGCTCACGTGCAAGCGCAGTTTGACAGGCACTGCCAAGGATGTCATTGTTCTGGCTTCAGGCAGATATGGTGGTTTCTTCAGGGACAGTTCATCTCCTTCAGAGCGTACTCCTCCATGGTGACAGGATGTTGAGGCCAGGTAGTGGTAGTGGAGCTGCAGCAATGTCGAGACAAGCACAGTCTTGTAAGAACATATAAGAAATGGTCAATGGTGGCTCTTTTGTGGCTTTTTGTTAAAAAGTACACTTTTATTTTTCCTGGTACCCTAATACAAACACAAATATGCTTCTCATATTCACAGCCTTATGTACACACCTCCACATTTTGATTTAGAAGATGCAATGCTGGCACAGTGGTACAGGTGTGATGTCAGCCTTGCTGTGTGGGGTTTTCAGTTTCAAGTGCAGGTCAAGTACAGCTGATTTAGGAGAAGGCTGAAGTAATTTTCTTCCATTAATTTGCTACTGAGTTGTTTGCCAGGAAGAAGACTTGGACTTTTTTCTTATATTGAACTTTTGAGAGGGTCCTCTGATGTGCCAGGACTGTGTTTTGACATGCACTTCCTCAAATGGAGGAGTTCCTGTGGTGAGCTCAGGCTGAAAACATGCATAAATTGCTACATGAATTTGGAAATAAGAACCCAAAGAAAAATGCAGGACATGCCATACATATGAAAAGCTTACAAAGGTTAGGTCATAATTTGAAGAAATGTAAAAGCAGTACCTATATTTAAAAAGCCTAGAAGGGCCAAGAATATAAATCTACAGTTTAACCTGGTGTTTTCTGTAATCAACCTCAGTCATTTCGCAAGGATTTGGTTGTCTGACCAGTGGACCCCCAGATGCAGTGAGGTGAAGCCATGAGATGCTGGGGAAGGTGGCCCAGCTGATGTCTGTCACCTGTGAGCAGGCGCACAGGCTGTACCAGACGTATCTGAAAGGTTGCTATAGCTCCCTCAGATCTGCCTGTAAATCACAGCTCGATAGTAGTGAATGATTCAAAACAACAAATAGTAAACAAATTTATGAGCAATGCCCTCATCAGCCCTTGATCAGTGTTCAGCAAATACAAATCTATGTTTGCTAGCTCCTGTTTTCCTTTAAACAGACCTATCTGTGTTCCCTGCTTGGAGGAGCTGATTTTACCCCAGACAAACATTAGGAAAGCTCAGTTTCATCCTCAATTTCCAGAGTAAAAATTTAATTTTAACTGAGGGAATAGTTATACATACCCAGGGATATCATTTTGGCCCAGAACCTATGAATGCTTTTTATTTATTTATTTGTATTTTGTTCTATTCCATTATTGAAATTATGCTGTTTAAGGACTTCCTGAAAAATAGGTTAATCCTTTAGTCAGCTTGGCAGGAATTCTTTTTTTCTCTCATTCCCTTGCATCAGACCAGTGGTTAAAAAGTCATAAGTACAGGTGTAGGACAGTTGCCTGTGTGTCCTGATTTGAGCCCAGAGGGCAACTGAGCACCACACAGCTTCTTGTTCACTCCTTCACCCGCGGGGATGGGAAGGAGGAAATATAACAAAAGGCTCGAGAATTGAGAGAAGAACCGGAAGGGGTGACGCACCCATTATGGTCACAGACAAAAGGCAGACTCTTAGAGGAAGAAGAAGAACATCAATTTAAGTTAAACACCACCACTTAATTTTCCAATCAAACAGAGTAGGACAGTGAGAAAATACAACCACGTCTTAGAAACACCTTCCCCCCTGTCATGAATGAAAGTAATTTAGCGGCAAATCAAGATTTATTAATGACTAGCAACACTTAATCATTAACCAGTTTAAAGATTTACAAAATAATTTGGTAAAACATGTTGCGATTGAAATAGCAACTTAACTACAGATTCAAAGATGACAAGATTCACACTAACTTACTATATTGTACCTTAAATCTATACGTATATACATGCACATTCACAAATATAAAACGTACAAACATGCAGACACAAGTATTTGGATCCAGTAAAATGCGTATGTCACCACACTCGTCAAAATAACTGTGAGTACCTAAACACATCGGTAAGCAGAGAGTGAGTGGGTGAAAAATTTCCCTCTTCTTGAGTTTAGAGTTAATACGCACAACGCATCAGCATTCCTCAATGGGCGATAATTGAGACTCCAACGGGTTGACTTCTCCCTGGCCTTCGGTTGGAGGAGTTAATGCCTGAGAGGCTCCTAGCTCAGGGGAGATGCTGGTCACAGACCCGCTGGGGTCCAGGAGAGCTCAAAGGGTCTCACTTGAGACTGCTGTTTATAGGGTTTGAGATAATTGACTTTTATCATATACTTATCACTCTGGCCTACCTCGGACAATGATATGTTCTGGCCAGTTGCCAAGAACTTGATGGGTGTGCAGTTCTGTTACTGTTCTGCGTGATGGTGGGCTGTTATAACCCAGCCAGGCTGTCAAAGGAGCATCTTAATGCTCTAAGTACTGCCATCAGCAGTAATTATCTCCTCAGGTTGGTATGTGGCCCAGGAGGGGAGGGGGGGGAATTGCACTCCCACACCCCCACTCCTCCCCTCTTCCCAGGCTCAGCTTTGCTCTCAGTTTCTTTACCTCCTGCCCCAGAGCTGTGCAGGGGAGCAGGGGATGGGGGTTGCGGTCAGATCAGGTCAGTTCATCACCTGTTGTTTCTGCTGCTCCTTCCTCCTCAGGAGGAGGACTCCCTCACACTCTTTCCCCTGCTCCAGTGTGAGGTCCTTCCCATGGAAGACAGTCCTCCATGAACTTTCTCTAACACGAGTCCTTCCCGTGAGCTGCATCTTTTCCGAAACTGCTTCTGCATGGGTCCCTCCAGCGGGTTGCAGTCCTCCCAGCGATGAACTGCTCCAGCACAGGCTTCCCTCAGAGTCCCGGCCTTCTTCAGGTGCAGCCAGCTGCTCCAGCGTGGGGTCCTCCACAGGCTGCAAGTGGCATCTGCTCCACCAGTGACCTCCATGGGCTGCAGGGGCACAACCTGCCCTCTCACCACAGGCTGAGGGGGGGTCTCTGCTCTGGCACACCTCCCCCCTCCCTCCTCCTTTCTTCCACTGACCTCAGTGTTTGCATAGGTGTCCTTCTCACTACTCCTCCTCACAACTCCCCCTCCTCCTCCCAGTTTCCCCTTCTTAAATACGTTATTGCAGAGGTGCAGCCACTGTTGCTAATTGTCTCGGCCTTGACCAGAGACTTGGAGCCAGGGGAGCTTCAAGAAACCTCTCACAGGGGGCCACCACTGTAGCCTCCTCTCGAGCTACCGAAACTCCCCACCACACACAAACCCAACACACTGTGTAAGATCTGTTTTGTCCACTTAATATTTTGGTAGGTTTTTTCACTTAGTGTAACATGTTGGGTTGGGTATTTTTTCCACATCAGAGAGTACTGTACTATTATACCACTGAACAGTTATCCACAGGGAAGATTGACAGTGGATGGAAGTTTATTTTCTCTCTCATATAAATGCAGTGTCACAGAGAAAGAGGTTGTTATGTGCATATCTGTGTGTAGAGTTTCCCTTTTTTCAAAGGAAAACAACTGGTTTGGTTTTGGTTTTCTTCAGTGTTTGTTTGCATTCTAGAGTTTATTTATTGTTTTCATTTCTTAAACTTCCTGAAGTATTTACAGGAAGGAAACCTGAGGTGTGAAATTTTGTGACTAGAAGCAGATTCTTATTTAATTTTCCTGGGGAGACTCTTGCATTCAAAAGATAAAAACAGAAGTCATAAAAATGTGTTATTTTTTAGGAAACAGCTCCTTGGAAGGTTAGAAGAGGTTAAGATTCCTAATAGAGAGGAATGGGGGAGGGTGTGTAATAAACTGGTATTTGTTAGTGGAAAGACAGATAGCAAAAGCTGTGAACCACTGGTCTAACTTTTTTTTTTTTTTTAATGGTAGTTTATTTGTTTAGCTTACTCAATTGTCTTCAAGACTGTTGAACAATATGACTGGTTTTGTTGTAACATTTGGGGAAAATGCACATCAATACTATTAAAACAACATTAGTGCCTGGAGAGTATTAGACCTGCTTTGACATGCTTGACCAGATCAATAAAATAAGCAAAGATCATTTTCTAGTATGCAATTTTTGCACCATTTGAAATTGTTGTGTAGATAACAGTGCACCTTCTTTTCCAAAAGGGTAGAAAATCCATTTCTTAAAATTTGTTAACCCAGTAGTGAGATTGTTTGGCTGTTGGGTGCATCCACCCGTGTTGGTCCCCTACCAAAAGCTGCTAGAAGCAGTTCCTACTTGCTGCACTGCTGCAGACCTGCAGTATCAATTACAGCTGGCAGGTTTCAGAGCACCTTTGCCCCTACGGTTTGCCAGTAACCCAGTCCCTGCCACTGGCCTCCTCTAACAAGCTGGCTCTTCAGTGCACACAGCTAACTCACTGATGGGCTAAAACGCCCTGGCTGCTGCCAAGGCAGCTAGCAGAAATAGGATTCATTGCATCTGTCTTAGGCTGTGTCACTTTATTTTACCCCAAAGAGTGAACTGAATGCACATTTTACACAGTTGAATTATAGCATTTAATGAAGATTATGCTGAATGTAGAATTTACTGTCTCTGAAATGTGGTTCTGCTCTGGACATGATGTCCTCGGAGCCAGCGGTGCAACCTAGTTGTGCACAGAGCCGGCAGTGGGGACTGGCACAGGCACTTCTTTCTATACGTTTGTATATAGCCATTTTTCAGAAGCTGGTCTGCGCTTTAAACAAAGGAGTTACTGGGATGTACTTGAGACATTAATTCCAGGTTGTATGGTTTCCCTGAGAATTGCCATCTGTCATGCTTTTCTGTCTGGAGGTCACTCAAAGTTACCTCGGGTTGGTATCCTAAGACAGTAGGTTGAAAGGATAAACCGTGTGCTTCGTCTTTAACCCTTAGTTATCCTTTTCCCTTTCAGCACCCTCCTTGATAGGTATGGTAAGGAAGGACTGGGCTTCCCAAAACAGCATTGCCCTCTCCTGGCAAGAGCCGGACTTTCCCCATGGAGCAATTCTGGACTACGAGATCAAGTACTATGAGAAAGTAGGTCTCACTTACAGCATCACCCAAACTCAGATCCTAAAGAACAATATGTTTCATATTTTTAATATTAAAAAAAAATACTTTAAACTTGTCACTTGATCCCTCATACAATGCTATATAAAGTAGGTGTTTTATTCTGTACTGATCTTTTGTTGTTAATGACTGTCTTGTTTCATGTCAAAATCAAGTAGAGCAGCAAGCAGGCAGCAGATATACTGTGTCATAGTAACTACATTTATGAACATGGATAAATGGATCATATGCTTGAACATATTTTGATTTATGGGTTATAAAAACTTTACATTAGAGTGACACCAAAACAATACAATTAAGGTGAATATCAATGTGATTTCATTTTGCAGCATTATTTAGCAATAATCTGAGTTTAAATGAGAGAGTGCACCAGCCTTGTTTAGAGGGTTACAAAAGGTTACAAGAGAGAGAAACTGCATGCATTCATGTCAAATTTCTGGCATTCTGTCAAAATTACGTGATTTCACACAAAAGAGGGCAACTGTATGCATTACAAGTAAAGGTACAAGGTGCACACACAGCATGTCTTGTGTGGTAATTTGAAGTCTGCTTCTCCCAAAGCACAAAACACATTTTGTCATTTTCAGTTGGCTACAGGGCCTTGTGTAAAATGAGTGTAAAATTTAGTGCTTATCAGTGCCTTCATTCCTGAAGATGCAGACAGGAAATTTTTGGTGTCCATACCTTAAACAGTTGCCTGCCAAGTGAGCTCTTGCTGTTTCTGTGTCCCCCTCTGAAAGTCACAATGGAATTAATGGGTATTTGAGAAAACCACAAAGAACAGAAATATAAGCCAAGTCATGAAAGAAATATTTAGGGATGTTAGGTTCTGTAAATATCTGAGAATTTTCTTCCTTGGCTGCACTTCCCTATTGAGATTATGCTGTTTTAATGATGCAGAAAAAAATGGTAAACTGGGAAAAAAATACAATCAATTTGAATAGCACAGCTAGAGGGAGAAGACAGATTTCTTAGAATACTTGGTAGCCAGAGCAAGGAGACCTTACTTTCCTACACCAATGGGAGTCCTTCAGGTTTTGATCCATTAACATAGTAAGCCACATTATGACTTGCACTGCTCTCATTTTGTTGGTTGATATTAAAATAATAACCAGGTGAATTAAACAAGAGAAATAGTGAGATTTTATTCAATTGATTAGGAACAGTTTCAAAGATCCAAAACCATTCATATGGATGTTAAAGTATAAAGTTTATATTTATAAAAATCCTTTATCAATAGATTATCTTCTAACATCTGTCAATACTAAGTGACATGGCAAATAGCTCTCCTTAGAGGTCTACATATTACTTAGTCTTGTCTGTTGTGCAGCAACACTGCATACACAGCCCTTCGTTATATACAGTTTAAACCACTGCTATCTGTTCTGCAGCTTTTCAGCCCAAAATGCAGTGGATAAGCTGACCTAGGACATAATTAGAGAGCTTGACTTGGCTGGTGAGGAGAACAAGAATTCCTAGACATGCAGTCCAAGATGCTGTAAGTTTCTGTCACAGTAAAGAGAAAAAGTTTTCCTTTGCTTGAATAGTTTTGAGATGTAACCAGAGAGAGAATATCATGATCCTGAAATAACACTGTATGTTGAGGCCTGGTAGTTGAACTATCTTCTTTCCGGTAGGTTATGAATCATTCTGAAAACTGTACAGTTAGCAACATTTGTCACCTTAGACGGTAAGTGAGTCTTCAGAGCAACACACAAAGGATAGTTTAAATGCTTGACCTTAGAAATCTAAGATGCACTCTGAAAAGCATTTCTATATAGACCTTCTTTGGAGTCTTCATAGATGCTAAACATTTGCAAATTATCTCTGTTGGTACAGGATGGCTGTCCTATTCGGCAGTCTGTTATCTATCCATTCTAGTTTATAATCTTTTAATACCTTCCACAAACAGCCCAGTACTTTTAAAAGAAAAAAATATCTCATAGGCAGTATTGTCTTTCCCTTTAAAAATCAAACTCCAGATATCAATATAATCTCAGTTTCCTTGCTAATAGTAATCAACTTTTCTTTTATACTTTAAAACTATTACTCAGACACTGACCAAAGCTTGTACTTTTTGAAAGATTCCAGGTCATCGTAATCTACTTACCTCTTGCCAAAAAGGTCACGTGTTTGAGTCAGATGGAGGAGTGGGACAAGATATGGCCTTGTTACAGCCTTGTAATGACACTGAGTCCTTCTGTAGGAATTCCCTCACGGGAAAGGAAACACACTACGCAGGGGGTATAAACCCTACCAGCTGCACTTCAGGTTGTGCAGCTGAACTGGAAAATGCTTATTCCTCCTCTTTTCCACCCAAACCCTTAAAGTTAATCATCAAAAATTAATGCTCCCTGAGAACTGTATTAAGCATACCAAGCTGTATGTGTATCAGCAACTGTATTAAGTTTGCACTCCCATATGGCCCAAATACACCAGCTGGATTATATTTTCTGTTACACACAGATGATATATAATTAGCTGAGGAAGCCTATCTATAGAGAAGAGATTTTAATGGGATGTACCCAGCAATATCCCAAGGCATTACAATGACATTTCCAAATAGAAGATATCTTTTGGAGCAGGATGTAGGATGGAGGGACTGGCTGATGTTTCTTCGCTTTCTTGTCTTTTGATGAAATTTACACTAAAGCCAAATCCCTTTGACAAAATACTTCATTTTGTTGGCAGACTCAATTTGCAACTCACGGGCAGTTTTCGCATTAAAATTTTAACCCACATCCAAACAAGTGAGTGGACAGGATACGTAGCATGTCAGATATGACTTTTTCTCCTTTCCAGTATTATTTAGAGTTGAATTAATAACTGAAAGAGAGAAAATAAGTGAGTAGTAGAGGCAAGGAGGAAATTAGTTTTCCAATGAGATTTTAAAAAGAGATGAAGAGCTGACGGGGCAGAGAGATAGAGAAAATACCAGATTTAAAGAATTAGAAAACAGTATGACCTTGTTAATTTTTCTATCAGTCTACAGCTGTATTTACTTAACTTCTATGAGAAATTATGCTCCTTCTTAAAATCTAATATTAAAACAAACACCATTATTTCTTTGAATATTCATTAATATGAATTAAAATGAGCCATCCTGAATTTGATTAGTAAAATATGTAAGAGACCTTGAGGTAAATGACTTGATAGGAATAATGTGAAGATTTAAGACCATCAGTGTGTAATGTTTTGAATGACAGAATTATTTTAACAAAAATTAATATGAAAAATTATAAACAAGAAAGTAATCTTGTCTTTCAGAATTGTTTACCTGCAGTAGTATTCTGTAGTTTAAAGCAAATCTCTCTGTCTAGAAATATGTGCACCATATTATTTCAAAGCCATAGAAGTGTGGATGTACAGTAGATTACATACTCTGCACTCTGATGGCAAAAAGAGGTGACACTCGGTGCATGTATAGAGGTATGCACCTGCCATTTTTTTCCACACTTTTTGAGGAACAGATAATCTTGAGTTATGCTCAGTACCACACTGAAGCCTAGCACAGCAATAGCACAGTCTTGGGAGCCCTAGGAATGCACCAAGCTCACTTTCAAGCACGTGCCCAAGTTGTTTCATTCCATCTTTTTTTCCCATGTGATCTGCCAGTGTAAGGCATGTGACTTATCCCGGTTTAGGACAATAGACGTTCCTCTGTGTCTTCTCCAGCTAAGGAGATATTTCATTATGTTCTTCTCAGATTAATTCAGTCCTGCTCAGGCAGAACCTGACCTTACTTGAATATTGACTGGAATCTAACCTCAATTGAACAGAAGCCATATGTGTTCTCATTAGACAAGATATGGACATTTCTTATGAGAAGCCACGTCACGTAGATCAGACAATCCTCTGAATTTCTGGGTGACATTTTGGAAAGGTGAAGTAAAATTAGTCATTTCTCTTCTATAGCCCTGTGCCTTTCTGTGAGGTCTGTATGACATGTGTGAGGTTCATAGACCCTCAACCTCCCTACTAATTAAATAGCTAAACCGTGCCAGTCTTTCCACCTCTTTAATTACAATCTTGCATAATGTTTAACTGAGTTAGAAAAATCACATTTTTTCAGACACAACTATGTTACAACTTCCCTATTTCCCTTAAGTACCAGCTAATACTTTCTTGGTTCGGTTTTTGCTTTTATGTTAGATTTTTAAATCGTGAAGAATAATATATGCACCAGCTCCAATCCACATGAGGCTGAAGGAAGCCTGCAGACTGTATGACATTATTCATGAGCGGGCATAGTTCATTTGGTATTGTTGTGGCTGGACGGTTAGCATGTACTGGTTCTTTCTCTGGGCATATTCTTTTATTGTTGCTATACTTACCATAGCATGCTTGATAACCTTGCAGACTTCCTGACTAAATTTTAAAGTCAACATCAATGACAAGATTGGGGAACAGGAAAAAGCTTATAACAATAGGGATGAGCATATGAGCACTTCAGGTGTCTTGCCAGTCAGTGAGTATACTCAGTATAAAATAGCGAGCACTATGCTGTTAGCGTTGAATGATCAGCTGGGCAATTTTTAGCCTCATGCTTAATCATTCTCTTTTAAAATGAATGCTTAGCTCCCGTAATATTTTTCAATTATTTGAGATGCAATCTGCTGCCTACAAGTAAAATGTTTCTGATGTGACTAGAAGCAAGAAATGTAAGGCTCATGCAATAATACATTTACATCACATTTTCTCATGTTCTCATAAAAACAAGAACATTGAGTAATTTGGATGTATAAGAGCTTTTGGATACTTGTACTAAACAGACCTTGGTATTTGACCATAGCTGCAGGAAGAGATCAGCATGTCGTGGTGAGGTACCAGGGCTCCAAGGAGCACCTCTGGCATTCCTAGGCATTCAGTGCTCCTGGGAAATGAACCATGTCTGGTGAATGTTTTTAAGAAATAATCACTACAAATGCGCTTTGGGAGATAATCATTAAAATGAAATCTCCTAGCTTATTTTAGCATAGTAAGTGATGTTAAACAAGCTTCTCAGATTTCCTATTCTGCTGTTATTAACCTAGTTTCCCAAGGGAAGAACTGTAAAAGCCTTAGATTCTAAAAAGAGGAAAAAATAGGTCTCAGAACTGTTGAAAATGAGAGTGAATAATTACAAGACTCTCTGACCAGATATAATTTTTGCCTGCAGGAAAGAACCTAAGGACCTTGCAGCAGCCATTATTAATGACACTGATATAATTACTATTAGGAGAAAAAGAAACCTGGCCTCTAAATATCAATTACATGCAGCAAAGGGTTTATCAAAGAAGTTCTGAGTAGGCCTTCTCCATTAGGTGCCTGCTTTGGCTAGTCTCCTAATCGTTGTCGTCAATTATTTAGAGATAGCTTCTAAACCTTTGTATTTAATAATAAAGTAGCCTACAGAGCTATTACTATTGTCATTCATGCTGAACCAAAAAGTCTCAACGAGAAATATAATGCTGTTTAAGCAAGCCTAGTAGATTTGATTTAAAAAAAAACATAGTTCAGTCTCTGCTGGTCTTGTGTTCTTGTCTGTAGCCAACACCGTTTTCCCCAAGGAAAACTGCATATACAATGCTTATTCCAGTAACTTCCAAAAGACCTGCACAAATGTAGTAAAAGTGCATTAATGGTTTTGAATAAATGGTTTTCAAAACCTTTCAGACATAGGCATAGGAGGTATGTAAACTGTTATAAGACAACAAACACCGCTAGTTCCATACCTCAAAGGAAGCCAAGAAAGCTAACTCCACTGATAGCAGAGGTTGATTCCTGATAAAAGGAATTATTAAACATTTTTTCTAGCCATTTGGCATTTCAGCTTCAGAAAAAATAGTTTTAAAAATAGTTTACTGACCCAGCAAGAATAATAATGTTAACCGCAGGAATCAGCTGTTAATCTTAAGTATGTGATTACATATGGTCAAAAATCAGAAACAGCTATTTAATAGTGCAGTAAGTTTCAGTTCCTTCCCTAGGACAAACTTTAGATGATTTTGATGAACATATTGTAAAAAAGAAATGTTGTCTCTTCAAAGGGGATTTAATAATTGCAAAAAATGAAGTGGTAAGAAGTTTAACGTGTTTAATCCTGAATTAACAAAATAGCAAATGTACTCTCAAAACATTTTGTTATTGTTGTTGCTGTTGTTATTATTAACTAGTTTCATTGTGTTCACCTTATGGCAAAGTAAGTTTTAGCAGTATCTGAAGTTAGAGTTGTAGTTCCCTCAGTTACCTTAAAACACATTCAGGAGTCAACCTTTGGGTTTGAAAGTTTGACATATTTTTACAAAAAGAATGGTGAGTTTCATGAGCAATGACCTAAATATAACTCGAGTAGCTGTCAAAAGATGGCCATCTAAGCAAAAATAATTTCCTTCTTTATAAGTTAAATACAATGGCCAGGTCTCCATTTCTCTAAAATCTGGCAGAATGTTTCCTTTAGACCTTCTTAATATAAGAACTAGCTTAAAAGTTCCCAAAAGTCTTCATCTATGACCCCATCTATGACCCCATTTTTATTTTAAAAAACTGAAGCTACGACAGTGTTTTCATAATACACAAACGACTTACTGTTCATAAAATGTTCTTTCACAACCATAAAGGTGGATTCACAGATTAAATCAAAGAGATATGTACTTTGAGACGTAAGTGAGGTTATATCTTTGTGTAAATGAAAGAATGTTCCAATATGAGGTATCATTTCGCTTACAGCTTTTTTCTGCAATCCTTTTCTGCAATTCAGGGGATATTTGGGGAGATACAGGTAAAAAGACATGTATTCATTTTTGGGGGAAAACCAGAGAAAGTTCCCTTTTTTCCCCTCTCTTCTGAGACTGCTTTGCAACTGCACACTAACCATGCAGAGGACATATTGTTATTAGTTTTCCACTTTTAATATTTTTTTCAGCTGAAATGGTTACAAAGCCACTGATTGCATAATATAAGCAACCTCTTTTTTATTAAGCGGTGATGTCCCCAAAGCGGTCATTCTGGGAGAAGGGAGAAAAATCCAAAGGGAAAGAGGAAGCTTTTTTAAGAGAGCCATTCCATTTTCATGCAATAAAACATACTATTTCTATGTTTAATATTAGTAAAAGCATTTTACCATGTATTAAATAAAAGCTGTGGATTTGAGGGGGGGGGGTGAGGTGGTTGTTGGAATGAAAAATGAACATTAGAGGAGCTTTCAATTTAAATGCATGATTTCATTAGCCAACTTGAATTCATAGAAAGGGTATGTTATTCAGTAACTCCCACATAGTTTTGTTAGTTTTGTAGCCTAATAAAATCATGAATGTTTATTTTGTTGAATTAAAGAAACATAATGTAAAAATTCTCTCTTTTTTTTTTTTTTTTTTTTAATGTATTAGTATTAATAGTTTCAAAGTGCCCTTTCTTGATGTTCTTGTCAGGCAGGGTGAGTTAACAACCTATTATTATGTACTCCTTACCGAGCAGTTAATAGCTTTAGAGTCTTTTGCAGGAATTCACCTGCTGCTCATAAACACATTTATGTTGCTGTAGGAACTTCACCAGGTTGATGCATCTTGTGTTTGCAATGACCTTGCACAGACTATCTGGTTTTCTTGCATATACTGCCAGAAGTACTACCATATTATATTAAAAAAATGGCAGTTCTTTAGTGACTGAGACAGCTCTTCATTTTTAAAAAGGTATTGTCAACTGTCTGCAAATTTCTTTACAATTTTTCAGACTTTTTTTTTGTTTGTTTTTGTTTGGTTTTTTTTGTTTTTACCAACTCCAAAAATATTATTTCTGCTGAAGTTAGTTGAATTAGAAATGGGCACATCCCTGATACGAAAGTGGGAACAAAACTTGCTTTGTCAGTTTTGAAAGTGTAAAATCAGCATTTTAGAATCATAGAATGCTTTGGGTTATAAGGCACCTTAAAAATCCTCTAGTTCCAACCCCCCTGCCATGGGCAGGGACACATTCCACTAGACCAGGTTGCTCAAAGCCCAACCTGGCCTTGAACACTGCCAGGGAGGGGGCAGCCACAGCTTCTCTGGGCAACCTGTGCCAGTGTCTCACCACCCTCACAGGAAAGAATTTCTTCCTTAGATCTAATCTAAATCTGCCCTCTTTCAGTTTAAAACTGTTGACTCTTGTCCTATGTCCACACTCCCTGATCAAGAGTCCCTCCCCACCTTTCCTGTAGCCCCCTTTAAGTACTGGAAGGCCACTATAAGGTCTCCCTGGGGCCTTCTCTTCTCCAGGCTGAACAAACCCAACTCTCTCAGCCTCTCCTCATAAGGGAGGTGCTCCAGCCCCCCCCCACCAGGTCATCTCCATGGCCTCCTCTGGACCTGCTCGAGCAGGTCCATGTCTTTCTTATGTTGTGGTCCCCAGAGCTGGACACAGCACTGCAGGGGGAGTCTCATGAGAGCAGAGTAGAGGGACATAATCGCCTCCTTCGACCTGCTGGCCACACTTCTCCTGATGCAGCCCAGGATACAGTTGGCTTTCTGGGCTGCAGTCGCACATTGCTGGCTCATAGTCAGTTTTCCATCCGCTAATATCCCCAAGTCCTTCTCCTCAGGGCTGCTCTCAATCCACTCATCGCCCAGCCCGTATTTGTGCTTGGGATTGTCTCAACCCATGTACAGGACCTTGCACTTGGCCTTGTTAGACTTCATGAAGCTTACACAGAAGCCTGTCCAGGTCCCTTTGGATGACATCCTTTCCCTCCAGTGTGTTAACCACACCACACAGCTTGGTGTCATGACAAACTTGCTGAGGGTACACGCAGTCCCACTGTCCATGTCACCAACAAAGATGTTAAACAGCACCGGTCCCAACACCAACCCCTGAGGAACACCACTTGTCACTGCTCTCTACTTGGAGAGCCATTGACTGCAACTCTTTGAGTGTGACCATGCAGCCAATTCCTTATCCGCCGAGTGGTCCATCCATCAATTTTTAGTTTACTTGTTAAAGTTGCTTACTTGTTAAACAAGTTGAGTTTACTTGTTAGATTGTTTACTTTGTCCTTTAAAATTCATGTTAAACTAATTGGGAAAACATTTCTCTTTTTGCTTTATCCTCCTCTATTAACTCACTGAGGTGTTTGAAGAAAACATAAATTCAAATAATATGCTGTATTTATTGTTGGTGTAATGCAAGGGTCTGCAATATAGCCGTGACACCAGAGGTGAATTCAGCCCTTTTGAGTTAATGTTACAAGATAGATATTTGCTGTCTGCCTGCACTGACACAAAAAGATGCACACACATACTCACAAATACACAAAAAATATGATATTTCCGTGACTTTTCAATAGGTATTGATATAGTTATATCTGAAGAGGTTTGCATAATGAAAAATGCTACACAATCTCAAAGGATTGTCCCTATATATAGATCAGCATATTCCCTCTTGACTCTCATTTATTATTTGTATTGAAGTGATTAAAGTCAAACTTCAGTTAGTGTCAGACTTTGTATTTTAGAGCCAAAATTCTTCCTCCAAAATTGTTTTTTGTTAGGTTGCTTTAAAATCTATATTAATATTGTCAACATTATTCTATAAGTCCTGATTTTTTTTTGAAAAGAAAAGTAATTGTCCCAAAAAACAGTACACGCAGTTAGCATGTGGAAGACTCATTATCATATAACATTCATGTAGATTTAAATTAGTCCTATTGACTTCAGTAATTTATTCCAGATTCACAATAGCAATCTGAATCAATTCTATCTATAAAAGGATTTTGCTTACTTAAATAAAAGCGTCAGCTTTATTCATACCACTGAACCACAGTTAATAGCTCTCTTATGTGTATCTGTGAACCAAGTAGACAACTATGAATAGTTTTGCTTTAAGTAGATCTTGATTCCAAGCTGTTGTATATCAGTAAGGATCTTTTCTGTATTTTCCAGGTAGGAAATATTCAGTAGCAAATGAAAACAGAAAAGCGAGCATTAGTCTGCTCTTCTAAGAATAAAAGGTACTTATGTAGAAGATTTAACCTGGGCTCAAACCGCTCTTATAGTCAGCCCAGTTTCTCTACCTGTCCTAACACCCTGAAAGGCTGAAACATATTTTAAAAAGGAGTTGGAAAGGCTTGTTGCCTCAAGAAATTTTAATAAAGTATGTAGTTTTCAGAAGGGTGTTTGTAATAATGTGTACATTACACACAACAGCTAAAATTTTCCAGCAAGGTGTTCCAAACCTGGCAAAATGTCCAGCACAGAGCAGTAGCCCTAATCAAAATCCTGAACCTATCTACCTATGGATATTGTAGGGATTCTGAAATTAGGTAAATTAAGCAGGTTTTGTCATCGGCACCAATAATGCTGAGTTTTGTGTAGCTGATTCAGTGTTGTACTACATTTTTAGGGTTGGTACATTTACATGAATTTCACAACTTTGAAAATATGTTGTGCTTTTTTTTTTTGTTAGAACAGAGCATTGGCTGCATTGTATTGTAGCAAGGCACCATCACTGTAGAAGTCTTCTGAAAAATTGGATCATTGATGTTGTATTGAAATGCAACTTCAGTTGTAAGATGCTTCCTTATGTTAAAAATGTCTTCACACTTCAATGTGAAATAGGGGAACCACAGTTTTGGGTTCTGCCATGAAGGAATGCAGCAGTTTTGTGTGTGCAGCTGTGATTTTACCAATGCTAATAATATTAGGCTTGAGAAGATTGCCTGCCATATGTCTCAGCAACTTAGAGACCTTCAGGTGTTTGGACTGTGGCTTTTTACATTGCAGGTTTTTTACATCACATGAGTTGTCCCTTTTTGTTATCTTTCCTCCAGGGTCTTGCATTTTCAATTTAAAAATTTCATTATCCATTATCAATATTCATTATATTGATATTCATTATATATCAATATATATATATTGATATATAATATCAATATATATATATCAATATATATAATATCAAAAATCAATATATAATATCAATAATCAATATATATCAATATCAATATTCATTATATAATCAATATTCATTATGCAGATACTTCCCATCTGTAACTAGAAGTACCGTTTCTATGATATAGAGAGATATGTTGAGTTTGACTAACAAATCACTGATATTCATGATTGTTCACTATTTCTTATAGGCAAGGAACTAGTGTATATTCAATAAAATGACCAGGAAGCAGATTTAAAACAAAAAACCCCAGTATTTTTTAAAAACAGTTTGTAATTAAACTTGTTGCCTAGGGATGTTTTGGATGCCACAAGCAAAATTGGTTCAAAAAATAATTAAGTAAATTAATGGAAGAAAAGTCCATGAGCTGTAAAACATAGTGAAGCAAATTTAGTTAATTCAGAAACCCACTAATCTGCAGATTGCTGGACTCTGGGGAAGTGTTAAAGGTGAGCATAGGGAGAAGGAACCTGTACTGCTTATGTGGAGTCTCAGGTCTGCAGTGGCATATACAGGACCTGATTCAGAAATTTGAACTATGAATCTCAAATACCAAATGAATGGCTTGGAAATTAGCCCACTGCCTGTATGTACGTAGTTCTCTGGGCTTGTTTTACAACAAAGAAAGTCACAGAAGGCTTCCAGTCTTCAAATTTGCAGGACTGCCTTTGTTTCCTGTTGAGCTGTATTTGTCAGCAGGTTTATTATCTCATTATGAAGTGCACCTTAGTGTTAGGTATCTCAGACAAAACTCTGCTTTACTGTCCAAAGATGACAGCAAAACTTTTGAATACTACTTGAGTTGATTTTTACCATTAGTAAGCTCGTTCATGCTTGCAGTAGCTCCTTGCTTCTTCCCAAATGGAAAAGACAGTGCAGGGAAAAAGAAAATTAAAATGAGTGAGAAGAAAAATCTTCAGGGACAACTTGGAGAGGCTGACTTTTTTATATGCTGAAGTTAGAAAGACTTCTGGAGAAACTGGTGCAGGATACTGTTAAATATTTTTAATTAGCAAACAAATATTATCAGAGTAGCTCATAACTTCTAGAAAGATGGAATTTAATATCTGTGCTTATCTGAGAATTCAAGTCATGTTCCCCAGCTCCCTTTATTATATTTTGAATTGCACCTTGTTCCATCACCAACTTAAGGCACAGACCTGTTTTTATTCCTTTCAATTTAATCTCCTTGTCAGTACAATCAGCAGTGTCCTGTCTGCTGCCTTCACATGTGGTGTTCCCATTTGGCCAGCCATGTTAACCACACAGCTTTTCCTCTGCCCACCTCTCACCTCGTTGTGCTGGCGAGAATGTTAACACTGTTTTAGAGTCACCCTGTCCTCATCTCTCCTCGCTGAATTTTCTCTTTTTTCATGGTTCACCTCACATCAACTCATTTCTGCCTTCCCAAGTATATAATCCAATTAAAATGAGGTTTGGCTGGGTCTTGACCTTTCCATATTTTCTTTATGATTGCTTATCTGTTCTTCTGCTTTTCTTGTTGAGAGCTTCGCTTGATGTATGGAGAAAGTGATGACCTGACTGACAGGCAATCAAAATATAAAATATTGAAAGGCCAAACAGGTAAAGCACACTTTAGTGTTTCAGCTCCCCAAACTGTTACATCTCCGATTAATCACAAGGGAGGTCGAGAAGGGAGGGAAGAAGATTACAACCTGAAGTGGCCGATGCCTTAAAATGCTGCAGGTTTCTTCTCTGAAGCAAATACTAGAGCCACAGACAATTTTCTCTATGGCCCTACTTTTTCCTGTTAGAGTTTTTGTCTTGGTTCAGATTGGTCCTCAGATCTTCGTAATCACTTTTCTAAATTTACTTTAAGTTTGTTGGTCAGCTGGAAACCAAATGTACAAGATTTTTAGAAGTGTTGTTTTATGAATATCAACGGTATCTTTGACTATTATTTCTATTATTGTAATTTTTTCTTATCATTCTATATTGCAATGATAATTTATATAAGCCTGTTGATCATATTGTAATCAGATAGTAATTAGTGTTAGAAGCACATTTTTGAACCTATGAGTCTTTTCTCTAATATGTTCCAAATATTACTGCTGTCATTCATGTTAACAGATACACTGTAGGTCAAAATAGTCTTCTAAGAGAAAGTCATGCACAAAATTAGTAAATATAAAGGAGCTTTGAAAGACAGACTTTGAGTTTCCCAGATGTAGGTAATTTTACTGATTTCAGTGTAATTACTCTTCATCTACAACAATTTATGTAAGATGAGAAGCAAGATATGACATGGGGCAATAGGCATTCAGGAATCACATTATGGAAATATTTTATTGCAAAGAAAGAAAATACTTTTTGAGAAACATTGGGGACAAATTATCTGTAAGAGGAATACAGGCAGTATAAATCAGGGCATTATTAGATAAATTAGAGCTGTTGTGGGCTATGTTTTTCTTGGAAAACACAGACAGTAGGTACAAACTCCATAGTTAGCTGTTATTTGTCTTTAATAGGTTCTGTTTGAACTAATTAATCACATACTGACTACACCTAGTAATTACCTAATGGTTTATTCTAATGTGTACTGCAACATTAAAGTTCAGGTGACTCTGGAGGTAATTAAGTGACATCACAGCTGATTCCATGAGAAGTAAAGAAGAGGTTGGAGATTTCATTTCATGATGGACCAGAGCTATGATTAATAAAAATTCCTATCTTCCAGAATTGTGGTCATTCCTTTAAAATAATGATGCTTCCTCTGTAGGTCACACTGTGTATATCCTTCAAACTAATGTATCTAGGAAAGAGGAAAAATGTGACCAAATGGTCTCATAAAAGAATCTTTTTTATTACTGGTGCTTTTATTTAAACATCGATGATGTCTAAATCATAGAACTCCAAATCTTCTTTACTTTAATGTGCTACTTATTCAGCTTTGACATTGTGCTTTAGTGCACAGGAGAGATCTAGTCCCTGTGGTATATAGATTGAATCTCTATTAGTATTTCTCTCTGTTAAGCGATAGCACTCTGAAAAGGCTAAGCGGGATTGTATGGCTTAAGTACAGAATTTTCATGTTGGAGGACAATAGATATAAACTAGAAAATGTATTTGCAAGCAGTTGATAGTAAATTCAATTACTGTCTCCCTGCATTCTTTCTGCACACACACGTTTTGAAGTTGTAGGTACCCAATAAGTATGTTTTGGTCTGGCAGAAGCCTCTGAAAACCATTTCCCATGTCAGTTTAGGAAGTCTCTTCAGTTACTCGTGGGACTCAATGAACTGAACACCTTGATTGTCATTCGTAACATAAGCTAGACACAGAGTAAATTGCAAGACAGTGGTAATTCCTGGATCTTATATATTCTAAATGATAGAAAATTATATTTGATTATATTTTTCAGTTGCTAAAATAAGGACTGATAGTATTTTGATTAGAGCCATGTTTCTCTTTCCCACTCAAATATTAACAGTGACAAATCTTGTACGCCTGAAAGTGCCTGGATTTTTGTCAGTGCTTCACTGGTAAAGTTAATCTTTTAAAGGTTATTTGAGCACTGTAAGAAAAATTCTGCATTTCAGCTTTTATTTGCATTATTTTTTTTTACACTAAACATTTTTAGTTATATGTACGTTTTCTCACCCATATCATCAGAATGTTGTAAACTCATTAATTGCATTTGAGTCTAAACTGATAAAAGTTCATCACATTTTGGTCAAACTTTATCAATATATTTTTTCATATATGTGCACAGTCTTCATTTCTGTGCTGTTTCCCTCTGAAGGAAGGTGGGGATTAAATTGGAGAGTGGCATGTTCACATAGGGGTGGCATGTGGAGGTTTATCTGTTTGCAAGTGATAATGTCATCAGAGAGTCCCCTTTCTTTTGAGCATATGAGAAAAATGGTAATAGTCATCACGATAATATAACATCTGGGTATTGAATGAATATTACATTCACTAATAAAGTAGCTACTTTCAGGGAGTGAAGAACTGTCATTTAAACTGATGATGTCATACAGTGGAAGTGTTTCATTACAGCATATGTTGATGGGACAGATCCAGCTGTTCTGGTGCATTGCAAAAGCAGAAGGCTTTTCATTATTTTTTATACTCTGATCCTGATACTCCATTAAATCAGTTTGTATAGTCTTAGACCATTAGCACCATTGTAACTTCCATTCATTCAGTCTGTTTCTTTAGATATGAAAAAATGTCTTGACTATAAAGCCAAGTATAAAATTAGGATAGATACAGATAGATACTCACGCGGAGGTGGCTGCAGGAAAGAGTTTGATTCTAAAAGGTATTCATTTTCATGCACAGACTGTGTCCCAAATTTGTGAACAGTCTCTCATAATCAGAACTGAATCAGCCGATAAAAGAATTCACTCAATAAGAAAAATACAATTTCCTTAGAAATAGAGATAGCATTTTCAAAGTTCATGATAGAAGTCTGTTTAACTTGGATAGCTGGTCATAAGCTTGGTATTTAATTGTGTAATAACATTGGCATTACTTGTCATTTGGATTATTTTTATGTTTTAATTACAGGTTTTCACCAAGAGAAATCTGTAGTAGGCTATGGAAGAGGTCTTCTGAATTTCCTCGTATCAGATTCTGACTGGTAGTTACATATTATATTAGATAGACTTCTTTAACATATGTTTAAACCCTCAGCCCCTGTATTCTCAGAATGGCTTCTTGGGAGTCCTATGCCATCTTAAGATCACAAATGCTGCTTTGATATTAATGTGAAGGATCAGAGAATTTCTTGTACTTCTTTTATGTGAACTCTGAGCCATATATGATGGCCAACAGTTCACTTACTGCTTACATGCAACGGGAAATACAGCAATATCAGTGAAACTTTTCTTTTGCAGATTTTGCAGTAGTCCTCTGTAGTTATCAAGAAATACAGGACAGATGTAGTCCTTGACATTTCCCGTTGATCCTGGTCCTGTCACTGTCCAGGTCAGAGCTATGTCACAGGGCATACTGTGGCTCCCTCCAGCCCACAAAACCATGCTTCCGTTCTATGGAAAATAGAGTGCATGGCAGGAGGGCTGATATGTGTCTAAATTTTGCCACAACATAAAATCAGGGGCTGGTAAAAGCAGACACTAACATCCAAGAAGTACATCTAAGTCCCGCGGTTTAAAATTCACTTTTTGAACCCAGAATCCATGCCAAAGTAAGTGCATATTATCTGCGGCAAGAATAGGACAAAGCATCCCATACCCCTCTGCAGACTAGAATTGTATTGTTTTCTTCTGAAACCATCTTTAGCCTTCCTGAGAAAGATCATGGCAGAAGGAGTGGCCAATCTTGAGAGTCACCCCCATCAACTTCAAATTGCATCTCTCTGTGGAAAGTTCTGGCTTTTCAGGTCAGCTGCAGGTCTTGTCATGAGGAGGGAGTAATGGCAAAGCATCCGCTCTTTGGAGAATTGTCTTATGTATGAATCCAGTCCTAAAAGGCTGATTTCTTTGTGTGAAACATTCACATAAAACAATGTGAAGTTTCCAGCTATTAATCATTTTGTCTCGAGTTTGAGCAACTTTCTCCTCAGGTACAGGCTTCTGAAGCTTTTTCTTCTCAAACACACCAAGGTGACAGGTTCCCTTTCCCCTGTTTCACTTGCAATAACAAATCCTACCTCCTTTCCTGTATAACAACAGTATTACTTTTATGATCATGTACTCCTAGACATCATTTTTCGACTGTGTGATGGATGGCATAAGAGCCTGCAGAAAGGAAAGAAGAAAAAAGATGGGAGGGCATGGAGATGGGACCCCTCAGGACCCACCTGCAGGCAGCCCCAGGCTCGTGGTGAGGGGACAGCAAGTCAGACAACCCTTAGAGGTGACCAAAATACCTTCCACTGCCCAGAAGGGACAAGCAGAGATGGCTGCCCCTCGGGAAGCTGCTGTTAGCCACAGCCTGCCCACATGGACGGACACATAGTGTTGATTAAACGTTACCATCACAGTCCTTGTCACACCCATTATCTTTGATGAACTACAGATAATAAATTATGCTTGATAACGGCCTGTCCACATCCCTGGTTAGGGAACCGCTATATCCTAAATGCTGTTTTATACAAGCAGTAGTTAGCCTGTAGTAACAGATATAACATAACAGATACAGCTCAGATTGTTTTTTTCAGAAGTGATTCCCAGTTCTTTGCAGCCACTAGCCTTGTTCAGCAGGCTTCAGGGAGTAAATCCTTATCATTGGATCTTGTGGAGTCTCCACCAATTTTTGACCAAATTTCCATTTCCATCCTCCTGTGAAGGAACCTATTTCTTTTTACAATTCCATCAAATTATTTCTGCAATCTCTCCAGCAGGTCAGAAAAAACAGTAAATCGTTAAATGCTTAGAAGTTGATTTCAAGCAGCAAGGTAGTCTGGGAAAAGGCAATGGCTTGCAACTATTACATCATACAGTGAAATCCCTTGGATGCTGGTCTCCTCCTTATCCTGCAGGTTGTGGAGCCTAAATAAAAATTTCCAGAGCATTCCAGAGTGTAAAGTCTCTGCCCACCTACGTCTGGGTCATGACAGATGGAGCACATAGTACTCGCTAAAACTTTAAACTGAAGCATACCAGTATCTGTATAAAACAAGCATTTGCTGTTTACAGAAACTTTAATGAACATATCCAGAATCTTTCCTTCACTGGATGTCATGTCTTTACCTGGACTGAAGTGCAGAAGCAGTCTTGTATTGATATTGTGTTTAACAGGCAAGATCACAAACATTGGGCCATACCTATGATTCAGTGTGGTCTTAGGACAGTGCAAAATCAGGTGTTTCTTTTTTTTTTTCCTAATTCTTAGTTTGATTTTAAGCTGGTCACTAGCTTGTGTTGAAAGACTTGGTCTGTTTGGGCAGAAATGTACACACTTTAGTCATCAGCTTCATTACTAAATAACCTCAGGTCTTGTGTTCTCCAAGTTTGCATACCCTGGCCAAGTTACATGTTAAGATATATGAGCACTCTACACATCAAAGTCCCTGGAAGTTGCACATATAACAAGGCTATAGAATAGAAATTAGCTATTCATGACACACTGAATGTTTGTGAAATGTCCCTAAAGCAGTATGTAAACTCCTCTGTATGTGTGGGAGTTCTCTAGCTCTTTACAAATCTGAGTATTAACCCATTATACCTTTTTTGTTCACATACATGCTATTTTTCAAGTTGAAACAAGCTTAATCTCAAAAAAAAAAAAAAAAAATCACTTTAACCAGTTGGCATTTTGTCAGAAGAAAATGTATTTTCTGAAATTTCTTTAAAAAATGTATGTCTAAAATCCACTAACTTGTTCAAAGTAAAGTTATAGCATTTCAAGTAATTGGGGGAGATCTGATAGTTGTAGAAGTTGTTAGATAGTATATTAATCATAGTCACTATCCACAAGATTACATGTACACTGTGTCTTACTATTCAATTTAAATAGACACTTCTTGCTGTTTCAAAATCTGGTAATAGACTGTAGAACAAATCAGCACTTCCTCTTACTGTAGTTTCTCAAATTATTTCCACTGTTTGAAGTGAACATTAAATGCAGTTATTTTAGATATTGGTCATTGTTGCCTTCCTTCTTCTTCACTTAACAGAATCATTAGGTTATTTTTGTGTGTTTGGTTTTTAATTTGGTTTTCTTAGCCATCTCCTTGATGCCTACTGGGATAATACTGATATACCTGATGCCCTATGCTAATGTGACTTTGTTACACCATGACTGAATTTGACTCAGCATGTTTTATATAAAGCTGTTTGTTTTATATAAAAAATATATGTATGTTGATCAGAAGAGATTAAGAACCCAGTGGACTCTTAACTGAAATCTGTTCTTCTCCTGGTTATATCTCTTCTGTGAACCATATTGTTTCCTTCTTAACAGGCTGGAAGCACCCTTTGAATACTTTATACATGCTCTAATATTACTACATGGTATAATAAATGTATATGGTGCCCTGTGGGTATTACAGTTGGATTGTTAAGCATATGCCAAGGACATTTCTGCTCATATGTCAGTTTGGAGACAAATCTTGCTGCAACAAAGTAAAGGTAGCCTTAAGGCACCATATAAAATATTACAGATTACTGATTTATCAAGTGACAGTAACTAACGACAGGGAATAAACTCTCTCTTCTTCTAAGTCATCACCTCATGTACAAGTATCACCAGTGACCTGTCTAGCAAAGCAGCACTTAGATTTGCACAGCAATCAATGTGGCTGGTCTCCATACTACAGCAGCTGGTCTGCAGTGGTAATTCCCAGTGATCTCTGCACACTGTAATTCTCAGTGATCTCTGCAAGAGTCAGGAATCCTCAGCAGATGCCCAGGGTCAACTGCTAGGAGATTAACAGGGAACTTTTGCAGAGAGTTTTGCTCCTTATACAGTGTGAAAGGGAATTTCATCTATGACTACATGGAAAGAGAAGTTAAGTTCAACAGCAGTGAAGCAGTAGAACCATGCTAGAAGTTTGCAGACTTTAAAGAAAAAGTTAATTTTTATTTTCTTTTACCCACAGGTCTACCCACGGATAGCGCCGGCATTTTGGCACTACCTGCGGGTAGAAGTGAGTAGCGGGTATTTGAATACTCCCACATCTTTACTTTACAGCTTACTAGTATTTACTGACCTCCTAGTTTGTCCATTGTGCAAAAACAATTAGCAACCATTCTAGGTGCCATTTTCTGTGAATGTAGTCTTGTACTAATTCCATGTTGTTTTGACTGCAGTGTAATTACTAACCCAAGTCACAAAAATGTGATGTATTTATATACAAGATTAAAGACAAAAAATTGAAATCTAAGTGAAGGCCATATCATACATTATGACTATAGCACAAAATCAAAGTACAGAAACCCATACCTGCACCTCCTTTTATAAACACATATTACATTCATGAGAAGAATATGGAGCTTCGTTCTGCTATATCATTTTTGCAAAGTTCGTACAACTCAATTTGATACCATTTCTCCCCTCTTTTGTCCCTCAGGAGCATGAGCAGCTCAGCTATTCCTCCACAAGGTCCAAGGCTCCAAGTGTTATCATCACAGGTCTCAAGCCAGCCACCAAGTATATATTTCATATCAGAGTCAGGACGGCAGCAGGATACAGCGGCTATAGCCAGAAGTTTGAATTTGAAACTGGAGATGAAAGTAAGTTTCACTGAAGGGAAAAAAACCCCAATACAACAGAAGTAGCATCTAATTCTAAAACAGTGAGACACTGAGAGTTTGAATGGCTGAATACATACCATTTGCTTATCACAAAATGACCACTGCTATATGATAAAAAAAAAAAATGTAAGCCTCAGCTTCACACTTCTGGATTCATAACAACAAATAAAAATTTTAGCCCAATGCTGCAGCTGAAGGAATGAATGTTTTCTTCTGCAAAATTTCCTTATGGATCTCTTCCAGCTTGAGATATTCTATGATTCTATGATCCTTTCTTTGCTTAAAGAAGGCCTTCCTTTTAATCTAGAAATACCATTAGGCAGGCTTTACTGAAGTACAACAGCTTCATGCAAGCTCCCAGAACATAGTGATGGAGTCTTTCTCTGTAGTTGTTAGACTCTACAAACAAAAAAACCCCAAAACTTCTATATGCATTTCCGTCAACCAATAAGCCTACTAAATTTGCCAGTAAGAAGCAGAAAGCCTGCGTATTTCTACAGAATATGCAGAAAGGCTTGATGCTATGTATGATGTTCATGCTCTGAACAGTTTTTTCTTTAAGTCAGGTATTGCCCTCCATGTTCAAAGAAACTGCAAACAAGGTATTTACAAGCATTTGAGATAAAATTAGTGTAGTAGATACAACACTAAAACACTCATTAATGAAATTACTTTAATTAACCAATTACGTATACCATGTTTTCCATCAGTGTTTTAGAATTCAAGTTGCTTAAGCTAAAGTACAGACTCAAAACTATGTAAGTGTTTTCAAGAATACCCATGGGTTTGTGTTCCATTTTAATTTCTTCTTAACTTCTATTTCAAAAAGGTTTTAGGGATAGATTTCCAAGTGCTTAATGCCTAATTGGACTTTTTAAAATTTTCTGGGTACCTAAGCCAATTGGTTTGAATATGAGTCGAGCACCTGGGTGCTTTCAAGAATTCCAGTAGATCCTGTCTGCATATTCTGATGCAAGGCTTTGGGCTCCCAGGGCCATAACTCTTATAAAAAGTAAATGGTATTTAAACCTCTGTGAGCCTATGTCATGTTTGTGAAAACATGACTTACCCATCTGCATCAGGAAGGCTGTGGTTCCAATGACATTTGTCGCATTGGCACTGCTGATAGAAACATCTGCTGGGAGTGTGTTTCCACCCACTCCCTCCCAGCCCCACGTCTCCTTCAGTTGTACTAATGAAACTGGCTCTTGGGCTGCATGGTGAGTTAGAGCTCACAACACTCTTAAACATTTATTACCTCCATTACATCTAAGCTCTCAGTGTGAATCTTGGTAGTGAAACATAAATACTCATTATATATTTGATGTTTACCAACATTTATTGCTTAAGCTTGTGCCTGACTAAAAGTATTTGATTTGTTATAAATATAAATCATGTGATTGAAAGGAAATGCAGACAGAAGAGGTTTTGTTTATGATCCATTGAGATAGAGGTCAAGAGAAATTCTGCCACTGTTTGAAATGGTACCTGGAGCTAGATAAAGACTTCAGTTTAATTAAAAGGGTAGTTCAAAGGACTATGGTCTTACTCAAATATTTATACAGTACTGCTTTAGATTTCAAAGGGGGAAAAAAAGCAAAGCAAGTGCCTGCTGGTAAATATTACTTATTTCTAATTGAAGCAGTACTCAGTGACCAGTCAAATGATGCCCTGCTTCTCTCCAGATATCTTACTTCCTCACAGTAGTATTTTGAAAATTGCCCTGTTCTAATCTTTAAGGCAGTATCAGATGATTCTGATCATTCAATTTGTACCTCTTTCATAACACAGGCCAAATGTCTGTAACTCTGTAACTTTTCCGGACAGCTAATGACATCAGATTGAAATGTAACATCTGCCATATACAAAGACTCTTGATTTAAAGTGTAATGGGGAGCTCACCATATTTATAGGTAGATGGTGCCAGTGCTTAAGCCTCATAATTAAAACCCTTTCTTGCCAAATTAGAAGCCAAATACAATCAGAAATCTCTTCCTCATCTAAATGTGTTTGCCGTTTTTAAGAATTTTCTTGTCTTTCCCGTAAGTGATATAAATGCTCTCTCTCACTAAAAACACACCAGTTTTTCCAAACATTGAATCATTTTGTAGCTCTCCAAAATTTTAACATCCTTTTTGAAGTATAACATCAGAGCTGAACCTGTTACTAAATTAAGCTGGAAAACGAAATCTGTTTATGATGCCATAAACAGACCTAACACTTCTTACCTCCTTATAATTCAGTTTTCTTTTACTTATAGGTCTAAGCACTTGCTGCCTGAACTACAGCATTCTTACAGCTGTCTTACACAGCTGAATAACGGGAACATAACAACATTTTTTGTCAGTACCATTGTATTCCAAGATACTGATCTACATTTAGATGGAGGGGTTGGGAAGAGTTGTGTTATATCAGTACACATAAATGTTAATTCGCCCTTGCTGGCATGCATTTATCTTAAAAAACAGTCTAAGTCAAGCTGTGTAGGACCTATCTTCATCATTTACTACTCTGGCAGTATGCAGCTCAGCTGAAAATTTTCTGATTTTTTAATATATATTCATCTCAATTATTCTGAAAGATACCAAATAATATTAGACCAAGACAGACTATTGCAAGTCCCTTCATCGCTACCCATTAGAAACAAGTTACTTGGTGAAAATTCTACATTTGCAATTACTTTTTGTGGTCTTTCAGTTAGCCAGATTTTAGTTAATTTAATGTGAGCTATACTGATTTTATATAAAGTTAACATTTTCATGAGAAGGCTGGGAAGAATAGTCTTTTAAAAGTCTATGTTGTCACAGAAAATTTATCAATCTACAATCTCATAAAAATGACAAAAAATAGTTCAAGTCATGTGTTTGATAGAAATCCTTCTCAAATGGCACTAGCTTGTAACATGCTTCAGCTCTCTACCAATTGTACATGTCTTAGCATCTAGAGAAGAATTCCAGATGAACATCCAAGGTTATTCCGTTTACCCTGCTTGAATATTGACATAATTTGTTACTAAATAGTGGTAAAGTGAGCAATCCAAAATTGGGGCTTTTCTTTAAAGCGATAGACAAGTTGTAAAAAAGTAATGGTTCATCAATTGTGAGACATGTATAGCAATGTCCTAAAACATACTGTCCTTGGCAGGGCAGTGCTGTGATGCCTTCTCCAGTTTAGTGGTTGAAACACTGTCTGTGCCACTTCAGTTATATAGGATAAAACCAGATACATCATTACTAGGAACACTAAAACATTTTGATATAATTATTAATGGTGGTGCATGAGACAGAAAGAAGACCAACTCTCTAGCAGTAATGAAAGAAGTTAGTTAATCATGCCACGTTGATCTGGTTTTTGGGAAGCACCCTCACTTACTGACCAGCAGACTGAGGCAGCCATTGCTTGGGGAGCATGTTGTTGTTGAACTCTTCTCCCTGCTGCAGAGACCAATAAATGGAACATCTAAAAGAGCAAAATTTGTACTTTCTTTGTGAAAGAAAATGGAGTTACCTAGAAAAGTCAGAAAAATTCGCTTCAAAGAAGGAGGGGTGGATGAATGGATGTTATCAGGCTTTCTTCCACTGTTAAAATTAAGAGGTTGCTGCTGGGAAACCTTTGCAAAGCATAGTAACTACTGCTTTTGACCATGTTCCTTATTGCCATTTTATTCAGTCTCCCTGTTTCAGCACCTTACAGGCAAAAAAAGCTGACAGGGTTTCATACAGTCCAGCACACACAGGTGTACCACTGCTGTGGCTATAAATTGAAGCATAACCTCACTCGTAGTTCCTGCTTTTATGTATCATGAGTACCAACTGAGTCACCACAAAAAACTCTGGTCCTTCCTAGGATAGAATAAAATGTATTCTAAGAATAAAGAAATCATTTGTCCCAGGGCAAACATGCTTTAATCTCTGTTTTCTCTCTCCCTCTTTATTTTTCTCTCTCCCTCTTCTAACCAGCTGTTTATGGAAGACATTTTTTGTTTGATTGGGTTGGGTTTTTTAAGTTAATGATTCAAAGCATTCTTTTTTTCTGGAGGAATGTTTTTTACTATATCACCTCAGAGGCTCTTGTGCCTAGAGGAACTTGTAAAATATTGAACAATTTACAGTTGTTGGGCAGTGCAGTGTTTTCATGCTGTAACTCTCTTGTGCACGGCTTGTTCTAAAACTGAGAGTATTCTCCATGTCAACCTTCTTGACATTAGGAAAAAAAATCTGAAAGGGAACCAGGTGGCTTGTTCCAGAAGGGCCCTAAGGGGCAAACTAGCATGTGTGCAAGTGTGGACTAGTGCTTGGGCTGAACAGAGTGATAAATGTAAGCACATGATGATTTTTAATCCAGAAGCAACATCGACTTTGTATGCTTCAAATAAATAATGTTAACAGTAAAAATATAAAAAAAATCAGAAATGCTAATAGAATACCTGATTAGGTATTTCATAAATTTGAAGACTGTGAAAAATTAATTGGCTTAAAACCCTGATCTTGATGAAACAATAATTTTAATTTTTTTACTATAGGCACAGATGGTGACTTTCTTGTATTGCCAGATCTGCTGAATTCTCACATGCTTCTGTCTCTTCCTACAGCCACAAAATCTATCTTTAACTTTTCAGCCTCAAATCCTGCTATTCTGGATTTGCCACCAGATGTCATTTAGACCCTGAGCTCCATTCTTTCCAGAACTCCAAAGTTCAAGGGAGGGATCTTGAATCATTGATTCTGATAGAGATCCAACATTGTTTCAGGCATATGCTCTGATTCATGCCACGACAGAGAAGCCATCCCTAGGATTTTTAGAAAGATATTGAAGTACCAATGCAAAATGTATTTTTTTTTTTTTTTTTAGAATGTTTGATGCTTTGGCATTAGTAAATTAAATTTCTGATTGAAACAAACAAATGAGAAGGCACGTATCTCGTATTAGAAACTGTCTTGCTGGATCTCTCCCCATGTCTGCTCAGTCCTACTGTTCATTCAATAGTAGTGAGCACCGAATACCTCAGAATGTCTCATTTTAATCTTGAAGTATTTACTTACTCATATTTTTTTAGCCATTTGTTCTTCAAATTTGACTTTGGCCTACCTGATTTCTGTAAGCACCCAGAAGCCCCGGAGACTTTGCTTTTCCTCTGCATTTCCTAAACAAGAGCAACATTCTTGCTCAGATTGCAAACTGCTTGCCCAGGCTTTCCATTCATCCACTGCTCAGGAAGCTAATGTTAGGGGGAGCACTTGAAAGAAGGCTTTTCAAGCGAATACACACCAAAAAGTTTTACATTCTTATGCTAGTGATGGCATTATTTTTTCCTTTTAAAAGTTCTTTTTAAGATTGCCTTTCCATTGCCTCCTCCCTTTCCCACATTCCCCTTTAGATTGGAGCCCATCAGCTCACTGGAGCACAGGAACTACAGCACTTCTGAAAATGGAAAGGTTACTCTAATTGGACTTTATATTTTTCTTTTATTTTTCTTAAGCACTGTTGTGTACAATGCCTTGTAAATCCATCTGACAGCCAGTTCCTGACTATTAGAGCTTCAGCTCTCACCATCCACAGTCCTCTATCTTACAGTTACTCACTATTATCTGTCTAGCTGTCTCTCTGTCACTTTTTTATCTTTCAGTCTGCTGGAAGGTCTGCTGCCTTATAGATGTCAAACTGAAAAAACTGAAGGGTGTAGCTAAGAGACAGAAGTGAGCTGTCATTTAGGACTTCCAGCCCTTTTATACCAAATATACAACCTTTTAAAAGATTTTTGGAGAAATTTGCTCAAAGAAAAGAAAGGAGAACAGAGATGGAAGGTTCTCTCTGTGTTTCATCCTTTTCCACCATGACTAAAATGTCTGCACCATTCCTTCCAGTCTGCCCAGTGAGGAAGTGAAGAAGCCTTGGGATATTTTCCTTCAGCCTGGAGAGGAGGGAAAGTGCAGCTCCTCCTCCACGCATTTGGCTGAAGAACCCAGAGAAGAGCTGAGACAGGACATGGATGTAAAGAGTAGTTGGTGGGGACAGTACTGACATCAGGCTGGATGCAGAAGGGATTTCTGTGCGTGGTGTTAAGCAAGGAAACTGGAGTGATGCAATTAGACACTTCAAATATCATTTCAGGTATAACCTGAGCTAAGCATTAAAAGTAACAGGAGTGAAGAGTTTATATGGATAGTATTCTTCTGGGTACATGTATCATATATGTTGAAGTTTTAAAGTCAAATCACTGCTGTGACTAATCACGTTAATTGCAGCCACAATGTGTTTGAAGTGTTTTGACACCCAAACGTTATAGTATACTATCTAATCGTCTGCTGGAATAAGTAGTAAATCCTCCCTTTTCCATGTCTTATACTACTCATTTTTTAAACTATGTTTTTGTCAAAATGAACTTATTGAGCAGACAGGCATAGAGAATGAAACGTACTACCAGACAAAACAGCTAGCCCAGCTAGATAGGTACTCAGCTCCCTTATGTGGTTTACATATTCCTGTTGCATCAGCATTTCCTCACCCCCTTGCCTATCAGCTTTAACTGTCAAATGGAGTGTGGCCCCATAGATGGTACAGCCACATTCATCCCTCTGAACACAGAGCTGCTAACCATCACTGGACGGATTTGTGTGGTGCATAGTTGGCAGACATGAGACCGTGCACTGGACAGTGTAGAGACAACAAAATAATGATTTTAGCTATATGAGTGCTGGCCATGCTGTCTAACAAATGAGATTCTGGAAAAAATGCTACGTACTTCAATCATGAAATGCAGCACTCTAATATGTACACACAAAGAGATGAAATAAGGTTGCAGGAACTTGCTTGGCTTTGCAACCTATCATAATTGTTTTTTAAACTGAGTTTTTCTGTCTTGCATAATCAAGAATAGTCCTGAGGAGAAACACAGGGTCATATACCAATATGCACAGCTGATGAAGGGAAGAAAGAAGGAAGAAAAATCAGGAAATGATGAGAAGGTTTCAAGAACATGCACAACAGAAACAATACATGTTAAAGCTCTTATTTACAACTTGAACTTTACCTTAAGAGAAAGCTGGAGAAATGAGAAAAAAACAGAGAGATTGAGAGACATGCTGAATTTCATTTAGAATGGCAAAATGATATAAAAATTTTAATTATTGAGTGTCCCTGACTGCTATCTTTTCACTGCCCAGATAGCGTTTTATGTAACCTTTTACCTGTGTGAGGAGTCTCTGTATGCGCATACACATGTGCTTATATATGTGTTGTTCACTGCACTGTGCCTTTATTGATTTCTAGAAGGATCACTTCAAACAAAAATAAGTATCTCCATCATTTTGCCTTACCTGTCTCTCTGTCAGTTTTTAACAAGTCCACATCTTCCAATTATACTTGTCTGTCATTTGACATTTTTACCTGACAAGTAAATTAAGGTCATCAGGAAGTTTCAGGCTTGAAAGCCCCTTATAGTGATTTGGCTACTTGAAAAAAAAATCCTAATGTATTGGACACTGGCACCTCTGCCAACACAGTAAAATACAAACAAGAGAAAGAGAATGATCACTTTTTAAGTACATACAGTCTCAGCTAAAAATTGTACTGCTTAGAGGTAAAACTAAATCAGTCTGGAATTTCTCCCCTTTGTGAATTTGGCTCTGGTTCCTGATAGAAAATATATGTTATTAAACTGATAGGTTGCATTCTGTTTTAGCTAAAACACCAAGAAATAGCAGCTCCATTCAGCAGAAATGATCCAAGACGTGACTTTCTTCATCTCAATAGCTGCGGAGTGCTTTTTTGGACTATGGAATCAGTCCCTATATTTGCACCTTTAATTCTCATGAAGAAAGGCCCCGCGTTGTCTCCTTGGCAATGAATGTCTGTAGAAGAAAACCACAGCTAATTTATCTTAGCCGATGGTTTGCTTTTCTTCTGCTGAATTCACTATTTTTGCACACATCCTTCTTCTATTAAAAAAAAAAAAAAAAAAGAGGGCTGCGGCTTGTCCTCTCACTTTCATTGCTGAGATGGGCAAGATAGACTCATCTAAAACCTCCTCCTCCATTTACAGCTTCAAACTGTGCTTGGCTTTAACAGTCCTTGCAACATTTAGCACAACCCCCGCCAGTCTGAAAATAGTATTCAGCGTTTGATTTGGAGAGCCTGTTATTATTTGCATTGTTACTTGTGTGGCATGGTAGTTCTTATGTTGTATTTTTCCAACTAAATGTGGCTCTGTGGAACATAACACAATGCAGAGCTAGAATCCATTCCCATAATATCACTAGATACTATTTTGGAGATTAGCTATTCAGTGAGTATTTGCTACATCATTTATTGGAAGATGTATATATTTAACTTGTCTGTGGAGAGCTTATGACCACAGATACTGAATGCCTTGTAATTTACTGCCTGTGCATATCTCCATTAAATTATATGGACAGAAACCTAATGGCAGAAATTTAACAAGTTGGTTTTGCTGAAAATTTGACATAAACTACTATTGTTTTTATTTGCTTTACCACTATTACAAAGCCAGTATACACTACTAATTTCTAAACCACTCACAACTATTACTGAGATGCCAAACATTTTTCTTGGAAACAGCATTTTAGGAGGCTTTGGACAGCAAAGTGCGCATTGTATTTGGCTTCATCAACTGCAAAGTGAGAGAAAGTAACCTACTGAGCTTTCTAGGCAGCAGCCTAGGTGATTTCCCTAAGCTTTAATCATCTGGTGCCTAAAGCAAGCTGAAGATTTTGCTTATAGAACAGTTTGCAAGTTTACAAAATCAAAGTTGCTTTCCTGATAAATCTAAAATTTATTTTCTTTTCTACATTTACTGCTGCTGTCAGAGGTCACTGAATAGAATTATTTATTCTTCTTTCAGAACAATGTTATATTTCTCATGGAAACAGACAGTAAGAATTAGTTAAATGTCATGTAGCAAAAATGTTCAAGCATAACTGAATTTAAGAAATAAAACTTTGGAGTCACAAGACAGGAGGTAGACAGAAAACTGAGCCAAATACTTTTTCTGCTCATGTAGTACTTGGACAGTGAGGACCAACCGGGCTGTAAGTAGGTACTTTGTCAATGTAAAGATTTAATAGTATACAGAATAAATTAACAAAAAGAGCAAGTGTCTAGAGACCGGATAATTTAGGTGATCTTTTTTAATTCCTAAATGTCCTACAAAAAACAGAGAGAAAAACAGGAGGCATAAGAAAATCAGGGGTTTTTTCAGCTACAGTGTTGCCAATCACCAGAGCATGTTATAGGTAAAACTGTATACATTTTGTGACAACAAAACTAAACATCAGACATACAGAAGAGGGTGTGAGGCTACACATTGTGGTTTTTCTGCTTTGCTTCCTCCTGAACCCAGTTTAATATCTCTTACATACGCAGCACTGCTGCTGACTGCACTGGGACAGTTGGATGGAGAGGAGTTCTGAATTAGATGCAGGATTAAGCTAAATAAAGCTAAAGAAAAAATATGTTCTATTTTTGTGTCCAAAATCTTGTCATATTCAAACTTCAGTAAGTTGTAAGTGTCTGATGATGCCAGCTCCTCATTTTAAAAACCTGAAAACATCTTCTCCCCTTCATCATAGTTGGGACATGGATTATGGTTTTTCACTTCGCACATCTGATGTCCTTGCTAAGCACCGAGGAAAAGGTTATCACCCATTCTGCAGGAACCCTGAGTTATGGAGCTTTAACCTCTTTTCTTTGTGCTTCTCTTTCAGCTTCTGATATGGCTGCAGAGCAGGGACAGATTCTTGTCATTGCCACTGCTGCTGTTGGTGGATTCACTCTCCTGGTCATCCTCACTTTGTTTTTCCTGATCACTGGGAGGTAATTAACACCACTGTTCTCATTACTCAGTCAGAGTAATCAAAACTAAGAATTTAAGAATAATACTTAAGTCATTAAACCACATTTTCAGTGCCAAAATAAGGGTTAGACATACCAGGGTGCACGGCCTCTCTGTTCAGCACTGCTCATACACTTCTGTTGTGAATGTTGTCTTTCATAGAAACCCAATTTGGCAGCTAAGCAATTATGTCAAATCAGGAAATAGCTTGGCTATTTTTAAAAGAAGTTTATGGACCTCTTGTCTGCAGAGCAAGAATTTAAAAATGCAATGTACCTGCACCCTCAAGGCTCTGGCATTAGAAGACAAAAAACAAAAAAAACACACTATTTTTTACAAAATCTCATAACTGGCAATTGCAAAGCTTTGGAGGATGTAACCTTAGGATTTTTTATGTCTTGGGGTTGGCAATGTAGCTTGCTAAAGGCACTTGAGTGGACAATTTTTTATTACTTTTGTACTTTAGTGGACATTTTTTTATTACTTTTGCTATATTAAATTTGCAGGGAAAATCATACACAATTATGTATATATCTTATATGCAGATTTCTACATCTATTAAAATAAATACAGGAATTATGTAATGAAATGAAATTAAGAAAAACTTTACTCCAAAATACTAGAATGATTCTACTGCCTGTGATATCACTGGTGAACAGAAAATAGCTTCCTGAAGGTCCTGTTTTATTACTTTTTGGCTTTTTTTTTTTTTAAATTGGATTCAAGATATCCCAATTAAATCTACAATACAGCAGTACCATTGCACTGGTAGGGTAATTCACCAGTCTGGACAATAATTATTTTTTATAACTACCCTGATTCTTATACTTAAAATTCTTTAGTACAGTGCTGATTGTCCACCTTCCTTCAGTTGTTGTGTTGATCAGGATCAAATAATGACATTATGCAAATTGGATGAGAAAACATTTTGATTTGAGTGGCCAGATGCTATGCTCAATTACACACTGAAGGTTTTAAGGGAACTAGCAAATTCTAATTGGACATGCTAAAAAACACATGTAGAGGTTGGAACATCAGTCCTTGCTGGAGCTTAGATTCCCACAGGCGTAGCTGCTTCGATGGTGCCTTGTTTCCTTTTTCACTGAGCCTCCAGGTGTTTCCTGTGTGATTTCAGGACTTCACCTAGGACTTCACCTGCTTCCACCAGGAAGCAAAGCAGAATTTCAGAGGACAAAGACATTATGTCCTCATTCCCTCTGTGAGACATCACTGGCACCACAGTGCTGCCATGGATCAAGAAAGCCTAAAACCAGACTGATGCTCTGTTAGAGGTATGGACCTTCGAGCAGATGAGTTGGGCTCATAGCTCCTGCAGTAGGCTGTGTAGGGGAGTTGTGTGGGCTCTAGCCCCTCCCTACCTTTTTCCCCCTCTCTCTCCTTCAGACACATAAAACAGCTGGTGGAAGAGCCTCCATGTGAAGAGGATTCTTTGTGGAGTCTCCTTCTTACCTGGCTTGGGGACAGAAGAAGTTCGGTGTTGGGATAGGATTCTGCACTATTCCTATCCTGGTTTAGAGCCTGTGTTTACACTTAGAGAAAAGGTGTTACACTGACTCCTGAATGTGATAATGGTCATCACAGATAGGCTAATATCAATAGACAGTGCTGCACTTTCAGATTTGTAATTAAGTTTCTGTTTTATTCATTGTCTGGGTTTGAGCCCAGAGGATAAATGAGCACTACGCAGCTGCTCACTCACCTCTTCCCCCTCAGGAATGGGAAGGAGAAAATAAAGCAAAAGGCTTGGGAATTGAGATAAGGACAGAGAAGGATGACTCACCCATTATGGTCACAGGCAAAAGACAGACTCATTAGGGAAGAAAAAGAACATCAATTTAATTCAGACACTAACAGCAACAAAACTTAACAGCCAGAGTAGGACAGTGAGAAGCATTACCATGTCTTAAAATCACCTTCTCCCCCACCCCTCTCTTCTTCCCAGGCTCAGCTCTGCTCCTGATTTCTCTACCTCCACCCCCCAGCGACAGAGAGGGGCAGGGGATGTGGGGCTGCAGTCAGTCCCCCCCCCCACCTCGCATTCTTCCCCTGCTCCAGCATGGTGTCCCTCTCACGGGAGACAGTCCTCCACGAACTTTCTCAGACATGAGTCGCCACGGGCCACAGCCCTTCCCGAGCTGCTCCAGCATGGATCCCTCTCATGTGTTACAATCTTCCCAGCACCAAACTACAACAGCGGGGGCTTCTTCCCACAGAGTCCCAGCCTTCTTTGCGTGCAGCCACCTGCTCCAGCATGGGGTCCTTCACGAGCTGCAGGTCAACATCTGCTCCACCAGTGACCTCCATGGTCTTCAGGGGGGGTCTCAGCACACCTCCCCTTGTGCCTCCTCCTTTCTTCTACTGACTGTGGTGTTTGCATAGGTGTCCTCCTTGCAACTCCTCCTCACAACCCTAACTCCTCATCCCAGGTTCCCCTTCTTAAATACATTATTGCAGAGACACAGCCACAGTTGCTAATTGGCTCAGCCTTGGCGCAGAGGTGGGGTCTGACTTGGAGCCGGGGAAGCTTCAAGAAGCTTCTCACAGGCTTCGCTGTAGCCCCCTCCCCTGCTACCAAAATCCCCTGCCACGAACACAAACCCAGCACACAGGTATGACATTACATCTAATCTGAAAAGAAAGTGAAGTCTTATCAATGTAGGACAGAGGTTTTATTTGCAGTACCCCAGCAACCAAATATGGCACTACAATAGCTACCATTATGTGAATTAATGCTCCCTCTGCTGAATAATAAAACCAGTTAAGTCTAACATTCTGTTAAAGTTAATGGGAGCACTTAACATTGGAACATATTGTGACCTTAGATAATCTTAGAAGCTAAGTAAATATTCCTACGGTTACTACAAATGCTGACAAACAGTAGGGTCTTTCAGAAGAGTGAGAAGTTACTCAGACAAGGACAAACTTTTGGAGAAAAAGATTGTGTGGAACCCTTACGTGGAATCCTGAAACATAACTCAAATGCTTCCTTTAGAAATGTCCTGGGTTTGAGTGAGCGCTGGGGGTTTTTGGTAGCAGGAGAGGGGGCTACAGCAGTGGCCTCCTGTGAGAAGCTTCTCGAAGCTCCCCCAGGTCCAGTCAGACCCGCCTTTTCACCAAGGTCGAGCCAATTAGTGACTGTGGCTGCACCTCTGTGATAAGTCATTTAAGAAGGGGAACCTGGGAGGGGTTGTGGGAGTTGTGAGGAGGAGTTGTGAGGAGGACAGCTGTATGAACACTGAGGTCAGTGGAAGGAAGGAGGAGAAGGGGGGAGGTGTGCCAGAGCAGAGACTGCCCTGTACCCCATGATGAGACAGCAGGGCCGGCGCCCTTTGCAATCCATGAAGGTCTACAGTGGAGCAGATACCGACCTGCAGCCTGTGGGGGGCCCCACGCCAGGACAGGTGACTGCTCCCAAAGAAGGCCCGGACCCCATAGGAAAAAGGCCCTGCTGATGTAGTTTGGCCCTGGGAGGATTGCAACACGTGGGGTGACCGTGACACGTGCCCGTGCGAGTGACTGATGTCGGAGTTGGAGGACTGTCTCCTGTGAGAGGGGGGCCGCGCTGGAAGAGGGGAGGAATGCCAGAAGTTCCTCCTCCCCCCCCAAACCTGAAGTGGAGGAAGCAGCAGGACTGACTGCAACCCCCATTCCCTGCCCCTGTGCTGCTGGGAGGAGGAGGTAGAGATATTGGGAGCAAAGCTGAGCCTGGGAAGAAGGGAGGGATGGGAGAAAGAGTTTTCAGGAGGTGGTAATGCTTCTCACCGCCCTACTCTGTCTGTAAAGTGTTGTTGTTGTTAGTGTCTGAATTAAATTTTATGTTCTTTTTTTCTTCCCCTAATAAGTCTGTCTTTTGCCTGTGCCTTAAAGGATGAGATCATCCCTCCCTGTCCTTATCTCAATTTCCTGTGTCTTTTTCTTCTCTCTTTCACAGCATTGCGGGGGAAGGGGAGAGTGAGCAGTGTCTTTGCTTTATTTTCCCCTTCTCAGCACTGGGGGGAAAAAGGGGGAAGTGATCAGCTGCATGGTAGTCAGTTCCCTCTGAGCTCAAACTATGAAAAGAAAAAACTCATTAAACTCAGATGTGAAAAAAATATGGAAATTTTTTTTCTTCTGTGTTTATTCCTCCTGTTTGCTAATGTTAAGGAGATCAGAGATACCCTTCTCTTAGCTTTCTAACATCTTATTCAACGGGACCATTTCAATTATGTAAGGTATGAATTCATTTTGAAGTGCTGCTTAAATGCAGTGATAAGAGTGTATTCCACAGAAGACAGAGCAAGAAAATTTTGAATAAATACTCAATTTACTCTAGGACTGGAGGCAAATTTCTGCGTGAAAAATGGGATTGGTACCCTGCAGATGTGCTCTGCTTCACTGTTTAGAATTAACAATTTGATGAGCTGTCGAGTCGCAGGGCTGCTGATGAGTCTATTCATAGTGGAGAGGCTGGGTTAAATGAGCACCTGCCTCTGCACTTTGCTGAGTGATTACCCACCAAGAGCAAGCACGAAGCACGGCTGTCGATTGCAGATAGAAAAATGAAAGAGACAGAGACTTCGAGGCACAGGATATGCAGTGAGATGGGGGTCTTGGCTAAATTCCAGGATATGCGATGTTAAAGCTCTGTGTGATTTATTCTTATCATTACAGAAATTATTCCTCTCCGATTGTTCTGTAGCCAACACTAACAGGGAACGGGGAGCTGGAGCTGGAAGACTCCTCTGCTGGTGGTTACTCACCAGCTTCTGTAGTCAAACTTTGGGGCCACACGCATACTTGGCAGGATCGGACAGGGTTAAAGCCCCATTTCTCTGACTGTTCCCTTGGGCAGACACTTTAAGTGTACCAGTTTGTGTTCAGTGTTCTTGGCAGCTGGCACCCTACAGGCCAGTTGTTCAGATCCTAAAAATGGCACTGGCATGCTTAGTGGTCCCAGAAACGTGTACAATCTGAAGATTTCCACAGAAGCTGAGAATTTACTGGTTGCTGCTTACCTCCGTAAGGGTACATAGCCATGACAGTTTAGAAGTTTCTGCCCTTCTCCCCATCATCACCTCTGTAGCAGTGAATGATTTGTGAGTGTTCCTACTCTGTTTAAGTAGTTTATGAGGAGGGTGTGTTCACATATTTCTCATATATCCATAGTTAGTATTTTACTGGATATACTATCTATAATTATAGTTTAGTTTATTTTATAAGGCTAGTAATGAACACATTACAGAGGCCAGTCATTTTTTCCAAGGTGGTCTTGGAACTGAATGTCTGTTACACGAAAGCACATGTCCACGTGCACTGCTGTTCTCCACCCCACAGCCTTAGCCTCACCCTTAGACCAAAAGATTTCCCTCTAAATCATACTTCTTAGGCTGTTCAGTGCGTGAGAAGGAGCTTTAAGATCAAGAGCAAATATTTTTTCTTGACTGAAACAGTTGCTCCTATCATGTGACCCTCTAAATCAGCATTAACAGTCCTGCAGGTAGGCAGCATTCAGGCTGGGCAAGATTTCATTACAGGGAGCCTGAAAGCTTGCCATGTGGCAGTTTTCTTCAACATATCCTTGCATTGTCAGGTAAGGTTGCTAGCAATTCATGAACATCCACATAGTTCTGGGTTGTTTGCCAAGGATTTGCAATTTTATAGCAATCATACAGGCATCTGCTGAATCATCATATTCACAGAGCAGGCTACATATTGTTTATCCTATATGATAGGTGCTGTTTTAGAAGAAATAATAAGTCAGTGCCTGGCTTGTCTGAGTAGCACAGAGCTACTCAGGAAAAAAAAGGTGGTCCTAATGTGAAAAAATATTTTCTTTTTTCACGAAACTTTGTGAAGTCATATAAACTCTTATCTTATGAAGAAAATGTGGGCTTTTTTGACCCACTGGATATGACAGTTAATAGGATATGGTTTTATTAGCACAAACCAATGTATGCAAACAAGAATGCAGGGAAGTAATAATTTATTAAAGTATCAGGATTCTTTGGAGGAAATAAAGTATTGCATCAAATGAATTTAAGTATTCATTTTCATACTAATCATTCAACCATGATTTATTTGTATCTAATCTGTTTGTAGTTCTTCATGCATATTTCTCTCTTTCGATTCATCACTAAATATATATTCCAAATGCAAAGGTTTTGGCTTTCATAAAAGTTCAGATAAAACTTAATGTACATTTATTTTATGCATGACAACTATTTTAATTAAAACCTCACATGTTTTTCCTGAAAGGTGCCAGTGGTACATAAAGGCCAAAATGAAATCTGAAGAGAAAAGAAGGGCTCATTTGCAAAATGGACATTGTAAGTAGTTCAACGCTGTGTTATATAATATCTATATCATGTTTTAAATTAAGAATGTTCATTGTTTTCTGTACAGCTTTTGCCCTTGATGTTTTAATCTGGCCATTTGAATAGTTCCTCCATTGTCTGCACCATCAAGGGTATTTATTTTTATTTGTATGTCCTCTTGAACAATTTCACTGAATTCACTCTAGTTAATAAGGTTTCTTGGTATTCTATTAATAATATTTATCAGTTTTTCAGGTATATTTCTTTGAATTCTCAACTGGTCTGGACCATATTGAACTTCTGCCTCAAAATTCCTCTCTTGGTGACTATGTGACTTATTTGTATCCAGTTCTCTTTGGCTATAGGGATCTACACTTCCAGCCACCCAAGAAATAAAATGTGGAATGGGTTGCCTTCCATCATGTTCCTACTCACTGATCAGTACAGTGAGAAAAAGTCCTGACAACCTCTCATGGGCAGTATATTAGTTTATGTAGTTTAGTTTAGCTACTTATTTAAATTACTAGTCTCACTGTTTTATGTTAGAGTAGCTATTTAAAGTTTTTATTTATTCAAAGGTTATTATACAAAAGGTATTAAATGTTTGGGGGTTTTTGTCATTTTTTATAACATCTCTGGAAATATTATGATCAAGATAGAAGGTAAATCACCAGAAGTCTTTTTTCAGGTGACATCACTATATCCAGCCAAGTGGCTCTTTCTGTCAAGCAAAAGGGCACATTTCCCCATAAAGCATACTTCCTAGGAAGATTTGTTTGTCATTTGTTTCCAAACATGGTCAGAAAGGAAAGAAGACAAAAACGTTCGTGCTGAAGAGTTTGATATATGCCTCTGAGACCATGACTGAATTTGAGAAAAGCCTCACTCAATGTCTTTAAGGCCAGGGTAAATGATAACTGTATTTCATGTTGACACAAAGCTTCATCTCAGAGGCTTCTCATTCATTTGCAGTTATCTCAGCATCAGACTTGAGGGGGCAAGTTTCTACTCATGTATGTGCTCCATAGGACCAAGGATAAAGAGGAATTACTGTGATTTACCCCAGCAGCTAAGACTCTATTGCCAATAATACTCCCTCCTTTACACTGAGCACTCGGTGCCTCCATAAGAAGTACGTCCTTCATGCTAGCAGCAATCTTTATCTGACTGCTGACTGCCTATAGATTTGATATCCAGGATCTCAACTTGAAATGTGGGGTTGTGCAGTCTCTGCTGGGATTGGTATAAGGGTGACCTCTCCTAGACTGTCTGAAGCTATTTAAAAAGAAACTCTTCTGCAAGACCTGGACTGTTTAGCGTTGCCTGTTCCTGTTTGCAGATTTGTCATGTCCATGCTTTACATCCTATGCTTCTGCTGTGCGCAGAAGAAAACGATCTCCTCTTCATCCTTCCTCTCTCCCTTGGGAGCTCAGTGTGAGTGAGAGGAAGATCTCAGGAAATAAAATCTTTGAAGTGAGTTAGAAGAGGTCTGTGATCTTGCTGATGACATCCCACGATGTCTGGTGCCTTCCCCGTTTCTGTATCGTGTGCGTACTCTATCAGCAGTGGTCCAAATGGCTGTTGCACACTACTTAATGAAGCCCAGCCACATTCATGTGTCCTGAACATGTGTTCTTCACCTAAATGAGCATTCTTCACGCTAAATGAGCATTTAGGCTCATCAGATAATGAGCTGCTTTAGATTCAGCTCCTAAGTGATAAGGGGAAGAAAGCTGAGAGGTACTTGATTCTTTTAAAAGAGGTTCTCTTGACCCAGCTGCAGTACCCTCCTCTTATCCTGATAAGTTGATGCATTATCTACATCAACTTCTCTTAATGGGTTGAAAGTTTTCCAGAACTTAATCACCACATGGCAGCAGCCTAAAAAAATTCCCATCCAGATAGTCCAAGAGAAACAGCATAAGTTCTTGGACATGCTCTACTCAAGAACACAAGGGATATTAGTCATGCCAGAAAACGGATGGGTTGCTGGAGCCTGCCAAAGCAATCTGGCACCAACCCACTATTGCCACAGCCATCTCCAAGGAAGCAAACAAAAATTATTGAAGCCTTGTAAATAGATTTGGATATTTTTGTTCTCGTCTTGCACCTGGCTCTCTGGTTGTTCCAGATGATCAGAGAAGAACAAAGCAGCACAGTCCTCCAGGACCCATCCTCAGAGAAAAAGATCTCAAAGATTGGACCTGTTTGGCAAAAGGAATGTTCAGCCATCCACCCATAAATGAAAGGATTGAACTAGAAAGCACTGTTTTCAAAGTAAAGGACAGATTGCCTAAATTGCCCAAGGAACAGCAAAGGGGAATATAAACTGCTTTGGCAGTAATCACTGTTAGTCTTGAGGATCGGCTTTTCCCCATATCTTTGAGTCCTCACTTGGTGTCTCTGTAGACACCCTTTCAAGTGACCAGCTCAGAGCTCACATTTTCTCTCATGACTTGCTGCATTTTCCAGATTTACCAGCTGTACTTGAAGCATTCCTTAAGGATGTGAGCTAAGTGCAGAGACTCCAGGGATTCTCTTCAGATTAAAATACTAAATAGCATTTGGAAAGGAAATGCTCACAATAATTAAATAAATAAATAAATAAATAAATAAATAAAGCAATTTATCTTACCCAAAATAGCATTTTCCTTAAAACTTAGCTAAGGCTGTTATTTTTTCCTAAGGAGAAATTTCAAAAAGCCTTATTGCCCTCTTAATTTTCCTGCCTGAAATGCTATACCTCAGGAGACGCTTGTGTTCAGCTGGGACAGAGACAAAACAGCATAAGAGTTTGACACTATCTTATCAGTTGAATACCAAAGACTGAGTTTTCTAAAGGCCTTTGACTTTTTGTTTCCGTGGGACAAGATAAACTCTGGGACCTGTGTAGCTAGCAAACATGACAATAACTAGGGGTATAAATAACATTCAGAGAACCTAATACCCATATTTTCTCTGTTATTTACGCTAACACTGGGTGTTGGTTATCATTGCAAGTTGAAAGGATGTTTGATGTAACAATGCACTGCAGAAATCCTGAAGAAGTATCCATGCTTTCAGTCACCCAGAACATCTCAGGAGATTTGAGCAGGGTCCAGCAGGACCTTGCTTACAGTTTCAGCCAGTACTTCTGAATGTTTTTGCTAGTGTTGGGTTGGCAGAGGCTTCTCTGTCTATGGAGTTGTAACACCCAGCTCTTTAACGTCTCAGAAGCCTCACCTAAAAAGGCCACTTGAAGGATAAGAGGAAATATTTAAGTTTGTGCTCAGTCAATCTTTGAAGGCCCTGGTGCTGACAGCGACTGGGAACAACTCATGTGCATTCTACAGTTGGCTTCTGTGAAATCAGTAGCAAGCATTAGTAATTTTGGGTCGTTATCCTTTTCTGTGGGTTCTGTAAATTTAAATGTGGAAGATTTAATATATTATTTCCAATCCTTTCAATTTTCTAGTAAAAAAACCCCTCAAAACCCAAAAAAAACCCGTTTCATTACAGTGCATGAATGTCAAAGAATTCTTGATTCCTAGTGTTCTCTCTTTTTTGCAGTACGTTTCCCAGGAATCAAAACATATATTGATCCAGACACGTATGAAGACCCATCTCTTGCTGTCCATGAGTTTGCAAAGGAGATAGATCCTTCAAGAATTCGTATTGAGAGAGTTATTGGGGCAGGTAAAAATATACTCTCTTTAAAAAATGTCTAAGCTTGGAAAGGCTGCTTTTCTGAAGTCACCAGCATAATGCAAGTGGTCAAGTGTAGTACAAAATGTGGACATATTTCTGTGACAGCACAAGTTCACTCTCAGGTGTGGTGTACACGAGGTATTGTATTTAGCTAATGTTCCAAATGTGGGTATATTGAAATAAGGAGTTCTTGAGAAGCAGATTCTCCAAAGCAATAGGTTTATCCCAAACCGTTTTTTAAGGCTTTATCAATGTTTTGGGTAGGGTTGTTTTTTTGGTTTGTTTTTTTTCTTTGTTCCAAATGTACTCAAAAGACGGTGTCACCATTTCTCATAGTTAATGTCACATGTTCTCTGTCACTGAGGGGGAGATTAGATCTGAATGTCTGTCTGGGGGGAGGTAAGATCAGAATATAGAAGACTGAGAAAAAATTATTCTCAAATAGAAGATAGGTGGAGTAAAAGGGGGAAAAGGAGAGGCTGGCTTGGGGTAGGCTTTCCTGTAGCTGCGCAGAGAAGGATCATTGGCACAGTGGGAAAAGAGGAAGATTTGATGAGAAGGTGTGGAAAGTATGAAAGGTGACGTGGAGCTGGGAAGCAGGATGACTGAGAAAAATAGCTGCAGGATCTGCTCTTACATCCCTTTTTGTCTTTGTCCAAGTGTGTAGTGGGAACAGAGAGGAATTACATCTGAATGACCTTTTTAGACCCTGTTCTCATCTATGGGGTGTTTATCTTCAGTTGAGAACATCTCATTGGGGATGTAGGCCATTTCACAGCTGTTTGAAAATAGGTTTCAGAAACTCATTATTCCTGTGTGTATATTGGCCTTTTTTTCTAAGGGAGATAACGTGACTGTCGCGGATGAAATATTTGACATGGTTATGATTTAGCAGCAATTCAAGACTTATTAATGGTCTCAGGTGGATCAAACGGTTGAATTTTAGCAGCACTTAATGACTGACCACTTTAAAGATTATCAAGGTAATTTGGTGGAATATGTTATAACTAAAACAGTGACTTAACTACATATTTGAGAATTACAAGATTCACACTAACTTACTACAAGGTACCCTAAATCAAAGTATATGTATGTACATATGTATAAACACAAAGCATATACACACATAGACAGACGTAAATATTTGGATTCAGTGAAATGTGTAGACACCCACACTCCTGAATGCAAATGTGCATATTCAAGCACATAGATAGGTATAGAGGTGGATGGAAGAGGCTAGCCTGTAGTTAAAATTTCCCTCTTCTGAAGTTTAGAGTAAATACTCACGATGCATCAGCATTCCTCAACAGGTAATTGAGCCTCGAGAAGTCTGTCTTTGCCCTGGCCCTTCGTTGGCCCTTCGTTGGCTTTCAACCTCGAGGATTCTGTGCCTGAGAGGCGTCCCAGCTCAGGGAGATGCTGGTCACAGCCCGCTGCGATCCAGGAGAGCTCGAAGGGTCTTGCTTAGGGTCGGTATCTATAGGGTCCGAGATAATTGACTTTCATCAGGTACTTTTCCATTTCAGCCCAACTTGGATGTTGAAATACTCTGGTATCTTCCACCAGTTGTGCAGGCCCAGAACTTCCTCGATTTTGAAGTTCTGGTATCACCTGCTTTGGGCGATGACTCAGGTACAGATGTACTAGGCTGTCAGGAGGTGATTGATTGTCATTACCATTTCCAAGCAATAGGAGAGGCAGGACCCAGGTTCATTAAGGGGGTGCTCTGGTCCACTGCCTTTCACAACCCATGTTAGGTTGGCATGTGGCCCAGGGAGGGGGAATCGCACCAAGCACCGAGCGGCCCAGGAGGGTGGGGGAGTTGCACCACCACAATGGCCCTCGTGTTTTCACGGATCTTACTCTTTGCTAACGTGCTATGTTTGTAGGCATGTCTATTCTGTGCGTTGTTATCCTCTTGTCTTCACTTTCATTTAATTGTCAGGTTTCGCTACTCAGGAATGCGCCGTGCATGTGTTCCCATGCATTCACTTTTGGAAAGCCTTTGTAGGGATAAAGGCTCATGGCAGCTGTGTAGAGTTCACTAGAGAGGTCCTGGTGGCAACTCCGTGGTGACAGAAAATACACCTTTGTGGTTAGCACAAGAAAAGTGAAATACTTGTCAAGATCAGAGTCTTGTAAAACCATTTCTTGAAACTTGTGTTCTGACACTCTAGAGCAGATAGCATTTCATTATTGACCAGGTCCTGAGATTGTTTGCTCACTGTTTTACCCAGGTGTAGTTTACTGAGGACTTCAAGAGACAAGGCTAGAAAAAGGCCTTACAAACTTACCTAACTAGTGGATCTCAATGCATGGTCTGTGACCAACATGTCATTCAGAAGGCCCACCAACATTTCTCACAACTATAACAAATTAAACCAAAAAACAGACTGACAAGGAGAGTCTGAAGTTCCTCTGGTGCATTACATCCTCTGTGTTGTTACCCACAGCCTGTCAATGGCTGTTGAGCATTAATAATTTCTCAGCCCCAATAGAAAGGGAAGGTGGAGAGCTAAGGGTCTGTGTCAGAAATTTTGATGAGCATAGGAACAGAATCCTGAGCTCTAATTCCAACTCTGAAATTTAATTTCTTCCTGTGAAAGACATTAACGGTATACCTGTCTTCAGTTTAAACAATATGGATATTTCTGTGTCCTTAAGATATTAAGAGTGACTGAATTTTGTAAATTACTGTCTTAAAGGTACTTATAATACTGACTACACAGATGTTTTGTCTTCACCTCACTGTAATTTTGTTTCAGTAGCAGTAGTTAGTATGTTCCATACTCCAATACCCATCTTTGAGCTATCCATTCTGGGCTTTCTTTAACAATGTTGTTTTATTACTTACTAAGTAAATGTCAACATACAAATGCTTTTTTTTTTACCTTATTTACTTTCTCTAACTTTTGCTGTCAAGAAAAAAATAAAATATTCACAGTACAACAAACTGCAAAAATCAGTTACATCTTGTAGAAGGGGGTCAGTGGAAAAAAATTTATTTTAATTTGCTCATAATGAGCCCACCAAAGAACTCATGCAAGTATTGTCAAGCAAATTACTATCAGAAAACATGATGCCCTTTGATCCTTCTTTTTTATCTTTGTTTCATATATCTTAGTCACTCAGGAAAGGAGAGGTATTTGTCAGTTGAGATCCCTCATTTAATGATATGCTACTATGCTGATAGCAATGCAAATGTCTCCAGTGTCACTAAAAAGTGTTTTATGCACTAGAAAATGTCATGCAAATAATACAACAGAAATAAAACCAGGTCTGTTAGCAAACAGGGGAGAGAAAATATTGACCTGAAAGTAAGAGAGAAAAATTCTGTTTCATGCTGCAGTCCGTATCACTGGAGTCCTTTAGAGTCTACCTGATTGCTTAAGCTAGATAATATGTAGCTGGCACTGTGCACCATTGGAATTATGAGCTTGAGAGAGCCCCCAGAGGGCTGACTTCTGCAGAAAACATTCTATCTGATTTCTTTTATTTCTTCCTTTTCTTCAGACATACTATAGATATCGATGTTTTAGATTATAAAGCATATTGAACTACATTCAGCACTGGTATAACTGCTGATTTCAAAGCGGTTGAATACAACAGACAAGGATTGAGCTTATTGATTTTAGTTCAGATGAAAATTGTGTCCTTATTCTCAACTTAATTCATTTATGAAAATTCTTTGTTCAGCTTCTCTCTCCCTTTTCTTGTATGCGTGGGAGTGAATTTTTGCATGGTTAGACGTATTTTATTTTTGTATTTTTTATCTTCTAAAATTAGTTGGGTAATCTGCCATCTTCAAAGACATTTGCCTAGCAGGACTTGCAAACTGATTGCAATGAAATTAACCCATTTCCATGGAGGCAAGATACAGGTTAAATACCATGCCTGAGGCGTGGAGAGTACAAATTCTAACAGAGTTCTTCAATAGCTGCTAGGGGGCAGAACATATCATTATCAGTCACAGCAGTCCTAAAACTTTCTTTATGCATTTTCTCTAATTTTGTATTAAACACTGCAACCAGATATAAAATGGATTTCTTATAGAATTACTTTTAAAAGATCTTTACAATTTTCACCTAAGTGAAACAAAAATTAAATTCTTTTACAAAATGAAACATTGAAATCTTTTAAGAAGTGAATTAATAGATGCATTTCTTAAATTTGTTTTGTTTGAACATTTTATTTTGATCAATGATTTTCATTACAAATTGCTGTAACTCTAATTTTTCAAAACAAAAATTAGTTCAAGAACTAGAAGTTTTCATTTTGAAAATGTCAAAGTGGAACATTGCAAATATTTGAAATTTTTTTTCTAGCATTTCTGAGCAAGAAATTTTTGAAACTGATCTCATCCTGAAGGCAGTTTCCAATTTGGTTTTTCAGTTGAAAAAGTTGTGTCCAAAAGCTCTTTACAATTCACTAGTTGCAGTGCAGATGGCGTTGACACTCAAGGCAAGTATTTTTTCTAGTTTCTTTTTTCAGCTTACCTAACTCTGTACCCAAGTTATCTTTTAAAGTATTTGGTAATTATAATCTTGGATGGTGTGAATTGGAAATGTACATTTTATTATTTGCTGCTGAGTAATCTATCTGAGGATGATCCCATCAAATAAGAAGTAGTATTTTCTAGTAGTAAAGCTACTGATTATCTCGTTTCTGATTTCACTGTTAAAAGTTAAAATCTCTTCACTGCTCCACTTATCTCAAATGCACGTACACTACAGACTTGAAAAACAAAGACTGTTATTTATTATTTTTGTCCTATTTTTCAGTCTCTGCTTAGAAGTGCAAAATTTAAGAGCCCCTGAGTGTATTTACCTACTTACGCTCTGTTGTGCACGTATATCTGAATGCTGTACAAGACATTGGGATTTCTCTGCAATCATTTATTAGCCATGTTATACAGACAATTTGTTCTGCTCCTTTGGTGCCAAGTACTAGTAACATAAGGGTAGTACTACATGATGTAAAAAAAGAGAGCGCATATCTAAAATTGTTCCTTACACACTGACTGCTCCACATAATGATGTTTTTTCCATCAGATACTAAAAACAGGTTCAGAGAAGGTGGCAACAAATAGCCTTTAGTAGTTACAAAGATCAAGATGACACTTGGCCTGCAACAGTCAGACATCATAGCCAAAATAAAAGAGAATGTCTATATATTTAGTTGTAGATTTAATAAACATTCCTATTGCAAGTTCGTATCATCAGGCAGGTAATAATAGGAAATGCAAAGCAGCAACAATTTAAGAAAGGATGCTATGCTCACAAGATTACTTTGAGAAAAAAATGAATTAATGCAATCTTGTTAAAATCCTTTTTCAGGTCCTGCTAGTGGACATTTACTGAGCTGATGTTTTTGAATGCAGCCACTATATACAATGGAGCTAGTTAACTGAAACTTTGATCTCGGCTCTCCCAGTCTTCCCCTCTGGCGTGCTTTTGGTGTTCCAGTACATCTGCAAACTCTCTGAATTACTATTCTTCCTTCTGGTGCTTTGGTGAAAATAAAGCAAGTAAAATACAGACTTTGCAAAGTCCTTTCTAAATTATTTGTGCTTTACTTCCTCCATGTGTAGATGTGAGATATTTGCATTAAAGTAACAATATCTGCGCATAAATCCAAATTCAAGATGGGTATGTAGTCAGGTTACTTCCCTTGAGTGGCTTCCCGTGATCTCCTACCTTACCTCTGAGAAAAAAAATACTGTTTTGTAGACTTTTTGATTGAATGAAATATTATCCAGGTTAATAGCTGTTAATGGTCTAATAGCTTCTGCTGATATCTTGGTTCAAACTGGAGGGTAAAGGCAGTAGGGGAAACAGTTTGCAACCAAAATGGAAATTGCAGTTTGATCAAATATTCGTAATAGCAAGCTGATTACAATACCAAAGGCAAAACAGAACCTATTCATAAGTGCTTCGCCTATGTTTCTCATGGTAACATCAACCAAATAAACAGGTATTAGTGAAGTTCACATTCTAGCAATAGTTACTGTTTAATTGGTGAAATTGGTGAAATGGTGAAAAGGTCCATTCCCTTTTATTTTATCCACTACTTACGACCAAGTTTTACTAGTGTTTAATTTGATATTGTATATTCTTGGATTCAAAACTCTTGGCCCATTTTTTTTAGCACTAATATAAAATATTCCATGAGATCTCCCATTGGTTCATTGCAAAGATCACTGGGTGCCTTTTTGCCATCTCTTCATTGCTGTGGATTTTCTTCAGATGGTCCCTTTCAGACACTCTTCATACTGAGCTGGCTGCACCTACTGACATGTTACCATATCGTTTGATTTTGTCCTGTCCATGACACTTCTTTCTGCCTCATTGCTTCTTGCTCTTTGGTTTAAGGCTTTAGCACCTCTTCATGGAAGGAATTCCCAGGGGTCCTTTGTAGGTCTGTCTTAAAAGTTACAATTAATCTCTTTATTTTTTTTGTTAAAATGTTGAAACTCAAGGAAGAGGCCAACTTTCAATTTTTCACAGAGAGTACACTATATTCTTTTTATAATCTAAAAATTTTGCCAGTTCTCCCATAGGTCTAACGACTAAAACTGGGGAAAATGAGCTTAGCTGTATTTGGTGCTGTGACCTTTCCGTTCTATCAACAGCAACTGTCTGTGTTGTAAGACATTTGTTTTGGTCCCATGTAGTAATACCAGACTGCATATCAGACTTTTAAATGACTGACTACTCCTGCTTCATTTTAAATAACATAGATGTTGTGACTGAATGAGAAAAGAGGTGCGTGGTTTGCACAGGGTAAGTTTCTAGACTGCTCAATTAGCTTATTTTTGTGTAACATACAGTAAGACATGTGGGGTTCATATCATTAAATCAGGAATTACACTTTATTAAAACTGAACAGACAATGAACTCTTTATCTTCTCTAGTTATCACCAGCTTTTTCCCTGGAGCAAGGAAAGATGTCAACTTCATTGACATCTGGCTCTTAGCTTCTACTTATTACACATGCAGTCATGAACCTTTACTGCTACAGGGTCAACATTTGTGTTATTTATCATTAAACTTGAGCAATGAACTTATATTCTTAGATTTTAAAAATCCCTTTTGTTGAACACATTCCCCTTTGACTTTAAAAACATTCAGAATTCTTTATCTGAACAAAAGTGGAGAAAAAATACACTGGGATGAAATCTCATCAAATTCTTTCTCAATGTAAATAGTTCAGTGTTTTAAATTATATCATTGTTCTCCATCTTGTCTAAACCAGAACTAGAAGTTGTTATACAAACCTTAGGTTTCTAAATGTAGTAGCTGTCTGTTCTGTGAGCTGATGACTGTTTGAGATCACGTCACCAAAAAAAATTGTTGTTAGTCTTTATGTTCACCAGTTTATCAATCCCAATATCCAAGGGGAGTGAAATTTCTTTCTAACTGTACAAATCATGCATCCAAAAAAGGGAAAGGAAACAGGTCAGGGAGAAGACACGATGTTCCTTCCCCTGCTTTGGATGTTATACAGATAATAAATCTTGGCACTGTAAGTCCTTCACCTGCCTCCTTCAGTTTAATCCATTTCAAAACACTTGGTGAACAGCCCTTTACAGTCCCTGAGGTATGAATGCCATTATTTATGAAATTCTGAAGTTGCAGTACTCTTGTATAATCTTATACTAGCAAAACGATTTATTCTATAACCTATGCTTTCCAAATTATTCTCAAAAATGAGATTTTGCTGTTCTGCAGATTTATTGATCATGACATCTCTTTAAAAATCTGGATATTAAGGCTCTAGTATTTTTGCTTTCCATTGTTTCATCAAGAGAAAGAAATTGGAAATTTTTCTCATTTTAGGCATTTAAGTTTGAAAAGCCAGTAAGATGCAATAAGGTCATGGCTTTAAAGATGCATTCTAGCACTGCTGGATGTATCACAGAATAGAAGATTGATTTACCATGTCTCCTTCAGAACATTCAGGTTTCATGACTTTGTTTTATGATAGGACTTAGAAGTCCAAATTAGCTACTACTTTTTCAGTGGCAGTAGTCAGACAAACAAACTTTTAAGGAAAGCTTTCTAAGAGCTAAAGGGGCAAAATCATATAGGAAAATCCCTACCCAACTTCCTACCTTTTGTCAGAAGATTCCCAGAGCATTAGTCTGATGACATACATTTTCAGACATATGCACACACCTTCAGGGAAGCACATGATTTAATTTATTTTTTTAAATGATGTAGAAATAAAACAAATGGGGTTTTTTGGTAGAAGGAAGACCTAGAACACTTTGCTTTTGATAGCTATTTAAGAAGCTGCTAATTTATTCAGAGGTTATGTTCAGCATCTGCTAATTGTACTCTTGCACTTGATGATGTCTCTGTTTTGAAGCAAAAGACAAGCTATGAAATTGGTTTTTAATCCCTCCACTCTTCCTGGATCTTATTGGCTAATAAAACCTTGTTTTGTTTTAGTAGAAGCGACAGAACCTAATAAAATAGAAGCTGTATGACAATACCCATTCTAATCCTATAACATCAGGGAGTTACAACTTTCTGAAGTGAGGCTTCTGCCTTTAGTGCTTCTCTCTTCTAGATTCGGTTCATATCTGAAGACACAGTGTTACAGGGTAGAGCTCTCTTTTTTTTGTTTTCTTTTGTTCTGTCCTTAAAGTTTAAGTAAAACAAATTCAGACAGCACTCAATAGAGGGGGTAACAAATTATTTCCTCCAGTTATATATATATCTGTTTATAACTTGTTTTTTGTTTTTCAACAGTTCTGATTCCAAAATGACTCAGGTAGAGAATTTAGTTTTGCTGTGGAAGTACTCTGCACTAAGGAGTGCTTTGAAATATTTTTGTGAACGTTGTTTTTCATTTACTGAATTACGACCCATAGAAAACTGACCTGCAGGCATCCACAGTGTATTTGGTAGGGGCTTTAAATAACTTTTGAGTGGCTTCGAGATCAAAGGAAAGCTGTGTTTTCCATACAAACTTAATTAGTAAATGTGTAAAGGGAGTACGAGGAGGCATGCATTCTTCAAAGGCCCTTAGATACAGAGGAAAACATCAGGTGAAGCAAGCTTTGAGATTCCTCTCATTATGCAACTCAATCCTGATTTTCTGAAACTCTTGGCCTTTGGCAGTCTGAACAGTGAAATATGTAATTAATTTCAAGTAGGTGTGTAAGCCCATTTAAATAAATCATGTGCAAGTGCTTTTCTGGGGCATAATAGCATTAGGTACGTTTTAAACGCTTTATACAATTGGAGGTTAGTCAGGTATTCTGATATTCTTATGGCATTTCTTTTCATATATGTCTTAGTGCATGACACCCCTATAGATAGATATTGCTATAAATAGATATTTTAGGTAGATATTTTGCCATCATTAGAATTAAAATCTAAGTGTCATTACATTCCTTCCTCATAGCATGCTCAGTTATATCACAAACACACTGATATCAAAGTTCAGTCTCAAAATGTCTGTAAAACAAGAAGAACCACACTGTGGAGGGCAGATGGTTTGGCTGTTACACTGAAAGTACAATTCCCCATGATCTCGTGGTGTGGCACAAAGGAAAGGTGATTATTTGTTATGAAGTAAGGCTGAGTATTTTGCTTTTCTGGGATGTGATGAAACTCAGGAACTTGAATATCCCATCCATTATTTCTCTGTCCACTTCTACAGGATGTGTGAGTTTCTTGAATATTTTTGCATTCTTGTTTCACTGACAACTACAAATAACCAAACTATTAAAAAAAGACAGCTTTTAAGACAGCTATTGAAGGTTATTTTGAAAAATAAGGTGTTTAAGTTCAGCAGTACAAACTGTACTGTAGTTCTTCAGTCACTGTGAATGATCTAACAAATATTTTATCTATTTAAGGTGAGTTTGGAGAAGTGTGCAGTGGACGTCTGAAGACACCGGGAAAAAGAGAAATACCTGTTGCAATTAAAACTCTAAAAGGTGGCTATATGGACAGGCAGAGAAGAGATTTCCTGAGAGAGGCTAGTATCATGGGACAATTTGACCACCCAAATATAATTCGCCTTGAAGGAGTCGTTACAAAAAGTAAGTTACTATTAATACTAATATTAATAGGTTTTTGTTGTTTTTCCCATTCTGTGTTATTTAGTAACAAAATTAAGCATTACTTCTACATTCAATATGGATTGCAATTCTCAGAAATTATCTGAATCACAGAGTGACAGTGGATACTACAGAGTTTGGGACCATAATAGGAAATGCATAGCCTATCTGTTTTCAGTTATAAATGTTTTGTTTTCATTTTTTAATAAAAATCCTCCTCATTCAAATAAAGTCTTTACAGATTCTTATGAAATAGTGGAATACAGTAGAGAAAGCCATAAATGTAACTGAGTTGACAATGAAGACAAATAATCTTGTAAGGTAGCAGCTATATTCTTCTCCCACAAGCACTCATTATTTATTTTGTTTTACTGATTTTGGTACCAGAAGAGATCAATTTCCTACTTTAAAGAAGTAAAATGTAAACTCTTTTAAATTTATTGTACACTCGCAAATGATTCACTAAAATTCCAGAATAATCTATGAAATGTCTTACTCTTTATACCTGTTGCAGCTGCCAAGAGATACCGCTTGTCTCTGAAATCTAGCATTTTTAGCCGTGGACTTTTCTGAAATGCTGAAATATCTAGCTATCATTTAAGTATTAAGTAAAAAATTTTATTAACATGCACATAATTTCTTTAATGCCAACTTTTTGAAGTACTGAATTGAAAAACTCATAAATTACACTCTTCTCAAAATTAATCGTTGCCTCAACTAAGCCATGTTGGACATACAAAACAATGATGTCCTCTTACCATCACGGTAAATGCAATAAATACGGTATGAATATTTCCTGTTTTCACCTTGTTACAATATCAAAAGCTATGTTTGGAAAACACAATGTACTAGACAAAGAGGAAAGTATAGCTCCTGAACTCATGTCACTGGAATGGAATTTCAATAGGTTTATGGCACGACCTTGTTCAAAGCTGTCTCTCTGTGGTTCTAAATTAAGACGAAGAGGATTTTTTTTTTTCTTCACACAGTATTGCAAGGATAAATTTATTATTATTTAGGAATGACTGGTTATTAGACTAACAAAATCCATTGTGTTGCAGACTTCTGGGAGGATATGGCTTAGTCTCCTCCATTGCTCTCCTGTCAGTAACTGCTCTGCTGGCAACAAACAAGAACACGAGTTAATACTGGCTGAGCAACATTGGAGATCTTTGTCAAGAGATATAAATATGTAGGAACTTAATTGAATTTAGCTCCTAGCTTCATAATGAGCAGTATAGCAGCAATTAAATTCCACCAGTGTCACCAACATGGGCAGTTTATGAATCAGTATCACAGGTATGACTAGGATCCATGCGGTGGATCTAGTAGTGTATGTCTCATTTCTGAAAAAGACTAATGTCTGTGATTTATGAATATTGTTTAAATCTAATTAGATGGTGCACACAGAGTACAGTATAATATACTTGGCAATGGCATGATTGTTTAATCTTTGCCACGTTTATAAATTTTCTTTCTGTAATGTCTCGTCATCAGTCTAGAGAGAAATGAAGATTGCATTCAGAAAACAGAAAAAAACCATAAATCAGTGCTCAAACGTTACAGTATTTGTTCCTGTTCTACAGGAAAAGTAATTATAAATAACTGTAAGTCAAGAAGTCATCATTAGCTGTTCTACTTTTCTCTAAGGAGCCAACAAACTTTATTATTGTTTTTGGAATGTTTGCTTAGATGTAATGTAAAAATAGTAGATGTTACTGTTACAGTCACACTGTCCTATAAAAAAATATTCATCTCAGATATAAAATAAGTAGAGAAAGTTAGAAAGTAAATATTTTGGGGTCAGGCAGGTTTAAAAAAATAAAACAATTATACAGCAATAATTATAGAATGAAAAAAATACATGAGTTATCAACAAATAAGGCACAGAAAATGCAAGTTTCGTAAAGGACAAAGTTGTGCAGTACTGCTCTGCTGCAGGGAAGAAGCTAGGAGGCGTGCTGAGCAATGGACACACGCACTCTGCTATGCTTTTCTTTTGCCAGTTTACCTTTAGGATGTTGTCTTGCATTTGTACTGCCCCATCTGTGGTATTTAGAGAATAACATGACTTCAGCTGGGAGCAGAACAGCTACCTTGCATTTTACTAAATCCTAAATCTAGAATTGCACAAGCCAACACAGGAGAGGAATTTCCTATAACTAAAAGGTGTGCTGTAAAAGTCAGACAGAACCTTGTCCTAGCCAAATTATTTATGCAATGATAGCATGATTAAAAGGTGTTTTGTGTTAAAACTTAGATTAATAACAGCAGAAACTATTTATCTGATGTGCATTGCAGTTCCACTAAACTATAATGGCACATTGGATGCAGTAAATTTGATTAATAGACGTGTAATGCTCTTCTTAGCACATGCTTTCCTCTTTGTAACCATTAGTCATTAACTTCCAGCAGTTGCTGATATATATTGCATCAGTTTGTAAGCAGTACCTTCCATTACAGTGTCATTGACTATTGAACAAAAAAGAAAAAGGATCTGATTGTAATAAGCAGAAGTGCTCTACCAAGTCAATAGCTATTGACTGGGGCAATAACAAATTCGCCTGTTCGTTACAAATGAGAGCTTTTATCTGCTGCTACCAGCTAAGCAGATGTTAACTTTTAAATGATACTGTTTTCAAAATTGCTATGGAATATGTACTGTACAGGATGAAAAAAATGCTAAACTAAGCTTGCTCAAAAGTGTGTCTGAAACAAAGTCTTAATCCCCTTTCCTGATTGCTTCATTTCTCATTTGTCCTAACTGCGATCCCTAATCACAGAGAGCAGTAGGGAGAACAGTTGCTGTAGCACAGGCTTTCTGTTATCAGAGAGTTCATTTCAAGGGCAATTTGCCAGACCAAGGCAAATACAGTGTAGCACAGAATCTGGATCCAATCATTCGCTTATATTGCTCGTCAGAAGTCACAAGAGAAACTTTATTCCTGTTCGGTTTGTTTTAGCAACACCATTCTTTGCTTGGTTTGCCAGAAAAGGCTGCTTATTGCCTCGCAAATTTATGAGGGATGCTTAGGCATTTTATAAAACCCTCCGTGTTTCTCTTTCAGGTCTTTTTAGCACAGTGATAATTTTGGGACCTCTTCTTGGGTGTGTCAGAGCATGCTCAGCTGAGTTATATGTTATTGTCTAAGCTGCTGCTATTTCATAAACATGTATAAGAAAATTAAAACTTCTTACTCCAGCACAAGCATATGTAACCAGCACTGAGATCTGGGCTATAAAGAAGTAAGATGGGTCTTCCACTTCTACGTTATGTTGAAGTCTGTGTTACAGACTTTCCACGAAAAATCTGTGAAGTAAATTAAAGCTATGCTTACAGCAAACGCCTGCCAACATAACTATGTCTACAAGAGACATGAAAAAATGGTCTCTGACAGTTGTAACTGTACTGGAAGAAATCATTAGTGTTACACTAGCCAAACTGGAATCTATAGTTAGTTTAGCTTGATGGTATCTTCCACAATAAAGTGCAGCCTTGTCAGTACTGTGTAATACTGTGTCAATACAAATTATCAATGCATGCAAGGGCTTTGTTGTAGTCATAATCTTAGTTTGTTCCTCTCCCCTTCAGACTTTACCCCAAGTAACTTTCAATTGTTAAAATTAATTTCTAAAGAATTGCTTCCATTTCTGAACTTTGACTGCTGGAGGATTTGCACCTGTCACATGTACAGGAGAAATCTTTTTAAGGCATTCATTTTCTTTAACATGGAGATTGTTACTCTCCAGAAGAATTTCCAAATTAATCCCTTCACGAAAAGAGGGTGAATAAAGACAGCACCTAGATTTTTGGTTCTGTGTAAGCTCACATCCTCATAATGTTGAGTCTGGGTTTGGAATGACACCTTCAACTTCCTTCTTGTCTCCTCACGGTTTTGCTTTAGTGGCTTTCAAATTGTGAATGCTATTGCAGTTCTGAAATCTTTAGTCAGTCATCTGGCAGATGAAATTCAAAGCTTTAATCATTGAGTTTCTTTTAAATTATTGTATATAACCTGTTCAGTGCCAGAAGAGTCCTGAGGTCAGTGTACCTTGCCTTGTCCATGAGAAAGGCAAAGCAGCACCATGATCTGCTTTCACTCTAATTTGCAGTATGTAGCTCTTCATATCTGACCCATTTTTCATTTTTCAAAAATGCTGGAGATAACAATGAATTTTTTTTTTTCAGCCAAGACATTGTGTTCTAGGCCTTTGAGCCCTTAGCATAATGAATCTAATGTTGCCCTTTTCTGAAACCTGTTAACGGGTTGAGACTGTTAAATGGAGTTCAGAATTCATTTTGGAAGGTGACATATTTTGCAGTACATGTGTCTATTATACACAGCATTGTATATTTGGCTGTTACGCAGAAGTATTGAGGAAGTTTTGTGGCAGTGTTTGTAACATGCTTACCTTGGTCATGGATGGTGAAATTTTACTCCCAAGAAATGTGATTGTACAAAGTTTAAATGTTGATCTTTTAAGAGTTGTGACTATTTGAAGTAGGCTACACCATGATAGCTTACCCAATATGATTGATTATTATTATACACCAAAAAAATGTGACCTACATTACAGTATTTATCATTGATTTCTGAAAAGTAAAACCTTTAGGGCCAATACAAAACATACAATGTTAATAAATTCCATATTAGCATTATAGTATTGTTTCTAACCTACCGTGTAACCAATTTCAAATCTTGATATTTACTTCTGTCAGTAATCTCAGCCCATCACTGAGATATCAATGGCATCTCCAGGCACAGATGTACTTCTGGGAGGCCAAAATGGCTTCAGATCCATCCCTTCAACCCACCCGTTGCACTAGTAGCAGTTGCCTCTGACTTATGCAACAAAGATGCACAATGAAGACATTATTCATCCCTGAATATCTTCCGTTCTGCTTATGGACAATCCATGGTGACAGAGTGATGGTGAGACTACATGTGTCACATTAGCCAGTGGGCTTTACATGGCACTAGGTATAAAGCTGAATTTGTCTGATGAAACGTATTGTAGCTGTGCATATAAAGACACACAAAAGAGCAGGATCTCAGTTATGTTATAAATTGTTCAGTAAGTGAAGCTGTAAATTTAAATTTGGCTCACCTTATTTTCCTTTGTATCCTGTTTCATAGATAAATATCACAACATATTACTGAATTTAGCGTTGCTGTGGCCAGCAAAATATCACAAAACCCACAACTACAACCTGCACTGTTTACTAGATTATTTACTAGATCAATTTATTAAAATATCATCCCAAATAAAGAGTTGAAATGTAGACCTGTGGACATGACTGCTGTAACATGGACAAAACTAAGTGTCTATAGCCTTCTTGCAAAGTAGGTTGCCCTTCATGGACTGATATTCGAAGAATGTAATTAATGTTGACAGTACTGATTTATTTTTAAACATGCATATATGCGTGTGGATATTTCAGTTAACATGCAAACTACCACGCATTCCATTTTTTGAAGGTCGCTGGCAAAAATTAAGAATGCACAGTACTTGATTCTCCTGAATGACACATACTTAAACTAGCTTTTAAAAATTAATTTTTTCTTTCATTCATTAAATTCTGATAATTATTTTTTTTTCAAAAATCAAGGGGCTATTATGGTTTCCTGCAGTTCAAATCAGTCACATTCCTGTGTTCTGCTTCTCTGTTTTGCAGCTATCAAGCTATACATTATACCTGTCAATTCTGCTGTAACATCTTTCACAGCATGATAAGCAATGAAGAAAAAGCATATTGTCAAACAGCTAACGTCTTGTTAACAGCAGCTTAATCTGACCATGATACAGTATCTAACATAACTAAACTTCTATAATTCTACTTTTATAGGTTACATCTGAGAAACAGGATTTCACTTTCTTCAGGACCCTTTGCCTTCAGATGTCTGTATTCAGACATGTAGGACCTGACTTTCAAAGATATCTAGATGCTTTGATGTGAGATGTGGTTCTAGCAGAAAAATAGGTGACAAAAATCATTCATGCCAACAGCCATAAAAAGATAAAGCCCTGTAGATAAGAAAGAGATTTTTTTTCTTTTTAAGGAAAAGCATGGTCATCAATTTGCATAATTAGCATTATTATTAACTGCAAGTGATTGCATTTCTATATATCTTCTGAAAAAAGTATGAAATTTCTTCCTCCACCGTGAAAGTAAAGAAGCATATGGTACAATAAGTTAAGAAGCAAGATAGTTATAATGTGTAGGTGATATATGAAGGATTGGGGCCTTTTTTAACAACTGTAACCAGAAGATTTAATGAATAACAGGGGGAGACAAGATCGCATTCTGCTGGCAGGTTTGCTGCAACAGCATGGCTGATCTATTGCCTTCTGTAGGAAAATTATATAAGCAAATTATGAGAACAATTATAAATGACAACTGCAATTGCAATTGACAGTTAAAGGAGTGAGAGGGTTAAAGCATGTATATAAAGCAGTCAATAATCCTGGTTCACAAGCTGTGTTTGATTGATTTGTTTTGATAACTGTACATTCATTTCTTATTCTGTATAGAGGCAATAACAGAGTAGTAAACATACATGTGACTGAGTTTCGGTAAAGTCCTGTTGCAACTTTGTTGTTGCTAAATCTTTGCTGAGAAGTGAGGTGCTTTCACTGAAATTAATGCCAAGACATGCTGAGTTTGAGAATAATTTATAATGATAGCTAAGAGAGGTTCTCCTGCATTTTAGAGCCTAGCAAAGTCAGATTATATCAGAAGCATTATTTGGTAAGCCTCAACTTAATTGTTAAATATTACATCACACTCAAAATTGAAGCAGGGTTGTGTCCTCTTAAAAGGCAAGTTAAGTAAACTTTGTACTATTTTTCAACAATAAATCATTCTCTTGTAATTCACAGAATATACGGCATTGGGCTGTGAAGGACACTGAGAGGTCATCTTGTCCATCTTCCTGCCCCAGGGCAGATTCAATTATATTTAAACTAGTCTGGATAGATGGTTGTCTATCTTATTCTCAGAAACCTCTCCTGGTGAAGATTCTACCGCCTCCCTGGGCAATCTGTTGAGTGTTTAACTATCCTCGTACTTAACCTTCCTAGTGTAATTGAATTTTTTTTTTACTGCACCTTAAGGCCATTAGCTCTTTTCCTGTCTGTGGTGGAACAGTTTGTGCCTTTCCTCTTTGCAGCAATATTTTACATTTGTAGATCGTTATAATGTCTTTACTGTCTTCAGTAAATCACACAGGTTCTGTCAAGTCTTTCTTCGTGGTATATGTTTGCTAGACCTTTGGTCATTCTTAATGCTTTCCTTTGGACTCTGTCCAGTCAACTCATATCTTTTTTAAAGTATGGTTTTCAAGAGTGGATACAGTGGATGCTGAGCCTTACCTCCCACTAGCAAGCAGGAAATAATTATTTTAAATGTAAACTGTGTTACTTTAAAGTAACTGTGTTACTTTAAATATGTGTGGTTTTCAGTAGCAACCATTGTTGGATTTTATTTTGATTTATTATTACCCATAGATCCTCCTTTGTGAAACAGCTGGCTGTCTAGTCTTCCTCCAGGATGTATTTGTGTGGTTGATTGCTGCCATCTCCATTGACCTTCTTTGTCTTCCAGAATTTTATATTATGTTTTCTCACACCTTTCCTTAGCATGCCAAGTCCTTTCATTTTGCTGTCTTTCTCAGATTTAGAAACACACTCTCAGTTCCAACACTGAAGTCATTAACGAGAAAACAAAACAGTAGCAAAAGCCCTGGACCATACTCTTTGTATCTTTCCAGGTTGACAGTGAACCACTGAGGACAGTTTTCCAGCTGTTATTACCCTGACTGTGCAATAGTTTCATCAGAAATTTCCTAGGGAAATTTGAGGAAAGTACTAAGGAAAAAGAGTTAAATCAGAGAGTACAATTTAGAATACAAGTTTGTATGGACCATGATGTAATGTAGTCAGGACTGATGTCTCATTGCTTCAAACTAGTTGGCTTAATACCTTTCTTTTGTGCTGGCATTAGTCTCTTAGTTTCCAGTTGTAGTTCTTGTACTACTAGTCACCTAAAGAATGAAAGAGTGGCAATAAAGCTACTGTAGGCTGCACTGACATAAGATAAGACTTTATACCAGGAAGGCTGTCACAGTTAGGGGAATATATCTCTATAGTTTCATGGATCACAGTTTGTTCTTGATAATAAGCTAACAGATGTGTCTTGCTTAGAGTAGTAGCCTTATTATACCAAGGTTTACCTGTTTCATCATCTTTTGAGTTAAGATAGAGTTAAGACACTTAGACTTCACTTTTGTGGGAGCTATCTAGATTAGATATCAAAATAATAGAGATAATTTGATGCTTCTGTCCCATGGCAGATGTTGGATCTAGATCCATGTCTCCTTGAGGTGACACAATGAAAGATGGGAGACATAATCATGGTGACTGTTAAGTCCCCATGGTTACTTTTTTTAAGAGAAACAGCTGCTATTCTCACTGGTTTAACTAAATTCAGAGTGAGCATATCAAACTAGTAATACATCCCTGGTGCTTTCAATTTGATGCAAAGTTATTCTCAGTGTATTATTTTAATGTTGCCTAAAGTTTGCTTGTGGGTGAAGAGTTCTTGTTCACCCTCACAGTTTTGTTTGCATTTCCGATTCTTTGAATAAGCCTACTGCCTTATATGTATGGAAGGGTCATTGTGAGGACTTACAAGTTAATTTATCATGGAATCATAGAATCGTTTAGGTTGGAAAAGACCTTTAAGATCATCAAGCACAACTATTTATGAAGTGTTTAGAAACCCAGGGGGCAGAGTGCTATTGAAGCCATAATCATTACAACTAAATAATTTAATAATGCTGGAGCCTTATTACAGAAGAGCTGTCAAATGTACTGAGTTGTAAATAATATTAATCTTCTCTAGTCCAATGGATTTTAGGTATCTGAGAATGGAGGGATGTATGTTAGTACTTCTGCAAACCTCAGAAAATGTATGTGTCATTAAAATAAACAGGTACAAGCCAGCAACTAGATTTTTATTGGTATGTTGAGATCCTTAAATAACCATTTAAAACTGATGTAAATTTCTATGTTGCTACCAAAAATAGAGCACAGTTATCTGTGCTTTCTCATATGGGATATACTGATAGTCTTTATGGACCAATAGTATTGGTGTTAGCTCTTTTAACCATGTTATGCTGCCAGGTTCTAGTTACCAGCTGTCAAAGTTAAAGCCTTCACAGAAGAAATAAGAGAATGCATTGTGTAAACATACCCTAATTCACCTAATATACAAGGTTAAATAGATCAGCTTGTATGCTTGAACTTTGATTAACTGGATGAATGTTTGAGTCATTAAACTTGTTCCAGAAAACCTGTACCTCTTCTCTGGTTTACATCTCTTTAAATTTTACATTTGTTTGCAAGTATGTGAATAAGGAATGAAAGCATAAATTTTTTTTATTCTATATTGTTTAGGCCTGTCAGTTCACTTTGCCAAATTTGTGATGAAACAGAACATGCAAGACCAACATCAGTAATTAGTTGAAGGGAGAATGCCAGCAATGTGGTACAGGTTAATACATAAGGACCAGTTACAATCCATAGATTTACCTCAACTAGAATAAGAGCCTTGTGATCAGTTTTGTCTCTCCGAAACAGAGAGACCATCAGCCCTAGGGAACTGCTAGTTCATCAGGTAATTATGGCAGTGGTTGTCCACATGTCACACATGGTCTGTCATATAAACCTCTGCCTCAAGAGGTTGTATTGTGGTCTTCACTACAGCTTAAAGGCTCATACCTAAATGTCTAATGTAAGGCAACAAGCTTGAGATATCTTTAACAGCAGATTCATATGAAGAAGAATAATTAAAATATGGATTAGTAATTTTCACATTAATTATCTGATACTATATTTTATGGAAACATGAGAGTTGGATGGGAGGAAAAGAAACCTTTGGTTATTTACAGCATCATCTTTTTAATGCAAGGATTGCTACAAACTATAGTTGTAATGCTTTGTATGGGACAGAAAGAGAGCAGAAATGAAAGGAATTTCTTGAGAAGGAGGTAATGCCAGTTTGTTTTAGAAAACTGCAGATAGGTTTCTCTTGAGTAATGACCAGATACATCCTCCTCACAAAGGGATCAAAGCACTTGTATGGAGTATTGCCAGTCGGGACATGCTTCCCACATACAGATTAATTTTCCAGTGTACAGAAGTAAAAGCTGCTGACAGTAACCAATTTCAGTGATTAGCAAGAAATCTTTTAAATTTGGAAGTGGAATAGTCATATTTTGAAATGAAAATCTGTTCAGACTTGTTTGAGTTATGGTCTGTTGAAAAGTGCCATATGTTTTCTGTGTTTTGCTCTGGAGAGCAAGTGAGAACTTTAATGACAAAGGTTTGCAGTGAACACACACCCACTCATTTTGCTTCCTGATCTCATTCAGCATTGCAACTCCAGCCAAGGCAGATAAACTATTTCTGCTTCCACAGTTCTAGAGCTATCATCAACATCCACACAAAATAATGCCATCATTTTAATACAGTTTTCATCTGTAAACTGTTTACTCAGAATCTATTAACTCAGCCCATCACTACGTTCTTTGTATATTTCTGACCTCCAAATTCCTTTCTTTACTTCCTCTCTACTGTGAGTCATGCTATATCCATTTCACAGACTATAATTATCTTTCCAATTCTTAATACATACATAGTTCAAGTTCCAGATGATTAAATAATTTAGATGCAAACTGTCCGGGATCCATTCCAGACTCTTGAAGCTTTGGTTGGAAATACAGTTTGCAAAAAAATACTGCTTCTTAAATCTTACAGTTCTTCACAGATAAACACAGCCTTGGCACTGCTTATAAATCAGGAGTAGATGATAAAACTGTTAAGGGGGACACAATTGAAAGAGAGAAGCAATGTGAAAAAAAGACACATTTTTTAAAACACCATAATTAGATGGTGTGAGTTTACAGAGTACTCAGTTTAAGCATGTTCTTAATATAAGCACAAGACACTGATGACAATCCTGTAAACATATTTTAAGAGGCAAATGTATTCAGTCTGACATTCCAGAATAAATTCATGACTACATCAATCGGTAAATATTGTCATTTTTCTACTAAACTTTAACAAGGTAATTTCTACTGAATAAAATTTGAAAGTAAATAAGTTTAGCTGATAATGACTTCATTTCAATATTTTATCTAGAGAAGCATAGTACAGAATTTTCATAATAGTAGAAATCTGAAACAAACTACTGTACTGTTGCTAGAATTGACATAATTGATTTCCTTTCTTCCTGAAACAACAGAAACTTGTTAATTTCTCCCTAGACTGATAATAAGTTACCCACTTTGGAAAAGAATTTTCACTTTTTCCTTCTTCTGCTTTTTTCCTCTGTGCTGTAGTTGAGTACATTCTTCAGCATACAAACACTGTTTTGCTGTTTTAGATAAGATTGGCAATTTACTTCCAATTTTCAATGAATGCCTTTATAAGCATTGAAAAATGTGACTTCACAGCCTGTGTAAATACTGATTGCCCAATATTCATCTTTCCAGAGGAAGATCAGTTGAGAGAGGTTTTACCACATGGCATTCACCCTTAACACCAAGTAGTCTTTGAGCTTGAGAGAAAATCTTCCGAATACACTGATATCCACAAAGAGATAATTAACAAGCACAGCTAATTTCTTCGGTCAGTAGCATTTTCAAAAAAAAAAAAGGAAGCAGAATGCCTGTGCATATGCCACAGCCCATCAGTTAGCTGCAGGAGCTGCCTGCAACCTGGCTTCTAACACAGGTTATCAGGTGTGGGCTGGGACACCTTCATTGAGCCTAGGCGTAGAGGGTTTTTTATCAAGCATATAGATTTGTAAATGTAAACCAGTATATAATACATTTCTAATCAAAGAGTTCATCTGAGGTCACAGTAATGATAGCTGTCTTCCTACTTCTAATCTTGACATCATTTACTTGAGGGAGTCACTTGGTGTTTGTAACCAAGAAGAAAATCAAACCTTTGTATTTCATTTCATTGATATTAGTGAAATGTCAATTGTATGGTATGAATGTGAATAGTGAAAGGAATCCTCACCCTCAATTTATACTCTACATTTGTTTAACAAAAAGTCACATTTTGTCAATTGACTCTGGAACTTCAGCCCCAAGTGTTTTTCTTAACTGAAAACAGTGAGCCTTTTTCAAAGATACTAATTAGTGTCTAAAAGTGGAGAACGTTTATCTCCTACTCCTTGTTCATACTGTTACAGGCTAGCAAGGCTAAAAGAGTAGATAATCAGAGCTTTAATTGCAGAACTGCAGAATGTTCAGCAGACTGCATGAATACATTCATCTTCAGATGTCACCCATGAAAAGCTATTTCACTCAATTAAAACTCACTGCAATTTTTAAACATGAAGTACAAAATTAAACCTATTATCTCTGCTTTTATAGAAATACCATGAAAAAGGACATCTGAAAATTTAAAAGCCCCTGGAACTTCTTAACCATCCCGTTTATAAGACCACATCAACATTTCACATGGGAGGTTCCTGTCTTAAAGGATGAAGAATTCCATATCATAGAAATACTCAGATTTTATGCAGAATCTTTCATTACAAAATCACAAAAACTGGGTGATCAACAGACAACTGAAATGAAATTCATATTGCTAATTATTAATGGGCTAATCGTTCCCCAAAATCATGATGTGCATGAAAGTATTCACAAAGGTTTTGGCTGATATTGCAGGCTTTGTTTTTTCTATCATGAAAACTGTAATTTTAAAGTATTTTGTTTCCAACTAATTTGATAATACACGCAGGATCATGAAATCCAAATGTACAACATACAGTGCTTGGAACAGTGTTCTGGGTATCATACAGAACTATAAATACATAAAGACTTCAGAGTTCTTGATTAGCATTGTGCTACAGCTATTTTCAGTTAAAGCACTGACTGAAAAATACTTATTTAACAGACAGCTTAAACATACATAGATTGTTTTATCCCATAGCAGCAGCACAGTATTTCAAATTACTATTCCATTAAGACTACAAAGATGATTCAACACAACACTTGTTATTGCTGTTAAAAGCCTTAATCATATTAATGTTGTCATACCAGTCTTCTCAGCAACCAGAACTTCAGTGTGCATTGACATTTAACACATCACAAAATAAATGGCTATAGTGTTTGTAGAACTCTTTTCAAGCAATTCCCTCATTTCCCCTCCCCCACAAAATTGCCTGTTTCTCTAGAAGCAGCAAGGGAAATTAAAGTAGAAGTTAATATTCTACCCAAATATTTTGCAACTTCCATCAGTTCCTCCTTAGGAATTGTAAGCTTCTTTCAGCATTTGCTTTTTCTCCCAGAGAAGTCGTAAGTAAAGCCAAAACTTGCTATAGTTGGGATTTTCTAAAATAGTGTCATTCTATGTAAATATTACCAAGTCTGAATTTATTCCCTTCCACCAATCAAGAAATAAGAGAACTCCAGCACTTCAGGTTCATAGGAAAGCATTGTCTTTCACAAGGATCTCAAGGTTAAACTCATCAGGGTTGGAGACCTGACCAGCAGCTTTACCCTATCAGGTGTTTGTCATCTTCATGTTTCCAGATAGACCCCATAAATTTAAGTCTGGAGCAGAGATTAGGGGACTTGGCCTTTTAAAAATATTTTCACCAAGAATTAGGTTATGGTGGCTGTATCGGGTCTGGCTGAGCCAGAATTGGTTTTCCCCTGTAGCAGCCCTCATGGTGCTGTGTTTTATGTTGGGAGCTGGCAGGGTGTTGATAGCACACTGGTGGTGTGGCTACTGCTGAGTACTTACACAGCACCAAGGCTCTTCCCGACATTTCCCCCCTGCAGTGGGACGGGGTGGGCAAGGTCTTGGGAGGGGACACAACCAGGACAGCTGACCCGAACTGACCAAAGGGATATTCCAGACCATATGACGTCTGCTCAGTATAAAGCTGGGAGAAATGAGGAAGGGGGTGGGGTCACCCTTGGTCCTCCGAGGCAACCACTACGCGTATCGGAGCCCTGCTTCCTGAGAAGGCCCGACATCGCCTGTTCGTGGGAAGTAGAGAATAAATCTGTTTTCTTTTTTTTTTGCTTCCGCGCACGGACCTTTGCTTCGCTTTGCTTATATTAAAACTGCTGTTGTTTTACCCACAAGGGTTGTTTTGTTTTCCTATCTTATTTTCTTTCCCTTCTTTGCCCTATTGAGAAAAAAAGGGGAAAGGGGGGGAAGTGATAGAGCGACTTGGTGGGTACCTGGCATTTAGCCAAGGTCAAACCACCACAGTGGCCTACTTCTCAGAAATGAGGCCAAAACGTGTGGATGCTTTATTATTCCCAAACCAATAAAACTAAGTAAATTCAGAGTTAAAGCCAAACTGAAACGTAAACCCAAAAAAGCATGGAAATAAATAATCCTGAACTACTCATTGTGCTATCATGTAAAAACCTCATAGTGAAAATAAGCAAAGCAGCATTTGTAGAAAACAGGTCCTTTTCTATTATTATTACTTATTGTCACTGGAGAAGAAAACAGAAATGTTTTCAGATGCACAAACCCTTCTTCAGATTATTTTGTTGAGCCTGAGTGCCAGAAAATATTGCTTGGCTACTAAAAGAGACAAACCATGAGGCCATCACAACTCCAGCAGTGGTTGTGTCATGGCAGCACCTCTGTCCCCACGCTGCCTCAAACAAAGGCAACACTAAGTCTCCCTTAGCCTACTGGCAAAGGCAGAAAAGGAAGAAGGGTTAATATTAAAGTTGCCTTATGTGTTTCATCATACATATTCCAGGTAGAGGCTGAAGTTCACTGAAGTACATTAGTGTACCTCACTGTAGGTGGCTGGTTAAACCTTAAGTCTGTTTTTTGATGGAAATTCCCACTCTTATATAAATACTATATGTGACTAGTGAAGAAGGGTTAAAAAAGTCTGTACAGTAATTCTTTATACTTTAAATTCAAGTAGTTGCTGAATATTAAAAATTTCAGATCAGGACCTTCAAAATCACATCACAGTGCTAGAATAACAAAATACTAAAAACTATTCTAGTTTTTCTAATCTTTATTTTTTCTAAACATCATAGAGCACATTCATTTTGTATTTCCTTGCTTTTCTACGGGAATTATTAAAACTTTTTTAAGAAAAAAGCAAGTTACAAGCCAGCCAGAATGTATGGATCGATTGAGTATACAGTTTTTAGTCAAAGCTAGGCGAATCCAAGGTAGGTAAGTATATACCCAAATCTCTTCCAAACCTCTGTGTTTTTTCATCAGACCTTCTGTCCACACTTCTGCTTGCACTTTTATTTTCTGCAAAGCACACATATCTCCATACACATTTTTCCTTCTTCCAGATAGGTGTATTTCTAGTGTTCACTTCTGTACATTTTTTAAGTATACCTGATCCAAAGTTTTTAAAAAGAGCTCTTTGGGAATTTGTGGTAAGTTTTGCCATTGTTTGTAACTGAAAACTGATTCATCAACAGAGGTGCGATCTTCTGCTCCCTGGATTTCTTAGAGTTGTCCTCTACATGTGTGTTATCTTCTTTTGCTCTTAGGGCACATCTGCACCACACCTATTTTGGCTACAGCATTTTGTCATAAGAGGCTACTACATCCTATTGTTTCCAGTGATCTAATGGCTTTCTTTAAGAACCATTTGTGAATCTGGCTCATTGACTACTTCGGAAGACCAATGCACTTCTCAGAATAATCACCTAACTGTAGGCAAGATACAGTTTCAGTCCTATTGAGAATAATGGCAGCTGACTTGTGAAAAGGGGCAGTCCTGCTAGGGGTGTTGTGCAGTAGGATGCTACTCTTCAGCCCTTTCTGAGAGAGAAACTTTCTTATGCAGAATAACAGGGGAGAAAAAGACATTTTGTTCTAAAATAAAATTTTCAAGTGCATACAATCTCTCTAAGATACAACAAAAAGAGAAATTTTAAGCATCTGTTAATCCATTTTTAAGACTACTGAGGAGAAATACATGATGCAGTTTGTTCAGTTTCTTAGAGAGCTTTTCCTAAAGTGTGTTTTGATTGAAGGTAACCAGCTTGCTCACAAATATTCAGAAAATCCATTTGGTTTTCATGAGTAAAACTGTAAAAATTGTTTCAGATGCACAGCAGAGTTTATTCTTAGATGAAATCGCCAACAGTGGCTATGTAACAACACGTAGTAACTGAAGTAAAATGAAGTAACGGGTCACTTTGATGCATGGTGTTGCAGATGAGTTCCTGTGATCCTTCTTCTTCGAGCCACCATCCTGACAGAACTAAAGTTAAATCTGGGTCATCTTTTGAAGTGAGATGCTGAAACCCAGTGAAGTGAGATGGTTACTCAGAGGCAGACAAAAGGAGCTCTGGATTATTCCAGGTGTGTGGGCAGCTGCATCACAGACTGGGAATGTGGCTGAAGCTCAGGGCAGCTCCCTCCTAAACAGCATATACAATTTTCCTTCTCATGGGCACATGTCAGGGAGACAGTATATACCCATGCCACCTCCTAGGATGAAAGTGATGCCTCACTATAGTTAATCTCTAATCTTAAAAACTAGCAAGAGCACCCAGGTTTTGTAATAGAGACCTTGCTTGGATGACTATTCCCCAACATAGATTCCTCTCAACTTCAATGTTTAGACACTGCTTTGTATTTGAAATTGTGAAAATTCATTATCTGAAGAGGTTCTGCCAAATATTTTTCTATATTGCCTAAAGTCCAGACCTTAAGTGGAGCAGAACAGGTGCAAAGATCTTCTGCTGGTTTAGATGTTGACATGAGTTCCCTCAGAAGGAATTCCAGTCTCACTGCTCACTGAGGACAGCGAGAAGTCCTCAGCTGCTTCCCTCTAACAGTAGTTTATATTTTGTTTTCCTGTTTCTTCTATTCATATACCTTGACATCTTGCTAAATCTACTAACATAAATAATACAATTTCCATTGTAGTTGTTCCCTTGGAGATGCATCAGGAAATGACTATTTCTAACAATTAGTCAGAGTGTACCTGATAAATTAAGATGATGTTCTAAGTTTTACATTGGCTGCATATTTAGGATATTTAAATATTCTAGTAGTACTTTCTACTTTGAGTTAAGATTCTAAGCTCTATATTTTACAACAATGAGATTAAAAATTCAGGCTGCTTTAAAAGTTGATCAAAGACAGTTAAAGACATACAAGTTCTTGAAAGCATATTCAGGAATGACAAAATTATTTGTGAGTGCTCTGGGATGACATCGTTTATTTGAGTGGAATCGGGTGAAACAAAATTGGACCACCCCTTGAAAATTTGCTGCTGAACATTAGAGTACGAATTTCCCTCTGCACAGCAAAATGCATTTCATACAGGTTTTGATTTTATTAGCTTAGGTACCAAAGAGCAGAATTTAGGCTTCAGAAGTTTTCACTGCTATTTGCAAGGTAATGGAAATCTTCCAGTGATTTGGTTGGACTGGATGACCTCCAGAGGTCCCTTCCTCCCTCAACCATTCTGCGATTCTGTGATTTCAGTAGGGGTAAGCACACTCATTTTTGTTAATTGTTGTGCTCTAATATTTTATGATATGTATTGCAAAATATTGTTCAGTGATCTTAAAAATTATATTTTCCTAAGACATGTGAGTTATGTGGGTAAAAATTTAGGCATACCACTCCATAGTGTGTCACCTTTTCCTACATGTGTCAAAAAGCTCTAAAATAAATTATTAATATCATATTCTAGATCTACAGATTAGTACATTCAAAACAGTTAAAATTATTTGTATAGATCCATGCTTTCTGAATGTACTGAAAATGTTATCCAACAAATTCATCAGCGATAAATTTTAGCCCTGCTTCTGATCTTTTTTTTCCATTCCAAGTCAAGCCTTTTAAATGCTCTACAAATTGTAATCTGACATCATAATTTAAAAGTTTTATAAAGCCATTCCTCATGAAAACCTTCCATATGTTCTCCAATAAAAGATTATGAAGTAATGTGCAATTCCTGGTGGTCTAGGAAGGATAAATCAATAAAATCATAGGAGAGAAAAATCAACCAGTTTTCAGTACTTTCCATAATGGATATATTACAAATAATTTTGGAAAAAATGCAGTAACCCTTCTTCTAACTTCCCTGAGGAAACACTAGTAACAATAAAAACAGGTTTTATTTTACAATGGAACGTGCTCATAACAGAAGCCAGCCTTCTCCCAGACATTAAGTGATAATTCCCCTATTCAGGAGGAGGAAAACTCTTTCTACATTGTCCTCTATTACTTCATTACTAAATGTTTCAGTCCCACCTTCATGAGAGTGCAGATAGGAGTGAAAACATCCTGAAGTCATTCAGTTGCTTCCTGCCAAACTGAATGTGAAAGCTCATTATAGCCCTTTGTCTCACTTCCCCAAAGCCTTCATCTGTAGAAATTTCTTAGCTGAATTTTATAATCCCTGTATGAAAAGCATCAAAACAACTCACTATATGGAAACTAATATCAGTTGTTTTTTTATATTAAATACACTAACTGTGCATTTTTTTCTTTTTTTTTACAAAATCTGTGAGAAAAGAATAACAAACTAAAGTCTTCTTTTGATGGTACTAATAAAGAGATGGTACTAGTTAAAAGAAATAACTGACAGTAATTGTCACCTCTCTAGCACTTCTCCTTCCAGTTTATTAAATTAAGCAGCCAAAGAGTTCCTTTTGAATTTGAAGCTGTTAGATACCCAAAAATACACAGCACCCAAAATGGTCAATTCCACCTGCAGAAAGTGTTAGATCAGTTTAAGGTGTAAGACGTAAGAAAACCCAACAACAACAAATAACAGGGCTGAAGAGCAGTCTGCATCTTCAGTAGGCTTTCTAATAACCTACTTCAGCCAATGTAGAGACTCTAGATATGTTCTCCTTTTTAAAAGCAAATCTCCACAAGCTTCACTAAGGTCCCACAAGTACAATTGCTATAGTGGGGAAAAAAAAAAAAAAATTCTTAGTTTGCTCCCAGCAAGGCTCAGGGACCCTGGCACAAACAGAACAAGCTGATGGCCCTGCCTGCCTGTACCTGCACAATTTAGCAGCTTCTGATGCCATCTCTGCGAGTCCTGTGGGCCCAGAGGCTGCCATGGCATCGGCTCAAGTGCTGATGACGGTAGTGGGGCAAAGAAGCCAGCAGCTGGCAAGGAGAAAAGGGTGGGATGTGGGCCCCTGAGGACGGCCACCACTGTGCTGGCACTTTACTGCATATGGGAGAAAAACTGATGGGAATGTTTACACTCAGGTCAGCAGATGTGAGTGGGTATGTACTGTCATTAACAGAATAAAACTGTGTTCAGTTTCTGTGGAAAATTCTGAGGGTCTTCTGCTGAAAGTTTCTGCACAGTGTCAGCAGCAAAAATAATGGGTCAGGTTAATGTTTCTCAGCTTGCTCAATCCCTGAGAGTTTTAAAGTGCAAGATAGTTCCTTCTAAATGCTTTTTACTATAGCACACAAGGGGCCCTCCACTCCCCATTCCAACAGAAGCTGTGTGTTTCACTTTAGCCTATTGTGTTCCACCAGTATTGCACCGGGTGTGTTTGATGCCATTCTCTTCATCCATCCATCCATCCATCCATCCATCCATCCATCTGTTCAGTACTATCGCTGAGCTGCATGGCAGAACCTTCTCTCCTTTGTAGGTCTAGGACTCTTCAGCACAGTAATGCTGAAGAATCGTGCCACTAGCCCTAGGCTGTGGGATGTGCCTTTGGTGTGAGGAGTAATGGCTGTTCCTTCTGGCTGGCCGTGCTGTCGTGATGCAAGTGCCAGGAAATGTGTGTGAATTAATATATGTGCTCTGGAGCTGAACTAAGCATATGTATTTCCTTTACCCAGCTATCTACTCTTGCCCTTCTGTTCTGTGTGATAATATGCTACTAAAACCATGCCAGTTTAGAATGCTGTACCAGTGATTTCCCTATCAAATTCTACAATTTGTGGGATGATATTCCCCTTGGAACAGCAGATGAAGGTGGAAGGCAGACTAATTGATTCAGCAGTCCCCCACTGCTTCTGAGCACAGGCACTTAGCTGTAATAATTATGAAACAGAAGAATTTACGCCGAGTTATAAACTGGCATCACAGGACTCAGTAAACGGTGTATACTTCATGAACTGTCAGCTCTTTAGAGTATTTTCATATGTTTTTACTGTTTCAATGCACTTTTCCAACTAAGATCTGTAACGGATGTAGTTTCCCATGTTAAGATGACATAATGTTCATAGTGTATAACTCTGGAGGGGGGAGAGGTTGGGTTTTTCCCTCAATAAATCCATGCCTGTAAGCTGCTAAATAACAGCTGTATTTCAGGGCACTGAGGAATCATAGCTTAATATTCATGTTTCCTTTTCCCAGTTTAGAGCCAGTAAGACCTTATACTAAAAGGTCTTCTCCTTAGTGTAACTGCACCCACTGCAAAAATGAGTGTTAATTTTTACACAAAATGGGTGTATAGCACTAGTCTCTGTATGATGTACACTAACAGAATGGCATTTCTCAAGCAAGTTGGTTAACTAAAGAAATAATATCCTAGCATCTTGAAAGTGTCCAGTGCGGTTGCTTTAAAGAGACTGATTAAATTAAGCATTAAGATTTCTATTGCTATCATACACCTCTAAAAAATGAATATTGCTTTTGCAGCTTGGAGCACGAAGCAGCAGGATATAAAGCAGCAGGCACATTTTTGGTGGACTTTTTCTTTAGCTAAGCATGATTCTAGTTTGGAAAAAGAGGAAAGATTACATCTTCATTGACAAATAAAAAAAAAAAAAGTTCAGATAGAAGGAAATGCAATTCTTCATTGATTTCCACACGGAGGTTTGTAATATTTCAGAGAAGCTAGTGTTTTCTGTTTATCATGATCCCACCTCCCTTCTTCTTTGTTGTGTTAGCAAAGAGCTTTTTCCCTTTCTGTCTTGAACATGGTTTTTTGTTGCAGATTTTCTGTCAAAGATTTCATGAATGTTTATGCAAACAAGTAAAAATTTGAGTAAGCTTCTAAATTGCTGTAAATGCTCAAAACTCTTATTAAACCTCTGTCCTTCTGGTGGTGATTGATGGGACTTACAAGAATTAATTTTCTTTCCCAACTACCTGCAGTGATAATCAACTTCCGTATATATAGTCATGTAATGTCTCAAACCCTGTTCACATTGTACAGACAATAATACCAAAAGAACCCATTTGTTCATTCTGGGGCATATGCTGTATTTTACTTTATGACCATGCATGTTTTAAGACAAATGAACTTTCAACCTCTCCTTTGTCTGCATTTTTGTGTTGGTGGATGCTGATCAGGGCTGAGTGTTACCAACCTTGTCCTTCTCAGAAGCTGTTTGTGGACTTCTAGAAGACACTAAATGAGGTCTTGTTCTTGTAACTCTATTCTACTTAATCAGAGATATTTTTGAGGTAATAGTAGAATATTTGGATGGGATTCAGTTGCCTAAAACAACTGTAGATGCCTACTCTTAGATACCCAACTCCTACTTTGCCTCTTGCTGCCACTTTCAAAGAATGCAAATCTTCTGCAGATCTTGCCACATCTGCCACTCAAATGTGAATGTCTCAGATTTTCTAGAGCATCTCAAATGACAAAAAGCATTTATGCTTAAGCAACTGAATCCTACCTTTTAAGTGAGAGAAAAACATTGTTTATATGTATTCTTTTACTTATTTGCTGCTTATAAAGCCTCAATAATTTTAGCTCTCTTCTTAGTATTCACAGATTGAATTGCTTGAAAATTTGCTGCTCCTTGTTTTTGTTTCTGAATATGTACAATAAGTGAAATAAATTTGGTTTTGTCTTCATTACTTTCTATAACAAAGTAACTTATTGTAAGAGTGCTAGGAAACTCGAGTTATTTGCCATTTAACACCATCAAAATGTAGGAAAATGTCAATGGTGAAGCTCAAGCTGTTTGGCTTTTCTGAATGTCTGTACATATGGCATGTGACTCACAGTGGGTGTACTTTATGGTTGGTATAATTCATATTTTGAAATAGAGAAGCAAAGTTTTATTTGGGAAGTCTTCATATGCTCATTATTTAGCCTTCATGTTTTAAGATGCTGTTTAGGACCAAACATCTTGGACTTAATGGAACAATTTTCCATTCTAAAATTGAATTTCTATGTATTGCATTCTGGACTCTCTATCCATGATAACTTCTGAAAATATTTTAAAATGAAAGCCATGGAATTTGGAATCACTTTTACAAGAATGCCAAAGGCTTTTCTGGAGTGGCCAGAGGGAACTTTAATGCCTTATCTTTAGCTGTTGGATATAAAAATACTGCATCCAGAACACTAATTAAATGGATTATTTTTCCACAGACTGCAGCAGGTCTAATAACAAATTTAAAGGACAAGCATATTGAGGAGAAACAGTAGAACTCTTGCCTGAAAATAGGAGAAAATTTCAAAGCTCTCTTAGGCTACTTTAAGTTCAGAAAATACATATGTGTGTTTTGAGGCTAAATTTTCCTTGTTATATTTTTATTAGTTAAAAAAAATCCCAGCTGTTGCATAAATTTTAAGAGGGCCGTTTATTTTTCTCATTGTATATAAAGATGATTTCTGTCTCTCAAAAGAACAAATATGAGATACCTGCAAGATGATAAAAACAAACTTGCCATTGCCTAAATTTTTGGATGGATGCTTGCTTGATGTACTTGCAAAAATACACAATTTATTCTGATTGTCAATTTAAATTTATTGCAAGGTGGGAGAATCTTGACTCTTGTGCTTTTAAGCAAGATGTGTAGAGCTCTCATTTCAGATCCATTTTTGATGCTGGCATTCACTAACACGAGCTAGCTGAAATGATGTCTCTAGACCTCTGTACATACGCTGAAAGCTGAAACAGTGGATCAAATGATAAGAGTCCTTATTTATCATCACTATAATAGATATGGTACAAGTACTTATTTTAAAAGAGGTGTATGAGATAATCATCGTTTCCAGAAATAAAACTGTACATTTAGGCAGTGAGAAGAATATAAAGTTTATTATGTTGAAAGCATAAAATGTGTTAAGCTTCTGGTGAGAGCAAAGCAGAAAGGGGCCATGTCTCTACTTCTGGTTTTTGCCTGCGTCAATATATTGATAGGTGTTGGGAGATGTGATAGAAGCTCTGACTGATGTAGCTGCCCTGACACAGAAGTCAGGGTTCCACTTCTCCCCTTGCCTGACGTGACTTTTGTCAGGTGGCTTTAAAATACTAGTATAAAACACAGCTTCACTGGTATAGCTTCAGCTCTATTGGTCTGTCTTTGAGTGGTATACAATACTGTAAAATGCCTCTGTGGTATCATTTGGAATGCATTATGAATATCTAGCAGGTGTAATTTGCCTTTAAAATATCAAATTTTTCCATTCCTCCTAGAAGTGCTGGAATTCTCCACCTGCAAAGTATACAGAAAACAACCTCTTTCTGGTTAAAGCTGTGTATTGTATAATTTGGTTAAAAAGCAAACAAAGACTTTTAACTGCTTTTTATAAGATCTGTTCCAGTGAAACCACTGTTAACTCTGCAGAGATTTGGTTATTCTTTCTTTAAACAGTCAACTTCTTTTATCAGCCAAAGAACAAGTCATTTGATTAATGATCATTTTTATCTCTTTGAAAGGATCCTTTCCGACCATTGGGGTGAAGTCTCTTTCGAGATTCCTGAGGGCGGGATTTTTAAATAGCATCCTGGCCTCACATCCAGTGTCAGGGGGTGGATCTTTACCCCCCAGCATTTCCTCTGGTAGGTATTCCAGCCTATTCCCCCACATCAATTTTCCCTTCACCCTTTGCCCCATCTCTCCACACATCTTAGGGAAACAAAATTTGGTATTGGTCAGACTGGGAGATTGGATGTCCCTTCCAATAAAAAGCCAAACTGAAAGGAAAGGAAATGGAAAAGATAAATTACTTTTCAGGAACTAGCCATTTTCCTGAATCAATGTACAGGAGAAATTGTGAGGGAAACTGATCTGTAGTTAAGTGGTCAACCTAAATATTGGAAGCATGCCCATGTGCACCAGGGAAACATAACTTTAAAAATGCCTCTATAAAATCCCAGATTTTATGTGACTCTTGACTCTTCCCTAAAAATTTACATTCCCTTGCTAAAACATGGAAGCAAAACAAACTTGGAAAGGGAAAATATAATTATGTATTGATATAGTCTTTAAATCCTTTGTGTGCTTCTGTGTTTGCAACTTGTATCTCACGAAAACCACCTTAACTTTTTTTAATAACTTTTATCACAATTTGAATACTATAATTCTCTTAAAATGAGTGAGAAAGCCCCATTGCTTGTGTTGCCAGCACAGTATTCTACACTGCCTCTGGCGAGGTCCCCAGCAGGGGCACAGCTGTATGATGGCATGAGGGACCCCACAGGTAGTAGTAGGCCCAGAATGAGAAGGCCATGCCAGGTAAATGGGCTGCTATCAGATACTGGGCTGAAACAGGAAAGAAGGACAGGTTAGAGGCATCCTTTCCCAGAAAGGCTTTATGTGTTATCCATTCTCTTCTGGAGCCATTAAACACCATCTTCCACCAAAGCTAATAAATGAAGAATAAATACATGTATCCTAATTATAGTTGAAACTGGATCAAAGTTCAGTTCTGTTCCTTTCTAAACTACATACTTCTATGTAAAATTAATCTGTACATGGGCTAATGCCACGCTTGTATCCTTTCAGGACATCTTACCTGTAATGTTACTGACAGTTTTTCTCAAAGAGGAAAAATCTATCATGATAAAAGTAGGGAGAAAATTGAAAAATTATATAATGTTATTGATTTGCTATACAAAAGAAACTGTTCTACTTCTCTATGCCCCATTTTATCTATTGCAATAGTTATAGGCCTCATTAATACATGATGATTCTTACTTTTCTTAAGTGCTTTTATTTCTTTGTTTCTTTCTTTGAATAGAAGCTTCTCAGCAACTTTGATGTCTTTTCTTATGACTGTTTGGGTGTCTTTTGTCATCAGTTTGTAAAATGCGTATTTTTCTTCTCCTTGGGATATCTCAGAGCGTTTAGTAGCTCTTAGGCTATTTTGGCAGTCAGCATAACGATAAGATTGTTATCTGTAACCAAACAGCTCTGTGGAAGAGGAAATACTCCAGGCCCCGTAAAATTCTCTGTTTTGAACATAGTGTTATGTATAGCATATCACTGATTCCATTAGATTATAAATGGCTTAACTGCACTCATGAATTGGCTGCTCAACTATGTCCCTACCTACAAGCTTATTTTATAAGGTCCCCAGCACTGTTGTTTTCTGAGTGCTTGTAAAGCTTTTTATCACATTTTTTGGACTTAAATCAGAACTCTTAAATGTGGTTTGTTTAATAAACCTCGTTCAGAATTTCTTGCTATTATATGTCTTTTACTAAGAAACCTGATTCAATCTGAAGAAATACTCAAAACAGGGGAAAAGTGGAAATGCAGCTACATGATGTACAACATACACCCTAGCAAGGCAATGGAAATAAATGTTATTGTTTGATCATGTCCACAATGGAAAAAAATGAGCCAAGCAGCTACCCCACAGAAAGGGAGAGACTGCTCACCTTCTGGAAAGTGAGGATTGTCAGGTAGTTGAAAGCCAGTGAAGAACTGTGATAAATCCAATGGACGAGGTGTGTTTCTTTGAGGAAGAGTGCATGTGGGGGCGCAGGTGGTGTGAAACTCCACAGTACAAGTCAGAAATTGCTGTTAGCCCTAAGACTGCTGCTATTTAACTCTTCCTTTTTCACTTGATCATATTTGTATTTACATTAAGCACAATCTTAATTCTGAATTGCCTCTCTGTTACAGAGATGACCAGAGGATGTAATTTCCATTTCATGTTAATTTTCTAAACTGCTAAAACCAGCTTTGCTGTACATGTGAGCAAAAAACCCACACATTTACTACATTTTTGACAAAAGAAAAAAAGAAATCTGTTGAAGGGATTGCTCATCTGGGATGTGAGAGACTCAGAACTGGATCTTACTGTGCATGATTCAGTGGAAAATATAAGATCATCCTTGAATCCTTAATCACTTTAGTACAAACAGAGAAGGGATGTACCCTTTGTTCCTTTGTATTGAAAAATACTGCACTAAACACCTGACTTTTTTGAGCATTGCTTTACTGAGGTACAAAGGCACCCAAGGCAACCTTGCTCCAAGAAGGTATTTAAGCAGTGATATCTCTGTTATCGTGGCAGCCTCTGGCTGTTAGAACAGCAATAGGCAGGCAAAATCAACTGCCCATTGCAGTCTTGATGCTGTCTCCAAGGCTTACCCTCTCTCATTAAAAGTGAGAGGATTGCTGTTTGTGTGCTGGTACGGGAGAGAAGCATGCTCAATTGCTGCCTTTGATAGCACAGTGACCCCACCTTCATTATAGGAGATGCTGGGCTCATATTGGACAGTAGCTTTCATAAGCCTAACAGAAGTACTTAACATTTAATAACTTTGCTGAATTATAACCTAATTGCTTCACATATAGTTTATGTGTAAGATTTCAGTGAAATTAACTACATGGAAGGCTTAAAATGCCTGCATTATTCTGCTCTTAGGGTCGCCGGGAACAAAGATAATGAGATGGTTTTTATTTACCAAACCCTTTAACTCAAGCTAAGTGGCAGATTGACTTCAAAATAGTCAGAAAATTTATTCCATACTGAAGACAAAATGCTTTTACATCTTTTTTCTACAAAATTCCCCACAGATGTTTTAAGTGAAACATAGAACTAAACTGGAAAGCCTGCTATAAATAAGTATCTGGAAAACAGCTTGGCAAGGCAATGTAGCTGTTGATTTCCTTTTTTCCCTTTCTACTTTTCACTCAATAGTTGGGGGGAGTGTATTTCTTTTACCATGGCACTGACAGCTGATGTTCAGTTTTGTGTAATTTGGTGTCTGCTTTTGCACTGCGCAGAGGTTCACTTACGTAAGAGGTATCCTCATTTAGCCAACTTAAAGATTAACTTATGCTGCTGGCATGGGGCGTTACATCTTTCTGCATAAATAAATTGCCTCGAATGTCGGTGTTTTTTAAGCCTAGACATAACTATGCTAATGCAATAGTGCTTATATTTGAGAGTAACATCAAGTCTGTTGCTGCTATGCAGACATTTCTCTAGAAGCAAAGCTTTCAGCAGGCCTCCAAATATCTATCCTAGATTTTAACAAAAACAAGCCCATTTTCAAACTAGCTTCCTTTGATTTAGCTATCATTTATGTCACAAATTACTTAGTTTGCAGTTATCCCACCTGTTAGCAGTACAAATTAACAGGACTTAGTTGATGGGGGTCTATAATGGCAGATGGATTCACGTAAGCAATAAGTACTTTTTGTCAAGTGATATCCTTGCATTTATTAAATAGAGTTCTTAAACCACTTAGCAGTTCACACTCCTACTGATATTTACACTGGCCTGAACTGTGGAAGCTTACCCTTTCCTTCATAATTACACATGCACACACACACAAACATACACATATATACACATGTTGTGAAAACCCCAATAACTACATTGCCAGGGCTGCATCTATTTCTTCAAATTCCAGCTCTTCCAAACTAAGTACAGTGTTGTTTGCTCCATTTTGGGGAAATTCTTAGTTTACTACTCTTGCTGTGCATTGGCAGCTCTTGATTTCAGTCACATGTAAAGGGTTTGTTATGAAAATGCATACCCATATTGCCTGGTAGAAGTCATGGATAGAAAAATTTATGGTATGCTGCTGTCTTTGAAGAATGTCAGACAGATTGTTAAGCTTGCTGAGTTGGAAAGGAAGGGAGGGAGCTTCTCAACAAACTCAGACATAACTCTAGAATACTAAACCAGATGATTATCAGTTTTCTTTTCCCCCAATTTAATATTTTATTACAATTTCCAAGTACACCTGAGTGAGCCCATTATTCTTGATATTGTATAAACTGACAATTGAAAGCAAATTGTATTGACAGACCCTTATTGAACAAAATTACTCAACAAGAACCATCAAGGAGCAATTCTTCATAGTGAAACTGAACTATAATTGTGATACTCCAATAATGAGAAAAGTAACTTCTATTTTTTTTTCAGTTAATGCATTTTTCCCTACTCTGGATTCCAGCACCTAAACTGCTATTTGTTGTTAAATGAAAATCGCTAATCCTTTCTCGGCGACTAACAAATTGATTCTTTTATTGCATATGCATTTTCTAGGATATCTGAGCCAAATGGCTCTTCCAGTTTCTTCTTTTCAGCCTCAGTGCTATTTCACTGGCATATCTAGCCTATAAACCCTACAACTAATACATAATTGCATGTATTTTCTGAGGATATAACTTCAAATGTATATGGACTTTTCCTTAGGCAGGCAGAAGGTACTTCAGAACCAGAATATGGATGAGCAGAAAGTAACATGAATAGGAAGAAAAACTTTTTTTTGTGCTTGTCCACTAGGGTTTAGCTTGAACTATAGAACTGGGATTAAGCTCGGTAGGATGTGATAAGACAAGGTCTTCATTCTCCACCCTTGCTAAATAGCTCATTTCATGCTCAGATGGTCATTGTAAACAATTTCAAACATTTTAGCCCTAGATGTTCAGAAAAGCTTGTTTGCATATGTGGTCATTTTTACATAATATGCACCTCTATTGCATATTTTTAAAAGTCTGACTACAGAAAATGTGGTAATTTATTCTAACAAGCGTGTGAATTGAAGCAAGTTACTGTTCATTACTAACAGGAGCAGAAAGATAGGAAGAGGAGAGCTGGAGAAGTCTGGTGGATACACACATAAATGTATTTGTAAATAAGCTACACACAGTTATTCTTTGTTTCAAGATGAAAGGAAAAAAAAAAATCTGAACTCCCTTTTTAGCCTAGTACTAAAGCATTGGATGTGAAAGCAGATTCAGAATTGTTTGATTTTTTTTTTGTGAAGTAGGAGAGGGAGGGAATAGTTAACTTGAATAATGTTTAGGTTTTTTTGGTCTGTTTTAGGTAGGAAGCCAGTGTACCTTTACCAAATCAACTTGCTGAAGTACCATTCCCAGGCCCAAATACTGTGCATGGGAAATAATGTACATAACTTTGGATTTTACACACTGGTATTTTAACAGCTTGTTTAGGTGCCTTATACAGTTGGTGAAGACTAGACAATTTTGGACTGACTCATATGACCTGTTTGTGACTCATAGTTATGAAAATTTTACTCCTTCCCTTGAAATCCTTTTTCTTAGAAAAAAATCTAGATATTGCTAGCTGTGGAGATGTCTGCACAGTTATGGCAGTTAAGTTATGGAAGATGAACGCTTTTGGTTTTCTTCTTCATGTGTCAATGAGTTTACATATTTTTCATAATTCTTCAAGGCATATATGCTTGTCCAGAAACCTCTGCATCTGAAGTTTGCTGCTTGACCCATCTTCACTGTAACTCTTGGCTTTTGTTCATGATCAAAATCAGAGTTGAAGGGAGAAGCTTGAGAATGTGTGCCTTCATGTCTTTAAGTTATAAAACCTCAAAGAGGAATAAGAAAAAAAACCCATGAGATAACAAAAAGGTCACAATGTTAGGTCCAGTGCCTCATTTATTTGTTGGAGCCCTGACTCATGGTGTTTTGTTTACTTAATTTTGGATTTAGGACCTCACACATGTTACAACCAAAGCTGATCTGTAGCCTTCACAGCTTCTTGAAATGAGAAGTTATACCTTTCTCATGTGTAGAAACCAGCAAGATACTCATAAACCATGAAGGAGGAGGTGGTGGCTCATCAGTTTTGTATAGCTCAGAAGTTTAAAGTTTATGTAGACCAAAGGGAAATAGGAGCAAAACATGTTTGTTCAAATAGTAAATGGAAAACATACATAAAGGGTATTCTAAAGTGCAAGACATGTCAGAATCTTATAAAGATCACAATCAGGCGTAGTAATGAATAATCAAAAAACTCCCTGACATTTCAGAATAGGATTAAAATAATACCTTAACCATGTCAATATACTTATGAAAGCACAAAAATGTGTTTTACTGTAACCTTATGTATGCAATTTTTTTTATTCTGCTCATTTTCAAATTTCTGTTGTAGTTTACAGCTTCTAAATATAATACACCTATGATAATGGATAAATTCACAATAGAGATTAAATAAGCTTTGTTTCTTCTGTCCCATAAGTACCTGTTATGTATCATGGCATACTGAATATTGATGAAGTGCAGAAGCCCCTGATACACGGACTTAATTTTGTTTAAATTCCTTTACATGTTCTGGGGTCAAAAGGGCAAGTGATCTTTGATGCAGTCAGACTCTGTGGACTAATTTTGAACCAAAGAACATCCCTTGTTCTTTCCACAAGAGTATCTAGAGTGGTATGAGCATTTAAAATGTTGAGAGAAACTTAAGGGTGAAATGTCATTAGATTAAGTAAAATATGAAAATTCAGTTGAATTCAGCTGAAATTCAGTTCTAAAAATGTGAGGTGAATTGTTTTGGTTAATCTAACAGAGCAAAAGAATCTCTCTTAAACTGAATCTGAACAGAATCCATTATTTATTATGGATTATTTTTTTAATTGGTTTTTGCTTCAGTGCTAAAGTGAAAGCGCTGGAATCTTTAGGATTCTAAATCAAATTTCAAGCAATATAAATATTATGTCAGAATCAGTTCTATTAAAACCTTCTTTTTTTTCTTTCACCAGAACATAATTAAATTAAAACTGAGCAGCCAAATTTTTTGTGGCTGGTCATTAACAAATTACTTATTCTTGGAAAGAAACTAGTCTACATTCTTCCTCCTACTTATACACTGCTAAAGGCTGCCTTTAATGCTGGGATTTCTTGGTTTAAAATGGGATGATATAACCTAGTATTTGAGATAGGATGGTCAATAGGATGCAATCCTTGAGCTCTGTTCATTGTTCTGACTTGTGATTTTGTTATCTCTTAAAACCTCTTTCAAGTCAGTATAAGGTGGTCCTTATAAGGGATGGAGATGACAGAATGGTTCCAGGGTCCATGACCCATGATTCTGATGCAAACATCAGCTGTTGTAATGATCTGCAGAGGTTGTTGGGTAACTGCCATGATTCAGATTATTTTTTAAGGTACATCAATTTATCCTAAAGGCTCAGGCTGACACACTGCCCTCTAAGGCTCAGGGGAACATGAAGACAATGCGAATTCCTCTTTGTGCACACGTTTTGCAGATGCAGTGGTTCACACAGGCAGAGGACTTGTTTTTTGTGATACCTTGGCCAAGTCACTTCACCTCCTCTTTTCACCATACATGGCATGGATTTATCTGTTTATAGGTTAGTATTTGAGAAATAATATAAGGCTGTCAAATGAGATGCATTAGATGTACTTAGAATAGTTCATGCGGCAGCTTTGGTCTACAAACACACCAGCTTTTGTTCCCCTCCATACTTCTGAATTCTAATAAACATCTCACCCCAATGATGAAGGTATTTCTTTTTTATTTCTGCTTATCATATTCATGTAAACATAAGCATCAGGAATAAAACAGAACTTTCTTCATCCATATTGTATTTGTAATGCTAATAAGTATGTAGAAAGAGATAATATAGATAACCAGCCCAACGAATGGAAACTTGAAGAAATTCACACTTTTTTTTCCAAAGATATATGGCTGATAATAAATGCAGACCAAAAAAAAATCAAAATTTATGCCAGTTATTGTATTTCTATGGTTTAATTTTACCCACTATTTGTCCCTCACCTACCCAACCTCCAAGTAGTGACAAACAACTATTTCTTCTGATTTTACCCTCTACTGCACTCCATTTGCTTTGCTCACAGAAAGACAAGAATAAGAAAACCAATCATGGAAACAGCACAACTCTCTTTACAGTTTCACTTTTCTTTCCTCAAAACTTGGAGGATTGATGCGAATTAGGGGTTGCAGAAGCATCATGCTGAAGACTGCTAAAACTTCTGTTGTCCAAAGCACCTTCTCCCTTTGTCATGTGAGAAACCAGGAGAACTGTTTGCAGTACTTGTTGCTGCAGGAGGGGAGGGCCAGAGGATTTGAGAAAGTAGAAGTGTGCATACAGGCTTTTCCTGGCTTCCAAAACGTACCAACAGGCATAAATTCTTGACAGTGGGTTACAGGGTAGTGAGTGGAAAAGTATTTAATATAAAATTACAGAAAAACAGCTCAGAGAACAGTATTTTCAGATTGGGTTGATATAATAAATCTTCTTCAGCTAGCAGTGACAGTTATATGGCCGTAGTTTACTGAAAAATAGATGGTAACTTTATGCTCATTCATATATTTTGTATTTTTATGAACTGATTTTGAAAGGTATCTTCCCATGACTAAACTAACTTAACTAATGAGAAGTGGTATATAGATACAGGAAAATAGAAAGAGCACTAACAGCAAGATAAGTAGGCTATATCTCTGTAATTTCCTGTAACAGCAGGATGTATATATGTTAATGCTATCCTGTTTGCAAACTCTATCTTCTGAAGTCTCAAGAAGGGGGTTGGAACTGCAACTTCTATTTTTTGAGGCAGCTTGGAACACAGGTCTTAGTCAGGGACCTCTGTAATGTAAGTCAGTAATGCAAGTGGGATGGCCTGCAGCAATTTCCCATTGGCTTCACGTGTATTGGTGCGGACTAACAATGTAATACCCAGCACAATTTTTTTCAGTTGCTTTCTGCATAATCATTAGCTTGCTTGCTTCCTTCCTTCTTTTCTTTCTTTCTTTCTTTCTTTCTTTCTTTCTTTCTTTCTTTCTTTCTTTCTTTCTTTCTTTCTTTCTTTCTTTCTTTCTTTCTTTCTCTTTCTTTCTTTTTCTTTCTTTCTCTTTCTTTCTTTTTTCTTTCTTTCTTTCTTTCTTTCTTTCTTTCTTTCTTTCTTTCTTTCTTTCTCTTTCTTTCTTTCTTTCTCTTTCTTTCTCTTTCTTTCTTTCTTTCTTTCTTTCTTTTTCTTTCTTTCTTTTTCTTTCTTTCTTTCTTTCTTTCTTTCTTTCTTTCTTTCTTTCTTTCTTTCTTTCTTTCTTTTTCTTTCTTTCTTCTTTCTTTCTTTCTTTCTTTCTTTCTTTCTTTCTTTCTTTCTTTCTTTCTTTCTTTCTTTCTCTTTCTTTCTTTCTTTCTTTCTTTCTTTCTTTCTTTCTTTCTTTTTCTTTCTTTCTTCTTTCTTTCTTTCTTTCTTTCTTTCTTTCTTTCTTTCTTTCTTTCTTTCTTTCTTTCTTTTTCTTTCTTTCTTCTTTCTTTCTTTCTTTCTTTCTTTCTTTCTTTCTTTCTTTCTTTCTTTCTTTCTCTTTCTTTCTTTCTTTCGTTCTTTCTTTCTTTCTCTTTCTCTTTCTTTCTTTCTTTCTTTCTTTCTTTCTTTCTTTCTTTCTTTCTTTCTTTCTTTCTTTCTTTCTTTCTTTCTTTCTTTCTTTCTTTCTCCATTTGTTTTGTGTTATAGAAAAATATAATTTTTTTTATTCGCTGAAATTAGTTCTCCCTGATGCATACAAATGCGTCATTATTAGTAGCAGGAGTGAAGAAGCTGCAGTGCCATGGTAAGTGGTTCTCCTGTTTGAAGTGATATGTAATGAACGGAACTAGTGTGAGATCTCAGAATGCCTTCCGAGCCCTGGGTGTTTCAGTGAGGGACACAGAGTTTTACTGTGCGTGCTTTGCACGCTATTGGGGTGCTGAAATGCCCAGTGCTACCTCAGGGAGTGCCTGTGCATTTTGCTCTGTTAGTCTTACCTCTTTAACTTTAGCAGGAGGTAAGTTAGTGGGGAACCAAAAGCAGAACATGGCTTTGGAGTGACAAAATGCCTGATAAGGAGATGATTTTCTGAACGTGAATTGTGACGTGCAGAAGTGATGGAGCAATATTTTCTTATACGAACTAGAGAACAGAGTCAAATCTTTGCTGTTTAAAGTGGAAGAATAAGTATCCTGTGTTTATGTAAACAGATCTATTCCAATAATGGGTATTCAAGATTTCATTGTGAGTAAAGACTGTAGAAATGAACATGTACTAACTGTATTCTTTTTGGAGGATTAATCTTACATAAAAAATTCATTAAAGTGGGCTTTGCTGTGTTATTTAAAATGACAACAGGAGACAACAAGCTGAATATTTTGTCATTGATATGACACTTCAAATTCTCCTCCTTATTCATCACTCTACCACTCAATTAAATTACACACTATCAAAATCTTGTGTTGTGGGAAAAAAGTAGAAAGAGAACTAAAAATATATACGATGTGAGTTTTAAATATAATTGGTATTTAACATTATTCTGCAATGTACGGCTTTTTTCTTTTGTGCATTTCTGCTTAGTAAAAAAAAGTCAAGCAGATTGATCAATGGAAAATACAAAATTGTAACATATTCTGAGATGGCATGACATCAGTACAGATTGTTTGTCATGTATGCTGGTTTTACCTGAATGGCATAGCAGTTCAGCTGCGTAGAAGAATTCCAAGAACTTTCTTAGGGAAGAAGAGTCACCTTGTCAAAACCAGTCAGCCTCTTGTCACAAGGTAGTAGTTACGTCAAAACAATGAATAACCCCCGCACCTTCTACAGATTCCTCTAAGTTCTGAGAAATTAAACTCATGTTCTTTTTCTGCATCATGCCAAGCTCTGATACTGCTCTTGCATGTTCAGTCGGACTTTCTGAGATGGTGGGAGTCTGAAATGGATCTGCCAGAGTTACTCCATGTGCAAGGAGGGGAAGCTGCTTTAGCCAATATCCCACACACGTGTCAGGGCTGGGAATATTTATAATTTCACTGGAGGTGTGAAAACAGTGAATGTGACTATGGTATCAGTATATGTCATGTATAAATACGATTATAATTTCATATTGTGACCTTAAGTATATAGTAAAATGATAACTTTGTTACACTAAGGTGCTGCAAATGCTAAGTGTGATATATGTAGTGTGCAAAATCCATATTTGGGGTTGAAACTTATGGCCTCAGAACACTATATATTCCTCTACTTTAAAAGTCTATTTTCTCGCAGTACTCCCTACGCCAGCACTGCTAGGTATCTAAAACTGCTGCAAGAATTATTTGTTTGACTGATTTTATCACTGAATCCATCTTCAAACCTTTTTATATTTTGTCCTCCCTCAGTTCAAACACGAAGTTGTGTGCTCTCCTCCATCAGCATCTGCAGTTCTTAGCTCCTAGCTGCTCTTGACTTCTGTCTTTTGTTCCAAGTCCTCAGCCCAAGCTGACACCTTTTTCAGTGTCCTTTTTCCATGCCTTCTCCTATGTGGATCTTGACTGTAAAATTAACCCGGTTCTTCTTCAGATACTTCTCCAGTGCCTATGCTTGTATCTGTGTGAAAACACTTACCTGAATTGATCAAGTCTTCAAACTAGAGTTTGGGTGTCTTGTGATGTGCACCCATGCCGCAGAGGGGACTCATCATCAGTCACAGGAGTGCCTCTTGGCACACACTGTCTTGCCTGTGCGGAGTTCCCTGGGGCTGCGTATGAGCTCCCACAGGTGCTCATGCAGCAGGCTCACACAGCGCTGGCATGGCTGGCTCTGTGCTGCAGCCTCTGCCGTCCTGCTGAGCCCCGAGTGCTTTCCCGACTCCCATCTCTATCGCCTCCCACTGCTGTCTGTCCCTAAACCTGTTTCTTCAAGTAAAGTTGTCCATGTTTTGTATGTGTAAGCAATCATAAATACAGGAAAATAATTCAATGCCTACCCCATGATAAAATAATCAAAGATTGCTCCTCTGTCTCAGAGACTTCTCTGCCCCCCTGCCATTTATTCGTTCCTGGCCTTGTTTTGAGGATGAAGAATGCATCTTTCTCAGTACTATGACAGCAACACGGATTTTCATAATATAAGTAATAGTCTTTTTTCTCTGTCTAGAGGCAAACATTATGCTAGTTTAGAAATCTCCCAGAATTATTTTTCAAAGTCAATCTTGTAGTCCTCTTTAAAGCAAAAGCAGTATTCTGTGTTTGTAAAGGGTTCAGCACAGACCTTAATCTTTTCTGGACTCAAATTGTACCACAGTACAGAGAATAACGTCTGCTCTTTGCAGCTAAAATGAAATTAACATCAACTAATGTCATCCATAGCGTTTTGTCTTACCAAGAACTTTATTCTACACAAGCCCTGGGTTGGCTGTCACTCTTTGGAGATTAGGCATCCCAGCTTGCAGTCCAGTCTGTCCCACTGCCTGTCCTTGCAACTGGACTGAGATGCCCTGTGTTGGATTCTACCCCTGGATGTGCCAAAGTCAGCTGCTCATCCTCGTGTCTCAACCAGCCTCTCCAGAGACAACTGCTAGTCCCATTCCTGCAACCATTTGTGATCTGGAGAGTCTGTTCACACAGTGCGAACTCGTGATGGAATCACTCAAGTGCCTCTACAGGGTACTGATCTAGGGAAGAAAATACAACATTGTGTATTGGTAACCAAACACAGCCTGGTTGGGTATACTAAACTGACTAGATGGAGAGGACCACTTGATTTTCTGAACCTGTTTTTCCTGCCACACCTTTGAAATCAAGATGTGTCCTACCTTATGTTTCCTGACACTTGATGTTCTTACATTTATAAAATGTTTAGAGAACCTTGCATGAAACTTGCAAACCTATAAAATTATTGGAAAATAATTGTTTACTGGGAATAGAACCTGTGTGTTACCACTTTGATGGTAAATGTACCCACTGGAATCTGCTGTGTAGCAGAGTTTTTTTACTTTATCTTCAAGCAACCGAAACAATAGCTGAAACAATTTTGATCTACAGATACTACAAAGACAAATACTATGCTAACTAAAAGTCTCACTGTATTGCCTGTCACAATATGTAAATATCTTTAGTGATACATTAAACTTACAGCCAAAATAGGAAGGCTTTTATCAAGTGCTGGCATACTAAAAGAAGATTATTGAGAAGTTAGAGTTAGGATCCAAAATGAAGGTTTTTGCTTAAGATAATCAAGCGATGGAGCTGGGTTCATTTTTGTGGTGTCTTGACACAATCCTGAATCAAGTTCATTTGAGATGTAGGTAGGATGTTGAGTGGTACAGACAGATGTACAGTGGTAAAGCCTAAGTGACTAAATTTATTGTTCACCAAAATTCCTGAATACTTAATGATATACTGATCTTCCAGTATACAACAACCTGTTTGAAGACAAATGCTACTTATTTTGCTGTATTTACCAGATCATGGCATTCCTGTGCTGTCATGTGGAAAAGCTGGTTTTGCGTTAAGGCATATCATTTCAGGTGATTAAAGGAACACATCAAGCAGTTTAAAAACTCATTGTCCAGTGAAAAATGCTGAAATCTTTTTTTAAAATCCACAGATAAGTGCATATAGATACATTTCATAGTTACTTTAGCCTAGTTCATACTGTTGGTCTAAGTACAAGGAAGTACAGTTTGCTGGGGGTTTTTTGGAGGGGAAATGTTTTGTGAGACAACATGGAAAAATTAAAAATTGTTTTACAAAATAAGTGTGAAAATAATTTGCATTGAAGGATATGAATTTAAGGAGCATAAAAGATGTAATGAGAGCCTAGGAACCTCTAGAGAACCTTACAAAATAGCTTCCAGAAAGTGTAGGGGGGCCAAAGGATTACTGACAGGAAACTAGGGGCGTTGTTATGAAGCTCAATAGCTCCATCTTTCATTCCCTTCAAATGCAGATCTTTCAAAAAGGTGTTTTAGTTGTTTACCCAGAAAGAGAAATTTCTCAGTAACTTATGCCTGACCAAATACACTATCTGAAAGCCAGCTTTAGATCCCTATTTATTGCAAGATGCTGTTGTCTGCAACAATTTAGAAATTACTACTCTCTTGAGAGAGTTCTGCGTAAAGTAAGATACTCTAGCATCAGGCTGCCATTTGTTTACTTCTCTAGATTATAGAATACCCCTATCACATGGACATGTCAGCCCCTTGACAGTAAGCAAATGGTAAAGGTAAGGGAATCTAGGTCATTCATGTGCTTGAAACTAAAGAGACTAGGCTATACAAGTAGTCATCATTAGCAAGCTGAAGTAAAGAATACAATTTTTAAAATTCTGTGGTCTCTAAGAGCTTAAAAGTGATGTATTATTTAAGCTTATAATGCAAAACCAGGGTATAACCAATGGATGCAGATGGATATAAGTTGATTTGGTGGCAGATGCACATCTGCAGCTGAAACCAAAAATTTGATTTAAAAAAAAGAAACTGGTAATTCTTCACACTTCAGAAAGGCTATCCAAAAAGACTACTAAGGCATGTGAGAATTTTCACACAGAAGAAAATGTACTACTGTGCCAACATTATGAGGGACTGTTTTATTCATTGGGGACCATTTAACGGTCAGTGTTAGGTTAATGGTTGGACTAGATGATCTTCAAGGTCTTTTCCAACCTAGATGATTGTGTGATTCTGTGAGCTAAACATGAGGGTCAATACAGACAGAACCCCAAATTTTATTAGAAGAAATCAGAGAATATTGTGAGGAACTCCAGAAAGAGTAAACTGATCTACATGAATGAGCATCACCAGGGTACCTAGAACTCCAGGTCAACATTCTAGGACGAACAGAGAAGCGGCTCATTTGCTTTTTTAAATCCAACATTAGCTGCAGCAGCTCAGGAGAAATACCTGGTTGTGGCTTATTGTGTATTGTAGACAGTTTAATAAACACTTCCACCATTAGCCAAACTGAACAGAAAGTTAGCATGTACAGAAATGGACAATTGTGCTGGAACAATCATAATGCCCTTCTGTGCTTTCTCATGCTGAACACTCTGTTTGTTTCTCATCCCAAACACAAACATAATTTGAGAGGCAAAGGAAAAAAAAGCCATGAAAAAGGCTTCCTTTGGATTTGAAAAATTTTGGAACAGCTAGTGTTGTATGGAGAAAGTGAAATGGGCGGACTCGTGGTGTCACTACTTGGCACACCCCAGGTTTCTCACAAACCCCAGAAGAGACAGGCATTCTCAGGGAAAGAAAAGTTTGCCATTTTAAGACTTTTTACCGCCTTCACAATCTTAGTAACATACTTATTCATTACCCTAGTTTTGCATATATTAGAAATGCTCCTTTGTAATATGAACAGTTCTAAAAAACTTCTTGCTGTGTAGCCTGATTAGCATGCTAATTGGGCCTCTCCTGTCAAGCAGTTCTAGAGGGGTAGTTTATTCCTGGGTATCAACAGTGAAATGGTATTTAGTTAAATACCCAGTTTAAAAGTTTATCTTCAGATTTGAATATTCTTTTAAGAAATAAATGTAACATGTTATTTTACCTGAGTTTGGATATAAGCCCACCCTGGAACCAACCATACAGGAAAGCTGTGCTAGTTGATCAAAGCTTTGAGTAACATTGTGTATATATTATGTATGTACAAACAGATGAATTCAGAGTTTTGCTGGATTATACACACCTAATATGCACATCCAATCTAGGAGAGCTTTTTTTGTGATATCCCCTTCTATCTGTCTATCTGTATGCCCTTAAATTGTTAAGATATTTTTCTTTGAGTGGAAGATTATGGCACAGAGTTTGTAATCTCTTGGACATGGTTTATGAATTTTTTTTTTTTTTGCCTCAAATATATTTCAGAATGTTACACAGCAAGCATTGCTGTTTGGAAATAACAGGCTCTTCTTTCATCCTTTTTAAGGGGAGAATACACCAGAGTGAACGATGCACATTCAGCTAACGCAGTACCCAAAAAAAAGATAGAAAATAATTTTTAGAGAATAACACAGGGAATTGTGTTTGTGATATAAATGAGGATTTTAAAAATATGTAACATATTTAACTACTGTGAACAATCTGTGCATAACAGCTGGAATTCTAAAAGCCCCATAATATGTCTATAATCCTAATGTGTTTCTTTGCTGTTTTGCAGGCAGACCGGTAATGATTGTAGTTGAATACATGGAGAATGGATCCCTTGACTCCTTTCTGCGGGTGAGGTGCCATTTTCTGATGACATTTGAATAAGACACCATTCTAGGTTAAGATTTTAAATCATTTATCATAAATTAATTCCTACATAATGTTATTCATGGATTTTTAGTGAAGAATAGAAGCATTTTCCCCAGGGTACATTTCTGAGGTACAATGATACATTAGAGCATGGCTGAAAAAAAAGATTTAAACTTAAGAATATAATTGATTTCTTCTGCAAAAGTAGTTCCCATATTTAGCAAAATGTATTTCAAATAGTGTTTTTGTGAAGGAAAAGATAAATTGAAGCACAAATGCCTAGCCTTACGGAAGCAGTTCATTTTTCTCCATCACCTTCAAAAATACTTTGTTATGATTTTTTTGGTTGGTGAAGTGTAGAATAGACTCAGTAATTGATTTATAATTATTTATGGTTACTTACATTCAACAGACTGAATTAGAAAACAGTTCATGGGTGAAATGTCCTGGCATTAATTAACCCCCAAAGGTCACTAATAAACATTAAAAGGCTACAGAAAGCATGAATAATATGTTGGCACAATTGTATTTGATTTTTCCTAGAAAAGTAGAAGGAAAGGATGACCCCCATAAGCTAAACTTATCCTAAACTAGTCTCTTTGTTAACAGAACCCCTGGAAATGCTCCAGAGGCCCAATGACATAAGACCCTGTGTGAATAATTTCGTTGTCAAGTATTTCAAATTTGTCTTGAAAAGTAAATGTCAGCCCTTACTAGCCCACTGCCTTGCCATTGCTATCTTGCAGAATAGTAAAGGTGGACCTGTAGGCAAGGTGGGGGCAGGAGGCAGGGAGACTGTGAGTTTGTGAACTTGTTTGAAAGGGTATCCAAAGTGCAAAGGAAAGGTGTTCAACAAGGAGCTGTGAAAATATTTGCACCAAAATCTAAATGATGATGATGATTCAAGGATATTTGATAGCAGAAGGAAGAAACTGCTAAGAGAAAAGAACGAATAAGCAGGAGGGAAAAAAACAGCCAACACTTTAGAAAGAAGACTTGTATCGGAGAGGGGGAGAGAAAGTCATACAGAGAGTACTTGTTTGACAGCAGGTTGAGAAAAGAGATAGCCACAAGAGAAGAGCATCTGGAACAGAGGACACTACCCTGAAAGTACATCAGAGCCATTATCTTAGATATTTCTAGACATTGATTCTCCCTTCCTTTTGCTTTTGATTATTCCATAGTATTTTTTCTCTAATATTTCTTCTTGTCCTCTTCACCGACTCTCCCAAAAATGTTCTTATTTCCCTTTGTCAAGACACCTGACAGATATCTGCTGTGTTGTCAGAAACACACCAGCACCACAGTTTCTGGTGAGAATTTGCTGATCTCTCAAAATCAAGTTATTTTTCTGGAGAGTTTGATATCATCAAGTTCTTAGAAAACGAGTAGGTTTTAAAAATCACCCCCGTTGTCTTTCTGGCTCATCTCTCTTTCCATCTGCAGCAGGTAGACTGATGCTGATTTGAGTACCTGGGCCTTCCCTGGTCTGTAATATTTCAGCAGTGCCTCAGGAAGACTTGGGTGGGCCTGAAATTCTGCTGTGCACATGTGTGTGCGTGTGCAGAATTTCATAGAAGAGAATAAAACCAAATACTGAAATAATTCATGAGAGAGAATTACCTTTCTCGGAATTCCTCTAGTATGATATCTATATTCCAATTATTCTTCACATGCATTTATTTATCAGAATAGTTACTACTTATTAGGATACTTTAATAGAAACTGACATCAGCAAAATTATGATGTTACTGCAAAGCAATACTTCTTACTTGCATCAGATATATTTGTAGGCAAAACTGCTGGGGGGAAATGTGAGCTAATAATTTCTGCAGCTGGTTTCCATGTATATTATTTTACAGTTTCAATTCACTCTTCAGATATGATTTATTCTTCTAAAATGCTTTTTAAAAGGCCTTTAGATAATATTCAGTATCCCAAAGCACTGTAGATATATCATCAGCATTTCTGTTAATAATTAGCAAAGCAAATGGCTGCATAGTAACCTATTTTAAAAGAAATCCAGCTGCTTCATTAATAATAGTTGCTTCCTGCAGATATAAGCCTACACTTTTAAAAGCTTTTGTGAGGATGCAAAGAAGCAGAGAGGGTTTATCTTTAGCAATCCTAATGAAAGTTGTTCAGTGAATATAACAGTTCTTATGTGGTGAGATTTGGAAGGGCTTATAAGATAGCCTATCTTTCTTATTATTTAAAGGAATCGCTTGTTACAGTGCAAAGTGTTTCTACAGAGAGGGGAAAAAAATCCATTTCTCACCATAAGAAATATTTCCACACACACCACAACCTACAAAAATTAACCAGCACGTGCCTCCAATCTGTCCTTATCCAAAAGCCTGCAAAAATGGGTCAGTTCCAATTCCAAAGCGAGACTCTATGATGAACCATGTGAGGGCATCCCAGAAGAAGGACTCCTCGTGGAAGACATTTTTCATCACCTTCCTCACAGTCTTGGTGGGATATTAGCTTTCACGCCAGTATGAGTTGTGCCATGAAACATAAGGTCCAAGTAGAACTACCCTTGACCCTTAAACCCTAAAATCTTAATAGCCCTTACTTCGTTGCTTTACAGACAGGGAAACAGAGCACCAAGATGTTAAGTTACCTGCACAGTATGGTGCACAAAGTGCATGACAGAGAGTAGAAATGAAATCAGTTCCCCTGAATCCCAGGGCAGTAGCCTACACTCATCCTTCATCTTATTTAGTGCTGTATTTTGGTTGCAGTTATGTCACCAAGTCCCCAAACCAGTGCCTTACTTTCTGCTATTTCTATGAATTAAACAGCAAGCTCAGCTAGATTATGTCTTCCCCACCCCACAAAATATCCTGTATACTGGTTGCTAACTTTGAGCTTTTGGGTAAAAAATTTGGCATGCATTTGCAATATGAAGATGCTTCAGATATATTCGTAGTGGAAAGGCATCAGCTAATTAGAACCAATTCTCTAAGATGATGGTAATTAATGACAGTGATTGTGCACCATCAGACATCCTAAATTGCTGGAAACACTTGACACTAAATTTTCCTCAGAAATCCTGCGTTATTTTTGCAATTACTCATTTCCATAAAATGAAACTCAGTTATCTTTTCTTCTCATATAAGAATGAAGCATGAAAGTTAATCATCCCCCAAAAGTATACCTGAAATTTGCTGTCAATGAAATGGTCATTTGACCACAGCTAAGGTACACATGACTTCATTCTGGTAACACTTGGAGAGATTTCTCTGAAAAAGGATGTGAGCTTCCAGCTTGGTGTTTTCTCAGGAACTAGCTGCTTCTCTTTCAGTATTACTCGCAACAGCTGCCAGACAGAAATAATCTGTGCTTGGAAAGAAAGTGTCTAATACTTCAGCTAGGGAATTGAGGAGATCCAGGTATGATTTCCTGTTACCAACTTCACACACAGACTTTGGATGGGACACATTGTCTTTATGTTTCAGTCACCTGCCTGTGTCATGGAGATCTTAGCAATCACTTACTCTGCAAGCATGTGAGGAAAATAATAAACACACAAAGAGTTGTAAGGGCAGCTGTCTGTATTGATAGAAAGATGTATTTAATAGTTAGATAGGATGGTTGCAGTCAGATATGTTTGCTCAGGCATGTTGATAGAGACTGTAGAAGATATGACAAGACAATCAAGAGAGATCCATAATAATAATAATTTTTTAAAAAGCCTAAAAACCACGAAACCTTTTTAGCAAGCAGTTTGCCATTGCTGTGGGTTTGAGATGCCTGTTCTCTGAGCATGGCCATGACTAAGTAAACCACATGGGTACTGAACCACCGCTTGGTGATCTTGCAGTCTTCATACATGACATAAATGCAATCCCATTTTGCTGAGGAAAAATGGGAGATGAGTGCCACATTGCACCCAAGTCCATGCAGCAGTTCAGAGGGTGATACCGTAATATAACACAGGTCTGAATCCCAGTTTCACTCCCTCACTGTTTGTGCTGGACACCGCAACATTTCCCTCAGTCTTGCCTGTCAGATGATTGCAACAATTCCTATAAAAGTCCTTTGCCCTGAGGTTGGTGCTTTCACCCTGACACACCCTCCTCCACTTAGCCCACTCTCTAAGTAGATGCTTCACAGATTTATGGAGCTATTAGGAGTTAAATCTCATCTGCTGTTCTCACAGCTACTTCTAAAGGGTCATTCTTGGCTAAAATAATTGGATTTAGCATCACATAGACAGGAACGGGGTGATTAGGAGGTTAGGTGGCTTGTGTGCTTGTGGGGCTACTACTTCTTGGGTTCAGTTGCACAGAATGACACCTGGACAGCATCTGCTGGCTGTTGTCTGCGCTCACCCTCCTCATCCACGTTCAGTAGGGGCGTGGATTTAAACCACAGAAAAGGAACGCATCTAGAAGCTGACTTTTGGGGATGTTTGTTTGTAGTTAGTTATATAGAATCATGTAAAATGAACCAAAAAACTATCACCAGAGTACTTTAACTTCTTTCAGTATTCTTCTGCAGCGGCAGACTAGCAGACTACTGTCAGTGTTTTATTCCTGCTAAGTGTCCAAGGTGTGCTAACCAAGAGTCAGTGCAGTGAGGCAAGAACCAGGGACACAGCAATATTAAACACATGAGAACTCATGGTACTGCAGCAGGTTCTGTAGCAGGCCTGATACTAAAATAATCTATCAGCTGTATCCACTGCACTGTATTTTCTCACCCTTCTTTATTAGGAAGGGAACGCGCACTCTCCAGGGATCAAGGTGGGAAAGCAAGCTCCTCAGGGCTTGCAGCATTTTCCCTTAACTGTACCCTGAAGAGATGGATATTTAGGTTTGAAAGATGCTCCAGCCTTGCCCAGTTTTGTGAATCTCTCAGCTGTAGGAGGAAGGGATTCATTTACCTAGGGTAATCACAGGGTCGTCTTGCTTTGTTCATTGTTGCTGTTTGCAATAGTAATGCTCCTCTTAATACCTAAGAACTTGTGACTTTCACTTCAGAAAATTAAAATACTTGTAAAAAAAAGATTCATTTACAGGCACGCATAGTAGGTTAAAATGCTGTTAAATGTATTTCGTTCTTCCAAATAAAGTATTTTCTAAAGATTCTTTAAAAAATATGCTTAACTGCCTTAGAGCACTAACTGAAGCAGACTGTACAGCAAATGAAACCCTGGAATTCATCTCCAAATTTTAATCCCTTGAGGCCTGTCTAGCAGAGGCTAAGATAAGTGTAAAAATGTGTGGAAAAATAATGTTACTAGAAGGAGAAAATATTATGATATATTGCTCTTTGATGCAGTAATCTTTAGGAAGTTATTCTCAGAGCAGCTTTGCTATCAGGCTTACCCTTTTTTCAGCTAGAGTTTAGATGCTGTGGCAGACACCTACATTTAGTGAGTTTGGGGGAAAGGAAGAACAGAGAAAAATGAAATCTTGTAGAAAGTTGTACAAAACAATGTTGTAAAGTATATGTTGTATATGCATCTAACATGGCCTCACTGCAGTCACCTTTGGAGAAAAGAGACCAGATGGCCTTTCCTAAGTTAAATGCTTCTCATTGTTATTTAGCTGCATCCAGAGAGGCAACAACATTTCAGCTGATAACTAAACTCCTTCTTTTGCTTTCACACACAGCATTCATGTGCTCTTTTATTTATTGGAGGTACATTCCTTTCCTCATAGAATAAAGGTGGCATTTTGCTTTCAAAAATGACATTGTAAAGAAGAAAACCCACACTGGAGACTGCTGATACCAGTATTTTTTTTCTGAACCAAAAAGCAAATTGAGCAATTAGAAACTGAGTTTGAATGAATGTTACCTTCATAGTGAAATGGTAAACAGCATGTATTTACATGATCTAAGATTACACTGAGAAGCTATTGATGATGCTACAAAGTCAACATTTGTTCTCAAGCAATGTTTTACCCTGCTAAAAGGAGGTAGAAAACAGTATTTCTGATACTGCTGTGAGAAGTTCATTTAGAAATACTGGGTATTTTTAATCACTGTAGATATTCTTCCTACCGAGCAACAAGAAATTTATTACAAACTATCTTGTATTTGAAGCCAAAAAGAACTTGATGGGTAATATGGACACTTTCAGTGTGCTCTTTATCTTTGTGAATTTGTGCAGAATACATAAGAAACCAGGAGATCAGAACAGAGCCAATGTCATCCATGTCTTTCAAAAGAAGGGAAAAGAGAAGCCAAGAAATTACAAGCCAGTCAGCTTAATGTCAACTGCTGTAACATTTCTGGAACAAATTATCAAAAAAGTATTTATAAGCACCTTAAAGATAACAGTGAGATAAGTATGAGCCAACATGGATTTGTCAAGAACAAATTATGTCAAACAGTCTGGTTTCCTTTTGTAACAGGGCACAGGCTTTGTGGGTATGGGAGAAGCAGTTGATATCATAAATCCTGATTTTAGTAAGGCTTTAAAATTCTCACATGAGATCCTTATGAGCAACTAGAGAAATCTGGTCTTCATGAAATTTCTGTTGGTGGACACTATACTGGTTACCTACTGTATGGAGAGAACGGGCTTTGGATGGAAAGATACATGAAGTAGGGTTGTTCTGCAGTCTTGTGTTTCCCCAGATTTTCATTAACCTTCTGGATCCTGACACTGCAACTAAACTTGCAAAATTTTCAGGCAAAGCAAAGCTGAGTAGGAACATGGGCAGACAGCAGGACAGAGCTAGAATTTAAAATCATCACAACAAATTTAAGAAATAGTTTAGTAACTAAGTAGTTTTAAAAACTAATTAGAAATAAGTAAGGACAAGGGCATGATACTCCACTAAGGATGGAATAATCAGCTATGGAGTAGAGGACAGAGAATAACTGTTCAGAAAGAAGTCTGCTGGAAGAAATTACTCTAGAGGTTGCCACAGGTCAGGGGCATCACATTGATGCAAAAATGGCAAATACCACAATGGAATCTAGAAACCGGAGTATCTCCTGCAAGGTCTGTGAACTTTTGCTCTCTGCTTCACATTGGCGAGGCCTCAGAGTACTGTGTCTTGTTTGGACCTTAATGCTTCAGGAACTGCATGAAGTGGGTGGGCAGAGTCCACAACAAAATCAAAGATAGTAGTTGCCGAGCAAATGAGATCTGTGGACTGAACCTGTGTTAAGCCTCAAAGAAAGGGGCAAGAGAGATATTTAGTCTTCAAGGGCATAAAAAGCAGTTGCAAAGAGGAATTTAAATCTGTGCTAGTCAAAGTGCCATGCTCCAGGGAGGCATCTTATTTAAGTGGGCATCTTATTTCAGATGTGGTGCAGAGTGGGTAGGGTAAGAAATATTTGCCTCAATGGTCTTTAAGTGCAGGTTAGAAAAGCATGTCAGGAGTGACACAGGGTGAGGAAATGATCTGATCCCACTTCAAAGTACCTTCCAGCTCTGTGATTCTGTGATAGCTACGTTCCAGAGCACCAAAGTGGGCAGGGACACCTGGTTATTCCAGGGCATCCCTTTTTTGTTGCTGTAGCTGAGAAAGGAAAACAGTTGACCTCATTCAGTACCAGTAATATAAGCATATAAACATGGTAATATGAAGCATGAGTTGTACTTCCAGGAAATATCAAGTTGCAACTTGAATTTTGGAAGATTTATCCTGATAAAATTCTACCATTTACTTTGCATCGTAGAATACTAACAATAAATGTATAGCAAAAACTACATCTTTCATGTAGTGACCAGTATGAACTGTCACTGGTAAATATGATCTATGTTAGACATAGACACACCGTTTTCAATGCTATTCTCCTTCTAAAATAAGATCTGAATCATCTGCAGTAAAATATTTGGACCTGTGGCAAATCCTGTATGCTTCTCAGAATATAAGGGCATAAAAGTGTGCTGACTTATAGGGCAAAGAAAGAAGTGGATTTGAGAATAGACAAAAGTCCAGAAACAATATAGAAAAATTCAATGACCTGCTTCCAAAAGGTTACTCAGTAGTAAAATGGAAGAAATCTGAAGAAGAAAAATGTCATGAGCTTGTAGAAAAGCACTGAACTAGTGCACACTGGAGCTGGAAACTAGAGGGTGAAAAGCAATGAGAGAAACTCAGGATAGCATCCTTCCTCCCCTTATATGTCAGTGCTATTGAAAGGTCTGTAACAGGAGGAGAATATTTTGTGTACTTAAGGTTTTCAAAAGCAAACTGTAGCTGAATGAAAAAACATTTTTTTCAGGGAATTTGCAAGGCTGCATGAATGCACTGGCAACTACTCAGATATTGCATCTATACTCAGCTGTTGAGAAAAGTTTATTTAGCAACGCCATTAAAGCCTGATTAAAATTTGATGGGATGATAGGATAAATGTGGTAAGTCCACTGAGATCTGAACTGCTGCCAGTATTGATTAACACCCTTAACACCCCAGTGGGAATCCTATCAAAAGCGTATTTCAAATCTAAGCCATGGGAATCAAAATAAAGCCCTGGATAACAACTGCCATATCATTCAGACGAGTGTTTTATGTCCCTATATGACAAGCGAATGAAATGAGACAATGGAAGGTTGCCAAAGGATTGGTTTAACTCACAGATGTACATGGGGATTTACAAATGCTGAAAATATGAGGCCAGATTCATACCTAATTTCATCAGCTTAGTTGACTTTTCCAAGGGTTAAATATGGCCTATATTCTCTGTCTTGATCAGCTTAAGTCAGACAAATATTTTGATATATGGGAAGATAACAGTTGATAGATTTAAGGGAATACAACTGGCATGGAAACTGATGCAGAATGATTACAGAGACACTTGAGAGAGAGAGAAGACTGCTTTGCTGACAGGAAAAATGTAGTTGCTCCAACTGCAAGGCTGGCAATGAAATAATATAAAAACCAAGCATGAGACGGGATGGAGGAGAACAGATGCAGAGGAGGATTCAGAGAAATATACAGAGGGAGAAGGAGAACAGAATAATATTGCAACTGCTATGTTAGCAAGTCTGTCATTTCTTTAAAGGTGGAGATAAGAAGCTTGAACTTTTTGTGTCAAGGCAGAAGCCCAAAGAAATTTGAAAGAGGGAGAGAATGGCAAAAGCATGAGATTGTTTTTAACTCAGGCATTTCTGCTATACTGAAAAGACAAATCTGAGATTTGGAAAGAGCAGAAAAAGGTTATTTTTTATGAAAAATCAGTCAAGCATGATCTAGATTTGAAAGAGCACAAATTAAAAAAGGAAGGAATGAATGCTTGTGATCCAAGGGGACAAAAGGTTAAGGGAGGTTTTGCAGATGACTCTGAGGCTTGTTGAAAGAACGGAGCTCTTAACGATGATCAGGAGAAGGTAAAATCTAGATGTTTGGGGGGTTGGTTCTGTTTGATACTTCATTGCGGGGGTGGCTTGATTGGTTGTTTTGCAAAACTAAGTCATAGGTGCTTTGTTCCAAATCCTAATTCTACAGTTAGCTAAAAATAGTTATCCATACAGGGTAAGTGTGAAGAGTATTGACTGTTTGCAACCAGCTTAATAAATTGTGAGTCAATTGAACACTTAGAATTATTAAATAAAAAGCAAACCCTGAATCCCATGTGGCTTAGTTACATAAAACATTGGATAGGGTTCATGTCCTTCCTTTATTAGAATAGGCTTAAAGTATTTAAGAATATTCTTTTTTTTGTCTCTCTTTGCTTAATTGCTAGATGGAAAGGGTGTTTTTTTAAATATCTGTCACTGGCATGTTTTAGACTCTGAGAGGCTCCCCTTATTCTTGTGGTAGGGGCCTGTGATAGGGAATGTCATAGGCATATAACAGGGTATGTATGGCCTTTTGTAAAATGTTTGGTTGTCACACTTGTGTCTTGACCCTCAGCTGAGTGTCATCTGCAGAACTAACTTCACCATGCCTAGGGTTTTGTGGCTTGTTTGTTTATTTATGGGGTTTTTGGTAACCTTAATTACATCTGTACTAATTCCGTATTTCTTTAAATGTTTATATCCCGACTAGCTAGATATAGGCCCCAAATAATTGAATCATGACGGAAATGCTGAAATACTTTGCTGATCAGAGGCAAAGTTAAGCATATCTGTATGGTTCAGCCTGTTGCTTTGCTGAATCTAATGAATTTACTGAATTTATCATAAACTTCTCACCTACAAAAATCATCTTGTTTAAACATATGAGCTAAGCAATAGAAGAGTCCTGAGTGCTGATCAGAACACTGCTACTTGTCTGTAGCCCAGTGCTGAAGGTTTTGAAACAGAAAATGGGAAGTTAACTTGCTTGCAGGGAAGCGTTGTTTGGTTTTGTTTGGCTGTGTCTGCTAACATAAAAGCCTGACTCACTGAATAATCCATGAGAAGCTAAATGTCTGCTAGCTGAGGTCACAAAAATACTGCTGTAAGCAGCCTGCTGTAAATGGTAGATAGGGCAGGCAGAGCCCATAATCAATTTTCTGTACAGGTACTCCCTAGGTCCCCACTGCCACATAATTCAGGAGCCTCCTGATGTAGGAGGTACAGAAGCGTTAACTTTAATGTTGCGGATAGGAAACTGAGGCCCACCAAGACTGTCCAGATGAACAAGTGTGGTTAACAACATAACTCTTATTTACATGTTCAACTTCAATAGATTTCAGCAGGAGTTAAGCAGCTTAATACATTCATGGGTCTGAGTTTAACAGGCTTAGTCAGCCAGAAAGACTTTGCAAAAGCTACATGACCCCTGAATTTCAACCCAAATCTCCTTTTTAATCTAGTGTTGAGAGATTATGTGATGTTAGGTGCAGAACAGACATGAAGTAAAGCACCAAACTTTTTCCAGGTTTGGGGTTTTTTTAAACAAACGCCCCCCCCACCACCAAAAAAAAAAAAAAAAAAGCAGTAAGTGGGGTAATGGCAGTACCTCATGCAATCAAGGTTGAGGTAATAAAAAGAGGGGGCTTTGTTTCCTGAGGCCACGGTGCAAGAGAGGATTTTTCTGTGCATTTTCATTCTTGTATTAAAAAATAGTGTTTGGGGAGAGCATTCTTAGTAACTGAGGAAAAAAGATATTAAATGCTGTCGGTAGAAATATTGTGGAGCGTGGGAAAATGTGGAAGGAAAGGGGGATAAACTGCACAATAAGAGATGGGATAGCTTGCACTGCTGACCAGGTTAAATACTTGGAAAAAGAAGCTCGCAGCAGGCAGGTTGGCTGGATGGGTATTTTAAATATGAGCTGTAGTTAATATCGCTAGTACAAAATTAATAAAAAGTAGCTGTGTTCTTTGAACTTGCATCTTTACTTGCAGAAGCATGATGGCCACTTCACAGTCATCCAGCTGGTTGGCATGCTACGGGGGATCGCATCTGGCATGAAGTACCTCTCAGACATGGGCTATGTACACCGTGATCTGGCAGCCCGCAATATCTTGGTCAACAGTAATCTCATGTGTAAAGTCTCTGATTTTGGTTTGTCACGAGTGTTAGAGGACGATCCTGAAGCTGCTTACACAACAAGCGTAAGTCTGTCTTATCTAATTTGAACAGTTGATTGCCTTGTGCCTCTTTTATTCCAGTTTTGGATTTGTCTATGCCATCAGAATAGTAGTTTGATTTGGCTTTGTTCCATTCTCAGTCTCTGTGGTTTAATAGCACTGCCAATGTGCTTAAGGGAAGTTGTTTTGATTTTTGGCTGTGTAAGGGCTGTGTAATAAACTTTGGCAAAAGATTTTTTTAAGCAAATGTGCAAGTATAAGTGAGAGAGCATTTGCGTTCTTGTTTGGGTTTTGCTGGTTTGGGTTTTTGTTAGTTGGGGCTTTTGTTCTATGTAGTTTCCCCTTCTGCTAACTTGTGTTTATTTACAAAGATATGTTTTTAAAAGGGGGATGGGGGAGGAGAGAATCTCAGTAATTCCACTCTTGGAAGCATGGTGTCAAGCCTTGTATTCATAAATCAAAATTTTCATTTTGTTTCACTTAAGATTACCTTCTAACACAGTATGTAGGACCTTTCTCTCAACGTTTAATACTTAAATTACTTGCATCACATAAGGAATTTTTTATAGTGGAAAATGGTGTTGGGGGAGTGTTTTTTGTTTGTGGTGTTGGGGAGAGGCCCCACTGAAGTGAAAAAGTCTTGAATATGGAGAAAGTTGTTCAAATTTGGCTTGGAAGAAGAAGGTAGGTCACACCTACAGTATGAAGAAAGCAGGGGAAGGAGCGTGTTGGTGCTAATAAAATTACAAGTTTGGATACAGCATTTCTTCGCTATATCAAAATGTTCAGTTACATTCCTGTTATGAGTGTTACCACAACAGTAAGAATCTTAGCTAATTATAAGCTGATTTCAAGTAACTTTCATATCTATCACTGAAACTAAAGTTATTTCAGAGCCAGAGTGCATTCTCATTAGTACTCTCACAAAATGCACAGAATTTGTATGTTCCCATGATAGGGCACAGTGTCAGAATTCTAATAGAGATAATAAATTAGCATTAAATAATTTATTTCAACCTATTTCAACCTTTTTTTCTATTTCACTTTAAAAAGTGATGTATGGCCAAAATGAGGAACTCATCTAATTTAACTGTATTGTAGTAAGTACTCTGGTGTATTCGATATAGCTATTGTAATGGGATTACAGATCTTTATATATATATATATATTAATTTTTTTAGTTTAAGCCTAAAATAGGGATGTTCTGAAAAATTCACTGTAAATTCCACTTCTTAGAACAAGGTCTACACAGAACTACAAACTGACTAGAGCAGAACAAGTCACTTTGCAAGGTGTTCTATCAGTATTAATATGCAATATTAATTGGGGAGGGCATAAATCCCATTTTTTTTTCCTTTATAGGGGAGATTTCCCTCATGTAGTTTTCAAGACCTCTTTTGCTTCACACTGCTTCTTAGTATGAGGCTCGAAAGGAAAAATAAACATTACTGCAGCTTCACAGGTTATCCCATGTTAGCTGAGCATGGCTAATTGTCCGTGTGAGCGTGCTCAGTTGGCAGCAAATGCCCCCAGTGACAGGCAAGTTAAGTTGCGTTGCTCAGCACTGATCGTGGGCTAGTTGGCTCAGCTGGTGGAAAGCACTGGAAATTGCCAAGCAGCCTCTCCCGGTTGGGTTCAGGAAGAGCACCAAATGATAATTTGAGGCTTTCAGCTATTATTTGTGCTGTAAGTTTCTACCGGATACCAATACTGAATGTAGAGTTTTTCAGAGCAGTTAGCGCCTGCCTTTCTCATCATAGCTAGAGCTGCTTTTAATCATGAAATGCAATGTTGTTAAGAAGGAGTATTTCATGGCAATGTATCTGTGTTGAAGGACTTTCTTGAAACATAGGACAGGCTTTGATGAAATGCTCACTATTTTCCTGGCAGGTCACCTAGCTGGTTAGCATGAGAGTCTGAGGCAGTTGTTGTAGGTGGGATACCTCAGAGCCATTGCTCCAGTCCTCCAAGGTTGCAGCCACATGTTGTACCAGAAAATCATGCTGAGCAGGTATCTATAACATGTCCATCAGGATACTGCAAATAACGAGGAGACATTACAGAGGCTGATGGCCAGTGGCAGGACCCTGTGTCAGCCAGACATTTAAGGTGAATCTGCTTTGACCGTGAACTCCACAAAGAAGATCAACAAGCTTTGAAACTCAGGTGGGAAGATACTATGTGTCATTATAATATGAACTAGCAACTTTGTAAATAGGAAGAATTCAAAGCAACAGAGTGAGGCATAATAGAAATAAAAAGTATTTTAAATCATTCATTCTTTCAATTCCAGCTCCCTCTGTCCTTGCAAATCAGTCTTCACATCCAGACTGTTTCAATCACTGTGGCTGAGTCTGCCCAATTCTCTTCTGTCACCTCTGGTCCTTGGGAAATGTCCTTCCCTCATCCCTGAGGGTAGACTGACTGCTGCAGTCCCTGTTCTGCGTTGCAGTCATTCTGTACGATCTGGTGATAGCCAGGTTTTCTGTGGGATGCTCTTGTCTGCCATGTGCTCCATCCTCTGGGCCTTGCTCCCCTTGAGCAGGTCCAGTAGGTGTTCTCTGTAGGAATGCTCTGTAGGGAGTCGAATAGCCCTGTCACTTTTTGAAGGAACAATTATGACCAAAAGAGGGCAGGGAGAGGAAGAAGGAAGTGTTTGTCACAGTGGCTGTGGAGGACTTGGTGAAGACTTCCACTCCTTAAGCTATCTTTCATGGTAACAGAAGAGAATAGAAGCCCACACTGGATGTCATGTCTTCTTGCAGCTTTCACTGACCATCACTGTGTCATTGACCTTTCTCCTCATCGTGAACATCTTCCCAACAGCAGGTCATGTGTATTACTAGAGTTTTTTATATCATCTATTTAGTTCCATATTGTGCTTTTGCCATATGAAGGTTAAACCCTCAGTGCTCTTACAAAGGTTCTGGTGCTTTTAGAATTCATGTTTCTTCTCCACAGAGATTTTTCTTGATAACAGCCCAGTATCTGTAGCTACAAGAAATCTGTAGAGTGGGTCTGCATATTGAATAGTAGTATTTTTAGGCTCGCATTTCCCAGTACACCACTGTCAGTGCTCAGAGGAAACTGATTATTTTTTATTCCCCTTTTTGTCTTAGTCCTGGTGTGAGAAATAGAATGGTACAATTGTACGTTTTCTTTGGAAATGAGCTACAAGATGATCTAAGCCAAAAAATAGAATTTTATATCTGTGATGCTGTGTCAATATTGTGTGAATATGTTCCCAGACATAAAAATTGATGCAAAAGACAAACTATGACAAAACAGGTTGCATTCTCCCAAAAATAAGCCGAAAGACCCTTGTACCTTGTGAATTTATATCTGAGCAGGCACAGCATTGAGTCAGATGATCGACATCTTTTGCTTTGTCTTCCTGTTGTCATTCAACATATGTATCTTCCTCTTTACTTGCTGGTTTAGAATAGATCTTGTATTCTTTCTCGTGGCACATCCTCCCACACGCAGGGCAAAAATTAGCAATCAAAGTCTAGGAACAGCAGTAAAACTGATAGGGAAAATCTGGAATGGAAACCACCTAGAAAATTACTACATTCTGTGCTCACAGTGAAACGCTAGTTAAGTACTGATGGAAAACCTGACAAATGCGCCAAAATAACACAATTTAAGATCATTGTTTCCCAAGAATTTCAGACTGTGACACTACTGGTCAGAGAGCTGTTGAATGCTTTAAAACAGTACATGTGAAAAGACTGACATCTCAGAAGACAGCTTTCTGACGTCCATGAAGGCCTTTTTTTATTGTCCTCCAGCCTATTAAGACAAAGGATGCGAATATATTTTTGATAAGAGGGTTGGCAAGAAGTAAGAGATTGGCTTCTGTTTGCTATCGGGAATCTCAAAACTTACAGCAAGATAAAATTTTAGAATAGGAAGGATGAATTAAGAGCTAGGAACATCTGACAGTCAATCATTGTCTTTCAGATTGATCAGGAAAAGATAAGGTAAATTTTGGGGTAACTGAATAGTATGGGTTTTTTCCATGCAGACAAAATTTTCATTTTTAGTAGTGGTTTCCAAGGCAACAGTCACTCATAAAAAACATTTCTAGTATATAAACAAGCATTTCTGTGAATACAGAGAGAACATCTAGGCTCGCATCCCTGCTTTTAGATAGACTATGTTATATGATGTAGATTCATTTAGTTTAAAACAGAGTTGGGATTCACATGTATTTCAAAAAGAACCATATGCCTCCAGAAAAACAAAATGTGTACATACATATAATCAGAACAGGATCTGTGGCACTGCTGCAAAAAATGACTAAACTGGTATTTCTGTTAAAGGTGACACGTTAATATTCTGCATTAAATCTGATTTTTAGTGAGACAAAAATCTGCTACAAAATGAATTATATGATACATAAAGAAATGTATTCTAGGTTTTTCTCTTATCAACTATTTCTGAATTCAGCTTTAATATATAGAATATTATTTCCATAATAATAGCTAGATAATTGATATATTGCATTACATTTCCTGAATGATTTGATGAACTTTATAGGTCTGAGTCTTCTCAGGCCAGTTGGATAAAATACCCCATCCAGGGAGATTTCTGGCTTATTAGATGATGCCATTAATCTATATAAATACTGGTAAGTAGCAAAACTTGGGGGGGGATCAGGATGAGGACTTAATATTTTTTACTTTGTTACCTAATTTCCATATGTCAAGACATTTTCCATTTTCTCTTACTTGTACACAAATAATGGGTTTGGGGGGAGAAGGTAAATAATGGGTTTGGGGGGAGAAGGTTTAATTTGCTAAAAAGTAAAACAAGATGCAAATGATCTAGTTAATTTGGGATGTCAACCAATAGTTTCTGAACAACCTGAGAGCTATGACAAGCATATTGCCTAGACATTTACTTTAAGAATCGAATTAATCATAGATGATGGACTAAATTGATTATTGACAACCATTCAGAAAACGAAAGAGAGAAAGAGGCTGTGTACTGTAAAGGTCTGCATTAACCTGTTTTCAGGAAAACTAATTGGTGACATAAGGTTGAGCACAATCATTGTCAACTAGTTAATTCTGTATGTAATGAGACAACAGCACATTTTGTCGTCACCAAACTGAGAGAAATGGAATGATAGGCAGGATGCGTTATGACCGTGTTTGGTTCTCAGTCTGAAACCAGGCATGTGGTGTGGAATCCCACGAAGCCATCCCCTTATCTGGAGGGGTTTTTTACATCTGATCTCACTATAGACTGGCTGAAAAATGACTGGGATAATGTGGTTTGTAACAGTTAATGCCCTGTGAGAAGAATAATATTTGTTCTCCTCAAGCTTTGCAACTTCATCTTGCTAGGCTGAAGCCTGACATGGGTACCTTGCCTGAATACTCTGTTGAAAGCCTAGCTGAAACCACATGGCCCAGGCCTGTTTGTGAACCCCACCTTTCTCCATCTTTCCATAGCCAGGTAAGCTCTTCGCAGCAGCCGTGCTCTCCTCATGGCATCTATCCTCCTTAGCATCTAAAAGGAGGGCATGCACATTCACAAGTCCTCTAAGTCTTCCTCTCAGCTTGTAATGCAGTCCTACAGTCTGACAGCTCCAAACAGAAAATCAGCTTCTCTAATGATTCTTAGTGGGATGTACCCTTCTTCTCTTTGTGGTACTTGCCTCATGCCACCCCATGGTCTTCCTATTCAGTCTGAAAAACCCTTTCTCGTCTCTTTCTCACCATATCTACTCTATAGCCAAGTATCAGATGCAGGATATTTGCTCAGACAGTATTTTGTAAGATGACAGATTAGCTGGAAGTGAGGGTAAAGGAAGAGAACAATTATTTCCATCACTCTTGCCATTTAGTTAAGAGGTAAGTATTTAGCCCTTGTGGCCACAGGTAGAATGTGTGCCATTCATGACCTGACTCCTACTTTTCAGGACAAGTGCTGATGTTTGCAGAAACCTTTTAACTAAAGGTTGCATCCTTCCAGGGCTGCTATGTGAGATTATAATATTGTATGCCAAATTAGGGATACGGAACTCAATAGGATCCTGAAGGGGTTGTCTTTTGATAAGGCAATCAGTATCATCCTGCCTCATCAGGATTATTGTGCTCCTGTGCAAGAATCCAGCTGCTGGCAGCTGCTGCCTATCTCCAGACACTGTATGTCCCTGTTCTTAGCTGGACGTCAGCCTGCTCAGTGCAGTGGGTTCCTTTTAACTACAGTATAACAGTAGGGGTGACTCTAGTGGGACTCTGATACTAACATACAAAGTAAATATTTTCAAGTAGTTAATTTCTCAGAGCATGGGCAAGAAGTAAAGCAACAAGTTAATAAGAGCTATGCTAATATGCTTGGCCTGCACCAGTGTATGGGAGATGCAGTAACTAGTTTTAAAGTGTGTGATGGGATTCACGTCAAGTGGTGGTGAGGTGAAACACCTTCAGATGAGTTGTCAGCTTCAGCTAGATCCACCCCCTGTTCTTGGAGGATGCATGGAGTTGGAGGCCCTGCATGTGCCCCAATCAAGCCTCTGTCTTCTGTTGTGCTTACCCAGACAAAGATAAAATGAGTTCAGGTTATGCTCAAAGACAAATAGCCAACAGGTAAAGGAGTTGCTGAAAAAGGTGTGTCTTGGGAAAAAAGACTAGTTGCCTTTTGGGCTCTAACAGTGTGAGGTGTGATGACTTTTAATAAGTAGTTGTATGTTTAAAAGGAACAGAAGTCCCAAACTTACTCCTTCAGTGTAGGGCATGGTGCTTGCTATTTACTTGGCTTATTTAGAGTAGCCCCTGAAGATGAAAGTATGTGTCTTTGACAAACTTTAAGTATTTTAATACATCCACTCTCTTAGATTCTCTCTTCAGCTTTTATCCAGCTGTGATCCCAAGTACATTTAAGAGGTTTTCTCATTTATTTAACCCTCCTGGAAGTTAGTAATAGCTATGTTAACAGGATATAACACAGACCACAAAAGCAGACCCTTAGTAGGAAGGCCCAAGGACAACGAGACATAAATAGAATTACATTCTCTCTCCACGTTTTGTCGAACTTTCTACTTCTGCGAGTACTATCTTACTCCCGGTAACAGTTGTCATTTTAGTTCTGAGAACGTATGGGGAAAAAAAGTATGAAAGCATTTAGATGTACAGAGAATCAAAATGATCTTAATTCAGTGAGATTTCTAAATTAAATGGCTGAATTTAATTGTAAAACTTAATATATTAGCACTCCCATCCCTGCTTTTCCTCCCCACCACACCACCCCAAGTAGGAACTCCCAATACGCATTTCACAGAGAACCACAGTTGGAAATTTTGCATTTCACTTTTTCATGCTCAAAATCATTATGTTGAACTCAACACAAGTATGCCCTAACAACTTGGCTGTAAAAAGGGTGATATTTTACACTTCATTCCTAATGTGACTTTCAGAGCATCATCCCATCATTCATCATAACCTAATTTAATTTCCAATTAAAAGGAGAAATTGTACTGTAATCAATCTAAAAATTGCTGCCTTTAGAGATTTGCAATCTCTGCCTTTCTATTAGCTTGGATTTCAACTCTCTCTGACTCCTCCCAATTTCATATTCACAAATTTGAGTATTAAACTCAAATTTATTATTATTAAACTCTATATATATGTGCTTTGCTATTTCTCAGATTGGTTCTCTGGTCATCTGTAAGTGTGTTTATGAAAAATGGAGGTGTGCATTTACAAATTATTTATAGGGTAGGATTCAGGATAAACTACTTATAAAGTGTCAGTGCTGTTGAAGATCATAGCATCTAGGAGATAAATGATGAATCTGTTTGTCATATTTAATACGGCTAGTGATTGCATTGATTATTTTTTTTGTATGACATTGTCTGGGAATAGTAAAGCATACTTTGGTGTGGTGGTTTTCAACCTTCCTTAATGCATAGATTCCTGAAATTTATCCAGTGGAGATACAAACTTTGTTAGAAATTTCCCTTTTGTGGGTTTTCGCATGGCACATTGCACTTTGGTATCTGTCACGGATCTCTTTAAAGTATTCCACAGACTCTAAGGGATTGATATACCCCAGGCTGAAAACCCATTCTGCTGTTGGGAGTATTTTCTGTTGCTTCACTGCATACATATTTTTATTGAACTCATGGTAGCTGCTGTAACAAGGAGAGACAGAGGGATTAGGGTTATGAGAGGTATCGCAGGTTATGAGAGGTAACCCAACACTCAGAAAAGATCTGTTTAGCTCTGACTGTGAATACCATTAAAAACAGCCACTATTCTAGAGGATTAACAGGAAAATGTACCTGCCTACTGCAGAGATGTCAAGTAACGCAGGAAATTCACATCAGTGAGTCTTTTATCTAGACTAAAAATTTTGCTCAGATGATCATTGGAAACACACTGTGTTGAATAATGAATGGTCTAGGTCAGAAATGTACATTCTTGTTTCATAAAGTACAAAAATAAAGGTATGTTCAATTAAGTTAAATGATGGGAAATTCAAAACTGATTTAAAGATGGCAAATAGTTTTATCACAGAGTGTGTAATTAAACATGCAGCTGGCTGCTACAGAAAACCATTTGGGCCAAGATTTCAACAAGTTGGTGGGGTGGGGTTTTTTTTTAAAAAAAAGGGGGGAATATTCTTAGGAAGAAATAATATCCAGTTATTACAGTCAATAACGATTTTAAAGAGAGATGATATCTCATATTTCAGACTAGGAAAGTAAGGAGAACAGGAAGAAAACAAATGTGAAAGAGAAGTAGCAGAGTGTGGATTATTTTCAGTTTTTCACACCTTCCTCTGAAACATCTGATATGGCTACTGCCACGGGTTATGGGATTAGAGCACCTTGGGTTTGATTCACTATGACAATTCTTGCTTCAAACCGTAAGAGTAACTAACCACTAAAACAAACTGTGTGTGGATGTGCAGGATGTCTGTAAAAGTCCTTGAATAAGGATGGCACCTTTCTAATAGACATGCCCCATCTCATACAGAAAGGGCTGTACAGGATTCACACAGTGAAATTCTATGCTGCATGCTACATAGATGCAAAATAAATCATCCCAGCCTCAAGATTTTTCAGTAAGTCACTGCTTTTAAGTAGTTTATTTCTGCAAAATGCGTGAGTGAAAGTGGTAACAAAATGTGACTGTGGGACTTGCAATCCAACTTGAAACAGTTGTGGAGTACAGTCCGACGGAAAGACTCTAAAATGGTGAACAGCAGTAAAAACAGGCAGAGCAGGGCAAGCATATAAATCTGCAGAAGTTAAAATGTTTTACATGACACTACTGAAACTTAATACAGAATTTAAAATGTAACCAAAATCACTGTTATGGGGAAAAAAATGTAGAGATCAAAAAGGGTAAGAGAATGTAAGGAGGTAGAGAGTATCATTTAGTACTTTTGCAGTGCAAGTAGTGACAAAAATTAGCCAAGTTAACTTTTGTAGATAAAATGACCAGTGCAAAAACTTCTTTGTTCAAAAAAAATCTTAAGAAAAAGACACTGGAGTAGGTCTTAATGATCAGCTTAAATAACAGCTAGATCATGGAATGGAACTGAGGAGAAAACTAGCCTACACAAATGCAGCTGCAATTTCACTATAGCTTGGCTATGATCAAAAGCAAGCAGTAACAGAGCAAACGAAAAACAACAGGCCAAGAGCTTTTTGAAGCCAACATACAAAAGATTAAATTAGATAGGTTCTTCAGCTAGATCTTGAATGTTAGGATGCTGATATGGAAATGTATTTTAATTGAATTAATTCATGTTTTGCTACCTGAATTTAGAGTGCAGTAATACAATTTGCCTTTTCAAATAAAACTTAAGCTTACTTTCAAAAGCAAAAAAACAGTATTGTTCATTGTTACATTCTTCTGTGGTGTTGAGTTTCTGATTTTGCTTTGTAGTTGTCACACACCGTTAGGGGAACACTACGTGCCTTTATTTTTTAATTCGGATATGAAGAAACACTAAATAAAATGTGCATCATCAAAGGCTAGATGAGGTTTTATGGGACCATTGTTCTTTATTTCATTCTTTGTTGTTAGGTTCAAGACAGAATTCTGGAAAACAATTGATACAACTTTGTGTGTCCCGTAAAAAAATCTACTTTCTAATTTGTAGTTTAATCACATAACAAACAATCGTCTCTTCTGTGGGAAATGCAGGTTTCATTGCCAGGAGATACTGATTTGTTTAATGGGTTTGAAGTGTACCTGTTTGTTGGAGTGATTGTGGCCAGCCAAAAACATGAAGCAGCTGTACCACGCCCTACCTGTGCAAAGGGAAGAGACTCTCTTAGCAGACCCATTTTGCTGTTAATCTTGCTTCTGCATAGCTCATCACAGTATCGTGGAGTCCCTGCTGGTAGGGAACGCAAAGTAAGTATGACTATAAAGACAGATTGCCATTTAGAAAGGAAACAAGGATGAGCTGGGAAGCCTCTGGAGCTGCCATCCTTCAAAAGGTGTCTGTTTGTGACCATACCGATGTCTTCAGGGTATTTAATAGCCTGCTGATTGTCTCTCTTTATCTCTACAAAATGTTGTCATTAAATGTCTGCATAAAGCTGCAAAGTGGGTTGTTGGTTTTTTTGTCCAGACAACTTAAATTTTGAAATGTTTAAATGTAACAAATACCCTCTTTATTTTAAGAACTATAATTGCCATTGCTTCTGGTGACCTAATGATCTGATTAGTCCTCTGGGGAAGGCAGAGACGGGATCAGTTTCCCTGCAGGGCTTAAATAATACCTTCCATTGCCTAAGAAGAAAATTATAAATAGGTTTTACTTCTGCTATAGCCTAGAATGATTATTCATCAAGTGTATCAAAGCAGTGACTGGTTTTAACATCACCAAGGCTGGTGTTACATCATTGACTGGTAGAACATCCAGAAAGTTATTCGGGGGGAAAATGATCATTCCTTACTTGTGGTTATATAGCTAGTGGGAAAAAAAGGGCTCTTTCTTCCCCCTCACAGTCAGTGTTATCTCAGTCATGAGTGTTAAATCTGGCTTTGGTATAACATTCAAAACTTACTGGTATTGAACCCATACAAACAGGCAGTGCTACTTCTCTGAGCAAATCTTAAATAGCTATGCAGGAACAGAGGAGGGGGAAAAAAGCCAATGCACTTGCAAGTCATTTCTGAATAGTTAAATGAAGACTATGAATCTCAGAAAGCTACAGGTGATGTTTTCAGAAATACTACAAATTCACCATGGCACCAAAGTTATTGATCTCTCAGCTGGACTTGAGAACCTTGGAAAATTCTGTCCATGCACACTACTCTCCTTGGAAACCAAGTCCAATAAAGTTAAGCAGTATACCAATATATATGTGTATACATACACTATATGCTATAAGCAATCATAGCATTTTATTGGTAATTCCTCATATTACTGATAGATTTTTTTTTTAAACCTAACAATTATTAGAATATTAATCTAGTTTCAGGCACAGCTGGTTTTTTAGCTGCATATGGACTTGATTGCATGCATTTATAATTTTTAATCAGAATTGCCATTTTCAAATTATAATTGAAAAAGCTATTGTAAACATGCAGAACATGCTTATACATTTCTAGCAATACCTTCATTCACTTAGAACGATACTATCCACACTTAAGATTAGCAACAAAGCAATAACTTTGTTTTTGTCAGTACACCTACATTTTTAATTATGTGAATATAATCCTGAAGACCTGTTTTGTTAGTCGATTGCTAATACTGGACCACAGTTTACTTAGTATTTTAACATATTGACCAAGGTGCAGTGTATCATAGAATACCTTTATTATGTTAAATACATTGGAACATACCTGCACTATGCACAGCTCCTGATATACTGTTTAATGAGTTTAAAGTCAGTCCATTAAGGTCAGAGCTGTTGCTTTCAGTAGCATGTGAGCTGACAGTAATTACTGTAGGTTAAAGTATTCTGATATGGAACAAGTAGAACAACCTCCTGGAAGCTTTGAAAAATAATGTAGCTTAATTGTATGTGTGTTGGGTTTTTTTCTCATTCAGAATTATTGGTACCTTTCAAAGGCACGTTAAGAAACTAGATTTGTTTACTGTGTGCTATTGAAGTCAGAAGAGGTAGGAAATTCATTGGGAAAAGAAAACCATTCAGATCCAGTGATCCAAACAGCTCAGCTCCAGCTCTATTCTTTAGCTGTTGTTAGGTATAAGGAAATAAGGTCTGGGTGATTTTTTGTTTTCATTTGTTGCACCACTCTCCATTGGAATTTGTGATCCACATTAAATATTGTAAAAAGTAACTTCTCTGCATATAGCCATATAAAACTTCTGGATTGAAAATTCAAAGCAGTTGGCTTCACCAGGCTTTTGTAAAGCTTCATAATTAAACCTTGACATATTCCACAGTAGGATGTAATTCCTTCGCGTTATGTCCATGAGTATAGTCAAATTAATTCCTGACTCTAGTCCCATATAAGAGTAATTTAAAACAAAAACCCCACCTGTTAGACTTGGTTATTTAAAAGCAGTCCGTTTTTCAGGCAGTCAGATGCGTATTTCAAAGCTCACAGTGAAGGAGCCTTGAGAGAGGGAGGCTCATGCTGTGTCTTCAGATGCTATAGGAGATCATTTATGTTTCTGTCTCAATTTTCCCCTGCTGTATTGTGTCGAGTGGAGAGCAAACAGTTATGACACTGGAAGAGACCAAAAATTCTCAGCAACATTGCTAGGCCGTGATGCAGTCTTACTTATTTTTTTAGAATTGGGAATTCCTGTGTGCTAAAGACCCAAAACTTGGATGCACCTGTTTTTCTGGGGATTTTTTTTTTTTCTCTGTTTCCTGAGTAGTTACCCTATGCTGTGTTTGCATGTGATTACCTAGATGTGTGTTTCCTAATGACTTTTATCAAATTAGAAAGAGGCATTAAAATTTCAGAGACACTATTTATGTCTTATTTCATGAAAATAAATGGTAAGGTAGAAAATAGAAATTCTGTTACTTTAGCAAGGACTTGACTTTAATTGATTTTTACTCTGGAATTCTGACATCCTTTTCTTCCTTTACTTATGGGAGGACTTTCTGGGTGTTTTGGTTGGTTGGTTTTGGGGTTTTTTTGAATGAGGATCAGTGTTAATGTCACCAAAAGGAGGCAATCAAGAAATGAGGGAGAGAGCAGAGGGCTTGCAAGAATACAAAGGAGGAAAGAAAGCCTGTCACTTCTGAAAGTAAGGAGAGTTAGCACTGTTTTGATTTTGTTATAACCTAATGTTTGCTTAACTCCGCAAAGTAGGGGCTTTTGTGGGAAACACATCAGTGTCATGGAGATGCTGAAGTCCAGTCTATACAGCTTTATGAAAGTGGATGAGGAGAACAGGTTTGGATGCAAAACACTCCAAGGAAAATCTTGGGTAGTTTTCTGAGCCATGGTCTTGTGGAGTATGAGTCACCTTCTCCATAGCTGTATTCATCAAAGAGAATCAGTTGTATGTTCTTGTTCCTGTGGCACCTCACTGCCCCACCTGAAAATTTAACAGAGGCAAAGCAAGTGATACCACTCTTTCATACCTGGTGGCAAAACCTGGAGCTGGCTGAACTTTGTGCATTTCAGCATTTACTTGGCAAGGTTACAAGGTCCTAGACTGACACTTCATAGAAGTTGCAGGCTTTACATTTTCAAGGATCTGCCCTTTAAAAATCTTAAATTTAATTTCACAGTCTGGCTGAATAGTACAGCTATTTGCTTCTCTGGGTAATATTGCACAGTTCAGGAGGTTTAGGATACATTAATCATAGAATACCACATTGCAAGGGACCTCAAGGATCATCTGGTCTAACCTTTCTGTCATGGTCTAGAGGAGATGGCTCAACACCCTGTCCAGCTGAATCTTAGGTGTCCAATGTTGGGGAATCCACCACTTCCCTGTGGAGAGTATTCCAGTGGCTGATTGTTTTCATTGTGAAAATTTTTCCTCTTGTGTCCAATCGGAATCTCTCCAGGAGTAACTTGTACCCATTACCCCTTGTCTTCTCCATGTGGCTCCGTGCAAAAAAGGAGTCTCCATCTTCTTTGTAGCCACCCTTTAAATACTGGAACATGGTGATAAGGTCTCCTCTAAGCCTGCTCTTCTCAAGGCTGAACAAACCCAATTCTCGCAGCCTTTCCACATATGGCAGGCTTCCCAGTCCCCTGATCATCTTTGTGGCCCTCCTGTGGACCTTCACCCACCTGTCCTCATCTATTTTGTATAGCAGGACCAAAACTGAACACAGTATTCCAGGTGAGGCCTGACAAGCACTGAGTAGAGTGGAATAATGACTTCTTTATCTCTGCTGGTGATGCCCTTGTTGATGCAATAATGGAAGAGCTCTCAGATAAAAAAGAAATATCTTTTCACATTGTTTAACTACTGCTCTTTATATAAAGGAATCTTGCAAAGGGTAGACCCAGCTAAATATGAAAGGGTGGAGTTTTAGCTTGGTATGATTTTGGCTTTTGTGTTATGATGTGCAATACTCGTGTTCCACCGTCTTCCCCTTGCCCTTCAGGGAGATCCTGTGGTCTGACTACTACTGATGTCAGCAGGGTTTTGATACTCACTTCAGCTAGAAGAAAGCCAAAACATGCATGTCTCACATGCTTATGAATTTTTCTGCTCACTTTGATATTAATTCTAATATTTTTCCTGTACATGGTATCAAAGTTGTTGTAAATGGGATTCTGTAATTACAGAAGGAAGTTTCTAAAGCAAGATACACACATATGTTAATCTACTTTCATACTTCTGTAATAGAAATGTTAACTTAGGAACAAGACTGACCTAGTTACTCACCTAAATTAATCTCCGGTGAAATCAACTAGAGGAATTTCTGCTGACCATGTGGGAATTGCAGTTTGCCCTAAATCAGAAGGGTAACTATAGAAAGGAATTATTCATTGTTGTCTATTTGCTTACAAGAATGAAAGCCAGATTATTTTCAGTCACACACAAGCCCTTGGGAATCTCACTTGCACGCTTTTCTGTATTTATCAGATTTCCAAAACTTTGCAATGGTAAACTTACTCTTTTTATTCTTGCTCTTTGGCAGATTTTCCAGATAGCAGCTCCTTGCCCAGCTGTGAGTTCTTCCCTTCATTATATACATGGGGGGTGCAGGGGATGATTCATAGCTTACTGTTACTGTGGTTTCCTTTAAACAGAATGCCGCAGGAATATTGCAGCACAGTGGTTGTCTGTCTTAAAAACATGTTAGACCTAGATTTGTATGACTCTGATAAATCTGGGTCAAACATCATAGTCTTTGCTCAGTACTTATTCAGGCAAAACTCCCATTGGCTGCAACAGGAGTTTTGCCTGACTAAGCACTGTGGGATTTTGCCCTTAGTATCTAAAATATTTGATCTGTTTCTTGCACTTTGGAAGTGTTCTAGAAGCAAATCACATGTCTTATCCTTGACTGCCCCACTGTGGTTGTATCATCTTCAACTTAAAAGGTGGCAGAATGTTCCGTCTCTTGACATTAAGCATATTTTTGTTGTCAGAATATTTTTAAAAATAACCAACCACTCTGCATATTTATTATATTTAAAGTCATTCCAAAATCTATAGGCTTTTATTTTGCTTTCAGTTATATTTTGAGGGGGAAAAAAATGAACCTTTTCTCTTAAGAAATACTGTGGCTTCTTGTTCTCTCCTAAAATACGTTTCACAGGTTCATATCACTGCCTATACGAGGTTTTGGTTCACAGTTCAAATGTCAGAATTTCATTCAATGTCAGTTAGGCCAGCACAGAAAGTTTTATGAAGTAATAGATGAGGCAAACTGAGTCATTAATAAGCTCAGAAATTTCACTGCTTTCTTAAAATATTTTCTCTTTGCAAGGAAGCCATTAGTTGAACATGCTTAATTGACCTCACCAAGAAATGTGCTGTATTTGGAAATAAAGAAGAGCATATAAAGACTCGAAAAGACGTGGAAGAACTAGTTTTCTTCTTAGTAATGTGGTCATGCTTACTGCCTTGATTTTGTGTTGTTTTTCTAAAATTAGCTGAAGTACATCTTGAGATGATGCGGTGTTATGGGAGAGGATGACAAGTCTCACTAAATGTGCTTTCATTTCTACTCTCATTTCTAACTGCCTCTATCGTCACTTGCAGTGCATTACCTATTACTGCTCTCTCTATTTTCTCTTTTCATTGTATCTTGTCTTATATCAGATCCTCTGACTGGAACTAGCATATTTTTTCCATCAGGCACTCTGCTTTTCATTTAAATTCCCTCTTGAAGATCCTCATCTCAGGTTTTAATGCAAACCCTTTTGAATAAAAATGCAGTTACCCTACTCTTTACTTTAAAAAAAAAGCTCTAGGGCAAATCTCATAATAAATGTGTTGTGCATCTCCTTAGGAGCTTTCTTATCCTTACCCAGGCTGAATAGTTCCCAAATTTTCAGTGCTTCCACTGAGATAAATGCTTCTAGTCATGGATAAGCTGTTATTCAACACGGACAATTAGCTTGAGTATGTAGGCTCTTTCTCCCACTGTAGCACTCATTGCCAAGTGCAGAAGTATATTTGGTAAACAGGCCGTTGTAGCCTGAGAAAAACATACTAGATCCATGTCTCCAGAATGAGGAAGCTAGTAACAATATTGTGACAATTAAGAAATATTTACCTCTCTTTACTCAGACTCCCTTTAAATTCATCGTAATAACACGTACAGCAAACTAAGAAAATTTTAAATTTATGCTTAAATCCTGCAACCCAGCCACTACAGTTACCATTCCTCTTATTTCACCCTCTTTAACAATGTCATCATTATGCTTGGTTTATTTTATTTTAAATACAGAGAGACTTTTCAGTGCAGATATACTCCCAAAATTACAGGAGCAGTACTATTGATTAAACACTCAGGCAGACATTCTCTGTTCATAGTCATTTTCTCCTGGAGAAGCATGGAGTATCCAGTAGACTGGTCCTGGTTTGGTTGTGTATCAATGAATAAACATTGCACAATCATTGCAATTGCATTTTCGTGTTGTGTTTAATGTACTTATTTAAAACACGTTTCTCTGATAATTTAAATTTTCTGCAAATTATTAATAACATCATTAGCTTCATAAAAGTACGTAACCTGAAGAGACTCTTCAGCCTTTTTTCTAACAAACTAAAATAATTAATTGAGGTTGCCAAATAATATATTCAAGTACAGCTTTAAGTAAATGTTCTCAATATAAAGTTTGATTTGTTCTTTGTTCCCTTGGTCTGATTTAGGTATAATTTTCTCAGGCACAGCTCTCTGATTAATCTTTTCCTCATAAGTTTGGTAGTTCGTTACAGGAATTGAAGTAATTCAAATGTGTTTTAAAAGGAAAATAGCTCCTGTGCTAGGGCACGGTTTACTCAGGATACTTACTTTTCAAATATGCAGATGTTGATTATGAATGGAAAGGTATTTCCAGAGCTGAGAGCCTGCGTGTATCTGTCTTGAGTAATAACTGCTTCAGTCTTATTATTGTAAATTAAAAGAATATATCATATACTGGACTACATTTCACTGAGTTATTTAGTTGTTTCTAAATGTTTGCAGCTGTAAAACAGGAAGGAAGTCAACAGGCCATCCTTCAAAGCATCTAGGCATGTCAAGGAAGTCTATTACAGCATTTCTTATTAGCAATGTGTAACTACCCATTTAATTCTATCTCTTATTAATTTTTGAGTGCTTGACTGTGTCGCCTTAAAATTTTGTTTTACAGAATCTTCAGTTTATTATGTGATGTAAAAAAAATTCCTTTAGCAAGCTATTCTGGATAAGAACGGAAGCAGGAGTACCGCAGTTTCCCTTGGCTTTAGGATCAGATAGGTGCTGAATTGCTTTGTTAAACTGGGACTGTATTCCATGAGGTAATCTGAAAAGCTCTTGGCCCTCTCTTGTAGCTCGCACTAGAGTAAGTTGACAGCATTTCTGCTCACGTTCTTATAGTACTGTCCCATCAGCGAGCCATTCCACATGGGCTAGTCTGCCTGCTTCTCAAGAGCTCATCTCTGCACCCTATTGTTTCGTGTTGTAGATGTGCTGATGCTGGGTGTTTCTAGCTAAAACCAGAAGGCACACTTTATATCATATAAATGGATTATTTGTTATAAGCAATAAATTTCCTGGACTGGGTTTTTTTTATCAGAAAGATGGAAAAACTTTCTGGGATTGCTTTAGTCTCTTGATCAAATTGCCTTTGTTCATGGTACAGCAATGTTACAATAAGAGGAGGTACAGGAAAAAGAGCTAATAGAAAGATACACCTAACAGCTGTGACTAACAAGGAATATATTTCATTGCATAGTATTACCTCTGAAATTTGCTCAGTTCATAGAATAAAGCCGGGGGGCGAGGGGGGGAACCCACACCACAACACACCATAAATTATTCAATGAAATTAATGCACACTGTGTGTGCAGACTTTCTTTTCAGTCTTTTCTAAATGGGAGCTGCCAAAGGTTCATGAAACTGTCATGCTCATAAATTATTTAGATCTGCTACACTCTTCTTGAAAGAAATATACTGGGACCCATAGCTTTAGTAATTTGTTGAGTTTTTAATATCTGTTTGCTTCTTTCCAATTGCATATAGCACATTTGGTCTCCATCGGAAATAAGTAACATCTGCTTCTTAATTAGGAAACAATAATGGGGAGGAGTTGTCTATATTGTTGGCATTAAATGCCCACCACATAATATCACATTGCTATGTGTAGGTGACAGAATCATCTACAGTGTAATTTGACATGCAGAGGATACCGTGTTTTCGTAGTTAAATATTTTAATGTCATCAGGAGTTCTTTTGAATTTCCTTCCTCTCAGGGCTTTACCTTTAAGTCCCTATTGGTAATCAGGGAGAAAAAGTTTGTGGCAGGACCCTGAGTCAGCCAGGACTTTAGGCAAATGTGTAGATCTTGTTTGCAGGTTAGGTTTGGTCAATGAATTGTACCAAGCCCTTCTCATCTCTAGGAAGTTCTTCCTTTCCTCTCTGAGGTTTGGCTGCCTACTTCTCAGTACATGTCTCTCCAGCTCAGCATGAACTTCTCAAGGCTGTCTCTTGCCTGCCACATCTTACCTTCTCCCAAAACATCTCTCCCTGAGCTGAGTCAGTAGCATCCCAAGCAAAGGGGCCTCCATGAGAAGTAAAACTGTAGGTAACATGGCACCTCTCCCTGGGCTTTCACCTCACTGTGACACAAGAAACAAATGTAAACAAAAGGGAAAAAAACCAAAATTATCTGTCAAATGGGTTTGCTGCCTTTTTTCTGTATCATGTTCTAAAATACCTATTATTACTTCTCCTGTCTGAATGGCTAAGAAAAACGCTTGGAGAACACAACAGTGAAGCTCTAGATCTTTCTCCAAGCATGCTTTTTCTCAGGTTATAACTGAAGGCAGAGCCAAGTCCTTATTAAAAGTATACTATAAGTTCATTTATAGGAACCTACCCATTTTACTATACCTTTTATTATATTTGAGATAGCAAAATTATAAGAAATTGCTTACTGGCTTCCCTGACAAGACATTTTTTCTGTGTGGGAAGGTTTGTCACAGTAGAAGTCTCAGAAGACAAGCAGAAGCCTGTTTGACTCTGTGGTGTCACCTTTTTAGAGTCTGCTACTCTATCCATCTGCCATTAACTGACCTATATTTTTTTCCATGCCCTACATATCCAGTCACATCAGAAATCCTGTTTCACTGCTGCAGATATTACACTTTGCCGAAATGTACTTTCCCCCACAGATAAGGTACACAAATGAGAATATTTGGCACATGGACAGCTTCTTTTCAAGTGCATGTTATGTCCCAAGGAAAGTTCTCAATTCCTGCCAGTTTCCCAACTGTAAGAGGGCAGGGACTGTTGCTTAGGATAGCTTTTGTCCTTTTGCATTTGATTTTTTTTTTTTCCTTTTTATTTAGTATTCCTACCAGTGCCAGTGTGGTATCCCAGGGCAAAGGTAGCAAGCTCTACATGCTTTTTGACAGCATATTTAGACAAGGTTCCTTTGACTGGCTCCTCTGGAAGCCTCTCTCCATCACAAAACGCTTGGCAAAGTACTGTGTTCACTGCTTATTTTTTTAACGACCATGCAACTGTCAGTGCGGCCTTGCCTTTTGACCAGGTGTTGTGAAATCAAGCTATTATATAATTGATTCCCATGATCTCAGGGATGAAGATTGCGATGCAACATGCTGTATCTTCTCTGTGCTGAGGTACCTGTTTCTTGTCCTGTGTATACCAGCAGCTGAAATTCTTGTGTACTATGAGGTGTATAGATAAAAGCAAGAAAAAGCCTCTTTCATTTAGCTTTCTACATGAATAATGCTATAGTGCTCTCAAGTTTTAAACGTGGAAACATAAGGACTTGAAATTAAAGTTTGAACTTGTTACAGGGGTAAAATAACACCATCCTGTATATCAAAAATGCAACATAATACTGGGGTTTTTTAACAGTGTCTTGAGTTTTTGCTTTTAGGTTTCTGCCTGTTGTGCACTGTATTGTCCTGGGCTTTTTGCACAGACTTGTTTGTAATCAGTAGTTTAAAGGTATTTGTATTAGCCAGCTATATAGCAACGGATGTTCTTTCATAATTATGCAGTTAAAAAAAAAAAGTATAAAACACATGTAAAAACCATATAATAAAGATTGATGCGACATACTGAAGACTTGTTAAAATAAAAGAAGACTTTAACTTAGGCTTTAAAAGTTCTGCTCAGAAGGTCTCTCCCGTGAAGAGGAATAGCAACACTGCACGTTCTAATTTGTGTGCACAAATTTAATCAGAGCAGACACACGGACTGAGCTCCACAAACTGCTAGCATCTCACTTGTCAGCACGTGTGATTTTACTCTGAGTTATATTTCTTTGGGAATAATCATGGGACTGAAATACTGATGGTTCTTCTGCCCTCACCCCCCCCCCCCCCCCGTTCTCATAGCAGTAAGAAAACTTGTCCCTTAAAAGATCCCCCCCTCAAAAGTACTTGTTAAAAAAAATAGCCAACTTTTGCAATTTGAGTCATCATTTTTTCACGGAGGACAAGGGTGGGACAAGCATTTTACGAGGAAGCTACCTCTCTCTACCCAAGATCTTATTCTATTATTAGAGAGATGAGTATTTTGGTAGATTTTCTGTGGGAAAGTGCTATTTTCCATAGATAGTATGCACGCAACTCTTCCTGGTAGCTGTGCAACACCAGTTTTATAGTCCACGGGAACAGCACCTCAAAGGTGTTAAGCATTCCTGTAGGTTTCATAAGCATCACACATTTTTATTTGCAGTTGCCGTGTTGCTAATATGTCCATGGAGCTAGCTGTTTATTGCTCATGAACAGTTTCTTCATGTACACACATGTATTCTTTTCTTTGTCAGAGGGCTTCAAAATACTAATTCCCAATTTTCTGTCCTATTAAGTTTTTATAGGCCAATATCTTTCAGTAACATAACAGAAGTTGCTTAAGACCTCATGAGGATTCTGGGAGGGTTAGTCACACACTTATGAGCCATCACGATCATCTCATTTCTACCCAGCTACTAAATATAATTTCACAGTTTTTCTCACTTCTAAGTATAAATACTTCCACTTACCTCATTGTTTATAAGAAAATATAAATCTTGTCACAATAGGCAAAACTACAAAGAAATCTTCAAACAAGAAAATCTTTCGTAATGAGGCATGAAGACCACAAGGATTTTTCCCCTTTCCCTAATTTTGCCTTTTTCAGTTTTGCTTCTTGCTGTGCATCAGCTTATCAAAAGTATAGAGCTATAGACAGAGTAGGTGAGGGGTCTTAACTGATCTTACTGCTTACTTATACAGGAATGTGACACTGTAGATAAAATAAACCATGATGTTTATCCTAGAAATGGACCAAATGCCACGTGTTCATTGGAACATCTGTGAATTTGGCTTGATGACAACTCCCAGAGCAACATATTAAAGCCAACATTTTGTTCCTGCAGCTTAGTAGTGGTGATGTGTGTTTAATCAAATTAATAAGAGGAACAAAATTTAATAAAAAATAAGAAGCCATGAATGCAAGCCTAAAATATGAAACTGAATTTTCATTATGAAAGTTAGCGTGCAAGTTGAATAACAAAAGAGAGAAGTTATTATTAGCTTGCTTTCTGATCCTTTGAGCTAAACTGAAAAAAGAAAATGGAACAGATTGTGTGTTCTTAGAGGTTAAATATCTTTCTGCTGGTTTTGTAGTGTTTACAAAGATAAGAGATAGAATATCACCACCATTGTACTTTGGGAGACACACCACCGTGTTGTGCTGAGGAAAAGGTTTGATTTATAATAGTGAATACGATTCATTATTTAACAGTCTAGAGATTTATATATGTTACTGTTGCTTAATAACTTTAGCAACATTTCTCAATTGTATGTGGAATATAGTGCTAGCACCAGTATTATAAAGGTGGAATTGTAAAGATAATACCTTTCCTTGCATCGCATATTTCATCCATCCCTGGTGGGGTGCATACTGTGAGAATAACTTTGATATTTCTGTACCAAAATAGAACTGGTTCTGCTTTGTCTATAGTTATTTCATTCTTTAAAATCTGTATGTTGATTTTTTTACTTAAGTGAACATACTGCAGAAGAGAAAGGTGTCCATATAAACATTCATAGCAGTTGACCATTAATTTGTTCTTCTATTTTTATAAGTACAAAATCCATCGTAAAGCTCTCTCCACTGCTAGATGAAGGCACAGCCCAGGAAACCAACAACTACCTAAGCTATAGAACTTTATCTCAGTGGTTCTTGGTCTTTTACCTTGCATTTTTACCCATCATCATTAATTTACAGCCTGTTTTCAGTAACAGTGAGCATCGAGGAATCCAGTTATTGCCAGTGGGAGTTGCAGGTATTCAGCATATTTGACAGTCCTCAACCTCTGTCTCTGTTTTTCCTACTGTTAAATGGAGATGGTAACTTCTTCAGAGGGTTGCCATGAGAATAGTTAGTTATGAGCTGTAAAGCACTCTGAAGAGCAAAATGGCTAAGCGGTATTATTGCACCATTGTAACGTTTAACGAATTTCAGCAAAATCACCTCTCGTTTTTGAAAATACTTATAAAATATGAAGTGTGAAAAACAACTTTCCGAATTTGGTTACAGTGCTTAGAAAAATCATTATTGGTCAGTGTACCTCAAACAAAGGCTTTATAGACTTTTATGTAATTGTGAAGACAATTGGGAAAGAATACAAAAACAAGCTTGTTTTTCTGACTCAAGATTTTTGTATGGTACATTTGCTGTGATTACCATGAACCTAAGGGCAGTTTCAACCCTGAGCTTTTTAACCCTCAAATGCCAAAATAAACAAAATTGTTTAAATACTCATGCTTATTTTTGGTAGACATTTTTAATGCAGCAGCAATTGCCCGTATCTCATTTCTGGAAATCTTAAGCAACTGGTAGATTTTGAAGAACTTTAAAAAGACCAAATGTTCAATAAAATGTCGTGGCTTTAGTCCATGACACGCTGTTTGTGTATATCGCAAAAAGTAATACATTTTAAAAAACTGATCAGTTTGCTGCTTCCATTAACTCTATATAATTATGAGAAGCTGAAGACTCATTTTTCCCCTATTCTTGGTTTTTTGTTTGTTTATTTGAGTTCCAAACTGTGCATGAAATGGGGAGGAAGGGCTGGAAAGACCAAGAGCACACCATCAACAACTTTATTTAGCCAAATGAGATCATGATCACTCCAGCATCCCAAAGGGAATGTGGAGTGGAAAACACAAGCTTCAGAAAAAGAGAGTTTGGGGAAAGCAAGGGAACATCTATTCTTGTGGGGACGGCTAGAAAGCTAGCTGCAATTCATCTCCTCTGTAAACAGAGAAAGTGAAAAGAAAAATGAGTGAGATACTGCCACTGAGAATAATGCCTAAAACCATGGAACAAGAGTAAAGATGTTGGATTGAATCCTATGACCCCAGACAGATTAAGACTGGAGATGTACCTTTTTTTTCAGCCAAGATAAATCAGAAGGAGTAGTAAATACATTTAAAAGCCCAAGATCTCTAGCACCCACTTGTATTTTAGAAACAGCAAAAGTTCCCTAATTAAAGATAATTTGTAGTATATCACAGCAAAACAGAGGCATGGATGTGAAGAGAAAAACATTTAATCAAGGCACTAAAATGTGAGAGCCCAGTGAACAACTCAAGTACAAGGACCCAGCATAAGTGATGACCAAAAGAATGACCACATTGGTGGGTGAGTATCCTGTGCACATGCTGAGGAGTGCAGCACAGAAAGACAAGACAAAAAGAGCAGTAAAGAGCTTCCTTTCTGAATGTTACATCTTATCCTAGGAAGAAAATAGCGCATTTTTATGTCTGATTTTTCCTTTTAATTGATTTTTATGTTGCGATTGTGTGATGGGGGATGGAGGGCGCTGCTTTGTTTTTTTAAGTTAGACTGAGTTATACCAGAAGTGCAGCCTAATTTACCTTTCATTAGTCATAAGAATACATGCTGTGGAGATATTGATGCCCTAGTCATGGGGAAAGTTTCAGAGAGTATGCCAGAAGGTATAGAAATTTGTTAAGGAGGATAGATGGCTCATCTAGATCAATTTCCCAGAGCACATTCTTGAGGTTGTAATTAGTGAGTTCTCGTACCTGGAATAAATCAAGTAGTGTTCTGAGAATTGCTGATAACGGATGGTGGCTCCGTTTCAGTGTTGGTTTTGGTGGTGTTAAATCACTGGACACTGAGTTGACCTGACAAGTTTTTCATCTTGATACCACTGTTTTTACCAGGTGTAAGTATGATAACCATCCTTTGCAAGATTCAGGTTCTTCCTTCTGTTGTTTCACTGGAACTAAAGACACCCTGTGTGTTATTGGGAATTACTGAGAATAATCACCAGTCTGCTCCAGAAATTTCCTGGTCTACACCAAAACAAGCAACGGAAGGATGCATGTGCTGTAAAACATAACCCACTTCGGTGTGAGTCTGAAAACAGGTGGTGTTACAATTAGCATTCTGGCTCTTGAAGTGGTATGAATTTCTGGTTTTGAAGATATGCTTAAACTTTAGCACTTTACACAGAGGATCTTAAGAATAAGGAATCAAAACCATGCATTGGTATTCCATAATCTCATACTTCATTGATATAAAAACCAGTTGGCTTTAATTTCCTTAAGTATACAAGGTCATAATCCAGAAATCAAGGGGAGCAAAAGAGTAAATTGTTAACCATCTATAGACAAAGGAGCAAAATGCTTTTTCCTAAAATGTCATTAAGTTCTGCTGAATGGTTTTGATTTACTCTCTCTTCCTCAATGCTATTATCTGAAAGAGTTTACCTTCAGATGCTGCAGGCACAGCTGTGCTAGAGCTGCCTGTTGGAATGTGTATTGCTTTGCTGTGCACCAGGAGAGCTTTGGAAATCCATTTCCTATATATATATAAATAATGCATATATTCATTTTTCAGTACATAACTGTAACTCAGGTGATTGAAAAAAAGAAAAAGTCAGTGCATATGCTTTGTTATAGCACAAAAAGGGACTTCCTGCAGAAGTTGCACCTCTGTCCGAAGGCAGGAGTTTAGCCAGCTTTGCCATAACTTAGCCAGATGCGTAAGCTTAATTTGCATGAAGCCTGGATGCTAAAAATTATTTAAATGGCTGTCTCCCAGTGAATTTGTGGTTAAAAAAAATTGTCAATTGCCATCTACCTCTGCTAAATTAACATTTCTAAATTTAAAACAAAAAAAACCCCTCATTTTTCGTTATTCTGAACTAGTTAGACCTTTTAAAGTAAAATACACTGGCTTTTTTTATCTGTGGAGACACTCTAAAAGGTCATCCAGTTTCAACTACTTTGATGAAGCTTTTTGGTGAATTCATGAAGGTGTAATGCAGAAGTCACCACTGTTTAGAGGGTGTATAGCAATTTATATGAATTACTATTCCAAGATAAACCACAGCTGGTCTAGCACCAGTGGCAAGTCTGATGTCAGAGAATAATCACATGTCTCATTATGCCGTGTATCTTCTTACCTTTGTATTACACTATTCTGTTAAACAAAGTGCCCCTGAGGGCTGTTTATCCCTATATAATAGTCTCTGCTGTTAAGTACTACTTCATCAAAATGTTTCCTTCTGATGATGTCTTACTGTAATATATCATGGAAGTGACAACTAATATATTATATGATAAAGTAAAATATCCCCTGAGCAAGGTACGGGGATGATAAATTATGTTAATATGTTATTCCCATTATATTATCATCAGTCAGATGATGATTTAGTATGATGCATCATCAGAAAAAGATAATCTAATAGGGTTTTCCTCAAAACATTATGCAATCTGGGGAATACAAGGAGTAAATTCAACTGATTTATAAGACAAAATGTATCCCAGTGGCACAATTCATGAACAGTCTAAATTAAAATATATCAAGATATAGAAAATAAGGACAAAAGTCTAGGAAGTGCAATACTAAGAAATGTCACTATTGTAAAGGTCAGAAGAAGATTCTCAGTGTCTGTAAACCGACATTACACTAGTATAAACACTATATATTAAACTGGCATTGCCATTAGTATGACTGGAGCTGCCATCATAAGCATCAGTCAATGCTTTGTCCTGGTAAGCTGCTGGTGACACTGAAATAGAAACTAACTTGATGTTCAGTGCCCTTTATTCAGACAGTTGACAGAGATTTAGTTGAACATGGATATCCGCAGGAAGGCTCGACCACGTTTCTGCGCCAAACTATCCATCATCAAACAGATGGTTATCCTATTATTCAACAATTTGCATGCTGCCACGCTGCAGTGATCTATGGACAATACCAGTATGTCACTAAACCAAATAGAAATATCAGAGAAACTTTGTTGTGAAGTTTAACTTGGACTGAAAACTTCTCTCGTGTGTTCATTTCTTTGTAATTTTTTGGTGATAAGTTTCATACATGTTTGTGCAGTTACGGCACGATAATGGTGTGTCATAACTTCTGCTGTAACAGGATACCTTCCCTGGTCAGAGGGTAGGGAAAAATTTATTTCATGAGAAGCAAATTAATGAAGCCCTATGTCCTAGGGCTCCATTATAGACATCAACTGCATTTTCATGCTACAGTTATCCTAGTTCTCAGGCTGTCTTCTGCAGCCTCAATAGTGTAACTTCTAATCTTCTCAGAGTCTCCCCATGGCACCTTCTCAGTGCCTCCAGCTTCCTGCTGGGCTCTACCAGATTCACTTCCCAGGTAAAGTTTAGATCCCTCCCATGTCCCTGTGGCCTCATACAATATCCAATTACTCATTAGCCCCTTTCATATCTCTACACCTATCTCCCCAGTAGACCAAATGTTTGCCTAGTTTGCCAGGGCAAGTGGCAGCATGCTGTGTCCAGCGTTGTGCAACCTGATCAGCCACTGAGCCACTGCCTTCTATGGTGGCTGGTCCAGAAGAATGGCTACATACTGAGCTCTTCTGCCTTTCCATCAGGAGAAATATTTGATCCTTTCTCATTTGCTTAGATACTGTTTTTCATTAAATATGTGGGAAATTGGGAAGGGATCAGCTGCCTATACGTAGAGGTCCAGTACCCTCTGAGATATCATGGGGAACCTGAGATCTCTGCAGAGGATTGGCAGACACAAGACAGTGGGAGACCTGCATTTTCCCAAAATGACAGCTAGCAAGCAGGTGACAGTGCCTGTAGGGACAGTAGACACCACGTTTAGGTGATTTGATCTAGACTTTGATGTCTTTCCTGTCTCTACCTTTCTGTCATCCATGCTTCTTGAAATTGCCAGCGGTTGAAAGCTCCTAGCCTGGGGGCTGGCTGATATACAGACATGCCAGCAGTGCAGCTGTGGCTCCTACACTTCATTTCTTTGAAAAACCAGCGGGACGGCACTGGGAGCATTTTGGCCTAGTGCAGGAGAAACGGCTGTTACTGTCCTCTTCTCTGCTGAGCCCCACTGCCCACCCTGGCCTTGGCAAGCTGTTCCTCGCCTTCGTCCCTCCCTGTACCCAGATGGGAAGGCAGGGGATGGTGCCCAGTATTTCACAGGTCCCTGGCCCCTGTCATGCTTCTTGACCCATGGCCCTGGACTCAGCTGCTTCGCCTTCATCAGCATCTGTTCTCCCATCTCCCCTACAATATATAAACAATATTTTTATGCAGTATGTGCGCTCACTTAGAGATGTGAAATTTGCACGCTTCCCAACAGTCTGGGAATACTTTTACTCCCTTTTCTCTCCTAAGTGAAATTATTTATTCCTGATGAAAGATGTGAGACCAAAATCTTTACAAGATAGTGTCATCCCTCCACGGAGCAAGCATAAGACCTCCATGCACTCACCCAATAAGCCAGCCCTCACTGTCTCAGGGCAGTACTTTTACAGATAACAGTCTGCCAGTTTATCTCCTCAGTATTCAGTTCTTTTTCTATTGCTAAAACTTACTAACAGTAGAACTCTTTACTTCCTTTTGTCAAAGGGTTTAGTCGTAAAGGATATCTATAAACGTTGGGGTCCTGTACAAGGACATAGAAATGTATGTAGTCATAGAACCAACAACAAACAACAAATGTCTTGTGATCTTCAGATAGCCATCTACAATTACACTGTCTGACATCAAATTGCACCTCACTTTGGGTGCCTTTCTTTAAATTTAACTTTTTTATTTTCTTTAACTGTCTTTCCCCCAAAAAGTCCATGCTCATCATCCACTTTTTTCCAGTTACACTATTATACCATGTGTTTATATTTTACCTGCAAGTGAACTGAGATCATAGGAAGGGAATAATGGTCAAACTCAGACAACCCCCATGCTTGTGAGCTCAGAAGCGTGTCTCCAAAATGCAAGCAAGTAGCCAATTCCGAGGACGACTATAGTAAGAGAGTGATGCATCCTCAGTTTTGGTTATCGAGCTTTTAGTGGTCTGTGGCTCAAAGACTTCTTTAAATCAGAGGCAGGTCTTTATACAGAATATCCTTCATTAATATTTCTTCTGTAAGTTTATCTAGTTACTTTTTGGAGATGTTTGTATTTTTAGAGTCCATGACATCCTGTAGCAGTGTTTCCTTGTAAAGAAAAAACAAAAACAAAAAACAAATGTTTTTTGTTGGAAGTTTTTAATCTGCTACTGGCCACTTAGCATTTGGTGCACCCTGATTCTATACTCTCCACCTTTTATCAGCTCTATTATATTAGGGTTGCACAGACCTTTTCTAGTTTCATTTATTCTGTACCTTTGAACACCCATCCTGTCTTTTCCTACAGGTCTGTTAGTTTCAGTGTATCCTTCTTGGTTGGGGGATGAAGAGTGCAATCAGTAAGCAATATGCAGGAATATTCTAGGTTTCAACGGTGCCATGCTTTTTTCTTTTCCTAATCATTTCTATGATTTCATTTCATCTTTTCCCTTTGATCTGCTTTTGAGCATGGAGTTGATACTGTTACAGAGCTGTTTATCTGTTATAACCACAAGATCTGTCTTGAGCAGTGATAGCTTAGTAGATTCCTGTTATTTTTATGTAAAGTTAGGAGCATTTTATTCTGTGTGCATCACAATGGCACTGAATTTTTGACATTTTATAACTTGGCAACTCTGTATCATAAGATTATTTGGCAAATTTTTGTCAATCATCATCTTTATTACCATGAATGCCTTTCAACGGCTAGCACAATTTTACCTGTTCACTGTCCAGCCTGTATTGTAGATTCTACATATGCTGCCAGCAGGACATGAGCATTGGTCCCTGGGGGATGCCACTCTAAAATCTGACCTTTTCTTTCTGATTGTTTGTTTCCTATCTTTTGACCAGCTATTTATCCATTAATTGACTGAAACTTAAATAACAGCAAACTCCTTCAGGATATAATGAGAAGTTTGTGAGGATATAGTGACCTCACAAAAATGTGAGCAGAATATTTAATTCATCAGTTACTAAGATATTAATTCTCCTCTGCACTTCCTGATGCAGCTGGGATGAAAACTAAAGCAAAGATACTTGCAGAATAGCTCAGTCTCATAATAATTTTGATCATCATCTGTATATGTGTGTATGACACTAACTCTCTGTCCTGGTTTAACCAGGATAGGGTTAAGTTTCCCCAGCAGTGGGGGGGGGAGCTCTAGCCGGGTTATTCAGATACCATGCGGACGTCACATCCTGGCGCGGGAGCGCAGGGCGCGTGGTTTTATACATCTGCTCCTCTCACTCCTATATTGGTAGATATACTTTGCTCTGTTCATTGTTATCACTGTTATTCTTATTATTGCTGTTTGTTGTGTTGCTATTGCACTGCTGTATTAAACCTGTCCTTATCTCAGACCGGGGCTTTGTATTTCACTCCCTTTATGGTGGAGGGGCAGCGGCCGCGTGGTCTCAGACCCCGGCAGGGGCTAAACCATTACACTCTCAAAAGAAAAGTATAATTTTTGTGATGTTTTCCAATTCATTTCTAGAATAAAGTTTTGAAGAAGCCTTAGAAGAATAAAATCTAGTGTACCCCGGAACAAGTTGTATCTGGATTCAGTATCTAGGTTCCTACATTCTGTCTAGTAGAGCATCCCAAAGAATGGAGTATGAAAATGTATACTGGAGACAGAACCGTAGCCTATATGATGTTAATTTTGCATTTATATCCCTTTCATTTTGTCCTTAATTTTCGAGTTTCCATATGTTTCTGAGTTTTTATTGGCCACTTCAAATTGTATGGTGTGGTAGGAATTATGGCAGGAGTTCAAGGACAAGGCAGTATGAATGATCTGGGAATTATGGCCAGAGAGAGGCCACTTGGTTACTGAAACATAGGAACTGTTTGTTGTGCATGTCAACTAGATATGCATGTGGAAATCAGTAGCTGTGAAATCATTAGTGATAGTTAATGACATGAAGTGTTCAAGCAGCACAAGCTAACAGTTTACTTTTGATCCAATAAACACTTCACGAAACCCTGGGCAAGTCAGGGGCACCCTTTCAGAGACAAGTCTTCATTGATGCTTTTAAGAAAGAATATTGCCTAGTAACATCTATTTTTTTTTTCCATTTAAATTACTTGGGTTTAGAGAAAGACTTGTATTCTGTAACTCAGTTCTGCTGTAAGAATGGACTTCGTAGCAAATTCCTTTGTTACAGAGTTCTGCAAAGTAAGGCATCCTTCAAATAAACATCTCAGAACAAATCCTTTTCACGTTTTCCATTGACTTCAGCAGGACTACTTGTGTAAGCAAAGTGGATAGGCTCTGGATGTGCAGATTGAAGAGATCTGTAGGAGTAACTTTCAAGAAATTGGTTACGGCTGTAATGTGAGCTGTGCTGACACAGCTGGCAGATAGCTTGAAATTGATGCTCTTGAAAAGAGATAGATCTTTGCCAGAAATATGAGTTTCTAGAAAAATGACATTTTTTCCTATCATTACTGTCAAGTAGTGCTATAGTTTCTAAACTGGATTTGGTAGAGATGCATGGTTCTGATATTTAATTTCAGAAAAGGAAAGGGTTTCTCTGTTATTGAGGGCCAGGCACCCAATACTGTAAAATTCACTGGTGCATTCTTAATCCTAGGGAAATGCAAAATCCCACTCTCTAAAACATTATAAGATTCCTTGGCCCCATCAGTCTCACCATTACCTTTCAGAAGACTAGTCACAAAGAGGTTTTTCAAAATACTTGTGTACAATTGTCTAGTTCTTACCAGGGCTCTGAGGACACCACCAGTCCTTACCAGCCTGCTGGGACTTCCCTCCACCCCTGCCCATGGGCCTGGGACCCTATTTCAGTTCAGCTTGGGTCCATCAATCCCTGCTCCAGCGACATTGTGGCTGGCCAGCCCCAGCCCTGTTGGATTGAAGTTGTTTGGATATGTTGGATTCACCTTGGCTTGCTACCTTTCCTTCGCCTGATGCTCACAGGATGGTCGATCACCACCCTGCCCTGCTCATCCCCCCAGGTGCCATGGGGTGCACCCTGCCCACGAGGGCATCTCCCAGCCTGCGTGCCGGCCGCTCCTGCCTCCCCCACCCTTGGGGAGTAGCCCTGCTCTGGCTGCTCTCTGACAGCTCTAGCTGTCTGTACTGATGTGTAAAGCAGTTAACTTCTGAATCTTTTTTTTCTCTTTTCTGTCTTTCCTTTCTTCCTCTTTACTTTCTCTCCCCTTCCTCTTCTAAAGAAAAGCACACTGAGCTTTCAGCTCTGGAAGAGCGAGACCTCTGCTCATCTTCAAACACGGACCCCTTTTGCTCAATCTAGGGAATGAACTACTTTGGTCATTTAAAAACTAAACAAATATATGTTCTTAAAATAAATGGGTAAAAACCTTGGGTGTTTCAATGATACCTTGTAGATAAATGCATCACAGCTAACAAGAAAAGATGTCTGTAGTCCAGTTAGTTACACAAACAAGAGACAAAGGTATCAACCAATGGTATTTGGTACTTTGCTGTATATTTGTCATTGTATAAAGTTCTTTAAATTGCACTGTCAAGAAAACATGAATGCAGGACAGATGTAAGTGGTCAGAAATATTCACTACTGTTTATGTGGATTTTGAGGGTCAAAGCTATGCATTTTTATCAGACTACTTATCTTTCAACCCAAGTGAAGATCAATTCCTCAGAACAGGCAAAGAACTGCATGTTGAAGGGTTTTGTTTCAAAGGAAATGCTACTACTACTACTGAGAATCCCAGCTGTGTAGAGATCATTCTGGATTTCATAATTCTCCTTTTTAGCAAAGTAATTTAATATTTTAATATTTTAATTTTTGAACTAAAAGACGGTAGGGTAGGATATGTCTGTATTTCTGGAGGTTTTGTGTGTATGTATACCACTACTCAATTCATCTTACTGATGACCTTTAGGAAGACAAAATGAGAGGTTGGGTAGAGTATTTTGGAGAAGCATCCTGCTATACCTCTGATGTTAATGCTAATTAACATGAAGTGTTTCTGATGATCAGTAGACAGACGTTTCAAGTTGACCGTTTTAGTTCTGCCAATATCTTAAGTGCTGATTCTTTCTATCCATCCACAGCTTTCCCCCTTTTTGAAGACACAAATAGATGTGTACTGTAGGGGTTAATATTCACTAAAATTGACATCTTCTCAAAATCAAAAATAACTTGTTCTGAAAAATTGGATAGCTAACTTAGGGGGAAAAAATCAAGTTCCACATATTTAACTTTAGCATTGTTAATCAGGATATTTGAAAGAAAATGAATATTTTCCCAGAGATTAAAAGCAAATCCAGTCTTTTTGAAAATCAGTGAGTTTTGTTCATTTCAGTTCTGAGGGAAATGAAAGACTGGTAGAACTGACTGGAATTGGGCATAATGAGAACAAATTCTGAAATGCTTTTTCAGAGAATTTTTGTTATCTTGCCATGTAGTTTCTCTGATATTTCAATAGACGCTATGGAAGACTGTTGATAATACTGAATAGTTTTAAATTATGATTTGAGGATGCTAAATTCTGACTATTTGTAACTTTGCACATGAAAAATTTGATTCATATGCTGAAATAAAAGCATTGCTCCAGTGAAGTGGCATAAGGCTTTTATACAGAATGATGAATTATGTCCAATATTTAAAACTAATCTCTCATTACTTTTGTCTCTCTTCACTCTGAAGTTCTTTTTTTCCCCATTTCTGTCATTTGGGGTGGAGAAAAAGACAGATACTACACTTGTGTCATGGAAAAATTATTGCACGATTCAGTAACATTGTATAAGGAATAAGTAACTGACAGGTTAACGTAACATAAAGGAATAGTAACTGACAGATGCATAGGAATTATTGTCCCAGATTAGACTAATGCTGCACATAGTTCAGTACCTTTTGTCCTAGAAATAGGCAGTTCTAGATGTCTGTGCACCTGGAACTGAAGGGTTTGCACCTCAGTATTCAGTAAAACTGCAGCCAGCTCTGTGACAGTCCGTCTGCAGTGTCTGTCATTCAAAGAAAATACAGAACAGGCTTTTCAAGGGAAAGAGGCATTGTTTCACATCATGCTAGTTCTGGGACATCGTGAGTCTGATGCACTGTGTCTGCTTCTGGTTGCTCACGTGTATCACTGTCTTTGCACATCCAGTAGGAGCTCATACATCTTACCTTCAGTTTTATATCTAAGGTTCTCAGTGGTATTACTCCTCACTTTAATTAGCTAGCAGGGCATGCCAAAAGTTCTGGGCATCTAACAGGCTTCCTTCTTTGCTTCTGTGCCCTCTCTGTCATTTTGCACATCAAGCAATCTGAGGTTGCTGATACATCCCGACCTTCATCATGGTAGAGTAATGGGCCGTAGCTGCCAGGTACATTGTTCTGCTGGAGTTCTAAAATATGTTTAATTATTTAATTAAAGAAAGTGGGAGATGCCAAAAACGCAGAGTAAGGGATAGACTTTGTGGCCCGTTGTACAACATATAATGTCAGTGTCAGTTGCCTCGCCAGGGTCTCTTCACGTAACAGAGCATAGGCACATTTTTTTGTTCTAAGTTCAGAGAAGAGATGGCATTTTGGGAAGACTCTTTCCCTCATGCATAGCTTGGGTGAAAGAATGAGGCATTCTGCAACATGTAGTTTCAATTCTGTCTTTAAATGTGTGGCAAGCTGTGCTGTTGCCAACTCTGTGGGGAAAGCAAGCGTGGGTGTGGGTGGGCAAGGGGGTAAATTTAATTTCAAGGACTGATCTCTAAACAGTTCTACAAGGTAAGCAATGTGAGCCTAATGTTCAATTGCAAGGGGACTCTTGACACTGCATAGTAAAATTGCTTATTAAATTACAATCAAGAAAAAAATCAAGATAGACACTATTCAGCTGGCAGCATACAGAAAAGAAGGCTGAATTCTAATTATTTGAATAGCAGTGTTAGTGTTCTTTTACTATGTGAAAATAAAATTAGCTTATCACTGATGTCATTATTAAGGTATGAAATGAAATGAAATGAAATACAATTTGGTTCCTAACGCTCCTTCTGCCCCTTCCCCCCAGCCTTCAAAAGAGAGCGAATAACGTAAAAGCAAAATGGGCTTGTGTAAGGGCTTTCTGATACAGGGAGCTGTGACAGATTTCATTGCTACAGTAGTAAAATATCTGATTTATAAATTATCTTAATTTGAAGGTGAGGCATTGTGTAAACAGTAACTATTTCCCAGTTAGATCAAAATTTAAAAAGATGTGCAATATTAGTAACACTGTTTATTACTCTAATCAGAAACAGGAAATATATTTTCAGCTATTCTAAACCTCATGTGTTCTTTTATTATGCATGAGCAGCTATTACTACTGTTCAGTCATATACATCTCTTAAGGTAGTCATATTGCAACCTCTGCCTTTTGAATGGCTTTCAAATAAATAAACCAACTTTTTTGCATAGAAAGATATTCTGCAAACATAATTAAGTATTGAAATTTACATTTTTATGAACAGAACATCTTCATACATAGGATGAATCCATTGTAAAAATTTTAGAGGTTTTGCTTCACCCTGTTATTAGAGCTAGCAGAAAAGAATTTTATTTTACATTACAACACTGAACATATCTTATGCCCTTGAACATGAACTGCCTTGAATTTTGTTAAGACTCTGTTCTCCATCCTCATTTTCACACTCAGTGAGCCACTACTGTTTCAGTCCAAAAGGGTTCAGTCAGTAAAGCTGTATCATGAAACTAGTTGTAGGGTCTAATCAGATTCTTTGAAACTCATAGCTAGCCAGTAGTCACAAATCTAGCTGCAAATGCTGCTCAAGATGTGACCTCTTTTTTGAGTATAATTTGGAAATACATAATCAGATTTATGAAAAGAACACGCTTTAAAAAACAATTTTCCTATTATGTTATAAACATTAAAATTAAAATCTATAATTATCCAAATGCCTTTTATTTGCGTGTATAGATTTGTTTTCCCTAAGAGTAGATATTTAATTATTAACATGACTTTTCATTAAAATTAGAAAAATAATGAATGATTAATAAAGCCCTCCAAATTGGAAATATAGTCTCATAGTAAATTTGTTGATTCATCATTTTGTGTTGATAAATAAAGTCTTATAGTAACACAACCATCTACACTGGTAGACTTTTTTCCCTGTCATCTCCTGAGATCGGTGATAAGGAAAGAAAATACAGAATTTTGATTTTGCATCCTCCCTCGAATGCTGGTATGGCACTCCAGAAAGTACCTTGAGTGGACATAAAGCAAAAGGCATCAAGGGGGAGTGCTTCGCAAGACAAGGTTCAGAGAGTGAACTCTTGTGTTGGAACAGATGTCTTACCTTCTACATCACTTGTCAGCCAGGACTGATACGCTGCTGCTGAGGAAGGATGTTCAGCGTTGTTAGGGCAGTGTCTCTTGTGATACGGATCAGCATGACTCTTACTGACCTTTTTAAAGGTGCATGTGTCCAGGTCCAAAGAAGGAGTTAAATACCTACCATGACCCTGTGACTTAAGCCAGGAAAATACTGATTGTCCCTAAAAATCTGCAGAAGCCAGGGATCTAGGGATGAAATCACCTAAGTTTGGCAATAAAATATTTAAAAATAAAGGACTAAACCTGATCCAGTAAAAAAGATAAGGCTTATAACTCTGGTGTGAGGAGATGTTTTGAACTATACTCTGCAGTTAGACCCTCAAACTCTCTGTGGCTCAGAGGACACATCCTTTTCGTTGGACAGCCCAGTGTGTAGTGTACATTTGGGGTACTGAGTATCTAAATCTTCCACTGCCTCACATATCCCACCAAAACACCATTGCAAACCAGACCATGAGCTCAAACACCAAATGCTCTTATCCAATTCATTTAGAAGGTTTAACTTTCTCCTGGGAAAGAGACAAGAAATTAGGCTGGTCTTTCCTTGGAGAATGTCTTATCACAAATCTCCTTTGTCACCCTATTTCTTCATTCTCATACCCAAAACCATTTGTAATTGCTTCCCAAGTGGAACAGCTGTACCAGGAAGGGACCAAGAGCATCACACCCTGCCATGCTGGCTAGGGCGGGCTTAGAGATGGCAGCACATGGGGTGTAAAGTCCTTTGCCTCTCTGACATGCCAGAGGAGTGATATGACCACCAGATTATTGAATTAAAAAAAAAGAGGGTAGGGGAAGTGCTTGGGCAAAAATACAAAATAAAGTGTTACCTTTATCTTACTACTGCCAAAATCAGTAAGTGGATTGCCACTGACTTCAACCACAACTGAGCAAGCAAAGGCTTTAAAAAAGCAGCTGCAAAAAATGTAACATCATACAAAGGACATCTTGGCTACTATCATAACTGTCATACAACATATTAACCATATGTTAACCATACATTTTTCATCAGTGGGTGAGACTCAGTGATGAGAAGTTAGCTTACAGGCACATCACCAGACACAGAGCTTTGCTTTTGAACACTTTTTTGGTAGAATAAGCATCTTCTCAGTCAGTTGAAGTCAGGCCTCAAAACTTGCAGACAATTTCTTATATATTCAAAGCAAATTAACAGAGATTTACATACTTGTTTTTAACCATGGCTTCTCTTCAATTGCCAAACGGATGTTCTAGTTCATTTCTTCTTTTGTTTCTGTCAGAAATACAATTATAATAGTGAGCAGAATCTATTACTGCTTGTTGAAAGCAACTACTGCTAAGTGAGCTCAGCTCCACTGACTGCATCCTTCTACCACCTAGTGGCACCTTAAGCATACTGCTCTCTCTCTACTTTATATATAGAGTTAAATGGAGAATGATAATAAATGTATACTTTAGAAAAGAGAAATGTATCTGGAGAAGAAATACTCTGATCTGAAATGGAAAAGTAGATTTCGTACATAAACTATGGAAGAATAGAAGAGATTCAGTGGTTTAAATTACTAATGTCAGAGAAGGTTCTGCATCCTGTGGTCTTGTAAAGAGTAAGTCAGGTTTATTGAGTCCTTACAAATATTTTCTGATAGCGCTTGGACTTTAAGTTGAAAGCTGCAGAATGAAACTATTCAACATCCTAAGGAAATGCCTATTAGAAACACACTTGGTTTGCTATTTACCTGGATATTTAAAGGGCACAACAAAAATTAGAAGAGATTATCAGAAGTAAAGAATAACAGAAAGCCTGTAGTTCCCTTTCTGATTATATAATTTTATTAAGTGCTTTCAGTGTTCCATTTTGCAATAGATGTTTCTGTTTTGTTTAAGGAAAAAGAGTTAAATGTCAAAGTACTAGGAATTTCAGGCTTGGGATGTTTTCGGTCAAAAGGCATGTTCTGACTAATTATATGACTGAACAAACATGAATCATCTAAAATGCTTTCTGTTATTTGAACGGAGTTTTGTTTTCACAAAGTGCTGGCTTTGGTCAATTAGACTACAAATGAAAACAAATTTTTAAAAATTTCAAGAAAGGTATATTTCTTCCCTTCCACTTGCAGCAAATTGACAAGGCAAACTGGCAGAAGACAGAATGTAGAATCTCAGCATTCAGGATATTTATTTTTTTCTTTTCTTTTAAACATGTGCTATTCTGTATTCTAGTCATATTGACAAGTTTTCAACATATTTTCCAGGGTGGAAAAATCCCCATAAGGTGGACCGCTCCTGAAGCGATAGCTTACCGGAAGTTCTCTTCAGCAAGTGACGCATGGAGCTATGGGATTGTAATGTGGGAGGTGATGTCCTACGGTGAGAGACCGTACTGGGAGATGTCCAACCAGGATGTAAGTACTGCCTAGGACTAATTGACAAGTTGTTGAAATGTTCCTTGAAAATGATTGTCACTCCCTGCTCTACTTTGCTTTCTCATTCACTTTCTAGGCTGGAACCTCAATTTATTTAAATCAGCGTAACTCTGTCAACTTCAATGGGACAGTTAATTTATGCAACCTGAAGATTTGGCCCTCTATAACCAAAACCTTGACTAGCTTCCTCCCATGGACTAAAGACATACTACACAGTCATAGTCAGCTTGCCAGGTCCTAATGCTGGCTGTATGTGGCTTTCATCCAAATCCCTGGGAATCTGCATCAGATATGCAAGTTGATGTAGATCTCAGTTAAGATATAAATCAAAACTTGAGGTAATACTGGAGCTATTCTGATGCTGAAGTTGGCCCATTATCTCCAGTACAGTCTGACAGTACCCTTCAATGGGCATACATAGTTAAATTCTAAAAGAGTTAAGCTGCCATCAGAAATGTATTTGCCAATTCTCCTTTCTAAGAGTTAAATGTATTCTGTTTACCTTAAAAACTATGTATAGGCTTAACCGCACTGCAGGACAATAGTCCTCCTTCATAACAAAGTTATGTTTTCCTCTGACTTTTTTGCAAAAGTGGCCAAATAAGCCTTCCCAATTAAAAAACCACATTTGCTTCTAGTAAAATTAAAGACTTGTCCTAGAAGACGAAGCATGGGAAAGGGGAAATGTTTTTTTCTCTTCACCACAATTTAAATTTTCACTAATTCTCTTGTTTGATGGATCCTTATGACAGCTCAAACTGGTATGCTCAGTCTTCACACCACCCATCAATCTCTCTGTCAAAATGCAGAATATCAGCCAACCCATCTTAACCTCTCTCATATATGTGCCTGGAATACCTCTGCATCAGTTCTGAAGAGTTGACAAGACTTTTCCCAGATGGCTGTTTTTATATTGTTGCTAAGTTATTCAGCTGTTCAAGTCTGGTTGCTTGTTAAGGCTGATCAGTCATTTGGGGATAAAGATCTGAGAGAGATTTTCATTAAAAAAACATCATTTCAGAGTGTTTCAGGAAGAAAAGAAAAAAAACAACTAAAACCACCCAAAACAGAAAAGACTAGCAGAACTAATAAAGCCTTATTTCCTTTGGATTTGTACTCTACAGCCTCACCAGTACTATAATCCTACTTCTCTCCAGCATTTCTCTTGTGAGTTTACCCTTTGGAATTAGACCAACTCTCCTGTAGATCATTCTCCCCTGACAATGCCTACAGCCTTCATCCCCTCTCCACGCATCTACCTGCCAGCAGCCCAGCTCCCTGCTGTGCTCCTTAATTAACACCAGGTATGGAATGATACATGCTGTGCCTGGTTTTGAGCTATGTTTCTGTTGTTTGTGCAGACAGTGGTAGCTGGTTGCCCATCTGAAGAGAACAAGCAACCACTGAGCTGAGATAGACCTTTTCTCTTCAATGGAGACGTTATTTTGGTACTATCTGAACTATAAACACATCATGGATCTACTGTGAAAAAATCAGATAAGCCCAGTAGGGTCAATTCTGTTTCCCACAGCTAGCAATCTGTTGGCCTTCGAGATGCCCTACAGTAATGAAGATCTCCACATGCGGCTGGCACAGGACATGCAGGAGACCTGAGTCCTTCTGCAGCAACAACCAAAGGCCAAGCAGGGTACCCTAGGGTGCCTAAAATTAGACACCTAAGCTTAGACAACTGAATTAAGGCTATTTTTTTCCCTGGGGCACAGTGTGAAATCATCTGTGTACAGATTTCTCATATAGTTAAGTCTCTGTGTCCTACCCCCGTTATGTCTCTACCCAGCTGCTGAGTCTTACACAACTTATTTGATTGAAGTTGGACAATGGGTTCAAAGTTAATGAAACAGAATGAACAAGCAGAGTCCAGCTAATAATATGAGTACCCTGGCATCAGTACCTTGCCTGAACTGAGAGCCACTTATCAGCTCCTGAGCTGCCACAGCTTACAAAAACAAATGTAAGGCAAACTGCCATTGTTTTCCTTAAAAAAGCCACATTGTAAATTGTGGTGTTTTAGGAGCCAATTGCTAAGGAGTTGGGACATTGTTTCAGCCTTGTAATAGCAGAGGGTGCTATTCTTGAGGTAATCTTCCATTCAGAAGCAAAGCTGAACACAGTCATGGCAATATCAGTCTGTTATCTTTATGCTGTTGCAAAACCAGATTACTCTGCATTGCATGGAATGCACTTTGTATCAAAATGCAGGTATAGCCTCAAATATTCTGCCTTCCCAAACTAATAGATGCAATGGTTAGCTTCACTGTGAGCCTTCTTTTAACAGGAGATCGAACAGAATAAGAAACCGGGAAGAAGGTACTAGCAAATCACAGAATCATACAACAGCAGAAGTTGAGGGACCTTTCAAGATTGTCTAGTCCAGCCTCCCTGCTCAAGCAGCGTCAGCTAAAACACTTTGCTCGGGGCTGTCTCTGATGACGTTTTGAGTATCTCCAAGGATGGAGACTCTACAACCTCCCTGGGCAACCTGTGCCAGTGCTCGGTCACATGCACAGTAGAAAAGTGTTTTCTTATGTTTTGATGGAATTTCATGGTTTTCAGTCCACTCAGTGCTCTGAGTAGGAAGTACAATGTCCACATGTGCCTTTACAAGCGAGGCTCACTGGGCAGTTACTTTTTCCCTTCCACCCCCATTAGCACTGCCTGGTTTAGGGACTGCACTGTCATAAATGCAGCACTGGCTCATAGTCCTTCCTGCTGTTGCCCCTGTCAGTTGCCTCTGGCACATCCTCTGAGCATATCGTGGACAGTAGTCTTTTGCCTGGTTTTCCTCACTGTGTAATTGGTATTTCATTTCTCCCTTCCCTCTGCAGCACCTCGTTCATGGTTGGTTTTTTTAGAGATTAAAGAAGTTCACGAAGCTGAAGATACTTCTGAACAAAGTCAGCCCTACCATGCTGCCTGGCTTCTGTGCAATGCCAGTGCTTCCAACTGCAATGTCACCTCTCTGTAACTTTGCCTCTGCCCTTCATCCTGGCAGTCTGCTTATCTAGCTGCAGGTGATGGGCAGCTGCTGGTGACTGCAGCTCGAGGAGGTGGTAGGAAGAAGATGCTTTTTTTGCTGTATCATCGTGTCCCACTGTCATACGATCTTGTGTTACAACATGGGGAATTTCAGTCTCTATTCCAGTTGTGAGTGATTTCATGTGGTGTTGGGTCAAGTCTCTATGAGGAACCCAACTGCCATAATCTCTTTTACTTCTCCTGTAGTCATAATCCTTCTCCTCACATTGGCTCTATTACCAGCCCACCTCTTGACTGTCCCATGGCTGTTACCGCTAACTGGGAAGGGGACAAGAGAGAGACTTTCCATCGAGTCCATTCAGCCCCACTATTCACATTGGGAAGAGGTTTGAATGACTGGTAGGACCCTCACATAGAGTCCAAGTCGCAAGGTAAGAGTAGTGCAGAACAGAGACCTTCATTCCAGCTGCCTCTCCCTTTCTTTGAGGCTAGCTTCAGCCCGTCCTCTTTCCCTTTATCAGACCCTACGACATAGCTATTCAAGGCCATGCCAGCAGTGAAATTCATAAAGTGACCCCTCCATTTAGAGTATATTAAATATTCTGCCACAGCATGAAGATAGCAACCTTTAATTACTCCTACATCCAAAACAGAAGTATCTGTTAATTCAGAATAATGTTGTGGGCCCTATGGATGCTGCTTATGCTAATGATGCTGACTGCTGGGGGCTTTCCCTGCAGTTCAGCAATGCAAAGCACAAAGGACTCCTTTTCTCCAGAGCCCTACCCACAGACTTTCAGTGCTGAAATGTTAACAGTGAGCACCTGTGACCTTCTAAATACGTTTAGTGACTCTAAATGTCATTGGGAAATTTCCAGTTATTAGACATACTGTAACGATTACTTTGCTGGATATTGGGACATTTCTTTTAGTACAATAAATTACTCTGAATTCACATGAGCTTATTTTGCAGAAATAATAGGACTTTCCCAAAGCCCAGTGATACTGTACATATGGCAGGGAAAGTAACAGAGAGGGGCATGCACTAAACAGATTGATAAAACACACATTATGCAAACAACAGTTAATAAGGTCTTACATAAGTATAGTCAGAGGTTCTGCTACAACAAAATGTCTGGCAACATTAACATTACAACACTTACTGTGTTTTGATCATAACAAAACTCTTCTCTATTTAGCAATAAAATATTTATTGAATTGGGTGGAGTTTTGTCAAGTACCAAAAGTATTCCAAGTATAAACTCCACAGAGGCAGTTTGACATTCCATCTTACAAATTGCTTTTCTAATTAAACAACTTTGGGAAATTAATTCACTTTTTTAGACCATGCCTAAGTGAGTGATGTTTTGAGTGGCTGCCAGTTAAATGTTCATTTCTTACATGCATAACATAGAAGCCAACGACATGCCCACCCCTACCTAAAGGGAGACAATGCTAGGAGGGACGAGTCCAGTGCTGTCTGACACGGTGCTTATTTGCCATGTGAACACACCTCTTCAGCCAGATGAACAGTGGGGCTGAGCTAAGTCTACCAAGGGTCTTTTGTCCAACCCCTCAGTCAGAGCAAGCAAATCACAAGGAGCCAGCACAGGTAGCCCAGAGCCAAGCTGATGCAAAGAGAAGTGTTAAACTGATACCTGCCACTTAAATAAACCCAGTCTGATTTTCAGAGGCTACAACTTTTCACAAGTACCCATTGGGTGACTGCAAGCCAGAGACACTCAACACCTCTGCAAATCTAGTGTCCTCTATTTATACTCCTAAGCAGGGATTTGGAAGCTGAACTTTAGGCAACTCTGTTTGAAAATGCCTCTCATAAATTTTTCAATCCTGTACATGGTATAATGTAGAGGCTTAAAAACATTATTAACTTTGAGAAATGTTCTTGTTTAAGTAAATAACCATTTTATTATTGTGGTAAGTCACTTCCAACCTGTGTTGGTACTGATTAATGCACTTCTTAGATGTGTGGCAGGCACCAGAGGTGTCCATTAATTAGGGCTGCTGCACAGTCTGTCATGTCTTATTGCTTAATTAATAAACATTAGCTAAGATATTGAACTTTCCAAGGAAACTAGTGTACTGATGAACAGATTGTGCTAGGAGCCTGGCTTGCTAATGCTCATGTGAGGAAAGGAAGATTTATATTCCATGCATTTGGTTTGTAGAACAGCTGTGAGTGAAGTCTACTGGGACACCTGTTAGAGGCCACTGTATAAATTAGTGCATGTTGCAGAACTACAGTATTAAAAAAAAAAAAAAAAAAAAAAAAAATTTAATGGATTGTAATCAATATGCAAGAAAACTACTGTAGCAAACAGAAGTCCTTACACTTATGAAAGTTTCTTGTAATAGTAAAAATAACTTACCCTAATATAGTTCTTTCAACCCACAGATATCAAAACACTTGGCAGACACCTGGGATTGGCTCCATACCATGAGGCATGAGCAGCTGCCTCTCCCTCCTGGTAGATTTTTCAGATGTCAGCAGGACACAGGGACAGCATCCCCCTGGACTTTCTTCTGTCTCAGTCTCATTAAAAAATCTGTCAGTTAACTTTGGAAAGCAAAGATCTATGTTACTGTTAATAATGAAACTATCAGAAAGATTACAGCTTAATTTTCAGATGCCGTTTTTGCCAGTTTCAAATTATTTTGAAACTAAACATGCATAAATCTTGCATAGAAGTCCACAGAATATTTTTCAGATAATTTTGGTATCATAGTTAATATTTAATATTAACTCTGTCTTCAACATTTACATCTATGTCTAACATCAAACAAAAATGATAAAATGTATTTAACAGGTTCCAGTGTTTAATACCATCTGTGTCCAAAAATATATAAAAAGAATGGTCCCCTTTATAAAAATAGAAGCGTGAGCATTAAAAAGCATGGAAATAATTAGCTGTGGTAACTGTAAAAAATATTCCCTTTGTTTGTATTCTTACCTGTCAAAAAGTGTTACTTGTAAAAATACACCCTGCCCATTTTACTCACCTTAATGCTGACCCACAAGACCTTCTAATGAGTTCTAAACACACTCATTGCTGAAGAGAAACCTACAGCCTCTTTCTCAGTGTTTGATGGCAGCACAGAATATTTGCATGTTTTCCACCTTTTGATACCCATCAAGTGTTTGTCACAAAACCAGAACTAGACAGTAGTAATAGGCCTTTTTGTTAGCAGACTCAGGGCTTCATCTGCACAGGAACTAAGCTAATGTTCCTATTCTTGCGGGTTGAAATAGGTGGGACATTGATTTGCCAATGTGAAAAGAGTTATGCCGATTGCTAGAGCTGTTGCTATGTCCTTCGTCTAGATACAGACATTTAAAACATTTCATGATTAATGTGGTTCTTCTTCAACCTTAAACTGGCAAAGCAAAAGGCATTTAAAAGATGCTAACATGTACAGTCTTCACATATTAGATAACTTTGTATTACCAGGAAAAATGTAACACTTCCTCCCTTTTAGGTATATGGATATCTAATTCCTCTGTTCAGAGATAGGTGCTATGCAAGTAGCAAAGCGGGAACTAAAATAAATTAAAAAAATGAGAAACGAAAAAGCTCTAATTCTTCCTTTGAGACTTGATTCCCATTGCAGTATTAGACACTTATCACATCTTTACTCTTGCTTCTTAGACTCTAAAAATAATACTTGCCTCGCAAGGGATACTAATGAGGCAATATTTGCAGTTTACTTTTAAAATGTGCTGGTATTAATGAGAAATTATAATTATCCCAGTACCAGATGGCATTTCTCTTCATACTGAAATGTTCCTTTTGAACAAGAGAGGAAACAAAATGCACTGTAACTCCTTTTTCATAGACATGGTAAAATAGAGTCTGTCAGAGAAAATACAATCTCTGGAAAATTGTTACTTTTCATTTTTTTCCTGAATAAATTATTTCTGAAAAACCTCATCAGCTCTCTATTGTGTCGAGCAAATGCTATATTTGTAGACAAGCTTTCCCTTTGCCTTAAGAACAAAATACTTTTCATAAAGTCAGCATTTGCAACAGGTACAGTTAAATGTAAAGACTGATATGTGCATTTCTGGGCCGCTAAAGATTGCCTCTTCAGTGACAAGTACCAGCTAAGCTGTACCCCAACTAACAAGTACCTATGTTTCATAAAGCTACTTTTGTCAAACTGCTTGAGATTTGATAGTTTTGCAAATAACATTTCATGCGCGTGGGGTTGAATTTCACCCATCCTGAGTCTGTAACAGGAGCAATCTCAGGGGCATATTCATGGTTAGGAGGTAGGGCTTTGGAGGGAATATTTCTCTGACAATCTGATGGTATTTTTTTCCTATAGCAGCCATTTTAGCAGCCTGGATTTTTGGACCATTGAAGTAAAATCCCAGGGAGATAAACAAGTAGCCAGAAAGACAGGTGGAAGCATTATCATATTGACTTATCATTTACTGCTAGATATCACCTCTGTGTGTGCATGACCAGTCCTGTCTGCACATATGTGATCTGTCAGTACTCACAGGTGCATAATATTCAGCTCCCTATGGCAAGTAACGCTGCCTTTGGAGCAGCCTGTACTTCCCAGTGCTGTTGCCGATGGGTCTGATGGGTCTGAAGCTTACCCCGTGCAAATCCAGTTCCCTGCCACATTGCAAACACTCATTTTTCATGCCAGAATACAAGAGGGCTATACACTGTAAGACCAGGTCACCTCATTTTATAAAACTCAGACACCCAGCTGTGTACAGCTATAAGAGTCTTGTTCCATCTTCTCCCATGCCATGAAGGGGAGCTAAGGTAGCTTCATTACTCTTATTTATTTGCATAATGCTTGCAGCATAAGCATTAGGCATTGCCGAACAGAGACAACAACATTAATTCAGAATTCAAAAAGAGAATGAGGATATATTCCAGGATAATAAGATTGAATATATTGAAGCTACAGCTAGTGCTATAAAACACTGATTTGCTGTAAACAGTTTAATGTACCCCTTCCAGCTGCATTAATATGTCTGCAGCACGTACATACATCTGTGTGAAAATGATAAATGTCTCCTTAAAGCAGAGTGGGTATAAATGCAGTAGGTATGTTTCTCATAAGTGCACTGTGTTATTATAAATATTGTGTACAATCATTTGTACTTTAGAGAACATTTTAGCATTGGCTGGATTTTTATGTGGAAGGGTTATGTGTGTGTGGTAGGGTTGGTCTTTTTCCTAGCTTTGTTTTTGATCAACCACTTATTATCTTTCCATTCTTTTATATACAAGAAACCCTGACTATGTCATTTCTATCATCATCCCCACTGCTACCACCTCATTGCAGAACCGAGTCACCTTTCCCCTTGTTTTTTAAATCCTACATAGAATGAATCCAGATAGCTTTTCATGGACCTTACCTACTTTTGCTACCTCCTGTCACACAGAGCTGCTAATGCCCTTTTCAGACAATGTTTTTTGTTACCAGTGTTACTAAAAACAAGCCTACCTTCAACTGATCAAATGTAATTTTTCATACATGTGATTTATCGGTGACATCAGATCTATTTCTTTCCAAATCCTGACTAAACACATTTTCCATATCTGCTGAAAGTTTTGCTCACTTTAAGGTATACAGTAACACCATAATTTTATTAACTTTTGTGTAGCCATAAACAGCTTGGACATCCAGGTTTCTGAGAGAGGCTGTGAAAAATAATGTTGTGCCTTGCTGTAACTCAGCATATGGGACATTGTCTGAATTAATCATACTCTAATGATCAACAGAAACATATTATCACCACGTAAATTTGCCAGGCACTGCAGTGTGCATTTGTAGTGCTTGACTGTATCATGACATTGCCACACACTAACACTTTGTCAGGATGCAACATATTGGAGCATCCCAGTATGCAGCGGCCATACAAGGTTTGTTCATGGCCCTGTGACCTCATTCAGTACAAAATCAACCTGAAGTGGATGAAAAAGGCAGTGATACTGGTTCTTTCTTCTCCTCCTCCTTTCTTGGCTGTTTGAAGAGGATGGCCAGAGAGCTTTAAAAAGTGCCTACTGTGTTTCATATGCCTGCAAAACACTTCACATCTCCTCTGGTCACACTCCTGTCAAGCCCAATTCTCTGCATGAAGCCCCAGCAACACATAAAGTGAGGGTGGCTGTGCCATTAATTGTTATTACTGGTTTCTAATTGTCAACTTCACACTGTCCTTTCAACATTTAACTCTAATGTCCAGTAACCATATGCATTGTATTTCTTTAGGTTATACTGTCTATTGAAGAAGGTTACAGGCTTCCAGCTCCCATGGGCTGCCCAGCTTCTCTTCACCAGCTAATGCTTCACTGCTGGCAAAAGGAGAGGAACCACCGTCCAAAATTTAGTGACATTGTCAGCTTCCTAGACAAACTGATCCGCAATCCGAGCACCCTTCATACCCTAGTGGAGGACATACTTGTGTAAGACTCTTTACAATACCTTTTTTTTTTTTTTTTGTATAACACATGGTGGCTGTCATTAGACGTTTTAGGGCATTAAGTAGGGGTGGGAGAGAGCTGCAGAGTTCTGAACTCACAAAGTTATGGGGGTTCAGATAACTTTAAGCCCCTTTAAAAGTTTGATTTATTGTTAATACACTGTTGCATAAAGACTTTTTCTCAAGTCGTGCAGATTATGTTAGGCATTTTTCTTTTTTTTGTCTGAACCCTGTTTGTGCACTGTCTATCCTTAATCTTTGTGAATCTCCTGGGGTTTTGGGTGTTTTGGTTTTTTTTTTGTGCTTCTCCTATGTGCTTGTTTTCTCTTTGTAATTTTTTCCTCTATTCAACAGCCTGTCTCTCCATCTGACAGTGCTCAAGCAATTTCTGAACTGCCTTGGGGCAATTTCCTGCAGAAAGTAGTTGTGTCTTAGCTTGCTAAATTTTTATTTATCTGCAGAAGAATGGCAACAGTGACCAAATAAGAGATTATGCTATTACCATTCCACAACAAATTCTTGATGGTGTTGCCTAAGTTTTTTCTATTAATCATATTACAGAAATGAATGCAGCTACAGAAGAAGCAAGGCTATGGTGGAAGAATTTGTCAATTTTTGTAGGCTTATTAATCCAAGCTGTCCCTGGATATCAGCTAAAATCAGTGAAGGTCCAGGTGGCCTCACTCTCTTCATTAGCTGAAATTCACCTTAAGAGAAAGGTGCTTTCATGGAGACCCCCTGGGTTTATAAGGGGTTCTCAAGGCCTAGGTGGGTCTTGTGAAGAATCTCAGTAGGTTAAGAGTTTTTTTTATATGGTCTGGAGAAGGGCTAAGCATACAAGGCAAAGACTGAGACTGGTATCTTGCTATGGGAAAGGCTGAATGGAGAGGTTACTTGGAAAGCCTAAGACTTAGGGCTACAGTCATTTCATCTACCACAAACTAGTGGGACTTGTGGGATTTAAAGTCTGTGCACTAGTTAGTGACATCTGTGTGTATGTGCGTATAAATGTATATGTGACTTGTACCTGGGTCACTTTATTTAGCATCAGAGCAATGCATTTTTATCTATTCTTATTTTAAAACATTAGGTAAGATCTAAAAACTTATGCCTGTTTTCTTGCAGTGAAGCTCTTATGAAGTTCATCTGCTTGGGAAAGCTTTTCCGTTCATTTGGGAATGCTTAATGCAGTCAGTCTGAATGATTATTGTGTTACTGTTAACTTATGAGGTCAGCAGTTATTCTACAGAACTGTACAATCATAGAGTAATTCAGGTTGGAAGGGACCTTGGTAGGTCTTTAATTGAAGCTTGTATTTACCGGTGTTCTCCTGTCCTTCAGTTTCTCTATCACTTTGATAATATAAATGAAAAACAGTGTGTTTAACATATTTGAATCTGTGTGGTTGAAACTCAGTATGTTATGATATTAGGGCGTGTTGCTTCCTACATTATATAGTCATGTTCCATCAGTTAATGTTGGCTGGCTTTTGCTGTAGAAATTTTCATTTTAAATAAATTATATCTTTTCCATAAAGGCTATCATAAAGCTTTCATAAATAGCAGTGTGGGTTTTTTGCATTCTGTTCCTACAGTTTCTCTACACAAAATGTACAAAGTCAATGAAACAGTGAGCCTTCACTAGTGTGGCACATAACAGAAGACTGGAAATATATGCCCCAAAATTGGAATCTTTTTTTTCTATCTTTCTGTTTCAGTTGCGATAATATTAGGGAAGAGAACTCAAACAGAAATGTGACTAAACTAGCTCCTTCATTTTTATTTGAAATGCTATGTAAAAGCAAAGATATAAAATTTCATTTTTTGCTTCTTCTAGGGCTAGCTTTAAGTCTTTTAACACTGTAATGAATTTTCAAATTGTATCTCACATTAAATTTTGTTTGTCGTCTGACTACTGTATATAGAAATTATTATCAACCTGAACATGTAAGATCTTGTAAAGAAACACTTTGTGGGAACTAAAATAAGAGCAGTGGGAGAGGTCAGTTTCTTGGTTTGTTAACTGAGCTGTAGTGCTTCAAAAAATATGTGTTGTTTCAGTAGTGCAACTCGGCAGACTGACATGATTTGTAAGTTTTAGACAATGGGTTAAAGAGGTCCTCCATTAAGATCTGACTTTTACAGCTTAGGCTCCTCTCTCATTCCATCTACCTTTTAATAAAAACAGTGCATACCAGAGTGAGTAAATTAAGTGTCATATTTTGTACTGTTTTGGTAATCTCCGCGTTTTGTTTTCACAGAATGCCAGATTCACCTGGTGAAGTTCCAGAATATCCTTTGTTTGTTTCAGTCAGTGACTGGCTGGACTCCATAAAAATGGGTCAGTATAAAAATAACTTCATGGCAGCAGGTTTCACAACTTTGGATATGGTTTCAAGAATGAGTATTGAGTAAGTATGTTAATCTATTATCCCTACAGTGACTAATCTATCTGAATTTGTTTGGATGCTGCAGTGATGTAATTATCATGATGTATGGCACAGTACTTTCATTTCCTTTCCTACCTAAGCTAATAAAAGACAAATACTTCTTTTTACCAAAACAACACAGGAGAAAGATATGATTAAGAGACCCAGAACTGATGGTTTCATTCTGTGACCACACCAAATGCCACCAAAGGTCAGGCAGTGAGCATCCTTAAATGTTTCTTGTGGAATCAGTTTTGATCTAGACACTGAAATCAGTGGCAAAAATCTTTTCTTACTTTGCTATGAACATCATCAAGCCCATGTCAGTCCTCATGAGGAAGTTGTTCCACTTGCTGCCCTTCTTCAGCCATCTCTGACACCACTCTCTATCTTTTTTTGAAATGAAAACCCTAATGAAATCCACAGTTGGGCATGCTATGGATTAATACAGTAGTATAATGATACAATCTATTTTGTTCTGTATTCTCTTCCCATTAATTCCTAATTTTTTATTTGATGCTGTGACCATCTGCATTAATAATGGTAATGGTCAGTTAAGATTCAATAATTTTACAGGTGAGGTTAGGACTGGTTTTCTCCCATGTGTATCACTTTATATTCACCTACATTGAATTTCATCTGCTGCTTTATGGCATAGTCACTTTGTTTTATAAGATCCTTCTAAAACTCTTCACAGCTGGCCCTTTCCCTTACTACCCTGAACAATTCAGTCTCACCAACTGACATTTTCACCTGTGTGCTCACCTGTTTTTCCAGACGATTTACTGATTTGTTGAGCAGTAATGTTCAGCATTATCCCAGCATTGGTTCCTACAGATTTCTATGGATGACTACATTGTAAAATCTGACAATTTACTCCTAACCTCCTGTCTTTAAACCAGTTACTTAGTCACACAAAGACCTTCTTATGCCATAGCTCCTTATTTTCCTTATGAAGCTCTGATGAAGAATCTTCTCTAAAGCTTTTGGAAATACAAGTGGGGTGTATCAAATGAATCACTTTCACCTGTATATTTTCCTCCATTGGAAACCCAATAACTTCATAAAACAGGACTTCTCTTTGCAAAAGCCATGGTGACTCAAGTAGATCATTTATCCAAGAATCCAATAATTCTGTACTTTACTGTAGTTTCTATTATGCCCTGTAATGGTTTCAGACTCACAAGTCTGTGGTTACCCAGATTTTCCCTGGAAACTTTTTATTTTGTTTCACACCACTCTCCATGCCTCAGGCACCAAGATGTTTTTAGGCACATGGAACACAGCCGATAACTCCCTCTCTCACATTCCTGTTAGTAATTCCACTATTTCATCCTTAAGCTCTTTTAAAACTCTTGGCTAACTATAGTCTTGTTCTGGAGATGGGTGGTTGTTTTTTCAGTTTGTCCTATAACCTCTCCTGCAATCACTTCAACTTCAGACAGATCTGTCAAGTCCCACATAAAGGTTCTGGCATGGGAGTCACTTTAGTTTTTTCCACAGTGAATGTTAACTCAAACAGTTTAGTCTTCCAACAGTGGCAAGTCCTTCAATGCTCTTTTATACCCAAATCATCGTTAGATTCTACAGAGCCTCTTGCAGGTTTCTTGTACCCAGCGAGTTTGCGGAAAGGTTTGTTATGAGTTTCATTATTAGGTGTCTTTTTTTCTGGTTGTTCCTCAAGTTCTTTTTTAGTCTGCTTTACTGTGCTTTTACAGATCATCTGTCTAAGGTTATCATCCTTTCTGCTTTCTTCCTTTTGATACTACTTCAGCTTTTTTTCCTTCTTTCTTCAAATAACTTCCATTACCCTAGGCCTGCTGGCTTCTTTCTCAGTTTTATCAAGCCTTTCTTGAGAAGTACTAAGCATTGTTCTTGCATTTCTAATACCACTCCCCCCTCCCCCCAAAGGTTTATTCTTTTAGCTGACTCTTTTTATCTTCTAAGATGCTCCATATTTTCACATAGTCCCTGCTGACCTTAAATGTTGTGTATCATGCCCCATGTGGACGTTAAGCCTAAGTACTGGATAGTTGCTGCTATCCGGTGGCTCTTTAGCTGGAGGACACAGAGGCAGGTATCTTGAACTGCAAATCTGAAACCCATAAAGGTCATGACTCATCCCATGAGCTCCTTTACTAACTATATCGTCAAACAGTTATTGAGGATAGCATAGACATTGCCTGTTTAGCTATGTCCCAGTGTGGGATTTGGACAATTGACAAGGCATGTCTGAAGTTTCCTGCCCTCACCACCTCTGTGATCCTTCTCAGCATCTTGCATTTGGTGATGTTTAGAGAACAACTAAACTACTGGGTTGTGCTGGATGCTGAGGGCTGCTGACTTCATTCCTGTCAAAAAGTCAAGCTCTGTGGGTGAGCTACCCACTCTGGGGTGCGGGTCTAGATGAGATGAAGGGAAACCAGGAAGGAAATCTGGGTCAGGCTGGAAGATGCACCGGTATTCTGATCTTTAGACCATCTCTCACCACCATTCCCCAAATCATCAGAAGCACAGCCTCTCTTATTTCTACCTCGGGACTACAAGAATGAGTGTATCAGCCCTGTTCCTTTGCAAGTATGAGTGGGAAACATTTGCTATTAACACATTACTAAAAATGGGCTATTAGAACCACCTCTCAGGTTCCTCCTCGAGATTTGGGAAAATTACTTGACTGTTAGTATCACAAAAGATACCAGTGCTCTAACTACATTTTTTTTTTTTCCTTAAATTACTATCTTTAAAAATTTGGAATTGACAGGTGCAGAAAACTTGAATGTTTGCAGCTTTCTTATATGTCCCACTCAGGAAGGTAAACTGTCCTGAAGAAGAGCAATTCGTTATATATTTATTCTCTTTTGTGTACAAGAGGCTTTACTATACTTGCATCCAAGATGAAACTTTTTATCTTGCAGTGACATTAGAAGAATTGGAGTTGTACTCATTGGACACCAGAGACGAATAGTCAGCAGTTTACAGACTTTGCGGTTACACATGATGCACATACAGGAGAAAGGATTTCATGTATGAAAGTACTAGAATCAACTGTGTTTTGTGCCTCAGCATTTCTAAAACAGAAAAATATTCTCATTCTTCCCTTCTGCTCTTCCCAACTTCAAGAACTGCAGTCTCCTGTTCAGACTATAAAAGTACTTCTATGTTAATGCTTCCAAACTGGAATTTTTAATCACACTGCATAGCTCCTCCGCCAGTTATCTGCCGATAAAATCCTGGCCTACTGCAAGACACTTGCTACACACTGATGAATAGCTCAGCATGGATGTGTAACTTTGTATAACAGTATTTGGGAAACTTTCATGAACTTACTTGAAAGTAGTAATCTCTTTGGCCTGGTGTGGCTTCTTTATCGATGTATTTAGAGTTTGCTGGTAGATCAAAAAGTATTTGACTTCTTTCATGTTTTGTGACCATGTAACTTCCAATACCAAATGTGCAATCAAAAAGAAGTTTGACATAAATATTTATTTTATCTCTTAATTAAATCCAAATATATAGGTCCTATTGTTATATTACTTTATAATAGTCTGAATGCTGGTAAAATGGTGCCTCAAACTGTTAGTATTGTTTGCAGAAATGACTGATGATTTTATGTAGCGAATTTTCATTGTGTGAATAATTGGGAGGATAGTGAGAGAAATCTGTTTGAAAACTTAAGGTCCTTGATTTTTAATTACTTTAGCACTCGACACTTTTTATGCTTTAAATTTTAGATTAGGTTGGAAAACTTGTTCATCCTTGGGATTCTTCACCACCCTAGGCCTTCCCTTTTTTTTTTTTTTTAATACTCAGCATTTGCTTCTACTACGTGGCAAATATTCACTGGAAAACTGATTGTAACGCTTCCATAACCACGTGTAAAACATGGTTGTCAGCTCTACTGTGGCCACATAGACTTCAAAAAGCTTTCTGTTCCAAAAATGCAGGCCTCCGCTGCTTGACCTAAGCATAATTTTCACTGGTGGTAGTAGACCTGAGGGGGCCAGCCATCAGTGGGGCGATGTGCTTATGCCCATGGGAGCAGGCCAGCCATATCATCCTCCAGTTGAGGGCAGTGCTACAACCGCCAACTAATGCTGGAAGTTACACGCTGCGGTATTCAGTTATCTTGTACATAGGCAGAAAAGGAGATGTAGGACAGCAGTGTAATAATATGTTGCCTTGAGTCTACTTCTAACTGCTTTTAGAAGTAAAAAGCAGACTCTGCTGAAATGGAGCTCTGGTTACTATGGGCTAGACCTTCATTTAGTACAGATATCTAAATGACATCGAAGACAATTACCTTTAGAACTCTTCAATAGCCATATTTACATGCAAGAAAATGTCTGCAAAGGCCTAACATAATATTTGTACCTCTCTAAGACTTACAGCTTTCATGTTTTATTCAGACAACTTACACAGACGTGCTGGCTACATTTCCAAACTTTTGCATGGGATATGCGTTACTGGGAACAGGGGAACCAGCGCATGTCTGTGTGCTGTAGAAGTCACACACAGATCTACATGCATGTCACATGTAAACTGCGTGCAGATGCTTTTGTTGATTTATACATAGTTTGGAGGACATTTTTGAGTTACGTGGCATTCCAATATACTCAAGCATTACAACTCTTCCGTTAAGACGTGCATTTGGGTAATTAGTATAATATATGTGTATATCAAAATGAACTAACTACTTTATGTAATCATAATGATATTTACTGCTTAATTTACAGCCTGTAAATCAAAATGTATTTCCTAACTCTTGGAAAAGGCTGCCATTGTATACTGGTGGCAAAGAAGGAAAATCAGAAAACAACTCAGAAAAGATTATGCTTCCAGCCAGTTCACAGAGTAAGACACGCAAGGCCTGATTCACTGTTGTCACTTTATGTTGGAATAACTGCATTAATTTAAGTGAGATAACGGTAGTGCGTTAAGTAAATTTCTTTTCTTTCATTAAAAACAAAAAGAAAAGCCCAAACAGATTTAACTGAGGAACAAGTTTTCTAAAGATCAGGATTCACCGGTGTTCTACAATGCCAATTTGACAAGGTTGTTTAAAGAAAGGCAGCTCCAGTCCTGTGCTAGCTACAAAGGTAATTTTGCCAGCATGAGTAGTCCTGCTGAACTCAGTAGGACTGTACAAGCATGTGTGTTTTGCAGGATCACAGGCCTTTAGTGGAAAAAAAAGCATTTGTTCTTTTCTGTGACTGTCACTTGAAAAATTATGCCCCAGTTCCACATCTGAATAATTTTCTGGTAAATGTTCTCTTATGGAAAGAAAATCATACTTACCTGAAGCCTTTTAAAACATACTATCATCACAGAGTAATTTAAAAGTTGATTTTCCTTTATCAGTTTTGCCTGTCAAAATTATCTATTTTGCCTGTCATTGCTTCCGTGGCCAACAACGTGACATCTGTGGAAGGAGCCTCTTTCACAATTAAATACATTACCGAGGAGGTATGAGTCTGTTATTTGTTAATGGGGTTTCAAAATTACTCATCACTAATCCAAACCATGTATGTGCACTTTTAAATTCTCTTTTGCACGTTTTTTCATTCCTGGTAGTGTGGATGCAGAGCGGCATGTTATGTGCATGCAACCTGGATATATTTCATGGAAATTAATTTCCAAATTTATCACACTACTGAAAATATATTTTCAATAGAAAAAATATAACAATATTAAAACATTTATTAATCAGATCTATTTTTTATATAAACAAGAGTTTGGGTAACCAGAAGGAAAAGAACAAGGGATTGTTTGGGTGAGGACATGTATTAAAAACACTGTAAATCCAGGATTTTATGGGTTTATATGGCTTGGGTTTTTGTTGTTGTGGTGGTGCAGTATGACACTTCTATATCTTATCTTGATCAAATTTACATTTTCCCCATTTTGGAAACATTTTATTTGCTCTTGCTTCAATTCCAAGCCTAGTCTTGTTTGGTTTGGGGTTTTTTTGGTGGGGCGCAGGGATATGCCTGATTTTTTTCATTTAAAAACAAACAAAAAACCAACAGGTGTTATTTTTCAAATGTGAGCTTAATTCTGTGCAGGCCACAAGTGTATATGTGAAATTAAGAGTAACTTTCTTTATTACAGGGGATACTTTCTTCAGGTGAAAATTAGCTCTATTTAGTTATCCTGCATATTGCAGTGCGCAGTTAGAGTTTAAACTCAACAAATTTAAGCAAATCTAGTAGGCTGTTTTTGAGAATCTGGCCCACATTGCAGAGTGCTTCATGACAAAAAGTACTCATTGAAAGTTCACAAAATAAAGTGTGCATGATATGCAAGCCAAAAAAAAAGCAAAAAAGCATTAAAATGTGGACATAAGTCTAAGTCATTTAAAAGTAATATCCATGTTTAGATTTTTCTCACAGATCTGACTGTCATTAATCTAGAATAAAATCCATCCATCTGTACTGTTACCACTACTCGTGTATCACTTAAGCCTCCAAAACACAGCTTAAGTGAGGGCCTTGACTGCTGAGCCAGGACCAGGTTAACGTCTCTTGGCTGACAAGTGCACTGCCCCAGCTGTCCATCACGTGCCAACCACAGTGCTTCCAAACAAGCAACTTGCATGTCTGTGCAGCCAGGTAGGGTGGTCACTTAACATGGAAACCATATCAGTCATCCTTACTCAAGATATCCCCACTTATCAGTCAGAGCTCTGAGATTATTGGGAGGAATTCTTCTCACCTAGTTATGGAGGTCTGCATTTGAGCGAGTCATCTGAGGGTCCCTTTACATCCCTTGTAGGATGCGAGTCATCTGACAAATGTAATTATTTACTTCTGGGTTAGATGAATTGTGCTAAAGAAGCACCTGTTTCTCTGCATTCAAAGAGATCAAAATGGCTAGCTCATATCCAGGCATCTGTGTTTGGTCAGAAGAATCTCATGCCTTGATTGTATCCAGTCCTTATGCTGAACCGGTGAAAAAGAGAGGATCTTCTCCATAATGCTGGTGTTAAAATGGAACAAGTAACAGCAGAAGGTTTAGTAGGTTTTGCTCATGAGGTGTTTGCACATTGGAATTACTGAGAAGCAATGGGACTCCATGAGGTGAAAGGAAGTGAACTGAGCTATGTAATTTAAATTTTTCTTGAACAAAAGTTATCTTTTTTGTTTCCCATGGATGTAAATTCAGTGTCTGTCCAAAAAAAGCTTAGATGCATGCTATGCTTCAAGATATCAGCCAAGACTTTTCAGTATAAGGCAGTCCTTTAATTGCAAATAGTACACTCAACAATAAATTCAGATAAATTAGTTGCTCTGGACAAAGCATTCTGTGTCTAAAATTGCATTAGTTATTAGCTGGATTATTCTGACATGGAACTCATAGTCTGTAGTATTTTGATTTTTCTGTAATTTAAGACTGACTGTCCATTTTCCATTTTTTATATGATGAATCTAACACTGGGCTCCATTAATTTATTTTTCAATGCAGATTCATACAGGATCCAAAGGTGGGTCAAAAGTAACATACAGATGCCCTTTATTCAGATGCAGTAAAGATTTACTATGTGGAATATCTGGGACTGGAGGTGCCTAGTAGGACTGTACTAACCACGGCAACTTCCATGTTAGAATGACCCCATGGGACTGTATCAACCACCAAGGTAAAGCAGCATACAACTTACTTGAACTTGTACTGAAGACCAGTCACTAAATTTCAGCTGGCCCCATTGCAAACTGAAGCATGTATTTAGCTGTTTTGACTCAGCTGAAGGAATGGTTCTATGGACACATTCTGGCAGCTGAGAATTTCTCCTATGAACACAAGGTACCTGGAACTACCCCAGCATGGGCTCAGTCTATCTTAGAATATGTCCCACAAAATGTGGAAAGGAGGACTCGCTTATAATCCAGTCCAACACATCTTTTAGAGTAACAACAGTTACGAGTCATAATAAAAAGTCTGTCTTCCATTGCATCTTCTAGGAAAAGTATTAAAAGTAGAGATACTTGTGGCATTTGCAAATGGTTGAAGAGCACTGTATTCTGTGAAATTTTTCTTCCAGAATACCCTTGCTCACCAACTGTAATTGATCTTTCCTGAATAAATGGCAAAGATCATCTTTTTTTTTTCTTTTTATACTGGTACTACTATTATTTTTTTTACAGTGAGGGAAAGATGTGTTGGGCTGGGCTTACCCTTAGTAGGACAGTGATCATGAAAATCTCGTGGAGAAACAAATGAATCAGCACTGAAAAAGAAAAAAAAAATCCCTAAAGCTTGTAATAAGGTGAAAAAGGAAGAACTGTCCATGTTGTGCTAAGGAGCTCTAACAAAAGAGTTGCATAAGACTCTTGCACTTACAGCTCACAGATATCTTCTACCATCACATACTGTATTTAGTAGTGCACACCGCTCATCCATGAGTGCTATCGTTGTATATAGTTCTTCAGATTATGGACCAGGATATGTTGATCACATTATGGATAGAAAATATTTGTCTATATGTACATAAAGAATTGTAAATATAATGTATATCAAAATGCCTGAGATTTTTCAAACCTACAGAATTAATTACCTAACTCCCAGTAACACTAACAGGGTTGATCTGCTCCATTGGCTTTTAAAATTTTTAGTGGCATGCACTGTATGTGTATAGTAGTACTTCCCAAACTTCCTTGGCTTGTTATCTGGAAATGGACAGGCTCTCTTTTCCTCCATGGGCAGAAAAAACATTTTCAAACTGCCTTACAGAAAGCTGCCTGGGCACCTGATGCTGACCCTTCCACTGCCACCACACCAAACCCCTTTCTACTGATTCTTTTCTGTACAACTGATTACTGTAGAAACCATCAGTGATCATAGAGGGGAGGCAAGATGACCATGAGCCAGCATCTCTAGTAAGATATAGTCCATGCTATAAAAAGTTTTAGTCCCTCTGCTGAAGTCACCAAAGATGTTTAAACAGTATATAAATTATTTTCTTTTAAATAGCATTTATAGACACACGGTCAAAACAAGGGAAATTTTCAAGGGAATATGGTGAGGATATGCTAGCATACAGTATAAAAAGATGTGCTGAATTTTAGAAAACCAACAAAAATGGTTGATGAAAAGACATGAGGTTAAAAAATGGATTAGAGTTAAAATATATTTCCATATTTTATACATGAAATAATAGAACACCAGCTCAGTGAAATCTATTTGTGTGTATGTTTCTTTAAATATCCTACATGAGTAACTCTTACCTTTCTTTCCTGCAAGGGATTTCCCAAGTACATCTCTCTTCCAGAAAGGTTTAGCATATTATCTGATTTTTCATAGCTGTGTAATTAAACTGGAATAAAAAATGCCAAGTCATGACACTGAAGATATGGAAAAAAATATATTAAAAAGATCAGTCTCAAAATCATTTGAAGTTTTCACACCTGTTCTACTTTGTTCCTGTCCAAAATTTTGACCTATGTCTAAGCATCTGAGTGCTTTGACTAGTAGGTAACTACATATGTGTCTCAGTAATAATGTATGTACTGCACCATGCTCAGAAACTCCTGAATCTGTAAACTTACATGCTTGTGCAGCTGAATTCATTTATTCAATTCAATTAGAAATGGGACTATTTATATGAGTAGAGTTATGCCTAAAGGACTTGCAAATCCAAGTCCCTATAAAATATTTGTAAGGCAGCATGAGATAACATATTTTGTCATTTTTTTTAACTTCAGTACCACATATGGTTTCCTTGAGGAGTCCAGTATATTCATTGATATTATCACAAAACCTCCAGCACATATTGTTCTTGATATGTGAGGAGATATTGTTGACTTTTTTCTTCATTTGGGAAATAGTACACATTTTGGGGCACATGCATCTCTGACATGCACATCAGCAAGCTGATTACAAATTTGTGGATAAACCATAATATTATACTAATACTTCTTGTTATTGACAATTAAGTGAATAACTGCTAAGCAGCAGCATGTATATTGAGCAGCAGATAAACCAAAACCCTGGCACTGGAAATTCACAAACCAAAGAGAAATCTAGCTCTGTACTCTGAACTGCGGGAAGCCTGGGGCCTTGGTTGTATGGAAAGTAATCTTGAATATAGAATATGGAAAATGAAATTGGGGTGAAATCTTGCTTGGAAACCAGGTATTCCTTTCTGGTTTGAATGATGAAAAAGTGCCCATTGAAACAGTGTAGGGAGAATTTTCATCGTATCATCGCTGCAAAATGCTCTGAGGCTTCTCTACAGCAATGATAGGAAAAAAATCTATTTGCTGATTTTCCAGGGTCCAGCCTATGACAAAAATTCAGGTACAGCTGTCATCATTTAGATTAGAACTCCAATAGACACAATTCTGTAACTGAAAGACTACTTGTTCTTGTTGCATACTGGCTTTTCTGAAAGGAACCTAAATAATCAGTAGAGTAGAGCTATCCAATTAAGAGTGGCTTACAAACTGAATTTTCAGTTTTCTCTCATTCAGACTGAGCTCTACCTGAGAATGATTATGAGCAAAACAGGAATTACTTTTTTTTTAAGCAGCTGAATGCTCTGAGCTGTATAACTTACCATCACAGTCCCTTTATGTACAATAGGGTTAGCTGAAAAAGACAAAGTGCAGCCAATGTTTCAAATCTGTAGATTATTTTAGTTACTAAATGTCAAATTCATGAGTTCCATTTTTGTCTTGGGAAGGTTCTGCTGTAAAACACCCAGTATTTCCAATTCCTGCTGAAAGAATTTAATAAACTTCTGAATGGAGGAATTCTTGGGCCAATGAGGTAACTGTGAGGAATTAAATGTTTCAGTGTCAATAGGCACGGTCTTGCTGTGACCAAAATTCTGAGAGTTTGTTACTGACTTCAGCGGCAGACAGATGTAGCCCTACGTTACACATACTGTATGTAGGATTCAGGTCTCCAAACAGATTCTCCTTTCCTGCATCCCACTACTGTCATAGTTGATTTGTTGATAGAGAACCAGCACTTACTGGGACACATGCTGTCTTGTCATTCAAATATATCGCTAAAACTATGCTAGTTTTAATTTCTCTGTTGAGAGTTTCAGGTTGAGGTGTAGGTTGGTCCTTCAGGGCATGATCCAAAGTCAGTTAAATCCATATGGAAATGTTAATAGACCTAAACAGGTTTTGGATCAAAGGTTTCTATAGATTTGCATGGAATGGATGGCCTCATTTAATAGGGGAGGAGTGCACTGAGCATAAAAGACAAGGCTACTACCTCAGGGATGTGATGAAATAGATTATGGTTACCTTCAACATGGCAAAGCTGAACTGCAAGGTACAAAAGGTGTTAGCTGCACTGTTCTTTTATCTGGTATAGGCTACCATCTGTGAATTTGCAATAAGTATTTAAAATGACCTACACATCTAATAGAGTATCTAACAGAAATGTTTTCGGTGGGTTTTTTTTCGCTACGAAGTTCCCCAAACTCCTGGATTTAAATTCAGGATAAAACCACCATCCCCATCAAACAAACAGAATCTACAAAAAAATAGAATTTGTCTACATTTCTTCTTTCCTAAACATATACCATTATGCAATATGATCTCCCCTTCATAACAGACGTGCTAGCTGAAATTTGCCTCTTTGAACAAGCTGTTTCATACTCGTAGTCCATTGGAGTGTAAGTTTTGAGATTTGCCAGTTAATGAAAGGCACAGTAGCAAATAAAATAACTAATGGCCTCCTGGTGGTTCTGTTTATTGGACTCTCATTAATTCCCTATCTCAAGAAAACCATCCTACTCTAAGATGCCTAACACAAAACCACATAAGCATTTTAAAGCTTATGGCCACGATTCCCTATCTGCTTCTCTCCAAGAAACAGTTAGCTTTGAATTGGCAGTGTAGCATTTTTAATACTATTTCTTTTGCAGCAATTTCTTCTCCCAACTCTTCTACATAAGGTAGAGAGGGCTATTTCAGATTAAAAGTAGGAAAAGTTGTTTCTTGGTTAACTTTGGTGAAGGAACTGGATTCAGTTGGTACTTCAGTATATGTTGCTCTTACCTAGAGCCTTGCATCTGCTTCTGTTGAGGACAGTGTCAAAATTGTCTGATGTTATCAGTTGCATCACACAGAGCGATGCCGTGACTGAAAATCTGGAGACTAACAAAAAGGGCTTGTTCTTGTTTGGTGCAGTATAACTCCTACTGACTTTGGAAACAACAGGTACTCTGCACTTCTCAGGATTGCATCTGCCATTTAACAAGGAAAATCATCTGAAAGCCTATTTACTGAAAGGCAATAGTTTTATTTTCTAGCAAAGCAACCTTCATTGATCCAGTTGGAATTTATTATTTTGATTTTGTCATCAGTTTTTTTAAAAAAACAAACCACTTTGACTTACAGAAAAAATACAAGAAAAATATTTGATTACCTTCCAAAAATTAGCTTTGATTTACTCTTGGAAGATAATGTGGTTGGTATGTTTTCTCAGGATAGCCTCTATCTATTTCTGTGTGTTTTAAACGGTTTTAAACGTTTATGACTTAAAAGGGGGTTTAATCTCTGTCTCTTCTGTGAAATTAGATTGTACACAACTAAATATGACTGCTCTTCATAGTTTGCTGTTCTAGCATAGCCATAAAATGTATCAATGTATGTGTATTTATGAATAACTATTTGATGACAGACACTTTAGATTATATATTTAAGCAACCATGTCAAAACTTTAAAAGTAGATGGCTTCAAAAGTAATGTCATAATCATAACACTTGCAAACTATTTTACAAACAAACCGTGGCCTCAGCACAGATGTCATATCCAAAGCCCATCTTTTCTTTAAAGACCCCAGATGACATTTGTTTTGCCATTGCTTCTTTTCCTCTTATCAAGATGTATTTGAATAATGACAACTACCTGTGACTCAGTCGTCACCATTCATCTCACAGAAAAGCAGCCTTGGTACTGTACCTCTAAATTATATCTTCATCGGTCTGAACTTGGGTAGCATTGCACACAGCAAGCACGACCTACTCCTTCTGGGAGACTGCACATTTCACAGCTGGGATCGTTGGTTTCCCCCTGGGACTGCCTCACTGTTCAGAATGCCTTTTCTTCACGTAATGTATCTCCCATACATGTTCCCACTGCATTTTTCTTTCTGCCTTTTTGCCAGTTTATCACAGTATTGTAGGAATAGCCATGAAATTAAAAGCTTAATATACTGATTCGCAGTCCCAAGGGGAATTTACATTAGAAGTGAAGTTGTTATTATTTACTGAAAAGTGGTGTTACCTTCTTTTTTTATTATTATTCTATTCCTATGATAATATGATGTTCCATGTAAATTTTCATGTGCTGGCATGCCTACAAGTTAATAGTGTAATAGAATGCTCAGCTCTCAACATTAGGGTGTTTTTAAGGTGAATTGCATCACATATGCCATCTCTTTGCAGAAAGAATATGGGGTTTGGCAAAGCTACCTGCTGAGCAACATAATAAGATTTTTGTACAAAGTACAAGTTATTGATTATTATTGTATTTTATTTTTCTATGATTTCCTAAGAGGCATTATCAGGTCTTACAGATGGGGTAAGCCTGTTTATTAAGATATTTATTAGCAAATAAAAGTTACAGTACTGGTGGTTATTTTTGAGTTAATGGTGTTTGTTTTGCCTTAGGTTACTAATATAATGATACACAGTGAAGCCTGTCATACATGATCATGCAAAAAAACCCCAGCTGCTTAACACAGGGTGGTGTACTAATAAAGATGGACCGGCAATATGTTCTAACACTTCAGATGCTTCAGGGTGGTGTTGTTTTTTTTCCAGCTAAAGAATGCTTAATCATAGTGGCCTCTTCTGTGCTTACCACTGAGCATTTATGCTCTGATAAACGCCTTGACAAAAATGTACACACAGTTAACATCAGGAAAAACTGTACACATTAAAAGTTCCAAACAACAGCACTCTCTCCTTCAGAAACACTGGGAATCTGAATTTTAAATAGAATTCAATGTGCTATTAAGATTCTGCAGTACTGTTCACCCTCCTTATGGTGGTTCACTGAGCCACTCAACTCCTTCTCTACTGTTTTTCAAAACTCTCACTGACAAATGCAGTTTTAATGCCATGGCAATACACAGGGATTCACAAAGAAGTGAATGCCATATACAATAAGACGACCCTACCTCAAAAAGTTTAAAATTATAAATAGCTTTTCATTTCATAACATCATATGTATGCAATACAAAACTGAACAGAAGCATGTGTAGATTAATGGGAAGTGAATGTCAGATGTCTACAGCCCATTACATCCTGCATATTTTACATGGAAAGAGTTTTCTCACTAAGGACTCTCACTAAGGACAGGTTTAACATAGTGTATATCATGAAAAATGAATATTTAATTTTAGATCTGGCTACATAAATGCCTTTGCCATTCTTTGTTCTTCATTGAGTTTTGAACTAGTTCTTAGATACGGACTGATTTCAATATAGAAGGTAGGAGATGACACCTTCCTCTAACACATACTTACCCCTCAACCTGATTAGCTTTTAGAAAGTGCTTCAACCCAGAATTTCACTGTGGGATTTATGCTACTTGCTTTTCCTTTGATGGCTTATAATGTCACTATGAGGGAATCTCATCTTTTAGGCAGAACTTTTCTGGGTATCAAGGGACATCAAGAAATCATGACTGCAATTTACCTCAAACCTTTAATAATAATGAAAGCCACAAGAAGAATTAGAAAGCCAAACCACAGACAAAATGTTTGTAGTATTTTTAATCTTTGAAGTTTAATATGAAGCACATTATAACCAGGAGCTTCTGACTTGAGATTTTTAGCGAAAAAAACTGTCCACATCGCTATCAAACAGCTATTTCTACTGCCCTCACTCCTCTCCCCAGGGCAGAAGTTGAGACAGTAGACTGAAAGCTGTGTTAAGCATACGTGCAACTAGATCAGAGTTTTTCAAAATGAGGGGTGGAGCTCCGTGAAGGAAAATTGCTTCTCAAGCCAAGAAGCAGTACAGACCATCTTGTGGGAAGCAGAGGCAGAACTGTGCACTCCACCCCTCACTCATTGCTTATCTTTGTTCAAAAGTGAAGGACAAACCTAAAAATACCTTAAAAATCTGGAATTACAAAAATATCAGATTGTAGTGAGGGGAGCGTAAGGGACTGACTTGTTCCAGCTAGTCGGCTTGCACCGCCACTCTGTGAGGGCCGAGTGTGGGACAGCACGCTGAGCTCCTCCCTGCCTCCACTTCTGCTTGACCATGTAGGGTCTCATCAGGGCCTGCAGTGTAGGGTACCAGTCTGAGCACGGGGAGTGGTATGTGAGCAGTCTTTTACATCCTATGAATACCTCAGCAGAGGTGAGAGAGGGAGGAAAAGTGCTACTGGTCCAGTTAAAAACAGGAGTCTTTTTAGCTGCATTTCACAGAATCACAGAATCGTTGAGGCTGGAAAAGACCTTGAAGATCATCCAGTGCAACCATCAACCCAACATTAACAGTTCCCAACTACACCATATCCCTCAGCGCTATGTCAACCCAACTCTTAAATACCTCCAGGGATGGGGACTCCACCACCTCCCTGGGCAGCCCATTCCAACGCCTAACAACCCGTTCTGTAAAGAAATACTTCCTAATATCCAGTCTAAACCTTCCCTGGCGCAACTTGAGGCCATTACCTCTTGTTCTATTGCTTGTTACTTGGTTAAAGAGACTCATCCCCAGCTCTCTGCAACCTCCTTTCAGGTAGTTGTAGAGGGCGATGAGGTCTCCCCTCAGCCTCCTCTTCTCCAGACTAAACTCCCCCAGTTCCCTCAGCCGCTCCTCGTACGACATGTGCTCCAGACCCTTCACCAGCTTCGTTGCCCTTCTCTGGACACGCTCGAGTAATTCAATGTCCTTTTTGTAGTGAGGGGCCCAAAACTGAACACAGTAATTGAGGTGCAGCCTCACCAGTGCCGAGTACAGGGGTAAGATCCCTTCCCTGTCCCTGCTGGCCACACTATTTCTGATACAAGCCAGGATGCCATTGGCCTTCTTGGCCACCTGGGCACACTGCTGGCTCCTGTTCAGCCGGCTGTCAATCAACACCCCCAGGTCCCTCTAGGGGTCCTAAAATTTGGTGAGCACAGCAGCATAGCAGGTCACAGCACTCACTTTTACAGAATTGAGAACAATTTTGGCAGCTAAATGTAAGTATGTGGTAGAAAAGAGACCAGGTTTTAGTTTTTATGTGTTCCTGTTTTGGGCTCATTTTAAGTGATTTTTTTAAAGTCTGTGCAGCAGACCTAGAACCAGTCTGACTGTACTTTGCTACATGAAAAAAAATTACTTGAAGCATATTTCTAGACACTAGCTTCTAAACAAGCTGCCTTCTTCCCAAACCCCAGTTGCTGTGATTACCGAAGTGACAGGTGGATTTAAGCTTTTCTCTGAACATTGTGCTGCACCGAACTGCCCGCGTAGAGAACAGGAGTTGCTGTGATCACCTTTGATGGTGTTGTCAGGCTTTCCTTCCTACGTTAGTTGTGAGCCTCAAGAGGATTTATCTGAGCACTCTTGTGGCAGCTGCGCAAGAAAGAGGAGCAGGGGGCAGGAAAAAATGACACAGGCGTTGGGCCCAGGGGATGAAATGGCTGCGGTGCGTACGTGTGACCGGTGTGCGACCCCTGCGCGGTGTAGGTGACAGGCGCCCGGGCACAGCTGACACGGCAATGCGCAAAGCTGCCGGCGTTGATGAGGTTCCCGAGCTGGGGCCCGCCGGTCCCGGGCCGGTCCTCCGCTCCCCTCCCAGTGGCCGGAAGGGGCGGGGCTGCCGTGGCGGGCAGGCGGCGGAGGGATGGGCGGGGGCGGGGCGGCGGTTTCCTCGGCAACGGCGGAGGCGGCTGGTGGTGGCCGGGCCCGGCCGACATCTCGCGGGCTGAGGTCTGTGCCGCGGGCGGCGGGGAGGGGAGGCGGCCGCCGGACCGTCCTGGCCTCCTGTGGGCGACCCCCGTCCCACCGGCACGGGCCCCGCCGTCCCGGCCTGGGCGGGGGGACTCGTAGCCGCAGCCGGGGGCGGCTCGGGGCAGGAGCGTCCGCTGCGAGGGGTGCTGCTGCGGGGGGGTTCGGCGGCGGGGGAGGGAAGCCCCGTCCTGGCAGCTGCGAGCAGCCCGGCCGCCGCTGGCGAGGTGCCGAGCCCTGGCTCCTCGCCCGCTCCCCCCGAGCGCGGTGGGAGGCGGGGGTCCTGCAAAAAAAAAAATAAAAATCAACTAGTTAGAGTTTGAAATAATACTAATCTGAAAGGGCCTCCTGTGGGTGGCTTGGGCCGCCTTGGTGCCTCAGCGCTTGCGTTTGAGTGATCCACGTGAATTAAATGGACTTGTAGTGCCGTGGGGCTTGGCCGGGACTCGGCGGGCCGCCCGCTGCCATCGCCGCCTCAGAGGCGCGGCGGGGCTGGCGCTCCGGGGGCCGGTGCTTCGGGCTCAGCGTGCTGGGAACTGGCGTCGCGGGCAGCGAGGCCTTCCCCGGCCGCCGGCGGGGCAGCGGGGCCGGGCCGGGGTGTGCCGGGGGCTCCACGCTGGCCCCGCTCCCCTCCGAGGGCCTTACGTGAGGGCTTCGTCCTCCGGAGCTCCGCTGGCGGTTAGTCACAAGCAGCGTTAAGCACTGGTGCCTCAGGCCTACAGTTCTTGACAAAGGCCTGTGGAGTTTGACAAGTTCCTGGACCAAACTCTTATCTTAAATAATTTCAGGACGTGTCTAACATATGCTGTATAGCATTGTAGGCTCAATATCAGATGGCAAAAAAAGGGAACCTGTGCCAGCTGTAACTGCTGTAACTCTTCACAGCTGAGAAAAAGAATGGGAGAAAAGGGGCAGGGCAAGAAGTCAAGGGTATGTTTTTTCTGTTGTATTCTTAATGACTTTGCCAATTGTTATGACAAACTGCTAGAAAAAATGCCTATAATTAGAATGTGGCTAGGAACTGTTGTCAAAGAATGTCTGCTTAGGCTTTTGGGTTTAAAAGTGAAGCCCTACAAGTATCTTCTAAGTGCTTTCATTTTCTCCTTTTTCATTTTAAGAGTACCTGCAAGGTTTGGTGGTTTTTGGGGTTTTTTTGGACCTTACTGTCTAGAATATATCGATAAGGCTCTTGATTGGACTAGAACGTAATGTGTTTTGGAAGAGGGTTTTGTCAGGTTAACTTGATAATAAGCAGTAAGCCTTAATCTGCTTTCAGAATTGTATGTATATTAAAAAAGGAGTGGGACATAAAGGGAGTTAGAAGAAAAATCATGATTTTTTTTTTTCTTTGGGGGAATTGCTGTAACTAACGGTGGGCTTGTTTACTCTGGTGACAACTATGTGTAGCTGTTACACAAATAGCCACTCAGATCACTACCAGTCTTGAATGAAGGTGCACTAGATAAAGCTTTAAAAAGGTTCGGTATTAAAAAAGAAAAAATCATACTGTAAACAAAGGTGGTGGCTTACATGACTTTATTAAATTCAAAGATTTTAAAATTATTTCTATTAAAATGCTGTTAATCATCATTTTGTATTCAGTTAGCGAAGAAGTGAGACCAAGCACTTGTAATAGACATTTTTTTCCTCTTCTTCCTCCTGCCATAATTTTCTGGGGTAATTAAGATTGCAATCCAAGTTGCCCAGTGCTGTGTGGGGGTTTTTTTTATTAAGAGAAAAACCAGCCTTCACCACTCCACAAAATTCCTCTGGCATTAATTTAAATGCTTTACTAGTGAATGGATCACAAATTTTTCAGCTGTGTGATTGCTGAAATTATTCTTGGTGGAATTCACTCAGGATAGACGAGGGTTATCCTCTTTGCAAGGTATGTTCAGCCAGGTACCGCAAGGGAACGCGTGATGTAAGCTCCTTGAATATGCTGCTGCCAGGTAACTTCAGTCAGTGTCTGGGCAGGAGTAGGAGTTTGGCATCTACCTGACATGTGGGTGAATGTTATGGTGTCTGGCTTCATGTCTCTTAGATCTATTAAAATCAGTTTCTATTTGTAGTGAATGAGTTCCTAATTTATACATGTTAATAACGGCAACGCCTGTTGCAATTAGAGTTTGAATTGAATTGACAGAGGGTGCTTTATTTACTTCAGGGTTCAGTAAATTCCATAGCAGGTGCTGAAGAAGGGAAATACTGTTTTGCTTTGTCATCTGAATTATGAAAACTGACTGGACTACTGATGATTTGAAGTAAAATGTAATGGTCTTCCTCTTTTTCGGTTTGGAAGGTAAGGAGGCTTCGCAGTTGTGCTCCTATTTGGGCTGCTCAGAACAATGGCAGTATTGCTGCGCAGTGACTGAAGGACACTGCATTATATGGACAGGGCTATAAACAGCCAATCTACTTTTGTATCGAGGCCTCTTCGCTATAATCAGCTTATACTCCGTTTGCTTAGTATACCAAGCAAACCTGCTGTGACAGGGTTTGTACAGTGTCATATTCACACTGTCTTCTAAAAGTTTAACGACTGCTTCGCCACATGCCCGCCTACGGTGCTAGCGCTGCCGTACACGTAATGGTTTTCCAAAAGCTATTTCCTTCTCTGATTTTCTGAACAACAGGTGATCCCTGTGTTTTTGAGCTGGAATTATGGGATTGTTTGACAAGCTAGCAGGATGGCTTGGGCTGAAGAAAAAGGAGGTTCACGTTTTGTGCCTTGGCTTGGACAATAGTGGCAAAACAACGATCATAAATAAACTTAAACCTTCAAATGTAAGTAAGCTTCTTAGTTCTCTGTTGATGTTTTTACTGCAGAATTGATCTTTAAACTGGTTTTGTATGCTGTTCTACTAAATGTGATCATGGAAAAGATGTGAAGAGCTTTTTGATTTAGTACAGTGGAATGAATGTATTTTCCAACTAACTAAAACTAAATGTAAGCATCCACATGCATATTAAGAAAACATTTCCCAAAAAAACACTGTTAATATGGCATGTTCTTCTACGATCACCCAATAAAGAAGAGTTTATGATGGCTGAAACCTGGATCTGAATCAGTTTTATTAAGTCATTTAAATAATTGCTAGAGGATTGCAGTTACGAGTGATGTGTCGAGCATTTGCGATAAATACAGTTGGTATAACAACTTGTACTTGTTTATGTTTATCATATTTATTTTTATCTCTTCCTGAAAAACAATAGGTATATAGTAAATAATAGGAAATAATGTGAAGATGCACACTTAATGGTGACTTCATCTTTTAAGGCAGAATAGCTTTCAAAATAAGTATCATTTATACTTGCAGTTCATTCATCCAGTGAAAAGTGTTTCAGGCCGCTAAGAGTGCATTGTATTCTGAGCAAAATCTAAAGTAGGATTAATTTGTTTCTAGGTGTGTTTATGGAATAGAAATAGATGAATTTTGGTAGGCATGTTCAGAGCCAGAGGCTTGTGCATGCTGGTCGTACGCATCTAGGAAACCATGATTTCTGCTGTTTACATCAGGATGCAACTTTTGTTTTTTAATTTCCATTGAACTTTTCCTGAAGAGTACCACTGGACACTGTTCAAAAAATGTAATGTGGTAAAGGGTCTGCTACTCCTTCCGTTCCTGGCCATTATTCTTCCACTGAAAATTAAACAGATTTATAAAGAAAGGTTATAAACTGCTTACTATCTGCTGCCAGTCATTTGGGAGAAATGCTACAATTTGTACCAGGCAAAGTATATATTTATGTAATTTTTGAGATCTTTATTGTAGCAGGTTTTTTATGTCATGCCTTAAGCAGTGAAGGATTCCTAACCAGAGTTGAACTCAAACGTCAAGATTTATCACAATAAAAAATAGGTATGAGGGAAGGTTCCAAGGGGATTACACAAATAGAATAAATAGAACTTGTTTGCTTTACTGTAAATCGTGTAATGAGAATTTACTTCTGAATGTTTTCATTTAATGTGATGTTTTAGGAGGGTAGCTTTGCATACAACTCCTGTAAGTCTTATCGTTGTAAGACATGACAAATTCTCCAATGTGCAACAAATGTCATTAGATCAGACTTGATGAAATTGTTTATTTTTAGTAAGTTCAATGGACAGATGATTTTGAGCTCTGGATCAACTCGGTCTTCTTAAGTACTGCTGCTTTGCCCTAGGAGCAATATATTAGGTGTCTGGCAAATACAAGCGTTTCTGCATCTGTTTGCAGTTGTTTCTTCTGGGCCTGATAAATACATTTGAAATAAACGTTAAAGAAATAACACCTCTTGTGCTCTGCACAAATCTTCCCTCGGTGACCGGAACCATTGACTAAATTGTTTATGATGGTGGAATGCCATTTTCGTAATGAAGCTGCAGGTGAACAAGCTAAGATTGCTTCAGCTGTATGCGAGAAGTCAACTGCTTATAGATAGTGTTTTTACTAAGGGACTCTAGAAAGTCTATGAAACCATTGCACGTGACTTTCTTGGACAGCTCTGTAATCTAAGGAGTGTGACCTACCTCTCTGCTCAGTATCGATGCTCCTTAAAGGAGCTATTCTGTTGTACCAACTTAACTGTTAGGTTCCTTGGCTAGCTCAGCAGTAAACCTGGTTATCAGACACATCTGTCAATAATGCTTTATGTTTTGGCCATTCCTCTGTGGTAAATGGTGATTTCTTCCAGTGGTGTAGTAGTCTGAATAGAACTATGGTTAGGCTGTTGTGTAATGTCCACTGTGTAATTCCCACCATCAAGTAGACTCCTCCAGCCAGTGGATGGAAGCTGGGAGTATGGCCAATCTAGTATCTTAATGGAAGTATACCCTCTTTTATTTAAGAGCCTTAGGGTATCGTGCAGATTTGTTTGGGCTGACATTGCAATTTCCAAAGTGCACAAATATTGTGAACTTTGATCTCAGTCATAATCCTCAAGCTGTTATCTTCCATGTTAACCTGTTCCCTGTTTATTTCATAGGTAATATCCACACATACGTGAGTACACAGACTAATGTAAAGGGTGGAATCCAGCTCTTGAGGCTAAAGTGTCTTCAGTGCACTTCTCCAATAGCATTCACTGTATTTCCTAGAAAATACAAAACCTTGATTTTTGAATTACTGTAATTTCTGGGAACTTTTTTAATATAATGTATCTGGATTTGTAGAAAGTTTTTGTATTGCACAGCTTGGGGAAAAATAGATCTGTAATGTATTCATGTTTCAAATATATTTCAATATTTACATTTTCTAACTTGATTGTAAAATTTGTACTTCCTTTTCTTTAAAGGCTCAAACTCAGGACATCGTTCCAACAATAGGATTCAGTATAGAGAAGTTCAAGACCTCCAGGTAGTAGTTTCTTTTATTTTCTCCATTTAGCAGAAGTAATTAATATACAATAGTTGTACTTAATTACCTCTTTCAGTGGGATGTAACTGAGTATAATGTGTGGTGATACAATGGCATGACATGCAGTTTGCTGAAATATTGTAGTACCCAGGAGTCCTAATCATGATCTAGGACTGACAGTGTTAGAATATATTGTATGTTTTGTGCTGCTATAAATCTATATATGTGTAAAAAAAAAAAAAAAAAATTCTTTTTGCAATAGTGTGTAAGCATCTGATTTCTGTCTGTTAAGAATTTCAGGATCAGGCACTGTTACATACTTGAGGAGAGACAGTTGCTTCTTATATTCCATTAAGCACTCTCACTGGACGGACTCTGAAGAGATTGCAGTCTAATCTCATTAAATGAAAAATGGTGGCTACAGTATTAGGAACGTAAAGATGTCAGGGACAAAGGTCAGGAAAAGGAGGAAGAAATCGTTAGTTGAATGAAGGCTAAGATTTAGAAAAGGAATGTTGTGAGACAAAGATACTTCAAGGAAGTAACATTAGCGATTATTTTATTATTCCGTAGCCTTCATGGTGTATTTTTAATGGGTGCAGTTAGTCTTCAAGCAGCATGCCCCACTGGATGAGAGATCTGCAAGAAAATTGGTTATTCCTTGACCTGATGTGTGGGACTGATAGGTTTCATGTTTTTAGAGGAGGCCTCACAACTGTATTCTGTCTCAGTAAAGCACGTGGGACAGATTTGTGGTTTGGCTGTGTGAGAATGTAAATTGATTTATATTGCTTTCCTTTATTCTGATTCTGTAGTGGGCGAGATGATCTGCAAATTTACCATGTAGAATGATTAAAAAACCAACCCACAATGCACCCTAAAACCTCATTAATTTAATATTACAATCAAAATACTGCTTGGGGGTTGCTAATAACTTTACACATGGCAGAGCAGCTAGTCCAGACTCAGATGATGTCTGTATATAGAGTAGAAAGGATGTCTGGAGAGCTTCCTTTTCTAAACCTCCTTGTTTTGGTGAGGCCTCCACTCGGGGAGCTATCTGGGGCTACCCAAACCAGGAAAGGCTAACACCAAAGTCTATGTTGCCTCTGTAGGCATGTCAGGAGTGGATCAGAATTTTTTGTCATGTTCCTTAAGTTGACTTGCTGTATTTAGCATTTGGGTGAAATCTCAAAGTTGTGAAGACTACTCTTTGTAGCTTGGTCAGGTCACCTGAGGTAACCTGTTACTACCAGAATGTGATTTTTTTTAATCAAGGCGGAATTTTTTTTTTTTTAAAAAAAAAAAAAAAGCTTTTATTTTGCATACAGAAGCGTTTGGATGTTACTGGTGCCTGTCTAGGGACAGAATTTAGACAGGCTGTGGATTTTAAGTCATGGCTCATCTGAATTTCATTTACTCAACATTATCAACAATATTCAATACTAATGTGATAAAGAGAGGCTGAATGGGAGCTTATATTGTATTTGATGTAACTTTTTACAATTGGTTTAGTTCTTTTATTCAGAGAATAAACAAACACATTTTCCATTGTGAAATACTTCTGTAAGACCACAATACTGAGTAGGATAGCTTCAAGGCAGATGGAGTAACCAGAGTTCCTTTGGGAATCCATCTCAGTTGATTAGGATTGAAGTTGATCTGGCTCTTTTCTGTCAGGGTAGCAAAGAAAATAGTTTGGGTTTTGTTCTTTGTTTCAGTGCCTCATACACTTCTTTTCTTTGCAGCTTGTCTTTCACAGTGTTTGATATGTCAGGTCAAGGGAGATACAGAAACCTCTGGGAACATTACTACAAGTAAGCCTGTCAGTTATTTTAAAGCATTGCTGTTCATATTAGCTGTTGTGTACGTTATGTGAACAGAAGTATGATAATAGCTAGTGGTTAGGAATGATTCAGAGAAGACTTACACCTGGTGTTTGACAGAAGGTCATTCTGGATAAATGCAACTTTTCTTTCTGTTCTAAAAAAATGGAATTTTTTATATGCTGTTAATCAGCATGCTTTTGGGGACATCTTGTTGACTCAAAGGCTGGGGGAGCGTACTAGGGATGGGATTTAAATGTTGAAACCTGAAAACCAATCCTGTAAGAAAGCACCAAGATGAGTTAGGTTCCCTATTTTATTGTACTTCTGTAGGTAAGTGACTTAAGACCCAAAAGGTACTGTCTGATGGCTGAGATGTTTACAGGTGAGGGAAATTAACCTCAGAGAATGAGGCATGTGTAACTAAGAACTTGACCAAGTATTCTTAGATGTTATTTATCAAGCAGGATATTCAGTTATAACACTGTGGTATTGCCTTATGGGTAATAGACACCATTTTCTGGTTTTCTAGCTGCTAACAGAACTTGAATCTTCATTTATGTTGTCTCGTTGTTATTCTGTAGTATCTGATGCTGATGTAAATAAGGTGAACAGTAGTAAACCACACAGAAATAGCTTGCAGAAATAGAATGGAGAAATTCTGCAGATTATAATACTGATTAAATACTAATATTTAATGTGATAGAGCTTAAAGTATCCTTTAATTGAGGATTCATCTCCTTTCTGTGCAAAATATGTGTTAGCAATCTGAAAACTTGTTGTGTGGGTCAAAGATCTTAATTGTTCAAGAGTGTTAGATCTATGTCTCCTAGATCTTTTGGATTTCAATAACTGATGCCATTAGTCTGCTCTCAGAATGCTAGCCGAGTGCTTCATAAGCAAATAATTTTTCTGACTGCTGTATTTAATTCAGTAACTGATCCCTTGTGTGGCATAAACTGCTCTTTTCATTGTAACAGTAAGGGAGTTTCTTAGGTAATGCTGACAGTGAAATGTGCGCTTGTATCCACCTCTGTACTTGACCCAGTGCAGCAGTCACATATTTAAGATCAACTTCTAATAATATAAAAATAATAATGTGCTGTTCAGTTTATAAAGTTAAGCAAGGTTTAATTTTGCAAGAACTGCAAAATGGCAATCAAATCTGATCAAGTATCTGAGTTGCTTTGGAGTACTTGAAGCTTGCCCTTTTCTTCTATCTGGCTTGAAACTGTCTTCTAGGATGTCCTCAAAGTACACTTGTCATAAATATATGAAAGCTTATGTTGTGTCCCTATTACTGTTACTTGTTTGAGAAGTTATTTTTTGGTAGTAAATACATGCTAGGACTCTGATTCCTCTAGAAAAATACTCATAAAAATGCTCGTAAAAACGACTTAAGCTTTTTCAGCTAATATGCAAAAGCTTTATTTGCTGTTAAAGTTCTTCTGTACTCCAGAAAAGAATGGACCTTCTCCTACAATCTTAGACTGGTCAAGTTATTCCTGTTTTTCAGTAGGTCTAGGACTGTTTCCTACCAAAATAGGCAGGTAGATGGTGCTGAGGAGTGAAGAATGTATCCATAATGGTGTCTCAGAGAAATGTAAAATGAACAAGAAGCGAATATTACATGAAAATGTAAATTAAAAGTACTTTTTGTGGGTATTTATAATTGTCCATCTGAATTGGTCAGACTCTATTTTGCTTTCAGATAAGTTTCGATAAATGGAACGTTAAGTCATAAAATCAGTAATAGCCTGAAATAATGAGTTGAATAGTTGTATATATGTTATGACTGTAGACATACTGCCAGCAAAATAGCTTAATAATTTGAAACCGGTGAAAGTTTTTAACCTGCTATTCAAAACAAAAGAAATATCCTGTTTATGCAGACTTTTGTAAAAGTTAATCTGCATATGCCTACTTGTTAAACAGCTGTGGACACACAGTTTTTTTTCTCAAAAGATAATTGACCTTTCTCTAAATAAACTTGTTTTAGTATAAGAAATAAAGAATTTCTACAAAAACCTGTCTTGAGATTTCCTTTTCTGACCACACTGTCAGAATAGCAGTTGGTTATGTTTTCAGAGTTCATTTTTCAGCCTCAGAAGTGAAATCGAACTTTTCTGAAGCGTCTCTGTAGACTGAACTTTGTCTAAGTCACACAGCCAACAACATCATGTCTCAAAAAAATTATGCAAGTTACTAAAAGACTGAATTTCAGAAGTAAGACTGGATTCAAATGTTAATGGTAAATAACACCAACAAAAATTAGAAGGGAAAAAATCAGGTTGGTTTGCTGCTTTTTTTTTTTGGTGTTTCTTCTGAAGCCTTAATCACAGTTTAAGAGAACCTATAATTTGCCTCTTTGCTCTTTTTATGTTATGCAGAGAAGGCCAAGCCATTATTTTTGTCATTGATAGCAGTGACAAATTAAGAATGGTTGTGGCCAAAGAAGAACTTGACACCCTTCTGAATCATCCAGGTGAGGAGGCTTTTTTCCCCTTCTGTCTCCGTATTTGTTATGTTGTCTTAAGAAAAGCCCTATCTGACAAATTCTGCATTCTGAGTACTTTGCAAATATTTTAGCCGTTCATGAATACTAGAACAATAACATTCTTCAATAAGTTTGGGGGGTTTTTGTACCTGTTCACACTCTACAAACTGATCATGCTTCAGTTGGCTACACTGAATTGGATTGGTCTCTTATTAATCAATATAGATCAAAAGTTGCATTGTTTTGAGAAAGAATAGACTTTGACCCTTTGCTTTGGAAGCTGGAGAGCCTCTATGTGCTGACAAATACATACAAAATGTCTTCCTGTCTGGATTTTTCCATGAGGACAGCTAATTCCTTTAATGTAACTTTAAATTTCTTTTTTTTGCCTTCATTATCTCTTTTTTTTTATTATTATTATTATGCTTTAGCCAGAAATAAGAAGGGATAATTATACCAGGATATATAAAAGGATACATGGGTTGGAAGAGGATATGAGAGGGTTCAAGATTGGGTGGTTGGTTTTAGTGTGTTTGGTTTGGTTTTTTACATGAGGCTACACTTCTTTAAGTAAGTTCTGAGATGGGTCGATTCTTCGCTTCTTTGCCCATCTCTATAGCCAACATTACTGGAATGCTTTTGTAAGCAATATGCAATTTTGACTTTCAGCACTTCAGGTAGTTACTCTGACGAACCAGATTATAAAACTATGTGCAGGAAACTTAAAAGTGAAATAATCCTGTAACTTGTTATTTATTAAATTGGTGGAGCCTTAACTTGTGGGGTTACCATGCTGAAAATAAGAAAGGAGAGGCTGACTTGCACTTCTAACCAAAAAAAGTAGTATGTGATAGGGACAATTATGTTACTATGATTTTATTTTCTACAAAGACTGCATATGATACATTAGTTCATCCACAAAGATGCTGTAGCTGAGTGGGTGTGAGCTCACTGGGCCCTCTTAATTTCATATTCAAGGATACAGGCCGCTTCAAATGCAGACACTGAAAAGACAGTTTTGCAAAGGTCAAAGGGGAGGATGAGGTGAACAGAAGGGTGCAGGTGGGTTACATAGAGGCCAGGTAACTTTGTACCAAAGCAGGTATTAACCACAGTGGTAAAAGGTGATTCTGTTGGTAAAATGGAAACCACATAGGACCAAGGGTGGGAGGTAAAGACTGCTGTACTAAGTTACTGGTTTATTAGAAGGCAAAAGAGTGAAATGTTAAGACTGGGGAGATGCAAACTAAGGTAGGGCTTTTCATTTAGGCATTAACAGGTTATTAATGCTGATCTAGCAGGTCAGCACTGTTCAGGTGTTTGTGTGTTTGTGTTTTCTAGTTCTGAAAAATCATGGCTATGGCCACTTAGTACATTCCCTAGAACCAGGAGGGGGCAGTTGTGTATTTCTGCCTTGGAGCAGCTCAGCTCAAATGCAGCAGCCCTGTTCCTGTTTTATCATTTTGGATTTTGATAGGTCACATCTAAGAGAACCAAAGGGAATAAAAACTTCTTCTAATAGTAATGTTTGATAAAAGTAGCTCTTTACTGAATCAATATGAAACTGTTTTACTATATCAATATCTTTATTTGTATTGCTGTTCTGCTTTTCTTCCTGCATATCCTGCTTTCTCCCCATCTATGCTTCTGTCTCTGTGAACCTCCTGGAGTGGTTTAGATCTACATGTTTACTTAAGCTTTAAATGGATGCAGGGTAACAACCCTGAATCAATCTGAAAGTTTTAGCAATCCTTCAGGAAAACAGGTCTCTGTCTTTGCTAGACTTGCCTGAGGTTGAAAGGGAATGTGTACTGGGCTTAGAAGCTGTACTAGCTGGGACTGTTTTGTGAATCAGAACTAAAAATTATTTTTACTTACATAAGTGGACAATGCATTCTACAAATGACTGCTTGTTTAATGATCACTGTTAGCATACTAATTTTTTAATCAAACTTCATTCTTCAACATTTTGCAAGATTGTAGTCTGTAGATTACTTATTTTAGATACTGACTCTTGGGTCACTTGACCTCCAGCACATGCTTCTAAACTAAACTGAAATTCCTGTGAATTTGAAATTCTTTGTATAAAATTGCACATCACACGTATCTAGTGTCTGGGATTTTTTTTAATGTGTTAACTCATAGCTACTTGCAACTAGAAAGTGTTAGCTTTCCATTAATAACTGTAAAAAGGGGGGGGGGGGGGGGGGGGAATACTGTGTAATAGGAAACAACATCGTAAGGTAGGAAATAATGTAAATTTCTGTGACCACCACTTTATTTAGCAAAAATCTTTAAGCATGCATTTATGAGTTTACATTGGGTAGGTTGTGCCCGTTCTTAATTGCTTTAAAAAAAACCCACTAAAAACTCTCCGATTAACTTGGCAATTTGCATGTGTTGTCAACTAATTTCTGTGTTTTTAATTTATCTGTAACCTGCTACCTGTGGGTACCAGGTTTCACTTAATTATACTATAGATTAATGTAGAGGTTTCGATCAGGAGACAGAAAAGCTGTTTAACTGTGGAATCCAAACAGATTTATTGATGCTCTCTGCTTGTATTTTGAGGCTTTTGATTTGTGTTAGAGGATATCAGAGGAAAAATAGCTTCAGATAGGGTAAATACTTGTGAAAATTGTCAGCGTTTTGGTCAGCACTCATGATCTCTAAGTATGGGTAGATAGTGTTGTCTCCACTGATTTTGTGGAACGGTTCAGTAGGGATTTTGAAAAGAACATAATTAGGAAGGTTCAAACCGCTTCAGCATTGACAGTTTGTTGGGTTTTTAGGGTTTATATTTGAAGTTTTTTAAATAAATTCTTAGTTTTTCCTCTGAAATAACTTTTTACTATTTTAAAAAGAGCCTGTGTAGCAATTTTCAATATAGGGGGGTTTTAAGTTCTTTTCACATTGTGAACTGATTGACACACTCAAATCTAGACTTTCTCTAATCCTGTAATTCATCTTTGTATAAATAATATGAAAAATTCTTACAGTTAGTCTTGGTGCTGCTATTTTTGGGGGAGTTTTACACCTGTCAGGTTGAAGAGAGTATGCTTTGTTTCCTTCCAGTGACTCTCTAGTCTTTTGTGGTAATCAGTAAGGCTTATGCTTTTAAATGTGTTAAGTATGCCAAAAATTACCAGTGTACTTGGTTTGGTCTGTAGTTTACACTGCTAGCTGAGAAGAGCTTCTGGAAAAGAAGCCCTTCTTCAAGTGAAGGTAGGATAAGGGATGTCCAGACACATGCATCTTTTTCCTGTTTTATGAAGTGATGGATGCCCTTATCCAAGTACTGTTGCAAGGTTATGAATGAACACAAATCATTTTTCTGTCCATTTTACATATCCAGTCCTCGCTGAGCAGAGATGTGTAGTATTTGTAGGCAGTTGTTTGATCTCCTGTTCCTCAGCTTCACCCGCAACTTATACGTACAGCTTTAAATGTATGTGTAAGCTAGGGGGAGAGGGGGTGAAAGATCCCAAAGCCTGACAGAAAGTTTGTAAGCATTCTTGAAGCATGCATTGGAGGCCATGTGACCCAACAGTATGCATTTTGGTAGGATACAGCCTTCAGAGAATTGCAGTTACAGGTGAGCAAAATATCTTCCTGTATTGTTTGTAGCTTATTACATGTAGAAATTAGTAAGTGTTGCATAATGCCATGATAGTTCTGTTTCTGCTCACGCCTAGATATTAAGCACCGTCGACTGCCTATTCTCTTCTTTGCTAACAAGATGGACCTCAGGGATGCAATATCATCTGTGAAAGTATCTCAGTTACTGTCCTTAGAAAACATTAAAGACAAGCCCTGGCATATCTGGTAAATGTCCTTTTTTTCTACCCTTTTTATTGGTATTACTTTGCACATTCATACTTTAACTCTTATCATGCCACTCAGTATTATATAACATAAATCAACCAGATAAAATGCTGTGCTGCCACATGTGGAAACAATAGTAATATTACGATACTTGCTATCAAACTTGTTTTAAATGCACAGCGCATTCATGTAGACTGTGTCTTGAAAATTTTCACAATGGAACTGTTACCCAACTAACAAAATGGAGGACTTCTAGTGAAATCAGAAAGTAGTGTTCTTATCAGAAGAATAGCTGCTATTACTTTTTGCTGGGAAATTGAGTAGAATTGTTATCGGAATGCTGCTCTTAGTTTGTCTTGCAGATTTCAGAATATCAACAATAATACCTTTAGAGTTTTTTCCCACTCTGCAGATGCTTTAGTAAACTACTGTTCAAAGGCCATTCAGTAAACTGTTCTTGAGTGAATTCAGAGGGGCACTACTCTTTGTACCATGTAATGCTTGAGGGAATTGTAGGAGCTAGTGTCTCTTCTTTCTGAAGGATGTAAGCTTTCATGTAAATAGAAGGATTTTGTGCCAGTGTTCACAAGGAAAAAACCTCTCCTTTTATCAGAAGTGTTTTATAGAAGTTAGATTTTTGTCTTCTTGAAGTCCTCAGATGCTGTAAATAAGCTATATCAGCAGCTAAATGCTGCTGGAAAATACAACTTTCATTTTAGGCTCTTTAATATTAAACTTGACTCCCTGGGTGTGGTTTTGGAATCACTGCTTTTTGTTTCAAATTACACTGATGAATTTCCAAGCTCCTTTTATAGCTAAGCACAGTAACAGTTCAGATTTGCGGCTGTGCTAGATTTCATGAGTTGAAGAATGAGGGGCCTTTAGACAGTTATATCCCCGTGATTCAGAAGGTAGATTTACGCTGTTGTCCGTGTAGCTTAAATATATCAATCTTAAGGTAGCTTAATATATAACATACACTCCTAGAGTTGCTGCTACAGTGAAGTGTGTACTTCCTCCAGTACTCCAGCATTCTTGCTGTGTATAGGAACTGTGTGGGAGGACGGTTGGACTCGATGATCTTAAAGGTCTTTTCCAACCTCAATGATTCTATGATTCCTCACTGTTGTTACAGGTAGTAAACATCTTTTACGGCACAATCTGAGGAGGGAGTTATCTAAGTGGAGTTGCCACAGAACAATGTGGCTGGCTTGTGTGGGAGCTCTTCCAGAACCCCTTATGTTCTAGGAACAATTCCTCTGCCTTGAAACTGGAATTAAAATAGATCACATCTTGAACTGGTGTTTCCAGATTGGGAAGGTACTCTAAAATATATTATTTGAGAAGCAGCATTCTCCATGTGAAGAAAATTTAAGTTAACTGTACTTGATGGTACTTTGCAGTTCCGTAAATTACAAGTATGGTGATTCCACTAAAACCTGTATTTTTACAATGTTTTTGTAAATTGATTTGTTTCTTTCAGTGCCAGTGATGCTCTTAAAGGAGAAGGATTACAAGAAGGTGTGGATTGGCTCCAAGGTATATCATACGTAATTCTCTTGCTCTATTTTCATTCTGTTAAACTTTTTCATTTTGTAAGGTTTTTTCTTTATTATTTCCTTTGTTTTCTTTCTGTCCACTTCTGCTGTCAGATCAAATTACACAGTGAGTACTGATGTTCTATCTCATTTGCCTTTCGTTTAGGTCCTTAATGTACGCAAAACATCATGTCAGTTTCTCTGACAGAAGTGTACGAAATATTAATGCATAATCTTGCAGGGTAACACTTTCTTGTCAGTCATACCAGCTCCTGCACTTCAACTGATTATTGTCGTAGTTCAGTTTGTTCTTTTTTCTTCCAGTCCTGTCCCTGTTTTACATAACTTAATGTTATGTATCAGGAAATGGTGAAAAAGCAGACTAGAAAAATAAGCAAAGTACACAGACAAATACGAGTTTTGATTATTCAACTTAAGTTCTTTACAGCCAAAATAAGAACAGCTTACATCATAACCATCGTAGAATATGCAGATACCTATAGTCACATAGAAAATATCAGATCCAGCTTAGATGATGTAGTACATACACATTTTTAGTTACAAACTTAGTATGGATGCTGTATATCCTTCTGTTGTATGTTGGTAAGAGTCTGGTCTCTTTTGTCCTCCCACGTACCGCTAAATGTAGTGAATAGTGAAGTGTGGTATTGCTTTGGTAGACTCATTCCAATTTTAGCTCCCGAATTGACGTTGCTTCCATTGTGAGTGTGTGAGGTAGCGCCGTATAACCTGCATCCGCGCGAGGGTTTCTGTGTCGCGGCGTGTTCTGCGCTGAGGCAGCCGCTAGATGTCAGCGACCGACCAGAGCCGGCGCCACTGAACTCTGTTCCTGCAAAACGCACCTAAATAACACCCAGCATCGTCCCTGATTTAACATATCTCCATTTATCTGTGGATACCAGACTGTCCTTTCTAAATAGAATCCTTACTGCTAATTAGGAAGAGATGTTTGTTTTACTGTGTTATTACAGAATACAAAAACATTTGGTCATGTTTTTGGAGAAAGGGATACTAGCCAAAAATAGTCTTTACAAAGAGATTTACTGCCCTACAGAAGAACAGTGATGCATCCTCCACCGTCTAAGAGTTCTGTGGTGGAGAACCAGCATCTTACTACTGAGTTTCCTTCACTGCTGTATCCTGTTATCATAGAGGCAGATTCCAAATCACGTACTCTTTCCTAATTTCAGGCATAGTTCTGATTTTACAATATTTTCCTGTGATTTTTCAATGTCTCTGCTTATCTTTGAGGAGCCTTCTAAGTTTCAATCAAATTTTGAGTTGATGGTTTTGTACGTAGCTTCAAGCTACTTAAAAGGATCTCTAATGCTTGTCTAAATATTTTTCTGACAGAATATTTAAGTTGTGTATGTAGATTTTTAAGCACAGCAAGGAGGAGCTTCTGCATAGCTCTTCATAGTTCTTCACTTCTCATGGATTGTTAAACTACTTCATTTTCTGAGCTGAAATTCTTCACGGATGAGCTTTATCTAAAAATTTCCTTTAACTCCCTGCCTCGGTGTCCCTAAAAGCTTAAGAGGAGTTGGGTTTAAACTTGTATTATTGCCTAAGCACTTGCAGTTTGGCAGTTGCGCTTTTAACGAATGAAGACTTTGATATTTCAAGAACAAATTTTTACTACGATTCTCCTCCTTGTTCGTAGAGCACTAGAGGGAACTATTTGGAATAACTCTTTAAGTTATAGTGGTCCCCAAATGACAGCCTGTGGATGCCATAAAATTCAGAGGAGGAAATGACACCTGGTTAATGAACGCACAGCTCTCCTCATCAGCAGTGTTGCTTTCCTTAGTTACCTTTTGCATACCCAAACTAGATAAGGGGCAACAGGGGCAGAAAGTTTTGCCTTTTTTCCCCTAGTGAAGGCTGAGTTTGCACATTTCCCTATTTTGTAATGGGGTTACTAGTGCAACAACACATCAGTAGGGTAAAACTAACCTGTCTCTCAGCAGTCTAGACCCAGCTCACGTTCCCTATTAGTGGGGCAAATTATGCTGACTTCCACATGCTGTAATGGGGATGCGGTACATTTATGTTAATGAAGGAAAAGTTAGAAGTGAATTGAGAAGTGGCAATCAGGCACCAGTATGGAGAAGTGTGGCTACTGAGAGCAAAGAAGCTTTCATGCGAGTTATTCAAAAACAAACTTGCGATTCCTTTGCTATTGGGGAATTAGTTCATGTTCAGTTATGTGGAAGCTGAAATGTGTACAAGGAATTGAAATGCATACTTCATGAAGTAACTTCCAGGCCTTATTCTCATCAGCGGTACCTTGTAAGCACAAAAAAGATAAATGAATTATGTAGAAGAGTCTTCCTGTTCAGTTAGCAACATTTGGGGGAAACAACTTGGCTGGGGAGGAGTTTCAGAAGTGGATGAGAGAGCAAGTTGAAAACAATTCTAACTGCATTGTCCCTCATTCTTGTAACTACACAGAAATATCTGTTAGTGTAGTTCTGTAACCTGGACAATACTGGGTTACGTTTTCAAAAAGCAAAAGATAATAAGAATTCATCTCATGTTAACACTAGCTGTTTCTTTTTATTGACAGATCAGATCCAAGCAATGAAGACGTGAGAAATAAATAAAAGATGTATGGCGTTCTTTTACAAACTTTGTCAGTAGGTGTACAAGTTCCTTGGAAAGGAAGAATGATTTAAAGAAAATGAACCGTTCAGCTAAAATGTACTGTGTTGACTTGTTTTCTTTTAGTATCTCTTCCAGGAAAACTGAATGTAGGCAACATAGCACCTCAGGTATACACATTGATGAATTAAATTGAATCTTGTGACTGGAGAGCACATTTTTTTAAAAGTTTTGTGCTAACAATAGACATCTGCATTCATTTCAGTTTTAGGTGATAATTAGCCATCAGTAAATGCCCCTCTTTTTTTGGGGGGGACACCTTTTGACCAAATGGAAATATTTATTTTCCTGAGAAAGAATAATCACTTCCTGAAATACAGCTGCATGAGATACCTAAAATGTGTAGGTATTTCTGCAATTTTTTTATTGTAAAGTTTGATGTTGGGTTTTTAGTAACCATCTACAATAGGCTTCTAGGGGAATATTTTGATTTAAGATACAAGTATTCAAATGTTCAGTGTATTTGTTATAGATGGTTGCAGATGTTTTTAAGGAACTGCTTTTAATGAAATGTTATGAATTGTTTTTGTGATATGCCATGGTTATATTTGCATTCCCATCAATAAAACTTTAAATATACAACATGCCATGGTTTGGTTTTTCTAACTTAAATATGTTCATTGATGGTCTTCACATCTTAGAGATTTTTGGTGTTCTGTTAGTTTTATTTGGAATTTGTCCGTTTTCCAATGGAAATAGCACTGTATGCTGTAATAAAATGGTGTCTCCTTTGCAAAGCTTTTTTTTTAACTGCATATATTTGTTACACTTTCTAATAAACTGGGCTGCTCTTCCAGATATTTAAGGAGCATATGGTTGAAAGTTATATTTTGGAACATAGTTAAGGGACAGTTCACTAGTTCACTGGATCAGTAATATGAAACATGTCTTTTACTTCTGTTGTGTATAAAAACTGTTTTACTTTCAAGAATAATTTTTAATAAACTTTCTGATTTCAGAGGTGTACCATAGGTAACAAATTAAGCCAACGCTAAGAACTTTATTTTTGTCATGCCACCTCTTCCCTTGTCCGAGAAACAAGCAGCCTGGCACTGGAAATGATGAAGACTATATTTAACTGAGTGATTAGCTGCTTCCTCTGGGAGATGTAATATGTGGGTATTGCAAAAGCAACACCCCCCACACACACACACATTAGCGTATAATATACACAAATGTTCTGTAAGCACGCCTTCTAGGGCTCACTTAATAGCAGAATATTTGGAGCAAAGGGACCTTCCTGAAAGGGTAGAAGACTTTCATGTACTTTCAGTTATTATTAAACAGTTAATTAACTCCCCTGCTTTGCTAGAGGGAAGTAATCACTACTGTAAAAAAATCTTTCTTACAGGATGCTGTAATTCTGACAGTTCAGTTTGTCATGAAAGTGTTTATCTTTCATGTCTCTTTCTGTGACACCATTGGCCTTCTGTCAACTGTGAATCTAAATATCTATACAAAATCAAATACAAAGGAAGAAAGATCATGTAATTCTGAGATGTTTTTCTAACTCTGAATTGTGGGGCAGATAATTTTCCGGTTTACTTTGCACTGGATAATACGGTAACAAAAATAATACTTGTTGGAAACATCTTTTGCTGAGTATTGTAATTATTTTGGTTCACATATATGGCTTATTCAAATGAAAAAAATTAATTTTAAGTTGGTGATTTTTTTCTCCTGCCAAAGACAATTTAAGTTCTTACATAAAAATCTATCTGTGATTCTGACTTTCTTGAATAATCTGGCTTTCTGATTATTTCTCTTTGGACTTACACCCCACACAGTTATGTGCACTAAGCACACTGCCCTCCTATATATTTATGAATTTCCTTAAAATATGCCTGGTAATGCTTACGACTATAGCATTTTCAGCTGATGTGGGGCAGTTGTTCTCACCTACAAAGTGTTGCTTTCTACATCTCTTCTTCACCATTCCCCATATTACCACATCAGTGGCTAACGTCAGTGTCTGCAGTGCCTTCCTGGAGACAACTAAGCAGTGCAGCTGAGCTGTTATGTCTAGCCTTTCACAGCAGCTTATCTTTCTTATTAGTAAATAAAAAAACTCAAGCATATTACAGTTAGAGGGCTGAGATTAAAAGATGGATCCATTACATTTACAGCCTAACACTTAGAACTGCACTGGCTGAACAGAAGATGGCCCAGGAGTTTTCAGGCTGCCCAGACTCTCAATTTACCAGCAAGTAGCTACAGGTTAAACACATGAAGTTCCCATGGACTCATGTCCTGAGTACCAGAGGCAAGGCTAGAAAAAAATAGGATTCACACATTTACCCAATAGCCCTGATTTGGTTTCAGTGCTTCTGTAGAACAGCCATGCAACCCTCTGTCTCAGAAAGCAGCTAATCTCTTGGAAGCTCTTAGCTCGAAAATAACATCTTGTTAGTAATTAAGAAATAAAATTCACATTGATTCAAAGCATTTGTCCTTAAAAGCAAACATTTCTTATGCCAAGAAATACAGTTTAATCTTAAAAGTTTGTTGGTTTGGGGTTTTTTTCAAGTTTTACTTGTTTGGGAAATCACTCTCTTTATGATTAATTTCTGTCATCCCTTTCTTTAATTCTTTCTGGCCTACCTTATTTCTGTTTCACAGAAATCTTTATAAGTCTTGCTCCTAAACCTTCTGGTCTGCTCCTTTTGCTGAGCACTCTGCTAGTGAAACTTTGCAGCTCCCTTCCCTGTTGGGTTTTTTTTTTGAGAAACAAAATAGATAATGAGAGAAGGTCACAGAAGACTGGAATAAAAAAGCATAAAAGGGGACTACTGAGAAAAGGCTTCAACTCTCCTCTTTCAGAAAGGTCAGGAGAGTTTGCTTTGAAAGGTTAACTTGACACACCCTGATCTTTTTTTATTATTATTGCACAGCCCATATTTGACCGCTTAAATTGTAAAATGCACTGTTACTATGCAAAAGTAATACTATGTGTACTAGCTAATTAGAATTCAGGACTTACAATGCTGTCTCAAAACAAATGCCAAGTGTTTTTAGTAATATTCTGTAACCTTACTTTCGTTCTGAGGCTCTGTAGCTCCTGTCACAGTAAGTTACATCATGAAAGCATCTGTGTTGGTGTGAACCAGCACTTTATAATTAATTTACCAGTGTTCAGTCAGTTGGATTGCTACTTAATTGGCTGAATATTTCTAGCCATATGAAGTTCTTGTTCTCAGAAGTACAGCGCGTATGTGATAACATACTGTTCTCTTTCAGTGGATATCAGGATCTCACCATGCGAATCAGCCATGTTAATGATAGAATGAAACCCACTCCCACTACCCTTTTTCAAAATCAATCCTTAAAATGAAAGCTAGGCTGTTAATGTCTCTTGTCTACCCTTAAATGATCTTATGTTTTAAAAATTGTTTATCAGGAGATGAAATTAATTGTATTCCAATCATATCACCCGGGCACCAACTGACAAGGGAGTGTAAGTCATTTCTCTGTGATTCAAGGGTCACCTTTGAAGATCAGATTAACTTGTTTAGTAAAAGAAGTGTAAATTTAAAAACTTCATGTTAGGCAGTCATTTTAAAAACAACTTTGCCTTTGGAGATCAGTAAGTAGATTGTAGGCCTAGCAAGATAGTTATTGGACCAAATTTAGTTTGCTGAAGAGTTGCTTAACAGTTCTTAGTAAAGGGAAGAAAAGACAGTAAGGAAAGGATGTAAGAAATCACGGAAATTGGGATGTGTGTAAGAAGTTTGGGCTGAAATAGAGTCATGCTTATGCTAACGAATATTGAAGAAACTCAAGCCTTGAGGCTCAATGATGTAATCATAATAAATGATTGAAGTGGATGATTGGCAATACAGGCTCCCTAGTAAGGAGAGCAGCCCCATCAAACTGCTTTTGTAGAGCAAGACATCTGGGGCTGAGGACCTGATGCCCCCAGTCTGTGTATTTCTGAATTTCCTCCAGCCTGGATCCTTTCTGGCCCTCCAGACTGAGTGCCTCTTAGTTGTTGGAGCATGTTGGGTGCACTCTGAACTTCCCAGTGGCGTTTCATCGAAAAGGAATTCAGTTTGTGTACTCCCAGCCTACTTGGTGATGTAAACAGAAGTTAGTGAGGATGATCTTTAAAGTACCCTCATGAGCTGAGCTAATGCACTGGTAGGCATACCTGTACAAGCTTAAGAGGGAAACATTCCCAAAGTTTTAAAACCGTGGAGTTGAAACCCTGTAAAAGAATACCAAAACTGGGCAAAAGGTCTCCAGATGCCAAGGTTCCCCAGGAATAATTTCAGTGAAATATCTAGAAAAATACAGGTTTGTACTATGGTCCTGTCAGAACTGGGAACATTTATTCCACTAATAAAGGATATAACCATTAGACAGGGATTAAGTTGATAACACCCAATTTAGAGGAAATGGCATAATGGGAGTTGTGAAAAATAAGCAGTCATGAATAAAAAGAGGAGTTACTGGCTCTCAGGCATCATTGCTGCTCCTGGCATTGTCTGTATTTATGATCACACAGGTTTAAAGGTGTTACTAGGGAAAAACTTTGCAAGGCTTTTTGACTTAAAATCTCCCTCTGAAAGTAAGTCTCTGAATGTTTTAATCTTATTTATTAGCATAGGAAAGAAGCATCTAAAAATTGATATAACAAGTAACAAATGGATTCAATGAACCAGAAAGTGTATGTTGTTTTCAGTGATAACAATACTCTTAAGACTTTTTTCATCTTTTATTATAATAACAATGGATTACATGGAAGCAACTTGGTCCCAATTTAACGTCTTTGTCTGTGACGTGATTTTGTTGGCCAGTAGTTACATCCTTGCTTTAGAGGAGTAAGAATGAATGAAAGGTTTCTTCTCAAGGGTAGAATGTTTCTGCTGGGAAGGGTGATGCTTTTCTCTTGTAATATTTTTTTCCCCTCTTTTGTTAAAGGATCTTTTCCATTCTTAAGGTCGGTTTCAAAGGGAAAGTGTTTCTCTGTTTTGAGGTGCCTAGAACCCCTGGATAATTGTCTGGTTTTGAAGTCCTCTGTTGAGGTTTAAATTAAGAGCAAGTTAATGCTCTAAAAAAATTTTGGCAGCGGTTTCAAAGCAGGCTGAATTGATCTATTAGAAAGTATTGCTGCATATTGCAATTAAGGCTTGAGCCTTACTATTTCTTTAATTGGTACCATTAAAATAAGAACAATAAATTTTATCTTGCAAAACAATTGTAGAATAGCCACTTCAGTGCTGACTTATCAATATTAGCGTATGTACAGACCTTTTGTGTTGTAGCATTACAGTTTCTGACAATTGAGACACATATCCAAAATGAACTAGTTTAGGTTGTAGGAATATTTCTGAGTACCAAATTTCCTTTTCACCCATTTCATAACTGTTAAATTACTACTTAGTTTACCGTCTACTCTGATATGTCGTGCAGTGATTCAAAAAAGGATAAAAAAACCCTTTTGTGGGTAATAAGTATCATGCTTTCCTTGAGGTGTGTGTTCTGTCATCGTGTCAGGTAATGCATTTTAATAACTAAGTCCTTGATTTATGCAGGATACAAAATACCGAAGGGCTTTCTTCAAGGCTGTGGCAATGCCTAAGTTGTTAAGTGAAAGACAGTTGATCTGATGATGGCATCATACTAAATAGGAGCACTTCATTCAGTTCCTAATATAAAGAAGAGTTTACAGCTTTATTCAGGGAATTGACTTAATGAAGAGATAACATGAACCTTTCTTTTCAGCAGCAGTTCAGCACACCCTGAACAAAATTTGGAAGAACTGCTGTACGACTGATATTTATGAGCTACAGTAAATGGATCCTATAAAATGCTATCTTCCATTGTAGGGAAACCCCTTTAGTCTTATTACTCATATTTTATTGGACTAAAGCTGTACATTACATACAGAAAATATTTCTGAAGAACAACATCAGATAAAAAGACCAAGTTTCAGGGTTATATCCCCATTAGCCATGCATTTTCCTTCGCTGAAAAAGCTTTTCTTCTCTGACTTCAATAGCTGAATGCTAGAGTGAGGAAAGATATGAATTATTCAGAATTTTTTTTCTTGGGTATTAAGAGAAATCTTGTTTCCCCTACTAAAAGTTCTGTTGTGTTGGGCTTAAAAAAAAAAAAGGGGGGGGTGTCAATTCTGTTGTTACTTATCCGGCTAACTAGTTACAGTCTGATTAACAGTCACTTGCATTCTTACAAACTTGGGCTTTAGTATTTCTTCCTTACCCTTTTTCTGTGTGCTATACATACAGTTTACTGTTATGTGAAACTTGTATGCCAAGAATTAGACTCTGTTTTTCTGTTTGTTCTGTAATAAGATTGAAGTATTTTCTGCCTGTTTGGAATAACTTATGGATATAATTTGTATACATAAGAAAATGTCTCTTTTTTGTGTTCTTTTTTCTGTTTTTAATTTCTTTCTGGAAGCTTAAATGGAGAAGAAAATAAGTTGTTCCATGAAACCAGATGGGATTCTGCAACATTTGCAGCCAAAAGCTTTTATGATCCTGTTTGGCTCAAATCTGTAAGAATTCTGCTTGTTAGAGACTGGTGTACTTACAGTCATTTTTACATACAGAATATTTTGCAGCGTATTTCTCCGGACACTGAAAATTATTCTTCCTTTTGGAATATACTAATACATGTGCTTGCTATGAATGTGGTAAGGTCTTACTTTTTTTGTTTTTTATATATATTCTAATTTTCAAGCATTTTGAATAATGTTTTATAAAGGGTTCAGATCACTGGGTTAAAAAGTATTCTGTGTTGTGAAATCCAGCAGGATAGACAAAGGGGTGGAACTGGTGCGTCTCTGACAGTGTTTTGCAGCCTTGGGATCCAGGGACTAGCTTTAAGAAACCTTTGGAAGGTAACTAAAAAAGTCAAGTCTGCTGTCTAGAGGCTTAAGTTTACTGTACATAGGCTTGCACCACAATTCAGAGCTGCTTAGTAATCTGCAAATTGAAAAATGTACTTTTATATACATGCATGGAAATGGGGTAAACCTTTAGAATATTAGTAATTTCATTTAATAATTGGAAGTGTGTGTAGATTTGTACAGAAAGGAGTAAATTCATTTTTTAACTACAAATCTGATATTCAAAAGATATTCTTCTTGTACAAGTTGCTGGTTATGTATTTCATGGATTTCCTTTATCTGCATGTAAGACACCTCTTTTTGAAAGCTCTTGCATTCTTCTGGACACTAGATTACTTGTACTGCTTTTTACCATACATACAATATATGTTAGAAGTTGGATGAAATTAGCTTACTGAAGCACTTTGTTTAACCATAATTTTTTTTCCGTAGGGGTGGTGGTGAATATACAGATTGGTTTAGCAAGGAAGCAGAACCCAGAATAGGATGGTTTTACAGAGACCTCGTTATATGAAATGCAGATTTTCTTGAGCTCCAGTTAGGGTAGTGTGGTTTGCAGTGATTAGCATTGGTAAGAGCACAAGGGAGTTTCATCTTTGTATTCACACGAGTGTAATTGATATGAGGTGCTATCAAAAATGTCTTGAAACTCTTCCAGACAAGCTGTGCTAATCAGCTGAAAGTTATCAATTCTGTTGGAATTTTTAACAGAAAAGGACCTCATCTAGAGTAGTTAGGTGCATGCCTGCCACTGTAGTATGAGGCTTCTGAATGCTTTTTGCTCCATGCCCAGGTGCAGCACAAGTCTATTTTAAAAGAGGTTCTGTAGGTGTGTTGGTCATTTTTTATTTGTTCTTTTAGTTTTTCTTTTTAGCACTTCTGCTACTGGGTAAATGTGTCACAAATTATAGTGTGGAAAACAAATAGAAGAGGCCTTCCAGAAAGTTGATTTAAAGATTTTTAATTACTATACTGAACTTTGGCCATAGGTGGCACAGTGTGTAAGTTTTCTCCAAAATAATAAAGAACACAGTTAGGGCTCTCAGTAATTACAGTTATTTCCAGCTGTCTTCTCCAGACACAAAGGCATTTGAACAATAGCAGCTGACCATGTTGCGCTCTTTAAAGCGATTTTCAGTAAATCGAATGGAGGAACTGTGTGTTCACGGTTAAAGGATGAGGATTGCTGGGATCTGCGCGGGGCATGCTTTACAGCAGAAGGTCATAGCTGGATAGAAAATACGTCCTAGAAATCCTTGCTAACATGTTTCATCTGTGTAATAACATATCCAAGACCCAGATCTTCAATTCTGTTGTTCTCCTTCATTGTAGAATAAGCCTAGATTAGAGATTTTCAAGTCAATCAGTATTTGTTTCAACATCTGGACAACTAACATTGTGAAAAATGGCTAGGAAATATTACATGTGATGACTCCATTATGTGCATCTATTTATTCTGTTAGGTCTCCTGACACCTGTTAGAAACCTTGCCATAATATATTATATATTGGAAAGGAAAAAGATAGGTAAGGAAATATTAAGGAAATTAAAATACTATTGCTATTTGTGCCACATCTACCTGTAGACACGTTCTGAAAGAGCCTGGAAATAGGATTACCTATTAACAAGAAAAAGTAGCCAAGATATACAAAATATTTTTATAAATAAATACTTTAGACACGTATGAAACAGAAAACTGAACTGTCCTTTTGTTTAGCAGGGTTGTACATCAAAAGGTAGACTGTTTCTTATTGTAGCAGCCCAACAATGCAAACAGTCTGAGGGTTTTTTTCATTTAATAGTTGTGCTAAAAAGTGCTTGCAGGGAAAATGTTTAGTTTGGTTGTTTTAAGACTGTATTTTTTCCCTAGTTATGACTTTAATGTATTGGAAAAGTTCTAAAACTGGGTGCGAGAGGAGGGCTCTTCATAATCTTGCTTTCCTTTTTGGATCCAAACAAAACAAAAGATTTGACTCAAGATTTTAAAGACCCGTAAAAAGGAGGAAATTCAGCAAGCACAATTAAAATTTTACCATCTGCTCATTTTAAGGCAGCAAGGAGAAGGGGGAGATTTACCTTGTGCACAACTATTATAATCTGAATTGCAGCAGAAAATCAGTGAATATGGAATAGACGCAGCACCCTCCTCTCTCTCATTCGAGATACTGATTCAAGTGAAACTCTGGGCAGGATGAGATTAAAAAAAAAAATGTATTCAGAGCCTCAGCTTGATGTTTCCCTCTTCTGTGCCATTGTATCCGTCTGCAACTGTTTTAATGGTTTCTCGCTGCCTTTGGTGATGCCATATTACCTCGTATGGGCCACATGTGAGTACTCTAATCTGAGGGGGAAAGGAACCTGTTTCCCCCATCTGTTTTGGCTTGCATGTGTTGGTGCTGCTGTTAATAATGACAGCTGTGTTAATATGCGAGGCCACCTGCCACATACTGCATCTTTGGGTAAAAGCCTAACTTTTCTCCCTTCATGGAAGGTGTAGATCTAAAGCAGGGTTCCTGTTGGCAACTCTGCTGGCGGTTCACGTTTTATTATTTTAAATGTGTCAAAATTATTTACTCTTAAATCATGTGGTACTCAATTACTGAAGGGTCTGGAAAAAGAGAGGGATTATCTAACCTGGGCTATGTTCATCTTTGATATAGTTTCACTACTTTGATTAGATACTACTTATGTGCCTCCAGTACAACTGTCATTTGGTATGTTTCTGTATTAGATGCTGTGAAGAAAGAAGAAACAGATTTGGGCACAAAATGTTACTGTTTGGGATTAGCATTTCTGATTAGGTTGGCTCTTTGTTCTTGGACGAGCACAGCCCTGGTAATGCCTCATGCTGCACTGGGATGCCCCTCCAGGCGCCTCGCTGGTAGAGTGTGGACAGATTTTGGATGCAGCTAGGTGTTTTGACTGCCTCTGTCTCTGCGTGCAAACCACTCACCATATTATACTTAAGTACATCCTGAGGTGGTTATGAGGATTAATTAATGCTTAAATCCTTTGAAGATACCGGATGCTTTATAAATGCTAATTATTTTATTCATGCTTGCTACAGTTTAGGGATTAGACCTTAAGCAATAGGTAGGGAAACTGTGAGATGTACACAGCAAAGAAGAATTAAAAGTAATAAACAGTCACTGAGAGCCTGAGCCTCCCTGCAGCCTGTTTGTGCAGTCCCAATAAATTGCCACTCTTCTAATTTGGTTTTGGAGCCTTAATTACTGTTATTTTGAATGTCAGAGGGAGTGTCTCCTCTATAATGTTCCATAGGCGCTGCTGTTACATTTTGTAGTTTTAACCCTGATTTGCCATCTCCCTGGGAATCGGCAGCTATGTGTAGCTACTCTCAAAATGTGCTTTCTTTTTTCTCTATACTGTTCTGGAATGAAACATTTTATGGTTTTGTGCTACGTTTGGGGCATCTGTATCGCTGAGAGAGAATGGTCTGCTCCTTGCCTGGACACTGAGAATTAGACAGGACCTTGTGGTGTAGTAAGTATTGGTCCCCTGAATAAGTTTTGTGACTGGTAATTATACCATGATAAAGCTACATTTTGTAACCTGTGAAACAACCAGCTAGTCCCAACTCAGACTGACCGGTAAAGATTTTAAGTATATGTCCAATATTCACCTGTGTCTGTGTTTTTAAAATCCACATCAAAGCTCGATGAGACCTGGGCAATACGAAGGGGAGCTGCCTGTGCATTTCTTAAAGATTTTGCTCATAGCTGAGGCAGTGGAGATTTGACAGAAAAGTAGCCAGTAATTTCCAGGCTGTTTTATTGCAACTGCTCTGCAGATGGGCCTAGAGTACCAGCTTCATATCCACCCCAAGTTGCAGCCACGGCAGGCTGATACCATGGCTCAGCGGTAAAGAATACAGGCAAAGAGGCATTTGGTATAGAGGGGATGGATTGAGGTGAACGAATGGAAAAAAAGTCTTAGAGAAAAGAGGTGAGCACGGGCACTGAGAGACTGTGGAGTCTCCATCCTTGGAGATAATCCAAAAGCCGTCTGGACATGGTCCTGGGCAGCCTGCTCTAGGTGGCCCGGCTCCAACAGGGGGCTTGGACCAGGTGACCTGCCAAGATCCCCGACAACCTCAGCCACTCTGTGATTCTGTGAGATGGCACAGTGCAAAAAGGAGCAGTTAAAAAGGTGTGAGGTGCAGGCAGTCACAAAGAATGGCAGAGATGCTCATCCAGATGAGAAAGTGTGGTTTTTAATTTAAAATCCTAAATCAAGGTTAGTCTATTTTACCAGTAATCCACACTCAGTGAATCATTAAGGTTTTGTGCATCACCTCCATCTATAAAACGAGGATAATATTTGTCACCGGGTTGTTGCAATGGCAAGGTCATCTCTGTTGGTAGGGATAGTTTGATGTTAACTCAAGGAAGGCTGCAGTTCTCAGAAGGAGAAAAATTAAGGTTTTGGTATTTAAAAAACCCAAACTCTTTTCTAGCAAGAAATCTTTTCGAAAGGCCAGAGACTCCTGTTCCTCCAAGTCACTCATCTTCATCAGCAGGAACAGCCTGAACTTATCCCAAAGCGATGGAGGGAGGACTACTGCTGCTGTGTGCCTTTATTTGATGGAAATATTTTACCGTGCTGGCTTAACAGGCATCTATGTTTCGTGGCAGCCAGACGGTGCCCAGCCCAGGACAGGCCAGTTAGTGACTTTGCATTAACAAACGTGTCGCATCTCAAAGTTGGCACAAGTTAAAAACAGGAGGCTAGCGTTGGTGTTTGCAGTCAGGCAGGAGTAGAAACTCTCAAGGCTGTCTGTAAGAAAAAGGACAGAGTTAATTTTCACTTCTGATCTTTTCTCTTTGTTCACCCTAATTACGCCCCATTAACTTAACCAAACACCCCAGAACCCCCCCCAACGCCCCTCCTCGGGAGGCGGCGGCAGGCTGCCTGGGCCGGGACTTCCCTCGCTTCCCTCCCGCCGCCCTGCGCGCCCCGCCGGGCAGACACTGCCCCCCCGGCCCGGCCGCAGGCGGCGGAGCCGCTCCTCGACCCGCCCGCCGCACGGGAGGCCGCGGCACGGAGAGCGGTGAAACGCCTTTCCCTTCCCCAGCCTGCCCCCTCCCCTGCCCCGGCCTTCCCCCAGCCCCAGCCGGGCCCGGCCTCCCGCCTCCCCGGGCGCAGCTTTCGCCCTTCCCGCCCTCCGCCAGCCCCGGGCCGGGCCGGGCCGCCCCGCCGGCGAGCAGGGGGCAGGCGGAGCGGCGGCCCCGCCCCCGCCGGGGGAGGAGGGAACAGGGAGGTGTTCGCCGCCACCTCCCGCCGTCGTGGGGACTCGGTGCCGGGCGGCAGTTGGCGGCACCTCCCGTCCCGTCCCGTCCCGTCCCGTCCCGTCCCGTCCGCGGCGATGTCTGGCGGGGGCAGCCGGCGGCGGGCCGGCTCCTCCTGGCACAGCACCTTCTCCCGCTTCTTCGTCAGGAGCCCGCCCGGCGAGGGGGCGGCGGCGCCGGGGCGGCCGGCGGTCGCGAACAGGTACGAGGGGTCGGGTCGGGTCGGGACCGGCGCGGCCGGGCGCCCGCTGCCGCCCTCTGCCCCGTCCCACCTGCCCCGGCCGCGGGGCCGTGCCGGCCGCCCCGGCAGATGTTGCGACACCAGCGGCGGAGGGAGGGAGGGAGGGAGGGAGCGAGGACAAACGGGTGTGCTGGCGGCGGGGCGGGGCGGGGGGGGCTGCCCGGACGCCCCGGGGCTGAGGTGCCGCACGGCGCCTCGGCCGGTCACGGGGCAGGCGGGGGGGGGGGCCCGGTTGGGCGCCTGGGAGAGCAGCCCCCGCGGCGGGAGAGCGGCGGCGTGTCCCGCGGAGCCCGAACCCACCGGCGGCGGGGGGCTTCGGCCTGGTGCCGCCGGCGGCTCCAACTCAACGTGCCCGTGCGGCGGCGGGAGGCGGGACGGGGCGGGGGGCAGCTGCGACGGGCAGCTGAGGGGGGCACCGGCGTCCCGCCCCCCCCCCCCCCGCTCTCCCCGGCCCCCCCGCCCGGCCCCGGGCTCCGCTGGGAGCGCGGGTTTGCGGTGAACAGCCGGCCCGGGGCTGCCGCCGGGCCCGGGGCGGGTCGGGGGTCCCGGCCGCTCGCCCCGCGGGGGGAGCTCCTTCCGCGGGAGCTGGGAGCAGGGCAGAGCGCGGGGGGCTGCGCCGGGGGGGGTGGGGGGTGGGTGGTGTGTTTGAATGGTTTTTTTTTTGCTTTTCAGTCTTCGCGCTTCTCTTTCTGACGGGTGTAAAACAGATGTTAATGCAGCATAAATATTACTGATGTGTTTAAGTCTCCATGCAAAGGTTGTGGTTTATGGAAACCTGGTTATTAATAATTATTTTCTAGTGCAGGGCGACTTTAGAAGATGAAAAGATTCGGAAACTTCTCGTGTGTTTGTTCCTCTTCCTTTTTTCTTTTTTCTTTTTTTTCCTGGTGGCTGATTTCTACGTGTACATAGGAAAGAAGCACAGAAAATTTCTTTCTATTTCTCATGCAGCCTTATTATTGGCCCTAGTTAATTAGGATATTTTGTGGTGAAAAGGTGCCAGCTGGCTAGGCCTTATTTCCTCAGGTGTAGTATTTATTTTTTGCTATTAACATGTTGGTTTTAATCTTTGAGTCATTTTTGATACTGTGCAGGTTTGTGTTTAAACCTGCTGGCAAGTACAGTTTAACCAGATAGATAGTGGCTATCACAGTAGTTCTTTCAGTGAAAAACTTTAGGATCTTGCTCTGTATTCTCAGCAATCATGAAAAATAGCAGAGTGTATTGCTGCCTTAACACTGACCATCTTAAACAGTCTTATAAATGCACCATGAAGATTTTTAACTTGGGGAGTTTTGTTTCACTGTAAGCATTTGAGTCACCAGTACATCAACAAGGATCCACCAGCCTTCCATGAGCATGCAACATTGCTTTTAATTTCCTGAAAAAAAAAAAAAAAACCCAACTCAAAAAAAGTCAGGAGCAAGGCTGCTGAATCAAGGGCATCTTTACAGTTGCAGGAGTAGCACGGCTTAACCACATCTGGCAGAGGTGGTTAAGACATGGGAGAAGGAAAAGGCTTGGATCTGGCAGAGGACCTGAAGAGGCAATAGGAGAGATTTGATCTGACTCCTCCTTGACAGGTCCCTCAGCTGTGGTCTGGAATAAACAAAAAAGCATAGCGGTTGCCCTAGTGAGGAGGAGGGTGATGCTAGTTCAGTGGTTTCCGCACTAAATAACCTATCTGTAGGTAGCGCTCATGGTAGACCTGCTCCACTTAACTTGGGGCTGGAGTCTGTTATCTTTATCTAAATCACAGTTTCATTTCCTGCAGCCAAGAGCCTAGCCTTTATTAGGACACCGGATAGTCCGCGTAGATATGAAAAGGTTCGGGCCTTTTGGCCTTATTCTTGAGCTCCTTGTGCGGTTACCTGAAGGGAGGTAGCTGTGATTCCTCTAGAGTGGAAGCAAGCGAAAACCCTCCCGCTCTGAGGAGTCCAGTATGGTCTGTGAAGGAGCTTTTTCTGTTGCGCTGGGTTGCAGCGTGGCGCGTTCGTCAGGAATGCTGACGTTCTCGTATTTGGTTTCCACTGGCAGCCTTCTGGGCAGATTAGTGTAATTGCATACATTAAACAGCGCTGGGTCGGGATGAGTGCCGCAGGTTTGCTCGTCATGTTTATTTAGTGAGCTTGGTGGTGTAGAAAAATGGATCGCTGAACAAAGCGTGTGTGTGGAGAGGGGGAACGAAGGCTGCTTTGTATATTTATTGTTAAGGTGTGGAGTGCATGAGGCAAGTTGGGGAATATGTCTTTTGTAAAGTGTTATGAGAAATGTATACACCAGGATGGTTAACTTCCCATTCCAATGGTATATATTGGAACCAGATCAAATTTGAAATGTATAGAAAGAAACTTTTGTATGGAGATATTTTACCTACCGTTGGGTTTCAAAAAAGCGGAACACGTAAGTGAAGGGGGCAGGAGAGGGGGCAGTATATTACACAGGGCCGAACACACTCCCAGTGTACTGGCGTTGACCTCTGGAGACACGCATCGTGCTTAATGCCTGTGCAGAACACAACAGTTTCCTAAATTTTAAAAACGTGCAGAAATGAGCGTGTGTGTGTCCAAAGTCATTCTCCATCTGCTCCTGAAAGTTGGGCAACAGCGGCTGGATGGAAGCTCCCAACTGTCCTTCCCCCAACCCTAAAGCTGCCCCTCAGATCTGCAGGGTATGGAGCTCTCGCCCACTCTTGCTCCAGGCACCATGTTCAGACTTAGCTTTAAAAACAAAACAACAACAAAAACCAAAACCCCGATCTACTGTGGCCCTGGTTTAAAATAGGAGGCAGGGGAGGGAGGAATTACACTGTTTGTTAATCAGTGTCTTAGACTCTTCCGAGAACCTCATTTGACGAAGAGCTTATGTTAATAACTTGCCCTTACAGCAATTTGTAGCTCTGATGAACATGAGAATTGCTGGAGGCTTGCTTGCTTGTGGAAAAAATAACCCGTGCGGATTAGCTGCAAGTTTCGTGGTGGCAAAAAGCACAGCACATGCGTTAAGGGCTTACTTGGCTTTTACGTAAAATGTAGAAAAACTCCTACCTATGCTTGCCTGCATAAGTGTGTTCTTCAGAGCTGAGGCTGCCTTGAACAAGGGCTTCCGTGCTTTTCATCCCAGTTCTTTATCGTTAACTTCCATCAAAGGCAGTCATTATGCTCTACTTGGCTATTTGCTATTTTCAATAATATAAAATTGATTATTTATTACTGCAGTGTTTGTCCTGGAGCAGTCTAAATCCCCAGGGTGAAAAAATCCCATTGAATTTTCACTATTCTAAATACATACTTCTTTAGTCCATCTGGACGAAGATAACAGCTTTTACAGTGTAAGTCAATCCACTGCAGATTCTTTCAGAAACATGCAGCTTCTGTGGCTGAGCAATTGTTGTGTTGCAAATAAATATGACCTTTCAGGTTATGTTAGAAACTGCCAAGGAGGTGTGACGCTTTGCACTGATCACTTTAACCCAGAGCTACCACCAAAATCTCCTTTAAATTATGGGTGTATTTTATTAGTTATTCTGTATATTGTTTAGCAGGTTCATTTCAGGTTTATCTTTTTCCCTCCGAGTGCTGTTGGTTGGTTGGTCAAATAACTACCAGTGCAAGTGGGCTTTTGTTGGGTTTGTCCAGATATTTCTTCTGCACCGCTGAAGTGTACCAGAGACATCAAACAGGGAAGAGCAATCTTTTATTTGGTTTTATAGGGCTTTTTTTTTTTTTTTCAGGCTGAGATTATTGTTCCGTTCATCCATTAGTTTCTAACTAAGAGCTTTCAGAGATGGCAGAACTTTGTTTATTCTGCCTGAGGAGAGATTAGAGAGTCTTTTTCTTCCTCTGGGGCTGCCAGTCATTGTTCCTGTTTACAAAGAACATGTATTTTTGTAGTTGTAAAAACTCTGCGTTTGAGGACTGCTGGGAATTGATTGAAAAGGGAGTCATACATTTCAAACTTATTTTTTTCTGAAGTTACTACCTCCTGGCTGGTTTTGAATCGGATACCATTAGCATCTTTGAAGAAATCCGTTGTTTGCTGGAAAAATCAGTCTCTGCTTTCTAATAAAGAAACTTTTTCTTTCAAAAGGCAGAGGGGGATTTCTTTGTTGTTGTTGTTAAAATTAATTCATTTGTGAGTGTACATCAGGAATGATGGTTTGTGGAACCAGCAAGAGGAATACTGCAACCATATAGAAGAATTCAAATTAGACTTACCTAAGCAAGGTGCATTATGAAAATTTTCTGTTAATTTCTTAATTTGTTTTTTTTTGTTTCTTTTTGCTTCCTAGATTTTTCTATTATGACTTTTATTGCAGGATAATTCAAAGTAGTCACAAAGGCCCTGATTCAACAGGGTTCCAAAGTGGTTGCCTATAATTAAATAGGTAAATAGTTTTGTGCATTATAGTGGGACTACTTGTTTGATTGGAAATAGGTGCATACCTAGATGTCTCATGGGGCTGAGACCAGAAGGAGCAAGCCCAGCAGCTGGCTCTGTGTGTGTGAGATTTCCTAAAGGAAATGTTACTAGAGTATTAATTATAATAGTAGTGCTCCTTGGAAGAAACAAAGCAACGTGGTTTTTTTTCCCACTATTTTAAACGTTAACAGCATTGTCTCCTTTCCAATTATTGGCGTAAATGCTAGAGTTAATACAAAAATATTTCCAAAACAGCTGCAAGTGTATGGTTTTAAGGAACAGTTTTGCAAAGATGAAAACTCCTCAACCTTTTCCTCTGGTGAACAAAAGGCTCACAGGTGGGAAAAAAGCAAAATTCAGAAACATGTTGCTGTGGGGATTGTGTTTCTGATTATTGAAACTTCTTAAAAAGATGGAAACCCAAGTGCTGCTTTTATTTTCTGAGGGGTTTTTAGATTTCATACAATTCAGTATATACTATTATACTTCCAGACAGTAGCATAGCACTGTGTTGCTTAGGCTTTCCAGAGGATATTAATGCCTCTATTTTTCTGGTACTTTAATTTTCATTTCTAAAATAATTTTTTAGATTCTAATACACTTTACAGTATCACTTTTGAAGACTTTTAAGATCAGAAATGTGCATTTCCTTAGCCATTTCACTTTCATGTCAATTTTGTGGCATGAAATGTAGTCTCTAATTGTGTTGTGTTAATGTGATTTCATGACTTGCCTTATTTTGAAATGGAGTTTTGGTTTTCTGAATGTTCCAGTGTTTCTTAAATGGCTAAAATATTTTGCTGAAGGCAGTATATCTGCATAAGAGTTTGGAGGTCTTGGGGCCTAAGTGTATGAACACTGTGTGGATCTGCCCTTTGCCTATGGACAGTGTTGTGTACAGAAAAATGTAGGTGGAAGTATTTCTTGTGAGCACATGAAGAGCAAAGGCAGAAGGAATTGCAGTGACAACAGGCTTCTTTTAATCATCAATTAACTGATTTAGCCATCAAACTTCTTTTGGTTGAATGGAAAATGCATGCTTTCAACACAAAAGAGGGAACTGGAAAGTGTCTGTAGGACATCCGATCTATGTTTTGTGAGTAAAAAATGGGAGGACTGGAGAAGTATTTTCTTGTGTTGAACTTGTAGCCTTGTCTGCCTCTACTAAGAGTTTTCTGCTCCAGCCTGACTAGAAGAGCTCGCTGTGTTTTACTGGTGATACCAGTCTCTCTTGCTTGTTTTTTCCTGGGTGCTTTTTCTTAATGACATCCTCTAAAAATTCTGTTACGCTCTGTTTATCAGGATGACAGCAGTTGTTGCTGCCTTAAAGCTTTCCTGGATTAATTTTTTTTAATATCTCCTATTTTCATGCCGTTTATAAGTACCATCATTGATCCCCAACTCTGCAAACATGCCATTTGAAAACAATTGTATAATGGGCTGTCTATTCTATTCTCTATTAACTCAGTAATTTTAACCTTAATAAACCTAAATACTTTATAAATCTATTTCTGATATTATACCAAGTTTATGTGCTAGTGGCCAGTAATATATTTATTTCATAAGAATGTTGGAAACTTCAACGATCAGACTGGTAAATATGGAGCAGATTCTACATTAACATTGGTTACTATGCTTGACAGATGCCAGAAGAAAAACCTTGATGTAATCTGGTATAATCCTACTGCCCAATAGTGAAGTAGGCTCTGCTCAGAAACATTTATATTTCTTTTCTCTAGCCTTTATACGGCTGTTCGATTCCCTCACATGTAAAACAGATTAAGTTATTCAGCAAGGGTGATTGTGATCCATCATACTTATTTCACTTAGTTCTGGACTTTAAACTTAATGGCAAATGTTCAGTGTAAAGACACGGTTTGGTTCTTGCATTTTTCATGTAAATTTTCATTGTAAAATGGGACATATCTGTGATTGTTATAACATCTTTATTTTCCATGATATTTTTAGTTGCATTTTGAAAGCGGATTAAAAAAATCTCTTTGTTCTATACTGACACACTCCATGTAGCTCGCATAGTCTATGTGACACAGCTCTGGTAATGCAGAACATGAAGCTGACCTAGCTTTGCTACACAAGCAAAGAACAGTATGTAAATAAAGCACCATAAACAGGTCTGAGAGGAAAAATTGTTTCAGTTAAAACAATCTAAATTGCTTAATGCTGTCTGTAATCAAACCAGTTTTGAAGTGGGATAGTCTAATTGAATATAATACATTTTGTGCTATTCCAACACTTAAATTAATCAGCTGATTGTAACACTTCCCTTGCCTAAGTTCCTGCCTCCTCCTTCTGGCTCCATTTTCTCCTTCCTTACCTTTCTCTGCTTTCTGTTCCTTTTCTTCTACTTCCCTTCTTACTTTTTTTAAATGAAATAGCAGGTTTGCTTTCCTTTGACCCTCTAGTTTCAAACTCTCTAACTTGTTTTTATAATTTCCATTTATCTTAATGTCTTTACTGCTCCTCCCCTATGTGTGTGGCCTAAGCACAGAAGTAGGAGCCAGAAACTTCACATACAAATCTCTGTGCAAACACTGCCTCTCTCTTTAGGACAAGCCCCAACAGCCTTGCCAGAGATTAGGGGAAGACTTTGTCACTGCTACTACCATTTGGTTTCCCAGAACAGTGTTAGCCTGGGGAATCTTGCTGAGAAGTTGGATAAAATTTTTAATTCTGAAGCTTTTTAAAAAGGCCAGTATTCTGTTTTGGGAGGGGAACAGAGGAAAGAGTTCTTTATTAGTTTCTATTTCCTGTCAAAATGCTAGCATATTTATTTTCTCTTAAAAAACTTCTGTGTTTTAACTGTCATTTGATGCAGAAGGCACTTTTTAGGAGTCTTCATTGATTTCCTCACAAAATTAAGACTCATCTTGTTGCCACTGGGCTCTATAGTAACGTTTTCCTTTTGATTCATTTAACAAATGTTTACTGTACCCTTGCTCATGTCATTCGGTATACATGCCAAAAGTTTGACTCTTAAAAAATCATCTGACTTCTCTTTGTAGATCAGGTTCTGATAGTTCTCCTGGCTGCACAGCACACAAATGGCTTCACAAGTGTGGCATTAGTATCTACAGTAAGGTGTTGGTATTTCACTTTTAAGTCTATTGTATTTGGTTGGATTAAAGAGGAAGGATTGAAAAGTTGATTTACTAAGTCTTCCAGGTGCATGAGAAGTTAATAAACATGATGTTGATCCTAACATCACTAGAGGATGGGAATTGTCAAACTGTTTTGTTTAGGAGATTACAGCTTCAGTTGACAAACTTCTAAAACAATATACTTAAACTCTTTAAGGCATCTGACTTAGTGCTCCAATTAAAATATTTGCCAGTGTAATGACAGTGGGCTAAAATTTGACATACAGAGGGATATAAAAATGCCGGGTATGAAAAATAATTTTCTAAGTGATGTATTTGAAGAAATTTAAAAGGACATATTTTTGAATCAGTTTATTTAGTATCTTCACAAACAATTTGAAAGAGAACAAAACTGTAGCAGATGACTAGAGTGAAAAGTATGGGAATCACCATGTAGATGACAACTTTAGAAGTAGACTAAGTTGCCATGGTTGACAGTCAGCTGAGCATGAGGTGCTAAAGCAAACTGGCAGCTCAGAGAGAAAATGTGATTCTCGGATATATAAATAACAAAGTACATGTATTCTGTGGATGAACTTTGGTTACTAGAGTGTTGAGTCTAGTTGTGGTGCCCAAGATTTGTTATGAGAAAGGTGCTGACAAACTAAAAAGGGCTCTGAGAAGAGCTCCCAAACAATTTGGTGTCTGGAATACCTCCCTCACAGAATAAAATTAAGCAGTTCAGTAGCGTTTAGTTCATCTAAGAGAAGGTTTTGAAATGACAGGGTTACAGTTTGAGGAATGACTCTGCCTCAAGGTATATAACTGCAAGGGAAATGGGAGTGAAGTTCTTCATGTCATAGTAGACCTGTGACTTGAAGAGAATATTTGAACCTGAGGACTTCATAATCTGTCCCAGGTTGATCCTGTAGTTGAGAGATGAGGCTTATCAAATCAAATCAAACTAGTAAGCCTAATTTTAAGTAATGAATTTAGTAGTAGTTTACATGGAAAAGTCTTATTTACAAATGTGGTAGATTTTCCATTGCTTGATGGTTTTTAATCAAAACTCATATCTTTTAGTCAGGTGTTAAAGACTTGACATGGGTCTCCCTTGGTGAAATTTCATAATATGGATTATGCAGGAGGCTAGCTTCGGTAATCATAAGGGTCTGTATGGCAAGTAGGGAAACTGGTATATATAGAAAACTATTACTCAGAAGGTCAGGGTTTTTAGCAGTTGTCTTTTTAATTACCGGTTGGAAGCTGGAACAGAGAAGAAACCTATATAGCTAACCTGTGGCTCTTTGCAGATGTACAGTAGAAGTTTCATAGCTACTACTGGTCTGTGGATGTAGTTTAAAGATCCCTGTAAAGTGCTGAAACTTCATGAAGATTTTGGTCTTGCACATCTAAATTTGATAGTATTATTAGACTCACGGTTCTCTGCTCATTCACATTCTTCAGGGAGTGTCTCAACACAGATGGTTTTTAAAGTGCCAGGTGATGAGATCCTTGTTAGCAATCTCTCTGTTCCTCTGTTGAAATATCTTTCTGGAAGGTCACTGTTGAATGTGTCACTGTGTTGGTAATATGTAAAATTGGAAAAAAAGTCATGATATCAAAACCAAATGAGGTGTTACTGCCCAGAGAGGAGCATAAATTTTGTTCAGAGAGAGATAAAAGGCAGGGAGGGGTCAGGAACTGGCATTATGCCCCAGAATGCTGAAATAAAGAAACTAGCAAAAAAGGAAACCTAAAAATGACATTAGCCTCGGTGAGGACTCTAGCAGAGAGTGAATTGTATCAGCAATCCCAAAAACACATCGTCTTGAGGAAAACTGTTTAGAAAATGCTGGGAAGGTGATGTCACAAGTGATATCATGAAACCTGGATAGGCAGATGTATGTATGGGTCAAGCCTAGTTTATTAGCATTATGTCACTAAAGCAGATCTAGAAGCTTTTTGCCTCTTGGCACCCTGGAGCATCTTTCTGGTTAGACATTGCTTATTCTCTTACCATTAAAAGTCATCACATGAAACGGCTAAATGGTTTATCTGAAGAGAAGACCGGTTAAAACCAAATAATGGTAACCTTGTGCAGTAGGAAAGAGTGTTTGACTGTTCAGGGAGTCATCTGTCCCTGAAGAGAGAGAAAGATGGCAAAATGATAGAGCACTCGCCTAGTTGGTAACAGCTGGACTGCACAAGAAGTAAATGCTGGAGCTGCTGCATTGGAAGAGACTTTGCCTCTAAGCAGTGGAAGAAGGACAAAGGTTCGACATCCAGAAGTGCTGTCACAGTGCTGTCCAAGTTGAGCTTTAGCCAGCTGTCCCTGTTTCCTTAAGAGATTGCCCATTAATTTCCCCTTTCACAAACAGCAATCAGTAGCCAGTACCTTTTCCTTGTAAAAGGAACCTAAAATGTCTCAGCAGTTACTTTCAGTTTGAGCTCGGTGCCTGGTCAGTGTCATCAAAACTTGCATGTTTGTGCTTCATTGCACTTACATGCTGCCTGTAGCTTATTTTTTTTATCTGACACAACACATTCACGATCTGCTGCATGCATAACATGGGTGGGGTAGATTAATAAAGGAAGAAGGGGATGGGCTTTTAATTTGCAAGTTCCGAGGGATTGTTATGAAGGACAAGGATGGAGGAAGCAGACTTCTCGTACCATACGGAGATGCCATAAGGGCCTTTTGAAGATGTGATTCTAATTGTCTTGGTGTGTTTTTAGAGGCAATTGCAAAAGATCTTGCAAACCACATACTTAAATTTGCTCCATTAAATTGATTTTTTTTTTTCTTGACTGTAATCTCTCATGTATATTAACTAACCTGAGTTTGAGCACTTCTGCTTATATGTGTCTACTTTTTGTGTGAGCAACATTACAGAATATGAACATTTGTCTCCCTGGTAAGAATCTCTAACCTCTCCTGCATAAGTGTAATGATTAAAAACTTGGACCGCAAATCTGTTTCTGATTCAGACACCACCTGTCCAGGTATTACAGAAAGGTCAAAACGGATTTTCAGCAGCAGAGGAACAGAAAGTGTTAGAAAAATCACACAAATAAAGGTTTGTGCAGAAGATACAGAATAGGATCTTTTGTAACTTGAGTTTAATCTTGATTGTTTAAAGAATAGGAGTGGTGCTAATCAGGTTAGGCAGGATGGCAAGACAGTCAAGAAGAGATCCCTCTACCTTCGTGAAGATTAAGCCATCCATGTTGGATGCACTAACATGTAAGAGAGAAGGGAATGTCTGGCAGAAATAGCAGCAGGAAGACAGTAGGTTACATATTTGAGAAGTAGTTGCGAGGCGTGGTATCTAGTCTTAATTTTGACAGTGTCTTAAATAACGCCCAGAGTAATAAATATTTCCTTTTTTTAATCTATAAAATGAAAGTAATATCTGCCTAAATGTATAAATGGGTGGTTGTGACAGTTTGTAAATGAATGCCTATATAGTTAAGAATTCCATGGAAGCAAGTTGACGGGGCAGAGGTATTTTCTGTCTTCATAGGATCATGCTTTGCCCTTTCACTTCTTAAGAGCAAGTACAAAGTAGATTCAAAACTTGAGTTAGCAGAGTCCTATTGCTGGATATATAACGTGGCAAGAGTAGTTTGTGAAGCATAGAGTTGAAGACTTATGATACTCATCTTCCTAATTTAGCAAGTGCTGAAGTGCTCTCTGAGAGCTGGCTGGCTGATCTAGCAAAGCCATGTGGGTGGTTAAGCACAAGCCTAACTTTAGATAGGCTGAACTGGAGGTAGCATGCTCAGTACCTGCCATGCAGAGCACTCCAAAAATGCACCACTCTGGAAAAGGTTAAAGCAAGGATGAAAGCCTGTGGAGCCAAACTTTAATAATACAGATGTAGCCCAGATGGGGTTGGGGTCGAATCCCTAATTCACAGTGAGCTTGTATATACTACCAGTCTGTTGTTTTCAGTTCTTAGCAAAGGCATAAGAATTTGGTGATGTGATATTATGTAGCTGCCAAGTAATGATATCTAGTTGCAGATATTGTCCTGTGGAAAAAAAATATATAAACCCCCTTAGAATACAGTTCTTGGAAGTATAACATCTAGCCACTAATGATAGGATAGCATGGGCATATAAAAAAAATTTGAAGAATGGATAATTTTTAGCACAAATACTAAATGTCTTGTGTATCTCCCAAGAATTAATTTTAACTGTGAATGACATAGCTCAGTAATTGTGTTCACTGCATCTCTGAATACAGACTCATATGGACAGCATGGGCTTACGTTGCAATATTATAATATGTGTGGCATAATTACATTAGCTTCACCATGTTTTGGTTTTTTTGACAAGGGGCGTAGGGTTTTGTGTGGGACTATGAACTTTACTATTTTATTTTCCTCTTCAGAGAATTTGTGGGGAAAATACTGTGCAATGTTCCAAAATCTGTGATTACTGACTGTTATGTGAATGATGCCATGACAAGAAGGGGGAAAGCCCTAAAAATTGTAGGGGATTGGTAGTGGAAAGTGATGAATTTTGTCATTCAAGCCCAATGAGCAGCAGCCAGCCTGTTCTCCAGTCCCAAGTACAGAGTGCGGCACGAGCGGTTGTGTCTGTGGTGTTCAGGCTGTAGAAGGTAATCTTGACTCTTTGGGAAAAACAAAACAATTTTATCCTAAACAATCCAAGAGGCCTGTTTCCAGCACAGCGAGCTTTTGTGCTGTAAACTTCATTCATTCAGTGTGAGTCATTTGGTTTCAGCCAAAGATCCGTTTAAAACTGGGCCCTGTCTAAGGGTAGAAGAGGTTCACAAAAAGTAGCTTCAGCGGTGAAGTGAGCTGCAGGGGTGCGTGCTTGCTTGTTCCTGCCTCTTGAGTGGCATTCACCACCCCTTCATTTGTGCTGGTACAGGTCACTGCACTGGAAACCAGATCACAGGCTGAATTTTTCCTTACGGAAGCTTCTGCTCTCACTTGATTTTTCTCCAAGACCATGGCCCTACTGAGAGCCATGCTCAGCTGAGTTAAGGGTGGGAAGAGACAGCTGGGGTTGAGGAGGAAGATGTGGAAACTTCTAAAGCTGGTTCTGCTGACAAGCTCAGCATGGTGAGGAACTACACCCTAAAGCAAAGAGTTCAGGAATGTAGAAACGCTAGAATATAAACCATGAAAGGGTGTGGGGAATTGCTTCCAGGTTTAGGTTTAGTTTATGCTGGAAAGTAAAGTTTTGATACTTTTTTTGTTTGTTTGTTTTGTTGTTTTTTTTTTTTTTTACTTGTTGATTTTAAGATGCTTATCTGCTGAATTGCATTCTTTCAGTTTTGGTATGTGCACTATGGAATTTCACAGTGATCTGTCCAAGCCTGGCTAGCTGAAAGAAAGTAATACAGGCATATATTTCAAATACAAACAAGAAGTAGGAAAGTGAAAAAAGTTTCGGGGAAAAACCCATGATGTTAAGGGAAGAATGTGAGCAAAACAAAGTGATAAAAGAATAGGATGCTGGTGATCTGTGCTGGCAACACCTAACAAAAGCAAGGATCTCATTTGTGGTCTGCAGACCAATTCCATAAAGAGTGATACCCTGAAGTCAGGAAGAACTGCTGGTGGAGATGAACCTCATTATTCCACTTCTAAGTACAGGGAATTCCTGTTCATGTCAAGTGTATCAGCATCAGGAAAAGCTATGCAGATCTAAGAAGTTTGTTGTTTTGTTTTTTTTTTTTTTAAAAAAAAACCAACCCAAACAAAACAAAACCAAACTAGGAGGGAGAAAATAGGTTACATACTGAGAAGCACTTTTATTCCTGTGCCAGATTGCCCAGAAGTGGTTGTGACATCTCCTTCATGAGACACATCAGTAGCAGAATAAATTAATAGGATAGAATATTAATTCATCTGCTTTGTCTTACAGGGAGGCAAAGAACAGCCAAGACTTTGTCTCATGCTCTTCTTGAAAAAGCATCTTTGTGTTTATGAATGCATTATGAAAGATTACCTGAGGTGATCTGAAAGTACATGGTTTTCAGCTTGAAGAGGATCTATAAAAGAGAGGAAAGAGCTCTTCTTTTGGTGTATCTGAAAAGATCTGAAATAGGTTGAAAAAGTTAATTGCAGGAGAGTTCTGTTTTCATTTTTGTTCAGGGAATGTTGTCTCTGAGCAGCTGAGAGGGAAACTAACATTTAGTCATACTGGCTTTTTTATTTTGTGTGTATATCACTGTATATTTAACTCAGACGCCTAATCCACAATAGAAAGAAAACTTTTCTTTTCAAAAGTCTTACTGAGACATGCTTGCCTGTGACTAACAGTCAGTAGCAGTACCGGTACATCTAAATCCTTTCTCCAAATCCTGGCAGAATTTCACCAAAATTATTTTTATTTAAGCAACTTTCATCTTCATATAAATTCAGAAATAAGGGCTTGTGCATTTGTCAATAGCAAAGCTAAATTTCTAAAACTGATGAAGGGTTTTTGAAGTGATTATGACTTCGTTGCACTACTGAGCATTTCTCACATGGTAGATTGCTACGAAGTTATTTTTCTTCAGCTCATGATGTGCAATGCAGGAAGTGATGTCTGTCATTAACATCCTCTAATGTTTTCCTTGATACATTTTTGCTTTTAAGTTGCAGGTAGCATAAAGGTTTTGATTAAAATGTTCTCTGCTGGATTGTGCTTGAGGATCGTTTTAAGAATTGGGGGGGTGGGGGGGTGGGGTGGATTGTTCCCTTCATTCCAAAGGTGAGCTCTGAAGAAAATTTTGGCCAAGGTAAATTGACAGTAAGGACATACGTGACTTTGGACTTACGAGTTTTAAAATGGAACAGCTGTTGTTGCCTTGGTAATAACATATGCCTGTTGTCCTCTTTTTAAAATTTCTTCTAAATTTGCCTGCAAACCCCCATTAGGTATCTTCAGTGAAGACCTGTTAAATGTGGCAGCTGCACCTTGTGATGATTCCATCTGCCCTGAGTACGTTCCACTCAATCTCAGTGTAAGGATTGGGGGTACCTTCTAGCTGCCAGGTGTGCCAGATAGTGCTATGGCAACGAATGCTGGTGTAGTAGATGATTGATCAACTACAATATCATTTTCCCAGCAGAAAATAATACACATGCACAGAAAGCTTGGGTTTTTTCAGCTGGAAGAGCCGAAAAGTTGTGTGTTGTTTCTGAATGCTTGAGTTTGAAAACCTCTGTATGAGGTGAAACATGCATTTTGCTTCCATCTTCAGCTTTTTGGGACATGGTTTTTTGAGTTGCAATATGTGCAGAATATGTGCTATGGTCTGGAAACTATGTTCTTCTATCCTTTTGAGTTAATGGTCTGTGGTGTTTAAATTGACTGATACTGTGTTGACTCTCTGGTAGACTTGAATAATGCAAGTCCTCAGTGTTACAAAATATCTTTTTTTTTTTTTTTTCCCCAGTTATGAAAACAAAGGGAGCGAAGCCATAAATTTAAAGAGCAACCAAAAGGAAAGCACAACTCTGCCTGCACTTTTGAAGGTATGATTTTTATTTACTAATGTTTAATTGAGCTAACACTTGCCACCTCTGCTTGTGACTAGCATTGTGATGTTGAATGTATTCCTGAACTGCGACGTAGCACCTGGTTGCCGTGTTCTGGGTTAGGTTCTCTTATGCCAGGGTACTAATACACATGCAGAAGACAGAAAAACTAACTGTGCTTCACATTCTTTAAACAAAATTCACGTCTTTGACGACATTAAGAAGTGGGAGTCTACTGCTAATTCTATGTGCAGTTAACCTCTCTATGTGGAGAAGGAAGCTAGAGTTTTCATCAAACAATGGTTTCAGGCATTCCTCTAAAGCACAATTTCTATATAATTTATGGATATCTAACTAGCAAGTGTTTGCTTGCCTGAAGGTCTACTGGTTGCCAACCAAAGCACTGTAAGATCTTTCTGCTGAAATTCATATGCATGTTGGCTGTTCTTCACCAGCATTATCCATGTTAATCATGCTTGTCTTGTTCTGTAAGCATTTTACTGCAAAAAAAGGATATGCTTCTCTGTGATCGGGGCTTTCTCCTATGTCACTTGACACAAAGTGGTAGTTGCCTATGAAGTTGTGTTTAGATTTAGTCAAATATCATAAATAATTATGTACAGGACAGGGCCTGGTGATAGCAGCTGTCTTTGCTGCTGTCACATCATGCCCTGCACAGAGCCTTTTTAGGGATTCATTCACTAAGTACTTTTGCTTGGTGTTTTGTTCCTTTTCAGATAATATCGTGGTTACTTCCCCAAAAGGACCTTCACTAGTCTGCCAGATGTATTTGGGGATGCAGTAGGCTTCTTAACACACTGAATCTGAGATTTCTATCCTGTGTTGCATTTATTGAGCACTAATGGTGTATGGAGAAGGAAGTGGTCTTCTTGCTGTATGGCCTATGTGTAGTGGCATCTTCGTTATCTAGGGACTGTTTGGTTGGGCTTTGCCAAAGGTAAAGAGACATTGCAGTTGCCTCTGCAAAGACCTGGTTCAGTCTCACAGTGTTATTAGCTCAAGAACAATTCTGTGTTGAATGCAGTTTATCTACATCAAGGTGGGAAACAATGCAGTGACGTTTGTTCAGAAGCCCTGTGGATTCAAGCCAACTCTGTCAGTTCTAAGCTCCTGGAAAATGCCACTGAATGTCTTCCTGTTACCATAAATCATGGACTATTGATTTTATGCCTTGAAATGGGGGCAGAAAGGATTCTGATTAAACCAAAGGAGATTCTACTATAATGGAACAAAATTTTCTGCATTTAAAAAAAAAAAAATCTTATTTTTCTATGTTAGATCAGTGAAAAATTCTAAAACATTTTCCTTTTGAAGAAGGTTTTGACTGAGGAAGGGGAATCATTTAGCATACATGCACAGGACTTTAACACCAGGAATTACTTAAAAGGAAGTATGAAGAGGGCTAGGTCTTAAGGAACAAGCAGGATGCGTAGGTGGAGCAAAGAGAGCATAGCAGGTTTAAGTTACCTAAGAGTGTTTCTTGCCAAAAATTAAATCTCGTTTATTTTTTAATTTAAAAAAGCCTGAATTCAGAATCTTTCCTGCTGAATCTAGATTTGTTGCAGTAAAGTCTTCTACTCAGAACTTCTGTTTTTGTAATACTGAACTAAAAGTTGGTGCCAATGTAAATGCTGTGAAGTTTTGTTCCAAATATCTGATCTGTTTCCTCTGTCTTGCCATAACTTTTTATTTAATTATATTGTCTTTGACCTATGCTTAGAAGTCTAAAATGTTACAGTGTACATTACATGATCTTTGAAATAATACCTGGTGTTTGTGTAGGCTTTATAAGAAAGGTGCGGTTTTCATGTTACTAGAATGTGCTGGCTGTTCATCTGTACTGAGAGCTTCCTGTCTAACTTACTTCCCTCTTTCTTAAGCCAATCAAAAATCTTCTGATACACTTGAACAGGTTCATATGCATAGTAGCGAGTGCCTTTAGTACTATAATTTTCTATCTTGTGTGCACTGAAATTGCAACTAGATAGTAAAAACTGATTTGGAGAAGGTGGAGAAAGCATTTATTTTTTACCACTGTACTCCCCTTTTTTTTTTTTTTTGTGAAGAAAATTTTTTTTTTTCTTTTCTTTCCCTGCTCCTGCTCCCTCCAACACACACTTGCATTTTGATAACACCAGACTGTCTGGTGCCTGACCTTGCACGGGACAGCTTATTTTGGCCAAAGATCACTAGAATGCGGTTGAACAGTTGGGGAGAACTGAGACTGTCTCATTTGAAAGGGATAATGTATGGTATTGAAAGACGTTCCAGTTCTATTCATTGAGTCATCAAGGTTAGTAAGGGCTGGAAAGAAATAAATTTTGTTGTTATGGAAAGTGCACTTTGTGAGGAAGGTCTAAATCTATATACCTATGTGGATCGGGTTTGGGCAGGTTTCCATACGTGTCTGTGTCTCTGAACCTAGTAATTTCAGGTGGATGGTTAATAAAAGTTGAAACCATATTGTGTGTGTCTATCACCAAGTTAATGAGCTATCATGTTTCTTATAGACTTACATGTAGACTTACATGCTGTGATTTGCTGTCTTAGCAGGAGGCCAGGGGCAAAATAGTGGGGGAACTGTAAGTCTCTGATTTAGCCACAAAGGTCGAACATCTAAATTACAGCTGACTGGGTGAATGGAGCTGGGAAACGTGCTGAGCTATGGTAGCTCCTTGGCTCTTCTGAGCACTTTAGTTACCAGTTCTGTACTTTACCCCTGCTAATCTTTTTCCTGTGATGAAAGATTTAGCTCACAGAGGGAGGAAAAGGTATTTTAATACCCACTTTATGAAAATATGAAGCCTAATCTTTCTGTGCCAAGGTGACTTTGTCAATCATCATTTGATCATTTTTGAGAAAATACTGCTGAAATATATTGGCTATGTCTATTAATTCATTACTAGAAAGTACATCACCACCCACCACTATTTATTTACAGATTTTGTTTTGCTTCTGTTTCTTTGAATTAGAGCTGTAAACAGTGCTCTTCCTGAGTAAACACTCCATTTGAGCGATGTGATTGTTGAGCAGATGGTTGTGTGGATGTAAACAGTTCTTGAACTTCATGTTTAGTGTTCTAAGTATCTGCATTACATAGTGTCCAGTACATGTTGGTATATCATTAACCTCACTTCTAGTACTACAGGGACTTTGTTTTTAAAAGGAATATTGCAACAGTGCTTCCTCCAAAATGTTTCACATACTTTTGCTTTTGGTAATGCACTTCAAATAGAGGTTTACAACTGGGACAGAGGTATTAGTTGGATTGTGTAGAACAGCTACCAAATAAGCTAACACCGCTACTGTAGCGAGCCATGCGCTGGAGAATGTCGTGTTAGTACAGTTTGAAAGAAATCACACAACACGCTTGTTGGATGTGCTTGTGCCACATGTCTAAGCTGGCTCCTACCCGTATTACCACACTGTAGTAGCAGCAGCGGTGGTAGGTGTTTGGGTCAGTTTCGGTAGTAGTGAATGGCTTAGGGCCCAGGCTTGCCCTGTCTGAGGTTCTCAACCGACTGAAGGCTTTGCCCCGACAGTGTAGGCAAATTCGCTTGCCTGCTGATGGTCCCCAGATATTGTTCCTGTAGCGGTGCTTGGAGGAAATAGCACATTCTCCCATAACTGGTTAGGAAGGAATTCTTAAGCATCTCATCACAGGAACTACTATGTAAGCTCTGTCAGGCAAATGCAAAAGTTCGGAAAAGTAGGTACAAATACGATACACCAAATGTATAATTTAGACTTCTGTGTTTCAGTAGCATTAAATGTTTTATAATTTGGCCCATAGGCTCAGGCCTGGGTGCTAGTCGCCTAGATTAACCAGAGGCAGTCTCAACCTGCATAGAAAACACAGGGACAGAAAGTACTGCAAAGATTATCTAGTCCACTCCTCTGCCCCAAGGTGAGATCTCTGTATCTATGTCATACCTGATAGAAGTTTGTCTAACTTGTTCTCAAAGACCTCCAGGGATGGAGATCTCTAAGATCTCTGCAACTTCACCAGACAACTGTTCTACTGATTTTGTAAACCTTGTAATTAGAAAGTCTTTTTCTTAACATTCCATCTAAAGCTTCCTTGCTACAAATTAAACCTATTGCTAATTGTCCTCTGACAAGTACTCCTGTATAGTGAACATGGAGAAGAGATTATTCTGTAGCCCTGCTTTCTCACATGAATTTAATTTCAAGGTACTATAAAGACAGCTGTGTTTAAACGGTAGACATGGCATTAAAATTGGATGGCAAGGACTGCAGTTATGTGATAAGATGGAGCCAGATTCTTTTTGGAGTTGCAACAAGAGGCAACGGGTGCAAGTTGGAACATGGGAAATTCTGGTCACCTATAAGAATTCTTCTTTTTTTTTCCTTTTTCCCCCTTTACTGTAGGAGTGCTCAGATATTGAAACAGATTGCCTAGGGAAGCCACAGAATCTTTATCCTTGGAAATACTCAAAACACAGCTGGGTGAAGCCCTGTTCTAACTGGAGCTGCTATGAGCAGGAGCTTAGACTGCATGACCTCCCCAGCCACATTCCTTTCAGCCTAATTTGTTCTGTAATTCTCTGTCATGTCTTTTTGATCTGGTGTGTGAATTCACATAAGGTGTTTTTTTTTTAAAAAAAAGAGTCCCATGAATTTGCTGAATATATGTAATGTTCTTACTGAATATCCCTAATTCTGACCTCATAATTAGTTTTAAGTTCTACAAAAAGTTAGAAATCAAAATTAAGACCAGTGTCTTAGTTAACTGCATACTTTTCCATATAGCATGGTTTGGGGTTTTTTTATATTGTCATGGTTTTATTTTAGATTGTGGTTATTTCATATGTATGTTATCTAAGTGGTGTCTGCTCAGCCTGTGTGTGAATGCCTGCTGAATGCCTGTGTCTTAGACCTAGAAAATAGAAATCAGAGAGAGGGATTCTTTGTCTTTTGGGAGTCAAGGGAGGTGGACTATTACTGCCAACCATGAATTTTTGAAAAAACTGAGAGTTACTGTTAAAAACTTACTGTTGCTGCCCACAACAATAAATGAAAGACAAAGCCAAAATAGTTTTGGAGTTTGCATAATCAAGATTTCTCTTGTGGAACCTGAAAGCTGATCTTTTTCTCTTTGGCAGTGATGTAGAGTTTTGTTGAAATGGAATTTTATAGGTGAGTACATAGCACCTTCTGTTTGTCCAGGACACTTGGTTAAATTAATGATGTTCACAGCTGTATGTGTTCAGGAAGGCATTTCAAGATCATCCTGTCTGAAGTCCTGATAAATTCCTTTGTCCTACTGAAGATTTTTAGAAAGGATGATCCTGAAATGTGCTTCCCTCTCTACTACTACAGTTCTTCAAAGAAGGAATCTTGAGCAGGGAATGGCTTTTAGGATGGGTGGAAAAAAAAAAAAAAAAGAGCTTAAACCTCACTCAGTTTGGCACAAAAAACCACGGAGGAGACAGATGAGAAGCAGAAGTGTGGTGCCAGGTGCTGTAGCCCACCTACAGAATATAAGTACGTGTGGAAATTGCACTATCTCACCGTGTTCCCAGTGTACTGCCTGCTTGTGCACACCTTCTGCATTGAAAAGGTGAATTTCACCTTTGTTTTTTAATTTATTTTCAAATGTCAGGGAATTGTCAAGTAAAAGAGAATAAATTATTTCATGGTTGTGAAAACGTTTTCCCTAAAAGGCAATGGAAGTGTAATACTGGGAAAATTTAGAGGAAAGAACACAGGTAAGACAATTTAATTCTGTTCTCTCTGGCTCCATACTACATCTTGTAGTAATAAGGTGATGGTTACATACTGAGAAGTGAGTACCAATTCTTAATCTTTAATCAGAGCTTTCCTTTAATTTCAGGAGAAAATTCAGAAGGCAGAAATTTTGAAGTAACTCTGCAAATATAAACAGAATTTTTTAAATTATAAAGTTCACTCTGTCATTCTAGAGAGTTTCACTGAGTTTACAATTCCCTCTAAAGGTGACCTAGCAGAAACTTTATTTCAAATTGTACCTCCTTTTTTTATCCCTTTTCATTTGAAGTGTTCACCCTTACCACCTTAGTTTTTGTTCTCTTGACAGAGAAGGTGTGTCTGGATGCTTCCTCGGGTTTTGGAAGAACACCAGAGTTTCAGAGAATGCTTGTTTCATCTTTTCTTTCCTCATCTGACAAATTAAATCTACATTAAGAACTCCTTGGCGTTTCAAGAATTCAAATGGATAAACAAATTTTTAAAGTCCCAGTGCTGAACTTTCAACAGAGGCAGTTGTCTTTCCATACATTAAATAGTCATTGAATTTAAATAGGTTTATTTTTAAAAATGCAAAACTGATACAGTTTAACCAAAAGTCCTTTCCTGTTGTTTACCTTTCACTCCTGATTATGAAGATGCCACGATTTCATTAATTTTTCTAGTTACTCTTGTCTCCCAGGGTTGTCATGACCTGATTTTTCTCGTGTCCAAACAAGCAGAGAAAGGAGCATGTGAAAGGGAAACTTAACAATATAAAAAAGCCAAAATATTCAGAGGTTCAAAGCATTATTGGTTATTTGTAGAGATATAGAACTCACCTTTAACTTAAATCCCCCCAAAACCCCAAAGCTGTCTTTGTTAATCTTCGTTTTATTTCTTCTTCTGATTATTTAAATGGTGTTTATTTAGTTAAGACTAAACAGTTTTTGGCAATAGTGGAACTCCCTTGCATCAGCTCCATCACCACTCTAATTACTGGCATAAATAGGAAAAACCCACTATGACCACGTGTTTTTTAAATCCATTTTTCTCATGAACACTAGCAACAGTGGACTTTTAGGAGTTCTCTGCTTATCATGTATTTCACAGTCTGAGAGTACTTTTTCCTGAATTTTTCTTAATATTATGCCAATTTTCTTAAACAAGTCTTGTTTCTAATCCGTGTATCACTATGACTGGTTCTTTTTCATTAGGTTTCTGTATGCATTGCCTCCCATTGGTTGAGAACACCTGACTTACTTTCCTCACAGTAGTTGAAAAAACAAAAGGTTATTTCATGTGTGGATTTAATGTATCTCAGTGTGTACCACTCATTGCAAACAAGTGGGAGATTACACCAAAGATGCTTTAGCCTCCCAGAGAAGGGAAATTGAAAAACATGCAGTAGTGACTCATTGTGGGGATGTACTAGTCTGCCAGCAACTCAAGCTATTTCGCTGTGGATTTTGTTTAGCATGCAAAATTTACAGACTGTATCACTGTTCAAATTGAATGAAATGCTCAGAATTGTTAAATGAAATGCAGCCGTCTTAGCTATGTTGAAAGGCCAAAGCTAAGCCTAGGAACATGGTTCACTTTCCAATATTAGAGGTAGCAATGCCTAAATGTGCTACTTTGTGCACCCAGCACTTTATTCTGAAATTCTTAAATTATTTCTACACACTAGCAAACAGAAAGTCTGTGACTGTTCCTTGGATGAGTAAATTGGGATGTTGGGGTTAAATAGCTTGTTGAAGGTTGCTGGGGTGAATCGATGATCCTAAAATCCTGATGGTTGGCTGTCTTCTGTCACAACTGCAGGTGAGATGGGGTTGTTAAAGTGCATGAGCAATATGCAGAATGTCCTTCAGCAGCAGCTCCCAGCACTGCAGGGCAGGTGGTCTGTCAGAAGTCTCCACACGGCTGTCTGGAGTTTCTGCTTTGTAATGAGCGTTTGTTCGTGGAAAGTGAAATCTGAAATGTCTGGCTGTTGTAGCTGGAAGCTAATTCTTTGTTCACGGAGATCTGTGTTTTAATGCTGTTAATGTTTTCGTTTCATTCACTTGTTAGGGCAATAAAAGAGATTGTATTCTTGGCAGACAGACTTAACCCCCGCTGAATGAGAACCTCTGGCAATTTGAACTTTTGCCACCTGACTGCTGAGAGATGGTGGCTACCAGGGTGGCTGTTCCCAGCTGGTACGGGAGGTGGGGCAAACATGGCAAAGCAATCCCCCTTCAGGGTGCCGTTGTGCCACTGGAGCTGCTCCCTGCACTTGGTGGGGGAGGGCTGTTCACACTGGTGGAAAGACCTGTGCCTGACTGGTAGGTGCAGTTAAGCTTTGGGCGTATGTCTGTGCCACAGTCAGGAGTGGATTGCAGCCTGGAAAACATACCTAGTCTACCGTTGAATAAATTAGCTCAGATAAGAATCGTGCTTGAGACATGACATCGTGGGCTTGTCTTCTGAGTCCCAGCTGCCAAACTTCTCTGCAGCCGTTGCTCCAAGGCGGGACCGCACTACCTGGCTGCACAGTAGATGCAGCTTCAATTATCACTGCAGTCTCTTCAGTCACCTGATTTAAGTCATAATCTTGTTTCATGCTCTGCCGAGCTTCCCCTCTACACCAGCCTCATTACATGTGAGGTCACAGGACCGTAGGATAATTCAGGTTGAAGGGACCCCAGGATGTCATCTAGCCCAACCTCCTGCTTAAATCAGGCTCAGCTATAAGGTCAGGCCAGGTTACCCAGGGCTTGCCCAGTGAAACTTTGAGTAATGAGTTGCTAAAAGAATAAAAGCTAATTAAAGCTTTATGAAGCATGTCACAAGCAGGAAAGCTCATGGAGAATGGGAAGGGGGAGGCAAGGGTGTCCTGGTTTTGGCTGGGATAGCAAAGGCAAAGTGGAGCAGGAGGGAGAATATGTGGAGAGTAGGATTGATTATATTGAAGAGAAGAAAGAAGGGTTTGCATAGTTTCTGTATTGGGACTTAATAGCCATGTATATCTTTAAGCACAGTGTAAATGTTCTCCAGGGCTTTTTTTATGCAAGACACTATTTATGGTTAAAAGTATGGAAGGACCCTTTCATATTAAAACTTCCTGTTCTTTTGATTTACCAAAAGTTAAGTAAGGAAAGGAAGATTAAAGAGGAAGGAAAGTCTAAATAGATTTCTGTTTCTGGAAACAGAGACTACAAAACAGCTTTTCATGCAGGGCATGAATTATGCTTACAAATAAGCAGCACAGTCTTTACAAGCATTATGTCTCAGAGCTGCTGGGGAAAGAATTTCACATGTGGAGATTTAGCCATATTTGAAGTCTCAGTTCCTAATAGGAAAAAACCCACTAGTTTCTGAATACAAATGGCTTAAAAAAAACCAAACAAACAAACAAACAAAAAAAAAACCTGAACAACAACAAAAACCCATAATACTAAACTGTTGACAAGTTTTGAATGTAGTATTTTCTTTTATAGTTAATACATTTAGCTGTTAACTTCATAGATATTGTAGTAATTAATATAAATGTGTATCACCTATAATGGTTATATCTGCAGAGAAAATAATAAGATTTATGTGCAGTTCCTGCACTGAGATACACTTTTAAATCTGAGAAATTTGTGTGAATGATATTAATCACAGAACAAGGGAGAAATGCCCTCCTTCACTTAAAGTTGAATCAAAAAACGGTATTGAAGAATGCTGAGGTATTAATCAAAGTGAAGGAAGAAACTGTGACAATAGAACTTTGAAGCTGACTATGGTGAATCATTAACATGTTATCAAATTTTGGAAATTAATTTTTTTCTTGTTTCTGTTTTGTATTTCCTTATGCAAAGTACTTGGTTCCTATGAGATGAATTGTTCAAGGGATTGATCCCAGGTTTGCATGTTACTTGCATAGTTTGCCTAGTATGGAGGGTACCAGCGAGCACTGTGGTACATCTGTAAGCTGCACTGTTGTTGTCTTCATTTCCAGGAGTGGGTTTGGGTAGAGTTGACTTGTAAAGTTGTACATCCCTGAATACTACAGGGGTGACTGCATCCCTTTGTGATGCATCAGATATTGATTAGTGCAGTATGTGGGGAAGCAGGTGGGATTTGTCACAGGTGGGATGAAAGAGTTTGACTTAGCCCACTTTTGAAAGTTTACTTAAAAGTTTAATGTGGTTTTTTAAGTGTCTTGCCTGTATGAAGAAAATAGAGATTGTATGGATTTCTCAAGGACAAATTAGTGCTATTCAATTTCTATTCTCACATAAACAATACAATGACTTTTCAGTTTCCCGTGCTTTGCCAGTGAAGAGATGCAGAAGAGGCTGGGAGGGACCATGGCCAGCACAGCTGCCCCGAACTAGCCAAAGGGATATTCCTATATATAAACTGGGGGGAGTTGGCTAGGGGGACCAGTTGCAGCTCAGGGACTGGCTGGGCATCAGTCAGCAGGTGGAGAGCAATTGCATTGTGCACCACTTGTCTTTTCTTGGGTTTTCTATCTCTTTTTATCTTTATTTTTATTATTATATTTTATTTCAATTATTAACTGTTCTTATCTCAATCCACGAGGGTTTTTTTCCACTTCTTCTCCCCACCCCACTGGGGGAAGGCGGGGAGAGGAGTGAGCGAGCGGCTGCGTGGTGCTTAATTGCTGACTGTTAAACCACAAGTGTGAAAAATTGTTCCTTGCTTCTTCCTTGGGTTTTTTCTGCCAGTTGAAGCAATTGTTCTCCATCTGTCCTTCAGTACTTTACTTTCACAGCAGCTGCTTTGTGAATCTTCTAGCCTATGTAGTCCTTTTGGGTTTTGTAGAATAGGACCTTTTTAGTACAGAAAGAGAAGAAGAGAGCACAGGGCTTTGATCTTAAAATGAACCTTTACAGAACAGATCATCTGAAAGGAATACAGTGCATAGCAGCAAATTAAAATTAAGGAATTGGGAAAATGGTGGGAAACGTGTTCTTTATGTGCTTCTTGTATTTATCTTAGGTTTGTCAAAATGAAGAGAAGAACCATTCCACAGAAGAACTTAGCAAGTCTGAAATCCAGGAGGAGTTGAAAAAGGCTAATAGCCTTCCTAGTCTGACTCCTGGAATCAAAGCAGCAGATAAAGACAAGCAACCCCGAGAAGGTTTTTTTCATTTTCTTGGAAGCTTATTTAATATTGCAACAAAATCTTCTTTGGTAGAATCTAAACCCTCTACTTTCCAAGGCAAACCCGACAGATATGAAAAGGATTTACAGAACACAGATACCCTTCCGGAGGACATGCAGCCAAAGCGTTCGAAAATTGAAGAGCCTATTTGTTCTACAGCTAGAATAAAAGAGGATTCTGTAAATAAAGATGATGCTATCTTAAATAATATTGGGAAAGATATCTCACAGGATCCACAAGGAGGCTGGAAACAATCTGCAGATGCACAAAGGTAAGTTTTATAATTTATTATTAAATACAACAGTCTTTGTGCGTGTGTATGTGCACAGAACTGCCGTGACAAAGTTCTGCTGACTGTATGACAAATGACTGTCATTTCTAAGGATGGTTGGGGTGTCCCTGACTCGGCTGTGTGCAAAACTCTAGTAGCAACTACCTTAAATAGATGAGAAGTCGACTCCAACAAAATGTCATTTTAAAGAAGATTTTCTAGAAGTTTTCTCACTATGGCTAGATCCAGTTTAGATCCATCTAAGTGTGAAGAGAGGTTAAAGATGTGGCAGTTAGAAATACATTCAGTATTGTAGGTCTACTTAAAAAAAAAAAAAGTGTAAAGAGCTTATTTCCATCCATATTGTGGGCTAAATAAAGGTTTGAATGTTTGTCCTTTTTATATCTCACTAGTTCAGTGGTTTTACTTCTGCAAGTAAGGTTTCCTCATTTTTAAATTATCTTTCCTGCTTTATTTGACTTGGTGATTTTTGCTTATGTGTTTTGTTTCCCCTTGTTCTCTGGGGTTTTCCTGTAATATAAATAAGGTTATATAAAATACTCAAGTAGCCTAAATAGGGAACATCCTTAAAAGTCCTGTAGTATTTCCAAAAAAGATTTCCAAAAAAATGGCGCCAAGGGCACCAACGTGTGTTTGAGACTAGAGAAGCAAAAACATTGGCTGTGGTCCACACCATATATTACAAAATCTTTCTGATCGTGGCATAAACATAGGTAATAAACAAAAACATTTGTAGCTGTTATGTTGACTATTTAACTATAGGTGGGCCAGTACAGCATAGGTTTGGAGTTAGGTGTGCATGTATGCGTGTGGTAATTGTCCAGTTTTCGATAGGCATGTAGAATACGGACTTGTCCACAGGCAGTGAATCTGTACATAATATTTACTCAGATTTTTAATACTGCCCAGGATGTTTATTTAAAATTTAAGCCGAAAGTAATGATTTGGGGTAACCAGTAAGTCTATCACAGTGCTTTTGCTTGTATTGCACAATGGGGGGATGTACTGAGTTAGAAACACCTTTTTTTTTTTTCTTTTTAAGTTTTAAAACTACTTTGAGTTGCTCTCAGTATATTTATCTGTGACCTGTGAAGTGTTTCACCTCCATATAGGAGGTCAGAGAATTCCCGAAGTAGCTGCTTAATGAATTTCACTTCCATATTGGGGATGTCCCCAGCACTCTGTCCTTATTTATTATTCAGTAGACTAATAATTTGAGCTGTCATTCACTTTTATATTATAAATGTAATGGCTGATCAGGATCTGAATAGGGGATGTGATACCTATTCAGGTATCAAAATACAGTACTGTGGGTAATTAATAAGAATAATGGCTGTGTTCTCATGAGTACTCTGGTTTGGTCTGTGACGTGGTCGACTGGTTTTTATTACAGATTCTTATCATGGTAGCACGCATCTGACTGATGCTTTTTCCAAACTGCGTGTTGTAGCCCGGCACAGCCAATTTATGGATCAATACAGAAGAAAATTTCTCCTCCCCTTAATTGTTATCTGGAGAGGCCTAGGAGCATTATGTTATACAGTCTAGTTCCTGAACAAACTCTGTATTTCTTTAAAAAACCCTGTTGGACAGGCTGGCTTCCTGCCTCATTCTCTTGCTGTTTGCCGTTTCTGTAGTATGCTCTGGAAACTGGCAGGTAAGTCACGTGTCATTGTGCCGGGGCTATGCAGAGATACAAGAAAAATCACTCCTTGCCTCAGAAAGATCTCAGTCAAAAAAGACCATAATAGATCTTTTACACTTTTTACTTCATTCCATGTAGTTTCTGCCATATCTCAGCCTGCTTTCTGCTGTACTTCTTAATGTTTGCTCTTCTTCTCACTCTCTCCACCCACAGCTACTCATTGTATTACTCCGTTTGCAGTGGTAGTCTGGCCTCTATGCAGCTGTTCTTTTCTTACTGTCTTCCACAACAAAATCAGTCCTCTTATATGCTGTGGTCCTCTAACTTACTTTGAGTCTCTCCTGTCTCTTCAGACAAATACAAATCTTGGAGATTCAACTGAAGGCCCAATATGTGGTGAACTAAACATGGCAATTGGAGCCTGCAATAAGTGGATGAGAGACAGCCATGGTCAGCCCTTACAAAGTCAGTCTTTCTCTCTTTTTTTTTTTTTTTCTCCAGTAAGGAGCTGGTGCACATCTTTGCTTCCAGGAAGAAACCTCTGACTTCTGCTGGCTTTTCAAAGTGTACGCATGAGTTTTGTTTGACTTTCCCTTTTTATTGATGCCCTACAGGTCTATAAATAGGAGTGGTGAAAGTGACAGAACATCTTGGGATTTTGTTGCTGCTATGTTCATTTTATACTGCTGCATTTGAGAAGATCTTAAGCAGTAAACTGATAAGGTGCTGGGCAGTCTGTATGCAAAGTTTAGAGGGTCAGATGGTCTTAGTCTTCATTTGCTTCTCGTGAATTCTTCAGAACAGTATGGACTGTTTGTCCATTTGTCATTAATAAAAGCTTACAGAGTTCGGAAGGTGTGGGTATTAACTCACTGAAGTGACCTCTTTTTGTTCTGTGCAAGTATTTTTCTGGTTTGGGTTTCTTGAAATCAAAGTTGCAGTTGGCATTTTCAATTGACCATGTTTTGACATTGTCCTATATTGTTAGAAAACCTATGCAAATTGTTGTGGATTTTTCTCGGTATAGTTTACCAGTGTCATGGTCAGGCAAGCATACAAAAATGTGTGTTACTAGTTTGGAGGGTAGGGGTAAGTTCATGGGTATACAGAATGAAGTTTTTCCATGGAAAAATATATTTTTTTAAATGGAAGAAAATGTGTGGGTTTTTCATTGTAGCTGCTGTAAAATCAGGCAAACATTAAGCCACTCATTTTCCATCTAAGCTCATTCTCAAAAGTACAGTGTACATTCTGCCCTTTTTGGCTCAGGATATGAACATGTTAGACAATCTCTGTGTAACTTTTGTGTGTTTTCCTCTGCCTGACTACACAGGGTGAACTGTGTTTCTGAAGCGATTAGTAAAGAGAAATTGAAATGACAATGCGGAAGCAGAGGTTTGCGATTTACCTTTTAAAAAGTTTGAATCAAGGATACCTCTTCTTTCTGTTATGGAACTGATTATGCCAGGTTTGTTCTCTTTTAGTTTATAAAAGTTTAAAGGATATAGAGCAGTTTTTTCTCTTCAGTACTAGCTAGCTTCTTTACTAATATTAACTGACTGGTATTAAACTGTAAAAGTGCTCCTGATTGCTGAGGATTTCGTTCTGTAGGAACTACTAAGAAGTAGTTGGAAGTGGGTGCTAAAAGCACATGAATAATGATTGGGGTCTTGGGGGGAAGATGTAGCCCAAGGGAACAGGAAGGCCCCTGGGTACCATGAAGGGAAGGGATGGTATGAACGCGGTCTTTTGCTGATCTCTTGAAGATTGGGTCCCGAAAGGCAGATGAGACACACTAATGATCCATACAAATTCAAAGGTACTATTGATTCCATTGATTGTTACGTTAAACTGCAATTTTTGTATTTAATGAAGAGGCGAATTGAAGCTGAGCACTTCACAAATCCTTAAGACCACTGCATTATTAATCTTACAACTGTTTTCTTTGTCATGAGGAACATTTGAATTAATTTGTTAATTCTAAACTACTGTTAAATATTAAATTGGGGGTTATCTGTGGTTAGGGAGGAGGTTGCAATGATAAATGAAAGAGGGGCAGTTTTAGATTGCATAATTCCCATTGAGTTGTTTAAAAAAAAACAACAAACCAAACAACCTTTCAGAACTAAAATACCTACCACATGGTCTCAGACGCCTCTACCAGGACAACTTCATTAACCTCGTATCCTTAAAGCAGTATTTTGCAAAATACAAGGAAATCGGGCTGCTCTGACCTGTAGACTGAGGTTAATTTTACCCTCAGTGGGAGACCTGGTACTTGGTGAAGACTCAAGTTTCCAGGCCTTGAGCCAAGGAAAGTGGAACTCATGAGTTCAGTCTGTGGAGTATGTGTTTGTGAGGGACAAAGAGCGTAGGTCATGTTATTCCTCCATCACCGCAGCTGGTTGGCTCAAAGGTAATTGTACCTTAAGGGCTTCTGCTCCTTTAATCCAGACAGTGGCAAGTGGTAAAGGAGGAGCACAGAGGACAAAACCGTAAACCATGATGAATTTGGCAAAGTATTTAGACAGCAATTGCAGCAGACAGTAACACAATAATTGCAGCACTGAAGATGGATGAGGAGAGATGGGTTGGCCAGGTCTCCAGTTGTTGCATCCCTTAGTCTTCCATTTGTCTGGGATGGTTGATGATTTCCTTGCCATTGAGAAGTGAAGCAAGCAATTGGGCTTGCAGTGTTCTATGGAAGATTAATGATGAAGGTGTTTGGTTGGTAAAATATAAAATACGGTTTTAAAGTAATACTTATTTGGCTGTAAGCAGAAAAAAAAATGCAAAGTAAGGTATTTGCTACTAAGCATAGAAAAATATCTTATCTAAGATGGCAACTTTTGTGTAGAATAGTTCCCAGTGACAGAGGGGTAAGTATAAAAGTGAAAAGTTCGTGTTTAGTTTTAGCCTTTGCACTCCTTAATGATGTTAAAAGCCAACCTTTCACTGATGAAATAAGCCCTAAAAATAAAACCATGGAATAGTGGGGATGCACTTCACCTAATTTCTCACTGCTGAAAGTCTACATGAGAGAGATCAAGATTTCATAAAGTAGGTGACAAATACAAAACATGGGTTTGCCCCCATTATCTTTCTTTCCTGTCATGTAAAATTTTTTCACTTACACATATATTGCCTTTCACTAACAAGATACGATTTGTCTTCAAATTTGAGGCTGTTGTTCTACGACTCCTGAGAATTGGCTTCCTGCAGTACATACCTGCTGTCTTCTCAAAAATACCAGTCATGGGTAATAGGCAGTACTCTGGTTACTGAGAACACCACTCCAAAGATTTATTTTCCTTCTTTCTCCACCCATGCCCCATCACACTCCCCCGGGAATAAAAAAAAAAAAAAAAGTAATGACCCAGATCTGTTCTATTGACTGCTTGCCATTTGCCTGTTTTATAGTGATGTGCAAAGCAATAGTACTTGTGAAACTACACAACTTGTTTTGGAGTTTAGCAAGAAGCCTTACTGCATTGCTGAACATGGTTGATGAGATGAAAATCAAAGTAGTACACACTAAATGTTTTGATTATAAAATCCTGACTGCTGGTTAAGATGCTAACATCCCAATTCAACAAACTCTTTAAGATCCTGACTTCTGCCTTCTGTTATGAACCTTGTGGACTTGGAAGCGAGAAAGAACTCCCAACCCCACAAGTGCAGGGATTTTCTAAGTGTAGGTAGAAGAGGAGAGGGGGTAATTTCAAAACCAAATGCTCAAAACAGTATGCTGTCACACTTTGCCAGGAGCTGTCCTCATAATAGTTTAGCGAGAGCATTGCAAGCTATTTCATTCAAAAATGGATGTAACCTTGAGGAGAGACAAATTTCAGACTGTTTACAGTTCTACTATGTTAGACATTGTTGGGTTTTGTGAGGGGTTGTGGGTTTTTTTATTTTAAAGTCTAGTAGATATGTTGCTATACATCTAATTGCATAGCATTTCCATCTTAGTATTGTCAAAAATCCTGTCATTTTATTTTGCTTTTTTAGAAATATATCTGATAAAATCCTTCAGGTCTACATAATTCTGGTTAACATGTCTGTTTCGGAGCTTGTCATTCACTGTTGTGTTACTGGTCAGATGCAGGCTTGTGGTGATACAGAAACATAGCCCTTAATTTGTCTGGTGGATTGTGTATTGTGGTTTTGATTCAGTCAGTAGCGACAGCATTCATCTTTCCCTATGGATGTCTTTGACAGACAATTGGGAGTAAATGAACCGAAATTAAATCACTTAATTCCAAGTGGTGGCCTCTCAGGTAATTCCTGAGGAATAATGTAGAAGAGCGAGGAAGCTGCTGCATTTGTTGAAATCAAATCTGTCTTGTGGTCAGAGCTGTGACCTTCTCTGTAATTGCCTGCCCAGGACCTGTTTTACATACAGGACCCGAACACTTAAAACCATAGATGTACACATCACGTGGCAGTGTCTATCCGTCTTTGAAAGTATTTGTTTGGTGATGACGGTAAGAGGAAAACAAGAGCACTCTGATGGTTACTTCTATTATAATAATACCTGTATAAAGATTCCCATTGTACAGACAAATATATAAGTATTTATATAGTAATATACAGCCTGTCAGACTGAAGAGACAGCTGCTTCCCTTTTTCGTTAGAGGTTTGCTTTGGTGGTGGCTCTGGGGAACACCAGGACAGCTGTGGCCCCTGGGTGGTCCTGCCAGCACATGCCCTGCATGCTTACAAGCACTGCTGTTTGAACCTGCACTCGTTACCTTTGGTCTTAATTCCCTGATGCAATTTGCTACACAGACACTTGAAGCAGCACAAGGAGGAACAGGGGGCGGGGCAGATGTGGGCATTGTGGGGTGAGGAAATGGGGAGGGAGGAGGGGGACATAGTACTTCATCTTCCAGTGGCTTTCTGGCATCTGCCTTCAGAAACTGACCATAGAAGTGCAGTGTTGTTCACTTGCTGGTGCTCAAATGGGTAGGGAGGCATTGCTGAGGGTGACCTGCTGGTGCTTGATGGGTATAAACTATGTGGGTAGCTCCACCCTTCTGGGACAGCCAAATATGGCCCCAGATTGATTTGGAAGGCTGTTCTGGGGAAGGATTGGGATCATCCTGCCCCTAAGTCTTTAGGTGAACTGAGGAAGGAGGCCTCCAGGCTGTTGCAGGGGTATACCCAAACTGCCATGGAAGGATTTAGTGTTTGGTCACTAAAGAAGAGGGCTTCATTATTCTTAAATCTTTTCTTCCAGACACATGTCTCTTCACACCTCAATTTGAACAAGCTACCCTTTTACACTACTCACAGACTTTCAGATTTTGATGAGAGCCCATGCCTGTGTGGGTCAGCTGAGACCTTGTCAGGACAGGTGCTGTGCTGAGACTTAGCGACCAATTCCAGCAGTGGGGTGGGTGAATTTCAGGGCTCTGCTGTAGGAGAAATGCAGGCCCAGGCCTGCCTGCCAGGGAAGGGTACCTGCCCAGAGTTGGGACGTGGGCCAAAGGAAAGGTTCCTGTTGGCACCAAAGCAAAGATTTCTCTGTTTCTGAAGGATGAAAGCTTCTTAGTTTAAGAGTAATTCATAACAGATGCATGCGACGCAAAATTGAGCTAAAGTAATTAAGCTGAGAATTAATTCACTGGGTTATTTTTTCTACTTTTTTTAATAGAGTTGTTCAACTTTGCAATGTATTTGATTAATAGAGACTGTTTCTTAGAACATTTTACAGTGTGATTTTTTTGAAGTTAAGAAGCTACCTGCAATGTAATTGTTCAGGCCTCCTAGGCCTTTACTCGTCAATAACGGCTTAAACCTCATACCTTCATCTTTACTGTTGTTGGGGTGACAAGTAGTGTCCGAGAGTGTGTATCACTGAGTTCCTGCTTTAAGTAGTCAGATGGGTTGCTAGAACATGCAGTCACCTTTGGTTGCCTCTTCAGAGCACACGCAGCACCTATGTAATGCTCAGAGACAGGTCCTGGTATAATCTTCCGCTGACAGATCTGCCTTACTCCCCCTAGCATCGGTGTATGTGAAAGGGAAGAATAATATTTTTGTTTCTGGCATCCCAAAGTCAGGCCCTTTGGTTTCCTTAACACATCTGAAGCTACACCCTTTTCTGAGAGTAGAGGGATGTCCTAGCTTTAATTCTTCATTACGTAGGAGGAGCAGCTGAATGGCTTTCTTGAGCCTTAAGAAGAAGCAGCTAAGGGGTGACCTTACTGCTGTCCTCAGCTCTCTCATGGAGGCCTTAGAGGAGATAAAGGCAGACTCCTCTGAGACATGTGCTGCTGGGATGAGAGGCAACAGGAACATGGGATATTGGCAAACGTGTTTTTGCTGTGAGAGTGGTCAAACCCTGGGGCATGTGCACAGGGTTTCTGTCCCGAAGGCCCATCCTCAGAGGTGCTCGGAAGTGGTAGGACGAGGTCCTGAGCACCCTGAGCTAGTTGGTCCAGCTTGGAGCAGGGGTTGAATTGAACGATCTCCCACGGTCCTTTCCAGCCTGTGTTACAGCTCTGTGCCCGAAGGCAAGGCTGTCTCTCACAAGGCAACTTTGTGCCATCCAGCTTCTGAATGGGATTTGCTTTCCGTAGGGATTCGCAGCATGTTATAACCCCTCCTTGCACGTCAGCGTGAGGCAGCACGTGGCAAACTGCTTCAGAGGCAGCACAGACCACGCTTTGCCTGTTCTCTGGCAGAGGCAGGTCACGGGCATTTGGGCACCTGAATACCTGAGTGCGACAGCGGGGAAGGGAGGGGTAGCTGGCCGAAGTGTGTGGCGTGCAGAGGGCCGAGAGTGGCAGGTAGGTGTGCATGGATCCCTCCCACGGGTACAGGCAGAAAGGTTGGCGTGATCCCAGGCCTTTTGTGCTGGTCTGGGTCTTGCAGCTGCTGGTGTTTTGGGTCAGCTTGATCTGTGCTTTCTTCCTTCAGACTCAGAGTAGGGTTGCTTTCCCAGATGTGGGAGATAATCAAGAAGTACTACTGTGAAGGGCAAGGGGAAGGAAAAGCATTCATTCCAAGGTCACAAAGACTGTATTTGCTTTTATTAAAATTGTCATTGACTCTTAATTGTCCTTATGGAACATTAGCTTTGAAACTTCCTGCAGAATCAACTATGTGCAAATCACTTTGTTCAACCAAACTTTTGACCTTTTAAAATATACATTGTGAAGTCCCAGGACACCACGTATTTCAAACTTCAGATTTGAATCATGAAGCTATCTCCTCTGGCTAAAAAATAATTTTCTTTCATCTAAATTGTATATGGCAACTTTTCAGTTAGCCCACAGTGTCTTTTTTTCAATAAGGCTTTTATTTTTTCCATTTATGAAGATCTGACATGAGTGTAGAAACCAGCTGGCTGGCTAAGTTGGATTCCACCAGGAGGTTTTCCAAAGTGACTTTGAGACAGTTGTTTCCAGACAAAGGACCTTAACATAATTTTTAAAAAGTTGTCAGTTAAGTATGCAGTAGGAAGAAAGCTAAGTGGAAAAAATTAAAATAAACAAGAGCATAATTTTAAAATAGTCAGGGAGGGGTAGACAGGAACCACAAGCGACATACCAATTTAGATCAGTGGTTTCCAGCCAGTAGCCTGGAGATCTTTCTGGGAGCTACTTCTGAGGGGTCTGTGAGAGGAGATTAGGGGAAACATGCACATGTACGCTTGAAAAAGTGGAAGGCTGCTGGGCCGGGGAGAAAATATCTGGAAGAGTGAAGTATGAGAGAGAAATGGCCATTGCAGGTCTTGGGAGAGCCAAGTGTAACATGCTGCAGAAACAGGCCAGCCAGCAGTATGCTTACACTTTGTCATGAGCCCAGAGCTAAGCAGTAATGCTGGGTGTAAGGGGTTTCTAGCATGGATGCTGTAGCTGTGCTGCCTGGGGATCTGAGGTGCTGTATCGTGCTCTATGATCTTCTTCTATCTTTTTGAAAATAGCCTAGGGTTGTCTGCTTTCTGCATTATTGTATGGTATGAATATGAAGATAGGAAGGATCACCATCTTGATGACATACTCTTGCAAAAGATGCGAACAGTGTAGTCTTTATGGACGGACTGAGATGAGGCATTCAAGGTAGTGGGTTTCCTCCTGCTTCAAAACCAACAAGATTGTTTTATAACTAATGCCACTTTCTGGGCAAGTTACACAGGATGTCTGTCATATGAGATGTTAGAAGATGTTCCCCTCTCCTCCTTGAACTAGCCCCCCCGCCCCCCTTGAACTTTTTATTTCTTTCAGAAGAAATCTCTACAAGTACCTACTTTTGACAAATTTAACATAACTTATGTTGACATCCTCTCTTGTTGCTGTCAAACAGTCTTGTGAAACTGAATTAAGGCTTTATAGGGAATTGAATAGCTTCCTGTGAGGAAGGGAAAGAAGGAATCTACCAGTGTTTGAAATATATGACAGAATACACACAGGGTTCTGTGTATAATCAGGTTTTCGTCTGTATCATATAAGTTGAAAAAAAATTTTGCAAAGAGTTTTTCAGGTAAATTCTGAACTGACATACTCTTTTGGTGATCAGAAATGAATTGTTACTTTAAATGTCTGTGAAACAAGTCTCTAGTCACACTTTCAAAGGATTTTCTGTGACACAGCCTGCTTCTAAATATGTTTCATAAGATTTAACAGCTGAATTGCTGCTGCCGCATAGGAACATGGGTTGTCATTTTTACACATCTTGTTGCATGTTAGCATTTGGATTGAACACACATCCATGTGCTCTAAAAATAAATGCATTAGGACTAAAAGGTTTGTTGGGAAAATTTTTGTAATATGCTGAGCAGCAAATTCTTTATCAAAGGTCAGAGATCCTGAAATTGCCACATCTGTGGAGGAGAGGTTCGTTCCATTTTAAAAGAGCATCCACTGCAGAAACTCTTGGTAGAGGCCGGTCTCCAGGAGAGCAAAGCTGTGTGTTAGGAGATACTGGCAGAGGACAACTACAGGATGAGGCTTTGCAGCTGAAACAGTGCTGTAGCCACTGCTAGTCAGGATTGGGTTTGTGCACAGTGCTCCATAGGGCACGTTGCTTTGAGTCTTGCTCAGACTTTCAGATTGATCAATCGGAGCATAAAATTCGCTCAGAAGACAAACAGAGCAAAAAGAATTTGGAGAAATGACAAAGGGCACCACATAGGCAAAAGTAAACTTCTGAGTACATTTGTTTTGCCTGACCACGTGTAATAAATGGTATAACTATTTGTTGGGATCTGTGGCTCAAATCAATGTAGATGTAGTACCCCATCATGCTGTGTTCTCCTTGTCATCTCTCTATAGGCAATCTTCTGTAAAATTAACCTATTCATCCTATTTCTGGATGCTTTGGGTTTAAGAATTGCTGAGTTTATGGGAGAAATTTGAAGGCAAAGTTGGGTATGGGAGAGAAACAGACAGATGTTTTCCAGGTTTGTGTGAGAGCACTAGTTCTTGCCACGTGGTTATAGATAAATTCTGAATTCTTCCCACTGCATATCAGACAAAAGATCAACCATTAAATGAAAGACACTCAGTAAAAGTTAATTGTCATTGAGCTGTTTATTCAAAATAATGCCTTGGTTTTGGTGGAAACGAGTGTTTGGTACCTTGCAATACCATTAATGTGCTCACTTTAAACATGTATTGTTATAGTTTTCCTTTTCAAGAATCCATAAAACTTGTTTGGAGAATTGGTGCCAACCTGTGTTCTGTCTGTTTTCTTGAAAGATACTTTATCTGGATTCAGGACAGTTGTAGACCAACTTTTATTTTGAGGTTGGACAAAGAACAGGAGAGCTGATGAATTTTGTAAAAGCTTAATAGTAATTATTTAAGACATTTTGACCCCATTCTGACTTAACGGGGGAGGTTACTCAGTAAGGTTAATTCTGAATGAGAGCATGATCAGGTCTTACATTCTGAAGATTTATTTCTGTTATGACCATGACTGATGCTGAGTGAATGTAGTGTACTGTAGAACTCAACAGATCCTTCCCCTGAGATTTTTAGGATCTCTGGAGCTTTGGAAAATATTTAGAAATATTTTCTAATGTAGAAGAAAGTATTCCGCAAGAAAGTGGAAAAAATGTAGGGGTTTTTTTAAGGAAAGAAAAAAAAAAACCACCCAACTTCCAACTGTGTTTTGTTTTCTTTCACTCAGAAATGTGTATTTTTCTTTGAAGATGTGTGAATGCTGAAGACAGCAACTTTAACAAATGGTGTGTGTGATGTTTAACAGCTACCACTGCTGGTATCTCTGGAAACCAAACTAGTGGTATAGAAGACTAAATGTAGGCATCTAACTTTGCAAATGCTTGGGAGACATGCTATTTATACACAACTTTCCTGTTTCCTCTGTAACTTAATATACCTGGCTAATAAACCCTATATTGAGATTCTGCTGTAGCCTTCATCAGAGATTACAATGAATTTAATCCCAACAGAAACTTCATTTTCAAGTTCTCGCAGTGTCTAAGTTTCCATATTCATGTATTTTGACATTAGCTTAAATATACCTGGCATGCATATAAATGAATGTTTATATCTCTGTTTTAATGTTTATAGATATCAATAATTTTAATTTTAGTTCACTTGTACTCTTTGCATGTCCAAATACTGCACAAGGAGGGAGTTTACTTGTGGTTTTAAATAGTGTTAAGTTCCCTCTTCAAAATAAAATTAATATTGAAGTAAGAATCTGGGCCTCTAAGACCTTGACAGAAAGAAGATTCTATTTTAGACTGGTAAATCCACTGCATTTTTATATTCTTCTATACCTGTTGAGAAAATACATACTCAGAATCCATACAGACAATATTTGAAGTTGCAGTTACTCAATGATACTCAAATAAACAGAATTATTTACTTTGCTGTTCAGTTTTCCTTGGTAAATTTATATTCTGTTTCTCACTTGCATTATTTGTCCTCAACCCTAGAGCTGTAATAACTTCTCAATAAATGTGAACTAAGGCCAAGCTGCAAAGGGCTTTTTGCCTATTGCAATGCTTTTATATTAGAAATCAAAATCTTAGTTACGACCCCCCTACCATTTTTTTTTTTTTTCCCCTTAAGAGACTCTTCTGAAAGGAGTATGACAATTTCCCAGACAGGTGAACGGCCACTTCCAGCCACTGCGTTAGCAGACGTAGGGCAGACTGGATAAGAGTTTGAAAGGGTTTGTTCTTGGTTTAGGTGGAGGCTGAGGCAGAATGCAGTTTAAGCACAGGCTGAGCCTCTGCTTTGTCCTAAAGTGAATGGAAAAGCTGACGGTCACATTGTTATTGTCGTTGCCTGATATTTGTGAGACTTCTTTAACTGATAGAAAAACAGGAGGGGAAGGAGAGAAACATTAGAAAGAAAGGGGAGTATTTGTGATGTCTGTTAGTGTTAAGAAAGAAGAAAAACTGCTTATTCAGAAAATTGAAAGTGACAGGCTCTGAATTTATCCTCAGTATTATCAGAAAGAGCAGTGAAGGATCAGGATCACAGTTTTTCCATGGTGATTCGTTTGTTATTTTATGCATTCACTTCTTTTGCTACTAAATTTAAGACTAATGAATGGCTAGATCTACCAATTCCTTGCCACGTTTCTGGGCCTTCTCCTTTCAGTACTTCTTCCAGCATTCAGGCAGTCTTCATTTTTACCTGATCTCCATTCACTCTATTTCCTTACACCCCTGTGGTTCAGAAAGCATCCCCTGTATACTTTCTTTTCTTCACATGTTTTGCTTCTCCTTGTCCTGTTTCTTAACAGTATGTTGAGAACTTGGATAAAAATTTACATTTCAATTCAATATTTTAATGAACTCTAGTTCAGTTTGGTTTTTTTCAGTTTCAAAGTATAACCTGCTTTAGTAGGATATAACAGCTTCACAAAAGTACGCTTATTTCTGTCACTGCAAATGTTGACTTGCAGTGGCATTTATAAATAGAAATTCCATTGTCTAGTAGAAAGCAAATGAAGGAAGTTGTTTATAGCAACATCTACTCTTTGCTACTATTTGCTTTAAGTTGGCTTTTTCAGTAAAAGGTAGTGTGTGTATCATTTATCACACAAACCCATATTTAGGAAGAGCAGAAAAAGGAGGAAAATAGTGTTGTGTTCAATCTACAGTTTGTGCTAACCTGTGGAGGAAAACAGTATTGTACATCATCTACAGTTTGTGTTAACCTGTATTACCACACTACCTATTTAGATCGTCTGTCTTGTGCTGATAATGATGATCCTTGTTACAGGCAGATGCAACGGAAGCCAGAAGCACCTGCAGTCACTTATGCAACATATCGAGGTTCTGCAAGGATTAGGCAGCTACTGAAGAATCAGTCAGAAATGGCTGAAAAAGGACGACAAAGTACTGAGAAGATAAATGCTTCAATGATTAAAGAAAACGGAGAAATCCAAACAACTGTCTCTCCAAAATCAGGACATTTAATAAAAGAAAATGGAGAAGATGAGGGTAAAGGTCACAAAGATGATGACATAGTAAATTCTTCTGCAATTAAAACGGGAAGAATAAAGTCTGGTAAAGTTCAGCATTGCTTGGGTAGCAGTAAACATGAAGTAGCTGCAAAGGCCACAGCATCTACTGGGTTGTCTCATGAGATAGACGTAAAGCATACACCTGCTTTAGCTGCAACAAAAGTTAAAAGGACATATTCACTAGATTCATTATTATCATCTAGTAGTAGAAACAGTGAGGTCCTAACCAATTCCACTTCCCAGATTACCAATTCCCTTAAAATGAGTTCTGCAAATGATTTGGTTGGAAAAGAAAGTGGACTGCTGGGAGAAACAGAAGCTCTGTTTCAGACAGACGAAAATGTCACTTCTAACTCTGATAAAGAAAACAATTATAGTAAAACAGCCAATAAGAAGTCCACAAAAGAAATGCAGGATGATTGCTTACATTCACCCAAATCAAAAAGTAAGACAGTTAATGAAGAACTGCAGGTGAGTAAGGGAGAATTTTGCTGTAATCATCAAATGGATAGTCACTTGGAGCTAATGTTGGATGTCCAGATGCTTCATTCCAGTACCACTACATTTCAGCAGCAAGGAGATCAGCATATAGGCAGTGCAAATAAAGATAGTGATCCAAGGAAAAGTGATACACAGAAAATTGTGTCAGCTCTAGAAAGAGAGCAAAATCCTCAGAACTTTCTAGCTACTGTTCTTTCACCTTTTAATGAACAAATACCCATGTTGCTTAGCATGGAGTCCAAAGGAGAAAAATGCATAGCCACAGGTAATCTAACTACTTCAGTGTCATCTATTAAAAATGATGAAGATATAGTCATGGGCAGGGGAACTTACAGTGAAGAACTGAGTGAGTTGGGGAAACCAATGCACATACAAAATGATTACCAGTTAATCCATGTGGAGAATTCTAAATATACTACCACACAGCAGACTGGTTTACCTTGTCTAGAGACTGAGGGTGTGGAAACAATGAAGGTTTTATCTGAGGTTCCAGCAGAGAATCGTGCCAGTGTATCACCATGCATACATGGGTGTGAAAGTGTGAAATCTACCTTCGATGAGCTGACAACACCTCTCTCTGTAAGTTGTGAGTCTTTTTTTGAAACTGGAGGCTGTTGCTCAGCTTCTCTTCATCCTAGTTGCAAGTTCAAAAATAAAACTGTAGGGAAGAAAGAAGTCAGTTTAAAAGATGTTGGAGGGACACTTTCTCTTCCTGATCTTGAATATCAGAAGAGCAAATCTTTTGATCCTGTAGAGATGAGTCTCTCAGAAAACTCTGTTCCTGTCCACAACCATGGTCCTGTTTCCCTTGAAACTGTTCAAGACATTCGTGCCAAGGCATTAGTTAGGCTTGCAGAAGATAACACAGCAAAACCTGCACCTTGCCCTTCAATCACTGTTGACAGGACAGGTGATCATACTCCTGCTGCTTCTAAAGTTGAGGAGACTGATATGACTGAGGTTGCTCTTGTTTCTTCTGAGTGTAAAGACTGCATCGTTGGACTTTCGTCTCCTGTTTCTAAGCCACAAGAAAAAAAATTGGAGGTTTCTCATTCTGCCTTGAGATATGGAGGAAGGTCTTTGACCAACCATTCTGCTTTCATCTGTGAAAAAGACAGTGTAAACATCATTTCTGAATCTCCACCCATTTCTGAAGACAGGTGTATTAATTTTTCTTCCAAGAAGGAAAACAGTAATAAGCCTAGGATATCGCCCACAGTACTTGATTATTCATCTGACAACCAAGGAAAAATGTCTTCTCCTGCCCCTAACTCTGAAAATGGCCACACTGCTAGATGGTCTGCTGCTGCTGAACAGGACAGCTTTATTTTTCCAGGTGCTGAGTCTAGGAGAGTAGTTCCTGAGGACAGAATGACTGAGATGCCACTTTGCTCAGGAGACCTGAGAGCTGGTTCTCTGGAGCCTGAGCTTACTTCAGCTACACTTGATAGCTCTGCTGCTGGAGAAGATGTGGGGAGTGTTTGCATCCCCAGGCCCGCTTCACCTACTCTGGCATCCAGAGAAGCCTCCAACCTTTCTGTTTCTGCCTTGGAAATAGTGGACGTTGCTCAGGGGAACAATAATTCTTCCAGTCACAGAGCTAGTAATGGGGCAGAGGCGGCCTCCTCCACACAACAGACTGACAGCAGTGTCTTGGCAGAGGTAATGCCATCACTCATCTGTCCTCTGAAGTCTTTGGAAACGGTGTCCGAGTCAGCCTGTACTGAGAGCGTGTGCAGAAATGTGGTGGGACACGTGAATCTTGGTAATTGTGTTTCTGCTCTCTCAGAAGTCCCTTCGGTGGCAGATGACCAGACAGCTGCTGCACTTACAGTGTTAAATGAGCTCTGCTCTGAGGAATTATGGGAAGATACCAATGTGAAGGGACAAGAACGTGCTAAATTCCAAGATACTGCTGGTTTGTTTAAAAAAGCTGAGGAAATAGTGGACTCAGTTTTACACTTGGCTATAGAAGAAATAGTAGCAAAACAAGCCATTGGTGTCTGCCAGCTTTGTGGGAGCAAGGATAGTTTAATAAATATGGATATTCTAAATGATCAGAAAGCTGAAACTGTACAGCTGGAAGCAGAAGAAATCCAGTCAGCTGTGCAGTCATTAAACCATTCTAATGAGAGCAGTGGAGGAGGCTCATCTTCATTTACAGGAAATGAAACAGTGGATACAGATAATCAAGATGAAAAGATACTGTCTTACATCCCTGATAAAATTGACCTACATACTGCACTAGCTCTAAAAGCAAAGGAAACGACTGATGAAGTCATTAACTCAGCCAAACAAAAACTGGCATCCAATCCGTGGCAAGGCAGTGAGAGTGAAAGGCCTTCTGAAAAGGTTGAGCCTAAACCTAAGGCTGAAACTCCAAAGATTTTGAACCTGGATATGAAGTTACCTGCCAAAACAAAGGAACCAATAGAGAAGAAGGAAACTCGGGGTGTAACTGTAAACTCTGAAAAGGCAGATTACTCAGGTCCTCCTTTGCTTCCAAATAGTATGGAAAATGGCATAGATTGGCCCCAGAGAGGTGAAGAGATACCAAATAATACATTTACATGTCAAACAAACGGATTTCTACCCACTGGTAGTTCAGCAAGGCCAGAATCTGATCTTATGGCACCAGCAAAAGAGAGACACGATAGAAAGGTGTGTGAACATCTGGCTGCAGCAGAGATGCATGGCAAAGCTGGAGCATCAGCAACTAGTAGAAAATCCGATGGATCTTTACGTTTAGTACATAGAGATGCTACTGTGACTGAAGAGCTGCTTTTGTCATTGCAGTTAAAAGATTCATGCAATAATACAAATATGCCAGAGTGCACGTTGCTGCCAACTGTAAATGTTAATTTCTCATCTTTTATGCCTGATGAAGAGTGTATTGGCATGCAGAGTGAATCCAAAGACCAAAACAGTCCTCAGGGGGCTCTGGAATGCAGTGCAGAGGACACTCTGTATGAACACTGCAGAAAAGAGGCTGCAGAAGAAGTACCTGCACAAGTAAAAGCAACCTTAGAAGATTCAAAGGCAGTGAAGAGTAAAGAGGAACTAGCAGAAGGGGCAAGTGAGATGGCAGAGGTTAATATTGGATTAAATAAGCAGTTCACTGTACCTGAATTGTCTGTTACTGGAGAGGACAGTGAAGGGAAAAACTGCTTCAACACAGTCTTTGCCCAAAATAACGAGAAGCTGAAGCAGGTACAAATGAAGGATCAAGATGCGAAGATAAATGATCAGCTTGAAGAAAATGGTCTGGACAGTGGTGATGACATGAAGGAATCAACAGATCTCTTGGCCTTTTCTCCACTAATTGAACAGTGGGAAAACAGTTCTTTTACTATCATTTATGAAGGTGCCCTTCAAACTGAGAACAAATCTGTCTCAACTGATGATATGCAAACTGGTTCGCTTTCTTCTTCTGATTTGCCTTCTGATAATACAGATCATCTACTGTGTGAAAGAGCAAAGACTAAACATGAGCCAGCCTGTCTTTATGGGCAGGATAACAAGTTGAATGAAGCAACAGATAGCCGTAGCTCGGAGTCATTTCTGAGCATGGAGGCCAAGCGCTATAGAGTATATCCTTTATCTTTGTCTCCAATATATGAAGACGACAGCTCCCAAGAAGACTTACTTTCCACAGATGTGTCGCCAGAAGGCCATCCTAGTGGAATATCTAAAGATAACACTGACCACTCTTCTGTGCTTTCCCTTCTTCAGTCAGTTTCTGAGCGCTTGCAGTTTACTACTCAGTTCAGTAAAGAGGAGGAGGAGGGAGTGGAGGACGAGGAGGAGGAAGAATCATCATATGAAGAAAACGTGCTTGATGTTGACAGAGAAGATGACGGTCTTTCCAGTCGGTGGAGAGGAAATTTAAGATCAACCCTTCAATCGATTGACCAAAATAGATCTTTGTTTCCTGAACAACCACTTTTTCTTTCAAGAGAACAACTGAACTCCAAGGAGCAACCAGAATTGTTTCCAGATGCGGCTTCTCCCAGTCAAACACCCTGTAAGCCAGTTTCACAGAAAGCTGATTGTGCTCTAAAGCGTCCTCCTACAAGTGTGTACTACCAGTATTTGAAATCTGCCAGCAATTGCTCCTCTGAGAAGGGGTCCAGGTTTGGAAGCATTCTCCAGGATATGTTGCAGCCAAAGATTCACTGGTCTCAAGACAACACCATGCCAAAACTGGGAGAATTGTCAGCGGTAAGATGACGTGTCACATAATATTAATAATCAAAGTGATTAGCACAGATCTGTCTCCCTTTTCTCTTTCCTCCCTTTTTAAGGTTAATTTTTTTATTATAAACAAAAGTAATTAGGCTGTTCAAGATCATAGTTTTTTTTAAAAAGTCTGATAAAATAGTTTTTTAAAAGGAGTTTTCTTGGTTCAGCACACAGGTGAAAGTGACTTAATTGTAAAACAGAAGATGTGAACAGAAAACATAATATGAAAATATTCCAGTCTGTATAACAGCAAAACACAGACTTGTCCGTGTTAAGGACATTTCAACCTGAAGATGATGGAATTGCCTTTTGTATGAAAATTCTTTCATTTCTTCCATGTCTGAGATTAGTAGAGCTGTATTGTCCAAAAAATGTGAATATCTGCTCACTGGGTTATTTGATTGTTTCATCACAGAGGCTTCTACAAATTGTAGCTCAGTTAGCAAGTAATATAGCTGCTTTTGTAGATTAACGTTTCTTTTTTAGTTTATTTAAAGGAATGCCAGATGAGGGTATGGAAACAGTTCTTCCAATATTTAGAAATTGAAAATGCTGCATAGACCAAAATGCATAACTGAAGAAGAAAGTCTTTCCGTGATGTTGGGAATATTTCAGTCCATGTTAAAGGCCTCTTTTGGTTTTGCCCCTGTTAAGACATGCAGTTTATTCTTTGCTGAGAAAGGATAATACATTTCCAGAAGTTATAACTATCATAATAGTTCTTCGTTTCTAGCACTTGCTGCTTTCTGCTGATTATTTGATTCTGTTAAACTATTTACACTAACTGAATGACAGTGAAACAAATCTTGGTTGTTTCTGCTAGTGACAGTTCATACATTTATAGGAATAGTGGACCCAGAATTATCTGTCTATGCTTTGTGCTGCTGTTGTGGATGTTAATAGTTGTTCTCCATGTCCTTTTAATTTCAGAACCTCATTGACAGGGCAAGTCTCAAATACAATCCAAGACCGGGAAAGGTAAGCAGAATTTGTGTCACATAGATCAATATGGTACATGGAATAATTCGTTATACCAAAATTTTTGAATGGAAAGCAGCTGAAGTTGTCAGTCTGGTTTTCCGTATTTTAATGGTGCATATGTTTGCACTTGCTAATAATGAGATTATATTATCAAAAATCCTGGCACTAGTAATTTTACTGTATTTCCATCAGCATCTGCTGTTTTAGTTCAATAATGTTTCATAAAAGAAGAAAATGTGTAGCATATCACTTGAGTGGGCACAAAGTGAAACAGGTTTTATTCCAAACAAAAAATAACTGTCTATGCTGTTAGATGAAATAGGCCCTCATTTGTATGCATTGTATGTTGTTTCAGATTATTATTTATGATATTTATGGTGACAAAAGTAAACAAGAAGTTCATTCTGATGTGCTAGATACCACGTCCTGGATCTTTGCCGTTGGAGCATTACTTAGGATAATTAGAGGATGGTAAGAAATCCAGGTCATATTTAAATAGATTCTTTCCAAAAGACTGTATATGTGTTTTGTATTTTCATTTCTTTTATTTACGACACACGTCTGATCTGCAAGAGTATCTTTTTCTTTCTTTATAATTAGACTGATACCAATGAAAAAAGCATGAAACAAGGCTTCAAATGCTGCAGTACAAAAAAAAAATATTGTTTCTCCTGGGAACTAGCTTCAAACAGAAAGTTTCTAATAGAACCACAAGTAAGTTTAGACTTCTTGCCTGAAGTGCTGAGACAGTACAGCCATAATCATCACTGGAAGCATGTGTATGCCAAAGGAAATGTTGGTTTGTTTTTTTTTTTTACGGTTCAGTTTCATTGTACAGTAGCTTTTGCAAAAGGACCATAAAATGAAACAGTCTCGGCTGCTGTTTGTAATGTAGCATTTAGAGGAATGTGGATGCAGAAGGATTTATAAGTACCTTTAAGGTAGATTTTTGCAAGTGTTTCTTAGTTTGTTTGGGGAAGCTAGGACTGGGACCATGGCATTTGTTGCATTGGAATTTAATTGGTGGTGCTTACAGTGAATGTTTCTGACTGTCAGCCGTAGTAACAATGCATGTCACATTTATGCAGTTTTGAGGCAGCTCTGTTTGGTTTTGCATACATTTCTTCCACATCCTAAGAAATACTGAATGCCATTATTAGTATGTATATGTTTTATGCCTTGCATAGTATCTGCCTGAACAGGATGCGTTTTGATGTGTCAATATATGTGTTCTGGCAAAATAAGGCTTTTTGTTTATATTGTGTTTTAGCTGTATCTTTATACGATTAATATTTTAAGTTATGTTAGGCTACGTCCTGGACAAGAACAGTGTATTTTACTTTTAAAGCACAGAAGTACAAGCCCTGTACTTATCTAAAGTGAGTGTGACTGCTGAGGGACAGCATAAGAAAGGTCTGATAGTTGGCTTGATAAGAAGATCTCATAACCAAGCTTTCCAGCAGATGTGCTGTATAAGGACAGTCTTACCTAAAGAGCAACAGCTGAGTTCATGATATCATTATTACAGTTGGATTTTTTATGAGAAACCGAAGTTCCAGGGTCGGAAATATGTACTAGAAGAAGGAGAGGCTGTGCTGGATCACCTTTGGGATCTCCCGGGCGTGAAACATCATCGAAGAAACATCCCAGTTGGTTCAATCAAACATGTAACAAAGGTATAGACTTTGTTAATAATATGCTCACATACATAATTAATTTCTGTTGGCAGTAGCAGTGTATTACTAGCAATGGACAATGTGTGTATGCTGTGTTTCTGATTTTATTCAGATTTACTATGAATCACGTTTTTCACCTTCAAGGTAAATTCCAGGGCTTTTTCTGTGCTAAATTTCCCTTTCTTCCTGAAAGTAATGAGCAGATGGATTATCTTTCTTTGCTACCACCTTTATGTGACACAGTGACTCCACTCTTTTTAGATGTTTACATGTCCAGTTAATTGAAATTAAATGGAATTAATTAATATTTTTCAAAGAATTGTTTATCTTAAGCTTGAAACTATCTACTGTGTCTGTATGGCTTCTGTTTCAGAAGTTAGTAGGTGGGTTTCCAATCCTGTTTGTACATCATATCCTCCAAAAATTGCTGTCACTCCCTCTACAGCTTTGTGCCATCTGTAGGGTTTCCACGTGGACAAGTGGTACACCTACAGCATCTGGCTCTGTATACAGAGGCGTTTTGTTGAAAAGATAGGAATCAAATGCCTAAAACTAAATATAAAGCATCAATTGTTATTCAGTGAATGAGGAATATATTTACCAGATCTTGTGATTTAAGAAGACTTAGGGCTCTTGTTGTTTAGCATAACATTCTAGTTATTCACAGGGCAATGGCCCTTTACTGTGAGTGAATTAACGTTTGTATCACAATGTGAAAGTTTTTCAGAAAAACTGGTGTTTCTCTGTTCCTTGCTGGTATAGAGGTCACTTTAAAATTGATAACCTTTTTGTCATCAGGGGCATAGTGTCATAACAACTAGGAATACGTTTTCATTCTCTTAAAGACTTAACAATAAATTCAAAAGAGGCTGGCTGAGGGCATGAGTAACGCAGTCAACATTGATGTGAGCTAAACAAATTAAAAGCATTTGACCAATACGGCATATGAATATTGATTAATAACGTGGAATGCAGCTAAATAATTAAAGAAATACCACAATAACATGTGGAACTATGGTCTGAAGCCAAGGGAAGCTGAGTGTGTCTTGGGTATTAAAGAAAACCATTGGATAGGAAAGAGACTGTGGTTAGCTTCATCATGCTTGATAAAAATCTTTCTAATACAGCTAAGTAGGTTGAAGCGTTCTTCTTCCAGTATGTGGTTCATTTGTGTGGAACACAGATGGAAAGCTTTGTTACAGTACACTAGTTCAATAATCAACACTGTTTCTCATGTTCCTAACCTCTGGCAGGTATGGTTGGTTGGGAGGACTTCTGCTGTTAGTCCATAGGGCTGTATGGAGCCAGTGTGGGTGTGGAACTCACTAAGCCAGGTTTTGTCCTCTAAACCTTGATTTGTGAAAGCATCCCTCTTTTTTTAGGTTGTTCTTCAGCTGCTGTGGAACTACTTTTAGAAGATAGTTTGCTAAAGCACTATCTTATTTACTTACTTTTTATGAAAAGTATAGGCATTGTTCTTAATTGACAAATACCTGTTTCCTTTTCAGGCAGCTCGTGTGTATGTGACCTGCAGGATCCCATGTTTTACTGTCATTCTCTTTTTCATAGGCTGGGTAGCTCAGTGACTTTTCTCCTGCCTAGTGTGGTCATACTGGCTGTGTGTCCAGGCTGGCTTGTTTTCTAATTCTTCAAATGGCTTTTTATGGTGCTTGTTTAATGGCTGCTCAGCTGCCTTGAGTTTGCAGATTTGAAAATTGGCTAAATATTTGAGAAGAAAATGGCTTGCCAGGAAGAGAAAAACAGATGTTTACTAGAAAAACTGTAGGAGGTACGTTTAATATTATTTTTTACTGGCAGATGTTAGTTTGCTGAGAGACAGTCTGCCAGTAGCTTCGTGCTCTGATTCGGCTTCAAGTCTCCACAAAAAGCAAAGATCCTGTTAGCTTTGTGGTTAGCTTGTGGCTTGACTTACTGTGGATACATGTGTGTTTAATTTGAAGAAACTTAGGAGGGGGGGAAAGATCCCAAAGGAACAGGTCATGCAACTAGTAAATTGAAGACCTACTTGAAGTAATGGGGAGTCTGAATTCCACTAAGGCAAATCAGCATAAGCCTAGGCTAGCAAAATCTGCCTGCACACGCAGGTTCAGTACAGCTCCCGCAGCACAGTCTGTTCAGTCAAGTCAGTTCTCTGCTCCACTGCAAATGCATATATTGATCTTATGGAATTGGAGGGCTTTTTCTATCCATTTCTGGAAGTCCAAAGAGGGTACTAAATGTTACTTTCCCAAAAACAAGAGCTGAGAAGAGTTGCTGATGTTCCCATTCTGGAGTAATCTTGTAAACCACTATTTTGCAAGGTGACAAGAGATCTGAAACAGCAGTTTGTAACCACTGTCTGCAAGACGGTTAGGCAGGGAATAACTGGATTCCTTGTGGACTCTCCTTAAGCAAAGCTCTTTGTAATGGGAATGTTCACAGTATTACATGAAGGGTGTGTTTCTTTTGTTTGTGTGGTTTGCTAGGTGAAAAGAAGTTACTAATTCAAGCAGGGACTACTTTGTCAGATGCCGTAGGAAGACACCCAGCAGCTTTGGATTGTCTCATTTGCTAGTTGGTATTTACAGGATTGTAATCATTAATTTCCTTAATATTATTTTATTTTACTACCAGCCCTATTGAGTTATGTAGTTTGGTTTGGTGGTGACGATTGGTAGCAAGAGTGGTACAGAGCAGGAGAACTGGGAGAAAGAATTATGAATGGGTAAAAAAGGCTGAAGGACCAACAGAGAGTAAGGTTTGAAATAAAAAGCGCCACAGAAGCTGACATGTCCTAAGGACAAGCTGTGTATCAAAAGTAAGATGTGTGTCTGGACTGTATTAAAAAGCAATTGTGTGAATACCAGAACTAATTAGGCCTGGTTTTCAATAGACTCTTCTCTCATCATTGTTTTGGTATTTAGCTTAAGAAGCCAGACTTTAGTCATACTTTGTCCTGTTGTTGACATAAAGGGCTACATCATTTAAATAGACTATTTTTATCACTTCAGTCACCACAGCTTACAGGTTCCAGAAGAAGACCTAACAGTGCTGAGATTATTTAGCCCTGCTAGTGCTGTTAGGGCTGTAACCCTAGATCCAGAAGAAGAGTTAACAGCCAAGACCACCTTGAGGGGGTTGAGGGCTCTAGGTCTCTCACTTCTGGTGGAGCTCTGGGACTAGAAAAATACCAGAGATGCTACTGAAGAGTAATATTTCATTTTAAAGTCTTGAGGGTCATCTTAATCTTCTTCAGAAGAAGCCTTAACCTTTCTGCTGAGGGCCACGTTATTGTTTTGGAAGTGTCTGTTCTCTGCGAGCTAGCATGAGTATTCCCTGTGCTTTTGTAAACATCTCTGCTCCCAAAAGATCATGAGGGAAGCACAGGCACTCCAGGATGACTCTGTGGAGGTAGGACAAAAGTACCACAGAGTAAAGGAAGACAGAGTGGGATGCCTGGAGGCTGTGTCCTACCTAAATATTTGCTGGTTGTGTATTATCATTGGAAATGAACACAGCTACCTAATCTGTTTGCTGTGCTTTTCATTCTGTTTTTACCTGATGTGTCAGTAGGATAATGAATATGACATGAGTTTTGACTGCTTATGATGGGGGGTGGCAGGGCCGGGGGGCTATAGGGAGGAAACTTTCCAGTTTTGGATCTGGCCTGAAACACTGTGGTAATAGTTTCGCATGGTAATAGTTTTGCATGTGGGTATCTTATTTCAAAATCTTGACGCCTTGCAAATGAAAGGGCTTCAAACTGAAGGATCTAGTTCTCCACCTGAATGCTATCATATTTGTGTGGTTCTCATTTTGTTTGTAAAGATGTTGGTTTTATTAGGAATGTTAAAGAAGTCTCTGAAAGTAATGATGCCTATTAAATATGCTCAGGCAAATATGAACATGCTAGGACAAATATTTACCAAGCTAAAGTTCACATCCTTAAATTATATAAATTAATGGCGTAGTACTTGAGCATACATCTGCAAATACATAGTGTTCACTTCATACAGTAACACTAAATTTTACCATTTTCTGCAGTCTGTGAATAAAAATATGTAAATTGAATTCAATATTTAAGTCAAAATGTATATTTGTAACTTTAAAAAAATGTGCTTAGAAAACATAATGTACTTCTTGCTCAAATATGTTATTACCTTTAACAATAGATATTTGAATTGCTTTTGATGAAGACACTAGTTTACTATGTGACACTTTACGAAAGGACTTTGTGGTCTTAATCTAGTGTGCACAAAAATACCATCACAATGAGTAGAGGGTTTTTTATGACTGTCAAAATCTGGCTGGAGAGAAATGGTGATAAATAGGAGAGATTTTATTCTGAGTGCTTGTGCTTTACCTACCCTTTGGAGAACTGCTACATTCTTCATCTCTTGAGGTGGAGCCTGCCTCGTGAACTTCAGAGTCAGGAAAGGAGACTTGAAAAGAGAATACAGACTGGCTTTTTCCAATCTTCAAATAAAAAACAAAACAAAACACAAAAACCTCCTACTGAATTAAAGTTAAACATACTCTGTCTCGTACTCTGTCTGAGCCCGCAGGCAAAGATACTTTATTTTGCCACTTGTCTGGTCTCGTAGGTACTTTGTTTCAGAATTTATCTGAAAGCATTAAGAGTCAAGCATCATTACTTGTGGAATTCTTATAGGTGCAGCTTCTGATTTTTCCGTTGGATTCACAGATTTCAGCCTTATCACGTATCGGGTATTTCTAGGAAAAAACCACAAACTTCAAATATTTCTTAACTGTGATTTAATAATATATATATATATACACACATGTGAAAACTATGAGGAGATTCTTTTTTTTCCTAAACTAGTCTAGTAATGCACTTAGAATTGAGGTATGGTGTTCCTTAGCACTTTGCCATAAAGTAGCATTGTACTAGAAAGTCTTTTTTTGTAGTTTTTCTGCTTTGCTCATCTGAAAATAGAAATTCTGGTATTGCAGGTTTTGTTCTAGAAACACGTATTATACATAATTTACAAGGTACAATACAGAGGAAACACAATTATGCATGAGGGAGAGTTGCCAAAACAGTATACTCTGTTACTTCAGGTCTCGTGAGGAAAGTGAAATTATATGCTGAAGTCCATCTATTTATAATTGCCACATTTATTGCTGACAGTTAAATAACTACTGAAAGAACTTTGCTAACCAAGAAGAGAGGTATTTCACGGTGGGATGTTACTCCCATCATTTGAAAGCTTCGCTCAAAACCTGTGTGAAAAAAGAGAGCATGCAGGTGTTGTCATGAGATGAGGTGCTGTAGCTTTAAGAGTTTTAGTGCCCTGTCGCTGGGTTTCTCATCAAGTTCTTGTTTTGCCTTTCAAGTTTGGCAGAGGCCATGTGGGATCTGTGTCACGCTGTGACCCTGCCTGGGTCCTCAACAAATTCAGTAACCAGGTGCTTCTCTGAAGGCATCCTCAGGGACAGCTTCTTATCCCTCTTCTCTAGTGCACATGCAAGGGGCATCTTCTTCCAGCCACCTTTAGGACTTTTGGGGTCTCTGTGCTGTCCAAGCCCTTTGGCCTGATGTAAATAGATTTGTGGGACAGGAGGATAAGGTGTGAATTATCACTGAGAACTAAAGGTTCCCAGCTGAGCAAACTGTAAGCACATGAGCCGCCTTTCACTGTAGCAGGAAGACTATTCTGTAACGCACTGCTGAAGCAGGGCCTTACAGAGGATCCTCATTGACTCGTGATGTGTTTGAATGCTGGTAAAGAAAGTATTGGCGATGCATTTTACATAAGTATTATGAAATGAGTTCGAGACAAGATCATGTGTTCAACAAGTTAACAGAGTTTTTTGCTCTGTAATAACAGGAAAATCGCTAAAGTGTCTACTTATCAAAACAAACATTTTTCTAGTACTGTTCTTTTTCTTTGTCTAAAATCTGTAGATTTATTTAGCGTGACAGAAAATTGAACTCATATGGCTTCAAACCATAGTTGGATGCATTACAGAACCTAGTTATCACTGAGGGGGGGAAGTGGGATTGTAGTAGACATTTCTAGAAAGTTTTAGTTATGCATGCATCATATGTATCCATATGTGTCTTATGGAAGCACTGTCTTTGGAAAAAAAGCAGTATTATATGCATGGTTTGTCTTTCAGTAAATAATGTCAGATCCTTTACTTGGAGAGTATTTAAACTGAGCTTTTTTATAGTAGCCCAACAGGCATAAATGCATAGTTCTTTGAAAGTTAGTGGGAGCTGGAAATTTACTTCCTTTAGCTTTTCTAAAAATTCCAGTCTTCATTTAAAAAAACTAAAACCCTTCCATCGTATGAAGCCTGGAGTTGGGTTAGAAGGGTGAGAAGACAGAGATAAAAAGAAGGAAACGCTACCGGTCCTTCCCCCGCTGCGATGGGGCGGACTCTGCAAGCATGGATAAACCTTACCCTTTGCTTTGTTTCCACAGGACTGTGGCGTTCCAGAGGTAGAGTTCTGCCTGGCACCTGGTGGTACAGAGGGACTGCCTATCTGCATACAGAGTGCAGTTGCCAATTTAGAAGAACTGGATGTTGAGAAAAACCCTTATATAAGAGTCAAATCAGGAGTGTGAGTACTGAACCTTTTTAATAGCATCGTGCCAGCAGGTAGAGGAGTAACACCATGGGGTGAAAGTCAGTCAGTGATAGGAACAATATTTGGGGGGGGTTGCTACAAATCAGTTAACATACACTACATATTCCCAACTCTACACTTCAGCATTATGCTGTGTGGGCTCCTAGTAGTGGAACCAAATTTTTGAAGGCATTTTTCCTCTAGTTGCTGGCAGAAGTCTTCTGTAATTCCATCTTTGAGTAGCTTTATAAATAGAAGCAGCAGCTCGGCTATAATTAGCTTTGAGTTCATTGGAGAATAGATATTGTCTCCCTAGTCACCCACCCTGTTACAACTGAATGGCTGAATACCAGAAAATGAATATTACATCATCCAAGCATTTCTCAAGCTACAGCCGTATCCTGACTTTCTGGAGAGAGGTGATGCAATATGATACAGGCCCCTCGGTAGCCCAGCATTTCCTGTATTGAGCAGAATAGTCTGTTCCCTGAGTAAATGGCCAACACTTCACAGTTCCTGAAGTTTGGGAGTTCTGTGCCTCTTCCCATAAATCCATGCAGAATGACGTTAGCTATTCTGCTACGCGAGTCTTGAGTTTGCCTTTCCACATGAGCCAAGCCTTCCTTCCCATAATCTCGGAATATGTCTGTGAAGCTTGAGGTGATGAAGGAATTAAAACCAGAGTCTTGTCTTAGTTTTGATAGAACTTAGTATAACTTTTAAGTGCTTGTGGTCTGTGTCTGTAGTGTTAAGAAAACAGTTTTCCATATGGCTCAATGCCACTTCCTCCATTTCTTATTGGGTCTACTCACCGTTCCTTATATGTCTACTAACCTTGTGTCCAGCTTCTGCATTCAGCTTTCTTTTTGATTTAAAATAGTCTGAATGAGTCTCAGCATTTTTAACTTTCATGTCAAAATTACGATAGCCTGCTTTCCAAAGGAGTGTTGTAAATCATCATATTTTAATAACTTGCACTGAAAACCAAAGTGGGATTGATGTTAGAAGCCTTTTAACTCCTAAGATGACAATCCTAGGTAAAATTTGATGCAGGTGTCTAATCCTCAGTACTGACATTGGTTTTGTATACTCACAGTGTAACAAACTGAATTCTTGCTGTAAGTGAACAAATTGGTAATTTTCTTCCCTTTCATTTATGTTCAGCTTGGACTGAGAAAAAGTATCTGCCATGTTCTTAGCATTTAAATATAGCTTTGTTTTGATGTGCTGGCAGTATCTAGAACACATTATCTGGCTCTTATGAGTACAAAAAGGAAAATAATTTTAATAAGACCTTTTGTATTTGTAATCTATCTAATGAGATTAATAAGTCTTTTATCCTCGTTGTTATAGATGGCTTGCTTATTCAGACTTTAATTACAAGGGAGAGATGAAGGTTTTGGACGAATGCGATTCCCCGTCTGAATTTCCTTCAGCAGATATAAAATCTCTGCGTCCTTTAAAAATGGTGAGGACTTCACAATTCCCTAATAAGCCATGCACCTTCCTTTTCCTATTGTTGATCCCCCCCAAAGGTTTTGATCTAAATATAACTTGGGTTCTAACATCCTTCCAGGGTTAATCCTTACACATGTAACACTCATCTCACGCCACGGTGCATCTGCGGTGTCGTAATGGCGTGGTAGTCACGGTGGCTTGCTGGGCTTCTGCGTCTGCCCGAGTAAGACCATGTAGTCAGAGGGAGCACCTGATTCACTAGGACATCTTTCTGGGAAATTGCTGTTGTTGAGTGGAGATCAAATAAGACAAAATTGAAAGGCTCTTAATTGTATTGTGGCCAACACCAATTCAGTAACTCAAAAAGCTCTTCAGAAGTTGTTGATTTTCTTTTGTTAATGGTACAACTAGAATCTACTGGGGGTGGCAGACCAGGTGAGGAATTTATTACCCGGTAGTATTTCTGTGACCACACATTGCACAAAAATCTTGGGAGGCACAGCTCATTTTTGTTTGGTAGACAGCATATAGATCTACATATGAAAGAGATGTGGAAGGGTGTAACACACAATTCTACTGTATACATAGCAAGCCTACAGAAACAGTTTAAAAGCCACAAAGAAATAAGACCTAACAGCTGTCTTTTTAGTCACTTGTGGGAGGTGGGTGTCTTATTCCCTCACAGAATATCATTCATTAACATTTCAAGAGAAAATGCATTTGTTGTATTTATTCTTTGACAGACATGAACATGTCAGCCTATATTTTTCTCTCTCTTCTCGTGTTTATAGTTTTAGTGTCCCACCATTTGTGCTTAAGAAACTTGAAATATATACAACAAAGCTTTAAAAGTTAATTTTAAAAATTGATCAATATAAAGTAGTTTAAAAACACATAGTAGGTATTTGCTTTAGATTGGTAAGAGACAATGAAGGAATATTTCTAGATTGCTTGCAGCCCTACAGGCTGATCAACACACTGATTTGTTTGTAGGTCAGGTTTGTAGTGTCCCTGGCCTTTATGAATGATCACAGTATTTAAACTAGTGTCTGATTTGGCCAACACTGAAAATGGTGAATATAATTGCAAAGACTTGATGCTCTGATAGTGCTATAAAATACATGTCAAAGCATAACTTTAAGCTATATAAATACCTTTTTTCTTTCTCCTGTCTTTTTTTAGGGTGGACTAAAGGTACAGATGCCAATGAATGTTAAGGTAAGCACTGAGGACATTGAGAATAAAATATAAGCACATTGGAAATATAAAACCTTTATTTAAGCTTTCTTTTTGTTGGATATGTGATGTTTGATTAAGTATTCAGTGTTTGCTGCTGAAGAAAAATTCACTGACGCTGTCAAGTCCATTTCTTACTAGTGTTTCACACGATGTAAAAGTAGTAGTAGTAGTTTGGTTTTTACATATTAGGAAAATGTGAGTTTGCTATAGAATTGTAAAGCTTTTAGAAAATAAAATTAGTTTTCCTGACTGACGCATTAGTCACTGTAATGGAAAGGGATCAGGAGAGATTCTCCCATTTAATGTACCAAGTTTAACAAAAAGTAGGGGGAGAGGGGAGGAAGGGGGCAAGAACAGGACCCTTCCTTCCTATACATGATCCCATAACAAGAGTTGTAAGCGAGACCATGACCCTTCTGTGATTTGAGGAGCAGAAAGCTAATCCAGAGTTACTGCTTCTCTTCCCTCCTTTTTCTAGTTCTCCACAAAAATGCTAATGCTTTAGGTAACTTTTAATTATACAAATATATGCAAGACTTGGGCATTTTTCTAATAAATATTGAAAAAAATGTTAATACTATTAATATTTAATAGTATTTATATTTATTTAATGTAATTTATATAAAAAATAACTGATCTGTGTGATTCAGCAGATGAGTAACCTCAAGGGGGTGTTAACTGCAGTCACTGAAATAACTGCAGCAAAGTAGAGAAGGACCTATTGTGTACTTCTGAAGGATTAAGCTCAGTGTGTCTAGGTGTGACCAGGTAGGATTCACTGCAGGCTAATATACACTGCCCAGGCACAGGATTACAGGATAAATCACAGTCCTGTAGCTGCAGAGTGCGTTTATGCATATAGAACTGTGTGAATAAGTATCCTTCTGTGGAAATGCCTGCAAAGAGGCTGACAAGCCTATCTAAATCCAGATAGGGTCTCTTCATCTTCTAGGACACTCAAGAATCAGAAGGGCTGAGGAACGCAAACCTGAATTTCCTTTGTATCGATGGCTTGCTGGATGGGGGAAAAAGGTGTCTTCCACATACTGTAGCACTACACACACCCAAAGTTCAAATCACTGTTCAGGGCATACTCAAGGCATCCTCTTTTCTAGATAATAATATATGAGAAAACCCACTTTGGAGGATGGTCCAAAGAGTTTTCAGAAAACATCAGTTCTGTCCCAGCTCTGTTTGGTAGTGAAGAGGAGTTTCAGGAAATTGGATCAATACGTGTAATTGGTGGAGTGTAAGTATATTTCACTTTATTTACTTTAAAATAGGAAATCACAACTAAATGCTAAGAAGCACTAACTAAGGTGTGATTAGAATCTTTCACTGGTAAAACATTTTGAAAAGAAAGGAATATGTATTTCTTTTGTCAGTTATCAGCCTTAGATAAAACCACCTCGCCATGTGGCTTATCTGTCTAAGGGAATGTAGGAAAATAAAACTAAATGTGTGAGAGGTGTGAAATCAGTGTTTACCATTTCGGTGCCAATAAATTAGGCCACTTTGTTCTTTAATGATAGCATTTACACAGAGCTTTAATTTATATTGTTTTATACTTCTGATAGTCTCTACTTAATTTACTGAAATGACCTTGGGTAGGTGTGGTCAGTCTTCAATTCGACATTTTAATGCCTCTGAAATCTATAAACTGTTTTATTGTCTTAATGGTTTTTCTTTGCCACCTGTTGCGTGTTATCTGGAATTAAGAATCTACCCTTACGTTCCTTCGTTGAGGCCTGATTTATTCTGTGTTGCCCTGCCCTTCTCTCTGTCATACACATACACGTGCACAAAAAGGGTTGTGTAGCACAGCCCTTAGGTGGACTGCTCACGAGGTAGGCTCAACACCAGCTCTTCTAGAGAGCTGCCAACCCCACGTGTTGTTCTTTCAACCTCTCCCAAGACCCAACAGGATAGGACTGTTTGAAAGCACACAGGACGGTTGCTTCTGCCAAAGAGCCTAGCAGTAGTTTCCAGAAGATTAGTTTTTTCTTGGGGGATTTCAATGTTAATACTTAAATACAAAGATTCAGTAATCTACGTCCTTTCAGAATGTTGTCAGAATCTTACAAGCACTACATTCAAAGTAAACTTAGTTGTGAATACTGAAATAATCTATTCATAAATACATTATGTATTCGCTATCTGGGAAGCCTCAAATCATTAAAAATCATTCTTCTGTCTGTTGTGGTGGCTTTTATTTTTAATACTGTGGTAACTTAGATAGCTGAATTAATGTAAACCAAATAGGACGAAAAGTAAAGCTATCCCTGCCTGCCAAATTTCAATGACAACAGAATTTGTACAGGAGTTCTAATATTTACAAGGGAGCTTTAATGAAAGAATTGCTTACAAGAAAAAAGGTGGGTGAAGCACTTTTTCAAATTAAGATCTATTAGAGCTTTCAAAGTTAATGTGGAAATGCCTTCTTTTAGTCAAGCCTTATCTATTTGTTCAAAACACTTTAAAAAGCTTTATTCCCTTAGTGCTACAACATATTCCAATGCAGTGTATTGTATATATTCAATTCACTTGGCTATTCATGTATATAGGTTTTTAGATTAGAGCAGAAAACAATGTAAGTGGGTGAAATATTGTTCTGCTGAAATCCAGTAATTTTGTCACCAGCTCCAGCAAGGGTAGAATCTCATTGTTTATTAATACTCTGAAGAGATCTACTGCTTGTTTTTTATCATTGACAGTTGATGACTTACTGTGTTTCGGCTGCTAGGTGTGTGCTAGCCTCTGTAGTACCGAATGCTGGTGTTGGGAATATGGCTGGCTGAGCGGAGGTACGTGGAGGAGCGTTACACAAATAAACTGTTGTTGGAGAAGGAATCACATGGTGGGATTTTGATCCACAAAGAACACTTCATGGGTGCCTGTTGTGATCTCAGACAAGCGTTGCTTTGTTTGTTAGCTGAGTCTGTGATACTCATTTTAGCGTTCTTAGGATGTTCTCTTCCCCTCTTATTTGTTATGGAAGATCATGTGTGCAGTTGTTTTGCTTTTAGTTATTTCTCTTTCTTGTGTTGTTGGTTGCTGTAGATGGGTTGCCTATGATAAGGAACGCTACAAAGGCCGTCAGTACTTGCTGGAGGAGGGAGATTATGAAGACAGACATTCATGGGGGGAAGCTGACAGCATCCTCCTGTCTTTCCGGTTTCTTCAGGCTGTAAGTGCATTTATGAATTTCACACAAATTATGCACAGTTCTGTACAGAAAGAGAAAGGTTGTTCTTCGTATATGGTACAGCTGTCTTGAGTTTAGTCATTCCATCTTTTGCACAAGTTCATTCTCATTCTTTTCCTACTTGCTGAAATATAGACTGCTCTGTATACATGGTAAAGCAGAAGCAGGTTCTAAATAGTCTTTGTAAAGTTCATACAAAGAATGTATCATGCAGAATTCCTTGTCTACCTGTCAGATTTGCCAAGTATCTCACTTCTGCACTTCATGTTATTTGAATCTCTAGAACAGAATTTTCTGAAGTTTAACATGTGTAAGTGTACAGTGTAGTTCTTCATTAAAATGAAAATAGCTTTTCAACACAACAGCTGTTGCAAGCCTTAAAAAAGCATTACCCTCCATCTCTGTGATTTTATGCCAGAAAGTTTGGCAGCAAAAATAATCATGGTGAAAAAATCCCTGCTACTGAAATGTGTTTAGGTGAGGGCAAAGATGAAATAATAATAAAAACTATATCAACTCCAGTATTGGAAGCAGAGTTAGACTTTTCAGTGATGGGGAAACATGGGATTAGAACTTCTTTATTACTTCCTTTCGTTTAGGGTTTTATTGTTTGGGGGGGTTGAGGATTTTTTTTTTAATTATAATAGGAACTCTGTGATCTTTAAATACAGCTGCGAAGAGTGGCTTCTGCTGAGAATTAGATTGTTCACTCTGAGATTGTGCAGTTTTGTATACTCAGATTACTCATCTCCTCATCTGAGGAGACATGATATTCCTGAACCAGGAATTTTATGAAGTTTAAGATACGCATTTAGAGCAAACTCATTTTCTCAACAGTCTTTATTTTTTTTTTTTTAAAAAAAAAAAGGTTTATGTGAACCTAAGAAGGCCACGCTTAAATTCACAATTTGGAGTTCTGAAGGAACCTAGGAAAAGCTATGTTTATAATCAGAATCTATCATATAACTTAAAGATAGGAGAATAAACAGAATTGAAGAAAAAAGTGTCCTTCTCTAAATAATTTATTTTCAGGTGTCTGAGAAAAACAGGCAGGAATTTTCTTTTAACTCGTCATTTTGAATGTGCAGAATCCTATTCAATTACTGACTAATCTTAGTTTTTCCTTCTTTTCAAGCTATACTTAGGATACTTGGGTAACTTAAATGGATCTTTTTTTAATCTTCCTCTTGGCAAAGGACAACATTACAAGCTTAAAATTGTGCACGTGCCTAGTAGGGATGACCTTCCACATTATATGTGTGTATTTAATTTGATGCGTGCTTAGAACACTCAGAATGCTCGAGTCATTAACATTTTAAAAATATGTCATTCACACTAAGATACCAACATATATCATTCAAATTGGCATATAAATCAATATGTACATATTGATAATAAAAGTATAAATAATACTTTTCCATAAATTGTAGAGTAACTAAAAGTAATGAGCTAGTTGCCAATAAAATGACTAATGGCACTGGCATTTTGTTGTTCAGTTTAACCAACAGATTGACCTCCTCCCTCTGATGTGCAATACGTAGGTCAGCGTTCAAGGCTTGCCATATGCTCCCTTCGTGACTTTGTACATAATACTTGAAAACATTTTAGTACCAAACTCTTGTTTTCAAGGGGACCTGGGCAAAAATGCAAAACTAGTTCTGTGTGCTTAAGGCCCTTCGCTGCACAGTGAATGTTCTAGCTCTGCTCCATAATCTCAGAATTTTTGTCAGGAGAAGTGCGGTAAAGGTTGCGATGATCTCTGACTCTGCAGGGATGTTCCTGCATATCAGATCTTTATTGCTCTTCCCTAGAAATTTTGTTCTAGTCAGATGAATTCAAGAGTCTCTGTAGAAGATTAAGGATTTTGTGAAATGTAATCAAGTTGCATTAGTCATGCTCAGCTTAGGTAGGGAGTGGGGCTGGGCACTGACCCTGCTCTTTATCTATACGCACCAGCGTGGTCTCCTGTAGGGGCCAATCCAGCTAGACTTCAGGTTTTTGGGTTTTCTTGGGGTTTTTTTTCCTCAGTTGTGACACCAGGTGACCTTGACTCTATTGGCTTTAAGGCCAGCCCAGACCTGAAAACAATTTAGCCTGGCTCACATGGCATGAAGCTGAAGCTAATGAGCCCTGTGTACCTGAGTCAGCTCCAGGCAGAGTCGGATCAAATGTCTTTGTGCCGTGCTCCCAAAGCAGGGAGCATGGTACAGAGGCACGTAAATGGCTCTGCAGAGGGCCAGGCTGGGTACGGCATGCCTCATTTGCCTGTGTCAGTACCGGCTCTGTCAACGTGGCTTCGTACTATGCAAAGCTATTCAGATGTTCCTGCGCCACGACGCTCAACATGACAGGTTCCACCAGAGCTTATTAGCACTAGGAAAATCCAGCCCGTGTTCCTGTACACATACCAGTGACTGCAGTTGAGCTGAGGCATGAATTTAATTTCCTGACAAATCAGAAAGGTTAGACATCACACACAAAAGAGGAATTGCTGCAAGTCACCCCTCCCCACCCGCTGGTGAAGATGTATGCACATGTAGGCGTACTGCAAGAGCTTTCAGTTTTTGTCTGTCTTACATATTTCTGCTGTGAACAGTCACGAGCCCTAATGTGGGGATTCAGGGAGTGTTTTGAAAGCAGAGATAGAAAGGACTTGTAGAATTTTTTTTCCAGCATACCGCCAACTCTGTTATCAGCATCTATATTGGACACATTGGAGTCAAATACAGGGTTTGTTACTGAGGGCAGACAGCAGTTTGTACCATGTGCTGGTTCGGGGAACAGTTGCATTGCTTCTCTGCTGCAGTGTCAAACGAGAGAATCTGTGAAGTTGGGGTTTGCCTGTGGCTGTTGTGATCAGGGAAAGAGTGAAGTTTCTGAGTCTCTTTCAGCACAGCAGAGTATGTTGCCTTTGGAGCTTTCCCACTGCTGTTTTCAAGTCAAAAATGCCTTGGTCTGTAAGTCTGTTTTTAAGTATTTCGCCTGTTGCCTATTGTAACAGAAGTTGTAGTGAAAATTTAGGGAGGAAAAAATGATAGCTGAATTTGAAACATGTTTTAAATGTAATTACAATCGTGGATATATTTCAGTATTTTAAATTTAGTCAAAGAAATTATGTGCAGATTTGACCTAAATAGCTTTTCAGGAACTCTTTAAAAAGTCCTTGCTTTAGAACTGTTAAGAGTAGCTGTTTTTCATTTGCACTAAAACTGCACTAGTATTTTTTTTTTTTCCTAAAAAGTAGCCTGAAGCTGCAGTTCATGATGATTTTGCCAGACCTGGCACTTTAATGTGTATACCTCTAGCGTATACCTGAAGCAGTTGCAGCTTTTTAAATAAATGAGAGGAGGAGATGGTCAACATAGTAAGAAAACCAATTTTACTACAGAATTTTTTTCTGTCACTTTTTAGGGTCCTGTAAACAATGCAGAGAGGCTGAGCCACATTGAGTGTTCGTTCTAAAACTGGTTTTAATTATTCATTGTGATTGAATCCTGTACAAACGCATGGTGTCCTCTAAAGAGCCTGTTTGATCAGGTTCACCTGACCAAACGAATCTTGCTGCATGCTTGGCCTGGCCTTAATTTCTAAGTTTTTTGATTGTTGTTTTCTCAGTGTAGCCTTCCACATACTGCTTTCTGGTTGGTAGCTTCTAAGTGCTACAGAAACAAGTATTTAGTGTAATAATTCCTGTGATGCTGTCCTCATATATTTGTGAATCTATGTTAGTTCCTGTATTTGTTTCATAGCATTTTCTCTTATTTTCAATTTGTTGCAACGTTGCGGAATGTTTCAGAAACACTGAAATTGAATTAACTTCATGCTTTTTGTTAAAGGAATAAAGTGAATGGATCATTGTTTTCCATTTTCCCAATCAGTGACTGATCTGTGTGCTTAAAATTGCTAAGTGGTTAAAAAGTTGGAGATTTGAAACCTAAACTCAAATAATCTGAAACTGTGCAAGTAATCTGATCGAGCACCTATGCTAGCTGAAAGCATAAAGCAATGTCACACGGCTGTATAAGGGGGAGAACATGACAGTGTCCCGCGGGATTTATTTTATAGCTATAGGAATTAGTATACAATGGATGTATCCAAAAACTGCAGACCCTTTGTGCTGGAAATATTTCCTCTCCTTGATTATGGCCTTGTCGTTGGGAAGGGATGAGGAAGGTAAACTTGAAGTAAAAGCCTATAGTTGTTGTAATGCTTGGAGTAGTCATTTGTGAAGCTGTTGGAAGATCAGTGCTAAATCCCAACCCTTCTCTTTCCCACACAGGCATCTTTGCACTCTCAGTTACCCTCATAGAGGAAAAGTGTGGTGCTCAGAGGCAGCAGGTTCTTCCTTTCTTCAGTGGAAAACACTGAAGGCCATATCAGATTGCCAGGCTTCCAGCTAGGCACTTCAATGCTAAAATACCATGTAAAGATTGACACAAGGGACCTAAGTCACTTCACTACTTTATAAAACGCTATCTTTCAGGCCACAACTCTTTTTCAAAATGTTTTAAGAGTCCCTGAGCTGTGACAGCCTGTCTTCTAACTCCTGTGCTGCCTCTTAGGATTTCATAGAGTCATCAGTAGCCCTTTTTCAGTCTGATGATGAAGATGGGAAAGCATTAGACATCGTCAATGAAGAAATCCCTGATTTGGAGCAGGCTGGATTTGGCACAGAGACAAGATCGATTCTTGTGAAAAGTGGAGTGTAAGTCTACTGGAATATATGGATGGAAGTATTAAGTATTTTTGTGCACAGTTGGGTACATCTTTTGATAGAATGTATTTCACATGGTAGAGTTGGTAAACATTTCAGGGAGAACAATGTTTCTTTCAGTTTCCTTGGTAAATGTAAGAAAAAAAGTCTCTTAGTTTTCTCTAAATCTCATGCCTACACCTTGATTTGAATCTGGGCACTTTTGTTGCTAGAAAAAGCTTGTGATGTCCCTCCAGAGGTGTCACAGTCTGTAGTTTCATGATACAGGAGCTTTGACAATAATACAGAAGAGGGATTTTAGGCATGTTAAGAACTGGGATACCTTTTGGGACAGGTGGAGCCTGTACAGAAAGGATGAGCTGTGCCTTATTTGTTATAAAGTCAGGCTGCTGGCACTGAAAATTAAAATACTTTTTAGAAAACTATTTAAACTAAAAGTGGGGATTAAACCAACAGGTGTGGAAGAGTACCTGGTTCAAGCTGATACAGCCTACAGGGTGGACTTGGCTAACTTTTGGTGTCCATATGTGAAGTCCAAGAGGAAAATAAACAGCACAATTGCAATAAATAAAGAAGGTAAATTAGACCACCGGCAATGTCTGTTAACAGAGATATGGAGTATTAATTGATGGATCAGGGACAAAACTTAAAAGTGCTAGAAGCCTGAAAAATAGTACAGAGGAACTAGAACGCGTGGCACGAAATAGCAGCTCTGTTACAGCAGATACCTCGGAGATTCACAGGAAGGATAAGAAGAGGAGCTACCAACTCTATAGGAATGATAGAGTGGGCTATTATAGGCAAGGGAGTGGTACTATACAGGAAGAATGGTATCAAGTGCTAAAACATAGCATGCGTTACGGGAAAAGAGTACTATGGAATTGTGTGGGTAGAAATTCCAGACTTTAATAGAAATTTTAAAAGTGCAGTATTAACATTGTCATACTACCCTAATGGTGATGGTGATAGGGATCAGCAACTACTAAGTGAGACTAAAAAAGCTTCAGACTTAGGACAGGTAACAACAGGGTCGGATTTGAACTGCTCATCTTGAAACTGGATATTAGTGTCTCATGAGGATGAGACACAAGGATGAAAGGCTGGCACTCAATTTGGAGAAGAGCTGGCTGCAGAGGGATACGAATGAGATTGCAAAATCTTGAAGGTGGTAGACAAGCTTAATACAGCAGCATTCACAGAATCCTGCATGACAACAATGAGGGGATGCTTTACAGAACTAGCTGAGGGTTGCTTTAAAACAGATTTAGAAGTGAGTAGCAAAAAGCCTTTCTTACACCAGAGGCAGTAAATTTCTGGAACTTGCTGCTGAAGGAGGCTGTGGTAGCAGGTAGCACCAGGAGGTTTAAAAAATCATTAGACAAATTAATGACAAACAGATTCATAAACGATTGCTAAAAGGACTAGGAAAGGAGAATGCCCTCTAGTACCCCTGATATACCAGTCCCAGGTGCTGGGTGACTAAGAGAGGAATGCACTACCAAAAGTGGCTAAGTTAGTGACATCTCCCTAGCTAGCCTCCATCTACTTCTGCCACTGCCAAAGAATGTGTGCAGGGGTAGGGGGACCCTCAGTCTCATGTAGTTGGGTGTTTTTCTTCTTAAATTGCAACAGGAAAAGGAGGGTGGGAGAAGCTTGAACCATTACAAGCTTTTGCTTTATCTCATCTCATCATGGCTTGTCATTTACGTCTCTTTCTTGCACCATTTTTCTTAAATCCAACTGGAAAAGTTGGAAGAAAGCCCTGTCGGGGGGGATGCTGAACAGGTAAAGAAAGATTTAGCTGAGAGATTCAAAAGCTTGTCAGTTAAGTGTCTTTCCTCTGGTCTTCTAAACAAGGCATCCTCTCATGCTGAACATATATTTGATAGAAAGGCAGAGACCCAAAGTTGTGTGTTTGTCAAAGTAGCCTTTGCGAAGTAAAAACAGAAAATCAAGTGTGTGACAATTAGGCACCTTTTATTGAGTTTAATGTTACACTGTCAGATGGACTTACCAAGAAAACTCCAAAGAAAATTGTTCTATTTAACTCGTTAGTATTTTCATCAAACTACACAGAAACGTGACGTTTTCAGTTTAATTTTTGTGTCATTCTCCAGGTGGGTCGCATATCAGCAGAAATACTTCTGTGGAGAACAATATGTATTGGAGAAAGGAAAATATAAATGTTTCTTTGACTGGGGAGGATCTAGTAAAATCATCATGTCAATTCGACCTATTAAGTTGGTGAGTTACCAGAACTTGTTAAAGGGAAAACTTAAAAGAAATGAGACTTTTGAAGTTCAAAGCATACAATAATGTTATAATACGGGCTGTGCTGTTTAATTAATTTGTCTGTTTACTTGGAAGCAATTTAAAGACCCTTGTGAATGACATAATGAGTCTGTTCAGGATGGAGACTGAAATGAATGTTGTGGATCTTTCTATCTGTTGAGAAAATTGTCAGGGAAACTTCATAAGAAGAACTTCCCTTTTGCAGATTGTGTTCATGGAAAGAATAACCCAGCCTGGAAAGATTAATTTGCCTTAAAACATAGTCATTTATAATCCCTACTTGATAATGGATATAAAAATACTTGAGAATTTATCTGGCCCATATTGTTCTTGTATAATAGAGGTCTGATTTTTTTTTTTCCTTATATTTATGCTAAAGTATTTGCAATGCGTATAGTGAATAAAGACAGGAAATATTTTTATTTCATTATTAAATCCAAGGTAGTGCAGCTTGCCCAAATAGATTAGTGCCAAAACTGTCAAAACCCTAATGGAAAACAAAGAAAATCCTCATTAAGTAGTATATAATAAATGATACTACTGCACTGAAAATAGGAAAGGAACATGTAACTTTATTTTGAAGAGCATGTGGTGAAAGAGGTGTCACAGTCTTCTGTTGCTTTTAATTCTGTCTTTTTTCAAGAAATAGACTCAAAAATAAATACAGAGACATTTACATGGGCTTTCATCCACATTATATGAACTAATCAATGCTGATACAAGTTCTCTGTGTGGAAAGGGACTGAACAGGCAAGTAGGTAGTCGTGAGCTTATAGGCAGCTCATGGTAGAGGCTGAGGAAAAGTGTGCCAAGAGTGTGTTTTTTCTCTGCTCTTGAGTTCATAATTAACAAATTTCAGGAACATGACATGTCTTCTAGGAAATGGATTGTAATTAAATTTATTTATATGCATGTATATATATTTATTATTGCAGGAACCACTTGGAACGAATGAACCTCCACATTTGGTATGTTGACATTATATAACAGTCTCTAGTTCTAAACTACACTTAATAATTAAATACAGGTAATGTTGAATGCCTTGCTTTGTTACTTCAGGTGATATCTCAGTGTTATCATCTCCATACAGCAGAGCATTGATGGAGGAAACTAGTAGATGTATAAAGGTTAAGTTTGCTAATGTTCGACTCTTTGCTTTATTCCAGCTCATATCTTTTAGTATTCTGTCCTCAAAAATGCAAGCAGTTCAGTAGGTTTTGAGTGACTTTGGGTCTGAAGCTATTTATTTTCCTCTTCTTTCCTTCCTGTTTCTGGAAACTCGCTATCACATGCGTTTATCCATCTCTTTGTGTCATATATTCTTTCCATTGTTTTGCATTATATCTGGTTTGTCACTATCTCATTCATGTGTGAGGCGAAGAAGAAAGTATCAACTGCAGAAAATTGAACTGCACTCTTCAAATCTGCAGATGCCTCAACAGGGAAAGTTGGGTTTTTCATTCTTGGATGATCATAGCTCTGCTTTACATAGTCTCTCAGTGATGTATAGCTGCTCCTCTAGCAGCAGGCACCACTTGCTCCGTGCTTCCCTTTTCCGCACAGTAACGTATAATGTTAACTGAACACATCCTGATTACAACAAATCTGTGATAAATCTCTTCTATGATACATTCTAACTGTTGCCCTGAAAGTCATGTCTGACTTGGTGACAACTATCGAAGAGAAAGTGGTCCCTCTAATGCACTTCTAGGCTCAAGAACAAGTTAATTTAGCACTTTTGGGTCGTTACCTTACAAGGTTATGTTCCATTAATGTGCCTCTGTCATATCATTCAAAACTAAAAACCTTCTCTTATGTGTTTGTGCTCATCACCAAGGATGATCTGTATCTCCTGTAATGTTCTGTCCCAGCAGGGCTCTCCTCCCTTTCTGCATTAGTTGTTTGATTTCTTTTTTTCTGTCCTGGAATGTGCTGCTTGCATGGGTGATGATCTAAGTAGTTATATTGCTCTCTCTCTCAACATGCTCTTAATTAAGCAAATTTTGAAAACTTTATTTCAAGAAGCATAACATTTTTTCAGACAAAAGAGACTTTAGAGCTCAATGGTTCTGTCTGAGAAAACAAGTATTTTGTCATCTGGACACAATTTTGCTTTTGCTTGCTTGGATGGGTATAATAGCCGTAAGCGCATGGGAAATACATACATTGTGTTACTTAGCAGGTTGACCGCACCCTTCTTTTTATCCAAGTAGTTGTAGTTCTACAATTTTATGATTAACCCAGGACTACAGGAAATGTTTCCTGTCTGAAGACATAATTGGTGTATTATTTTAGTCTTAAACACTGATTTCCTGCTGGACCTATTCATGTGGCAGTTTCTGACCAAATCAAAGACTTGCAAGTACATTCACAGCAAGGCATTGGTGAATGATACCAAATAAAATAACCAACTCGGATGAAACCGATGGGATCCAAACAGTTGAAAGTCATTTTCTCTTCATCTTCTACTCTTGTACTTTTTGGAATCTCCCAAAAACTATTCTTTGTGTGCTTTAATCCAGTTTTGCAGACCTTCAAGGTCAATTGAAACCTTTGAAGTTTCAGAAATCTCTGTGTGTGTCTGTGCACAGTCACCTTTAAATACTGGCATGTACTAGTTTGTGTTTTGCCTGTTGGGTTCTCTAATAGCAGTCTTAACGCTGTTTTTAAAAAATACTATCCTGAGTTACAACAATCCTGACTTTCATAAGATTCTGCCCTAAAGCTAGGGAAGGAAGAACATCGCTCATTGCTACAGTTCTTTTAGGAGGGGAAATGTTTTGAGTTAGTTTTTAATGGGAGAACATTTAATCAGTTAGGATAAGTAAAGGACAGTCTTTTGGATAAATATGACAAATTTCCCATTTGGAGTAAAATAAATTTTCCATGTATGCAACAGTGTCCTTAGTTTGGAACTTCAAAGCATGGGTGTGTATGAGCTGGCCAATTCTTAAGCAGCCTAATGTTTGACCCTTGTATAAGTCATATACTAGTTATTTTGAATGATTATACATTCTCCCACCTTTAATAAATGTGTCTGGGCTAAGAGAACTGTTTTTACTGTCTACAAGAGTGTGTCTCTTTTTTCACTTCTGTTTTGAGTTGCTCATCAGAAATTGAAAAGCAACTAAATTTTCTTAAATCTCTCAGGAGCTCCCCTGACCTTTTCCTTTTGTCAGGCTCCCTAATAAAGTACACATAATGTAAGAATGCCTGAAATCACTAAGTCTAAAAAGCCATTCATTTTATTTATTAAAAATAAAACTTGGTTTTGCTCAGCAAGAACAAAGCCTCTTTTAATAGCAGCTGACTTGTACAGATGATTTAGGAAGCAGAGATAATTGCTGTGATAACTTGTATTTGCATTTTCAACATAGTGTCCATTGACTTTTTAGGAAGCAAAAGCTTGTATAGTAATGTCAAACCCTGACAAAGTAGAGGTAACTGCAGTTTGAGACTGACTGCAGGTGTGCAGTGTTTTCACTGAGGAATCCATATTTCACCCCAGCATTTGTCAAATTAAGACCATCATTAATTATGAGGTATAATCTATATAAAAATGAGCTATAGACTTCTCTAAAAGCCTTGCATAGCATCTGGCCTATGAAAGAAAGACTGTGTGTACATATATTCCCTTATAAAAGAGCTTTGAGATAAGTGGGTAGAAAATACTATGTAATTACAGCTTAAATAGATGCTTTGTGACATAGCAGTGCAATTATATTTACAGAAAAATCAGTTACACTTTATACGTTATATTGTAGCTGATTTGTGTTCTCCAATTTGCAGTTACGGTATGCAAGGCCACGTTAAGCCTTTCTTGTTCTTTCTAATAGGAAACATATTCATTTCTGTTAAAAACATAGCTTTTCCATAAAACCCTTTGCTCATACTTGTGTTGGCCTTCTTGCTCTGTCCTGGCAAAAGCATTTGATTTCTTTTCTTTGGCAGGAAGCTAGGCCAATTTGGGGCATCAAGGGGGAAGTAGCTCTTGCAACAGCCATCGTGTTTTTCTTCCATTACAGAGTACAAGCTGTTCTCTTGATACAGTTAAATTTTTCATTCTTTTCCAGCCTCTCTTTCAGGCTTTAAAGTGAAATTCACCTCAGTTACACAGTGGCAGCCCAAGGGTACAGAATTATAGGTGATTTTGCTACACATCATAGGCTATATCATACTACATTTTTTCCTTTTTTAAAATTTTTTTCTTTTATTACAACACTTCCAACCTTATTGCTTTTCCAGGGTGAATTGATCACAACTTACTGGTGGCATATGGTTCAATGTGGCTTGAAGTTCTTCACTGTGACATATAAAACCAGCTTAGCTGAACTTCAGAATTTCATGGTGCATCTACCAGGCTGTACCTAGTTCCCCCAGAAATTCACCTGCTAGTTCTTAAATGAGAAACTACCTGCGATCACTGTGGTCACAGAAGATTTCAAGGCATTTTGTCAACAGTAGCCTTGTATCTTTTGACCAATGCCTCCCCGCCCTGTTTTGAGCACTGGACTGCTGAACTGTAGCAAGAGTTAGCTGCAGTTCAGGGTACTTTGGATGGAAGATAATATCCTTGAGTCCTAGCCTTCTCTTTTTCTCTGGGCTCTCTCCTGCTGCAGTTGAACTTATGCTTGATACCACTGCTTTAGCATCACTGGGAAGCATCCTGTACTGGGGCCAGAGAAGATAAAACACTCAATCTTTCTAAAAATAAAGCAGGTGTAGAAATGTAAAAAATTTCTTAAATGAGACTTCATTTTATTTATTGTATCTTTGTGAATTGAATGGATGCTTCTGTAAGACCACAGCTATCTCTGTTTACATTAATGATAATGAGTTCGTTTTCCTTCTAGTCATTGGTTTTGTTTTGTTTTGTTCTTGTAGCTCAGAGCTTTCAGTAATACACATTTCCAAGGAGCATGTATAGATTTCACAGCAGAAGTTTCTGATTTTACATCATTCATACCATGTTCTTTTAAGGTTCTTCGGGGATGGTAAGTGTTGTTTTACATGCCATCATTTTAAGTAATGTGAAACTTTTTTTTTTAAACATGACTAAATTTCAGACAGCTGAAAGTGCATAACACATGCCCATCTTATTCCATTATGTCTTAGACGCTTTGTCTTGCAATGCATCTCAGTAACTGTCATCCTGTTCACTGGTTTGGGTAGTATGCATTTTGCTTTCCCTGTGGGAAGTTTGCACAGTTACTGTGATTTCTTTATTTTTTTTTTTTAATGCTCTTAGAATTTATTCCAGATTTAGAGAACTTGGTACAGTAGAAGCGTCTGCATTCCACTCGCGTCGTTTGACTCTGGAACTGAGATTTTTGTACCACGTGATTTGACTTTGCTGCTTTGGTTGCTTTGTCACATAACCTTTCAAGTCACCTTACTCATAAACTTAACAAGAACAAACCAATTTTTAATTCCTTACTTCCTTAGCAAATATTAAATCTTGAAAAAAACCTTACTGTTAATAAGCAGCTAGAACAGCTAATCTTTTTTCTTACATTATTCTTGTAGTTGGCTCCTGTATTACCAAGGGGAAATCACTGACAATCACTGTGTGCTGGAAGAAGGCCTCTATGTTGACCTCAGTTCCTGTGGCTGCCCGACTGCTACAATCAAATCCCTCAAGCCTATTCAATACGTAAGGACTTTATTGAAAAAAAAAAAAAAAAAAAAAAGTCATGTTTTGGAACTCTTTTCCTAGTCAGATGTCTGAAGCAAATGCTTGCATTAAACTCCCACTCAGGGAGAAGAGTGAAGTTTGTTTTCTTGGCTTATGGGATTTTTGGGGTTAGGAGCAAGCCAGGCTGCGTGCATGCATGAATGCGGTCGCTTGCAGGCACACGCTCTTGGATGTTCTGGGCTCAAAGTTTCTCTCTTTTGTACGAGTTGCATTGATTGGTGTTTTTCTGACTGGTCTTTATACTACAACTCAGTAAGCTTAGTACACAGTGAGACATTGGTTTTGTCACACTGTCTAAGCATACAGGGCTTTTATTAGGCCTACGGCCAAGGCTCAGGCTTAACGCAAAGTACACACAGAAGACATGAAAATTGAAATTACAAGGTAATGCTGTTTAATTTACTGACTGTTTTACAGAAATATAAAAAAGGTTTTCACCTCCTAATGTCTTCTCAAATCATGGGTCAATAAAGTGGTATAATATACTATGCATGTGGCCTGTGAGCTGTGTGTGACACATCAGATAGTCCAGTCCAAAGCTCACGTGGCCATCCTGTCTCTTACTGACTTCTGAGATAGAGGACAAGTACTTATTGCACATGCATAGAGTCTTCATGTGACTTTAGGGTCACGTTGGCTGTGCTACCCAAGCACACATCTTGCAGTCAAGTGACCTACTGTAGCAGTGAGGTGAGATACGAGGTCCTCTATGGCCAGGGGTTGGACAGGAATGCATTGTACTATCCAGTACAAGATACATACAGCTTTTTGGACCCTGTTGTAATCCTACACACAGGGCATATGCCTCTGGAGTCTTGCTGTTATGTCTGTGCCTTTGTCCCATATCTCAGGACGCTCCTATGCAAGAGCATAAAGATAAGCTGGCCATAACACTGTCATTAAAAGAGAAGCAAGTGGCTGCTCTGCCTACTCCTTCCTATTACTGACCAACTTCTCTAAAACTCTTCCTCCTTCCCTGATCGCACACACAGTCTATGTGATGTGTGCCCTTCAATGTAACTCTTACGAAACTAGACTTTAAAGATTACTCAGTTTATTTTTCTTTGAGTATTAAAGTCCTTTTTTCTATTTGTGAACAGATTTTTAAAAATCAAAACAAAAAACCCCAAACACCAAAAGCCATTGGCATGGTGGAAAGGATGTGCCACTCAAGTTTGAGAGCTGGTCTTTTCACTAGGTTATGTAGATACAGTGACTTCAGTGGAGCTATAGCCTCCCACCTGCTGAGAGCCTGGTTTTCAGATTAAAGATCTCCTTTTCACGTTAGGCTCTTGGACTCTGCTCTGCTAAATCAGAGTGAAGTTTTGACATGAAATGGTAGGTCTCATCCAAATTCCCTGGCCTGTAATCTCAGAGGGGAGTAACTGTGCAGCTTGGCCTAGTAGGAAGGTACTGGCAGCCCTTGATTACTGAGGGCCAAGCCCTGGGAGAAGTGTGTTTGGCAGGCTGCGTGTGGGAAGCTTACACACATCTTCCTGTACTTTGTAAGTGGCTTGCATCTCTTAGTTCAGTTCCTTTCTTGCAAATAGGAGCCCTTGTATTCCACAAAATCAAGGCACTAAACAGCATAAAATCCTGTTGAACCACACCTGTTTTACAAATAGAAATGGCCTCATCGGCTCCTAACACATTGTGTATGCTAATCACACGGGACAGTGCTCAGGGGCATTGTGTGGTACAGACGTGATGTTAAGCACACAGCAGTGAGCTTGGTCAGTGGTCAGAAACGGCCGTAGTTAATTCTGTGCATTGTCCGCAGTGCACTGTTCTTGGAACGGAGCCCTTTTTATTACAAAAGATTTCTGTTAGCTCATTCAAGAGAGCAGCAAGCATATTCCCAAGTGGAATTGTTGTACAGCTTTATTGAATTCAGTTGTGACACTGGGAACCTCTTCCATTGTTCAGCTTTAAATACCAGCCCCAATTTCAGACCTAAGGTGTGTATCTTGATAGCTCACGTGTAAGAGGGAGAGTGTTTAACCCTGCCACCAAGCCCTGAATGTGCACTGTCTCCAGCTCTCCTCTAAGTGAGAGGTATTTGCTGCAAGCGTAACTGTTGGAAGGACTTTTACACGGGGGGGAGCCATGTATTGCTTCAGTGTAGGAGGTTTCTGCATCCCAGATGTTGAGTAGAAGTAGAGGCCCATGTGTGGCATTGACAGAGGGGACAATACACTTTTAGCAGTACAAAGGACCCGGAAGACTAGCTTATTACCAGCCTTTGAAAACAGTCCAAGTCCACTGGCTGGTGTTGGTGTGGTCCAGCTATATATTTGAGAAGTAGATTGTTTCAGCCAGTCCTTTGGGATAGGAGAACACATCTGCTGGAGGAAATAGGGACACGGGATCTGGGTATTCCCTTTCTAATTTGCAAGATTGTAATGGTAATTAACTATATGTTACCTTAATGTTGTACAGCTGAGTGAAGTCCCAACTCTGAGGCTTTATCTGCAGGATGTATGTAAGAATATAGATTCTTTGTGGGGGTCTAACTACAAAGTAGCTGTGAAACATAGCAGTTGGCACAGGCCACTGACACCTGTGGGGTGTGCAGCTTGGCTGGGCATCCACAGCGATTTCTGCATCTGACCCTGAATCAAGATGCCCTTTCTGTGCCTATCTGTTCTGGTAACTAAAAGGAACATCTAGCAGTGGTTTTGCTATTGCACGTAGCAGTACCTTCAGCGTAACTTTGAGTTTTCACTTAAAATCTGTAACAGTTTTGAGGGGCTTTTTGGATGTTGTCAGCTGCTGCAAGATTTCTGGGCTCTCCATTTTGGAAGGAGAATTTGAGGACTGAAGTTATGTACTTGTAGTACTCCTTCATGGCATGGGTGTGCTCTTGTGACCTGACAGAACAACACTGTAAGGTGACAGTGGGATTTTTGTGACTAAGGCAACATTAACACCCTAATCTATATAACACGGCTTCTGCAAAGCCTTGAGTGATTTTTTTGAAAATAGATCAACCAATTGAAGATATGAAAGGATTTGAGGGAATAGTTTGTTCTCTGGAAAATGCAGCTTTGATGCAAGCAAACATAGCAAATGTTCTAAATGAAAAAAATAAGGAATTTTTTTTTTCAGGAAAGTTAAACTCTTGAGTTTTTAGTTTGAAAATTGCCAGAAATCTAGTTTGCTTGTAGCACCTTTTGGTTAGCTTCCTTGTCTCTGCACACTATTGGTTTTCAGCGGGTCAAGCACCTAAGCCTTGCACTGCAAACAAAAGGCGTTTGAAAGGAAGTTCATCTTGTGCTGATCTTTCTTTAATATCAAACACTTCAGGAGCGTGTTGCATTTTTTTCTGAACTGGTAAATCTAGAGTGCATATTGAATAGCAATGTGTTACGTGGCCCCTTCCCTTCCAAAAAGGGGAGTGCTTCTGAAAGACCAATGAGTCTTTTTCATGTACTATTTCATAAGCAGGGAAAAACATGCTAAAAAGTATATTTCACAGGAAAGTATTTCTTTAAGTGAACAGGCAGTTGCACACTTTGGAAGCCCACTTAACATTAGAAGGGTACACGTGTATTTAGTAGTGGTAGGAACACTGGAACTAATGTAACTTGCCTCTCGTCTTCTCTCATATAAAAATCCCAAAGCATTCTTTAAGAAAAGCTTGTTGATGAAATTTGCTGGTATTGTTAACAGCCATTCTGCAGGCAGGTAAAAGCATAGCATAGGTTAAGGGTGGCTGCATTTGCTGCAGAGGTGCAGGTTTCCATGCCCGCATTGCCAAGGCTTTGCCTTTTGTATTGCCATGAATTCATGAAAAGGAAAGCGTGGGCCACCTGCCTGGCGGCGAGAGAGCAGGTGAAGTCAGCTGGGCCATTTATAGGACCATGGTTGCTTACTGGGGCAGTTGTCCAGCGTTTGTTGCTTGACAAGTGTAATCTTTTGGGATAGAGACCCTTACAAGATGTTCTTACAATGGGGAGTTCAGCTCTAGTGTAGCCTTTTCTCAGGCATGTTGTTTTGTCACACTCCCTGTAATATGTGGTGTGACTTACATGGACAAGAGTATCCAGGATTGTTGCAGTAAGCAATTAGTTCTCCTTCTAAAATATTAACTTCATTTCTAAAGCTAAACCAGACTCATAGTTTCTAAAAACAAAAATGAGATCTGGGTTGTAAGTTGTGCAATACTTTTCTTTTTTTTTTTTTTCCTCTTTCTTTTTCCTTTGAGGCGTTCCTTATTCTTGGTCTGATGGGTAGTGATGATTCCTGTATTTCTATATAGATTGTCTTTTCTTAAGTTAAATACAGGTGTTAACTAATCTGCCCAGCATTCTTGTGAGGCAAATAATAAAATCTGATACAGAAATTAATTGGTGTTTCCCAGGGCCAGGCAATGAGTCGTTTTGTGTAGCTGGGACTGGACCGTGGGCGTTACTGTTGTCCAGCACCATGTTCCTCTCCCTCAGCCAGGCAGCCTGCCCACACCAAAGGGAGTGGCCAGGCAAGCACAGCTTCAGTAAAGGCAGTTGTAAAGGATGAGTTAGCCAAGACTGAAGAGTAAAGATTTTTCCAAGGATGTTGTAATACAGCTGTGGAGCCTCCTGTAGTTAAGGCTCTGGCAAATACTGTTTGGATAACAACAGGTCAGCGGGGACACAAAGTGGGGAAATGTACCAACCCTTGCCATGCCTAGGTACAGTCGTGCTTTAGTCCAGCCCTGTGGATTTCTTTCTTTGGCTTTACTAGGTTTTCCCATCAAAGTTTGCAAAATCTAAGTTTGCAAAAAAAGGTGCAAGGAAAAAGATGTTCTGGGGTGAGCCCTTCCCAAAAGGGCTTTATTAGTAATAATTTTCACACAATTCGTAATGAAAACTTATCTGTATGTTATCCATAGCTAAAACTATACTTGATTTTATTATAAGCATGTGTGCAAATTCACTTGTGCACTTGGTTTTCAGTGGTAGCACCTTTTGGTTAGCTGCCTTGTGTCTGTACACTAGGGCTTTTCAGTGGGTCAAGCGGGTTTGCACTGCAATCAAAAGGCATTTGAAAGGAAGTTTATCTTGCACTGATCTTTGGTATCAAACACGTCAGGCATGCGTTGCATTTTTTTCTGAACTGGTAAAGTATAAAATTCTGTTCTGAATTGTGAATAGTTTGTGGTGTCCAGCTTCTCGCTGTTAGAGGCAGAAGTCATTGAGGAGAAAGTCTGAGCTGAGTTGAACTGTGCAAGAGATTTTTAGTGTATTGATTTCCATTTCAGCCTCTGAAATCACACCATGGGGAGGAAAAAAAGCTGTGTCATTTTCATGGCATTGCCTGCTGTGTTAGCCACAGGCTACCACACCTGTTAAGCAAAGAATATCACTGCATTTAACGGGTCACAAGGCTGCTTATATCTTGAAATACTGTGTAAATAAAGCCTTCCTTAATCACCGGCCTCTTGAAGTAGTAAATCTCTTCAAGTTTCTCCCTGGACACTGGCATTATAAAACAGGATGAGCAAAACCTCTTGAAACTTTATTGGTGCTGGTTTAAGCGAGGCAGTTAGTTCCTTAGCACACAAAGATCAGGTTAAGTAATTCTTTAGCGCTTTCTCAATCTTGCAGTTGGCAGGCTTTCCCCAAAGGATGGCATTTCAGGTATTTTCCTTGAAATAACTATGCAAGGAAGCTAAGGTAATCCTGACCTAGACAGGGCAATGACTTGACCGCTGTGGGTAAATGTAGATGTCACCTTTCAAAATCAGGGACTGGGGTCTATCTAAAGCAGTGCCACAATCTGAGGTTGTCCCCTCTTGTATTCTCTGCCTGGTTGCCCTTCCTCTGGCTCTCGGAGAGCCCAGTTCCTCCCTGGCCTGTCAGAATTGAGCCTTGGTAAAGAAAGCTGATCCTGTCAGTCTCACACTTACCTATCGGTGATGACTGTTCAGCCTGAAAATGGGTGAAGGTGCACCTCAGCATTCTGCAAGGAAGGGTGGGAGCAAGATGCCTCTATAGTAAGCGTAACAGCATAGCCTCAAAACCTTGTTTTTTACTGTTGGTAGTTTCCATGGAGCTATGAAAACAAAATCAGAGAAAAAAGCCAGGCCAAGTCACTGCTGCCAGCTGTTGGTGTAAAACGGTGTATAGAAAGTGAGTAATCAGCTCATTGCTCTATATATGGTTATGGAAATATGAGCTTCAGTGCTTGAGACAGCAGCATGTTTTCTTTTTCTGTGCTTCACGTCTGTTCCAGCGGAGTCCTTCTGAGGTCTCGCTGCGAAGGTGGTATCAGTCCTTGTGATCGGTTGTGTGTGTCTGTCATAGATGCAATGTCTGCTGCGTGCTGGGACTCTGCACAACCGGACAGGGCTTTCTCAGGCCCACTGAGTTCAAACAGTCTCAACCACGTGAGAGCTAGAGTCATTTTATTTGACTTCACCAATTTGCTGTTCTGATTCTTGGTATATAAATGGATATGCTGGATCAGATGATGGGTCCATCTAGTAGAGTATCCCTGTCTCTTAACATATTGCATATTGCAACAGCAGGATGGATTTTAGGCTTTGGTAACAATGTCTAACAACAAGGATGCCAAATGGCCTTTCCCATGCTTACTAATGCACTTGTGAAAATTTTCCCTGTTGGACCGGTTCTGGACATGGCTTCTGCTTTCCACTCAGGTGAAAGCCAGTGCCAAGGGAGTAGGCTCTTGCAAACTGGAGTGTGATGATGTTGCCTTGCTGAACAAAGCAATCTGAGAAGTAGCTGCCTGCACTAGGTATTCTGGCCTAGATTTCAAAGCAAGCCTTTAGACACGCACCATAAATTTGACCCACCTCATCCAGCAGAAAGCAGGTGGGAAGAACTGACATTCCAAATTAAAAACGTTATGGGTTTTAATCTCTTTCTGGTTTGTAACGTTAATTTTTTTAGGAGTGCAGTGGACTTTAAAAATCTGTCCGGGTGGATGATCCCAGGCTCTTCTTTAAATGTCTCAGCAAACTCCCTGTCCACGCAGTGTTGCATGACTTACATTGTCCCTGCACTGGTTGGCAGAGGAAAGCAATTTCTCTGAGGCAGGATTTGAACAACCGGCTACATACCAAGTGCACTGAGTCAGTGCCAGTAAATTCGTAAGTCCTGAATCACCACTGAGCTCTTCAGAGACACTTCACTACACTCCATGTGCCTCTGCAAACATGAAAGTTAAATGCTCTTAATTACTCAGTGCCTGTGTCAACTTTAATGCAAGATTCTGTTTCATTCATTTCACCTGAGGCCATGTCTTCGCTGCAAAAGAAATCCTACCTTTTGCCTGGGCCAGCTATCTCAGGGTAACATCTCCTAAGAACAAGATGACTTCCCTGGAGAGGCTGCCAATTGAAGCAGTTATTCAGACTTATTCCCTCTTCCTTCACCAGCTGTATCAAGATATAAATTACAAGTGGTTATGATTTTGGTTACAATACTTCCTTTATGGTTTTGGGTTAAAAATGCTGAAAAATTGTACAGGTGTTCCATGTACTAAGGCACAGACTTTGTGTATTTGAAATCTGTTCCCTCTGTGCTTTTCTGCTGATCTTACAGCTGTACCATATATTTGTGCAAACTGATCTTTTCGTTTGCTTTTATAGGCCATCTCTCAACTGTAGAAAAGGACATTAAATGAAAACTGTTTCAATTCTACATGAAATTGAAGGGGTTACTAATTATGCTATTTCTTTAAGATTGTCAGAAGAAAAACAGGAATGTTCTGACGTTTTTAACCTTTTACAGTTTTTGGTAGATCCCTGAGATTTTTCCAATGAACCAGTGCTAATCAAAGTCTATGGACAATAGACTTGTGATTTGCCTCACTACTTTCGATGCAACCTGCAGATCACCCTGAAAACTGCTGCTGTAACCTGTTCCATCAATAAATAAATAAACTGGATTTATGAAAAGGAGTCAAGGCCCTGATGGTATGAACTGGATCAAAAAGAGATTTTGCAAACAGAGGCCTCTGCATCTCAAAGCAGCTCACTGTATCTGGCCTGTGTCAATGGGACACCATACTCTGATGACAAGGCCCCTGATAAATGCAGTATGTTTCAGCTCTGTGTGCTTTGTTGGTGGATGTACGTTTTTTTTCCTTGCTGTTACATTTGCTGAGGGAGCATGATCTAACCCAAAAGCATGTGGAAATTAAACTGAGGTGGGCAGATGTGTGCATCATGCCTAACAACTGAAGTTAAGACTATTCCTAGTAAAACTTTGCTTTTTTTTTTTTTATCTCCTTCCCTTCCAGGTTTTTGCTGAGCCCTCCATCAGTCTGTTTGCTCTAGAATGCTGCAAGGGCAGAGAGCTGCACTTCAGTGAACCCATCAATTCTGTTTTGAACGAGGACCTTCATTTTTACACTCAGTCTGTATGGGTGAGAAGTGGATTGTAAGTATGGAAGAAATATTCTTGTCAGTTTTGCATTATAGGAGCTAGTACTGAGCATGTCTTTTCTCCTGATTACTGCCTTTTTTCATAAGATGTGTTTTACATTCTAACTTTCATTTTGAGACAATATAAAATCCTAAAATGCGGCTGAATGCTAGACCCTCATTTTGTATCAGGACCCAAAATGAACAAAAACTCTGGGCAGAGGGTGTATTTCCCGCTGTAAGAATCGTCCTTTTATCCCTATACAGTAACAAACAATAGAGCCTGTTGTTCAAGCCCAGAACCAAAAGTAAATAAATTTTGATTGCTGACTTACAAAGACAGGTAGAGTAAACTTGGACTGCCTTTATTAACTGGCTGTAAAATACCAACTATAAACTGCAGTGATTTAACTTAACCCACTGTGGTGGTTCAGTGAAGTTCGACGTGCTGATCGGCTGCCAAAGAGGCAGCAACTTCTGAGAGAAGCTCAGGACAGATCTGACAGCTGGAACAGTAATTTGCTTCTGTTATTAGTTTAACCCCCCCTCCATGAGTGTGAATACACACCCAGGGTCTTCTGTGAAAACCATTTTACATCTGCAGAAGTGACCTTCTAACCTCTTCTGTATTTCCCCCTTTCACCTTTTGGAGAAACTCCCAAGTATTCTGGCTTGGTCAGGTTTTCAGCCTCCACATCCACAGCAGCAACAAATAACTTGCAGAGTCTTGTCTGGCAACTGAGACTGACTGGAAACTGCTGTTCTTCTAATGTGACACACATTTCCTGTGCTTATTTTTAACCTTTTCCCCACCTTTTTCACATAGACAAGGCTCTAATTTTCTTGAGAGATCTTGCGGGATGACACAAAACCACACAAAATTTGAACTAATTGGGCAAGGAATTAGTGTACGCTGTTCATGGCTTAGGTCTAGCTGTTGTGATTCTTATGATGAATCAAGTCTGTTACCACCTAGAAGTCAAAACCCCTCTGTGGATATTTGTGATGACACTGCTGAACGCTCCTGAATTTTCGAGGTTGGTACAAAGGCTAAGCCTAACGTAGCTGATGCTCCAGAGCACCTTGGACTGTTTTCTTTCAGGAATTTCACACAAGTGTTTTCTTGAAAGGTTGGTTAAGGATTGAACCTCCGTTTCTTTAAGAGCAGCCAGTAGCTGTTGACTTTAGCTGCAGGCCCATAGTGAATATAAGCTTCCCCACAGAGCTTTGCTAATTCACTATAAACTCTAGTCTCTAACATCTGTGCCACTTTCATCCTGAACCCTTGCTGAAAATATAGAGTGGTCATCTGCAGCTGTTGTCTTGTGATGCCCCGGGTGAGAGGGGCAGGCAGCTGCGATTGGAGGCTGAGAACAGTATATGTGCATTCCCTGTGCTCTGTGCTAGTTTCAAGGAGGAAGGGCCTTCTTTGAGAGGAACACCTGACTTATTTCTGGTGGGAGTGCAAACCTTCATGCCTCTGTGGAGGTGTTAGAGTCTAAAGTGTGTCCTGGTAGGGAAAGTCTCTTTATGAACTTTCCCTGCCCTCTCATCAGGGGCGTGGAACTGGAATGAAATCACTTTGCCGGTGCAGTTGGCTGTAAAGGAAGGGGGATGGCTTTGGGACCACACAGCAGAAAAGCATGGGAGAGTGAGTGCAACAGCCCAGCCCCTTCTCTGTCTTCCCGTTCATTTCTCAGTATCCAAGCCAGGTTAGCTGCTTCCCTGTCTCTGGGAAGGGCCAGGGCAGAATGGTTGGGCTTTCCCTGAGCTCCTGGTGATGCTCCCTAGAAACCAGATCTCCACAGCCCATCCCCATCCCACACTGCAGATAGGCAGCCTAAAGGTTGAGGGTAGCAGGTGATTGTGAGATGTCCTAGAGGGTTCGTTTTCCTTATCTGTGATCAAGAGTTCAGGAACCTCCAAATCAGAGGTTTTTCAGCTCCTTGCCCCAAAGCCTACTGTCAGCTTCAGACAAATAACAAAGATTTAGGTAAATATTTCGATGGCATCTTGCTGCCAGGCTTGGTTACACGGATCCTTCCAGAGCCAGCTGACCACCTCAGTGAGAAATGGCACGAGCCTGGACTGTAGCTCGGCCAAGGGGGCTGAGGGCTGAGGTACTCCAAGCGTGGGAAGGATGGCACAGCAGAGGCTGCTGGTCTGCGTGAGAGCCGAGATGAGTTTTGTCTGTGTCGCTGAATGCTGGAAGCCTAACTTGGCTTCACATGGTCATTACTGTAACAGTCTTTCCCCTCTCGGTTTCCTATAAATGTCTGCTTTGAAACTGCATTTAAATGAGACTGTTCAGTGCCCCGAGAACAATGTTAACTGTGAATTCTCAGGGACTTGACGGAAAGCATCGCAAGAAAAAAGTCAGGAATGTCTTAGGAGTGTAAGGAACAGACAGGGGTGGTCAGGCTTCTCCAAATACCTGTTAGTCAGGAGGTATGGGACTTAATTTGAAGAAATGGTGATAAGCCTCATTACGAGGCAGTTCACAATTGGCACACTTTAGCCTCCGTGGAGGCCTGAGCAAGGCTGGCTGTCGGTTTCTCCAAATTACATGCAGTGGGGAAAAGTAAATTACAGGTGCTGTGAGCACCGTTTGTGGATGTTTTCTCACTGGCTTAGAGAGCAGCCATCCCTCGTGTTCTTGATAGCTGACCTGTAAAACAGGTAAGTGTATTTGCTTTGTGTTCAGATGAGTTAATGAGTCAAGCATTTAGGATTCACTGTCTGCACAACAGTGTCCTATTGATATAAACAAAACCAATCTGTGATCCTGAGGCTGCCTTTGTCAGCAACAACACAGTATTTACTGAGCAGATGCCTACATAACAAGAGACTTGTATGTGCCACTGGTGCTTTAACTCTGTGTTAATAAAGGATTCAGCTGTATCCATGGCTCAGATATATTCACTATAGGGAAGTCTGTTACAGCAACGTATAGGTTTTGGAGTAAATATTTTGTATGTGTTTTCAGACAATTAGAATAGCTATAAAAAATAGCTATAAAAAACTTTAAGTGTAACAAAAGAAAACATTGGACAAGATCCTCTCATAATTAATCTGTGCAACCAGACACCTAGTGTGGCTTCCTTGTTTCCTACTGAAACCTGCATTATTCCCCTCTGGGTTCATGCAGAGGTTCTCATATTTGGGGGAAAAAATTGGGGGTAGAGGGTGGTGAGTGGAGTTTGCAAGTTTCAGGCAGGCAAGTGGAAAACAGGTCATAATTTAGACAGAAAACAGTTAAACCACTGAAGTGGATGGCGTTTTGTGGCACGGTAATAGAGGTTTGATACTAGCAGTGCTGTGGAGAGGTTTGGGGGCTTTGAAGAGCATAGTCCTGAGCACAAGCCTGTAGTTTCATTTAGCTGTGGTTAACGTGTGGTCTTTCATGTTCTGTTTTCTATATCCAGGTGGATTGCATACGAGGGATGTAATTTTTTAGGAAAGCAGATTCTGCTGGAGCCAGGTGAGATTTCAAACTGGAATGAACACAGTGGCTGGAAAGTAATTGGCTCCCTTCGTCCTATGAAGCAGGTACTGTACGACTGTATGAGGACAATATTTTTCTTTTTGGACAGGGATTAGTACTCCAGTATCAGCTCTACCACTAGGTATAACAGTGTGCATTGTACTTCTTAAATCATGCCAAATGATGACAGCCAGAAGGACCTACTGAAAGATTACTGAAGCAGAAAATTCCTCTAGTGGCAGTTACTGAGATCTATATTAGGCTTCTAAAGGGAAATAATTCCTAGTTTCTTGGAGCCAAGTTTTGGTTTTCCGAATGGCTCATTAGCATGTTCTGTATATGCTCTATTTTTACACTTTTGCCATGTAACAATAATAATGAGAAAACCAATTCTACATTGGCTTGTTTCATAATTAACACAAATGGAAGCAAAAGCAAATTTTATTGTGCAGTAGCCTGGATTTCCAAAAGAAGCAAAGCTTATGCAGTCCAGGTTTCCCCTCTCTGCCTCACCCCAAGTAATGCCAATTGCAATCTCATTCAAAGATTCAGGTCTCAAAACCACAAAGTTCTTAGGAGCTCCGTGAAAGGTAAATAGAGAAGCAAGACTGAGATAAATGCCCCTCACTCAAGGAAAAGCAGGTACAATTCTGCTTCTGTGCCTTTCCACATCAGGTCATCAGTGACACACATAAGCTCCAAACCAGTGAAAGCAGATGTTGCTGCATGCCCAGCCACCCAGCGGTGGGAGGGCAACGCCCGGGCAGAGGAAAGAACAGGGGAGGCTGGCCCGGAACGTGAGCAGTAACTCCACTGGAAAAGAGGTTTTGTTAGCTCTGCTGCTCACAGGACAACTTGTTTCCACTTCATGACAAATGCTGCTTTATTTTTAAACATCAGATTCAACTGGGGAAGTGTCACAGTGAACAGAAATAATCTTTAGCATTAGTTATGCATTATCTGCCCCGCCTCCCTGAAAAGTAAAGGAGTTAGGGGTTTGGTTTTTTTCCTCCCAATGATTTGTTATTCCAAGAAGTTACAGTTTCTTGAAATTCTTTGGAAGTGGTAACTACCAAAGGATCCCATTTTGGCTCTGTTTTTGCAAATAATAATAATGAAAATTATTTGTGCTGATCTTAAAAACAGAATTCTCTCTTCAGCCAGCAGTCTGAAGAGCTTTTGTATTTCATGGCATCCTTTTTCACACTGCCACAGTAAGTAGTGTTATAAGTCCTACACCAGCTTCTGAGGTTTGTGTGATTATTTTTTTTATGTGGCATCTGGTGTTTGTGTGACCTTTTTTTTTCCTTGGTTTTGGTTTAAACCTTGCAAACTGAGGGCTTCCTTGAGTTTATGCAGTTAGCTACCTGTGCTTGACACTTCTGTGGGCATATGGTCATTTTTCTGAGACTGGAGTAATACTACAAACCTGCACCAGTTCATTTGTCTTCTCTCTGGTTCCATTACAGATTACAAAAACAGTCAAGTCTGCCAGTGCAAGAGATAGTGCAAGAAAAAGCAAACCATTTGAAACTCATGCAAAATGAGACACAAAAATTTCGCTGTGACCATAAAACAATCCCTTCCTTGTAAAGAATAACTATACACTATACTAGTACACATTAGTTTATGGATGCTTGGTGGGGGAGAGGCTTTTTTGTCTGTACCTTAGGGTGTGTTGTAATATGGAAAAAAAGGAGATTCAAAGCTCCCGGAAAAAAAACTATGCTTGAGTTGGCGTTCCAGCAGAGCTACCCATTATAACTCACTGATCTCTATTTGTGCCAAAATCAGTAAGTAACAGAGCAAAAGCTCAACCTCTACAAAATCTCCTTATTTCTTGAGTAAACTGAGTAAACAGTGATGCCAAGCCAGTACCCTGATTTCCATGTCTGTTCAAAAGCAGTGGTGTAACTTTTTTGCCATGCATTCCAGTTAATGGGAGCTGAAGTTGCTGGGTATGTAACTCAGTAAGTTTTGTGTCCTGAGAATAAAAAGTTTGTGGATTACAGCCCCTTTACTGACCTTGGAATGAGGGAAACGTGCTGAACTAGAGATATTTGTATATCCCAGGAATTAGTTCTATAGACATAAATACATTTTTTTAAAAAGACCTATCTGCCATTGTTGCTTACAGCTGTCTATCTGCCTGTGAAAAACACTGCTGCTTTACATGCACATTTGTTTCCAACAAAAAAATTATTGAACACCCTCATCTGAAACTGGAAATGGCACATATACTTTAGAAAACTGATATAAGATGGAGGGGAGGCATTCTCACATCAACTTTCTTAATTTCTGTGTTCTAACTGTCTTCCTTCCCACTATTTCAGCCAGCAGTGTGCCTCAGAGTGAAGAACAGAGCCCAAGGTAAATATTTGACAGTTGCTGGAAGCCTAGCAGATATAAGAGCAACATCAGTGTGCACGTCTCCATACAATGGCAAGAATACCCAGATCTGGCACTACTGTCGTGGACTCTTCAAATCCAAGGTGAGTTTCAGGAAGCTGGAGGTGGGCGGACTCTGTCACCCGCTCTCCTCTCACCTTCGCTTCCTGCTTTTACCGTAGGCTAGTGTTAACACCCAGATAGCTTTTGGCCTCTCCCATGCGTCTTAAACCAAAACTCTTACAACCTACATCCTCCTCCTTTGTATAGACCGATGAAGTCTGTCTGCTTTGGCAAGTTGAACTACTTTTCGCATCTGTCTAATGGGACTGATTGTTCCTGGAAGTAGAAACCTGGTTTTGTCTAAAGTCACAAGTTTAAGTTCATTACCTCTAAAGAGTTAAGAGTTTCTCTGAAAAGTAGTATGTGAAGAAAGTAAGTGATTTTGAATTAATTCTGCCCTTGGTAGTCTGTTATTAATATAAAAAGATAATTATTTAACATAAGAAACACCTGAAGGAAAAGACCACCCCCTTTGATAAGCAGCTGGTCAGCTGCTGAATAATCTGTTCCTAGCTTGCCTGCCAGGCTTGTTCCCAGCTCTGGCACAATGCCTGCAATATGCTCGGTGCCTGACACAAAAGTAAGTCAGACACAAAACCGAGGCTTTGTGGCCTGGATCTCATTTCTCTTCTTGTTTCCTAGGCTAACAATGCCTGTCTGGATGTCATTGGAGGCAGAGATGTGCCTGGGGCCAAAGTCGCTCTCTGGGCAGAACATGGGAAGGACCGGCAAAAGTGGAGGCTCAATGAGGATGGAACCATCAGTTCATACCTCAGCGAACAACTGGTGCTTGATATTAAAGGTATTTTGATAAACAAACTACTAAAACCTCACATGTTCTAAGTGCATTTTTGATTGAAGTTAATTGCCATATTCCAGCTCTTTTTGTACTTATGGTTAAATACTGAATCCTGTCTTTCCTGTTAAGTGTATGTCCACTTGCTTGACAGCGGGACAAGAAAGAAAAGGGCAGGCAGGAACCTTACACTTCTGATCTCAGATCAAGTCAACTATTCAACCTGAGGGAGTTCAGTAGGGCTGATGGCAAGAAATGCAAGTTACAGAAGACAAAATGGTGAAGAAAAAGTAACCATGGAATAGATATGACTCAAAGAGAAAAGTGCTCACTCCTAATTTTTTCAGGCTGGTTAAAATTGGCATTGCTCAAGTCCTGTCCCTTCTAATTATCCATCATGGCAGAACCACCTCACGGGAGAATGCCTGTTCCTCGCACGCACGTAATTTGTTCAAGCCCTGCTGCTGGCCTCTAGGGTTTTATCCCAAGGGGAAGGACGTGGGGCCGGGACTGCAGCGGCTGGTTGCAAGGCTGGGGGTCTGTCACCTTCTGAGGGTGACAGCCTAACGCCCCTGCAGGGCTTCCAGACCAGGGTGAGGGCACGTGCCCCAGGTGAAGTCACCAGCCTTTTCAGTGAATGTCCTGCTGGCTGACCTCTGCAGCTCATCTGACCTCTGCAGCTCAAACTTGCTGATAATTAATTCTCAGCCCCGTGATGTTGAAATAATAGAGCATTCCTGGCTTCCAGAACTAAGGAGTTTAATCACCATGACTAATTCATAGTTACTACAAAGCCATTAAATGCAACTTGTGATACTGATGGCAACTCTTAAGAGTACCAGAGAGCTGTGCTGCCTCAGTTACTGCAAAATATAATGTTGAAGGCTGGGGGGGGCAAGATACCTCTTGATAGCTCTTTAGAGCACTTATTTCTTTCTTTTAGTGGATTTTTATTTATGATATAATGATAAAAAATGTACTGTCATTTCTCTGCTACATGTATTCAAGGGAGAGAAACATTATTTTAAGGACTTCTTAAGGTTGTGGCTGAAATGGATATGCCACACCAAGTAATCTCACATGTATCTGTGAGTCTGTGTATTTCTACTATAGCTATGTGTGCCTTAAAAATCCAGACACACAGCGGGACCTCAGTATCTGCCAAAAGCAAAATCTCTTTAGAGGTGTCATTTCTGAGCACAAAGGTACCTTTGAGGAGTGAGGTTTGTGGTTTACTCTGCTTCCTAACTCACAGAGCTCCTCAGGGCCTAAGCTGACGGGTGACAGTTTGGAGGAGAGAAACATACAGAGGCAGAGAGCGGGAGACACCAGCCCCCTACCTCATGGAATTTCTGTTTTTCGGCTACTTTTCCTACTTAGTCACACTTCTTAAAAGATTATGCATAGACTTTTCTGAGCATTTCTTTCTAAAGTTTCTCCTTCATTATTTTGTTTTTAAGGAGGAAATTATTATGACAAGAATCACATCATTATGAATCAGCCAATAGATGACAAACATTCACAAAAATGGGATATTGAAATATTGTGAGTAAAACCCACCGCACAGATGGACCTTGTGTGGGTTATTAACACCCAAAGGGGAAAAAACCCCAAACTACTGAAGTCACACACCACTGGAACCTGGAGCAGCAACTTCTACTTTCCTTCATACCAAGCACCAGTTGGTGCTAAAACAACTGAATTTTGCACAAACGTGGAAGATGGGAGGTTGATCTGATGTCTTTCTGCAGGGACACTGATTCTTTAAAGGCCGCTCCTATGAAAGTCACTATTACTCTTCATCTGAAGTATTAAAAGTAAATGCAAAAGACTAGACTTAAGTTTTGCAGGGTATGAACTGCAAGAGATAATATGGGAAAGGCTCTTTAGAAATGCTGTCTTTACCTTCCTCTCAAACTGAGGGAAGCTCACTGAAGAATGAATGCACTGATGAGCTTGAAAGAGGTTGAGTTGGACTTTATGTCCCAAGTGAAGCTGTTCAGGCTCCAAGCAATCCCAAAGCTCAAACCATGTATCTTGCTACAATGCAATTTATTCATGAAGACAACTTTGAACAGAAATTGCCAGCTCAGCCTGTGAAGAGGCAACAGAGAAAGCCCCACTTCGCCCTCCTCCTCTTACTGGTAGGCCTCTGTCTGCCATTGTTTTAACAGTGCCGAATTTCCAGAATCAGGAACTGGTTTTGCTGACCCCTGGCCTCTTTCCAACCCATGACATCATGAGTTACCACTGAAGCTCACCTTTAACATGGAGCCATACGTGCATGTATCAAAAGAGGAGAAGTGGTCCTGGGTCAGGCTAGACTTCCACAAGGGCTAGCTGCATTTAGAGCAGTCGTGATTTTAACTCTAGCTGTACTTCGTTTTGCTGTATATAGATTAATTTAATACAATGTAATTTGGTCATGCCACCATGTCTTCCTTCAGAAAATACTTCACCCTAGTCTGTATTTTCAAAGGTGCTAGCAGCCTGCATTTCAATGCTTGCTTAATGTTAAAAGCACAGCATAACTGCATGTTAACCCTGCTGTGGCTCATCAACAACGTGCACATCTTAGCCCAAAGGACGAGGACTGAGACTAGTGGTCCAGACCTTGGCATGCCTGTGCTTTCCTCGGTTGCAGCACTGTGCAACCAGCCTACTAGCTCTCACTTGAGCCAGACAGAGCCCAACACCTTATTGGAGTGCAGTTCTTGCAGGCTTGAAAAGCGTGTTCCTCGCTCAACACTGACAAATACGAAGGAACCGCAGAGAGTTGTAGGGCTGTGAACACCTGGCATGGAAGAGAAGTCCCTTAGATCCCTGGTAACTTCATTTCAGCAGCACTAAATTAGTCATCTACTTCACTGAAAAGGTAATATTTTTTTTCCTTATTTGTATATTCAGGGTATGTATTTCTATAACTATTTAAAGAGTTTAGGTTAGCTAAAGACAGATATTTTAGTTTCCAAAAGCTGTAACTATTCCAGTTGTGCATTCAAACAGGATTCATCCCCAAACAAATAAAACCCTAAGTTTGCCACAGAAATAAAATAATGGATGTCTATTTTTGTATGAAATAGAGTTCTATATAGTACTATTTAAAAATGAACAAACTATCTACTTGCACTTACTATTTTACATTTTAAAATTATCGTAAATCTGCTGTTTAAGTAACAGATCTTCAAATGTATGTATATATTTTTCCAACTAAAGTACCTGTTCAGGTTTTTTTATGTAAGTCAGTATATCAAGTGTTCTGCATGTGACTTGCTTTCCGTATGAAATTTTTAAAGCCTGTGTACCAAGAATGACTAAACCATATTTGGTGTGTCAGTGTTACATAACAAAGCAAAGCAGGCTTTTGTACTCAAGAGATCTTGAATGTAAAATGCAAAGCATGTATATTTTAATTGTATAAAACTTTTTTTAGGAGGAACATTTTGGTAGCTCGTTTCTTTTTAAACAAACTAAATACAACAATAGTTTTTAGCAGCTGTCAAGCACACTCCTGTAAAATACTTCCTTTCAAATGAACAAAAAAGGGGTAAGTACATTGAATCTGTGACTGCTGTTACAGTAGTTTGCATATTAAACATTGATGTTCAAGTATTAAAATAACTGCAGGACTCCCATCAAAACCCACTCAAGTGAGCATTGAAGATACAGATTCCAGTTACAGCTTTGGGTTACTTTCATAGGAAATTGGTGCTGGGGGAGGTAGAGGTTAAGGAGTATTGTTTGTTTATGCCAGCAGTGGCAGCATCTGAGAGGAAAGGGGTTTGGGAAACAATATACACAGCTTTTACTGAGAAGCTTTTGTTCTCTTGGGGCAAACAAACAGAACAAACAGGTTTTCTGGCTGGCAAACTTTACAAATGAGAAAACAAGTTATTGCTTTTTGCCCAAGGTCCTGGAGCGTGTTCTATGTGTACCTTTAGATGTCCTCCCCATCCAGGGATACATCCAGAGGAAAGGGGAGAGCACAGCGCTGGTGGTGTTACTGGGAGAGACTTCATCCATCCACAGACATGGAGCTGTGGCTCACTGGACAATGAGCCACTTACCTGTTTTTCCTGATGCCCCTTTTCCCAAAGCTAAGGGAAGAAAAGTGCTAGTAGTGAAGTATATGTATTGCAATGCTTTGTTAGACAGAAACATAAACCAAGGGCTGGATCGATAAAAAAGTAATTTAATAAGCCTTTCTCTCAAGAGAAAGATATACTACTTAGAGGAGCAGCTAATTCACAAAAGCATCAAATAACTTCAATTAGACATTCAGTCCATAGCGACAAGGCAAGGTTTTCTTTCTCTTCATCTGAGATAAGGTTAAGCTCTTTAACACTAACACTGCTGCTACTCCAAATCTGCTTCAGTGCATCCAAGTATGACAAAGGAAACCGCAGTCCATGAGTCTGGTGGGGAGAAAAAAAAAATTTAAAAATCCCTTATTATACAATAGTGTAGTAGGCTGCAGATACTCATCAGGAGGTATATGCTCCTTTCACCCATCACACTGGTATTTCTGAGTGCACCCTCCAAAAGATGCAGTATTATCCTGCCACCTTTATTAATAGAAAAATAGCTGAAATCTCTTACATGCACACCTTATGAGGCAAGGAAGCTGAAGGTGTGTGGTTTCCACTCTAAAGAATGAAATAAGCTTAAATTTACACTCTATTATTTCTTGGAAGGCCATATAAGTTTGTTTCTAGCTGCCACACACAGTGACAGGACCACAGAGGCTCTCCCTTACCATGGCTGGAGTCCTTAAGGGCAGGAAGGGATTTGCACATACATATTGTACAGGTGCCAGTGTACAATCTCAGCTATCTGTAGTCTCAACTCTAGAGGACCAATGAGATTTACCTTAAAAGGGAAGTAACTGCCAGGCAAAAAGCCTTGCTGTAATTCCTGAGACAAGAACAGGCTCTGTTCTGTTTTGCCTCTATGGTGTATCTGTGCAGACCTGTAGTCAAGTGTTTCAGGTCCCAGACTTAAGACAGAGCATCTTACTATATCATAAAGTGGAACAAAAAGTTCTGAAGTTCACAGCCACTCTTCAGGAATATTTATGATTTGAGCAAAAGCACAGTGTACATGCTGAGTAAGAATGGAGACAAACCACCTGCAGCCTTATTATTAACAATATTAAAAAGTTCCCTCCTTACCTTTCGGTAAAAGAGTTAACTCTTTACTGCCAATGCTGACCCACCCCACCCTAAACAGAACACCCTTACATTCCAGTGGATACAGAATCTAACACGGGTTAGATTAACATGAGGTGCAGCGATCCCTGCTGCTACCAAACATGTGTGAGCATCCAGTAGCCTGAACAAAGGATGTGCTAAAGGACACAGAAGCAAGAGCCACTTCCTGCTACTCCAGTAACTTTGCTAACTGGGACAGGAGGCATGTGCAAGAAATCCTGTTAACATCTCCCAACATTTAATGAAGTATGAGATTACATTACTTAGTTCTACTACTAACTGCCTCTGTGTTCCAGCCTCAGCTCAGCAGGGTACTGCGGGGATGGGCAGATGTGCTTTGGGTGCTGAGGAATAGAGCAGAACCCAGGCCCCTGCTACCATTTCAGTCAAGCTCGTCTAATGCAGCAAAACCCAATGTGGCAACATAGATTTTGTGTTTGTGAGAACAAACCTGTGACATGCCTTCCTCACTAGTATCATCTTCTGTCCCCATCATGTGAGTTTCTCTCCTGTTCTTTAAAGAATGATACACATAAACCATCTCTCTGCGAATTTCATCCTAAAAGACAGCAGGAGGAAAACAGCTGTACATAGGATCCACACCCTTGCTCAAGTGACAGTGTTAGCACCTAACAACCGTTAGACCACTGTTACATCAATGAAAGAAATTCACTTTCCTAACTGAATGATCCAACAGCCATCTACTACAGCAATAAGAGAGTCTTCAAAACATCTTTGAAAACCTATTTACTGTCTTAACACTGCCTCTACTAGACTCACAGGACTGATGCTGTATAGAAAACATGGCACTTAGGGTGCACCTCCTAGAAGGTCTTCATGGAATGTGCACCAATAAATTTCCATTCTGCTACTGATCTGTCTCTCAAAAATCGTGTGCCAGTTACCATTCCTTGGTCAAAGCTGTGCAAGCCAATTCAGAGCTCTGTGGGCAGGTCTGACACTGAATTTGTGCACACAAGTCTTTGCATGTGTGCTGTCACTCAGGGTTTACCTGTATGACATCAGAAGGCAGCGAAATATTGCAAAAGTTTCTGAAACCTACACAGTCTCACAACAATATGGACACAAACAAAATGGAGGAGAACCATCAGAAATGGTATGTTTTCTTGGAGGGAAACATTTTACTGTGCAAAAAAAGTTGTACAAGATATTCTGTCCCATCCCAGTCCCACCCCCCCCTTTATTTTAAATGAAGACAACACAAAGCACTTCTGCAATTTCATACTAATAAACCCTCCTAGGTAAGCAGTGTGAGCACAACATAATCCAAGATGCCAGCATTCACTTTGTGGAACAACTTAGTGCCGCTGGCACCTGCTGAGCTGTACAAGGATAACTCAGAAGTGAACACTAAATACAACCAGTCAGCAGCAGCTGCAATGCAGAGAATTCCCTCTCAAGGGAACCTATTTTTATAACTTATTCATGCTCTTAAATACAAAGAAAAAAAAGTCAAATCCATTATCAAGAGCTACAGAGGCCATTTAGCATCTGTAATGATCTAGCCTACCTAACCCTGGATAAAAGCCATGCACCTAACTATGCAGGCTCACAGACTAAACTTAGTTCTGTAGCTCTCCTCCAGGAGGCAAGAATGTCCCGTATTACTGCTCGCCAACAACCCCCCAGTCTCCTAACAAACCCTAATGGGATGCAGAATCCAACCAAGTACAACTGCATGACCCTTTTAGACCAGTACAACACAGCAACAACTCCCGTACCTCTCACTCCCTGCCCCAAGTGTACGAGGGTGGCTTCATTATACTTACAGAATTCTCTTGATCCGGTTCCACTGTAATGATAGCATGATCTCTAAACTGCAGTCTGATTTTGCTATCTATTTTTGGCAGTTTCCCACCTAAGAAAAACAAATTCTCCCTTAGAAAGGAAGGAAACCAGACAAAGGGTGCAAATTCAGCCCCTGTGCTCTACCCGCTCTCTCGTGGCTAGATTTTTTTGTCAACCTACATTTCAACACCCACATGTTCTCAAACTCGGGGTGGGGGAAGACAGACATTCTTTTTAATTCTCTCACCTTTACAGTCTATGAATAGTTGTAATAGCAAGCTAGAGCGTAAAGATAAATTCTGCCAGTTAAACATTCTCAGTACACAGTAGTTTATTAAAGCTGCCAGCTTCAGCCTAGGATAACCTTTGTGTCACTCTAAGAGAGACGGGTCATGTCTTCCACCAGACACGGAAAATTAACCAACCAAGGTGTGTAAATGCACACGTAGAGCCTCGTACAACACGAAGCTGATGCTAGACTATACTCTTTGCCTCCCATAAAATACCAAAGTTGTAAGAGGCAGAGTTAGCAACAGCTCTACCATCACATCAGCCAGTTTCAGTAACTTCAAAATCTACCTGGAGTCAAAGGATCAGAGTCACATCCCAAGCAAGGTGGCAACCGGTTCATAATAAAATCCTTCTTCATGTCAGATGATCTGAGTTCGCTCGTGTTTTCCAGACGGTCTGCAAGCCTTCTCAAAAGGCTACTTAGTTTTTTTGTCGAGTCAACTATATCCACCTGCTAAATATTCACACAGAGTTACTCTCACATGAATTCAAACTAAATGGACCAGCCTAAAGAGAAAGAGGTGCAGTAATGCAGTGAAATCTAGACACTCCTTTTATCTTTGCAAAGGGTAATGTCTACTCCCAAAACAACAAACTTTGGGTTTTTATATATTTCCCATGAGCTGTTCACATTCACACACCAAAGCGGACATTCATTCTCCCTCACTCTGGGGCTACCTGCAATGCTGAAGAACTTGCAAGTGTAGTAGACAGAGAGACTTGTTCCTTCTGCATGCTGACGAGCAGCACAACTGACTGCCATAAAGAGGTCCCAGAACAATTTACAGCTTTGCTAACTTTTAAAGGTTCAAAAGCTTGGCCTGACAGGAACTATGCCCATGTGACAGCTCCAACGCAAACACCATTACTTTTAGAAGAAAACAAGCCACACAAGGACACTGTGATATGAAAGAGAGGCAGTGCAATGAACTAGGCAATGCTTCAGCTGGAGCAAACCTCAGAGCAGCCATCCTGAAGGCTTCAAAAGAAGTGGCTGCGCCTCTAGACAAGATAGTGTCATTGCACTGAGCTTTCAGAGTGGATCAACAAGATACATGCTTGCGTCAGTGCTGAAATTTCACCCAGATGCACTATTATTCCCTCAGTCCCACCTGCTTACCATAAGCAGTTGCCTTGGTATGCTTGTCCGCAGTGCCACATCTTCTTTTGCTGTATCAAACACAAGGCCAGGAATTGCATCCAGTAAGAAATCTCCCCAAGAGCTAAAGGACAGAAAGAAAAAAAAAAAAAAATTACTAAAATATTTGTACTGAAACAAACCAGATATCTTAACTGAGGTCAAGGGCTGGAAACATAGTGCTCCAATTCCAAATCTGCTTTGTGCCTTTGGCCCTTCCTTTACCACTCTGTAGTCTCATGGAGAAGCTCACTCATCTCAACCATATGTGCATCCTCTCCAGCACAGCGGCACTCCAGCTGAGGGTCCAGTTTGTTCCAATTCAGGTGCTTGCCATTTACCAGTGGATTCAGCTTAAAGGTGACCTCAGTGAATGAAGAAATTCCTACCGGGGCCGTTACCCAACCGCACGCGCATACAGCCTCCCTGCACCCAATGAAGTGTGTGGGGTTGTGTCATTGAACCTGCTTTTGAGGCACTTACACTGAAGGAGGAATGTACCCAGGGTTATCAAATCCAACATAGCATCAGTTTTTAGGTTTGCTACAAACTTAATTATGACCCCAGGGACAAGACCCCTACATATCTCTACAGGGATTTTAATGATACTTAACAGCCACCTTGCAGGTGTCTTGACTGTGTTAAATCCCCATTCTTAGCCTACATACTTAAAAAAAAAAAAAAAGCCTTTGATCTCTGTGCTTCTGTTCCCCAACTGAAAGAATTAACTAGAGGAGGGGAGGGAGGACTACTGCCTGCACCTTCTTTGCCTAGCTTGAGTCAACCTCATCAGGAACAGGTGTGCCTCTCATGCAAAAGTGCTGTCCTGTCCACGTGTGACCTCTCTGCCTACCACATCCTCAGAGGGTGGTTTAGTGGGCAAACAACCAGGGCAAGTGCCCAGCATCCAAGGCTGCCAGCAAACTCTCACCCAACTAGGGCAAGTAGCAGAGCAGGGCCCATCACTTCACCCTCTGCTCTTGCTCTCCCTCAACACTCCCTGTTTTCAGCACTGATCTCTAGCTACTAGTGGGGGTTTTTTAAAAAAAAAAAAAAAAAAAAAAGTATGACTTATTATAATCTCATTTACATGTTTTTTTATCATCTCCACTCAAGTGTTCCACTGTTGTTACACACTGGAAGGGAAGGACTCTGGCCAATAAATAGAATTAGACATCTTACACTTCTTACTGCTTCCTTTCTCTTGCCCCAATCCCCATCTGCCAGCAGCTATCTTCAGCTACTCACTGCTTTTCCAAACTGCCCTGTTTATAATGAACTCTCACACTTCTCTGCCTGCTGGGACCTGGCCCAGAGGAACCATCCTCCAGTGCACAGTGGAGTCCCTTTTGTCTTGGTGCCTAAAAATCCCTGAAGGTGCCAGCTCCACCAGCACTTCCTCCCCTCCCAGCTCCTTCTGTACATGCTGCTTCCAGAGCGGTCACAAGGAGTCCAAACATCCTCCATAATATGGAGAGCTATCTTCAAGGAGTTCTTTTCAATTTTCTGAGGAAATATTACCAGACCATACTTCCACCTACAAGCCAAATCAAAACACCAGTCTGTTTCAGGACTGCTGCTTATTTTACCTATGCTTGCTGAGGCAGGCTCGTGCACTTCCTTACCAGTAACTTTAATGGATGATGATTCCACTTTTTATCCTTAGAAGAAAAGCATGCCAAGCTTCTCCTTTTTCCTCTCCTCATTCTGACAGAAGTGCCAAGCTCCCCAACAGCACCACTTCTCAGGTAACACAGTGGACTGGCATTAGGCTTACGCTGTCATGGAGAAACTGCATTGACTCCGCACAAGCCTGCCAGCTCTCCAGCAACCCTGTTATAAGGAACCAATTTCTTGTCTCCCCAGCACTACTTGACCAGTTAACTCTGTACAGATCAAGCTGGACAAACCCTGTTCTGTGCATTCAGGAGGACTCCTGCACGCTGGTCTGTAAAACATCACTCCAGCACAGCCTCCATCAACAAGCCAAACACCCACTTCTAGTGTCACTCTTCCGTCTGTTCAGTTCACTAAAGCAAGAGAAGTGCCAGGTCAGCACAAGGCAGCAGTGGGACAAAAAAGGCAGGGGAAGGGAAGAGGAGCAGGACATCTCTTTGGAGGCAACTTGCTGCTGATCACCCTGAATGTGCCATCAAACCTGCCAAAGTGGCTGAGCACTAATACTGCCTCCTGCATAACAAATGAAGTCAAACTTTCTTTGCAACAGCAGCCAATGCCTACAGAAAATAGCTTTTTTTTCCCTTCTGAATAAAAGAACAGAACATGAGTGTAAATTAAAATCAGCTGAACCCAACTTCTATGAAGACTCACACCTCTGAGCAGCTTCATCTTAACCCTCTCCAACTTGGAGGACTGGCCGCAATAAGAGTTACCAGCAGTACTGACATCCTGGGCTTCCAGCATGGTACAACTGGTGGTTAGACTTGCATCTTACAATCATCTAGAATATGCCCAAACCTGTTCTGCCCTGTTTTGTGGCTAACAGAAATCCTTCCCAATTCCTAACTCAGGCTAATGACTCCAAATCCAGCAACTGAGAGGCTGATCAGGTGGCAGCAGCATTTCCCTGGGTGATGACAGTGTTTCAGTGAGCACAAGGATCAGATGTGTATCAAAGGAAATCTGACTTGCGTGCACAGGGTAGGAGGTGGGAAACACAGGTAAGTAGAAAATATTTGCAAAGGAAGAATTTGCAGCAAGTCTGTCAGAATATGTGTGGGTGACTAGCAAAAATGCAGGAGAAAATGTGATGAAAGGAGGAACTCGTGACTATCTGGGTTATGAAATGAACAGTACTTTCAGCCACTGGCGAGAGATTTTTTTAAACACAACAGTGAATTTGTAGTTGTAACATTACCTTCCACATTAAAGTCTACAGCTGGTAAATAATAACCAATTAAAAAGCAATCAAGCTTGCTGCATGAAAACCTTTTAAACAGGCTGCTTCAGACAACAAGGGTCTTGCTCCCCTCCTTCCCCCAACCTTCACTTACTGCTACCTGAACACTCGCTCAGATTACTAACAGCAGGGCACATACGTAATAGTGGGGTACCTACATGTATCCCATGTCACCACATCTCTGGGGGAAGGTGACACACCCTATCCCTGTATTACTCACAGAAAAACAAACCACACAAGAGCTAAACAGAATGAACACAGAAAAGAGCTAAGCAGAGCTCATTACAAGGTGGGGGTTTTTTAAGAAATGGGACATCACTCCTTCGAAACATCAGTTTCAGGTCTGTACTATTCACAATATCCTCCTGGCAGAGGAAAGCCATTTTCAGAAAAGCCATACTAAAAAAAAAAAAAATAAATTAAAGAATTACTTGTTTTGGTAGGTACTGATGGTCACGTGTGTAGAATAGGCGATCCCAAGAGGAGTGTCAGCTTGGTGAATAGTCCCTCTTGGGAAGTACAGTAAGTCACCTGGCTGCAAGAAAATGAAAGAGAATTCATATATTTAGGGAACCTGGTCAAACCTTACTGTAGGCAAAACAGAGAAAATACTCTCTGAGCAGACTGACAACATAAGCTTTTTTAAATCACAAAATAGAGATATCCTCCATTGTACACTTTAATAACATAAAATAAAGCTCTCTAAGCCAGAAGTCCAATATCGTTCCAACTTATGTCAATAAGCTTTTCAACTTAAGTCAATATTTACTGTACACCTGTCTGAAAACATGAAGCAAGTTGTTAACATCATAGCACATGCACACTCTGACTCAGCTGCATAAAGGGGACAAAGAAGCAGCTGAGATGAACCCGCTGACAATAAGATGAACCTGCTGATAATACAGCAGGCTAGCAGAAGAGCAGTGCAATGTGAATTTGGTCAGATCATGTCAAAAGAGAAGCCCAATATCCCACAAGAAAAGCCAAATACTCTATAAAGATGGTAATCTGCTACAATACTGTTGTCCGAAATTTTCAGTTAAAACACTTAAAAAACAAGTACAGCCTTCCTCATCCCTATCTTTCTTCTCACCTATCTAAATTAAATCTCCACACTGATAAAAATTTAGATTAGGGAAGTCAAGATAAGAGAGAAGTGCGAGGCACACAAAATTGCCTCCAAGAAGGAAAGATCAGTTTACTTACGGCTTCTTCTATAAACATCTATATAGTTAGGCAGCACAGTCAAAGAGAAAATTCATAAAGCAACAATGATGAAATTTGATTCCAGTTTAATTTTACTGTTCCTTAAATTTGGTCACATCACCTACTTCTAAGAGCCTGCCGAACTGTCTAACACAGATGTATTTCAAGTGAATACTACTTGATTTTTCACTGGATTGAAAGGTGTCTTTAGATTATGAGGCTTCACAGGATTTGGCAAGATCAAGTCTCTTCATATAACAAGCTGTAAAGCAGCACAGATCAGCTATGTACAATTTACTTGTTCTGAAGCAAGCCTCTCTCTGCGGTTAATAAACTGCCTTCCTTACCAGCATAGGGACTACACTAACTAAGAATATTTTGAATTCTCCTCATTTGCTGTGTTTCACATCCCCAGGAAGAAAACAAACTGGAGGGAGGGTCACAGAGGAAGGGTAAGAGCCCTGAACACCTACCAGAGTGATGAAAAACTAGTCTGCAAAAGAAACTATTTCATGCTGTAGTGCCCCACGCCTACCACTCAGAAGCCAGGATTGTGATTTTTCAAAGCAGTCTGCTGCAAAGTCCAACTCTAATTCATCTTATTTGCTGGGTAGTCTCATAAACACCATTCACATGAGCCAGCAAGCACAACACTCTTCAATTAAAATAATCAGACTCTTCACAGACTCCAGGTAGCAACACCCAGATTGGGGCAGGACAGAGCATTTGAGAAGAGACAACGTGGATCTGATCACTTCCCTGCCTTCTTACTTCTGAACTGGAGGAAGGAGGGGCAAACGAGGGAGAAGTACCAGCGAATGAAATGGAAAATCAGATGTGAAGAAAGCTAGATAGCCAGCTACCAAATAAGCTCTGTGCTCGGCATCAGTAACAAACCAGCCATGGCCACAGCCTGTTGCAGTGTCACCACGACACGCTGCAGCTTGGGACCTTATACACAAACCAGCGTGCCCTTGCTCTCAGTCAGCTAGCTACCAGTTATTGGTGCAAAGGGAGAACACCACCAATATAGTCTCTAACTGGTCCATTTGTCCTAAACTGTCCGAGGATGGCAGACTGCAGACAGAAATGCAAAAAAGAGGAAAGGAAATATTCTAGAAAGATGTTTAGGGGATGAAATAAGAGTCATCTAGCAGCATCCCTGACAGAGGCAGCTCCAGACAGACAACCAAAATCTGACAGCAGCCACCCAGAAGAAATGTGTCACAGGAAGTGAAGAATATCAAACAGAAGAAAAATAAATTAAAAACTTAGACCACTTTTAAGCCCTTTTCAGAGGCCAGTATTTTCACTCTGCTAATGTCAGTAAAATGGCTTGTGAAATAGATTATTATTCCATAAAAATCAAAGGCACTGAAGTCCAGTCCAAAATGTTCCAGAAATTAAAAAGGGAACTGTAATTTCCTAGACTATGTACCATCCAATACATCATGACAATTGAATATTACCATCTGTCAAACTACACAGCTAGTGATGTCAGCGTCACATCCAATATGTCACACTATTCCTAAACTACCTACACCCAAAGGCAGGTCTGAACACTGGGAAGAGCAGAGACCTCGCAGAGAGAGGCCCTATGACAGGCCACAGGCAGAGAACTAATGAGGCTTCCAACACAGAGCAGCACTGTCTGCTGGAGAGGTAACACGCTTCGAAAGCACAAGCATGTAAAACAGAACAGGACAAGTACCAGATGCCCTGCTGTCAAAGGGGCTGCATTCATTAATCTCCATGAAATGCTCTTTTTATTCCAACTAACAGCCAAACACTTGATTTTCAGGTTTGGAAAAAGAAAAAACAATTGACAGAGCAAGTTAATAGGGGGTTTAGTTCATGCTTTTGTTCATCAGCCAAGGATAAATATTTAAATCTAATTCACCAGAACAGCGACAACCTTAGGTAAAGCAGTAAGTCTTAGTGCATGGAAGGATTAGCCTGATTGACTACAGTCAACACGTAAAAGCAGGAAAATGTTTCATAACCATATATGAACCCAAGGATTTTTCTGCACACAACTGCACAAACATGACCCAGGAGTCACAGTGCCCAACTTGGAGAATACTGGAGAAATCCCTGAAATAATTGGTTTCTTGGTCCATTATTTAAATACTAAAGCAAAGGATACCTTTGAAAAAGAATATGCTAGACAACTATCACCCAAATTTCCTGTGCTTACAGTGTTTTGGGGACCAACCCTCCCCTCAATTTCACAACCACGATCATTCAGAATACTGTCTTCAAAAAATGTGCCATCTTAAAACATGACTACTCTTCTGGCAACCACAGTCCAGACCACGTAAAGCAATTCAATTATAATACCTTTAATATGAATTCATGTGTGGGATTCCCAATCCTATCTTCTGGTTCAACATTATATTCCCGAGCTAAATGCACCGTTGGTTTATAGAGTCGCCAATGTTTCTCGCCTTCTAGTTGAAGGATAAACACCTGCAAAAGATCATAAATCCAAATGCATAAGGAAGCTCTGCTGCCCCTCACACATCCAACTAATCAGAAAGTTTAAGCTGTCTTTTTACTTGGAAAGTCCGTGGACCCATGCCAGAAATCAGGGAGAGAAAGCACACAGAAGTGACACAGATTGCTTTTCTGACAACAGAAAAAACAGATTCCACCTTCCCTGCTCTAAGATGCTCCACAGCATGGCAAACAGGATTCCTCTCACATTACTTTTTAGATGTCTACAATGCAGAAACCTACATTTGAGCTATTTCTTTAGGCTGTACTTAGAGACAACAGAGAGAAGAGTGGTGAAGTGTGATCTGTTTTATCCAAAGATAGGCATTTGGAAATCCCCATTTCTCTCACTTAAATAAGTGCTAGACAACTAACTCAAAAGTAATGCCTGCCACACAGATATTCAAAATATCAGGTGAGATCACCAACAGAGCATCAAAAACACCCAGGGGATGCTGTGAGCTGGGGGCTGACAACATATACCAGAACATGCAGGTTGTGGGGCTGCTGAACAACAAGCGTAAGGAAAATGAAACCCCAGATGTATTAAATGGAAATGAAAATGATAAAAAGCAAAAAATACACGTAAGGGGTTTTTTGTTTCAGTGGGATAGCCCAGCTGTTTTTTTAATGCAGTGTCTATCTGAATGTTTCTTTTAGAAGCTAATTTAAAATGTATTTGGCCCACAGGACTTCATCATACCAGTAACTTCTTAAAAACAAACAGGAGGCCCAACAAATGGGAGCCAGCACAGCCTGTCTGCTGTCACTGTCCAGCTGAAGAAAGAGCAAGCACTTAGTAAAGGAAAAAGGACTTCCAGATTCTTGGGGGTCTGAATGAAGTGAAAATGAAAAAAAGGTGCCAGAAAGCTTCTGCAGCTGGGAAAACAAATTCTCTTTTCATCAAATGGAAATACCAGGTCTGGAAAATGAGTTTATGTGATATTACCATTAGATATTACTATTGGTACCTCTTCAGTAAAATTATAGAAGAAAAACAACTATAAAAACCCACTTGCAACCAATTACTGAAAGTTTTCAGTGGAAAAAACATTTTTCTATAATGAGTTATTTTATGAGAGAAAGTGGGGAAAAAAGCACACATACAGGTACCCACTGCCGCTAGCAAAAGCCCACGCAGTTTCACAGACCAGGTTGTGCTGTCCTACCTCAACATCATCGTAGTGGGGGGGAAGGCCCTGCGACCCCTGGGGAGTAATGTAAACATTCGACCCAACCAGAGACCCGAAGTAGCACTCCAGCTTCTCCTGAATCTTCCACAGCTCCTCCTTTAAAAAGAAATGATGCTGTTACTACCAGAGAGCTCAGCCAAGGCAGGCTGCCGCCCAGCCCACAGCCTCCCCAGCGCTTCGGAGGATTTTCCTAGAGAACGATCACATGCCCCAGGGAGACAGAGGCTGGGAAGGCAGATGCTCTGTATGTGTTTCTCCTGAAAGCCAGCACTGCAGACACAAAGGAGATCTGCCGTGAAGGTAGTTGGTAAGCCAAAAAGTCTGGTGACCCAACACAGCGTTTATGTTTGTTCTCTTCCCTGAACCATTTTTAGGTTGCAAAAACAGACAAACAAGGCTAGAGGAAAATAAAATTTAGAGGAAAATAAACCACCCACCATCCCACGAAGAGCAAAACATCCTAAGACAATAAACACATGCAGGAATGCAGGACTTGCATTACATGGGCTAACATCAAAGCGAGCAAAGGTTAGAGACCTTTTTCCAGTGACTCCAATTGTTCGGGCATATTCGAGAACAAACTTTACTCATCCACATCTAACATGTGGCAAACAACGCCCTGAAAGGAATGACTCTCATATCAGAAGATGCCAACTACCAGACCCATGCAAGTACAACTTCAACCAGAATTTACATCGGTTCAGCTCAAGCTCTAGATTTCAGCATAAACCAGGCAACATTTCAACTTCACCTGCAGATGCCCCTGCCACTGGCCATTACACCTACACTCGAACAGAGATCAGCCGCAGCACTACACTTGGGACTCAGCTTGTATGTGGGTATCTACAGACCACTTCACAATTACATTGTGTTCACACCATGGGACAAAAAAAGGACTACCTAAATCCAGGTACCTACAAGTATCCGAGTCCTTTACACGACTGTGCAGATACCACTGCCTCATTCTCATACATGAAGATTGCAAAGGCATCAAAGAGAACAGGAGAGAGAGGACGCTCAGCTAAAATGGGGTGGTACACTTCCATGGTGCAATTCAAAGCCAATCCATCGGCAAGAACAGTGTCCTGGAAACATTTTACGTGGTTTCACACCTTGTCCTCCATTAAGGAAAGTGGTGCAAAAGTCCCTAGTTGTGCAAGGAAACAGCGGGGCAGAAGGGATAATTTAAGCAGACACAGATGCACAATCATCCATTTTGTGCATTTATTTATTCTAAACTTTTATGTGACAAAGCAAATTTTTAAAAAGAATACTGTTTTTTAAAAAGAATATAAAATAAACAAATTTTTAAAAAATAATATTATAGCATGAATCAGATTTTGTTCTTACTGCAGAGCACTGAAACATGATGGGCAGTGCAAAAGTATAAACCATGTTTTAATTAACACAGTTCACGGATAGATTTCAGCAGGTCGCTGATGTCAGCTACTTCGCCTGGATTTACTGGGGACGGAGATGAAGCTACGTCTAGTATGACTCAAAGCAAAGTATACCACATTATAAAGCATGCATTAACTATATTCAATTAAACGATCCAACCTTAAATCTCTGAGGCTGATGAAACTGTATAGTCGCCTTTTTCTGGTCAAAATCCTTCTTCAGCTGCATGTAATTCACTTTGCCTTCTTTATTTAAAACTTTCTTTTTTCCATTCACACATCTGCAGATATTTATATCTCGCCCATAGTATAGGCCCTGGCTGCACAGATCCTTTAAATCTGACAACTGGAACAGGGACTGGTAGTAAGCAGCCAGCAGTGGATCACTCCTCTGAACAAGCAGTGGCTTTTGCTCCCAATACTCCCTGAAAAATGTCTCCTGTTTGATGGGAGAGATCAAGCTTCCAAAGAGGCTGTCTGGGTTCTCAAAAGTCATGACCGACAGAGAACAAGCTGCTTCCACCTTTGCCCGTTTACACTGTGCCTGCATTTCTTTTCCTGTTTCAGCATGCTTCCCTCCTTTCTTGGGCATGTTCCTGTTCAAGAGGAGAGAGAAAAACAGTCAACCTGTAACAAGTCAACCTCAAGAGCTCACAGGCCCAGAGTGGCTCCTCTTGCCTTATCCAGTGGGATATCAGAGTATGCTGGGAACAGCTCTGCTTTCAGATGCTCACTGTCTGCTCCAAGCAGCAGAAAAAAGAAAACCCACAGCTGGTCTCCAATCCTCTCTCAAACCTCAGCAAACTCCAAAGGGCTCAGCTGGGAGCCATTTCTCACAGAAGCTGAGTCCCACAGTGAGTTTATACTAAAAAACATGCAATAAAACCCAATGGCCACACAACAGAGCTTTACAAATGCAGGAATCCACCCACACAAAGAACCTGTGATAGACTGGTCTTCTGGAGCAAGAGCTGCAACTTAATAAAAAATTAACTCAGCTTTATGAGTGTTAATGGCAACATGCAGAGGGGGCTAGAGAGAGGGGACAAGATCAGAAATTTGTACCCTATTACACTTCCTTGAAATGCATTAACATTGGGGAAAAAAAGCACAACGAAGACTTCCCAATGACTTTCCAGCCAGAGCATGATGGAGGATGTATGGCATTTCAAGTGCAGAACCCAAGCAGTTAAACACTGTGGTTGGCATCTGTTAAGGTGAGTGCTCATTTCAAGCTGGCTTACACATCATAAACCCCGTGCCTACACAGCTGTATGGTTATCAGACTAAAGCTTTAGCAGGATCTACACAGAAGGCAGCGACTGCAGCGAGGGGACACTGACAGCGGTACAACAGCACACACTAAGGGCTACACAATAATACAGGGAACAGAAAACACAGGGAAAACAGGCACAGAAAGTGGGGGGCCAAGTGAAAGAGTAGATTGCTGTGAGGGAAGAAGGAATATGTAACCAGGTTCAGTGGGCAAGAATGGTGTTTAATTGGCAACAGCTTCCAAAGCAGCAGAAAAACCCAAAGCAGACTGCCCTGCAGGTGGAGCAGGCTTTAGGAACATGAAGGGCACCTGTTTGAGGTCTCAGGCTCTGGAACAGTTCTGTGCTAAATCACACGGCAGTGCCAGGCATCTAGTGGTGCTCACACAGTGGCCCACATCTCAGCCACTGCCAGGGTCTCATACTGTATCCTGAATGGCCACATTTAGCAAAATTAAGTTTACATAAGAGAGAGAACGTTCTTAGGCCTTTCTGTTGATGCCACGCAAGTACACTAAAACCTAAAATTTTAAGATTCTGCATTCATTTCTGCAAAGCTGGCAAACTTTGTAGTTTATGTGGGAAAAAAAAAAAAGAACTCTTTCATCCAAGTACAGACATTTAAAGTTGGAAGTAATTTTTTTTTTTCAGGTAGGTAATATACTTGTGTACCATTATATAAAAAGAAAAGTTAATTCACAAAGGATTCAGCTGCGAAGTTCCCTGGAAAGTTAAGGCAAAAATCAAGTAACGGTAGGTCTAACACCATAGTATGTGCAGATATACTTGTCTTAAGCCTGCACTAGCACTTCATCCCCCAGCGTAGTCCAGAGCACCGGGCAGCAGTAAAAGCCTGCCTGGGAAGCAGAGTTAAGTATCCTGACAACGAGCCAACACCATGAGAGGTCTGGGCTGGCCAACTCAAACTGACTCTGGGCACGCCTGAGCAGGTCTGTTAAGCCAAAACATGAGGAGTTAGAGCATGCTGATCCTTTCATTTCTAAGTAAAAATTACAGCTTTACTCCCAAAAGTAAATGCTCTCATTTATTAAGATGCTTTTACTTACACAGATCCCTTATCATGAAACTCAAACTCCAGTTCTGGTATTTACACACAATACTATGCTCTCCTGTGCAGCAGTGTGCAGGACACCCTCGCTGATCCACCAACTCCTGGGCAGTGTTTCATCAGCAGGTAATGTAACAGCCCATACCTCAACAGTAACCTGCAGTCACCTTAGTCCTGCAGGAGGGAATCCGTATCACCACCTTCCTGAGAGGTTGGACATTCCTGGCTGCAGCAAGCTACAGTTCTAAGGGAATGTTTAAAAAAAGACTGGAAATTAGTCCCCAGTTGCTAGCAACATCTGAAGATGCTGCCGACACTGAGATCTACAACTGACATCCCCAAATGCCAGCAGCACAAATGCAACCAAGCCTGAATTGCCAGCTTTGAATTCCAGACCCAAATCCATCATACCAACCTCTCGGCTCACTCACACTGTATTTAAAAATTCAGATATTCACAGAATGGGGCTTCATTTACACGATGTGCTGTTCTGTAGTGTTTTGTTAGTTATTACAACTGTAGAAACACAGAGTGGTATGGGTTAGAAGAGACCATCTAGTTCTACCCCCCCTGCCATGGGCAGGGACACCTTCCACTAGACCAGGTTGCTCAAAGCCCCGTCCAACCTGGCCTTGAACACTGCCAGGGAGGGGGCAGCCACAGCTTCTCTGGGCAACCTGTGCCAGTGTCTCACCACCCTCTTCAGAAAAAAGTTCTTCTTTGTATCTAATATAAACCTACTCTCCTTCAGTTTAAAACCATTGCCCCTGCCCCTACAGGCTCTGGTAAAAAGTCTCTCTCCCTCTTTTTTTACAGTATTTAAGTATTGAAGGGCTGCAACAAGGTCTCCCCAGAGCCTTCTCCTCTCCAGGCTGAAGAACCCCAACTCTGTTAGCCTCTCTCCATAGGAGAGGGTTCCAGCCCTCTGACCACTGCTGTGGCCCTCCTCTGGACCCACTTGAACAGATCTGTGTCTACCTTGTGCTGGGGACTCCAGAGCTGAGCACAGTGGTCCAGGACAGGTCCAGGTCGGGTCTCACCAGAGCAGAGGGGTAGAACACCCTCCCTCGACCTGCTGGCCACCCTGCTTTGGATGTGGCCCAGGATACCAAAAGGGCTCAAACAAACGAACCTCTGAAGACTAAACTGTGATGCATGAAAGCTTTGCTTGTGTTTTACTTCGTTTGTTTCAAAGCTTTGCTTGTGTTTTTTGTTTCCCAAGTTCTCCTTAACTGTTTCCCTAGACCTCTTTGTCTGTTTAGACATGTAATATGTAAGTCACTTACAGCAGACTCAAAGCCTTCAATGGACACTTGGGCAATTCCTAGAAGGCGCAAACTAAGATAAGGAGGATTCAAAAAAAAGGACACAGAGATCCTATTATAGGGAGGATGATCTTGCTGATTTAGGAAGAAGACACCTGGACTTTACTTCACAGCGCACGCTCTGGAAAGGTCAACTACTGTGAAGAAGACTACTTACTTCCCTCGACCACAGAAGACCCTCACTCTATTTTTACTATGCATGCTCGGACTATGTAAATGAATTCTGGGAACTCATTATCATAAGACACCCCTTTCTAGGAAACCTAATGAATATGTATGATTTGTGTGCATGTAAACTCAAGTCCCTTGCTAGTTCTTGAGAGCCCTTATGGTGAAGAATCCCCAGGGTGACCCCAGCGCTGCTAATAAAGAATACCTGCTGAATAGTGATATTGGATTCTGACTGTTGAGTCAATGTCTTCGTTTCAATACAGTTGGCTTTCTGAGCTGCAAGCACACATTGCCGGCTCACGTCCGCTTTTTCATCTACCAACAGCCTCAGGTCCTTCTCTGCAGGGCTAGAGGAAAAACACAGTAACTGAATGGACCTGCTCCTGCTTCACGCAGAATTTCCCACCAGTGTATTTCAACTCGCACACCAGGTACGCTCGTTTGTGAGCTCAGGCCTCTAAACTGACCCAGCAACTGCAGGGGCACTCGGCTCCCGCCGCAGCAAGGCGGGAGAAAGATGGCCCCAGCGGTTCTGAGCCGACAGCCCCCGCTGCTGCCCCCGCTGCTCCCCTCGCCAGCCTGCTATTAAACTTTTCCCTGCAGGGAAAATGGCAGGGAAGCTGCTGCAGCACCCGCGGCAGGCTGCGGCCTGCGCCCCTCGCTCGCGGGGCCCCGACCTGCCAAGAGGGCCGGCGCCTCCGCCGCTCCCGCGCCTCCCCAGCCAGGCTCCTCAGACACGAGGCCGCCGGGCCGGGCGCTGCCCCACACCCACGGACCCTTTCCCTTCGTCCCAGAGGGGCGCCGAGCCCGGCGGGGCGGCGGCGGCGGCTGGCCCGGTCCTCCCGCCGCCATCATGAGCCCCCCCCGTCCCCCGCAGACCCCGGGCTCAGCCCCCCGCTCCCCGCGGCGCGCACTCACCCGGGCGCGCGGGCCGCAGCGGGCGGGGCGGGGCCAGGGGAGGCGACCGGCGGGCGGCAGGAAATGGCGGCGGTAGGCGGGGGGGGGGCGGCGGCGAGGGTGTCCCCGGGGGGCCGGGCCGGGCCGCGGAGGCCTCCGGTGTGGGAGCGGGTCGGCCCCAGGCCCTGTTCGCTGGTATCGGCCAGTAACGGCGGCCCGCGTTCCACGGCGTTTAACCTCGCTGGGTGGAGAGGTGGAGAGAACGTAATGTCAACCTTTTTTTTGTTTACCTCCCAAACTAGAAAATTTTAAAGTGATCACCACTTGAAAACATAATCTGTGCGAGAAATATTCCTTCTTCGTCGACCCGAGTTATTTAGCGCGTGTGTGTGAGAGAAAAATGCTCTTTTTGAAACCGATAGGAACTTACACAGCAGTATCTCCACTAAAGTTATTACACGGATTAAATTAGGAGATATAACATAAAACCTTGTGGTTACTTGTATAAAATTTTACTTCGTACAGAAAAAAGTGCCTGGGCTTTAGCTGCATTATTTTAATTTGTTCCAGATCCCCTCTGAGGCTTCCTTGGAAGAAATTTTTAGAATCCTCAACAAGCACATGAAAACTTCTAGAAATATTTTTAGTTACCTGTATTAAATATGCCTGTTAATGGTTTAATTTACATTGGCTGAAAGACGTCAGAAAAATTGTTAGGTAGGTTTTGCTAAAGTTCTGTTCCTGTGTAATCATAGCTTGAAGGGTACAAAGCAGAACTACCAGCAAAAGGTGAATTTTGGAAACCTCAGCAGCCTCACAGTGGATGGCTCACGTAAGTACTTAGATTGGGCATAAGTAAGTTACTAGAAGATAAGAGAGGGGACTGTGTTCTATCAACAACTCCTGGAGGAAAATAATAGAGCCTTTCACACTTAAAATACCAGTTCAAATCCCTCTCTTTATAGAAAATGATTTGGCAGTCCTGTTCCTCCTTGTGGTGTAGTTGTTACTCACACAGTATTAACTCCTGCTTCCCTGGCACTAACTAGATCTTTTGGAACACATATTATGTGATTCCAGTGGGTCCTGTGTTCAGGAATGCATCCGGCAAACTCCTACGTGCTGAATAAAGAAACTGGCAAAATATAATACACGGGAAAAGGGGGTGGAGGAGGGAAAAAGGCAAACACTGCTCATCCTGTTCAGTCCTTGTTCCTTTATCAACCTGGACCACTTCGGTCACCAGCTGCCCAAAACACCATGGCCACTTGATCATGAAATAGAGATTAATCGGTGTGTGGATGGGTTACCAGAGAGATGTTTTGCCAGGAGCGAACCTAAGGTTGTCCTAATTGTACAAATGTTTACAAATTAGTAGAATTTAAGTTTCTCTATAAAGCATTTTTCTTTCATTGGGCTGTGACTTTAGAAGAAAAAGGAGCTATTCTCTGCTTTCTAATTCTGACGCATTCTTAGTTCATCGCAATGTCACTCAACATTCAGGACACTGCAAAATTTATTAAATGAACTATTTTAGTGTAAACACCAATAGTTGGGATATTCAAAGGCACACATTTTTGTAGCTGTCTGAAAAATAGGTCACTGGCATGAAATTCTGCTTACTTCTTTCATGAGTATTATAAAGCTTTGAAGAATGAAGTAGTTCTCCAGACTTAAAAGTCTGCATCACCTAAATGAACGCTTACAGGATGTTTTCTTCTTACAGATGGGTGTAGCAGCAGATGCTAAAAATAGGGAGGCCACATCCTGCACCTCAGCTGGTCACAGAGACCATTACAAGCTGTTATTTCTGTTCCCAAATCCACAAAGTACTCTTGGCATAACTGCTTGAATACCACTAGGATGAACACTCAAACAAATACGTATTTACATAATGGCTGTGATGTTTTAACTTTTAGTAAACGCTGTGGGAAGTAAAACCCGTAGATTTGACTGGCTGTAAAATCAGCCACAAGTAACAGGAATGGGAAATCCTTGTGAATGCTTTTTTAAGGACTTCCATGCTGGTCTGTCCAGACAAATTGACTGTTTGTTACCATCCCTTTCTGGAAGATAACACAAGCTTCACATGAGGGTTATGTGAGTTTTCGTCAGCCCTCTAGCGCCCTCAAAACAAGAAATAATGTATGTAAATACTGTTTGTTATTTTTTACTGTTTATACAAGCAATAGATTTTTGAAGTATAATTGATCCTGATATCCCTGTTACTGCATTAAGAAGATAGAAATTATAAGCTTGGCTGTAAAATTATGCAGTTAAGTTTCATCATCATAATGTGCAATCTTCTTCATTATATAATAAAACTTGCTGTGTAGTACTCTCCGTGGGGAGAATGCTTTGCCAATGGTTACAGTCACAGTTGCAAAGTTGCAAACTAATGGTTTCCTCCGTCAAAGCAAGCCGTGCAGCTTTGGGGCACCAGTATGGGATGTGCCCAGAAGGTCAGTACAGGCAGGAATCTCTTTTCCTGCACACTTCCATGTGTGGGCCTGTTTGCTGCAGAGCCTACACAGGGCTCGGGCATGCTGTGCTGCGGGGCTTTTGCTGCTGCAGATCCTATAAGAAATTTAGAAGAGGGAACTGTTTGATGTCAAGAAGCACATGGGTATTTTTTCTGTTGGAGGGTGAGGATTCAGTTGACTGTGCAACGAATACCTCTTCCTGTAAGGCAGGTAAAAAAGATTATGTGAAAACAATGATGTTATGTTAGTTCACATGAGAAGTTTCGGACACACATTACATATCTGGAGCAATTAGATGGGATCTTGTCAGGCAATCCGGAACATCTGTGCAGGATGCCTCCATAATGGCAGTGCAGTAACGAGGATGTCATGGTATTTTTTTATATATTCATATTACACATTTGCTCAGCTTGAGGTCTAGTGCACTGTTGCTGTTGCCAAAGCCTGTGTGTCTGTTGGCTTTACATTCCCAGCATTGTGATTCCTGGTACGGTTCTGCTTTCCATGACAGGATTTCCTGGAAGAGTATCAAAGCCGTTTTAGCTCTGATCATTTGTTTGGTAGCAAACTGGCTGCCAAAGTACCCCACTCACTCCATCAGATTTCAATCACCCGGCATGCAGTGTGTCACCAGCTTCTCCAGCTCTGAAATTGGGAGCTTGACAAATGCAGCTTTGGGAAAGAGTAGGAGACATCGCCATGCTATAAGCAAACAATATTGGAGCAGGAAAATCAAATAAACCAGAGAGTGGTTCAGGCTTCCAAATTTATTCCCATTTCCTAATCGTGACCAAGCAATGACCAAGCATTTACCTTGTGACATTTTTTGCCACCAAAAGTTATCATTTTGAACTGACTTTGTAAATACAAACTCACTCCATTAAATGACAGACAAACCTAAGGAATTTAAGTGGAAAATGCTCCTTATTTGAGAAGGTCACAAAAATAATCTTGATTCTTTTCTGGAATCTGTGAACACTTTGTGTGTGTGTCCCTGAGCATCCTTAATTCAACCTTCTTAGCCTGAACCTAAGGATATGTCCATGCAGGATTCATCTGGGACTGACAGGGTTCCTGTATATGGCTCTGTTTTGCCACAGCTGCTTCCTTTTATTGCCTGTGTGTCTCAGCGTGGTACCTTGAGCTGTGCTGGGGATCACTGCTGCAAGCAGGCATACGTGACTTCTCACTGTAACATTCAATCTCAAAAGCCAAAGGGAGAGGGAGGGGGCAAAGCCCCAAGCTCATGTATGCAACATAAAGCAGAAGAACCAGATTCTGCTGAAGATGTGGTTTGTTTGTTTTCTTGACAATGTTTTCTAAAATCTCTGCCTCAAAGCCCATGTTTCTGAAATTAACAGTTACGCAGAAAGCAGGTCTACGTGAGGCACGGGTGTGTGGGTGTCACCGGAGGGGCATAGCTTGTGCAGGTGATGTTAGTTGTCACCTGGGAGGTGACTGCAAGATACCAAGTGCATCGGGTCTGGGACATTGTTCCTGTGCTGCCTCAGGGACTAATGAGCAAGATTTCTCCAAATTAGAGGCCCTTCCCAATGGTCCTGTGGAAAGTCAGGGACAGCTGACAGGGTGAGGGTTTTTCTTGAGGTGCTGATGATGCCCAATGTACAAAGCCCCATCAGCTCTGCTTCCTGCTTTTCTGCTGGTCCCTACTCCACTGCTAGGCTATAATCACTTTCCCTCAAGTTACCATCCGAGGACAAAGGCTGCTGAGGTGCATACAGGTTGCCTAGCAAAATCGAAATGCAGCAAGTGAAGTAAGGATGGGAGCTAACTGAAGGCGATTGGTGCCAGTTGCCTACTAAAATGGACCACAAGTGGAGAACAAACAGAAAGGCTGATCAAAGATGAATGGTTAGAGTGTAGATAGAGACTGGATAATACCTCAGGTGGGAGCTGCTGTCTGTTTAGGTGTGTGACAAAGGGGTCTCTCAGTGAGCAAACTGCTTCTAAGCTATTGCAGTAGTAGCATGTGCATTAGGTTGCCCCATTGCAATTGTAGCTTTGCAATTGCACAATATAATTGAAAAAGAAACCAGTGAGAGTTTTTCATTAACAGTTTTGCTGCTAACCAAACCAGCCTTGGTATGATGCACGAGTCGGTTTCGGAAACTTTTAACCCTTTCCTCTACTGCTGTTGCATTATTTTTAAAGCACGATGCTACCCTGCAATGTATAGCATTATAAGCTTATAGTGCTATATATCTAGCTTATAACAGTTTCTGTTCATATGTACAAACCCCAGTAAAAAAAGTTGAACACAATATACACACTGGGAAATATAATCCTGGAGTATGAATCAATAACATGATTGTTCTGTAAAATAATCCTGCCCACATTTCCCTTCAGAGATCTCTTCCTCTTTATTTGAGTTGTGTCCACATCGGAGACGCTGGCTGCACATGCCTGAGTCTCATGCTCTTCACACTGGTCTGAGAAATCAGTCAGGTCCATGTCCACATCCGTGTCATGAAAGCAGCCGTCAAAAGCCATTGCTTGCACTGTATCAATGCTGTACGTTCCTGAAACCTGGCAACAAAGAACGGTTATTCTGCATCTGGTAGAAGCCATTTCAGCAAATTATAAATATATAAAACAGAAAATAAAGACAGCTTTCCCTTCAGTGTTGTTCCCTCTATGGAGAGCATATGGAGAACGGGGCTACCTCACAGTATTGCTATCTGTGGGGCCTGCCCCGTTGGGCAGGACGTGAGCAAGGAAGGGGGTACGTGCAATAAAACACACTTGTCTGATTATTGCCAGCTTCTGACTGGCAATATGTGCTCCAGCTTCTGAAAAAGAAAAATCAAACACTGCCTCTCCTGTAGGTCTGCGTTGCTGGAGTTGTGGGAAATGCCTTCAAACATTTCCATGAGTGGTTTTTTGATGGGATTATCAAATCATGTGAGCAACATATGCACCCTTTTTGTGTTTTTCCCCTTGTGATATTCCAACAAATTAGTTTACATGGAGGGATATTCTTGAAGCAAAGGTTTTAAGCGAGTGCTTCATAGAAAGCAAATGTTTAACTTGTAAACATTTCTGCTTCAGGCACACTTTTCTAAAAATGACCTTGTCATTCATCTGGGTTTGGGACAAAAAGGCAGCATTAAACCCATTTTCCTAATTGAAAATGGCAAAGCAGGAGAAGGAGAAATAGACTCTGCTTCACAGGAAACAGGAAGGAATATTACATGAGTGCATTCTGGGGTATATTTCAAAAAGAGGAAGAACACCTTGATCAATAGGTATTTGTGAACAGAATGAGGGTTACCTTCCTCAGCAGGGGGGGGGAAGGCAAAAAAAAAATCAGGAGGTGTACTCCTTAACCTCTGCTACAAGAAAAGGAGGGGAGAGAAAGCACAGACCATCTCAAGATGTGAAAGAGGATGATACATTTCCTCCCTTCAGCCAAGTAAAGAAAAGTGAGATACAGAGTGGAGTCACAGAGATGGCTACTGTACTGTTATCACAGTGGTATATCAGGATTACTCTGTGGCTTCTGTGATGCTTTCTGAAGGCAAAAAACCACAGAGGACTGTACCTTGCCCCTTTTTTTGAGTTGCTTTCTCTCTTCAATCGTGGTGAGATAGTTCACTGCTGCATATTCGATGACAGACAGGAAGACAAAAAGGAAGCTGATCCACAAGTACACATCCACAGCCTTTATGTAAGACACTTGAGGCATTGAGGCACTTACTCCTGTCATGATGGTTGACATTGTCAGCACTGTAGTTATACCTGCCAAAGAGAAAGGGGAGGTTATCATAACACTGGCCAGCTGGCTCCCTTTAGCTCATCACCGTTGCTCGGACAGCACAGCTTTGTGAGAGCATATGATTGACACTGCCTTTAACTTCATTGCACAGGCTCTGAAAAGTGGAGTGAACCATGAAGGACCTATCACATACGGTACTGAAGCCAGTAAATCATCTCTGTGCTCAGTGCGTGCAGTTAGAGCTGCGGCACTCCGGGTTCGAACAGCGGGGACCCAACACTGGTGTTTCAGCAGCATGAGGAACGCATTTCTGTGACAGCTTTAGGCACTGCTATAGAGACGTGAAAGCAGATGTGTGGTCTTCCCTCACTTCCCAGAGCCAGGGCCTCCACTACACAGTTTCTTGTCCTGGAGAATCACTAAAGAATCACCAATTTCCCCCTTAGCCCCTTCTCAAACTGTACTTCTTGAGAACATATATGAGCTTGTATATCGCTGTCATAACCTCATGGCTCTCTAAAAACACTCTAGCATAAAAATGCTATTATCCATTGAAACTAAGAAATATTTTCTGTTTACTCCAGTGTGTCCAGAATTTCACCCTCATCTTTTCAATCTCTCCTCTTACATGCTGCTATTCATCTCATTTTGTTTTGCTCTATCTCAGAAAAAAACCAAACACCGACACCCAACACCCAACCCAGGCCCTGCTTTTAAAGAAATTAATATAACACTGGAGGTGAAAACATCTCAGTAACATCTGTGAGACAGCACTGGCTGATAGCATGGCCTTTCAGCTGGGGCTCAGTGTAGCCTTTCTCCAGTTTTATGATAGTTCAAGTCCACTGGAACATATAACAGTTTTCCCTCCCTCTCTTCAAGTTTCTTAGGTTGAAGGATGGAGTTTGAAATATACCATATAAGAGGAAATCAATTTATTTAAAATATGTATACTCTAGGTTAGGGAGCTAAGCTTTTTAAACTTTGTTGTTAACATTGGCTATAAATTATGTATGCTTATGCTAATGAAATGTGTGTTATTCATAGAACTCCTTCTGCAGAAATCCATATATAAATTAAAGAACAGGATCAGCAAAACCATCTTGACAACATTACAAATGACCTACTGAGAATTAAAACTTTATTTTTAAACATGAAGTTAAATTTCTTATAAATAAAAGAAATTGGTCGATGCATTAATAAAAGTAGGTCAAAGGTACCATAATTTGTTTTTAGAATAACAAATAGATTTATATCTCATGTATTACTAGCTTTAGACTGTGCCGATAGAAAGGGATCTGAGGTAGCTACGGCCCTATTTTTTCTAGATTGATACAGTTTAAAATAATTAAAATTAGATAAGAATTGAAGGCTCCCTCAGTACATGCAAGTTTATTTCTTTAACAAAGATCCTCACATTTTCACTTGTCTAAGAAATATGGCAACATACAGTTGGCTTCTGGGACTAACATCAGTGAGAAGAAAGAACAGGTGCTTCTTTACTAATTCTTAAACTGACAGGTGCAGGACTCAGATGCATTATAGTTACATTAGATATCTTAGATTTCCATCAGATTTTCAGAGATGCTAATCTTTGAAAAAATGTACTTGAAAAAATGTAAAAGGCCATCAGCATTAAATTCCCAACACAGGCAGTCTTGAAGTAGTATCAGCTGATTCATCACTGAGAAAAACAATAATGTTATAAAAAACCCACTGTAATTAGTCTTTTTCTCCTGAGCTGTGGTGTTCAGAACTAAGACTGTGAGAGCAGAAAGATGCCCAACTTACTCTTCAGCTTCCACAGAAGCCTGTGTGCTTTGCACAGTTAAGGCGCCAAAGCAAACGTTTTCAAGGTGCCTAACAAAGAAAGGCTGTGCTACATAGACAAGTCAGGAAGCTGGTTCCAAGTTGGTAGGAAGACAGCAAATTTTTCTAAAGAGAAAGGAGAGTTGCAAAGATTTTACATTGATTGTGGTATACCTATTAAGTATCTCTCATGAACCATGGATTTGGGGAGGGATCTGACTACCTGTTACTACCTGTTACTTTGCTGGGAAAAGGGAGAGAAAAACCCAGTCTTTGCAGGAAAAAAAAAAAAAAAAAAAAAAAGGAATGAAGTAAAATTCTGCATAGGGAAATCTGTACAATCATCCTTTTTTCCTTCTGTGATGTGTGAGCTGTTTTCTAATATAGCAAAACCAGTCTGAACAAACATCCTATTTCCAAATGTAGAGGTTGACTAAAGGAGTTTGTGGTAGTGACAACAGTGGCAATAATAGTGTTCTTCAGGCAATTACCTGATATATTTGCTCATGTCCTGTGTAAGTAACAAGCTAAGGTAACTCTAGAACCTCTCCCCTATCCATTCTATACTTCCCAAAAGAATATACATTAAAGGTTTACCTAGCGATACCCTGGCAGGAACGGCTCTTCTGTCAATCCAAAATGAAACCCAAGACAGCATCACCATCAGCATGGCTGGGAAATAGGATTGTAGCACAAAAAAGAAAATATGTCTTCGGAGTGCAAAGTTTATAAAAAGTCGATTGTACCAACCTATTGAAAAAAGAGAGAGAAACAGGTTGGGGGAGGAGAGCACGGTGTTATTTGTGAGCTCTGTTCACTGGCCCCCTCCTTCCACTAGGAATGGTGTGTCCACACCAGTAATAGTAAAACGCCTAAGAAATATTGCCACCACCTTGGCTTTATGTAGTGCTTTACAGACTGTCCGTCATACCTCATGAAAACACTGCTGCCTTGGGAGTGCAGCATCATGACTGCCTAAATAAAATGCTGTACTATAATTGAGGTTAAGAAATCGAAAAACAGTAAATAGACTTCAAGTGAAACTGCCTGGAGAATACAGACAGAATCTAAATGTCAGTTCAGCTAGGACAGTGAAGCCATCACCCTGTCTCCCCCCAAAAGTACCCCGCCTTCTCTCACGCTGCAAATACTCAGCAACAAGCAGCACTTCTTTTCCTACAGTTAGACCGCTTTGCCTGCCCAGCGTTGACTTCAGAGGAAAGGGTGCCATCTAGTGAGTTTTGGGGCATGCTCTGTCTGTGCAGCAAAGCATGTGTGCTATACCTCATGCCATGGGAGGGAAATCAGGTTTATTGTGAGGTGAAAAGAAGACGAAAGTGGCTGGCTGCGCAGCATCTGCCTGCCCAGTACAAATAGAGACATCCATGAGCTTGTGTTGTGCCATCACAGAGAGCGACTTTGGAAAAAAGAATATCTCAATAACCCTATCTAGTATTAAACACACTCTATGTGTTTTCAGTTGTGGAGAAGGTTTTTGATTTTAAAAATGACTGTCTCAAAAATGAATTAATTGTTGCTCCTTCGGAGGCCAGGGAACTCCAAAAGCCTAAATGCTATGCATGTGTAGTTCACTGAGATTCACAAGAAAGGCTGCGCAGAACCTAAAACGCAGAAGGCTGCTTTGTGAGCAGCATTTTTGTCTGTTTTTTGCCAGAGACTCTTCAGGGGGAGATGGCTCCTATTAGAGCTGTGCCGATTGTTCCCCACTATTACTTACTTTGGGGGGTGAGGTCTGTGTGTAATCATTTTCTTCCAACATGAAGCAAAATAAAAGAACTAGAGCAAGTGCAACCTCGTGACTGAAACAAAACCTCAAAGCCAAAGAAAAGTATTTGTCTACAAAGGGCAGTGTTCTAATTAACAGATACAGTACACACATTATTCAGATACTTCCCAGTGTCAGGTGCTTCCCATTAGGTCCCTGCGACTTAAAAAAAGGCTTTCCTTTCACCTTTACCCTGCTGGGTAAGCTCATCATCAAAGCGTCTGCATGTAGGTGTTAAGCAGTTACACTTTGCAAAGTCAAAGGTGCTGTGAAGGTGCGGCAAGCTCTGGGTACAGGGGTGGTATGAGGTTGTACTGTTGTGCACAAGACAATATCTGCTTGCATAAGTGGTTTTTTGATGAGAATAGCAAGGCAGAAAGAAGCCAGCTGAGTTCCCGGAACCCAGATTCGACACACAGTGATAGCAGTTTGGTGGAAAACATCCCAGTCTCCTTCTTGCAACAAGGACAAATTTGACATAGCTCTCAGCGAGGCACAGTGATGGTAGTGAGGTATCACTTGCCCTCTTCTCACATGACAGTGACTCTTGAAAGCTGGAGCTCTGTTCTTAGCTCATACACGAGCAAGAGATAAGGATGAAGAACCTGATCAAGCTGTGAATTCCTCACTGCTTAGGCTGGATCATAATTTAAACTGGAATTTCTTCATTCAATATCAGCCACTGCAAACTTGAATGTCTCTTTTTTAAATGTAAAAAGAAGCTATCCTGTAAATAAATCTATTTGCAGCTTCCCCGAATGTCTTAAAGGCTTTTTTCCAAAGTGTTATGCATTTCATCATATTGTATGCAATAATTTCTATTGTATTAATCTGCCTTGATATAAAGGGCAATATCCACACTGAAATGAATTGACTCAGACTGGAAAGTACAGTAGCAAGCATGCTATTTTATCCGGTTAAAAATGTATGGTTAGACTACTTACATAGAGAATTATTTCAAAATTTATAAATGCATGTACAAATACAAAGAAAATAAAACCCACCTTGCATGAAATCAAGACTATAATAACTCCTAAAGCCTTGTGCAGTTTGACAGAAAGTATAGTTCGAGATCTATAGGGAGAAATAAAAACCTGTCTGGGGCCGATACCTGTATTTAAACAATGTAGCACTGACATAAAGGGATTTTTTTCTGCAGCTTTATGTATAAACATGGAACATTAAGCAAACCATGAATTAGACCTCAATAGGTTATAAATGCTCTCATGTGGAAATCTTATAGCTAGTAGACTTTTAATGACATTTTACGGCTCCAAAAACGAGGAGATTTTAGACAATAAAACACACTGGGGTTCCTCTTGTTTGCTTTCTAGTATTTGACCCTTTAGGGTTTGCATTTTCAATCTTTTCTATATAACCAGAACACAAAGATTCCTGTAAACCAAATACTCCAGTGGCTTTCAGAGAAGTACCACAATTTTGCAAGAGCTCACAACAGCATATATTTGGTTGTTGTGCATTTTTTTCAGGTTCTTATTGTCAGATGTTGTTACAAATATTATGACCCCTTCTTTTAATATCAAGAAAGTATTACATTGGTAATGTAAAAAGAAACGAGGACTTAGGCTGACAGACCAGTGTGATTGACAGACCCCATTTTGACTGAGATCTCTCAGCAGTAACAGTCATTTATTAGCAACTAATTTGAATGTGAGAGACATTCTGCATTGTTGTGTCCTGTGCTTCTCTCTTCTAATGTCAGGGGCTTACTGTACCAGTACTGCTGTAAAAAGCTAGTCCACTGGAAGCACTGAATTCTTCGATGAAAAACTGGGAGAGGGAGATGTGCTCATCTGTGCTCAGGGACTTGTTTCCATGTTTCCAGTATAACATCAGATCATCTTCATTGTATGCATCTATGAGAAAGTAAAAACTAAGTCACATCTTCTGCTGGAATAATGCTTCTGTTTTCTTTTCTTAGGGATAGGAGACCATTCAAACAATTTGGGAAAACCCCAAAGAAACATTTTTTTCACATCAATTTGCCAGTTAGTTTACATGGAAAAATTTGCAAAGACCATATTTTGCTCTGGCACCCCCAACATAAAATGGACATGGACCTGCTCAAGCAGGTCCAAAGGAGGGTCACAAAGATGATGAGGGGGCTGGAGCACCTCTCCTGTGAGGACAGGCTGAGAGAGTTGGGGTTGTTCAGCCTGGAGAAGAGAAGGTTCCAGGGAGACCTTATAGTGGCCTTCCAGTACTTAAAGGGGGCTACAGGAAAGGTGGGGAGGGACTCTTGATCAGGGAGTGTAGGAATAGGACAAGGGGTAACGGTTTTAAACTGAAAGAGGGCAGATTTAGATTAGATCTAAGGAAGAAATTCTTTCCTGTGAGGGTGGTGAGACACTGGCACAGGTTGCCCAGAGAAGCTGTGGCTGCCCCCTCCCTGGCAGTGTTCAAGGCCAGGTTGGACGGGGCTTTGAGCAACCTGGTCTAGTGGAAGGTGTCCCTGCCCATGGCAGGGGGGCTGGAACTAGATGGGCTTTAAGGTCCCTTCCAACCCAAACCATTCTATGATTGTATGATTCTATGATATTCCATCTTGTTCCAAGTGGAGCCCAGTCCTGTGCCCTGCCAGCAGCTTACCTGAGAGATGGGGGACATGCTCAGGGTCACAGGGTACATAGGATCCGGGCTCTGCAGCTGCCACACTGAGCAGACTGCCTGAACAGTGGGCATCTGTTCTGTTTTCCAAGACTAAACAACAAACCAGCATCCCAGTTTTACTCATAATCCGAACAAGAATAAATTCTGAGATACCAAAAGGCTCTGCAAAACAGAATTACCTTTTGTTGTCCAGCTCTACAGCTTACTACAGACAACTGAGTCAGGGGTGAGAAAGCTGTCATTTCACAGTAACACAAGCACTCGTTTTCATTTTTCCATAAGGTCCTATATTGACATCTTATTTTACTTTTAGCTTGCACTTTTTTCTTCAGAAAAAAACCCCATGATTTTTGACAGGGGAAACATTTTTAGATTTAGGCCTTGGAATATCCACCCAGTTGAAACAAGGCAGGATACATCATGGTTTTTCTATCTTCCCAAAGATCACTGAATTCTGGAAAGATCCCAAACTGGCCACAGTTTAATATGTACAGGTTGAAGGGTTCAGGTCACACATCAAAATAAGTGAAAAAGGTATTATGAATGGGATGGAGTGCTGGTAAGAATGCACATGGGAAGAACAGGTCTGAAGTAAACTTACAACTTTCTAGTTGTAGAGAACAGTTCTGAGTGTCCAGAGGAAACCTACTGAAATCCATGAAACACATAGCAGAAACTGTTATTCTGCAGAAAGGGACAGAGAAACAGAAATTAAATGAAAAATTTCACACTTCCTTAGGGCTGTGCAGACATCTTTGTGAGATCCCCAACCAATCTGCTGTTTAGAATCCTAATGATTGAGTTTTTCTACTTTTTTTAGACACTTCTAAAATTGTTTCAAGATAGTGCGATAAATCACTGAGATAACATATTTTTTAAACATAAATAGTCTTTTTATTAAGCACATTACATTTGAGTTTTAAACCCTTTACTGGCCTGATCCCTCATTACCCTTTCACACATTTTGCTTTGAAGGGTTACACTTACGAAGATTAACAAGGGGAGTTCACATTTCTTGACTGGATTTCTCATAGATTGAAGTAGATAATATTACAGATTAGAACAAGTATTATTCCAAGTGCTATTTTCCCAGATAGAATGGTTATAATATTTAATTACATAAAAAGATAAGCTGCAATTTCTGGAAGCCTACTCTTCAACTCCATGGAAATGCCTCATACTCTAAAAAGCTTAAGGAAATCTTGGTAAAGACATTATTTTGCATTCCACCTGCTTTTTCACAAATGTTTAGAAGATAAATGTCCCTTGACATTTTAACCAATAAACAAACAAACAAAAAGGCTAGAGGCAGCAATTTAAATATGTAAATATTGCCAGATTTCCCTTTCTTGTCACAGCTTGCATGTCATTTGGTGTTTGATTTTTCAGTTTTCCCCAAACTGAATCCTACAGGGATTTAAGTGATAAGGGATATACTGGTTATATAAGTCATCTTTGAAAACTTGTGATCGGTAATCACACTGTAGCTGAATTTTTACAAGTGTAAGATTTTACAGGCTTGAAATGAGATTGTAAGAGTGTTACATCTTTAAAATCATGCACAAGACTTCCAACTGTGAATGTTGTTTCTGTTTTCTAGCTATTGACTAAAGGATCAGGGGAACAACCAGAAAATGTTGATTGGAAAAAAAAAAAAAAAAAAAAAGACTAATTTGGCAACAAATCTAGATTTTTATTCCACTTTGCTTCAACAAAATCCTAGATGCTAGGCACTGAAGAAAAACTGTGGAATATGCAGATTTCTTGCACATAAATATTTGGAATATAATCTACCCACTGCATGTAAAACTAGCAATACAAAAAGGGTGATTTAACAAACGTCTGATTCTTTAGGAACATACACATTAATACCACTCAGGCTAGAAACACATTGTTTCACCTTAATAATGTTTAAACCTTGCTTCACCAGCCTTTAGGTCACCCCTTCCCTGCCTCTCAGTTTGATAAAAACTGAAAGAGAAGGAAAAGAAGAGGACAGGACTCCTGCCCTTTGTGCTTATGCCCAGGAAGAAATCCACAGGTTTGGCAGGAACTTTGGGGCTTTGCTACTCACTGTCAGAGGAGGGTGAGGCTGGCTGCGAGTTCACCTGCCAGAGCAAGGAGGAGTCACCCAGTACACACCATCTGGTGATGCAGGGTTAAGGAAAGACAACTGTGGGAGCAGAGAGGACGAGGGCGAGGAAGAGAAGTAGAGCACCAGGTTGCAAATGTGATGCAGGACACAGGGCAAGGGCTCCTGTCACAGAGGGGAGTCCGAGCAATGAGCAAATGTAGCAAATTGATTCACAATGTGCCTGTCCCTCAGCTCTACTTCCTCCTTTTCCTTCCCTCCCATCTTGCTTTTTCCTTTCTCTTCATTTCTGTCCTTCCCATCACATGCTCCCTTTGGTTTGTAATGATTTCTGCATAATTTCTTGCTGTTAATCTTGATGACACTTTACCTCTCCAGCAAGCTGACAGAATGTGTTTGCCCATCTTATGTCTCGTCGCCACTCTTCCTTCCCCTGGCTGAATGTATATCATACCCCTCACATGGAGACCCACTGCTGTAAGCCTTAGTGTAGTCTGATCCCTCTATCTTTCTCATGAAGCATGGAAATGAATATAGCAATAAAATACATACTTCACCTCATTGTTTCCTACTGGTCAGTGTGATTCTTGAACATACACTATGTTAAAGTGGTGTACAGCTGTTGTTGAGAGGGTTTCTGCATGTCTTCATGAGAGGTTAGATAAATTCATTACTTGCTGGAACAGTTATTACATAGCCAAAATCTCAAGTGCTTGCATAAATCTTCAGACTATCCAGATTAGATGAAATACCATCTCTGTGTACAGTCCTAATTAGCAACAAACTGGAGAACTGTGATTTCTGCAATGCACAGGCCTCAGGGCCTTTACCCTAGGGAGAAAATTCCTCCATTAAAACTATTTCTGCCACATCATCCAAATCTGCTTCATAAAGAAAAGCACTAACATGTAGGTAGAAGGGAGACACATTTAATGACCTTGCTGTTCCAGTCCTGGAATTGCTGTTTCACTTTCCAGTTCCTTGTAGTCACACAAAACGCCTGTCTAACATAGCTGGTATCAGCACCAATAATCTGCTCTCCATGCCTATCTGGAGCCCCAATTAATATCAATGGCATGTTTACAGATATCCCAGGGTGAAAATAGATGAGACAGACACTTTTTAAAAGACTCAGGGGAAAAAAACCCACACTTGTTCTTTGTTAATAATTTTGGGTTTTACTGTACTCAACAGTAAAACTACTGCAATATTGCTAAAACCACTGGCAATGAATTAACACTTGATAAACTTCAGCACTATTTACAACAGATGGAAAAACTGCCATTATCCTGTGACAGGAAACAATATGTGAATGAGAGAAAAATGTTATCTATATGTTATCAATCCTAAATGTATTTTCACACTGGCACACTGGTCACCAGTTCCTATTATCTGATGCCAGGGAATTAATGCCAGTCCAGTATCAGAATCTTAACTGCAAGTATTTCCAGTAATTTCTCACTGTAGAAACTATTGGTCCATGACAATTGCAGTCATGTATTTTCTTATAAAAGGGTATTGCTCTTACCGTAGACTGAAGAGTACATTGCCATCAGGGTATACTCGGAGCATGATGTTTTCCACAGTTGTATCATGGATGAAGGATCTTTTGGAGTGTACAAAAAACACATCAGGTACCCAGATCTTTTTTATCAGTCTTCCATCAAAAGTCATACTTTTGTTTTTGTTACTACGAAATGAAAGTCTCTCATCCTTCCAGTAATGTCTGAGATATAAAGTCATTGTGAAGTCCTTTGTTTAATTAAAAATAGAAGAAGACAATGCTTGTTTTATTCACATACAATAGAAAACAGTACAAAGTAATCAACTCATGCAAAGGATCAATTTCTTCTCTGGGCATCATCTGGAGGATCCTCAATGCGAGGAATCAAACACCACTCAATGAGTTTAAATACAGATTAGAACTACCTCTGAGATACTGGCTGTTTGCCTTGTCACTGGAGTCTGAGGTTCATACTTCAATTATATTTAGATAAAAGTTACAGAGTTCAGTGATCTGCTGGACTGGGCCATCAGTGAAGTGATAAAGAAACTTTAAATCCAACCAAAGGCAAATGGAAAAAGGTTTCCTCTGGAAGTCTTCACAAGCTTTCCCCAAAATGGACTGTGGTTCCTTTACAAAGGGATTGAGTTCTTCATGATCATTAGGTCAATTTGTAAAATCTATTAATCTGTGCATTTTGTACAAATATTGCACAGGGGTTTTAGATTAGTACGTTTATGAATGAAATGCATTATAAAGAAACAATATGATGGATTTCATAGGAGTAAACAAATTTTACAAGAATTACAGATTTTTTAAAAATATGGAAGATTGTTACAAATATTTTATCATCCCATTTAGAGAAATAACATGACTGCAAATATACACGCGGAAAGAGATGGAGAGCATGCTGCAAACCCAGCCTGAGCTTCTGCACAGCCTGACTGCTCTGTGCTCACCTGTATAACTTATGCATTATTAGGCAGACATCATTTATCTCTGTAGAATAATTACTTCTGATAAGAATACTAGGAAGATACTTAGGTCTCCGCCTGTAATATGATTTTACGCCCCTGTAATAAGATTTTATGATTCGGGTAGGTTTGCAAAGGAATGCAGGGGTTCATACCGACAGATCTCATTGCAAAGTCAACACCTACAACTAGAGCTACGCTCACTATGAAAAGATATTGTAAACGAGATCTCTGTGCAAAATTAACATGCCCTTCTATTCTAGGACAGAGCAAGCTGGCACTAATGTCTGGGTGGCATTATTAGTGACAATTTCAGCTGAGGAATGAATAGTCTGCATCCCAGTGCAGGTCCTTGATTGCAGTGAGGGTGTCTCCTTCCTAGGACCATTCCCGGAACTGACCTTTCTGTTTCCATTTGTTATGACCACAGTTCCACCCATGCCAGAAATTATGGGAATATTCAGATCTGCATAAGTAAAGGAAGCAAAGGGCATGAGGCCTCATCATCTAATGTGCAGAGCACTAAGAGCTCATGTGGAAGCCCATGGCGTTTACTGAACGGTTGGCATTCCCAACTCAGAGCACTTATCCACTCTGATCTGTTCCTCCTGCCCAGGGAGAAATTCAACATGTGCTTTTATAAAACACTTATTAGGTTAAATGAGAATGACTTGCATGCTTCAAGGCAAGGTTGTACTCTTTAAAGGTTTGCTTTCTTTAACTGTATTATTCTATATCATCCAGCTGGATGTTTCTGAGACCCTGAATTTTGGCTGAAATGCTTTATTCCAGTTCTACTAATCAACTTACCATGTCAACTTCAGATATGCTGTCAATGCTTTCTACCTGCACATCAATGCCCACAGGTATTGGCGACCCTTCAATGTAACAGAATGAAAGAGTGATGAGGAGTGTCAGTCCATATTTTTAAAGGGAAGACTGTGTATTAGCAACATACAGAGTACCCCATCCCAGCATTTACCATGGTCTGTCCACCTTAGAACACTGAATGAGAAAGACCATGACAACAAAGTAAAACCTGATGCTAAACAATTGTAAAAATACGTACAAAATCTTCAGTGATCTTTTTGCAGCCAGACTAGTTGTTATTGGCATTGCAATTTGGACAGCAGTGACAGCTTCCTTGTAGTGCCAAAGCTAATGAACTGTTTGGAGTGCTACTTAGAACTGTCATAGGGAAAAGCTGAGTAGATAGATCAAACAAATCAAAGATTGCAAAGTTTTCTTAACAGTTCCAATGCTTATTCCCACACTTACAAACAAAAAATCTATTACACCTCCTAATTATCATTAGTTCCTTAACTATTTAGAGTTTGGCGTAGATATTTGTGAAAAAGGATTGCTTGCTCGCTACCTCATAAGGGAAAAGCTATACACATACTAAGCATGTTTTGTGATGGAGTGTTGTGTATTACTGAGTACACAATATATTACCAAGTACAATACATACCAAACTCCACTAGGTGACTTGATTTTATATACTGCCCCACTATTTCATGCCACTGAAAAAGGCTGTGAGTTTATAATACGATGGGATCTGAATGAACAAATTATAAAACCATATTTGTATTTTTACAGTAGTGACTAAAAATGAATTAAAAATTACAGCAAAATATAAAATTATTTCCAGTCTCTTCAGTGTACAATATCTAGAATGAAGGATCTAGTTGCATACGGGTTATATACCTGTGTAATTTTCAGCAGCAAGTCATTCCACTAAAGCAATTGGCTAATCACTTCCTTACGGAGGAGGGAGAGGAGAGAGATCTGCGCATATATGAGTACACACACACACACACCCCCGGAACAATATTCTGCATTTGGCATGAAAATCGATAGTAATTATTGTACATGGATTCCAATTACCTTTGTTAAAAATAGTCAGTTAAAATAATTTTAAAGTACACATTTAAAATAACCCAGTACCAAACACGAGTACAAGGAAGTCTGAACAGCAGGAGATAGCAACAGGTTTTTTAACTTGCTTTCTCATTTTCTTGTTTTTTACTTTTATCAGTGTCAAGCCAAAATAGTCCAGAAATACTCTGCTGATAACCAGCCACAATACTGTGTCTCTTTTTGGAATGATCCTTAAAATAGCAGCCCTCAAGTATTACACAGCTCCCTCCAGTTCTTACCAGTAGAGATCTTCAACGATTTTTGAGGGATTTTAAAATCTCACTTTGTAAATCTCTTGATTTGACTTGTATTTTTTAATGGAGGGTTTGACCCTGCACGGAACAGATGAAGGTGTGTTATGCATGGGAAAGCAAGGTAAAATGTGTTCAGAGTTAGCAGGGCACACCAGAGCATGTTTCAGCACTGACAAGAGCTGTGCTGTCTGGCGCAGAAATCACGTCTCCCTCTGAGAGGAATGCATCGCTCACTCTGTTGGTAAAAGCTAAAAACAAAATTTAGGACTCCAGACAGCAAAGTTTGGTCAAGTAGTTTATTAGTAGAACACTAGACAGCACTTGGGAAAATGCAGCTTCTTTTGGAGAATAGAGACAGCAGGAGACATCTGCCCTAGAGGTTGACTACAAGAGTATCAATGTATATATCCAGCCAGGCTTCTTCACACAAACCAATAAAAATTTTTATGCCTCTCCTAAACCAGTTTTGACCACTTCTTGTCTTTGTTTTGACCACACCACACAGTTTACTTATGCTAAATACCAACTTGTACCAAGTACTGGTACAAAAATGCCTGGTTGTAATCTGAGTGGAGACATCTGCTCAGTATTCCACTGAAGTCTAAACTATCTTGTAAACTAAACACAGGTTTAGCCTAAGTAGAAGTCATTGTGAGATTTATACATGATGTGAACATCATTCTCAAATGACATTCACACACCATTTAAATGCAAACCCTGCAGAAAGATGAGGTGTTGTCTATCAAGTTCCTCATTTGCATGAAGAACCAGGACAAGCCTGCATTGCAGAGCTGACACCTGAGCGAGCTGCACACAAGGCAGGGTGGCTCAGGGAGCAGGTGAGCTGGAGAAGCACAGCACTCCGGCCTCGGAGCACGATCAGTACGAAAGCTGACTAACAGCACTGAAGACAGAAATCTGTCCTCAGCCTTTGGCTCCCTTTAAAGTCCATGCAGTGTAACGGGCATATTCTAGAGTGGGGTGAGGTGGCTTGTGACTTAGAAATGCCTGTTGGTTACCAGCATTGCTTAAGAGTGACTGCAAACAGGCAGATGAACTGTGTATTATCGAACCTTACCCACCATGAAGCTTCACCTTCCTGATACTGTAGGTGTGTCCAAACCCCTACCCTGGGGCTATGGCAGAGGCGCATGGTAGGATATACTGGAAGTGCTCATATGCAGACATACATTTGATCTTAACTGCTGTTACTAAAACTTTGGGGGATTATTTGCTTTGACTAGCATGTTAGAAACAGTGGGTTTAGTTCTTCTTATGTGGAACTATGTGGGTGGAAGGGGAGGAGAGGGGAGCAGCTCTCTACATAAAACAATGGCTTTACCAGTTTCTGAGTCAAGGACAAATCTAAAGCAAATAAAGTTAAATGTCTACCATCAACAGTCTTGAAACAGGCCAGGAGCTACCCACAAACCATATCACAGAATAAGATGGCTGGCTTTCTAAGCCATATATCATGTGTAGTGAGGAAAATGTTTTTCTTAGTGACAGCTGCTCAAAAGTGTGATGAGGGCAGTCCTAATACTTTCTTGGGATTTGCAAAAATTACAGGCAACTTCCTACCCCAACAAGCACTATGCCAGTGTGGACACAACTGCATTCAATCATTCACCTCATCTGGGCAGATATAAAGGAACTGATCACAAAAATAGAATTTAGTGGCAGCTTATGATTACGTCGATTACATGCACACAAACTGAAGCACCAGTTATACATAAATACATGCAGAGGCGCTTGATTCTTTGAAAGGACAGCTTGCACTAAGTTGGGAACTGTTATAAAACCAAGTCAGTGGAGACACTGAATAGCATAAAAGACATCAAAAGCTACGGCCAGGAGAATTACAGTGGATGGTTCTAAAAATAAAATAAAAAGGAAACTGTTACAATTAAATTTCTTCCTGACTAGGTAGAAATGTTGCAACCGTGAAACAGACTCCTTACAAAGAGATTTCTGTTCTCTATCTGGGGAAGGGCCAAAGACCGTATTTATGCTGCTTAATGAGAAAATACTGTTCAGTCTAGCGTTCACTACAGACAATTATTAAACCACATCCCCTAACCCCAGCCGTGACCTATTATTCACAGATCATAGCAGCTGCAAATATTTTCTTCCTATTCTGACTCCACTTTGGCAATAAATGTAAGCAGATGATAAATATACTAAACACTACACATATACGCAACCCCGGTCACTTCAGTGTGCTGTTCACTTTCCTAATCTGAAACACTTTTATATTGTTGCCACTAAGACCACCACCCCCATAAGATACATATTGGCCTTGCTCTGGTCTAGGCCTTCTGAGCTTTGCAGTTTTCTGGGAACGTTTCTTTCTGTGATTGAAAACCAACTCTACTAGAAACAGTAATAATTAACTATTGGGAACAGGTTGCTGAGAACTGTAATTTCTTAATCACTTGGATTTTTTTTTTTACCATGATTGGATGTTTTTTAAAAAGACCATTTCAATAAGCATTGGAAAGGATCCTAAACCACCCAGAATAGTCTACCTCTATGTCTGCACCACAGCTTTCTCCCTATTATATTGAGAATTTCAATCTCTGACTGACCATCAGGCACCATCAAATTCACTTTGAAAAAAAGTAACCAGAGCAAAGCTGTGTTTTTTATTTCCCAGTTTGACAAAACTGGGGATGGCAGAGAGGATTTTGTTATTAAATTGAGCAGCTTCAGTTGCTTCTGGAGCGTTGCTACAAATCATTATTTTACAGGGATTAGTGATTTTCACAATGGAGGCTCCACAGATTTTCAGGATAATTACTCCTCAGCAGAAAAAATAGGATTGTTTTCAGATGGGTTTATCTTCGCACAAGCCATTTCCAATCTTTTATGTTAAAGGTTTAAACATAGCAAAAGAATTCCTTGATGAGCATGGAATTTTTTTAATAGATAGTACGAAAGGCAAATTCTATAATACCCTTTTTAGAAGGGATATTACGTAAAAAGGATATCCTTTTAGCATTTTAGGATCAATTTCTACAGTAATAATAAGTGGTTTAGTGAATTCTATAGTATTTTTGTAAGTCAGACCTTTGAACATGCAGCAGATTGCACCTGAAACTCCATAAGATAAATGTTGAATTTAGAAAAACCAGCCAATTGGCTTTGTAACAGTGTATGCTGGAAAAAAAAGTAGGTCTACAGAAAGCTCCCAGTAGGAGACAGAGACCAGGAAAGGATTAAGGTCTATAGGAGTACTTTCTTCTAAAAAAGGCTTGTGGGCCTGTAGAGGAAGAAAAACAGATAGAAATGCAAACAAGCCCCAGGGAAGCAAAGCTATGTGGATGTATTTGCTTTCCTCTGACAATGGCTGAAACAGGAGCATTACTGGCAATGTTATTTTCTTCTTGTTACTGTTTTGTTTCTACCATCTTATTTATGTAAGAAATGAAGGTGGATTGGTATTAGCAGTAGCCAACTCTTGGAATGGAAGAACTGGCAATGTAAGAGAAAAAAATCATGAGAAGGAGCCTATTAGAGGCCTTGCAAATTACCAAAATATTCCTCTTCTGTTCTGGACCCCAGCTATTCCATCCAGTGTTACATGAGAACAAACAATTCCACTTTCATCACAGTAAGTTTTCTCCACCACAGTGAGAAGATATTTCTGATTCTTTCAGGGAGGTGTGTGGTGCAGAAAACTTGGTCCAAAGAGCTCTTAGAATTGCAGCATTTTTGAACATTCATTGGGCCCTATTTTCTTTCCTTTCCACCCCTTTTACCTTCAGATGAATTTAAATGTTTCTAATTTAGCTTGAGGAGGGAGGAAGCGCAAGGGGAAGTGAATTTATGGGATTTCTGACCCTCTGAAAATTTGGAATTAAGATTATGCTTAATTGCAGACTGGGATGCAAGTTGTCTGGAAAGACTGTTACCTCTTGACCAGCTAAACACTACTAAATTCTTTTCTATCATTTATAATACTTGATAATGTTGTTATCCTATATATTGGTTGACAAAGCAGATAGAACCAATTTTAAAACTTCTTTAACTAGCACACTGTTAGCATAGAAAATGATGGGCCCTTAAGACACAATGTAAAAGAAAAATAAAGTTGTCATGCTTCAATATATATATATACACAGTGAGAACTTGCATGTATGCAGTGACAACGATCGTGTGGTTCCATAATATTTAGATTGCAAAATAGTTCAAAGAGTGCATGGAAGGGTTTTACTGTCAGGAAAACCAAGGCACAGAGGAATAAAAGAATGACCTCCTCTATATGCTAGTCTATGATATTTTTCATGGCAATGTTAATTTTTAGTAAGTGGAGACAGAACTCAGGAAGTCAAGAGCTCACACCAATGACTTCTGTCAGTATTTTGAAATAAGATAGTTCAGAAAATAATAGGATAAATAGACATATAGTAGAAAAGAAAGTAACTTTAAAGCATTTCTAAGGACTCGCTTTAACACCTCTCTCAAAGTACACAGTTTTGGCTACTAAGGCAGCCTGCACTGTGGCCCTCAGATCTGAGCTGCTAGAAGTGTCTCTTCATTGTCTGATACTGGCCTGTGCTCAGCCCTTCTCACCAAGTTTAAAATATGGGGATGACCATTCCAAGAAGTGCTGGCAACATAGTTTAATTTATTACTTTTTCTCCAGTCCAAATTTAGGCTATCTTCTCACAGATTATCAGTTTATCAGGCTACTGAAAAATCAGTTGAAGTCCTTTAGACCATAGTAGTATGAAGATATATGTCATGAAGACTCTGAGTCTACTGACAGTCTTTTGTTTTCTTTGGTAAGACCTATGCAGACAGACAGCCTTACCAGAACCAGCAGGCATTATTATACCACTGCAGGACCCCTCACATACCCGTCTCCTGGCCTTTATTAGTGCTTCTGGAAGCAACAAGGACTAAACATAATTCCTACAACGTTCACCAATGCAGCTGGTAAAGCTGTTTGAGCAAAGGAAACATCCGTGCTCCTAGTCAAATATCTAGTAGAATTACTCAAATCACTATGCCGATCCACATCTGTTTGCATCAATGGGGGTCCATCTATTGAAGATTTTCAAACAAAAGAAGACCATGACATTACACAGAAGGCAGCAACAAAACAAAAAAAATATCCAGGAAAGGAAAATAAAACCAACCCCCCCCCCCCCCCCCCAAACAACAATCCAAGAGCCTGGTTTAGGGAATAAGTGCAATGTCACAATGTAAGTTTAGTTTTTTAAAGAACGTTTGTGTACACTGAATTATTGGTTTGCTTCAATCAACCTCACTGTATAATGAACTGCAGACAAAGTAACATTTCTACAGCAAAAATGCAGAAACAGCTTGCTAGCAGCTTGCTGCTTTTGCTTCATCTTGACACAGTATGGTTCTCAGACTTTGATCTCTAATCTGTTAATAAATGGACAATGTCAGGACTAAATTTTAAAATCAACAGTCAGAGAGTCAAATTCTGATTGTGCAGCTGAAATGGCATTGCAATCCACAGAATGCCAAAATACATTCCTATAAATGACAGTTGTGTCCATTTGGTAAAAAAAAATGTTCTCTTACGTCCACAGAGCAATGATATACTTTCATGAGAAAACAACCAGTCATGTGAACAAAGTCAAAATTATTTCCAGTAACACTGCAGCCACCAGCATCAGTATCCAACAGTTCTACATTCATTTACCCCAGGTTTTTTCCTGTGCATGTTTGCTCACTTTACAAATCAAATTCAGCACGTGATTTTTCTGTCTCTCCTTTGTTACTTAATTATAAATACTAAAAAACTCTGGGTCCTGTAGTCTGCCTCATTTACTTCGCATGTGTGGGGCTAAATCAAACAAGCCAGATTTAGATTTAAGAGTTCCCTGAACTGAGGGATCTCCAGCAGGTTCAAGACAGCATGAATTTTCCCACTGCTTGTTCTCCCAAACTGGTGCAAAGGACGATTGACCTTCTCAGGGAAAGGGGCACAGTGGAGCCATGTTAACAAAATCTGTCAATCCAACTCCCAGACATACCCAGAAAATTGCAATGGGGTAGAGAAGAGGGCAAAAAATTCTCCCTCTTCTAAAGGTAAAGAATAATTTTTAAATACTTGTTTTTCACCCAGCTCTTTTGACCTGGTTCTTTTTTCTCCCATCAGTATTGTGAATTGATGCATTGTGCTGAGCTGAATAAATCATGCACTGTGGCATGTGACAGATACAAGCCCTTCATGAATCACAGTACTGAAATGCTTCATTAGATTTGATAAAAACAAACCCAAAATTTCACCTGCTTTAAATACATGAGGCCACAGTGTTGTAGGTCTTTATGCAGTTTAGGGCTATGCTATGATCGCGGTGGCAATGACTGTAGCAACAGTATCTCTAATTTCACCTTCTCTAGTTTAAAGTTTCCTTCTGTTGCACACTTAATCATCAGCATTCTTCAGAGAAACCTGTACTCTGTCTCTGCTGTCATACAATAATTCTGGGTATGTTATTCAGATTCATGTTTCAGTTGGTGAGTTTTGTCCTCTGATGAGGTCACACTTGTGTACTAACTCCCTGCTGCTGCCTTATTAATCTGCCTTTTGCGAAAAACAAACCATTCTTTACTACTGTGACATCACTGAAATCAATGGTAAGCTTGGAACAATGGAGTATAAATTTGGGATCAACATTCATTTCACTGAGCCTTTTTTCACTATGTGCTGTAAAAATGTTAATGGATCTATGTTTTAGTCTTAGAGAGATTCCCACGTACGTATTCGACATATTAAGAGAATTCTGAAAGTTTGGAAGTGTGTGAACTATTGGATGTGACTGAAAAACGTGCCTCCCGTGCCACTATGGCATGTGGATGATAGAAGAGGAGCAAAGCTGATGCACTCTTCTGCTGAAAGTTATTTCTGAAAGACAGGAGTATAGCTGAAATCATATCCATGGCAATGTGATTATTGAGAGGCCTGTGCAATGAAGTCAGTGGAAAAACTACAGCTGGCTTCAATAGGAATTGAATGGGCTCTGTGACTAGTCATCTGAAAATAAAAGGACAAGGGGAAAAAGCCTGGTACAGATTTGCTGGGTGTAAAAAAATCCTCACTGCCTGTGGAAAATTACAACTGCCAGATCACAGCGTATATTCTGAAAGCTGCTTTTATGTACATCATAAGTATTGCTCTCTGGGATGATCCAGTGATAAAGTACCTCCCAAACTGTTGTTGGCTTGTGTGGAAATGCTACTTCCTTTCTGAGATGACACTCTCAAAAATTTAAATTCCTTGTGTGGCAAAGCAGGTAGTAACAAGAAGATGTCCAGAATAACTGATATTAGACAGGTATTATGCAAGAGGTAATCCTCTTGCATAATAGAAACAGATGTATCTCAACTATTGCTCAAAATCAGGCAAGATTTTTGCTCTTTGACAAGACAGAATTTTTAGGGTAACAAGAAACCCTTTCACATTCTCCCAGTGCATCCAGAGAGGCTCTTCTTACGCCAGGTCTCCCTCCTGGCATGCTTGCCAGGCCCCAGGTCCCAACAGATGATGGCAACAAGAATAGCTCCACAAGCTCAGCTAGCCTCCCAGATTTATGTTTGTTTACACACCTGATTATTGGTCCTCATATATTTGTTTTGGCTTCATACTCCAGAGCAGTTCAGTCTATTTTCATGAATCACGAACACAGAACTGGTGACACAAAGGCTCAGGCAAAGCTCATTAGTGGGGCAGCTTTCTCATTTTAACTTGCATGAAGAAGAGTCAAAATTGAATCCAAACTGTGAACATCCCATTGAATACTCCCTTTATCCACATGCAATTTAGTTAAATGAAGAAATAATCATCATAGTGCTCAGCAACACAGGAACAACATGGTAATAAACTGAAGGCCTGTGGGTAGTTTTTAAATTTTGTACAGAGCAAACAGATTTAGGAATTGATGGTTTGTTTCAATCTCAAAACAAATTTCATGACTAAGTAATTTGCTAATTGCTACTAGACTATGCAGTTTATGGGGATACCTTAATGACTGTTCTCAAACAATCTTATTCTAATAATAATTTTTTTAATTAGTTCTGAAATTGAGATAATTTGAACAGTTTCTCCTATTGATATGCGAAACACGAAGTCCATTGCCTTCTTTATTTTCTGGAGTACAACAAAAGAGGTGAACTGCAATTAAGTCTGTCATTCAATTTTAAGTGACGCTGCTGGACATAGCTTAAATAAACTTCCAAAAAGAGGATAAACTATCAACCAGCCCAGTGCAGGCATGTGCTGCTTACCTCCAAATCCAGGTCTCAGTGCAAAATCATGGTCCTCTATGTGAAGAAGCTGCTCAGATTTAAGTGGCTGTACTTTTGTGCTGTCAAGTTTCCTCATTTTAATTTGTTTGCTATGTTTAAAAAAAAAAAAAAAAGGTAAGAAACTTAATTTTTTTTTTCTGTCTGACATTCAGAGTGCTAGTTAAATGAAGCAAGGACTCAAGAATACTGAATGGTTGAATCTGGTATGATAAGAGAAATAACTGTGCTAATAAAGTTGAGGAAAGATGTATTGGAAAAGGTAGGGAAATCAGGTATGAGGGTGCCCAGGTCCATGAGGAACACCAATTATATATACAAAGTCCCAGCAAGAACATCTAACTCTTCTTTTGTTCCTTTCAGAGATTGTATCTGTCATTATATAAGAGATTATAGCTGTTTGAAAAAATGTTATTATTCACATAACCTTTTGTAACTCAGACTTGGAAATAACACCATGTATCCATGGTTTAATACATTTCATACATTTCATTTCATGGTTTCATACATTTCCTTTCACTTCATACATTATCCATATTACAGAGAAAATTATACTTTTTATTATAATTTTTTTTTTTTCCCTAGGAGCTCAAATGAGTCAATAATTTCTCAGAAGGATGAGAAACTGATGGTCCTGGTCCAGGGACTTGTTTTCTGAGATCTCTCAAACATCACTCAGATTTGGCCAAGTTACTTGTTAGCTCATCCCCTTATTTACTGCTCAGACATGCAGCATTTCTTTGCATCAAGAGTCCTGTCTCTGCATTTTTCCCCATGCTGCACATAACTGAGCCTCTGCGTAGCATCAAGGCAACACACATGAACCTGTGCTCTAAGTAGGATGAATTCTGTACTTCTTTCTGGTGACTGTTGCTAATTTTCTTCCCTTCACAGAACATAGTGCACAACATCCCAAACTCCCCTGGGAAATTCACATGCCTAAGAAGGGACTCAAGCTCTCCAGACAATGGCAGCCCATTCCAATGCCTAACAACCCGTTCTGTAAAGAAATGCTTCCTAACATCTAGTCTAAACCTTCCCTGGCACAACTTGAGGCCATTACCTCTTGTCTTATCACTCATTACTTGGTTAAAGAGACTCATCCCCAGCTCTCTGCAACCTCCTTTCAGGTAGCTGTAGAGGGCGATGAGGTCTCCCCTCAGCCTCCTCTTCTCCAGACTAAACCCCCCCAGTTCCCTCAGCCGCTCCTCCTATGACATGTGCTCCAGACCCTTCACCAGCTTCGTTGCCCATGATGTCTCCTCAGCTTTCCACTCCTTGTTGCATATCCTGCTTTAGTTATAACAGAACTAGCCATACCTTACCTGCAGAATTATGCCTAGCTCTGGGGCCCCGTTTCAGGAAAGGTATGGGAAGATTGTAAGAACCTGTGTAGTTTAATTTAGAGGAAGAAGACTGACGGGACACATCACAGTCTTCAGAACACATGATGAGCTTTTACAGGACCCTTTGCTCCATGCCCACTCCCCAGTAGCATAAGCAGTGGCAGCAAGGGAGATCTGTGGTGCACATTAGGAACACCTTTCTGATGGTGAGAATAGTGAAACATGGGAACATATTGCTTGGGCAGGTTTTGAGACAGACTCCTTTCACTCGGGCTATTTAAGAACAGGTTAGACATATATCTGTAAGAATGACTTAAATACAGCTGCTTTGCCACAGGCAAGGGACTCTCCCTAGACATAATGTCTTTCGTGCCTTCTGTGATTCTCTGGGACTTTGCTGCCAGCAACTCGAATTATTACTTTAGACTGAATGATAGAAATCTGTTCTGAAGATTTGCCCTGTAGTCAAACACTGCTTAAGATGAGGTATGAAATACCTTAGGATGAGGTATGTGCCTGTATTTGCTTCTTTTTTCCCTTCTCCCCCCCCTCCCCTTTTTCTTAATAATAAAGCCCAAGAAATTACTTTTAAAAATGCGATGTTACAGAAATGCTGAGGTGGCTGCTGGGCTATTCAGAACCGCTGGGTTTGAACAAATTAATTTACCTTAGCATTCTTGAACGCCTCTGGCAGTGTTGTCTGAACCAAATTATCAGGGCAGTCAGAACACCCATCAGGCATTTCAAATACCGACTTTAGTTTTCTAAGTATGAAAATTATGTGCATGCTAAAATGAAACCCTATGCTTCAGAGAACTAAAATCACCTCAGAGCAAGCCTGTACCAGAGCAGAATGGGCAGTAGAACTGAACGCCTGCAATGCTCTGCTACAGGTATACGAGGAAATCCTGCTGTTTGGAACCAGTGTAAGAGAAAATGATGAATTATGTTCAGAATGCCATGGCACAGCTAATGCAGTTTGGAAGCATGAGGTTATTTGTCATCGGATGTGCCAAAGAAAATACCTGTTTGATGCTCCGATGATTTCACTGGAAGAAGCAGGCTAAAACTATGATACATCTAATACAGCTTCTTACTAGAAGCAAGTTTGTGACTGAGGAAGACTTTCCCTAGTCACAAGAGGCAAAACATAAACTACCAGGGCAGGACTTTTTTTAATGAGCCACTCAGAAGAGATGTTATGGGATTTTGATACTACTTCTGTTTTTCTGGATGAGGACAAAATAAACAGAAATGCTGCCTATATGAAAAGTATCTTTTGTGCCCACTTACTTAACAGCCTCTTCAAGCTGATGTTTTATATACAAATGGTGGAGTATCTATAATTATTTCTAGCTGCTATCAAAAGTGGTTGTTCAAGCTAGGCAAGACCTTGCAGGGCTCAGAATAGCACTTTCATTACAAACATGCTACATCTTCAATACCTTCCTTTGGCAGAGCATATTTTTTTATTGTAAAGGAAAACAGGCTTACATGCAGACATATGTGCTCATGGTACTTGGAATTAATTTCATAGACACTGAAGGCACTGCGTGTGTAAAGGTAACAAAACTTAGAAAAATTCCATTAAAATTTATAAAATAATTAAAAAATAATACACTTCTGCTTCACATTTTGTCTCCTTCTTGCCTGCTTTCCCCACCCAAGGCTAAGAAGTGTTCTCCAGCAGATATTCCTTTAACACAGCATCTGGATTCCAGATGTTGCTCCTTGGCTAAGAGTTACAGTACTAAATTGTCCTTACTGGAGATTTACAGTTATTTAACTGATGATTCAAAGGGAATCACATGTATGTATTTGTTTACTCCCAAGAAATCCTAGACCCGTGTCTAACTATTGATCAGCACTACAGAATTGTGAAATCATCAGCAGATGTTTTCTTGAGTGTTCCTTCCCATGGCACCAATTCCATTAAAAAGCAGAGGAGATAGAGCTAACTAGCCTAAGTCTCAGAAGAGCTTCCTGAGGTCAGTCAAGATACACTTTTCATTCTCACAGAAGCACAGTAAAGACACAGATTATATTTCGGTGGCCTGGCAACCTGGTCTCTTTATCACACAGCTTTGGCCAGCGCACCATAATCTAGGAGTATCTATATGCAGCCATGGATTCTGCACATTCATTGTATGGCAGATGTCAGGCCTTGGTGTTTGAGAGGAGAAGCCTACATAGAATCACAGAATAATAGAATTGTTTAGGTTGGAAAAGGCCTTTAAGATCATCGAGTCCAACCATTAGCCTATCACTGTCAAGTCCACTCCTAAACCATGTCCCTAAGCACCTCATCTACACGTCTTGTAAAGACCTCCACGGCTGGTGACTCAACCGCTTCCCTGGGCAGCCTGTTCCAATGCTTGATAACCCTTTCAGTGAAGAAATTTTTGTGAAATCATCAGCAGATGCATGTATCAGCAGGTACATGCACCTAAGGAAAGGAAATCTCTCTTCACCTACCTGGGGCAGTAGTAATAAAGGGAACTCTAACAGATGGCTTGGTATTGGCATAGATCTGGGCAATGATAAATACGAGTTTGTTGGTCTCAGTGAGGCACATGCTCAAGAAACTACTGCTTCCAGTTGTAATAGCTCTGCTTTCCACAGCTGTATTCCAGGCAACATTTTACATTATGCAAATGAAATGGTAACCTATAATTAAATTCTAACAGAGGTCATAAAAAGCACTTGAAGTGTTTCAGATCACATAGGGAAGACACCCCTGCCGGTGCTTATATAGGAAGTTAATGGAAGCACTAGCTCTTTGAAGGAAAAACATGAGATATACTCTTTGGACACTTCACTACCCAATACTGTTATATGGACTCATGGCTCGATACTTTGGTATCTGACAGAGCTCTCAAAGAGCAGTTAGTCACTGCCTACAAAACCAAAGCAACTAATTCAGAATTCTTTAGCAATGGACAAATATGTGGCAGGCTTTTAAAGACAAATTTAGCTGCTCCTACCTAACCTTGAATACCTAATAGCAAACGAAAGGTCAAAGGTCTGCTCAATGGCACTTGGATTGTTTTTTGTTAAAGCATTTAACCACATAATGCCATCAGTGTAGTTCCATAACTTCCCATTAATGGGATTGATGTGGTTAGTATCCCCTCTGGCTGTCTTTAACTTATCAAAACTTTATGCTCGTTCAAGGAGAAATTGGACAAGTTCATGGAAAAGAAATCCACTGAAGGTCACTAAATCTGCAAAAGTCACATCCAACACAGGAAGTCTCTAAGGGAAATCTGGTGACTGGATATGGGTGGGAGTATTAGGGGGAAATATCTTATTTGTTTGCCCTGTCCTCATTCTTCCAAACTTGTGCTTACAGCCTTTGTTGGAAACATATCACTATAGTATATGGACCTTTGGTAAGCTCCTGCATGGCTGTTCTTCTGTTTTAATGCCCTGCATAACTAATGGTATGGTAAAAGTTCTTGATAGGAGACTGGAGGAAGGCTGAAGCACCTCTGCGTATTCAGGAAGATATAAACACATTTCCAGCACTATCCTCATCACAACAAATTTTGAAAAATCTGAAACTCATGTGTTAGGAAGGATAGTTAGGAGAGGTTTTGGTTTCAGTTAAACTGTTTTGATATCCAAGGTACCACACTTCCTTTATTGCTACAGTATGGGGGTAATGGGGAAAAAAAATTCTCATCATATTCAGAATGAAACTAGGTAAGTTTACGGAAAGAATACTATGAAGGAAACTTTTATGAAAAGAATACCCTAGATTTAACGGCCATAAGCTTCTTTCCAGTGCTGTGTCCGCAAGATCCTCTAGCTACCATGAAATCAAAGATATCCAAAAGGCAGAAGTTACAAAAATCTTATTCCTGGGAGAATCTGTGGAATTATATAGCAGCGTGATCTCTTAAACATTTTAACACATTTATCAAATCTTGAAGCCCAAATAAATGTAATAATCAAAATTGTACAGTTCTCTCTCACATAAAAATGCATTTCTAAGTGTTCAGTAACATCAGCAACATGTACTGTCAAAAAGCCTAATATTTTGACAGTCAAATGTTTTGTTCTTTGCTGTAGGAAATGGACCATGAGAATAATCTCTTTCTCATGTACTTTTGGTTAATGCTTTAAAATCTTCTTTACAAGAGAATGCAAATAGCTTTGGAGGGAGAATTGGGTTACTCTATTAAAACAGTGGAACTTGTAGGTTAAGTAACATTTTCACATGGGATTCTTTTTAAAAGGCCACCCATTTAACCAAGGCCATCTGTCAGCTGTGTCCCTAATAACCCTAGTGCTGGCTGAAAGGTTTTTCCCCAGAAAGAAAAAGAGGCTGGTGGAAAGTCAGACCCTGTTGCAATGTACTGGAGGATAATTCTGCTTTTAGAACCAAACCAGAGAACCAAAGAGAAATTAAATATATTTGGATCCTTTCCACATAAAAGCTGTTTTGCAGCTGTTAAGCTTTGGGATCTTCTGTGGCTTCAATTCTGCAGTCTTCTTCCCAGTTCCAAATCACTAGGACCTAAGAAATGAAGACATGGAAGGCCAAAGCATTGCCTTGTATAAAGAAAACTGCTACACTGGTCACCATCAGCTAAGAATGTAGTCCTGGCATTCCTCCTTGTTCCTATCCTTCCTTCCTGTTAACACACTTCTGCCTGTCTCACAGGATTGTTGTATGGATCTATTTGTATGTATTAGTAAAGATCTGTGAAGGTGGAGAGGACACTGTGCTAGTATTGTTACTGCTGTCATGTGACAGGAGGTCAGCAAAGGATGTCCAGCAGGATGCCACAAAATATGCTGTCTCCTACCACCAGTCTTCTCTCCTGCTTTGTGATTTTTTTTATGTCAGTGATGGAGCAACTCCTCTCAGCTACTGCAGAACAGGATAAATGCAAGCAACAGTAGCATATGCTTCCCTTTTACCACTGACAAAAGTGTATCAGCTGAGCTTAAAAATAGACCTTCCTTACCACTACAACAATAAGAAGATATTTTATTCTGTTTCCATTTGATTCTTAACTGCTTCCTGAGACTAGCAAAGCACCAGATTAGACCTTATGTTGATATTAGGGCTAGTTCTGATATATTGTTTTGTTATTACAAATAATCATGCACCAGGACTCACTCCAAAACTGTCAGTGAGTTTGAAACAGTCTGCTGAATAGCCATTCTTTTCATGAGCTTTTGGCTTAGACCAAACTTGAACCTGTGACCTTGAACTGAAATTGAGAAGTACTGAGCGATATTGCATCTCCAGGCAGCTCCACTGTGTCACTGGGATATTGCATTGCTTAAATGTGATTTTATCAAGACATGTAAGGATTCAGAGATATGTCACTGCTGGATTATCACATAAGAAGTGAAGGTAAACAGCTGTACACCTGTTACAAAGCATGTCACTTGAAAAAAGCAGCTTAAACACATCAGAGGAGTCCACTTATGCTACTCTTCCTCAATATGTGATATTGTATGAATAAACTATGAGCTCCCCTGCTCATTTAAATAGGAGGATCAAGCACACAGAAAAATGTAACAGTTGTATCCCTTCTCCTTCCTTAAATGGAGCTACTTATTACACTTTCTCCTGCCTCCCAACAGATGTGGATTATCACTGACAGTCATTGGTCTGTTCACACACTGTTAGATTAATCTGGAAACGTGTTCAAGGACCTCTCATGGCAGAAGTGAAGCTGCACTTGTGGGAAAAAGTACTAACACTTTGCACAGAAACTTACATGTAAAAATCTTTGTATCATTATTCACTTCAAACCAGCTACTTGATTGGAAAGTCTAAGAACAGAGACAATCTTCAATGTCTAAAAGAATAAGTATATTCCAGAAAGGGAACACACTGTGTCATCGCTACAAATAAGGTACAATTCACCTCAATTAGTGACATAAAATTGTCTTTTGTATATTGATAGTGTAGCTACTCTGCTGTTTAGGTAATGGAAGTCACTTTATAACATTGGCATAGAACTCTGGAAGGCATTTCTGCTTCTTGTAATGGGAGTGAGAGGGCAAGAATACTCGGTACATCACAATAGTTGTCTGGTATCACACAAGCTAAAAGAGCTGTGTGGGTGTGTGAGTGTGTACATACCTGCATATATATGAAACATTCATGAAATCACAATACGAAAAGTCTGGTTATGAAAAAATAATTCATAGTTCATCATTTTTCTTTTGGGAACACCCTATCAATACTATGCATAATATAAATCCAGAAACTGGCAGAACAGGACAGTGAACAAAAAGGGTGCATTGAAAGGTTGCTGATAGCATGAAGTTTATCAGATGAACATAGACAGAAAGAGTGCTTACCTGTTATGCTTTGTTAAGAATAAGAATTGTTGCTGATGATGAAGATGGTGATGCTGACTTTGAGAACTGTGTAGCACTGCTGTTGGCCACAGGCAGGTGAGGAACAGAAGTTTCATGACCAGGACCATCTCTTCCAAAAGAGAAATGCACCTGATCAGCCAATCCACCTTGCTGACCTCTTATTGTTAGTGTTTCTGCTCTTTAGAAACAGCATAGCATACAAAGGATGCACGTGAAGCGAGGCATCACTGAAGACAGAAGACAGGGGCATCCCTGTTCTGATGTCCTCGCTGAGTTCCCCTCATATTTTGGCAAATCATAAAAATTCCCTCAGCTCTACATCCCTGCGGCATCTGCTGTCAAACCAGAAGCACCTTGCTCTTAGAAATGTAGTAGATACAGCAGTTTGTTTGGCCAGGCTGCAGTCTGATCCATTGCTTGCACTCTTTCAGCATAGGCGCATATTTGAATTCTCCACCACCCGCTCAGTAACCTCTTCAACATATTCTGTGCAGGCAAAGTGATGTCAAACATTTAATCCCCCTTAAATCCCACACAAAACCATACAAAAATCTGCTTTAATGACAAAGGTCTCTAAATTAATCTTGCTTTCTATATATGTGCATATCTGCTCAAAATAATTTTCTGTACAGATCAAGCTCTTTCATTAACTGGCTGCATTGTATTGTCTTCCCAACCATTAACATCATTTCTGTTTCTGTGATCTGCAGTAGCAAGTATTTTGTCTGTAGATATAGAACTACTTCTGGACAGCACAGTATCATGGAACAAGTCCAAACTAAAAATTAAGTCTTGTTTCAATACTCCCTAATAACTTTTGGAAACATCAACAATCTTTTTTCTTTTCTTTTTTTCTTCTACTAAGCTCTACAGTTATCCATTTAATTTACCCTAAATTTACAAGGTATGTGCATGTCTAAGATCCAGCATCCTTCGACCACCCCTAATTTTATTGTTATTTCATTTAACCTGCCCTGCCTGTTCAATAGCAGATTGAATTGCAAAACATTTTATTAACAAAATGTTGCTTAAGCAATAACTTGAGCATGCCTGCTTCTCCTACAAAAGGTGATAAGATTTTTTGTGGGCCTAAAACTGGGCAATACTAGACACACCTCCTTAGCTGATGCAGTCAAATTTCTCCTTTTCAAGCCATCAGCAAGTTCAGTAATTATCAAAATCAACAGCGTATGTTTATTTTTCTTTATCTAGAAAATCAGAGATATGAGATTGGAAGTTAGGGAAATGGAAATACCCAACTACTATCTAACAGATGTAGAAGAAATTCAGGTCTCCCAGCAGTAGACTTCTTCCTAAGTAAGACAAACAAACAGAGGAATGAAAACAAACCCAGCACTGTGTTTGCTGAGACTGTTAACACTCAAGCACATTGGGGTAATAATTCTGTGACGTGGGCATCTGCCTCCTCAGAAGTTCCCTGAGACTCCCAACTAACTTCAGTTGGGCTAAGAAATAATTCTCAGATAAAAATGATTTCCAGGAGGAGGTTACCAAAGGACAGCTAATTCCCACTGTTGGAGTTGAACAGCTGTCTGCCTGTGACTTAAAAAAAAATAAATTAAAAAATCCCTTCCCAACCACGCATAAAACTTTAACAGTGTTAGACTGAATTTGGTGGACTAGATCAAAGGCTTTCAACCCTATTACCCATCTCATTCTATATTGTTCATAGTTTAATCCTTTCCTGTTCAGCAAACATGGAAGATCATTTGTAGCCTGACTCAGGGATAGTCAGATAGTGCTTCCAGCAGGTCTGGTGTATACCCAGGGTGTAGTTTCTGGAGAAGGTAAACACAAGCTGTAGTTAATAAGACCTTTAACAGGTTCCCTTAATTTGCACTACCATTTGGGTGGAAAAGGGAAAATAAACAATAACTCTAATGAGAATTTATTCCAGGTAGAGATAATACTTGTTCCTCAGCCAGTCTGGTTGTCTAGTTTCATCCAGCCTACATATATCAAAGTATCAACACACCTAATTAAATTACATATAAGAAAAGATCCAAGAGCCTTTGGATCCTCCTCTTACCCCACCCAAGCACAGGGCCAACAGTAGCACCAACAGTAGCAAATCAGATAAGAAGCTAACTACACTGCAGGCGGCATGGTAAATGTGTTACCACGTTTCTGCATGTTCAGCTATCTGCACATTCAGCAGTGTTAACCCATTTTCAACCATTTTCCTCAACCACAGAGGAATAACAACATGCATATACTGCCTTCTCTGCTAATAGTAATCATCCACATTGTTTCCAGAGACTTTTGGGAAAGCCATATTTTAGACATTAGCATCATCCTCAGCCGAAACTGCTAGCTGTTATCCTCACCAAGCAGGAGACGCAGAATGGGGAAGGAGAGGATGTTCCAGGTGCTGAGGTTATCCCCCAAGAGGTCTGAAGGGGGCCTGAGGTTAGATCATGTCATGCTAATGCATAAATGCATTGACTTTGTGTGGTGACCTCAAGGAAGTCAAAGAGTCCATTAAAAATAAATAAGTAAAAATTGCTTTGTGTATTTGTTTCCCAGCTGGAAAAGGGAGTGCTTAGAAACCCTGCTCCAGGGATATGGCAAAGACAAACAAGTTGGCTTTGCAGAATGACTGCCTGGCCCAGCTGCCTATGGATGTCCCTCCCTCCAGAAGGCACATCAGCCAAGAGGGGAGTCTGTAACATAGAAAGAGGCAATTAGATGTTGTTTTCATTCAGCTATCAGCACCCTGCTGTTTTATTATTCCTGGCTGTAGCAAGAACTTTACCACTAAGCTGTGGTGCTGAAAAGACTGCTCCATGGAGGATTTCCAAAACATGCTCAGTGTTGCTTTGACTGCCCCTCACTAAAATCAGCTTTAGTCAAAAAAAAAGGGCTGGATGCACTGACATATTTCACCACCTTTACGCCGTTGATGTCATAACATTAAATATCACCTTGAGGGGCCTTGCCTAAGCACACTGAAAATCTAAGCACTACCCCTCTGTCCTTGGCTGTGGCATATTTCCAGAAATTAATTGTCTAGCCCACACATGCAAAGTCGTCAGGAGGGACTCCTGCAGAGTGAAATGGTGAACACTTCCATTAATGACTGTGTAATATCAGTGAGGGCAACTAGATGTCACCCACAGCAATAGGGTTTCTTCATACTAGGATTGTTTTCATTTCCTCTGGGTAAGAGAGCATTACACAGAGCAGATTATAATATCATTATAAATTACCATTAAGAAAACAGGTTAATGTCCTATGCATTTGTCAGTAATAAATTCTAAAGAGATCCATCTTTGCAGAAGAATAAAGACAGTATAATACACTTTGCTTGTAATGGGTGAGTCGATGATAGGTCCTTGTGTTTGAACACAGAATATTGTCTCTGCTATCATTAAAATATTTATTTAAAATTATCCCTTCTCTGTAGCCCATGAAAAGTTTGTAATGCTTATCTTTCAAGGACAAAACCCAGTGCATAGTAACACTGAGTAAGCTCAATGGAACAGTTTACAAACAACAAAGCAAACGAAAGAGCAAAGGTAAATACATCACTTAGTATCAAAAAACCGAGATGTCTTCTTTTAGTGAGCAAAATAAAACATAGTTTCAGGTAATTACAATCTGGAACTACAGACCCCTCTCCACCACAGATCAGAAAGCAAAGCAAATTGACAACAGCTATTACAAAAACACGAACAGAAAAATGCCAGGGATGAAGAGATGCTTCAGAGGTTGGAATTTTGCAGGAAATCTTAGTGCATCTAAAGGCCATTTTAAACACATGGAGCTGAAACACCATAGCACACTAGCACTTAACAACCTGTAAATTAGCTGCAGTGAGATGAGATGCAATGTGGAACGGGAGCAGGAGCGTAGGTTTACCTGGCATGTATTTTTTTATTCTTCTAATCAGAGAATGAAACACAAGGAAAAAAACATTCCTAAGAATCTCCTAAGAGGCACTAGTTTCTGGTAAACAACCAGGAAATCACAGAAAGCAGATTAACCAGAGCAGTGACTGTGAGAGTGTGAATGCAATACTGCAGCACAAGAATAGGCAGCATTTTGCTTTTCTATGGTAACAGACTCAGTGCATGGCACTTACCATTTATATCGTGGGGACTTGCAAAAATACTAGTCAGAATTAAGGTCACTTTGTCCTGCTTATATTAACACAAACGATGAACCAAGTTTCCAGAATAAGGTATCCGTTCACATTTCCTAACAAGATGAAGTGAGAGGAAAGCAGAGATTGAGCATTATGATTCCAGTTTGCAGGTCTCAGAACAGGTAAGTGCTTTACTTAACACTCGCAGTGGGACCCAGCTCTTACAGTCCTGCTCTTTATCACTGTCCCAAATAGTTTGGGGTAACAAACTGGGCACATAAGGACTGCAAAGTACTAAAAGAGAAAAGAATTCAAAAGCCAGCAAAAAACACAGCTCAGCTCAAAATCTATGCAAGATTTTTGCATGGTGTTTACTGAGATGGACTCTCACCCCGGGGTTTTACAACCAGCTTAAAGAGAACTATCAGGCTACTGCTGAAACACTGTCCTCCCCTCCATCCCTGCAGTGCACTAGTACTGGCTACCCTTGCTTCGCCATCAGCAACTTGTTCAGCCAGTTGTTAAAGGAATGGGCAGCAGTGTGGGAGGGAAGACCTGCCCCCTCCCTGTGGTGGCACACGGCTAGACTGGCTTATGCCAACTTTGGAACTGTACCCTGAATTTCTGCTAGGCAATATGAAAAACTGGCAATAATATTGAAGTAAGCACATAATATTTTCCAATGAGTGTTTACTACTTCTGTAAAAAGAAAATCCTGATTGTTTTCCTTTTCCCTTATATGGGATGTAAAATTTTTGCAGTCTGAGTACAAATTTCCTGTGAAATTATGGTTCTGCACTCATTGTTTCTTATATTTTCTTAACATCTCATTGTCTGTGGGATTCTCATATCATCAAAGGACACATTCCTGACACCAGACAAAGCCTACTGCGAAGGAAAACAAACATCTATAGATGCACAGTCACCAGCTACAGTCTGCACATACATATCGCCTGGATCCAGGCTGAGCCCAGGAGCTTGGTCTTGGTTCTGATGCCCGGTGAAGTCTGGCTCACCTCACCTGTAGGTTTGCAGCTTTCAAGAGCAGCAGCGGGCAGCCTGGAGAGTTGGCACTAAAATGGCATAAGACTGGAGACTAAATTCCGCTCCTGAAGTTTGTCCAGTTTCTTATTGTCTTCATCCATTGCCTATTCATCCAAAGGAATATTTTAAAACTGTAGTGAGGGATCCTGACAAGACCATAATCCACCTGAGGAAGGCGTATTTCCCCATATAAAACAGCCTCTGAATAACAGACTTGAACAGATGACCCTGTTGGGCACAGGGATCTTTTTTGCTTTTCCTCCAGTTTAAAAAACTCAGGCTTCTGTTTGCTCTAGAGCTGGGGTGGCTGCACACTTTTGTACAATCAGATATTTTGTTTGAAAAAGTGACACAAACAATAAAGAAAAAACACACACTTCCCTGATTCTTTGCATTCATTATTTCCAGAGCCCCTAAATCGGGGATTCTTTCCTTTTCATCTTTCTGCCCTGGACTGAACAATCACTGAATTAATTTCATCCCTAAATCCCTTTACTTAGTTTCTACACCAGCAATTCTGAAAGTAAAATAATCAGTTTTACTGCCTCTAGTTAAAGAACGATCTGCTTCTTGAGGGTGATCTCTGGAAAAACAAGCAGCCATATTCTTCCTAGATTTAGACTTCTCATAAAGTCAATGGCAGAAAATGGCCTTTCTGCCATCTCATGTTGATCACAGGCATGGGATACAGCTACCCTGCTCCTGCATTTATGTCCATCTCCTCCCAGAAGGAGTTTCTAGAATTTGCTTCTCTGTGTCTGCAGGATATATTTCTTTAAAAATCTTTTAGCGTCTTTCACAATCGAGGGAAGATCAAGGGGATGACCCATAAGCCTGAGCAATTCACAGAAAACTATCCTCAGAAGTAAGCTAGTTTGCCATATGTATGCCTGAACACTGGGCTTCAGTAGAAAAGCAATATACACTGCATCAGATTTTTTTTCCCTTTCTTCCTTGGCAGTGAGGCAAATACCACTGTCTCACAGCAGTGCTTACCAGTCAGATCCTAACTGCTATCTGAAGTTCTTTTGGCTTGTTTCCTTCCACAGACTGAAGCAAAACAATTCAGCAACTGTGTTTACTCTTTTCTTGCTGCCACACTGATGTTTATTAAACATTTTCTACAAAGGGGATATCAGAACATGCCCAGGAGTCAACAATATCTCCAATGGGAACTAATTTATGAAATGTATTGCATCTCTACAAAATTCCTCTTCTGTCACCAGTGAACATGAGGAGAAAAAAATTGTTGAATAGTGGAAAAAAATATGCCTTTCAGCTTTGGCACTGCAAACTTTTTTCATCTTACAGTCAAAACAGAGACAGATTTATTGATTAAAGTCTGATCTCTATTGGTCATAAAACAGCTTCAGAAGCCATCAGGCACAATTCAGTGTGGCTGTTTTTCAGGATTTTCTTTCCCGTTGATAACTTCAGAGAAACATATGTTAACATCACAAAGCAGGTTCTCATTTCAAACTGGGAAGCCAATTTTAACTACCTGAACTGTACTCTTAAGTAAATATATATTTAAGTCTTATATACAAAAGACCTAGTAGGGGGTACCCATATTTGGGTCTTCTAAGATTTTACAACCTCTGTTTTCCTAGTGGCTGCCAGAAGAATGTATTTCTAAATCAATAAACTTTTGAACAATTCACATTTCCTGTCAATGAATGAGAAAATGGTATTTTTTTCTATGTATTTGGATACCTTGCGAGGTAGAAAGGGCAAAGGACTGAGACAGACACATAAAGAAACAGAGGGAATAAGCAACATTTGAAGTGAAGCAACTGTCAAAAATAAATAAATTCATGTTGATGTGTTGCAGAAACAAGTTCCAAGGGGAAGCATCTAAGTGTACAACAAGAATATTTCCCTGGAGAATTTACAGGTAATGCTACTGTTGAGTTTCTTCCATTTCTCTTCACACACTCTTTTGACACTTGGGTATTAACAAAATCTTGAAGGAGAGAAAAGCTAAGTGATGGACAGCAGCAGCGAAGGTTGGTTTGAAATTTGCTCGATGTGTGAAAATGTTCCCAGTAGGAACTGTTCCCTCCCATAATTTCAACAAAAATTCCTTGAATCAAGGCAGACATAACCAGGGTGGAAGTGGGAAGAGAAAAAGGCTTTTTCCGTCTGCTGAAAACCTCCATGTGCTGGCAAGTCACTCCCCCAGCCACCAGAGCCTCAAGCGAGGCTGTCCCACAAGATGACAAATACGGTGATACTGCTGATCCCACTCTTCATGGGTAGAGTCCACCCTGCCTGGCCAAGTGTCTCACGGTGTCTATTGAAAGATACGGTGATGCAGGCATTCAGCAGGTCTGTTACCTTTCTGTGACTGACAGGTGAGGCCAACAGCAGTGCACATTAAATCAAATCAGTTTTCTGTGATGTTGCCCAAGCTCTAGCTTTCCTGTTCATTATTTCCCTGTTAACATGATGCCATACAAATGTTTGGGCTGTGAGCTACAATACAGGTATCCTGGCTATGCCATGTCCCATTTGTAAAAGTTACGTAAAGTACAGCTGAGATCACAAACAAAATGGAGCACCTTCACTGCAAGGGCACCCCTGCTGTGATGCTTCAAAGCAGAAATGTTCATCTGGTAATTGCCTTTAAGTGCAGAAGAAGCTATGGTGAATACCAGAATGTGTGTACATGGTTTCCCTGTGAGCATCGAGTGTCTGCCTTGTCACAAAAGGAGAGACAGACCACGGAAAGAACGGGGCATCAGCTTTTCAAAGCCACGACAGACACAAAGGTGTATCTCTTCAGAGCTGTATAAGGATGTCCCAAGATCGGTGGAAGTTTCTACAGGCTGTCAGTGCACGGATGATTATTTACATGTAATATTATGACAGATACACACAAGGATGGACATCAGGATAAACAGTACAGTCACTCACAAACACGTACCTATAAAATGCGGAAAAGGTATCAGCACAGGCACAGAGACAGAGGCAATGACAGAGGCAGACACAAAAGCATGCAGAGAAATCTGCAGCGACAGGTAGCTCCCTCTTCCAGCTCTGCCTCCTCGCCACTGGATGCTGATGTGGGACCCCAGATAGATGAACTCTCCCTTTCTCCCCCTTTTATTTCTGAGAGGGGAAAACCTGGGTTGGTCACTATTTTGCAAATACTTTCCTCATTCTGGAAACATCTTGGCAAAACCCCGAGTATCTTCCACCCCCCCCCCCCCCCCCCCCCCACCCCGAAGTGTCCTCAGGCAGCGCTTTCTCTTTCGAGGCCACAAGGTAACGGGTCGCAGAACACCGCATCCCGCCGCGGCCGTGCCACGAGAGGCGCACGGTGCCCGCCAGAAGCGGGGCGGGTGTAAGGCCGGCACACAGCCGACGGTTGGGAAGTCACGGTCGCTCCCGCCGAACGGCCGCAAGATGGCAGCGCCAGCCGCGCCCGCCGCGCCCGCTCCTCCTCCTCCGCGCCCAGCGACCGCCGCGGGCCCGCCCCGCCACAGGTGCGGGACCCCGGCGCCCCGGGAGGTCCCGACCCCAAGGGCAACGGCTGCGGGCGGCTCCGGGGCTCCGCTGGGGAAAGTTGTGGGGGGCGAGAAGGGCTGGGGAGGGGGGAAGGAGAGAAAATGGCCTCCGCTGGTGTCAGGCGGGGCAGAGGGAGAGCCTGCGGGCGGGGGAGGGGGCTCGTCAGCAGGCCCGAGGGAGAGGGTCCTCAGCCGTGTGAACGCCTTTCAGAAAGTGTAAACTGATGAGAAGAGAAGGGAACAGCAGCAGGGGAAGAAGAAAAGTGATAGTGAGGCTCGTCAGCTGTCCTAGTTTGGCCAAGAGGAGCCCAGTTTACAAGTCCCTGTTCAGCAGTGTGGTTTTCTTAAGCAGGCTTTTGCTGCAGGTTGTCCAGAGCAACTTCCCTGACAATCCTTACAGAGACTGATTTCTGACTACTGAGCACAAGAATAAAATAGGCTCTGGTGACTATAATCTTAATTCCTTCACGGAATCACAGAATCATCGAGGTTGGAAAAGACCTTGAAGATCATCCAGGCCAACCATTAACCTAACACTGACAGTTCCCAACTACACCAGATCCCTCAGCGCTATGTCGACCCAACTCTTAAACACCTCCAGGGATGGGGACTCCACCACCTCCCTGGGCAGCCCATTCCAACGCCTAACAACCCGTTCTGTAAAGAAATGCTTCCTATTATCCAGTCTAAACCCTCCCCGGCGCAACTTGAGGCCATTACCTCCTGTCCTATCGCTTATTACTTGGTTAAAGAGGCTCATCCCCAGCTCTCTGCACCCTCCTTTCAGGTAGCTGTAGAGGGTGATGAAGTCTCCCCTCAGCCTCCTCTTCTCCAGACTAAACCCCCCCAGTTCCCTCAGCCACTCCTCGTATGACATGTGCTCCAGACCCTGCACCAGCTTCGTTGCCCTTCTTTGGACACGCTCGAGTAATTCAGTAGTCATTGGTATATTATAAGGTACAAGAGACCATTAGAAATAATTTAAAGTTGAAATAAAGGTAGCAGCTTCATAAAGTATGAGAAAAAGCGGTAGGTGGACAGAGGCTTTAGCCAGACTGATCAGAAATAACACTAAAAAAGGTGAAGACATTCATTAGTAAGAAATGAGCACACCTCTCCACAAACAATTTAGTATTGGTAATTACCTAATCACGTTATGCAGATTAAGAATATTTTAGTTAGTGATACTACACATGAGGAGTCTGCTCAGAAATGGTGTTCCTGTCTACAGACACCCAGTCGAAAGCATCCGCATCCCTAACAGCCTGCAGCAGGGAGCTTCACAGCCTCATTACCCAGCCCAGGGCTAAATACCTCCTTGTACTTGTCTTGAACGTGCAACTGCCACCACCTTTTACTGTCATTCTTTATAAATTGTTTTGTTCTTTATTTACTTGTGATTACTTGTGTTGGAGATCTTAAGTAAAATATTTTAATCTATTTACCGCAAGAGGTCCCAATTTCTCTGAATCCTTGTAATTCACGTTGCGTGTAGGGGCACACAGGCCCTAGCCCAGATGCTGGTTTGTGCCATCAGGCTCAAACACATCCTCTGTTGTATAACCTGACCCAGATGGAGTGTCCTCCTATCATATGGACCCTGCCAGATTACTTAAGGTGACGCACCATCTGCACTGACATCTGTGACCTGATGCAGGTGGCATCACTCTAGCACATGTTAAGAAGGAAAGAGGCTACTTACAGCCCACATCCTTTTTTCACTTTTAATCTCATCACCCTAGCACAAGGTGTTCCTAGAGCAATGGTCTTCATCTGTCACCAATATTAGCAGGAGTGTCAATATATATATGGTGGAAACGAACACCACAGATTGGCTGATGTGGAAATAATCTGGGGGCCAATGTAGTAGGCATTTTGCCACCAAACTTCAAAAGTTGTCGAGTGCAAAAATTCAGGATGGCTTGAAGACTTGAAGATAAATGATTTTAAATAGCAGATATGAGATACTGTTTTGCTTGCCTTCTACTTTGTTAGTCTTGAGTGGTCACATTTAAAAGCTTTTCCAATAACAAGAGTAAACAAAGTTTTGTTTTACAGGGAGTGTGGGTCTGCCAAGTATTACGTTACAGCCTGTTCTAGATCCACAGTGTTCAGGAAAATGCCATAGAAAGGAAGGTGATAAACTTGCTAGGTACAGCTGTGGGGTCAGTCCATAGCATGTGGACTTGGAGAATATGAAGAGGAAGAAAAAAATTTTGTGCTTGGGAACTGCAGAGATACTCCAGCACCCTGAGATGGCAGGAATATGATTAATACTGTGTGGATGGGGAAATGTACGTGCAAACTCTGACCGAGACATTTCCAGAAGTATGAGCTAACTGAGACTTGACCTTGACTCCTAGTCAAAAATTAGTTTAATTTTTAAGAGCACTAGATTTATGCTTCTTTCAGAATAAACACTGAGTTGATTAAAACCTGTAGCAAAGCGTTGGGTTTCACAGGCTCAGGGACTTGACATCTAAGACTCGCTACAGAATCCTCTCCAATATTTCTGAAGTGGATTTTCTTTCTGTAACAAAGGAGCTTCACTCAGCACATGGAGGGCAACGTGCAGCTGTTATCAATGCACACCATTGTGTAACTCACTTGGGTTTGGTCACTCCCAATAAGTGTGACCCTCCTGCAGCAGCACGTATCGCTCAGTCCCGGTGCAGGCAGACTCTCGAACACGCCCATGTTTCCAGAGTTACAATCGGCAGCCTCAACCAACACCCCACAGCTCCCAGCCCCATCAGCTTCTCACAAACTCACCACATCTATGTGCACTGATGGATTATTGGGTATGTGGGTGCCTCCTGCCAATGGCAGTAGTGAGGGATTTTATTCATAACTGTTTTTTAAAAATCACACTGAAAATACATGTGATAGCATCCCTATTTGCATCATGTGAGTCTCATCCCACTGCATCATGTGAGAACTGGGCTCTAAAATCACAATTTGTGAAATGTCAGGGAAAAATAAACTGATTCTGATTGTTTCACTGAAAAACTATTTCTCTCTTTTCTGCTTTTCACAAGGCTTCTTTTACCTCTTCACTTTTCAGGCTGCAGAACAAAGTGTTCAATAATAGGGAAAAGGATGGTGTAAAGGATACAGAGTCCAGCATATCAGGATTCAATGCAACACAGAGTCAGGGTCAATTATTAAACCATCTGCTTTCTGCAGCCTGCAGGGCTTTCAGCATTTTGTAAGGAGAGCTGTTTTGAAAAGCTACTTTCCGTCCTGCAGCATTAAATGAACATACCTACTTTTGGGTTTTTTTTCATATTTGTAGTTAAAAGCATTGGATAAACATCCACTGCTTGGTGTCTGTAGAGTCTCTTCCCCTTCTGTGTCAGTTCTCTTATCCTGCAGGATCTTAATTTCAACCTATATAAAACTGGTGCAAAAATATGTATTAATACAAGTATTACTACTACAGCAAGAAGTAGGAAGCTATATCACTGCTGCTAAATATTGTTCCTTATTAAACACTAGATCAGCAATGCTCTGATATCTACAAGAGGAAAATGTGGCTTTTGAAAGATTGTACCTAGTCACCTGGAGTCAGCCCAGCTATGCAAGTTGGAGTGAAAAGTACTCATGAAACTTAACATGCAATGGCAATGGTTCACATTTTTGTTTACACTTTGAAAATCCTCTTTGCCTTAAATTTTGTCTTGGGGACGTGTGTTTCCATGTGTTTTTACAAGACAATTTCTCACTTTCATCTTCTCATGCCCAGTCAAGTAAAGACCGTAACTCTCAGCAAATCCTCCCAAGTATCTAAAAGGATTAGGTAAGGGTGTTATTGTTGGCTTTGTCATCACTGAAAATAACGCATTTTCATTACACTGGAATATCCTTCTTTTTCTAAGATCTTCCACAAGACAAAGGGATGATTTCTACCATGATGCAGCTAGGAGAGTTCAAATTCAAATACAAAGTATAGGTCAGGATGCAACAATAGTCACACTGAAGTAAAAGCGCATGAATCATCTCCAGCATGGCTTAGTGTCAAAACATCTTTTATTTTTTTTAATGTGAAGACAGAGTCGTTGTTATTCATGTAAAAATTCCTGAGAAAAACGGGGGATTGTCAAAAATCCATTTTACCCTTTCTGGTGGTGGGGGAGACTTTAAAACACTCCAGTGTTTTGACCACTGACTTTCATTTCACAACACATGTAAGATTCCGCTTTCTCCATTTTACATAACCCTATGGATTGATTAGCAGACAGTAAGAAGAAAGAGAACAAACGCAAACACACCTCATCTAAATAGCTACATGCATATGCCCAGTACAATCAAATATGACAGGCCCAACCCAATTCCCGTTTCTTTTCTTTAGTAGTGAATTTTAGAGATAAAACACAATGGCTCCCAACACTTATTGGATTAGAAGGTGGCAAGTGATTTTCTTTAGGTCCTTAAAGCTTCTTGAACATTAAAAAAAAAACTCAACTCAATAAAAATTAGTATTTTTAATCTAGAAAAGTTTCTAAAGACTTCAGTCAAGGAGCAGCAGCAGATCAAAATCCTAAGGATGGATATAAAAAAATTACAATCTCTGTTCCGAAAAATCATGTAGTATAAGGCAGAGTCTTTAAATGATAGCAGAGCCTTTCACCATCATTTGCAGCCACAGGAAATTAAAGAGCTAAAATTGAAGCTGACAGGTAGAGCTAAGAGTCGTGTTGCCTGCAGCATGTTGTTTCTTCAGTGTCATTGCCTACAGACCCGTGAAGCCTGCAGTCCATTCATCTATAGATCTGTTGCTGCCTTACAGACTGACAACTTGAAACTACTTTGATACTGCAGATCCCAAAACGCAGAGGTTCACGAGAAGACTGTCACCGAGGCTGGTTACCAGGAGCAGCCTGGCAGCTATAGAGCAGTGGAAATCAGCTGCCATCAAGCTCCTTGCTGCTGCAGCTGGGCTGTCACTGCGTCCTGCCTGCTGCGGCTTCTGGGCCAGCTTTAGTGTCTCACGGCAGTGAGACCATGCGGAAATTGTTGGCCATTCCTTAGAATAATCTGAAAAGGAGAAACTGATTTCCCCCTTCCTGCGACATCCCCTCTCTGTCATTGTCAAAGAAAATACTTTGCCAGAGCCCGACTCACACAGTTGCTTCCTAACCCATGTCCAGGAGCAGCCTGGCTGCAGGGAGGGCATTATGGCTGCCTTGCCTTAACTCCCTGCGTGGAGGTGAGCCACGCTGCTGTCACTGCCAGCAGGGCTTACGTGCATCTCTCCAGCACAGCCAGTGGTGAACCCAATGACAGCGAGGGGAAGGGAAAAAACGCCATCATCAAATGGATACGCTTCATGTGTTAAACTTAGCTCGTAGCTGAAGTCAACACACTCAAAACATGGCTGCCTAAATCTAGCACCTAGAGTAAAATTAATTACATTTCTGCTTATATCTCATTTTATACCTCCAGCAAGATTTAAAAGAGTTACAGAAAGGCATTTTTACATTTATTCAAACACAGAAAATACAGTTTTCATCAAAAAGGAGAAGCCTTTTCTGGAGACTGAACTGGGCTGACAGAAGAGACTATTCTTAGAAGTATCTGATATGAAGGGGTTTCCACCATGAAATGAGTTGTTAAATAAATACCCATCAAAATAACAACAGCTTTTATTAAGTTACTTAGCTCTAGGGTTAAAAAAAAAAAAAAAATAAAGTGGTGGTGTTCTACCAAGGATATCTGTTCAGCTGTGAAGGATGATCAGGAACAATGTCTCCCAAAAGCTAAACTTCTCCTGATGGTTATCCTGAAAAATGGAGGAGTCTGTTTCATTCAGAATTTTTCCTAAATTTCGTCTGGCCTGAAACCAAGACACAATTTCTCCACCGATTCCATGAGATTTCCTGCCAGCTAATAGCACAGCAACATCTAATAGGCATTGAGAAGTCTGGGACACAGTTCCCTGGAATCCTTCAGACCCTAGGGTCATGCAGATACCCCAAAACAGCCCTTAAAGTCCCACTGCAAGTCCTCGGGTCCGGTGGATTTTAAGCAGGTGGGAGTATGAGTGAAAACTTAGGGATATTTATACCTGATCTGTGGGAATCACACTGATTACAAGTTAATTAAAAGACCCAGTCTATTTTTGAACTTGATGCCATAATTATTTAAGTTTGGTTAAATGGAAACTTTGTATTATTGTAGCTTTTAATTAGTCACACAGATGCATGTTACATTTCTTTGTAAGCCTAGACCATCTCACCTGATCTTGCAGGTATGAGTCCCTCTTCTTTTGTCAGCGTTGAAACTCATTTCTTCTCATACTATTTGGAGCTAAGAAAGTACAGTTTTTCTGCATTTCCAGGGAGGACCACTGCATAGCACAGGAGCTCCACCCTTCTGTGCTCACTTTCCAGAAATCAAAATGAAGAAGTTGCATTATGCAACTGTTGTGAAATGAGAAAGGCATCAAAAACCTATGTTTGGGAGGGACAATTTTTGCCATCTCAGCAGATTAAAGGTAAAGAGAGTGTGGTCTTGGCTTCTACTGGGGAACCACAAAGAAATTTGTCATCCCAAGGTTGAAAACATGATATGCAATTGGCAGGCAGGTATCTTCTTTATGAAGAGTCAATACAGACCATACACCCAGAACCGGCTATAGAAAACATATACAGAACGTTGACCTGGAGTTTGAAATCTTAAGTAAGTGCACCCAGGAATTCAGGAAGATTAAATAAAACAGCCTAAAAAGCTATACTGTGCTCTTGCCTTATTTTTGACTGCATTATTGTTTATTTGTTGTTTTCTTTCTCTTTGTTGACATGGTGGCTCGGACCTGGTATGCACAGTGCTGGAGAGTCGGCATCCTCAACTGCTCAGGGAAAGAGTCTTCTGAAGGCAATCACTTCAGGCATGGCTGACTCGGGATTTGAGGTTGTCCAAAACCCCTGAAATACTGGATTATTTTAAAACCAACAACCTTTGAGTAACTCTCTGATCAACATCACTCACAGCAGGAGGGAGAAGATGCTGCATCCTGAATAACCAGTTGTAAAGGGGTTATGTGATTCTCCCCGATACCCTCACATTTCACATGACTGTAGCGTCAGATCTTAATTTACCATCAACACTGTGCAGACAGAGCATTGGCAGAGAGGTACTACTCTGGAGAACAGATTGGAGCACCTAGTTTCAGAGCCTCCCCCTCTCCACCAGTTTATAAATAGAGATTTTAAAAGGCAATGATGTAAACAAGCATTCCCTCCACTGCTCCAGTGGACTACTTAGAGTCACTGCCACAAATGATGCTCCTTCTAGTCTCCAGCTCCAGGACTTTTCCCATGAATCCCAGCTGACATTTTCTCGTTGTCCTGTAGATCTCAGTTTAGATGGCCCTGAACATTTTCTGCATTTTCAGGAAAAATAGCCTAAAAATAAACTAGCCTGTTAGCACCTGAGATAAAACAGTGAGAAAGGGAGGAGCCACGTGGAGTGGAATTTTGGTGCTCGATATTGTCTAGATCCTTATGTCTTTCCCTGTGAGCTGGGGCTGCCCAAGGCCACGTGTTCCAGCGGCATCTTCTCCTCCTCAGAACCTTGGAGGAGTCTCTGGGACAATCCTGTGATAAGACTTGCTGAGATAAAGATGCCATTCACCTCTTGCTTGAATCTCAGCAGTTCTCTCTCCTAGTCCCACTGAAGACTATTACTATTTATCAAAAAAAAAAAAAAAACAAACCATAATTGACCCAGCAATTCTCAGAAAATTATGGATGTTTGCAGGGGGAGGATGACAGGCATACACTGCATCTGGACAACAGGCAGTCAGAAGTGATGAGCCAACACAACAGAATGGTGGGACAAGCATCACCAGCTCAAATGCAAGGTAGAAGAACACAATGGAGAAATTGAGTACATGACTGCTTGGATCCTGCACTAGTTAGACTGTGGGGGGCTAGGAGAGACAGAATTTGAGAGAGAGAGAAACACTGCATGCAAACAGTTGGAATTGGCAGCTATTTTGTACCAATCACTTTTGAGAACATTTTAATTCCCTAGTTTTAAAGAAATGTATTTCCCCTTCTTCTTTCTTCTGTACATTACATCAAGCAGCCCTGCCAGCTTGCCAGCTCCCATGTGAGCGAGCGTAGGGGGCTATTGCTCATTCCTAGCCATATGTTTCTGTCAGATGTTTATTTGCACGAGTGACAAATCGTTCTGAGCTTTTGAAAAGCTACAGGAGGCATTGTCGTTCTCCACTCCTACCTCATTTCTGCAGTCACAGCCTGTGCTGCCGTCAAGGAGCAGGCAGCTCCCAGGCAAGCAGAGAGAAGGAACAAGACCCATGGGTCAGGCAGATGTGGGCTGTGGAGCAGACCCTTAAACTGTAAAGGAAAATGCTCTGGAAGCAAAGTGACCCCTCAGTAGTTACAGAAGCACCGGTCACTCTAGAGAGGAAGATGTTCCTTTCTGAGAAGGAAAAGCTAGTGAGGGAAAGGAGAATGGTGAAACTGAAAGTCTGGCATCTCTGCTACTGCCCCTCTCTGTTGGACTATCAAAGGATTTTTAAACCTCTGCAATTAAGACCTTGTATCCTCTTAGTACCATTATCCTTAGCCACAGTGAGGCAAATGAAGCTTAAAGATAATGCTTCAGTTTTCTCTGTGTCTTTCTTTTTTTAAAGAGTAAAGGCCCTATATAAATGTACTTTTAATGTCCATGTTACTGGTGAGTTTGGATGCCCGCAAGACCTTAAACCAAAGAAATCATGTGCCACAAGCAGAAGAGGAAAAGAAACACTCCTCAAAGAGAAACTGATGAAAGGGACAGCTGTAACATAAAGATTTGGAGGATATCACAGAATGAGATCTTCACTTTGGGGTGTATCATTGGTGCAAGCTCTGATGGTGATAGTGGTTATTTTTTAAGGCATGTTTAGCTCCTGAAACCAATCTTGGTAGCTCTTAGTTAGAGACAGGTCTTACTCACCAGCATCACCGTGAAAAGGAGGCAGAGAAAATTTTCTTTTCAGTGCAGAATTTCTACTCCTCCCAAGGAAAGCCACAGGTTTTTGCTTTTCATTGTTGTGAAGAGCAGATGGAGGCTCCAGTATCTTAAGGGAGTTGGGGAGTAGTGGGAAGTAGAATAGATCCCTCTGACAGTCTGCCCATCCTGGCATCCATACATTAGAATATTGCTAGTTATTCTTGAAACCCAGTGAAGCAGTTATTTTCTAGCAATTTCTGATTTGCTAGATGTTTAATCCCAGCTTTCAGGAGATTCAATTTTCTACAGAGATGTCAGTTGTGCTAAGAGCTTGGTCTTTGGAACACTTCAGGGGAAGGTAATCCGTTTTGCACGCTTCTTAAACTGTCCCTTCATTTCCTTTGCTTTTCATGTCCTAGTGTTCTCTCCACAGTTTTCAACTGCTTTATCTTCTTTGCTTACAAGTGCTGTACTTCTCTAATCTTGGAAAAATTGCCCTTCCTCCTACTCTACCTTTCTGACTTTCAGTAAATTAGCTGGTGCCTCCATGACAACAAAATTGATCATATCTCCTCAAGCTGTCTCCATAGGTCTCAGGTAAGCTGTCTGTTCATGGGACCTTGTCTTCTCTGACAGCTCCCTTCCTGGTTTTCTTCCAGTACACTTCAACAGTGACTGCTAAGTTAAAGAAGACATTTCTGGTGCTTTCATGAACATTTCCTTCCCTGGCTGTCAATGATTGCTCTCTTTTTATCCTGTCTGCTTCACAGGCTGCTCTGTCTTGACGGATCTCGAGTTTTGCAACTTTCTGTTTGTTTTTCAGGCAGCATCAGTGTTTTCCCTATCTTGTTACATTTTCTCACTGGTGCCCTCTCACTATCTAACTTCACCTAGCAGCTTGGGGCTGATAACTGCCAAATTCATCCCTCTTTAGTCCATCTCCAAAGCCCTAGGTAGCTTTGTACCCTCCAGCCATTTGCTTAATATCTTCTCATCTGTTTCTCCCATAAAACTGGATTAAAAGATCCTTACATTTTACATCCAGGTGTGATAGATAAAATGCAAGTGGTAATCCAGCTTTTACACTCCATCCCCTCCATTTAAGCAGCTCAACCAAGTCAGGCAACAGATTTCATAATCAAATGCTGTAGACTTAATGCTTATTTTTCTAATTAAGCCAGTTGAGAAAGATTGCTTCTCATGTTTGCCAACATCATTTAAAGCCATTTACTCTTCCACAAAGAAGGTGGGTGTGTCTGGCTGCAAACCTGTGGTAAGGGTAGAAGAGCAGCCATTCATAACATTCAGCTCTTCAGCCAAATCAGCACTTTGAGAAGGCTTTAAAAAGAAGTATTACTATTACTATTATTATTATCATCATCATTGTTATCATTATTATCATCATCATTAGTATCATTATAATCATCTGTATACTCTTATCTAGTAGGATGTAGAAAAAATGAAGGTGAGCCAACTACCAAAATACCTGGTAATTAGCTTTAGCTTCCTCCAGTATCAACCTATGAGTGGTATATAGTCTGAAATCATTGGCTTGGGAAGCCTGTAAACCATCATTGACTGTTTCATTAACTGCCTTGTCCTAGTGGAGCACTTTTTGAACCCTAGGGGTATGTTTCTCCTTTCAGCAAGAGATGCTCTGTAGCTGCATTTCTGTAAACACCAGGAATCCAATACTAATGTCAAGTCAGTAGCTCTGACTAAAATGAGGGACACCTGGGTAGAACACAAGAACAAAGTCCGCACTGTCCAAATGTAGCCAGAGATTGTTCAGGTTTTCTCAGTCAGAGGAAGTAGGCGCAAGTCCTGCAAATTAAGGTTGAAAAAGTCTTTTGATTTAGAGTTAGACAAGGAGCCGTTGGCCAGCAAGGCTCTGTCTCCCCAACCCCTGTGGAGCGATACATCCTCTAATCCCATGGAAGTAAAAAAAAAAAAGGCAATCAAAAACCAAAACATACCACCAAAAAACCCCACGCTTTACTAGTGATTTTTATAGGCAGCAGGTTGGGTTTTTATCTTTGCTCTGGAAACTCTGTGGCTCATGGCAGCTGCATTAGGACTATACAGCTGTCAATCCCCTTTCCAGAGAGAGAGCTGTGATCTCATTTATTCTCAACTTCCAGAGAGCATATTTCTGTTCTAAACATCTTTTAATAACACTGAGAAGCACCTGTTGAATAAAAGGAAAAAACCTGTGCAGACAGGCTAATTCAAGGAAAGCAGAGACACCCTTGCCGAGTGGAGAGGCAACCATTAGCAGGTCGGTGCTGAGCCCCAGCCTGGTTCAGTACCTCTTGCCTCAGGCACCAGTGTGTCTGTCCTTCTGAAGGGGTTGCAACTCGCTCAAAATTTCGGTTTGTAATCAGCTTAGCTATATTCTGCCTGCTCCACAGTCACTGTAATTTTCATCCACAGCCACACCACAAATTCCTTGCCACTAGCTGTGCAGCTATCAGCTTCTTAGTGCTCTAAATAGCTCCTGTGCGTCACATTTGAGCGGCTCCCCTGCTCCCAGCTGACATTCCCAGCCCACAGAAATCTGAATATTCCTGCACAGCTCCTCAGTTCAGGAAATCTAGAAATAACATGTTGTTTTACTATTTATTTCTCTACAAGTTTTGACTTGTGGATCTTCTGGAGATAGTAAAAAAGGAGAAAACCCCTGCATGTACAATGCTTGAATTCAACAGTACGTGACTGTGCTTTTTAACTGGTTCACAGGCACATTTGTCACCACGAGGCTAAGTCCCCTGGATAGTTGTTGCCTTGTGTAAGAGGAGCCTAGATAATTTGGACGTAGACTTAGAAAGGTGGCTCTAATTTCCACTAAAAATACATTTGCATTCCTTCTGCCTTATTCTTAACTGCACAGCTTCCCTTTCACAGAGGCACAACCCTTGTGTGATCCTTTTCGTCTTGTCCAGACTTTCTTTACTCACCACTTCTAAACAGGACACAACCCTGTGCGCCTCTTTCCCTGCTCCCACTTTTGAGCCCCATTTTTCTCCCAGGTGAAAGTGATACAGATTTAACCCCCCAAAAAACCCCTCCAAAGCTTATTTGATTTTCCTTGTTTAGGCAAAGACAGGAAAGATTTCTGAAATTGAAGGTTGTAGTATATAAACTGCATCAGTAGGTAAGATCTTATATTAAAATAAGGTCACAGAAGGACAGTTTTATTCCATTTGCATTAAAGTTGACAAATATTTTGCAATTCTTGTTTAACTAAGACAAGCTCCAGATTCTTTCTCACCAATATTTAATTACATTAAATACTGAAATACAGTATATTGAATCACATTAAATACAATGAAGTAAACCTTGTTTGTTCACAAGTTAATTACAAAATGTTACTTTTACCCAAATTTAGTCTGGACAGAATATTTTAAGTTTCACTGTCTTAAAAGCTCAGTATTAGAATTTGCTATCTGCCTAATAGATGTTATAGCTTAAGGCCAGATTTTTCTCTAATCATCACACTTTCTCTAGAATTTATTGAGGCTCAAGATTGTAGCAGTCCACACAAAGGTACGGCCCCACTAGGCAGGAGAGAAGGGAGAGCTAGGTAGGTTTGGAGCTTCTGGGTCTCTTTGAAAAACCCACCACACATTTGCTTCCAGCAGCCCTCACATTGCATTGTACAGACAACCTCAACAGTACCTTCGTGCTGCAAGCAGAAGTGTCTGGTTTTATCAAATCACATGTAATGAGGGTTCTTCTGTCCCTACTGCACCTCAGAGATAAGCCATCACAACATAAATAAATTCTTCTACCAAAATACTCCACAGTCAACAAACGCCAACATGAAAACGCCTTATCCTGGAGTATCCGCTTGCTACTATCCCCACAACCCCAGTGGTTGGTAAAAAGTTAAAAAACAAATGTGCAGTGCAATTTTGTTGATGTGAGTTAAAACTGAATTGTGTTTGAAAGTGGCTAACATTTTATTGAGTAATCACCCTTCTCACAGGGGAAAGATTAGGTGCCAAAGCTGAGGGTACTCAGCTCTGGTGCTGCTGGTTTCACTTGCTTCCTTACCCATTTGGATGCTGAAAGAGACACAGATTTAGGACTGGGTTTGCCACCCTAAAATCCCAGCCCCTGGGCATGCCTACCTGAAGCCTACAAATGACCTGAAAGCATAGTTGAGATGTATGCTGAGCTCTCCCCCAAATAGATGTCCCATCCTCCTAAGGCTGTGCAGCAACAGAACTGCACAGTAAATGCTTTGCAGGGGAAATTGAGAGGTGGGGTGTCCTCCAGTTACTGCACACTGCAAATGAGAATGTGAACAGGTTACCTGGTAATTAACAGCAGAGTGAAAGTTAACATCAATCCATTTTTTCCCGTCCTATCATAATCTCACATTTTTTTCAATCTGTGTCCCAGAAACCATCAACATAATAGTTTTGTGAACTGTCATTGCTGTTAATCAAAAAAAGTGAGTCAAAGGCAAGATAGTTATGACCACCTTGAAATTTCTTCATGTTCCACATCTCCTAAGCGAGATGCTGAGGATCAATTCTTTCCTTTAAACTAAAAAACAAAACTAACCAACCAACCACCTCACTTTTCCCAGTGTTTGGTTTGGAAGATCTAACGTAATTTGGAAAGCTGGCTTAATGAATTTGTAAAAAAACCCCTGAAATTTTCTTACAGTGCTTTTGCCCTCTCAGTAATTAATAGATCCAAGTAATTTTAACTGGATATGTTTTTTTGTCTTGAGTTTATTTTCTTCTATTGCACAGCCAAATCATAACTGGCTGTTGATTTATTCAAAGCCCTTCAGTATATTTGCAAGCTTCTAACAAGAAAATGTGTTTTCTCCACTAGTAATTCTTGCAGAAGGTAATTTGGATTATTAAATGTTCTCCAAGCCCACTTTCCTATGGTTTATGAGCTCTTGCTAGCTTCAGTCATCTGGAGAAAAATGACTGAGATGCCTAAGACTCCAGTAAACAGTACTTATTAGTAGCTACAACAAGCCACACAAGTCATATCATTGAGAGTTCAGTATTTTGAGACCAGCAGTTATACAAATTTTACACTAAAATGTTTCTGTAAATTATAAATAAAGTCCATTGGGATTTTTTTTAAGAGTGAGAATGTTTTTCCTGGAGAAAACATTAGTGGCAGGGGAAGAGCTATGTGTTGACTCTGGGGACCAATTTTGCTGAAAGCAAAGATGGGGAGGTGACCAGCTGGCTCAGACGTTGAAAAGGCTTAGAAAATCCTATTCTTATGTTGCTGATTTTGGCACTAGCTTGCTGACTTGAAAAGTCATGGTGTGATCTGGAACCTTTTCTCACTGGCCAGCCACAACCAGAGGCATTTTCCATTTTGCAACTTTTTGGCAGCATTTGTAAAACTGTTAATGTCTGAGAGTACAGTTGAGTCAAGTGTTGCAGACACTGAAGAGTCTCATGAGAGCATCATATATAATATGCAAAGGCATTATGTATACATATCTATAAACCCAACACATGTACTTCATCTTATTTTTCTTCTGCTGTAAAGTTGGTGTCCATCTGCATCATCCAGTACATAATTATTTTTAATGTGTGCATTTCTTTAGCTATCATTGTGTACCAGCTTTTTGCTTGCACATTACATTTCATATTAGTTGTCCTCTGTGTTTGATACATCATTTTAGGAATAAAATTAATTTTGGCTGGTGTCTCCACCACTTTGAGTCATATAATGAAATTTAGCCTTAAAACCATTACAACAAGAGATAATTTATGAAACACTAAACAAGAAGCCCTCCCTTCCCCCAAGAATTGACTAAGACAAGAACAAAAGGAGTAATCATGGATGATAATTGCATTGTCTTATTCCATTTTCTTCTGAAATCTTATTACAGGTGTCCCAAGAAAACATGCATTATACAATCCAAGTAATGAAAGAGTAATTCTAAAAGCTAATTGTCTATAAAAATCTTCAGTTGATCCTTTACTCTTTGGAAATAGGGAGGTAATTGCATTGGTGTGCCAGCTCATGGAGATTGTCACTGGAATATTAAATCCGGGTTCAGAGTACCAACTTCTCTATTTTATAAGGTGTCGGAAGAATAAAACCATGTCAAAATATTGCAGTGAGAACATTCCAACACAGAGGTGACTTATTCTATATGGGTCTATATCTGAGAGAAAAATGCATGCAAGATCCAATGGCTAAAAACTGATGAAAAATTCCATGGTCTGGGGCAGGAGGATCAGACAAGATGATCATCCTGACACCTTCAAGTCTTAAAATCTATTAAACTGAAACACCAGTTAGGAAAATAATAAGATATATTAAAGAATTCCTTCCAAGACTCAGGAAACTAGAATGAGAAAAGGAAACGTAGCACAAGCGGTTACGCACAAGTAATTTTTTGTTGTTCCATTGATCATCTTTCATGCTACAGTAGTTACCTCAAATTGCAATAGTGAGGTAACCTCATTCCAAAAGGTCTGATCGAAGACCAGACCTGGAAATAGGCTCTCTGCCCAGCAAACCTGGTCTTCCAGCTACTGCAAAGACAGCAAAAGAAAGTGAGAAGAAACACTGCTGTTCACCAAGGGAAATGAGGATACCAAAGATATGATCTGAAATGCTTTCTGACTGAAATTTAACCCTCTGAAAGAAAATGCATCAACTCTGCTTGAGAGTGGCTGAAGAAAGTGTTAAGAAAAGAATATGAAACAATATTTTAAATTATCCGTTGTTTTTCCACAGCTTTTTTTTCAGGAGGAAATAATTAGGAGACTAAATTTGGACTCCAGCCCACCACTCCTCACTGCCTCTGCTACCCCCATGGCCCCAAGTTGATTACAACAGAAAGAGTCTGACAGCTGAAATGTGTAGGGAATTCAGCTGACATCAACATGTCTCTGCTGAGAGGTATCAAATGAACGTCTTGATGCAGATCAGCAGTATAGACATTTAACAGTGACATTCCTATGTAGACAATGTTTAATAGACCAGAAAAAATACACAGACTTGAAGTACCAGATGCATGCATTTTATAGCAGAAAGAACCAACCATGCTCATCTCATGAAAAAGAGAAAAAAACCCTGAATTCAGTTATTACATACCTCCTGGTAGACAAGTGCCATAATTGTTCACCTTTACAAATAAAACTATGGACTAATAAGTATAATCCCTTTAGACTAAAATTCAGCCTGCTTGGTGCTAAGGTAGAAGAAGAGGTTGCATAAATGCAGATGCATGTGAGAAAATGGTATCTAGGAATTTACCTTACTTGAAGATAAATCACTATGTATATGCAAATCATTGTAATAATAGAAGTTATAGATTTTTTTTTTCCCCCAGGGGAAAAAAAAATTTAAAACAGATGCAGTAATTAATTTCTCAGTGATTTAGTGAAATGCTACTGCCCCAGTCAGATCACACAACGGTCTCTGAAGTGCAGTCACAGTGTGAACAGTACAAAACTTAGAGAGATAACTGAAGATGACTGAAGAGTTGTTGAACCGATGAAGTGTTGTGTATGGTTTAAAAAAACCTAACAACCACCTGCTTGTCTTTTACTTTCACTGGAGTACACTGAAGATAAGGGCAAATGATCTTTTTATGCAAGAGAATAGCATTGTCACCTAGTAGCCCAAAGAGTTGAACAACAGTCGTACTCATAAAAATTACAAAAATGGTGATCCCAAGTTTTGATCCAAATTTGGTTTGAGTAGGCGTAGGATTTTTGATTCTATGCCTTTAAAAACTGGCAGTTTAGCAAAAATGTCAAGCTGCATAATTTCCCACTGGCTAGGAAAATACTGCTGATGATCTCTCAAGTGAAACTGAGGAAAAATCCTTATCTCACGCAAACAGTAAGTATTTTTTTCTCTGTGTTATATGATAAGAAATCAGGTGCATTCTTTGCATTTCATTGTATGCCAGACTGCAATATGACATTGGGAAATACCATTCTGACTGCTGATTTCTAAGAGTTCCCCCCAATATATATCTTGGTTATGGGATTGAACATTAATCCATAAAAAAGCCCTAGAATTTAATTACTACATGCTCAATATGGATTAATTAATCTGCAGATTCAGCTACACAAAATCCCTGAACTCATCCCTCAGGCAAGGCGGTTGATAAATGAGTAAAGCTGGCATATTTGTCCTGGACTTTTCAGGTTGTATCACACAAGCAGATGAAACGGAGCCCAGAACAAATGGACATATCCTACAGCCACCATCCCTTACAGCTCAAAGCCACGGTCCTTAAAAGCAGTCCATCCATCAGCTGGTAACTGCTTCAAACAAGAAGCAGAGAGGGACATGTGTCAGCTTTGAACAGTGCAGGATTTCTAATTCAATATGTTTATGGTGGGGCAGAATGCCCGAGTGGAGTCTTTAGAGAGTATTTGTAACAGTCATCTTTTTGTGTCACCCCTCTCCTACCCCTCCAGGAGTAAAAATTAAGGAAATAGGAAACCATACTCAGCCTTGCATGGTTTAAGGTATGGACTTCTGATGGGATTCTGCATTGAGGACCTTCAAGCAAAATGATACTAAAATTGTAAATGGATGATATTGAGAATAGAGACAGCAGAAATAAAGGGGTGGTCAAAAATAGCTCAAAACAGGCCTCATCAGAGACTATAGGCTTGGTCTCCATAAGCACACTCTGACCTTTTGACAGCTGGCACGCACACCAAGCACTGTCTTGCTGCCTAAATGACAGGCCTCCCAGCAGCCACCCATGCCCTCCAGCCCCGCTCCCCCATAGCCCAGGCAAAGCTTCAGCCAGGGGGGGTGAGGGAGCTGGGGCGAGGGTCTCTCTCAGGCTGCTAGGACCCCATTTGCACAGTATTTGAAGGCTGAAGCTTCACAGTATCATTCTGAGAGCTGTGAGAGCTGAAGTCCTTCCTTCCATCAGAAACTGGGAGACACTACACTCCCCTTTCCCAACACCTCCACTGTGCCCTAAAAAAAAAAAATCTGCAGGTTTTTTTCATAACAAGACCACGTGTTTGCGATCACAGACCACAAAGTCATGCACGCTGAATTAATGCAGAGAATGGAGGAAGCCTCTCTATGCTGCTGCTATTATGGGGTCATTTTTATTCACTCACTTGGAAGAAGGGCTGGCTTTAACTCTTCCCTTTCCTGCCCCCTCCTGTGTTGTTTCTCCTTTGTCCATTAGCAAAGGGACATTGCTGGTTCCACCATTTTGCAGCTGGCTTTCTTACAAGCCCGATTCACAGACAAGAAATTTCAGGCACAACTTGGCAAATCCAGAGGACGCTGGTGAAAGCTGCTGATATGATTCAAATGTTCATTCATTTACTGCATATGGAATATAAGGAAGAGGAGTCAACTGAAAGGCGGTTTCTAAAGAGCATACCAAAAATCACATCCCATCCTTGTTTCCAGTTGGGGAGGTAGGGCTTGCTTTTTCCACTCGAAAAACTCGGCTAGATCCTCCAGGTGATGTTTAATGATGACAGCTACAGATTATTACATAAAATAAGTTTGGGATCTCTGCATTATCCACTACAATTTTAACATCTAATGTACTTATCCTGATGTTTTGCAGTCCTAGTGATACCTTGGGCTAGTTTCTTGAGCTACACTTATATTTACCAGATCTGGGAGATCTACCTTACCTGAAATCAGGAAGGGAAAGAACCACACAGATTTTATTGGTACATTCCATCTCTGGGAAACCATTAAAATCTTTAGACAAGAAATTCATTTTCAGTTGCCTCGGGGTTTGTGTTGGACCCCAGAGCCTAGGATGACTCTTACGATTAGGTCTAAAAGTCGAGAAACACAGTAGATACAAGTGAATTCAGCCAAAAGAATAAAATGTGTGCAGGGTTTCAGGTGGGTTCAGCGAGCTCTTAGTACAATTAGAAAATTGGGAAAGAGAAGTTCACTATGCTGTTTTTCTGAGTAAACAAAAAATATATTTTGTTTTTTCTGAAGAGCCAATTCACCACTTCATAATCTGCATCTTTCAGCAAATGAAGCTGATTTTTTTTTAAAATGTTCTTGTAAAGCAAGGCAAGTGCATTAGAAATTGCTAACATTTATCATGTTCCTTGGCAGAATAGTTAGATACTTTGGTTAAAAAAAAATACACACTAATGGTCTCTCTTAAATAAATACTTTGAAATAAATAACTGGGGCTGTTGAACAAATGAAAAATGAAAACAGAACAAAAGATAAACCAAATATTATTAGTTCTGCAAGAAAATGGTGTCCAAATTTAGCCCATGCAATTTTTGTTGGAAGAGAGGCTAAAATTATCTCCAGAGGCTCCTGTATCCTTGTCATTTAGGAAGTCTTTCAGTGACATGCAGGCAAAGACTAGAACTGGCAATTATTTGCAACAGAAAAAAAGAACAACAAAATGGAGGTTATAGGACGAGTTATTGTGCTCATCTGACAGCCCAAATGCAATGAGAGGAGGCAGAAGTGCCCAGGCACTATTTACAGGAAGAATCATCTCTTGAAATAGACTTTCATTTCCCTTTGCTCTGTCATAATAAGGAATGGCAAATCTCTTTGAAAAAACAAAGGCATGGGAAAAGCGGAGGTTTCACTTCCTCTTCTTCCTCAGAAAATGAAAATACGACTAAGAACTGAAATACCTGGCTGCAGTAAATATTTGCTTGCTCAACCTAAAATTTATTTACATTTTTGGAAGTATATAATGCATTGTTCATAATCCAATTAGTTTATAGAAAGTATATGCAGGTCTGTTTAATAAATATGAATTCTTTACCTTTAAATGGTGATAAATCTGTTATCAGAAGTGGTGCTCTGATGCACCCCAAAGGACCTAACGTGAGATACCAGTAAAACAGGAAAAATTTAAGAAAAATCTGCAAGTGGAAAGAAGCAGTATAGCTGAGCAGTGAAAAGAAAAGGTGGCACACAGAAATTGTCCGTAGATTGTGGATACTGAGGCATATCGTGTTTCTGAAAACAATCTTGGAAAACAAATTTAATACAACAACACAATTGTTATGAACTTAACACTGCACATGGTATAAAGGAACCACAAGAAATGTGGTTCACAGAAAAAATCCCCCAGAGCAGTAATTGTCTAAAACTAATTTGACTTTTTATACACATATGGTGCTGGTTATTTTTTTGGTGTTTTTTTGTTGTGTGGTTTTGTGGGTTTTTTTCTGGATTTCTGCCCTTATATACAGGAGCTTCTTATGCGTTCAAGTTTTGTGTACTCCTTACAGCTGGCTGACAAAGTAACACACACTCTCCCTTATGAGAAATGTTCTTGTTAAAACATGGTCTTGGGCCATGTTGGAACAAGATGTTTCTTTCCTTTTTTAATTTCAAACTGTTTTGCGAACAGAAAATTCCAAGGACATTTTGTTTTGGAAACATTTCTGTAACGAAATACGTTGCCTGTGTTCTGAGAGGGGTTCGGTGATTCCGACAACATCAGCTCCAGCTTGCAGCTGCCTGGGATCCCAGGTCCTTGGCTCTGGGTGTATCTAAGGCTGCCAAAGAGCTTAACTTCCCAGCAAAATGGGACGCCCTCCCTGTCTCAACTGGCTGCTCCCAAGAAAGGGCTGGGGGAGCACCAAGTCCCTGGCTCAGGGCAATCCACAAGGCTTTCAGGCAGGTTTAGATTACATGGCAGCTCATCGAACCCTGCATGTTCTATGGCTCAGTGAGCAAATCTTGGAACAAATTAATGTTTTAAATTAAATTTTGCTTCTGACTGGATCTCCTCCCTGCTTTCCCATTGCAGAGCCTCCCACGTGCCAACTCGGCCACCCCGGGGAGATTTCTGAATCTGCATGTCTGGCTGTGGGGTACCACCCTCTGAGGCAGCTGAATCCCATCCATCTGCCACCCTCCAGCACAGAATTTAGCCCAGAAGTTGCATTTTTCTTAAGCACTCCCCATCCTAGGCAGTTACCATGGCAACCCAGGGACAGACTGTCAGATGCCGATCCTGCTACAGCTCCACTTCTGTCAGGATACACCTAAATTACTAACAGACTTATTAGTGTAAGTGGAAGATACATGTTATGGTTCTAAGCTGACTAAACACCTCAAGCCATACCTACACAAACAAACCATGTTCAGAGCTGTTATTCCCATACCAATCACAAGTAATTACATTTTGTACCAGCCTTTCTACATTTGCTGCTTTGAGATAAAGCCCTAGGAGCACGCAGTTTTGTTATCACACAGATCACCAAGCGGCGTATCTGTGCAGCAACAACGCTACTAATGGTTTACCAAGAAATACACTCGCTCCCTTGCTTCAAGAGAGAGCTCGAAGTTGCCAGGGTGGAGGAGGGGCATTAAAGATTCTGAGCTGCCTCCTATTTTTAAAAGGCATAATGTACAGGCTGGTGGAAGGGGGCTTACCTCAGGAGTCTTAAACAATCTGAATCCTGGTTTTATTACTAGGCTGTTAGGGTTTGATAAGCAATTTCTTTCCTTCTTCATGCTCTATTCATCTGTTGAAGGGGAATTCTGACATTCTTTGTAAACTGGATCTAACAGCATTTTAAAGCAAAGCTGTATAAAAACTAAACATTAACATCATCACTGCTCATGTCATCACTTCAGGTGATCCCAGAGCACTGTCAGAAGAAGATGGCAATGTTCGACTCGATGCCTGAGCATCCCCTGTTTGCTCTCTGGTTGCCAGCAAACTTAGCGATACGCTTCAAAACCCTGGCGGGCCCGAATCCAGGGCTCTGGTGACAGACAGAAGAGATTCCCAGCCACACTTTCCCATCTACTCTTTCTTCAGTAATATAACCTAGTGGATGTCCCATGTTTCTCAACCTGCAGTTTCACTGAGATGCCAGTTACCTTCTCACAGAAATGAGAAAAGCCTTCTCCTCTCCTAGACACGTAGCACAGTACAGTTTATTTTCCTGCATAGCTCTGCAACTCAAAATTGCTTTCTTACAGCCGTGCCATACAGCCATTACACAGCAACACAGGAGGCTGTATTAATCTGATAATTAGCTTTTAATGCGGGATAACCCCTGCCAGACTGCATGTAGGTGACATTGGAGCATTTTCCTGCAGCTCAGCTACACTTAACTGTCTTTTCTACAGCACCCCTCTGTTTTTAGACTATCCTTCAGTGAACCAAAAATGACTGCTGCACTGAATATATTCTGCTTCCTTGGGTCTAATTCAGCTTTTCATTTATCTTCACCTTGCTCTCTTACAGCTGCTCTCTGTCTGCTTTCCCGGGAACAAACTGGGGGGGCGGTGGGGAAGTGGAGACCTTTCTTCTCCTGCACTTCATGCCTGCTCTCTGCCAAAGGGCCACGGGTCCAGCTACCCCCTGCATCTTGGGCTCACTGTCTTACACCTTCTTAGTCCCTACACCAAACTGCTTGATAGATAGCCAGCGAACCAAGGTGAAAGAGATTATGAGAAGAGGGACAAGAGAAATAATTTCTCAGATTAAATGATGAAGCTTATTCAGTTTCTCCTTTCTGTCTCTTTTGCCTAGCTCTCCTCTATAACAGCATGTAACAGATCAAAATTAGATCCTCCAGACTGCAATCAAATCTATTCACCGCAGTGATGTGAAATTCATGTGGCGTGAATGAAGCTGAATTTCTGAGCAATCGCATGGATTTTCAGTTGGTGGGGGAAATTGCGCAACTGCCCCCACCGGTGACACCCACATACCCAGCAAGCTGCCAGAGAGGGGACACGCGGTGTGGTTGTGAGGGGTGAAGGGCTGGGAGTTACTCCTGCCATGGTGAGGGGGTGTTGATAGAGGCAAGGACTGTAGCTCTGGATGTGTTTGAGAGTCTCCCTGCGTTGGGACCAAGCTATGGGGAGGGCTGCACTTTTCAATGCACTCATTGCACGACCCTTATGTGCAATGATAGTGGATGCACACTATAATTACATTTTTAAAGAAAAAAACTCACTTGAGAAAAATTGGAGAGCATTTTGAAGGGAGTCTTGTATTTTACATCCTTGAGGCTGTAAAGCTTCTGTAGTACAACCAACATCCAAGCCAAATGGTTTTGTCACAGCACCTAACTTTGTCTTAAAAGCCATATTGACTTAACAGAAACCTTCCTTGCTCTTTATAATCCTGGGCAAAATAAGCACAAATTATTTTAGAGTACGGTATATTCTCTTTGAAATGCTCATGAAATAAGATAGGTAGCAGTCCCAGACAGCTTTTTCCATGGACAAAAGTGCTGAATCAGCATGTCATGCCCTCAGAGCTAGTTACTGACAACCATGACAGCACTAAGTCAGCAAGAACCGAAGTGAGCACCAACTCATCTTGTACCTGCTACCGAATGGTCATCACACTCTGATGAACAGAAATCCAGTCTAGCAATTTGGAAGGTGTGATGTTCTACTCACCATAAAAAGTACCTTGTATTAACTGTTATTCCTTTAGATGATTTAAAAATTACAGGTTCATTTTTAGCATATGTTGTTTTTAATCAAATTTCTTTAGGTATGCACGGGGACCCAGTACAAAAAATGAAGAGTAGATATGCAGGAGATGTTATATATAAGGTAGATAAGGAATATCAGAGTCTTGGTACTGGTCAATCTTGCTCAGTGATGTATCTATCCCTGGAAACAAATGAGAACTGGAGAACAAAAAGGCCAATTAACAATATACTAATTATAGAACATAAACCAGATGTATTCAGTTAGAAACAAATAGCCAAGTAATTACTAGAAGACTTGGGTCTATGATAGCTGGTTTTGAAGGTGCAGAGTGAGGCCAGAACTCCTCATCACAGGGCCATGGCATGTAGCTGCGCCAGAGCAGTAGAGTGAGATGGTCAGTGCACACTGATGTGAAGACACATTTACACTGGACTCAGAGGGGACATCAGGGTATCCCATGAGAGAGTAAAACAATAGAGCATGGAGATGGGTGCACCTGAGGTGTACACATGCATTCCCCCAACAGTTACAGAATAGGAGGTTCGCTTGTATTTGTTGTCAGAGCAGCAGGGCCCTGGGAAGGTCTGGGGCACAGCACTGTCTGCTGCTGTTAAAAATTCACAATGACAACTCTTAATCTTTTTGGCACAAGCTTCACCACCCATGTTTGAGAAGTTAAGGCAGGGAAAGAGCCTTTGGGTTCACAAGGAGACAGGAATTAGGGAACTGAGGTGAGGACTGTGAAGCTACTGGCGATAAAGGAGCTGGAGGGATTTTGGGGACTTGCCTTTGGCTTGCCTTGCTGGCTGGGCAAAGGCAGTGCCCAGCTAATGAAGAGCCTTGCTCCTGATCCCCACAACCCTGTCTTCCTCCCTCCCTCTCTCCTCCTGTCACTGCTCACCAGGACTGAAAATAGGCGGCCAGATTGCATGGGGCTACCGGCAGGTCCGCAAGGAGAAAATACTAGAAATGGGGTCTGAGCATTGAATCATCCCAGAGGGGATGATCTGCAGTGCTGCTTGAGAACAGCTGCAAATCCCCTGGGATTTGTTTTCCAATTAGTAACAAAGCCCATTAACAAACTCTATTTAGAGGGTTTTTCACTTAAGTGAGACTTTCCTTAAGTAGTAGCCATCAGTTCTGACTTGGATAGTGAAACTGTCAAATTCCATGGATTACACTAGTGTACAGCCCTCCTCCTGCAAAAAAACCCCTGTAAACATGGTAATATGGTGAGTCATGATCAGAAAAAAAGGACCTTGCTTTAAGAGTAGCATATGCCTATTTTTTTCCAGTCAAAACACCTTGTTGTGTTTTTTAGTAGTTTTAGTGGTAGTAGTAATAGTTGTTTTTTGGACTTCAGTTTGCTCTACCAGGAAAAGGAAATTAATCTACAGGGAAGCATTGATAGAAAGTTCTTAAAAGGCACTGAGAAGGTAGATGGTACCTTTTCATCAAAAGAACAAAGCAATTGCAAATGAAAGGAACATTTGAAACTAAGGAAAATAAATCTCTATTACCCTAAAAAATAACTCAAACTCAACAGTAGAGAATGTCACTGAGAAGACAAACTGGATGTGTACACAGATAAAGGCACTTGGGCATGTTATAATTCATGAAAATAGCTTAAAATGGATTTAACCCCACATTTCAAAGACTAAATCAATCTCTGTTTAGGCAGGGCAGATGACCTCACACCTGCCTACTGTGGCATTTCCTGTAATTCAGCTGAGGCTTTTAGAGTTGGCTTCTTGTAAGGGCATGACTGTGGACCAAGAGGAACATGGGCTTTGACCTGACGAGTGCTAATTGCACTTTGTTTTTCAAAAGTGCTGTCAGGTCGGGCCCATGAAACTGCAGTGTGGAGTATGCCCAAGGATTGATAATGGTCTTTGCAGTAGGCCTGAGCCTCAGAGACTGAACCTGGCTCAGTGGTATCTTTCCATAAAAAAAGTTACTTTGTGGACATGACCACTCAGCTTTCCGAGGCAGCATCTCTGAGCATTCTCCTATCCCTTACACACAAGCACACACACACTTCAATGATAGCTATTTGGCTTGTGCAAGGACAGTGAAACCTGTATTAAACATTTACTTCTGCAATTTCTTCCTCAGAAACATTCTCTGGGATGCTCTGAAAGAGCTTAGGACATGCACAATTGTCTACTGTAACATTTTATTCAAGCTACATTTATCTACTGCTTAGGTAAGAAAATTTCACGACAAAGGTGATGCAGGATGTTGTTAATGAACCTTGTCCTACCTCCATCAGGGAAAGGCATGAAGAACTAGAACTTCAGCAGATAGTGGTTTGAACAGGCTCAGCATCTTTAACATTTAAACAAGAGATTGCTTCCTATAGCGACCATCTGCCCAAGCTTTGACACACCAAATTATTTACCAGGAATTGTATCAACACATCAAAGAAGTTGCTTTAGGTCTTTGCAATGCTCTTAAGAAATATCCTTCATAGAATTCAATGCATCTGAAGAGATATGTGCTCTTCCTAGGATGTAAACATTGACAGCAAACTGTTGCAGGACAGAAGGATCAGCTTGAGCATATGTACAATCTTCAGTTCTCAAAGCAGGAAAATAAGGTCCTCCCCATGTTCTCACTCCCCATCCTGTGCATCAAATTTGGGCTGTTTTTACTGTAATTGGAGACTGAAGGTTTTGGCTATGTTTTTAGTGGCCAGCTAAATCAACTGGTCATTTGATGCTTATCAGGTGTATTATGGTCTTTTGCTTGTTGGTCTTTTCTTTTCATTGGCTTACTTGAAAAGAAGGATGATGGTCAGTTTTGGGGCCTCTCCTGTTTAACACCTTTATTGATGATCTAGACGAGGGGATCGAGTGCACCCTCAGTAAGTTTGCAGATGACACCAAGTTGGGTGGGAGTGTTGATCTGCTCGAGGGTAGGGAGGCTCTGCAGAGAGACCTGGACAGGCTGGAGCGATGGGCTGAGGCCAACTGTAGGAGTTTCAATAAGGCCAAATGTTGGGTGCTGCACTTGGGCCACAACAACCCCCAGCAGCGCTACAGGCTTGGGGAGGAGTGGCTGGAGAGCTGCCAGTCAGAGAGGGACCTGGGGGTGTTGATTGACAGCCGGCTGAACATGAGCCAGCAGTGTGCCCAGGTGGCCAAGAAGGCCAATGGCATCCTGGCTTGTATCAGAAATAGCGTGGCCAGCAGGGACAGGGAAGGGATCTTACCCCTGTACTCGGCACTGGTGAGGCCGCACCTCGATGACTGTGTTCAGTTTTGGGCCCCTCACTACAAAAAGGACATTGAATTACTCGAGCGTGTCCAGAGAAGGGCAACGAAGCTGGTGCAGGGTCTGGAGCACATGTCGTACGAGGAGCGGCTGAGGGAACTGGGGGTGTTTAGTCTGGAGAAGAGGAGGCTGAGGGGAGACCTCATCGCCCTCTACAGCTCCCTGAAAGGAGGTTGCAGAGAGCTGGGGATGAGTCTCTTTAACCAAGTAACAAGTGATAGGACAAGAGGTAATGGCCTCAAGTTGTGCCAGGGAAGGTTTAGACTGGATACTAGGAAGCATTTCTTTACAGAACGGGTTGTTAGGCATTGGAATGGGCTGCCCAGGGAGGTGGTGGAGTCCCCATCCCTGGAGGTGTTTAAGAGTCGGGTCGACATAGCGCTGAGGGATATGGTGTAGTTGGGAACTGTCCATGTTAGGTTAACGGTTGGACTGGATGATCTTCAAGGTCTTTTCCAACCTCGATGATTCTGTGATTCTGTGAAGTATTGCATCACTATTAGCGTGAAGTACACATCCCCAGATTGTCGTTTCTGCACACGAAGACACGTGCTTCTACAAATGCAGCATGAACGGTGGCACTAGAGGGAGCTCCTGCAGCATCACCCACCTCGCAGCCCCAGTCTGAAATCAGACCCAGATCACAAGATTTGCTTCTAAAATTGTGAGGTTTTGGATTGTGGGTTGGTTTATTACTTATTTATTAACTTCTATGCACATTTGAATAACATTTTCAAATTTTCTTTCTACTACAAACTAGAATTACCAGCATCCCTCCTGCTCCTGCCAACAGCTCCTATTACTGCATGGTTCTAGGAATTGAGACTTAGCCCATTACCTAAGTGTTAATGAAAAAAAACCCAAAACACCCAAACGTTATGGGTATCTGAGTTTTGGAAAAACTCCTTGAAAAGCTTCATTGACATTTGAAAAAAATCTTCCAAATATTAAACTTTTACCCTTATTGAGATTCAACCTTCCTTTTAATCAGTAAACCCACAGCTAAGCATCTAGAATTAAAGTTAATATTTAGCCTTTGAATAAATAAGAGAGCTTTAGGGAATGACATGCTTATTGGGGAACTCTGAAAAGACGAGATTGTTGCTTTTGGTTTATATTGTATGCTCTTTGCTGGCAATTGCAAAAGTGGCAGAAGTAGCTTTTTTATTTTTAGAAAGACAGACATCCACAGTGATGATTTATAAAACCTCTCTAGTGAAGAAAAAGGATATCTTCTCCATATACATCTTGATAAAAAATTGGTTTTCAAAAGGCAAAAGTTTCTAAATAGAAAGTCAGGCTTCTGTAGAAACACCATGGTCATTCTTTTTGGAAGCAAATGCATCTCAAATATAATCTAGAGAGGCCCTAACAACGGCATCAAGCATTGTGTTATTCTCTTTCGTTCACAGAACTGCTCAGGATGCTTCACTGTGGAATAGGTCCATCAATGAAACAGATGCCACACTGAACAGAAACACAGCTTTATTTCTCTTACTGCTAACAGCTAAATTAGTGTATATATAAGTAGAGTTGTCTGCTCTAAGTACACTATATTTATTTACTATATAATTCGTTAAAATCTAATGAGAGGAGTACTGTTCTATTACAAAAATTCAAGGGTAATTTATGTGTGATAGTAAAAATATTACCCAGTGCAGCACTATGAGCAGCAAGTTTTGAGTAGTTCTAGACCACAGTGTTCCCCCCTCCCCAGATAGGTGTACCACAACATCACAAAATATTCTTTCATTTCTTGCTGGTCTAAAAATGCTTGCTCAAAATGATATGTCGTGAAGAAAAATAAATGTTTTGCTCCCTTCTCCACCATGAAGGCCACTTAGTCCTTCTCCTTGTGTCACCAGAAAAGACGAATATCCATATCAGCCATTACTTTCACTCCACACCTTAAAAAACAATTTATGTTGACTTCTTTCACTCTACCTTGTTCACAGTGGATACGTTCTCAGATGCTTACTAGATTTCCATCCTCTGTTGCACCAACCTCCGCTGGGTGTGAAGTTCCCCGTTTTCCACAACACTCCAGTGTTCCAAGATCTTTATTCTTCTCAGCACCCTCTGCCTCCAAAACCTTCTCCCACCCAGTTATTTTCTCATTTCCTAAATTCACTTCACTGGATCACTTTCAAAGTTTCTATACTTTGCTCTTCCTCAGTAATTTTCTATCTTCTCCTTTAAAAAAAACCCACCAGCCAACTACCTCTGTCCATGTCCTCCCACTTTTCCTCTCCTTGCTTCCTTGCTTGAAGTGTCTTCACCATTACTGCCAGTTGAGTTCCATAATTCCCATTTCTCTTCCCTCACAAATCTCTCTTCATCTTCTCAAATAGTTTTAGTTTTCCCATCTCCCACTATTTCTGTGGTTTATATCCCTTCTCCAAGCCCTTTGAACCTGCCTGCATGGTGAATCAGAATATTGTGATAATGTTATTTAGACTTTGGTGTGGGGAATTCTTGTTGTTGATGTAAGCAAAGTTTGTGAAGATTGTGTGATGACTGTATATTTTAAAGACAACAGGGTAATGAAGCCTCTGGTACCCTCATCCATCTGATTTAGAATTCTTCCTGGCTCCCGATGGAGCCTCTCAGCATCTTGGCAAAAACACCCATTGAACAAAGCTGCTCTTCTCCCTGCTCCATTTTCCTTCCTTCACTTCCTCTTCCCCATTGCCACCCAAAAATGTATGGAAGAAGGGTTGAGACTGTTACAGGGACTGAACTGCCCTCCTTCCCAAAGAATTACTCCTAGGAAGTAACGCACAGGAATTTTCAAATTCGTGTTCATTTGCACTACATTTTCTCTGTTCTAAATCCAATGGAACACATACTCATGGATCTGTTAGTGAAACACAACTATTTCCCCAGCAGTACGGATTCAAGCATGGAGAACGTGAAGTGGCACTACAGTAAGACTGAGGGAGAGACAATTTTGCATAGGTAGGTGTGGGTTACGCCCACGGAAATGCAAGAACCAAGAGGCACGGGGTCTCAAAGTCACAGAGAATCCCAGTGCTCACTGTGAGAATGTGGTGGTGCAATCCTTACCCCCCCCCCCGCCCCTCTTTGTTGGGCTGCTCGGTGCTAGGTGCGATTCCACCCACATCCCCCGAGCTATACACCAGTCTGTGGAGATAAGGACTGACAATGTTAATGAGCCTGGCTCCTGCCCATCCCAATTGCTCGGAAATGGTTAAAATGGCCCATCAACTCCTAAGGGCCTGGCACACCTGTGCCTGGGATGTGGTCAAATGGGAACAATAGAGTCGCACATTAATCAAATTCTTTTGTAACTGCTGGAAGGCACCAGAAGGTTTTTGACAAAAGTCAATTATCTTGGACCCTATAAATGGCGACCACCAGGGAGACCCTTTGAGCTCTCCTGGATCGCAGCGGGCCTGTGACCAGCATCTCCCCTGAGCTGGGACGCCTCTCAGGTACCAAACCCTTAAGGTGTCGTCTGCTCCAGACGGAAGGCCAGGGCGAAGTCCCCTGCTCGAGTCTCAATTATCGCCCGTTGAGGAATGCCAAGGCATTGTGAGTATTTACTCTAAACTCGAGAGGGAAATTTTCTTTGAGCTAGCTTCTCTTTACTCTGTGTGTGTGTGTGTGTGTGTGTGTGGGTACGTACCCTTGTTTCTGTGTGTGTATGTCCGTTCTGTGTTCATTCTACTGAATCCAAACACCTTTGTTTCTGTATGTTTGTCCATTTTGTTATGTGCATGCATGTGTATATATGTATATATAGGTACTGTTATGTAAGTTAGTGTGAATCTTGTCATTTTAGAATCTGAATAAGTCGCTTTTCTTTCTTTTAGTATCTCTGAATTATTTTATAATAATAAATTGCTGTTAGTTATTAATAAACCTAGATTTCTTACTAAATATTACCGTGTCAGTACTTTCATCTGCGACAAAGAAATAATTGTTTGTCACTTCACAAACATTGTAGGGAAGAATGCAAATGAAGGCAGTAATGGGGTCATAGTTGCAAGGTGAAAAATCAATGGTTGCACAAAGAAAAAACACGAAACTACTTAAAACAACCAAATCTTTTAATTAGAAAGCAACAAACATGCAAACAGCAGGTATAGAAATTTATTTGAACCAACGTTTTTACTATAATGAAAGTTACTTTAAAACATTGATCCAAGCTCCCACATTTGCAGGTTAAGGAAAATATTGCACTTTGCATCTTCTAGCACCCCTCATACATGGCAAAACATTTTAAAAACATTTTTGCTTATTTTACTTGCACACTCTCCCAAAGTCATGCACACAGTCATTCAAAAACAAAAGGTTAGGTTATCCAAAAGCAATACTTTCGAATTGCACTAAAGCTCTGTAAGGAAAAATATAATTAATGTCTTATACAAATTCCATTAAATTCCATTAACGTCTAGGTGCTTGCACACAACTGCCAGTTACTCTTCATCTTCGTTTTCATTTTCCTGACCAGATCCTTCTGATCTGTCACCTTCCAATCGGTCTGTAAGACACAGAGATAAATTTAGTAAGGAGAACTCCTAAAGTTTTCTGGTTTTGGTAAATATTTATAGTGTACAGTCTCCCTGGGCAATATATTACACAACACACAATAGCTGTGGGCTATATGGTAAAAGAAAGTCAATATGGACTGACAGTGGAGATTTGGATAGAAATGTTACCACAAGAAAGGAGAACAGGAGAAAATCCCTAAAGGATTTCTAGGCATAAAAGTGAAATCTGTGTACAAAAGGAGAAAATTCATGGCTGCTGACTGGCTGCCAGCACAGGAAGGATGAATGCAAGCATAATATTAAAAAGAGATGGTGAATATAGGGGATTGACACACTGTTCTGGGGAGCTAAAACTAGAATAACTGCATAATTTCACAAAATTTATATACAGCAGAAAACCAAGGAATTGCTCTCTGTCACTATCAGCAAAAGTACCTTTCGATGTAAATGTTTAGAGAAAGGCAAATACAGAAATGTGTGAGGGAACATGACTGGCTCAAGATCTATCACTGAAACAACATGCACTGTCAGGTTAAGAAACACTCCACCCAGCCATAACACAGATTTTTGCTGAACCTGTTGTAACTCAAGTGTTGGGCAGTTTTGAGTATTTTACTCCAAAGAAATCGTAACAAATGAAGAAAACCCTAAACTAATACATTCCGTTACAGCAGTGATGAGGCATCCCACTGGGCTGGATACAGTAGCATCCTCCTGGCTCTCTAATTCTCACAGATCAGTGAGAGGTGCAAGAGGAGCAGCAGCATCTGCCAGGCAGAGCTTCCTTCCTACCTCATCACTATAAGCTCGCTGCTCTGCTCAGCCAGTGCTGGATTCCCCATGTTCAGTGTCTACAGTCACTTTCACCTTCATATACAGTTCTGTTAGGTTTCTGACCCATATGTCATACCAGCCCCCCAAAACTTCTCCTTGCTTTCTACCCAGTATGTCTCTCCATTGTCCTACACCTTCAGTATCAGCCCATGCATCAGCTTCTTCAGCACCAACATCCAGGAACACCAGTTCCCAACGATTCTCCATGTAACCCCTCATATCACCAGTTTCAGGGCCTAGGGAACTGCCCCTTCGCTGACTGGACATCCTAGTACCTGCTGCCCCAGAACAGCTGCCCGTGGCCTCATTAGTATCTCCCACAGTCCTGTATCTTCACACCCTCCTTCACCCCTAGACAATTCCAAGCCCACAATGACAGTCAGTTTGTCCTACGACATCTTCCAGGCATCCCCAATAGCTTTCCCATCACACAGTACTCCCCTTAAAGACCATTCCTTGCTGAAGAGATCATTCTTTAATACTACATTACAAATAAGCTATTTCAGGATGGCTAGTATGGTAACATCTAAAAATATATTTTGTTCTTTTATAGCTCTTTGAGGGAAAAAATAACAGCTGCAAAAACACTGCAAGTCTCACACTAATGAAACGATTCCTAAGTACTTCTATTAAGAGACCCTCAAACAACCCTTGAATCTTCTTGCCAACCCCAAGTGTAGCCACAGACAGCTGAAGATCTTGATGGTTCCCCAATCCATCTGCCATTTCATAGACCGGTGTGGTGGACCACCTCTTCAGAAGTCTCTCACCTGCTCTTATATGATTCAACGAAGCCAACATTCGTAACATAAAAGAAGCTGGAACAGTAATAGTGTTTCTGGTCTCTTCCAGCATTAATTCATTACGTGTTATAACCTGGAGGCAGGGAAGGGGAAAAAACAGCATCAAAAATAAACACTGTACTGCATCAATATGGGTTTGTAGATACAAAGTTCCTATGCAAGAGGCATTTACAGAGTCCAAAACTACAATAAGGGAGCAATATTTTAATAATTCCTGTCAAATACAGTTACACCAATTGTATGTGGTAAGAAAAGTCAGACAGTGGACTCTGCCTACAGATAACTAAAGAATATTCTAGTAAGATCATCATTCCGTTGTCCACATGTATGGTAGATATTAAGACAAGCAACTGAGAAAGAATTTTGGAAATGAGATCTTGCACAAAATAAGGAGGACCGGTGAGAGAAAGTGCTGTTACAGATGGCAACTGTTGTAGAGAACAAAGTTCTAGCACCAGCGCTGGCCAAGAATGTGGGAAGTAAGAGAGATGAGGTTACCCTAAACTCCTACCTTCATGCTGCTTGAAACTTTTGGAGAAAGTCCAAGGAACACAAGCAATTACTCTATCCCAGTTCAGGAACATTCTTAAGCTCCATAAATCTTTCTAAACACATCTACAGCTTGCCTCTAAATTACTTGAAAGAGCTAGCTCCTACTGGCTTTTCCTTCTGTTTCAAGGAAAAAAAAAAAATCACTAACGAATACTTTTAGCTCTTTTGTCTCCTTCCTTCCTCATGGTACTCCCGTGCCATCCTTCTTGCTTTGCATACCTTAGCTTGTCTCTCAGCTTTTAGACTACGTTCCTTCATTATTACTAAGCATAAAAATTCCTTTAGTTGGTTACAAGTTCTGACCATTATTCAATCCTTCCTCCCAGATCAGATGCTGTAAGGCAGGAAAATAATGCATTTCTTTTTCTCCCTGAGCCTCCTTCTCAAGCCTGTTCCTCTTGTGAGAAACATTCTTGCAAATGTCTGCAGTGGCCTTCTCCTAGCCCAATCAAAGCACCTCTCTTCTGTCATTCTCATCTGTTTACCAGGCACTTTGCACAGCTGATCACTCCCTAAAAGAAGCAAACTGAGAAGACAGCAGTCTGCCATTTTTTCCTCTTTCACCTCCTATTTTTACAGTGCATCAGTAACACCCTTTTGACAGCCTGCTTCTGATGCTTCTTCTCTACTCAGAGATTTGTTCCCATCCCCGCTGTCTTTTCCTATTCACTAAGGTCATGGCCTCTCTTATTTTAAATACGGTTCTACATCTATACTGAACTTTCCCCAAACACAAAGCTTCCTCCCTAGACCTTCCCTTCCATGGAAAATTCAGTTCAGATATGTTGGGCACTTACTCTAGCCAAATTTAACACGGGGAAACCTCTCCTGTCTCTCAGTACAGGGATTAAACTAAAAACCAGAAAACATGTAAAGTTACAAACCACACTGTGGTCAAAATCTCTGAAAGTTCTACATTTTTTATTAAAATAATTAAATCTCTAAATAATTTGTCATTATTAAAAATTATGTGACAAAAATATCAGTGCAATAATTACTTTTGGCACACATTTATGTTTAGCAATATTTCTCAATCCCAAAGGCTCCAAAACACATCACAGATTAAAACTACCATACAATATACAAGGAAGAGTCACTTCAGTAAGTGTTACTATTGCTAAAATAATGGAAGAGGTTCAAAACTCACAAGTGGATGGCTTGGGTTTTTTTCAGGGAGATTGGGGGGGAGGGTGGCTAAGGATTGTGGGTTTGTTTGTTTTAAATATATATAGCACAAATACAGAGAAATAGTAATTAAAAAAAACAGTCTACTATATCACTGCTGTCCAAGAGATTGCACAAAAAAACCCCAAACCACCCCACAATCAAATTTGCCCTAATATATTACTTACAGAAAAACATCTAACATTTTAATGAATTATGTTATGTAAAAATCATTAAACTATGATTATTCAGAAGTCAATGATGTGATCATCATAGGCCAGTTGCTATATACATTGTTATTGCTTTGAGGGTAAGAAAACAACGTGTTACATAACTTCACATAACTTTACATACGGACTTTTATAACTGATTGGGCTTGCAACGTTTGCTTTATTCCATGAAGTTCCCAATTTGCAATCTTAACCTTAACTCCCTTTTACGCCACAGAATATTTAATAGGATTGCTATTTGCACTCCCTGTTCCGTATATCACTGTGTTTCCTTCAGTCAATTTATTTGTTTAAAGACAGGCACTACCTTCATTTCTTAATTCCTGTCAGTTTTCCTTCTGTATCTGCTCATACTTTTTCCAACTTCTTTCATGTACATAATACCAGATCATATTGTATCACTTCTAGGAGAGTTAATGAAATACAAAGCGCCTCTGTGTGCTGCCAATGATATGAATGTTAACTATTATAAAGGGCAGCTTTTTATTTGTAGCTCATTTGTTGAACATTAAATAACTCTGTTAATTCACTATTAGCAATTAGCACCGAAGGCTTTTACAGAATTGGAAGATGCAACATTACTGTTAAAAAGGAGGAAAAGTTCTTACCTCATCTGCAAGTTTTCTGTTAAAAATCTTGGATTCTTCCAATGGTGACCAAATTTTTATATCATAATCAATACCCGAAGAGGCCAGAACTAGAAGTAAGCAATATTAATTCTAAATTAAATGTGTTATGTCTTTATCAGTATTTTCTACACTTAACTGGAGTTAAAAAAAATATTTCACTGGAAGCATTTACTTGAAAATGTCAGTTCCCATGCTGAACATACAGCTATGTAATTACTGTCTCCATAGGAGATCTGAGCTATAGATTGCATATTTTTTTAATATATGAAGAAAACACATGCAAACATCAACAGCCTCCTTTTTTAAATAAAAAAGGCACCAGAATATACATAAGATAGGAGCAGAAAGTAAAAACAAACCCAGCTACTACTCACTCATATTTCTGCTGATGACCTGGTAAGCATATGCATTAATAACAAAGCCTTAGGATTTGTAGACCCAAATACAGAGACAGAAGCAAGATCATTTCAAACCTATTTTGACATTTAATAATTTCAGTGCATTTCATGTAAATTTATGTGAAATTCAAATATAAAGAAGCAATAGATGCTCTTATAAACACTTGTTAAAATATGAAAAACAAAAAGTTGCAAAACATTCTCTGTATCATTGCACAAAACACCTACAGGAATAAAATTGCATAGAAAGATCTCAGTAACTGGAAAACTGTAGAAGATTAACTGTCCTACAAGGAGTATGACCTCTTCATTACATTTTCAGTGTGCTACAGGGAGATAGTCACACTGTCAAGAAATACGTAAAGCTACAGGGCATTTTGAAAGAAGCTTCCAAAAAAAGCGTCCAACCTAGCCACACACTCTAAACTTGTACAGAAACACAATTTCAATTAAGCATTTAAAAGTTTGAGGCTTATCCAATGTAGAGCAGTGTTCCATGTTTCCACAAACTGTCCAAAAAACCCCAGCTTCTTCTGGTATTATTATAACAACTTTATTTGCTTGACTGTTACTCTACAGTCATATAAGCTATGAAAAAAAGAAATAACATGAATACTTTCTTTGGCTGTGTCAGAAGCTGCAGAATGGTTCAGATTTTCCATCTACATGTCAGACAACATATGATTCCTTCTACTATTTTGGTCCATCTTTTCTATAAATATGTTCCCCTAAATACAAATTAATAGAATTTCTATGAATTTTACTCATTCTTCTAGTCTCACAAAGCCAGTGATACTGAGACACCCACTTCATTCAGTTTTTTTGAGCGGAGCCCAGTGGAGACCAGATTCCAATATCAATTCCCAAAGTGTTGCTGGCATTTCAGTGACCCCATATTTCCCTCATTAGTGTCACAGAAAACATTTAGTGTATCGAGGGGACCAAGAAATGGAGATTCTTCTTACTACATCTTAACTTTCTATAAATACTACGTCAGTAATGTTTTCATTCCAAGATGTTAATGATAAAGGAGGTTTTAAGGGCCAAAGGTCATTAGTAAAAGACAAAATTAAAAGCAGTATTATCTAATTTATATGGGAAAAAATGAACAATAGTTCAATCATTATAATGCTCTATTGAGCAAAGAATTTAAGACTGAGCTTTAAAATGCTTTACTACAGATAACCTGAACATGTAGACTGTGAAAAACTATCATCTTACTTGGGTCAAATGGATGAGGCTGAAGACAGTTCACCACATGATTATCAGCTTCCAGCAGCATGAGATGTTCAGCAGTATGTCGATCCCATATAAAAATATGGCCACAGTCTGAACCACTCATGACAAAGTTAGATCCCCAAAAATTTGCTTCCTTTATCTGCAGTAAAACCAAAAATAACAATTACTTTATAAGTCTAGCTTGGAAAGCACATCAGAGTATACTCCCATTTCTGCACTAACACTGTCTCTGAAGTAAAAGCTGTACAAATGCAGAAACAACATTTAAGAAAATTTAAAGGAAACATTTAAAGAAAAATTATCAAAAAAGAAAATTCAGAAGGTTAACAATCTCCAGAGCAAAGTGGCTGCTAACAAAAAAAAAAAAGGGAGAGGAATTGGGGCAGACTGAGCAGTCTGAAAATAAATGACAGCAGATTTGCACTTTCCAAAGTGACAAGAATGATACTGGAGACAAGGGTACGTGAAACAGTTTTTGGGAAGAGTTTGGTAAATTAAAGTAAGTGACAGGCTGGTCGGGATTTTCCACTTACAGATGAAGAGGAGACAAGACAGAAGCTTATGACAACTGGGGAGTGGAAATTAACTAGGTCTGACAGATAAAAAGGGGTCATGAAATCAAACTCAGGAATTTTTTCTCCCCCCTCTACAATCAATCAGGTAAGAACTAAAACTTCTTAGTCCAAGGCCAAACTTGAAGGTATAAGACACTGAACAAGGAAGGCATCCAGGTAGAAGCAACCCTTCAGCTATTACAGTAATAGTAGATGAAAGTAAAGCATCTCTCCCTGCAAGTGGAACAAATAATATCCCAGTTTTCTTCACACAGCGATGATGTGCTCCATTCTATACGGTTGTTCCTACTGTTACTTTATTGAGGTATAAGAGCACCTTTGCAAAACGTTTGAAGTGGTATGGCTAACCTTTGTCACGTATCAGTAGTGTTCCCATGCTGTCAGCAAAGAGTATGTGTAATATGTTGCCAACATGGACTATTTATTATCTTTTAAAAGTTTTTTTTAAATACACATGTTGCTGTGTATAAATTTAGAGAGCAAAATAAAACCTATCTTGCAAAGGCATTGAGTTGTTTGAGGGCCTACTGTTCACACTGAGGGTCACTCTAGAATATTGGGCCAGTTCATGGAATTTTATTTTGCACTGACTGGACTAGAATCACACAAATTATATTAATTTTTAAATCTCTTACTCATCAGAAATTATAATTGGATGTTTTTTGGTTTTGGCCTACAGCTAACTCTTCTCTAATGTTATTGATAACACAGTAATTTGACCCTGGATTATAATTGTCTGTAATTAAAACATTCAAGGAATACTGCTCTGATTGGAGAACTGTACATTTGAAAGAGGAAATGCTATACCTCTGAGAATAACATGGCAATAATTTTTACTTGAAAGATACACTGATTACTCAAAAATTTTTCATAAACTAGAAAAGATAGGAGGAAATTCATAAATACTGCAATGTGAGTTAAAGTGTGCACATCTCTCTGTGAGTGAACACAACTGGGCTGGACATGCCATTGACTGAAGGGTGCTGCAGAAAGACCCAAGGTCCTTGAGAAGGCTTCCAGAAAACCAGCTACTTCTCACCACAACTGTTATAGTTTGTTGCAGTGCCTCACAGTCAGTGAAGCGACACAGACAGTGTGCACTTGGGCTTTTCCCTTCTGGCAGCTTCTCCAGGAAGCTCTGACAGCACCACAGGAGGCTGATGGAAGGCTTCCTTTGGAGCTGGGGGCCTGCCTCAGCAGAGATGACAAAGGCTTCCTGTCACATTCTGCCTTTCTTCCCCTGCCATCTACACACAGCCTTCTCTCCATCCGATGAAGAGAGGAACATCATCATCCTCTAGGTAAAAGGAAAAGGGGGGGGGGTTTGGGGAACAGTATGCTCATACTTTAGGCTAGTACACTATATAATGGTATATTCCATCATCTGTTTCTCTCTCCGTGTGTGAAGTGCTATAATTCAGAAGGTATTTAAGCCTACTGTCTTAAGGTCCATAAATATTCATGGTCTCATCAGCATCATTGTTCCCCATACGCATTTGCTGACAATGCTGTGAACACTTTTCTATCTCTCCCCTCAAAATGGCGAGACTGTCTTGTCCCTGATTCTGAGAATTAAAGAAAATAGCACATATAGACAATGACAAGATAGCTAACTTGACATGTACTTGACTTGAAAAAAATCTTTGGGAGACAAGCGAATCAATAAATCTAAACTTTTCTTCCTCTTTGCTCCCATCTCTCTCCCCAAAACATAGTATTGTCATAGGATTATAAGAACAATTTATTATCTGATACTCATTTATACATACTAGTTGTATTTTTGTATGAATTCTTATATTTATTATTTATATTAGACAATACTATTTTTATTTCTTAAATGTTATTTATTTATAAACAATTACTTGTGTAGTATATGCTGTATTATTTACTAATTGGGTGTTTACTAATTCAGTAGGAAAACCCAGACCCTGAGTGTTTCATCAATCTGCAACCTCATGAGTTTTGGAACTGAAAGCAGCTGAAGCAGTCTGTCCTATGAAACAGAGTAGCATTACAATGAAAATGATCATGTAAACGACAGAAATTGCAGGCCAAGAAAAAGTGGCAGCAGCATCAGATATCCATTTCCTTGAAATATAGTGTTGATATTATTCTACACCTGTTACATTCAAGATACTCTTATGATTACAGCCTGAAAGAATGTGGCTTATTCAACATCTGAGCCAAAAAAAGCCACCCTAGAATATTTTTTTCAAGAAGCATCTATTAGGTTTGTTCAACGTAGAATAATCTTTCCATGCCAAGGCCTCTCTTGCCCTTCCTGCCTAAAAAGATGTAACCTAAATGAAGCCAAATGATTAGTCTGAGCAAACAAGAATAGGTCACTTCCTTCACTAGATTTCTTCTTCAGAAATCACTTCTGATTTTACTCAAAATAACCATTGTTAAACTATTTAAGATAGGAACAGGCTAGGCAGCAGTATCTTCTTCTACTTTTGTTCTACATCATCTACAGGGTGAGAGGTTAGATGGGGTGGCAGAGGGAAGAGGGATGTTGCTTCAAGAACAGTCAAAACTTAGTCACAAGAGGTGAGCCGAAAGCTCCGCAACAGTCTGAAGTTTGTGTTGGAGAAAAGAGTCTGGAAGTTAAAAATATAATCCTGCACACAAGATTACCCTTTAAACAGTTACCAGTACCTCTCATGAACTCTTCAGATTGACATACACTGGGCAAAAGAGATACCTATGTAAACAGAAGTTTCCTACACAGCAGCTTTCAGAGTTCATCGAGATGATGTCCAATGTTTGAAGTTTAGCATAAAATAATTTCCTAATTTTTAGTATTTAAGAATATCTCCAGCATAAGGGACAGAATTTTGAGTCTGAGACCACTTACACACTTTCCAATTAACACATCACAATAAAGCACTAAAGAGGACAGTGTCTGCATCCTTATCTTTCTTTTTGCATAGTTTTCTCAGAAAGTGCACTGGAGAAAAGGACAAAGACATGGCCTTGTTCTGTGCTTTGCCCCAGCTTTCTTGATTTAAAAATCACCATGATGAAGAATCATTAAAGCTGAACCCTTACCGCTGTTAAAAAATATGTACTTTATTTCCAGCATGAATATGTCCAGTTTTAAATTTCTGGCTTGTGAGATCTTTGTCTATAAAATATGTACCAATGATTGCAGTCAGTGCAATAAAGTCATCCTGATGTCTAAAAATAAGCCAGACAAACTGCATTCCTGGATTCTGTAGTAAAAGACATGTTTCCAGTATATTAATCTCTTCACAGCTTTTGTCTTATAGCTCCTCTTAGTATATATTCTTCATTAACCTGTTAGAAGTACAACTAAATTATCTTCAATAATAACTTTATATTTTAAATCTCAATTATGACTTCTTCCTGCTTCCTTTGTATTCTCTTGTGTAACTGCTGATTTTACATTTCTAATATTCATAAAACCTAATTTTAGCACCACATAAATTAATGGAATTGAAATTCACATTTAAAAATTTTGTTTTCAAACTCATATACACACTCACTTCTACCGTATGCATACAAAACATAGACCATTTATTATTTACACACAGATGCTCTATTGAAGAAAAGTTTCTTTAAAGTTAACATTTTAAAATGGGACTTGGAGTGAGTGGAATAGAGGAATAATGGCGTATATATGAAAGGAAATAAGACTAGGACAGGATGGAAAGATAATGAGGAACAGACAGGGGAGAAAGAACTGAAGACACATGGCAAAAGACAAATTTTGAAGTAAAAGAAAGGGAATTTGGGGTCACAAGAGCATTTTTTTCCTCCAAGAGCTAAAGAGAAACAGGAAGTCCCATCCTCCATCATTCCACTACCATCACACCCCCTGCTACCATACTTCCCAGTCTGTTTCATGAAAAAGCAATAACAGCCAAGACTCTAATGACATTATTTGAGTGGTTACGTGATGGACATAAAAACATCCCAACCCTGCCTATGGTGCAAGCAAACATTAATATAATGCTACTTATCTTTTGCTTTCTGACAGTGTAAGAATTACACTTAAAATATGCTTATTAAACAAATTGTAAGATTGCCAAATTAAGTTCTCAAAAGTAAGGAAGTACCAGAATTTGCCTGCATAACCTTAATCCAATCTCCTTTTATATATATATATGCATGTGTGTGTGTATATATATGTATTAAAACAGTTCATGTTCATGCATTTGACAACTTTATCCCTGAGCTGCTCAGGTGTGTAGGAAACAAGACCTCTTTAAGTTGTCTCCTTTACAAATGTAAAAGGGAAATACCATCAGCCCTTGCCGTGCAGGAAGGAGAGTATCGATAAAAAAAATAAATTAAAATTAAGTTTGCCACCACAGAAACCAACAGGGAAAATTACATCTTCTTTCATTGTGTGCATTCCTTGTCATAGGTGCTCATGTGAAACAAAAGCAAAACCACCAACCCACATCCCAAAGGAACCAAACAACAAAATCCATAAAATAATCTGCATAACAACACATACACAGATGGAGACTGAATTAAGACCACTTAGGCAAGCTTAGTTTTAATATCTCTTAACTACAAAGTGCTTGATGACATGACTTTTAAACTACTGGGGTTTTGAGTAATTAAAATTAAATTCCTGAAATACAGTGCAAAACTCCTTGTCATTAATCAAAATTTATTCTAAGCCTTGTTGCTTATGTAGACTGAACTATGCATTTACTGAAGCATTTTCTCCAGTGTAATCAAAGTCATTCACACAAACTCTTGAATTGCTTTTGAGGTAGAGGGACTACTCTGCAGATCATCTGCAAAATAATACACCTGCTACTTCTACAAAATACCACCTACTACTCAGAACTTTGCATCTTCAAAATACTGTAGAAAGTGAAAAAAGAAATAGCAAGGAAAACAGCATTTGTTTCTCATGCCCCACTGCTTTACAAACACAGTAACTGCATTTTTCTTAAAATACAGTATTTTCTATGAAAAGGACAGAGTATCTAGTAGTTAGATTATGATTTAATAACTAGCACTATTTCATTTTTTTTAATTCAGAGATGTCAAAGCTCTTTAAAACTATGATTTAATCCTCACTTTCTCTTCCAAGTTCTTTAAAGTTAAAGATTAAATAATAATTTTGAACAGCTTGGAAGGAAAAGTGAGGATTAAATCATAATTTGAAGGTAGGCACATTTTATACCACTTAAGGTGACAGACAAAATTAAAAAGAAGAAAAATACCCAAGATTTCAAAGGAAGTTAAGGGGAGAGTCTTAAATTCAAGACAACTTAAATGCCTACCATGGTGACATGAGTCACACTAATTTTAATTTTCATTTAGAACAAATTATGCGGCTTCCAACTGAATATGCAAGAAAAAGGGGTTATGATATGTTACAATATCATTTTTGGCAAGCACATCAGTGTGGCGGCTACACTGATTCAGTCTGTAAAATCTCTGCAGTTCCCAAAACATACAAAGAGTTTGTACCATTGTTCGGGAGTTCCGATGACCTTTATAAACCATCTTTATTAAAGGACGTCTAATATTCAATGTTTCCAGTTCCTCCATTTCTTTTCTTTCTTTCCTCCTTCTGAAGAGCTCCTGAATGCGGGCAACAGCAGATCGTCTATAAATTGCAGACAAAGAGAACACTACTGAGAGTCCATTTCTAAACACTGAAATGGGCTATCAAAAAGAACTATAAAATAATAATTAGGCACTCAGACACACTCTCCATGAGTTTTGAACAGACATCAACATTATCTCAAATGTAAAACTACAGACTTTAATTTTGTCCACCCTGGCTTAGAACAAGAATAGCATGCAAGACAGTGGAATGTCAAGTGATGCAACATTTTATGCCCCCTCTGAAGAACAAACTTCAGCTGTTGGCAAAATTCACATGCTACTTTAATCTTCAGTGCTAGAGATATCCTCCACCCATAATGAGGCAGCAAAATTCTGAAGTGAAAAACCCATGCCAAAAAGCAGGTTTTGAAATTTAAAAGGATCTAGTGCACCTTCCAGCGTGACATGGTTTTTCCTCAAAATTTCATTAAATGTATTTCTCTTCACTATTTTCGTGTGACAAGACTCAAGATTTAGACATCTTTTAAAAAGTTCCTACTAAAGGCAAGAGATGATTTGAGATCAATTATTGTAGCAACTATCCCATATGTTAGCAGTGAGGGAAACAACAAAAGAAATCCTAGAATAACAGAAAAATTAGCTTAATTATATATTTTGTCTTGTGAATGTTTAACTCCAGGAATCTCTTTTTTGATTAATCTGTGAAAAGACCCCGGTGCCAAATTCTTCCTGTTTAGCTCAAAGTCTGCAGATCTCCATAATTCCAGCTATAACCAAACTTTGAGGTCCTGAACACAGTCCAAGAACTGACTCCTGAACACACTCTCAAGGAGCAGGTACAGATTTTAGAAGAATATGAGGAGTCAAACTATTACAGGAAATGACCCTGAAAAGTACACTGAGTCAGAACTGAATATATTTGCAACTTTAGTGCACTGCTACCAGAAAGCTAGTAGCTTGAATTTGTCCACAAGTAATGTGGTACAGTGTTTCAGTCACTGATCCTGGAGACTCTTGCACAAGTCTTCTTTTCCAGAAAAGCCCCCACCAGATCTACCTCATAACTAATTCTCTCAGCCAGTGGTCTGCTTAGATTTTTGTTTCATTTTTGTCATAGGAGAAAGTTGGACCAAAAAAAAAAATTAAGGTAAAATAAGTGTTATCCTACAGCCAGGCAAAGAAGGAAAATGAAAGTCATTAATACAGATTTAAAACCAAAACAAACCACAAAACAACCCACAAACTGTCATCATCTCATACAGCTAAGCTTTTAAAAGATATTTTAATACTTATTTTTTGAAGAAACTAGAAGAGATTTGTAAGTATTAGCCAGTAGATGCACTTAACAGTAGACTATTTATTATATTTCTTAGATGTTTGTCTAGCAAACAATCCCAGAAAAAATAGACTACTACTACTACTTCCTTTGTGAGAGTTTTCTATCCCCCCAAAATCTCGTATCTAGGCAATTTTCTAGTTCCTCTTTATACTACACGAAATATGCTAAACTGTATTTGTTAGTTAGTCCTTATAACATATGAGGTCTCAACTTTTATCTTCAACAGATTTAAGAAGAGGGCTCTTCACAAATTCTTCATACAATGGAGGACAAAAAAAGAAGCCCATGTTCTTTATCTACTGTGCTTTAAAGATCACAGAATTATTCTCCTCACCATTTTACTTCTATGTGAAGGAAAAAGAAGGGTGGCGTGTATTTGATAGGCTACATAAACCACAGAAACTTTAAACAATTACTTGTACATATTTGTTTTGTGCGAGAAAGTAAAAACAAGAATCACATAATAACAAACTGCTCTGCTACCAACCCCATCAGTGATCACACAGCTTTAGAAACAGCACACACAGCTCTTCAGCACAGTAAGACCCTTTTGGTTTCAGAAGCATGCCGGCTAGCCTTACAGCTTATCGCTTACTATGGTTCCTATTTGTATTTTTGGTGTATTTATCCACATTAATTAATTAATGATGTGCAGTGAAAAAGCTGAGGAGTTAAACATTAGGATTAACAAAGCAGTAGTCTTGTCTAGCTCTTACATAAGGGTTACTTGCTAGATAGCAGTAACAAGTCTTGGGATTAGAAGATGGTATTAAACTTACTGGTGACCCAGAGTAGTTTCTTGCATAATTTTTCATTTTAGTATCCCTAGAAAAATTAATCTCCTCCGCTTAAATTCCCCTAGGCTTGAATGCAGACATTACAAAAAAACCTCAAGACTATTCAGCAGTCAGAATCATGCATTTTTAAATAAAAGCAGAAGCACAGAAGCAAATTTTGGTAAAAACGCTGTCTTTCAACTAAATTAATTTCTTAATTTAAAATCCTGATTGTGGGTCTTATTTTAAAAGCATGAATGGATTGATATTTAGTTATCTTGTAAAGTCAATGTTTACCTTCAACAGGGAGAATCCAGCCAAGCACACATGGCTATAACTGTGATACTGTTATCAGGCACCCTAGTAACATACTGCTAAAAGCAGGAACCTGGCAGAGGCAAGCCTTCTCCAGAAAAAAGAGAAATATGAGCTCAATCTAATGATATTTCAGAACAAACATTACAGGGAAAAGAATTCTCTTTGAGTGGTATTACTTTTCCGTAACTACAGATTTTCTATACATTTTTAAAGTTATACAAAGAAAAAAACAATTAAAAATCCAACATTTGTTTTCTTTGCTTTTTAATTTTCATTTGTATTTGTGATAAGGAATCTCTGTCTGTGCCAACATAGATAGTAGCCTAATCACTTGGAGATCAGCAGATACAGAAGTGCACTGTGCAATTCATGCTGTTGTGAAGTTCAGCCTAAACTAAGCCTGACCGAGCCACTGCTTCCCTTCCAAACTGTCTACTCTTCCAAACACAAAGTGTTCAGATAATGACATTTACGCACATTGTGTCAGCACTCCTCAAGCAACTCCATCAATTAATACAGTTGTATTATGCATTCACATTCAGGCATCAACTAATGAAGATGCCTGAGAAATGTTGGGTATAGATTAATGTTATTAATTTTATGGTACAGAAAACATTAAGCCTTGTAAAGCCAATGAAACTGAACTTTGTATTAGTTACACCATTATACTGTAGGTAGTGCTCTGAATTCAGAATAATTCAGTACTACTGTCTGGTCTGCAGGTATGAAGCCTTTTTAAGTGTGTTTTGCCAAATTTTGTGGTACCTTAGTGCAATATCTTACAGTAAAGTTGGTGTGTGGAGTCTTGTAAGATTGAGCCCAATATGATGTATGGTACTTTCACTACTTCAATGAAGCATGCCTTGTGGAAAGATAATTTTTAAATATTACTTCAAAAGTAAGAATATAGACATGAACCAAAGCACAACTTTACCCCTTATAAGCAGCCAGGTTTGAAGTCTTCAAAGTTGATTGTTGTAAACATTAATTAGAAAAAGCCCGTTTAAATTAAGCCCTAGATGAGTGGAATAGGGATTTAGAAGTGAAGCCATTATATTATTTCAGTTAAAGATAGGTTCAAAAGAAAAAAAACAAAACCACTAAGATCCGGTGATGCAGACTGATCCACAGCTATGTATATACATAGAGAGAAGTGAAAAGATGTGAACATGTAAATTAAGCCTTAAAAAAAAAATTGTCACATAGGCCATTTCTACACGCTTAGAAATTCTGAAGTGTAATAAGGAATTTTTTTAAACAAAAATCTATGCAATTTGCACAATTAAATAACTAGTTTGTTTCTTAAAACACAATATGTCACATATTGCTCTTAAAAAAAAATTGTTTTCTGAGAAAGCTGCAGACCTCAGTTCCCAATCTATGTTATTAAGCAATTTCTGGCTAACTAGCCCTGCATGTTTTAAAACAACTATGGTCACCTACTAGTTAGAAGAGAGACAGTCAAAGCTAATGACATGTTTTCCAAAAGAGGGAAAACTGAACAATTATCCATCAACTGAATCTGTAAACAGTCTACAGGAATTCTACTACTGGCTTTGTTCCACTAGAGGTCCAGACGTAGTGGCTGCATAAAATGAATCTGGTACCCTAGATAACCCTGCTCCTTCTAAACGCCATTATCACAGACCAATCGTCTCCTGAGCTAGGCTGCAGCATCTGGCTGTAAAACTCACATGTACTTGCTTCCTTTTTCCATCTCTCTTGTCTCAGCACTGTACTGAGTATTGAGCTCAGTATTGATTCCTCCAGTATTAAGGATTTTTGTCACTTCTTAAGTTTCAAAATTTACTTATACACAAACAAACATATCTTTTTGCTAAGTACCAGAAACCCTGGTCATTGTTCTGCTCTTTCAAGTTAAGATTGATTTTTTTTTTTCTCCCCCTCTTGTTGCCATCTTCTCATTTGAACTATTTTCCCTATCCAAAGCAACTGCAGAGAACCTCAGGTTTATACCCATTAATTTAGAACCTGTTTCTGTGATGCCTTATGGTCATTTCTTTGTTGACTGTGTAGACAAATCCACCTGCCAGCTACCATGATCCTGCCCAAGAATTCCAACTTGTGTGTCTTAACAAGCTGGCTACCATCACCAAAGCGAAATCCAGCTCAGGAAGGTGACTAATTAATAAGCCACTGTACTGGTCTTTACCTCAACCCACGAGTTCTCTCACTGTTTTACCCTCCTGATTTTCTCCCCCATCCCACTGGGGGAGAGTGAGTGAGCAGCTGTGTGGGGCTGAGCTGCCTGCCAGGGTTAACCCCACAACCACCATATTATAATAGATTACTTTTCTAAATATCAAGATTTGATTGTATTTCTGATTTTATTTACTAAATAATAAATAATCATGTTCCTTTAGAAGCCTCTGAACCTGTGGAAGAGATTTACTACTGCTGTCAAATTTCAAGCATTAAGATAATTCAAAAACAAGGGCAAAACCATCATGTTAACAGCACACTGACTCTACCCTAAAGCCCAAGTTATTTCACTGCTGACCATATAAAAAAAAGAAATGTTTATCATAATGCACTCCTAAGTAATTTCCCAGCCTTCCAACACAATCGTTTCAACTATTCTCAGCCACAAAACATTTTTAAATTTTCACCTGATATGCTGCAGAATGACAATGAAAATCAAAGAAAAATATACTGATAAAAAATTCTATGTTGAATGCATCATTCATTTTTATATTAAATTTATAGCAATATTAAACAAATATTCCCACGGGCTGTGCTGAAGAGCTAAAGAACTCCATGGTAAGCATGTTTAATATAGAAAGAATGCCTATCTCGAAATTTAAAGTACAAGTAGTACACAGATTCCTGAACCTTTAAGAAAGTTCATGAGTTAAATCCATGTATTCCAACTGCAGCTAAGATTGGAATAGAAGACAAAGAAATATACATCTGCGCTATGTTCCTGTAGGCATTTAAAATACAGGACTCAGGCTAAGTCTTCTATGAAACCACATCCTGAGCCTTTTCCTTTCCAGCCACACAAAGCCAAGATATCATTTTCATCATTAGAATTATTTTGTGCTATTTCCCCTATACATAGCCTTTGGCATTAAATCACAGTAGATAGTTTCTCTCTCTTATGGCGTGTGGCCAAACACAATTGCCTAAATTGTCTTGTATGTTCTTACGGTGAATTCATTCAAGTATTTCAATGAGAAATATGAGATCAAATGACTTTTTCATTTAACTTCATTACAAGAAATACTGTGTAAGATTTAGCATGTATCTTGTTAAATATGTATTATCAAATATAGTTGTAATAATTATGCTCAGTTCCATAACCTTGTTCAGGCAAAAAATATAAACAGTCTTTGATACATGTATTCTTATATTTTTGTCCAGAACTGGGTGTTCTCTACTACCAGACAAAGCAAGTCAGCAGTGGCACATGCAAATATAACACGTTCCTCAGCAGCTGAATAAAAAAAGGTATTGGCCTTTCACAAGCTACACACTTTTCAAATTCCATTAATTTCTATGGCACACAATAAAAAGGTTAATAGGTTGTTAAATGTATACACTGCCATTTCTTTTCAACTTCCATGCAATACATGCAGCTAAATATAACTCAAGCAATATGCTCTGTAAATCATCGCATTTAAAGTATAGCAATTCTTAAAATGCCAGTTAGATATGAAAAACAAGAACCTGATAAATCCATTATATGGCAATAAAAAGGAGGAGGGGAGGAAGAAAATAATTAATTACCTCATTATTCTATCACCTATCGCTGTTCCTCTGATATTATATCTAGTAAAGGGAACAACAACTGAAGTCATTCAAAAATGCTGGGTATCATGTTTTTAAAAGGTTAGCATCTATCACAAAATGCGCTCTACATATTCCACCTGAGAAGACTCCTCGTCAGTGTATTAGTATATGAGACTACTTTGATTTCAGCAAAAATAAGTATTCAGATTACATAACAGTACACAAAGTTGATCTTATAAAATGCAGTAATTCTTCATAGATCATAGCAGAAGTGGAAGCAGCTGCATAATCATTTCCATTTTACATTCATATTTGTTTGAAATTTTAACCTACTAGTTTAACATTTTCCAGGCTTAGCCTCTGCTCATAGATCAGCTTCTGTCAAAGTCCAAACAAAATTAATTCAGTCATTTAAGTAGGAAAGCAGCCCTCAGAGTTGTTTTGACTAATTTGTGAAAATTAAGATCAATCCATTAAAAACTGCACTCTCTGTGCATGAAGAAAATACATTTTGTATAGATTATTTTCTTTCCCCACAGATTATAAAGTACGGTGCTAAGGCAAGCCGTATTACCTATCTCTGTTCCAACTAAATTTGCTGGACTTGGTAAGTTTTAAAGAAGATATGCTACATGCATACTTCAAGACTTAAAAACCTGCATATCTCCTTGTATTTGTAAGAGAAGGGATCTTTTCCTGTGGATTCCCTAAAATGCCCAGAAGCTTATTTTCTCTGTTGAGTATATAGCTGAACTGTTCTGCTGTACAAAACAGATTTTTTTTAATTTAGAAATATTCTGTAGAGTTCCTTATACATTTTGTTAAAAAGAGCACATATTGACTAGCCCAATGACAGTAAAAAAATTAAATAACTGTATAGCTTCTTTTAGTCACTGATCATCATTCCTATAGTGTGCTCAGTGATGCTCAGTGGCTACAGAAATGCTACAGAAAAAAGGCAGATGCCACATTCTCAATTATTTCTTTCAAAGAAATGTTCTTCTGTGTCAAAACTATTCCTAGCTATTTCCCAGTCAACACTCAGCAGACTTAGCCAATTTATCAACCAAATGATCATGGTATTTCTACACATTTTTCTGCTACTATTCTAAATCCTTTTCAAAATATTAAAGTGGGTGCAAACTTTGTGTTTCCGTATCTGTTGCATAGTCTTTCCTAACAGTTCAATTTCAGGTTAGTTGGTGAGAAACTATCTATCCTTATTGTGTTTTGAGATTTATAAGCACCCACAAAAAAAGGATTATGTCCCTTCTATCTATTCTTAGATTACGTAAGAGAAAGAGACCCAATCCTCAGTTTGAAGACATTAGAAGTTGGATTTATACTCAAACAATGGAAGCTCTGTAAACATGGGATTAGCAAACTGGACAACATTTTATTCCTAAACCTGAAACCTACATCCATCTTCCTAAGACTAAATTGAGACCAGCAGAGTTGATGCAGCAGGAAGTTCTCCATTTATTTAACTGCAGGCACTGTCAAAGCTATCAAAAGGGTATTTCTGCCATTTCTTTTCCTTAAGAGGAAGTTTAAGATCATGATTTCAGAGTACAGAATCAGAAGTCTACTATGCCTTTCTCAGTGGAGAAAGTTGTGGGAAAATGACTCAGAGTTTCCTTTACCTTCATTTCCCCAACTGCAGTTTCTCCTCAATATAAATAATAGCTAGTTATTAGGTATATAAAAAACACAACTAAAGAAACCTAAAATTGGCTGCAGATAAAACTAGTAATGGTACACACTGCAAAAGGCTTATTCAAACATCTTTTAGCATTCTGTTTCAGAGGGCTACAACCTCTTTTATATTTTTTGTCCTAGAGAAAAATTAGAATTAAACATTTTTTTTGCCACTGCAAAAAAAAGTAGATTATTTGCAGGCTAACCTTATAACCTTCTCTGGAAAGGAAAAACAAACAAGCCCCAAAGCAACTCCCCCCTAGATATTCTAGAGAGAGAAAAGTGTACTTTATTACTTCTATATTAATGACATTAATTATCTTATAGGATGACACATTGGAAACTACATTATTAGATAAACTTGAGAAAATGAGATTTAGTAAAGGAATTGTTAGGTAACACAATTTACTAAGTGAGAAAAAAGAAAAGCCTATAGTAAACATACTGGTGGAGTTAAGCACCAGTCTTGCAGGCAATTTTGTTTAATATATTGCTAATATTCTTTGAGCAAGATGTAGGAATGTATTCATGCAGTGCATTGAGGACATGAGGTTGGGTAACTTTATGAATACAGAGGGGACTGTAGGACCTTGAGAAAAAGAGGTGGGTAGAAATTCAGTAGTATAAAATTGACAGTCATACACTTCTGAGCTTCCTTCTGGTGAAAAATAAGAACACATTAATTAGAAATGACAAAGTAGGTAAGACTTCAGTATACGAACTGATCTTGTGTCTGACCACAAGCCACCACTATGAGACAGCCATAAGCAAGAGAGGAGAAGGAAATAACTACAGCTCACTTGTGTCTTCTCTAGACCAAGAGTAATGCTCATACCATTATTCCTAGCAAAATCCAAACAGCGCAGTGTGCATAATTCTGGTCTACCTTATTCAGGAAAGAAGGGGAACATGGAAGAATACAGAGAGGAACCAGTATGATGGCAGGAAACCCACAGATTTTTACTGCTAAGAGTGAGAAAAAACTGAAAATGGACAGGGTGAACATCATTCAAATTATAAGCACTGGGCATGAAAAAATTATTTCAGTCAAAACAGTATGTTAGCACAAAACAAAATAACTAATCTTAATCCATTTATAGCCATTATAACAGCAATGTTTTGAGGTAGCTTCCCACTAGTTAAGGGGCCAGGGAGATTTTATATAAATTTGATCAGTTTATGAAGAGGATTACATGCTATAACAACTGTTGTAGTAGTAGAGTGGACTTCCAGTTTCTTTGGCTCTATTTTGTACGAGATATAATTACTAAGAGGGTTTATAGCTAGCCTTTAAGATCACCAGTGCCTGCTTTCTCTCTGGAAATTCAAATTCCTTTGAGCACACATAGGATCTCTTACTTTTCTTCAGTATCTCAGAGGGCATTTATAAACTCCTGAAACCAGAAGAACAGGAGGGAACCTAATGTAAACATGTATCTGACTGCTACTCAGAAGTTAAACTAGAAAACTTAACTGCTTGCACACACACAAAAGCAGAAAAAAATGAATTGGTCAGGCATTAAACCTGAGTAATGAAAGCCTGGAGGCAATCCTAAACCAGTATTGGCTACACAGCAACTTTTGTCAGATTTTATTTGGGGGAAGAATAAGGGAGCACGGAGCTGCATGAAAAACTTTAATTATATCATTAATTTAGTTGAATGATCTTTCCTATATAATAAATTTAAACTGCTACAGGAAGAAATGTTGTTGCACACAAAGAAGGAAAAAAAAGCATGTCAGATGAAGTGTAACTTCATTTAAGATGTCCCTACTAGTGGGAAATTGTAACAGCCACATGATACCTGGAAGTGTCATTCTTACTACGTTACTACAAAAACTGCTGCACCGTAGAGATAACATAAGGTGCATGAAAAGAAGCTAAGAATCCTGCTCAGAAACAGAAATGGGATTAAAATTGCAGGGCTTTTCACAACTTGCTCTTCAATCACTAGGTAGAAACGAACCCTGGCTTTGCAGTGGAAACTATTTATGCCATTAGATATTTATCTACAATTACTTAGTATTGCATGGTAAATTAATGGATTAAGATGGAATCTGTACATATTGGCTTCTTCATAAAAACTTATTTAGTGAGCAGAATTACTTGTGCTACGCAATGAGCAACCGCTGACTGTTCTTTTTGTCACTACTCACAATGTGGTGGCTTATGACTTTTTTTTTTAATCTGCAAATTATTCAAAACCTTTTCTATACACAACTATGACATTATTTCTGATATCCTAATGAATAAATATTATAATGCTTCTTGTAAAGAATTTGCATTGCTAGCGTAAGAAATTAATAGCAAGGTAACACTGCCTTTGAACAGGATAGGAGTAAAACTAAAGCATCTGATGATAGACAACATCTAAAACAAGTAAAAAAGGTATTTTCTTAAGTGTAACAACGGACATGTTGCTTAAATAATTATTACAGCTTTTAAAAATCCAAGAATTGAAATTAGTGAACAAAGGTATTAAACCAGCAATATCAAATTGGGAGCTAAGTTTACTGAATGATCAAAACAAGTATGTAACAGCTGGTTACATTTTACAAGACAAAAAAAATACAAAATGCTTACTAAATTAATCTTTTATTAATGACAACAACTAGTAATCTATCTTTTTTTACTCCCATACATACTGATAATCAATAACCAACAAAAGGAAAATGATTACAGTTTATCCTTCAGAGAAAAAGATGAAAAATTGAACACATCAGTCTTAACGTATGTACTACAGACAAAGCAGCATTGTTGAACAACAACAGTTAAAAGCTCTTGCTTTGACAAAGTAAGAACACCTAAAATACAGTTGAAAGAAAATGTAGGTCCCTGTACACAATTTTATGAACCTTCTATACTTGTGACTACAGGAAGACTGAAAAAAGAACTGCAAATATTTAGCACTGGGGTATTCAGCAGACAAGAAGTAAGCGCAAGCAGGTATTAGATCTGTAGGAGCTTGCCTGGCTAGGAGGCAAAATATGGCTATACATATAGGCAAATTAGACTCAGCCATCAAGCTCTTGGCTAGTTGTCAAAGAAAAACTTATTTTAATTAAAGATATGAGGCATGGGTTTCTAGAGCTCCCATTCAAGGAAAAAAAAAAAAAAAGGCATTTTGCCAAGCAGTAGCAGAGATAAGTATTCCTCTAACCTGTGTCCTGGTCCTCCTCGATACCTGGCCCCTGGGATCAGAACAGGATCATCATCACTATCATCAGTTTCTTGGAGAGCGGAGGTCCTGGTAGAGGACTCATCTGGAGTTGCAAGCCCTGAGGATTCTGGGTGCAGCTGAGGTTCATCGTTTACAGCAAGCGAGTTGGCAGTGCTTTCAGTACTGTGACTTGAAATTTCTTGATTTGCACTTTTTTCACAGGAGGCTTCTTCTTCTACATTTCCAGAGACAGTGTCAACATTGGGGCCATTTTCTTCTGGTTGGATACCAGAATGCTCAGGACCAGGTTTATCTGATACAGCTAACCAAAAATATTGGGGAAAATAAGTCACAACATTAATGATTATAGCCTATTTTAGAAGACATTATAAATGGTCACAGAAGGTAAATTATGCATACTGAGTTTATATTGGAAATTTAGTTTTTCTTTCTCTACTTCATATAACTATATTTGAAAGAGTACAGATACATACTTGCTTCTTTCATCTCTACAGTTTCATCTATATTTTTCGGTTCTTCAGCACTTGCTTCTTCCTTGTGAGATTCACCTGAAACTCCTGAATTAAACAACTTAATATTAAATCACATGATTTCATTTAGATGCACATCTATAATGTAAGCAAATCTAAATGATACTAGCACTCCTAGATCAAACTAATCAAAGCAATCCCCTCTAGAGTCCCCATGTCACTTTACTGAAATCTCAAATACTAATCCAATAAAAGTCAGTATATATAAACCTATCTATTTGCCCAGGTCAATACACTAACAAAGAAAAAAGCATTTCTTTCTTGTTCCTTAATGTACTTCATATCCTAGGCTATGAGAACTTCAGCTGCAAAAACAGCATTAATACACTTGAAACAGATGATCACTTACTGAAAGCTATTATTTCTGAAGACAGAAATTAAGTTATCCCTCTATTAAAAGTAATTTTAAAAAACCCCACATTTATCTGGAACCAGTCATTTGACTTGACTGCCCTTTTGGCAATGAATTGAGCAACACAACCACATGTAACAAAATACAGTGCAAGCTTGAAAGAAATGTAACAAAATACCTAGCACTCATTTATGACTGCAAAGTGCAGTTGTTCTATTTTTTGATACAAATTGGGGCATAATATGTCCTTAAGAATAAGGGGTTTGGAACTAAAGACAGGATAAGTTAATTTTGTTTATGTTTATTTGCAGCTATCTCAGGTTGGTATCTTTTTCTTACCTAAAAAATTCACATTCTGTTATGGCTGTATTCTGCCTTCATATGCATGTGTATGAGACTCCCATCGTTGTTTAATGGTAGTCATGAACATACGAGAGCAGAATTTTTACCTCAACATTTCAGAAATAACACTGTATCTTACTTGTTTCTTCATCTTCAGGCCCTGACTCTTCTGAAGCTTTTGTTTTAACAGAGTCTTCTTGGCCTTCAGTTTTGCAATGACTTCCACTCCCTCTAGAGCTTGAATTTGTGCTGCTCCTGGCAACGTAACATGCAAAAAAAATAATTTGGAAATAATGTAAATAAGTAAGACCACTGCAATAGCACAGCCTGACCATCATCATCTTCCTCACTGCAGTCTCACAATTCAATAGCTGGCAGCAGCTACAACTAACAACCTTCACAGCAATTTCAAAATTCTCTTTTATTATGCCCTGTTCTCTCCTTTCTGTCTTCTTTTTCCCTTCCTGAACCTTTAAAGGATTTCTTCATTTTTAAAATATTGTGAGAACTCAAAAGGATTTGCCCCCTTTCACTATTTACATTTTTTACATGTATAAATGATCAGAGATCTTGTTAAAGGTGTCAGCTGAGAACTAATACATAATCTTATCCCATCCAATTAAAAAACTTATTCAGATAAAATTCTCCAGGTTCTTCACCATTAACTATCATTCCTGTGCCTTTTGAGGCTTTCAATCCTCAAAGTTTTGTTGTTTCTCAAGATTTACTATAAGCTGGTACTTGAGATTTACTCCCCATTCATGTTTAGATAATTATTGTGGAACACTAATTTCTGTTTAAAATAAGAAAAATTATTCCTCAGGAAATATGTAACAATGGTGTTCTGGATGTCATCAAAACTAATGTTTTTACAGTCTCTGGAAAAGACCTTCTTTAAGGGAATGCAAAGCCTTGGTCCGGAGCTCTCCCATTCTCTCCTGTCCCACATCTTTGTTGTAGGCGAATTGTCGGACAAAAGCAGAAACAAAGATGAGTTATGAGAATTATAAGTATGATTCTCAAGAATTTAGACTGTATTGTTACAAGTATCTTCTTACCTGTGTGTTATTACTAAACTATTTTATATGCTACATTGCTAGAAGCAGCATAAATCATGCTTAGTCTAGATTCTTGAGAACCTAGTCTAGACTTCAGTACTTTTATTTTTTACACTAAATATGAGAGATTTTACTCATCTTGATGAGCAATAGTCTGTTTCATTGCTGTACTGGATTTGAAGTATGAAGAAAAGTTTTGCTAGCCCTTACAGTATTTCTTCTAAATCAAGAATTTTCAGCATTGTTTCTGAATGGACAGTCAAGAAGGGTACTGCTAGACACCAAGTTGAGGATTTGATATAGGTCATATGATATAATCACTTTTATGAACTTAATCACAATCTAAGCTCCAAGGGTTTTTTTGACTCAGGAATCTACTTTCTAGCTCAACACTCAATGCCAATTTACATTCATGTATTACTCTGATTTAATTTTTACTTCAATGTTAGTTTTCACACCAGCAGTTACATGTATTGCAAGAGCTAAATAACACCCTGTGCTTTGTTACATTAAGCCCTACTATCCATACTAGGTTTTCTGTTTCCCCAGTTCTCTGCATAACCCTTCTCTGAACGTCTGCCAATTTGAATCAGTTTCCTCAAAAGCATGACAATGATTGCACACAGCATTCTAAGTCACAAAGCAAAGCAGAGTTGAGCAGCAGCACCAGTAATTCTCATCCTTGGCTGAAGTCTCCCAGGTGGTGACATCTCAGATCATACCTGCCTTTCTAGTAGCTGCATTATATTGAGAATGAAGTGACCGGTAGGTCCATGTCTTCCTCCATTTAATTTTCACACCACTCAACATTCAAATTAGGTTTTTGTTATTTGTCCTCAACTGCATCATTTTGTTATATGGAACTGCATCCTACTTCTATTATTACATTCTTTGTCACGATGTTTTTAGTTAGCCTCTGAACTGACAATGCCTTGCAATTTTGTCCTTCTAGGAAATGCTGCTTCCTCTCACTACCCACTACAAAAAAGCTCCATTAAGTTAGTTTATCACCATGTTCAGTTTCTTTGTTGATCTATCCGTCCCACCTTGAACAGAAGTTCAACATGCTGTGAAGTGTCAAATACTTTCTGGAAATCCAGATAGTTTCTCTCTATTACACCATGTATGTTTCTAAAAACTCATTATTCTGTCAAATAAAAGGTATTGAATCATGCACATTCTAGATCCCATAATTTTGGTTTATTTCCCATGCACTGCTTGTTTTAATATGCCTATCACAACTGTCCTAAAGCCTTGAATATCGCTACCATTAGTCTTAAAAGATCATGATGTTTAGTCTTTCATTCTCCTTTGGTATTATATATCATGCTTGTCATTCACATGGTGCTAACCCTTGGCACAAGAAATTTGTTAAAATACTTGCTATTAGACAGAATATATATGCAAAGTTAAGTTTTAGTAGTTTTTGCTTAGTCTTTACTTCTCCAATTACAGATTTTTTTAACGAGTAATTTTCCTGTCCCTCATGTCCATTTGCTGTACACCCTTTTTTCCTTAATATTGTTTTTGAAGTAGTTGTTCAAATTTTCCATCTTCAGAATCATTTATATGATTAACTGTTTGAAGTGTAAAATGCTTTTTTCCAAATTTGTTTTAAAATAAACACAGAAAAAAGTATTAATGTTGTTTAATAAAATGTTTTCTGTGATACAGTGGTAGTAATATTTTATTATTACATTAAAAGAACCCACTAAAATAAACGGACAAAACATATGTTAATGCTCTGTTCCTCTTGTGAGATTTGCCTACCCTAAAGCATTAAACAAAGATGACTACAAAACTAAACGCAGAATTAGTTAAAAGCATTACAGCAAAGCTAATTCTTTCAAAGCTTGCTGGATTTGGACTCTAAATAGAAATACAGTCTGATAGATTGGTTGAACATAACTGTCACAGTATTTCAGATTCACATGGGCAAAGTCTTCATTCTTGTGAAAACACATATATCACTGTTTAAAGTTTCCAAACTGCTATGGGCAAGGTGTGTTTCATGTCTGAAGCCAGAGCTTCAGTAACTAAATGTGGGTTTTTTTTTTCCCCAATAATAAATGCCAGCAAGCATTTCTACTTACTGTCTTCTACAATAATTCTGAAAACATAAGCAAAGAAATAAAAGTAAGAGGAGATAAAAATAAGGACCATGGTTGTTTTGGGAGATCCTGAGATGCTCTAGTGATAGACTTCAATACAAAACCAAGTAAGTCAGGCCAGTTAGACAGTATGCGTTTATTATCTAAAAAGAATGCCATCACTGTAATACCTAAGCAGTCCACAAAGTTGGTATCTTAACCATAGACATTCATCAACACTCCTCGGACACAGAAATACTAATTTCACTGTTTTACAACTCAGGAACTGTGCCACAGAAAGACTAATTTGTGGAATACCATATGATAAATCTGGTAGAGCAGAGAATTAAAACTTAAGCGCTAGCCCCTGGACCACCTCTCCATCGCTGTACTACTCTGCTTTAGTTAAGATAGTGAACACTAGTATTATGCTAGGGTTTGATGAAGATAGCATGTTTCAAATTATGTTAATATTAAAAAGATTCACAGTAAATATCACAAAAAACCCTCTTGTTAAAGTCTTTTACATTCTGAATGCATTAAGGACTACAGCCATTTCAAATTGTCTATATACATCTAAAAATATATAGATACCATAAGGAAAAATAATTTATCTGTATCTATGCTAGACAAGTGTGAGCGATACGTGCCGATCAACAACCAGTCAAAAAGAAAATTAACTTCTTACCACTCATCAGTGAAGTCCAGTTTTATCGTGCTTGTAGTCGTTCCTTCTGTACTGTAGTGCAAACTTAAAACTGGTTCACCTGTTCCTGTTCGTGGCTTATCACTCTCTGTAAATATGGGGTTGATAAAGTTTGGATGGGCATCAGTAATTTACATAAAGCTGTTATCATTCTGAAGATTCATTTAATTATCCTAACAAAGGCCAAAGTGGTAGTAACACATACAACGTCTATTTAAGATCTCTTACAGCCCAAGCAAAAGTTAAGAAGTTTCAGAGTAAACACACCAAATTTGCAATGCTTTAAAAATGGCCTAAAATTATTTGTATTTATAAAAGCAAAGATGCTGTCCTTCAACATGCAGGTACGTAAAATTGCAGATAGGTATGAGTACACACAATATTACCCTTTACAAGCAGATCCCTTTTCTATCAAGTATATTAATAATAAGAATATAAAATGTTTTTGGAAGTGGTGTTCAATCTTTTTTGCCTCAGTAAATACACATAAAAAAAGATTATGAGATCTAGACACAATCAGTGTTCTAGAAAAATCACCTTCTCTAATTTTTTTTCTACTTAGAACCCAGTCAACTAACAATATCCTTAGACCTGCTGTAAATTGTCAGCTAGTTGTTATAAAAACACTGTAAATATATTTTCTGAGAGCTTTGTGTTTAAAAAACCTTTCATATTATAATAACTGTAAGCAGAAGGGGAGTATTTGCAAAATGAACTATTCACATGTCCAAAAGCAACAGAAGTGAATCAAATTGAAAATCACTGCAAGTCTGCCAAACATCTGCTGCATATATAGTTTTAAGGATGTTCAAAAGGCTCCTTCAAAACAGAACTGCTCAATGACATCCATCCACCCACCACCCTTGACTAAAATTCATGGGCACAATCTGTTTATATGCATGGCACAATTACCATTGATACTGAAGTTGGCCTTGGGCAATACTAAAGGGTTAATGGAAAGTACCATCAGATTAAACCTCACTGCAGAGGTCCCATTCTCTCAGAACTCCAATGGGAGAGTTTACTTGGTAATAGGCATCACTCAAATGACTGCTAAGTAGCCTATGTAGTCTTGCTTTTCATGAATGCTGAGCTTTTTACTCTCAAGACTGTTTGGACAAAACCATGCCATATTTTCTTTGGTTTATAGAGTACAGCAATTTGACTGCAAATATACTTGCAATATTGGCAGCAGACTGACACTGTAAAGTAAAAGCTTCAGATCACCTTTGGGTAAACATCAACTAAAATCTAACATTTGAGTCAAGCACAAACCTACAAATTCCCCCACAGAAAAGGCTATTATTAAAACAGTAATGGCTACAATACTGCCACAGGTTATTTATTTTTAAAAAAAATACAATTAAGTTACAGGAACTATGAAATAGCATATAAGAATTTAACCTAATGATCAATGCTCATCTTTTTAAACTGCTGACAGGCAGAAGCCCACTCAGAGGATGACAGCACTGATTGGTTGCTCTGAAGAACTTTAGATATGTATTTCTACATGTTCTGAAGAGAAATTTAAAAAAACCTAAAACTGAAACAAAACACAAAAACCCTGTAAGAAAAACTAAAATGTTTAATGTGGAAGAGAATTAACCAATTAGAACCACGATCCTAATCGTACATAAGGTATGGGCCTCATTCTACGCAAAGAAAAGCTTATAGCCTCTCTAAAATAAAGGTTCCAGTTATACTCTTGTTAGAGTGGAGCAAGGACAAAACTGATCCAAAGCAAGGCTTCCAGTTCCTGAAATAAACCGAGTAGGAAAAGAAACAAATGTAAGAAAATATTTTATAGTGGCGTATATAGATATTTTGAACAAAAATGACATGTTCTTAACTAAACGGGTGCTTTCTCTATTTTTTGGCAACCTATCAGCAAGTATCTCTTAGTACAAAAGTCCGTTCAAACTTTGAGCATCTCTTCCTAAGCAAGTACAAATACTGATTATTCCAACATACTGCACAAGTCATCAGGAGCTGGACACTGAAAGAGTGAAAAATTATATAGCTGCAGAATTCTTTACTTTCCTTGTAATAGGTACAGACAAGGCATATCTTTGAATCGGGAACCCAGATAGGTAATGACAGACAACTTACTGCCTTGAATAGTCCAAGACAGCCACCGAACAATGACTATGCTCTAACTTGATCCTGCTATGCAACATTTGTTTCAGCACAAAACTAGTTAATATTACTGACCAAAGTAACCAAACATTGCTATCCTATAATGAACCTAATTGAGTATTAAACTTGTATCATAAAGCTCAGCTTGTATTACCATAGCAATGCTTTCCTGTCTTAAAATCTCAACAACAAAAAATTTGACCATTGATGCATAAAGACCATCCTCTGACTACACTTACTGTGGAAGCACTGCTCATATTTATTCACACTTAAAAAGGTGGAAGAATTGCTGTAGACTTATCTGAAGAGGGCACTACTAACCGAGAAATTTTTTACAAATTTCTGGAGACAGATAGCTGTTAAACCACATTGTGTAATAGCTTTTTCTTAAATCTACAATAACATGAGCTACAATTTGGATTGGGTCCATTTCTTCTTTAAACTAGCTTTAGGGCTTGAAATCAACACTAATAAGAACAAAAAACTTTTTAAAACACAGATAAGAATCTAATAATAAACTGCACAGAATTAGTTGGGTAGTTCACCATTTTATATTAAACTTACACTGCTAATGAAAGATGAATGGGAGCATCTGTGAAGAAAGCTAATAAGCTTTGTCTAGTGCATAATTGAACATTCTTTCAGAGAAGACACATAAAATCCAGAAGTCATGAACTCTTTGTTTTCAAGAACAATGTGATTGCCAAAGACTGACTAGATCAGAATGAAGCACTGTTCTCTTTCACTACTAGGTTCATCCCATCACACCAGATCTACTTCACACTGATAAAAAATGAAGGGAAGAAGAGGAAAAGTTGTACAGCTTCTGTGATTTAGGGGAGAGCTACGGCCAAAACTATTAATCTGATTGCAAGCTCTAGTAGGGTAATAATTGTTCCAAGAGAAAGTTGTAGCTTGTCAACACATTACTAAACTCTATTCCAAATTCCTCAAAAATACCTTGAAATTCTACTTAGATTTTACAGCCAAACACATTATACTTTAAAGGTACTATCAACAAATGGCAGTCTTATTTTATAAGCAACCCTGTCCTAGAACAGACACTCCTATGAAATAGTCCATTATCCAGGTGCCTACAGGAGGAAGGTACTTTTAATCTACCACCTTTAAAGCTGAAGACAAAACTTCGTTCATAATCTTGTTTTTAAAAAAACCCAAACCCCACAACTGAAAGCAATACCTCTCATACACACTTTCTCCCTTAAAAAATGAACCTGTGCAAGTGTAACTTCACAAAGATTGGAGCTCTTAACTATGAAGTGGTAAGCACATAAAGACAGGTTTACAGATTGCATGACCTAGTTTCATCTAACACTGCAAGGAACTTCAAGCTAGTTTCCCACATCTCAAATGCTGCCCTATTCACTAGTCTATTGGCAACCTCACAAGAGAAGGATAGATGACTTTTCATGAAAAACTTCCAAAATAATTTCTATCTAGCACTAATCATGATCTCCTCATAAGAAAATCAGCTTTGTACATTCTGAAGATAGGGTTATATTCTGGGTGAAAACCGAAGAGTTACTTCTGAAGGGAGAAAAATTGATCCAAAGAGGAAGAAATAAGCGGTGTGTTTTGGAAAATAGGAATTCCATGGGAAGGCTTAACACATGAAAATGCATCAGAAGCAGCTGAACTTGGAGGGAAGGGTGGAGATACCTTTCTCTAGTGAGGAATACTGACTGAACAATGCTACACTGATACCAGTCAGTATAAAGCACAATGATGTCTAAGGGAAGACCAAAAATCAAGTAATTCTTTGGACCAGCCTAATCTATAGCCCAAGGCATACAATTTCTTTGCCCAGATGATTCCTCCACTAATTAGATATAGTACTGCACTTTACCCAAGGAGGCAGTACAGATCATGCTGTGCCCTACAACGAGGCACAGGTCTGAAGCTCTTAAGCTTGTACCTGCAGAGATCACTATAGATCTGGAAAGTGCTATATGCATACCAATGCTCAACCAGTTCCTCTGACTGAGAGGCAGAGCTAATTAGCTGGGACACAACACATGCCAATACAGTTTCAAGGACTTAAGGTTCATGAGGAACTAACTCTGCCACAGCTGACATACCAGCTCAAGTATCTATAATGTGGCACTGAACAATCTGGTATGGACATCACCATAAGGGATTACTAAACCCTCGTACTAACTTGCAAATACTAGAAATATCAGTAACCAGCATGGCTTCTGTGTATGTGGGAAGCAGCATTAAAATGTTATGGGATGCATACACACATTTACACTTCAAAGTTACCAAGCTAGTTCTCCAGCTTCAGGTTCCCTCTTTAATTACACCAATTCAGGCAGTACCTTAAAGTCATAACATCACCTTTACACTGCAACAAATCTAATAGCCACCCTCCACTATTACAATCATGGTCAAAAAAAAAAAAAAAAAAATCTATTGTAGATCACTGTAATCCATCTGAAACCAATTTGTTCAGACAGGAATGACTTACAGCTTCTGCTGGACTGTGAGAATAATGGCATTATAAATTTTTATGTTTGTAGTAAGTATCAAGTAAGTATATTTAAACCCAGAAACAGGCTAAAAACATAAATGCCAACAAAAGAGACTGGTCCAACAGAAGACAGCTGATTCAATACTAAATTAAGAAAAGATACGAATAAGAAAAAGCATTTTTATACAAAAAGAACTGATATGACTTCCTTCATTAGCCATTTATATTTTTTTGAGATTTCTGTTCAAATATGAAGTGAAACTAATGCAGTTTAATTCAAAATTCAACTGGATTTCAGCAAATTGTTCTTTCTAGTTATCATCTGGACAACAGATTTCCTAATAAATTCCTAATTTTCCAAACTAGAAGTAACATTCTGTGCTTCTTCAGGTGATCCTTACCATCACAACAGAAAAACATTGGCTTAAAACAATCAGAGAACTGGTCTACCAATAAAGTCTGGATAAACAAATGTATTTGGGGTTTTTTTTTGCATATTAAAAAACCTGAAGTGTTTTCATGAGAGGAAACCTCTTCACATTAGTTCAAGTAATTTCTTAACACAGGAAAAAATTACTAGAAAAAACACTCAAGAGTATTACAACTATGGGTCTATTACAACTATGCAATTAGCAATAGCAATACACAAACTAGTTTTTAAGGCAACTGATCGTGCTTGAAGAGGAATCTGATGCAGATTTGGGAACTGATTTCTGGGACCAAAACTTATGGTTTTATCTTTGCTGTCAGATGGGCTTAATTCACAACTTCATGGAACAATTTATCAGTTTCCCAAAATTTTTGCAGTTGTAGGAACTTCAGTAAACATATAGACTTTCTATGTTAATTCTAGTTTATTCTACTCTCATCAAATAATGCTTTATTCTGAGTTCATAACAGAGAGCATATCTTGGGCCACTAATTACAAGCAAGTTTTCCAGCTAAACCTGACTGTTGGAGTGATGTAGGCTACTGAACCACGAATAATTAGCAAATTTACACATTGACGTTTAAGGCTATTTCATCACAAAATGTAATTCCACAAAATGAATTTATTTTGTCAATAAAAAAGACAGCTTGATTTTTTTCAATGTTCTGGCACCCTAAAATATACCATAATGTCAACAGTTGCCAAACAGACTGTTTTTCAGAAATGGGATTTCAAAACAGCATTCGAGTTTAGAATGTGAAACAAGATGAAACAGCCAGCTCTTTTGTGGGATTTGAGCTATTAAATCTCCACAGAGGCTTCGATATGGATGTAAGCATAATGCACAGTGCATGGAAATCTATTTTTAAATTACCATCTATCACTCATTAATTATTCAGGCATAAATATTCACTATGGATGACATTGGTTCAGGTGGAATAGGGTCACCTATGGCCCACATTGCTGCTCACAATGTGAAGACTGATGAATAATGGGCATAGAGAAAGCTCTTTCTACCACTAGCCCATAGGGCATCTACAGAGAAGCACTAGTAGTTGTTTAGTGGAAGGGGTGTAGAACAGGGGGTTACAGAGGTAAGATGCACCTAAGTGCAATAGGTGCTCTTGAGTTATTCAAACTGTGCAAGTATAACAAAGCTGCACAAGTATAACAAAGCTTGCATAGGATAAATTAATTTGGCATTATGTAATTAAAAGTTACTTCAATCTTGATATTGCACTTTGATCCAAGAAGAGCCATTCAGGAAAAGACTGTTTAAAGAATTCATTTTACTTTGCATTTAAAAAAATATTCTAAATGTCTGTGGAGTACATAAGACATTTACTATACCTACATTGAACGCATTAAGAATTGAGCATAGGATGGCTTTTGAAAACAATTAACCTTACTCTGTTACTCATATTGAGAATTAAATAATTAATGAGTTTCCAGCAGATCTGCTTACAGAATTCTACTTTATGTAGATGAACAGCATTTTTAGACTGTTTATCATCATGAAAGGCAATTTTAAAAGGAAGCATTGCAATCAACTATGGCTGGGTATAGCGCATTTCCTGTCACACGCACCCTGTTGCTCATCAAGTGACATGGATCCAAGCTGTTTGTTAACCACAGAAGAAGGAGAATCTGAAACAAAAACGAGATTTCAACTTAAAACATAAGCAGCAGATAACTGCACAGCAATGATCATATGTTAGTTTAAAATAAAAAATAAAAAGCAGCAACATAAGGAAGCTTTGGGTTTGTTTTATGAGCAGCCAGCCATATTGCACTTTCTAGGCATGACAAAAGCAAAGCCACTTGTTTCAAATCATTATGTATTTCTTTAGGCAGCCATTGAACAGCCTGAAGCTTGCTGACATGTCGATATTAAAAACGGCTGTCCATTACCAAGGATTTTATTATGTTCTTCAAATTTCTAACATGTCAGGAAAACCACTGAAGAGTTATGACTCCTAAAGCCTTTCCTCCAACTACCAAATGACACCAGTATTTCAAACTATGTTCTAAATGTAAATTTCAGAATATTGACACTTCAACATAAAATACTCAATGGCGTACCAGTATCTGCTATATTTATACCTATGAGCATAAAATATAAAAGATGAGACTGTTTACAGGTATAACAGCATATAGACTGTTTTTATTTTAAACCATTAAAGCACCAAAATACATCCCACTCATAACAGTTCAAGAGTTCTGCATTCCTAGATGCTATACTTCTGTGGCATCTGATGACTGAGAACATAAGTTTATCACAGTACCACACCAGTCAGTCTTCTAAAAATCCTCATGTAATCACAGAAAAAAAATATCCAAAAACCCAGAAGTGCATTTATTTCCACTGGATGCTACTGGTTAGTATCTATCACCAGCACTGCATTCACTGTGCAGACAAATGACAGGTGCAAAGTTCAGTATCTTCTGCGAGTCTATTTTCCTTGTCACCTCTGAAGACCACATCTTACTTCTGTATTATCTTAAGATGAGCTGATGTACATAAATTAGTGCAGTATTTGAAGGATATTGGCAAGGCTACCATATCTTGGTTCCATTTGTTAATCTTCTGTTACAAACAAATTCATGCTAAGATAAAAGGATTTAATATCCTCTATTATAAACTGAGTTGTAGTTTGCTAACATCACAGCATGCTAAAAGAATTTTAACATAAATTTAAAACCTATACAAGGAAAGCAATAAGAAGTAATACACTCTCCCCTACAGGAAGCTCACTTCTAGGTTTGGGCCAGAATCACCAGCATGAACTATTTTGTAGTACAGCCATAACACCTGCTAAATTGACAAAGCTAGTTTAAATACATATCCTCAAATGATACTTCCCTCCCAGCCATTGGTGCAAGAATCAGCCTGTTCCTTCATTACACTGATACCTAGCGTAAGGGAGGGAACAAGGTGTGAAGAACAGAGACCAGGAGAGTGTGAGGTGAGCTCAGTGTTTTGGAGGCTGGCTTGATTTGGTAACTGGGCTTATACAGTTTATTTACATGACTGGGGAACATAAAATTGGCCCAGCTTTGTCTTCACCTTTTTTCAGCCATCCCCATGCCTTCCACCAAACACATCTAAGCCAGACCACTGAATTTGTCATCTAGATTCAGATGGGATGTAGCTCTTAAGTGTGAGACTTGTAACATTAATATATTTCACTTTCCAAAAGTGAAGTGTACTTTACATGTAATTTCTAATTTAGAAGAGAAGTATTTACAGGAGAGTTTTTTCAGTGGAGTAGTAACCCACTTTTTAGAATGTAAATCAGAGGAAAAAAGCAGGTGTAAAGATGCACCATGTCATAAAATGATCTGCTTGTATTCCAGCTGACCCATCACAGGAAGGGGTACGCCCCTCTCAAGAGCAGGCTGGTTTTGATCACTGACTTACAGTTATGAAGTCCATGATTGGGATTAATTTGTATGAGAAGTGCTAAAGGGAGGAGAGGTCTTGGACAGCAGGCTGAGAAGACTGATTTTCCATCACGCTCTGTTCTTGCACTCCAATTCTTTCTATAAGCTTATATGTTCTTTTTTAAAAGGCGTATCATGCTGCCAAACATTTTACTTGTCTTGAAAAACTAATCTCATCAGCTCTTTAATTCAGACCAAGATGAACAGAAGACATATGACTAAGATATTTTAATTATAAACATAAGAAATTATATTTACTACACTTACCAGCACTTCTAAATTTTATTAAGACCTCATGTAATACAATGGTAAGTAAAAAGCAGGTATGTTTTACCATGTGCATCATTCAATCACAGTAAATAAAAATGAAAAATTTTCTAGGTAGTAGTCCATGCCAATCTAGGCTTAAACCTCCCACGTTTCACTATTATTTTGATGGCTTCTTACAACTTTGTGAATGCATTTCACTTGTACTAAGAGAATTTTTAAACAACATATAGGAAGCATCCTAAATATTCCATTTAACATGGTTAAGAAAAGAGCTCAGTTTGTAGCAATTTTAAAGTCACTTCTTTTCCTTTTTCAAGTCTTCTGAAGCCACAGATCACCAGCACCCCCTGAAGTGGCACTGCAGTCTGGAACCCCACAGCCTGGGCAGTGAAATAAACCTGACCATGAAACCAGCCTAGAGAAGTTCAGGTAAATGCCTCTTTTTTTAATATATGGCTTTGTTTTGTAAAAATTCTGAAAAAGTACTTTCATAATTTCTGATAAAGGTTTTGAAAAAAGTGTTACCAAAACTGTGCCATATAGTTAAAAAAACAAACAAAAATCCAAACTCTTACCTGAGCCTTCACAGGCTGGGTCTGCATCCCAATGCAGTTCACCACTGGTTGTAATGTCACCAGTACATTCTAAACTGGAACACCACTTAAAGAGGGAACTGGAGATTCATAAATTTGGGAAACCTCAAACAGAAAATAGAAGATAATTTTAAAGTCAGTTATATGCTGAAGGATCTTCCTATAGTTTGGGCAATCAGCACCTGACTTCAGCAAAATATTAGCATGCCACCTCTACTGATTTAGTTAAAAAAAATTTCCTCCTTATATCACTATAACACCAGCTCCAGTATAAGAGCCAGGCCTGAAGAAGTGAGTTTTTAAAGTCCTGAAGTGGACCTTAAACTAAGAAATTAAATACTTGTTTTAATACCTAGGAATAATTGCTCTGCACCGTGAATACACTCTCAGTTACATATTTAGGACTTCAAATAGACACATTTCTACATCTGATGTTTACAGAGAATGCAGAGAATCTAGTAATAAAAACTGCAGTCATCTCCTTGTTCTCCACAGAAAGCTTTAACAGAGAAATGAAGTTCCAATTTGTTCCACTTTAAAGACACTGACTGTATAGACTTTTGAAACAACCAGTTTAGAAAAAAAATCAGGTCAATCTGCATCATAGGTTCTGCAATATGTCAGAATGCACATGTATGTATATTCCACAATAAATGCAGTCTAAATCAAATTAATTTTTGCTTAAAACAGAAAGGTTCACATTAATTCATTATGCACACTGACCACTACAAGAACCCCCGATCTATTACTGATTCATTTTTTCTTTTCAGTTCAAGATCAGATGCTTCACATTTCTGTAACTTCTCAAATTGCATTCAATCCACTTAAAGTTCTCAAAAAGAGGAGTGATGTAGGTACTGGTGATGCATACACAGCATACCAGCATTGGGCAGAATAGCAATAACAGTAGGTTTAAAAGGTTTACTTTCTTTGTAGTTTGCATATAGCACATATATGCTGTTGTTTAAATACTGCATAGGATCTAAATGTTATGAAATGCCACAAAAATGTAAGTAAAACCTAGGCTTTGTTGGAGAAAGTATATCATAAAAAAAACCATAGTTCTCTAATTAAATGAAGTGGCTATCAAAAAAATCTGAATCTATTCAATACCTAAATCAAAGGCTTCAAAGGCTTGAAGACAAAACAGACCTGATGCATGCAGTATATACTGCTTCTAAAACTTACAAAAGTTTTACCAAATTTACACAATGCTTGAGAGGTATCCACTAAAACAAAGTCTCTTTGCCATCTGAGGATGAAGTATGTTTTTCCTCGATGTCAAATCAGCCCACTGTGAATCATTACACAGTTAACTCACACTCACATTCAACAACATAAACTTTTGATGATATTTTTCTAAATAGTGATGGCTAACTATTACAGATACAGCTTACAAATCTTTATGTACCTATTACAAGTCCTTAGACTAGGAGACAGAATATATAGACAGACTATACAGACTAATTATCTACTAAACCTGAAAAGCTTTCAGCTCTTGACATTTTCTACTGGTAATTTCTTACATGACTGGAGTATTTTTTCTCCACCCTGTGTCTACAGCTATAATTGAGCTTCTGTGATTGCAAAGATAAGGATTAGGAATGAAATACAGGTCAGAAGAAATGGCCTTAGTCTCACACTGAATTCCCCAAAAAATTGCAAGTGTAAATTATCCAAGCTTGTCAAGAGTAGGGGTTGAGAACTTGCAGCCCTGGGCCAGAGGTTATGACACCATTTCACATAGTGGCAGACACATTTGGGGGTGTCATTTTTTGTCTGAAAATTTACAACTACAGTGCCTGAAAACTAAACATCAAGACAGAGCATCAAAGACACCTTGAAGAAAAAAAAAAAAGATAGATATTGCCTCTGTATGGAAATTTATTATTATTATTAAAAAGCCCCACAAAACTAAGAACATCTTTTTCTCCTATCACATTTCTGAAATGCCAACTTACCACAGGGTTGGAAAACAATTGTCTCTATGGAGAAGCAAGAGACCAAATATCTGCAGCTCTGGTATTCCAAAAGAATAGATTGTGGATACACATCTTCCAAAAATAAGTCTTGGCAGTCAGAAAAAGGGAACAAACCAAAGTAACTTGCATAAAAAGAAATGAGCAAATACAAAGAATATATCCATGTCCAGAGTGCAGAAGTATTAAAAAGTAAGACAATGCAATGCTGATCTGGATTCCCCAGCAAAAGAAACAAGTTTCATTTGTTTGCTCCCACAATAAGGGAAGGAGGAATACAACAAGAGCAGCTGATGAAGCATATCAGGAAGTTCTTGTATTTACACATATGAGTAGAAAGGAAGAGGTAATCTTTTATCAAATTTCTTGAGGAATAATTGACCGAAATAACATTAAATATTTAAATTTGAATTTCTCATTTTAAATCTTCCACTATCTGTAATGCTGAAGGTAACAAATTCCACCAGACCAAAGAGCAAAAAGATATACATCCTAATGAGTTGGAAGTCAGATAGCAAAACTATTCCCCCTTCCTTTCCCCAGAAATGTTTCCATAGTGGTAAGCGAATCTATCTTTCAAAGCAATTACTTAACAAGTAAAATGGTTAAATTTTCAAATTCATTCTCATCACGTGAAGAATGAGGTAAATATTTGAATACTAGTTTCCTCCAAGGCTATATAGGTGTTACGTGGTTCCCTGGTGATCCCAAACAAAATGATAGGATCTTCCCATTAGTTCCCTTAAAATGCAAAGCACATGCGAACTCAAAAATCCAAGAGGCAGTGATGGAATCCAAACTAAATACAATACATCTCTGACTCCTAGTGAAAGCAATTACTCAGCTTAAAGCTTCAAATTTGTGTCAGTATGGATCCTACAGTATGTTGACGCACAAGCAACCAGGAGTAAAGAATTACATTGCATCCTTGAAGGAGCACTAAGAGATGGGCGAGACAGTATCAAGTGAAACCCAGACCAACATATACTTCAGAGGTAGTAAGATACCCACAGATATACCTCCAGCTGCAAATTCTACAGATATGGTTGTAACAAAACTTTTTTCCCAACTTCAACTGGAAACAATTTAGTAAAATAAATTTTAAGTCATTCCAAAAACAAAATGGAAGATCAAGATCTATTGCAAATAAGTGTTAGCTATGGTTTTGCCTCTATCAATACATATCTTTGAGTTAATAAATTCTGATGTTCAGTTTGCTGAAAAAAGTAGCTTTTGGATTTTTGATTTTTTTCCCCCTGGCAGGAAACTGCTGTCACCTACAGAACACTGCTACCATTATTTTTCTTGTTCTTCTGCTACAGGTAACAGGCACCTATGGCTGCCATTCCAAGGATAAACACACAGCCCTTCAGGTTTACTGGTTTCCAAACATTCTGAAAACTCACTGTAGAATTTTTTAGTGCATGAAGTTATTCAAAATTCAATAACTATGTATTGAAACTAGAGCACTAGCCACTGTTATATCATTGTTCTGTAAGGCTCCAGATAAATGAATAGATTGAACCATAGCAGGTCGAGCTGTGAATGTTTGACACAATCCTTATAATTTAGCCACACCTCAACTGTCACATAATTTATCCACAGAAGAAACATTGCTAGACATTACTTCTCAACACAAAATACGCTGATTTTTCACAGAGCATGCAGCTCACTCATTTTCACATAGTACCATGACAAAGTCTGTTTCAAGTTTATGCTGCAGTTTACCTCTTAGCTTTCTCAAATATGTCTCTTTTTATTATAAACATCTCCAAGGTTTTCTTGTAATCATTTTTAATCTCAATAAGACAGGAGTAAGAGGATGGTGAAATGAAAAGTCACTATTTAAAAAAGGAGAGCATATCTGGGGACTTTGGCTTGTTCTATGTATTTTCACTATACTTACTGTAAAACCATAGCATATAAGAGTGTCAAAATTCTGTTTTACAGAATCATTACCCTGATTTAGAACATATGCTAAACCAAAGCCAAATCTTAAATGTTACCATCAGATACAATTAACACTGAAATGCAATTTTAAGTGTGTAAGTACCTTAGTCTATTCAGGACACCGCCATTTGTTGCTCAACTGCTCTAGCGAACATTGCACATACCTGATATCATGCACCTAGGAAACTTTCTTCATGTAGTATCATTTAGCTATATAATCCAAACATGTTAGACAAATGAAAACTGTCAATATTGCTCTTTCCCTAACCATGTGATGATAAACACCACCACATGCAAGGTAAGACAAGCAGCAAATGCATTAACTCTCTCGTTCTGGAAGAGAAGCATCTCAGCAGACAACAGCAGCACAAACTATAACTACGTTAGCTGCTTTAAGAAACCTTGACAAATGACAACCTGATGTCTGAGGGTCCTGTGAGGAGCCCTTAGAGGAGGACTGATCAGAGGAGGACGACTGTGGTGCTGAACCCTCAGCTAGCTCTCGCTGTCTCTGTTGTTCTGCCTTCTTAAGCCTCAGTCGTTGCAGACCCCTACGGATTATAGCTAACTCAGGTCCCATTAACTCTGACAAACGGGGAGGGAGGGGAGGGAAAAAAAAAAAAGAAAAAAACGTATGTAAAAGAAGCATTGAACATAAAATATACAGAACAGGGAGGAGGGGTGGAAGGACTGACCACAGAGAGAAGCAACAGATACTAAGTGTAATTACAGTGAAAAAAATTATGTAAATCATTTACTAACATCCAGAAATTATAAAATAAAGTATTGAAATTGTCTGTCTCTTCCTAAATGCATGGATCACGGACTTAAAGTTCATGAGTCATGTCATAAAATATACCCACCTCCCCATCTCCAACACTTAAACCATTTAACAAATAATTATTTAATGAAAATAGATAGATCCTGACTGATTCAAAACAAAGCAAACAGAAGTATTCATTTTCATATTCCTAACACATATAACAAATGAGAATATTTGTGGTGTGAAATTATGCAACTGTGATCTACAGGTAAATTTTCAAAACGTGTGTGATAGCTTCCTGGTGTGAAAAAAAAAAAACCAACTAGTACAATTTTGTCCAAAACAAACCTGTGAAAAAAGTAAACTGGGACTATGGAAATAGGTGGCAGAACAGCATCTAATCAAAAAATACATTTTACCATGAACTCATTTTTTATCTCAAGACATTCCCAGTGGGTGAGGATTCAAAGTCTGAAAACACTGTTAAGTGATCCTACAGAGAAAGTAATTTATTGGTTCATAAACAATTCTTAGCATCATTCTCTTAGACTATTCTTTCAGTTCCACCTTTAGACTCCACTGTTTCCATCATTTTGTCTTTATTCAGTTATACTGTTTTAGCATGTACCAATCCACTGTCTGATTAACTATTTTTCGCAAACTGCTATAAAAGTACGTGTCCAAGTAATTTTTTATTCTTTCCATGCTCTTTGCAGATTTTCTCCACTTACACAAGTGCTGTACAGCAAGCACTTCTCTTTATACAACACAGATTGTGTCTTTATTAGCAATAGCTGAAGCACAACATTGACCTGAACCACGGCTGAACTACTCTCACCTATAATACAGTAGGGTAGAGAAGCTAATTCAGACTCAAATGCTCTAGCTAGTTCTGCCATAAACTGCTAGCTTAGACCTATCCTGAAAGTATTTATATCAAGGACACTCTGGAATATTTTGAAGATATGAGGAAATCTGCAAAGAAAAAAAAAAATCAGTACTATGAAGTGTTAAAATACTACATTGATGTATAAGCTTTCATCCAAGCAAAAGCTTTACAAATATTCTGTAACCCTTATTCACTTAGTGAAGCAAGTAAATTTTAATTTTTCTTTCATAAAAAGAAACAAACCCAAAGACATAATCCAGTCATTCAAAAATTAGCAGGAGGCACCAGTTAATATCAAATAGTCATGAGCTCTAATATCCTCAGTCTAATACCACTCCTGGGAAATACATCCTGCCAGTTTATGGTTGAAGCATAACAAGAAGGAAACGTATATAATTCCTGAAAGAAATATGGCATCAAAAAGATTTGTTATGAATAGTTTTCGTGTGCCATGAACATTTATGGATGTTAGAACTCCAAACAGTCTAGAAATGCTTTTAAGGAAGTTTCAATGATGTCTAAACTTGCATTTTTCAGTACTTGCTGCTGATTCAGTTCCACTCAGTCCAGAGGCAGTTACAATTTAAGATGTAACAAGTTCAAAATGTAAAGAGACAACTACTATCCTGAATATATTCAATGACACCATCTTTTAACACATTTCAGAATCTCTAAGCAAAGGTTTATTTTGCCAGCAAATGAAGTGAGGAAAGAGAAACGGAAAGAAAAAAAAACAGCTATTGCCACTTTCCCATTCAAAATTTAAAAGAAAAGTTACCTTTTATCAGGACAGACATTAAAATTAAACTTTGTCCTAATTAGTCAATTGCCCCCTACCTCCCCTCCCAATGGTACCAATCTGGAGTATTATTTATGGGGAAAAAAGCATTATTATATTTTACAGTTTGTTGCATCTGATGTTTATTTGTGGCTTAAAACTACAACATCTTAAAACTAATGTAAAAAATGAATTAACGGTTTCCACTGAATGGTCCAAGAAGGGCAAGAAAATAAATTTGTTATTTTTTCCTTAGTGACAGGCATTAAAATCTCCAGCAATTATTCTGTCTCATGATAAAAAAAAATATAATTATTCAAACATACTGACAAGAACAGGCTACTGAAATTTTGCACTGATCTTGCTGATTATTTTCAACTTACTCAAATGTTCCAACTGTATTCTTCTAGAATATACATTGTGATAAAGAGACTTATCCCAACAAGCTCCAGCACTGAACCATTTTTGTCCTGACTATTTTGAACATGTACTTTTTTAAAACATTAAGAGATTAAGTAATTCAGATGTAGAAGCTCAAATGCTCACCACATGGCATATTTTCTGGAACACCATACCAACAATATATCTGAATTATAATATATATGCAAAAAAATACTGCTATTTCAAAGACAGGATTACCACCAGCACCTGTGTTCAGTACAAAAATCTCTAGAAATTATTTCTGGAAATTTGTTTATAAGTCTGTTCCATTCTATAGTATGAATTCATGCTCCAATTCTAAATAATTCACTACCTGAAAACACAGTCTTCATTTGCTAACTCTTTGCTACAATATTCAAACTCATATCTACCACCACCTTAAGCAAAACGATGGCTGAAAGCCTCTCACTTTCCTTCTTCTGTTTTCCAAAACGCTTACCCTGTCATCCGTCTTTTACAACACACCTCCATCTGGTCTTCCTACTACCATTTCTATTATCACTTTCCCTATTCCATCACCCCAAAAAGCAGCAGGTTTTATTCACCTATAAATGCAGCTAAACAAACCCAGGGAATACTGTGGTTGATGCAGAGTGCAGTGTTTTCACATTTGTAGATCAGAGATGAAGTCTCATAACTGAGCACTGTCAGGGGTTATGTAAGTACACAAACATTGCACAATGGAAATCCACATTCAAGCTTACCCATTTATAAACCCACTGCTACTGCTCTGCCATGACCTGCTCCCTCTTCCCAGGAGCTTTCTCTCTCCCTGAACTTACCCATGTTACCCAAAGACTTGTTTTACAGTAACTTAAGTGTTTTAAAAGCAATGCAAACTAGACAAGATGCTTACTAGGTGTGCAAACATATAGTACTATTAAGTTTACTCCTGCAGGAGTCCTGTGCACAATTTAAAGATGGCACCAGGTCCTAACACTTAAATCTCCAATACAACAATAAAGAATACCAGATGAAGTTTGTTTTCTTTCTTTCTTTCTGTGGGTTTGGAGTTTGGGGGGGTGGGTATGGTGACTTTTTTTTTTTTTAAAGAATCAGCAGCCAATCTGACACCCTGTTTAGGTGTAGTCAAAGAACCTATCAAACATTACACAGTAAATTAGAAAGTATCCTGTCTGTCAACAAAACAATAGCCACCCCCCCTTTTAAAACTGAACATAGAGAGTCTTAAACCCAAAGTAACACTGGGAAAGAGGAAACGCTTTTAGAAAAGAGCTAGATTATGAAATAACAACTTCAGCTTCATGCTAGCAGAATAAACTTTGACTTAGAAATTCAGATTCAGAGAAAAGGAGGAAAATGCTTTTTCTAGTCAGCATACATTCTTTAAAAAGCAGGATAGAAAATGCATAATTTCAGAAACGCTCTATAGTGCATTATCATTATGCAACACACAAAGTTTCAATGACATAGCTTGAAGAATTTATTTTTAATAAGGGCCATACTCTCCTGGCCACTGTAAGCTTCAGATATACCATATACTTTATAAAATAAAGAGATCAAATTTATCCAGTAATAGTATGTGTGTTCTTTGGTGGCTACCCCTCTGTACCAAAGATAGTTGCAGCTAAAGTGGGTTACATTGAATTACAATGAATTGGGTTACAATGAATTAGAGCCCTTCATTTTTTGTGTATGTATTGTGAAAAACTTGAGATTGCAGAAAACTGACACCAATACAAAACACAGGTGACTAAAAGCCTCTGCTACTAAATAAATTTTCCAGTATTCACTTATTCTAGAAAACAGCATCTGGGCTGTGTGTATTGTCATGCTTCTGCTCACTGTTTATTTTCTCTAAATAAGTATCAGACTACTTGCAAGGTTTGAAAGGGCAGGGATGATACATTTAATGTATTTCAACTTATGTCTTTTGCTTCCCTGTCTTTCCGATACCTAATCATTTCTCACCTGTCCCAAAGATTTTGGCTGCAGCAGCCACAGTACACTGAATGGCACACTTTTCCCTGGGAAATCCCCATCTCTCCCTCACTCCAGAACATCCAATTTAGGGCCTGAAGATGCTATCAGTCATCTTTTCCAATGACAAAGACCTGGATTTTTTACAACAGAATTGGACAAAAGTTGTATTTATACAAAAACCATGGTATTTAAAAATAATCAAGTCTGAACCTGTAGGTGTTTTGGATCATGTCAGCCTTTCCACCATAACTGTGAGGCCTAGAAACTCATTTTTAAAAAGTAAAAATAAACTCTCGTGCACATATTTAATTCTAAAGGTTGTGGCATCTTTTCCTGCATAGAGATGGAAAAGGGCCAGTCAAAGCATAAGATGCTCTTTTACCACCCAAATAAGTTTCTGACATTAGTTAGTGTTAAGTTAACATAACAGTGTTAATGTCAGAATAATGTCAGAACAATATACTTTCTTCTTTTTCTCACAAGAATGTAAGTTTATATCAAAAACAATGAGTTTCTTCAAGATATACAAACTTAAAAATCAATGTAGTATAATTTATTAACCTATAATGGAATATCACACAAGGTAAGCCCTATATATCCAGATATTTTTGAGAGGCAAAAAATAAAATTGCTGACTCTGAAATGTTGAAGATGCAGATTCCTACTGAAGGAGACATTCTCTACTTCCTCTGATTATAACAGGCATAATTTCTGCTATTCATTGCATTGATGCTGCTACAGCCAAATCACAGTTGAAAAAGGCATGGTGTTACTTATACTCCATCAAGAGAACAGTAGGTTTAGAGAAAGCAAGCAATAATTTTTTATTTCTACTTCAGAAGACAATACTGGTTATCCCCTTTTGAGATTCCTTCTTCAGACAAACATATACAGCTGATGGTACTTAACTGGTATTGGTATATTAATGATACTGATGGTATCTTTAAACCACAGCTGCAGTCACTTGGTAACTATAAAATACCTAGTCTCATTAAGGATGTGCAAGAAAGAAAACAGATTGAGATCAATTACCCAAAATATCCTAAAATAAAATTGCTTCTTATTGAAAGCATTTTTCATAAACAATGACAAGATGGATTTCTTCTCACCAGACTGATGGAGCACAGGTTGAGCTGAGGCCCCTAAAGAAGGCCTTTGTTCATTATCAGGAGAGGACAATAATGAAGTTGAAGGGGGACTTTCTGTTGAAGATGATGTTGAAGGAGCTTGGGCTGACATTGTAGAAGAGGAAGATGATGGAAGTTGTTCAGAACCATCTACTTCCATTGCAGTTTCTGATTCTGTACTAGGTGGCACGTTATTAGTAGCAGGAGCATCTGTCCGGTTAGTCCCACCTTTGATTAAAAATAAAAAAAGGCAAGAAAAACAAGAGCTCAAAGGTAAACTTACTCTGTCGCTATGCATTCCTTTGCATTACCATTCATATGGCAAACAAGTGTACTCAGTTCTTCAGAATGCACTAAAAATTTTAGTTTACACTTCAGAAAGGTTGATATTCAAGGCCTGTACATCCAGCATAAACATACTTTCTGCTGTAATTATTATTCTTGAAAAGAAGGAAATCACCTCTGGACCGTGATCTTCCTCGTCCTCGATTACTTTGTGCAACTTCACTAGCTTCTTCAAACCATCTTGACAGCATATCTGACATCCTTTGCATTAGAGAGACATTAGGACTTTGCTCCCCTGTAAAACAAGTAATGCTAAAGTTTCATCTACAAGTTTACAAAAGCATTCATTTTTTTCTCTCCATTTCTTCTTCCATAGAAAACCCCTGCACTGTAAGTTTCATATCTAGTAATCCCCTGAACCATCTCCTTTTTTCAGCACAACAGTTCAGCAAGAATTGCCAGCTGAACACAGCACCACATAAAAACCAACAGTCCCTCTTCCTTCTCTGTTTTACAGTTACCTGCAGCTTTTGTACACATGACATTGTGAAATCTAAGTCATTCAGTTTTAAATGCCAGTTAAATAAGTTAAGAAAGCGTAGATTTTTATGTTTTTCCATCTAATTATAATGTTACCAATTTTACCATTAAACAATGAAAGAGCAAAAAGACTACCATAAAACTAGCACATGATGCTTTTAAATTTCCAACAGCCTTTTTCGTGACTTAGATTCTCCTCATAGGTACAATTTAATACAACAGAAGAGTTCTTTTAGGGATTTTCATTGGCACATTTTGGATCATGTGTCAGGATTGCAAAGACTCTCAAGCAGCAAAATCTTTGACATACTTACTTGCAACATAACTCATTTTATTACGTATGAAACAAAAGTTGTTTCAGGAGAGAAGACAGGAAAAATTCCATTTGTGAAGTGCTGAAATATAATATTTGAATCTAAGTGGTTTTTGTATTCTGTGAAATATTGTTGTTTGGTTTGGGTTTTGGGGGTTGCGGGGTGGTGGTGGGGTTTTTTTGGTATTTATCTTCCAATAGAAGACTGTTCCACTGGACTGGACCATTCCACTCATACTGCAGTAAGAGCTTCTGCTGGCCCCTTAGCCACTTTGGAAGTATGCTGTGTTTAAGCAACTTTTGGAAAAGTTTTGTAATTGAAGACCTTCAGAAACTGAATTCCTGTGAAGTACAATTACTTATCAAAATACATATATGAAAAATATTTTAATACCCTATGTACAAAAGCTAACACTGAAAGAATCTGAAGCGTACTTGGGAAGAACACACACAGTGAGAACATGCGCCTCAAACATCTGTGCTGCTCCCTGCACAGATGTCATAAAAGCTGAAACACTGATCAAATATCTGGAGCAACTGATTATCTTTCAGGACTGCATATAACCTTCACTGCTAGGATATAGCTTGAATATATCTTTGCTGGACCTTGTTTTTAGATTATTTATTATTATTTAAAAGACATTATTGGGAATAGCGAAGGGAAGGGGAACACACCAACCCACCCCACCCCCAGAAACACAGTGCCCCTCATTTTTGGGCCCCAATGCCCTTGTCTACCCTCATTTCCACACTGCAGGTCTCTGACCCTTCCATGAGATCTCTCATTCCCTCCTATACCCTAGGCAGAGGAGCTCTGACCTCAGAAACTTAAAACACACGTAAATGGAATGCAATAGCTGAACAGACAAAGGATGGTTACTGATGGGAAGACAGGGCAACGAACAGTTAACAGAAAAATAAGTCACAGGTCACCACATGCTTAACTAATGCAATATAGTTATTCTCAGTCACTATACAGTTGTATCAAATAACACACAGTAAAGATACTGAAGCTTTGTTTTGAGAAAATAAAAATCTAGCCAATGTCTATACTGTACAAGTCTACTGGAGGAGTCCTTTTTACTCAGGCTTTATTTTTTCCTCAGCAGATTCACTTCATATAATGGGGAAATAACAGCTAGGACACTGGAGATACTTAGTTGAAAAAGAACGTAGCTAAAAAGTAACTTTGTGCAAAGCCAAAGCCGCAAGTAATTTTGACGGGAAAAGACCGCAACAAAAATGATAGCAAAAGTGTTCCTAATGTGAGGAGGTACACAAATAAGGTCTGTGGAATGAAAGCACCGAGTAAGCAGAATGTAACACTGTTAGTAATCAAATCCTGTGCTATTAGAATAAGAAGCACATGATCAAACTAAGAGAGCAGTTTAAAAGAAAGGAAAGAAAGTACTTCACACAGCAGGCACTGAACTTCTGGAATTTTTTGCCATAGGAAATATTATCAACAGGTTCAAAAAAGGATTATAAAAACTCACAGGCAGTAGAACCATACACAGATTCTAAAGGAACAGATGGGAACATATCCTCTAAAGTTTCTAATCCAGTAATTCTGAATACTGGGGGAACAACAAAGGCAACAGACTAGGATAGAGGACAGGCTCATGTTCTCTCCCTAAACAGCATCTTCTATTGCCTGTGTCAGATACAGAATCCTATGCTACATGGACCATTAGTCTGATACAGCTAGACACTTCTATTCTAGTTTGGGGAATCAGGAAGATGAGAAAACCAACACAGAAAATCTGGAAAGGGAAACGGGAGGCAGAAAAGGCAGACAGATTTAAGGGAGCTAGAACAAATACTTGTACCCCACAACCTGTCAGATACAAACAGAAACACATCATTAAACGAAGAGTAAGATGAGTGACAGAGCATCCTCTGCCCTGTTTTCATATCCCATTTTCTGATGCTAAAGCATAGCTTTGGAAATGCTCTATCTACTGAAACCTCAAGTAATTGAGTAATATATTACAAACATGAAAATATAAGCATAAAAATATAGTCAATACATGTGTTTTATAGAAAAAGTGAAAAATAAGGTATTATTATCCTATTGCTTTGAATTCCAGTCCCCTGATGTAACCGTTACAGAGCATTTCCTTTGTAACTTTGATTACATATGGGGCTTGACTACAAAAAGGGTAATACTTATTTGTGTTCCTACATGACCAATGCAATGAAGTAAGTTCCACTTGATTCATATCAGCTTAACTGAAGCAACATAAGTTTTCTGGTAAGAGTACTTTCAATTTATACATTTTAAAAAAAAAATCACTGCAGAATAGCAGTTCTATGTTAAATTCTAAGAAAACCATCTTAAGGCCTGGCTGATTCTTAAAACATGGACAGCTTAACCTGAATCACTTACATATTTCAGGAATTTTCAAGAAAAATTGGAAAATAAAACCCAAACCAAAATGAAGACAGACACCCAACAAAAAACCAACCAAAACAAAACACATAAGCAAAGACAAACACCCCCCCACAACTGCAAACACTTTACCATCTCTTTCTCGTTCACTCTCAGGCCTTGCTCTTGGACCAGTATCTGACCAGTCCCCTCTTAGCCGCAAACGTTTCACAGGAGGTTGCCGTAACTAGAAATAAAAAAAAAAAAATTTAAAAAAAAAAGAGAAAGGCATTACAATGCTATTTATGTTGGACAACACAGAATTCTAAGTCTAACTATAAACGTAACATCTCAATTTTCTTAAGTTACATAAATTCGTACATCACAAAAAACTGGAACGTCAGCCATATGTTCAGATGAACTATGAATAAGTACAACACTATCAACTGAATGCAAGAGTTTTAGCTACACAGTTCAGTCTAAATCAATGACTCTCAGAACTAAGCTTTTATTTTATGCAATACTAACTTTACTATGTAATTGAGCCTTTCCATACTGAGCAATAATAAAAATATTCCCCTCTTCGTGTTAAAAAACTATATGGCAGCCTCAGTTTAATGAAATGTGGATTTGCAATTAAATAAAAGGAAAAACAATCAGACATTAAAAAAACATAGAAACTTTATGAAAATAAACTTTAGTTTCTTTTTTAACCTGTGGGGTTTGAAAATATTTATAACATGGGGCTTTTTGCAGCAGGAAGTATAGAACAAGTACTATATATGCAGTGCTACTTTCAGAGACTTGAAAAGAAAAACAAGTGCTTTGAACATTCAGAAATGCAGTTCAGAGTTTAAAATTAAGTGTATTGATTGGATATTTATGGCTTAAAAAAAGTAAATAGTTGTGCTGACAATTTTAAATTAAATGCAAAACCCCTGTGGTGCAAGCATATTAAAGTGGTAACTTTCAGGAGCCAGCAGATTCAGGAAGAATCCTTCTACTCTACATATTTTAAAGCCAGGCTGAAATAAAAATATCATTTCAGTAAAATCATCCAGCAAGAAGAGACTACTGGATATATTCTGTGCCTACAAAAGAAAAGAATACATAGGATCTGTTATTCACAGGTGGTCACAATCTTTTTTCTCTATAGCAACTGGGCAGTCAATTCTCCACCAAATTACTTAACATCAGATTAACATTACATAGAAGAACGGGAAAAGTGCAGAACCATTTGTTCATCACATAATTTTCCTGGGTTCCTCTTCGCTTTCTCCTGCCTCAGTGAGGTAACAGTGTAACTCAGCCGGACATTTTTTCCTTAGTCCTGTGAATCTACACCCCCTTCTGATCAACAACGTTTGTACTAGTAATAGCAGCCTATGGCCTGGTAAATATAGCATGGTCATTGCTAGTAACAGGCCACAGGCTTAATTTGAAGCTAACACCACAAGCCTCACCCTTCTCAGGCTTTGTCTGGACTTCACTTGCTTGGAGCTTTCTTTTAACTCATTTAGCTGCAACAGCAATTATCTGGTGACCAGGTGATTATCACATAGTTTGCTTTAGTTTTGCTTAATTTGCATTGATGTGTGGGGTACAACCTCTTGTTAACCCTTTGGATATATACAGGAATGCCAACTAGGTAAACTCTGCAATAAAGAACTACCTATGACCGCAGGATACTGATGCAGCATAAAGTAGTACTGGCATGGGCTGACAGCAGATATCCCGCAGGTGTGGACACAGGGGGCTACCAGAGACACCTTCTCACTGTTGGCTGTTAACTGTACTATAAAGGTTGTACCCAAGCAACAACTGTTGTAGGGGTAACAACAAGGACAAAGAACAAGCATTTAAAAGCAAATACACGCCATATTGGCAGACAAATAAAGTAAACACATCATGTAGAATGTGTTTAAAAAGTATAAAAATAGCCCTCAAGCAGACTCTTCAAAAAAAGGAGGAGGAAAACATCATGTTTCTGCCAGCACAGACGAGGAAGAAATCTCCATCATTATCATCACACTCACCCTCCCAGTGAAGACAGCAGGATGCTGACAACTCATTGTAAACTCCCTTGAGGCCCCTGTCTCAGACTAAAGGTAATGACCTCAGGATACAGAGGAGCTTGTGAAAGGGTGACCATAATGCCAGAAAAAAAAAAAAAAAAAAAAAAAAAGGAGCGGATGGTTGGAGGACTGCAGGGGGAGGGGGAGAGATGTATATAACTTTACTGTAGTTAAAGAGATTTGTTTTATATTGATCAGAAAATTTAGACTGGAAGGGTCAGCATCGTTGTAGTTGAGCTGATACTAAACAACTGCTTGTGTTTTGGATACAACTGTTGAAATTGTTAATACTGCTCAGTAGCAGTGGCTCACCTCCTCGATCTAAACATCTTGTACCCCCCTCATCTCTGTCATTAAATGACAGCTTTTAACAAAGAGTATTTATACTTGATTTCACGAACATGCTTTTGGTGCCATGGAAAATAACAGAGCATACACCTCAGTTACAGGAGTGACCTGCCACCCTTGCTGATCTTATAACCTGAGGTTCACGTAGATGCCTTCTCATCTTTAGGAGTGGGGAACCAGGCAAGAAAGAAAACCAGTGACAAAATACTGTAAATATATAACTAAATATATTGTAGATATGCAAATTTTGCAACACAATCTACTTGTCACATCTCAATCTATGAACAGCAACACTGATTTAAGATTAATTTAAAAGGAAATACAACTGATACAAGTGTGCCACAAGAAAAAAAATATAAAACATGAAAACAGGTCATCTTAATCACTTGCCTCTTCCCGTCTCTCTTCAGCAGAAGGAACTTTAAGTTCTCGTGCTGTGTCATCCTTGGGATCAAACAAGTATATGTAATCTGAGGAGTAGCTAACAAGGATCTCTTGACCATCTTCACTATAACACAGAGACGTTACTCTGCAGGATTTGTTATTGAGATGAGGAGGAACAAAACGTGCCACCATTCCAACAGTGCCCCTACCAGCATAATTCCCTATATTTAAAAAAAAAAAAAAAAAGGGGGGGGGGGGGAAGAGAGAAAGAAATGACACATTTACTATTGCAAATTTTCAAAAGCTTCAATATACTTATTTAACATCCAACAAAAGATAAAAGCTAAGTATCCTGTAGCTTTTGCATTAAACTGGATCTGGATAGTGACATACCAGACCTTACTAGTATTTTATATTTTGTTTACAATCACTACGTACATTTTTTAAAAAAGATGAAAACACACACACAAATATAATTCATGTATCACACACCCATCCCATGATGGTGTGTGGATGCTACCTGTTGAATGTAGTACAAATGGAAATTTTGGAACCTAAGAACATTTACACAGTAATAATGAAATCTATACCTACACCCAAATTAGAAAGGAATTCATTATATGAAACTTGGAAAGTTTAGGACACGTATCTCCTCTTTTCTACCCAAAATATTTTTGAAAAGTACTAGTTTTTTTTCTTTGAGATATAACAATGTCATTTTGAAACTACAGAACTATACAATACATTGCAGTTACAACTCACCTCCATTCCACACACCAAAACATTCTTAAATTCTAGAATTACAAATTTGTGACCAGATAAAAGTTACCTATAAGAAGATCTAACACTGAGAAAAAGAGACTGTTCCAAAACCTCATAATTTGCCATGTAACTGTTTCCCGCATGGCATATCTGTTGTGGCTTAGTATGTGCAACAGTCTGTCCTTGACCACAGGTAAGTTCAGAGTTTATCATCTCACACTACATAAGGACTGAAACAGAAAGTTTTAAATGAAAATCAAGAGTTTGCTCACTAGTCATAGAATACCTCACCCCTTAAAAACAAATTAAAAAATCCTCACAAAACTCCAACCCCCAACCCCCCCAACCAAACAACAGAACACTACACCAATATATCTAGAAAAATTAGTCTTCAAGATTCTGGCTTTTCTCTCCTTTACTGTATAGGCCTGCATACCTGAATTAATCTTATTCCTGTATTGTTACAAGGGCAGGTACATAGTACCTTTTAATCAACCCCCCAGAATCTGTTCCTCAGGCACTTCTCAGAATCTTGCTGACCACTGTGATGAAAGGGAAAGATCTTACAAAAACATTAGCCTGATGAGAGGGGTGTTTTTATGTTTACTGAGTTATCTTTACTGTTTCCTTCCTCCTCCATCACAGTCATCAACAGGAAAATACTGCAAGAAATGACAGATTTTGTGACACTGATTACTTGCATGAATGTGTATGCACAGCTAGTTCATACTAGTTCATATGTGTCCAAACATGCACTGGTCATACATTACAGGAAAGAGATGCATTAGAACTATATCATGGACTTTTGCTTGTCACCTGAAATTTTTTTATAAAATTCTTAAGTAAGCACCTGAAGCATGATAGCTTTCACCTGAAGGATTTGTAGTTTTTCAGTGGAAATTATGTTAGATATAGCAACAACTACTGCAAAGGTAAGCATATTGCATGACATCATAGAATTCATAAGATCCCTTCCCGTAAGAAGCAACACATTCCAGCATGGCAGAGTACAAGATAAGAACTTAATTAAAATTCAGGTGGACCACTGCAGACTGCAGTCTAGTTTTTTTTGAATCTTGGAATCACATGTCTCAAAATAAAAGACATTACAAAATGTCTTTTTCTGCATTCAATACATAATGTATTCCAAAATGGATGAAGATATTAAGTTTACTTACTTGAAGATTTCTGTATTAGCAAATATTAGAGTGAAATGACTACTATTACAAAGCATAGTTCTCAAAGAAAGCTATACTTCATTCAGTATCACACGTCAGACATTCACCATATATTTTGAAAAAAAGAACTTGGAATTGGATCTACAAGTGGTTAGAAAAGCTTACCGTAAGGTATGGTTCCTACCTGTTGCTCTCGTACCAAGCATTCGCCGATCATATATTCTTACTGAGCTATCAGAACAACCCACAGCAAGATAGTATGGGATTGGTGGACAGATAGCAACGGAAGTGGCAGCACGCCGACAGTTTATTAAAATATCCTGGAACAAACAAAAATACAGCATTCAAATAATAGCTCTGAACATTTGAAGTATAGTTCTGGTTTTTTACTTCAGGACACAGGCCCATGAGCCAAGGAGGCTTTGAGAAAGCTAGGTCTGGCCCTGTGAAGATAGATTGTAAATATGTCAAACAGAAAAGCCACTGCAGAGAAGGAAGACCATCAGACAGAAATACAGCACGAGATCAACTAAAAAAGAAAAACAAACCAATCAAAACAAACCACAAACAAACATTTAAGAATAGGTAAGCGTAACAACTACAGATTTATAAGCTAGCTTGCACCTTGGATTTTCCTAGGGAAACATAGATAGCTGTTGAGTCAGAAGATCACTAAATGTGCAGAAGCAGTCTAAATTAATTTAAAGGATTAGAACAGTATTAATTTAAAGGATTAGAATAGAATTTCATCTATGGGCAGATAATTGGATAGAGGAAAAGAAAGAAAGAAACCCCTAGAACTGGTAAATATGCACAAAGCAGAATAAAATTAATTGAGAGTAGTACACATACTTTGGTGTCAGTTTTTCTCTAATTCAATATTATAACTGTTTCTGAAATTCAAACACAGTGGACACCACCAGTACCTTACCTTCTTGGGACTAATAACAGTGATAATTTGATCTAGTATAATTCATTACCAAATCTTTTCTTATAGAGGGACAAAGGATGCTCAAGAACATAAGGCTGCAGATGATTTTCAAGGTTCATTTTTTGCCTCCAACTCTGCACTCTGTCATAACTAATGTAAACCAGATTTCAACACAGAATCTTTTCTACCATATCTGAAGCCTCACACCAAAGCTCAAACTAAAAAATACCTCAAATACCTCAAAAGAGGTATTAAAATAAAATAAATAAATAAAACAAGAAAGAAAGAAAGAAAACAGACTCCCCAAACTTTTTTTGATTCTTGGGAAACATGTTGTCATCTCCACCAACGACCCTGAAATCTATTATTTCTAAAAGCCTTACCAGAATTCATATCCTATGTTTGTATGATGTACAGCTCTACATTTAGGTCATCTTTATTAAAAGATTTCACTCTTACATCTTTACAATCTTCCTTTGTGCAACTTGTTTTGATTCGAGTATCAAACCATCTTACAGTGCCATCTTCACCACAAGAGAGGAAAGTATAGGGATCATTTGGTACTGTCATAATCTGCTCAAAAAAAGAGAAAAGTATTAATACTCCCAGAAATACCTTTAACTTCAAAATAAAAGCATCATCATTTTGAGCAGCAGTAAAGACTGAAGCAACTACAACTCAAGTCAAGCTTTCTATTGAAATAAAGAGGAAAAGTGAAAAACTGCTGATGTTCATTTTCAAGGAAAGGTTTGAGCTGCTGAAGTTAAAACAAACTGTGGAATGCCACATAAGATTAAATATTTATAGGTCAAAGCTTACAGTTATTTCTATTATCTTTTAATAAGCCACATACATTTACTGCAATCAGTTTTCAGACAAGTAATCGATTTGCTGCAATAATTCAACAGAAGCTCAGTTTATTTTCTACCAAGTAATAGAAGACAATAACAAATAAAAGCCTCAGAAGTCAGAACGACATGAAAATAGTAGATGACTTATTTCCACTGGGCCATTCCTTTATATGCAAAATAGTCCCCTGAAGTAGCTATGCATTAAAGGCTGTTACTAGCCTACCCCCTCACTGCATTTTTTTTTTTTTTTAAATTTTTAAGAGAGTACTGTACTGCACCGTTTTCCTGACCTCAGTCCTACTCTAACTAGGGAGAACTCAGTTGGAGTCTCAGATGTATGGCTTCACTCAAGAAGGCCTTCTTGAGACAAATTAAAAAGGCAAGCAACCATGTTAAAGCTGAATTCCACAGGTCAACGAACGCACATGAAACAACATCCTTTTATGGGCTACCCCTTAAATACAAAACTGAAAATGTTGTAGAAACTACCAGTATTTTTCTTTTCCTACACTACTGCTACTATCAATAACTTCATAGAAATTTATAAAGCTACAAAAATCACTAGTAGCATAATATGCTAACTCAACACATAGCAAATGAGTGATTCTTTAATACTTTTTATGTGATGTTTTATTTTCCACACCCTCTGCCCCCCCAACTCTTAATGAAAATAACTTATGGATATCTGTAAATCTCTCTACCTAAAGTGGGATTACAAAGGTAATCTCTGCAGGATTCAGCATTTCTTCTTGTAATGCTCAGTATGTTAACTCAGACAATGTGTGCTGTGCCGAATCTTACTGCTGACAAACAAGTACAACAGACAGAACAAACCCAAGGTTTTAATAACAATGGAACAATAAACTTCTGAGCTATGACCATTATTCTTCAGTATGCTAGCGTAATATAATTGAAGAGTGTTTTTTCACTACACATTCACTCAAATTAATTTTATTAGTGAAGTTATAAAAGCCAGCAATTGTTCTTCGATCCACTAAATCCTTCCAGCATTTTTGCTGTATTTTGATGCAGAGTTTGCATTGAAAACATTCACTTTGTTCCAAGAACGTTGCTGAACGTGGTATAACACAGCAAGCTCTTATTTCTAGTCGCTGTATTTTAGTTTTGTTCACACTGATACTATTTCACTATGTACATGTAATAGTGCAGTACATACCTCCACTTCTACATGCCAATTTTAATGCATGGTGTTTAAAAACACACTAAGTAACTTTATAAGCACTAAAATAGAGAAAAGCAGAAGTGCAGATTCCAATAATTAAGAGTCATTGTTACTATCTTTAAGTTCAACAAGTACACATTATAAGTTTAAAAATATATAGCTATATGATCATTTTAGTGTATTGAAAATATGAAGGTAAGAGTTGTCCATAGAAGTACATTCTCCTTCTGAAATGCAGTTAACATGAAGGGCAATAAAGAAAAGCATTTGGCTGAGTAAAAATAAACTTGTAATGGCCTTGTATAAACAACAAATTCTCCAGAAACATGTTTCAAGAACTTCTCTCTCCCTCTCTACTTACTCTATTCTCCCCCAGAATTAAAAACAATTCTCCAATTATCCCACAGATCATAACAATCTACACAAGTTTCCACATTCCTCTGTTTCAACGGAAGTCTTTGTAACGTCTTGAACTGCCACAAACTCCAAGTTTATAAGCACAGTATCAACTCAAACCACATTCAAATTTAGAATTAGTACCTCAGGGGCAGATGATGATAGCTTTTGTTATTTAGAGAATCCAGTGAGTCAAAGTTCTATATTTAATACGATGATGTGGTTACATACAGCTGGGCAGTAACGTCACAATATTTTGAATTATTTTCCCACTTCAGAAACCTCTCAGTGACAAAGTTGTGTTATGTCAGAAGCTGAAGCTGCATCTCAGCCATTTGCTTAAAAATCCCCTGCTATTTACTCTATTATACTTTCATATGCCAAGGCTCAAAAAAAGGTCTGTTATGCCACACAGTAACACATGCATTTAATGTTCAAATATCAGGTTTAAGACACAGTAACAGAACTTATAGTCTTTATAATGAGTAACTCCCGAAATGTTTTATAAACCTATCTTTTCTGATGACTTTTTGAGAAGAGTTCAAATTTAAGTATGTTAAACCTCAGTGCAAACCAGGCTAAGAAATATAACTTCAAAAAGAGACACAGTTGTTAAAATAGTCAACATCATATAGGGGTTTTGAGATCCCTTCCATTAACTGCGTTTTAAAACAATATAAACAACTAAAATGGTATCACACTACTGCCATTTAAAACAACAATAATGCCCTTGTTAACATTATTAGCTGAGTAAAAATCACCTGCAATACCACCATTTTGACTGTGCAATACAGCAGTCAAATGTCCATACTCTCTCCAATTAATGATTCTGAAGAAGTTTACTATATTCCATACAGCTAGTTACTGTTCAGTTATAGTCATTCTATATGGACAACAATAAAACTTGCATCTTGATTTGTTAGACTGTTGGGCTCTCCATATTTCTTCTAAAATATTTTTTAAACTCTTACTGTCTGTTTTGACAAGCTTAATTTGTTGTACCTAATCAAATTTATATTTATCATTTGGTTTAGTGGCTTGCAATGTGCATACAATCATTACTGATGACAAACACCTTGCAAAGAGACAACTGGCATCTCGTTACTACTCCTGACCCACAAGCACAACTGGAAGCTGTTTTCATTGAATTTTCCCCATTTTGATCATTAGTTTGCAGCACCACCTGGTGTCAGTCACTTCATGTAACCAACCAAACTGTTGGTCAACCCAAGCTCGGGCAGATCCAAACTTAAAGCTGCCACAGTGACTTCTCGTGATGACTTTTATGCTGTCACCAACTCTATCATTTGCAGTGCTCTGAGCAGCCTAGCCCATGACCCCAAACTTCACACACCCAAACCCACTGCTCTAGTGATACTTCTACCACTACCTTCAGGTCTCAGCATGGTATCCATACCCATTCTCCTGTTCTCAAGCTCAAAAAGTTTTCTGGATATAATACTCACAGCTAGCTACTCAGAGGTACCAGTTGAGCCAGTAACTGGCTGCTCCTCAAGCCTGCTTGCTGCCAGCCAGCAAGGGGAGGCCCTTATTTCCCCAGGAAGTCACAATGCAATAACCTGACAGACCTCCTCCTCAACGAGGGCATTTCAGCTTTAAGAAATAGCATCTCGGTCTCCAGATGTTTTTATGAAAAGGCAGGCTTTATTTGAGATACAGAGAACATCCAATCAATTTACAGAGTCCACAGACTAGCATACAGACTACTATATATAGTAAACTTCAGTGAGAACTGAGGCAGTTTAAGCTTCTGATTGGGGGCCGTAAGGACTGATGCTATTCAAAGGAAGCGGTAGTTTCTCAATCAAAACAAATCTCAAAAATAAAAGCAGACGATGCGAGCCTGGGATCCAGAATCACATTTTGCAAAACTGAAAATATTGTCTTGTATTAAACCCAAACCAAAACTGCAAATCCCAGAAACAGAGCGAGTACCACAAGGTTTGCTGACTGACCTACAAAGTTACCCTGCAGACAAGAAGTGTTTTTGCCAAAACCTTTAATGGAACATGTGTAATTACAACCATAAGGATACTTTTACTACATGATCAAAAATTAAGTCTGGTAGTACTTCAGCCATTTTCTTTTTTCACATAACCTTTTCACAACCCCCATTTTTTTTTAACAGAGATTTTAAAATATCGTGTTCACTTAACACACAGAGAGATTTAAAAGCTTGCTATGAAATCTGAACTAAATAGTTTAAAAAGCAATGGATTTGGGATTTTTTTCCCCTGTGTGAACACTGTGGTACTGTTAAAAAAATCAAACAAATAATAAAAAAACCTGGAACATTTATAGCCTAAGAAAGAAATAGCAGTATTTTTTTTCTATTTTAAGCACAGTAAGTATTACAAGCAGCAAATTTTGCTGGCATTAAAAGAAATAAATATATCAATAAATCTGATTATCTTCCTAACTTAAGTAACACTTTGCTTCTTCACTTGCCTATTTATATCAACAAAACTTCCAAGGGAGGGCTGAAAACACTGACTCTAAATTTACACATAAAGAGTTAACTAGGATACAAAATAGAAAAATTACCTAAAACTATAAAATGCATTTTTCAGATTAAATTATTCACACATGCTGAAATAAGCACTTCTTAGAAGGATTTAAATTGCGAAAAAGTCATTAAACTGCTGAAAAGTTGTGGGGGGAGAATAAAAATGCAAAACATAGCCACTGGCCCCACCCCCCAACCTACTTCAAAAAGAAACTCACAGCACCATTTAAATCAGTTTTGCTCTGCAGAGGATTCTTTCAGTGAAGGTGTATTCAGCTATTGTATTTGGAAAGAAAGTGGTCTTAATGACACTACCTTTTGGGAAGTCCTCCATTTAATTTAGACAACATATTTCTCTCTTAAAGCCTACTCTAAGAAAAAAACAAAACTCAAAAAAGCAAGAAGAAAGGTTCTTTAATTCGCACTGAAATAAAGCTTTCAGCAGTCTGGTTAAAATCTTGGGCAACAATACAAGAAAATATGTGTTCTACCCATCTTAAAATTATCATATACTTATGTAAAGTACCTCATAGGTAGTTCCATAGTGGCACGTATACTGGCATTGTCTGTTGGTCTCCGCATCTTGTTCAACATTAGTGTAAAAAATGACTCCATCTCCAGAACAAGATACAATCTGTTTGTCATTGGTGCACGGTAAGAATTTTGCACTAAAAATATTGGCCCTGTGTCCTGAGCGAATGGTTGTTAAAACCTAAGGAAGAAAAAAAAAAAGGAAACACTATAGCAAGTTAATATTTTCAAAGCAAATAAAGAATGGGAAAATAACAGACTCTGGTACTATAAAACGTCAGTTATGTACAGGCTGCCAGTACCCTTCAGTTTAACACAACAGAACAGAGAAGCTGTCTTTACACCAAATTTCTTCTAAGAACGAAGTGGTTTCACAAAAGGCATTCACTTTTATGCACTTGCACAAAGTAGTCTGCAAAATGAAAGACTGGAATGCAATGTTGCCTTTTGTTTTTAAAATGCTAGTTACATATCACATCAGGTTTCTCAAAGCAAAACATTAGGGCAGGGTGCTAAGGGCAGCCAGCCAGCACGTCAGTGAGGAAAGATTGAGAAGAACTGGAATATCGTGAGTCAAGAAGAATAAGGCATTGCAATCCAAGCCAACTTTATAGACTTTAAAAATTGATGCTGCTCTTAAAATAAACTCACTTTAAAAAGCAGAACTGAAGTTTATAAGAAAGGATGCTTTGAAACCAGTCAAAAACAAAGAAACATTTAAGATGATGATTACAGGGCAATAAACTAAGACCTTAGTCCCAATGAATGTCATTCATCTACAGTACAGCAGAGCAGCATATAATTTACTTCACCATCACAGTTGGTTTTAAACTCTTTGTGATGATTCTTTATATTTCCTAACATACTACTTATTAGTCTATCAAAACTGCAGAAACCCTCCATATGCTTTCCTGTGCACTAATGAACTTTCTATTCTTACTTATTTCTCCTATCTGCAGCATTTAAACCAAATTGCATTTTCACCACTACTAATAGGAATAAGATACTTACCAAATTGTTTACAGTATGAAAATTAATTTGAAATTTCCACTCAACTTAATCAAAGAAAACATTATGCAAATGAAGTTGCTCTGTCAGTGATAGCTCATACCTAATATTTCACAAGTGCTATTTCACACCTTTTAAATAATTCACACAAAAAAGATTAACAGTGTACCTGCATATTCTGAAAGATACACAGAGCTTTGGTTTGGTTTTTTTTTTTTTTTAAAAGTAAATATCACAATCAGGAGATGTAATCCATTCATTTTATTTCCATAAATCTGCCTCTTCATTTAGATTTGTTCAGATTTCTGCATTTTACTGAAAACATTAAAAACCTCAGACATTCAAAAGAAATTAGGAACTCTGCATTAAAGCGGCAACTCAGAACAAGACGTCCATAGGGTACCCTAGTTCAGATGACAGTTAAAGATGTTCTCTGTCAATCCCACCTCTGATTTTACATTATTGCTACCATAAAATAAATACTTTTGTCCTGACAAGAAATCCTTTTTGATGTCCATTAATAGAAAAAAAATTTAAACAATTAGGGGCTTCTCTACCATCCCGCCACTTCTCCACCACTTCTTCCCTATTGCTGCATATAAGCAGGCAGACTTTTTTCTCTCTGCTCTGCTGTACAGAGGGTTCTTCTCTCACTAAAGTACATGTACTTCTTATTTTTTCCCTTTTCCTCACAACCCTCAACCTAATGCCCTTACTCTTCATGCAGTCAATAGCTAACTTATTAGAATAAAATAATTGCAATAAAATATTCTAATAATAAAATATTCTCATGTTCTATATTCTAATATTTATGTTCTGGTATAAATATTTTAATATAAATGCTCTAATAAAATAATTGCAATAAAAAGTATTATAGCATTCATCATACAGAGAAGATTTTCCACGCCCTTCTTGACTTGCACTGTACATCCTTTTCTACTCTGGTTATTACACTGCCTTAGAGAGGGGAGAGAGGCATAAAAAGTTGCTGGTGCCTAGGCAACAAAAAAGATGAGAAAATGTAACACACACAACCAACCCCCAAAAGCCTATTGTTAGCTACACAGAGTAAAACAATATCACCACCTTCCTCCATTGGAGCATTTTACTACCAACATGTAACAGGCTACAAATAGTGACAGAGAAAGAGGAGGAGGGGGGAACAAAGAATTTCAGATGTTGTTCAACATACTTGACTAGCTGTAGTAATTCAGACATCGTCATAACTTTTGCAGTTGCTTAAGCAATACGTTACACAGAAAATCAACTGGAAGAGGCAACAAATTCAAGAATTTAAATTGCATCTCTTAAAAGCACAGATTAAATCTTTGAGATGGGATTACTAATTCATGTAGCAATCCCAGAAGCTTGCATACAAGCTCCATCCCTAACAGTAAGTACTTTCGTCCAAGAAAGTAAAATTTCTGGCAGCTACTCTGTTGTCTTCTTTAAACTTGAAATGCTTAAGTTCCGTATCCAAATGGAAACTCTTTACAATAAAACCCATAATGAATAAATGAGCCTTTTTAAAGTCACATTAAAAACTAAAGCCACTTTTAAAAAGTGGTTTTATTTCCACTCTGGCCTACTTTTTCAAAAGCCTGCTGAAACAAATGCAAGTCAAATATCAGTGGGTTACTAAGCGTTTTAGGATGTAGTTAACTGAGGGTTTCCATTCAAGATACTCAGCACAGAATCATTTACAATCCAGCCTTTTCAATAGTACTTCCTTTGAAGAGGTCAAACGCCCTTCAGAAGTGAAGGAAAGCAAACCTATCAAGACCCCATCCTAAAGTGAAAAGTAGCAATCCTGATTCTAGAAAAGCTGCAAACCTTCAGCCCCACTAAGCACCCTCCAAACCCTCCCCAGCACTTTCTTGTGTGAGCTGAACCCTTTTTCTCACAGAAGGCAAACCAGGCTAAAGATTCAAAACTCCTGAGTGTAACTACTCAGAAGAATCCTGTCTTCACACTTGTATTAGCTGAGAGAAGTCTCAGGTTCCATTTAAAGGCTTTGAAAACTGAGTGCTTAACATGATGTAAATACATGAATTCCCATCTTGTTGTGCCATACTTGTACCAGTTAGAGCTTTACCTCCAGCCAAACTCTCCCCTCTCCCCGCCCCCAGTAATGTGATGCCTAAAACAAATAAAATGAGGAAGAAAAGATCCACAAGAAGAATTCTCAGTCATCCCAAAGTACAATAAAGTGCTCATCCTTTTGATTTAGACTTGCAACTACTATTAGAAATCACAGTAACACATTTCTCCTCAGGTGCACAAACACTGTAAACATATAACCTATTCAAACTTAAACATATTTAGAAAAACTTCTCCTTCTGAGACACATTACATAGTAACAATTAACATTTGCATGTGGCCCAATGTAACACAAACTGCAGTGACTTATATAAAACTCACGTAAATAAGAGTTAAACAAGATTAAATGCTTCCTTATTAAATTAGACATTTTACTAACACAGAAGACTACATTGATGGCTAAAGTCTACTTTTGGTACTCCAGCTAGCTCATAACAGAAAATATGATATCTGCCAAGATGACAGAATTACAGGGTTCTGGTACCAGTATCAATCTGCTCCCTTTTCCTGTATTGATTCCTGTATTGATTCTGTTACTCAAGCCAGAGAAAATAAGTTAACACAATAGTAACAGTCATTAAAAAAAAAAAAAATAAAATCACATCTCTAGTACATTTCAGAAGCAACAGCAGTTATTAAGTCTTCTTGCTGGTACTTGCTCTTTTTTCACTTTTATGATTGTATTTGTATATATTGGGGGGGATTAAAAAACTTTTCAGGTGACTTAACAAAAAATCTCCTGTATTTCTCATTTGGCTTAAGTACAGCAGTAGTACACAATAGGGAAAAAACCCAAAATCATCCCATGAAAGCATAAATTGGTGCATCTATTAAAATACTACAATATTTTAATATAATAATTACCAAAGACAATGATATAGTAACTATCCCATAGTGATATATTAAAATAAAATCTGCACAATAAATAATACTGAACACCACTTGCATGAAAAATTTTTACTTTGCAAGTCTCTCCAACAACACTCACTTTGGAATATATCCTTAATCCACTTCATAGTTGTCTTAGATACCTCCTCTTCTTCAACTGAACTCCCAGTACAAGAGAAACCCCAGTCTAACGACACTGATCTGAACTTTGTCAGACTAACACCAACAGTTGAAAGGAAGAGATGAAGTCTGGAACCTATGGCTCATTTGGGGAAGTGAGGAAAAGGCCCTTACCTATAGGCAACAGGCAACACTCCAGACCACTATTATTTTCCCACCACAGCTGCTCAGGAAGGCAAAATATTACTGCCTCCAAAACCTTCTATTCAAACTCTCTTCCACCATACCAACCATGTATTTTGGTTCCCCCACCACATTTAATTTTTCAGCACCTCTTCAGGGTTTAGTTCTCAGCCTCTGAGAAAGTGTGGGAGAGAGGACTTCACTTGAACATTGCTGCATAGGATCCCCAGCACTGAAGGACACAGTTCAGAGCATCTGTTCTATCAAACTATCAGCAGCTCCTCAAAGAGCAAGTGTGGAACACTGATACATGATGGATGCTAGCTGACATTAGTGGAAGCCAGCCGACTGCTTCGTAAGCTGTGTGAGTGCAGAAGTGGAAAAGCAGAGACCTTCACAGAACCTTCCCCCTTCACAAACTTGTTTCCCCTGTTTCAGTAACAAATTCTTCTTCATCCACATACAAACACACCCAAGGCAATGTAACTTCAAACGGTAATAAAGTCTTTTAATCAAGACTGACATTTCAATACTACACAGAAAGACAACTCAGTATACTACATATAGCAAAAGCTAATACAATGTTTTAAAACTAAAATCAAACAGGAAATAATTTATCTGACTATAAGATTTCACAAGATTTACTGACTTCTATTGCTAATTCTGACACTAATCTGTTGTGAGACCATGTTCCTTTTGTGCCAGACCACCTACCGTAAAACGGGATAATACATATGTTGCATGGGATTAGAATACTAAGGTTTTAAAATACTGTGAAGTTTTATTCCCATTTATAAACACTATAAAGCACCTGATATTATCTTTGTCAGATAATAGTATATGAAAAATATCTTGAAAAATAATAACTTAAATCTTATTTGAAAATTACTGCATATCCAGAACAAAACCTACCTTTCTGCTGTAGGGATTACTAATTACCAGATTGGTGTCATCTGAACCAGATAAAATATATTCTCCTGTATCATTCCAGCAAATTGTATTCACCTGCATGAATTAAACAATAATTAATTTAGACTTACATTAATGCAATTTTCAGAATATTCAAACATCAATACTCATCCAACACTACAGAAATAGGAGTTAAATTCCATTGAAATGATGTAATCTCTAAACACCTAGCACAAAACAAATTGTGTTTTAAAAACAAATTGATAAGGGAATGACCTGCTTCACCTATGGCATCTCAATTACTCCCTCTGCTCCTGAAGAGTCCATCAGGTAAATTAAGCCTTCCCACAAAGGCCTCAGTAGACACAATTTTATACATTCAGGTGCTTTAATGTACCAAATCTACTTCACAGAGTTCTCCGCATTTGAACTGGAGGGCATCACAATGCTTTCATTATTATATCTTCACCATATCCAAATTCTGACCATCCATTGCTTTTATACTTTTCAGTGACCACACCTTCTCAGGGATCATGGGAAAAGCACTGCAGAACCCGTTCCAGATCCCTTCTGAGAAGTGTGAGTACGCTGGGAAAGAAGAATCCTACAGTGAGGTACAGAATTGTATCAGGAGAACTTTACAGTATATTTCCTTATCAATTCTCCTTTTCACCAGACTGTGGTTAATGTGTCAATGAAATAAAGCTGTAAAAGCACTCAAAATCCAGGAAGCTCAGAAAGTATCCTTAGAGTAATCTGTCTTCAAGCAGCAGCTCATGCACAAGCAGCAAAGACTGCATGCGTGACCATTATTATTTATTTCGAGTAGCCTCTAAAATAGCTTTAAGTGTCAAACTGCAGCCGTCAACATCTTCTGTTGGCAGAATAACTGCCTTAGTGTGATGTATCAGAGTGGACTATATAAATAGTAAAAAACTCACTTTGTTCTAAATCCTTTTCTTAGGCTTTTTTTTTTTATCCAAATGTCTCATTCTGAGGCCAAAAGACAAAATTCTTTTTGTTTAAAATAAATATACCATTTGAGTTACTGTTTTAATCACAAGCTTAGTTGGGGTCCTTAATTAGGCAAAGTTGCAAAGTCAGAATTAGCTGTTTCAGATGGATCATATGGGCAACAACTTGACATAGTCATTGAGGAGCTTTAAATGAACTTTTGCCACTCAAAAAAAAAAAAAGACAAAAAAGATATATTTTCGTGTTACAACACACATGCCTATGGCAGAGTCAGCTTAATGCTCAGCAGCAGTCAAATAATGTTAGGAATCATTAGGAAACGCACAGAAAAGCAAATGTCATTCTGTGAGTGTACACATCCATGCATGACAAATCCGTGCCTTCCACACTATGCAGTTTTCGCTCATAGCCCACCCCCATATTCTCCATTTCTATTACCTCCCATTTGAAAAGAGAAACTATGGAAAAGAATGACTAGGGTGATCATAGGTATCTAACACTTTTTACTGCAAGAAGCATCTATTTGTACTACTCTGGAGAAGGGATATGACAGAAGCTTATGAAATCATGAATGACATCGAAAAAGAAATTATTTTCTATGGATCTTTACAGTACAGAAAATGCCTTCAATGAAACCATCACGACACACATGGCATTTTATTAAAACTGGAATTCATTGACATGGAATGTCCTAAATGCCAGAAGTAGAAGAATATACACATTCATCAAAGAAAAATGAAAAATTATCAGAAACAAAGATGCAACTTTCACCTCCATCTGTCCATTAAAGTGTGATGTGTTCTCTAGAATAACCTTCAAGTACTGCCTGCTTGCCCTGTCTCAACTTTCCTCAAAAATCAGTACTGGCCACTCTCAAAGCAAAGTTATTAGGCTTGACTGAGCATTGGTATGACCTTGCATGGTTACTCTTATGATTTTATAACCCGGGCTGTCAATCACCAAAAACCATGCATTGAACTAGTCCCCAGGTCCATCTATCATAGCACAGTACTACAACTAAGGCAACACAAAACTCAAGAATGTTCATTTTCACCTACATTTCCTTGCAGGCAGAAAAATACTATCATTGCCCTAAAGAAACCAAAATGCTAATACAAGGATATAAAAATAGAAACAAGAAAAAAAACACTGAAGAAACAAGGAAGCTGACGAAAAATTAAAAAACATTATGTGAGAAAGAAGAGCAAGCACAACAATTAAACAATTTGAGGGGATGGGTGGGGTGAGTGGTGTCCAAAAAAAACCTGAGGCACAGGGAAGCAGAGAAAGCATTGAAGATGCAAAGGGCAGACATGATTATCTAAATTGTAGCGTCACAAGTCTACACAAGACATCAGTCATTCTCCTTCTAAATTCCGATTTTATTGCACTGATTGCCTCAGAGTTGAGCAACTGGCTCAGAAAAAAAATCCTGAAGTGAGGTGACATAACCAAATGTGTGCTAGAGGTCTATAACTAAACAGGCTTTTATTCTGTACCAGATCACCCTCTCAACGTTACTGTCAAAAAATAACAACCTCTTTCAGTGGAATAAGCTTGATTTTTTTTTTCCCAGAGAACACCAACTTCCTAGTAAGTGATCAGTGAATACATTACATTTCTCAGTGTTCAGTACAACCTATTGACAGTGAGTAACCCCAATAAATATGCATATGGATCGCTAAAAACACATGCTCAATAAGAGCAGTTTAAAAAAATTTCTCACATCTCATGCCATGGTAGCAAACCCACTATTAAAATACACTGTAAAATGAGGACTAGCTAGAAAATTGGTTTGTATTTCAAAACCATGTAGAAAAGCTATGTATCTACTACCTTCAAAGTCACTCAGCACACAACTAAAAGCATAATGTAACACTTACTAAGAGTTTGAAATTCTTGCAAAAAGGTGTTAGAGCAAAAAGGATATATCGAACACAAATGACAGTTACTAACAAGATAAGAAAAAAGCCAAAGGGTGTGTAATTATCTTTTTTCTATTAAGTATTCCACATTATCAACTGTATCTAATTTTATTTGCCACTCAACTAGCCTTGAAAGGAAGCAGCAGGCACTTCTGACTCATTAGTCAAATAGTCAAAAATAAATTTACTATCTCTGTATTTTCCTCAAAGACAATGCAGACGGCAGTACTGCCAATCCTTAAAAAAAATTGAAAAAGCAAACTCCTCACTTCTATGCAACGTAACATAGAATTAACTCTTTTGTGAACAGATAGATTAACAGAATACAAGAAACAGACAAAAGGAAATAAAATTATCCAGAATATCAGAAAGATCTCCAAAGCAAGAAAGGGGCTAAAACAGGCACTACTTTTCATCTATGAAGGAAAAGGTAAAAACTGCATGTTCTAACAATATGCAGACAAACTTACTATACTAATTTAAGCATAGCTTTGAAGCCTACATCTAAAAATTACTTGCTCACAAGTGCCATCCTGAAGGAGATGTATGCCACACAGGATGCTTGTGTGTTACTGAACTGAGCATCTATACATAGAAATGAAAAATTATTCCTGCAGGTAATCCTCTTTACTTTAAAATGTCGCATTTGTTTATGTCAAAGGTTCCATCTACCCATGCATTCTGCAGTTCTACCTTCCTTGGCTTTCACAGGACCAGAACTAGAAGAAAATAAGCGGAATTTTTACTCCAATTCAATATGGTTTAGAGTTGCTTTCTCCTCTACTTTCCTCGTACTTCATTGCTGTTGGTCCAAATTGATTTCCTTTCAACATTTCTCCTTTGGATTTAGCCACTTCATACAGAAAGCATCTCACCTAACTCTATACATTTCCTTATCATTTTAAGGTCCCTTTATAGTTAACACAGAAAATGGCAACTTCTGGCGTACATATGACCTCACTGAATTGGACAATGTGAATCTTGTTGAAAGAGGTAAATCATGCCCTGGAAGGCTGATAAGGTTACAAACAGACATCAGTGATTCGGTAGACTAATTCAGTTACTTCACATACTACTGCTAGAAACTGTCTCTTCAAAAGAAGTGGAAAATTGCACTATTTCAAAGACAACGGTACCTAAACTCTGAGATTAAAATACTTGTATCTCAAACAAAAAGGTGCTATGGTAATATTACTGCTAGATGAGCATGCATACTTGAGGTAATTCATAGAACTATTCCCTTCTTCAAAGATATTGTACCTGAGTAGGATTATACATACAGTCACATTTCCCACAGGGTCTCTCTCTTTTGTGTAACATAGATCAAATGGTAGGTAGGAAGTTGAACTTTTATCCTCAATTAGAAAAAAAATTCTTGCCTTAAGTTGTCCACCATGTCCAATTACACAGCATGCTTTATATAGAAAATACAAGTCACAACTTACTCCACAGAATATGTTCTTAAGCAAAAACAAAACAAAAAGACAACCAAAAAACCAAAACCAACCCCTACCGTTCCACCCTCCAAAAAACCCCAATCACCCCAAAAAAAACAAATCCAGAAACACCCTTAATAAGACAACTATGGAATTCATTCCTCACATTTGAAATGCATACTGATTCAGCCACTGCGGGGTGGGGAAGACTAATATGATCCATTGATGACATAAGCATTTTAATCAGTAAGGGCACTGTAATTTCATTTACTTTCATTTCACAGATTTTTTTAAAGTAGTAAGAAATTATACTGAATGGTTGTTAGCTGTAAAAGATTATTCCCTGCAAAAAAACACACAGTAAATGAGGTAAGAACTCCTAATACCCCGTTCTTTAAAGGTGGATAAGCTCTGAGCAAATTTAATTTCAAAAGACATTTTTCAAATTGTAGCAGTATTTTAAACACCTACAAATAATGCTGTAAGTTCACAATTAAAACATTTTCCACTCACTAAAACAATTAAGTTAGGTCACATGTTAAAGTATACTTTAAAAGCTAACACAATCAATCCAAAATGAATTTTTAAATACACATCCACCAGGTAGATCCAAGTAAACACCAAATAGCCAACACCAAATTTGCAGTTTCTGTTACATGACACAGAGGTATTCATCAACGAAAATAGAGATCAGTCACTCCATTTTTAACAAGTAGCAAAGAAATACTATTTTCCTGTCCCCTGTTTTATAGGCAAAAATGACTATTTTTACAAGAAAATAAATTTAAAAATAATTTTAAAACCCCAATCAACTTCAGGAAAAGAAACATGAAAAATTTCATCTTAAGTATATTTCAGGAGATGTAAAACTACTTGAAAAGAAATTCTAAAGTAAAAATCACTGTTAAAAAGTTGAATATAAGAACTTATAAATAACGTTCTACACTAGAATCATAGAATGGTTTGGGTTGGAAGAGACCTTACATTGTCATTCTTATAACATTTTGGGGGGGGGGGGGGGGGGGTGGAGCATTAATTTCCCAGGTTGAGTCAACACCATCTGTATCAGAACATTAAACTTACAATGGTAGTCAGTACAGCTAAAGTAGCTGACTTTTTCTGTACAGCAATTCTAACCCTTGCCTTTCCCAGCCTTTCTAGTCTCTCAAAAATATATGCAAGTCAAAATCATACTTCTGACCTCAAGCCAAAAGGCTAGCTTTCATTAACACTTTTTCTTTAAAACTACTACTGCATTGGTTAACAACTATAACACTCCTTAATTTAAAGCTACAAGTTTAAGCAACTCAAGATAAAAAAAAAATCTTTACATTTGAACAGCTTTTGCAATAAGCATGTTAAGGTCTAAAATTTACACTTACATTTTCATTTTTTATAGCAGATCTAGTATCCTTTCACTTTTCAGATATCTTTTACAACAAAGATGACGCTTTAACAATCATGAATTTCTGCTCTATTTGTCAAAGGTAATACAGCAATCTCTTTGCCCTCTACCTAGTTTCAGTAAAATCTTTTATTTAAAAGAATATGATTTACAATACTTGGACCACTTTCAAAAATTAAGTATTTAAATAAGCAATATTTCAAGTTATGTTATTGCCTTTCAGGGGAGGCTTATTTTTATTTTTATGGTCTCTTTAAATAAGTATGTAGCACTTGATCATTTGCTTGTTAGACCTGGAGAATAAATCACTCAAAACACTAATACAGCTTTAAGTCAACAAAATATGTCAGCATAGCACAAACTTGCTAAAGATTCCATTTAAAGGTTTAAGATGAGATCTAACTGAAAAGATAAGCATGTGTTTTTCTGGCATAGAAGATTAATTCATTTAGCAGTAGGACGCAGTATTAAGGTATAGGAATGGGATTTTGTTTTGCTTCAAAGGTAGTGTCAAATGTTTAAGAAGAAACAAATACCTAGAGAATTCAGATGTAGGTCTCAACAAGCACAGTTTTCCAGCTCAGCTTTAATAATGGTATCGGCATTTTCAAGTTAAGGAACTATTACCGTGGCAACAACAATCACAATTTAACATCTTTTAACAAACAAAAAAGCAACAAGTGACTTACACATCCATCATGCACATTCAAGGTTGCTTCAAGTTTTAATCTTTGGATAAATTCTCTTCTCCCTGTGAAGAAAAATACTAATTATGTACTCTTAAAACAATAACACCGAAGAAGTAATTAAGGCCCTGCTAATGGGCACTAACAGGTAAAAATCTAAACAATAAAGAACCAGAATATAAATGTAAATCTTGACACAGTTCATATGGTTCTCATTTTACAAGTGCTGAGACAAGCATCACATTTGCTAGCTCTTCCACCACCTTTAATAAGAGTGCAGAAATAGCAAAATGAACATTTCGCAGGTTCATAGGTTGATGTTTCCTCTAAAACTAATAGCTATAGAGCAGAAAATAACCCTGTGGTAATTTAGTTAACTTAGATGAAAGCTATACAGCAAGTATAACATAGTTCAAGAAGTACAACCTTTTGTATAGGAACATGAAGAATACGTTTAGGTCTCAAGTACAAAGTAAAACATGGTCTTGTAATTTCAGCAAAGAACTGGAAGTTGATCTTGCAAGCATCATCTACAACTCTACATCTCCTCTTAAACTAGAGAAAACCCAACTTCAATTTCATTATTAATATTGCATTTTGGAAAGCAACATTGAAGTCCAGTACCATTCCATTTGATATATACTTAAGGGATAAAACACAAAGAAAACTTTTGGAAAGGTGACATGAAAGGAAGAGGTAAAGGAGAAAGAAGAAATCTATAAATGCATATCGAGTACAGCAAGAGCCCAAGAACTTTATATCCTTATTCCCTATATACAAGCTGACTTACTACTGCACTTAAAAATACTACTGTACTATGTAGTCATGTAGACATGAAGAGGGAAAAATAAAGTATACTGAAAACAATGTGGTCTCTTCCTGAACTAGATATTTAAACAAACAGCTCCACCTTTCATTTAATTTAGAGTGCCCCCATTTTATGAAAACAGGTTGTAATGAACCTAATAATCCCCAGAAAGCACTTCCAGAAAATACAAATACTGATAAACCTAATCTTTTTATTTAAATCCTAAAAGCACTTAAAACTCAAGGACCTTTACCTTTTTTGTCCTGCGTTTAGTACAACTCAGAACAAAACTTCAGGAAAGAGCATTAGACTGTAGGCCTATGTTAGGCTGCACTGTTTTCAAATATAAATGTACCAAATTCACCCAAAATTAACCTTCCTGCCTTCCTTTAGTCAGGGAAAGAAGAACTGCAACAGAACCCTCTCCACATCTGACAGTCCTACACTTCTGAACTTGTTTTGGTTCAGCTCAAGGCAGAACCATTTCAGAGCCCCGTGTGGCCTCTGGCACTGTAGCTCGAATTGGAAAAGTAATTTCTCCTCTCTCCATTTGTTTCCTCTTAATGCCTTTTCTTCATCCCATATGTTCTCCAGCACTAAAAAGGAATACCTGATATCCATCCACAGCACAACCACCTGACTGAGAAGCAGGCACTGAACATCCCTGCCACACTCCCTCAAAGACCAGGAAACCCTTCTGGCAGTACCGACTCCCACAGGTACACCTGCACCTCATTCAATGTTCATACAGCTTTCCCTCCAGGAAAAGGTATGTTTTGGTACCTACTTTTTGCTGGAACTAGAAGTCACCTCCAAAATTCAAAATCGCTCATAACACAGCTCAAATACTACATTTGATTAAGATCATACTTTGGCAAAATATTTTCTTTTTTTAAGAGGAGGTACTGACTGGGTGAAATGGTTATAAAGCGCTTGCTTTTAAAGCACACACCTAAGATAGCTTAAAAAAGTTAAAAACTATACTCTCTTATGCCCCCTTTTATAGACACTGACATCGTGACATGTCAGAAGTGCTACAATTTCCATTAACCAGGAATAGCCATCATTAGAGAGAAATTAAAATAACAATCTTATGCACCATGTACTACTAGCAAGAATATATGCATTCTTCAGTTGGGAATACATCTACCTAGTTCACTATTCTTTCTTTACCACTGTTCCTTATTCATTTTTTTCCTCCTAGACAGACTTTGAACTTAGATCCTTAACGGTTGGTTTATTGCACTTTTTAGTTAAAGCCTATTATTTTTCAAATAGCTAAACGATACGTGTGTTTTCAAAGAAGATTCCTATTTTCAGGTTAATTTGATGTCTACGACACTTGCTTGTAAGTAAATATGAACACTGAGGTGGGAAATATCACCTGCTGTATGCTTATATCTAACTTTGCATAATAGAAATGTAACAATTTGCTTCTGAGGTGCTATTGTAATGCAAAATACAGCACAATAATACGTGACCCCCAATAGGATAACTTCATAAGAAAGGTATACTCTGCAGGCCAACACAAAAATCTAGTGTTTGCTGGTTTCATCACATTTTCACTTGCAGAACAGAAAAGTCTGAAAGCAGTGGATGATTCCCGTGCATTACACTATATGCATAAAACACATCTGAAAGTGAGGTGACATCTGCAGACCACCACAGGCGCTTGCCTTGAGAATCCTCTGTACAGGAACACTGAAGGAGAATACTTTAACTCGTTTTTAAAAACAAGCAAAGCAACAGATTTTCCTCCTTTCCGTATGGTCTGGTTTTAATCCAAATCACTTAAATCAACAAGCAAGAAACAGTAAATGTGTTCTAATCACATCTTCAGTTGCAAGTTTTATTTCCTTAAAGAAGTCTGTTGACAAAATTAGACATGAACTGACCTGTTGTTGTTGTTAGATTAGGATTTTTTGGTCTTAATAAGAACACAGTAGCTATACAAGTTTCAGTAAATGTTTAACTTCAGATACAGACATATGGTGCCTCATATCCCCCATTTAAAACATTTAAAAAATTTGTTAGGATTGCACATGCTAGCATATGTGATTTGTTATATATGCGATTAGCTATTTATCATGTGATCACTATCTAAATATTGATTTAAGGGAGGAATGAAATACAGGCAAAACTACAACACTTAAACAGTTTCCTTATTTCCTGAAGTAAAAAGGAGGCACGGGAGAAAACAGTTGAAGTGTTTTGCCTCCAAAAACCTTCCTATTTGATAAAAAACACAATGAGACAACTGAATGGACTATTTCTAGATTATCTTATCATTCAAAACTAGAACCACCAGCTCCTGAATGTTTTTTTTCTAAAATAAAAACCAGAACTAATTAAATAAACTGATCTGAAGAAAATACTCTCTGCATTTGCTGTTCTTAAAAGCTGAGCATAGTCAGTGAACCTGTGTTCCTTGTACTTCACCAATGACTTCCACAAGTTCATTTATATGATAAAGCTCAGCAGTAAGTACTAGAACTTTCTGATATTTAAGTCACTTGAATATTTTTGTCACTTTCCCATTTTTATCAAATTAAAAAATTAAAACCACAATACTGTTTATCTGGTTTATTAGTAGGCTACATTCATTTTCTTACTCTTCAGGTGCATCACAACTCTTAGCGCTAGACTTTCTAACAAGTCAAATTCTCCATATCAAGGACTCTGCTCTCCCAGGTGACAAGAATGTTCACAATCCTTAATTCTCATTCATCTAATCCAGTGGCTACCTGCTTCTTCCACCTTCCAACAAAGGCAGCCCTCCTGGCTCTTCCTTCAGCTAAGGAGAAGGAGGAGACCCAGACTTTTGACAAAACCCCATGAAGTACTTTTTTCTTATAAAATCAGCATCAAGACCTCTATCAAGTTTTGGTTTCTCTCCCCCAATACTGTGTACAGGCTCTGTAAGAGCCAGAAACCATTTCTTTTTCCCCTTAACTATGTGCCACCAGAAATGGAATAATTTAATTCAGTGAGGATGCTTCAATGTATCATTCCCTATGTTCAAACAAGGCCTGTTTAAGACAGGGATCCAGTGATCAAGCTGTTGTCACCAAGATCATCTCACTTAACAGTGGAACATACATGAGGTTTGCTTTGAAACTGCTAAGGTGAAACTATCAACAAGAATAAAATAAAACATAACAAAAAAGCACTGTTAAATTTCAAATGGCAAGGATGACTTCCCTGTGCAGTGTTTACATAGCTGAAATTTGGAAAGCTATCAAGCTAATGCTCCACCCACCCCTTTTGACTAGACATTATGCACTAGCTGAAGCCTCAAGCTACAGTGCCACTCTCAATATAATGATCAATAAGATTTTCAGTTTTTACCCATCCACCAATTTTCACCAAACATTATGTGCTACTGAAGCCTCAAGCTACAGTGCCACCCTCAGTACACTGATCAATCATTTTTCAGTTTATATTAAGCTAGAGACTAAAGGACCACTTCCAAGGCCACATTCTATGTATGGAAGAAGCACCACCTTGAGTCATCCATAATATGAGTTTAAATATGGAAAAGTGGGCAAAAGAGAAACTGCAGCTGCTTCCCTGTAACATTTTTCTTCAAAATGTTCCACTGTGCACAATGTCAAACCAAACAATGCCTTGCCACTCCCCTCTGGAAAATTACCTAAGTTTGGTGTTTAGGCACATATACACAGCCCTAATCTCACTTCAGGGAGCAACACCAAAATACCACAGTGTCCCTTGTATTTCCCGCTCACAGCAATTATGACACCATTTAGGTCACAATCCTCAATTTAGGAATTGCTGGTCAGATGCTTTCTACATGGCTGTTTTGGCAGAAGTACACAAACCTTTCTTTTGTAAGTGACTTAGTGCTACTTCAGAACTGATGACAGTAGTGAAGTTTAATGCTTCAAGCATGTAAAACCTTCATATATTTAAAACCGTACTCCAGAATTTCCCATTGAAAAAGTACAGATCATTTCATGATGAAGGTCTAGCTTTAAAGTACATTTGTGCTCTACAGAAATGTAACTAAACTTTGATGCAAAGCAGCACCACCACAGTATGAGACATTAAAAGACAACCCTTATCCAGAAAACCAGTAATAGATCCTGTTTGTCAAATGAACGCTCATTTATGTCAAGCTGGCTCTTTCTAAGGCCAAGTCCCTCAGCGCTAGCTTGCTGTGACATTTGGAATGCCCTAGTTTAAAACTGAAACGGAGCCAGCATCTGTTCCCAATGTAGAACACATGTTATCTTGCACTCTAAGCGCATCTAAAAACTACTCTTGATTTTCCAGGGTAGAGTTTATATATTTCTGAAGCCACTCTGTGAAAAGCTAGTAAGTCCAGTTCATTTGTATATACGTTATTTCGCTGGATTGACTACATCAAACTCTGTGATCCAGTATAACTTTCAAACCACATCTCGATACGCTGTTTTTCCAGCAACCAGAATTCTCCATATACCTCACAGTAAACAGGACTATACACAATATGCACTGAATTAACTTTCATTGAGGTATGTTAAAATTCCTGAAGATTAATTAAAATCTTGAAAAACATTTGTTAGCTGCGTAGACTGACAGTGGCCCCATTTTATAGACACTGAAACTGTGACAGGGGAAACTGAAACAATTTATCAAAGGAGACGGTGAATCAGCAGTACTGCCAGAAACCAAATCCATCGGTGTGACCTCCAGTCCTTTGATCAAGGCCCTGTGTTATATTTCCTGATTGCTTTGTACTACTGTATAAATGCCAAAAAATGGTAACTTTTGATTCTGTCAGTGTTTAAAAGATTACCTTTCAAGTTACTACGAACAACTACTTCACTATGGTTTAAGTTCAAAACAGATAACCCAAATTCTTCTCTGCTCTTGATGATACACCATTAAGCCTGAAGGTCTGAACACTATCTAGAAAACACAAAATATTTTAATTTCTACGAAGAGACTTACTTGCCATTTTAATGTGTAAGAGCTTTGCTACTAAACACCCAGCATCAAACAACTTGGTATTAATCAAGCTTGCACTCAAAATCCCGAGATACACTTCAGAATAAGCTTCATGTATTAAGAAACACAAAACTTTTACATATTAACACAAAGACAGCAACTACAGAAGATAGGACACTATGCCCTGAATAACAATCCAGAAAGCCTATACCATCTCCTGGTGAGTATACTGATACAAAATTTGACCTCAAAAGAAACACAAAAAGAGATCTGCTGAAGTAAAAAAAAAAAAAAAAGTTCAGCAATGCTGTATATTTTACGGTAATTAATAAGCAATTTGGAAAAGAATTCTGTGTAGGTTTGCTTCTATCGAATCTGCAGGAGTAAGTTACTATGGGTAACAGCACAGATAAGATTTGTTTGCATTAGTAGCAATGTTGGTAATTAACTCTCAAAACATATTTCAAACACTAAAAAGTATCCATTCCTGAATATAAGCTTCCATTGGGCTCCATCACTGGTAAGGCCACAAGCATTTGAGCTTTAAACCAATGTTTTTAATTTCTGTTTGATATTGGCCATGTTTTATGTCTGAAAGACATAAATACATAAAATTCAATTATATCAATTTTTAAGGTCTTCTCAGTGCCAAAAATGTGGCATAAAGTACAACTACCTGTCTTAGAGAAGGCATTTTATCTGCGTATTCTACGTACTAGTTTTTGAGTGAGTGTGCTATACTGACTAGTACTAAGTGGATTTCATTCACAAGTACACCATATGCTGACAGCTATCCTGTCCCCACTTACACTGCCCATATTAGAGACTTCTCTGTTTCTCTTGCCACAGATTGCAGCTGAGCAGAAGATAAAACGACTGTCGCATGTGACAGGAGAAAAAATGCCAGTTTTCAGCAATTCTCATATTCACTCAATCCTTTAAAATAGTCCAATGATCATATACAAACTATTCAGAGATAAAAGGCACTTGAAATTATTATATTATGTCACGAATACTTCTAATTTCTACAGAGCAGAGGACAAAAATTCATGTGATAAAACAAAGAGAAGTTCCATCTATGTAAAAGACAGCCAAAGGCTAAAAGATAACCTGTACCACCTTACTCAACACAAACCTATCTGAAATAGCTTAAGTGTGATTACCTGGATGTATGATCAACCAAACACAAAAGCATTTTCTGTTTTCTCCACCAGCACTAAAATGTCTCCCAAGTAAACAACTTGAAATTCTAAAACAAATCCCAACACAAAACTGAATAGTCATCCGATCAAGAAAAATTCATTTGAGCCCTGCTTTCTTCTCATCAAAGGAATCAAAGGAGGCTTCCATTAACCAAAGGCAAGAAAAAATATTATGCAGAGTGTGGCAAGCTAGCGTAAACAGCATTACTGTAGGTGTCAACATGCCTTTGGAAATGCTTTTTCCTGATAAGTCTTCATCTGGAATAGTATGTGGAATCATAATGTATGTTGAATATTTTCTTGTAAAAAGGATATTAACATAGTAACCCAGACAATCCTTACGACACTTTGGGAAATACGCATCCCATCAGGTACTCTGCTTTATTCCCTCAAGTACTACTTATCTGTCTAACACCCAAGGTTAATTAGGAGCTCTACTTTTCAGCAAGAACATGAGGTGTCTAAGAAGCTGAAACAAGGGTATGACTCTACCCCAGTGCAAAAGTTAAGACTGCTAGCAGCAGAACCATGATCTATCATCTCCAAGCACTCAGGCAAAATGAATACAGGAGCATGGAATATCACTAGCAGAAGAAAAGAAAAAGTTACTGGAATCTGCTCTTAAGAGAAGCACATTCCTAGCAGGCACGTCCACTTAGACCTGAAGATGCATGCGCCCAACACTGCTGCCAGTCCTTCCATTACCTTTAAGTGTCTATCAGAGGCTACTGCTTCTTCAAATCAGACAGCAGGACTAATCACATGAATATCCCCTAGCCCATTTCAGACAAAGGTTCTGGGGTAAATAAAATCCTACTACTTAAAGTTGTTTAAGCTAATTCAGTACACATTTATAAACAGATTAAGAAGTGATTATATAGAAGCTTACCAGCATATCTAAAGAGACGTAGCAAAAAAGCAGAGCCTGCCTGTCCCACAAGTATGTCTCAGTGAAACAGAATCTGGACAGGGTGGAACTGAATTAGAGCATTTACGGTTCTGCACACCTACCTAATGAAACATACCATCTAATCTGGGTAGTATAGGAATTATACACTGCTGGGTTTGGGGGAAGATGTGAAATAAATACACACACCATAACAGATACAGGTACACAACCCTGTGAGATTCTAAATGTAAACACTGGAAATCGCCCAGGATTAGAGTGTAAAGATAGATGACGTCAAAAGTTGAGTCCGAGTCTTGGTAGCAGTTGACTATTAAGTTAACACCATGACATAAGTTGAATTATCATTGGGCATTTAAAAACAAATTTTAAAAGTTTACTTTTAAAAGTTACATTGCTTGTTGCATTAAACTGTATGTATTCATCCTAGATGACCAAAAACCCCATTTGTTTAACTGAAGAGACTCCTTTTTTACTGAAGAGAGTTTTCAGGACATAACAGTGTTTCTAAATAAAAACAAATTAAAGAACAACCACATTTTTCCGCATTTCCTAGGAAAGGTAAATAATGGGAACACAGTACAATAATCTAACAACAACAAAGCCATGTAATCTAAATAAAGAGATGGGTTTGGTTTTGTATAATAGCTTTCTATATTGGTGAAGTTTCAGTAGTTCAATGAAGGTTGAACAAATATCACTAATGGTTCAGAATGCATTCAGTTCACAGGGAAGGAAAGGATGGATCCTCATCTTTCTCATCATATCTGCTAAGCAGAGAGCAGTAGCATTAACGATGCATTCAATTTTCCTGAGGAAAGTCTGCAAATTCTCGAAGAACAAAATGAGGAAAATAAGGGGATATTGAAATTCACTGATGTGACTCAAATTCCATCTCACGATATTCACATTCAATATTTAATGATTCAACACATACTAAAGCATTTGGGACATCTGAACCAGCAAGTCACTAAGCCCCAAAGACATGAAAACACTGAAACTTGCACTTAATCAGTGAAAAACCCAGATTTGTTTGAAGACTGCCACACTGTATTATCTGAACTGATCTTTTTCCTTACTGCTGGGACAGGACCAGTCTCAAGTGTCAACAAGTTCTTGATACATGATCAGTTATATCCCACTAGACTATTTTGGGGACATTCGAGGATAGAAGCTCAGGAATCACAAGCAAAGTCACAAGAACTCATAGTATTGCAGTGCAACAACTTAGAAGCGACTAAACACAGACATGCTTAATGGTCTACCCTAATGCAGTTAATGGAAGCAATCCAACTGGAAGGCGGCTACAGGAAAAAAAAAATTAAAGAAATAAAGATCTAAAGTGATCTCCCACATCACTACCTCATCCAGAAATACAAATCCAGTACACGCAGTACACAACTTGTTTTTGCAGCAAGAGACAGCTTTCATGTATCCAAAGCTCATTATTACAAGATCAAGGTGCAACTTAACTATGAAGCTGTCTGAAACACGCAGTATCAAGACATTTACAGTTATTTACAAAGCAAATACATTCTTTGTACAAAGACTGTCTTTAAAGACATACAATGTAAATTCAATGAAATATTGCAATCAAAAAATGAAAAGATATTTAAAGCGCATACAAATCTTTACAGTCTCCAGCTCTCTGCATGAGAAGACTGAGACTCCAAAGGAGATAAAGTAAATATATCTGCATCCTAAAACTGAGTATAATTCAAATAATATAATTATACATGCAAAGCCTTGGGACTACAACACACTTACATACAGTCATACTTCTTGGCAACCATTAACACACATGATTAATGTTCAGTGCACAGAGATTACACATAGAGCTAATCCCTTAAAAACAAAAAGTACATCTGCATAATTCAGCCCACGTGGAACAAAGCTGACAAAACTGCAGACAACTTAAAAGACTTCTTGAATTTCTGAAGGACAGAAAACAACAATCTGAAACAGTTGTACCAATTTTTGATCATTTCCTCCTAGCTCCACTTAGGCTGGAAGTATTTGTATGTAATGCCAGAAATCCCCCTCCCATGTTTTTATGCTGTACGCCAAGATACAACAGCAGCATAAAATTGGTGATTTAAAAAATTAAAACATCAAAACTCAGTAAGTAGGCTCATCGATAACATCAACTTCTGATCTAGACAGTACTATAAAAAAAGAAAAAACAAAACCCAAAAAACAAGCTTCAGCAAAGTAGTACCACCAAAGAACATCATAATGTGATCTGTAAGGGTTTACAGTTTTTCCCAAATTGATGTTAGTACGTAAAAACCATAAGTTGTACTCCTATCAATCCCCCAAATCCTAAAAACTAACATCAGAAATTATTCTCTTATTTCAGGACAGAGTGACAGAAGGCACTGAGTAATCCCAGACCCTGCATAGCACATTTTTTTCAAAAAAGAAAATATGCTAAAGCGATTAACAACATTTTATCACTGAGTAGGAGCAAGGTGGGACAACACTGAGACAGAAGCAGTAACACAAGCCATAACAATTAAACCCCAAAACACACAGGGAAGATGTAACTGAGAAAAGGTCAATGTTATTGTTAACTACAAGCAAAGATCCCTGAGATAGCAGCAAAACAAGCTATCAAATGTACATAGTGTAGTGCTACATGGCTGCACCACTTGCAGGTCCAACTGGCTCCTACATCTATCTCCACTTCAATTGCTCAGTTCGTCTACAAGTGTAATAATCCCAAAGATAACAGAAGGCTGATTAGACTGAAATTAAAACTAAGTATTCAGCACTCAGACACCAGAAATACTCATCCAACCTTAATCCTGCTTCCCAGCTCGCATCTCTTTCTGGTTTTCTGGTATGTACCAAATTATAACCAGCCAGCTTTTCTTCATTTGTTGCCTTCTCCAGATGACTCTGCTATATTTTTATTTTCCTTTACTGATAGCATGCTACTTTCTACAAATTATTCTATTAAAACATTTAAAATGGGTGTCTATTATCTCACTTGATCTACTTGGAACTAGAAAAAAAATCATTAGTCTTTATGTGCTAGGATCACTCCTAACATTTTTTAAAAAGCTGTTTTATACATATGCATTGTGCCTTTCTATTCCTTGGTACCAATTTAAATGAGATGGTATGAGGGAACTCATTTTAGACATAGTCTCTTCATTAAACTCCTCCAAATTCAATTTGTTATCAACAGGTCTTGATGACACATTGCTCTTTCAATTGCCCATCTGTAATTTTTTTAAGGACTATAGTCACTAAGTCTTGCTTTTATTAACAGGGAAAAAAGCCCAAAACATATCCAGTTTAAGGCAATACCCAACTCTCTTGTGGTTTTGACAATTAAAAAGTAACATTCTTTTTCTGAAGTGCTCTTATACGCCAAACTTTTCTACACAACCACTGAAAATCCAATGACTACACCAAATTTCCTGCCTGACATATATTAGATTGAGCACGTTAAAGATGTTTAGTTTTGTTTCAAAAATGTATTTTCCTCCAATTAATTCATTACACAGTGGACTTCAATTCTGACTCTGCCTATTTCTAGTATTTGGAAAACATCACTAACAAAGAAAATTTGGGGAGTTCAACTGCATCTTTCTAAAATCTTCAGTTAAGTTTAGTTTCACAAAATACTTGGTGTATGCCAGAATATATCACTACAGAACTGGTTTTCTGGCACATACCAGAGTGCAGTGGAGGACGCTGCACATCAGGAAGCCACACTGTTTATGTTAAAACAGCAGTCAGTCATTTGTGTCCAGGACATGTCCTCATCATCAGACAACCAGGTAAATTTATAAGGGTCCTTTTTCAAGTAGCAGTTAATTTGCTAGACTTGTAGAAGAAAAAACAACACGAAACACTTCTACCAACTCTGGGTTTTAGCCGTGACAGATGAGTGTTTTTAATTCATGCTGGAAATGAAAATTCATGCCAGAGGTTTAGGACATGAAATGTAACAGTGGACCTGAAATAACAAAGCATCAAAAGTATTATTCAAAGAACTGAAGAAAGGCAGATTAAATATTCTGTGACTATCTCCAAGTCTGCAAGAGCACCAACTACAAAACTGATCATTTTAAAGCTGTCTGACCCTTCTTATTCTGCATTATTTCTGAAGACTAAGATACCATATGTTGAAACATAGCTGGAGCAAAACTTGGGGAAAGTAACCCATCTCTTTCTAATTGTTCTCCCTAACATTCAAGTTTCCATCTCTGCTGGTTTTTGTTTGTTTGTCCAAGGAAAAGCAACGGAGAGAATGAAAGTTTTCAGTATTTTATGGAATTCATTTCACTCTCACATCCTGGGCAATGTATTTTAGGAAGAACTAAATGTTCAACAGCAATACTCAATTCTATCTACATTCAATGAGCCACTACTAGTTTTATAAACTAATAAGGTAATGAACATAACACAGTCAATATCAAGACTAATCAGTTGTCCATACACATAGCAGCTATTCTTGCCTATCCTGTTTTTCAACCCTACCTATGAACATGGCAATCAACTTACTTCAAAACTGCAATTAGTTTTGGTTTTACTATGGTTCATCTTGGTAAAAAGGAGGAGCTACTGACACCTGGTAAGTTTAATAAGTTCTCCCTACCTACATAATAATAAATTTACACTTCTCTTTTTAGCAACAGCCATTGAAACTTTACAAAATTTGACCAGAATGAACCTAACTACTGGTTTCCTTACAGTTAATTTATAGATTTCAAACCTTTACCAAATCTTTTAAAACAGGATGAGAAAAACTTAGTAAGATATGAAAGAGTCTTTAAAGGGGGTAGGAGTGGAAGCTCAGGAGACTACATCACAACACTATCTCTAAGAAATGTGGTAAGCTTAAAAATTCTGTATCACAAGGAAAGAAGGTTTTAGAAGTGAATGAGGATATCAGAGATCAAGGAGAACTGACTTATTCTGATAGTTGTTTCTATTGTATCAAGCACCACAACTTCCAACAATCACTCTGAGCTAAAAACTGTTATCAGTTCCTCTCTGCAAACTATTCCAGAGCAGCAGATTTTCTCTGGATAACCTGCTATGCCAGTTAACACACACACACACAAAAAAAAAAAGTCTTCAGTCTTCCTCCTGGCTAAACAGAGCCATCCTCAGCAGCGTGACCTTTCACAGAAAAGCAAATAAACCCATCACAGGAAATACTTCAGAGGAATTATGGACTCGCTTCTTTCTTGCAAGAAACCCACGCTGCTATTTCTCTAGTCAAATTATTACATGCTATAGTTCATCCATACAGAGGCCTTTATTGTGATGGCACTGAACACTTTACCTGCTATCAGAACTGATACAGTTGTTAGTCACTGAAATATTGCCACAATGATACAAGATCATAACAAAGGTTTGGGAATTCTTGGGAAAGTATCATGACTGAATAATTACAATTGCCAGCTTCAAAGCAGAATGTTAATTGGATACTACAGTTTACCACCAACGTTTTTCCCTGTAAAAGCACTGTGATGTTATTAACAACTGAAAGTACTCTGAAACTCAGTCTCCATCCATGATCCAGCAACAGGACTCCTCCTGCTAGCATTAGGCTAAGACGATGCCCAAACTGAATCAAAGAGCGTTACTGACAGCCTCCCCAAGGTTTGGCTTTCTCTGGAGACTTCAGATACAAGCACTGTCTGAAATTGAGACTAATTAGCCTATAAATACTGAAGAAAACATAGCTAACAGATACATTGGTAAGACCCGCATCTTCCCTCTGTCATCACAGTGGGAACTCTTACCAAATGGTAACACCTGAAGGACACGTCTCAGGTACATATATATTGGCCCGTCTCCATAAGACTTTCCTCTGGAACTCTGTCCAGAACCGACTAGGTTTCAGAGCAATTATTTAGAGATCTTGCAAAATCAGACAGAGGTTTGCAAGGATATAAATTCCAGGAGCAAACTATCTGCATAGAAAGGTACAGTACGATGCACAGATCCTTCCTAGAGCAGCTGTTTTTGAAAGCTGAAAGAGGCTATAAATAGATTGCCACTTGATTGCCAGTTCACATGAAGCTTTAAAACACAGAGTACGTAGGAAACCATAGTTAGTTCTCGGATGTCTCTCTTCAATACATAGTCACCTACAGTATTTCCCATATTTTATACTGTAGCATAACAGCACCATTCAAATGACTGGTTCACTATGCAAGTATCGTTCATACATACACACCTTCCAACACACTGTGAACTGCATTGTTAGTTATGGACTTGCTATGAGGGTTCTCCTTTGATTCGCTGGCTGAAAAAGAGCAGTAGACAACAGAGACACATATAACCTACTTTATTTTGTACCGGTATCCATGATTGTTTTGACAAATTTATAAAAAAATCCTCACCCTAACAAAAACCCCAAACAAAACAAAAAGCAAAAAAATGCACATGGACAATGCCTCGAATCTCCCAATACTATTACTAAGTCAAAATGAAATGCCTGACTTGCATTTGTTCTGTCAGACTGTTGAAACAGTATAAAACCAGTATAAATAGGAAGAAACCTTACTTCCCATGCTGACGAGATCAGCCATGACCAACAACCAGCGTTACCTATCTGACCACCGTGGTCTCAGTATGTGTCCCAATAACAAAGCTCCTACATAGAACTGCTGAAGTCTGAAAGAGAAACGACCCGTATAAGACACTAAACTGCACATAAAAAGGCACAACAAACAACGTGCCCATCTTCTGGTAAAGCTATGCTCAAGTAATCACACCTGACTAGCAGCAAAATCAGTGGGTCTATTAAGGCCACAAATGCCATTTTTAATACAAGCACGATGGGTCTAGGAGACAAGCACACCACGTACTAACCCCTTTCGTTAAAAGCAGAAGTCGGTCAGAGCTGAGCAACTCTTGCCACCACCAGTGCTGATTTTAACATCAATTCAGTAGGAAGCCTCTCCCAGGTCCTGTTTTCTCAGGGCTACAAAACTACTGAACATGTTTAGGCTAAACAAAAAACAGTAAATATGAGACCTTAACCTAGTCACCAGAGGGATTTTCTTTTTCACTAAAGGTATGCACATGTTATTGGAGCAGCGTCCAGAAAAGAGATCTTAATAAATCTGGGAAGATGATGTCTTCTGATCAAATCTTAATAATTCAACTGTCAGAGACACAATCATGTAAAAGCAAAGAAGAAGGTCTTACGGTGCTTCTTCAAAGTCTACACACTACAGTCCTAATTTTAACATTGAGCTTTTCTGCTCCAATTGGAGCAGGGGAAAAAAAAAATTTCCATAAGTATCCAGTCAGAAGGATATCCACATTTGATCATAGAAGTTAGGGCAATCCTCAACTAAGACTTGGCCAAGCACAGCTGTCAAGACGTAACAAAAGTCAAAAGCAGTTAGACCATTAGTTCTCAACTTTTTTTAATTTTAGGACCTCAAAAATTTTTTTCAAAGGAATTATGTGCACGTAGGTTCTACACACACGTACACCCTCTCTATAATAGGTGGAAACCTACCAGCAATGACCTTGTTTTTCTCAATTACCTGCTGTGGATTACTGAGTGCTCAGGGACGGCAGACAGAAAGCTATTGAGTTAGACTTGGTAATGTGATATGCCACCTTAAATTCCACCAGGAAACCAAATGAAAACCAATACCAACCACAGTCAGAAACGCTTGGGAAGTACAAAAAGATACACTTTTTACAACGCTGTAAATAACTTCCATCTCAAGCATTCAACGTTTCCACTCAAAAGCAGGAATTACTTTGCCACACAAGCACAAAAGAATGTGTTTGAGACCAATAAAGCCATGTTCGCTGGAAAGCCACCTCCCCCCCAAATTAGTGTCATTATGGTATATACAACAGACCGCCACACCTCCAAAAACACGTGAATATATATTTTTTTAAATATTTTTGGGAAGGGGGAGACGCAGAATGCATGCAACCTGCGCCGTTACAAAGAATATCGATAGTTCCTTTACACTAGAGAAATCTCCCTGAAGCCTCGTAAACTGAAACTAAGGCTATTTTTAACTGAGGGCACTTAGAAAGTGAAAATAACTAGCTTAGCGTCTGACCGAGACAGGAGCAAGAAGCTGAGGCGTATTTAGAGGCACACCCGCCCCCCCCCGATGGCTGCCGAGCAGTTGTGAACACAAAGACACACTAAATAAGCCGGCACCGAACACGTTCAAGCGGCTCTGCCCGGCATTCAGCTTTCAAACCCCAGGAAACACCGAAAAGCCCGAAGAACAATCACGCTATTATCCCGGCATTTACGCGTTTTGTTAGCAATCTTTAGAGGCTCAGGGCCGGTAAATCCGGAGCCTGTTCAGCCCGGGGCATCCACCAGGGCTGCCGCTCTCTCTGGAGCCGCCGCGACTCGCCGCCGCCCAACTTCCCCGCTGGGTTCTCCCTCACGCAACAGTTCCTTCGGCGGGAGCGCGGGGCGGGCGAGGCCGCCGGGCCGCGGCGGCGGCACCGCACGGAGGGACCGCGGGCCCTGACGCGCCCCGCGGAGCCCCGAGGGCGCGGAGGGCTCGGGGTGGGGGGAGGTGGGGGGCAGCCCCACGCCGGGCGGAGAAAACTTCGGGGCCGGCGGCCACCGCTGCTGCGGGACAGCCCGGGCAAGAGGGGAAGCGCGACCGGCGCTGCGGGGGCACCGGGCTCAGCCCCGGGGACGGCTGGCGGCAGCCCCCCCACCGCCGGGTGCGGACCCCCTTCCCACCGCGCCCCGCCCAGCGCGGGGGGGGGGGGTGGGGGGGAAACCCGCTGCCACCGGCCCCCTCCCCACGCGTGGGGGGACCAGTCCCCTCCTCACCCTGCGCGGGGAGGCGGCTCGACGGCGCCCGCCCCCCGCCGCGGCCCCCGCCCTTACCCAGGTAGTGCCTCCGCAGCAGGCCGGGCTCCTCCAGCCCCAGGCTCCGCTTCCGCACGTCCCACAGCAGGTGGGGGCAGCGCCCGCGGGACATGGCCCCGCGCGGAGGAAGAGGCGCGGCGGTGGCGGGCGGGAGGGTGCCGGGCGATCCGCTGGTCCCGGCCGCCCCGCGCGATCACCATGGAAACCAGCCGGCCCCCGCGCGCGCGCGGCGCTCTCACGCCCGCCTCGCGCCGAGGCACCGACAGGGAGCGGGCGGGCGGCGGGGCCGGCGGCGGCTCCGCGCCCCGCCCCCAGCATGGCGCCCCGCCCCCTCGGAGCCCCGCCCCCCGCCGCAGGGAGGGGCGCAGCGCTCCGAGACCGCCGGCGTCTCGCGCGAGCTGGCAACGGCGCCCCATGGGGCCCCGCCCCGCCCCGCCCCGCCCCGCCCCGCCCCGAACGGGGTGGGGGCGGCGTGGACATGGCGGGTGACGTCAACGCGCTCGGCTTCGCCGGCCAAACCGGCTCTCGAGCCGAGCGACGAAGCTGCGAGGCGGCCATCTTGGGTTCGGGCGTATAGTCACGGCTCAGGGTTCCCCGCGCCGGCCATCTTGAATGGGAGAGTGAAGCGGCACCAGCGGCCATCTCTGAGCCGGGCGCTCGTGCCCTTCCAGGCCGGGATACCTCCCCGAGCGCGCTGGCGCCAGCTCTCCTCACGGGGCGGGGGCAGGCCGCGCTAACCAATAGCGCCGCGCGAACCGCTCCGCCCCGCCCCGCCCCTCACAGAGGCGCCAATCAGCGCGCGGGGAGCGGGGCTCCTCCCCCCGGCACGGGGTGACAGGTAGGCGGGGCTCGCTGGCAGCGGTGGAAGGACGGCGGGTCGCGGAGGGACCCAGCTACCGGCACCCGCCACCGCTGCTGTCCCGCCACCGCCGCCCGGCCCCCGCGTCCCCCTCAGCGCCCCGACATGGCGGCCGCCGTCGCGGGGCTCCGCGCCTCCTACCACCGCCTGCTCGACCGCATCGAGCTCAAGCTGCCGCCGCGGTTCCGGCCCTTTTACAACCACCCGGCAGGTAACGGGGCGTCCTCCTCCGCCGGCGGCCCAACGGCTGCCGGGCTGCGCCGCCTCCGCACCAGGGGTCGGGGGCTGAGGGGTCACCTTGGTTGGGCCCGCGGAGGAAGAGGCGGCGGGTCCCTCCGGGGGCTGCCTGGCGCGGGGAGCCAACGGGGGTGCCAGAGCGCTGGGCACCGGGGTCTGCCGGCGGCGGAGGCGGGGAAGAGGCGGAATTGGGGCCGCAGAATCGGGCCGGTCCGTTTCCCCTCCTGCGGGTGGGGAAGCCGAATCGGGGCCGCAGAGTCGCACCTCTGTTGCTGTGATTCTGGCATGGGGAAAACTGCCCAAGAGTGGGCTTCTGCTTGTTAAGGGGAAACTTCTTTTATCTGGAAAGAAAAAATAAAAAAGGCAGGCACGATACTAATTGTTCCTCCCGCCTCCTGCAACTCACGAGTGTACTGGAGTGTCCCTATCGTGTTACTCCACGGTTTGAATCCGTAGCTGGGCTACCTGATCCTAATCCAGGGGATGTGATGATTTCCAAAGGGGCCTGAAGGCTTCAGCAGTCACTTCTTTCAAATGGATGTGCTGAAAAACTAGGGGGGAAGCGCTGCAGGGATTTCTGATCTTCAAGTGTACTCTGGTTTAAGTCAAGCTTCTCTTTGCTTTCATTTCTTTCTGCCGAATCCAGCACTCCTGCCAAAGACAACTCGTGCCCTGCATGAATCCACTCTCGTAGCTGAAGGGCTCCTGTGGAAGGGCTTCGAGTTTCCCTGAAATGAGCTACCCTTACCTGACCTAAAGCTTACCTTTACTTGAGCAAACATGGGTTTTTTTGTGTTATTAGGGAGAAACCTCTTGTAAAATCATCTGCTTCAGTGCCATTTAGGTGATGTTTGTTATGTAAACAAATTGCATAGGGTAGTTTAAAAGAGTGATTGATAAAATCCTAAAATTCCATAGGCTGCTGTTTCCACTGTTTTGTTTCAGTGTAATACGCGTCCTTGACTCTTCACTTACCTGGAATATGCACTGTGAAAATGGACTTTAGTTTTCAGCCAGTTGGTCCATCCTCCTATAACGGTCTTTTCTTGAAACGAAAATTGTTGCTTTAAAGAAATCACAACTAAAGAGTGAAAACTGCAGTTGTCAAAATGTCTGATTTGTACTGAATTCACTCGACCTATATATATATTTAACATTAATGCAATTTTTATATATAAAGAGTCAATACATCCAGCACTTCCACTGTAAAGGGGCCAAGCCTCTGAGTGCCACATTCACCCTCTGTGAAATGCGGCAGCTTCCAGTTGCTTTTATTGAATACACGGCATGGCAAGCACTGGGAACCTCTATGTTCATTCATCAGAACTGTAGTACTAACTGGAAAAGGCTTTGGAGGTTCTCTTGCAGTGCCTTTCACTTCACAGAACTGCCTGTGGGCCACTTTTGTTCACCACCATAAGGTTGAAATTAATTTTTAAAAAAACCCAAAACATTTTTTAGGGACTCTGAGTCTGTATGTATGTGTATATATATATATATATATATATCTGCCATAACCTGTACTGATGGCGTAAGAGAGAAAAGCCACAGAGCAAACAGGTATCGAAACTGAATCTCTGCCACTTATGTTTCAGCCTTGAATGTCTTGAAGGTGGGTCTGTGAGAAAGTTATGCAATAGATGTCACTCTGACGGCAAAACAAGTAGGTTAAAAATGAAAGGCTCACACTTTATCTCTGGTGATATCTAAGTTTCTAGTCTAATTTAGGAATATAAGTGTCATTATCATGAAATTATAAATCACTTGTGAGAAATGAAGAACAATGCTTCCTTCTTTTCTGGCACAAAGGCGGCTTCCAGTAAAATAATTGATGCCTGGTCTGAAAAGCTGTTTCTTTGGCTGGCGTTGCACAGAGCGAGGCTGCTGGAGGAGAGCGAAGGGCCTGGGGTACAGCATACCAACTCCCCAGGCTGCCACAGAGTGGGGAACATCACTCTTGGCAGCTACAGGGAAGCGTGGGCTGAGCTTGTACTCCCTCTCCTGTGGCCTCTTTGGTTCACTTTGCCTGATTAATCTAAACTCTCCAGAACAAAGACTTCTTACATTTAATAGAAGTTGTAAATTCTATCAACTGGTCACAGACATGGTATCCAGATTAGCCTCTGGTATGCCCCTGCTCTGATGTGCTGCTGTCAAATTCATCCTTGGAAAAATTGCAGGAGTCAGGACCTGGGAAGAGCTCGGCCTGGCTGGGTACTTACTTGGAGTGCCTCCAGGAGAGGCGTTTAAGGCGTTTGACAGTCTTCCCTTCTAACAAGTTTGGCTTGGTACCTTACTTGTCTTCAATTGTTTCTTCCTTTTGTAGCCAACAGTTTTAAATTATCAAGTTATATATTATTAATGAAAATTAATGTTGATTGTCTTGAAAACTTTACTAGCTGTTTAGGCTATGTCAATTTAATAATTTATACTCGCTCCACGTTCTCTAGTACTCCAAATCTGAATTTGTGTTTTAGAAGAAAATCGATGATGGCAATTAAAGCTACTTCCATGGGACCTCTGTAAGACTGATTTATATATATTTGCAGCCTGACACTGACATACTAAGTAGCTGCCTAAGAGAACAGCAACTGAAGTTTCTATCTTTAAAGGATTAATATTGAGCTCTATTTATTCAACAACATTAAACAGTTTTAGTGGCTCCACAACCCCAGGCATCCTAAGAAAAATTAAATCCTGTGTAGGTAGAAACATCTAGTTATCCAAGCAAAAAGTAATGTGCTAGTAGTTAGTAACTGCACTTCGAGACTTGATCACTATCACAAGCAGTGTGGGTCTAAGAGGGCTTTATGGGGCTTTATGCAAAGCTGCCAGGCTGGTTTTTGACATTTTCTGTGCTGCAGTTGCCGTGCCCTTTTATAGGGCTTAGTTGGCTTTAAGGTGATGGAGCAACTGATGTTTGCAACAGTTAGTCTTATCCTCCAAGTTAGGAATTGCTTCACAGGTGCTTGCTCTAGCAGCTTGATGGTTGATTTTTCCCAAGTCATAGTTTTAAACTTGAGGGTGCTTAAAACAGGGAGTATAAATAGTTACTGCGGGGCCTTTTTAAGGCTGAATTGTTAGTGAAAAATTAGCTCACATAAAAAACAAGCATCCAAAGTCCTAGTGTTTATCATTTATATTTAAAAACTTTACTCGTAATATGTAACATATTGCAGTGAAAACTTGGCTTCATCTTGCATGTTATCAGAATGCTGTGCAGTGGCCTAGCAAGACCTAAAATTTAATGTGTTTTGATGAAATCAGAACCAGTGTCCTGACTGTCTCCCCGTGTGGCAGATTAATACTTTGGATCGTGGTCTCACTTTTAAGACTTTGAGCAGTAGTCCTAGATTAATGATTTCTGGCATGGTCGGCAGTCTGCATGTTGTAGGTGTGGCATTACAGTATGTTGTTTTAACCAACCAGTTGCCATTTTAGCACCGCTATAGGATGTAGGTATTTGTAAGAGAGATGTTTTCCCCCAGATCCTGTTCCATTGACTTTTCTCCTTTCCTTCTGTAGATTTTGTCCTCTCCTTCCATAATCCTTCTTTGCTGATTGGGGTGTAGGGTTGATTGGTTGATTGTTTCTGCTAGAAAGACATGGTTATTCAGAGGTGCGGATTGGAGGTGAATGAGGACACTCTCCTTGTGACATTTACTGCTACTTATGTTTGCAATTTGTACTCTCTCTTTAACCATCTAATGCTGCTGTGCAGCATGTCTTCTGTAGCATGAAGAGGTGGGCTGTGGTTTGGGAAGGGAAGGAGGGACTGACTTGTTACAATACCAGTAATAAAATATTTGGGGGTTTTGGTTTAAAAGGTTCAGTTCACAAATACTTCAACTACTAATTCTGTTAGTCCAGCTGCAGAGGAGATTTTAATCATTATATAGAAACTGTCTTCGCTATTCCTAGGCCTTATCATAACTCTTTTCATAATAAATGTATTTTGCCTGCTCTAGTGTCCTGGTTTGCTTAAAAATGGAAATACAAAATCCTACTCATCTGTTGCAGAAATGGGTGAACTGATTACACAACTGAAGGTTGATGCACTGAGTTGATGAACTATGAGTATTAGGTGATAGAGCTTGTACAGTGGTAGAAACAGTGCTAATATACACAATTCGTTATTAAAAAAACCTCAAAATAATCCCAAAACTTACTGTGGATATTAAAACAGCTACATCTCACTGAATAATTTAACTTCTTTTTTTTTCCCCCCTCCTCCCACAGGTCCCAAAACAGTGTTTTTCTGGGCACCTATTATGAAATGGGTAAGTATAAGATGCCAGATGGTGTCTGGATGTCAATCAGAGGGCAATCTGCAGCAACCCATTGAGCAAGCAAGAGTTTCCCAGCAGATACCTCAGCCTACAGAAAGGTTTAATACCAAGGCTTTAATTTTTAATATATGGAGAGGAACAAAATCAGCTTTAATAACACATAGCACAATGTGGAAGGGATACAGCGGGGGGAAAAATGCTCTGTGGAAAAACTGTACTCTTCACTGAAAGTTTCACAAAAGCTTTCTCTTGTGAAACACTAACTGTTGCTCAAGGTAGGCCTGAGGTGGCATCATTCAAAACTCTTTTAAAGCATGTGTTTCTTCTGAGATTGAGGAATTTGAAGACTATCTTAAGGAAGCCAATTCCTAAGCCTCATAGTTTGAAGGCAGGTTAAAGTGTGTCAGAGAGCAAGGTAATCTTGAGAAAACAAAAGAAAAAAGGCAACTGCCATTTTGGCTATCAGTAGCTCTCTGCTTCCCATGCAGTTCTGCTTCCCACTTGGTTACATGCCTTGGTGAAGTATATGCCTCCTCCTAATTCACTGTGCTCTTCCTAGTTGTTGTATTGGTACAGATAAAATAAGTGACGTTTAAAATCATAAAGCTGTTTAATCTCCTTGTTTGATAACAAGCAAGGATATAACCTGCTCTTCCTATTGTCAGCTGGTTTGTAAATTTGCCATTGTGAACCCCAACTTTTTATAGGCCACAGGCAACACGTTATGGCCTAAGCTGTAGCTTGGTTTCTTTGTCAGACTCCACTGGAGCTCCAGTAACCCTGGTTAACCTTCCCCTGTCGCAGGGGCTCTCCTAGGTAGGCAACGTGCTCTCCAGCCTGAGCATACAGGCAACTCTTCTGAGCAGGCCGGTGTCGACTGCTGCTGTATCAAAAGAGCTTACACACAGATGGTTTTTCTTTTGTGAACATGCAGGAAAAGTTCTCTAAGCTCACAGTGAAGTTCTTCACTGAGAAGTTAAAATTACTTTCCCCCTACATGGCAAAGGCGTGTTTACTGCAGTTCCCCGAGCGTGCTGAAAGTCTGCACCTCCATGGCACCACGGCACCAGTATCAGTCCCGTCAGTGAGGCAGCACACGGAAGTGTCTGCCCTTGAAAACTGGTTTCTTGATTGGAGCCAAAGGAGTCCGTAGTGGCAGTCAGTGAGTTAAAAGCATTAGGACACTCTCTTATTTGTGGGATTTTGGTTTTGGGGTTGGTTTTTTTTTTTGTGAACTTGTGTAACACGAACATGAAATTGTATTTCCAGTAGAGGGCAATAACACAACAAAACAGATCAAGCAGCATGTTTGCTAGTAATGCTGTCAAGTAGATCAGCCAAGCTATTCCTCACTTCACCTGGAAGTTTTCTACTTATACTGAAATTATATTAAAAAAGAAGCACTTTCACCTCCTCACATGAAGCTGAGTATCACACCTACATCTCTACCAGCAGTATCTTAGCCTGAGCTTTAGGAATAAGGGCCTTCATTAGATAAGCTTCTCTTTGTTGCCTGAAAACCAATTTTTTTTTTTTTCATCTGCTTTCTTAAGCAGCTGTGCTTAAATTAACCTTGTTCTTAAATTAATATAAAATTGCCAGTGCCTGGGATTTTATTGCAAGCCAGTTGTACCCCCCTTAACTGCGTTCTTATTCCTACCGCAAGGGACTAGAAGTGGATGGTGTCTCCGAGAGTCTAATTCCTCTGCTCATATAATGCATCCCATCTCCTGCAAAATACATATAGAATAAGCACCGAGCTGTGAAGCAACTTCCCCTTGTAAAGCATTTGATCGGTCACAGGAGGTCCTGGTACTGGACTGGTGCTCACTGAATTTCTCTTTACAGGGTTTGGTATGTGCTGGAATGGCTGATATGACCAGACCAGCAGAAAAGCTCAGCACAGCACAGTCTGCAGTACTAATGGCCACAGGTAAAGCCAGTTACTCCGTGCTTTCACAGCGCCCTCTCTAAAACTGTTTATCTTTAAAACTGGGTATCTTTTTGAATCCTCCATCAGTACTAATCCACTTCCATAGAAAAGGCTTAACTATAATATGGTATCTCTCACTATTGCTGTTGGATGATAATTCTAGGACAGACCTATATTTGCTATCAAATCTGTCAGGGTTCTGTAATTATGTAACAGTTTTCTACACGTGTCTTAATTTGGAATTGTCCAGAGGAAGTTGTTATGAGTTAGGATACGAGTTTCAACCTTAAGTTACAATGATACCACTCATTCCACTAAGTGACCTCTTTCGCTTCAGGTCAAGTAATTTTGAAATCAATCCAGGATATAGTGACTTTTTTAGAACTGACTTTAAGAGATTAAACAATGGTAATTACCCTAATGTAACTGGAAGGAATTTCCATGGGTCAAAAGAACTTGGAAGCAGGGGTAGGTACACGGACTGCTGCACTGCTGTCTGCTGTGAATTTTCACACTTGACAGAAACAGTATTTTGTATTCAAGGTGTTCTACCAGATCTTGTCAGGGGCAGCACTTGTGGCAGCTAAAGCTGAAAATCAAAATTACAGCTGCCACCTTCTTCATTCTCCAGGCTTTACTCTGATATCTGAGACAGTGCTGTGCATTTTGCATGGTACGTAAACCTTTCTTAACTGGTGCTTTCTGTAATCTCTAAGCTGGGGCAGCAAGCTGGCTACACTACTGCAAAATGCCACTACCCTGCAGCTGTGCTGGAGAATTAAGGTCTAGACTGCTGTAGAGTGCACAGGATTTGTGTTTGATACTAAGACTATGATTGACCTTATTGCCTAGTTATTCTGGAAAAATGCAATACATACCCATAGCTGTCCCACTGGCACTTGATGCGCTTTTAACTGAGAAATGGCTAGTTAGAAGAAAAGCAGTTGTCTAACATGAAATTGTAAAACTTGTTTACTTAAACTGGCCTGTGATTCTGTCTCCAAACTTAGGGGAATGACTGAATATTTCACTTTAAAGACTTAACATCTTTAAACTTTCCCTTTCATTCAACAGGCCTTATTTGGTCAAGGTACTCTCTAGTTATTATCCCTAAAAACTGGAGTCTGTTTGCTGTGAACTTCTTTGTTGGCTGTGCTGGTGGCTCTCAACTCTTCCGAATATGGAGGTATGCGTTAAGAAAGGCGACTACATACTATAACTAAACCTCATCTTAACCAGGAATTTATGAATTCTACCAGCCTCAATGTCAGTGCAACAGGCAAGGGGAACTCAACAATTAATGAAACATTTCAGAACTTTTTTGCTACATTGTTAGTTTTCCAGTTGAGTGGGAGTGAAGCTTCACATATTTTCAGTTTAGCTGGAGCATGTTTTAAGGAATGCTGTATGTAAGCTGTAGTTTCTGGATCTAAGGCATTCTTTAAAACCTATAGGTCTGACAGAGAGCCTAGACTTCCTTCTCCTCGTAAGCTTTGTACTTCTGTCAGCTTTCAGTGGATCAAAGAGTTGTTAAGCAGAGCAGCATTTTATTTTTTATCTTTTAATTATTTCCTGAGGGGAAAATTTGGAGTTCTCTGGCTTCAGTGCTGGCCAGGAATGAGGCAAACTTAACAACCAGTTTGGAATTTCTTACATGAACTAAACTAACCTATCCTGAGTTTCCACCCTCAAGTCCATTGTAATTTTAAACCTCCTCTGCTGAACAAATTGTTAGGAAGACACTGTTACTGTAACTGGTGTTCTATTCTTAGTCTGTGCTTTTTTTTTTTTTTGGTCCCCTGTAGGTATAATCAGGAGCTAAAAGCAAAACAACAAGAGCAGCTGCAGCAAAGAGATGCTTAACCCGACACGTGAAATCCAACAACGCACAAACCCTTTCCCACGGGACCTAGCTTCACTAATTTTAATGTTTTTTCCTCTGAGAAAATGAATGAGGAAATCTAAATGTCTAGAGAGCAAGTGTTTTCTAAGTGCAAATAACAAAGTATCTCCATACATTTAAATAAAGTATAACGTTTTAAATTGAAGTAAAATTGTGTCTATTGTATTGTCTCTTTAAAAGCAACTGATTTTGTGGATTGTGCCTGGAATGAGTTGCAGGGCCCCACCTTATCTGACTCCTGAAGAGTGCCGGCAGTGACACGGTGCTGGCGCCAGGCAGCCGGACCCACGGACTGAAGTCATCTTCCTTCACGTCAATCAGACCTGGGTGGCCTTTTACCATATTTTCAGTAACCAGCAATGGTAACGTTTGCAGTTCCTTCCCTGATGCTCTTCCCTGGGAGTGTAAGAATAACTCTTTTCAGCTTCATATCTCAATTTGTTTCCCAGCCACCACCATCTTTAACAAAAGGATGGCAAACGTATGTGCCACTGGTGTTTTAGCTTCTGTCACCCCGTGCAACTAGAGGCGGAAGATGGGCATGTTTAAGTACCTGGTTCTGGGGAGTGTGAAAAATAAACAGGTTCCGAGCAAAGGGTTTACATGAAAGTGCAAAAGCTCATCTGTTACTGAGAAGTACAAGGCAACTGTGCTCAGAGCAGGGCAGCAGTGGGCTTCCTGGCAGGTTCTCTTGAGACTTCTTCCACCAAAGCCAGGAGTCAGTACCAGAGCTCAGGAATTTATATCCAGGGGAAAAAGATAACACCGAGAAAGTAGCTTCTTCAGGATTCAGCTTTCAGGAAAATGATGGCCTTGAAATAATGGAGTTTTGCAAAGTCCTATTATTAAGTCTCTTTCCACCCCTACTTTTCCCCACTGCCATTTGAGTTACCACTCCAGCATGGCAAGGGTGGAGAGGAAAGGAAATCGTTCTATAGTTACAAGAGCTACAGCACCTTGTGACACTGACATCCCCTCCTTTCTCACCCTATGTATAATGTTGTATTATCCTGTGCAAAGTATTTGTGCAGGATACTTTAAGGAAAGCATTTTCCATTCTTACAAGACTGCTTAAGACAGTCTGTCAGCTCCCCTTTTTCAAAGGCTGTCCTGCCATGAAGCAGTTTCTCTCCTGTGAGTGTTCTGCTACAGTTTCACTTGCATTTCTTAAGTTCTCCTAGCTGAAGTGGTAACACAAGGTATCAATTCAAATGGTGAAGTCCAGCTGTGTCGTTTGCTGAGCTGACAGAGACTGCAGTGACTGAAGAATACTGCCAGAAAGAGAGGTGGTGTATTTCAGTCCCCCTCCCTTCCCAGTCCCTAACCAGATAAGACTTGTCCAGCAAACCAGTCATGGGAAAAAAAAAAAGTGTATTAAAATATTCACAAGATTACAATAGAAAACATGAAAGTCCAGTCAAGAAAAAATATCCAAGGTAAGTGTTTCCAGATGAGTCTGTAAAATCAAAAGCACTAACAGTTGGTACACTGGCTCTTCATGTAATCAGGCCATGCAATGCATATCTAGCTCCCTCACACAGATTATACACCTGTCTTACAGGTGTTTGTTTTCTTGCATACCTCCAAGCCAGAGGTTTGCAAAAGTACCCAGTCTATGTTTCCAATTACATTTACCACATAAAAACAGCTGGCACTGCAGGGAGACAGAAAAGATTGCACAGCACACTGATCAACAAAGGCATTGAACTTACATTTTAGAGTGCAAAAATACCTTTAAACAAAAAGGCTTATTAGCTTTAGGGCAGTGAAGAGAAAGGAAAGAGAAGCCTCAAGAAGAGTACAATTGCTGAGCATAGTTGGCATGATTTTGTAATCTCCCATATAAAAACATTAGCTAAATACTAGCACCATAGGGGTGTAGCCACAACCCAGAAGTCTTACCCACCTTCTCAGTTTTGATGGTTTTAAAGAGCAAATATTTCTATCACCTATTACACAATAACAACATTTTGTATTTGAGGTCCTAGGTAGATACATTAATAATGTAATATTCCAAGACAAGATTTCAATACCGAGTGAAGGTGTTTTGGTTATAAATCCAACAGCCCACACTTTGCCTCAATGAATCCACTTTAAGGCAACGCAGCTTCCAAGTTGCATATACACATTTACTGCAGTTACAAGACAGATGGTTACCTAAACAGTTCTCACAGGATTTAAAAAGTTAAAAAAAACCCTAATTCCAGCTCTTCTAGTCACAAATTGAAATATCACTAAAGCTTTGAGAGAAAACAAAACCCTACGGGTCTCTGGTTATATATGACACATCATTCAATTAGTTACAGGGACATATTTGCCACCCTGTAATAGCTCTTAATGCCATTTCATAAAAGTTACAGGGATATATTTGCCACCCTGTAATGGCTCTTAATGCCATTTCATAAATATGCTGACCATCTCCCTCACAGAACAACTGCTGAAGTCAAAAGGGGCAATGGAGGTTTGATGTACCAAGTACAGCTACCGATTTACTTAGATTGATACTTTAAAATTATTTGTAATGCTCAAAATTAATTTCTGGTATCAAAAAGAAGGAAGAATATATCCACTGTTACTAAAAAGCCAAACCTTTTCCATTTTGCAGTTCTGTTAAAAACAGGGAAGACGAATGATGCCATTCATATCCCTGGCTCTAGGGGGTGCCAGCCGGCTTACCTGCCAGAGCCCAGGCTGGCGATCCAAAACTGCAGTCCTACAACGGGTAGAAGGTCGCTTCTATCCATAAAAGACCTTTTTTTAACCCTCAGCTGAGAATTTCAGATCGATTCCAGTTTTGTCTCCATGATGAATAAAAGAGAATTCATTGCAACTCTTTTACATCACACAGACCTTCCCTAGCTCTGCTATCCAAGAGCAATGACCCACGTAACAGCTTTAGTCATTTGCTACTGCCTCAACAGAGGCTGCCCACCCCTCAGCTGTGCTGCAGCAAGCCTGCCACGCAGCACTTCTTTTTAAAATAGATGGTCCTAAAAAGAGCTAGCAGCAGTACTACAACAGGACAAGGACAACACAGTGTTCCTCAAAGTCCAAGCTGTTCTTTTCCACCTGCAAAGAACAGCATCAGAGAATTAAGAGAATAGCAGTAGAGCAAAGAGTTAAAACTTCTGGTCACCATAACGTTAGGATATGATGACCTTGACTGACTAATCTCTGCTTGCTACCCATCGAGGAAGTAGGAGTCCCCTGTCTTCTGACACTTTACTAAGTAAGCCAATTTAGCATCAGTCCCTTTCATCAGCACAGGCTATCGTATGATTAAACAAGCTAAGATAACCTGAGGAACAGAAAGTTCACAAGTGTTGTCTCACATTGCCTCGAGTTCTTTTGACTTCAGCCTGAATAAGTTATTTAATAGCTACACTGTTCATGTTTCCATGACAAAAAAAAAAAAAAAAAGGTAATTCAACAGCTTTCACACTAGAGAGGGATTCAGACTAATTTCTGCTGTTCTTGAAGGAAGGGACTTTTGTTTCTTTCTAAAAAGATATTTAGCATTTTTAAAAATACTTGCAAGTTCATTTTGCCTTCACAATGAGGATCCAAACAGCCTTGCAATGAGCCTCCTCAGCATAGGCAATCTGAACATACCTGTAGTTAAGCAAAAGCAATGGAAGGAGACGTTTCCCAAAGTTAGTTAGCACCAGACAGATCAGTGTGTCTCCTGAAGTTAGCACCACAAGAGCATGTTTCTTAAAGTCAGCACCAGATCAGGACTGTGCTCAGATTCTCCAGTATATTCCAGCAGGAAAAAAACCAAAACATTAGTAGCAGACTTCAGAGCCAAGGATAGCCCTATCTTTTCATAGCAGCAAGTTTCTGATCGCTACATTCATCATGTTTCTCCCTCTTACTCTAAAATATCTGGGGAGAAAGAGACTGATGCACAGGGATGAATACAGGCAGATCAAAATCAAGTTTCTCCATCAACCATGACAAAAGCACTTGTTTCTTACTAAGTGTAAAAGAAATGGGGTTTTTTTACATTTCTTTTACACTTAGTAAGAAGTGTAGTAACAGCCTGGTAGATAAAGCAAGCAGCAGCAGCAGGAGGATTCATCCTGATCTTAATGAGGCTTCTAACAAAGGCAGGTGTTGTCAGGAGACCAGTAAAGTCTGATGCCGATGAAAGAATTTAGTGTTAGCATACCCAACTTGGTTGGGAAAAAACCCTCTGTACACAAAATAGTTATTAAAGGTCCACTGTCATAATCAAAGGATTATCAAATGTGGTTCTGAAAGGGCCTTCCATGGGCCTAAAACTACTTTTCATTTACTTGATTTTACAATGGAATGGAGGGTTAGGTTTCCAAGTATCACGCTAAAAGTGTTGCAAGCTCACTGGAGGACAGTATGAGAACTCAAACCAAGATTCAACTGACAAATTGAAGATGAGGTCTGAAAAACCCATAAAATAATTTCAGTAGAGACAGATTTGCAGACAATACAAAACCAGGAAGAGTTGCTGGCACACTAGATGGTTGCGCTGCCATTCAGAGGGCTGGACAGCCTGGAGAGGAATTTCATGAAGTTCAGGAAGGAGAAGTGCAAAGTCCGAACCTGGGAAGGAACAACCCATGCACCAGTACATGCTGGGGGCCACCTGGCTGGAAAGCAGCTTTGCAGAAAAGGCCCTGTGGGGGATCCTGGTGGACACCAGGTGGAACATGAGCCAGCAGTGTGCCCCTGCTGCAAAGAAGGCAAACAGTATCGTGGGCTGCATTAGGCAAAGTATTGCGAGCAGGTCGAGGAAGGTGATCATTCCCCTTTATTCTGCACTGGTGAGGCCACACCTGGAGTACTGGGTCCTATTCTGGGCTCTCCAGTACAAGAGAGGTATGGAGATACTGGAGCAAGTCCAGTGCAGGGTCACAAAGATGATAAAGGAACTGGGGCATCTTCCATATAAGGAAAGGCTGAGAGAGCTGGGACTGTTCAACCTGGAGAAGAGAAGGCTTGGGGAGATCTTATCAATGAGTATAGATACTTGATGGGAGGGAATGAAGAGCACTACTCGTCTTAGTAGTGCTGACTGTCAGGAGAAGCAGCAATGGACAGAAATTTAAAAAAAGGAAATCACAGAATCACAGAATCATTCAGGTTGGAAAAGACCCTTGGGATCATCGAGTCCAACCCTCAGCCCTACTCTACAAAGTCCTCCCCTACACCATATCCCCCAGCATCTCATCTAAATGACCCTTAAACGCATCCAGGGATGGTGACTCCACCCCCTCCCTGGGCAGCCTATTCCACTGTCTGACCACTCTTTCTGTGAAAAACTTTTTCCTAATGTCCAGTCTGAACCTCCCCTGTTGGAGTTTAAAGCCATTCCCCCTTGTTCTGTCACTAATCACCTGTGAGAAGAGACCAGCACCAACCTCTCTACAGTGTCCTTTCAGGTAGGTGTAGAGAGTGATGAGGTCTCCCCTCAGCCTTCTCTTCCTCAAGCTAAACAGTCCCAGCTCCTTCAATCGCTCCTCATAGGATTTGTTCTCCAGGCCCTTCACCAGCTTCGTTGCCCTCCTCTGCACTTGCTCCAGCACCTCGATATCTCTCTCGTATTGAGGTGCCCAAATTAAAATGAAATGCCACCTGAACAGAAGGAAGCACTTTTTTTACTGCTTGATCACTCTGATCAAACAGCAGAACAGGTTGCCCAGAGATGTTGCAGAGTTTCCATCTGTGGAGATACTCAAAACCCAACTGGGCACAGTGCTGGGCAACCTACTCTAGCTGACCCTGCTTGAGGAGGGAGCTTTGGACCAGGTGATTTCCAGAGGTCCCTTCCAACCTCAACCATACTATGACTGATTCTGTGAAACAGGCTGAACTAGGAAATGGGCAAGAATTGGAGAGAAAGGGTTATGGTAGACCAAACTGGAAATTATTTGCTGCTACAAAAAAGCCAACACCACATTAGGATGTACAAAACAGAAATCCTTCTACCACATGCTACTCTGAGAAGACAGCTGGAATGCCACTTCTAGCCTTGAGCACCAGATTTCAGGATACCAATGGGACAGCTAAAGAAAGATCCTCTTCAGCAGGAGAGAACAATCAGAGATCCTTAACAAATCTATAAGGAGTTTCATCTAGAAACAAGAAGCTGGGAAATTATATTCAAGTAGTAGACTTGCAGAGAAGAAGGAAATAAACTACCCTCCGCATCCTCTGTGCAAATATAGGTTACACGAAAAACCATGTATCAAAAAAACCAAGGAGTGAAGCCCTAGATTTCCTCCAGAGGTCATTCAGCCTCCACTACAGGCTTTTAAGAACAGATAAAGCATCTCTAAGGAAGTGACAGTGGTATAATGGAGCCATGGGAGAGAGGTGAGGGAGTACTACAGTTTCCAGCTCCCCTGGAGCCCTTTTTCATGTTTAAATGAAATGACAGAGCTTCGAGGAAGAAACATTTCATTGAAAGGTTCAACAGTCTGAGGGAAGCACCTACAGCTATAGCTTCCCATCCCTTTAACTCACTAGCTCTTTAGTTTTCACAGGTAAACTACCATTTCACAAAATTAATTAGATCAACACTACCCCTGTACCTTACAGGACTAAGCTTGAATAGATGGGCTTAACACAGAAGTAAACAGTTCTGTGACCTGTGTTATTCAGGTCAGGTAGGTCTAAATATTTCGTTCACTTACACTGCTAAGACATACATTTCTGATAGCTAGGAGTCACAATTTGGCTTACAAGACCAAGTGAGAGTGTCTAGTTTATATGAGAAGGCAGCTTGTACTGAGAATCTGACCAAGGAAAGATGAATACCCTGTATACATGAAGAACTCTGTGAATATAAAGAAGGTATCGTCTTTATATTCACCTCAACAAAAGAAACTAGGCCCTATAAGCAAAAAAAGAATCTCCAGGTCAGTCTAGAATCTTCAGGTATCTTCCAGTTTCTCCATTAATAATCAAGATAAAAATATTTAAAAGTTGTGATGCGAGTTTTCACTTTCCCTCTCGTCACACAAGATACAAAAAAAGAATATTGGCAATTTATAAGCAAAATTCTTACCGCATTTCAACATGCAACATTGGTCTCACTTCTGTACGATTAAATAGACTATTTACACACAATACATATATATCTTTCCCTCTGTATGCACATGCATTGGTCCTAGCCTAGGCATCAAAGGCCACATGTGAGTTCTCTGGGTCAAATCTTGTTCAAGCAATTCCAGTCTGAATGTGTGTTTTCCTTTGGATAGCTTAGGATCTCATCTCAGTTCTTCCGAATATCAGCATAGACCACAGACTCTGACTTGTTAATCTTGTCGCTGTGCTGTCCTCCGGAATGATCTAACTGCGCGTAAATGACTGGGCCCTGGGAACAGAACAGAAAAGCACAATCAGTATTTTTCAGGATAGGCCATGTTACCCCTCGCTTCCGCAGGGGCTGCAGCACGACCAAAGCTAAAGCAAGACCACAGAGCTTTTATGACTGCTAACAGCACTTTGAAGCAGGTGGAATGAACCCTCGCCTACAAATGAGCTCTAGTCTGCCACCTTTCTCCTGTCAGGAGCACGCCAAACAGCACCATTTCCTCCCGTTAATACTGTTACTGCTGCTTGCTTCTCAAAAAAGCAAAGTCTAGAATCCTTTGGTCTGAAAAGCAGCAATTCTTACATGCTATGGAGCAAAGATACATGGCTTAGTCAGATGCATGCCAGATTTAATATTTTTCAAGAGGAACTGTACTACAGATTTACCAGTAGGCAGCAGAGTATACTTCCCACACTGCCACTCGAGTCCTGCAAATCCCAGCACAGCCACACCGCTTGGATAATGAGGGAGGGAGCAAACCTGCAGCCACCGTATGACACCAGTCACTGCCCAAGCAAGTGATGGATCAAGACTTACACAGCAGTGGGCCAGAAAATACCGAAACAGCGCAGTGATGCAGAATTCTTACCTGACTTTCGAGCCAACCCAGGTAGTGAGCACCTCCACAGACACACTGGGCAAGCACAGCCACACACCTTCGGTGTATTTGCTGGGGTGTGGTGGAGGACATTACAGCACCATCTTTCAGCAGAGCATGCAAACACACCAGCGCCTTCCTAAAACACCATGTCCTCCGAAACACAGCCCCCAGGAAAGCGAACTGCAGCTATTCGAGATGGGCTGGGGACAGGACTGCAGCCTGGAAAGAGCAGGTACCCAACAAGACAGGTGGGAGCTTTATGGCAAGGTCTGGCCTGCAGCTCCTGCTCTGCATGCCCCAACTGACACAAGCACCGAGCAGAAGGCTGCGACCACCTACCCGGTGACCTCAGCGGAGAGACCACACACCCACACACACCACCCGTGCAGGACTGTCCTATTTGAGGGTGTACGGAGGAAATTACAAGGAGACATCTTTTAGTTTGGTTGCAGCTTTTTTAAGAGTTTTTGCTTCAAAACTATTTCATCCATTTAACTCTGTTTCCGTTTCCCTTATGTCCCAGGAAGAAGTAGCCTTCACAGGCATTTCTCCTACCCCCTTCTCCCCAGTACTTTTGGTATCCTGCCAAATTAGAAAACACCTCTATGGAACTGACCCAGAAACCCTTCCATCTAACTTCCAAAGCAATTAGGGGCCAGAGATGAAAAGAGACCTCCTGTACAGAAAATTAAGTCCTTGAAGGACCACAGGTACACTTCTGCACAGCTGCTTCCCCCCCCAACACAATGGCAAAGCACGCACCTGATAAATACCTTGTTCTCTTTCAGAAGCTGTTTAAATCCAAATTTTCTTCCTTCCAGGTAAAGTATTTCCCAAATGATAAAGAGTAGAGGAAGAAGATGGACAGAAGGATGAAAACTTGCGAGTAGATATAAAACACTGACTGTAAACAACAGACTGAGAAAATGCTCAAAAAAAAAAAAAAAAGACACTGATGTCTTAGAAAATTTTGAATTTCAAATCTCTTTAGAGCCACTTTTTTTTTCTTTTTCCACTGTTGGCTCTCATATTGTTCTGGTCTCCAATACTGTATCAGGATTACATTACTAATTCCAATTAGAGTACAGTGTCTATAAAAACTTCAAGGCAAAGTGACCCTAAGGTTTATTTGTAAGCAGTTTTGGAAGTCTCATCTGCATGAGGTCATAGGTCAAGTGTATGATAAATTCAGCTCAAGAGCACTTCCAATCAGTTAAAAAAATAAAAAAGGAAAAAATCTACAAGTGCATGAAGCACTCAGTATGACATTTCAAGTTTTGTTCAAGTAATTCTGATGGGTCAACTTTCTACCACGGGAGCTCACTCCGGACCGGTTATCTTATCAGTATTCTAATTTTATGCCAGGTTAAATATAGCTATTCTGCTGCAACCAGCATGTTAGATGGTGGTGGAGAGACTGACGGGTGTCATCACCTGCTCCAAACCAAGCTATCATTGTCTTTGATGTGTTCATTATCACCTAAAGAAGTGGTAGATTAGCTAAGACAAATAAAAGGAGGACCAAGGATTTATTATAATGCTCCATCTATTTGATTTGCTACCTGATTTTCTAGCTGATTATAATCAGCACCAGGGGCAATTTTTTCCTGCATTTGATACCTCCAGTGATCTGAATCTCTGTAAAGACTCTTCTTCCACAAGTAAAAGCTTCAAAAAACAATTCAGAACTTTCACCTAATCCCAAATAAGCTCATCCTGACCCCTCAGAACCAGAAGACGGACCAGTACTGCCATATAAAACCCAGCATTTCTCTATGCCTTGCAATTTTTCCATTCAGAACTGAAGGCAAAAGAGTAGCAGGTGTACCGATACCTTGCTAAGGGTTTGTCAGCAGAGTCATGAATTGCAAGTTACAGTAAGGAAAAAGGAATAACAAGGTTAGACCATCATGGTCTAACAGTGGTCTACAGTATTTTCAAATTTTTTAGATTCTGAAAGATGTTGCAACTACCACAGGTTCCAGCTCCAGGAAATTTATCTGAAATTTAAATCAAGATTCCTGATACCATGAACTATACCTTCGAAGAGCTCTGGGGTCCAGTTCAAAGCCTGGAACAGAGCTTGTTCAGGTATGTCTTAACTAGAAAGAGCACAGCTAGAGATCTGCACCTAAATTAATGTAGCTTTAGTGCTCCCCACTTCTACACTGACAGACCTACCTGCTTAGGATCTCCATACCATACTGCTCTGTACATCAGAAATGCACTTCTATGGAAGTTACACTTTAAGATCAGTGGTCCTTCAGCCTGCCCAGAAATGAATACTCAGCTACTCGCAAAGCAAGGACAAATGACAGTCACCTCGGAGTTAGCGTATCTTGGGACAACATACATCTGCCTTCCAGTTTGCCTGCTGCAACCCAGATTACTAGCTAAACAAGGACAGCCATGTGGGAATCACAGATAGTTCTTGCCTTCACTGGAAATGCTTTTCTCACTCATCCAAATAATAGTCATGGTAGAATACGAGTCACTATGGAATGATTGCATGGAGAAGAAACACCACATACAAATTTGACAGGACAGAACGTACCTGCTGAGAAGGAAGACACAGTGAAAACAACTGGAGTTGATTCAACCAGCTGACCATTCACAGAATCAGATATGCATACTTTCAGCACTCTGAGGCACTCCAAAAAGCAAGGTCCACACTTGATAAACTTGCACCCAAAACACAAAGGAAGTGCAGGCCCAAGGGCAGCTGAGAAGTGATGTGGACAAACACTTCATCACTGATTCCTAAACTGATAACAAAATGAAGAAACTTCATCTAATAAATTTAATTTAAATGCCACTCTTTGAGAGCGAACACCTCTATTACTGTTTTTAACTTGCAGAGGCAGGGGTTGTGTATTGGTATTCACAGTTCTTTTCCACCAGTGAAGCACGAAACATTTAGTCACTTCCTACACATCCCACCAAGTAAAAGGCTACAAGGAAGTCCACAGGCCTTTACTGTTTGACCACAGCACTGACTGTGTGAACCACTGGTCTAAAACTGCTAGGCAATCCAAGACACAAAAGTGTGCCTGAATCAGCAAGCAGACTGCAACAGCTTCTGGGAACTGAATATCAGCATCTCACCTACACAACAGCTCAAAAGCTTACATACTACAACTGATTTCTTGATTATGAAGAAATATCAGGTTTTACTTATATGTGATGCTCGATTTCAAATATGTTAATTTGCATGTTGATATCAACCTTTTTTTAAAAAAAACTCTATGGCTAGAATTTAAAAATTTAAGTGTAATCAACTGAAATTTAGTTTCCTCACTGATTTAAACCATCCATTCAAAATCCGATTTACCCTGATTTTATTGTGGATCTTGTTAAAGAAAACTAAGTATGTTTCCTTGCTGTTCTGTAAAGATGAGGCAAACATTTAACGACTTGCTGCTACAAATGTTTGCCAAGAAAAGAAAATCCAGACAAAGCTCCCTTTGCCTGACAAAAGAGATGCAAAACCTAAAAAACCTGAACTAAACTAAAGCCATTTACCATATCTTTCTTTTGAGGTCAGGAATGTTCACACTTTGGGCTTTCCTTTAGGAACTTTTCTGTGGGAAGACCCTGGAGGACTCTGTCAAGGAATAAGCAGACTGAAGTGACTACAGAAGGGCAAAAGCACACTGATTCTGAGTTATCTTTACAAAGTTCAGATTTACTCCGACATGTTCCTTCCAGTACATTGAGACCCAGAACACTGGGGACACAGAAGGGTGAGGACACAGCAAGTTTTCACACCAAAACATTACTGACCAGATAAGGTTTTTTGCTTTCAAGACGTAAGTGCAGAACAGCAAAACTCTTTCTCCATGTAGCTCTCAGGGCATTTGCATATACTGCTTCATACCATGACCGTAATTAGATAAAACATCCTGGTCTTTTGACCTGGGGAAGTTGACTCCAACAATCACTGCAACACACATCCCAGACATAAGCTTTTTTTCTTTTTTTCCTTTTTTTGGGGGGGGGGTGGGGTGGGGGGGTGGAGGCAGGAATCACCTGTCTCATTCATCCATTCTAGAAGCTCCTCCCATGAAGCAGAAAAGACAAGCTTTACCTAGGCATTATAGGGACCCTGCTGCTCCTAGACCCACTCCAGTCAAAATCTGAACTATTTTAAACCTTCTAACTTGAGTATATTGCCTTTATGTTCAGAGAATAACTGTTCTCTGAAGTCAGAAGGTAGCTTTGTGGGCCTATGTGCTAAAACTCTGAAAATACTGCACCTGCCAAGAACAAGATGCATTTCAAAACCAGACTGGAAGCCAAACAGACTTTATCCAGCTCACTGTTAGCACTGTATTCTTCTCCTGTAGTGTTAACATACTAACACACATCTCCATTATTTTGTCAGGAGAAATTAAGAAAGCAGGTATTAACTCCGATTTAGAAACCTGCCAGCTCACACAGTACTCTGCAGCCACTTGCTAAAAAGTGGCTAATTAAGAAAAAGTCCATTTCAAACTTAAACTCACTCAGGATCGGTACCTCCACAAGAAAATTGCTGGGAATACACAAATCAACGAAATCCTGTACACTGTTAACAGGTAATCAATCATACATTGTGTAGAATCCCTGTATGACTCATGTTCTCTCCCCTCTGACTAATTTCCCTTGGGATGTTAAATCTGGATAAGAGCCACCTTCTTCCTTCAAAGTCAGCAGAACTTTGCCAACAGCAGCAAGCACAAGACAAAGCGTGGCAATTCCAAGCCCACAAAAGTTGAGCGGCTCAGCAGAGGAGAGCTCTCAACAGCAAGAGTCACCCTCAAACTGATCATCAAACTGGTCAGTGTTGACAACGTGCTGGCTCATGACACACAGCATGCACCTTCACAGTGATGACAGAGTAAGTAAAATTCCTCCACATTTTGATCCTAGAACAGATTAGGCAGCTTTATGAGGTGATTACACATCTAGTAGATAATGTTATCTCTACATTAAACAGCTACCCACTGCCCACTCCTCAACCTTGCCAGGCTCTCATCCTTGCACTTCACTACCACTTGTGCATGTTAATGCACAAGATTGGAACCATCTCTTTTTATACATCAGTACAAAAAGGACATAAAACTCCATCTTAACTAATGTCAGGATGCTATTCTTTCAATTGCACTAAGCCTTCTATGGAAGTTCACCAGTCCCAGCTTACTGTCCATCCCCTGTTCCTCTGGGGACTTTTACCCCCCAGCCTTCATCACCTTAACAGACAGCACCTAATTCATGTGTCCCACCCTGCCTTTATCTTTTCCATACCATCTCCCCCACACTCTGGGAGGATCCTGCTTTGGGAAGCAGCAGGAAGCAGTTTACCTGGTGTGATCTGGCGGGCACGCTGTTTACCAGACCCTCTGTGTCGGAGGGCGACTTCTGCGGAGCCTGCTTAACCGGTGCCATCAAGCTCTCAGATGTACTGCAGCTGACGAGGTGGCAGAGCAGAGTTTGCACGACAATGTTCAAGAGGCACAAAAAAACAAAACACAAAAAAACAAAAACAAACAAAAAACGAGTGATGGCAAGATGAATGTGGCATATCATGCCAAAGCAAAAACGAACATAATGGTTTCTGAAATAAACACATTTAATTCTCCATCTCTCCCCAGACATTTCTCTATCCTTCCTCCCAGAGTCACTGGTAAGCAACATGAAGGAACAACTATTAAAATAGGACAGCAGCTTCTCCAAACCCCCTGTTCCCTAGATACTCCCGTTCAACCCAACCTGTCTAAAACTATGTGTTTTCTTCACTGAGGCTTTAGATACAGTCAACAATGGTAAACAGCCATTATCTTCTAACTATAAGCTTAATAGTCCCAGTCACTGAGGCAAGTCTTATACCAGTGCTACAGTTAGAATGAACACTTGCAAGAGCCACCAGCTCTCCGTACCAGAAAGGTACTTCACATTAGTTCCCTTGCTTTTGGTTAGGCTACTATCCCCAAAGAATTCTGCCCACTCACAACAGACACTAGTCTCTGGAGCAATTACTTTAAGAGTCACACATGACATGTAAGCTACGTGCCCTGATATAGCTACTTGAGTGTCTAATCAGGGAAACCTCATTTTTCAAACAAGAAAACTGTCTTGTGGTGAGAACCAACACCCCTAAAAGAAGGTTTTCACTCTCTGTTTGCTTCTTTCCATCTGCTTAAAGCAGGACTGAAAACAAACCTGTGATAGACAGAGAAATGAATACCACAGAGGTAAGTATATGAGCAAGTGCCCTTAAACTTAACGTTAGCAGCTTCTGGGCAATGCAGTAATGGGTCTCTAAATGCTAGGTCTACCTCCTCGTACCCAAGCACCCAGGAAAGAAAACTAGCCATCTCCTTGACAGCAGACGCAGGAGTTCCCTTTGCTACCACAACACTCTGACCACTGGCATCCTCTTCCTCCAATCTTTGTAGACAGACAAGCGTACAAAGCAAGTACAGTGACATTAAACAGAGCACCTCCTCACAGGGCAATCACTTTTTATCCTTTGGTAAGTCTAACCATAGAAGACTTCATACACGCAGCAGTAAGGAAAAAATAAAAAATACTGCCCCCAGCCATCACGGCAAGGGGCTTTTGCTGTCTCATAGACAAAGCAGCCTGCTGCCAAAATGATGTAATGATGAATTGTTTGCTTTATCCACAAAATTCCTCAGATCCACACTATCTAAAAGTCATAATTCAGGTTTAAGCAACTAACGCACTTAGATCACTGCAAGTTCTCAAACACCCAAGCTGTCTGAGCCAGAGGAACACTTACAGGGAATTTACTTTTATTTTGACACAGAAAGGGCTCTGAATTTCCTGTGCTTTAGTCAGTGGCAAGTTGACTGTTGGAAGAGATGGAGGGACACCATCTGGGATAAGCAGCAATCCCACCCCAGTTAAGACATGAGACAATGAAACCCAAGGACCCAGTGAAATGCATCATCCCTTTGCCAACAGATTCCAGCACAAATTACAGTGAAGTTATGTTAGCAGAGAGCTAGCTGGTTAGTCAGCAAAGGAAGAGGAAATGTGTACACATACACACAGGTATTAACAGCAACCACCAACTTGATTAGTTACCATGGTGTCTAGTGGGACTGGAAGAGAAGACCCAGCCCTGTTACATTCCCAATCTGGCGTCTATATCAGGATCTCTGTAAGGAGAGGAAGGTAAGCAGGATCCGATCCCAGCACACCAAGGCAGAAAGAAAAAAAAAATAAAAAAATACCAAAGTCAGAGCATGAACGGAAACTGTGGCCATGCAGGGGTTCCAGATGCCGCGCAGTGCCCCAGCCCACCTCAGTTCAAGGCAGAATGGTTATCTAAGAGTAAGTGCATCTCACCACCACCACCACCACCACACACTGGGTTAGCATCATGTAGAAGACAGTCCGTAAGTTTGGAGGGAGTCACAGCACACTCAGTTTCTCTTTACAAGTCATGCAGAGCTGGCATGGTCAGTGAAAGCAGTATTTAAACTTCAGAGATTACTTTCTCAAGAGTAGTTAAATCTACTACTAGAAATTACAGTGCATCAACTACTGCTCCAGGCTCAGCACCAGTGTGTGTCCTTCAGCAGGAAAACACTGGAGAGCAGGTCACTGGGAAGCAAGGCAAGCGGGCCACCTCACACACACTGCTGGTGCATGATGCTGCAGGCTTCTTTTCAGCTCTTAGGGGAAAGACACATGCAGAATGGAAAAAACAGGCTTTCCACACAATTTTGAGCACACACAGCCACCTTTGCTATATTTAGCCTTACCCTTGGGCAATAGCCAACTCACTTTCTCTAAACTCTCCAACTGGGAAAAGGACAGGGCAAAGTTTAATTTAGAAATCCCCACAAATTTATTTTTGGAGTTATTTTCTTTTAACCCACAGGCAACCCTGCATGAAGCAGGAATATTTGTTTGGGAAAGAACAGAAGAAAGTTTTAAGTTTGGGGTTTGTTTCTAAGACTACATACATAATTTTCATTCTTATAGAAACCAATTACCAGCTAATTAGAGAGGAGAGAAAAGGAAGCGCCTCCCCCACCAGCACCAAGCCCCATCACCACAGGACTCAAGTCTGCCTTTGTTAGTTCTTGTTGCTTTTTCATATGCCACTCAAAGATCTGTGCTTCACTTTGGAGTTATCCTCCTAACACTAAAAAACCTTGCAGGGATGGTAACAGTTAACAAAAAACAGACAGTGAATGAGAATGGATGCAGAGTGGCTACTCTTCCTTTCTTTGAAGTGTGGTGACAAATGGGGTTTTGGCAAGTATACTCCAGGCTCAGGAGCCAGACACTGGTAACTGAAAAATCCAGTCTTAACCTCAACACAGAGCATTCCTTAAAAGTGCATGTGTGGCACTTTTCCGTTGGGGGTTGGGGGTCACAGGGGGAAGCAGGGCTGGAGGGAAGGGGAACAGACCAGAGCTAGAGGATCTTGTATTAAATGTTCTTAGGGCATATATGCTTGTGGCTGGGGATCAACTCCAACATTTAGTGATTTTTCAGGTGCAACTCATGGTCAGTAGGTCTTTTCAAGCACAGTACAAAGATAACCATTATAGGCAGATGACCAGTGTTCCACATGGCCATACCCTATCTCTAGCCATGGTTGCCAACACTTGGCTGAAACAACTCCTACCCCCCTCTAAGCCCTCCCTCTGATCCTGCTGCTGTTCCTCACATCATCCACAGGTGAGGAGGGAGATCTCTTACCCAGAGTATCGTTTTTTAGAGTTGTTCTTTCTGATGACAAGACACACGACAATAGAGATGAGCGGTGAGAGACCTGTAACCGTACCGATGACTATCCCTGCCACCATGGCAATGGGGAACGCAGGCAGGCTGTCTGGGGAGAGAAGGGAGAAAACATTCAACTCTTCTGCATTCCCTGATCAACAGAAGTGCAAACCACAAATGCTCTTGACCTTGGATTCCTTTAGAGCAGAAGGCACTAATGTAACATCCAGGAATTACAACATGCAGCCTAAGAGGTAGTGGTAGCAGGCAGCCAGCAGAATAACATATGAACAGAGCACACACCAAGAGCGTTCTTAATGTCACCGTCCTTCAGAAGACAGTTTATATCGAACCAAAAATTTTGACGTGTCAGGGATCACAAGTGACAATGAGGACTACCCTGCCTCATTGTGTATCCAATGGGGAAAAAAAAAAGTTACATTCATCTGGCAATTCCCAGCGAGGTCACAGGAAAAGGCAGGCATGCTTGAAAGCAGATTTGAACATAGTACACTGCTAACCTACTAAGAGCGCTGAAGGCTGGGTGTTCTCTGGGTAGCATGCAGCAGACAGCCTACTTACTACCCACGATCACTCTTCAGAGTGTTCATACATGATTCTGGTGTCTCAGAATACACATCTATGCATTTTTATAGAGTCATTATTTCCCTTCTTAACTCAGGATCACTGTACGATGCTAGAAATACGCTTTAGGTGTTCCTCAGGGGGCAGTACTGGGACCAGCGCTAACATCTTTGACAGTGACACAGACAGTAGGCCTGAGTGCACCCTCAGCAAGCTTGTCAATGACACCAAGCTGTGTGGTGCGGTTGTGTGGTGGTTTGACCTTGGCTAAATGCCAGGTACCCACCAAGTCACTCTATCACTTCCCCCCCTTCCCCCTTTTTTTTTTCTCAACAGGGCAAAAAGGGGAAATAAAATAAGATAGGTTAAAAAAAACAACCCTTGTGGGTAAAACAAAAGCAGTTTTAATGTAAGCAAAGCGAAGCAAAAAGAAAACAGATTTATTCTCTACTTCCCACGAACAGGCGATGTCGGCCCTTCTCAGGAAGCAGGGCTCCAATACACGTAGTCGTTGCCTCGGAGGACCAAGGGTGACCCCACCCCCTTCCTCCTTTCTCCCAGCTTTATACTGAGCAGACGTCATATGGTCTGGAATATCCCTTTGGTCAGTTCGGGTCAGCTGTCCTGGTTGTGTCCCCTCCCAAGACCTTGCCCACCCCGTCCCACTGCAGGGGGGAAATGTTGGGAAGAGCCTTGGTGCTGTGTAAGCACTACTCAGCAGTAGCCACACCACCAGTGTGCTATCAACACCCTGCCAGCTCCCAACATAAAACACAGCACCATGAGGGCTGCTACAGGGGAAAACCAATTCCGGCTCAGCCAGACCCAGTACAGGTCAACACGCTGGAGGGAAGGGATGTCATCCAGAGGGACCTGGACAGGCTGGAGAGGTGGGCCCATGAAAACCTCATGAAGTTCAACAAAGCCAAGTGCAAGGTCCTGCACATGGGTCGAGGCAATCCCAAGTACAAATACAGGCTGAGCAATGAGTGGATTGAGAGCAGCCCTGAGAAGGACTTGGGGATACTAGTGGATGGAAAACTGACTATGAGCCAATGACATGCACTCGCAGCCCAGAAAGTCAACCATCAAGAGAAGTGTGGCCAGCGGGGCAAGGGAGGGGATTCTCCCCCTCTACTCTGCTCTCAGGAGACCCCACCTGCAGTGCTGTGTCCAGCTCTGGGGACCCCAACACAAGAAGGACATGGACCTACTCGAGTGGGTCCAGAGGAGGCCACGAAGATGATCAGGGGGCTGGAGCACCTCCCCTGTGAGGACAGGCTGAGAGAGTTGGGGTTGTTCAGCCTGGAGAAGAGAAGGCTCCAGGGAGACCTTACAGCAGCCTCCCAGTACTTAAAGGGGGCTACAGGAAAGGTGGTGTCAGGGATTGTAGGGATAGGACGAGCGGTAACGGTTTTGAACTGAAAGAGGGTAGATAATTTGATAGTTTTGTCATCAATTTTGACGCAGGTGATGTTTTTGGGTTGGTTGAATTTGAGTAAAGGACAGCACTTATGTTCTGTTGACAGAGGTTTTTAAGACCATATAAAAAATTGCAACTGTTTGCAGGTGGAAGTAGAGCCCAGCTTTATTGACTCTCAGAACATGGTCCAAGAGACTATAGGAAAGCTCACACAATTTTATGACCACATAGCTCAGCTGAAGAATGTCTCCCCACCATGCTTTTTCTTATATTTTTCAGTATTTCACAGTTACATGAACTCCTCATAAGTACTTGCAAAGCAGCCAACTTCATTGTAACAGGCAGTCCCAGCTAAGTAACCAAATACCAGCTCTGAAATCTAATGTTTAAGTTAATACCTTGACACAAGCCAAAAATCCAGCCTTCCAAAGAATTATTTTCACTAAATATCTCCATAACTCAAAGCAATTTCCATTTTTGCTAAAAGTGTTAGCATAAATTTTATGAAACAGTCAGGAAACTGAAGTTTTCCATTGCTGCTAAGTATAAAGATTTTCATACAATTTAATTTTTCCCCTGCCATGAGAGTTCATATCAAAGATGGACTACCTCCAGGTAACACAAGATGTCGCGAATACAGTGTTAAGTAGCTTGCTATTACAAGTAGGGGCAGCCTAATATAAGGACTTGGAATTCCCTACAAATTTCTGTCATTTAGGCTTTGAACAGTACTCCTTTCCAGATACAGATGCACTAGCAAAAGAACAGTCTTGCTTCTCATCCCTGCCAGTCGGATTCTTCCAACATAGTTGATGGAAATGTTTGTGCAAGCGCTATGTAGATACTGCAGTGAAAATCAGCTGAGTTAGCTGGGTTTGGCAATTTTAAACAGTTAAGCCAGCCCAGAACTTATTAAATATTTAATCCAAAAATCTAAGGCTAACCAAGCATCTATGAGATCATTTAAATGTGTAAAGTATCTATGTGGCTTTGAAGAGTTTACAACACTAGACATATGATTCAGAACCATTAAATGTATACATAATTTTTAAAAAAAATGCACAAGACTCAACATGTACTTGTTTCAATTGAAAAAATTTCTCCAGCTCAGCTCAGGATGAGTTACAACCTATTACAAGAGCAGTACTTTTATGTAAAGTCAGAATGCAAGACAGCATTACAGCTACAGCTTGAAAGCCTGTTTTCAAGGTCTTCTTAAAAATTTGAAGACAACTGTTGCAGCACTTTTCTGATGATGAGAAGTATTGCCAAATCAGGGCTCCCTTCGGAATCAGTGAGATTCTCTTGTCCAGATGCTCCACCTATGGGGAAGCCGGCATGCAAGTCTGTTGAAAAATATCAGCTGAATTAGTGTACTGAAGTCAGTCTTCCTTTGCTTAACCTGGGTTCAAATCTGAAAAGGCTTTGCCAAACCAGCAGTTGCTTTACTGCTTCTTCATAGAGACTATCAATACATTGTAACAAAAACGAAAAAAAACCTGACCCTATTTTATAGAGACTTCAAACTTCCAAGAAACAGAAAGTTCTACAATGGTGGGACCTCCAGAGGTCCCATGGAACTCAAACGCCTCTGTGAAGAAAAGAGTTAGAGATAGACCTTGCCTACATGGAATGACCTCATGAGCAGGCGTACACACTAGTTGTAGCAGCAGCATCATTCTAACTGGAGTATACATGTAGGTATCTTCCCTAACATATTAAAATCTAATGGAATAGCTGTATCAGCACTGCCATTTGCTAATTCAACGCTTATTCTTGCCCTTATTAAATATAAATTTGGAAATCACTGTACAAACCATTTCGTTGTAGGAAGTCACACTTTGGCTGACCTCCAGCTTAGCTAGAACAAACAAATGTTTTGGATGGCCAAGGGAAATAAGAGCCAAACTGACATACAGAATATAAGGGCTCTTGAACTGTCATCATTGTTACGAAATGTTAACCAGAAGCCTTAAATGACCGCAAGAAGCCAGCCCTTGCAGTTTATAAGGGTCACTATAAACACCGTAAGAACATCCAAGTAACAAAGACTGAACGCACATTCAAGACAAACATCGTCGCACGGAAGACAGTAGCACTTCACTGTCTGTCAGTACGTGCTCAGGCCCTTTTACTAGGTTTGTTTTCCAATGTATATACTGGATGGATTCCAAGAAGAGCCTGCCACTTTCTCTCCTTGCTCCCCAAATTTCAAAAGTCATCGTAATCCCTGATGCAGCATAATACAGAAAAAAAACTCATAGGACTTTGAAATGAGAAGATGGGTTTTCAGCAAGGCTTCCATCAGCTTTTGCTAATACTTGTTAAAAGCATAGGAATTAGTGAGTACAGAGGAAAAGAGTATGACATTCAATTTTTTAAACAGCTGACAGAATATCAGTTCTATTATTAGGACCTGGAAGAAGAGAATTAAAAAGATAGTTGCTCCCTCCAGGCTATTCCCCCACCCCCAAGAAAAATGATATAGACACAGAAGCGGGGGGAAAAAAAAAAAAGAAAGGAAGGGAAAAAAAAAAAAATCATATAGGGTGAATACCTTTCTCCACAACTCTAACTCGGATTTCTCCTGGTTTGACAACAATGTCAGGTGGGTTCTTGACATCGCAAATGTAAGTGCCGTTGTCCCGGAACTGCATGTTTGATATACTGATAGAAGCATCTTTCTTGTTAAGATCTCCAGCCCAAGTGATCCTGTCTTTAAATGGTATGTCCTTTCCAGGGTATGGCTTTCCGTTAAAGTAATAGAAAAACTGTAGTCAAGGAAAAGAGGATATAAGAACAATCCAATTAGAGATTACAGAGCTACCATGCTTCTCTCACTATTACAGCATTCTCCCAGAATCCACTGTATTATACACAGCTAGTATTTGAGATTTATTTTCCCCCTGCCTCACCACTTAAGTCTGGCTTGTTGCCTCTTCATCACATAACCATGCTGTGGTAGTATGACTGCGGTATAAGCCGTAACAGACTGCAAGTTTCAGTTTTCTGTTGGTTTTGGTTTGTGGTTGGATTGTTTGGGGGGTTTTCTCCTGGTTTTGGGGACATGTGGTTTTGCAGACAAGGAGGTGGGGGAAAGAGAAAAAGGCTAGTAACCTGGGAATAATTAAAGGATAGAACAGTTCTGGATCACAGCCATCTGTCTTTCAGGCACAGGAAGCCTTCTGCATCCTAGTAGGAAAAGGATACCAGGTTTCCTATCTCATGGTTTACTGTGTGTTACTTGCAACTACAGCACAGCTAAATTAACATGCAATAACCTCCTTCCTTCCACCGCCAAAAAAAAAAAATCCCATGAGCAACTTAGAGCATACCTAGCTGTTTTGCAGAAATCTTCAGTGACTAAATATAACCATTTCCCAATTTTTAGGTGACTAAGTTGCACACTGGCCCTACACTCCTTAGATATGGCCAAAAATCCTTGAAGAATGAACCTGCTCAGTACAGTCTGAGGAGAAACTGCATATTTCCTTGCTATACCTGACCAAAATTGGAATTTACAGCAGAAGTGCATAGACTTCTACAGGACAACTCTGCTTTCAAGCACGTGGGATGTTTGAACGCTGACCATAACCTTAAGAGATGGATCAAGACTGTATTGCAGGAGCACATTAATTCTTAATTTCACATTCTGAAAGACAGCAAGACAAACTTAACTCAACCAAGAATCAACCTGAACTCTCTTCAGGTCAGTCTCCAAAGCATGGTTAAAGAAATTTGAGACAATATTCCAGCTTCCTTTCCAAAGCAGTCTCTCTGCCACACAACAGACTGGCTACAAGCCAGTCTTCTTTCTGCTCAAGTCATCTTCCACTTCTTTTCCTGTTCCTACCCTTGATCTGAGGCTTGCCATTTCAACGTCCTTTCTATCAGACCTGCACTCTGAATATCAGGCCTGATCGTTTGGCAGCACAAATCTTATCCAGATCAGGTACGTGCACGTGACCATCTATTGTGCTGCAGTCAATCTGACACTTATTTGTCATCTACAGGCTTGCATAAATCCAACAAACTATCTCATCTGGTAGGAAGTCTGCTAGCACAGTCATCTGTCAACATTTCGGAGGAAATCTGCATCAGTCTGCAGCATTTCCAGCTGGATTATAACCTTTAGCACAGAAGCACTGCATTGCCACACCCCTGTACATGGTGGGAGTCATCCAACTGGAAGTCTAGAAGGCAAGAGGCAGACTCCTCAGCTCTCTAGGTGTCCTCACCTGGGGGAGGAGAGATCACAATGTAAAGTATGTCCTGAAACACAAGCCAAGACTTCTTTCGAAACCTGAAGCTGATGGGTTTAGACTGGTTTAAGCTGATTGTGAAATTCTGCTGTCCTCAGATGTTTTGTTCATGCAGAGAAGTCTCTATAACCAGGCATGAGGAGGGGGAAGGGGACAAGCAGGGGAAGCTTTCAGTCAAGTCTGCTTCACCACATGGCCACAAGATTGTCAGTGCTGATTCTAAAGAGGCACAGGACTATCCTTTCCAGGAAAAGCATGGACTTAGCTCAGACATAAGCTGATCATGAGACTGATCTTTCAAATTAACACCCACCAAGCCATGTTAATTGACATGACTTGGGTTCATAAAAGAAAAAAAAAAAATCTTCCCACCCCCCTGTTCCCTCAAAAGAAACAGAGAATTAACATCAGATCATGCTGGGTCACTTCTGCTCAAAGATAATTTGCTTTTCTCTCAGTTGTGCTGATAACTACATCCAGGTAGAATGTCTAAGTTGACCTCACTTCCAAAAAAACGTTATGTCCTGAAGTTGTATTTCTACAATAAGGGGTTTGGACAGTGATGCAGAAAGGGAAGGGCACAACAGGATATATGGTGGATATTTCTATGGGGAGCAGAATATATACAAACAGATAGCTTCATTTCATCCATCCTGTTCAACATTGGCAGGAAGTATGCCCTACTTCCTTAAGCTTTTGCCCAGCTACTGCTTTCACTTCCCAAAGAGAAGAGCTCCCTTTTCAAAACTAAGTATTTTTTCACTGAGTTTAGAAGCTGGTTCTTCAGAAGTCTATACATTGAGCAAAATGCTCATACACTGTTTTGGATCAACTCTGTTCTGAGCCTTGAAGGGCTCCTAGAGTTTAAATGATCTCATGTCTGCAGCACAGGGAAGGAAGCAAACACTAACAGGCTGAGCAACCTGCTGTCCCCACATCTTCCCTGCTGGCCCAGTCTCTTCTTGTGTTTTCTCTAAATTCTCACTCAGGGCAAGGAATAAGAGGGAAGCAGATGTGTGAGAGAGCTCAGACTCGGATGTACACAACTTATGCAACAGAGGAAGACGACAGCCAGCAACCTACCAAAGCCACTTCTTTGAAGGTTCACACCCGAAGGAACTGAGCACACTTGGGCTCAACATACAGAAAATGAGTGATGGCAATTATTATTAGCTTAAGTTGCTTGCTAGTCTGATTTTTTAACTCATCAAATAACTAAAATGTGAAGATGTAACTGCTTACTGATTGGAGCAATTCAATTCTGATCTGAAACCAGGAAGACTGATCTTATTTTAAATTCTTTCAAATAGAGGCTATACAGTACACAAGCAGAAAATAAGCAACATGTAATTCAAATTCTGTGACCGCTATCGTTTAGTGCACAACTCTGCAGCTCATTTCAAGTGCAAGAGGATATAGAACTTAGGAGAAGATTCCCAGATGCTCATCTACTTCATACATACTGCTACCACACCAATACCCCTCTCCTCTGACTAACAAGTACTAGTATATTTTACAGCCACTGCACACTCCAGTCTTTGCAGGGATCCAGCATATGGCAATACTTTTAAACAACTCTAAAAAAGACCCCCTAAAATCACAGTGATGGGGACAAGACCCGTAGAAGGAGGCTCCAATTCGTATCTGTTTGCTCCTCAAAACCAACTAGAAGACTTCTACACACTTATCACAGCCTCCCCTCCCAGGTTTGTTCCCCTACAGCCATTCCTTACTGAGATACGAGTTGCAGCTCCCTCTGGTTGAAAACTCCAAGAAACAGATGCTGCGCTGCTGATCACTTCCACAGACGTAAATGTGCATGGAAGCTTTGCGTCTGTCCCATTCTCCACAAATATCTCCTCTGGCGTGTTGACCTCTACTGCTGATACTTGGACTGTGTGGGAAAGGTAAAGAGAAGAAGGAGAACAAGAGGCATCAGTGGTGTTTTGAGAATCAGGAAGTTCATATCACATTGCCTGTAAGGGGAAAAGAGAAGACATCAACAACTCCTACATCAAGTGTGTGCACAGCCATTGCATTATACCTGCAAAACAAACAAGTATAGAGCAGCCCTGTTCACTTCTCTTTCCTTGTATTAGCTATTACAGGACATTTCCCATCCACAGATGTTTCCTCTACAACAGCTTGTGGAAGTCAGCTCTATGGTGCAAAGGATGAGCTTAAAACTCTTTCTTACCAGCTGCCAGCAGACACTGTAGTAAATAAGCCCCATCAGAGGAACTAACATCTTGGACCCAGCTATTACTCAGTTTCCTCTCTGGCTCACAGCTTGTTTCTCATCTCCAGTTTTTCTCAGCTGTAGTTAGAATAAAAGCTCACCTCCAGAAAGCTGAGGAGCAAACCTCTCTGGCTCCCAGCTTCACCACCTGCTTCTGCTCTCTGGCATGCTTCAAGGTCTTCATACCTCATAAATAATCACTCAGCTATAGTTCAGAAGCATGAGTGTTTTCTACCATGACGCTTACGCATGGTCAAAACAGCCAGCAGACCACAACCACCCCCCAGATTTAAAGTAATCAAGGTTAATATTGTGCTTGTACTGGTAGTTTTCCTACAGAGTAAGTGAAATTCAGCATGATACAGAAAACCTATTGAACATACTCCTTAACTGGCACCTTTTAAACTGCAGAGACACTATCCCTATCCAGATTTACACAAAGACACATCTGTATATTCATTCAACTTTATGTTAAGAAACAAAGCATGATCTTGTGACATCACAAAAGAACGTCTTTCAGCATTTATGTCACATCCACGTGAAAGTAAAAATCTTGTAAAATCACTGTGGGTGGGTGCACATGTGACATGTGGCCCTGGCAACTCAAGTGTAAGTTTTGATTTTTATTAAACTGTGGTTTTCAGCATAGAGATGGTACTAGTAATCTGCTTCTATATTTCTAGGCTACAGTATCTTAAATCCAGGTGTTTTCCTCCCTTGTCAGAAGAGGAAAGCAAGCCTTCCTGCTTCTTCAGTATCTTAGCTGATTTCTCAACTTTGAATAAACTAGCTCTTGAAGTAGCTAAATTGAAGGAAAAGATTCCAGTCGAAGACAGTTGGAAAAAAAAAAAAAAAGAAAGAGAAACCCACTTACATTAGTGCTTAAATCATAGGGCTTATGCTTTGAGTCAGTGAGAGCTACCAGCTCAGCATCCTTCAAAAGTTAGACAGCAAGCTTCTTTCAAGTGATATGACCATCCTAAGGTGTAGATTTGTCATAAACCAGGTTATTCTATCAGAGCTTAAAATTAAGCAAAGCCCATGCTCCGTAGAGAATTTTAGAAACCATCTTTTAAATATCTGACTTTAAGCCTCATTCCGCAAGAAAACAAAGTTCACATGAGCTGTGCCACTTCCCATCTTCCTTGCCCCGAGACTACCGAGTCTATCGGGCAACTCCAGCTGACCAGCTGCAGCACAGGACCACAAACACAGCAGGTAGCAGCAGCTGGCCCTGCGATACAGACCGCCTGCAAGCTCTGGAAGCTGTAGTTCAGCCAACGAAATGGCCGAACAATGAAAGAGATGAAAACAAACTGGCCACCTGGGTACACCCAATAATTGCTATGTGCATGGCTTGGAACCACTGTCTCCCACCCAACCAGCATGGCAAGCCAGGGGAAGGCAGGACACATGCCCAGGGGACACGGAATGAGCACGCAAGCACTACAGGAGTAGCAGAATTAAACATACCAGTTTAATTACAATAACCAAAACCAGAAGAAACCACCATTCATTCACTTTGCCATTCAGAGTCCATGCTGTTCATTTCTCAAACTCACTAACTCCTTGGTCCCATCAGGTTATCCCCGATCCCTCAGACTGCCCTGTCATCAATGCTCTCACTTCACACAAGTGAGAGAAACTGCACCCTAAGGGAGGGGGATTTTCAGCGAGAGGTTGTATCAGAGCTTTCTTTCTCTTGTACATACTCTGACTACGGGCCAAAAAATATTCTTTTGTAAAACAACTACCAAATATTTATTTGGAACATACAAAGGCTTCTAGCAATTCAATGAAATGAACTCAGAGCTGCTGTGCTTTATGTATTTTTTCCAGCTAATGGAGCAGAAAAGAAAAAAAAATAAAATCCATTGTTTTCTGTCCAAGCCACAGAACAAGCCTCCCTTTCAAGCATAAAACAAGCAAGATGCCCTCAGCATTTATGTAGGAGGAAAAGAGTCTGCACAGACATTGTCTGCTTGTACGTGGTACGGAGAACTCCTTGCCACACACACGCAGTGGGTAGCACAGATCTGCTTAATCTGAAGAAGTCACTGTTCTAACCTACTAGCAACCCATGAGGGCAAAAGAAAAAAATCTGACTTCTCCCTACAGTCTGGGAAGGCAGGAACTATGTAATCTTGTACAGATACTGCCAGCAAGTTTAATTTTGATATGTCCTATTGTCTCAACTTCCTGTTTTTCTTTGCTCATTCTCTCCCCCCAGCCTAAAAAAAGTCCCTTATTTTATTTGCTCTTTCAGTGTGCACTGCTTCAAAAAATTTTTTTGCTGCCTCTGTTGTCTTACAGCATGAGACATAAGCTCCTCAAATCTTAATGTGATTGTTTGGAAGCAGTAGAGCGGCCATAACATTTCACATCTGTTCACCCTTAGCCCTCTACCCCTATACTTCCACTGATATGGTGGCAGTTCCCACTACCTTGAACTCTATGGCCCCCTCTTCCATAATAAAATCTACATGGATCATCTCCAGCTCTAGCTCTTTTCCTTCTCTTTCCACATTTGCCAGGATTACATCCTTCTTCCAGCTTCTCCATCTATTTAAATACTTCAGTTGGAGAAAGTTGAATTTTGAGTCATATTCCAGTCACACTTACCCACTGCTCCATTCCTCAAGCTTAGTCAGCTTTAGTTCCTCTCAAGAGGAAAAAATTTATCACAGGAGACTGTCTGAGAGAGAAGAGAGCTTTAGGAAGGGAAGGTCTGCAAGGTACGTAGGGCAAAGATAAGCATTTGCTCTTCTGCCATGGATCCTCCTTGATCCCATCACCCTCTCCAACTGCCAGTAGCCCCAATATTTCCCTCTGAACACCTCTTCTAGCCTTCAATTGCTTTAGTTTTTCTTTTGAGCATAAAGATGCTTCTATTTTTCTCACCTACCATCAAAATCATTGGGAAAAAAAACACCTGTGCCTCTTCAGCCATTTCATTTTCATCTCTAGTGTTGTTGGAGCAGTTTTACTCCAACTACTCTCACCAGCTAAATTTTCAGGCCCCACATTCAATGAAAAGCCTTCATCCTCATCGTCCTTCTCAGACAATCTTCCTACCCTTGAAATAAGACACAAAACTCTTACTAACTTACTAATCTTACTACTCTTACTTACTAACCTTTTCTTATTGCTCCCATCATGGATCTTCATTCTTCATCAACGGTCTCTCTATTCTCAGGTCTCTCCTTCCTCATTATCTTGTCTCTAATCTGCAAAACAAGTTCAGCTCCCATCACTGCGCTGACTACTCAGATCTGTGTCTCTGCTCAGGATCTGTCTCCTTATGTTCAAAGAATAGTCTCAGTCTGACATCTTTGTCAATGCTAAATCGTCAGCTCATACTAAATGGGACTTAAACAGAGCTCATTTCTTCCCCCAGAGCCCTCCACAACTGCATTTATCACCATGGACCTGTCACATGTCTCTCCAACTCATAACCTGTACAGCGTCTTTGACTTTGAACTCTTCTGAAGTCAAGGAGGAATCTTTTAGAATTTCTAGCCACCCGCTCAGCTGACGCTGGTCTAAAACCTCCATTTTGTATCTTGGCCTTCATTACTGCGATGTCCTTTTTGCTCTGGGCAGATGGTCACTAGCAGACCAGTAAGTATCACAGTTCCTGGTAACCATACTGCTCCAAGGATGACATTAAGAAAAGGAAGACATCACATATGCAAGACCACTGCTTTCTTCCATGAACTAACTACAGAAGATGTAGTACTCAACATACGCATGCCCAGAGCAAGTATTATTCATTATATACCATCGCCACCTAATCAGCTTTATTGACTTAATAGTGTTTTAACTTACTTGCTGCGAATGAACAAGACCTTCCTAACTCTGAAGGTGTAGCTCTCCAGTAGCTTAAGCAGATCTGAAGATGCAGAGTTTCTCGATTTCTTCATAATAACACCATCGTATCTGCCAAACTACACAAAACTAGCGAAAAAGTTACATGTTCTCAGACAGTTCAGCCCTCACCCAGCTCACAACCCCCAGGCACTGTGCTGTCACTGATACTCTTAAGAGTGGCAACAATACACTGCTCTGAAATCACCCCGTGGAAGAAGCATTTACAGTTACCAAGCAGCAAAGTGTAGGAAGATAGGAAGCATTCATAACCACAAGAGTTTGTATCTAGTTAGTTAACCAAATTGTGGTTAACTATTTAGCCTTCAGTGAGCTTAAGAGCACTCAAGCTTATAGTCTTCACCAGAGTAGCATGAAAGAACTGCAGCATTGCACTGGTAAGTGAATTTAACTGGTAGCTTTGAAATGGGGTACACCTTGACCAAAAAACTCTTAGAGAAGATGGCCAGTCACTGTCTACAGCACACTGATGAGAGTCCTCCTCACAGGTGTCCTCTCCAGACATCTCTGGCCAGGCCAGCTGAGACTCACCAAGTCACACGTGCTGGCAACTTAATCCGCGCAGGAGACACAGCCTCTGTGACTGGCTATCTTACAGGTCAAAGTCTGGATACTTCCCCTTGTTCACTGCCACTAACTGTTTACAGTCAAAGCTATATCCTCAATTAAACACAATAATATACAAATTATGGTTCACTCCCTAGAAACAAGTTACAAGGTTGTGAGCTGACATAACAAGGTTACACCGCATTACAGAAATTCACCCATGCATGCCACAGTCATTTAAATAACACCAAGCATCAAAGCATTCATTCCTGTTTCACTATTAAAAGACTCTTGACCCCAACCATGTTATAGCATTGATCTCATCGGACTTTTATAATCTACATTGTAGTACCTTCTCCTAAACACTGACCCTCACACTTGGGAGGATCTGCTCAAAACCTGCAAATTTAGTTCACTTCCTTCAAGGCCTCTTAAGTGCCTTCAAAACATTTAGTAAAAGCATCTGTATAAATCCAACAGTGCCTAAGCTGCCAGTGCTTGGAAATCAATGCCTGCTAAAGCTGAAGTGGCTTTTTTCCTACTTTTACTTGTATGCCCAGGTTGCTTACACTTGTTTTATACTGGGTAAAAAAAAAAAAAAAAAAAGTCTTTTAGATAATAATTTGGTTTATTCTACATTTTTGTATACAGAAATATGGCCCCCATTCTACTAGGCAAAGACTGAGAATTTGTTTTGGTAGCATATCACAAGGAAATCCTTCCTTGCACTGACAGTTTACACTAATTAACACACAGTTAATTAAAATTTCTTCATAGACCATAGTCTCCACTGAGATCTTGGATCCAATGAAAAAGTTCCCTTAATTAAGGCTATGAACACACCAAAATAAACTCGATTACCCTGGATCCAACTCAGCTTGATCACCAGGAGCACTAACAAACCAAGAATGCAAAAAACTACCACTGTAATCACAGGCATCTGATTTCCACAAGCACCAAGACAGCCTAAGCAGAAACTTCTATCAGATCACTAAATACTGGATGCTTACAGCTGCTACGGTTCCCATCCTACACTGGGAAAAGTGTTACACTCCCTTCCTCTTGAAATGGCTACTCATCAGTTTATTAATTAATATAAGCAACTTGCTTCGTGTATCTTAAGGACACCTGGTAATACAGTTGTTTATATGATTTATAAATAAAGTCTCTTATGTATGAAAGATCAGGAAATAATAAAAAAATCTGATGAAAGAAAGATTAAAAGATTCAGACAAGCTGCTACAGGTAACTAGTTGATGACAAAGTCATAGATCAAGAAAGGGGAAAGAAATGCATTAACACACTAGAATCTGAGCAGTTCACATTTAAAGTTCTTGATAAAACAACAGGAAAGTCGGTGTATCGATATGTTCACTACGGTTTCCCCAGCAGTCCAGAAGTTTCATTGGAAGGGAGGATGCAGGATTTTCTAATGACTAGGGGTCATAAGTCACAAAAACAATATACGCTTGTGAAACAGTGCTTTCATCAAGAAATACTCCCACTTAATGTCAAGTGTGTTGTGAAATATCTAAGTCTACAGTTGCATGACATTTAGTTCTTCCTCCCACAAAGCAGTTTCCCCATACAATCAGCATGAAACAACAGCAGCAAGACCTCTACAAAATATTTCAGAAAACCAGCACAAAGTTACAGTCCCCTACTGCAATTTTAGGCACTTATGTTCCCACAGGCCATGATTCCTTGTAGATAAAACACCTGGTGGAGAAATCCTAGCTACAGGAGTAGACATGTCCAAATCATTCCTCTGCAACTCCACAAGATCTGTTAAACCATTCAGATGCTGGATCAAATTTCCACACTAAGAATTCATTGACATAATTTAACCTTAACATGGAAGTGAAATCCATGCCAGTCATTCTACCCCTGAGCAAACCATTCTATTTTTCATAAGGACAACACACGAGTTAAGGAGCCACATACATCAGCATAACAAAAAATAGACTGTCTGACCATCTCCACACCAGAAATCAATCATGGTGTTATCTGGTCTGAAGTCTTATTAGGTGTATAGATATAAAAACGCACACATATATATATATATTTCTACATCTGTGTTCTTGCATGTCATTGTGGTAGGCTGACCTTGGCTAGCTGCTGGATGCCCACCCAGCCGCTCTCTCACTATCCCTTCCCAAACAGGACAGGGGGAGAAAATAAGATGAGAATGCTCATTGATACAGATAAGGACTGGGAGATCACTTACCAACTACTGTCCCAGGCAAAAAGGACGTGACTTGGGGAAAATTAGTTTAATTTATTGCCAATCCAAATAGAGTTGGATGGTGTGAAACAATGACAAAAACTAAAACACCTTTCCCTCACCCCTTTTTTCCCCCCAGCTCAACTTCATTCCTTCATTCTCAGCTCCTTCACCTCCTCCTCACTCCCAGGCAGTCACAGGGAGATGGAGGGTTGTGGTCAGTCTGTAAAAGCTCCTCACTCTTCATACCCTTCCCTGCTCCAGCATGAGCTTGCAGCCCTTCAGGAGAACCTACTTCAGCCTGGGATCATCCATGGGCTACAGCATGGATATGTGCTCCAGCATGGTCCTCTCCACATGCTGCAGAGGAGTATTTGCTCCACCATGGCCTCTCCCAAAACTTCTAGGGGCTGCAGGGGAATCTCTGCCCCAGCACCTGGAGCACCTTCTCCCCTCCTCCTTCTCTCACCTTGGGGTTTGCAGTGTTGTTCCTCACACTTTTTCTCCCCTCACTCCTCACTGCCTGTGTGGTGCTTTGTCCTTTCTTAAACATTATCACAGAGGTGCCACCAGTTTGGCCGAGAGGCTCAGCTGTGTCCTGTGGTGGGTCAAGTGAAGCTGGCTGGAACTGAGACATGAGGCAGCCCCAGTTTCTCCTCACAGACTGTCTCTGCAGCCCCACCACCACCAAAACTTTGACGTCTACACCCCATACATCCATATATGACACAAAGCAACATGAGCTACAGAAATGAGGTCTTAGACAAAGCCACACCAACCAGTCTTGTCATCTAAGTTTCAAACCAACTAAAGCTAAATTCCGCTGCCTCAAAGGAGGACAGAGTTTAGGTTCACTCTTAAATGCCAATCACCAGAACTTTTTGCTGCTGCTGCTGCAACAGCTCCCCAGGTTGCCAATCTCATCAAGTAATTCAGGCTGCTGAAGGAAAGAAAGAGAGCTTCCTGTCTTCAGTAACACAACCAGTCCTCCAGCACCTTACCAGCTCTACAAACAGGAAGAAAAGCTGCTGACACCTAGCCCATGAACACCTACCACCTCCTGCTGCTTTGCTGCTGGGAACATTCATTCCCCAAGCAGAGACAAGCTCAGAAGAGCATCTGCTAAGACAACATTCATTTTCTCTTGGCCTCTTTGCACATTCAGCTAAGCTCTGACTGACTCAGCGATGAGGGGAAAAAATAGCATCTTGTCACCCCAAGTGAAAGGAAACCAGTTTCACTGAGAAGCTTTAAGCAGGCTGTGGCAAAGCTGTCAAAGCAGTCAATAACATCCACGTATCTCAGTCCTGCATACCTCTGTGCACCTACTCGGACAAACTTCAAGACAAGTCTTCAGAATCACTAAGCTTTGGTACCACCTTCTGCTCCCATGGTACAGAGTCAGTTTTTCAAGTGGTCTCCTCCACATGATGCAGAGCTGTTCACTGTTCTACCAAGGGGCAGCAGAAGAACCTATGCTGAGACTTACTTCCAAAGCCCATGCCTTTAACCAGAAACAAGGGACAAGCATGAGAAACAGCAAAGAACATCTGAGCTCCCTTGCCAGCCAGGCCACAGATTTCTTGTTTGATCCCAAGGAAATAATTTCACTGGTGTATCACTCTCTCAAGCTGGAAAGCATGAAATTGAGATGCTTGTAAAGGTGCCGAGATCCATGAACAAGTCAGCATTATAGTTGCACTGCTTCATGCTCCCATTAGAGTCAGTCATATGTCAGGTTTGAGCAGATGCTTATTTAGTCTCGAGGTCAATAACATTTAGCCCTGTTCTAGTAACTTTTCCTTGGGCATCACAAAGCAATACTTCCCTGCCTATGCTAGAGACTGGGACATGAATCAGCAGCTCAGGTATTTCCAAATCAGATATCATATTTTTCCGTTCAACAGCCCTTAAGTGGTTTTCCTTCCATGACCAAGCTTACAAGTGTTCAAATTCAAGTAAACAGTTCTTGTTGACAAAGTCAATCCAAACAGTGAAAAACCCAAAGGGGCAAGTTAAGTAAACTCATTCAAAATGCAAAGGGTAACTGGAACACCTGATGGCAGCTGTTCTACCTCTAGTCTTGCAATACTAACATAGTCACTAACACGGCAGATTACTCCTTGAGCACAATGAAAGATTCCAGAAAATGGGAATTAAGATTAAAGAAGGGCTACATGGAACAAGAAGACAAAGAGTACATCTTGGAAGAGCATCCTTCAAACACACCAAGTTTTTCCCACAAAAAAGGATATCATTAAGCTTGCTTAACTAATGAACTGAGTACACGTGCTCAACACGTGGCAGAGAGAGTGAAGAAAGCACCCCACCATCACAAACATTTCCTAAAATTACTATAGCAATCCACTAAAACTGTCACAATGCCTACTAAAGAAATGAAAGAAAGATCAGAAGTTGTAGACAAAAAAACCCCAACCAAACAACACCAAAAAAACCCCAAGGTGGGGACAGTAGAGATGGACACGTAACACTGGCTGGAATAAAAGCTTCCCGCTAGGTCAGCACTGGTTATTAGTACTATTTAAAGTGAAACTGTGTTAAAAACACCAGCTGTGTTGCCAACCGCTGATGGCATGCAGCACCTTTTTAACGAAATGTAGCATCAGCAGCGTGGAAACTCCCAATTTCCAAAACAAACTAGGCAGTAGAATTTAGGATGTGGATATGAATCTTTCATGAGGAGATACAGTGCAAAAGGCTACATATCAAACAGATAAAAGAAGCTGCCCTTTTTTTCCCCCTTTTATAATAATCAATCCACAAAGTTGCAAGCAACTCACTGACAACAAATCTATATACACCAAGAAACATTTGCAGAAAACGCACTTTGAACCATCCAAGGTATCAGTAGCATTTCAGTACCAGTCATTCCCACCTGTCATCATTCCTGACCCAGCACCATGCCCATCTCTTGCCAACTACTGGTATTTCCACTAGCCTGAAAGATGAACACAGGGTTTTTTTCCTGTGCACGGAGGGACATGATTAAAACCTGTTAAATAAAATCCCATCACTTAACAGAGCAAGGAGGCAGACACAGTTGAAATTAAGCCATCCAAGTGATTGCCCTCCTCAGCTACCAGGGTACTCAGTCCCACGGCCAATCTGTTCTGGGGTGATTAGGGACTGACTTTGAGCAGTTCAAGCAAATCCGAAGCTCTCTGAGGACCGATCCCTTACTGCTCCACCAACTGCTGGAACGCCTGTAGACAGCACTGCCACATTGCTCGCAGCAATCTTACATTTAATTGCTAACCAAACTTGCTAACTTACTTGCTGAGCAAACTCATAACTAGCTATAACCTGCAGTAATGCAACCACAAAACCAAAAGAAAAAGCCCATGCTATGTATTTCAAAGCATTGTTTCACAAGAATTTGTCAGTGGTGGTGCCAATTTAAATAGCTCCCATGACCACTTATAACATAACATGATGAATCTTACCAGGAACTAATCCATGTTCAAAACAGCCTTTTTTCCGTTGTTTTCTTTTAAACCAGACCAACGCCCTAACCCAGTCCACTGTACACCACCATATTTGTACAACTGAGCAAGGTTTGAAAGTGCTGAGTAGAAGCTGCTTCATCTGGCTCTTCCCAGGAACGCTTCTTTTGCAAAGTGTTTATGGCCTCCCTTGTAGCATACTCTACATCGCTTCCCCAGTTTACACATATGAAGCAATTTCTAGAGCCATCCCTTTGATTAAAGCAGCACCTTCATCCATACCTGTGCTGACTTTGTCAAGCAGCAGGGTATGCAGCATCTCCAGCCAGCCATCGTCTCAACACCCTCCACGCTGAGGGTCAAGCAATCCTGTAAGACCTCTATCAGAAAACTTCAAGACATTGTAACCAGACAGGTTTTTAAAATTCTGCTGCACATCCAGCTTTATAGAATTTATTACCAAGAGGGAACCTTGTTCACCATCTTTCACTTGCACACACTACAAAAACAAGTTACTGAAAAGCGTAACAGATGGCTAGCAGCCAACTGAAGATAAACACCTTCGGCACTGGCCATTTCACCTACCTGGAGTTCACCTGCCGTGATTCACCTTCGCCTCATGAAGTGAAAGTACTCAGGAAAGTGCCACCAGCCACCACCCACACAACTGCTGCACTGCCCAGAGTTTAACCCTCCCTTAAGGATCAGAACCTCAACCTGATTTTAAGCACTGAGGGTAGGGTGTAGCTAATGTTTCAGGTCAAGCTCCCTTAATGCCCCTTAACATTATGTGTGTAAAGCATCAGCAAATGTACCACAAAGCATCTTTTTGCACAGGGCTGCAGGTAAGAGAGTTCATTAGAACAACTAGCTTTCCCGTTTTCCTTACACACTTTAAGCCAAAACCTAGCAGCAGCACCAACTGGAAAGTGCCAACTCAACAGTCAAATAAAAATGCAGGAGCTGAAAGGCACAGTAGCAAAAGGGAACAATATACAAGGGTTGTGGGCTAACCCCAGTGGGCAGCTCAGCCACAACCCAGCCACTCGCTCAGTCCTCCCAGGGGGACAGGAGAAAGAATCAGAAGCGTAAAAGTGAGAAAGCTTGTGGGTTGAGATAAAAGACAATTTAATAGGGAAAGCAAAAGCTTGATTCACTGCTTCCCATTGGTAGGCAGGTGTTCAGCCATCTCCAGGAAAGCAGGGCACCATCAGGTATAACAGTGACTTGGAAAGACAAACAGCACCACTCTGACCATCCCTCCTCCCTCCTTCTTCCCCCAGCTTTTATTGCTGAGCATGACATCCTGTGGTTTGGGACATCCCTCTGGTCAGTTGGGGTCAGCTGTCCTGGCTGTGTCACCTCCCAACCCTTCGTGCACCCCCAGCCTCCTCACTGGGGGTGGGGTGAGAAACAGAAAAGACCTTGGCCCTGCGTAAACCAGTGTAAAACAAGTAACCAATGTAAAACACTGGTGTGTTATCAAGGCTGTTTTCATCACAAATCCAAAACATAGTGCCCAAAAGAGTACCCATATTAAACCTGGTTTATTCAGGACAAGTAACAGAATGGTCCTGCCACTTTAAAAATAAGAGAGATGGGGAAAAAAAAAAAAAAAAAAAAAAATCAGTGGAAAAAAGTGAAATCACCTGACTGAAGGGTCATCTTTCAACCAGCTCAGACAGCAAACAATACTGATGTTAACCCTGCCTCATGACGCATACCCATAGCATTTGTGCTATGAGTACAGCTTATTGCCTAGTCCTAGTCTGAGTAAGCACTTGCTCTTCTAGATAACTGCTGTTTTGAGATAACAGTAAATCACTGAAGAGTTCTCCAAGCCTCTTCACTGGCAGCAAAACCAGTTCAGAACTTCTTGTCCTCTCTTGCCACAGCTTCCTCTTACACAAGACGTCAGCATCCTCTCCATTGTGCTAATCACTACACGCGGGCTCACACTTACCCAGATCAGCAAAGTAATGAAAATAAACAAACCACACACACAAAAAAGAAAGACACAAACCATAAGGGTGTAAATGTTTTCATACCCAGACCTTCCAGCTTCCTGATGTATTCCTAGGATATCCTGAGTTAGCATTCAATATTTTTTTTAAAAAAGTGGGGGTTTTTTGCTTACAAGACTGTTTATTTTGTTAATTTATCAGTTAATTACATGTAGGTGCTAGAAAGAGCTGTGCATGCCATACATGATCAAACCACATCACACCATATCACGCTCAGAGAACTCCCACTATAGGTGCTAATAATAAGCTTTAGATCGATAACTTCATGATGACCTATATAGCACCTCTCTAGCAAAATAATTCTTCAGAAACTATTCAGATTAAAATCTTTCAAGTCAAACAGTACAAGATGTCTGCCTTGTAAAACTAGGTTTCATTTCTTTGGTCCTCCATCTAGACTGACGATACCCTGTACGGGACACAGGACATTCACTGACTAGACTATCATTGGTCAGGGGAAGTCCACAGACAGTGGGATTCCTGCCTAATGCAATCAATTGCAATTCAGATAACAAGCAAAAGAGCCATGCACATCGTTATTTACATAGAGGTAGAGGGTAGCTGTGTGGCTGGGGTCAAGAAGAACCTAGCCACTTTACAAGGTGGCACTAAACCACATTTTATCACCAAAATATTAAGTTACAGGCTTTCTGACATATCTAAGAACTTCTTGCTACTGCAAGCGAGGTGACCTGAGCAGCAGTGCCACCCTCAACCCAACCAGCAGAGAGAAGAGTTTATCCGCCTTATCACCTTTTCCCTTTGCAGAACCTTTTTACCACTTCAGGCAAGGAAGTCTTCTTACCTGCAGCACCAGGGGGCTCAGCTTAAAAGAGCTAACAGCTTCTGACGGGGTGAATACAGCAATTCTGAGTAAACCTGGCACAAACACGAAGTCAGCGTTGCAACCCTGACTTACACTGTTATTTTCAGGAAACATTTCAAGCAGCAACTGAGAGGCACAGGTGAGCTCAACACAGTAGTAGGCACCTGAGCTATTTCACATCTCAACACTCCTCTGCTTGTTGCTGACCTGTGTGTGTGTGTGCACATGTATGTGAGTGCATATAAAAGTGATAGTAGGAGAAAGAAAAAAAAAAAAAGATCAGGCTTTGTTGGCATCAAAAAGAATAGTAGAAATATCAGTAATATTCTTTCTGGTAATGTCTAGACATTCCTTGAGACTTTCAGAAGCAATCAGGCACCACCCTCACGTTCAACACTGACACTGTATCGCTTAAGTGATGCTGACATGGCTTACACATTCAGGAATGCAAAATAATCCATTTTCTTGATACTCTTGACTAATTGTTCAAGGCTCACCCACCCATACAAGAGATTATACATAGATTAACTACTTAGGCCACAGATGTCCACAGGATCACAAACAGCACATTTGACAAGGATCCTTCATTCTTACAAGTAAATGAAGCAATGGGGTTTTCAGATGACAGAGCATAAACAAGCAAGAGGAACTTCTAATGCGCGCATGCAGGTGCACACAAGAAAATAAGCTTAAAACCCGTTATCTGTACTTTGCCACGAAGCAACAGTGACCTGCTTAGCTTGGAAAAGCCGACTGCGATGTTAAACCAGGCCTGTACAACACAGTCCCCTAAGTAATATTTCTGTCTCACTGCAGGTTATTTGCCACAGGAAACAGGGCTGCCATCAAGCATATGAAGAGGAGCCACAAACCATGGTAGCCAAGCTATGCAGCGTGTTACCCAGCCACATATCACATCCGAGCAATTGAGCAGCAACAGCCCTCTGAAAGTGTCACTTATGCCCTTGTCCTTTTACTTGGCAATTTTTGATTTCTGAACCTCTCGCTAGATGAAAACCCAGCATGAGGAAAGGGAATCAAAAGAGGATCCTTGAAAAACTGCAGGAACCAGAATGACACACACAAGCCGAAAGGCAGAGTATTTCTTACACAGGACTCCTTACAACCCTAAACTCTAGAGAAGGTCAGCTTTTCCCTACCAGTCACCAAACTACTTTGCATATGCAAAAGAGCTGAAGAGCCTGCACTCTGGTCACTTATTCCTGTGCAAAGATGTAAACCTTGTGCCAACTCCACACATGGACAAAAAATATAAAAGTGCCTTTTCAAATCAGACAGGCTGATTAAGGATGTGCAGTATAAGCACAGAGAGAAGAAGCCAACATTGGAATAACTTCTGATTTGGAGTTAGAAAAAAAAAAAAAAAAAATCAACAGTTGTAGAGATGGGAACACAAATGCAGTTCAACACAGACAAGATAGTGATTTCAACACCCGTTTATTCCTTTAAATTGCAATCTCACTTTTAAAATAGTCTCCACCCTGGGGAGGGTCTCTTCCAAAAGAGTATCTTGCAGCTTTGCTTGGTTTTAAGATACTATATTTGGTTACATACCTCAGACTTCGTTGAATGATCTACTACTCCCAGCTACTCATAGCATTACTGTAGTTGTACCTTTTGTTGTGGTCAGGGGAAATATGCTTCCTTCCTTTCTTGTCTCCGTATTTATTTTCAAAGAACTTAGTTTTACTGTGAGCTATGTATATATCATATCTACCTACTTAACTCTAAATATTAAGGCTGTCTCTGAAGATACACAGGAAGCCTTAGTGATCACTACTTATGTTTATTGCAAAATGCAGTAATCTTAAACAAATCCGAACAATGCAATTTGGAAATAAGTTTTAAGTTTCTTACCACTCAGCACAGCTCCTTATTAAACCTCTTTCCAGACGGACTTACAGTTTTACACAGTTTTCCAGACATATGAACTGAGAAGGCATCATTTAATGACTCCTATTGAAATACTTTGCAAAGTTTTACCCACTAAGCAAGTATTGCCAACCAAAAATATCTCCAAGTGCCACAGCATCATTGTCCACACCTGGTATCGACACACTGAGCTACCCTGAGAAACGTGTATGACCTTTTCATTTCAGAATGATACACGAAACATAGAACTCTTTGCCCTGTAAGAATACGAGCCACAGCAAAGTCCAGCATGACCCTTGCTGTTTCTACCTCTCCATAGCCTCGTACTTATTCTCCATCTATAGGAGTCATAAGCACTTCACTGCAGCTGATGTAATTACTCCTCCACCCAAACACTTCCCCACTGACCAAATCAAAGGTGTTTTCCAAGGCATTTACCACAGCTCCAGCTTCCCCATTTGCCGGTCACCTCCACGCCGCGCTCTGCCTTTCCTCAGCGAAGCCGACTCGCGTCCTCTGACTTCGAAACCAACCAAGAAAAAACTGGCAAGCGCTGCTACAGGGCCACCACGTCTCACGCCCGTGGCACCCGTGGCACCGCCGGGCCCCGGCCACGCCGGCACCCTGGGGGGCGCAAGCTGTGCGGCGGGGGGGACACGGGGACGGGACGGGACGGCCACACCGCCCCTTCCCCCCCGGGGACAGGCCTCCTCGTCCCTCGGGAAGCCGGGCAGCACAGCGCGCCTGGACACGCCGCCCGTCCCGCGGGCGCCCGGGGAGGGGAACGAGCAGGCTCCCGCAGCCACGCGGGAAACTCACCCGCCACGTTGGTCCCAGCCCCGCGGAATCGCCCCCCGTTCCGGTGACCCAGCGGCGACGATCGGGAACGGCATTTAAAGGGGCGAACCGGCTGGCCCCACACACCCCCCGCCCCAAGCCGTGGAGGTGCGGGCCGGGACAGGGCCGCCCCGCCGCCCGCCTCGTCCCCGAGGGCCCGGCGGCGCCTCCACGTGCCGGGCCGGCCCCTCTCCCCAGCGCCGATCGGCGGCCCCCGCCGGGCCCGACCCAGCCCGACGAGCCCGGCCCGCCGCCGCCTGCCGCGCCTCGGGCCGGGCCGGACCGGGCCAGGCCGGGTCGGGCAGCTCCCCGCGCCGCACCAAGATCCGCCCAGGCTACAAGCGCAGCCCCGGGGGGATAAGCGGCGGCCGGCCCGCTCGCACTCACCGGCGGTCAGCGCGGCGGCGGCGGCCAGCAGCCACGCCAAGCAGGGGAGCCGCGCGGGAGCGGCGGCCGCCGAGCGCCCCGCGATGCCTCCGGCCGCTGCCATCTTCCTGCCGCCACCTCCCCGCGCCCCCATTGTCCGCCCCCGGCCGCGGGCCCGCCCCCCGGCGCCCCGCAGCCCCCTGCCCTCGCCGGGATAGGGCCTCGCCGCCGTCACTCGCACACACCCCCCGCGTACCCCTCGGCCCCGCCCCGGCGCTGCCCCGCTCCTCGCCGCGGATTGGCCAGAGAAGCGATCCGCCAGGCCCGGACGCCCTATCCGGACAGGGATCGCACTGGCCCGCCCCCCGAGCCGGGGCGTCTCTCCCCTCCGCCACGCCCCCGGCGGGTGGTGCTGTGGCGGTGTGGTCGCGGCCGCGCTGTGGCCGAGCCCGGGGGCCGCCCCCGGTCCAATGAAGGCGGGGAGACCCGGGCGCAAGAGCGCCGTCATGGCGGCGGCGGCGTCCCCAGCCGTGCTGGCAGCGGGGGAGGCCTGGAAACGGCGGGTCTCGCTGCCGGCAAACGCTTCGGCCTCTGCGGGCAGCCCGCGCTCCGCCCGCCTGTCCCTACCGCGCCTGGACCGCGCCCGCCGGCCCGGAGGCGGCGAGGGCGCCAGAGGCAGCCCAGCGCCAAATGGCCTCGCCTCAGGTTTAGGGGCTGCCGAGAGTTAACCGCCCGTGTCCCTCTGGAGGCACGCTAGCCGTCTCCCTATTTTACATTTAAAAATACGGAAAATAACTGACGGTGGCGCAAACGGAGTCGTGCGTTTGTTAGTCAAACCCACACGCGAGCGGCGGGCCTGTCGCGGCCTACAAGGGCGGCAGCAGGGTTCAGCTTGGTCGCGCTCAGCGGTGTGAATCCCTTGCTGAGTGTTGCCAGGCCTGGCTTCCCAAGGAGAAAGGGCAGCGGGAGCAGCCCACAGCGCTCCTTCAGCGCCCCAGCTTCTGACCAGGCCTTGGCAAGCTGCTGTGCCCAGGTGCGCGCTGCGGCGCTGGCTAACGAGTGTGCAGGCTGGCTAACGAGTGTGCCTCCCGAGCGCCTGTCCCCAGCGGCTGGGGAAGCGGGAGAGCACTGCTGCAGGCTTACAGAGCCGGCAAGGGTGGGTTCCCCCTGCCTCCACCCATGTCCTTCTTGTTCTTCGCTGTTAACCCCCAGAGCCTGTTCTGACGTGCGTTGCCTGCAAGTACAGGCTCCTTCAGAAGCTCTCCTGCTACGTGACCGTATACCTTTGCCTTTCGCCTGAAAATACCTGCTTGGAATTTCCCCCCGGCTCAGTGACTGGACTTCCTGCTGTTACAGACGCCCTGAGTCCACGCTTTCACCCTTCTTTACCTCCTTGCTTCATTCCCTCTCTTTTGGGAAGCTGTTTGCACGCGTTTCTTCTTTTGCTAAGCTCTGTATTTTAAAGAGGTTGCACGAGCTTAGTCATATCGCAAGGCTGTTGCTCACTGCGTCCATGAGGCTTCAGAGGCCCGCAGCATTCTCAGTTCGCTCCCGCCCGGTGCTCCATGGATGCTGGTCCTCTCCCAGGGGCACGTGCCACCAGTTTCTCTGCCTCTCTCCGGCCACCTAATCGCCTCTGCAGATGAAAGAGGCCACAGAAAAGCTCTGCTACCGTGTGCCATGTTGAGGAGGGCCATGACAAATGAAGCCCCTGCAAAAACACAGGCAGTTTTTTTTTTTCCAGCTGCCATGCAAGAGTTCTCATGGCATTTAAAATGTAATGGCGTATGCATTCATTATTTACGCCCTAGGGGGAAGCTCTGGAGCACGTTCCTCGCTAAACATTGTACGTGTTTTCTAGAAAGCCAGGCAATCAGAAATCCAGGGTCAGTATTTGGGAATAAAGATCAACACAGGCAACTCTTTGTATCACAGGGAATTATCTAATTATATTACTAGTTTTGTTGCCACCTCATTTGGTCCCTCTAACTTCCCTTGCAGGCAAGTCTTTAGCCAGCTGACCAACATCCCCACTTTCCAAATGGAGCAGAAACCGATACGCAGCGATAAGCCTTTCATCCAAAGCCCTTCTGCCTCAACTCCCTCAGAGCTCTTTCCACGGAACCTCCACTTGCCCTTACAGCTCCCCTCAGTGACTGGAAGTGCTCTACCTCAGTACCCAGAGTTCACTATTTACCTTCAGGTCTTTCAGTACTGCAGAGTTTTAAAATGTTCAATCCCCTGAACAGGCCAAGCTTCATCTTTCTTGACATATTTTCAAGATAGTCAACATAAAGTTTTTTTAAAAATATATCCTTTTTCTTACTCTCAAATTTACTGTCCTTCACAGAGCTCACGCGTTCTCTTTTTAGGTACTAGTAAGCCTGATTCAGCCACACGTGTCCCTTGCCAGAGGATTCCTACAATCACTCCCTTCCCTGACAGAGCTGAGATAACGTTGTCACGGGTACAGCCCTATGATTGTCCCATTTGCTGTGTAGCAGTACTGCTGTTCAATACAGAGAACATTCGGGACAGTATCTGCTCTATTTTTTATCCAGATAGTAGTGATCAAATTATTGTCTTCTGCTATTTCCACAGAGGAAATGGGGTGCTGGAACAACTCAATTTGTCCTGAGGAACATATATGGCATTTGTATGCTATGACATGTTACTATTAAGGTTATGATAAAAAGAACTGGGAACACTTCTTGGGGTAAGCTGTTAAAGGCAGAGCCTACAAGCTGTACTACACCAGTCCTTAACTCAGCACACAACTGATAGTAACTCAAATAAAGGTGTAGTTGCTGCCATCCTTTTTCCCTCTAGCTATACAACTTTACACTCTGTCTAATGATAATACTGATATTTATCAAATTTCTTAGTAATACAACTCGTTTAGCTGGCAATAAACTCATTTTTTTCTGTTTGCATATGGAGAGGGGTTACTTTTCTTCACGCTGAATCCATTCCGGTCAGACAAACTGCAGTGAGAGGGCACGACGGCTCAGACAGTGGGGCAAGAGAGGCCAGAGCAGCCTCCTGGCAGGCTGCTGTCAAGCTGCCTGACTGGTTTCTGAGCTTTCTCACAGGCAGTAAAATCAGCATTCCGCCCCACAAGAGAAGGAAAAACGCTTTTTTGTCTTTTTTGTTTCTGCTTATCACAAAAGGAAGATCTGAAAAAGTGTGTGTCACTGGGGAGGAGGTTAAATAAATTTTTTCATGGTTGCTGTTTATGTTAGAAATTCAGACCTTTTTTTATCCTACTATTCTGGAGAGCTCTCTAGTAGCTTGCCAGAGGGAGAAGGCAGGATTATGATGTCAAACAAAATAAGGGTAACATCTTCTAGGAGAAACAAATATATTCAGACTGATTTTACATTTTTAATGGTTTTGATTGTTTTCTATTTAGCCTGCATCTCCAAACCTAGAGGAATTGTACAGTAGACACTTTTCAGTGTGCAGAGACATGCATTCCTGCAAAAAATAGCCCACCCAATATGCTCATTTTGAAACGGTAAGAGAAGAACATGAGAGAGAAAGAAAAAAAAGGCTGTATTTGTAAAAGAAAGTATTGGGTGTCTATTACAACATGACTTTTTCCTCTGCACACTGGGAGAAATTGTGAATGGCAGATAGTGCTGCACTTATGTTTACTCTGGTTAAATAAAAATGCAGTGGTTCTTTCAAACCTCAGAGCTGCCAGCAGCAGAGTAATTGCATGTGGTACTTGAAGAGCTTGATAATTGTTTTTCCATAATTCGATTATGAAGCATGTCTTGGATCACCCACTATGCAAGGATAAGTGTTCTGACAAAACCTGATAATGAAAAACGGATGCTAATGATGAGCTATTCCAGTGCTGAACTGGTGCTAAGGAACAACTCAAGCCTCAAGTATTCTTGATAACCTTGATATATAAAAAAGCTCATGAGAGTAATTATTCTTCTGGTCTCTCCTTCCTACCTTCCCCCCAGTTTCTTGGAACGTGGGCAAAATTAATTTAGCGACTGTTACTGTATGGAGACAAGAGCCAAGGTAGCACTGCCCTGTAGCCTGACCAGCATCAGTGTTTGTTGTAAGGAGCCTCTGATATTTAACCAGGTCTGCATAAACTCACCACCTGTAAGGTACTAAAGTAACGTCATCACTGCTTGGCTGTAGTACAGTTTTAAACGATGGAAACGAACCATGAACTTCCCTTCTTTTGATTAGGATTTGTGGTTCGACCGCCGTGGCAAATGGCTAGACGCTATGAAGCAGATTTTGCACACAAGGGTAGGTAGGTTTGCCACGGCGATTGGAGGCAACCTGGAGAGCAACACACGCGCAGCGACACCGCATGTGCCCCACCAGTAATACGGGGCACCGCAAAAAATCAGGAGAGGCTGCAGCCCGAGCTGCGTGCGCTGTCCCAGCAAGGCACAGGGAAGCACGGTCCCCGCGAGCCCCGACCGCTCCTTGCGGGCTGCTGGCCCACGCACCCACCCCTCCCCGGCACCCCGGGGCTGGGCAGGCACCGGCTGAGCTCAACCAGGGGGGTCGCGGCCTCCCAGGCTGAGGCAGGGGGGAAACATCGGCCTCCACGGCCTGCGGGCTGCTGCGACGAGCCAGAGTGCGGGCTGGCCCCGGGCTGCCCCCCCCCCGGGCTGCCGCCTCACGCAGACGCAACGCCCCTTTCTGGGGACTTCGCCTCCATCACGAGCCGGTAGGCACGGCTGTGGTGAAAGAGAGCGTCCGGGCCGGGCAGACCATCCCTCTAGCGACCCGCAGCCTGATTCAGCTCCAGCCGCCGGCGCAGCCCGATCCGGCCCCGCCGCTCGCTGCGGGCAGCCCCACGGCCGGGGCGGAGGCGGCCGGGAAGGCCGCGGGGCCGCGCTGCAGCGTTCCTCTGGAAGGGAGAGGAAAGGGCTTTCATGGCGGCTCGTTGGTCTAGGGGTATGATTCTCGCTTAGGGTGCGAGAGGTCCCGGGTTCAAATCCCGGACGAGCCCAGCTTTTTTGTTTCTATTTTTTTTCCTCCCCTCACACCCTTCCCCCGGCTTCCCCGCCCCGCGGCCGCGACCCGCCGCTGCGCTCCCCGGGCCGGCCGCGGCGGCTCCCGCAGGCCGCGCGGGGCGACGGGCAGGACTCAGAGTGCGAGGCACGGCGGTAGGAGCTCCCGCGGAGGGGGTCGCCCCGCCCGTCTCGCGCCCGCTCCTCGCCGCGCACAGGGCGCCGCTCCCCAAAATGTTCCCCCGCAAAGCCCCTGCCCCCCCCCCACGCACCCCAGACAGGACGGGGCTGCGGGGCGGCTCCTGCCCCCCCCGTCGGCCCACCTGTGCCCCCCCTCCCCCGGCGGCTCCCGCCGTGCCCCCCCCGGGCCGTGCCACCGGAGCCCCGCGGAGCCTCCCGCTGCCCCCGGCTCCGGCTCCTTCCCCCGAGCCCACCCTTCGGCCGCGGGCGGGCCCCAGGCGCCGAGGCACAAAAAGGGCAGGGTTGGGGGGGACCCGCGGCAACAAAACAGGAGGCGCTGCCGCCACCCCCTCTCCCAGCGGGCTCGTCCGGGATTTGAACCCGGGACCTCTCGCACCCGAAGCGAGAATCATACCCCTAGACCAACGAGCCGCTCTCTCTTACCTCCTCCCCAGCTCGCCACTTCACTCACTTCCCGCCTCCTCCCGCCCCGCGCCCGCCCCCCACCGCCAGCGCCTCCGTGAGTCTGTTCCTCCCCCCCAGCTCCGAATGGTTCCGCCCGCCGCCTCGGCACACACCGCTGCTCTCCCCCCACAGCCGAGGCTGCTGCCATCTCCCCTCCGTGTCCCGGGTCGTTCCCCCCACACCCCCCGCCAGGGCACCCCTGGCATTGCCCTTCCCCGGCCCTACGGCTCCGTTTGGAGGAGACGATTCCCCCCACCCCGCGGGGGGAGCAGCGCTCCCGCGGCGCTCCCCTGCACAGACACCGCTCCTGCGCCCTCCCGAAGGGCGGAGGAACACGGTTCCTCCTCCTCCTCCTCCTCCTCCACCTCCTCCTCCTCCTCCTCCTCCTCCTCCCGACGCGTGTGGTGCGCAGGCAGGGCCCGCGGAGCTCGAGGCCGGGCGAGCTCATTCTCAGCGGATGGGAAGGGGGGAACGGGACACACCCACCCCCTTCTCGAACGGTTTCGGTTTATCCCGGCCCGCGCTGTGCCCGGCCGTGCGGCCCCGCGGGTTGGGAGGGCGGGCGGCGGCGGGTTCCGCTCCCCTCACCGGCGCGGGCGGTCTGACAGGCTGGGCCCTCTGCCCCCCGCAGCCTCCTGCCCGCAGGGGGACGGTGAGGGCGCACACACGTACTGCCTACGCGACAGTGTCGGAACCCTCTCGTGGCAGCCCCCAGGCGGGTGGAGCCAGGGCCTCTGGGGTGACCGGGCCTGTGGGGGCAGCCGGGGGTTCCCTGCCAGCGTCCCCGGGGTGGCTCTGGGGCCTCCCCGGACAAGGGCGATGGCTAAAGCAAAGGGCTGGGGCGTCCGGGAAGCGCCTCGGCGCGGGGAGTGTGTGTCCCATGTGTGGGGACGCAGGGGAGCCAGCGGCGTTCCCACTGAACCCGCTGCACCCCGCTTCTTTGTCCCTGATGTGGTAGATCCTGCTAATGCCGCCTGACACCCACGAGTTTCCGCCTCGTGTTTCCACACCTCTGTACCACCTCCCTTGCACCCCAGATCTCTAAAAACCCCTCTTTCTCCCATCGGTAGTTGCTTACAGTCCTTATCCATCCCACACTTCCTTGTGGCTCACACTACAGTTTAAACACTGTCCAGTCAAAAGATAACCATAAAAACATGATCCCAGCCAAATACAACCGCAACAGTCTCCTTGCTCTTGTGCTGCATTTCTTTTTCCACTTTATTCTTGCTCGGTTTTCCATCGTTCCCTCCCTAGTTTAAAGGTCTTCTGACCTGTAAGGTTTGTGCTTTTACTTTTTTTCATCTTTCAGGCACCATCCACATCAGAGGAACTGCATGAATTGTATTTCTTGCTGAGGGCATTTGCCTATTTGACCATCAGTGTTCTTACACCTGACACAGCCTCACGCTCCAGCCTCAGCAATCTGGCAGGTACGTATGGGTCTGTACACCCTATACACCAAGCCAAGCTGTGGTCTACATTTCAGTCTAAACTTTTTGACTCTGCTCACCTTGTGGATACAAGACCACGCTGCCCAAGCCAATGTTTCCTGATAGCAGGGATGGGGCAGGGATACATGCCCACGTGTAGTGTCACAGTGCTAATACTGGCCAAAGAGTCTTTTTGAAAATTGCTCTCTTGGCCTTCAGACACGGCAAGGTTTGTGTGCTGCCTGAGCAAGCATTGCCCTGAGAGGGATGTGTGGATGCCTTCAGCTGAGAGACAGGCATCCTTTTTCCTGCAACTTGGTAAAGCCATCAAGGACAAAGATGGTGATGCAACTTCTGGCATAGAAAGTCTCTAAATTGTTGATTGCCAGGAGCTGGGAAACCTCACACGAAGGATCACTGTGTGTCGCCTTGGTTTTTTATGCTTCCCCTGAACAAGGATGCTGTTGGAGAAATGGCACTGGGCTAGATAGCTTTGCTTGCTTCTGTTCCTAGATACATGATACCTGCAGGGCTGGGGCAGGGAGTGAGGCAGTCTCCAATGTCACTGCTTGCCCCAGAGAACACCTTCCTTTGTGGATTAAGCACATTGGTTATTGTTGTTCCCCAAAAGTAAAAAATACCACAAGTTAAATTAAAATTGAATGTTAAACTGTTCCAATGGCAGTGGAAATCCCACCCCTATTTTTGTCTGCTGCTGCCAGCTCTCTCCATCCTTCCTCAGGCTCCTTCATCTCCCCAGGAGGAAACACACGGATTTTGGTTTGGTTTGGTTTTATTCCACCATTTATTTCTTCTGTTTCTTCCTCGGATTTCCATTCCCTTGCTTGGGACACACATACTCATTCTCTAAACAGGCACACATATATCTATATATACAGTAAGGCACAATCACTCACATCCAGATGGGACACTCTGCTGAGAGAAGAAACAGGGTACAGCGAATGATTGCAGCCTGCCCTGGAATACAAGCTCTAACAGATTAAAATGGATTCAAAGGCAACAATGCTCCACAACATGGCTCAAAAGGACATGGGGGTCGTGTTTGCCAACAAGCCCGTGCTATGCAGGAGGGTCAATGCTGCTGGCTCTCAGCAAATGACACCTCAGTGCTCTCACCTGGGAAAAAGAAAGTCAGGGCACAGAGCCACTTCTTTGCTCGTGATTTTAGAGCTGGTGAACAGAAAGGGGATATCCTTCAAAGCCACTGGGTTTGTAACACTGCTGTGTTGCAGAGCCCACTCAAGGACGGATGTGGGCTGTGTTGTGTAAAATGCTTGTGCCTGTCCTGAGAGACAGGGACAACCCAAGCCTGCGACTCTGCTCAACTTGACATTTGCTAGGAGGAGCTTTCTGATGGATGAGGAGGAGCTGGCTGGTTCTGCCCTTGGTCTCTGTAGCTGTGTGTGTGTTGCTGGATACTAGGTGGCTGGTGGCAGGCTTAAGTGCTGGCCCCTGACCATTTGCACCACCTAACAGCTCAGGCTCCTTGTCTCAGCTTTTGACAAGTTTGGCTCACTGTCTCCAGCGAGTCCAGACTTGTCCATATTCCACATGTGGAACTATGTGGACATGAGCCCCATGGCCTTCAGTCAGAGCAGCTTTTTATTCAGTATTGCAGATACAGCATGACTGTCAGGAAACTGGTCAGGTGAGGGACTATCATCTATCTTTCCCCAAATAACTTATTTCATATGGGCAACAAATACTCTCCAGATGAAAAGCTTTTTTGCCTTAGCAAATCCTAGACGCATGACTTAACTAGTGCCCCAAGAGTCAATGCAAATGTAGGACAATGCGTAAGTACTTAGGAGGGACTGACCAGCTGACCTTCACCAATTCATATTCAGTCAGGCCACACAACTGGAAACTCAGCATCTAAGACCTCTTCTTTGACCTACATAAAATTAATCAGCTGTTTCCAGTAAGCCAGGATGCCTTCTATCACAGGTGGTACTCGGTGGACACACACTGAAAGTTTCAAATGAGGATCAAATGATTGGATAGGGTCTGGAAGTGAGGAAGGCTGACAGACAGGCGGCCCTTCTAAATCTGGACTGGAGCCTAGAGCTGGATAAGAAAACCTGCCCTGTTGACCAACGCAGTACATCTTTTCTGTGCATCAAATCTGTTGGTTGTTACTTTCCACCAGCACTAAAAACGTCCCAAAGTTGAAGCACACAGAAAAATTGCCTACCACGGCTGGCTGTTTAACAGATCAGCCAGCTTGACCCCCACTTCAAAGAGATTTTATGCTTTATGAACAATGTCCTAAGAGTTTTCCCTGTGTTCAGGGTTCACATTGTCTGCCATACAGCATATATGGAGAAAACATACTTTATCCTACTGTTAAAACATTATTTACTGAAATTTGAAAACCCAAAATATTTCAAAAGAAGCTACCAAAAAGGCACCATACGTATATGTATGTAACTGACAAACTTCATCTAAGACCAATGCAGGGGAGAAGAAAAAGATGTTTTGGAGCAGGATGAAGGAGCAGAGGTACCAGGAGCGGTGGTGGCTTTCGGCTCCAGGACAGCATGTTTCAGGTCTCTCAGTCCCCGAATATCGCTGAGGAATGTCAGCCAACACCTCAGATTTGAAGTCCAAAGCGATTGCAAGCCTGTCCCAAAATACGATGGTGTGAAGCAGAGAGCCAGCGAGCAGCCACTCTGCTCTGGGATGAGTCTGGACCTCGGGGAATATCCGTATTCTGCTCCTCTCCTGCCACTGAAGGTTTTCCAGTAGCTTCCACCTTGATTGGGTTAGATGGCTCCTATTCACATGTTAAGTCTCCTGTGCCCTGATTGGGTATGTCCTTTCAGAGGGGAAAAGTAAGGAAATTATGGAAAATAATCATGGGCCTAAGTAAATACAGTGCTGGGGAGTCTATGACCTGAGGGTACTTTGGAAGTTTCCGTGCTAGGAGGCAAAGGCGAGCTGCAGCCTGAGCACCAGCCTGCTTCCTTCAGTTGTTCCTTGCCAAACCAAGGCGACATTTGAAGATGGGATAGGTGGTTCAGGTGGAATGCGATATTTCCTCAGGCATCTGTGGCTACGTTATCAGTGGTTAGAGAGTACGTAAGAAGCTACGTGGAACAAGCCCCACTTTAGCCAGTGGAAATCCTCTTTTATTTCAAGTGGCAGAGGCCCGTGTTTGCATGCTTCCAGGGCTGATCATGAAACTGGCATGTGTGCAAACACTATTTTTCCTGGCAAAGCTAACAAGCTAAACACAGAGAGAGAGAGTATATATATGTATGCATGTATATATACAGTGTGTGCACACCTATACGTATAAATATGTATATGTACGGAGGCATATTGAGATAGTAAATACATGGTCACTGCTGGGGAAAAGTGCTTTTTACTGTACGTACTTTCAAATTGCTTTCAAAACAGCAGTTGAGCAGGGTGCCTGGTGAGCAGACCCTCTCCGTTTTACTGAACCCAGAATAGGCTTTGCTGCTTCTCCATCCTCTCTCTCTCTGTAACACCACCCAGGAGGGCTGGTTGTTTTAAATACCCTGCCTTGCAGTCTCTGTAGGCCTGAGATTTGATACTTCTGAGGTGTGGGGAACAGCAAAAATGTTGGTGTGTTCTGTCAGTTGCCATTTTCATTAATAAGCAAAACCCTCTGGTATTTTAGGAGCCATCATCATGCTGATCTGTCTTACCTGTGTGTCACGGTTACTCTGTGCCCCGGTCCTGCGTGGCTGATGTTGAAGGCTCACTGGCAGTGTCTAAGCCCACTGCGTCCTGCAGCGGTTCAGGTGCCAGTCGTGTTTCTTCAGTGTCTGATGTTTTCCGTACATCTGTGCTCTCACTGGTCTCCTTTGCTTCAGCTCCAGCTTCAGCTTCTTCCTTCTCCTTGTCCCCCTTTTCCTCATCCCCTTTTTCACAGGCACTGCCTTGCTGCTCTTCTCCCTGGGGACCCTCACACACCTTCTCCTCCTTGTTTCCAGAGGGAGGCTGGGGAGAGTTCTCCTCCCCTGGGGCACGGCGACACACTTCTTCCTCCTCCTTTGTATCCCCTGTGTTACTCTTGCAAGCAGTCATTTCCTCTGCCTGTTTTTCCCCTTTTTCTTCATCTTCTGATCTGCTGGATCCTCTCCTTGATGGGGGCTTCTCATCAGACCCTGTCTGTTTCTTTTGCTCTTTGCTCCCTGTTTCTGCTTCCTCTGTCTTGCCCTTGGGCCCAAACACCTCATCCCCGTCTTCCTTGGCACCATTTTCTGGAGAGGAGACATTGACCCCTAAATCTTCCCCATCTCCGTACTCGGACAGAGATCTTCGGAACCTCCTGGAGGGAGGCCTGCGCTTTATCGATCCCCGCGTCCGCACCTTGGAGGCAGGAAAAGCAGACATTGAAGCAGTCAAGAGAGCGGTACTGGAAAGCAGGAAAGCACAACAAAGGAAAATAGCATGGGAAACCTGATTGCTACCTTGGTGGCCTCACTTTTCCTGCTCTGCTACTGAGAGGTAGAGAGATGAGGGCTCACTGCTGCTGAGAGACTACTGTATAGGGCAAGCAGCTTCCTAATATATGTCTCATTTTCTTCTGTAGAGATGGTGCCAGAGATCATTGTCCCGATTGAAACTGTGGCTCCTTGTCCAAGTTAGACCCTAAGCTCAAGGACGCTGCACTCATTACACAGATGCTGCTGACTTTGGATATCTCAGCCTTTTCTACTCTTGGCAGTTTGGTGGTTGAGGAAAGAGTCTGCACTCCAGTTGATGATGGTGAATGCAGGTCACAGCTCCCCATTTAACTTCTGAGCACTCTGCTGGGACACCTGGCAAACCACTGTGCTCTGTGTGGCTCCCTAAACTGCGCCTCAGCCACCTTTGACAGTTGTTGGCACATGACACCCCCTCCTCACAGCGCTCCCTGCCCAGGTACCAACCACCCTCTTACTGCTGAGCTGAAGTGACTGGGTCCTGCCACTTCACCCCTTCCCGTCACCCATTTGGCCAGGAAGGCTGCCGGAGCTGAGGGACCATGATGCTCCATGTGCAGGTGGGCAGAGAGGAGACTCCACAGAGCTACACTGAAAGGCTGTTTCAAACTTGACACATAGATCTCCTCCCTTGGCCACAAATGCACACTGATATGGCAGGACCGAGGGCTATGGCCTCCTCTTCCTTTTCATCCCCAAAGGATAAGCAAGCCTCATCCTGCTGTGATGGAGAAATCCTAGCACATACTCTACCTTATTATAGAATTGCAGCTGAGTGCCTTCTGGGGGCTGATCAAAGCTGACCGGCGTCTCGTTCGCTTCGCTGGGCTGGGACTGAACCCCTGGGCTGCTGGGCGTTGAGGGAGGGGTGCTGAACGGAGAAACCAGGCCTTTCACACCAGGGCTTTTGGGAGATGCTCCCGGCAGCAGAGCAGCTGGAGCGAAAGCCAGATTGGCCTGCAAAGAAAAATCCGCGTCAGGGGCGAACATGACACCGGCGTGTACTGCATGCGGTGACCACGCGGAGGAACCCTTGCTCTTGCCACGGGAGCTGCCACATCTCTCAGCTGTCACAACCCACATACCTTCTGGTTATGGGTCTCTCCTGGTGACACTGTCAACAAACAAGTCCGGGCAGAGAAGTTATGACTGGACATCTGCCCTTCCCCAGCAGCTGGATCTCAGGATGTGCCCTTTTATCATCCTGAGGCCTTTTGGGATTTTCCAGTGACCCAGCCAACCCTGCACAGTCTACAGTGGATGAGCCGGGAGAAAGTCTGAACAAGCAGCCAGCAATCACTTCGAGATTTAAACCTTCCCTCTGTGTGCCCAAGCTGACCTCAAAGTTTCAAGTCTGGTCCGCAGTTCTTCTGAATGATCTGCGCAGTTGTGAGGAGCGAGACGACCCGGGAAAGAAGCAAGCTTTGTGACTAATTGTGGCAAAACACTGCCTGCTGGCCTGTCACTAAGCTCTTGTAGGCAAATGTCCTTGGGTGCATTAGGAGGGACAGTGCTATGAATAGGCTTACGTTGTGTCAGGGAGGCATTGAGCTCTGGAGCCGCACGTGCTGCCAGGAGAGGCAGCTGGCAGTGGCAGGGCACTCTGTCTATGGGCTCTCCAGTGCTGAGCTGCCCTCAGCAGCATGAATTGGGCACCGCGGGGAGATACAAAAAGGGCAAGAAGCACTGGGTGTGTTTGTGCGTAACTGGGGGAATCGAGGTGAGGCTCGCACAGGGGAGTGCCAGAGCCCAGAGCGCACTCCCCGCTGCCACGACTGCAGCTGCCTGCGCTCAAGGCCAGCTCCCCGACAAGGTGCGGGTGATTCAATTTGATTTAGACTGCTGTGAAGAAAGAGCTGAAAGAAGCCTCAGCCAGGGTTTCCCTCACTGTCTCTTGTGAGCTGCATTTAAACTGAGGCTCCTGCCTCTGCTCCTCACCTGAGCTGAGCTGCTGCCGTGCCCATGCCCAGCCATGTACCCCACAGATCCATATGATCCTGGCCCATGCACCGACCCACCTATAGACATCCCTGAGGATCGCTGGACTGCTTCTGATGCTGATTACCATACCCAGACCTGCTCTGCCTTCCTTGTTTATGTACTGTGGGACTGGGCCCTCATCAGTGAGGCCACTGCCCTGTTTACCTAGCTGTCACCCTTGGCTCCTGGATCCCCTTCCTCTGTGGCTGCTCTGTAAGGGAAGTAGCTATGGCAGATGCCAATCAGTTTTAATTTGGTGGAGCAGCCGTGTGGGCTCTTCCAGGACCTACCTGCAGCTTTTCAATCATGGGGGAGCTTTTCACCTTGACCTTGGGAATGGGGCAAGCATTTGGAGACCGCTTCTGCAAAACAAAATGAAACATGAAAAAGTCACCGTAAAGTAGGTGAAAAAGAGGAAATACAGTGAAGGCAGAAAACTTGGAAGAGAGAAGCAGAAAGTGCTAGTAGGGGAGCAAATGAAGCTTCATATAACGTCTTCACACAGAAGTTTGCTTTCTTCTTTCCTGACCCCACTCCCCTTTTGTTATCTAGCCACCCTAGGGCTCTACATACATGTTTCCTTCCTCTGGGAGAAAAGGTGACTGTCTGCTTTCTGGCTGAAGCATCTGAGTTAGATGATGTGTAATGGTTCTGCAGCTACATGGCCTTCACTAAGGTATCTAACTCATGACACAGTTTCCCCCAGTATTATTTCAGGACCAGACAGATTAAAATTCTACCTCTTAAAGGGTACAAGCCTTAAAGTTGGTAAACATTGCGAACTTTTTGTGACAGGAAAGACTTTCTGCCACCACGTGACTAACGGAGTTAAAGGGTACCCAGTTAGTATGGGCAGGAAAGGCCTAAGTGGCTGGAAAGGTAGAGCTATGAAAGGCTGAAAACAGTTTGAGAAAGGGAGAGCATTGCTTTCAGAAGGGGCATATTGCTTTTTTCAGCTACAAAGGAAAAGGAAGGAATCTAAGATTTTAAAGCTTGTGCTCCTTTGGCATGGAGGCAGCAAGAGTCTGTAGCTGTCAGAAAAGACGAACGAAGAACCACCCCCTTGTTAAGGGCAGGTGACAATGTGAAATTTGGTGGGTAGACCACAAACCCTGAAATACAGAAGGACGGAAATGACTGGAAAGGGTCTGAGCATAAACTTTAGTGAGTAGCAGCCAGCTTACTGGGACCTGCTCATTCAAGGGTGCTGTATGGAGGGCACCTCAAGACAATATTCTGTGGGTATTGCTGGCAAAACCCCTCTTCACTCTGGATTAATTATTCCCTTTTTCTGAAGAAGGAAAAATCTCAAGAGCAGAACTATTACGCTGTTAAACTCTAGAGTTCATCTGAAGGCAACAAAGAGCATGGATGCTCCCTATGCTAAGCGCTGTTCAAATCTAATAAATGCCAGCAGTTCCTGCTTTAAAATACTTGAAAGGTGGTAACTGGGTGGATCAGTCAGTGCTCTAAGGGTAAAAACAAAAGCAGTAGAAATGGGATGTGTATCCGTGCTACAGGAGTGGGAAACAGCGTGGAGCTGACTCTGAGTCAGTATGTGTGTGTGTGAGCAGGGGAAGGTTTGATGCTACATAATTGATGTCTTTTGCTGCACAGCCTGACCCCTCTGCTACCTCCAAGCTCATGTCTCAGGAGAGAACAAGTTGAAGAGAGGAGAGACCTTGTCCCCCTATTAAATTCATACTCACTTGCTCATCATTGTCACTTGTCTCAGTTTTGTGGGAATACAATGGAAGGGAGCATGGTGGTTTCCTCCGAGTTGGCTTATGTGGTGGTACCTAAGAGAAGAGAACAACCAACTGAGCAGCAGGAAAATCAGGTGTTTTAAAAAAGGATGTGAAATTCAAGCACCAAAGGGCATGCTCTGTAAGTGACCTGCTTGGATGGCAGGGCTCCACTTGCCTAAAGGAGTCATCCAAAGGCAGCACAAGATATTAGCATATGGGCATGTGGCCAGCATGCTAGGTGTGCATGTAGCATCTTGAGCCCAGTCCTAGTGCTGGAAAAGTGGTCTATATCTCTTTCCACAGCACAAACCACGACACTTCAGGCCTTGTGCAAAGGACACTCTTCTAAGCTGTGGAGGGCGGAGAAGCCTGCCCAGAAGCTTCATCTTCAAAGCATCCTGCTGGAAACCCCCTCACACTGGAAAAGCTTGTTATTGTTCTCTTTCCTGTCTTATTACCAGGATTTCCTTTTAATGAGTCTCAGCTGCCTACCTGGTTCATGATTTTGTCGTTTTGCATCTGATGTATTTTAGGTGCAAAAAGGGGAATTTTGACTTTTTCAACATGCCTTACAGCCCCATTTGGTTCCCTCTAATGAAGAAAAGCAGCTCGCAGAGACAAGTCCTCAGCTGTAACCTTTAGTTTGACAGAAAACAGATTCTCCAGGGGAGAAGGAACAAGGCAATTTTACAGCACAGACACCGGTTCCTTCTGAATGTCCCAGGGCTCTCAGAAGTACAAGAGTGCTCACTAGGAAGGAAGAGATGCATAGCACAGCACCTTCATAGATACTGCTCTGGTCTTGAAGCCAAGCTGTCTCTGTTTTTATGCCAGGCTTGTAGTCTCCTGCCAAGCTGTTAACACACTTCTTATGGGTTAACAGACAAAATACTTGCATAATATTGTGGATCTTGGATAATATCCACAATATAATATTTGGATAATTTTGTTACCTTCTAACAGGCAGGCATATGGAAAGTTGGATTATGGAATCTTTGCCCTCTGTAGAGTTGGCTGTCTTGGAGGACCTGTAGACTTGATGTCACTTAACTTCTGGTGGTGCTGTACCCAGCCATGGCAATGCTGCGTCTCTAAGCACCAAGGGCAGCTCTGCCCTTATCCTTATGTCATGCTAGGAAGCAATAATAGCATGTCTTACTGAAATGCCACCATTTTGCAACATGAAATGCTGCGCTGTGCCACAATGATTGTATCAGAGGTTCCCTGGTTGATAGGTTCCACTTTGCTGACATGGGTCAAGCAAGGGTTAAAGACTATCCACTCAGCCATTAATCTGAAGCCAGTTTGAGAAAGCTGGTGGGGAAGTGACAGATGGTGTGGAGAGAAAAGACAGGAAACTTTGTCCTCCTCTGTCTCTGGAGAAAATGTGTTTCCCCCCACTGTGAGGCCCCTCCACACTGCCTTGGCTTGGGAGCAGCAGAGGTCTGCAGATAACACAAGAGAGGTCTGGGAACTTGCTGCCTGCTGAAGGGTGAGGGACTTAGTGCAGTTAAATCCCATACCTTAAAAAGAGGAAATGAGTGTAATGGGACAGATGGAGTGGCGCGCTGGTGACTTGAGGGAAAAAAAAGTGCTTGGGAAGAGATTGGCTATTCCGATCCCTGGGGCCTGGCTATGGGAGTGTGAACCTCTGATAGAGGGTGGCATGCCAGCCCTGCAGGACAGAGGTCACCATTGCATCCAGCCAAAGACAGGGAGCATCCCCTTAGGCCCAGCCTGGGACATGCTGAAATCAGCTGAGCAGCAGAAGGAAGCAATTCAGTTTTAAAAGGGCCCTCACTGAAGAGGGTCACCAGTAAACATTTATGTTTCTAAAAAAAGTGCATGATACAAGGGGCTCTCCTAAAATGTCAGCCTCCATCCATAAACACTCTGACTTTCCTTTCTTCCTAAGAGAGATATTCTAGTGTCTTGCTTATCTTGTGAAAGACAGCTTGTGAGGTAATGCTTGGCATAGTGGGCTTTCAAAAAAATGAAGTTTCGTCATGGTAAAGATAGGCACAGAGCCTGAAATGTCATTGGGAAGAGGTAACGAGGGCAAAGAAAGAGACAGCTTTCTCTCTCAGACCCATACAGAAGGAATTACCTGGAGGAAACCTTCTCCTTTTGTGAACAAGGTGCTGGTGACCTGCCACTGGCTTCTACACCGTGTAATCTGTTGTTTGCTTTCTTTTTCCGTGGCTCAATATTAGCTATTTTATTATTCATTGTTGCCCTCTGCCCACAAAAGCCAGCCCAGATAATACATGCATTGCTGCCTGCTCCTGTTGGGTATATATGTGTACCCTACCAAGCTTTACAGTGTCTCAGTAACAGTGTCTAGTTGTCCTGAGGTATGGCTCTACCAAAATACTCGTCCACAAGTCGGCAATGTATGGAAGATACTGTCATAGCTTGCATTGCACTAGGAGACAAATCCTTTGTGAAGATTCAAAATCAAGGTGGATTCATGCTCAGATCACTGATGCTCTAACTTCTACAGGCAGAGGTGAGTGTCTCATTTCCCACTTGATTACCTGCTGGTGGCTGCAGAGTTCCTTACCTCTTTTCCAGGGACATTGGCTGCTTTCTCCTTGAATTTCCCTGCTAGCTGAGCCACTGAGGGTGATGCCGACTTGTCCACCTCTGAGTCGGTCTCTGCTGGCCTGTTCTGACAAATCAGGAACAACAAGTTATGAGCAAAGGCTGGGAAAAGCAAGCAGGCTAGAGAGAAGCCTGCGTATGTGTTATAAAGTTCAAGAGTAAGCAGGGACTTTAAACAGAGCTTCTCACATCTGGCATCAATCATCCAGTCTGAGAGCAAGAGGTTTGGGAAGACAGGACCTAGCAGCATTTTCAAATATCCCAGAGAACCAGTAATTCATGCAGAGAGCCTTTCGGCTCTAGCTGATGAGCCTACACTCAGTATTTTTCACAGGAAGCAAACTAAGTATTTCAAGCCAAGTGTCTGTTCCCCATCTTTTCCTCGCAGTGAGCAGATGGACTGGGGCAGTAAAGGATGTTCCCATACACCCTCTCAGCACTCCCATCCCTCTTTTACTGCCCTGGTCACCGGCACCCTTCCTTTACCAGTGGTTCTGCTGCAAGAAGCCATTCGCTGCCCTCACAGCAAGCCAGCATGTGCTTGGGGATGTCCCTGTGCTGTTCTGCTTTTTTGGCAGTGAAATACTCAGGCGGGTGTGGGGGAGAGAGGAAATACCAGGGCTGAGAGAAGCTTCCTCTCCCCTGGGTCGACAACAGGCTGAGAAGCAGGAGGCTTGTTGGAGACTGGATGGTGTGGCTCTTCCCACAGCACACAGCCCTGGTGTCATCCCACATTTACCTTGTTTTCTTTGCTACATGTGTATCAAGCAATATGAGTAGAAAGCCTTGAAATCAAAGTTGATGAAAGGAAACCTTTGTTCTTCATCTCTAGTATCTGATGCCAGGGAAAATCAAACCAGAGGAACTGAGAACAACTAACCAACAATCCTTGTTTTGTTAGAGGCAGAGACCTCAAAACAACAAACCAGGCTACGAACCATCAGCAAGGAACCTCATACCTTCACTCCCTGCACCATGACCAGCACCACACTTCTCACCCCTCTGCATCAATACTCTTCTGCTTCTCAGTCAGAAAGTTTCACCAAAGACCATTGCTAGAGGAATACATTTCTGTTTCTCCAAAGGCTCCAGCAGAGCCCTTCCTTCTCCCTTTACGCCGCCCTGCCTGGGAGGGACCTGCTGTCTTGTTGACACAACCACTCCTTCAGCATTGCTGGAGGTGAAAGGCCCTCAAAACACCAATCTGGCCCACATAAGGACGTTTCCTTTGGGTCACCATGCTACAGGGGCTGGAGAAATAGCTATGGAATCTTGAAATCATATTAAAGAAGTAATTTCTTTAGACTCCTAGTTTCTAGATTAAAAGTAAATCGAGGAGGTTACACTAAGGATCATCTCATCATCCACATCTTGGACCACTCTCTAGTCTGAAATACCTGATAGAGAGCAGCATGGCTAAGGCCTGTTTGCATTGTGGAAAAGGGCCTTTCCCTTTCTCAGAGAGCTGTAAATAAGTGCTCCCAATAAACGCCATCTTCTTTCTTCCAGGTCCACAAGCCCCAGTAGATGTCTACCATTCCTTGTTTTCAGGATCCTGACTACATCTCCCCCGTTAAACTTCCCATACGCTTCGGACCAGCTTTCCTGCATCCAGCCACAAAAGCCATATCGATCTGTCTCCTCTTAGTGAACTTCTAGCACCTTTCTCCCATCTTTTCAGCCTTCATTAGAGTAATTACAGGCAGGGGAAGTGGCAGATAAGGGGAACAGAAGAAACAGTGAGGTAAGCAGATCAGCAGGGCAACCTGGTGCACACGAAAAATGATGGCTGGGTTAAGTGGGGAGGGAGATGGTTCCCAGCTGCAGCCTGGTTCCCTGCCATGAAGGGAGGGCAGGCGGGAAAGAGGAGAGAGCAAAGAATGAACCTGGGGAAGGCAGGATGGATTGGGAGGTTTGGCTCAGCACACCGGCTCCCAGGATACCTGGGCATGGCAGAACGGACACCTGAACTGAGGACTTAGTTGAGGCTGAGGAGCTGCAGGTACTCTGTGTCTGTGGTGGAAGGATTGCCTCCATCATTGTCCCTTTTTCTCCAAGAGCTTCTTTCACAGCCCTTCGCCTTTACCCAGAAAAGACACCGCACTTCCTCTTGGCCTCTTTGACCTCTTGTTTTGGGGTGGTTGTGGGGTTTTTTTCTTTTTGTTTTTTTCTTTTTTTATTTTTTTGAGTTACACTCTGAAAACACAGCTCCCTTTCTTTGGATTTGATCAAAGCTGTGAGGCTGGAATGATTCCATGCATTTCTTGTTTTGCTGGTCGCAGGCATTGATTGCAATGTGGGTCTTGCCGGCGTGAAGCCGGGGTGCAGGAAGGAGTGAACATGCCATTCTAAGATTAGTACAAGTAGCCCACGGGCTGTGTTGTCTGGAAACTGCCAGCTGCAGACTCTCCGATTACGCTACGCGTTTTGCAACAGGAAAAGTCCTTTCTCAGATCCTTTCTGGCAATTACACTGCCATCCTGTATCCAGTTTTTTCTACAGCTTCTTTTTTTTTTTTTTTTTTTTCCCAGCTGGCATGCCAGGCTCTATGTCTTCTAGTCAAGGGAAAGTGCTGTACCAGGGCACCTGGATGCAAAAAGTTCCCTTCCCTGCCCTGCAAGGGGCACCCTGAATTCCAGGGGCCAGACTGGCAGTCTCCTTCCCACTGGGTGGAAGGTGGGAAGCCTCACTTTCTCACTGTCACCTCAGAGCATGTACCATTCCTCAGCCTCTTCCACGACTAAGACACACGTCTGCTTCTCTCACCCAAGAGCTCAGTGCTAGCTCTCTCCTGCCCCGTGACACTAATGCAATCTCTCCCATTCATGGTCATTTTTCCTGTATCAGTGACATAGCCCACCACTTTTATGAATGATGAAGAGGAGCAGCTCTTCTCTTTTTTGTCAAAAAAAAGGTGAAATTACTCAGATGTTAATTTTGTGCTGTTTACAGCCAGCTGCTGATTCTTTTCCTTTTCAGAAGAGAAGTGTGATCAGCCTGCATGGGCTAAAACCAGCAAGCTAAGGTAAAAGACTGACTCCATCAGTAATTTGGTGACGGCTACTCGGAGGTCTTTTACTGTTCGGTAAAAATAAGTGTCTAAGCATTGCATATTCTGAAAAATGTCAGACAGAGCAGCAAAACAGGAATTGAATTGTACCATCAATGTAAGCATGGCACTGTCTGCAAAAGAGGAAGTGCAACTAGCAAGTTCTGTGTAAGGGGTTTCATTTTCCTCTTCCAAACAAATTTGTAAATTTGAAAATAGTTTTCAACCCCATCTTTCTTCATCTGCTTTTAAAACTGAACCCAGTCCTTCTGGCAGCACTGAGGAAGAACAATCCCAACTTCACTGGTGATTAAATGTGCCAGAAAATGCAAGGGCTAGTAAGGCTGCCTGATGTGGGAGTAATAATGTCTCACAGAGGGGGCCCCTCAGGACAGCAGTGTCATTACCTGGCTTAATGATATTTGCCAGTTCTCCTGCTAGAGCCTGTGGACCCACCATGGGCACGAGGTGAGAGAATGTGCATACTGAAGGCCCACAGAAAAGAGGTAAAGAGATTGAAGAGTTTCTCTGTGCATCACGTTTGGGTACTCACAAAGAGCTTTTCTTAAAGATCACAGATTTAAGCTACAGGTGGGGAGTGTCTGCAGTGACACTCTTATGAAATCAAAATTGCAAAGACTCCTGGGGAAAACTGGAAAGCCAGAGGTGGCTTTGGGGATGAACTTCAATGTCCTGCTGGGACTGGTGCCAAACTAGCTCCAATAGCCCTCAGCTAGCAGTTTTTGTCATGATCCACCTCCCTGCAATTGAAAGCTCTACCTCACAGAATTAGTATCCCACCAGATTTGTCACTGTGCATAATGTGGTTCTGGAAATGCTAGTCTGAAAGGGTACCAGTGTGGCTCAGAGGCAGATACTGAAGGAGAAGTTCAGGTTTGGATTTGTGCATCTAGTTTGGCTGATGAAGAAAGGCTAAAGGTCTATTAGTTGCCGTACAGTGGAGCACTTAAATACCAGCTGAAAAACAGCAGAAATTTGTGCTGCCTTACTCTCCTTCCCTCCCCTATGAATCCTCTGCTTTTGCAGGTAGGATATTTTGGCCAGATGGAGCACCTTTTATCTGAGATGCAAGCCCTCCACAGCACCTTGCAAGGCTGGCATATTCAGCAGCTATGAAACCAGTGACGGTTACACATTTTTTAGTACTGGTCCTGTGCACTTCCCACCCCTATTCTCATGTAGCTGCATCTAGACATGGTTTTGAGGCCAGTCCCTGACCTCCACATCCCTTCCTTGCTTCTAAAGAGCTTTGCAGGAACAATTCCCTGCAGCCCCTTCTCTCACTAGTCCCTCATGCCCGCACCTTCACGCACCCTGTGCTCTCACAAGCTCTGCAAAACTCCCCCATGACTCTCATGGGGGTTTTTTTTGTTGCTGCACATATAATCTACCTCAGCAAAAGCAAATATGGCAAAAATAATGACAAATATAGTGTGTCAGAGGCAGACATAATAAGGCATTTGAGGCTCAGGGCTAGTGTCTTGATTACACAAACAGGATCCAGAAATAGTGATCTCAGCACCCGGCTCCCAACACTGTGCCACAAGAAGGCAGTTGTCAGTATGCTAGATGAAAACAGGAGAGGGTCAGTGCTTTCGGGGTGCAGTTTCATAAGGTCCTGGTTTTGGCAGAAAGACAGCTTATGTTTCCAACTGATCATTCTCCCTTGACCTTTCCTTCTGCCCCTTCCCCCCTCCCTTGCACCAGTGTGAGTTTGTGGGGCTGTGCTGTAAACTAGATCGCTGAAATGATCTGGGCTAAAAATACATCCCTTAACTCTTTACAAGGTTATTTTTAGCCCAGATCATTTCAGCAATCGAGTTCACAGCACAGCCCAACAAGCGCTTGCACTGCCGTGGTGGGAGGGGATGGAGGGGTGGCAGGAGCAGACTGCAGTACAGGGCGGGAGGACTTCCCTTTTACCGCTCCAGCCAGAGCATGAGGACATTGCATCCTTATGTGTCCTCCCATTCAGAAGGCTGATGTGACAGAAAAATCATATTTTTGCACACCTGCTCGTAAAGGCTGTTCTGGTCTGTGGCACTGGAATTTCACCTTGCAATCTGTTGCTTCCCACCTGAGACGCAGCTGAGCACAGGCTGTGAACCCAGGGAGTGCCTGTGAGCTGTCACGGGGAGCACGTTACTGGCAGCCGAGTGAATCGGAAAGAAGTTTCTGTTAAGCATCTACAAGAGCCCCACAGATGCTGTGTCAGAGACCTCCAGAAGCCCCACTTCAAACAGCAGCAGCTGCACAGGGGGGTGGGGAGTGGGTTTTCCTTGCTGCATGGCAGAGGCAAAGCTCTGCACCTGTAGGACCTGCTCAGCTAAGGAAGGATGGAGGACGCATCTGTGGGGAGAAAACTGCTTAAGTCAAAATAAACCATCATCACACTCTGCCTGGAGGCCAGCAAAAAACACTGGGAAGCAGTGCTGTGGTTTCCTTCAAAATTAAACCATCAAGCCTCACCAAGGCACTGGATTTTAGGAGGGAATGGCGCCTCTTGCAAAACCCTTCTTCCCTGTCTGGCTCAGCCCTCTGAAGGCAAAGGACATGCTTTCTGCACCAAACCTTCCCAGACTTGAAATCTACCCTTCTCGTTTTTCAGTGAGGTAGCTGTAGGATTTGAGGATCCAGCTGGTCATAGGCCTTGTCTGCATGGGAAAGCTTATACCACACTCTCAGCTTGAGTGGGGAGCAGTACAGCCTTAATCTGATAGAGGTGCCTGGTTTTCAGCATAACTGAACTCATTCACAGTCAGCTTGGCTGAGAAGAGCCATTCTCAAACTTCTCATATACCTGTTTCTGAACAGCATTTTGAGAATGACACGTTAAGCTGTAGCGGGGAACGTGCCTCCGTGCAGGGCTCCCCGGGGCAGAAGGGGGGTGAATGTCTCCTACCCCTGTGGTGAGGTGCTGTAGCCTCTCTTCTGAAAAGACTACCCTGCAGAGATGGGATTTGGTGAACTGGAGATATCCTACTCACTTGCAGATCAAGCAAGGGAGACCTGATGACTGTACTAGCTCCTCCCATACTGCCCCACCAATTTGGTGTGACCATTTCCATAGGCAAGAGCTAATCTCTTCTCCCCGTCCCATCTTTTATTCAACCACTGAGGCCAGCTGGAGGCAAAAGGCCACTGAATATTCACACAGTGCGTGATCCAAGGTACAGTTCCTGTCTATCTGGAGAGGACATGAACTTATGCTCTGGAGAATGCATCATGAATGTATCTCATTACCAGCCAAACACACCTGTGTGTCAGACCAGTCCTACCTTTTTAAAGGCCACAATAATATTCAATAATTATGCAAAACATAATAGTAATATACCTGCATGAATTGAAGTAATAAAACATTTCCTTCAGGTAGGAGTATCTTTAGCACCTGTTCCAAGGGCAAGTGTCCAAAGAGGGCAAACCACCAAACAATGCTTTTCTACCCCTAGGTTCATTTATTGTTCAAGGAAGATAATCTAAAGAAACCTGCAATGGGTCCCTGGATGTGGGTCTTAGCCTTAAAGCAGAGAATACCACAGAACAGAAAAGTTTAGGTTCACCTGGGCAAATCTGCCACTCTTTTTGTCTTGTTCAATGGTAGGAAATAGGTAACTGAATTTTCATTTTCAACCTCTTCTTACAGGCACCAGTTATTTTTGCTCTCACATTTTAGAAGTGCAGATAAGATTAGATGGGCAGCTCATAAGGAACGCTTCTTTAAATGAACTAAAAAAAGCTCTAGAATAGTTTTTAATTAGGATTGGATCCAAGTTACCAATGGAAAAATCTCTCTAATATGTAGTTTGTAGTTTCATTCAAATCCATCTCTCTGCATCTGCCATTTAGATGAATCCCGGTTTGCACCTTCCTGCCAACATAACCTGAACTGATTTGTTTATCTGTGTCCATGTGAGTACATCAGTGGCATCAGGATCATATTGAAAGAGAGACATTGTTCAGACTCAGAAGGGAAAGGTAAGTTAGCAGGGTAGGTTTAAAACACAAACTCCCCCAAAGGAGCAAACTGAAAGGCAAGAGGGTGGGAAAATACCTGAATCACAGCGTGAGCAAAAATCAGGAGAAGCTGCTACCCACAATCTGAGCCTGCTCATTCTCCCCGTGATCCACAAAAGCATCAACACACGCTGAGCATAGCTTCCCCAGGAAGTGGGGGGGCTCACAGTCGCCTTGGCCTATTTTTTACATCCCTAGAAGGAAATCTCATGATGCTTGTTCCGACTGGAGCTCAGCAGCATGCTGGGTCCCTGGCTCAAGAAGCAACACATCCTAAGATGTAAGCCCTGAATAAACAAACCTCTTCTTGCTACACTGACCCCTCTCCATCCCAGTGAAGCATCCTTCTTCCCATCTCTCTCTATACCCTTCTTCACAAATCTTTCTCACTGGAGACCTTCCAGCTCTCTGTTTCAGGAGGGATTTTTGTGGTTTATTTATGCACTTTGTGTCTTATCTGGCAATGAAGCTTCTCCTTGTCTGGTTGTGCTAATTATTGGCAGAAGCCCCAGCTAGAAGTGACTGCAGCTGTGGCTCTGTGATACCTTATAGCCAGTCCTCTCCATGATTGTGTCAGCGTAGCCCATAGCACCCTGGGATGCAAGGCCAAAGCTCCTACCTACATTTCCTACCATTCGCTGTAGAATGGGAGTGATAATTACTGTGCTGTGCTCCACCAGAGCAAAAGCTACCTTGTGAGCCACTTCTGCACCTTCATCTGGTGTGGCTAGGCTAGCTCTGCGAAATTTGTATATCTGAGATTTATTGCAGGTACTTTCCAGGAGAGGACAAGACCAGAATACCTTGCAGATCTTTCAGGTGTATCCTAAATGCTGGAAAAGAAATAATATTTTTCTACTTCTCTCTTTCTTTTGTGCTTTCTTTGATCAACCTTTGCCAGAAGCTAAACGCCTCCATTTCACATTCCAGATAAGAATTTTGTGACCTTTAAGAATGGCAGCATGCACAGAGTCCTCTTCCTTTTCCTCCAAGCTGCCATCAGATGGCTGGGCAAAGTGGAATAACCAGCCTCAAACTGCCATGGGTCCCCCACTGCCAGGATGGAGGAGTGGAACACAACAGAAAGCTGAGCAAAGAAAGTAAGATTTCCATGTAAAGATTCAAAGAGAATTCTGAGGCTGATATCAGGACAGACAATCCAGCTGTGAAAGAGTTTAAGGGTATGTTGAGATGTATAATGATGATCTCAGCACGCTCTGCAAAATCCTTGGCTGTCGTTTGCTGTGATCGGCATTTTAAAGGTCATGCAAACAGGTTTCTAGTTCGACTTACACAAAAGGAGTGGGTGGTAAGCCTCTGTCTGTCTCACATGAGAGTGAGCACAACTGTGCAGAACCATTGCACTTCCAAGATAAAGCTTCTTCTACATTAAGGTCAAGCCTCAGCCAGTGCAGAGTGGCCTCCACATCTGGTTGATGTCACATGCAACAGATTCAACCTTCAACCTTGCAGCTTCAGGGAAAGGCATCTGCAGCCTGTGGGAATACGTTGTGAATGCTGGAGTTTGGGCTCCAGATTTCTGAACACTATGTGAAAACAACAGGACCTCAGATTAAGTTTGGGACCAGCATGAGCTCTTGGGCCCTGAAAGAGCTTGAGACTCCTCTGACTCAGGCACATATCTCTCTGCGGCTGTAGATTCTGGGTTCCTTCAGACAATGGAATGTTCACTAATTGAGAAATATCAAAAAAGAAAAGTCAAAAAATACTAGACACAGAAGTTTCGGAGACAGGCAGGAGGAGGTAAGGACTCCTGATCACACATGCTACCTTCAAGGCAGTCAGTGTTGTTAGAGCCCAGTGATGTCTAGCAGCTTCCTTCAGTTCTAGTCTTAATGAAGAGAAGCTCTCACCGCAGCCCTAACAAAGATTTTACTAGAACTACCAAAATGCACGTTGCAGGAACACAAATGTCAGGTCTCTTCTTAAACTCTTCATATTTTATAGTTTTCAGTGGAGAGCAAGCTTCTTGCCTGACTGTAAATCACTGCCAGCCTGTCTCTTGAAGTCTGTGAATAAGTTAGTCACAAGTACAACATCCCTCCTCAGACTGTTATCCAGGTCAACATCCCACCACAGATGAACGAACATAGGATGAGCGTATGTCTGAACTCAACTGCAGGGCTATTGTAGAGCTCTAATGAGGGTGATGAAGAGCTCTGATTACAACACAGGGCAGAATAGTATGAGGAATGTGGACTTCAAAGGAGGGTTGTATGTTTGGGTTTTTTTAGGAGAAAGGGCAGGAAACCCCTACTTTACATAAAATACCTAAAAATATGTAACATTTCCCTGTGTTTGGAAAGAGTTTGCTTTAGGGCAACATTTTTTCTCAAGACTTGCGGTGGTCTGGTCTTGATTTTCTCCTTCTGAGAGTTCCCTCGTGAACTGCTGTCATCTTGGCACTCAGGGTCAAGCACTGCCCAAAGGGTGATGTGAGGATATTCCAGCTCAGCAACGACGAGCAGCTTTCATCCACAAGACAGCAAGCAGCTCCCAGATACAGTGCAGTAATTTCAAAACAACAGAGGCTCAGATCTGCCAAATTCAAAGGCTCACAAAAGCAAAATTCAGGAATTGGGCGGAGGTGGGAGATATCAGGTAGCCAGAAACTAGTAAAGGGATGAATGCTTTTCAAAGGAAGGGGCACTGTGTTGAACTTGTCTGCTATACTGTAAATAAATGGTTCATGTACTCGCCTCCACCCTTGCCTGCTAAAAGTAGAGGGGAAACTCCTGCTGGTTTTCCTTCTTTCAGTGGTTCAAGCTACCCATGGCTACATGTAAAAGGGCATGGATAGTTAGCACAGTGGTTGGAGTGAGGCTCTTTTCAAGAAAGCATTGCTGCCTGTTTGGATCAGAAGTTTGCTCAGGGTCCTTCTGTGGTACTTCCCTCCAAGTAACCTTGGGACTGCCTAGAGCTCCTGAACATCAAGGCAAATGGTTATCACCACAATCATCACAATATGCTGGGTAGCAGGGTGGTGGCTGCAGTTAGCTGGTGTGGTTCAAGAGCATTGCAAGTGCAGGTGCGTCTCCATCACCCGCAGCGATGCCGTGGTGTAGAGCCAGCCAGTGCTGGGTGGGAGGAGATGAGCAGCAGAGAGCAGCCAGTGCAGGCAAGGAGCTGTGTCCTTCAGAACAGCATTATAGGAAACATCTGTAGACATCAGGAAATTAGAAGTGGTGAATACACTATCTACTTTCTGTTTCAGAGAGTGACTACAGTGAAAATAAAATGAGATAATCATTATTTTAACCTCCCCTCTGAGATGTCCCTCCCTTGCTGTTGACACATTTCTGCTAGCAAAGTGGGTATGATGCTAGTGTTACATAGCATTGTTTTTCATGTCAGCTTTACCCACATCTTCCAAAAGGCGTATCTTCTCAGCAGAGTAACTGCATGGAGTCTCGGTTTAACTTGATGAGGTGGAACTGCTGCTGCTGTCCTCCCAGCCTCCTGGGCCCGAAGTGGAGAAAGCAGCCTCCTGTTTGCCTCCATGGAGTTCATTAGTACCATGTCCTAACATCAACAGTACGGGCTGGAAAGGCCCCTGTATGGGAAGGGTATGTGAGCCACCTCACACTAGTCTTTGGGTGGTGTTGGAGATTTTTGAGACTTGATTTATGGCAAGTTGTTCTTTTCTTCATGCCATGGTATGTAGCTCTCAGGAGTGCCTGGCCCATCCTTGCTAAGCACTGTCTGGTGAGATTAGCAAAACCAGCAAATACCACTGTGAAAGGTACAAGTGAGATCTTGAGTCTCCCTTTTAATAATGACAATATTTGGCAATTGCCTAGTGCCTACATGTTCCCAACACTGGACATGCCGATTCGTTACAGCAGCATTACCTCAAACCTTCACGGTTAGGAGCCTCTGCTGAGAGGGCAATGTATGGGCTTGTGCATTTTAATGCATGTGTAGCCACTGCTGCATTATTAGTCCTGAGGGAAGCCAGGGTTTTATCTGTCAGGAGAGCACTCAGATCATCAGGCAGGTGCATGAGCTCCCCTCTGCCCCAGGGAACCCTGAATTCTTTGCTACGTGTTGGCATGGCTTTAACAGGCAGGCTGGCAAGTGCTCGCCCTAGCCTTGCCCTAAGCACCAGATTAAAAATCATCTCTTGCTAGACAGAACAAAGTGTTTGAAGCCCACACCCCCTGAGAACAGAATGGAGCCCGGGCCGTCCGCTTCCTAAGAAAGTGTCTTATCGCCTCTGTCAAAGGCTGCCAAGAATGGTTTGATCCAGTGCCATCGTTACCAAAAGAGGCAGCGAACTGCAGCACCTGGTCTCTGCAGGGCAGCACGTACGTAACCTCAGCCCGTACCCTACGGAGACGTGAGCAGCTCTTGGCTCTGCTGTTCAGCCACGACTTCCTGCTCAGGAAAGGAGGTGGCAGACCATTTAAAATGTAAATCAATTATTTTGTGTGTATGTATAGTGTTTTGGGTGTCTTTGGTTGAGGTGATTGCAGAAACCCCCAGCAACACATGGGTCTCACCGTTTCCTTTTTTGTGTGAGATGCCTGATCCTGTTTGCCTGTCCTCACCATGCTCAGAGTACTCTCCCAGGGAGAGGAGTGGAGAGGAGAGATGAGGATGTGGCGCAGGGGCTATGTAACAGGGAAATGCCTAATTTCTAATGCCAGCTTGGTCTGAGCAGCAGACAACCCATGGACAGGTCAGGCGGGGCAATTCCAGGCCTAGTGAAGCGAAGGAACTAGAAGAGTCAGGCAATGGTTGCAAGGGGTTTTTCCAGGCTGAAGCTGCGGATTGCAGTGTTTGTAGTTGATTTAGGACACAATACCTTACACTCAGCTACTCAAAATCCAGCACAGAAATTTAGTCTGGGGCTTCACAAGCTCCACCTTGACACTCGGTCCTCTGTGGCACACTGGTTCTCCACTACACACGTGTCTGAGGATAGCTACACTGCGATGCAGAGCAGCCCGAGGAAACCTGTAGTAAGGGATCTGAGCCTCACAATCAGTGTGTTGCATGACTTCTCATGGTGCATCAAACTAGATGCATTTGTCTGGTGCTGTGCTCACACCAAAGGGATCATTAGCCCCATCACAGCTCTGCATGAACATGCACCCAGACCAGGCATCTGCGTTTCACCTCTGTATCCGTAAGATGCAGCCATCTGGATTTTGTGGTACGGGGTACTTTGGGCACATATTAACTGAGACGACCTGTTTCCACAACACTCTTTCTAAGCAAGTCCTAAGGAAGTCCAGCACCCATGAAGCACTGATTCCCTCCCAGTGAACTGTCTTTTCAATGGGATTTCAGTCTGGTTTCTAAAGATTTTTAAAAATGTGATAATATCCAGCATGATTTTAAGGGTGTCTTAAAGGCTTTGCTAGTGACACAAAGCGATTTCACATCTCAGTCACATGCATCCCCTGTTTGTTCAGCTTACCCTTCCTGCCTGCAGCTGCAGGGCTGTACCCTAACAATTGTCTATGCACAGTAACCTGCGTAAGCTCAGCAAGCAGAGTCAGATGACAGCTTCCCTAGGTCACTAAGTCAACAATATAAGAGGAAGGAGAAGCTCAAAGATGTTCAGAGTGGTAACAGTAGAACAACTGAAATGAGATTTAGTGCCAGAAGACAGACTATTCAAGAGAAAGTTCCAAAAGATACCAGAAGAGCAAGGGGACTCCTATTGCAGTGAGAAGACAGGAGGCTGGGCTGAGAGGTAGGAAGGTGAAATAAAAGGCTGTTAAGTACCAGCGAGACCTGAGGCTACAGGGAGAAGCTGTACCATGTACAGCAAGAAGGTATCATGATCATCAAGATCACTAGGTTTTTAAGACACATGACAACATTTGCTTGCAGACAGTGAAGAGGAAAGGGTACCAGGGCTAACCGGAGAGGGAAAAACCTACGTTGCCAACCAGGCCAGTTCCCTTACAGACAGGGAGACTGACCTGGCGGAGACAGCAGGGAAAACAGATAAGCCTCATTAAGGAGTCCAATCAATTCAAGGAAAAACGACCTGGGCCTTTCCTGTAAAAGGGCCATGCGTACATAATTGCCTCATTACAAGCCCGACACAGCTGCTTGCAGACAGGCCAAGCAGCCAACATGGAAATAATTTCAGGCAGCAGGAAAAGGCTTGTGGATAAAGTAGATACCTGACAGAATGCGGTCATACCCAGCCAGCCACACAAGTGGAGAAACAGTGAAAGGAACAGAGCCTGTGCCCAAGCAAGAGTATGGCAGCCTTTCTCGGGAGCAGCTCCTTGCAAGAGGGGTTTTCCTGAAACAGCACCAACTCCAAAAACTCATCTGTGCTGGGTTTTAAGCCCAGACATACCATGCAGGGTTCTCCCTTCTGAGTCTTTGAGGTGCACTAGTGTCTCCATTCAGACCTTTGCCGTCATGAGGACAAGGCATGCCTTTTTAAAGGAGGCTCAGATATTTAAGATGCTACAGCTTCAAGAGAAAAAAAAAAATACAGCAAGATTCAAAAGCTGATAGTTTATTATGTGGCTACTGTAGGTGGTGACGTATTTCAAACCATCTAACTACTACTGCAAACTGGAGCTGAGCCATCAGTAACCTTAAACACTGAGATACAAAGATGCAACTAGTTCAACAAAGATCTCTGCAATTACTAAGTCTGACTACACTAGAATACTAGATTAATGTGTCCCCTTCCTTTATGAAGTCCTGGGAACTTAGTGTCCTGCTATTTCCTTTGAGTTTGTATGTCTGTTTGAAAAATACTGGCTGCATTTATCTGGAACAAAGAGTTTCAAAAAATTACGTTTATTTTTTGTGCTCATTATAATGAGCATTTGGCCTTAAAAGAACAATGTTGGTGTTGCAGAGCTCTTCCCTCACTCAAAATGAACACCAGTGACACATCCGCAGTCTTTTTCCATCAAGTTTACAATAACTCTAAGTGGTTTGGGGGAAATACTTTGTGCCTCTAAAATATGAGTGCTGCCAGTGAGACAGAATCCTGCAGCAGATACACTGAGCGTTCCTATTACTCAAGATTATGAAAATTTGGATTGGGATGCTGCAAACAAGGTCCCTTACTCTGAAATGCCCCATCAAATACAGCCCTCCGTTCCTCTCTCTCAAAGAAGGTCACAGTGAAGAAGCTAGTGGGCATCAACGTGGCAGCAGGATTTCAGTGTCATCTGAGAGCCAGTGCACCACTTTCCTAAATAATTGAAGATCCTCACTCTCTTCCAAGCAGCACCACTTTTCATTTCTCCAAACCTAAATGAGATGAACACCTACACAGCTTTCAACTTAGTTCAGGAAGACCTCTGGTTTTTCTGGTGTGTCAGGCAGGATGTATAGTCCTGTTATTAACACCTTCTCTCCATCTGATGGGAGCCCTCTAGCAACAAATGCTGTCTGAAAACTTGATTGATACAACCAGATATGAGCTACTGCAGATATCTAAAAGTACAGATAATATATGTGAAAGGCATGCAGGAGAAAGCAAGGGATTATTTCTCAGAAATTATCCATTGAATAGGTAAGTTGATGAGGTTGTGTTGTTTTAGGAATCCACAAACACTCCAGATGTGGAATAGCTCCTTTGGAGCCAAGGGCTGCTTTCCACCCCTGGTAGAGTGGTGCTGATATCTTAATCTACAGCTGACAACAGCTGTTACCAAGATGGTGGTCTGGCTGGACTGGAGTGTATTGCTTTCCATGTGTCTTTAGCAGCTTGTACAGCCAGTATCTGGGATTTGTCCTTGAGATACTCACACTACTAGCAAATGCTTCCATGGGTGGGAAGGGTGAGATGGTAGTTCTAAGGAAGAGCAGTGATGGCCACCATAAGATGTAGGTGCTTTCACAGTGTGCTGTTTGCACCAGCTGCTTATACAAAGCTCTGTTCCTGACCGGGGCTTTCCCCAGGATCCTTCCCAGCTTCCCAATGTTTCCCTCTCAGACGTCTGTTTTTCTTAATGGTCTGGGAACTGTACACAGACTGTCAAGTTTCCCCAAATTAATTGGTGCCTCTCTGTGTGTACTTCCAGGCCTTGTTCTGAGGAGCTCTTGCTGCTCCAGAAGGATGAGGAGTGAGCTAATGGAGGAACAACCAGCAAAACCTCCCAGGCTGCCCACAGAGAGTGGGGAAATAGTGCAGTCTGCGGGACAAGTGCATCCGATCCCATGTGGGCACAGTCTCCTCCACTAAGGCACAGGGAAGAGAGATGGTCGTGAAGCCTGGGCATGCGTGTGTACTATGTCAGTGGGGAATAAAATGCATGAACCATTGTTATCATCTGATACAGACCTCTGAGATGAGCAGCTTTCTGTTGGTTAATATGTGCCTTGCAGAAAAGCATTATTTTAAGCCATCTGAAGTGTTGCTTTAAGTGACTTGCATAGCCCTGTAGCTGTAGACACGATGTGTGGCTGCACCGTGCTCTTGCCTACAGGCATGGAGATGCTTGGGCAGCTTCTCTGAAGGAAACAAGCTCTGCAGGCTGAGTGAATGGATCTGCCCCTGTAGTAGGAAAGGTCTCAACCTGATGAATCACCTTTCAACTAATAGTTTAGCTTCTCCCTTGCTTGCCTCACATGGGGTGAAGAAAAAAGCCCTGCTTTTAGCAGAGGTCTGAAATAAGATGAACTTCAACAGAAGACTCAGATATAGAGATACTTCAGGTAGGATAAGGAAGGGACCACTCCTGGACTGACAGAGTGGTTAAAGAGGATGGATGAACTTTAAGCAGGCGCATATACAGTATGTGTTAATTACTTAATCTGAATAGGTCAAATTAGAAACTGAAGTCACTGAACTGTCAAAGGGACGCAGAGAATGCAAGAAGCAGGGGCAATTCAAACCACTTCTGATACCTGCTGTAGAGTAGACTGAGATACACTCCCCATTTAAACTGAACATTAGAGAGAGTCTAGTTGGGGATTCAACTCCTCTTAATTTATCATGCTGGAAATATAAAATCAGAAGGGTAAATGAGCCTACACAGAGCTCCCAACTGCTGCAGAGTCCAGGACTCCTCAGTTAGGACTGTGCTATCTTTGTAACACATTGCTATTAAATTAGGTCTACACTGGATACAGGCGGGTCAGAGAAGGAGGCTCCTATTTATCTGAGCCAGGAATTTAGTCTAAAAAGATACGCAGATATGGAGTGGAAGAAAGTGATAGTAAGCACTCAGCTAGCAGCCAGTTTGAGGTGTGAATGCTAAGCTATATTCACAGAGGTGCTTTTTCACTGGACCCTGAAGGGCTCAGCGGCCCCAGCGGCACTGAGGATCCAGGTCTGCAAAGCTGCTTCCTTGGCAGCTGCCCTCCCTTCGGCTCCATCCGGAGTGTCCAGTTTGTGAGACCACTGAACACCTGGCCCTGTGCTGGGCAAATGGATCCATGCAGCTGTAATTTGCTGTTATGTTTGAAAATGCCTGTCTGAATTTTCAGCCCAGTCTGGATCGGCTGTAATGATGCAGTAGAAATTTAATGATTTCCATACGTAAATGACTCTACTGTACACCCTAAGGAAAACGCACACAAGCAATTCCTAAACTGCAGCTTGGCCTTTGACATGTTTTTTTTTTTTTTTTCTATGATCTGAGAAAGATAATTATCTCTGCTTCTGAGTTAACCTGCTTATAAAATTCTCCCAAGAACCCTGTAAAGGAGAAACCCAATGTCTGCAGGCGTTTTGAAATAGCCTACCTACTTCAATGCTTTATTTCTTTTTCCTGCTGGCTGACTGAAACTCATTTAGATGTTCTTTCTGTGGTAAGAAGGGGGACTAAGTTCCTTCAACCTCAGGCACGGTTTCGCCAGGTTAAAGCTGGGCCACCGGAACCAGGTGTCCAGGAAGCGTGGGTTCAGTGCCGGCACGCCACTTGCTTAGTGAGTAAATCAGCAGTAGGAAGCTCTGGCCAGCATGTCACTGAATTCATAGACCTTAAAATGAGAGGTGTTGACAAGAAAAATTATATTGAACTTACAAGAGAATGATCCAGCAGTTTTTGAGTTCTGGAGCAGAGACAGAAGAAAAAAAGTATGACAGTTTCATTACTTGATAGATTTTCTTTTCCACGGTCTACAAAAAGAAAAGGCTTGCAGCTTTCAGCTTTGAGATTCTACAGACTAAACTGCTGCCTGCTACAAAGGTTCAAAGAGCTGCTGTAGATGATGCAGGCTTCGATTTGCTGGATCAGGGCATGAATACAGGGGCTGGACCCTGAGACTGGACCTTGAGCATCACACTCCTGAGCAAAGCCCTACAGGGCTGGCACAGAGACCATTGCTGGTGGGTCACCCACATCAGACACCTGAGGTCAGAACTGGAGTAGTGTGAGATGCCAGCACCAAGGGCAGGAGGCTGGGGTGGGAGGGCAGGATTAAGGAAGGTGAGACCCGTGCTCAGTGCATGCAGAGGAGAAGGAGGAGAGGGGCTGAGAAGAAATCCCCAGGTGGCTGTGGGCAAAGGCTTCTTGAGCTGTACACAGCAAGGGTTGATATTACATAAGACTGGAAGTCCTGATGTGAGTGGAAAAGACAACTTTGCACTGAGCTGGGAAATGAAAGAGAAGGAGCTGTTTCCTTTCTGTAGGGGTAACCTGTCTGGCTTGTTACCTTGATGTATCCTGCCATGCTCCAGAATATTCTGCAATCCATTCCTTTTCTCCCACTCCGTCCTCTTTACAGACACCTGCTGTCTAGAGGACTGGTGTGCATGCCTGTATTTTTTTGCATGGACAACCCTTCTGCCTCTAACTGGGAATGAATATCTTGAAACAATGAAAACACTGGGTTTTCATGAGGGGACAGTGTTGACAACTCTGTGCACTTTGTAAAGACTAAGTGGGAAACCAAATTATATTGCACATTTCACAAGTTAAACACACGCTCACTGTAGGGCCCAAGGGGTGAAATTCCTAGGAAACCTGGTACACAAGCTCAAGTGTGTGTTTATGAAAACAGGGGACCCGTTTCATCTGAACTTACATCAGGGGAACATGGCACTCAGCAGAAAGGTATTTCAAGACAATTGACTTGAATAACCCATGATTGCTGCTGCAGTAGACAGTTTTAAGGGATAAAGAAACACATTTTTAAAAGGGAAGAAAGAATAAACAGAAAATTGGTTTTGTGTTTTACACAGGCAATAAAAGAACAGTTCCCAGACTCTTGCAGATATGATGTCAATTTATTTTGAACTAAGCTTCCCATAGACAGAAGTTCCCATAGCAGGAAGGAATCATAAACACTTTGGGGGTCTGATGCTGAATAGCCACCAGCTTCTGCTAGCAGCCCCACACGTGGAAGAACTGCCGAAACAGTACTGCAACCATTCTGGTGGCCCTATCAATACTATTGCTTGAATGCAATAGAAGATTGCTCCTGCCATTATCTTTTCTAATGCTCTGTCCAGTCTATTTTTTAATCTGTCATGGGAAATAGGTTTCCACTACATTTGGTTTCCGCTACACTATTCCAAACCCTGCTAGACCCCACCGTTAGAAGTCCTTCCTGTTATTTGGTGAGATATACAGCTCCCCTTTAATTGGATCCCATTATTCCTAGGTGTACTGCTTTTCTGATGCACTAGTTCTGTTTCCTCTGTGTTAAAAGTTTGTCCTCTGTCTCACTATAAAGCCTCACTGACTTGTTTAACTCCATTCTTCTGAGTCAGCTTTCCTTCTCCTTTGCATTTTTGTGTCTTTCTCTGAACAACAAGATGTTGGTCTACACCTTTAGGTACTGAGGCTTTCCAAACGGCACACGTTAATTCTCTGTGCTTGAAAAGCTGTGATCTATGTGAGCAATAAATTTCTTGCCTTAAGAAGCAGCATGTGGTTCAGTGATAGAGGATGAGGGAAAAGTATTATGTTTTGTGAAGTACTTCAAGATGCTCAGAAAAGCACCACTGCATGCCATAGCTACCAACTTGTACAAAAGCACAATCTGAGCCGTGGCCTGATCACGCTGAGAGCATGCATTTGAGAAGCCTGAGATGAACAGTGGCTTTGTTGAAGCTGCCAGTGGTAAATCAGTATCCTTTGCAGATTGGCCACTAGTCATCCACACTGACCAAAACACTGCATGCATCTCGTTACAAAGGGTAAACAGGTTTATTTACGTAAGGACACTTGTATGCAAAAACTTGCTTACCACCTTGCTGCCTGTTGTGTGGGTTTTGAGCTCTTTTAAAATTTTATGAAGAACAAAAGGAAAAGGGCATGCATACGTACCAGCTGCCAGTCTGGCAAGTGAGGTCTGGGTCTTTGCTTTTAACAAGTGATGTGCTCATATCTGACAAGAATTTGGTCTCGTGTCTTTTTTCTTTCTAAAGATGAAAACTTCATTTGGCACTAATGAGGCAGATAAGCCTCATCCTTGTCAGTACATTACCAGGACCCATATACTGACGATAAGATATCATAGAGATATGCCTCAGACTTGATGCTCATGTAAAAGCATTTCTGGCATAAGACTCATAGCTGGATCTGCTGTGGCTTGAAGTGAGACTTAAATCCATGTCTATGTGAGACTCCACAAGAATAAAGTGCCCTATGCCTCTGACAACAGCTAGGTGTGAAGCAACTGTGCAGTAAATGTGTAATAATAACTCCTCCTTACGCAACAGATCTCCTGTCTCTAGACCAAACTCATTCTTATGCATGCCATGTTGCAAGCTGAAGGCATATAATTGTCTGTACAAGTCACCAAGACAAGCTGTGTCTCTGTGGTATCATAGCACCTGCAGGTAGCAAGAAGGCTTCATCAGTAAAATAGAGAGGTCCTCCAAACAGGTTCTCTTGCTGCTGGGTACAGCTGCCATCTCAGATCCCAAATTCAGGCTGTAGAGTTGGTGTTTTAGGAAAAGGAGCATCCACCTCTCTACAACTGTTAACCAACCACGTGGAAACAGAAAGGAAAACCACCCCTAGTTTGTATGGGCTTGGTCATTTCCATGATGAAAACCAGCAGTTTCCTAGAAGCACCTATCGATAAAGCAATGCAGATGTTTTCCCTTGTTCTTCAGATAAGCAAACCCTGGGAATGTATGAGAAGGTATACATAATATGCTGCTCAACAGTAACGCGTCCTGCCAGTTAGATTGTGGAGTACAGGAAAGAAAGCTTTTCCAAAATGCTACCACCATGATCTGGGATACTCAGACAACCAAAGGTTAAAATGGGCAGTGAGGGAGAGGAGGGGTTCAGAAGAATCATCCCTCTCCAGTGACACAGGGAAAGCTTTAATTCTGCAAACCATTTACTCTGGGGTCTCTGCTAGGTACAAGAAAGGGTCACAGCAAGACCATGGGGTTTGGTTTTGTTCCTTTCTGTCCTCCAAGAGGGAGGCCTCATCCTGTCACTGGGATGTGGAAGGCTTCTAAACCTGATCCTTTCCAGGATCCTCTGCTGCAGGCATGCTATTTACTGTCAGGCAGGTCCTAAATCTGCCCAGACCTGAGGTGGAAAATAGGGTCATATGGTACCTCTCCTAGTATACTTAAATACTTTTCCCTTTATCTACACAGACACTCTGTGTGAATGTATCATTTTGATGAGTTTGGGAGGAAACACTGAAAACAAGTGTATTTGAATGTTCTGTTAAGCAAAAAGAAAAAAAGAAGAATGGAAAAGAAATGCTTTAACTTTTGGAATGAAAGCCAAGCAGCAGAGCTTCCCGAGAAAGGGAAATTGTTTCCTGGCAGAGCTAACCATGGCATAATGCCTGTACTTAATCTTGGCTTCACAGCTGCAAGGGTGGACAGAGGCTTCGCTCAGCCCAGCTCACCTCTGCGTGGCTTACTGTCCTGCTGCTCTGAGGACCATAATGGTTACAGGTATCAGCCCCCTTGTCTGCACAGTACCAAGTACCCTTTCCTCCATCCCCTCCGCTTCAGTCCTCTTGGGTGACAGGTCACATATCCTTAATGCAGTTTTTCTAGGGACAGGCTACATGCCTATGCTGAAAGAAAGCTGCCCTGTAGTTTGGGCAAGGGCATCATTCCTCGTGGCTCCTGGAAGGATGCAGCCATAGGGATACTGAACCTGGAAATGAGCTCAGTTGTGATGTCTGGCTGACCACAGCACAAAGGAAGAAATGGCTCTGACCTCGCCTGTTGAGGGAGGGAATATGTTTGAACCCCAGGAGGTTTCTGCAGCCTCCCACTGAGACAGGGAACAGAGTACTCAGAGGAATTTTCTCCATGCTGCTCTGCTGCTCGCTAGAGGAGTGGGGCAGGACCTGAGGCCTCTCTGTGGTATTCTCACCTTGACACAGAAGGGAACTTTACTGAAAGGAGCAGTGGCCCCATCACTCCCCAGATGTTCCAGATGACACGGTGCTGTAGGGAGAGCACAGCCTGGGGCTGGAGCTGTGTCCAGTAGGTTGCCCAGAAGGGAAGTGGTGAAGTGAGCAGAGAACTGCTCTCAGCCTTGGGAAAGCTTTCCTTCTCCTGAGCCAGTGTAGCAACAGGCAAAATGAAGATCTAGCAGGAGCTAGTTGCAGAAAAGAGACATGGGAATGGAGATGACACAGAAAGAAAAGAAATCTGTTGGTAGGCACAAAGAAGAGTGGAGCCTTCCCAAAATAAACCTGGTTGCTGCACCTTCCCAGCTTAGGGAACCCATCACACCATAGGGAGAAAACAAAGTGAAACAGTCTTGGATTGCTTCCCCTTGCTGTGCAAGCAAAGTTCAAATGCCTCCATGCTCCCAAGCTGCTACAGAGGCTGGGAAGAGGAGTGCCATGGCAGCTGTTGAATAGGGGCTGCAGAAAGCCACAAACACTTTCAGTGGGTGCCTTAACTCACAACATCTGCAGCAAGGTTTGGTACAGCTATGGGAATTAGACAGCTTCAATCAGCTCTGAAGGTGTAAACTAACAAAGCAGCACAATAATTTCTGATCCTTTTTATACCGTGAGTGCAAAGAAGGTTTAGTGGCTGCTTTTTACAAGTGGCTTAGCTTTCATCAGTGCCAGCTTTACACATTTTTGATATGAACTCCTCATGTTAACTGTCATGATATCAGCTTCATGATTTCAAGTTCCTTTCATCAGTTGTAACACTGGAAAGAAAACTGATTCTCAAATCTATCTTGCATCAAGAGGTTGGTCTTCACAAAAAAAAACCTCCAAATCTGAAGTTCAGCAGACTCACAAAATTACATGAACTGCAAGAATAGGGTTTTGCTGCCTTTTTCTCCCTTTTCAGGATCTTAAATCATTGCAGTCACTGCTTTCAGTGTGGCACGTTCCTGACAGCAGAATGGCTAAGACTGTAGGTACTAGCCCCTAAGGAGCAGCAAAACCACACTAACCACTCTAAGAAAGCAATCCCAGCCATCTTGCTTCTGTAGGTCTTTCAAAAACAGGGTCTTCCCACCAGAGAGGTGATGGAAATCAGCTGGCTAGGTCAGCCCTCTGCCCTTTTTTCTCTAATACTCGTAATCCTCATGTGTCCCACTAGAGCAAAGAGCTTGCCAGTTAGGCCAGCAGGAAAGCACAGAGCAGCGCTGCCCGCCAGTGATGAAGCAAATGGGGAAATGACAGAACTTCTCGTTCCTGTTGCACAGGACCATTAAATCTGTTTTTCAAAGCAAAAAGCTGTAGCGAGTCTCTGGGTCCTGCTCATGCTGTCTGTGAGAAGCTCTCAGGAAGAAACAGAGCAGAGACTTGACAGGTGGGAACTCAAGTCTTTGCTCTTGACTCTATTTTGGTCGAGTATCTTCTTACCTTTGGGACATTAACCACCTTTTTGGAGGGTTGGGGCAGGAAGGGAAGACCAAGTGCACTACTTAAAAAACGTCTTGGGAGTTGAGATGTTTTAAAAATAAGAATGGATGCGGCAATCTACAGATGATCAGAAAACAAGGTAACGTGGAAAGAGTGGGAAATAGAGCTAAAGGGACAGAATCAAGAGCAGGAAACTCACAGGTTAAATACTTCAGAGAAGCTTCCTGACTGTCAGACCTGCTGTATGTGTCACACGTGTCTCCCAAAAGGAAATGGCAGGTCTGTCCCTTCCTACTCTGAAACACCACTGTGGCAGACAACAGAAAATACTTGAGGAGTGCAGTCCTCTGTGTGTGGAGAGGAGAGGGGGTGGGGGGGAGTCCTCAACAAGGCAAAATATCTGCTTCAGATAAGTTAGTCTTTGCTCCATATGTGGCTTACTGTGCACAGCAGTTACAACAAATTAAGAGCATAACTCCTTTTCCCCTCTGAGACATCACAGGATACTATATAGCAAAAAAGAATAAAACAAGCATTAACAGTTACTGATCCAGGCTCTGTCAAACCTAAAAACCTGTATAAAACTATGTATTTGTGATGCCACACGTAGTCTGTGCTGAGCTGGGCTGATCACTGGTCCTTCTCCACACCAAAATCTGTTTAGATAGTTTGTTGAGGACATTACTTGAATTGAACTTGCCTGATCTCTAACCCTTGCCTGTGGGGCAGGCCAGCACAGATAACACGGACTGCGATGTTAGCACCTGGGCGTTATCAGAACTGCCCAGCTGAGCTATGCGCTGAAAATCTTCAAAGAAAAATTGTAGTGGTGCCTCAAGCACACCGTTCCCTGGCTTTGTTGCATGTCCTCTGCTGTTGGGGCTGCACTGACACAGAAAAAGGCTTCTCCGGGATGATAATATAAAGTGTTTAGTAAGATCTGTGTTTAGCTGAGAGAAATACCGAAAGTCCTCTTTCGTCATGTGAGGTTTTGCCAATGTTGTAATCGCCTTTCTACCTCCTGTGCCCCTCCTAAAAATAATTTTTTTCCTTTGTCACTTAAACAACTGTTTGAAAAGCTAGCGAATCCAGCCTGACATGAGCGAAGCAAGCACCATCGCTCCCATTGCATATGAATGGGAAAAGAGGCAAAGGGAGGTGAACTGCCTTGCCCAAGAGAGTGCTACACAGGAGAAGGCTTGGATATAAATGCCAGGGAAGCCTGACTCCTGTCCACCAGCTGTGCCCACTCAGAGACAAGTGCTCCGACTCTCCTGAAGCATGGGACACGCAGCATGGAGGAAAAGGCACAGAGGAAACCCTCTGGGGGTGTGCTACTCGTTCACCTCGCCGAAGCAATGCTTCTTGGGTCCTCTTTCCTGAACCAAAATGCTCTACTGATAATGAAAGTGAGACCGTCCAATCCACGTGGAACAGGGGGGACACACTGCTTAGGGTCCAAATCACAGCTGCTGCTGCAGGGGTTGGGTAGGAATCAACGCCAAGGAGCCCACTAATGCTGTACGGTTTGTTCACTTCTCCTTATGTCCCCATTTCTACTGAATTTCTAAAATCTCCTTTCAAAACAGTACCATTTAAAATGTAACTCCCACCTCAGAGACTAAAAAAGTAAAAGGCAGTCCTTCCTCATTCCCCTTTCACAGATGTAATTTCTCCCCATACCATCCCCTACTTTCCAAATCTGGACTAAAACCCACAAAATATTCTGAGGTGCATGGCAGGGGCTGGGGTGGGGGGAAAAAGACATTTCTCTGAATCTCAGCAAAGAGATATTTTGAGCTGCCTTTAGTGAGAAATTGCTTTGCAAGGTGGAGCTAATGCAGATCGAGGAGCCAGTCACAAGCTAGTGGAAATAAAAGTTTTCTTTACCTCCATGTCCTGCAAGAGAGAGGTGTCCTCGGGGCAATCTTTCTTCCCCACCCCTTTCCCTCTTATCTGTGGGAAAACTTCAGCCGAGCCAGAGCAAAATCGCGCCGCTGTGGAGGGTATGTAATATCCAAGCTCCTGCTCAGCTTGAAAAGTGACAGAGCCCAGCGAGTGGCCCTGCACTACGAACAAGGAAGAAGGGCGGGTGGGTGAGAGGAAGGGAGGGAGGGGAGAGGAGGGGGAGGCAAGGCAATCAGGGTTTAAATTTAGACACAAATCTAAACAGATACTGTCCTTCCCAGAGTGCTGGGCTCATGAGACAACAAGCAGCAAACTCTGCTGCTGTGCCCAAACTTGGGGACACCACACGTGCATTTTCTCCCTTCCTTTCTTTCTCCCCTTCATATTTTCTATAACCTTATCTTTAACTCCCCCCCCCCACACACACCCCGTTTTGCCTCTATTTCTCTCATTGCTTGCAGTTGCTCCCCCAGTGTCTCTGCCTGGATCTCTCCCCTGTCCGTGCTTCCCTCTCCAAGTCTGCAGGGTCTCTTTCTTGTTGTTTATTTGTGAGGAGGATCTTTTTTCCTCTAACTGCAGCTTCCCCTCTCTCTTCCTTCACACTTTTAGGTAATTTCAATCAGCAGTGGAGTGTCTTTAGAGTGGTTAGAGAGGCAGAAGAGGAGCAGAGTGAGGGTTATTACTCTGAACAGAATTTAAGGCTTTAGCGTCCTGGTGCATGGCTGGGACTTCCAGGGATGACAATAATACCAGCAGCACTACTCTACTGCCAGGTGATTCCCCAACAAGAGATCCGGGCTCCACTGCAAAGGGCACTACACAAATGTGGGCACAAGCAGAGGGTCCCCATGCAAGGTGTCACTGTCTAGCTGTAAAGCAGGACTAGCTCTTCCCACCTTGAATTTGTGTCTCACGCTACCAGGTCAGAAGGTGGAGGATGTTCTTCTCTCCCTTCACAGGGAAGGACAGACTTGTGCACTGGAAGTGAGAAGTTCTGTGGTGGTAGAAAAATTCAGATGGGAAAAAAATAAGCCTCAAGAATGTTTTGGTACAGTTTCCCTTTCCATTCTGATCACAGTGTTGTAAACTAGACATCTCTTTTAACAACTGTTGCATACGCTCCTTCTCAAGAATTTCAATCCCCACCTCTTGAGAGCAGGGTGGTGCAGAGGAATTTGGAAACACTCCCTTTGTCTTCTGCTGGCTTCCTTGCCTTGCATACAGCTGCAAAGTGACACGATGTCATGTCGTCATTTTGGGATGATACCTTGGGGGCAGAAGAGGGTTAAAGCATCTTTTTTGAAAGAGATGCATACTTTTCCTTTGCAGCGTTTCACAAGTCCCTGCTGGCTATGGCAGAAAACACTCCAGAATGGATTTAAATGTGGCCATCATGATATCCCAGATTATTGTTACCAATAAATCGTCTCAACATAGTTGTTCTTACAGTATAGTTAACTGTTGCTGTACTGCATGCTGTAGGACTCCTGTGGAATTAGCAAATTTCAGTAATGATCTCTTTATCTCCCACATTCAATATACAATAGTTACTCGATCTTTAGCCAAAAGAATGATAGGCTGAGTTGCTGCAATCTGGAGATAGGGCAAAAGGACGAATTAATCTTCTGTTGCTGAAACACTGGGTTAGTTGAAACCTCTCTGCTGTAAGGAACCAGAAGATACTGCAACTATAGATGTAAGAAAATAGATTAAAAATCTAAAAGAAATTAAAAAATCAAACTCCTCTTGATTGGAAATCCTACTGATTTCTTAAAGCCCTGACAATGGGACACTAGGAGAGGGGCTAGCAACTGAACTGGGAAGCAGGGTGAGGCAGGGCGGGCAGGGTGCCTGGGCTGCCCATGCTTTGCCTGCTGTTGGGACAGAGGGAGGATTTCATGGTCAGGGATTTCACTGTGGGCATTGGTCACAAGTGTCATTTCCAAAATGGCTGCCACGTACACACCATCAAAATCACATAGCTCCAGTGGTTGCTTCATGCTGCTCAGTATTTTCTTTCTGCTTTCAGGCGTTATACTCCGCAGAGGAAATTGTTTGCTTAGGTCTACATAAAAGGAAACTGCTAGGCAGACACAGTATCACTTTACCCATACTAATAAAGCAAAGGTAGTTGCAGCTGCCCCACCACAATTTTTCACTCTATTTCTGCTCCCAAGTATCTTGCCACAAGGCAAATCTTTCCTGCCAGCAGGATTCCCAAATGCCATTGCTCTGAGCATGGTACACAGGACTCAGTTCGTTAATGCTAAATCTTTCTTCCTGAAGGGGAGAGGAGAGAACACACAGAAATACAATCTATATTTTTCTCCAGACAGGAAGACATGAGGTGTGGACCTGTTCTAGACTTTCTTGTTTCTGGACTGAAAAACACTAGAAAATCTGAAACAAACAACCCACATGGTTTAACTGCAAGTACCTTGTAACACATGTTATTAAGAAGGGTTATACTGAGGAACTGGGTGTTTTACATGATGTGTACGTGCAAGTATGAATGTGAGATATTTTAGAGTATGAGTCTCTGCACCTCTGTGTATCTCTGTTTACAGACCTTCGGGGATATAGAAGTGTCTAGGAGACTAACTTCTTCGTATATGCAAAAAAAAGTTTCTACATCTGTTCTGCTCAGGAGGAAAAAAATGCAGTCATCACAAGTGCCATTAAAACTGACTCTAGGGGGAAATTTCATTTGAGTGAGAAAATGTTGTGGACCCCTGATCCTTTTCAAGACAGGGGTGAGGCCAAAACAAGTTCGCTTCAGGCCAAATGACTGGTACTCCTGCTACAGGGAGCATGTGGAAGAGAGGTGCAAGGAAATCCTTCATTCTGACATGCCTGCAAAAAAAGGTACATAACTAGTTCTGCCATGCTCAGAAACACCATGTGTAGTATTTGCTGGCCTTTTGCATTTTGGCTATGAAGTGTGGACAATGGGGCCGCCACAGGGTGCTAGATCAACAGAAAGGAGATGCAGGGATATAGCAACTCTGTTCAGAGACCACTCAGGAAAGAAAGCTTTTGAGGTCATCTGAAACTTTGTCTCTGATATTTGTGTCCGCGCAGCTACCTCATTTGGGTGTGTCTGTGTAGGTGCCAAATCTGGGAAGGTATGTTTGTCAGGGTGGTGTCAGGATGAGCAAAGGGAGAGGGAGCTGTGGGTTCCTCAAGATAGATTGAATCTGTGTGCTTTGTTAAGGCATTTGTTGAGGGTTTAGTAGAGCTCACCTGTCAGTGCCAGTATCTGAGATTGTGCTGTCTGTTCTCTGTCTGGCTTTGGCTGCTGCTATCCGCATCATTTTCCAGAATTCATGCTATTAACCACCAGCTGTTACCATGTTGGGCTTTTGACCCCCTGAAAATGGGGTCTCAACCCTTCCTGTTCCCACCCAAGCAACTCAATTCTCAACTCAAAGAAAGGGGGATAAGGTAACCACAGAAAAAAAGCATTTGTATTTCAAAGATCAATCAATTCTAAAAGCCAACATCCTGTTTTGGGTTAGGTTTGCAGATCAGCCTCTCCAACAAGGGCAAGCTGGCAGGAAGTGAACATGAACAGCGTTTTATATGGGAAACTCGCTTTTTGAACCCACCATTCTGCTAATGGTGTTCAGAAGTATCCGTTCCCGCCGACCCTGCCCTCGCCCCTCAGCACTGAACTAACGCTGCAGACGCTAAGCCTCACCCTGCTCTTCAGGGAGTTATCAGCAGGAAATGAAGTCAGTTGGAACGCTTTGTACCATCGACAGTTTTTGCTCTAATTCTGCAGCTGCAGTGAAGCACATCTGAGAGCACAAACACACACACGCACACACACGTGCCAGCACCCGGGCATACACGGACCAGCGTGCCAGGCACTGTGCAATCCTGGGAACTGATGTGCATGGGAAAGCCCCCTTACTAGAGATGCTTGAATTAAGTGAAAGGACACAGTTATAAGCGGTTCTCGCTAAGCTGTATTGAACAGGGAGTGTGAGACTGTGCGTTGTGCGGTAGCCACATAAAAAGTGATCAAGATTAACTGAAAGATTGAATCATTTCACATGTTCCTGACTCTCATCCTGCACCTGAGTGCTAACATCATGGTTAAGATTAACCAGGCTTCTTAACTCCCAGGCTCCAGGCAAAAGCCTGTCCCTAAGAGGAGTGAAGTTAGGAAAATGCTGTACTGTAACAGGGAGCATTTCACCTGCAATGCTTTGCCTGAGTGGCTCTGCTCGTAGTAATGAGATCACACTGAGGTAGACCACCCTCACTCATACCAGGCCACCTGGGGCTGCTGGGTGGTGTACAGGTAGCTACTGACATCTCTTGCAGCACTTGAATTTCTTTGGAGACCTCTTCTTTCACTGCTGATCTGCCTGACTTCAGAGAACAAACTGAGCTGGAGTATTAAGAGACATGGCTGCATCACATTATATTAATATAGTGATGGGACAAATATTACTGGTGTCAGCCACTGACAGCTTGCTTCTAGACTGAACAATTCCTCTACCAGTTACTAGTTTAAATACACAACAAGGCCTAATATAAACAAACAAGAAGTTACAGTCAGAACATGGGTGCTGACACAATTCCAGGTATCTGTGCTGGATACAACCATGTTTTCGGTTATGTTGTTCTCAGGCCAGTGCTGCTGCCCATCTCTTAATGTCCTAGAAAGTCATGTCACAGCTGGCCCTCGCAACAGCTTCCTCAGCATGCAGTCCAAGCTCCGACTGAACAGCAAGATTTCCTGACTGAAAATGGAACAACATTTCTGGGCCCTAACAGGCTACGCACAGAGAAAGCTTGCCTTGCCGCTGCCTGTGTGGTGGCTGTTAAAAAGGTAAAAGGACTTTTAGCTCAATACCAGGCCAGCGCTATATTCATTTTACCGCTCATTTAAAAAATACACTGATGAAAGGGTCAGAAGCTAAATTCCCAACCAAGTTAATTTGGGAACTTTGAGGATAAGAACAAATAAATGCGTTACGCATAAGCGTGCAACACCTTTCTGTGTTCAGCAAAGGTCTGTGTTGTGTGCCATTTCCTAATAGCAGTAGCACTGCATTGTTCAGCAGGGCTGGTATCTCTCAGGAAGATATCTAACCAACATTTTTAGAAACAATTTGCATGGTGGGTCTCATGTGGCACTGAGCGTTGGCACTTCAGAGTACTTCAGCTTTTGCCAGAGCTGACTCAGGTCAGTCGCTCCTGTCAAACGCAGCGGCAAGTGACTTTAATCACTCTGGCTGTCATTTGGATGCGGAGAGCTGGCCTGGCTCAGAAATCAAGCACTACACAGAGTGAGACTGCACAGCCCGCAAGTGTTATCTGGACAAAGAAAGGTTTCTGTTCATGCACAGACTGCATGATCTAGACAGGAAGCCTGGCCCAGCGCGTAGCTAGACTGTGTGTCTGAAGAGAAACCTTGCCCACCCCATCCAACAACCATGCTATCTAAAGAGAGAGCTGGCTCAGGGCAAACCAGCTATGAAGAGGGCAGACAGAGCACGATGATACACTAGCCAGGATGGAGACCTTGCCCACTTTTTGGCTAACATACACCTTCTCTGGAGACACTGCTCCCAGACTCAGCCTCAGGCCCATCGCATGTAAACCACACTGAAATTAAGACTGTTCCATGAACTGGCCAGCCCCTGGAGGGAGTAAACTGCCTCAGTCTGTGGTGAGATATTACTGTCTATTTACTGGTTTTTTAGTGTAAATAAGCACACGAGTTGAAAAGGAGAACTAGTGGCTAGCAATACTTTCTTGACCTTGTTGTGCAAGGATGATGGCAGCCCCTGGACATATTGCACCACAACAGAGAGAATCCTTCTTCTTTCTCTGAGATCTAGCTGAGGAAGTGAGAGACCCTGGAGATTTGCTTCAGATAACACATCCTTTCAGAGCAAGCTGAAAGAGTTAAAGACCTTATCCCTTACTGTACAAATTCACTACACGCTATTCATCCAAGAAAGAGGGGACCAAAACAAGCCCCCTTCGTTCAGTGCAGTGCACAAGACAGTGCTGCCCACTGTAGAGACTACTCAGCCTAATAAATCCTGTTCTCTGTAGCGGAGAGCCAATGCTATTTGCTTCCATAAATCCTGTGGAGCGCTGAATTACCACCAGACCCTAAGGCCAAATCCTGCAGGCCGGCTGGGGTTGGGCAGCAGCACCCCTCGCCGGCTGCGGAGAGGGACGGCTGCAGACTTGCCGCAAGGCTGGAGGGGCAGAGGGAGGCGAGGAAAACTTGGCAGACTTTGTTTGGATGGGTCGTTTTTTCTTGGCCCCTGAGATCCCGCTGTGTGGTCCCAGCGGTGGCAGGGGGAGTGCGGGATGATCTTCCACGCTCTCCACAAGGTTCGCTTTGACTGTCCTGCCGCAGCGGCTGTGCGGCTGCAGTAACATGCACCCTCCCTGGCAAAGGAAGGATGGCCACGTTCAGCAAATACATACAGCTAAACTCCAGAACATAAAAGCTTTCCCCTTTTCTGCATTTTCTTTTTCTAAAACAAAATAAAAAATAATTGCCGGCTCTGCTTCCTACATCCCCTTTATCTTCTTTCCTTTCTATCCTTTTTTTTTTTTTTTTCGCCCTGTGGCACATGTTGTTACTTCCATGTAGTCTCCACAGCATCCCTTCTTTCCCGTGCTGACCCCACCAACCACCTCCTGTCTGCTCCCTGTCACCATCTCCTGCTTCCCAGTAAAATCATTCACACACTCATCCCCCCGCCCCCCATCCCTTTGACTGCATCAAGTAAATACTGACCCCCCGCCAGGCTCTCAGAGGGCAGGACTACTTGAAAACAGAGAGAAACAAGCAGTTTCTGTGTACGCACTCCCATGTTGGTGGGGAGAGAAGAGAGGAAGCTATAAAGTCTCTGTTTGAGCTAGCGCAGTCTCTAACAAAGTTTGTTGCAGTTTGTCTTCCTCATCCCCTTCTCTTTCTGAAGCTGTTTGCCCTAGACCGTTTTTGTCCCTTTCTTCCATACCTTTTTTACTCCTGCAGAATGCCTCCTGTCTTTTTCCTTTCAACACATTCCACTCCTGCCCCTGACCTAAATATATGGTATAATCCTACATATATAAAGACAACCTTCTGCGCAGGCTTTTCTCTTACACCTCACTCCTTTTCTTGCCACTTTTCTCCTTAGTGCTCTGCCCTGAAATATCACTTGTCCCCTGTATCACAAACAAGGCTGCTGGTACTGCTTTGTTGCTGGAGCAGGTGCTACTCACCTACCGAGCTGAGTGGCTGTACATCAGGGGTTCAGAGAAGCCTTTTTTTTTTGTCTTTTCAGTTATAACAAACCCCAGGTTTCTCCTGAGCATCACCAGGAGAAGGCAGCAGCAGAAGGCTCCTCTGTGTGTCGGTGCCCCGGAGGGAAAGGCAGGCAAGGGGAATACTGGAGGAAAAATTATTTTTTTCTGCCTGTATACAAGAGGACAGTACATATGATAGAGAATGGATGTGTGGTGTATTTTCCTTCCTGAATTCAGCCCAGCAAAATGATTCATCTGGCCTGCTATAAGCTATGGGTGCAATGGAGCAGCTGGGTGCTAATGGTAGTCACTAAGTTAATTTGGGTTTGTGCTACATTGCTGTATACGCAGTGTAGACGTACTTGGTAAGATTGAAGTGAGTTGAAATGGAAAACCACCATCTTTTAGGAAAAGTTGAATTAAGTCTCAGTATTACCCCATCTGAAAGCATTTCATTACACAAATCTGAGGTGACGGAGCACATGGTGATGGATAAAACAAGGTATATTTCCGTTGTGTATTTTTGTAAGCACTGCACTGAAGGCCAGGAGGTTGTTCAACTAGCAAAACTTGCAGAAGGGATGGCTTTGACATACATCCTGCAGTCTGCAAGTGGTAAGACTTGAGCTACGTCTAGTAGCAAACGATCCTGTGTGCTTTACAGTCCAAACCAGTTTCAGACAGCCCCTGCTTGCTCCAACTACACGACCAGGTTTTCCTCAGGGAGGGTCGGGCCATGAACACTTGCGGTGACACAGAACGAGCCTCTGAGACTGATTTACCAGTAGCCAGGGGCAGCGGCGCCGACAGTGCCACAACCCCCCTTCGGGTCTGACGGGCTTCCCGGGCCAGTCGAGCCAGGGGACGGGGCCCGCTGGGCACCGCGCTGACGCCATGACCCTCGCCGCGTCACTCACACCTTGCAGACCGGGGGGCCGGGCGGAGCCATCCCGCGGGACCGCCTCTGCTTCAGCTGCCCCGTGAGCCGCCTCGGGCCACCCGCCGCACGCCGCCCTAGACCGGGCCACGTCCCGTCAGCGCCCGCCGCAGCCCAACGGCCCGACCGGGCCGCCAGCGCGGGAACTGCGCGGCCGCCACCCGGTCTGCGCACGCCTCCGCCCCACCCTCCGTGCGCGTCCCGGGCGGGGTCGAGGCGCGCCCACCGGCCGCCCGCGAAACATGATTGGCAGAGAGCTCTGAAGGGGCCTTTCATTGGCTGCTGCGCTATCAGTGACCCCGCCCCCTTTCCGGCGGCGAGGCAGAGCTGTCAGAGATGTTTACAACCGGCGTAAACCGGGGGGATTGTCCCCGCCTTCCGCCAGCTCTCATTGGCTGAAGAAAGTGGGCATCGCGACCCCATTGGCTGACCACGGACAGGCTGATTTCCCAGTGACAAGATTGTCCCCCCGGCATGCCCTCATTGGTGAAGCAGGGCGGGTAGGGCCGTTCCGATTGGCGGAGAGGAGAGGGGGCCCGCCCCTCCCCGCACGGGGCAGGGGGCGTGGCTGTCGGTGGCTGGCGGCGGCGGGTAGTCGGTGGCTGGTGGCGGCTGGAGCGGGATGGCGGGGCTGCCGGTCTTGGGCGCGGCCGCGCTGCTGCTGCTGCTGGCGGCCGGCGGGGCCATCCCGCCGCCGGAGGAGGCGGCCCGCATGGCGCGCTTCGTGCTGCACAACTGCGACTGGGGCGCGCTGGCCACCCTCTCCGCGCAGGAGGGGCTGCGCGGCCGCCCCTTCGCCAACATCTTCTCCCTCAGCGACGGGCCCCCCGGGCCGTTCAGCGGCAGCGGCGTCCCCTACCTTTACCTGACCGACATGGAGATCTCCGTGCAGGACCTGGAGGTGAGCGGGCGCAGCCGGGCCGCGGGCAGCGCTCTCTCGGGCAACGGCGGGGCGGGGGTTTAAAGCCCCCGCAGCGGGGCATGGGGGCGGGCGGGGGGTCCCTGCAAAAATCGGCTCCAGCAAGCCGCAGGTATAAATCGCCACCCCACTAAAGGGGCAAGCGTGCAGGTTGCTAATGCGACGTCGTATTTTTCTTGGTTGCCTCCGCTCTTTCATCCCGGAGCAAGTGGTGGTTGGAATTCCTGTTGCAGGACTCGGGGTTTACACCAGCGCTTTCTGAAGGCGGTGTAATGGCGCGAAGTGCCTGTTCCGTGGGTGTCACCTCATTTGTGAACCCTGGGGACAATTATTAGGCCTTGAACACTTAAACATAAGCAGTGCTGCCCGTGTTGACACTTGGTAGTCCCCGTAAGAAGTTTCTGCTGATCATGGTCTGAAAAATTGCTGAGCAGCGCTCTGGACGAGGAAGCAGCTGAAGCTCCCAGAAGCACTGACCAGAGAAGTGAGGGCCTGCAGAATGTGTAAACAGGGAGAACTGCACAAAAATTATCAAAATACTGGGAATTGTCCATGTGGGACTTGAGCAAAGAGAGCTCCTCCACAGGCTGCTGAAGGAATAGTAATTACGTCTCTGGAGCTCACCCTGAAGGCAAGAACACAACGAAAGGCAGCAGACTGGCATGCTGAGCCCCTGAGGGTGTGTAACCGGCCTTGCCTCAGATTTTGCTCGGCTCTGGTCAAGAGAGAGTTGGCTAAAAAAAGTTAGGGAAATAGCGATCGTATGCCTCCTGTGTTAGAAAACTTTTTTGTTCTAGTAGCTGTTACAGTATTATTAAAACAAATAAACGCAAAACTTAAATAGTGGAAATTTTTCAGACTTTGTTTTGCTGTCAACCTTTTTTGTTTGTTCCCTGCCAAGTTTTAGTTTGCTACATTAAAATAGTTTAATTATGTATCCGGGTGCTGTAGAAAGCCTAATTTATCTTGTACAGTACCTCCACTCCAGCTACAGCTTTTTGTTTTCAGAATAACGTAAAAATCATGGTATAAACCGCTAATGGAACATTTTCCTTCAGAAGGCTCCTCAGCAGATCCTTAATCTGCTGTTACAGGGCAGAAACATTTGGCTGTGATCGACACGTGTCAGGGAGACGTGTGGTAGGAAATAGTGCCGAGTAATCATGAGTCAGCTCTTTTGTAGTTGAGCAACTTCCTATCTGTCAGGTGGTTGCTCCTGTTTCATCAGTTCAGTGGTACTCTGCGTAGTGTTTAAGAGAATTTTTAGGGGTTTTTTTTGAGATGAGCTCTTTTAATGAAATTTCTCAAAGCACATGAACTTTCTTTGCTGGGAGATAATGAACTTACGTGACATGAATTTATGGGAGATGATTAATGTATGTGACGCTCTGCAGTAGGCAATCCTGTTTTGCACCAATACTTTTCAAGCTGTGTTCACCAAATTAATTTTAGAAAAACAGTAGGATACATATTCTTTAGTTCTTAAGTTAGTTATCTTAAATACTCAGGATTTTTTAAACCTGGCTTAAAATTCACTTTAAACTTCAAAAGAGCTGATGAGTTTGGGGGCAGCCAGGAGGCTTGTTTTGATGGGGGGTTGTTTGGTTTTGTTTTAACTAATTTTATCAACAGTTGTGAAGCTCGGTTGCCTTTCAGTAACTCTTTGTCCTTCTGCCAGAATTAACTTAATGATGTTGTTAAAGGATTTCACCAGACTGTGGGTATCTCTAGGCTTGCTTTATTAACAACTCAGAGTTGGGCCACCACCTCGGTGAGTGGCAACAGCTAACAAAAAGCGCCCTCTATATATATGATCTAAAATACAATACAAAGAGTCTTTGGTGATTTTCCAGGAACTTTCAGCTCTCAATTCATCATCAATTTCAAAAGTCCATTGTATTCCACAGTTTTGACTAGTTCTTACCGTTCCGTTCTAATTCCTCTTGGGACACCACTGTTCACTGATGCAGTCTTCAGTCATCATGGTTACTTATCTTCTGAACAGTCTTCATCATAAGTCACTTTTAGACTTCTGAGAAAAGACTCAAAATGTTTTATTTAACATATACTTAATCTATGTCTAGCTTTTCATTACCTAGCTTTTCTAAGTTGCTTAAACTGTCAGCATTGTTCCTAGAGCACCTGTGCATACTGCATTGAACTGTCAATATTATTCCTAGAGCACCTGTGCTCTATTAATTAAACCTATAAACCAATATCTATTTATTAATTATTTCTGATAATAATAATATCGTTGTTTTCTGCACTGTCCTGTATGCATGTAAATTGGAATATATCATCATTTGAATGTGAAATATATGTATATTGAAGTCAGAGTTTTACGGAGTGCCGTTTTGGGAGGTTTGCATTTTATGCTAAAAAACTTCAGCACACTTGTAAATCGGGCTTTCTTTCAGATTCAGAGCTCATCTGAGTAGGCTTTCAGCTATACTTAGGAAAAGCTGATGGCAGCTTTGTTCTTTTTACCAGTAATACTGAGCTGAACGAAATACCAAGAGCTGAAAATATGGTGGGTATGACATTTTTCTCGCAAAAGTACATAAACCTCTTGTCTTACTACTTGCATTTCAGATCAATTCAAACGCCTCCTTAACTGTGTCTTTGGCACAGACTCCTTACTGCAAGAAGCACAGATACGATCCCCAGAATCCCCTTTGTGCCCACATAATCTTCTGTGGGAGTATTGTAAAGGTAAGCAGCTGAAAATTGACACTGGACAAGACTGTGTGCATCAAGTAGTATTGTTTAGTGGATGGAGAAGAGAAAGGTTAGAGTTTTGTGCAAAAGTATATGAAGAGACGTTATGTGCCGCGATACTGGAAGGCTAGCTCATAGTTTTTGTGAGGAAAATGAAATTACCACTGGATACTTGTAGGAGCTCTGTTGGCATGACTTTAGCAAGGAACTTGGGAGGACAATATTGTAATGAAAGAAGTCTCCCTCTTTCCTCTAGACCTGTTTTGAAACTAAGAATTCTAAGACAATTCTCTTGTGAATGAAGCATGAAGGTTTTTCCATCTCTTTTGCTCAGTTAAATTCTTTAGTCCGTGCAGTGTGACATACACACTTCTGAAACTGTACTGAAGTACATATTAAGCCGAGGTATAAAGTTACAGGTATTAGAGACAGAAAAAGCACATTGTATTATCTGGTGGCATTGCTGCCAGGGCAGTATTCTTTCATGCACCAGTACTTTGGTGTCCCGTAGAAGGAATTTAGAACTGCATGTGTTATTCATTGAACATCTTAATCCCATTATTGAAGATAATGGTTGAGGGTGAGGACTAATCATCATTACTCTCTCTTATGATAGTCTAAATTCTTATTTGGTGTTTTCACACCTCAGATGTTTATATACTACGTTCCAGTCCTTTAATTGCTTTCATGAGTTTCTCGTCCATAATGGAATTATTTATTTTATTTAGTTCCTCTTGTACCATACCCAGAGCTCTAACTTGTTGATTTAACCCTTTAAACATTTGCACATTGTATATTAAGTGCTGTCACACATTTCAGCTTCCCTTCTCTGTGGATTCTGTTACATAATCCTATTTGTGTGTGTCTATGTGTGTCTGTATGCATGTGTTTGCACACATCTGGATCTGTTTGTGTTTGAGCAGGTGCAGAGGAGGTAAAATTACACCTAAACACTGCATTGTAGTAATTCAACAAGAATCCATACTTCTCTCTTTTGTGATCTGTTGAAAGATTTATTCTTATGTTGATGAAGTGCTTTCTTGCTCACACTTACTTTAAAAGCCCTTTTGATTTAATATTAATATCAGCTACCTTGGAGTTTTTGTCTGCCTCGTGTACAGTTGTGCACCACACTGAAGATGAGGGGACTCTGCCACAGTAGTGAGTCCTCTGGGACAAGACAGGGCTAAACTGAGAAGAGCACACTGCAGTCAGCAATGGATTTTTAGCTAAAATTTGTCTTCACATGACTGTATCTTACTGTAATATTTTGCTGGTTATTGTTTAGGTGAATGATTCAGAAGCAGGCTTAGCAAAAAAAGCATTATTCAGTCGCCACCCTGAAATGGAAAGTTGGCCTAAGGATCATAATTGGTTCTTTGCCAAATTCAACATCACCAATATTTGGGTCCTGGACTACTTTGGTGGATTGAAAATTGTGACACCAGAAGAATATTACAGCGTCAAGCCTTAGTAAGTACTTAAGTTTTGCATACTTAACTCATTATATTTGGAGCCTGTAAAACTGCTCCTTATTGTTAACAGTATATATTACTGTCTCTGGTTTTTATGCACATTTATGTCTTTCCCCTAAGTAGTCTACTGGATGCAGTGTCTGAAATCATAAGATATGTTTGAATAGGGGATCCACCTACTTAACAATGTCGTGTCATATCTAAAGAACTATCTGTGGCTAAGTGCACTTGTACCTCAGTTTAAATACAGTTTCTTGCAAGGAAGGACTCCTATAGTGGGCAGAGTCACTGTCCTCTGTTTGAATTAATTGCAGGACAGATGATGTTTTGATCTAACAGTTGAAAGTAGTGAGACTATTCAGCATTTATGAAGCTGTATTAATGGGATTGTGGCAATATTGCTTAATATTTTCAGAAGAAAATTGCTTTTGAATCTATCATGATATTGAAGTATAGAGGAATTTTGTGTTCTGTTGTCTCTGTAAAACTAAGTCTTCAAAACGTTCAAATACATTTTAGCGCATTCAGTTTCACTCTTATTCTTACTCCTTGTAGGTGGAAGAAGATCCTTGGTGATGCTGATATACGAATAAATTACTTTGGCTGATACACAAATGAATTACCTTGGCTGTTTCATGAAAGATTTTTTTTTTCTATGTATTGTAGAGCTTAATTAATAATGCAAAAAATCAAACACCTTGCATTGTTAATGAGCTTGTATAACCCTTCTGAAGCAAGTATAAATTCTCACTAAGTAGTACAACTTGAATCATGTTATACTCAAAAACCTTTGTGCATAAGCCATAACTACATTTTATTCATCGGATGTGATTCTGGAAAGATGGCTGTCTGTCTGACAGCATTCAGAAACGCCGTGTTTAGAACTGGACTAATAATACTTTCATTTCCAGTAAATTTTTCAGTGCCTTAGTTAAATAATATCTGTTTGTGAGCACTCTCCTATTTTATTTTATTTTATTTTATTTTTTAAATTTATTTTATTTTTATTACCAGTTTAGTTTAGAACTTTATGGCAAAGTATTACAGGATGGCTCAGCTGACAGTGGAATGGAAAGCATTGCTTGTATTACAATGGCAGATGGTATGCTGAGTTCCCAAATTCTGTTCTTTGCATGCTAATACACTCACCTGTTTGAGCCATTTTTCTATTTTGCTACCTATACTGAATGTGCTATAGAATACGATTGTGTTTATGCAAACTGTACTTATACCTCATGAGAAGTTCTTGGTAACTCTTCAGCTGGCAGTGGTTGTATGCCCCAAGTCTTTAATAGAAGCAGTGTGGTAATACCTCAAGTATCTGACTTTAGTATAAGAAGAGTAGTGGCTTGTAGATTTAATGAGAATGTTGTAAAAGGTAAATGTTTTCTGGTTAGGATTCTGAAATCTTCAGCTTTGTTAGTCTGATCAAATGACAGTGTATCAGCTTTTGTTACCATCAACAGTAGAACTGAGCAGACTTTTGGTTCTGGAAGCCTTGCACAGCAGTTTTGGGTTAGTGACCCGAAGTGAGAAAAAAGCAATACAGTATGACACAGGTGATTCATGACTTATAGACAATAAAAATTAATGAAAGATGTGCATAATTAATTCTCTGTTAAAATAAGCCACACACAACTGCAAAAAATAAATGAACACCTTTTTACATCTTCCCTCATCTCTTGTGCTAAGCTCACAATACCCAAAAGCAATTATGAACAATTAAGTTGATTTTACAATGAGCAAATACTACCTAGTTGACAGAGTAAAGAATGTGAGAATTTAGACTTCTCAGAGGCAGATCCATATATACAACTGTGGAATTAGTCATATCAAATCATTTCTACATCTTAATGTTGTTGTTATATCACTACTTTTCTCAAATCCTGGAATGATTTGTGAAAGTGGTTTTGATGTAACTTACTAAGTTTTCCTTCCCCACAAGGTGAAAAAATGTGCTTGTTACTGTATGCAACCCATTCTGTTCTACTACTTGAAAATTAATTTAAGATCACAAAAACTTACAATATGGAAACAATTTATACTGAGCAGGTAACACTGACATTAAATATGAAATTGGAAAATATTTTTATATAAGGCATAATAATTGTGGAAACTCAAATGATCCTCTGATATGGACTTGGTCCTTACCATGGGGACACCCGAATGCATTACAGGTCACTCCATAACTTCTGATGTGTGAGACTGATGATGCTGGGCTTTTGTTAAAATTTAAATATTTTTTGACAAGTGGTGTCAAGTGTTATTTATTGCGCGTTCAAGAATACTTCTCTCCCTCTTGTTCTCTTTAACACAAGCACCCTCTCTTCAGAGTTGTTTTGCTGTTGCTCTGGAGTCTTTCAGGCTTGCTAGAATAAATGGTGAAATACCCCTATTACACCTGGCTTTCCCTCCTTGGATTAAACAAGCATCTTCATGTTTCACTTTCTTTTCTGCATCTAATACTGTGAAATGGAACATAAAGTAACAACAGTGGCATTTATGAAGATAAATACAAGGAAGCCTTATTTGATTATTTCTTCTGGCTAGGGCTTCTGCATTTCTAAATGACTGTATCATCAGCAGGCAGGTGTTCAGCCATCCCCAGGAAAGCAGGGCTCTGTCACTGTTAATGGTTACTTGGGTAGACAAATGCCATCGCTGAACATCCCCCCTTCCTTCTTCCCAGAGCTTTTATTGCTGAGCATGATGTCATGTGGTCTGGGGTATCCCTTCAGTCAGTTGGTGTCAGCTGTCCCAGCTGGGTCCCCTCACAACTCCTCGTGCACCCCAGACTCCTTGCTGGCACGGCAGGGTGAGAAGCAGAAATAGTCTTAATATTGCGTAAACAACAACTCAAACATCCCTGTGTCAGCAACACTCCTTTCATTACAAATCCAACGCATAGCCCCAAACAAGCTACTATGAAAAAAATTAACTCTATCCCAGCCAAAACCAGTACACCACTTTTGAATGAACCACTTTCGTTTGAGGGTTTGGTACAGAATAAAGCTGATTTTCTGGTGTTTTGTTTCTGGTTGTCTTGTTGGATTTGATGTTCCCAGTAGTACCAGTTCCCAAGCCTTTTCTGATTGGGAGTGGAAGGGCTTTTACTGGTAACAATGCATCTTAAACAGTTTTGTAATACTACTGCATTTTATTGAGACAATTTTAGATCGTCCAAACCTCATTACGTTTGAAATTTGAGAGGACCCCAGCCAGGTATTTCTTTTGGAAAGTGGTGAACAGCAATGGTTAAGCTACATGTACAGAGCTGGATTTGAAGGTTACTCAGAGAAGAACTATCTGGAGATGTATCTATGCATCTCATCGAACACTTGGATAAAGAGATTTCTGGATGTAGAAGTGGAATGTAAAGCAGACTAGGGTATCAAACATACTAAACATTTCTGTTTTTCTCCCTTAGTAACGGGTGTGTAAATGTTAATATCGCTAACAAGAAAGTCACCAGGTTTTGTCCTATTTTTCCTCATCTTTCTTCTCCCTGTGCTCACCTTTGTTGTATTAGGCTTATTTGGGAATTCACTTGTGAGCATGGGTCCTTTATTTCCTAATATACAGAAGCAATATTATGGCTTAGAGTAGAAGAGGCTGAGTATAAGAAATTAATACAGCTGTAAACAATGAATCAGCATTTTGACTTCTGACTATGTGTATCCTCTACCATGGCATGCTTGGTATATCTGAGCATATTCTAAATAGTAATGAGGTCACTCTCCATACCCAGGAAATTAAGTATCTCCATTCATAGATAAGAATCTGAGACACAGGATAACCTTAGGCACCTCACTAAATCACAGGATGTTTGTTAGCTGGGAATCTAATTAGGATAATCTCAGCCTCTCGCTCTGACAGTGTCGTCATGTTTTTCCTTTGCTAATCTTGCTCATTGACATGTTTGTGTTTCTACTTCTTGATTTGCAATTTCTTTCTTGTGTTTTAAAGTAAGACTTGTGCCCAGTAGATTCTTGCAATGTGCCACATCATTACAGAACAGAGTTTATGTGTATCAGGTATTAGTTTAATCCTTTATTCAGTTTTATCTGGAATTAATGTCAGCTATTTAATGTTGTATCTGTGACCTTCACAATAAAATAGAGGTAGCTCAATTAGAGTATTAGATTAGCACAAAAAGTATTAATCATAACTCAATGGATAAATTTGTTTTCAACAGGTTTTTTCTGAATAACATCATACTGAATCTAGAAAGATTCAAAAGCAGATAAACTGTTATATTATTGTTGAACACAAGAGGGTGCCATAGACTTACATTCGGGTTGATTGTTAAATGTTTAATACTTAAAATTGGTTATGGCATTCATCATAATTCAAAGATGTTGGAAAAGCATATGACAGGGGGCATGATATGAACAAATTCTTTTTCTACAGTGTTTTACATTATGAATGCTTTCCTCCATAAACACAGCTGCCTGCTAGCTGCCAAAAAAGAAGCATTCATCATTTTTTTGTGTTTTGTAATCATTTTGTGCTGTGGAGTGCTCAGAAGTAATATCCATGAAAATGATTTAAAGGTTTTTAAATTAAGAAACTCTAGTAAAGGAAATGGAGACAGGTATAGAATGCCACAGAGTATCAACTGGGAACAACCACCTCCAGACTCAATAGTGTTTATTCCTCTCGGTGCTTACTAACTATAAGAATCTAAAGTCAGGGTGCTTGCTAGCATGAGGATGCTTTGGCTTAGGCTTATTGTTAGCTGGATTAAACCACCTGATTCTGATTTGTAATTTCCAACAGCTAATTCTCCAGTGGCTTGGGCTGCCTGTGCTGGTGGTGAGCTCTGACTGTGTGCAGGTGTTTGGGTGGTGAAGCAGAGCCGGGAAAACCCTGCTTTGGAGCTTCTCCTGTTTGCCTGGGGGCTGCACAGCCCATCGCCGCTTGTCTAGTCCCACTGACCTGACCTCAAACCTGCCTCAGCTGTGGTTGACCCTGGTTGCTGTCACCCAACCTGCTCTGCTTGTCCAGGTACTGTGGGACTCTCTATTTTGGTGGTAAGGTCACTACCCTGCTGACCCTGCCAGCTCCCCTGCTCTCATGGAGTAGCTGGCCCTTGATGCTCCCCCATTTTGTTTTCCCTCCAGGCAAGCTCAGTCCATGAACTTCTCATGTAAAACTCTTGGAGCTGCTCCCAGGGCTTTTTGACTTAAGCAGTTTTGGGTCTAGAGGCTTCCACAGAGTCTGTGTTGAATATTATAGTGTAATAAGATTAAGACTCGTTCTGACTGTGGTGGTTAATGTTCTTTGTAGCCCGGTTTTCTATGGAAACAAGGCCTAGGTAATGTGCTGTCTGGATACTTGGCTTTTATCAGATTTTTTTACTCAGTTGGATTTAAATTTGGAACAGGTTGTCTGACCTTGAGGCCACAAAGCTCCTGTGTATATCATGACAATTGGGAGCTCAAAAGCGGAAACAAAACATAGTTCATGTATATTAAAGGTACAAAAGTCATGCTTTTAAAAAGAATTCCGTAATTGTGCTGATTGCAGAGCTGCCAGAGTCTTGTGGCTGACTGAGACCAGGTATGCAGTTAGTATCTGAAATGGTGAAATTTTGTATTATTTAGTGGATGTTTCCTTTTTACTCAAAGAACCTGATAGTTGTAGTGATTGTTCTGATTTTTCTTTTTTCTCTAGCTCTTCATATTGTAGATAGAAACGTCCTAACAATTCCCCATTACTCTTTGCTTCTGATTCCTGTCGCTGTTAGGCTTAGGCTTGCTTTCGCGTATAATTTCTCCAGTTTAAACAAAAGATAGGGCACACTGGCAGATCCAACAACTGCTGCAGGTCTTGTTGAGAGAGGGGAGTCTCTCCCTCAGCTTCAGTAATGTCAGTGTACCCATTCGCGTCTAGAACTACTTCATGTTATTTTTGCTACTGCCACTCACTCAGGTTGCAACCTTTACTCATTTTGCACCCTTGTTCTTCCCCCCCCCCCCCCCATCTGTAAAAATGTAAATAGATACCAGTTGGCAGGATTCATGTAAAACACTTGTAAATCATCTCAGTACCTTTAGATGAGGGGAATGCTTTTTAAAAACAGGATGACTTCTGGTTGCTACAAACACAGAGTAACTCAGCAAAACCATGCAGAGAGTATGTGTATGTGTGTGCAAACATGGAGAAAGACAGACTTTCAAGCAATACTGGGTAGTGTATATGTAATTGCATATGTAAGCATGTATATTTATGTGAAAATAGTGAAGATATTTTGTATTTCTATAATGTTTTATGCCAATGCAACCTATTAAACATCACCCAGTACTAAAAAGTAACTTTCTAGATTGAAATGAAGCAATTATTTCTCATCTCTAAATAATTGCACAAAACCTGCAGCATATGATTATAAGAACCTCATGTAGTTCTTTCCTGTTGTCATTTAGCTAAAAACAGTTGCTTAATCAAGCATGACTTGGATTTTTATTTGTTTTAAATGCTTACATGAATTTCAGTTCCTTTAATTAAGTTTTCCCTCAAATGAGCTTTTGAAAAATGCAGGAGAGGTGTGTGTTGGGGTGAGGAAGGGAAGAAAATAAAGGGAATGAAGATACTTGTCACAGGTCTTAAAATCTGGCTTCACAGTACTTTCATATTCATGAAAGACATAACGTTACTGATCAATTAGAGTCTGTACAGCCATACAAGAAAGTACTGAAGATGCTCTATAATTAAAAATAGCATTTCCAGAATGTGTGGTTAGTGGTGAAGTTCCAGAATTTTTCTACATATTCTGTAATGTAATCAGGGAAATTCACCTGCAGTTAACAGGTAAAAATGTTAATGATGTGAGAGAGAGTAGCTTGACTAGCCTAAAGGAAAAAGAAGCATTGTGCTTCCTCCTTAAGATACGACATAAGCAGTGGTCTCTTCAGTGCATTAAAAAAATAAAATCCAGAGCAGATCGTAAAGGCTTCACTGGGGAGGAAAGAATTGAACATTACAGATTCAGTAGTCTCAAAACTGAGTAGTGAGAGAGAGTGCATTTTAACTTTCCACTAACATCTCCTTTATAGGTTTCCAAAACCCATGTTGCACTGAAAATTTTAAGACCATAGCAGGAACAGGAAACTGCTAGTCACAAAAACCCCAAAATAATGAATAGGAATTCATTCTTACAGGGCATCAGGGCCTGTTTATCATCTCTCATAGGAAGCATACACTCACGGTCATGTTTGTCTTTATGGTACTGCACAGGTGTCTTTTTTTTTTTTCTTGTTGGATGTGGCAGGGTTTCTATTTGCACAATGCAGCTGCAAGGAGTAGTGACAGTCAAGTGGTTTTTCCTTAGAAAAGTAGTATTTTCATACACAGAGGGGAGCAGATGTAGCAAGACCAACTTCTCTTGTCTCCCTGTTGGGAGCTGCAAAGCAAGACCTGTAGTTAGATGCTGTCTTCTTTCCAGCTCTGTTTGCAGTGTTGGCAAAAGTGCAGGGCAGGGACTAATCCTCCTGGAATGCAGCAATTATCACTAAATAAGTATTAATTGCTGCATTCCAAGGGGATTAGCACAGTTGAACCCAATTATAGCGAAGGGAAGCTTCACTGTAAGGCACTACAGTGCATTGAAATGCAGTGAAGCAGTGTAGGACTGTCAGCCCGCAACATTTTGTCAATAAAAACTGTGGGCTTACACACTATAAACAGCAGACTTTTTCTTTTTGGTGTATTAGTCTACTGCATGAATGGCATGCCTTGCTGGGGGCTACAGCCTGCTCACCAGAGAAAATTGCTTATTTAACATCCATTATCTTTGTGTGAACATCTCAAAAAATTATTTTAATACTTGTTGAGCTAGTTGTGGCACTACAGCTATCACTCCCTGCCGGATCAGGGGCAAGACTCTGCAGTCTGTCTGGATTGTCCCATCTCTAAAGTTGGCCAGCTCCTCCATCGGGTGATGTAGGAATTAATTTTGCCTGCAAGTACTAACTGTATCAAATAGGCTTAGAAGAATTTTTGATAACAGACCTGTTCTCAGTCCCAGCAGTCTGCAGTGATGATTACAGGCAAGCTCTCCGTGGTAGCAACACATGAGCCAGAGGGCAGTGTGTAGTTATTTTTTTAATCCTCAGCTTGACTGTGGTGTGGGTTTGTTTTTTAGTTTTCCATTTATTTCCTGTTAAAACTGCAAACCCTGCTACTTTTTTTTTTTTTTTTTTTTATAGTACAGTCAAAGCATAACCAGTGAACATGAAAAGGGGATGCTTCTGGGGATGAATCAGCCCCTTACATTAGAGCTGTTCCAGGATTTCTTGCGTCCAGAGAAAGAATGGCATATTGATGCACAGAATCAATTGAATGCACACCTTGTCCATTTTATGAAAGACGTCCTTACAGATAATGAACTGCACCTTAACCAGTGTTAAACACAACTGAGTCGTACTCGGGGACCACTTCCATTCCCAGACCCATTCTGTTTTGGGAACCATAGATCAAATCTTGGAAGTCTTTCCAGTGCAAGTAATTCTTGAAATGCACTGTCCTCCACCCGTATGTTTAGATAGAGTCAAGTTTAGCTGAGAGCTTTTCTTAACCCAGCAGGGAGGGTATTGTGTCTCCACTGTGGCCTCATCTGTATTGAGAAAAATAGCTGCTGGTTCAGCTGAGCTACTGTTGGCATTCATTTCTAGCCCAGTGTTAACAAAGTTCTTATGATCTGACTGAAGTGAGTAAACTGAAATATTAGTATGGTTTAAACTGTTGGTAAAAATGCACGTATGAGGTTGCCTAATGCACAATGTGGGCAGGGGGTGCCGAAGTTTTTATTGTGCTGTGTGGTTCCTAGAGATGCAAAGTCCAAATAGGCTGAAAAGAAGGCAACACTAAGCAAATCATTCCTCATCGTGTATTTGCGAGCTGTATGAACACAGAAGAGCCGTTTCCTAGAGAAGAGACCACTTCCCCTTTATCTTTTTCTGTACTCAACTGCATGTGATTTGCATCTCCCATGCCGTGCTTGTTGTGAGAATAACTCATAATACAAGCATGATTGCTCTTTTATATACTTTCATTGTATTTAGATTATAATGATAAGCTTGCCTTATTTCAAAAGCTGAGGGATGGGGAGGAGAGAATTTCTAGGGGCGCTGTCATGCACAGCCTTTTTCTGACTACCCACACTTCTAAATGAAGTCCATATACTCTATTTCTCTGACCTTTCCCTATCTAGACATCAAAACACACTGGCCCAACTGCTGTTCTCCTAGTGTGCCTACTGTTGCTGTTAATCTCCCTTTCTTATACAGGTCTTCATTCCTTTTCCTTACCTTTGGCCTCAACTCTTTATTCAAAGTGATAATTTGCTGGCTTTCTGCCGGAGGGAGAAGCTATGATCAATAACAGGAGGAGACAGGGGTCAGCAGAATAGTGATAAGCAGTGCCATTTACTTCTCTGAAAATACTGTTACCCAAAAATATCAATAACTGGTATGATATTATTTTAGCTTTTGGATAAAGCATCAGTGAGATTTAGGCAGCCTGCAGTGGGATCAGGGGTCTTTCCTCTCACTAATTCCTTATTTCAGCCAATCTTCTAACACGGGGAAGTGGACAGAAGGGCTTTAGCCGGCTCATGTTGGAATATAGACCGTGCACACGAGCACAGCCATCTCTGGAACTAATGACACCTCTTTCAGCTCCAATGTGTAGTGACTCTCGTGCGCTGTGCTTTGCCTTCTGCCCGATGGTGAGTCAGAGCCCATCTTCAGCCTCCTCTTGCAGCTTTTGGGGTAGAAGAGCCACAAAGGAAACCCTCCCCAAGGCTGGAGGAGAGCAGAGGCTCATCAATACTGTCTAGGTATCACAGAATGTCATACAGCCCTGAGTTTTGGGCACTGGAGTAATACTAGTGTCTAATAATTTTGGTATTGGCTGGTACAATATAGAATATTTATTAAATAAAAGGATAATACTGTTTTATCAATGTATTAGCCTATATTACTCCAGACTGCAAGGTGACTAATTTCTTGGTCTCCTTTTTCCAAGAACTTCAATTTACTTTGCTTTCAAAAGACTATAAATCCTTACTTCTCATATGCACAATAACTCTCACCCTGTCTTCGTACTACTGGGACATAGTTATCGCCAATCCTGTTCCTGTACCTGCTGGGGATGCACATTCCTCTTTTTCTTCTAAGAATTAGAAATGGGGGGGAAAAAAAAAGGTAATTCATTGAGATACTTGAGATACTTATGTACTCCCAGACTAAGCTCTGATCCTGAAATGCATTAATAGTATTACTACTGTAAACACTCATCAATCCTCTGTTGAGCCAGTTGTATTTTTATGTGGGGGAGGCTGAGTTTTAGGCTTTAAGGTGCATCTAAGTCATCTTTTCAAGCTTTTCTAATTCACAGTTGTCTAAAATGTACTTTTTGTTATTAAAAGTGAAAATTTTTATTCACATTTGAAAAGAGCACAGTAATAGGAGATTTCTTACAAAAGTGAGAGTTTCATCACTGTGTCAAGTGGTATGATTTTCATATAAATACCGTAACATTTTGGAGAAATTATTTCTAATATCTGCTTCTCGGGAAGATTCTTCTGAAATTCCATATTTCACCTTTCTTCATTTCATCTCATTATGCTGGGTTTCTTCTTCCCACTGTTGTCCTAAATGAATACTTTTATTAGCTGCTGCTTAATAATTAAAAAAAATGCAATGAGAAATGTTGAGGAGGAAGTACCCCTTAACCACACCTTGGCTCTCCCCTTGCTTTTTTCTCATTCATTTAAAAGTTCTGTGGTAGTTGGTTTGTTTGTTTTTTGATAAACAAAACCAATCACCAAAAAAACCAACCCCAAATGCAAACAACTCCCAGGTGTTCCTGATTCCTGGTTCTCTTTGAGTTCTAGTGCCTTGTTTTTCCTGTCTCCCTTAAGACTTCATTTCTTTATCTGTAAAAGCTTAACTGCCCTGGCTTTAGTAAGGCTAATTTGAAAAGCATGTTGAAGTCCTCAGGTAAAAGTATAATGAAATGATTTAGTATGGTTAACCCAAATCAGTTTCTTGTGTTTTTCCAGTTCATAGTGCGAAGCATTCTCCTGAGTGACATTTGCTGGGTTACTGCTAAAGCATGCTTATTCTGTTGCCTGTGTGGTTATCCACTGCTGCCTATAGAGCACTGCTTTAATACCGCCTGATTTGATCACTAGCTTGGCTTCGTAAGTGTTGTGATACTCCTGGCGCAGCCTTCCGCTCGCTGCCAACCACCCCAACCACTTTTGACCTGGGGGGGTCAACATCAAGTCAGCTAAACAAAGGAGACTCAAACATAGTGTGTTCCTACTCATGGTTTTGTGTAGCTAGCTGCACCGATCTTATTAGTTCCCTCAGAGCAGCAGAAAAACGGGCATTTTCATTTTTGCACTGGGCTGCTGGGTCTGTCAGTCAGCACGTACAGGTGCTACCCGGGCTGCGTGCCCAGCCACCTGGCCCCACAGAGGCAGGCGTGGGAGAGCCAAGGGGGTGGCAGGGGCTTGGGGCAATGTGGGGGGCACTGCAGTCATCGTGCTGGATGGAGGACGTGCACCTGTGCGAAACCAGGCTTTGCCAGTGTGGCTGCTGGGCAGACCTGCTTGGTTTTGTGTTGCTCCGAGGACTGTTAACAGGCGAGCCTACGACATCAAGCGGAAAAGCCTTGTTAGCTCCCAGATCGCAGCTGTCTTCAAACTGCTCGTCCTGCTCCTGGGGTGCGCCGGTCTGCCTCGGGATCTGTCGTCAGAGGACAGCTTCAAGCAGCAAGAAGGTTAAATCCCATGGCCCACTCAGTAGGTAGGAGTGTGATGCATAGCTAGAGGCTGCCAAGCTTTCTGTTTCAAGCCCAGTGAGGAGGAGATGCACACTGTGCTCACCCGCAGAGATGACACGGGCTCCCCTCCCTATGGGCTGCAGTGTCTCGGAGGACAAAATGGCTCCAGAGCTCTGCACACACTGACACCCTTTCAAAATACAATGATGTGGTGTGTTCACATCAAAAGCATCTCCATTTCATAGGCAGGTACAACTGAAATGAGCCAGGCAGGGTTAGTTGTGCTGCTGTTTTATGTCCTGTGGATGCTGTCTGCAAGGATGGGCAGAGTCCAACGCTCCCTGATGCTGGGCACCCAGTAGCCCTGAGAGTGCAGCTGCTTTCAGTTGCTCATGTTAAGGCCATATTTCAAATAGATTTAGAAATGAACTTTATATCTTTACCAGTTTAGCCAGCTACTTGTTCAAGAGTGACTGTAACTTACAATTTTAAGCTTCTATTTATGCCTCACTGCATACTGGGCATAGTAATATAGTACCCCTTTTGAAGTCAGGCCAAATTTGATACCAGACACACTTTCTAGGCTCCCTGTAGAAATCAGCAGCTGCTGACTGGGATGACCTAGGAACCGTCAGACAAACTGAAAAAAACCCCACCAAAAACCATCTTGCACAGAGGAAAAGAACGAAAAAATACAAAAGGAAACCCCAAGCATCAATACCGAGAACGTAAACCCCAGACCTCAGTGGCTGCCTGGCTGCGAGGCAGAGGAAGACGCGTGCTCCGGCGCTGCTGCCGGCAGGCGGACTCCAAAAGCCCTCATAGGAGCTGAGCTTCCTGCGGGGCCGGCAGACGAGCAAAGCCTGCGGAGGTGCCTCTTCTTCTCCTCCACCCGTGGCCTCCTGCTCCCCAGCACCCCCCAGGCAAGCAAGATGAAGTGGACGAGGATTGCAGTCTTTGCCATCTTGCAGGCACAGTTGCCAGGCACAGGTAAGGCAAGCTTTATTTTATGAGGAGCTGTTTTAAAGCTCTTCTTGAGGAAAGAGCATGACGTTTCTGGGTGGATTCACCACCATTTTGGTAGCAGGAGGGTATCTGCGTGAGGACCTCAGCCACGTCTGTCCTCCTGATCATGGCTGAAATCATCACTGCCTGTGAACAAAGCGGCCGGACTCGTTGTGTTGAACTGCCCTGCGATACAGAGACCCTCCGGAGGGCTGGGAGGAGGAGGAGGCGAGGACAGCCATTGCTGTCGGTGTGGCCTCTTCTCCTGCCGGAGTGACTGCCGCAGCTCAGCAACAACTCGTCCTAAGGCTCTTGGCCCTCACCTGGGTGGCTTTCCTTGCGATTTAGAAGGGGAACTTTGATACAACAATGAAAATGTAGTCACTTGCAGTAATCTGCACAAGAGAGGCTTTTAACATAGTTAGGTAAAATTCGAGCCATGTTGTTTGTAACGGCGTCTTGGGTGGTTGGCTTGCAGTAAACAGCATACCCAGCAGGCTGGAAATAGGGGGGCGTAGGTGATGAGAAGGGTAGGGTCCTTCCTTTTGTGTCTCTGCCTTCATGCTCGTCTCTGCTAGACACAGTGTAAAATGACTTTTTACCTTTAGATATTTAATTGTGGTGGTGTATATGCTGGCCCCACTTGGGCAGAAAGCGAAGCAGCTTTGGAATGCACAAATCCTCAAAAGTGCATCTCTTGGGGAGATAGGAATGTACTTCTCAGTAGATTGGTAGGCAAAAGAGCAACAGCATTTACATCCAGAGAAGGCCTCAGCTGTGGCCTGAATTCGGAGAAGTCAACCAATACTAGTAGGCCAAGTTTGAACATGTATTAAACCAAAAGCCGCTGGAAGAGTTTCCCCCACAATGTATGCCCTAACTGTACTTAACAAACACACCATCCTTACACTGAAGAGCTTTGGCAACTGCCACAGACTTGTTATTTGAAAGTTTTCTGGAGATTAGAGAAGGGTTTTACGGCCACTTGCTAACGCTGTGAAACCAGTTAGTTTGTGGAAGTTATATTTCAAGAGGATTTTAAGCAGAGCTGCATGCTCTGTGACAGGCGTGTCTTCTGTTCATCCTCCATTCAACCTTTGGGGCCTCTGTCCCTTTCTGATACCCAAGTATGATACTGTACTTAAGTATGATACTTCTGGTACTTATATTTTGTACATTGCTCTGTATCCATAGATGTGTCTAGGGCTATAAAGCCATGGAGATTACTTTAGGTCAAAATGCATCTGCAAAAAATATTTTTGCATTTTCTCCTTTTAATCTGTCACAAGATATCAGTAGTTCAGGCTCCTATTTGTACGTTTTTAGCAGAAAACATTTATGGAAGAATATATAATGCAGTTTGCAAATGGGTAAAGCTAGCCCTGTAAGGGTCTCTGGTGCAAAGCTCTTAGGGATATTCACACTCACAAAGAATACATGGGATCAAATTTTGAACGGGCTACTATTGCCATTGATTTGGAGATTGTTGTCTTGTCAATTTGAGGGGGAGTATTTTTGACTGGATACCTGTAATAGTTTGAAGAATAGTATTTAGCCTAAGAGTATAGGTAGAATAAAAGAAATGTAGCACAAAACTTGTGGAATTATTGCTACATCATTGATGCAAAATACACTGAACTACATTCATGGTGATCTTACATTTTTGTACTAAGATGAGACCAAACAGATGGTTTTTCAGCTCAGAGCTATGAACAGAAGCAAAGATCTGCTGCTGCCTGCAGTGTTTTCAAGACTTCTTAGAGTGAAGTGAACTTTTATTTTTTCATAAACAACCTCAGAGTGGACAGAGATTCAGTAAGCTGTGTACCACCTTACAGTCAGTTCATTCCACTTCATTATAATGTGTTTTGTGCTTATTCTTCAAATGGTCAATTGAAAGATGCTACCAAGATTGGGACTGATGAATTTGCAAAGCCTTTCCTTTTGATCTTTTGAGTACAGAAGTATCAGACATGAGAAAAAAATTGTTTTAAAATAAGTAATCCTAGAGATGGGCCATAGTTCTGATGCAGATTTTGAAGTATTGACACCAGACCACAAATTTCAGAATGCTCACATTTGGCCTCTGAGCAATTACAGAGGGAAGCCATGTCATACACACATTTAGTTTTTTGAGTTTCCCCCTTCAAAGGTACAAAAGCGTACATCTGGAAGTTTAGCTGAGGTCCTCCTATAACCCCACTGTTAAAAAGTGCGTAAAAATAAATAATTCTAATTTCTGAGCAGATTACTTTATTAATCATGTTGGTTGTTGAGACATAAGAAGAATATTAAAAGACTTCTACCCAAATACCACAATTAAAATGCCAAAAATCTTCATATGGTTTACAGAGCTTTTAGTCTGAAGTATGACAGGCTTCAACGGCAATAAAACAGTACTGTGGACAATATTGTAGAATCGCTTCCCCCCTCCTTTTTTTTTTTAAGGCTGATGAGATGACACTTTGATTTGTACAAATACACAACACACACATGTATATGTGCAAGAGTTCAAGGAGAGCCCTTCCCTGTTCTTCACTTCTTTACAAAATCACTTTTCTCAGAATCATCTGCTAAACAGAATTGGACAGTGTCCTGTTTTTTGCTAACTCTGCGGAAACTAAAACATGTCAGACTTTGGCAGATATTACTTGCACAGCTTATTTTCACAATATTTTGCTGCTCTGCATAACTGTCTTCTGCCCATTGGGTGCCATGATGCCAGGAGCCTTTTTTAATCAGTTCATGGACAGGAAGATAAAATGGGTAGGTAATGGGTCTTAGGGTTCATTTGTTCCTTCCTTTTCATCAGATGACTTGGCAGGTCCACAAACTACAACGTTTGAAAGCTAAAAGTTGTTTACAAGCCTATCTGGGAAATCCAAACCAGTAAATACAGGCTATTTTGGCTAACATCCCCATGTCCTTATGCGCTGTCTTGAGTTCTCCTTGCTGAATTCTTATTACACCTAGGGGGGGTGAAAAAAAATGCTTAATTTTACATGTTTTATTTCCTTTTTCTCCTGCCTGTTCACAATGATTCATTAATAATTCATGGAAAAAACTATGAACTGGCACATTAGTGAATGGAACAAAATGTAGGCAAATGTAGCCTTTCTTTGTAAAGGGACATTTGCTGAGCTCTTGCAGTGCTATATTCAATTCTCTAATGCTCGTTATAGAGCATGAGCTTTCTATCTGAACCCTTCCAAGCAAAATTCCTAATGAGTGAAGTAACAAGTTAATGATCGCATTCCTTTTGGCTTTTCGTGTATGCTAGATGGGAAGCATGTACAAAATGGAGAAAGCTATCTGAAAATATATTTATAGTTCTCCTGTATAAGTGTGTCCTCCTAAAGTAAGACTATGAGGATAAAAAGCCAAAGTGGTGGAAAAATAGGAAATTCAGTAGCAGCTTAAAGGGGATGAGAACTTGATTTATAAATGAACGTTCATGTGAGGAACGCTTTTGACAGCCGTTTTCTGTTATTTACACAAACTTGAATTGTGACTAGCACAATGAGTAAACAGATAAGCAAGGAAAAAAAATATAGATAGATATAAAAAAAAAAATTGTTTCCTAACTATCTCCAAACTGTAACCAAACTCTCTTTAAAAAAGAAAAACTTGCTTGCACAATTGCAGATAACCATCGAATCCCCCTCCCCCCTCCAATTCATCACATATTTGAATGTCTATATTGTATGTAGAACTGTAAGATGCATCAGCTATTCTGGAAAGAAAATAGAGTAAGTTTTTAGGGTGGCATGAATGAAAGACACAACTCTTAATAATACTTAAAATATGTATCCTGTTAAAGGTATCTATTTGTCCATGTGCATGTACTTGTAAGCGTATTGTTGATTTTCATTGTTCTACTGATACGACTTTGGTCAACAGCTAAATTAAAGTTTCACTGTTGTTTCTTTTTAGCATTAAGAAAACAATTTATGGTAGTCCAGAGTCTGCGAGAAGCTGAAATTTTGCAGATTTTTCAGATTTGCACTGTTGTATAACATAATATTTTGAGACTGGGTTTGAATATTATTTTCTTAAATTCTTTAAAGAATACATAGTATTTTTAGCTTTTAAAATATGACAGTCCAAATCAGATCTTTTTTTTTTTTTCAGAAAAGCAATGAAGGCATTTAACTCCACTTTGTCCTTTGCAACTGATTTATAACTTCATATATAACAGATAAAATGTGCAAGTAAATGAAAAGCTTAGTTTTCAGTTCTCCAGTCTACTCGTTCAAATGCACAGATCATGGAAAACAGTGGAAATACATGTGTTTAGCCACATACAATGGATATATCCATCTTTGTGAAAGTTAGACTTACCAATGTGTAGTTCTTTCAATCCTTTGACAATTTAGCTATTAAAAATAGAAGTGAAAACAGCTAGCTCCTAAGCCTCGGAGGTCACAAGCACTAGTGTCTATGCAAGTTCTGTTTAAGGGATAGAAGCCGTCTCAGTTTTTAAACCCTATAGATTGGAAATATTTTAATCCCTACAAGTTTCCTAGGAATGAACCATCAACCTTTGGAAGCTCTTTATGTATTTTGCTCTCAATACTTTGTTATATGTCTGTCAAGTCTTACAAGAACAGCAAGTTTGGAGTTTTCCATCTTCACGTACTTTTGATATGTGAGGGTATGTTAAACATTGTGCTTCTGGCAAGCAGGTTGCGAAGCCTGATGAAATACTCATGCTATTTGGTCTATTTCTTTCATGGGATGTAATTATAATGAAAATTGCATCTGTATCCTGACTCTTTCTGAGTAGCAGAACTTTTTTTAAAATTTATTCTATTTTTAACTGAAGGAGCAGCCATAATGATAACACAACTCTTTGAAAGCTTAGATGATAATACGGAGGTGAAATATATACCAAAATAGAATTTGATAGAAGCTGACAAGGGAAAAAGGTTGGAAAATTTTCAACAAATGATATCATAAACTGTAGTAGGACACACTGAATAAGTCTAGAGGGTGGCTAGCTGTCAACACTTGTGGGATTTTTTAAAGGAATCTCACATATATGATTTACTTAAAATTCAAGCTGTTGTCCTAGGCGAAAATCTTAACTTTCACCATAAATAAACTTTTCTAATTTCCTAGACAAGTATTCTAGCTTGTAAAGGAAGCCTTGAAAATGCAAGCCTGCATGGCTCCAGAAACGGAAAAAGAGCAAACCAGCTATATAACCTGTCACAATTATTTTTTTTAAAGGCAATTGCTATTTTGGGGGGTGATAGGGCAGCCTGCCTCAGGATGCTGCAATGCTTATGGTTGACAAGCAATGAAAATATTTTCCTGGTCAAAAAGAAAAGCACATCAAACATTTAGAACTGGAGAACACTTAGAGGAGCCTTCCGAAGAACCCCAAAATTGAATCATAAAAACGAATTAGCAAATTTTTTTATTTAAAAAAAAAAAGTCAGAGTAATGGACTGAAACACTTTTCTAATGGGATAAGATGCCATATCCAGGAAATTAAGGAGGGAATAGTAATTTGGGTGGTGTTTTATTTCAAGTAAGTGTACACTGGCCATTGAATAAAGGGAAAAGCTATGTGACAAAAAACCCCAACTTTTTCTGGTGGTTTATCCAAATCAGTCTGTTCCAGCCAGGAGCATGGGTGTTTTGCATTCATTTCACTTAGAACATTGCTGTCATTGGCATGACAGCCAAACCTGAAATAAACAGAGCCATATATTTATAAAAATGGTTCCCAAATACTTAATGCATAAGTATGTATTGTAAATCCATTCCAGTTCCCCATGATGTATATCTCCTCATAAAGCAAACAGGAAAATGTCCAGCTGCTAACTATTAGATGGGTGAAAGCAAACCCTTGTACTTGCACGGGTCCTGCAGGTGGATTGAGGTTCTTTGTGCAGGCAAGTGTATATAGGAGCAGGGCCCAAACTAATTAGATACTTTGTTTGCAAAACATTTATTTTGATTTAATTAATATACAAATTCAGCTCAAACTAAAAATTAACATGATAATTTATTACTTAGCTCAATCTAAAGCAAGTTTGGTATAGTGTGACAATGTCACTTTTTAAATACTCTCGGCAAACGTGATTTCCGTGAAAGAGATCAGCTTTCTAACGTTAGATACTGCACGTTCCTCGTTATCAAATGTTTTGTCATTCAGAAATAGCCGAATAGTTTGAATGATGTCTTTAAAAAGTATACATAGATTGGATTCCTGGGCTGGGACTTTACAGCTCACCACAAATACAGCAGGATTTTAAACCTCTGCAAAGAAAAATTTTGACTTGCATCATATTATACATTATAGCTGTATAATTACTATAACATTAGACAATTTTTTTGGTCGCATATCAGCAGGCTTCAGTCAGAGAACCCAATGTCAAATCTTTGGTAGAAATCGTTTCTGTGTCTATCTACTATGTGTTGTTGCGATTTACATTTTCCTGTCCAGCCATGTGAAACCAACTGCAAGAAAGCAGTCTTACCGGAATTGTGTGGAGTCATCTCCCTCTCTTTCTCTCTGTTTTTCTTTCCATGATGCGCATTTGTGCGGTATCATCACTTTGGGCTATTATGTAAGTAAAGTAATTTCAGCAGGACTTTGTGCAAGCCTGCAGGTGTATTTCTGAAGATTGCAAAAGTAGAATAAAGTCTTGCAAGTTGTGTTAATCATATTCTGAAGGAAGGAAGACAGGATACAGAGAGAGAAATATTAAGTAATTTGTATCTTGTAAAAAAAGCATGTCTAAACTAAGGACAGTTTCTAAGAAGCAAGCAAACAATTCTGTGAATTACTCTGAGTATAGTTACTCTGTTCATAAAATGTCTTGTAGCAAATGAGTTTATTTTGATATTTTTTTAAAAGAATGTTATTTCAATTCTACAGATTTCTTCCTAACATCTTGCTGCTAGTTCTCAGGATTTGTTTGCTATTTTATGCTATTTTATGGTTTATTACCTAAAGGTATGATACCTGAGTTAGTGTGCACAGGTGAACTCATTCCTAAAGTCTTAGTCATTATAGACCAGAACCTCTTAAGGGAATTTGTAATAACAGATTTTCAGGAGAGGTATATGGGAGTGGTGCTGTATGAAGTAATATAAGTATGCATTTTTCCGTTTGATTTTTTTCATTATAACTTTTTATTTTCATATTTCTCAGGAAATGCAAGAATTCTTGCAATTAATATTGGTTCAGCACTTAATAGTCAGTTGGAATTTGAAGAGTTACAAACGCAACATGACCAAAGTAATCCATGTGATAATTAACTGACTTTGGAGGTTTATACTAGTGACAGATTTGATCTCGTGCTCGTTTGTTACCTGCAATTTTTTCTCCTCATTTACCTGTAACATGCTCTTCATTAGTAATGGGCTTCTGCTTCTTTCAGTCTCTCTCTGGACATGTAGATTCTCTGCATAAGTTTTGCTGGGGGGTTGCTCTGATGAATAAGGTATAAGAATTAAATCTTTGCAGGTGGTAAACTTAAAGAGAATTGATGAAAGTAAATGAGATAAACCCACCATTTTCAACAACCGTCCTCTGATTTCCCTTTTTCTGAGAAGGAAAGGGAGTAACACGCCATCACAAGTTGCCTAATTTTTAACTTCTTGAAACTATTGATCTTTTAAATAGAAAACTGAGCATTCATGTGTTATGAGCATGACTATATCCAGTGGACCAGAGAAGATAAGCAAGGTTAACCCATCTAGACTTCAAGCAGAAGGTCAAACACCATTCCAGTTACTTTAAAAAATGAGCATCTAATATATGCCATAAAGGCTTTCTGGAACTTAGCTTCTCAGAACAAGTGTCTAAAATGGAAAGAAAAAAAAGAAAATCTCTAAATCTCTTTCAGTAAAATTAGTTTTAGTTATGCTTTCAGTAGGACGCAGTCTCGCTTCTATTTGAGTAGGGAGGTGATGGGAGCTTTGCCTACACACACATACCATGCTGTATGTGAGCAGAATTATGCAGTGACCGCTAGCACCCATAGCACAGTGCCGTAACCTGGCCCCTGTGGGTCAAGGCACAGATGGGTGGCCGTAACTGCCAGCGAGCTGTAAAATGCACTCGCTTGAAAGCCCAAACCACTGCATGGAGTGCTTGCTTTTCCATCCCCAGTTTTGGCAGATGGCCTCTACTTTCTGCATCAAGCTCAATACAGTTTGCTAAGAATATGGGTTGTTTTTCCCTTGCAGATTAGGAATAATATTATTGAAAATAGCACAACATTGTCCATTTTCTTTATACAGAAAGTTTGCGAGAGAACTCGGAGTAATTTGTTTTAAGGCAACTACTTTCCAGATGACTCGCAATGCTGACTTAGATGTGATCTAATGAAGACTGCTTGTAACTTCAGAATTATTGTCCCTTCCCAAAAGTTTGGAAATAACTACAGATCTTCAAGAGTTTTGCCTCAAATATAATGAAATATGAAAAGTTATGCATACTGGGTTCATTACTTGACTTTTGTCCTGGGGATGCATTTTGATCACATCTCCGGTGTTTCTCCTTGACTTGAATGTTAAAAAAAAAAAAAGTCTCCCAAAATTACTGTTCTCTAGAAGAAACAACTTTAACTTACCTTGTTTTGAATTCTCTCTGAAATTTCAGATGTCTCTAGCATTAATGTGAACTAGATTAATACTAGATGTCTCTAGTACTAATGTGAATTTTTCCTCTCCTGTCTATTCTTGGAGCTAAATTAATCTCTTCTTCTAACAACTCAGATGTTATTTTACTACTTGCCTCAAAACCCACCAGCACTGTAATGCATTTGTTGCTGCTGTTAGCTATGTCTCTTCTGACAGAAAAGCAGCAGCAGCAGATTTTCAGGCTTGAGACAATTCTTTCTTTTTTTTTTTTTTTTTTTTAGAACTCTCTTAAAGAAGTTACAGATATGAACTTTCAGCCCTATCTTATTGTAACATCTTTTCCAAGGTGTTTTTATCTGATTTTATCTTTCTCAGCTGCAAAGTAGCAGCTAACATGTTTGCCCCCTTTCTCTCTTGCTCTTCTTTTTACATCTTGGGCCAATTGTCCATTTGTTAGACACGATGGATTTAGCAGAATGAATATCAGGTTTAAATAGAGCTTAAAGGGAAGCAACTTTCTGCAAAACTTTGCAAGATTTTAATTTAATTTTTTTCCCCCTTGTTTTGAACTGAGGTAAACCAAACCCTTCCAAAGTATTTTTGTGAGACACCAAACAAAGTCTGTGAGCAATTAGTATTCTGCATTTGGGAAGAGGGAAACCCAGATTCAGCTCCTTATTCTGTCTGACTCAGAGCAGGAGCTTGCACAGGACTCCCATGTGCTAAGCCATTCGAGAGATGCTCACTGGTTTTGATGAGAAATTCTAACGGGAATCTAGAAACATTCCCCAATTAGTGTGCCATCAGAATTTGTACTGGGAAGTGTTTCTGATGAACTGGATAAACCTATGCAAAAAACAAAAAAACCCTCCACTTCACTTGTAGTATTTTATAGTCAGTTTAATCTTTTGTAGTCAATTAATAAAGTAATGTATCTAAGAGTTTCCCCATCCACCCTTGCAAAAAATGGTTGTGCTCTTTAAGTAGTGACTGTATTTCAGCACGACCGGAACCCTAAGCAGGCTCCTGTGTGAGAGACTGCAAAATAGGGCATAGAGGTGGTGCTGTTCTCTTATGCATGGGTGTGTAAGAATAACATCAATATGAGTACTGATAATATATGCTTATATATTGATGATTCTGCCACTTCTGAAACCACATGTAATTACACAGGACTGGAAGACTTAGAAGGTCCTAGGCTACTAGATCTGAAGGGAATGCAGGGATCTGAGAGAGTCAGCAACACGAAATGCAATCAGAAGAGGCAATCTGAGAAAGCGCAGCGCACGTGCTGACCTTTCTTGAAGGATTATCTGGAGCCAGAAAGGAGGACTTCAGGTAGTTAGAAAGATTTGGCAAGTAGCTTCACCTCTAAATGTGCTGTCTGCTACATGCTGTAACTGCGATGTGGGGATGGTATTTAATTTCTGTCAAACTGTCTCCTCCTAATTAGGTCAGTCAGTGTTTTAGTAAATGCCACTTATTTAAACATACCTAAACTAGCTTTAAATTAGCTGCCTTGTTTAGGCAGCTCCCCAGTGGTGTCAGCAGGAGTTTTACTTCAGGCAAACTGCTTGGGTATTTACCAAACTGCTCTGCCAGATTTTTGCAGCTCACATGAAGATCTGTGCTGAAGGAAATACACTGCTATCAGCTAGCTGAGAACCAATTTAGTGATGGTTTTGTGAGCCGCTGCTGCCTCCATGATGACTGCAGTATATTATATACAAATGTTTTGGAAAGGAGGAAGTTTCTCATTCTGTGCCTTTGGGTTCAGTGGGGTCTTCACCTCTTTTGAAGCTTCAGGGTTGTACTATAACCAAAACATAGTAGCGTTCAGCTTCATCCATAGTTACAAGGTATCTTATACCCAAGGAAAACAGTGCCTCTAAGTAGCTATCCTATCTAGCTTTTATTTGTCTATTTGCATGTATAAATGATTTTACAAAGTGGTTTTAATGACATCTGCAGTTAAATTATGTTTAATTCCTAAAGCAGTTTTGTTTTGAGGTTTTCATTTTCAGTGTTTTTCTGTTTAACTGCTCATTATCTTGTTTTGTTGTAGTTCTGAATATTTTTAAAGTGTCTTCTGGTGCTTTTTAACCTATCTGCTTAGGGAGATGGCTATTAAGATACTGAGAAAAATCAGTATGAATGGAATGTAAACTTTTAAAATTGGGAAGTTTGAACTCTGGGATTTTGTCGGAAGGATTTGTAAATAATTCTGGCAATTCCCATCATCCTCACTGCTCTACAAAGTCTTTCTTCCCTTAGTGAAACAGTGCTATTTTTTAGATAAAGCAAGAAAATGGAAAAATGGGGTTGCAGGTTTTTTACTTTTAATGGTGGCTGATTTACTGTGTAACCTTTAGAAACCCACTGGAATGTGTGTAGGCTTTCCCATAAACCAGTGTCCAAGCTTAATCAAGATGGGCCACTCTGTTAGCTGGTTTTGTTAACTTTAAATTGCTTACCTGGTTGTTGATATACAAATAACACTTAAAAAGTATTAACACACATGACCCTGATGACGTGCTACTTTAGTGTTTGATTAATCAACAAAGAGGTTCATTTGCCTATTTCATGATGGTGTTTTGAAAACTGAGATCTATCAAGTATCCTTTAGATCCTCAGCATAATGTATTTTAGATACAGGAAATTAAAGTAGTGGCTGTGTCTAATTTGCTGCTACATTCACAGTGACCCTTACTGCTTACAGGACAGGCTTTGCGTGCATCTGGAAAATGGCCAACCTTTTCCTTCCCTCTCTTTAAAAAACCTTTATCATTCTAAATTCAATTGAACTGATGAGAGAAACAAAAAAATAAAAGCTCCGTTATGGATGCGCTGTTAGTCATCTTGAAGTGGAGAGAGAGAGAGAGAGAGAGGAAAAAATAATGTCCTGTTATTTCACACTTATAAAGCATCTTGAGCTCTTTAGAAAATGTACTCTAGAGATGAAGAATATTTATTGCACTCTGTGCTACACATGCATGCTGTTCATCCTGGTACAGCTCTTAATGTGATGATGTTTAAGCTGGTTGGCGTCCGAGTGTTATTGTTTAGAGACAGCAGTATTGCAAATATATTTGAAGGATTATTCTAACTACCTTTTGCTCCCATGAGGAACGCCTATTCTAGGACCTGATGTAATGTCTAAATATCTCATTTAGACTAATTAAAGCATACATTATTTTAAATGGAAATAGTTCTTGCTATTTCAGTAGATGTTGAAGTTCAGCTCTCGGCTGTCTGTCTTCCTATAACGGCATGCTGCTTTTCTCACAGGTAGCTCCTGGCTACGGAGGACTTGCCCTGTGCATTAACTATTAATGAGGCATCAAGGCAAGGACTTCCTTTGGGGATTGACTGCAGTTCATTTGCTCAGTGTATGTAGCCTCTTTTGCCTCAGGCGCCAAAGAGAGCACCTTGGTCTTGAACTCCCTGGTCTTTGGCTTCTGAGAAGCAAAGCTGCCAAAGGGGACCTATACTTCAGCAGAGCTTTTGTTCAGGGTGTTTTGGCTTTTACAGGGTAATATCTGTAATGTGTCTTGGAAAATGCTCAGTGCATGGCACTTACCCATTATCTGTGTCCTGCGTGAGAACCAGGGGAGTATGAGCTTGCCTGAAAGCTATGTCAGATTTTTTTTCCCAAAGCCTTTCAGTCTTGGGGTCTCGAGCTGAAAAGGGACAAGGGGAAGTGTGAAATACTTGGCAATAGGGCCCTAAAGTCAAGTGGCACTTTGAATGGAGTTTACATATAACTCATCAAAATGCTGCCTCTTCAACAGCTATATGTAGCATGTAAAAGAACCCCAACTTGCGTATTCATGCAGAGGGTTTGAGACAGGTGATGACTGCTGTCTAAAATACACTGGAAGGAGAGAAGATGAAATGAAAATGAGAGTGCACATTATAAAAAAAAAAAAAAAAAAAGCTATAAACTGATTGTTGATTTACTTCAGGGAACCAGAAGAAGGATTCCAACCATCTGAATAGTTTTGGTATAGGTTGTTCTTGGGGCAAAGGAGGTAGAAACTGAATTCTTACTTGGGAGCAGTTTGCTGAGTTTATGGAATGGACTTCCTCAGGTGGCTGGCTGTAGGAGCAAAAGACAGTTTGTCAAGGAGACTTTGTTCTTATTTACATGCTTGAGAGGTACACAAGAATACCCAATGTTTAATCGACCATATTACAGACATATTTATGCTATATAAGTTTAATGGCTAGATACAAACACAGATGCTGTTGACGTTGCATGAGTGTGTGTGCAGAGAGAAGGACAAAAAAGCATAGATGTGTTTGTAAGCAAGTGTTACAAGCAGATCCGTGCAAACCCATTAAGTTTATATGTGCTATTTGGTATATTAGCATGAAAATGTGTTTCACTTCCATTATTGAAGTAATTTTAAAATGTAGATTTAATAAGGATCAAAGATGATCTTTAGCAAGTGTTCGTTTAGAGCTATATGCATACATATTAAAATTACAAAATCTATTGATAATCTTTCATCTTTTATCAGATAAAAAGCAGTTTTCTGTGAGTAAGTGAAGTTCTTCTGTTACAGACATGCAGCCCAAGGTGGGGGGAATAATGTTTTCTCAGCAGGTGTCAGGAATAATGGAATATATCTTTAAGCTTGACATTACTATTTCAAAGGCAGTGAGTGCTATTGCTGCTGAGACCTCCTCTCTTTCAGTCCTACTTCCTTTCTCTTGCTGAGTACTACCTGGATTTTGTCTTTTATAAGCAAGGGGTGTGGGTATATCTTTCTAGTTATTTACTTTCCCACCAGTGACACATCTGAGATTTATTATCGCTTCTGTAATAGTAAAGAGTACTATTAAATGGTTTGAAAATCCAAATAGAAATCAGGAAATCCAATAATGTGAATTCATAAATACCTTTTTAAGTTTCATGGTATTTGTCTTACTCTGCCCATACTATGCGTATATCCCTGGATGTTCTACACGCACACTGGACAGATGCAAGTCAGACATTCCCAGGTATCCTTGTGACCTGATGTGCTGAACTTATAACCAGTCTCTACTTGAAATCACTTTTTGAACAAGCAACACAAACTCTTTCCTTTGATGATTGATGTAGGTATTAAAGATTTATCTGTTCTGATTTAACTTCCCAGTATGAAATTGCAATTTCAATAATTATTCTGTCAGCTAGTTTACAAGTGCCTTTTTCTCCCTTTTCACCCTTCTTAAGAGAAGGTCTTGTAAACCCTATTTGTGTTCTTATTTTTCATTCATCTTATTTATTCACTTGCTTTTTTTTTAATACAAATCTGAGACCATGGTAACTGACCAATTACCTTATCTAATTCACAGAAGAGGTGGAGTCTCAATAAGAACTGCTACAATTAAACCAGGTACTTTAAAGTTTATGTGTATTAGAATGATATACAAGTTTTAACTAAACTGCAGGAGTTTTTGCTTGGGTAACATAAATATTAATGAAATGTGAAATACTGTTTGATAACATCCACTTTGCCCTGATCTGTGAAGCATAATGTTAACATAATTGTTGAAAAATAAGATCAGATGCAGTACAATTTTCTAATATAAGAAAAGGCTTTGTGTGTGTGCCTGTCACCTTTTACAATTACATTATTGAAAGTTAAGGGCTAGCAAACTTCCTGGCTTTACAATATTGAATTTGTTGAATAACAAGAGCCTGCTAAGAGTAACACCTTTGACATTATTTTAGAGAAATGTGTAATTTCCCTGCTGTAAGAAAGCTTTGAGAGAGAACAAAATTCTCTCTGTGTCTCTATATGGACAGATTTGCTTTATTATCCCTGAAGGACAGATTGGGAAATGAAAATACAAAGAATCAAAACAGGTTTCCTCAAACCTCATAGTGGAAGAATTTAGAATAGAAGAACTAAACGATTGTTACTGAGGATAAAATAATGATTTGACCTGCTCACTTGGGTTTTCTGATTCAGATGATGTTCATATAATCTAGTGCAGTACATTCAATAAAGTGTGTATTTTAAGTGAGAAGAATATGTGAAAGTGGTTATGTAAGCAATTAATTTCTTCCTCTAAAGCTGCACCTACCCCATCCTGTGATCTTTCTGTCTCCAATTGTTCTTCTCTTTGGTGTGGAAGTAGGGTTTTTTTTTTTTATTATGGTTGGCTTCATGAGTCCCACTCTCTAGAATCTAATGCTATATTTCAGTAGCAGTTTATTTTTAGCATTGAAAATAATGAAGGGAAAATAACTGGTTAAGACTGCTGCTGCTTCAGGAAATTTTAAAACTGAGAGCAGAGAAAGGGATAGTACAGATCCTTTTAATGGAATTGTGAGACACAAGATATTTTTTTTTTCCTTGTATATTCCTTTCATATACACTGAACCGTCTGTGGTGTGGGAAGAGCAATGGTAGTTGCAACTAAATTTAAAGAAAGGGCTTTTCAGTAGCCTCCTTGCTTGGGTTCATCAAACAGCAATAGACGTGAATATGTTTAATTTCTGAATTTTTGCTGTTGAGAACCTTTGTTAGCCAGCTTACAAGTATGAACATAATGCAGTTCTGTGACATGCAGGCTCTAAAATTTACATCAAACTCCAGTTTTCTGAATCACAACAAGTCTGAAGTCTCTAGCGTAGCAATAACTGCCTCTGTAGTTACCATTAAATACAAACAACTTGTCTGTTGAATTAAAAATGAAAAAAGAACATAATGTTTTATTTTGATACTACTTCAATAAAATGTTTGATTTTATGACAGAAGATATGTAGACAGTTGATCACAACCATGGCAATTCTGTCAGCTCCAGAAAGGTTTTGATGGGTTGGTTTCCTAGAGGAGAAAGAAGTCAAGACAGGAAACCATTAAACCAGCACCGTACATCTACTTGGCTGTATGTATAAGACTGAGACATACTGGGCTACAAGGAGGGAGACAAGTCTAATTCATTGTGCTGTCTGATAGTGGAAGAGTCGGGTGATGCTCTGCCATAGGGAAATATAACTTTGATATGTCTTTTTTTAACTGGAGAAGCCTGTTCACATTGCTTACCCCAAGGTGTAGGTCATTGCCACAATCATGTTCCTTCTCCTCCAAGTGGACCAGTGCTGGTGGGTGGATTGTGTGGGGTTGTGGAGGGACAAGAAGCCTCAGTGCTGTGTTGTTCAATGTGTGAGATGTTGCTTTCATACCCAGCATCATGCATCAGAATTAACCATGTGAGTGTTGCACCCAGTTTATTAAATTAGTTTAGGTGATTTTGACCATTATTAGCACCTCAACAAGTATCAGTGTTGCAATATGAATGAGAAATCTCCTAAAAGCCTCACTGTAGATGGACTTTTTTGTGAAAGCAGACAGAAAGAAGCCACTGTGCAAAATCATCAAGATATGCTACAAAATCAGTTTTTTGATAGTCGTAATTACAGTGTGGCTAACACTTTTTGGTCTTGCAGTGTAGACAGGACTGTGACTTGGGTCTTCACCTTGTCCCTGAATTATGTGATAGCCTTTGGTTTTGGTTGGGCTGTAACGTGATTTGGGAATGTGGCCTGACACCATCTACACTACAGGATAAACTGTGTTCCTAGCAGGATTGAGCAATTATAATCTCATGAGTACCTTCTCCCCAGTGTAGGATTTTTTAAATCTCTTAATGAATCAGCACTTGCTACTTATTGCATTATTTTCATTAATCTAATGATTTCTTAGAAATTTGAAGTGCTTCATAAGCATTAATAGGTCTTCCCACTCTCTTCTGAAGTAGTATGTTCCTGTAATTTATGTTCTAGTGGGATAAATCAAGGCACAGAATGGTTAGTCACCTTTCAGAAAGTCTCTGGCAAAGCCAGCGATAGAACTGCCAATTGCTTTAGCCATTAACTATAGTATGTTTCCATTTCTGAATTCATGATGGACTAATAGAATGGAAGACCAGACTAGAGTGGGCAAGAAACTATTTACGCAAAAGTTTATTTCAGGACCCTTGCTTATGAGTTTTCAGCCAAAGCAAGGGGAAGTTGTTTCATGTTGCTATTTGTGAACGAAAACAGCGATATAAATAGAAACCCATGTTAAGATAAGAAAAGTATCTCCACACAAGCTGTTGCAGCAAGAATGAAAAGGACTGAAAGATAAATGCAGTGCTGAAGCATGTAGTAGATGAGTTGTAAGATACTCTACGTATCTTTATAATAAAAAAAAAAAAAAATTTAAAACCATCAGCCAAATCAAAATCTGATTGACAGAAAATAAGTGCCAGGTCCAGCATGCAAAGGCCCAGACGTAGCAGTAAGACATAGAACACGGTTAAAATCCAGTCAGTGCTTCATAACAGGATGCTGGAGATGTTGAAAGGTTACCAAACAGAAGAGTCCAAAGGGACAAATGCAAAGAAACATGGAGTTAAGGAGCTAATGAGATTCACCAGTTAACATTTAGGTTAAGATAGAAAGGGCATTGGGAAAGGGAATTCTTACCTGATATCAGATACAAGATTTGAGACTGGTTGTTAAAAAGATAGTAATTTTCTATGATACTACCCTTGTTACTGGGAATGCTAAGGAAGTGCTGGAAACCACACGAGTAAGACATCAGGATTTCTCTTAAGCAACCATCTGTTGGATAGAAACGGCAAAGTTGGCTTTTCCTTGAAAGAGCTGGACATCAACAGCTGACATTAGAAGGGGGTCAAGATGAAAATAACCACCAAAAAAACCTGCCATGAATGTGGTGTTCTGTAGCAAAATGACAGATTGCTGTGTTATGGCCAGAAGGGAAATCTCTTTGCTTTGAGTCTGTTTTTCTCTTGAAATGGCAATACTGCAACTGCTGTATTAAATTAAAGGCTTCAGTGGAAGGGAAGTGTACCAATCCACCTTCTTGATTTATTTCTTATTTCTGGCAACATTTTAATAGAGAAGTACATTTTGTTTCAAGCAAAATACATATGAAGAGCAATAATAAGGTCTTTGGTTCCCAGGGGATTGCTATGAGACTGGATAGTGTGTCTGCGTCAACCCAGATGTCCTAGGATTAGTGCTGGGTAGCAAACCCTCAGCAAGGCTGCTACTGATCTTTGCAAAGCAGCAGGATGATGAACATTTGACTACCTCAAAATGTTGGCATCTGTAACTGAAAAAGTATGTAAATTTAAAACAGCAGGGGTTTTCCAAGGTGTTGAAAAGGAGTGTGGAGAGTGGGAGGCAGAGGAGCCACCATAAATTTTCTCCAGGCACAGAGGCTGAAAATGTTTTGAATTCTTCCCCTTTAGACTTGCCAGGCTAAGTTAATGGCAAGAACCAGAGGGGCTTTCAGGAAGTCTCTGTGTGGGTGTAGAAAATGAAAACACAGTAGGGCCACAGTCTTCAAATTCATACCATGAATAAGTTCAATAAATGCACGGGGTCTGCAGTTGTGCTATTAGTTTCCCTCTTATACAGAAAAACCACGGTGTCTCTCACACTGCTGGGTGTCATATGATGCTGTCCCATGCCTTTTCCATTTGCAGTGGTTTTGGATCCAGGACTGTTGGTGACCTGCCATGTGAAATTCAAACAGCCACTGCCTCTTTCTGTGCTTGTGCTCCTTACCAGCATTTGCTCCTTGTTTACTTGGGTTCTGATTGTGTAGCACCTCACACAGTGCAGAAATTAATGCGCTAATTGAAGCTAAGATTAAACAGAAACACAAGTCTTTGCAGGACTGAAGTACGTGCAGCCTTTGCAGGGCAAGTGCTGTATTTAAGCAGGTACACCTGTAACACCACAAACAGTATCATCCAAAACTGCGATGGTTGAGGGCTGGGGTCCTCAATACTATTTAATGATTTATGATAGCAATGGAGTCTTGCTGTTAGCATTTTATGGGCACTGATCAATGAGCAAGATGCAACTCCTGTCATAAAGCAGGTGGCTGTTGGGAGTTTCATGTGATGGTAAACTGAATAGCTGAGTACCTCTGTCAAAAATCTCTGGGTAATTTAAAGCAAGAGAGCTCAATATGTTTGTGGTTTTTGGTTTGTTTTTCGTTTTAAATTTTCTGTCCATCTCCAGAGACAGTGGTGTTTTCTTGCAAGAGCATCTTAGAAACCACGTCTCTTCCACTGCTGACTTGTTTAGGGCCAGAGAGGCGTTTCATCACTGAGGCTGACCCCTTTTGTTTTCAATGTCTTTTGTGCACAGTCTCCAAAATACACAAGTTTCAGGCTTCTTTTCCCTCAACTCAGCAGAAAATGTTAGCACTGCTGATCTCTGTGACAGAGCAACGGGTGACAAACTGCCTTGTCATTTCAATCAAAGCCACCCACACTTGTCATTAGATTTATCCAGGGTTAAACCATTCATTACGCACCAGCTTGGGCTGCCTGGGGTAGCTGTTTTTCTTAATCTCTTGTCATAACTGTTGTAGGTTGGAGGGGGGAATGAAAGCACCTGCTGGCTGAAGTGACAGCTTTATTCTAGGAGCTGAGGACTCAGCTGAAAGAAAAACAAATGGGGACACGAATTACTGGGTATGCTGTTCAGAAGGATAATGCATTTTGTAGAATTAAGAGATTGTTTAAAAGAAATTATATAGCAGTCCTCATCTACTCCTGATTCCTATATACCCTACTTTTTGCACATGTTTTTCTATGTTCCTCTTGTTTCTTTCTCCCACATGAAACTGCTTTTTGGGGTTGTTTTTTTAAGAGACTTTGCTGTTTTAATTGGAATATATTCAACAAAGCTTGTTACCAATTCTTGTTTCAGTTTTTGTTTAAAAATACAAATATATAAGAAAAGATGATGTAGCTGGTATAATCCATTTCACATTGTAACAGCACAACTCCAAATACATTTTATTTTTAATTTTGTCCTGTTATGTCTCAGTGTGTTAACTGTCTCTGGATTGTAAGCTTATTTTTCTTCATCTTGTCTATAGTCTTAAGGTAATACAGTTCAGTGCCTTATCTCTTGGAAGTGGGAATCTTGTTTTGAGTCTGATACTGACTTGCTTTGCCTTCCACTTACCCTACAGCTAAGTGGAAATAAAGATAATTTTTTTTTAAATTTATTTTTCATTAAGTACCATGCTATTTGCAGTAAAAAGCCTAGCTATACTCCTAGGAGACAGCTACTCCCTGAGCAGCTAAGGGAGAAAAGAATAATTAGATTTTTTTTTTTTCCCTCTAGCCACTGGAAATAAAATGGCTGTATTTGAGTTATTTTGAATAAATACATTAGACTTCTGATCTGATAAAATTTACTACAGGTGCATTAGACCTTTGATCGAATTTTCATAGTATGTTCAAGTGCTAGGTATAGTGCACATGTTGGTTTTGTTATTTTTTTTTTTTTATAACTTAAGCCACCTAAATTCTGGCAACACTGTCAACTATTTGTTGCTACTGGATAACTTTTGATGACTCAAGCATACTAGGCAAATTCAGTGACCCAAGCTGTAAAACAATATACCTGTTACTGCGTGTTTTCTTATTTCCTCCTAGTTTGGCCAACCCCATATAGATAAAAGAAGCATTTAAGGTGGTAAATATATATAATCATATAGCGACTTTATATATTATACATCTATTTTATATTATTAGTAATATTTTATATTTTTGATATATAAAGTATCTCAATATGCTGCATGCTAAAAATAAGTGTACTCTAATATTGTTGAAGCTTTCCAAGAGAATACAGCATGCATCTCAAAGCTGTGCTCTGGGGCAAGTCTTTACGATTACAGCCATTAAAAGAAGGGCTGCTTTTCATATGGAAAAGTAACATTAGTCGTCTGACATGCATCTTTCCCTCGGCGCTCTGAAACAACAGGACTTTTCTCAGCGAAGTTTCTCTCTGCATGTAGAAATACAGCAAGGAGACTAGAATAGCTTTTAGGAACTTCCTAAAATTTTTCTGTCAGGCACCTGGTTTGTTCAGACCCTAGTGTGGCATGGCAGATGTAGGCAGAGAGGTTTTAGAACTGTTAATTTCAGATGAGCTGTCATGCACCTGTACGTAAAGTCGGACCTGCCTCCTCCCCATGCAGCTCGCAAATGCTTTGCGGCCTCCAGGACAGACCAAGGCTGTGGGATACTGTGCAGTGGGGGTGTCCTGCAAGAAAACAGGTCCAGGGTACCCACAGAGGGACTAAGGAGAGCTAAGCGCCAATAGACATCATTGCATCCGCCCTCTTTTACCAGGAGAGAGCTTGTGAGGACTGTTAGCGAAGAACTGAAGGAGAACTGAGTAATTCTAAAGGATTTATGGTATGGGTGTCAAGAAGAGGGAAGCAGAAGCCACCCACATGAGGGGAGGAGGGATAGTTCTGAGATACAGTGGGTGTCATCAGACACCCATTAAATTGTTTATAAGGTAGCGGCAGGTGAATCTTTTAGCCTGATACTGGAGGGGCTTGGACCTAGACCTTCTGTTGGGGTGAACAAGAGCAGTGAGACCTCAATGGTGATGCAGAATCAGGCCTTCTGTTGTCACATGGGATTATGTGGTTACTGATGCCCTATTTTACGTTTGATTGTAATTTATTACTGGATGTTTTAAAGTTGGAGAGCTTTTCTGTGAGATGTGTGTGGAGTGGGGAAAAAGGGGAAGATGAAGGGGAGGAGAGAACGAGGCAAATATTCTGTAAAAGGTTAAACTACTTGCAGAGACAACCAAGATGGAAACAAAAGGGAAAGCATCAGAGAATAAGCAGCAAAGCATAAGATTAAGGGGAGAATTGTAGGTATGATGGCCCAGTAACTTACCTGTGATCCTGGGAAGCCAAGCTGTGGTTCAGAGACAAGATGCAATTTAAACACTGCCTTGATTGTGACCTCTAAGGCTAAGGTGAAAATGACCTTCCTAAAGTTTCACTTACATAGATGAGGATGAGCACAGAATCCCAGAGAGAACTCTGGAGTCATCTCAAGGATTGTGGTGGTTGAATCTCACATAGCATGAACCTGTGATAGCAGTACCTCCCTTGCAGGTAAGTACGTAGGTTTGGATAAACATCTATGTTGTCCATCTGAACTGTCTGCGCCCAGGTTTGTTTTCCTCCCCTTTTAACACTATCTGTCTTCAGATATTTGAGTTACTCATGCATTGGCTGTCCGTAAATAATCCTTACTATTCCTTCACTGACTGCTAAAATTGGGATTGAACCACTACAGGATTGGTGCTGCATATGACAGAAGAATAGCAAACATGCTGCTAATACTTGGGGAACAGGAAGTGCAGTGATCAATTCTCCTGGTACCTCAGTGGGCTGACATGCTTCAGGATAAAATCCGTGGGAAAGACACAGGAGAGAAACATAGAAAGTAAGATAAAATGCAAAGCAGCTTTATCAAAGATTGATTATGAGGATAACTAAACTGATTACTCAGTAAAGGATTATTACTTATCTTCAGATAGGAATGGATGGTGGATTTAGCTGGATTGTTTTCCATGATGCTGTGTGGAACAGAGGGGAAGGAGTTTAGTACAGGTACTGTAAAAGGGCACAGTCAAGTGGCTCGCAAGAAAGTGTCAGTAGGACATTGCTGCAGGAGAAAATTTGGGTCTAAAGAGGTGATTAGTGAGGATCTTTAAGAACTGTTCTGGATATTACTATTTAACATCATAATAACAGTGGCAGAAAAAGCAGGAGCTTGTGAATAAAGTTTACTGATGATGCAAGATAGGAACATGTCTTCAGCACAGAAGCAGACTAATATCAGACAGGATTTCATGGACTGGTCATAGTGCAGAGAGGATAGACATGCTTTGGGAACGTGTGACAAATTTCTGCCTTACGCTAGTTGGGTACATAGTGGAGGAGAAGGACTGGTATGTTGATCGTGTGCGGTATCATCAAAACTAGTACCGAGAGAAGCCTCATAAAAAGAGATTTCAGGATATATTAGAAGCTGTATGTACCATAAACTGGAATAATCTTTATGTCACTGCATAAAACACTGGTAAGACCAAATTTTGTGTTTTGTTTGGATCAGCCAAATACAAAAAGAAATAATTGAAGTGTAACAGGTACGGGCCATAGCTACCAGGAGCAGAGCTGCCTGTGAGAGCCTGGAGAACCAAGGCCATGCAGCAGATGAAGGGCAAGGCTGGCGATGGGCAGCTCAGGGCCAAAGGGGGCAGGGGCAGCCGCTTATTGAGATGGTGTTGCTGTACAAAGATACACTGGAACTCTACTTTTATATTAAGCTAAAATAAACAATGTTGGGGCAAAACAAATTAATGTAAAATTAATGTTTAATTAATTGAAAATGGAAATTGGAAGATGTTTTTTGTCCCTTAGAGCAACTCAGGTTCTCAGTCTGCCAAGGACCAGGGGAATTAAACTGTGTACATGTGCTCAGAGCAGTCCTAAAACTGTGAGCTATGTTCATGCAGCTCTGTGATGGGATGATTGAAGGCATTCTTGAGTTGTGTGTAATAACTCATACAGTGAGTCCCATTTATCTTTGTTTTAAAAATTACAGAACACAGTCACTTTATTTCCCTGCAAATTATGCCTTTAGAGTTAACAAAACAGCAGTAAACTGATTAGCTCATGGGTTCCCTTCCCTCCTGTCAGAAGTACAAGGAATAATTACATGTAAATTGCTATCTGAAGTTCAGAGGAAGTTTGTACCAACTCTAATGATGCTTGAGTTCACCAACTGCTGTGTGAAGTTATGTTTGGTTTTTTTTTTAACTTTATTTGAATTGAATGCAAGTATTGCAGCATCTTGTATCTTTAGCTATGTTTTGCTCAGTGGCAAGGCATTCAAATCAGCATAATTCTGATACGTCAGAAGGCTCATGCTTGCTACTTGAACATGCCTTCTTCTGCCTTGGTAAACAAGAGGAGATGACTGTTAACTTTTTAAAACAAAACCAGGAAAGTGAATTCTAGTGTTTTCCCCACTTCAAGCCTACTGCCAGTTTAGCCTAGATTTCTGTGCCCTACTCAGTGTTTTTCCTAGTGATTTTGATTGGACACATCAAGCATTCATTTACTTTTAATGTGTTTTAATGCATATGAAAGGAAACTCATTAATGTTATCAAATATGAAAGTCAAGTATTGTTAATACGACAACATTGGATCCTGTTCCTTGAGTTTGCTGCTAAATTCAGAGGGAGCAGGATGAGATCCTTTGTTAAAATCAGCATGCGTGAACTTTTTTTTTTTTCTGTATTTCTTTCCGGTTCTGAAGCCGTAAGTTTGCAGGAAAATGTGGCTCTTGGAAGGAAGGTGATAGGTGAAAGATGGTAGCTTGGCTTTGTGTCGGTGCCTGAGATTGACAGTTCTGTAACAAACAGAACCGGGTACATATTTTCTGCAGGACTAGGTTTAGTTATGCAGATTGCGGGGCAATGTGTCATATTTTTGTCAAGTATCCTGTGCTTTTGTTTTTGTTTACTTTTGAGTGCAATCTAATCAGTTATATAACCCTGACTACTTTTTTTTTTTTTTTAAAGCATGTAGGGTTGGCACTCCAGTGGCTCTGCTGTTTCCACCACATTCTATCTAAATTTTCTTGTACCTTGTCAGTAACCATATGCCTGCCTGTCTGTACAAATTTTTTTTGCCCTTCTGTGGCAGGTGCACGAGTCCTCACCCCGTACGTAGCTTTAGGAGTTGCTGAATGCTTATTAATGGTCACCTGCGCTGTCTCTTCTTGACCTTGTTCCACCCTGTGGTTTTTGATCTGAAACTTGCAGACATGCTGATGAGCTGGAAAGCTTCTCTGTAGTGGGAAGGGGTATACTGGCAAAGAAGTTGGCTGTAAGACTTAGGTGGAAGAAAGTGTTGGTGATAAGAGTTGTTCAGTAAACGTCTTTGAGTGTTAGAGCATCACCAGGTTGTGACTCTGGGGCACAGCTTAGGCAGTGGAACATACGTAGCTGCACTGCGGGGACTGAAAACAAGCAGAAGAAAAACCCACGTAGAGTCAGAAAGACGATGACTTCTGTGAACTCGTGTGTTTCCGCGTGTGAGGTTGACTCCCGTGGGGTCCACAGTTGCCTTTTATCGTAAACGGTAGCATGCAGCTGAGTTGGTGCTTGCCATAAGCCACAGAAAACTCAGTTTTGACTTTTCAGTGAACCACTAAGGTCAAGTCTGCATTCTGATGGGCCTCTGTCACTCGTCTTTTTGATTAAAGGCTAGTGTTACGGTCCTGTGCAATAGAGGTGGAGGTAGTATATATCCCAGAGAATATCCTTGTTGTTATTAAAAGTTATTTCCTTGCCATTCAGTCATTGAATTTTCTCCATCTGTGTAGACTAAATTTAAATTTCAGGCTGTTACAAAGTTTCATGTATAACTGTAGTGAATTAAACTGATAAACACTGATCTTTTAATACCAGTATAGCAGAGAGATGTTACTGAATCATACCAGAACAAGACATCCCAAAATAGTGAGACGTAAAACTCTTTTCTGGAGTTAGCTGGAAATCTTTTGTCTGTTTTGATTTTTTTCAAAAGAGTTTTCTTATAACAGCCAGAAGATTCTTTGATTTAGAACAGATATATTGTTTGAAATTTAAAAAAAAAGACTTCATGAGAATTAAAAATGAAATATTACATGAAAATGTACGTGGTTTTATTTCTACTTCTGATATGTCAGGAAACCAAACCAAAAATGATAACAACAAAAATATTTTAGTTTTAATTTTTCAGAAAGAAAATGCCTGCGTGTTGTAATCTCCTCTGAACAGAGCATTTAAGCAAAGATCGAGCTTTTTCTTTTTCTTTTTTTTAGTAACTCCATGGATACAAGTTAGCAGCATGAAGTATTGAAACTGTATTTTTGGCACTCTTTAGTGCTGTAAGATCTTGTTTCTTTAAAACCAACTGCAGTGTTAGCAATGAAAACATCATTTTTATTTATAGCATATTGATAAATGTAGCTTGAACTTTTTAGCATGCAAACTCAGCTAACAGTCTGGGGCACCAGAAGGTATGAATTTCCATCATTAGAGTGACTTAGAGCACACATACCATTTTCTTCAAAGTGCGCTGGGACAAAATAATTCAGCTTTTCAGCTTTTTTGGGTGAGTTATCGGGTTCATCTCAAGGTTGAAAAGGATGTTCAAGCAGGCAATTAGTTTACTAGTTTAAGTTAGAGCTTAGGTTTGCTGCTTTGAGGAGGATGTAATCTGGGCCCTGGGCAGTTACTTCTCTTTTAGCATAAATGAACACGTCAAATATGAAATTTAACACGTTCTTATTTCTGCAAAGAAAAATGTTCTTGTGGTAACATGGTATAAATATCAAGTGCAAGTGCTCACAACAAGCCTTTAAGATCAAAAGAAAGTGGAGGAATAATGTGTAAATTTTTTTTTAAATAAAATTTATTATTTTAAAGTCCTTTTTTTTTCTCCTTGCCCGTTAATAAGTTAGTCCTGTTTATTACAAATGTTAACAGGCTGTACTTCTTGTTTTCTGGTGCCCTGTAACCTAACTTTTGATGTCTGAGGCTCTGCTATCAGTCAAGGCAGTTTTAGGCTACCATAGTGCAGTATTTTGAAGGAGACAGAACATGCTTTCCCACAGAGACTTTGGTTTTGGCTTACTGACTAACTTCTTAGCTTCTGTAAGTGTGGTGACTGGGCTTTAACAAGTACCCAGAAGTTAGGAGTATTATAAGTAAACTCTCAGAGAAGGAAGAAAACAGCTGATTTTATAGCGCTCTTCTCCATGCAGTTAAGATATAAAACACAACTCTCTGAAAAGCACCACACAAACTCTCTAGTAGCCTAAGATACCATATGCTGAGTTCATTTCTTAACCTGATTTTTTTTTTTTAGCCTCTGAAGAATAAATTTCTGACCTGTCATTAATTTCTCACCTGTCTCAAAAAGGTGATAGTTTTTCTTCAAACCTTGGCTGCTGGGGTTCATGCAATTACCTGTATCTTTAGAAAAATACATAATACTCTTTTTTAACTTCTCAATGACAGAAAAACTTGAAAGTGTGGACGGCAAAAATTCTGATTAGAAAGAAAGCGGAGGATGCTGCTTTCTTTGTCATGATCTTGGGGTGGGAGGTAAGAATGTAGTTTGTAGCATTTTTGATTGCCTATGATAACACATGTCCCAGATAATAGGTTGTTGAAATATGGAATAGTGAATTAGACAGGGCTAGCACACAGATGTGAGTACTAACATATACATGTTGTTTTAACTGTTAGCATTGTCCCTGATGAGGTCTAGTTGGCACTCCAGGAGTGCCAGCAGATAGACTATATGCAAGAAAACATCACACACAGAGAGAATTAGATTTTGGCCAGGGAGAGGAGCCCAGTCTCTCCTCGTAAGCTGTATCCCTGCTGCGTGTCTTGGGCATTGGCTGTCCCCGGGCTATACGGGCACGTTCAGGGATGCTTCCTGAGCTGGGAGCAGGACTTGCCCACTGATAGGGGTGATTATCACTAGCAAGAACAGGACAGAAAATGCTGAACAGGTTAAATACTTTAATTTGCCACTGTTTTGTCTGTATTGCTTTAAATACAGGAGTCAAATTATAAATGACTCTGTAGTTCCTCTCCACTTAAGTGGAAAATGTGTTATTGTCTGGTTTTATGCATCCATTTAAAGCTGCTTATTCTTCTCTTCCATAGCTGCTTTCTGACTCTTTCTCCTGCTGTTATCCAGCTTTTTATTGCCCTTCCCTGGACTCCTTCCACTCCTCTCCTGTCAGACACTGATGTGAAAGGAGGCACGAGTGACACAGCAGTACAGCCAGGCTGGGTGGATGCTGAAGGTGGTTTCACACTAGTGACGAGCACGCTCTTCCAGTGCAGCCCAGGGGGGAAGGGACCCTGCAGAAGGAAACCCCTGGGGACGTGGGAGCCCTGTGCCGAGCCCCGTTTCAAAGGTGGTGCGGCTTCCTCTGCGCTGCGGTCCCTGGCACCCTCCTGTTGGTGAGGGGGGAGGCAGGGAGGCTCTCCTGCAACCAGGCAAAGCAGGGCAGGTGGCTCCCTTCATTACTGAATCTTTTTTTTTTTTTTTTGCTCTCACACATGTGTCTGCCCGACAAAACCAGTGGTGTTACACAAGTGATTTGTTTGGCTGAGCATCCTCTCTGCTCTGGTCTGTAACCCAGCAAGGCAATGAGAGGAAATGGCTGGGGTGAGTGTATGTAGATATAGCTCTATATATGCACGTACATGGATACACCACACCTCCCTCATATATAAATATGTGTGTGTGTATATGTGCACATACACCCTTAGTATATGGTATCGCACATATATTTTTATGAAAGGGAAAGACAGCAAGCACATTGCACTTAAGTGAAGAGAAAATGGCAACGGGTGAACCAAAAAGTTTGAGCTGCTCATTTAAACTAAATAGCATTGCTGATTTTTGCTAAGTCCTACAGCTCTGGAAGATGTCATTGGAGCAGAACCCTGTTATATCTCTGTATTTCTTTCAGTATATCTGTTACTGGCTTATCAATAGTCACTTCAGGAGCAGAATGCTCTGAGGCAACATAAATGCAAAATAATGGCGAAAAGGCAAAACCAATGTTGCTGAACTGAAGATGTTTATCAAATATCAGTATAGATTTTTATTTGGTTATTCCAACTCCACCACATGTTTGGAATGAAGTGGCTTAGTCTTCTTGAATAAACAGAAAACCTTCAAATACAAATACAAATATTTTGTGATGCTTTGCATTTCTGATTGCAGCTAATACCAGAAGTTCTAAAGCTTTGTGAGCAGTGCTGTATTTTGTGGTTACCTAGAATTTATATTTCTTAAGAGAAAGATACAGCCTAACCTCGTAAGACTTGAATTTAAACTTCTGGATATTTATTTTGACTTCTGATTGACAGAAGCCACATTTTGTTGCTTGGGAGCCAATACAGTATCTTCCAGAGAGGACAAACACAGCTTTTTTGCCCTTTGACATAGTAACTCAACTTATTTTTCCCTAATTCTATAAAGTCAATTATTCAGATTGAAACCTTCCAGTTGCTCATGATGAAGGAGTGGGAGTTGGCAAGAAATATTCAGAAAATTCATGCTACTATTCTGGGTGCCTCTTATAAAAGAGAGGGAGAGAGAATTTGTGTATCAGTGCTTACTCTATATGGATGTGAATTTGTTTTTCCCTCTGGCAATTTCATTTTCAATTCCAGAGTCAAAGCCACGTTCTGAAAAGAGATCTGTATTTTGCCTTTTATTAAAAAAAAAAAAAAAGAGGAAAAAAACCCAACCTTGTAGCATTCCCTTTCTGTCTTAGCCTGTTGGGCAGCGTTTGCACTCATGCTGCCCTGCTGCACCCCGAGTCTGGCTGTGCAACACAAGATCACTTAGTGTGGTTTTCTTTTCCAAGCTCCTGGGGTGTGCTGAGAGCAAAATTTTTCAGCTCAGGCAGCAGAGGTGCAGAACATTAGATGTTAAGGCATTTGGTTCTCTCTGCTGAGCTCTCCAGGCATGACCCATTTCATGGATGAACACAACAACTCCTGCAAAGACAGCCACGTTTTGAAAACAAACAACCCCTTGCCACCACCATCTTGCTTAAAAAAAAAAAAAAAAAAAAGAAAGTGCGTTGGTGTATAAGATTGCGTCATATACGTATTGCCTTCAGGGTGTCGAAAGGGCTTTCTTTGGAGCCAGCTACTTCAAAGGAAAACCAGTCTGTGCGTATGCTGTACCATGCTGTGTAGTGGGATTGGCACTATGCCTATGTTTGTTTGATTGAAAACCTGGCAGTCTTTCTCCAGGGTCTGACACTTGGCAGAGGTGGGATGTCGATCCCAGATGTTACTGTGGCTTCTTGCATCAGTGGGGTCACTTATCTGATCGCTCATGGGGTTTCTCAGAGGATTGCTTGCTTGCTTCTGTCTCCTTAAAGTCCCCAGTTTGGGAAAAGGATGCCTGTGACCCAGATTTAAGGAAAATACTATATTAGTGTTGCCCTGTCTTAGTCAAGCACTTCTTTCTTTTTTTTTTTTTAATTCCCTCCTGTAAAGAGAGAGGCTGAAGAGCCCTGAAATTACAAAGCCCAGTCCTACACTTGCTTTATTTTGAGGTAACGATTTCTAGCTCAGTTACAGCAGCTTTCAGCTACTTTGAGCAAGTGCTTTCTCAGACGCACCTGGTATTGCCTGTCTCTGCTAACAAAAGTCTCAGATGTGTGTTTGCTGGGGCGGGTGTGTAGGGGGATAGATTCGTATCTGTCTAAGAGAGGCGTAATGTCTCGCTTTGAGGCTTCAAAGGGGCTGGGGTGTGCGTGAGTGAGGGACCACGAGCTCTGTTTTGTCGCTGCAGCTTATAAGTGAAAGGGACTTGGTGGGTATGAATATTGTGGTTGCTATCAGACAAGCAAGTGTGCCCCCCGCCTTGATTCTCTCAGAGCATGGGAACAAATCTGTGTAACAAGGATGTTCAAGCCATTTCATAATCAGCTTCGTAGCTGGGTCTTGGAAATACTCTAAGGGCTGCCAGAAATCAGTTGTCTTGAACAAGGAAGAAAGGTTGAAGAAATGGAATAGAAAAAAATAAGCATGACCTTACTGATACTAACCTGACTGACGAGGATGGAGATTTCTAAAAGAAGAAGCCAGCCTGTGTGGTGGCAATGGAGTGCAGCGCAGCAGGTTGTGCAGTGCTGGAGGTGAGCAGATGCAAGGATCAGGCTCCCTCCCTCGCTGACCCCTCCGTCCTGCCTATTGGCAAGCAAAAGCAAACCAGAAAAATCACCAGAAAAATCTCCCAGCGATCAGCTGGGAGAACAGTTCCTGAGGAGTTCCTGAAATGCCCTGGCTGGCCTGACACTGGTGTCACGCAGCGTGCTAGGGAGAGCTGTGCTCTGGGGTGTATGATGGGGGATTTTCTGAGGCTGCACCGGGATGCAGCAGCAAGGTGTTGGAGCAAGAAAACACATTTGGTTTTCTGAAAGTATGTCATCAAGCTCTGATTTTTATGGTACACACTGAGGCACAGAACTGATCCTTTCTGATCAAAGTATAGCATATCTAGAATATAAAGGGAGGACAAAGAGAAATCCATATAGTACCTATAGTATTGTATCTACGGAGAGATACGTATAGTTGTTAATAAAATCCGATAAAAGGACAATTAGTGGTCAGGATGGAAAGCTGTAACATAGAGGTGAGCAAGTTGGATAGGTGTAGGAAATGTGATTTATCTGTCTGCAAAGGATAATAAAATAGTCATTCTCTACTTAACTATGGCTATAAAGCTATTATGAAAACCAGCCTGGAGAGCATCTAGTGTGCAATGCTCAGGGGGACAGCAAGCATAAAAGGGTGCCCTTGGTTGATGTCATGGCTCTGCATTTTCTGTTCCTCTCTGAACTATGCTGATCAGCACTGAGAATGTCGTTAAACTGCAAGTGCTTTTTTGTGCTTAAAAGTCCTATTTTGTCTAACTTTTTACAGCACAGACTAATTTTAAAGAATAGGAGAAACACTGAACAGTATGTAGGTAACTATAGAAAATAATTTCATGAAGTCACTTTAATGGTTTTCTGTCCTTTTCCACCGTTAAGATTGTCTGCATAAAATGGACTTTCTTGGTCTTTTGACAAGTACTCGGGAAGCTTGTGCATCAGCTGTTTGGGTAGGATCATTCTGATTTCAACACATTCTAAAAATCTCAACGATTGTTCTATACGTTTTCATTCCTGTGTAACCTAGTAAGGTTATAAAGTATATTTTAAAATAAAGTCAGACATGATTTTGCTGAAACTTCTAGGGTTCTTCTCTTTTGACTTGGGGTGGTGCATATGCGATTTGAGGAACTTGGATAAATATGACTGGGACAATAATGCTAAATTCTCTATAATATTGCCAGCAACATGCGGAACCAACCTCTTTCACTTTTATGCTTGTCCTCAATGATAAAAATCAAATACAATTCCTGACTGAAAACAAGTATATTAATTTTGTTTCATCAGTTGCAAAGTGAGTAATTATTGAACAAAATGGCTGTACATTTTTTCCATGAAAATACTGGTGTCATCAGCCACACTAGAATAAGCACAAAACATTTCCGTGGTAATTAGTAGAGTTGGTCAGGGTTTCTAGAAGTCAGAAGGGTTTACAAATAGACCGACACACGTTAATAACTTTGATTATAACTCTTATTATCAATTTCAGCACTGATAGGTAACTGCATGGATGGTAAAATTTAAGCTGCTTGTATGCTAGTAGAACTTGATTGTTTGTCTACCCTGAGTTTGCAGAAAAGGAATATGATCCTGGTTAGAAGAAGCAAGTCTGTATGCAGACAGACAAATGTAATCTCTTCACTAGAATTGCACTGATCTGCTAGGATTAAGTCAAATAGCAGAGTTGATTTTGTCTTTAAAATATAATTTACTGACACTTCATAAAAAAATGAAACTACAACTACCTTTGAAATAGGATTTTTTTTTTTTAAATCTTAATTATTCAGTTATGTCTTGAATTACAAATTGGTTGTGCGTGAATTCTAATTGTGTCTGATATCTGGTATAGGGTTATTCTGCAGATAGCATAACCAGCTGCAGAATTTAATGTAATCTCTTAAAAGATGCAGAAATACTAATCTCTGAACAGCTTATCTAGAGGGTATTTCTATGCTGTAGTCAGCTAAGAATTTTAAGTGAAGCAGGGTATTCAGTGTGATACTTTATTTAGCTTTAACTAGGTTCTAAATCTTGCCATAAAACTGTCATTCATTTACTGCTCCTAAAGAGTACATAATAATTTTTCTTAGGATTTGTTAAGTATTTTTTTGCCTTGTATGCTACCAATATTTATAATAGTTAGTGCTAGAAATGTGATAGGGAAAAGAAGAAATACTGCTTTCAAGCTGGTAAACTATGTCTTAAAACCATAGGGTTTGGATCACTGATTGTTAGCATGGTAATAAAATACCTGAAGAGACACTTTCTCTGTCCCAGGTGGTCGGACTTTTTCTTTTTCAGGGACTCTAACTACTCTGATCATAAGCTCGCAAGACCGAGATACATAATGGTGGGGCACTGGAGGAGAACAAGGCTTGTAGCAGGGAAATTTGGCTTTAAGGGGCTTACAGCACTGGTTTGTTAATGCTAAGATAAATAAAATTATCTTAGGTCTACGCAGTTTTGTTTATTATTTCTCTGTTGAAATTTTCATCCCTGTTTTCTCCAGCATATGAAATGCAATGTATTTGTTTAATTTCAAATAATGTTTGCTTTATAGCTACAGCTGTATCTAGAGCTGTATGTATGCAGTTAATTTAAATTAAAAAAACTCTATGTGACAGTAGATGCCATCGTATTCTAGAAATTCCAGGTGACTGCATGGAGTCTGTTAGGGAATGACTTTTTGAGTCCTGTCTAAGCTGAAAATTGACTGACAGACAAATACATTCCCCATTGGTTTTTGTGAATCGGTTTTATATGCTAAACAATACCAGCTAGGGCAGGTTACAAAGCCAGATTTCTTTTGCTTCATGCACATGGACTTTTCTCTTAGACCTTTGTATCTTGTGCATGTGCTGTTTTCTTCCTCAATTAAATTGTTTGGAGAGTTAGATACATGTATTTGGTCCTGTGCAATAAGCTGAACCATCTGGTCCTTCTGCTTTTTTTTGCCTTGTAGTAAATCATTCTAATGTAGCTCTTGTAACGGGCTTTGAGTAAACCATTGCTCATTTTTGTTGATAAAACAGAAATACAGCTTTGGGGTGTATTTCTACAAAAATAATGCTGTTTAAAATGAAGGGTTGAGGCAACTGTTTTTTGCTGACTTTTGATGTGTAGGCATGTGAAAATGAATTGCAGAAGAACAAATTGTAAAGGTACTCCGCAAGCAGTGTAAAATACAGCAAATTAAAGAAGTGAGTAATGAAAAGCTTTATTTTCTATAAAAAAATATTATAGCATCATAGCTGCCCAAACTTAAATTTGTTACAGTAAGTAAAGATTTCTTGTGTAATGAATATTGTGTTAGAAAAAACACTTGCATCTGTCTTTTAATTATTGCTTATCACTACATGTTTCTTGTGTGTCCTTGAAGGTATGCGTGTGTCTGGGACTAAACCTATTCTCATTGAATTAAATGGCCTGTGCAAACTTCTGTTGAAATCAATGGTGTGGAGAATGAATTCACCCCATTACAGAATCTGGTCTTTAGTGGAAAGAGAACTGGGCCATTTATTTACATTCACTTGTGTTTCTTCCTCTATTTGGATGCGATAAACCAGAATATCATTCTCTCAAGTACTGTCAGTTTGAATAGCTTTACTTTTTTTTTGTCTGCAAAAACAGGGTAACTTCTCCAAACAGTTTTCAAGGGATAGATTGAAATAATTAATGCACGCCTAATGGCTACTTTGGTGGGATAACACTTTGGTTAATGGGATTAATTCCATCTTGCATATACAAGAAACTCCCAGAGGCACAAATGAGGCTACTGCAAAGCCCCTGAAAGTAGTGTTTGTCCCTAGTACCTTCCCTCTTCCCCTCTATCATATAAGGAATAGACACTAAGTCCAGATGTGAATTAATTATGAATTAAAGCTAATCTCAAAAAGGCATTTGTGTTAAGGGAGAAGTGTTTTGTTTTATACAAGCCCGTTCATTATCTGGGCAGCCCAGCTTTGTGTTACGTATTTTAAGTAGTACAATATACAACAAACAGTTCTGTGGCAAGAATAAATTTTAATGGATAGTAGAAGAAGGTTTTTCATAGAGAGTACATAGCAAAAGTAAATGCAATGCTAAGGATGCTTTTCATGTTTAGGAGAAAATTTATTTCCTGTAGGCATTTGATCATTTGCCAATCCCATCCTTTTTTTACCCCATCCAACAGTTCTGTAACTGCACTTTCCAACATTGTGCTTCAAATAAAGCTTACCTAAGCTCCCAATGTTATGAAAAATGGAGCTTGTATAATTCTCTTTGCATTCTAACTCCATCTCGGCTGCACGCAGAAAGTAAACAAATACAGTTTCCAGGCAGTCTTTTTATCTGTCTGCACATCTCAGAGGCTTCCTGATAAGGCTTTTTGTGGGAAGAGAGGGAGTGTTTAAAGTAAATATAATTTGAAAATTTTCATCCATTTTAGAAGAAGCATTAAAGACCTTAAAAGAAACATGTTTTATGAGATTGACAAGCAATTAGATCAGTGCAGTGATAGTGATGTCAAAAGTACACTTACAAAATTAGTTGGAATGAGAAAAATCAGAGAGAACACAATGTCCCATCTTAAGTGGCTGTTTCAGATATTTGCTCTAAAACTCGAAGGTATGAACAGGATTGTTCTGTGAACTGTATCTGGTAAGCGGGTGAGAGCTGCTTGTCTGCATTAAGACGCAAGGAATAAATACAAGGAATCTAAATGCTCTAGAAATAGCTGTGACATTCCTCCAGGAAAACAAAACAAAATCCAGTCATAAACAACAAGGAGGGATTTCTTTGTGTAGTGTTTCTGGAAAATCTTTTAATAAAAATCCCAAAGAAAAAACAATAGGGTAAATTCAGTGCTGTTGACAAAATTAGTTTAAATTGCTGATGATAGCTCACCTTTCCAGGTTCCTTATACTGATTTACATGACCTAGGCAGAGCTTTTCAGAAAAGGGCTTCTCTGTTTCAACACGACTTACAAAGTGCAATGTACACATACTAAACTTCACAAATAAGATCAGCATGGTAGCTTATAGCAATACGTGCGTGATCAGCCGTGTTTCCTAATGAGATCAACCTCATGCAGTCACCGTATCAGTTGGCCCTTTTCCACTAAATTTAACAGAGGGGTTAAGGTTTCAGTAGGCAATTAAGTTTCTTCAGCTTTCATGAGAACTGATGGCTGGATGGAGGGAGAAACAGCGTGGCAGCAGCACGAGCTTAGCAGGGACCTGTTTGGTTTGGGCAGCCGCTGGCCGGCTGATGGGCACCCACAGCACGTACCACTGCTGGGCAAGGCTGGCATTGCGTGACCTGCAGGGGTGTGAGGGTGGAATAAGGTGTAAGGTGTGTTCAGAGACGCTGGAATTTTTTTTTATACTGTAGGAATAAAAATGTAGGGAGAAAGGAGGCAAAGCATCTGGGGATATAAAACAGAGAATACAAATTAGTATGATGAGTGATTTCAAGATTCCCCCCTGTTTGTGCTAACTTTATGTGTCTATAATTCAGGTTGTTCTTGGTTTAATGCAAATACAGATCAACCTCTGAAATTCCATCTCTATCATCATATGTACTTGACAGTATAAAAATAATAGATCCTGCAGTGTTCGTTTTGGTGGATTGATACAAACTCTAGTACTCACTCTGCTGGATTGACTGTTACTGTAGAATATTGCCACTTTTTTCCCTTTACAGAAAAGATCTGCAAAAATCCCAGTGTGTTACTGTTCAAATACTTTCTTCTTCTGCCCCTCTGAAACCAGCATGTTCAAGAACTATATGAAATCTCAGGGTCTTTAGCACATTTCTGTCATCTTCCCATCGTTTGTTCAGCTTGCAGAACATGAGCCGGTCACTTTGTCATTAAATGCTTGCAAGAATCGATGATGATTTCCTGGATTAGAGGGAGTGCAGAATTTGGCCTGTGCTTTTCAGAAAGCTGACCTAGAGCATTGCCATGGGTCATTAGAGCTTTTTGCAACATTGTCTGTAAGTATCACTATCAAATGAACTCTGAAGTTGAGCCTCTTTTGGAAAATAATTTAATGTTATTAATAGGTCTGCAATGTAAGCTTAAATACAGAGCAGTTACCTGGGCTGTCAACAACATAGAACACTGAAACATTTAAAACTGAAAAAAAAATGCTTTTCCAGAAAGCCTACAATGCTGAGGATTTTCTGCTTTACAAAAAAATGCTGGTTTAATACCCATATTATATATACATCAACAACAGAAATTGTGATTTATTTTTTTCCTAACCCTGTACCATTATATTCTTAGGTTTGTCGTTCTTACTAATTTTAGATAGCTTTGCTTGGAAGCTCTCGTATTCCTTTTCAGCATAGTAGTTGTTATGGCCAATGAGCAATTAGAAAAAACATTGTTAATACAATAGAAATTAAGAGAATAGCTATCAGGCATGGCTGGAGACTTTGCTTAATATTTGCAAAAGTAGTTTGATACCTCTATTAACACTTCTCATCTGTTAGTGGTGATGTAGAGATAATTTTAATGTATCTATGGAATAATGGAATTAACTTGATAAATTTTAATATTAGTTGCATGCACTATAGATATGGGTAAAGCATAATCGTTTACTTTCATCTCAGTCGCAAACACTGACATAGGAAGGTTTGAACTCTTACTGTAAATGTACAGGAAATTTTCTTTGTGATGAGAGCTTGGGGTCCTTTTTCTTTCCTTGTTTTGCTTTTTCTGCAAGTCTATCTCTTCATAGAGAAGCAATTAAGAAGGTACTAACTCCTAGTGTCTGAGATTTTGAGAACACTTCAGTAATTTTGAGTTAAATTATTACTTTCGTTATTCTTATCAGTGGCAAAATAAAGGTATTGCGTAAAGTCATTAATGATAAGGAAATTCTTTCCTCCTATTTTCCTTGCACACACTCTCCTTTGTTTTGGAACAATCCTTAATTCAGTGAAAATCTAGGATAGGCTCTTCATATTTGCTGTTTCCTACCTATGTATGAGAAGGTATGTCTCAAAATATAGACTTTTTTTTTTTTCTTATCCTGTAATGCAATCTGAGATAAGGTTTTCTAAAATTGGGTGTAGTCCCTCAAGTGGCTTGTAATAAAATGTAGCAGTAGAGGCATACCAGCCACAGTTATATCACTTGACAGAGGAGCACAGGCTGCAGCAGTGAGGTGTTAATGGGGACATAAAGCCATGCCCCCTGTGCCCCACTTGCAGATCCATGACTAATCCCTTCAGCAGTGTTTTACTTTGCCATAAAATTTTAGCTGTATAGCTGCTACATGCTATGAAAATGTGAACACTCCCAAGTTAGAGGAAGATCATTTCAGAGGTGGAAGAAGCAATTCCTTCTTTTCTCAAGGGGAATTTGTGAGGGTCCTGGAGTTAAGGTTTGTTCAGAGACCCTTTGCTGAAGGGCTCCGTCAAGGACCCACGCAAGGTTTGTTGTGAAATTTCCATTTTGTGATAGCTTGTTCATTGGCTCTTTTTTATGAGGCCTGTGAAATGCTTCATGTGAGTGCTTTTTCAGAGTGGAATATCCCCCGATGGTGGTGTTATTGGTAAGCTTTGGTGAGCAATGCTGCAAAAAGAATATGCAGGGAATTAATATTACACCAAATCCTTAATCAACCTATTTCTTTACTCAGTATGTAACTGCTGTTGCCTGTTTTTTTTGTCCGTGTGTCTCCTAGCAGAGGCAGGACGTGACACTAATGGCTCCCCGTTAAGTGGGTCAGTAGCAGGGGATGGAAGGCCTGCTCTGAAACCTCTCCCTCCCCTCCCTGGTGTGTGTAGCTTCTACAATATAGGGAGCCTCAGCCGTTGGGGCCGGTATAACCTTCTTCCTGCCTGATAACCTGAGGCTGCCACTGCCTCCGTAAGATGATTTAACTGTTTCTCTGCTTGACACCAAGCTCCACTAGTAATGTCTTCACCTTCAGAAGCCTTCTTGCAAATGGATGTCTATACAGAAACCGCAATGAAAATATTTTGAGACTTCAAGTCTTAAACAGCCTGCTCCCAGTTCTCCTGCTGGATGAGCTAAAGTAAATCATGCAACCTTTCCGTGGCTTTGCATATGTCTACCTTCCTTTTGATTCAGGCATGATATTTATCTGCTGAAAAACATTATAGGAGGAATGTGTTGAAAGCCTCGGATGATGGCCACCTGGGTTTTGCAAAATGTTGCTATAGGCTTAACTTTTAAAAGTGGATGGCTTTCATTATTGGGGGTTTGGTGCCCTTCCTGACGCTGGCTCTTTTGGCACGGGTTAGATCTGGTGCTGTCAGTGAGCTTAGGTGGAAATTGATCCTGGAGAAAGGAAAGGAAAACTGGTTTCATCCCAGTAGGATTAGCTGTGATGAGTGTACAGTCATGGCTTTGACCGTACATCGAGGATGGCTCCTGTGTTGCTGCTTTGGTCCATGTTGGCTGCAACACAAGGAATTGCCTATGGGCTGACTTACATCTGTAAGTAAATAACCTTGTAGCTGCAACTCTCCCTCCAGCACCTCCGTTCTTAGCTTGCATTGTTGTGATGGAAAAGTTTGCTACTTCTCTTCTCTGTTTGCAGCTGATTGGGAGAGTTGCAATTGAGCTCAGTCTGAAACAGCCCTGTTAAGTCTCTTGTTGGGCTTGTGCATCTCTGCATTTAGTTTGACGTGAGCTGTGAAATCATAGTAGTGCTCCCCAGCACTGAGACAAGAAAAAAATGCACTGATAGGTCTGTGCTTGCTGACTGACTCTGAATGCTTTGTGCGCAGATATTACTATTACTTTATGACTTTATTAAAGCTAGTAGAAAGCCATTTCCCACCCGTAGTGATAGCCAGCATAAGCTTAATGACTTTTGGAAGTCTGAAACTAGGATAAAAGGGAGTGGGGGGTGCCTTAAAGTCTCCCAGTTGGGAACGTTCTTCATGTTACCAGTGTATTTGATTACTGGAGCCGTCGGCAGCGAGCTAGCTGCAAGCTGTTTAGCATAATCATACTTCAACTGCTCTTTGTAAAGTCTAACTTAAAAGTGCTAGTTTAAAGTGCTAGGGAAACGTCTGCCAAGTCTGTGAGGTGCTCGCTGAACAAACACATCTGATTGCGATCAACAGCACCTTGTGTCTGACTTAAGTGTCTCTTTCTTCAGCCTTGTGGCATGTAGTCTCTTTGGGATTCCCGGTGAACCGAGATGTGTAGACTGAATTCTTTTAAGTAGTCCTTCATCATGTGCATTGGGTTGTAGAAGCTCAATGTGGAAAGGCCACCTGATAGTAAATCAGTCTGGGGTGAGTTACTGTTGTGGGATGCACAGACAGAATTGGTAGGAGACAGGAAGGGGTAAGTGACCTAGAAACAACCATTTGAGTAAGTCTTGCCTCTTGGGACACTTAACACCAGATTGGATTAGACAATAGAAAATTTACAGCAGGGAACATCTTTTGCATTAAATAGATCAAACTTCTGCTATTCCTGATGAAGATGGGTCTAGTAAAAGTACATGTTGAATCTAAAACCCCAACAAAGGCTGAAAGCTGCCCAGCTTGTATCTGTCTCCTGAGCTTGTTGGATATCCAGGTTCTGCAATTGCCCTGTGCATGGTTTGCTGTCTCTAGGAGGCAACAGCAGGTTTGCTTCAGGAAAGCCCTTTGCACCAAGTTCTTGCAAAACTGAGAAGTGAAAGCAGTTGCTTTTTCTGAGAATGACTGACTGTTTTGGTGAAGTGAGGAGTCCCCTTCCAGAGATGAGCAAGGCACTCCCCTCCCTTCCGTTTCTGACGAGGCTCTGGAGGGATTTGGAGGGCGAAAGTTTGCCCTATTTAATGATATAATCAAAGTTAATCTTCTTCACCTTCAGACTGGAAAGTTAGACTATTTATTGTTTTCTGCACATACTGGGTCCTCTTCCCACAAATCAGACAGCCATTGGAGATCTTCCTGTTTTGCTCCTGTTACGGTACCCTGGACTTTTTATTAGTCTTTATTCCATGACGTGCTAGAAAATGTTTGGCCCTTTGTGGCATTACAATCTTTTCACTTTTTTGAATCTATTTCTTCCCAAATAAATCTGAAGGAACCTTGCATTATTTGAACTTGTGATGGTGCCTCCCTGAAAGGGATCCTAGAAGGAGTATAAAGAGCTCACAAGGATCCTAAAGCACCTTGACTTGATCTCATGTTTCCATAGTGCTAACATGCTTTGGCATAAAAAAGTTAATGACCTGAAATTCTTTCCTTTCTAAAATGTAATTATTTTGGCTGCCTAATATCTGGTATTGTAACGTGAATCCTGATCATATCAGCAGTTTGCTCCTTGGCTTTGAAGCTGAGGACAACAGCAAACCATAATGTTGAACTTCATGGGCACGAGCTGTGCTTTTGGCCTTGTTGTGTTTCATAAATCTGTGATGATGACAAATACAAGAGTCTTCCTTGGTGCTAAAAGAACTGGTGGTGAGAAAAACAAAACAACAGTAGTCTAAACAGCTTTTAACTTTTTTGCTAGGGCAAGTGGCTGGTATAAAAAGACAAACCTGGACATTTTTTCAGGCAGCAAACTCAATGGCGTTTTGCTGTGGTGGGGTTATGGTATCTTTCTGTGTTAAGAGCCTGATGGCTTTCATTGGGTGTCTTGGTTTTGCAGATATGGTGGTGGGAAGGTTTTATGTTGAAAGTGTTACTTGGCCCTGTAATCTTAGTATAATTTAATGATCATCAAGACTTTCTTTAGTTTCAAGATAAAGGGAGAAGCTTCCTGACTTCACGCACTTGGTTTGATGCAAGGGGTGCCTTTCACTTCACTTGCTTCTGTTAACTGGCTACCGTGCAGATCGGAGCTGTTAATACACCATGTCTGGTGTAATACAGGCCTTTTCTTTTCTCAGTTGTTTTTGTTCAGACTTTTTCCATTGATGTGCCCAAACAATGGCATGGAGGAGCTTCTTCCTTCTGCAAGAGAAGGAGGATTTGGCCTCTGCTTCTTCTTGCAGAGTCCCATGTTTGTTTATTATTTGTATCCATGAGTAAAAAATATATAAATACAAAGAAATAAAACCCAGGATAGATGTGTTTCTTATGAACAGGATTATCGTTCATAATTTGAGGTGGCTAACTTTTAGGCACTTAGTCTGGGCTGTCTCTTCAGATGGAAGCCTGTATACACTTGAAGTGGAGCACCGTGTGGGGGGCTCGTCTCTCTTCCCTTTCTGCCCTGAGCCCGGGCAGCTGTCTTGGCTTCAGCATCTTGTTTTCAGACAGTGGCAGCGAGGCAAGATCTGTCATGCCCAGCCTCTCCCTGCGTTCGACCTCCGTAAAGAAAATCTGGTGGGCGCCTGGTGTGTGGCGTGGTGGTGGTAGCACCCACTGCTGTGCAAGTCTGTCCCCCAGAGGGCTCTGGAAACACAAACCTGCAGCAAGAGGTTTTTGGAAGGTGAGGGGTAGACGTGAGGTGAATTGCATGCAGCAACCGTGAGTCCCTCAGATTACTCTGGTGCAGGACGGTGGTGTCTGAGAAATGCTGACTGCTTTGCCCCAAGGTGTAGCTGTGGCAGCTCTCGGTTGTTGGGAGAAGGCACTACAGTTTCTGCCTTTAAACACCCTTGTATGCAACTGTGGTTGCATCAATAAATCTCTTGTGCTGGGATTGGTTTTCATGGGCTTCATTGAGAAACTCAGTTTTAGGGAAGATAAAACTCTTCGTTTATAACTGTGTTACTGAATTTTGGTAACCCCTAAAAGTAAAATTCTTAAATGAATCACTTAATGAGGGCCATGGGAGAGAGAAAATTTTATGGTGGACAGATGTGATCTGAATTTACAAGTAGTTCAGCTTTTACGGTCTGTATTTCTTAAACTATTACCAGGAATTGTAGTCTAACTCAATCCAGATGCACATGAAAAATGTTGGAGGGGTAAAATCCTGTTTAAAAAATAATGCATTGGCATGTCTCAAGGGTCCGGGTTGTGTTCCAGTGATTCGCTTCAGCAGATCCCTGTTGGGACTGGCTGCACTGAGCCAACAGTGGGGGCCAACCCTGCAGCCCGGGCCCCGGGCAGCCTCAGGGTGCAGCATCCACCGATCGGGCCATGTTTTGGAGCGGAGCCACGTGTCTGGACGTGGCTTTTGGGACTCCCTGGCTGCCTCCGAGCCTGAGGCAGGGGAGCGGCTGGCAGCATGTGCAGGCAGCCGGTGGGCAGGCGGCTGGAGATAAACCCATGGCCACATGCAGGAAGCTGGTGCTGGGCCTGAGATGGGGGATTGAAACCGCTCCCCGAAACCACAGCGCGCAGGGCCGGCTGCCACGCAGCGCTCCCGAGGCGGGCGCCCGCAGCACGGCCTCCCTCGCCAGCCCCCAGGCTTCCTCTCCTTCGCCTACCGGCCTTGCTGTCGGTCTGTTGGTAGAGGGTTTTTTTTCACTCGCTTGTCTCTAGCAGTTGGTGTGAATGGCTTTTTTTTATTTCCTTTTTTTCTTTTTCTCCCCCCTCCCCCCCTTCCTTTAAAAAGTAAAAGCCTGCAGGGGGTTGTTGTGGGGGCACGGGCAGTGCCGCTGGGGAGCGTGAATGTGGAGCAGGACAAGGGATGTGTGACAGCCTGGGGTCCAGGTGACCTGCAGCGGCCTGAGAGAGTGCCCGGTGTAGAGGAAGGCAGGGCTGCATCGCTGGGTGGGAGGAGAGAAGAAGAGGGGGAACAAAAGTCCAGGCCTTGGAAGGAGGAGGTGCTGGGAAGAAACTTTTCAGCAGCAGAAGCGCAGCTTGGGAGAGTCTCAAATGTGGTGGCAGGCACACCTGGGGTTTGGGATTGAGAAGGGCTGGCAACCTTGTCACAAAATGCAGCAGTGCTCCCCTTACTGACTCCGTCTCCTTTCCTGCTGCCTCATCTGCTGTGGCTTTGCCAGTCCTTACTCAGCCTGTGTCAGCTCCTTGTACAAAGCTTTCCACAGCTTCTCCTGTACAAGCTCCTAAAAGACCCAGTAATCACCTAATGCTGTAAGTTGCATAGTTTGTTTCTGGTTTTCCTTAACATCCCGGTGGTCTACGAGTAAACATCATCCCCGCTGTGCAGTGGGAGATCTAACTCTGCAGCTACTTACATAGGAGCAAGTGTAAGTGCAAACTTACTAATTGTTATTCCTTCAGAGCTTGCTTCCCTCCTGAGCAAGAGCACCGCTTTGACCTCATCCTTAAGCCCTTGTGTATTTGTGTACCTGGATGTCAACTTGTGACTCAACTCCATTTTGATGCCTGGAGAGAGAGAGATGCCGTTTGTCTGAGCCACGTTTAAGCAGTAAGCTTGACATCATTTAAAATGCAATGTAACTGTATTCCCCGCTGGCCTGTGGCTTGACATTAGCCATGACACATGGCTGCACTGAGGCATCTTGCCTTAAAACCCTTCCATATTTTACTGGACTGCTGAAATTCGGACTGGTAAAACACAGGTACATGAATATTGAAAAGATGCTGTGCAGCTCATAGCAGGCGATGGGTAATCTGTAAGGTTAACAGAGTGGGAATTAGGGAAATGTTTATTATTTGTGCTTTGCTCTGCTGAGGCAGCTGAGCGTGACTGCTCCCTCAAGCCTGGCAGGCTTGGCTCTGCCCTGTTCCCATCACCAGCCCATCCACTGCAGGGGTACGACCTTGGCCTCAGCCCCCCAGACGACAGCTCAGGGCTGATGAGGGGCAGAAACTACATGCTGGTGGTGCCTAAGGGACTGGCTTTGTGTTTGTGTGTGTTGTGCAAATATTGAAGAGGCAGTAAGCCCTCCTCTAGCGATTGAAAAACCTATACTGATCCTGTTCACATGAATGGATGCTCACTCTTAACTGCTGCTTGTTCATTATGCTTCGTATCTCTTTGACCTTTGTTTCAGTAGGCTTTGTATCTTTTGTCTCTTTCTCACTTTTTAATCTGAAAAGCTGTTGCAAAGGTTATTATTTAGAAAGTGGTTTGTACCCCTTTGTTTTGATTTTTTTTTTTTTTTAAAAAAACAAAAACCAAAACAGAAATAAAACATAGTAAGGAAGGAAAAGACATGAACTAACTAATTTTCTTGGTTTGTTTCTAAACGTTGGACTTTATCATTGTCTCAATACTTGTTTTTCCAGCAACCATCACAGCCAGACTATGCCTAGCAGGATTCCCCTCCTTGGGCAACTTTAATCCATTACCTGGGGTGCCAGAAGCCAGGCTGCCCCAGATCAGCACTGTGTAGGTTGACCATGGCGGACACAGAGCTACAGCCAAGGCTCCTGCACTCTTGACTTCTCCTCCATAGTCCTCTATGTCTCCTGCTCAAGCTCCTCCTGGTCTGGGGAGTTTATTAGCGCTGGAGAAATACTGGACTTGAGATGACAGTGTGAACATGCCCTGGGAAGAGGAGAGTCAGGGCCAGGATCCCCAAAGCCTTCTTCAGCAGCATCTCGGATACCCCCAGGCTTCCTCGCTCTGGCTGGCTCTTGCTGGGCTGCTCACCTTCCTTACATTATATTTCTGACCTGGGCCCAGCGCTGGAAAACCCTGCACTGCTTCTGGACAGATCCAGCTCGAGTCCAGGGCATGCTGGGGCAGACTGCTGCACTTGCACAAAAGGAGCTGAATTACTGCTGCATCGTTGGGCTATGCTGCATCAGCATGGCCCAATGGGCCACGGAGAGACCTCAGCACACGGAATGGTCCCAGTGTCAGCACTGGAGTAACTCAGCACCTTGAAGCACTGCGCCGAGTGGTTCCACTACCCCCCATCACATGTGGTTAATAAGAATTGCCATACTTTGTTCACCTTAGGAAGGAGGTGAATCATACCAATTATTTGCAATTTATCTTCATCGAAGGGCTTCACAGGCTCTTGATCATTCTTGACTTTCTCTTTTGAACTCCCTTCAATTCTTTGTACAAAGGACATCGCAGATTAATTTTTTTAAGTGGTTTTTTTGTTTGTTTGGGTTTTGTTGGTTTTTTTTTTTTTTGAATAACTGCAATACAGCTTTTCTTTTGGGGAAGACCTGGAGCTGCATACTGGATCTATAGTTACTTAGTCCTTTTGACCTGAACGGTTTTGATTGTTTCTTTTAAGCTACATTTTCAAACTTACTACATGTTTACAAACTGATACAGGGGCAGTTTCATCAGTTTTACCTGCTGAAAACCAACAATATCACTGTGCCCTGCTTGATGCAGTCATAGTATAAACATATGCAATGAATATCAACAACATCTGAGTAACAATTTTATTGAGCTCTCAATTAGGGTAGAAGTAGATTTTTCTCCCTCAGAAAAGTTTTAACACTTCTTTTAAAAACAAATTAAAAAAAATTTCTGGGGGTGATCCATCTGACAAGAGGCAGCCAGTTGAGGTTCCTGTGAAGGGAATTCAGGTTTAAAACCTTCCTCTCAAACCAAAAGCACATCAGGGTATCTCATGGATATGTCCTGACATCTGGGGCTAAAAGTCTGTCTCTCCTGCCCATTGTTCCCTTCTCACGATTAATGGTCTTCAGCATCTCCAAACTGGGAGCCCAAGAGAACCATCACAGAGAAGATACTGTAGCTTTATGGTTACAATATATAACCCGGGATACGGGAGATAAATTTTCAAATTCCTCTTCTGAATAAAGGGTAGTGTCAATCTTTCTTTACATTTAACACAAAACTTTGTCCCGAGAAGCTAAAATTTTGTCCAAATGGATGTATTTTTCTCTCACACACACACAAGTTTTAGTTGATGAAGGAATCCCTAACCAGGCCTAGTAATGAATCCCTGCAGGAGATGCTGCTGGGTTTTCCCAGAAAATAAATGCTGTGTGTGAGGCTTTCTTGCAGCAACTGCAGTGTTAGTGATCCTTGGTCATCTCCATGCAGAGCCTGCGCTTGCTCCTTGACCTGTGCCACAGGGATCAAGAGCCTGTGCTCTGCGGGTGGGAAACTCTGGGTAAAATGTCCTGTATTGGTTGAGGGAGGTTGCAAACATCTCCATCCCTGGAGAGACTCTAACTCAGCTGGCTGAGGTCCTGGACAGCCTCGTCTAACTGACCCTGTTTAGAGAGAGGGTTGGACCTGCAGTGGTCCCTTCTGACCTAAGTAATCCCATGATTCTTATTCAGATTTCCATCTCCTTTGCAAATGGACAGACTTGCCCTCATACTGGCTATATTTTCAAGCAGCACTGCCACATTTATGCTGTCGAGCACCCAGTGACACAAATGGCCTTGTTTGTTGATGTATCTGATGTTTCTGTACAGATGCTGTACCAGTTCTTGGACTGACAGACCCAAGACTCTGCTACTTACTGGATGGCTTCCTCTTCATTTACGCCGTCGTCATGACAGCCCTTTATGTGAAAGCAAAGGTCAGTCTATCCAAACACTGATGCATTTGGCTTTGGTGGTGTAATGAAGCTGGGCTTAGCTGGAAGGTGGGGGTGGAGAGGAAGCATGCCTCTTCGAATAAGACTTTTTTTTTTTTTTACTTTCCTCCTTTTCTGGCGCCAGTCTGAGCAACCTGCGGGAGTTCTTTCTGAGGGCTCATGTATGGAGGGGAAGAGTGTATATGAGAGTGTTTTGACGCTACATTTACGGATGCTGTCAGAGATTCTGGGTATTGTAGCTGGGAAATGCCTGATCAACAGTGATGTGGTTTCTTCTTCTGCTTTGTCATTGGAAACAGAGGAAGGGATATACAGAAAATTGAGGATAAATGCCAAGCTTGTGAAGGATATTTTAAAAGTTCTCAAGAAGTCAGACATCTTTGCTAGAATGGGTGCAATGATGCAAATGATATAACCCCAACAACCACAGGAGAGTCAGGGGGTTGGGACAGACACAACTTACTTGATGGGCTGTTGTTACCATCCAGCAGCTGTTCAGCACCTAGGGAGACACACGCTGGCTTTGGTGCACTTGCACGGAAGCAGATAACACGGTGTGATGGGGGCACGTACATTTCCAGACACGCAGGTGCTCTGAGAGCTCCGCTAATCACAGGAGTGGAGCGCTCTGCTTCTCCCTGGCACAGGGCGCTGCAGTGCAGTGGTGCTTTCAGCCAAGCCTAAGCAGGCCAAAAGGTTTTGTGGCCGCTGCCTACACATCTGGCTCAGCCTCCCCGCAGAAGCAACAGCTTGCTGCGCTTGGGATCTCAGCTTGCTCCTCGCCGGGTCGTGGCTGAGATCACCAGCAGGAGCCCTGACGGGGTGGTGATGTGCTGCTGCTGGTGCCCCACTGGCTCTGCGGTGGGATGGTTTCTCAGGGCTGCAAAGCCAGTGCTGAACCCGGAGGGAGGGATGTCTGGAGAAAATGAGCAGACCCTGGTAATGGCGGAGGAGAAACCTTTTCTGTTGCCAGTGTAAATCCTGACTGCAGATGACAGCGCTGCTCTGGGACTGGAAGTCTTTGAGACTACTCAAGGGATGAGCTGCCAGGACACACAGCGCGGGCCCTGTCCCTGCCCACAGGAGCTGGGCACCTCGCCCGGTGCCATGCAGGCATGCTGCAGCTGAGGAGGGCTCAGCAAAGCATCCAAGGAGGAGTGTCAGCCTGGCACCAGGACCTGCCGCAGCGCGCTCGCCAGCCGCTCTGCCTCCCCCACCCAGAGTGTGTCTTCAGCGTGCTGTGGCCGGGGCAGGAACTTGTGTGGTTTCTCCCACTGGGGCTCCCGGCAGGGGCAGAGCTGGAGCTGGAAATGGCTCCTGGTCCGAGAAAGTGGCCCTCGCCCTCAGCTCTGGGAGCGCTCGCTGTCCTCCTGGTGTGCCTCGCTGGCTGCTGGTGACAGGCCGAGCGCTGAGCTGCAGCAAGTAACCTGCTGAATGAGGGAAGGCGGCAGAAGGAAGGGGAAAGCCATGCCTGTGGTTATGCCAAATCTCACAGCAGCAGAGGCGCTGCAGCTAAAACACCGCCATAAAGCACCAAGAAGCTGGCAGGGCATTTTCCGAGGGGCCTCTGTCTTATCCCAAACCTAGGGCTTCTTTATAAATCTTCCAAACTGTGTCATATCTCTCCCCTCACCTCCTGGCCAAAGGAATTGCATGTGGAGGCTTTTGCTAAGGGCACAGCCTTGTCTCTGTTGTGAGCTTTTTATTTGTGCACCACACAGACAATGCATGTGAACATTAGTGCTTCGCTGCAAGAACCATGGGTTAGATGCTTGGTAAATTACTGACCCCACCAAAGGTTCAATGGCGATAATGGCACTTTCATGGAGAAACTTGTAATTACTACAAATATGATTTTAAAAAAAGAAAAGTCAAGTTTATCCTATGCCTAAAAACAAACCCATCTAGAAAGTTGTTTTTAATAAAGATTTTTAACGTATGATAATAACTCAAGAAGGTTAAAGCAATACAGAATGTAGTTTGACACTGTTTTTTGAAAGGACGAGAACACTGCTCTCTCTGACCCAAACCTGCCCTTTTTTCCTGAAAGTTTGGCTCAGCAATTAACTGCTCATAAATATTTTACTGTCTCTCTGCTCATGGTATGGTCTCTCTTCCAGCTTAGCCAGGCCTCTGAACCACAGCTGCAACCAGGCCAGGATGATGTGTATAACGTAAGTAACTACTGGTTTTTTGTTTGTTTTCAAATCTGCTACCCAGACAGGCCTTTTGGGGCACTTACAGACACTGAATTACCTGTGGATCAGAAAAACTTTGGATGGCCCAGCTCATGAAAGCGCTATGCCCACGTGTGCAGCACAGCACTTGTATGGAGGAAAGGGCAGTGTCTGTTGGCATTTGTCTGGCTGGATGCTAAATAGGTATATGGGCGGTAGGTTCCTGATTTGATCCACCGAGCTGAAGGTATACCAGGAGCCCAGGCTGTTTCAGAGGCAGTGCTCAGTGTGCTGCACCACGTAACACACCTGCGACAGCTGTGTGTGTGTGTGTGTGTGTGCGCGCGCACGCAGCCACCGGACTGTTAGAGATGATGTGTGGAGCCCAGTTCCTCGCCCGGCCCTCGGCAGCTGGTTGCTGCTCTCGCTGATCGCTGTTCCTTGGGTGGCTCGCAGGCACGACACCATCCCTGTTGCCGATGTTATTTGATGTGGGCTGGAGAAAGGGCACATGCCCAGGAATGCTGTGTTGCCGCCTTTGGGTGACTGTAGCTCTTGTATCATCATGTGTGTGGAGCCCGAGTCCTCACAGCCCGGCTGTCTCCAGCCTGTAGCCTTCCTGTTGCCCTGCAGCGAGACCTGTGTCGTCCTTCTGCTGTGCCCTGAGCACAGCCAGCGTTAGATGGCTCTTTAAGCAGTGAAAGAGAACGGAGATAAGATCCTGTCTGGCCTTCCTAGCTAAATTGCTCACTCATGGCAACATTAACCTCTAGCTATTTTTGCTATGTCTGGTTGTCTTTTAATATTTTTTTCTCTCACACTTTTGACCAGAGCCACATCCTGTGATGAGTTCTGCTGTTTAACTGTGTCATGTACGAACACTAATGCCTTTTGATCAGTTTAAGAAGTGTTGCCTGTCACCTTTCAGGTAGCATTCTGTCAGCTGTGTTATTCTGACCTGAAATCTCTCCTTTGTCCTCTTCCAAGGTAACCTTTCCCAGCTAAGAAATGTGTTGGGCATAAAATTTCTGCAGCTTTTTGATGTAAATTTAGACAAGCAGCTCTGCAAGAAAAATCAAGCTCGTGGATCTTCACCCACTAGGAAAGAAAACATGCAAGTCCGAGTCCCTCCCCCTCATGCTCTCTCATTTTCAGCTCATTTCTACTTAAGAAAGGTTCTTGATGCTATGGCTTGCAGTTTTGTGCTGCACAGACCACTCTGTCATTTCTGTGACTTTATTCATAGACATTTTTGTTGACAGTTGCATTAAGGGGTAAAGATAATTTCTAGCTCAGTTATAGTACTCATGAAGTTGGACACCAAGCTGGGTTCCCTTTCTTTCCCTGCGTTAAGATCTATTTTCTCATGATCCTAATCTCCATCACTGCTTCTTGCTTTCTTGTTTCAGAAACTGTCACGTGGACACAGAGATGAATATGATGTTCTGGGGGCAAAGCGAGGTGGAGACCCCGAGCTGGGCGGGAGACACCAGGTAACTTCTTTCCACACATGAAACTTCTTTCTTTTAATCTGGTTCCTTCCTTCTCATGTCTAACCGCTGTTCAGACATGCAGGCAGTCATCATGCGTTTGCTACACATAAGTGCTTTCCTGGAGAGGGAACGGCAAAATCTGTGTAGTAATTCAGGCGGCTGGTAGCGTGGCGGGGACAAGAGTGTAAATCTTCCCCCCTCCCCTTTGATCTTTGCCCCTCGCAGAACCCCCCGTCGCTTTGCTGAGAGCTTGCAGCCACCCAGAATAGGAAGTGACACCCAGCCTCGGGGCGGATGTGGAGAGGGCAAGGCAGGAGTGGGTGTTTCATGAGAGCTCGTGCACGTGATGCCGCCAAACAAGTGCCAACAAAGTAAAGCAGCAGCCAAAACAACTGTTTCTGCTGCAGAGCCCAACAGTTTCAAAGGAAAAGGGAGGGGAAACCTGCATCAGCATGCAGGGCTTGCCTGCAGGTGACAGCTGTAGGGATTAAACAGAGAAGAGCTAAGTTTTATCAAATTTTCCAGAGAACAAGTTGTCTTAACAGAGCCTTGTGGGTGGAGGCAAGATGGGCCGTAATGGTCATGGCCTGTCCATAGGGCTGTAGCTGTGCCAGAGCAAATGCCCAGGCACATATAAGGTGATGGGGGAGGCTGGGAGTGCAACACGTGGGCAACTTTCTTCTTTTGTTTTACAGCAGAGAAGAAAGAACCCTCAGGACACTGTCTACACTGTGAGTAGAGAGAGCTGGAGGGAGAAGAAAGCTGCTTTCAAAGACTTGACTTCCTTTCTACCCCCCTTTTTTTGCTGGAAAATTTCTGCTCCCTTCTCTATGATGGGAGAAAAACATTGACTGCCTGGGCAGATGGGAAAAAGATTTTGGATCAAGATACCTGCTGATCCCTTTACATTAGCTGTTAGTGACTAACCAACCTGCATCCCATGCGACTGATGTGGCAGTTTTCATGTGCTTGTTCTCCAGCCTCTCTGACTGCTCCCTGACAAAGGCCAAATGCCAGTGCATCTAAGAGTGGCTGCTTAGGAGCCTCTTGATTAAATTGATTGACCTTGGCTAAATACAGCGGCCTGTGCTCCAAAGGACACATACATGAATTATAATGCTCACGTCTTAACTTGAGTCTTTCTGGGTGTTCGGTGCTTGCTGAGAAATGAGCTTGTTTCCAAGACTGGCTGTCAGTGTTATTGAATCAGATGCTCTGGTCATTTGGGAACTGCTTCCCTGGATGGAGGAAGGAAGAGCTCCTCTTTCTTAACCTTCACCCTGCAGTGTTATGCCTTCCCTTTTCTCTGGGCCTGAGCTGCACGTTTGGGTTTGTCTCCTGAACAAATGCTGCTTACAAGCTTTTCTTTGGAGAGCTTTGATTGCAGTCCCTGGTGCCAGTCTAGATAAATGACTTGGTTGATGGCAGAGCTATATTAATTTAAATGTTCGGAGACAATGTGATATTGATATGCTAAGCAGATTTGGTCATGTATAGATCAACTTAAATGCAGGTTGGTCAAGTCCCACCGCTGTCCCTTCTTCTCGGACTATTTTGAAGTTTTGAAGGCAAAGCAGCCCCAGAAGCACAGGCTGGAGTGCCATCACCCAGGGGCTGGCTTGGCTTTTCTAGCAAGACACTGACTCTTTCCCCCTCTCTGCTTGCAGTCACTGCAGAAGGACAAGATGGGTGAGGCGTACAGTGAAATCGGCATGAAGGGAGAGGTGAGTCCTACTTTCCTTCCTGGTGAAAGCCCGGGATGAAACATTCGTCGTGGCCACTCCCTTACAGAGCTGTAGCCCCGGCTGCACGTAGCTGCCTTGCACAGTTTGGTCCCTGTGTTGCACAGCACCCACAGGCACAGCTGAGAGCAGTCACCTACTTCCTGTAGTAACCAGTGTGTTTGGTGCAGCAGTAAATCCGATGTGTAGCTACAGCGTTCTAGTAGCCCTAGAACAAGGTGGAAGTTGGGCAGTAGGCTTTGGCCCATCGGTGTAAGAACACAGCCCCTACCCCAGCAGTGCCCCTGGATGCATCGAGTAATGTTACGGGAAAAGATTTCAACTTAAAATTCTGACAGCTGCCCCAGCTGAGGAGGCAGAGGGTATGAGATGGGTGAGGAATAGTTGAAGGAAACGTCTGGTTTCAAGCACTGCGACATCTGTGGCCCAGCAACTCCCAGTAGTTGAGCACGTTCCTCCAGAGCCATTCCGAGCTGGAGGGTCACAGTTTCCCCGCTGCGGGCTGCCGAGGCTGGCCTGCTTTATAGGCACAGGTGAGCATTTGCAAGCTCCTCCTTGTGCCTGTCTTCAGACCGGTATGGGGGAAACATTCTCCTCCTTCCTCCACATCCACTCTCAGACATTTAAGAAGGAATACATGCGTTATGTCTCAAGCTAGCAGCAAATGGAGTTTTAGCTCTGTGCACAAACTGCTGGGGGAAGGAAGCTTGTGTTGAGAACAAACCATCTGGGGACACTGTTTAAGGCAAAACAAAAAATTCTATTTTATGTCAAAGTGTCTTATATATAACCTTTCACTTCCCTCTGAAATGTGAAAAACAGGGCATTTCAAAACAAAGTTTAGTGTTGAGAAATGCTGAAGCAACGCTGATGTTTAATCCCCTCCCCTTTTTTATTCTAATGTCCCTCTGCCACAGTCAAGCTCAGTTTACGATCTGTGGGTTTAGAAAGTCACGCCTTGTTTCTATGAATGCTTCTATTACTGGGGGAAGGTGGGAACACCAAAACCCTTGTCTCCTTCTAGATATATGATCATTTAACAGGCTGCTGCAGTTTTAATCGTGGCAGGCACTACTCCTTGCCCCTGTTCGTGTCGGTCAGGGCCCTGCTGCAGTGGGGCAGTTATGACAAGCCCTGGGCTTGACGCGAGGCTCCATCCAGGAGGCTCTGAGCTCTGCTGGCCCCAGTTCTCACCTGGAAATCGCACTCTTGTGTGTGATTTGGCTGCCCTGGAAATGCAACAGCAAGCGGCTTCAAGGGGAAGATTTTTCTTTGTACCTGGCTGGTCCGAGTGACCTTGTTTGTGTGCCCTACTTGCACCATGACATCTGAATTCTGCACGACTTTGTCCTCAGCCAGCCTTATCTGCAGTTCCTTTGAGCGTCTAGAACACTTACAGAATGTGTGCTGCAGAATTTTCTTACTTATCCATGGCTCCTACTTATCCTCCAATAGCAGACAGAGGCCCTCGGACACCAGGTGACACGCAGCAACTCAAAAATACAGCCCTGTTTCTTCCAAGTGTGGCTTCAGCTCATAAAACAATCGGTGCCTATAGGAACACTGCCAAATCTCTATACATACAGCAAATCAAAGAAATAGCAGCATTATACCAGTATGACAGGAGAATATGTCAGCAAGCCACGATAATTTCCTTTTATTTCCAGTCCTCGCTCTCTTCTCCTTCGCAGCCCTTGCAGCATGTCTGGGCAGCTCCAGACTTTGGGAGGTGCTTTCCTTCCTGTGCCACGGGTGTCCAGGCCGAGCACAGCTGCTGCCCCTCACTACAGGATGGGGGAAGTCAGGGGTTTCTTTCCTTTTGCATAATCGGGAAAGCACTCACTGATTGATGCTTGTTTTTCTTCCCCAAACCAGCAGAGGCGGCGAGGCAAAGGGAATGAAGGTGTCTACCAGGTAGGCAACACATCCAGCAGCTGCTCCCCTCATCTGTCTTCACAGCTTAATTGTAGCCTGCAGTTACATATCTAAGCACACTGTTAGCGACGCGTGATGAAGCAGAGCTTTCCAAGCACCTTCCTGAGGGGAGTTACCCCACGGCTGGCACGTTGATAAAGTGGCTGCACGTTCTAAATATAACTGGCAAGAACGCCTGTTTAGCTGCTCTGGTAGGAACCATTTCCCTGGTCCCACATCTTGGAGAACCACCTTTGGCTGTGGCAGACGCATAGAGTTCTGTCTCCAAATTGTTCACTGCTGAAATGGAAACCCTCAGGATGCTGAACTGCTGTTGTAACTGCAAGGAGCAGTGGTTCAGCCCCTCTCACTACGGCGTACAGAGCACACACGGGTCAGCACCTCCCATCCTGTGGTGCACGGGGAGGGTTTCGGTGTTGCGCACACCTACCGGAGGGCAAGGGGTCCATCGATAAGGCTGTGTTTGGGCCGCAGTGCGTAACTGTTCCAAAATGCATTTTACTTTCTGTAGAAGCCCGTACACTGCCGCTGACGTCTCAAAATGACAAAAATAAAATATATATTTAAAAGCTTTTCTGATGCAGCACATGCCAGGGGGTTTTCCTGTAACGTGGCATAGTTGTAGCCTCATGGCACCTTTCTTCAAAACCTGCTCTACTGAGATAGTGCTTATCATCAGCTACCTGTGACTATCTTATCAATGTACTCTGTATACCACTAAATATTCATAGCAGAGGAGTGAAGAGTAGCTACAAGTTCTACAAGCAGGCACCAGGTGTCTTACTAAAATCCTCACTCTTGGGAGCCCTGGTTACCTCTGCCCTGGCAGTCTCCTTCCTGGGGTTCACAGCCACCTGAAGCCGCGCTGCCAACTTACCCAGAGTTGCATCTGACTGACTGCTCTTCCAAATTAAAGAGCAGTCCAGAGAACAAAGTTCATGATTTGATGTCTATTCATTCCGTTAGCAGGCAAAGCTCACCCTAGCATCAATTTGCTCTTAATAGTCAATAATACGCAAATAAAAGGTACTCTAAAGACCGGTGAGGATGAGTTGCTATAGTCATATGTTCATAATGGTTATTCAGGCATAGGAATCATTCACGAGTAAAACCTCAGTAGGAAAAAAAAAAATTTAGAATTATGCTACAGAGCCCCTGCCACCCTCTTTCAGTCCAGTCAGCAAGGGAGAATGAAGCACTCACACCTCACCTGTTGTTCTCTTTTCTAGGGACTCAGCACAGCGACCAAGGACACTTACGATGCTCTCCAAATGCAGCCCTTGCCTCCCCGCTAAGCAGGAGTCAGCGAGGGGGTGGGCAAGAGAGAGAGATGCCCACCTGTGCTGGGGAGGAGAGGAAGGAAAGCCTTGGTCATCCAAAACAAGCACTGTGTGTTTTCTCAGTGCAGCGATCTACTTTGGTCGGTGCACAGAGGCAGTATGTCTGGGCTCAGTCAGTCCCTTCTCCCTTCCCTCCTGAATCATGTAACTGCAAGCTTTAGCTATTAAAATGTACATATCTGTAAAGTTGTTTCCAATAATAGTGGTTATTAGGCTGATTTTTGTAAGATTTGTGTTGTGGGGCAAGACCACACCTACTAACACAGCTGTTTCTGTAGCTCTTACTTGCCTTCCAGGGGTGTCAAGACATGCAATTACGGTTTCATTGCATTTAAAGAACTTGTAAAGATAGGGCTGTAGTTCTTTCCTGTAGTATTTATCCTAAGACTATTGACACAGGCCAGATGATAAACTTTTTGCTTTAAATTTACCTTTTCAGTGGAAGACAACTTTTTTCTTTGTAAGAAGTGATGTGATGTTACAGTAGTGAAGGACAGAGGCTGAATGCCAGCTTTTCAATATGAAGAAAATGAGCACTAAGCTCCAAAAAAAGATCAAGCAATGGCCTTGCCCCTCATCCAGCACCTGGAGCTAAACAAGAGCAGGTAACTCGTGTAAGAGACTTCTCAGAAGGCAGAAGATGCCCCTGTAACAATGAAAATAAGGAGAATGAACTCTGATAAAGAGAGTAATACTGGAAAAGCCAGGAAAACTCACCCTGGAGAATCCCGTTTGGCTGAAACATCTGCCCCCTCACATTGGCAACAGCTACACCTCTGGCTGCAGAACAGGCTCCCCTTGCCAGAGTTGGTATGGCAATTCTCATGGCAGAAACAGACCAAAACTATCACTTCCTGGGCAGCAGAAACTGTACAAAAGCCAATGTAAATGCAGTTTCCAAAGCAGTCTATCATCAGGTTACCTTTAAAAGATGATGCAGGTATCATTCCAAAGAGAGAGTGGTTCAATAATGTAACGCATTTTTGATGAATTAATAAAGTTAGTGTCAAAGATGTGTGTGTGTGTGTGTGGAGCAAACAGCTGTGGGAACTGGACAAATTCACCCCCAGCAGCGTCATCTCCTGGACAAGCTGGGGAGGGCAGTATTCCCACAGGAGCTTCTAAACATACCCTAGGAGGTGGGATGGGGTGTTGGAAAAATGCTGTGAGCCCAAGTATAAAAGGGACACTCACCTCCTGCCGCATCCTCAGTTTTGCCAGTGACTTAGAAGACTGTGGAATGAAGCCTGTAAGCAACTCAGCACGGACAAAACCAAGCCAGCACAACAAAGGGCATTGGAACTCGGGTCAGGAGCTGACCAGTCCCTTCTGCCAGTCCTGACAGAGGGAGCAGAGCTAAAGCAAGGCTGTGGGAACGAGCTGCCACTGCCAGCACTGCCCAGGTGAGGTTCTTTTCTAGGGACTGGGTTAGCAGCAGAAAAACCTGCTGAAATTGCTGCTATGTAAATTGCAAGGCTGTGCCTAACTTCTTCAGCAGTAAAACTCTATCTGCAGTAGGTGCTTGTAGCTTCTGATGAATATTTCAAAGACATTAAATTCATGCAAAAAAAAAAAGTAAAAACTGAGACATCCCGCGCATGGCAACGAATGTTTCTTGCAATGAACTTCCTAGCTCCCTTACTATTGTTCTGCAATGACAAGAAAAATCTGAGGGAATTGGGTGATACCTCAAACAGCTGAGCTGAAAACTGCAGTAAAGCAGCTACTGCAAAGCCACTGTTCTTGGTCCAAGAACAAAGAGTATTCAAAATAGCTTTCTCTTCTTAAATGATAACCATATTTGCAAGATATGAAGTTAAAAGTTTCAGCAGTCATAAAATACCAACCACTAAACACGGGAAGAAATTCTTAGAGAAAAAAACACAACACCTTTATGCTCTTTATATATAAACAGATCATCATTTCAAAAAGCATCCAACGCTTGTTTCGGGGACACTCACCGTGGGTGTGAGCTGAGTCTTCCCTTTGCCTTCAGCAGGCAACTGAAGCTGTTCTCTTCTTTTAGGAGAGGAGTTGCTAATACAGAAGTAGAACAAAAGCTTCAAGCAGAGCGCAAAAAAAACCTGGTCTCTCCTCCATTTTGACAGGACAAAGCACACGAAAGACCAAATCTTGTGGCCCAGTTTGATGCATCAGGAGGAAGGGAAATTAGCCTTCCCCTGACACACTGAAAAAACTACAAACAAGTGCATACATGTTAAAACACTTGGAAAATGGTTTAATGATGTTTACAACAGAAATGAACTGTACAATTACAGTAAGTTTAATATATATAAAAAATTACAGCAGACAAATGCATCTACACAAAATCTACCTTTTCATTCTGATTTACTGTAATCTACACAATCTCTCAATGCCCACAGCTATCTGTAGGCAACCACTGGGAAAATAATAATAATAATAATAATTATAATAATAATAATAATAATAAAGGACATCTTTAAAGAGACAGCATTTCGCCTTCCTCCTCACCCCTAGTGTGATCAGCAAGGTTTTGAAATGTGTGGGACTCTCACATTTCAGTCTCAAGAGAAGCTTGGGTTGCGTTTGGGTACGGGTACTCCCCTATGGCCCTCGATTTCAAGTGTTCTGCTGACCTGAAGCGTATAAATGCAGTATACGAGGAAGGGCAAGAGAAAAAAACCTCCCAGCCAGTGTAAGCAGGCAGTTGCACAGAGTAGTGAAACCATCAAGACCAAAAATTTGTCTTAGAAACGAAGCAAAAAAGGGACTGCCCAGACGCTACAGACATTCACAAATCCTATTTTCTTCGAAAACTATTGCCGGATTTAGAAGAAAGGGCTTGTTTTTCAACTCCTGATTCTTCATACAAAGGGTTAGTTTTCAAACTAACATGTTAAGTATTTTTTTTTTTAAAACAAAATTTAAGCTACTTCCTCTTTGGCCCATCCCTTAAAAAACAGTGAAAACCCCTTTACGCTGAGAAAGAACCTCAGGTCAATAGGGAAAAAAAAAGAATATGCTGTCTCTTTAAAAAGAAAGAAAGAATCCCAGTTGGGAGCGGCCGTCAGTGAAAATGCAATCCAAATTGGCGGTCTGGTGGAAATTCCTCATGGAGTATTATGTACAGTTTAAAAACCCTTAGTTGTTTTTCTTTTTATTTATGAACACCTAGGCAGTGAAAACTGTTATGTTAATACATACATAGACACACCCAAAACATACAAAAATACTATTATTTCAAACTACTAAGAATAGGACAAGTTCAGTTATCTCCATGCTATGACTTTAAGAGCATTACACTGAAACAAACAAGAATTTAAACGACAATTTTTTAATATCCCAGAAATATACCAAAATATACATCTAAGCTTTGGAATTACTGAGGTTAGACTAATGCAAGTGCTGGGTAATCGTACTTAATACACAAGTCTAAGGTTCTGCAGGAAAGAAATTATCTTTGGTATCTGCATCAGGCTAATAATATTAACATTTGGATTTTGCTTTGGGATAGAGCTTGTATGACCCTAGAACCAAACACCCCCCAATCAACTGAGATTAAAAAGATCCATGTAAAAAGTTCCTCCATTTGCAATCCCCCCCCCAAAAGTTAAAAAGTCACAGGCATCTACCTAGCATAAAAGGTTGAGAAATACAATGCATAGTTGCACAGTGGTGCTGCAAAAATAAAAGAAATCTAGAAAAAAGGAACTAGAGGAGAAATGAAAAGCTGCTTCTTCTTCTTTCAGGGATTCCTCACAACAGGACAGCCTCTTCCAAGCAGTGACGGGGGGAGGGGGGAAGCTCAGAAGTGCACCTCAGCGTGTATTAATCAACATCACCCAGCCCCCAGAGGGTTAAAGCACCCAGCAGAGCAGCCAATCCTGCACCCAAGTCTTCAGCTCCTCAACCCACCTGCGAAGCCCCCGGCCGCTCGCTCCCAGGGCCTGCGCCCCAGATTTCACTCCCAGGGCAGCGAGTTTCTGCCTGGGGGGTTTTGGAGGCTGGGCCCGGGGCAGCACCCCCTCACCTGGGGCAGCCCCCGGGTTGGCCCCCCCAGGCTGGCAGCTGGCGGAGACCCTCGCCCCGGCCAGGCCGGCCTCACAGATGGGCTTGGTGCTGAAGACGCCCTTTGTCTTTGGTTTGTTTGTTTGTTTTGAGTTTATACAATCATTAGGAAATCTTTGGTTTTGGCTGGAAATTTTAAAAGAACAAAACAAAACAAAGAAACCGCCCCCTCCCGACTTATAGCAGCCACCGTGACCTGACAAAGCTTCTCTTTCCCATGGGGGTAGGGGAACTACATTCAAATAAAGATGGACCGGGTTAAGGATGCAGCTTCTGGCCAGGTTGGGGAGCAGGGAAGGGATACAGGATTGTCAAATAATAAAGAAGAAAATTAAATATTTGGAGACTTTTTTTTTTTTTTTTTTCTCTTTTTTTTTGGTCATGTTAAAAAGTGAGTAGCGTGTACGCAGCACTGGGCTGAGCGTGCCTCCGGGCCCTGGAGTTCAGCGCAGCCCCGGGGCACCTGCCCCGGTGTGGGGAAAGGCAGCGCGGGCGGCCCTTTTCCGCGGAGAGTGGAGGGGAGGGGGTGGATATTCACAGACTAATCAAGAGGACCCCTTGTAACCAAAGGAAATAAGATAAGATTGCAATTTGCCCTCACTTTGCAGTAGCTTTTAAGCAGCGACATTCAGAGGCGTTAGGGGGTCACTCCCCAGGTTGCAGGTCACGGGGTGCTATAGGCCAGAGTTCAGTGTTAATCAAAGGAGGGAGGGCAGACTTGGCAACTCTGTAGGGTTTGGAGAAAGTTAAAGCAAGTTACTCAGTTACGAGTTAGAAATGAGGTATACGACAGCTCCTGTACCTGTGGCGGATAAACACCCCACACCTACTCACACCTAGCCTTAGATACTACCACAGAGGAAGGAAATGGAACAACAGCACTGGCAGGGACAAAGAAGCTACTACCCGGGTCCTTCGCACAGAGCGCTGGCACGCGAGGCGCCCCACGGGAACCAGCGCGGCTCCACACCTCTTCAAACCACCGCGGGCGGCTCGGCAGCGATCCCTTCCCTTCCCCGTTTCGCAGGGAGGCCCAGTCCAGCTCCCCGGGAACCCGCGGGGAGCGGTGCCGATCTCCACGTCTTTCGCATCACGCCTTCCCCTCGGACTCGCTCGGGTGCAGGGAGCACCAGGGTCACAGAGGCCGACACATGGAGAGTGAACGGGGGAAGAACTAAAGGTTTTGTCTCAACTGCCTTGTTCTCAGGACACTGTCACGGGTGCTCTTGTTCCGAAATTGTTTCTCAAGGGGGTTGTGCGATCTCCACGATTTGCCCCTTGGCATGCCATTTCCAATGTCTTGGGATTCCTTCTGTTTAAGAATTTCAGATTTCTATAGCACCGCAACATGCCAGCTTTGTCCGCACACAACGTTGTCACATTCAGGGAATAGGGCTTAAGTAGCTGCTAATACAAAATTCAGCAAAGGCAGTATGAATCCTGAAGTGGGGCCTACAACAGATAAGAGAATTTTGGGAGGAAAGGGGAAGCTAACGTGATAAATTAAGTATCTTATGGTTTTATGTAAAGCTCTGCCGGAGAATATTCACCAGCAGACCAACACAGTTTTAAGACAGATCAGCATTTTGGTCTGAGCTACTTGACAATGTCCTGTTTGGTAGAGAGATGAAATAAGGCAGAGGGGGTACGTTCCAGTTCTGGGGCTGAGCCTCAGCAGCACTAAGGAACGCCAAAGGGTATCGTCTTCCCTCGCCTCCCACAAGCTGTTTCATTTCCTTCCTCAGATTTGTTTTCCTTAAAGCACACCTTGTTTTCCACTTCTTTTGTTCCAAGTGCTCTTTTCTTTGAGAAGTCATTTCTTCAATATCCCTATTACCTATCTATAAATCTAACTAGCTCTTTGAAAAGTCACACAATATTAATACCACTTTTACATAATGTCAGAACAACAATTCTATTAGTAAAGCTTTCAGTGAAGTTCTGCAACCCGATTGGTGTCCGGAGGAAGAGTAGCTGGACAACCCACCTCTCCCCCTTCCTTCCTCCCTCCCTCCCTCCCTTTCTTCACAAGAGCTCACCAAGTTCACCGATAAAACAACTCAGCCCAATAGCACGATACATGAACATGTACAAGGCTACTTTGGGGAGCAAAGAAAGGAGTCTTCAAGGTCCCTCCCTTAAGAGAAAGACCATACGCAAATGCTGTTGAACAGACTCTGACCTTGGACTACACTGCTTCCACATTCGAAGGAAAGAAACAGTTTTCCCTGACTGTATCCCAACATCAGCCTAAGACCTGCAGCACTGGGCAAGCCCCACACGCCGTTTGCCTTCACAGAGCCAAAGCGACTCTACACGGAAAAGGCGGGAGCACCCACAAGAGACGAGGTCCTTACAGAAAGGGACACTGACCCAAAGCTCAACACCCCCCCCCAGCTTTTCCTCTTACCCGCTCTGAGAACAGCAGAGCTGACAACGTATCAGTGCCTTTGGTTCCCTACGAGGCCACTGGGCGTTCTCCCACCCCAGTGGAGTCGAGCTCCTTTAGAAACCCACCTCTCCCGATCACCACACACAGCCAGGCGCACACGCTTGCGCACACACGCACTCGCACACACCCCCACGCGCCCCCCTCCCCTCTTCTCCCGCGCCATCAGCCTCGAAGGGAGGCGAGAAGGGCGCCTTGGGGTCCAGACGGAGGGGGCTGCAGCCCCCTCCCAAGGCAGTAACCACTCGCTCTTCCGCTGCTCCCACCGCAACACCAAGACATATGCCAGGAGAACGACCCACTCCCTCGCCAACAGCCCCTCCAAGCTCCTCTCCCATGACTGTCTCACAGTATTTCAACCCTTTCAGGCATACCAGCCAGGTGTTAGGAGTAGGTTAGCTTTCACTTCTCAGTTTGGTTTTTTCTTTCATAGTTTTTGGTCTAGACAGGATTAGCATTGCTATTAGAAAAGGAAGTGTTTAAAAAGTTTTCCACCTATTATCAAGCACTACAAGCCCTACATTCAGTAACAAGACAAGGGGGATAAAAGGAACCTGTTTCACTTTTGCTCTCCCAGATAGATTAAGATGCGACAACCATTCTTCTCCCTCCCCGAAGTTAAACACAACGGACCCAGTTCAGCTCTGGAGCAACTCAACTAACTGAAACGGATTTACACCACCTAGGTTGATTCTAACCCAGTACAGCCATCTTCTTTCCCCCGAGCCTCCCGGATACGCGTTGCCTCATCTTTAGATCCCAGCGAAGGGCAAGGAAAGGCCAAGAGGGAGGGAAGTGTGCGCACACTCGAAAGGACCCTGAACAGCAACCCAATCAGTAACCTGCATGCCACCACGTGCTGTGCTGCAGATTAGACCACAGATAAACCAACCAAACAACAATCCCAAACCCAGGAGCGACAAAATGTTTCCTTTGGCAAGACAGATACAAGGAAAAAAATTCATGAGCAAACATTTTCCTTCTAACACAGTCAACCCCCTTCTCTGCCCCCAACATCCACCCACCCCCACCCGACCCTATAAAGTTGTAACCTATAAACAGGATCTCAAATACATACAGCATAATCATGTTTATCAATCATAATAAACATCAGTTCAACTAAACTCTACAGCTAGAATTATCTCCACTATTTATAAAGTTTGCTTTTCTCTTCTGATTTTTTCAGTTTAAAACCAGTTCTGCGACAATGCTAAGCTATGCTGAGGTATTTTATGAAGGTGCCAGAAGCCAGCTGCTACCCACAAGTATTGTTCTCAGAGCTGTATGGTGCTACCTTTCGCTGACGGAAGACGGGGGAAGGAACAAGGAGGGAGAGGGAAAGAGGGAGGGAAGGGGCCCAGATTATTCCAGTTATGGACGGTTCTTAGCAGGGTATCACAGACAGAGCTAAAAGCAGCCCCAAGGCAAAGCCCAGTAGTTGCTTCAGTTCTAGGAATTTGGTCAGAAAAGAAGTACCTGATACGTTCTACATACTGACCGTATTTGTCTACTCAGTTAGGTGTCTTTTCTCTTCTCCCACAGTTAAACTATCTGTAATTCCAGTGCAATCTTCCTAACACCCTTCTAACAGCATCCCACGGGGCTAAAAGCTCAGAGCATGTACTCACTGAGAGTGTCCTGGGAGAAGTGGCAGACAGATTCAGTGAAGATAGATGAGCTGAAAAAAAAAATCAAGTTCTTTTTCACGCGTTATTCTGTGTGTTTGTCTGCAAAGCTATGCAAGTACAGGAATTGCTTCTTTTCATCCTTCCAAAAGCACTGAAAGTACTTGCGCTGACACACAGGGAACCTGGTACCATTCAGATCACGAAGCCAAAGATCTGAACATTTTAAGAAATTGCAAAATGTGAGTCAATAACTTTATGACAAAGCCTCCTCTGTCAAAAATCTCTGAAGTATTTTAGGGGTCTCCCTGCTGGAAAGAAGAGAAAGACTCTTGAGCAAGCAACAGGAGCGAGCTTTAATGACTGACAAGGGTAGAACCTCTGCAAAGTACGTATCTTGAATTCTGTATTGCTATGGTATTTTGGAAAGGGAGGGAGAAATAAGAGGTATTGGTTGCAAAAATAGAAAGGAATTTGAGTTGGCTGTGTAAGGACTGACAACCACAAACCCAGTCGGGGGGCAGCAGGCTAGCTTACTCCTTTGGTAACGCTCCACCCTAGGCAACAGTCAGGTGTACATCCAACAGGTATAAGCAGGCCCTGTGGATAAACATCATTTAACCATTTCAGGCAGAACAGGAATAGGGAATAGTTGCTCTTAATAAAGTTAACATGGCAATAAACAAACCTACATTTTAAACTTCTGGTTTAAAACCAAGCCTCATTGAAAGTTTGGACCAGGTGCACTATTCCATCTATCCCAAAACACTCTTAGTGACCATGAGAAACTACTTGTCTCTCTAAGACGATTTTGTAAAATGAATTTTTACTTAAGAAAATATTAATTGATATTTAAGGTGAATTAGATGATGTTTTGGTTTAGTATTTGTGGTATGGTTCCAGCTGTAACAGGTGCTCTGCTCCATTTGTAACAAAGAAAGAGGGAATTTCTGTTTTAAAGAATGCTGTTCTACAAGGCCGTGCACAGAGTTAAGGAATTAACACTGTTGTCTCCTTCAGTAACTCAACTGCAGAAAGGTGTGCTGAGCCAAAGCACACTGCAAGGCTTACAGAGGTGACATTTAAACATTAGAACGAACCAAAACATTAGGTTATACTTCCAAAAGGAGTAAAAAAAAAAAAAACACCAGTTTTCTATTATACAATCGTTGGCATGGATGCACACAGAGAATTTTCTCTAACATGCTTTGGTATCAGCCATTCCCTTACTGCCCCCTGAGCAAAACTGGTTATTCTTATGCTTTTTTTTTTTTTTTTAAATTAATTAATTATCCTAAAAAATTTTTGCAAGATACCAAAAGGTCAGAAGTATAAAATTTTTGTCTACATTTAATGCTCACTGTAAAGTATATAAAATAAAAAGAAGAAAAGGGGTGAAAGTAGAGGCAGTGGATTGCTCGTGCTCAAATGAAAAGCTATCATACTATGAGAGAACATTTGTTCCCATGTGTTAAGATCAGCAGATCGTTTCTTCGCCCAGTGTTGGCATCCCCCTGATTAACCTAAAAGGTGCAAAAATCACAAGCTGTAACTCCAAATACATCAGGAGCGATACTGTTTCCACTGAAAAATCTCTTTGTCAGCCTGCTCCTTGAAAGATAAAATTCAAACTTGAAGCTTCTGATGTCCTAAATGGTCTATAATTTGAGCCATCAGAATATACGTCTTCCTCTTAATGCTCTGGCATTTTATTTTTCTCATACAAGATAACCTCACTAGCACTCAAACAAAATCACTGAGCAACAGCAGCAGCACATTCCTACATGAAGATCCAACTAACTTTCAAGCATGCTCTCCTTGCTGGTTCAGCTGAGCACAGCTTTCCCTTTCATGGTAAAGTGACTTTTTGAATCCAATTTAACTCGTGTTTCGACAACTATTTGTTGAAGCAGAGGATCCTAAGAAGTATTGGAACAATGATGTGTCATCACAAGTTACCCAAAGAAAAACAAAAAACTGAACTGAAGGGACACTAACACATGAGCTGGAAAAAAAAAACCCTCTTAAAAATCAGGTACTTGTGCACGAAACAAGCATGGTATCTCCCCAACAATGTGTTGAATGCACACACATACACACCACCTCAGAGTGACATGATAAAAACGTACTTAAGACTAACACAGTGCACAGTAACTCAGAAGCAAATAAATCCTCTTAAAGAGACTTAAATAGACAGATGTGACTCTTGCAAGCAGCCATATCCCGTGTACTTTCTATGAGCTGTTCATGAATCATTCTATGGTGACTACAGAGAGTGTGTTCTGAGGAGATCAAGTGTGCTAAAGCCAAACTGGAATACATTTTCTTAACATCAGAACACATTTCAGCACCAGCCTACAACACCTCATCCTGAAGCCATTTCCTAAATTGTTCTTGACCTTCAGGGCACATCTGTATTTGTGTCCCTCTGAATCTCTTGCTTCTTGAGCTAACTGTCCTTGGCTATAATGAGAGAGTTTTTCACCTATTTTCCTGCATATGTACTTTGGCATGCTTGCAACTATGAAAAGCAACCCGCACATCTTTAAATACGAAGACGTGGAGCTCTGAAAAAGATGCTATTATCCTTTTCTAACATGCTATGAAATTCCTTCTGATCGTATTTACTAAGTCTGTATACAATTGTTATTGTCTCTTTTCAGATGCATCAATTTCTGCTGTCAGCATGATTATGATTTTAAAAAGAAACTTCTGCTAAATTCTAGTACATGATCTCATATTCCTTTCACGCTCTGAAGGAGCGTATGCGCTCGAACTAGGCAGACGTACACCCACTGCCAATCTGATTTCTGTCTTTCACCTAAACACTGGAGGTAGCCAGAATCCATGAGACAAAACACTGCTAGGGATGAAAAGCAGGCTCCAGGAGCGACAGTCAGTCATTGGGGTGTTTTAGGACAATGAATCAGAGCACACTGGTGATGGACTCCATGGGATATGTGCTGTTTGGGTATTATGTCAGCTTCCACAAGCAAAAATCAAGCCCTTTCTGGATATGTGGCTACTCTAGAGTTTCCAGTTTCTCTCGGAAAAAGACTTGCTAAGAAATTCCCTGGAATCTGGGCCCCAAAGAGGGTGATGCGGTAAAGGAGGAAGGTAAGGGGGTATAAGGTGCTCACACCAAAGCCATGTGACCAATGCAAAGGTAGTCAGGAAAAAAAGCAGATTTTTATAATAAATAAACCATCCAAGCTGCATTAGTGTTCCAGATATGTACTCAATAAGACTCTCTCCCAACCACAAACCAGCAAGAATGGGACATGAAAACTCATTCAGACAGCTAATGGCACAGTCTCTTTGAACTGTAGAGAGAGGATTTTCCGCTGATTTAAGGCCCACCTTTCTTTGTGTTTCCTAGATATATGCAAGGACCATGCCCCCCCACCCCACCACGAAACCCTTCGGGAGTAGAGGATACATTGGAAAAAAGACCAGTAGTATCCACCCCCGACCTTTAACAAAAAAAGCTTCCTGATAAATCGTATTTTTGCACAGGTGTGAAAGTAAGCGGGAACTTTCAGAGTCAGGAATGAACTTTTTTATAGCTGCAGTTTTCCCCATCCTCTTACTTCACTGAACACAAGTCTCAGGGACTTGCATTCCTTTGGTAGAAACTGTAGTCTGTGCTAGGGCCTCCAGACCAACATAGTGGGTACCAGCATCTCCTCTTCCACTTCTTCCCTACCTCCCTGAAGCTCACCCAGCTACACCTTTTACTGCTCTGGAGCTATTACTTCTGGGCCATTTCCATTTCTGCAGTATTATTCATAGCCCTAAAAAGTCTCCTGCACAGCCTGAAGTCATAAAGACACATCAAAAATACTTAGATTTATCCATACTGGTGGGATGAGGGTGGGACCTGTTGGATTAACAATCCCCTGACATTGCCATTCTATTTACACATCAAATAAAAGAAAACAAATTAAAATCAAGTTAAGAGTCTGCCCCAAGGATAACACAAATTACCAACCAAAAAAAAAAATATTAAAAACAAGCAGCAACTTTTATATAAAATTAATAAAAACAAAAGACAAATGAAAAAGAAATTGTCAGTAGCATCTATCGCCTCTCTGCATCTGAACTGCACTTATACAAACTAGTCCATTAGTACAGCAGCTTGCTAGAAATTGACTTTGGTTCAAGCTTAGTTTTAAAAAAATAAAACATAAAAAAATCAAAAACACATTAGAAACGGTGGACGGACATTTGTTAGTTTCCCTGCTCGCAGTTCACTAGTTTTGAAGTTTTAGGGATAACCGGTTTAAATATTCAGTAAAATAGGAAGGTGGAGAGTTAGAGATGAACAGAGCAAAACATGGCGGTGGGGGAGAGATAAGGGGTTCTGCCACTTGAGTGCAAACGCAAATCCCACGTGCTCAGGTCACAAACCAAAGCACATGTAGAGTTTAAAGTTGCTGCCTTCTGGATCTTGGATGAGAAGCTCCAGGATCCCCCTGAATCATCAACAAAATGAACATAGCTGCATCAGCTCATTATTTTAGGACACTCTGGTGACAAAAGAAAAGGGGGAGGGAGGGAAAGGGACTCTTCTAATACCCTCGCTAGCTAAAAGTAATTCAGTTTTATACACATGGCAGAAACCTTTAAATCCATCAGGAATGGAAAGTTCAAAGTGAACTGCATTGCAGTGATCCAGTCTTCTCTTTTTAAAAATTTTTTTTTGGTTCAGATACTAGATTGTATATTTAAGAATATACAGATCTAACTTCTGTACAGTTCGTTACTCTTCCTCATCCACATAAATATCCTTTGCTACACGGATCAGAATCAACCTTGAAAAGATAGTTATAGTGGCAGGCAAGCCCTGACGCTCTGGTCAGAGATGCTTACTGCCATTTTTACATAGCTAGCAGCATCACAGCTCAGAGACTACACGAGATCACCCAGGTATGTGCAAAGCCCCAGAGTCAGCTCTACTGTGTTGGCATAAACAACGGTAACTTCTGTTCTCATATCGTTGGCTTCTGTGTTTTGCAGCCAGAAGCACTTTTCTACTAGAAAGTTTTTCTAAATATGATGTCGGAAACGTCAAAATTAACAGAAGAGGAGTACTGCTATGAATAGGGAGAATCTGACCTTTTGAAATCCTGTATCAATTCACCTGGCAGGAATCTAGGATTGTAAATGCTGTTTTACATGCTGCCAATCAACTTGGGTAACTTGACATTTTAAAAATATTTGTATATGCTCTTAACAGCAAAATCAAATCAACAGAACAGAAGAGTCATTGGTATGTCACACAGTCTAGACTCAGGAGGTCAAATCCCACTCTCTGAAGTAAAAAGGAACCATGCACACAAAGCTAAGAGCAGAATTTGGCCATTTTGTCTAAATAATTGAGAGAAGGAGAACTGCAGTTTGGAACTAATTGCTACCTCTGCTTAAAAAGCACAGACCAGCCAGGAAATTTGCACACAATGATCTCTACTGCTACACTGAGCTTCCTGCACAAATGATGAAGAGAAATTCTTCTGATCCCTACAAGTAACCGTTAGACAAATTCAAGGATGAGGAAACCGTTCAGAACGTTCCCAGAAGATTAGGACAGAAAGTCTATTTGTGCTCCATTCTTCCTCTCCACCCTCCCGCCCTCCCCCCATGGTGTGGGAGCTCGCTGAAAATAATCCAGGAGCAAAAGACAAACGCGTCCAAACTATATATATAAAAATAATAATAATAATAATCATAATAATAATAATAGAGATACACCAGTAATACAGGCCTGCCTAAATTGTACCAGTTAAGAAAGGAACCCCCAACACGATTGATACGATTATAAACACCTTGTATGACATAATGGCCTGTACAACAGACCTATAAAATGATAATTAAAAAAGAAAGATATTTAGACCAGAAAGAAACAAGAAATCCCCTTCCCATGTTTGAGTTGATAACCCACCTTAACTTGTCATTGTGACTGCTGGAAATGATAAGTAGTCCTTTCAATTTTTTTGTGTTTTTTTGTTTTTCTGTTTTTTGTTTTTTTTACATTTTTGGTTAGAAAGTTCTCCGATCCATGAAGCGATCCTGAAAAGACAGTGTTTATTATAAAATTAGGCAAATGTCTGTCCCAGCTTTAAATCCTTCCTGTTTTGCTTTTGTTTTTTATATTTTTCCTTCTCTCCCTTGTCCCCAGCAACACGGTGAGAGGATGCCCATCACACTTTCAGTTTATAAACCCCGCTGGCAGCCAGTCCCACCGCACAGTGAAACAGGCTGCTGGCAGCACAGCTCAGCCCGGCTCACTGTGCCTTGGAGGCAGTAGTGGTGGTGGACGTGGCCCCGCTCGCAGAGGCCACCGTGAGGAGAGAGTTCTGGATGGACTCGGCTGAGGTGGAGGTGGCGTGAAGGCTGGCGACTGGTCCAGAGGCCCCTGCGGAGGCTGCAGCTGCAGAGACCAAGCTAACCGGGTTGCTGGTGAGCAGAGAAAGGTTCTGAGGGTTCAGGAACAGAGGGGCAGTTACGATGTTAGGAGTACCTCCAGCATTGGCAAACACCAAGTTTCCAGTTGCATCCAGTGATGTTATTGGAAGAGAGCCACCAGATGCAAGAGCTAAAAAAGGGAAAAATTGAGCAGGGAGGAGATAACATTAACAGTAAGCAATAATGCAAAATGTGCCTAAAAGCGAGTGGTCTCTGTGTTTTCCTTTCTCTGATATATATGTGTGCTCTCTATACCACTAACAACAGTCATCTCGTTATAGGTTGTTTTTTTAAAAAAAAAAACCTCTTTATGAAGAGTGGATGAGACCTTGCAGGTACAAAAATGCCTCTGTCGTCTGCTCCTAAACTAATTTCATCATGTCTTTCCTCAGATCTCAGATCCCTTCCTGCCACAGAAAACCTGTACATTCAGGCAACCTGTACTGGAAAGGGTTGAGATGAGTGTTCACATGAAATGACAGCTATCACAAGATGTAACCCTGAGTGTAACACTTGAAATGTTGACATATAACCACTGTTACAACTTAGTTTCTTTCACCGGTCTGCAGGGTTCAGTCTGCCTTAGAATATGATCTCCTAAATTTATTTATCTATGACACTTTATGAAGTGGTACTTTCTTGTACCCTGGGAACAAGATTTATTAAGCTAGTTTAGAGGATATTTGAATATGGGTTAGCTAGCTCTTTAGGCACTTGTACTATCTAGTTTTTACAGATGACAAACTATGAACTGAGAACAACTCTTGCTAAAGTCAGTAGAAATTTCTGGCTGTGTGGCACTTTTGAAATAAATCTTTACTCCTCTGAATAAGGATTTATGGATTTAAAGTTCTACATAAGGACTTTAGGAGGTAGGTTGGTTGTTGTGGGTTCTTTTTAAATACATATGAGGACAAGAATCCAGGATCAAGTCTTGCTCGAAACTGCCCTCCTAACAGACCTCAAAACAGCACAACTCTGCTCAAGCTTATGCTAGAAGAGCTATAAAAAGCAAATCTCTAACCTGCTAGAGATACACGCCAATGGGGGGAGGATAACAATACAAATTCCAGATTCAGATATCATTCAATATCTTAAATGCCTCCTGTATATCACTACAAGATCATACACAGTTCTAATCCCCTTTCTGAAGCTGTACCTGCTCTTATCTCCGTGATACATAAAAAGCATTTGCACATTTAAATTTTGTAAAACCTTTACTCCTATAATGTTTTTGTCCAGTGCTGAGGAGTCAGTGTTCTTTTTTGGTAGAGAAAAACAAAGCACGTAAACTGAAGTTGTGTGACAGTGATGCATTAAAAGGAACACTACTGACCTTGAATAGTTGCCAGTGTACTGTTGCTCATCAGGGCCGGGCTGAGAGCACCACCTAATGTCCCTGGATTGAGGCTGAGTAAGGCACCTCTGCAGGAAGCAAGATCGTGGAAGAAACAAAGACAAAGGGAAGGAGTGTTACTTTTAAGAAAAGGTTGTCACTGTTCAGAAGTACACCATCATATTTAAAAAAAATAAAAAATAAGGGGGAGGTGGGGGGGGGCAGGGAGGGAGGAAAGACCAGAGATTAAGGGCTAATTTTAGTTTATTTTAGTTTTCCCTTCATGATGCCTTGAGTAGAGACTGCCCTTCAGCTGTGTGGTTAGCAACATGCCTGAAGTACAGGCACTGTAAATACATGACTTGTAATGATTGTTGCTGTAAAAAAATTCTTGTATTTTGGGGAAACTGCCATTCGTTAGAGAGCTATCATCATCTCCCAAATTCAGATAAGGAAGATGTAAATCAAGAGGAACTGAAGAAACAAAGATTCATCTCTCAGAGCAACATTTTTAAAAATAAAGCTTCAACAATACATCATCATGCATCTGTTACAGCTTCTTGCTGATGATGGAGAAATGAATAGAGGTGTGGAGTGGGTCTAGGTTAGCTCTCCATTTTACAATTAGTACAATTGAGTCTATGATTCACTGGTAAGTTGCAGCTCTTAAGTCAAGCTCTGCAGTGGGATGGATGACTTATCAAATAACAACACTGTTGCAAGACAGCTTTTTCATCTGTAAAATGAAAACAGTATTTGTGTACATTGATGGGAATGGCCAATTACCCATCTGTAAGTAAACCTTCAGAATTTGAGATAAATGACACTAGAATCACCAAGTGAGCTACCAGAAAACAGTGATACATAAAAGCAATTTATCCCAAGAATTCTCCTTCCCTTTTCTGTCATCTCACCTAAAAGGCTGTGAAAAATTCATCCTTACCCAGCTGCAAACTGTGAGGATGCCATCAAGCCTGGGTTTAGTCCTGCTGCAGCAGCCATGGCAGCAAGACTTGCATTTGCAGGCAACTGTGCAGCTCCTTGTAAAGCGGCTGCTGCCGCTGTTTGCAACCCTGATGCCGTTACCATCACCTGGCTGGTCCCAAGAGGGGAGGACAAGGGAGTGGAGGTTGTCTGTGTTGTGCTGGTCTCACTGGCACTGGATGCCTCTGAAATGGAGGCTGAGGCAGAAGGGGAAGGACTCAGGGACGGTGATGTCACTGCTGAAGAAGCTGGAGGTGCTGTTGAAATCACTGTTGCCGTGTTGTTGGAGGTGGTTTCTGTTGTGCCTAGAAGATTGATTCTGGTTAGATCAGTACAAAACACAGATATGACTAAACAGAAACCACCACCCACCTGAACTGAACTGCACATCCAACTGAGAGACAAACACACATTTCTGGAGGACCAAGAAGCACCAAGAGTCCAAATAAGAAGCTCAGACTACAACGAAATGACACTTCCCAACAGGAGGCTGAGGAGCTCCAGAAGCTAGCAATGGAATATAATGTATTTCATTTCAGCATCACCTGTGATTTTAACCCCAGAAAAGTCAACTGAACGGTCACAAAGACTAAAGTTTCCTAGTGGTGTAACAAGGAACAGCAACAAGAATGTCCTGGGATACTAGTGACCAATACTGAATGACCTTCTGAAGAGTTTAGAAGGGGAAAATGGTAGGGGTTAATGTGGGGGAAAGAGAAATCAGCCCTTACCTGTGACTGACAGACTAGTTACAGCAGGACTGGTCAGAGGGAGCACAGGATTGACAGTCAGGGTTGTAGCTGCACTGCTAGTCACAAGGCTTGGCGTGGTTGCCACCTGGAGGTCAAAAATGAATACAACTGCTCAACTGTTAAAAGACAAAAAGTTGGCTACTAGACTTGGATTTCTTTCTTCTCATCCTCAGCTGAAGAAGCTATCAGGGAAAACACTGCATATAAGCTAACTTTTTTGTAACTCCATTACTCTATCACTCAGTGGACCAATCATAGTATCTTCTCTAACTACCAGCAGTATCTTTATTCTTTATCGTTCAGTATTTGAAGGGAGGTAATATCCATTACAGCCACACTGTCTCAGGACTGCAAGTTAGCCCTCCCACTCTGTCTCCCCCAAAGACCACACCTTATTTTAATAGAATTACTCTTCCAGAAAGAGTTACAAAATATATTATTTCTGCATGGGTTTTTTTCTCATTTAAACATCTTTTCAGCTCCAAATCTCTTTCTCTGATAAAATTATTTAAATGCCCCAGCATTACCAAAGGTTTTTAGGGTAACGTGTTTCCATGGATAAACAGAGTAACATTTCGCTTTTACTCAACCAAAATATAATTCTACTTTGATAAGTTTCCTTGTGCCAGAGGAAGGATCTCTGAATTTTAAAACACTCAAATGGCATTAGCTAATTTTACTTGTGGACAGCTAATTACAAGAATGCTACAATACACTGAAGATATTACAGATAAAAAACACCAAAGATTTAAGCCTGAAGGAACGAGCTTATGAGGAAAAATGAAAGATAAGGAGAGAAAGGACATTTATGGACAAGAAATGGTGTCCAACAGTAGTATTTGAAGGCTGTTATACATCAATGAGAGAAATGAATCCTTTAAAATTGCCCAAGAGAACATAGCCACGGATATAGGCTAAAACCTTCCTCCTTTCCCACCTTAAGTTTATTATCAGAGAAATCTCTCTCATGCTGCATATCCTTTTATAGGAAGTCAAATGCTTCATACATTTTAAACAAGACTGGGGCAACTGGGACAGATCTAAAAGCTTTCTGTCCATCTCAAATAGTGTATGGAATAAAGAAGAGCTAGATACATAGTACGCTTCCCACTAATGCAGCCCAGACATCGTATCTGTCATCTGTCCACCGAACAGTTAAGGCCAAGGTCACAATCCATATTTCAGGGCAGCGAATGACCTAGAATACACACAGCTAACCCCGTGGTTACAATCACTGACTTCAGCCAATGCAAAACTAGGCTGCCATGAAAAAGAGCATTCCCCTCCAATCCTGCCTCAGAGCCCTAGCACTTGTGCAGCCAGGCTACAAGTGCGATTGGTTATCTGGCCATACTGAAAATTCATCATTCTTCTTCACATGGTTAATTTGCAGTCAAACTAGTAAACAAAGCCCAATCATCCTACAGACACATAATCTCCAGAGCTGACACAAGGAATCAACAAAGCACATAGCCAGTGAAGGCTGGGGGCAGCAGGGCTGGAACATCCATTTGAGTGGTAGCACAGTCTTAAGAGTGGCTTACAATGAGTGAAAATGCTTAGTGAAACATCACTGAAAAAATGCAGACTGTGGTTAACACCTCAATTTCTTACATATAATGGCAGTTTATGATAAAATGGAAATTTATGTAGGAAAGATTAATTAAGTTGCAGTCTGAGTAAACTCGCATGGTTACTAAAACACACTATCACAAACCTCACTATGTTCTGCTTTGGTAGCAAGGCATGCAACCTTGCTTTCCAACTGGGGACAAAAAAAAGTAGAAAAACTTTAAAAAGACTAAGCACATTTAACACATCCCTTCCCCTCAAACAAAAGGCTGCATGCACACATCCTGAGACAAGGATGAGGGAAAAGAATGACACGTCACCAAAATCAATGGTTTAATGAAGTACTGGAAGATATTAGCTACTACAGTGATGAGGGTGGAATAAATACTACAAAAGGACAGCTACAGGCTACATAAATTCCACCACATTCCTATTAGCATAGCTACTATGAAATCTAATAGCTACTGTTTCTATTTATGAAAACAGACCTCCATGGACATTGGTAGCAAAGGAGCTGAAGGAACCTTGATGCATGTGTTTTGTTACTCTTATTTTCATGAAGTTTGTGTTTACCTGAGGCAAATACAAGTGTGGGAAATTAATTACATGAGTATTAGCTAAATTGTTCCTTTGTTCCACGTCTTTTTTTATATAAATCATTCCTGACTAAAAGTGACAACAACAGTGTCATTGGACTTGTGAGACTTAAGTCTCCAAATGATACATTTTACTGCTGCTCGTCTACTTATCAGAGCAGCCAGAAGAAGAGGGGAGGGGTAGAGCTGTTAAGCATTTTTTTATTACTATTATTTTACAAAAAAAGTCCAGATATGAACTGGAGTTACTATCTGGCATATGTTCAAAGCAATAACCCCAACTGCAATTTTGCTAGTCAGAATATTTACTCACCAGCTGACTAAATAAAACACACAAACTGAAGGCCCAACTAGTGCCTGACTTGCAAAGCATTATCTCTCTTAGATAGTATGCAAGTAGGATATTTAAAATGCCAGTAAAAGATAACTTTGTGAGAACAGGTCTGCTGTACAAACAAGGTGTAGCGTGTGCAACTTCCACAGTTGCACTATCTCTTCCAGTCATCTTTGTCAACACAGTTTCTTGATTCTTACCAGTGAGGTTGGGCAAGGGAAAATTGCTTTGATGGGCGAGCTGCTGGTTCCACCACTGCTGGGTGGGTTGATCCTTTTCTCCTTCTGGCGCCGGTTACAGAACCAAACGCGGATCACCTCCTTCTCCATGTTTAGCTGGTCAGCTATCATGGTGATCTCATCCGAGGTAGGCTTTTGGTTCTGAGAAAAGGAAACAGTACTTGAAAAGCTGTGAAACTACCTTCTGAAGTTTTATATTATAGCTGTTTCTTCACTAGGCAGAAATCTAGATGTGCCATTTATATCCAGAATCTGGTCAGTGGTACAGTAGAGACTGACCATAATAAATACTTCTGCCCTCCATCTTCCTAGTTACAGGAACATTTCTACCAATAGCAAGCTGTGTTCCTCAGAGATGGGTGATGAAGACTAAGCTCACGTGCTTCTTTCTGAGAGAAGGGATCTGACTTGTGAGTTAATCCTTCAAGGAATTCTACACTTTGATAAGGAAATCTTTCGTTCAGCATCTCTCAAAAAGGAATAGGAGAGATTAACCATAGCAACAGCCAAATGAACCCCAAGTTGTCTAGACCTATAATGAAAGACAGGTAGATTGAACATAGGCTATCTGCCCATACAGCTGCACAAAGTGCCTAACAAGAGTAACATAAGGCCAGCTAAAAAACTCACATTATGTATGTTTAGACTGTCACCCCATTTATCCATCCTCAGAAAGGGTAATCTTTTTTTCTTCTTTTTGATGTGCAGAATATCAAGCTTAGATCTATGGCTCAGTATCTTGGCGAACTGCAAGAACCAATGAGGTTTTTTGAGGGGTTTTGTGTTTGTTTGGGGTTTTTTTTAAAGTGAAGTAGATGTTGATGCGTGCTTCTTGGCACAGCCTTTGTATTCACCTTGTTTAGTACAAACATTTTCCTAAATAGCACAATAATGGGTTCACTCTAATAAATACCATTATTAAGCAAAGCTTCTTCATTTCTTTATAGGCTGAGCAGAGCAACAGGATCACTGACCTCCAGGAAACTCTTCTCTAAGGCCACACGTATGTTGGTCTCTATGCTGGTGCGTTTCTTCCTCCTACGGTTCAAGCCTTCGACCCCCAGCCCTGGAGAATTCAGGGCACTTGGGCTGGAGAGAGCTGAATCGGGTGAGTAGTTTTCTGAAAAAAGAAAGTAACATAAATCAGGAGATTTTATTTGAATGCGGTGCAGTCTAATGCAAGTGTTCACCTGTGCAAGGTATGGTAAGACCCACTCTGTATCTACTCCAGATACACAGAGATTTCGGGAGATCGCATGCATTAATCGTTGTACTTGTAAATTACAACATGTACTTGAAACTTAGATACAAGTAAGCCCAGAGGGCACTCTCTGCTCCTGTATGCTATTACAGTATCCCTTTTATAATACCTATACAAAGTTTGTCTCCCTTATATTGTTCCACCCTACACTCATTCACTGCAAGTCACAGTTTAAAGAAAAAAAGCAGTAACTGATATCCGTAAGCCACAGCTGTAAGTCACACACGATTATGAAAAAATCTGAGCAGTCTGAAATTTCTTTTACCCATTCCGCAATATAGTAGAGCAAGAGGAAGTTCATAGCCAGCTTCACGGTGTCCAATCTGTTCTCCCTGAAGATCTTAGCAGATACTCAGTGCTATGCAGTTCTACCAAACAGCCTACGCAGCTAGCAGCTCCTCCTCCCTAGCTTCACTAGGGCTCTAGCTGTCAACCCCTAAGCCTGTCTTTTTGGCTCCACAGAAGAGCAAAGAGAGAACACACTTGAACCCACTTTGTAGCAGAAAGTGCAAAATAACCAACAGGCAGGTTCCAGCAGGAAATTTAAACAAAATGATTAATTATGGCTGGAGATCCCTCACTGTACTGGAGTTTGTGGGTGATAAGCAGGTGCCAAAGTTCATAATGCCTAAGATCGTTCTGGTAGGCTCAGATGAGCAAATACATTCAGTCCATTATTTTACAGATTTTTTTTTTGTCAGTAATGGCTCCCATAAATGTGCCCAAACCCCTCTCCATCCTGAAAACCCCCTGGAATAAGCTGAGTCCTGCAACAATAAATTCTCCAACACTCCAACGTAATGTGATGGAAGGGATCATTGGTATGCTTGTCCTGCCTGGCTTTACCTAAAAGTAGCCTTTAAAGTCATCTGAATCTTTCTTCCAAAGATTTTCCTGAAACTGAATGAGAGCCAAAGACATCGGTCCCAACTTCCAGGCTGTGAAGGACCCTGACACTGTTTACAGTCCTTAACAGATCCAAGTATTTCTTCAGGCAGGGAAAGCAAACTATGACAAACTATGGACACATCCAATGTTGCTGGAAGGTTTGTGGACCACTGGCCTATGGACTAGAGCACTCAGTGTGAAGATCTTTATGTTTTTTACCACAGATCTAGATTACCTAAAGATAACCCTTGTCAGCAAAACAGAATGACACTTCCTTGTTTCAATGCAGGACAAATTTTCAACACTGCATCCAATTACTTTCAAAATTTCAGAGAATGCTGTAGGCGCCAGCATAAAGCTCTCTTCATTTTGGTAAAAATAGGAAGGCACACACCGTCCCTGCCATCTGTTTAGCAGATCCATCAGTTTTATACTATGTAAAGTTGTATACTTTGGAAGAAAAAGCTGGCTGACAGCGCTCTTAAACACTTTCCATCCTAACACCTAGCACCACCATCCAAGCTCCTTTTGCTGGTGGAAAAAAAAAAAAAGAAAACAAAAAAGAACACCACCAACATTGGCATCATGAATAACTTACGTCCCCGGAAAAAATAATTCTGGAAGGAAAAAGCAAAACCTAACCCACAAAAAATTCTTCCTATGGGGAGAAAGAGTGTTTATATAGACTCTTGGAAAGCAAAGAAAAGAATGCACACAGGGGTGTGGGAGGAGATGAATGCAATAAGCTCTGCCTACTGAAACAACAAAACCATGCAACCCACTCACTACTACACATCTGAAAAAGAAAGCTAGAAGAGGATTAGAAGTTATATGCATTAATGTACATGAAGGAGGAAAACCATGAGACATATTACACCTCACCCCATGCAATTATTCAGCTGGCTGCAGAACACAATTCTGAAAGTTCACATTGGAATGAATTCGGATGTGTATAGGCACATGAAAATGCAAGTATGGACCCTTTTCATACACCCTTATTTGTCCCATAGACAGTTATAAAGATTGGTGGCTTCATAAAACCATAAGGGCAGAAATGAAGCAGTTTTTCAGGGTTTTTCAGAATCCTACTGATTTTGGTAGGCTGGTGAAGAAACACACAGACTCATTCACCTGCATCATTGAGCCACTTTTCCAGAAGTGGCTTTAACTTGCACATGTTCTTAAAGCTGAGGTTCAAGGCTTCAAAGCGAGAGATGGTAGTTTGGCTGAAGTCATTTCCATAGAGTTTGCCCATAGCGAGCCCAACATCACCCTGGACAAAGAAAGAGAAAAAAAGGGATTCACTAACATAGGCACTTCCAAAGCAAGGAATCCTGTCACATTCTTGTGTCCTCTTAGTGACCCCACTGCTGCGTGGGATTTCAGCTTCACAGAAACTGGCTCGGCACTACCAAGTTTCATGCTAAAGCAAATAATCATGAAGAAATGTCAAACCTCAGTCAGTTTAACCATGTAACTCTTTCCAGGAAACCCCTAATGCTTTGTCTTCTTAGCATTATCACTGAGCAAAACATTCCATTGAATATTAACTTGTAATTTTTTTCTTAGTTCTTTAAAATAAGTAAATGCCAAGCTCTCTTTAGGAGCAGATTTAAGTATCTGCATATTTCACACCGAAGAAGAAAAGTTCAAATAAGCAGAAATGCAGTGAATTCATGTTCTCAAATTAGTAGAAAACACTCTTGAAAAGATGTCTGCAAACATGTATCACATTTAAACAGATGCAAAATCAGTCTTATCTGAACTTTTAGCATCTTGTGAGGTTCAAACCAAACTTCTCCCCACAGATCCACATTTCAAAGAGGACAAGAAGTTGAACCATTTCAAATAATTATTAACTGTAGTCTTCACTACCATTACCCATCTGCCAAAAAGCTATCCAGAAGATCTACAGACAGATGATCATCTCTTTATATCTGTTATTGCTTTTCAAAACTCAGTTTTAGCTAGCTATCAGACATTCTGCTTACCCTTTTATACACACACACACACATCTATGAAGTTTACACTTGGAAAGTCTTGTTTGAAAAGAAAAAAAAAAAAAAATCAATCTTGATTGTGGCCATTAAAAACACCATAATGTTTTCTTGTTTTGTTTTAAAGCTGGAAGGTCCTGCCCTTTGAAAAAATGTAATTATTTTTTTAAGTATGCTATTTGGTCTAAAGTAGTTTAACTTAGATGTTTATTTTTTAACACAAGAAGTATGAAAAGTCTAGAAGAAGAGATTGAAAAGCTTGAGCACAGTTAGTGGAGTTTAATTGCAAGTGGGTTAGTTGGGTTGTGCATAAAGCTTGCTTTCTTTCCTTTTAGGTCAGATCCGCAACCACAGCTTGATACAAGTATACTAATAGCATGCAGAGTGGCCACATACAAGCAAGGAAGAAAACAACCTTTGGTAAGCTTAGTAAATTGTGCAGGTTGCATAAAGAAAACAATTTCCTTCCTAGAAGAGGACCAGAACAATTGGTCTATATGCCCTTCCATCAGAGGAAACACACAGGAACTCACATTTATACCTCTATCCATATGCCAGGATTTCGTGCATTTAAAAACTCATAAATCATTCCAAGAGAAGTAACATGGATGTTCTACTGGGTTTATGAAGAAGAAAACCTGGCTATGTAAACCATTTTAGAGATAAGTTGATTTATATCTTGGCAGGAAAGAGTTATGAAATTTGCTCCAGTCCCCCAACTAAATTTAATTCTGGTATTTACGTTGTTCTTACTAACACTTGCCATCTGATTTAAAATGAATAGTTAACCATTTCTTTGTCAACAGCTTTCGATGCCAAAAGGTGGCAGCATTTCAGCTGTAGGCAAAGGAATTTACATATTGGGATGAGAATTTTATATATTGGGATGGGCCACTGAGAGGATGGATGGGATAGAGAATAAAGGCACCATTTACACATCTGATCTACTCTGCAGGTCCAATGAAGCTCCAGTACTGAACTGAAACTGATTATAAGGTACATCACTGTTGTGTTGTACTGGTCTGTTAAGAAGCTCTGATGGACTAGCAGAGGTAGTACCTTCTACAGAATAAAAATAACATTGGCTAAAATGTTTGCTCACATAGCTTGAATCTGTACCAACCAATTAGTCACATACCTGCAACAATGCTAAATGCAGTATGTGTCTCTATGTCAAACATGGAGATATTTGCAAGGAAACAATTAAACAAAAGGATTTAAATCCATCACCAACTTTTCAGGGTGGGAGAAGAGACAGAACTGCTGAAATTCGAAACCTGTTATATTGTTCACAAGACAGAATGTAGTGATTAGTTTGCAATGCAAACTAAATCTTACAATTATTTTTGAAAAGCAGAGGTGCATGTGTCTGAAAAGGCTTACAGTACCACTGGAAATAAATTTCTTTTATACTCTGGAAGGCAGTCTATTTATCCAACTGTAGCAAACCAAAGTAATAGGGGTCTTAAATTATCACCCAATTACACAATTAGGTAGAAGTTACTAGAACTGCCTAATTATACACATACAAACTCAGAGTAGGGTAAGAATGATCAAATGCAATTTTATTACTTTCTCAAGATTTCCCTGTTTTAAGCTCAAAAGCAAATACTGAAATGTAAGCCTGAGCAGTTGTGTTCATTTTTGCTCACCATGAAAATTCACAACAGGGTCAATAAAGAAGGGTTAACCCATAACTTAAAAAGTCTAGTTGAGCCTTTATAATCATTTCACAGCAGGGCAGATTAAACATAATAACTAAAGAGCTACATGAACCTCCTCAGTCAGGCTATAGGGAAGCTATTGTATTTTCCTCTATTCTGTTCTGCTCTATTCTACCTTTTGTGTGAGTCCATCACTTGTATTTCTGTGCCTCCCTCTAGCGGAAAGAAGGGAGGGAAGAAGGCACACACGCCAGCAAAATGCACTTCATTTTACTAAGAACATTCTGTTCTTGAGTTATAATTAAGATGCTGCCAAGAACTTTCATTATGAACCCTGATTTTTCAAACATTTAGACCTTTGCCAGAAAAATAAATCTGACTTCAGCACATACTTTCAGCTAGAGTAGATTTACTTATTCCGCAGGGGGAACAAATCACATATGTTGGATTGACTGCTCTGAGCTCAGGCTTTTAAATACCTACTTTGATTTTTGCATGCTATTTCTTCCAGCAAAAACACGCCTATGCTTACCCCACAGACTCCTGCCAAAGGAGTAATTGTTTACCTGGATGAATATGTTAATTTTGTGAGGAAAAAAATGCATTTTGGTATTAATAAGGACTCTTGAATCCAAGCAGCATTTCCCTTCAACAGAATAACTGAACATATAAATGCACTTTGTTGCATTTATACTCCTTGTTCAACCGTCTTCACTATGTTCAACATTACTTTTCTTCTGCTCTATGGGTATTTCTGAGCTTTTAAGCAAACCAAAACAAACCACAACTCCAGTTCACCTCTGTAAGGAGAGAACTTCAAAGGTGACAGTCCTTTCAGGTTTTGTTTAGGAACCTTAGCAAAAGCACTAAATACAGAAATCATTGATGTTTAATAGGAAAATACGCTTGAGAGATAAAAACCCTTTGACATCCAAAGCAACTCCACAGTTGTGATATACTTTTTAAACACACAGAGCAGTTAATTGTGCTGTATGATTTTTGGAACTTTGTACTTCTGAAGGCAGCTTTAAAGTGCTTTGTCCCATTCATTTTACATCGTATTGAATGAATAGTGCACACGCAATGACATCTGGAGCTGGTAAATGCGTGTACCTGCTGGGAAAATGGCTATGCTTTAAAACCAACAGGGAAGTAAGATGGATGTATGGCTTTTTCTGTTATTTCTTAGAAATTCCCTACATAAAGGCCAGAGCATAACCCTATTTAAGAAGGTTCTCCTAGGAAAAGGTGGAATTGTAGTCTCCCTCCAGACTTGAAAGATGAGACCTCAGATTCCACACTGGCAGGCACTAAGGTACGCAGTCTCACCTGAGTGAATCCAAGTTTGATCCGTCTTTGTTTGAAAGTCTTGGCAAACTGCTCAAGCTCCTCAAGGTCACTGGGCTCCTCCAAGCTGGGAGTGTCGATTCGCTTTGGTGTTGACTGGCTCTGTGGAAGTGGCTGAATGGGGGTCGCTGCTATTGTGCGTGTTGGGGTTGCTGGCTATTAAGATAGAGAGCAAGGAAAAGATGAAAATCAGACTTAAAAGAATAATCAGCAAAAATTAAATTCAAAAAAGGTATGTGAGGTTTCTGTGAGAAGGATCAATGAATTTGACATTTCCAGCAATCTGAAAGTTCCTCCGATTTATTTACATTCCTCTCAAGAATGAGCAATCACAATTCAGAAAACTGCATTAGTATGACAGCCTTTTAAAGGCTCTGTCAGAACCAATTAAAGAAAAGTAAGAGATGCTCAATGCAGCAGATAACCAACAACTTCCACTTGCTACAGAAGCTGCTCAAAGAAAGGTTTAACACTCTTACTTGATATAGTTCTATTATTTATAGACAGCTTGGCATTCATCCCCTTTTAATCATTTAAAAATTGAATTTACAGCTTGTGTGAGGTGGCAGATTGTCATCAACCCAAAAGAGTCAAGTCTCCTATTTAATCTTGGAACAGTGAGCACATACGGGCGCAGCAAACATGGCAAGTTTCCTCTGATGCCATCTCTTGTGACTGACTCAACTCTTCCAGTAAGAAAAAACTAGATCAACCTCTAACTCTTCTGTTGATACTTGCAACAGTAAGAATGAATGTACTGGTGATAAGAGAAATTAAGCAAAGGCAACCTGTAGAAAGTCATTTCTTTTAGGGCACATTTTTCTTCTATATAAAAGGTTAATTTTCCAGGAAGTCCACACGAGGTTCACTATTCCTGAACATTGGCATACTAGAGCATTTGCTATGCAGCAATAATAAAAATCTGAAAAAACCTGAGCATCATGGAAAATATTCACAGGTGAACAAAATATATTAAGATCTGGTATTGCACAGTTCAGGCTTTATATGCAACAGGAACACTGGAAACACGTTTTCAGTACGTAACTCTACCTTCTTACATGCCACAGATGAACTGAGATGCAGAGACAAATAGTTTACTCCAGTTAAATTCTATGCAGTTCAGCTGAGGCTCTTAAGTAAAGGTGACTTCAAGCTTTTATGCCCTATGTCCAGTTCTGAAACTACAGATTCCTTCAAGGCAAGTAAGAACAGCCTCAAGTCTACACAACACTATGGTACTATGCAAAGTAGTACTGTATGCAAGTAGCACTCTATGCAAAGGTCCAGAAACAGCTGTCCTAAAAGAAATGGCCTACATATAGCTGAGTCTTTACATAGCTCCTTCTGTTGTTTTTCTTCTGGGTTAGTGCAGTATTTTGCAGTGCACAGCAGATGGTAGAGGGAGGTCAGGATCTATAATGCCATTACTTGAGAAATAATGTGATCATGTATGATCTTTCTAGGATTGCAGATATATATGTCACACTACAACAGTTTTTAATATTTTTTCATTTACATTATAGTGCGTAATTGCTGCAATATGTCTTTACTGACTTCATCCCCTTTACACAATTTATTTTCTCTTTGTAGTTTTGATACATTTTTTTAATCCAAGTATAATCTTTAGTAGGGAGTCATGCTGGTAACTGAGGTATGAACTACAGAGGTGAGACAAATTCCATTTTCCACATGGTGCATGAAAAATACTATAGGTAGTATAATAAAAAATATAGTTTTCTAAGACTCTGATAGACTCAGGAATCTTATTACAGACTAAAAAATTCTTATATTTAACCAAGCTAGCAGGAAGATACCGTATGGTATTACATGATATTTGAGAAACAGCATGCAGTCATGTAACTAAACTGCACAGTAAAACCCAGAGTGAAGCAAAACTAAATTTGCAGGCACGTGCAACCTTAAAATTGCTTTTCTTACAGTCTGAAAGCTTAATCATAGCACTTTAATATTTTAAGATATACCTAACAGAATATTATGCATTTCTACCAATCTCTTCGCTTTCACAGAAGGTAACTAGTAAGACTGGCAACGAGGTAGCAATAATAGCAAAACAACTAGGCTACAATAAATACAGATTACCACTGCAATCTTTAGAAAAAGATACTTGTCAGTAATCCTCTTTTTGAGCTTTTTAGGTTACCCACATCTTGCTCCTCTGAATTTCACAAATTTGCAGATTGTCCAAGAAAGCCTTACAAGAAATCAAATGATCAATCATGGAAATTTTCAGCTAAAAATAAAAATTTAGAACACTAAATGCATTAAAAGAGGCACATTAGGGTGGAAACTACAAAACTGAAGTTACTGATACTTCAGCTCTACACTGAATCTATCTAGAAAGACAAACTCACTGTTATGGCTACAATACCTACTCTGGTAACTAATATAAACAATCTATTCACTCACAATAGCTTAAATTTCCTCAAAGCAACTCACGAACTATAGAAATAAGCCTGACCTGCGAGGCAAGGGTGATGCTTGGCTGAGACTGCAGGAGGTTGGCTTGGCTTTGCTGAGGTAGTTGCGTTAAGAGATTCTGCGCTTGCAGGAGACCTGGAGAGAGAAATGGGTGGATTTGGTTTACCATTTTAAAAGCCTAAAACATAAAATGAAATGAAATAAGGCTCTTGCCAAATAAGGAAAGCTACAGAAAAATTGAGATGCAAGCCTTCATTTCACCCCTGCACAGATATCTTCAGACTCTGGACTTTTCAGTTCAAAACCCCCTTGCATTTTCCTGAAGTATACGTGGTGACAGAAGGGTAAAAGAGAGAAGTCTGTACTAGTTTCCTCTGCAGAAAAAGTCTGTAATGATATAGGTCAGCGGTTTTTAATCTGTGGTCTGCGGACCCCTGGGGGGCCACGATGTCATCACAGGGGGTCCGCAAAGGCTTAAAGTAGGGGTGGGGAATGTCCAGCACGGAAACATTTGGTCTGGTCTGCAGCAAGCACTGTGGCTCCTTTTCCCACAGCCCCTTCCCCTCAACGCTCCGCTCATACTCAAGCCCCACACCCCCCCAATGCCTGCCCTGACACGCTAGTATATCCAGTACTAGTATGGTTGGTGGGACCCACTTAAATTTTTTCTTAAAGACATTTTCTTAACCCAGTGGCCCTCTTTAGGGCCACAACGGGGGTGAAGCCTGTTCCTCAAGTGGTGGCCCTGGACCCGTAAACAAAAATACATGGTGACTGAACACAGACCAACAAGTGGGGAGGTGAGAAGAATTGTAAAAACTTTTCATCAAATTTGAATATAAAAATCGGCATCAAATTCAGAACTAGAAGGTTAAAATACCATAAAACAGGCCATTTGAACAAGAAGAGTGTTGATGTTATTATTTTAAATTCATATGGAATCATTGCAACAAAGATATTATAATAGGAGCGTGTGCATTAACAGATTATCTTATTCCCCCTTCTCTCCAAATTTGAAGACCCTTCGTGAGAAAACTGAAATAAATATTTGATGCAGCCTGGTGCTTTAAATCGTGAATTAAGTCTTGGTGGTCCACGGCCACAAAAAGTATTTAAAGGGGGTCCATGGTGAAGGAAAGGTTGAGAACCCCTGATCTAGGTTATCCCAGTTCTGTGTGCAGGAATCACTTATTGTGCCCCTTTCAGCTTGCAGATTTTGAGCTAACCTCTTTCTATAACCAACAGCTGACCAAGAATTAGGGAGCCATATAAAAATAAACAACTGAACACTAATCAGATCAAATCCAACAACTGAATATTAATCAAAACCACAAATTTGGCTCCTTGATCACCCTTCTTCCCCTTCGTATCACTCCATGCCAGCTGCCTAACAAGAAGGCAACTTTCTCTGGCAAACTTAAGCAGACCACACCAGACGACAAAACAAGCCCAGATAACCTCCTGGCTGGAATACAGAAGGAATCTTTTGGAAAAGTAATCAGAACTTAAAGCTTAGGTAAGATATTAAACACTGCTTAAATTGCACAAATAGAATAAACATCACACTGAATATATGAAAACCCCTGCTATTATGAAAAGGTGATGTTAAAGAACAGTTGGGACTGATACAACCGATATACACAATATGGTGTCATTCTAAAAATAAATTCTCTTACAGTCCACTATTTGTATGGTCTACTAAACGTCTCAGGAAATTAATACTTGCTTGCATCTATGTATTTTAGCTAAAAGCTATCTCGGGGCTTTTTTGCATTTCTAATACTAAAATTTATATATTTTACAGGGGTAAGAATCCTGACAAAAATATACCTAGTTAGTCAACTTCCTCAATTTTATTGTGAAAAATATTACTGCTATTCTTTAGGTAACTCCTGGCTATGACTATCAATTTCCCCTATAATAATTTAAGACCTGACTAATCAAACCTATACTTAACAGGCATCTTCAATATACCAAGTTCTTAAAAAGTACCACTTAAATTCTATAAGTTGAGTTTGACGTGGTCTGTTCTGGTTCATCAGCTGGCCGATCAATCAGAGCACACCACTCATGACCAGCTATCTTAGCAGAATCCAGGTAGGGTACACAGCCATTTAGGACTTGATAAATACTGAGTGAGAAACTGGATGTTTTATGCGAGGTTAAGGCCATAGGAGACATGAAAAGAGGGACTACCATGAGTAGAAAGGAGAAAATGTATCCTCAATGAAGGAATGAGGGATACACAACTACAGAAGAATTGTCATTTGGCAGTGATATTAGTGTTACTTTTTTTTTTTTTTTTTTTTTTACAAAGTGTTGAATATGTACTTTAAATAGAATGTATTGCTATCAAAATGCTCAAGACCTGTAGAATAAAGACAGCTGCTTAAACAACATAACAGCACAACATAGACAACTACATAAATTTGCTTTGCACCACATAATCAACATATTTCAGCTGTGGTTTTTTTGAAAAGCCACGGCGAGGGAACAGATCAGTTTAAGTAACTTCCAAGACATATACCTACTACAGTTACACAGTGCTTTTTACAGTGCAAATATTTGTTCACTTGAAAGATGATTTCAGCTGCCCAAATCTAAATATTAATTAGTGAACAGTCTCCTCTAAGTGAAGAGGTTTTGACCTTCATTTAGCAGCAGTGAATTTTAACTTGAAGTAGAAAGGGGCAAGCCATCACACCGACACTATAGAGTGGCTGAACAACAATGAAACAAAAAATAGGCAGCTGACTGACCACATTTGACTTCTAGTCCACTGGTAACACCATTGATCACAAGTTACTGACTCATGACTAATCAGAGTAATTAGGACCATCCTTTTGTGATTTTTTGTCCTCAGAGAAATCCCAGAGGATGTTTTTCTGGCAATAACACTTCTGCTGAAGAGCACAAGATGACTACACTCTTCCTCATTTTATTCTCACCCGTGTGTTCTGAAGTAATTATCACTGAAGGACAGTATAAAATATTCTGGACATGTTTAATTGACTCAGTTTTACATCATTTTATTCTATTTTAAGAAATACAGATAGAAGGCATCTCAGGCAGAAACTGGAGAAAGAACAGGTTAGTTCAACCTGCAGCTGACTGAAGTAATGACCAGGAGGTGAGGAAAGTAGCTAAACTGTTTTAGCAGAGTATGCATATCTTCCACTGACTTAAGTGTCCTTTCAGCCAGTTGCTGTGCACACGCTTTGGACTCTTGTTGGACTCCATGGGTGGGCAGCTGCAGCTTTGCTCTTTTCAGGCATGACTTGTACTAGTCTGAGCTTCACCTTCATGTTTTTTCTGAGAGGAAACTACTGGTCCCCACTTTGGTCCAAGGTAACTCCAGTAAACTAACTTACAGGGCACACAGGACAGCCTTTTTAAATACACCCTAAGTCCAAAACTGCACCTTTTAAGCAACTGCTGAGGTATTGGCATTTCAAACTTTGCTGTTTCCTTAGGGATTCCTACTGGCATCAATACTGTTTAACATCTTTATTACCAATAATGCTGATAGAACCAAATATATTCTCAGCATGTTTGTGGACAACACAAAATATGGGAAGAGTGGTCACTAGGCCAGAAGCTAGGGTCTAGACAGGCTGGACAAATGGAACCTGACGAAGATTAATGCAGGAAAATGCAACATCCTACATGGGGACTGCAATAACCCTGTGCAGCAATACAGGGTGGACACTGGCTGGCTAGAAAGCAGTTTTGTGGAAAAAAGACCTAGGTGTCCTGGAGGACAGCAAAATGAACAAGAGCCAGCATGCCCTTACATTAAAGGCAGCCAACCACATCCTGGGCTGTATTCACAAGACTGCAGCCAGCGTGTCAAGGGCTGTGATTCTTTCCCTCCATCTGGCACTTGTGAGACCACATCTGGAGTGGCCTTGGGCTCCCCGGTACAAGACACAATGACATCATGGATTTTGTACATTCAAGGCCCACCAGGGTGGCTAACCAGCTGGAACACCCATACAAGAAACAGGAAGGGAGCTGGTTTGTTCAGTCTCATGAGAAGGCTAAGGTGAGATACTACTGCCGTCTTCAAAGACAGAAATGGACTCTTCTTGAGGATGCACATTAATGAGATACAACAGACTTAAGTTGGAACATGGAAAACTCCAACTAGATGTAAGGAAACTTTTTTTTTATTTTAAAACCATGAGTGTCAACTGTTGGGGCAGGTACTTGAAGAGGCTGCAGAATCTCCATCCCCAGAGATGTTCAAAGTCAACTGGCAGAGGTGCTGAACACTTTGCTGTAATTGGACCTGTTCTGACCAAACTACATGACCTCCCTTCCAACCTACACAGTTTTTTGAATCTATGAAAACTAGTGTTGTACTTGTATACTTACCTTTACAGAGGTATTATTTCTAACTCTCGGGTTTGGGTTCTAAGAGCCCAGTGGTATTATTACATTAAATATGGCATACAAATCACCTACATGACACTCCAAAAGAATGACTGCATGGAGGTAGATAAGGATTTATGCAAAAGTATGATGCTTTAGAGGTTGGGGTTGTTTTTTTTAAATAGTTAAAGTAAATGCATCTACCATCATCCAGGACTTTTCCTGTAATGTCTACGAGTAGCATGAATAATCGCCCAAGCCAAAAATATCTTCTTGCCAGCCAACAGTCCTCAAGGACTGATCTGGGGTTCAGTTCTTATGGTCTAAAATTAAACAAAAGATAAAACAAACATTCAAGTGCAGATTTTTTCAGCATAGTTTTAAAAAAGTTGGCCCAGAAGCATAATACATAATTCATCCCTAACTGATCTCCCAAAAGAGTGAATTTTTTCATCTAAGAAGAACTTGACTGCTTTTTCTCTGCCAAAGCTATTCATCTTCTCACAGACATATCCTGGAAGTTAGCTTGCAAGACAAAGCCATTACAATGTCATAATTTGATTAACTGGAAACAACTGAAAGGGAAGAAGGAAGGGTGTCACACCACATATTACATACAGTACCATCTGATCAACTTTGTTGATCACTGTTGATGCAAAAACTTCTGGACACTTTGGTGTACCTCTTTTTATTAAATCCAGATCTTCCAAAATGGGGACTTGTAGTCAGAATTATATTGGGATCCAACACAGGAGAGGAAGAACTAACCTATGCATTCCTACAAATCTGTTCCACTGAGATGTTGAGCTGCTGCATGCTGCTGCACCTTTTGCAGTATCCAGGTACCCTTTAAGATCAGTTCAAGAACACAACGGAAATGTGCTGAAGTTGGTGAACTGTGGTTTTGAGGAGTACCGATTCAGTGAGCCAAGCAAAGGTGCTGCCACACTACTTCAATGAAAGTCAACACTTTTACCCATTGATGCAGTTGAGATGTTAGAAGCAAAGACTTGATTTCAAAGAGGACAGCAAATATTAAGTGTTTCACTCATATCTTGTTAATGGGTATTTGCAGCATAGGGGAAAAAGTCACCATTTACATCACTTCTGCCAAGTTCCTCCTCGTTCCACTTCAAGCTCTCCCCTCTTATTTGGGGAATGAGTTTGAGTCAGCTACATTTTCTTCAACTGCTGTGTCAACAAATACGCTGTCATTAAGAGTCTCTTGACAATGAAGAGTTGGGTCACCTCATCTGCATATTGAGGGGACCAAAGCACTTTCACCTAGTTCACATAGCATATTTTTAACAAAATGAGGAGTCTTGTAAAGGCAGTGCAGCTGCACAATCTCACTTATCCATTACAAATTGGATGCATCTGAGAAGAAACACAGGCAGCTTCAGGCATCTTCCTCCATCCTCACACTGGGTGAGGGAGCTGTACTCTGATTTATGGTACCAAAGGCCAGTAGGGCAGGTACCAATATTTCACATTCATTATTCCATTTTAAAAATGTGTTTGTTTTGGGGTTTTTTAATGGTACAAGTTAAGTCTCAAAGTCTGTAGGAAAAGTACACAACAAGAGAACATGACTGGATTTGGTCTGCTATCATCATCCCAGGTACTTTTACAATAAAAAAATGAAAACATACACAAGGTCTTTAATAAAAAACAGCAATACCTTGAAAATCATTAGGCCCAGTTTTGAGGTTTAATTAGTAGCTTGTCTTCCACATTTGCCTTTCTGGATATGTTCTTTATAAGTACTGTTTCTAAACCTCCTTGACAATGATGCAGTCTTTTCTCAGATCTTAACAACTTCTGTTTGCAAGATTAATTTAAATGAAATGCAGCACCATTTCCCCTCTCCATTCAGATTTTTACCGATATGATTTTTATTGACAGTATCTGCCGAGTAGAAAGGCAAATCATCATCTGATGAAGGTAATATTTTTAAGAAGTGGCTATAATTGTAGTAAAGGATGTTGAATTGATTATTCTAGAAACAGACGTATTAGATACAAGAACAGATACAAGATGTATAAAGACTGTACAAGGTGCTACATTCCTGACTATGACTTTAACAATAATATGGGGACAGTAATTGTTTTGATTAAGAAATCATTCCAAATTTCTATTTTCATTCAATCTTCTGCATTTCTGATGAGGCTTGAAACAATTCCTTCAGTTATGATGTTATCCATTACAAGCCATGAAAAACAGGAACTTTACAATTTGTTTCACGTAAGCCCCTGAATAACCAGAAATCATGTGAAAAAGGAAGATGACTACGTTAGACATATGTTAGTGGATTTATGGGGAGAATTTCACATCTGCTGCTGTGATCTATTAACGTGTGTTGAAGAAAGATAGCAGAATAACACCCTGATTGTTGATTAATATTTTTGGTATTGAATTTTCTGAAGTTTTTCAGAAGTTGGATCTAAGCCATGACGTTCAACCTCTTCCAAGAATCTAAATATGATTGCTTTGCTGATGATTGCATTACTCTGCATCCCATCACCTCTTCAAGTAAAAGAAGCTTTTCTCTACCAAATGTTTACATGTCTTCTATGATCTTGTTTAGAGATACTATTCTTCACTTATGTTCCTCCAAACTGTTCTGAAGTATTAAAAACAATGTTCCTCATTTACATGACTACGTGACATGTACAAAGTATGTAGTCTGGTGTGTAAAGCAACAGATTTCTTCCAGAATAATCTGTAAGTAAATCTGAATTTTCATTTTAGTTATTAAATGCATACATATATCTATAAAGCTGCATGCAGTACTAATGAGACATCCAAAAAAATCTGAATGCTGCTGGTTTTGAAGAAAGCTCTATGCTAGATTCTTCAGAATATTTAGTATTTTATGAAGCTGACTAAAGGAGCAATAGGACAAGAACAACATAGAAAAGTCTGCTGCAACAGCAAACAACAAAATAAAAATACACACTTCCTCAATCTTTCTCATAAATAATAACATACTGTTTGAGATCTTCTAACAATAACCATGAAATACTGCAAAAAGGCATACCAAAAAGTGAGATAAGGGGTATTATGACATACATGTTGCTTTATCATTGAGTGCTCATGAAGAAAATTAGATCCATTCAAGCATTTCAGTTTGGAAGGTTGTCACACGCTAATGGCCTATGGTTAGAATACAGAATATAAATCTTCCTACATTTTTGAGCTATTCAGTTGTCCAGGCTGCACATTACCAGTAAAACATGGGTGTTTCTACACACACTGCGTCACTTATGACAGCAATATGCAGGTCTTAAATTGCAGTGAGGAAATCTTTTTCAGAGATGGCCCCTGGAAAATATGAAAACCCCTTCTGGTAGTTATTCTACTTCGCATTTTAAACAAACAAACAAAAAGCCTTCCTTCCTTTCTATAATGCAAACAATTCATTTTGAGACACGAATATAATTTGCTTCTGTTAGTTTCCTTTTCTGTGAAGCATCTCCAGAGACATTTTAGAAAACCAGCAGAAGTTAGCTGAAAAATGTAGGCAAGACATTAAGACCAGTGAGTTTTTCAAAACAATGCTTTTCTACTTGCTGCTTCCTTAAAATAATTTATTTTTTAAAAAGCTCCTATTTTAAAGAATCCTTGAACTAAATTTTGGTGAAGTTTAATTTCTTCTAGAAGAATATGTTAAGCTTATAAGTTCTGCTTCATTTTAAGAAACTGGTACATCACTATATGCCTCCATAAATAGCCTTTTAGCCATCTTCTACCAGTGCTGGTATAAAAGCTCTCCTAAATCAAGTCCTATTAAAAGAAAGTTAATTTTGACTAACCTTTTATTCAAATGTGAGAGCATTCAGACAGTGAGAGAGCTTCAGCATAATGGAAAGTCAGTTATATCCAAGTCATAGTATATAAGAAGGAATGATGCAAGAAAATATTGAAAAGAACAGAGGAAAATGAGTGCAAAGATCTGCTTTAATGGACAACCAGGTTCTGGAGGACTCTTCAAGCATAACAGGATTTGCCTTCTGAGCAAGAATCTTTGGATTGCCAGACCTGAACAACTAAGTAGAGTTCATGTAGAAGAGAAAGGGGGGGGGGAAACCACTGGAGTACATCAGCATAAGAGGCCATGGCTAAATGCAGTTTTCTGTGGGCAAACGGGATGCAAGTGGTACCGTGATGTTTTGCAACTTGAACACATTAGTTCTTAGAGCAAAGTTCCTGTAAAATATCTTAATTGGTCTGGCACACTACTACTACCTAGCACTGCCTCGGTTTGCCTTTAGCATGTAAGCCATATCCAGCGTACCGCCAAAATATTATTTCCAAGAGATGTTACACAAAATCAAGCATTCTAGCTCTTTTCCCAGGGTGTAACTATTATTTCAGTTTATGACAAAATTCACTGCACCCTCTTTAGGCTTAAGGACTTTTCTAGTCTCCCACAGGGACTCTTGATTTTGTAATCTTTTTCCAGTCTTAGAATTTTGTAGCCCTTTTAGCACTGACCTAATCCAGACAGCTCACATACCCTCCAGGCCCCCATCTCCTAGGATTCTGCCTTTGAGGTCTTCTACAAGTTCTCTTCCCAGTAGGCTTCCTTCTTGACAGCCTGACCCAGAAATTCAGATGCTGCAGTATTTCCCAAGACGCTTTGTTGTTAACAAATGTTCCCATGACATGATCTCTGGATTGATCCTCCTTGAGATGTGAGCTACACAAACTTTGACAAAGCTGAGGTCTAACACCCAGGAAGGGACAACCTGTTAGAGACTCCTAATTGCAATACTGTTATTTCTCCTAGGGAATATCAAGTTAGTGAAGGTGTATAAACCACCTCAGTTTTACCTTCTCCTCTAAAAAGCTATGTATGATTTTCTTTTCTGGCAAGGAGCACTTACCCTGCTGCCCCTGCGGTGTTTGTGAGATGATGAACTGTGCTGGCTGCAAGTTGGTTGTTGGATGCACCAACACAAACTGTTGCAGGTTGAGATTCTGCTGCTGAAGCTGCTGCAAGTGCTGCAAATCCTTAAGGAAACAGGGGAAGGGGGGGGGGAGGGGGGAAAAAAAAGAGGAAAAAAGAAAAAAGAAAAAGGAAAAGAAAGAGCTGTGTGTTAGACATTTAAGTCAGCCATGACTCCCAATGTAACTAGATTTCCTATCAACCAGTTACATTCTAACATTCAGAGATAAAAGTGGATGTCAAACACAGCAGTCTTTCTACTGAATATCCTTTAGACTGGCAATTTGAATTTCACTGTACTTCATAAAACCAAACAAAAACTGTTTACCAAATAACCCAGCAAAACACCTCCAGCTGTGTTCTGCTTTTAACAAAATAAATAAAAAAAAAATCATCCATCTCCCTCCTCCCCAAATGCAGTTTTCAAATACTTTAGACTTATCAGCACCCGGATTTCTCAGACTTATTTTTTTGAGGATGCAACTCTCCTACAAAATTCATTGTTGACAAATCAAGCATATTAGCTGGGAGCTATTTTTGCTTATAACAACAACAATCTGCAATTACCATTCTAATCAGCAACAGGAAAGCAAAAAATTACAGATTCCTAGTTTGCACTCTGGTTGTTCAGGTTGAATTTCGGAAAGTAGCTAACTCAAATAGTAAACAAATACATTTGATTAGTTCTGAAACAAATTACAATAAGCTTAATAGACACGGCTATAATTAAAGGTTAAAAGGAATAACCCAAAACACTGCACTATTGTAGAACCCTACTCTTATGTATTTAAATCATTCAGAACTATTAATTTTCTATAATTAAATGACTAGTCTCAACATAAATGCTAATCTGAGAAACTGAATCATCAAGAAAAATGCTGCACCTTGCTGTTTAGCTGGAGAATGAAAACATAGAGAACCACTTAAAAATATTCACCCTAAACTAGCCTTTTTCTTTTCATCCTCTCCAATCAGGACAATAACAAGAGTAACAAAAATTTGAAAACTGAAGCACAACGTGAAGCCAACCAACTTCACAGAGGTAATTATGAACATGATCTATACGTGTGCAGAATCTTTCCATCTCTCTGAGAAGCAGCTGTTTCAAAATACCTGCCAAGCAGGTGGATAAAAGTCTGAAATACTTCCCACACTTAGAGCCTCCCATTAAACAAACCAAACCAACCAACCAAACAAAAACTCTCCCCAAAACTCTGTTTCAGAGAAGTTACTCAGATACCAGGGTACCTGTTTGCAGACAGACACCCTCTTCTGGGTCCAACTGTGTCAGATGTTAATGCTGCCAGTTTGCTCCTAAACAGTGCTCCATCTGGTTGCTTAAATGGAGCTCCTGGTTTTAACATACTTCCTAACATACTTGAGTTAAAGTGAGCCAGACTAATGAAGACCTGCTTCTTAAGGCCAGTAAAGTAGCCCCCACACATTTTCACTGATGCAGGTTACTGAGCACCCACACGAGTTGCTCAGCCAGCAGATGTGAAAGGCCGTTAGCTGCCAGCAATGGAGATGGTGATGGAATGTCAAGACAGACTGACAAGGATAACTTTTTATTTACACAACACAACCATCTACAGAATATAGTTATGTTTCTATGACCTCACATTATTTTAAAACTGTTAAGCTAAGACTTAAAAGCTGCCACAATCTCCTGTTGGGGAAGAGGGCTGGGGAGTGTCAGTGGATGGAAAGGAAGACTAGGAAGTTAAAAAAAAAAAGAAAGAATCCATTGATTTATGAGACCATAGACATGCATTATAAGAAAACAACTACTTAACCTGCATTGCAAAGACACTGGCCATCAATCACTTAGGCAACTTGGTCATGTTAAGTCAAAAGCATGCAATGTAATAATATGGTAGACAGACACCAGATGGATTGACCAAGCAATGCTCTTTAAGAAGAGGATTTCATAAGAGAATGGCAAAATTTTAAAAAGTGCCCCCAGCATGAGTGTTTAAAAGTTGATAGCATTGTTTACTTTCAGAAAATTTGAGAAGTACTGCAGCCATTCCTATGAAATCAAGGCCAATTTCCTTCCTAAAAAAGAGAGATACAGCTGTTCCAGTTTTTCCCAGGAACTCCACATTTCTTCTGACTTTGTATCATAAAGCTACATTGCTACTAAAAACTCTTACTTCTTGAGCCCAACATAACATGGATCTCCACTCATTTATTCATTGATTTTCAGTGCTCTACTGGTTACCTTTGCAGATTGAGCAGACCCTCCAGCACAGAGGGGCTCATACTGAATTACATGCAAGGGCTAGATGCAGAGGAAGAAACAGAAATAGAAAGAGTAGGGCAGGCTGACTGTGAATGCTGGGTGGAAGAAAAAGAAATTAAGAAAGGGTGAAGGATGAAAATAGAGGTGGATTAAAGAAAAAGTAGAAACACAAAGGAAGAGTTGGGAAGATATTTTTGAAGGAAAAAGTATGGACAGAAAAAGACAGATAGACTGAGGACCTCCCCAACCAAAAGCAAATAAATGAACACACACACACACACCCCCAGATGACCAAGTATATCTCAGATCATTCAAAGAAGCACCACAGGAGATGGAGTTACATACAAGAAAGAATACAAAGAAACCGTGGCAGTGTATTTGTAAGATCAAAGGAGGAGAGCTTTTTGTTTAAGACTATAGTATTCATAACACAGGGTACCCAGCTAAGACATGACAGCTCTTATCATCAGGCTCTTACACTTTAATATGAGAAAACTGTTTTTAAATTGAGGCCTCAGGGATAACTGGTATAAGCAATCTTATTCTGTGCATCTGCCTTAGTAAATGGTATGTTGGCTGAGTCTTGTTTAAATACAGAAATATAATTCTGTAATGCAGAATGGAAACAATACCTCCAAGGCTAATCACTCTTAAATAGCCCTACCATCCCTTCAAATTCATTTGAAATCCAACTTTATTTCTACCTTGGGAAAGTTTTATTATTTAGTTAATTGTAGCATTACAATAAATCTCCCAATAGCCACCATGCAAGCAACCCTGACACTGTTTTCCTGTGGGTTTTTTTTCTCGGTGGTAAAATCTGTATACTAGCACAAGCACATAGAGATAGAAAAACATGCATGTCTTCTGGTGCTGCCTAACAATTTAGAGAGATCAAAACAATTCAACTCCTACCTTGGCAGAATAATCTGCCACGTGCCTCATCTTGATGTGAGGAAGTTTTTTGGTAAAAAAAAAAAAAAATCATCTGAAATACTAAATTCAATGCCACTATCTCTAGTTACAACTTCAGCACAACCTTAAGCATCTCTGTCATTCTGAGGTTTACGCCATATAAACATTGATCATGGATCCTGAAAACAAGTAAAGTTTACAAAGAACTCCAAAACTTGCTACAACTGTTTAGTGACAATTTAGCAGCAGCCCAGCAGCAGCCCTAACACCTTACCAGACTGCTGCAGCAGATACCTCACATTAACTGCAGTGCACATTAAAGAAGTCATGCTTGCGCAATTAGTTAATTAAAATAAATATGGTAATCCCCCTGCTGCAGAGACCTGCCAGTTAATCAATTATTCAAAAATCATCAATTAAAACAAACATTCAGCTATTTGTGTAGTCAGCTATATGTTTACAATAGCAATGCAAACAAAGCTTAGCGCTGTTTATAAATCATCGTCAAGATGGATCAAAAAGCATGGTGTTATCCACCTACAAACCTAGATGGTAGAAGTTTTCCATAAAGTATCTCAAGCTATATCCAACACCTGCACAAATTATGCCCTGCGCTTTCATCATAAGAAGCAGCTAACAAGATTCAACCAAGCTACATTTATGCATCAAAATAACCTATCCTAAAATAAATTGTGAAGTAAAGCATTTAAGTAATTAGGAATGCCAGAAAACAATTGAAACTAATTTACTCCTACAAATACACATTATATGGTGGCAACTACATGATCACATGCTATTTTTCATAGAGCCTTTAGCTCATTCACGCACACAAACCAGACTATGCTCACTTCAGAAGCTCCTACTTGACAGCACATGCCTGATCTTTTCAACTCTTCTCAAACACTTCTCTGAAGATTTTGTAAGTTCTGGAGAAAAACCCAGTACTAAATTAATAATTGTAAATGCTTCACACATTTTCATAGCTTCCTACTGAACTGGAAGGGTGGGATTAGCAACATCTCATGCATGCAAAATAATGCCTTCAAAAGCATCCACTAATTTGGTGGCATATTTGACAAATGCAAAGCCAGAAAGTTCAAGGTACAGATTTTATTAATATGAAATTTTAATGCTCTGCACTTCAGTAAAGCAGACCTTGCTATCCTAAGCTGCACACCTAGAAGACAAGAGGCACACACCTCTGGATCACTTACATTTAGGTTAAGAGACTCCCATAATATCAAATGGGAACTCTGTGACAGATGCATGGAGTGATGTTAGAAGCTAATTCTTGACAAGGACATTTCCCATTTGGTCTGTATTATTGGCTACAGACAAAGGCTTAACAAAATTAAGAGATGGTCTTGGGAGTTACGAGTTTCCTTGAATGCTACATTCTTGAGCCATCTTCAGATCATGACAGTGACGTGGGATCCTTTGCTAAAAGAAGTTTTAATATCTGATCACATGACTTGTCGCAGTGCTCAGTGTTAGGGGTCTGTGGGCAGCATCAGTACTGGCCTTTTAAATGTGGGATGGCATCACTCTGGCCTCTGTAAGGACAGCCAGAGCAGTCAGAACTGTTAGACCAACGCCACAGACATTTGCTGCTTCAGGTGACAAAAAACGATGGCAGAACCAGGCTTTCAGCTTTCAGCTAGTGGACTAGCACAATAAAGGAATAGCACCTCTCACAAATGGACTTCACAGATAATTGCAACATTTCCATTCTTTTACTTAATCAGCCCTCATCTTCACTTTTTAGACACTTCATCCCAGTTGAATGCAAGTGAAAATAGTCTAAATAGAAAGCATCAGACAGTCTTAAAGAAGCAACTCCTCTGGAGATTACATATCCAATGTACTTTGCACAGCTAGACTAATCAAACTGAAATATTACATACAGAGAACCTTAATCTATGGAAAGATGGACCTCAGCATCACCAACACCATCACCTACTAGTAGCATTCAAGATGCCTATGCTGTACTTTCAGTTACCCTCATCCAGAAGTCTAAGAAGTTTCCACACTACGTATGCTAAGTGTTGAGTCAGTGGTGCTGCATTCTCCACACTGAACTAAGCCAGTCCTGGAAGACCCAGGAGGATCTTTGCTGCTCCTAGTAAACAGAACTTCTTTGGCAAGCAGTTCTTCAGAATTAAGAATTAATGGGTCTTTAGCAGCAGACCATAAAACTGGACAGATTCCAACACCAGACTCATTCTGGCAAGTTCTTTAGACACACGAGTGCCCATTCTTTGTCACTGAACTCTGAGCATTAAGCACCAAGCCAAAATAACACACAAATGTGTCAAGTCAAACTGCCTTTCTTTAGCTCTATCATTTTGCTGTTTAGATCTAAGAAGCATCCTTTATGACACACAGGTATCCCTTTCACATCCACACAGGTCTCGACAAGTGTAATTTCTATGGGCATCTTTCTATACCCCTTTTTCTCCTTTCTCAAACTAACTACAAGGAGTAAAATTCAGAAAATACAGCATCTGCTCAGATTCTGGAACAAACTCAGAAGCCCAGTGGAACTGATGAGCAGCTGGTATGCATTCTTTGCTAAAACTATCAATTTCAACCTCATCACCTAAGGACGCATGAGGAAAGACTAACAGTACTCAAGACTCCAGAAACTCACTGAATAAGGAATAAATATTATTTGAATGATGCAATTAGTCAAACCTCTTTATTTTCCACCCTCTCAAGCCTCAAGGCTCACCTGTGCAATCTGTATTGGCTGAGATAGAGGGATCTGCGTCATCGGCGTTGCAGCAGAGGCCGAGATGGTGGCACCAGCAGCGCTGTGCTGCTGACTGGCTGAATGCTGCACTGCAGCCGCCAGCAACTGTGCCTGCGCCTGTTGTAGCAATAACTGTTGCTGGGCTGGCGTCAACGTGAGCTATAAATAATTAGAAAACACAGCCATTAATAATGGAAAGAGCCACTTCAGCTACAAAGTCATTAGCTAGCTCATTACTAGTTATATTAACCAGACATTCCTAGCACTATTGCTACAGTTCAGCCATTAACTAGCCAATGACTCTGGCCTTGAGTAAGGACAGCTGGCTACTCAACACAGTGTACGAACCAACCTACCACAGACCTGACATAGACCAAACCGCACAAACGCAAGCATTGGCACTTACTGGAACTTACAGCACCTAACTTTACTCTTAAGTTTTCTTCACAACTCTACCAGGAGGTTCAGGAAAAAGGTAATTAAGTAGCAAGCAAAAGAAAAGAATCAGTATTGCCAGGAGTTGAAAGGAAATTTACACCCAGCAGAACAGAAAGTGATTAGCCAGATGAATGAGAAGCAGGAATGCTGGCTATGGCTACTGAACAAACTGATAACACCCCAGCTGCTTCACATTAGCATGAATCCCTGCCATATTCCATCATTTCCATTATGCCCTAAGATATAAGTAAAGAACATGAGCTCCATTTGTTTCTCTCCAAGTCTCCCCATCTGCTTTTTTTTTTTTTTTTTAAATAGAATAGAGTTGGCAAGTTTACATCCCTTCTCCTTCCCAAACACACATTATCTCTGTGAAACAGGTGGCAGCACTCTCTCCTTTACATGTAAATGACTCTTGATGCCCATATTTACTACAGTCCATATCTGCACAGGCCCGGAGTTTTGGATGTTTCACTACTGCAGACAATCATAAATTAAAACAAACCGGTATTTTTTGAGAATGAGAAAAATAGTAAAATATGCTCAGTTTTAATAACGTATTAGAACAGTCTCACTTTTAAAACTTTCAAATGCAATTAACCAAAAACTAAATAGGATGTTTATTTACACACTAGCATACAAGAAGATTTAACAATTGAATATGAAATTAAGACATCGCTTCATTCAAGTGTAGAGATGATCTAACCTAATACTTCAAATCATAAATACACTGTTGGAGCAACTGCCCTAAATTCCTTATTAACATGCAAACTCTTAAAACTGCAAAGCTGATTACGTGGAAGGAAACTCTTTAACCAAACCAGTCCATTCACAAAACTTGCTCTTTTTTTAAATGACTGAAAGCATTTACAACAATTCAGAAATGCCAGTAATCCTAAAACAACAGTTATTCCATAATAACTCCCAAAGCCTTCCAATTAAAAAACTCAAAATTGGTAGCTTAAAACATAAGGGTTGCATAGGCTTAAGGCAAGCACTACTATAGTTACTTAAAAAGAAATGTGTTTGAGAAGAGGAAGAATTAGTGTCAGCAGTTCCCACCATTTTTGTTCTTCACCCAGCTATCTGATAAGATTTAGTCTCATGCTCCCATGCCTCATTTTAATCTTGAAAAAAAAAATATTCCTCTTTATGACATCAGTGACTTTCTTATTTCTACAGACACCGGGTTTTATTTTCATTGCAGAGTAAGACGGATACTGAGAACAGAGGGTAATAATTTTTCTTCTTTTTTTGGAAGGAGATACTTTGTAACAAAAAACCAAAGATTAAAGTCTGCTTTTTTATAGGAAGGTATTTTCTGTCCCCTCTTTCACTCAAGTTTCTTCCTATGTTAAAGGAAATTACAATAACCTCCACTGACAGTTCTATGGGGACTGCTGTAGATACTGCCATCGTTTGCTGGACAGGAGGCTTACTGCAGTATACTTGGGTAAACCTTACCCCAGTGATCTGTCCTCCGGCCAGCATGAGCTGGGTCTGGGGTATGGCCGCCTGCACTGAAGGCTGCTGGGAAGGCTGGCTTGGCTGCTGAGAGTCCCCAGATTCTTCATTAGATTTAGACTAGTCAAAAAAAGATACAACTCTTTATAGTGTAAAACAGATGTTAATGTATAACACTGCTATCTCAACACTGCACAATAAAAATCTTTCATCTGCATACAAAAAGCCCTTGGGTTTATTTTAAGAGTGTGTTTAAGCAATGGCTCTATGTGCCCACCATCTCAGTTACGATTGCTCAAACACGTCTGTAGGCAATGCAGTTTAAACAAAACAAAAAGACTCTCAGGTCTTTTGTAACTCTTTGACGTTATTTTCAGGTCTCATTTCATTTTATGCAATGCAACTGAAGCTGACACTACCTTTCAGCATAAAGAAAGAAAAGGTTGTTAAAATTATTCATTGCCTAAAATCCTGAACAATGGAATGAGGGAAAGGAGATTGTGTTTCCATTTTCTATATCTGCATCCTGCACCTCTAAGTCATCATACTGTTGGCTTACACAGAACTGGTTTGAGAAATTCTCACAGGTTTATCTACCTACAGCAAAATACATAATATATACAGTGCTTTTAAATAATCAAAGTTTAGCATTTTTTAATTGATTGTTGCTTTATTTTAAAATAATTTTTTGTGTGTTTTATCTTTTGGGTTTTTTTTAAACAGAAGAAATTGTGAAGACATGAGAGAGGAAATGCAAGTGCATGAAGAGAGGGAGAGAGTTTTATGATAATTAAAACTGGTTATGCAGAACATTAAAATTCTGCATAGATTTGCATATTTTCCACCACCTGTTTTGGGGACTGCAGAGCAGGCTAATTAACATAAAGGCTCTGATTAATTCTGCCAGTCATTGAGCGATAATTACAGCGCAGGACTGTAAACATTCTGCACTGGAGATACAGCCTGTTTGCCAACATCTCTCTCAGGGATGGAAGTTTACCATGGCAACCAAGGCAATTTTCTGCCTCCTTCCTCTTAGAAAGGAAGGTCACTATACCTCCTCTTCTTTCCAAATTGTTATTATGTATAAGTGGGTCCACATTCTATTGCATTTCATGTAATGCACTACCTACATTCTTTAATAACAAGCAATACTGAAACCAGTTTTCAATAAAACTGCATCCCTTGCCCCTTAATATAGTACCGAGAGGAAGTGACACGTTAACTGATACACTGAAGTGTTCAGCATCATAAAAAAAGTTTGAAAGCTTTGTTGTCTCACGTACATTATTAAACAATTACTCTGACTTATTTTGAAATCACTGTGTTATTTACACAAGCAATCTACACTTGCCACATTACACAGTTAATGTTACATTATACTCCTATATTCAGCTACCAGAAGTAAGGACAAATTGCAAAGTAGTACTTGCTATGTTTAAAGTAAGTGAATAGATGGAAGAACATGAAATATTCCCGGAGTTTTATAGTTTTCATGATACAGCACCTGACTGAAATTCCGTATAAAATTACAATCACTGCATGTTTTAAACAACTCCAGTTTCTGAATGCTTACAATCCTGAACCTGATTTACAGTTGTAAAGCTATTATTTCCTCATACCTATCGCTTCCAAGACCAGTCAGAATAAAAAACCAGAATAACATATCATAGCTTAAAAACTATCTCTAATGGGACCATAATGCTGTTTGGAATGAGAGAAGGACAAGCAGCAGCAGGAGATTGTCTTTACCTGTACATTTAAGGACTGAGCAGCAGCCTGTAAACTTGTTCCAGCGAGCTGGACCTACAATACAGTGCAAAAAATGGAAGTGAAAAAACGTAGAATCCACAGAAAACTGTAACAATGTAAAAAGAACAACTTCCCCACCCTCACCCCATCAAAAACTCCCCCAAGAACTATGCATGCCCCTCTAACACCTGAATCTGTGAAATAGGGGCTGTGCTCCAGACTGAAAAAAGTCTGTAAGACTCTTCCACAGTGTTATTTGTCTACCTCTTGCTGAACATACTCCTGCCTAGAGACCTAGATATTATCATGAAATTGAGTTGAAACAGAGCATTTGGGGGTGGACAGGCTAACCATTCCTGTTAAAAAAATCCAGTCTTCAGTGGAGGGCATTAAGTTCTACTCATCACCATCCTTCTAATATTTCACAACAGATCTTACCCCAAATATGTACACTGCATTCACCTGCTTCCTTATACAACAGAGGAGCAATCACCTGCATAGCACAAAACCCACAGCATAAACACTCTTCCTCAAATCAACCCATTCAAGTATTTGCAGTCTTCAGCCACTGAAAAGAAGGTCTCAATACAGAGGACTGGAGACACTTCACAAAGGCTGTATTGATTCAGGTATACTCAAAACTTGAATTCAATGTTTGTGATTAACAGGTTCAAGGAAGTTCTTGTGGGTTAGCAGTGAAGAAAAACTGACCCTTCAGAAAGAGAGATTTTTCAAGAGTGTTACTTCATCTCTAATAAGGATTTTCTCTGTAAAATAAATGCTAAATTTTCATTTACTGAATTTACTGAAAACCATTTTTATCAGTCTCACCTTGTTTGTACCACTACTCAAAGGAATGCTATGTAATTAATTACCAACACTTTCAAAGGTCAGAGTTACAGCCTGTAGTGAATTCCATGTTTGGAAACCACTGCTCATTTGAAAACCAGGCAACACGTAAGGATACAATAAAGCAAAGCAAAATGTAGCACTCTTGCCTCTATAAAAAGATGTCCCCACATAATATACATCACAAATCAGAGTCCACATATCTGCAAGCACAGGGAGGAGTGTATTCATTTAAATTGCAGTACATGAAATTAATAACTGAATATTCAAGCAGGCAACCCTTAAGTGTCACCTTGGAAATATTTCCTACTGCTCTAGATGAAGGTACTAGACTTACTAAGCACGTTCTACATCTAAGCAAACACTCTCAGAAAAGCTCCTCCTCATCACAAGCAAAATGTAGTTTGATAGTTGATGTAATCTGAGCTTTTAACATGAATTAACAGCAGAGAATAACCTAAACAATAATAGCTTTCCATCCAAAAAATATACTCAGAAATACTACTTTAAAAATTACATAATAATAGAAAACCCACATGAAAGACTACAACCGTATCTCGTTCAGGTACGGCCAGCGTATTCCTGAAAATCTCTTCGAATGAAATTTGGACCCCCCTTCCACCACACAACAAACATTTTCTAATTAGAAACTCAACTGTTCCTGAACATTACCTACAACCTAACATTCTGTATTAGTCTGGAGGAAAGCACTGTGTGTTAAGGCTGAATAACACCCCACTAACAGCAGCCACACTAGAAGAGGACAGTTTGACAATAGATTCCCACACACCTGCAGATGCATGAAAGAATAGCTGAGATTTTCCTTTGAACTAGTTTCAAGAAATGAATCACACTTTATCAAACATGAAGTTACAAAGATCCTGACAACTGTTTAAATAAATACATTTCCAAAGCAAGATAAAGCACTGTGCTAAATATAATTACTGTCCTGGATCAATCTGTATAACAAAAGGAAGACTAAAACAAACACACAAAATTCTGCAGAACAGCTGTATCTGTCTCCGTGTTAAACACATACTGACAACCCATGAAAACTAGTCAGCTTCTCTCCACATAAAGGCAGCCTACAACAGCCTATTGGTTCAGCAAATTCAAACACTGGCACTCTCTAGGTCCTGTATAACCCAATCTGCTAGGAAAATTGTAATTATGTGACAAGACGTGTGGAATGTTCCATACAATAAAATGGTAGTTCAGAGCTCTTAAAAGAGGGCATAAAAGCTTCAGTACGTCAATTATACCACAATAACTGTGCAACCTGAGACCTCAAACACTCAAGGTCAGCCAATTAGGTACAGTATTTTAAAGTTTAAACTTGGTGCTGAGGAACGGAAAGAAATTAGGACATTTGTTTTCATACATCAAGTGCTAACAGATAAAAAAACTACAAAAAAATGCCCCTTATACTTTTCTTCACCTAGGGATGCCCCATTTTGCTTCAGCCTACATCTGAAGTTCAGCTTTGATTCCCTAAACACAGCAGCAGCAGAACAGAGGGATAGTAGTAGAAGCCTGAATACCACCTGACAAACAGGTCCTTGAAATAACTTTAAAAAAAAAAAATTCACAAACCAAATATGCTTAGTAAGTACGATCACTTTGTATTTCTAGTTAACGTGTAAGAGATTGAAACACTGAAGCGTAGTGCTGACTACCATTCAATACCACTTCTGGTTTCTTAACTAGGTAGTGACAGTTTCAGAACCTTGGCAGCTGTTGGGCCAATACAATCCTTTACCAAAAAGATTAAATTTTACTTTGCCTTTCGATTTGGTATTTCCATTAAGGTTTAAAAACAAACAAACAAAAAAACCCCAACCCTACCACTTTAGGCATTCTCAAGTCTCCAGAAAGGGGCTTTCTAGTTCCCCCAAATAAGTCTCACGCTATCTTGACGTATTCTGTAACCTAATGCAATGAAGTGAGTGCCACAGTAAGAACTTCTTCCCACCCAAGCTATTTAAGCATGTGGTCTACCCATATGCTCCTTTACATGGCTATCCATCATTCACACAGAGAGAACACAGAACATACAAGAGCAGCTGCATTCGTATCTGCCCAAATCTCCCCTACTTTGAAATGGGTCTCCTCTTACCTGATGAAGGTGCCCAAAGAAGGCCTGGGCCTGGGCTGTAGAGATTGCTCCTCCGACAGGCACAGGCTGCTTTTGAAAGTCCAGGCCATTTGTTTGCGTGCCTGGAGAAAGAGAGATATTAAGAACTATTAAGTTATTACTTTTATGAAATGGAATTAAATTAGTATTACCGAGTCACCTGCTATTCTCTCAATACTATGTAGTAGAAAAGTACTCTGACTGTAACAAGAATTGATGTTTTTTACTGAAAGGCAGGGTGGGGAAGCAGTGTCACTTCCAGACTTCAGTAAAACAGCATTTGTCAGCTGAACAAAATCAACATTGTATTTGCTTTAGTTTCTCTCATCTTACCTACTCTACCATGGTTTGAGAACCAAATGAGCTCATCCTGCTACAGTTAAACTGCGTTTCCCTTCTCCATGCACTCTCTATCCAACAGCTGATAACTATCTTCAAGTTCGGCAAGTGGCAAGAACAAGGTTCATATAAAGTCACCTTTCATTAAAAGCAGGTGAAATAATACTTGGCAAAACCAGAAGTACCATATATATATAGCAGTAATGGGCCACAGTTTTACTCTTTGGATAAAAGATACCTCCACATTTCCATGAATATTTGTGCAGAGCTCTCATTACATGAGATAACTGCCTGGGCTTGCTTTTGCTCTCACCCACTTTTATGTAACTAAAACCTGATTATTTTCCTACATTTCTGTTGTCTTAAAACAACTCAGAAGACATGAAAACAAACTATCCCCAAATAATCTGGTTGTGAGAAGGGTGGGGGGAAACACACCCTGAATGTTTTGTCCACAAGAAACTACCACAGAATTCTCTTCTGCCAAGAGGAACTGTACCTACAAACTTTTAAGAATCATTCTGTGGGAAGATGATAAAATCAACATTAGAGATTATCAACAATGGGTTTTGTATGTTGGGTATTACTACCTACAAGAAGAGAGACTGAGTGTATCAGGCTGCACGGAATTTTTAGAACAGATGATGCAATCTTAAAAATTGCATGACTGAAATGAAGTAAAACCAGCTTTAGACTTGAATGTTTACTCTTCATGACAATCAGATTTTGCTCAGTGCCTGTGGACAGGTGTTCAACTAGTTCCTACTGCAAAATTCCTTGCATCATCTACATTTTTCACCATAAAAATCTAGGCTATCTACTAAGCAAAAGAGACTCACAGTTGTTAAACAACAGGGGTTTGCTATTCCTTAGAAACATCTGCAAAAGCAAGCGGGCGTAAAATTTGATTAGTAAAATACACTATCCAGTATTTTACATTTCTATTTTGACCTACAAACAGCTTACATGGATAAAATTTCCAAAGATGAAGTCGCTGTTCAATTAAATACAGATACAACGTAGACAGTCAAGCTTTCTAGCAGTCACGTAAGGTATACCTAACGTGGCCCTTTGATGCATCTTTGGTGGAGGTGCTGTGGGGGAAGAGTTGATCTACTCTCAAGTTTTTAATTCTATGCTTTGGGTCAGGGTTTACAAGACTTAAGAGATATACATGCAGCCAAAGATTCACAGGCATTTTAAAAATACTAAAATTTTAAACTATGTAAAATGATTTTGCTTTAATGAGCCTAACATTCCAATCTGAAGTGAATGGAAGGACTATCACTGGTCTGCATTGATCTTGAATGAATGCAACCTGGTTGCATTTCTCCAAATAAAGGTAGATAAGAAGGTCTGCTGCAAAGAGCTAGAAGAATCTCATCTATTTTTATTCTTCCCAGTAAACTGCAGAATTCTCTCAATGCAGAAGGCCAAAGGTAGTGGGAAGATGATTGGGTAAATATATAAAAACAATTCCTGACAAACAGCTATTGTAATTCAAAGGAAACAATCTACCACCTCCTCATTTAAGCAGATGCTCTGAATCAGTGTTCAACCTGTGGTCAGGGACCCCCAAGTAGGAAAAAAATACAGATAAGAAAACCTACTGTAAGGCACATATTCCTCATTCTGAATGGAAACTTGCAGGGGTCAAAAAAGTTATCCACTTCTGAGAGCTCGAAGCCTCACCTTAAATATATAGGTGAAGCTGTTCTAGTAAACTATCTTCCAAAAAGAACCTCAAATCACAGTATCATACTGAAGAGCACCACTGTGCACGTGTGCAGAAGAAATGCTCCAGTTAGCACTTCTGCTGACTCTTAATATGGAAATTTGAAACGAGCCTCCTAGGGCTGATAGTTTTGAACAAAGCAAGTTGCAAGACTGAGCTTAAAATCTCCATGGGTCCCAAAAAACAGTTTACACAGGTACTGAGAGAAAGCAACATTTTCTTTAAACTCAACCTTGAAAGACTTCCACTCCCTCCCCTACATCTCCCAAAACCAAGCTTGGAGCAAAAAACCTCAAAAGACATCTGTTCACTCTGGGTTCTACTTGCATCTTAAGCTTTCTTTGGTATTTGGAAGTGTCCCTTCCCCTTTGCGTGCAGCCTTAGTTTTGAAAAGAATGCTACCCAGGTTGGTTGCATTTATGACAGGATGCCTATGTCTCTTGAACAGCAGGGAAAATGAACTTTGAGTCCAGCCTATGAGAGGCCTTGCTCTTAAGGTGCTCATAAGGATGTGACACCACTCCTGTGGAATCCAAAAAATCTGATAAGGAGACTGGAAAATGGAGCTGTCAGAAGCAGAAGGTCAGCACATGAAGGGATCAGAATGCCACTGCTGCTCAGTAAGAGTTAAATGCAAAAACCCGTAGTGATTAATAGACATGGCAGATGCAAAGACAAGTATTGTGATTTTAACAGTGTCAAGTATTTATGTCTTTTCCATCGCCATCCCACCTCCCATAACTGCTAGAGCTGATCTAACAGCTCACCAACACCAAACAAGAGGGGTCTTTTTTTCCCCTCTATCTCCCATCTTCTCTTTCTTCTTCGTTCCAACCACATGGTCCTTGTGCTGCCCCTTCTGGTACTTCATGGACCCAGCAGTAAGCCAATCCACCTTTCTAAGTGAGTAGAAAACTATTCATGTGAACTGTTCCCTTCTTCTTTCGGCCAAGTTAGTTTTCTACCAGTTATGTGAGATGAATTAACTAACTTTAGGGGCCAGCAAGCAGGAGATAATGCAAAGCAGGGGAGGGTCAGAGACATGGTAGTAGGGAAATGAGCCTCCCCCGCCCCCAGCAAGTTGTTAAGACTGAATCAAGCTGTAGGATGAAATTTCAACCTTATAGCCCAAGTCCAGTGCAACTTAAGCACGTTTAAATTCTGGCATAAATTCAGTCGTGTGTTTAGCTACTTCACAGAGTTGGTTTGGATGAGGACTCATAGTAAATGCAATTAATCTTCAGCCAAATCAAATCTTTGAGCCACCTCACTCAATGCCATTCCAGGGAAAGGAACAGAATGCTAACTACCAGGACATCCTGAACATAGATTAGTTTATGCTGCCTTGAAATTGTACCTGCAGAGGGTAAAGGCATGACAAAATAGAGCAGGCAAGGTAACGCTACACCTGAAGTCAGCAGAACATACTCTCAAAATCCAAGAGCATAATCAGATGACTTTAGTCTGAGTTTATAAACTGCATAAGAAAGGAAGAGGAGCGAAGGACTACAGGTCTGCGGAGATGTGGTGTAAGGTGCAAGAAAGGACTCAGGAAGGGAAGGCAAGGGAGAAGAAAGAAGATTTCAAAACTAACTTGAGTGGGTATCTGTACTGTGCTCTGGGAGACATCTGCCAGCACCAGCAGTCCATTTCCCCATCTCCCCCCGCTCTCTTTCTCTCTGTGTGCATGCATTGAGAGAGACATCCCCAAGATTCAGAAATTGTTAATTCTTGTCCACATTACTAATAAGAAGTTTAGCATTGACATTTGCCCAGAATTTTAGCAGTTAAATATTTCAAGGTCCCTCTCCTACTCTCCTATAGACTTTCTTCTTATGGAAACTGGAAAATCAATCTCTGGAAATGAAGCAATGCAAACAAGAATCCTCAGAATCCTTCCAAATACTACACTTAAAAACATTTTTTTGCTGCTATGTCAATGCATGTCATAATACTACAGTTTTCATAGACATTATAACCTTGGCTTTCATAGTACTGCATTCACACAGCTTTTAAAAACTAATATGCATTAAACAAACAAACAAAAAAAAGGTTGAGCTGTTTTGAAAAATTTTAAGCTGCAACCTGTAAAAGGAAACCAAAAGGGCTATCTGTTTACTGTAAGACTTATCTCTTTTTTTTTTTTTTTACTTCTCTCTTTTTTCCCAGTAGATACTAAGTAGACAGTCCACCACAACTGAAGGTTGGAAAAGGTTGGTATAATTCTGCAATACTGATAACCAGTTGATCAGTTAATGTTCTTGTGAAAACAGCCATCCAACAACTCCTGTACTCATTAAGACTTTTTTTGTTGTTTTTAGTTCCTCTGAAATATGGGTTGCTTTTTCAGATGCTTAAAAGGGCAGTCCAGTTAGCACAAAAATTTAACAGTTAAAATCTGTTTCAGGCATTTTGTTATGACCAATGTTTTCAGGGGACTTTACTGTGTTCCCTAAATAGTCAGAGTTAGAAATGCAAAACCCTAATTTGTTTACTTCCATGAAACTTAGGTCAGAGAACTACTGATGTTAAGTCATCTTTACCAGTGGCAACCATATTGTTTTATCCTGAGAACCGTAGCTCTGCCAAATGTAAATTCCATGCCCTACAGTAATTTCTCTTATAAATTTCAAGCTGCATCAGCTTACTACAGTTTATAACAGGAATGACCCAAACAAACATCCACCGAGGTTCAAAAGACAGACTAGCAGTGCTTACACAGCAGACAAGTGATTTACAAATGTCACTGGACAACAATTAAAAGTTACAAAAATAAGAACTGGATGTTTAAAACGTCACCACTTTGCATTTTGCTTCAGAGCCTATGCTTCCCAGACAATCAATGGCACTTCCAGTTCCTTTGCATCCAAGCTGAGAGTTGACTTCTCTTCACTAAGTATGCACAGAGCCCAGAACCATAATCTAAGTACCCTGCTCAGAAGCCTAAAATTACATTCTGTGAGTATTCCTGTCAGGGTTCAACATCTGCCAATTGACTAATGCAACTGATGCTTGAGCCAGCAAAGAATGTCACAAATGCCATTGATCACTACCTCCAGTGGTTTATAAGCACTATATTTAAAAACAAAACAATGACTGCAGAAAAAAGGGTCCTCAAAAACGATAGAATATTTTAGCTTGCTTCATTTAAAAGGTCAGGACACAAAACTGAAAGGAAGGACTAGGAACACTTAAATTACAGAAGCAACATTTGCAAAAGGTCCAAACACCAGTAAGAGTCAATCTGTTGTTACTAACCTTAGTATTAGAGTATAAAAAAATACAGATGTTGTACTCCCTTCTGTGATGAAAGCACCTACTACAGCTTTACAACCCATCGATTTCTTTCTACCATGACCACTACCTTCACACTGATAAAGTATTTGCCTAGGAGAGCAGAGTCAGGGTTCTGCTGAAGCAGATCATAGAATCATAGAATACCAGGTTGGAGGGGACCTCAAGGATCATCTGTTCCAACCTTTCTTGGCAAAAGCACGGTCTAGACAAGATAGCCCAGCACCCTGTCCAGCTGAATCTTAGAAGTGTCCAGTGTTGGGAGAAGCTGCAATACTTCTGTGATAATGGACTACCTTTGAATAAACCCAAGTCCTCCTCTTTAGCAGCACAGCTTAGGTGAAACTGCTAGTTAAAGCTGCACTTAAGGAAGTGCATTGGAAACGTGCTCATTGGAGAAAGCATACGCAGGGAAACTGTGGTCATATAGAGCATGAAGTCTGAATTTTCTCAGAAGTTTACACACACCCTCCAGCTGCAAGGATTCCATAGGGATATTTAAAACTGTTGTTCTCTTGACGCTGTTTATGATTATGAAATATTTACAGCCCATATGTTTTTTGAAATAATGTTTTATATCATCCTAAACCAGTATTAAATACATAATAAATTATTTTTGTACATAAAAAGAATTGATAGCTCTCCTGTTACAAATACAAGGGAAATTATAAAAACTGAGATGTCAGTAACAAAACACACATTAATAAGTGAGCGGAATTCCTTTTGACTGACCCCCTGCATGGGCAGAAAACATCCAACCTCTCAGAACAGTATCGGGAACATTCAGCCACTTTTAGCCATATTAAACCCTTGCACAAAGAATGAGGACACAGAAGCATAAAATGAAATAAACTGTTTATTTCATCAGAACTCCAGAGTTTAAAGTAAAACTCTTATTATTGAACTAGGAGGAAAAATAATTTTCCTCATACAAGGTAACTAGATTTCTCTCAAAGCAGCACGAACAAGTTCCTTCTCATTAAAATATTCTCTTCCCAAATGCTATTCTGAGCTCAGACAAGATTCTGAGTTAGGTTAAACTATTTACTTTCCATTCAGAACTGTCATTTCTCTTACTTCCCAAATGAACATTAAATTACCTCCAGAAAGGAATTAAAGCATGAGATAGCACGATTGAGTTATAGTGGCTTAACAAGGGCCACAATTTAAGGATGCAACAAAAGGCACATTGGCCCTGAGACAAGGGCGATTCTTCCCCAGACAAATTTCAAGGTTCTGTTCTAACACACGAAGAAATTACAGAAAAGCGGCTCACATTTTTTTTTAATGTTGAGAAGTTATGCTTTCTCCCTTTGCCTTGTTCTTGAGAACTGTTGTGAGAGCTTGAATGAAAGCTAAAAAGGAAATAAGATCAGCCAGTGGCCCACATCTGCCAGGGAAAATTTCAACTCAAAAATAAATGACGAAGTTACAGGTGCTGAGGGTATGTTCTGCCAGGAAAAAATGAGACTACTTATGAAGAGCTAGTGCCACCAGACCTTCTGCAATATCAGAAGCTTTACAGATAGAGGAAGTGGGGAAGAGGAATCTTACATACAAAGTGTGGGTAGTGCTTTGATACAGTAGGTGTGAATAATGCCCTACATACGGGAGGGATAATGACAAGATAAAAGTGTTCTCAAGTCTCTAAAAACAGTAGGTGTATTCTGTTTTGTTTTGTTTTTTTAATTCCTGCAAACTGGTAAAGAAATTTTGCTTTTAATATCCATTCAATTTCACCAGAAAATATCTGTGCACCAATTCATCATTTCTTACCTGTGTTCCCATCCCCACTCTCCATTGATGGTTTACTGGTTTCTGACGGATTGTTCATTCTTGAGTCTGCATTAAAACAGAAATAAAGATAAACTAATACAGAAAGAAAAAAGTCAAATCTATTCATACCTTCTTGTCCAAGGGAAGTACAGATCATCAGGAATTTGGTATGTACTTTACCCTAAGTCAGATTATAACACAAAAAGAACGATCAGAAGCAGAATACAATACTGAATCTTCCAGATAAATATTGTTTCAAAATTTTGTATGTCATTATTCCCATATGTGAAAACATGGTGTTAAGGGAATAAAAGACAGCATGCTGGAGGGCAAAGATAGGTAGGAACTTAATTTTCAGTACAATGAAAGTCATAAAAGCAAAAAGAGGAGGTGGAGGGGGGAAAAATGACTACAACAAGATTTAAAAACATTAAGTCTGACCATCATGGCCTACATTATGTGTTGGGTGTTTTTTCCCCTCCCATAACAGAAAGGAAATTCAGACATTATAATTAAATAGATGCCATTTTTCTAATACAGCATTTTTATTTTACAGAAATGTCAGATATGAAGCTATTTTGTATTTCCTATATATTCATGCAAAGCCATACAAATATAAAATAATTCCTCTTCCTTCTCCCTCTGGATACACCTACTGAAAAGTCTGCTCTTGGTTTCAAAGCCTGTCAGCTGAATACAGTGCAATGCAGAGGGCCTCTCCAGATGGCAGACAGAGAATATAGTTTCTTTATATAGGAATCTATACAGATGTTCTGTGTACAGCATCAGCTCTCCAGTTTATTACCTCCTCATTCTTTGCTACCGACCTTAGTGTGCCACATTATCACAAACCAAAATTACAAAAAGAATCTCAAGACAGACCAGTTCATAAAATGAAGTGTAAGCAAATCCTTAAGCACATTCTTCCATTCCCATAACAAGTTAAACTCAAGTTCGATGAGCTCAAAATGAACCCTTTACGCCAGGATATTCTCTTGCTAGGTCCTTAAAAGGTTACCTCTGTCATGTACTTTCATCAAAGCGGTGATTTCCAAAATACCAACGGGCTGAAGAAGAATACAGTAACAGCATTAACTGCTGCATCTTTCCCCCAGTTATTTTCAAGAATGCCCAGACATTTCACTGCTTGGCAGCCTATGAGAGCTGGAAATGAGAAGCCGGACCACTGCTGTGTACTATCAGAGAGACCAGTGCCACCCTGAGGCTCCCAAAACCAGGGGTGACAGATGCAGAGGAACAAAAGCACAAGCCAGGAGTAACACAGCACGTGCACAGGGCCTGAACGAAAACAAGAGTCTGGATGAAGCCTGGCTGGGACTGCAGGGTGGGAAGAGGAGGGAACTCGTTAGAAATGCAGCGCATGCGAGAGAAAATATAAGAGACATCAACCTTGGAAAAACTCCAACAAGCCGTTAGGAAACACAATTTAAGACCCCTCAATATTTTTGAAAGAAATGTAATTTTCTACGTAAACAACTGCTGCAGTTGAACCCAGTAGGGCCTAGAAAATGCAGGACTGTAACAAACAGGAATTTTCCCCTAGCAAGTTAACACAACCTCTACAGAGCCTCAACTCTTCTCAGAAAGTTCCTATGCCCATGCTTGAATCTTTCAAATGTCAGCCACGTGTAAAAGAGATCCGAACTATTAGTGTTACTCTTAGTATAAAGGCACATGTGTTAAACTGCTTTCTGAAAGGGGGAGTGAGGAGAAACTTTCCAACTGAGCACTGCTGGCCCACACGTCTGCAAAAGGCTGCAAGTTTTGCCCCATTTTTCACAACCTCTACTCAGCAGATTCAAGCTATGAGTCCATAGTCTTGAAAGACCGAGCTCTGCTAAGGTTGCAGATACAGAACCTATTGCTTCCCAGCTCCTTACTTTGTCATTTTCCGCATTTGGATAGTATGACCCACACTCTAGAAAGAGAACATGGGTTCCACTAACTGCACAAAAATGTTTGTTGTTGATATGCCCTGCCCTGTTAATAGATCTGTGTATAAAACAAAGTATGTTTCTATCTAGAAGTGTATAAAACAAAGTATGTTTCTATCTAGAAGTTACATGTACCTTAAATTGGGCTTATTGTTGTGGCAACAATGCATTTATTTAAAGTGATTATAGGCAACATTCATTTGATAAACAGCACTAGTGCGTTTCTTGACACACAGCTAGCTACTGAAATTAGTTTAGGTTCAGAGAACATTGAATGGGAGACTTCACTTTGGACACAAAGATGAAGAGTCCTCATCCAACAGGAAAATGAGCAAAGAGGGCTTAGAGGGCCAACACATTTGGTTGTGGAAACTAGGCTAACTCATGGGGCTATTGGATGTAGGATGTATTTTTTAAGCCCAGAGCACAAGGATAGCCTGAACTCATGATAGGTTGAGAAGATCTCTTAATAACATGGGATCCATTCACTGAACCACTTCAGAAAGCTCCTGCAAGAAAAACAAGACCGCCTCCTGTGCTAGCTTGCTGCAGAAACTGAAGTATTAGAGCCACTGTGCAGGATACTAATGGCAGAATAAACAAACTAAACCTGGAGGGGGGACACAACTGTCGTGTGCACAGAACTCCAAGCAACATAGTGCCTGTTCCCTCTGTATGAGGAGGCTCATACAACAAACGTTCCTGTGTGACCAGCAAGTTTGCTTAGGACAAAGTTATAACTGTACAGACCTCTTTTCATAAAGCAATGAAGACACGTTTTTCTGTCAGGCTATGCCAAAAAAATGAATTATTTTTAAAAAGGTGTTTAGTTTTGCTAGTACTAGACATACACATAAAGTTTATTCAACTACTAAAAGCAAGTCTAAATGAAGAATATTTTATTGTGAAGATTCATCCCTAACAAAGACCTCAAACATTGTTATTGCAAAAAAGCAGCAAGTTGGATGAAGAAACATCTTTCTGGTACTGCTCAGGTTCAAACAGAGGATAGCATCCATTATTTCACCAGCTGACTATTTCTTGTTCAATCTGTGGGCCTTCTGCATGTAAAGCACCAAGAACAATGCCGCTATTTCCATTGCAAATGGTATGACATACATCTGAAGCACAAAACTGCTACCAGCAAAACAGACACATACCCGCAGGATACTAAACCTACGGACTCGTTATATGTCAAATAAAAAGGTTATTTGGTTTATACACGCTTATGCAATTTCTCCTTTAAAGTTAAAAGAATAAATGAAGTGGGCTAAAAAAACCAAACCATAATGCCCTCACCTTTTCTTTTTCCTTTAGATGTTACTTGGGTTTTAAATAAAGGCCCTGGGCTACAACTTCTGCCAACATTATCTAAAAACAAACTCCACAGAAGGAAGGATCGAAAGCAGCAGGTGCATGATTGAAATCAACTCTCAGGAGTGAATAACATTCAGTACTGCTACTCTGCTAGCAGGGCTGAGGGTGTCGCAAGGCAGTGCTGTGCCAGGCTTTCACACACCCTCAGTAACATTTCAAAAGGTATTCAGGAGAAAGAAGCAGCGGACACTGGACCAACCTGGAGTATTAGGGACTGTACACAGCTAGTAAAACACAGAAAATCTTAACATGGAATATATCATTAACTATTTCCTTTCACCCATTAAAGTGAAACTGCCCAATACTCCATCAGCACCAGCAAAAATGATTCATTGACGAGTATGGAAAACCCAAAGTTCAATGTGAGCAAAAACATGCCAAGAATTCTTTAGACATTCGTTTTCAAAAAACCACTTCCTAGTCAGAAAAAAAATTCGTATGTCTGCTTTAAAATTTACCATCCAAAAATATATTCTCTTTGACATAAGTTCTTACATGAACTTACATAATGGAATCGAAAGAATAATAAAGGAAAAATCTCTACATTGAGCTTTGCAGAAAGAGCTTTAAAAATAAATAAAACCTATTGTAAAAATTGGGATGATCCGTCATTATAAATAACTTTAAAAGACATGAAGGAGAAATTATGGGATGTCTGTTCTGCAGTCCTGATGGCATCTCAGCACAGGAAATACATTATCCCAGTAACCTTAGGCACGGCTTGCAATGGTATCAATGGCAACCACTGTGCACTCCACCTTATTTTCTATTACGCATGAAGAACCTTGCTATTACATTAAAAATACACAGACATAATATACATTCTGTTGGGGAATGGCTCAATACAGCTGCTAAATTCTTCAAGACCGGGATGCTCTCTCATTCATTTTAATGCTTTAAAATTCATAACACACGGATATACAAGTCAAGTCCAGTGTTTGTTAGAAGCCAAATGCTTCTCAGATTGAAATCCTAAAAGCAAAAGGTCTGTACTAATATCATCCAAGCCTAGCAGCAAATCTGTCCAGCGCAGAGGAAACAAATTCTCCTGGAGCAAGGGAAAGAAGAAGAAAAAAAACAAACCATGTATTTCCCTGGTACAGATCTATTTGTCTATCTACCAGGCAGCTACTTGCTGCCGATTCACTGGTGAGCTTCAGCCTTACAAATACCTTCTCTAGCCTCTGCATACGTGATTAAGCCTCTATGCATAGTCAACCTCACAGCCTCTATTTCCATATTAAACGTTCATAAGAAAGAGCTGAGCTGGTACCCACCTAGAACGTAGTCGCTGCAGTCCAGCATTGCTGTGGTATCCTCTACAGGTTCAGATAGTCCAAGGAAAGGGAGAATGGCAATTTCTATCAAATCTACACTACTGCTCTCAACCGAACACGAAAGGGAGTGGGGAGGTGGGGGAAGAAATACAACTTCAGTTACACCATAGCAATCTTCAACTGAACAGGGAAACTTCAGTTGCTCTGTGGAGTTTTAGTCTCTCCTACTAGCTGTGTCTGACATTGTCAAGGCGACTGAAGCGTGAAAAGTTCCCCTTTTTGTAATAAAATAGAAACAAAGATTGCAGCTGGCAGTTTCCATAATGAAGCTTAATCAGTATGCGCCTGATTAGGGCCTTATGCAAATCTCCTCTCGTTAGCACAGCAGCCAGCACTTTGAAGTCCATGAACAATTCATTTGCAGAGTACACTGAAAGCGCTCCCTGCATAATTTAAATCACGGTATAAATATTTATCAGCTCATTTGCATATTAATTGGCAGTGCATGAAGGGAAAAATTATCTCCCGAGTGCCAGCATAATAATTAGGGAACAAAATGAATTTTCTTCCAATAGCTTGGCTTCTCAGCCCTAACTCAAGCACAGTACCACAGGGGAGCAGGGAGGGGAAGAGACAAAGTTCTGTTCAAATGCCACTGAAATGACACGTACAAATTAGAAACAACTCTACAGACTTAAGCACCTTTAATCTTATTCCTGCTGGCAACAATAACTTCAGTAATAAAGGGGATTTGGAGAAAGCTTTCTACACAATCCAAATAATCCCACGAAAACAATTAGCAAGGTAGAAGCTGAACACGAAGCTGTCAAACTGGTGCTTGCACATCTGCATGGAGTTTTCCACATCTGAACACGAACTGTCACAAGAAGGTCCTGGGCAGGAAAGAGAGTACCACCAGGGCAAGGAAGCAGCGTGATTCCCTTTAAATAGCTAAAGAGCTTGGTGATTCATTATCGGGTAATCCCTTTGCCATGGCCAACTTAACAGCAGTGAATATGTCAAGTATTGTGTAACATTTGACACCCACTAATCTATCCCTAGTGAAATCAAAATAGATTTAGTCTTTTGCTTTCCAATGACTTCCAAGAAAAAACAAAAATCTATTACTAATCCCTTCCACAAACGTACACAATATAGCTAAACAAAGCTTACTGTGGAGCTATGGTTTTTGAAAGGGCACTTTACACCCAGGTTGCATCTTTGAACCACTCAATGATAACCAGAACACACTTGCTACTGTGACCACAAACTACGCTGAAGACGGAGAAGTGGGAGGAGGCTTTTGTCTGTTCATTATCAATCTTCTTTTCCAAAAGTGGTCCACAGAACTAAGTGTACTGACAAACCACAAGGCTAGATTAAACAATTTCATACAGTTTGTTTACCATTCAAATACCAGTATCCTAAACAGCAAGAACATTTATATAAAAATTCAAGTGTAATGTGGGCATCACAACATTTATTATTCCATATTCTGATCAGGAAAAGATAATGTGATGCAGGAGGTGACTATCGGGTTGAGCCACCCACTTCCAGATATTAATGCAAATTTAAAGAGCAAGTTGTTTTTTTTTCTTTTTTTTTTTTTTTTCTTTTTAAAAAGCTAGCTGTACTTTTCTTCTCCTCATTTCTGAAGTGAATTCAAGCACCGCCTCTCCAAACAAGAGGCAGTGAGAGAAAAGAGACTTCTCAATCATCCAGTACTGACTGGAATTTATTTCCATGCTTGACCTCTTCTTCTGTTCAGGTTCATACCTCTACTTAACACAAGATGTTCCCTGCTATATATTTAACATGAGTGATCTACACTTGAAAAAGATTGCAAGAAGGGAAGGTGTGAAGGTGCTCCCAACTGCAGGGAAACAACTGTGAGTACTGAATAGGTTTTCCTAATATCTTGTTTTCAACTTGGTTTTCTACTCATTCACGTGTCCCATTGAGAACTGAGGCACATCTCTATGGTTCACAGACCTTCAGTAAACTTCACTCTTCCACACATGCTTTTGGAGTGCACTGGGAGATAATCTGTTTGCTTCATTGGAAGAGTTGAGACATAAATGGTGTAACAAGCCAAGCACTTCACAAAGCAAGTGCCAGTTTAAGTAGTGCCTGAGCTGAGGCAGCCAGTAGCATAGTAAGAGGACAGCAGTGTTATGTTTGGGATCCTTTTCAGACAAGAGTCTGTGCTGAGCTGGTTGAACACAGGTGCAGCATCAAAAGCACGCGGCCGCAGGAAGTGACCGTTAAAAGCAGACACGTGTGTAGCGATGGATGACTTGTATCAAACAACACAACAAGCAAACAGCAAATAAAGGCCAGGGAAGGATGTGCCTCAAGCAGTGTTAGCCAGCGTGCTGGTGGTACCACAGTTCTACTCATCGTCCATACTATCAACATTGCACTGACAGCTAGCAAGGACAAGGCAGAAATTATCTTCCCATTCCCAACTGTACCAACTAAGCTGCCTTAGAAACACCAACCCCCACACAAATGTTCATTTGAACTGTAACTTCCACTGCTAATTGAAATAAAACCTTATACATTGACTTTTCAAAATAACAATTAAAAAAAAAAATTCTTCCAGTGACCACTTCGTTCTTTGGCAATTCTATTATCTTCCCTTTTATGTAGTTCTTAATTTTTGTCCAAAAAACCCCACCTATTGTTTCATTTAGGTCACGCTACTGCAACTGTTTATCCGGTAGGCTTCCAAAGACACAGGTAGGAAAAAGTCTGGAAAGGAACAGTGCATTACCACCCTGCTTCAAAACCAGTGGCAGAATATGCTAGTTTAACTTTCTGTTTGGGTTCTGCCACATCATTGGTTGTTCTTTTCTTTCCGGATCCTTACATTGAAAGTTACTTAACATCCTGAATCAGTCACACTTCTGGTACTCACATTTAAGCAAAATACCACTCTGGGTTTTGCACACAGTTTCATTTTTCCTCCAAAGGCACCTCTAAGAAGAGAAAGTGGTACACCTTGCGATCATCAGTGCAAAATTTTCCACATCCTGCACAACTACAGATGTCTCAAAAACTGTTTCTCTCCTCTTCACCCAATTCTGCAATTCTTACACTGAAGATTTTTCCCACATAGTTCTATTCTTATTTTTCCTTAAAAACCACACGAACTAAGTCACTAACACGGAGCCAGGTATGACAAAAGCAGATGTCCTTCAAACACTTCAAAGTCTGCAGATAAGGCTTCAGGAGACTTTCTACCCCATTCTCTTCTTTTCACTCTTTATGTATCTCCCACACCTTCCCATTTCAAACGAATGTGTGTGTTTTGCTGTTTGTCCCACCAATATGTCACTTTATTTATTCAGTTCTAATGATTATACTTGATACTTTAATACCTTACTTTTTGGATAGGGAACCTTATTTTCCCCTGCAGGTTATGTAACTCTTGGTTAGACTTCCTTTTGCATCGTCTCTTTTATTTCTGTTTCTGGGTTTTTTCCATTTATTATGACCAACTGACTGGCTGTAAACTCCACAAAACTATTCCCCAATATAATCTATTGTAAATAAGTGTTATAGATAACTAAAGTTGTTACAAACCAGGGTGTTTAAACCCTTATCTTCAGAAGGTCAGTTGGTCTCTTTTTTTTTTTTTTTTTTAAATAAAACAACACAAATGAGGCAGAATTAAGGGGATAAAGGGCAAAGTTATTATCAGCATTTTTCTATCCAACACCTTTATAGGGGAAAAGAATCTTAATTTTTATATAGATATGTTTCCACGTATTAGTAAAATGTCATTTACTACATGCCCTCAATGACAGCTAGGAAATTTCTGCCACTAGCCAGCTCTGTGACAAGCGTGACCTTTGTAAACTGTGCAGGCATGCTTTCTGAATCAACATGGCAAGATTACCCAATAAACCAATAATTCATTATTTCCCTTTTGAACAGTGCACTCGGAATGATACAAGGAAAGGAAATAAGGTATTAACTGTAACATATCAGCATATGTATCAGTGTCTAGTATATTTTATCTTGAAGAACCACTGAAGAAGACTGGTCACCAAAGCTTTGAAAATAGTGCATGACTAAGCACAGCGTCCATGAACACCGGCAACACTCAGAGTAAGGCTGCTTTCTATATGCCACACCAGCCACGACCATATATACAGCTAGTCCTAAACTCATATTACATGGAGCTACTACATTTTAACTCAAGACTTTTCCAAGTCTCCATTCCACAAGCTAAATGAAATCTAATAAAAATTTCAAACAGAACTCCAATGTGCTATAAAAAAAAATTATAAAAACCCCACGTACTTCAACAAAATAAACTGTTATTAAAGTTGGCACAATCCTCTTAGAGTAATTACGGACAGACAGGCAGCAGCCTGTTCATAGTTAGGGCTACAAACTAAGCTCTAATTTTAGCCACCACCTTTGACTTTGGCTAACAAAATTGATTTTATCTGAAAATTGCTAAGTTGGCTCTGAAAGCCAAAGAGCAGTTGTCTGGAAAAGTCAAATAAAATTGGCCTGCTTTAGAATAACTGGTCATTACGCAATTGCTATGAATTGGAATTTTAGTCTACATCTAATTTCAGTTCTCTCTCACAAACTCAAATCATAACCATCCTTTCAAACTTTCCGTTGCACAAAATGTCTTTCAAAATTATTTCGTGTACCTTTTCTGAAGAAAATTAAGTATGCAGACAGCTAAGCAGGAATGCTAATTCATCTTATCAGTGCAGGACAGCGGATACTCATAAGCACCTGACACATTATATAAAGGGGTTTGTTTGTGGGTTTGTTTTTTTAAGACTCACTTATTTTTGTCCGCAGAAGGTAGCGACTAACATGGTTTAAGTCATTTTTTTATAGTAAGAAAACTGCGGTCATGACAAACTCACAGTACAGTACCACCATATGAGAAGGGGAAAAAAGTGGGGGGAGTGGCAAGAGGCGGGGGAGGAGAGAAAAGAAGATAAATACCCTTATTCAAAAGTTACAGCATGATAGCTTTCGCAAGCAAACTGAGCCTTATTTGAAACTCATGGCTAATTCTACCATTCTGGCACATTATTTGAACAGTTTTGCCCTCCCCGTAGTGCCTACAAGCCATAAAACATAGGAAAGGATCCATATTATATTTACAGAAAAGTTTTTCTTTCATTCTGTTGAGTGTTTTCTTTTCAAAAGCAAGGGATATAAATTCAGTGCAGTCAACCCATGTTGTCCAAATTTGATCCATGAAACCATCATAACATTTACTTAGAAATCATGGAATATTTTGAAGAGTAGCAAACATTAGGTCTTTATATCTTCTGATTTAAGGACTCACGTTTCACTCATATTATGTTTTCAAGGTTTTCTCATAATGGCTTGAGACCTTTTTATTTATTTACATGCATCAAACATTATATCATAAGCACTGACTCCAGGAACTTAATTCAAAAAAACAACCCAAAGTGTCACACATTTGAAAACAAATTGTGTTATTAATTAGCATGTTCCACCTGCCATAGAGCTGTTGCACAGTGGCACTTTTTCATATTTGCAGGAGGGCACTCACCTCCTTTCGATTTAATGAGAAGTTAACATTGAAAATGAGCAAGTCATGCTTTGATTCCACCACACTTGAGGTATGGTTCTATATAATTACATATTTGTTGTTGTAGTAAACTTGCACATGAAAAGTAGTATCCAAAGTTAAGCAGGATTTTTTTTTAAAAACACACACAAAAGAATTTAAAATGTAAATATTTTAAGGGAGACACCTGCTTGAGTTTTTATCCACATATGTGGGTCTCATCTTCCTTTAAAATTACTGGTTTGTCAAATCAGAAATATATCACACTGACAAGTACTGAACACATATATTGTTTTATTAGTAAACACCTCATTTTATTACTTTTACAATATTTGCATGCCTCACTTTTTTTCTTATTCGGATAAATTTTGAGGTTTTACTGATTGTGTTCTTCAGCCCTCTCTTGTGTTTTGTTCATGTAACTTCACATCAGTCTTTCTTTCAGTCTTTCTGTACTTTGTGTCCTGCTGTATTTTTTTGAAAAGCAACCTAAGGGCACAGGTCTGTGTAACAGTAGTACTGAAACAAACAAACAAAAAAACACCAACAAAAACCACCGCCACCTTGAAAGCTTACAAGTTTTTATGCGAGGCTGCAGCTTAGGGCAACTGGAGAACCTGGAGCACCACCAGGCGCCAGCCACCATGAGGAGTGGGTGACCCCAAACTTCCCCTGGCAAGGAACGCCAGCCCATGCTCCTGTATGCCCTGGACCTAAAGTGGTTGTGTCTTACTAGGAACACATCTTACACACACACAGCAGCTACTGAAATTGTGCACACCATTTGACAAGAAAAGGTAAATGCAGTTCATACTACCAAAACGCAATGAAGATGGCATTAATATTGCTAGTTTCAAATTGTTACTGCAATACACGTTAAAAATACCAAGTATTTGAGTAAAATAAATATTCTCTAATATGTAAATCACAACACAGTTGATCTGACAACATATGAAGGCTACTTGTGCCAAGCTCAAATACTGACCGGTGGTATTTGTTTTAGCAGTTGTATGACCTATACATTTTGGAAACATCACCGTATGTGCATTCCAAAGGCATTATATTTGCCTCTCCGTGTCCACCCACATAATAGGGACAGGCCTTCAGAACTTAAAAACATTATTTTTAAACTCACCTGTAAATCAAAACATAAAGCCTTCTGCAAACACACTGTTTTTCTGCTCTCCACTTTGCCAAAGTAGTAATTGCTAACCTAGCCTGATGAATAGAGGCTCTACAAAGAATAGACTAATTCAGTATATGACTTAACCATACAATTCAGTTCAATTCAAATCCCAGAGTCTCCACGCCACTTGTCATTAAATACTCTACAGGTCACTCAAAATACATAAATTTAAGTCACAAGTTTAAGTGTATTATGATTTCTGCTGGAGTCAACTGGATACATCAAGGTTAACAGTAGAGGCAGTATCTAGCTCTAGTTAGCATTAGATTGACAAACAAATTAATAGAAAAAAGCACATGCAAAACCTCTACAGTTCATGGTATGAATCGAAGTTGCACTGCTGTTACCACCGTCCTTTGCAGAAACTGCTTTTGCTCTCTCTTCCTTAATAACTATCTCAAATCTGAAGGAGGATATTGCTTTAATGCCCTCAGCACACTGATCCAGACACTATTAACACCTGTAGGAACCACAAGACATGTCATGAGAATGCTTCTTTCTGAAGCTTAAATTATTTGATCTCAAAGAGGAAAAGGCCAAATTCCAGACAAGCTGCTTTGTATGTTACAAATTGAACAAAAAATTGCCAGATGCAACATCTGAAAAAAGAAACGGAGTTATTCACACTGCAGACACTGATTCCATCCATCAGCACACCTATCCAAGTATCTATCATTTTGGATGGTCAGAGCTAATATAACTGCATTTGCCATCAGTCAGAAAAAAATAAAAATACAAAGTTCCTGGGCACCTGGGTCTTCAACTTATAATTTAGGAACAGTAGAAAGTGAAAACCACAGCGTAACTACACATATGAAGTATTAGCTGCATGAGCTTTTCCAGGAAATGTTCACAAGCAGAGTTTTGCCCGTTTTAGCAGCTGTGCTGTGCTAAAGCAGAAGAGGCATTGATTAGCTTTTCCAGGAAATAACCACAAGAACAGGTTTACTAGCAGCAGTGCTGAAGTGCATGCAGTATGAGTACCACCTGTGGCTGTGTTTGCAGAGGATTTGCTGGGAAGACAAGCAGTTTATTTGCAGGCCCATGGACACAGACCACTGAAGACAGGAATGTCTTGTTTATTTCTCCAATAAACTGGAGCAGAGGTAAACTTTTCAGCACTGCCCCACTTTCTGTAACTTACTTTGACTGGAATTGTTGGGTTGACAGATACAGAACCCTCTCAAAAGAAATTCATGATCTAGTCACAAATTACAGGGTAAAAGTAGTTAACTGAAAAAATTAGGTCAAAAGGCCTGACAAAATAATTTTTAGAAGTGATACCCAGAGTAATTCTTAGTTGCTGATTCCTCAATAAAGCACAAGTTTCATATATGCATATCTCACCATTTTCACAGAAAAAAACGGAAGTTAAAAATAGGATACTTAATTAGGACCCTAAATAAATGCCTGTCAGTACTACAGCCGTTGGCCATGAACGCTGAGTCAGCAAAAAGGCAGCAGGAACACCAGTAGCAGCAGCCCCGCTCATCCCCCACTGCTATACCACCTCCTCTCTGTGCTGCCACATACACAAGAGAACTGATCTGTTAAAACTACTCCAACCACAAGGAGAACACACTAACCCCAAATCTGTTTCTTAATCCAAGGGGAGAAATGTTTACCCTGTTGAAGCACAAAGGCAGCAGGAACAAACAACCGGGCAAGACTGTTTCAGCAGCAGTATTGCCTTTAAACTTTTATTGTCTATAGCTTAAATCCACTCGTATGTTACATATTCATGTTATGAACTACATCACACAACTTATGTGACAAATAGAAGAAACTAAAATCTCACAACAACTATTTATTTCTTCTTTGGGACACTTACTCTCAGCTCTAATGTTGACAGCTCGTATCAATTAGTATACTTACATATGAACATACCCCTCCAATTCCACGCTTGAGAATACTCTTTTTGATTTCAGATCTCCTCACACACATCATTTCCATGCTCAGAAATGGAAATGTGATTTCTCCACTGTAAGGCTTAAACTACATAATCACTTATTTTCATCAGATGTGTTGAAGAAGGCATTTGAACCACAAAGTTTTGAAAGTAAAGAAAATGGGGAGTGTTGATGAGAAACCAACAGAAGCAGCAGCAGAGTTAACAGCTATAATTATACCAGTAAGTAGTTTAGCATAGACCTGGCTTAGAGTACTAAACTCCAAATTCAAGGAATTGTTCACAGAAGAACTTAAAAATAACTACTAATAACCCTATAATATCATAGTAGACTAAACTATAGCAAATAAACAAAAACTACACCTTATAAATGTCTGACACATCTATATAAAAATTCCATGTGTTGGTCTACAGCATCACGACAGGCTGAAAACTTCAATCTTCAAGGAAGACCAAGGCTCTGGTAACATTGCAACAGATCAGAACTGAAAATGTCTACAGGTAGACAAGCACGCATTAACTCTCAAAAATTTTTTTAATGTGTGTATATATATACACGAACTTTATCTGTTTTATATATAAACTTATACACTTTATATATATTTATACATACTTTGTGTTTTATATAAAAACATACATATTATATATATTCTCTATATATAGCATATTTTCTGTATATATATAAAAAAATTTTTAGAAGTACTGAGGTGGTGATCTCAGATTTCTCAAAGCTTCTAAGACTACTGTTCTGTAAACAGTTTACATGCTCCTGTAATGCGTTCTTGCAGAAAGGTATCAAGGCAGTTTGTCAACCTAGTGGAAGAAATAACATAAAGAGCAAGTCGGCACGCAGTGCTGTTTTAATCACTTTTGTCCAGTCTTGGTCAAGAAGCAAGCTGATGTAGTGAGAATGAACAAGCAAGCAAGAAGTGAAGCACTTAAGTGCCAGGACACCATCGTCCCCCAAAATTCAGCCACAAACAGCCTGAGAGCTGCCAGCTGACCACTGCTGCTGACTTGAATGAAAATTTTTTCTACAGCCTTCTTAGGAAGTCAGTCATCACTGAAATAAGTATTCAGAAAAAGAAAAAAAAAAAAAAAATCAAGCTAAGCTCTCCAGCAACATTCAATATTGCACTGACATTTTAATATTGCACTGAGTTGAAAATGCTCTTTCAAAAGAATGACCTGTATTCCATACTGCTTTCACACTCACCATCAGAGAAATTACCCATTAAAAATGCACAGAAAGTTGACAAATTCTCTAGAATTTCACTAAATTAGAGGCAGTAATTCCAAAAAAATCCTCTGTGACATTACATTTCCAACAAGCCTCACAACACTGGCAAAACGCATGAAAAAGGCTACAAAATTCAGAACGCTGCATGAGTCTGCAAGAACCATGAATACGAGCAGCTTGTCCATCCAATGTGACAATCTTAAAATGACAAGCCCTTTTTTGCCTGCCTACCGGCTAGTCTACACTCCTCTTTTCTTCTTTTGAATTTTCCCCAACTTAAATTGAATGCAAATAAGCCAGGTGTGGTCCCCAGAGCAGTAATCTGCAGATAGTCCCCACCGAGTTCCCATAGCAACTTGCACAGCTGGCCATGAGAAAGAGGTTGTATCTGCTTCATATTGGCTACAGAGTTTAAACACTCAGCGAGTGAAACACCAATTACAGCATCTTGTAAAGGAAACATCTACTAAAAAGCATATCCATTTTTCCTTGATTAATACAGGAAAATAAAACTCTGGATATGCTCCTAGTTCAGCAACTGCTCAGCGTGTAAAGTGAGTAGCTGTTATTACAGGAGGTGATGCCTGCGAAGGAAATGGCTTCTCTCTTTTGCTGCAAGGTACTGAAGTTTAAGAAACACCATACCATTTACAAAATGCCTGTCATTCTGTAAATTGCTATCCAGAATACACAGCTGAAAGAGGGAAGTCAGAAATCCAAATACAAATCCTTCTGGTCAAGTTGTAAGATTTCCACAAGACAGTACCTCTCCAAGTGCTTTGTAAAATTTCCAATTTTAATTGTATTCTCTCTGTATCGGCTTTCTAAGCCTCATTCTAAAAATCTTAAAGTTATCCTGCAACTGACAAACAATTGTTTGTCACATACAAATCCTACCCTTTGTTCCTTACCCACAAACACGTATCCCACCTTCTATTTGTTCTGCTCTTTTCCACATCCTCACACAAAGCTCACTGCTTTTGCCTACATCCAAGCCCTCAACTCTTCTCCTTTATGTTTCACCCCAGCCTTCTTGCTGTGCCCCCTTCCATATCTGCTGGCTAAAGAAGAGAAGGCGCTGGGGCTAATTTGGAACTGTGGATGCACTGACTGGCCATAGGCATGGACTTGTTGGTCAACTGACCAGATAAGCAGTGCAGATAAGGACTACACTTCCTCTGCTTTTCCTTTAGCATGGCCTCAAACCAGACATCTCTCTTTTACTCAGACTGTGGTTTCAAGTAAGAACAGCTCTACAAGCTTAGGGAAAAGGGCCCGTGTATCCCAGCTAATATCCTATGGCTAGCGGGGAAGCAGGAACTAAAAGTTGATGCTTTGGCAAGAGTGCAGGAACACAGAAGGTATGTAAGACACTGCCCCCCCCCCCCCCCCCCCAGATTACAACTCAAAGACTTTTTGGGGCAGAGGATGTTGATAAATACTAAGTAACCCTCAACAGATTTTTCTCTCCCATGAATCCACATCAACATTCCACTGAAACCCTGTAAACTTCTGGGAGCCAGCCTGCAGCAAGGAGTCCCACAGCTTAAGTATACATTGAAGAACATTTTTTTTTTAATTTTGTTTTTAATCTATCTTCTTCTGTAACTCTACTTCAATTTCCCCTACTTACTGCAGAAAACAGACCATGAACTGTAAGCCTCTATTCACCCCTCCATGACACCTCACTGACTTCCGCTCTATCACCCCTTAGCTCTATCTTGTCTAGGATGATAATCTCCAGCCTACACAGTTGTTCATAGTAAGTGTGAATGGCTTCTGTACAATGATTCCTACTGCTGCTTTTCCACATCTTTTCCAGGTTGGGGGAGAAGAGCTGCACAGTGCAGTACCCAGGAGAAAGATGCAGTAATGGATTGTGGCACAATACTATTTTTTCTTATATTGCTTTGCACTCTGTTCTTTTCCTGGCAAGTCCTAGGATTTGATTTGCTTTATGACTACTTGTTGAGCATGAAAATACAGTAGATATTTCCATGAAAAATCATAACATGAAAGATTTCATACCCGGAGCGTTAAGAGTGCCTATACTAATGCTCATAAAGTCAGGATCTTATCTCTAACTTATTCACCAGTTTCAGGAAAACTACAGGAGCTTCGTATTATTGAAATACCACAATTTGTTCAATTTAGTTAAAATTGCCCAACTGTTTATGAGGGAGAGCAGAAAGGAAAAGACAGACAGAAACAACACACACTTCTCTTTCCTTATGAAATCTGGCTTACAAAAATAACAACATGATGCTTATCTGTTTCCAAAAGAGCAAGCGGTTGATAAGAAATAGACTCAGTATCAGTCAGTTCTGTTTGTGCTGACTTTACAAAATGCCTGTCCTTGTACTTGCTCTGCAAGCGATCCCTATTTTTCAAGGAGGGCAAGGCAAGTTTACCCAGGAACATTCAGCTTCTAACTATGCAAGAGGCCACCATTATGCTAGCTGTCTCATATGAGAATATACATTTATGTATGAAAGGGGAAATATAAGCAAACAGTTTAATGTGCATACTGGAAGTTAGCTATAAATTTTATTCATCCATCAACATATGTAAGACATTGTACACCTGTGAGCTTTATCCATTACCCCACCTGTGGGAATTAGCCTTAATCCATCACTAACTTGAAAGCTGCTCATTTGCTTAAGTAGTTTAGGTTTAGTTTTCTTCTCTACCCTTTCTGCATTCCCTTCCAAATTTCTTTTCAGACTAATCAGCAGCACTTCAAAGAAACAGCTGAGCTGGTGGCATTAAAATGACCAGGGAAACACACAAAGCTTTAACAGGGTACAACCACTGAGCAAGTGAAACATGCCATTTAGTGTTAAAAATGATGACTGTAAGTCCACTCAACTGAAGAAAAAAAAAAAAACCAAAAAATCACAATTCATTAGGAAAAAAAATTAGTATTGCCCTATAGGCCTGGCATAATTTGTACTTTAAGAACTACACCATATTAACATCAACAGTCCATCATATGTTAATAAAAGCCAGAGAATTGAATATCAAAGGCTCTCAGTCTGTATTGCAAGCAAGAGGTTTACACAGTTTACAGAAGGAAATTAAATGGACATACAGGTGGCAGAGTCTAGAATTTGAGAAGCTGAAAACTGAAGAGATTTTACACTGGAAGTGGACATGTTATCTTGAAAGAATTTCAAGTGTAGTACCAGTTAATACTGGTAAAACAAATAAATATTTAATGTCAAGTGCTGAGGAGACACTCCAAATGCAAACATGCACACGCACGTGTGTGCGCGCACACACACGCACTCATACATATCTTTTATACCAACAAAGAGACAGATTTTGTACATCTCAAATACAGAAGATTTAAGCACATCTTGATTCTGTCCTCTACAGCTCTTATCTCTGCTGTGGTTTCTATTCACGACAGTTGACGCATGCTGAGGACAAAGTTGCAATGAAATTGCCCACATGTAATTAGAATGTCATTTGGCCAGACCAGCACCAACCATACACATGGTACTTGCTTATAAACAACTTAAATGGGGGATGGAGGGGAAGGGAGAAGGTAACAGGGAGGAGTGAAGGTTTTGACTTCTGAAGAGACTTGGAGACATGCATAGCGTTTTTGTAATAAAAGAAGGCCATTAAGTTTGCCTGTGTAACTTAGGCCTCAACTTCCAGGTGATAGATTAGATAAAAACACTGTGTTCTGGTTAACACACGCCAAGAGATGGAGCTATACCCTCTTCTTAGCTTGAGCTATTAACTTGAAGTCCCTTTTTTATATAAGGCATGTTTTAAGACTGAAATCACCTAGGATGAGTTTCCAGCAACTGGATCTTGTTATGCACCTTTGGCTGGTTTAAAGTGGCTTCCTTAAACAGAAGTCCCCTTATGTACTGTGAGCAAGTCACTGTACAGTCGGTCCAACTTGGTTTAACCAAAGATTCTGAATTTTAAATGCAGTTTGACAGGCTTTTCACATTCTGAATCCATCATGACTCTTCTCAGAAATATCCCTGGCTTTGTTAACAACTGCAGTTGTTAACTGCAGTTACCATAAGGTTAGTCTCAACTGTATTTATAACTCAAGTATTGTAATTGTTATCATAGGTACAGTCTCACTTCAAAAGCCATTTCCAGATTGTAATTCATCAAAATTCAATTCATTTTTAGAGTCCATGTGTTTCAGAGCACAGGCTACTCTTCCCAAAGTGGAATCTACATCTCTTTTGTTAGATGTTTAGCAAACACTGTGTATTTGGCTAAATTAAAATACCTGGTTCATTTCCCAGAAAAACTGGTGAATCTTAGATCCCTTTATAGTAACTGATCCAACAGTTGCAACTCCACCAATCTTTGCATCTGAAAACTTTATCAAAGTTTCCTTATTTCTTCCTGATCACTGGCAGATACAGAAGAGTACTTGTTGAAGAAAAAGACACAGCTAGTAGATTTTGACTTTCCATTAACAACTGTACTGAGATTTTTCAGTTATTCTGTCCTTAATCCTTTTAGTATGTGTTACTATTGATTTTGTATCACTTTAATTTGGTAATCAATGAAGTAAGCCATTCTAAATCAGATACATTATAAAAGAGTGCATTTTATCAATACAATTACAAAACAGAGCTTTAATCTTAACAAGAACTGAAAAAGCTTACAACAAATTCACCAGAAGACCTTCTCTCCTCCCCCAGAAAACTGTATAAATTGACATTAGATTATTTTTATTGACCAAAAATTGTCTATCAGCAAATGAAATTATCTAGTCACTCAAGTGCAACTGGCCTCTAGCTTTTGAAATAAACCTGCCCCATTTTTTCTCATTATTGACACAACCGTTTTTCCACCTCTGCAGCTTCTTTGGCCACTTAAGGTTACTGACATCAACAACTACATAACATCAACAAATTAGAAAGATTCCTTTCCAGTCACTGTAAATTACTAAATGCGAGCTGCCTCATCCTGCAGATTTTAGAAATCCAACTCATACAATCTCAAGCATTCCTCCCCCTTCCCACTCACTTTGAGAACGGCATTTTCTCTCCATTTTTAGGAAATGGCTAAGGCAACTCAAAAGCAGGTAAGTATCCAACCAAGTTCAAAGACTGCATTCTCACTTGTGACCCTGATGTTACAGAGTTAAGAACATGTATGACCCTTTCCTGATGAGCAAACAAGGTAGTGTTCAGTCATGCCAGCTCAAGTCTGTAAGCCTGGGGAGGAGAAATGGAAGATCCCTTAAAACAGGTTAAGTGTGCAAACATGTCAGATGTAGGCTTGCGCATTTCAAAAAGTGCCTGTGGACTACAGCTCCATGAGCCGGTCAGTCAATGGCTCCCACCAAACAGGTGAGGGGGGTCTCTTTTTTGAGGGTCTGTCTGTTTTTTTGGCACTGCTATATCAGGCCACAGAGGTGTTTAACTAGCACAAGAAGTTCCTAAGAGAGAAGCAGAGGCTGGTTGCAGAGCAGGGGGAGAGGTGCGGATTCCTTCTACAGCAAGCTCCTATGGTCGTTCACTTTGCCTCATGAAATCCTATCTGCAGAAATATTCATCCTTCATCATATAATCATAAACCTGTAACAAGTGATTTATGTAAATTTTTCCATGGAGGCATTTATTGGCATTGCTTGAGCTTTACCGCTTGCTAAATACCATCAGGAAAAATAGGTTAGAATATTGCTCCAAACGATTCTTTGTGTGCTTGTATTCCAATAGCTTGAGAAAGGTAGATACTGTAATTCACACGACTACAACATACAATTCTTCCCAAACCATGCTACTACCTCTCCTCCTTATTCTCTAACCAGGTCATAACCATCTCGAAGGGAAAACACAGACCGCTGTTTCAGAAGGAGAGTACAGTGAGCAAACTGATGAAGCTGTAGCTGGGACTCGTCGTCTCCCAAGCCAGCAGAAAGATACTGAAGACCAGACTCCATCTGGACTCCTCTGTCTCACTGGGAGGGGGAAGCCATGTAAAGTATTTACTGTGCTTATTTTTCAATAAACTTTTTTTTTAAAAATAATCCATAGCATCCTTTTAAATAGCAGAGTATGGGCAGTTAGTTATGTGTCTGTCATGCAGCTTTTGTTGATAGAAAGCAGATACCAGGTAGCAGAAATACAATTTAAATGAGTCCTCATCACTGAGTTTATCCTTTGATTTCCCTCATTTTTATATTATTTTAAAAATATCAGCCATCAGTATTTGTGCATTTCACTGAGATCTGTTCTCTCAGAGATTATTTGGCTGCAGTAGTCAACAGGTAGACTCCAAGATCTTGAAGGGAAGCCCCTTCAAACAGCGATCGTCGCAATTCCTCTTTCAAATTTTACTTCACTGTGCAAGTTGGGAATCTTGCAGCATTACTTCGGCTTACAGCTAATCTATCCTATCTGCGCAATGAATCATCAGTTTGACTATTAAAGTAACAGTCAAATTAATAATTAATTTCGTCGGTTTCTGTCCTGCTTAATTACAGAAACATACATACCATATTAAGGGCGCTTTTTATTGCTGTTGACCTCACCTTATTTGTTTTTAATACCAATTTTTCCTAATGGATTTTTATTATATTCTCACACTTGAAATCAGAGACATGTTCAGTTCTGAATCATGCACCCACTATTTTAGCTGTTAAATTCTCTATTTGGCAGTGTTAATACCACTGACCTCCCCAGCACAGATTGATGTTCCAAATGCTCCTCCTCACAGTTTTCACCATACACCCTGACTGCAAATAATTGTTCTTGCTATTTCTTTGACAGCTTTCTGGTTACACTTTGTTTATGGTAGACCCTATCTTTTCTCCAGAGGCGCTCTCTCCTAGAAAGAGATCTTGTGCATAACTGAATTTAAACTTTACTTCCCTAAGGAGCCTTTCCAGCTACACATTTCTATTCAAATCAACAGCTATCATCTGTTTAAGTGGTCATAAGAATTGTTGCGAAGAGATGAATCACCTAACCTAAAACTTGCCTATGATTAATACTAGGTACAAGAAACCTCACAGTGGACACGCATGGAATAGCCTACTTACCAGAGAAGTTTCTTCCTAATCCCCTTTGGTTAGCACTTTATTTGTTCCCTGTTGTATAATGGTTTTTCAATTCTTTACAAAGGCTTTACAAAGCTTTCATTTAACCTAACATAATGTACTGTAAATGAATAATCCCTTTTCTTTCCTGATCCTGTTAATCTTTTGGCCTCGGTTACATCTCACAGCAGTGAGATGCAAATGTTAATTATGCAAGAAGTATAAGATCTGTATTTTGATTTCCATCTGTCCAATACGAGTCCAGCACAAGACGCAGATAACTGAGTGCTTTCCTATCACCATGGGAACATGATTGCCAGGAACATACCAAGAACAACATCTCATATTGACTCCCAGAAGCCCCAGTCAAGTACCTTCCACCCATCAGAGCCTCCTTTATCTCCTTTGTTGATTCATATTTTTCACAAACTCCTGATTATTCTCCCTGTAACTCAATCTTCCTTAGGACTGAAGAAACACTGTCTTGCTCTAACTAGTGTAACATCTCGCCCTTGTTAGCATTATGTATGTCAACTATCTCATCTACATAATTTATATGGATGTAGTATATATGGATAATTTATATGGACATATTAACGTGATAGTGAAAACAACTGAAGTTGACAAAGTTGTAGGCCGACCCCTTTTTTTCCCTGGCCGTACCTCCCACAGGGTCATACCAGCACTCAACTGATCTCACAGTTGGCGAGATTAGCAAAGTCAGAGAACTGGACAGCAGAAAATTAACCCATCTGAAAAGCAGTTTCAGCAGCTTAATTCCCCAACCGGCCTGACTAGAGTCAAACAAGCCCAATGGAGCAAATGCCACCGAGGGTGGGACTAAACAGAACCAATCTAGTTTGGTTTAAATTGTTTAAACCACAGCCTCACAATACATTTGGATTTTATAACCCACCCAATCTAATGACTGTCCACCACTGAAATAGAAAGGCCTCGTTTCCTTTCCTTTCCCCAGTCACAACAAGATGGCTCTACCTCATCCCTCACACCGGTCCTGGTGCTCCCCTAACCAGAGGAAGAGACAATGTGACTTGGCAATCCAGAAGAAAATTAACCTGATAAAAAGCTAGCAGAAAATTATTTTTCTTTCAAGTTAGAGCAGCTATGTGTGGAAGTCAGAGACTGAGCACATACACAAGGCCAGAGGCTGAACCATGAAGGAGTGGGAGAGAAAGGGGAAATGGTCTGTCCTTCCAGTGGCATGAAACTTAAAAAGGTTTGTGTTGTAACTTCAGCATGAGGGTGAAGAGACAGGGTTCAGCAATGTGATGGCTTACTACTACTGTTAAAAGGAGGCCACGCTCCCCACTTGGATTTCACACTGTTTCTGGCTATGTTGTACTGGCTTTGTCACTAGCAAGCCCCTTCCAGAAGGGTATATAACTTGCCAGAATGGTATAAGACTTTCCAAGGGAAGAGGAGTAAAGGCAAGACGATGATGCTGAGGGTAAGGAGTAAGGGTAGTCCAATTTCAGCTTCAGAGAGCTCTTATGTGAGCTTAGCTATGTTTGGAACCATAACTCAAGTATATACATTTCTCTTTCAGAAACAGCAATGTGTGGTTATACTGTTAGAGTGCCTCAAAAATAATGTTGTAATCAGATACACATATGCAGGAGTCACCATCACTGTTACTGGTAGCCAATTGCTACCTTCTCCACTACATTAGTGATATACACTATAACATTAGCTTTCCTCTTAAATAAAGCATAGGACTGTGACCACCCAAAAGTCTTACACTGCAAAACACACTTGCATTCTTACGTTTTCAGCTTCCTTCAAAAACAAGACAATGTGCAAAATCCAATGCCTCAAACAATGTCAAGAGAAAGCCACAGAAGATATTGCCACAGTATCCAGACATTTTTTGTCAATACTGACTCAAGACAGCTGAAGCAATACTCATCTCTTAGAATTACTAGTTAGCTTTTACAGATCAACAGCTGATAGATAAGCATGTTAAAAATTAGATTATATACTTCTCTGACTGCAAAATTACACAAGGCTAAGTTCTATCAACTCTCTTAACCAGCAATGGAGAATGAAAAGACATCCATAAACTTCTCATTTTTTTTCCAGAATGGTTCTACTACCTGCCATGGTAGTAAAGAACAAGATAGAGCCCACCATACTATAAACACATTTGTTTTGGGCTGAATTAGAATCTGATATGTGTAATATTCTAATAGAGGAAGTTCATAGAAAAAAAGCTGGCACAACACTGCTCAACTTCAGAGTTTTCCTTAAGCTCTCAATCTATTTACATACTATCCACTTTCTCAGAATAAAAGCTTCCAGGAAAATATGGTGGATACATGCTATTTTCACATTTTGGTAAAAAGTCGTCCAAACCCTTTTTCCCCTTGAAACAATGCAAGATAGAAGTGTTATTAAAACACAGGCAGTGGCAGTGTACTTCAATGGGCAATGAAACTAGCAAAAGTTCTGTTCTAAAGTATATGTATCTTGCAGTTGTTGTATTTGGGGCTTTTTTAACCAGGTTATGATTCAAGCAGGAGTTTACCCCTTTTGATATATCAGAGACTCCACCTACAAAAAAGCTGTTCTGCATGTCCTAATTTCCAGAAAAGCTTAAAACCCGCGTCACCTCAGAACAAGAATCCATGTGATAGAGAAGCCATCATTTTGGCAAGCATTTCTTTTGGCAACCATGTCTTCTGAATTAAATTCTATGCCCCTGCACTTGTTTCCACCTCTGCTCTACTCCCTCAGTTCTACCAGTATGATCATTTGTACAGTCTCCCAGAAACAGGATTAAAGAATTGATAGGGGTTAAAAGTAACTGTAGAGTTCACCATACCAAAGACTTGTCTAACTTAAGGGCATATTACATATACACACGATAGATGGAGGAGTTTCTCCAAATTATTGCACGCCTACAATAAGTGTGTTTTGTCTCTTCTCTGCATTAGTTTTCCAGTAATTGATGAGTCTCATATTCATACTGAATCCTTTCCTTTCATGAGAATGGTAGCAGGGTTTCTTCCACGTGACCATCGACTGGGTAATGTATAAGAACCTAGTCTCCTTGAGACTTCCATGCCACTGACAAATGTGACCAACTGGACAGTGGATGGAAAAAAAAATTGTAAGAGATGGGATTAACAGTCAGCATAATCAAGTAATCTCTACGTTCTTTGGAAATGAGGCTTAAACATTTCCCTGCCTAAAAAATCCTGCCAACCTACGAGGTTTAATAAAGCTCATAGGCTTTCAGTATAACATCTAAATTAGAGATGATAAACAGGTTAACAAACAACAAAAATACATTCTCAAAGAAAGAAAATATGACCTTTTGTCAATACGTCATTTACCTGCCACACAGAAAGGGTGTAAAGGTGTATTTACCCTCCTCTTAAATATCTCTTTTTGTTCTCCCATTCTATAATACACACTGTGTTTATTTCATAGCTGCTTACCCTCAACTGGAGGGACAGGCCATTCCCTTAAATCTACCTTATTAGCTTCACAAATGCGCAGTACACCAAGGTCAAGGTATAAGGAAAAAAACCTCTTACAGCTCAAAGCAGGTACCAAGAATGGAAATGCTTGAAATAAGGCCTGAAACAGTAGATGCTCTAGGAGGGCATGCCTCAAAGAACCAGAGTCATACAAAGGGGAAAAGAAAATGTTACGCTCCAATTTAATCAGAATCTACTGGACACAACAGCTGACTCCACAGCCCTAGTGACCTGAAGAGTAATTTTAGTAGTTATACGGAAATACCCATTTTCAAAGTTCCAACTTCCATTCCTTCCTACTTCCCCACCTTGCTCAAGAAGAGGAGGAAACTTACACAAGCAGCATTTTTACAGGTACCTCCTCGAGAAATTCTCTCAAATGGAGTAAGAGAGTTCCCCTCCTTTATTTGGGGCAGCACACCTTTTTGCTGAAATGCAAAAAAAATTTGTTTTAACTTTAAAGCAGCATTGGCACTTGGAACTTCTGTGCACATCAGACAAGCTCAAAACACATCTGAAGAAACAATATTGGAAACTTCAGCAAACACATTTCCACAAAATCTAGATTTCGGTACAGTTTACATAAATTTAGCAGGAGTGGAGTAGGCAAAGCTGTCCCAGTAATGCTTTAAGTATCTGCCACACAAAGGTTCAGCTGCGTTCAGTTTTCACCTGAAAAAATACAGTTATCACCTGTGAAGGCAGACTACAATACGTTACACTGTATATTTTATGCTCCGGTAAATGCAGCGTAAAAATAATTTCTGTTATTTTAATAGCATCTTGCCCATTTGTATACACCATACTTTTAACTTGTGTCTTTAGTCATGGTTCCCCTATGAACAAGAAGAGAGCACAAAAGTGATACTACTTTTTTGTTTAATCCCTAAATAGGTTCTGACTACCTGCAAGTCCTATTAACTTTACTCTGGCACTGACTAGTAAACCGTTGAGCAGCAGAGGCAACTCAGTAGCTTACTGTAGGCAAAGCAATACAAACACTGTATGATACACATTTGTTTTGTATTTGGAAGACTGCTTGCCATTACACAAGTTGATTTTTATATTATGAACTTCAGTTTTAGAGGTATGGATGGCATAGATCACTATCCCAGCTCAATAAACCTTATTTTCTTAGAAATTAAACAAGAAAGGTGAACATTTAAAGCTCTCCCCTTACTAATACCAGAGTATTTCAACAGAAAACAATAAGGTAACTCAGCTAGCACAGAATACAACCACACGTACACATTTTCTCCATGAAACACAAGATAACTGAGCTCTGCAGTCTTCACTGGATTAATTATTTCTCTACCCTTGTCCTGTGCAAACTCCAGCTTGCTTTGAACCAAAGACCTTTATGGTTCAAGTCCCAGGAGATGCTGAGAAGGTGTTCTCAGTGGAGCAAACTTTTCCAGAGAAATCACATTCTGATTTGAGAGAATTCATTTCTTCTGGCCTTTGGGGGAACACTGCAAGTCCCATGTATTTGTTCAAGTCTTTACCTAGCGAGAGCAGAATCCCTTCTAGGCTCTGTCAGGTTCATGCTGATCTTGCAGCATTTGGCTGTGTACAGCCACACTGTTCACATATTTTTTTAATTTTGTACATCAAGTAATTTTAACCCCATCTTTTAAAGAACAGTGTTTTCCAGTCCTTCAGAACAGGTTAAGGGAAACCTTCAACTAATACTGAGTCAATTATACAGAGTTAAAGCATAACATGTTGAACAACAAAGAAACAGTTGATTGGTATTAAACAAGAATATACAACTAGAAAGTTATGGTAAGGTAAAGCTTAAAAGATGGGAGTGAAATGCTGTGTAGGCATGTGAACCACTTCTAATATTGACAATAAGATCACAAAAGACATTAACAAATAGGAAAGGCATCCCAAGTGGCACAAAAGCAATTTTTATACATTTGAAATATGAAATCTTGTTATTCTGGAAAAAGTAAAAAAGAATAAAGTAAAAACAAACAAAAAAAGGCTGCAGAGGAAGAAAAAGAAATTCATTTAAGAGCAACCCTTCCATTTTGAACAGCCACAAACATTTCAAGCACCTACATCGTAACTGCTCACATAATTAATTCAGCGTAGCAGTCAGAAACAGCAATACTGACACAGCCACAGTTCAGCAGTCTACACTCTGCTGTAAGGAAATTTTTCCTGAAGACAGATGCCACCCGGAGGAACAAAACCAGAAAAACAATCGGCTGCCTGACCAGAGGCAAGGCAAGGAGAGATTAGAACTGCAAGCCTCTCTCTCCTCCCAAGACTCCCAGCCTGTGTTCGCAGAACAAACCCGCACAGCCCACAGCAGCAGCAATTTTCCGAAGGAAGACAAAGCCAGCCGCATTCTGGCTACAAGATAAGTGAAAGAAAAAGCAGACTGGCCTCTCAGAAAGGGTTGCAAGAAGAAAGCATACGTGTTTCTCCTAACGGCAAGCACAACCATGAATGCTACTTTTCAGTTGCCTAGGATCACGCCAGTGTTCAGTGTCTGGTGGTAAGCCAGAAGACAGGGCGTTTTGCTCACTAACTGTAATTTTTTTAAGTGGATTGTCAGCAGTGATTCTCTGTTTAGGAAACCTGTGTTCTCTCAGCTGAGAAAATTATGCCTTCTGGGGAAAAGAACTGTTTGGGCCATGCCCTAACTCCCATGGAGAGCTGAGCATTTAGACTTAACAGCTGATAAGCAGCCACAAACATGACAGCTTCATTTCCTTTCTACTTTCTTAAACTGTATGTTAATGCACATCGGGAAATGTAGATCTATCTGGAACAGTAATTAGTTCTGTTAATTAAGCTCTCAAGTATGGACATGGAAGATATCTCATGGCTGTATGTAAAACTGCATACTGCAGGACTACTCTCTTCCAATGTGGGTACTATGCCCAGAAACTGAATCCAGGACCACAGTGCTTAATCCTAGACACTGAATTCCACGCAGCAGCTCCAAAGTGCAGAAGTCATCTATACAGCTCTTTAGACCTCACCAAGAATACCAATAGTTACTTCAACACAACATTACAATATATGCTCATACAAATATGTAAATAATTTTGAAAAATTTTGGGAGGGAGATTTTCCCTAAAAGTAAACCATAATGAACAGGTAAGTGTAGACACCTTATGTCTAGGTAACAGCTTAGGACTACATTTTAAGAAGTGCTCCACGTCCAAAACCTTTGCCCAAGAATGGATCTTCCTGAATTCTAGCACTACACACACATCCAAAAAATCAACGCAATAGACTCCTCACCCAAAAATGAAGTATAGGCAGGAAGATACATACAGAAGGAAGGATCCAACTAAAAGGAGTTTAGAATATGGCAGTAGTCCCACTCTATCTGGAAAGACTATTGCGTCATGGTAAGCAGAAAAAGGAAGAGATCTAATCAGAATATAGGCTTCATGGCTTTCTTTGCTACTATTGTTGCTTTTAGCAAGAAATTCTAATGGAATGGTTAATATTTCTATAGAAGATGAAAATCATGATCTATCAAGAAAGAAAAAAAAAAATCTATACAACGATCACTGAATTAGCTTTGGGCACAGGAGACTTGGTTTCAGACTTTCCCGTTTCTAACATACAGGCAAGTCATGAGAAAATCCACATGAGATAATTAGGCACCAGTTTGACCCTGATGGTACCTTTAACAAGGTAATTCCCCAACAAGAAAGAAGTACCATATCTAAATATCTATATAGACTTGCCCTTAGTGCCTTGGTTTATTATCTGTAAAAATCCTTCCTGCCTCACAGGATATTGTGAGCAAGGCTCATGAGGCTCTCAGATACTGCGGCTGCAGTGACAGGGATCTAAACCAAAGACATGTGGCTTGATTCCAGTCCCAGAACAGAGAAGATCAGCTAGAAATAGTTCTGAATGCAAGATAAGTCTTTAAAAATCTCTACATTCAGATGGGCAGCATGAAAAAACTGGAAGGGTGGTGAAACCAAATAGCTTGTAAAGGGTAAGCATAATCTAGACTGTGTCAGTGAGAATCGATAAGGAAAATAAACACCAAAGATGAAGAATTAAAATTGATAGCATTTTTTGGCATAGCAGGGGGTTTTGTTTCTGTTGTTGGGGACGGGGGGGGGGGACGGGGGGGATGTTTTGGTTTGTGGATTAGGTTGGGGTTGGTTTTTTTGGAAGATAGTCAAGTGACTAAAGAACCCAAACTGACAAGAATAAATCAAGACTAATTTTATCAGTTATGTCCAAAAGCTCCAGAACTGCTGCCAGTTGGTGACGAACCTGTCTTCATATTCCTGATTACTCTAAAGACAGAAACGCATAGAAAAGAAAATTATTCTTTTGTTCTAACCCAGGGAATGGCATACAAAAAACCAGCCAAGTCTCCAGCACCACAAGTTATAGTATGTCAATAACATGTGTTAAATAGCTGTGTGCTTGCAGCTGTACAAAATCATTCACATTACCGTCAAAAAGGTGTTGACTGTTCTTATACATGGACAGTTACTGTATGCCCTTCAGAGTAAGTGTTTGCCATAAGGTAATTCGTTTGTATGTGAAGTCCTGTCTTCTCTTTTCTAACACCCAGTCAGGATAGACCACACTGTCATGGCAAAACAGACAGGTAGTGCTTTCCTAAACCACTATGGCCTGAAAAATCCACCCACCAAAGAGGAGACTCTACTGAATGTGGTTGAACAGATTTTGCTACATCAATTTCTAATTACTTTAACATTTTGTTTTACACTTAGAAAGGAAAACATCAAGTGTCAGTATGCAAAATCTCCTCTTCACACACCTGATAAGAGATTGATTTAACACACAGGAGAATGGTAATAAACTTCGAAAGTTTTACTCAGTGTTCAAAATCCAACATGCAACACAATCTTTTTGCAAGTTTCCATTTTATGCTGCTGCCTGGAAAAAAAAAAAAAGCTAAATACAAGAAACAAGGAAGTTAAACATAAAAAGAATAATCTCCATATTACAACCTAAAGCAAGCTAGTGGAAAAAGAGCCCATTCCAGTGGCAGAGAACTCAGGATGCCAGCTACAGTTCAATGGAGTCTTGCTTATTGTCGTCTGCAAACCAAAGAAGAAAAAAAGCAGAAAGTTTCACTTGTTTTAATTCAATAAAATTTACATTTTGTGCGATGAGAATGAGAGTAGTTATACAGCTTCAAAGCTCTACTAGGAATCTAATAAGAAATATTAGCCCTTTGGGAAGGAGCAGATGATATAATGGACTGCTTATCCTGGACTGACCCCGTGAGAATCTCACTGACTAGAATAAGCAACCTAACATTTCAGAGCTCTGATAAGCAAGCCTTTCCTGAACAACTACAAGTTCAAAATGAAGACAAACTTGAGAAACTTCTGGCAGCATCAGCGCAAAAGAACTCAATTCCATTTGCACGCTACAGGATAAAGTTTTAGATATAGAAAACCCTTTTAATCAAAGCATCAAATACTCAATCTGTAGGTCTCAGTCGCATATGGTGGCTTGGCACTTGTACTAAGGAGTATTTAGGGTATCACAAACATAGAAGAATGCAGAGATCTTGAAAATGTAGTGGCAAAGGGACAATCTTCACAAGAGCTGTGCTCAAATTTAAAAGTTTAAAAACCAGAAGTCTCTTCCAGTCACAGGAGTTTAGGTCAAAAAAACTGGCACAGAGGCTAGAGAGGCATTTGGTGACAGCATAGCCACCTGCTGACAGCAGCCTGTGATCTCACCACTGGCTCAGGAACAGGGGCTGCCATTTGAACAGTTGACCCTTTCCCTCCTCCACCTCTACACTTCTCAATCAACTTGAGGGACTGTGTTGTCATGAGAAGGGCAAGATCACCTTGCTGCCCAAACTCAATAGGATTCTTCTTTTCTTGTAGGGTGTGTTTCAGCCATACCAGCTCAGAGGTGAGTAAGAGAGCTGGCAGAAGTACACATCTGAAGGCAGGGAGAACAGGATCTCTTATGCACCACAGTCTTGGAGTGTAGTGTTAAGACTCATAAAGCCATCTACATTTTATCTGAAAACCCACAAGTCCACCAGTCCCATGCCCACAACCCTTCACAAACGCAGATCTAGGTGTGTTTCAGCTGGTTTAAAGATTCGTATGTCTGCATGTCACATCCAGTGCTTTTTGAAGCTATGGCAGGGACCTCAACTAAAAACTGTTTTCGCAAGCACCAACATGGTGGTGCAAAACCATTCTGAAGACATCACCACTTCTTAAAAATCTTCAGCTTATTTCAAGAGTAGCAATATAAGTGTTTTCCATTGTGGGGCTCTGCCTTGAGGCACTAGGTAATATTGTTGAAAATTTGCAGTTCCTATATAACTAAGGAACACAGTTTTGAGTAATTAAAACTAAGCCTCTTGCTAATATATTCTTTCATTACTTATTTCAAGAAGTCTTCAGTGGAAGCTACCAAGAATTACTTCTACTATTGTCACTGGTCTTTATAGATCAATTACCAAATAAAACTCAAAATTCAGGTCCCAAGTCTATTTTGTGCAGACATACAATTGAAAATTCAGTGGTCTCTTCTGGGTGTGCATTATTTGTTCTTAAAGAAAAAAGATGAGTAATAATATAATCTGATGGAATTTTAAAAAGCAAGTTATCTACAAGATGTTCCTGGGAAAGTCATTCTCCTATTATTGTTGGAAGGAATACTCAGAAGCTGCCACTCACTGTTTATTGTGTTGGTAAAATGTATTTATATACAAGTTCCTGACCATCTTAATAGAAATTCCAAGTAGTATTAAAATCATATTACTAAATTGCATGATACAGCCCCACCTATCTCAGAAACTCTACGCAACAGGGAGCCTTTTAGTCCAGCGGTCCACAGACGTTGTCAGTGGTGGTATGTGCATTACACTCAATTCCCAACAAAAGCATCTCTATGCTAGTGATTGGTAGCTAACGTTAATCAACAGTTGCTGCAACTGAACTGTGGATGTGGCAGCTGCATCTCCTCACCCACTGTTCTACGTCCAGCAGCTGCTGTGACCACCCTGGCACAGTCAAGACCCGTGTTTGCTGCTCAGGACCAGGGTGAAGATCTGCTCCCAGTGTCACTCTGATCATGAATAGGACCATCCCCACAGGCAGTTGGGGAGGGAGGATTTGACTCAGATTTGTGAGGCTGGGGAAGATGACTACAGGTACAGTTCCATGATGGAGTAAGAGGACATAGGTTAAATGACAACAGGAAAGGCTACATGACAAATGGTGCATGGTAAGGGGGAGGGGGAAGACAGAACAAAGGTTCATCTTCCATACTCAGGCAGCTGTAGCCACTGCCATTAATCACAGCATCTACATCTACCACAAGTAGATATAATACTCCTACCTATACAGTATTCTACCAGAACACCTGAAGTTACAGATTCCATTTCAGACAATCTGTTCTTGCATAAAACATGGATCAAAATAAGCTAATTATATACTGAAAGTTCATTAAATGCCAGCATCACCTCCCCCCCACACACAGCAGGAAGCTAAGTAGGCCAATTACAAGTGAATGGGGGAGCAAGTTTAATTCCTTTACAGGGAAGGAGGTGTGTAAAACCTTGCTCACATACAGAGTGAAGAAAAATCTGACTGATTACAACCAATAAGATTTACTGAAAAATTTCTTATGCAACATGATCAACAGGGGGGAAGGGAAATCAAACCTGCCATAAGAGGTCAGATTTCAAGGTGGATTTTCCTCGTAATCTACAAAACAGACTGATAAAAGTCATTGTTATTCCTCTAAGTAGCCTTGTTGACATTTTCTCTGGAATACAATGTTCATAACAGTATATGCTCATAAAAGCATATATTACAGAAGGTGAGGTGGTAGCATTAAGAAGCAGTGCCCAAAATAAAAATGGCGGGGCATGTTTTGTTGATCATTACATATTTAACTGTGTTACACAAGCTAATAAAAATACTTCATGTCAGTGAAAACGCAGAAGTAGAAGATGAAAGCAAGCACAAATACCAAACCAAATAGATATCCTTGAAAATCATTTATTTGGAAAGAAGTGGAAGTTGGGAGAACATAAATTCCAAATTCCAAGAAATACTTGTATGCTTTACAATTTCCAGACAACTTAGGCATGAATTATGCTAGCCCACATCAATTATTTTCACCTTTCAAGACTCTGCCATAAAAATCAACTCCCCAAAAGAGGTCTTTTAAACTATTAGCAAATTTTGTCATTTAAGTACTAATGAAGTTTAGTTGCAATTTTAAAATAGTGTTTTACACTGGCTTCAGTTTTTTATCTGCATGCATACATTTCAGTGCTATTTTTAAACTTCTCTTCAGTAAGAAGGGCTTGACTGATTCAATTTTAAAAGGTGCGCACTACAAAGTTCACATTTTATACCCGTCTAGGTCTGAACCTTAGCTGGTACTATTCACCAGAACTCTGGAACAGACAGCTGTCCAAAACACAAAGAAAAAAAATAATCAAGGCTCAACAGAAGATTTCTATAGCTTTAAAGTCTTGTGGCATGCGTTTCTCCTAACTCTTTTAGCCCTAACTGCCATGATTGCTTTTGAAACAAACAGGAAGAAATTATGAACTTCCCTGAGATATGGAAGCGTAGCTGGGGCACAGAGGCAACATGCTGGGAAGAAAAGAAAACATCTGTATTTCCTTCCCATTCTCTTCCACCTGAAATAAATTCTTTGGCTGCAGTTTGTCTTCTTTTCTGGAAGCATTTACACAGTATCTAATGCTATCCACCACCATGACTACCCCTGGGGCTTTTATGAGGGTGGGAACAATCAGTATAAGAATTACTAGGGACATCAAAGAGACAAAACATTTATTGAAGAGGGAAGAGGAAGAGAGAGTGTGAGGTAACGAGGGTCCTACTGTATTTACCTTATGTGCCAAGCATGTGGACAGCAATAAAAACCATGTAGGGAGCAATTTTGGTCAGAGAAAGAACACGGCAGCCTAATGGGAGGCCTTTGTTCTTCAAAAGGGTCTCCTTTTCCCCTTTTGTGCTTCACTTAATTCATGGCATCTGAGCTGCTCTTGAACTTGACAGACAGAGAGAAGGAGGGGGGAGAGATGGAGAAAGGGGGAGACAGAGACACAAAGAAAGAAAAAAGAAAAAAGGACTTCAAAGAGTTTTCCTTTGAAAATTCAGTTGTGCTGTATGCATTGCTGAAGGTTTTAGATTCAAAAAAAGGGCAGAAAACATTTCATATAATTTCATCGTGGGGATAAATTGTCCAGTGCCCTTATTAAGAAGGCTCGGAGAAAGGAGCGGCACAAAAATGTTCAGAAAATAAATGTATCTGGGCTAAGGAATATAAATAAACCCGAATTGCTCCCCTGGGCGCTTTTTATTTATTTCCACGTTAAATCTGATCCTCGGTGGGCCCCAATACATTTATCACGACCCTACCGAGCCCCCCGCCCGGCACGCGCGGGCCCCAGCCCGCCCCGCGCCCCCTGGGGGCGGCGCGCGGAGCATCGCCCGGCCGCGCGCCCGGCGCCCGAACCCGCCTCCCCGAGCCACGGACACCGGGGCGCGGCGGGGACAGGCGGCCAAGGCCGGCCCCCGCCCCCCGCGGCGCCGCGCCCGGCACAGCGGGCTTCGCACCCTCTTCCCGCAGCCCTGCCGTAGGCTGTATTTATATGAAATAATGCCTCACTGCAGACTGCACTTCTCTCCAGCATCTCGCCCGCCAGACCACCTCCTCCCCTCAATACTGGGCATCAATCAGCTACCGACACATCATGTACACGTTCCTTCGTGGATTTTTATCTATAACGTTTGGCAGAGGTATTCGTAATAAAACACTAGACTGCAAAATGTAGAGAGATTTATGTGTCAACATCGCAGTAAATTCAATAAAAGATTTTTAATGCAGAAGGATCTTGAGTTGTCCCTTACCGACAATTAACCCATCTCCTTCCTGATCTACATATTCCGACCACAGAAGCGTCTGCCTCTAGCACACTATTTCCAGAGTGTGGAAGGTAATGGCAAATCCGTAATGTAACATTCCTACTTGATAATGCTCTTCTCCTTATCTATTTTATTTGAGAACAGATCTTTTCTTCATCTGAACAAAAAAGGTACCCAAAACAAAAATTTTTAAATTAATTCTGTAACTTAAAGTTACATGAAGTGTACTTACTATGAAGTACATCCATTTTTAAAGATATGTATTTTAATGAGCCTGCACAAGGTTCATTTTATTTAGAAGTCCAAAGGCACGATTAGACCATGCAAATTACACCAAAATGCATGCTTATAAACTGACAAGCAAATAAGCCTCCGGCAGTTGCCAGTGCGGCCACTGACACAGCAGAGTTTGTCATTATACTTTGTAGAGAGGTTTCTGTCTCACATCAGCAGCATATTTATAACCTGTTATTACATTATGTTATGCTACCTGTAAGGTAACCTGGGAAACACCATGAAATAAAATTGGTAGAAATATTTCTTTATCACAAGCTTGTTTTCTGTGGTTAAGAACTGTGGATTTTGAAGTAATTCTGTTTGGTTTTGTTTTTTCTTTTAATTTGGGGGAACTCCACTAGAGAGATTTACAGAACCTGTACCTATTACATCAACTTTACAAACTAGACTGAATGTATTTCAGATTATAGATACCAAGTAGAAGCAAAAAAGATGGAAACAAAGCGTTTATAGAACAATTAAACAATGGAAGATAACAATTAAATCTGTTTTGTTCACCAGGAGCGTCTTTGAGTATTAATAACACTTATAAAACACTGTGAATACTGAGTGTTACAGCCATATAAAGCAGACAGCACTGGAATATTTCTGATGTACTATAGAATTGTAAAATACATGAGACAATTACTAACAACTTTGAGTAAGCGTAGAGAAGTTGAATCCAAAGATTCTGCTGCTTTCTCTTGGAAGTTGTCTGCCCCCACACTTGTTTCTTGGCGAGTGGAAGTTTACCTTTGCCACCCAAAAACCTCACACATACCTGAAGGGAACTGCAGTCACAAGTATCTGGTGATGCTGGACAGCATTTAAGCTCCTACAGCTGGCAAAGCAAATATATTAACGACTACAGCGAATTCTGGCTGTTTCTGAGAATTCTCATATAATTTAAAAACCCAAAACCGTACACAAACATATTAAAATTACTTTTATTCTGCCAAAACCCAGAGTTCCGACCATCTTAAACATGCCGTTCTGTGAACACTGACTTGTCTGCTAAGTCACATATTATGTTTGACCAAAGCTGCTCTTATGTTTGGGACATTTTTAAGGATGGATTTATTTATGTTAACTCTTCAATGCCTGTAACATGAGACCATCTTATTGTCTTCTCAGAGCATTCCTAGGATCCCTCTCCTCCCCTGGCTCAGTTTCATGAAGCTTGCAGAAAAACTTCTAAATATAACTAAATATAACTAAATATAACCTCAAATTGGTTGAAATCAATCAGAAGATGAGAAAGTTAATCAGAGAACTGGAAACAAAGACACATTACTACTTAAGAAACAAAGTTAAAAATTCTTTCCTGCAGTAAGATACTCAATTTGTATAAAACCTTTCTTCTGGCTTAAGCCTAATAGTTCTAACAACCAGCTTCTGACAGTTCTCAGCCAAAAGAAAGATGAAAAACTAGCTTTATGCAGCAGAACATTTCAAGTATACAGACAGAAAATAACAGGTACTAGACAACCCATACCTATCATGATAGCATTGACTGGCAGAAGTCAAACCACTCCTTCAGTAGACTGGTCCTGAATCGTTTTATCACATGCACACGGGAGAACAAGGTGTCAAGCAGAGCTTCTGAAAAGGCACTTCCAGAGTGCAGCTATCACTTAATATTTGGGGCAACAAGCAGTGTATAGTCATGTACCACACTTCAACCAGTCATCAAGAAATAGTTTATAAAGCAACCCAAATGAGATACACTGCATTAATCCAGCATAGAGATCACAAAAGAGAAGTCATTCATCGTACCACTGACTGGAGGCAGCAGTTGTATTATTTTAAAGTTAAAAAGAAATTTCATCTGTTTATTTTGTTAGTGCAGCTTCCAGGCATATGCTCACTTAGCTTTCAGACAGGGAATATGTATATTGTATAAATAGCTTTCATACAGTCTTCCTTCTCCTGTGATGTGCACAGCAATCACCTGTCTACTTAGAGGCTTTCTATTCTGGAAGTCACTATGTAGATTACATATTCTATCTTAAACTACTTACTTCCCTTAATTGTGCATGTCCACTGGGAACACTTCAGAGAACGTCTCCAGAAATGTTGCCACGCTACCAAAAACAGGTAATTGCTCTGATTTTTTTATTTTACTTTAAGATACATCATATTTCAGGGCTATACTAGACCCATGGTAAGAAGCAAAAAAACCTAATAATAATCATCATCATCATAATTCCTCTACATTCTCATCCTCTTTTTACTGTTCCAACACTCTTTCCTACTCAAAACCACAGCACCAAAAGGACAAATGAGTATGAACTTCCTACTGGTGTCTGTAGAAAAAGCAAACCTACAAAAATCAAGCCAGAACTGGAAGCAATTAGGCAAAACATTTCTTCATTCCAAAGATACTTTATTAATATCAGATCGCTTCTTTAGGAGAGAACCTCAAGCAGACCAGAAACAGCACCATTCTAAACTGAAGTAAATACAGGTTATTACACAAAGTTCTTGACTTTCCATCCGCACCTGATGTCTGTACACTTGACCTTACCACTGCACTTGCTTAGCAGTGGCAGCAAGAATCAATCTAGAAGCTCGGTGGTGGGCAGGCGGCAGTGCAAATTAAAGGAATACTGGATGGGGATGGAAACACGAGATCCTCCCTGTTCAGCAGCGACCCACACTTGTGCCAGTTTGGGGGGGAAAAAAAAAATCACCACAGAACTAAGGGCATCAGACTGATGCCACAGTTTGCCAAAACAGATAAGCCAGGCTGTGAGTCAGCTGCACAAAGATGATGTGAAGGGACAAGATCTCCCCAAAGAGCAAATGCTCCCACTGCTTCCCTCTGTCAGATAGTTACTATGCAGCATCAGGGGAATTGGTTCCCCTAGCTAATGCAGAGGAAAACTAACCCTGAAGAGAGGGATAGATTTCCACTCAATGAGTAAATTAAACCAGCTATATTTTAATTGTTCAATTACAAAACAAAACACTTGGGGAGGAAAGGTATAACAACCAACAGCCAAAGGCAAGAGGATCTCCTTCAGCAGGGGCCAGATATCAGATAAACTCTTAACATGAAACTGCACTAGAGGTAACATTTCTGCAGGATTTAAGAGACAGTGTGCTTATAGGAGCCATAGTGCAGATAACCCCCCAAAAAACAAAGTAAGACCATCAAGAGGAAAAAAAAAACACCTTACATCTTAATTAAATACCAAAATACAAACCCCTCAACTTGGTTGGTACAGGACACTGTAACATGACAAATTCTATCACTGCTTACCTTTAGTACCCCTAGGTATTTATATACATGCCTGTGTCAAACTGAGTTTGCCTGATAGATGGCATATATGCATGTCGTCTTTTCCACCCACTCTCACTATACTTTTATAAAGCAGTACATACCATGGAGGCAGATTTGGGGGATATGATCTGCATTTTTTTTTTTCTTTCAGTTAAACAGAAGCATACTTACAACTTGCTCTACCTGCTTTCACTTTCTGCGCTTTGTTATTTAACAAGTCCTGAATGATCATGAGACTCTGCAGCAATATTAAGCCAGTTTAGTTAGTTCTTCCAAGATTTGTCAACATAAAAACAGTGCGGTCCAACAAGTAGTCAACGGCTATTCCCATCTTTGCAACTTTTTCCACAAGGTAAGAATGTCCCTTAAAGAAGGAAATGCTACCTAGGCAGCTCAGCTTTTCTTATGTGCATATTCTTACCCAGAGACAGACTTGCTACTGACACTAAGGAAGCAGAAGTACACAGGGCAGTTGCTGTATCAGTGCTCCCTAAGCCAACAGTGCCACCCACCTCTAGCTTTGTGAGCTGTAAGCTCTCCCTTTTTTTTTTTTTTTTTGGCCTCCCCATCCTCACAGCAGCTGCTGCTGCTGGAAAAAGAGAAGCTATTGTTTGAATGATAGATACACACTACTGCTTACACAAATACAGGATTACATAGCACTTCTGTACCCCAAATAAGGTAAGGTTTGGTCCATGTAGAGTACAACTTGTCAAGTAGTTTCAAACTCTGCTGAGGAGTTTAGGAAAACTTCCCAAATCTGATAAGGCAGAAAAACAAGGAACCATGTCCTTATCCCAAACAGTCAAATGAACCTTATGAAAACATAGCCTTGAGACCTATGGCTTCAGTGTAATCCAAAAGCTTCAGTTAAAAGGTGCTATAAAAACTATATATTGTTTTACCACATCTTGATAACACCACATTCTATTCTTTGTACCGGAAAAACACTATCTCCCTGATACTGCCTTTAAAATTACTCTACCAGAAGACTCTACCTCTTGTCTTGGCATGACACAACTTCCATGGCAACTAAAAACACCCTTCATGCTTATTTTAGAGAAGACGGGAGACTTATAAAGGAAACTACAGTAGAGGGAACAACTTCCCTCATGACAAGGCTTTGTGCACCGTGCACTAATGGGTACTTAAACAAAGACTGATTCATTTCCTCTCAATTTATTCAATCTTATTTTACTATACTGAAACAGCAATAGCAAACGTTTGACATCACCTTCATTTTAACGGCAACTGATGAAGATATCGCAGGCACATGATTATTGCTTCACAACAGCAGCAGGTCATACCAGGCAGTTTACAAATGCCACCTAGGAAGAGCGTTCCTTAAGTCCTTCTGACAATTGCTTACTTTTTGCAGTGTACTGTTGGTGACACCTCACTCAGCTGTCCCCATATATTAGTAACTGATTTGGGTTAATAACAAAGGATGCTTTTAAGACCATTCACTATTAATTCAGTCAGAAAAGCACGCTGCTACAATAGCTTTTCCATCTGTACAGCATTTCTTTTTCAGGAATCTGACGTAAAAGAGCCAAAGCTTTCTCACTAGACAAACTTTTCTGTTCTTACTAATTCTTATTTTTGATAATTCAAAGCAAAAAGATTCCTGTCGTCAGTGCTGGATTACTACATCTGTGGTCTTTAAGTGTTAGTGAGCTCCAAAATATCCAAGAGAACTATCCAAAGCTAACCAACTAGCACAATGCAGATATTTGACAGCAATCAGAAGACCAAAGCCTGAACAGACAGTGTAATAAAAGTGCTGCAAAAGGTTATTGTAGCTTGAATAACACTCTGTGAAAACTATAAATTGAATATTGAATAATATAAAGCAGACTGGGGATTCAGAGAAAAAAATATCCGAATCTAAAAATTAAATTCAAGACACTTGCTATTTCTTGGGCAGGAAAAGTAGAACATACCTTTGTGTATGTATTGAGCCATATCTGGTCAGAAGTATCTTTTACTAGTGGGACAACATTAGCGATGACTTACTCAAGCAACGCTTAATTGAAATACTAGGGGAAGAAGGGGAAAATTCATTATCTATTACTGTACATCTATTCAGTATATTTTATCTAATGATCACCAAATACATCCCAAATATTAAAACCTCAAGCACCAAACAAGGCAGGGAAGTTTCTGATTACTTGGGGGTTTGTTTTGGGGGTGTTTCTGTTTGGGTTTTGTTTACCTTTTAGTTTGTTGGGTTTTTTTACTTGAAAGTGAAAGTAAATCAAAACCCTACAACTTGAGAAACTGAGGAACATGTAAGCTAGGAAACTTGCTTAAAATACCATTTGGAGGCAGTATAAACCAGTGAAAATCTCTGAAGTCCTAACCTCAGTTCTCTGAATTACTCACCTCCACATATTTAAAAGCAGCATACTAATATTTTACTTGTTAATCAACCCTTATTTGTAAGCACTTTATTTCATTTGATGTTTTACTTTGCTATGGAATCTAGTATCTCAAAGTTTCCCTTGCTCTGTAAACACCCAAGTTTGTTGCCTAAACAATATTGCAAACCATTTATTTTAATATACATTCCGTATCTTATTTCTTTCTCCTCAGTTAAGAGTGTGGTATTTATCCCGTTGAACTGGTTTTCTTATTTCCTATCACACAATATCCAAACCCTTAAATAGCAAGCACATTATGTATACGAAATACCTTTAACTGAATATGCGCAGAGTAAATGCATGCAACCTTAATGTAGGGAAGAAACAGCAACACCTCAGGGCAGAATTGTGTTCAAGGGAAAAGGGGAATATCTGCTAATACTTATGAAACAAACCCCCTCAAGGAATTTCAGCTGAGACAAAAGAATCCCTAAACAGCAATAAAATTAAAATTTGGTGATGATGGCTAGATGCCAGAGTTGCAATGCTCCTGCAATAGGCAGTGCCTCTCCCTTGCTGGCTCCAAGATCAAAGCTCACAGACCTGTAAGCCTCTGACTTGGAAAGCAGAAATACAATGCTAAGACCTTTGGTTTATTATGCCCCTTTGAAAGACTGAATTTTTTTGACTTTCAGCAGATTTCCACAAGCACACCAAACTTCTGATTTGGGAAAGGTAGCATCCAGCCTCTTTTCATGGCTAGTACTGTTGTACAGTGCTACAAAGGAATCTTCAACTATCCCTATTCATCCCCATACCAGCTTTTATTCTTTCGTACATATAGATCTTCAAGATTCACCAGATGTGTTCATCCTGATGAACAGATACACTGCTCCCCCAGATCTAGATGCAAAAGTCAGTTTTAACTATGAATTAATTATAATAGCATTCCTAGACCCTCTGTTACTATCGCAATGTCATTAAATTGAGATGATATAGCTAAAAGTACATTCTCCTTTCAAGCGAAGAGCAATTGTGTACTTAATATTGTTGCTGGATTAGACCCATTCATTTCATAGTGCTGAAGGAAGTCAAAGCTGTCTTTAAGTTTTATAATGAGAAGTTTCCCATTCTGAAATGAAAGAAAGTAATTGGAACTATGGCTACTTCATAAAAGGACAATCCTTTACCTTGTGATATAATTTCCCCTCAGTTGCTGTTAAACAGCACATTAAGTAAGATATTTGTTGTATAAGGGCAAGCAGCCTTTCCACAAGACAGCTGACACTCCATCAAATGGAAGAGTTCAGAAAGAGTACTCATTTCTTCTTGCACGAGGATTATTGATTACGGCAGCCTTGAGACAGAACGGCAGGCACCAAGAGCTGGGTTCTCAGGAATAAAGTTAGGAAGCGCCGTATCATTTCTCAATATTTGTCCATTCAGTTTTACCTTGAATTAAAGTATGTCATATTGGTAAGACTCCTCTAACAAGCAGAGTGCATTCTTGCAGCATTAGCTTCACATTCAAGACTTCAGGAAGGTAGAGAGTACCTCTGAATTGCTACTCAATTGAAAGGTGATCTAACTGCCATCAGCTGCAAACCCAGGGAAGAGCATTTCAAAATTACTGTTTTAAATACCAGAATGCCCCATTTTGCAGCAAAGACATATGAGAATCTGTTTCTACTAGAAATTAAATTCTGGCACTCAACTGCAAACTTTGCACTGTGCCACCACTTTACAATCCCAACTTGTCATGCATTTACAGACTCTATTCCTACAGAGACTTTCTAAGGGCAAAAACCTTCCTTACTAGAACACTATAAATAAAAAATAGGCTTTTATTACTGTAAACTTGGACTACCTTTCCAAGTCAAACAGCCGTAAGACTTTGTATGCCAAACATTTGTTTCTGCTCACTGGAAGCATCAATGCTACAAGCAGTCTGGACAGCTTGAGTCTCTGTAACAGTACCATCTATCCTTATCTGACCAACCTGTGTCTGGAGAACTTTTCTGTGTCTAGAAGTGAGACATGGCATTATGAAGCTTCCCGTCCCAATGCCCATTTCAAAACACTTCTTATTCAGTTATAAGTAGAACACACATCAATGCTGCTGCTCAAAGTCATCAAAAATACTGTTTTTAGGAAAAGAAACTATTACATGAAGGCCGTCATCTGCCTTAACCACTCAGTGACTCACTACATAAAAATCAGAGTTGCCTCGCAGAAGCAGTATATCCCAGTGTTGTCCAAGTGGACCCATTAAAGCCTACAAAGCCAAGTCACCCCAAATGGGATATAAGTATCCTGTAGCCGGAAACAAGCTCTCCTGGTACTTTTTAAAGAAAACAAGGTATTTCAAGCAAAGAATTTATCCAGGTATTCTGATCTAGCACTGTTCCACTATCTTCTTCAAGATCATAGGTGAAGGAGTCTGTGACTCTTACAATCAATGAACAAGGTCAGGAGACAGTCACTTCAGATACAAAGTTTTTCATCTATGATCCTGCAAGCCTGAATGGTTAAGGACTTTCTCGTTTCTGTCCTGTGGGTTTTGGGAAGGAGAAAGAGAGGAAAGAAAAAAAATTACTGACTGCTGGTAGAAACATTCTCACAGAAAAAAAAGGAGCCCACACCAAAATATTCAAATGATTATCAACCCCACTCCCAGCCCTCCAATTGCCAAAAGAAAACAGTAACTGAAGCCTAGCAAAACATACCTCACTCAAGGTTTTTATTCACAAGGTGGGCTGGAATGCCCTTGTACAGGCACTACTCTGTCCTAAGCAGCCTGCAACCACTTGGCATGGCTTTATTTTTACATTCAATTTATTTGGGCTTCAGGAAAAAAAAATGGAAAGGAAGCATCTCTCTAAAAAGATTATTAAAATTAATTAACCAAAAATAAGGTGATATTGGGGGGGCAGGGAAGCAAAACGGAACAGAATCAGAGATTGTGTCAACCAAACTAAGTTTACATCACAGAGGACAAACCTCAGAGGAAAGTCATCAAAGGAGGAATTACATTACTCTGATAAAGATGAAGGGTGAACATGAGAGAAAAATGGGAGGAAAGCTGTGTAAGGTTTCACTCATACAAGCGAAAAAAAAAATCCATTTCCATTCTTTCCCTTCTGAAAGGCTATAAAGAATAAAATACTCCAGCTGTTAATTTTAAGATGGCTTTGCTTGCTTTCTTCTTTTTGGAACTTGAAAAGTGATTTCAAACCAGTTCTTACAGTTTTCTCCCCTCATTAGAAAATTCTGATCACACAACTAAAAGCACTGACACCTGGATGAACTGAACTGCTTGCCAGTGTTACAGCAGGAAGAAAGGAGGAGGAGAATTCATCAATTGCACTACTGAATATGAGTTCATTTATACAGAAAAAATGCGCATCTTATTGAATGAAAGCAATATGAAAGGAAAACGCCTCTGCAGTGGCACATCATACAGTATTTAAACAGTCAAGTGTTCAGGATATCTTCTTTAAATATAAAAAGGAAGTACAGATTCTCAAGCAAAGGTTCTGGAACAGAAAATATCAGACATCCATGTTCTTCCTACAATATCTGTATGTCTTCTTACTGTTGTAAACAGTGCACAAATTACAATACAAACCCACCATCTGAGCTCAACCAGTTGAGTTGTACAGTCTCTAGATTTTAATTTCGTTCTGGATCAAAGAATAAAACTATTATAATGCACGTCCATTTAGTAAAACATGATGGTAAAGGGAATTCCTTTATCTTGAAAAAAGATGTGTCACACACACATGCTATACATGCTTTCAGAACTGAAATCATCCCTAGAAAATCACCTATGGAACCTTGTGATCCTCTCAAAGCCCAATAAATGCTGTTTATCTCTGCCGTAAGGGCTGTGGACAACCGTTTTAAAGAGAACATTTCAAGGGCACTTCTCTCCAGTGTGACTAGATATCAACCTTCTATGTTTATTATCCCCACCCTATAATTAATTGTTGCTGTCTACATATGAAAGAATGTTTATTGTAAACATGGGGTTTTTTTCTACTCAATCAATGCTATCTGAGAAGCAAAAGCCAATGCAAACACCCCAAATTTGGGGAGCCAGATGAAATGTTAATCTCTGCCTAAAATCTTGAGGTTGCATTACTTGAACACTGCACTTACTCCAACTGCTCTTTTTTAATTACATGCATTAATAGATAACTGAATGACAAAAAGAGTCCACTGATCCTAATTTCTTCTTCACAGTTTGTGACTTTTAGCATTTACTCCACCCAATACTTTGCAGTTACAACCAGACAAGTATCTCTGTATCTGCTGCACCATAGACATAAAAGTGAAGTTCACCCACGTGATGCACTATTTATAAAAAATAAAGAATATGCAGAGTATTCTTTTCCTATAGAGCTGTTCTTTTCCTGCTATATCTTTCTCCAAACACTTTTTCATGGCTTATTCCCCTGCCTTTGTGCTTCCTCTCCCTTTCTCCCAAATCTTTTCTCCACCATAGCACTGCAACAGAAGTAAGCATGTGTGTATTTGGTAAGCAAGGAGAGAATCTTAAGTCATCAAAAAGAAGAGAGCATAAAAATACGTCCTTTCCCAAGGCCCCAAAAACCAAAATTGTCCAGAGAAAACAAAACCAGAAACCAGCAAGTTTAATCATAAAAGCTGTTGTTAGGTTACTGAAATTAACCCTTCCTTCTCTCCATTTACTATGGAGGCAGCTCACACTTTACTGCAAATGCAATGTTTTAGAAAATTGGATCACCTAACATCATTAGATGGGGCTATCTTGGGCATAGCTATCACCAGTAGTTTTCATTTACAATAATACAGAATACAGACTAATCTTTGAAAGTTCATTAATATGTGCTTATTATGCATGGTAATCTGGATACACAAGGAGTGCTGCTTCACACCTACTATTTGGAAGGAAAGTCAGTCATGATCACCTGAGTCATCACCTACACTGTGTAGCAGGAGCCTCAGTAGGTAAGTCTCAGTAGATTCAAATTAGTTAGGGATACATTCATAAAGCTCTTTGGAAAAAAAAAAAAGACACAGTCAACTTGTTTTTATTTATACAGACAACTTTATCAAACTTTTTCTTGTTAACCATGTATATATTTTACTTTTAAAATACCATTCATCTGTTATTTCCCAAAATTTACATTTGTTTTTAAAGAGATATTCGGACTCGGAAAGGTGTTTATCCTAACGCCATTTACATAACAGCCTTGAAAATTCCAAAAGGGCTATAGCAAACCTTCACCTTCTCTTTCTATTCAAGTGGGATATTAGGACAGTTTGTTTCTTCAAGTTTGTGCCTTAAGTACAGTGCCTTCTACTGTGCTTTGGAACAAAAAAATATGCATGGTAACACAGTACTTCAACTGCTAATGTTTCTGATTCAGTAAAATCACAACTTAGTGCCAAAAAAAAAGACAGCTAAGTTCTTTATCAAGGAACTGCTGAAAAAGAGTGCCCATTTTTTAAAGAAAATATACTGTACTTCTAGATTTCTGCGTGCAAGGTAATGTTTCGCTATTAAAGCAGTCACAGTAATTTCCCAAACTGATGATTCAATGTCTGTAATTTAATGATTACTGTTGAAACACGATTCATTTTATTATCGATTCATTTTATTATCAATTCATTTAACAGCAATATGGCAAGCAAGAAGAAACAATAGTTGAGGTCACCGTGAAAAAACCCTCATGTAGCACGGATGCTGGCAGTTAATAGTGAGTTGAAAAGTTATGTGCTTAAGTACAACCAGGGTATCACATTTGATGATTACACTCAAAGAATGTCAGAGAATGCTCTGGCAGTAATACATGAAACGAGGAAGTGTCAATTTTTTTTGCTTTCCCAACAAGAGGAAAAAAAAAAGGCATTTTTATTGTCATAGCACTTCCAGCAAGTTGATATTAAAAAGGAGATTTCATGCCAAAGTCGGCTGTTTAATCAGATAAAGAAGGCTTTCCTATTTCCCATTGTATAGATCAAGTTGGCTACAGGAGCCACACAGAGCTTTGAGTAGCACATTTTTCCATGAGGGCTGTATCGTTTGATCATAGCAAAGCACAAGGACTGCTGGGTAATCTGAATCAGAGCTGCAGAAAAAGGGAGCCAGGCAGCCTGCTGAGGCCGAGATAACCATGTCACCCCGGCATCCCACAGCACTCCCAGTCGTGGACATAGGCCTAGGTGTGGGGGGGGGGAATCACCCATCTCCATTTACAAATTTGTCATGCAGGTCTTCACATGGCTCCCAATTAATGCAGTATGTTTTCTCCAAAACTCATCTATAATGATTTTAATATATGCTTAAGGTCAGCCTCCCTGTACTGATGAAGATGCTCCTGATTGCTTTCAAAACATTAAATTTCAAACCCTTACTGCTTTGAAAGGTGATATATAGATTTATTTTTTTTTAATAGGTCTTTGCAAGAGACATAGCAATTTATGAAGCCAATAAAACCCTGTCCTCTAAAGACAGAGTTTTTGTTAGAGGACAGGACACATCTAAAAAGGTGTCTCTCTACCTGTGATGCTGTTCATAGTCTTCCCCAGCAGACTGGAAGCAGCAAAGGACTGGTGGGTTAGGTCACCTTACATTCAGAATGATGACAGATGAACCCATTGATAGGTTAATAGGTCAGAAGGGACCCCTGAGCAGGACCAAGTTTAGAAGCTCAGTATTTTACCAGGTACTGTCCCTGAAACGCCTCCCTGGTATTTCCAGCCTCCTAACCTTTCTACAGTGGCAAGCAGCCCTTCAAGCCTCCACTTTCTTCTGTTAACTCCTTTCACACACTCCTATTCTGAACCAAATTTGGTTCTGGGCTATGAAGTAGGCACTGCAAAATGACCCATCCAAGCATTTTAACTCTCTTCACTGAAATCCTGTTGAAGCTGCTGACCTGGAGAAAAAGTCTTCAAAGCTGCAGCCAAAAAAAGGTACCAAAACACCACCGTTAGTCCTAGCCCCTGAACAAACACAAACTCAAGTCACTATCTGCCACTGTATCCTGAAAGGCAAACTAATTACTTTGCCATACTTCACCAATATTTCCATTCTTTCATGCACCACCAGTATTGGTAGTAACTCGTAAGATGGGTTCTAGTGTCTCTGCAAAACAAAGCATGTAGAAGCTTGTAATGTGAACTAGGCACTAACATACTACCCTGGCTTTATGCTGTATTTTTAAGTAGAAGCAACAGCACTGAGGCAATTCCAATTAGCTTCTTTATTTTCCAAGTCCCAGTGGGCAAGAAAATAACTGGTTCTCACAGAAGAATTTAGAACAGAATAAAAGCCGACACTGGAAGTTTACGGTGTTTCATTCAATAATTCTAAAAGAAAGGGGGGGGGGGGGGGGGGGTGTTAGTGTTTTGTTGTTGTTGCTTCCCCCCTGTCGCCACACTATCATCCCATTCTCTTAAATGCTAAGTTTGAAGAAAGTTCAACACATTCCTTTCTGATCTATATACTGCAGGTAGGCCATATACCCATCCATTCATAAAAGAGAATAAAGGACTCACACGGTAGAACTTATTCTTGCTATTTCCACTACAAGTTTCCTTTCATTTTCACACACTGAAGTTCTGTAGAGGTGATCCCTTTTTCTAAGCATTCCAAAAAACTTCTGCACTCCCCTTTCACTTCTTCAGAAGAATTTGCATTGCCAAGACACCTGCAGTCCAGAGCTTTAAATTCCCTATCTATTCAGTCTGGTATTAACTGCCATAATACTATTTTTAAATGCAATACTTCTTCATACAAACACTGCTGGGAACTGAATGATCTAATCTCCATGAAACTAAAAAGTCAAGAGTTTTGAGTTAGCAATTTTTCATGCACAGTTATGTCAGTTTGCCATTAAGCAAGCTGCTATTCCTTCCAACAGCTTAATCTTAGAATCCTGGACTAGCCCAGGCTGGAAGAGACCTCAGATCACCTGGTCCAACCTTTTGTGGGCAAGGGAGCTTAGATGAGATTCTTTGGCACCCTCTCTGCATCCTGAAAACCTGCAAATTTCGAAAAACCTTAATGTTTAGAAGTGAACAGAAACAAAAAAACCCACATAAATTTAAAAAAAGCTACTCTGAGGGTCACATAAACCTAGTCTAAAGACCAAAAGCTTTAGCAGTCAAATCGTATCAGTACTGTTAAATTACTAAAACCCTCCACGTACACAGGCATTATAGTAAGATACAAATGTTTACAGTTTTGAAAAAGCATTCAGAGAATTTAACACAAAATACCCCATCAATAGCACATTCATGCTGATTAAAGAAAAAAGCTACTAATTCTAAGCACAGCTGTTACCAATATAAACCAGCAAATCTTCAAGTACAGGACCTCTGCACTTAAGTAATGGGAACAGCACCTGCAACAGTATTTTGCAGTTTGCTCCCTGGTAGTAGCTCATTAACAAAAACATCTATTACATATTCTTAACTCCAGTTGCAGCATGTCAGAATTCAACTTTTATGATATGCTTATCATAAATGACAGGCTGCACAGGATACTTTTTCTTTTCTGCAGAAAGACAACTGCAACTTTGATTTTCCTGTTATGTTTTTCATCTTCCTTACATGCTGTCCGTGACATCCTCCCACTTGCTAGTGGGTGCTTTTCAAGTCTCCATCTTTCTTCAGAGGAAGAAAAATGTGAAGAGCTCATTTAATTCAAACATCACCTAAATTGTACTGAACATATATCCATTTAACGCAAATGATCACTGCAGCAGTAAGCCACAGGAAGAAATCAGCACATCCTAACATTTTCTTCTGTTATTAGAAAAGCTTTAAGCACACTTACAACAACATACTTAAGCCCTACCTATACATAGAAACTACCTTTGTCAAAAACTAAGCCAAAGGTGAAGAACCTTCTACTTGCCGAGGCCAAAAAAAGCCTTACAAAAATACATGGCATACCACTTTAACACACTTTGTGCTATTCACTGATAAGGTAAAGTCAGATGGCCCAGAAGTCTCAGGCAACCTTCGAGTTAAACCAATAAGCCAGCTCTAAACAGACACACAGTTATGTCAACAAAAGAAATGCAGGCTAGTTAAACTCAATGTTTTCATTGGCATTTTTACTGAGGATAAATTTAGAAGTCGTATCACTTTAAAAATATAGGAAAAATGCTAAATACTTCTCTTCGACTATCAGAAGGCAATGGAGGAGAGGGTAAAGAGTATGCACTGAACAGTCAGCTCTGCTACCTGTGAAATGGAGGTGCACAACCCGGTGATAAATGGAAGTGCTCAGAGAGCAGAAAACATCTGACCATTTCCGAAGGCTGATGAGCATGAAGTTTCCTGGTACAATTTGCAGGTCAACAAACCCTTGAAAAGAGACTAAGAAAACATTTCACCTGCTTCAGAAAAGAACCAGACTAAGAAAGGCAAGCCAGAATTGAACAAATTACTCTGGGAGAAGAGACGTAACAGGAGACTGCTACTCTCACATTTTCAGTTTTAAAAGTACATGTATTTCTCTCAGCTGAAAAGAATCACATCTGAGGGATGAAAAAAAAAAGTATTTTCCTCTTCATTCCCATCAGCCAACTTTCTGGGCTAGTATAGCTGAAACAGGTCCAGATAAATAAAAATGTAAGGTCTCAGTTTCCCAGATTCTGGGGTGAATTTAAAGGTAAGCAGCGGTTCTGTTTACTTTGAGAGAGAGATCTGGATCATATTAATCATCATTATCACATAATAAACAAGTCACAGTATCATGCGCAGATGCTTTTTGGTTTGCTAGCAAGATCTGAAGAAAACTGAGAATAAAGATAAAATACACTGCAGTGAAGTCACTGTACTGAATTCATGACATCATAATTGTTGCCATGGCAACTAGCTAGTATCAAGCACAGAACACTGCCTTCACTGCAGAATCAAGAAGCACCTGTGCTGCCACAAAAGAAACATTCTTATTCAAACACAAATCTAGTCAACAACACAGGAAATAAGATATTACTGTAAGTGGATTGCCTTTTCAATACCTCTTATTTTGTTCACCTGGTGTGAGACTTTTTAAACACTTGGGCACACATAAAGAGGTCTGATAAAGTATACACACAATAAAAAGAGTCTAATTGAAAAAAATGATGGTTTTCGTCCACAGTGTTCCTCAATTTTTCCAGTACAGAGTAATTCTTCTTTGCACTTTCCTATGCATATGACTGCAGTCACACACAACAAACCTCTGTTCAGACACGAAGCAGAGGGCAAAAACTCCAAAGAAAAAACACATCTTCCAGTTCTTATTTCAACAAGCCAGGCAGATGGTCAAACTGGAACTGTCATACAGCAGCAGAACTAATAAAGAAAACATACTCCACATTTAGAGCCCACAACTCCTTTTGTTTAAGGACTGCCCCAGCAGGGCCTTCAAACACCAGCCGCACATTTTTCATGCACTCGCTAAATGCAATGCTTCGAATCTGCAAGGCTCCGTAGCTTTCTAGTGAATAAAAACATCTTCCCTCTTCCTCTAAACAGTCCTCTTTTACATGAGGAATATCTGCTATTCCCAGCTCCTCATCACTCACAAATACAAAAGCTTCAGAAATGAAATCTTTTCCAAAAAAGCTACGCAGTTGGCAATTTATCAGGTCACAATTAGGTTTGTGGCTAACGGTTAAGTATTAAATGCACAAATGCCACATCTGATGTTGCAATCTCAAATATTTGTTGAAATAAATCACTTAGTATTACAAAGGCACATACAGGAAAGCACACCTGAAAATTAACTACTTCATATTAACTTGCTGAATAAAAAAGTCAGAGCTGTAGGTCAGTAATACCAGATAGCATTTTACAGTTCAACCTTCAAGTTGATTAGCACCAAAGAAATTGTTTCAAACCAAATTTTAACAAACAGTATAAGGTATAAAGTATACTTATTTGCTACCTCAGTGGTTCTTAAAGAGCAATCCATAACTTATTGCTGGACCAGAGAACACTTCTACACAACCATACGTAATTAGTCAATGTGTCTGAACAGTTTCAGGATGCACTGATGGCTTTTTTCAGATTCTAAGAAAACAAAACTGTCCTAGCTACCAATTAAACAACAGCACCACATTTCTATACTGGCTTCATGCCTTTGTTGGAGACTCTATTGCTATGAAGTACATTGGTTACACCAAAACCAAATGACAGAAGTACTGAAGTAACCTGCCTCTCCAGTCCTCGCTCTCTTTATAAAGGCTGTCTCAACAAATGAGTATTAGGATACAAACAAACAATAAAACGACTTTCAGATACAGATGGTTAGTGGACAGCTGTGTCCCATATGTTTCTGTCTTCAGTGTTCTCCTAAGACTATTTCACACAACCAAGAATAATGATCACTGCTTGAATGATGACATCATGGAAATCCCCAGTTTAACTAACCTTCCGCAATGTGAAGTGTACTTGGGAAATGACTGTAGTTGACAACACATTCTAAGGAAATTGTTGAGTGTGTCAATCTACTCCCTACCACTGAGAAAAGTAAAGAAATGAACAATCTTCCACATATTTTTAAAAACGTTAGGAACAGATGCTGCCTTTGGTAATAACTTGTGTGTACAAGCTTATATCCTAATACAGTTAATACAACTGCCACAAACTCAGAAAACTGAAAGAAGCAAGTTGTTAATCATGTTACAGCAGAAATGCAGAGTTCTCAACTTCTCTGCAATTCTGAGTATAAATTTCTTAAACTGTCTGTATTATACAACTTACACACCTATTAGCGATGCAAATATAGGACAAATGGCAACGACATTCCCTTCCTCATTAGTAAACAGCATTTCTAGCTCTAACCCACACAATATGAAATCACTACTTAATAAGTAATAAAAAAAATACACTGTGCCTGCAGTTAATTTTGTTTTTTGAAAGACTGATCCCTTAAGCAACTAATGTGTCTTCTCCAAGCGCACACAGATGATTACAGATTGTCTCAAGACTTTAGAAAGCTTTCGATATAACCTTAAAATTAACTGATTGAATTAGGTTTTCCTCAACAGTCCTTCTGTTAAGTCTAAGCTCTGCTTACGTTAACACTAGATAGGGGAATGAGAAGATGTAGGTGCTGGCCCACCTTTGTACATGGTATTTTTTATTGTATTATTCATTTACCAATATTATAACAGAAGCAACAACTGAAGATTTTCTGCTATGATCTTTAGAGATGCCTACAACACTTGCAAACCTGACTAGACACACCACAACACAAAGAAACATTACCTGTCCCCTCTCAGTCCTCCAGCAAATGAAGTTGAGGGGGGATCTAAGATGACAACTATTCTAACGCTTTATATCTTTAATCAAATTTACATATAGCAAATCCTTCCCACTGTTGCAGAGTTCATCACGCACAATTACAGAACACTTAAGCATATAAGCGCTTACATACAATGCAGTATCCTTTAAATTTATCTGTTAGTTTATAAATAGTTATGTTTATATAGATACTATTAAAACGCATTACAAGACATGCATGGATCCATTTTCAATTTTAACTATGTTGAGAACACTATTAATGAAGTAGTTTTTCCCAACAGAGGCATGGCTGAAGCGTGTTCTCAGGAAGTTTTAGGGCACTGGGCTTTCGTCAGTCTGTAGTAACAAGTCCCTTCTGCACCACTGAACTGCACCCTGTAAGGTGCAACCATGTTGCAACTAGGTTCCACATCAAATAAAGCCATATCACAATAAAACAGCATTTTCATCTCTGAGAACTGAGAGGAGATATTCTTTACAATGTCAGTCTCCCACTGTAATGAGAAAAGGAATAGTCTTGAAATAAAACTAGCTCAAAAATTATAAAGATATCTGCAGTCCCTGTCTGCAGGATAATTATCAAACACACCCAAGACCCTCAGTGGGTCCTTAAGGAGTTGAGAATCCACTCAGTTGCAGATCTTTTCCATGAAGTAGTAACAGAGGCTGTATTTTTAACACCCAGTCTCTTATCTTGCCCCTAATCTTCCCAAAGTAAGAGGGCAAAAGAGCTTCCAGTTCTCTAGTTCCCTGGTAGGGAACTAGAAATTAGTAGGACAGCCTTTGGAGCAACCCTCCAGTTGTTTCCCATAGCTGGAAATGTGCAGAGCAGACAAGGAACATCACCTTTCCTTGAACTCTTATGGTGCTCCTGAGCACTTCAGGATAGGAAAAGAACCACGTGGAAATCTTCAGATGGACTGAGAAATAAGTGAGAAGGTGTTTTCTTTTTGTTCAAAAGAGAATACTAAAATCACCATACCGGCTCTGACCAAAGATCTATCTGACCCTCCTCCAACAGCAGACACCTAGGAAAGAGTGTAAAAGCAGGGCAAGCACAGGGATAGTTCCTCTGATTACATTCCCAAATGTTCAAGAATTTGCAGCTCAGCACTTGCCTCAGCCAGAGGTGAAGAACATGCAACAGACTGCTTAGCCCTTCTTTGTACAACCTAACGTGCTGAAAAAAATAAAAAGGGTAAGCAGCAAAGGCTAGTTTAAAACCAGATACATGAAAAACTTCTGCAACTTTAGAAGATCCTTCTTCTGCAAAACTGAGTAAAAGCAACTTTGGAAAACGATCAGGTTTCTAGTTTACGCTTTCCCACCTGATGTGTTCTCATTTGAGAACTCTGACTAAAAGTCTGCCCTACCACTGCTGCTACTTCAACATGTTTTTCTAGGGTAGTGGTTGGCAAAGCTGAATAGGCAGCTGATGGCAACTTCCTTACTTTGGCACACCCATCCTAACCAAAGAGAAGCTTTGCTGGCAGTAAAATAATAGTTGGGTAAAGGTTAGCAGTGATGCGATTCAAACAACTTGCTGTGTGAGACTGACTGATCTTAAGTCAGAAGCTCATAGACCTTAGACTAAAATATGCCTAAGTGTCAAGTTCTCAACTGTTCTGAAAGACACTCCTAAGTTCCCAAGTTTAGCTAGCTTTGTAGCCATAAACTGTCTAAAGTAACTATATTCTGACTGAAATGGAACAGCAAGTAAAGGTAATCTTATGATAAAGTCCATTTAAGGGAAATTACTTGTAAATGGCAAGGTTCTCTTGAGATACTGGAAATATTCATAACAATTTACACTGTGTAGTGCAGATCGACATAAATTCAATAACAGAAAAGTACCACTGGAAAGTTCAATAAAACCCAAAAAGGACCACGTCTTTCTAACACTGAGAACAGACACCCTCATTCAGAAACAAACGTTACAAGTGGAAAGTTACTGCTCCCTTCGCCCTCCTACCTCCAGTTTCTCCACACAATCCCAACCCATTTCTGCCAAAAGCTAGGACAGTTTTACATAGGCTCTGTCAAAACAGACAATAGTCCAGAAAGTGACGGCCCAATACTCTTCCTGCTTAAGTTCCCACTTCTTTTTGGCAGCAGCCCACCCTTAAATTGGATTAAGTGTAACATGAACCATACCCTCAGGTATGATGACAAAGCAACTCAGATGATCCCTCACTCATAGATTTCAATCAGAATTATCTGGGCTACTTTAGGCAGCTTAGATCACAGTCTTTACTAACCCAGCTAATTTTAACTGAAATGGATTAGACGGTACCTGGATGGGCAGACCCACCAACAGATGCAGGGGAACAAGAAACTCCAACAGTCAGAAGCAGTAATGTCTTCTACTACTACAACCAGAGCTAGAAGAAACTGTCCCCAGCCCAAGCTTTCTGGTACTTTTTCCAAAGCATGTGTGCACACAGGTGTGTGTACATGCATTGGAGGATTGGGTGGGAAACACTTCCAGAGAAGCTGGTAGGGAGGGGAGGTAGCATTTTGTGGCATATCCATATGTCTGCAGCCCTAGAAATAAGCAAATTCAAATATCTATTTAAACCTGCATGTGAAAATGCAAATGAAGGCGATAACCTACTAAAGATCAGCAGGTAAGAAACAAAACTATGAATAATTAGAAAGGCATCTTTGCAACAGGATTCCCAGAAGAAATTTGAATCTCATTTCTCCTTCAGTAGACTGTATTAACTAATAATATTGAAATAAGTGATTCATCAAATGTCTGAGTCATTTCTACCTGTATTCACTGTATACTCCTCCCCCCCAGCTATATCCAAGTAGTATAAAGCTACAACTTCACACTGGTATGGTCAGGCACAAATTACTAAGTCACATGGTATTTTTCAAATAAAACTGAATCATCGAAAGGACAAAGAGAACAAATAGCAAAGGAGCTCACTGCAAAAAGGATGGTGACTTCCTACCAGCCCTTAAAGAAAAGGAGGGGAAAAAAGAAGCAAGCTGTATCTCCAGCCTGATTCAACAGGTTTTTCTACATTTATTTTTAAGTCCTCAACTGTATTTACTATTTTAGTAACTTAGCTGTTCATATCTTCCTTTTCCAAAACTTCATGCCCTGTCATACAGTGACAAACATGTTATATATGCTACTTCATCCCTATAGAGCCAAATGTTATTTCTGGGAAGAAAAAAATAAAAGTAATGATGAGCAAAAGGTTCCTTGTCACAATATCACGATTTATAGAAAAGCTAAGTCTGTCTCAGAGTGATCCTGTTAAACGGCTGAAGCAGTTATGCTTGGGGTTTTTGTGGGTTTGGTTTTTTGTTTTGTTTTGTTTGTTTGTTTTTTTTTAAAGGTTACCTTACAGGGATATCAGTCCAAAATTTAGGAGAAATAACAGTGTCTGTAATTTCCCAAGTACTTTTGCCAATATGCCCTTTTAAGACACAGCCCCTTTTAGAGAAGTGTCTCACTGTAAGCAGCACTAAAATAATGGGAGCCACTTAAAGGTCTCATCCACAATTTTTATTTAAGAGTTTCTGTCGTGGCTATCATTACTGCAATCATACCTAGGACAGCACAAACCACGCCAAATTTTCAGCATCTATTGGTTTCTAAGCTACTCTTTTACACAGGTGCAGTTTCATCACTGGCTTCAGTGATTTATGTACAGCCTGCTGCTAGAATAGGAGGTCCAGCATAGTGCCACTGGCTATACATTCCTATCACCTCTCTTGGGCCAGTACCATTTTAGATCCACTTGGGTTCATCAACTCAATCAGCTGTGGTTTCACAGTGGTTTATGTCAATCTAAACACAAGGCCATACAATACAACTAAGCTAACCAGAATGCTTGCTGCTGCTTTTGAAAACAGGAAACTTCATTTCTCTTCTTTCTTGCCCCTTCTTCCACTTTCACTCACTTGGTTCTACCCTCTCTCTTGCACTTGAAGGCCTTCGTTGAGCCAACTTCAACTCACAAACCAGAGAGCTAAAATGATCTGGGGCTAGTTTTCCACCAGGTTAGCAAATTAAGCTAGAGCACCCTGGAAACCAGTTAAGTGCTAGGACAGGTGCCAATTAAGTGGTAGGATCACATGGCTGAGAGCATGATTCCCCATTTATGCCAACAGGAAAGCCATCAGAGAGAATGAAATTATGAGAAGACTTGGGTCAACATGTGTGCTTCTTGTTCCCCTCCTTGATTGGTACTGCTACTTGCCTAATCTCATTGTAAGCCAGTTCAGAGAGCTAAACCAACAAACAAACTATTCATTATTTTTGGCAAAGCTTGTTTTCTCCCAATTTAATTCCCTGAGCTAGCTCAGCAAAGGAATCAGGCAAGCATCTGCACCAGTGCAGAGAAAGGGGCAGGAACACACAGGGAGATGAGGACAGACTCCGGCTGATTTAAACTGTCATTGAACCGCATACCCTACAGCAGATCGGCATCACACTGTAGTTAGAACTGACAGTAATCTGTGCCTTTACAACAGGAGGCCTTCATCACCGATGAGAGTACACGAACAGGACCAGCACTGAAACATCCTAAGCAAAGTTTACCCTGGCACAGGCTTGGATGATTACATGTAAGAGCAGAAGCAGCACAGTACTCTTACCTTCAGAAATACTACAAAACACTGGCTAATTATTCCCCCAGCAACACCCCCTGTGAAAATGTGCTCTATAATTACCATTACACAGATTTAGCCCAGAACAGCAAAGCAAGCAAAATGGGTGACAAACTCGGGGTTGGAACCCAGTAAATCCTCTATACCAAACCAACACTTCATCACTCAACTGTGTTGTTTATTAACCCTAAACTAATTCAATTAGCCAGTAGCAGTCTATTAAAAAACTCCTTTTGCAAAATACTTTGTAATACACTGTAGAGCTCATAATTTATAATACAGCTATGTTCACAAATGTGGGTATTTCCTAGCTAGTTGTGAAATAAGAAACTAGGAAAAGGAATAATACTGAGATTTTAAGTAATTATTTCCTTTTCTACAGAGAAAAATAAGTGCACAAGCAGGAGCATGAGGGCCTACTCACACAATTCAAGAAATTTAACGCAAAGAACTATAGGAAGGAAAATACATCTATGTATATGTTTTTTCTCAGATTAGCAGTTGTCAAAGTTTCAAGTGAAATACAAGCAATTACTTAATATACACTAACCAAGACCAGGATCTTTCCTTAAATTTATCTCCCACGCTCAGTCCAACAAATCCCACGCTTAACTTGCCCTGTGTAACAATGTAGCACATTAGGAAAAGTGATGGGAAAATTTGTTAACACAGAAGCAAATCTCTGCAGTAGTAAACAGCCAGCACTGTAAGTCTATCCAGCAACATGAGATAGTCTTTCATTCACATACTAGCTTAAGCACGCAAACCAAGCATATCACATTTGGGACACAAGTCATACTTAATTTTGTTCAACACCTTCTTTTGACAACAGCTTTGTCACACAGACTGAAAACACATATGTCATAAAAGACAATCATTTGCCAGGACTGTCACTGATTCTCTCAAGACAGAAATAATAAAGCTGTAAGTGCAAGTAGCAGAGGCTGCTTAATTGTCAGCTGTATAAAATATCAGTATCAAGATTATTGTCCTAAGGGCAACAACAGTTCAAGGAGAATAGAAAATAATGCTGGAAAAAAGGTAAGAAAATTAACTGGCTAGATTTGCACATTAAAGATGCTGTAATCTGTTCTGAAGTCTTGAACTCCACAGGAGCCAAAATTTGCAGAAAGCAAATGAAAACTTATTGCATCCTACGAAAAACTTCCGCAAATTTGCCAGAGAACCAGGAGAGAAAACCAACATGTCTACGGAGGAGACAAACACCATTTAACAGAAAGGAGCTGGATGACAGATCAGTCAAAAACATTCTGGACAGCACAGACAAAACATTTACCCCAAAATTCTCTGCATCCTCACACATCTGAACATAAACAGCAAAAATGTGCTACTCAATGTGGGATTTACCACTTGAAATTTGACAGCTATTATTTGACAACGGTGTTCAAAATCTCATTCTTATAACGAGCGAGCAGAAGCAGGAACAACACTCCTTCACACCGCATAAGAGACTCCTAACACAGATTATGTTGGTGCTTCCTAGGTTTAAGGGACAGACTGAGCTGAAGGCTACCTCACTGATTCTGTCAAGTGAGGCAACTCCAGCCATCATCGCCATTACCTGCTAAGACAAGCATTCAGAAGCTATCCACGTTCAGCATCAGCAAGTCAGTATTAACACTTACTTGCTTGAGTTATTACTGCAGGCTAATCTTTGAGAAACTGTTAGTGACAGCAAACCTGAGATTTTTTTCCTCTTAAAATGACAGAGTGGGAAGCTCAGACTTCCCTCTTCCTTCTAGGAAGCGAGGAGTAAGCTCTAGCTCCTCTACCTGTGAAATCACCATACTGACACACACCTTCCCAATTCTGCTCCACATGCAGCAGCATGGTTACTGCCATAGCTTAGCCTATTTTCCAACCAGCTGTTAGACTGGTCAGTTTTGAAAAAAGAAAAGAAAAAAGAAAAGAAAAGAATAAGGAGGCAGAGCCACCTTGATAACTGATAACTCAGGCAGTGGTACTATTTCATGAGGAGGACAAGCCTTCTTCCTTCTGTCCCTAATAAAAGCTGAAAGGACAGCCAAAATAGGAGAACATGTTCCCCTGGTAAAAATTAGGAAGCACTGCAACAGCAGCACAACCCCCGACTCTCACCACAGCCAGGTAGTCCATAAGGAAGAAAAAAAGTTTCTTTTACTCTCCCACCCACCACTGATAGAGAAGGTCCAAGAAGCAGCTTAAAATCTGACACCTACCAGTGTTAAACTAACATAAAAGTCCTTACTCAAGACTGAGGAGCAATACCCACGCACTAGTCTCAGCACCTTCCGACAAGTGAAGATGATGCCAGGGTTTGGGAAAAGGGGCTTCCCACTAACATGTTTCCTACAGGCTTCACCAGTGAATACACATTTCTATCCGCATCATGTTCCGGTAAAACTTTAATCTACAACACAGGCACACAAATATATGTTTGAGAGAAATACATCTGTATTTTGGCATGTAAATACCTGAATTCAAGAGTTATAAACCCCAGCTCGATCATAAGACTACACAAGGCCACTGTCCAGTATTCCATTCTACAAAAATTACTAAAACGTCAGTGACAAAGAAATTTTGTTTGCAAGATGCAATGTACATTTTTATCATGCTGGATAAAATATCTACAGTCTCAGCAGTGGTTAAATTGCTGCTATAAAGGAAATTGTCCTCAGATAAATGGTTTCCCTATGAGAAGGTTTCAGTGCTACACCTCACCCCAGGTCAATAAATCAAATTAACTGCACCTTGTCCTCTGGCCAATGACATCATCGGCTTGACCACATCTTGTGAAGCGAGTGCAAAAACATATGCTATTTAAGGCATGAAATCATATTACTGCTTTTTGTCCAGCCAGCCTTGTGCTGTTGGTCTGTGAAACAGTCAGTCACCTGAACAGTCTCATTACTGCTTCTACAGATTTTTTTTTTCTTCTAGTATTCAAGGCCTGTCTTCACCAAGGGTGAAGAAAAAGGATAAATAATCTGAGTCGTTATTTTTTAAATCAAAATGCTTTTCATTAGCTGCAGCGTAGTATTTTGTGACAAATTAAATTTAGAACCAAACTACAAAATATGCTGTCTGCATTTGTATGTGACCTCTCTTCCCAGTCATGTTTCAAAGATGTTTACATGCTAATCTGGCACTGCTACTTTGAAGTACCCTGCTGTTAGGTCCTTTTTCTCCACAGGGTGAAAACAATGGTCACTAATGAAAACCTACAGTTTTATCTGAAACCCATCCCTGCATAAATATTTTTTTTTTTAATTACTGCCTCTTCCTAATAAAGTAGTCCATTTGTTTTCTAAGACGACTAATATCTGGTTTAAAACTGAATTACTCCAGACAATTTAAGAGGATTAATTTCAATTTTAACTTGGTGTCCTTATGACACAATCACAGAGAACTTATCTTCCTTTCTAGACCCTGTACTGCCTAGTAGTATCTTCCGTCTTGAAAGCCAAATCTAAATGAAAGAAAAAAAAAAAACAACCCAGAACAGTCAGATACAAGCAGCGACAAAAGCATCTGACACACTGCACTGTTAAACTGCATCCACATTAAGCAAAAGGAAGGTGAATAAGATTATCTTCAATGTATTCAATTCTGTTTGTGTTCAGAGGGAGGAGGAAAGCTGTTCAGATTTTGAGTGTGTCTTCTATAGCTCTCTCAGTGCCAGAAAACGTAAATTAGAAGCAACTCTCCTTTAAGGAAAAGAATCAAGGACAAAGGGACCAAAAATGCCCAAGCCTCTGAAAAGCAGATATGAAAGAAACAGCTTTACAGTCCTGAGTTGCTATAAATTAAAAATAAGCTCCTTATTTAAAAGACATGAGTGTTTGAGAATCTATGAGCAGATCTGATGCTGCTCAAGCCCCAGGAGGGTTTTGTTTTTGCTGGCAGGGGTGGAGTGGAGATGGGGGGGTCATTTTGGTTATTAGTAAATAAATCAAGCAGCAGAGTGAGGCCTAGGCGCCTGCCAGAGGAGCCAGGGCCTAGCTCTCCCCCCTCCTCTCCTCACACAGCCTGGGTTTGATCTCGGGGCCCTGTGGGTTGCCAAGAAAATTTAAAAAAAGCGAGAGAGCGAGAAAGAAGAATCATATTGAACCACAAAAGCACATGGGGCGAATGTAAAATATAAACACGGCGTTGGGCTCTGAGTGGCTGTTATTAAAGGTCTGAATTACTAAACATGAGAGGCGGGGAAAGCCAGGCGGCCATTTCAATAATATAAACCTCCCCGAATTAGACATTATTCAAATGAGAAGGAGAGGGAGAGAGAGAGAGCGAGGGAGAGGGACGGGACCCGCACCCCCAGTGCCAGCCCACCGGGGCTGCCGGCACCACCACCCGCCCCTGCGCCGGCACCCAGGGCGAGGGGCCGCGGGCCCGGGGCTCGCCACCCAGGGGGCTTGCAGCACCCGGCTCCCCCCAAGCCCTCGGGGCTGCGGAGGCGGGAGGGCAATGGAGGAGGAGGGCAAACACCGCCGGGGCAAATCCAGCCTTCGGGGGTGCAAACACGCGGCCTCCCCCGTCGGAGAGGGGCACGGAGAAACTCTGCCCGCACACCCCCTCGAGCCACCCCACACTGAAACTGCCCTTTGGGGCGGGGGGGGGGATTTAAATAAAAAGCCAAACCACGCTCTGCTCCTACCCCTCCCCGAGGCCATCCGCACCCATCTACCCTATGCCTGCAGGCCCCAGGCTCTGGGGGAATAACCCTGGCCGGGGGGGGGGGTGTGGGGGAGGGCTGGGGGGAATGAGGGATGAGGGAACCAAGCCTTTCACCCTCACCCAGCCCCACCGAGGGGCCAGCACCCCCGTCCCCCTCCGCCCTGCCGCCACCGTGCCGGCGGGGGGACCCTGCCCCCCTCGGGGGGCCGCCCGCGTCCCCCCAGCCCCGGCGGGCCGTGCCCCCTCCCGCGGCCCCCGCCGGGACCGCTCCAGCAGCATCCCCCCGCCACCCCCCACCCCCCAGCCATGAATATGTAAAGCGGCTTTTATTGTGGGCGTGCGGGCCGGGGGGGGGCCCGGCGGGGTGGCGGCGAGCCACCTCCGACCGCTTTTGGGTGCGGGGATGCCTCCCCCCCTCCCGGCTCCCCCCCACCCCCCCGCCGCCGCCGCCTCCCCACCCCGACCCCACCGCCTCGCCGTTGCGCCGCCGCCGCTGCCCGCGCCGCCGCCCCCCATCGCCCCGCTGCCTGCCCCGGCGCCGGTGCCCCGGCGTGCGGGCGGGTGCGAGTGCGGCTCCGTGTGAGGGAGGGAGGGAGGGAGCGTGTGTGTGTGTGTGTGTCTCCCCGCACGGGGAGGCTGCTTTCCTTCTCCCCCCCCCTCCCCGCTCCCTCCTGTGCCGTTAATTATAATAATCCTGAGTACTAATAAATTATGCTAAGCGGGGCGGGCGGGCGGCGGGGGGGCCGCGTGTGCGAGTATGAATATGAATATGTAAAATGCAGTAATGATTACCTGCCGCTGCCGCCACCGCCGCCGCCGAACTCTCATCTTGACTCGCTGCTCCTCCGTCCGCCATTTTGAATATTTTAACCAAAATCGGCCGCCCGATAAACCCTCCCTCGCTCCCGGCCCCCCCCCTCCCTCCTCCCCTCCTCCTCCTCCTCCTCCTCCTCCTCCCCTCCCCCCGCCGCGCGCCCCCTCCCCCCGCCGCCCCACTGCGCAGCCGCCAACCCACCGCGCCGCGGCCCCGCTCCGCGCCTGCGCAGGCTCCCCGCGCCTCTCTCCTCCTCCCCCGCCCTCCTTTCCCGGCCGGCGAGAGGTGCGAGGCCGCGCATGCGCCGAGCCACGGGACTCGCTGCCCGCCCCCTCCCGCCGGCGGGTTTCGCGCGGCCCCGCGCAGGCGCCTTCCCGGCACCTCTGGCCGAGGGCTCGTTAACGTGTGAACCGCCGGGCCGCGCGCTGCAGCCTCTCAGCTGACCCCCCCGCGGGCCCGCGCCGCTCTGCTCGGGGGGGGGGGGGGGGGGGGGGGCGCGGGCGCTTGCGCACTGGGGCTCCCCCGGCGGCAGCGGGGCGGGCGGCGCCCCCGGAGCTGCGGCGCAAGGCGGGGGGGACGGGGCGGCCTGACCCACCCCCCCTCCCGCCTCACGGGGTGGGGCGGGGGGTGCCCCCTGCGGCGGCGGGGGCTGCTCGGCGGAGCGAAGGCCGCTACGGGTTAACGGCGGCGGGGAGGAGCCGCTGCCAGCCGGAGCGGGTATTTCCAGCCGTGGCTCGTACAGCCCTCGTTAACCGCTCAGCCGCCGGAGCGACGGGGCTAGCGCAAATAGTTAATGGTGGTAGTAAGAGAGAGGCAACTAGATGACAACACCTTGGCGTACAGCCGTTAGGCTGAAAGGGCGTTTCGAGAAGAGCTGTGTGCGCGAGCGGTGGTGTGAAAATACCTGTCGTAACTGCGTCGGCACGACAGGTACTCCCCAAGCTCACAGCAAAATTAATCCCCTATGAATAAAAAGGAATTGCATACAGAGGAAATAACAGAACCTGCGGTTGTCCGTGGAGGAGGGCGCGTGAGTGGTGGTCAGGTTTTCCTTCAGAAAAGAGCAATTGCAAGCAAGTGATTCTCTGTTAAGAAACCCACTGTAACATGCTCCCTCGTTCTGGGCACTACAAGGCTCCTGGGGTGTCTTTCCCAAACAAATATTTTATCCTCTCCCACTTTCCACATCAAATTTGACTAACCTGAGGGGAAGAGGGAGTTGGGCTTCACGCCTCCCTCATTAAAAGGGAGTAAACAGAGACTAGAGGGACCAACAAAATTAGCTTTAGATTCAGAACTTCCAAATCAGGACAAGCAATCGGCTAAACAGGCAGAGTGGCAAAACTTTGCTGATTCTCAACAGATTTGGCAGAGTAAAAATAAAACTTGCTTACATTCTTAATATTGCATAGTTACACGTTATCCCTGAGCTTTGTAATGTACATCCATAAAAAGAAGAAACAGAAAGTGGTATAGAATGGCATTCGTTAAGGACTCAGTCTTAACGTTTTCCAAGAGTCATTAATTTCAGTGGGTCAGAGTCCAAGACAGATTTTCTTCTGGGGCTCAAAACCTTGTGGGATAAGAGAAGCTGGCAAGGATCCGTTCTTGCATGCTGTTGCTGAAGAAATTACGAGTCGTGTTGGAGGCAGTCGCTAGATTTTTTTCATTGGTAGGGAAGAGCCGAAAAGGAAGGCTGAAGGAGGGAGACAGCAAGGTTTCTCTCCAAGGGCTGAATCAGAAAGGTAATTTTGATATTTTTATTTAAAAATAAGTTCCTCTGGTAATGGTATTTTTTTTCCATAATAAAAAATAACCTCTTGATACTGCAGAAAACATTAGTAGAAATGGACTGCACTATGAAAGAGCAAAAATCTTCTCTTAACACTAATTCTACTCTTGCACATTCGTTTGATGATATTCCATAGTAGTAATTAAGCACTTTGTCGCACAAAGATCTGTGCTTCACTCACAGAAGTGAACGTGTAAACAAAGGCATGTTGTCGTGCTCCTCTTCTGTTCAGCCATGATCCTCGCGGGCCAGTTAATCCAGTTTTATGGCCAGGTTATACCAGCACTGCAGCACACAGTGGCTGCACCATGACAGATAAAGGTGTAGAGAAAGGGCTGCTGAGATTAAGACTCTGCACAGCTCTAATCCTGCCTACGCTGAATATTCTCTCCCGTATCTTCCCATCTCATCCATAGACTCCTCTCAGTCCTGCATGCTACTTCCTAGTAACCTCCTCCCTGATAGCAGCAGCTTCTCACTGGGGAGAATTTGCTCCCATTAACCACACCTGATTTAGCCTTTGCTCTTGCTCAGCTTCTGCACAGTTAGCTGGGACCCACAGCTACCCAAGAAAAGCTGCCTGAAAACAAATCCTTACTAGTTGTTTGTTTTTGTTTTTGGTTTTTTTTTTTTTTTCTGATAGTTCCTAACCTGCTCTGTGTTTTTGTAATTGACCAGCTATAAAGAGAACTTCATTCTGTTTGGCCACATAGCTGCTCTCCTCTGTCTTTAAAGATTGCTCTGGACCTGTGTCTGCATCCTCTTCTCTAGTTTACTTTGAATGCGTCTCTATCTGATGCCTTCCCCAAGGTGTCATACATCCCTGTGGCTATATATCCAGGAAAGCTGGCCAAATCATTAGTGATGAATAATTTATCAGGTAAATTTTACCTCTATTTCAGTTACGAGTTGTCTGCAAACAGCTTGCGATTTCTGCAAACTTATTATTTGATGATACTTGCCACATAGTGCCTGACTGGTGTCTTACTCATGAGCAACTTGCTGGCAACACTTGAAATTTGAGATTATTGGACACAAAGATGATACGAAGCTTAGTCCTAGGAGAAGCTGAGCACTCTAGATTCATTCCACAAAAAGACTTAAGTGGGAAACTGAATTGTTCGGCTGCAATCAGCGAGGCTGGGCTCACACCAGTTGTTAAGAAAGGGCTTACATCCTCTGCTGAAACAGAGCCCAAAACAGCGAGCGCCTTGAGGGACTCCATGTTTCTGTTCTCTGACTGGACTTGTCAGCCTTCTAGAATCGCCTCTTGCAGCGATTTTGCTTTAAAAATATTTTCTGGCAGTGAAACGCAATACAGTGTTCAAAATCAACACACCCGTAAAGGGAAGAAATAGTATTTCAGAATCTTTTAAAGCTCTGCAGTATATCTGTGTCCATTGCTTTGATTTTGATCCAGATACCTCCTAATTCCTAGCCCTCCTTGGCCTGCTCTACTTGTACCTGTAACCCCAAATTTTCTATGATTGCTATATTACCTTCTGAAATTTCTATCTCCTGCTAGAATTAATTCAACAGTGTTTCAGAAACAATTTTTTTTTTCAAGGTGGGGAGGCAGGAGACAAAAGAAACACCAGGTGGGAAGGCAAGGGGCAAAAGAAACAGAAATCGCAGTATTTAAGCAAAAAACACATTGGGAAGGAAATTACCCTTTTCTACACACAGCTCTAGTGTATAGAGAAATTAAGAGCAAACTTATCTGCTCTGCTCCAATTCCACTGTGCCCCTCAGACGTGAGTCCCAGGTGCTGCTTTTCTCGCACTGTCCCTTCTATCGTGTTCTCTTCACACCAGATTTCTCTCCTCAAGAAGACCCTGTTTCTGGAGTCCTGTTTGCTTCAGCTTTCCCTTTGGCCCTCCAGATACTGCAATGGAGGCTTCTGCCTCAAAACAGTTGTTCTTTGCCCCTTATGCTTTTGTGCATACCTCCCCCAAATCTCTCTATTCCTTTCACTTCCAGACCGCTCAGATTGTCTCACCTTTAATTAAACTTATCCTTATGTCTCTGTCTGTTTACCATTTTTTGTGCATAATCCACACCCTGCCAGCGAGACTGGCAGTCTCTGTGTTACAGTCTCTGTAATAGTTACAGAGGTTACAGTCTCATTTTCTGAACATGCTATCGATATGAACAGCAAAAGACAGTCCATGTCTCAAAAAGCTTGCAATTTAGAGAGGTAGCAGGCAAAGAACAAGGCAAAAATAGGATTAGTAGCTCCTTGATTGAGAAGTGAAGAAAAGCAATATAAAGACCATGCATAGTTCCTCCAGCATCACAGCAGATGTTAGGGGGACTCAGACCTGGGCCTAGGTGCTCTGAGGGTGTGCAGTTCAGTACTTTAAACCACGAAGCTGTTTTTCCTTTCTCTCCTGTGTTTCTCCCCACCCTCCTGTTCCCGAGCGTGGAGGAGACAGTCCACCCTCACCCCTGAGGCTTGGGATCCACCAGAACAGTCTCTTTCCAGTATTATGCTCTGCTCCCTTCCCCTACACACTCCTCTGGCTGCCTTTTACCAGATTGCTTTCTAGCTCTGTTTCTGTCTCTCTTCTGTTATCTCTGGATCAGAGAAAGGATGACCCCAAATCTCTTCTTTCTGAGAGTTGTCGCTGATCCTCTGAATCTCCCAGCTAATGAAATTGTAGCAGGAAAGTTGTACCATCTCGTAATGCCCTGCCCCTCCCAGGTGCAGCTAACTGCTTTTTTGGAGATAAGACGTGGAGCACAGATGAAAAGAAACATACTTTTCATTTTCATATTTAAAAAAACTCTTGTAATTCAGAACCTTGACACATCTTCAGGAAAGGGAGAGGTAATCACTAAGAGGACACTTATCTTTTCAGGTGGGTTTTTCAAATCTATTTCTCACTCTCTGCTGCTTTGGCTGCACTTACTTTTTCTAGCTCAATTTTTTGTATGCATTTCAATGGTTGTCATCAATGCAGCATCTGAGCACCTTCCAATTTTAATCAATTACATCTTAAAAATCACCAATTTAGAAGATTCAGGAAATTATCACTGTGCTTTTTCAGCAATGGTAAGCTAAGGCAGAGAAATTGAGTAACTTGTCTTCAGTTGCACGTGTGGCTGGGCAGCCTGTGAAGAGGAGCCCCTGATTCTCTCTATTGTGTCTTGATTGAAAGACCCTGTTTAGCTTGTTGTCATTCCTATCCCGCAGATCCACAAGGCTGGCCCCAACTTTACCTGTCTCTCTACCCCAAGAGGGACAACAATGGGGTCCTACAACTTGATTCAGATCTCTTGAGGAGTGGGATTTGCAAGTGTCTGATTCAAGTTGCCACTCAAAGCTGCCACAGATCTGTTTTCAGTGGTTTTCTCTGCCTCCCCTTACTACAAGAGAACCCTTAAAAATACATAATATTTTGTTATGAGGATTATTAACTAAGCCTTGGGAAAGCTCAGATACTACAGCAAGAGTGCCTGCATTCTGACAGACCCCATATAGAAGGACAAACTCTGTTCTGTACCTATATGAAAAAGAGGGCTGAACTCCTTTTTTCACCCAGTCGTACAGCACGCTTTCTGCTGTAGACCTTGGGAATGCTCTGGTGCTGCTTACATGAGGAACCAAATTGGTTTTGACCTCAGTGAAGAGGGGGCCAAGAGGGACACATCTGACGCCTTTTAGCAACCGCAAGGTTTTCTGTAGAATAGTCATAGCCTATGAAACAAACACACAGCTGGAGTTAGGGTGCTTTTGAAAACATTGTCTTTATTCTCTACCTCCCTTTCTTCCAGGACAGACTCTTTGCTTATTCCCTCTTCAGAAAGGGACTTTTCTGGCACACAGCCTAGCCTGGCTGGAGATTAGGGATTCTCTCTGCCCCTTCATCCTTGAATATTTCCTTTTAATTTCACAGTTTAAATTCCAATTGTGTAATTACATTCTGCCTACCCCAAATTCCTCTGTAATTTCAATTGGACACGGTGTCCTTCACTCTCTAGGCAGAACTCTTGCAGTGCTGTGGGGCACTGTTAAAAGGCTGCCACACTCCACTCTAGTCCCATTTCATGTAAATGGGGAAAGAGAATGGTCCTAGATCCCTTTGAACTAAGACTGCTGCTCCGTATAGGCGAGACAGGGGTTGCTATAGAGTGACAAGGCAGTCTTACCCCATGGCAATACACTGGGCATTTTTTACAATGCCTCAGTCTGAACAGATTTTTGGAGTAAAAGTCTAAATCTGTCTGGAGGTATTTTTCCCCCACAACACCATACCCTTTGATCTCAAATAAAGCTGTACAGGGACCCCCAAACCACTACTTCACTGAATTTATGTGGCCTAAGAGTACCTGCTCGCACCGTTTAACATGGCAGAAATGCCACAGTGATTTAATTTAGGTTCAGGGAGTTGTGTAGCAATGAGAGGGTACGCAACACAGATGCCTAGTTCAGTAAAACACTTTACAGAAACGGGCAAATCCCATGCATTTTATGACCCAACCCCAGTATTTCTGGAAAACTTTGCTCTGTCAACATTTTCCCTGGTAGCGAACCCAACCCTGGTAGCGATCACCTGAGTCCCACATCCCAGTTTGTTTTATCACAACATTCCTTTTTTAGCATTGGTATCTACTTTACATCACTGTGAAAATACTACTGCTTCTCCTGCCAGCTCTTGCTTTCGGCTTCCCTTCTTGCTGTGGCACAGCTGCTTGCTTGGTTGGTGTGCCTGCATGCTGCCCTTCAGGTATCAGAGACATTCATATTTCCACCACCTTCTGCTGTGGTCTTTGTGGAAACTCAGGGTGGAGAAGGGGAGGGAGCATGTTTCGATGGGAGAATGCTCCTCCTTTGTCTTGTCTTTTAGAACAAACTTCCTCTCTTCATACACGTTCTGTGGCAGGCTCATGGAAAGGAGTCACTCACCTGATTTATAGTGATGTTCCGCGCAGCTCAGCAAAAATGAATTGGTTTGCTGGAGGAACTGGAGTTGTTTGATGTTTGATCATCTTCAACCACAAGCCACATTCTTTTCACCATGTGTACACTGTTGTCAGAGGAACATGGTGCCGATTCCATAATTAGTGATTAGTCCTTCACCAAAGTTCATTTCCCTTTACTCCAAAAGTACCCTGGGTAGTCCCCCTGCCACACAAGGATAAATGTTTACCTGAAATAAACATCCAGTTCTTTGCTGACAGTGCTGTATCTACATGAAGCCTCAGTCACTTTGAATTTTGATGGGACTTCTGCTTTATATATTCGGCGGATTTGGTCCTGCTCCCCAGGGACGTCTTTACACCTACTCCCGTGGTAGCAGACCTGAGGCTGCTGTTTGCGTCTCTGGCAAACAGCAGATAGATCAGGTGAGATCAAGCAGACCACATTTCCATGTTTCCTTGGTTAGCTTATACTGTTAAAAGTGAGTTGTTGTTAGGAGGAAACAGAGCATGTAATAACTCGAGTTGGGTTTTGTTTGGCTTTGAGTCATAAATCTTAAAGGAAAGGAAAGAGCCATCATGTTCATCCCCAAGTTTGTCATACAATCAGCAAGGGGCAAGGCAGTAGTATGGGCAAGAAAATGAAACATGTGAAGGTACAAGTGCCAGCGGGGGGAAGTCACTGTTGCTTATTGTCAGTTTTGGTGTGACACAGAAAGTTCAGCTAATCCTCTTAGTTACAGAGACACACGGGTGGGGGGAGATTGTTATCTCAAGCAATTTGCTGGCTCTACTCCTTTTTTCCTTCGAGTTTCTTTTCGCCTAATTGAGCAGCATTTCTTCCTGGGACTGGTTTGCAATAATCCTGGGGCCTCATCTGGGAAAACACTGAAAAATATAGAACGGAGAAGCAGGCCGAGTGAGGCAGCTATCACCATGAGTTTCTCTCTTCAGAAAGGTATCAGGTTTGGCTCCAAGTGCTGAGGATTAGAAGTAAGATAAAGATTGGAATTGATACAGAACAATCTGTTGATCAGAACCAGTCATCACTCAGAAAGGTGTATCTCAGACAGGAGCTAGAAGGATGGGTAATTAACAGGCATTCAGAAAACGAGGAGGATCTGAGGTGGAGCAGGGGGTGAGAATTCCACTGGAGTGCATCAGAAATGTGTTGATTCCACTTTCATTGCCAGAGGGATGTATCTGCGGTAAATCTAATCAAGAGTCAAAAGGTGAACAAGAACAATAATAACTGGTGAGGTTTGTTTTTATTTATCCAGGAGATAAGGATTCAACTACAGGAATAGAATGAGAAAAAGGCACCTCTTTCTGAGCAGACAATTATTCCACCCACGCTCACCCATCATCAAGGTTTTAATATTCTATTACTAAGGCTATTTAACAGTTTCTCAGCCTCAAGGCTGGTAATGTTTGTGCAGATACTCTACCAGTTGCCACAGGTGTCTTTTTACAACAGACCTGAATAATTAACATGGGATAGTCCTGAAGATGTCAGTAGCCACGAGCCATTCTTCAGCAGACTGACAGCATTATTCCTGGTGCTAGAGCAGGGTTGGTATTACCAGTTGGAGGACACATTTGAAAACCCTATCTCCGTATGCAGACAGAGCCTTAGTGGCTGAAGGCACGAGACTCTTTCCAGCACCATGATCTTACATCGCAGGCAAGTAAGGGCTCTGGTTCCCAAGTCCCAGTGATTCACCCTGGAGAAGTTCGAGATATTACTGTTTTCAGCTGCCTGTGTTACTAAGGTGCTGGAAGTAGTTAACCCAAAGAAGAGGTGGCCAAATGAATGGTGTGTCCATGCTAACTGTTTCAGCTCATAGACATGCACTAATGTAAATTTGATTTCCACTGATACCAGTTTGCTCTGATATCCTAAACAGAGGACTGCAGAAATGAGTGCCTAAATTCAAGATCATATCAATGTATTTTGCTGTGGTGGCTAAAGAATTTATTACCTCTGACTGAGGAGGTGGGTTACCTTTTCAGTTAGAGCAGCTAAATCCCACAGAGACTGTGAGTCAGAGCCATCGGATCAGAGAGAAAGGGCCAGAGCGAACATCAGTCAAAGCAGTTGTAAAATAATTAGTATAATGCTTTCAACAGAAAAGATGTTCTGCTGATGTCCTACTGGCACAGGACAAGGAAGTGACAAGTCTGATAATGTACGTCACACCTAGACATCCTTTTTGATTTGGCATGAGCAAGTCTCTCTCTGGTGTTGGCTAATCTGGGGCCTTGAAACACCTCACAGGTCCAGAGGGCTGCCCTGGGTTTGGCTCTGCCTGGGTTTGGCCTGTGACACGCACATGGTGCCTGTCACCGGTTTCCAAACAAAGGAAACCCCAAGAGTGGATGAAACGAGAGTCATGGTGTGTTCCACCAGGTTTTTGACTCAGATACTTGGAGAATGAAGGTCCCACCATGTGCTATATCTTGTACCTTCAGGTCACTTTGGTGTGTCTCTAATGCACACCTGCATCATAGATAACAACTGCATTTCCTTATTTCACATCTATATTGTGAGAATAAATGCATTATGAGGTGTAATGACCAGACGCTACAGAGGTGAGGGCATCTTCAGTTGATTTCTTTCAGTTCTTTTACTTCTTTAAAGATATTGGTAACATTTGATCAAAGCCAGAATTTGCTTTTCCAAACTACTAATTTATGGTTAGGTTGGGGGGGGGGGGGGGGCGGGGAGCAGGGGCACGAAGAAGGTAACTTGTACCTGTGCTACATGTGACCCCCACAAAGCAGCCCTTGGACCACAAGATACACAGGGAATGCTCCGTAATGACTTCCTGGGAGTCTGCAGTGCTTCAGACAGCGCAAGGAGGAGTAAGGACAGGGCAGGAATTGGTGGATTCATGGGTCTGTCTGTTCCTCGTGCAGGTCTGCGCAGCTAGCTAGTTGCATGCAGGACTATAGCATGCTCTTTAATCCTCTCAGTGAGCATTTCCGTTTGTAACACTGAAAATATATAGAAAAGTCGTATTTTTTTTAACCACAGATATGCTTCCTGAATCCTACTCTGCAGTATCAGACTGCAGCTCTGACAGTGAGATAGCATTCACAGTTGCAGACTGTGAAGAAATTAGAAATGTATAAAATGCATACATAATGACTTTAAAAAATGTGTTTACTTTAATAAATATTCTTGCAGTTCTATTTCAGATATATAAGTGTTAAATTTCTGTTAATCAGAAAATGAATGTCTAAAACCACTGGAAGAAAAAGACAGAATTGCAGCTGAATATCATGAATGAAGAAACATTCACCGCTGTGAATAGGACCATCATATTTCCCAGTGGCAGCTCCCTGTCTTCCCCTAATTCCCCCCTCCCTTTCCCCTCCCTCCTCAAACACATACGCATACACTATGGGAGGAATGACAGCTGTTCTTCATGGAATGACAGCCCAGGGATATTGCATCCTCCCTTAAAAAAAAACAGGCAAGGTACAGAATAAGGTCAGTGAAGGGAGACAAAGGGGTCTCCCAGAGATGGCAAAGGGTAATTTATTGACAGATGAGATAGACGTTACTACAGAAAAATATTAAATGGATTCTTTTCCCCTGTCTTTGGAAGGAAAAAAAAGTGGGAAGGGTTAGGAAGGACAGATGCCAGAAATAGAGACAAATTTCCCAGGAGAGGAAGAAGAAATCCTGAAGGAAATTAGGATCAACACAGGAAAAAAAAAAAAAATTAAAAAAATCAGAGCATCTGAAAAGCTACAAAATTCTGTCCTAGAATCCTGTATGGAAACAACAAAAAAAGGGCAGTGGAGAAGGAACTCCACCACCATCGGCAGCCTCGCTTCAAAGACCCTCTGTGCAAGAAGGAAGTGCTGGTAAAACAGAGCGCCTGATTAAAAGCCACTGTTTGAAAAAGGGCTGCCGGGAAATTACAGAGCTGTGCATGCACTCGACGTCAGCAGCGAGGAAGACTCTGGGAGCGCTAATCAAACGGAGGCTGAGGGAGCATATGGAGCATGGAGATTTTATTAAGGACAGGAGTGAGCCAGGGTTCATATAATGGGAGCAGCCGAGCTCAGAAGATGGGAGGAAAGAAAAGGCCAGGTCTTCTGGTGCAATAACTGGTGTAGTGCTGTCAACTTTGACAGTATGTCAGTTCCTGTGGCAAGGAAGGAACCTGAGTGAGAGGCTTAAATAGTGGATGTTATGAATATAGTTTCTCTGGCCTAGATTCATAACTTTCCCCAAAATAACTGCGCAGAAGAAGGCAGGAAAAGCCAATGTACCAGTGCGCTCTGGTTGGCGCTCTGTAACTCCACATTGCCCCCAGCCATGATAGGAAGATACCAAGGTCGTGTTCCTAGAGCTTGTGATGTTAGAAGGTTTATGATTTTCACCTGTCAGGGCCAGAGTGACAACAGAGGTGTCACCAAGGAAAATTTCCACAAAGAGAAAAGCAGTGGAACAAAAGAAATTTGAACGAGAACAGATTTAATTTACATTCACAAGCAGGAATAGATTTAAGCCAAACAATATTTTATTCCGCTCTTTCGTGCAAGGAACATGGTTTTTAGAACGTGTAACTCAGTCCATGCAATAGAATAAGGGAATGGGAAGACTCTTCGTGTGTCCACTGTAATGTGCCACATGCAACATCTTTCTAATCCTATCACTACCTGCATAAATCTTGGCAAGACATTTCCCCCAGAGCAGGTTCTTCTGCCGGTTGACTAATCTCACCTAAAATCATGATGGCACTCCTATTCCAGCAAGCACCCTGATCTTACAAGATGATCTCTTATCTTGTGCAAGTCCAGCAGAAGCATAGGGCATTGCATTGCCTTGCATTGTTAGCCAACTACTTCCCAAACTAAAAGTCAGGTTAAAAAGTGACAGAATTAATACTAAACACAGGTTTTAAATTATCTAGATGGGGAGCATTCATCCCATATCCGTGACTGCCATGCTCTCAGCTGAAGGGAATAATACCCAGTCTACATCGGATTTGAAGCTTTGATACTGCAGAGGCGTTTGCAATCTTTTGAGCCTTGGGAGAGCGAGTATAGGACAAAGCAAAAATAAAAGCTGGTGCTTTGCTGAGTTTTGCTGTTAAATGCTAAGGAAGTGTTAAATGCTAAAGAAGGCTTGTACTTTCAGTGGGTGATTTAGCCTAGCTTTCAGCTAGAAGGCTGCCGCATGCTCGAGTGCAATCTGCCACACAGAGCCAGAACCAATCTGATTGTTTATGAATCATTTTTCAAACAGAAAAACATAGGTAAAGCTGCCAGTTTTGCCAGGAATGTGTGCTGCATCCATGTGATGGCCTGCATTTATATTTGAAACCACCTGCACCATCACAGTGTGACCCAGATCCAAAAAATGATCTAGGCACTGTAGAATTCAGTGCAGCATATCTAGCTTTTAGGGACTCGCCTGCCTACCGATCCTGCAGTCCTCTTAGGTACCTGGCTTCTATATACAGTCAGTGCCGTAACACCACCACAATGAATAGGAAACCTCTTCAGAAAATAAGAAATGCCAAAGACTGGGTGTGCTCCAGTCTTAAGGTAGCATTTTACCCTGGTATATTTGAGGATTCCCACTGAGGTAGAGCCTTGCTGACTCTCATCTTGGAGACAGTGATTTGAGTGGCCACAGGGTAGTCATTAACACCATGCCCTCACCTCTAAAAAAAGATACATTTTCTGTCAAATCAATAAGTTGATCTGACAAGCCCCATGCCCACATCATTGCTAGATCTGACATAAGAAATGTGATGTCAGTGTGCTTCCTGGAGGCTGGGGAAGGCAAGCTAAGGGAGATGGGACCCCCACTTTTGGCAGCAGCCTGCAATTATACTGGATTATAATGGATAAACATAAAACGGCAACGAAACACTTCTTTCCAGCCTGTGCTCACAGCCCTGAAGTTACTTTTGGTTCTTATACCAGCCTTATCCACAGACAACTCATAGTCCATAAGCAGCAGGTGACAAAAAGAACAGAGTGGCTTTTTTCAACTCAGTAGCTCAGTGTTCAGGCCATCTCAGAAGACAGTGCTTTAACTCACTGAGAGAACCTCAATCCATGCCCGAGGAAGCGTCACGCTCTTTCCTTGTGCTGTCGGTTATTCTGGAGTGAAAGAGTCCCACATCAACTATTTCCCTTTGAATTGATTATTTAAGTATTCTTTGGGCCAAAAAGAAAGGGCACAACTTGGCAGGTTAGCAGTCAGGAGCCATGACTTGGGAGGGGAAGAGCCTGCACTGATGAACGCTTAACACTTTCACATCACACATTCTCTGGAAAAAGGCCTGAAACATATGTCTGCCCTTCTCAGGCGAACGCCTTAATCACCAGTTTAGAGAGTCATGCTTGTGCTCTCTGGAGGCCAGTGAGTATTTAATTGTGCCACACAGAGCTGAGTGATTGCTCAGGGAGAATGACTTTGTTAGCAAGATGAATTTAGCCTGATCTTTTGAAATTTTCCACAGGCTTCCTCTGCTGCAGTATTCCTGTACAACGCTGGGCTCGGTTTCTGGGTCTCAAATACACTGACAGATGCAGTCTCTTTCTCCCAGCCTGGGTCTGTTTTGTTCATTTCATTTGTAAGTCTTTTGGGGTGAGAACATCTTGAATTGTGCTGCATGCAGTACGTCTTGCAATGGGGTCCTGGTGCTAGTTAAGACCTCAGGATACTAATGGAGTAACAGTAAATAACTATATCCTTAGCTATCACTAAGCCCAAAAGGATGCTGAGAAATAAAAGGTCATAAAGGGAAAATATTTGGAAGTGTTGAGCATGGATATCAGATGAAAAAGACTCTCTCCGCAAATGGCAGGAAAAGCGCAGCATCTCCCTGCATCAAGGTTGGAAACGGTTCTCCAGCAGAGCTCTTCATAACATTGCAACAGGCAGAGGTGGCCATGCTGTTTGTGAAGAAGGTTTGTGGTCTTAAAGGTAAGCTAAAACACCCATTTAAAATGCTGGTTCTCTGTGTGGCACGGAAGGTGTAACAATTCTTGGGGAAAAGGGAAAACATGAACTGAAGGCAAAGAAATTTTTCTGTTCCTGTTTCCCCATGTATAAAGTGGAGGTTATGTTTCCTATTAACTTCAGCAACCAACACTGAAAAAATTCTTTGGTGTCTTCAGATAGAAAATGCCTGGTTTTGAAATTCAACATTTCTACTTTGTCCTTAATTGGACCAAATTTTTTAAAACATGGGACTGACTTGTCAGAAATATTTTTGATGGCCTCTGCCTATTTCTAGTGCTTTTACAGTGAATAGCTATGATTTTTTTTTCAAAATAGAGACCATTTCACTGAAAATTTCTAGGAGAAAAATAATTTCTACTTAGCAGTAGCATTAAAGCCCTTGAATTTGGCCACATTCTGCTGCCAATGCAGTTTCGGGGACACTTGGAAAATATTTTGAACAGCAGGGAAGAACAGTGATTACCACTACACAGTCTCTCAATGACGTGAATATTGTGGGTTATTTTCCCTTTGACTGTTTATGGCCTATTTACAGTATAATCACACCAAATCAGGTTATGACATGGCTCTTTTTTTTCTGTATTGAAAACAGAATCTAACATCATTTTTTTATTTACTGTAGCTCCCCCTTAAGAGCTAAGGAGTTTTCAGGCACTGAGCAAGGATGATCTCCTCTCCAAGGCATTCGTAACTGAAGGAGAGACAAGGAGAAAGGTGACGAGGAAAAATAATAGGCAAGTTATTTACAATTTCTATACAGTTGCAAGAACTATGTTGTTGTAGACATGGCAAAAAATGGAATTACAAAGGGGACTTCATTGCGGACAGAAGAGAGATTTGCCAGTGAGGTGAGGGATTATTTTACAGTGTGTAACTGTCATCAGACCAAGCTGTGGACACATGTATGAGGTCACTTTAGTGAAATAGTATTCTTATCACCCCATCCATACCAGGCAGTGGCACTGTGTTATGGGATTAGAAGAAAACACTTAGTTGTCTGAATTTGTAAATGGCAGCTTAAAAGGGTAACAGCTCTGCCATGTTACAGATCCCCTGTTAGACTGTTCGAGCAAAAGTCTCACCCAAGTATCTGCTCACCAGAGAAAAGCTGGCATCAGAACTAGCCAGAACTAAACCCCTGGCTTTCTAGCATCTCTTGTAGCCAGTGCGGGGCAAATCTGCTAGCCAGCACTGAGAAGGCCCAGGCATCAGTCACCTGAGAAAGCAGAAGACATAAAGTTCTGCCAGAGAAGCAATGTCCCAGCTGCCTCTCCAGTGAGCCTGAGGGAAAAACAGTATTGTACTGAAACAAAGAGCTTCACTCAACAGTCAGAATTGAGTATAACTGTTAAGCAGGTATTCTTTATTCGAAGCACTGGGCAGCACTGGGGATTGCTCCACCACAAGTGCCACACTTACTAGCAAAACACTCTGACTAATATACACAAAAAGCATACATATGCATCAGATTTCTTAGAAAAGGCAGTCTTATGCTAATGGGTTCTTAGAATTCATTTACATAGTCTGAGCATGCGTAGTAAAAATAGAGTGAGGGTCTTCTCCCCTCCTTAGGGGTCCCCACAGCCTTTCTCACACTGTCCCTTAGTGAACTTTAGGTTTCTTGTGTCCATACATGGTCATAGAGTTACTTCATCCACCCTTCAGCTCCTGGTTGTTCCAAGGAGGTTACTTTATCTTGACACTGGCGTCTTCTTAGGCACTTGTTTTCTTTAGGTTCCTGCTATTAGGGATGTACTCAGGGAGTTTTTTAGGCTGTCCAAGGTCTGTCTTATCTTTACTAGGCGAGGAGTTAAAGGTTTCAAAACATCTTATAAGTGGGCAATGACTACAGAAGGTAGTTAGGAAAAAGTATAAATGAAATTATATACATCATAGTAAAATACAGGAAAAATACAGGAAAAAATAAAAGCTAGTAAATCATAAGTGATGTCTAACGTTAAAACTAAATGTCTTATTTTACAGGTCCCTGTACATTAGCAATTTCAAGTATACTTGTAGCAGCTTCCCTTCAGTTCCCCAGCGTAAAGAAAGATGCATACAGATCAAAAGGACAGTTTACTAAGCTGATCCACAGGAGTTAGTAAAGGAGACGCTTTCAAAGAGACAGCTGTGGTTTCCATTCTTTACAGTATGATAATATCTCCTAACCGTGATTCCTTTTTGTTGTGAATGAGAAATGAGCTTAAATGAGAAATTATGTATTGGTTTGCTTTATTTTCAGAGAATCACTGAATGGTTTGTGTTGGAAGGGATCTTAAAGACCACCTAGTTCCAGCCCCCCTGCCATGGGCAGGGACACCTTCCACTAGACCAGGTTGCTCAAAGCCCCGTCCAACCTGGCCTTGAACACTGCCAGGGAGGGGGCAGCCACAGCTTCTCTGGGCAACCTGTGCCAGTGTCTCACCACCCTCATGGGAAAGAATTTCTTACTTTAGTCTAATCTAAATCTAGCTTCTTTCAGTTTAAAACCGTTACCCCTTGTCCTATCACTACACTCCCTGATAAATAATAATAACCCCTTTATTTCTTCCTTTTTTTTTGTTTGAAACCCTGGCCTTTCTGTGACTGTTCACTCAACTCCTGTGCAGATTTTGGCTAACCCAGCTCATGCTAAGGCCTGACGTATGCTGGGAGCAGCACCATTAGGTCAAAGCCAGAGCACCAGGTCAGCAGGACAGGTGGCCAGAAAGAGCTAAAGGGCCATTATCCAGCTATGCTCACCTGCAAAGTGCTGTCTCCAGCAGCCATCCTCTTTTGTCTGGCACCTTCCTCTAAACTTGAGAGATCCAAACAGACCATGACATTTTATTGGTGTCAGAACTGGGATCTCTCTTGAACACGCTCTGTTGGCAAGCACAAGGTGCCTTGTCATGCCTGTTGAGGCAATCGTTTTGGTGTGAGTGTAAAGATATTGGCTGTGTCACTGTGTGTCTGTGCCATGAAAAACTAGACACTGAGTGGCAACAACTGGGAGAAAAATTTGAGGAGGGATGGCGAAATCCCAAGTGGGATTTGTCCTGGGTCGAGAGCCACTGCACAGATGCTGATCATATTTGGCAGGAGTTTGCCAGATGGACAGCTTCTTCTAAGTTAAAAAAGGGAAAAGGGAAAGATGCTATGTGCTGACTACTAGGCAGTTGTAGGGCAGCAATGGATATGATTGATGATTTGACATGGGAAAATGTACAGTTGAAAAAGGAAAACAAGAAAATTGAAAGAATACTTGGGAAGTAAAGTGTAAGCAATTAGAAATGCAAAATAGACTGCTGAAGTCAAAACTTCAGCCCCAGATAACTGCAGAAGCTGAAGTGTGCAGGAGGAGATTGTTGGAAGCTACTATGGTAGACCCAGTTGAAGTCTATTCTGCCATGTATGATGCTGATCGGGATGGAGATACCTAGAAACAAGCAGACCCGCATCCCCTCCCCTCAGGGCCAGGTGATAATGATTCCCTGCCCCCTGCTCTCTTGGCACCAGTAATCAAGACTGAACAACAGAGCACAGCACTTCTGCAGTGGCACAAAACCTGCCTCCCTCCACAACAACCACTCGAGGGTTTACTGCCTTAAAGTTGAGAGGTCTAGGGGAGAGATACCGAGCTAACCCAGGAAAAACACCCGTGGATGGGCTAGCGTGGATCTGCACAGCTGGAGCCAACCAGCTCCACCTTGCCCCAGCAGAAGCTCGACCGCTGGCCTTAGGAATATTGTTGGATACCATGGGGACAAACATTACCAATCCCTTATGGTCTTGCACTTTGTGCTGGGGAGGCACGATGCATCCCGCTGAGCATGGGGGGAAAAGTGTGTGGCCCTGGGCCTCGGCAGCCAGCCTGCAGACTGCCCTGCTGAAACCTGTGATTTTAGCTGAATTAGAAGGACCAGTACCCGTTGACCCAGGGGCTGAACAACCCCTTCCCACAGAGCCGCATCCCTGGAGATGATTTGGGAGTCTGCATGCTTCTGACCTGTAATAAAGGGAGCTGAGGGGGTGTGGAAATCCTTAGCTTTAGCCATTAAGACAGGCTTAAATGGTATTCCTTTCCAAGAGATCCTTCAACGTATGCTAGCATATTTACTATATGCCCCACAGGATAAACCAGGGGAGAACCTCAGCTAAAGTAAATGTAAAAGAGCCGGCCTGTCTCCATGCAAAAGATAAAATCAAAAATGGGAAATTGGGAAAAACCCTCAGTTACTACTGAGTGTAAGTGATGATGGAAAATGTGTTTAGAGAAGGGGCTCTCTCTGAGCCAGTTCAATGGGTTGCCAACTCCACTTGTGTGGCAGCTGGACGGGCTTCCCTCATTCACTTCTCATGATAGCCCTCTGGGACCTGTGTCAGGAGATGGAGTGACACTACGATTTAAAAGGATAATGACTAGAGGGCCAGAGAACGCAAGGGATATGAACTCAGGGATATACTCAAATCTGTCAGCACTAAACCTAGACTGCGAATATGCAGGAAACTAGGGTGGGGGCTTGGTTCAGTGGCAGTACTGGCAGCTGCTACTCCCACTGCTGAGGATCTCAGTCCAGAGGCGATGGTCATGGTTAATGATTGCTACTTTACAACATTCCTCATTGACACAGGAGCCCAAATATGGTGGGTAAGGACACTCACAAAGGACAGCCTCCGCTTAGCAAGCAGTTAGTTTCTATTGTAGTCATTAATGGGAAAATCACTAACCACTCACTGGTCAGGGCTAAATTAATTCTGTCTAATGGACGGACCTTACTTTTAGGTTTCCATACTATATTGGGTGTGGACGTATTGAAGGGTCAGTCATGGGTGGACATGGGAAAAATGGGAAATAGGGACACCACCCGCTTTGCCCCACAGTTTACCTCCTACAAATGCACCCCTGACTGTTAATCTGTTGCAAACAGCTGCTCGTTTACCCCACAGCAAGCTAGTTAATATTCCACAGTACAAAATACTTTCTGATGCTATTCATCCTGTTACTGAATTGATAAAGGAGCTTGAAGAACAGGGAATCATTGTCACGTCGCATTTCCCCTACAATTCTCCTCTATGGCCAGTAAGGAAACATAATGGCAAGTGGCAACTAACAGGACATTACAGAGCCTTGAACACTGCCACTGAACTGCTCACTGCAGCTGTTCCCAGTATAAACGATATACTCAATTTTCTTAATGAACAACCCCCTGTGCTGAACTAACACCAGCAGGATGCTTTGAACACCCCAGTGCGGCATCCAGATCAGGTGAGATTTCAACACCCATCACTTGGAAAATGCTGGATCACTTTGCAGCACTTCTGAGGGAAAGGAATACGGGAAACTGTGGATACTGTGGGAGTGAAATTAATCATTACTGAGGCTTGGATACGATCCGAGACCTAGGTCTTCTTTCCTTCTCCGTAAGAACTGTTGAACTCCTGGACAAATAAGTGAAAGCTGTCACCCAACCCACATACTACAGAAAGTATCCATCTAGAAAGTACACTAAGCGTTCCCTGGAACTTTGTTAATGCTTTCTGTGGTAAAGTGCTATCACTGGAGACAATGTTGCAACATCTAAAAAGTCAAGAGCTTTCATGTGTTGGACAATTCTACCTGTCACATTGGGGCATCTGGCATTGTGTCACATAAATGTTGATGCACTATTCAATGATCAAACAAGCCCACAGAAGCTGGTAACCTCTGCAACACTTTCAGATAGGCTCTTTGCTTGACTTAGGTGTATGAGCAGCCATCTCTGTTTATAAGATAGGGACAAGGACCTAGACAGGAATTTCTGACTTTGGGTCACTAAATCCTTTTCAGGCAGTAGAAAAATAGCCTGATTTTCATTGATGTTCAATGTCTAGTAGCCCCAGATTACTGTAATACCTTTTCAGAAACGAGTAGAGAACTTCAGTGGAAGAAAAAGCTCTCTCAGAATATAATAGAATAGTTTTCTCAGGACTACTCTCATACTTCTACAGCTTTAAAAAAAGAATATATATATATATATATATATATATATAAGGGGAAGTATTGATGAACAGTAGTTCCAACCAAGAGCTGACTTTCCTAGCATGCTCCAGGCTGAAATCTCTGAAAGCAAAAATGCTCACTTGCAAGCTATCTCCACAGCCCAGATCAGCAGGCAGCAATTAGTTTCTCAGGCACTCACTCTTCTTTCCATCTTCCTGATGGATATTTCATCTGAGTTTATGCTCCCCTCCCTTGCCTTCTCTTCACCTCTCTGCCTCTCTTTCCAATAAGGCTATGATCTGTCACAGACTCTCAATGGACAAGACCTCTACATCCCATCACAACACTGTCATAGGCAGTTACATTAGACAGGCCAGGATGAAAAGCGGTTTGGAAGGGAGAGAAGCCGTCATGCTTCAGGGCATAGACTTGAACTCTAACCAAGGAAGAGAGATGAAGGAGGGCTTTGGGCCAAGTGGGGAAAAAATTTTACTCAGGGCAGGTTATTCCATAATTACCCACTTAAACTTTCTTTATACCTTCTGAGATGCGTCTGGTTCTGGCCAACATCAGAGGCAGAAGGGGTGGATCACTGGTCTGATCCAGGAGGGGAATGAGTTTCTTCATTCTTTTTGCCGGTGCACTGAGTTTATAACATTTTGTGAAACCACAATGGAATCCCTTTCCAAGCATGACCCTTGCTCTGCCAGTGATAGCCAAAACTCCTTCCCCTAGCTCCGTCCTTCAAACTTCCACAAGCAATACAGAGAGAAGCCGGTACAAAGCCAGGTCAAGATGATAAGAACAAAGCCTTGAAGACTGCTCTTAGATACCCGCTTTACTTCAACAGAGGAGGAAATTTTCAAAGAGGTGAACTCTTTCTGTCTCTCTCTCAGGCAGGAGTCTCCTGGGAGGAGAAGAAAACAGCTTTCATTTTAGCGAGTCATGATATTTATGGCCCTTTTATGGGTTTTGTTTGAAAATACAAAAGTAGGTGGACTTAAATCTGTTTCAAAAGAGAGGAGATGGGAAGGGGAGAGACAGAGCATATGAAGGGCATGTGGGTCTGAATCATCTGCCTATGTTCAAAAGAAAATCAAACACCTTCCTTGTTTTAATATGGACCCCTTCTGCCAGTCATGAGGATAATGTCTGACCTTTTCTTGCATAGACCCTTTTATCCCTAATGACTTACAAATTTTATATGTACACTACCACCAAGAACACTCACCTTGGGATGAAACATGACAACTATTAAATTATGCAACTGCAGCACCATGCAACAGTTCAGGTGTGATTGCTTCCAGGAAGCAGACTTTCAGATCACGTCTCCTGCAGAACTGAAAGCTTTATACTGTATTCCTGAGGGGCAACTGTCAGCTTCTGCTTGCTCACATACCAGAGTCTCATGTGGGCTTTTATCCATCCTATTTGTGGTGTCTGTTCAGCAACTGAGGTTGCACCCTTTTGAGTGCCTCCTGCTTTTCATATGTGGAATATCCTCTGACCCTTTGCCTCTAGGCAATACTTTTGATCCAATTCACAGACTAAGGAGCACATTCCTTGCAAAATTATTGAGGGAAGGAAGTTTAAGTTGAAGAACTGGGGTTTGCATTTAGTTTTGAATGTAGTTAGGCCTGTGGTCATTTTATCTGCTCTGGGAATGAACCTTCATAGCTTATGACAGCTACCGGGAAATTTCTATGAGTAAAATGTACAAAGCTCCCCATTAATTGGTAGTTTCATACAGGCTGTTGTGGTTTCATGCTGCTCTCCTCTCAAGCAAGGAGGGAGAGATGTTCTGCCAAACTAATGGATGGATTTCATCTGGATCCGGGTTCAGTATGGAGTCATTGCAAAGATCAAATTGCTGGGATGGCCCATGAAGATAGACCAGTCACACAATGTTTAATACCAGCTGGTGTGTGCTGCATCGTTCTTTGATATGGTGCCTTGCAATAATCAAATGGAGAGATCACAAATAGGTAAATTTCTAAAATTAGGCATGTTCCTGGTAGGACGTGACTTGAAGCATATAGCTGCCTGGCCAGTTCTGAACAGTTCATGCCACCATGGTTATTTTCTAATATCGCTCTGAAGTCCGAAAAGACTTTAAGACATTGAGCTCCAGGTAGATGCTGTTGGTAGTTGGGTGATGCTAGAAAAATGATCAGTTCCTTTAAATGTTTCTGTTTCTAACTAGTATTACCTATGTCTTGGTTCAGTTTTATGCCCGCACACATGCCCTTCTGACTGGAGTCATCCTTCCTTTCATGGTTACTTGTGCAGAGTCCTTGGTAAGTTTGAATCAGGTTTTAAGATTTATTGATCTGGCCTTGTCCATTCTGTGGTGTGTTCTTTGATTTAATTTAATGACCGTAAAGCATTCAGGCATGTTGACATGAAGGGTGCACTGGAAAAAAATAAGTGATTGATTGATTGATTGATTGATTATGTAGAAACATTGTTCTCTCCATAGTTAACAATGATGCTAGTTTTCCATTACACCCATTTGTGTCTTCCAGGGCATACATATCTTAAATGAAAGTAAACCAGTCTGCCTGCAGGTATGAATCATATGTGGAAGCAGTTACACTCTTGTGTACGGATTAAATTTGTCTATTTTAAAGATACATGCAAATAATCTTTGAAATGCAATTCAGAGGGGAAGGTTCGAAGCACAGACAGGATGTTCCTTCTCCTGCTCTCTAAGACAGTTTTCACATCGCCACACCTGGATAGCTTGGCATAGACATCCCAACATTTACCTTAACCTGTCAGCCCTGGGAAGAACTGAATTCATATTGTTGCCAGCTTTTATAAGTCACAAATAATGTCTCTGTGTGTGTGTGTGTGCATGTGTGTGCTTGTGTGTATGTCTGTGCACCCTGTGGCAGGGAAACAGCAGTCACAGGAAAACACCAAGCTCAGAAGCTACTGAATGGTTGTAACAGGGGGATAGATGGAAGCAACATGAATTCAGCTCCTGAGTATGTTGAAATGTACCAAAGAACAAAAGGCAGTCTAGGAAAAAAAAAAAAAAAAAAAAAAAAAAGGATAGGATTCTTCCATGTCCAAAAAATTTCTGTTCCTAGGGGTAGCCAGAGTGACAGGGTGTTCATTTGAGTAGATTATGCTGGTACTGGCAATACACAACCTAAATACATGTACTTTGAACCTCCGTCCATTTTTTACAGGAAGAACAATGTAACAAATCTTATTGGCATTTAAATTATTACTCCCGGGCAAATAAGTTAGCACCTTGCTGAGATGACAGGGGCAATTCACACACCATTTAGAGCTATGCTCCCACCTCTCTAGAGAACTGTTTATTTGTTACACACAGTTCCAATTTTGGAAGTTTTCTTCACAATTAGAACAGCCAGAGATGTAACCCACTTTCATTTTTCTAAATGACAAGTGAAATTCCAGAGAATAGGTAGGTAGCTCTCAAAGAGATTTTGCTGGAGTACATGAGCATGCAGTGTCTGTTTCCAAGCCCTAGACTATATTAATCACATGCTTTCTGCATCTCTGTTGGATTGTCTATAAATTTAGGAAGGTCATGGCTACTGTGTTTTCATGTTATAATGTCTATATTGAATGTATTCCAGCTAAACCCTTTAAGGAAAGGCAGGTAATGCAATATAACCATCCCCAAGTAAAAAATTTTGTCTCATAATTCACCTAGCTCTCCACTACAGCTAATGCGTAAGCATTTCTCAAGGAGCTGTAAAAGAAGGAAATGGTGCTAAACTCCTTTTAAAATTATCCAGTCTAAACTAGTGTCGCATGCAATAAATCAAATTGCTCTGAAAATCCTAGATGGGGGGAAATGGGCCATGGCCCCACACCTATCAGTATTATGACACAGAATGCAGCTGTTACACTAGGAATAACTTATCTCTGGTACATTTCTGCTTCCTTCCAAACTTGCTTCTGCCACATTGAATTCCCAGTCTAGCACAGATGTCATTTTATCACCTATGTCCCACTAATATCTCTCACCCTTTCAATTTATCACAGTCCCCTTCACATTTCTCACAAACCTGTAATTTCTGTAAATCATACCACCTCCTTCCTTCCCACAGAGGTTGTCCCATAACCTTCCCCAGATTTTTCTACATCTAAACAAATTAATATTTTGCATTAGCCTCTTCAGCTTACATACCTTATCTCACTGTCTCTGTCCAGTGTAGGTCCCCTTCTTAATTTGCCTATTGTCTTCAGATCTCTTTTTGAACACTTCTCTCCTAGCTCTCCAGCTTTCATCACTTTCTTACTTCACTCAGACCAACATCAAATGGGTTTCTCTCTCATGTATCCCTCCTTAATTTCTTTGCTTCCCACATACTCGTGAGTTTCTACCCTGTTCAAAGGACATTAAGGAACCAGAATAGTAGAAATGAGAGGCCAGCTGTGAAAAAACACAGAAGGACTTAATGAGACTGAGAGACTGAGCACTGAGATGGCAGATGAAATTCAAGGCTAATAAATGTAAAGCATGACACATAATAAAACATATAAAATGATGATCTTGGAGCTGACCATTGCCATCCAGCAACAAGATTTTGTGGATATAATAAATAGTTCCGTGAAAATATCACCTTGGTGCTCAGCAACGGCCAAAAAAGCAAGCAAACTGTTAGGAGTTAATGGGGAAGGAACAGAGAACAGGAAAAAGAAGGTCATTATGCCACAGGATAAATCACTGCCACACCTGAACCCCGAATACTGCCTGAGGATTTGGTCCCTCATCTCAAATGTGACAAAGTAGAACTGGAAAGGGTTCGGAGAACAGCCAGGATAATCAGAGACATGGAACAGCTCTCACATGAGAAATGAGTAAGTCGGGCTGAAAAACAGAGCGCTACGGATGGGTCATAAGGACAGAGGGTGGTAAAATCCTGTGGGGCATGTAGATACTAGCTAGAGATTATTTTGGCATTAAAGGCGGCTTCAGAACGGACAAAAAGGAGATGGCTTAACATTCAGCGTAGAGTAAGTTGTGGGACTTCTTGCCACAAGAGATCTCGGAGGCTTGCGGGTACAAGGCTATAATGGCTATAACTCAAAAATGACTAGGCACCTCCATAAAAGGAAAATCTATCAAGGGCTATTAAATACAAAAATATCACATCTGGCTCAGGAAGTCCTTGAGTTGCAAATGATTAGAAGCTGTAAGATCATGCTGGGGAAATATCACTTATATCACTGCTCTTATATTCTTCCCTAGGTATTCACTGTTGTTCTCTGTCAGAGACAGGATATTGAGCCAGACGGACCTTTGGTCTGACCCCATACAGCCTTTCTGATGTTCCGGTGTTTATATTCTTAACTGACTGTATGGATGCTCCTTGCACTTTCACCTGCCACTATACAATGCCAAAAAACCCCTCCTGTCTATAGCAGCAAACTGAGACTGAGCAAAAATATCAGTTCCAGTGCATCTTTGCTGAAAAATCCTTCCTAGATAAATTTGGGTACTTACCTACTCTTTTAATCTAGTGTCAGACCAGTGTCATTGCTGAAAAACCATTCACTCTGCAGCTCTGGTCACCTGAAATAATCTGTGCAGACCTCTCCCCTTTCACCGATTCCCTATCTCCTTCTAAATTCTCATCTTAAAACCTGACTTTCTAGCCTGCCTTCAACCTCTCCATTTCTGTCTCTCCTGGTTATTGGTCTTATGACTGAATGCTTTAATATTTTCACCATGCAAGGTCTTTATGTCACTGTTTCATGTAATTTATACCTGTGAGCTGGAGCCTTTCCCATCTCGCTTTCAAGCACAGGCTGTACACGGAATGGAGTCCAAAATGATCCCCACCCCCTTATTGCTTTGGGGGTTTGGCTTTATTAACAAGGATATAAGCAATAAGAAAATAAAGTTCAGCTATTTCTAAGGCTTCTCCCTCATGACTGCTCAGCCAGCATCTTAGATGGCCTCTCCCCAGCAAACCATTTTTATCTCCCTTTTACACAACTGAACTAATAAGCCACCTACCTCAGTGAGTCAGCAGAACCCACTTAACCCTTTCCCAGAAGGGTCAAAACTTGCTATCAGGATGGTTTGGCTCAGGCTTGTTACTGAACCATATTCTGCCCCTCAGTCTTGAATAATTTATTTGTGCGGCAGACCTAGATTACTGTTTAAATCAAAATGCTACCCAAACAAAGGCTGTGCTGTAGAGTGCAAAATGAAACCAATTACTACATCCTATAATGCTCATCTTTTACAGTGTAAGATGCCCCCTACAGTACTGCAGAGGACAGACATTTCTGTTGAGAACAGCAGCCAGCCGTAGGAAATGGGAGAGAGATTTTTCGGAGGGAAACAGCCTTTGATAAAAAAGTAGATTCATTGCCAGAAGATATAGCACACTCCCACTTTCATCCATCAAAACTTAAGACCTTTTATAGACTGAAATTAAAGCAAGCTCCAAATATGCATATGCAGATTTGTTTTCCACAGAGCAACTTTACCAGGGATGAAGAGGAAAATGCCTATCCTAACACACATGGCAGAAATTCAGTATAAAATCTCGGAATGTGGATCAAAGCCTGGAATTCCACTACTTTAAAAACATACAATTCACAGAAGTATGCAGAAACAAGGGATGCATTGTATTATATATCATATTGTAGTAGAAGTGCATTATAAGCCTTATAGCACCTCTCGATGCCTGAAACATTAACAAGACCATGCTCCTTATGTACTTCAAAAACGTAATCTGAGTTTACTCAAAAAAACCCAACAACCCACACAAGTAAAATATGTTCTTTCTCTTATTTTTCTACCCTTGTTATTGTTCAATCACCTGATTTTGAGACTCCATTCACCTGACAATAAGTAGCTATCATTTACCCTAGTCCTGGCTGTCAGAAAGAGTCATCTTTATCTTCAGAGAAGCAGGGATAATGTCTAATCAGTGAGTTATAGTTGAGAAAAATGATTCTAAGTTTAGGAAAATTGGCAGCTGCATTTTCTTATCAGTAACCATTATTTAGATAGCACTGCTGATGTGCATGGCGTCATACAGACAAGGACAAAGACCAGGCCCTTGCTCCATAGAGCCTATATTACACAATTAAAATAGGGAGAGGTACTAGCATAATAGTAATAGTGAGCTCTAAGCCTCACAGTGGGAGGGAGAAGAGATGACAAGAAAAAGAAAGACAAAACTTCCTGTGAGAGAGCAATACCGCATCATCTCTCCATTGTTGTTTTATACTCAGCTCTGCCAGAGGGTTTTGTTGTTTCAAAATACAGTCTGTACAGAAGAGGGAACAGATAATTCCAGAGTAGAAATCAGGAGAAACTGGCTTAGGTATTTATAAGAGAGAGGTGGAGGATGTTGACTGGTGACAAAGAGCTGGGTGCTTTGATGAGTCAAAGACACAGTGTCATACGAGCCACACAAGTGACGCTGTGGCAGGACTGGCAGGTCATGTCACACAAGCTCACGAGGCTCTGCAGGGCATGGAAAAACCCAAGATTCTTAACGTGCTGTACTCAGTTAACATGGAGACTGTGCTCTTCCACTCACTCTGAAAAGTGGGTTCTGTAGCTCACGATACAAACAACACATTAACTGTAACACGCCAACTAAACCTACCATCTCCTAAAAATGAGCTTCCAAGTACCACATTCAACAGACATACAACTTGTCCTTAGGTGCATGGTGCCTTACACCAACACTTTAGTTACACATCATTTTATTATGAGGTCAGTCTGTGTATCACTCTTCTTTTAAGGCAATCACGTTGAAAATTAATACATGACAGTGTGACTATAGACATAAAAGCACAGACTTAACCGAGCTGCATACGTACAACAAACAGAAGTCAGTACTTCAGAAACCCAGCCTAACCTAACACTAATCCTAACCCTAACTCTGTCTCTTTAACTACATCAGAACATCATTTTTAGACGGCTGTTAACATCACTGCATTTTTCCTTTGTCGGCTCAAAGTTATTAGCAGGAACCAACCATACTGAAGCAGAGATGACTCTGTCTAATAGATAACAATGGTACCACATGAATACATTCATTATTGCATTGAACTTCTAAAAAGAAGGAGGCATCTTCTTTTTTCTAGTATTTCACTTTGCTTCTGCTACTTAGTGAAATGAAAGAATACATGTATTTCCCTGAACTGTCTTATTTCTGTAGACATTCATAAGACTGGTGCAGAAAATGGAGCCTACCTGTCAATATCTTCTCAGCGGTATAAAGTAAAACTGACTAAGAGAGGAACATTCTTCAAGTTCCTAGAAAAGGCTGTTGGCTTCTTCCATTTATGATCAAAAAGAGCCTAGAAAAAATATGTCCAGTTTGTAATGAGACTAGGAAATTGAAATAACCAAAATGGGATGCGATTGGTCTTTTGAATTGAGGTGCCACCGTTACTTGCTTTTGCTGCTGAAACATCGTCTGGCTCCTAATGGCTTCTAACTTTGTGTTCCTACCTACATTGATCATTTAATACTAGCATCTTCTTTCTGACAAACCACAAACACTTCCAAAACTTGACCTCTTCCCTTTATCGCCTTTGATTAAGAAGAGAACTATCTGCAGGAAATGCCCTACAAACCACAAAGGATTATCAGAAATATAATGATGAGTGATTCAGGGACTCTGTGGCTCTGCTTGTGTTCCTATAATCTGATCTTGGTCACTCTTCCCTTCTGCGCCGGAGCTTTGCCGTAGTTTCTTCTAGTCGGCTTCTCCAAGCAGCGATAATGGCATCATCATCCATCTCTTCTTCCTCTTCTTTACGCGTGCTTCGCCTGTACTGAGAGAACTGTCTAGATGCAAATCTTTCTTCACTTTGTTCCACTTTTGCCTCCTTCTGTCCACCCTCTTCAGACTTTGAAAAGCTCTGGGTGAACTTTCTCTTAGCTCCAAATTCTGACATGTCTGACCTGGCCTCCTCTTCACACGCCTCCACATGATGACATCTAACTCGACTCTGTGTAGATGGTTCAGGGGATTCAGAGTCAAAGGACGGTTCAGGTGTTCGGCTGAAAGTGTGCAGCTCTGGGCTCTTTTCTCTGGAACTTGTCTCACTGACTCTTGACCTTGTGAACTTATACATCTTTTTGTCCTCTTTTGCAGAAGCTGAGGAAAATCTTGACATGGTTCTCAGTGAATCTCCTGTTGACTCGTAGGAAGAACAGCTGTCCAGCTCTTCTCTTTGGGATCTGGAGAATCTGTAACTGGATGTTTCAGAATCCATCTCTCTAACTTTGGATGATCTGCTATATTTCTCTCTAGCCTTCTCACTTTGATCATAATATGACGGTGGTTCTCTTTCTGCTTTCAGGCCACTGAGCCACTTGGTGATATCAGTCTCCATCTCTGACTTTGGTGCACCTGTGTTTGCAGGTTGACTGGACAGATCAAAGACTGTATCAGTTCTGTCAAGATCTGCTTGCAAGGGGCGCCTGTGGCTATTTGTTGTACTCTCTCTGTCATCTTCTATTTCATTTTCATCTCCTTTGGTCATCTTTTTTTTAAATAAAGTGCTGCGTTTATTGTCTCTGATCACCTTTTCAATTTGATAATCTGTCATTTTCTCTCTCATTTCCATTTGCATCTCCTTCTCCTTCCTCCTGAGTTTCTTTAGGTCAACTTCATCAGCAAAGAGGCTGTACAGTGGCTTGCTTGTCTGTGTTGTCTTCATGTTTGAACTAGTCCCATCTGTCCTTGCACTCACTGAGGTATTGCAAGACAGGACAGACTGAGACTCAGCCCTGTGCAAGTTCTGCTGGCGAAGGTGAGAGGTAGCAAGAGATGAGCCACTCTGAGCACTGAGGAGAGAAACCTTATCATCATCTACACGCCTGCCGAGGTCTCCTGACATTATGCTGGAGGCCACTGCAGACGATGGACGGGACAGCATCATGATCTCATTTTGCTTTTGAGCAATGGTTTCACTGACCACGTTAGCAATCCAGTTCTGAATGCTTGCCATGGATATCGTGTCACCTGGGCCAACTGGGAGATTGGGAACAGGTATACTTGGCTGCATTGCCCCTGTGCTGCTCCTGGTCTGCGATAAAGATGAATGATTTGTCTGCATGCTCAGTGCAGAAGCTGCATCCTCAGCACCGCTTGCAGAAGGCGCCGAGGGCCAGAAAGCTGACAGTGGGATACTCCCACTCATCATACTGTCTGTCTCCCAGCTGCACATGGACTGGCTTTCTTCTAAAATTTTCTTTGAACGTTCAAGGAGCTCTACACGCCTCTGCTTCTTTTTAGCTGAAGCAAAATCCTCACTTTTGGCAAACTCCACAAATTCCTCCTTGCTTTCACTGCCCACTTTCTTCTGCCGCTTCGTTTTCCAAGCCTGGTAAGCAGTCAGGTTAATATCTGACAAACTCTTCCCTTCTGTCTCCTCCCCATCTGCCTGGCTGCCATCTTCTGCTGGAGATGGTGCAGAAGATGACGATGGTTCTAAATCCTTCTTGTGAAAGCCAAACTGGATTCTCTTGACCTTCCACCTTTCTAAAGGAGTCAACTTGTCTTTGTTCTTCTGGCAGAAATTGTAAAAGGAGCTACTGTCTGAAAACACACTCTCTTCATCCACATCCCTCTCCTTTCTTCCTGTTTCTGGGGATTGTCTCTCCCCACAATTTTTATTCTTAGAATGATACCTCTGAGCAGCTTCTTTCTCAACCTCCAGAAGCCTCTGGTTCCACATGTCCCAGGTGCTCTCTGAAGACATAGAGCCTGTGCGGCTCCTCCTCATCCTGCTAAAGCTACTGGCTTCTACCTGTTGTTTTAGGGTTCGGATCTCAAAACTGCTCACACTCTCAACATCACTGAATTCACCTGTTGGGTAAGGTCTTCCTCCCATGCTGGAATCTCCATCCTCCTCCCTGGGTGGACCATCCATTTGGTATTTCTCATTTCTGCACTGCCAGTCATGGATCCTCTGTTCCACATCCTCCTCAGATTGTTCTCCTTCCTGATCTGGAAGCTTTGGAGATGTTCTTCTTCCATGGTTACCTCCTGGTTCCTTTGCAGGCAGGCCTTGTTTCTTCCTCCATTCCTCATACAACTGTTCCTCTTCCTCCTCACTGATGAGGGTGGAATGTTTGGAAACCTGGCTAGTTTTTCCCACTGATGAAGAGCTCATAAGACTACCCAGCAGGCTGCTGGTGTCCTCTTCTTCTACTGTGATGGAGTGGGCTTTGGCTCCCATGATGCTTTCTGAGTCCTCAACTCCAGACAGCTGGGAAGAAGTCCCTGCATGGACAACAGGACTTTGACTAGGAGTTACTTCTTCATCTCCAGTATGCTCCAACTCTCGTTCCTCCAACAATTGCTCATTGAGGTCCCTTAGCTGTTTCAGAAAGCCATCGTTGGGGTAAATGGCACGCTTCTTTCTCAGAGTCATCAGAGCCTCCAGAATGGTCATATGGTGGTAGATCATCAGGTAAGCAGCCACCAGCACAGCTGAGCGACTGATTCCCATTTCACTGCTGACAAGGATTTTGCCTACAGATATTGAATATAAAAGTAGTTAGTTATTTCCAATAACACAGAGAGGCTGCTCTGATACGTAGCACAAAAGCATTCTCTGAATAGTGTTAAAAATTAGACAGATTATATGTTTCAGTGACTGTAACCAATACAAAATATCTGTTAGCTTCATCTTAATAAAAATTTAGATACATATGAATAAAAACCACTTTAGTTTCAAAAGCTGTGGGCAGGCACATATTAAAACAATCTAAGTAATATTTGTATTTTCACCTATACACTTCACTTCCCCAAATAATCAAAAAGCTTATTAGAAAGGTATTAGAAAGACAAGTGATACAGTATTCTTGACTTGCTGGCTGACTTAAGGTAAAACATTTAAGCTTGCCACGCTTCAGTTTCCCCATATGTAAAAAGGGATATATTAGCATTAGCCTCCAGGAGGCTATTGGGAGGATAAGCAAATAATTTTTAATAAAGCACATTATAGGACTTAAATACAATTTTATATTAAATTAATTATATTTCTGCTAGAATACAGAGCTGCTGTTTTGCAAGGTACACCCAAACAGTTTATGTGTAAACTGGCTGGAGGCCAGAGTCATAGTATATCTCAGAACAGGAGAGCCAAGCAACTAGCAGAAGATTTTGACTCTGACAAACTGATACAGCTGCTTCAAACTACTGGGACCCACTGTTCTGTAAACAGTGACTGCAAGAGCTGGAATCAAAGCTGAGGATCTGCTTTATTTCATGGCATTTACACAGAAACCACCTATTGCAGAAAACTGAGCTTTGGCACAGAAGAACTGTTTTTTAAAGTTACTTTTCTAGCAAATTACAGTTAAAGAAAAGCTTGTAAATATGAAGAGAGCTTAAATGAGGCTTTGCAAGCTTGCAAATAACAGAAATTACTGTTTCTAAATGTGTGATAAACTTCAGTTTAATCAAACTGTTTGCACTGAAACTTAATGAAGCCACTTTAAACACCACCCTTCTGACTGCTGATATGCTACTGCAAGTATTTACCTAATGTACCTATTCCTACAATCCTGAAATGTCTTTTACACCTTTCTTAGTATCAAAACTCTCCGTTGCCTTCCAAGTGTTTTAACAGTAACAGCTCACCAAAAGGGGGAGATCTCATTCCTCTGCTTTCTTTCAAGGCTCCTGTCTCTGTGCATCCTTTCTTGTGTCATCTCTGGTACTGACCAGGCCCTTTAATGAGCCAGTGCAGTTCACTAACCCAAGGGAAAATCATCTCTTCCCTGATGGGCTGTCATTTTTGCTGGGTTAGTGAGTTGAAGGGTTGATAAATGCCAGCAGCAGTAACATTTGTACTATGCCAAGGGTAGCAATGGGACTTATGAGGACAAATATAGATGGATAGAGTGTCCCTCCTCATGTTGTTGTCAGTGAGCTATTAAAATTGGCTCAACTTTTCTTGTGTACTAACAAAACTTCTCACTTTTCTCACTGTCACTTCTACTAGGAGGTAACCTGTTGTCTCTCTACCAAAATTAAACGCACTGCATACATATATGAAGAATATCAGTGATACCACTGATTGTGGTGTTCATTTTTTTATTGAATTCCATGACAATATTTCTAACTGTCCACTGAAATGGCAACAAAATGACCAGTATGCACTGGAGGTCCACAGAATAACAGCTGCCATGGAATTGGAGTACAGCAAATTATAGAGTAGCCTGGGTGTAGATATCCAGGGATTCAACCCAGCTGTTTGGACTGTTCTAGTAAATCAGCCTGTTCTTTTGTAGTAAACATCCTGGCAAAACTGAAACTCGCAGTGTACAGGAATGTATCAATATTATAATATTATATCAATATAAAAATATACATTTATTGGAGCAGTGCTTCACCTCTTTGCAATAGTAGGGTACTTTCAAAGCAGTTGAGGGAGGTGGCTCGCAGCCACTTTGAGTCAGAAGACATGGGGCTTGCAGCAGGGGCTGCTGGGCTACCTCCTCTCACTAGTTTGCCCCTTCCTGTTTTGAATGAGGCATGCCAGAAATGGGCAAGAAGTGTTCACTGTAACTGGACGCAGAAAACAAAGTATCTGCCTTCTACCCAATTACAAATGTGGCATTGGCTGTTTATCAGAGTAACAGTTCCACCCATTAATTCCCAAGCATTCTGGAACACTGTAATCTTCTCCTCTTACCCCTGTAAGTCAGCAGTGCTTCGTCAAGGAACTCTGCAGCTGGGCGGAAGTGTTTGGAAATATCCATATCTGGAAAATCATCCACTTCAATGCCCAGGTATTGGATATTCAGACCGTTGTAGAACCCTGCTCCTGTGTATACACCTGTACCATGAGCTGCGTTCAAGACGTGCGTGATCCCCAGCCTCTTCAAACGGCTTTTGTTCACTGCAACACTTCTTCAGAAAAGAAAAGAAAGATGTTAGATATCAATGCTCCTATTTTGGGTAGGAAAGAAGCCGTCTGCTACAAGGTCTACAGAGCTCCCGGTCTGGGTTACTCATCCAACATGCGGTTCCACTCAGACCTTAATGTCCTTTGAGAGTTCTACAGGTATTTCTTTCCAATACTCACTGGGAAAAGAAAATGAGAAATCTGCACTCACCAGTAGAGCTGCGTGGTCGGTTTCCACTCCAGCTTGATTTTAAACTCATCCTGCCATCCTAGGTTTAGGCTGTTTACTTATTTCTCAATTTTTACCACACAATTGATGTTTTACACTATGTCCCCTTCTAATTCTGTCTGATCACTTGCACTGTCGTCTCAGATGACCTGCAGAAGACCTAACCATTTCCACTTGACATTTGCTACAGCATTTCTTTTTTAACTGTCTTTTATGTGTAACAAGGATTTTAGTCCCAATTTCAGGGCCAAATTCCAATCAGAACAGTCTAATTTCGGCTCGTTTGCCTTTTCCTCTCCTAAATCATCAAAGCATGAAAATAGCATAGGAAAGCTGCTGATTCTATTCCAGAAGTATTTATTTTTCAGTATAGAGATCTTTGTGAGCATATTTGGAAAAACACTTTGGGGGTCTCTAGGGATGAAAGGTATTAGATGCATGTAATACATGTTATGCCTTCAGTGGTTCCATCTGACCCTTCACTGGGAATCTCGTGCAACTTGATGACAAAAACCGACACTCACTTTTCTGCTATGAAGACATTAGGCCAGACTTCATCCACAGCATCCCTGGGGGTCTCCAGCCTGTCTTTCACAAGTGCCCTCTGCAAGTCCATCACACACGGCGTGTTAAACAAGCTGGTGTCATCAATCTTTTCCTTAACTCGGTTGTACAGGTCTTCCACCATCAGCTGCCGTGCAGATTCTAACATCCTGGGACACACTGACTCTTCATTGGTGTCCTTTGTCTTCAGTTCTGGAATAAACTGACATTGTAACTAAAAGCATGTAAAAACAAATATATGACCTATCGTTCTTTGTTCCTAGGCAAGCCTTGTGGCTTGCTTTTTTCCCCAGTAACATCACACTGCCCTGTCTGCAGTGTGTGCATGTACATGCTCATCTAGTAGCCTCTAGGTAGTTAGTAATAGTATTGCACTGTCCTCTCAGTCCAGAGACCCACACTGGCCAAAGGCCTGGGAGTTAAGGGCATGGTCATTCTAGCCCCAGAAGAATGCAGTCGCTCTCTACAGCTTCCTGAGGAGGGGAAGTGGAGAGGGAGGTGCTGAGCTCTTCTCCGTGGTATCCAGTGATATGACATGTGGGAATGGTTCAAAGTAGCACCACTGGGGAGGGGCTCTGACTGGACATTGGGAAGCATTTCTTTGCCAAGAGGGTGGTCAGACACTGGAACAAGCTTCCTAGAGAGGTGGTCGATGGCCCATCTCTGTCAGTGTTTAAGAGGCATTTGGACAGTGTCCTTAATAACATCCTATAACTTTTGGTCAGCCCTGAAGTGGTCAGGCAGTTGGACTAGATGATCATTGTAGGTCCCTTCCAACTGAAAATATTCTATTCTATTCTATTCTATTCTATTCTATTCTATTCTATTCTATTCTATTCTATTCTATTCTATTCTATTCTATTCTATTCTATTCTATTCTATTCTATTCTATTCTATTCTATTCCATTCCATTCCATTCCATTCCATTCCATTCCATTCCATTCCAGCAAGCAACCAACAATCAAACTGTATTCACCACTGCAGTACGTGATTTAGCCACAGATTCAGTGCACAACTTCAAAGGAAGTCACCAAACCTTTCTGTAAATCGTTATTTCTTTGTGTTTTTTACCTCTACCTCAGGTGGGGTTTTCTCATAAAGGCTTTTTTATCATTTTAGGATCTCTGGATGAGAAAGGCAAAACAAGTGCAACCCAAATCTCTATCACTTACATAGTTCTTTTACCCTTGCTCCTCTTACCTTCATTGATTATTTGTTTGGCAGCCACAGCAGATGACAGATGGATTGGCTCCATGAAGATGCTCTCTGTATCAGTGTCCGATATCACTGAATACCTGCCAACCAACCACACTGCCTATTAGGCAAATGCCCTCCACTGGGATCCCATCTCCAGGACTTCCCATTCCAGAAGAGAGCAGCAGGGAACTGGAGCAGTGAGGATTCTTTGATGGTAGAAGGGAAGCCCCAGCTCTTCTCCCACCCCTCACCCCCACCTTGCTCTCCAGCGTGGCACTACAGGCTTCAAACATGCCTTGATATCCAGTGTTTGCAGGACATAGACAGGTCCCATGGGGAGGAGCTGTGGTGGGCTGGAGTGCAAGAGAATGGACTGGTGGAGGAGTTTTTGGGTAGAGAAGATCAATGTCTGATTTGAGACTGGGAGGGGGATGGATCACAAGGAATAGTCTCAAAAGTAGCTCTTACTTAGACATAAACATTGTCCTAACTAGAATTCATTGAACAATTCAGAACAGATTATGGTAGAAAACTGTTGGGTTTTTCTTCTGTTAGCTAATTGCCTACAAGCATCCTTTGAGTTACCACAAGCTGCAATGCAAGCATTAAGATTGAAGACTGTGAATCTCTCCCTCAGTACATTGGTCACTTCATAGCACGAATCTGTGATCAGTCTCTCCACTCACACAGTGTTGTCTAACTGCAGGTCAGAAACAACTATGAAACCCACAAACACCTTTGAAGGGAGTTCTTTGACACACAGCATGATTTACTTAAGTTTTTGTTAGGCAAAAAAAGGTCACAATCTTGAAAAGAAATATATTTCCATCCGGGTCCACCTGTATAGCACAAGCAAATCCTCTTATTTAGTCCATCTTAACAAAATATTTTACAGAGCTTTTTCCCTGATGCACACCCTCTATATTTCCTTCCAAATAGATGGTACAGATCATTAGGACAAGTTTGCTGCCATCACAGAAGCTATATGGCAATGCAGGCTTGCAGTACTTGCAATACACTCTTTGTTTTTGTTTAATTAAAGCAGGAGACGGTGGATGATTAATGTGCAGTCAGGGTGCAGCAAAGTGCCTGGCGAGCTAAACTGCCTTCGTCCTCCAGAATCAAAATGGAGGGCACAGCCATTGGAAACCACTTAATGGACTTGCAAAGGTCATTTAGTTGGGTTCCAGCACTTGTCAACCGTGACTGAAAATAATCCTTTTCTAGCTCTTCAAAGGAGTTTATGCGATGAGCAAGGGGATCCTCAGTCTCATTTACAGGAACTGACAGAAATTTGCAGCTATGCCCTGCCTTCAATTCCTTTTGCTGTAAAGGTTACCTCCAAGCTCAATAAAAAGATAACAGTTGGTAATAATCTGCCACCACAGCCTCAACACATTTTACCTGTAGCTGCCCCAAGCATCCATGAGACACACAGGTGCAGAACTGCCCGAGCCTGGATGCTTCAAGGGCCTCATTCTGTTTGGGAAGGACCTTGTCATGTTCATCATTGCTTTTGGCATTGACAGCAAGAAAAAAAGCAGAAGAAAAAAAAAAAGGAAGGCAAAGGAAGGGAAGGGAATAAACTGGAGAGGTGATTCTGTTCATTTTGAGTGACTGATGAGCAGTAGAAGAGTGATTTACCAAGTTCAATACATAATTTTACTTTATGTGAGCTCAGTGAACTTCCTAAACAATTTTTAAACGCATGTAGTTAAATGAAATAAGCACTCTGTCTTCATTTTTCTGCAGTGCCCAACAGTTAATGCGAAACATTTCATAACCTCCTACTTGTTGAGGGCCACTGGGGCACGTTCTTTTCAAATTTGATCCCTACTCCCTGCCTTCAGCTAAAGGATCTCAAAGTGTACAGAAAGCCCTGTAGAGCATTTTGCTTTAGGAAAAGAGTACAAAGGGATGTGTTTTTACTTGTATAGGAGAAAACACATCTAATCATGCTTGTTTTGCTTGAGGTAACTCAATTTTGGCTTGCACTGTGACAGCCTCTTGTTCAGTGCCTGAAGCTTGTAGCTAAAGATGTCTCTGAACCAAACCCAAATCTGAAGACCCTCAGTCTTTCTGGGGCTGGGAAAGGCTAATATCAACATAAAAAAATCCACAGATCCTTATAATGGACAGAAAAATGGGGATGAATTTGGGAAGAGTTGAAATCTGGATCAGAAGTTTCGACAAGGGCATGGACAGGAGAGGATGAGAAAGGGAAGAGCAACGATACCACCCCACAGTAATGCTTTCTGCAATTTATCCCCTCCGTGTGCTCATACACTCTCAGCGGGATGGATTAATTAGCACAGGAGTTCTGTCTCTGCAGTCTTTCTCCCTGCTGGCATGCTAACCCCGCTTCAGGGAGCAGAGGGAAACCCTGGGCGCTCCACACTTAATCCAAGTGCCTGTGAGGACAGGAGGTGGTGGAAGAGGAGGGAAGGCAAGCTGATCTACCACGTGCTACCAGGAGGCCATGGCAGCGAGCATACTCACCGGCTGGGCGAGGGGCTGCGGAGATAGTGGGCCTGCACGGCCTTCACGTCCTGTCCCTCGTCCTCCTCATCGTGCGGCACCGCCTGCTCGCTGTCTGAATCTCTGCTGCTGGCCATGGCAGCTGTGAGAGGATCCGCTACAAGGGGAGCACAGCAGGAGGGAGGGCCATTACAGCCGTCCAGGCCGGAGGCCATCCCCCGGCTGTGGGGCGGCGGTGGCAGGCGGGGGAATGGCAAAGGGGCTCCCACAACCCTGAGAGCAGCCCTCGCCACAAGCCAGCCACACTGGCTCCTCTGCCAGGGTGCCTGCCATTCCCAAAGCCTTGTGCAGCTCCCTGGCTGCTGCCCAGCGAGCGCCGATGCCCTTCTTGCCTGTGAGTAAGCGTGCAGGAAGGCCAGGAAGGAAGGGGTGGCGGGGCAGAAACTCTATCCCCCCCCTGGCCAGCTCAGCCATGTGTGGTGGCTGAAAGGAGCTGTACACAGCCAGAGCCGGACTGGAAGGAGCGTTGAGGGCAAGAAACATGAGACCTCGCCTCCCCAAAATGAAACGCTCCTAAAGCTCAAGGCTGAAGGCGCTTTAAGCCTCGGGACTTTGTCCTTGTAATCCTTTGTGGGGAGGCTGCCGTGCCCGCCCTGGGCGTGGGAGAGCGAGGGGGCTGTAGCTCGGTTAGGAGCATGAAAACACAGCAGCCGATGCTTTCCCAGGTCCGGCCGGAGCAACTCCTGCCTCGCTGTGCCACGATAGCCAGCAGCGGCTCCAAAGGGCCCCAGCAGCTGGCCTCAGGTGGGAGGACCACGGCCGCATGCCTTCAACGGGGCTGAGGAGTGGCTGCCACTCATGGGCAACAAGCGGGGAGCCAGGGGAGCAAGGAAAGAGCACTTACCCCCTGTGCCTGGACGATTCTGCTGGGGGTCCCTGCCAGAAGCACGCCAAAGGAGTCGAGTGAAGAGGGCAGGAAACCTGGCAGGGAATGGTACTGGGGGGAGAGAAATCAGCTGCCCCCTCTCACTCTCTCTGCGGTTTCTTCATCAAGGGGCAGGACAACTGTAGGCACCAAACCTTTATCAGCTTTCTAAATATAGTGATGTCCTGACACTGGCTGCTGGATTGCACGGGAAAGAATTCAGTGCCTCATAGGCAGCAGCTGGTCAAACACTTAACTCCTTCCCCACTGTGAGCTGTATCCTCCGACATTTCCCAGCTGCAGGAGGAGCCCAGAGGAAAGCCCAGAGCCAGTGAGACTGGACGTCCACCTGCAGGGAGCCTCCAGGCAAGTTGGATCCCACCAGGCGCAGCTTGAAATGCTGGTGTGACCTCTGATGTCCTTGGGAAACGCTGTGCAGGATGAGCCACTCCATGCTTACTAGAAGCAAGCTACCTGTCAACTACCTGGACTTCTGTAAGGTCTTTGATACAGTCCCCCACATCATTCTTACCTCTAATGGATGGACTATTCGACGGATAAGGAATTGGCTGGATCGCTGCATCCAGTTACCGTCAACGGCTCAGCGTCCAAATGGAGACCAGCAACAAGTGTGTCCCTTAGGGTTCTGTATTGGGATCAGTACTGTTCAATATCTTTATTAATGACATAGACAGTGGGACTGACCGCACCCTCAGAAATTTTATGGATGACACCAAGGTGAGTGGTGCACTTGATTTGTTAGAGGGCAGGGATGCCATCCAGAAAAACACTGACAGGCTTGAGGAGCGGGGCCATCAAACCTCATGAAGTTCAACAAGGCCAAGTGCAAGGTCCTACACCTGGGTCAGGGTAATCCCCAATATCAGTACAGGCTGGGGGCTGCAGAGAAGGACTGGGGATGCTGGTGTATGAAAATCTGGATGTGAGCCAGCAATGTGCGCCTGCAGCCCAGAATGCCAACCATATCCTGGGCTGCATCAGAAGCAGCATAGCCAGTGGGTCAAGGGAGGTGATTCTGTCCCTCTACTCCGCTCTCATGAAACCCCACCTGCAGTACTGCATCCACCTTTGGAGCTCTCAGCACAAGACATGGACGTGTAAGAGTGGGTCCACAGGGAGGCCACCAAAATGATCAGAGGGCTAGGACACTTCTATGAAGAAAGGCTGAGAGAGCTGAGGCTGTTCAGCCTGGGGAAGAGAAAGCTCCAGGGAGACCTTATTGTGGCCTTTCAGTACTTAAAGGGGATCTTATAAGAAAGACAGAGAGACTTTTTACCAGGGCCTGTAATGACAGGACAAGGGGCAATGATTTTAAACTAAGAGGGTAGATTTAGATTAGATATAAGAAAGAAATTCTTTACTATGAGGGTGGTGAGACACTGGAACAGGTTGTCCAGAGAAATTGTGGATGCCCCATCATTGAAGTGTTCAAGGCCAGGTTGGATGAGGTTTTGAGAAACCTGATCCAGTGAAAAATGTCCCTGCTTATGGCAGGGAGGTTGGACTAGATGATATTTAAAGGTCCCTTCCAACCCAAACCATTTTGTGGTTTTATGATTGTATGATTAGCTGATTTTTGTTCTTGGAAGAGCTAGGACTGAGGTACGCTGTGTCTTCTTCAATGCCTTTTCAAAGAGAAAACCTACAGTTCCCATCTCTTGACACCCCAGCAAAGCTCATGGGCCACACTGGTCTGGGGCAGATCCAGATGAAAGCCTAAGTGCTATTTTTACCTGTAACGGGGGCTCCAGTTCCGAGTCATGCAATGACATCCCACTGTTGATTCCTTTTGCAAACAAACAAGCTAACAAGAAAAGAAGTGGAGAAGAGAGCTGACCTATCTCATACCACAGATACCTTTGCTGCTGCATCATGCTGGGCAGGGCCTGAAAATCCCCCTTCCAATTTACTTGAGTGCTGGATCCCCACATTGGGATGGGGCAACATCTGTAGGGATCCACCTCATGGCAGAGAAGAGCCGTGAAACAGGCACTCAAGTCCTTGTGTGCTCATAGCCTAGACTTGTCTTAATACAGTTACTGGGGTGAGCAAGTAGGAACCAGACAAAGTGGTACATTGAATCTCGGGTGTCGTATCAAGAGGAGAAATGGATTACTGATTACAGGTTTGAAGAGATCCTAATGGTTTCATGTACCAAAAGAGGATGGGTTGTGTTGATCCTACAGCTGCCTCCTCTGGGCAATGTAATTTTTAGCCACTTCTGCAATGCAATGCCACGTGTGTTCTTGTTAATTACTGCTAATTGAGGCAGGAAGTGATCTAAAGACATTTGCCTATGAACTCCCTTATTATTGAAGAACAGAGTTTTCAAAGGACCTAAATGTTGTGGGAGTATGTATACCATTGACAATCAGTAAAAACTGATGCTTTTAAGTCACTGAGCTGCTTCTGAAAATCCTGTTCATGAATCTTTAGGACACAAGTGCAGCAGGGGATGATGGCTACACCTGAAAGCTCTGCCCTGCCCACTGCAACCATTCACATGTAGAGATACAGACAGGGTCACACGTGTTGGAGACTTGTGGAGAATACACAGACAGCAGGCAGCCTGGCAGCTCTTCTTCACTGTTTGTTACAAGTTGTTGCTTTATGGGATCAAGATGACCATGCAGAACAGAGGCAAGGATGCTAGAAATCTTTGCTAATGAACGTATGCACATGAAAACACTGCAAAAAGTAACAAGCTGTAAGTGGTTGGGCATCTGTTGTTGGTGATTAATATATCCATTCATAGATGAACCCAAACTGAACACGGCCAGGTGCTGTCCTCTTAGGAGGGAAAGATGGGATCTTCATGGAAGGTTCATCTTTCTCTGTCTTAACAGGAGTTACTATCATTTATAGTGTTAGCACTACACTACCTACGTATTAATCCTCACTGGCTTTTACAAGCGAGCCTTATCAGAGAATGTATTTTTAGCAAGACAATAAAGCCACCCTAGCTTCATATTAAAGCTTTTCATGTCAATGGCAGTTTCATTTAAATAAAGTAATAATATCCCCTAAAAATCTTATATATCAGCAAAAAGATTCCCCAGAGCTGCAGCCATTACCAAAAATAAGACTTTAAGGGTTTGCATTGCCCATGCTTGAGTGATGAAGAAGTTGATGTGTTTCAGCCTAAGCTAAGATACAGGCCTGCGTTAGCCTAAGTAGGGCCATGGCTAAGCTTTGGCAGTGTTGACGGTACCTATAGCAGTTCTTTTAGCTGTGGTGGCAATGCCTGTGAGTTTTAGCAGCTCGCACTAGACAGGGAAAGAAAGTTAACCCAGAAAAAAAATTAAAATTTCTTAAAATTGCCAGCTGTCCCAGTCTTTCTGTTTGGGCAGCTCTACTGACTTCTCAGACGTAAACTGTACATTTGCCTCCTGCATTTATCAACAGTTCCTGAGGCCTTCAACGAGAACTGCCAGGGAGAAGTGACGGGATATAAGTGCCAAATACCTTTTCCAATCTAGGCCTAAATAACTAACAAAAGCTATAAATAAAGTGCATCTAGACAAGTGCCTTACCATCAGATTTATGTAAGTATCAGGTGTTGAAGTATATGCTCTCGATGATACCTAGGAAACCAGTCTTATTGAGTTAAGTCTCCAAAACAACAGAACATTATCAATCTGAGCACCAACTTACTTACTAGTAACGCAGCTGAGTGGCTGATAGAGGCAGGGTAAAACTGTTCCCACAGTGAATCATTTCCACAGCAGTATCTCTGCACAGACACCAGACAAGGCAGCCTGTCCAAGTTATGGACCATGAGGCGAGATCCAGCGCCTGTCCCTCCTCCCCAGAGCAGTGGAACTAGACACATGCCAATACACTTGGAGAGGATGCACCTTGTTATTTTAACAGTTAAATAATAAATTTATGTGAAAATAATTCGTTTCAGGGTTAACATGCAGTGCTTAATCTACATACTATCTTTTAGACAGTAAGGTTACTAAGTTCAGACCTGCTTTAGGTATTTGAGGAACTATTGTTATAGGTGCTGTTTTCAGCTCAACTGCAAGTTCTCTCTGTTGCGGGTTTTTTGCTAGCCAGTTGCTGAAGTTAAGAAAACAGACTAAACCCCATGTATTTCCACAGGCAGTGGGATTAACAAGCTTGGTTTCTAATGGACGTGTGTCCTGCAGTCCAGGCGCCCCAGCACAATAAACATCTCTCACAGAGCCATCAGCTCTTGCCCCCATGACTACTTGCTATGCCATATTTCCCTATCTGCCTGACTGTGCAAGAGATGAGACAGACCATAGTTAGGTGCATCGGTTGCACAACCACAGACTCTTGGAATGGAAGACAGTGATTAATGCCTAAGAGATACCATTCATTTAGATTTCTCTCTTATCCCAACTGATCTGGGATTGGTGATTTTTACAAGACTGAAAGGAACTTCCCATCTTTAAGATTCCTGATGTCAAATTTAGCTGAAATCAGTCAAGTGAGTTTTGAAATTACTGGGGAGAAAAGAGAGAAGAGAGGTTGTATAAATTATAGTGAAAGTCTTATTTCTGTGAAGAGGATAACGGCAAGATTACCAAGTTGGTACAGTGTCTGTCAGAGACTGTAACCAACTTCTTTCGGTGAATACTCAAAGCTGTTATGTAGAGAACTGAGAATTAACAGAGGAAGTATGGGCAGATGGCGTACAGTGATGGCATTTCTGTCACTATCTCTGTTCATCAGATTCAGTTAAAATATTAAATGGGAGCAAAATCAAAAGTGTGGAAGCTAGGGCAAAGATCCTACATGTCTCTCCCTGGAGGCTGTGGGATAAAGTCACAAAGATCTTAAAGTCTTTAAAGGAGGTAAAAATTTAAGAAATTCATCCTTGTGAGGAACCTTATCCTTGTGGGGTCCAAAGAGGAGAAAGGAGACTACTGACCTTGCTCCAATTTTGTTTACGTCTTGAGTCATTTGTAGTTAGCATTTAGAAGTTAGCAAGCTGTTTCTGGAAAAAGGCTCTCCTCTCTTTGCAGGGCCCTTGCCATCTCCTAATGCCTGCAGCCTATCAAAGATGAGACACATACAGCAGGATGGATTTTTCTACTGAATGCCCTAATTTGGAAGATTACCAAAGAGTATAGTTTCTGTAGTCTCATGTGCTTTAATTTGCTTTGTGCTAACAGTTTGTTTGAAGAGGTTATGTAGCAAGCACAGAAGTACAGATTGGATTTCCAGTCACTAATAAGTTTCATTATCTTAGAGGTGTTTTGAATAACTGCCATATAGAAAAAGAGGCAGTCTTTAGCATGGCTTTTGGCAGGTTTACCATGCAAGTATGGGGTCAGCACAAGATCAAGATCCAGACCCACTTTACTGGGCTAAACACAGGTATCTCCGATGTAAACACCAACTTTTGAGGTAGCCTCCTTCAAAAATCAAAACAGAGATCATCGGTATTATCACTGCATTGTGAGTATGATTAATTTAAGCTGAAAATAATGTCTGAAGACATGAAGTCCCCATCTAAGATGCCTAAAATGATCACTCACACCCTAAAAGTGACTTTGTCTCTCAAATGGCTAGAAATAGAGCATAGATGACTATCCTGGACGGAGACATTCCCTGCTGCCTGTTGGCAGTGAAGAGTTTTAAAGACATGCTAGCCAGCTGCACTCAATTAAATGTAATGTCAGATATTTGCCTGAGCCGCCATCAGTCCTCCTTTTATTCTTCAGTCAATTATAGTAGCAGTTATTTGTGCTTTCCAAGTGCCCATCCAGACTACGTGAGCAGTGGCTGGACTTTCACTGCGCATGCCTCAACGGCTATGTAGCTAGCATGCTACAAGTCATTGATCGGTTTCTCTAACAGCCTTTTTCAGCATAAAGGTACCTCTGGCACCTGTGGCTGTTGTGCAAGCCACACACTGGGACAGTTGAACAGTAGCCATAAGAGCATAAGAACCTGGCTGAGATGCGTCTCACTTATATTTAGATAACGTTTTAGTCATCAGATTCTCATAATTACATATTCTTACAAGTATTAAAGTTAAGTGGAGTTAGGCACCTCTGTTTCTTAAATCCTGGATGTAGACAGCTCCCTTAATAAATATTTAAGATGAATGAGGCTTATCCTCCCCTGGTTACATGTCATCACATGCATGACTTCAGTTGTTTTATTGTACACTCCCAGTCACCGCACCCTTTGGTTTGCCTCTTCTCTTGCTTTATGTACCTGCATGTTAGGAGAAACTGGGAAAGGCAGTTTAATTGGGGAAGAAAGTTCACAACTGGGGAAGGAGTTCACAAGTTTCCTCTCTGCCCCTAGGCAGAGAGCAGCAAGCGATGTCAAAGCCTACTGGTGATCTGGCTTGTCATTCTGGCTGGGAGGGGAGTGGCAGACTGGAAAAGCAAAGCTTTAAAAGAGACTGAGGAGTGAACTTGTGAGGCCACGGTGAAGCAGCCCTTCAGCTAAAGCCAATTCCTTACCCAGCCACCTAGAGATACAAGAAAGAGCACCTTGAAGTGAAACAAAGGAGAGATGAGGAGGACGGCAATGAAAAGACTTTGGCTGTTCGTTTTCAGTGCAAGTGAGTACTAATTTGATTATGTCTTCCAGGGTTGGGCAGAAGGAAAAAGCACTACAAAGTCCAAGTACTCCAATGGACTTTGTGTGTTTCTTTTTTGTTTAGTAAAAGTTCCTTCATGTTTATGATCAGGCAGGTGTGTTTACCATCTCTGGGCCGAATGTCCAGACACAGGCATCTCCTAAAGCCACAAGACAGTATTAAGAACAGGAAAAGAATGTTATTCTTCATGAGGCTGGAAAATGTTTTTTAAAAACAGTTTTAATAGCTTCTGTTAAATACAATGTTTATCTCTGAAGAAGGAACTTCCTCAGCTGGAAGTGGTAAAGTCCTTGGATTTTATTCTTTTATACGTAAATCTGCATGTAGCATTGTCTCTGTATATCTAAATCCTACTGTTTATATGTACTCCGATACAACTTGTGATCTCTATATATTCTTCATGTCAAGGGGACGCACAATAATCCCTAACACACATAAATCAGCCAGCTGGGCCCTGGCCTTCCTCACAGACCTGCCCTTTCTCATCCTGCCTTGCAGAGCCTGCAGTCTCAGTTCCACTGCTTTTTGACCTGTCGCATCTTCTCATACCAATGCTCCTACACCTTCTTCCAGCCTTCAAACAAAGCTATGCACATGGCAATTGCTTGTTTTTTTAACAAAAATCCTGAAAACCTCACTTCAACAATAAGACCCACAAGAAGGAAATTCACAATGCTTAACGTAATTAGAAAAAGTGGATATGCTCCGTATGCAGCAAATGTGACTTGGGTCATGATTTGATGATCATCATGTAAATTGTGTTTTTCCATTGGTATTCACTCTCCTTTTTCATTATTCTCACTATTCATGCTATCCAAATTATAGATGGGAAACTTTTTAGAGCAAAGATACGTACGTTGGGTGAAGCTCTTCTTGTCTGTTTGGGCAGGACTCAAATGGTAATAATTCAGAGTCAAAATATTGTCCTGTGAAAAATTTTTGGAGAAAGTATAGTAGATTCCTGCCCTGCATCAGAGTGAAGAAACTGCACGGCACATGGCAGTGCCGTATTGGGATGCCAGAGCTGCCCTGAATGTGTTCCATCAGGCTGACTTCTCCTGCTGTACAGCTTTTCACTGCAGCGTGTGAATAACTGGTACTTTGAACTTCTTGCTGAAGGAAAAGCCCCAAATGATCATTCTGAATCAAACAAAATATTTACTTTCTCTGCAAATTTCACTTTTAAGAGGTTTCCCCTCACCCACTTTGGAATTAATTTCAGCTAAATTCTGAGGTAAAGTATTGATGGATTAAAAGTCAGAGCATTTCCTTGTAAAGGTGAAGTAAAACATTTGGCTAGTGAGAAAAGTAGGAAAAGTGGAAATCTACCAAGACAAATCAGCAATAATAATTTTGCTTGATCCAAATCTCAATTTTTTCAGCAAACAAAAGATTCCTCTAATTGTTTCCAGCTCTATTAGTTGCCCTTCATTCTGTTTTGATTAACACTTACTCAGTAAGGAATGTGAAAGTAGGCACATCACTCTGATTTTCTTCTTCCTTTGTACAAATGTTTAAGTTGAGCAGAGGGAGGTAAAACCTTTCTCAATTTCTTATGCTAAAAACATACTAATTGATAGCACACAAAAAAGTAATTCTAAGGGTTAAATCTAGGTGACACCATCCCTCTAGTACTACACAGGCTATTAGTCCTCTCTCCTTTTCTGAAGTTCTTTCGGAATCGGTCCTCCCCTCCCTTCAGCCATGCTTTGAATAGATTCTGTTTTGTCTCAGAAAAAAGGCCCCAACCCCTGAAGAAAACACCCCTGTTTTTAGACATGCTGACTGTAACCAGCTGGTTGTTGGTGACTTTGTGAAGAAGTGAAACATGGTGAGACGGGGGAAGGAGGAAATCGGTGTGAGTAAATGGCATCCCAGAATGAAACTGTGCAGCTTCCCTGAGAGCCAGAAGGAGCCCTAACAAGGGAGGAGTGGGAGCCAGAAAGAGTTGTCGTGGGTGAAAAACGGGAGAGCATCAGAAGAATTCGGGCATTAGGGTGACAGCAACAGATGAATAAGCAGTCTCACTTGTTACAGGCTGTGTCTCTTGAACATGGGGTTTGGTTCAGCTGTTCCCCGACTCTGCACTTAAGACATGTTTGGAAAAAAACAAAGATCTCATTTATTGTAGTATTTGAGTCATCCAATTGGCAGAAGGAAAAGCACTTGTGAGGGGAAGCCTTAGGGTTGGGTAGTCTCTTCTCTGCCTCAGGGCTGAATTAATGACCTGTCAGTGAACTCCAGCCTGGTGGAACCAGTTTCTGAGTGACAAAAGGATCAGGAAATGGGTTTTGCTCCATCTCCTAGTATAGATGGTGGTGCTTTTCACCTAAATGAAGGAAAGTGTCTCTCTGCAGTCACAAAAGGCAAGACAAAGCTTTCATAGGTGTCTCTCATAGAGGGCGCAAGGAAAAACAGTCAGAAAGAAATGCAGTCAGAAAGAGCCCTGGGGCTACACAAACACGGCCCTTACACTGGGTGCTCCAGAGCAGGGAAAGATCTGGGAGTGGCTGCAATAAAACCATGCTAGAAATACTTTGCCCTGCTGGTTTCCTCCTCATTGCTGTCAGCAGCTGTAAATGAATTCAATCCCCAAGAGAACACCACCACCATGTCACAGAGGAAGACTAAAACGCAAACTTAAGTAATTAACTGTGCAAGATCACAGAACAACTCAGTTACGGGATGGGGAATGCAGAAAGATCGGAACTTCAGCTGGAAGCCTCCTGCTCTGGTCACTTGGCCGCCTTGCTTGCCAGGACACTAACAAGCACAGAAGGCAGTCTTTGCACTCCTGCTGAAAATGTCTGAAGCTGCTTCTGAAGACAGCTGTGGAAGGGAGGGCATCCCTGCCCAGCAGCAAGGAAGGAGGGGTGCAGGGGAGGGGAGGGTTTGGTTGCTGTGAAAACTCCCATCAAACTTCTCTCAGGAGAGAGAAGATGCGGAAGTTCTGGAAGTATAAGCATTTCTAAGAAGAGACTTGAAGGCCCATTTGCTGTGGAGAACAGACTAGATCCGGGAATCTGTTACAGAAGCTTTTGCCTCTCCCAAGGGGGAGCAGATCCTCATGCCAAATGTCCCACGTTACCCTGTGCAAGTACCTGAACTGCTACCAGCAGGTTCCTAGGGCAGTGACAACAAAACCTTTTGGGTCTCCATGCTGTTGTTTTCTAAGGGACACTATAGTTCACTGCTGCTATAGTCAATGATCTGGTAGTGCTCAACTTGCCAATGACTTACTCTTATTGACCTAATGCATGTGTCTGTGTTTTTCTCCTGCCTAAAAAAGCAAGTATTCACAATCAGCTTGCAACTCAAGGTGGAATCTAGACGTCCTTTGTTCTCTGCCTTACACATTACACTTCCTTATGGATCTAATCTGGACAGAGATACAGCAGAATGAGGGCCCAAAGCTTGTTAGACAGCCACTTCTCAGTCAAATCTTCTCCAGGGAACACTGACTCAGCCTGGTTCTTCCGGAAGCAAACCTTCACCACCACACACAGCGTGCCCCTCTCAGGAGAGCATACATCCCTGCCCTCCTCCGCTTTGCTCCTTACTGGACCATATTACTCTTTGTCACAGGAGTGCCTCTGAGCAGCACTCCCTTTTCCACCTTCCTGCACTCTCTCTAACTGGTTTCAGACTTTTTTTTTTTTTCAAAATATTCAGTTTGATGCCATAAAAAACCCTCAAGCCCTACACAAACTGTAAGGAGAAAGCAGGCATTTTTAAACATAGGTTCCCAGAGACATGAAAGTCATCTATAGCAGGGCAGAGGTAAACCTCCAGCCCAATTCTGAGAATAACTAAGACCTGCCACTAGCTAATACCTGATCAGGTATGATGAATTAAGCATCAAGTCAAATGGAACACAGCATACAAGAAACACCTACCCTGTGCTCTGCATGCTCCACCAGGGCATAGAGAGATTTCTGTTGTATTCAACTCTCAGCTATTCCTGTGCTCCACAGGCAGGAGCTACAGTTCTTGGAGAAAGGTGATTACCACCCTACTCATTTTTAAAAATGGATAGCTATTCATCTCTTGTTTCTTTCAAGCTCTCTTTGCTTTTCTAGATTTTCCTCTTTCAGGGCATTACATGAACAGGTTTTGTCTCCCTAGCACAAAATGTCACTTCTGTATGGACTTGGATTGAGGCGAGTTATTTGTCAGTTTTCCCGATCCCTGAAATTTGACAATATCAATTTGTTAGTTTAGCCTGAATCCTTAATACTGCTGATGCACTTGTCTTATCTGTTTATCTGTCTCCCTCTGTACATTTAGAACTGTCAAAGGATGTCAGTCACACTGAAAGAGGGCTCAGAAAAAAAACCCCAAACATCTTTATAAACTCCATGGCAATGTACGTCCAGGTAAAGAAGAGGAAAGCGAGGAAAGGAAAGAAGGTTTTTTTGAGTTTAGCTCTTAGCCATCATCTGCAGCAGCTTCCTGTAGTCAAATAGCCCCAGCACACATCACCTCTTGCTCCATGGGGAATGTCATGGATGACAGAGGGGATGTAGGGTTGTTGTGGCATGTAAAAAAGCCGAAGAGACAAAACGTAGAATCCACATATTGTTAATTTTGCTGACTACAGAATTTATTCTCTTCCTAGTTCTGGTGACTGCTCATGCCCTCACTGTGGAAGCACCTGCCAAGGAAATACAGGTGGCACGAGGGAAGAATGTTACTCTCCGCTGTCATTTTAAAACACAGACTTCTGTTACCTCAGGAGATTTTGTTGTCTGGAGGAAAATCAAGAGTGAGGTAAATTGAGTTGCATAAAGAAACACATTATAGGGCACACAAAAGGGGGGTGGGAGTAGAGATAGAAGCAGGACTGTGGGTGGGAAAGTGTGCTGGAAGAAAAAGAACCCTTCAAGACTTCCTTTAATCTCAGAACTATGCAAACAGAAACTCTGATTCTAGATGCAATTTATCCCAAATCTATCGCATGATACTAGGCAAGCCCCCAAACGTCTCTTTCCTCTCTCTTGGTCTTGCAAATGTGTATTGAGGATACATCACTGTATGTACTGTGGGTTAACATCTATTAAAATATGTGAAATACTCAGACACTTTATAAAAAGATATATATTTTTTGAAGTATATGTATTTTAGATATCTACTTATGTGTAGATATATCTCTTTGATACTATATAAAATGTTTTAAGTTGATGATAATATTACATGGAGAGATTCTTGAGGTCTCCTACATTCATATGGAGTATCTGAAGGTAAAGAGACCTCTGAAGTTCTTGACTTCTTGAGAATTAGTGAGAGGGGGAGCAGCCTTTAGAGATCTCCTTGCAGTAACTGCCAAGGGTTTCTTCTCTGAAGATCTTTGCTGGAAGAAGGCAAGGGAGTTTGTGTAATCATAAGGGAATTTGATTGGCATATGGATCTCAGACAAGTCTCATGGGTCTTGTCATGGAGTGGAAAGGTGAATAAACCCCAGCAAAAGAAATCAGTTGTTTGTGACTTCAGATAAGGTGGAAGAAGGGGATTCCAGAGAGAAACACAGCCCCTTTTGAATTTCTATGCTTTTCTTGGCTTTTTGGCAAACCAGGGCAGTTTAAGGCCTTCTTTTCCAAGCTGCTCTTAAGAGTGGGATAATCCATCGAGTTAGGTTGTAGACTCACACGGAAGAAACTAAGATTGATCATCTTCCCTCCCTCTCCATCAGGATGATGCTGTCACTAGGTATTTTGATGGACTTGTACAGTATGGCAAGGGTTATGAAAACCGTATACAGTTTAGTGGTGATGTAAACACAGGGGACGTCAGTATCACCATCAATGCAGTGACCATGGAAGACAATGGGACATACGCATGCAGCGTTCGTCTGAGGAATGACCCCCCCAGGCAGTCTGCAACCCTATCTCTTTTCGTCCTTGGTAAGCATGATGGAGGCAACATCAGATCCATTAGATAAAACACTGTCTGTCCTCTAATATCCACATAGTTTTAGACAACAGATTTTCTAACAGAAAACAAATTCCCAGGAATTTATCATCCACAATTCCATTTTTGGTCTTTTCCTACTACTATGGAAGTAGGTTGGAAGGCCTACAGCACCCAACTCCCCTCAATACTTGACTGTAGAAAATAGTCTTTAAATAGTCTTTCCTAATAACTCTTGCCTCATTACAGGGAATTCCTCATTCCCTGTGTGGCTTGTCATACTCTAGTTATCAAAGGATGAGTTACCCATCACTATAAGACATATATCAAAAAGCATCTTACAATTCCTTCTTGGCTGACCAGTGCCAAGAAGGGAGAAACAAATTAGAGAAAAGTTCACTCCAGTGCCTTTGAGAAGATGGTGGTAGGTGCAAGACCAGCCTCTGTTTAGCAAGAATAAAAGCCACGGGTACAGAAGATGGGTTGAAACAAAAAACTACTCCTCATTAATAAAATTCATTCCTTCCTTCTTCCTTCAGTTGCACCATCCAAGCCAGAATGCAATATCTTGGGGACAACAGAATATGGACAGACAATCAATCTGACCTGCATTTCTCATGAGGGCTCCCCAAAGCCCAGATATACCTGGCAAAGCTTCAATGTACAAAACGAGCCCCGTGTACTGCAAACAACAGAAGGTATGAGAAATTCAAAGACATCAAGTCTTAGAGCTTTCTGTAGATCAAGGTTGGAAAGATTTTGAAATGTAAATACAAAAACACACTTAAGGCTTTTTCTAGGAAGTTCTCTGACCAGCATTCTGAGAAGTTGTCCTTTTGATACAAGGCACACTCAGTAATAACTTAGCAGGGAGAAAAGGACTGTTAACTGAAGTAACAATGGTCACTAAGATTTTCACTTCAGCTCTCCACCTGGCAAGAAAGCTGGCTTGCTCTGGAAGCAGCCAGAAATAATTACTTCTCAACTGCTGGGCATAAGGGCGCATAACATTCAGGAATAACATCAAGTTTTCTAACTGGTGTGTCTTTATATCCCAGCTTGCTCGACAATGACCAGGTCGCTTTGGGGATGAAGGGAAACAAAATTGGCTCTGGAAGCTACTTTCCTTCCAGAGATGACTCCTCTCCTAGAGGAAGGTGGTATGAGAAACAATTACACCATTCCTACTTTGAGCATAAAAGAGACTTCTGGTTCTTTAGGACTATCATGCAGGGCCCAGTATTTTATTTGCTTTAAGTCAGAATCTAGAAAGTATTCACACAGAAGTGAGGGTTTAATACTCTTTGAAGTGTAGTAGTGACAGGACTTGGAGTCATTCCTTTAAACAACTTTGTTTCTTCCTGGTATCTGAACCTACCCTTCCTGGTTTAACTTATCGTAGCATCACTACGGAGGTAAACTAACTATGATCAGACTTGACAGGATATTCAACACTCACTAGCCGATTCTTGCATAAATTATGCAAAAGATGAGACATCACCAGGGACACAAACCTTATTCGTTTGACTGGCCACTAAGTGGTGCCAACGCATCACGCACGGCCCTGAACATACCGGGATTTGTCTTCTAGCAGCGACTGCCTGCCTGCTTCTGCCATCATCCTGTTCTTCCTTGGGACGGGAGTTTCTTCTGATCCATTTCCACCTCATTTCTGTTTTCATCAGGGCACCGATGTCCAAGTAGTGTGCTGACTGTCCCCTTCTGCCCCAAACTGGCTGGATGCCCTACTGTCACTACAAGCAATTTCTTTCCGCGCTAAGTACCTGTGCTAAGCAAGTCCCAGTGCTGCAGCATGTGCAGAATCCCCTTAGGAACCACCCCAAAATTGACAGTATCTGACCCGCATTTTTCCCAGTTTTACTCACCAATTACTTTTGATTTAATTTCGGAGGATTTACAGTCCCGTTATAGACTGCAACTCTAAGAGCTATAAACATCACACTGAAAAAAAAAAAAAAAAAAAAATCAAGCAAGCAGTCTGTTATTGCTTGGTTTGCATGCTCTTTTACTATCTAGCGCTAGGCGCCAGCAGAGACTAAACAGAATCCCAGACCCACGAGTGGGCTGAAAAGAACTGAGATCACAAGGAAAATGAAACAAGAAAGGCACTGAGAAGTATTCAGAGCCTTTTGCTTTTAGAGCAGGAATCTGGACCTTTATCAGTAGGTCACAAGCAAAAAGCATGGACTACACATACAAATGTCAGCTGGAGATGTAATAAACAAAAACGGACTGCTTGAGCAGAGCTAAGCTTTAGTATATGGTTCTGAGCTCTGTTAGGTTGGGCAGAAAACATCAGTATCGTAGTAATCCCATGTCAATGCATTTCTTTTCCTTCATTTATTTTCACAGCCTGCATAACCTCTCCAGACTAGAAAACTATATTCTCCACTGCTAAACAATTCAGATCTGAAATCCTAAGAGCTAGAGGATTGAAGAGCTTTTTGTTGTTTTACAAGTTAATTCATCAGATGGCCAGTTCTCAAAGCCAGATGTCAGTTTGAGCCATCTTACATTTCTCAGCAAAATCCACTGCAAGAGAGCTTTCACTAAGCACATACTTCTTTACCCTCCACCCACAATTTTCTTTCTAAAAACAATGTTCAAATGCCACATGCTCCCTGTAATCAAAACAGCACACTTCCGTTTGTCCTCCCACAAATCACACTAAAACCTAGGGACTAGCATGGCAGCTCCCAAGCAAGACGGAGCAATTCATCAGCTTTAATAACTTCTCATCACTCCCACTACCTGGGACCGGAATTGAAAGGCTGCTGTCCCTACTTCCCTTCTGCTTTAATTATTTTCTTTTTTTGGACTGGGTGTGTGTTTTGCAACAGGGGAACAGATAACTCTGAAGAACATCTCGGCGGATACCTCTGGATTTTACATCTGCACTTCAACGAACATTGTGGGAAAGGAATTTTGCAACATGACAGTCAGCGTTGTGCCACGTAAGAGACAGGGTTGCTTATCAGAAGAGCAGTACCAGGGAAAGTACCCTAGCTAAGTGGCAAAGGATTAATAGAGGCAATGCAGACAGAACTATAAAATTCTGCTTTCTCTCAAAAAAATACCACTTTTTTTTACCTGTAAGACACATTCTCTGCATTGGTTTACATGCTCACAGAGCACTCACTAACTCATGGGGTTAATTCACAGATGATAAAAAAAAAAAAATGCATAGTGTGAGATAGGCCTGAGCCCCCAAAGTCTGAAACTAAACTTTATTGATAAAGTGCAGCAGTTTTCACATCCAGGGGCTCCTCCCTATCACCATCTAACTGATTGCTCCTGCAGACTTATCAGCTACCCAGTACAGAATTAATTCCAGTTGCTGTAGTCAAAATAAATGTGGCTTCCACTCAGTCTGGATCCAGTAGGGAGAGCTGACATCTGGTGGTGGGGTTTGAAGTCCAGCGATTGTGCTGATTGCATTTGATATCTTTCTCATTGCAAAAGACTAATTCTTTTCTTCCCGTATAGCATCCATGAACATAGCTCTTTATGCTGGCATCATTGGTGGAGCTGTTGCTGCAATTATAGTTATTGGTATTTTAGCCTATTGCTGCTGCTGTCGGGCAGACAAGGACACGGACTATGAGATGACGTAAGTACCTTCCTCTAGAAAAGCGAATGGAACATATCAAGGGTTCACGTTCTCCCTCTGGCAACATATGTAGTGGAAAGCATGGGAGTAAAAAGAAATCAAGGAAAGCGTGCACTGCTTTCCCTTTACAGTTTCCACCCTAGTGGCTCCCATCTCTTCTCACAGAATATGCCCAGTATTACCAACCACCTCTGTGGTCTCTGGGGTAGAACCCAAACATTCAAGCCTTGGAAGGGAATTAGTAAGCCCAAGTCAGTCAAGCATGCACAGCTACTTGATAAGCAAAGCCCAGCCTGTTTCTCATTTCTCCGAGTCCCTATAGCTGTTTCTGTCCTTGCTAGCCTAAATCACCATGAGGTATTCAGAACTGTCACTCCAAGATAGAAACCTTTTGTTTATTCTCATGATGGAAACAGACCACTGGAAGAAAAGTGGGATGAGAAAAGATATACCAGTCACCTTTTCTCTACATACATGCTATGAGGAAAAAAAAAAAAGTAGCTTACGCATCTGTTACATCACCAGCAAGACTTAATTTACCTATTTCAGTTTGGTACACTTCCAGGTCAGCTCAGAGCAGTCTAACACAAAATCTCTTCACTAAAATTTCTAGCTGGTTTTCATTAACATCTCTACTCCTGTACAATGTAGGGAGAGAGAAGACAGACATGAACCCTCCAAGGAGATGCCTACAAGGAACCAGAGAGCAGAGGATGATGTTGAAGATGAATGAAGAAGCAGGAGGCCAATGCCATCTTCAGGATTTGCTGGGGCACAGACACCACTGTAGAAAATAAATCAATCCCTCTGTCTTACTGCAAGAAGGCTTTTTTGAATAATAAAATGAAAGCTCTGCCTTCAAGTTCTGGGAGAGACTATCCTTGTCTCACTGGAAAGAAGTGCCTACCATACAATGAGTACTAATATATAACCTCACAGCAGAAAAACACATGTGAAGCACTGTTTCACCCAGTCATCCAAAAATAAGCAGTCTTCTAAGACTTCCCACTTTCTGTAAAAAGAAGCCAAGGCAGGTCTATTTGGAGAACAGAGTTGCTGCTGTATCCCCAGATCTACAGAAGGTTTCAAGGTCACCAACTGCAAGTCATTGAGGAAGGGTGGTTTTGTTTATGGTGTTACGCAAATGTCACAGCTTACAGCATTGTCCAGTATAGAAATGATTTTATGCAGACCTAAGCAAGCTAATTTTTAAGGACATTTTATTAAATGTGTTCTTTGTATATATTATACATACACATATAAATAAAAATATGGAAAAAAATTCACTGATGACCAATGAAAGTTGATTGGAACAACAGATGGATTTGTAACTGGCAGCTGATTAAGATCTAGGAACAGTCTAGTAGCCTATATACTGTCAGATTCCTGAATTTATGAGTTCCAGCTCAGAGAGTTCCTAAATACTAATTTTCATTACATTATGCTTTCCTCCAGACTGGTGGATGGGCAAGTCAGAAATAATCCATTGCTCCTGCTGCTGCTTCTGCAAAAGTGACAGTGTGAGAGCATGTACATAGCAAGTACATCTTAAATAAAAAGAAGGAAAAAAAAAGAAAAAAGGGGGGAAAGGAGGAAAGGTACCTTTTTATTCAGTATTGTAACAATTTAATCAGAAGCACTGTATGTGCAAGATGCATGCAAATGTGGAGAGAACTCCCATCACTAGTATCTTTGGAAGAGAATGGACTGTTTGTCCAAAAGACTGTAACTACAGTATTAAAGCTAAGAGCTGTTTGGTGGGTTTGGGGTTTTTTGTTGTTTTTTTTTTCTAAAAAAAGATATGTTCAGTAAATGACTTACACTACAATATTTATCCTTTCAAAGCTCTCTATTGCATCTTCGACTTCAGGAGTTTCAGAAACTTACTTTAATGCCTCCCACATACCCTTTACCCCCAAGTAGTTACTTTTAAATCTGTAACAAAAATCTAAAATATAACTTTAAAGAAGAACCAGCAATCCTCCTACACATGGGCAGAATTTTCTAGATTTTGAGCTATGCAAATCAGACTACCAGAATTGTTATGCTGCCTTGCTTTCCAGCTGCCTTTGTTTTACATGGTACTTAAAATATAATTATTAATTTGCACTAATAACAACTGCGAAGACCAAGAACCAGAGTTCTTGACAAAGTACATACAACCCAAATCTCTCTGGCAATGAACAACCTGAAATGCAATTCAGCAAGACATTCTGAGGACCTATTCCTGTGCTTAGTTTAGATGCATGACAAAACATTGCAAAAATGGATGACTAAAAAAGAATTTTGCACACAGAAGCTGAAGGCAGATAAAAAACAAGGTGCATAGCTGAGAAACAGAGCTGATACGTATTTTACTCTCTTTTGTAACAAGCAAGTATAGTATGAATTATTTAATTAGCATTTTAACAAGTTTTTACTGTAAAACAAAAGCTATTTCTTTTATAAATATTCAAGTCAGCACTCTGCATTCCCTCACAAACAGCTACACCCTGGGGCTGAAGAGGGCTTCTGCTGAGGGCTAGTAGTGTGGATTCTCACAGATTGTACCCGGGAAGGCCAGCAAAAGGACTCAACAATTATTAGAACTATTTATGGCCAGAAACTGGCTCTGGCCTCTAAACCATTTTAACAGTGTTACCTATCCCATACTCTTCATTTTTAGGATATGTGAAGCTTAATTGCTGCTTGTCAGCCGAAGTCTTGAAGTAACATTTACACATTGGTCATTTTAAGCATAAAGAAGAATGCAGATTAGCAAATCTGCATTATCTGAAGAAGCCAGCAACAAAATACACACGAGATTACATAATGACCCCCAAAACCAAGAATTCATTTCTCTGTAAGCAGGTTCCATAAGAACTAGCAGGGAAAAAGCAAGAGAGTCAAACCTGACAACCATTACAGCAGAACTACTTATGTTCTGCAGCGCTCAGCTCTGTTCTACGCTGGGAAATAAACTAAGTGATAGCACACAGAGAGACAGTGGAGATATTTCAGTGCTGCTTATATTTTTTTTCTTTTTTTTTTTTTTAATAAGACTAACATTTTGGAAGTTGTGTATTTATCAGAATGCTACATGTGTTTTTCCTCAACCAATTTGTTAAACTCAGTCAGCCAGAAATACACATACTCAAATTCCTATCTTACTCCAAGGTTTTCCTGTGACTGAATTAATTACTTGTGTGTCTTGTATATTTTTTGAAGTAGGAATAATTTCAAGAGCCTATATTATACCCACAACTTTAAAAAAAATTAAAGAGGCACTAACGTATTTGGGGTAAAGATGGGGAAAGCTAGCAATACTTATCTAATTCCAAAGAATTAATGTACATATACTCAACTTCAATACTCACTTCTCTCAAAAGGCAGGAAGTAGGCAGAAAATCAATGACCAAGCAGAAAAGTAAATTCCTACTTTATCCTTTACCCAGCATATAGTAAATCAGTGTTTAGTTATGTTCAACTTTCACATGGAAGAATATACACGTGAGCTTTATCTGTGCATGAACAAGAAGACCAGAACACAAGGATTTAAGCCCTCACCAAACCATTTTCCCATCTGCAGGACTGCTGACATCTGTTACCCCAATTGGAACAACCACCACAGTAAGATTTTGATACATCATCACTTAGCAAGACTTGTTTTGCCAAGCATACCAAGAGGATATTTAAAAATTACCAGTTTTTCCTTCTGACCTACCTCAGCAACCTGCAACAGGCCATGCTCTATAATGAAGCATGTGAAGGAAACAAAGAAATCTACTTCATCAGTCTAGCAACCCAATGAAAAGCGGGCAAGACAGAAATCTCATATGCAAAAGTGGCTCACCTGGCACTGCTCAAAGCAATTACATTAACCAGGACTACACCACAGTTCCCTCTTGTGTTTAAAGGGGAGGAATGTCCCCCCAGGACAATGCTCCTTCACTTCCCAGCTTTAATTCTTTCCATTCACATTAAAGGTTTTACTTGCTGAAGTGCTAAGGCTTGGACAACAGGCCCAAGCCAGAGTTGACCTATAGATGAATCCTGTATATTTTATAACCGATAACCATTGTGCTAGTAGGTATTGTACTAAGTTATAACAACCCACTTATGCTGGTGTAAAAAGTGCTAAAGTGTTGAAGTACTGAAGCCGGAACCACAGGCCCCGAGCCAAAACTGCTAACTTAGTATGTAGTCATCAACAAAGTATGTAAGCTCACTAGTGAAAGATGCAGCTTAGACAGAATATAATCAGTAGTGAGGATGAAATGCTGAGAGAATGTATCCAGCTTTCCTTTCTCATCCTTGTTCAAGGCTGAGAACCCACGTATTTGGCCTTGTTGTAAACTCCCTTGGTTTCCCCCCCTGAGCCCTGGCCAGGCTTTGGGTGGAATCCAACAGAGAATGAAACCAGGTATTTTCAGGTGCCAGTTATTCCAGCTTGCTGATTTTTGGTATATAAGGCTGGGCCCGCTCACAGCGACTTTGGAAGCCTCACCTACGGGTGGACGCACCGCGTAGGATTTCCCACTTGCCGGGAAAGGCTCTCCAAATCCTCGCTGTAACCGGGGCTCCCCGGCGACTGCGGATCTGGATGATGGTAACGTATGCAAGTGGTGATGGATCTTTCTTAATCACTATTCTCTCTCTCGTGTAGTAACGATTTGATGCATTACCCTGTATTTTCCTATTTGTTGATTTAGGTGCATTATTCTGCCTTTTCTTACTTCATGCTTTCTGTATTATTCTGTTACATTATTTAGGTATCACCAGTAAAATACGCCTGCTCTTTTCACGCTGGTGTCTGAGTTTAATTGGTATCCTTAATCAGCAAAACACTTGCTTATAACATTCTGAAGATAATATACTATGTGGCTTACTAGGGAAAAAAAAAAGTTTGTTATTTGTTTCCAATATAGTCACTTAGCTTTTAAGATTTATTCCTACCTAGGCACTTTTCATCCAAGGAACTCAAAGGTCTACTGAATGTTGCAGGCAAATCACTATCATTTATGAGTGACAGTGATTTGACAAAAGTTAAATGATCTGACTGGAGACACAGATCACCACAATGCAGAAGTATGGAGATAAGGAGTCGTCAGGATTCTCAGTTCTCTGATACACCCTGCAAGGCAAGTATTCTCATCAACACCCTAGTTCCTATTTCACCTTCCAAATTTCCTTTTTTTTTTTTTTTTCGTTTCCTTCTTAGTTTCAGGCTTTCTTCTTGGCGAAGTTGCTCTCCTGCCAGCCCTGGCTGTAGTGTTGCAAAGGGTTATTCCTTCTTAAGTGCAGGACCTCGCTGCATTTCATAAGGTTCCTGTTAGCCCGCTCCTCCAGCCTGTTCAGATCCCTCTGTATAACAGTCCTGCTCTCAAGCATATCAGCTGGTCTCCCAAATTTGGTGTTTTCTGCAGGCAAGAGTGCACTCCATCACCTCCAGATCACTGCTAAAGTCACGAAACAGGCCATAGTATAGAATTCTTCCTTACCCCACTTGTAACTGGCCTCCATGTAGAGTATGAGGAGATTTTTACCCATCTGGTTGTGCACCCATCTACACTGTAACATCCCAACTTGGATACAAGCATACTGTGAAAGACTGTACTGAAAGCCTTGCTAAAGTCACTACCAAACACTACTTTTCTTCCTTTATTCACAAACCTATCATGGAAAGCAGCCAGGCTGGTCAGGCATGATATAGCCCTGGCAAATCCATGCTGACTCTTTCCAGTCCCCCTCTCTCCTTCACATACCCAAAAATGTGTTCCAAGAGGACTCGCTCCATGATTTTTTCCAAGGAGTCCAGTGGAGCTCAGCAGTCCTTTTGACAGATGGGTGCAATTTTTGCCTTTCATTGCTGTGGACTTTCTGTGACCTTTCAAAGGTGAGACTAGAGCCTTGCAAAGGTATCAGGCAGCTTTCTCAGCATCGTCAGATGCAGCCCCTCTGACTCTATGGATTTGTATGGGTCTAGAACTCCCGACTGATCCCCAACTCACTCTTCATCCACTGCTGCTGTTCTCCTCCCTGAACCCTTCCTGAGCATAGAGATCTGAGAGACCTTACTAGAAAAGACTGAAACAAAGAAGGTACTGAGCACCTCAGCCTTATCTGTGTTGCTCCAACCGTGTTACTAAATCACTCACACCATTCAGCAACAGGACCACTTTTTCCTTGTTCAGTCTTTTACCATTAACAAAGTCATAAGAGCTCTTCTTGTTGACCTTGATCCCTTGCAAGCATCAACTCCAGGAGAGCTTTGGCTTTCCAAACACCACCCCTAGAGGCCTGGCCAGTGTTTGTGCATTCTTCCTTTGTAGCCCACACCTGCTTCTACCTCCCTTATATTGCACTAGGACTAGGGTGCAGCCATGAGTTCCCTGTAAAGACAAGACAGTCCCTGATCAATCTACCTGTATTCCTGGACTGTTCTTGCATTTGGAAGATGCTGTTCTTAATGAACTCCCAACCATAATAAACTCCTTTATTCTTCAGAGCTGCCTCCCAGGGATTGCACCCCTACCCCTTTTCCACATAACCCCCAAGATCTACTCTCACTGCCTTCCTCACTCTTCTCAGGACTTCGAGAAGTATTTCCAGTATTACACAGACACAAAACTGGTGCTGCCACTGCTTATTTCAAGATTCAGTATAGCACACAATTCAGAACTGATCAGTCAGACAAGGGTTAATTATCTCACAATTCTTGTTGCTAGAGTAACAGCACTACTTTTCTATTTATTTGTATCATCTGTTCCAGGAAAGACACCGAGGCAGTCTTCTATCTGAAGAAGTTCACAGTACAATGAGCAAACCGTCAAGATTAATTCTGGATGTGTTGGAACTGGTACTAAATTTATTACAGCCCAACATAAGGGAATTTGGAACTTCTCTCTCCTGCATTTCACCTGTTCACTACGGAGTGAGGGGAATGATTTGAAAATGGCGGGAGCTTCTAAGATGGAACCAAGGAAAAGTGAGGGAACAGAGATAATAGAGGGTTAGACTAATAAAAGTGTTTGCTGATTTCTTAATTTTTCTGAATCACTGCAATAAAAACTGGCAGCTCATTCCAAGGTGAAAATGAGGGATGATAATCCTGCAGAAGACATCAAGAGGGCAGAAACTAAATAACAAACTTGTTATTACCCTGCTCCAGTGCATTTACTCTGCCAAATTGAAATATGTTGTTAAAGCCTCTGCAGTCAGCTGCATATACCTCTATCTATCAACCAGAAATTAAAAACTCAGTTTCATACATATACTTGAGTCACTTTTGGGAAAATTTTGAAATTCTTGTTAGGGGAAAGGATTAGCACTTTTTAATTCAACCAGCAGGTCAAAAAGCACAGTCCCTCTTGTGTTAATTATGCAGGGTTTTTAAAAAGATATCAGGAACGGAAAACTACAGCTATTTCACAAGGAAATCCAGACAGGGCTTCCCTGAATACAGGTTTTCATTCACCCAACACAAATTTTTATTCAGAAGAATCTGATGTTCAGCACAACACCATCTGACTGTGATGGCTCAAGACCCAGAGGCCCTGAAACAGAAGCAAGTTTTCTATTTGGGTATAACTCGGCATGGACCTCACTCTAGGTAGCTGGCAAAGAACACAGCCAGTGGTATGAGTATCAACTATGCCATTTGATCAAAGATCTCAGCACTGCTTCGTCCAGTTTGACATGCACCCAAACAGCAAAATCCAACATCTAATACTTGACAGACTCTCCACCCAGAAAATTCCCGCCAAATTACTGCCTTCCATCTTTTAAGATTTTGATGACTGACATATTGCTAAAGAAGTAATAAAGATTAATGTTACTTTAGACACAGCAAACAGTCTCTGGTAAGTTGTTATAATGCAGCTCCTGAAACTGGCACAAGTGTTGAGCCTACAGGCCTCAGGAGTAAAGAGATGACTAGGCGTCCCTTCCCACGCATCACTGACTGCCCAGCTTGTTTTCTCACACTTGGGAGGTGAGAAGGGAGAGCTGCTCTTTATGTGAGAGAAGCTGGAATGCACAGAGCTCCACCTGGGGATGGACAACGAGTCAGTTGGGAGCTCAGGGGTTAGATACAGAGAGAGGGCAGACCAACATGGGTGACATTGTAGCAGATGCCTGCTGCAGACAGCCTTAGCAGGAGGCAGTACACAAGGCCTTCTTCAGACAACTGGAAGAAGCCTGACGCTCCTGATACAAATGATTGAAGAGCCAGGAAGGGCAGGCGCCCTCTGCTGCACCTCATGCTTACAAACAAAGAAATAACTTTATGGCTGGGCCCAAAGAGTGGTGATGAATGGAGTTAAATCCGGTTGGCGGCCAGTCACAAGTGGTGTCCCCCAGGGCTCGGTTTTGGGTCCACTCCTGTTTAACACCTTTATTGATGATCTAGACGAGGGGATCGAGTGCACCCTCAGTAAGTTTGCAGATGACACCAAGTTGGGTGGGAGTGTTGATCTGCTCGAGGGTAGGGAGGCTCTGCAGAGAGACCTGGACAGGCTGGAGCGATGGGCTGAGGCCAACTGTAGGAGTTTCAATACGGCCAAATGCCGGGTGCTGCACTTGGGCCACAACAACCCCCAGCAGCGCTACAGGCTTGGGGAGGAGTGGCTGGAGAGCTGCCAGTCAGAGGGGGACCTGGGGGTGTTGATTGACAGCCAGCTGAACATGAGCCAGCAGTGTGTCCAGGTGGCCAAGAAGGCCAATGGCATCCTGGCCTGTATCAGAAATAGCGTGGCCAGCAGGGACAGGGAAGGGATCTTACCCCTGTACTCGGCACTGGTGAGGCCGCACCTCGATGACTGTGTTCAGTTTTGGGCCCCTCACTACAAAAAGGACATTGAATTACTTGAGTGTGTCCAAAGAAGGACAACGAAGCTGGTGAAGGGTCTGGAGCACATGTCGTACGAGGAGCGGCTGAGGGAACTGGGGGTGTTTAGTCTGGAGAAGAGGAGGCTGAGGGGAGATCTCATCGCCCTCTACAGCTACCTGAAAGGAGGTTGCAGAGAGCTGGGGATGAGCCTCTTTAAACAAGTAATAAGTGATAGGACAAGAGGTAATGGCCTCAAGTTGCATCAGGGAAGGTTTAGACTAGATATTAGGAAGTATTTCTTTACAGAACGGGTTGTTAGGCGTTGGAATGGGCTGCCCAGGGAGGTGGTGGAGTCCCCATCCCTGGGCGTTCAAGAGGCGGGTTGACATAGCACTTAGGGTTATGGTGTAGTTGGGATCTGCCAGTGCTGGGTTAATGGTTGGACTAGATGATCTTCAAGGTCCTTTCCAACCTAGATGATTCTGTGATTCTGTGAACTGGTCAGGGGTGTGAAGGCTGGGGGCTAAACTTAGCTTCAGTAACCATGAGATAGTGGAGTTTGGGATCCTAGGAGGAAGGAAAAGTGCAAGAGGCAGGATCACAACCCTGGACCTCAGAAATGCAGTCTTTGGCCTTGTTCAGAGATCTGCTTGTTAGAATCCTGTGGCATACAGCCCTGAAAAGAGGTCCAGGTGAGCTTGTTGATTTTTCAAGTATTACCTCCTCCAAGATAAACAGGAAAACAAGCAGAGGTTGACCAAAGAGTTCCTGACAAAAGTCAGATGTAAAAAGGAAATATACAGCATGTAGCAGCAGGGACAAATGATCTGGAAGAAATACAAAGATACTGTGTGTGCAGGTATGGGGTTAGGAAAGCCAAAGCCCACCCAAAGCTAAATCTGGTGAAGCACATGAAGGGCAACAAGAAGGACTTCCATGGGTGCACTGAATGGGAAGGGGGAGCTGGCCATAAAGGACAAGGAGAAGGTCGAGGAACTGAATGCCTTCTTCACCTTGATCTTTAGTAGGAACATCAGCCTTGCAAAACAAGTTTCAAATTAAAGACATCAAAACCAGGTATTACTGTATCTACAGTATATATGTATATATTTAAGAGAACATTTCTGCTAAATCAGAATACAAGGTACTGATAAGAATATTCTTAGCTGGAGCAGAGACAGTGGTCAACAGGAACTTATTTGCATACATAGTTTCTACCATTTATTGAAAGGAGAAGGTGGACAAGCCAGAAATGCACAAGTAACAGTCAAAATCATAGTTTCTACTACACCAAAGCAGTAGCTTATAGGTTAATAACTGATGACATAGACTAGATCAGCAAAGTTGTCACCACAGTCCTTTACATTTTCATGACCCTCACACAACTGTTCTAGCCAAAACCTTTACAGTAGAGTAGTAATGCACAATTCAATTCGTCTACTATTCATATAACAAGAACAAAAATACCTATTCACTTTCTAATGTGTATGCAAAACCCAGATGACTGTTACCCATTACTGTCGTGGGACTGAGTAAGCTACACTAACAGGAGGACAGGAAGCCAGGTTTGATAGAATCTGTTAGATGTCTCCTTTACAAAAAAACCTCTTTAGCCAGTTCAATTTGTATGGTACTTACACCCCCCTATGCAGAGAGTATGAAGTTACTGTTACTTTTTACCACGTGAAAAGTACATGTTTAAAACTCCCAGGCTGCATCACTCAAACCCTGCTCGAGAGCCATTCTGCCTTTACTGGGTTTTACTTCTCCGTGAGAATTCTGTCATACAAGTGGGAAGAATTTTGTTCTGATTTTGACCCACAGTTTGTGTCTTACCAGTACTATTCCTTGCACTTAAGAAGTGTGCTAAGGTTGTAAGTCACCATCTTTCCCTCATCTTTACTTTTCCATTAAAGGAAAGCACAATACAGTAATGCTTCTTATTAAGAATTTATTTTTCAAGAAATCAAACAGTTTCAAATTGCAAAACAACCAGGGAAGCAGAGCTCCAAAATTAAAGGATTTTCTATAATCCTCCAACAGCTGTTAGGGATCCCCCTCAATATATGCAGAATAATAGCATTAAATGGGCTACATCAAGTTAGTGTATTCATTCTCATTTTATAGATCTTACTGTTTTCACTACAAAAACCACCACAGTTTGTTGGTTATTACAGTAAGACAGTTACTGCCCTAGTTAACAGTCCTCTGCCTACAGCATATAACAAGGTCTTCTACAGCTTATATACTGTTTAAGTTACAAGTGATAAGGTACAGACATGCCATGGAACCCTAACTCTGCATTTCTCCATTTCTGCTCAGATTCTGTAACTGCTTGAAGATATATAATACCTTAAACATAGTAACAAATACTCTTCGGTTTGTATACTTACACTGATAGTGAAGAAGTATTTTAACAAAAATGAATTCTCTTCTTCCTGAGAATTGAACCTGAAACTTTTATTGCAGCACTGACCTCTGAAAATAATTCAGAAAGAGTACAGCTCTGTATGTTTTGAAATGTCAATGCAGCAATGGCTGTCAGTTAAGAAACTTAAAACTCAAACAACTCTATTCCAATGCAGAGAAGCCTTTACCACTACTAAACGGACACTTGTTACATCATCTTATTTTGGTTGGGTTTTGTTTGGTTGTTTTTTTCAGAAGCATGAACTACCTAATTCCTACAAGGAATGAAATAAGTGTCTTTTCACAGTTAGTTGCTATGGAAATAGTAGTTCACAAATGGACCTCTGTTGCAACAAAATGCAGGAACAACTCAAAAAAATAAGCTTTAAGTACAAGGCTCAGACAACAGACAACTTTCTGGGGACTAGTCCAAGACTTGTACCTCCATAAAACGGAACTTCTAACTTCCTAGTAATACATCAGACAGCCTCCCAGTTTTTATGTGCCCTCAAATAATTTTGACTGGTATCTACCCAGCCTGACTAAACGCGTGAAATTATATCTGCAGATTAATGTATCAGTTTGAATTTGATATTCCTTTCAAAAAAAACCTGTAACACCTACACTCTGCTTCAGTCTTTAAGTTTGAGGGACATGCATTCTTTTTAAAGGGAAAAAAAATAATCTATGTTGTACTTGTTCCTGATGTATACAGCCTGTGCCTCTAAAAGAACATTAATAGGTGGATAAATTTGCCACCACGTTTCTTCCAAGACATTCCATAGAAAGTCTGCTTTTTTTGCCTTGAATGATGACTCACACTCTTCATGGCTAGAACTGACAAATTATAGCAAACCTTTGAGACTGTTATACCTTTAATGCCCTTAGTATGGCCCTTCATACCTTCAGTGCTCCCCCCCCCCATCATTTTTTGATGAGAGACTGTTATACACCAAAATTCTATCTTCCACATGCTGAAGAGGGGAAGGATGTTATTAAAGAAGCAATAAAGCACTTGTTTAAAGCTACATTGGCCACTAAAGAATTCTTCTATTCCAATGATATTGACTAACAGATCTTGAATTTGCACTCCACCCATTAAGAAATAGAACTAGTATGGCATGTATTTTTAAAGAGAGGATGCAACTGTCAGGTCCCTTCAAAGGAAGTCTTTCTGTAGATAATAAACAAGACTTTTGTCTTCTTTAAATACAGTCAATAGTTTTACCATTCTAACAAGAACTTGAACTGTGAAGGGTTGCATATAAGATGAAAAACAGTCTGGAGAAACTGCTGGTTATCTTAGGGAAACAAGGAAAATTATAATTTACAGCTGTCCTGGATGTAAAAAAAAAAACCAAACAAACAACCCTTTCAATTACTAAAAGACATGGATAGATCAGATGCATTTTTCAGCAATCGAGTAATTCCTCTTCCTCGCATGGTACTTGCTCCATAAATGGCAGTCTTCACACCACATGGAGAATCACCTATTAAATTAAATACAGTTTGCAAATCAAATCAGCCTTCACAGCTTGCACAAATTAATGGAATTGTTCTTTGTATGCTGTGGAGCTGAACCTATTCTCTAATATAAAGAGACAGGGGTTGTGTCCTCTATAAACACCAAGACCATAAGATCTCAGAGTTTAATTCAGCGTGTGTTTTATATGCGAGAAAATAAGCTGCACACTCAGAATTCTTACAGTTATTTGTCTTGCAAACTTGATTCTGTTCCTCTGGAGATTAGCCATGAACTACTCCGATGCACTGAGCTCAAGTGCCTTCTCTTAAAAAAAATTTGTCTCCAAACAGAAGACTTTAAATGAGCAGTCTTTGTAAACTGAATTATAACAGAATACTTGCAACAAGTACTGCGTCTGCACATATGACAACTTAAGAGCAAGAAGAGTATTTTAAAGATGGCCCTGCCTCAAAGCACCTAAGCATATGAGAATGGACTTCACGTAGCAGAAAAAATAAGGGGGTATAAATCAGAGAGCAACATTTATAAGAAAAACTAAATTTTGAGAGACCTTTTTGACCACAAGATTGCATCCAGTAAGAAAAGGGCAGCTCTTTATGTTTGTGTCTTCAGAAATTCAATGAAATCCATATGCAGGAATAAGTGTAGCTCATGCAGAGCTGTTTAAGCTTTATGCCACTGACAGGCAACATTTAAGCCCAGAAATTTTAAAAAGCAGCAACTGGATTAAATTTAAATACCTCTTTACCCTTACAAATGTGAAAGTTTCAAACTCACAATTAGCAGGGACAGACTCTTGATCCTGACTTGGAGAAGCGAAATGTCTGTCACATCCAGAACCCTGAACCTTCATTTTCTGTATGAAGACACAAATGTTCAAAATAATATACGTCTTCTAAAATGTGCTATACACAACTATCCATGAAATCTACGAATTATGGTCAAAAGTGACAAGAAGTGTCCCAGCTAGTGATTATTTTTCTTTCGTTGGTCTGCCCAAGATATGTCACAAAAGACAGCATCCAAAGAGAAAACAGCTAATCTGAAATTGGCAAGTTTGAACACTCACGTTAACTAGAAATAAACAGGATGTCAGTCTGAAGAACCTGACCTGAAAACGTCCAGCATCCAGTATCACCATCTTGGTATTTCTGCTTTCACCATAATCAGAGTCTTGAAGAGGTAGGTGAGCTGCTGTCAGCGAGACTCCATACACACTAGCTAAAGATCTACTGATGCAATAACTTGACAAAGAAAAAAAGAAAACAAGAAAAGTATGGCTAAGAGGGCTGTAATGCTCATGTACAGAAGCACAGCATTTTTACTTCAACTGGAAAACAAGAGCAACCAGACTGACATGCACAGAGCAGATGACAGAGGGCAGAAGGACATTATTGCAGCAGCTAAATAGTTACACTGCATCCTTCCAAGACCACCAGCCTATTCTACAGCTACACATTAAATTAAAACAACTGCTGCCCCACGCTATCAAATGCAGCCACTTAGAAGTGTGAAAAGCAACATTTTTTTGCAAGGCATATCAGTACATAACAAGAGTTTTTTGAATGAAAGACTATTCATTATTATCTCTCTCAAAGTGCCTCTACTACTGATCGGGATCTTAAATGGCATTTCCTTGTTTCCCTTTTCCCACGCCAAAAAGATTACAGAACCTTACGTATCTACATTATACGTAGGGCAGTATAAAAGTTTCTAAAGTAGAGATATACTAGAATATACTGAGAATTTTTCAAATACAGGTATACTAAACCTCTGAAGAAAAACAGTGAATTCTAATGTAATTAACACTTCCCTCAACTCTCCAATAGTGAGTGGAGGTAGTGAAAGGATGACTACAGTGATTGAATGAAATTACATTACATCTAATTGTTAAGACTTATAGCATACTGCTAAGCCATACAAACAACAATGGAAGTTACAAAGAGAACAAAATCTTGGGGATGGAGGGAATAACTAAAACTCAAGATCTACCACTACAGTGCTCCCAGCAGCCAGAGAAGTCAGAGCCAAAAACATGCATCTCTAACAAAGTAAACAGTCACCATACTGGAGGTAACTCCTTCGCAATACTCACGCAATTTTCTTACAGGATGCCAAAGCACAGCAGACTATATCATTCTCTTCATGCCACTTGCACCTACATGAAATGAAGTTCAGGCTTATTTCAGAAGCATCTACATTGTTAATCAACATGAATAGTTGGTCTGGTCAGAAGGAACAAGAACAAATATTAAATATGTTATCTTTTTGTCTCAGTGACCATATAGTGCCTTTAAAATTTCAGAGGACCAGTATTCAAAAACTAAGTTCTAAGTGGTTTATGCAGAGTTAAAAGGCACGCTTCACAGGCAAACTGCTTCACGCTAAGGAGGGGGGAAGGGTGAAAAGAGAATCCTAAGAGACAAATGGGAATTTAAAGGTAACAATTTGAAGTTTCCCATTAATGTAAAATACTTCCTCTTAGTATAAGCATCCCCACTTTCCTCTCCAAATATGTGTTTTAAAGTACATTTGTCCATTCTTGTTAAGGTCTCCCTCTAGTGTGAAGATACTCATGGAAATGGAAAACTGTCTGACTATAAAAAGATAGTGACACTGATTATTGCAATGGATCTTAAAATCCATAACATAAACAGGATAATTTTTCTTTTTTTAAATTACTAAAATTTGAGATCACATTATTGGTTCTTACTTAAAACAGTGGCAGAGGAAAAGTTACAAGTATATTTCTAAGTTAGCTGCATCAATATTAAATATTTCCCCGCAACACCACAAGCTACATATGACTTCTTTGTACAAACATGGAAGAATCTGAAAAGCAGGAAAAGCTTTAGTGTTCAAGACATTAGGGAAAAAAGAAAAAAGGAAAAAGTCCTACAAAGTAAATTGGATTCCAGATTTGTAATTAAAAACATTCATTCCAGAAGAAGAAGATAGCATCTATCTTATGCTTGAGAACTTGGTTGATACCACTGGCAAACATACCTTGTCCCTCATCACAGTAGCAGGATGAGGCATTGGATGTATAGCAACAGCCAGGTCCCATCCAAATTATGCTTCCAAGAGAGTCTGAATCTTCCCACTTCTATGATTTCCCGTTAAATATCACAATATATTTTACTCCCATTTTTCACCCCCTCCTTTAAATTAGGCCCTAGACTCCGCATTAAAAAGCCATCTATCTTTACACGTCTTTTGGGAAAGTATTTTTCATTTCCAGTTGTACTCATGATGTCACAAGAAACATTTCTGATATGAAAGCTTACAGAATATTCAGTCCTGGAAGCATACAAGCTGTATGTAGGGCACCAAGACACATCAGGCTAATAAATGTTTCCACAAAGAAGAACCCAACATACCTGGTATTACTGGAGAAATCCCACAGGAAGACATCCAGTTCTTTACACACCCAAGTCTTGGATGGCTCCTTTTGGTGTTTCTTCTGGTACAGTTCTGTTACCAGGTCTTCTACAGCAAGAAGCTCCAGATGGCTCTCAATGCCTGTAGCTCAGAGAAAATCCAGGTCAGGAAAACAAGAGTCAGTGAATATTCTGCTCAACTCACTTCTCAGTCAGTCCCTGTTCAGTGGCCAGCCTCTTACCAGAGCATCAAAGCTCTTGTAAACCTTAACAAGTTATTCCACCAGTGGTTTTAATAAAACCTAGCTTCCTAGCAAAGTGGGTCATCTTGTATTTCCCTAATATTCTCCATCTCAGTAATTATGTATCCTACTTGTGGACCACCTCTCCACAGAAGCTGTTACATTTTCCCCTGTGTTACCATACACTCACCTTCGCAGTAATCTCACTGCCTGTAACGCTCCTTTAACTGGCTGAGCAAGAAACAGTGTATGTTATGCTACAGATCTGCTCATTAGCCAGTTAGAGCTGATCATACCACGGGTTTACTGTCACTGACGAGGAGGAAAAGAAGAGGGAGAAGCATGCAAAGTAGTTCTAGCTATCAGTACCATCTTTTACTAAACCTTTGAGACCCAAAGATTTTCAGACAAATACAGCTGTCCATGATTACATATCCCTTCTTTCTTGGGGGTAGGCCATAAATGATCCATTTCCCACCTGTTATGCTGGCCATTCGATTGAGACACCAGTTAATTCGGAATCGGTCATCAGACTAGAGGAAAGAAAATTTCAGTCACGTTGAAGTACAGTATATAATTCTGACATCTGCAAGACTTCTGACTACGTCTGACAAAGTCACCTCCAAAACAAAATTCAACGTTTGTGGGACTGAATGTACACCCTTCTTGAAAGTTCTCTTGAAGAGGAACTAAATGCCACAGAGGCCTTCCAACCAAACCCCAGGAGAAATTCTGGACTAATGTTTGGGGACAGGTTAAACATTAACCCATACTACAGGTGTCTCCACTAAGTGCTCTGAGATTTTTTTTTCATGCATATTTCTTCACAGCCCTGTATTTATGGATGGAGCCTAAGACCTTGACCTTGCCTGCCATTTTAACGAGTAACATTAAGCTCAAATGGAATCAAAACATCATACAGCTGTCAAACACCTCTGAATCCTAATATTTTGTTTTGCTCATTGGCAAATGAAACTTGAGCAAAAATTAAGATGTACAGTATTCTCATGGGGAAAGAGTAATAAAACCATAAAAACATCCCTTAGAAAAGCAGGACTGTGTGACTATTATTCAGAACAATCAATTTAAGACAATCTTAAAAGCCCTTAACCTAAGTCAAAATGATGTCAGAGACCAAGTGAAATGTTCATCAGTAGACCAAAGTGCAGGCTGAAAATAAGAAGGCAGAAAATTAGTCTCTGCTTTATAAAAAGGTTAGCTTCTAGGGACCATTTCTTCCTGCATGGAATTGGGAAACTTTGGAAAAAGAGTGTCTTTTCCCACTCATTAGGTTTTAGAGTTAACTATCTCCTTAGTCATCCAACAGAAGTGAAATTAGAGGCTTTGACTTAGAGCATCTTACTTTGACCTTGACCTCGACCATACCCTGCAGTAGAAGTGAGGCCAAACACCTCTGACTGGCTGGACAAACTCAAGAAGTTCCCGTAAGACAACTGCATAACAAGTACGTGAAAGATGAAATCCAGATATAGGGATCCTATGAGTGCCATCACCTAATGAAGGGGCGGGACAGAGGAAAAAAAAATTGTAAGAAGTCCTGCTTCCTTAATTGATACAGTTTCCCCCCCCCTTTTGTATCTTTTTATATACATATGTGTATACACACAAACACACACACCTCCTCTCCACATACAGTGTCTGTGATTAAGCTATGAAAACCTTGCTCTGTCAGCAGAAGACTGGTGGGTTTGGGCTGTGAGCAAACACACCCACACTCACCCCTTTTAAAAGGCCGTTACCTAAGTATTTGACATAGGAAAACACGGGCCAAGTTTGTTCCCTCTGTACAGAAGGGAAGGAAGCGTCCTAATAGAAACAAACTGGAATCTATAAACACTACTTAAGAGTCACAAGGGAAACAAGGCAGGCCAAGCCAGACATAACAATGGCATAAATACTTTAACTTTGTTGATATATGTAAAGCTGCAAAACACAACTTTTAAATACAAACTAGTACCTCTGAGTTACCCTGTTACGAATTAGCACTTCGTGCTAAAGATACACACAAGGACTATCAAGGGAAGGACGCTCTGCTCTAATGAGCTTGAAAGCATTTAAAGCTATACAGTGTTGTCCCATTTAAGAAGAACATACTGCTGTTATTATTGAATTAAAATAGGAAGACAGAACACAAATAACTCTGCCATTGACAAAACCGTTTTGGGTGAAGTGTTCTGCCATTTGCGGGTACAAGAAACATATAAAAGGTGACTGCAACAAGCTGCTCTGTCACTCCTTTCTCTTTGAATCTTGACAAGTTCCCAGAAGGAGGAACTGTAGACTTACAAAACATTTGGATAAAGATCAGATAAGCTGAGTCTAAAACTGTACGCCTTTGCATACCATTCTTTTTCTCCATTGATACTCACTAGCAGCCTGACAGTGGTACCGAAAACCACGTGGTGGTTCTTCTGCAGAAGAGCAGGGGAGACAGGAGAAACAGAACAATCATCATCCAACGTCCACAATGACAGATCTTAACTCTCAACTACACACCATAGTTTCATGTACAGAAAGGAACAGCTTCATCTTCCCTCGTGGCCTTGTGCAAGTGCCACAATTATTTTTGAAAATGTTATTTTCAGTTATATGCATTTTAAAAAAGAAAGTATATTATATAATGTGTGTGTTTAGGTCCAATCAAGACAAACATTCATTGGCATGAAATATAAAGCACAAACATCTGAAGGTCCTTCCTGGATTTCCTGCCACAGTTCTGACGCTTAAGTCCATCTCTTCAGAAACAATCAGCACCGCTCCGATATTTTAAGAAGTCCAACCACTTATAGTCAAAGAAATTACCCTGTCTCAATACCAGAAATCTAATCTGGGTAGTAGTAAGTGACACTAGAAAGCCTCCCTCTCACCCCAAAGCAAGATAAACTACTCATCTCCCTTCCTTGGAACTCACCTGGATCTATGAAGTGATGGAAATCGGCCATTATGCCATCCTGTAGGGAGTACTTGACGCACCCAATCTCGCAAGGAAGGAAGCGCTGTTCACAGTAGGACGGCAGCTTGCCATGGCTGTAAATGTTCAGGAAGTAAAAGATGTCTGCAATCACAGCTGAAAGAAAAAAAAAGAGCCTCCACAGGTTACAGCAAGTCATCCTGGCCTCTCTTCATCCAGCGAAAGCTTCAGTGCACTTTATCATATGAGTGAGTAAAGTAAGGTAATGATCAAGTAAAACACACAGATCTTTCTCTGTATCTGAGATGACAAGGTAACTAATACTTATGCAAGTCAGGAATATTGGTAGTCCAGGTACAACCTTCCATAGATGCTACTGTGTGTAGAGATCACCCAAAATACAACCAATTAAAAAAAATAAAGAAAAAAAAAATCAACCCTCAAACGCACAAGAATATTAAGAGGCCTGGAATCCAACAGAAACTACCATTCCTTTTTATGATAGGTCTCCTCACCCTTTAGGAAAATAAGGTTAGGAGGAGAAAAAAAAAAAATCAGTACCTGCAAAGCAGTCTCACAAGCTCAATTCAGTAACTTACACAAGTCAAATGAGCTGGTAATAATCTTCTGGGGTAAGAGGATATGAGAAGTCTGCTAATTAAAAGGATTGTTTCTCTATCGCTAAATGAGCTCCCAAAGAAGAACACCCAAGGCAAATGTTAAGAAATAAATTTATTGTTTAATAATTTTAAAAGTATCAACTATGAAAAATATTTCATAATACACCTTAATCCTTCTCTTCATGTGTGTCACATAACATTCTCACTGAAGTTTAAGATAGCTATTTAATCCTTACCCTGAAGTTCTGCCCCTCATCAAAATTCCTACTTGCTCTACTAAGTAACAGAGATGCATAACTGTTGTTACACAGAAACAATGCTGTATGCCAGTCTTTGGGGCATTTAACACCAGTTGAACTAAGCTTGAATGCTGGTGCTCTCTCTGTCACATCCCGCTCAGATGAGGGAGACAAGTGACTCAGATTCGCAAATCCCCAACAGAGTGGACGATGGTGAGACAAGTCTCAAAGTTCAAACACTTATTAACTACCCACAACGTACTAATTGAACTAAGTATATACATTTATTAACTACCCACAAAGTACTAATTGGCTAAGTATAGAGCAAGTTGTGTAAGCAATACAGTATGTCTAATGGTAGTGAAGGAAAAATGGGAAAAAGGAAAGGAGGGAGATAGAGGGAATAGAGGAACAGAGATCACCAGTCTGGGTTTCTGCGTCGATTCCACCAGCGAGGGTTCCAGGAGGCATCCGTCTTCTTCGCTTCACTGCACTCTCTCCGGTGCCCCCCCCTTGATTTATACCCACTTTCCTTGGGTCCATCCTCTAGGTCGACCCACATACCTACGTATCCCATGTACAGGGAGGGGTAAGGTGTTTCATGGGATGATGTAATTAGCATGATCATGTTAGTCTTCGTTAGCATATTGAGGGATGTTAACTTTAATATGCATTTTGTGGATAATGAAGCAAAGGTCATTCACCAGACAGATGGCCCTTGAAATCTGGCCAGGTGCACCAGAGCAGAGCCGTCCTGTCTCCACAGGGCACCCTCCTCCAGCTGCATCCTGTGTTATTTGGGCAGCTTCGACCTCCACACCATCCACCCCATGACTCTAGTTTCATCTTGCGAGTGTTTGAGGCATTCTTTAGCTCGGAGGGCCTCAACTTTTCTCTCTTTCTCAGGCTGTTTTTCTCAGTCCATGTTTCTCGCAGGCCTGGTTTTTTGTCTCTCACACTCCCACATGGGTCTTAAACTCTGCAAGCTGCAGGGTAATAGGAAAGATATTTCTCCTACCCAAGTGTGAACTGCTTTCCTTATGAAAGAGAAGGATATAGCTACAGGGAACCATACAGGACTTCTACTGAGAAATATTAAGGACCACCATCACAACATGCATCTCAGTTACCCCTTATCATTATCCCTCTTGTTCAGTTTAAAGATTGATCATGTCAGCTCAAGCCACCATGATCAACCCGATCAAATTTGCATCACAATGACAGGGGAGCACGACCTCTGGCAGGAAGGATGCTAACAGGTATCATGCTTTTTATGAAGCTACTTTTTCCTGCCTCTCCATAACCATGACAACGAGAAAATAATTCAAGACTTGTTCAGTAAAAGGCTTGAGCTGAGACTTAACCACACAATAGATATAGCTTATATTAACTGGCTGCTTTACTTATCTTGTAAGCACTAACATTTATCATTTTTCAGAATAATGTAATATTCACTGGGGAAAAGATTACAGATGTGTTCATTACTCAATTCTAATTAAAACATCAATTTGAAGATGGTGTACAGATAAGAAAAGTTTAGTTTTCAAGAGTTCTTTCAATAAGGAAGCAAGCCAGGATGTTATAAAAGCACTGACAAAGTACATATCCCCTCTTTTATTCTCCCAAAGAGGCCAGGTCATCGTTTTATTTAACACTTGTACCACACAAGTTTTGAACTTCAATATCTAACAACTCTTCACCCTTTAAAATCAGTACAAGTATTCTTTTATGCTGAACTTGGATTAGTTCTTGCAAATCATAAATGTAGAAGTTGAAGAATTACCTTTTTCTTAAAAACCATGAAATAATTGTAAAGAAACTATTAGTGGCTATACTCCCATCAAGCTAAAAAAACAAAAGATAGGATTACTTGGGGGGGGAGGGACAGGACAGACAGATGAGGACATTTGCACTGACTTCCCTCCATACCACAAAAGACCTTTTTACAGCAGGAGACCATTAGTTTAAAGCAAACAGTTGACACAGATGGCTATTAGCAAAATGTAAACAACCTTTGTATAGCTACCATTGAGAATATCTATAAAGGGCAAGCTTTTATCTACCAGGATCAACTGTTTTAAGATTACTATACCCTGGTCATTCTTCCAAGACATAGCAGAGGCATCTGGAAGAGAAGCAACAATGGACATCTTTGTGGTCAGACAAGCAGGAACTGGATCAGCCAGATTACATGTCTGGAAAAGATGAGAAAGTTAAAAAAATCAAGAGAGTCTACTAACCCCCAATAAAGTCCTTCACCTCCTTATATTAGTGGAAAACTAACGTCCGCTAACAGTTACGGTTAGGTGGAACAACTGCGCAGTTTATGTACAAGTGCCTGTGTACTTGCAGACCAGGAAGGCGAGATTCCTCTTCTAACAGAAAGAGATAGGTATCTTAGTACCTCAGTCAACCCACTACAACTGGAAAGGACTACCGCTAAATTTACAAAATGTAATTAAAAAAATAAATTGTTAGGTTCAACCACTTGTCACAGGTGAGGAACTTTTCAAATTGGAATTTCAAAAATTTTTCCGTAAACTTTATGAAAAAGTTTGACACACACGTTAGTTTCCTTTGACTAGGAACTGAATTCATGAAAAGCTAATAAAGCCTCAAGGAAGTCATCAGATTGCTCGGGCACAGAACAAGTAAGAGAGGCACATATGCCCATTAAGCATTGCAGATCCATGCAAACAATAAGCTTTTAAGAGGACAGGAAGAGAAACCTCGTAGGCTTATAGAATTCAAACATTCAAGACCCAAATTGGGAATAACATCACATCTAGGTACACTAATTCCAGATGACCATTTTAGCCAAAGTTTGTTGATTATCAGTTTGAAATATTTAAAATAAAATGAGGAATTAGTCCCATCCAAATAAGCTTAAGTCATCTCCAAAAGATGACCGAGATCTTTCTCTACACAAAATAACTGTGGTTGTCTGTGTACAGGGGTGTGATTAATAAATTGAGATCACGTATAATCTTGTACATACACACTCCCCTATTTCCACTGACAGGCAATAAGGATGATGTTCTTTATTTCAGTAAAGCAATTATTTCTTTCCCTGACTACAACTTTTTAAAATGCTACCGCTTGTGGAAGCGAATACAGAAGCCTCCATTTATGACTTAGTTGTCACTTCATGTAGCTCTCCATTATATATGAAAATAGAGCTTCATTAATTACATACCACTAGCCTGCTAAATAACACAACGATGCTCATGTTTTAAACAGCTCTTTCCCATACAGGCAGGCTCCGAAAATCAGAAAATATTGCCTAACATCTCCCTACTAATCTAGATTGACTAGATTAACTAATCCAGATTTACTAGTTACTCCAAACTACAAACATCCTGTCATTCTATCCAGCATCGTGTAAGCGTTTTAAAGTCCTAAAATTTACCTCACCGGTAATTCGTAGTTTATAGTCAGTAACTAGCAATATGGGATAAAGAAGTAAATGCAGCACTATCCATTTACTCAATCAGGCTCTTTGCTTTGACAAACAAGTTTTTACACTGCCAACCAAGACTGGAATAAAATAAGCTTTCTGACACCTCACATAATTCAACCTCTGAAGCAAACTATGCTTCAGGGAACTGCTGAGAGAGACAGATAGAAAGGGAAGGAAAAAAAAAAAAAAAAGACATCCCAACTCCCACCTTTTCTAGACAGTGAATAGTAGAAGGGATCTGTTTAGCACTATTTCTGACCACAACCATACTCAGCCTAACCCAACAGATTACTTCTACATTGTGGGATTCTTCATTGTCCTCCACCATAGCTTTACTGTTCTCTCCATAATCAAACCAACCTAAAAATAATGGCAAGGTATAATTATTCTTTTTGTGCATAGGTTGCAACACTTCATTGACCTGGTCCACCACGCAGCTACTCAAGAATGCCAGATCAGTTGCATACAAGATGTGGTTTCAGGACTCCAGACAAGAACCACCTAAATTAAAGACATTCACAAAGCAAAAGCAACATGAACGTATGACCAGAAGTCATACCAATTTACAGTATTATAAATAAAAGAAACATTCTAATAAGCCAGTGACTGCAAAATACTGTGAAACATATAACAAAGTTGTTAGAGAACTACATTTTACTGGTAGAAGAGCCCAATGGAACAAGCCGTGCTGGTTTAAAACACTGTAGCGTATTCTCACCTTTAATTCAAACCAGAACAATTTTCTGCATAACCTTTGTAACGGTACAGGCTACCACAGCAGCCCTAACCTCCACAGGTTGGAGGCTACAGAGAGCGGGTGATCTTCCATAGCATCACAGCTGACCAAACCTCTCATTAGCCACACTGAAGGGTGTTCCTTTCTCAGCATTTACCTCTTTCACGGCCTTCTGAGAGCGCTTCTTTTCATTCCACTTACGAGCCTTCTCTGTATATGCCATCTTTTCTTCCTTAGTCAGCAACTTGAAGGAAAGCAAATTGTTAAAAGGTTTTTATTGCTTCCTTCTAGTAGTCCCACAAACCAACAAACCCCATGTAAGAAACTAATTGCACATTTCTAAAGGACATTATCAATGCTTGGCAAGAACTGCCAACTGCTAACATCATCTCAAACATTTCCAGTAGCTTTCTCCCTAACAAAGCCATAAGCTTTTGTCCAAAACACCTGGCAAGCACAGGCTTCTGAAGCATCTTCAGACGGGGGCCAACAAGCACTGGGCCACCACCACCACAAACAGGAGGTCTTCCGAAAGGACTCCTGCCAGCCACGGATGCCACTCCCCATGGCACACAAGCCAGAGCTGCCCCCCGCAGCTGAGAGGAGGCCGCCGTAGCTTGTGCTTCTTCGCTAGAGCCAGCTGAAGCCCCTCAACATACTCCCTTGAGCCGCTAAACATACGGCAGCTGAGCCGCCAGCTAGTTCACCCTCTGAGAAAGGCCACGCCGTTTTGCGTGTGCGGTGTGTGTGCCCCGCCACCTGCCCTGGCGCACCGCTCGGATGCGCCCGGCGGGGGCTGCTGCCCCACACGGCAAGAGGCAGGGAGCGGCTCCGTGACCCACGGCCCCGGCACGCTGCGGCTGGAGCGGGGCCGCGCCGCGGGGCTCCCCCGGCCCGCCCCGCCATTAAGCGGCGTTAGCCCTCTCACCGCCCACGCCTGGGAGCAGTAGGGGACGGCGTCCACCACGCCGGTCACGGGCAGCCCGCGCCGCCGCAGCTCGGGCAGCTGGTCGCGCACGAAGAAACCGTAAGGGCTGCGGAACCCGCTGCGGGAACCCCCGCGGTGCGCCATGGCGACGCCCGCAGACCTCGCCGGGCCTCGGGCTCTGCCCGCCACGCCTGAGCGGCACCGGGTCTGGCCGGCGGCCCGCCTCCCCGGGCGCGGCACACGCCCACCCTCGCTGTTTGGCGGGAAGGGGAGGTTAACTGTGGCACGTTACCGCCCGCCCCCCCGGCCTTTTGGCGGGAAGGGGAGGATAACCCTTACACGTTAACGCCCGCCCTCCCTCATGGATGCCGCCCTCCCTCATGCATGTCGCCCTCAGCCGCGGGCTGGGCGGCCTCCTCAGGGGCGCGGGCACGCTGCGGGCCTTAACTGCCACCTCAAGACAGGCCTTCAGGAGAGCATGGCAGGGTTGTTTGTTGGTTTGGGGTTTTTTTTTTTTAAATGTTCTTTGGTGCTGCAGGATAAGAAATACCTGACGGTCGCAATAGCTTGCACCAAGTTCTCATAGACATTCAAAAATGCAGGCTCCTCACCTTCAAAAAATGGGAATATACTGATTTTTCAAAGTAAAAGGGTCATACTCCTCTATATCCTCTCAATCTGAATAATGTTATATACTAAATTTAGTAAAATCCTTACAAAGAGTTGTGCTGCATTAATTTATGCAGGCAGCTGTGTTCACATCTATAAACAAACAAAAGAAGAGAAGAAGAGACCAACTGGAATTCCATATCCCAAATACATCAACTGGTACATGAGACTTATGAAAATATTCAGAGATCATTGTTACTGGTTGCAGCTACGTCACCTAGGCCAAAAGCAGGCATCCTACTGCATCTCGCTGTAGGGCTGGGCATTGGCGGGAGAGGTGCCTGTGCAGCACGCCCCTTTGGCTCCCGGCGTTCCTCTCCTTCCGAGCTCACAAAAGAGCTGGTACTCCGTGAGAGGAGATGATCATGGTGATGTGCCTACTCTGACGCTTGCAGTAGTGCTCAAAGCGCTACCAGGAGCTGGGGTCCTAGGTGAGAACAGGGGGTGACAGATAGCAGGGGTAGGGGCCCAGGAGGTGCAGGAAGGAGTGGGGGAAGAGGTGAAGACTAACTTCAGTTAAGAGGCCTGGGTTTGGTTTTGAGCGATGTGGTAGAAAAGTGGAGGAGATGAGAGGGCGTGCATGTGCTTGGAAAGGCAAACTTGCTTATTAAAAATAATTAGTGAGCTCGTGTTAAACAAAACTGAGGCTGCTGTCCATACTCTTTTTCTGTTTTGGCATTGTTTTTTGTTGCATTTTTTTTTCCCTTTCATCTATCTCATTGACACTTCCTTCACTGAAAGATTGCATGGTGAGTCACAGTTCAGATAAGGTAAAGGCTGGAAATAATCTGATCTGTATCATCTTGACGAGCAGAATGAGATGCTTCCCCCCTTAAGCTTTCTATTGATCTCTCTCAAAAAAACGAATGATCTTCACTGACCATAGTAAAAAAAGGAAATTAGCAGGGCAATAACCACAACTGGCTTTAAAACAGAGTTTAATGAGTTTACAGAAGGGATTGTGAAATCTGGTTGCCTGGAACAGAGGACCCTGTGTTTGACCTGAGACAGGGTTACTGAAGTGGCAATGTTGGCACAGGCCTTGATTAAATTCTGCCCAGGTTTTGCTTGTCCCAGGCATGTGATGTCTCCCACATTCCTCATCGCTCCTCTTGTCTTTTGGGGGATGTCCTTCAGTTGGTTGCAGTTCCTGCAGAGCCTGCGTAGTGCAGCAGAACAAGAGCTAGCACGCTGCTTCTCATGCAGCCATCTTCTGTGGAGTTACCCAGACAATCTCGATAAAAACAAATGGTGTAGCCCTGAGTTGGAAGATTCTTTCCAATCCTCTATCCCAGAGTTCCCTTGAATTTACTGTAAACCTAGACATGAGGATGAAAACGGTGATAAAACACTTACATGCATTTCCAAATCACTGTAAAACTCTGCCTGTCCTCCTCAGTCTAGCTGCTTTTTTCATCTTCTGGTTAGGTAATGTAAGTCTGTTTAGCTCCAAAGGAGGTAGCTGTTGTTTAGGCTTAAATACGATTGTGATTGTGTTAGCTGATTGTGTTTGTCACTGCTGGAACTGCTGGCAGGTAAGGTCAGATCAGATTGCTCTTGCGTCTCACTGGTGGATGGTTTCTCTGAGGGTTAAAAAATGCTGGTGCAGTTTAGTCTTCTGGAGGCTATTTTGTCTTGCTCAAATCCAGTGAAATGGTTTGTTTTATGTTTATGAACCACTTATTGAATTTACTGTTAAACATATAGGAGTAGTCAATCACATGGTTAAAAACGTATAAAATTGTGGTGATGTAAACTCAATGAGAACAGGTGAGCGTTTTTAAAGTCAAAAGCTTTCACTGCTGTGGAAAATAATTTATATTCCAGTCTAGTTCCTGATACATTAATGCTAAATCTCTGAGGAGAGACTGCAAGAAATAACCTGTATCTTGTAAATACAAACTTAGGAGGAAAGGAGAGTATTTACTGTTATATTACTGTAAGAGTTGTTGCTAGGAGTGCATCTGTGCACATTTGTTTTACTTTCCTTCACACCATGCGTGCAGCTTTGGGACCCACCCTTTAGCAGCCCTTCCTTTTAAAGAAATTCAGATAATGTGTGCATCAACAGTTTGAAAAACACAAGGCTCTAGGAATAGCTCTCCTAGGGCTAGAGGTGTGGTTGGAAAATAAAATTCATAAGCAGTGAAGAAAGGATTTTCCTGGGGTGGAGGGCAGAGAAAAAACAGGGAAGAGATCATCTTCAGAGCACCATGTCATCAGTATTCTTCCCCAGTGCCCTAAGGAGAGCCCAGTGCCTCTGAAGGAATCGTGTTTTAACTCTTTGATTGTCCGCTGTTTAACTTAGCTGGCAAAGGAGTTCTCTGGACCATTTATACTGATTTGCAAATAACTTTTCTAGCACTGGGGCCGTTCCAGCAGATAAAAGCAAATGTTGTGCCAGTATTTATATATTACTTTTTTTTTTTTTAAAGCACTTAATTCAGTGAAATGACTTGATATGCCAACACTTAACCCAAGGTACCTGGCCTTGGAAACTCAGCTCCAGAATTAGGGGGCTCTGCTTTCCCATCAATGCATGGAGTTTGTCAGATATCTCAAAATAGGGTCTACGTACCCTAGTACTGTGTAGAGAGAAAAACTGTCTGAAACTTTTCTACCAGTATTTTCATTCATTCAGGATTCACGGCTATAATCTTTCCAAGGTATGTCTTACAGTTGTTTGTTGGAAAGAATGGGCAAAATTATCCTAAAAACCATGGCAGTGCCTACATCTACTGCTACCCACTTTGCCTGCTGGTATGGGTCTACAGCACTTTCCCACAAAGTGAAATATTTGGTGTTTATGTTAGAGGAATCAGGCCAGATCCGTCAGCCCAAGAGAGGTGAGATGGATGCAGCTCCACGCTCCCAGGTCCAACTGAAGCGAGGTTGAGCATGTACTTCCAGTCTAACATGCCAGCTCCTCCTGGGGTTTTGCCATTAGCATTGCACCATCTGCTCCTACCTCCCTGGCTCTCAGGGAACATCACCTTGCCAGCTAGTCCAGCTTGATCGCGACTAATGCTGACACGCTCACTCGCATGCTCGCTCCTGCCGGTACCACTGACGTAAAGGCTTCTGAGCCCTGGTCTGCTCTAGTGGATGGCACTTCTTGGCACTGACTCGGGTCTCTCCAGCCACTGGCACCCAGGCACACGGTACCTGCCGTACCAGCCCAGCTTCTGGCACCCAGACCCTCACTCGCTCCAGCCGCTGGTCCCGTAGACATGTAGGGGCCCCTATGACCTGCAGGTCCCGTTCCAGTTGCTGGCACTTCAGTCAACTCACACCCATCTCTCCAGGCACACAGGCTCTCCAACCCATGGCTTGACTAGAAGTTGGCCCTCAGACCCCCATACACCACATACGCCCAAAATAGAGAGTTCTTCACTCAGGAAAAGAGTTACAAAGGAATTTAATAAGAAGATAGGAATGGGCTGTGCTGAGCAGGTGCAGGGTGTGGCAGACAAGCACATCACCCAGCAAACTGCTCACACACACCTGGCCCTTTCTAACCCCTTATCCCTCTATTTTCCCACATTTGTTCCTTCCCAAATCACCTAGATCTCTCCCTTCCTTTGCCTTTGATTCCTCCCCTAAGCATCCCATAAGAAGTCTTGTGCAATCCTGAAATGCTCTTCCCTTGCATCCCATAATGTGTCCTATATCTGCAGGCTGCAACCCCCCTCAGTCCTGAAGTTGCTATGGTGTTGACTCATCTTGATGGGCTTCATGCCTGCACCCTGGGGCTGAGGCTTTCCTGGAACAGCCCTGGGAGGGGCCTGGACAGGTCTTCCCTTCCTCTGAGTCCTTCCTTGGGGTTCCCATCTGCCATTGTGTCCCTGTGCTCCTCTGAACTTGTGGAGATGGGCCTTTGATGGGCTGAGGGCCTGAGAGGAGCCAGGGCAGGGGTATTACTTGGGCTACACCCATGCTGTTGTCTCGCAGCACTCCTTTGTGGCGTGTAGGCAAGCTTTTATCACATCTCACAGTTCATGTCTTTCTCAGCCTGGTTATCAAGGTTTTAAACCTACAATTTCCCTGGAGAGTGATACAAAGTGGGAGCTTTGCCTTTCCAGTCCAGTAATTATTATTGTTTCGTATGTAATGTATAAACATTTCAGGGATCAGAACCTGCAGGCTTCCCCTTCCCTAGGTGAATGACTTAACTAGTAAGCTCCAGCCATCAGCCTTCTCTTGGTCTCACTCCTTTTGACCTAATGAATCTGGGGTTTCTTTTTGAACAGTGCCATACCTGCAGAAGGAGTGGAGGGTGCCTTGCTTCTCAGCTGTGTGATTAAGGATGTAACTTTGAACACCTAAGAGTCAGGAGGCCTTTTTACAAAAGGTAAGCCATATCCCCTCGCCTTGTCCCCTTGCCTGTCTTTGCAGGGTTTTGCTGAGTGTCAGACCTATTGTGAATGTTCTGGATCAGGCCTCACAGGTGGTATCAGCATCTTTCTTCCAGGTTTGGGGGGGAACTCAAGTGAGAGCTGCTATGCTTGTGACTGTACTTCAGAAATAGTAGTTTGTGCTGGGAGTTGCAGTGTGTGTGGCTTTTGTTTCATCTATCAAAAGCAGAGCAGAGTGGCGCAGCGGAAGCGTGCTGGGCCCATAACCCAGAGGTCGATGGATCGAAACCATCCTCTGCTAATGTGGCATTATTTTCTTTTGAAAATTTGTGGGTTAGGACAAAGACAGTTTAATAGGTAAAACAAAAGCCGCACGCACAAGCAAAGCAAAAGAAGGAATTCACTCACTGCTTCCCGTTGGCAGGCAGGTGCTCAGCCATCCTCACGAGAGCAGGGCTCCATCACACGTAACGGTGACTTGGGAAGACAAATGCCATCGCTCTGAACGTCCCCATATTCATCTTTTTTCCCCCAGCTTTATATGCTGCGCGTGACGTCATATGGTATGGAATATCCCTTTGGTCAGTTGGGGTCAGCTGTCCCAGCTGTGTCCCCTCCCAGCTTCTTGTGCACCCCCAGCCCACTCGCTGGTGGGGCAGGGTGAGAGGCAGAAAAGGCCTTGACTCTGTGCAAGCACTGCTCAGCAATAACTAAAACATCTCTGTATTACCAACACTGTTTCCAGCAAAATCCAAAACACAGCCCCATGCTAGCTACTATGAAGAAAATTAACTCTACCCCAGCCAAAACCAGCACAACCTGTTACAAGATATGTGGCAACCAGCTGTGTGGTACAGCTGTATCCCCTCTATACCATAAATTGCAAGTATCTTTAATACCATGGGTCCAGTGAAACCACCACATTGTTCCAGTATCCTGGACAAATACCGGGACATCCTTAATAGCTGGTAAGACTACATTTTCAGGTGGAAAATGGGGACCTGGCTGCGACAACCCAGACGTATGTAAGCCTTAGCTTGGGTGCTTGTTAGACATCTGTTAGAACTCTCTGGGCATGCAGAGAAGGAAAACTGTGTGTAGTCAACTTTGACAGTACATGCGTGCTTTCAGTCTCAAGTTGCTGCTGAATGGGGGGTTTTTAGATTGCAGTTCTAAATGTTAGGTACCAAAAATTTTCCAAAGTGTTTCGGATCTGGCTCTAAGTAGGATGACCTGGGTAATTACAGACCTGTCAGACTGACAGGGATCCCAGGCAAAAGAATAGAATCACTGATACAGGAGTTGCTTCAATAATAAATTAAAGTTATGTAATTAATGCCAGTCAGCATGGGTTTGCAGAAAATAGATTCTGTCACATTGGTTTGTAATTGCATCCAAAAGATATTAAGTGTGGTTACTAAAGGTAATTCATTCAGACACGTGAGGCGTGTGACTTGACCACACAACACTAAATCAAGGAAATGCAATGATACAGAGACCATCCAGTCCCCAGGTAAAACATTAAGTTAGGATGTCTCAAAATTTAATTTTAAATGAGGAATTGTAATTGCACGTTTTCAGTAAGATCTTAGGTCATTACTTGGCTGCATGCTATTAAATATTTTTGGTACCTTTGAAGGAAACATACAGTCATCACAGATACTTGTAAATGATAAAAACACTGAGGGAATAGTTAATAATGTAGGTGATAGAGTGGGATATCCACCAAAGAGGAGGTCCCCATGTGATGCTGTGTCAAAAGGACTAACAGTGTGATCCCTGGAAGGATAAACAAAGAAATATTAAGCAGGAGTGATGATGCTGTAGTACTTCTGCTTTCATGCTTTTAGCAACTCTGCCTGGGATGCGCTCTGCAGATCTGGTGTTAGCCCAAGAATATAGCAAAATAACAGTCTGTTGAACTTCCAGAGGGAATGTTAAGGGTGCTTTGATCATAGTCTGTCCTTACTTCTATTCAGAAATGCCTTAAGAAGGCCCTTCCATCTAGCTTGGCAGCACTAGAAGGTGAAGTTAGATGAAATTAGGGGCAGGGTGAGGTCCCTTCCAACCCAAAGTATACCGTGATTCTTTTTGTAACAGATATGCTGTAGTTCAAACAGGATGTAGTGTGGCAAAGTAATGTGGCCTATTTTATTAAGAAAGCTGGATTAGACAATCACGAAAGTCCAGTTTGTGAACTCCAGTTCCCTGAAGGTTTTTGTCCTGCCCACAGTTTCTCTACAGCCAAAACTGTAGGGGGTTTAACAACTCATTATCTCCTTGGTTATCTGTAGATACACAAGCAGAGTTTGTCTTATTCCTAGTCAGTGTATTTTTGCATATAGTGACACACAAAAGATTGTGAGCTGGGGTGATTCACTTATGATCCTGTACCTATATAATAACTTCACAAAACCTTACTGCTGATATGCACTTAGTGTTTTACTTAAATGAAAATCTCAGGTTCCCTCTGAAAGTGTAGCAAAGGGCTATGATTTTTGGTGTCTAAAAAAGAACCAGGAGCAGCACAGGAAAGTTATACAGAGGAGCCAATACTATAGAAAGAAGCTGTTCTCTTGGTTTTTTTTCTGATGCTGAATTTATATTACAGAACTCAAGGTTCATTGGAATGAGAAAGTCACATTTCTCCATTAAATATTCTGAACGTTTGTTGATAAAAACATCATGGTTAAGAACAAAAGCAGTTTATATATCCATATCACTCCTGATGTTAATGGGAAGTAAAAGCTCTGTATTATTGTGCTATCAAACGCAGCCAGGCGCTCAGAAAAAACAACATGTAACGAGAGTGCATATATTTCAGCAATGTCTCGGTGTGAAGCTATCAACGATTAATAAGAGATTCCAGTGTAACAAAGCTAACAACAAAAGGTTTTAGTCAGTAGTTATTCTGAAGAGACTCACTAAACACAGGGATTTGATAATGTGTCACCTAATAGCTTCTGTAGTGTGCTGGTCTCGGTGCTAAATCAAGAGAGCAGTGTCTAATGGCTGAATCTAGTATGACATCCCAGAAAGCTGTTGAAATAACTGTTTCTATGGAAATTTCTACAAGGGAAATCCAGGGGGCTGAATAGATGTGCAAAAGTATTCATGAAGTATTTTGATGCAGCATAGAGAGTTTACAGGGATGTGGCTGAGATGGGTCACTCTGAGTGAGGTGCTGGTGTAAATCATTCCACATGCTGGGAACTTAAAAAGCTGACTCAGCTTATCAACAGAGGAAATGACCACAAAAGACTGGTACTGGAGGATGAAAGGAGGGAGGGAGGAATAAAGTAGTTGGCAAGAAGAGAAAAGAGCCAGCAGCTGCTACAGCATGAGTAAAAAGTGAGTTTGTTTCCCAGGTGTTCAGCTGACTTTGTTCACAATCCCATTGCTTAGAGGAGAACTGCCTCAGACAGAGTCACGGTATCACTTATATAGTGATACTATGGGAGTATTGTTGCATGGTATTCTGCCGATTCAGTCTGGGGCTAAATTATGCAGGACAGGCATGCTGAGTTTGGTCATCCGGTAGCGAGGTTGTCAAGTGACTGTGGGAGATGAAGGTTGAAGTCCACCAGTATGTTTTTCAGGGGACAGAGAACCCCTGCTGGGCTGTGGCTTGAAGCGATTGCATAGGAATTTACCCACCGTTTGAAGGTGAATTTGTGCTAACTGCAGTCTTGTGGCTTTCTGCCTCGCAGAACTGGCTAAAAGGAAAGACAACATCCCATCATTAACTATTAAGCCAGCTCAGATGTTGCAATACTCAGATCAAAGGGCTACAGAGATCTGGAACGTCTATTCAGGGCTCGGGCATCCATCATACGTGCATATATACAAAGGACAGCTCACATTAAGTGAAAAAGAACCGTACAGTGAGTTTGATTTCAAAGCAGCTGTAAATCCAAAGTTATGTGCAAAACAATGGTGCTTCCTTGTATTGAAAATCTTTCCTTCCTTTGTTGTGAGTCAAAAGTTTAGCAAGACCAATGTATGCCAAATTTATTTGCAAAAGCTGGAATAGATTAAAAAAATAAAAGCTAGGAGTAGCTAACAATAGTGACGCATAAGGGATTGTACTGCTCCCAGTGTTAAACATATGAGATAATATCAACATCAACATTGTCTCAGGAAACTCTGGATCAGGCTCCTGGCCAATTAAGTTACAGAAAGGCAAGGCACCAGGATTTCTCTTGAAATTTTGAGGGTTATCAGGAAAAATGGTTAAGGGAGAGAGAGAAAAATAGCTTTGTGTTCACCTTTTAGGAGTCTTAATTCAGCTCATTCAACCCTTTGTGGATTATATCCTATAGATACACAACAATGGTGAGGCAGGCCCTGAGCTGATGCAAAGTATTACAGCTCCACCTGAGTTTTCTGGAACTACATGTATTTCTGGAGGCTGAAGTTGTGGCCCTAATGAGAGTTTCTACTCTGCCTTCCACCTGCAAGTAGGCACAAAGGCAGGGAGGGAGGGCTCAGATCGCTGTGTGCTGAAGGAGGACAGCACTGTGTGCTGTTGTGTATGTACGTTATTCAGCGTAACAGGGTCTTAGTTCTGAATAGTGGCTTTCACCTAGTACTGCAAAACAGTTAAATTCATAACGTGCCAGGTCAGAGGAAATCAGGACACTGATTGGGCTGGATGTGTGGGGTTTTTTAAAAGCAGTGTTGAATAAATATAAACTTCTGTATGAAAAGTATTTTTAAATAACATTGAATAGCTCCGAATAAAACACTTAAAACCAGACTGGCTGCCTCGGGATTGCCTCCTTGCTTAATTCCACTTTAACTATATAAACAGAGGGACTACAACTGTTCAAAAACAAGCAAAATGTTTCAACACATCTTTTATCATAGCAAACATGCTGTTTTGCTTTTTCACTCCGAAATTATTGATCTATTTTTATTCACGCTTTTGAAAAAAGCTTCTTTTGCCTGTAGAGGGGTCCAGTCTGAAAGGCAAAAGCGTGAGGAATCTACAGGCAACTGGCAAAAATCTGCCAGAATGCAAAGGGCTCGTACAGTTTTACCGCAGGCACCCCTGTGCACCCCACCTTCAGCAGCGGGACACACCTCGCGCTGCTCCCTCCCAGAGCCCTACTTGGCGTTAGAAAATCAGAACTGTTTATGTTCTTTGGCAGGTTCCAGATGAGAAGAAGTTGAAGACTACTCCCATCTCTCATGTGGATCACTGACATCTGCAGAATCCAAACTTTGGTTACAAAGACCAGCAACGCCCCTGAAAGGAAAACGCCCGAAGATGAATGGCCCGCACAGGGAAGCTGTGCCGTACGCTGTGAATGGTGAGTACCATGTTAGAAGGTGCTTCTCTCTGGTGCGGAGCCACCAAAGCAAACATGCTGCTATTTAGCCAGCTCTAGGCCTGGGAACAATTCCACTGATTTACTTCGATTTCACAGAAAGTTTAGAAGTTTTAAGTATGGTGCGTGTGTATACATGTGGGTCCACTGTGGACCGTTTAATTTCAGAGCAACATCCATCTTTTAAAAAGTGATCTTCTTTAGCTGTATTTCTAGTCAGCTGTCCCCTTCCTCCCCGAAAACTTCTGTCCCCTTCCAATATCACGTTGGCATGAAAACACCCCACACCTCAGCTGTCCATTGCTAACAGCCAGAACGCCTCCTCCTCATCTAAAATTATATCCCCGCTTAATCTAAAATGACAGTAATTAGTCGCAGTGCCCATGCTGGAAGTGGAAGCCCCAGGGAAATTTGGAATGGGGACAGCGTACGTTCATTTCCCCGGGTGTACGCTGGGTTAATTTGGGGGGGATAGGTGATGGGAGCCGACATTCCCGAGCGCCTGCCAGGGCAGTGCCGGGCCGGGGCTGCGCCTCGCTCCGGCCTCGGCGCCTCAACTAGTTGCCGAGAAACGTGCCGGGGTGCCCGTCGGCTGCGAAGAGCTCCGGCAACCCCCCAGCGGCACCTGGCAACCGAAACGCGCCTTTGCCGGAGGGAGGGAGGGAGGGAGGGAAGGAAGCAGTTTCGGGAAACCGCGTGTGTCCCGTTCCACCCCCCACCCCCCGCTCCCGGCGGCGGCGCCCCCCGCCCGAGCCCCGCCCGCCCGGACAGCCGCGGGGGCGGCCTGGCGAGGCGGCCCCCCCAGCCGCCGCGGGAGCCGGCAGCGGGGGAGGAGCGGAGAAGAAGCGGAGAAGAAGCCACACGGCGCGGCCGCTCGCCGCACGCCCGGCCGGCTCTGCGGGGAGGCGGCTGCCGGGGCGGGCTGCGGGCGCGCCGGGCGGGGCCGCCCCCCAGGCCTCTCCCGCCGCCCCCCGGGCCTCTCCCGCCGCCCCCCCGGCATGGTCGCGCCCGCCCGCCCGGGCCAGCGGGAAGATGGATGGGCACGTCCTGGGCTGGATCGTCCTCCTGTGGCTGGCAGGTAGGGCCGCGGCCGGGGGCGCGGGCGGCCCCGACGTGCCCGTGCCGTGCCCGGCGGGCTCTACGTCTTTAGGGCGAAAACGGGAGGTTTGGGGAAATGCCCTGGCAGGCTGCGGGAGGGCAGCTGCGGAAGGAGCCGGCGTGCGGCGGAGTGGGCTGGGATGGGGGGTCTTTTCGGGGGCGTCCCGCGGTGTAGTTTGCGGAGACTTCGCGGCAAGGGCTGGTGCTGTTGGGGACGGGGGGAGGCGGCCGGCGCCTCCCGCCTGCCCAGGGGGGCCGTGGGGGAAGGTTCGAGGGGCCCCCGGCGCTTCTCTCGGCGGGGGGCGGGGGGGGCGCTTGAGCCACCGTTTGCCGCGGGGCGGGGAGAGGAGGTGGTGGCGGGGAAGGTGGGAGCCGGACCGGGGAGGCAGCAGGAGCGCGGGAGGCGGGCCGGGGTGGCCTTGGCCGCGGTGCAGGGGGGGATGGCGACAACCCTCGGCTCCCCCCACCCGCCCACGCCGGACCGGGAACAATTGGAGGAACTTCTTTCCCGGTGCACTGGCCGCACACGCCGTCTAACAGAGGTGTGAGAGGAGGGGGCTGCTCTGCCTCTGCCCCGGCTTCCAGGGGGGCAGGGTCCGGCCTTCCCGGAGGTGGTGCAGCTGTGCCCAGGCCTTTGTGAGCAATGCAGGACGGGGACTGCCTCCCCCAGCGCGGCTCGCCGCCCGGCCGGCTCGCAAAGAGGTCGGGCAAGCCCTCCCTAAGCAAGGGGGAGGGGAGCCGGAGAGGACAGCGGAGAGAGCTCAGCGATGGGGAAAGGGCAGGGGGAACAAGCTGAAAAGGGGCTGGCTCTGAGAGCTGGACAGCGAGGAAAGGAGAGGCTAGGGATTCCAGCGAAATGAGAGCGGCAGGGCAGCCGGGAATCAGGGAGAAAGAGGGAGCCCTGTCAGGTCAGCGGCAGGATCTGCCTCCTCGGAGCCGGTGCAGCACCCAGGCACAGGCAGGAGCAGGAGGCTTTAAGAAAAGCGGCGGCGGGCTGACTTAGCCAGGCAGGCTGGTTACAGGCTGAAAGAAGAAACCGACACACTTGGGTTAAGTGGCATATATTTCCCATCGCCACCAATGTATCCCACAAAAAAGACCTCAGGCTCTTCTCTCTTCCTATTCAGATTTAGGATTCACAAGCAGTAAATTTGGCTTTTAGTCATAACACCTCTCTCCCACCATCCACCCACCCACCCTCCCCTTTCCTTGCTTTTTCACTCTGAGTCATCTTCAACACCGGTGCCTGCCTACTGCTCCCTTCCAGGGTTTCACGGCCTCATCTGGGGCTTCGGCAGCTTCCAGCTCATCCTCCCTCTTTGCTTCTCTCCCTCCTTCCCTCCCTGCCATTTGGCTGCTTCTGAACATATCCCGCTTCACTGAGTTGGTCTGGAGTGCCAGCGCACCCACAACTACCACTCCTTTCCTACTAGCCATAGTAGTATGCTGATAAATAGCATGCAGGGACTGCTAAAGGAGTACAGGGTGTAGATAAACATGACATTACATTCCTCCCTCTTTTTAAAGAGCTTCTTTATCTGGACATGTCTGGCTAGATCAGGACTTTTCCATCAAGCTGAAAAGCTGGGCTGTTGACACCTTTCTCCCTCCATTAAGGGTGGTTCATGATTACTGGCAGCGACCGCAGTTTGGAGCCTGCAAGGTCTGCAGAGAGAGAGGTACCGCCGCAGTAGGAAGACCTTCCAGTCTCCTTTAGTCCTGGCTTTCGAGACAGGACTGCCTGCCGCTGGTGCTGTCGACCGCTGGCAGGCAAAGGCTTCCGGCAGGCAACAGGTTAGCCGTAGCCGTGTGCTGAGAGATGGAGGCAGCCGCTGTCAGCTTGCTCCCCTCCAGCCTCCCGGCCGCTGCCGCCCAGCGATAGAGCAGGCGCTGCTGTCCTTTTCCATGGCTGAGAGAAAGCAAATAAGCAAAGGTGTGTGAGTGAGTGTGAGCGTGTACGTGTGTGCGTGTGCACAGAAAAGGGAGAGAGGCTAGCAAACATGGATTCAAGATTTTCCTCTCCCCAGTGACTGTGCAAAGGAATGAAAGGTCTGCATCAAGGTAAGGAGCCCTAATCCAGCCAGAGTGGTACACTCCACTCTGGGAAAGAGAAGTGGGGGTTGGGAGGTGGAGGGGCCAGGGTAAGAGACAGAGTGCAAGATGGGGAGGAAGCAGGGAGACAAAAGGGAGCAAGAAAGGGAGAGAGGCTCTCACCCCCTTCTCTCCCCTCCTCCCTCCTCGAGGTGGGCTGAGAAATTTCTAATCGGCACTTGCAGTTCCTTTCCTCCAAGCAATAATTCCTCTCTGTCCTTTGTTTGTTTTTAATTTTTGGCTCTTGCATTTATCGTTTGTTTGGTTTTGTGCATTGTGACTTCTTAGTGCAGTTTCAAAAAATCCTGTGTGAGGTACAGTGGATTTGGTTAGGCTTCTCCCTGTCCTGCTCTCCCACGTGCCTAAAGCTAGTGTTTTAATAACAACAGCAAAAGGATGAAGAGCAGGTCATCCTTTATTCCTTCCTGTGAAGTGACATGGGTTAGGTTATGTGTGGGACTCTGTTCTCATGCTAGAGAAAGAAGATACAGTTTGTCAAGTATCCTTAAGCCTCTGTGTAAAGCTGGTTCTTGTAAACTACCAAGAGGAGCTTGATTCTGGAATGAATCCTCTCCTCATGTTTACCATTATTCTTATAAATGATGTAATTCCTAATGCATTTAAAACTAGTGAGAAGGGTTGCACTGGAGACTGAACTCCAGTTTTACCTACAGAACAAGCAGAGCACATTTTTTTCCTGCCTCATGACTCAGGCGGAGCTTGGAAAGATTACAGTTAGAAGACTGTCCACATTGAAATGTGATCTTCTCCCCCTGCTAAGTAATTTCTCACCAGTAATTTAGCACTCAGTACCTGTTTACTCTCCCTGTGCAGAAGAACCACTGCAATGTTATGGTATATACAAAGGCAGGTAGATTTACTACCTCTGCTTTCCCAGCCACAGTTTAGGAGGGCAGGCAGAGGGGGTGTGCTGGAGCACAGTTGTGCTTTGCTGTTTCCTGGCCAACTGAGCAGACTTCTTGGGAAGGCAGGGAAATGTATGGACTGTTTTATCTGCCTTGATTTAAAGTATTCATCTGACTTCTTTTGATTGGCTGTACACAGCATAAGCTTAGTTTAACTGGGAAGAAATCTCACATTCTTCTTACTTTTTATTCCTGTGAGGTCACCTTGAGTGGGACTGGCACCAGTGGAAATCCCAATGCCATCCCAAGGACAGGTGTTATGGCTTCCTGTTACAAGACTTAGAGAGACTCTTCCCTTTTCCTTTGCTGAGAGCAGCCCTGAGGAGAAGGACTTGGGGATATTATTGGATGGAAAACTGACTATGAGCCAGCAATGTGCGCTCACAGCCCAGAAAGCCAACCACATCCTGGGCTGCATCAAGCGAAGTGTGGCCAGCAGGGTGAGGGAGGGGAATTTTCCCTCTCTACTCCTCTCTTATGAGACCCCACCTGCAGTGCTGTGTCCAGCTCTGGGGCCCCCAACACCAGAAGGACATGGACCTGCTCGTGTGAGTCCAGAGGAGGACACAAACATGCTCAGGGGGCTGGAGCACCACCCCTGTGAGGACAGGCTGAGAGAGTTGGGGTTGTTCAGCCTGGAGAAGAGAAGACTTGGGGAGACCTTATAGCGGCCTTTCCAGTACTTAAAGGGGGCTACAGGAAAGGTGGGGAGGGACTCTTGATCAGGGAGTGTAGGGATAGGATGAGGGGTAACAGTTTTAAACTGAAAGAGGGTCGATTTAGATTAGAGATAAGGAAGAAATTCTTTCCTGTGAGGGTGGTGAGACACTGGCACAGGTTGCCCAGAGAAGCTGTGGCTGCCCCTTCCCTGGCAGTGTTCAAGGCCAGGTTGGACGGGGCTTTGAGCAACCTGGTCTAGTGGAAGGTGTCCCTGCCCATGGCAGGGGGGCTGGAACTAGATGGGCTTTAAGGTCCCTTCCAACCCAAACCATTCTATGATTCTATGATGCGTTCTCAGGTTTCTGGTGGTGATCAGTTACTGAGTTCTGGGAATGATTTGTGGGATGCTGCACCAAGGCTATAAACCAGGAGCTATCTGAAAATTGTAACAGCTTTCAGACAGTAATAAGACAGGGTGGATTTGATGTGGTGGCCAAAGCTGAGATAATTCATGTGAAAACATCCAGGGTGACCTTTGTGAATGTGTGAAAGGGGTGGGTCATAAGAGAGTGAGATGAGCAAAGGGAAGCTGGTGAAGAGGGACCAATACCTAGAAAAGCCCATGAAATGTCCTGAGCTCTTGTGAAAGGCACTTATGTAGTCCTTGCTATTTCAGGGCTATGTACTTCCCTAAAGATGTCAGGAGTGTGGAGAGCCTAGGGGACAGCATCACAGAGAACAAGGAAGAGCGAGGAATAGTCCAGTGTCTACTGCAGTCAGTTTGCAGAGTCCGGGCTGTGTCCTACGTGGAGTGGTTTTGTATTGAGGTTCTGTGCTGTGAGTGCTGGGTGTGCAAGGCCATGCTTTTCTCCAACTGCTTTGGTTTTGCCTCTTTCCAGGTTAAGCAGTTAGGGAGCTGAAATTCTCAGTTTTGCTATGGAGCTGTAAAAAGCAGTACCGTCCTTTTTCACCTCAGCTGCAGCTGACTTATTTAGGCACTGGTTTCTTGCTGGCTAAAAAAGTTGACAGTGGCCATGGAGCTAAGAACATAAGTCTGATAGGAACCAGACCAAGACATCCAATTAATTTCCCATAAACCACTCAACACAATCTGATGGTGATGGCTTTTGCTGATAGATTGCATGGATTGGATTTAGTCCAGCATGAGTAAGCAAGAATCTGTACAACACAATCTCAGTGATCCCACTGGCTCTCCATTCACCTGTTTACACATCTGTTTATCATCTCTGGCTTTCCAGTCTTGAAGCCCAGATCTTGCACTTCCTGATTCAGGCTTGATCCGCATTTGAAAGTGTGGATGGTGTGCCTGTATTCAGCAGTAGGGGAAAGAACACTTTTAATTGATGCAGAGTAGCCAAGGCACAAAAAAGAAAGCTATAGCATCCTTTTGCCCAGCAGTTTATTTTGTTTGGGGAAGTGACATAAACTACCCTGGGAGCACCGTCTCTTACCAATGAACACGTGCTTTTCTGCCAAAGCCCCTAGGTATAGTCTGGGAGTAGTTTTCCCAGGGTGCCTGGTTCAAGGCCCCAAGGACTTCCCTTATCCTGTGTGCACAACTGCCACTCCTGTCAATAAAAGTGCATAAAATGGGGGGATATAATTTTTGTAGTTTCATAGCATCAGCTGTACTGCCTCAGGCAAGTGATAGTTTGGACCAAATAATTGCAAAGAAAGAGATGTGATGCATGCACGGCTAGGGAGACCCATGCTGACCTGAAGAATAATGTGTGCTGCCTTCTCTTGGACTCAAATCTTACGTGCTAGAAGGATGCAGTCTGAGACCTGTTACACTGAACTACAGTATTTGGCTTTGCCATTATTTAGAGGGATTAGTGCTTCAGATCAACTTTATTCTAACTAGATGATCTTTAAGCTCCCTTCCAACCCAAACCAAGCTATGATTCTATTCATAAAGGCTAACTTAAGGCTGTGTAGTGAAGCTAAATCTTCTTAGGATTCATCTAGCCTCAGGGAGGCATAGGCTCCTCCAGAGGGCAACTGAAAAGCAAGAGCCTAAGTTATCACCTCTCAATTGCCTTCCCTCCTTACTCATGGAAGGTGCTTATGAAGATCAGGCTCACAAGGCTCAAATGCGCCCTTACAAATATCCCCTCTATAATCACTTCCTGGAATTTTCTTTAATCACCACCAAAATGTATTAGTGATAGCTTGTGTGTAATGTTGATTGCATAGTTTGAATGCATAATTGGAGGATAGTTTAGGAAGAGAGTCAGAGAAAGGAGACAAATACATACTGCTAATGAGAAACAGACAAAGCCCGTACAATTATATTTCTGAAGTGTGATTATTTTTAAGCTATTTCTCTGGGAGCATATATATACACATGCACAGACACACAAAACCATGGATTCTTTTTATTTTCTGAGGGTAAGCGTATCTGGTTTTAAGATGCACTTGATTAATATTTGCGGACCTTTTTTTGCGGATTTAGGAGAACAAGAAAGAAGGAAAGCAAAATTGTCATGCAGTCATGAGACTCCCACGAGCTAGATTTTTCTTGTGAAAGTTCAAACATTGTGAAATTCACAATGAACAGGTTGCTTCTCTGGAGTACAGGAATTACATTTCCATGATGATTTTGAAATAAGGGCTAATCTTGCTCTGTCTGCATTAGTCAAAACACAGAGCACAATTGAGTTTCTTTTTAGTCCTACTTGTATGAAACTAGACAAAGAGCTATCACGGCACTGTCACTAAGCTTGTCATCTTTTTTCACATCTCTCTCTTTTTTTGCTCCTCTATACAATCAGCCCAGAGTTCTGTCCTGTGATATATCTGAGGTTTTTCTTATCTTGGCTAGTCTCTTGAAGATTTTTGAGGTCAGCAGTTTCATCTTGAGGTTGAGGAAGTCCTAAGCAGACGTCTATAATTCACGTGCATGGACATAACTGGTAGGTGTAAAGCCACTATCGGGCAGTTGAACATCCTGTTGGCCTTTTTGATGGATGTTGTTACAGCAGTGACGTACTACATGAATCGATTCCAATCATTTTTTTTGGCAGAGGAAATAACAGGTGTATAATTTCCCAGTTCAGCCATATATAATTATATATAATTTGACTTAAATAGATCTAGAGTTTCCACTGCTCCAGTCTCTCAATCTGAGGCACTGTGTTGCGCTTAAATGCTGTTTCTGGAAAGGATCCGAAAATAATACTTGAAAAGTTAATAAGGAGCTTGGGATAGGATGTAGAAGATGCCAGATAATTTACTGCACATCTCCCAAATGCTTTTGGGTAGAAAAAAAATTCCTGTGTTTTCCCAAAAGCTGCTTTTCTTTTCTTTTCTCGATACAGACATTCACATGGGGGTAGGGTGGGGAAGGTTAGTCAGACGAGAATTTGCTAAAGCTCAGCTAATCATTTATTAAAGCAGTGCCTGGCTTGCCAAACTCATTAATCTCATTAACAGGGAAGGAGGGCTATGGTGCACGGTTAGCTGAAAGCACTGTATTTACTAAGCGGTGTACTTCGTTCACAGGGGAAAGATTTAAATATTCACTGTGTCACTGTTTTATCCCTGAAGCTGAAGTAACGTGATGAGTCACTTGATCAGCTCATGTCACGTGCTGGCTTTGGCCACAGACTGCGTGGGGTCAGCCATAGAGTTCCCAGATACAGGTCTGACCCAGACCCATTCATTTTTCAAGGTGTTCATTATGTCTCTTGCATTCAGGTGCAGCCCAGGGAGCACGTGTCTCTGGAGAGGAGAGAATAAGACAACGTCACCACTTGATTCACCTTGAGAAGCAAGTGGTAACATTCTCTTAGTGCCGCATGGCCCCCACATTTCTGCCCCTCTAGTCCCCAGGAACAGGAGACCTGGCAGTAACGTCCCAGCTGCCACTTCTTGAGTTACCTCTCTGCCTACACCTCGGGAGAGTGGAGGAGCTGCCTTATGCCCCTGCCTCTCCTATGGGAGCATCTTGTTGGGACTTCAGCTGTGTTTTGTGGTACTCTGGAGAACATCCATGCTTCAGTGTCTGGATTTGGGTCCAGGCACTTCTGGCAAAGCTAATGACATCTCCTCTGCAACTTCCACATGGCACAGGTGTTGTATGCATAATATAGCATTGCTGTGCAAATGCCATAGCACCCTTGTGTGCTGCAAGCCTTCACATAGTAGTCCCCAGGGTCAAGTCCTGCCTAGATGTGAAACTCTTTGTTAGTATCAGTGACTGTCTTGCCTCTCTGAAATACGCCTTCCCCTAGGTTCTGTCCATACTGTGTTTTTATCCCCTGTGTGATTTATAGTTTGGACATTGATAACTTGTTGAAATGAATATTCAGCGTTGATCCAGGCTCTTCACTTTCCTTTGGTTCTGTCTCCTGATCATGAGATCTCTGCTTGCTCTTGCTTTGTAAGTCCGCAGCTGTCTCCAACTTGACCTTGTCCCTTCATGCCTGCTGCTGTCATACTGTTGATGCATTTGTTGCTCTCTGTCTGCTTTAAGCTCCAGTGCTTTAGTCTATGCCTTTTTTTTCCCCATCCTAAAGATATCTCCTGTCATTTCACTTTCTTTTGCCAACTTCTATCTCCTTTTCATCTCTAGTTTCTGGAGCGGGTGGTTTATTTTTGCTGACTCCATTTCTTCTCATCTCTATATCATTTCGTAATCTTCTGCAACCTGGTTCCAGCCCTTTGAAATTATTTTGACCTAGGCTGAGACACCTCTTCAGCTTCTTCCAGCTGAACGTGAGCTTTCTGCTTCCATGATTGTCGTCCTGCTTGTCCTTCTGCTTCTGATACTTATCCTGATACTTCATCCTTACTCTGTCTGTTTTCTTCTTTCTTGGCATTTGCCTTTCTGTCCTACTGCTTCCTGACATCAGGAAGCCTTTCTTTGTTCTCAGTCTTTCATTCCTCCCTAAGCTGTCCCTAAGTCCATCAGTCCCTCCTGATGTCGTGTAACCATCCTCTTCTTCTCTGGAATGTTTCCTTGTGTCTTGTTCTCTTCTTCACTGTGTGCTGCTCTGGACCTTGGAGTGTACGGTAACTGGGGTAGGGAACTGCCATCATCAGCACCTCCCATACTGAAACTGGTTCCCTTTTCTCATCCAAACCTCCACTGTCAGGCCCTGTTGCCCCTCAGCTTCAGAGAGTGCCCCTGGTTACAAACTTCCTCTTTCTTAGATGTCCCCCTCCTTGCTCCTGGGCTGTTTCTGTGCCTCCACAGACTGGCACATCCCTGCGTGGGAAAGTGTCAGTGTGTGTTTCCAGTGCTCTCAATCATTGCTGCCTGCAGCACAAGAGGGAGGGAAGCAATGAAGGCCATGCGGGCATGCGTGGGAGGTTTCGGCCATTCCCCTGCGGGTAGATGGAGTACCTCACTCTCCCGAGGGCTCTCTGCTGGCATTGCTCACTGACTCTCATCTTCTCCCTAAGTTACACAAGGATGTGGCAGCAGTCCCGTGCATCTTCTCTGAGGCCTTTATACATCAGCTCCGGGCTGCAGCTCTCCTGTCAGCTGGTAGATAAACATTACGTGTTGAGATCCATCTCCTCCCTGGGAATGTGAAAAACTTGAGTGTTTGGGCCATTTTTCTCTACACCTCCCACATGAAGCAATTTCTTTCAGTGCTACATGCCAGCCCTGGCAGGAGCTGTGTGATTTGGACCCACTCCTTCATGCATCTCTAGAGTTTGGCAGAGCAAGCAGCACTAACTGGGCACTGGTGCACAATGGGCTGGGCCGGGCACTGTGTGCTGCCTGACTTTCAAAGAGGAGGTGTGATGCCACCGAAAGTGGGAGTGGGGTGACTTACTCTGCATTGGGATTGTTATGAACTCAGGATCTGGCCCCTTGGCTGACCTATTGTAGAAGTGGAGTATGGCCATCCCTAAAATAACTCTTCCTTATCTGTGAACCTGCCACAGAAGCCGTGAATTGTCACGCCGCTGTGTTAGGGTCTTCACAGAGTGTAAGGACATTTGAGCCTTCAGCCCCCTCATGCTGTATTTTTCCTTGTGGCTGTAGGCTATGAAAAAAGCAAACTTACTTCTGCTGGCGTCACCCATGCTTACATACATTGAGGAGTATTGCACCCTAGCACCTGAAACAGATGGATGTTTTAATTTTATGTACGTGGGGAGAATGATGCTATGATAAAATGCAGTAGCACTTGAAGCAATGCCAAGGCATATGACACTCATGTTTTTGTCTTTTAGCTGAGGTGGAAGGGTTGCAGGTCACTGTGCCTGAGAAGAAGAAGGTGGCCATGTTGTTTCAGCCTGCTCTGCTTCGCTGCCATTTCTCTACTTCTTCCACCCAACCAGCTGTGGTACAGTGGAGGTTTAAATCTTACTGCCAGGACCGGATGGGAGAAGCTTTGGGTATGGCGACTTCTGGTTTACAAACGATGAGCAAGAGGAACCTGGACTGGGATCCCTACCTGGACTGCGTGGACAGCAGGAGGACAGTCCGTGTCGTGGCCTCCAAACAAGGATCTGCCGTCACTATAGGGGACTTCTATAAGGAAAGAGATGTCAGCATTGTCCACGGTAACTCTCCTACCCCAGTGATGGTTGGTGGGGGTTGGATTGGACCCTTAGCAGTTTGGGATACTGGAGGTTGGCAGTAACTGTTCAGTTAACTCCCTTAGAAAAGGCTGTTGCAAGGGAGCTGTTGTGCGTCAGACATTTACGATTCAACCAACCAACCCTAGACCCAAAGGTCGTTTCCTTTAGCACTTCCCTTCATCCGACTCCATGTAGGTCTCCAACCCTGATATAGAATTCTTTCCCTTTGATGAAGTGGAAGGTCGTTATTCTTGGCTTCTGCATATTATGCTGTATATGGATTTTCCTTAGCAAAGGGGTGCCAGCAAGGTATGAGTTCAGCCTCTGCAGGCTAGGTTTTTCTTCCTTGCAAACTCTGCTGATTTTTTCCCAGTTCCGAAATACCAAAATTATCCTACACTTCATGTTTGCTCAACTCTGGTCTTCACCAGCTTACCCTGTCATAAAGCTAAACCCACACAGCCTTGGGCTGTGTGAAGGGAAGAGATTTCCGTGGGGTGAAGTCAGGTTGGCTGGAGATGGGGGGTGGCAGGGTCCTTAAACTTTTGGTCTGGGAGGCTGCGTGAGAAACCTTGTCCCTCAAAAGTACAAGGCTTCTGCTTGACTTGGGAGACCACTTAGCCAGAAGTGGAGGCTCCTTGGTGTAGAGAGCATGTGATCAGCCTTAGCAAGGGGAGTGTTTTCCTTTGTCTCCGTGTAACCTCTTCAGTGGGTGACTGAAGTGTTGTAGAGGAGACGCTGTCTAAGCCCTTCTTGCATGGCAGAAATACTCTTGGGACCCCAGGCCTTAGGTGATAGGAAGGACAGAGAATGACCTTAGTTAGCCCTTCTGCTCTTGGCATTTGCAGAGTGAGCTGCCTCTACGGCATTACCTGTCTTTCCACTTACAGCCAGAGAGTCCCGAGCTTGTTGTTTTTTCCTGAATGCTGTGATATTCTGGATAAGGTTAACCCCTCCTCTTAGTAAAGAAATGAAATGGATTTGGGACACGGAGACAGACCCAGTGCTTTCAACACGTCACTCTTGCTATAGGTGTCGGAGAGAAAGCCTGACTCTTCTTTTTTGCCTTTCAGATGCGGACCTTCAGATTGGGAAGTTGATGTGGGGAGACAGTGGGCTCTATTACTGCCTTATTATCACACCGGATGATGTGGAGGGCAAGAATGAAGAATCAGTGGAGCTGCTTGTGCTTGGTAAGCCCTTTTGCCAGATTGCTTTTTCAGCAGATAGCTGATGTATCTTTCCTTCTGCTCTCTTGCTCTCTATACATATCTGTGCACCATATTACTATGGGTGTAAGATCTATGTGAAACAGTCTCCTCAGTACCTTCACCATTGCCTTGCACCTTGTGCAGTCATTCACACCTAGGCAAAGTGGGTGGCAAACACTACCAAACCAGAATAGTAATGTTTACACCCACACTGCTCACACGTTACACAGGCGTAAATGACTACAGAAAGTGCAAGGCTGTGGAAAGTCAGAACCCTTGTTTTTAAGGCATAAAACAATAAACTTGCAGCAAAGTGAACACTTGAGACAGAGTTGTAAAAATAGACACCCAGAGGACATGACTTCGCATGCTTTTTGCAGTCTTTTGACGTACCCTTCGCCCCACTCTTCTGACCCGTGAGGATGTCAAGCACTGTGCTTATCTGCTTAAGTGTGTCACTTTGGGAGGTATTTCTGTTGCCTAATTATACTTGTCCAGTTAGAGGTGCAGTTTCACAGTCACCCTCATCAGGTCTAAGCTGGTGCAGCCACTGAAAGGACCTGTCCTCTCTGCAGTATGTATGCTTGGCCCTGTTTCTGTTAAGCTCCCTTGAGCAGTGTGGTGAGCAATATCAGTTTCTTTCCTATTTGCAGGGTTAGCTTTCAGTGATGGCTTTGAAAATCCAGCTCACTGTAAAGGCACCCATCCCAGCTAGGGGAGAAAAGCAGAGTGGAATGAGCCTTTCAGGGACGTTTGTTGACACTGCCTTGAGCCAGCTGTAGTACTTCACCACTAGACTGCCCCAGGAGAGTAAGATGAGTTTTTCCCAACTTACCTTAAGACCTGCTGACACAGGTGTTTGTCTGGTCAGCATGCTTGAGTGGTTCTTGGGTGTACAAGTTCTGTACAGCCTGTGAAGGAAATGTTAAAAAGCTTGGGTCTATATGTATAGGTGATATGTAGAGGTGTACAATAGAACATGTCCCTCAAGTGCCCTTGCTCTCATGGCTAAGATCAGAGTTTAACTGGCATTTATATTTGGAGCTGTTAACCAGATTGAAAGGGTGAGTGACTGTAACAGTGCCATTACCTCCCCTCCCTCCTTCAGATGTCAGCCAAGCAATGGACAAGTGGCGAATGGGTCCCTCCTGAAAACGGTGTCATACCCCTGTCTAAATCCACAGTGTGACTGTGTGTCATACGCTAGGTAATAACAGGCCCACGACTGACCTGTGTTAGTTCAGGTGAGGTTATCTCTGCCCGGTGGCAGTTGTAGCTGTTATGTAGCCTCTCCAGAGGAGCTGTCTGTGGCTGCGTGGTGATGGGCTGCTGAATTTTGTCCCTTCTTCACCTTTCTGTCCAGGATTTGGTGTCTTCCTCTTATGTGTATCTACAACTCTGCTCAGACACCAGTGATGAAACAGCACCATGGTAACAGGAAGAATCTGTTTTGCAGTGTGTACAGAAGACTATTGGGGGGAAAACAAAGAAATTCCCTCCTGAAGCTGACTTGATGATGTCCCTGGCCCGTTCGTTGTGGTTATGTTGGGAGGAGACATGTGGCTTAGGCCGTGTTACCTTGACCGCATCTGCTTTTCTGTTCACTACAGCCTGTGGGTCTGACCTTGCACTTTATGCAGCACTCTGCTAAGTTTGGCAGCAGCATGAAAGCATACTTGTCGTGGGCATACTTTGTTCTGCCTCATGCTGTTTGGCACAGCTTGTGTGTATTTCTTTTCCTGGGTAGTGTGTACGGAGGCAACATTCCAGCTTTCGGAGCAATTCCAGGTTACCTACCCATTTTCCTTCCTTCCCCTTCCCACCTTAGTCTTTTCCTTCTGCCTTTGCTGGTATTTTTTCTTCCTTTTCCTTTACCTCTCCCCATTGATGGCTAAAGGAGGAAGCAGCCAGTGGTGAAAATACCATTTCTTAATATTCTGGTGTCTTCTGGGAAATTTTTTATTCCATCCCACTGCTTGGAGGGAGACAGTGAGTACCGATGTAGGTTGAAGCGATACCACAGTCCTAGGGGACATGTTGTAAAAGGGTTTTGTTTGCTGTTTTGCTGTTTGCTGCTCTTTGGGGGGAACCCAGATTCCCTGTTACACTGGTTGGAGCAGTGGAGGAATAGTGTCTGCGAGAGACACTAAGATTCCCAAAGCATGTTGCTGTTTGCTCCTTGCTGCCAGGGGTCTTTCAAATATAATTTACAATGCTTATTTTGGGGCTGCTGCATGATTTAAGCATAGATTAGAATTTTGAATAGAGCAGAGGTTCTACCCACTCATGTTATCAGTGGGGGAAGACAGAAAAATGAGAATGGAAAAGGAAATAGGAAAATATCCCTTCTAGTGGTTTCATATTAATGCAAAGATGAAAGGTGTGTTTAGGTTTGAGAAAGGTACTTCTGGACAGGGCAGTTTAATATCACATAGAAACCTTGAAAGGTCTGAGAGGCAAAAATGGTAGATACCTGATAGCATCAATAAATTAATGGAAATTTTCTTAGCTAAAAGTGGAGGATCTTGCTCTTCTACAGTGAATTGCACCATTAAAAGTTGGTCAAAAGCTGCTTTATGACAACTTGGAGCAAAATCCAAAACCTGAGCAAATTATCATAGAATCATAGAATGGTTTGGGTTGGAAGGGACTTTAAAGACCACCTAGTTCCAACCCCCCTGCCACGGGCAGGGACACCTTCCACTAGACCAGGTTGCTCAAAGCCCCGTCCAATCTGGCCTTGAACACTGCCAGGGAGGGGGCAGCCACAGCTTCTCTGGGCAACCTGTGCCAGGATTACAGTATTCCTTTTTCCTTAGGGAAACAATCCCAGAGACTTACAGTGAAGTCTAAGTAGCCAGTCAGCCTGGGTCATGATGGGATTGCATGTTGAGTTTTGTCACCTGGACGTGTCATGTTGACACACGAAGCGGCTGGACAACTTTAGGTAGCATCAGAGCATCCCATGTGCTGTCTTCATTTCAGGCCTATTTCAGAAAAGCATATAAGCATTTATTTATATCCATTTGTGCTCAGCAAAGCTGATAGGATTTATAAAGCATACCTGATGTTAAGCATGTGCTTAAGTGCTTTGCTGAAAAGACCATTCAGTAGGTTTTGCTTAGTCAGGGACTTTACCCTCTCTAACGGAATTGCTGCAGGCAAGGTAAGAGGGATAGTAACCTCTGTGCCTCAGAAACACAGGAGGAGATTGGCTGGTAGTGAACCTTCTGTAGAGTAAGGAGAGATTTGTAATCAAAAAGTACTATTACACTTCTATTAAATATTTGTATTTTGGTGGCATTTGGAATCTCCAAAGGGGTCTGGCATGCTGGAAACTGTATGAACTCTGCTTCTGCTGCAGCAGAAGCTTAGGAATTCCACAACAGGAGTCAAGTGATGCTCTCTGCACTCTAGTGTTTTATTAGAAATGTAGAACCCTTTGCTGACATTACAGGTGGGCTAACGAATCCATTTGCAACTTTATAAATTTTTATTTTTTAGAACTAATGTGATTGAATCAAAAAGGCTGAATCATGAATTTAAGAAAGTCTACATTTCTACCTTAGTAGCTAGCAGCTGAATGTCCTGCTTGAAACACAGACAGTGCTATTAATCAAATTGTTATTTGTAGCCCTTGTGCACTGCGTTTTATATGAGCATGTCAGTGGGCTTCAGTAAAGTCATTCATTGCAGCCTTTGTTGAAGGGAACTGCAAGTGTGCCAGTGCAGTGGATGCAGGGTGCCTGCAGTAACCTTGGAATCAGAAGTACTGGGCAGTGTCAGCGGATCCCCCATCCTAGCTTCATGTGACCCAGCTCCCATCAGGAAGCAGTCTAGCTTAATTGGAGGGGATTGCACGTAACCCAGTAAGCCTTTCCAAGAGCCAGAATTTACTAATTGGGGCAGGGTGCTGTGAAAGCAGCTATACTGCTCCCTTCCCAAGCTGGTACAGCTCTAGAGCAATGGCTGTAGGTATAGCTAGGCACAGCTGGCTACCCTGAAACATGTAGGTCTGTGCAAGCTCGGCAATGTTTGCATTACAAGATTTTACATAGCTTAGACATGCTTCACAGAACAGTGGCTTCAATTCCCAAGGATGTGTCAAGTTCCTGGAAAAAGCAGGAAAGTGATCCACTAATCCAAGTTGTTGGTTTGGTACTTTGGTTAGTGATCTGGGTGCTTTGCTAGACAGCTATCACCTGCTTTTTTTTCCCATCCAGTTCAGCAGCTAATACTACGTAAATTATATATTAAGGAAATATTATTTTATAATTAATCTTTTAGAAGCTTCAGCTTCAACCTTGTTATGCTTTAAATAACAACAATTAGCACTTGAGGTTTTTGTTAGTTTCTGAAGTCAGCTAGCACTTAATGTTGGTAAACTGACACCTTTGGTAGTTTGTATTACTAGCCAGTATCGATATAGGCTAAACCCAAAATTTATCAAGTCTAACACCCATAGGTAGGAAAGAACCTAGATACATATACACACAGCATATTGCACATTAATTAATGTACAGACATGCGTTGGGTTTCAGAGAAGATAAATCTCTACTTGGATCTGTGTATATGGCGTGCAATGCTAATAAGACAGTTCTTACTCAGCAAAGTGACTCAACAGCTGGTATAAATATAGCCAGGTTTGGAGTCTCTTGTGTGCCAGGAGAGACTGTATTATAAAAGTTGATATGGTTTCGGAGACGGAAAAGTTCTTGGCAGAATTTTCCCTTGCAAGATGATGGTTTTAGGACTTTGCTCTGTTTTGCTGAAAAACTGCCAGTAGCATCCGAGGCAGTACTTGGTCACAGCAGTTGGCAGAGATGTCAGTGCTATTGGCCATGTGTTGGGGATGAGAGGGCCAGATCTCAGCCGGGGAGGTGTCTGTAAGCAACTTCACGGTGAGGGCTCTCCGACCTTGAGCTGCGCCTTCGTGACCAAAGGCGGGTAGTGCCAGCAGGTGAAGGAAGTGACTGGCACTCGAGCCCTCCTCTTAAAAATCCAGGGAAGGCATTGATGCCAGGAAGGCTGCTGGCGTCCTTTCACCCCCAGAGTGCTTGTCCTGTCCTCGCTAGGCACTGCTGCTCTGCCCTGGACCACTGTGCTGCTGCCTTTGTAATCTGCGTCCAATCCCCCTCGTCCTAGCCCAGCCTACTCCTAGTTATTTATTTCACACCATTTAGAAGTGCTACTTGTTGCCAAGGTTTTTTACCCCTCTTTTCCTCCTTATTTGCCAGCGACAGCCACACGCTGCTCACAAAGGAGACTGGTGTGATTAAAAGACCTCCGTTACTAAGGTAGCCATGGCAACAGCCTCCTTGGAGGTCTTTGTTGCCTGCTAAAACTTTGATCTCCAAGAAGGGCTGCTGCTGTTTCTCCCTCCAGTTGAAGAGAAGGATGGGAAGAAAGAATAAAGTTTACTCCGAGCAGAGGGAGCATGGAGGAACTCACTGGAGAGCCATGCTCTCCCAATAAATCTCACAGCAGCTTCCTTGGAAAAGTATCTGATTTACAAGGGCCACACTTCCACTCCCGTGCTTTCCAGCCTCCCCTCAGGGCAGTGTCCCATGCCAGAGGCCTCTTGCTGTGGCACAGCTTGGCAAATTTTTCTGCCACTGAGGAAGAAATAGTTTCCTCTGTAGCTGCTGCCTCCCATGATCCCACTGCTGCGGGTAGTGCTGCGGAGGCAGCCCTCAACAGGGAAACCAATTCAACAGTTATCTCCATATTTACCCAATATTTATCACATTTATGCAATTGCCAGTATTTACCATGTTCCCGTATTTACCCAATTGCCATGTTCCTGACTGCACCTGCGCCTGCTTTATTCATGTCATCATTTCTTTTCAGCTGCACCACTTACCCTAATTATTTTTGTGTCTCTTCTCTGCAGACTGTCTGCTAATTGTCTGCTTGACTCCAGGTCCTCCCAGATCTGCTGCTTTTTGCTCTCTCGCTCTGTCACCCGCCTACCTCCTGTGTATTAACTCCTGTCCTCGCTCATCTCTTCTGTATCTCTGCACCTTCCGGAGCCGCTCTGCACCCCCTCAGCTTTTCCTCTCCCATTCCTCCTCCTGCACTCTGCCAGTGCAGACTGGGGGCTCGCAGGCTTCGAGGCTGGCTGGGGCCTGGGCCCTGTGGGGTGCCCGGCGAGAGGCCGCTGCGGGTGGGTAAAGCCCCGCAGCCACACGGTGGGAATAGAGACGGGAGTGTGTCCCAGATCCGTGCTGGAACGAGGACAAGTTCCTAGCTTCAACAGAGCCGCCTGGAACAACCCCGGTAAATGCGGCCATCGTCTCTTCCCTCTTTCCCCTGGGGTGTCTTGCTGGGTGAGAGCTTGCACAGAGGACAGGTAGCCCTGGCGGGTGGGGGCACAGAGCTGCGACTTGGCAGCCGTGCCCAGCAGCCGTGTCTTGGAGTGCCTGCCGTCCTCTTTCTCAGGCAGGCAGAGCCGCCATGCAGAGGTGATGTGGCCACATGGTCTCTTGGCAGGATGTTTTACAAAATTGTTTTCTCCCCACCGATTGCTATCTAGCCCCAGCCCTCCACCTTAAGGTTTCCTTAAAAACCGAGAGAAGTGAGGTGAGCTTAATGCCCATGGCAGGAGCAGCCTGGGCATAGAGAGCTGGGAGGGCACCAGCCGTGGGTGCTGTGGCTGCCTCCTGGCTGGCGTTTCAGCCGTGGGTCCAAAAGGCAGCCTGGCTCACTGAAACCCTGCCCTCTGCCACAGCTTCGGGCACTGCGTGACACCCCGGGCCCCCTCCGCCGGGTACCACCTGGCTTTGGGGTGTGCCCAGGCCCGGGCCAGGCTTGCACAGGCCAGGCAGGCGAGAGTCAGCGGCGGCCCTCGCTTCCCCTGAGCCGTCCTGTCCCTGCACCCCGCGGCTGGCGGGCGGGCTGGCGGGAGCTTGTGCTCCACTTGTTGCTGGCAGCCGGAGGAGAGTCGCCTTCAATGAGGGGCAGTGGCGGGAGCCTCCCGTTGCCGTGGCAACCGTGAGGCAGCCGTGGCGGCGGGCAGCCCCCTCCTGTTGGCTTCTCCCGCAGGGGGAAGAGCAGGGTGTGGAGAAGAGTTATCAGTGAATTAATTCGGCCCAGGACAGGGAGGGGGGAGAGCTGGGGTGCGCTGAAAGCTGCGGGGGGCACAGCAGTCCAGAGGCGGGCTTTGTGCTTGCTGGCTGTCAGCTGGGCTAGTCAAGGCGGCAGAGTTCAGGCTGAGCTGGGGTCGGGTTCGCTGCTGCCTCGGTCCTCCCGGGCTTTGTGCATTCCCCACTGGTGGCTCTGGGGCCCCCGGGGCTCGCTGGCAGGGCAGGGGAAGCAAATTCCCCAAGCAGATACTCAACAGAGCCGTGAGGCTGCACAAGCAGGGAAATACTTGACTGCTCGTAGGTAGCTCAGAGGAACTGTTTCAGCTGTCTTTGTAACAAGTTACCAAGTTCTCAAGCAGTTATTTCTGAGGGATGCTTCTTCCTCCTTGGACATGTGGTGCCTCCTGATGCCATAAGACCCAGCACTAGCAGGGATCAGGGCTCTGTGAGTAGGTTCAAAATAAAGCAGGTGCCTATTTGGACTCAAGAGATGGAGCTTCTGCTCTTTATAGGAGTCACTCCCTTACCTCTGGTACCACAAATCCCAGCCCTAGATTAGCTCTGTACCTCCAGCTGTTTGTCCATTGGTGTCTGCTCTCAGACTAGGGCTCCACGTGAGCTTGTGCAGAGATGATAACACGAGAGGCAAGCTGCATGCCTGTGTCTGCCCGTATATTCTGCGTGCATGTGGTTCAACGTGTACATTGTTCACATACACATGCAGAGACCTATGGAAGAATTGCATATTTTTTTGTGCATGCTGGGAAAATAAGGAATATATTTAATATGCACGTGGAATGTAATGTAAATCTAGCATACTGTGACAGAAAGCATACATTTGTTGCATGTATTTGGAGCCCACTTGTGGCACCGAAGACTTAAGCCACACATACGTTGTATCTCGTGTACCTGTATCTTGTGAGCAGAAAGCGTATGTGAGCACTTTCCCATAACAAGCTAGCTGTGAGCAGTTTGGACACTTGATCCTTTCAGAAAATGGACTGCTAAGAATGTCATGAAACTCTTTGTATATGTAGATAAAAATGTTGCAGTAGACTGATGGCAAGAGTCCCCCTTCAAAGTAGTAAATTATCTGAAGGATCAGCGTTGTATCTTTTGCTAAGGCTTCAGGAGCACCTCATCACGATGGCGTTACTGTGAGTACTAGACAGCTTTGATGAGTTGCAACTGGTTGCAAAGCACTGCCTGCATTCAGAGTATGTTTATTGTGGCTCCAGCAGGCATCCTTGTGGATTTTTGATCTCTACAGAACCTCTGCTGAAGCACTGAGAAAAAACGCACAGTGGGAGTTTCATTATAACACTCTTCAAGGACAGACTAGAGGCCAAGGAACTTGGGATCCAGTTCGTCATTGTGCCTGAGTGCTGCTTAGTGCAGGACCTCAAGGGCATGTGGGGAGGTTAAAGGTAGCTTTCTACCCCTTTTGCACTGGCTTACCCGTAGCTGCTTATGTTATATTCACAATGTATGTCTCTCTTCAGAGTGCAGCTCTCCTACCTTGTGCATGTCTTTAAAACACCTAGCATGATCCTGGTGCTACATGAAAGAGTATGCAGCACAGCTGCACATAGGGCAGTTCTGCAATGCACAGGTGTGTGTAAATTATAGCTGAACACTGTGCAGGATGTTTGCTGTGTGTTAGAAATATCCCAGACATTCAGTGCCAAAACAAATAGGTACCAAGCTGCCTTTGGGCTTGGATTTTGTTTGTATTCAGTTATAAATTAGAAGTTGACTTGCTTTTTTTTTTTTAATTTTGCAAAGTGATTCCACAGATTTCTACACGAATCCTTCCCTGGTTGGTTTGCTTCGCTTGAGAGATGGCCTTATATCACACAACCTCACCAAGTTGCTCGTGCATCTTGAAATAAGTAGCACGTACTCACAGTCATGCTTCAAGACTCCTTTCCTGGGGCTGTCTTTGCAATTGCAGAGCCCCACACGGAGAGCATCACCCACGGGTGTTGGATGCATGTGCCTGACTTGTCAAGGGCCTTGGGTTAAAGATGTTTTGCATCCATCCAAACTACATCAGTACATTTTTAAAGTAAACTAAATCCTTCTGTTTGAGGGCTGTTGTGCATTTCCAGGAGCTTTCTGCATGTGTAGAACATAACTCCAGAAAGATGTTACCGTGTAACCACGCTAAGGGGACCTCCCTCTTCTTGTCATTTTGTGCCTAGATCGGAGAAGCTCTGTTCCAGATTCTTTCCCCCCAGCTCTGCTGATAAAGATAAAATGCAAGGACACAGAAATGGCAGAAGTGCAGAGGCAGACACCAGACATCGAGCAGGATGACATCTATGGTTGATAGGAATTCACTTAACAGTGCAAGTGGGCTGATGAGGAAGGGGACTGGAGCCTAAAGCAGGGGCTGGGGAGTGTGTTTTTCTTGCAGTAACCTCTCTCCTTGTTCTCCTCCTTCTGTCTTTTCTAGGCAGGACAGGGCTGCTTGCTGATCTCTTGCCCAGTTTTGCTGTGGAGATTATGCCAGGTATTCAGTCATTTCACCTTTCAATCACCCAGTCCTCTGTCATCTTGTCTGTTTATCCTTCTGCAGCATCTCTGTGGTGTACGTTTCACTCGTATGTGTGTTTTATCTGGGTATAAAAAGAGAAAAGCCTATCGCTTACTGGAGAAGTGTGTTGGGTTGAGATCTGAGAGCGCTGATGCTGGGGCTTGGGGGAGGAATGGCCATGCTGGGAGCCAACGTACAGAGATGATTGATGCCATGCCAGAATCCGTGTGAGGGCAGAAATGCCAGCGCTGTTCAGGGGAGGTTTTATGTCAAGCTCTCTGTTCTCCCCCTGCTAGCACAAAGGTAACACTGCTCCAGCCTGCGAGAACTCGGCAGCCTCGTGTGCCCCTATGGCTTTGTACGTCAGCTGCTCTTGTGCAGCAGGAACTTCCTCTGCCCAGACCCTGTCCTGCGGGTACCATTATAGCCATCACCACAGATGGTAGTACAGGAGGTGCTAGAAACAGAGCACTGGTTAGCAACCCATCAGTGGCACAGCCTCTCTTGTGCTGCGTGGCCAGGGTGTTATCTAGGTAACACCAGGTGGTTGGACCAGACATGAGAGCTCTGTGCCCATGATAAATCCCTTGCTATAGCCAAACTAATGAGAGCCACCAGTTCTGGCACTCCTTGCAGAGGAAACAGAGACTGTGCAACAGATTGTCCTTGAAAGGGAAAAGCTGTGAGAACATTTAGCCCTTGAGTCATCTGATCATCCCCTGACGGTGCCCAAGCAGTGTTTCTTTCACACGTTTGTGCAAAAATGCAACTCCACATAAATGTGTGAAGTTATTTTCAAGTCTGTCCCAGAGATGCAAACGGAGAGAAGACAGACACTCCCCCGCTTCCAGTGTAACCCAGAGCTCCAAGGAAGTTCAGCATGGCAGGAGAGGGATTGGTCTTTTCAGCATAGACAGAGGTTGATTCTCTGTTGCCTAACACTTCTTTTTCCCCACTATTTACAATTTTATTGACTGGGTATAAAGTTCTTGTGTGTTGGCTAGGTAGCTTTCTGGTACCCCCACTGCATGGGTATAAGCAACAAGAAAGTGTAAAAGGCAGCGGCAAACCCCATTACAGCTGTTAGCATTGGCTGTTACCTGAATAAAAAAAAGCAGGTGCTTCTGCAAGAACAGAACAGTAGCTTCCAGGCAGTGAGGGGACACAGCATTTCAGCTTGGTAGTCATTTGAATCTCAGGGTTACACACTTCTATCTGGAACTGGTTGAATCCCAGTTTTGTGCATAAAGGAGAAGCTAGCGGGCTCTTTTGCTGTTTTCTTAACCTCATCAGAGAAGCAAATGGTCTAACTTCCCATGAAGTAAAATTCTTCCTGATTCATAGGTCCCTGTGAGTGGGACACTGATTTCAAACATCCTCTCCCAGTGCTGAGTGAGTATCTTGCAACGTGCAATGGACATACTAACCTGACCTCCTTTTGTACTCCTAGAACGTTTTCAGAGAGACCACAGATACACTTAAAATGGACTTGCTGTTTGGTTTTTTCCTCTACCAGGCTTTTATCCTTTATGGAGTAGTTGTGAACTGTTCACTAATAGCTCTGGAGATCTGACACCTGAGCTTCATTGCATAGCTGTGGCTGGGCACTTCTGTCATGCGATACTATTTCACCGCCTTCTCTGTGTCAGTCAGTGATGGTCATAGAGAGCAAGATGAGAACATGACAAAAGAAAAAGCCCCTGAGCTGTTGCCCTGCTTGGATTGGCATAGATTAGGAAGGACGGGAAAGGATAGTCTGGCTCGCTATGCTGCTTGCTATCCTGAGAGAAGGCTGGGTTTGGCCTTTCTCTCTCCCACTGGATCGCTTTTTTTGATGTGCTTTTTAATAGACTAATGCAGCAAGCTTCACCTCTCCTGCTGCAAGGCAGGCTTTTGAGTCCCTCCATTCCCTCAAATCCCTGCTTTGCTTCAGCTTCAACCTGAATTCATCTTTTCTTGTACAGAGATGACCAGAGCTGTGTAACATCAGTAACTTCAGATGAAGTTATATGGAGACCTTGTATGATGGCATTAATATTTCCTTAACGCTCCTAGAAATTCCTCCTCTATTGGGCATAAGATTACATTTGCCATTTTTGTGACTGTATTGCTTAAGTGGTCACAGATGTCCTAGGACGGAATAGTATACTGGATCATTTCTCTTGGTTTTCGGTTCTTTTCAACTAATGAAGTCCTGTTCAAAACAGAAGTTGTTTTTAATCTTTGAACATGTGACCTTGAAAGTATTGCTGCATACCTTGAAATTCAGTATATTGCTGCATTTCATGTTTCTTATTGTAGGCCCAAGGACAACTGGCCCTTTCTGTAACATATCCCAGTCTTCATCTTTAGTAACAATGCTTCCCTGCCTCTTACCCTCAGGATACATTAACACATTCCTATTTTCTGTGACAAGGTCATTCATGAAAATATTAAACAAGATAGCTTGTAGAACTGGCACTTGAGGAACTGTATCAGTAATCTCCTCTCAGCTCTTACTTTTTCATTCATGAATGCTTCCCTCCAGACATTTCCTTATTCATTAGCTGAATTTTTCTCAGCATATAGTAACTTCACAAAAAAAAATAAATTACTCCACAAGGACCAAAATTATCTGCAAATTTAAATGAAATTCATCTGTTTCAGCCAAAAAAGAAATAAAATGTTCAAAAAATATAAAACATTTCACTTGACACTTCTGAAATGAAGTGTTTTGATTTGTAAATGCCAGATCTTTCACTGACATTTCTTAAAGGAAATTTTAAGTTCTAGATTAAAAATGGCATTTAAAAAAGAGAATTGTTTGTAAAAGACTTAAGGAAAACTGCAACAAAGCGAAGAATTTCTTTTGTACAAATAGAATGATGTGGATGAATCAAAAATGACACTTCTTAGTTTTGCATTGTATTAAGAACTAGAAAAAACTTCTGTTTTGATTGTTCAGAGTGGAATGTTTTTCCTTGACTTTTCATCTTAGCAATGCAGGTGAGAGGTGCATTAGTTTTCCAGTGTGATTCTGTACTCACATTGCAATCCTTGTATCAATACTTCTTGATCTTAAATAATAATGTACCAGGAGACCCCTTAGTGATCACTGGATTTCTGTTTGGAAACAGTGGTCTACTGCTTTTTTTCATTGCTTTCTTACTGTCTTTCTAAGGTGGTTGAATAACCGCCTGGGTACACCTGGAGTCTCCTCACCTGCAGTCTGACTTCTAGATAGGTTGGAGCATCTCTCTGATGTAAAACCAACTTCAAGTCTCCTATACATTCAGAATCTTGATATTTCATAGAATCATAGAATGGTTTGGGCTGGAAGGGACCTTAAAGATCCTCTAGTTCCAACCCCCCTGCCATGGGCAGGGACACCTTCCACTAGACCAGGTTGCTCAAAGCCCCGTCCAACCTGGCCTTGAACACTGCCAGGGAGGGGGCAGCCACAGCTTCTCTGGGCAACCTGTGCCAGTGTCTCACCACCCTCATGGGAAAGAATTCTTACTTTAGTCTAATCTAAATCTAGCTTCTTTTAGTTTAAAACCGTTACCCCTCATCCTATCCCTACACTCCCTGATCAAGAGTCCCTCCCCATCTTTCCTGTAGCCCCCTTTAGGTACTGGAAGGCCGCTATAAGGTCTCCCCAGAGCCTTCTCCAGGCTGAACAACCCCAACTCTCTCAGCCTGTCCTCACAGGGGAGGTGCTCCAGCCCCCTGATCATCTTTGTGGCCTCCTCTGGACTCACACGAGCAGGTCCATGTCCTTCTGGTGTTGGGGGCCCCAGAGCTGGACACAGCACTGCAGGTGGGGTCTCACAAGAGAGGATTAGAGAGGGGAAATTCCCCTCCGTTGACCTGCTGGCCACACTTCTCTTGATGCAGCCCAGGATGTGGTTGCCTTTCTGGGCTGTGAGCACATATTGCTGGCTCATAGTCAGTTTTCCATCCACCAACACCCCCAAGTCCTTCTCCTCAGGGCTGCTCTCAATCCACTCATTGCCCAGCCTGTATTGTGCTTGGGATTGCCTCGACCCATGTGCAGGTCCGGATGTGTTCACTGACCATTTCCTTAATCCAGGGAATCCCCATGTGGCAGTAGGTGTGGCCCTGTGCACACAATCCCCTGTAGTTTGCAAGGTGGCCAGATGCAGAACTGGGACCTGCCCCTGCAGGGTGGGCTGGGCACCTGCATCCACCACAGCTGCTGCCACTGCAGATTTCCCAGCAGCAAAGTTTGAGAAACTTTTTCTCACTCCCTTTCCCATTCAAACCCCATCCTGGTTTTTGTGGAGCAGCTCTTCTGTGCTTTCACTTGTAGGGTGTTTTCAGCCACTCCCTTTCAGGGCCCGGCAGACATCATGTGAGGCTTCAGTGGGATTAAAAAAAAAAGTGGTTGTTAGGTTCCCTGGCTGGCCTGCAGCGCCTGAATAGGATGTTCGTTCAGCACATTCAAAAGAATAATTGCATGCGTGGGCCTAGTTGCGAAGGGGCAGGCCTGGCTCATTTACTGGGCTATTTTTAGCGTGCTTTTCACCATCGTTTGTCCCATTAAAACTAGAATGTGGGTAGGGAACAAACACACAAGCAGGGCTTGAACATGGCCAGGAAGAATGAGTCTTTGATGAGATCCAAATGCTAATGGAGCGTGTCCTGCAGGATTCGTACAGGTCTGGTGTGGGGTGAAGGGTTTCTGTGCTGGGGGACCAGAGCTCCCACCTCTGTGCAGCTTGCCTGTTGGCCAGCCAGAGACATTGCAAGAAGGGACCGTGTTTCTGCAGCTCCATTTCTCACTGTCATGTGCCATTTCTGCTTCAACACAGAGGGGGACGTAGTACTAGACCCGCAGGAAGTCCACTTCTGTTATTCACCTATCTGTTTTGCCCCTGTGCTCTCTCCTGGGAGGATGTTGCTGGTGTTCCCTTCCACAGTGATTGCAGTCCTGTAAGTATCTCCCTTTCTCCCCTTATTTTCCAGAGTGGGTCTTTGTGGGCCTGGTGATCCTGGGGGCGTTCCTGTTCTTCCTCCTGGTTGGGATCTGCTGGTGCCAGTGCTGCCCACACAGCTGCTGCTGTTACGTCCGCTGCCCCTGCTGTCCTGAGTCCTGCTGCTGTCCCCGGGCGCGTGAGTGACCCTGTCCAAGCCTGGTGCAAATCTTCTCACACACTTCTGCTCCCTGGCAGAACAGGAGGAGAATCTGCTCATATTGCTTCCTTTGCCCTGAGCACTTTGCTTGACTAAGAACTAGTTCTTAGGGGGTGAAGCATCTGACCTATTGCTCAATGGTTGAGCGCTCAAAGTTAATTACAAATGTAATTCCGCGAACCCTCCCTGCCTTGGCAGCTGTGCCTGCTCCTCAAAGTGTCATGCTCCCCTTCCAGAGTTGTTGTTGTGTCAGTGAATGTTGTGGGTCAGAGCTAAGAGCATCCTGGGAGGTTTGTTCCTGGCAATGCAAAGCAGCTGCCCTCTACAACAGTGCAAAATCATCGCAGCCCAGCAAGGTTCCTGGTCAGGCTCAGGCAGACTGTCAACTTTGATGAGCCTCATCCCTGCTACTTGAGTCATCCGTTGTTTTTAAAGCCAAACTGCCACTAAATCACAGCAGTGGAAATGCCGGCTGTAACATGCTGAATGTCCTTCGGTTGCTGGGCATCTTGCAGTGCTCTTCTGACCCGCCATGTGCACTTCTCACTTCTCAGATTCCCCTCAGTGCCCTTTGATGCTTAGAGAAATTCAGATTGGTCCTTGTCCTTTCATTTGTCCAGTTGTCTCCTGTGTGTTGTCACCAGTGTTGGTGATGTGCAGGTTTCGGCCACGTGCCGTGTGGGTCCGTGGGAGGCTGGTGTGATGCTGACTGCTGTTCTTCTTCTTTTCCAGTGTATGTAGCCGGCAAGGCAGCAAAAGCTGGCTACCCTCCCGCAGTCTCTACCATGCCCGGTCCGTACTACATACCCAGTGTTCCTGTAGCTGGTGTCCCCTCTCCTGCGGTGCTGATGGATAAGTCGCACCCCCCTCCCTTAGCCCCAAGTGACTCCAGCGGAGGAAGCCAAAATGGTAATTTGCAGTGCCAGGCACAACCTTCAGTCCTTTTACTGGGAGCAGGGCTGGGAAAGGGAGGAATGATTGTCACTGATAGAGTGGTATGAACAGAAGAAGCCCAGAGAAAACTGCATTTTAATCCTGGCTCTGACAATGACATTTGCATCCCTTAGGGCCACAGGGTCCAACTTTTCTAGTGCCATCAGCACAGTGTCAGTTTGTGGGTGCCTAATTAGGTCAACAGGGAATGGGAGGCCAAGTTCATGCCCAGGACCCCTCTCATTACTGCTGCAAACGTTTACTTGCGGAGGACGGAAGGATGAAGATGATTTCAGAGAAGCAGAGGCGGTGGCCATTTTCCCCTTAGAGCTGACGCCTTGCAAGCTGCTCTCTCTTGGTAAACTGTTCTTCCTACCCTCTGTAGGGCACTGCTTGCCCTCTGGCAGCAGTTTTTTGCTGCAGCATGTTTTACTGTCCCCATGGCATTTTGGGCACAGGGACATTCTCCCTCAGTGTTGCTGCCCAAGAGCATTTGGGGCTGGGCCCCCTCCCCCCTATCTTACAGAAGTCAGTAGGTCACTTTTTTATGTTCAGCCTTTGCATTTGTGAAATGGGAGTGATAAAAGGCTTCTAACTAGAAAGGACTTGTGGATCAATGTCAGACATAGAGTATCAGGAAGATGACTCTATCTTGGTGAGGGTCACTTCTCCTGCTGCAAAGGAAGCTGCCATCAAGGAAAAAGAGGGCAGCTATTTAGCCACATGCTAGCATTTCAGGATCAGAGTGGCTGTCTGAATTCAAACACGCTGCAGCAGAAGTGACTCTCGCCAACGTAGAGTCACCATACTGACACAGTATGGTTGCCATTGATCCAGCCACATGTCTGATTTCAAAGCACCACGCTAATTATCAATTGTTAAATTTGTTCATGACAGTGTGTTGATAAGACACTTCCAAAACGACAAGATCAAGTAGCATAAGCAAGTAATTAAGCTTTTGGAATGACACTACACGTCCTTCCGCTGCCCCAGTCAGTATATTAACCTTTCTGGAATTACAAAAATTATTTTCCTTCAACAATCATACCTTTTTTTCCCCACTGAAATCAAAACAGAGCTCTGCAATGGAGCATTTTGAAATAGGAAATAAATCAATCACTGATCCGAAGCAGAATGTATCCAATTCAAAAACCTTTGTCAGAAAATGATGAATGACAGCCCAGTGCTTAGGTTTTTTTCTCCTGTGAAAAATGTTAGTGCATGCAGAGTGTGGTGTTGGCCACGGGAACTCCAGGGATTTTTTAAGAGTCAGATCACAACCCCAGTCTTGTCTTTGCTGTACGTTACTAGCAGAGCACAAATGCAGAATGAAGAACTGTGGATGTGTTTGGTAACCAAATGGAACGGCTCTTAGCATCCCATGTTCATTACGCAGAAAGATGCATCTATTATATGATCCAAATCAGCTGGTGGGACTTAATCCCTCAACTCAGGACTTGACAGGAAATACTATGTATGGCAAATAAAACCATTATTACAGAGTTTTAACTGCTGTGGCAAGAGAATAGAGGTTCTTAAGCTTTTCTTATTTTTAATTAATTTTTTTTGCAATATTACGGACAGACCCTTAGATCATGCACCTGTTGTTCAAGGTGTTCCTTGAACTGTGGAGCTGAGGAAGGGTGATACCATGCACCCTGTTCCGTTTCTCTTAAGGTCCTCCACAATGCCAGAATATCCCCTAATTACAGGCTGTAGAAGAGAAAACATTATGTGGCTGTTCCAAGCTACTTATTTGCTGGTAGGCCAGACAGCAAGCTAAACAAAACAGGTAATGCTTATTATAAAGTGCTTTTCTCAGAAGGAGCACTAATTATGGTCTCTGTGTCCTCCACGCAGCCGTTGTAGTAGGTCTGATCTGAAACTTGGTATCTTTGAGACTTCAACTTTTCTGTCAAGTTTATTTTAACAAATGGGATCAGAAGCACTGGGGGACAGAGACTGGAGGATTCTGTAGTCCTGGCTGCCGGGCTAAAAAGGATAGCCTTTGCCCTAGATAGTTTCTGTGCTCATAAATGACCCCTGTGAGGTGATCTAGTGAGCAAACTCGGGCATGATATTTAGAAAATTTGTCTAGGGTTACATAAAAGCCATGTGACAGTGAAGCCTAGGAACTGCATCCTAAACTTAGAGCTGAATAGGGGAAAAAACCACAAACTTTCAGCTCTTTTATTTAGAAGTGTTGGCAACACAGAAGTTAGGATGTATACTCTGTCTATTTTAAATGCAGTGGTTACCTGGAGACTCTTGCATAGGTTCTTTAAACCATGCACACAGGGAAGCTTTTGATCTGAGAGCTGGACTCCAGACCTTTAATATGGAAAGTGTATAAGGATGAGACATCATTTACTTCCTAACCACACTTGTCTGAAAAAACAGTAGTGCTGTCCTTTCTGGGGAGCAGAAACAGCTTACGGTTTTGGCTGACTTGGTTCCACCCACAGAAGATTAAAAAAAGTGTCTAGTTAAATGCAAATTAAACATTAGAAATTTATGAACTGTTCAGGAGAAGAAAAAATGGTCTAACGGGGAAGAATGTTCCACTCCCTTTGACTTCAGTGTATGGTTCTGGACAAGTGGTTAATGTCTCTGTATCTTTATTCCCTTATAATTAAGATGGGTCTAAAAATATTCAGACCTTATTAAAGGGTTATGGCAATTTACAGATGAAGAAGGGTGTGAGGAGGAAGCAATAATATCTGTGGTTCTCACATGAAGGAATAATAAAGAGATGTAGTAAGTTGAACATTCAGTATCATTGCAAGAAGTATTTAATAAATAAATGTAGAGACAAAATATGCTTCATCTCTAATGGAAAATAGTTCTTATGAGCTGTTCACTGTCATCTTTGCAGATTTAAATCCAAAGTTAATTTCTAATGCTTACAGAATTAACCAAGAAATTCATTTGCCTTTTGATACACAGCTGCAATAGCAAGTCGAGCATGAAGCTAGCATGAAGCCTAGCTAATTCTCCATCAGTTCCAGGAGCTATAGATGTTGCCCAAATAGATATTTGGCACAGCCTCAGCGTGAGTAGTGGCTCTGGGAAGACTGGGGAGACTCTGGGGAGTCTGGAAGCTGCCTGTTCAAGTTCCCCAAAGGTTATTAGTAGGTCAGAGTCATTTCCAGCTGATAGGTTGCTGGTCTGTGTATAAATGAGGTGGCGGCTTAGCTGAGCTCCTAGTAGACACATTAGAAGAAAGAATAGCGAGAGGCCTCTTTCCTGGCAAGGTATCAGACAGAGGTCAGCCACGATGGTGAGGTGAAGTGGAGAACTTGCCTTGCTGTTGCTTGCGCAGTGCAGCAGGAGTCATCGCTTCTGAGGCCAGTCAGTCCAGCCCCCCTCACAGCAGCAACCTCCCTTCAAGAGACATGATGGCCTTCCACTCGGGAAGGCAGAGGCAGGGCTCCTTGTGTTCCGTAAATCACTGTGCACTTGCCGTCATTGTGCACACATTTGTGGGGATAATAAAACACAGCGAAAGTCCAGACTGCTGTCAGCTAAACTATCTGGAGACACATTGAAAGCAGGATCCTGATAGACCTATACTATGTTTTAGCATCTAATACCTTTCCCAAGTACAGATACACACAGTAGTACTTCAGGATGTAGTTACTTACCTTACATGTGCACAGTCAAAACCCACAGTAAAGCCCTTACGTCCTGAAGCAATTTGCAGGATTATTACAGGAATCATTCTACCCATTTCTATGGCACAGCCATTTCTGAAGCAGAGCATGGTTATTTAATAGTGCACAGACACATGCATAGCACTCTAGGACAGAAGGTGCCTAAGAATACCTCTGCCAAGTCCTTGTTCAGCCCACGCAGTGCATATACTATACAACGTACTACCAAACCCATATGTCAGTAGCTTGATGTGTATCGGGCTGTGGGATAAAACAGAACAGGTTGGCTCAAAACCACCGTCCAAGTATTTAAATCGTGCCACAAGAGGAGCACTCATGCCACACTGCAGTATTCATACAAGGGAACATACTAACCCCTTGCAAGGCAGACAAGTTCCATTTTGTAGCGTTACGTGAATTGTCCTCATGACAGTTCTCTAATGAGGCTGAATTTGCGGGTTGTGGTCCTCTTTTGTACTTAGACCTGTGTTTCTGTCAGTCTCGAAATAGCCTCAGACTGAGACCTTTCTTAAATAATCTGCTATAAAAGTCATATTTTCCTCAAAGTCCTGATAGGTGGAGTTCTCTGCTTGCTGCCTATAGACCTGCCTTGAGGAAGTCAGGCTGCTTGTAGGGTTAGGAGATAAAGTGTGCATGGAGCCAGCCTGCCAGAGTTAGAGCTGCTCTGGCTCCAGGCATGTAGGGCCTGTTTCTCTACACATGGGAATATGGAAAAGCCAAAAAAGCTGTCCATACTTCCCCTGCAAATGAAATAATCCAGGAGTCAAACACTTAATGTATGTGTAAGACGTACCTTTTCTGTAAAACAGAGCGTGTAAAGAACACCCGAGCAGGCCGTTTCGCAGTTACCCAGTGACCTGATTGGCCCCATCATTGGATTTGGTATAAATCTCAAAGCAGTGTGATGTGCTTTGTGGGACTTCCTGTGTTTCCTTCTGTATTCTCTGGAGCTTCTCCTACCACATGCTCTTCAACCTGTGTGAGCAGAATTCATAGGGATGGGAGGGTGGAGTGGTCCTGCAGAGTGACAGCTCCCAAATGCTCAGCCACCTGCTTCCCCTGCAGATGGGGAGCTTATGGCCCCGCCTGCATAGAGGAAGCCTGATCTTCTGGGACTGCTTCTCTCATACCATGACAAATCCTTTCTGTAGTGCTGAGGAAGGGGAAACGAGTGCTACTTTTCTCTCTGCCATCCTTTGTGGGAGGTGGAATCACTCTGTGGTGATGACACCACTTGATGTATTTGGTTGTACAGATTGGGCATTTCCAAACCATTTTTGCTGTTACTGCAAACTTTATAAATGACGCAGCTGCTCACAACTTCACATCCCACATTATAGACAAATTTCTTCTGAAGCAAGGACTGACTCACTCTGTTTTGGAAGATGCAGCCTACCTGCCTGCAGATGTGACCTCAACTATAAGCAATATTGTCACAAAGTCTCCTTGAACTTAAATGTGTTTTCTTCTCTCCCTAGCAGTGCGCAAAGGGTACAGGATCCAGACTGACAAGGAGAGGGACTCCATGAAGGTGCTGTACTATGTGGAGAAAGAACTGGCTCAGTTTGACCCAGCTAGGAGGATGCGAGAACGATGTGAGAAACAAACATGGTTTGATTTTTTTTTTTTTCACTGACCTGAAAAAGACTGTAAATTCATAGTTAAAAGTTCACTGGCTTCGCCTTAAGAGCCAGCCTCTAGGATATGATGTCCAGGATATGGTACTTGGGGGCACATAAAGTCTAGATTTTAGGCATTTCAGGTATGTTCTGATTTTGAGGATCTGCTGCTTATCTAATAATCCCTAATTAGAACCAAGAAGGTGAGGGATACTCAGATGATCATGAAAATTGTCCACTTGGATAATTAAACACTTGGATCATCGGCATCTGAAAAGCCAAGTCCATACTCATGCCTTCTACAGCCCTTGGTGTGATAATAGCTGGGATATTGTCATCACAATTCCTGTATGTCTTTACAGTGTGGTGCCTGTAAATTTCCAGCATGGCAAAATAGGAGAGGGATGATTTTATTGAAAGTGTGTTTTGTGGGCTGCAATGATCACAGTGTGGTTTGAAGGATGCAGAAAGGTAGTTTAGAGTGACTGTTGCCCTGCAGAAGGAGCAGGGACTACAAGAAAGACTCAAGAAGCCATCAGATTTTGTGGCACTGGTCAACATAAGATCAGAGGTGGTACACGCATCAGTATAGAATCATAGTATCGTAGAATCATTTAGGTTGGAAAAGACCTTTAAGATCATCAAGTCCAACTGTTAACCTAACACTGCCAATTCCACCCCTAAACCCCTAAGCACCACATCTACATGCCTTTTAAAGACCTCCAGGGCTGGTGACTCAGCCACTTCCTTGTGCAGCCTGTTCCAATGCTTGATAACCCTTACCGTGAAGAAATCTTCCCTAATATCCAATCTAAAACTTCTGGCGCAACTTGAGGCCATTCCCTCTCATCCTATCACTTGTTATTTGGGAGAAAGAGACCGACACCCACCTTGCTACAACCTCCTTTCACGTAGTTGTAGAGAGCAATAAGGTCTCCCCTCAGCCTTCTCTTCTCCAGACTAAACAACCCCAGTTCCCTCAGCTGCTCCTCGTAAGACCTGTGATCCAGACCCTTCACCAGCTTCTGACGGCTTGGCAGTCGGGCAACTGCAGGTGAAGGGGAGGAGGGTGGTAAATAGGGACATGATGCAAACTCAGAACTGAGCTTGTGTGGAACTCCTCACTGTCTTCCCATAGCCTCTTGCAAGCTTGATTTTCCTAAATAAAGGCTGAGACTGCACTTAATGGATGTCAGAATACAAACCCAAGCGAGGATCTTTCCACGTTGGGAGGCAGAGGTGCAGCGTCAGGACAACGTGTGTGTATGAGGAGGGCCTGCAGTGCTGCTCTTTGTCCTCCAGCTGTTCTGTGCAGAGCAGCAGGCTGAGGGCTCGGTTCCTCCGGGCAGCACCCGGCCTGCGCAGCGCTAAGCCACGTTAGGCACTGGTAGAGGCTCATTTAAAACAGACGCGTGAGATCCTGCAAATCAATGAAGGTAAAAGCTTTAGGGAATGACACTACATCAAAGCTCTGTACAGATTAGGCATAACTAACAAATTATATATACTTCTAAAACAGTCATTGCTGAGCACACTGTCTTCCCCACCCACAAGATTTACTATAAAAAGACCTCTCCAGATTGGTATGTTAGGCCTCCAGATGTCAATGTGCTTGACAGGGTAGAGACTGACGGTGATTCAGACAGTCTCTTACTTTTTTCTTAATCTTTTTTTTGAGGGGGTTGGTTTTGTTTTAGCTGGGCAAGTCAGGCCAAATCCAGAGCCAGCCTGTCTCACACCAGGAAGGGAGGAGGTGGCACAACTGCTGTGGTGATCTTCCACCAAGCTCAATGCCCACCTCACGAGGGTGGAGAGCTCACATGTGTTACTGAAGCAGGGCTGAGGGGCGATTTCTGCACAAAGGCTGAACTCCATTATCTGGAACACGGGCATCTGATGCCGTTTGCAATACCCTTAGAATATCCCAGCTACCAGTTCAGAAGACCTGTAGGTCTAACAGCAGCTCTGCATCCAAACTGAGCCCCAGTAGTCTTGGGCAGGATCGATCAAGGGTTTGGAGAAGGGCCTTGGATTGCATTTTTTTTTTTTTCTAATAGAGGGCAGTGCAGCTTCTTTCTGAAAAGGCTGCAGCTGGGCTCAGCACAGCCTTCCTGTCTTCCCTTCTCACACATGCTATCAGGCGATGCTTATCGTATTTGTCTTGTGCAACCTGCCCTGCAGATAACAACACCATCTCTGAACTCAGCTCTTTGCATGAAGAGGACATGAACTTCCGGCAGCCGTACCGCCAGGCACGAAGGAAACCTCTGCCTCCTGCGGAGGACCTGGATGGTGATCCTGAATACTGGGCAGGAGTGATTGGCGGGGGCAGCACGTCAAGATCACAGGCTGTCTCTGATTACAGAGATGAGCGGGACAGTTTCCGGCACAGGTGAGGGGCGCTGTGTCGGGAGGCAGCTGTATCTGGCAAAGTGGTAAAGAAAAGGGAAGGGACAGATGGACTGGTAGCTCTTCTCCATTTCCTGCTGCTCTGGTTCTGCTTAGCAGGACAGAGAGGTTAGAGAAAAACATGAAATCTGGAGATGTTATTAGCTCAGGTTGGAATGAATCTGATTCCCACAAGCCTGCCCCAGCTGGGCAAAGCTAGGTACCAGCCCTGTTCCAGGTGGGATGTAAAACTGAGATCAGTAGGAAGCCAAGCCACCCTTCTCCAAGTGCTCTCCTGAGATTTGTACCTGATCTCTCCAGCACTTCCCAGTCCTGGTTGATTAGGGTTGATTAGCATTTGATTAGGAGTCGCACCCTGGTGCTTTGGTGCAGCGAGACCTGTACTCCAGGCCTAAAGGACTGGCACTCTGGTGCCTAGAAGAGAGATACTGCGGCTTTCCCTCACATACCAGCAGCCCAGTCTCCTGAAGGCAGTGGCAGGGATTTCCTTCCCTCAGTACTGGGCTGTTGTGCCAGCTCTCTGTCTTTAAACCTGCTTCAGAATTGCCCTGCTGTGAGCTTCTGTAGCCAGGCTCTTGGGTTTTCCCAGCAAGAAAAGCACCTCCAGGCTCTGGGGCCAAGGAGAAGCAAGTCCAGCCCTGCATACTGGAGGACGAGGGAGGTGCACGCTGGGGTTAATTAATAATACTCTGTGGTAATGTTAGACATGTAGAGGCCAAGCTATCCACACTAAGCTGTGAGAAGCAGATATTTCGAGGATGTGATACATCTCTTCTTACAGAAGATGATGAAAACAGATGAGTCATGCCCCAGGAGTGCCTGTTTCCCTCCACTGTCTGTGAAGGCAGCCGAGGGGATGAGTACAGGTGAATCCTGCCCTCTAACACTACCTCTTCCCTCCTCCAGCCAGCAGAGATCCAAGTCTGAGATGCTGTCCCGTAAGAGTTTCTCTGTGGGAGTGCCGGCTGTCTCTATGGACGAGCTGGCAGCCTTTGCAGAGTCCTACAGCCAGCGGACCCGGCGGGCCGACAGCCAGGAAACTCGGCGTTTCGAGCGGTCAGAGTCGCATGGCGGCCGCAGCGGCGGGCTGCCCCACCAGGACAGCTCCATGGAGGAGTACTACACCAAGCGTAGCAGAGGGAACCGAGAGCCGCTGACGGACTCGGATCGGGGCTGGTCGTACAGCCCACCCCGGAGACGAGCCCATGAGGAGAAGCACCTGCCCAGGCTGGTGAGCCGGACGCCCGGAGGGAGCCAGAAATACGATCACTCCTACCTCAGCAGCGTCTTGGAGAGGAAATCCCGGAGCTACGATGAGAGTAGTGACCCTTGTGAAACCCCGTCAAAGCTGAGCTCGCAGCCCAGCCAGAGAGGAGGGGGAACATACTATGCCTGGTCACCACCCTCTACCTACAAAGCCGAGAAGTCGCAGCAGCAGCCGCAGCAGCCGCCACCACCGCCTCAGCAGGAGGAAGGGGAGGACACCCTGCCCCCCTACAGCGAGAGGGAGCTGAGCCGAGGCCCTTCGTACAGGGCCAGGGAGCAGGCCTACCTCAACGCCTCTGACAAGAAGAGGAAAAAGGACCCCAAGAAAACAGTGAGGCCATGTCTGGTGCTCCTGATCCAAATAGGCTGAGTGGGGAGCCACCAGGCAGGGGTTACAAACCAGAGTTTACGGGCAAGGGGGCTCTCCAGGAGGGTAGAGCCTGGAGTCCGAGTGTGGGGAACCCCAGATCAGAGGAGTCACTGTGGGTGTAGGAGGTCAGAAAAGGAAACAGCTCCTACACAGGACTTCATGATGGGGGGAGAGCCAGATGGGCCTGGGACTGGGGAGGTGAGGGATGTTTTTGGCATCTGTGACCTGGTGATCCAAGGAAGTGGGAGTTTACGTAGGGTTTAGGAGGATCCTGGTAGGGAAGGGAACTTACCCAGGCTTACAGAAATCACAGCGCATTGCTTTGGCCTTGATCTTTCTGAAGTCAGGGTTGAGAGGCTCTGTTCTGGGCTGGGACAGGGCTGGTAGCAAGGTATGGTGTAAGAGACCTCCTCTTTCTGAAAGGGGTGGGATGGCAGACTGCTATGGGCACGTGCCCACGGGCATGTGTAGGGGCCATGGATGCCAAAGGCATTCCTCACACTGGGTACCAGCAAGTGCAGAACATCCTGCCACAGTCCGGGCTTGTGAGGACTGATGAGTTCATGGCTGCTGGGGAAGAGGAGCTGGCTGAAGTCGGCTCCGTGAGAGAGACTGTCACTAGAGCAGCTTGGCTGTTAGGTCTGAGCTTAAGTGACATGTGTGAGAGAGGAAAGGGGTGTGAGTAGACAAAGCTGTTGCTGTTCGGTTATGTCTCTGTCAAAGCTATGTCCATCTGTCTGTTCCGTGGGTGCTTTCCTGTTGACCTTAATCTTCTCTCTTTCTTCTCAGAACGATTTTCCAACGAGGATGTCCCTTGTGGTTTGAAGTTGTTGTGGACATGCCATGTTGATGGGCTGGATACCATGAGGTGACTTGCAGTCAAAAAGATACAGAGCAACAAGCAAGACAAGCCTCTGTGAACCTTCGCAGCCATCAGCCATGGACTCTGTTTCCGTTGTTTGTTTCATTGGGGGAGCAGAGGCTTTTGTAAGAGACAGACTCCCGTGAACAGCACTCAATCTCAAGAGGCTCTGGGAGGCTGCCAGGAAAACGAGGCCAGGGCTGCCTTTGGCACCCTGTTTTCCAGTGCCGTCCATTCTGTGCTGGAAGGCAGCCACGTCCCTACTGTCCCTGCAGCCCTGGACTACATGTGAGGCTGCCTTTGTGCCTCTTGCCCTGTCTCATGTGCAGAGAGAGGCTTGTGTGCATTCCTCCTGCTCTCTCTGTCTCCTCAGTTTTCTGTTTGGATCAAAATTGTCTCCATGCTTATAGTTTGAGCCTTTTCTGTATCATCCCTATGCTGGGAGGAGGCCTTGTTCTTATAGCTGCTGTCTGCCTCCAGCTGATCGGGCCCTAAATCGTGAAAGAAAATCTACATCCTTTAAGACACTATAGAAGAGGACTGATGAGGTGTTACTTTGGCAAGGGCTGAACAGAGAGAAAGAGACAATTATGGGCTGGTTTTTCTATATATTTAGTTCTGTTCATTGTGTGATGAGAGTTACAGGTGAGATTGATGTATTGTTTTGAAAGTGGATCAAAGTAGCTTCTATCGTGATGAGAGCATGATGTGTTTTTCCCCCATCCCCAACTGTGATTTGTTTTGATACAGTTGCATTTCCTTGCAGCTGAGCTTATGACCATGTAGAGCTTCACGTAGGAATATCTACTCTGCCATCTCATAAGCAGTGCTCTAGCCTTGCTGGCGCTCTGCTCCCAGCACCACCAGCCATCTCTGCATAGTGAGTGACCTTTTTGTTTCAAAGAAGCAAAAAGGGGAAAGTCTTAGAGAGCAGCTGCAGATCTTCATTCTGTGGTACTGGTGTTAATCCTTCCTGGTCATTGTTCCCAGACACTGGAGAGAGCCCTAACAGCAGTGAGAAAAGAATGAACACCGTGGATGGACACCTTTTACACTTACAACCATTTTATTCACCTCAGTTGTGACATGGTTTTAGTGGCTGTTGTCTCAGGAACAGCTGAATTTAGAAGTGAGTGCTTCACACCATTTGGAAGCCTGACATTCTGGTTTTCATAGGGTATAATGCAGTCATTTCTTTAGTTTTTAGCTGTGATAATCATAATGTGAAGGAAGATGATGGGAACATTTTAAGGTCCAGTGTCTTGATCCTTATTATGTCTAGAAACAACTTAGTGCCCTCTTGTGTTATGGACACTGTCAGCCTCTGAAGTGCCGTCTCTGTTGTTACTCTGGAAATGCGGGGAGCTGTCTAGCCTCAGGTGCTCACTCTGGCAATACTGTTCTGAACACGAGATTTATTAACATCAGTGCGGTTCTCCATAAAGATGATAGATCCATTTTTGTATTACTCTTTGCCAGATCAGTTCACCAGGAATGGTCAGGGGAGAGGATGAATAATCTCCATAGATGCCATGACAGTGCAGTTTTCATGCTAGAAGGGGAATTGTTGAAGGGATGGCTTGCTTCTGCTCCCATGCTCCTCCAGCGATGACTGTAGTTTTGGAAATGCCAGTCCTGGGTCTTCTTGGTCAGAGAAGGATTAGCCTGTAGGGGCATACAATCACAGAATGAGAGTGGTTTGGGCTGGAAGGGACCTTAAGGATCACCTAGTTCCAACCCCCCTGCCACAGGTAGGGACACCTTCCACTAGACCAGGTTGCTTAAAGCCCCGTCCAACCTGGCCTTGAACACTGCCAGGGAGGGGGCAGCCACAGCTTCTCTGGGCAACCTGTGCCAGTGTCTCACCACCCTCATCAGAAAAAATTTCTTTCTTGTATCTAATTTAAATTTTTCCTCTTTTAGTTTAAAACCATTACCCCTGGTAAAAAGTCTCTCTCCATCTTTCCTATAAGCCCCCCTCTAAGTATTGGAAAGGCCGCAGTAAGGTCTCCCAGGAGCCTTCTCTTCTCCAGACTGAACAACCCCAGCTCTCTCAGCCTTTCCTCACAGGGGAGGTGTTTCATCCCCCAACCTGTACTGATACTGGGGATTGCCCCAATCCAGGTGCAGGACCTTGCACTTGGCCTTGTTGAACCTCCTGAGGTTCACATGGGCCTGCTCCTCAAGCCTGTCAGGGTCCCTCTGGATGGCATCCCTGCCCTCCAGCAAATCAACGGCACCACTCAGCTTGGTGGTGCCCACAACCTTGCTGAGGGTGCACTCAGTCCCACTGCCTGTGCCATTAATGAACATATTGAACAGTACCAGTCTTGATACAGACCCTCGAGGGACATCACTTTTACTCGTCTCCATTTGGACCCTGAGCCACTGACTGCAACTCTTTGGATGCAGCCATCCAGCCGATTCCTTATCCATCGAATAGCCCAGCCGTCAAACCCGTATCTCCCCAACTTAGTGACAAGGGTGTTGTGTGCGACTGTGTCAAAGGCCTTGCAGAAGTCAAGGCAGATGACATCAGTTGCTTTTCCCCTTCTCCACCAACACAGTCACTCCATTGCAGAAGGCCTCTAGATAGGCACGCTTTGCCCTTTGTGGAGCCCTGCTGGCTGTCTCTGATCGCCCCCCTGACATCCATGTGCCTTGACAGAGCTTCCAGAAGGATCTGTTCCATCATCTTGCTGGGCACGGAGGTGAGGCTGACTGGTCAGTAGTTCCTAGGGGTGTCCTTTTTACACTTTTAAAAAATGGATGTGATGTTTCCCTTTTATCAGTCACTGGGGGCCCAACTGCCTGACCACTGCGACTCTTCAAACAGGGAGAGTGGCTTAGCAACTACTTTGCCAGCTACATGCCAACTACATGCACTTGTATTATGGCTGGAGAGACTAAATTTTAAGTATTTTCATCTTTTCTCATCTTTAATGTATCTTCCTAGGAAAACTGCAGCACAGTTAACAAGAGGTAGGCAAGTGGTTGCCATCTGAGGTCTCCATGGCCTTGAGAAGGCTACAGAGCTACACTACATGCTATTTGAAATTAAACATTTCATCCCTGACATATGATGATACTAGCAGCAAGAAATGTTGATGTTTTGTTAGTCTGAAAACCTTGGGGGCCCCGATGCCATGAATTTCAAGCCTGCTGTCTTTTCCATGAGACATCCAGCAGACCCAGGAAACATTTTACGTGGAAATTTGAAAGTGCATCTGCAACAATGACTATGTCAGAAAGGGGCTAAACCAGTGATTTAACAGTCTCTGAATACCTGTATCTTTTAAATCATACCAAAAGCCAGAGCATCACAATCTCCTTATTTCAGTTATGTCTGTCCCTTATCTCAGTCACTGTAGTTTATTTGATCAAGCCCTCAGGAATGAGTTGTGTGTATAAAAAATACAAGCGTTCCCCTCATTTATTTGAATCCGTTTTGTTTGCTCGATGCTGGTACTTTGGGGCATTTGTACACTATGTGTAAGAAGTTGCCATTTATGTATCTATTTAGCTTATAAATAAGTAGTTGCAAGCTGTTTCTCTTTAAGAAAACTATTTCAATTGTAAAGCTATTTTAATTGTAGAAACAACTGTTCATAAGAACTGACCAACATTTCTTTTGAATCCAAGTACCTGGAAGAGTATTGAAGATTTTATGACTTGAGTTTTACCAGATGATAAAAATTTCACCCTCAAAAAAAGAGCAGGGCTCAATTCCCTGAAGTCAGATCTGGGCAGCACCTATCAGTTGGCTCCACCTTGCTCTAAAATTTTAGCTTTCATATCTCCCTGTAAAAATCTGAAGGAATTTTCAGTTACTGGTAGTGTCTGTCCTCAGGCCATCTTAATTCTTCCCATTAGAAATGTGTCTGCAACAACTCCAAAAGGACCAAATCAAAAAGTGGGGGGTGCTGTAGAGCCAGGCTTCCATCTCTATAGCTACACAACCCTAACGACCCCTCCCTCTTGCAGCAGAGGAGGGCAGGGGGCCAGAGGCTGACGGAGAGGCTGAGAGGAGCCTCTTGTTTCAGAAAAGGAGTAATGGTTTGTGTCTGCACCATCTTTCAGAACACCTGCAGAATGCTGGCACTGGAAAATAACAAGCCTGGGTATCACAGGGTCTCAAATTACAAATTTTCCAGTGATAAATTTTTATCACTGGCATAAAATTAAAAACCTTTTCATACAGGATATGGATGTCTGGGTCATGTCAAGGACATGGATGATTTTGTGGCCTTAAAATGAAGCATCACAACAGTGACTTGTGAAGAAGACAACTGAAATGATGAGTGAATCCTGTGGAAAAAAAAACCCCACCCTTAGAGCAACAGCAGGATGAAGCATCAGCGGTAAATTTGGCTGTTGGCTTTGCTGTCAAAAATGTGATCTGGGCTACTGAAAAAAGTTTTGACATAATGGAATGGGAAAATAAATACGAGTGGTAATGACTTCTCAACAACCCCATGAGTCCTTTAAAGTACATTGTAAAAATTCTGCTGGGTGGCTTCAGTGTGAATATCCTCAGACCACTCCATTTCCACTGAAATGGAAAATCAACAAAACTAGCACTATGAATACTTAAAAATTTTGAGAAGCTCCAACATATATCACCTGAGAGAGCCAGCCAGCCAGCCAGAATTACTCCGGTCTTTGTGCTGGCGTGTAACACAGGGCACCGGCACTGTAAGCATCCCATCAGCAGCCTGGCCCAGGCCCACCTCGCCTTCCCTGCAGCCCACATTGGCAGCTGTGTGTGCCAGGTTTCCCCGGGGGGTCCCAGCTCCTGCTCTGGGCCCCGCCGTAGCTCACCAAATTGTGGATTTCATTCTGGCTTGTGCCTCTGGGGACCTGCTGCCCATGGATCAGCAGTTATGCTGCCTTTCTGACCTTTTCCAACAAGCCCCCTCTAGGTGGGCAATATCAGAGAAGACAAAGGGTTTCGCAATCCCCAGAGACGTTTACATGCTAATCCTCTCCAGAGTTACCTAAAACTGGCCAGAGAAGTTTGTGGGAGAGAGTAGCAAAGCAAGTATTGGGCATTGTAAAATGGAACTGGCCTTTTGCAGGGAGGAGAGAAGGGGCGTTCTCGCAGCATTTTTTCCAGGGAGTCTCAGGAGAGAACCACCCATGGATGCCACCACTGGGCTGTGACCAGCTTCCCCTGATAACAGCGTGATCTGACATTGCACAAAGAGCTTTGCTTGGTCAAGTTGCCAGCCTGCTCCGACAGTTCCAGGTTGTCTTGAGCAAAGTAACTGCTAACTCTCCATATACTCGAAGAGGACCAGGTCTCTTTTGAACCAAGGTCCCTTCCAAAGCTGCTTCTCTGAAGAGTTGCAGGACAACCCCTGGGCTGTACAAACACAGATCCCTGAGAAGGAGCAACTGCAAAACATTTTAGAAGTCAAACCTTGCCACAAACTGCAACAGGTACATAAACACCTCAGTGTTTATCCTGCCTGGGCTATTCTGAAAATAATTTTAATGATCGTTTTGCTGAGAAACTGCTTAGAGCCATCTTCCTTTTTCTCCAGGGAACAGGGAGCTTTCACACAAAGATGTGGGTGAGGACCCACATGATTTCTATGTCACTAAGTATGGGGTTTGGAACATGTGGAAACAGAAGCTAAAGGGGCTTTAGCTCATTTCTTGACTGGCTTCAGGAGCAGAGACCTTTGGCGTAAGCCAGGTGCTGCAGGTCTGACCCTGTGACTCTGGAAATCTGTGGTACAGCATCTCCATCAGGCTATACTGGCCACAGGGGCTTGCTACAACAGCTGTAACAGTGAAACCACCCTCGTTGCCACTTGGGGCTCCTAAAGCCCCTTTCCTGTTGCCTTGAAGATCAGAAAAGAGATCCATTATGTAATGTGGCGGGACGGCTATCATTTTGATATGATCTTAAAAATGCCAGCTGGATTACCAGCATTAGTAACAGAAAAATCTTAAGAATAAAGTTAGCTAATTCTAAAGGAATGAATCTGCCATGATTCCCATCTGAATTCTCTTATGACCTTTATAATTGCTTTTCTGACATTCATCCCCGCCTGCACGGGGCCCTTTGCCAGGAAAGACCTTCCCCTCCTCTCCCTTTCTGCCTGTCATTCTTTGTCATGCTTGACCCCTCTGCTTTCCTTGGCTATTCCCAGTTAACCTTCAGCGTTGCACCTTGGGGTTCCAGTCAATTTAGATGTAGAGTGAGTGACACTTTGTAAAAAGATATTTTTACCCCCTACAAAAGCAAAAATTACAGAATACACAAAACAAAACCCCAAGCCCTCCAGATACTCTCTCGAGCCCAAGCAGGGACGTTACTGGAAACGTTTTAAAAATTAAAGCTGAACATAATTTCAAAAGGCACAAGTATTGTTTTCAACCCCAGGGCAGCTACAGTCAGAGCTCTGAAGTGCAAACAACAGAAGCAAATGCATTCAGTTTTCATTGTCCTTGGTGAGAGCAGGGGCAGAGAGAAGCAGCATTTCATGACTCAGAGAAAGCAAATGGAATTCCAAGATGCTATTAGTTGCATTTGCGTTTAAAAGTATGAAGTAAAAGTTGACAGGCTGATTTTAAAAGCAAAATTCAGTTCAAGGAAATGGCAGGGTTTCAATCTCTAATGCCTGGTGGTGGCTGTCTACCACACCTGCTCACTTTATAGAGAAAAATATATTTTTTTCTGCAAAGCCTCTACTAGTGCTCTGAGAACAAGATGCCCTCTGTGCCCCAAGCACCAAAATGAACTTAGAGGTGAAAGGAGCCTCTTGTGCATCCCTGCCTCAGGCAGACAGTCTGCAGAGCACCAGCGCTGTCCCTGTCGTGCATCCTAACAGACTCATCGTTAGTTCGTTTGTACAAACTACACAGTCCGGACACTCTGGGCTGGGAGCCAGGCGCCTGCTGTTGCTGACTTTTCAGGGGCTCTGTTGAAAGCCCCTGCCCAGTGGTATAGTCCTCTTGCTGTTTACCAATGAGATGGTTTTTTTTTTTTTTCCTGCTGCTGTTCTTGCCTACAACAGCCATTTCCCACCCATTATGCAGCGAGTGAGTGGCTTTCCTTGCTGTACTTGGCTGTTCTTACTGTACTTCGATTGTCCTTCTCTCCTGCAATGAACTTATTTTCAACGTGTGTGTGGGGGGGTGGGGGTGAAGAAGGCCATAACAATACTCTGAATAATGAAAATACAACACTTTTACAGCTTTTTGGCACACATCCTCATCCCCCGTTACCAAGCATTATACATTTGCCATGCTTGCAGTTTCAAAGTTGTTGCTTTTGAGTTGTCACCATGGAGAATAAAAGCAGGAAAAGCTACTGCCAATCTGCCTTTTTATTATCCTGCAGGCAAACAATTTGCCCACTTTTTGCTAAGAAATTAGCAGTTTACAGTAGTGCTTTTCAACCCTTTTTTGATTAATGGACAATAAACCAAACATTTTCCAGTGGAGCAGCAGACCCCTGTCATAAATTTCATAGCTAGCTCACAGGATAACCCATACGAGCACATTCTGCTCAGCATCCTTTCATACAAGAAATCCCTGGAAGTACCCCATGGAGCCACATTACTTCACAGAAAGGATAAACTCTTGCATGTTTTGCACACCTAAAAACTTTTCCCCTGTGGATTTTATTGGGAAACTATCTTTTTCCCACAAACATGTTCTTTCCTTTTGGCAGTTTGACCCCTTTGTCCTTATGTCTGCAGTACTCTGGTTGGATGTTTTCCATCTCTCATAAACAAGCACCTTCATTCAGATCCTGTCTCCATGTTATAAATAGTGGATGTGGACTCTCAGACCGTTTGCAGATGTAATCTGAACAGCATTTATATGGTTAGGTCTGTATCTGCTAGGCGTTATCAGCGGTCAGGTGCAGGAGAGGTGCACGAAGCTCCCAGCTCTGCTCTGTATCGCCCTGTGTAAGGTGCGTCATCCCTTGGCTCTTCAGTTCCCTCCCTGTGGAAGGGGAAGCAACCCGGGGCCACCTGTTTCCTAGGGCAATGCTGGTCAAGCCCCAGCGAACTCAGTCCCTCTCTCTGGACTCCTCTCCCAAACACCGGGCTGCATCACAACTCCACTTGAATTTTCTGGCTCTGCACTAACACCCCAGCTGTATAATACCTTTGGCAAACACGGATCCAGGCGCAAGCGTTACAACAATCCTCACATTCATACCCTAGTAAGTCAAACAGCCGTGGCCGCTGGGCCAAAACCACCCCGTAAGCAAGCTCTCTCCTCAGAGACCCACCAGGCCCCTCAGCTTGGTGCACAGCACTGAGAGCAATGAGGGGAAGCCCCCCAAGGAACCCGAAACAATACCCCCCCCCCCCACTCCCTTCTGCGCTGGGGAGAGGGGTGGAGGGAGTCGGTTCAGCTCCCACCTGGCCCAGAGGACCCGCAGACTCAGTCGTGCCGCCCCCTTCGATTTTAATCGTCCCCTCGCCGGCCACAGGTGGGGGGTGGCCTGTGGGGAGGGCGCCCCGCACGGTAAGGGTGGGGTGGGATTCGCAGGGCCGGGGAAAGGCTCATCGGACAGAGTCTGTAGCATTAAAGATCTCTAAGCTTAACGCTTGCTTCTGAAAATTGTCATTAATCGTTTTTACTTTTTCCCCCCATGTGTGAAGATGCTGTTTCTTTGGTCCTCTTTATTCCTCCTCTTTCCCTTAACGACCCTCCCCACAGCGAAGACCCGCAAGAAGAAGGAAAGGTGCCCCTACCTTGAAGACCAGTGGGGGTGAGGAAGACAGACAACAGAAATACTGAGAGGTCACCCAGCTCCGTGGGAAGTTGCTTCTGGCTGGGGAAATGCTTATGTGAGCAAGGTAGAAGCCAGAGGTGCCCCTGCAGCTCCCACAGTAACTTCTGGTTACCCCAGTTGGCTCTTCTGTATCCAGACCCAGTTGGTCCAGAGCTCTTGGCTGTAGATACAGGTTTGTGATTCAGGGCCACTTCCCAATTAGAGAAATGGACCTGAAAAAAATTGCCTGAAGTGGCACAGGACTACTTGCTATAGGAGGTGTAGTGCTTTCAGTTAGTCCTCACTGTGGGATAGAAATCCTTTCTGGTTATACCTCAAGCTCGTTTCAATCAGCCCCTCTAGAGCAGGTGTTGGTGATTTTCATGCCCCAGTTATCACATCTCTTTAGGCAACAGATTAGTCATCACACTTGTCTCTGAATAGGTACTCCAGGGGAGTGAGAGTTTGAGCTCCAACTGGATGTATTTGACACTCAAGAGCCTGCTAAATGATTAATTTATTTAGTCTCTTAAAGTTCCCTGCTTCCTGGCAAAGCCAGAGTGTGTGTTTCTACAGGCCTCAGTCCTGCTTACCTTGGAGTTGCAAGTTTTGGCAAGGACTTTTAACATCCAGTAAGGTGGAGATCAGGTAAGACTGTAACATAAAAACCTAAAAGCTTTACCTCTTACAGATACACTGCCATGTCCTACCAAAGGACATCTGCATCTGTTTCTCATCACTAAATTTATATCAATCACAGAAAAGACACTTGTGGTCCATGCAGATGGACCTCTGCCAGGAGGATGTAGCGGTAAGTATGGGTTAAAGCAGGTCAGGCAAAGGAGAACTGCCCAGGGGCTGCTGGTGCTGTGGGACTGTGCCCTGTTGGGGAGGGCATAGCCCAGCATGGCTTGCTGCTGCTGGCTGTAGGCCCCCCTTGGGGAGCAGCTCTGCTGCTGACAGCATCCCCCCCAAGGGCATGGGGAACCTCCTTCATCTTCAGATCAGTAAGATTCTGCAAGAGGGGTGATGTTACGAAGATGAAGACTGCCTCAGCTACATAAGTTCTTCCTGGATTTCTCTTTCAAGTTTTTGGCAATCTTAGACTTCAAAGGGTAGGCCTGCACGGTTAAAGTTTGAGGAACACCTGCCTAAAATGCAAGTCCTACAAATCTTTATGCGTGGACTTGGCTACTATACTAAGTGTGTGCAGAAAGGATGTGTGGGCCTGGTACCTGCAGGAACATTTTTCTTTAGAACTTGGAGCCCCAGCACCTTGAGCTGAAACTATCAGCATAGTCAAGCACTCAGGATTTCTGAGCAAGTAAAACTACTCAACAGAACCACAGTCTGCACGCATCCCAGTGCAGCCAATTTACAGAGACTGCATAGTGCTCCTGTGGCAGCCAGAATGACTGATGCAACCTGGAACCTGCATCTTTGCTGAGCTGAGCTGCCAAGACCAAGAGGAGAGCACAGGGTCCCACGCACAAATAGGCCTTCACCTGACCACCAGAGTGACAGAACTCGTGTGGGTAGCAGACTTGGAGCCTGAGATATGTTTTAAGTAGTAACGGAGGAGTGAAATGTGGTTTCTTTGTTTGGGTTTTTTTTAAATAGAAATATATATTTATATATAGTAATTTTCATCTTCACTTCTGAGAAGAGAGATCTGAGGCTGCCTTCTGTTCAGGCCAGTATGGTGCCTGAGTGGAAAATTTCACTCCCCAGTTTCAGTAAGATGCAACTTAGGCTGGTTCTTGTGAATAGTTGTAAAAGGAGAGTTAGTGCAGCAGAGCTCTGTAATCAAGAGGTCTCCATGGGCAGCCTGTCATCCTGATGAGAGACACTTCTTAATTAAGCAAAGATGCCGCACTGTAGCTGGAACAATTCCTAAGTGTCCCAACTTCCCTCATCATAGCAATGAGTCTGGAGTTACAGAGCTCCCAACAACAAGGGGTTTTAGAGGATTTCAAATGAATTTTAAAAGTTCAACACTCGAGCATGTGCAGCATGCAGAGAACACATTTCAAAATGTGTTTGAAGAGCAGTAACACAGTTTTGCATGACTGCAAAGATCTTTGAAAGGAAGAGTGTGGGTAGCATCTCAGGTATTGCTGGGGAGACCCGAGATCCATGCACTTCTGTGAAAAGCTCAACTTTACTTGCACGCAAATCGATTAAGAAGCAGCCCTTGCAGCTAAGCTTAACTGATTTCCTGTTTGAGCACCTCAATTACACTGATTTGATGATTAAACTTGTTCTGATTAATGGGAAAACCAGAAAGAATCCATGGTCAAAATACTAGATGAACTGTTTAAGCTAATGAGGGAGGACACTGGTGTTTGTGAAGCAGCTGGTAGTGAGAGCCTGGAGGAGAAGAGGGAAACAGCTGCCTGCAGATAAGCACTGAATTCAAGCACAGGAGCAAAGTGAAGGGGAACATGCTGGTGTGCTTCAACACGTCAAGTGGCAACGCGGACATGCTGCATGAATATCGATCATCTCACTCAGCTGATTAGTACCCTGGGGTTATGTCTACACCAGTGTGTAACAGCCCCAGGGTGAGCCTGGGTGCTCAGTCCCTGATCATCTGCTCTGCAAAACGTACTAGATATTCTATTCTGGAGTAAAATTGTTTGCAACAGTCCACATTCAGTACTCTCATTGCTCCTGAAGAACCACCAGTTGACAAGGCTGACCTCCAGGGTACCCTGCAAGAGCTACATGTCTAGGAGACGAGGGCACAGGTGCACCAAAACCAACACGTGGGCTCGGCCATGTTTAGTTAGGTGGCAACCTGGCATTTTTGGAACATGAAAGCCAGATCTCTGAGAAATCATGCAGCAGAGTTACAGGCAAGACCTCACAGCACTTTTGGTTGCCTTTCCTGGAAGGAGGCTGGTCCTAAAATGGCCCACTGCACATTCTTCCTGTACCTATATGCTTGACTAAGACAGAATATGAAAGGTGTAGGACAGAAAATGTCCTCAGATGTTGTTTCTTAGCTCTCCCCCTGCCCTCAGGTAAGGGAACCATATATTAATTGTATGCTGTGGGCTTTGAACTAGGGAGTTTGTAATGACTGAACAGAGAGAGCATGAAGTGCCCCAGCTTGTCATGGCAAAAGTGAACAGAGCGACAGCACCGGGGCGTGTGCTGCCTAGAAGCAGGATCGGTGTGAAGACTCACTGGGTGCAGATCGTGCCCGTCGGCAGGTTCTCCATGTGTCCAGTTTGAAAAATAAACAGAAGCAGCGTTAGAGCAAGAGAGTGCCAAGGAGTTGACCTGGGCTAAGACTACTTGGCTTCTCTGCCCCGGCACCTTTTACTGTGTAGATGTAACCATTCCGTTCCTTGCCTTGCTTTGCTCCTTCCACAAACGTACATGATAGGCTGGTAATTCCAACTCCGGGGCCAGAGACATGTCAGCCAGTTTAAGGGGGAGAACTACCATTCAGAATAAATACATATTTTGGTAGCAGTATGTGCAGCAAGGGCACCACAGAAATGAAGAGTAGTTGCCATGGTATTGTGGCAATGGGGGTCTTCCCGATGGGGTTGGGGGAATGCAGAAACAATAAAGGCAATGTGCCAGGCTTTTCCAGGTCTAGTCCTCCCTGGAAACAGAAGAAAAAAAGGGAGAAAAGTAACAAACATCTTAAATGATGTGTTTCTTGGGAGCTAACAGCAATACTGGCCAGGTTATTTATTGCCTTTTTTTGGCCTGTGTTCTCCTCTGACACCAGGCCTCTCGGCGGTATGGACCCTGCTGCCTGTGAGGCTCAGTCTAGACCGGACTAATGCAGTTTAAAACAAACTCTCTGAAGTCTGTCATTTAAAAAATGTGGATCCTCCTATGGATCTGACTTAGGGCACAGCCATGTGAACAGTTACTCAGCACAGCTGTATTAATTCAGGCTCTAGGGGACAAGGTGGGAGTAGAGCGAGACCAAATGACTTAAACCTGATCTACAGCCAATGGAGCATGAAGCCGTGCCCTCTGTGATAGCAGTTGGTAGCTAAGGGAGGGATGGATGTATCTGCATTACTCAGCCAGTAATTCCAGTCACATTCCTTCTGTTCACAGCTTGTTCCCTCAGGATCCTGTCCTCTTCAAGCTGGGTGTTCTCTCTGCCCTTAGTGATATCCCCCATTTGGGAGCTCACCTCCCTGGGAGAGCTCATTGTTCGCATTAGGCCTATATGCGGTGCTGAAAATAAAAAATTCTACAGCACAACAGGTTTGATCACTTCAATTTCCTGCCTAAAGCACACTGTGATTTCTTCCCCTGTTTGGCTCCGTGGGTGGAACAGGCATTTCAGTATACGCTGCCATGTTCATTACAGGGAGTTCTTCCGCGCAAGAGATATTAACATCTTTGTTATTACTGCCAGTTCTCTCCTCCCCCGTACCAAGCAGTCCCCTGAGCTAGAATTCCTTTTAAGGACAGACTCCCAGTAGTAGTATTCTCCTCCACAAAGTGAAGAAGCTCTCTTCAGAGGTCAGTTCCTTCTGCTTTCTCAGAATCCTGCCTCCCCCATATTCCTTGGAAAGTCATTATTAAAGATGTCAAAACCACTTGCAAAAATATCACAGAAATTTGAGAAATCGGTGTCATAATACCCTCTTTGTAATCACGAACAACTCAAAACCACAGCATTTCAGTTAAAAAGTTTTATCCAAGAAAAAATGTTTAACATTTAATATAAAATCAAAGTCTGACATAGCTTATTTTTCAAATGTCATCCTTTTTCTGTTCATCAACTGACAATTAGAAGATCACAATTAAAAAAGTAATCCTAAATACTTTTAAAAGCCTTATAAAAACATTCATAAAGTGCCACCCACAAAAGCACCTAAACAAGAATCTGAGAGAAATACCTATTAGGATGTTAATTTACTTAATTCCTGCTGAGGACTAAGCTGTCAGACAGCAGCGTCATTTGTGGAACTGTCAACTTCCCAACCACAACCCAGCAAAAATACCATTCCACAGACATGGCCTCCGCAGAGCATCAGCTGGGCCCACAACATGTGGGGTTTTAAAATAAATAGATGCTAACACCACCTAAACCCAAGAATACCGGCAAGTGGGAGATGTCGATTCTAAGGGGAGCGATCATCCCAGGCTGTGGCCTTACCGTGAGGGAAATCCCAGACAGCTTGTAAGGAAAACAGGTACAGATTTTAGCTGGTTTTTACCGGGATAAAAATCACTCCCTGCTAGAAGTAACAGAAAAAGGCACTGATCCTTGGAACGTATCTTAAGTCCTCCTCTCTGGCTTTGAACGTACCATACTGTATAAGCACCTTTCTATTCCCCATCCCCAAAAGACAGGCTCAGGACACCGCAGTGAACACGCACTAGTTTGTTCGGCAGCGGCCTCCCTCTTTGCTCGAGTGTCTGGGCAGCGCTCACAAACAGATTTACCCGGAATAAAAGGGGACAGGCTCCGAGGGCTCCCTCCCCCCAAATTCACGCCCTGTCTGAGGTGTCCAGGAAGCAGCTGTGTGTCTTCCCAACACCAGAGAGCTGCCTACAGTGCAGACGGCCGCCTCCTCTCCACCAGCTACTCCGTATGGTGCTTCTGGTGGCGCACCAGCTGGGGCTGGAACCGAAAGCTTTCCCCACACTGGGTGCAGCGGTACGGCTGCTCCCCGGTGTGGATGCGGGTATGTTTGATGAGGTTGGAGTTGCCGCTGAAGCCCCGGCCGCACTGGCTGCATTTGTAAGGCTTCTCGCCGGTGTGGGTACGAGCGTGGTTAATGAGGTCAGAGCTCTGCCCAAAACGTTTGCCACACTGCCCACAGGCGTAAGGCCGGATGCCGTCGTGGGCTCGCTGGTGCTGAAGGAGGTGGGAGTGTTGGCTGAAGCTCTTCCCACAGGCTGGGCACTTGTAGGGCCGCTCGCCCGTGTGCATACGCTGGTGTTTGATGCAGGTGGAGCTGTCGCTGAAGATCTTCCCGCACTCGCTGCACACGTAGGGTTTGAGCCCGGTGTGGATGCGCTGGTGCTTGAGGAGGTTGGAGCTCTGGCTGAAGCTCTTCCCACACTCGGCACAGGTGTAGGGTTTCTGGCCCGTGTGGACCCGCCGGTGCTGGATGAGATGGGAGCTCTGGCTGAAGCCCTTGCCGCACTCCCCGCACAGGAACGGGCGCTCCCCAGTGTGCATTCGCTGGTGCTGGATGAGGTGGATGCTCCGACTGAAGCCCTTGCCACACTCAGAGCAGATGGTGGGCCGCTCTGCGCGAGGGGCTCGCCGTGAGGCTGCTGCCACCCTTCTCACCCGTCTTTTCACCAGGCTGATATCAGAGCAAGGCAGGTTTGCCTCCTCTTCCTCCTCACAGCCACCTTGCTGAGCCTCTGAGGAATCGCGCCGGCTTCCACGGCTGTCCCCCAGCTGTTCCTCTCCTCCTCTGGAGCTCGCTGCCAACACGTCCTGCAGATCTGCGCTTGTGAGGTGGTCTGGAAGGGGACTTAGCTCACCACCTGAAAAAAAAGTATGGCTCTAACTGTGATTCTTGCTGGGAAGTGGCACAGCAGAGAATGGGCAAGCTGTTGCCCCAGGGAGCTTGGTCTGCACTGTGTAGGAGAAGCAGTAAAGGGAAGACTGGGAGCAAATGGAAACCTAACTGCAGGAGAGGCTGTATGGCCTCATCATGCAACCCAGAGCAGACGTGCCACGAACAGCAGAGCCAAGGGCAATGCTACAGGTGTCTCCTTGCCTCCAAATATTCACATTTTGCCTTCTTAATATTCTGTCTTCTTATACATACTCTTAACAGCAGGCTGACAAGGGCAGGCGGTCTCCCTGCCCTGAGGGGGAAAGAGCAGGTCTTGATATGAGCTGCATGAAATAAAGTGGCTTAAATAACACTGAGGCAGCTCAAAGAGCATTTTGCTTGCTTTGTGTTTATAAGCTTATCTAACTTATTCCTCACCCATGTGTGTCTCCTCCAAGGCCTCATGATCTTGTTCTTCTTGGTCCATTCGGGCAGTCACGTCAGGTTCAGCAATCAGGAATCCTTCTTAAAAAGCAAACAAAAGTCATCTTAGTTGAATATTCATCAAGAGCTCGTCATATGTCTTAACATTTACTACCCCTGCTGAATATGGGGAACGAGCAGAGTTGCATAAAAGAATGGAGTGAACTGAACAACAAACATGGACATCCTGTGCACTGCTGAGGTACCTGGTGTCAGATACTTTCGTTAAAGGAGATTCCAGGTTGCCCCTCTTCTGATAAGCGAGATACATTAGGACATACAGCAGACATGCTGGACCCAGAACTGATTGACAGCAATCACACTTTGTGTAAACAAAGAACAAAACCCAGCCATACTTACATTCCTCTAATAATAACAGCCAAAAGACTAATTACTCTCCTAAGATTATTTTAAATGGAAAATGACTCTTTAGTCACCAGACCCTGATTTTCTCACTTGCTACCTCATCTCTTCTTTCTCCTCCAAGACTCTCGGGCTGAGGCAGCAAAACCCAACAAAACAGGCAGTTTCATGTCTTGTCTACTCTAGCTGGATTCTGTTGAGCTCCAACTGCCGTGAACGCAACTGTTGGGCAGGGTGCTCTTACAAATGCTATCAGCTCCAAAGAAAGAATTTTTCCTTCAGTGTTTACTATTTTAAGGCCAAAACCAGCCAAACAGTAAGCAACAGCAGTTAGCACTGAGAGGGCAGGCATCTGCAGGAAAATGCAGAAGAACAGAGAAAATACAATGGTAAGAAAAATCCCACTTTATTTTAAAAAGTAGTAATCAAAGATGGCAGGGAAAGGATACCATGTGGATGAATCTAGGGCCAGAGACTGACGTGCATCACAGCTAAAGCTGAGATCACTTATAGGAATATTTTTAAAGCAATTAAGGCATTAATTCCCCGCCCCCCCCCCCCCCCCCCTTTAATCTTTATAGTTAGCTACTACTAGTTTGCAGCACTTCAAAAATATATTCCCTGAACTGTGCTTCAAGCTACCAATCTCTCTGGACAACTACTCAAGCTCCAGACAGAACTGACTGACTGGACAGGTGGGCACTGGGGCAAACCAACACTGCAAACTGATGGGTGCCTGGTCCTGGACCACTTCATCCATCACCAACAGCTATTTAACGACAGGTAACAGGTAATAAGGGATTAGATAGTGTCAGAATCAAGGAGACAACTCAGATGAAGGGAACAGTTTTGGACATCGGATGCCAGTGATTACAAAGCCACCAGTCTTGAAGTCTTTTATTCTATGTGGCAAAGCTGGACAGAAAGAAAGGGAGCAAGCAAAAGAGAAAGACTGCAATCTTGAGCTGCAGAACCGTGAAGAAAAAAATAATCAGATAAGTAAAAAAGAAGCCTTAAAAGTTAATAGTCTGAGTCCCTACTTTAAATATTTGCTGAATGCTGAAGTGGACCACCCCTGCAGGTGGATCATTTCTGGCAGTTCCAAGCCGATATACAAAGGCAGGTTGCTTTCTGCAACCCTGCAGCTCTCAGGACTTTGCCACTACCGAGAATTCCTGCTGCAACGGTTTGGTTTGGTGGACCAAGCTATTGACATGCTGCAATATGTACCAGATGGCCCACCCCCAGGCTAGAGCAGGAGGAGTCAAAGCCCGCTCCACACATAGACCTTTCCCCCAGGCAGCTCACTGCGAACAGCAGGGTTGCTCTCTGAAAGCTGTCAACAAACAGGAACTTTGGAGGAGCAAATCCCTCAGCATTTCAGAGGTGGCACCAGCATCTGACAAATGTCCAACAATCACCAACCAGGGAAACATCTAAGCAAGCAGACAAAGCAGAAGGAAGAGTTCCCTTCTGGCCCTGAAAAAGTATCCTAGCTCGGGTCACCACTGACGCACTGCTGCTACGCTCAGATTCGCTACGGCAGTGCAGCAGAAAGCGGATAACCTTCATACAATTAACAGGCTAGTCTGGAGTAAGAGAGTTTCTTCCATTCCCCCGATCACACTCTGTGAAAGGAAAGAACAAACCTCATCAACAGAGGGGACATTCCTGCAGGGATTTCATCTGTTACCAGCAGAAGCATATCCTTGGGCATATCAGGTTATTGCTTGAATGTGGAAACCGAAACAGGAAGAACGTCTGTGTATGTGGAGGTGTGGGGTTACCGTAGGCAACACCCACAGCTTTACTAAACCAAGATAGGAAGGATAGCTAATGTGGACCTCCAGCAGGGGCTCTGCAAACATGCCACACTCTTCCTGGGGCCTTGGCTTTAAGACTGCGAGAGCATACATAGATTTTGTAGCTGAATCCTACAAGTTCTGTTCTTTACCTTGGCTACTTATTTTCTCTTCCGACCACTCAGCTCTGTATTCCTCCCATGGCTGTACCGAGCTGTGGAGGTTACGGGACTCATCCTAGTGCAGAGCTCCATGCTTTTGGCTTCTCACGCTCCTGAAGCGCTGTCAGGGGCGAAGCGCTCTCCGCACGATCATGCCAGGCATGGCAGCACAAACCTGCAAGTCAGAAGGCGGCGTTCAAATCTTCCTCTCCCCAATTGTTATCTGGGATAGATAATGCTTGCAGTAAAATCGAAAGGTGAAGGCATTTTTACCACAGAAAGCAGTTAATTATGCAGCTGCACACACTTCTCTTGGGTGTGAGGAGCGTCCCCTTCTCTGTACCCCCAGACCTGTGACGAACCACAGCGCTGGTCAGTGGCTGCCCTCCTGCTCAGCCCGGGGTGCTGGGGGGGGCGTGGGGAGACAGTCTCAGGGGGTACCCCGGGGAGCGCTGCCAGTGCACCCGAGGCCAGGCAGAGGGGTGTGCAGGAGGGAGCAAAATCACGGTGTTGTTTTGGGGAACAGGGATTTTCCACAGGGCAAGGGTGTAAAGCTGCCCGTCTGCAGCAGCGATCACAGGCAGCGGGTGGGAACTGGGGAGAGGTCCGCGGTGCTCTGCGGCCGGGGAAAGGGCTGGAAGGGGGCACAGGCAGGCAGGGGCGGCCACTGCAGCAGAGCGGGGTCTGTAGAAGGGGCACGCTGCCCCCCCCCGCCTCCTCCGAGCTGCGTTTCTCCTCCTCCAGGTAGCTCCTTCCTCCTCAGGGCCGACAGACAAAGGCTTAAAGCCCCTCTCCCGGGGCGGCTGCCTCCCCGAGAGCCGGCGCGGACCCGCGGGGGCTCCCCCGGCCCTGCCCCGTCCCCGGGCCGGGGGTGGGGGGGGTGCGGGAGGGAGGGAAGGAGGAAGGGAAGGAGGAAGGGAGGGAGGCCCGGCCCCGCCGTGCAGCGCCGCGCCTACCTGCAGGGCGCCCGCTCCCGCCCGCCGCCGGCAGCCGCTTCCTGCTCCGCGGGCAAAGGGCGCTTCCTGGGCGGGGCGGGAGGCGCGGGCCCGGCCCTGAGGGGAGGCGGGGGGGGGGGGGGCACCCCGCGGCCTCGGGCACCCCCCCGGACCCCCGCCTCGCTCTCTGCGGTGCTTACGGGGAGAGCGGCGCCGCCCCGGCCTGCCCGGGACCGGCACTCGGGGTGGGTTACCCGCCGCCGTCCCCGCTCCGGAGCGGTGGAGGCAGCAGCGTTCAGCAGGTTGCTGCCCGCGGGCAGGGCGCAGCGCAGGGTTTCGGAACAGCGGTGTTTTACGCAGGTTATTGTACTCGCTGAAGTGCTTTCCCTTGGCGCAGCCTGGTGCTTTGACACCCAAGTGCCAGGCTTAACTTGGGGGTGGAAGGGAAGCGGCTGAAGTGGGTGCGGAGAGCTTGTCTGTGGTGGAAAACTGGAGCCACAACAGCGCACCGCACCCCTGCCAGGCCGCCATGCCATGCAAGGTGGGAGAGGAGAGGGAAGTCGCGTTGTTCTGGAATTACTGCCTCATTTGGAGTTTCCCCAGGGGAAAGAAACGCACACGTAGTTTTACAACACGGTGCCTGCTCTCCTTAATTTCTCCATGCAACTCATACCTCGAGGGATGAAGGTAGATGACTACACATGTTTTCATGAAATGTAGGAAACCTGAGAGCTTAGGTGTGTAAGTGAGTTCTTCCCTCACATCAGAGTAGTTCTGCCCACACAGTAGGTGACATAGGGGTTAAGTTCAACCTCTGGAGTTCTGAACTCAGGCCTGGAGACCAGCAACTGCTGGTGCTGGAGAGCTGTTGCCTTGGGGTGCCCCAGCCAGTCCCCTCCCCAGGCAATTCCCGGCATGGCCCTGCACTTAGAGCGGTCCCCAACAGTGCTGTGCTCACCAGTATAAACCAGGCCATTCCACTGTGGTGCACGCACTGCGGCACAGGCCTCCAGCACTGTCCCAGCTGGCTGCTTTCTGGTGCGGCGTTGGGGTGTTCGTTCCCGTGGCCTCGCACGGTCAGAAGTCTGATCCCGGGGGGCTGCACCTCAAACCAGACAGGGACCGGCCATCTGTGAGACCACAGCTTTTCCTGCCGTGGTGACCTATATGTCTGACATCTTGCGGTGGTGACATTAGGGTTTCCTTGCCACCTTACCAGGGGACCGGGAGTGGGTTTGAACACGGAGGAAGCCACCCTGTGGCCACCGGCACAGGCAGGAGACAGCAGATGTGCTTCACGCGGCCGTAAGAAACGAGCAGCTTTTTCCCTTGGCCCCTATATCCCAACTGATAAATACACTGTCTTTCCAGGTGGTGGTTTTTTCAAGCCACGGCTTGCTCCAAGGTGATAATATAGAAAATTACGCAGCCTTTCTAGGAGCTAAACCACCCAAATACGTAGTATGTGCTTAGCAGTAGTACAAACAGGCTAGCCATGAGGTAAGGACCCAGGTGAGGGCACAGAAAGGAGTGGTTTTCCAGGAAACCTGGAAATCTTTCCTACTAACAAAGTGAAAAATACTCTCAAAGCCTCCTGAATCCCTTTCCACTTCAAGCTATTATTAGCAGGGCACAAGTGATTTGAATTAGTGAGAAACCTTAGTGACTGTGCCCTGAACTGTACGGGAATTGTGGTAAGAGAGAAATGAACATGTTCATGTTGTCATGCTGAGGCTTTGTTTGTTAAGGTTTAAGCATCAATTTGCATTAAAGACTTTTTCTGTTGGAGAAGTGATGACTGATATGGGCTCATTAGACTCACAGTCTGTAATTTCACTGTCTGTGGACAGATGGAGAAATGGTCGTCAACAAAATAAGATAGGAATACTGAAATAGAATGAAAAGGAAAACATAGCCCCATCAATTTACAAAACAGTATGAATGACAGGCACATTGCTGTATCCTTGTCATGCTTGTAGCATATAGCACATTTGCTGAGAAGTGTGGAGGGTTGAAGATCAATATGTTCACAATCAAAGTACAAATGCATGCAAAAGAATGAAAGAGGAAAGCAATCCTGGTTGCTGGATCTTTGTCCCTGGAGGTTTTTGAAATGTGGCTAGACAAAGCCATGGTTGACCTGATCTGATGCTGCTGATAATTCTGCTTTGAGCAGGAGGTTGGACTCCAGAGGTCTCTTCCAATCAACATTTCTGTGATTCTGTGACCAAGATGTGGGCAATTACGGGTTACCATACAGGTAGTGTCCTGCAGGCAATTCAGTAATTGAAAGTTGGTAATTTGGGAGAAATCTTCAGAAAAGGGTTTGGCTGTCTTAAAAATGCGTAGAGCAATGAAGTGCACAAAATGGGTAATGTGACCATATTTCAAGGAAAAGGGAAAGAAGCAAAGTGTCTCCAGGTTGATATAAATGGTAAGCTAGCATTTACTAGATCATTATTAAAACACAACTGTCTGAATCTAGACAGATGCTATTGAAAATGTTCTTGCATTTCAAAATAGCTGTATTAGTTCAGAAACACCACCATGTCAAGACTTGGCTCCTTTTTTTACTACTTCGGAGCAATCTCAGTGTTTGATGATTGAACTTCAGTTGGCTAGAGATTTGGAAGTCCCTGGTTTTTTTTCTTTTGACAAAGCCAATGTATCGGTTTTAAAAGGTTCTATGCTTTTAGTGTTGAATGTATGTTGTCTTTAAAAAGCCCACAATGTTTAAGTAGTTGAAATGACCAAACCCTCGTGTCTAATGAAGAGCTTGTTGGAGAAAAGCAATGAAAAAGCCCTGGTGAGAATGACAGTAGATAAGGACAAGTACTACATACGGGAGTAACTGTTTTTCCCTTTTGCAGTAAGCTCTAGCTAACCTTCAGCTTTACTGTCCTCTTGGTATTGTAGTGCCAAAGGAGTGCCATACCTACCCAACAGCCTTTACAGTAATTCATTTACACTCAGCAAAACTGCCACCTGAATAGAAGGAGGTTTACTAAAGACATTTGAAGGATTGTGGCTGCCCACTGAAGATTGTTTCTTAAACTTATGTATTGATCAACCGTTTTCACCTGCACTGAAAGAGCTTTTGGTGCAGAGTGAGACATGAATCACTCATATGTAGAGCACTGACACTCTGCACAGCTGCTAAAAGAGAAATAAACAACGAGAGCAGTTTGCTGTCTTACTCTTCTTCAAGCCCATTTGACAGGAAACTATTCCAAGTGTTTCAGCTCCATCAACACATGCAGTTTTCCACAGCCTAGAGAGATTGCTTGTTAACACTGCAAAAAGTTAAGTGCAGTGTTTCCAAGAAGATAATGACAGCCTTTGGTATGGATGTGAAGTATTAAAGCTTTTTTTTTTTCCCCCAAATGATTTCTGATATGGGAATTACAGAATCACAGAGTGGTTGAGGTTGAAAGGCAGCCCTGGAGATCTTCTAGTCCAACCCCCTTGCTCAAGCAGGGTCAGCCAGAGCAGACAGCCCAGGACCATGTCTAGTCGGGTTCTGAATATCTCCACATCTCCATTACATTTCAGGGAAAAAAATGACACTAAGCAAACTACTGCCAGATTGATTGAAAAATTGGAAAGAAAGCAGTTGCTGTATCAATGCTAAAATGCAACTGCCCCAATCTAGGCATGTGCTCGTGGTAAAAACAAGCTAACAAGCAAACTGCCAAACAGTTTAGCAGCATCACCGTGTCATGTTCCATTTTTCAGTAGTTCAGGGCAACTTCATTGTGTTTCAAGGATACACATTCTTCAGATTATGGTATGTATCAGCACTCTGGGAAGATTCCAGCTTAAGGTATTCATACGGTGCCTTGGTAGTAACTGCTGCTTTGAGCTTCTTGCATGGAATCAAATCTGCCAGCAGTCTTAAAAATGGATGCAGGAAGAAGAGCTTTCTGCCAGGAGACTCAGGGACACCTATGACTGGAACTGGATCAGCCATCAAAGCTATTACAAACACATCATCAGGGTAGCCCACAAACAGTAACCCTTTGTTGCCACAAACTTCTTGCTAAGTTTGATTCAAGTTTACCCAAACTGGCTAAATTATAGATCTTCCAAATAGAAATAAAAAAAAAAAAAAATGGGTGCACATCCATGGATCTGCTGACTTGCAGAAACAGACTCCACAACTTGAATAGTTATACAGCAGGTATGTTTACTCCGGCGCCGGGGTGTAAGGGGATTTCTCCACAAAGCTTGCACACCCACTGCACGTTTTACCAAAATTAGAGTGTGGATATACATATTAATTGATTACATAACACAAACATACATATGCATGAGTAAGGCTGGGTTAGTTCTAGAGGCTGATGTCAGCAGTTTATGTTCTCTTTGCACCTGCGCATTGCCTCCTGGTGGGCGTCTTCGGGGTCTTTGGGAGGAAGGCTCACAGTCTTTCCCACCTTGTACTTTTCCCCGGAGCATGTGCAGATTCTCTTGGCCAATTTCTTGAACAACAAGAGTATTTTCAGCCGATTTACTCATTCTATCTTACCTAAGAGAACCAATGGAACTTCTACCGTCCGTATATGGCTATCTTTACTCATTACCAAGACCCAACTAGTTAGAGCACATCTGTTTCCCAAGGACAAAAACATAATATTTTGCTGAACACTGCAGTTCTTGGTAGATTTTCACAGTAAACTGCTTTGTTTTGATGAACACAGTAGTCCTTGGTAAAATTCCACAGAACAGTCTGGGCAAGCAGGATTATTAGCAATATTCAAAAATGGTATAAATTGCTATAAGTAAGTAAGTAAGTCTCAAAAATAAGTAATCATTTCTCTGTATCACTGCTATTTTTAATGTGTTATCTTGTTTACAAATGTTGATACGGACTGCCTTTTTGAAGAACTCGACCTCAATGTGTTTGTCCAATTACACATGAGATCCAAAATCAAAGTTATGTTTCACCACTTACTTTGGCAAGTAACATGTAGCTGAGGAGATTTACTCTATTTGATGTTTCACCTTCCCCATAAAACACAGTAATCATTGGGGGTTTGCCTAGGTGAACTCTTGTAGACCAGCAGTCTGTAGCTGACATGTGTGAAGGTTAGTGTAAGGAACCTGTGACAAACCCCTCCCTCATGCAAAATGGACAGTAGCGGTCATTGTGTGATTTTTAAGACTCCCTAAGTAAAACAGAAAGAGATAAGGAAAAAAAGCCTTTGCAGAGATATAGGAGTGTAACAGCTGGGGGAGCAAAATCAACCAGTGAGTAAGCAGAGGCATTCCCAGCATTGAGTAACCAGAAAAAATTGGGAGGACTAGAACAAAGAACAAACACTCCTGTGTCAATCTCAGCGTGAATTCATTGGAGACAACCCTCAAGCTCCTCAGGCTCCCCAGACACCGGGCCAGTGGACTGGTTGTTAACAGAGGTTATGTTTTATGTACTTAGGTACGTTGTCAGTTAAAGGAGTGACTGCCTTTATCTCAGCTGCTGATTGCTTAATTACCCGTTACCTAGATTTATTGCTTTGGCTACGCTGTTACAAAACCAAGTCAGGGTGAAGAACTGGAGAAACCCCTGACTGAAAAGCAACTGGGAAACTGCATTGAGGAGTCTTTCAACAGATGCTGGATTTTATCACGTCTTTAGATGACAGATACGATTTAAATAGTTTGCTAGTTAAATAGTCTAAATCTTTTAACCTCCCTATGCAGCCTGTTTCCTTACCACGGGAAAGAGACTGCCTCTCGTGAGATGGCGGCGGGTAGATGCTTCTCTGGGTGAGCAGCGCTGTGCCCAAGGACTCGTTTGGCCCTCGGGTGCCTGTTTCGCGTGGCTGTGGCCAGTTCTGCGCTCTTTTGTTCAGTCGTCCCCTAATGTGTCTGTGACTGAAGGATTAGGCCTAACCGATGACCCCTCCACCCCCCAATATCTAGGAATAACCGACAATTGTATAGGTGCTACGATACAGGCGGTCAGCCACATCAAAGAACGATGCTTCTCACAAACAGGAGCACCACACGTCCACCCCCCCCCGGACGAATCGCAGCCCTCGGGTCGCCCCGGTGGCACTCCCACGGCTAGTCCCTGCATTTCGGGCGGGCTTACCCGGCTCCCCTTGGAGGGGCCCGAACCTCCTCCGTTTCCCCGTTACCGCCCCAGGGCCGGGCAGCGGCGCCCAGACACGCCGCCTGGCGGCGGCGGCAGCTGCAGCCGCCCCGCCCCGCCCCGCCCCGCCCCGCCCCGCCTCCCGCGGGACTACAGTACCCAGAGCCTCCCGCGCGCGGGAACGGCTGCGCGGCGCGAGATGCGCGGGCGCGGGAGGCGGGTTATTTAATTTCTGCCGCTCCTCTCTGGGTGTCCGGCGGCCTTTCGCCACTCCCCGCTTTCGCCCCTGGGGGGCTGCCCCGGCCTCGCCGCGGTTTGTGGTGCCAGCGCCCGGAGGGAGGGAGGGAGGGAGGCGGCCCCGCGGGTCCCCTCTCGCGGGTGTCCCCTCGCCTCAGGCGCGGTGGGGCAGGAGGCGGTTAGGAGCTGGCGTGGAGAAGGGTGGAAAAGATCTGGAAGAAAAGGGGGCGATGAGGGGGGGAAGCAGTTCGGAGAGAGCGGTGTGGAAAGGGGCCTGGGGAAAGACTGCCGGGCGGAGGAGCGTGGGGGCTGTGAGGCTGCAAGGGGTAACGAGGGAGAGGGCAAAGCATCGCTGGTGTCTGTGTGGTGCTGATGGGACAGGCAGAACCTCAGCTGTGAGCTCTGGCTTTCCTTTTGGCCTACGCTGCCTCTTTCCATTAACAAATGTGGTGTGTTTCTGTAAGCCAAACCCTCTTGCTAACATTTTTTTTTTGTCTGGCTAAACACTTTTTTACTGAGATAAATTAGGTCAGAGTCAATGTAGCTTCTGGTATGTGCAGACACAGCTGAAGGTTGATGCTTTTGTGAAGAAGAAAGGGGTTTGAAGATAAGACAGTAATAAATAAGACAGTTGGGGCCTATTCTTGAAGATAACAGGAACAAGGATGGGACAAATTAAAAGAAATCAGCTCAAGACACAACATAGCTTCACAACACCTCCTAAACGGACCTTTGTGAGCATGCGTGAGCACTGAGGTCAACCAGCAGACACGGTGAGGAAGACTACCAACGGCCACCAGGGACCCCTCGAGACCACCACCCAGCAAGAAAGTGCATGCGTAATTAGGATGCAGATATTGTAATTAGTTCCAGGAAATCTAATGCATAGGTAACTCATTTCTTGGAAAAGTTATGAATATGCATAATCCCATTTTATATTAGCTGCCGCTTATAGATCTGGGGCGTACTGACCTTTGCGGAGCTATTCATGTGTGTGCCCAGCGCTGCAATAAAGAATGCCTGCTCTCTAAAACTCCAGAACAAGTCTTAGAGAGTTCCTCTGCTGGCTTTTACAGTAACACTTCTATGGTCACTGAAGAAGGACTGCCCTACCGAGTCACACCAAGGATCCACCTAAAGGCCTGCCTGTAAGGAAGGCAAGCACGGAGTGATGCTTCCTCTGCGAGATCCTTCCAAGCCAAGCTGTCTGCAGCCTGCCTACCTCACCCACATGTTGTATCTGCAACTGTGCACTCACAGGGTTGCAGCTGTGGTACTCTGATAAACTTATCTTAGGAGTGTAACTTACCATTTACATCACAGTTGTACAGATTTTTTTTTTTTATTGTGTTTTGCGAATGTCTGAATACGATAGTCTAGTAAGCATCTTACTCTCACTCTCTTGAGTTTTCTGTATCTACGAACAATCGTATGTACTGATTTCTTAGTTTTAATTAAGCTGAAATTGTAATCTTAATAGTCTAGAGGAAGAACTCAATGTACACAGGGGAAAGTGGCTTTAAAATGTGGAAGTTTTGCAGTAAAGCCCTGCAGTTTGTTCCTCATGTTTTACACTGAGGTCTTTCAGACCACTCAAAGTATAACGCAGTCTCCCTTACTTAATTGACACTTCTGTCTGTGGGAGGAAAAAAGGCGTGCTCAAGTGCCACAGATGAAATGCTCTCAAGAAAAAGGCAAACGTCGTGCCCTGCACTAGTGTTTTGAGTCTGGCATTGCTGAAGCTTGCCATTGCCTACTGGTGTATTTTTAATACCCAGCTGTATTTCAATCTCGTACTTGGTGACTTGTGAGTCAGCACTCTCATTCTTTTATGTTTGTGTCGGTGAACTAGGAGATCAGTTTCATTGGGGATGTAGAGTCTGTGTTGGGGCATTGGTTAGGTATTTAGAAAACACAAGCAAAAAGAGCATACTGAGCAGCAGAAGTTAGGCAACAGCAAGTGACAGGTATGCATTCATTTTTCTAGCAGTTTTCTGGGAAGTAGCAAGGTAGTGCTGATGTAGTGCTGTGTACAGTGGGACATCAGGCAGTTAACAACATTGGGAAGCCAACCGGGATGGGTCAAGTGAAATGTCTTCTACAATTGTGGGAGAATCGTAAGGAGAACCACGAATGAGGTGCTTATTATCTATATTTAAAAGCTTGTTTTTCACCAGAGAGAACTTGCAACTTGTTGTTTTTACAGCTTTAACTCTGCTTTGTTATTATTTTTTTTTTTTTCAATTAGGTAAATGTCCCAGGGTGTGCTAAGAAAGCTAGATTTTGCTCTCAGGCATCTGGGGAGTAAAATGTTTCTGTACTGAAGGGGTCAGTCTTTCCCCATTTCTTTCCTCAGGCAGTCCCATGTTGAATGACTTCATTTTAGGAATTGAGCTATATTAACATGGTTATTTGTTTAAACGTGGATTTTGTTGGCCTCATCAGGGTAATTGTGTTATGCAAAGTAAAAGATAGCAGCCTCGGGTCCTATTGCAGCTTCATTTCAATTGTAACTGGTCGGCTGACAAATTCAAAGTGAAATTGCATACCTGAAATTGCATGCATGTGCCTTATCTGACCAAAGGTAATGGTGTATGCAGGTTATTTGGACTTCAGTGGTCTGTGGGTGCCGAGAAGAAATGATTAACAAAGGAGACTTTTTAAACAGTTCAGGTAATTGTGAGAATACTGGAGGCTAGTACTCCGTGAAGGTTTTGCATGGCAAGCCTATCAAAGGCAGGCTGGAGTCACTAAACTGGTTTTCTTGTGAGTCATCTCTCTGATTACAACGACTGCCTGAGAGTCAAACAAGCAAGACAAAGCTTAAAACAAAAAGCTCAAATAGAACTGCACATAAATATGTGCATAGACACGTGTATACCTGCATGCACACTCACGTCTTCATCATAGCATGAGAATTGTGAAGGGCACACAGATGTTAACAAGGCCAGAGTGACTAATGGTGCAAGTCAACATCTTTCCACTTTGAACACAGAATAAAGCAGTAGCTAAAACACCAACTACCACTATTCTGCAAGTCTTGCTGCTGTTTTGAGCTGTGTAATGACTTGGGCACTTACTGACTACCTAATAAACGTGCTGCCATTTTTCCGTGTAACAAGGAACATCACCAGTTAGTGTGGCAGGCAGGAAGGAAGAGGAGCTGTGCCATCACCGGAAGGTCTGCAGTAGGTCGAATGGATGCCTTTGGGGACTTGCACTGCGTGTGGAGCTCATTTAATTAGTCTAGATGTAGATAACCATTCAAGGATTGATAACTGGGGAGGGTGCATCTGAGACAGCACTCTGTCCATCTTTGTTACAGCAAAAGATGATAATTATTGGCGTAGCTGCTCTCCTTCAGAGATCTTTTGAAGCTGAATGATTGCTGCTGATGGCACTGACAGCCAGCCAGCTATTTCTCTGGCTTCATTAAATCATCCTATTCATTTAGATCTCTTAGTTGCTGCAGGACTGTTCATGGTTTAGACTTCTTGTATTTGCTGGCTCTTTGTGCTTGTTTCTTGCTATTAATTTGAATGCTTTTGTGTTGAAAGAAGCTAGTATGCAGGTTTTTTCCTCCCTTTTCTTTTGAATGTGTAATCATAGGCTGGTTGTTTTAGAGTGCTGTGGTTTTCACAATCTTCATATTTGCTGAAACAAGGCAGTAAGGTGACCCACAAAACTGGATTTCATGGTCAAACACCTATCCAATGAAGGTAGCAATGAAGGTTATGGAGGCCCTCTGGTAAAGTTTGCACATGAGACGTGCTTGACTTGTTGGTTGTATAGCAGCATATATTTTTAGTCAGGGTGAGGTCTTTCGGACAGTCACTTCTGAGGTGTCTCTCATTTCTGTATGAGTGCAAGCCACAGCAAGGGGTTATTTGTATAGGAGTGAGAGTCAGCTGATACTCATTTCATTTTAAGGATCTTGGATGCATGCTCTTCTGTGACCCTGTACTTGCTGAGCTGTCCAAGGCATTGCTTGACAAGCAGAGACACAGCCTGTTCTTCTCCCCAGAAGTTCTGTCCATTTTGTTGCTCACCCTGGGTGTCAACACTGCCCTACGTGCAGTTTTCCTTGTTCTTTATTGAAGTAGAGTCAGTGATTTGGGGAAAGCCAGGAGGCAGCGAAGACAGGTTCAATCAATAATGTGCTGCTCAAGTTGTAGCCTTGATGCGGTGCATGTACTGCAAGGGGAAACTTCACCCTAATTTATGGGCTGTCTCTTAGGCTGGGAAATCAGATTCTGTGAAGTCCAGAAATAAATTTACCTTCTGAGGTGACTACTCAGCTGGCAGGGATGTGTTGGAACTCTAGAGATTTGCGGGAGTTTGGCTTCTTCATGTATGCTCTGTTGGCATATCAAGAAGTGCTTTACGCTGTCTCCTGTAGCTTCATTTGGTGAGTTGTGGACACGCTCAAGCAAAACTGGAAGCTGACCAGGATGCGTGGCACTGCTTTGGGTTGCTGTATGGTGTTGCACTATTTTACATAAATTTTGTTTCCTCAGGGAAAGCTCTGATACTGCAGGTAACTGTGATGCAGTTCTTTGTTGTAGACATCCTCACACTTTTGATGATAAAGCTGTGCACCTTATCAAACACAAATAAGAGCTTTTGCAGTGTTGGAGTATTTTTGCAGACAGCTAAAGGAGCAGTTGTACGGACATGCAAGTCCATCCCCAGAAATAAATCTTGCTTTGCTGACCTGCAGCTATACCTTTCCCTGGATTTCTTTTCTGTGAAAAATTGTCTGATAGTGCTAATCTCCATGGTCACGCTTGTGGCTTGAAAGAAAAGGAAACTTACCCACAAGTGTTCGTAGCTGTAACTGCTCTGACAGTGGTTGAAACCACAGGATTTTTTTTTTCACAAAATAGCTATTGTACCTGAGAATTCTCTGTTCAGGAAGGAAATGCTTAGCATGCAAGAATACTTTAAGTATTTCTCCCCACTTTCTTATTTCAAGCCGTATCATTCACTAGGGATCTAATCTAGCAGGATTTAAAGGTTTCCTGGTGAAAAACCCATAAAGAAGTGTATACATAATAGCAAAGAAAAGGTCACTTCTGAAATGTTACCTGTTTTCACCTTCCAGGCTGCATTGTGTGCACTTGTTATTCTTGGAGGTAAGAAAATTTATTCTTAATAATTCCTTAGCATGCTTTTATGTTAAACTGGGATGGAAAAATCTGGTTTGGTGTGGAGGTGTTCTTAGAGGTTTATGCTGCTGGGTTTATTAGCTGCAGGACCAGGACAACATTTGAGTGTTGGGTTGAAACAAAATTATGTTCCCAAAGTGCTTTAGCTTGCTGCACTTGCTGTTGTAAATGGCTTCTGCTTGAAATTAATTCCACTGGGAAATAAAAGACCTCAGCTAATGGAATTACGTCAGTATATCTGGAATATGAAAAAGCCAAGCAATTAAAAATAGACAATTAATTAAGCTTACAGTTTCCTCTTAAAGATGTAATGTTTGAAGGAGTGCTGTAATAAACTCTAGCAAGATAATACTAATAAAACAAATATAATTTGACAGAGTTGGCATGTTAGATATTATTAATTGAGTATGCGTTGAGTTGTGTCTTCGTATTTACAAAGAATAAAAATGGCTGATTCATTAGCTGTCAGGAATACTTTTCAACATGTATCAGGTTATGTCATTTGTGGCTTTATTTCATCAAAAATCTCTAACAGGAGTTTAAAGAAATTTTCATTTGAGCTTTATGAAACTGCCAAGGAGGAAGACTAGTACAAAACCATCTGCACATAATCTATGGCGCTTGGACAAGCCAGGGTTTAGTGATTAGTTTGAGATCATACATTTCAGTAGCTGGATTTGGAAGTGAATCCCAATTTTCACTCTTAAATCCCAGCTCCCAGGAGATGTTCTCTAACCCGTGTCATCACCAGAACTTCAGCCTGATGGCTGTAATTATGTTAAAATGTGTGGTAATGACTTTTTTCTGTTTGTGCTGTGTTTTCAGCTCACAGTGATGTGACGACGGTAGATGGGAGAGTGTGTGCGACTGTTACTTTCGACCTTGACTATCCCCAGTTGGAGCAGTCTTTTCGGATCAGCTGGCACAAGGAAAGTGCATCCTCACGGCGCTGGACGCGTGGCAGCACTGGCCATGGCCAGCGTGTTCATGTCTTTCCTAATGGGACACTGGGGCTCCGCATGGTCAGGAAAGAGGATGCAGGATGGTACACGGCCACAGTGTGCAGCAGCTCTCAGCATTGTTTCTACCAAAGAAAATTTCAGCTACGTGTGCATGGTGGGTGTAAATTCTCACTTTAAAGTCCTTGTCTTTCTCTGTTGGGCTGCCTGGATCAGACACTTGTTTATGTTATGATGTACAGATTATGTATTCATGGTTGGCAGTTTCTGCCTTTGTTTTTGAGTTCATGTGATAATGTAGATGAGAACACTTGTGTGTTATATTTTTGATTAAAGGCTTGTTACGCTTGCAATTAGCATCTACACTTGAGATACAAGTCTAAAACCAAGATGTTGCAGTCAGACTTTTAAACCCAACCATTTAAGCTCCTAAATGTGCTGAGCTCTTATTCAGCTTCCTTGTTTAGTTATTGGGCTCTATTTTTAGACTCTCAACTCTTGTTTTTTTCACTCTTTTTATCCAGTGCTTAAATTTACCAGCTAGAAAAATTAGATCTTTATTTTGAAATATGTGTTAACATCACTATTGAGGTCAACCCAGTCCAGCAAGGTTTATTGAAAGCTGCCTTAGCCTTCGTGAAGTCTGACTCACAGTGGAATAATGTGGAGATTTAAGGACCTACAAAGTGCTGATTAGGACTCTCCTCCCTATTCTGAGCATCTTGGCCCTTGAGGTGTTAGTTCTTCAGGGGTACCATGGCACAGAAGATTAGTCAGAGTTGTGCGTTGTTCTGCCTTCCTGCTTTCCTCACTCTCAACATCACCCTTTGCTTGTGGTTTCAGGGCTGCCAGAGGGCTCACAAAAATAAATACTTGCTCTCTCTTCCGAATAACCCCCCTGTCTTCCATGTGCCCTTTCACTGTACTTTGCAGCCAGGAGTAGAGGATGAGAAGTTTCCTCCTCACGCTGCTCCCTTGATATTGTCAGTACTCAGCAAAGCACTCTGGCTGCCCTCCTCATAGCCCTGAATGTTGAAGGGATTTTCACCTTTTGTGCTTCAGTGACTTGAACTTGCTATCTCTGACTCGAGCCAGAGCAATCCAAGAATGTGGACTAGAAAGTGGGTTCTGATGACACTGCTGTTCAAGGTGACTTGTATTTTGTGCCTTTCAGTTACTGCCTTTCCTCTGTTTCCTGGAGGTAGGAACCAGAGAATTTTTTTTTCCTTCTTGTCCATTGGATGGGTAGACAGAACAGACAAACAGGAGGCATTTTAGGCTGTTTGAGATGCGTCCTGTCTTATTTTGAAACAGCTAAGAACTGAACTATGTTATGGCAGGTGGTTTCAATGTAGGCAGTCTTTGCCCAGAAGCAGTTAGCTTTTTAGCAGCAAGCAATTATCATTTGATGGGAGTTATTTTTATTCAGACTACAGTAATTTTATAACTCAGACATGCCAAATTCAACTTACGACAAAAGGCATAGGGTTTATTTCCATTTCTCACATAGCAGCTGTTGCAAATGTCAGGATCCAGTTTTGTAAGGAAACTGTTAAAACTTAGTATTTGGGTTTTGGACAGTGTCAAAGACAATATTCTAGATGTGTCCCTAGGCATTAATATATATGGCAGATGCTGATTCATAACACACTCTTGCTATGTCTTGTGACCTTCCAGTAGGATTCTCCCTTCCTAAATCAAATCCAAGTAAAATGCTTCCTCAGCATGACAAGGAAATGGACCTTCTCATCGTTCTCAGGGAACTGTTCAGGGACTTAATTTGTTATCTGCCCCCTTCTTAAAAGCAAGCTCTGGCTGCATGCAGGTTCCCGGTAGGTAACCGGTAAGCCTGTGTGGAAATGCTTCCAAGGTAGTAAGAGATTTCAAAAAGCAAATATATATGATTTCCTCTACATCTCTTAAGTAAATATGCATGTGCTCTCTTTCAACAGGGCACCTTGTCAGAGGGCTTGTAGGTGACTGTGTTACTTTTGATCTGAACTGCCTGCAATCAGCCAGGTACATCCATATCATGTGGCAGAAAGACAACCAGCGAGTGGCCAAGATAAAACTGGAGGCAAATGTCTCTGTGATCTACTGCGACAGAGCCCATGTGTTCCCCAACGGCAGCTTGAGCCGCTGCCCCACGCAACGCGGGGATGAGGGAGAGTATGTGGCAGATGTATTTGGTCAGGACGGCGTGCATTTGCATCAGGAAACTTTTAACCTGGAACTGAACAGTAAGTCTGAGTGTGCAGTGCATGTGTGATGATGTATTTTCAGTAGGTGACCTTGCACTGTGTGCATGCCTTGTTTTGTCTTTGGGGTCTCTTCCCAAAGGGTGTATTTTGTAGATGAATGAAATATCCAGAGAAATATCCTTTCATTCTCTGAGTGTAGCTGTGTTGTAGGACGTAAGTCTAGAAGTGTAGTTTGGCTGGGGCTGGCAGAGCAAGGAGATGCATTAATTTGTATGGCAAATCCTGAAAACAGCACTTAGATGGTGTATGCTGCTCTGGCAGGTTTCCTTGTCCAGGGCCGGTGTTCAGAAGGTTTTTGGCTTTTGAATTCCAACAAGGTGGTGAGCCAAAAGTGGTCCACTTCCCCCTGGGTCAGGCCATGCTTAAGGTTTACTTGCAAGCATGGAGAAAAACAGAAGTATAGGAAAACCTAGTAAAACTCAGAATTGAGAGAGGGTACTACCAGGGTTCAGACTCCGGTAGTTTGCCTAATGCTTCAATCCAACAAATTGCCCTTTGTAACAAGAACCCAGGCTGCAATCCAATTAACAAGAGATACAAGGAATGTTCCTGCTTGTGATCACTCTCTGTGGAATGTAAAATATCCCAATAATGAGCAGATATGCTTTTTTTTCCCCCTCAGGAGTGGAAATGTTTAAAGAAATCACAGAACTTATTGGTGGATCCGTGTTCTTGAAGCTAACAGAGACAAAGCTGAAACAATTCTTCCAGGTAGTCTGGAAAAAAGAAAACACAGAAATTGCTTGGACAAATGGTTCTTGGTTTTGGTACCATGAGGAATATGTTAATAGATCTGAGATTGTGTCTAATTACAGTCTCAGACTAGACAGGATTCAGGAACGTGACTGTGGCAGATATTCTATAGAAGTGAATAATAGAGATGGGAGAACTCTATATGAAGGCATTGTTAGTGTGAAAGTTGGTGAGTATCACTTAAAAATGCTGTCTCTCAGTCAAGCAAAGGTGTTTTTTTTTAAAAATCCAGATTTAATACAGAAGCCCAGACGAATTATGTAAGAGACTGCCCCAAATGCACTAGCAATTAGCTAATTAACAGATGGATGAAATGAAAACTAGCTAGAGTAAGCCTTGTTGGGTAAAGCTGGGCATTCTTCTGCCAGTATGATGGCTCCAGCCAAAGATCTAGGCTGGTAGAAAGCATCATTTTGTTTCTGTTTTGTTACTACAATATATTTTGAAAATACTGTGAGCTGTGACAGAAAAATTACTTTTTTTTTTTTTCTGGTAAATGCCATATCCTTTGTTCAGATGATTGCTGGTTTAGATGCATCAAAAGAACTTTCTGTTCAGTTTGTGTTCGAGTATCCCCCAAATTGGGAAAAGATTCACTTTCACATCTGCAGAGGTTACTGTGGTGGGGAAACTGGGAAACTCTTAATTAAATGCTTCCTACAATTCTAGTTTTGTTTTAAATTTCAGAGTGTAAGAGGTTGACTAGTGTAGTTACATCGATACAACTTTTTTGTTTGGGCTAAAATTAGCCTTTTTACTGGCCAAGGGACACATCTGAGAGAGGAAAAACAATTAAATATAATTCACATTTCCTGCTTGTCTCTTCTTCTAAGAAGTGACATCTTAGCCTCCCAGTGAAATGACGTGAGCGCTGCCTCAGTGCCACGTGCACTTCCCTGGAACACAAGGCTGATGTACTGTTTGAAATTTTCAGTGACACAGAAGCCGAACCAGAGTGATACAGAGACTTACAAGTGTACCTGAGTATCACACAGTGATACTAAAATGCCTGGTGTGTGAGCATATCTCACTAGCTGTTCTTATCACACCTTGCAGGTTTCTCAGTTGGGGTGAGGCAGAAAGAACAGGCTGTTGGCTGGGGTCTGTCCCAGTGCCATGGGTTACAGGCTCCCATACATGCTTTGTGAAAAGAGACCCTTTGGTTGTAGAATCCTCAGAGAAAATAAAGAAGGTAACCTTTAAGTTTTAGAGGTCAGCTTCTGATAATAATGTACTTAGAGGATGTTACAAAAATAAAGGTCAATAAAGCTAACACAGTACAGCAGGATGAAGGTACAGTAAGTGTTTTTTACAACTGAATTTTCCTTGTAGAGCAAAAGGAGACGTTTGGAAGATATGCTGTTCGTGTACTGTTCTGTATTCTCATGGTATCACTAGGAGTTGTAATTATTACTGTCTCAGTTGCGCTGACATGGCATTTTCAGAAGCACAAAGATGGGTCAGGTGAGATATCCTATTCAACACTTTCAGAATGCAGAAGCCCTGTTTAAACAGCCATTCATGTGTAGATCCAGTTCTCTGCATTTCCGGGAATATCTGACAGCGCAGTTTCTACTATGGGCAAGGTTAAGACTAGCAGGCTGCAGCTTTACACGGTGTCGGTGCCGGCGCCGGCACGTGGCTCTGCGGGGCCTGGCTGCCTGAGGCTTTTCACACCGACGGAAGGACTTTCAGCCCTGCCTGCTGCCAGGGTCCTGTGCTGGCAGTGTCCGAGCTGGTCCTGTGTCTCTGCAGGGTGGGCATGTGGCAAGGCCTTAGGAGCTCTCAGCAGCTGCTGTTTTCCTGTTTGCGTGGTCTGCTGAGAGATGCTTTTGTCATCTGGAGGTGGGATGTTGGCTGGTCAAACAGGGCCTCATACCTCTGCCTGGTGGGGCTCACCTGCATTCGGTCACCTTTGGGAGCACAGTGTTGGTGAGTGCAGGCAGTGAGGGGGGACCCATGTTTCCTCCTGAGGCAGCGACCCCAGCCTGAACGTGATGTGGCCTCCCCAAGCCCAGACACCACGTCACCGCTGGAGCTGTGCGGGCGAGCGTTTGACTGGGCTCAACCGTGGCGGCATTGCGCAGTATGTGTGAAGCTGGGGTGCTGCTCAGGAGCTCCCCATTGGCTCCCAGGCCTGTGTGAGATTTCAATACAAATTGAAGGTCTTCTGGTTTGCCAGTTTTATGTAGCTCACACCTAAATGGGGGCAAGATGGGAATGAGAATCACAGGTCCCGTGCATGAGGTGAGGAGAGAGTGGGTCTGTATGGCCCGGTGGATGGAAGATGATGATCTTCTCTGACAAGAAGCTGTTATTGCCTGGAGGTGCTTTGCAGTTCAAATGCACAGCTGGTCCAGCACATTGCTGATGGAGACAAAAAATAGTTTGTCCCATAAGGTAGGAAGGAGTGGGTAGTGATTTGAAAGGCTTTAAGCTGAGCAGAGGAGAGGAGAGGTCAGAGAGAAAAGGGAGTTGGGGGAGGGTGCATTATTGGGGGGTGTGGTGTGCATGGAGAGACTGAAAAATACAAGATCATCAGTGCATAGAATATTCTCCATGGTTCAGAGCAGTGAGACACACTTAAGTCAGAGCTGTTATCTTTAGTTATGTGCTCCTGAGCCTTCCTTTTCTCTAGTAAGGGGTGAGCTATAGGGAATTGGGCGATATGTGGGGTATGAATTCTTCCACTGCTTCCTTCAGATGTTTCAAGTGTATTTGCTTTTTCCTTGACTTGGCTTAAGTTTGGATCACAGTACCAAGCATTCAACATGCAAGTTTGATCCTTATGGATGAGAGGGACAGTCCTGAGGCATGTGAAGAAAGGGATGAAAACAGTCCTTGTTCACGTGAGTATCCATCACTGTGTGGCTTCCTATCGGGCACAGAGAGGGAGCCAAGAGTGTGATTTGTCTGTGTGTAGTTTAGTGAGGCCTGATTGTCTTATCTAAACTGAACATTGTAATCAAGGGGATCTTTTTCTAGCAAAGAAATATCTGAAATTTGAAAGATCTGAATTACTCAAAGTACTCAAGAGCTGCTGACAGCATCAATACCAGGGTAATCACATGTGTACTGGACTGGGACTATCTAGATAATGAGTTTTCTGCAGTTTCAGGTCCCGCCTAGCCAAGCCTGGTGGGCTGAAGTGCTAAGGCTTGGACAACAGGCCCAGGCCAGAGTTGACCTATAGATGAATCCTGTATATTTTATAACTGATAACCATTGTGCTAGTAGGTATTGTACTAAGTTATAACAACCCACTTATGCTGATGTAAAAAGTGCTAAAGTGTTGAAGTACTGAAGCCGGAACAACAGGCCCAGAGCTGAAGCTGCCAACTTAGTATGTAGTCATCAACGAAATATGTAAGCTCACTAGTGAAAGATGCAGCTTAGACAGAATATAATCAGTAGTGAGGATGAAATGCTGAGAGAATGTATCCAACTTCCCTTGTTTAGCCTTGTTCAAGGCTGAGAACCCACGTATTTGGCCTTGTTGTAAACTCCCTTGGTTTCCCCCCCTGAGCCCTGGGCAGGCTTTGGGTGGAATCCAACAGGAGAATGAAACCAGAAATTTTCCACTCAAAACAAAGGTGCCAGCTATTCTGGCTTGCCGATCTCTGGTATATAAGGCAGGACCCGCTCACAGCGACTTTGGAAGCCTCACCTACGGGTGGACGCACCGCGTAGGATTTCCCACTTGCCGGGAAAGGCTCTCCAAATCCTCGCTGTAACCGGGGCTCCCCGGCGACTGCGGATCTGGATGATGGTAACGTATGCAAGTGGTGATGGATCTTTCTTAATCACTATTCTCTCTCTTGTGTACTAATGATTTGATGCATTACCCTGTATTTTCCTATTTGTTGATTTAGGTGCATTATTCTGCCTTTTCTTACTGCATGTTTTCTGTATTACTCTGTTACATTATTTGATTATCACCAGTAATATACGCCTGCTCTTTTCACGCTGGTGTCTGAGTTTAATTGGTATCCCTAATCAGCAAAACACGGGCTGCGTCCTCTTCAGCTGTGTGCAGAGACTTACAGTTCCTGTTAGCTACTCGCTGCCTGGGGCCGGCTGGTGCTTTTCCTTCTTCTTCCACTTGCCCTGCACATTTGTTAGGCATCACACTTTCTGGGCAGAGGGGATGGTTCAGACCATGCAGGGCAGACGGTACCTCTCCTGTATTAACTGGCATGATCCTTCCTTCCACCTGTCTGCCCTTCTGTCCTCCCCCACGCTCTCTTCCCTCTTCCCCTTTGTGATCCTTACACAGTTCCTCCCACCTGGTGGGAGTCTCCACCCCAGCTCAGAGCCAGGCCATTGCAGTGTTTGGCCCATGTAGCTCATCAGCCTGGAGGCCCTGTCCCCTCGACACCAAGATGTGATCTGCAGGGAGCAAAGGGGGCAGACCCTGCTGTCACCCCGAAGGTGGGGGTGTGAGGAGTCCGATGGCTTCTCTTGTGGACAGAAGCGATTCTGCATTTGAGTGCTGAGCGCTGCAACACTAGAGACATCCCGTGTGAACCGAGTTCAGGGAATAGATGTAGATGTGTCTTCTTGGGCTCCTTGCCTGCTACGTTTTGTGGTCATAGGAAGTGATGGAGGTAGTGGGTAGAGTGAAGTGAAGCTCAGATGTTCTACTTGAGAGGCATGGCAAAGACTTGGGTTTGCACTTACACTTTTTCTGAGTTTTCAGTAAATATACGAATCTAATAATTTTAGAAACTTGGCTTCAGCTGTGCAACATTGGCATTTCTGCTTGCTTTCTGCTTTAAACAACTTATTTCCTCATGGAGGATGTTACTCAGCCCAGATCCCCATAATTACTTATGGAGCATCCTGTAGCTAGTCCCTACCCTCATGTGAGTCCCCGGACTTTCCTGCCAGCACTGGATTCATCAGCCAGTGCCTGAGAAAAACATGTTGAACTGCTATGGGAGCACTTTGCAGAGAGACTTGTAATGATGCTCAGGTGGAAGTGCTGTAACTGTAGGTACCAGTCGCAAACTAACTGTGCTGGTGTGTTTGCCAAAGCCGTTTTGCCTGTCTGGACTCTGAATCTTGAGCTAGTGTTTTTCTTTTCTATCTGGTGAAAACCTCCATTCCTGTCCCAGAAGTAGCTGAAGAAGAGAGTCTAAAGGAAGGCAGGCAGAAGTCAGTCCAGGGACTGACATCTGAACTTCCTCTCTGTTGTTGTCCACACTCTGAGTTTGTTTTCAATTAAATGTGTTTTTTTTTTTTTTTTTTTCTCCTTTTAGAAAATGATGAGAATCCTAGTGTACAGGGACTAGATGGTACAAACTCCCCTGAGCAAAGGAATAAAGATTTGCTGAGAAGCAACAAAGAGGCTAACCCAGCAACAGCTGGTAAGGTGACATATTCTTCTGTCTCCAAACTTCAAGGTAATCAGAAGCAAAAGCAAGTACACAAAGCAAAAACTGAACTAGAGTAAAATACCAAACAAGAGCTTTAACAGAACTTCCCATTGAATCGTGCAGTGGATTGGAAACAAGGTTGGGGCTGGGGCAGGGGCAGTGCTGCTGCCCAGGCAGGGCCGCTGTGCTCAGCACCTGGGCTGTGCTCGGGGCGGTGGCTCTGGCCAGGACTGAGCTGCCAGAGGAGCTAAAGCCCAGGCCCTGCTCTACCCCCGGGCGCGCAGAGCTGCCGCCAGCCCTGTCCCAAATGCTCGGGCGGCTCTGCCCAGCGCTACTGACAGGTGCCAGTGCAGGCAGGAGTGAGCTGTTGGCCAGAAGCCCCACTCCCACGAGCTGGGTGCAGAGGAGAAGGAGCGGGCAGCGAGGCCCTGGTGCCCCGAAGCGCTTGGCTGTCCAGGTAGGGGCGTCCCTGCTGTGCCCCTTCCTGCAAGGGGCTGCTCAGGCCGTGCCCCTGGGCACCAGCACGGCCTCGCACTCAGACCCACGTCATTCTCTGGGGGCCGTGGGAAAGGCCTGAGCCGGGAGCTGTGAGCAGAGCCGGTGGTGGTGGTGCGGGTCTGTGGGCAGGCCGGGCCCAGCAGGCTGCACGCTGAGCCTGAGCCTACAGGCTGTAACCACAGCCCTCTGCTCCTGCCTTGTGCAAGCGAGCGGCAGGAGGAAGCGGCCGATACAGAGGAGCTGCTGCGAGCGCTCGCGCCTGTTGGTGCTGTTCTGCAGGCAAGCGCTCGCCCAGGGTCTGTCATCTCCCCCACTGCCATAGAGCTGTTGAAGGCCTGGCCACGGGTAGAGCAGCCCTGTGTGCGAGCTGTGAGATACGCTCGGGGTGCCCCAGTGTCTGCCAGCAGCTGCCCGGCGGCCTCTGGCTCAGCAGCAGCTTTGGTGAGGGGCTGACCTGGCCTCTCTCCCTCCATGCCTCCCTCCCTCCTGGAGGACGGGAGGTAGAGGGGGTCCTTCTGCACATATTCTTTGGCTGCTTTGCAGGTGTTCTTTGGCCAGCCTTTGCCAACTTCTGGTCGTGTGTTTTTCCTGTGTTGGTATCATAATCTTGTCTAGTCAGTGGCATTAAAGAGATTTCTACTCAACTGACTCTTCTCCTTTGAGATGGAGCTGCCAGGGCTCAAGGTATGAAAGCTGTAAAGCCTCCTACTTCAGTTAATGAAATGTGTGTTGCCCCAAATGTTGAGAATACCACCCACCCAGAATTTGAGTGTTGCAGTCCTCCAGGATTTGAGGACTTGAAGGTTGACTGTGTTATTTTGTGTCATTCAGACTACGTGCCTTCAGGATCTGGAGTGTCCTGGAAACACGGTGAAGAAGATGTGTCCTCTCAGTGTGCTTTGATCAAGAAGAGCACAAGGGGACTCCCAGAAGACAAGTCTGGAGATCCAGTATGCAGTTCTTCCCCTTAGATTTGCCAGGAGAGATGTCCACAGTATCAGACTTGAAGTTTAGACTCTTCCCTTCTCCCTCAGCTGGCTGTGAGCTAACCTTGCAATTCTGCTGTTCCTCCTATAAATCTGATTCTTTGTTTGAAGAATTGGCTGGAAGCCTGAAGAGAAATCTCTCTGTGGATCAGTTTGTTTTCCAGAGCTGATGCCCTTCTCTTCCCTCTGCTGAAGGTCTCGCAGGAGAACCCATGAGGACCCCCTTGGAAAGCAAACATGGCAATTAACCCTGAGAAGAGGTCAGCCCCTGCTTCTCTTTGCTTCCACTAAGAGGTGTCACTGTGAAAAGAGAAGGACCTCAGGGATTTCTGGAGGTGGGATCAGGATTCTGACCTCGGTCCCCATCTTCTTGTGGGTGGTCCATGCACCTGACTGACTGGACAGGGGAACAGGACCAACACCTTAACAGCTCAGTGGACATGGGTGGTTTGCTTAAGCCTCCATCTAACACATACAGTGCTGATAAAACCGCTGTTTAATTTGCATGATTATACTTCTGTTGTTTGCTTAGAGGAATGTGCTGCTTAGGTGGAAGTCAGTTCAGACTATAGTGGGAGACGGGAACTGCACCGGAGAACATGCAACAACTTTTATTTAGGAACTGTTGTTTTAGAAGGAAAGAAAGCAGAACATTGATACAAATGGGTGTAGCCATACATGTGATTGCCATTAATGAATGGCCTTGGTAATTAGCTGTATTTTCTGCAATGCCTGTCTTAAATTCTATTTTAAATGGTATGTAGTAATTTTAGGATGGCTTTAACTTAGTTATGAGGTGCTGCCTGTATGTTTCATGAAGCATCTTTTCTTATAGAATGTTGAATAAAAGGTTTTATTGTTAGTACTAAAAAGGTGTTCCTGAATGTCATTACGAACTGGGATTGTTTATGTAATCTGTTTTGCTGTATAAGTATATCTTAATACATGTTCTTTCTGTAGATAAAATCTATGGCTTTGTATTCTATCCCTGCTGTGGACAGAGACACGTTGCTGGTGTCTCTCTACAGCAAACAGATGATTGTGAGTACAGTCCCACTTCCTGACTGCCCTGCCCTTCTTCATGGGGAAAAACCCCAAACCCAACCACCTTCTCACCTTGTTCTCACAGAGTCATTCTTGCTTTGCTGTAAAGTCTACAATCTGTCCACATCCTTCTTAACTTTTGCTCCTCAAAACTGACCACAATATTCTTGTTGAATTTTAAAGTAATCAGGGTAATAACTCCCCATCTTCATAGCTCTTGCTCCTCCTCCTGTGTTCAGAAAGGAAATTTTTTTGAAGGGGATCACCTGCTAGCTCGCATTCAGGCTTATCACAGGAAATACTCTCTCTGAAGGCAAAATTCAGGTTTACCTTCCAGTCTATGGTGTGAGTTCATGAGTCTTCATGGTGTAAGAGCTCTTCAAACTCCTATTTGTAGGAAAAAATTAAAAAGTTGATTCTGCTGTTGATCTATGAGAATTCAGTGAGTGTAGATTTAGACTGACTGGGAAACATCATGATCTGATTACGAGTGACACTGCTGAAGATACCCAGTCCTGTAGTGTGATGAAAAGTCAAGAGCTGATGAGTACAAAGTGTCTGAAAACTGAGTAAGAAAGCGTAGATGGATTTGAGAATGGCTCCTAAAAGTTGCAAATCGGAGGATGTAATGGAAAAGGAGTTACCAACATGGGTTGGGAGCTTCGAGTGCCTTCCTGCTTGCAAGGGGAAAACGAAGTAAATATTGCAAGTTCCTTGAGTGCTTCTTCAGATTAGTTTCAATTTGCAAAGTGTTTACCTGTGGGAACTTGGCATGTCTGCTGCACTAACTAGATGACTTTACATGGGAAAGGAAGGTTTATGGAGTCTTTTATTCAGTTAAAGGGTACAAGAGATGTAAGTAGACCACATCTCTGAAGGAAAAAGTGACTGTAGATTTTAATGGTTGAAATGCCTCAGATTTCCATATGTGCCACTACTCTTTCAAATACTAGTCTTAGATGTTTATCAGTAAGATGTTCTGTGTTCTGGGATTGCACTTGACTTAATTCAGCAAGAAATGTGTGGGCTTCTGTCCTGGTTTAACCAGGATAGGGTTAAGTTTCCCCAGCAGTGGGGGGGAGCTCTAGCCGGGTTATTCAGATACCATGTGGACGTCACATCCTGGCAGGTCACATTTTTCCCGGCGCGGGAGCGCGGTGCACTCGTGGTTTTGTACATCGTGCTTCAAACTGCTGTATTTGGTAGCTATTTTGCTCTGTTCATTGCTATCACTATTACTGTTATTGTTATTGTTGTTGTTGGTTGTGTTGCTATTGCACTGTTGTATTAAACCTTTCCTTATTTCAGTCTTGGGGCTTTGTACTTCACTCCCTTTGTGGGGGAGGGGCAGCGGCCGTGTGGTCTCAGACCCCAGCAGGGGCTAAACCACCACAACTTTGGCGCCCAACGTGGGGCTGGAGAAGACTGAAATAAGGACAAAAGGAGAAGTGTGTTAGAGCAATCTGTTAGGTGTAATTTTTTTCTGGTTTTATTTGTATTGTTTGATAAGAAATGTTTGCAATGCTGGCCAACTTGCTTGCGTGGTGGGGCTGGATTAATCCTCATGTCCACTCTGTGCTCCTAGTACTGGCATTTATTGTCGGTGGAAAATGTGTCAAGGGCTTTATTTTGCTATACTGGTTACTGTCTGCTTATAATGGGCTCGTTTCGCTGCTTGTGGGGGTGAACCGGTACCTGTTTGCTGCCTGGTCTTTTGTTTGGGGTCTCACCCCCTCTATGGGTGAGCCAGGGGAAGAGATTCTCTCGGTTTTTCAGAGTTTTAGCTATCCCTGGAGCCTCCTGGCCACTGTGTTCACGGCACAATGCTTTCCAAATGCCTGCCTGATCTTGTTTTGGGCCATGCGGTACTTCTCCAACAATAGCACCACCCGGAAACCTGCCCCGGGGGCAGATAGTTATAAATGGCTAGGTGTGTGGGAGAAGATGGGCAAGTACCTGAGTGAGTGGTCACCCCCAACGTTCTGGGATTTTACTCCCGAACAAGTGCAGAGTCCTGATAAACTGGTGGAGTGTTTGGAAAAGGTGTGCGGCCAATCAGACAAACCCCGGGAGATGCAGCTTGCTGCGATGTGCTGGGGGCTTGCCCATGCTTACTGCATCGCCCTTAACACTGATCACTGCCCTCAAGGGGGCGAAAGAGCTGCAGGGTCTGAAAGTGAGCCTGCTGGTACAGCAGCTGGGCCAGAGGGACAGGCAGTGCCAGTACCAGTCGCCTCCACCAGCACAGCAGCTGAGCCAGAGGGACAAGCAGTGCCAGTATCAGTTGCCCCGATACGGAAAACCAAATATACCAAAAAATCCCCTCGCAGTGCACAGGGTGATAATGAACCAGGCCCATCACGAGAGCAGGAGGAAGAGCCGGAGGTAACCATCCGATCTCTATCCCTGAGTGAGTTGCGAGATATGCGGAAGGATTACAGCCGCAGTCCAGGCGAGCAAATTTGCACCTGGTTGCTCCGGTGCTGGGATACTGGAGCTGCTGGTTTGGAATTGGAGGGGAGAGAGGCCAAGCAGGTGGGACATTTAGCCAAGCAGGCTGGTATTGACAAGGCAATAGGGAAACAGGCTCAAACCCTCAGCCTTTGGAAGCGCCTCCTGCTCGCTGTGAGGGAGAGGTACCCCTACAAGGATGATGTTCTATGTCGGTTAGGCAAGGGGACCAACATGGAGAAAGGCATCCAAAACCTCAGGGAAATGGCTGTGTTTGATATGATCTATGGTGATCTGAATGATGAGCGGTCACCATTGGATCCAGATCTGGTCCCTTGCACACAGCTGATGTGGCGGAAGTTCCTGCAAAGTGGACCAGAGGGACATTCCAAAGCATTAGCAGCAGCATCCTGGTGGCGAGACAATCAGACAGTGGATGAAGTGACTATGCAGCTCCAGCACTATGAGGGAAGTCTCCCTTCCTCCCAACATGCTTTGGTTTCAGCCGTAGAGGAACTGTCTCAGAGGCTCCAGAAAATGGAACAGGACATGTCCTATGTTCCGCCTCCACGGGCCGATGTCTCAACCATTAGAAGCAGGCGTTTCCCCACCCAAGAGAGGGGCGGTAGAAGGTACGCACCACGGGGCACCCTGTGGTTCTTCCTCCGCGACAATGGGGAGAACATGAGAAGGTGGCATGGACAGCCCACTTCCGCCCTAGCTGCACGAGTACAGCAACTGAAAGGGAAGATCACCATGAAAGGGGAGTCTTCCAAGAGAGATGCAGCTCCAGTGTCTAGTCAGAAATCCCCCAGACAGAATAGAATGGCCAACAGTATAGTTGACCCTCTTGAGGGGACCAGGAAATCATTCCTGCAGGAGTCACTCTTAGATCAAGTGAGTGATGGTGAGCAGGATTAGAGGGGCCCTGCCTCCAGCCAGGTGGAGGAAAGGGATAATCGGATTTACTGGAAGGTGTGGATCCGATGGCCTGGCACATCAGACCCACGAGAATATAAGGCCTTGGTAGACACTGGCGCACAGTGCACCTTGATGCCATCAAGCCACAGTGGGGTTGAATCCATCTGCATCTCTGGAGTAACAGGGGGGTCCCAACAGCTGACCCTATTAGAGGCTGAAGTGAGCTTAACTGGGAAGGACTGGCATAAGCACCCCACTGTGACTGGCCCAGATGCCCCGTGCATTCTAGGTATAGACTACCTCAGGAGAGGGTACTTTAAAGACCCAAAAGGGTACCGGTGGGCCTTTGGTATAGCTGCCCTGGAGGAGGTTGAGCAATTGTCCACCTTACCCGGCCTCTCAGAGGACCCCTCGGTGGTGGGGTCGCTTAAGGTTGAAGAGCAGCGAGTGCCAATTGCTACCAAGACGGTGCACCGGCGGCAGTACCGTACTAACCGAGATTCCCTGGTCCCCATCCATCAGCTGATCCATCGACTAGAAAGCCAGGAGGTGATCAGCAAGACTCACTCACCTTTCAACAGCCCTATATGGCCAGTGAGAAAACCTAATGGCGAATGGAGACTGACTGTGGACTACCATGGCCTGAATGAAGTTACGCCAGCGATGAGTGCTGCAGTGCCGGACATGCTAGAGCTCCAGTATGAGCTGGAGTCAAAGGCAGCCAAGTGGTACGCCACGATTGACATCGCTAACGCATTCTTCTCCATCCCAATAGCACCAGAGTGCAGGCCACAGTTTGCGTTCACTTGGAGGGGTATCCAGTACACCTGGAATCGATTGCCCCAGGGGTGGAAACACAGCTCCACCATTTGCCATAGACTGGTCCATACTGCACTGGAGAAAGGTGGGGCTCCAGAACACCTGCAGTTCATTGATGATATCATTGTATGGGGGGACACAGCTGAGGAAGTCTTTGAGAAAGGAAAGAAGGTAATTGAAATCCTTCTGAAGGCTGGTTTTGCCATCAAGCGACAGAAGGTTAAGGGGCCTGGAAGGGAGATTCAGTTCCTAGGAATAAAATGGCAAGATGGGCGTCGCCACATCCCAATGGAGGTGATAAACAAGATAACAGCTATGGCCCCACCAACCACCAAAAAAGAGACTCAGTCTTTCCTGGGCGCTGTGGGGTTCTGGAGGATGCACATCCCAAACTACAGCCTGATTGTGAGCCCTCTCTACCACGTAACCCGCAAGAAGAACGATTTTAAATGGGGCCCAGAGCAACAACAAGCCTTTGAACAAATTAAGCAGGAGATTACCCAGGCAGTGGCTCTTGGGCCAGTCCGGACAGGGCAGGAGATTAAGAACGTGCTCTACACCGCAGCCGGGGAGAATGGCCCTTCCTGGAGCCTTTGGCAGAGAGCAGATGGGGAATCCCGAGGCCGACCTCTAGGCTTTTGGAGCCGGGGATACAAAGGCTCTGAAGCTAACTATACCCTGACTGAGAAGGAGATACTGGCAGCGTATGAAGGAATTCGAGCTGCCTCAGAAGTGGTCAGCACTGAGACACAGCTCCTCCTGGCACCTCGACTGCCGGTGCTGGGATGGATGTTCAAAGGAAAGGCTCCCTCCACACATCATGCAACAGATGCCACGTGGAGTAAATGGGTTGCGTTGATAACACAACGGGCTCGAATAGGGAACTGCGACCCCCCAGGATTAGTGGAAATGATCATGAACTGGCCAGAGAGCAAAGATGCTGGGATGTCACCAGAACAAGAGGTGAAACGTGCTGAGGAGGCCCCACCATATAACAAGCTGCCAGAGGAAGAAAAACAATATGCCCTGTTCACTGATGGGTCTTGCCGCATTGTGGGAAAACATCGACGATGGAAGGCTGCAGTGTGGCATCCCACACGAGAAACCACTGAAGCTGTTGAGGGACAAGGTGAATCGAGCCAGTTCGCAGAGGTGAAAGCCATCCAATTGGCTTTGGAGATTGCTGAGCGAGAAAAGTGGCCGAGGCTCTATATCTACACTGACTCGTGGGTGATGGCAAGTGCCCTGTGGATGTGGTTGCAGCAATGGAAACAGAACAACTGGCAACGCAAGGGCAGACCCATCTGGGCTGCTGAAGTATGGCAGGACATTGCAGCCCGGGTGGAGAACCTCGTTGTGAAGGTGCGCCGTGGGGACGCCCATATACCCAAGAGTTGAGCCACTGATGAACATCAGCATAACCAGCAGGCGGACCAAGCTGCTAAGATTGAGGTGGCTCAGGTGAACTTGGACTGGCAGCGTAAAGGTGAACTGTTCATAGCCCGGTGGGCCCATGAGACCTCGGGCCACCAAGGCAGAGATGCAACATATAGGTGGGCTCGAGATCGAGGGGTGGACCTCACCATTGACACCATCGCAGAGATCATCCACGGATGTGAGACGTGTGCTGCAATCAAACAAGCCAAACGGGTGAAGCCCCAGCGGAATGAAGATCGATGGATGAAATATAAATATGGAGAAGCCTGGCAGATCAACTACATCACACTGCCACAGACCCGCCGAGGCAAGCGCCACGTGCTCACAATGGTGGAAGCGACCACTGGGTGGCTTGAAACTTATCCAGTGTCCCACGCCACCGCCCGAAATACCATCCTGGGCCTTGAAGAGCGAGTCCTGTGGCGACACGGCACCCCAGAGAGGATTGAGTCGGACAACGGGACTCACTTCCGAAATAACCTCATAGATGCCTGGGCAGAAGAACACGGCATCGAGTGGGTCTACCACATCCCCTACCACGCACCAGCCTCCGGGAAGATCGAGCGCTACAATGGACTGTTAAAAACTACATTGAGAGCAATGGGGGGTGGAACCTTCAAACACTGGGATACACATCTGACAAAGGCCACTTGGTTAGTGAACACAAGAGGATCTGCCAATCGAGCTGGCTCGGCTCAGTCAAAACTTCCACGTGTTGTGGACGGGGATAGAGTCCCTGTGGTGCGCATGAGGGACCTGCTGGGAAAAATGGTCTGGGTTAGTCCTGCGCCGGGCAAAGGCAAACCGATTCACGGGATTGTTTTTGCTCAAGGACCTGGGTGCACCTGGTGGGTGATGCAGAAGGATGGAGAGGTCCGATGCGTGCCACAAGGGGATTTGATTGTGGGTGAAAACACACCGTGAGTTATACTGTGCTTTTGTTAATTTTTTCTTTGTCAGTGCTAATTGCTAAGTGGTAGCTGGATGTGACGCACATGGTATAGAATAAAGGGGTGGGTTATGTCCTGGTTTAACCAGGATAGGGTTAAGTTTCCCCAGCAGTGGGGGGGAGCTCTAGCCGGGTTATTCAGATACCATGCGGATGTCACATCCTGGCAGGTCACATTTTTCCTGGCGCGGAGCGCGGTGCACTCGTGGTTTTGTACATCGTGCTTCAAACTGCTGTATTTGGTAGCTATTTTGCTCTGTTCATTGCTATCACTATTACTGTTATTGTTATTGTTGTTGTTGGTTGTGTTGCTATTGCATTGTTGTATTAAACCTTTCCTTATTTCAGTCTTGGGGCTTTGTACTTCACTCCCTTTGTGGGGGAGGGGCAGCAGCTGCGTGGTCTCAGACCCCGGCAGGGGCTAAACCATCACAGCTTCCTCGGGGTTTCAGTCCCGTCCTTCCTCTCACCCCTGAACACCAGCCCTGCGACCAGTGCTGCACGCAAGGCGAAGCAGAGCTATGCCTGGTTTGGTAGGAGGTCACTCCTGACGGCTGCCAGAGCCGCTGCTGAAGCCTCGGGCTGTGCCGCGGGCTGGAGCTGGGGGAGCAGGCGATGTAAGGGAGCCCCGGAGTTCTGCCTCCCCCTGTGCAGGACTCCTGAGGCACTGTGGTGCCAAGGGGACCTGCTGCAGGGCTCAGGCCTCAGGGAGCTGGAGAACATCTGGTGGGAGGATGTGGCTGTAGTGTGTCCTCCTCGTAAGTACCAGGTCATGTCCCTTTGGCCTGTTCAGGAGGCTGTCAGTGCTCACTGGAGTGAGCTGGTGGTCTGGGGCTACGGCTTGCCATCTGGGCAAGTGGTGGAGGGCTCTGGGTGGCCATCTGGGTGAAATGGGGCTCCTGCTGGTCAGCCAGGGAAAGTTGTGTAGGGCTCTTGCTTGCTGGCCAGGGCAAGCGGTGTAGGGCTCTGGCTGGGTGACCTGTGGAAATATGGCTCTGGCTGGCCATCCGGGACAAGTGGTGTAGGGTTCTGGCTGGCTGGCCTGGGCAAGCAATGTAGGGATCTGGCTGGCTGGCTGGGGCAAGTGATGTAGGGCTCTGGCTAGTCACCTGTGGGAAAAGGTCTACTGCTGGCCAGCCAGAGCAAGTGGTATAGGGCTCTGGCTAGTGGCTGGGGGAAGTAGAGCTCTGTCTGGTCCATCAGGGCAAGCAGTGTAGGTCTCTGGCTGGCTGGCCATGGCAAGCGGTGTAGGGCTCTGGCTGGCTGCCGTGCGAAATAATGCTCTGGCTTGTGAGCCAGGGCAAGTGATGTAGGACTGTGGCTGGCTGGCCAGGGCAAGTGCTGTAGCAGTCCAACCAGTGAGCTGGGGTGAGCAGTGTAGGGTTCTGCCTGGCCTCCCAGGGGGAAAAGGGGCTCCTGCTGGCCAGCCAGGGCAAGTTGTGTAGGGTTCTAGTTGGCCAGCTGTGGCAAGCGATGTAGGTCTCTTGATGGAGAACTGTTACAAGCAGTATAAGGCTCTGGGAGGCTGGCTGGGCAAGTGGTGTAGGGATTTGGCTGGCCAGCTGGGGCAAGAGGTGCAGGGCTTTTGTTTGACGGCTGGGGCAAGCAGTTTAGGGCTCTTGCTGGCTGAATGAGGCAAGCGGTGTTAGAGGTCTGGCTGGCCTGATGGGGCAAGTGGTGGAGGGCTCTGGCTGTACTGCTGAGAGAAAAGGGGCTCCTCCTGACTGGCCATGGCAAGTGGTCTAGGGCTCTGTCTTGCCAGCTAGGGGAAACAGGACTCTGGCTGGCTAATTGGGTGAAGCAGTGTAGATCTCTGGCTGGCTAGCTGAAGCAAGTTCTGCAGGTATCTGGCTGTCTGTGGGAAGTAAGGCTCTGGCTTTTGGGCCAGGGCAAGTGGTGCAGGGCTCTGGCTGGCTGGCCGGGCTAAATAGTGCTCAGGCTGATTGGACAGGACAAGCGGTGTAGAGCTCTGGCTGGCCGCCTGGGCTAAGTGGTGTAGGGCTCTGGTTTTCTGGCCAGGGCAAGTGGTGTAGGGCTCTCGCTTGCAGGTCAGGGAAAGCGGAGTAGGGCCCTGGCTGGCTGTCTGGGGCAAGTGGTGTAGGGCTCTGACTGGCCAGCTGGCAGGAAAGGGGCTCCTGCTGACCAACCAGGGAAGTGGTCTAGGGCTGTGTCTTGCTGGCTGAGGGACGTAGGGATCTGGCTGGCTGTCCAGGGCAGGTGGTGTAGGGCTCTGGCTTGCCAGGTGGGGCAAGCAGTGCAGGGCTCTGGCTGGTCAGCCGGATAAAATAGGATTCTGGGTGGCTAGCTGGGGCAAGCGGTGCAGGGCTGTGGTGGATGGCAGTGGCATGGTTAGGGGTCTGGCTGGCTGCCTGGGGTAAGTGGTGGGGCTCTAGCTAGCTGTTTCATGGGTGAGTGTGGTTCTGGCTGGCTGGCCACGGAGTGAGAACAAGTCAAGCCCTCTGGAGATAGAGGCTCTGGGTGGCCAATTTTAGAAAGCACCTTTGGCCGGTAGCTGCTGCTGCTATCTCCAGCAGGCCAGCTGACGGGTGATGCTATTGCTAGCCAACAGAGGTGAGTGTGGCTCTGGCTGGCTGTTGGTGAGAGCGTGGTTTTGGCTTGTTGGCTGGCCAGGGAGAGACTGTCTTGATGGCTGGTTGTGGGCAGAATGGCTCTTGCTTGCTTGATGTCCAGGTGTAGGTGGTCTGGCTTGCTGGCCTGGGCAGAGATGCTCGGGCTGTGTGGCTGGGGGGGGATGCCTTTGCTGGCTTTTGTGATTAAAGTGGTAGCTGCTGAGCTTAGTGTGCCAGATAACAATCGTTAGAAAGAATGTTAGCAGGTTGCTCTAAGGAGAGTAATAATGAACAATAACTTGTGTTCGGCAGTCTAAGGGGAACATCTGGACCTCAGAAGATCCTGTATTAACTGCCAAGCATCAGAGGCAGCACAGTACTGGATGTCTGAGAGTACTTCAGAGGTCCTGAACGTGATGGGAGAAGGCAAAAGTGTGTCTGTGTGCTATGGGATGATTATGCTTAGCCTTTCATTGCAAGCTGTATATAAACTCCTTGAAAATCCCTTTGGATACCTTCTCTTATGGAGGAGGTCTCTCATGATCATAAAATAAACCTTTTGTAGTTCTACCCTTGTGTCCCTCAGTCAACAAACATCCCAAATCACTTTTGCAATGGAATTTGTAGCCCAGATGGGACCCCCTTGTCCACTCCGGCACCTCCTGGGGAGCATCTGATCCATGGACCAGGTTTGTTCAACTGTCTGTTGCAGGGAGTGCGCTGGGACTAACCAGAAAGAGGTGAGGCGATGGTGAGTTGAATTTCTGTAATTCTACACAATTCCTTTAATTTGGAAATGGAAGAAGGTGCAGTGAAAGGTACTTTGTTATCGGAAAACTGGAATAATTGGAGCAGAAATTCTGGGTACCCACAGGTTGTCAAGAAAAAGGGCTGTTGAATTGTGTCAAGATACCTGGCTGGCTATGACTACTTTTGGGACTGGAGACCAAAACTGGCCCTCAGAGAGTACTTTTTACTTTGACTGCCTAAAGTTTTTAAAGCTAATATTGGAAGACCATTTCCCAGCTCAAATTGATTATTGATACATTTGGGATAATTTGTGACATGATAGATCTAATGGCCAGTCTCATAAAAATAAGAGAAATTATAAGAACAAAACCAAAGCATCTCCTTAGTCAGTGCTATTCACGGAAGCTCAGGCAGCTGCTATAGATGTGTCTCTGTCTCCTTGGTCTCCTATTGACTCTATCACTTCTTCTGTTCCCCCTTCTGCACATCCTGCTTTCCCTTCAACAGCACTACAAGCTTTGCTGAAGGAGGTGGTTATTCCTCCTTCAGTGGCAGGGGCAGCCACAACCATAACAAGGGTACGTGTGCCATTTGGTCCGGCAGATTTGGTGGTATGGCAGCAGCAAATGCCCTGACTCCAGGAAGACCTGGAAAAGGTTCAGCAAATGATTAGGGGAATTTTTAGAGCATATGACCCCGCTTGGTCTGATGTTTGTTAGTTACTGGAAACTGTATTTACCCCTGAAGAGCAAATGTTGATTTTACAGAAAAATAGAGCACGGGCTGCTGCTCTGGTTGGTAGGACTGCATGGCCAGATGCAGAGTCAGACAGGAACTGCCAGACCAAGGCAGGATGAGATGCATTAAGACGATGTCAAAAAGGATTAGAAGAATGGTTAATTGGACCAAGGAAAAAGAATGCTGACCAGGCATTAACTAGGTGGGGAAACAATTCTGAATGTTTGAGGGAATGGACCCTGAAGCCCTGCAAAATGGACTTGGCTTGCCTCCTTATTTGTAGATCAAGCAGCCCTAGATAGTAAGAAGTATTTTAACCAATGTTCTCCAGGTTGGCAAGAGAAGCTGGTAGGGGAGATAGCACGTGTTGCAACATTTGTGTATAATGGAAGGGATGAGGCTAAGGGTAGGCAGAAGAGAAAAGAGCAGGAAGAGCAGGCCAGCTTCTTAGCAGCTGCTTTGCAAGGTAGGAATTTTAGGGGGCAAAGAGGTAATAATAATGAAAATTCAGGAAACAGAAATCTAAATCGGACAAGACTGAAGGATTACTGCAGTAAAACCAAGATACTGGAAAAGAGAGTGGCCTGTGATCCCGAGAAGGGGACTATGACAGCAACAAGGGGAGCTGAACGAAAGCAATGAACAATAGTGGTTATCAGATCCCCAAGCTCTAGCGGTGGAAGGAGATATAAAATTAATCTGCTCAGGTGACCCTAAGGAATGAATTATAGATTTGAAAATTGGAGGTGAACCTTAACCATGTCTGATAAATACCAGTGCAAGTTATTCAACATCAACAAACCCCCATAAAGGATCAAGAATTAAGGGTAAAGTAAATGTTGTAGGAATAGAAGGTAAATCTACATTTGTACCCAGGACAGAGGAAATGACGGTACAGATAGGTCCATGGTCTGTTAATCATTCTTTTCTGTTGTTGAGACTGGCACCAGCAAATTTGGTAGGGAGATGTTAGTTATACAAATTACAGGCAGAGTTGCAGTGTACACCACAAAGAATTGCATTGTGACTCACGATGGATAATGTATCAAAATATCATGATGGCTATTGCAACTGAAGAAGAAATAGCCCAGGGACTCAAAGATGTACCTAGGATTTTATGGGCCCAAAGTTCTGCTGATGTAGGGTTATTAAGGTCGGCTGATCCAGTACAGATAGAAATGGAGGCAAACCTCCCTCCTTAAAACAATACCTATTATCTCAGGAGGCAAGGGAAGGTATAAGACCAATAACTGAAGATTTTCTGTCAAGAGGGATTTTAACTCCTTGGGAGTCTCCCTGTAATAATCCTAACTTGCTGGTTAAAAAAGCCTAAACTAAGCTCAGACGGAAAATGAGTTTATAGATTTGTCCAAGACTTATGAACAATAAATAAATGGGTAACTGTACTGCATCCACTAGTTTCTGATCCTTCAACAGTTATTATAACCATGATACTGGCCCAACTTTCTTCAGTAGAAGAGTGCATCCAGAATCTCAGTATATTTTTGCCTTCACCTGGCAAGGGAAGCAGTAAACGTGGACTAGATTTTCTCAAGAGTTTGCAGGATCATTGACTTTCTTTTTGAAATCCTAGTGACAGATTTACAGGACGTAGAATTAACCAATAACTCTGCATTAATACAGTATGTGGATGATGTGCTAATAGCGAGTACAAATAGGGAAAATTATGTTGAAGACACAAGTAATGCTGGTTGCTTTGGCTGATAAAGGCCATCAAGTATCCCCAACCAAATTACAATTCGCAAAGAAAAGGTAGGGTATTTAGGATATTTTTGTCAGGAGAGGTCAGGAACATACCAGATGACTGAACAAAAACTATCCAAGATATGCCTAGGTCTACAGCTAAGAAACAGGAATAGAGCAACAGTTGCATACTCCGTACTACCCTCAATCATTAGGGAAAGTAGATAGAATGAATCAAAGCCTTAAAGATTTATCAAAGATTTGTGCAGAGACTAAAATGGCCAGATGCTATAGTTGTTGCTTTAATGTACATAAGGTGAAGACTGAATAAATTGAGATTGACCCAGCAGAAGTGGTATTTGGCAGGAATATTCACATTCTGAACATATACATGGCTGCAAAAACTAGTCATTCCAGTCTGTTTCCTTTTTTTCATGACTTCTACTTCTGGAGAGACCCCGAACTCCAAACCTCCAGTGAGTACACCCAGATTTCAGTCTCCAAGGAGATAAAAAGAAATGTTTATGAAGAAGGGCTCTAGAGGAAAGAACCAGGGGTGAGTATCAGCTTAATCTGTACATCTCTCAGTGCCCAGGGACTAATTTAAGGTCACTGTTAGAAATTTGCTTTATGGCGTATGTCTCCACTGCAATAATTGTCCGTGCTTGCAAGTGATCAGAAATGCTGCTGCAGAGGACTGGAAAATGTACTGTAGAAAACTCTACATAGTCTTAAAGTTTCAGGATGTAGAAGTTAGTCTCACGCTGGCCTTCCTCAGTTTCAGAAGGCTTAGGTCTGACAGTACTTTGGTTTTATTTCCATGGAGCTGAATTGCTTTGTCGCAGTGTGGTTTGGACCTGCGCAGGGACCACTCCATCAGCAGTGAGCTGGGCATTATGCTGTTCCACCCTGCCTGCCATGCAGATGTGACCCAGCCCTTCCTGCCATCAATGGAGCCGTCCGTCTGGGAGGCCACATCTGCTTCCACTGAGTGCAGGAGAAACACATATCGGCCTTCTGGCATTGTCAAATATACAAAAAAAACGTTTGCACCTTCTGAAAATGTTACTAATTTCAGATTTTCAGGGTATACAGGAATTTAGTCTGACAAGGCTATATTTATTTGCTGTCTTGGCCTCAGCCAGGACTACCTCGTTAAAGAGTGTCATGACTGAGGACTTTTCAACCTGCTTTTTAAGTTCTAGTTGGCATGCTGAAGCCGTGTTTCTAGCTTTGATCCTATAAAACACTGTTTTTCAGCCTCTTTCAGTCTCTGGACCCCTCCATTTTTTTTCCAGTGGAGTTCTGGTCCCTGTACAATGAAATTCAGTCTAGTGACAAGATGGCTATTTTTCTAAATACCTTAGTCTGTGTTTGCTAAGCACTTCTAGTAAGCAATGCAAAGTTAGATGAGCTGGATTTTTTTTTTTTTTTGATCAAAGACTATGTCTGTGCTCCTTAAAAGCAGCTTCTTAAAGCTCTTGAATGCTCTAATTTGCTGCATGTACCAGCAGTTACAGTTTCTTGTGTTTGGTAGCAGAGCTTCAGCAAAAGGCACAAAGTGTCTTTCAAGTCTTTTGACTGTCACATTAGGTTATCCATGGTGCTAGAGTGTGATGAGGTGGGGAATCCCTGTCATAACCACCTGTGATCTTGTGGTTGTAAAGCTCTTTTGGTGGCTTTTATCTCCATTCTGTACTCTGCTGAAAGATTTTCTTAAACGAGCCTGGCATTAACCTTCTTGTAACCACAGCAGACCACAGCAGATGTAAAGCTAAGACATTAAGCGAATCCTGCAGGAAATTTTAACCTATGAAATCTCTTTGCCTTTGTAAATAATACTTATGTGATTGGTTTGAAGATGGCAATGTTAGTGAAATTTCCCAAGTTCATCTTCCCAGTTGGGATTTTGCCAAGTCAATTTTCCCTCACCAAAATGAGGCAAGGCAAAAGAAGGAGAAACAGGAAAAGATGAACAAGATGGGCTGGTACTTGAGGAGTGAGTGGGTGGCTGCAGAATGATCCTGGTTGGCAGGAGCTGAGAATCTCTGCCAGAGAAAATTTTGGCTGTCTCTGTCTTAATTTTGGCAGGCTAGGCCGAGAAGGGTGAGCTGGAGGCACCCGTGGCAGAGTTACATGGTAGCAGCCTCTGAGCAAGACCCAGGCAAAACTGATTGGGGGCTGAAATTCATCCGAGTCATTCAGTGGAGATGAAAGCAAACAAGCATGGTTGACCTGCACCAACCTGTGACAGGTTGGCTCCTAACCTGACTTCTCATTGTGTTGTCCACTCACAGAAACAGATTTTGCTCTGACTCTAGTGAAAGTGGCCAAAGCCTATAGACTGTAGGCACTGTGCTTGCTGTCCTTGATGTGGTCCTTCAGTTAAGCTCTGTTCACGTAGCAACATGATTGAACCCATATGTCTAAATAGCTCTGTAATAGAAGGCGTGGGTTAAAAAAAACAAGCAAATGCAAAGCATTTCACCCCGCGCAGTGGTGCTAAATATAAATTGTGTAGTTTCTAGCAGTTACTCCGTATAAGGACTCTTCTTTTTCTCTTGTCATCGTGAGCTGAACTAGGGGAGCTATGTCAGAAACTGGATGTGACTGATATGCTTGACCTGGACAGCTGGTATCCTTATGTTCTTGTTCATCTCACGTGGCAGTGAGATGATAGGTGAGTGCCAAGATGAGATGGCAGTATGGCACAGTATCTCCTCCATGTCTCAGCTTTTTTGTGCCTGGGTCTCTCCCCCCATAGCTGCTCAGTGGTAGCTGAGTTGGAGGTGAATTCGTGCCATTCACCCTAAGCTGCCTGGTGGAGGGGGTAGAGAGGGAAGGACACATACCTACTACAAGAGGAAGAAGAGAAGGCCTAAGGGTAACAGCAACTTGTTAATGAGCAGAAGTCTGAGTAAGCTTCTGTAATCCTGCCTGGTCTTGTTCAGCATCTGAGAGACAGCTGGGAGAGGGGAGCTTGTGTATGAATTATGGAATCTGTGACAAGTGCATGGATTTTTAACTTGTCAGAAATGGGAGCTGAAGAAGACTTCTCTCTAGCTTGTCATTTATGTATTCTGAAGGCATGGGACTGCTCTGCTGGCAGCAAAGAGATAGGCTCTCCCAGAGCATGAGACAGGTGGGCACCATGTGCATGAAATCAAGGTGCTACTGTGAGTTTTTCTACTTGGGTTACTTTGAGCAGAGGGCTTCTGCAGGTTAGACACTCTGCTCCTGGGTACTATGCAGAGTCTTATTGTCTCTGCTCCGTCAGGATCCTCCCTGCCATGCACTGTTACTTGAACCATACATTTTAGACAGAACAGCAGCATATGGTTTGGTGGGTCCCAGATAGCCTCAGCATCACATAGCAAAAGCAAAGGCTGTGGCAGAAAGTGTGATACAAGGACCAGTGGTGTGTGAGACACCAGAGGGGTGTCTGAGGCATGGCAGACCTGCTGCTGCGGAGTCTCCCAGGTTCCTCTTTGTGCATCAGAGCGGGTATCCGAGCAGGTTTTCCTTTTATCAGCCCTGTTTCTAAGCCCCCAATGCAACAAAGTCCTCCTCCGTGTTTGCAGGATCTTGGATGTTCCTTCCATCTCTTGGCAAAAGAAAGCTGAAAATATCCACAGATGTTCTGAAGAAGAAAGCATGTTCCTGTGGGCCCCTGTCATCAGAGATCTGACAGTCTCCACAGGGGAGAGCTCCAGAAATCTTGGCCCTGACTCTTGCAGGTGTTGGACCATTCCTTCCCTGGAGGTACTACAGGCTGGAGAAACTATGTGTACCTTGTCTGTAATTAGGCCCAGAGCCTTTCATTAGCAGTTCCCGATCTCAGCAGATTTCTGCAACGTGCTTTTTATAATTTGTGGGTTACTTTAAACGTCCCTGTCACGGTGATAGCATCCCTAGTTGAGGCTCTGACATCAACTATGTTTGGAGACAGGCTAATAGCTGAGGTGAACTTTTAATTTGACTCAGTAATTTTTTATGGTCTCTTTGTATGGGAAACTGGAAAAACAGTGTGGCAACGTGTCTCTTTCGCTCTCTTTTTCCCTCACAATGGCCTCTGATTGAACCTCACATTGTGCAACTGCTCAGTGGCTGTGGGGTGGGTGTTGTCTCAGGGCAGAGGACCAGGCCTGTGGAAGTTGGATGGATTGAGCTGAAAGGGGGATCACCTCTGAGGCAGAGATAGGATGAGTGAGAACAAAAGTCCAGTGTCCTTCTCTCCTCCTGATTTGCCTTATTCAGCATCCAGTTGAGAGCTGGTCAGGAGAAATTCCCCGGGTGCAACTTTTTGTGGAAGCTGTGGCAAATGGGTGATTTCAGGAGGTGGGGAGAAATGTCAGTGACCTGTGTCTAGCCTGTCCACTTTCCTAAGACTTGACACATGAGACCTCTCTGCTCTGGACCATGTGGTGGGGAAAAGCCTCTCATCTGTCAGACATGCTGGCAGACAGTGTGGTACGCATCCATTGAGGTGAGTGGCACCTGTGCTAAGGGTGCAGGCCAGCACTGAGAACGGGCTGCTGTTGGTAAAATTATGTCTATCCACAGCTGCAACGCAGCCTCTTGATTTCTCTGCCCCTCCAGGACCACTAAACCAGCTGCAGTTGGCTGGACGTTGCGGATCAGGCTGATGGTCTCTCTTTGGTGTGTTGGGTCCCAGGCAGCAGCGCTGCTGGGCTGTATCACAAACATGTGAAGTACGAGTGCTGCAGTACAAGGGCAGGTGGGGCAGGTCTCATACAGAGCGTTTGGTGTTTGGCAGGCCTGTACTTTGGGGCTGCCTGGGAAATCCTATGTATCTCCATGTTCCTGGCTGTCTGTAGCTGGGAGTCTGAAGGTCTGCATGTTTATTTCCATTTTTTACAGATCTGTAAAAGTCCCTGATACAAGAGGGCCTTCACCTATGGCCATCTATGTCCTGGTCACTCTTCTTGTTGTGCCAGTACAGCCTATTTTGCCCAAAAGTCACCTGCTCTGAACATGATCTACAGGAGTACCCTGATTATGCATGTCCAATTCCTAAATAAGTTGTAAAGTAGCTGTAATTTCACAGCTTTGCTGTTAGATAAACAAAGTGCACAATAGTCTCTTTATCACCATGTAAACATACACCTTTCTGTGGTTATCTATGCTATTTTTTGCTTGCTATTGCTATTTCTTTGATCAAGAAAGAGTTCAGGGTTCAGGCATAGCTCTCTGGCTAGTTTCATTTAACAAAGAAAGAATTCCTGTTCTTATGAATATGAATCTTTGTCAGTGTCTGCATCTTCATCAGTCTCTGGGGTCCTGCTGCCCCCACACAGAAGTATCTCTCAGGCTTACCCCACATTCCTGCCTTGTGACTGCACAGTTAAACTCTCCTAAGAGCCACTCAAAGCATGTTTAGAAAGAAGTCTCATGCATGAATAGCTGTAGGTGTGGATGGGACAGGTAAGCTAACATGGCTGCAAGCCTCTCCCTCCTCCCATGCTGCACAGTCCAGGTTGTACCTGCCCTGGCAGCCTGTGGTGTAGCCATGGCTATGCTGCTCCACTGCAGGGGGGGGATGGATGGACAGATGGACAGATGGATGGACAGAGAGAAGAGCAGACTGCCTGCAACCAGCAGTGTTTCCTGGCCTGGGGCCGGTGCTGGGGCAGGGAGCCCTCAGCGGCTTGCAGAGCTGGCTCTGTGCATTGCTGGAACCATGGGCTCGTTTTCTGTTTCCACACGTTGAGTTTCTGGCATTTAGCCCTGCTGCCTCTTCCCCCGTGTGAGGCGAGGCCTGTGTATTTCCCCAGTTAACACATGTCAGCGTTGACAGTAAAAATAGGTACGCTGCTTACACTTACCAACCTATTGAAAGGAAGATGCGCAGACCTAGTATGCACAAATTTCTCTGCAATACTTCACAGCTTATTTCCTGCTTTACTTGCTCGCTCGGGTTTTCCAATCTCCTGTGCTCCATCAATGACTCATGTCATGTAAGGAATGAATCTCCATTCTCCTTTCATGATGCTGTCAGTGGCTGAAAGGACAAAATAGCCCTGTGAGCTTGCAGCTTACCAAGTAAAGATTTTAGTTCACCTTTCAACTACAAGTTCTTGTCTTTTTCTTTTTTTCCTTCTTCTACTTATGGTTTCTGTTAAGCCTCACAAGGTAATTTTTGTCTGCAGTAATTACACAAAACTTTATGCGTCTTTATATAAAAAGGGGAAGTGAATTCTCTGGCTAGCTAAGGGTGTTGTGAGAATTCATCAGTCAATGTTAGAAATTAGTGTCTAATCTTATCTAAAAAATGTGTTATATGTGAAATTTGAGAGAGTTGCTCTTAAGAGAAGGCTGCTGATTGATGACAACACAGATCGTGCATGTGCTGTCATCTTTATACTGGCTGTGATTTTTTTTTTTTTTTAAAGCTAGTGAGGATGTGAGGGACAGAAGGAGCCTAATGGGACTTCATATACTGCGTGATGTATGGGGCACTTGCAGTCAGAAATATTGAACTCATAAATGTACTCATTTGCCCTGGAGTCACTGAGAGGGAGACTAAATACAGGACACCGCAATGTCATGGTCATGCAGAGTCACTTCTGTAACAACAGAGCTACAGTAGAAAGGCTGTATTTTTCTTTGATTTTACTGCAAATCTGTAAATGAGGTCTGTGAGACTGCTATCATTGGCTGGAGGAGAAGGTGAACTTTTGCTGGATTTGGCTGTATGCAGACCACTTTTGCATTTTGTTGTTTTTCTGAGATTCTGAACATTTTGGGGTCCTATTTTGAAGAGACCCTGCACATGCTGTCTGTTCTGTCTCATGTCTCCACCACAGCACTGCAACCCTAAGCTCTACCAGCTTACCCTTCAAGCATGAAGGTGAGATGAAGTTGAATGTGCACATCCGAAGCAGATGGTTAGACCCAGTCTTGCAGTGGTATTTATGAGAGATTTTCTTCATGTCGTTTCAGCAGCACAGAAGGAAATGAAAGTGTTTCTTACTGTAAATACTTTTCTCTCTCCCCCTTTCTCTGCACTGCTGTGAGAGTCTGAAGACTCACTTCACTGCTTTTCTCAGAGAAGGCTATTTCTGTCACAGATCAATTTAGGCCTGTCCTATGCATGTATGATAAAGACAGGATGGTGCTATGGTAGCCTTGAATAAACTTGTAAATTTTGGACACCAGGAGCGAGAGGTGAGATGTAATTGTCATTGCTAAGAAGTCAGAGGGGACAAACCAGTGGCTGAAATGTGGAATTATCAAGCAGAGCCAAATTGTTTGAAAAATAGTGCAGACCACGCCACAAGGGGTTTAACCATTTCTCTGAAATGTGTGTATAGATGTAATTCCACTGTGTGGAGCTTCTTTAATGGACTGTGTCTATGTCTGTGTCCAGAGAAACAGCATGGAAGTATAAGATTCCCAGTCGCATCCTGCACTGTTGTCACAGTTATTCCCTGGCACAGCTACTAAGCACATCTAAAAAAATCCAGATGTTGGCTCTGATGCTAAGGCAGTTTACTTCCTCCAGTGAGCGAGACAGTTTCTGCTGCATTGTTCGTATAATTTACTTCAGCACTCAATGCAAAATGCCAGCGTGCTTTAAGCCATCTCAACAAGTGTGAACAAAATATCCGGCCCTGCATGGCCCTGTAGATAACTGGTTCACAGTGGTTCTTCAGGATTGGCTTTTCAGTCCTGTCTCTGGGATCTGCACTCCAGAGTCAGGGTGGCTTTCAGGCTGTGTTCAATCTAGTTTTGCAATGCAACTTAGCTTCCCGTAACCTTTATTCTTTGCCTGGGGTGGCTGTACGGAGCCCTTTCCTGCATGGCAGGTACCATTCAGTCACTAGAAGAGCCCAGCAAAACTCAGGCTGGCCACATAGCCTTTGTGTATGGAGGGAGAGCCTTATCCCACCTCTCCTTCTGGCAAAACTCTCCGTGAGTGATTGTTGTTGATATTTTAGAAAATCAGCTGGTCTGCATGTGCAGTGCTTTATCTGACTGGACTGATTTCTCTTCCCTGGGTGGGGATGCTGTGCTTTGATAAACTGGAAAAGGATGGAAGAAATAGGTGTTTTGCCTTTGTCCGGTCTCAATGTTAGCATCTTCCGAAACGGGGTGAGCTGACCAGGAGATATTTTTGTCTCTCCTCACCTCTCAGCCCTATTCTCACACTTGCAGCTAGCTCCAAGGTGCGGGACTTTGCAGAGCACATTGTGGCTCGTGTTGGTTCAGCCCGAGTTCAGTCACCCAAAACCTTGCAGGTCTATTTTGAAACATTATTCAATCTGTCCACTATGGAGTTTCTTTTCTTTTTTTTTTTTTTTTTTTTTCACTCTTGCTTCTGACATCATTTCCTGAACGCTATATTCACAGAGCTCTGTAGCCAGATCGTCTTCTCAGCACATGATGCAAGGAGCTCTTTAAAATGGATTTCATCTCTCCTTTTACTCTGCAGTGCTTGCTGGTGATAATAACGGTTACTCATGGTAAGTTGGATTTTTCTTTATGAAGTTGGCACAGATTTGCCTAGATGAGCAGACACCTTAATTTTGCTCCAGGATCTTTTAAGGATTCTATCAGGTTTAGGGAGACTTCAAATAGTGTAACTGCTAATGCATGAAAGGCGCAGTCGGACCAAAGTAAGACGAATTATTTTTTTAGTAAATGAATGATAACTAACAATATAGTACTTTCTCAGTGTACTGCATCTGTAAAAGCATTTCAGCGGAGAACGTAAGGTCTTTGTATGCAGAACACTGGCTGGAGGGGCTGGAGAGCAATGTGGTCCCGCTCCTTACGCTCGGTGTGACCTTGGTTTAGTCCCTGAGCTGCTGTCACCGTGTCATTTACCCATCTCTGATTTGCGTACAGCAACTTAATAACGTGCAAGGATATTGTGAGACTTGTTCAAGTTAAAACTGTGACCTTACTCTGTGGGTAAAAGCAACTGTGCAAGTGGCAGTTGTTTTTGCTACCCTTTGTACAAGATCTGTGGCATTGATGCCCTGAGGATCTTTCTTTGCACAGTCTCTAAGCTCTGAGGGGGTGTAGTAGATGGTCACGTCAAATTTGGGGAAAGAAAAGACCAGCTGCTCAGCCTTTCGTCGCCCTGTGCGCATGGTGTATGCACCACTCCCATGTTATCAGGGGAGAAAGTTGGCCTTTACAGAAGACTTCCCACTCTTCTGATTTTCAATTACTGGTGACCCCAGCCTGTCCCTGGGGATGGGTCTGTCTCTCCTATGTCTCACCTGGGCGTTTGCCTTTCTGGGAGGCAGATGAGAGGGGGTGGATGGACATGGCAAGCTTGCTGCCCACACTCTGTGCCTCTCCTTTCAGGCTCTATCCACCGGACCAGAGTGCTCAGCGGCAACTCAGCAGTCTTTCCTTTGGGAATTCAGAGTCTGCAGACCCCCCTCAGAATGAGCAAGAGGAATGTGACATGCTTGACAGATGTCTTAAATAATACTTTGTTGGCTAAGTGCGGCACTTCTGCCAGCAGATGCCTGAACTTGCAGAATGGCTCTCTAGTGCTGAGGAATGTGGAGAAAGAGGATGAAGGAAAATATGAGTTTGTTTTTCACAACACCACCACATTATTTACACTGGAAGTATTTGGTAAGTGGCCTTCTTAGCAACAAATAGCTTTTGAACTTGTGAGCCTGGCTGGAAGCTGGTGCCTTGAAATTCTTCCTAAGAGATGACTTGAGCTTGGAGGAGCTATAGGTGCCTCTGGAACAGTTTTATAAGCTTCTGGCACCTCAGCAAGCTGTAATGGTGAGTGTAAACTAGGGGATGCTTTTTGCATCCGTGTTGTCGGTCTCTCCTGTCTGTTGAGTCTTTCTTGAAGTAGCCAGTCAGTTGAGCTACATGCTATTTTTCCCTGATGTAAAAGACAGTAGCATGAAGTGTTTGTAAAGTTGAGCCTACAGTATGTAGATAAGTAGCTGGAGATTTCAGTCCATTTCCAGAGTACTCTTCCTGATGGCTCTCATGAAAGCTCTCACTGACCAACAGCATTTTGCTGCCTGTGGACACGCTTCCTTAAGGAGTTAACTCTAACTGACTTGGTTCTGGAAACTGAACTGGGCTCTGTGCAGGTCTGGGTTTGAGGCATGCTGGGTTTTGCCCCTGCTTCATGCAGCTGAGGAAAGGTACTAAAGGAATCCAGGTGTGACTTTCTGATTCTTAGCTGGCCCCAAGCAGCTTGGAGGTCAGCATCTTCAGAGACCCGCAATAGGTACCCTCCCATGCCAGTCTCCCTGCTGTCCTCCCTGTGGCCTCAGAACTGCTGCTCCCCTTCGTGTGCCTGTTCATCCATCTGTGGGTTGAGAAGACAGAAATAAAGTCGTTTCTGTACAGGAGCCAGCTCATTACTTGGGTTAATATGGAGAAGGCTTAAGTGGGTTTGCCTCCCTGCTGAACAGTGCTCCAGACAGCCAGCAACCATTGCTCTGGTCCTCATCTCCACAGTTCCTTTTGCAAGGGCTTTCTCTTACACAAGCTTCTAAGAGATATTGAAGCGTATGAAATTGTAATGAAAATGTCTGAGCAAACTGGTCTCAGTGAAGACAAATGAATCCTTACACCTTTTGGGTGCAAACAGGCGGAACTGCCATGGAGAGTAGGTCAAAGATGTGACTCCTTGGCACAAAGATCAGGGGCTTAGACTGGAAGTAGGCAAAGACTGCAGAAGTGTCCTGGGTTTAACCTTCTTTTCAGGGAATTTGCTTTGGGAACTTTTGTCTCCTCCTTGTGTTCTGTTGCCACACCTAAGTCAGGGAAACGGTTTCACAGCAAAGGTATTCCTAGAGGCGGTGAATTTTAAATGAAGGTGATGTCCTGGTTGAAGAAAGTGATTTCTGAGCTTATTTACATGGATGTTCGGATAGACATTCTCGGTGTGACTCTTACTGTCATAAAACCATACCACTTCTCTGTCTAGTCTGTATTTTCAAAGTGGCAACTGTAGGAAATAAGTTGGCTCCTTGTAGTAGACTGAAAGAGAGAAATTCAGGAAAGTGTAATAGGACCAATGATTCGTTACTTCTACTATCGTTAGATAGGATGGTCTGGGTCATTCTATCTAACTGCAGGTGTCTGGTCTTGGTACCCATATTGGGCATGATTTGTACTAGTTCCTCTCTAAAATGGAAGAAGAGGCAGTGTGACAGCAAAAGTACGAACCTCTGGTAGAGGAGAGGGCTGAGTCTCCTCTGATGCTATGATTATCTGCTGATTACAGAGAAAGCCTCAGGCTGGCAGATGGTTTGGGTGTTTCCACCGCCCTCTCAGGGATTTTTATTCTTCTTTTTTTCAATTTCAATAAGGAAAATGAAGAGATGACAGATTTTTGTGGCATCTCCAAAATAGGGACCAGGAGTCACTAGCAGGGTTGGGTGGGCACTACTAAGCATTTCAGGGCTGAGGGCAGGCACTGAAGAGTCTGGTTACTTATTTCTGTGTTCCCTGGCTACCAGTAAATGCAGTGGTAGTAAGACTGCCAGTAAGGGAAGCTCCCATCCAGCTCATGTTCACTGCTGAGTCTGCTCCTTACCTCTCTCTTCCCTCCCTGTTCCCGTTGCCCCATGCTGTGTGTGACCAGAGCTGGCCATTGGAATCCAATGCTTCCCCAATGGGACTGCAGAGTTGTCCTGTGACGTGACCAGCAACACGAGCACCAACTTTCGGTGGCTGCTGAATGGTACCGCGCTGAGCACCCCTGAATCTTGCATTAAAGATGGTGGGAAGAAGGTTCGCCTGGACAAAACCATGCCTGGAGAATTTGTATGTGAGGTGTACCATGGGGCCAACGTCATGAGGACGAGGCCTGTTGTGCTGTCTTGCAGCTATGGTGAGTAACAGCATCTCCAGAAAAACTCCCTTTTGGTCTCTTGCAGCAGAAAACTAAGGGGTGGTTGTTGTCTGAGTAATACCGAACTCTTCTGTCCTCTGGCAGCTGCTTTCCAGACTTACCACATCCTCCCTTTAGAAAGTGTCCTCTTGACTTCCTTCTCCCTCCCGTGTCTCGGACTGACACAGCCTACAACCACAGAAGGGATGGAAGTTTTTTCAGGAGGTCCTTTTACCCAGCTCTGCAGCAAGGATCTATCTCTGTCTGTTTTCCTACTTCCCAAAGATGGAGACCTTGCACCCTCCTGTGCACTGATCCTTTATGCTGATTTAGGAACAGGAGCTGCTTCCTACTCTAACATTCATCCATTACCCTGATGGCTTTCCAATTTCTGCAACATCCCTGTAAAAACACCTCTGCTAGTTCAACCCTGTTGCTGCTGGAATCAGCTGAGGTGGTTTTTGTCTTGTCCCTTTCCTCCTTATCTAGGCCAGATGCACAAAGATTTACCAGTCTATACAAATGTCTCTCCATCAGCCCCACACCATCAGAGGTGACACAAGTCAGTTACTTAGGAAATGTAGGGGTTTTTCCCTCCATATCCCTGCTCAGTTATGCAGTTCTATGAGAAGGCTGTGACTTTAACCATTTGCAAACAGTCCATAAATGCGGAGTACTCTGCTTGGATGAGGCCATAGTTTAATCAGATGGAAAATCTGGATCCTAGGACTGATCAAAACTGCCAGAACCTCATGATGCAAGGAACTGGTCTGTGTTGTAAGGTCACATTTATTAAAAAAAAAAAATCGATTAGATAACTTTGAGTGTGATTTCCCTTGCATCTCCAGTAGTGAAGGTTTTTCTCCTCTCTAGCGGCAAAGATGGTCGTCAAAACTACATCAGGGTGGCATAATTTAACCATAAGGTTTTTGACTAATTTATCTGTAATTGATTTAATCACCTTTGCTACTAAAGAAATTGTACTGTGCAATAGCACCTAGCATTTTAGAAATTACATCTGACCTGCTTCAACTCTACAACATATATTGTCTTTTCTTCTATGGTTGGCGTACAGTTGGTGTGAAAGCAAAATTAATGACATAAACCCTGTATTGTGTGCGCTGGCATTCAACAGAAAGGCTGTGGGCTGTTCGTGCCTGATAGCGTTGGTGCCACTGGCCAATCTGTACAAGTTTGTCATTTGTGATTGTGAAGCAGTGATCTTAATTTTGTCCAGTTAAACTGGTCAGAGGTTGTTCAGCGTAGCCAGACCCAAGTTGGCTGAGACACTTGGAGGGGTGAGGATGCAGACATCCACGAGCTGTTCAATTGAGCCCTGTGATAAATCACGTGAGTGCTGACAGTTACTCTTGTTTGTTCTGGGTGGCTGCCCAGTCCACTGGGTGTGATATCAGTTCCCCATTTCCCCTTGAAAAGCCCACAGGGGAATTTAGTGATAGCTCTGTTGGGATGGACACACACGTGAATGTGTATTTGGAAGTGTCTGAGAGCAAGAAGTTGTCAGTGTTGCTACTTTTTAGTCACTAAATGTAACCACATTTGTAAAAAGTGAACTAAAGCAGTTCTGAGTACGAGTAAAATGAATTGGAGAGATAAATGAATTCAATTTAATTAATTAAAGACTAATTCATTATTTTTGTGGGTTATTATTTGCTCCAGAAAAAGGGCTGAATATAGTTTTTCTGTTGTAGGCATAAGATCTATGTAAGAGCACCTATTTGGGCAACCTGTTGGCTGATTAAATTAACTTTGAATAATTGTTAGCGTAAAACAGTTTAGCAGAAATACTGTAAATTTCCCAGGCACTAAAGGTCTCTGATCATGCAGGATCTAAAGCAGAGGATTCAGAAGTTAACAAATCAACATATATAAAAGACTTTTATTCATTCATTACTTGTTTTATGACTTGTTTATTACTGATTTTTAACACAATATTTTAGCTCAAAAAGACCTTTTTAGCAAATGGCAATTCTTAAGAAAAACTATTTCCAACATATATTTATGCCTTTGATAATATTCTCTAAGCTTTCATCAAAAAGGAAAGAAAATTATTAGGGAAATGATTTCTTATTTGCTGAAAGTTTAATTTTGAGTATAGGTTTTTTGAAGTTGGTAACTGTTCCTGAGGAGACTGGAACAAGCAATCTGAAAATACTTTTGAGTATGTGTGGTTTCACACACAGGAGCACCTGTCTACAGTTGTTTTTACTGTTCTAGTGAGTATCTGGACTATGACAGTGTGTAGTATGTCTTGGAGTGTTTGAAACACTTCCCAGCCTCTGGGGATATGCAGCAATTTGTGTGTTTGGGGTCTCGAAAACAAGCTCCAAATGCTGGTTTCTCCAGTGCAGTGCTGTACAGGCATGTGCGCAGCAAAAAGAAGCCAAATGGTTCAAAAAGGGATGGCTTGGGTTTACCTACGGAGTTTTAAGGAAATTGTATTATAGCAATAGTTGAGCTGTATGTTTTTTTCATATTGGGAGGAAGAGTTTTCCTACTGGCTACCCCAGGTTGCAGCAAATTGTCTCAGTGAAGAAGTGAGTCTGGACGGGTCTCTCTTTTCTGCAAGTCTGCGATGCCCTCTACCAGCTTTCCTGCTCAGCAGCAACGTATGTGCAAGTCTGACCCGTCAAAGCAACCCTGAGCACTGAACTGGGTAATAATTACCACTGACTTGTGTGTGGCCTTCTGCTCAGCCATCTGTAGCCATCGCCTCCTGCTAGGCGTTTCACATGATCTCGGTTGGGAAGGGGAATAAAGAGAAATCCTTCTCTGAGCAGTAGTGGAGCTGGTTTCCTACAGCTCTGACTCGGGTGGCTGGAGTCTCTGGTGCCTGAGGAAGTGCAGGCTCTGATCAGACTTTCTTTGAGGTTGGTGCAGCCGTTATATGGCTGTCCTAAGTGGATTCTCTGGGGCTTAATATGAGCTCTGACGGTAGACTCTGATGCTTTTCTTTCAGCAGGAGATGCTAGCTTAGGTCTCCCTCCTCAGCTGCCTGTTTTCATAAAACTTGTTGAAATGTAGTATCTTTCAAACCACCACCTTCCCTGTTAAATTTGATTAAAACTTATTCATTATCTTCGATGTTGCTGGTCAGAGTAGGCAGAAACAAATGCACACAGCATAGTCACACAAGCCTCTCTTCTTAACGAAAATTTCCATTCCATAATTAAATGATGTGACATAAATTACGATGTGCCACATTTCATAAAATCAGCTCCCCTGATCCAAACCAAACAAAAGCAGTAATAATGACAACATGTTCTAATCTGTCTGCAGGTTCCTCCCATTTGGAGAAAGCAGCTTTTCCACCCTGGTAACTAACAGAGCTCTGTCCTTCTTGCAGGAGACCTGTTGCAGTACCCGTGGTTCATTTACATCCTGGTGGGATGCGCTGGGGGTGCAGTTATCCTGGTGGTGGTTGTCTCCTCAGTCATATGTTGCTGCATGAAGAGGAAAGACAAGTTCATCCCAGTGCCTTCAGGTGAGTGGAGAACACTGTTGTTCCTTGGGATGAGTCTCACAGAGGACTGTGTTTGTGCAGCCTGGGGTTGAAATGGCCTCAGCTTGGTGGCTGCTCATCTTCCAGCCAGCCCTCCCCTGACCTGGTGGAGCAGAAAGCTGCTTGCTGACAGGCAACTGTTACAACCAGCAGGGTCTTGAATTAAACCTCGCTTTTCCTTTTTTCACTTCATGCTTGCCACCTTGTGCTCCTGGCCAGAAAGAAATAGCAAAACCTTTTCTGTGGGCAAGAAAATGGAGCCTCATTCAGGTCTGATCCTGAAAAGACCTGAAGGCTTCTGATGGCAGTCCTTTGTCAGCACCAGTCCCTGAGTGCAATCTGCCCGTGCCCAGTGAGGCCACCTCAAGCTGTGATCCTGCCAGCGTGGCCAAGCTGGTCTCTGACAGGTTGGCAGTGGCCCTCCGTACTTGGCATCTGTCTGCTCCAGGAATGGAGCCAGTGCCACGTGAGGAGGAGACGCACGCATGTGTTGGTGGTCCAGCCTCACAACGAGTGGGCCAAGGCTGCTGGGATGTGGGGGACCGCTTTCCTTCAAGTCTCTGATTTTGGTTTTACAGAGGAGGAGAAGGATGATGGACTAACAATGTCCGTGGTCTCCAGTGAAGGTGTGAAGAGCCCCCCCAATGGAGACCATGTCGAGGCTCAAGCTGCCCAAATCGACTGCCCTTCAAAGCCTGGTGGGTCCAGTGACTTGTTTTAAGTTGGACAGATAGCCTGTTTAGGAGGGTGAAGGACAAAATGGATGTGTGTGACTGAGGGGGGAGGAGCTGACCGAAGAGAGGGACCTGGGACTCGCTAGCGCAGGGAAGGTGCTACATCTTGTCTAGATGACAGAAGTTGCAGCAGGTCATTTATCAGTACCTTACTCGTGCTTGGCTTCTGCACAGGAGTAGCTCTTGCCCTCATCTAGCTGTGAGCTGTAGCAGCAGCCATCTCATAAGCATCCCGCAGAGGTGGTACTGCCAGCAGACTGCAGACTGTCTGTTCCAGTATCTTCTGTGCTAAAATACACATCTCTCAAAAACAGCAACCCCTCCAAACTCCGTGGTTTTCCTGCAATTTTATCACACACACCCCATTCTCATCAGTAACGTTTTATAAGAACCGGCATTGTTTTTGTAAGCAGTCATCTTCGGGACAGCATCCACCAATATGCTGAACAGCAAACACAGCTAAATCCCACCAAAGTCAGAGGCTTGTGTATTTCCTTAAATTGGTGCTGAAGTAGGAATACAGTAACATTTTCATTCCTTCAAAGAAATCAAGAATAAAAGCCCACAGCTTTAGCACAGTATGGCCAAGAGAGCGCAGCGATAAAAACCTTTCAGAAATTTCCTGGTTTGTGAGTGCATGATATTAATACTCTACTTTTTGCATTATGTTTCCCTCAATTTTATTTCACAAACACCTTCCCTAGTAATGCACCATCATCAGCTGAAGTAGATCTAGCAACAATATCATGAACTAGAGCAATGTTACATAGGTCATAGCCTGGTCTTGGCACTACTGTCTCTGCTTCTGGTATGCTTCACTGTACCATGCACAGCCTCTCAGCAGATCAGCTATGCTTTATGTCTAACCTTGGATGCTGCTTTGCCCTCCTTTCAAAATATTAAATGCTACTCATGAACATAGTGCACGAAAGAAAAAAGAAGGTCAGTCATTCAGGTCATTGTTTAACATTAATATACTTAAAGTGTAGAACTTTTTTTTTTAATAAAAAATTTCTGAATTGTCAGTTTGACTAATTTTCTGCAAATAAGTAAAAAGCAGACATGTGCCAGGAAAGTGTTTAGATGAGAACATATTAAATGTGTGCTGTTAGCCAGCTTTAATTATTCAGATGTGACTGAATAGATTTTGCTTTGGTATTTTGGTACATTTTGGGCGGTTGAGCCCAGAGATCTTCAGCACCAAAGTGTCTTACGAACAAAGCTGTGATGAACATCTCAATAAATGAGTAGTTACAAAGAAAATTGACATTTGGCTTGCAGACGCCTGGGGAGAAGGGACTGAGTGGGTTAGGCAGCCTGTGGCATCAGGGACTGGGGGGAAGATTTCCATGGGGGTGAGCATAGTGCGGGCAATTATAAACCATTTCTCCCTTCTTTTCCAGATGCTGCCCAGACTGGTCAAGGCATTGAGCCCCAGCCCCCCATGGAAGAAAATTTACCAGTGGAGATAGAGCCTGAGGAAATGCGAGACCCAGAGGTCATAGTTGATGTGGAAAGCCAGGAAAACGCCTCGGACTGTTTCCCGGGTCCAACTGTTGACTGATCTGGCATGCTTGCTGTTCCACCCTCTCTTGAGACCCATGACAAGCATTCTTTGCATCCCATAGTCTCATTGTGTGTAAGAATTGGTCCAGAAAATTTTAGCAGGAGGAAGACGCGAGGTGTCAGGCCTGCTAACCTCATTAAAAAAAGAAAAGAAAAAGAAAATATAAGAAAAAGCACACGTGTGGCTTCAAGGCCACGCTGCTATGGGCTGACAGGTTCACTAACAAACAAAACTGGGCAGCTCTTTGATGCTTTGCCTGTTAATAGACCTGCAGTTAACCTGTGGAGCCCTAGAGGACAGCCTGAAATGAGACAGACGGTTCCTCCTGCTCCCTGCCTACCCCATCCTTTGCCATGTCTTCACCAGCCAGTGGTTCCTGCAAGGGGTGGGCATGACAGGCAGATTGAGGTGGCCTGCCAGTCCCAGACAGAAACAAGGACCTGCCAGAAATTTCCTGAGAAAGCCTCTTCTCAGGAGACTTCAAGGCATTTTTCACAGGCCCTGCAAAAAAAAAAGCCCGACGGAGATTTCAGCTAGGTATCTGCTGTGGCAGATGTTTATCTGAATTGCTCCTCTGAGCTCCAGACCCTTTGTGATTTGTTCCTCACCGCTTGCTGCGTGGGGCCAGGAGTAGTGGTAGGGGCTGCTGCGTGGAGACCCGGGAGGTGATGCTGGCTTGCTCGTCTTTTGATGCCCTGTAATGGCAGGGGGCTACCAGTTACCTTCTGCCAGAACCTAACTGCTCGGGTTGCCAGTGAGTTAAAACAGCTCTGTCACTAGCTTGCTTGCTTGCAGCAGAAGGGTGCTTGGGGCTTGGGTGTGTAATTTTGGCAGAAATGTTGATTATAATGCCGAGATCGTTCATCAGTGCAAGCATTAGTGCATTTAGTGTAATGGTTTAGCTACTGCAAGCTGGTGAAGCTGGCCATCTGCCTGTGCATGTAGGCTTCTTCAGTGCTGTGTTATTTGCATAGACAGCAGCAATTTATAGAATCTCTTAGGCAAGTTTTGCTGCTACACACGTCCTGTTCTGCTCAGGGGAGGTTTGCCAGTGGACCAGCTGGGGTAGACCTGCAGAGAAGAAGGACAAGGTGAGGGGAGGGCAAGGACTTGGTGTCAGGCAGCAGGTAGCCAAGCCCCTGACAAAGCTGCCAGGGGCTGCAGGGCTGTCAGGCCACGGGGAGTGCTGCAGGATGCACTGCCCAAGCAAGGTATTTGCTGTGTAAGTGCATTTCGATGGTCAGAAGCGAGGCATGTTGATGTTAAAGTAGCCCAAGGGGCTAGAAAGGCATGGTAGAGTAAAGGCAGAGATGGTACAGATTGGGGCCAAAAGGGATGGGGATGTGTGTATTGCATTCCTCTCTTCCCTTGTCATTTTGTCCCTGTTTTATATTGTGCTGACATTGTGCCATGAATCCCTTGGAAACGGATTTAAGGTATTACTTGTAAATGCCACACAGTGAGGTCTGCAAAAGTACCCCAGCAAAATCAGAACTGAGCTGAATGCTTCTCTCCCAGGCGGGGGAGCTGGTGGGACGGCTGCATGCTTACCTGGAAGTCCTTCATGTGTACATGGCAAAGCTCTGCATCGGGGACGCCCAGCCATTGGTGGTTGTTCTTGTTGTTTCCTTGTCCTGTGACTCTGTTTAGAAGATTTTTGGATCTTGTGTGCTGTGTTGGTGATGATTCAGCCTGTTTCTGCTTTTTAAGGCTGCCGTAGGAATCAGATTTTCCACGGTAAGAGGGAGATAATAATTCTTTTCCTCATGGTGCTGCGCTATCTCCTTTCAGTACAAACATTCCTCAAAGGCTGTGAATAGAAAGTCAAAAATGTGACACCGAGCGCATGGGGTGGCAGCTGCCTGTAGGCAGTACAATGGCGGAGACGCTGGGTGAACAGGGGCCAGCGTCACTGAAATGGGGGGATGTCGTCAGCTTTGCTTCTCTTCTGCACTTTCTGGCAGGGGCAGGCAGGGGACAGTCGACTCCAGTACATGCTTCGAAGGCTGAACGAGGGTGCTCTGAGCTGCGCTGGAGAAGATGCCAGTGTTTCGGGTGCTGAGGGTGACAGAGCTGGGCCCGCCTTGTCCTGCTGGGCTGGTGTGTCCTGGCTTCAGCTTGGCCTAGCGCTGCCTTGCTGGGGTGCCCTGGCAGCCCTTGGCACCCTCACTGGTGTAACCCCAGCCTGGGAAGGATTTTTCCCATTGAGATTGGAATCTGAGATTTGAGCCATCTTTACGAGGCAGAGAGGACACGGCTGGTTTTCTGTCCTTCCTTGCTGAAGATGCCATTCAGCAACTGGGCAAAGGTTTCTGTTACTGTGAGGTCAGGAGAGAAGTCGTGCAGCCTGTGCTTTTCCTCTAATTGTATGTATTCAAGCCCTGCTATTGTTCTTTTTTGGTGGTGTTTTTCTTTTCCCCGCAATGATTTTGTTCCTATAATAAAAAGATCTGTTTTCTAACTTGTTTTGGAAATGTTTAAGTCCTGTTATTTAAAAATTACTTCTTTATGATTTCTGCTGAAAGTACAGGCTGGTTTCCAAATTTTCACCTGGCCAAATAAAGGAAAGGTGATAATGAGTTAGCGCTGGCTAGAGCTGACTTGGGTAGTCTAGGGAATAGAGATCACAAGGATGTTCATTTGTAAGTCAGTCCAGGGGAGGCTGTAGGACAGTGGCATATAACTAGTCCCTATCGAAGTGTGTGTGCTGATGTGCCTGCACATCTGTGTGCACCAGCAGCTTGCCAAACCGTGCTCTGGTGCCTTGCCCGAACTGTGAGATGCAGAGAAATGGTCTTGTTTCACCCATCTGCCACAGCCATCTTAGCTGTGAGAGAGGATGCTTGACTGCATAACTCCTTTTGCAAGGAGGTGGTGACTCTTTCATGATCACCCTTAGACAAGTGGGCCCAGATGGTGGGTAAAATCAATGTCCTAATGGTTTGTGATTGTATAAAATCCCTTGATTTTACCATTACAGGGTTACCCCTGGAACAGTGGTGTGACTGGACATGGGTGATCTTGTCCTGCAGCCTGTGAACCTAGTACCCCAAGGAGCCACCTGCCTGAATTTGCAGTTGTTTTCCAGCCTGAGTATGGTGCTGCATCACCCAGGCCATAACGAGGGTACTTTTGGGCCTGGGGCTATCTGGCAGAGTAATGGGTATGGATGTATATGGTGCTATCAGGAATTTGAGTAGAAACAGAGATGTCTGTGCTGCCTCTTCGGGGCTTCTGGCAGCCTTGGTGAGGCTGTGCCCTGTCCCCTCTCTGGGTTGCTGAGAGAGGCCTTGGTGCTGGGGTGTCTCTGGGTGCCTCCGGCCTCCTGTGGGAAGCTGGTGCTTTCCAGGGGAGGGGAACTGCACAAAGAGCTACCAGTCACGACGTCCTCTCCAGCCACTGGTCCTGGCTGGGGAAGGCTGGGAGTAGGGCAGGGTCCGGCCCTCTGCTCATTGAGTGCTGGCGGGACAAGGGGAGGTCTGCTCTGTGGGAAGTGCAGATGCTTTGGGATGTGGTTTCTTCCCAGCTGAGACAAACCACCCGTGGTTTATAGTACTGTGCAGAATGGATGTTTAGATTAGTATTCATGTCAGTGTTTCATGGTGGGAAGAGAAAAATTTCCCTCTGCTTGTGGCATATGCTAAGCAACAAATGACATGAAATGTAATATGTTGTCTTTTCATCATGTAATTCATGCAGTTTATGAATATAAAAGGAGAACAGAGAATGATCTTATTTGACTTAAGATATAGGTGAAACCAAAAGCACAAAACAAACATGTTGTATAACAGCAAGCAGAGAAAGGAGAATGATTCCTTTAGATTTTTTTTAGCATTCAGGATGAACTCATCTCCACAAAATTCTCATGTCAGTAAAGCTCGCCATCCCAGTGGTGAAACAGTTTGTTCTCTGCCTTCCAACCTTTACCCCAGGCTGCTGTGCCTGTTGTCCCAATGGCTGTGTACGTAGCCCTTGGGGTCCTCCCTTGGAGTCCAGGATGGGGGCAGAGGCACCAGGGCAAGAGCCAGCAATTTGTGGGGAGCTGAAGGACCAGCCCTCCCTGCCACCATCAGCTCTACAGAAACAACAGACTAGAAGTGGGTGAGTCTGAGAGCAGATAGACAGAACTGATAAGGGGCCAGTTTACAATAGCAAAAGAAATGTTTGTTGTAAATACTGAAGAGGCACGTGAGCAGTGATTGTGTTAACTTCTGATGAAAATATCAGTGTAGTTGAAAAAAACACTAGATTTTAGGCATGTGCATAGTAAATTCATGTCACTTTTTATGAATTGCAATTAATTTCAAAATAAGCAAACAAGAAGAGTTCACGTGTAACTCAACTGCAGGATACAGTGTCACTGATAGAGATCTTCAAAACTAGCCAAAAATTCTGGTGGTGCTACAAGATCCAGAAGTGTAGGTATTACTACCACCAAGTGGGGAGGAGTGAGATGCCCCATGGACTTCCATATATGTAAACACACAGACCAGTAATGGATGTGAGCAAGAAGACCCATTTCTGTCTGAGATGGAAGCATAATTCGGTGATGTGTCATCACAGAGGCTTGGATTAGCGTTTGGGTATTGCTTGTGCCTTTGGCCAGCCTGCTCAGAGCCTGGGTGCGATCAAACCCTGCCTGTATGAGGCTAGCAGTCATGAAGTTCCTCCTGAGCATACGCAATGCTCCCCTCTTGTCCTGTGGTGTAAAACAGGCTGGGAAACAACATCATCACCCAGCGGGGACCCTGTGACCTTGGACAACCAGAGACTACATCCTGCATTGGTTTTGTTCACAATGAGCGATGTGTTTCCTCTCTGCACAATTACATGACTCATCTCTCAGGCAGAGGATGTGGCTGGAGACAGCAGTGGAATCTTTGCTGAGAACCTAGACGGCCCTTAGGTGAAGCCCTTCTAAATACTTGTACTTTCCAGCAAGCAAATGGTGGCAGGTGTTGTGTTAATTATATCAGGATTAATTTAACTTGGATACAATCAGTTAAGAGACATCTCTGGGCTGTGCAGGACCGCTGGGAAGTGCGGCATCTTTCTGGCTGGCCTCCCTCAAATGCCACTTTTGTGGCTCCAGGCTGGCTGACGGGCTGAAGTAGAGCTCTTGGCCAGCTCTAGGACTGAGAGACCTCTTAGCTCCAGCCCTCTTGGTCACCAGCAAGCAATGTGACTGAATCAAATGGCTGTCCACTATTGCTAGGGACTAAAGAAACTCTTCCCTGCCTGTACCAAAGCAGACTGCCTGAAGGGCAAAGGATGTTTAATGATAAGAAAGATGGGGGGAAACGAAGGGGGGAAGGCAGAAACACCGCCCATAAGCATTAAAATAGGGTTAAACCTGTCAGGAACTGGATAGCAGTTACATTCAAGTAGCATGTGAAGAGCCCAGAGCAGTTCTGCCTATGCATGCTGACAGCATCACTGGCATCTACATGAAGGTATTTCCTACCTCAGCCAGGAGGCGGGATTTCAGCCCCAAGCAGCTTCTTGTCTCTCGGCTTCCCCCAGCCTCCCATCAACCATGAGGGCATGAGGGGCCTGACTTCATCAAATCGTTCATCACGCTTGCAAGTTTAGGTACCCAACTATACCCCTCACCTCTCAACGCACCTACAGATACGTCCTTGGCAGCTTGGTTCCTGCCCCATGAGCTAACGTTGCCATCTTCTTCAGTCCACACCTCCCGTTGCCTTCAAGCTTTGCTCAGAGCAGGGGCCCTCTGTCAGCACCGTGCCTCCTTGTTGCTCAGGGAGCTGGGTTTGGACCTGCTGGGCTGTGACCACGGATGCATGATATCCCAGCCGGAGCTGGCTGTGGGTCTGCAGGCAGTGAGTGGAGTGATTCCTGGGTTTTCCCTTTGCTCTTCCTGTGGTCCCCGGAGGGGTGGGTGCGGTTAGGATGGAGTGAGTTTCTGCCTCCTGGGAGATGGGAATACTTGGCCTATGCCCACTTGGGTTATGGGCATTTTGGAGCAGGGGCTGGTCCTGGTGCATGGGGAGACATCTGTAGTCTGCTCACCATGCTGTTGTGCCAAACACTAATGGTAAGGAAAGGTTCCCATCTGCAGAGGTAGCAAATATGGGTGGCTAATGTCAGCTTATTTTTAATTGATTTCGTTTTCTGGTTAGCATATTCCATGTCATGCCTAGCCAATATCCATGATGAAATATTGGATGGGGCTGTAGTATAAAGCATGTATTTTATAATTGATATTGGAAATGAGGGAAAAAGCAAAACTTGGAACCTGAATTCTGTGCAGAATTTTTAAAACTCACCTAAACTGATAACAGCTACTGATAGTTTTAGTATTGTCTAACGCTATAGAAATTAGATGTATTACAGACCAAGAATTACTTGGAGGCAATTTTCAGTGAATCTTTTAGAATTGCAAATACAGTATATTAAAGAGAATTATTATCTGCTCCCTTATCATATGCAAATGGAACAAAGAAATACAGTTCAGTGGCTATCGTCTTGCCAGCATTGCTGTCTCAGCTTTGGTTTATAGAAGTTTCTCTTTGAGGGCAAAACATATTTTCCCAAAACTAAGGAATGAAGCAGTTTTTAAAGGTTTTTTTGGAAGTCATGTAATAAGATACCTTCAAACAAACAAAAAATGAGAGAAAAAGATGATGTGATGGCATTTTTGTCTACGTGAAAAGAATTGCAATAGTGACTTTGGATGCTTGAAAGACTTGAAGCAAAGAGCATTAAGAGTTTATGCTGCACTCCTGTGAAAGCTTTCCCTCACAGATCTCAGAGATTTGCCCTGTGAAACAACAAACAAACCTATAGTTAGGGAATTCAGGACAGCAAGGATGGGATTCAGTGACATGTGTGAATGGGTAGTCAGCTGCCTGGCAGCCAGTCTCGATTCACCTGGAGCTGACTACAGCAGCTAAGGCAGGTGGAGGCTTTTCCAAGGTAGCACACGGAGCCTGGAGCAGGAGCTACCTGCTGGGTGGGACAGCCTCTGCTGCTGGTGTCTCTGTCGTCACAGGACGAACTGTGGCAGGACCGAGAGAGGAGGAGTAGGATGCAGAGTGATGGCTGTGGAGGATCCAAGAGGAAGAAAGGGCATGGGCTTAATGACTGAGGGTACAGAAGTGATGGTGAGTAATGGCAGTCATAGATGCTGTTTCTTCCCTCAAATAGGTGGGGAGGCTGCAGGGGTCTCAAGCAGGGTCTGTCCTCCATCATCCTGCAGACTCTTCAGGCACTATAAAATGTAGTCCTCCAGAAAGCAGTAGTCACTGCTTCTTCCTCCTCATGCCTACTCTCCCTGATGTTCGGCATGAATCGAATCGTGTTCCCCAGATAGATGCACCTCTCTCCGGGTGGTAGATCACAGCTCCCCAGAGCCCCTCTGGCGATGCTTAGCCTGGGGAACCTGGGACTCCTTACTCCTCTCTGCCTTTCTCATGAGCCGTTTGCAGGGAATGTGCTGTGCTAGTTTTGATAAGCCCGAGAAGGGGAGTAAACACAAATCTTCCCCTAGAAGCAAATGGGAAATACCTTTTCTTTTTTTTCTCCCCCCACACCCATTCTCTAGCTCTAGCCAGCCCTTTCAGGATTTTTCTGTGGACCTCACTTTCTGGTATATGTTTTGCCAAATGAGAAGGGAAAAGGGTGGTGGGAAGGCAGAACCCTGGCCAGCTTTTTAGGTACCCTGAATAAAGATAAGATCATGCCTGTTCCCTTTCCTTCCTGTGCACAAGCAGAATCAGATTTCTCTTGCTGCCATAGGAGGCCACAGTGAAAGCTGTGCAATTTAAGCTGCTGTTTGTACATATTCCTGCCCAGCTGTTGAAGGTTTGGGGTTCTTCAGGTGATTTAGTTTCTGATAAGGCATTTTGTTTCTTTACCTTTTGTTGAGAGTTTAAACTTTGTTATTTAGCAAATACAAAGGCCTGTTTACAGCTTTCTCTGCAGCACCAGGTGTAGATGGGGAGGCTCTTCTTTGCTGGAGAGAAGATCAGTAGGAGTCAACACTGCCACGAATTTGATATCATCTGTCTTAAAAAACCCCAATGGTTAAACATCCTCAGTGAGAAAGGAAAGTAGATGCCTGTGTTTATACTGAATTACTGATGCTGCAGAGCTTAAAAGAACTTCCAAGATAACACAATTAACTGCTGCAGCTGTAGTTCCAATGCAGTGCATCTTACCTGTGTGGGCACGAGGCACATGCAGTAACTTTCCATTGAGGCCACACTGTAAACTTGCAGCTCTACAAAGTGGCCCCTAAGGTTCAGTGAATGTTTACTGAGTTGCTGAAAGCGGTGTATGTGGGGGACATGAGAGAAATGTAGTCAAGAAAAATCCTGCTCTTCCGCAATGAAAATGAAAAAGGGTGGCTGAAAAGAATGGTGACACCATCCTGAACCTGATCACTGAGACCTTGCAGTAGGTGCTCTGAGCGGAAGGTGCTTTTACATGGTGCTTTGTAGACAGGTAGTTGGGAGCCAGGAGTTTGGGTCACAGGAGCATCTGGTTCCATTTGTTGTCCCTTGGACTGGCTGGCTGACCTTAGCAAGTCATTTCATCCTCCTCTGCCTCATTTCCCCATCTGTAATAGTGGGGTGATCACGAAGGCCTCCTCCGTAAAAGGGGTTTAAGCCTTGCTGATACACAGCAGCACCTCATACCTGTGTGTTTGGTGTGACCGAGAGCTGTGAGACCCCATGGGGTGCTGCATGCAGAGATCTGTCTTGGCTGCAGCTAGTGCTGTGGTCTGGCTGCCACAGGATGTCTGACTGCCCTGGATGTGAGGAAGGAGGTTTACCAAAACTGTTATGGTGGATGACACCTCTCTTGTTAACCTCATTAACTTTTGAGATGCTGGTTTCCTTCTGACTCTCAGGAGTGTAGCAGAGGGAGCTGGGTCTCATGTTACTGCCTTGGCAGAAATACAGTGACAAGCCACAGCTTGCCTCCAATCTCCTGATGCTCAGACAAGTTACACAGAACATCCCCTGTCTGCCTTACTGAGATCTTAAAAACCAGAAATTCTCAGAAATGCAATGACACAGCACCTTAACCATTACCTTTCCTGGCTGACAACAGGAGCCGTGGGCTGTGAACGTTTAGAGATGGGGACAGTTTTGTGCCTGTACTTTCCCCTGCTGTGGAAAAGGCCCACTCTTTGCTAACGCTCGCCTAACTCCCTGCTGCAGCTGCCCGGCGTTTCCTGTGCAAGCGTGGAGCGTTGGCAACAGAGCTGAGTGTGGTCAGGATGGGGGTGAGCCCGTCCTGATGCCCTGTGGTCCCCACACCCTGGGGAGCTGCCCATCTGGGTCCGCCGTTGCTTTTCAGCCCTGATGTGGGGCTGGGTCACCCAGGGCAGAGGGAGGGTGCTGGTGTCTGGGTCTGGTCCTGGTGTGTCACCTGTGCTTGCTCAGGGCTGCGGGGGACAGCAGGGTGTCCTGCCACACCAGCTAGCCAAAACCTTGCTGTCTTGCCATGGCAAGGGTCTCAGCTCCTGTTCTCTGCCCCGCTTGCTGTCCTCACAGCTTGCTAGCTGGCAGGACTTGATGAGTGGATCCGTTGAAATGGCTGTGCGCAGGAACAGACAGATACCATGTCTACAGGTGGAAAAGAAGAAAACGAGTCTGAGAGAGAGAACACCTGGGGCTGGTGATGTGGTATTATGGACATTACAAGGGAGACATTTCTCTTCAAATAATCAGCTGAGAACTACTCTGCATGAGTCATGGTTTGAAAGCTTCCGTTTACCTTTTTTTAGAGAAGGACAAAAAAGTTTCTGCAGACAGCCGTTTCAATGCTGACAGGGTGTGTCACTATTTTTGGAATATTTCCACTGCGTAGAGGCAAAGCAGTGCTCTCAGTTTGAATGTAACAAGCTCCAAGCCACTGAGTCAGCATCCCCGCAAACTCTTGGCCAAAGCTTTGTTTTGCGGTCATGATCTTCATATTTGCACCACTTCATTCAAGCTGGACTTCTTCCTTTCTTGGCTCTGCGTGAGGCAGTAAGTGAAGAGGAGGTGGTATGTGGCCTTCATCAGCCAAATGGTTGAAACTGTATTTGGAAGCCAGCAGTTCCTTGACTTTTCACAGTGCAGCGGCAACTCCCCCTGTCAGGGTGACTTTGCTTCTTCCCCACTCCAGCCACTGCCCACAATTCCTCCTGTCCAGAAAAAAGTTAGTAAAGGGGAAGGGAATGTGCTGTAGTGAAACCCTCAGCTCTCATCCAGGGCAAGCCAGCTGGAGCTCAGCTGTTAGTCTTGCAGGCAAGGGTGCAAACCCCGAAGAACTCCCAAAAATACGGTTAGCCTTATCCAAAGCTTCCCCTCCACATATTACTCATCTGACATTCCAATCCAGATCACATTTGCTCTTCTGCTCAAAAACTATGCCTCACCAAAGGACTGTCTTTGTGAGAAATTTAGAGGTATGAATTTGCAATAATCTTGTCAACTTTCATGGCGAGGGTCTTGGGTGGTGGTGAGTGCAGGGTGTCTGACTCTTCTTTCAGGGAAGAGTATCCCATGCAAATACAATATACAACCTGAGCTTCATACCAGAGGAGCTGGTGCAAATTAGCAGATGGGTTACAAATCTACGCTGGCTTATTTCATGCTGACTTTCCTGAGAAGAACACGCTAAGTGTGTTTGTACTCTTCCTTTTCTAGTACATCTAATAACATTCCCTCTTTTTTTTTTTTTTTTTTTTTTAAATAAGCTTCAGGCATGAATGTTTATTGGCTTATCACTAAATTGAAGACTTAGAGCTGGGAACAGCTACATCTCTTGAGATGTTGCCTTCAGATGTGTGGGAGTCTGTCACCTTTACGTGGAAATGTAAGTATGATACTTACATTCCCTGTGAGGAAACTGCTTAGTGTATTACAAAGAACAGAAGAGTAAAAGAGAGAGCAAGCAACAGAAGCCAATGTATATGATTACAGCACTTTGTGGCTTTTGCAGTGGAAACAATACCACAGAGATGGTGGTGATTGCAAAGAAACACCTCATTGTCATGGCTGCACTTGGTCCTTCGCTGTGCTGTGTGTCAGAAGATGGAGATGTCTGGCAATGCAGCAGGCTAAACAGAGGCCAAGCATCCTTAGCCATGGGCTCACAGGCCTAACCAAAGACAGGTCCAGCACCACCATACTGGGAGACATCCCCTTTTCTATCAGTGCCCTGGTTTTCTGGCTGGCTTGTGCTTAGCCCATCAGTGTTACTTCCTGTGTAACGGGTAGTAGCGAGGGTGTCTGCAGCGAGCGGAGGAGCATGAGGGCCTGGCAGACCTCACCTCATCCTGCCCAGCACAACTTGGGTTGGTGTTTGGACTGTGGCAGCACGCAGCTGCGAGCAGTAGCTCTCGCCATGCCTGTCTCGCTCCTTGGGGAGCATCGCCAGCTGGTGCAGGGGCTGCTCTGTCAGTGCTCTCTGATGTAGCTGTTTCCAGGACATGCCTCCAGAGCTCCTCTGTGGCAGTAGCCCAAAGCTGCTGCACTTTCCAGTGATACCTTCAGACAGCCTCTCCTTCACACCTTCCCTTGGAGCTTTCCTTGGAGGGAACCAGAGACATCAGTGCAGGGACTTCCAGTGCTTCCCTCACAGTAACATCCAGAAAATCTGTTCCTTCTTCTAAAATAAGGATCAAAGCCCAGTCAGAATGGCAGCACAACATTGTCTTGCTCCTCAAGAGAGGGAGAGTAAAGCCACAGGGATAGTGGCATTTGCACCCTTCTCATCTGGCAGGAAGGCTGAGGTTAGAGACATGGGCTGTTTTCTCCTTGTCCAGCTGGGTCTGATAGTGCAGGAGGTTTCTGATGCTGTTTAAAAAAGGGGCTGCTCGGTGGGATGCACATGCCAGGATCACATGAGGTATCCTTGCTGCAGGTGGGTGGTGTGCCCCTTTGCTGGCTTGGCTGTGCTTTTATTATACAGACTCTCTAAGCAAGGTGATTTTGTGCATATACACTTAAGTACTCAGCAGTACCAAGGCCTGGTGTCATTTCTGTAGTGACAGTGGACAGGGGACATCAGCTATTGAGCCCTCACCACTTGAGTGCCTTCACTGCTCACAGCAAACTCATTTTTGAATAGACTTTTTATATCCTTTAGGAGTGGTTTCTTGCTCCTGTATACTTGTTGCTCTAACAGGAAAAAATATGCCACATTTGATGTGCTATAACTGGTCTGCTGAAGCATAGGGGCTTCCAGTCTTGAGTCGCTCCAACCGTGATTTTTACAAGAGCATGGGCATCTGGGCATGACACACTTGATTAACTGGAAGTAGTGGCCTACATTATGAATACAGGGCATCCTTTTAAGCCTTGTTCTGCTGCTGTGGAGCTTTACCTCTCGTCTCTCTCTTGCCTTCGCACGCACATCCTTGCATTTGTATTTCATTTGTACCAATCCCAGTTTTTGCCTGCAGCAGGAAGTATCCAGCGAGCAGGGCGGCACTGAGCAGGCTCTGTGTGTGCACAGAGCAGAAGGACGGTGCCTGCCCCAGCACACTTGCAATCTGAGCGTACCGACAAACAGACAGAGCACAGGGGTATGCTGGAAGCTGGTGGTGGCTTTGAGGGATGTTGCCGTGAGGAAGAAGCAAGACAAGGTTGAGCAGAGTGTGGGCAGTGGTTTTGGCATGCCCAGGGGCCTCTCTTTGCTCTGCTTTATGGATCCAGCTCAAAAAAAAGCAGGAGATTGGGGTTGCTGCCTTTGCCCAAAGCCCGTAGGCTCTCAGGCTGGAAGCAGATGCGTCCGAGCACACAGACCTGTGTGTCCCTGCCAGCATGGCCGGGGAGAGAGGTCCCCACAGACCCCAGGGCTGGTGCTGCTGGCACAGGCTGCTTGGCTGGGGAGATGCCTCGGCATGGCAGCCCCTGCCCTCGGCTTGTTTTTCTCCACAGAGGGTAGAGATTAGGCACAGAAATGTCATCTTGTTGTTGCTTCCTCTCTCCTTTTACGTGTGCCTCCCTTGTGCATTCTTTGTAAGGAAACAATAACAAAAAGAAGGAAGAAAAGCTCGGTTTTCCCTGTGATGTGCAGAGGCAGCAATACAGGGACCTTGGTGCATTTTGCCTCAGGTAACTTTTTCTCTTTTGGTGCAAAAAGGGGTAGTTTTTACCAGCTTTAGTACCAGCTAAAAAATGATGAAGTTGGAGTAGAGGAGGTGTCTTACAAGATCTTCCTATAACTTCAAGGAAGGAGAATCACATAAATGATTGTACATCTCTTGTGCCATAGCTTTTCTTCTATCTTCTTTTTCTTGGTCTACATCTGCAATAAAAAGCTGGAAGATTTCAGTGGCTGCTGTAGCAGAGGGATTGTGTTGGGGATGATACGATTCAAAATCCTCACAACCTCATCTGTTTCATATGGGAATAAAGACTTTATTAGCTTTTCACATGTTTTTGGACCTAACTCCCATGCCTTCTCCCAGCTTCTTTCCTCACCATCTTTTCCACACCAGCCAGCTTCAGGGCTGGTTTCTGGCTAGATCCAAGGTGGTGTTTTCATCCCCTTCCACACTCATCTCTCTTTCACAGCTTGCTCAAACGGCAGCCCCTCATAGATCAGACGTTGAGATGAAGCTGATCCTGACAGTTTCCAAGAGAAGTGTGTCTCCTTTCTACGCATTGCCCAACAGCCATCAGATACCTGCCCCTCACTGGTTGTCCAGGGCTTTCTGTCCCCTCGTTCCTGCTGAAGCTATGGGGGAGCAGAAGGATTCCCATCACCCCCCACTTCAAAACCCATATCTGATCCACTAGAATGGTGGCATGTAGGTGCTGGAGTTGAACTCTTTGGGTGAACACTGAAGAGGACAAGAGCCCTGGCTAGCCTTCCAGCTGGGTAGACAGACCTTGGAGCCATTACTACATTTTAGTGTACTTTCCTTGTCACTGCATGTTGTCCCCATCCTGATAAATCACCCCGTTGAGAGGTATTTCTGCCCGTGGTTTTTGTGTCTGTGCTAGAAATGGGAAGTGCTAGGGTGAGAGCTGGAGGAGGGGAGGAGGGCACAAGGGTTGTACTGACACGTCCCACGACCGCTTGCTCACAGCAGAAAATCATTTCATCTGCCAGGAGCTATCATTAGACAAGGCAACACTGGATGTTTTTGACCCTGAATATGAATTTTAGGAGGATTTTCTTAGTCAAGTGCCTGCTGCTTTTATTTCCCAGTGTAAAATGTGAGTTTTTCTTACCATTTTTTGCTCTTTCGGGCTAGTTTTGTTAAAATTGCATTTGAAACCATTTACAACTTGCTGGAATGTTACTGATAAGAAACTAATTCCACTTTCCCAATGAGTGAAGACCTTTGGGTTATTGCTATTATTATTCGATTTAATTTTCAGCCGGGGGGAGGGCAGGACCTGAGTTTCCTATTCCAGTTATAATAATAAGCTGTAAACAGTTTTGGTTTTAAGTTAATGAGCCTTAATTTGACACATGTATAATGAGAAATGTCAGCATGCAGTTTTCTCTCTGCCCTCGAGGTAGCTTGTACTACATTAGAGATCCAGTTCACGGTGCATTATCACATGTAATTTCCTTTTCTTATCAAAGATGAGCAAATCTTTTGAAAGTGAAAATTATATTCTTCCATAAATATTAACAGAAAGAGTGATATATCTCAGTTTCTTCAGTGGAGTTGAAGAAGTCTAAGATGTGAAAACAGCATGCAAATACATACGTCTTTTATGTTTTGCATATTATTGCTCTCATTATTTTTTAAAATATTAATCTAAAAACTTAATTAAGGTGTTAATTCATAGATTAGAGGAGGTTATGAGAGATGGAGACAATACAATCACGCATAGATTTTCTTCTCTGTTCATTCCACTATAGATTGTATATATGGCTGTTTAATGCTTTTCTCCAGAACAAAATTAATAGGTAAATAAGGAACGTGGTGGTTTGGGTTTTTTTTTTTTGTTTTATATATGTGATATATATATAAACCATCTTCCCCAGCAGAAATGAAGATTATTCCCTTGGATGGAAAACTTGTTTCAATGACTTCCCTACTTCTCTGAAGTTACTATGGGAGCTTTTCATTTTAACTCTTTCTTGTGACTGCAAGTGAACTCTACACTGCCAGTTTGGATCTTTCTGCCCCTTGAAGTGCATTTCAGTTGGCATTGCAGAAATGCTTTTTCATTAGCTAAACAGATTTTTAGTATTGTATGTGTGGGACGTTCAGCTTTCCATTAGCAAGACTATGGAGATCAGATAAACAAACATCCGGAGATGTGTCTAGGTGGTCTGTCCATAGAGATGCCATTGAATTATCCTTGAAAACTTATTATTTTTTTTCCTTTACTTCCAGAGAGAAAAAATAAATAATAGTATCTGTTACGCAAAGAACTCTTATTACTAGCTCTAAATAGCTGTGCACGACTGAGCAGAAACAACTATTAAAATTAAAATATTTGGGTATAATCTGTAGTGTCATCTGTGTGGAAGATAGCTGCTTCTGAGACTGTTTGGTTGAGAGCTTGATTTCAGAATATTTCATTAGATACGTCAAATACCTTGTAAGAAATGCAATAGTGAAGTAACAGCCTCTCCTTAGACTGGGGGTGAATTGCAAAAAGCACTTCAGTATTAATTTGCTTGTTGTAGAGGCACACTATTTTAGCTCTTTGATTATCTCTGACATTGTTAGCTTCATGAAATAGCAACTGGATTTCAGCTTCCCCTCTGTGATATAGTTTATCACTGTCCTAGATACCAGGAATGAAGGACTGTAATAAAAATATGCATAAACATAGTTTTTCTCTCTGTGGGGAAAAAGTGCTTGAAATATATAAAATTAGAGCAGAATCAGCTCCATCTGGTGATGTGAAGAGAAATCCCCTCCTGCTGATTGTCTTTATCCTGTAAATTGAAGAAGAATGAACATAAGAAAATGACAAATGAAATAGGCTGTGGCTCCAAGTGCACATTGAGTTATCAGTGAGCTTATCCCACCTGACACTTGTGAGCGCTTTTCTACCTCCTCCTGCAAATTTTCCACCCGCCACGGGGGTGGAGACAACACCTTACTTGAAGTGACCTCCCAACAAACTTTGCACTCGGAAACCCCGGTTCGCCAGTGATGGGCCTTGCACAGGCTGTGAAGCAGCCTGGATGGGAGAGGGCATGCCACCCAGGCACAGCCCGAAGAGTACGTCATCTCCACTGGTAGTAACATGACTGATGTTTACCAGCCTTGGCTTTCCTGAATATCCCCTGCAGCAGCCACACGCTAAGTGCTGCCCAGCCCTGGCAGCACCTTTGGGAAGCACCTACTCTTACCTGTTCTGGAGAGGGGACCTGTCATCAAAGGACACCTGCAAGGAGAAAAGATTTTTTTGGCCTTTGCTTATCTCCTAATGTCTCCAGTGCCCAATCACAGGATGCAGTTAGCTGTTTGTTTCTCCCTGCCTTACTTGCCCCATTGTGATCCTGTGCTAGAAAAATCAAGTGGATATATTCCAGTGGGGCAGGGTGCCTGGGATGGGTGAGGAGGGGGTACTGCAGGCTGGCAGCACTGGGTCTGCCTCCAGTTCAGTGCCTTACACTCACTCACTGCTTGACATGGGCTACTATTATTATTATTATTGCCATCACTGTTGTTGCTGAACTGACCCTACTGTCCAGGGCCACTAGTGGTTTGTGTTCTTGTTGTCTGCAGCGGTGTTTGCAGTGATGGGCGCTCTGGGTACCAGCCTGTGACACATGCAAAACACAACAAAGTGACCTTATTTTCAGGAAGGGTTAAGTTCAGGGTTAAGTTCACAGGCCAGGCATGAATCTTGTACATCCAAAATCACTCCAGATAAGTCAGCCAGAGTATAAAGCCAGCTTTTGAAAGCTGGATTCTTAGCTTCCTTGCCTCTTAGAATTAAATTGGGCACTGACATTTATCTAATGACTGATCAAGAGATGCCTAGGCTTAGGCAACTTGGGGCAGAGGGAGGGTAGCAAGTGACAACCTTTTGGGTCACTGCTGTGGCTGCTGAGCACGGCATCGGGCTGCTGGAGACACACTGATGGGCTGGTTGTCCTTCCCTTTACAGGCTCTGTCGCCAAATGGATTTACATGGCCGTGAATGAGTCGGCTCTTCTCAGCATCGCTGTTGCTGGGAACGTATATGATGCAACATGGCTGAAAGACAGAAAAAAGTTGATTCAGATAAAAGATAAGAAAGTTAAGTACTACGTGAACAAGGAACAATGCAGGTGTAAGATATTTCTAAACGGGACTCTGCAAATAGAGCAGGTGGTGAAGGAGGACAGTGGAAAGTACACGGTGACTGTTTATCATCAGGATGGAAAATTGAACAGAGAAGAAGATACAATGTTCATGGTTCAGGGTGAGTGTTTGCTCTTCCCATACCATTCCCAGACTAGCTGAACAACACTTGGTATTCCCGCTCTCTCCTACAACCTTTTCTACCCATTGCCCCCCTTTCTGTTTTGGGGGGACTTCTGTAAGATGTACCTCTTTCCTCCCGCCACTGACAGCAGTCTGCCTCTCTTCTCCCTTCTCTTCCTCCTGTGGATGCTCTCTGGTCCCTTGCTTCTCTCTGGCTCCCCTCTCTGTCAGCCCCCACTTCCACATGTGCCCGAGCAAGCAGCCGTGAGCGTGTCCATGTTGGCAGCAGGGTGGGTGCGCATGGCCCTGTCGCAGCACTGCACGTGGTGCTGGGACTCCTCGGGCCCGGAGCTGCTCCACGCAATGGGGGATGTGCTCCCAGCAGCACCCTGCTTCCAGAAACCTCTTGTGGTAGCGCAGCAACCTACGTGAGGAATGCCTGCGGCTGATGCACCATGCACTTCTGGCACTTCTGGTGCTGTTTTATAGGCACTGAGTTAAGACTTTTGGTCTCTAGTTACTGCTCCAGCAAGGTGAGCACCTTGTGTTGTATCTGCCAGCCTCCTGAGGAGATCTCAGGAGCTCAGGAGGCACTAAATACCTGTGTTTAGGCAATGGGATCCCAGTCCATTTTTGTTCTAAGATAAAAAATAGCCAACAGTCACCTCCTCTGAGATACACCACAATAGGAGTTGAACTTGCAGGGGAAGAAGACTCCTACACCCTATGCTTGTGTAGCATAACGCAACAAATATGAAGATTGTGTTGTTCAAAGCACACTTAAGCCCGCACTGGGGATTTCAGCTGCGTGGGTTCAAAGCGTGAAGGCAGCCTCCATTCCTGTGCTGTATCTTGTCCTGAGAGATCAGAGTGGTAGCAGCCCAAAGCTTTTGGGATGAGTAGGGAAGATGGGGGTGGCTCCTTTATGGCTGCTGCCTCCTCTCCAGGCTGCTAAACTGTAGGGTAGTGTGGATTTTTTTCCTAGCAAGAGGTTGATTTTGCTCTGTCCTTCCTCAGCCAGCATGCACACCTTTGCCAGCCTCTTGAGTTTGAGGTCACCAGCTGGCACAACAGAAATGATGCCTTGATAAGGCATGAGAGATATGGTGTAGATGGGAACTGGCAGTGCTAGGTTAATGGTTGGACTAGATGATCTTCAAGGTCCTTTCCAACCTAGTTGATTCTGTGATTCTGTGATTCTGTGAAGGCAGCAATGACAGCTGGAATGGTTTTAGCAGGGTTTCTGTGCAGCGGGAGGCCCTGTGGCTAACAGACTGCTAAGCAGTAAGGGTGTCTCACTGCTTTGGGAATTATTATTGCAAACTGTCTGCAGATTCAGGAAGTCGTCAGGGCCTGATGCTACTTATTTGTGCTTTAAGCCACTGAGCTGTCATTGGGGTGTACTGGGTTCAACTTCGGGTTAAGGTTCCAATCTAGCTACGTGCTGCATCATTTCATCTACTGTGCAGCAGAGAGGTTGCCTTACCTCTGATATATGGTTTTGGAAGTAAAGTTTAGTAATTGTTGGGTGCTAGAGTCATTTGTCAGCCAGATTACTTTATTACTAGGGTTGGACAAACAGTTGTTCCAAAAAAATAATAGTTTAGATGATACCATCACACAAGTCCATCACTGGGGTCTGTACTCTAGTGTTTCATACTGGGGTGTTCCCCTGGATGATAGGTTACAGCTTGCAGAAGAGGAGGGGGCTTAACAAGGAAAGGGTGGCTGCAGGTGACACAGTGTGAACCTAGGCTGCATTTCCTACCAGCAGCCCTTATTGGCTTTAAAATTTATGCTCTCTATAAGTTACACTGCCTATAACTACAGGTGGCCCTGGCATTTTTTTGTTTACCTGGTCTAAAAGGTAGAAATTAAATTTTTTCCCTCTGATGTTCCTGCCAGTTGCCCCTAGTTGAGGAAACCCTGCAGGCTTTTCTGGCTCTTTCAGTGCCACCTGTGATAGAGAATCTGGAACTGAAATGTAGCTAGCTGTTGCAGGACATAAAGAGACAGAAATCAGTTCTGTCTGTCATAACCTCATTGAGAGCTAAGAGGTGTCTGGTTTGTGTTTTCTATTCTGTTTTGGTGGGTTTTCATGCTGTGGCTCTCGTGCTAGCTGAGTGCTGTCGGTAGTACATAAATAGCTGTTTGTCCTGCCTTAGAGGAAATCTCTCCTGATGGGCACAGGCAGATCTGACTTCATTTGCACCAAAACACTGGGGCCGGAGTTGGAGGGGGCTGTGGCTCTGAGTCCCTCCCACATGCTGCCTTCCGCGAAAACACAACTTCCTCCCGTCGCCTGGCTGGCTGGCTGTGGGCCAGGCTCACCCTGAAAGCAGCCAAGCCCTGGTGGTGCCGCTCTGCTTTGCTAGGCCAAATATGTAGGCTAGCATACTGCATTTTCTTTATTACTGTCGTTACTTCTGTAGCAGAGGTCTAATTTACTCTTCTTTCTTCTCTGGTCTCATTAGCTGGTGTTACTCCCTTACTGCTTATTGGGGGCTAATTCTCTGTTCTGCTTAATAATGGAGGTTTTCAAAAGGAGAAACCATCTCAGATGTGCTTGTCCCTTCTCTTCTTTTTCAGAGCCTGTCCCTCAGCCAATCCTCAGTGCTGAATGCATGAATAAAACTGTATCTGTCAAGTGTGAAGTGAAGCACAAGACTAAAGACGAAACGTTTATGATGGAACTGACTCAAGATAACCACAAAAAAATCCAAAAGAATGCAACAAGGTTGGAATTGCACACATGGTATTCTGGGACGTTCAGATGCGTTGTTAAAAACCAAGTCAGCGAAAAAACAGCCGAAAAAGTAATTAAGTGCTCAGGTAAAAAATCTGTTTTTGCCAGAATCTGCTAGAGCGGACCCACAAAGCCTGCATGTATCTGTAGGACTGGTCTGGGTGCCAGGAGCATCCATGGTTCTTGGTACCCAATATTGTGAGTCTAACACCGCCACAGTTATTGGGTGCCAATGCTGCTGTGGTAGCCAGGATATGAGTCGTGCTTTCTGCTGGGCATTCCCCAGCCTTGTCACATCTCCACCCTCCCCACCCTGCTGCTGCCTGCCCCACTGCTACCCTTGTGGCATCCCTACTCTAACAGCAGGGAGGCCAAGCTGGGGGCAGTGGGATGTGAGGTGGGCCATGCTCCTCTTTTCCTGCGGCCAGTGGTGTTTGCCCCCATGCTCAGTGAGGCCTGGGGGTCACTGGAAGAGGGGGAGAGGTTCTTCTGGAGTCAAGAGCCTTGTGGGTGACAGAGAGGCCCCTGGGGCATACTGCAATGCTGCTTCCACTGGAGGTGGAGTCTGCTGGAGGAAACTGCAGCCTGCCAGTGAGATCAGGCTGGCTGAAGGGTGAATGAATGAGAGAGAGATTCTTGCTCATCCCATCATTTTCTCTCTCCCCTCCATCACTTCTGATTCTTCTTCCAAAAGTTGCCAGAGGTATCCTGACAGACTTTTTGGTGTCAGCATCCTGACAGACTCAAGTGGTGTGAACCATCACTAGTGGTAGACCAATGAAGTAAAGGAGAAAGCTGAGAGGTGGGCCTGAAAGTGTTTTAATCACACACAGCAGTCTGAAAAAGGCCGAAAGCACTTTCCCCCTCATTTTTATCCTCCTTTATTCCTTTAAAACTAACGGTACTTCCCAAAAGTTGACGTCAGTCAGTCAGTCCAAAGACAAAGAGTTGACTTCAATAAGTTAGTCTAAAACTACCCAAGCTATCACAACATAGATTAACAGTTTATTTTTGGAAAACATGGCTTGGGATCTTCTCCTATGTATGTGAAGCCATGACATTGATTTCAAGGGTTTTGCTCTTGATTTACATCCTTATGGCAGGAAAATCAGTTGCACATTATCTTTCTCCCCTCCATGATCATACCTATGAAGGGGGTGGTTGCCTGCTACCTGTGGATATGGATGGGTGCTCTCACAAGGAGAAGAATAAGCTGCTTGGACTCTCCAGCTTGGCCTAGAAATCAGGAGGGAGGTTATGGAGAATTCAGCTGAGCTTTAGGGCTGCATGGCTCAGATGAGCATGACTCAAACGTACCATGGATTTTCTTACTCACTTGAAATGTCATCTTTCTAAACCACAAACGCAGCAAAAGAGCTGGAGGAATTGCATTTAAAATTGATAGAATCATGATGAAAATTATTAAATAGGCAAAAGAAGTCATCGTTCTCCCCCGTAAAAGTTTTGAAAGTTATGGCAAAAAGAAGGGACAGATCATACTGGTATGACACTGGATGTGATGTTCAGTTCAAAGTTCAGATTTCCAGTGCAGTATTGGGGAAAAGTCCTTGAATTTGCTGGGCTTGGGTTCATCCCACCTAACTGAGTGCTTCACTTAAAGTACTTGTTTGTTCTAGATTCCCGCTAGAGCTAGTGGAGAGCGGGGATCTCGTGAAAGCTGGCTCAGTATTTCCAGTTTCCAGCTATTTCTGCCGCAACAAATTTAAGGAAAAGTCTGAGTCCCAAGGCCAGTCCATGATGTGAGACAGGAGAGAGCAAACCTTAATGTATAGAGGCCCTACTGAAGCGATCCAAGGTCTGCTCTGGCTGATTGAAGGGATAAGAGCTGAGGGATGGGGTGGCCTCTGCTCTTCCACACAGCCCTTGCCTCCTGAAGGATCCCCCTGATGCCTAAAATAGCTGAAAAAGGGTTGTTTTCTGCTGCATGAGTGCCTGATCTGATGGGCTGCACAGCCCCATTGGTGCTAGCATTGTGAAAGGGCTGGGGCATGGGATGTGGCATGGACTTTTGAGCCAGGTGTGAAAACATGCTGATGGATTAGGTCCATTTGAGGCAGAACAAACTAGCCCAAACATGTTGTCTTAATGAGGAAATGCTGCCTGAAGCTGGCCATCCCAGGGCACAAGCCAGGCAAGCATGGGCCTGCCTGAACTGCTGGTATAGGCAGGCATTGCCCATCAGCTAGATACTTTGACTTCCCTTCTTCTCACCCTTGAGAAGTGCTTTTCTTTCACCAGGTGAGTTGGGCAGGAAAGTTTGTTTCTTCTCAAATCATTAACAGAGAAATAAAATGTTTGCCACACTGGTCTTTAAAGCACAAATATAGCATTTCTCAGACACCAAAAAAACCACTAAAACCATGCAGCACTACCCTTCCTACTCAAACTAAAAACCCTTCAGACCTTTCTGTGTGGTGAGAAGACTGTACCAGCTCCATATTAGATAAAAAATCCCTCAGCTTGCAAACCTTCTTCCAACCCTGCTGCCCTCCATGGACATCTGGTCCTGCCTTCAAGGCCTATTGCCTTGAATTTTGACCTGGCAAGGCATACTTCAGATGGGCTTCAGCTCAGCTAACTTTTCATACAAGCATAACTATGTGTCATTCTGCCTGGGCTCACCTTATAGTTAGCTGGGAGAAACAGGCATGGAAAGGGCAAAATACACCTTGGTGTAACACTGGCAGCTAAAACAGGTGAGAAGAACCACATTACTGAGGGTACTTGTCTTTTTTTTCACTGGGGCAACCCAGGCTGATGGTGGCCTTTATACTGTAGACACCTTGGTTTTGGTTTCATCACTCTTTGCTCTCCATGTGCATGCCCAGTGAATGTTAAGGGTGTCATCTTCTTTGGAGCTTTGTCCCCCAAGATGCTGAGGAAGGTGCACTTCTGCTGGGTTCAGCTCCATGGTGTTTGTGCTCGGGCGTGAACACCAAATGCCAGGAGGACAGCCCAAGCAGGAGGTGGTAAAGAAAGGCTAGTGTCCAGCAAACTTTGTCTGACCAAAACAAGAAACTCTCACGAATTTTTGTGCACTGGGCAAACCCAACTCTCATTTTGAGGCTGTGGGATATTTGGTTATGTTCTTTTCCTTTTCATTATTTTTTAAAATTTGTGTACAGCCAAAAATTGAAGAGGAAATACCGATATACTATGAAGTAAGCTAGTCTCAGTGTTTCCTTAGTAGGAAGTACTTAGAGGGTTTCTTTTTGTTAGATGCTGAGCACTGCCTGGATGCTCATTGTCCTTAAAAGGGTCCATTGGTAGCAGGAACAGGGCATTTGAGGTAATGTAAATAAGATGTGCTGGCACACATAATGCTCTGGTTTCAATTTTCTGCAGAACTTGAATCCACCAGGGAGAAATAAAAATTCTCCACAATGAGGACCAGCAACTTTCTGCTGTGTATAAAGAAAAGGCAAAGGATAGGCTCTCTCGCTGGGGCTGCCTGTACAGTCAATAGAATAAAATACAGAATTCTAGGTAGACGTTGTGCAAGTTATTTCTTTCCCTCTAACATCTTCTTTCATTCCCTTAACTAGGCCAGATGGACCTTTATCTCATCTTAAGCATAGCAGGAGGTGCAATCTTCTTTGTCATCTTCATGGTTTTGCTTATTTATTGTATCAGGAAGAAGAAAGCAGAAAGGCTTGAAGACAATGGTAAGTGTTTAAGGGGCTTTATGTTGCTATCCAGACACCTAAAATCTTAGAGCTTCCATCTGACAGCACCCCTGTGGGCAGGAGCATGCTCTCTGCCTTGGCATGACCAAGAATCTGGTTTTGGCATATGGTGAATCTTGGCAGATTGGCTGGCATTGCCCGTTTCAGTTTCTGATAAATGCTTTGAACAAAAGACTTCTTGTTCTCAAGCCCTTTGATTTATTCATGGGGAAAGAACTGTTCCTCTAAAGCTCATCCAAGGCCACCAGTCATGAGCATCTGTGGGGCTAAAATACACAATCAGATATCCTGTCAGTAGATTTTTTTAAAATTAAATTTATATGTTGTCAAATTAGGATCCTTGAAATAATTAATCACATTTAGAAACATTGTAGATAGTGAGAAGGGGCAAGAAGGGCTCAGCTTTTCTGTGAGTTTCCTCAGGCATCTCACAGAACTTGTCCTCTCTATAAAACAATGTCCTTGGAGGCCTATCAACACTGGAGGTCCAACTTGGGCGCTTTAAAGAGTTGAGGTTTTCAGAGTGGACAGAGATTTCATGTGTTGTCCAAAACTCAAGATCATAGGAAATACGCTGCCAGAGTCTTCTCTGAGAGTGGGCTCTCAGTCTTGATGGAGAGGTTGCCTTGACTTACAACCTGGGAGTTGCTGCTGGTTTGGGTGGACAGAGGATACTGAGCTGCCACTCAGGAAGAGTTGTCTGGCCCACCTGGAAGGGGAGGCTAAAGCCAGGAGGGAGGTTGCCCTGGCAGTGAGGTTGTCCTGCAGCCAGGGGAGCATGGCAGTTAAAGGCTTGTTTCTATGTCCTGCTCCCACACACTGCGTCAGGCTTCCTGTATGGTCTCAAATAACAGCTAGTCTCTGTGTCAGTTGGTTCTCAAGTTACAAAATGGGAGTGAAAGGTCCTTTGTACACCCCAAAATCTTTGTCAAGATAAAGAGGGCAATGCCTGAAGTAAAACTCAGCTGATACCTCAAAGGTGCCAGTGGTCAGGCTGACAGCAAGGATGAGTGTGACCAGTCCCATGGCCGCGGGGAGGGCAACCTCACCACACCTGAGCATGGGTAACTTGCCATGGCCCTCCTGCTTCCCCTGAGATTACGACCATGAAGAATAGGCAAGTGTTTTCCTTGTTCTCTGGGAGAGCTCACCAGAGTGCAACCAGGAGATGTCATCTCAGAAGGCTTGCCATAGCCTGTGAGCACAACGCTGGAGTGAGCATAGTCACCTGAGTGTTATTTTATATTACGGCTGTTCTTGTCTGAGTGGGATACATTACTCCCTCAACTGTGCAGTGATAGCATATCCTCAATTCTTGGGTCTGGATTCAGCAAGAATTGAGAAAAAGAGAAGTCTGGGAAAATAAGAACTGATAAAGAATGAGAACTAATAAACTAAAAAGAGAACTAATTAACTAAAAAAGAGGGTGACGAGCTTCTTTAAAACAGTTTGGTGGTGCTTAAGGGCATTTCAGTGTCCCAAGACCTAAATCCCTCAATCCCTGAGCTAAACTGACTGACATTTCAGAAATGATGAGTTAGGGATCAAAAGTCAGCTGGCATGAATTTACTGCTTCTGCGTGTGGGGAAATTAATGCTGGGAAAATGGACCTCTGGCTTCCAGGTGACTGGACATCCCAGTACAGATAGTGGCAGGGTGGAGTGTTTTGATGTTGCTTCCTGGGGTTACATCTCACTTTCTCTTCAGTGGCCCGTTTCCAAAAGAGAACAGAGCTGCTCAGGCTGCAGGTGTCCATTGGTGATGACTGGCAAAGTCGGTTCCCCCAACGCAGAGAGGGCAGAGGTGCTCAGCTGCCCCAAACACCCCCAGGTGTCTGGACCTCAGTCAGGTAGCCAAAAAGCTTTTGGGTTTGCCTGGGGTGTGCAGGCGAAGCTGGTTTTGGTTGTTCTACTGGAGTAGCAGGAACACCTGAGAGTGACAGTGGGCTTCCAGGTGTGATCAATATTTGGCTTTTTCTTGCTTGGGCCAAGCAGTTTTCCCTAACTGTTCAACTTCTGCTTAGACTTGAGTACATGCCTGACTGCTGGGTCCTTCTGTCGTTGCAGATGAGGAGCGAACGATGCAGGCTCGCCAGGCGGGCAGGGAAATGGTGGTGCGGGAGCTCCCTCAGGTGCCATGCAATCCCACCCCGAAGCAGCTGCGTGTGCAGCAGCGGCCGCTGCCACAGCCCCAGGTGCAGCAGCAAGCACTGCCCCCACGGCCCAGGCCCCGCACTCAGCAGCGGACTCCAAACCACCCGAGAGAAAGACCTTGAACATCTGCCCTGGGAGGGATGGTGGACTCTCTGCTCCACCATTCACTGGGAGAAGAAAGTTTCCAATAGTTGGGAACCCCTCCTGCCCAGCCTTGCATAACGCTCAGCTATGAAATGGCAGCTTTCGTTGCAGAAAATTATAGAGAGCATCAAATGGGGATGAAAAGACCCAGTGGAGGAGATTCAAGGTGATGGGCATTCATCCCTGTGGCCATTTTTCTTCAAGTGTCTCCATGTTAGGGTATGGAGCATTGAGCCTTGAAACCTGTGTCTTCTGTGGTTCACTTGTTTTTACTGCACTTTGTTGTCTTCGTGCTTTTTGGATGGATTATAACAAGAAGAAGCTAAAGCACTAGTGAGATGACATGGGCCTAAGGATCTTACAGGGTTTTGTCACATACCTTTCCTTTCTCCTGCCACACATTAGGACAGCCTTCTGGCCTCAAATACATGACCTCCTGGATCAAAAATAGTTGTAATTAAATGCTTGTCTGAAGTTGAAAGTATTGGTGTCATCTAATTCAGAGAAGAAAATACTGAAAGGACATGTAAGAGCCTTGAAGAATCTGTGTGGGAAAAATGCAAGTGGGAAAGGAGTAAACTTTTCAGTTTCTCTACTGTGTTTAAAACAAGAAACCACAGGCTTAAACTGCAGCAAGAGAGTTAGGTCAGGATTTTTGGTTTGGGTTTTTTTTTTTTTTTTTTTGCAAACGAATCACTTAAATAGATTTCTGGGAGAGGATCTCCAGCACTGGAGGTTTCAAAGGGTGGATGAGGCAACCATCTGTAAGGCAACCTTGTTCTGCTGAGGGCCAGGGGAATGTGCTACATGGCCTCTCCAAGGACTGTTTCAGTTTTCTGTGAAAATTGGCAAATTGTGCTGGCAAATAAAATGAAAGTTTTTTCTCAGCATAGGTCTGTTTGGCTATCCAGACATTTTTTCATCATAGAAAAGGTCTGGTATCCATTGGCTCATGAAAAAAGTGTTACAAACAGCCAAGCGGTCTGATTACTAGTGGCATTGTCTGAATCGTCATGGCTTTGCATCATAGGGCCTCCTGCTGATGGTGAGGGACTGTGTCCCTTGATTCTGTTGGTAGGCACCTCATGTATAACCAGGTGATGGCAGAGAACTGCTGAGAGATGTCCCTCCCAAAGGGAGAGGTTGGACTGCAGTAACTGCACCTGCATCACCCTCCATGTGCTGGATAAACACTGCTCGCTCCTCTGGTCCTTGGAGATGTTCATAACTGCCTCTATAGAACAGATGCGGAGCTGAGAAAGGTCAGTGCTTTTTAGAAGAATGTCTAAATGGGTACACTGTCCCCATCTGGTGTAAGAGGCAGCACAGGTGGAGGAGGAGAGAACTGTGAGAGCCACAGAGCATGAGACATCCAGCTAACATGTTGCGTTAGGCAGAAGAACACATAGTACCTCTTTCAGGCCTGACTATCCTACACATGACAGGGGAGATAAAACAGTCATCCTTTGTTTCTCCTCAGAAATGTGACTATTTTTATCTGGTGGTACAAGGGCAGGGAAGTAACTTGTCAGGGAGAAGGAGGTCTCTGCCTTCTCCGGAGTTCAGTCACTTTGAACTCCAACCAGTGGACACAACCCTGGGAGCATCACTTGCTCTTGCCTTAGCTTTCTGCAGCTTGTTTTAGGGCTTTTGCTATTTAAAGTTGCATTTGGTAAACATTTCATGGTTTATTTTGTAACATATGCTATATCCCTGTAGTGAATGAATAAAGACAAGAGTGGGTGGAGAGGATTTTAGTTCACACCTGTGCTGGTACTTCAGTATCTGGATCTCACTTTGGTACAAAGGAGGCAAGAAAAACATTTTGGTCCCTGAGCCATGGAAACATGGATGCAGGAGGTTTCACACCGATCCCCGTGAGACACTGACTGCCACCTGAGTGCCAGCAGCTGGTGGGCTCAGGTCGGCGTGGGTGAGCACAGCTGCTTTGCCCACCTGCCTGCTGTGGCAGCACGCTCTGCCTGTCCTGTGTGGCTGGAGCTTTATTGGTGCCCTCTCCAGAGCAGCTGAGCTGGGACTCCTCTGTTGTTCCAGGAGCACTGGTCCTTCCTGGGAGACAGGGAGGCTTACTGGGACCTGAGGAAGATGGCCAGCTCCTCCTGGGACCCCCTTGCCACTGATAGTGCTGTCTGTGCCCTGGGGTTAACAGAGCTGCAGGGATGCTTTGGAGACGCTCCTTCCCCACGGCCAAGGCTTGGTGAGCTGCTGTCATGCCTCTGAGACACTCCCGGGCTTCCCACCAGCTGCTGCCCCAGGCCCTCCTCTGCCTGGGACTGGTGTTGGTGGGGTGACACTGTCCACAGCTCCTTGCAGGGGAGCACCGGTGCATGCGTGAGGTGGTGCCAGGGTGACTCTGGCTCAGTTCATTGTTCTTCTGGTAAGGAACTGCAGCATGAAGCTACGTCATGCTCTGGGTAGGAATGGGAGGCAAGAAGATTTTCTGCTGTTGGTCACAAACTGGGTCGAAACCTGCCCTCAAGACTGGGCTTGAGACTGCCCTGTGAACTGTGGAAACCTCTGCTGTCTCGGCTTAAGGTATGTGAGGGCTGTGCACACCCAAAATCTACCCTTGAATCCCCTTCCCGGGGAGAGGGGCTGCCAGCGGGCACCCTGAGTACAGGGCAGGCCAGAGGTCACAACAATAGGCATGAGTGAAGTGTGGAGGTCTGTGTTTTAGTACTGCCCTCTACCTGGCTGCCGTAACCATGGGCTGAGAGAAGCACTCAGCTTCAGTCAACTCACCGAGGTCTCCTCTGGGTTACTAGACTCTTTTCAGCTAAATGTTTCTCTTACATGCCAAGAGGCTCAAAGTTAAGTAAAAAGAGATGAATTTAACCCTGTTGGGTGGATTTGCACCAAAACACAGACCTCTGTCAGGCAGACAAGAAAATACTATGAGCACAGAATATCCCCATGCAATGGGAGTCTCATCAGGGCAATACTTGTTTTTGAATGATGTCTTTTTTTTGATAGTCACCATTGTTTTTGTGATGCCTCATGTTTGTTGCTGATGCACTGCAACAGATGATACTTGTACAGTCCTGAGTTCTACTTGGTGCCTACTTGAAAAGTCAGCAATTCTTCTGAATGTGTGTCACAGAGCGTTCAAATCTTGGGTTTTTATGCTGTAGAGGATGTTTCAGTTCTGGAAAATGAGCTGACAGTGAGACCTAAGAAATAACAGGAAGCTCTTGGCTCTGGTGATACTTGCTGCAACCTTTCTTTGTTCTTCTTTCATAGACACATCTACCAGTGAGTCACACAAGAAGAAGCATTTTTCCCCATTCTTCTTAAGGGGGATGATACAAGAGGGCTGACGAGCTGAGCCGTGCTCTGTAAGGACTTGTCCTCCCCAGTTGAAGAGATGCAGTTTCTGCTGCCCAGGTGTCAGCAGGGATCAGTTTTGCTCAGTGATGTTCTGCAGGGCCAGTGCTGAAGGAATGGGAGAAAAGTGCAACCCCGTGATCCAAGCAGGTCTGTAGTCGTGTTGTGGTCCTGCAGTGCTCGCCAGTTGTACAGGCTGAGTAGGCACCCCAAACAGCAATGGTTAATTGTATAGAAGATACAAATCTTCTATCCCAGTCTTAATCCATGTGACATCAGCAGCACTTGCTGCCCAAACTTGGCCTTTCTAGTAAAGTAGACAAGACCTGCTGGTATCTCATCTGGGTATTAGCCCATCCAGAGGGAGGCTCTCTTGCTGCTAGCACAGGCAGTACAGGAGCCAGCTAGATCATTTAATTTCTGAAATAAAACTCTGAGCTTGTGAAAGGTCAAATAGGAAACCATGACTAGTTCAAATGTCTTTCTTGGGATGCTTGCCAAAATGATGCTATGGGGAAAAGACACTGATTTCATCCTTATTCTGCAACAAATCTTCAGGCTCTGATGTGGAGATAAACCCCAGCTGGGACTATGTTGCCCATCAGCTCCCTCCTCCATTCTGACAGACAGGGCATCATTTCCTCAGTCATGCTGAAGCCTTACAAAATGCTTAAGAAATGCTGGGTTTGTCTTTTGAACTACAGTCGTTCATGGGGTGTGCTATGGGCAACAGACTGGGGCAGAGCTCAGCTAGGTCGGCAAGGTGCTCCACCAATTCTCCTTGCAGGTACTGGCTGTGCAGTGAGCAGGCTGGCATGGCTGTTACTTTCTGATCCCCAAACTGCCTGATGGTCACCCTGGGCCAGGAGGGACTGAGGGGCTTGTTCATGTGCTGCAAGTGATAATGTAAGAGGTCTGGCCTTGAGGCTTTTGGATAAGATCAGTTTCTAGTACCTATCAAGCTTGTGAAATAACCCTGCTTGGTGATCCTATCTCATGCTGTGGGAGGAAAGATAAGAGTTAATTGAAGGAGAGCACAGTAAGAGGCCCTGTGCCAATAAAGTGGCCTCCTGGCCTTCTCTCCCACCCTTATCTCAGAGGAGGGATGCCAAATCCAGCCTTCTTCTCTCCCTCTCCCCTAACAAAGTGCTCCTTCCCTCCCTGCAGGTGGGAGTTTTCGAAAGCACCTTCTCCCATCCTTGCAGCGTGGCTGCTGCCTTGAGCCATGGATCAGCAGAGGCCGTGGGAGCACTTTCCTCCTTCAGGGGTACAGTTTTAGCCTTTACCTTTGCAGGCCGTTGCCAGAGCAGCTGCTTGAGGGGCCTCTGATGCTCACCCCAAACTGAAATTCCCCTCTGCTCTGCTGCTGGAGAGCAGGAGAGATGCAGCTCCTCAGGCAGAGGGTGAAGTGGCTGTCCCAGTGCAGCTGGGGCAGATTTTCCATAGCTGGGCTCCAAGCATCTTCTGCCACGAAGGAAGCCACCCCTGACAAGTCTATCCTGAAGGACCAGAAAGGAGTCAATACCCTGACTGCCTCCCAGCTCCACTTTGGAGGGGAGTATGACAGTGAAAGTAAGAAACTGAGCAAAATTTCTCACCCTTTGTGGATTCTCCTGGCAGGGAAAAGGCAAACAACCCCAAGCTGGTGAGGATGCAAACCTACAGCCCCCTCACCAGAATGTCTCCTGCTTGGTAAGGGGGAGCTGTTCTCTCCCCAAGAACAGCAGGGACCCAGGTGAAGGAGCCTTCCCAAAGCCCACAGCATAGCAGCACAACACAGCTGCTGCTCCCCTTGACCTTCTGCTGGAACTGGGAAGGTGCAAAGGGGAGCTGTGGGGAGAGAGGAGCAGGCATATGAGGAGCTGCCTCACGTCAGGATCAGTATGGGCACCTGCCAGCTACTGCCCAGGGCTCCCCAGCTGGGATCTGGGGCAGAGAAAGAGGTCAGGGCCCAGCTGAGCAGGCCCAGGGAATAAGTCAGGCTCCGTGCATGCAGCACACTGTACAACAGGGCAGGTGGAGAGGGATGGGCAGGCACAGAAACAGCTGCTTGAGAAGATGAACTGGATGACCAGGAAGCAGGATTTGAGTTGTGTAACTTTCTCATGCTCGCAGTCCTGGGATGAGGCTTCTCTTTCTGTGCAGAGCTCACATCTGAACTGCGATTCACCCTTTGGGCAGGGCAAGCATGCGTTTTATGCCTTGCTGGGCCTCCTGCTTGCCCGTCCTTTTTTAATCGTCCTTTTTTAATCGCAGGACCAGCTGCCTTAGTCTCACCTCCTGTGACACTTCCTCAGGCAGTGCTGCTGAAGTGTTACTTTCTATTCTGGCTTTCCTCTCCTACAAAACACTCACTCTGGGCGGTTTATTTTTCCTCTTTGAACCACACCTCAGCACTCCACCTATGCACACATCAGCCTAAGAGCAGCATGTCTGACAAGAGGGACAACTTCCAAGGTGCCCCTGGTGGCTTCAGAGCATGGTTCCTCTTTGTCATGCCTGTCCTGGAAAGCCCCCTCCAGGCAACTTTGCTGTTGTCAGCCTTTGCCGGTGCCGTCGGGAATGATCTCTGTCTCCAAAAGGGTTGTAGAGGTCTTTGCTGACGCTGACTCCCCCTTTTCCAAGTCTCGCTGGTCATGAGGCGAGCGCCGTCCGCCCAGAGCCCATGGTGCCGGCAGGCCCTGCTCTCCCACCCTCGACACATGCATTGCCGGTGTTAAGTTGCTGGTTTGATCAAAGTACACACAGACAGAAGGAGTGGGCAAAGGCTAGGGCAGACAAATGACTAAGGCAATGTTGGATTTTGCCCACCTGCTTGTCTGCAGCACCGAACTCAATAGGCTACTGGTGCCTCGCGTGCCTCTGTTTTAGGTAATATTGTTAGACAATTTCTGCCTTCAGTGCATCTGAAATGTAGTCTTTGAGATAACAGGAAGAGATAACCCCACAACAGAGGTGCTATCTTCAGAGTAGTGCTCATTGGTTGCATTTCCCACACGCTTTCTCTGCCTACATAACAACAGCAGGCAAGCATTTTGGGTTGCTGCCTGGCCTCCCACACAAATACCCGCTTTTGTTTCCAGCCCTTCTGGGTGGCGTGGGGCAGGTGAGTGAGTGAGGTGCAAAGGCAGGTGGGTGTGAGCAGAGATGTGCACGAAACAAAACTGTCTGCAGGCATCCCCAAAGTGCATTTCTAGACTTACCACTCCCTGACAGAACAGTGAAATGGGGACAGGCGGTAAGGCCCGCACATTGGGATAACTAGCCCTTGAAGAGCCTCACGCTAAAATGTAATGCCTGTTGGGACAGTCTGGGACCGCTGCTGTTAGCAGCTGGAGTCAGACAAACCCCTCTTTCTCTGTTAAAGGCAAGGTGAGCTTTTCCGTGAAGAATGGGAATGAAATAAAGGGGTGCTTGTTTGCCAATGAGTTCCTATGTAAGGGTGCCTTGGTCTCCAGCTTTTCTTCCACAAAACACACATGCACCTCACTTGCTTCCATGATGGGCTCTTCCCAAAGCCTCTTGCAGTCCCTTACCCATTTCTCTGGGTGCCCCAGAGCCCCCTCTGTTTGCTGGCAGGTTCACTGGAGGGTCCTGCTGGGCAGAAGCTAAGCTCCCTGACCTGGCAAGGAGGTCTGTGCCATAGGGCAGGGGGCTGGGGGCTTGCCCTGCTCTGCTCTTACTCCTGACCTCTCATCTCACACTGATGGTGTGTCCTGTCCCTTGGTGGCTCTCTCTGCTCTGAGCACTAGGCAGATGGCAAACCTGGGAGAGCAAGGGTGGTCTGTAGGCTTGGGATGCTACTGTAATGCTCCTGTTTGTATTCCTGCAGGGAATGGAGCTCTGATTTCTCCTCTTGTCTGAGAAGGGAGTACTTGTAGGTATCAGTTTATGCTGGCATCACTGTTTTATTCCATTTCTACTTTCCTGGAGGTTTTACACCTGTTAAATGCACCACCTGAGGGAGCTGTGTCTCCGAGAAAGTCTGTATAATGCTGGGCTGTATGACCGACTGTACAGTCAACAGGCTGTACAACGCAGGGTGACGGCAAGGCCTGTGTGCTGCAGGCACACTGGTCACTGTAGTAGCCAAAACTTCAATTTTAGTTGTCTTCAATGTGATCTCAGTAGCCAGGGCCAGTGTGAGTGAATGGCAGAATGAGGATGTGGTTCCTATTGCAGGGGAAGTGCCTGTATCTCAAACCCCAAACTAACCAGCAAAACCTCCGACACCCTTTTGCTGAGCTTACAGTTTCTATAGAATCTATTTTTCTTTCAGCAATTTAAAAAAAGACAAGCTTAGCCAAAAACTAGCCATTGCAAAAGAGGAACCGTATAACATGATTTTTTTTAAAAAAGCACTGACAGGAAGGAGACATGTCTGCACAACAAGTGACTTGTAGGAGCCTTCCCTGTAGTGGAAATTAAATACTGAGTGTTGGAGGAGTTGCTGGGAATCCGAGGCTTCCAAAGGAAGATCTGTTTAATAAGGAAAAAGGGGTGGAAATAAATGGTGTCCCCACCCTCTTTCTTCATCAGACATCTCACCTTGCCTAGAAATTCAGGCTGCACATGGGCTGCCTAGTCTCATGCTGCAGAGAACAGCAAATATGACCCTGGCTAGTGCAAAGTACACTTCTTCTATCAGCCTCATTCTTGTCCATCCCACCCCTCTTCCTTGGCATCCCTGTACCACAGGGATGGCTTGCCTGGTGTATGTTCTATGGAAAAGGGGCTAGATATGTATGTCTCTGAATTTCAAATGTTACCTGCAGTAGACTTCTCTGTTGATGTTGGGAAGATCACATCAGGAAAATTGGGTCAGCTTTAGGAAAATCACCAAATTGCAGCTCTGAAGAGCCACAGATAGTGACAGGGTTAGAGGGGATGTCAACAAGTGAAGAGAGGCATTTCAAGATGGCAACTGTAAAAGAAATAGCTGTGAATGTCCTTTCTCTCAAAGCATCTGCGCTAGAGAAGAACATCTGTGACAGAGCACCTAAGGCAAATGCAGGCGTGATGTCTTATCTAGAGATGAAAACTGTATCACTACCGGTGGGCACCAAAGCAGCTGTCTCAACTGACTCAACGTATGTACACATATGTTAAGCAGCAAGAACTGTTGGCCCTCTGTCTTCCCTGAAGTTTTGAAGCACACATGCTTCTGAAGCCCTAATAAGCAATAGTACAGGATGGTTTACAGGCCTAGATTGACCAGAAAGGAAGCAAAAGCTCTGCTTCTCCAAGGTATAAAAAGAAGATGTTAAATCCTTTTGAAAAAAACTGCTGTAGGAAGGTGGGATGAAAGAAATGATGCAGACAATACTTCTCTGTGGGACAGGTGAGGCTTAGCCCAGCACTGCAGACTGCACTGCAGGCACCGACCCTCTGCGGGCTGAGCCTGGGGACAGGCATGGCTGCTGGGGCCTGACACACGTGGCTCATCTCTCATGTGGGACCCGGCTGTGCTGCACCTCCTCCCAGCTCGAAGTGTCATGCAGGTGTGTGAAGAGCAAGCGGATGGTCTCATGGGGGAGGCGCATCTTGGAAGCAGAAACTTGTCTGCAAATGGTGTGGCTCCCAGCCAGGAACCCAGTCCATGGATCTCTGCCGTGGGTCTTTTGGCAGCTTTGGCAAGCTGGACACCTAGGTACTGCCACCTTAGGGTCACCCTTTATTCAGTACAACCCAGAGTGGGCCAGGATGGATGCCCTACCTAAAACATGCCCCTGAAGGTGTTTCCTGGGGAACCTACGTGCATGAAGTGTGGGATTTTGTGCTATGCCTGTTTTACACTCAGAGCTGGCCCTTTCCAGTGGTCCTGGGCTAAAGTCTCTACCTTGGGTGGTGAACAGCATGGCTGGAGGAGGGGACACAAAGCTGGAGCCACGCTCAGGGAGCAGCTAGGCCATTGCTGCTCAGGGAACTGACAGCTGCTTGGTCTCACCAGAGGAGAAGGGAAATTTGTGGACTGGCCATACAATGATGACAACAGTTTAGGGATGCTCTATTTAAGCTCAGCACCTGTTAGCCAGCTTCTGGTGCACACCTCTAGGTGGGGAAGGCAGTTTACAGCACAGAACTACCTATCAGCTCCTGTACAAAACCCTGTCCTGCAGGATTTGGCCCAAGTGCTTCATTCAGCTGCACTATCAGGTGTCTCCAGGGCTAAGAAGTGGAGGCAGCAGGCGCTCTGCCTGCAGCAGCCTGCTTGGTGCTGGTGAGAGCACGGGGTGCACAAGAACATGTTGGTGCTGTCATCTAGTGGGACTACATGAGCACAGCCCAGCCATGGCTCTGTGCCCTTCCTACCATGCCTTTTACTCCTCCCTTGCGCTAATTTACATCCCGACTAATAGGCCTGGGAGTATTTTGGGGCCATAAGGCTTTTCCCAAGAATAGGCAGCGGAAAAGCTGTTATTGTTATAGGCTTCATACACAGGTTTTATCACACTTGTGTATCCCAGGCTAGGCTTAAAGGGACCTCATGCAAACTTGTGAACTCAGCTGGTTGTCATGTACCTCCCCCCAGTAGAGTGTATTTTGTGCCTGTAAAAGAGATCAGCCCAATACACAAAGAGCATAATGGTTAATTGACCATCTAATTTAGATCTTGTTTTGCACCCAAGGAGATCTGAACGGTCAAGGCTAGAGACTTCTCTTAAACACTTGATTTCTGTTATTTGTATTCAAAACACAACATCAGTCGCTACTGTTTGTGAGATCTGCTACAATCAAGTTCAAGTTTTGGTTCCTCTTGCAGCTTCTCAGACATGTTCTGTCACTTACACAACACGTGGCAAACCTCCCTGTTGCCTGCCTCAAATTTTCCCAGGGGGTACATTGAGATGACTTGTCTTCTGGAAGACAAGAACCAGTGTCAGAGATGCAGTATTTGGGATGTGTTCGAGGCTGAGTGGCAACAGAATGGCAGAGGTGGGAATTGGGCCTTGCAGCACATTTTATGTCTTTCCTGGCCTCTAATGGCTTTGTCCTGTAAGTGCCTCCTCGTTCCTCACACAGCAAAGGGACTGCTGGAAAATCTGATGCTGCTAATTCTGGTGGAGGAACTGGAACGTGAACTGCAGCCTGGGCAGGGGGCAACAGGGAACCGAAAGCAGTCTCCCAAATGAGAGGAGTTGGCATGTTTTTGTTTTTAAAGATGCAGGGATTTCTTAGCTGTATTTTAAATAGAACAGCCCAGGTTGGAAGAGACTTCAGAGATCCTCTGGTCCAACCTTTTGTGGGAAAGGGAGCCTAGATGAGATTATCTGACACCCTATCCAGTCATGTCTTGAAAACCTCCAGTGATGGGGACTCCACCACATCCGTGGGGAGGCTGTGCCAGTGATTGATTGTTTTCACTGTGAAAAATTTATTTCTTGTATCAAGATGAAATCTCTCCTGATGCAACTTGTACCCATTGCCATGTGGCTCATAACCATGTGGCTCCTTGCGGTTTAGGTTGAAATCCTTCATCTTTCTATCTCAGAAACACTTCTGTTCATGTGTGATGGAGGCTGGTGTCCTGAAGGAAACACAGCTATGAAGGCACGTGTCTCTGTTGGTCCCCATTCATGCTGTCCTTCTCTACCTTCCTTCCCACCCTTCTCCTAGTCTTTTTCAGGAAGCACATTAACATCTTCTTAAGTACAGTAAGTGTTCAATTTCTAAAGGACTCGTCGCTTAATATCTCTTATTCTCTTCTGCTGCGTAAGGCACTCCTTGACCCTGGTGAGCCATTCCAGCTCATGGTGGTGGCTGTGGCGGCTGCAGAAGCTCAGCGGTGCCAGCTGATGGTGAGTAGGGGAAGGGCCTGGCGGGATTCCCCTTCCACACGTGGGGATGATATGGGGGTCAGGGGAAAAAAAAAAAAGCCCCAAACACATTTGCTCGCAGAAGATTGGTTTTGGTGAAAGCTGCCAAAAGGTGACTGTGCTGTGCCAGAGGGCAGCCGAGGAGAAACCCCAGCGAGGCCAGAAGAGGGCACCTGAAAACTGCTGGTTTGTGCACGGCTGAGTCTGCTGTTGGGCTCTTCCCTCTCCTTTTTTTTTTTTTCTTTCCTTTCCGCCTCCCCCCCCCCCCCCCCCCCCCCCCCTTTCCTTTGCACAAACCCCGAGAGCCGTTTTCATCTTCCTGGGAATTCGCTGCTTTGTGGCACGAAAGTAGAGCACAAAGCCCCGCTCGGTGTGCGTCTCTCCCGCCTGCATCCAGCCCCCACTCCCCTCCTCTGTTGCCCCAAATTCTCTCCCCTGTTCCACACACAGGCCCATGCCCGCACCCACCAATTTGCTCAGCTACAAATCACACGGGCATGTGCAAATATATTGTAACCACACAACAATCCAGGGGCCAAAACCACATCTGTTTGTTTTTTTGTTGTTTTGTTTTTTTTTTTTTCCCCTGAAAAGCTCCCTGAAACAGGCAGATTTCAGTAAAACAGCACCTGTGTTCAAACCACAGTGGGGTCTGGAGGAAGGAAAAAACCACCCCACCTCAGCAAGCAAGAATGTCAAATTACAAGCTCGACTGTCTTTCTGAGACGCCACTGCACGCTGGCCCTCTTTCTGCTAATACTGGTTAAATGTTGCTCCTTGAAAAGTCTGGTTTTCCGAAGGCTGAAAACACTCAGCCAGAGATCTTGCACATCAAGACTTCAAATCAAAGGTGCTGAGCCTGAGAAATGTAGGGAGCGCAGCTGTGCTGAGGGGTGGCAGGGTGCAACACCAGTATCACCCAGTTTATAAAGCTCCTGGGGTTTGTTCAGAGTGAATTTTGACACGTGCCGTCAGAGCACAGCATCCCTGCCACGCTTCCCTTCTGGGAGCGTGAGCATCCCATGGTCTTTCCCTCTCGTGTGCAGAGATGCATTCCTTTCACCCCCCAGCCCCCAAATATGTGCTGTTTCCTCCTTGCTTCTCGTGGGTGCTTGCAGATTCAAGCATGAAATCTCTACCAACAAATGCTTTTTACATGCTCTGCTGCGTGGCTTTGCTGTATACACTTATGCCCTAATTGCATCACTTCCCTGCAACTCCCTTCCTCAGGTGAGCACCCTGCTCTTTTAGTCAGCACATGCACATTTCATGCTCTATAGCTGTGCCCAGATAACCCACATATAACTCACACTTACGTGTACATCTCCACTTTTTAGGCACAGAGGCACTGACTGCTCTGTAATAAAGTCATACTACACACCGTGTATTTACAAGCACCTTTTCCACATAGTCTGTAGAACTTCAAGTATAAATATACTGATTTTCTTTGCACAGACACACATGCACACACTTATTTTCCTTTCTCTGGAACAGACAAGGCTTTGTTGTTAGGCTGTCTCTGCTCCTCTGGTCTTTCTTTCCCCCCCTGTGTCTGACTCTGTTTTCCCTAATGCCTGTCTCTCCTGCTTGTTGAGGCTGTCAAGTAAGCTGCAAGGTGCAGCAGATGAGCTGCTTGAAGTAATGTTTGTGCAAGGCCTTTTCCTGAGGCGATGCGCGGCTTGTTAAAACGGGCTTCGTGTGTTCTCTCTCTGAATCCTCCCTACCCCATTATAAGGGTACAAAATGCAGTATATTGATGAAACATTTTTCCTCCCGTGGGACACTGTGCTGTGGGGGCGAGGGACTGGGCTCCTCCTCGGGGAAGTGCAGTATCTCTTCCATCGCTGTTGCAATAACAAAACCCCCGACAACCGCTCTTGTGAACACCCTGCTCTTGCCAGGACAGGCTGGGCGGCCGCATCCAGCCTGCCTAGGCTCGCCCGCACGCCTTGGCCCCGGGCGATGCGCTGCCGCCCCGTTCGTTTGACGGGTGGGTTGCTTGTATGATGGAGCTGAGGGAGCAGCAGCAAGCTGGGGTGCAGCAAGTGGTGGGGGTGAGTGACGTGGGCTCTTGGGCAGCCAGGAGGGGTTTCAGGGTGGCTTGCTGGCATCAGCAAAGGCTTGCAGCTTTTGGGAGAGCACACTTGTGGTAGGGGGTCCCTGTTACTGGAGTAGGGGCAGGTAGCCAGGCTGTGCTGCACAGCAGCATCAGGGAAGGGGAGGTGGCGAGGATCTTCCCTCACCCCCACGCTGGGTACTCAGCACTGCTCTCCAGCCATTCCTGGGGACATTTCTTGCATGTTGCTTGCATGGTCTGCCCAGGGCTTTCAAGACACAGTCTTGCTGGAGCTTTTGCAAGTGGTGGAGTGCCCCTGTCCCTGCTCCTCAGCCTGTGCTCTGGGGAAAGGGCTTTAGCCCCAGCCATATTTCAGGTGCTTTCTCAGCTGTGTTGTGCATTTAAATAACAGCTTCCTGCTGCTTGGAGTGAGTTCTCTTGGGCTGAGAGAGTGAGGTTGTAAGAAGGAGTAGGGGTGATACTGAGTGGTAAGTGTTGGCTCTGTGAGATTTGCTCAGTGCAAAAGCAGCTTCTGGATTTGCACATACCTGAACACTAGCAGTGTCCTGTCCCAGTGCTAAGCAAAAGGAGCCGTGCCAAGCATCTCTCCATCTTCTCTGTCTACATTGACCCCAAATGCATCTGTGTGTTGTGGGAGGCTCTGCTGAAGCAGGATGAATGGATGCTAACTCAGCTAAAAGGGATGTGGTGTGGGAGGGAGCTCTGCTTTTGAGGATGCCTCTTTGACTCCACTGGTGAAGGCAGGCCAGGCTCTGTGATGCCCTGAGGGTGGTAGCACCTCGCTCTAAACAGCCTTGAGGCCTTGAGAGCAACACTGGTGGCAGACCTTTGGATGAAATACATTCAAAGACATCTCACTGAGAAGCTGGCTTCCACTGGCTTGTCCTGGCAGTGCTGTGCCAGCAGCCCCCTTGATGCTGAACCCAGTTTCCTCCCCTGCTGGTCTTGGGCTCCTGGGTCTCTCACTGGGGTTAGAGTCCTAAACTTGTCATGTGCTATTCACTTTTTTGCCCTTTCTTATTTATTTTTTTGTGTTCAGAACAGACATGAAGCAGGAAGCAATGTCCAGCAGATGTATTGCCTGTCCTGTGTGGTCTTCCCAGGACAGCCTACTCCTCGGAGCAGTGACACCAGTGCTATTTCCAATCACTTCTCTCTTTTCATCCCTTCATTGCAACCTTGTGGTGAGTCAGAACAGTTATATTTATGTCTAAAAGAGCCAGGTTTTGTGTAAGTTATTTTATTTTTCAGCAATCTCTCTCATCTGCTTAGTCAGGGGCTGGCAGCCCCCATGGTGGGGAGTATCTCCAGCTCATTTTGCTCCACGGCTCCATTTGCCTCTTGCACAGGGTTCCCAGCCCAACCAAAGACAGGAGCCAAATATATCTCGTGCACAGTAGAGCAATGGCTCCAGTTCCCCACCCCCAGCAGCTTGCTGACCTGGAGACCTCTGGGCATAAACAAAGTACACTGTTAGTGGAAAATTGGTGCAGCCCCCATAAAGTCCTTAGGAAACATGTGAGCCCGGATGGAGCCAGCTGTTCTGCGTGGGAAGGCGAGAGGTTAGCCCAGATGATGCGGAAGAGAAAGGCAAGCCAGAGCTGGAGCACATTATTTGTCTTGTGGCCGAGAAGATGAGTGGCTTGGGCTGGATGTGGGTGAATGGCGCTCGGCCACGTTTTGAGGAGTGACCTCCAAGGCAAACTGAAAAAGCCATAGATGTCAGCTCTTGTGAAAAGGATGTTGGAAACCCCACAGCCCCGGGAGGCTGATAGTGCAGTGTATTTCTATTTGTAACCATTAGCTGGGTCTTTGCACAAGCTTACTGTCACCTGCAGTTTTATCTTCACAGTGGGAGGCGCAAAGCCAGTAAGGGGGCAGTTGCATGTGCTGTCTACTGCACAGCTCCTCCCTTTGCTTGTGGACTGATATCATGTGATAGATAAGCATCCTGGCTACCCAAGGAGAAAAGATCTCTTCTGTACAACCTGTTGCGTCCGGTGATTCAGGTTGCAAAGGTTGTTTCAAACACAATCTATGTTCTGGGGTCTGGGATGGATGTGACTATGGATTCTGCGAAACACATGTGTTGAGCAGGGCGATTTGTTAGTGCTAATGGGGAGGCCATAGCTTTTTAGCCTCATGCTGAAATCTGACTGGGCTCTGTATGTGCATGTTGGGGGTAATCTGGACTCACACACTGAAAGCCCTCCCTCATACCACTGCCATAGATTTGAGACTCAAAGAAGAGGGTGAGGCAGCATCCTCTTTGTGAAGTGAGTTGAAATGGTCCAGTTTTCCTTCAGAAGTTTCTGAGTAACCAGCCATGTTAACACAGCTGCAGCTGTGTCTCCACAGGGATGTTGTTTTTTCAAACTGAAACCAAGAACAATTCCCTCAAAGATGCACTGAGGGTAGGAGTGATTATGCTGGAAGGAGCAGTGTTGTCGCTTGAGTGGTGCTTTGGCTCAGAACTCCTTCCTCAAAATTGGAGAACCGTAGGATCAAAGCTTAATTTAGGCTGGAAGTGATGCCCCTGGAGGCCATCTAGTCCAAGTTCCAATGAACCCCTGAATGAAGCAGATAGACTGTGAAGCATTGTCTTGTTGCTGAGTAGAGAAACTTTGGAAATAAATCTTGACTTGTTGGGTTTCAGTGGGACTTTTGCAGTAATGTAAGAGGTGTCAGGGGTTTGTCTTGGCTGTAGATAGCATCCAGACTCTTGGATGCCCATGTAACCCTCCAGAAAGGTGGTGGTGCTTGTCCAAGCACAATCCCTCACTTCATCATGGATAACACTGCTGCCTTCACCATTCCCTGCTGTATCTGGCTGGGACAGTATGCTCTGGGCCCATCACTGTGGTTGTGCTCTCCTTGCTTTGACTGGGTAAATAATGGCCTCTTTCCCCTTCTGCAGTGACTGTATGTCAGTGCAGTGAAGGAAACACAAGGGCTGCATCACACGCTGCTTTAGCCCCCCTGATGAAGGGATGGTAGGAATGTGGTGTGTGGGGCAGGCATGCGTGGACCCAGAAGCAGACCAGCTGGGAGAAGGCCATCTTTGACATCTTGCAGCTTTACGCAGGTGGTGGTTTTGCCTTGCTGCTCCCTATTCCTGATGGTGATCTGCACACCTCTCCTCCCACCTTTTTGCAGCCAGGAGAAGAAAGGAAGATGCTTAAAAACCTGTGTCTTTAAAAAGCAGATGCTCCTTGTAGCTAGAAGCAGTCATGCCCTGTTGTACCCTTGGTAGAAGGTGTATCTTGTCACACAGAAGGTTATTGTGTCCAGCGTTTCTGCTCTCTGGGTCTCTGAGCATGTGCTCTCAGGGGCCCAAACCCTTCCCCAGACCTCCCAGGTTTGCATGAGTTTGCAGCTGTGCTTCCTGCTACTGGTTGGTCTGGATGTACAAAGGGAACAAATGTTGGATGTTATTTAGCACTTCAGTCAGGTCGTGCTGCAGCCAGGAAGCGCAATAGCTTGTAATGGAGAACATATGGAATCTCACGCAAACACACTCACTCGCTCTGTCCTTGTTTCCCTGCCTGTAAAATGGAAATAATAATTCAGTATCTCAAAGAAGAGTTGTGGGGGGTTTGCTTAACAAATTAAGATTTGCGAGACACTCACAGTCCTTCATCCAGAAGGGGTGACAGGAGGGTGTTGGGTTTTTAATTGCAGGAGCATTGCCAGTCTGTCTCCTTCCCTCGCACCCGATGAAAAGAAGATGCTGGGTGGCCTGTTATGAATGGCAGGCTGTGGTGCACGGGCCCCTCAGTGGCCCCTGAGGACACGGGGACCTCTGGGGATCCTGCTGTACTGGATGGGGACAGAGCAGTGGAGCGACCCACCTGTGTCCATCTGGTGATGGCTACCCCACAGCCCTTGCGGTGACAGTACCCGAGGCGTGATCAGTCCCGCTCGGGGGTGTTGGATGATTTCTCTGGCCCTGTCGTCCATGTAGATGACTGGGTCTGTTTCTCACTGGTTGTGTGGAAAACTGGTACCGTCCCATGCAGCCGTCCTTGCACACATGCTGACTCCAAGAGCGGTAGCATTGAAAAATGTCCCCACAGATAAGAATATTTCCCCAGATAATAACATAAAGTAAAAGCAAGAGACTATTTATTTATTTTTTCCTCTTCCACCTCCTTTTTTTTTTTAGTGAGGCTTTTTATTTTGCCTTCAAGGAAAGCAGTACATATCTTTATCTTAGAACTGTTTTTAAAAAATCATTTTCCTTTTCCATACTGACCTTTCTGAGGCAGATGAAAGGAACAGCCTTTAGAGAAGAAAGCTGGGTAAGGCAGAAACCCCTCCTCTTCCTCATCCTCATCCAGGGCACTGTGTCCTTGTTCCCTCCATTCTTCACTCTTGGCGTTGGTTTCTAGGGGAGGAGGGCATCAGCTCTGTTCTGTTTCCTGATTGACAGGCTCTCACACACACACGGGTTGGTTGATGTTTTCTCCTCCTGAGCCCAGAACACTGATGTGACGAGCTTGAGGCTCAAGACCTTTCAAGAGTGAAAGTCTGGGCTCCCGTAACACAGGAGGTCCTCTCCAGTCTTCTGTGGCAGGGGTTGTAAGTCGTCCTCCTGGTGCCCAAAGCCACCTGAGAAGCAGGGTGGCTGAGCTGCACTGTGACCGGTGGTGTTTGCATTTGGTCAGGGCGAGACCATGTCCCCCAGTATTTCAGTATGGCCTGAAAACCTGGGAAATTGTCCCTGAAACCCCAGCTGCTGCTACCTGGCCAGGGAAACCAAATGACTGGGAGAGCTCCCCGGGGCCAGCAGTGTGAAAGAAGGTCCCTGGCAGCCCCCCCTGAGAGGCAGGGTTGGAGCCGGCACTGTTGCCAGGCCAGGAACTCATCCTGGCAATCCTGCACAGTAGCTGGTGAAAATCTGTCAAAGCTGAGATGCACTGAGCAAACCAGCTCGCCAGTAAATGAAGTGGCACTTTTCCAGAGAAATTTTCGCTCAGCAGAAACTGTGCGGCTGCATCTGATATGGACTCTGTAAATGGCCATTAGCCTGTTGCAGATGAGAGCAATATAATTGAATTTAAGGAAAAGGTTTAGGAGGGAATAAACCTTTTATTTTGCATAGTTTCCCAGAAACTTTTTTTTTTTTTCTCCAGTTGATAGCTGACAATGTCAATAGGTTGCAGTTAATACATGGAGACAAAAATAAGAACCAAGGGAGGGCAAATGAGAAAGAAAACTAGGGATGTCCATCTTCACTAGAGCTGGGTGTATGTAGCAATAAACGTTCACAAAATGTGCTTGTGAATAAAACATGCAGCCTGTCTTCCTTAGCGATTGTGACCCATTTTATTCCCAAGCACTCTGTTGAAAAAAAAAATTTCTATCCACAAAGATGTTCACGAAAGCAAGCTATCTTTTAGAGTAATGTGAATAAATATAATTGAATGCTCAGGCTGGCGTTATTCTCAAAGCCATTTTGAAGAGCCCTATCAGTTGCATAATAGGCTCGTGGAACAATTCGACATGATTGCAAGTAACTGGCGATGAGGAGAGGATGTTTCTCCCGTGTATGAAGCATGGTGCCTAGCTAGAAGCGATACAGGATGACTTACATGACCAATGGCAAAATGTAAATGGTGAGTGAGGAGTAGGATATTTTCAGCAAAAAGGTCCCAACTAAGCCATATGTTAAAATGCCTTCACGCAAACTGCTTGTCACAGCCATCTGAAAAGCAATCCTGTCTGTAAGTAGACAGGCTGCTGGCTGATAATTCGGGGACAGATAACGGAGCTGCGTTTGTCGGAGGATTTATCTGCAGTGAGCAATTTGATCAGCTTTAATCATATGTGACAGCAATGTGAAGTGCAAAGTTGTGGTCAATCAGTTTGAATTAATCCCTCCATCAATGTCACTGAACCGAAGATTGGGGCAAGTTGGTGTTATTTTCTTGCTTAGCCCATGACCAAGAGGAACGGCTCTCCCTGCCTACAGGTATCCCCACCTTTCCTGCACTGGCCTACATTCCTCTTCGGGAGCCTTCCCTGCCCACTGTATCGAAGGTGGAGAAGGAAATGCGCTATCAGTTCACACAGAGTCCATTCACCCCTAGCTGTTGCAAAGTCCTCTCCGGTGAGTTTTTCATTTTTTTCTGTGTATAGCAGCAAGTTGCATTTCATATGCCCAAAACGCCTGGGATTTCCCGGCGTCTCCCGGATGGCTATTACACATTAAACTATAATTGCACCGTCAGGGAGTTTTCCTTTCTGATGGTCTGCCAACACGTTCCCTTTGAAAAAATTATATCTATCGAGGTTAGCAGCTTGGGCAGGAAATAATCCAGACAAATGCAGGCTGCCCCATCTTTGGGCCAATTAATCTGAAACAGATACAGTGAGAGGGTGATAGCGGAAATGCTGAATGAGATCTGTGGGGAGCAGACAGCAATTTAGCTGGGCTGTAAACTTGCAATTCAGATGCTGGCAGCAGCACTCAGTGATTATGGGCCACGGAGAGGGCAGAGGAGGACTCTGATGCAGTGGGTGAGGGATGATGCATCTGCGGGCAGCACCTACAACGTTGTGCACTTCAGGCATCCCAGGGCCAGCTCTGTATTGACAAACTGCTAGTTATTTCTAGAGGAAAAGGCTAGCAAAGCTGCGAGGTTAGATTAGCATTCTGGTGGAAATAACGTATTGGTAAAGTGCAGGAGGTAAGCCTGCTTTGCTTGGACCCCTACCCAGGAAACAGTTTCCCGTGCAGTGCAGCACAGGCTGAAGGGCTGCCCCACACAGGGGCCGGATCTTGGTAATGCAGAGAGCATCCGTGGAAAATTCAGAAGGGCACTTTTTGGGCAGAAACACTTGTAGAAGGCTGGGCGGCTGCCTGGATGGAGCAGTGTGGACCACAGCAGAGCCCACGGGTAGGAAAGTTGTGAACACTTCATTCCTCTGCTCTGGAAACTCAGCAGAGTCTGCTGCAGCTGGCAATTCCTGGCAACCCCCTGGCAGGATGATAAATTAAGAAAACATGAACTAACTCAAAACATGGCAAAGTGAAGATGAAAAGCTGTGTATTAAATTTTCTTTACTCCATCTATGAGGATTTCAGACTTTTTGGCTTAGAAAGGAATGAAAAATTGTTCTGAATGCTTCATTTTGACAACACTGAAATGAAACCTTTTAGCTGCCTTAAGAGTCGGTTGGTCACTCTCTTTTGTTTTTAACATGAACAGCTATGCAGGTTGTGATAAGCCCATGAAGGTTTTGGTGCCATTAAATCTGAATCTATGTTGGAAAAAGCATTACCAGTTGTATTCAGGTGCAGCATCAGCCTGTCGCCAGTAGTAAAGGGGGGGCCATAGCATGGGGCATGACTTTTTCCAAGGAGTGCCATGAAGGCTGTGATAAGCTTAGTAGAAATCTGATGAACATTAATCAATGGGGGAGGAATGTGCCAAAGAAAGATTTGGTAGTGAGGTCTAATAGTAAGAAGATTACCCTGAAATAATGAATGCCTTTGCACTACAAATTGATTTGGAAAAAAAAAGTTTTAACTCATTCTCTCTCTCTCTCTCTCTCCTGTTTGACTTGTAGTTATAATGCAAATAACACAGTATCTGTCAACCCTCTCTCAGAGGCTCTTCTTCCGTTCCTGACCCCACCTTAGGAAAAAACCTCAAAGCAAAACCAGAAAACCTTAGACAAAAACGTTCAGGAATGGGTAACAAGCAATATTTTTATATAGATTTCAGTCCTGCTAGTTGTGCTATTTGAGAATGAATTGGATGCAGCAGGGCGGTCAGCAAGAGCTGTTGTTTATAGCCACTCTCCTTCAGGATACATATAAAAAACCCCAAATACATTCCCTTTATGAAATACATAGCTGAAATGACAGGAGCTGCTATCCAAATTGCAAGCAGTACAAAAGGTGGGTCAGGTATTTGAGCTATGGGAAGAGAGGTGTGACCACAGAAGAGAGTAACTGAGTGTAAGCACAGGAGACCAGTGCAGAGCAAGGGAGGGAGCTGTATCATTTTGTGCAGGAAAGCCACACAAATATCACAGCAGCAGATAAAGGAGGATGTAAGCAAACATCAAAGAAGGGCTTGTAACATCACTTTATAGTTTTAGGGGAAACGAGCCTGAAATAGTGAATGGGAAATCTCTCCTTTGTTTCCCTTCTGTATTAGGAAAACAGGCTTTACAGTTGCTTGCATCCTCAGTTCTTCTTCCAAGGAGAGAAAGACATCCCCTGTAAGCGGCTCGCTGTGTGCCCTGCTGCAGGACAAGCAGGCTGTGAGGGCATGGCAGCAGGAGAGTGATGAGGGGCAGCTGGGGCACTCATTTTCTCTCTAACCCTCTGCTCCTCAGTTGCTCAAAACGTTTGTCTTTCAAGTAATGGTCACTGTTCCAGCCTGGGTCTGTGAAGAGAGGTTGCTTTCTCTGGAAAATGGGAAGAAATGTGGTTCAACTAATTATTAGGAAGAAAGTAGGGATGGTCTCAGCAGCCTTTTGGCCAAAACCTGGGAGAATGAAAGGTTGAAATTAGGCAGAGAAGTAACTGCTGCTATGAAGAGCTTTCTCAACTTATGCCAGCAAAGTTGGCTTTCTTTTGAGCTCATTTTGATTGCTTTAAAATCATGTACTGTGCTTGCACGGTACTTTTTTGTGTGTCTAAGCTCTCAAAGTGAGCAGCTGAACAAGGCTTTGCAGTCTGCATGAGTGGCTGATTTCCCTGCACAGTGACAAGTCTGGTTAAATGTATCGTGGGCTGCGCACAATGGGCACAGAGCCCTGGTCTGACCCTCTGCAGAGCTTGAAGAGGGGCAGAGGACCCTGTACTGCAGCTGGTTGGTGCTTGTTAGAGATGAAGAGCGTGCTGCTGAAATGGCTGGCAGGACAGCTGGGGGAGATGCCCTTCCCTAGGGCTTTAGCAGCCCTACAGCTGCTAGTGGTCCTGGAGAACTCCTCCTAGACCTTTCGGGGAAATGAGGTGGGCAAGAGGTACAAAAGCCAAAGCACTGGGAGATGGTAAAGCATGTGGGATATTCTGCTCTTTGAGCAAACGGGCATGAAATCCACAGCTACTTCTCGTAGGCAGCAGTGCTTCAGAAACCTGCAGAACAAAGCTCCTATTTTACTTCTGCTTTGCTTTAAAGACAAAAATAAAACAAGCCTTCCCTTCCTCACGAACTAGAGAAAACTGTAGAAATGGACACTGAGGGGAATGACTGCCTTCTCCGGGCTGGGAGGCAGGATTTCTAGCTGGGGCGGGTAGGGGGGCAGCCGTAGGGAACAAGTGACTTGCCCGAGCCATGGAGTGCTGCTAGCCTGAGGCTGCACCCAAGCGCCTTGCTCGCACGCTGCCCATCTCACCCCACAGGGACGCAGCGCCTGAGTCAGCCCCGTCTCTCTCTGTGCAAGTGCTGGTGTGTCAGCATCTGCTATAGTCATTAAATCCATTAGCCCCCGGGCGCCCCATAAGCTGCCCACTGCCGGCCCCCCATAGACAGCAGCTTCATGCATGTGGCCATTGTCAGCCCCCCAGACAAGGGGGGGAAGGAGGTCAGGCCCAACCCAGGAGTTTCTGGGTGCAGCAAGGAGGGGGACAAGCAGAAACGGGGGTGAGGCCAGAGGGGAGTGGCAAGGGGAAGAAACAAACCTGTCCTGCTCTTGGAGAGTGTGTGGAGGTGTGTGGGGAGGGAAAGTGGATGCCCCCCCGGTGCCCCCCAAGAGCTGGGGTAGGCCACATTTTTTCTACCCAACAGATCAGCACAGAAATCCCTACCAGAGCCAGTCCTTTTGGACCTCTTGACCACCGCCTCCCTCTGTAGCCCGCTGCTTCCTCCTCCCGCCATGGGAAGGGGAGCAGCATCCTCAGAGGGCTGGGTAGCACCTCGAGACCTTTGGGAGTTCAGACTGGGGACCCCTGGTCGGGCTGGAGCACAGGACAGGTAAGGGGAGCTGGCAGTGCTGTGTCTGGCATCCCGTGGGATGGAAGCTCGGTCTGAACCAAAGGGGCCATTTAGCATTATGAATTATTGAGTGCTTTGCAATGCGGAGGAACCAAGTGAGCCAGCTGAGGTCGGGCAACCTGCGCTCCGCTTTTAGAAACGCTGGCTGACCCGGGGCCAAAACACCCCTTCAGCCCAGCAGAGCCACAGTGCACAGGCTGGAGCCCTCCGCAGAGAGGTGGGGCTGTGGAGGATGACAGGAGGCGATGCCAGGGGTCTTGCCGGTGGCAAGCCGAGAGCTGGGAGCGAGGGAGGTGGGGAATGCGTTCTCCCCCTGCGACTGGGGAGAGCAGCCTGGACAGCGAGCTGTGAGCCCACTGCCAGTGCTTAATATTTATTAATGACTTGGAAAAGTTGGGGAAGCAGCGAAGCAGCAAGTTTTGCAGATGGCATGAAATCATTTAGGTTAGAGAAGACTCTGCAGGCACCCGGCGGGACTTACCCAAGGTAGGCAAAGGGGCAGGCAAACTTCACTGTTGACAAACACATCAGAGAAGGCTGCCTCCGCACTGCTGCCGCTGCCTTGCTGGCTTCTCAATCGACCACAGCCGACTGGGTGACAGCGGGGGGAGGCTGGGTGTCACCGCACACAGTTCAGTGGGAACATCTGCTCAGTCTGCAGCAGCTGTCTCAAAAGAGAACAAAATGGCTGGCTATATAAAGAACAGGATAAAAAAAAACCATGCTGAAAATACCACCTTTCTGCTGTCTAAGCAGAGTAGGTGAATTATGGGCTGGAGTCATCCTCTTGTTGCACAAGTAACATAGACGAAGAACAGGGAGCAAAAATGGGCAAAGAAAATGATGGATGCAGAGAAACTGAAAATAGCAACTGTCTTGTTCCCACTTGTATGAGAAAGATTGTGGTGAGATGTTTGACAATTAAAGACAAATCAGTTTATCCTCCTAAATAAGCCACAATCAAAGAGACATCCATTGACACTGATGGACAAAATGGCAAATGTGGGCAAAGGGATGGACACTTTTAAGCAGTGCATCATCAGTCTGGGGGATGAGATGGCACAAGATGCATCATACATGCTAAGAGTCCAGCGTGATTTGTGGTAGGCCTGGATGTGCAGGTGAATCACAAAGACATTCACGTTTCATGTCAGGGTTAGGAGTTGGCATGGCAGGAACCCGCGTGCAGCTCCTAAGGGTTGCCCTCGAGGCTCCCTGCAGCTTTTCCCTGAGGCATGCTAGTGGCCACAGTGCGAAGGTGACGTTGAGCTGGGAGGGCTGGTGAGTGGCCCCTCCAAGCGCTGTGAGGCCATCAGCCAGCATGTGGGAACCATCACCATGTCTCACTTCTTCATGAAAGAGGACTGAGGTGGTGGGTTGCGCTGGGGGAAGGAGGCAGAGAAGATTGGGGTTTACATCAAAATGCCTGCTAATCCTTGCCTCTCCACCTACCTGTCAGCACCCAGGACTGCAGTTCAGTCTTGTCCCTGCAGCAGGGTGGCAGCACCTTTTTATATGGGGCTTTTGCTGCCTGGTACAGATGTCTGTGAGATAAATGCAGCATACAAAGTTTGAGCCTTGGCAGCTAATGGACAAAAAACAAGAGTTGGAAATAGGTCGTCTTGGAGACGCATATATTCGTAACGCTGAAAAGGAGCTGCTTCTCACCTAGGATATTAACGCACTGGGGCTGTAAACAGCATTTAGTCCCTTGCACGGGTCTTTTTAACTCCTCCAGAGCAAGGCAAGGGGAGTCATCGCTCATCACAGGCGCTCGCTGCACCACTTCGTAAAATTCTTCTAGGGTGGTTAAATCACTCAAGCAAGACAAGCCTTCGCCTCTGATACGGCTACGAAATGTGACCTAGTTAAGCCCAGCCGTTTTTGAGTGTGATGAAATGGAAGCGACTGGTGCTTGCTGAAATTTGACACCAGAAATAGGGCATTTGCTGCTCGGCCAGCAGAGCCACCGAGCCTGTGTGCGGGTGGGTTGGTGGGTGCAGGAGGCAGCACCCTGCCACAGCAACCCTGTCCCAACCCTCCTCATCCGCACGCCGTGGCTGCCCTGACAGGCACCAGGGACCCCTACAGCCCCAGCCATCCCCCCTCTGTGCCTCACTCTCCTCCATGAAATCCAATTAAAGGGTGAAATGAATTTCGGAGTCACTGCTAGGGGCCGGGAAATATCCATGCACGAGGGGAAAAAAAAGGCCTGTCTGCTGGTGCCGGAGCAGCAGAGAACTGGCTCTGGTCTCGTTTTAAGTCCAGCCCCACTGAAAAGCTGCTGCCGTGGCTGCAAGGGAGCTATAAACGTACCATGCAATAACGTTATTGCTTTGATGGATGCTGTAAAGGCTTTGAATGCCTTTTTTTTTTTTTTTTTCTTTTACACTGTGGCCTTGTACCTTGCAGCCTCCCTTGCTGTAATGTGCCGGTTTCTTTTGTAACTCAAATCCTGCCCCCTCCTCTCTCCCTATCTCTTTTAATGGGCAGAATACCTTTGTTTGCTGTCCCTTTCCTGGAGGAAAAAAGGAATGCTCTACCATTTGAGAAGAAAAAGCCTTTCCCCTCTCCTCTCCTCTCCTCTTGCTGCTCCTAGGGCAGGTTTATGCCTCTCCAACACTGATTAGTGCAGAGGTGACCAGAAAGGAGATCCAGTGCAGGCTGCTCAAGTGCCTGGAGCTCTTCTCTCAGAGAGGGCCTGGCCTTGTGGGGACTGCAGCCTCCTTATGCCTCTGGACGAGAAAGAAACTTCTTGGTGTTGAAAGTCATTGGTTTTGGCATTTTCTTCCTCAGAAATAGTTTCCCTTTTGACAGTGTTACGCTTGGGGCAGTCCACTCGAATGCACTGCTGATGTCTTGGATCCTCCAAGGGGCTGGCATGAGAGCTTGGGAGTGGACCATGGTGGTGTGATCTCGATTTGCTGTTTTAGGAGTGCTGTGCAAACGGCCGGACTGGCTGATACAATGGATCCTTTCCCAGAAGGATCCCCTCCATCCTCCCTCACATCTCAGCAGCTTTCCTCCATCCCTCCCTCCCCAGTGCTTTCCCCCTGCGCGCCCTCAGGCTGTGGAGCTCACTGCTGCCAGTTAGGATGGAGGCCAAAAGCACAGAGGGGTTTGCAAAGCAATTAGGTTCAGAGGAGAAAAGGTCCCTGAAGGCTATTAAAGTTGCAGGCGCAGCCTCTGGCTGGAGGAGCTGCTACGCCATGGGCTGCCAGAGGCTGGGAGGGTCCTCTGGGGAAAGTCAGGCTCTACGCCTGTCCTGGCCTTTATGCACTTTTTCCTTAAATGTGTGCTCCCGGCCCCTGCTGCAGACAGCGTACCAACCTGGATGCCCACCAGTCTGGTGAAGTGTGGTCATTCTTACGTCCTGCTCTCCTGCAGTTTTCTGATTTTATCCACCCTCCTTCTTCAGTCTCCCTGGTTGTTTCCCTCCTAGGATGACTTCTTCTCTTTCCCACTCTCCTCTGGCCCTGTTCTTGCCTTATGTGATTTGTGTCAACGTTCAGCCCTTGCTTGGCTTCGGCTGCGGGTGACTCATTCTCCATGCTTTGCCTTGGTCCCACCTCTTGGCTGTCTCCTGGACATCTGCGCTGCATCATTCAAATGTAGCCTGTCTGTAAACGAAGCCCTGCTCTGTCCCCTGACACAGCCCCTTTACAGCAAAATATTGCCTTCCCTGGAGAGCTGTGGCTTCTCCAAGGGCACAGTGGGCTCCCCAGTGGATAGCACCAACCACAAGGCATTGGTACAGTCCTCTCCTTCTATTCCCAGCCTAAAGGTAACTTTAACTATCTCCCAATCAGCCTGGAGTCCCAAGAGCAATAGAGGAATGGAGCAGCACAAGCTCCTGCTGTGCTCATCAGGCTGTCCCTGGGTACTCAGTTAAGGGGATTTTTGAGGCTCGTTGGGTGCAAGGGGCCGTGCACGGACAGCTACCTGCTTGCACTTCTGCCCCGCGGCTCCCTCCCTGCTCCTGCACCTGTCCTGAACATGCCTTGCTCAGCATGCTCTGCCTGCCCACTCTCTCTTCATCACCCGCCCTGCCATGGGGCGGCACAACTTCTCTGATGAATTCCCTTCTCGTAGGAGAGGGAGGGAGAGAGCTGCTTTGCACTACCTGAGGGCCTGCTGAGAAGAAGTGCTGCCCCATCCCTGTTTGTTTCACAAACCAGGTCCCCTGGAGACCCCAGTTTCTCAGGGGCACTGAACACAGGGAGCATGCATTTTGTACCCATAAGGATGGAGTAAGAGTATAGTTTCTTTTAGTCTTACTTGCAAGTTTGCTTCCATGTAGGGCTTTGGAGTAAGATGTAGCTGGTCAGCAAGGGTACAAAATCTAACAGGAGTAGAAAGTTGAGTTTCAGGCCAGTATCATTAGACTAGACAAAACTTGATGAATGTGTTTTCTTTCTTCCCTCCTCTCCTTAAATGAATTCAGGCCAGGCCAATGTTTCCTTCTTGGTGAGGGATTTCTGAGGTTCTGACTCCATGGAAAGTTTGACTGGCGTGGGTACGTGGCCAATTTTTGAAGACAGCATTTGTTGAGGGTTTGCTCAGTGCTTGGAGTATAAAACGGAACTAAACATATATGTTCAGTTGCTGTGCTAAGAGTAAGGGCTTTATGTGTGTACTGTCCAAACACACAGGAAGGACTCTGCTGCTGTGAACCCAAACCATCTGGCTGAATTAAATGCAAAGGTACGCACTTAAGAAATTGCCATGCAGATTTGCAGTTGCATAACATCTGTTCTGGGAAGAGACAAAACCCCAGTGCATTTTCAAGTGAAGACTTCCACTGCTTTTTAATGTCAACAATAATAAGTCATTTTATAGGTGCTTTTCACCTTGAAATGTCTCCAAATGCTTTGTAGATCTGTGTGTATATATCAACATTTGCCCAGCAATGAAGGGGATGGGGGTGGGATGCAGCAGCCAATCTGTGTTTATCTACAGTGCCGTTGGGCACCTTCTCCTCTTTTTGGAGCCCTGCAGTGCACAAGCAGTGTTGTTAGCTCTCTCTAACTTTCTCTTCCAACCTCTTTCCCCTGCATTTCTCTAGGCTTTCTCCATATCCCTCTTTGCAACCCTTGCTCCCACTTCTCACCCTTCTGTGCTGTGTTTCTTGTGCCTGGACAACCTTCCCTGCTCTTGCCTGTGCATGCAGTATTCCTCTTTCTTGGCAGTCCTTTGCAAAACTGTCCTCCTGAAGCACTCTCTGCTTCCTTCCTCTCCTCCAGACTCCTCCGCACTTGAACTCTTAACTTTCAGTTGAATTTGCATGCCATGCCTGTTTTAGCTTGCGTGCCGCCTGGGACGGCAAAGATGTTTTATCTGCAGTGGCAAATTGCTGTGTAAAGTTACAGCGCTGCATGAAAAAAGAACAACCACCCTAACAGTGTTGTGACCTGACGGCTGTGATATGCCAGGGAGAAGAAGGTTAAAGAAAACCAAGGTCAGCTGATCTATTTAGGTCTGAAAGCAAAGAAACATACTTAAAAGGTTTCCTTATCTAATGCTTTGTATCTAGACACTTTCTGAGATCATCCGTCGATTCCCAGAGTCTCCTGTTACAGACAGAGGAAGGACAAACTTCCTTGCACCTCAGGGGTGACCAGATCATACTGATCTTAAGAGTCACCTAGCACACCTCCACCAGGCTGAGGCTGAGGTTCCCAGCTTTCAGTTATATCAATAGTGCCATTTCGATTGTCTTGAGTGATGACTCCAATGCCAAGTGCCTAACCTCACCCAGCCCCTACCACCTGATCCTCTGCTATACCTGTTCACCTTAATTTTTGCTTCTGGTCTGGGCTTCTTCAGGATTTGAGATGACTTTACAAGAGTGTGTGCTGCACGAAGTGCTCGGCAGCTGGCAAGCAAGCTGCCCTGAGCTGCTGCTCATCATCTACCTGGCGCTTGCCAATCATAGTTTTCCACCCTTCTCCACGCCTTTGTCCCAAGCTTCATCTCTAGCTCTTCAACACAGAAAGTAATTTATGATGTGCTTGTGTAGCACCTTGCGCTGCCAGGAGTGAGGTCTCTACGTGCATTGACAGTAATGGTTGGATAATAAGTGATCTCCCTCCACCCTGGGCAGGAGCAGAACTGATCTCAGTGCAACAGGCAGCACTTTAGCCCATTCCCCCATAGATGTGGTGGGTAGTCTGACTCATGTGGCATGTCTCCATTAGAAACAGACTTGGGATTGTCCTCACCAGTTTCCACAACAAAATGGGCCGGAAAGTGGCCAGGGGACAGTACCAGCCCTTGGCTGTGAGTTCTTCTAGTCAGCAAAACAAGGAAAATCAGATAGCTTTGACAGCTCAAAGGCAATTGAATACTACTCATGCAAAACCTTAGGTTGTCAAACAAGATAGGCATGTGAGGATGGTGGAAAATAGGACTGAAAGGGACCTTCTGTAACATGCTGCCTGATCCCCTGCTGTTTGCGGTAGCTAAGGTATCTGTAAAGAACTGCCTCACCTCCGCGTTAAAACAAGTTGGGATTTTTGTCCTGATAAAACCTCCTGGAAGTCAATCCCAGAAATGCACTTCTTGGACAGTCAGGACCTTCTTCTAATTTCCAGCTGAAATGCATTCCTGGCAAATTTATAGGCACTTGTTCTTGTGCCAGCACTGCCCTTTCACTCAAATAGCTCTTCTCTCTTCCTGGTACTTCCCTCCAGGGTGTTTGTAAGCCACAAATATATCTCTTCCCAGCCTGCATTTTGCTAGACTCAAGAAACCAAGCTCATTTAGTCTCTCCTTGTAGAAGAAGGCTCTTTCCTACCCTGGTCATCCTGAGAGAGAAAGGCGCAGAAAAGGCAATTTAAAACTAATTCATCTTTTATATGGGCATACAATATTCTGTACTTCTGCAATGGCATTAAAATCTTGCTAGTTCTATTAGAAATCCCTCATCTGACATGTCTTAGGTTCGCATTTGTCTTTCTCACATCTGCATGCTATTGCCGGCTTACAGACATTTGATCGGCTAGTGCGCTCAGGTCTTTCTCCTCTTCTGTCACTTCCAACTGATGAGCTCCCAGCTGGTAGCAGAAATTCTCGTTATTACTCCCTCAGGGCACGACCTCGCATTTTGTACTATTAAATTTGATTCCATCTCTATTGCTTCTGTCCCTTTTTCGTAGGAAAACTGCTCTGATTAGTCACCGTATAATGCCTTAGAGACCTAAAGACATATTCACTATATTTTTATTTTTAGAAACTGTTTGCTGTTTCAGTATTTTCATTCAGTGAATGATGCTGATGTCTCTCTGTATTACCACATCTTTCTAACAGAAACTCCAGGCTGATGGGGAGAAGGGCAGGGGAAAATTGCCTCCCAGATGAAATATATGGCAAGAACAGGTATATTTCCAAACCATTTCAAGGAAATAATTTTTTAAGTTATTTGTCACGCTGCTGCACGAAATGATCAGACACACTGTCCAATCAACAACAAACCAGAAACATACAGGTATGAAAATGTTCTGTTCTACCTAACTATTTTTTCCAAAGTGATCCACCATTTCTGTGAGTGAATTTACTGCATCTCGCTGCCGGGACGCAGCTCTCGTCTACAGAGCTGTCACAGTGATGGCTCCCAGCACTTTGGTTTTAACCGTTAAAGCTATTTTCATGATGTTCAAAATACTTCAGAAACAACTGTCTTTACTGCTTAATTGTTGCGCTCAATTACTGTGGCAGTGGGCAGCTTATGAAGATCTGCAATGGTGATGAGAATTCATTTATTCTAACCTTGCTTGCTGAATTTCAAATAATGCTATGCGGAGATTGTTTTACCCAGAGAAGGTCTGATGTAACTGAAAACAACCCCCCTGTCCTTAAGATGCTATAGCAGCTCTGAAGAGTGTCTGACACTGCTGGTGCTTTGTAAGGAGACACCTTTGCATGCTGAAGAAAATTGCCACCGCAAGAGCTATTTTATGGAAAAATGTATTTCAGAAAACAGCTGGGGAGAGGTGCACACAACAGTACTGCAGAATTTTATTTCCCGTGTCTAAATTGTCTGGTATATGTTTGTGAGGTGTTTCATAGGGCCTTGAGCTCTTTACTGGCTTTGTAGGTGTTTGAGCAGCACCTAAAGCAAAGGGACTTCCTGTCCTGAGGGGACCTCTGCAAAGTCCATCTCTGCAAATGAGTATTGAGGTTACTTTGGCTGCTTGTAAACCAGAAAAGGCTGGTGCGTGTAGGGAGCTGAGTACTGATATGGTATTAAAATCAAAGGTGGTTTCAATTTGTTCTCACTTATGCAAATGGGGCACATCCCAGAGGCACATGACAACTTGCCATGGTGGTCTTCAGATGGACAAAATTCGGTTCTCATGAAAGAACCAAATGTTCTTTCCACCCTGTGTTCTGCATACGCTCTGAGGTTGCCCTCTGTGTTGGGATGCCATGGGGATGAGGTGTCTGAGGGGAGGCCGCTCGTTGTGTGCCCGTGATACAGGCTTTGGTGGCACCTCAGTGCCTTGCTCAAAGCGTCAGAGGGGCAGGATCTCTGTGCACCGTTCCAAGCTGTGCATTGTGGTTTTTTGCTGGCAAAGACTGTATTTCCTGCCTCATCCAGACATGCTAACAAGGCACCCGTGACATCTGACAAGGCCTCCCTATGGAGATGTGTAAGAAAATAGCAGAGGGAGAGGGAAGATGAAGCATCGTTTTGGAAGCACCAGAACTTCTGAAACATTAATCTGGTGAATAACTCCCTGCCAACAGAATTTCACTAAACCACTGATCTGAATCATGTCGCAGATGGCATCATCTTCCAAAGTGTTAGCAAAACACAGGGCTCAACCTTCAGTGGCCGTGCATCGTTATTTCTGATCCAGCACAACAACACGCCTGTAAAAGACAGAGCTTGTAATGACTGCAGCTCAGGAAAAAAACTCCACCAAACTGTTTGAGATCTGAATAGCTGGCTTGCAGAAGGAGAATTGCCCATTTTGCTCAGTGCAGCAGTGAAGATGGGCTCATAGGATAAAGAGCACCACATGCTCCAATAGACTGTGAGATCCACTTTGATGCCTTTTTATAAGTGTAAAATCCTGATGGGCGTTTCTGAGTGGAAGGCAAGGATGCTAGGTGTTATATGCTTGATAAAGTAGGACCAGTCATGACACAAGCAGAAGGAGGAAGAGATTGCATGTCAGTCGTGAGCCTCCATTTTTGTTATTTCATGGCTGCAGGAAGAATTTAGGCTTGAAACATTGTTTTAAGTACTAAAACCAGTGAGACCTGATGCCAGGATGGATAAATAGTAGTGCTCTCGGGCATGTGATCTCTGGTACCAGAAGCTACATCTGTGTTATCTCAGCATAAGATCTTTTTGGCATCTGTATTTAGCTGCTCATCCTGGCCATGTCTCAGCTTCTCAGTAAGCAGAGATTAATGGTCCCCACCTCTCTATGCCTGATTTCCATGCAGGAGGACACGCTGGCTCCAGGTGAGAGCTGTGGTTGCTCTGAGTGCACAGTCAGGACCCTGAGGAGAGCCATGGCACACATCTGAGGCTCTCTCCAGGCAGCTCTAAAATATGAGCACCTCTCCCAAGGGCCTGATCTCAGCTGTAGTTTCACAGGAAGCAGAGCTGAGATTTCCACCACCCTGGTTTCCCAAGGAGGGACACGCCTCCCAAGGACACTGGTATCTGTCTCCTGGGCTTTACCCTAGCCTCTGGCCCAGAGCTACCACTGAGAAGTTTTTACAACAGATGGCCAGCTTCTGTTAGATGTCTTTCGCGCACACACCCTGATGTTAAAAGAACAATGCTCAGGATTACAAAAGCAAGTCCTTCACAAGCAGGAAGGCAATGGAGGAGAGCCACAATAATGGTTGCCTTGTGCAATCTTATTTTGGGCTCCATGAGCATCTAACTTGCCTGCTGTTTTAGTCCCTGGAGCCCTTCCTCTCTTAGTGTACAGACTGAAGCTGTGGAGGGGCTGAACAGCAAAACATGAGGATGGAGGAAGCTATTGCCAGTTGGCCTATACTCCTTTCATCAGAGAAGTTGGAAGGCATGCCGTAGTTGAGGTGGAGGCTGAAGGAAGACACTGGCTCACTGGCACGACACGGGAGTGCAGTCACAGAGAGCTGGACTTTCTCCCTGCCTGTGCTGTTGTCTACCTGGGGGATATGATGGACATCACTTCAACCAGGCGTTTGCAGGTATTCACAGCCTCTGTGTGCTCTCATTGCCCAGTGCCCATCTTGACATCCTAGGGGTGCTGATCTCTGCAGTGAGAGAGATCAGCGAGAGTCCTGCTCTGAACCTGTGCATGCTATGCTAACGTGCTGGTCCCCGGGGAGGCAGACCCTAGGCAGCTCAGAGAGGGTATCAGAAATGCCTGCCTCTTCCCATCAGGTGGTGAGCTGGTGATAGTAAATGCAGGAGTTGCTGTAAGCACTTCAGCATTATAATGGTGTTATAGATGATCCTAAGAGGAAATTAATAGGGCCAGAGTAACCAGATTTGAATAGCATGTAGTACAAAAGGCTGAGGAATCCATCAGCCTGAGGCAAGACCTCTCACAGAAGATGTCAGCCCAGCCAGTTAAAGTCAGGCAGCATTGGAAGAAACTGAATATAATGCCAACCTGCATAACAGACACTGCTACCACCTATCACAGTAATGAGATTTCATAAAGAAAAGCCCATCTCAGTGGCTTCCAGAAGGATTTCCTTTAGCAGACAGCTGGGCATCTGGGCTGATTAAACACAGATACAACTTTGAGCAACTGGAACAGCCTATCATGTTTTACTCTACCCAGGCAGTAAAAAAGCTGAAAAAGACGCAGCAAACACATCCAGTCCATTTTTAGCTTGTCTCTGAATGTATACACACTGTGAGATAACTAATCATTTAATCCCTGCAATGAGCATAGTGCAGCACAGGACCCATTGGCAGTCCTTCCATGGGAATGGGTGCCCTCTCAGTCCCCAGGGGTGGGAATAGCATCTTGCAGCCTCCACCATGAGACAGCAAGAGGCAGGACACATAGATTTGCTGTCACTCCATCCCACAGGCTGATGGAGAAAAGCAGGACAATGACACTTCCTCTTGGTTAGAAGACAGGAGCTGCCATGGTACTTCTCCTGCACTGGAGGAGGACCTGAAAGCAGGACTCGGCCATGAGTGTCTCCACTCTTGGCTCTGCATGCAGTACAGCTGTGATGCTTCATGGCTGGCCAGAGCCGCAGGCACAGCCTCATCCCTCCCAGTAATATGTTGGTGAGGTTCTTATACCTTTTCGCTGGTTAGAAAATCAGCTGTGGCCAGTCTTAGTTAAGGCACTGCCAGCTGGAGTTGGGGCTATGCTTGTGATTTTGATCTGTGATTGCCTGGTGACTTGTTGAAAGCAATAGGAGACATCAGGGAAAGAGTTGCAGACACTAGGCTTGTAGGCAGGGAGGTCCTTGGAACTCGTTCCCCCACAGAAAGATTCTGTTTGACTCAGAGTGATCTGGGTCCCAGTTCCCTTCCTCAGGACCTCATTGCCTCCCTGAAAAATGATGTCACATCTCAGCAAAAGAGTGGCTTCTAGCACCAAGCTTTTTGGAATGTCCTCTACAGCCAGGGCTCAAGCAACAGTGAGACAATCTAGTCAAAAGAAGGGGACGGTGCAAATAAGTGAAGGGATGCGAAAGGCAAGGAAGGTTTAGACTTCTCTCCTTGTGAATCTTTGTAAAGCTGGGGCTGAGGCAAGGCCATGATACCTTAAATCACTCAACACCTGAAGCCACTGGCAGGCTCACAGCACAGCCAAAATGGATGTTTCTGTTACAGGTATTATTATCATCATCGGTCCTGCTAACCAAGCAATGATAGAAAAATGCATCATCCAAGGAACAGTGTCCACCCTTCATTTCTACACAATATGGCTTTAATTACACTCAGAGGATCTAATGACAAATTAGGGCTTAGTCAGCATGCTTTGAAGTCAACAAAAAGATTCCTGTTAACTTGAGTGGGCACTGGCTGAGGACCACAAGCTGCAGGAGGAAGACTGAATTGCTGTGGTCCCATACAGGATTCTATTAAGGGATGGTTTTACCTCCATGAGAAGATCATTGGTGTCAGAGCCAGCAGAACTGAGAGCCCACGGCTGCCAAAATTGGATTTATCAAATACCCTGTGCTACAGTGTTCCCATTTACTTCTGATCTGTAGAGGAGTTGCATGCCGGTCCATAACTCCCCACTTACCCACACACCATCCTGTCACATTGCTAGGGAGTCACCCTGCTAGGACTACTATTTTCCTAGTTGTAAAATGGGACCAGGTCATCAACTCAGGCACCAGCTCATAATCTGGCCTCTTTTTTTTTTTTTTTTTCCCTTCATCTAGAAGAAATGGCAACCCACACTAATTTTTAAAACTGGCAAAGCTATCAAATCAGATTCAATTAGGCTCTTTCCACCCCTTGCACATGCCTGAAATAAAGCTTCTGTTATTGGAGTTTAGCTGACGATGCTTTTGTGCAAGAAAGGAAAGGCTCCAGCTAGTTTTTCTGTAACTGAAGCCATATGGAATTGAAACTTGTTGAATCAATAATGAAACATGTCTGTGTCACAGAGCAGTTTTGATTCCAAGACATACAATGGACTGTTTGCAAAGTCACGTTGCTGGTTAAAGCTACATTTTTTAAAATCGACAAATATTTTAGGGACTCAGCTGCTTAGAAGGATATGGTCTAGCTGATCGCCTGAGAAAGTTTTAAAAAATCCCCAAACCAGCCTGAGGTTCTCTGTTGATTCACTTTCATAATACATTTAACTACACTGTGGCAAATGCTTGCCAGCCATTTAGGCAAGTTGCTTAAGACATGTCAAGAGACATGAAAAGTAAAAATTATTTCAACCTTTTAATGTCCCACCCATCCTTCCCAACAGATGCACGGTAGCTGCACTGAGAAGCGGGTGAATTGCTAATGCAGATTAAGTTGTCCTTTGAGGAGCTACTGCAATTAATCCATCCAGTAACCCCTGAACAAATAAATATTTCTGTGACACATCAGTGTTTCCAGATTTGGAAAGAAGTTGACAAATGCCTAACTGGACTTGCACAGCAAGTGAACTGTGGTGGAGAAAACAGTGTGCAGCCTCCAGAGAAGGGCATAGAATATGGGAGAGGGTAGATAACCTACTTGCTCAACAGTAGCATTTATTTTATTTTATTTAGATGCTTGGCAGTGAAGGAAGGCTTGCTGGTGACTAGAAGTTTCTTCACTTTCGTGTTGCATGCCCCATAGCCACCTGAAGTCTATCTGTATTACAATATGAGGTATTCCCCCTTGTTTTGGTTCTCCTCCTCCAGTCACACGGCTTTGTAATGCAAATGTAAAGTAGCATTTTGTGGAACTCAAAAAGCTTTGGTGATTCTTTTCAAAAAGCTGAGCTTTTCTGAATTTCCTTTCTTAGTAGCGCTGGGCTAGGTCTGCCCCAAGAATATCGCATTTCATAATCTCTTGGTTCCTACTGGCCCCGGGTATAAGGCAAGCATAAGACCCCTGTGCTTTCCAATCAGGAGGAGCGCTGCGTGGTGGTGGACTCTGGGCTGGCAGCTTGGGTTTCCTCCTCAGGGGCTGTGGGAGCAGGTGCCTGGAGCTCTGTTTTTCCTGGGTTTTCTTTCTTTCCTCTCTGATTCTGTGTTGGGTAATTAAGGACTGAAAGGTTGCCTTAAGTGCAGCCTTGGGAATCACATTTTACTGCAGTGTTCCGTGTTATCAGTTATTATATTATAATAGGGCCTAAAAATCCAATGCATATATGATCCTTTCTCGGAAAGGTTTAGTATTAAAACACATTAACCATGGAGGCAGATAAGAAGATACGTATGATTATGGTGCACTGTGGCACTGTAAATGGAGGTAACTCAAGCCAGCGTGTGCTGGAAAGAGGCAGGCACTGGTGGGAAATTGCTTAAATCCCAGTTCAGTGCCTCCAGCACAAAACTTGAGTCCTGTAGCAAGGGAGTGGAAACGCCACAGGGGACAAAATCGTTACTAACCAAAATAGCTGACATCAGCCGTGGTTCTATGGGAACCTGCCTGTCGGTAGGGGTATATATCAATTTCCTGGTGTGGATTTTCCATAGTAATTTATCACTCTGGCAAAAATAAAAACCCCAACAAAACCCAAACAAACGAAGTGAAAAAACAAAAGAGCGCAATGTCTCATAATAAGCACTCTCTGTTGTGGCAGCAGCTGCAGTTTCTCCTCTCAGATTTCTTTTCTGTTATTACTCAGAAAGAATCAGCAGCTGCTTAGGAAATATTCCAGAAAGATTCATTGAGAAGTTTCTGGTTGTTTTTCACATACTAATCTGACAGAAGTAACATCTTCAAGGAAAGGACTGACTCTCCTGGTTTTCATCCGCTCCTCTTATATTAGTGGGTTCTGATAACGTGGTTATCTAAAAGGAAACAACAGCAGGAAAAATCCAGAAATAACAGGTCCAGGTGATGGGAGACAAAGTACGTTTTTTATGTCATGGAGGGGGTGTGGGAATTGTTTCGGTTATTTTAATGATCGGGTTTGCATCTCTTTAAAAACTTTAGCTCAAACTGCTTTCCAAGTGGGTGTATCTGGAGGCAACACCCATAAGAGGGATCATTTGCAAGAGACACAACACAGGCTCCTCTAAAACTATCATACCTTCAGGACATATTAACTCTGGAGTTATTTCAGTGCTGTCATTGTGCTCTGTGCTTTAGGGCTGGAGCGTGCTGCCATCAGAGTCCGGCTGGGGAAGCTGTCGGGGTGGAGCTCAGTGGCACGGTCCAGATCAGTGTCTCTGAACAGGCACTCCTATTGCTGAACTTCGCTGTTCTTTCTCACGCTCCTTCTTTTAGCTGGGATGTCTGCTCGGCAAGAACATTTCTCCCCATAATGAGGATGCCTAATGAGAGTCAGAGCTGATGCCTGATCCGAGTCAGGAAGCCAGTAACCAGTGGTTGTTAAACAGGTTAAGGGGGTAGAGGTGAGCAATTGCCTCACGGCTCAGAGCTCCCCAAACCACGGCTGGAGGCTCTCACCTGGAGCCTTTCCCCTGCTGTTGGCCCCTGGTTGTAAAATGAATCGCATTCCCATTTCCAGGTCTCTGGTGCATGAGGACACGATTCAGATGTCATCTTTTGAAGGATGTTTGTCCATCATTCAAAATCAGAGCCCGTTTGCCCTTCCCCTGTCCTTCTGTGTCACAGGCAGCCCTGCCTCTGAGCGCACTCCAGGCAAAATCCAAAGCTCCTGTTGGCATCCAGAAGTGGAGACATGGGTCTTCACAGAGCCAATATGGAGCCTCCAAAGCTCTCAAGACTATGAATCTTGCTGCATGGAAAATTAAAGGCAAAAGTTGCTTCTTCCTCTTCTGCTGTCACTATGGGGTAAGGAGAAAAAAACCTGGGCAAAAGCAATTTGGATCTGTGATGTCCAGTGCTGCAAAACACTGTCCACTGAAGTATACAAACTCTCAGGAATGTGGAAGAGATAATTGGAGGTTAATAGAGCTTTTACTGCTGGCTGCCTGGCCAATTATTTCTGTGGAAAAATCCTGACTCTTTCCCTTTATTGGAGTGAGTTCATGATCATCTGTATAAAAGAAAGCTGTATTCAGAGAACACATACGCATTTGCATACGGATGGTGTTCTCTCACAAATTATTTGAATAAAAATAAAAGAAGAATGAAAACAGGAGTTTTCACTCAAGGGAAAAGTTAATGAACTCACTTCTCTTTCTTTCACTCCCTGATTAAATATTATGTTACCATTTTATCTTTGTGCATGAAGAGTAAAGCCCTATTCTGTATTTTGCCAGCTTCATTCATGAAGCTTTGTATTATTTTTACTGCAATAAAAAATTAAAAATGACTCTCTCCACATGAGAAGCAGAATGGAGAAAAGCAGTAATTCCCTGCAGTATGGAGGAAGGAGAAAGTGAAAGACGAGATATCCTCTTTTGTTTGTTTGAATAGGCATGAGATGTGCTCCAACATGTGCTGACGGGAGCAGTTGGAGAAGACCGGCTACAGAAGCTCAACAAGAAATGCAAAAGGCATTACCTGCTATGTAAGATATCAGTGAGACCTTCTTTTCTGAAGAGTGTTTTTTTCTTTAACACTCGTTATTTCTGAGAGCCTCTGGGCTCAGTAGCAGATTGTACTGATGTTTTAAAGCTGACTGCTCGATCATTCTCATTCAGATCCTGTGGATTCTCAGTGTTGCTAGATAAGTGGATTTCAGTGGATTTTCAGTTAGACCAGCTGATCACCGCCGGACTTCTTGTTCTGTAGGGGTCAGGTAGCTCAGCTGAGCTGGTGTTACTCATGTGGGACACCACCTTCTTTTAGGTGGCAGCAGGAGTGTTGACAACATTCAGATAAATAAGTCCAGATTCATATGCTAGAAGATGATTCCAGAGTTGGCTTGGCATTTTATTAACACATCAGAAGGCTCTTGCCATGTGTTTTGTCAGTCTCTGGATATATGAAATTTGCTAGGAGTCCCTGTCTGAGACAGCACCAGAAAACGAGCTCTGTATGAGAGCAACTTCATGGGGAGTGCCCATCACCTGTTACATATGGCTGATTTTCAAATATTCTTGAGAATGAACATTGTTGCTTTTAATCTAGGAACGGACTCAGGGTTTTATAGAGGCTTAGTGCCTGAATGGCTTGCAGTCTTGTTCGATCGGCTGCTGAGATGTAAGTGGAGGCAACATGGAATCACAGAAGAGATATCCCATGCAAACCTTGTAAAACACAGAGTTTTCTGGGGGTAAAATTGTAAATTCTAAGTAAGTGAGAATGAAAACAAACGAACGTGAGAATGGGGAGAGGAGATTTAATGTTTGGAAGTGGAACCCTCCATCCAGGGATTTCATCTGTGCTGCCATTACTGGCCCATTGCTCTGGGTAGCATGAGCAAGGCTTCTAGCTGCCAGTGAACCATTTTCATTTTGATAATTATTCACATTGCTGTAGAAACGGAAATTATCTCTATTTTCTCACTTCCCAATTGAAAACTGTAATTGCAGCTGCTCCCTCCTCCTTGTTTGGAAGTTTTACATGCAGAGAGTCATCAGCCAGGCTTGCCTTAAATCAAATCTTCCCATGCAGCCTGGGTTATAATCTAGCGAGCACAGCAGCTGCCTAGTCTTAGCAAGGAGAAAAGCAACATATTTCTCCAGCCACTGGTTAGGGAATTCCTGCTAAAAGAAAGGTGCCATACCTTGTCTGATGCCTTTATAAAAATGTAAAGGAGTCAGTTTCCTGAGGGCTTTCACAGATATTGCTAATCATCTTAAATTGAAACAGGGCTTCCAAAACCAGCATGTAAATCCCCGTAACACACCTTCAATTTCTGTCTCCAAGGCTACCCAGCTGCCCTGATCCTCTGTGACAAACTCTGGAAATGCCATGATATTTCCTTTTGCGCTAGTCCTTCCCCACTCTTCAATCCCCCTCACTCTTGGGTCATCGTGCTCGCATGAGACACCGCTCCACAGCATTGCGGTGGTGGGTGAAGAGCTGGTCTGAAAGCCCATGGAAGTCTGAGTGGTGGGGAATGCATGGGCTCTCATCCCTTCCACCAACGGAGAAATGCTGATTTCCTTGGGGATACAAGAAAATAGCCAGAGCCCCTGTGCAGACCTGCTCAGTTTTGCTCACTCAGCTGTGCAAAGCCTGGATCGGACACCTCTTTAAAACAATGCTAATAGAATTTATTCATGCTGTTTTTACCAAACCTTCTTATTCTGCTATAAGACATGCAATTCATGAAGAATAGCAACTACTCCCCAGTCACAGAAGGGTATTTTGAGGGACACAGTATATGTAGCCTTATTGGACATTTTCCAGTGACTTTATATGCAGACATCGCTTTCTCACAGAGAGCCAAAATCTGCCCTCTTCTGAAGTCTCTTGGGTCTAAATTAGTGAGACTTTTATATATCATGATTTGAATCTGAATGAGTTTCCTTGCTTGCAGTCCCTGCGGCCACAGAGTAGGCAAGGAGACTTTGTGCTGTAGTTTACCTTGTGATGGGTTTTTTTGGCTGTCCTGGTGAACAACAGGCACATTCCTTGTGTTGCCAGTACAGGAGCACCTTCTAAAAGTGAAAATCCTCAAGGATGCAAGATTTGCAAAGGCACAGATGTATGGAGCAGTGTCCTAGCAGACAACAGAATTCCCCATCGGATGGCTTATCTGAACGTCTGGGGTGAGATACAGCTTCCCTGAGAAGTTAGCATCTGAGTTGCTTCCCTGACTGTTATCCAAGACTCACAGAAGTGCTGGATGAGCTGATGAGCCTTTTGTACTGCAGATAGCCCCAAAACACTGCAGGGTCAAGAGCAAAGTGCCAAACTAGAATCAATGAGGCCTTACGTAGACACTCAAGAATAACAAGCCAACCAGTGGATTTGCAGGCAGACTGTAACAGCTTGTTATCTGATGTCCCCTGGGCACAAACACTGAGACATCTGCAGTTTTTGACCTTTTTTTTTCTCTGCTGGCTCAATAGCTAGTTAGCTGGTCATCCGATGTGAAAACAAAACAGAGGGAAGAAGACAGCAAATTGCAATAGGCAGGAGATGCTGAACTATTAGGATGCCAAAAGGACTGGAAATAAAATAAGTACACAGGTTGCTTTGCTCTCCTTTATTATTTGTGCATCAAGCCCTCAGAGTTTGTTTCTGGAACTCTGTTAAAAGCAGAGGTTTCGGTTTGCCAGTTGTCACTGAACTTTTATGTTGCTTTTATTTTGCGTGTATTTTGCATCTTGATCTCTTTGCTTGGCACTGCAAGTTAGAAATGAACCTGAAAAACACACACTGAGACTTCACTGACTTTCCCTGATTTTTGTCTGAGAACACAGAACTCTTCATATCACCTCCTCCAGTCCAATCAGGGGGAGGGAAGATCCTCAGAAGACTGACTTCTGAATTGTCCCTTGGACTGAGATCTCTGCTCCTTGGGATGCCGTGACTGCACTGGCTTATATCATGTAAAGGCCCTCGTTAATAAAGAGTGTGCCCGGATTGTCAGACAGGGTCATGATCACCAGCCCCAGCCTAATCCTTTAATTAACTCCTGTTAATGTAAATGCCCTCAAAAAGATTCTTTTAGCCACAGTGTTCAAGAAATCAGAAGACCTCTCTTGAAGAGACAGCCTGTTTCTTCTTTCATGGTTCGGTGTAGTGACAACACTGTCTTGCAGTATGAGAAGGATTTACCACATCCTATGGTGCTCACTTCTCATCCCTGGATTATAGAGTATTTTAAATTAACTCAGGATAATAGGTGACAGCTCAGTGTAAATTATGTGTAGCATTTCAGTCTTGCATAGGCAGAGACCTCCTGACTTCGTGTTTCTGTAATTTCTGTGTCTCAGAACAGCCTAAAGTTGAGATTGGCTTATGCACCTTGTGTAGTAGAAGGTAACAGTATGTGAGGCTCTGGAACCTGCCAGAGAAACGCACTGTTACTGCTTCTGATTTAATCTGATTTATCCTCATCGCATGGATGTCCTACTCATTGCAATCAAGGTCAGAAAAGGATTTGAGCCTGTTTCTGATGTGGGAAGACAGCAGTCCCACAGGTAAAAACCACAAAGAAGAGCTAAGCTCAGACTGACCTTAGTGAAAAAAAGCAAGCTCCCAAAATGGAGTGTAACTGGACTGTATCAAGAGAGTGAATTTGGAGCAGGGCAAGAATTGTACCTGCTCATGTTATAAGCAGAGACACTCCCCTCCCTCGTGACTTCAATTTTGCCTAGGAGAATCCATATAAAAACAAACAAATGCCAACAGAAATGTTTCTATTGTTTTCCTTCCCTGTTTCTAATGAAAACTGTTCCTTTAAAACAGAGCAATATCCTCCCCTATGATTTTTGCAGTCACAACGCAGAAAGAGAGAAAACCTGAAAGCAAAATTGACTCCTTTTGATTTTTTCCAGTTCAAGAGAGGAAACATGCCAGTGGGAAAGAGAACAAAAATCATGCCAAGTAAATCTGGATTTTAAACTGCCTCTAATGATCAACAGCAATGATACAAATATTTATTTCTGGTTTTATAGTTTATTTGTGTTTAAGCTGACAGCAGATCTTTTAATTTGATATTCAGTCTTCCTTACATAAAAATATGTATCTTTTAGATCGGTTCTTTAATTATTCACTTCTGTAGGAGTTCAGACAGCAAGTTGTTGGGGGATAATTTTTTCATATACTGCCTTAGCATGTACTTTCTGTTCACTAATCCTGTTTGCACTGAAGCTGACAAGAAAATGCCCAACAGTTTGAATAGGGTGTCGATTTTATCTTTATTGTTCATGCCATAGTGGGAGCTGCCATAACATCTAACCCAAATCTTTAATACCTATCTAGTGCTTTGAAGTGCAGCCCCTCCTATTGGACAGTAAGCGTTCACAATTCCAACCAAAAGCAATGCAGGGACTGGAGCCCTGCCGCTGGAAGTGCAAAAGAGAGGCATGAAGTAGGAGGATGTCTCATTTATTGCATAACAGGTTGGATAACTTTTTTGCGTGTGGTTTTGCTTATGTGGCGTCAGTGACACGGATGTGCAACCCACAGCCACGGACAGGTCTCTGCAACCTGCCTGTTCTAGTTATCATGGCTCTAACCTGTAGACCATCATGCAGGCAAGCATCTAGAGAGATGCTGCTAAATCTATACGTATGCATGGAAATACCACGGTATATGGGTTTTTCTCCTCATGTGTTTTGTGTTCAAAGATTCCATCAAATTCAACAGTAGCTCAGCATGTAATATAAAGCAGCTGTTTATGAGTGCTTAAGTAGTTAGGAACCAAACTTCAGGCAGCCAGATTTGAAAAATGTATTCAGTCTTTAAATGATGTGCTCTATTGAAAGGAGTCTAGTCTAAAAACACTCATGAAGTCTGAGAGTTTATGATGTAAAGAAACCTGTAGCACGCGGTGTGTGTTTCCTACTTTTCCTGGATTTCATTATGCCTCCCTGCCTCACAGAACAGCTGTAACATTAAACCCATTGAAATTTGTAAAGTGCTTAGAGATCCACTGAAGGGAGGCAGTAGAGGAGTAAAAGGTACTTTTCATTGCTATTGTATCAGGCAAGCTAGTTTCCAGAGTGTCTTCATAATAAATAAGAATAAATAACTGCAGATGTAGAATCTGTTCTATGCTCATTAATGGGTATCTTTGGGACTGTGGTTGAGGAGAATCTCTTCTAAGGAGGAGGTGAGTGTAGATTTGAAGATTCAAATTCCTATTTCAGTATCTTTCCTAGGGCTATGGCTTGAAGCATTGGGGTGTGCTTCACTAGTACATGAATGCTATCCAGGTCTACTGGCATTTGAATACTAGTGGCTAATAGTTTGTTTGACCATTTTCTTCTGTCAAATTTCAACTAGATTTTCAAATAAATCATTCACCAATAATTTTTCCTCATGATTTGGTTAGCTCAATAGCCATCCGAACAATATTCATCAAAAAAATTACTCACTTTTTCCCCATCAATCTGCAAATAATTTATTCACAAATACTTTTTACATGAAGCAGCCAGCTCTAGCCAGGACAAATCAAGGTAATTTCCTACTCTTTTGATCAAATGCCAGTAGGACTTTATCTTGGACAGCTCAATAGAGACAGGTTTTAATGCATAATACATAATGGGTAAGCTGAGTTTTTCACATTTCTTTGAGAGTTCTCTGCTATTGCCCATATTTCTGTTCAACTACTGAGAGAGGAATGACAGGGGGGCATATATTTTCCATCCAGGTATGCTCAGAAGCATTTCACAAAACCAACCGTTCAGCTTCGAGGGTGTAGGGCTCATGTCAGCCACAGCTGTGATGGGGCAGCCCCTTAGCTGGAATATTCAAGCTGTTTAATAGAGCAAGGTGAAATTTAGCAAGAGTCGAGGAGAGGAAATGAAGACAAGTATTGTGCCTGCTCTGAAACACAAAGGGAACCTAGAGGCAGAATGAAATCAAGCAACATGGAATTTAGCCAGCACGCTGGGGATAATGTCCCTAGCTTTTGAGAGAAGGGTCTTTAATGAGTAGGCAAGACACAAGATGGCACATCCCCATGTAGATGTCTCTAGGACAACATTCGCGCTGTGGTTCCCTTTCCCCGGGGGTTCTCATGCAGTTTGGAAGCTGCTGACAGTCCCCTTCCTGCCCTTAGTGGCTGTCATATTGCTGACAGAGCCGTTGAGCATGGCCTTATCTGCCTGTCTGCCTACCCCTCTCTTTTGTTGTGGAGAGCTTATGGCTGCCACACACCAGCAGCAAGGGGCCTCATGTAGCTAAGGCAATGGGACCAAAAGGTTTCTCCCCTGCTTAAGGTTTGCAGTCAGCAAACTGCACTGCACGTGAGCAGCGCTTTTGCAGCCTCTGCCCCTAAACAGGGCGCTGGGTCCTCATCAGGGTGGGCCTTTCTGCTGCTGGTCGGAGATGTATGGGTCTTCCGAAAGCAGTTTACCCTGGCGCTCCATGCTGTGTGTGGGCCTGTTATGCAGTCTTCTCGCCTTTGTCCTCGGCTGCTCAGGCAACAAGGTGGGGAGAACAAGAGATGTTTATCCACATTTGTCAAGAGAAAAACTTTGCAAAAGCTAGCAAGTATATATTGAAGGAGTGTCGCAAGTAGGGAGTGGTTGCATGTGGGTTTCTTCAGGATCAGTGTTTGCTCATGGTCATGCACATATGTGCATGCATAATAATGTGTCTAATATAACACTTCAGTCTCGATCCTTCCCTGAGGTTGTTGGCTAATCTAGTTACCCCCAAATGAGAGATGCCTTCAGCCTATGCATTATGCAGAAATCTAGGTATGAAGAAATGTAGGCTAACATTTCTGCAGCATCATCAATAAATGAATTATATGTGGTGTCTACTCAAAACAACAACATGCTAAACACTGAAAGTCAAATGGGATGCCTTCCTGAGAAACAAACAACTGACCACATATTTACTCTGCATCTCATAAATAAACATGGAGAAAGCACAAAAACAGAGGAAGGTATTTGTCTCAACTTTATACTTGGAGAAAGCTTTTGACTCAGTCTGGCTCTCATAGCTGAACTATACAAATGGAATTGGCAAGGGGAAAAAATGACATAATCACATACATGTAACAATCCATTGAAAGTAGGACACACAAAAAAAGAGAAGAAAACAGGCTTTGAAGAAGGTAGACTAACACAGCGGTCAGCTTCAGGCCTGCTCTTTCTGTCATCTATGCTGGCGATTTATCAGTCTCAGAGAAACAGTTCTCAAATCGAATGAGGGATCTCAAACACCTGCTTAAATCATCACAACATCACAAAATGTATTTTAACACACCCTGCTGCAAGGCCACGTAGTGAGGAAGGAAGAACATTGGTGGTGAATGATGGGATAGAGATGCTTTCTTGGAAAACACAGATGCAGAAAGATGCTTGGGGATTCAATATAGGTAATGGATTCTACAAGCTTTTTGTGCAGTGTAGGCAGTTAACGGTCTAATTCCATTTTTAGATATGTGAGAAGGGGAAAACCAAACAATGACTGACAAATGATTTTTACTCTGTGCACAGCATATGTGTATAGACCACAATGACATTGTATCCAGGGTGGGTGCCTGCGAGTCAAAAAGCACTTAGAAACATTGGAGAGTCCAAAAAGTGTTGCAGGGGCTGAAACTGAATCTTACAATGTGAGGCTTCAGAGAAAACAATCTATTCAGTTTAGCGGGAAGTGATAGGAGCACCACCTATAGTTACTTACCCATGAAATGGGATGGGTGTGCAGTTTTTTATACAAAGGCATAACAAGTTCTGATGTCTCCAAGTTGGACAAATTCAACCTTGAAAGAAGCAATTTCCTAGCAGCAAGGATAATTAAACATTGGAATAAACTAGTAAGTGGAGTAAGGCACTTGCCATTACTTGGAGTCTTTAAGACAAGATGTGTTGTCTTTCAAGCTCACTTTGATTCAGCTGCTGGGAAAAAAATCTATGGCTTGTGTATATGAGTCAGATTAATGACAGACGGTGGGTCCTTCTGTCTGGAAGCCTGACTATATGGGAGGGAAAGTGGTTCTTACTAAATATGAAGTAAAAGAGTGAGATGACACTTGTTGAGAATATCACAGCTCAGGATAGCAGGGGTTTACCTATTCTTTTCACCAGTGTAACTAACAGCGCGTAGCAGTGGTGAAGTAGGTGATGGTTATCTGGCAGTTACAGTAAGGGCAATAGGGAGTTCCAAATTGGACAGTCATAAGGAAAATCTTTCCAAGGACATAATGAAAATCAAGTCACTGCTGTAACTTTTCAACACTGTAATTCAGGTCCTGGATCAGTGATCTTCAGCTAGCAATGGAGCACAGAAAATGGGAAGCACAGAGCAAACAGGGACTGGGGCTCCTGCAAAATCAGTGGCCTTGTGCATACAGCAAACTTTGCATCCATGACTACATCTGTGTGTACATGTCAGGATCGCTGCTGCAAGGCTTAAGAGGCACAAGGGGATATATTTTCAGGATTAGAGTTTGATGAAGAATCAACAGTTTAACCAGCATGATGGAAGCTGACCAGTAAGGGTGAGAGATGTCCCAACCTGTTTTCTGAATTTGACGTAAGGGACATGTCTTGGTTTACAGAAGTGGCATTTTCCAGTGAAGAAAAAATGTGTTTGAATGCTGGCCAAAGGAGGAGGTAGAGCAGAATGAACGGAAACAGGCAGCAAGAACAAACAGGCATATGAGGGTACTGTAAACATAGATGAAGACAGTCTTGTTTTGTTTGGGCAGCCCTTACTCAGTCATACGTGTGGATTCAGCCTCATTTGCAGTTTGGGACCTCGGAGAACTTCAGTGTGGACAGAACTAAGTGTCCCCCAGGCACTTTGCGGCTGCAGCTCTGCAAAGAGATCTACTGTGTGCAGGAGCTCTGGTAATTGAGGTTGGAGGGTGAAAGTTCTCCTCATCAATTTTAGGAGGGTCTTGTTTCATTACTATCAGGCAACACCCTCTCTCCAGTAAAGCATTGCAGAATGAATAACAAAGTCCAAGCTAAAATCCAGTCTGATAATCATGCTCAGTTACGAACACAGCACACACTTCCTGCTAGTGGGAGCAAACAACCTCACCCGAGCCAAGGCATGCTGAAGACCAAGGCGTGCTGGAGACACTAGAATAAAGCCTAAACCAGCCATTTTGTGCAGGAGCAGCAGCCCAAAACTGTGCAGAGGCCCTGGAGATTCCCCACACAGAGAAATGAGTAACACGGATCCAGCTCCACCAAAGAACAGAAAATCAGGGAGCCTGAAGGGAGCCTGGGCAGCAAACCACAAAACACGCACGAGGAGAGCACTGATTTTCCAGTTAATGTGGCAAGGGGACTGAACCAACAGATAACTGTCCGAGTTACTCGAGAGCAGGCCAGCGCTTCAGTTCTCTGTTTTTACAAACAAACAGGAAATTAAATCCCCGAGCAAACAAAAATCTCTGTGAACAGGCCGAAAAGAAAGGCGGCGGAGCAGTGGCATGAATGTCATGCGGCAGCAGGCCTTTTTGCGTGAAGTGGGAACGCTGGCAGGGGAAAAGAAGCCCAGTCCCAAAGCAGGGCAGTGCTGGTTGCGGGGGCTGCCCGGCATCGGCGGGGAGAAGCGGCCCCGTGGGCGCAGCCCTGCTCTGCCTCTGCCGAGCCAGGCCGGGGGGCCGGCGGGACTGCCCCGGGGAGCGGGAGGAGCCCAGGCAGGCCCGCGGCTGCCATGTGCGCCCGTGGAAGGGCCGGGGACACGAGTGGGCCCACCCGGCAGTGCTGTGTGACTGTGCGTGCGGGCAGGGGGACGTGCGCGGACCCGCGGTGTGACCGGGCGCGAGGGAGCCTCCGCGCATGGGTGGGGGTGCGCGGAGCAGCAGGCAGCCCCCGGCTGGGGTCTGTGTGTGGGGACAGGGGTGGGAGTGACACCCCCCCCCCCCCCCCCGTCTGTGCGGTGGGTCTGTGTGCGGGGACCCCGCGCTGGGGGGGGTGTCTGTGAGGAAAGGGGGCACCAGCCGCCCCCCACGCTGGGGGTACCCGCGGGTGGGAGGACGGCGGACGCGAGCGGACCGCACCCCACTGTGGCGGGGCCTGGGGGGGGCCCCGCAGCCGGGGCGGGAGCGGCGCCATGGCGGCCCCGCGCGCCCGCAGGGCCCCACGCCTGTCCCCCGGGGGCCGGCCGCTACCGGCAGCGGGCCCCCCCCCCCGGGGTCACCCCTCCCGCCCCGGGGGAGCCCTCCACCCGCCCGGGCACCGGGGCTTTCCCGGGCCACGTGTGCGGGGCGGCCCCGGGAGGCCGGGGGCGGCTCCGCCCTCCGCGCGGCCCCGCTCGGCGAGGGGCTCCCCGCCCCTCCCCGCGGCTGGCGGCCCCGGGCCGGCGGCGGCCGCTCCTCTCCTCCCCTTGGAGGGGGTGGGGGCCGGGCCGGGCCGGACCCCCGCGCCGCCCCCGCTACCTGCGGGCGGGGGCGCAGGGGGGCGGGCGCTGGGGAAAGTTTGTCTCTGTGGTTGGCTGCGCCGCGCGGCGCGGCCGGTCGGGGCGGGCGGGCGGCTCCGTGCGCTCGCAGGGCAGCGGGAGGCTGAGCGGCCGGTCCCCGGGCCAGGCGAGGCGAGCGCCGGCGACCCCCCTCGCGTCGGGAGAGGCACCCGCGCAGCCCCGTCAGCATGGGGCACCGCGGGGAGAGGGCGTCCTGCCTGCCTCTCCTTCTCCTCCTGCTGCTGCTCGGTGAGCCCGGGGGGTGCGCGACCGGGGGCAGCGGGGAGGGCGGTCGGGCCGGGCTGCGCTCGGCCACCTCGCCCGCAGGTAGCGAGGGAGGGCCGGGCCCCTGGGCGCGGGCCCCTCGGCGGGGAGGAGCCGCCCGCCGTGCAGTGCCCGCACGGGGTGCGGCGGAGCCCCGCCGGGGCGCTGCCCTCCGAGGGGCGGCGGGGGGGCCAGTCTGTGTCCCCCCCCTACCCGCCCTGGCTGGCCGGGCTGGGGTCGCCTTCGCCCCCTCCCGGCCGGCCCGCGGGCGCTAACGGCTGGCGCAGCCCTAACGGCTCCGCAGCCCCCCCCCCCCCCGCGCTGCTCCCGCCAAGGGCCGGGGTGCAGATTGCTGCCGGTTATCTCCCCGAAACTTTAAGGGGCGTCCTCAGGGTAGAGCTGCGGCGCGGGGGTGCTGCGTGCCGTGGCTCCCCGGTGAGGGGTGGGGCGGGGGGGTGTCTCCGCCGGCGGCCGGGGTCCCGCGGCCGGGGTTACGTGACGGTGTGTCCGTAGCCGCTGTGGCACGACCCGTGGGCGCCCTGAGGTAAGGGCGGTCAACCCTCCCCTCGCCGGGGCGCCGAGCGGCCGGCTCTAGGGCCGAGAGGGAGATCCTCCTCCTGCCGGTCGCACGGGGGAGGCGGGAGGAAGGCCCCCCCACCCCCGCCCGGCTGCAGGAGCCCGGGCGCGGCGGGGCTGGGGGGAAGCGGCGCGGCTCCTGCGGCCGCCCCGCCGGGCTCTCGGGGCTCGCTACCCCCGCCGTCCGGTTCTCCCGCTCAGAGAGACCCGGTAACTGTGCAGGTGATGTTTTATGCCGCGTTCACGTAATCGTGTAGCTGTCGTTAGCTTAACGGGCGGCATTGTTCCTTACCGGTGCCAGTGCCAGGCAGGCGGCGTGCAGAAATAAAGCCTGTAGCAAGAACTACACAAAAGGGTGGCTGGTGGGTTTGGGGTTTTTGCCCTTTTTCCCTTCAACAGTGGACTTGTAGCATTGTTGCTAACAGTGTTACTAAAGTAGCAGTGAGTTTAACTAGCACACAAGAAGATTGTTCAGGTAAGATAGTTGCACGTAGTCTTTAAGCGATTCTGTGTCAGCTCTGTGTAGTTACAAGTGCTTTAGGTGCTGGTGAGCAAACATGCCCCACAAATTACTACAGGCACTTCTTGATTCAGAACACTTGACTGATTGTAGGCAGTAAGTGGGAGCCTTTTCCAGATCTGGGGTGGAAGGACTGAGTAACTAAAACAGTGCCCCCACCCCACGCTGCAATGCTCTTCTTTAAACAAAACTCTTATTTGCTGACTTAGTTTGTGCTTGTACTTTTGACATTGCTATGACTAATTCTTTTTTTAAAGTCTGCCAGAGCACTTTCCTCGTGGTTTGGCTGTTGAATCTTTCATAGCCAGGTCTGCAGAGCAGGTAGTCACAGTTGAAAAGTCAGCTTCCTAAACCTGGGCTGGTCCCAGTCTCTTTCCTGAGGCTGCTTGCAGGCACTGAGGCAAAGGGGTGTCTATCTACAAGTCACGATTCTACCGCACAAAGGTGTCCACTGTGCTTTCTCTTACTTGCAGCTGAGGTTAGTCATCTCGTTTATCTTGACAATTATAGGCATTCTGCCAGCTGGGGAAACAGTGGAGAACTGGAGAGAACACCTTTAGTGTTTTTGTTTAGAAACAGAAAGGGAATAAAATTTTTCAAGAGAATGGTTTAGTAGGACAAGCGGAAAAATCAGGACTCTCAGATTGCTCAAGGTCATGCATCAAAAAGTAAAAACTATTAAGGATGACATCCAACAGGAAAGTTGTTTCCTTCGTAATTTCAGACAAAATAATTAGAAGACTTTAAAATGTGCATGCACAGATATCTGGCCACTGTTCATGATAGGGTTTGTCTGCATGTTCTGAGTTGTCTTTTGGGGATTTTTTTTTTTTTTTTTTTTTAATTGGAATTGAAAGTGCTTTTGTGTGCAGGGAAAAAAAACCCCTAAACTTTTCAGTCTTACTTGTGGTGTGTGTTATGGTGTGGCTATCTATGATACCATTACTTGGTAGCTTGTATGAGATATTCCTAATGCTAAAAGGTTGGGAAGGTGGCATTCCTCTCACTCTGGATGAGGAAAAATAGGCTTCTGTGAACATGTGTTTTCTAGCAGCTCTTTAATAAAGAGGCAGGTTGGGGCTTTTTGTTAACTAATGTGCTGCAAGTGTTGAGGAATTCTTGTGTAAGGGAGGTGGAGGGAAGGAGTTGAAGCATAGAAGGGTTCATCCAGTGCCTGTACTTAGACTTGATTTTGTTCAGATCTTTACAAAATAACCCAGCAAAAGGACACAAATGGCTGAAGGAGGTATTTGTCCGTGACAAAAATGTTTTCTCATCCTTTCTCCTGGATTCAGTACAGTTATAATCTGCTTGGTAAGGAGACTGTGGATCCTGAGATTAAGGCTTGATCTACTCTCTTTTCTTCCCTCCTCTGGTGTGGTTAGGTCCTGAGAAGAGACAGCAGCATGAGGGCATTTTGCACTGCTGTTGCCCGTTTTATGTGTGATTTTGTTCTGCAGTCAATCTGCCTAATCAACCTGTGAAATGCTCTGGAAACCAAAACATCTCTTCTAGGACAAGACATGCGAAAAACAAACCAGGTATCTGGTGGTTATCAGGGCTCAGACTGTAAAGTAAACAGTAAACCTTGCACCTCATGGATTTATTTTTTTTTTTTCCCCCTGGTTCTTGTTTGAGATTTAAGGTAAGAATTGCGGTGTATCTGAAAAAAGCTGGTCTTTGTTTTAAGTGCTATGGGGCTTGAGGAGAGCAAGCACTCAGTAGGTCCTGGGGGAAAACCGTTGATGATGGGTTTCCCAGAGATAGCCTTTTTCTTACTACCATTTAGACCTGTGTGACACCCTGTCCGCTATGATGGAAGTCAGTTCCAGCATGCCAGATCCCCAAGAGCCTTGTATGTACATGAATAGAGTTGTCTCCTACAATGCGTATTCAAAATTTATTGTGGGTTTTTTTTTAAGTTTTCCTCAGAAGCTACAACAATTAGTCATTTAGTCATCAAGGTTTAATTCAAGCTCTGCAACAGAAAGCTTTTGGTAATTAGTATAAATTATTGTGATCGTGAACTTGAAGGAAAAGCGTTCTTTAATCCTTCCCTGGATTTGCAGCTGAAGTGAAAGCATTAGAAAATGGGAGAGCCTCAAGGTTTAGGTCAGGGAATTGACGTAATTACGGATGATCAGCCATGGAGCGTTCAAGGTGTGTTAGAGTGGAATCTCCTTCCTGTTCCCATGCTGGTGGCTGCTCACCTGCCGGTGAGCCCAGGGTTGTTGGTGGTGTACTTTGCCTGCCTGTTGTTGAAGAAGGCAGGCTCAGGTCCTCACAGGCACTCGGAAAAGATGCTGACAGCTAGGCCTGCCTATCTGTGTTGTAGCTTTAGAGGTTGTTAAAAAGGCTCCCAAAGGGGAAATACCGACAAGCCTGTCCTGGTCTTAGCAGCTGCAGACTGCTAAGGCAGTGGAAGCACGTAGTGAGTGTTGGAACTGGGTTGGTGAGGTACTGAAGGGCAGGTGGTGTTGCTGAGGAGGAAGCGCTTTCCGTATGGCTTTGCCATGCTGATGTATTTTCTTAGTCTGTAGGCTGTGGGAAGATGTGGGAATCAAAGGGTGAGCAGAGTAGTGAGTGTTTTTTCCTTTATATCCTGTGTTCTTTTGGGTTGGCAAATGGTAGCTTAGTCACCTTTTCTGGCTCTTGTGTCTTTGTAGGTTCCTGTCCAGGGCTTCTTTTAAGGGAGTCTGGGTGCTTTTTCTGAAATTCTTCGACCTTGTTCTCCAGTTTTCTCAATTGCTACATTTCAACATAGCAACAGCTTGCTCTCTTTAGGTAGCCTCTGTTGTATTTGGCTCTAATCCCTGAACTGAGGTATAAACCTGCCTGAACAAGATTTGAAGTAAACTGTAGGGGTCACTTAAAAATGCAGCCACATGCTTGATTAGAAGGGAATGTACTTAAGAAATAATATATATCCATCCGTCTGGCTATGTAAACAAACACTGAGGGACATTTGAGAACTTAGGTTTCACATCTAATAAATTTATGGGTTGATTTGTTTCTGTGTGGTGGTTGGTTGTTGTTGAGTTAGTTTTTTCCAGTCTCCATAATCATTGTGAAACACTTACCTGCAAAACAGACCTGTATATTTTTTTAGTAGGGAAATGGTTACCTATCTCAATAAGATACTTTGAGAAAGTGAACATTTCAATTGTCTGTTTTCACTGATGTATTTTTTTGTGTGAAGTTCTGTGTTTTAGAAGGAAGGGTAAATGGACACATTTGAAAATTGAATTCTTTTTGGTTATGTATAGAAATCAAGCACTTGAAAGTTAAGTTGGAAAGAACTTGAGGAAAACATTACTAACATGAGGTGGGTCAAAGTAGGGGTTATGTTAGTGTTTATCAAGGTCTCTAGAAGTTTCGAAAGAAAGATATTAAGTGGAGTATAAAGTAAGAATCTATATCATAGTGCAAGGAAAAGTATCTTTTTAATACTTTGCTTTTGACTTTTATTGGAGATGTTGCAGTTACTTCCCAAGCCAGATGTCCTGCTTTCTTAGATCTGCAGTAGTAAGTGATAAAGTCTGTTTTCTAGAGACCTGTAAGGCGAAATTGTCTAGGGATAGCAATGGTTCAATTTCTGTCCAAGAATAATAAGCAGATTTCCTTCATGACCCTAGTTCCTAACCTGCACAAGGTATCCCAAAACTGGATCGAGCAAGGCAGGGAGAGACTGTAACATAAGCAGTTTTTGTTTGGGTAGTCAGTATCTCCTGCCCTGTAGAAGGAATTAGCTTGTACCAATGAGGTACTAAGTTCTCCAATTGTCCATTTTTTTTTGTCAGTTGATTCTTTAGAAAATCTCAAATTGCAGTTTTCTTAGGAGGCTTGAATACCAGCTGAGAAGGGCTTTAAAAAATATGAGATAAACTTTTAATACACCTTATGCATTAGGTTTTGCAAGGGGCAAAGGTATAAAATCAGTTTCAGATGTAACTGCTTTTGGGGTAGGATGATCTGAGAAATAGCTGTTCAGGTGCCAAAAGCCTTGAGTAATGTATTTCCAGATTATCAGCATATCTGAAGATAAGCAAGACAGAAGTTATGGAACTTTAAAAAGTTTCCTAGTTTTTTGAGTTTCATATCAGAAACTGGCTTATTCATTTACATGTAAGCTTTCATAATTGTAGAGTATAACTGATTTATTTTAACTGAAGTCTGAAACAGGAAAAAAGGATGGTATTTTTTTTTCTCTTGAATTGGAAGATGTTTCAAAGCTGGGTTTTCAGTGGAAACCATTATCAGCTTTAACTGTGGCATTCTGAATAAGTTTAAAGGGAGCTAGATAGAAGGTAGAACCAGTGTTGCTAAATACCTTTGAGTCTTGTAAAGTTATAAAGCAGTATGGTAATGCTGGTAGATTTGAGTCAATGTAATTGCCATGGGGACTGCTTGAAACTTGTGGTAGAGTGTTGCAGTCGGTGCTTCTTTTCATTACACTAGATGAGGAAAGTTGCAGGGAAAGTCTTATGTGACAGAGCCTGGAGAACAATGTCCTTTGTATGCAGCAATGGCAAAATAGAGCTGCAGAAATATGCAGTATTGCTGAAGCAAGCTGAAGTATTTGACTACTGATAATCTCTGTGGCCAGATGGAGTTTGCATGGATGTTCTAAAGGGTCTGAACTGTTAGCTAAGCTATGGGAAGAATAGGTGAGTGAGTAAGACACCGAGTCCTGGACAGGATTAACTTTAAAAAAGGATCTCAGGATGGCTTTTGGAATTGACTTGTGAACTTCAGGAATGAGAACTAATTAAAGATTGGAGCTCTCAGGCAGGCTGTCACAGCTGCTGATAGGCAGGGCTGCCAGCAATGCCTGTAGTATATCTGCTTGATACTTTTGGTTGAGGGCCATCTCTTAAATTGTTTATTATTCTGCAAGACTTTAGGCATTCATACTGAAATTTTCTGGGCCGGGTGTCTACGACAGGTTGACTTTTTTTTCCTAGGAAATATGCCCCCACACCCCCCCAAAAATGCTCCCATATTTCCAACTGTTACACTTTGGGAGTGAGCAGGGAGAAGGTTGGTGGTGTTTTTTTTTTTAATTCTCGCATGTTCTGGTCAATTCTCCCTCCTCACTATGGAACAAATAATAATCTCGGCTGCTAAGCTGAGAAGTTCTAGCACCTCCATGCTTTAGAGCAAGAACTGGAAATTTGGCTGGAGAGTTAACTTTGCATCAAGAATGTGGCTTTTGCTGTTCTCATGAAAAATGTCCAAATTTGGCCACATTGTAAGACTTGGAAAAGCATCAGTTTGTAAATGCTTGGTAGAGAATTAGTCTCGGGTCCCTAGAGAAAGCACTCTGTCATTGCTTTTAAGGTGTCAAAGGATTACAGCTGGAATTGGGGGTGGAGAAGTGGAAGCCTCCTTTTTATTCCGGTTTCAGACTTCTGTAAATGTGTTGTGAAGTCTTTTTTTTTCTTTTCTTTTTTCTCTCTCCCCCTTCTGCCAAATTGGCCAGTGCTGGAGCAATGTGCTGATTTGTGTGGATCACTGATCATATCTGCTGTGAGAGTCTGCTGCTTGTAGCACACAAAGTATATATATCATCTTTCTTATATGTGGCTTTAAAAAAAAAATCAATGTAAACTTTATGTGTGGTTTTTAACTTTTGTTCTCTGACTTCGGCTCTTCTCTCAGGCTTTTTCCCAGGTGTCCCCCATTGTCCTTTACTTCATGCTGACTGTAAAACAACTCCTGCTGCTATAGTTGCTCTCAAAAAAAAAAAAAAAGTAAAGAACTTATGCCACTCTTTCTGTTTAACAGGATTGATTAGTCTGGACTTGCCTTTCTGCCGACTTTCTTAAAGATGTGGTTTAGCTATGCTGCTTAGTGCTTGCTTAATGACTGCAATTTGCATGCTTTCATGCCATATCACTAGCCATTAAAAAGAGTTTGGTGGAACCATTACTGGTGGTCATGTTGGTTAGCAAGAGTCCAGTTCTGACAAAAGCTACCTCTGCTTAGGTTTCCCAGTCTTAAAAAGAATAATTGCCAGTGTAAAGGACTTTGTTTCCATGCGTGTTCCACTGTTAGCTCCAACTGCAGAGATTTAGCATCGTGTTTCAGTCAGTCTTTGATGCAATGTGGCTGTGGGGAATCTTTGAGCAGGCTGTAACGGCATTGTTCTCTTACACGCATTAAAATGGTTGTTGCAAGAGAGGCATCCATGGGGACCTCTGCCAGCTTCTTATTGATGTGTTCAGTTTCATCTATTGACACACTACCCTTCATTATTACACAGTGAATCCTGTGGCAGTGGAATTTGCTATTAAATCTGCCCTGCAAAAGGGAATTGGCAGGAGCTGCTTTAAAAGCAGCGTGACCCCTGCGTTTGCAAAGAATAGCTTCTAAATACAAAACAGATGCTGAACTAATAGAGGATGCTTCCTGAATTTTCAGGGTACCAAACATAATTATTCTGAGAAAAATTCAGAATTCACATAATTTGTGAATAATTATTTAAATTTCAATACCCTTTTTTCCAGAAACATGTCTAATCAGTACATGTGTTGATTTGTGCTTGAATGAAGCAAGTAATACTGAGGTGAAAACAGGGAATTATTTGTTAATGGAAACTGTTAGAATAAGCAGCAAGGTGTTAGTCTATCTGTGCTCTGATCCTCTTCCCAGTGCTAGAGGGTGGGAGAGGTGATGTATCTTCCTTTCCCTTTTGCCCTTGCCACAGACTATTTTGTGCTTTCAGAGCACCACCTGTAATATTTACCCAGATGTTCTAGCAACCTCCACCATCTCCCAAAAGAAGTGTTATATTCTTTAGAAGCCCAGTGACATACTGTGTTTTGGGAGGTGGTGTCAGTAGATGGAATTTATGTCTTTGTCCTTTATGTTGTATGTAGAGTGTGCTTGTTCATATTCAGTTCATATGGAGATTTAAATTAATGCAGAGTAATAAGTCTGTTGCATCAACCTTGTTTCCCTTTGATCTCAGGGTTTGGTTCTAGACAAGGCATACTGTACCTTTTGGCTTAGAGACCTCAAGTGCTTGAAGCAGGCTTCATCAGTGAGAAAATAAAGAGCATGACAGCTTATCAGAGACAAAATCACTCTGTCTGGAGGTGAGAGGTAGCAAGGTAAGCCTGAGTCTGTCATGTCTATCACAAAGCAGGGTTGAATGGAGCCCTGGTTGCTTGCAACTATTGATAGGCACCTGTCAATAGTTGCAAAGCTGCTGACATCCCTAGGTTTGTGAGTTGGTTTATTTATTAAAAATCAGGTTGAGAAAATAGCGTATCTAGCCAATGGGCATAGAAGTGCAGCTGTTACTAGCAATTAGAGGTGGGGGAAGGAAGGTGAGGAGGGAGTACTGGAGCAGGACACACTTGGCAGAGAGAAAAGGAAGCGGGGCAATAGCTTGTTTAAGATGGAAGAATGAGTTAAAGATGTGTCTGCATGAGATGGTGGAGCAGTTATCACCAAAAAACACCCTTGGTAAAAAACACAAGTTTCTCAAAGATCTGCAAGCAAATCCTGAAATACTTTTTCTAAGCAAAGTTTTCTGCTTACCACTGACAGGTAAATGGAATATCTAATTGTAGACTCTGCAGAGTTTAAAACAAGGACTGAACTGTGATGCATGTGGCTGCAGGGTATGCTGTGGCATCTGAGTTGATGCTGGTGTTTGCCTTTTGAGTCTGAAAGGGACAGGCAAGGGGGAGGCTGCAGAACTGTGAATAGAGTTACTGGGTGGGGATGTCCTTCCAAAATAGCCGTAGAACAAATGAGACTTCAGATGGCACCCTTGTTCCTGCTCATGACCGGAGGGCGCAGGGAGTGTGCCTGTTCCAGACTGTGCCTCATAAACCTGTAAGGATCAACAGAGGTGGGCCAAACCTACTTAGAAAGCTGTTAAGAGTGATATAAAGTATTTTTCACTGAACCTCCTCTTGGTGTGAGCAGTCAGCTTTTGGTTTGTATGTATATAGAGAGATTTTTCTCCCTGTCTGAAGCTGCAGAAAGACACTCTTCATACATCTGGGCAAAGGCTAGTAACCTACAGATGGATGCACTGGGCACTTCTGTACCCAGACTTGTAAGGTGTGTCCTTTCCTTGCTATAACAATTTTTACCCAGAATAAGAACCTAGTCCCATTATGGTGCGTTCATGGAACATGCATATGCCATCAAAGTTGCTGGCTTCTCTTTCTTCTGTATTTTCTTCTTTTGTCATGCTTCTGGTATTGGTGCATTGGAGGTGAGAACTTGCTTTGCATATGTGGGTTTGGCCAAAGTCCAGCGTGAATACTGTTCTCGCATGAGTGACCGTCTGGGGTCAGCAGTAATCTTCCAGTGTCAGGGTTGCCTTGTTGCTGTAGGATCTTGCTCGGAGCCCAAAGTGGGACTTTGGTCAAGTTACTGTCATAAGTACACAGACATTTCTTGAAATTAAAGCCCTGCAACTGAGGTTTCCACCTCAGAGGAGGCTGCTAACATGAGACATCCTGTGACTGCCACTTGGGCTGAAACAATATGTTCAGAGAAGCTGTTTGCTGGGAGATGATCAGTCATGGAGCTACAGGGTGAGCCTTGACGAAGAGCAGGCTGTGCATGGGGGTGGGAAGATATTTGGAGGTTTTGGCAGGGAGGAGGCAAGGGCCCTAGCTACAGATTCTGTGAATGGCATAGTGATGAAGAGCACTTCATGCTGGTGACTTTTTTCATCTCGGCCTGGTGGCATAAGGTCTTTTCTGACCTTGGGTGCACAACTTTCTGCTTTTGAGTGTGTGGGTATGAATCCCACCTTGTGTTTGCCTTTTGCTGGGCCTCTGTAAAATGAATTACTGGTTTTGCTTCAGTTGAGTGAACATATGTCTGCAGGACTAAGCAAAATAGCAGCAGGTACTGGGTGGCATTCTAGTCAACAAGGTTCTTCCCTGAACAAGGCTGAGTGAGCGTGGTACCCAGTTTCTGATACAAAACAGCCAGATGTGTGCGTCAGCAGTGGCTGACACGTGCACATGGAGGCCATTGAGGGGACAGCCCTGTTTGACCTATTCTTGACTGTTTTGTTTGTGTGGGTGAGTGAAGAACTTTGGCCTTCCAAGTTATTTGAGTGCTTCTCAGTACTACTTAACATCACCACTTCCCTCTGCACCCCATCAGTTGCTTTTACACACATTATAAATTTGAAAGGCTCATGAATTGACGATTGCTTTCAATACATACAGCCAAGGAGATTTTTAACTTGTTGTGATTAATGCCCTACCTTTAAGACCTCTGTGTAGTCCTGGATGTATGCCACCAGATTATGGCAGGAAATATCCTCATGATTGTTTCTGTCTGTTTAGCAAAACCCCTAAATTCCTCACAGGTCATTGCATGTACCCACTCTCTTGTAACTTGATACAAAATTTGCTCCTGAGTGTTACATTTACGCATTTAAAACAGATCTCTAGTACTTCCTCAGAGCCAGTAGCGTGTATGCATAAGACATGCTGGGTTTGGACACTTAATCTCTAAAGATGTGCAAAATGGAGCAAGTATGGCTACCTGTGTTCTTGTTCTGCTGTGGCATTCTTTGGAGATGTCAGGCTCATACACTGAGTGCATCCTGGACGGTTGGTGGGAGTTTGCGGGGATCTGTGGCTCTCTTTCAGTAGCCTTTGCCACAGAAACCTGAGACTGTCTCCTACCTAGTTTGCCTGTATTGAGGTGGTTCTCCTTTTTCTTGAAAAAGATGGCATGCATGGTTTTATCGAAATAGATAAAGGTCAGTGAATACCTGCTGGGAAAATTGAATAGCACTCATTTAGACAGAATTCTGCTTATCTGGTGGCATATATTGGCATTTTTAGGAGAATGGAATCTCTCTTGCCCTCTTCAGAACATCTGTTTCTGCATGAAGTCATCTTTTGCCTGCTTTTTTTCTCCATCTGAATCCACTTCTACCTAAAGAGTCTTCTCTGCAACATCAGAAGTATGAATGCCAGCAAGGATTTTGTCAGGTCATCTTGAGTGTTGTGTTCTGTGGGAAATTCACTAGGTAGAAGCACTTCTGGTAGGTCAGAACCATGAGAGGCTGTGGGACTTGAGCTGAGCTGAGTTTGAGCTCGTTGATGCAGGATGATAGCAAAGGTGTAACTGTGCATGTGAAGCTATACAGAGGTTCCTCGCTGCATCTGCCTCAGAACAGGGACCTGTATGCAGTTTCTTCTGGCTGTGTCAGCTGGTCTGATGAAAGATCTCTAAAGAATATTGCCTTAGACCACTGTCATTACATAAGTACTGCTACTAGGTTATACAGTTATTCTGTGACTTGAAGTTATAATTCTGATGACGATTTCTGCCACTTACATGCAGAATTATGCATTGCATGGAAGCTCCTGTCACAAGTCCCAAGTAATAATAAAACTGGGGTTTAAAACCAAGTAAGCTCTAAAAATGAAATGGTTGGCAGAACATTCTTTGAATTTATGGTGATAGTGATACAGAAATTCCGCTGTCCATTTCGGGATTCTACTCCCCCCACTGCTCCTTAGCATCATCTAACTCTCAGATTGTTGTACAAGTTTTTTTTATGTTGAGATAGAAACTAATTGGAATGAGTTAGTGTTTTCTTTCCCTGTCCTTTGACATTTCTGGCATTTAAGGAGGAAATAGGGACAAACATTTAGCTGAATGACATCCAGGCTTAACAGGAGCTTGTGAAGTTAGGCTGAGGATGTCTGTCCTTTTTTCTTCCCTTTTACAGACAGAAGTTAAGGAGCCTCAATTTAAACTTCTCCTGCAGGATGTTTCTTGTAACTCCAGAACTGTCTCGTGCTTTTAGTCTGGCTCTGATGTCTGCAATTCAACATTCAGCCGTTGCGCATTTCCACAAAAATATCTACATGCTGAAACAGTCCACAACAGTGATGCTAAATTTGTTATTATCTTCCAGTGTTTACGTTTAAGGATGTAACTTTTACCTCTGCTGTTGTTTCAGGCTTTCTGCAGATAATTTATAGCCTTGGTTTACAATACATCTGTTTGGGTGGGTTTCACTCAGTTTGAGCTAAACAGTGTATAAATAGGTCTCCTTCCTGCTGAAAATAGGGTTGTGATTATAATCTCAGTTGAGTTCTGCTGAGTAACAGATGATCATTTCAGTGATAACCAGTTGACTGACCATGCCTGTGACTTCCCTAGCAGTCAGCTAAGTACATACCCTTTCTTAAAGTGCTTATCAGCCAGGAATTAGAAGTGTTTTTGATGATTTACAGCACAATGCCCAAGAGCTTTCTTTTTCCAGAGATTTTGTAATCTGAATAACATGATGTGAGTACAGCTTTATTAGAATTGTAAACTTCCATAATGATTAGAAGGGAGGAATACATCCACCAGGCAGGTTAATGAAGATGGTTTTTTTCACCAGTAGAGATGGTTTTTTTTTTTCAATAGGATCTCGGAGAATTCTGAGAGATCTCACTGATTGTACTGACTGTAGGTGATGGACAGGTAGTGATTTTCTTGCATTGAACTGCTAATAGATGAAAGTACAGTAGTGTGAATGGGGCAGGCAAAAATACACATACTTTAAACAAAACTGCCCAGGGAAGATAATGACTCAAATGTTAAACTGATTTTTTTTTTTTTTCCTTTAAAAACACCAGTTCTCTTTGGCAAAGAGGATCTCCTTTCATGATAAAGAAGGAGTGCCGCTTTTCAATCTAGGGACAGACTGGACTTCTGTACTTAAGACTTCCTAGCAATCCCTTGTCTAAGGTTTATTTATTCCCTGTGAAAGGGACAAAGATCTTGAAATAATCTGTGTTTTGTCTGGGGAAAGGCAAAACCTGATTTAGTTGTGTGCTTTGTACCCTGCATTTTGACTTTTGGTAGGCTTAGGCTATAAAACTACAAACAGTGGAGGCATTTGTAGGCTGCTCTTGCATTGCATTATGGTGGGTGCTCCTCTGCTTGAATTCTTTGAAATGTCTTAATTTGATGTTGTGGATTTTAACTGGTTTAAGCTCCTGCAAAATGCTCTCCAGATCATTGATCTCTGAAAACCTGTTCTTATTTCTGAAAAATTAAGTGGGCAGGCAGGGGGTGAGGTGAGAGGAAAGTTGCATAGTTAACTGGAGCTCTGTAAATGCTGTATGTACCTTCTATTTAGGTCTTCACTAGCAGCAGGAGTGCCTTCTAGGTACTTTGTTACTTTTCTATAACAGTAATAATACTGATTGTTCTCTAATAATAAACAAACTTTGTTATAGGATAGTGCTGTTAATATGATTTGTGACTGCCAAACCAACAAGAGAGCTAAACCCAGTTGATTTTGTGATGTAGTAAAATAAAAAGTGAGCAGGGAGTATAAAAAGTACTTTGAACCTTTAAAGTACAAATTTACAAACAGGGATGAAATTAAGAGAAATAAACAGTTTTGTTCTATTTATGTATGAAGGGCTTGCCAGTCCTTTTGTTACGGTTCTTAAATTGTTGTGTACTGCTGACATTGGATGGGGCTAGATGCAGAGCTGGGAGAAGGATCCTTTATTTTTTAAACCATCCATTTAGAAGTCTGACTACATGTATACTGCATCTCTTTCTGAGTATTAATGAAGGCATAACTCCTTTCCTTTTGCCCACTGGGGCTTAGATATAACACTGACTTTTTCAAGCAGTGCTATCTTTTCAGATGTTATCATGAAGCGTGAGAGCAAGGGGAATTTCCTGATATTGCACAGCATTCAGTGTCTTTCTTGCTTATCCTTTTTTTGGTCAATGTTTGAGATCAGGCTTTCAGTTCAGTTTTTTGCAGCCTGAGTTCAAGGCCTAAGTACCAAATGAACGCCTCTTGGGTATAGGTTGGTATGGTAAAAATGTATTTCGCATTTCTGTTTTCTTACATATGAGTCTGTGTTTTGTGTTTTCATTCTGAAGAATATGTCAGTTCATATCGTCTCTGGTGCTAAGGCTGGGTGAACAGGTGTCCTTGACTTGACATGGCTTTCAGGATATGTTCTGGTAAAGGAGTCAGGGCTTGCTCTGCACACTGAACAGCAATGTTTCATGCTCTGGCTTTCTGGGCCTAATCAGAAGTACCTCTGGAGAATGTTAGCTCTCCCTGTGGGCTGAGTGCATCTCCTTTGTTACCCAAGGGCTGTTTGCCCTCAAGTGAAGGCGGCAGTTCAGGGAGACACCTTTTAGCTGGAAATCTCAAAGGTGCTTAAAAGGTACTGCTAAGAATCTTCTTGCACAATTAAAAAGTGTGGACTGCTAATTCTAGTGTCTGTGGGCAAGTCCACCTACAGCTTTTCAGGTGATTTTTAACACCCTTGACTTCCTAAATTGGTGGTGTACTTTCCACTTCTGTTCTTAGGCTGCTCTATATCGTATGCTGTTAGACAGCTGCTGCGTTTGCGCCAGACACAATTTCTTTTCAGTTCATGTTAAAATTGTTTCTTTGCATTAATACAGCAGCTGGTAGACTTGCGACTTAGTCTGCAAGTGCAGTATTGCTTTTGCAGTGGGTATTTGGAACTTGCAGTGTTGTCTTTTGTTCTTATGCTACATACGTGTACCAGTTCATGATCCAGAAAATGGTGGGCATGCTCTCTGTTGGGATGGAGTTTGGCTGTTCTGTTGAACAACGTACTATGGGACATAACTGTTCGTTCCAGTGTAGCAAATGTGAGGATGCCTAGGGGGAATGCAATCTGCTGTCTGTTTCAATGTAAGCTGATTGTGTTAGTTACTGAATAATTTCAGCATATCCAAGTTTCACCCAAATATTAACAGCTATTTATTTTGTACATAGGTTGTCTTATTAAATAGTGAAACCTAGAACAGCTCTGCAAGCAGTCAGGAGCAGAAAAAGAAACAATTAAGCGTTTTCCCTCTGGGTGTCTTTCAAAAACTGTATTCTCCTCCTCCTGCTATTCTAATGTCGTGTTGGTTCTCTACCCACCTTTCTCTCTTGTTTAATGTTCAAAAGGATTCCCTCTTCTGATTTTTAAGAGTTACTTGAAAATTTTGTGTTCTTTTATTCCTTTTTTGTGTCTCTTCTGCTGGGCACAGCCTAAGCCCCAGCCTGGGTGCCACTGAGGAGCAGCAGTAATAAAAGGGTACTTCCTCCCAGCTCCTACTTGTAAAACTGTAGAAAGATAGGATAGGCTGACACCAGAGATCCATTCAGCCTCGTGTCTTGCCTCTGACAGTGGCCAAGAGTGGATGCCGATGGAACAGTGAGCACACACAGTAACAACTATCCTAGTGTATCATCTCATGATTTTCTGTGGCTTGGAGACTTCCTAAGTTAGAGGTGGTATCTTTATGTTTAACCTTGAATATTTCCTCCAAGAGTTTGCTGGCTCATGAGTGTTGCATTTGGCTACCTTTTGAAGTTTTGTTTTCTGAAATATTCTGGGTGATGGTGCATGTTAGCTGATTTCTGACTCTGTGTTAAGTTTCCTTTTCTCTTTTATCACCTGTGGTGTTGACCTTCCTATACACAGCATGCCAATGACAGCAGCAAAGTAAATAATTGAGATACATTTCTTAAAAGTGGGAATAACAGGAAACATTTTAAGATGTGTATTTAGGCATGCTTATCTGAAAATTAGTAGCTAATGTCTGAATGCCAAACTTTACTAAGACTCCAAGCAGTAATGTGTTGTGATGCAGTCTTTTATTACATGGCTGCACATGGGTTTTCTCAAATGTGAGTTTTCTCCAGTGTGTTTTGGGCATAACATTCTCCCCAAAAGCTTAAATGTGTGTGACATTCTGTAGTGCTGTGTGTTACTGTGTGTGCTAGGGAGGCTATTCAGTATTGGTTTTAGAGATGAGAGTAGATACTGCTGCGAATGCTGCGAGTTAATCAAAACAGGTAACAGTGAAAACTTGCTGGCATGTAATCTAAAGGGAGCAAAGACTTCCAGGTTGTGATGTGGAACATGAGAAGACTGCTGGACTTCTTCAGCCAGATACTGAATTAATGAACCTTGCTATTCTGCTACTGGAGATAACAAAATACCTGCATTGAATACAGGGCAAGGTTTTCAGAAGTGATGGAAGGCTTGAGGCTGTGAGCCTGAAACTTTATGAAGAGACTTGGTCCCCCAGAAGGTTAATGGTCAGGGTTTTTGAAAACTGAACCTCTTCAATTATTGAACTAGCTAACTTTGGTCACAAGAGTGGAGTGTTTCTTTTTTTCTGCTTGTTCTAGAAGGTGCAGGTACAAAGGATTTTGTTTCAGGACTGGAGTAATTGGGAGTGGAGTTGTACCAGGTGTATGTCTTGCATGACGTAGTTCAGCGCTCTGCTGGTTTCTGAATCTCTTGCGTGTTGCCCACATGTACGTACCTGCCCACCCGTCCCAGAAAGTCTCTTCTTTTTGTCCCGTAAAATTAATCTTCTAGTAAATTAAACAGCAGCCGCATACAATACCATTTCCTTTCATGTGTGAGAACAGCTTTCTAAAGGTGGAATTCAGGGGCATGGACAGCTAATTACACAGCTAATTTGCCTTCAAGCTCTTGGAGGCAGTGAATGCCAGCAAATTTTTGACTCTTGCACGCTTTTTTGAAAATTTTGGCTGTTAAATTTGTTGAGCGGGGATAAGCAACACTGAAGTGTGGGTGGATTTCATATCCTACCCATACATTTGTTCATGGCTTAGCTCACATTTGTGATTTAGGGAAGAGTTCCCATTTCCACACTGAAGTTCAAGTTAAATGTGAACAGCCCTTTAAGTACCCTTTAGGAGCACGCAGGCTGCATCTTCATTACCATTTTAGATGGGACGAGGATTAAATTTCTGAGGTGAATCTTCTCACTGTCCCACTTTCTGCACATTGCTTTTTACTGGGAAGCTATCTAAGTGTGCAATTAGGATTTCTTTGGATGTACCTGAACCAGAAATGTTGCTCCAGGAGGTATCTGCTGTGCTTCAGGTGCCCTTTGGTCTTTGGCCTATGGCACTGAACCTGGTCCAATGCAAATCCCCAAACATTCATGGTGTGATTCTTGGGGCCTCAGCACCAACTGCCCTCAAAAGTTTTCTCCTTTTGGACTATGCCAGATGCTAAAGTAGACATTTGTGCTAGTCTTAAATTTCTATGTGGTGGGGCATAAGCTTTTAGGCTTTTTAAATATTAGTGAAGTAAATAAGCAGACTGCCTTGAGTTCTATCTACTGATCTAATAATGTATTCTCTATTTTCAGGAGTCTTAATGCAACCAACCAGATTGATTTGAATGTTGTTTGTGAAGCTTTTTCCTGTGTTTCCAGAACTGTCTGTGTTGGTATTTGTCTCTTTCAAATAATGAAGAGTGCTGTGGCATGCCTGTTTTTAAAGCCAGCTGTTTTGCAGACCCGTCTGGGGGTAATTTTATTTAACAGCCTGTGTGGGAGTTACACAGACCCTGTCAAAGACCTTGACTGGAATCCCTGTGTGCCTTCTAGATGTTGTTTTATGTCCCTGACCTCTCATCTTTTTCTTATCTGGACCTCTTCCCTCCCCTTGCCCCCTCTGAACTGCTGACCCTCTCCTTTGCAAGAGGGAAACAATACTGTAATGAAAAATGTCTCCTCCTGAAATGGGTAATTTCATGTGTCCACTTTTTTATACCAGAGACCAGACTAGCTGCCTTTTCTGGGCAACAGAGTTTCTCGTTGTCAGTGCCATAGCAAATAATAAAAGCTCAGCAGCAACAAGTACTGTAAATACCTTGTAGTCCTGTTCTCAATTACAGAATTAGTTATGTAAATCTTGTGTTAAAGCAGGAAGAGCCCTGATGTCTCTTAAATCATACTCTGTGCACGCATGCGTACAATTCCTTCTTGTCTAGGAGAAAAATATCTGTGCTTCTAACGTGCAGACTCCATAGAGATTAGCATACTAAACAGTATTGCTCTGCATGACCTGAAATTGGCTTTCGAGTGCTAATTGGATCTATGGGCTTTGAGAGAAGGGGTTGGAAAACACTGGGCTCTGGTTTTCCAGTTTGCAGATAGCAGTATGGATGTGGTGGTGGTGTAGGTGCCCAAATGAAGTCCTCAGGGGGGCTCCTGGACTACGGGGGTGCCAGTTGATACAGCACAAGCTAGCTGTCTCCTTTGCCTTTGCTTATGTCTTCTTTGTTTAGCTGTACATATCCTTCTGTTTTCATCGTTATATAAAGAAACAGTGTGATACAGTGAAATGAGCACAGAGCCTGAAACCAGGAATGCCTGTGATCTATTCCTAACTGCTCCTGTTCTACTGCATGAGTTTGGTCTAGTCAGTTAATCTGTCCAAGTACATCTTCTGCAACAAAAGAGTTGGCAATAGCTGTGCTACCAGACTTACCTGCATGTGCCGACAAGGCACAGGCACTCATTCCCATATTGTAACACCCATCCTGTGTGTGTCTGCTGTTGGCATTTTTAATGTGGCCACTTGCTTGGAGATTATTTATGAGGAAGATGGGATGGCTAGATAATTAAATTACAGATAAAAAGGATTACTCTATAAAGATTGAGATCCAGCCCTCCGCTGGCTCCTATGGCTGCAAATCAATTGACAAGCGTGGAGCCAAGGTGGGCCAGTGCCATATGCTGCCTTGTTCAGCAGTTCCAACAGCCTTCTGCCCAGCCACCTTCTTCCATAATCTCTCACAAGAGCAGATGCAAACAGAATGAAGCTGCCCTTCAGGATCCCAACTAGAGAGTCTGAGAGCCTAACGCGTGTCTTGGGTTGTTGGTGTTGTTGCTGCTGACTTCTGTAATCAGGCTTTGCTCTGTTGCTGTTTTTGCTGAAGCTTATGTGATGCCATCGCTCATCCAGTGGAATGCTTGCTGGGAAACTAGTCCCTGAGTACTGAGATTTGAAATGATCCCCCAAAACAATTTTTGGGGAAGTGGAGGTTAAGATTAATATCTGGATTATGAAAGCATGTGGCTTTTCTTAATCTCATCTTCTGATCCCCTTTAGACTTAACTTGGCTTTAGACAGGACTTTGTCTGGTATGGATGGGGTGTTGGGTTAAATTGCGGTGGATGAATGCAACCAAATTTAAGCAGGTAAAAAAAAAACCCCAAACCACCACCAACAAAGCCTACAAACTCCCCCCAAAACCCCTGCAAACCCAAACCCCAAAAAGCCACAGAAAACCCAGCCAAAAAAAATCATCAAAAAACAAAGCAAAACAACCACCCAAAAACCCAACACCACCCAAAAAACCCCAGACCATTTTTGGAGGCATTTTTTTTGTTTGCTTTTTGTTTTTAGTGTAATTGTCAGTGAAAAGTAAGACTTTATATTGGATTCAGGACTTCTTATATTTGAAAGCCTTTTGAGTGTGTTTTGGATATTACCTAACATTAATGATAACTTGGAAAGCAAGTTATTAGTTCACATCAATAAAAATCAATACCTGCTGTTCTGGGAGGAAAAGGGGATGATAATAATAAATTATTTTGGGGAGAGGGGAGAAGGGAGTGTTCCAGGATTTCCTTTTTTAAATGTATAATTTGTGAAATACATGGATATTGCTATATGTGCATCTTTTAAAAAATCTTCTGACAAAAATATTTTTTCCTAACTTTGCAGCCTTCTCACCTCTGCTAGGCGCTATGTCCTGTTTAAAATCATGCTGGTTCTAAAATGTATTAGCTTTTATAGTTTAACATGATCTTGTCTGGGATTTGGATTTTTTTTGTCTTGTCTTGGATTTTTACACTCAAGTGTATGATTTTAGTTAATGTAGATGCAGATTTAGAAAATGATCTATTCTAGTCTGATTGTTTTCTCCAGTGAAATCCAAAGAAAGTTCAGTTTAATCCTAGTGGTGTACTGCATTCCACATAGAGCAAAGAAAATGGTTGGTCTCTGCCCAGAGGAAATTGCAGTATAGAGTGAATGGATTTGGACTGCTCTGCTCAGTTCCAACTGCTTTCGGAAAGATTTAAGGTAATGGATAAGTGCAAGTTAATGATGTTGCAGAACAGCACTGACTTTAATTCTGTATATTCCTGTTTGAAGACTTTTTAAAAAATATTGGTCAATGTATGCACTGCTATTGAGTTGAAATTAGTATTACAGCTTTCAACCTGTGTCCTTCTTCCCCACTAAAGAAAATGTGAAGATACTTCAGATACAGCATTTCTGCAAATACTTGCAGCTCTGCTTCCAACTGTGCTAGCTCTTCAGCTCTGAGTCGTGGGCTTTACTGCTTTGTCAACTGTTTTCCTTAGACTGTAATGTATTGAACCTTTACTCTGGCAACACAAATTGCTTCTGAGGCAGAACAACAGAAAATCAGCTGTCTCGCGTGGCAGTGTAAATACCACTGCCAGACCCCCTGGACTTCTTGGGTCAGATGTCAGCAGGTAACCTGAATGGGCTGCTCTGTCAGAGTAGGGTAAAAATGGAGTTCTATGAGACTGTTTGGAGGAAGTAAATGAAGATCATTAGCAGCGACAGGTATTTCAGGTGAGACCCAGGAAGAAGCAGCATGTTGACTCTTGGATTTCATTATTTTTCTCTCCTTTCCCTTTTGCTCCCAGCTGTATTTTGGAGACTTATCAAAAGCAGTTCTTCAGATACAGCCTTTTATCTTCAACTGTCAGTCAGTGGTAGGGAAAGGAAATAGAGATCATATGTGATGGAGTTGCTCGATATCCAGAGGAATCTAAACCATGATCTTTAGTATCTCTGCCTGTTAGACGTTTGTTCTGTTTGGACCAGTGGTGCCACATTTCTCTGCCTGCCAAGAGCCACTCTGTTTGACAAAATAGCCTTCTGCTTTGCACAGCTGGGAAAGGTTTACGTGGCTTCTCCTTTCCTCTCTACCTGCCAGTAGCATACCTCTCCCTATGACTGGGAAGCAGTGGTGCACAGTGGGATCTGTGCTGTCAGCAGCCGGTGATAGTGTTTTAAATTCTAATTAGCACTGCATATGCAACCTGATTTCTGCTGTACAAGCTTCCACTGCAGTTTACTGGTCTCTTCTCCTTGTATTGTAGCAGCAATAATCCACAGAAGCACTTATGTCAAATTCCTGTGGCTCGTTTTGGCAGAGAATTGAAATGGATTGTGTGCTTGGATGAAAGTGGTGCCAGTCAGTTGGTCTTCAAAAGGGTGGAGCTGAACAGGTGAACAGTGCTTTATTCCTGATAGCCCAGGAGATAGCAAAAGAGGCAGTTCTGCCTGTTGCAGTTGCCTTAGCAGAGACATGGCAGAGGAAGGAGGCTTTCCTTCTTGTGAGACAGGTCAGTGAAGTTTTTCCAAAACAGATCTTTTTGGGCAGTGATCAGATGATCTGCTCACTAGCTGCAGTGATACCGTGTATTTTATATGGTGAAGTATTGCTTTCTTACTGTCCCTGTCTTTTTAGATAAGAAAGCCTTCTGACTGTTGTTTCCAGATCTGAACTTGCCAATTACTATGTATTTATCCAAAGTAACATCATCCAGACATCAGAACAGATCAGGTCTGACTTACTGGATGTTCATCTGGCCCCATTGTGCTGGTGTGTTGTGTATTCATAGTGGTGGGGTGTTTTTGTTGGTGGGGGTTTTGTGGTGTTATTTTTATTGGTTTTGAGTTTGGGTTTTTTTTTTTAATTTTTCCTAAAAGGAATGGGGAAGAAGCTTGAAAAATATGTTTAGTTTTTCTGCTGAGCTCAGGTGGTTGTCTCCCTAGGCTCTAACTATAAACAGCAGTGGGAGAGAAGTTTTTCAGAGAGCTTCTCTCCATTGATGACAGAAAGAGCTTAAGTAACTAGCCACATAAGGCAGGAGGACTCCTGGAAGTGGAAGAATGCACCATAGCATAACTTCACTGCTGACCTTCTATGATGGAGTGACTACATTGGTGGATAAAGAAAGAGCAACTGATGTCATCTGCCTTGACTTCTGCAAGGCCTTTGACACAGTCACACACAACACCCTTGTCACTAAGTTGGGGAGATACAGGTTTGACGGCTGGGCTATTCGATGGATAAGGAATCGGCTGGATGGCTGCATCCAAAGAGTTGCAGTCAGTGGCTCAGGGTCCAAATGGAGACGAGTAAAAGTGATGTCCCTCGAGGGTCTGTATCAAGACTGGTACTGTTCAATATGTTCATTAATGGCACAGGCAGTGGGACTGAGTGCACCCTCAGCAAGGTTGTGGGCACCACCAAGCTGAGTGGTGCCGTTGATTTGCTGGAGGGCAGGGATGCCATCCAGAGGGACCCTGACAGGCTTGAGGAGCAGGCCCATGTGAACCTCAGGAGGTTCAACAAGGCCAAGTGCAAGGTCCTGCACCTGGGTTGGGGCAATCCCCAGTATCAGTACAGGCTGGAGGATGAATGAATTGAGAGCAGCCCTGCAGAGAAGGACTGGAGATGCTAGTGGATGAAAAATTGGACATGAGCCAGCAATGTGCACTCGCAGCCCAGAAAGCCAATAGTATCCTGGGCTGCATCAAGAGAAGTGTGGCCAGCAGGTCGAGGGAGGGGATTCTGCCCTTCTGCTATGGTGAGACCCCACCTGGAGTACTGTGTCCAGCTCTGGAGCCCCCAGTACAAGAAAGACATGGACCTGTTAGAGCAGGTCCAGAGCAGGGCCAGAACACCTCTTCTATGGAGAAAGCCTGAGAGTTGGGGTGGTTCAGCCTGGAGAAGAGAAGGCTCCAGGGAGACTATACTGCAGCCTTTCTATACTTAAAGGGGGCTTGTAAGAAAGACAGACTTTTTATCAAGGCCTGTAGTGACAGTACAAGGGGCAACAGTTTCAAACTGAAGGAGGGCTGGTTTAGATTAGATCTAAGGAAGAAATTCTTTCCTGTGAGGGTGGTGAGACACTGGCACAGGTTGCCTAGAGAAGTTGTGGCTGCCCCTTCCCTGGCAGTGTTCAAGGCCAGGTTGGACGGGGCTTTGAACAACCTGGTCTAGTGGAAGGTGTCCCTGCCCGTGGCAGGGGGGTTGGAACTAGGTGGTCTTTAAGGTCCCTTCCAACCCAAACCATTCTGTGGTTCTATGATAACTAAGAACTGTGTCCTAGTGAAAGCCTTGTGGTTTGCTTGGGTGCACTTGAAATCCCTTTTCTTGGGGGTGATCAGTGAGGGGGTGAATGGGGAAGATAGCAGGTTGTTACTGTGTTGCAAAATATATTGTTTTAATCCTTTCATGTGAATCTGAATCCAAGTGGGAAGGAAGGTACCTGCTTTTTCACCCAATGCTGGAGATGTGACTTTTCTGAAATGTCTCAGATGGCATGGAGATTACAACAATACAGCAGCCTTGCAGTTTGATAGCATTTCTGAGGCTTCACTTAAGATGCAGTATGCGTTTCTTCATCCTGATAGAGATAATGGGTTTTAAGCAATTACACCCAGGCTAATTCCTTTTGATAAGAGCTCTACATTATCTAAAAAAAGAATCCTAGCTGCCTGGGAAAGAACAATGTAAATGTCTCTCTCATGGACTCTTTCATTTGCTCTTCTCTGATATCTTCAGATGATATGCTGCAGGTCATCTATAAACCATAAAAATCTATCAGTTTTTTTAGGTAGGGAGTACTGCAGTCAGGAAGGTGTAACAGTACTGTTGACTTGCAAGGTATGGGGGGAGCCATAGGTGCCTCAGATAATTCTGGGCTACCATGGTGATTACAGCTTCAACATAAGGAATCAAATTTGGTTTCTTTTAAAGGAGCCTCTTGTTCCCTCCCTGTGCAGGCTCTCTGGTTGTAAGGTGTGGGTTGCTTCTGCTGATTAGGAGAATCTAAATTTTGTAATTTGGAAAGAGTAGCAAGAGCCTACCACTTTATTTAGCATAGATCCCAACCTCTGCTGTGTGTTTGTCTGCATTGGAAAGAGGAGTATGATGATGTCATGTGTTTAGCAGGAGTGGTAAGAGATCTCACTTATTTAGAATTTTTTTTCTTTTTGAGACTGGTAAAGAGATTTCAGTAGTTAGCTGCATTTCTGGTACTTAAATTCCTTTTATTCTGCTTAATCTGACTTTTCCTCTCATGCATATGCAGTGTAGGATAGAAAATTTAATTGATTGCATTTAAAGAGGGGGGGAAATCCCAAACCAACATGCTGTTTGTGTAAATGTGTCGCTTCTCAGAAAATCATGTTATATATTTAAAAAAATAATTGTCTTGACAGTATTGAAGGGTTTTCAAACATTGTAGACATGTTTGTTATAACTTGCTCTTTCTTTCTGAGTTGCAGATGACATTCCTGATGTGTAGCTGCCTGATGATAATTGGAGCTGGGAGGAGAGGCAAGGGGAAAAGGGGGAGATTGGAGATAAGGATTATTATCTCCCATGCTGATATGCTTTGGTTCTTCTCTAGAGAAGGGCCTGTGATATGCTGTCTGTTCCTTCACCTGCCTGCTCGCTAGGGAAAGTCACTGAATGCCTCCCAGCAGGAGCCTGATCAGTTCTCTTTCAAAATGGAGGAAGAGGATTTGTGTGGACTGTCTCTTTAGTGGGACAAAATAAAATGCAAAAATCTTTTTTTTTCTCCATTTTGTAAAGTGGCTTCATGCATCACAAACACTGTAGCTAAGCAGTGCAGTACAGAAGTGGGAGATTTGGGATTTTGCTAGAAATAGGAGGCAGTGCACAGCTTTAATGGTGGGGAATCCATTGCTTATTCTCTAGTGTGGTACAAGAAGGGTTGTCCCTGCGCAACCCCCTCATTTACACAGTGTGCAGCAAAGTGGTGCCTAGATTGATAATAAATGGAGGAGTTCAGGGAGAGAAAATTGTTACTACCGTTTGCAAAGTTGACCGCAGTATTTTCTTCCTGCCATAAACGGTTGTGAATTTGAAGGGGCTGCTTTATTTCCTTCCCAGACATGCTAATGTTTAGTTGGCAAATGAAGCAACTTTTTGTTTGGAAAGCTCTTTTGATATAAAGGGCATCAGCAAAGTTGTCACTGTGTCTCCTGTGAATGCCTTGGTTGAGGAGCTGGACTGTGTGTTCTAAGTCATTCTGATGCAGAGGCTAGAGAGCTTAGCCTGAGCCAATTTACTCATTCTTCAGCTCTTACTTTTTTGGCTTTAATTGGCTTCCTACTGCATGTCACATTGCATTTTCCTTTGGCTGGTGGACATAGAGAGTCGACCTCCTTCTCTGGGCTGCTAAGAGAACATGTTTTCTTATTAGACAGAGCTGTCTAGCACAGGCTGGAGGAAGCACCTTGTGTAAGAGAGTGCTGAAGCAGAAGTGTGTTCTTTGCAATTGTAATACCTTCTCAGCCTTGTGGGTGACTCCACAGATTACTTCTCATCTTGTTCTTTCATAAATGATACACAGATGCAAAACCTGTGTGAAGATGAAGCTCCTAGAAGGCTCTTCATCTGTAGCAATGTCCCTCACGCAAGAGGAAATTCTCACCAGCTCTTTCCTTGAGGAGTTGTGTAGCTTGTTGAGAGTTTAAACAGATCACCCGTTCTGTAGATCCTACACAATTTTGCTGCCTTGTTTTCTTGGTTATCCTAAAAACGACAGGTTGCTATTTAATGTACTCAGATTGACTTCACAACCTATCTATTCAGTTATTTGCTTTCCTTGCTCTCCTCTTTGAAAGGATTTCATTTAATGACAGCAATGATCTAGGTGATGGGACAAATTAAGTATGTCATGGGCCACTGCTAGGGAACAAACAACTAACTCAAAACTGCCTAGGCTATGTCTGGGTTATCTTGCCTCTATTATTAATATGGCAGGCCCCAGTTTATTATTCTACCTCGACCCACATTTTGCCCATGTTTCTGGGGGAGTAGTTCATGCGATCCCTTTGGAGAATCCTAATCAAGTGCTTGACAAATAGCCATGAAGGCTCTGTGGTTGCCCTACTTTTTGGGTGTTTCTGGCTCAGCCCTGCAAAAGCACCAGTGTTTCCTGGTAGTCCTGTCACCTGTCGAATGAGCCCAAGGAACAAGTCCTATCCCCTGTTTGTGTTCTGGCCTCCTTACAGGGGCTCGATTACCTTTTGTTTTGGAAAACAGTTACTTGCAATTTCATCTGTTGGTTTGGTAACTCTGTAAAAATAAACTTTTGTGTTTAGGCAATTAATCTTGTGCTCAGGCAGGCTTGATGTACAGCACTGCAGTTTATTATACAGAGCCAGTTATTGAGTTCCTACTAAGTACACATCTTTGGTGGTCTCAGCGATACTGAAAAATACTGACAAAGTTCTGTTGTTTTGTCACTAGTGTATACACTGTTCTGTCCTCCATCTGTTTCTACAGTTAAATGGGATTCAAGTGAATTCATTGAGAACATGTCACCTTATATTAACAGTGAAATATATTGGATGTCATGAAAAATAAATGTTTCCAACAAATTTACAGAGTTTGAAGCTCTTGAAGTTCAGCTTTCGTGATACAAGCAATTGCTCTGGGACGATGGAGGGGGTATATGCAAGTAACACAGGGCACTACAAGAATAAAATATTTGTAAAAGCTCCTCGTTTATCTGCCAGAGTAAAATGGAGTTCATCTCTTGCTAAGATCAGTGTCTGTATCTCTGTGCCTTCTGCTACAGCTACATGAAATGTTAATCCCTGATGCACAGCGAAGAATATAACACCTTGTTTAGTAACTGGGGATACTCTTGCTGTTGACTGCTGCAGGACAAAAGGCAGAACCCTGAATTCACAGCTTGCTACATGCTGAGCCTCCTGGGTCACCTAGAAATGCAGCTGACCCGTGGAGTGTCTGCCCTGTGCGTGTTCCTCCTTACCTGTGGGCAGGGCACAGAAGATGTTCTCTTATCTTGTGATGCTGTCTCAGTGTGCTCCTGCTTTACGAGAATCCTAATTTATCTTAGCAGTAACAAATGTTGTTGTTTGTAAAGTAGAAAGTAACTGTTTCAGACTGTCCCTTTCTCTGCTGGAGCCTGTTTCACTGCCCTCCTTCCAACTTTGCGTTAAACTGGAATTGCTTGTGGGACTGTGCCGTGAGGAGGGGGATAGTCATTGCTTCACAGCAATAGGGTACAGACTCCAAAGAGATCCGCGGAGGAATCCCTGTGCCCCTGTCTTTTCCTTTGGCCTGCCTTCTCTTATGAAGGTGCTAATTACCCCCTACCTTCATTTAGTGTCAAAGGGTCTTTAGTGACCTTGGAAGAAGAGAAACTGAACTGTCAGTGCTAATCTCAAACACAAATGTGCAGCCCTTGCCACATTAGTCATGCCTTTGTCACCTCTAGATTGGATTAATGCAGTGCACGGTATGTGGGTCTACAGCTGAAGACACATGCAGAACAGTGTTGTCTGCTTGTTTTAGTGTCACAGGAGAGTATTTTCTAGAGAGAGTGCCCTCAGAATCCTGAGCTGACTTCTCACAGTGGACTGCTGGAAGCTGGTTTGGCTGTCAGGAAGAGCTTTAAAGCTTACCTGCTGCTCTTACTGCTTTCTATAAGAGGATAAGTTGAAGGATTGAATGGGACTGCAATTTAAGACCTAGCCAGGAAATACATCAGAACCCTGCAGCTTGCTTTATTTTTTGTTGGTTTCTTTTCTGTATCAATGATTTTACTATATGGTGCTTTTGTTTCAAGAGATATCTTTAAAGATACCTGGTTGTGGAACAATACGTAGGCAGTGGAGGTTTTTCTCTCCGATTCACGTGTGAATGGTGCAGAGAAGTCCAGCTTCCTTCTTGGGACTAGTCAATCACTTGATCAGGTACATAATGACTGTCTCCTGGGAGGGATATAAGGGGTAAGAGATTAACCCCAGTCTGCATTACAAATAAGTTTAATGAAGTACTAATGTTGAATACAGAAGGTCATGGCAATGAGGAGATTGGACTATTATGACTGAGCCTGTACACATGAACAGCCTGCAAAGCAAAGAGCATGCTGGGAGTTATGAGCTGGGGAGGTAAAGACAGTGTCAGTCCTTGGTTCAACTGTTTGCTGAACTGTAACTGGGGATTAAAATATGGTTTTTCTCTTGTAGTTTTGCTCAGTGTGTTTGTGCAGTTTTTAAATGACTACAGAAATCCTGATTCTTTAACACATCCTTCTCCACGTTGCTCTGGAGGGGACAAGCTGCACTTTATAACACGTTCTCCAGTGGGGGGTTTCTCTGCACAAGACTACTTTGCCCACATCTGGATACCTATTGGCATGATGGTTCAGAGCCAGCAAGTGGATCTTAGTCTACAGTAAGATGGTGTGCAGTGACAGTAGGGGAAGGCTCAGCAAGTATATTGGTGTTCATGTCACTAGTTGGTGGCTTTCTCAACATAGCTGGTGAATTAGAGCAGCTGTGCGTTGCTGCACTTTGTGCATTGGGTTGTTTTTTAAAATTTGGCTTTGCCTCTTAGTATCTCAGATCAACCTTTTGGTCCAACTCCTTTTGATGTTGTTACAGCCCATCTACTTGGTTTTAGCAAGATCTGACCTTCGGTGTTCTGGCTTCTCCTGTTCTAACTGGCTGCTAAAATAGTTTGCTATGGACATGGAGCCAGTGGGATGCAGTAGGCTGTTCATGTTTGGAGACCCCTCTCTTTCTTAAAAGATTTCCCTGGTTGGAACTATGAATCAAAGCAGTTTTTTCTTTTGGGAAGTAAGAACCTGCCAAAATCCATGTGCAGCTGCTGGGGTTATTTGGGCTACAGAGCCAAATCAACCAGAAAAGTCTCCTGCTGCATCTTTGCCAGGTCCTCTGGCTAGTTTAAGTCGTTCACACTTTTGCCTGGAGCATAACATTCTGCTTTGCTAGCCTTGTGCAGAGAACTGTTGTTGTTCTGTCCTTCTAGCAAGACAGTCCCAGAAAACACAGTCTGAACACTCTTGTGTTCCGCTGCTCTGGAGAGAGCCTGCTTTACTCATGGCCCCGTGTTCTGGGACTTCCATGAAAGAGGAAAGGTGTGATAGAAACAGGTGTGGTTGCAGAAATCTGTTCAAGTGAACTGTGTTGAAATCTGTTCTTCCTTTTAAAGCAAATAGGAAAGCAAGGAAGCTCACCTGTGTTAGAGAAGCCATGACTGTTCAGGGCAGAAGTGACTATGCTCGTTTTTGCAGAATGTCAACTTAACATTCTTAGGGCCCTCAAGCTAGGGTAGAGTTAGTTCCCTACTTCAAAACCTCTACTGATGTCAGCAGAAGACTTATAGAAATGCCTGATTAGATGATGCCCTTACTGTAGTAATGAAAACCACTTACTGATGTTGTTTAAGGGTCACGCATAGCACTTGGCTTGTAGTAGAGAAACTGCTACCCACTGGATCTATGGCTAGTTCTCACGTGGGTTTTTTTTTTCCTCCTTACGTTTTTCTCTCCCTCAGTATTTCGTTACCTAATGTGTTACTAAATAAGCAATGAAACAAAGATTGCCCACACTAAAAATGGTGTGTTTAGGGGCTCCTGCTCCAGTGAGATTAAATGTTAATGGGAAATATTGCTCTTACTAGCTCTAGTTTTCCACAGAGTAAGGTGCCTGACCTTATTCTGTTTCATATTTCTTTGGTCGAAGTTTATCCTGGTAATCCCTTTATTAACTGTGTGTTCTCTCTTTATTCTCCTGCCTAGCTTTCAGCAGAGCGCGTGTTGTGAGGGTGCCCAAAGGTCCTCTTATTCGAGTCGTGGGCACGGAGGTGGTGATCCCTTGCAGTGTTAGTGACTACGATGGACCCAGTGAACAGAACTTTGACTGGGAGTTCTCCCGGGAGACTGACTTCGTGCGGATAGTGAGTACCTGGGATTCTACATTCACCTCTGAGGAGTACCAAAAACGCGTGGGCCATGGGGATATCAAACTGAGACGGAGCAGCAACGATGCTGTGGAACTTGTGATTAGAAACATCCAGCCAACTGACCAAGGGAGATACAAATGCTCCACGCCCAGCACTGATGCCACCGTTCAGGGAAATTATGATGCAGAGGTCCAAGTGAAAGGTATTTCTGAAGAGTGAGGTGTGCTCTAAATTTGATTTTGATATTGATTATAGATGTACCCTTAAGAATGTTGAATTTCTGTTGCTTATGAGCATTGTGATTTTTTTTTTTTTTTTTCCCTCCTTCTCCCTCTTCCTGTTTTATTCTCCTAAAAGCCAAAATCAAAAATTGGGAAGTATGATAGAAAAGGCAAGTGAGGTAAAGTGAAGAGAGGCTGTTTACTATAAACACCGCTTTCATTTTTTCTGTCTAGTAAATATGTAAATAAAAATGGGAAAACTAAGCAGTATGTTTTCTGAAGATGTCTGCAAATATTTAATGTCCCTAAGCCTCTGGGTAGAGAGGCTAACTTCAGGTGAAAACACAGCCTGTTTTCTCTCTTATTTATAGTTTCATTTAGGGATCCTTCTATATGAAGGAGGTAATCTTCCTTTTCCCCTTTAGCATGTTGTTACTGCACTCATGCCCTAGCTTTGCTCTCTCATTTAGCATCCTTTAGTAATAACTTGGGAGGCTATGGTTTTTTTTTTTTCCAAGTGTCTTATCTTTTATTCCCATGAAAATAAAGATGGTTCTGGATGGGAATAGTCAGAATGACGATGTTTGGATGAGAAACTAAAGTTAGCGGAAGGATAAATGAATTTGAATGGTTGTCTTGGCTTGTTTAAAGTGGAGCACTTCTTTTAATGGATTTACACACGAATTTCCTTGTTCCTGGAATATATTTGTGTAGAAGAAGGAATGTTTGGCCAGGTGTTGCTCTGTGGTAGTTTTGCTGCCTCATATTTAAACAGGTCAGTGTGGGTGTTCTCTTCTTGCTTACGTTTTATGATTCTTGTGTGTTTTGGTCTTTTTTAATAGTGATTTCCGATGGCTTATCGGTGAGTGGTTCAAAAGCACGTTCCTCAATGTCTCTCAGGCTGTCTGAAGGTGACTCCTTCAAGTTACGCTGCTCGGCAGTTACCACCTCACTGGAGCACACTCACCTGCATGTGACTTGGCAGATCAAAAGTGGATCGACTTGGCAGGACATCCTATCTTTGACTCATGAGGGCAAATTCCAGCCAGGTCCTGGCTATGAAGAGCGCTACCGTAATGGAGATATCCGCTTGGACACAGGAGCGAATGACACGTATTGGTTATCTGTATCCCAGGCCTCCTCAGTGGATGGGGGCGCCTACAGGTGTCTTGTGAGCGAGTGGGTGAGAGGGGCAGATAGCACATGGCAGAAGATTCAAGAGAAGAGCGTGGAGATAGCAAGTGTGGCAGTCCAACGGACTGGTGAGTGTTTCTGATGGGCCGGGGTCACAACTTGTAGCTACAGCAGTGCTGTGTCCAGACTGCAATACTTGAGAGCAGAAATTGGGTAAACTGAACTAAATAAGGATACATTTTAGGAGAACCTAGAGTGCTGTTTGGATAGCTGGCCTGTTTACATCTGAGTTGATAGAAAATGCTTGGCATAATTTTTCTAGCTTTTATTTTGGGGAGAAGGGGGATGATGGTGTGGAAGGAATGACTGGAACCTCTTAGATGCCTAGACCTAGATTTTGTCATCCTTACTTCACTTGAGATTGCTTCTGGTTTTTATATTTCTTAAATAAATGTTGTATTTAATCCCTGAGCACGCCAAACCTTCCCTCTGCTCTCTCATTAACATAGGGTTGTCCCATAGCACCAAACAGCTGCACTTCCTGTAAGAGTGGTTTGTGGTTAAGTGACAGATGTGAAGCTCTTCTGTATGTTGTTTATTAAAATAGCATAGAAAGATGAAGAGAAATGAGGAAGGCAGTGATAATTTAACAGGACAAATTATCCAGTGATTTTTATCACTGTCACTGGATCACTGGTCTGATTGCTTCACCGTGTTGTCAGGAGTCTAGGACAGTAATGGTTCTGTTAAACACTTCATTGCGTGCTTGACTAAGGAGACAAAAATACATATAGTGCTGTCCTGAGGATATCCAGATATCCCTGCCCATATCGATTTCAGGAGTAGATGCACTAAGCACTTAATTGCATTAGCATTACCACTGCTAGTTGGAGGAGGGAAAGCGGGAAGTGATGCCCCTTGTCACTCAATAGGTAGAAAACCAGGCAATGATGGTCCCTCAGAATGTTAGATTATGACAATACTTTAGAAGTGTTTAGACAGTAAGGGTATCTCTTCATTTTTGTAATCCTTTTATCACTACAGGGATCACTCAGAACTGACTGGCTTTTTGGCTAGCTCATGTAGGTGTAGTTTTAGTGTCCTGGTGGTACTTAGCCTGTGAAATTTGACAATCTGCCCCCTCTCTTTCAGGGTGTCACTTTTGGAGAGTTTGGTTTAAGTAGGTGGGATTTAATCAGTGGCTGAAAACAGGGTGAGGATTGCCAGGACCAGTAGTAGTGCAGTTTTTCTAACGTGGTTTGGGTGTGCGGTTTTGTTTGTGGTGGTTTTTTTTCTTTGTTTTTTTGTTTAGGGTTTTTTGTCTTCATTTTTAGCTCTGTCATTGGCAGCACTGGCACTTTGTCAGGGACATGAGGCTTTTTTTAAGTTATGCTAAACGGGATATGTTACTCTCAAGCAAAAAGTTGTGAAAATTTGTACCCATATATCCTGTAGTAGGACTTGAAGAGCATCTTGTGCTGACATCTGAAACCTCTGCACTTGAATGCTAAAATGAACTTGAATTGTAAATGGTATGTTTGGTTGCTGCACTTCCCTCATTCTCACCTGATGAAAACTGTGGGGTTGAATTTGTAGAAACAAAATTTAAAAAAAAATAATATATCTAATGAAAAAAGTCATGCACAGCTTATTTGTGTAACTATGTGGGGGTTTTTTTTTGGTTTTGCTCTTCTGTCTACATGCCCATTGCTTTCATCTCCTAAAATCATGACATCTTTGGGCCTGCCTTTGTTCTCGCATGTCTTTTTCAATAGTGCCTTGCACAACAGGTATATAACCCTAAGTGATGCCTTCAGACATGTCTGTAACTAAAAAGGAGCATTGAGAATATACATATGGGTAAACTCTCTTAGAGTCCCTCTGTAAGTGTATACTGCCAGATTCTGAATGTCTGTCACTATTTCATGAAGACTGAAGTGTTCCTTGGAGACATGCTGCTCTTAGCCTTGCAGATGAGTCTTATTTTGTATTCTGGTATTAGCCTGTTAAATTAACCAGGCTTTCCTACTGATTCCAGTTCCGTGATAGGACAGTGAGGGAAGTCCCAATGAGATACTCGTCAGACAGTGGACTTCGCTTTACCGCTCGGGTGGGGCTCCCTACCCTCTGTTCAGTTTGACTGCTCTGTGTTATCATAGTTTTCAGTGAGATGAGTATTGCTTGGTTTTATTGGCAATAGTTGTGGCCACTCAGTTTGCCTCTGGCCTTTATATGTTGTTTCTTGTTCCTGGTGATAGTCCTAGAAAGCTGTTACAGATGGGTACATATTATGTAGCAGAACATGGTTTTACATAGAAGTCGCTAATCTGCACCAGAGACATAACTGCCTGTTTAAGGCAGGAATCTATATTCTTGCTTGTGATCTTGGTCATAGACCTGCTGAGAAGAGCCACTGCTGTAGCAGCCCTGTCTGCTGGCCTCTGTTGAGACTTTAAGAGCAGCCGCATTACATACTGTGGGAACGGTGCTGCATTGAGATCCAAATCTAATCTTTAGACAATGTAGAATGAGGGAATGAGCAAGTGAAGACATGTGGTGGCCAGGTAACTTGGTGAATGATTTGCAGTGAGGTTTACAAATAACACACACAGCACCCCCGGTTCACCTCTCACCAGTAACTAAGGCCAGCTTTTCTACTCCTGGTCTTGACACTTTGATCCCGTGGCTTTCTTTTAACAAAGCTGTGGCCAGCCTGGTAACCTACAGAATTCAGAAGGTCCTGTTTGAATGCTGGCTATGACCATATGTGCTGTGTATATTAAAAATATTCACTGGCCAGTGGAGGAGTTTGTTAAATGTATTTTAAGTGTCTATTGGCATTGCTTTAAAGTGTGTGTCGGTCAGAGCAGTAAGTGGAGGAGTCAGCAGTACAAGGAGTTTTTGCTGCCTTCTGTTTGCTTCCATTTCATGTTTGTGCAGCACACCGGAGGTCAGTCAGGACTCCAACATGTGGCTATGGCTGCTTCTTGTCTAAATCTGTTCTGTTAGATGAGCTTGAAAGCATTTCAGCAGAAACCAAGTTGAGTTCTAACGTAGTTCCTAGTGATTCCAGTGGACACTTTATCTTCTGAGAGATAGTCCCAAAACACCTTGACCCTCCTGTGAGAACAGAAAACGCTGTACGTGTTTTCTTGCTGTGCAAAGGTGACGTGTGGTCTGTGACCAGGACAAAGCCTTCATGGAGCAGTTGCTGTTGAGTTGTAAAACCTGTGATCTCTCTCCCTTCCTCCCTCCTGCCCTCATCATGCATCCCTTGCTTGACTGATAACGTGTACTTACCTTGTAATAGATCACGCAGCTACATATATCCGACAGGCATTTGAAGGTAGGGCTACTGAGCTACTTCAGAAGCTTCCATAATAGTGTGAAGTCCTGGAAAACTTACAGTGGGGGGGGAAAAAAAAAAGAAAAAATTATTTTTTGTTTGAATTTTTGTCTCTTCATTTCCAAGCTCTAGATGTGGTCATCTCAACGAGCAATGTGTCTGTGACCGAGAGAGACTCCCTGGATCTTACATGCAACATCACAACAGACAGGAGTGGTATTTTCCAAGCGGAGGTGATGTGGTATTTTTCCATGTCACCTGATGATACCTTGTCAGATGCTCAGGTTTTGTTGAGCATGGACCGTGATTCTGTTGTCAGTGATTCAACTCTTATCAGCCTGAGCCATGTAGATAGGAACTCCTATCGCCTGCTGGTGCGTGATGTGGATGTGGAAGACTCTGGCTACTACTTCTGCCACGCAGCTGTCTGGGTACCACTGCACAACGGGAGCTGGCATAAGGTGGTGGAGAGGACATCTGCACCAGTCAGTGTGGTGGTGACAGCATTAGGTGAGTGATTCTGCTTTCAGATTTCATGGGTAATGTGCCACTCATTCCTTGGTCCCATCAGAAAAGGGAGAGGACCTTGCAGAATCTCTTCTGTGCTAGTTTCTCTCGCTTACAGAATCACAGAATCGTTGAGGTTGGAAAAGACCTTGAAGATCATCCAGTCCAACCATTAACCTAACACTGACAGTTCCCAACTACACCATATCCCTCAGCGCTATGTCGACCCAACTCTTAAACACCTCCAGGGATGGGGACTCCACCACCTCCCTGGGCAGCCCATTCCAACGCCCAACAACCTGTTCTGTAAAGAAATGCTTCCTAATATCCAGTCTAAACCTTCCCTGGTGCAACTTGAGGCCATTCCCTCTTGTCCTATCACTTATTACGTGGTTAAAGAGACTCATCCCCAGCTCTCTGCAACCTCCTTTCAGGTAGCTGTAGAGGGTGATGAGGTCTCCCCTCAGCCTCCTCCAGACTAAACACCCCCAGTTCCCTCAGCCGCTCCTTGTACGACATGTGCTCCAGACCCTGCACCAGCTTCGTTGCCCTTCTCTGGACACGCTCGAGTAATTCAATGTCCTTTTTGTAGTGAGGGGCCCAAAACTGAACACAGTCATCGAGGTGTGGCCTCGCCAGTGCCGAGTACAGGGGTAAGATCCCTTCCCTGTCCCTGCTGGCCACGCTATTTCTGATACAAGCCAGGATGCCATTGGCCGCCTTGGCCACCTGGGCACACTGCTGGCTCATGTTCAGCTGGCTGTCAATCAACACCCCCAGGTCCCTCTCTGCCTGGCAGCTCTCCAGCCACTCCTCCCCAAGCCTGTAGCGCTGCTGGGGGTTACGTCTATCATCTGTATGTAGGACACCTCTCTCTCACATATGAAAATACTGATTTATCCTATGGGGTTTTGGGTTTGTACATTATAGGGTTTTAGGATCTCTTACCGTGTGTCCCACCCGTGCATGCCACTTTCTGGTGTCAATGAAGTTTGCAATGGGGAAATAGGACTTAAAAGCTTGCCTTGTTTTTCAGGGGCTGAAGCTGCCCCTGTTGTCACGTTGTCCCCTTTCGCCTCCTTTGTACCATTAGCAGGGCTCTGATCCAGCAACAAGCATTCTCTGAGCTCTGGACACAGTGATATTGGATGCTTCCCCTGATTTTTATGAGTCATATACCATAAAAATTATTTATAATGGAAACTTCATAATGAACTCTAATAGCTTTCAGAGCTGTTGGGTTTTTGTTTTGCTGTTTTAATCACTAGAGAGACACCACATCCTACTGATGGATTTAGAATGGAACATGCCTTTATACTGCTTTGTTCTCCTCCCTCAACACAGAAGTCTATTTTACGAGACCATGTCACATAACTGTTGAGTAGTGTGACTGAGAGAGAGAGACCTGGCTTGTGGCTAACTTAATGTATTAACATCCCACTCAGTGTGGTACATTTTTCATCACTCAATCCTAGAGATGAGTGGATTCTTAGCCCTTTGGACAAGCAAAGGATTTTTGTGCACTTGAAGTTATAGCTTCCATATGTTACTTCGGCATTTCTGCAGCAAGTTTTTTTTAATTCACCAGTGGGGGGAAAAAGTACTTACAGAAACTTGCTGATCTCTTTATTCTCTCCTTCCTTTATCCCCCAGTGTTCTTGGTGGTTTTCCTTTCTTACAGCTCTAATACTGTCAATGTCTGCATTTTTTTGCAAGGGGCTGGTTAGAAGCACTGTGTTTAACAGTTGTTCATTTAAGACTTGTTGACTGAATGAGAAACAGAAGCTGTAGGTAAGAGATTCAACAGGCTTATCTGATCTACCTGGCCTACAAGAGCAGGCTGACAGTATCTTTCTCTACACCCTTTTGCCAAGACAAATCTGTTTTGGAGATCCACTGTCTCATGCATGCTGCAGATTGTAAAGGTTTTGCTTTGGAGCTTAAGCTTTGGAGATCTTTCTTTATGCAGATATCCTTAGAAGTTACTTGAGAGAAATACTAAAAATGAAACTCCAGCAAAACTTCTAAAGAGCTTGTCATCTTAGGGATAGGTCTAGATACATCAGCCTGCCCATCCTGTCTCCTAGTTTAACCTTGGGGAGAGAACAGCTTCAATTTAGAAGCAATGATACTCAGGATGGTGTTGCAGGATGCTGTAGGTAAGGTATCTGCACCTGCTAAAATTCCCAAAGTATTGGTTGTGTTGGAAGCATGAATGAACGTAGGTGTGAGCTGAGGGAGAACTGGCAGAGCTATAGTACTTGATGTTTGTTCCCAGCTTTAACTGGATGCAAGTATCCAGCCCTAAACCCTCTCAGTGTACCTGTTCAGAGCCTCCTGTCATCAGAAACTGGTGGTACTGTCCAGTTACAAAGGCAGAGCTCCTCCAGCATAAAAGTATCGAATGAGGCCAGCATATAGAGAGCCTACTCTGAAGCCTGGTTTTCGGAAATAAATAGCTTTGTCACAAGGTTAAATCCCAGCAACAATGACTTTAAATTTTACATTTTGGCATTGTACGGAGCAGTTGAGCCATGGCTGTTTCCAAGTGTACTTGTAATGTGTACTAGAAGTGCCCAAGTGATGAATGTCTTAATTTCCTGTCCTATTTCAGCCATTCTAATGCACATTCAGCTTGTGCTCCCTCCTTCCCCCACTTTTGTGCATGTACATGTATGCACACGTGTTCATACGTGCACAGGTGGACTGCATGCTCATGTACTCTGTCGTAGTGCCGATACCTGTAGGACTGTTCCTTACTCTTTCCATTCCAATTTGGCATCTTTTGGGAACAGGAGAAGAAAAAAAACTGCTCTTCAGCAGATGCTTGGTTGCTAGGGCAAGGAAAAGAGGAATAAATTTTCAGCAGTTGAGGTTTTCAACTGCATCCAGAATTCACCAACTCCTCCTCCTTAATGGAAGTTAAGAGCTGCTGGAGTATTAAGTCATTGAACTGTCAGTGAGGCTGTTCTTTGACAGCTGACAGAGTGGAGGAATGAGGTTTATCCAGCCAGCCTTTTATTCTTTCTAAATCCTCTGTTTGAGTGTCTGTCAGGGTGAAGTGCCTATCTGGAGTGGTGCTGTCAAAGCCAAAACTCTCTTCTTAGCAGTCCTTCCCCTGCCCACAAATAAAACAAACCTGAAGTGATTGTCTAAGAACTTGAGTTTCTTGCAGCTTTTTCCTTGTGTTCCTGTCTAGAGAAGTTTCTGCTTTCACAGTCCTTGTTGCTGTAAAAATATTAATTGGTCTTGAATGCCCTCTTTTCTGGGGGGTAGGGGGAGGTGAGGGGGAATAAGAGAATTGCAGAGCATGAGCGATATATCATGAGGCCCTGGAGAAGACTAGTCTTTTGTGAATGAGACAGGAAGAGTAGTGTAGCGGAAGGATATATGGGGACTTACACCAAAAGCGGGTTTTGGTCACCATTAATAATCTATGCCTTGGTCACAGCAGAAGGATTCTGTGCATTTTCTTTTTATTTTGCCTTATAGTGAATATGCGCAGAAATCTGCACTTATGTTCACTGGTAGTAGGTACTACAGACTTATGTAAACAGTACTTTTATTCTTGTGTGTTACCTAACACTGCAGAAAACTCACCCTCAGCATCACTAGATGCTCTAATATCTGGTGTGTATTAATGCCCTTGTTCTTGCTAGATGCAAGGACACTGCATGCATAACACTTAATGGCGAGAGATCTTTTCTGCAAGCTGACATAGCAGCAGCCAGCTTGCTTGATACAATTGTTTTTATCCTTTACATCTTAAGTCCAAAAGTGCATGTGCACACACAGTTTGTGCAGCAGTTCTATTAAGATGCTTTATTATCTTGGCTTGCTGATGAGCTAAGCCCAAGTTTTAGCCTTGGATTGCCTTCTATGTCCCAATTATAGCTTCGGTTAATTGTTTCTAGGAGGGCAAAATGCCAAATAAAACATAGAGCAAGAAATAAATATAGAGCGCTGAATACACTTACGATGTAAAAGCCATGTGATGAGTATTGGCCGAACAGTTGGAAAGCTAGTCTTTTTTCTGAATTATAGTAGACAGCAAGACAGAAAAATATTCTAACACTAGTAAATAAATATGTATTTCCTTGTGGTGTGAGGTTCTTGCTGTAATCTCTTTCCTTTACTATCTCTGTAGTCTGAGAGAAAATAGTCATGCAGCTGCCTTATCGCTTTTAGGCTTTGGACAGCCAGCTATTTCAGATTTAAATACAACAGCTCCATTCTTAACCCATGAATTTCAGGCACTTTTCAAGCTTGATGTATTCCAGCCTCATAGCTGTATGGCACATACTTCTCTGTTCAGACTGTGAAGCTCTTCTGATCTACACATCTTCGACTCTTAACCTATTTAGTATTTATTATGCTGCCCGCTGAAATTTACTGTGCACCGCTGTTGGTGCTGTCTGTGGCCAGTGCCAATGGTGGTACCCATGCCCCTGGTTTTGGTGTGTGGGTGGGTGAGGTGTTTGGGTTTTGGGAGATTTTTCTAATGTTCTTAAACTGTATTGTAGAGATGTGATGGGACGGTTAAGTGTGGAAAAGAGGGCATTTCAGGATGGGAAAATGGCTTCTTACTGTGGAGAGAAATTGGGGGAATGAAATGTCTCCAGTCAGTCCAAAGCTAGAGAATAACCAGTCTCCTGTTGCTGCAGGCTGTCCTAGGCATTTGAACGGGTGCAAAAGGTGACTGGCTGGGCTGAAACTGAACCCATGTGATGGGTTCTTGGGCCAGGCCTAAAGAAGGGGATGATTTTGCTCAACAAGATCTCTTAGTCCTTATTGTTCTGAAATGGTCTGACTAGACACATGAAACGAAAGGTCTTGTTTGGACATGCAGGCCTAGGGGTACTTGTGTTAGACTGGTGCACGTCTGAGAGCTGGAGTCCAAGTTCCCAGTCCCCAGGTCTTGTAAGAAAAATGCATATTCTGGCACTTGGCTTCTAGCTCAGGTGCTTTCACAGACTGGATTGGATGTTAGAAGTTAGCAGTATCTCTTAATAAGCTCTGGCTCTTTCTTCCTTCTGCTTGTAGCTTCTAACCGCTTTCTTCTGGGTTTCCTCTCCTGCAGAGCCAGACTATGAGGTATTTCTGAATGCCTCCAAAACACCCAAGTTTTCAGATGACCCCACAGAGCTCAACTGCAGGATCACAAACTCACAGGACACCAAAGCCAACATCCGCTTCACAGTTTCCTGGTACTACAGGCCGCGCCTGCGCAGTGACGATGTGGTGACCGAGGAACTCATGGCCACGATGGATGCAGACTGGACTCTGCTGCTTGGGGACAGGGGCAGAGAGCGGACTCAGAAGGGGGAAATAATCTTCTCTAAAAAGGCTGTCGACACCTTCAGTTTACGAATCCAGTGGACTTCAGAAAGTGATAGAGGAGATTATTTCTGTGTCATTTCTGCATGGAGTAGGCACCGCAACAACAGCTGGGTAAAGAGCAAAGATGTGAGTTCTGCGTCTGTCAGGATTTTCTGGGCTACACAAGGTAGGAACCTTGCACCTACTTGCTGGAAGACCTGGATAGCTAAGATAGTTTTCTCCTGAGTAGACCTGTCAACCAGAAGGCCTGCTAATGGGCTTTGGAAATGGGGCTCTGTGTTGTGAAAATGAAAAAATGCTATTACCTTTTGTAAAGTCCTCTTATTTGTGGAGGGAAGTAACTACTTACAGCACTCACCAGTTTTATGCAACAGTTTGGAGTGGAAATGCAAAGCAGAGATACGTCAATCAAACTGTGCTGAGACTTCCAGGAGATGGGCTGTCATTGTGGCAGGGGTGGCATCCAGCAGTGATACTGGGGTCGTTTCTCCCTTTCATAACTTGGAGTATTTTGGTCTCCCTAGGATGTATATTGCTGCTAGCAACAGGGTGTCTTGAGGAGAAGAGAGGAATGTCACTCACTTTGTCTGCTGGTTTGAGAGATCTTCTTTTTCTCCCAAGCCCATGTTTAAAAGGCACTTCGGAGGAAGCTCATGGTCATAGTAGTACAAGAGTATCAAAAAATAAGTGGGTGGCAGAGCAAAGTCATTCAGTGATTTACTTGGATTTGGGCCTTTATAAAGCAGAAGTGAGCTAGTTCTGGTCAGTATTTAAACTCATTCTGGGAGCATTTCTTAAAAGCTAAATAGAGTTACCTGAATCGCTTAACAGTGGTTTAAAATGGGTGTGTGTATCCTGAATGTCCTGTAGAGTGATACTGTTTTGGCTTAGGTGGGAGATCATGCAAGAGGGTCTGTTGGATAGGGACAGAAGGAATAGGATAACCTCTTTGGCAAAAATCTGTGCTTAGCTAAGCTGCATTTATCCTGATAGATTTGTTTAACAGTCTAGCTCAGGCAGTGACAGGCAGAGAACTAAATTGCAGAGTCAAGTAGTTTGAAATCAGTTTAAAGTTGTTTAGGGATTATCCCTAAACAGCAAATTGGAGAGCTTCTGCTGTGATTCTGCTTCAGTGGAGAGAGAAATGGTGGGTTGCTTGCTCAGTACTCTCTTCATCCCCAGACAAAGCATCATCCACGAAAGGTCATTTTTTTTTCACTGAAGCTGGCTTCTCCAGCAGGAACACGATCTCTCATTAATGCTGAATGCTGGTCACAATTAGTTCAGTTGTTATGCCACAACACGGAGTGTGTGTGTATGTGCATGCACGCGTAATGGATCATCTCCTTCGGAGCAGCTAGAGACACCAGCTGGAGTTGAAAGTCTCAGCCTGTGTTGACATTTCTGAGGGAAAACAAACCGTGACAGGTGTGAACGTTCCCTTGTTTCTGGTTTTGTTCCAAAAACTCTGCTAATTTTGCAACACAAATGTAAATGTTATAGTCCCCATGCTGAAAAGTACATTTTGTTGGCAAAACTTGGAGTTGGGGGATTTATGATGTGAAAGCGAGCTCTACAAACACCTTCTCTTCCTGAAAAGGAATGTTATATGTATATAAGGAGGGGGGGACAATATATAGATTTGATTTCCCTTCCACCCTCGCATGCCCCCCCATGCTCTTTCAGCAGTCTAGCCCCAGATGCCTTTCTCTGCATGCCCTGTTCCCTGCCATATCCTATTCATGTGAGCTCCAGACCCAGCTGTGAGCCCAGTACTGTAGCCAGCGACTATGAAGGAGTTAATCTGCTGCTGCCTCTGCTCTCTGACTGTTGTTTTGACAAGCATCTCTGGTGGTTTGAGTCCCTAACTGCTCCCAGTGCTTATAAAAGCGAGCAGCCAGGCTCTCACGTGTTTGCCTAAGGAGAGAACAGAAATTTGCCTCTTCCTTGGATCGCTTGAGCCTACATAGAGGCTTTTCTTCCAACTATTTTATTACTTGCATCATCTGTGTTAACTTTAGAGCAGTGCTCAGGGAGGGGGACTTCAGAGAAATCCCACTTTGGAAAAGGTTGTTCTGAGTTTTTGAGAAAGGAAAAGTGTGGGTTTGTTTTTTTGTTGTTGTGTCTGTGGTTCAGTCAGCACAGAGGGGTGTTCAGCATAAGGAAGCCTTTGCTTGCGATGTAAACATCATGTGAAGATGTCAAAGTCCTTTTTGTGTGTGTTGTATAATAAGTTGTATGTTTACCCACTTTAACTTGAGGGTTTTTATCTTCTTTTTCTATTTTGTCCTGTTGGGACCAATAATGCTCACGTGTCTTCTTACTCAGCTTTGCAAAGGCAGCCAATTGCTATCATAGATCACCGTTGGTTTTGACATGGTCTGCCTGATTTGCTGCTTCTCTTCTTTTGCTCTTTTCTTTCTTTTACCCTCTCCCCACCAAGGTGACAAAGAAAGCATTGAAAAGTATAAATTATAGTTATTTTTTGTTTATTTAGAGTATAAATTCCAATCAGTAAAAAGGGGTAAAGGAAGGGAGGAAACCTTTTTTGACTGTCTCTGTAGATGATTTCCAACCCAGAAGAAAGTTTGATAGTTTAAAAGATAATTTTATTTATTAATTTTGAGTGTGAGTACTGCCTATTTTTAAAGCACAGGTGCTCTTTGCAGTGGAATGCAGAATTGGTGTTTGTTTCTTATACCAGTGCTGTCAACTTTGAATCTGCATGGAAATCTTTGCAAAGGAGAACATTATCTTTTAATTGAAAATTCAAATCCCAAAGGTACTATTATTTGAGGTTTTGTTAATACTTCTGTCTTTAATTCACAAAATATTGTATTTAACATAATGTTACTTGTCCTAAATGCTTGCCCAGGCCCTCCCATCACATATAAATGGGAGCAAGGCACCTTAATATTTCAGAAAGCCCATAAATAGAGAACAGGTAATATTTCTGCCACCCACTTGTCTTTACCATTGCTGGTATATAATAGATGCTGTGTAGTACGGACATGCAGTTCCTCTCAAGCAAAGAAATTCCCATACCCATGGCACCAAGCTGCCAGGTATACATGCCAGTTTGGATGTAGGAACATGAAAGTGCCTGAAGTTAGGTGTGCAAGCCCCAGTGAGGGGTGGCTGGGCTCCTCATGCCCATGGCTGCCTGAGGGTGAAGTGTTTATGCTCCTTGTCTGGCAGGGGAGCCAGCCAGTGAGGGTGGTCTAGTTGTGTGTGCACAGCAGTGGGGACAACCGTTGTGTTGTGTATACACGTATCAGGCTGTGGTGCAGGCCTTAGTGTGCCTGCTGTATTTTCAGAGCTCTTGGTATCAGAGCTGTTGGGGCTGCAATTGTACCTCAGGGTGTTGTATAGCTGCCTCCTCCTATGAAGGCAAAGCTGTCATTACCTTAATGTCTGTTGCATTCCCTGTACTTGCAATCTAGCTAGCGCACTGGGGGATGAAGAAGTCTTTATGAATATTGAGATGGTGTTCCTTAAGGCTGCTGACGAGACATTAGGCTCTGAGGTTACTGTTAGTCGTGGCCATCGTGCTGCTTTTCCAACTGGAGTCAGCGGAGTGCAGGGAAGGTGTTTGCTGTTTCCTAAAGTCTCTTTGCCCTCGTAGCTGTTAGGCTTCTCTAGCAATCTGGCTGGCTTAGATGAGGTGAAAACTCTTTTTGGTCACTACCCAGGAAGTAGTCTTGAAGCTGAATATGCACTTTGTGGTGGAGAGCAACAGGAGAATTATAGTGTGGCTTAACCACTTGGACTGGCCAGTGGTGGAAGGTAGAAGCATGCACTGCCAGGCTCCAAAGTACAGTTTATTACTGAAATTTTATCTGAATCATTTGGCTAGGATTTCTTCTGCTGCTAGCCCTCCGTCTTGGAGTGGTGCCCAAACTGGTGGTAAGCTTTGGGTATGGTTTACTTAGGATCTCTTCCCCTACCCATTTCCGATGTAAATCTGCAGATTGCAGCCTCCTGTATATGACCATCTAGGGTGTGTGTTATCGTGCTTCTCTTTCATGGAGCTCTACAAGAAGGAGATGAGACGCTGCATGGGACTGCAGGCGTGTGTGTGAAGGGGCGAGTGTGCAGGGTAGCAGTCAAGACAGACATCGCTTCCTTGGCAATTCTCAGAAGATTAGAAATGGTATTTTAGGCTGTAGTCTGTCTTGGAAGAAAATGTTCTTTGGCCTCTCTGGCCCATCTTATGCTATAAGATCTTATGAGTAGTTTCTGTTAACACAGGAAACGAAGAAACTTTCCTTTCCCGCTTAATTTTCCTTGCAGATTACTGTTATTTCTAACCTAATTGCCAGATTTTTGGTGTCTCCTCTTTCTCATAATGTGCACTGTTACACACAGACACAACTACATGCTTTTCTAGGTGGGGGTGATGGAGTGCTAATTACATTTTTTCTGATGCTACTGAAGGAGAAGAATTTTGGCACAGAACCATGCTGTTAAGAATGGTGATCCAGACTTTTCTAGTTGATAGGATATGGGGCTTTTTTTTTTGTTTTACTACTTATGTAGGTCTCTAATATTATTGCAGATTCAGAAATGTTCCTTCGATATTTTTTTACTTTCTTGTAACAATAAGCATTCAGCACCTGCATGTACTGGTTTTTGTCCCCTTCTCTATTCTAGTCTGCATTTCTTATGATCTCACATAAGACGAGGTGCCTCACCTTCTGTATTCATCCAACTCAAGGAGCTTTGGGTTTTTGAAAGGTAGAGAAAAATCTTTGAAAGTACTCTCATAAGAATTGAGTTGACATAGCGCTGAGGGATATGGTGTAGTTGAGAACTGTCAGTGTTAGGTTAATGGTTGGACTAGATGATCTTCAAGGTCTTTTTCAACCTTGATGATTCTGTGAAGAATGTCTCCCTGTTCTCTGTTCAATATCCTAATGTCTAACACTTCTGAATTCTACAACTGTTCTCCAGCTGCATCTCTGGGCCTCAGATGTTCTTTTCCACAAACTCTGGAAAATGGCATTTCTACTGCTGTCCCATGCCACCACCACTCCTTTCTCTTTTTTTCTTCAGCAAAAATAATTGGTAAAAGCAGCATTTTGTATTGCCCTCAAATGGAAAGTCAGGAAAGTATGTCTAGGAACAAAGTTGCTCTGTCCTTGCAGGGAAAAAGACACTCCCCTGTGTACTGCTGCCTGCACTGTGGCTCAGGGAGTTTTTGCAGTAAGGTATTTGGAGCTCAGATAGTAGGGAAGAGTTGTCTCTTCTCAACTACATCTGTACTGCTGTGATCATGTGAAGGTGTTTGTCTTTAAGCACATGTATGAGAGGCAAAATGCAAGGTTTCCCTTTTGGTGCCTAGGACCCAGCGCTCTGACATGAAAATCAACAGCATGAAGAACGTTTGCATCAGGAGGGACTTTTGCCCAGAGCCGCCTCATAAAGGCCTAGAAAACAGCAATACACGGCAAAAAAATATGGCTAGCTGTTTGTGCTTCGGCTTTTGGGGCAAAATATAATTGTCTACTATATTCCTAAAATATGTGGCAAGCTGGTCTGTGCTGGGCTCATAAATGCTGCAACCTTATGAAGAGGGTGATACCAGAATCTTATGGACACAAAATGAGGAAAAAATGGATTTGAAGTCTAGAGTCAGCTGCATGATGAGCGCTCTCACAAGGGAGCCGAGAATGACTCTGTGTGTGCAACTTCAATTGTGGTTGTACCCTGACTGCCTCAATGTGTGACTCTTGTATTCCCACTTGCTTAGTGGGTGGAAGTGTGAGGGGGGGGTTTGGTGTGGAGTATCAAGTAATTCTGTGCTCAGCTAGACCACTAGAAGCAGCTCAGCCTTTGCCACTCCTGCTGTTTCTTTATATAGGTTTGTACTGTGATCTGCTTTATACAGTACTGATTTAAAGTTGTCATACTGAGTTTCTCATCTTGTGGGCTGTGTTTACTCATTGTGAAAACTGCTGCTTGAAGGCAAAACACTGCAAAATGTAATCTTGACAAGTATCTTGTTGCTCTTACGGGGAGGGCATAAATATTACTGCTTTTAGTTCAGTTTTGGGGAATTGTGTTACAGTTTCACCGTTGCTCATTTCCCTTTTCCTGAGAAGTTTCACCTTGCATAAAAGTGATCTATGTAGTTTTTTGGTTAACATGTCTACACTTGGTTTTTATGAAGGGGGGAAAGGAGAATATGCTGTAGCAAAGCAAGTCCAGAAAGTCGGCTGGCTGTATTTTTGCAATACTGCTACTTCGGGAAGTGGCTGTAAACTATGTATTCTGTCCCAGCCCTCCTGTCCTTAGGAAGAACCTGGGTGTGCAGGATGTCTCTTCATCACAGTGACAGGAAACTAGCAACTCCCTTTCCTTTTATCTTGTTCTTATTTCAATCACTCCTCATTTTCTCAATTTCTCACTGTGAGCTTGTATTTTTTGTGTCTTGGGGCTGTGCTCCTAGATGTATAATTTTCCCAAACCCTGTAATTAAGGGATTCTTGGGATTGAGGAGCCGGCAGACTTGAAGAATGCTGTAAAAAGGGAAGGAAACTGAGCAGTAAGTGTTGCTGGAATTCTTGATGCCAAATGGGCTGTTGGGAAATGTCAAGGCTTCTGGTAAGGTTATACTCAGGCTGAATGCATGAGAAGCAAGTGAAAAGAACACGCGTGGAGGCAGAAGTGTACCCAACTTTTGACACAGAGGTGTGGATATGGGGGTGCTGGGGATGGAGACTTCTGTTACCACCAACTTCTTTTGTCATGCAATTTCAATTGCTGAATGTGTCTGGATTGCTGTTAGGGTGGATTTTCAAGGGAAATAAAAGAAGCTACACTAAGTACTGCTGATTTCAGTTAGTGGTGGCTTTTGTCACTGGTCATGAGTACTTCAGCAGTGTCCTTGTACGCTGTCACTGAGGGTGCTCTTCCAGGTCCAGTGTAAACCTGTGACTCTGAGTCTTGTCTGACTAATATCTTTACTCCCGAATTAAAAAAAATCCTGGAGGTCCTGTTGTGCTATGACCTGTGTATTGCATTATCTGCTCAGTATTTGGTGTTTGTTTCAGTTCTTGCATCTTGACCCAAACTGTTGTGTACTGGTGTGTGTGAGTGTGCTGTTTAGTAGCACTCTAGGATGTCCATATGTGTTTAGATAAATGTGCTGGGATTTTTCTTTCCAAAGAAAGTGCTTTGCTTATTTTTAATCTTCTAGATTGAAAGGTTCTGCAGAAATATCTGCACCTATTTGTTAACCCCTCTCTTGCTGCTTATTTCCTTCCCTCTTCAGATTACACGCTTACAGTGGAGGCAGTGAAATTGAAGCCATTCTTTGTAGCAGGCCACACCTTTGAGATGACATGCAAAGTGTCTTCGAAAAACATCAAGACGCCACGCTATTCTGTCCTCATTACAGCTGAGAAGCCACTAACGGATCAGTCGAATCCCAATGGAACCACTCGCATCATCTCCTTGAACCAGGATTCAGTAGTGCGGCTGGAGGACTGGACGGACCAGACTCGTGTGGACGGCGTGGTTCTGGAGAAGGTCCAGGAGAATGAGTTCCGTTACAGGATGTATCAGACCCAGATTTCTGATGCTGGGCTGTATCGCTGTGTGGTGACTGCCTGGTCTCCAGGTGGTGGTGGCATGTGGCGTGAAGCAGTGAATGGCTTATCCAACCCTATCCAGATAGACTTCCAGACGTCAGGTTGGTATAGAATCTGGCTGCTGTGTGTCTAAGCCAGAAAGGGAGAGAGTTCTGTGATGTTCTCCCAGTGGTTTCCCTGTCTCTGGGAAATGCCTACTCTTTGTAACATGTATGATGTATGATCTATATAACCAAATGGTATGATGGCTGAGAGCTTTGCTTGTCCCCTTAGGTGGTACTTCCGTCCTTTGTGCTATTGATTGTTTACAGAAAGATGTTAATGAATTGGCTGTAATCATAACCCCAGGGTTTTTCTTTACTAATGCAGCTTTTATGGTCCTGCAGGTTCAGAGCTGGTTCTCAGTATGGAATAACTGCTGCCACATTTGGCAGCTTTATCACTAGGTTGCTGTTAGGTAGTGGCTGCTCTGGAAGAACATTAATACAAACTGGATTTCTGTTCCAAAACAGATTCAATTAGCATAGCATTAGGTTGCCTGAGCACACCTTCCTGTTGATGTAATTGCAGAAAATGGTCAGGTCAAGGCAATGGTAGTATTTCAGCAAGTGTATTCTGCCACTGGTTGTGGCTGGACTACAAAGCTCCACAAATTGGGATGAATTTCAGTACCCAGAAGTGCATCCTGTTCCTTGCATCCTTGCTGAAACCCTCACCTTCAGCTGTAACATAGCCTGCCTTTTGAGATTTTTCTAGAGAAGCGTGCCGGTTCTGGTGTATTGTTGGGGGAGGGAGAGGGACAGCATTGGTTTGGATCACCAGAGATGCGTGTTAAAACTGACTTTCTATCAAGTTATATGGGTGGGAAGTGCTGTAGGAGTTGCTTTTATAATGGTTGTGCACTTATGAGTGAAGGCCTCATCTCATGATTTGATAAACCAAGCTGGTGACGTCTTGAGCAGTTTTGAAGAGCTCTGTGTAGCCCAAAGGTGCATCCTATGTTGGAGCTCTCTAGTTAGCTGCTTTATCTCAAACCTTCTGTACCTCCCTCATTCCTGTTCACAAGCACAGCTTGGGAGAAGGTCTCTCCTTCCATCCCTTATTCTTCATGTGAGTTATTCCTCTTGTAATAGTGGGGCTGTAGAGTTTTTAGAAGATGTGTCTGACTTGGCAAGAACAGCCCGACTTCTGCTTGCATCCATAACTAAGGTAATTGTTCTCTATGAGGAGAGTTCTAAAAACTGAACTTATGCTAGGCACGCTGGGAAAAGGACAAGGACTGTGTATAGGGGGACAGCGTTGTAATGAGGACATCACTTTGTAAGAAGCTTTGAATTCTAGCATCCTGATACAAACCCTAATGAAGATGCAGCTTGACTTAAGCTGGCCAGAGAGAGGACATTGACTCAGCTCGATGCTTCTTTCAGTTCTAGATAACTTTGGGCTGCCTTTTTGTTTAGTTTTATGATAAGTTACTGTTCTGAAAATAATGTTAGTTGTCTATGTTCCAAATGCCTGTTAAAGCACCACTGTCACAGATGAGTGTTGCTGTAGATTTGTTGTCTTCTCAGGATGGTTTAATGGGCTACAGTTTTAGCCTTATTACTCTTGATAGCTGGGTTAGACACAGTGGGAGAGCAGCATTTGCAAAGGGGTGATGCAAGAAACCAGCAAGAATGAAATCTGTTCTAAACCCCTCTTCTTCAAGCTCTTACGTAGGGGCTTTCCTGCACAGAAGTAGTGGTTGGTGACTCTCCCAACGTTGCTCTTATGTCACTTTGAAGTCCTATCCAAAAAGTTTGGCAGGATGCTATTAATATCCATGGTTCAGAGGGAAACCTGTGAGCTATGCAAGGGTGCATGTTGCAGTCTTGACTTTTTGCTGTCACCCTCTACTCCCAGCCTCTTCACCCAGATAGGATTTCTGGAGCGTGGAGTGAAGAAAGGGAGGCAGCCTGTAGAACTGCCCTGGGAATGTGTGAATTCCAGTAGCAGGGCTGGAGCAGGGGGAGGGATGGTCCTCGAGCCCTGTCAGCCTTTCATTCTTTACAAAAGAATGAAGAGAGAAATGAGATCCCAGGCACAATTTACTGGAGAGCTACTTCCCAAAATAATCTTGGCATCTAGCAAAATCTGGCTTGAAATACCTTCCTTTCTTCAATTGATGGATGAACTTTGTGTCCTTCAGTTGTTACTCAGATATCTTTGCTGGACATTTGTCTCTGGACGTGATGAGGATGTGTGATGAGCACAGTTAGGGTGGACTAACTGTGGAATTATTATTTTCAGCTTGTACCATGGGGGATGAAGTGGAGAGGTGATCAATATGGAAGTAGCATTTACAGCAGAAGGAAGTCCTTAAAGGGTTTTACATGAAGCTTTTCGTGGTAGGAGGAATTTCTGTCTCGGTTGTTTTTATTGATTCCCCTTTGGTAGGGGGTGGGGAGACTTGCTAGGATTGGAAATCCTTCCCTTCAGTTTGATTCCCTCCTAGATCTCTGAGTTGAGTGATGTTTCAAGAAAGGGTTTTTAGCGTGCATACGCATTGTGCAATGTGATCTATCAGAATGGCAGGAGGCCTGTAAGCTTTTTATATATGAGCTGGGGACTGTGCGCATGAAACTTCAGTGTTTCCTGCCACAATAGGCTTGAAATGTGGCAGTGCTTTGAAATGTCTTTCCATGAACATCTGTGGAAAATGTCTTGTTCAGATTCTTTCCGTTCAAGGCAGAACTTGCTGGCTGCAAGCAGAGACCTTCTCTCTTCTTTCTCTACTTGCTGTTGCAGAGGGATGTTATTTATTCCATTTGGTTAACGATCTGAAATGTTAATGTAAAGGCATCCGTTTGAAACTTCCTGAACTAAAAAATGAAATGTGAATTTTGTCCACTGAATTATATAAACTGGAAGTTGGGGGGCTGGGGGTGGGGAGGAGGAGCCTTAGTGGGTCATTAGTTTTCAAATATTTAATCAATGGCAGATTGTTCTCTGCTGGATATATTTTATGATTAGTGAGGATCTTGTGAATCCTCTGGTCTGGCCTTAGGAATAACATGGATCACTAGACTGATTTCATGAAATGAATACCTGCTCTATGTCCAGTAGCTGTAAGCAAACTAAGCTTTTGGGGGAGGAGCGGCAGAGGGAAGCTGTCCCGCATGAAGACTAATATTCTTCAGTGTTTCTTTTTGGTTTTCCCAGTCTAGAACAGAGGTTCTGCCATCTCTTTTTCAAAGGTTGTCCAGCAATGCAATGGACAAGAGGAGTTGCCAGTGCTTGTTTTGAAATTTTCTCTTAATTTTATTGCATCGTTTCTGCTGAAACTCAAATGCATCCTCTTTCCTCCTGAGCTTTTGGATGATGTATGTGTACATAGTCTTTCTTTTAGCCTGGAACACACCTGTCTTCTGTTCCTTGCTGTTCTTCTGAAGCCAGTTTATCAGGGCAGCTTCTTGTAAGACTTGTGATCCTACCCACCCACACTGAAATCTCTCACTTGTCTTCTGGTCACCTGGAGGTGTTGCTCCAGTGGCAATGCCTTTGCACTGCAAGGGCTGAGCAGTGAGTGAGAGAGACTGGCTTTTTTTCGTGCTCCCCTTTGCCCTCAGCCTTAGCTGAGCTGGCCAGCAAAGGTGGGAGTCAAATAGCTGGGAACTTGCTTGAGATCAGCGTGCTTATCTGATGCAGGTCTGTGTATGGATGTCTGGTTCAAATGGCTCCAGCTGGCCTGCAGCTGTTTTTTTAATGCTGAGGCACCCGGTCTCTGAAATCCATGTGGTTTTATCCTGGCATCATAAATTCTTCTTTGGCGTTCGTCCTTTAATTTTCTATCCCTTCTACCCTGAACCTGGTAACTCAGGTTAGTGTTTAGAGTGTCTTTGCCCACTATACACTCACAGGGATTTCCACAGAAGTGACTTATTTTCCTTTCCCTTGAGGGAAGCAGGGAGAAGGGAGCTTTTAACCTTGTATTGAGAAGTATGTTGTGAGAGCGAACCATTTGGAGCTGGGCTATGCTCTGAACTGGCAATTCAGCACAGCTCTGGAGAGGCAAAAATAAAAGAGAACTTTAAGGGAAGCGTCTCAATCTTCAACTCTGGATTACATCTGCATGTGAGCTCATTGCACAGCAATGTATTATCATTCACTTTGGAAGAAGCTGAGATAAACTGAGAGCTGCTGAAATATGAGCTGAGTATTGATGTTGAACTTGCAATTAAAATGAAATGATGCCCTGCAATGACCCCGAGAGATACTCAGTTTCAAGAAAGGAGAACAGAAAGATTCTTGAAGGAAGGAAACCTTAATCATGGAAATGAATGAAGAGCAATACAGCGGAAACTCTTTGGCAAGAAAGGCTGGTGTTTTCCAGCCACTGTTAATGGGCAGGAACATGCTTTGTCATTGTGTGCCTTTGTGCCTGTGTGCATTAATTTGTAGCTGGAAGTAGAAACCACAGACTAAACTACTGGGGGCTTCTTCCAGTAACAGCTATTATGAGGCTTGAGGTAAAACTTGGAGGGAACAGCTGCGTGAGGAAGCAGGGAGAGGGCAGGGGGCTGGAATAGTGTGGGTGAAGGAGCTCATTATCTGGAGAAAGGCAGGTCATGAGATTCTCAGTTCAAGAGTGAATGATTTGGTGCCAGGGCAGATGTGAGTAATGTTTTGGAAGACAACTGGTGAGTTGCATCAGTTTTTTCCCCTGTTGTGGTCCGTGGTGCTGGCTGATTTGCAACTAGGGAAGCTGCATGCAGTGGTTGCGGCCTCCCTGCTGGGTAATGGACTGGGTGCAGGCTTCTTGGGTGGAACAGCCTGCTCTGGATCTGTCAGTCAGGTTACTTGACCTTTCACTACTCTGCTTTACTTGTCTGGAAACTAAAGGTAACTCATGTCTGTGGGGAGACTGTACCTTATTTTTGCAGAGAAGTATTGGGTAAAATGATTTAGAAAAGGCAAAAATGTCACCTAGGTAATTAGCATCTCTTCCATTGTAAATCTAGACGTTAACTGGCTTCTGGTTATTCTCCCTTCTTTTTCTTGCAGGTTTAAGGTGTTTGGGTTACTGAGCAGGGAAGGAAAGCAGGATGAATGGGGTGACATAGGGGTCAGGATTTTTTGTTTTTCTCCAATATGTGTAAATCCTTAAGTTGAGTAAATTAACTCCATAAACTTGAACTCCTTTCCACCCTGCAGCCTGTTCAGTGTGAATCTGAGCACAAAGTAATAAACCAAACTTGGTGGAGCTTATAAACACTTTTTCCTTTCATTTACATATGTGGAAGAATTAGCAATATACTCTTTAGCTGAAAACTCTTATCACTCTATAGGATTTGGATCCTGGAGTTTCCTTCCTGGGTTGCATGAAGCCAATGGTTTGAGCAATGAGATCTGCCATTAAATGGGACATTCAGAAGAAATTACACCAAACAAGTCCTGATCCTGAAACCTGGTTTCTCTTTAAGCACTTCTAGATTTGTGCTAGTAAACTTCTAACCTCAGTTTCTTCCTTTCTGTTAAAATTATACCGTGTTTTTCAAGCATTCAGAAGTCAAGAAATGCTCTGAAAACTCTTTTTATTCCTGTCTTGGCTGCAGATGCTTTTTAATATAAAATTGTTAGTACTTTAATATAGAAGAAAACTTCTCTTAGGGGTTGTATCTAAGCTTACATATGGCCTTACTGTAGTGAAGAACAGAGATTTTGACTTAGTTTAAATCAAAGGTCTCAGCAGGAGATGGCAATTTAGGGGAAGGTTGATGCTTAGCTCTTAGAATTGGGAACACTGGTTTGTTTTGTGAATCTGTGCTCTTTAGTTTCCGAATTAGCTGAGGGTATGACATTTATCTTCAAACCTGAATTTATTAAAATCCAATTATTTCTCAGCTTTCAAAGTCGTGACCAGCTTTCCTACAGTTAACTTTGCTTTGTTCTTGAGCTTTACAGGGCATGCTTGGTCTGTCAACCCTGCAACTGAAACTAAATTCTGGTTTGTTTATTCTCCCAAGTGACCAGTACATGCCAATAACAGTATTTCAAACTGTTAAATATAGGTGGCAAGGTGAGCAAAGCCACATCATGTGTTATCTGTAGAGTTCTATTTTTCTCAGTGTTAATGTAGCATGAACTCAGATCTCATCGAAGGAGAGTTCACATCACCACCTCAACCCTTCCTGTGACACTGCAAGTGCTTGAGTGTGGCGAGACCCTGATAGTCGGTGTCATCAGTGTCTACTGGGAGTTGCCTGTTACCACATACCTGCATCTGTAAGCTTGGGATTGAGGGGTATTTTGTCTTGGAGGGTAAAAACTTAAGAAAAGCACTTGGGTTTTGTGTGCCACGCTCTGCTTGGTGGAGTCTAGATCCAGGGCCCCTTGAATACGGTGGTGTGATGGTAATGTGGATCCTGTTGTGTTTTTTTTTCCCCCACCTTGCAGAAGACTTTTGTGGCACATTTGTGAACTCTTGGGCGGTCCTCAGGAGCCTTGAAAATGTGTCTGGAAACATCCCATGTTTGCTCTGGTGCTGTTTTTTGCCCAGGTGCTTTTCTTGAGCCTGCGGTAGAGCAGATGTCCAGTTAGGTAAGGTTGATGGTTTTGCTTGTAACCAACTAACAAACTGCTTTGCTGCTGCTTTTGTTTGAATTAGGCATACAATTCATTCCTGCTTCTCTTATTCTGTTGCCAGATAGGTTCAGCTGAAGACAGAGTAAATTGTTTAAGCTGGGGACATAAATCAGACAAGTTATAATAAGGTTACAAGCACTGGTCAGTTGTTTTTTTTACAATAAAACTGAACAAAACCAAGACCAGCACCCTTCAACAGAGAAGGGTGGCATGCAGATGACTTTTAATGAGGGATTAGAGCCGTATTGTCAGCTTCTGTGAATCTTTCCCAAGCTGTGTAGTGACTACAAGTCTGACTCAAGTGTATGTTATGGTGAAGGGTAGGGGATTAAATGGTCCTTTTGGTCCAGTTCAGGGCTAATGGGTTTTGTTGAAAAGAGCCTCCTGCCTTTTCATGCTTTTTAGTGGGAGGGGACAAACAACTATGAAGATGCTTTATTCTGTCCTTTCATGCCTGTGGGCATCCCAAGGCCCAGGGCTTGAGATGTTTGGGCAGAAGGCCTGAGATACTTCCAAAGAAGAAAGATGTTCCTCCTGAGAAGTTGCAACCACACAGTTTTCAAGACTGTACTAAGAAGCTTTCGCTGTAATAAAGCTTGCTTAGGTCTAAAAAAAACAAAAAATAATTGTTTTCCCTCTTCAGCTGGAGAGGGAAGAGCATAACCCCGGACACATCTCTCTACTCTTTGTTGAAATCCAGTTCTTCTAACACAGGACAGTGATTTCTCCCTGGAGGTACAGATGGTAATTTGCAGATATAGTACCCTAGTAGGGAAATAACCAAAGAGAAATAACCGTTTGTGGCTTACCAAGGGAAAGTATGATTGTGAAATGAGAAAGCAGCTTCTGCCTAGCAGCCTTCTTACTGCCCAGGAAGCTTTGACTCCTCATGTGGGAGGCAGGGTAGAGATGCGCTTGGTGACCCAGAACTGAAGAGTACATAGGGAGTGCTGCATTACCATGATACATGGCCTTTCCTGGCTGAGTGGCCAAACAAGCTTAGCTTTTACTTTCGTGACATTCAATGGCCAGGAGTGCTCAGACTGCACTCTGTATTAGTGGTTTGTTGGCATGCTGGGGTTTGAAGCCAGTGTATGTTGAATGAAGTAGATGCTTGGATTTTTAGCCTAGAAATAAGGCCTGGAAAGTCCTGTCTATATGTACCCTCTGTCTTTCCTTGTTTACCCTGCCAGGGCTGGAGTAAGGCAGCCCATCCTTAGCCTGACAAAGTTGGGATCATGCAGTTCATCTCCCTTGCTCAATCCCTGCCAGCATCTAGCCAGGACAGAGCCTGTTTGTTGGAGGAGAGCATGTTTCATATTCCTCACATGATGTCACCTCACTTGCTGCTGGGATTTAGGATAGACCCCGAGTTATAGACAGTACCAGGATTATTATGGTGCTCTCTTGCCTTTGATCAGTGCAGCAGAGGGTATGTGCTGGGAATGCAGGGATGTTCCTGGCAGATTTTGACAGTCTTTGTTTCTGTTGCTGTGACAGTTCACTGCTTGAGACTTCTCTGGTTACAGTTGGCTGGAGTGCACTGGGCCGCACTGCCTTTAGTCCCCTAGGACCTTGAACTTCTGTCTGCACAACTGCAAAGAAAATAAAGGAAAAGGTCTCGTTTTATCTGAAGATGAATAATCAAATATGTTGCAAGGGGAATATGGGTGGGGGTGTGTGTGTGAATGTCAGGAAACAAATTGAATTCACATAAAAAGAGTTTGGATAGAGGCTGAGAAAGCAATCAGATTAATCTCTCTCCATTTCCCCAGAAAAAGATCCCATCATGCTGACATGAAGTTAAGGCTGCAGTCTGCTTGTGAAGTCACTACCTGAACAGCTGAACTTCAAAGTGTTCTGGGTCTCTTATTTCCTTAAATATGTTCTAGCATAAGCATGTAGGACTCTCAGCTGATAGTCCACATGTAACCTCTATTGCATCTCTGTCGCCCTTCTATCCTTGCTTGGTGGGGCACCTTGCAATCTTAATTTTTAACAGAGAGGACTTCTAGTGTCAAAATGGGTACAAAACTCTTGAGATTAGATGTCTCCATACTGCCCCTGTGTACAAAGTACAACTGCTTCTGAGGCACAGAAGAGAACTGTAAGAAATTTATGATATAACAAAGAGCAGCACATTGTGCCCCATGGAAATTCTGAGGGGAATTTTGGAAGCCACAGAAGTAATTATTGCATTGTAATTGGAATTCACTTCTTGGTGTGCTGTGTAATCTCTGCTGACCAAAACAAGCCAGGCCCTTGTAGTCTAGAATAGTTTCACCAGAAATGACATCTCTAGCTTCACAGCACATCCAGGTTTCTTTCCAGAACCTCAGTTTGAAAGTGATGTGATAAGTGTGTGTAGTGTGGTCAGTTATTAGCATAGCTTTTGACAGAAACCTGATGGGAGGGCAAGGGACAAGTGGGTTGTCTTGGATGATTTCCTTAAATGTTCTCCATCAAAAGCATTGTTTGCCACTGATCTTCAGTGGATTTGAAATTTACAGTTCCTGTACTAAAACAGTAGCATGTGAGAGTGGAGGATGGCAAATCTCCCAACAGCTTTTCTTTCCTCCCAAACCACCTTTCTATGCTTGTTACTGCTGCTGCTGTCCCAGAGGTAGCTGAGCCAGGTAATGATAGCAGTTAATGGAGTCCAGGGAGGGTAAAAAAGGGTTACTACTTAATCCCAAATTCCTTCTTGGGTTTCCTGGCCCCTTCCCCCAACACCATCCTAGATGCCACCGTTAGCATCAGCTTTCCTCCTACTCATCTCCTTCGCCTTGTTTAGTACAGAAATCACTAAGGGTATTTTGACACATTCTTCAGTTTCTGCCCTGTGAAATATAGAGTACTAGCAATGTTGGCACATCTGAGTGGTTGTGGTTTTGTTAATTTTGCACCAGAGATGTAGTTGTTGTCGTCAAAATTTGGGGAAGTTTTGTTTTTTAACTTATGTACCTCAGAAGTCAAATGCCACACGTTGTCATGGTGTCTGAGCATGTCATAACAGCCTAATGGTTTTCATCAATATCATCACCACTTTGCAGCTGAAGGAGTTACTGTACCCTTGGGCTTTGAGACATCTTCTACAGAAGAAACTATCTGTGGCAGAGCCTGAAGGAAAACCCACAGAAAAGTGTTATGAGATGTACTTCTTGTATCGTCCACTTCAGTACCGTAGCAGAACCATTTGTATTGTTAAAATACTGGTTTGCTCTAACTTGAATTCCTACTGACAGCCTCAGCCAAAATGATCCCCGCTGGATTAGCCTGAAGACCTGAACTCTTGTGCTCTTGGTGGAGTCACTAGTGGAAGACCCATTCCTTTTGTGCAGGGCAGTATGAGGCAATCTTGGGCAGCAGCCTCTGTTGGGTGACAGGTCTGGCAGTTTGGGCACTTTGTCTTAGTTCAGGAATTAATGGCTAAAAATAACTATTTTGAGAAAACTTACATGATTGCTTATCCCTGCATGAGAGGTCTGTCTCTACAAACTAGCAGAAAATACTTCGAAAACATGCAGGAAAGGTTTTGGACGCTGAAGGAAAGCCTGTCAGAATAACTGTGGTTACTCTTTTCCAGGTCCTGTGTTTAATGTCTCGGTGCATTCTGACAGCCCAACGATTTACCAGGGTGAACTGGCAGACTTGCTGTGTATCGTCACAATGGAAGGAATGGCACTTGAGCCAGGTAATTTGGCAAAATTATTTTACTTGTAACTCATTTGCCTTCACCAGGCAGAATAATACCAACAGTTTCAACCCTGTGTCCTTTGAGTGAGGCTGGAGAATTGAGAACCAGCATTGAAAATCCTAGAGAACTAGATAAATACAGGAGAGTGTGTTTGCTTTACACAGCTCAATTTAGAACAAGGTTTTTAGTTTCACATTCTGAGGGGAGGGGAAAAAAGTGTTCTTACTGCTAAACCCCCCCTGTGCTGTCTGTACCAACTGACCCCACTGCTGGCAGTCTCAGCCTACAACTACGAGATGGGCCATGAAAACTATTCCTGTTTCCTTTAATTGGAAAGGAGGTCCCTTGGCAAAACCTGTTCAGAGAAAATGGTCATCTGTGAACAAATCTTGGTCACCTGGCCAGTCTGCTTCACACTCCAGAGTGAATTTAAGTCTTCATGTAAATCTAAAAATCACAATAATTGACTACTACAGCTAAATGCCAAAAGCGAATGTTTGTTGCTGATGCCTTCAGAGGTGAGCTTCCTTTTTTGTGTGGAAGAAGAAAGAAGCACAGTACCTAACTGCTGTGAAAAGGATAGTGGACACTTTAAAAGCAAATTCTTATAAAGAACTGAAAAGTTCAGAGAATTGCTCAAAACCTAGCTGCTTGCTAAGCATTGCCTGAGCTGCTTTTCATCAAAATGTTGTGAGAATAATTCTGGTTATTATACCCAAAATTTGGGTTTGGAGTGAGTTGAGTTTTTTAAAGTAATTCTATATATATGAGAATATAAAAATGTATTTTAAATAAATCTATAAATATGTATGTAAATATATGAATGTATAACCTAAATATAAAGATGCCATGATTCATGCAAAACTTAAAAATCTACGTGTAAGCCACTACAAAGAGGTGCTGTGCAGAAAATATTACTTATAATGTAGTAATGATGAGATGAAATACCAAGCTTAGTAAAGGCCCATCACTTTGAAATTCCAAGATGACTATTCTACATTAAATCTGAGCGTAACAGGGAAGCAATTTGCTAGATTACAGTTGTGTGTTGCCTGTGAAAAAATGATAGAAGTCTGTAGATTGCATTATTGAAATGCTTGGTAGGGAGGAAAAGCTGAGTAAACTTTATTGCTGTCAAAAGATTCATAGCCTGGGATATGGGACACAGTAAGAAGCAGTGTATGCCTGTGCGTATACCTCAGTCTGGCCTGCAATTTCTGCTCAGCAGGAAGCCTATTTTAAGTTGAGGTGTGCCCAAGCTCTTACAGGTATTGTTGCGAGGAAGTACCCAAAGCAGCTGGCTTCCTTTGCAAAGCAATAATTGCTGGCAGGGAGCAGCTGCTGCTTCTGCTGGTGTTTGACAGCTAAAAGAAGCTTGGGGTTGCCTTGTGAAAGAGGCCTCAGCATCCCTGACTCACTTAAAACTGGAAAAGAAGCCACTTAGTAACAGTGGAGCTTTCCTGTCAGTACTCCCCTGCAGTTGGGTTTGTGATTTTTTTTTTTTGTGTGTGTGTTTAGTAGCTTGAGTCTGGGAGGAGCACCGACAAGAGAAGGATAATCAAAGGGATCGAAGTAAAAAGATGTCCTCTTTGAGGAGCTTCTCATCAGCACAATTAAGTTTTAACTGGGCAACTTCATAAAGGTTCATGGATCTCTGTTGAATTGATAAATGATGCCTGGAGTTGAAAATGATGCTGTTCCTAGCAGTCATGAGCAGCCAGTGCAGAATTTTAAATGTCAGCACTGTAAGCTGTTCCATAGCTGGGTAATGTCATCTTGAACATGGCAGATCTCTGCCTCTGTGGGTTGTTTGTTGGTTGTTTTGTTTGTTTGTTTTGGGTTGATTTGTTTGGGGGTTTTTTTTGCGTCTGAAATGGGCCAGATGAGGCGCAGGCAACAGATGCGCCTGGAATGGAGTAAAGTGGCATTGTGGCAGGTTTTGAGGGAACCTTTCAGTCCATGCTCTGAGCCTCCAGTTGCTGAATGAGCAGGATTTGGGGCCTAACCAGCCATGCTGTGTGGAGAAACCCCATACGGGCCTGAGAAGCCGACCCTTCTCTAGACCTTGCTGGTTCTCTGGATGAGACCAGGAGAAGAGTGCAGGGAACAGCTGGAATCTGTGCAGTAGCTGTAGGGTGTGCGGACTTCCCTTGTCAGCCTGCCTTCTTGGCCTTGAGAGATGGAGGGGACTAGAGCACTGGGATAACGGAGCAGGTTAGGTGAAGGGCCTTAAGGGCTCATGTGATAACAAATGGATGTAGTTCCTCAGTAGTAACCTTATTCTGCTATACTCAATCTCTGATCTGTCTGTGTGCTGAGTCAGTATCACAATTTAATTCACAACTGGAGTGGAGCACTTGCTTTTTAGATTGAGTGCCAAACATTAGCCAGACTGTGAAAATAACAGGGCTGTCTCATCCCAGTGTGGAAATGAGGCATGTTGTTGGGGAAAGCCTACACCAGGTGATCAGATAAACAGAGCAAGAGTTGCCAGCATGTCCTAGAAGAAAACAGATAACAGCAGTATAGACATAGTCTTTCTACTTGGGAATGTGATGAAAAAGGAGAGCAGAGCAGTTGCATTTGACTCTCTTCTGAGGGGCATGATGGCTTTCAAAGGCCATCTACTCTTGTGTTGTCAGACCTCCTTCAGGGCTGTGTTTTGGGCCCTCTTATGAACAAAGAAGGATCACGGAGTTTCATAGGATGTCTTGTTAAATGCGCATCCAAAACACTTTGAACACAGTTGGTATGCCAGCCAGCTCTGCTCTCGTACACATAGGCACTCAACTTTGCAAGTGTGCGTGTGGATTAGTATGTATGCTTCCTGTAATAAGTTGAGGTGTCAGGTGCCACCTCTTCTCCCTCTTTGTATGCACAATCAGAAAAATAAAGTACTTCCAGGGAGCTGAGGAAGAGTTAAATGACCAATGATCTTTGTCAGTGCCCTTCTTTGTTACAGTTAGATCGATCCATTTGTTTCTAAAAGTGTTACTTAGGGGTTGGACCTTTGGCAGGGGTGATTCACAATACTCTGCGTGAGTGTGTTTGTGTACCCACCCTGTGGGAAATCTTCAAAAGGGTGTAAAAGATTTTGGCATGACTGCTGCGTGCTTTAATTTCCTCTGCTTCTTTGAGACCCTGCTGAAATGGAGTGTGTATTACTAAGCTCAGTACATGGCAGCAACTGCTCCATCTAAAGAAGTGCTCCTTTGGCTTGGCAGCTGTGGTTGGTGTTTTGAATTGATACGAGGGGAGTATGTGTGTATCCGGGGAATAGTAGTTCTTCTGTGCCCTGAAGATATAAAAGCTGCTTCTGATATTTCTGTTGAATACACATTTTTGCAAATGATCTCTCTAGACTTCCCAGATCACCCCTTCTTGGGCTATGTGCTTAGGGATTTAAAAGTATTACTTACTGTGCCTGAAAGGAGATGGGTTTTTATCTGCTCCAGACAGACCCAGTGGGCACTCTGGAGAATTTAACAAAACCAGCTTGTTTACCTCTTGTATAGCTTGAAGTGGTTTGCTCAGCTCTCTAGGAAGCCCTATTCAACCTCATTTAAATGTAGTAAACAAAAAGGGTCTCAAAATTGTGATTCAGCACTGTAACAAGATGCTGAGAGCGCTCCATTCTAAGCAGTGGAAGTGTATGGTTCCTAAGAGCTGGTCTAGAAATAGGATTCCCTGTTTTGAGGAGTGATTGGCCAGGGAAGCAGCTAAGACCCAGACAGCTTAGTCCTGTGTGTCAAATTGAAATGTGCATAAAGATGTGCTTTACATGTTGATGATCCTCACTAGCTGAGGAGGGGAGAAAACATAACACCACTATTACTCTGCTCACAGAGCTCTGAAGTGTCCAGCTCCTAGTGCTTTGTGTTCCTTTATGAAAGCGGCGGAGATACATGACCTGGGGGTACTGAGGTCCTTGATGGCCTTCTGAGCTTGGCACTGGGATGTTATGTTTTCCTGTAATGTGGGGCACCTTGTCCAGGTGTCCCACACTACTTACATTGTGGAGCACAGAAGGAACCAGTGAAAGAAACCTTTGTAGTGTTAGGTGTGAGTGTGGTTCTTGTGGTTGGGTTTGCTTTTTGTAGACTGGGGACAAAAATTGTGAGAGTGACTTGTCAGTGTTGATGTGAGGTATGCGTGGAATGGTACAGATGCTTTTGGGAAGCCTAGTGCGTGACCTGTTTTATGTCAGTAAAACTGTATTTATTAGCCCTTGGGAGCTGCTAGGCATGTTCATCACTGGTCTTTAGAGAGCACCTGATTTATGTCTTGGTTTTGCTAAATTTTCCTGTGTTTTTATTGCATGAAAACCAGAGAGAGATAGAAATTAATCGGATGACTTTGCTGTATTAAGCTATTTCAAGGAGGATAGTGACAAAGAATACTCAGAGCCAAATCCTCCCTCTGACTGTCTGTAGTGAGTCACTAATTGCACACTGTGTATACTGACTAATAAAATATGTTGGCATAATACTGTTGTCCCATGTTGTAATTACAGAAGATAGATTCAGCTATTTCAAAATGACAGCAAGTGCCGGCACTCATCTTTGTATGTGGAGGGAAAGGATCCTCAAATTAGACTGAAAAGAAGGAATTCTTCAAAGGTTGCAAGTTGCCCAGGAATCTGAAGGCTCGATGATTTTTCTTTTTAATATCTAAATTTATTGTTTAAACCTTTTTTAGCAAGAGCAATGGAAGGTGTCCATATGCTCCTACGGTACCTGGAAACACAAAAGCTAATGGCAGTCTTGCTAATCTTCGGAAGGAATCAGTCGTTCCCAACGTGACTGCCTGTGGACTGGTGCTGTTGCCATGTTTGGCATAAACAGGCAGCAGAGACGAAGAGCAGTTTATAGAAACGGAGCTCTCTCTAGTAGAGGCCCTGTTTCCCACAGTCAGTTGGATGAGTACAGAAAGCGGAGGTCAAAGTTTGGTCCTGTTAACTGAACACGTGCTTATGGTAATTTTTATTACCTTTGCTTTCAAGGGAAGCGGTCTGAGTGCTATGCCAAGTAACTAATAGTAGTATTTGTAGTACGATAAGCAAGAGTGATTGTTGCAAGGGCTGCTGGTCCATATGACCTATGCTGGCCCCCATGGAGGGCTTGGAGACCTACTGCTGCTGTAGGGCTGCCAGACAGGCCAGGTGCTCTCTTGAGGTTCTGTGCTGTCACCCGGAGCCCCTGGCCATGGCAGGCGGGGCAGGAAACTGGCTGGTGTCCCAAAACAGTTTGGTCAGCCAGCATCTCTGGTAGTAACATCTGCTTTCTCATCTTTTTGCTTCATTTTTGAAGATGTGTGTAAAACCAGTGCATGTTATGAGGGAGATAATTATACCCCAAATAACGGGTAGGGTTTTGTCTGCAGTAAGGGGGAATGTTCTACCTGACCAGCTGATGCTGTACTTCAAGTAACAGAGCTGAGGATGTCCCTTTACTTTTATTGGTTTAAGATTCCCTACTTTCCCAAAGTGTTAGCTTGCCTGATGGAGGCTTAAAAATTGTCTTTGCTTATATCTGTAAATACTTTGAGTACAGCAGCAGGTTTAGGGCTTTAATTTTTCCATTAGCCTGGAGATCAAATGTGAAAGCTTAGAGAAGAGCAGACTCAATTAGATGAAAGCTCAGTTTTAAATTTCAGGATGCTAATACTGTGTTTTTCAGAGATCCCAATACTAGCAAATGGAGGTTTGATACATGGCCAAAATCACTGGGACTGCCTTAAGTGTGAAAAGGTTAGGCCCTGTGCACACATCCTACCAGTACTCAAAACTCAGGACAGAAATAGCAACCTCTGTTTCCAGTGTGGGCCCGTCAGTTTGCTAATGTGCCAGGAAGGAAGACCTGTTGATGAAACAAGTGAGCAGACTTTCCTGTCTATGCTCTAGGTCATGCCAGGTTTCAGATGACAGGTGTTGCTGGGCTCACGTTAGCAAAGAATAGCGGTGATTTTTAAAGTAGATACTCAGCTGCATCAGTCTAATAGGGTTAAGACTGAGATCTGCTAATGGGATCAGTAGGATCTTGCATAAATGTAGAAAGCTAGATGTGCTTATGAATGCAGACTACCTGTCAGCTATGTTAAATGTGGAAGGTGTTGCAAATGTGTTTTACAGACAATCTCCTTGGGTGGTAAAACTTGGACAAGGCATGATGCCTGATGATGTGTGACAGTAACCCACATCTCTGGAAAAAATGTATAAAAGCATTGTGGTCAGGCTTTGCTCCTGAATGCTTTGTGCTTGTGTAGATTATTTATTGTGCTCTATGTAGAACCTCTGTATTTATTTAGGCAGACTAAATGTAAGGAAGGGGGCCTTCAGGAAAGAGCCTTCTGACTTCGTGGTTGTGTAGGCCCTGCATGAAGATAGTGATTGCAAATCACTCTCTGCTATCAAATACCTAGCACTTGCACTGTCTTTTTACTGTAGGTTCAGCACAGTTAAAGAACTTCTTATGACACTAGTACTGCTTGGTGAAAACTTAGATCAGAGATTAAATATAAATTTTAGGATAGCAGGCAGGAAAGCAAGAAATCTCTTCTTTGTCATCCCTGTAGCAAGTTACCCTTTCCGTGCAGTTACATTCTTCCTGCCAGTGCATTTCATTGCAGTTCACTGTTTAAATCCTCCTAGAAGGGACATGTTCAAGGCACTCTTTTAATTTTTCTTCATTCCTTTCTTTTTTTTCTTCCACTGTCAGACCAGGGTTGACTATGCTGCTTGCTTATTAACCTTATGCTGAGAAGTGGCACTATGAATACTTTCCAGAGCTCACCAGCATGTCTAAATTCTTCTTTGTCCACAAATGCAGATGATATGTCCTTTGATGTCTCCTGGTTTGCTGTGCGCTCCTTTGCATTGGACAGAGAGCCCATCTTGCTGGCCTCGCTGGACCGGAGAGGGATTGTGATGCAGAGCAGGAGAAATGGGAGCAGTGATCTGAGCCTGGAGAGAATCAGTCCACTGGAATTTCGGCTTCGTGTGCATGGCTGTGAGGACCATGACTTTGGGAACCACTACTGCGTAGTGACCCCATGGGTGCGATCTGCCACCGGTGTATGGCAGCGGGAACCTGACATCAAAGCCAAACCCATCTTTCTGTCTGTGAAAATGGATGGTAAGAGACTGCAACATGTGTTACACAATTTTTAAAATTTTTTTTAACACCTTGTTATGTCTTTGTGTGACAAATATTGTCCATGACTATTTTTAAGGTGCCTGTGATAATATCATTAGATTTTGTTATCCTTTTCTATTGTTTGCAACTTCTGATTCCAGATTCTGTAGACTAGGTAGACCTGAACACATCATTGTCATAAAACTGGAGTGTTTTCTTTCCTGATCATCTCTTGGTGATGTTTTGCATAGCTGAGGCATCTTTCAATCAAGGCATAGTATTCTCTCCAAGTGTTAACCCTTCTGCTGCCTGCAGGAGGAAGTCTTGGTTTGCAGATGGGGCATGCTGAAGTAGAGTTGTGTTGTGGTTAATATCAAAGCTGAGAACAGAAAGTCTGAGCTCTGACTCCTTCCTCCCTCTTGTAACCACAAGATGGGCTGCTCCCTGCACTTAATGCCTTGTCTGCTTTTCAACCTGAGTTGTAAGTGTTTCTAGACTTCACGAGAAGCAAGTTGCGTGCTAGATGCTGCATTGAGCACTTAGCTAAGGAGGAAAATTAGTGAAGGAGGGGTTTTGAACTAGTTGCTTTCTTCTCAATACTTCCAGGAAGGGTCATATTGGGGAAGTTCCATGCACTTGAAACGAATCAGAAGTTTTTGTTCTCCCTGCTGTGCAGATAACTATTATAACTGTACTTTCCAAACTTCTTACAGTTCTTGACCCTGCCTTTTAACTGAGCAGTAGGTGCTTACAAATCAAATTTCTTGTTTAGGTACCAACTTTGGAGGTTGATTAGACAGGATTGCTGAGTGGCACTGAATATACTGTACTAGTAGTTCTTATGCAAAGCATAAAGGAGTCAACTCCTTGCCATTTGGGAACGTATTACAAAGAGTGGAGCCACAGTCTGCCTCTCATGGGGAAACTTCCCAAAGCTTTTGTTTGGAGGAGCAGATAATGGGATACCTCTTGGAACTAGCTCTACTTTGGTATCTCACTCTGAGGCTCCTCTGGTGCTTCCAGCCTCCCTGAGGTTTTGAAATGGTAGAGGAAGAATTAGGGTGAAGAGGTAAGGGAGTCCAGTAAGAGACCAATTTTCCAAACCTTAAAAGACAGAAATCAAGAAGGAAAATTAGTGTAACTTGCTTCTGAAATAATTAATCTGCCCATGACTGAATAATGTGGGATTTTCTCCTTTTTTAAGCAAGAACAAATAAAGGGGATCTCTGAATTTCTCAGTGATATCTAATGACTTTGCCTTCCTCTTTCAGTTCTGAATGCTTTCAAGTATCCCCTGTTGATTGGCATCGGTCTGGCCACTGTCATTGGACTCTTATCCTGCCTCATTGGCTACTGCAGCTCCCGTTGGTGCTGCAAGAAAGAAGTGCAGGAAACGAGACGAGAGCGTCGCCGGCTAATGTCGATGGAGATGGACTGAGCGTGGGAGCAGGACACACTTGCATTTCGGGAGAGACTCACAGGGCTCTTGGACTGTGTTGAGACACTCACTCACAGGCCCAGACAAGACAGTGCATTTCCTCTGTGATTTCAGCCTGGACCTCAAGCTTCTCCTTGTTACACGTCATGTCCTGAGACTGTTCAGGCCATATTTAGCAACTCGGAGTTCTCCTTTTCCAGCAGCACTTTCTGCATAGGGATCACGTCCTCCTAATGTACAAACTGTTGAGCCTTCTTTCAGCAGGGCCCTGTGACAAAATTCACTAAGGCTTTTTTGTTTGTTTGGTGTTTTTTTTTCCCCCTCTTGGTTTTGAAAAGATGTCCCCGTATGAAAGAATGATGGGCAGGGCGATGGGTGGGAAGGGGGCTGGTAGAAGTGTTAGACTTTCATTGTATTAACCAATCTACTTTTCCCTTCTACTCTCATCACACCACGTCCTGTTCCCTTTCTCTGTCTGCCTTGGTATCTTGCAGACTCCTCTGTGTTGGGTTGAAGCCTGGAGAAGGTTCCTCTGCTGGTGCCTCATAAGGCTGTTCCAGCAAAGAATTGGTTTATGGTTGTCAGCATGCCTTCTCTTCCCTGGCTTTCAAAGGGTTTGCCATTAACCCCAAAACATAGCTTGCCTGGAGGTCTTTGAGACACTTTTTAATTTTCAGCTCTTAGCTGTGGTGAATAGGGGCTAACTTGGCAACCCTGAAGAGTCATTCCTCAGACAAGCATTTGTTGGGTGTCTGCTTATGGCCACCTTCTCCCCTACCCTTCCACCTTCTGTTCTCCCCACTACAGCGGTTCACATTGTGCCTGACACGCTGTTCTGCTTGTGACAAGGGGACATGTGGTGTCTAGGGACAAGGCCCAGCCTTCTGCTGGCCTCAGCAGAGAGATGGGAGACCTTGCCCCACTGGTGATGATGTGACTTACGAAAAAAGAAAAAAAAAAAAAATGACATGGATCTTTGTATGCAGTTGGTCAACTGATCATGTTTAGAGAAGTCTTATAAACAATGTGTTACCAAATGCACAGACCAGACTCCAATGCTGCTTCTGCCAGTCACTCAGTGGTAGCCGTTCAACCTGTGAGCAGAGTCTGAGATCTGCAGTAGCTGAAGTGGACCTCAGGGTAGGAATAGGAGCAAGCCCGGGAGGGCAGCAAGAATCCTTCAGGTTCCAATGGTCCTGGTCTTGTGCATGGGCCCTCAGCAGGGATTTCCCCATGGGTTTGAGACCAATTCCTAGGTGCTATAGTATAGAAGTCCTGCTTTGGTCTTCCACATACACTGACCTGGCTCCTGAGTGGGAGCAGCACCTTTTCCAGGCAGTTCTGTCTTCCCAGCACAGCTGGTGTTTTAAGCAATAAAAGTCAGAATAAAGATACTGTGTATAAACAAGCAAGGAAGTAGAACTGTACCACAATCTGATGTCATAGCCAGGGTTTGGGTTCGCATCAAGGAGGGTGAGAAATGTAGAGTTGAGGCCAGGGCTCAATCCTTTTCAGGATTTTTTTTTTTTTTTCAAGATAAAAGACGCTAAAGGAGAGCATCCATGGAAGGTAGTGGCTGTGGTGTGCTGTTGCCAGTCTAGACATCAGTTATGTACTAGGTGACCTGCTTCACTAATAGCTCATCCCACTGCACATTCCAGGGGAGCGGCAGATCTAGTACCTGTGCTATGAAGACTTCACTTTGCATTAGTGTTTGTGGTACCTTACACTCAGTGCTGTACCTGTTCCAAAATTGGGGTTTTTTGTGGTAAGTTTCCTTCATGGTTTTTTTCCTGTCTTGCATTATGACCTTTGTCTGAGGCTGATGTGAGGGCTTTTTCTAGAAGGCTGTTCTGCTTCCTGCATGCAAACATGCATGCGGTCACATATGTATACACATGTGTGCATAGAGGTGCCCAGTGATTTTTGGAAGCTGAATATGCGACATCTTCCAAATGGACTTGACGTGCAGAGTTGGGGCTTGCAACTTGTTATTTGACTCTCTTAAGACTTTTCATGTAGTATTCCAAAACCTGTAGATCTCTGGAAGACTTTGGCCTGAACATTCATAGCAACTTTTCTTTGTGGCATGACGTTTTACTTTCTGGAGGAGCTCTGAAAAGGCCTATGTTGCAGGCAGGTGTAGCTGCCTCTGCTGAGGAACGGGGCAGAAGCAGTCTTTAGCTTCTGCTGTGGAAGTCCAGAAATCTGTAGTGATGCTTTCCAAAGGAAGGGAGCTGAGGAAAGGATTCACTTAGATATTACTTTGACAGCAAGAATTTTTCTTCCTTTCCTGTCTGTCTACTGTAGTGAAATCTTGCTTTTTGCTGGGATGTTATGAAACACCATTCTGATATTTGGGATGCTGGCTGTCCTTCCCACGCTGATCTAGCAGCTTCTTTCCTGCATTAACATCTGCTTTCTTCATGGAAGGCCTGTGGCATTGGGACATGTTGGGAGGGGGGGTGGTAGTGGTGGTGAAGTTTGAAGCACAGCATCAGTCACTTTTCCGTCTTTGCAGACTGACTCCTTGTTTATGTGCTCTTGGTTAAGTTTTAGAGAGGATCATGACTGTAATGCAATAATTAGGGAATGAATGAGCAGGGAACCGCCAGCTCTTCCCAAGCACACAACATAGCACACTTTCTCCCTGCTGGAAAAAACTCAGGGTTATTTTGGTCAGGGCTCCCTGCTCCTCTAGTGAAAGGTCCCCATGTCCTTAGCTAATGCTGACCTTCCTTCATGGCCTGTAACAATCCATCTTTGTCATTCCGAGTGAAGCAAGTTTGCTGCTAGCTCGTAGTGCTGCCAGCCCCTTGGAAGGCAATGCTGCATCCCCCTCCACCCTGTATTTGCTGTAGTTGGAAGGCTAGAAGCTGAGGGGCTAGACTTACCCCCTGCCAGGTTTCCTTCTACTTGTGCCAATTTTGTATTATCCCCTTTTTTAAAAATAGAGTGGGAATCTTATCTCTAATGAAAAAAAATCTAGGTCACTTTTCATGTTTTTTATTATTATTATTTCCTGTGTGAACCAGGGTTTGTGTGAGTGGAGGTGTGTGTGCATCTGGTTGTGTATTAAACCTGCAGAGTATCAGAAGAGTAAGCTGCCTGAGATGCAGTGCAAGCATCCATATCCTCCCTGCTGCAACCTGTGGTATTGTCAAAGTATCCTAAGGGCTCACGTTGATCTTCCTCTGTTCGAATTGCCACATCTCCTGGTTAAGCTGGTAAATTCCTCCAGGCACTTGGAATTTTGATCCAGGACAATCTTGAACATCATACAGCAGAAGGGCAAGATATTTTCTTTCTTCTGTTTTAATTTCAAAGTTATAAAATAAAGTGTTTGGCACAGTTCTGGAATGCAGGTACTGAATAGTTCTAACAATGCTGTGTAAAATGTTTCTTTTTATGTTTAAAATAAAGAGCGAGCCTTTTTGATTAATGTCTGTGCTGTGGGTCTGGATATTTGAGCTATGGGCAGTTCTTTCCTTGTACCTTGCACGTATGCAGACACTATTGTTGAGGCAAGGGTATCAAATATAAACCTTACAGTCCTGTTTCCAGCACTGTTTACTCTGTAAAATAAGCATGAGCCCTATTTTGCACTAAGTTTTAAATATTTGCTTGCATTTGTGTGATGAATTGGGGAATGTAATTGGTTTTTGAGTCTATCCTGCTTCAATCCTGCTGTAAGTTAGCCTTTTTTTGGGGGGGAGTTTCCTTTTGATTACCTAGGGCCAGGAGTCACAGTTAGGAGTGTGTGTTTAATACTTGCTGTAAAACCTGGGCATTAGATGTTGAGTCTTCCTTGAACCCTTCCTGAGGCTTCTCATTTTGAAGGTACCAGGAGGAAAATCAGTAGTGTTGGAAGTAAACTTCTGGTTTACCTTGTCAAATGGATTTTCTTCCCCCCAGCAACCATGTCAGGACACCATGATAGTACAGCAAGGAGGTGACTTGCTTTCCAACAAGGACTTGCTTGAAGCAGAAGTGGTTTTGTGAGGCCAAGACAGGCTTTGGCAAGGTGGGTTTGTGTTCAAAGTGGTGCATGCTCTGTCCGAGATGGCTGCAGTACAGGCCGGTTGACAGCCAAGTGTGTACTTTTGGCTTCTTTCCAGATGGTGGTGTCACAGCTGGCATGGAAAGATGTCCTCTGTAGAGGGTGCTTACAGGAAGCTGGGAGGTGGCACTAAGCTGTAAGTTCTTAAGGGGTGACAGGCACCATCAGCTGAGATAAAGAAATGTCATAAATGGTCTCTGATCCCTCAGCAGAGCCTTTGGCAGCTGTAGATATTTAACACATACATGTCCATGAGTAACGAGTGACATGCCTGTGGGACAGCTGTTGTTAGTCTAGCTGTGCAGGTTACAGCTTATTGGTAAATTTGGATTAGCTTTATGAAATCCTCTTGCCTCCTCCATTCCCTGGGATGACCTGGTTCTTAATACTGTTCTTGTAAGTGTGCTAGGATTTTATTATAAAAAAGCAAGCCGAAATTTGAAGTCTGGAGATGCAGGGGGATACTTGCAAGTAACTGCCCGAGTGTTGCAGTGAATGATGGGAGTTACCAAGTCTCCAGCATCACCTTGTATCTGCCATGGGTTCAGCTCAGCTACCTACCTACGGAGGTATCTAGCTGCCTACTGTCATAGAGGCAGTCTGAAAAAGCACTTTTGTGCCAGAGCCTGGGAGTTTAGTTGCTTCTATAGCACCAAGCTCAGGTAATGTACTTGGCTGTGCTTGTTCTACGACAGAGCCTAGTTGTGCTTCAATGGCTCTGTCTGACTGCCCTGCTCAGGTCAGGGCCAGTCCTAAAACCTCTTCTGGGCTGAAGCTGACTGGCGTCAAGTAGGCAGCATGAGAAGACCTGCCTCCACTTTGTCATCTGAAGGTGAAGCACAGTCATGCAAATCTTCCAAGAAAATGTACAGCTTTTGCCTTTTCAGTGGGACTTTCTACATTTCTATGATTACAGGGGGTTGAGGTCTGCACAGCAGGTATCAGGACAAATGGCGTTGCAAGAAAGAGCCTTTAGTAACCCACAGAAGCTGTGTGACGTGCTAACTGAAGAAAAAGCCACTGCTCATTCTTGTGCAAGGTAAATACACCTTAAATACAGGACGTAGCTTTCTATTGGACAGCCCTTTGCCAGGGATGTCCTTCTGTTACTGAGGAAAACAACATTAGGCTGTACCCAGCAGATGATTGATATTGAGAGCTCCAGGGGAATGCCTGGGTTATTGAGGAAGTCAGGTTCTGTGGATTTCCAGGTCCCTCAGAAGAGCTGCCACAAAGACAAGCTGTTCTGCTCTCCCTGGCAGCCGAGTTGCATTCCACAAAGTGCCAGAAGTGTAAGTGCATGTCTGCTTCCATCTCTGCCAAGGGGGTAGAAAGGCAGGACTTTCCAAAGCAGACTTTGTGAAAGCAAGTTAGTATTATATCATACTTCGTTCATGTGGGATTTTATAAACTCCAGCATGTACTGGGCCTTAGACTAGACCACAGACTTAGTCTGAGTGCACCTCTGCTGGCTTCAGAAGGGAATAATGAAGCTGCAGACAGATGGACATGAAGTTCTGTTTCTTGTTGGCAATTTAACCTGGCTCATGCCCTCTGATTCCTTGTTCGTATGATCCTGCCAATGATTTGGCATATTCAACAGATGGTAAGGAATCTCTAAGAAACTTTTGGGAACTTAGTATCTTTAAGGATGGGACTGGAGAGAAGAGAGGATGCTTCCAGAGCTCTTCCAGCAGAGTTAGCAATATGAACGTACCAGTTAATGGGCATCTGAGAACCCACAGAGATGTCTGAGAGGACAGCACTGATGTTGCTTTTGTGGCTCTTGTTGCCTCTGTGCTGACTTTAGCTCTTCAGAGGCCCTTGGGCATGGTGTGCAGCAGCTGGGATGCTAGGGCTATGGTAAACAGGGAAAATACCCATGCTGCTTAGCATCTGCCTATATATATGAAGGCTGTATGTGGCTACAGCCAAATGCAAGTTCTGAATGCAAGTACAATAGTACTAACCTCCTCGTGCTCAGGTACACCCTCTTTCTTCCTGGCCCCAACCTTGTTTGCTCAATTCTTCCATGTTTTGTTCCCTCTTCCTCCCCTCTTTCATTTCCTGCTCTTCCCTTCAGGAGTCTCTTCTCGCCTTTGTCTCTCTACATCTCTGAAGGACTATGCTCTTCTGTGCTCATCTCTGTGGAGGAGAGCAGGAGTCCGTTGTGGTGTATCCTTGAATCATCTGCTGAGAGCTCAAGCTGCAGAACTCCATCCCAGAGCCCGCTGCAGATCATCTGCAAGGCTCACACCACGCACACAAATGTTTTGTAGTCTCTTTCCTCATGAGGATTCCAGACAATATGCAAGGAAACTAAGCTTTTCTGATGAGGAGGTGACTCCAAAGAGACATTCAGATTCCCTTTGCCAAAGCAGACGGGACAGATTTTCTTTCTAAATGAGATGTTTTTGGCCTTCTTTCTCCCAAGTGGCTGCTTGCTATCGTAACACAAATGCTGCTCAGTGTCTGTGAGTTCCAGACAAGCAACCATGGTGCTGAACATGGTACCTAGTATGAAGCAAAGTAATTTCTCAAGATAACAATGATGGGATTCATCTTTAACACCCAAGCTAGCCACCCTGGATTTGAGAAACAGATATCTAAAGAATGCAATTTATCTGACCTACCTGAGACATGCATTTTAGAATAAGAACCTGAGGGTACCCATTTCTCACCATTAGCTGTAAAGGAAAGTGCAGCTCATCTAAGACATGAGAATTAGGAAAGATAAATGTATAAAAGTATTGGCCAGGCAGGTGGGGGCTGGGAGAATGAGGTAATGGCAGCTCCCTCTAGTGATGGGCTAGGGAGGGAGGGAGGGAGGAAGCCACAGCAGATAGCTGTAGTCATTATTCAACCAAGAGACAGATGATGGGTCCTCAAGATCTCTGCAGCAACCATTCTCGCATAACTTACGTGTTTTCGAAAACAGTTTCAGGATTGATTTTAATTTCGATTTTGTTACTTGTACAACATCTCTGCCTTTGCGTAAGAATAGTTCTTGGATGACAGTTATCCGGATGGATCCAATCCACTCTAATTGTGGTTTTTATCCTTGTGCAGGCTCCTAGTCGTCAGCCATGCAGCTTTTCTGCCGTGTGACTACTGGAGTCAACCAAGTCTCATACTGAGGTCCATGGTGTGTTATCCACAGTGTCCAGTCCCTCTGAAGGTGTCTCTTCTGGTAGCTGTACCAATAATGAGGGACCAGACTTCTTGAAGTACTTAAAGCAAAATCATTGCCACAAGGTGAGTCTTCCAGCAATGAAAAGGATATGTCTTTCTGCTTTATTGGGTGTTTGGCCTTCTTCCAGAGGAACAGACTTTACCAGCTGTTTTCTGTCACTGCCCACTCCCTTCCCCTACCACCTCATCACTCTGGGCTGACAAGCATAGTCTCTTCCTCTAGCTCAGAAATGTCTGTCTGATGTTTCAGGGAGAGCCCCTTCAGCTCTGAGTGCCCATCCTGGAAGAAGTATGTATTTTCTTTAGAAATAAGGTGTTAAGCCATCAGCTTCAAAAAGACCTTTTCCTGTAGCCTTTCAGGTGTGTGCTGAGGTGTCCTTGCCTGGTGCCATTATCTATCTTTTTCTTTCTCTCTTCATTCTATCTCCCCACAGTCCCCTGTATTCATCCAGAAAGGTCTTTTGTAAGTTGCTATTCATTAAATTCCCCTTCCTCAACCTGATTTTATACAGTGTTAACAAGATGGCTCTCAAGACCCTTGGGCATGGCATTGCTGTGTTTAAACCCTCCCTTACCTTGTGTCAGTGGTGGCAGCAGCACGTCATCTGAGTCACACCTCTTCCCAACTTGACTGAGACCACGTATTGGTGGTGAGACATGTTCTCCAAGTCTCTGGGAGTAGCAGGGGAGGTGCTGCAGGCTCTCTTAGGTAGGTGTGAGGCAAAAGTAAGATAACTGCTGCTGTGTTGCAGTACTGGGCACATACTTTATCAAGCCCTTCAGTAGCAACACTGAAGGAGGAGTTGCTTTCACACTGAGACTGACAATCTGAGCACAAAGAAGCATGAGATCTAGTGTGCACAGTTGCAACTCTTCCTGACATCTCCATTTAATCAAAGCTGTGTACCCTGCAGGCTTTCCCTGGAGTTCACTGCAGCTCCTGCCTTTTGTTTGAAGGAAATTTGTTTGGCTTAGCATAAATATAATTTAGCTTTTCTATAGCAAAGACATCCTCCTTTAGTGTGAATGGAGAATACCAGCAGCAACAGCACCAGTATTGCGTCTGCTGTGTTCTGCTGTTCTGCTCTTGGGATGCTTGTGTGGCAATGAGGGCAACATGGGATGGCTCTACCCAAACCCAAGGAGGGTGAAAAGGTGACATGTAGGAACAGAGCATCTGCTGCATGGTCAGGTACAGCTGTCTGGTAGCTAAACACATCCAGACCACTAAATAGCATGTTAATACTACATTTTGAATCAAGGTCTCCCTGGCAACCCTTCAGGCCTCAGGTTCAGTTTCTTTGGATGCCTGTGTATGTGTGCTTGGAGAGAAGCTTCATATGCATAGATGAAGGATGCTTTAGGAGCTTTAAGAGGAACTGAAGCTGGCAGTTCTGGGATTTTGAAAAGCGCTGCTCTGGCTCTGCTATTCGACCTTGTGAAACTGGTGCCTTTCCCATGATCTCAGAGGAGTGGGGAGGAGGGAGTTGTTTCAGGTAGGTAACCAAAGGCTTTGATGTTAGGTGAGCTGTAAGTGTAGTTCAGCTATTGCTACCTTGCTTTATCACTTCAGGAGCATAGCTATGTATTACTTCCGCGTTGCTTGTAGTGCTGGGCTGGCCACACTCCTCTGGTGCAGACAGCGCTTTAGTGGCCTGGCTGGTAAGGATGGGACTTTCTGTCTATGTAAGTGGTGGGGTTTCCCCAGGTAGCCCTTGTGCTGCCCTGTGGGACCTGCAGCCTCTCCCTTTTCAGCCCCAGCCCTGCAGTTGCCTGCCTACAGCTCCCGGATGCTCCACTCACTGCAGCGGGTTCAGGGCAGGGAAAAATCCATGTGCTTTCATGTTCACACACTGCCATTGGAAGGAGGCAGGTGCTTCCTGAAGGGCCCTGGAGACCCTCTGTTTACCTCTAGGGCTGGGAAACACACATTTTATGCATCTTCCACTCAGGCCTGTTAGGAGAGCACCTCCCTACTGCATCCACTAGTGCAGTGGGTTTTGGCAGCCGGAGTTGTCATTTTTTCCCAGCTTAGATGTATTTAACAGTTGGCTGCAGCAATGGCTGTTTAATTCCCTTGCTAACATTTCCAGGGCAGCTATTTAATTTTATTTTTTTTTAAACCCTCTTGCTTCTGGAAATCCTGTAATCGAATCCAAGCTCTGTCAATCTAATTAGTTTTGAAGTGCAGCATCTCCATAACTTAGAGACCTAAATAAGCAGCTTAATATTAAACCCTAGCTTCTCTCCCAACATGTAGTACTGTTCTGTATTCTCCAACAGAAGCTCCTACTGAACAACAGCTTGCTGTGATTGCTCTCCCTCTTTCCCTCTCTCAACCTCCCTCCCTCTCTTCCCCGGCCTCTGCCCTCGCTGTCTCCATTGGGAACCAGGTGCAGCCCTCTGCTTCTCCGCTTCAGACAGTCTTTTGTGATGCTGCTTGCTTAAAAGATGCTGATGCTGCTTCGAATGTCAGCACAGAGAGGTCCGGTGGTGGCGTGTAGCGGCTCCTGGTGCCGCGCAGGGGCCGAGCTGGGCAGGGGGGCTGCACTTGCAGACTGCATGGTGACATCATCAGGCCCTGCATATGCTGTGGTGGGGGATCACGGGGATTTATGGGGAGTAGGCTGTGCCGCCTGGGAGCCAAGCTCCGCAGCCAGAGGAGCGTGGGCCGATGCGGCGCAGGAAAGGGCGGCTGCTAGGCAATGCCGCTTTGCCAAGGTGCCACACTGCTGGCTCCTTCCTGGGGTGCTGTGAGGAGCTGGCAGGGAGGAGATGAATTGGCTCCCTTGGTGCAGCATCCCTCCTGGTCCCCAGTGGCATGTTGGCCCCCTGAGCTTTCTGTTGCCTGCACCAATGGTGAGATGTCCGGTAGATTTATGTCAGAAATGCACTATTGGCCCAACCTACAAAGACTGGTGGAGCTATGGCTATAGAGGAATGAGGCTTTTCAGCCCTTTTGTGCGGTTAGAAGATTTTAAAAAAGTTAGGGGTTGTGGTGGGGACTAAAGAGCAGTTTTTATTAGGATAAGATATGAGGCACACGGTTCAAGCTCCACTTATGTCTCACTGGCAGAGCAGATTCAGAACAAGTGTGTTTTCTCACTGCTGTGGTGGTGAAGCAGGATTAACCCATCCCACTTCCCTGAAGGACTTTGGTCCTTTGGTACACTGGCCAGTTCTGTTCTTGCTTGACTTTTTGCAGTAGAAATGATGGTGCAAACATGAGCAAACAACAGTTCACCAAAACGGCCTTTCTGTGCCACTGTAGGTTTTGCTCATGAAGACCCTGTTCTTGCTGTGTATTGGAGTCATGTCCCGCGAGGGCCCAGGACATGCAGAATTTGAGTAACAGAAGCAGTCCTTCCCACTGCCATGAGAAATTTTCTTTGCCTTTTTCTTCACTATTTTCTTTACCTTTGCTAGGCTTCCCCATTTTCATGGCTGTCTGATTTTCCGGGACTGGCGGGTGGTTTGGTTTGGCAGCATGTCAGTGGGGAGATCTTTATCCACTGAGATCTTGCTCTGCTCCCACAGCCCAGTGTGAAAGCCCACATAGCTGCAAGGCGAGCTCCCAGCAAAGCGAGCCTAGCTCTGGCAGGAGCTGGAGGATGTGGGCATTTGTGCTCATCGGGAGGTTTCTGCCCACGAGAGCATGCCCAGGGAATCGTGGCTGAGCCGGCCGGCCTTGGGGAAGCCAGGCAGCTGGCCGGCTCCCACTCTGTAATTGGGGGAAGTAACCAGCTGCCTTTGATGTCTGAGCTGGGCTGAGAAAACCTGACAGCAGACTTCAAAGTCTGTTGCGCCAGCTCCCCTGATTATCTGTAGGCTTCTGGCGCGTCCCCCAAGACTGCCAGATTATCCTGGCTAATGCTACACTCTTCCCTGCATCCTCCCTCCCTGTCCTTCTGCCCCTCCCTGGTCACTGTGGATATGTGGCAATGGCATTTCTGGGTGGGGGACATGCCTCCTGAGATCTGTGAAGCAAAGGCAGAGGAGGCATTTTTGGAGAGCTTGCTTATAAGCCTGCATCCCTGGGTTGTATTCTCCCTCCCTGTTCAGTTGCAAGAGCAGCCTGAAATACAGATTGCTCTCTGCGGCTGCCCTTTGCAAGGCACCCATGGGTTTAAAGCCAAGCAGGCACCATGTGCCTTTCCCCTCCAAAAAGCCTTTGGGCAGCAGGGCTCCCATCCATGCTGCTCCAGGGCAGATCGTGCAAGCTCAAGGGTGAGGAGGGGCTGGGAGGAGAGTGTTGTGTTGTCTTTTCCCCCTTTAGCCTCTCTGCTGCCTCAAATTAGTGTCTAGCTCCTCTGCCACCTGTGCTTCAATGCTCGGGGAGCCCCAGGGTGCTTGTCTGTGAGCAGAGATGCAGAGGGCAGGTCATTGCTGAGGGTTGGCTCAGATGGGGGTGAAGAGATGGTAGAGCCATGGGTCTGAGCAGAGGCCCCAGAGCTCATGCTCCTTCCAGCGCAGTTTGCTTTCATTTGGGATGTTGCATAGCAATGCCAAAAGCTCATGGGGGAAACCCTCCCTTTTAAGAGCTGTTTTTTTGTTGTTTTGTTTTTTTTTTTTTCTCCCAGAGCAAGCAACCTTGGCAGTGGCTGAAAACCCTTCCTGTGCAAAGATGGATTTGCCAAGATGCGGTTTGAGGTCTGGTTTCCTTTGGAAGGTGGGGTTCCTTGCTACTTTTCAGAAGGTGGGCTAGGCTGTGCCCTCTGCTGTGATGGGTGGAAGCCAACAACGAATGTGATGGCTGCAGGCAGAGGAAACCACAGCTGCGCTAACCCCAGGCACACAAATGGGGTGAGGGGGCTCATAGGGGCCATATAGCCAGACAGGGGATCTGGGCTGCAGCCTTTCCTCTGTTTGCCTAATTGCTTTTGCATCTCAGCAGTCTGTTCCACCTAAAAAACAACGCTGACCATGGGGTTGCCTCCTTCATCCTCAACGGTTTTCTCTGTAGCATTTCTACCCTGCTGTGGGAGTGATCATCCCTTATCCCCATCCCTCCCCAGGCTCCTTGCAATGTGCAAGGGGAGTGTCTGGTCAGCACTTGTCTGGGAGGTTTGCAAGTCACCATGGATGTTGCTGATTGCTGCTGTGCTCTTTTAGGTAGAGTCTAACTTCACCCTGTCTGCACTGGACTTGGTAAAATTTTCCATGCTGCATTATTGGTAGCATTTTTCTGGAAAGCTTTGGCCCAAAGTGGCTGAGCGGTATCCAAAATGGGTGCCTGCAAAGGGAGGCAGGAGGAAGGAGAATGGGCATGGAGGCATGCAGTTAAAGATGGTCATCACCTGCGTGAAAGCCAAAGCCAGTGCTGTGGGCAACCTGACCTCCAGCCTTGTGTTCTGGACCAGGAGATGGTGGTACCCTGCAGGGGTGTACTGAGAGGTGGCCCTGCTGCTCAGGTGCTGGTGGTAGCCAAGGCTGTGCCAAGGGCTAGAGGTCAATAGTAGTTAATCCCAGTGGCCCCGGTGCCCACTTCAGCTCTCCATGTGAGGTGCATGGGCACATGCACCACCTGGCTCGGAGGAGGTAAGTCCTCTGCTCCTTGTAGGTACGGGCAGGGACCCTCTGTGCTATCCAAGAAGCATATTTTCCCCTCACTTCCTGTCTGGTGTCATCCCAGGAAAATAGGGTGAGGGGATCTTTCTCCCCGTGGATTTGACTTCCCTGATGTGGTTTCTAGTGGCAATGCTGTTTTGCAAAGGATTCTCTGATCCTCTTCTACTCTGCCTTGTGTGGTTAATAGCCCTGCCATGTGTCTGGTTGCACTAATTTCCCAGGGATGAAGAGGGTAAGTCTTTAGACTGTGCGGTTCCAGGAAGAGGGAGGGGGCTGTTGATTCTGTCCACAGAGCATCATCATTGCCAGTGAGAGGGCTGGGCCAGGCCATCCTATTCTCCCAGGTTTCTCTACTGCAAATGTAACCAGTGATTCATGCATCATTAGAGTTGCAAGCTTGGAGTTAAACTGCCCCTGTGTGTGTGTGTTTAACTGCACACTGACTGTTGGAAGATCACTGATGTTGAACTCCAAGTTTCCTTTCCATTTCATAGAATCATAGAATGATTTGGGTTGGAAGGGACCTTAAAGATCCTCTAGTTCCAACCCCCCTGCCATGGGCAGGGACACCTTCCACTAGACCAGGTTGCTCAAAGCCCCGTCCAACCTGGCCTTGAACACTGCCAGGGAGGGGGCAGCCACAGCTTCTCTGGGCAACCTGTGCCAGTGTCTCACCACCCTCACAGGAAAGAATTTCTTACTTTAGTTTAATCTAAATCTATCTTCTTTCAGTTTAAAACTGTTACCCCTCCTTCTATCCCTACACTCCCTGATCAAGAGTCCCTCCCCACCTTTCCTGTAGCCCCCTTTAGGTACCAGAAGGCTGCTATAAGGTCTCCCCAGAGCCTTCTCTTCTCCAGGCTGTACAACCCCAACTCTCTCAGCCTGTCCTCACAGGGGAGGTGCTCCAGCCCCCTGATCATCTTCGTGGCCTCCTCTGGACCCGCTGGAGCAGGTCCATGTCCTTCTGATGTTGGGGGCCCCAGAGCTGGACACAGCACTGCAGGTGGAGTCTCATGAGAGTGAAGTAGAGGGGGAGAATCCCCTCCCTCACCCTGCTGGCCACACTGCTCTTGATGCAGCCCAGGATGTGGTTGCCTTTCTGGGCTGTGAGCACATATTGCTGGCTCATAGTCAGTTTTCTATCCACTGATACTCCCAAGTCCTCCTTCTCAGTGCTGCTCTCAACCCACTCATCGCCTAGCCTGTGTTTGCATTTATTTTGTATTTATTCTGTCACTGTAGCAGAGATGCTTTCCCTTCCTCCAAGGAGGTAAGTGGGTTGGCTTACTTTGAGCAGGATCATCCCCAGGGCACTGGTGGCAGCAGGTTGCTCTTGGAAAGCAAACCTCTTCATCCCTCTGAGATGGGAGAATTTCATCCTGCACCAGGGAACGGGAGTCTACCACATAGTTATAGTTATGTGCATGGCTGTGTCCTACTGGCATAGGGTGCAGGCCCTCCTCACCATCAGGCATGCTTGGGTACTGCACCGCTTCCCAGCCTCTGCTGTATCTGCTCACCTCCTCTGAGGAGCCGGAGCATGGGTTTCAGCCCTGCATTGCACCCTCTTCCCCCAAAACAGGTGCTGTTCCTCTGCTCCATTTCATTGCAGTGAGGGCAGGTGGCAGGGGACAAGTGAGATCCTGCAGGGACCTTTCTGCCTGCTGCAACAGCCTGTCCCCCTGGACTGGATTTGGCTTTCTGGAGAGCTGTGTGGTGCTATGGGAGCTGTGTGTGCAGGCTGGTGAGGAGCCTGCTAATGGAGACAGGAGCCGTGCAGTGAGGAGCCTCTGCCTCTCTCTCCTGACCCCTCAGGCTCTTATATGAATCAGTTTATTAAATGGGGAAAAGAGGGACCTCGTGTTTGTTTTGGTTCGTTACATGAATCTCGTTCCCTCTAGGAGTCCCGTGGGATCAAACAAAAGGACTTGTTTTATGGTTGGTTTTTGCTGCTGAATCCCTGAGCCAATTTAGTCATTCAGTTGGTGTCCCAGCAGCAGGGCAGGAGCAGTGTAGCTCAGGGGTAAATGCTTTGTGCTGCCATCCTTTCTGGGAGAAAAAACCCAACCAACCAACCAAAACCCCCACAACCAAAACACCACCTCGCCCCCTCCCCACCCCCCCAAAAAAAACCAAACCAAAAAAACCCAAAAACCAACCAACCAAATCCTTTCAGAAAGTGTCTCTGGTTTGAGCCCCTCACTAGCATTAGGCTGCATGCCCGAGAGCCTGGGTTTCCCCTCCCCAGGCTCTGCCCCTGTGAGCCTCCCACTGTGTCCCTGGCCAGCGGGAGCAAGGCTGTGCCCCTGGCCACGTGGTGCCCACAGTGCGATGCCCCGTGGCAGCCGATGCCACTGCAGTGCTCGCCTTGCACTGTGGCCAGCAGCCTCCTGGCCTCAGCCCTCCTAGTGCAGCTCCTCATGGTCTTACCGCCCCTGTGAGCAGCGCTGGTCTGGGATCCCCCTCATCCAGTTGCCTGCCCATGGGATGTGCTTACAGGAGAGAGTTCCTGGCCAATTTCTGGCTGTGTGGTGATCCTTCAAGAGCTGATAAGCTGCCTGGGCTGGGCTGGCTGTTTTGATGGATGGTCTTCTGCCCCCATTGCTGATGGGCTGGTGGGGGTGCTCTGAGACACCCCACTTGGGGTACCCCATTGTTTCCCGAGGCAGAGCTTCGTTAGCCATCCTTGGGGAGCACTGTGCCAACCCAACATGTACCTGAGGCATCATGCTGCTCTCTGCAGCTATGAAAAATAAATAGCTGGGGGGAGCTTCAGCCCTAGATAAACCTGCTCCCGTCCCTCCCTGGGATCCAGCCCCTCACCCCCTCTGTTAGTAGCAGAGCAGGAGTGAGAAGGCAGAGGGTTAGCCTATGAGCTGCTGTCAGACAGCAAAACTGCAGCTGGTAGCACTGGGCACCTGGCATGCACACAGCAGCAGGAGGGGCCTTGGGCATCAGCCTTGGGCATCAGCCTTGCCCAGGCAACGCGGAGTGCCGGCTGTCACCTCCCAGAGGCGTGTTACTTTGCTGTTGCGCCCCGCTTCCCAACCTCACCCTACCATTTCTGAGCAGAGGAAGTCACTGCTGCCGGACAGCTTCCTCCCAGCCGCTTTTGAAACAGCGGGGTGGCTGTCGCCATCACCCATGAGAGCCTTCCACCACCCTCTGAGAAAGGAACCAAGCAGAGCTGTTTCCCATGGGGCTAGCGCGGTGCCTGGTGGCTGCCTTCCTCTTCCTCCTCCTGCTGGGTGAGTGTCCTGCCTGGCAGTGGGGGCTTTCCTGGGGCAGGTGAGGGGAAAGTCGAGCACCTCCTTGGTGTGGATGGGACCTTTGCAGGTCAGTGGCCATTGGGGCACCTTGCTGGGTCTGTGGGGCCAGGATGGTTCTGCTGTGGCCACTGCTGCTCTGGCTTAGTGGCCGTGGGAAGAGCTGTGGTGCCATGTTCTCCTTTTGGCATTGTGGTTTCACTCTGAAGTGATAGCCTGGACCCTGGCATGGTTCTGGTGAGGGGATGTGCATGCCCCTGTTGCTTGGTTGCTGGGGGTGTGGAGGGGGTTACCTCATCCCCCCTTTCCTTGGGAGGGGGTTTCTGAGGGTTTCTTAGGCTGTGTCACCACCAGATCTCTTTCCTGGCCTGGTCCCCATGCTTGATTTTGGACTCGGTGCCCACGTCCTGTGGGCGTTTGGCTTGGTACATGTGCTGAGCACCAGAATAGACTGAGTGTCACCACTGGGAGCTTTGTGGGAGGGGAGGGTGCAGGGATGTCCATCACCTCCCCAAACCCTCTGCGGGCAGACATGGAGGGAGCCCTTGATGCTTTCCAGTGCCCCCTGCCTTTGAAGGAGCTCTTGCTGGCCCCCCTTTCCTGCATTGTCCCCAGCTTCTGTCTGTGGAGAACCTCTGTAGCACCCAGCCTACCAGTTCCCTCTGTTCTCCCATGTCCCTTGGCTTCTGTGTTGCATCTCCTTCTCTGGCAGTGGTCAGCCCTGGTGCCTGTTCCTTTTCCCCTGCAACTTGTGCAGGACCTGAATGCTTGGCCCTCTGAATTTTAACACACCACAAGTTTCCTCCAGTGATCTCAGCCCTGTTGCTGCTTCCTCTGAACAGCTGGCTGAGAGATGCTCTCCAGCCATGAACAGGCTTGACAGCCCTCTGGCCATGATGCTCTGGTCTCTGTCATGTGACCACCAGTGTGCTGGGAGACAAGAAAGTTCAGAGGTCTGTTTTACAGGACTTGTTCTTACAATTGCATGGGGTGTGAAGTCCCTTGGAGTTCGTGCTTCAAGAATAAGTCTGCACAGTAATTCTGTTCAGTATTACATTGTGGTCCTGTGCACGCCCAGACCCACTGCTGTTTTGGGTGTGCAGCCCTCGGGTAGCATATACCCCTGCAAACACTGCGTGTGCGTTCCCAACAGGTTTGAGCACTGGCCAACGGGTGGTGACTGTTCAGAAGGGACCCCTCTACCGCGTGAGGGGCTCCCATGTCACGCTGTGGTGCAAGGTGAGCGGCTACCAGGGCCCGGCGGAGCAGAACTTCCAGTGGTCCATCTACCTGCCCTCGGCCCCCGAGCGGGAGGTGCAGATCGTCAGCACCGTCGACCCCTCCTTCCCCTACGCCATCTACGCCCAGCGCGTGCGCAGCCGGGGGATCTACGTGGAGCGGGTGCAGGGGGACGCTGTTCTGCTGCACATCACCGAGCTGCAGGACCGGGACACTGGGGTATATGAGTGCCACACACCCAGCACTGATGAGAGGTACTTTGGGAGTTACAGCGCCAAGACAAACCTCTCAGGTGGGTCCTGAAAGAGACCCCTGCTCCCTGCCAGGCAGGGGTGCAGGCAGGTTTCCACTGCCCCCACCTTTGCACTGGGGAGAAGCGCTCATCTTTGGGTCTCTGACAGAGGGGCAGCTGGGGAAAGGGGTGATTAATGGGACAAATTAAAGGGGTGATTAATGGCACAAACTTTCTTTCTCTCCTTGCTGTGGGATTGCTGTCCTGCCCCTGGGTGGCCAAGGTAGGGATGCCCAGATGTCCCCTTGCAGGTTGCTCTGGCTGTTGCCTTCTAGCCAGGGCAAGGGAAGGGAGAAGAAGCCTCTGCTGTCCCATGGCCCGACTTTAACTTCAGCTCCTGATGCAGCCACAGCATTTCACAGCTAAGCACTTAGGAGGGCAGGAGTTTTCAGGGTCTGTGTGTTAGCTATTGGTGTCCTCTCAGGTCAGGATGTGGGACTTGGCCTGAGTGGGATACCTACAGACAGAGGGAGGTAGCAGGTCCTGCAGAGCACTGGGAGAGGGAAGGCAAGGGGGTGGAGAGGCAAAAGGAAAGGCCCTACTGTGAGTCCACAGTAGGTATGGTACTTCCACTTGGTGTTCACCCCTGTTTCCTCCTTTATCCTGGTGTTGTACCAGCCTGCACTTGGGATCATGAGGGGCTGGATCCTAATCTCCTTGAGGCTGCTTAATTAATACTGCCTGTAATTTGAAGAGGGTATTGCAGAGAGACTCACTGTGCTTTCTTCCCTGCTGAGGTTTTAACCATTTCACACCTTGGCATAGGCTGATGGAAGCTTTGTCAATCAACTACAAAAGATATTTCTCCTATGCTGTCAGATCCCTTAGGGCCTGGCCAAGGTTGCCCACTGAGGCCAAGAGATGATTTTTCCCGTGACCAGCTGCTCTGTGTTTCTCCTCTGTACTCAGTGATTGCAGACACCCTCTCGGCTTCCATGGCACCCCAAGTCCTCACCCATGCTGAAGGGGATGCGGTGGAGCTCACCTGTGAGGTGTCAAAGTCCACTGCCCAGCACACACATATCTCTGTTGGCTGGTACCGTCTTCAGGGAGCAGGAGAGAGCCATGCCGAGGAGGTCCTCACCCTCTCCAAGGACTTTGTCTTGAGGCCAGGGCCCTCTTATGCACAGAGGTTTCTGGCGGGGGACGTGCGGCTGAACAAGGTTGGGAACACTACGTACAAGCTCTCCATTGGGGGAGCAGAGCTGTCCGACCAGGGGCAGCTGTACTGCGAGGCGGCCGAGTGGATTGAGGATCCTGATGAGACATGGAAAGACATCTCCCGAAAGCAAACAGGGAGGATGTTGCTGGTCGTCACGAGCCAAGGTAAGGCCCTTGCAAACTCACATGTTGACTCCAACTCCTTTGTGCATTCAAGGCTCTATAGCAGCAGCCTTCAGTGGCCTTTGCCTGCCTCTGCTGCAGCCCAGGGTGGGTCTGGCTGGTGGGTTTGGCTGCCTCTGCCAGGCACTGAGGGGCATGGACTGGGCAAGCCCAGCAGCCTGTGGCAGCCTCTGGTTCGGGAGCTGTTGGTGCTTCTTGCTTTGGAGGGTCATGCAGCTGAATCTCCAATGCTGACAGGGATCGTGTAACCTCACAGGCCTACGTGAGGTGTAAGCAGAGAGAGAGCAGCGTATGCCTGCAGCAGCCTGGCTCCTTGTCAGTGTTAAGCTCCAGTGGGTGGAAAACCACACTGTTAGACTGCCTTGAGGGTCTCTTGGCCTCAAAAACTGAAGTAGACAATAGTCAGCTGCCTGTCATGGTGCCTCGGCCATGGGCACCAAGGGACGTGGGGATGTGCTGTGTGTGCTGCATGGCTCTAGTGTTGGCTGAAGATGGCTTGTCTGTCCGTGCTGTCACCAGTCTACTGGTTTCCAGAACAACTGGCATTGCTGTTCATTAGACCATCCCTGTGTCACCTCCTAGTAGTTCATATACAGCAGTAATGGGACTGTGGATCAGACTGTACTTTGAAGTGGGTGCAGAAGCTCCTGGCTTATGCTCTAGGAAAGTGTAGTATTAGGTATTTAGAAAGAGGAAACTTAGACCTGGTACTACATATGAGATGAATTAAAATAGGCAAGTTTGAAAACCAGGCCCTTGTCAGTGCTGCCCATCCTCCTCTACTCCACTCAGTCTCTGCCAGGCATCTCCTGTTCCCTCTGCCCAGCAGCTTCCCATGGCTCCTGGCATCTGCAAACTCTGCATCGCCTCACCCAGGGCAGGTGGGAGACCCCCTCTCTTCCCACTGCCCTGGGATGGTTACAGCACTGTGTGTTTGCTGCACTCCTCTGAGTACCCTGCCTGCCATCCCTCCTGCCACAAGCCAGCTGTGGTCCCTGGCCCTGCTCTTCTCCCAGTTGCATGTGGGTAGCTGTACCCAGAGGAAGGGAAAATCTCTCTTTCCCACCAGTAAGTTTTATTTCAAAGCAGCTAAGACAGGCTAATTGATGCCCTTTAACATATGCAGTAGTATGCAGTAAAACAGGACAAGTCTCTGAAAACCTGCCTGGGGAGATGGTGTATCCTGTCCCCACACCTCAGGGCGGATGGAGGAGGTTGCAGAGCCCAGATGGTGGGGGAACTGGTGGGGAACCAGTGTCTCAGCAGAGGGTGGTGAGTCAGAGCAGGAAACCAAAGGAAACGGATGGGTAAGGACCAAGCACCCCCTGTGTGGCTCAGGGGGGAAAAGGTATTGGGGGGAGGGAAGTGCAGTCTCCCACCCTCAAAGTCTGGTTCCTGAAATGTGGCTGACTGGCAAAGCTTTATTCTCCTTAATACGCACTGTTTGCAGCAACAGCTTTCCGTGTCTGCTGCTGCCTGGCGAGTGATGGCAGTCAGTGCTCTTTCCTGCATCTGCTTGTTTAAGAGGGTTCATCATGACTGATAGTGTGCAGCTTTGGGTACCAGTGCTACAGAATCATTTAGAAATAGAGAAACCTTGTCAGAGTTTAAAGTTTGCTCTGTGGTAGCCATTAGGGGTAGAAGGGAGGCAGTGGTGGTAAGAGGACAATATCATGGTTGTATTAGAACTGCTGGTATTACTGGGGGGAAATGACAGTGGGTGTACAAGCCCTCCATCACATCTGCAGGGTTGGGGTCTCCCTCCAGCACGCCGTGGGAGAGCCCAGGCTGCAGGGCTGAGTGCTGCATCACACTCTGACGGTGGCCAACTGCTCCATCGGTTTCTATAAACTCTCCAGCAAATATTTGGGAATGCCAAACGTATCTGCAACGACTGGCATTCCTGTTCACAAACTGTTTATGAACCAGTGTTTAAATTCACAGGGTACTCTCTTTCAATAAATTATTTGAGTCCTTACAGTGGCAGTCTGGGAGCTGCTCTGTTTTACTTCCAAACTACAACATGTAGCCTTGTCCCTGTTAGACATGGTGGGGATTGCAGTGACCCAAGGAGATGGAGTGGTGTGAGCTAGGCTGTCTGCCCAGGGAGTCAGGGCTCAGCCCTACCTCCTGTTTTTTGGCCGTGCCATTGCTGTGTGGGGTCATGGCACAGGGTTTTGGGGCACCCTGTGTGTCTCTGCCTGCATCCACTCTTCAGCCAGGCTGATGCCAGGAACCAGGGAGCATTAGCAGCAGAGGCTTTGCCCTGCGAGGAAGGTGAGTCGTATCACAGGACCCAGAGACAGGGTCCTTACCTCAGATGTGGCTGACTGCCCAAGAGGGTCTGCCAGGGGGAAGATGACCTTTTTGCTCCCCCTGTTGCTATCCTCTTTGCTCAGCACCTGCTGCTAGTTGGTATGGGGGGCAGGACAGGGACTAGGAGGTGACTTCCATCTCCTCTTGTTTCCCTCTGACCTTCCCGTGCTATGACAAGTCTTGACATTTTTGCCTTCTGTAGGAACTAACCCAAAACCTCTCCAAATTGGAGAGCGTCTCTTGTCCACATCCCGCAGCAGCCAGCGAGGTCTGCAGCATGTGGGACTGGCAGCATCAGATTCAGACAAGCAACATGAATGCCAGCCCTCCACACACCTTCTCCCACCACAAACAGCAGAGTTAACACCACTGAGTGATAAAGCCCCTTCGTGCCCCTTTCTGGATTAAGGGGTATTTGTTACATGAAGCAAAACAGCTGCTTCAGGGGAGGGGAGATGGAGCAGCCCCCCGCAAAAGCTGATGCCTCTGGGTTAGGGCAGTCCTTGGTTTGGATGCCTGAGCTGAGTGGGGGTGGCTTTGGCCCGAGGCCATCCCGGTGGGTGCTCTGCTCTGGGGGTGTTAGCTGCTCCGAAGTGGGGAGCTCACATCCTTGGGGCTCTGGTGCTTCCTCCACCTGTGACTGCTGGGTAGTGCCTGGACCTGGCAACCATCTCCCCATAGGCAAAACTTTCCATCCTGGTCACTTTTCTAATGAAAGAAAATGTTTCAGTAGAGAATTCCCTCACGTTTCCCTCTGCACAGCTGTTGGTGCTGCCAGGTGGGAGGGAAGCGTGGGCAGGGCCACCCAGCACCCTCTTTGCTTTTGATTGCCCACAGGCAGAGACCTCTCCGTGGACATCGCTGCTGCTGAAAGCTCCCTTTCTGAAGGTGATACCTTGCAGCTAAATTGCATGGTGGAATCCCAGAAGAGCAACAGCAAGCACTTCCAAGTGCTTTGGTTCCTCAACAGTGTGGAAGTGGCCAGGGTTGACCCCCATGGGGTGTTGATTTGGAAGGAAGAATATGAGGAGAGAGCCAAGCTGGGGCAGCTCCAAGCATTCAAGCAAAGCAACACAGTTTATGTCCTCACCATCTATGAGGTGAGGCTGAAGGACAATGGTACGTACCACTGCTCTGTTTCGGAGGTGAAGACTCCTGGAGACTTTCACAGCATCCAGACTAATCTGTCATCAGGTGTACAAGTTGACGTGAAGCCAGTAGGTTAGTAAATCCTAATGGCTGCTTTTCTGGGTAAAGCCTGCAGTGATCCCTGACTGGGGAACACTTCAAGTCTGGCCTCATCTTGGCAGAGGCAACACACTTGCTGTTTGCAGCAAGAGTGCAAATGTGCCATAGATTTTGGTAGATAATAATGGAAAAACACTTGCTCTGGCAACCATTAACATGACAGATGCAGCAGCTGTCAACAAAACATAAACCTTTAGCTCAGTCTCTTTGCAATAAGCTTTGGGACAAATAGAGTTCTGGGGAGGTTGGGTTCTCCTGTGTCTTTGGTACAGAAAATTGTGAGCAATGCCTGTTGCCTGAGGGTCACAGGATGACCCAGCAGAACAGGTACTTCTGGACAGGGGGAATCGTTGCTGTTTCCATCAGGGTGCTCTCTCTGTTTTGGAGGGATGACTTGTGAGAAACCCCTGTAAGAAAGATGTGTAGGAGACTCTTGGTTTCCTTGTCATAGCTAGACAATGATTATTCTGATGCAGCAGGAGCTGTCTGTGGGGACTCTATTTTGTAAGTATTTCTTTATGTATGTGTCCATGTCCCAGAAAAGATGTTAAAGAAGAAAAGAACCCAAAGCCCACAAAGCCCTCTTCAAAGTTATAAGAAAAGGCTGTTTGAAAATTTCAGACAATTCCTTTCCTTTTCCAATGTCAAGATTTATCTAGTCTCTCCATTTAATGCCACAGTATCTTTGGCTTTCTTTTTTTTTTCCACAACAACATCCCCTCTCACACAGTAACTGTTGTTTGCAGAGCGCCGCATGCGCCTGTCTGTGTCTACCAGCACACCACAGGTCATGGCGGGAGATGCCTTGATCCTCCTTTGTGAGGTGCAAGGAGCAACCAGCCCTGTGTCCGTGCAGTGGTGGCACCTGCCACCGCAGCACCCAGGTCCCCGGGTGCCGGTGGCCACCATGGAGCGGGATGGCACCCTGAGACTGGGCAGCGCCTACCGGGACAGTGGGACTCGGGGGAGCCTTCGGCTGGAGAAAGCGAGCTCCAGCGTTTACACCCTGGTGATCCCCAACACGTTGGACGAGGGCGACGGAGGGCAGTATGGGTGCAAAGCAACAGAGTGGTCCCGAGGCCAGAGTTGGACAGAGGAGGGGGAGACAGCAGTGACAGTCAGCTCCATGGGTGAGTGGGGCCACCCCTGTTTCTGGGCTTTCAAGTTGGACATGCTGGAGGCAAGGCTGGAGAAGCGGGTGGACTCATGTGGGTAGAACAGAGGTCTGCGGTGCCCTGAGCTCCACTGCTGCTGCAAGGTGGCCTGAGGCTGATCACTTGGCCCTGGAGTGCTTCAGTTTCCCCATTTCTAGTGGGGTGCTTGAGTCCTCCATGAGATGTTCTGAGAGAGACAAATGGGACGCAACAGCTAAAATGCCCGGAGACTTGAAAGGCAGAGCCTTGCTCAGCAGGTCTTTCTGACTCTCTCCTTAACTTGAAATACAAACTACCCGTTCTAGCAGCATAATTACTTACAGTAATTAAGCTCAACAAAGGTACTTGCTGAGTTGTATGGTGGCCTTTGTCAGAGATACACCTCTGGTGCTGGCATCTCACCGCTTCTGCCTTTGTGTCTGAGCACAGAGCCACTAACCTCCCCAGCCTGCAATGCCCATGCTGTTTCTTCTGTTGATTGCTGGAATGGGTGCCTTTATGGAGAGGCAGCTTTTGGCTGTGATTTAGTGTTTTTCCTTTCTTATTGCTGGGCTGGGTGACTGAGAGCACTGGTGAGGCCACGTGAGTTGTTAGGCTTTTGTGGAGGGTGGAAAGAAGCAGCAAACAGGGCAGCAGCATCAGCCAGAGGATCCCTGGCTCCCTGCCATGGGGTGGGACTGGGGATTCTGGAAGAGAGGGTTGCCTTGAGGACCTGGGGGTGGGAGAGGGCCAGGGACTGCATGGGGCTGGAAGATCACAATGCAAGTTGGGGGACAGCTGCACAGGCAGAGGATCAGCGGGGCTGACGGGTGCCATGGGGCTGCGGTGGTGGGGGCAGTGGGGATGGTGCTCCGTGGGAAGGGTGGCGGTGAGGTGGCACGGGGCAGGATTTCTGTCCCAGTGCCAAGGACTCTCTTCTCCTGAGCAGGTCTTGGTCTGCACGCCACGCTGAGAAGCCGAATTGCCACAGTCAAATATGGGCAGAGTTTTGAACTCGTCTGCCAACTGAGCGCTAGCTATACCCTTGAGGAAGTGCCAGTGTCCGTGGGGTGGCTTTTCCAGCCCAGTCCAGCCTCCGGCCACTACCATGAGCTGGTCCGAGTCCTTCCCAGAGGCACCATGGCCTGGGGGGCAGCGCAGCCACACTTCCAGGGGAAAGCCCAGCTCACGAAGGCTGCCACCTCCTCCAGGCTGCGCATCCACAGTGCCGCAGCTGCCGACGAGGGGACGTACCAGTGTGAGGTGGAGGTCTGGAGGAGGAACACCCTGTCGCTGGGGCAGCCGGCGGCTACCGCCAGATCCAATGCCGTGGGAATAAAGGTGGTGCTGCCAGGTAAGTAGCGCCATGGGTACTTCTTCAGCAGAGCTCTCTCCTTCTGTAACTTCAAATCCATCAAACATAACCAGGGACAACCAGGACCACTGATGGCTGGGGTGTCCCAGCAGCAACATCTCCCAGGGCCACATGAGACAGTGCTGCCTGTCCTGTTTCTTCCTCAGCACCCACAGCTCCTGACAACACTCTTGGAGGCAAATTTGGTGTTGGGGAGTGGCAATGTGTATTTGTTTGCAGATTATGCCAATTATATAGGGATTAGTTTTGCCACTAGGATTTTAAGCCTTGTTTCTGGGAAGTAGTCATCCCCTCCAAGGAGCCCAGTTGAATGCTGGCAGTGTGAGATGCCTCTCACAGTGTGTGCTTCTCGGGGGCTGGAGGGTGGTGGAAAGAGACTGGCCCCCCAAGCTGGTGCTGGGAGATGTCTGTGTCCCCCTGATCTTCCCCCAGTGTATTTGAGATGTGCTGAGAAAGCGCCAGTGCTCTCCGCGGGGCTGGGAACCAGCTCTGAGCCACAAGGTGAAGGGGCTCTGGGCAGAGGTATCTCCTCTGGGGCATGGCTGCACTGTGCATCTGGGGGCTCTGCCTAGGGTTCCCTTTTCGGGCCACCTCTGCAGGCCAGGTCCGCAGTGCCACCATGCCTGCCAGCATCGCACAGGGAGCCTTGTCCTCTTATGGAAGAGAGATGTTGTGAACACACCGCAGCCCCCCAGCCAGCCCACCACACACCTGCTCCCTGCCACCCCCGGCAGCAGCATGGTGTCATCTTGCCCTGCCCGTGGCTGGGGCTGCTGGAGGAATTGAAGGGCTTGTTCCAGCCAAAACCTCTGAGCCTGTGGAGGCAGGTGTGAGAATATGGGGTGGGGTTTTTTCCCCTCGTGTCTGTTCTGCCAGCAAAAGAGAGTTCTTGCTCTTTTTTCATGCATTAAGTGCTTCCTCTGATCCTTGGATTTTTGGGATCACAACCCAGTGAACTGAAATTATGTGTTTTCTGTGTTTTTTAACTGATGGGTTTGCTGTAGCATAAGCTGATAGATTTTCTTCCCTGTTCAGGCTCGTTTCCATGGTGCTCTTCCTCCTGCTCTGCTGCTGCTCTTTCCTCACCCCTGTGGAGCTGTGTGCTGGGGTGCTCTGTGTTACACCTGAGCTACAGCCAACTGGGGGCAGGGAGGCTGCAGGGTGGTACTGAGGCTAGGGGTGACCACAGATAGTGTCTGTGACTGTACGTTAGTAGTGTAAATGGCGTTAAGATGAGCAGGTGTAGTTGTAGAGTGTCTACACAGAGGAGATAATAGCAGCAGAGCAGCAAGATACTATGATGTTTGACTCCAAATGTATTGCATCTGTTACTGGATACTGCAACGCTGTAAAGATGGTGGGAACTGGGAGAGGGCAATGCATGGTGGGAGGTGGCTGCTGCATCTAGTACTGTCTCTCTTGGAAAGGCAGTGTGAGCCAGCGAAGGGCATTTGGGAAGGTAGAGAAGTAAGTTTGGGAAGGAAGTAAGATCTAGCAGCAATGGGATGAGGTGAAGCTGCAGAAAATGAAGCTGCAAATCATGAAAATCACCAGCCTGTTTCTGCACATATAAAATCTTATGGTTGGAGCTAGCAGATGTGCTGGAGTTCTTGACTTTTGCTTTGGCACTTTGTTTACCCCTTGGTGTCAGTCAGTGCTTTAGGAATTTAGACGCCATTGTGGATCTGGCCTGTTGCTTCAGACAGGGTGGACAAGCATGAAAAGTCATAACAGGAGGGGAAGGAGGGCACGTCTTTTCCATTTCTGACTTCTTAGGTAGTTCAGCATCTGACTCTTGGTGGGGTCCCATGGTTAGTGCTCTGGGCAGGCAGATGCTGCCCAACCCTAGCAGGGATGCTCCCATCAACCTCTCAGCACAGCTGCTCGCAGTGGCTTGCCCTGGCTCTGGAGTGAGCCGTGGGGAGCTTTGCACCCACCACCCCTCCGGCTGGCCAGCCTGCATGGGTTGCTGCAGCAGCCATGCCCTTCTGCGTGCTATGCTGCTTCTGGGCCAGGCAGAAAGTGCAGCATCAGCAGGCAGGGTTCACAACGAGATGGGCAGCTAGAGGCTCAGCTTGGTTAATTAAATTGGAAATGAAAGGGGAAACAGCACCATGGCTTTCTGTGCCAAAGGAAAAGGCAGGCTGTTGCTCTGCCCTTTTCAGTAACTGATCTTTAGTGGTAGCGAGAAGAGACCTGGAGCTGAAACAAAGGGGCTTTGCAGCAGGTGCTGTCCTTCCTCTCAAGGTGGTCTTCTCCAAGAGTGTAACAGCAATTTTTCTCATAAAAATTAAACACTCACAGCAGCAGTTCCCGTGGCTCCTCTCTGAGCTCTAGTAGGTTTTGCTTCTCTGGAGTATTTTCTGCCCTGGTGGGTGTCAGGCCAGGCCATGCTCAAGTGAGAGGCTCCCACTGGGCAGTTTGCTGTCTCCTGTGCTGGCAGCCTCTCTGGGTTTGAGGAAAGGTCCTGGGTTTTACCCATCCGCCCCTGACCGCAGCAGCGCTGCCAGGAGGATCTCGCTTGGAGGGAGGGCATATTTTGGTCCAGCGTGGCCCCACAGCTGACTTTCCTGAAGCTGCTTTTTTTCTGGGAGAGGTGGCATAGCTGCTTGTGATGAGCAGCAGGGCTGCTCTGCCAGCATGCTGTCCCCAGCAGCTGCAGTTGGGGAAGGCACATCCACGTGTCTGACACGGCAAGGCTGTTCCCGATGTCCATCTCCCCCGGTCCTGCCTGTTCCTCTCCTGTGGCCTTGGCCTTTGAAATGGGAGAAAAGTCTTCAGTTGAAATACCTGGGAGTAATTCTTCTTTCCCTTTGGTAGACTTTGCTTCTGGGTCCCTGAATAAAGCTCCTGGGCTTCAGCAGGCTGGCTGCTCTGAACCGAGCAGCTGAAGTTAAGAACCAAGTGTCTCGTTTTTTCCAGTGTGATCAGTTCACCTGTCTCAGAAAGACAGGGTGGCTGAGGTTGGCAGGGACCTCTGGAGGTCATCTGGTCCAACCCTCTGCTCAAACAGGGCCACCTAGAGCAGGTTGCTCAGGACCATCTCCAGATGGCTTTTGAATATCTCCAGTGTCCCTCTCTGAAGATTTGTGCTTCCTTAGAGCTGGCTCTGGGTTGGGCATGCTTTTAAGTACTGAAGTTGGAAGACATCAGCTTGCATCTGGTTCCTAAGTGTGCTCAAGTCTTCTTGATCTTTGCATGGGTGGATCTGATGAATTTGCCCAGCTTCCGAATTAGGGTGATTGCTTTCCCATCTCTTCTGTTTCTTGCCCTCACCTATTTCACCAGAGCAGCAAATGTGCACTGTGAAGTGCAGGACAGCACTTTGTTGATCCCTTGGGAGCAGGAACCTCTCAGACCTCCTGGTGAATGCTTGCTGCTTAAATCCTTGCCACTGAGGTGAGGCAGTAAGCAGATAATGGGACTTGTGCAAGTCCTGCTGTGGAGGAAACTGTCAAACCTTTTGGTGAAAATGTGTCTGTCTGCAGTGTGGAGAGAAAAGGAAGGAAGAGCAGTAGACTGCAAAGAGAAAAGAGCAACATAAGTGGAAGTGAGCAGGGAGATTTTGTTGGCAAATTTTGAGATGGAGGCAGACACAAATGCATGGTGTGTCAAGAACCATCAGTTGGGATATTTTGCATTGACCGGTCTCAAGAGAACCTCTGAAGTGGATTGCTTGAGTTTCAAGAACAAATACTTGAAGGAAGGGGAAATGTGTGGTCTTTTTCCTGTGGTGTCCCTCTTCCCCATCAGCCCTTGTGGGAGAAGCCGCAGCTCCCTCCTGGTCCACAGACCCTCTCCATAACCAGCTGCCAACAAATCCCTCAGGGAGGTGCTTTGGAGGAGAATGCCCTCCTGCTGAGCCTGTGGCTGAGGGCAGGAGGCTGAGACGCTCTGCGGGGGCATCTCAGCGTGCCCCCTGCAGCCTGTCCCCCAACCAGCACCCAGGGGCTGAGCTTAAGGGAGCCTGGTTGCCCCCAGCCTCCGCAGCACAGGGCACCCCGCTGCTCAGCTTGTATGCAAGCAAAATGCTAGGAATGGAAACTCAGCCTACAGTCCCTTAAAACCCTGATGGTGTCTTGTGCTGAGTAATTTCTGTCTACTCACGGGTAGATATCTGTGTGTACCCCTTCACCTGACTGCTGGCCCCATCTGACAAAGGTGGTGTCTCAACGTGGAGGGGAAAGCCAAGGGGAAACGCAGGTGGTTGGAGGCCCTTCTGAGGGACTGGTTTGCAGCCTTTCTGCTGATGGAGGAGAAGGAAAGGTGCCAGCAACAGGTGATATACAGCGGGAAGGGGTCCCTCAAACCTGGAGCAGCATGGGCGTGTCGGGAGCATCTGTGTACAGTTGAATGATTACTGGGTGTAATCACAGCGGATGTTCAGGGCCGTGTTATGTGGTTTCCGATTAATAACCACAGCAAACACCTGAGATAATGACTGTTAGTGAAACCCACACAGGCTCTGTAGTGTCTCTGAGATAAGGCACTTGTTCACAGTCTCTGAAGCTGTGGGCTGGTTTCGTCACTTATGTGTGAGCCTGCTGATAGAAGCAGTGGTAGACAGACATGTTTGTGTCAGACGGAGGCTTTGCCTCGAAGCTCCAACACAACAGCTGCCTCCATCCCCCAGTTCCTGCCCCGTGGTCCCTCAGGCACCTCCTCCGATACTCCCCTGCCCAGTAGCACCCAGTGCTTCCCCACCACAGTTCAAATAAGGGTGTGTGGATTTGCTCTTTCTCTCCTTCCCTCTCACCCTGTGCTCCAGCATCCCCTAATGGGTCTTTGTTCTCTGAGCACCCTCTTCTTCTCTTTTCTTTTGGCAGGTCTCTCAGGCCAGCCTTATTCCTTTACTTGCCAACATCCCTGTATTGGCAGCTGCAGCTGGCATGATTATTTTGTTTCTCCATTTTTAGAAAGCAAGCTTCAGGTAGCTACGAAAGAGAGCTCTGTGGAGATTGCCGGTGGTGCTGACACAGCCATTGAGTGCAGGATCGTGTTTGCCCAGAATAATTCTCAGTTTGCCGTTACGTGGTACCTCCTCCCTCCTCCTCCAGCAGATGCAACCCCCCTGCAAATCGTAAGGACCGACTACACCAGTCTACTGGAATATGGGGCTGAGTTCAGCTCTCCTGCACAAAAGTCCCGATTCCTGAGCCAGAGGGTGTCCAGCAATGTTTTCTGGCTACAGATACTCTCTGCAAACCCTGGGGACCAGGGCAGGTACTACTGTGTGGTAGAAGAATGGCTCTGGCTGGTGGACAGCTGGTACAAACTCGGAGAGGGAGCATCGGGAAGGACCACGCTGGAGTTCAAGCTCCCAGGTGAGCAGGCAGTTATTTCTTGTATAGGTGCTGCTGGAGAAGGTTGGATCAATTTATGATGGGGCCCCTGCCAGGCCTCTCCTAAACTGGCAGGGCTTAGGAGAAGCAGCGGCTCCTGCGTTGGATCTGAGACTTAGGGATGCAGGAGGTGTCAGTGCCTCTCAAAGGGGAATAGGGAATTTATCACATCCTCCCAAACCAACCAAGCTGGTATTTTTGCCACTGGCAGATGATGTCTAATACTTCATAACAAAGTGAATCGTGGCATTTTCTTTTCCCTCCAACACATGGTGTGCTTGGTTGGTTGTATAGTGCTGTGAGTGGAGAAGCCGCCCTTTCCTGGTACTCCTGAGCATCCTGAAGCAAGACACTCAGTTTTCCTTGCCCTGCAGCACACTGCTGCTGAGAACAAGGCTGAAGGCTCAGCTGCTCACACCCTGGGCACTACACTGCTGACATACACTCCCTGGCTCAGTTCTTCCCTCTTTCAGCCTCACTTGGTTTATGCATTGCAGCCCTAAATAAGGTGGATCAGAGAATTCCAGCTTCCTAAATAGCGTTTTGTCCAAAAGATGCCTTATCACTTATTTGGAGCAGGTAGAAAGTATTACAGCAGAGTGTTGTGAACAGGGGGCAGAGATGATGTGGGGGGGGAAAAAACACCCCAGGGAGAATGAGTCACAGGAGCAAGGGGACTGTGGATGTCCTGCAGAGGCTCTTGCAAGAGGCCATCCCAATCCCCCACGCTCCGCTTCAGAAGATTTCCATCAGCCTGAGGGTGCAGGCAGGAGCATTTCTATGGCATTGCAACACTGCAACATCTCTTTCTGCTTGCATCCTACCCCAGAGCGTGAACTGCAGCTGGAGAAAACCAACCGCAGCATCTCGGCGAGGGAGGGCGATGAGGTGACGCTGCACTGCCTGCTGCAGGGTGCCCACCTGCCCACCACCCACCTCTCGGCCACCTGGTTTCGTGGGGAGGAGAGTAGCCACATCAAGCCCCTGCTCACCCTCCACCGCAACGGCGCCATCGAGTACCCCCGGGAGAGCCTGGCAGGGAGGTTGCACCTCCGCCGCCCCACCGCCGGCGACTTCAGCCTGACGCTGCGCAGCGTGGAGGAGGGCGATGCAGGCGTGTATCACTGCCAGGTGCAGGAGTGGCAGCCACAGAGCAAGGGGAAGAACTGGGCTCTGCAAGCCTTGGCACACTCAGGGTACACCCACCTCACTACCATCCCGCCAGGTAACGCTGCTGGCTGTGAGGGGCTGCTCACCCCACACTGGTTCCCCCTTAGCCATGCTGGGGTGTGTGGGGGGATAATGGCAGCTCTCTGCTGGCGATGCCAGATGTATTGGCAGGGATGCAGTGGGGCCAGGAGGACTGGCTAAGGGATTGCAGGAGGGGTCAGTGCTGGAAAGATCGCCAGAGAGATCCAGGGGAGAGGGGGGAGCCCTTCCAGGGACACGTGCTATGGGCCTGGCTGGGGAGGTAATGAGATCCCATTCCCAGTCCCGTTGATCTGCCAGGACTGAAACCCAGCTGCTTGGCATTGTAAACGTTGGAGGTGCTGATCGGATGAGATACCAAGAGCTCTGACTGTGAGGCATGTGGTCCAGAAGGTACCATTGAGTGCATTTGTGTCTGCAGTGCTTTGCGGCTTGTGGGCTCTCTGAGGGACCATGGGCACAAACCCCTGCTCTCAGTTGTGCCACTGGGGCCAGAATGCTAACTGTTTTGGGGAAGAAAATCTTGGTGTGATTTTTCCAGCAAGTCCATCTCCAGTGAGGTCTCTAAAAATAACTTCGGTCCTCTTGGGGTGAGTTGGGGTGCATATGGGTGCAAAGATAGAGCTGGATTCTGTATACAGAATTTTCGATAAATAAAAGCAAAGGTTTCAGGCAGGCACACACAGTGTTTTTAGGGAGGTAACAGGAAGAAAGTACTCTCTTGTTGCCTCTTTGGGGAAATAGGAAATAGAAGGCTCAGTTGACCTACGTGGAGGGAAAAATATGAGCTGTGAAATCAATCATGTTGCACCCAGCTGAGAGGAGCCTGGAGTTCTCGTGCTTCAGCCCTGGAGCTGCCATGCCTGAAGCCAGCCTGGGTGCCTACATGCAGTTATAGCTTCTGCAGCAATTGCCAATGCCGACCGATGTGAAAGAGCTCCGGGGACCCTGGAGAGGCCCTCCCTTGTGCCTGCTACTGGCACAGGCAGGCATGGAGCCTACTCGCATGACTCTGCACCTACAGCAGAGCTAATCTGGATTTAATTGCACAGGGAGGGACTGACAGCACTTCATCCCTCTGCTGTTATGTTCCTGCTGTTGTCCATCACGGCTCCCTCTAGCACTCAGATTTCTCCTTCATCAGCTTCCTCTGTCTCTTGTTACCCATTACTGGTGGAGTAACCATTGCTAAAATTGCTCGGTAACTGCTGGAAAATTCTCCTTCTATTTCTGTATAAGTGTTTTTGCCAAGTGGTTTTCCTGGTTTTCACAAAATCCAAGAGATTAGCTGGGTGTTGGTTGGTTTGGGTTTTTTTTTTTTCTTGTGTGTGTGTTTCTCCAGCGATGCAGGTATCTCAAAATGCCCCTGTGGCTCACAAATGTCAATGTTTCAGAGTTTTCTGAGTGGTAATGACACAGCCATGTGCAAGTATACCCATAACCAGGAGTAACTTCAGCTCTAATCCCTGATGCTGCCCTTTAGGATACCTCCTTAGTACTATAGAGGCAGTCACAAAGTAGAGACTTCTTCCTGTTTTCCTGGGGGAGAGTAAATGCTGCTTCTATCTATATGGATGGGGCACAAAACTTCAGAGGCAGAGAGGTAAAAGCCAGTTTCACAGCCAGGAGTAGCCCCCAGGTTGATTCATCCCTAGGGTCACACCTAGCCCACCAGGCTGTGTGGGTCCCCCACCGACAGCTTCAAATCAACAGACCCACATGCTCAGCATGGTTCTGCAGGACAAACGTAAAACATCTGCACATGGGTCTTGGATAAAAAGGAGAACTGAGGAACAACACTTTGAGATGGATAAAACAGACCCAAAGGAGTCGGCATGACCCTTCATGGTAGGCCAGATGCATCTGAGGTCAGTTTGTGGTGTTGAAGCCACATGTCAAGTGAAGAGATTTGATGGCCAGGATTAATGGGTGGCTGTAAGGAGCCCAGGACAAAAATGGAGAAGCTGCAAATGAGAGCTTTTCAGCTAGCATGGGGCTGATCAAACATGTTTTTTTGAAGTACCCAGAGGGTCCACCAGCAGTACAGGCAGCCTGCACCTCAACTGGGGGGATGTTCTGCAGGAGTTGCTGGGGCCAGGGATGGGGCTAACAACTGCCTGCAGCTCAGCAAGGCATAGGATAGCAGAGCAGCAGAAGCAAGGAGGGGCAGGTGTCTGGGGGAGACAGGGACCTCCTTGATCTGTTTTCCTTTGCTTTCCTCTTGTCCCTCCTTGTTCAGTGGTGCAGCCTCTGACAGACCTCTACCTCACCCCACTGTCACTGGTGTCAGGCAGGCACCTGAGGGGTGAAGGGTATGTGGCTTTTCCTTACTGAGCCTAGTTAGCTGAATAGCTGTGCTGTTTTTGTTGGGTCGTTTCAGCTGAATGAGATGGGGCCCTATCTGACCTCCCAAAACAAGAAATTGAGGCAAATTACCTGGTTTCTCTCTGCCTTTTCCTCAGGTAGCTTGTACGAATTCTTAAAAATTGGTAGCTCTTGAAGATTGAGGGAAAAGTGATAAGAAGATAATCTATAGAAACAGTAGGAGAGAGAAACTCAAACTAGCTTGGAGCCTCACTTTTTTTTTTTCATTTTTCCTTCCAGAGTCAACCGTTTTGTCTAGGATCTGCTCATCCCCACCACTGCTGAACTTCATCCTATACTTACCACTGGTTCTGATCCTTCTCCTGGCCCTTGCTGTCTTCTGCTGGTACTTCAAAGCCAGGAAAAACAAGAAGGGCAACATCACAGGAGACCAGCTGATGGAACTGCAGGAGGCTGAAGGGATCAAGAAAACTTAGCTGGTCTATAATGGCAGATGTAACTTGAAGTGGAGCTGGACAGCTGAGGACTGAGTACTTGTAGAGGGGCTCTTTATTGTTTTGTAGTAGCTCTTGCAATGAATCCTTGCAATGAATCAATGGAACAAAGCAGCTTTGAATTACTAAACAAAGAGGGGTTTTGTAACAGGCATTCCTGTCTCTTAGGTACCCACCCATTTTGCACTCTGTTCATTGTGGTATATTTGAGGTTCTTGCAGTATGTGTCTCCCACTGTGGATGGAAGTCGTGTTATTCCTCTACAGGTATAAGGGGAAAAAAAGCTCTTTTTGCACTGTGACACAAAAGTATCAAATTGCTACTCATTTTAGGTGGCTTGACAAAATCTGCATGGTGTGCAGGCTAAAAACCCGTGGCAGAGCTGGGAATGAAGTACTGGTGTCCCATTTTAAGGCATTGCACTTGCCTCTGCCCACCCTTTACTGGAGAAGTGCTCAGACACTGCTGTCCCCTCGTTCTGAGAGTGCCTGTGCCCAAAGAGCATTTTCTCTGACAAGAAATGGGTCTTCATCACAAAACCTGTCACAGGAACATGAGGAATGAGCAAGGCTGGCTGGGTCTGAAGAAAGTCTAGCAGGGATACCACAGCCATTCACAAAAGATGAATCCTGTTGACCCAATAAGGGACTTGCATGGAGTCTTGGATCCCAGAAGGAAGAAGTGGACACCAAGCCATCTTGGAAATGAGTGTACAAAGACTGTCCAGCTCCTTTTGCTGGGACTGCTGTAGGAGCCCCTCATACCTGGGCTGTCCATGAGTCAGGAAGCTGCACGGCTGGGACCTGGTATTAGACACCTCCAGGTTGCACCCTGTAATTAAAAAAAACATGTATGTGCTTGTGAGGCAGTTCCTCTGTGCTCTGGGATCCCGCTCAGGCTCACCTTTTCAAGGCTGAGGAGCTCTGCTACCTGAAGCCTGGCTGGCTGGTTGAGGAAAGGAGATTTCAATCCAGTGCCTATAAGTCAAAGGATACTCGGTCCCTAATTGTGCAACGTGGGATGTGGTCCCAGCGAGTTGTAAGGTCAAACATCAGAGCGACACTTAAAGCACCATCCTCAGACAAAAGCAGCCATATGGAAATCATGGCAGATGTTTATGAACCTGATTCCTTTGACCAGAGGGAGGGTCAGAGACACCACAGCCCCTCTAGTCCAAGTCCTTCACTTTCCTTACAGTTAGAAAAGCTGCCTGTCCTGTATCCCGAGGACCTGGGAGGTGCTTCAGTCCCTTTCTCCCTGAAAAAGCACTTTTTGCATAAGATTGAAGACTACTGCTCTTGTTTCTCTGTTCAGCCACCTCTGCCTGCACTGGCTGGCTCCAACTTGCTCAGCCTTTCCCTGTGAGTTATGTTTTCTGGACCTTGTGCAGCTTTTCCCTTTGCTGTCCTGACCCCAGCTGTCTCTCCTGCAGCGTGAGTGCTCAGAGCCACACGTGGGGCTCTCTGGAGAGGTTTCCCCCCTGCCTTGTGGGTTATATCCCGTTTACACATCCCAGTAGGATGTTTGATTTTCTGTGTTTGTGTGACAGCGCGGCACTGTTTGCACTTGGCTCACAATTGGCAGGCTCCTTCTCCTGCAGATTTGCTGTCTAGCAAGTTTTTTCTCCACTGTGTGTTCAGGCTGTTGACTTTTCCTATCTAATTGAAGCACCGTTTGCATGGGCCTGTTGAACAGCTTTCCGCACCAGTTTGTGAAAGATCCTGCTGTCTGTTTGTCTTAGTCCTGTCTCGATAACGCTTTAACTCAGGGACCAGTTTCAGTCTGTTTTGACAGAGAAGCAGATGCTCCCAGGACATTAAACTCCTACAAGCTTCATGAAAAGTGGTAGCTGGATGAAGGAGAGGAGGCAGGCGAGTTGTCCCACGAAGGGAAGGCTGCAGTGTGAGTTGCCTGACAGCCAGCCCTGAGCCAGCTGTACGCTGGCTGCCTGGCACCCAGCTTGTAATTAGGGGATACAGAAAGGACATGTAGGTGTGTTAGGGCGTGGGAAAGGAAAGAAGGAACCATTTTTGACCATTAGCTACTAACAATTAATCTGTGCACATAGTTTATCTATCAGTTTTGTGCTGTTCCTCTCTGTTTTCATTTGGATTGTTTCCTTAGCTTGCTCGTAAGAGTACCTTGGGACCATACTTCACAAGCTTTGGTATAGTCAAGGATACAGGATGCCTACTGCTTACCCCTTCCCACGAGGCTTGCAGCTTTCTTGCAGGGGAGATTAGATAAGTCTGACATGCTCTGTTCTTGTTTAAAACAAACAAAAAATTTCTTTTCTTTTTTCTTGTGTTCTTCTAAGGGCTTGTAAATACTTTGTCCCTGTATGTCCCTGACAATTGCAGTTAAGAAGATGTAGGTGTTTGGTTTCCCCTTCTTTTTAAAAATATTTTGCCATTTTCTTGTCACTTGGTGTCTCACACCTCCTCAGGTATTACTGCAGCAAACCACTAACAGATGGCTTGACAGCCCATTCTGCATGTGTCTTTGGATGAACCTCATCAAGACCAGGCTTCTGCTCAAAAATCTTAACTTATTTAGGTTGTTACTCATTACCAGAGTGCTGGAGTGGTGGTATGGGACAGTGCCTACCCTGCTGAAGTGGCCGCGTGTGTGGGTCAGTCTCCGTAAGCTGTGCAAGCCCTGTGAGCAACCTGGCTGGGTTTGGTACATCCCCCACTTCTGCGCTGGCGCCTCACTCAGCCACCTCAGCACTCCAATGCAGGTCTGTGGAGGCATTTTTGCTGCCATCTGATCTTCACATAAAAAGCTGCAGACTCTACTGCAACATGAGATTTTTGTGTCTGGTGGACTGGGGAAAGAAGGTGGGCAGAGAAAGAGGGAGGTTTCCCTATCAGCGGGGCACTTTCTTCTTCTGTCCTGTTTTCACTCAGTTAACCAGAGGCTTGTGTAAGTAGCAGTTTTCTATTCATGCAGGTTTAGAGGTTTTAATTTAAGTTTGTAAAATGTGCCTAGGGCCTTGATGAAAGGGTGTGCAAGAAGAATGTGTGTTTTTGCTGTGGCGGGATTTTTTCCTCTGTATTTTTTTTTTCTGGCTTTGCTGGATCACTGCCAAACCTTTCGGCTATATATTTTAAGATGTATTTTTTTCCATGAGTGAACTTAGAGTTGTAACTTATCAAGCAAAAGCTCCAAAACAGTGCTATTTTTAAAGAGAACATTTCACTGGGCTGTGGTAAATGTATGAAAGGGAGAGAGACGGGGGGGGGGGGGGGGGGGGGGTTAGGGGACGGTGTTGATTTTGCTGCCGGGGCTCTTGGCCACCTTCACCCACCCCCATCACCAACATTTTTTTCCAAGTCCAGCCTCTGATATAAATTAGAACAGCTGATAATATATATATTTAGCTGTTATATCCCCATGGGGGAAAATGATGCAACAGCACAGACCCTGCAGCGCAGCAGTGCCCCTGTCGCACCCTGTCCCCCAGATGCGCCCTTGCCCAGGAAATGTCCTGTGCGAGGGCAGTGTGCGGTGGGAAGGTCCAGGGTCCTTTTGTAGGTTTTAAAGCAGCTTGAAGGGGCTACAGAGCCATGCAGAGCTGGGTCCAAGAGGAATTAATCCACTGGGAAGTGGTTTCACGGAGCTATAGAAACACAAGCGCTGTGTTGTGCTCTTGTGTTCCTATAGGAAGGTATGGAAACAGTGAGGCAAGGGGAGAGCAGCATTGCTTTCCAGGCAAATGAGCACAACCCTGCAGTTTGGCAGACCCTCACTGTTCAGAAGATGGATGATGTGAGGGCAGGACGGGTGGGAATATAACCCCTGCGTTGTGTTGCCTTCCTGGAATGCTTTTATGGCACCTGCCTTTGGGCAGGAGCAAGGCCAGTGCTCAGTGACCAACCGGGCAGCTCTCCCAGCATGCAGTGGGACAAAGGGTCCCACCAGTGACGGTCTCACCTGAAGATGGGTGCACTGGCGACCTTTCGCTGCAAGGCTCCTCCATCCTGTAAGGTGGGAGGGTGGGTGATGAGTTAGTTGCTGTGCAGGAGCAAAGGGAAGTGGCTTGCAAGCAAGGAGATACTTTGCATCCTCTGGCAGCTGATGGCTCAGGGTTTCCTGGCTTACCCTGCTCCCTGGAAACAGAGGGTACAGCAGCACCGTGCTGTCCTGTACTGCCAGGACAAGGTTGTTGAGGAAGGATGCCAAACTTTCAAGAAAAGCTTCCAGACAAATGACTTGGAGTTCTCCTGGGATGTCCCCTCTCAAGCAGCATGTCTTCATTCCTTCCTATTAACTCTTGAGTTGGTTTTGAAATTTGACATTTGGTTTTCTTCCTGTGATAAGATATTTAAAAACTGAAAATAAAAGATGCAGTTTTGAGATGTGCTTTCGTCTCTCTTGATGCTATTTTGCATTCCAGCTGGTTCCTGCAGCCCCTGCTTGTTTCCTGTGTCCTTTGGCCTTGGTCTTTGGCACATAAGACAAAGCAGAACTGCTCCTAGGATTCTCAGCCTTCCTTAACCACTAAGAAACTGCTGCGTTCTATCTGCCTACTGCTGGTTTTTTGGTCCTCCTTCTCTAATCCTCTGCCCTCTTTTCTTCCAGCAGATAATATGAGATTGCAGTCCTGTTGCACAGGGTAGGAAAAGGCAGCCCTTGCTCTAGAGCAATGCTTTTCAAGGCAGAAGCAGTACAAACCGTGGGACTCGACGTGGGAAGGATGTGTGAAAGGTAATGCAGTATCTGGCTTGCTTTGCTACCACAGCAAGCAAGAGGAACCAGCTCAGTGTCCTTTCAGCCAGCTGCACTTACCAGCAAAGAGACTGGTTGTAGTGGTGTGGGACTGACAAGATTAATGGTCCCTACCTGCTTGGACATTTAAAAAAAACCCCATAAAATCCCTTCATGGACATTGTTTAAACCAAACACAAGTGTGTTTCCCTAGCAGCTCCTATTTAGAAATGCAAACTGGAAAGGAAGGTCTAGACACTACTTGTTTCTGCAATCTGGGCAGGAAGCAGAATACCACAAGCAACAACTTTGATCATGTGCTCATCTGGTCTTTCTTGCTTTCATTCTTTCATTTATTTTTTTTTTTCCTGTATGTTTCTAAGGAGAGTTATATGTTTATAAGCAATGCTGGCAGGGAGATGAGCTCTCTACAGCCACTGTCAGTGAGCTCTCTAGGGATGTGTGGGTGCAAGCTTGCTACTGCTATTGCAAACCACTGACCTCCATCAGCTGTTTTATTTAAAAAGAATAATCCAAGCAGGGAGCATTTTGTCTTTTAATTGACACTGTGCTTGCTTCCCCTGCAGGCACCGGGTACAGGTTGTGTTCCTGGACTGCTGGGCAAAGTGAGGGGAGAGGGAAGGGAGCTGCTCCTCTGGCATCCCTGGAGCCTGCCCTCATCATGGGTGCTGTCCTCAGACCCCTCCTTGGGGACCATTGTGAAGGCAAAGCACGGTGGGGGTGGCTGTGAAGCAGGGGGTGATCTGGTCTCTGGCCTTGTGTGTGCTGTTACCTGCTCCTTGTAGGGGTGGGAGGAGCAATTGTTTCTGGGACTGTTGACTAAGTGTGAAAATCCACCGGCAGGGGGGAAAACATTGGTTTTTATCATTATTTTAAGCTTGAGAGAATGAATGGGTGAATGCTGGGAGCAGTATGGCAAACCACGAGGAGCTGTGACTCCTCGCAGCCCCCTCATGGGATACTAATAGGGAGGAGAGGCCCACTGTCCCATTTGAAAGAGGAGGGCCATGACCAATTGCTGTTAAATGTGGCAGTAATGCTTCACGCGGTGACCGCAGGATAAAAGGCAGAGGCAGCCTGAACTGTAAAGACGTTTCATTTCCCTGGTAATGAGGGAGACACACTGTGGCAATGAAACTGGGGGGAGAGAGACCGTGAGATGCTAATTTCTGTTCCTGCTGCTGCTGCCACTTTGATCTGAGGCAAATGCCCGTTTTAAATTGCAAACGGATGCAAGTCAGATATCATCCAGCCAGTGGCTTACAGGCTTAATGAAGTGGGACGTACGCTTCTGCCTGGTAATGTTAGGAGAGGCAGGCAATTCAGAGAGGAATTACTGAAGGTCTAAAAAGATGGGGAGGAAGGATGGGGATGTTGTGGGGTAACTCTCACCACCATCAGTGTGGCACAGAGTGCCCTGTTTCTGTGCTTGGGAAGCTATGCCTGTGACTAAGGCCCTAGCACCTTTGTGCCTAGAGAGAAAGCTATGAACATAGTGCTCTACTATTACCTGTCTGTGTTTTAAGGCACATATCCTGTACAGGCAATGAAAGGTCATCCCACTCTTTGGTCCCAGAGTCTGAACAGCAGTTTGGTGTGTTCCCCAGGTGAGGCAAAAGCATGGGAGGCTAAGTAGTTCATTTTGCGCTATCATTTGGACATTTAATTGGACTTGAGCAAAACAAACTTGTTGTTACTCGACTGACAAGGCCATTCTGGGGCAGACTCAGATGCTTCTGGCAATGGGTCATCAAGCAGAAGCAATGATCTGGGAGCCTGGTAGCTGACACTGGGCAACCACATCTTCTTGAGACTGTTGTGGGCAAAGATCTGATCTGTTTTGAAGAATGAACCTCTAAAGGCATATTTATTATGCTCTTCACTAACACAAGGCTCTCAGGTCCTATGATCAGGCTAGAGTTTGTTATATATTTCACATGGGTATTTGGAGGCTTGAATGGCTACGCTAAACCAGCCAGACATGGGAAGGCGGAAGGACCTGCTGGCAGCTGGGAAGGTTGACCTCTGCACCCAGCAAGGAGGAAATGGTCTGGCTATTGAAAAAGACAGGTGTGGCTCACAAATCTATTAAGTTCTTTGAAGGAGTCAGTGAGCATCTGGATGCAAAAAATCTCATGGATGTAGTCTGTGTGGAGCCAAAAGAGTCCCCACAATGTCCATCATCAAAGGATCTCACAGAAACTAAGTAACGATGAGATAAAACTGACAGGTCCTTGTATGGGTAAACTCTTTGTTAAAAATACAAGGCAGAAAAGAAAGTAAATAGTTCTGATGGAAAAGGGAGGTGACCAGTGATGAGACTTGTGCTGCTCAATGAACACGCACATGGTCTGGAAAAGAGGATGACTGCTAAATAAAGATAATATCAAGTTAGTCAAGGTATTATGAACAAGGGCTGGCTCTGTCAAAGTGCACAGAGGTGTTGTTATGAGACTGACTGGATAACGCAATAACAGATGACTTTCTGTGTAGGTGACTGTAAAGTGAGACACGGTGGCAGAAAAATCAGTCTCAGCCTCACATATAAAATGATGGGCTCTGACCTGACTGTTATCATTCAGAAGCAAGATCTTGGTGTGAGAATAGCCGGGTGTATGTAACATCCGCATGATGTTCAGAGCAGCCAAGATAGCAAACAAGTAGTTGTGAGTTATCAGGGAATACAGACCAAAAGAGACAGCATCATTTTGCTGTGGTGCACCCACACCTTCGGAGCAGGGCTGTTCCTCCACCCCAGGGAGGACAGCAGACCTGGCAAGGGTGTGGGGAGGGCTGGCAGTGACTGATGGGAACCATGGCATGGCTTTCAGGTCAGTCTGGGGTAAATATCCCCAGGCTGTGAGAGAGGTCTCGAATGGCAAGGCAAGGATTGATAGTGGTTGGACTTTCCTTCTCTCCCTGCAGGAGACCAGTGGGACCCTGAAGATGCTAGCTGGCAGCAGCCTCAAAACAAAAGGAATGAAAAAGAGCAGGGTTTTCACACAGCATGAAGTTGGAAAGCTCCTTGTTATGGGATGTTGTGTTATAATTTTGTGTTCTCTGAGAGAAAATGATCAAGAAAACCTACTGGGCATTGCCAGCCGTGAAGTAGCCACTGTAGTAAGTCCTTGAGCTGTACATTGGTAGGGGTTAGCGGAAGTATCACATATGACTCCTCTACTTTTGTCTTCTGCTTTAGGCCTGTGCTTTTGGTCATTGCTCAGACAAGATGAAGAGGTAGATAGTCTCACCATATAGACTTTTTAATGTTCTTATTCCATGTTTACTTTGTAGATATACATATAACTGTATAAGATGCAAAAAACCTGCATATACCCACTCAAATTTTCACATTTTCTCTTCCTTTTATACCCTTTAACAGTGCTTCCCCACCCCCCCAAGATGTTTCTAAAAGCATTAGAATCCTCTTTCAGTAGAGTAAATCATGTTAATCTGTAGGCCACTAGGCAAGATGAAGTTTTTAGATTATCCTTTCTTTTTCTACAGCATATTCCGTTCAAGGTCTTCACACCATCACAATAGCGTAGTTGAGAATTTTCTCTGCTTAACAAGTGAGGGAATTTAGACACAGCAGTTTACTGTGAAACAGGCAAAGAAATCAGAAATCTGCTTTTTTAGAACAACTTTAGAGGAGACAGGAGGAAAGACTGACTCTAAAAGTGAGAATCAAAGGCAAAAAATCTCTCTGATGGACCCAAAATAAGTTTCCATAGAAACAGATTTTTCTGAAAATGAATTACTGCAGTATGAAATGAAGATTGTGGATCTAATTCTGCAAAATATTTAAGCATGTTCTTTGCTTATCCCTATTCAGCTCAGGATGCAAGCATGTGATTTCCATGGAGGCTTATGTGCTTTATTTAATGGAGGTAGAAATAAGGATAAGCTGTGTTGAATTGGGATCCAGGCTTTCTTGTGCTTCCTTGACGCTGACAAACTTCCAATTTATTTTTTTTATGACAGTACGTGTTGCTTTGCTGCTAAAAGTATAGACCCCAATGCAGAGACCCTAATGCTTCAATCTGGGAGTTCAGCACAAAGTTCCAGCAGACTCTTCCTGCTAATGGGGAGTGGAGTCAGCAGAGTGTTTACATTGCTGGGTGCTTTATTGTTTTGTTAATTAACTCTTTTTCTATTTACATGCAGATTTAAATTTACATGGGATATTTATTCTGTAAATGAATGCCATGGCGATTATCAGATAATTAACTTGAGAACCGATGGCATGAGAGGTTGAGATTTGTTCCTAATCTATCTTTTGTTCACCTCTATTTGTGGCCCACAGACGTTTTAAAGATGGGATAGGTTCTTAATATCTTGCATGCTAATTGCTTTTATTGTGACTGTGTGCTGGTAAATGATTGGTTTTCATTTAAGCTATTTAGGGCTGTTTTGTGTATCTCTCTTTTTTTTTTTTTTTTTTTTTTCCCCTCTGTGTGTGACTTTATGCTCAGCCAAATTAATAGGACAAATAAGGTCTGACTCAGAGTTTTATTCCCATTTGCTATACTTGGAATAGATGAAGCCTTTGTGTAGCCAAGCTGTGGCTACTCTTCATCACAAAAACTTTCCATATCCTTATTCCCTCTTTATTTCACATGGGCTTTCAACATTTTACTTGGGGAGATATCTATTTGTAGACACCCCCCCCCCAAGCATTTCCCAGCTGCGCTATAGAGCCCCATATAATGAATTTTAAGCCTACCAATGATAGCGCTTTGGGACTCTCTTCAGACACTGAAGACCAAATAATCCTCATGGAAATTGTATTTAGTTTTCTTGTTCCCTCCCCTGAGCCCCTGTGCCTGTCCCAGCCAAAACAAACTCTCAAGGCATTTAAACAATCCATTTTAATGTAATGTTCAACGTGGAAGCTATTGACTTGCTGTTGAGTCCATATGAACAATCTCCCCTGCTTGTCACCCATCAGGCCATCAGGGATGTTGCTGCCCTGAGCTGTTGCATGCACAGGGTAGTGATGGTCACTGATGGTGAAGCTGGAGCTAGAGCCCGGGTCATTAGCAGAGGAGCAGCAGCAGCTGAAGCTGTCCCCTAGCACTACTGGGCTTCGGTTTTCCTTTACAGCTGGAAACTATTCTTTCTCAAAATTTTCTTTGACAGGGAGATGGAACACATGCTTCATCTCCTGGAGATTCAGTAGTTTCTTAGTGGAGCCACTCTCGCTTTGCAGGCATCCTCCCCTCCTCCCTGCTTTGGGACAGATTTTTTGGTTTGTCAGTGCCTTCCATGCTGTTACCATCAAAAGCACAGGCTACTGATGGCAGCAGTTATGCCTCTCCTTTGGTGGTGGTTTTCAGCTCCCAGTTTCCAAAAGTGTGAGGAAAGGATGCTGTCAAAGGAAATTACATCCCTCCAGCAAGACCAATGAGGGGAGCTGCAGGTGTCTGATGGATAGTCTTTCTTCTCAGGTGCTTTCGAATCCCTGAAGAGGCCCATGACCTGACCTGTGTCAGTGTACAAAGTGTTGAGCAGATTTGCATGGGAAAGAGCAACTTTTGTAGCCCTTTTGCTGGCTCCTCAGGTCGGAGCAAGGCCTCTGATCCCACATGCCCAGCAGCGATGGTCACCCAGGGCAGAAGCTAACCCTGCCCGCCCCCCAGTCAGTCTTGCCCAGGTCCCCCCGGGAGGCGTCCCAGGCCCATGAAACAAGTCGTGGTGCTGCACACACCTTCCTCTACACTGCAAGCCTGAGCTGGGTGGGTACATCCTCACACAGGACATCTCTGCTGGCCTCCTAGCCAGGCACATTTTCCTTCTGAGCTTGCAAAGCCTGCTGTTTGCATGCCAAATTGAAGTCATGAGAATGAATAAAAACAATCTATTTTTAATCCAGTGTGAGATCTCTTACTCTTGGCTATTTTTTTCATAATTGGCTCTGTTTTCTGCTAATGATCTGAAATTTAGCATCTCTTCCTGCCTTGGAGTGTTATTTTGATAACCAGTGTTAAGGAAGATTAAGACTGTTGTTAGCAGTGGAGGCTGCAGGACATATGGGTGCTGCAGACCTGTTAGTGATAGACAGAAAGTTGTTTTGAGGCAGTGGGACAGATTGTCTGGGAATCCTGGCTTAGTAGCAATGAAAGGCTGATGAGGTAAGTAGTTCTGGGAAAATCCTGTTAGGGAAGGAAAAGAGCAGACTGGAACTGAGTGATCACAGGACGCCCAGTATTGAATATGCTGTTTCTCTACAAAATTGAATCTACTTTTGGCACACAAATGGGGTTCATATTTCTCTCCCTATTACACTTGCTTCATTAGCAGGCTTGTAAGGCACTCTGAACTTTCCAGCATTTAGTAATGGATTAGCCCCAAAAATTTGTTCTGAACCTTCGAGGTTTGGGTTTGGATCAGACATTTCTGCCTCTATCTCATTTGCAAATGCCATGGAGTGGGATGAAGGATCCAGAACAGCATCCCCAGATCCGGTCCCTGCTGATGTGATGGAGGTTAGAAGCTCTGATGTACAAACATTCCTTGCTGAGCTGAAGGGGAGCTATTTCTGAATTCAGGCAGGGCAGCATGGGCAATAGAGATGTGTACACACACATGTGGTGAAACCTTTGGGTAACTACCAGCACCACCTCTCCAGTGCTGGGAGCTGCTCTGTAGCCACAGTCTATGTTTCTATGTTGGGTGTGTTTTGCAGCACTCTTTCTAAAGCACTTCCCTGGCTCTGTTTGGTCAGTAGGTGATTTGTTGCCTGTTCCTCTGCAAGAGGTAGATTAGCTGTGATTTATTTGGGACAGGGTTGGTACTCTTGATTTGTGGGCTGCTGTGGGTGTAAGAATTGTGTGATCTCATGGTGAAGGGTGATTGCTGTGCAGCACAAGGGGACAGATTAGGATAAATGATACAGAGGAGTCCGGATCCACCGGCTGAATGGGTATGTGGGTGGGATATCCAAAATCTTTCAGGTACATTCCTAAATACAGCCTTTCCCACTCCCTGCACCCTTCTGATTAGGGGCAACAAAGTGATAAGCTTGTTTCCCTTTTTATTATGGTTTTTTTCAGGAGGAGGTGGGAGGATTAGCAAGGAAACAAATACTACAGAAGAAAAGCAGTAGTGAGGGGTCTGCAAGCAGAGATAATGCTTCTCCTGTCAAGGACACATGCTGTCTGGGGATGGCACAGTCATGGTTGCCCCTTGTAAGAGGCAGGGGAGGGGACCGTGGGAGGGATAGCTGGAGGCAGTGGCCCTGGGTAGCAGGGGAAATGCCCAGGAGTGGGGCTGCACAGGCGCCCAGAGGTGCAAAGATGTGGAGGGAGGCAGGGGTCTGGAGACGGGACGAGTCTCATAGAAGGATGGAACAGCCCAAGTTGGAAGGGACCTTGAAAGATCATCTGGTCCAAACTTTCATGGGAAAGAAATCCTAGATGAGATTATCTGGCACCCTGTCCAGTCACACCTTGAAAACCTCCAGCAATGAGGACTCCTCCACATCCCTGGGGAGGTTGTTCCAGTGATTGATTGTTCTCACTGTAAAAAATTTATTTCTTATATCAAGATGAAATCTCCCCTGGTGCAACTTGAACCCATTACCCCTTGTCCTCTTCATGTGACTCCTTGTGGAGAGAGAGCCTCTGTCTAATTTGTAGCCACCCTTCAGGTACTGGAAAACTGTGATGAGGTCCCCCCTGAGCCTTCTTCAGGGAGAAAAGACCTAACTCCTTCGGTCTTTCCTCATAGGGCAGGTTCTTCAGCCTTTGATGATCTTCGTGGCCCTCCTTTGGACTGTCTTCAGTCTGTCTGTGTCTTCTTTGAATTGTGGGGACCAGAATTGGATAGCAGTATGCTAGATGGAACCTGACAAGCACTGAGTAGAGTGGGATGATCACGTCTCTATCTCTGCTAGAAGCGTCCCTGTGGATGCAGCCCAGGGTCCGATTTGCCTTCATTGCTGCAGTGGTGCACTGCTGACTCGTCTTCATCAGGAACCCCTGGTCCTTGAGTCCCTCCGTGCAACCAAAGTCAGGAGACCCTAGGGGGCAGATGGTTTGTCTGCAGGATTTGTGTTTCTGCAGGGGGTACTACTCAACATGTCTGGCTGCCATGCCATCCCCCCAGGGAGAGGGGAGCCAGCCACCAGGCGTGGGTGGCAGGGGTTGTTTGCACACTGAGGATGAACAAAGTAATTGCAACGTTGGTCAGGAAGTCTTTGATGCAACAGGAACCACAAGGTGCCATCAAAAGTGGACTCCCCACCCCTGCAGAGCAGCAGCTTTTCCTTTCTCGTGGCAAGTGCTGAGGCCTGGGGCTGTGGGAGGCCACCAGCACCCATGATGTGGCTCCTGCCTTGCAGATCTGCTGCCCACCACCACAGGCTCTGCAGACACGTCTTCCAGGCGAGGCTCTGTCCAGCTGGCACAGGCATTTGGAAAGTGTTTTCCTGATGCTTGTGTGGAAACTGCTTATGTCTATTTCTGTAAAATGCCATTTTTCGTTTCAAAATCCCCATCTTCTGCATCTCTGAGTTGCAGAACTGACACTCAGCATCCTAAGTCTCCATATGGAGCCATCTCTCCCCTGCCTTCCTGGCTACTTCTTCGCTTTCCATGCATCATGGGAGCAAGCTGAACAAGAACCTTCTTGTTTTTCTTGCTGCAACTCAGCACTCTGTCAGCCACAGCAAAACCACAAGCATCTTGTCAACTTTTTGCTATTTTTGGTAAAAACTCTGACCCTCTGTGAAAACCTAGCAGCTGCATGAGCTACAGCCTCAGCAAGGTAAGCAACATCTGGCAGTAGATGAATCTGGTTGGAAAGACAGCCTGGTAAAGAAGGGCCATGTAGATCTGTGGGAACACGGACACGTCCCACAGCATCCGGCAGGTTGCAGCTGGATGGGAAGCTATCCTTCTCTTCTGCAGGCAGAGGGGAAGCAAAGCCCGTTGGATACCTATCATCTGGTGGAAGCAATGCTTGAACTCTTCAGCTATATTTTGGGGAGTTTAACCTGTCCCATCCTCCTCACAAAGAGGTATGATGGTGGGCAGGGAGGAGCCTGAAGCCTTTTAGTTGTTATCAGCTCTGTTGGCTGTTGAATCCCATCTTTTCCTTTGAAATCTGACTCTAGGTTGGGACGAGCCTCTGTTTTTGAATCCTGTTCAGAAGGAATTGAAGAAGGGTGGGTGGTTTGGAGACCTGTGACACTGGCCCCAGAGCCATGGCCTGCAGAGCAGCAAGGAGTGACCCAAGGAAGCGAGGGTCCTTGTCTGTCTCTTAACTAGAAACCCCACAAAAAGGCTGCAGGGAGATCTACAAGAAAGTCAAATTAAAACCATGATTTTTTGCTTTAAAATGTTGAGAATCACCAAACCATGGTAAATCTGGAAGAAATCACTGTGGGCCTTTGGTTTGGTGGTCAAAATCAACATTATTACCAGCAGGATCCTGCCACATCTTTGATGAAAGATCAAAGATTAAAACAAAAAGAAACATTTCACAGAACAAGACCTTGGGAAGGTATGATAGACTCAAAGATAGTAGAGCCTTGCAAAATGCAGAAGGTAAAAGAACAGACGGAACCTTGCATTGAGGAACAAGGAACCCTGCCTTGGTCATGTGCTCAGAGATACCATAAAGACTGCCCAAGTTGTGTCCTTTAGATGAATTTAACTCATCATAATGTGAAAACCACACCTCTTGATGAGAAAAAGCCCCCTACTCGGATAAGAGTTTGTGCAGAATAATAAAAAGGCACTGTAACTTTAAATTGAGATGAGTCATGTTGTTGACCAAGGAGGAACAAAGCAATAAGAATCTAATGAATGGTCATTATGTTAAAAATGTATTTGTGTAGTTTGAAGTGTATAAATATGTTGCTTGCCTGTGCCTTGTGCCAGCTTCGTGGAATTACCACCTAGCACCCATCTGTGTTGCAGATATGAATTAAACAAGTATCTCAACTCTGGTTTTTGGCTCATTGCACATCAGGTAAAAGAACCCAGATTTTGGGACATCATCTTTGTGGACTGAAAATTAGTGTGACCTCCAGCCTCATAAGCAATTGCTTGGAAAGAGAAGTACTTTGCTGGCCTTGTGAGGGGCTCTGCCTGGGCCTGAAAGAGCACTAAGTCAGGAAGGGCATGCTGTGAGGTGCTGGCTCTCCTGCAGCGCAGACCTTGGTTCACAAAGCACATGGTTATTTCCTGCTCCCCTCTGGCTAGGGTCTGAGACCTCTTACCCATGGATGTGTCTGGGCACTGATAGCGCTGCTCGGGCCGCCTCCCGCTGTGGGGCTGGCCCTACCACCACCGGGCAGACCAGCCTCGGCAGCTGCCTGTGCCAAGGGTGAAGCGCAGCTCCCCACTTCCACGGGGAGCTGCTGGCTGCCACCGGTTCACTCCCAGGTGGTGAGGACAGGCAGCTCAGCGCTGTGGGTGTTTTCCCACCCCCTTACCAGGCCACACGTCACGCCTCTCTTAGTCATCTCTTACAAGCTTTTACAGAGAGCTGGTGGCTTGTGGGTCTCCGTTAGCTCTGCCTGCACATCATCTGGCCCCTGATGGTGAGGACCCATGAGGGACCTCTTGTGTGGGGATAGTGGCAGGGGACACCTTGCCTGTCCCTCTTCAGCTCCTTTCAGGGTGGTGTGGGAGAGCGAGAGACCCTGGGCAGGTGCTCTGTGGCCATTAATCACATTGCACAGCTGCTCCCACCCCCTAGTCTGGCTGGTGTCTCAGAGGGAGCAGGGTCCGAGCATGGGGATGTGTGTCGGGGGGGCTATGCATGGGACTTGGAGTCAGGAAGGCTGCCAGAGTGTTTCGGCTGACTTTGGTCAGGACAGAGCTTTTCACCCAGATATCTCACATTAGGTCTGAATAATGTTGCTGTGTTGAAGACATCAAGATGGAGAGACCCCAGCCCTCCGCTTGAACTACAGTGGATAATTATCTTCCCAGTTAAGAGCACGTGGCTTTTTTTTTCTGAGAGGGATTGTCTGGCTCTAACTTTCAGCCACTGACTTTGACTTACCTTTCTCCACTGAATTATTAAAGACTCTTGTGAAGGTGCTTTCTTAACTCATCTCAGAAATGTTTTTAGACAACCCAGACTAAGCTCTTCATGCCCTTCACTGGACAGCTTTTTTTCCAGTCTTAGATCAAAATGGGTTTAAGCATGCAGAAGCTTAGAGGTGTAAAAGCACTGATTTCCCAAGTAATCCACACCAGGGAGGTCTGCTTAAATATTTGAGGATTGAGTCACCTGTACGTAAAAGAGAGCAATTAAGGAAACTAAAGATGTTCTTGAAGGGCTGAATAATTCCTTCACATCAGTTTCCACTACAAAGGTGGCTCTGGACATACTTACACAGACCTTGCTCTTTTCTGGACCAAGGCAAGATAGCATCAGAGACTGAGAGAGGAGGAGCTGGAACAAGCAGACTGTGTATCAGTAAGCTGCCAGGTCACAATGATGTACAGCCAAGAGGTCTCAGGGAATACAAGGATGAAAGGGATGCATCTCAGAAAGAAATATTTCTTCTCTCATTGAAGAAAAAAAAAAAAAAAACCAGAAGAAAAAGCAGTGTTTGATAAGGATGGAGAATGCTGTACTCACATTTTTAATGGCTCTTGGGATGATCTGGAGAATTACAGGCCTGTTTGACATGCATGCAAATGAATGCAATATCTAGCAAATTAGGAGAATTGGCTGTGAAGCTTTACATGGTTAAGACTGCTCAGAGGTGCAACCTGCAGAGATTCTGCAAAAGGAAACCTCATTTCCTGAACTCTTGCAAGTCTTTCAACAAACCAGTGAGTTAGCTGAGAAAGAAGAACTGTCTGACATCATTTATTTAGCTTTTTCAGCAGGCTTTTTGCAAGGGCATGTTCAAGACCTGGCTGCAGACATCCAGCTAACAGTGGAGGAAGTGGCTTATGGCTATGGTTCTGACACCGGCTAGGAGGTGGGCGAGCAGGTGGTCATTGGTGGTGTGGGGAATGAGGTGTCAGTGCAGCGCCTTGATCAGCCATGGCGCCGTAACCTCTGGGGACAGGGAGAAATGTGCTGAAGCTGCAGTGAAGATTAGGTCATGCAAGAAGGAGGAGGAGAGGTGGGTGGAAGACCTGAAGGGGGAAGTGATGGATTCACTTGGAGGGTAGAAGGAAAAGGAGTTGATGGGAAGGGGTACCTATGCCAAGGATGGTGCCAGGAAGAGGTACTGAGGGGTAAAAGTCGTCATCTCCTCAGCCTTGCATGTTTATGTCCCTGATACTGAAGATCTGGGTGTGTAGGACACCAACATGCTGGCAGCAGGGACAGAGCTGCTTTGCTGGGCAATTTCAGGGGTCTGTGTTAGACCAGTCCTGGTGGAAATGTTGAAAGAAATCCAGAATAGGTGATGATCCGAAAAGTGAGTATGTAGAAAGAAGAGAGGACCCCCTTCTCGGTAATATCCAAGTTGATAACCTCCAGGCACAGAGGATCGGGCTCTTGCTGAGCCACCAAAGCATATCTGATCAATAACTCAAAGTCCTGACTTGCACATTAGCAGAGTCAATTATCAACTCTGCTCTCTGCTTCCTTGATTATTATTTCAGCATGTAGCAGCTGCTTCGCAAGCATTATGGCCCATCACACTCTGAAGGGACTGAGTTAAATGCAGATTATTGACCGATGAGTCCATAAGAATGTACTGTAAAATATACAGTCATGTTCGCCCATAAATCCCCAGCGAGAGTGCTTTTTAAAGAAATTCCTCTTGCGGTGGGAGTGCTCTGGGTCACTGTCAAGGCCCTGGAAAATGGTTTTTCCACCTGATTCCTGCCATCTCCTCTGTGGTGGTGTTGCCTCTCTTAGCATTGCATCTTCACGTGAATGAGTGGTTCTCTCCCTTGAGCTATTCATCAGGACCCCTGGGCTTCAACGGGGGCACTTGGGTTATGGTTGATTCTGCACATGGGCAAGATGAACTGTATTTAATGTTTCTGCTCTGGCCCTGGGTTTTCTGCTGCTCCTGAGTTTCTCAAATTCCTTCAAGGTCCTCAGTTCTGGCTGAGGTTGTGGGCTTACAGTTTGAAGCAGCCTAAATTCTGGCGAGTATGATCAGGCTAAATCATGAGCTGTTTGAACACCAGGTAATGACAGCTTTCTCTCCTGTGCCAGTCTGACATACTGCTGGCTGTCAGCTGCATGGTTCATGGAGGCAGGCAGAAGTGCCTTGCAAATCTCCTTGGCTTCAGGATTCAAACCTATTTCAAGGGAAGGGGTGCATGTCTTCATGGTTATGAACTGTGAATGCTGTGCATCTACACTGAAAAACTATTTAAGATACTGGTAGCTAGGCCAACAGTGATGAGATGCTCAGCAGCTCATTAGCTCAGTGGTGCGCTTTGACTGAAACCTTAGAGGAGCCTGAGCTCATCCCTGGCAGGTTATTGGTCATTGCAAGCATAGTGCATGCTGAGAGCTTGTATATAAATACACGTCCCTCTTCTGCTCTAGCAGCTAGACATTGGAGACCACTGGTTTTGATCACTGCCCCCAAGCTGAAGGACCTGGTGTTTCAGCCCCGGCAGTGAAGATCCGTGCCTGATGCTGGCAGCTCACTGAGGCTTCCTTAGTGCTTCTAAGGATTTCTTGATCTGCTTCTCCCTGGGGTGCTCCCCTTCCAAGGATGGGACATGATTTCACGTGTCTGAGCTGGAGCCCTGAGAGATGGCAAATTTAAAGCTTGACACATTACAGAAGTTGTTTTTTTTTAAATATAATTTTGACATCATTCTGGGATGGACTTTTTCCTAAGCTTTCTCAAGTGCGACATCCTGGCCACAATTCTGGTTGCAAGTGTTTTTAAAACCTTTCACTGTTGGAGCAACTGAGATCCTCGGGGCCAGGCCCTCACGAGTTCCAGGGAGGCCTGAATCCATCAGGCTAGTGCCAGCAGGTGTAGGGGTGTCCTGCTGGTCACAACTCCTGGGACCTGGTGCCGACTTCCAGCTACTGCAGTGTTGTCATGTCATGCAGATAAAAGCACTACAAGAAGCAAGGGGGCAGAGAGTGCTCCCCGCTGTGGCAGGGGCACCACAGCAACTTTTCAGACATTTCTTGGGGACGAAGAATAAGCTTTCTGTTGTCTTCTACCCTGGCATTTACTGCTGGGAGAGCTGCCTGTCCTTCAGAAAGGACCCTGATGGCTTGCTGATGTGTGCTGGGGAGCAGAGCTGGCCAGAGGAGTAACCAGAGTTGCTTCATGTCACATGAGGTGGAAGAGGAAGGGACATGCTGCCCCAGTTCCCAGCCTTGCTCCCCACCTTGGGGAGGCTGTGCTCAGCAGTGCCCATGTCCAGATCTGGTCTTTTTACTTTCACAGGGGAAGAAGGCAAATGTCATGAGGGCAGCCAACAAGGGTGCCAAGGTGGCCGAGTGTGAGACCACCCTGAGAATGGCAGCACGAGGAGAGGAGGCACGGCTCTAGAGCTTGTGACTTTTCCAAGGGTGTCTCATGTTATGGAGGTAATGCTGTGTGGTCTTTCCCTGCTGTGGGCAAGGAGACCCATCACAGGCACATAGATACTGTGCATTTGTGCTGTTGGTCTGATGCTCCCTCAGATTGCCTTTCCCATTGCAGGGAAAATTTCTACTTCAAACATACATTGAGCCTAAACTGATGCAGTGGTGTTATCTGCAACCTACTGACATTTTCTCTCTGTGTCTCAGGCTGGGGAGTGAAGAAAGAGGGATGTTTGCCTGTTAACACACATGCTTGCCTTCAGCTGTTACGCACATTTAATTTCACTGCCAGGGTAAATCTCCCACATCTTCTCTGCGAGGGTAAAGCTCTTATATCAGCCCTGCATAAACTTCTCTCCTTTACCCCACTCTTCCACACCTTACATATGCTTGAAATACCTTTGTTTAAATATCAGCCTGGAAGGAGAGGTTTGCTACTGATGGAATTGGTTTTCTTACCAAGGACACCATTGCAGCGGGGCTGAACTCATCAAGGAGGAACAAAAATTTTTGAAGAGCATCCAGGAAAGGATCATTGTGAAGTGACCTCTGTCCCTCCAAAGGCCTGAGGTACGTGGAAAAGCTAATGAATTTTTTTTCTTGCTTGTCATTGTTGTAGAAGTCTAGCCAGCTTGGAGTCTCATAACTGCCTCATGCAACCCATCTGGAGATCCAAATATCTCCAGCATTTGTTATGTATGCACTGATGTTCCTTGCTGCCTTTGCCTGCTCTAGAAATGTCAGGCTACACACCATGAGAGTCCCGTGATGTGATATGAAACCTCTATGCAAACTGCGAGCAACTGAAACCACACTGCACCAGCACAGGCTGTTCATGCAACGCTTCCAGTCCTGCAGGAGTTTTCAGAATGGCTTTCTCTCACTTCTCTTAAAACCGTCCATGCCCCCACAGTCAAAGACTCATGGGCTAGATCTACAGCTGTCACGTGGTCAAAATTGATGGGTGCATGCCAGATCTACACCAGTTTATAGGTCTTCAGGTTGAGTCTTCCCACAGCTCCCCAGATGTGTCTCACTGGTCCCCTTGGACATGTCCTGGGCTTCAGCCTGGGGCAATTACCTGAATACCAAGGCAGGTATGGAATTAGATGTGGTTATATTGGCTCTTTCAGGGATGCAGGTTAGGCTCCCATAGCCCTAACTGTATCCTTTGATGTCTGAGGGACGTGGAAAGACTTCAGTTTTTGGAGAGGAGGAGTCTGATAGGGAATACAAACAAGGTTTGCTAAACCACAGAGGCAGTGAACAGGGAGTTGTTGTTCAGCCAGCCCTGCAGCACAGCCACTGTGTGACACTCACTGAAACTCCTACACCTCTTTGGAAAGAGGAAGCACGTCTTCATGCAGCAGGTCCTGGACGCCTGGCCCTTGCTGCCCCCGGGGAGGCAGCAGCACCCGCAGGCTCGGGCAGGGTGAGAGGCATTCAAGGACAGCAGGCTCAGGAGTGGGGTACTCGAAGGGATGGGAAGTGCCCTCTCACACCCTTGGCCCCGCAATGATGGGCACTGTGGGAGGATGGTGGGGGCAGACCCCAGAAGTGGTCGACCCCGTGTGCTCTCTCCCATGGCCATGGTGGGAGACCGGATTAGACAGCTCATCGGTGTGTCCTGGACAGGCGTTTCCTAGGTGTCTAATCCCAAGGATTAAAGCCTTGAGAGAAATCTCCCTCTCTCTGAGCAAAACTGAGGATTTGGAAGCTGAGAAGTAATACTGACAGAGGGCATTATCAGGAGGTTAAATATGTGAAATCACACCAGCATCCTCGATTTTTCTGCTCCTGATTTCTCTGCTGTGGCAATGTTCAAACTCAAGCATGTCCTGCTGGGTGATGTCTCATCTTTTCCTGCTGCAACACAGAGGTTGTAGTTTGTGGCTGAGGGCCCCACTGGTGGCAGCGACCCAGCGAGAACCAAACAAGCTGAAACCTCTGATTAATAATGCCCCTGTGGGGAGGACATACCTAACCATGCCCTGGAGAGCCTTAACTGCCTGGTGGCAGCTGAGCAAATGCCAGTGTGCCGATGGGGGTCTCAATCCTTTATCTGCTCACCTACATTTGTGGAAATACAGGATATAAGTAAAGGAGACCTTAATATAGCTGAGACTGCTACCCTCTCAATCAAATTTCATTGCAACTTGAAGAGAGGGCAGGGAGTACACACCCATGGGGATGGACAGAATGCTCTCTCAGGCCTCTTTACTGTGGAAACCAGCCTAGAAATAAACCTCAGCTGGAGTGAGGCTTCATCCAGGGGTGCTTTTGAGGCTGGCAGCTGCAGGGTGGCTGCTAACACCTCGCTGCACTGCTGGGGTGGCACTGCCTGCCTGCTGCCAGATCCATGCCAGACAGGCAAGTGATTGCACTGACACACACGCGCGTGTGCAGGCTGCAAGGAGTGGTGCAGAGAAGATGCTTCAGCTGCCAAGCACTTGATTAGATGTCTCAGCCACGAGGTGCTGGAGGGGAAGGAGAAACCCCGCCATGGGGCAGAGAGCCCCAGCAGCCAGAGGCAACGTTGGCTGAACCTCAGCAGAGAGACACAGATGTTTGTAAAGCAAGGCTGAAGCATCTGCAATCCCCAAACAAGGAGGGAAGAGTTATCCATGCTCGTGCCCGTAGGTTGCAAGGTCGGGGCATGGGAGAGGTAAGGTGGCCACACCCTGAGGACATGGCTGTTGGGGCTGGGGCCACAGACTTGGGCTGCCTGTGGAGGAGGAGGTTGGGATGGTGCTGCCTGAGGACTGCATATAGGGAGGAGAGTGGCATGGCTTGTGTACGAGTGGGCTGGGGCTTTGTGCTCCCTGGCCATTCAGGCAGCAGCAGCAGCTTGCGGGGCAGACTCTCCACCACGCAAAGCCACCTGGTCGGGCTGACAGACTTGGGAAAAGCCCTCAGAGTAGAGAGCAGGGTTTGGTGATGCAATGCCCTGCATGAGTACCTGGACTGGAGGGAAGGTGAGGACACTGGCTGGGGGAAAGCAAAGCTGAGCGGGCAGCTCTCTGCCAGACAGCTCACATATTCAGGCTCAAGCAGTAAGTCCCCTCCTGGGGGTCTGGGATGTTGGTCCCAGCCCTGTTTTCCAGAGGGGCTCTGCTCGCTCAGCTCTCCCAGGCTCCACGTTGCAGTGGCGTGCCTGGAACAGTGGCGTCATGGTTTTAAATAACATGTGGGTGAGCTCAGCTTTTGGGCATAGACGAGAAACGGGTGGGCTTTCTGCTCTGTAATTTAAAAGCTGACTTGTTTAGCTGTGACTGCATCACCACCAGCTGGGAGCACCAAAGCCCATGTGGCTGTTTCTAGGTCAGCAGTTTTCTGTCCTTGCTGTGCGGCTCCCTGGGGACGGCTGTCCTGCTCTTCAGGGTCTGAGGTACCTGAGTCTGCTGTCTGTTGGCAGTCCTGCTGATGCAAGGGCATGTGTCCTCCACTGGGAAGCACCCTGGGCTCCACAGAATCACAGAATCATCTAGGTTGGAAAGGACCTTGAAGATCATCTAGTCCAACCATTAACCTAGCACTGACAGATCCCAACTACACCATATCCCTCAGCGCTATGTCGACCCGACTCTTAAACACCTCCAGGGATGGGGACTCCACCACCTCCCTGGGCAGCCCATTCCAACGCCCAACAACACATTCTGTAAAGAAATGCTTCCTAATATCCAGTCTAAACCTTCCCTGGTGCAACTTGAGGCCATTACCTCTTGTCCTATCACTTTTTACTTGGTTAAAGAAACTCATCCCCAGCTCTCTGCAATCTCCTTTCAGGTAGTTGTAGAGGACGACGAGGTCTCCCCTCAGCCTCCTCTTCTCCAGACTAAACACCCCCAGTTCCCTCAGCCGCTCCTCGTACGACATGTGCTCCAGACCCTTCACCAGCTTCGTTGCCCTTCTTTGGACACGCTCGAGTAATTAAAAAAAAACTTTTTGTAGTGAGGGGCCCAAAACTGAACACAGTCATCGAGGTGCGGCCTCACCAGTGCCGAGTACAGGGGTAAGATCCCTTCCCTGTCCCTGCTGGCCACGTTATTGCTGATACAAGCCAGGATGCCATTGGCCACAAGCGGTTGAAAACCTTTAGCTTAGTGGGGAAATGCCTAGTGCTTGCTGCGTGGCACAGACCCACCCTCAGTGCAGGACGGACCCCACGTCACCCTGGGTTATGTATGGTTGCATTTTTACTTAGAAGGCCCACACAGGTCAAGCAGCCTCTCTTCTCTTTTGCCGGGTGCACTGTTTTCCCCCAGGGCACCACTGCCTTCTGCACCCCTCCCCAGCCCACAAGCCCAACGAGGAAGATGTTGAGCTGCTTGCTCTTCTGTCTGCCTGCCCATCTCTGCACCTCGTGATGCTGTTTTTCCAGGCCAGCCCCGCAGTGCTGGGTATTGCGTTACCCTTTCAGGCTGTCGCTGGAACACCTTGGTGTGGCTTCCCAGGCAGCTTGGTCCTTGGGATGGCACAACCTCCTCCTGCGTCTTCACCAGCCTCTGGCACAGTCCTGCTCAGAGAGAGGTCTGGGAGAGGATCACTGCTGTGGGGGCCCCAGATATCCATGGAGAGCCTGGGGAGCCCTGTGGTCAGCAGGAAGGGCCCATTCTCCCCATGCCTGGGCACAGGCAAAACTCTCCTAACTGGCTGAACTGCCACCAGCACTGAAACTCCCCCCCATGCTCTGGTGCTCCTTTGCTGGCATTCGACATGGAAATGATTCTGATTTATTCTGCAATAATAGGATGAAATGGTGCAAAGGAAAATTTTACACTGAGGATCGAGATAAATTGCCCAGAGCAAAGTCAGCCAAGAGAGGGGAGGGAGGAAACTCCGTTGCTCTGGTCACTCAGGGACTGAACTGCACTGGAAAATAAAATGTTGGAAAAAATGCGATGCTGGCCGAGGAGCGTTGGCTGAATTAAAAGGGGTGGGTGCTGACCTTCTCACAGCCTCTGGGGTTTTACTAGCGGTTAACGCAGGGCCTCCCAAAACCTCACACCCCTACTTGCCCCCCCTGCCCCCCTGCTGCCAGCCAGCTCCCGAGGGCCCCATCAGAGCTTGAGCTGGGGTCGGGCTCCCGGAGGGTTTCTGACAGTCTGGCACCATCTGCTGGGGTTTCCCGGGAAATAAAGCGGGTTTAGGGGAGGCGGTAGTGCCCCAGGACAGCAGTCTGAGAGCTGGGGACAGCCAGGCAGCAGTGGTTTCCCGGGGGCTTGTCCCCATTTTGGCTCTGCCGGGGAGGCAGAGATCACCCTCTCCTCCTCCTGGTCACTACTTCGCAGTCACTGTGTCCTTGGTACCACGGTGGCAAAGGTGACTGATGACCTGTCTTTACAGACCCAGGGCCAGCTTCCAGCTCTGGCTGATCCATGCATCACTGGTTAGCCTGGTTTAGCTAAGGGGCTGGGCCCAGCCACACACAGCCCCTTTGCTTTGGAAAAGGATGCCTGCCTTTTCTCCAGCCTGGCAAGGTCAACCTTCTTGCTACTGAGTTTCCCTCGTATCCTTTCCCTTTCTCCTTGCCCAAAGGTGGTGGTTGCTCCTGTCCCGGTACCTGGTTTGCTTCCCAAAGCACTCTTGATCTGTGCTCCAAGGCTGTGCTAGGGTGGGAAAGCCAGCGCCAGTGGGAGGAAGGTCCTGGAACAGACAGAAGTGCACCGAGGCAAGTGCTTCTGCATCCAGATGAGCCCCTGCCGGGGTGTGCTGGGTCATTGCATTGCTCCCTCAGGGAGGGTTGAGAAGAAGTAGCAGCAAGGCGAGCATGCTTCGAGGCCCCTTGAGGAGCCCATTCCTGCCTGCACAGTCTGGCAGCGTGGGTCTGGGCATGGCTGTGCTTGCAGAAGCCACTGTCATCTCTAGTGCCTTTACCCTGAGGTAGCTGGGCAGCAAGAGGAGCTCCCTGTTGTAGCTATGCTGCCCCTTTCTGGTTTAGCCCACAGCTCCAGGATGAAGCTGTGCCCAGCGCCAGCCCCTGCCCCACACAAGCAATAGGCAAGAGATGTCCTGGATTCACATGTACTTGTCCTTACTAGGGGCTCCAGTGGAGGAGAGAGGGAGGGAGATGGAGAAAGGCAGAAGTCTGCCTCCAGCAAGACAGTCTGCACAAATGGACTGGCTTATAAATTAATTTATATTGAAATTGGCCTATAATGAGAGAGTTACTGAGAAAAAAGGACTGTGCACTGCAAACCACTTAGGAATCTGAGATCTTGGTGCATTACGCAAAGCCAGGGGGGAAATGCTGGGTCCTGTGAGCAAAGGCATCACAGATTGCTCTGAGCGGTGACAGGCAAGCTAAGACCAGTTATGTTGCCTACCCCACAGTCCTTCACTGGCCCTGGGTGCCTTCCCCAAAGAGCATTCCCCTCCTCCAATAAAATTGCAAGAGCATTGGGCTCTTGAAACTGCCACTAAATGACATCATTAAAAACGGTTTTATTTCAAGGCAGCTTTTACTAGCAATGGTTCTAGAGTTAGCTCTCTGAAGAAATATGGTAGTTTTGAGGTTTTTCTTTCTAAAAATAAAGCAGTCTCCCAAGCCTACTGCTGTGGTTGGGCTTTGTGCTTACAGGCTTCTGTCGACAGCTTGCTTAATGAATGAAGATGTGAGGGAAGAAAAGCTTTTCAGTGAGGAGGCTGTATGCTTCCCAGGGCTGGAATGGTAAACAAGACGTAAGCAGTGATTGAAAATACAACATCCTCCTCTCAATACTCCCTAACACATGCAGAATTGATTTCACCTTCTGAAATCCTTGAAACTGGTGAAGAATTTGGTGCGCCTCTATGCATGTAACCCATAGTTATCAGTTTGGGAAGCATGCAAAGATTCGGGCTTGTCTGAGTCATGTACAGTTGGTAGGTGTGGGGAAAGTTCAGCCTATGATATTCCTTCTCCCAACAGTAATCTGACCCCCAAAACTGTCTAGAAACCATCTTCCCCCAGCAGCTAAACTCCACCCTAGTGCTGCCTTTCTGAGGTGCAGGGAGAAATAAGCATTTCTCTGCTTTGAGTCTGAAATGATGTCAGGTACCATCTTCAGCTTTGAACGTGAGGTGTTCACGCTGTCTTGTCGTGGCTTGTGCCTCGCTCTGGTGCCTACAGCTGAGGGGACGAGGGATGGAGACCAAGCAAGCTCACCAGGAGGGTCTGTGCTTCCCCCATGTCTCCCTACTGCCTCATTCCATAGTAAATCCGCTCTTTACATGAGGGAAAGCCATGCTTCTCTGGAAAAGCTCAGCAAGCCTGGCCTCTTCCCAGCCCAGCATGCCACCAGCATGGCTGGTGTCCTGCTCTCCTTGCCTGTGCAGAGCTGCCACTCCCTGCAGGGCTGCTGCCTCTGGGAAGCTGCTGCCTTTCCCGCAGTCTGACCTGGCGTTTCTCTTCCTGTGTTGGGAGCATATTAGCATATTTTCTCTCCTTACTGTCACATGCAGCTGTAAAATATGCTCTCAAACAATTGGCCTGGGAGCTTCCAGAGACCATTAATAGAGAGAGAATGTTTTTCTCTCTATATATAAAGAAAATCAGTCTCAATATTCAGCTGGCATTGCTGAAAGGCTTGCAAACCTCCTCTGTAATGGGGAAGAAAAGTCTTAGGCAATGGGAAGAAATACTGAGCAAGGAGTAAGAGCCAGGAGGAACTGCTATAGCATCTGTGCAAGCAGCAGCCTGTGAAGACCCAGCGCAGCTCCTATGTGCAAGAGGCACCGAATGCTCTGACCTCCCAGCTCCCCAGCGCTCACTGGCACCGCTCCTGTCCCTCTGCAGTGGTGGGCTCGTGGGGCAGCAGCAAACCTCCTGAAATGACTGCTGGGGCCTGTTTCCCCAGGGGGTACAGAGTACAGACAGAGATCAGCTTTCTGGAGTAATTTTTAAATGAGTTCTCCCATCAAAAATGGTTCTCCAGCTCATGCAGGATAAAAGGGGACCTGGAGGACGTTGGTGTGCATTGACCCAAAAATGCACATCAAAGAGAATGCACTTGGTATCAGCCAGAAACCCTATAGAAATGTCTTTGCAGACATAAACCTCCTGTGGATAGATGTGAACAACCAAATTTCTCTGGCTATTACCTCTCCTGGGAATATCTGAGATCACACTGAGGCATGATTTTTTCTTTTTCCTAGAAGTGCAGCACATCTGTGTTTTCTGCTGAGGTCAATTAGAGCTATGGGAGATCAGAGGCTGATGAAAAATGAGTGCCTTGCTATTGTCTTGCCTCCTGAAGTAGTGATTCTTTGATTTCTGGGTTATAGTAAAGCATTTACTTTAGTCACATGAAGAGCTCTTGTCTGCTCCTGCCTCTTCCCCAGGGCGAGGAGGCAACCAGCTGGCTAGATCCCCTCCTGAAGGAAGACAAAAGGATGGAGCTGGTTTGATTGGCCACCTTTTCTCTACTCATTCCCTATGTAGAAGCATGTCTTAGAGGGCATGATCCTGTCAGTTGCCCAGGCTTGCTTGCCCCATGGGTGCTTGCCCATTGCCTCCTGGTTTCTTAGCATCTGCAGATGCAACTGGAGGCCCATGGCCTTGCAGTACGCATTGGTGCAGGAAGCACTGGTGCTGCACTGCTATTTCCACTGTTTTTTGGTACAGGAGCTAATGCCCAGGCTTGTCTCAGCAGCTCACTTTCTTGCTAAATGGCTTGACCCCCAGGAGCACTGCCCGTGTCTCTCCTGGCTATTCTCCCAAGAGCTGCCTGCCTCTCTGCAAGGCTTGTCAGTGCTGGGGCAGGGGACGAGGGAGGCAGGGATGGAGTTGCCTCACTGCTGATGTGACTGATCTCAGGGATACAGATGGGCACAGCTCCGATCTGCCTCCCGCTCTGGCGTCCAGCAGCACCTGGAAGAACAGAGTCCTCCTCCCCCCAAACACCAAGGACCAAGCAACGCTCGGTGCTCAGCTTTCACTGCATCCTCCTGCTCCCCCTTCGGAGGCTGCCGTGTTTTTGTCACTAGGGGAGAGCCAGGCAGCTGTTTGCTGTATGACAGCGCCTGGCTGACATCCCGAAGTGTTTTGCCGCTTTCTCTCCCCTCCCAACAGATGACTGGGATTATTTGGCTGAAGGAGGTTTTTCCCAGCACTGGCCTCTCTGGTGGCAGCCTTAGAAAGGGGTCATCTGTTTGGCAGTGACAGAAAGGCATCACCTTCCCTAGCACTGATACATCCAACGGGGCAGTCCCTTGGCTGGCATCAATCTCCCAAATTCCCCCAAGATCCGAGAGGCCCCTGGACTGATGCCAGGTTGGGAGCTGCCACCTTTCTGCCCAAGGACGCATGCGGTGCGTGCTGAGGGCCTGTCATGGTGGTGCAGAGGGCTTGGTGCTCTGTCTCTTCCAGACAGGCAGAAGGTATCCTGCGGGCTGTGGGGAGCCCCTGGCAGCCAGGGGCAGGTGGGACCCAGAACTTCTGGGACAGCCAGGAGAGGCAGGTCCCCTGCTGCTGTGCTCCAGCTCTGCCTGGGGTGAGAAAGGAAGTCGCTGGGAGGTCACTCAAACCTCAGCAGAAAAGGGGTCTCCGGCATGCCAGAGTCAATGGTGGAGAAACTACACACTCACAAAGCATTTCTGAGAAGTTCCTCTGCTTGGTGTCGTGCAAGGAAAAAGTCTGGAGGACGTGTAAGAGGTCTGGTTTTGGCTAGAGCCATGTATGGAAAGCTGGAGCTGCGGCTCCTACAGTTAAACCCAAGAGACAGGAGAGAATGTCTTTGTGGTTTGGGAGCATTTTAGGCAGGTTTTGTCCTATTTCGTCTCCAAGTTTAGTGACTGCGGTATCTGCAGGCACAGAAGGAGAGCAAAGCTTTTTTCTTGCACGCACAGTGCTGGCAGGGGCCGTGCTCCTCTGTGCTGGCCCCGTGAATCGTGCCCACACCCCTCTCCTGGGAGAAAGGGGCCCCTGCAAGTCAAGAGCGAGCTGACTGCATCTGCGAGCTGTTGGTGGTGTGCAGCGGGGGTCTCGGCTGGACCCCCCGCTGCTGCGTGGGATGCCAGCAGGAAACTTAACCAATGACTCTGCCTGGGAGCTGGCTTGTGTCACCTCAGTATCACGGCACCGGGGGCTGCCAGGGCTCCAGGGCTTGGCTCTTCCCTCCACTTTTTCTTGCAGTGGCTGGAGGATGATATCAGCGTGTGACAAGCTGATCCAAATGGCCACAGATTGGACAGGTTTCAACACATGTTTTTAATGCCTCACAAATCCTCCCCTTCACAGTGTTCTAGCCACAGCTGCCTGACAGGCTTCCCTTCTACACATCCACGGAGACTTGCCCATCTCGTGTTCACCCAAGGAGCGCAAAGCATGTGACTGGAAGAAGCAGCAGACTAGTTTTTTTTTCTCTCAAATGCAAACGAAAAGCAGCAACACTGTTAGTAGCAGACGGCCTCTCTGCGGCTTAGCTCCCCCTCTCGATCCTCCAGCTGATGCATGAGATGAGCACCTGGTGAGGGATGCCGGAGTTTGGACACCTGCTTGGCCTTGCTGCAGCCTGCTCCTCTGCAGCCTTTCCCTTGCACTGCCGCACCATAGCTGGCACCCAGAAATGCCCATAAAAATGGACAAAGATGTGTTGTTTCTGTGCTTGGGGCAAAGTCAGGGAGCATGCAGCATGGTCTGTCACACATCTCCCCGTGCTGTGCTAGCCACGTGTCAGCCCAGTTTCCCCCTGAATGACAGTGTTCAGACAGCAGAAATGCAGAGGAGAATTTCATCTGCTGGCAGGGTCTTTCCGGGGCTTTTTGCAGAGGGTTTAGGGGCTGTACCTGCTCCCAACTGGCTAGGGAGCCTGTTGATCTCTAGAGTTGTGTCTCCTTTTGCTGTGTCCTGGTGACATGGTGACAACGTGGCCAGACTGTGCTGTGGTGCTGTTCAGCGTTGTGATGTGGGGTAAGGGCAATGCTTTGTGTGTGCTTCTGGGGTAAAAGCAGGAGAGGGGGAAAACCCCAGCTCCTGTGAAATACTGACGGCTCAAGGTTAGGTAGGTAGGACAACTGAATCCCTACCTCACCTGTGGGTGCTGGGTGTGGCAGTACCCCAGACTCTTTTTAAAAACCCTGACCTCTCCAGCAGCTTCTAATCGATCTAAAGGGTGTTTGGGGTTGTAGCCTGATTGGGGGTAAAGCATCTGCTTGCTAATCATTCAGAGCTACGTCAAGGGAGATTTAAACTAGATGATGGGAAACATTTCTTTACTGAGAGGGTGGTCAAACAGTGGAACAGGGTTCCCAGAGAGGTGGTCAGTGCCCCATCCCTGTCAGTGTTTAAGATGCGTTTGGACAGTGTCCTTAATAACATCCTGTAACTTTTGGTCAGCGCTGAAGTGGTCAGGCAGTTGGACTAGATGATCATTGTAGGTTCTTCACAGCTGAAATGTTCTATTCTAATGTGCTCATGCACAGAGAGAGCAGTGGCTCCCTCCAGGCAGAAGGCACAGCTCTCCTGCCATGGTCTGGGAGGGCTCCCTGGGTGCCTGATAACTAAAATAGCACCCCTAAGTGGTGCAAGGGCTTGCTTGCTGGCCATCTCACATGGTATCCTCCCCTCTCTGTGGGACAACGCCGGAGCCAGAGCTGGTGCAGAAGCTGGGCTGTGACAAGGTAAATTGTGTGAGCGATGCTCTCTTTATAGGCGGTTTGTGTCCAGGTGCTGGAGAAAGTAGAGCTGGGGAGGAGACTTGGAGACAGGAATAGGCAACCGTGCCCCAGACTAGTGACAGACTGGCCCTGAGGCAGCTCACAATTGAGGGACTGCCTTGCCTGCCAACCCACAGCAGGGAGTGTCCCCCTGGGAAATGGGGCCACGTGGTGGGAAAGGGATATTTGCCAACTGGAGTTTACACTGTGGTAGAGCCAGAGAACAAAAGCTTTGGGGAAGGGATGGATGAAGTTAAAGGGCAGCAGGGCTGCTGGCACTGCTTTTGGCTCAGCGGTGCTGGAGCTCATCCTCTCTCGGTTTTGTTGATAGGCACTGTAGTTGCCAAACGCTTGCTGTGAGTGCCTGGAAAGGTGTCTTGTCCACTCCAGAAGGTCTGGAGTGGGGAGGAAGATATTCAAGGGAGAGAAATATAGCTTTAGCTAGTTAAGCAGGTCTGCCCTAAAATAAGAGCAGGTACTCTTTGAATGCCACACAACGGGTATCAACAGGGTGATGATGGGAATTTTCTTACATTTGTCACTCACCATATTATAAATGCTTTTCACTACCCTGCTGCTCAGCCAAATCACAGGGTGCTCTAAACAGAGCAGTCAGGGTACAGGGGAATATCCTCTTTGTGCTATATGGGCTGCTTGTCAGCCCCAGCTACTTCTTGTCCTTCTTGTGTTGCTGTTTCTTCCTCTTTTCTTTTGGAGGAGAGCAGAATTAAGGGTAGGGCTTGTCACAGCCTGCCTTTGGGAACAATAGATCTGTAGGGAGAAGATTCCTTATGCTGTAAAAGGTAATCGCATCTAAATAGCAAAAGAAGCAGCTTTAGTCCTTTCCAGCTATCGCCAGGGTGAGGTCTAAGAGAGCTGATAGCCTGGGGTGAGAAAGGTGTGGAGAGGAAGACATGGCTTCTGGAGGGAGGAAGGGCCTCCTGTCTTATTTTTGCATGGCTCTTATGCTAGTGTAGAAGAGTAGCCCTTAGGCCTTGGAGCCTTGAGCTTGTTATTAAACCCTAATGTACACAGCACTTCACAAAATAAGAGGATGCCCACACTGTTGTCAGGGATGAGGTCTGTAGGCTCCCATAGCGCTGTTCCCAGGAGAGGAGGGTCTCTGTGCTTCTCTTTGCCCTTGTCCTCTGCTGACCCCCAAACAAAAAACCCTCCAGCAGTGGGGGAAGGCTTTCTTGCAACAATTCTTATCCACAGGGACCAGGATTAAGCTACAGAGCTCTGCGACTCATTTACCACACTCCACCAAACAGCCTTTGGTTGGTAATAATTTTCACTTGCTGCAGTTCTGTGTTTGGAGAATTAATTGCTTTAATAAGAAGCTTAATTAGAACTGAAAAAGTAGGATAAACAGCAGAAATGTTGGATAAGCGTTGAGACCACTTCCATAAAGAGATGCTGCCCCGCCGCCCTCCAGGCAGGAAGGGGTATTAGGGCTGGGGATTGCATCACCATATCCTGCAGCTCAGTTTCACCCTTGCTGCTGCTTCTCCTAACGAAAGCCACCCAGCCGAGTGCAACGACGTGGGACAGGGAGTCTCTGCCAAGGGGAGCTCTGGTGAGATATTCTGTTTGGAAACAATATGCTTTTGCATTCCTTGTGGCAAAACAGCATTTCCAGGGAGCTCCGGCTCCCAGAGGCTTTCCCAACAGGTCATCATGTGCAGTCCCAAATTTTGTAATGTCCTGGGACTTTAGGACACCAGAGCAGAAGCAGGGGCTGCAGCCCTCCCCGTGCCACAGCGTAGTGCAAGGAGCCGCATTGGGGTGATGCACCTTTGTCACCCCTTGCCTCCAGGTTGATTTTGTAGCCTCGTCATTCTCACAGTGAAGATGAACGTTTCTGACTCCAGCTGAGTTAAAGATCTTCAAGAACAAATGGACTCCAAGGCAGAAATAGCCTATTTTCCCTCTGTCCCCCAAAACAGCTATCAGCAAGGAAAAAAAAAAAAAAACTCAATTTTCAGGGCAACTGAATCCATTCGCAAATGCATGTCAAGTTCAACAAATAGTTTGGGCTTAAATAATGGAGGTGGCTTTTTTTCAATCTAAATGTTTTATTCCCACAGTTTCTAAACAAAACATTTCACTTTTTCATTTTGAAATAATGTTCCTTTGTGAAATACGATTTTTTAAAAAAAGCATAAAGCAAAAGAGAAGCCCTGAAAATGAAGTAAGTGGCACTGAATTTTTGTGTCAAAAGCAAGGCTTTAGCCAACCCACGGTGTTTATTTTTTCCATGGTAGGTGTCAACAAGCAAACTGAAAAATCTGCATTTTTGGACAACCTGAAATTATTCCGTTTTCCACCCCTAACAGTGAGCTCAGAAATCAATTTTCACAGGTCCATTTTCTGAGCAATCTCATCGCTGCTGTCAAAATGATCTCTCTACTCTTATTTGTACCCAAAATGGACAGATAAAGAAGATTCCTGAAGTAGAGGTGCAATTCCTCTTCCTGCATCAGTCAAGCCCATTGGCATTGCTCTGACCTAAATAAGACGGATCTCTTCCTCCCTCTTCCCTCCAGGGCAGCTCACACTGCAGGTGGCGGTGGTCGCAGTATCAGTTTCATTGCCCTGAACTCCCCAGGGCCCTTATTGATTCATTAAACCTTGCAATGATGCCATGAGGTACATGTAGCACACACAGTGATTGCTTTCTCCACTGACAGAATCCTCACCTGTCAATGTGCAGTCTTTTCTCCATTCTTTTTCTCTCTCAGCCTCACTTTGCACTTGGGCTTTTCCAGCCATCGCTGTCTGGCTCCTTTCTGCCTCCGTGGGCACATCAGCTGATGGCCTATCTATCCCATGCAGTCAGACAAATCACACTGGTGCAAATTATTTTGTCCCCTTAGCATTGCTTGATTAACTTGGTTGGCTGCCACTACAGGGATGTCTCACCAGCAGACAGAGGGAGCTGATGACCCAAGTTACTTTAATTTGTTGTATCCCTTGCAAGCCTGGGGTAGCTCCTGTGGAGGACTGCCCAGGGAAAATCTCTGATAAAACCCAGCCACCAGTGAGCTGCTGTGCAGCTCTTGATCCAGCGGCTGGCATGTCCCAGCCTGAGCAGTAGCAGGGCTTTGCTTGGATGGCCTGGGGTTTTAACCGTGGCATGCAGGGTAAGTGTCAGCCGGTACTGTGGTGCACTAGCTCTGCTTTACAGGGGAAGCAGTTTATGAAACCCTTCTCTGATTTCAGAATGAACAAAAGTCCTCCTTTCTCCACCTTTCCCTCAGAGGCTCCCTAGGCAGCTGCGAGGGTCTAATCCTTGGCTATGGAGCCCTCGCTGCACAGCTCCTCTGCCTGGCACTGGTGGGTGCCTCACGCCCTGCGCGGTGAGTGCCGATGTCCTGCCCCACACACGGAGCAGGGGAAAACGCAGGTCCGTGTCCTCTTCCCTTTGTTACCAACACTTAGCCATCGGCAGCCAGAAAAGGCCCCCGCATCTTCCCACCCTCTGGCTGGCTGGTTTCGTATTTGCTTCTCCGTGGTCCTCGCTGCTGGTCCCGGTAAGCATCCCTGCCCATCTCTTACGGTCAGAGTTCCTGCAGGCAGAGGAGCTGAGACGGTGGGAATGCAAATGCAGCTGCCAAGAGAGGGCGTCGAGGCACTGTCAGTGGCGAGGCTGGCTGGGAACGGGCCCGAGGGGCTCCGAGCCCCTCCAGCCCCTGTGCCTCTCGGTTTTGCCTGTCATTCCTGCTCTGTAGACACAGAGAAAGCTTTTGTGAAGGGCTCAGCAGTTCTTCACAGCTGGGATGGCTGCACAGCCTGGTCTGCTGCAGCAGCATGTCCGTGCGAGCCATGCGAGGACCCACCTGGGCACCTGCCCACCCGGGCCTGAAATGATGGGAAACGTGTGCTCTGTTTGTCCGTGCACCCCAGACATACGTGGGTGCTCCCCGCATGCGTGTGTGGAGCAGGCTGCTGGCGGAGGGGCAGGACAGGTGGTTATCCTCCGTACTCCCTGCTCCCCGCTGGCTTTCTAACCTTTGTGGGGAGAGTGCAGGAGCAGGGTCCAGGGACAGCAGACCCAGTGTATGGGCTGGTGATGATAGGGCAGGTTTCTCCTTGCCTTTCTCTCCTCCAGCCTCAGAGACGGGGGATGTCCATGTCCTAAACCGCTCTCTGGCCATGAGCCATGGGTGTGAATGCCCAAGCCCTTTCTGTGGAGACGAGCCTTGCAGCAGCTCCAGATGCACCTTCAAGGGGGAGGGCAGGGGCTGTTGCCAGCCAAAGCACCCATCCACCTCCCAGGCTCGCGTCAGGCATGCTGGTGTTGCTCCCTAATGGAGGAAAACCAGCCAACTGCTCTTTAAGCAGCTGTCTGCACCACTGAGATGAACAGCAACGTTTATGGAAATGTATATATTGTTTAAGGTGAAGCCAGGGTCAGTGTGTACCTCAGAGAAGAATCTCAGCCAGAGCATGCAAAGCATTTGGTGTTGATTGATGAAATCTTTAACTGTCTTTTTCTTAAGAGAGATGCTGTATTTGAAAGCGAACGTTCAAAAGTAGCAAGTGAGGCTTTGCGCTTGGGGAAATAAGGACCAGGGTTTGCAAAAACAACTTGTTCTGCATCACCCAGAAAGCCACTGAGCTCTGGGGCTCTGCTTTTCTCTTTGGTAAGGGGTTGATTCTGACCCAGATGTTGGAGAAGAATGGTAGAGCAGGAAAATCTCTGGACTCTTGTCAGTAGACCACAACAGGCAATCTTACAGCATTTATCATTTCAAACACCAGAGCGTGGGATTTATGTTGGAAAAACTGTTCTGAGGTCATTCTTCAGATATAAGCACTTACTGGCTTTAAAATGGGTTTTGACAAGTGGCATATACCCACAGTGGTGGGATGTCCCCTGTGTTTGAGTGACAGCATCTGGATGTACAGTTGTCTGGCGAAAATTTACTGCTTTGATTTTTGGCCCTGAGCTTCACATTTTGGAGACTATGGGTGCCTGCGGGATGGAGGGAGAGAAACGTGAGCTAGATTAATGCAATGAGGAAGGACTCAAAAACCAAGGCAGCTGTATTTGTTGCAAGGAGAATGGATGGAGGCTAAGGAAAGCAATCACTGTTAGGAGCAAGAGAGTGATGGCATCCAATCAGAAGACAAGGAAAGAGTACATTTCGGAGCAGTAACTGGTGTTAGCTTCCCGTTAACCATAATAATAACTATATCCTGGAGTGATCGCCGAGTTCATTTAGACCCAGATACAATTATTGCATTGTGTGCAACAAGCACCCTCAATTTGCTGTGTGATATTGAGCTGGAGTCAGCTCCCTTGCAGGCTCCAGTTTCCAGAGGCTGGGCTGCTAACAAAGTGCCCTCTCACTCTCACGTGCCATCACTCACCGTGCAATCACACACATCTATATTCTCTGATAAAATCAGGGTCTTTGCAGCTAAATGCCAGGCAGTATTTCTTTTAGAAAATTCTCTTGTCTTTCTGGCAGCAGCCTGGGAGTCCCTCATCGTGGACTTGGAGCACTGCGCTTGGAAAAAAAGCAGCCTGTTTGTTCAGTCCCCTGCTCCCCGGTCCTTAGTTTGGGGCTGGGGCAGCTGGGCTCTGTTGCAGGTGCATTTTGGCTGGAGAGTCTCGGAAAATGTGATGCAGGGCACTCACCAGCTACTGGAAGCACATTCAGTAACCTCAGCAGACTTGGTGTTGCCTCTGCCAGACACAACAGAGCCCTTGGGAGTAATAAGGCTGACACACCCCAACCTTAAATTTGGACAGGCTTTTTAATAACCAGCTGAAGAGATTACAGGAATGACCTACTTGGCGGATCTGTGAAATGTGCAGAAGGCTTTGCTCATTAGAAGAGATCTGCAGGGTGGAGTTGCCCTACCAACGCCAGAGCTGCAGCCAAGCGTGCAGATAAGATGGTGCCTCCAAGGAGCTAGACTCTTGCATGTGTTTGGAAATTCCCCACGCTGCCCCTAATTCTTACACAAAATGCTTTGTGCTGAGAAGCAGGGGTGGCTAATCCCAGCCTCTAAGGCCCCTAGAGGTTTGCAAGCAGTTCAGGCTCATCTGCAAAGCCTGTGCTACATTGTGCAGCGGGCCTGGGACGTACGGGCAGGGCAACAGCATGCTGTGCCCTACAAGCCACTCCACGAGCCTGAGTGGGTTTTGTGAGTGCTGAGGCATGCCACGTTGTAATCTGGGATCCACCATTCCTGCGTCCTGGTCTTCCGTGTTGGCATTAATTAAAAGCATTTTGGACATATGCAACATCCTCTCTTTTCTACTATACAATAATTTCTGTGTGCCTGATTCACAGCCCCAAGATGCTTGAGTTCTGTATAATTGGATTCCTGCCCATCACATGGCTTCTTGGGAGATGGAGAATGCAACCTGGTACAAAGGCAGCTTCCTTAGAAGAGTTTGTCCCATGTTCTGGTGGTTGAAAGTACAAAGGCCTCAGGAGCATTACTGTTACCTAGGGACTTACCCTGATCTCGATTTTGAGACTTCCTAAAATGGGATCCAATGAAGGAGCCAGAAGGCGTTTTACAGCTTGATGAATATGATAACTCAGGTTTTCTGTGCAGTGATCAGCCTCTCTCACAGGCTGGAAGGTATAGGAAAAGGGCATTTGTGGCTCGGGCGATGGGAGCAGGTTGTCCAGCTCACCCTCTGAGAGCCTTGAATACCTGGAGCCTCTTTGACCAGCAGAGTCAGAGGTGTGAGTTCCCTCTACATTCACCATTTGCTGGGGTGCTCCAAAGTAAGCTGTGCATGACTATTGCAGTGACTCTTGAACCTCCCATGGTCTTGTGACTTTAAGGAGCATGAAGACATGCAGCTGTCTGGAGAGATAAGTGTTCAGCTTGGTGAGTCTCTTAGTGGGGAAGGAAGGTCAGAGTGAACCCTTCATGCTGTTAGTCCCCAAAGCACGCAACCATCTGAATGACTATGTTGACTGACTTGGTCCTGGTATGACCCAAGACATGACCCCTGTGCTGTCCCCATTTGGGGCAGCCTGACCTCAAATTCCTCTGTGCCCGCTGCCTGCCAGGGATGGACTTCAGGCTGTCCTGTTGCTCTGATACCTCTATGTGGGGAGATGGGACAGGCCTACCGGGGCATAGGTGGCACCTACAAGGGTTTCTCCACCCTCCCTGCTCCTCCTGCATCCTAGCTAAGTGAGTCCAAAGCAGCCCCAGCCAGCATTCAGCAGGCAGTCTGGCAGTGTGGGCAAGCAACAGCCCTGGTCCCGGGGGTCACAGCAGTGCAGGTGCAGCCGCTGAGTCCTTGGGCCAGTGACAAGGAGAAAAAGTGTGTTGTTATAAATCTACAACCTGGTCTTAATAGCTTTGGGCTACAGGCACGTAGATTAAATTTCAGCCCTATATTTCATGGAAGTCGCACAGTGGCATGTCAAGGCACTATAACAGTGCAGCCCTCTGATGGTGTGTTGGACGTCTGGCAGGTGGACTAAGTAGAGCAATGAAATAAAGCATAACAACATGTAGGCTGAAGAACGGGAGAATTTTTTAGTGGTGAGATCAGGGCTGTAAAACAGCATCTTGGGGAACTGATGGAAGCTCCTCCATGCCTGGATTATTTTTTTAAAAAAAAAAAAAAAGATTGGACAAATGCTAGATGGTGTATATTAGCCTAGTGATGTGAAAATAGTGGCAATTCTGTCAGAAAAAGGATGACAGAAGAGTATGCTGTTCCATTTTCAGCAACTTTGAATGCTGTTTACTTTGAAGAGTTAGTAGGAAGGAGGTTCGTTGTATTTTTGGGGGGAAGGGGAGGTTTCTTTGGTTGTTCGTCCTATAGAAAAAGAGTATTTTCATTCTGAAGTTTTAGCTTGTGCACTTTCTTGTGGACACAAGAGGAACTGGAGGGAGGTCACTTGTGCCCCATAAGGATAACCTCCCACAGCACAGGTTTAGACACACTCTGTGCTTAGTTGTACAAAAGGATGCCTCTCTGCGGGTGTCAGATATGGAGAAGGGGAGTGGGAGAAGGGCACAGATGAGATACCTCTCAGCTGGTGCATGGCACAAGAGTGGCTACTGCCTTGCTGGATGCCGCCCTGCAGCATCTTCCACTTGCTCTGCCTGGTTTCCTCCGTGCGTGGCCATACTGGAAAGCTGCAGCACAGCAGCAGGACTGTTTTCTGCAGCTGTGAACAGCGGAAAAAGGAAGCAACAGCCCAGTGGTTGGGATTTCCCAGACTTGTTCCCCTGTGAAGCCATCCCTGATCACATCAGCCTTACCCTTCCTATCTGCCTCTGTTTCTCAGATAGTCCCAGCATGGCTTTTCCCAGCCTGTGCATGGTGCTGCCACTTGTATCAGCCCAGCCAGGAGAGGCCAGCAGCAAGCCTTTGGCCAGTGAGCAAAGGCAGCCCTTACCCTAATACTGGCGATGAAGGGTCTTTCTCTCCAGTGATAGCCTCCTTCAGTCCACAGCCTGTTCCTGACTCTTCTCCCCTGCGTGATGACAGCAAGCCCCTATATTTTTGGATGCCCTGCCACAGCAGCTGGCTCTACCAAGCCCAGCGGCAAGGCTGTGCCCTCTGAGGGCAGCAGGGACCAGCCCCTGGCCCTACGTGCCTACTCGCCTTATGTCAGGGGTGGCACGCAAGTCCTCTGGGGTGGCAGTGGGTCAGGACCAGGTGGGAAGGGGCCAGCCCCACAGAGCCTGCCGCAGCACACACAGTGAGTGTAGTCCTGGCCATCTCTTTTGAGAAACCTGTTTTTCTCCCTGTTGATCCAGAGGTAGCATCCCTGGACCTGCTGGTCCCTGGGGACTGCCTGTGGGGCCACAGCAGAGCAGAGGAAGGCACCCCTCACCCCAAGAGGCCTGCCTGGGTGTGCGTGTTGGGGGGAGCTCAGTCCTCAGTATGAAATGACAAGCTGGTAATAAATATTCAACTTATTTAGAATTTCAAATACCAGGGGAAGGAAACCAGTAAACAAAAGAGGCCGCAATCAACATGCTGGCTAAAAATCAGAAATGCTGAACTGCAGCGATGGATATAGGAGGAACAGAAGGCGGCGAGTGGCCAGCTAGGCCTGTGCACTAGCAATTAAACCAAATTCAAGTCTGAGAAAGCAGAAACTCAAAAGGAAGCTGCTTAAGTTAGGCTCTTCTTAATGAGAGACAAATACACTAGAAAATATTGCCTGCTAACAGTATTCATAAGCTGCTCCCAAGATGTTTTGATTAAACCGCTGTTGTCTTTCTAGTGTACTAATGGTTTTTAATCTCTCTTGATGCCTTGGGGCAAAGGGGTCTACTGATCCACAGCAGCTTGGTGAGCTGAAACTTGTCCCTGGCGAATGCATCTCTCATGCCAGAATCATGGCTTTTAATTTTTAAAAATGTGAGTTTTTAGCAAAGGGAGAACCCTTAGCATGTGAGCAGGGTGTAACTGCTGTGATGCCGCATGCCTGAATATGAAAGGAGCTCCTCTGGAGAGAAACATGTACTTCTCCCCTTTCTCCTTGGGGTACGCTGAATTACAGTGCTGGCACTATTTCACTGCTGGACAAAATCTATTTGTACTGGCTGACATGGTGGGCAGGAACAGGGTGCTGTGTCTCCTGCTGCTCCTGTGCCAACCTGCCAGAAGCAGGCACAGACCCACAGGGGTTACACAAGGCAACGGCAAAGGAAGGTCAAGCCTCATCTCGGGAGCTTCGCACCCCTCTGACAGCTGTAGGGAGTGATGCTGGGGTGGTGGGTGCTGCTGGGGGACTGCTGCTACCTCTTCACTCATGCGAGGCCTCTTCTAAGTGGTGGCTGTGCTTGCCAAAGCATCGGGGGCAGAGGTACAGTGTGGGGAAGTGTGGAAATGCGGCCACGGCACAGCTGAGATCGCTGGGGAAGTGAACTGCAGGTGTTCAGCACAGAGGCTTTGTGCTGATCCCTCCCCTTTACACTTCCTTGCTTGCCACCAGTTATGGGATGGACCCAAGCCTTAACAGGGCTTCTCGTGTTTCTGAGGTTCGGCTTCATCTTCCCTGTGAGCATCATCTGGTTGTGTCACCCAGCTGGTTCACGGGCAGTGTTCCGACTATTGCAGTTTTTAGTTAGGAGATGGGATGTGAGAGGGCTGTTTTCTGGTGTTCCGTGGCCCTCATGTCACACAAGACTGCTAGGAGGGAAGCAAGTTGGTTTTGATTCCTGATGAATCGCTGTCCTTGAGCTGGGAAAGCAACACCTTTCATGCCCTAAAGCCATGCTCTGGGCTTATACCAAATTCAAAGCACACCTACCTGTCTCCCAGTGGGCAGTGTCTTTTCAGTGCTCAGCCTCCTACAGGGGTGTCTGTACCTCCCTTCCTTTTACAGCCCCCCCTGTTTTACATTCAACACACCATGACCCCTCTTTCTCAACTCATCCCAAAGCCCACATCCATCTCACTGTTCCCCCTCCATGCAACTTTCTGGCTCCTCAGTTTCTTCCCCCAGCCTCACGTTAGCAGCTTTTACAGAAAAATAACTGGGATGGGCTGGGAAGGGAGGGAAGTTTTTTCTGTCAGCAGGTACAAGGGGAAAGCTCTGCTTGCCAGGAGTTGCACAGCACACGGCGTGGGCTTGCCTTCTGCCTCCTGTCTGGGCTGGGCACCAGGGAGCATCCCTGATGAGAGCAGACAGTTCCTTCGTCCTCTGGGCACAGTAGCTGCTTGTTGCTCACAGAGAACGAAAACATATTAAAGTACGGAACTGCTGCACTAGTCATTTTCCAATTCCCCACTCAGAGAACTGGCTTCCCTGGAAAATAGGTCACTTACATAAAAAGCACCTTATTATCACACCACGGCAGTGAAGGAAAGAGATGGCTCGAGAGACACTTTCATTTCGAGCCCCTGTTCCTGGGTACTTAAATATTTCTGGAAAATTGACCCTTTGGGCTGCAATTTCTCATGCTTGTTTTCAGCCCGTAAGGTGAATTTCAGGACCTTGTTCCCCTCATCAAGCTAGATGAAGCTAGGGAAGAAAATGAGTTACATCTTAACCCTTGGGAGGGCGGTGCATCCAAACTCACTACTTTCTGTAGGGATTGGGGTGAGCCATTATCCCTGATTTTTTTATCAAGGGTGGGGAAGACTCCCAGAGGCAAATAGACTTGTATCCTCTCACCTCCTCCTGCAGTAACCCCCTGCCTCCCACCCTCCCCAGATATTTATTTGTTTTTCTCCTCGAATTCATAGTTGTGCTTAGCCCTCCCTAGGATGGGAAATAGCCAGTGAAGGGCAACTGGAGAAGGAGGGATGGGGAGAAGAGTTGATGGTGAGCCTGGGGCCCCTTAGAGATGTGAAAGGGAGCAAAGGGACCATAGGGACATGCCCTTATGAGGAAGGGAGAAGGTATTGAGTTTTCAGTAAAGGCAGCAGAGCTGAGAGAGGGGAAATGGGTGGATGGAGAGAAAGGAGGGACTCACTGAGGGCTCGTGTGGTTGGCCTTGGAGTCAGGTCTTCACGAGAGGGAAAGGGGATGTTTTGGTGAACAGCTTTGGCTTGGCTCACTTCAAAGCAGTGACAGCAAAATGCTCAGCTCTCCTCTGAAAGAAAGAAGCTCTGACTTTGGGGAACAGGCTGACTGAGAGACTCCAAAAGGCAATACCCACCTCCTTGGTCCAGGGCTGGGTGCTATGTTCTGCCTCCATTTCAACTGGGAGATTTCAGGGCTGTAAACCTGACAAGAGAACTCACGGAGGGTTTCCTCAGCCTCTCCATTTTAATGTTGCTGACTCCAACCTTGGCCAGCACCCGTTTCCCCCACGATGCTGTTCAGGCTGTGGAAGAAGGCACCTTCCTGGCAGACTTGTATGCAGCTAGGCAGGCAGAAAGGGGCCAGGGTGTGAGGGAACCCCCAGAAGAGAAAGATGAGGAGCGGGAAGTGGAAGGAGGAGTGGGATGGAGGAGGATGGGATGGAGAAGATGCAATAACGTGGGCAGACAGGGTGGGAGGACTGGGGGTAACAGCACAATGAGAAGTGGAGAGACTTGGAAGCCGGGGAGGGCAGATGGAGGAGAATGGGCCAACCAAAGAGTAGGTTGCCAGGCTCCCACCCTTACCAGTTCAGCTGCCCCATCCCGAGGAGGAGCTCGTTGCACTGGCATGCTGTGGACAGCATGGCTGCCACGCAGGGGGGGACATCCCTGCCACTGACACCTCTGCGAGAGGGGGGCAGAAGGCCTGGTGTCTTGGCACTGAGGAGGTGTTTCCAAAAAATATTAGTAATTACCTCCGCAGCAGTGGCAGCCAGTGAGCAGGAGTAATTTACATAGTAAGAGCTGGGAGATAGATGGCTCTTTAAACCAGATCTGTCATTCCCAGCTCTCTCCCCGTCTCTGATGCTTTGATGTTCCTCTTTGAAGAGCTCTCCTCGCTTGCTATTCCTCGCTCCCTTGGTGCCGCTCCAGCTCTCCAAATGCCTTTCTCTGTCTTTCTGCCTGTGTGCCTCTGCTGCTGCACTGGTACGCCTGCGTCTCGGCAGGAAGGATACAGAGTGAATGACAGCTGGCACCCTGAAAGCCAGTGCTGGCAGGGGGCTGCAGGGAGGGAAAGACGGCTTCAGCGGGCACCAAGGCATTTGTTCAGCATGAGATCTAATGCGCCATCAAGGAGGGCAATGTGAAACAATAACAGCAATAATGCCAAAGAGCTTTCAATCATTGCGTTGGCATCCGATGGGGGATCCAAGCGTTCAACTCAAAGGTACAAAAAGACCAATGCGAGTGGGGGCCTGGAGCCCAGGAGTTCCTGATCCTCCAACCCTTCAAGGGCACTGTGGGCTTTCCAGTATTTCAGTGCATATGGCTTCTCTCAATCCACCTGTGTCCCTGGTAGGTTCAAGTCAAAGGAAAGGAAAGGAGGGAGAGGGAGAGGGAGAGGGAGAGGGAGAGGGAGAGGGAGAGGGGGAGGGGAGGGGAGGGGAGGGGAGGGGAGGGGAGGGGAGGGAGGAGAGGAGAGGAGAGGAGAGGAGAGGAGAGGAGAGGAGAGGAGAGGAGAGGAGAGGAGAGGAGAGGAGAGGAGAGGAGAGGAGAGGAGAGGAGAGGAGAGGAGAGGAGAGGAGAGGAGAGGAGAGGAGAGGAGAGGAGAGGAGAGGAGAGGAGAGGAGAGGAGAGGAGAGGAGAGGAGAGGAGAGGAGAGGAGAGGAGAGGAGTGGAAAGGAAGGGAAGGGAAAGGAAAGGAAGGAAAGGAAAGGAAAGGAAAGGAAAGGAAAGGAAAGGAAAGGAAAGGAAAGGAAAGGAAAGGAAAGGAAAGGAAAGGAAAGGAAAGGAAAGGAAAGGAAAGGAAAGGAAAGGAAAGGAAAGGAAAGGAAAGGAAAGGAAAGGAAAGGAAAGGAAAGGAAAGGAAAGGAAAGGAAAGGAAAGGAAAGGAAGAATTGACTCATGTGAGAAAAATATTTTGGGGTGGTTGAAGTTTCAGGAGGGCTGGACACTTGGTGAAACAGGCCAGAGGCTCTTCTGAGTGGCAGCAGACATCAAGAAGTCTGCCACAGCAAGGACCAGATCAGAGGACCCTAGCTGTGAACAAGACACAAGGAAACAGAGAGGGGCAGATGGGTTAGAAGAGGTAAGTCTGGGGACAGTTTTATAAATGTCAATCTAGAGGCTAAGTATGGCATGGGAGACCATGCAAATGGGGAGGATAAGCCTGTGCTGAAACTAAGGCCTTGTCTATACACAGTAGTTTTACCAGATACTAAGATGTAGCTACTCAGGTGGGGTTTTACCTTGCTGCAACCCACCTCCCACCCTGAGCTCTTACATGTCAGGGTGCCAGTGACTGAGGGTTTGCATTTCTTCAGTTTAGCAAAAATCCCTTCACAAACTGCATAAACTAAACCAAAAAAAGGCACTCTAATACCAGAATTAGTGTCTGTTCAGGTTCTTATTACAGAATCACAGAATCACAGATTCATCTAGGTTGGAAAGGACCTTGAAGATCATCCAGTCGAACCATTAACCCAGCACTGACAGTTTCCAACTACACCAGATCCCTCAGTGCTATGTCAACCCAACTCTTAAACACCTCCAGGGATGGGGACTCCACCACTGCCCTGGGCAGCCCATTCCAACACCCAACAACCCGTTCTGTAAAGAAATACTTCCTCATATCCAGTCTAAACCTTCCCTGGCACAACTTGAGGCCATTACCTCTTGTCCTATCACTTATTACTTGGTTAAAGAGACTCATCCCCAGCTCTCTGCAACCTCCTTTCAGGTAGTTGTAGAGGGCGATGAGGTCTCCCCTCAGCCTCCTCTTCTCCAGACTAAACAACCCCAGTTCCCTCAGCCGCTCCTCGTACGACATGTGCTCCAGACCCTGCACCAGCTTCGTTGCCCTTCTCTGGACACGCTCAAGTAATTCAATGTCCTTTTTGTAGTGAGGGGCCCAAAACTGAACACAGTCATCAAGGTGAGACCTTACCAGTGCTGAGTACAGGGGCAAGATCACTTCCCTGTTATTAAGGGATAAAAGCTGAAAGAGGTAACAGCAGTGCTTTAGTTTCACCACTTACATTGCTGAAGGAGTAAAGGAGCCTCAGTGTGACTCTTCTCACATAAAGGAGATCCCTTGTGTGTGAACTTTGTAGCTCAATGGTGTGTTACATCTCAGGATCGCCTAACAGGTAAAGCTGGAGAGTAAACACTGCCACAGAAGCATGGACACATACAAATGTCCTGCTGCTGGATATCTCATGTGTAAGATATTTTGAAAGGTTTGTGCTTTTGAAATAAAAATTATTGTGGTGTATGACCTGCACATGCAGAAATCCTAGTTCTGTCTACTGCTTTTAGAGGTACTTAGGTCTATGTTGCCTTTGCGAGCTGCACTTGAATTTGGGCTCAGGGTCCCAGGGCCAGAAGGTGTGAAGCAGATGTTTTGACTGAAGGGACTAAGCAAGAGTTTGTATTTCTAGTGCCAATCGGACAGTGCCAATCCAGTCCAAATATCCACCTGACTAGGAGAGCACGTGTCTCCCTGCAACCCTGTCAAGAACCTCAGTCTTTTTTGGCATCACAGCCCACATATCCAAAAGTGGGCTCTGTCTTTCTAGGGCCACTTTGAAGTGCACTAAAGATCTGAGGTTTTTTAGTTCCTGAGACAGGACAGAGAGCTGCTTGGTAGCTTGCAAAAATTAAATGCAACCCTTGCAGATGAATTGCCCTGAACTGGAAACTGCCTTTGGAAACACTGGGCAGCATCAGGAAATGTTCTTGTGAGCAGCCTGTAGTTCATAAGCAAGGATCTCAGCCCTATGCAGGTGACTCAGGAACACAGATCCCTTGTGGTGAACAGAGTCAGGTGGAGGCAGTCCATGTCTCATCGCCCTCCCTGGCCATGCTTGCAGGTAGGATTTTTGTTTCTGCTCTCTGATGTAAGCAGCTTGATTGGTTTCCGTGCACCCCTGGGTTCACCAGCTTGGAGGGATAAAACCCCAGCTGCACTCTGGATGCTCTGGCTGTATTCCCTGCTGTTAGCCAGGCTGCAGGGTGCCATCGCTATTTCTCAGACCCAGGCTTGTGTAGTTTGCTGGCTAAGCTGTGCTTGCAAATGCAGCAGAAGGGCTGTTTCCCCTTCCGAATCTTTCTTCTGGCACAAAAAAAGTGCTGCTTGACCACAGGTGGTTAGGCACAGTACAGCCAGTCACCATGGAGGTCAGACACCGTGGTGGTTTGTGGAGGTGGGTGAGGAGCACAGGCACTAACAATCAGCAGGCTTTGAGCTCTTTGGGTTTCCTTTTTATTTTCTAAATAAGGACTGTTGCAAGAAAAGGGGGCGGCGGTTGTTCAAGTGTGTAGCTGTACTCATTAGCACAAAAACCTGCCATGCTCGGAGACTGCTTTAATCAAAAACCATGTCAGGTTTCACCTACAGGTTAGGGACCCTCTGTCTGCTGCTGACACTGCAAATTAACTCCAGCCTGGTACCCAGGGTAACCTGTTCTCCAGCAGAATAGGAATCCATGTGGCAGAGCAGCCAAGGGGGAAGTGGCCCTTTGTCTTGTGCAAGTCAGGAGCCTCAGGAGCTTGATTTTCTCTGCTGCGGTGTTGGGACAAAACAAGCGCAGAATCTGGCCTTGCGGTTTGACCCTGGAGAACAAAGGCAAGCTGCAGCATCATAATGTAGCATCTCCTATTCCTACCATTACGCCTCGGGGCCAAACGACATCAGGCTTGTGTTAGGAGCAATGCTTCAGGAGAGGCTCACGGGAACACCATTTCTCACCAATGGTCCCTGCTGGGCCTGGTGAGGGTCTCCCTGGTGAGGGGCTTGTGGCAGCATGGCCAAAGAGCTTGTGGCACTAGGAGGGAGCTACAACATGGCATCCTCCTTGCTTTTCTCACATTTTTGCTGTGGCTTGTTCTCTCTTTCCTTTGGGTTGCAGAAGACCAGGGAGTTGTGCCCTTGGTGGGAAATAAAGCTCCATGTCCTGGACTCCTGGTGCCACCTGTGAAGCAGAAGGCTAGTCCCTTCCTGATGTGTGCCTGATGCTTCATGTGCCCACAGTCACTCAAGCTGATGTTAAGGAAGGGAGATGGCTTGCTATAAACAGGTTGGTGAAAGAAAAGGATTATCCTTCCTCTTGTGAGTATTAGTGAATAAATGGGCTGTGAGCACTGCCAAGTATATCTACAATTCTTAGAAAAATGAGCACTCATTGTTACCTCACTTTAATCTCCTCTCGCCTTTAGTGATTATCTTCTCCTTGGCCATTGCAGACTATCTGACTAGCAATAAGTATGGCTTACTCCACTGTTCTGGCTCAACATTAACTGTTAATGATGTAAAGCTGTATTAAGCCTGAGCTGCTCTGATCATCTCATTCAAAACATCCCTTGAATGCCATGGAACAATTTTCTCTATTACAAGCTGTTGGTCAGTGGATTCATGCCTTCTTTGTCTTCCCATTTTGGTCTTGAAAAGAAAATTTTGAGCTGAAAACTGTAGCAGTGTATGTGTTGCAGGTACAGAAAATGCCCAAGACACACACTGACCTTCACAACACACAGTGTTTTCACAAAGCTTGCCTAGTCTTTAGAGGTCATCCTGCATTTTCAGCAAGGATAGAGGGCCAGGCCCCCAGTTGGCATAAATCAGTGCAGCCTGCCTGAGAAGGGCTGAACTCTTCAGCTAAAAATTTGCTGAATAGTTTTTGATAGAGGTCTGTAAAATCAGAAGCAGCATAGAGAGGGCAAGCCAAGGAACGTACATTCCCTAGCTGTTGTCCTACAAGAATAAAGGGGCACCAGCTGAAGCTAGCATGCTGGATGTTCAAAATAACAGCGAGCGATTCCTAATACAAGGTGCCATTAATCTGGGGAACTCCTTGCCACAGTATGCTATGGGTTTATGTTTGCATGGTTCAAAAAAAGCGTTTGAACAAACTCATGGAAAAAAAACCTCCTAGGGCTATCAAACACAAGAAAAACATGCCTTCTTGCTCAGACAGCCCCTGAGCCACAGGTTATGAGAAACCAGGGAGGAATACATTAAAAAGGGGATCTTGGACTAGCTAGAGCACAGAAAAACAGGTTAGCAAAACCAGCGTGGGAATTTTAGTGTGTGGCAGAAGGTGAAATAGTAGAATAACCTTCCTACTCTTCCCAGTTTTAGGATGATTTTAAGGAAACAGTGGCACTGTACAACTAAAGCAGCCAGAAATTTCTCCCGCTCCCTGAGATGGATTGCTCAGGCAACCACCAGACATGTTATCTGGGGCTCGCTAGTCCATCACCACAGACCTGGGAGAGCATCCCTGGCCACAGCAAAGATTTCTTGCAGGCTTGGTGAGGAGGAGATGAGGTTCAAGCCATCCAGACTCCCCCACTTCCTTCTGGGAGAGGACAGCAGGAAAGAGTGTTGATATAACAGTGGAGGAGAGGAAGAGGAAGGCAAGGCAAAGTCCTCCTAGGCAGGGACTGCAAGAGGGAATAAGCCACTGGGCTATCTGTGATATTGCTCTCCTCCTGAGCAGGGTATTGAGAAATCTTAGCACCCAGTGGGCCAGAAAGCAGCAGCCTAATGTTAAGGGATGAAGAAGAAGGGCTGTGCACAAGGACAGGCTCTACACTTACTGTCACCCTGTCATGAACTATCCAGAAGTGAAAATTCTCCTGGGGCAAAAGAAAGGTGAGAAAACAGAGGTGTTCTCCCTTCCTGAGCAGGTCTGACCACCATATGGTGGTGAGAATTATTGTCACCATAATTAATTCCTTCTTGACACTGCTCTGGCAGATGTCCTCACGTCTGCAGGAGTAGGGCTGTCTTCTTAGCAGCTGCAAAGAAGTGGAGTACGAAATAAGTGGCAGGGGGTTTCCTTCTGTTTTGGCTTGCATGAGAAAGAAGCATTTCTCGGAGGCTGAACAGACTGAAGTCTGGCCCTGCAGGCTTTCTGAGGGACAGGGCCTCCCTTTTCCTCCACTGTCACTCCATCTCTGCATTACACCAAGGTTGCTGAAGTTGACACTTGCATGTGAAGCAACTTGTGCGTTGCAACAAGGAAAGTGAGCCAAAGCAGAGCACCTATCTCACGCAAACATGACCTTAGTGTCCAGCAGCCATTTGACACTCTCTGTTAAAACTCTACCTGCAATTAAAATAATTTGAAGTGAGGGTTTTGAACTGCTGGGCCTTAGGATTACAGCTCCAGAGGGACTGTAAATGCATATGTTTTTCCCCTCTTCCCTTCTTTTGTGTCTCCCTATAAAGAAGGGTTCTGCATGAGATCGAAGGAGGGAACAAGAGGCACTTTTTGATAGTTTAACCTTTCTGTTTCTAGTGTAGCATAATCATCAACTCCCCTCTCTGGGTTTCTGCACACTGCCATGGTCCTTGCTCCCCATGTTGTGTAGTATAGGGAAGCCAGAGAGACACACGGGCTGTGACTATAGACACTTCTGCTGGGATTTCCATGTAGTGGCTCTGGTATGTCCTGGGGGCATGTTCTGTAATTGTGTGTTGATTTGGGGCTGGTTTCAGCTACAACCCAGACTTCCGATACAGCTGCTGTAGGCCTGGAAATCCTGAGTGCACATAGAAAACTCATCTCTTCAGGGTACAGGGGACCAAGAGTAGTAGTCTGGTGATCAGAGAGCCTAGCCTGGGATACGCTGGTCCTCCTGTGGCGATGGCTTCTCCATATTGCTCTCTCTGCCAGCAGGTGCACCTCTCTGAGAGGGCTCAATAGGTTCTGGCATGCAGGAGATGTTAAGGGATGCTATGGGACTCTGAGTCTATCCAAAGTGATATTGCTCACTTTCCTGTACATTGCCAATAGCAAAGTGTTGCCTTGGCTGAGCTACCATTATATAGGATTTTAAAGAAATGATAGATGGGATGGATTACTGATGCTTCTTAAAAATGGCCAGTTCTTCAAAAGGGTCCAGCTTTCTACCTTTTATACAGAGGAATTCACTTTTATGAATTGAATTAGGGATTTTATTTTCCCTTCCCTTCATGTAATTCCTGTTTATTATACAACCTCTTCTTATTGATGTAGTATCTTTAGCTCATGCATCATTTATTGTTATCTGAACAGTTACTGGAAAGTGTCCCTGGGTAAGCTCTAGGGAGGAACGGTTGCCTTGCTAATGGAGGAAAAGCCTAACTACTTCCTAAATCAATTAATCTGAAAGGCCAGAAGACACGTCCAGGCTGCTCTAAGCATGTGCATACACTCACATTCACACACCGCAGTGGTCTCTGCTGTGGGTAGCAGCATGGTACCCACAGACACTCTCGTTACTCCCCGTGTGGTCCCAGCCACGCTGACGGCCTGCTGAATGACATTTCCTACTCAGCACGTATACATTCACTCCATACATCCTTACTGCTGCACATGCACTCACAACTCATGGCTTGGCAGCTGTCGGTTTCCTGCCTGCAGCTGACCCACAGGGGATGTGTGCCTGCTCTCTAGCAGGCATCCCAGCTTTCAGGCTTGAGCCATAAAAATTCATGCTGTTTGACTCTAGAAGTCCTCAAGGTAACGGTCACCTCATGCACACACATATCCATATAATGCATCTTTGTTCCTGCTCACTGCATGGAGGAAAAGGCTAACTGCTGCTGACAGACATCACTACCATTGAAAGTAAAGGGGAATTTGGTAGAAGTCATTATCGCTAATCACTGACATTCATCCTGGGGCAAGACAGGGGTATTGGACCGCAGGGGAGCACAGCGGAATGTAGCGCTGACAGCAAGGCACGAGAGTGTCCAGCACCAAGCACAGGCAGAGGCCAGCCCAACATCAGGAAGAAGTGGGGCAGGATGCAGTGCATTTGTCCCCCGAGACCCCGGTACATCCTGTGGGAGGGAGAGAGAGAGCATCAGTGCTGCAGTGAAAGCGGTTGAGAAAAGCGAAGAGCCTGCAGATGGAAAAGATGCAAGAGAGAAAATGGTCTGGTAAGTGGGGTGAAGTACAAAGGAAGGAGATGTTGTGGGTTTTTAGAGCATAGGTTTTGAATAAATGTGCAGTAAGAAAGTACAGGGACTGAGCAGAAAAGCAAGAGAAGCAGATGGGAAAGAAGGTGACAAAATGATGCCAAGACAACACACTTATCTAGAAAGGGTGAAGACAAGCAGGAATTTCTAGTAGAACCTGGACTGCACACTCTTCCAGGAGAGTGTCAACACTGTGACTCCAAAGCTGAAACACCTGGAGGCTGGTGAATGAAAGGGAGCAAAGGGTTGGTGGCACCAGAAATTCTCCATTCAGGAGGAGGAACATTGTTTGGAAGGAAGGAAAGAGAGAAAGAGAAAGAGAAAGAGAAAGAGAAAGAGAAAGAGAAAGAGAAAGAGAAAGAGAAAGAGAAAGAGAAAGAGAAAGAGAAAGAGAAAGAGAAAGAGAAAGAGAAAGAGAAAGAGAAAGGAGAAAGAGAAAGAAGGAAAAGAAAGGAAGGCAGGCACGCAGGCTGGGCTGGTGGCAGAGAGGGTGTTAAGCAGATGTTTCTTCCACAGAGTGTGCCTGCAGGTGGGAGGGGGAAAGTAGTTAACTGGGGATTGAGGCAAGCTGGGGATAAGAGTGTGAGGTCTAATGCAGCAGGGAGTAGAAACAAGAAAAGGAAACACTGGATTGCACCTCTGTTGGTGTGAAAGCCTAAATAATGAGGCCAGGTCAGAGCAGAGAGTGAAAGGTGTCATAGGGCAGCCATGAGTGAGCATCAGGGGGACAAGAAAGAAATTTCATTATGACTTTGCAGCTCTGCCATTGTACTACGAAGAAGGCAATGTAGGCTGTAACCTGTGTGTAACCTAGAGAGGCTATGTTTTCAGGAGGCAAATCTTTGAGCTACAAGCCAATCCGTGATGGGGCCCTGAGAGCTTCTCAGGAGACAGGTCTAGGCATCAGCTTCGGGTGAGTCCCAGCCCTGACACAGCCAGTGCATGAGGCTTTGGGAAGGGGAGGGAGCACTGGGACTCCAGCTGGCACATCCCCTGGCACCTCCCCGGCCCTTCAGCTCAAACACCCTCCAGCAAATCCACACGCGGATACACAACGTGGAATAACACCTTCTGGACCTTGTGCGTTGTGTCCCCTGTCCGCGCAGTGGGCCACGGCCAACCCCAGGAGCTCCTGGGGAAGTTCCTCTCCTTGCCACCTGTGATAGGAAGAAGGTCCCCAGCTTCATGGTGTGAGCAAAGAGGTTGCTGCAGAGCAGGCTGAAAAAACCAGCAAGCCCTATTTCCAGGCTTACGCCACTGACTCTTGGCAGACATGAAAGGGAGCTGAATCACTGTATTATAATTTCAAGCTCCATTAAAGAAACATGGGGATGGGGATAGCAGAGGGAAGGAGAGGGCAGGGAGGGATGAAGAGAAAATTGAACAGAGCAGAGTAGCACTTGAAGGGGAAAGAAATGTTGTGCATAGGCTCAGAAGGGGGAATTGCAAACAGAGATGAGATTAAAAGGGAACCCTTGAGACCGTCTCTTTAAATACAGCAAGATTCACTTACTTCATGCTGAGCCAGGCTTGTTGAATGCTGGAGGCATGGTCCCCGCTGAGGTTTGCCAGCTGATCGAGCAGTGGAAACCTGTCTCTCCCCATATACCGGCAAGTTGCCCTCTTCCACCTATGTTACCCAGGAAGTCCCATTGCTAATAAATTTACTGCAGAGTGAGCCTAGTGGGGAAGCTTTTCACTTGACTACCCTTCAGCATTGAGCATTTTAAATAATCTTTTATCCAGGGGCATACTGTCACATCAGACTTTGTACCATGTGTCTGGGAGTGCAGCATGGGGTATCTGTGTGGAGCTTCTCTTGTGCGGGGAGGGCCATGTTCACTTGCAGGTCCTAAAGGGAGGGAGGAGACCTACAGGTGGAAGAGGAAGAAGCAAAGAGTCTGAGAGCACTACCCATAGCGGCTTATCACGGCAGAAGTTACCTGCTCTCAGAGCCAGGGGATAGAGTGCATGGGGCAGCTTTGGTGCAGAGGGAAACAAGATGTCCAGTCTCACTAGCTGGATCCTGACCACTTCAGTCTGCTCGGGGGCAGCTGCAGGATGTTCATATTGCAAGTGTTGGTCTGACTGTGACCTGGAACCAGTCTGGAAAGTTTTTGCCAGGTTTGGCCCTTTATCTCCCTGATTAGGTATAATTTCAGCAGATTTTTTAATAGCTCACAAGGGTGGGCCAGGCTCAGCGTTTGAGTGGGAGGCAGACGCTGAATTGCTTGTTGCTGCTGTTGTCCCACAAGCTTCTTTCTTCTGCTCTGTACCTAGCTGATGTCCTGTCCACTGTAAGGAGTGGCAGTGCTGCTGACTAAATGAAGTCTGTAGTGGTGTACAGGTGGAAAAACAATGACCCAAATGAGACCTGGTCACCAGTGGCACTCTTGTCAATGTCTGAAGAACAGTGGTGTTGAGCCTGATGTCCTAGTCAGATTTAATGTGTGTAACGACATTCACGTTACATCAGATCTCCTCATCCCATCAGCTGGATTTCAGCTCTTATCCCCACATCCCAAACCTTGAATTTTTATGGCCTGACAATTGAAAGAGACTGAATTCCTTGGGACAGTGACTGGTTTCCATTTGCTCTGACAAATGATAATGGGGCTGAATAAATAGCAAAAAGTGGTCATAATGTAACAGGACAATCATTACTGCATTTCTTAAGCAGTTGCCTGGCACTGCTATGTGCCATTAGGTATCTGCCACATTATGCCTTAGGAGCTTCTGGCTCTTTGGGGTGTTTGCTTTGTGGAAATGAGAACAACTGCTGAGCTCTTCTGGCTTCAGTTTTGTCCGTACAACCCACGTGGAGGCTCGGGAGACGGGCAGCAGCCAAGGCAGATCACTCTCTCTCCATGCTGTTCTTCTTCCCCGCAGCCATGCTGAGAGCCAAGCAGTTTGGCTAGGAGCCCACGGGCTGACCAGCAGGAGAAGAGCTGTTCCCCACCAGCTGTGGCCACCACCTTCCTTCTGCAGTGCTGGAGCAGAGAGGTGCTGCCAACCCAAACACGAGTACGGCTCTTCTTTGGGTTTGGGGGTCCTGGCAGACTTTATGATGCAACTCCTTGGTTTCTGGACTGCCTTTTAATCCTGAAGGTGGTGAGGGAATGGCCAGGATCTTCTGATAATCAGAAATAAAAGCACTCCTGCTTGGCCTCTAAGCCTTTCCTAAGGCTTGTGGATCTCAGGAGGTGCCATGTTCAGAAATGGGGATGTTAAGCAGTAGGGAAGACTAAAACCCACTGGACTAGAATCTGTTTTGTATTCACAGCAGTGCTTTTCCAAGGGATTTTAAGCACACACCTTGTTCCCAGCTGTGAGTCTCTGCCTAAATATTCCCCACACCCAGGACAACGGTGTCCTAATCCTAACAGAGGCCCCAGGGCACTATTGTAATGCAAATAATGATAAATAACAGTAATAATAAAACGCCACCAGCACTTGCGCCAGCTCCCTAGCAATCCCAAACCAGCCATAGCAAGTTTCCTATCACCCAGGTTATGTAAAGGAGCGTAAGCATTAAGACTGGAGCTGTCAGGGAGGCGACCAATTAGCCAGTGTAGCTGCCTCCTGTGGGCAGTAAATCTGCCGGCGAGCGGGTTGCCGCCAGGGCTGGCGTGCCTTTGGGCACAGGGCTCGCGCGCTGGCTCTGGGGGCTGCTCTGCAGGTGCGGGGTCATAACTCAGCCCAGCGCTCGGGACCATGAGTGGATGGATGTCCCTCTGCTGCCACAGCGGAGGGGAGTCTGGGGAGAGCGTGGGGGGTAACGTGCCTCCCGGTACCTGCTCATAGGCAGGGGCATGTGGCGCAATTAAGCCGCCTGTGATGAAGAGCCTGTTTAAAGAGCGGTAGTGCATGCTGATGTCATTTAAAATTACTTCAGATTAAAATCTTCTATTCCCGTTTTTCTGACAGCCACCTCTTTGCGAGGGATGTGAAGGGGGCTGCTGGCAGCGGTGGCTGGGGGGGCGTGGGAGAGCAGAGTGGGCCTCCCTGGTGCTAATGTGAGGGCCGGAGTCAGCAGGCAGCCTGACACAGGAGCTGTGGGTGCTGTGACCCACGCCACCCACCCAGGCTCTCCCTGGGCTTTGGCCAAGCACTCCTACCACACTGTGGGCTCTCCCATTGGGCTGGTTGCATTTGCAGAAGGAAGCTTAGCACAGCATCTAGTTGAGGTTGGAGGTGATGCTCGTGTCACATGTGGAGAGCCACCTCCCAGGTATTTTCCAGGAGTTTATGACTGTCAGTGGAAACATCCCACCATGCTGCCTTTTATTCCCTGGAGTCCCAGATGCTGATGCTGTGCTCTTCAGACTCAGTCCCTTATACTGAACTGATGAGTATACGATGGTAAATGTTTTTATTTGGTAGCATTTTTATATTCTACTTATCTCTGTTGCTTTTGGCAGTTGCTCTGGCTTGGCTGTCAAGTATAAAGTAATAAGAAATTTTGCTCCAGAGTCTGAGTGCCTCCCATAGGAGTCTCTCTCCTTAAAAGAAAGGGGTAGATTAAGAGAAATTAGCATACTAAAATTTTGCCCTTTGGCCACTGAAATCTACTGTTATAGCTTTAGGCAAGTTCAGCCTTCTTCCATCTATTCAGTATAGAGCAGCAGAAGACCGCAGAAGGGAGCAGACAGGTGTAGGCAATTAGTAATAATCAGGCTTCTCCTTGCTTGCAGTTTGTTACAGCCCTACTTAAAAGAACATGCAAATGGGCATACTGGGACCCACTAAACCAGCATCCTGCACTAGCTGTGCTGTACTGTCAGGGACTAATACGAAACGCTTAGGGAAGGAGCATATGGAGAGGGCAAAACCAGACTGATGTGTCCTCAGCTAAACCTTCCCATTTTTGGGCAAAACCAGTTCAAAGGCTTCCTGAGCAAATGGACATGCGTAGACCCTCTACTGGAATAGCCGCACACAGGTCAAGCCTCCATGCATTTGTCTAGTGCCCTTGAGCCCATTTGTATTTCAGAACTGTATTATAGCTGCAAGGTACTGTAAAATCAAAACCTGAGAAGATGTTTCTGGCCACAGAATGCCTACGTAGTATATGGGAGAGGTAAGAGAGGACTCCAGGCAGAGGAGGAAGAAGCGCAAGAAGACAAGTGGACTGTACTGTCATCATGATATGCAGTAGCCTCAGCACAGCAGCAGCCTGGGGCTTGCAAAGTATTTTGCAGTCCTCAGGTGTGCTATAGTAAGGATTTAGAGGAGAAGGAGGAGGCAATTTTTCAGATGTTTATGGGAAGTCTTCTCCAGTGTGAGGGACAACAAGGCAGAAAGCACCAGTGAGCGTGTCTGAAAATATGACACATGAGCTGATGGAGGTAGGAGTTGGCATCTTTCTGGTGAAAGAGATGAGACGTAGGAGCAGAGGAGGTGTAGATTCCCTCTTATCTCAGATACCCGGGGGAGAGGTTTTTGGAAACTGTGTGGATGTAAGCGTCTTTCCACTCTGGAAAAGAATCAAGTGCTTTGGGGAGTGGGTAGGAAAGAACGACAGAATCAAACTGCATCTCCTTCCACCACCACCCAAAACGATCACATCAAGGCCTCCCAGCAAGGGGAAGTGGGCTTCTGCTGTATTTTATTGTGCACGATTAGATGGGACACTTTAAGTCTGAAATCAGGATGAGGTGTGAAACTCATTGAAATAACTTGCAAAGGAGGTATCGTGCATGCAGGCTTGAGCAACCACACGGCAGGGCCAAGACACTGGGGTGATGTGGTGGCAAGTTAAGGCTGGGTGGCTGGGAAGGCAGGGAGAGGTGTGGGCTGGGATGCTCCTGCCGAGACTGGGCTGACACCCATTACCGGTGGGAAGAGTGGGCGCCCTGGAGGGATGCTCTGACTCACCCCCAGATGCTCAGCCGTGGCCTCTTTTGTGGTCCTCTCTTGCTCCCAGGCTGGAGATTTCAGTCCTGGGATCTGCTCATCAGTACCATCAGAAAACATGATGCAGTGTGATTGGTAAAATGTATCTCGGCCATCTTCCCATTCAAATGCAGAAAACACAAAGACACAAACAAACTATATATAGAGATCTGCTGTTACCAAGACATTTGGAAACAAAGTGTCCGTCCCCTCCCCCATCCCCCCCTGCCATCCCCTCTTGTGCACACCCTTGCACCGAGTGTGGTAATCGAGAAGGGGAGGGCGGGTCTATTAGAGGCAAAAGGGTGAAGGCTTTTAAGTTTCCTCTTTGACTGCTTCCTCCCCGAGGGCAGCCCCACTTACTGTGCTCGGCTCTACCACAGGCTGAGGCGTAGCTGAGTGCCTTTAGGATAAAGGTAAGAGAAGAGTATCAGCCGTTGGGACAGCTCAATGGTTGCCCATGGGCTGCCTGGGCACCCACAGAGTGCGTGCAGCAGACCTTGGGTCACTTCCTTCCCTACCGTCCCTGTTTCCTAACAGTATTGTTCAATTTTCCCCAGGGGCTAAAGTCCCTCCACTTATAAAGAGGTCAGCCTTGTGAGGAATGCAAGTACTCAAAATACACCTTTTATAACATCATTCCCAGAATTTTTGTTCTCTTATTTATCCTGGCCAAGCAATTCAGGCCCCAGATAGGTGTCCCATCGTTCCCAGATCTCTGCATTGTTCCCCAGTTCTTGTTTTTCTGTTTGGTGAACAGCATTAGTGGGTTCCACTGGTCCTCGTGGAGGGCTCGTGGGCTCACATACAGGTTTGTGCCTGGGAAGCTGTCAGCCCTGGTGAGGGTCTTGGGAATTGGGGGTTGCCCTGGGATGTCCACCTTGCCCGGGAGAGCTCCTGTGCTCTCTGCTGAATGCAGAGAGGAGTGAGCAGCCTCGCAGTCACGGGGCTCCTGACACATGTTGAAGCTAAAATATATGGAAGGACAACTTAGCTGTAGCTTTTCTTTATCCTTGGTTTTTTTTTTTTTTTTTCCTTTGCCACACTTCAAATAATTTGATGTTGAATATTTAAGACTGTTTTGTTGTCTTCAGTTCACCTCATCTGACCTCATGATCTTCAGGATAATAGCAGGTGATGATGAGGATGATAATATTCTGCTATTTTACAGTGCTACTTTTCGAGACTCCACAAGCCCTTTAGCAACGGTTACTTGTTAAGGCCTGCAAGCCATCTAAAGGAGGTTAATTTATTACTCCCGCTCTGTGTATAGTGAGAAGTTGTGACTTGTTCAAGTGAGCTGGAAGGAGAAGCAGGACTTGTGGGCTTGAACCGTGGGGCAGGAAAGACCCTGCGCTCTCTGAACATGCAGCGGGGCTCATGCAGCTACATGTCCCGAGAAAGGGCTCTGCCTGGAGTAATCAGCACGAGGGCATGCAGGAGGTTAGGCTAAATGGAGAGGAGGGAAGATCCCCAAGGAGCTAAACAAAAAAGCTACATGTGTAATAGTAGATAACAAGCTCCCAGACTTTATCAACCAAAGATTTGTATCAACTGCTGTGAAAAGGATGGTGATGGAGTATATGGCTTACAGATGAGGATGGTGAGTAGGAGGCTGGATGAGCTACCAGGGCTTCCACATCGGAGGGCAAAATCCTCCATTCCTAAAACGAATAAGGTCTTCCAGTCACCGGCCCGATGCAGCCCGGCTCTTTTTGGCTCTGGGGCTACAAACCCCTGACTGCAAGAGCCTCATCCCTGCATGGGGTGAGAGGCAGGGGCCGCACAGCCAGGCAGAAGAGGATGCCCCTGGCTGCTAGCAGCCCAAAGGGAATGGCAAGGCTGTGGGGAGAGGGCAGGTCACTCATATTTTCTCTGGGATGCCGGAGGCAAGAGACACAAGATGGGAAGAGAAGAGCAGCAAAATGGTTCCCATGACTGAGCATGCAGAGATCTGTTTCTGCCCCAGCTGCGTGGCAATGATGCCTGTGCTGAGGCATTGGAGGCTGCTGCCTACCAGCCCACTGGTGGGGACGGGGCGGGCTGCCAGCCAGGTGGCTCTCTGGGGGGCTGTATACTTGTTTTTCTTCTCTGTGACATTACATAATGTGAGGTAGAAAATGTTTGTACAGTAGCTGTATTGGTCCTTGGGGCAAGGGGGGAAAGGAAGAGGCGGTGGATAATTTGAGGCTCTTTATTAGACCAATAAATCATTTATAATGCACTAGCTTTCAGGCCGGTCCCTTATTGCTCATGTCAGCCACAGTATGCTACATGGTGACTGAAGGTAGCAGAGCATGTGCTGGCTCCCTTAAATCAGAGGGGCAGAGCCCCTGCACAGGGGAAGCAAGGCACCGGTGCTGGAGGCAGGACCAGGGCTCACCACGCCAGGGGAGGGGCAAGAGGACAGCTTGTCCTTCACAGGTCTTGGGGACAAATCCAGTGCAGCTGGTGACAGGCACTTGGCCTTGCGTGAAGTGTGTTATAGTAGCCCTGGTCCCCCCGGGGTGAAGGCGAATCATCAGGAGTCAGTGATAACTGAGGGACCAAGCAGTGGCCACGTGCACCTGAGGGCAGGTGGCCTTGGGCATGTCACCTGGTCTCCTCACATCACCTGCAAGCAGAAACAGCTGGCATGATATAGGGGTAATATACCCTAATGCCCCTGAGCCTTGACTGGTGGGAAGCAGAGGGCAAGGCAGGTTTTCCTGGTGGTACTCCATTACAGAAGTAACAGGGGTGTCCTATGACTGTCATCTTTGTATTTTGGGGTTTAGGTGGAGCTTAGTCCCTGGGGCTTGTCAGGCAAAAATCTCTTGGGTTTCTTGGGTGCTCTGGGCACCAGTGAGGTTGCTAAGGAGGAATGTCATCCAGCTGGGAAGGACTGTGCACTCACCTAGTCACAAGTGGGTGGGTTTTGTTTCGTTTGGGTTTTTTTGTGGAAGTTCCTTGTTTGCCACATTTCACAGTTGTGTCTCGTTCAATTTGAAATCATCCACTTCTGCAAAACGATGCCTTTCAATAGCCTGCCTGCATTCCCAAGTGCTTCTGAAGTCATCAGTTGGCCTAACGTTTTGACAAACAATACCCATATCGATTTCCCTCCTCCTCCTCCTTTCCTCCTCTCTCTCCTCCCCAGCAAAGAAACCGCTTTTGATAGCTTATCTCTGGAGCTAGGCAAACACAACAGAGGAGACAGATAAACTCTCCTTCCAGGTGAGTTCACACCAGCGTGGGCTCCCAGGGCATCTGAACAAACATGATTCCCTGTTAAGCAACCAAATGCTTTTGAAAGGGGGACCACTGAGTTGGCCAAGCATGCACTCCTGCCAGTGTGCTGGGATTTGAAACCCCCCACAAAAAAGCTGAGCAGCTTCAAAGGAACCTAATGGGGAGAGGTAAATGTAAAAATCCTAACAAATACCGTTCCCTGTTATGAAATACACGTTTGGGGTGGGAGGGAATTGCACGGCACGCCTGTTTCTGTGGGATCTGATTTAACTGTAAGCTCTTTAATATGTTTTTTGCATCCTCGTGGACTGTCTGATGGAAGCAGCGGCTAAAAGCAAATCATAGGGTGAGAGGGTGAGTCTTGCTGGCAAGAATTAGCAGTGTCAGGAGAGAAATATCACACATCTAACAGACTGAATTATGCATTATGCTGCAAAATCCCTGATGTCATATAGCAAATGCTATTCCCGTTGTTTTGCCTGTGATGATTGGCAGCAAAAGAATTCAAATCACATCCTCACAGCAATTGTCCTGCTGTAACTAAGTCTCTCCTATCCAGGCGGGTACGCTTGTGTGGGCAAAATCTATGCAGTATACTAGGTGCTTTAGGAAGAGGCTAAAAAAAGATGCTGGAATCATTTCCATATATTTAACAATGCAAAATGTTGTCAGGTTAGCATGTACTCACTGTGGCACCTTCTCCTTTTTCTCACGGGCACTATAGGCTAGATGTTACCCCAGACCTTGGGAGGAGTAGGCGAAGAAGTCCATACCCAGACACTGAAAGTAATTTGAGGCACACACCTCCATGGAAGGACTTTTCCTTTTCCGAACAAAACAGGAGGATGGGAAGAAGAGCTAAACAAAATGTCATCCCCAATACAAAGGAGCAGTGGGGTCAGCAGCGTACCCTCTCCACGTGGCAGGACTAAGAGGATTGTGAAATTATGTGTAATAAATGGTAAGAAAATTATTATTTTAATGAACACAAGATTGTTAAAATTCCCTGCTATTAGATCTTACTAGTGTGTTTGCAGAAAAGCAAATAACAAAGCTAGCAAACAGAATCTGCTTTTATTTGCTGCTCAAGTTGCCTTTGCCCTGCTACCAGAAGACATAAATCAGTTACTAATCACATTCCCCGTTTGAGGTGCTGTGAGTGTTCATACGTTTAATCTGTCCTGGGTGTTTTTAGAAAGAATTGCACTAAGGTGAGGGTGTGAGTTGCACAGAATTGTCTTGCCCCTGTTAACACCTTACCTTTCACAGAGTAAGGCTGTGTGAAAATGTGAAAATCTGATTTTTTTTTTTTCTGTTTGGTGACCAAATTAAAAATTTGGACTGAAGAAAAGTGGATATCTGAGGTTTAAAATAACATTTTGTTTGCATTCTTTGGATGTCTCTCTCTCTCTCTTTCAGAACAGAATTTAATCTTGAAACAACACCACTTCAAGATGTTTGGGAAACAACTAAACAAATCAGAAAATGTTTTACCAGTGAAATTCTGAATTAGAATAGTTGCTGCAAAATGGCATTTTATTTTTTCCCCCCCTCCCACTAGTAGAATAACCTATCTGCATAAGAGATGTAGCCCATCCCAGGTTATGAGCTCCTTAAAGGCTTGTGTTACAGAAAACGAAACATGGATTTAATGAGATGGAGAGTGAGACCTCAGACCCCTGTGCCACCATTGTTGCCTGCCTCCCCAGCACCTGAGCCCGAGGGGACAGGGATGTCGGGGCTCAGTGGGAAGCTGAGAGAAAACACGGCAGCCTTTCTCTTTGGGGATGGTGGGTCTGCCTGCTGTCATTCCCACGGGGCTGGTGGGGCCCCTCTGCTGCTCTAGACCTGCTTTGGTGTTGGTCTTGCTCCCCCCCAGGGGGAATGAGCTGGCCCCTGGTGAGGGGCTAGGGTGTAGGCAAGGTGGGAGAGTGAGGAAGGCGAGGGAAAGGAGGTCTGTAGGTCTGAAGATGAAACTAAATGAAAAGGACAGGAAGAGTGGAAAAGATGCCTTCTCGTACCCATCCCGAGGTGCTGGGGGAGCCAAGCTAACAGCAGACAGGAGAGGGTGCATGCCATCCAGGAGAGTTTGGGTACCATTAGCGCTGTCATGCAGACAACTTAAAATGAGCCTTCTGTTGGGAAGAAAGAGTTAAAACAATTCTGAGCCTTGCAAGACTCCCAATCTCCAACTGTAGCTGTTGAAGACCAGCAGCTGAGGATTATAAAGATAAGAGCAAGGGAAACACGCAAGAAGGAGCTGGTGGAGGATCAGATCACAGAATAATAATGACAACTCCTCCCAAGGGGAAAAAGTAGGAGATAATCCCCTGGGCCAAGGAGAATAGAAATTGCCCAGTGCCTTTGCTTGGACAGAGAGCATCATCAGTCTCCTTTCCACCCTGAAGCTGTGACTGTTAGCTGTTGGGATGATGCTGGGGCTGGGAGGAGCCCCTCTGCGGCTGCCCTCACAGGGCTCAGCGCAGGGGTGACAGCGGAGTCACTGGCTCCCCTGGCATCAGGCAGCAGCTTGCTGCCAACACTCCGTGGCACGGTGGCTGCCCGCAGCGCAGGCAGCTGCGACCTGGCAGCCTCTCACGTGCGCACGTGCTCCTCAGCTGCTCCAGGTCAGAGCTGTCTCCTCGCATTTCAGCCGCTTCACTGCACATTAGGCGCGCTGGAGAGCCAGGATAAAGATGGGGTAATTCAGGTTCACCTACTGGCTTCCCGCCTCAGACGCTCTCACTGGTCCTCAGCCACCGCTGCTTTGGCAAGTGCCCTGCGACGTATGTCCCTGCCACTTGGCTGCCCTGGAGCTACCTAAGGGGTTGTGCTGGCTAGCAGGTCCTCCAAGAAAGCAGTGATGAGCTGAGGGCATGCTTCAGGTCTGTGTTTGTAAGCAGGAGGTGATTACAAGAAGTGGAGCCATGAACACAGTTGTTCCAGGGCAAAGGGACCTTTGTGCTCATGCTGGTCTTTCTAAAAGTGCCAGTGCTGCAGGTATGCAGCCTTTCCAGCCCATTTTTCAGTCCTTGAGCTGGAACATATCTTCACCTTTTGCAAGGCAGTTTTTGACTCACTAGGCAACCTGATTTAACTGTAAGGATTTGTTCAAGGAGTCCTGTGGCTTAAACAGGGCTGCAAAATGACTGCATTTATCCACTCTATTTCAGGATCTGATTTCTGCTGTTAAAAGCTAAGGGTCTACACGGACATTCACATGGCCCAGCAAGAGAAACATGTCAGGCTTCTCTCAGGATCTGGACTGACTTTCAGACACAGGGTTAAAGACTTCATGGCAGAAAGCTTGGCAGATGGCTCTGAACAGAGGCAAATCTGCAGGTCTAACCTGGCCATCTCCCACAGCCGCAGTAAGGTGGAATCATTCCCCACTTCCCAAAGATCTGACAGATTTGTGACTTTGATAGCACCTGGAAAGTAAAGGAAAGCCAGACCCAGGCCTGTGCTCACAGGCAAAGGAAGAAACAACCAAAGCTGAGTTTTAGGCAGTTCAAAGATGGAGAAGTAGGCATGAGTGGAATAAGCTGCCCACTGCTGCAGGCTGTTGTGTTCACACATGCCAGTCCCTCTTCAACTGCAGGGTGCTTGGCCCCCTTGTTTTCTCACCAGGAGAGACAAGCCCAAAGGGAATGAGGCTTGTTGGGATGCAAAATGTGGGTTCTGTTGGTGGACCTGTCCTGCTGACCATGGAGACTTGTGAGATCTGCTGAGTCTGGGCCAGGAAGAGAGCAGGCACTCTGGGAAGAGGGTGCCTCATCCCTGCACCATACACCAGGAACAGCATGGGATTTGTGCTCTAGCCCTGGAGCCCCAAGGTCTGGAGCTCTCAAGCAAGCTTAGGGTAGCAGGCATTTTTCCCTGTTACCTACTAGGTACTGGTGCAGATAGAATATGTCAAAATCATGGGGCATTCCCCTGGATTTCTACTCCATCACCTCTTGTTAGGAGTGGGTTTTTTGCTCTAGTGACTGTCACGCTACATCCAGAAATGCACGTAGTGTAGGTGAGTCAGGGGCATGGTAAATGCTAGAAGGGGCAATGTGGATGTGTTTGGGAAGAGCTGGAAGGGCCAGAATTGTGGACATAGCTGGGATGCTTTGATCCAGGTGCTTAATGGAACAACCCTCGGGGGCCATCAGACAAAACAGCACAGGGCAAGGATGCATACCGAGAGCCTCTTCCAGCAATCCCTTTGTGGAAAGGCTAAAACCGTAAAATACTTCCCCATGACTGTGATCTTGCAGCAAGGATTTGCTCTACACCACTTCCCTTTTGCAATGTGCTTTTTTCGTCTTAACAAAAGGCTTCCTTGGCAAAAGGGAGCTGCCAGCTGGCCAGATCTGGCCAAGGGGCTAACAGAAGTATTCAGCTCTACGCAGTTGCACCAGCAAAATTGACTATTCAAAGAAAAGTCATAGTTTTGACTCTGTTTTTTCATCAGGGTTTATTACTCTAGGACCACTGCCAATATAATTTTTTTTAGCTCAAATGAAAAAAAAATCCTAGCATGTTCAAGTCATACACTTTGAAAGCATCCCTCATCCTGGCTAGTACCACTGCCGATTCCCCTCTCTTCACTCTTTTTGGTCCAAGTGGTCACTGTCTTCTCAGTGTCACTTTCCTCCTTTCATCCCAAGACTGGAGAGAAATGGTGATTTAACCATTTCATTGAATTCTTATTTTTAAATGATTAAAGCATTTTATTTCCTGATGGCTTTAATAACATCCCTGCCTCCCTTCCTCTTTCCTTTTTTAAACCACCTCTAAACCTTGGGGATGGAACTGGCTGACAGGATTCCTTTAATTATCCTCGCTCCCAACGCTCATCTCTTCCACGGTGCCTTCGAGGGACACCACTATGAAAGGTGCTATATACACAAGCAGTATGTCCAAATTGAAGCAGAGAACAAAAACAAAAATGTCAAAAAATCCACCCTTAAAGAAATTAATAACAAATACAACCAGGCACATTTCATACGCCCCATTAGTCAGTAGTGCTCAGATACCATGGTGATGAGCCTCCTATAAATATTTCCACAGCAGCAAAACTGTCTTAAAGGGACCACACAGCAGCTCATGTGCACCTAGACAGAGTGCTTCTGGAGACACCTCTTGTCCTGTCCAGACTGCATGGCTGGCACCTGAGCCTCATGCCTAAGGAGGAAGCCAGCACCATCTGCTTCTCTTTTGCCTGTCAGAAGCACCGAGAGCTGCACAGCCCTGGCATTATGCCTACAATTCTGCAATTTGACCCCAACATATTGCTGGGGACAAGGGTGGTCTACACTTGTACTGTTCAGCAGTCTCTCAAAGCCATGGAGCCAGGCAAACGCTGTCTCCTTTAACTGCACATCCTCAGCATCACCCAACCTGAGCCTTCATGCAGCACAACCACAGACAGCAAGTTGAAGATGTGGCTCATATGGAGCCAGACGTATGCTTGTTTATCCTCCCAGAGGCAAGGGTTTGTGGAGCAGAATAACACCTGATCAGGTCGTTAGGCATTTGGGAGGCATCCTGTTCACAGATCCTCCAGAACAAAAAGGAGCCGAGCAAGGGGGACAGGGAGGGAGGGGAAAGAAATACACACTCAGATGTTTAGGTTGCAGCAGCCAACTTCTGCCCACGCTGCAGGAGAGCTTTGAGTTTCTTGCCCTTGATGTAACCACCACCAGAAGTTTGTTTTCACAAACTCTTCTTGTCTTGAAAGCTACTACTCACACCTCAGTACTGCAGCTGAGAAGAAATGCATAACCCTGTTATTAACCTGTGGGCAGCATTACCTGGAGGGTGATTCTTCACACACCTGCCACTGTTCAGAAATAGATGGGAAACTTCATATTGCAAAATAATTTTCAGAGGACAGCAGCTCCAGGGGAATATGGGGCATAAAAACAGAGAGAAATGATCCTGTGGAAAAAAGCTGACCTAGCCTTAATGATGAGGGCCCAATGCATGGTTGCACTGAGTGCCTGTATAAAGGAGCTAGAAACCGCTTGGAGCTGCTACCTTACAAACATTCCTTGTAGAAAGGCTAGGAAGAAAAAAATGCTGTTTCTTGCCTATTCCTTGGTGCACCCCTTACAGCAAGAATCAGAAAGGGGTGGGAACATGAGTTGATTGGCCTTGTGCCCTCCCATGACAGCTGTAGCTAATCACAAGATAAGGCAGAGAAGGGCAATGCAAAGGGTATGTAGGCATGCCTTGGTGCCTGTCTTGAGTTGGTTCTGGTATAGTCCTACAGGAGCACTTGGAGGGGGGTCAAATTCTTTTGGTGGCTGTATGGCAGTAGCTGGTTGGACTAGCTATAGGATGGGTGGAGATGAAGAGATCTTCAGCCCTAATTAAGGAACTGCTGCTCACTCACTCAATTGCTGCAGGCAAGTCTCCTCCCATCTCCCAGACAGCATCCTGCACTCTTTCTGGCTTTCTCACCTGGTGTTTGTATGGTAGTTCCTGAGTGTGTCCTGGGTGCATTTTGTTTCTCTTAATTACACTTTTAAAATGATATCTTGAGGTCCTCAATAAATCGTGGCTGTCTGGATGTGCAAGCAGTATGGAAACATAGTACTAACCCCCAGGTGCTGGGGTTTGTTGATAAGTTATTTGTCTGCCCTATGTACATAGAGGCTAATCAGCTCTTGGTGGAGTTTCTTTTTGATCCTTTGGCTTATCTCAAGGGAATCACAGCACTAACTGACAAAATATGTATATTTTGGCTTTCAAAAACTATTACACTTTGCAACTGTCACCCAGACCTTGAGCTTTTTGGTTGCCAGGGAAACATCACAGGAGATAACCTGATCGCAGCTGTGAACTGCATCCCTTCCTCTCCCAGTGCTCAACCCGCGCTTCCAGAAATGCCCGCTCTTAGCTTGGAGTATTTCATCTTTAAAAAGCAGGGAATTGAAAAATAAGGTTGTTTACAGCCCAAAAGATATTTCTTTCTGAAATAAAACTATCTGGGAGGTCTAGCTCTTTGGGCTCAAAGCACATGTGAGGCAGCGGTGAGGCAGCAGAGGGTTTTGTTGTGCTCTGATAATGTCGGTGGCTGCTGGAGCAACTGCAACCCTGTCCAGATAACGTGGGATAGAGTCAATGAGGGTTTTGTACAGTGTCAGCTCCAGGTTTGAAATACTCAGGCTCTCTGGAGCCATCAGCTCAGAGCATCACAAGGTTGAGTCAGTGCTGTTTGCTCCAGATAAGATAGATGGAGCCTCCTCTCTAAGACCCACCATAAAAAGGGGCATGCTGAGTTGTCCCAGAGGACTGTCAGGGATCGTGTGCCTCTTCTTGCTGCGAGGGAACCTTGTGCTGTTGTTCTCATCAGAAACATTTCTTAATCTCCCCTTATATATTATGTGATGTGTTGTCAGGCGGAGGTGGGATGTTGGAAAACCTCACGCTAATTTTCTCTCTGTGCCAGCCAGGGCCAAGCCAGTAAGGAAGGCAAAAGCTCATGCTGCACTGTAAGCAATAATAGCACCAAGCATCCCTGCCTGTTTGTCCATACCTTGAAGAGGTGCAGTGCCCCTGGCCACAGCTGGTGGTGAGCTTTTGGTTGGGATCTGACCGAGATGAAACCAGGCAGCCTGGGGCTGGGCAGCCAAGGGGCTGGGGGACACAGGCCATGCGTTTGCCACATGTGCTGGCAGCAGCTCTGGCGAGGAAGAAGGGGGGACAGGCACGTGGCCCCAGGGAAGCCAGGTGCGTGTCTTCTCATTCTGGTGTGGCAGAACAGCACTTTAAAGATGTGAGATGCAGCTCTTTTTCCTGACACTCAAAGAACGGGCTGACAAGCTGCTGTCAGGGAAATGCTGTCTAACTCCCTTTCCCCCAATAATTTTCCTGGTAAAACTGCAGTGCGGTGGAATGAAATGGTGACAGAAACCGAGGGGGAATAGATGTGTTTTCCATTTCCCTTTTTTTTTTTTTTTTTTTTTCAAGTGTGCATCTTTATTGGGAGCCATGTGCACACTGGTAAATCTCGCCAGTTCAAAGAAATGTTTTTAGCATTCAAATTCAACCTTTAGTGCTTCCCCCTCTGCTTAAGAAACAACAAAGTCTTGAAGATGCTCCCAGCTTGCATGGTATTAAAAAGACATCATGGCTGAAGTGGAAAATAGCATCTAATCTTTTCCTTTGGGTTACATGTGCAGAAAGCCCCTTTGCTACTCTTTTAGGTGGTGCCGTGAAAAGTCCTCTCTGCTGAGGAAAGGTAAACTGTAGGTGGATGCGGGGAGCAGGAGGGAGAAGAGGGCTAGGATTATAAAACTATCTCACAGGCAGACAGCTTGTGTCCCGAATCATGCCAAAGTAACTGGGAGGAAACCTGGGAGTGGGACTGGTAGTGCTGGAGATCTGCTGTGCACTTGGGCACGAGTGTGAAGTCTGGCCCTTGATGGATGTGTTATCATTGAAACCTCCTGGGAAGATGCTTGCCCCAGTCGTTTTCCTTGGCTGGCTGACTGAAGTTCATTGATGGTTCTTCTCCTCATCACTGTAAACAGGAGGGGATTTCCTGGGTGTGCAGGGAGAGGGAAGGTGCAAAAAGGCTGCAGCTTCCCATCAGCTCTGTGCCATGTGGCTGGTGCCTCTCCTCATCACCCGATGCCGGAGTGGACTTGTGGTTGCGGTGGCTCTTCCCCTCACGCAGTACTTGCAGTCTTTTCTCTCTGCAAGTACAAAGTTTTCATGATTTGATTTTGTTTGAAACTTTTACTCTAAGAGCCCATGTTTGCTGTCCTAACTCCTGCCAGGCTTCAATGAGGGTCCCAATAAGAGTATTTTAGAAGGGCTTGCTCCACGTACTGGTCTTTAGTCTAAGCCCAGAAGAACAGAGGAAGAGCTACTTGCTTCCTTCAGAGCTTTAGCCACGACAGGCTGGCCAGCCCTTTGTTAATATTCAAAGCAGAGTGTTTTACTGTTAGGATGGATGTAAATTGTTTTAAGGCAAGTCCTTGGGGTTTCATTTTGTTTTCCAAAACGTAACAGCTGTTCAGACTATGTTTGCTCAAGAGCTGGAAACCCTGCAAGGGTTTGTCCATGAGTTCTGGCTTGGGTCATTAGGATTAATCTAAGCAATTGCCTCGCCCTTTATTTCAAAGGGCTTAGGTCCATTGCACTCAGAGATGAATTTGGCCCCCAAATTTATGTATCTACTTCTTTTGTACTTCACATCCTCAAAAAAAAAAAAAAATCACATGTCCTTTGGTTGAAGGGCAGCTGACATTCTGCATAGAGAAAATAAGACAGAGGGACTTAAAATACATTTCATGTTCACTCTGCCCTTTTTTTAAAATAAGCTACAACAAATTCCTTATCACTCAGTCTTTAGGAACTGCCTTAGCACAGTGGAAGAATTGATTGCATAAATGCCAGCTGTAACTCTCTTATTTTTGGTAACAAGGCATTACTAAAGGCAGATTAATTCAGTGCCACGCTCCAATAAGACCAGTGTCCTTTTGTCTAGAACTGGCTTAGGAACCTTCTGCTACCTAGTTTTTGTTTTCAGTTGTGTACATGGGGAGTCTAGTAGTGGTTTAAAAGACACACCTGTATTGTAGCGAGAAGTCATGAAGGGTGTATGCCTATAGGTTAATTGTTAAGGGACACCGCCTTCAAGTACTGTCAGGCTGTTTTCAGATGTAATCGTGACATCTAAGAGGATGATCTTTGAGAGATCAGAGAGAGGAAATCATTCTCTTGCTTTGCACATCTGAGTGCAGTTTGGCTACAGTCAAATTAGCTGTTTCAGCCTACACTGTCAGTTTGCTCTTATCTCTCTTTCCTCTTGTTGTATTATTAATAATAAAAAAAAAGTTAAAGACGGCAGTAAAGACCTATCTGCGTGGGGCAGGGCTGGAGCCACTGATTGCCTGTAAGTAATTGTGGATGGTGACCAGTGTTTGAATGTCCCTCAAAGGGACATGCTGGCCCTGGGGATGGTGGGAAGCTCTTTGCCATGCTGCCTGGGGGTGTTTGAAAGGCACGACTGCTGAATTTGAGCTAACCCGTTTGCTTCATCTTTCCTGCCTGACTTCCCTCCCTCTCTCCCCTTGCACAGCTGCATTTAGTAATGAAGCTGGCAGCATTAGAAAGTCACTAGAAGTAACCCAGCTGCCTCCGTCAGTTCACGGGGAGAACGACTTTGTAGCTGCTCTCAGTCAGTCCATTAATTGCACATAATAAGGCATTTAGTGACAGAAGGATGGTTGATGAGCCTTAGCTGAAATAACAAGGGCCTGCCAAGAGCTGCATTTCCTTTGTCAGGGAGGAGTGTGGAGGGTCCTAGAGCTGGAGTGCGGAGTTCAAGTCATGCAGGGGTAAGAGCAGCGGGGACCTGCTGCTCCCTGAGCTGGAGGGCACGCAGGTGGCCCTGCATGCGGAAGCACCAGTGTGGCCGATCCGCTCTGGGGACAGCAGGTCCCTGAGTTTCCAGCCTATGTGGCAGTGCTTGCCTGGTGAAAGCCGTGAGGAGCTGTTCCCTTGCCAGGGGGGCAACTGGTGGTGTCTGGTCTGGCTGCACTGCCAAGCACCTGACGAGAGAAGAGTTCTTCAAAAAGGGCTGTATGTGGGGCCTCCATCCCTGCGTGAAGGATCAGGGCAGGTTGTGTGGAGAACCGGTGTGGCTCTCTACTTACCATGCTGGTCCTGTTGGGTTTGATGGGAAAATTAGCAATGGGTTGGGGTGGGTGCTGGCCCCAGCTGTCAGAGAGATTCTTCGTGCGCTGCCAGTAGCCCAGAGAGGAGGAGGCGGGGGGATGCACTTGGCAGTTGTCCCTGCAGGGAGGAGTGTGAGGGGCGTCCTTGCGATGCAGGCAGGCTTGAGTGGGGCAGCTCAGCTCCCTCATTAACAAAGCAGCTGTTCCCACAGCAGCAAGCCATCTCACCATCCTCAGCCCTGGCGTTATGGGGCTCCCTACACCTCACTGACAGCTCAGCTCTGTGGGGAAGCAGGTCAAAGAGATGTCACACCAGAACCATGCTGCTCCTGTCAGTCTCTAGGGAAACAGATAGCAACAGCATCCATGCTGGAAGAAAACAGCCTGTGAAGGACCGAGGTGCCCAGGGTGATCCTTCCAGTCGGGGAGCAGGCGGTGCATGTCTGAGCACACAGACCGCTGCTGCAGCACCTGTATTGCCTGCAGTGAGGGTCACCCTGCAAGGGAAGGTGTGTGTCTCCCCAAAATAGCCAGCCAGACTTTGCAGTGGGCACGTGCAGGCAGTCCCTCGAGGCCCACAGCTGGAGCATCTGCTTTGGTTTTGGTCTGTTCAGCCACCTGACTGGTTGGCACGTCCCTCACCTGTGAGAAGGTCTGTGCTAACAGTTGGCAGGAGGTGTTTCTTTGTCTGAATGAGCACTTGGGAATGTCAATATTTCTCCAGGCTAGTTTACTGTTCTCCTTGCCTATTTATTTTGTTTTAACGTCTCAGTCCTGAGTAGCACTGCTTCTAGAGGGTCTGGATGTTTCACAAAGAGATGTAAATATTATCCCTGCATGTAGAAACAGAGATACAGCACAAATGGTTGGTTAGAGCACAGGTTTTCCAGACCCAAACTCTTGCTCCATCATACAAAGTCCAGAAGGAGCAGGAGGCAGGTCTGGCACAGAAACCAGCCCACCTCCGGGAGAGAGGGCAGGCAGCGTGCAGCTGCACAGCAGTGTGAAGGAAGAACAGTTTTCTGGGTCAGGCTACAGAGGTGGATTTTGGCTTGTATGAAAGGTCCTGGGAAATGCGGAGGATTGGTGGCTCTGCTGGCCGCAAGACCCATGTGGGTCTTTCATGCACCCCTTTGCAGGGGCTGAAGGGGACATTACCTGTCCCTCTGCTCAGATGGGCACATCCTGGGCAGATTGGGGAAGCTGCCCCATGAGCTGAGTGATGCCATCCGCTCTGAGGAGTGGGTGTTACTGCTGCCACCTTTATTACTATTTTTAATTAACATCCTGTCATGACTTGGCAACCTTACCAGCTGCCCTATGCCCCAGGATGTCTGGCAGAGGGCTGGCTCCCTTCCTCCCAAGGGCATCTCCAACAGGGAGCCCAGGGCTTGGAGGCAGATAGCTCCTCCATGCCACGATATCAAACCACACTGTTAAACAGCTGCTCCTGCCTGTGCTCGGCTCTGATGCTGGCCTTGTCCCCTCCTGTGTCCCTCCAAGGAGAGAGGCAAGGACCTGGGCACAGCTGGCAAGTCCTGCTGCCGGCAGCAAGCCTTGTGCTGGTGCTTTGTTGGGGAGGAGTGGGGCAGCCTTGCTTTGCTGGTGTGCCTTGCTTGCTGTAAAACTGAACCGGAGGACATGAGCTGATGTCAGGTCCTGACCACCTACCCACAGCTTTTATTTTTTTGCTCTGCTTGCCTCCATCTGGGAGGAGAGCTGGAAAGCTCTCCCTCTTTCTCTCTCTCTCCCTAAAGGCTCCAACCTCCCTCTTCTACTCACCTAGTCTAGACAGCCTTGCTTTTATAGGATTTTTGAGGTTTTGCCTTAAGCTTTTCAAAACCTGAAGACCTCAGGCATACACTGCTCATAAGAGTGAGAAGCTTTGTGGCCAGACCCCATGAGTTTCGTTTCCTTCTCCGCAGGGAAACACGTCTGCAAATCACCTCACAGCAGCAGTCCTGGGTAAATCTTAGCAGATCTTTGGTGGGATGCGGGGAAGAGGAATGTATTTGTTAACAGAAAAATGCAACTTTAGCTGGAAAATTATTTTGGTTCTTTCCAAAACAAAGTGTGGCAGTTGGTTTGGGGTTGTTTGTTGTTTCGTGGGGCTTTTTTTGAAAGTTTAGGTGAAAGAGGGAGATTTGCAGCATTTCTGCAGGCTAGATTTAGAGGGAAAGGTCTTGGTCCCACTTCCAATATGGGGAAAAAAGAAGCATCAGGGCTGGCTCTTCCTGTTCTCGCACTTGACCCCCTTGACATCCTGCCCTGGCTGGATGCAGCATGCATAGAGAGACCAGTTACATTGCAACCATGCGGTTGGAGGCTTTGGCTCAGGAGGTGGCAATCCAGCTGGGTCTCTGGGCATGTACTGCTATCCTGGCTTTCCCATCTCTGCTGGGTAGAGGAAGAGCTCCCTCAGACACAGCAGTGGCTGAGTGAAGCTCTTGATCTCCAAGCTTTGACCACGCTTGTCCCAAAAGGGAGACCAGACATGACTGAATCACAGCCACATGGGTATCATTAAGGAAAAAAAAAAAGCAGCATCCTGCCTTAGAAACCACTCCAAAGATCTCTGCCATTCCTGCCCCCAGCAGCACAGTCTGCTGAGCAAATGGCTGCCCCCGGGCATGCACAGGTAACCTCCTGGCTCTTCTCCAAAGCTCCACCTCCTTCGTGCCCAGGAGGCAGGGGATGAGAGCACTGCACCGCAGGCTGCCACAGCTGTACACAGCATCCTCACCCCCGGCGTGCGGGGGCAATGTGCTCTCCCACACTGCTTTGTACTCCTGTAAAGTTTGAGTTTAGAAAGTGAAGACTGGCCAGAACAAAATTAAATGCTCTGGAAATTCAGAACCTGATGCCTGTGTCTGGACCCCAGAAGTTCCTGGTGGGAGGCCCCTTGCCGTAGGACAGGTCCATTATGGAGAGCCAGCTCTTGGACAGAGATCACCAGAGAAAACTCCTCCAGGAAACAGCCTTAATCTAATAAGTAGCTCTTACTTCCCGATCAATGCCAGACCTCTGCCCCCTTGCAGCCGTGTTGCTGGAAATGCCATTATTCGGGCAGAAAGCAACATGGATGCTCTGACAGCTCCGGTCTCAGCCAAGGGGCATGAAAGGGCAAGCGAGCCTCCGGGCTTTCAGCGGCCACACAGCCCCGGTGGCACTGAGCAGCTCCTCTGGGCCGGTCTGGGGGTGCCCCCATTAATGCCAGAGACAGACACTGCTGACCAAGGCCTTCCTCTCAGTCGTGCGTAGTATTGCCAGATCCCAAGTGCTGCAGCTGAATATTTCCATGCCAAATGTTTGCCCCAGGCTAATTTACTTTTTTTCCTTTAAACAGAAGCTTCAGCGAAATTGGTTCATTGTTTCTCATAGCGAGACTAAAGAAAAATATGTTCATAAAAAGTTTCACTACACTTGAGAAACGCAAGCGTCTCCAGCCCCAGTGGAGAGTTGAGGTCAGCCCTGCACCTACTTCCCACAGAGTTGTAAAGCGATGCCCAGTCGGCCACCTCTGCTGCATGCACTGCACACTCCTCATGGTTTGGATACTGCGAGATGCTGGGGTCTCCTTTGGAGGAGTACGGAGCTGTCTGAGCATATCAAGTGTTAGGTAACAAGACTCATTACCTTGGCATTTTGTACTACCAAAACTAGTAGATATCTCTGTGTCTTAGTCTCACCTCTCTCTCCCTCTGCTCTATTTTACAGGGCTGCAGTGAAAATCAACTCATTAATATATGATGTGAACCCAGATGCTGTAAGCATGATCTCAAGAGAATAGCCACAAAGAGATTATTGAGTCTTTGGGGAGACTACTGGGCAGCATGCAGATGGCAAGGCATATGGCCTCACTCTGTGAACAGCAAAGTTAAACCAATGTTATACCTGTGCTTGTCAGGCACTCCCATCCAGCCCAGCACTAAGCCAGGTAGGAAACCAGGGGGGGAAAAGCATGTTAATGAACCCAAGTTTCTTTTTCTCCGATTCCAGTTTCAGTTGCTATTCTTCAAGTGGGAGGAATTCAAGCTATTTGTTCCTGGCTGACAGACCTTAGCTTCTGGGTTGTTGTCTCTTATTTGTTTTTAGTTGCCAGGCTCCTCACAGTGATCTATTCCTTCCTGCGTATTTCACTATTCCACCCTATAGGCAGTGATCTTCCCTTTGTCACCAAAATATTGCATTAGCATACCCCTGGTTTTTCTGTGCTAAGGTCGTTTCAAAAACATGAAACAAGAAAAACAGCAGACTGAAAGGAGTTTCATCCTGTCCTCCTTTCAACACTGCCCGATACCAGCTCCTTTCTAGTCGGGTTGCTACTCATCTTCCAGTGCTTGCACTAATCCTCAGCCTTGCTGGCTTAACTGTTAATTTTCCACTAGCAGACATTTTCTGTGAAGTCCAGATAGATGAGATCTAGTGCCATGCCTTTGTCTAGGAGAGTATTTCACTAAAGCAGTAGCATCTGTACAGAACATGACTTATCTGTTGTAAAACCCACCTTGGGTCTGATTTTTATTTACCTTTGTCTTCCATCCAGGCCTTCCCTTCACATGACGTATGCAAAGCTTTAGGATTTATGTCCTGCCTGCGTGCACGTGTCTAGGTATCCATCACATGCTGTTCTTCAGTCTTCTAGTATCATACCTCTTCCTTCTCCCCCACTTGCTAGATCCTTTAGAAACCTCTGCTACCACTTGTTTTATTCTGACAGCTCCCTCTGAATTTTGGTCTGGAGCTTGTCTGGCTGTCTCCTTTGTCCTGCTAAACACATCAGCCTTTCACTGGAAGTGTCCACATCCAAGTTCTCATCCCTATCAACCTTTGCACCTTTCCCCTGTTGTTCTCCATCCACCTCCTCACTGACAGCTCAACCTGGCATTTCTTTCCTTTGAGGTCAAATCTCAATTTTCTTTTTGATAAACAAAATAATTTGAGTGCTTTACGTGTCTGCTGGAAAGCTTTAGGGTTTTTCCCCCTGGAGCACTGAGATCACTTGGCTCCTTTCTATACCCTCTTCTTCCAGCAATCTTTTCAGTGTTGTCACCACAACAGAGGCAGTGAGCTGGGATTCATCTCGCTAATGTGCATCAAAGGTGTATATGACTCGCATACTCCTTATTCCCAGAGCATATGTCCATTATTACCCTCTTGCCACAGATTTATGCTGTTAGTTCATATTCTGTCATGATCTCCAAAACCCTTTGCAGAGCCTCTGCTTTCCAGACGTGGCACCCTAAGAGTCTGCCTGACATTCCTTATTCCGGAAACAACTTTTTGCAGTAAAATGCCATTTGTTTAAGTGGGCTTTGCTTGCTGAACTGTAGAGATTGCTTTGCGTGGTTGCCCTGTGCTCCTCATTATTCATCACTTTGAATCTCTTTGTCATTTATGCACTGCAACAGCACTGAGATTTGCATTTGCTTCCCAGTGATGAAAATGTTAGAAAGTGTCAGGCCTCAAGCAGTTCCCTGAAGAACCCTGCTAGAAACACTCCCATCTGGAGATGATTCACCACTGACAATTACTTGAGATCTGTCAGCCAGCACTTAATCCAGTTAACGTGTGGTTTATTGATATTATATACCGCTAATTTTTTAATCAGAATGTTGTACAGTTGAATGTCAAATGCCTTACAACAGTCCTCCCTAAAGCTGACTTGGAGTTAGCCTTGAAGTCAAGTGGTAGGTGTGATATGTGTCAACTAAATGTGTCATCTTTTCAGAGAAGGCCCACAAAACTAGCAGAGCCGGTTGTTAAATATATTCCTATCCTCTGATTTGCCATTGTTTGAGACCCACTGCAAAACACTCGGGAACTTTATTCCAGTCTTGCTGGACTTGTTGCTGCCTCAGTGTGTGCCCCCCACGTCCTTTGGTGCAAAAGGACCTTCACTGCTCTCTGAATGAAGTTTTCCCTTTCTGCAGCTTTCCTTCATGCAGTGTTAGTGTGCGTCTGTCTCCAGTCAGGGAGCGTACCTGATACTCAAGCATGGGCAGTCCCAGTGGAAAACTGGATGTGTGGTGTATGGGCCTCAATACCACTGGTCTCCAAAGGCAGTTGAATGTGTAATTATCATCTAATCCTCCTGGTCCTTCTGGTGTGTGCAAGGTGGAAACCTGGGCTCTGGGGGAGCAGAGAGTACACTGAAGAGCACTCAGTCCTACAGGAGATATTCACTCATCCTCAGACTAAACCTCAGACTGACGTGCCCAACCAAACATTTCCCCTCTGACAAGACCAGAGATGCCATGTTCTTCCCTGGCCCATGGTGGAGCCTGGAGAGACCATGTTCTGGGAGACTCTGGGGGTGCAGAGGTGGCTGGGGGACACGCAATGCTCTGTGGGCCCATCCCTTCATCTCTGCATTGTCATCAGACTTGTTGTAACTAAGATGCACTCAGCTTAAGTCGGCTGGTAATCGCATACAGTGATAAATAGTAAGAGACAGGAGTTCGTCACAAACAAATGAGCCTCAACTAACCTCATTTCCTTTTTTGACAGGATAACAAGCTTAGAGGATAAATTTTCCCCTGCCAGAATTTGTTTCTCTGCTGCCAGCCACCTCAACAATTAGCAAAACCCCATCCTTCCTCTTTGCTAACTTCCAGGCTGCTTAAAGCAAAGGCGGGTTCAGATCACCCTCCTCAAGTTTTGGATTCAGTCCCACAAGCTTTTTCCCTGTGGGCTGCTGTAGTTGTTCCCTCTCTTTCCACCCTCTTGTCTGGAGATGCTCGAGCCTCCCCACCACCTGCAGCTGCCAGGAGCACCAGGCTCCTATGCTGTCAGGTACGTCGGGCTCTCGTACTTATTAGTGGGCTGGCTGGGCGAACTTACACAAACTCAGCCTGAAGTCTGAAATGTCTCGGATTTCTTTCTGGGCACTGTAGGGTAAGGTGGGGATGCTGAACTGAGGGGACAGCCCAAACCTTGCTCAGGGAAGGCAACAGCAAAGGAGGATGTCAGGCGTGCATGATCGTAACCTGCGTGACAATGAGCTGCTTCGGCTGCAGATCACCCGCTGCCTTTCCTTGTGGCCCCCCGGTAATGCCTCTGCAAGGGTGCTTCATCCCATAGCTGTGACCCCACTTCTTGGCTGCATGTTCCTGCTATAGCTTATCCAAGGGGATAGGCCAAAGTCTCTCCAGCAGACAGTTGTACAGTATGGTATGCAGCTCCAGGGTCACATTTCTACTCCTGGCAGCAGCTCCTTGCAGAGAGAGCAAGAACAGGGAAGTCCCTCACTGCCAGCTAAAACTGAGAAATGCTGCCTTAGCAGGCAAAGCTGTTTGGGCTTCAACAAAGAGACCAGGAGGGCTCTGGGGCAACACCAGGACAGGACAGTATGGAGCCCCTGTTTGCCTGAGACCCCACGGCAGAACGGCTGCCTGCTGGCAGGGGGGAAAGACGGCTGGGTACATCAGCAGCAAGGAGGCTTTTTCTTATGAACCCTTGGAAGGTGTCCGAGGAGACTGCTCCCAGAGAGCTCAGCAACACTGGTAGGGAAATTAGCAAGGGAATGATGGTGCTTGGGATCTTCAGGTGTCTCTTGGATGTTGCTTGGTTTTGAGAGAGCTTGTTGACATTGGACACTTTGGAAGTGTCTTTCCTACCCCTCTGGAAGCCATGAAGGCTCTCGATTGTGTCCTGTGCCTCTTGTTAAAGGAGCTTTCTCTCAGCAGAACTTAGGAGGCTACCAAGAGCTCAGAAATGGCCAGAAATATTTAACTTACTTAGCAAGAGAGGCCAGGTTTGCAGAAATTTGAGAAGACCCCTTGGTGGCTAAGGAGTTTGGGATGCTCTGTGACTCGGAGGTTTTGTAGTGCTCTGGATATCTGGCACCTCTAAAAAATCCAGCGCAGCAGGTACACCAGTGTAGCACTCCAGTAACGTGCTGTTGAGCAATAGCCTGAAAGGATCTTCCTCCAGGCTTCAAGTGCTGGGCATGATGCTCATCTTCTCTGGTGGCCCTTTTCACAGTACCTTTGTGCTAATAAGAGACTGGACCCTTACCTCCTCTTAGGCAAAAGCACTGTGTAAAAGGACGTATTTAAATAATTAAAAAGTGCTTTTCTCCATTTGTTGTCTTTGCATCGTGTCCTTGCTGAGCGCGGTTATGTGTGCAGTGCTCAACAGAGCCTGTTGTCAATTCCTCCCGATTGGTCAAGGGCTTGAAGAGTGAAATCAGCAGCATTCAAAATGAAGCAAAACTCTGCTGGCTTTAGATTTTGTTACAAAGTCAAATTTGCCCATGGTTTATTTTGAGAATTTGTTAAGGTGTGCAGCTTGTGCCCAGATCCAAGCGGTGCTGGCAGGACAAAAATCCTCCCCGCGCCACAAAGGCATACGTTTCTGGGGCACTATTTGCAATGTGGTGGTCCCTCTGCGTAAGGAAAATAGCTGGCCATTTCAACATGGGCTGACCTACTGCCTGCTTAGAGACTTACACGGCCTGCCTGTCTTCCTCCAGAAGTGCTGAGCACGTATGATTCCCACTGACTCCTTTGCGAGCAAGCTGTGGCTTTGACAGGTTAGATCCATAGTTTGGGGGATTTTTATCACGTTTAGTGACATCTGAAAAATGGCAGATTAAAATACAGTTCAATCTTAACCCTGACTGCAGATTAGCATTTTAACCAAGTTCCCGCCGTGCTGGATGAACTGCATCAGAGTGCCTTTCCTTATAAGAAACTACCGCTTGAGCGCAACTCTGATGCAAGAGCAGATCAATCTGCCCCTTTAGATTGTGGTTGCTCTGAAGTTTTGGACTTGTCCTGAATACCGAATTTAAAACAAAGCTTGAGAGCCTGGAAACATGCGTGGACTGAGAATAAGGTTTGTGCAAACCCCTGCCAAGCGATAAGGCAGCTCCCCCTGGCTCTGAGAACTGAACTTTCCTCCCCAGTGATGCTCAGGTGTGAGGGGAAGATGGTGCTTCTGTGAAAATGCTCAGTCCTGCAGCTCTGGGTTAAGTGGAGGCTCTTGCAAAGTGCTGTGCTGAGTGTCCTTCACCTGTGGTTTACCAGTGGGAGAGGAGGCAAATCAACAATTTGCTTGAGAAAATATCTTTACAATACAGCACATTGATTATCAAACGTATAAGTAAAAGGTGCTGGGTCCACTGCTTGGCAGGTATTTGGATTTTGCATATCTCTGCTTGGATTCTGGCTCCAGAGACAAAATCTGGTTTTCCCAAAGCTTCTTCCTGCTGTGTGTTTGACTTGGGCTTAGATGGCTCGCTAGGGCTTTGGATTGCAAAAATCAGATCGGATGCTCCTATCTTTGTTTTCAGCAACAGGGACAAACTTTGCCCTTTGCAGTGCCTGCAGGGCAGCAAGTAATGAATGTTTACGGGAATACTGGTTAGCTCTGATAATAACCTGCCTGACCTTGCTGGGGAGAATCCCTTCTGCCCTTGAAAGACAGAAGTGAGTCTCCATCTCTGTAGCTGGGAGCCACCTGCCTTCAAGGCCTTTCACAGCAGAGGGCATGTGGAGATGGTGCAGGCTGGGGAGGCTCTTCCCTGCCTACCTGCTCTGAGGGCAGGCTCGCTTGCCGCTCACATACCACTATGAGTATAGGCATGACAGTCCACGGTCTGTTAGCCATGCAAAAATCTACCTTAAACCAGGTAAATTTCCCTGTACGGCTGGGAAAAAGTTGTGCTCTATCCTGCTGTACTGCCACATGAGCTACCTGCTTTCAAACCTAGCTGGTGCCTATCTTGTTGCTCCTTCTGCTCCCCTGCTCAGCCAAATGCTGCCCCTCCTCTGGCTTCAACAATGCTGTCCCTTCTGCAGCGAATAGGCTCCTGTCACCTCTGCAAACAGGGAACTCAAGGCTCTCAGCTTCTGGGCACAGGCTCTCCACCATGGGTCTGAGGGACTGGGGACAGCTTCTGCCTCCGTATTTACTGGGCATGCTGAGGGCTTTTTCTGTAGGAGAAGCAGGGACTGGCAAGGGTGCTTAGGCCTTGCCAGCACTGGAAGGAGCATAGCACTTGCTGGGAGAAGAAGAAATACCTAGTGTGTGTTTCCCATTTGTATCTCAAGGCAGGGCTGCCATCCCATCACCTCTGCTACCACTCTGCCTCTTCCATCTTCTGCACTAAGCACTGCCTTTACGTTCACAGGATGGGTGCTTCAGCATATCCCCACATCTTCAGAGGCTGCTGGGAGGTTCCCATGGAAGGCGAGGGGTTTGCACCTGGAGCCTGCTTTCTCATTCTGAGCTGTTCAAGGTCTCCCCGCTGGCAGAGAAGGTAGGAACCAGTTTCACAGACTGCACATGTTCATTTCCCGCTAGCCCCTGGGATTTAATTTTGGGATTCCCTTCAGGTGCCTTGCTTTCCCTGCCTATCTCCACAGGACAATGTCACACTGTACCAGTAGCTAAGGGAAGCTCTGTGACAACAGGCAACAGAGCAGGTGACCTCTCTCATGGAGTCCCAGGGACTGGGCTACCACAAAGAAGTTAATCAGATAATCAGAGCTGACACATGAACAAAATATTACCCTCCAAAAATCCTCCCCTTGTCATCTTCCTGCACATCTCGGTGCTCTTTGTGGTTTTCTGCCACCACGTGTGCCTGTGTGCAGCAGTCTGTATAGCTGAGCACACTTCTTCTGGTAGGGTTTGTCCTCCTCTATTCTTCTTGCTTAGCCCTCCCTCATCGAATCTGATTGACTCTGAGGCCATTGATTTTAGATAAGGTCTTGGGGGAAGGTCTGATGGGTTTTGCTCTGGTTTTACGCAGCAGGCTTTGAGTTCTGGTTGGGAGCCATTGAGCACTGCTGCTGTATTAAATGATGGTCAGTGATAGGAATGCAGTCACCGCTTAATACCCCAAATTGCTGCTTTTAAGTGGGCAGGGTTTGGCTTTTGGCCAGATCTCTCTGCTCCTGGCAGAAAAATTCATTACCTTGTTCTGGCAAATGTATTTTCATCTGCTAGTTTAAATCTGATTTCTAGTACTCTGTGTGGTTCTCACAGCTGAGGAATTTCCTGCCCTTATCCGCCTGTTTTCTTCCAATCTAGGCTAAAATCAATACACTTAAATAAATAAAGCCATTGGGCTTGCAAGTACCTCCTGCTGTGTCAGCGGCAGAAGTAAAGCTGAGTGACCAAAGATTAGTTAAGCCGTTTTCTTCTTCTTTAAGTAAATTTGCTGCTATTGAGGCACACCAGACTGGCCTGGGAGACAGCATTTCTCTGCTTGACCACAGCAAGGAGAGTTTACCGGCCAGCAGATCCGAGGGAATGCCTTGGCTTCCCAACAGTGGCAGCTGTCTCCACTGGGGAAGGGTCCCTGTCCTGGTCTGTCACCACCCCTACCCCTTAGGATTAGGTTTGGGCATGGTTTTCTGGCATGGGTGCTTTGTGATGGGGATGTTCTGCCACCAAGTTCAAAAGCGTGGAGGCCACAGGGGCACTTTCCTGGTGTTGCTTTTGCTTCTGCTCTTCCCTGGCAGACATGCTTTTCAGGAGTGCTGCTTCAGAGAGGGTTGTACAGTGCGTGGCAGAGAGTCCTTCCCACAGCTCTGGTCTGTCTTCCAGACAGTGATGCTGGCAGGGGCATCCTCCACCAGGATTCATGCATCCCTTTCTTCTGGGGCCAGGGGAAAAGGTGAGGGTGGCATGAAATGAGGTCTTCTCTTTTCTCCCTAATGCCAGGAGTTACCCCCCAAGCACTTAGTTCAAGAAGCAAGAAACAGATTTGGGACTTGTAGACCAAGTCTTAGGGGTTCTGCAGCCCTGCTCTTATTCATGGGGCATGGAGGAACGGGGGTCTTGTTGGTGAGCAATGGGGTATATTCCCTGCCCTGGATTCAGTACACTGCCATGCCCTGGGCAGGAAAGACCTCAGTGCAGAGGAAAACAGATCCTCTCCTGTCTTCTTGGGCAGAGCCCCCAGTTCTCCACAGAACCCAGTAACTCAGCTTTGCATTCATACGAAGAAGAGCAGTGGTGCTCTTGAGCCTCTGTCTGGTACCAGCTTCCAAATCACGGTATAAGCCCTGCTCCAAAGGTCCCCCTTTGACTCAGGGCAATCATTCAGAGATGTCTCTGTGCAGTAGCTGTGATAACATTTAGGGGTAGGAGGAAACTTCCTTTCTACCATTTTTTGTTCATGCTGGAGTTTTTGGGTTTTGGCTTTTTGAACTAAATTGAAAATGTTAGTGACAAACATCAAACTTTTTTATTCCTCCCCTCACCATTTGCTGCTTAGTTTTTGAGGAAAAACTGTTTCATAAAAGCACATCCTACATTTTCTTCCCTTATCTATCCAGCTCTGGCTGCAACTCACTCTGGGAGCAAGTAGAATGTGTTACGACCCAGTGGTTCAGCACAGGCAGGGGAATGAAAGTGCAATGCCTTCCCTCCCTCCTTGCCAATAATTGCAGGGCCTGGAGATGAAAGCGATGAGGTGTGCAGCGTCGGGCTCTTAGCAGAGAGGTAAGCAGGATGTCACATCGCTGCTGTGATATTGCAATTCTATGCCGTGATGGTGGGTGAGATTTCCAGAGCCTGCCATCCCTTGGTCTCACTGGCCTGGGTTGGGATGGCCTCAGATGCCCGGAGCAGTGAGGGCACCATGCAGGGAGTTGTGCTGTCTTTGGCAGGGCTGCCCCGGCAGTTCCTCTGAAGGCGAGTACGGACATCACAAGCTGTGGCCCAAGCTGGAGAGATGCAATGGAGTGGAAAGGAGCCAGGCTCTGTTTACACACAGATACCTGTGCAGCCAGCAGCGTTAGTGAGAGAAAACAGAAAAGGACATGACAGTTACACTGGGTTTTTATTAAATATTAAATGGAGTGAAAATTTCCAGAGTGTGTCTGGACTGTTTTCAACTGCCTGTCTGACAGCAAGAGAGAGGAGCCAAGTGGGTGAACCCTGGGTCTGGGGGTGCAGGGCTTCCCGCTCAGGAGCTGACATAGTTGTACGCTGGGCTGTCTGTGCAGCTCCTCTTGTTTCACCCAGAGCAGCAAGTGTCTCCACCAGCTGTCCCACCACTGGTACAGCCCAAAGAGAAGAGTTAACTCTCTCAGGTGTCTACAGTGAGAGATCAGGGGAGGGAGATAACTGAATTCCTAGGGCCAGAGCATCACCGGCACAGGCTGGAGCTGTGATTGCAAGCAGCAGAACCCTGGTTCCTAGCTGGGGAATTAATCACTCCTGTACCCCTTTCTGCCAGGTTTAACACAGAGGAAACTTCCCATGCATAGGGAATACTAAATAACTGCTGTAGCCCCTTTTGTGTGCTTCCTCTGCTCTGCTTTCCCCCTGCCACAAGAGCTGTGCAGATGTGACCGAGCCTGGGCACAGCCCTCCCATCCCTCCCCATCCCCACCACTCCCCTCCGTGTAGCCTTGCTTTTCCTTGTGCAGGAGCTTAGCGGGGCGGCAAGAGGAATTCTCCTAACTTGGATTGGGTTAATAAGTTAAAATGCAGAGCCTTAATCCCTGCTGCTAAATCGGAATGTAATTCAGCTTATAACCACAGCCCAATCCATGTGAATTACAATCATTTTAAATACAGCCAGGGCCAGCCGGGATTTAACGTCCTCCCAAGAGATCCTGAAAATGGAAACTGGGACACAGTGCTGCTCTGGGTGAACCTGCAGTCAGAGGGAGGTGAGACAGTGGGGCAGAGGGATTTTGTTACCTCCCAGGCCTCCTGGAGAAGGGGATCCTAGGGTGCAACTCTTGGTCAGGGCACATGGCAGGAAGATGCGTGTGAGACTCAGGCAAGAGTTTATCCCCAGGGAGGAGGACAGAGGCTGCTGGAAAACCCACAGCACTTTTATCTTTAATTTAGGATGTTTATCTCAAGAGATTCTTCAAGCTTTAAAACAAACGTAAGGAGATCTTTGTTTGCCTGGCAGCATCTGGCCTCTGAAAGCAGGCACGTACAGTTCTGGCAGCACGGCTGATAGCAAAGGCTTGTTCTCTGCCTCCTTCCTCCCAACTTTAATCTCTGTCAGGATGACCCTTGCTCTCCCTCTGCCTGCTCCAGGAAACCACTAGAAAAAAGAGTCTTCCCACAGCTTGAATCAAGTGGGCACCTGGCAAGTGGTCCCATAGGTGCCTAGGAAGATCTCTTACTGCTTTCACTGTTACATTATTCAGTCCTAGCTCTCACAGCTTTGTTATTCAGTCCTGATGAGGAAAGAACAATTGTTCATTGTCTGCTTGCACCGCCCCAGCCTGGGAAAGCAAAGGTTTGGGAGCCTGCATGGGAGCAGTAGAGTCCTTCTGCCACCACTGACCCACAAGCATTCCCTGGGAGCCTCGGGCAGTGTCTGGGAGCATGCAAATTCAAAGGCTCCACAGAAATTGAGGGTCTTGATGGATGCTCTTTCAAGCGTTGAACTGAAAAGTCCCTGTGGGAACAAGGCGTTACTCTTGTGGTCTGCCAGGCACAGATAGAGAGTTCAAGGAGTCCAAGTTACTACATTGGTGAGGAGAGGCTAGAAAATACGCTTTTCTTCCCAGACTGGTGCCTCTGTTTGGACACTTTTAGGAAGATTCTGATGGTTTTCTTCATGTCACTTTTTTTGTGGTTTCTTTATAATTTGTCTTTTTCCAATAGTGAAAGGCTAGTGCTGTTGTTCTAATACCTAGCCAAATGAGAATTCACGGTAATTTCTCAAAGCCTAGCTTGTAGAGTGCCTGATGTACTGGGCTGGAGAGCTTGTGAGTTTTCTGTGGGTGTGATGAGGGAATGGAAATGATCTGAGTTCTTGGGTGCTTTCCCAAATCCAAGCTAGCCAGTTTTCTATGTTTAGATATGGTTTACTTAGCAGCACTGGTAGAGTAGAGAGAAGGGCAGAGGGTTTTCAGGCGCTGGCAGAGAGTAACCAGAGTATTGTGGGCTGGGATAGATCAACAGTGGTATAGCAAGGACCTCGGGGCCTCCTCTCTGAATGGCCACAGGGGCTGGCTGAGAGGTGAAAGGAGTGATGGAAAGGACTTTGAATGGACCCCAAGGGGTGCAGCCCTTCCTCCCTAAAGGGAAGCAGCATACCCTGAGAACACTCAGAGTCCCCCAGACCTTTCTTTCAAAGCTCCCAGTTAAAAGCTTCTGAAGCCTTTCTTCCATCCCATAAAGGAGGTCAGCTTACCAGGGGTGACCTGGGCACAGCAGAAGCAGCCGCAGAAATGCTGAGATACCAGGATGGGTGTAGGGACACCAGAGAGAGGACTCGTGGAGATGTGGAGATGGAGCAGAGATGCACCTCTGTTTGCCTGACCTGCCCAAACAAGCAGAGGTGGGAGAGAGGCTGTAGCATGGGGTTGGCCAGAGCAGAGTGCAGACAAGGGCAGGTGTGAAGGGCTGCAGTGTCCACTCTCTGGAAAGCATCATCTCCCAGCTGGAGTTGTCTGCAGCCACCCTCCTGACTATGCCTTAGCACAGACCCATACCATGTAGGGAAACATGGATCTAAGGTCACCTTCCTCCCAGGCACTGAGATTTTGGGGTCTTAGTCCGACAACGTTTGCTGGTGCAGCCTGGGACTGCTCCTGCCCCAGCCAGGGCTGGAACAGCACTGGGGCCCTGGGCTAGAAGAGGGTGAACTTCTCAGCTCCTCAGACAAATCATGTGTATGGCTCCCATCTACACTGCTCTTGGCTTCTTACAGAAATATATAATCAGCTGATGAATCTCTTGCCAGGCAGCTGGGCCAGCTTGGCCCCACAGTTGTTCTTCTGACATCCTCCCTGTGTCCACTGACATGTCCATGTGCATCATGGCCATTACCCCTCTCAACAGCAGGCTAGGCGTTAACCAGACTTAGTAATAAGGACGTTTTTTTCTGCTACTCATCACATTATTTTTAATTTTTTCAGGGCTTTACAACAACATCGTTAGTTTCCCCAGAGATTTCAGAGTGCTGTGAGCAATGCTTCCCCCTTCTTTTGCTGGTCTAACTGCAAAAGGGAGAGAGATGCTCACCCAAGCAAGGCCAGGATGGCATTGCCTTCATTCCTGAGGCAGGGGATCACACCACTTGCCACTGGGCCTGCCCATCCATGCGCACTGCACATCTGGAAGGAAGGTCTCATCTCTCTATGGATGAATCATGAGATGTGTTTTAAGATGAGGGTGGTCCCAGGACCTTGGCTGCATGAAGAGGCAAAGCTGACCCTGAAAATGGATATGTTTCTTGGCTTTGTCCCATGGTGTTCCCTCTTTTACACTGGTCCCATCAGCAGGGGTCTGTCTGTGGCAGGGCAGGAGGTATGACAAAGTCCCAGATGGCAGGCTGATCCATGCAGCCATCTGCCGTCAGCGCTCCACGTGACGGCTCAGGGCAGAGGGATGCGATCTCTGTGCCGGTTACTGGAGCGGGCACTGAGTAGCTTGAACTGACCACACACACCTCCTGCACGTGAGCCAGCTGCTGTGCTGGGTGCCCACGGTAATTAGGGTAGAGCACCTCCCCGCCTTGGACAAGAAAGCTGTCCTCCCCCGGGCCCACCCAAGCATGTGATATCCCCACAGACGAGCCAGGAAGCGAAGCTGTTTCCACCTTCCAGGCCAAGATGAGAGAGGGCATGCTCAGTCCTCCCAGGGGATGGTGGTATCTCATCTCAATCAAAATATTTGCTCTTAATGGGCGTGCTGCCCTGGCTGGAGGTTCATGCTTCCTGGGAAACTCCACTGTACAGGCCCTGGCAATTACTTCTTTCTGAGATCGCTGCTCCTATGCATGCCCAAAGATGCCTGGCTGGAGAACAGCCTACGGTGGCCAAAGGGCAGGTTTTGGTTGTTGTTTTTTTTTTTTTTAATAGGCTGCTTTGCTAGGTTGCTCACTTTAAAGTCTCTTCTTATTAGGTTTCCTCTCTGGGCAAATGTTAAAGTGCACCTTTTCCATCAGGAGGCTGCCCAGCCCCACCAGCAGCAGAACTCGCAGGCTGGCAGGGGCAGGCCTTACTGAGGGCATGGTACAGCATCCCTATTGTACAGCATGGAATTATCCCTTATCCCACATGCTGCCATACACAAGTGGATATTGACAAAATAAGGCTTCCAAGTGATTCTAACAGGGAATTACAACATCTACTCCATCCTTCTTGCAGGCTGCAATACTGGGAGGACTAAGCGATTTCATGTCAGTCTGGCCCCAGCTGCAGTTTCTCCTGTGCTGGCAGAGCCATAAAGGCCACCACAAAGGCTCTAGGGAGATCATCTTAAAAGAGGAGGAGGTCAGAGATAGCAGGACCACTGTATGCTCAACCCTTCTCCCTACAGTGGAGTGACTGAAGCAGAGGGTAATGCCAAGACAGACTGAATTCCTGCTCTTGCCTTCCCCAAAGACAACCTCACGACTAGAGTGCTCTCATCAGCAATGACACTGGTCCCTGCTGATGCCGAGACATGTGTAGGTGCAAGACTGGCACAGGGCTGGCTTTGCTCTCCTCTGCTCTGGATGTACCTCTCAGTTCTGTCACTGCTCAGCACTGAGATGCCTTTTGAGAATAACAAATAACTAAAATGCTTTGTCAGCGTGCAAGCCCATCATGCCAGCAGAGGCTGTGTTTGAAATACAGAAGCAGCGCAGTTTTTGCTGAGGAACTCCCCCAGAGACAAGCAGTTCCTGCATTATTAACAACAGTGCTGATGAATCCCTGTTAATGAGACGCGCTCGCTCAGCCAGCCAGCCAGCAAAGTGGCTGTGGCCCTGCTGCTCTCAGCCCCGCACTGCAGCACGCGTGTTTGAGAGCAAGAGATGACTGCTCTGGGGAGCAATTGGCAACTCTGTGTTGTAAGATTTGGCTACTTTCCCTAAAATTTGCTCATGTCCTGCCAAACTTGAGCTAGGTAGACGTGGAAATCCAACGCTGGTTCTCTGGCAGCTGTGAAAGGGATATAAAAGGCTGCCTTCCCAAGGATACGGGCTTGACTAAAGAAAGCAGTTCCTTGGTGTGTACTCTCTACTCTGCTCCAAAGAGCAAGGTGGGCTGCATCCTCTAGTCTACTCTTAAACAGCTCAACCAGGGGAGTTCCTTCATTTATGGCTCCACAGACTTTGCTGTTAGGAAAATCTTTATTCAATTTTTTTTAGCTCAAGCTCATCTTGATCCCTTTATCAATTCTCTTTTTCGCTTCTGGATGCAATTACTTTCCCACTATGGTCATTACACCTCCTAGGATACTTGTGGAATAGGATCTTATGTACCCTTAGCTGACATATGGCCAGAAAAGACATCTTAAACTTTTCCAGGTTTTGCCAAGTCAAACCTCCTCTGAGCTTTCCTAGCAGTATAATACTTTTCTGACAGTATAGCACATTGGATGACATTTAGCAGCCTATGTGGATACAGAAAGACCGGTCACCCTCCAGTGCATCATATAATGCCTCCACAGTCCGGCACATCATCACCCATTGTGCTAACGCGTTGCAAGCAGCATAATTTGCCCCGGCAGTGCTGCCAAGTTACTTTGCTCTGCACTGCAGGCACTCTGATGTTTTCCAGATGTCACAGATGATGTCAAACTTCTGATGTTGTTGCCTTATGCAGAATGAATCTGATAGCCTAACGCTTTCATGCTACAACTTTCCATCTGTTGGTGGGTTTCCCTAATGTGGAAAGTGTCAACCTCCAACGTTTGTCTGTGCAAGCGGAGGGCAAAGCTAACCCTGCAGGAGCTAAGAGGGATGGTTAAGATTGCATAGGAGTAGTTGGAGTAGCTTTTTTTGTTTGGTTTTAAAGCAGAACTTCTTGCAAAACTTCTGAGATGTCTGTGGAGTAAAAACATAGTCAGGGCAAAGAAATGAGGGAGGCAATGCTGGGAGGGCACAAGGAATTTGCTCCCCCAGAGTGATTGGCAAAATGAAAAGATTGAAGTGACCTCTCCTATACTTTCAATTTTTTAGGGATGCGATGAGAAGGGATGCTAAGGTAGCCTTTAGGCCCTGATTTTGGCAGCAGAGTTTTGCATATGTCCCTCTGAGATCACACAAAAGACCAAGAAACCCTAACAACACATTGGAGTAGATCTTGAGGAAGCCTGCAGCACTGGGGATCAAACCCAGAGGTGCTTAGGACTGAACCAGTGAGAGGGGAGAGGGTTTGGTTTGGCATCAAGGAAGGCAGAGCTGAACTTTCAGAAGGGATCACACAAGGAGAGGTACACCGAAGGGGCTATCTGCCACCTTAGAGGCAAAGTTTTATTTGCATGTGAAGTGGTGCAGCCTCAGGTAAAATGTTACTAGTGTAGGAGTTGAATAGATCAGAAGTGTAATAACTTAATGCAGAAATAGCACTGCTAATGCCCGGGCTGCAAGAACTGTGCTGTACAGGCTCTCCTATGCTCGCCCCCACCATACTGTGTCTCTCCCACACTGTGGTGAGTGCATCCTCGGAGCAGCCCTGGGCCAGGCAGGGACAGTCCCCTCACAGCAGGGGAGGAACAGAGCCTGAAGAGGAGCCTGGAAAGGTCCCCAAGCGTGGGATGGGGAGATGGGGGGGAAGCAGTCTCCCCTGAGCAGGAGACCATCTTTCCTCCTTGTTTGCAGACATTGTACCTGTAATGATAGCCCATGCCACATGTTGAGAGTCCTCTGCAGAACAGAAATATCCTGCTAATTGGTGGCAGCAGGTTACGCTATCTAAATTTTGCAAGCCTACTCATTGCACATTAATCACTCTAAAAAAGGAATAGGTGAAAGTAAGATGAGGCCTACCACTGATCCCGGTAGCACCCCACCAAACACCTCCTCCAGAACCCTGCCTTTCTAATTACCCTTCCCCTGTGCACTGGTCATCCTGCCAGCTTTTTGTCAGTGTGGCAAAGTATCTTGAAAAGCCCTGCTAAATTCCTCTTAAAAGCACTGTTTCACCAGAGGAAGTATGAGCTCAGGAGAGTTGGGAATCTACCCCCAGCTCAGCTGCTGACCACCTGGGTGACCCAAGGCATGGCTTTCAACTCTGTAACTTAAGTACTGCTACCCACAGCCTTGCACATCTTGTGCAGCGGGGCCGCTGCCTGCCAAGGGTCACCATCCCTCCATCGTTCTCTTCTTTCAGCCCTATTCCCCTATCTGCACTATGAGGGTCCTCCCCGCTGGGCCAGGTCATGTTGTGGGAAAGCAACCCTGGTCCCCAGCACATCATCCACAAGGGATGCTGAGGCGACCCGGGCTGCCAAGAGGTTTTTGGGGCCCGTGAGCCCTGCCAGTGCCGTCGCAGCTCGCTGGCGAGTGAGCTCCGGTTGCGCCTTGCCGGTGAGGACCGCAAGCCTGCCGAAGCAAACCTTGAAGTGACAGTGCGGTGCCCCTGTTTTCAATTAGCGTTGCTATTTCGGAAGGGAATATCTGCGGCGCAGAGGTAACCCATGGCAACCATCTGCTGAAATCCCGCTGCCGGGGCTGGTCGGGGAGGGGGAGTGAGGGTGAGATGGGGGCCGGGGGCGATGTGGGGGGAACCTCGCAAGTATTGGGAAGGCAACATCTCCTCCCACCAGGTCCCTCTCCTGTCCCCACCAGCGCAGGAGTGGCAGGCGGTGTCTCTGAGCCCCTCCGCATCCCACACAGCTGGATAATTTATGGGCAGCAGCAGCTCACCGTCGCTTTGTTTGCAATTTGCCTCTAAATATAGCTGTGCTTTAAAGGAGGAAGGCAAGCTCCCGCCCGCCCGTCTGTCCCTCATCTCCCGCTCACTAATGAGGGGTCTCTCCTTGCCGAGGACAGAAGAAGCCACGCAGACTGTGTCAGCGTGGCGGTGCCCACATGGCACCTTCTCTGTTCTGTGTCCCCAGTGTGCCCTGCCTCCCTGGAGAAGGGCAGCAATGAGACCCAAGCCTCCTCAGCTGGTGGTTAAACCCCAGCCCAGCCTGGTGACAGTGTCCTGACCGGCCGAGGCTGGTGGCTTGCCTGGGTGTGCTGAGCCCAACCCCTTCCCAGAGAATCAACTCTTGTGGGAGGATTTTCTTTCCCCTCCTTTTTTTTTTTAGCAAAAAGAGCACTAATTGCATTAGTCCTTACAGAGGTGTAACACCAAGACTGATGTAAAAGATTGCCTGTGGACATCACTTCAGCTCGTTAACAAGCTAAAAAAAAAAAACGCTCTCATTTATCCCCATGCCGCAGATGCCATCATCAGCAGGGAGCTCAGTGTGGCCCCGGGCCACCTGCCGTGGGAGGGGTACAGGCTGCAGAGCACCCCTGTGGGGACAGCTGGGTGAGCACCTCCCAGCCCTGGGACAGGGCACCCTGCAGCAGCCATGGGGCCCAGAAAGAAAGCCCGGCCGGGCACTCCTCATCTGCACTCACGCAGGTAAATGTAGGGCTCACCTTTCTGGGGTACGCGTTACCCCAGCCCGTGCGTTACAGGTGCTGGTGTTGCAAGCTGCAATTTTGACCAGGGCTAACACATCAAGGGTTGAACCCAACTCCAAGACTGATGGGAAAGGAAAGGCACTGAAGTGCTGACGAGGCATTATAATAAGTAGCGAGCAGAAATAAGAACCTACTTCTGTTTTAAACATAACATTAATTAATAAAGAAAAGGATACACTGTAGATACTAAAAGCCCTCAGATACTGAGGAGTAAAAAATCTCTTTCTCTCATAATTTAGAAACTGCCAGAACATGGTTCCCTAGACCTGGATAAGAGCAGCTGCATGTCACATCTGGAGAGAAGACACCTCTGCAGTGGCACGCAGACCAGCTCTGCCCCACAGAACAAGAGCTTTCAGAAAATAGTGTGAAGATAAAAGGAAAAGGTCATTTTCAGACCGCACCACTCCATCACATCAACATTAATTCATGTTGGACCGTTACTTTGGATGTAACCGAATGCAATGAAAAATTACTCCAGCCCAATCTGGCAGTACACTTCAGCAAACCTATCTAATAGGTTTATTATAGTTTATTGAGCAAGTGTTAGCCCAGAGTAGATCAGAACAACTGCCAAAATGCTAAATGGCCTCAGGAATGATGGCATTTTGGAAAGAGTTATTGTGGCAGGGTGGGTAACTCAGTGTCTAGGGCCCTATGCTACCTCCATCCCTGTCAGAAGAAATAATGGCCAAATTTCCTTCTGAGCCTCATGGCCCATTGGATTAATATATAGAGGCTAGCCTGTCCAGCACATACAGTACCTTCAGCTCCCCCAGCCTGGAGAATCCTTTACAATGGCTTTTTATGAGCAGGTTATTCTCGGCATCAGAAGCCATGCTCCTGCCTCTCCTGCTACACACCAAAGCAAATTCTCTTCTCCTGGTGTAGCAACGAATGTTACTGGGCCCCAACCCTTGAAGGAAGATGTAAAACTTGTGTCCCACCTCTTGGGAATGCCACAATTCGCTCTCACTGGGAAAGAGTTGGAAAATGCTTTACTCTTCCTGAAAAAAGATCTCTAAGCCCTGTAAAAAAAAAAAAAAAAAAAGAGAGACTGTCAAATCAGCTTTACAGAGAGACCACATTTTTTTTACCCGACAGAGTTAATAGCAAGGTTAGTTTACTATACCAAAATAAAAGTTAAACATCTGATTACTATCTCTGGAAACAAGCTTAGGGAGAGAGAAAACAGCAGAAGGTTCCACCAACATCTGCCTGCAACCTTAACTCCATTCTGCCTGCCAGATCCAGATTTCTTTCATTCAATGCCCAAACCGAGGGCTTATTCTAATATGCTCTCCCTGACAGAGGGAAGTTCAAGAAGCCACCCTTCCTTTCCTTACAATCCATTATTTATGTTCTTATCTTTTCAGGAGAGTTGCAGAGTGAAAATAGAGCACTGAAAGGTATTGCTGGGGATTTTACAGGGACTCATGATGTTTCAGTGTGGGTCTCCAGAATCCCCTTATTTTATGCTAATTTAAGGTCTCTAGAGTGTGGCATTGCTTCAGCCATTTTTGAGACTAGTAATGGAGTACTTGCAAGCTCCTTTGAAAACAGACAGCTCTGCTGAGAAGAGGGACTCTGCACTCCTGATTCTTCAGCCCCTGCTTCCACCTCTTCTCAAAGTCAGTCAGTTGAAGGGTACTCATAAACTTCCATTGCACCATTCTCCAAATTACTCAGTATATGAGTTCTTCAGCATCCTACAGCAGTTTCTCTTTTGGATCCTCTGTTCCTCAGCAGAATGACTTGCAACATGCTCTCTTAAGTGATTTCATAATAACCTGCAGAAAAATCCTGTACTTTTTTTCTGATCACAACACCCTCCCTCCCATAATTAATGCACTAATTCTGACACCCACAACCTGAGTTACCCTATGGCACTCCCACAGAGACCGCATCAGATGCATTAGTGATATCTCTGACTGATGCAGCCCCTGGTATAGACCATCTCCCCCGTTGTCAGGTTATAAGGTTATAAAACAGAGGTTTTCCTCACATTGCATTGATGGGCCAGCAGTCAGCATCAGCCTGGATGATCCTGTGAGCTATAAACTCATGGTCCCCTTCTATGGCTGCCTCACTTTCATGAAAGCTCTCTCTAGCGCCATCCCACCTCTCCCTCTCCTGTCAGGTCCCATCTTTCTCCCAGCTGTTTCACAACTCACAGCCATGCCCCAAGTCCTCTCTAGCAGAGCATCCCATCACTCAGTTTTCTGAAACCTAGCTGTTGTACCCTTTTCCTTGCCCCCACCCCGGCAGGAATGCAGCCCCTTTCTACAGCGTGCGTTACAAACACCGCTGCTCTGCACCACAGCTCCCGCACAACGCACATTGCATCCCGCGAGCAACCAGATACAAGGTGGACCCTAACAATGTGCAATGCCACTATGATGTCAAACAGGACCATGTCATGTTCACCTTCAATGGGACACCAATGTGTGTTTGGCCAGAGGATGGAAACAATGTTGGCACAACACTGATCTGGATCTTTCACCAACTGAACACCTGTGCATTTGGGAAATTCTGACTCTCCCAGCAGCAGAGACACGTTGTGCATGTGCTACCCAAGAAGACATCTCTCTGCCTCAAGAATTTTCCACTTGAAATACACCAAGATCAGATGTAGATATACACTACAAGAAATGCAGAGGATAGTAGCAGCATATACACAGCCCTATAAAAATCCCAGGTAACGAACTGGCAGGACAAACTCAAATGTGATTTGTGCTCAACGATGTTTCTAAGGAGTGCTGCTTCTGCTCTTTGCAGAACTGGGGGTGCCAACGAGGGGTGTAGCTGAAGTGGAAGCCTCTGGTGTGCCAGACCTTGGTGAGTTATTCCAGGAAAACAAGGGAGAGGGAAGAAGGCCAGAAGAAATCAAACATGACCATACTTTTTCCATGTATGAGCATAATCATTAATGTTACTTGAGTGATCTGTTGATAGCACAGGGCCTGATGACTTCTGCTGCAACTCTGTGTTAACAATTAAATTAAAGACCTTCCAGCCTTGTCTTGTTATCCCTCATGTTAGCAGCTAAGGGTCTCCTTCCCCTCATCCCCATTTTTCTTCTTCTGTATAAGCAGAGGAATTGCCTTTTCACCCTGTTTTAATTACAGGAGCTGCGTGACCCTTCCTGGAACAGCTGTCAGAGACCATACAACCAGAATATCACTAGGCCAGCAGGCTCACAGAAAATATGTAAGTAGGTTACATGGGGGCGGGGGAGACCATTAAACACAGCAGGACTCACTTAACAGAGCACCTGTTAGAGGAACAGAAAGTGGTAAGAGGATGAATCAGGCAGGCAGAGCAATAACTGCGCGGCTTTACTCTTTCTAACAAACCCTGGCTAGGCTCAAAGAGGAGCGTGCGAAGCTAGACAGTGAGGGAGGCTGGGAGAGAAGGAGCTGAAGGTGTTTTGATGCTCACTGAGGCTAGTGCTGCTAACGACTTCTTACCAAATAATAAATCAGAGAGCTCAAATATGCTCCTACAGTCATTGCTCTGGGCTGGCTGGCTGGCGGGCTTGCGCAGCTAATACCTTTTCTGCTGTTGGTGGAAAGCCTTCACTCTGCTCCAGGAGAGCCTGGAGCAGCTTGCCCCCGACATCATCCCTTCTGCGTGCAGACGGTGCTGTGCCTAGCCGGCTCTGACAGCCCCCAAAATTTGGGATGAAGGAACCCTGCCTGCATGTCCTGCTTCTACAGATACAGAGCGCAGTGGGTGTTAGGCCACATGGCCCATCCATCCCTGCCCTCCTGGCTGGGTCTGGTCCTCGCAGCCCCGACCACACTCTGGGCTCTATGCTGTCTCAGTGTTGCCACTGCTGTGGCCAAAGCAACCCGCTTCCTCAAACAGCCCCAGCTGTGCACCGTGCCCAGGGCCACTGCCAGCTCTGCCCCTTGCTGCAGCCACAGCACAGGGGCCAGGGCTATGTACCCACCAGTCCTCCTCCCCCAAAGCCCACCAATAGCACTCCTCCAGGCAGAGGCTAAACCAGCCTAATGCTGCTGCTGAAATCCACCTGGCTTTTGTCTGACCTGTTCAGGACTTTAATCTATCAGGTAAAGACTTCTCAGAAAGCAGGTGAACATTTTTCTGGGGGTTTCTCATAGTGAAATGGGTCAAGGAAGGAGCCAAAGAGGTGCCTCTGTCAGGCAGGCTTGGGGGACCTGGACAGGTAACACTTAGTGGGGCTTGAGCTGTTGCATGTATGCCAGAAACTGCAGCTGCTGCTGGTGGCATGTGGGTGAGAATAGATTGGGGTTTTATCCATGTCATTGTGCTCACTTGGAGGAGAGTGTCCCCAGGGCAGGGGACAGTGGCAGCAAGGGAGGAGCAACACACTGGTTTTAGATCTAGTCTCCTTTGTGAAGGTTTTCGGGGAGTTCAGATAGACTTAATCTTTCTTCACAAAATACATTTAAATGCCAAGTTATTAAGGCTGGCGTTTTGACATTGCCTTATCTTTTGGAGAGAGGTCCCTCTGGCCACCTGCAGAGCAATCTCCAGCATTTGACTAGCTGGGTAATGTTTTCCTTTTTTTGACCAGGGGTAAAACTGCACTTGGTTATATTTCAGTATGAGGATTTTTTCATCAAACCTTGTATTTATATAATCTGTCTGCTGACAGATATACCCAAATCAAACATCTAAATAGGATTAATGCAGGCAGCTTATTACTGGTTCCTGAGGAGGACCAGGAATTATGGTTATCAACCATAACAGTGAAGCTGAGGTGTCTGACCCCTACAACTTATCCTTGAAAAATACTATACAAGTAGCTTCTGAACCGGTGAAAAGTCATTTCGTATTCACTGAATAATAGAGAAAAGCGCAAACTAAAATAGCCAGATTTGAATATCAGAATGTATTTTGGGTTCTTTCTTGGTGACAGGAGGACGAACGTAATCATAAGCAAAATAAGTGCCGAGCCATATTTAACCCTCTCAGCTCTCCAGCAAGACCAAACATAGCTGTTTCAAGCTTCCCAAACATAAAAAACTGCCTTACCACAGAAAACAATGCACTGTCTTCAGTTTTGGGTCCACCTTCCCTATTGCAAGAGAAATATTCAATGCTATCTCCTGCCCTTGGATGGGATTTAGCTGCAAAGCCCAGAGAAACCTGTGCAAAAGCTGCCTAGATGGCTCCTGGTTTCCAAAGCGGAAGGTGGGGTGATGTGTCCATCACTCCAGATCAGGCTTATGGCTGGATGTGATGATCCTATACAATTTTGTTCCGGGGAATGTAGTGAACAAAGGCATGGTATCGGATGTACATTTTTCCACTCCAGATGGCTAATTCAAATTAATCCTATGGAGACAGTGACTGAAAGTACAGTTCTTACCTCCTGGTGACTACCAGCAGACTGTTTGACCGGTCTTGATGGGCGGTGTCTCCATCTTTTAAAATCATCCTTATAGACAGGTGATTAGTTCCCTTATTGGCACTTTCACCTACGGAAAGGAATTGAATGGGCTGGATGATCATTTTGCACAGTAATTTATGCATATAGTCCAATATAGCTCATATTGAGGATCTATTCCTCTCTATAATTGGGGCAAATTCTATCCCTAGAAGCTCTTCTTCCAAGAGAGGATGAATTATCTAGGCTGTCACCTGTCTAACACCATTCAGCTGCTATTTATTTCTGACATGTTGATGTCAGTAGAAGGCTTTCCAACCTTGCAGAGATATTGGGAGATTTCATTTATACAATACTGTGAGATTGTCTGATCAAAGGCATACAAGTGGAAATCATTACTGTTATTTTCAGACATGTCTTTAATCACAGACTCTCCCTATTCATCGCAATCATTGCAATTGTAAATCGGAAGTGGGTTCCTTCACCACCTGGCCACTTGGTGCTCTTCTAATATTTGCCTGTTGCCTGTACAGCGAGACTTCTCCTGCATCCCTCCTCCAGCTCTCCGTGATGCAAACATGTTCACTAAAATTTGCTATGATAGCTTTACTTTACGTGGATTTGTTTCTGCAAACAGAAATGATATTGAACTTTCTGAATCTCTCCCGGTAGGAAGTGAGGATAATACTTGGAGCTGTCAGTGCAGGGACCATTCATGGTGCCTGACAACCTTGCTGAAATGACTGAATTATATTCCTATATATTATATGAGTTACAGTTATTTAAACAAGGGAATAGAGGAATTTGCACCTCTAACTACAGAAGGGAATAAGCTTGTTAATGTCCTGTCTTCTTCACAATGTACATCTTTTTTGTCTGATCATGCACTGGGTCCCAGTGCTGTAGTAGCTTCAGGCCAGAAGAACTGACGTGTCTGCTTTCTGTCATTTCTATGGGATTTGGGCACCTGATATCGTGACAGAGCTGGTCTACAGTCTCTCCCAGAACCAATTCACATGCACTTCTTTTTTCTCTGATCTCTCTTTCATCTGTAAAGACTTTGGGAAGTGTGGTGGGCGATGGTGGAGCACCTGCAGAAAGGCCTATGTGAAGGAGGTCCCCCTAGACTGATCTGAGATCTCTGCTGGGGATCCTAGATCCACTAAGGCCAAGGAAGTCCATCTACTGCACTCCTGGGTTTTGTTTCAGAGGCTGAATCTTTTATTCCCAAAAGGTTACAAGCACACAGGATGGCGTGGCTTTGCCCGGTAGCTCAGGTCAATGCAGCTTGAAAATGGCAACGGAAATCTGGTTTGGTTTGATTTCGAGCATAGCGATTTGGGGTGCTGGAAACCATGAGAGTGCCAGGACAATGTTGATGTTGACAACTGCCTCAAGTAACAGCAAATCTCATACACCCAACCAAGGAAGTGCTGTTGTTCCAGCAGCTGCAGGTGTTGACTCTGTTTCCACATATTTGTCTTGTTTGGCTTAAGTCCCCTCTGTAGTAGCTGTTGCTGCTTTTATAAAGGCTAAGGTTTTCCCAGTTCCCATGCCAGGGGAGCAGTGGCTCAGGAGGACAGGAATGGGAGGTGGATCCTTCCCATCTGAAATTACAAATTCTAGTCTGGGACCAGGTCATCTGAAAGTTGTTGTCACCTAGAATTGCAATCTACTTATATTTGCCCTGCATGATTAAATATTCATTCCAGGATATTCTGCCATCCACAATGAGAATATTCAATGTAACCTCACTGGAAAGACTATGTTGAAGAAGTACTCAATGTCCTGCTGCTTTCTGAAATGAATTCTGCAGCTGTCAGTTGTCCAGCTTCCCTCTGATGGACGTCAGATTAGTCCCAGATGTCCACATGATCATCCCATTCTCAGAGACTGTTTTTTTCACACACAAACACACAGAAAAAGCCCCTCCTTATCTTGCCTGACAAGGCAAAGGGCGTAACACGTTAAACAGCCTTCTCACTCCCAGAGGTGGGTGATCCATCTGAGAACCAAGAGACTGCTGAGGAGCAAACCCTTTGCTAAGGATCACAGCAGAGCAGCTTCTAGTGCAAGTAGCTGATGGCTAATTTGCTTGGGGCTGGCAGCCTGGTGCTTTCAACAGCCTGAACTTCACTTAAAAAAATTATAGTGATTAAGTAAACACAGCTATAATGGAAATCTTTACTCTGCATATTACAAACCAAAATGGCCATGAAGGGAGCAATTATGAAATCTCAGGACTGTGGTGAGGGGAGGAATCATTTGAGCTGTGCTGTTGTTTGTTTTTGTTCATCATTTATTTCCCCTGGGAAGCTTGGCGCTGAAGCAGTCTCTGCTGTATTGAGAGATTCTTTACATTTTTGTTAACCCAGTTTTCCATCCAGTCTTGGGCAAGATGAGAGGAAATGTAAGGGTTTTACATAAATCATAGAATCATAGAATGGTTTGGGTTGGAAGAGACCTTAAAGCCCATCTAGTTCCAACCCCCCTGCCATGGGCAGGGACACCTTCCACTAGACCAGGTTGCTCAAAGCCCCGTCCAACCTGGCCTTGAACACTGCCAGGGAGGGGGCAGCCACAGCTTCTCTGGGCAACATGTTCCAGTGCGTCACCACCCTCACAGGAAAGAATTTCTTCCTCTTTCAGCATAAAACTGTGATCCCTCATCCTATCCCTACACCCCCTGATAAAGAGTCCCTCCCCACCTTTCCTGTAGGCCCCTTTAAGTACAGGAAGGCTGCTGTAAAGTCTCCCTGGAGCCTTCTCTTCTCCAGGCTGAACAACCCCAACTCTCTCAGCCTGTCCTCACATGGGAGGTGCTCCAGCCCTCTGATCATCTTCGTGGCCCCTTCTGGACCTGCTGGAGCAGGTCCATGTCCTTCTTATATTGGGGTCCCCAGAGATGGAAACAGCACTGCAGGTGGGGTCTCACAAGAGTGGAGTAGAGTGGGAGAATCACCTCCCCTGACCTGCTGGCCACACTTCTCTTGATGCAGCCCAGGATGCAGGACTATGTTGGGTAAGAATTCCTAGATCCACTTTCTGATTCCCATTATAAGCCCACCACACAAGTTGCCGTCTCTCTTTCTCTGTTAGTCTTCAGTGACATGACTGATTTTACAAAGACTTGAGAGAGTGGTGAAGATAAGGCAGGAATGGCAATGTTAAAACTGTACTAATGGGAACTGCAATGATGGTTCAGACACAGTGGTCTTCTTCCCTTTCTGGAGATATATGATTGGTCCTAGTGGGTCTTTGGGACTTGGCTGATTCAGGAAAATTATAGTGTAAAGCAGCAGCAGCCTTTCAGCCTCAGCTGATTTTTGCTGATGTTTGTTCAAGACCAGAGGGAAATTAGCTGGTGGACTAGTCGGCTGTTAGAAATTGACTGTAGAAAATTGACTGAGAAATGGAGAGCACAGCAGAGAAACAGTTGGTGAATGATGGGATGAGTGGTAATTCCTAGGTAGCAAAAAGATTGATGCAATCCAAAAACCCAATACACTTCCCAAAAGTATATAATAATGCAAGTTCAGGAGCTGCTTCAAGGGCAGGAACCAACTTGGAGAGCTTTTCCTTGACTGAACAGGCTTAACCAAAGAAAGAGGGTCTAGCATTTCCTTTTGAGCCCTGCTAAAGCTGTAGATCTATCAGCACAGGCACCCAGTGCTAGAGCCAAGTGATGTACAGGCATGATAGCTAAGCAAAGCAACTGACTACCCAATGATGATTGTTCAAGATCTCCATATGAGGACAAACATTTCTGTTAATGGCTTAGTGGGTTTCAGGAATGGAGAACAATCCACATAGACTTGAAAGAAGGGAACAGAAATGTCTGGCTATTCCTATCATATGGCTGTATATTATCTGAAGAAGAAAACTGCCCTGGTAACCATCCAGACTTTCCCCTGGCACCATGGTGAGCACATCCTGGAGAGATGCTGTGTGAAAGAGAGGACAAGCTTTCTCCTTCCCAGGCGAAACACAGTCAGTTGAGGTACAAGGCCTCAGAACTGGCTGCCAAGGAAGTCTGAAACAGCAGTGAAGTGTGTGGTATCTAGGGAAGAAAGGACTGAGTTTGGAGGGATAGGAATAAGTACAGCAGGGTTTTGACAACAGGCTACAGCTATTGCCTTGGCAAGCCAACCAAAGCAAGGGAACCCCAGCACGTGCACACAAAAAAAATTGTTACTATTACTCCTATTCCAGGGTGATAATCAAACACATACCTGCAGGTTGGTCTGAAACCACCTCCCCTGTTCATACTCACTTCTTCCAGAAGCCAATTAAGTCCTTCCCAAAGAGATGCTACATGAAACAGAGTCTTTTCTGAGATTGGTAACGGTTGTCACCCCAGCAATAATCATAATGAATCACACTTGGGCTCCTGTTGAGCTCATATTTTCAAAGAGATGTTGGTTCTCGATCCATTCATTAATATTAATTAGTGTGGAGTCACGTTTCATTTCCCACTTATGCGTCCAACCTGCAGCATCTTTGTGTGTCCTGTGCTAACGAACCAGATGCCATTTATGGCTGGCACAAAATAATTAGCTAATAGTTGAGGAATACGTATCTCAAGTTAGTTAAATATTTATGCCAGACTTTTTCCATTTTGGCTCCCAGCCCTCATCTGGGGGTTGCAGTGCAATTTCGGGAGGATATGAGAAAGTTTTCACAGTTGTATGCAGCAAGCTTTAATTATACATTCTCCATATGGATGCAAATGTTTGATGTTATACAGATGTTGGCAACGAATTGACCACTAGGTACCAGAGTAGAAATAGCAAACTTCAGCAAGCAGATCAAAATCTAATTCCCTTGTTGTGACTGGATGCTGCATAATGCAACAGTCACTCTTCTGCTTCTGATCCAGCCTCTTTAGCTCAGTTGGAAACCTCTGCTGCAAAATACCTGCAGGCAAATGAATAAAAAAAATGGCCAGGGCTGGAAAGAGGGCACATGTGGCTTGGAAGTACCAGGAAGTCACATCCTGTGTCCTCTCTAGAGCTGATTTCTGGCAGTGGGAGAGATGTCTGCCTTTCTGAGTCTTCACATTTTGTTTATAACATCCCCAGGTCCCCAGGGGTCCCTAGATCTTTTGCTTTGTCTCCTGGGAGCCCTCTCACACAGCCCTGTGCTGTAACATGCAAGAGCCAGGACTAGGAGCCAGAACCATGTTATGAAAAGCAGAATACCCATGCTCAGGGATGAGATGATAACTCTCTGTTGCGTATTGTGTTTCTGCCTAGTCGCTCTCATGTGGTTGATGTTTGGTACCGTGCTGCATGAAGCTGCTGGGCAGAGAAGCATGTTGCACTGAAAATTAGCTCCAGCAGAGACATTTACCTCCCTGCTCCTGCTGGCCGCTGAAGGAGGCTGGGACCACAGAGACATTATCAGGAAGAGTGAAGACATCCAATGCTCCTCTGGGTTTCATGGGAGCCGGGACTCCTCGTGTTGTGTGAAATCGAAGAACATATTCCCCCTTCTGACTCCTGGTGTCATGTGATGTGTATTTGTGTGTAGTTCCCAGTGTGCCTCCCACCGAAGGAGCAGAGAATGAAGCTGGGAGGCAGGGACAGCGCAGGGCTGTTAGCTGGATTTCTGCTGGAGGATATGCACAGAACATCTACTCTATTTACTACATTATACATGAATGACATTGATATATGAAATCCCACTGAAGGCTGATTTTTGCTTAACTAACCTACCTCTCCAGTGTCCTGACCTTCCACTCTTACCAGGGTAGAGAGGGTTTGCTTTTGCCTGCTTAAAAGTTCAGAACCCCCAAATTATCTGTAATGTCTTGAGCACATAATTATATTGAGCTAATCACTGTGATACCTTGGCACTTTCACCTCACTATGCTCTCAGCCAGGCACAGTCCCTGAACCAGCTTCAGTGGGGATACATTTCTGCTGAAGCTTTCATTTTCTGGAGCAGGTTTGGGGAGGGAAATGGAGATGAGGAAGGGGTAGTGTTGGCTAATGCCTATCTTAGAAATAATACCAGGAGAAAAAGTGCTTGTGATCAGGTCTCACATGAGCATCACGCCCTCTAATCAGGTAAGGTGAGATGGCTGCCTTGTGAGCTGCACGTGGGTCATGCGAAGGAGCAGCAGCCCACACCTTTCCTATTTCACCTGCAACACTCGTGCTCCTGCCTTGGAGCTTGCCTGGTTTCACAGGTAAGCAGAAATGGGCTTACTCACTAGGTAGATGAAAAGACTTCTAAGAAACATGTGGGTGCTTTAGTAGATAGCGTTGTACTTCACTGAACAGAGCCCTTCCCTTTGAGTCAGCCCGTGCTTTGGCGATCCAGCCTTCACAGGCAGGGTTTTTTTTTTCTTTGGGCTAAATTATGAAAACCGTGAAGGGTTTCTCAAGGTTCCAGTTAAATTGCAGTTTTTGCAGATTCCAATCTGCTGTTCGATCTTTGCAGGCAAAAACAACTGCATTTTCCCTGCCACTCCTTCTGTGCTGTGAAATAGCTGTCATGCTCTACCCCAGAGTTAGCTGCATTGTTGCGGGGGAAGAAATGTTTTTTCTGTCCATGCACGAAAGTGAATAGATAAATCTCTTGAGATGAAGAGGCAGTTATTTTGTCCTAAAGAGTGGGAAGTGGATGGAGGAAACAGAGAGGAGTCTACAGTGAGCTACAGCTTAAGAATCAGTGCAGGATATTTATTCCTTGCAGAGGCAAAAGACAACAGTCCCACAATTTTTCTTCTCCTAGGTCAGGAACACAGGAGTGACACCACAGTAACTCACTTCTTCCCTCTTGAGAGATGGCTGTAAAGGCAGTGGTTTTAACTTATTGTATTTAATAAGGAGGTGAGAGACAATAAAGCAACAAAATGAAACTTCTGCCAACGACATAGCAGGAAGGGGAAAGAGGTTAGACAAAAGTCCAAATGCCAAGTCTGAAAAGTGGAAAGCAGGAGTGTGCTGGTTACAAAGCACTAACTTCACAGAGCTAGCTCTGAACACAACGGATGCACTCTCTCTTTGGTTACCTACAGCTAACATCTCTCCCATTAAAGTTTTCCGTCATGGCAAAAGAGCTCTGCTCTTTGCATTGCAATGCAGAACTGCTGGCACTAGGAAGGAGGAAACCAAAGCAGTCTTGGCTCAGGGGTGAGATAGCCTTGCAGGGTTTAGTTGTTCAGGGCCTGGTTTGTATACTTTAATATGTCCATCAGTAATTTGCAGGGCCTTGCTCAAAAGGATGCTTGTGCTGGAGCACTCACAGGGGCAGGGAAGTGATGCACAGGAAGGGCTCCTTGGGCCTCGAGAGCTATTCTCTGGATAAAGAGGTAGTTAAAGAGTAGGGAGTGGAAAAACCTAGGAATGTTGATAAGGCAGCTACTTGCTTTTACATTGCTCTGTAAACTTTTGTAAAGGTACAATATAGGTGTTAGCCACACTGCCCACGGCATAAGGGGCTGGGTTCTCGTTTGCACTGAGGCTGACTGGAGGACTGTGCACGTTTCTGCTATCCATGCTCTGCGCTCGAGGGCAGAATAGCTGATCTGCAGCCCCAGGATGCTAATGAAGAGTTAGGAGGCGGGTTTCAGTGGAGTATGTACGTTCCCTTCTCATCTGGAGGGTGTCTCCTCTGTTCCTAAGTTGGAAAGAAGAAAGCATGGAGGGACAAAAAAAGGAGGTGAGCAAGCAGCTCTGTAGCAAAAGTTCCTAAGTAAAGGAAAAATCCTTTCTTGCAGTCTGGTGAGAACAACACACGGTGCTCTAGTTACTGGGGGCACGGGTGAAGGGAGCTAGTGAGGATGCCAGAAAAAGAGTGCAGCAGGCGTCATTGCATGGTGGTGATCTACTTTTAAGTGATACCAGAAAAACCTATTAAATATATAACCTCAGCGCCCAGAAAAATGTGTTAAGAGGTTTATTCGTGTAGGAAAAGCTTCATCTTATAAATATAGATAAGGGCTTCTTTTTTTCCTTCTTCTTCTTTTGGATTTCCTATACAGAAAACGTATTTGGACTGTAATTTCCCTTCTGGGAAGCTCTACCTAGTTATGCTGCTTTCTGTCTGGCAGGACTGCGAGGTCCGTGCTGCAAATGGGATAGCTCAGTGTGATGAGCCCTTCCTAACACGTATCCCCCTACATCCTGTTCCAAGCCCCATCCTGCAAAACTTGATGCATGTGCTGCCCTGCAAGAGGGCTGGTAATTTCACCGAGCAGATGTAGGACTGCTGTGTGCTGAAGGTGAAGGATAGCCGTTGTTCTTTTCAGGATGTACTTGCTGTGGGGATGCTGCTGACTGACCTGCGAGGGAGGGAAGGATACACAAAACATGGAGCCATGGATCCCACTCTTTTAGTTTTTCCCTCACTCTCTCAACATAGGCACTTTCATTTCAGGCCCTGCAGAGCATTTCAGGTGGAAATACTGTTGTGGAGATTAAGTAAACTTGATATCCTTCAGGTTGCCACCTTCCTTCCTCAATGACTCTCTTGCCTCTTTGAGAGGCTAGAACATGACCTGTCTCAGCTCCTCAGCTTCACCTACCAACAGAAGTCTAACCACCTTTATGCTAAACACAAGTCAACCTGTGTCTCATCTTTGCATCCATCTTTAGTCCAAATTAAATTTTAATTCTGTTTCTTTGTTGTTTCTTTATGGATGGCTGTCAAAAGCTCAAGCTCAGCAATGCTAACACCAGCCTGTTCTTGCCCACAGTCTTCCCCACTGATACCTTTCACACTCTCCCCACACCACACCACATGGCCTAAGCTCAGGGCCTCCATGCACCTTGTCCCTCCACCCTGGCTGCCTTGCTGTGTTCCCACCCACTCAACCTTATCCTGTATTACATTGCTGATGTGCAGTCTTCCCTAGCCATCTGCATGCTGAACCACTCACCCAGACTCTTGACATCTCATAACGGCCAGTGCCCTTTCTTCCCTCCTTACCAGGTGAGCTCTGAAGACACCCCTCAGAACGATGCTGGACTGGGTCATCCCCCCTCATGCTTGGCTTTTTGGCTCCCTCTCGTTTGCCTTGGCTTCCCACACCTTCACAACTCCTCAGCTGTTCCTGTGCTGCCCTTTTCCAAATTACTTTGGAGGCATGGAGGCCTGTGCCAGCCTTCCCTTCACAGTTCTTAAGACAAACATTGTTGGGTTGTACATGTATGATCATTCTTGCCAGGGAGGAGTCTGCTGTGGATATCCACAAAATTCTGTTGTCATCCCTTTTCACATCTCCTCTAAGTTCCTGTCATGTGTGTCTACAAACAAGTAAACTAAATAACTGCAAATGTAGACACTCTTGTGGTTTAATCACGATGACTAACATTGCCTCATGGCTTCTTTATGCTCCTCTATCCACATCCATCTGCTGTTGCTTTGCTCTACCAATCGGTAACTGTGAATCAGAGCATTTCCTCTTCCCTTCTCCGCCCTGCCTGCATGGGGGCCCCAGTCCACGCCTGTTGCTCCTAGGGGCTATGACAGCTTCCAAAATCACCCCATTCCCCGGAAACAGGGCAACTCATGTACTGATGGTAGAGGAAAGCTTCCTCTTATGAATGTGAAGGACCATCCATCTGTGCGAGTTGTGAAATAACACAATGACACCATGCTTGCATTATAATGCCGTTGCATTTGTCTGCTGAGGTGAAAGTGGAGCTAGCTTTTAACCAGGTTGCAAAACTCCTGCCTTGCTCCTTCTCGGGCACTGTCACTGGTCTGTAATACACTTGCAAAAATCCCATTTTGCTGTATTTCTACCAGAGTGCTTTGGGTATTTTTTCTGATTGTTTTTTGTCTCAGGAGTATGACGATATCAAATTGGGTCTTTCTTGGCTTTGTCAGGACCTCTGAGCTGAGGTTTGTCTCTGCGTCCATGTTGTCCAAGTGCATGTTCAGGTACTGGCAGCTCTTCCTCTTCTGGCAGGGGTGCTTGCCAGAAAATTCATGAAACACTGTACTGAACGTTACTTTTTCCTGCTGGGTTGGAAACCAAGGCAAAGAGGGGTGCAGTAGCTAGCTGGTTATCCTAAAGCAAGTCAGAGGAAAGCCAAGGTTAGAGCACAGGTACTGGGCAGACCTCCTCCCTGCTGCTGGGGCCGGCTACTGCATTTCTGTTGTCCCCCCTGGGCTGGGGGCTGGCGCTGGCAGACAGACAGCAGATGACACTCCTTCCTCAGCTTCGGCTGCCCGTTGTTGCAGTGTTAGCTCCGGCTTGAAATGTGTGTCTGCAGAGGAATTCAAACAGTACTTGAAAGAAAACAAAGCAGAGCAAACGGCTCTTCTTGAAAAGCAGCTGGTGAACTCCACTGGCTGGAGCCAGAAGCCTTTTTAGGGCAACTGACGGTTCCCCTTCTGCCCTGGGGAAGAAGTCTCTGCTACAGCTTATCTGTCAAGGGAGGTTAGCAAAGGAATCTGGCATATGTTTTACTGGAGAAATGTTTCAGATTTTCGGTTTGCAGCCCTGCTCTAAATCACATTTCCACATGGACGGGATGATCTGGACGGCTCCAGAGCTGCAGACAAAAACCTGTCCGTGCTGGCTGGCCAGGTTGATTTGGATAGCCAAAGTCGACATCCCTTGGGTGTTTGTCAGGGGGCCACAACCAGGTCCTGCCTCAGGGGAACCCTGACCTCAGTTCTCTCCTGTCTGTCCCTTGAGCTGTCTTTTCCATCAGGGTAAAGTGGGAGTAAGATAATATCCCTAAGATTTGGTAACCAGGTCTATCAGGGCCAGCTTTAGTCACAGCAATTGCTTTCAGGCAGCAAATTGCTGAGGACAGCAAATCAGCCTGGCAATAAGCATCCTGCAAACCTGTTGCCTCTTCTCCCAGCTTCACCCACGCCCACCTCATCTCCAGTGATGCAGACGCTGCTGGGGCAGGAGGCAGAGCGTGGCAAGGGCAGCAGCAGAAGGCTGCCTGCGCTCCCTCCTCCCCATGGCCAGGGCCTCTATGAAGAAGTGACAGGGTGCAGGTGGGGGATGACAGCCAACAAGCTTTCAGAAGTTAGTTTTTCCTTATTCTTGAGCAGCAAATATCACGTCACCCATGTGGCAGAGGAGCAGGCTCAGCCAAGAGGGCTGAGGAAGCCGCGGAGCAGGATGGCCCCTTCACGTCCCCCAGGCATGATGCCTCTGGGGCTGCAAGATATTGTCAGGTGGGCAAGACAGAAAGCAGTGAACCAAGGTCACCCTGTTCCGTACTGAAACTAGTAGCTTTCTCCCCAACACGGTTTCTCATTTGCACAGAATTTATGGGGGTGACAGTAAAGAGGAGGAGAGAGGTATTCCTGGTCCTCCAGAAGGGACTTTTGGCTCCATTTTGTTCTGGGGGTATAAGTTTGCTTTTCCATCTGCAGGCCTGCCTGCTCTATTGTTGTAAGGGCAGTGCAGGGATGCTTGGGCAAGCTCCTACCTATAGCTCATCACAAGGAGAAGGGGCAGTTTGCTCTGCCAGTGCACTTATTTAAAATACCTGGCTGCAGTGCTAATGCACAAAACCTGTTGCCTCCCTTGGGAGACTCTGGGAACTGAAAAGTTGGAGGTGATGAGTCATTTGCAGTGTAGTAGAGAAGCCATTTGCCGCCTGCTTGTGTTGCAGTCAGGTAGCTGGCTTCCTGTGCTGTGTGCTTTCAGTTTGGGTTGGAAGCAACGTAGCAAAGCCTGCTGCGTTTAGGAACGGTGACCCCATGGAGGTGTGCTCCTTGGAGTGGGAGATGAAATGCTGAGGGAGAAAGAGAACGCTTGTGGAGGGGATGAATGGGGGAGCAAGTTTTGTAATTTAACATTCAGGAAGCTCAGTGGAAGGTGAGACTTCTGGGCTTTCATTCCTGCTGTCATGAATATTTTAGGGTTTATATAATGATTCTGAAATGTAAAATGCAAAACAATTCTGGGAGTAAGGGCATGGTGTCCTAGACTTCTCCCTCCTAGTCCCAAATCATTTGGTTATTACATAAAGGTGACCAACGCCCACAACAAAATGCAAGCAGAAATTGCTGCTATCTTCCAATATCAGCTGCTATCTTGTTGTCAGGTTAATATTGAGAGAGGTATGAATTGGCTTCAATCACAGAAATGAAGGTGTGGACTCTGAAACCTAACGATTACATATTTCTTCCAGAGTAACAATCAAAGAGCTTATCACAGCTCACTAGATGAAAGAAATGTTTTAAGATAAATGACAGCAGCTGAAAGATTGCCTTTTTTTTTGTACAGTTGCCCAGGACTCTTTAGAAAGAATTCAGACACACCCAAAGAGTCTCACATTGTTAGATCGGTCCAGGAAATAGATTTTCTTTCCTCAAAATAATTCTGTGGAAAAATGTGAAGTGCAACCAGGAGCTGAAAGTCTTGTGGGATGGGAGGCCAAAACTGTATTTGTCAAAGGTGATTTTTTTTTTTTTTTTTTACTACTGAAACACCCATTTTTTTTTGCTGGTTGCTATTGAATAAAGTTGATAATGGAAATGTCCATTTGACCATTTTTCTATGTCACTTTTCTTCCTGGGGGGAAAGAAAACAAAGACAAACTGCTGCTCTGTCAGTAATCTTCAGGCTTGGAGTCAACCTTTTACTCACTTGCCTTATTCCGGCACATGCTCAAAGGGTGGGGAGGTCTGAATTAACTGGAAAAACATCACAAAACTGGGACTTGAGCTTGATTGTGGTAGGTAGGATTAGAAAGCAGAAAAACAATGTGTGCATTCCTGTGTGTACTTCAGACAGAGCCTACAGAAGCTTGGAAGGTCCCAGAAGCAGCTGCAGATATGGCTGGCCACAGAGCAGAGCCTACAGCAGCTTGTCAAGGAGTACCTGGGGCCTTGCCTGTGTCATCCATGCTTAATGAGCCCAGTCCTCTTGGTACCAAACGGCTCTCTGCCCCTGTAATGTGTGTGTGCCCATGTCAGGACCAAGACATTTTACTGCTGCAGTATAGAAGAATAATCTTATGGACTGCTTTCTGCCTGCCCTTAGCAGATGAATGGTGCAACAGCTGAGCTCTGCAGAACACAGTGGGTACAAGTTACTTCTAGGGAGATTCCAACTGGACACAAGAGGAAATTTTTTCATGGTGAGGACAATCAGCCACTGGAATAATCTTCCCAGGGAGGTAGTGGATTCCCCAACACTGGACACTTCTAAGATTCAGCTGGACAGGGTGCTGGGCCATCTTGTCTAGACCGTGCTTTTGCCAAGAAATGTTGAACCAGATGATCCTTGAGGTCCCCTCCAACCTGGTATTCTATGGTTCTATGAAAACACAGCAGGGAGACTTGCCTCTGAGAATTAAATCAGGAACAAATGAAGCTTTGCATTATTCTTTTGCTCTCGCAGATCCTGAAATGCACACCAAGTTGCATTGCTGCTCCAGCTGTGTCTGGAGGGGACATGTGGGAGGACTTCTGCAGCTCTCTAGCAGGGGTTTGAAGCCAGAGCTGACCATCAGCTCAGCCCTGCAGCACCAGCCCTCTTCCCTGCACTGGCTTTGCCCAGCCTGGGAGCGAGCTGGCAGGGGTGTCAGAGAAGGTGGGAGCACTGCGGATATCTAGTCAGGCAGCCACCTCGCCTCTGGCCTTCTCCATCTTCAGGGAATATCTTTTGCTCTGCACATAGTCCAAAGCTTGAAGCTGCTGCATGTTTCTCAGTGAGATGTTTCCCTAATGTCATTTCCCAAGCCAGTAGTGTAATGTTTTTCCTCACAGATAGATCATAACCTCAGGCGGAGCGCAACTTCAGACATGGGGACGTTTATGAAAAAAATTGGCATACTCTTCTGTCAAGCAACAGTTAAAAGAAAATCTGCAAAGGGATTAGCTGCCATACACTCTGGGGCTTGCTGACAGATGTCCTGAAAATCTGGAAATGTGTTGATCTATCTTTACACAGGGTTTTGTTTTATTTTTTTCTCCCTCCTTCTCCCTCTCCTCATCCCTCTGTCCAGGGCACACAACTGGGAATTCCTTCTCATCCACAGGGCTACCTGGGAACTGCCTTGGTGCCATCCATGGCATACTGGTCCTAGGGTGCAATCTAGGCTGAGGTAGACCCAAAACCTCAGTCTAGTTACAGGTGCCAGCTTCCCTGCAATGGCAGCACTGCTGCTTTATGCCAGGGTAGTTAGGATTTTCTCTCTGTTCCAACTGCAACTTCTCAGCTCATTTTAAAGGAGCTTAAATGTTGGCCATTAAATATAAATATCTTCTTTTTCCTCTGGGTGAAAACTGATGTTCAAAACTTTGCAGTGTAAATAAGGTCTGGAGAAAATGTTTTAGGCAATGTTTCGGTCAAACTAAATGGCTCTGGCCATTTCTCCTCGCTTCAGCCCGGAGCCCTAGGCGTGTCTCCCCTCCCTTTCACAATGTGGCAGAGGTGCTTTGACCTGATTGTGACCTTCCCCCAAACGCATCTTCAGGCTTGGAGCAGCCAGAGGACCCTGAGTTCTGCAGATTGTGTTTCGTGATCTTGGGCAAATCACATGGGACAATTTTTTTTTAAAAGTGCTTTCTGTTTCTGGATGGTTTGATTCTGATTGCTCGATTTGAAACGCTCAGGTGGCCTCTGAGAGGAGGGGGATGCGGATGCACATCCCTCTGTCCGAGCGATACAGCCTTTTAAACTGTTCTCCAGCTCTGGCTGGAGTCACTGCCCTCAGGGAGGGAGTCACTCCTGCAACTGCAGTTAAATCTCCCCCTCCTCTTTTTCCCCTGTATCTCTTTTCCTCCCGTACAGGAAGGAAATCACCCCCCCTGATTTGTGGAGGAGTCAGGAGTCTCCTGCCTTGCAGCAAACAAGACAGGGGCCTGCCTTGCTTGGTTGAGCCCAGTCCCCTTTTTGCTATACTCTGTTACCATTAGCCACACAGGTTACTGCCTGCTCAAAAAATCTGTCTTGTGCCTTGTTCCCTCCCCTGCCTGCTGACCAGAGGAGTGGGGTAAACACCCACTGGGTCCAGTACTTGAGGGTGTGCAGTGTTTTGTCCTGAAGGAGGACCAGCATTCTTATATTGTAACGTACATATGTTGCATTTCTGCCAAACCTCTTTTCTCCGAGGGCCAGACAATAGTCTAACTTCACTCTTCATCTGTGTGGGGTCACGGGAAGCCTGTGCACATCGGGGGCGAGTGGTTTATTCGGAATCTGGATGTTGATGTCACTTTGCTTCCCTGGGGCAAAGGCTGCAGCTCTCGGTCACAGCTGTTGTATTACAACAGTTTGGGAGAGGTATACCCTGATGGCCCTCGGCCACACAGCAGCCGCCCAGTCTCGCCTCTCGCCTGGGCTTCAGGCACCCCTCGATTGTGCTTCTCCTGCTAGGAAAGGCAGTGTTGATGGGAAGCGCCTGTGACTTGGTATGAGCACGGAGCAGCTCAGCAAACGGCAGCACGCAGGATCGTTTTCCCTTCGCCCCATGCGCGAGCTCCCGTTGTCCGGCCTCTCCCCCTGCTTGCTGAGGCGAGTGATGGGGAAGCAAGCCCGAGCAGACTGCTGGCAGTGACCGAGCAACAAGAAAGACAGTGGTGTGGGTTGCGACCTAATGTGTATATCATCGGCATCACTTGAGTCACGCCCGTCTGCCTCCAGCTATTACAGCGATCCCGCTGCCAAAGAGCAACCGCATGGCCCGACCAAAATGATCTGGCTGCTGCTGAGGACGGCGCTCCTGAATGACTCAGTTGTGCTGCGAGTACAAGGCAGCCCAGATCTGTCGTCTTGGAGAGCTGCTTCACAGTAACCTTGTGCTTGAAATGGTTTTGTCTTTGAGGTGACTGTGGCGTTTGTTCCCATGCAGCCGCGTGAATAAACCACGCGGACGGACAGACGTCCACAGGGAGTCAGAGCCCCACCACGGGAGCTCAAAGCACCAGAGCTAAGCCCGAGGGAAGGCTGGCTGCCTCTCTAGGTTTGAGAAAGCCACCCTGCCCAAGCCTCAGTTTCCCCACTGATGCAGGAGCGAGGCCAATGTTTTCCTCAAAAGACCAGAGAGTGTTTTTCAAGTTCTCTGAAGAAGGGCGCTCTCGTGAACGCCAAGCTATTTTTATTATTGGGGTCAGGTAGGAGAACACGCGCAAAGGTGATGAAGCTTTTGAAACACAGGTTCCCATTAATAGTCTTTAGCACACACAGTTCTTATTATAATCTAATTTGACTGGAATTGGATTAATCTTATAATGCTATAATGTCATTTCCATGGTCTTTTTATATTTTTATTGTTACTATGCATTAATGCAATACTCTGCAAGAGCTCTGAGAAGAGGATGTGAATGTTTAGCGAATCTCTGATAACATTTTTGCAGGGCATTTTTATGCTCTTTTTAGGCTCGTACGCTGTAAAGTCACACAGTGCCTGGAAATAGCAAGAATGCACCCAAATTCATCTTGAATTATCTTGCGACAGGCTCCACTGGCAAAAGCAATGTATTCAGAGCCAAGAAACCAGGGGTCTGCTCCTGGCTTGCCCCTGACCTGTGCCGGGAGCTCACCTGAATCATGCCAGTGTTTTCTTCCCTGTCTCTTCAGCTGGAGATGGGAATAATTTACCCATATAGAAATGTAGTGTGTCCGTGGTCTATATCCCTTGCTATCTAGAAAAGCTTTCTTGTATCACCAAGCTTTAATGCTTCCTTTTTATTGAGTTTGGCCTGAAAAAAAAATGCGTTTTCCTGTCTGTGCCTTGTATTTCTTAATTTTTTTTTCCTGTTGCTATTATTTATTTCTGTAGTTAGACATCTTTTGAAGCATTAAACTATCTTTATCCCGCATCCATGTAAAGATTCTGGAAGTTTACTTCAAAGTAGCTCCACAGTGCTTGTTCTAAATACTCCTGGGCTTGTCCGTGAGGAGTTATAATAGGAGACTTCACGTGAAAAATATTGAGCAAGCCAAGCGATATTACACTGGGTGACGTCTCAGCCCTGAAATCACCTAAGAGAAAAGGCAAATAGACTGGTATTTTCTATCAACTCTTATCATCACCTCTGTTCCTTTTCCAAGTCTCACTTGAAGGCAGTCTTGATGTAATTAAAGCTTAAGGGCCAAAGCGTGAGTTTCATTTTCAGTGCAAATACAATGCTAACCCTTTCTCTCCCACACGTCTCTGGTTATTCTGTTCCTTGGCTCCTCCGTTCAGAGAGCATGACAAAGCTGCAAATTAAACTCCCACTCTGAAAATGGCACAGCTTAACATTATTAGCCTGCAGAAACAGAATTTGCTGGGTCACTAGAAGCTGGTTACCAACGCATCTTGCCATGGCAGCCACGTTGGGAAGCGAGTCCATATGGCAATACGGACAGCTTCTGACTTCTGCTGGGTACAGCTTCTGCGGACTCGCACCTCTTACTAGACGGCTTGGGATTGTGCTGGTTCCTGCCTTTCTGTGGCACAGAAGGGTTGGGTTCCTGCATTTGCATCACCAAGACTCGATCGGGGACTTTGTGCGTAGGCAGAAGGGTCTTCCTGCAAAGGGTCCTTGCAGGATTGGAGCACTAGGAGGGCACCTCACTCTGCTCTTGCTGTCACTCCCGGCCTCTTTTACTTTTGTGAGCAAACAAGCAACCGGGGGTTTTGTTTGCAAGGACGTTTGAACATCTGCACCCTTGAGAGGGGCCATCTTTTACTCACAAACAGCGTAAAGCCCCGTCCCCCGCGTTGCCGTAGTTGTGCGTTTCGGTGTCTCCCGGACGCACTTTTGATGCGTTCCCGCCGCTGACCCGCTGCGCCAGCGCTGACGGCCCGGGCAGCGCCCCGAGCGCATCAGCGCCCCGAGCGCGCAGCGCCCGCGCACCGGGAGGGCTCACACCTGGCGACCCGGCACTCGCCCAGCCCGGGGGCGGGTCTCGGCACAGCGCATCGCCACGGGACGGTCACGACTTGGTCGAAACTCGGACAGCCCGGCTGTGATTTCTGGTTCGCATGGGAACAAAAGGGAGCGTTTGCGCCATTTCCCGAGAAGCCGCGTTTCCGAGAAGCGCCCGGGGACTCTCTTTTGCCCTTAAAACAAAGGAACCCGCTTGATCCCTGCGCTCTTTCACGACCCTCGGCCTCGCAGCCCCACTCCACAACCCCCCACAGGCCGCGCTCCGCCGCGCCCCCCCAACCCGAGCCCCGTCCTGGCAGCACCCGCACGCCGGCGGCACCCCCGGCCCGGCCCCGGCTCCGCGGCCGCGCAGCGCGCCCTGCCCGCCGGCCGGGGGCCGCTCGCCGCCACCACCACCGGGGGGAGCGGAGCGGGGCGGCGGCGGGGCGGGCCGGGGCGGGCCGGGGGAGGGGTTTGGCGGCGCGGAGGAAGCGCCGGGCACCCCGCGGCGGCGGCAGCGGCGGCAGCGCCGGGCGGGCGGGCAGGTGAGGGCGGCGGGCCGGACCGGGGCTAAGCCGGGGGGCGCGGCGCCCCGCTCATTTTTTATAACTTTTTGGGGTGGGGTCTTTTTGTTGTTGCTTCGTACCCCCCCCACCCCTTCCCTGTATTTTTTCTTTTTTCTTTCTTTTTTTTTCCGCGCCTTGGACCAGACGGTTGCTCCCTTTCCTCCTGCCTCTCGGCCAGCAGCCGCCGGCGCGGAGCGGCGCGGAGGGAGGGAGGGGAGGGAAGGGGAGGGGAGGGGAGGCGCGGCGGCCGCCCCGCTGCGGGGGCGATGCCCCCGCCTGCCTTGGCGCCTCCCCGTGCCGGCCCCGCCGCCTTCCCTTTGTGCCGCCGGGCCCGGCGCGACGCCTGCCCCGGGAGCCGGCGCCCCGCGGCCCCCCGCGGCGGGAGGTAAGGGCGGCCGCCGCCCCGCGCCCCGGCAGCCATGCGGACCCTGCGGCCGCAGCTGGCCTCCCTGCTCCTCCTCGGTAAGTGCCGGTGGCCGGCGGGACGGGACGGGACGGGGGTCCCCCGGGCGGGGCGGGAGCGGGCGGGACCCCGGCGGGTGCCCTCCTTGGCAGGGCTTCCGGGAGGGTCACTCGCTGCCGAAAATACCCGGCGCCTTCCCCCAGGAGTTGTCACTGTCCGCGCTGTGCCTGCGGTTGGAAGGGGGGAAATAAATAAATATATATATCTATGAAATAAACCAGGGTTTCACCTCCACCTGCGGTAGCCCGGTGGCCATCCCCGCCGCCGGAGCCGGCTGCCGGGCCGTGGGAGCCGAGGGCCGGGCACCTCCTCCGCCCCGGGCCCCGGGAGCAACTCGGGAAGGCGGGTGGGGGCTGCGCGGCGCTGGGCTCGGGGGGCGGCTCGGAGGGGAGCCGGGAGGGTCGGGGGTGACGAGGGGTCGGTGTCGAGCTGGCCCAGCGAAGGCAGAGGGAACGCCTGGGGTGAGGTGGGCAGCAGAAACACAAAGTCCTCTTCGTGGCTCTCGAGGAGTCCGTTGAAATGTAGAGGGATGGCAGTCCCCGCTGTTGTTAAAACGCGATTTGATTGCTTTGTGCTCGCTCTCCCAACTCCTCCGGTAGTCCCTTCTCTTTCTGCCTGCGGTTTGTACCCTGTGAACCGTTAAACGTGTGTTTCTGTCCCATCCTGCAAGTGCCTGCCCAGGGGATGGCTGCACGCCGTCCGATGAAGTCCTTTGGGACCCCACTGCTGGGCGAGAGACGCTGAGGCAATGCAAGGTCCCTTCCTACAAATTTGGGAAAAGCAGAATACAAGACAATTAAAATGCCTGTTACGTTTTTTGCGGCAGCCCGCGTGCCTGGCTTAGTACTGATGAGTCGATAGGAGTGTTTGTGGAAAATACAGTACAGCACCCTCACGCTGCTTTCAGCCTGTGTACATACAGAGCAACCTTGGAGTTGTTTTGATTTGCCTTTTCACTGGTAAGATTTTCTGCTGGCATTAATGCTACTGAGGGCAGAAGCAGCAAGGCTGGCAATTTTACTGTCTTGAGAATTGCCACATACCTGCTCTGCCAATTTGGAAGCAACATCTTTACTTGAATTGCAGTCGTGCTTCCATGTCTCTAATTTGCGTGTGTGTGTGGTTTTTCATGCTCTCTGTCTGTCTTTAGAAAAGGGAAAGAGAGGTGACTCTTTGAAATGGTTTTGGAGAAGGTTCAAACTTCCCTTAACCAGTAGCTTTCTTCCTTGGGTTCCCTGAAAAAGCCGTCTTAAAGCTAAGTTTATCCAGGGTGACTTTGCTCCGCGAGTCCAGGCAGCCTGTCGTAGCCCGCAAGATGGGTGTAGACGAACGGCAATCGCTTGCTGCCTCGGCTTCGCACACTCAATCTCTCCTGTTGAAGAACAATAACACCATTCTGGATTAAGTCTTCCTAATATGGAGCGAGCAAGCGAGCGGTCGGTTGCCTGCGCACCGCTCCGAAGCGCGCCCGGCTGATGCGACGGCGTAGCAGCAGAGGGCATCGTCTTGCCAAAGGCTTCCCGCGGCGGTACAGAAGTGGGACCCGCACTGTACACCCCGCGTCGGGTTTAACCCGGCGCCTGGCCGGCTGCCAAGGCCACCCTGACTCTCTGCTTGCAGGAATTCGCTTTCTGGGTTTGACCTAAAACTGGCTCTTAACGTGCCTTTGCCCTCCCCCGGGGGATGAGCTGCGAGGTGTCTTCTGTCACTTGGAGAATCGGTTGCTTTTCAGTGGTCCCCATATCCCATGGACATACCGAGTTTGAAAACGTTGTGCTGGCCTCCTTGGGTTAAACGTGAGGCTGTTTTTAGTGGTAGGAAGCATGCTGTGTGCATGCTTGGAGTTAGTTTTCTTTTGGTGTTTTTTACCTGGGTTTCTTTAGGCAGTTGATCTGCATTTGCCCAGCAGCTGGTTTTAACAAAACCAGGGATGCGTGATTGTGCCTCAAAGCCTCGAGTTGCACAAAGTGTTTTAGGTTGCTGTTTGTGGAACTGAGATGTCATTTGACTTAGTGGGGAAGAAGCTGGAGTAAAAGGCCATATTTTGTAACATAAATCTCTGACTGTCTGGAAAAGGACTGTTGCTTTCCAAACAAGTAATGCTAATGCTAGAATATGTGGATAAGCGACTGTGGGTTGAGTATGCAGAAAAAGACATAAAACTCAGTTTTTCCTTGTCCTTTTGCAAACTCATTAGAACCGCTGAAGAAGGAATTGTGGTTATGGAAAGAGCCAGTGGATGATTTAATATAATATATCAAGCATTAACTAGCTACCAGAATCCAAGTAACAGCAAAACTAGGGTTTGAAAATCCACATCTGGCATGTGGGTGTAACATTTGTAGATCTCTGCTGTTTTTTCCCCTCTTGCTGCAGTGTTTGTTACAGGGTTCTTTAAACAAGTGGCACTTCATCACAGCAAGTACAAAATGGGAAAATAGAGCAAGTGCTGTAAATAATCCTCATGCAGCGATGAGACCATTAATACTTGTGCCAGCCAGTGCTAATCCTATGTGTAGTTGCAAGATTTACTTTCTTTTTTGCAGGGATGCAAAGTCTGATACTCCTCATATTTATAGTGTAATATATAGGAAACACAATAGGCTTCTGGGGAATGCTGAATTCATTCGTGTCAGTGACTGGTTTATGAATAGTTCTGCTTTTGAGTCTCCTGCAGTCTCCAGAATACCACCTGTGAATGCAATTTACAGCTCTTTGTGTTCAAACATTGCATATGTATATATGTACATAGACTCATTACCCTCTTCCTCTCTCTATTCATGCATAGTAATTGGTGATTTATTTGCGATTCCTAGAGGGGAGTAGAGCCTGCAAGTAGGTCTTGAAACTGCGGCTCACTTGTAAATGGCATGTTGGAATGAAATAATGATGCAGGGGTGACTCTTGGAGAAAGGAGGGATGATCTTAAAGGCCTGTCTCCCAAAGAGACAGGGGTGCTGGCTGGGCAGCAGCGGCAGCTCAGGTGTTCTGCTAGGGCACTCTCCTGCTCTTGTGCTGCCTGCCGGGGCGCAGGGGTTGAGGGGCTCAGTGCCTGACGCACAAGCCTAGATGTGATAGAGCTGAAGGCTGCTTGGCTGGAGGGGAACAGACGGAGGAAACGGCAGAGTGGGTGTTTGCACACACGGGGTTTGGGGTTGTTTTTGTTTACCAAAGCTAGTGGCCCAGGAATGTTTCTGGCACCTCATCTGCTCCTCGATGCATTGTTAGCAACAGTGGCCAAGATCGTGCTTTCTCCATCTGTGTCTGCCCGAAGTCCTCCACCGTGAGCTTCGTTTTGCAAGCCGATTGTGCCGCCCTCACCCCTGTATTTGCTGCCTCTAGATCACTGCAGTGTGTGGTGCCAGACCTGAACCCATCCTCAGTGTGCCAGGGTGGACTGAGGCTCTGCTGCTTTTGGGGACCGTGTTGGACTGGGGCTTTGCAGATGGCCCTGGCTATTGCCTCATTTCTGCATGTGGTTCAGCCGGCTCTCTGGGTTTCCCGAGTGTGGTGGGAGGCTGCCGCGGCCGTTGGTGCCGGGCTGGCAGGCTCCACTCTTGCGGGTCCCCAAATGTAATTCTTCATGGGGACACTCCCTCCCTGCAGTCTTGGCCAGACTGCCTGACATCCTGAGGCTCCTGCAAATCCTGTTTATTTACACAGGAGGTTTTGGTTTATGCGAATTGTCGTCTTTTAGTTGACCTTCTGTCAAGTTAGATGTCTTTATTAAAGCAGTTTTTATTGTAAATCGAATGTGTACTTGGAACACGTTTACTGGACCCATTATATAAAGTGAAAGGCGGAATAAACAGTGCTGCAGACCACAGGGAGGGGGGCAGGAGAGAGAGGGTCGTAGGGAAAGCATCACTTCTGTGTTGGGAGGCCCACTGGATTTTTTTGGACCAGAAAACTGTTGTTTGGTTGGGGTTTTTTTTAAATTTTCTTTTAAAGTTCTTCTTTTTGGTCTCTTGGCTTCTTTCTACAAAATCAGTCATGGATTTAGACATTGGCCTAAAGGTTATACAGTCTAGTATGAAGCCAGAGGTGTTTTAGTTGGTTCGACTGAGACAAATCAGAATGCTATAACCTGAAAGTGTGCTCCTTGCTGTCTGATAGTTAGCAATCTGCAGACCCTGCCCAGAAACTTACAGCACCAGGAGGATTTCTTGAAAGGAAGGAGGAAGCTTTTCAAGCACAATTGGGTTTTCTTCTTGTTGCTAGGGTTCCTCTGCTCGTGATTTGACTTGTCTACTGGTATCAAGGATGTTTAGGCCCTCCAGCCAGTGTCTGGAAAACCGCAGTATTGTGATTTGCCTCTGGCTTTTTAAGTTGCTAAATACTCCTTAATGATAACCTGCTAAATTGGTTTCGACTCCATTTTTATATTGGCATCTCTTTCCTAGTCATATAAAATCCTCTTAAGGAATAGTTCTCTGGTTAAATGTTAGGAGATGTTTAGCATCTGTTTCTTATCAGCTATGGCAAGGCTAAAATGGAGCCTTTCCTGACAAAGTGGGGTTTGATCAAATTGCAAGGCAAAAAAAATTGGGTCTGCAGCTGCCTTCGGTGGGACTAGGATGTCTGCGTGCATATATGACATTTCCAGCTCTAACCTGTTGCTCACCCTGTCTCCATCAGTGTACTAAGAACGTTTTGAGCAACGTATGTTATTAAGCTTTTTGTCATTAGGAGGTTTAATTAGCAAATGGCAATGAGACAATAGGAAATCTTGCCTTTCTAGTGGCTGCTAAAGTCACATTTCAATAAGTAGCTGAACATGAGCACAAAACCAGACCATCTTGGCTAAGTGATGGGAAGCTTTTCTTGAAAAGGGAGAGGCTTTGACACCCCGGACTTGTACTGTTGCTGCACAGTACTTGCACAAATGCTAAAAACCAGGCCTGCTCCTTAAAGGAGTTGTTCCAGGCTGGTTCCTGCCCAGCGTGGGGAGGGGAGGGTGCAGGCCAGGGCGTTCACATGAGGAACCAGTTGGAGGGACTTGCTTGGTCTGAAAACTAACCTGGCAGAACCAGTAAATACACAGAGGTATTGGGGGCCTTGTCTGACTTGAAAGTAGAGCAGTTTTTCACATGGTCCTGCAGATGTTTATGGAGGCCCAAGGGAAGGGGGGGTGCTGTGGAGGCAGGTGGCTGGAGGGCACGGTGAATTCATTTGGCAGGGTTACCCCAGTTTGCTGTTCATGCACCAGGGTCTCAGTGCCATGGATTCGGGGCGTGTGGCCAGTTGCTCAGCCCTGCCGTACAGGTGAGGTGAGTCCAGTGCGTCACCACAGCCACTCTCTTAACTGTTACTAGCTCCTGACAGAGGCTGCCTGCTCTGTCTGCCCTGGTAGTGTTTAATCTGCAGTTTGTGGCTGAAGCCACTGCCTGTACTGTCCTATGGCTCCTTCTTTCTGATTTTACTCTGGTGCTGGTGGTTTCTTGGTGTTTCAGGTCCTTTTCCTGCTCTTGTTGGGCTGTGGTCCACAGGGAAGGAAGAGGTGGCCCACCTAAGTAGAGGAGTGGGGAAAAGATGAGCCAAGGGAAAGCATTAGAAGGAGAAGGAAGGTGAAGAACCCAGCTGATAAGAAGGATGAGGAACAGGCTCTGGAGGACGGGTCTTTCCAAATGCTGGGCCTTCCACCACACCCATAGCTCTTAAAGCGTCAAAGACTCCGAAGTACAAAAGAAACGGAGATAGTCAGGATCTATCTGTATTTGTTCTCTTGTTCCTGAGCAGTGTACTTACCACCCCTCTTAGCTGTCTTCTCCTTTCCTACCAAGCTATTGATTCCATTTGGGCCTTGAAAAGTCATGTAGCACTTCTCCTGTCTCTTCTGATCTTGGCAGCCATAAGACTTTACCAGTTAGGAAGGGCTGCTGCTGAAGTGCAGGAATAAGGAGGTTCCTGTGCAGTTTCTGGCACCAAAGTTGGCCCCATCGGGATAGCAGAAACCATCGGGATCCCGAGCCTTTGACGCAGAGCAGCACACGGAGCAGCTGTGCAGCTGTTAGCACCCTCGAGCGTTACGCTAATACTGGTTGTTTGGTTTGGTGTTCTGGGTTTTGTTTTTCTGACCCTTGCAAAGCAGCTCCTCAGGGTCTCACATGGTTGGAGATGATTTTGATGTACAGCTGTTGTGTCACTGCTAAGTTCTGTTTTGTTTTAACTAGTGGCACGAGTCTGGAGTCGGTGTCGTTTGCCTGGTGTTCCCTACTCCGTGCACAGAAGCAGATAGCTTTGCTTCCCAACATGCTTCCCAACACGTGCAATTCGCCTCTGGAGTCGTCGTGGTTACAGGGGAATAGCAGGGAATGCGTAATGCATCTTGGTTTTTTGGGGGATTTTTTTTTTTGTGTACTTTCCTGGTGGCTGTTGCCCCCCACCCCCTGCTGCATCACTGATCTCTCTGCCCGAGGCACACTTATGGCTTTTGGGCTTTCTATGGAAGTTGATAAGCTTGTTAAAGGGATCTGGGAGCACAGGGTGAGGTGGATGCATTTTTCTGTGGACTTGGTAGTGCTAAATGTCTGTTGTGTGTTTGAGAGGTGCTTGCACTGACCAGGCTGCTGTGTGGAATGGGTGCTTTCTGAAGCCTTTAGAGAAATGGAGGCTTGAAGATGGGATGCTGAGCACCAAAAAAGCAAAAATGGTTTTGTTTGCCTATCAGGGAAAGAAGGGCTCTGATCTCTCATTACAGCATAGGTATCAAGATTTGATTGCTTAGATAAATTGAGATTTTGACTTCTTGGATGAATCTTTCTGTCTCCATTCAGCATCATCACCAGGGACACAAGAATCCGCCCAGGTTCCTCCAAATCTCTCTGAAAGTGGAGCAGCACCTTGAGTAAGACCCACAGGAGAAGGCAGGTGCTTGTTGCCAGAAGTCATCCAGAAGCTCTTTACTCTGGAAAACTGTACTGCAGGAATCTGGCACTTATTAACTCAAGTTACCCAGTACCTAGGATCTAACTAAAGAGCTGTGGCTGGCTGCCAGGCTGAAATTACCAACCTGGGTGTCAGGCCTTGTTGGTTCCTCCTTGCTAGCTTGAAATAGGAGCTCCCAATGAGCATGTGTGCCAGCCCTTCTAGTCATGTTTCTTCTTACAGCTTTATAAAGTGTTCAGGGTAATTATAGTACTTACTAATATTTATTCCTTTCTAAGCAATTATCTGAATGCGTTTATCTCCGGTGTGCTTTCAAAGTACTCTGCCCCCTCTCACCATATCATTTCATCTCCCTGGCTCAGTGCTTTCTGCTCCCTCCCTTCTCATATAATCCCTGATCCTCAGCTTCCTCCACCTCCTGAATATGCTGTCAAGCTTTGCTTTCCTCTCCTAGAGGTTCCCATACCCCATCTTCCTACTCTGCTGCTAATCCCGTTATGGAAGAGGGATGTTTGCTCCATCTTGCAGGGGATGATTGCTTAACCGCCCTGCCAGGTGCTAAGGCGCTTTGCAATGAAGGACGTGGATACCGAGAGAAACTGGGCTGGCATTGTGCCATTTGCCAGCTTTCTGCTGACTGCTTGTGGCCTGCAGACAATGTCTTAAGAGCTCCTGCTGAAGGGTTTGACCTTTATGCCTGCAGTGTTATCCAGCACCTACAGCAGGAGTCACAGCATGCAAATTCCAGTGCTTGCTTCTGACTTGTGATATAATTGTAGGCAAGTCGCCCTGTCTGCTCTCAGCTCCTTAAAGTAGAGCTTAAAAGGTGTCATGGGATTTTTTTTTTTTCTTTTTTGAGGAAAAGTGCAGTGTTAGGGCTGAGGTTTTGCTTGCTCTCATTAAGCAAGCAGGCTGCTTTTTTCTTATACATGGTGGGAGCATATAATGGAAGAGATTGTTATGCCCTGATTGATTTCACTCTTGGTATTAGGTAAAGAAGAAGATAGATTTTTACTTTGAGCTCTGTGGTGTTACTTACCTGCACAAGCTCTCTCCCTTATCCTACATGAATGGGACCAGCATCTCCTTGCCACTCCGTCACGCTTGTGGGGCATAGCCCACGTGACTGTAACTTGGAGCTGCTGAGATTCATTCCAGCCATCGGTGTTACAGCAGCACAGTTAATCTATGGGTCACTGGCATGTAAGGAGCCATTAAGTCTAATCAGTCCCATGCCATGAGCTAGTCGGCAGTTAAATCTAATCCAGAGTGTGCAGCTGCCAAATGCCTTAAGTCGCCAAGCACTCGCTCCTTGCTGCTGTAAATAAGACAGACTTGAACAAGATCAGCTTCAGGTGCCCTGCTTGTGAGCAGGGATCAGAGTTCAGCCTCAGATGCCAGTGCTGCAGAGGGGCAGAGGTTGTTCAGAGTCTGAAGGCTTGCAAGGTGGGTGTAAATCTTCCTGCTCCTTCATATGTAGATATCAGAACACCTTCCTTTTTCCCATCTCACATGGCTCTTTCTCCCACCTCCTTCCCCTTGCCTAGATGTTCAGAGGTGGACTCTCCTGTACTGCCATTGTCATTATAGATGGACCCTGTCTGCATTCTCACATGTGTTTTAAGTCTTGCCTGAGATGCCTAGTTTTGTTCTGTTCTTTCCATGTTTCTGCTGCTTTTACACCTCATCCACTCCTCTTGAATTTTCCACTTGTGGCTACAGGATCCCTCTGCAGCAGCAGCTTAACCCCTTTCCCCTCCATAGCGAAAGCTCTCCCATGATGTGCTTGAAAGTACACCTACTTCTGCTGCTGAAGGTGGGAGAGGTGAGGCTAAAAACTTGTTTCCACTGTAGTTTCCTCTGTCTTTATGGGGCAAGTCATGAGAGATCATCCCATTTATCTTTTAAATGGAATAACTTTGCAAAAGTGAAGGATGAAGACTGCCAGTAGCTATGCACACGAGTCTGCCGTCGGTTTGCTTTGGCTTGGGTGCTCCCAGGGAGCTTGGCTGCCGTGGGGGGACCTTTGCTGCCCTGAGACCACTACGTAAAGAAAGGGCAGCACTTACTGCAGTGGGTTTTTGGATTTGTGCCTGCCCCTGGTGTTTGGGCTGACTTTTTTTTTTTTTCCCAGACTTTGCAGGGGAGAAGGTGTGAGCGAATGTGTGGTGGGAAGGAGGTTGGTTTCCTCCTGGCAGAGGGGGGGAGGCCATTTGAGACCACCCTGAGCTGTGTGGGGTGGCATTAGGATGGATGAGGGGTCGGTCTCGGAGAGGTCTGTCACCTCTTCTTAGAGGCCTGCCCATGCTGGGCTGGTGCTCTCATCTGGATCACAAAGCTGTGTAGTTCAGTCTGTCCCTGTCTTTTGACTGGCTCGTTTTGGGGGAGGATGTAGGGATGAGAGGGTTGAGTGTGAATGAGAATTTGCTTTGTGTCAAATACCTAATAGCTGCTTTAGCAGATCCACTGGGATACGTTACTAAAAGCATCCTAATGATCTTGCTGTAATGGGTTTGAGCCTTGGAAACCCACTTTCTGGGAAGGACAGCCCAGGGCTTTGTGTTCGACTCCTGGAGGAGGAGGGCTGGCTTCCTGGCAGGGGTCAGGGCAGACGGTGGGAGCTGGCTCTTTGGGGTGCTGGCAGGAACCCATCCCCCCGTGAGAAGGAGCCAGAGGGGAGCCATACGCAGAGTTTTGGCATGGCAGAGGGGTGACTTGGGAGGCTTGGCCAGGTACCAACTACAGCTGTTACCTCGGAAATGTCGATTACCAGCGATTGTAGCTGTGTGGCCAACACACAACTAAGGCCAACTAAGTCCCTAAGGAGATGTAATCTGAGGAGAGGGTAATTTTCTTTACGGAGACATCTGGGTGTTGGTGGAAGAGAGGGAGATGCACAGAGGAGCGTGGCCGTAGCTGAGGCCAGCAGCCTCTAAGCCTGGCCGCTGGCAGCACATGCGGGAGGGAGAGGTACTGAGGGATGTGGCTCCCACCCCAGCTGCAGGAGCAGTACCTGGGCTTTGCTGCACTCATTTCTTCTAACCACTGTGGTCCCTGAGGTGGCAACATCTAGCCTCCTCCTCCGGCCACTGGCGGTGGCCTGGAAAAGAGGTGGGCCATTTCTCGCCTGCAAAAATAATGGAAGCAAGGGTTGCATGAGAAGGGAGGGTTCATCATTCCTGGAAGATGCCAGTGGAGCCATGAAGACCCCTGAGATAGGTGGGGGTGATGAGGAAGGGGTAGAAATGAGGGTGGGAGACAGCAGGAGTCTGGTTTTCCAGTGGATGGACGGATGTGAAAGAAATGTATGTATGGTATGTTGGTAGAGGTTCTCTCTAGTTACTGGGGTGATCAGCATCAGTTTCTAAATCATTCTCCGTATGTGGATGCGAGTCTTTGAGTGTGGGTAGGGTGAAGTGAGGCTTCTGGGGAAGTATGTTAGCAGGAGGCCAAAAATAAATTATCAAAAGAAAGAATTGAGAAATTAACAAAGCTAAACGGATGTATGCAGCTCTAAGAAAAGGGTGTCGTATTTGAAAGCATATTTTTGAAAATCCATTTGCTTAGTCATCTTACAGATAACTTCGCTATTTTTACCTTCTTTGCTCTGATGACACTTCACTGTCTATATAATGGGTTTAGCATGCACATTCTTTTCCAGTGTACAGGGAAAATGTATCTGCTAATTTTGAGTTGGCTTTGTAGAATTGCTGTACCTCTTGGCTGTGAAATAAGTAAAATACTGTTCTTAAAACTATTTTAAAGACGCATAACTGGCATCATTTCCCTTCTAACCATTTTTTTACCCCATCTCCCATGTCTGCAATCAAATTTGAATACAGAATATATTCCCTTGCCATTTCAAGTGTAATAAAGACTGTGCCCTCAACTCCCCCAGACAGAAAAGTAGTGATGTCTGGGTTCAGCACAGTAATCTACGGGGGAATGAATGCACGATCAAGGGCAATTGCAGATTTTTATTTCTGTGTGTTTGCAGGGGCTGTGGCAACACTAGCAGGTTGCTCACAAATGGTGGCTTAGATTATCTCTCTTGCAGGCAGCAGGACTTGCATCTTGCCATTCCTATTTGATCTGCAAGTGGTGATGAGAGCTGTATACTTGAATTCAGATTTTCTGAGTAGCAGTCTGCAGTCATTAGGGCAGTGCTTAGACCCCAGAGGCTTTTTCCGTGTTTTCATCCTGTTTCAGTAACTGTGTCTCTTGTTATCTTGTTCCTGAATATTTTCTCTTGTAAGAGGAGACTGTTTGTTGCAGCTGTTAAACCTCAAATGTCTTGAATCTCCCTTAGGGAAGAGAAGTAAGAGTTTCTGAGGTTTCTGCATAAGTAGACTACAGAAACACCTATGTGTCTTTCCCAAGTATACAGCCAGGAGGTATTACTGGTGCTGTCCTAACCAGCTGATGGATTCTGGTTGGTTCAGCCTGCTGTTCTTCCCTCTTGCTCACTCACTATGTTGAAGAGGTTTAGTAAGGGAACTGGAGTTTCTTTTTTCTTTAGCATGTAATGATACTGGAAACCTCTGTTTGCTTTTGTCAGAGCAGTGTAGCTAAGAGGTGTCAGAGGAAATTATGGATGTTTGTTTGGTCTCCTGGCTGGATACAACCATGCGGGTTTTAGTGAAATGTGCATTGAATAAACATTGGGTAAATCTCCTAGGATGAGCATTGCCTGGAAGCCAGTGTTGGGAGCTGTGATTATCTTCATGGCAGGATTTAAAAAAAAAAAGTTTGTGTGAGAAGAGTTTTGCACCCTGTGTTTGGTTTCCATTCGTTCAGTGATTTGTAATGTTCCTCTTTATGTTCCCTTTAAAGCCAACCAACCAACCTTAGGAGAGGATTATCCAAGTAAAAATCTCCACGGCCTATATTGCCATCAGAGTTCCTTCTTTTCCCCTCTTTCATGGTGCTGGTGGCTAACCCGGGCCCAGGTGTGACCCACTGCCCTGCTAACGTGCTGGGGTCAACCCCTGGGTTTGTTGGAGCTCCTCGGTCCCGTTGTGGGAATCTGAGGCAGTGTGTGCCCTGGTCCCCTCGCTCCCGCTGCCCCCTCGAGTCATCCTCCCTCTCATGGGGAGACCCGGGGGGTGCCATGGTGGCAGGAAGCCCCGGTGGGAGCGGGTCCCAGGTTCCCCAGGGCCTGTCAGGGCACCTCCCCAGCCTGGGATGGCCATGGCTTTGGGTGCCAGGGGTGGCTTTTGCATGCTTTGGGACACGTACCAGGAGCAGCCATGTGTGCCAGTGGTACCCCGGCCTTGCCTTGCAAGCTTGTGCAGGGCATTTAATTTTGCCTCTGTGTCTGGAGATGGTATTTCACAGCTGCTGTGGGGAGGCACTCACAGAGCTGTGTTAGTGGGTGCTTAAATGCAGCTGATGTCAACCCTCACTACTTGCAGTCCACTGCAGTAAACTGAGGAGGGGGAATGGCATCGGCAGCTCCTTTGGGCTTGCTCTTCCCAGCTTCCTGGCCCTCCCTCCCTCGCTTCTCCCTGTCTTTGTGCTGATCTCCTACAGCTCTGTCAGTCCCTGACAGGTCCAGACTGTGTGTGGCGTTTTGGTGCAGTTGCTGTATCTGTTCGACTTGCATCAATCAGTTGCTGTTAAGGCTTATAATCAGTGTAAAATCTCTGGGGTGCAGCTATTTACAGAAAAAACCCCCCACCCTTCCAGACTTGCATCAAACAAGAGTTTTATTCTCATTAATTGAATTCCTCTAGAGTCTGATAACTTGGGCATGTTGAAATCAGATAAATAAAAAGCTTCCCTCCCTGGTAGCTATGTAAGCCTTTCCTTAACTCCCTGATCAGAGAGGACTAGGCTCTGCTAAGTAAGTAGCCGAAGATCAAAACTTCTGCATACATCTGCTCATCAGGGAGTGTAAGCAGGAGGACGTTCAGTGTGGTGTATCGGCAGAGGAAGGGTTTACCTCATCTCCCCACCCTCCTTTTCTCAGTTGATTGGGAAAGATTCTTCTTAGTGACAAATGCTGTTTAGTCACTGTTAGACATGTAGTCTGTGTCTAGAAACTGGGACTGTTCTTTCTTCCAGACCTTCAGATAAACCTGCAGCCCTACGAAGGGGCAAGTCTGCTCTTGCTGAAGTCGGGGTGTATCGCCTTTGGAGCATCTCTCAGGCCGCGCTGCCCCGTCTCATCACATGGGTGCAGAGGCACGTTGCTCTGGGAGGCGGGAGGGCGTTTGGACTTGTGCCTGAGGTGTGGTATTGCTGAGCTGATCCTGTAATCCTGAAAAAATCCAACTTGCAGCTTTTTCCAGACTCCATACGTCAAGTGAGACTTTCGGTCATTAAGGTCATGTCCTTTCTCCGTCGCCATCTCTTATGTGTAGTTCTTGTCATAGTGCCAAAGGCTGGGGCCTCTGTTGTTCGGCAAGTGCTGTTGGTTGGTCCAGGGTCCTTCCTCCCTATGCCTAGATCACCCATGCCATAACAAAGTATCTGGCTTACCAGCCAGGCTTTTGCTTGTCTTGGTTTTCAGCCAACACCATGCTCCCCCTTCAAGCGTCTTTCTGCTTTCCCCCTGCCCTGCCACCCCTGGTGCCACCTTTCTTCTTGCACCCTGGACTTGGATTTCCTCCCACCCCTCTTTTGTCAGTATTTGTGTCCCATAGCTAAACACCACCGACACAGTGACATCTGCCCCCACCCTCAAGGACACTTTTTTCTGCCCTCTCTCCCGTCTCCTGGCCCCACCATCTGCTGCCTCTGCTCCTGCTGTCGTGCAGTGGCGTGCAGCCGGCGTGAGTCCCTGACCGCACAGACCTCCCCAACTCAGAGAGCACTCGGCTGCTTCCCTCTGCCTTGTTCCTCATAAATGCTTTTACTTCTCCTGCTTTACTGAATGCTGCTAATGATACTTCCCCCCCCCCAGCCTGGATAGCCCCTTTTCCACCTTCAGATTTTCTTCTCAAACCTCAGCAACTTTACAAAGAGGACTGACATGCAGATAACAACCTGCTTTTACCTGAGGGTTTGCCCGGTGCTCCTCTCCTCCGTGCTTTTCACAAAGGTAGATTTTCTAACCCTTTTGCTTGCCTTAAGGGTCCCAGCTCATTTTCCCTTCTATCTGCCATTTGCTTTGCTACTCATAGCCTCTCTCACTCAATGCAAAGCTGCTTTGTCCCCTCCTCCTTCAGCAGCTGCTCTGTCCTCTGCAAGCCCCATGGGATGCTCTGTCTGGAGCTCTTGCCTCCCAGCTCTCTGCCAGTTTAGTCTGTCTCTGTGATTTACTTTGCAAGGGTTTTCTTAATAGCCCCCACTGCTCTATATCTCAGTCGTGATCCAGCGTTACCTTCCTTGACTTGGCAATTGCCCTTGCAATAACCAGCTTTGGTCTCTTTCTGGAATGGTTTCCTCCGAGTCCTGTTGTCTGTCTTCTTTCTCCTGCTTCTCTGACAGAGCTTTTCTTACATCCTCGTGAGTATACCCTGCCCAGTTTCAGGGGTTGGTTTTGGTGGCTGTAAGGGGCCTATTCTGTGATGCTGTCCACCTCTTCCTACAGTCCCTGTGTCTTGGTATAATAAAAATTGGACTGGCCTCTCTCTGCTGATGTTACAAGTTCATATTTCTGTTCAAATTAAAATCTTGACCTCTGTCTCTGGTGCTTACTTACATTCATGTGCACACACCTGAGTCTTTCTGCTTAACAAGTGTAAGCTGCAGCACTTCCTATCCATCTCTGCCTCCGAAATTTGTTCAGTTTTTTTTGCTGTCTACTGATTCCCCTGAATTCTCAAATTAGTTGTTCCTTCTTTGCCCTGGCAAATGCAAGATGCTTGTCTTCCCTTTAAAAGCCCTTCTTAGCCTTGTTTTACCTTGTCTTTCTAGTGCTTCTTCCCTCTGTGGTTTTTGATTCCCAGCCTCTGCCTCTTGTTGGGTTTCCTCAGGCTGGCTTCTCAGCAAGATGGCATGTCTGATTGTGCTGCCTCATCTGCTGCCCCTCCTGGATAACCTAGCAGCCCTTTGGCCAATTTCATGCAAATTTGACAGGAGCTTGGAGATAAACAGTTCTTGCAAATCTTGTGAAGAGTAGGTAGCCGAGTCAGGGAGGTGGCAGAGGACTGAAGGAGACTGTTCTCCTCAAGGGCTCTAGCAGTGCTCCAAATGACTGTGCCAGCTGTAGAAGTTCCAGCTGAAGCTTGCAGCCAAATCATAAGTCTCAGAGACAGCCTCCCTCCTGAAGGCATAGGAAGCTAGGCTTCATTAAGTCACTTGCTCTTAGGGTTGTTTGCTAGAAATGGTGGCTTGGAGCCCTTTTGTTTTCTTCTGTGTGCTTGGGAGTAACCTGCAGCAAGCACCTGCAGCACTGCTTCACCTGATGCCTTGCCACAAGACCTGTTAGAGACCCACCATCAGGGTCTCCCAGCAAAGGAAGACCACGGCACTTCATCCCATGCTGCCTCGCTCTCTCCAGCTCCCCCGGCCTCTCTTGACCCATCTGCTGCCTGTCTGAAGGTGCTGCTTCACAGTATGGCTGAGCTGGTGGAATATCTCAGCTGCTAATGAAAAGGGTTGTTTACTCCCGTCCCCAAACCCCAAGGAAAAGAGTGGTCTTGCTGTCTTAGTGGAAACAAATAACTCTTCCCTTGGGTCATTCCTGTTTCAGCTTACTATGGGGGTCAAGTACAGGGAGAGGAGTGTGTATGTTGCTAGGAATAAAGCGAGTGAGAAAGCAAGACTGCTTTTTTTCCCTGTGGCAGATTAAACTGCATTGTGAAACTACATTTCTAAATTAATTTCCTGGGATGAGGGTGTTTCTGCTGCTGTTTTTTCTGTAGGGGAGCTAGCACAGTGAGGCTGCTCTAAGTAGGTGCTTGGTGCTGAGCTAAGGTAAATAACAGCCTACAGCAGCAACGAATGCAATCCTGTTAGCGTCCTTCACAGAACGGTGAGGTTGGCAGGGACTTCTGGAGGTCATCTGGTCCAAGTCCCCTGCTCAGACAGGGCCACCTAGAGCAGGTCTCTCAGGATCATGTCCAGACGGCTTTTGAATATCTCTGGGGATGGAGACTCCACAACCTCATTGGGCAAGCTGTGCTTATTTGAAAAAAAAAAAAGTTTTCTTACGCTTTCCAGCTGGTCAGTCCCCCCTGATGCATGGGGTTGTTCTTCCCCAGGGAGGAGAATCGCGTCTCGTTGTCCTTCTTACTCATTGGTAATAGTATTGCATTATGAATGTGCGTAGAGGGAATGATTATACCTTTCTCTCTCCCAGACTGGAAGCAATAGTAACAAAGTGCTTCTGCATCTCTCTTTCTTTTTTGTTTTCCTTTCCAAATACTAGAAAGCACCTGTCCTCCCATTTGAAATGGGAGCCTTGGTAATTTGGTGGCAACTGCTGATAGTTTCTGTTGCATGTCAAACTAATAAATTACAGTGTAAGGAGACGAAGAGTTCTGTCATCTTAATTAGCAATAGAGGCAGCAGGTAGCTGAAGAATCTCCCTGGATCTGTGTGTCTCTTTTCAGGGATGGTGTCTAACTGAATCACAGAGGTTTCGAGAGGAAGCATCTTGCTGGTGTATAGTGAACAGAGAAGAAACCAGAAGAATTTTGGGGGGTAATGGAAACTGCTGTTGCACGGCCATGCTTTGTATTCTTGTGATCCTTTATGGTGGGGTGGGAAAACTGTTTTAAAGAAATGCATTCTTTTAGCCAATAGACTTGACTTTGGGGATAACTTAACTTAATTTGCCGTTTACCTGGAAGTTCTTTTGCTGAAGAGGAGGTACAAGATGGCAGCTTTGCCTTGCAAATTGGATGTTCTTTCATGCTAATGGCCATGGCTGAGGGCACAAATGTTTCTTTATTGTGCCAGAAGGAAGTGAGAGAGATTGCTCGTGGCTGCATTCATTTCTGGATATTACACTTTGTAACTTTTTTCGGTGCCATTTCTACAGAACTGTGTGCTCAAAAGGAGGTGGGGAGCAGGTGCAGAGTCTGCCAAAGGGTGCAACTGGAGTGCTTTGGGAGGTGGGATGGATGGGCAGGGGAGTTTGTCATCAGCTCTTCAAACCTGTTGATATCTAATGGATAATTAAGTCTCGCTCCATAGAAATCAAATTATTTGAAGTTAAGCTATTCATAAATGGCTAGGGTGCTGATTTGGAGATTGAAAAGGAGATGCTCTGGCCCTGCCCAGAAGAACAAGCATGCAAGTAAAGGTCCTAGAGAAAGTCAGGGTGCTGAACTCCTAAATGTCATCCTTACCAAAGTAAGGGAAAACCTGGAGACACTCAGAGCAAGGGGAGGGGAAGGAAGCCAAATATGCAACTTCCAGGAGTATGGGAAGATGGGCCAAAACACTGGGGTTTCTCTTTGGAGGTAAAGGGAGGCACTTGTGTGTGCTCCCTCCCTCCACATGTTTCAAATGGAGAGAGTAAGAAGCTTTGCTCTTCTTCAGGAAAAGCAAATTTAAGGGAAGATAAGGAACAAAGCTCTCCGTGGATCAGGAGTATTTTGAGAGGCCTCTTAATGAAAGAGAGGGAATTCCTTTAATGAAAGGCTGGGTACTAAATGCTGTTTCCTTTTGGCAAGGATAATGTGAAGGTGAGATTTGGGACTCTACACTCTTCTCTCCTGGGAGAGTATTTTAAGTATCCAGGATGTTATGAGGTGAATTACAGCAATAATAGAGGCATTCAGTTGTTTAATACTGGGAGGGATTGCAGAGCATGCAGGAAAATGAAAAAAGAAGTGACATTAAAACATTATTGACTGTGAAACAAAATGAAGTTTCTTATTGTCTGAGAGTGAGTGATCGCACGGGGAATAACGATTGACAATTCTGAGTGACCCTGGCTGTTGAACATGTGGGACCTGAAGACTAAAGAACGATAATAAAAAGAAATACGGAGGCTGCAGGGCATAATGAACTATGTCAGAAATTTCCTGCCTAGCTTTGTCGCTCAAACAATTTCGTTTCCCCCCACCTCTTGATAGGTTGGGAACACATACCAGCTAAGAGTTCAGCATTCTGAAATGTGTGTTGATGCTTCATAGCTTTGGAACTAGCACGACAATGCTGAATCTTTTAGAGGTCTGGGAGCAGTACTAGAAACGCCATGGTAAATGGTGTGTCCTTCCATGTATTTTAAGAGGTAAAAGAATAGAACAAAAAACACACATAAGAATCTTGGGAGACTTCACTTTTTGTGCAGGTCTACGTTAAATCTTAGGGTGAATACCTGTGGTTACAGCTTCAAAGCTCAGGCTGGGAAGGCAGTAATGAAGCCATCGCTGCTTTTCATTGGAAAATATAAAAGTAGGCATTGCCTTGGGCCACTGTAACTAGATGCTGCTTTCTATTGTAGTGCTTAACCAGACCTGGAACCAGCAGAAGTGATGTAAGTCACTAGGGCATGTATTCAGTGGGTGGTAGGAAAGAAGAAACTCCTGAGGATAAGACACAAGGAGCAGTGCAAGTTAGAAGTAGTGCGTGGGCACACCAACGCTTCCTGCCTGCATATTCCCAATATAAGTGTAATCTGCCAGGGAGCTTCTGCTTGTGTATTTTTCTCATAATGATAAGGATAGTGATGGTATGGTATATGAAGAACATGCTGATCTGAGAGTTGGAAAAGGGCTGGGAAGGTTCTGTTCTGACCTTGGAGGAACAGAAATAGTTGATAAATAGATTCACAGGATGGGCTCTACCTTAAGTACCGAAAAGAGCCTATAGGACCTCTCTGTGGTTCTGTGGGGTTAGTTGAAACTGGTATCTCCTTTGGGGAATACAAGGGTTGCAGATTAAAAGGGACCTTTTTCTCAACATCTTTGCAGGAGAATAGTCAAACTATAATAAGCAGTAGGTGTGTTACACAAAGATATTTGAGCCCCCAACAGTCATTCACCATTATGAATCTGAACCAGCAGGACAGTTGACTCAGTCTTCCTTGTACATCAGCACGTATTGTTATTCACCTTGTACATCAGGTACGCTTTGATCCACCAGCTTCTTCAAAGCCCATGTGAAGTAAGGAGGATGAGCACCACGAACTGCCAAGCTCAGGGACCTGTGTGCAGAATGGCTGCCCTGCCATCCTCCTTCCTTTTGTTAACATAGGGTATCGCTCTTTCCTCTGACCACAGGCATGGCTGGCTGGCTTCTGGATGCTTGGCTTTGTGGCTTTTCAAAGTAAAGCTATACTAGATTAAAGAGTAGTTTCAGACTTTAGTGCAGCCAAGTAACTTTAAATCTGCTTTGTGATGGGATGATCAAGAACGATAGAACTGTAAGAGCAGGGAGGTCTCGTGTCATGCATCCCCCAGGGCAGGTTCATCTCCACCTTTGGTATTCCTGAAGAAGGTAAATGTCTGTCAGAGGGAGCTGTAGTGTAAGAGTCTTCAGTCTCACAAAGCAGTCTCTCAGGTGCCTTGCTTCCCTTGCTTCTGGGAAGTTAAAAATATACCTAGCCCTCATGTCCAACTGGAATCTCTGCTGTTTAAGTGCAAGCCTGTTGTTTCTTGTCACCTCAGTGTCCAGTGTAGATAATGAATTATTCCTTCCTCCTTCCAGCATTTTTAGAAGTTTAAAGGTTGTAGTAATAGAGATGATCTGTGGCTCAAGAATATGCTGTTCTAAGGTGGTGTTAAAATTAGCGTATTTTAACATGCCCAATCGTAGACACAAAGAAGGAGCAGTTAGAGGAATGTGACATCCATATAGTATGAGGTTTGCTTAAAAAAAAAATATTAAAAAATCACAAGGGCAGATCACATTTAACACTGTGCAGCTGTAGAATACCAATGCCGTACTGGGAAAAGTAAGGAAGTCGTCTGTCAATATGAGGACCAGATCTGAGAAGAACCAAAGGATGAAAAATGGCTCTGATCTTGGCGAGGGGGTTGGATGTCTGACTGGATGCATAATTATAGCAGAGGTACAAGACCTCTTTTGCAGTCAGCACTTGTGAAGCCAGTCACAGGCCAGAACAGTCTATGGTGATTAAAAGAAATGTCACCTCTTTCATATTTATTGAAAACATTTTTCTTAAAAGACAGTAAACATCTGCTGTTGAAGTGAGCGGCTGTGAGACGGAACGGCTAGCAGAGATGAGTGAAAGCAGTTGTGTTGGAAGAACAAAGAGCTTCATTGGCGGCTCCTGTCTCGTTTGCCCGTGCTTTGATATTTCCCCACTGATTGTGATATTTCCATACCAATTATTGTATAAATTGTTCCTGGCTGACCTCTCTACTTAGCCATCCTTAGTTGGCTCAGCAGTGGGAGGAATTTGAATGAGGAATGAATAGCTTTTTGAGTCGGTTCAGGAAGGATGGTCCATGTGTTGGGAGTGGTGGGATGGTGGCAGGAGTGGAGGAGGAGGATAGGGGATCAGGCACCCTTGATAGCACAATTCAAACATCAAAGCAAAAGGGTGGAGGATAGGGACAGAGTTGTTCTGCAGGTGGCTTCAGCCAGCCTTGCAGTACAGTGAACTCTCTTGGCATGACAAAAAATACACCAAGCAAAATACTGTATTTTCCCAGAATGGGGCTTTACAGTAAGGAGAGGGGGGGTTACCACATGTTTTCTTCTGATAGCATTGTTTTTTTTCCATCTGGCAGCAGGTTGCAGTGTACAGAGATTGTCCCTGCTGTGACTCATGCAAAAATTAAGCTTGATCCTAATTTTTATTTGTGCGTGTTAACAGGAGACTTCACAGAATAGCAGGTGCATGTTGCTAGAAGATTGTCTCTGTTTTGGTGTTGCGTGTTGGGGCAGAGTCTCCCATAGAGATTATGTTAGTCTTCAACCGATGGAAAATAAGACGGCTGCTTGGGGAAGTGTTCTCAGTGGCTGGACAACAATGAGCTTGGAAGAGCCTTCTTGAAACGAAACACCGTTTTGTGGATATTGGTCCATCCTTTTTCACTGGACTCCACAGCAGGGCTAAGTAAGGGGCTGGTCTTGGCAAAAGCCATCTGCGTCCTCGCTGGGGGACAGAAGGGAGAGAGGAAGGGCCATTCCCTGGGTAGCGTCATGTCTGGGGGAGGCTGAAAAGTTAATCTGAATTAAGACGGAACGTAAGCTTGGGAGGATGTTAACTGTCCCTGAGCAAAGGCCTGCGCAGGGCATGATGCTCCTGATCTGGGGTAGGGGAATGGAAACATTGAGGAGGAGTGAGTTGCAGGGGAGCCCTGCTTGCTGCGCTACAATTAACCATGTGCTCCCTGTTACTTTGTGAAAGTGGCCAAGGCACCAAGTGCTGCAGCTCGAAGGCTGCTTCTGCCTGCCCTGCTGTTCCCTGTGGCCTGCTGCCCGTGAGCTGCAGGCTGTGGCATTGCCCCGCAGTGCTCCGTCCGTGTTTGTGGTGGGCTGCGAGTGTACGGGAGGCAGGGGGGAAGCAACACATTAACATCACTGGCCAATACAGCAACAGTGCCCTTAGACTGGATGAAAAAGCTGTTTCCTTGTTGTGGACACGGCGTCCTTTCCTCCCCCCACGGTCGGAGCAGGGTGCAGGTATGCCTGCTGCCTCCTGTGGTGTTGGGCCAGGCTGAAAGCGCTGAATGGAGCCGGAGGAAGTCTGCTGGCACTCGCCTGGCCTCAAGTGAGGGCCAGCCGGGTGGCGAGCCTGGGCTCCTGCACTGCTTTCGCCTGAGCGAGCCCCAGACCTGCGGGAGGACAGCAGTTGCCACAGCCTGTGATGCACTTGGCGCCTGCACCTGCTCTTGGGTTGCGTGTGCCCAGAGCATCTCTCAAGCTCGGAAGTAGGCGCTTTAGCATAACTGCTCTTTAGCACTTGTGTCTGAATTGTCTTCATTACTGGGGACTTTCTGCCAGGTCCTGTGGTGTGCTGCAGATGCTAATTTGTCATAGCCAAATAGGATTTATGCACGCTCCCCTTCCCTTCCCTGCACACGAGTGCAGGCTCCCACTTCAGTTCTGAGGGTGTTCTGGGGGAACCAGTTCAGTTGGCCGTGTTCAGAGCAGAGATAGCCACGCTTCTAGAGAAAAAGCTGAAAATGGTGCCTTTTGTAGCTTCTGTTGTCATATAGTCAATGCATAGTGTGCAGACCAGATGTGACCCATATGGCTGAAGAGTATAGCCAGTGATGACACAGGTTGTGAAGGGGCATGAAGACAGCTGTACCAGTTCAGACTAAGGGTCCTCCACCTAGCTTAGTACTGCATCTCAGAAAGCTGTAGGCAGACAGCTGTGCAATTGTGGCTTGTTTTGGGAGCCTCCTGAACGTGATATCATCTGCCTATTCAGTAGTCCTCTTTCAAGTACTAGTCCTGCCCACCTTTCGACGCATGTAAACTTTCCATATCCACAGCATCCCTCAGCAAGGATGTCCCCGTGTCTGCAAGAACTGCCTCGCTTGTTTGAAAACTGGATCTGACAAGGTTCAGTTGACAGCCCTTGGCTTTTAAACTGGAAGAGATGGTAAATAGTTAATTCTTGACCATCCTCTCCATGGCATGCATATTTGTATAGACCTTTACCAGATCCCCTCAAAGTCATCTTTTTTCCAGGCCAGAGTCCTCACCTGCTCCATTATTTCTTATGTGAAAGCCATTCCCTAGTTTTTGCTCTGACACTTTTTCAGGAGCACTTATAAATTGAACAAACAATAGCGACAACAAAAAAACCAACAAATGGTGCTGTGTATTTGTGCAAGTGACAGGTAGAGGAGGGAGAGGGATCCCTTTGGCAATGCTTTCTGTCTAATAGTTGTAGTGAAAGGCACAAAGTAATTTTTAAAGGAAATTTAGGATTAGCATTACCAGTTATTGACAAATAGTGCTTTAGAGCTTCTAAGTGAAGGAAAACTGCTGTAAAGCTGCAGGGGTAGAAACATCCCCTCAAGCTATGTAATCCATTTGGCTTTCAGCACAGTCAGCCCTATGCTTCTGGAAGATATGGAAAATATAAAGACTTTTTTTTTAATTGCTCTCTAATGATTACAGACCCAGGATAATACTCCTTCCAAGAGCTCAAGTTTCTCTTTTATATTAAAGGTCTACTGAGTGATTATTGATATCTGAGATACCTTGATGGAACTTGCTGAGGTGCCTTTGGGTGTGGTGCAGGCATAGCACTCGGAGGTGGTGAGAGTGTGTGTGCAAGTGGGTCATTCTGTCCCTAATTTTTATTAATTCTTTTGGTGTGTCAATTCTGTGGCAGAGTTTGTGTGCACAGCCATCCTTTCTTTTATTACACTTGCCTATCCCTGGCGATAGGCCTTGCATCAATGTTCTCAGATAGAATTTTGCGCAGCTGTTCTTCTGAAAGGACCACCTCCTTCCCAAACAGTAAGTGTTTGGCACTTTCTGAAATGGGGCACCTTCAAAGTATTTGAAAGCAGGCACCCGAAATGACCAGTGGTGTCTGGAAAACCTGAGCTCTGAGCTCTGCATGTCTCCCCATGGAAAGATCAGATCTTGCCGTAGTCAGCTGATGTTGCTGGGAGGGTGCAGGTTTTGCAAAGACAAAGCATACTCGGTAGCTGAGCTACAGTGCTTCTGGGTGAGATGCCTGGCTGGCAGGGATGCTTGACGCTCCTTTCTTGCCCATTGATTGGACAGAGAGGCATTGAGGTTCTGGCAGTGATATGATGGACACGCGAGTGGCTGGGTGACTCTTGATGCTGCATTTCTCCCTTGCCCTTTCACCTGCCTTTCAGAGCTGCTTTCCATGACACTTGCCGTGGCCCTGGAGCCTGCTGGGCAGGCTGGTGTAGAGGAGGTACTGGGACTGGGCATCTGCTGGTGCCTGAGTCCTGCACAACAGACCTGAGTCTGCTGGTGCCTGAGTCCCCTGCTGCATGGCCTTGAGTCTAATTGCCTGGCTGCACCATCCCCTGCTGCCGCTGCCACCTCCTCTTTCTCCCGTGCACCTCCTGTCTCCCAGACGGGGCCTGGGAGATGGGTAAGCCAGGGGAAGTGTTGGGAGCTGCCTGGCTGTTGTTTGGCTTGCTCTTAGCTCAAAAGGCTGGCGACAATAGTCCTCATCTGTAGGGGATAAGGATCAGGGAACACTTCCTCCTTATCACTGGGGATTTACTGCCTTTTGGAAAAAAAACAGATGCAGAAACCTATCATTTCTTATTAATTTTAAAGTACCTCTTGGCTCTCTACCTCCTCCATATCAGCCCTTGCATTGTCAGTAAATTATATTGGATTTGCAATTAAAAGCCAGCTGTGCCAGTGAAGTACCAGCCAAATGCCACCATAACTGTCTCCTGGGCGTCCTAGGGGAGGTGTGGAGCACACAGCTCCTCCTCCTGTGAGCTCTTCTCTCACTTCAAGAGGGAAAGATAAGAGTTTAAAATGGGATCTCAGGCGCATTATTTTTGTTAATCAGAACACTTGCTCGCTAAGAAATGCAGTTCTTTTCTTGATACTGCATGTTTGTGGATACAGCGATTCCCAGAGCTTGAAAACTGCCAAATGCCCTTCACCGTGCAAAAAGTTAACCATTTGAGGGGAAAGCTTGTAGTGGTGGATGTCTGTCTCAGGCTATTTGTTTTTCTCCTTCCCTTTCTCAATTAAAATGATTTATTGGAGAAGTATCTGCTTCTGCCGTGTGGGGTTTTTTTAAGTGTTGAAAAGCATTTGTGCCCATCTGTGTTGGAGCAGGACTTTGCGGCCAGGCAGGGGGAAGAGCACTGTGGATGTGCCTGCCCCTCTGGAGATCCATCCCGTTCAACCGACTCCTGAGCCTTTGTGTCTCACCTTTTGGAGGCTGAACAGCAACTCACTACAAGTGGTAGCAAAGCCCCAGCTGTTTTGTTCCTTCCACGCTGGGGCTGAGCAGGGCTTTTTCTGCACCGGCTTCTTCTGTCCCTCAGCTGCTTGGGCTCCTGCAGCCAGAATGGGAAGCAAGGAGCTCTTTGGCTCTTGCCTCTCTCACTTTTGGCTGGATCAGGAAGGTGCAGCAATCCAGTGCGAGAGGAAATAGGAGAGGAGGAATGTGGAAAGTGGGTCCCTTCCAAACCTGGAGCCAGACTCCAGGTTGTAGAGTTACAGGCGAGGTCCCAAAAACCGTTGTTAATGGAAGAAGGAAGCCCACATGAATGCTGGCCGTGAGGGTGGTGGGATTTGACATCCACCAAAAGGCTGCATGTATCAGGGTGCAGAGATCTGCACTGTGGGTCTCCAAGGTTGTGATCTTGCCAGCAAGCTTTGGAAGGGCCAATACGTGTCTCCGATAAATGATGTTTTTCAACTGGGTAGTTGGAAAACTCCTCAAAGAATTCCTGTGTAAAAAAACAGCACTGCATTAAAAGCCTTCAAAACAAGGTTGTGCACTCAGCTGAGAAATACCTGAATGGGTGTTGTGTGTGCAACTTTTAATTCCTACCGCTACATGTTTGCATTGTGGTGCAATTTTAATTGTGTCATTGTGCGCAGGGTATCTGTATGCTGTAGCGAGGCTACATGTGCATACAAAAATTGTATTATGAGCTGTCTTTAGGTGTGCAATAAAGATCTTACCCTTCCTGCTGCTTTAAAAACAGTTCACTTCAAAGGCTGTAGTATTTGCTTTGTCCTTTGGCCTTTATGGGGTGAGAGAAGAGGCTGTCTGCACCTTAGATGTGTTAGTTGTCTCTAGCAGTATCTTTCCTCAGGATGAAGAGATTGGTACAGTAAACAGTGGGGGAGTGTTTGCCTCTGTTGTTCCTCTCCCTCTTCATTTTGAACGTGCTAGCTTTCCCTGTCCTCCCCTTAAATCACATTATTTCATAAAGAGTAAAAAGAAACATAATTTGGAGCAGCAGCGAGCTGAGCCCAAGTTAATAGTTTGAATTGCACTCCATCTGTTCAGCTGCATGGCCTGATGGATGTGCTGAACCCATTTTTCACAATTTGTTTTAAGCTGGTAAGAACCGAGTCTCCTGGCTCCAGTCCAGGCTGGCTGTGGAGAACAACTTCATATCTGGACATCCATGTCCAGAGGGTGGGATTGAGCCAGTAATCCCCAGATGCCAGGTTGCCTCTCCCACCTGCAAGTTGCTGGTTTTTGAAAGGTTAAATTCTTCTCTGGGCTTGAACATTGTTGTCAAAAATTAGAGGGGGGGGGGGGGAACCCAAAGTGCACCCGCACACAGAGGATGAAATTTGCAAACGTGATTATGCAGGACCTGCTTTAAATCGGCTTATTGCTGTTTTATGATGGCAGGCAAGCAGTCACAGAAGCCAGGGTGATTGGCCTTGCCATGTGCACATGCTGCTGGTAACTCAATAACCGATGAACACCCACCGTGGTCTCCAGACCTCAAGCCTTTGATGTAGCAACAAACAAGATAGATTGCTGTAATTTATCTGGCCCCTGGAGGGCTGTGCTGGTAATGTGCCATGAGCCCAAGGGCCAGCCATCCATAATCTGTGTAAAAATACAGCAGATCGCAGTCGCTGTGCTGCAGGATTGTCTTTGTTCCATCCTGCACGAGTTTGCGTGTGTACAGTGCACGGTACTGGGTCTCGATTTCCAGCAGCCAGGGGCGGTGAGTCTTAGTGTAATATGCCCACTCCCGCCATTAACTGTAATTGGTTTTGTTATGTACTAAATATACTCCTTCCATATAGACTTGGGAAGGCAGTGCTGGAAACGTGGTATTTCCCTGTATGCCTTTACAAGCGTAACAGAGAGAGTGGAGGTGTGCTGGCTTTGGGGGAAAAAGAATGGGATTTTGTACCAGCTGAAGCCTCCAGCGGGTTTGGTGGAGGACAAGTGCTTGTGGCATTGCAGTTGGGTGGCCTGGAAACCCAAGGAGAAGGGAGTGTGGCCTCCTGGCTTGCACGTGGGCCACTCTCCTGGTGGAAGACAGTCCTGGTTGGGCTGTGCCAGGAGAAGAGGGAGTTGTTGCCGGAGCAGGGAGCCCAGCAGCAGCTCCCCAGCTGCCCGTGTGTACCGGGGTGCTGCAGAGTGGCCGCGTGCCACCTCCATGTGCCCTCCAGCAGCAACCCTTGCCTGGATTGCAGGGTGGTGGGCTTGGAAAATGAGTAGTACTGAAAACAAAGCCCTGTCAGCTTGAGTCGCTGGTTTGTTGCCATGTGGTGTAGTACCTTTTCGTGCCTGGATTCTTATCACTTCCAAAGAAGGGTTTTATGTTACCTCAACACCGCTTTTTCATGGGTCATCTCAAAAAACACTTCCCTTGAGTCAGCAAGAAAGCTGCAGTGTGACTGGGGGAGTGCTGTGCCAGAGCCCGATGTGCCAGCTTTAAAATGGGGTGTGAGGGCTTGCCTTGCCGAGCAGGGCTGTGGAATGGGTAGGATGGGTACATCTCGGGGGAGGCGCCGGGGCTGGCTGTCAGGAAGTAACGCTGGGCTCCTCTCCTCCTGCAGGCATGGCCTTGGCCCAGCGGCAAGTGGCGGTGCAGGAAGGACCCCTCTACCGCACGGAGGGGTCCCACATCACGCTGTGGTGCAAGGTGAGCGGCTACCAGGGCCCGGCGGAGCAGAACTTCCAGTGGTCCATCTACCTGCCCTCGGCCCCCGAGCGGGAGGTGCAGATCGTCAGCACCGTCGACCCCTCCTTCCCCTACGCCATCTACACCCAGCGCGTGCGCAGCCGGGGGATCTACGTGGAGCGGGTGCAGGGGGATGCTGTTCTGCTGCACATCACCGAGCTGCAGGACCGGGATGCTGGGGAGTACGAGTGCCACACACCCAACACCGACGAGAGGTACTTTGGGAGTTACAGCGCCAAGATGAACCTCGTGGGTAAGCTGTCCTGCTAACGGTGTGGCTGGGGTGACGAGGAGTCCCCCAACCGGAATGTGGCGCAAACACTTGAACCACCCATTGCAAAGTAGTCCATATAAGCTGTCAGAAAAAACACCACTGAGGGAGAATAGGAGCAAAGAGCAGGCAACATCGTGGTGTGAATTGCAGGAAATTATCGTATAGAGACATAGGAGTTACCAAGCTTTCTCTAGTAATAAGGCCCTTATAAAGAAGAGACACCAGGCAGCGTAGCCAGGGAGAGGAACGTTTGAAGCTGTGCCTGAAAGCAAGAGGGACATGGAACTAATTTACACAGAGAGAGAGGGGTAGGGAGGCTGCTCTAGATGGCACAAGCTGCAGAGGAGAGAGCTGTGTGCCAAAGGTGGTGAACTAGCTGAGTGGGGAAGAGAGGAGCAGTAACGAGCAGCATGTAAAGGGAACAGGAGGGACGGTCGTCTTCAGGCTGTTAACAGTGGGCAGTGCTGAGTGGGTCCTGAAACCAGCACACTGATCACATTGAGCTGTCTGTAGATGAACGTGGGGGAGTTGGTTTGGGTGGGTTTTTTTGTCTGCATTAGAAAAATCAAACCCAGGTTCTTTAGAATCTGAAATATTTCCCAGGCACACCTCTGGCTAGCTTATTTGACCTTTTCAAGATTCAGCTTGCTTTCTGTATCTCAAAGGGGATTGGGTTTGAAGTCTCTAACTCGGCTAAACAGCAGTCAAATAGCTTCCATCAAATTCTTTGGCTGAAGGACTCCTAAAAGAGCTCCTCCCCAGCAGTGACACCCCTCTAGCAAATTTAAGCCCACAGACAGCAGGCTCGCTTTCCTTAGGAGACATTCATGAGCCAGCAAGTCTCTGGTTTGGAAACCACTTTGGCATTATCCAAGACGTGCTAGACAGTCAGGGTGTTGCCGGTTCAGGCTGTGTTGACACAGGAAACCCATTGTGAAAGGAGCCAAGGTGTGAACTCAGATCACAAAAGCCCTCCTTTGGGTTGTGCTTCTTGCCTTCAGCTTGTGTGCACCTTGGCTCCTTCCCTTCAGGGGTGCCAGCCCAGCCACTCTCCCAGGTGAAGCCCCGTGGCCTGGGTGCAGATGCTTATTTAGGTGCCTGCTTTCCCATCTGATGTCTGTGAGCCGTCAGGAGGTAGATGTCTGAATGCTCATTTCTGCCTTTTTTTGTAGTTCCGTGATTTGCTTCAGGTGCCCTGGTTTGTGGTTCCCCCTTTAGTTTGAACAAGACTGAGTCAGTGTTGCCACTGTAAAGTCACCTCCGGGAGTAAAGCCCATTGAAAACCAACACCCAGTGAAAAAAAAGTGCCTGGGGGCAGGGTGGGGTTGTGACAGTCAGAGTTTGCAGCTGGGTTGCTCTGCCAGGGAGCTGCACCCTGTGGAAACCAGCCAAAATCCCATGAGCTGGGGTCCTTACAGGAGAGCCCTTAGAGCAAGTGTGAGCCCCTGCGTTAGCTGCTGGCACGGGGTGCGGCATGGGGTGCAGCACGGGGTGAGCATAGCCAGCATGTCTGATGGCAGGGCAGCGGGGAGCTCCACCGCCGCTCTCCCCGGGGCTGGGGAGCCAGTGCCCTCCAGGTTTTAACCATAGCTCAGCAGCTGCTTCAGTGGCTAGCCCAGGGTTTGCTGGGATGATGTGCTTTCGCTCTGTCCTACTCTGGCCACAGGTACAAGCCACGTAAGGTTTGGGACTCTGTAGACACATATGAATAATCTTTGAGGACGTTGGCTTCTGGGCTTGTGTGTGTTGGGATGCCATAGAAAACTGACCTGAAGTAACTTCTAGTGGATGAGTTAAATCACATTATGCCCCTTCATGGATGCTTGTGCTCAGAATTTGGGGCCCTAATTTGGTATAGCTTAATTCATTTCTGAAAAATCACTTCAGAAGTGACTTAGGGTCACTTGTGTTTTAAATGTGTGTATCTGCATAGGTGTCTTCTGTGGTTTAACCAAACTCTGACAGAAACTGAATTTCCCAGAGTGCTCCCTGTGATGACCTGTAGACAACAAGCCCTTACAGAGGGCCTCCCCTCTGGCTCCTGTTTATGTGAACCGGTGCTGACTTCAGACCTGTCGGACCATGAAGTCCTGCCAGGGAAATGGGCTGCTCTCTGCAGGGCTGAGCAAAGCACGTGCTCTGTTTTTCCCCTGTCGTTTTAGCTCTCAGCTACAGGTTGTGGGTTTTCAGTCCGGCTTTGTTGCTGCAGACGATATGCAAGAAGAGGTACACAAGAGCTAAATGAGAGTTATTGTTCTCATTTCCTCAGAAACAGAACCAAACTTTTTTTTTCTTTCTTTCATCCAGTTATGAATTCTTAATTGACTCATTAGATTGAGTGGCTCTTCTTTGGCAGCAGCAAAGCCTGGAGGGAGACAGGTTTGTTAGCATCTCTATGCTCTACATTTTTGTATGAAATGAATGGGTTTGGAGCAGTGTTGGTTTTAGACTTGCTACTCTGGGAGCTTTGAGTTGTTGTGTCCTGTGGTTTGAGGGAAGAGCTGAAGAAAGTCTCCCCTTTTCACCTGGGCGATACAGCCCTGTGTTGGGGAAGCTGGATGGGACACTAGTGCAGCAGCATATGGGGCTGTTCTGTGCACCGGGACATCTCAGCTTGCAGCAGAGCAGCTGGAATGTGTCTTTGCTCCTGCCATCTGAGCAGTGTTGAGGCATATGTATCCAGGGCTCTGCAGCTGCTAAAAAATAGTCTTGTCAGCTTCAAAGATGTGCCAGTTGGGCTTGAAGTGTACCTCTACCCACCTCATGACCAGCAAGTGTGACTGGTTCTCCCTCTCCCATTTTTGGTGTCTCCACTCAAGGTTCCTTTTAATTCATTGAGATCTTGGCCAGGATCTGGTACAACTCTGAGGACCTGAAGTCTCCAATGGTCTGGAGTAAGAAATGCTCCCCAAGGACTCTGTGGGACTCTTAGGCATGCAGCACAAGTGCTCATCTCCCTGAAGCTAGGAATGGGGCCAGTGATGTAGTTCAAGGGCCTTCTGCCATGGGAAATGTGTATCAAGGCTTAACCTTTTTCACTGCTTTTCAATTTACTTCAGTTGTAAATTAAGTCTTGCTGTATCTTGCTACTCCTCATCTTCTCCTGAGCTATATCATTGGGAAGGAGTTACACATGGGCTGTGAGATGTGTTAGGAGGAAGAAGTTAGGACATCTCAAACTGAGTTGCAGAGGCTGAGGGAGGTGGCAAAAAAAATGGGTGCAGCTCTTCAGGATGTTGTGGAACCATGGCCTTGTGATTGATTTATGAGAAAGGATTAGCCCACGTACAAAGTCTGCAACTCCATTATTTGCCTTCAGAGTTCAGTTCCCCAAGGCTGACACAAAATTGCTGAGGCTAGTTCATGCTCTCTTACTCAGCATGGGGGGAAAAGATTTTTAGGAGATCGGACAAGTGGCCTCCCACTCATCTAACAGCAGGCACATTGCCTAAGGTGGATGTTGAGGCAGTACCTGCCATCGGAGGACAGAGTGGGACAGATCTGGACCGCAACCCATCTTTGTTTAAATTAAGTGCATCCTTCTCTAAGTTGACTGAAGAGAGAGCTAGGCTTGGTTAGGCAGCTGGTGTTGAGTGAAATGAATTCTTCCAGTAGTGGCTGAAGACTTGGCTGCTTTTGGAAGCTTCCCCCCTGGGGTTCCTAAGCAGCTGATGGAAATTTTGGCTTTGTGGTTGAATTGGGAAGACACTTGGGCACACTGAAGAGGGGAGTTACGAAACTGGATCAATTAAATGGGGGATCTGGGGACCATCCACACCTGACTGGCAATTGTATCCTGGCCTGCTTGTTGCTGGCTGTGAGAAGTATGTATGTGGGCTGGTCCTTCACTTTTTGAAGAAATTAAGGACAGCAAAGAATTTGCAGGTGAAGGAAAGCAGCATCCCAGCAACAACATCACCACTGGCAGGACAGCAGTATTTTCCAGATTGTCATTGGAATTATCCCTGTCTTAATAACTCTTGAAATGCAGGCAGAAGAGGAGGTTTCTGTGCGGTAATTTAGATAGTAAAGCTCCAGGGGTGCTGTGCAATCTGAGAAACTGGTTTGTGCTTCTCATCTTGTGTTGATGGGTAAATAAACTTCTGTTTTGCTGTGGGGTAGACGTGAGTACATGGCAGTTACTTCACAGTGTGTGAGTCACTGCAAATTTGTACTCCACTATATCTCTGCAATGAGTTGTTTGTGTGCCTGTACCCTTACATAGATAACAGCAAAGAGGCCCGGGTCTAACCTCCTCAGAAGCTTCAGACTTTTATCTCAAGTGTTTTTTTTATCTGTGCTCCCAAAAATGTTGAGCTCTTTCAGAGTAAGTGATTTGAGGGAAGAAATAGAGCTTTGAGGTTTTTCTTAAACAGGTAGTGACAGAGCAGGAGAAAGGGTTTCAAAGCACTAGGGGAGGTCGCAGCTCTTGTACTCCCTATCTGGGGGGTGGCAGCTGTACAGCATTAATCCTAAATGAGTTAAAGCAAAAAAATGAAGGGGTTTGGACAGGGAGAGCCTCCACGGATACCACAGAGTGGGAAGGAGCAATTTTGGTGCAGACTTGAGAAACAAGTAACACTCAGACACAGCTGTCTTGGTGGCCGGTGGGAACTGCTATGGAGCTGGTAGTGCCTGCAGGGATGGTCACCAGTGTCTCCTTCCTGCCAGGCTCAGATGAAAGGGGGGCAGAGAGGACTTGTGCTAGCTGGGTGCTATTCAGTGTCCTGTCCACCCTCTCAGCCCAGCCACACTTCTGCTCTCTGCTATTTCTCACTGGTCTCACCCTGCCTGGGTAGGCTGGTGCCTTGATCTCTGCCCTGTTCCCCTGGGTCCTGCCTGGCTGTGACGGCTCCCAGGGGCTGGGTGTGGTTTTTTGGCAGCCCCATTGTGGTGAAGTTTCAGCATTATGCCAGGCTTGGGAGTGGTGGTGGGCGAGAGCACTGGTGGGATGAGGAGCCAGCTGCCTCTCTGCCTGAGGTCAGTGCTGGCTGTGGCTGTGCTTGGTGGGGTCTCATCTTCAAATGCTGAGCTGCCAGAGTTGCTTGCAGCTCTCTGCAGACCAGAACTCAGTCCAAGGGTACTTTCACCATGCCTTTAGGAGCGTGTCTTGTAGTGGTCCTCTCTGCCCTTGAACTGTGACGTGTAACTGTATGGCCAGCTGCAAGGCAATGCTTGGGAGGGGAAGGATAGCTGTAGGGTGTGTGTGAGAGGCTTTGGTGGCACGGGAGGTGCAAGAAAGATTTATACAGGGCAGAGACTTGGCACTGGAAGGGAAGGAGCTGCATGTGTCTCAGACAAGCGCTCAAGAGAAGAAAGCCGGCCTCTTTTGTTGAACTTGCAACCAAAAATCTCCAGAATCTCTCTGTGGAGAGCTAAAGGGCATGTAGCAGTCAATAAAGAAAAAAAACCTTTTATTAGCCGGTACCAGCTGCTGCTGCTTGTTGCCAGCAGCTTCTCCTCTTCTTCATCAAGTGCTGCCATACGTGATCTGTCTGCACACAGAGCAGAGGGAGAAAGTCATGTCACAGGTTTGCCATGTTTGGAAGAGCACCATCTGCTCCTGGGAACCTGCCGGGGGGACTCAGGGCAAGAGCAATCACTTCTGTTCACGTGGGGCTTGTGGACCTCAGTGACTGCTATTTATTCCAGCCGTCAACTGGTCTGAAGGTGGCTTTGCTTGAGGGAGGTGTCGGAGAGAGAGATGACAGTCTTGCAGACAAGGATCTACCAGTTTTGATAGAAGTCTTTGGGGGCTCTTCTTTCTATGTTCCCTCCTTCTTCTTCTCCTGAGACAGGCGAAAATGTTTGTCACTGTACATGAGCAAGCAGCTTGTGTCCTGGGGAGGCCAGGCTTTTTGGAGATGAGCAACAACAGGCAAAAATTGAAACAAGAGCAGTTCAAGCTGCCCCAAGAGGTTGCACAGGCTCCATCTCTGAAGGCTTTCAAGACCCAACAGGATCCAGCTCTGAGCAGCCTGGTCTGACCTTATAGCTGACCCTGCTTGACCCTGTAGTTGCACTACAGGCCCCCCGAGGTCACTTCCACCCTGAATTGCCCTATGATCCCATGATGGACTGCTTGGCTGCTGTGCAGTAGGAACCTCTGTTAGGCGGCAGTTTGGAGGGAGGGTGTTTAGGAAAGGTGTAAAATGGGATATAACAGTTATGTCAGTGCTAAATAATGTCATAGCGTTGGTGATCTCAACCAGGTGAGAACAGCAGGGACCTATTGTACATCCCCAGATTCTTTTTTCTGGCATATTTTTTGTATTTCATATGTTTCTTCTTTAGAGAGGTTGCAGGAGTTTGTCTGTATTGCTTTGCTCTGGTGTACGAAGGTAGAATTTGGAGATCCTAAATTCAGATGTCCTAGTCTCTCTGAGGCCATCTCGCCGCTTTGCTGCCTCCATGAAGCATGTGTATGCTTTATTTGGCCAAGCTGTCAGTTAACCAAAGTGAGTTCTAGGATTGGTGGTGTTGAAATTCCTGCTTTGTGAGTTGCATTCATCTTTGCCTGTTTGGGCTCTGCTTGTTGCAGTAATTAGCTCCCCAGAGGAGTAAAATGTCCTTCACTTTCAAATTACCCTTTAGCTGACATTAAAAAAAAGAAATTTAAAAAAAAAAAATCAAATACCTTCTCCTAGGTGGTCCTTTGCAGCTAGACACGGCGTATTTTGTTCTTATTGTCCTCCTTTACGTGCCTAAATCTCTCTGTAGTAGCCTTGGAAAAAAAATTTTACCTATGCTGCTTTGCTTTTTCTTTCTGTTCTTACTACGGATGGAAGGGGAGTGTTTGCTGTTAATGGATGAGGAATGAGGGGGGGTAAACATATGTACCTCTGGCAGTTCCTATGTGCACAGCCTGGGAAATTGCACCAGCAAACCAGAGTACCCGGTTTCTGATGCTGCGTAGCAGTAGGGGGCTACAGCCATCGGGTCCTGTCATGCTGCAGACTCGCTGCATGTCCCTGGATACGGTGCTCACGGTCTCCCTCACCATTTTCCAGCTGGTAGAATTAGGGATAATAGCATACACGCCTTTCACAAAGTCTAAGCTAAATAATTGTGAAGTGCTTTGAGCTCCTCAGATAGCGGGAGTTAGAAACAAAGGCTTATATTTCAGCTCTGCCTGGTAATGATGCTGAATAGGATTCATCTCCAGTCCTGCTTAGTCATTTCTGATGTCTTGGAAGTATAGCTGCTTAAGCTCACCCAATTTTGCCCTTGCAGAAGCCATGAGGCTCGTAGGCGCTGCCAGGCTGAGGGGGCTGGTGGTCGGCAGTGCTGCGGGCAGGCGCGTGGGAGCTGGGCGTAGGCAGCCCTGCTGCCGGTGGCTCGGGAGCTGGCAGGAGGGCTGCTCCCTTGCAGCCCGTGGTGCCATGGGCAAGCATGAAGCCAGTCCAGAGGCTCCATGCCCCTTCTGGATTTAAAACTCCTGCTGGTAAGAGGAAGGCACTAAGACCTGTTGAAATTTTTGGTCCTTTTTTTTTTTGGTCCTTTTTTTTTTTTTTAAAAAACTTTAGTCATATACAGTCTGGCAATTAATTGCATGGGCTAGTTCTTCCTTGTGCTTTCCACTTTTTTGTAGATACCATTCAGGCTATAACTGAAAGCTTGTAACAGAAATCTCTGTATGTGTCCTCGCATTGCTAGACAAGGTTGACTCATTATTTTGTGTATCTTTATCTCATCCCCTGTTACTATATTTTCCTGCTAAACGCTTCCAATTACTCCTGTTTTGTTGCAGTATACCCTCTCCTATTCTTTCCTGTTGGAATTGCTTGCCTAATCTTTACTTTCTTATTGTTGTATTACATGACATCACTTCTCCACCTCTATCTGTGTAGGAGAAACGGAACAAATTTAGGCAAACCATGCCTGAAAAAATGGCTAATCCATTGTATCCACTCTTCCTTCTTTGCTGTCATTTTTTTTTCTCCTCCCTCGCCTTCCTGCCCTGTGTCTCAAAACCACAGGCAACTTGGTGGCGTGACATGCTTTCTGGGGAGGGCTCTCAGTTGTGGAACTGATTCTTTCTTTTATTCCCCCATCCACCTACCCATTTCTCAAAAATCTGGCATTAGACACATTTGGGGCACATCGCTGTATTCCATATGTTTTTCCTACATTGTCCCTTTTGAGGTAGAGGTACTTATTTAAATTTAGCTAGAGTGTGGAGAAGATTTACAATAAGAATATGTGTCCTTTTTTTATGCATGTCTGTACACTTGTACCTGTGCATTGTAAGAAAAAATGTATTCTAAAATGCATTTCTAAAAATGTAAATGAATACAGCCTCAGGCAATTGCACAGCCCTCTGCTTGCAAATCTAGGCTGGTCTTTAAAATGAGCCCTCTCGCTTCTTGACTTTCTATGTCTCTTGTCAGAAAGGGAGGCGCAGAAGCCCAAATGCTGACTTGCCTTCAGACTGTAAAGAGCTGCAGGGTTTTGCTTGGGTAGGTTTCTGTGCAGCGCTGAGCCTGGATAATAAAATCAGACCAGTCAGTTAAAATGATCTTTGAAAACTAAAGCAGTCTTCCCTGCAAAAGCCTCTTTTCTAAAGGCTCGGAGTCTTGCCCTCTAGTCTGCTCTCTCTCTGGCTCCTGCCGTGCTTGGCTCCACTCGGGCATCTCTCAGGTTGATGGGACTGCTGCACTTGCTCTTCTGCCCAGCCCTTTGCTTCTTCAGTGTCGGTGAGGCTGGAGGCTACAAGGCGTGGGGTCCTCTGCTGCTCTGAAAGAAGGTGCTGCAAAAGCAACACTCTGCTCAGCCCACATGCCCCTTTCACTTGTCCTGCCGACTATTCTCAAATGCTTTGCTAGTTCCTGGTAAAATTAGCTATTTGGTAATCCTAAATGTCTTAAATTATTTATAGGATGCCTCTCAGTCTGTCCCTCTGAGAAGAGTGATCAGTGATAGAGGCTGTTTGTGTATATTGCTACAACGTCTGGGTGTGACATGCTGATAGGAGGTAAAGGATACAAAGGTTTTTAACAGGATAGGAAAATCTTTAGCCAGAAATCTTGGTGCATTTGAAGACCAGCTCTACCACAAGAGGGTTACTTGGGACCTTAGGTTCAAGTCTTGGGCTCTCCATCCTTTCCAAGGAAGTGAACTCAGCATCTGAGGGAGCTCTTTCAGGTCAGGCTTTGCTTGCTAATGATGGGAACAAAAGGTCATCAGGTGTTAGAAACAGTCTGGTGCCACCTCCCAGCCTGAATTTAACATTTCCTCCCAATGTGCTCCAGGCAGCCCCCAACCCTTTTTTCCCAGAACGATTACTTTTTCACTACATGCACAACTGAGAGAAGATCTGGCAGAAGAGAAGAAATACGGAGCCCAAAAGGAGAGCCAGAAGGAGCCAGGCTGGGTCAAGCGAGCAGGTGGTGGAGCCAGCGGGCTGTAATGTGGGATGGGCAGAGCCTGGTACCTGCCTCCTACCTCCTGCACACTCGGCAGCTTTCCAGGGGCTGCCTCCGGCTGTATTGGCCGCCCTCAATAGAGGGTGGTTACGGGGCACCCATCTCTTCCGCCTGTGCCTCCCCGCTGGTGATGGGTACTGGCGGGGCTGAGCGGTCAGCACGGTCCTGGCATGGGGACCTGCTCCTGGGCTCGCCAGCAGAGCCTGTTGGCATTTCTGCCAGCCTTGCCAGAATACCGGGTGGCAGGGGAGAGGCACGAAGTGTGCAGGTTTCTCTGCTTCTGTGCCTCCAAACAGTCTCTCAGCGTTAAATGGAGAAAGCAATAACTGTGAGCGCAGCTGGTAACATATGGCACCCGTCCCCTGCCTTAGCAATTGCTCAGTGAACTCTGAAAGTGGAATACGGTCCCTGTGGCTCCAGCCAGCTGCAGCGCTGAGAAATCCCACAATGGAGCAGACCATTATTTGATTACCAGCAAAAATTTCACGTTCCACGTTGCCATTTTTCCTGCTGCCTCCCTGGGGAGGTTTTTGCTATGCTTACTCCTTCCTCCCACTCTTCTTTTCTTTTTTTTTTTTTTTTTTAATTCGTTTTCCCTGGAGGATTGCTTTATTTGTTCTTTAGTTCCAGCCCCTTAGACTCGGTTGCTCTGCATTTCTGTCGGTCTGCTGCCCTGAGAGGCAGGGGCAGCTGTTTCTGCCGCTGATGCCGATGCTTTTCTTGTGTCATCTTGAAGAACAAGTAGGTCTGGTGGCAAATGATCGAGTCCCCATGTAGCAGAGGGGAAGTGCAGTGCCCATTGCTGAGCTAGTCTGCTTCTCTGCTACAAAGCTGCATGCTCATTGTGGTATGGATGCATGTCTTTTTGTTGAAGAATTACAAAACAAACAAAATGAAGTCAAGCTGGAGGCCAGCACTCAGGCAAACTGCAGAACAGCAGCAAACCCAAAAGCCCCTAGCAGCATTGCCAGTCGTACATCAGATGCTTTTTGTCCTATCAGATAGGATAGCACAAAAGTTGAAAGCCTGCTGCTTCCATCCCGCCTCTGGGAGGGCTCAGAAGCATGAGTGGATCCCCTCTGATTCGGGCTCCTTATCTGCTAATTTAGAGATGTTGATACTGAGCATCCTGGGGGGGAGATTTCTTCTATTTAGAGCATCAGAGGGTCTCTGACCTGCTTCTGCTGCCTGCTGGGGGGTGGGAAAGGGAGAGAAATACTTTGGTGCTCCAGAGGTAGGCTTTGGGTCCCAAGGCAGCCTAGTTGCCCTCCTCCTGCAGCCCGAAGCCCTGGCAGGACTGGCCTTTCCCCTTCCCTCCAGCTTCTGCCAGGCAGTGCAGGGTTTTGCTTCATGTGCTGAGAAGGAAGTCTGACCTGCACTGGGACAGAGCTGCCCTTCGGTAGGGAGAAGCTGGAAGGAAAAATTTTCCATCTTGATTCTGTGGCTGCCCTGTCAGTTTAGCCCTATAACAGTTTTACAGTCTTTATCTGATACAAGTTTAAGAGGATTTCCCTTGGCGCAGTGGGATTATTATAAGTCAGAGAGGAGTCTCCAGCTGATATTCCTTTGGCAAGTATTTATTTTAAGTGGGTTTAACAGTATTTAATTTTTAAATTTTTTTTTTTTTTTTTTTTTTGCATGGGTTCTAAGTAAATTGTTTACATTATCAGAGAAGTAGAGCCTGGATAAAACGAAGAAATGTATTATTGCTTTCCAGGCTGGGGGTGGTAGAAAGAAAGCAGCTGGAGGTAGGGAGGAAAGAAGATAAAATAGTAATGTTGAGGGAAACGTAACATTATTCCACACGGCACTGATTAGTAATACTGCCAAACAGCTGTTTATAAATAGGAGATGTAATGGGAAGGAGAGCTACAAGGAACATGAGAGTGCTGCAGGCAGCGCTGGCTCATCATTTGAGGAGGGGGCAGCTTCTATCAACCATGTATCTGCCCCCTGGGGGTACCAGAGGCTGTGCTGCTGCAGCCTCCAGGGAGGCTGGGGGTGCCCCATGCACCCTCCCAAGCTCTTGTGGGATGGCATTCAGTTGGGTTTACACTAACACGTTCCCCCCAGTTTAAGGTTTTCATGCCACCTTCAGAAAAGAAGAGCAGTGGCAACCCTTGATATTGGGAAAGCTGTGCCTATAGGAGAAAAGTCTCCTTTCAGGCCACACGTGCTGTTTCTTTATCCTCTGCCTCCCTCCAGCAGGCTTTATTGACAGCAGACTGCTCTGGAGCTGGATGTGTGTGCATCCAGGAGCCATGCTGGCTTAGCGAGAGCTGCCTTCTGGCTGCCTGCACTGGGACAGTGTCCACAGTCCTTGGAGTATTTCAGAGGATGCTAATGGGATGGAATTAGCTGCCCCACTTGCCCTTGCCATCAACAAGAGACATTTCTAGAGAGCCTACAAAGAAGAGCAAAGTCAGAGCTAAGGGGGGGAACCTGAACAAAGGCGCTTTTGAATGCAGAGAAGCCTGATTTTTTTACCCTCTGGCCCGGAGGCAAGAGGTGGGGCTGCTCTGTTCCCCATTTAAAATCTGAATGAGCTTCTGCCTTAAGGGACTGTCGTTGGCTGAGTTGGTACTAATGGGCTGGATGCCCTTCAGGGTCCAAACTCTGTCCTGCCTCTGTTCCCTGACACTGTGTTTCAACATATTGTGTCCTTTAGGGTTTTATTCCTTACTGCGTACTAGTTAAAATTATAACTTAGGGCTCTGCAAAGAAATGCTGTAGCTAGGGATGCCTGCCTTGGGGAAGTGTGTCACAGCGGGCAGGGTCTTCTGGACAGGGATGCCTCTGTCCTGGGCACAGTGTGGTCTGAGCAGTTAACTTCCTCATACTTCTTGTTCTTCATTTTTAGCTGCCTGTTCAAGAGAGTAAGATTTTTATAAAGCCGTTTCTTACCAAAACTCTTTCACGACTGTAACTTGTAATGCCAAACTTACTGATTTAGAGACCAAATTTTTTATGGTGTTGTGCTGCTGCATGGAAACAAAGATATCCCAAAGCATCAGGTTTCAGAGGGTTAATGTTAGGCTCTTGAGCCTTGTCTGCTGAAGAATTGCATCAGCATGCCGCAGATGACCACGGGGCTCTGGCAGTCTGTTGTCACCTTTTGAGCTCTCTCAGGTGTGCTGATGCCACCTGTCCCCAGATAGGACGCCTTGCAAAACTGCAGGTGATGGTCGTGCGCCCACCTGACAGTGTGGCCGGAAGCGCTGGCACGGCAATGCGAACCTACGGGGAAGGGAAAGCTGGTGGAGAGGTGAGCCAGAGGTGTGAGCCGTTCTTTTGGGGAGACTCTGTGCTTCAGAGGAGCTCCCTGGCTGCGGGTGCTGGCCAGAAGGGCCGCCCTGAGAGGAGCAGCCACTCTGGAACAGCACGGAGATGCGCTACGGCCACAGGGATGCTCCCAACCTCTTTCCTTCTGCAGCGATATCCTGGGCCAGCGTGTCACTATTGAGGGAAGCTGCTCAGGCCACACCTGTGTGGTGGCACCACAGAGCTTATCTAGCGAGTAAAGTTAGGAGCACTGCCCGTCACCCAAAAAGCCCCACTTAGGCTGTGCAGCAGCTGAAGCCATGTGAGTGTATGGGCGTATCCAGACAACTCAGTGGCTGGTGCAGGTGACCCTGGGGTATGAGCATCCTTTTGCAGGAGAGGCTTCTGCCTCCAAGCCACATCCTGGGGTGCAGGGTAAGCTGGGCCAAAGATGGAGCCCTTTGGCTGCGATGTGGTCGGGGAACATCAAGGGGCTTCTGCCCTTGCTGTGGAAAAGGAAGGTTGTGGTCATCCCAGTGCTGGACTGGGCAACATGAAGGGGAGTGAATGGAGGGGTGCAAGGCAGAGAGTGAGTGGGCTGAGGGAGACTGGAGGTGAGAGAGTTAAAAACATGCAAAAGGTGGGGGGAAAAAAAAGAGATGAAAAGGGAACAGGAAGGAAAGCAGGAACAACAGCACTGGGAAGGCGAAGAGGAGGAGGAAGTGGCGGGTGGAAGACTTTCGACAGGAGTTTTTGTGTTGTGAAGAGCAGTGGGGCATGTAGGAGGGTGGCATCCTGGAGGCGCTGGAGCAGGGAGAGCCACACGTGGGGATGACCAGGGAGGGACTGTGGCTGGGGTGGAAGGAGCACCCTTGCTCCCTCCTGCAATAGGATGCGACCCCAAAGCTGCCAGAGACATGGGTCCTGGCCTCTCCAGCTGGCCTCCTTCTGCAGGGCCCTTGTGGGGGCTCTTCCCCCACACTTCCCATTCGTCCTTCAAGTGCCCTACATGCTGTTTCAGGCTCTTGACTCCAGAGCAGTCAATGGGGGTTTCAGTGCTGTCTTCCATCAGGGCCATTGGGATGCAGTAATTACCTTTGCGCTGCTGCCTCCTACCCTTTCTTCCTCTCCCCTTGTGACTGGGAAGTCAGAGGCAGCAATGGTGCTTTGAGGAGCTCCTTTTGAAGTGACTTTGTGAGTCACAGAGGCTGTCAAGCAGTGGGGAATGAGATGCCGGCGCCCGGCACTCTCGGATCTTTTCGGCTCCCTTGTGTCTGTGGCCAGAGCCGCGTGTGCTGCGTGCCCATCCTCAGAGGCACCGAGCTCCTCAGATCTTGACTCTTTCAAGAAGCTCCATCTGAGGGTCTGATGTGGGTAGAGGGAAGAGGAGGAACTGGGACACCAGAGGCGTGCTGGGCTGGGTGGCAGTGCAGTAGGTTTTGATTGTGTCCATGGGGGTCAGGCTTAGCCAGAGCCCGTTGCTGTAGATGCTTCAGTGCCTGCTCAGGGTGCTGCATGGGTGCTGAGCTGCCCCAGGGCAGCAGTGAGATGAGTTTCTTCTGCAGGCAGCCCTGTCGCAGGCCATCGGCACAGGAAGATGGACTTGTCATCTCCTGTGGTATGTTCAGGCCACAGGATGCTCTGGTAGGGCTAAATCAAGCTGGATAACTGGACGGTTTGGACTAATAAGATGTTTTAGATGACATGTGTGCCCCAGGAGCCACCCCAGAACCCTCCGCTCCTTGGACATCTCCCCAAAAGGCTAGAAGGGGCTTTCCATTGCTACTGAAGTGTAATGGGTTTGAGCCAGCCACCACAGTCAGTCCTGTTACTGGTCCACTGAGCTGATGCCCAAAGGGCCACCAGTCCTGTCTCTCGTTATCTGCTGGTTGAAGTTGTCAAGACTGAAACACAGATCCTCCTGTTGACTGCCAGGGCACAGCTCTGCTGTTGAGCATTCAGGGACGCTGTCTGGAGCAGCAGGACAGCCAGCCTGCCGGTGAAGCCCCGTATACCAGCCAGAGCAGAACCTGATTAAGCTTATGAAACCTGACAAGATCACAACCCAAGGTGGTATTGCTGGAGGCTGCTTGACTGGGAGCCGTGTTCCCGCTGCAGCAGCACGAGTGTTAGGGATGTGTCACTTGAAGCCTGTCATGACACACATCTAGCTGTTGAGTAGGGAGCACGTGAAAGTCTCTAGCAGTTGTTAGCCTGCCAGCAGCGTGCAGGAAGAGCCTCATCCCAAAAGAGGCACTGGCTACATCTGCCTGCAAATGAGGAGCAGCCTCTCATTCTGCACTGGGCGATGCCCCATCTCCACTTTGAACGGGTGGTCCCCTGAACAAGCAAACACTGGCCAGGACACAGCTCCTCCACCTCTGCCGGTACAGGCGACCCCTCCAGCTTGGCTGCTGTGTGCCCCCACTCCAAAATAATCAGGCTCTGTGACCTGCAAAGGACATCCCCATAGCTCTGCTGCTCCATCCATATCCTGTGTCGCTTTGACCCCAAGTGAGGAGCTGTTGCCTGTTTGTCAGGGCATGGCAGTCAGTGCCCGAGGGTGCTGCCTGCTGTAGGTCTGGTAGCTGGTGGAGCAGGGTGCATGGGGCCTTGTGGCTTGCTCACCATCAGCTAAAATAAACTCTGAAGCAATGCATCCCATGGTACAACCTAGGTAGGAGACTACCTGACTCACCACCGCTGCCATAATAGCTATTGCAGGGATCTTCATGCTGCTTGTGGATCCGCATAAAATCATAGGCTTCTATTTCCTAGCAGTCAGTATTTCTCACGCAAGCACTGCCCTCGTTCCTGCTGCTCAGACTTGTGTTTGTCTGGGAGAAGCAGCAGCTTCTTAAACAGACCAGCTCTTATGCCTTTGTTTCCTTCAGTCCCACAGGGTTAATCTCCTCCTTGGCACCTGATTATTTGCCGCTGCAGGGAACGCACATGGGTTTGCTGGATGCATGTTTGAAATTCTCATTTTGCTGGCTTTAATCCCCATCTGGGAGCTGTGGCCAGGTCCTGCAGCTGGGGGCAGGTTAATACCTGAGCTCCCACAGGAACCTGCTCCTGAGCAGCTCTGTTGCCTCTGCCTCTCCCTGTGACTGGTGGCTCCCAGGTATCTCCGAGGGAGGTATTGTAATGAATGGACCACTTCCCAAATGGTTATTAAGTATTTGGTGTTCCCTGCAAGGCCAGTGAGCATCAGGATTGCCAGTTTAGCGGTAGGCCAGCTGGGAGACAGGGATGGGGACTCACAGGACTGCGTGGTCAGGCGAGGGACAGAGCTCCCCTTCTCCTGCTCCTGCTATGAGCTCCTCTCCTCCACCTCTGAAACGTGCCAGGTGTTGACACGGCTGGCACAAACATTGGTATATGTCTTCTAGCCACCAGCTTCTCTCTCCCTCCTGCAGCTCCAACTCTTTGCCTGGCACTTCTGCAGGAAATAGTCCTCAAAACTTTTGAGGCTGGTTCTCCATGTTGCTGCCATCTCCTTCTGCCGGGACCCCTGGAGATGCCTGCAATTGCCTTTTCAGTGTTCCTTTACCACCCCATTTCATGGCTGCCTGGGCAGAGCTGTCATGCTGTCCTCTACCCCTCTTCCAGCCCCCTTGCTGCTGGGGGGCAAGACCATTCCCGGTGGAGCTCAGGGTGAACTCTGTCCCCACTATGCATTACCCCTTCTCCCTCAACCCTGTGGGAAGCAGGTCTGGTGTCTCTAACTCCTGGCCCCCTGGTAAGTTATCCATTGTTTTTAGGATGCTTGGTTTTCTCTCTTTTTCATTTTCCCCCTTTCAGGTGCTTTTGTCAGTGTGTAATTAGCTGGCACTGCACTGAGGCGTCGATCCCCGGAGTGCTCTCTCGCTGACATTAGCAGCAGACGGTGACTAAAACAAAGAGACAGCTCAGCGCACGCCACACGCTCGCTTTGTATGTCTCGTACTCCTCGCTGCTGTTGGGAGCTCAAAAGGGATTGCAGATGTGGAATAAACGGGAGCGCTTTGAACAAGTGGCACCATAATCCCTCCCTGCCCCCGCCCCTCTACCCCCCTTTTTGCAGACATTAGTTTGATTAAAATTGCATGAGCCCACACACGGGTGTATTTTATTTTATTTATTTATTTCCTCCCAGCAAGAGACTGGTTTGAGGTCTGCCCTGTGGGAAAGCAGACGGAGGGATGCTGGGGAATTGGAGGTGTTTTCAAGAACTTTCCCCTCTGTGGAGCTCACAGGCGGCTGCTGTGGGGCTGGTTGTACTGGCGAGACCTGCTTTTCCTGCAGGAAAAGCTAAATCTAAACGTGAGCACCTTCTTTGGTGGAGGGCCTGATGTGCTTGCTGGTGGAGCATAGGTGTGCGCCTGGCAAGGGGGGGCCCTTCCAGCAGCATCTGGAAGGGTGAGGTAGACTTGCTCTAGCAAATCTTCACCCTGGGCTTTCCATGTTACCAAGGGCATCTCCGTGGCTGAGGGCTGGTGTAAACAGCAAGTTTAAAACCCAGGTGACCATGTAGGAGTTAAATAAAAGTATTGCTAAAACAAAAATAGATTGTTTTCTTTTTCAGCCAGGTTTGTGCACCCAGGTTGGCAAGGAGTGAAGTCTTCACTACCATTTGCAGCAGCCTTCCATCTCCTCTAGAAATGGGGAGATGGCATGGAGAGTTAGGAGATTGCTTCATACTCTAGTCCTGTTCCGCTCTGCAAACACAAGTATTTTTGCCAGCGCTGTGGCAGTGCTACGTCAAAACTGTTGTATGCCTTGGTGGACATTTATAGGATGGGCTCTTAGTGCCTCACCCAGGGACATGTAACAATTCAGTTTTTGCATGTTTTCCCGTTTTGGAAAAGAAAGATGCTATTTTTTTAAGGAGCGCTTACTTTTAATGAAACGTTTGCAAAGTGCAGTATGGCTCTCCAGCATGGGTTCTGTATATGCCAAGTGTGGTTTCCTTGTCTGCATCCTTGTGCCTCTGCATTTTTGGGCAGGAGGAGCAGCGGAAGGCGCTGGTGGCTCTTGCACATGCTTACCCCAGGGCACTGTGAGCTGTGTGCAGGTTTAATCTTTCTTTTTGGACATCAGTGTGTGATGCGGGGCTCTGGGGAGTTGGGCTGGAGGAGCTGGCATCCCTGGGCACCAGCTGGCTGCTCTGCCCTGAACTCCTCCAGCTCGGCCACTGTGCGGGCTGTCGGTGCGCTTTGTGAGAGGTGGAAATATGGTGGGAGTTGTAGCTTGCCAGCAGGAGATGGCTTCCTCTCCTCCTCCCTGCCCTCAGGGGTCAAGCAGTTGGTCGGACTGTTTGGAGGATAGCGAGGTTGCGTGCAATAAAAGTTCAAGACCCTGGCAAATGTTCTGTGCAAGGGATTTGGAACCATGGTGAGTCTCCCCTTAAGGCAAGAGGAGCCCCCCGTGGCCCTTCTCACCGGCTGGTGTGGCCATCGCCTGGTGTCCCTGGCACTGGGGCCAGCCTGTAGTGACACCCCCATACCTAACCCCTTTAGGAGGAGTGGCCCCTCGCTCGGTGATGGGACAGAGACCAGAGACGGGCCCGCGTGAGGCTGGGCGGGTGCCTCAGGTCTTGCTGCAGGGCGCAGTTCCCAGGTTTGACGGGAGTGCGGCTGCTTGCCTGGGCTGTGGACTGGAAATTTTAGGGCAGCCAGAAGAGGTTAGCATAACAAAGCGGCAGGTGAGAGGGAGGCATTGAATTTCAATAAACCAGCAACTGGGGAATGAAATCTCCTCGCTTATAATTCAAGCTCTCCGCTCAGGCGTCCCTCTCGCTTACCTTGGAGCAAATCTGCTGTAACGCATAGGAAACAGCTCAGCATCTGCAGTCCTGGCTGCCATCGAGGCGGAGGCTGAGGTTTATTAAAGACCTGCAGAGCTCTGTAAAAAAAAAAATTTATGATCTTCTTGGACTTAATCATTGCAAGTCAAATATTTGAATAGGTAAGGGCAAGCATTTTGCTGAAATTGTATGATCCCCTTCGTATTTATGCATGGTTACGCTTGCTCCACATGTATTTGGATGCTTGGCCGGGGACAAGAGGAAGGTGAGGGATGAAAGGGACTTAGTACAGAGGGGGAAAACGGGAGCAGGGAGAGATTAGAATGGAAGAGAAAGCAAAGGAAAGTACTGAAGGTTAAAAATAATAACAATTAGGTGCGGGGGGGTGGGGGAGGTGAGAAGAGACAGAAAAATAAAGCAGGGCCTTTGAAGAAAAGGGGGATAGACAGTGAAGCCTCTTATTAAAATTTAAATGACTGAGTCTGAAGATAAATGAGGAGCCTGCAAAGAAACAATGAAAATAATAAAAAAAAAAAAAGTAGAAGGCAGGAAGGAGGGAAGTATTTAAAAGGAAAATGAGAGGATTTTGCAGGTGTGTGCTGTTGAACATGTCAGCAGAGATGCTCCATAATCTCCTTTAATAATGTGATGGGTACTGGGGGGGTTTATAAAAACAAACAAAGCCTGAACCTTGCAATTATTTTTTCAGTGAGGTGAAGTTTCCTGAGCATGTGAAGCTGACGGTGCCCTCCTTTTGTGGGTCTCCCCAGCTGTGGCTTACGATCCAGCCTTCCCTTCCTGGGGGACTGTATGCCTGGAGCTGTTCCTGCCGACAATAAGCACAGCCTCTCCTGGGGCACCACTGGCTTTCGCTCCAGATGTGGGGAGACCGGAGAGGTGGCAGTTCAGTGCTTGCCTGGGGTTGCACAGCCACCAAGGTGCACCTCGCTAGGCAAGAAGGGGAAGGGACTTTGATCTTACATTGGGAAAATGCTGCTGTTCTCCACCCAGAAGTGTTGGGCTGCGAGGGACTGTTTGTCGTGGTTTGGTCTGGTTTGCTATGTCCCAATGGAAGTGTTTGGAGGTTTTGGGAAAGGGGACGTGGCACCCTGCTTGCTAAGGAGGAGCCAGCCTCCCATTGGGCTACTGGGAAGATTTGTAAGGTGGTCACCTTTTTCTGTCACTAATTAGGTCCTTAGCACTGTGAGGAATTTCTTGGCTTGGTGGGACGTGGCTCTGATAGGTGAAGACATCAGACTCTGCTCTGGGGAGGTGTGATGTTGCTTGCATTTGTGGGTGGTTGGGTCTAACCTGTTGGCAAGCAGGTAGAAGAGTATGGTTACTCCAAGCCTGCCTGGTGTCTTCACCACTGACCCGTGTTTCCAGGGTGCAAATGTCTCGCGGGCCATGGGAAAGGGTTTCTGCGTCAGACTTAACTGGAGCCAATGGAAGGCCACGCTCTCGATGTTCTCAGCATGGTGGTGCGCACCTGAGCTCTATGGGTGAAGGAGGAGCATTTGTCAGCTTCCTAGGAATGTAATCTTCACGTTTTTCTCATACTGTTTTTGGGCACTCTTGGGGGTTGAATTTGCATTGGTGGCATGAAAGGAATTGGCTTTTTATTTTCTACATGTGAGGTAGTGAGTTCTGCATTTGACCTGTGTGTCTTTTCCATAATCTTATTACCCCCCCACTATGTGGACACCCTTAAATTCCTCAAATTATCAAAGGAAACCACATGGATTAAAGTCTGCTGCAAAACTATTTTAATGGGCAAGTATAAGAGGCTACATTAGTTTAACTGAAATCACTTTGCATGGATTTTTCTGGCATAAACCAGTCCTTAATAGATCCAGAATGTCTGAGAATGATCGAGTACTCAAATAAACTTGCAATGAATTTTAAGGCGAAATAGCTTTCTGTCTCTTTTATGTTGGTTTTTTTTCAGTGATGGCTAGAAGAATGAACATTTTTCTTAAACAAGGGTGTTTGTTTTTTTCTTTTTTAAATCACTTCCCTGCTTATTTATTTTGGGGTAGTGAGCAGTGCTGCTGTATAATTCATTCTGCTATAGAGTGGTGGCATTTGGAAGAACCTGCCTAGAAGAGCTGTTTGGAGCCTCAGGTGTGAGCAGAGAGTCTTCTCCTATCTCTGCCAACAGGCCGCAGGTAACAAGTCTTTCCAAAGGAAGTTTTCTCCCAGGTGTGACTGCTAGTAGGAACAAGCCAGGACTTAGGAGCCCTAAGAGTCCATCTGAAGCTCCCTTCCCTTATTGATTTCCCCACTCTCCCTTCTGTGCTGACATGATTCCACTAGTTCTTCAGTCACCCTTGAGTCTGCCAGGGTGCAGGAGACCTGAATACCTAATGTGCTCAAGCAAGGGTTTGGGGAAAAAAAACAGAATAATTAAGGAGAAAAAAAATCTTTCTTGCCATTTTAGTGTAACAGAAAAAGAAACAAGCTAAAGCTCTTCTCTTCTTCCTTTTTGAAGGTCGCATTTACAGGAATTTAGCTGTGATCTGAAATACGATAGCCTTTAAAACTGTCCCGCTTTGTATGTCTAGGTTATAGGGAACAAAACACTGGTAGGCAAGGAGGAAGGACGTGTTCTCAAAACAAGGCTCCTGAGTCTGCCTTCGATGGGTTTTTTGTTTGAGTGGATGAGTGGGTCCCCTGTTTTAGACAAGATAGCGTGCTGATACCAGTGCTGAGTTCAGCGAAGGTTTCTTTTATAAAAGAAAGAAGAATAAATGCGAGCAGAGGAACTAGTGAAGCTTGGTTTCCTGTGGGTTTTGCTTCATGGTTGAATTCCTAGGTATCTAATAAAGTGCGATAATTGCTTTTCCTTGATTGGGGTATCCCCATGGTTGTCTTCCAGGTGATGTCTTTGGTGTCTAAGGGTTGATCAAACATTGCATTGTTCCCCACAGAGAAATATTAATATGTGGTGGATATCTCCTCTACTCCTCCAGCTATTTCATGAAAACTGAAACTTATTCTGAGACTGCTGTCCATCTCTTGTTATTTGAGAGCTTTAGCCGCTCCCAAAGCAGTAGCCACTTGCTAAAGTTAGGTGGGAGACAGGCGCACACACCCGCACTGTAATTGCATGCTCTCATTTCATCAGTGGGGACATGCACCATATCCTGCTGCTCTTTCAGCTAAGGCAGAAGGGTAATGCTTCTGCAGAGTGTGCAGCTTGAACAGCAAGCCTCATCGCCTGGTACTAAGCTGTGCACAGGGACTGTGTTGCAGCAGACTCCCAGTCCCCGTGGTGGTACTGAGAGGAGATCAGCCAGGCTCCCACACCAGCAACTTTCATGTGGCAGGAGAAAAGGTATTGAATAGGTTGTGGGTCCATGCATCTGCCCTGGGTTAAATAATTCATCTGCTCTGACCATTTGCCATCGGTGTGCTCTGCTTTTGGTAATGAGATGATTGCTCACATCAACTGATCAGTCATAATCCTGCAGATCGACCCATCTTGATTTCCAGTTCTACTTGCTTGTAAAAAAGCCACTTGGATCAGATAGTTTATTCCCTCCACAGATGTACAGAGTGAGGGTGATGCAAGAATAAGTATCTTATCAGGAACCTAATATGTTCCTTATTTGCATACCATAGCTCATCTGCATGAGAGATCATGGGCTTTCAAACTTCACAGGTGCTTGTGAGACAAGCCATTACCTTTGTGCAAAAGAAGTTGAGACAGGCACTGAGCAGATTCAGCCTGAAGTGCAGATCAGGCAGAGCTGGTGGCACTTCTGGATGTGAAACATAAGTGGATGAAGCACTACAGGAAAATGCAAGAAGATACTGTCCAAAGATAGCGCGGTGCTGAGAAGCCCATCCTGAAGACTCCTGTCTTTCAGCAGTCTTAAAAGCATTATCTTTGGGTCTTGCTCCCTTATTTTTCTTTCATAGGAGTCCAGGACATTTAGAGATCCCCTCTCTTGTAACTGCTGAGAACCGCTTCCCTCTCCCTCCTCCTGCTCAAGAGTCTTTTCAAGCTGATGTGAGTTGGTGATATTTTCATTATGCTGTGCTTTCCTCAATCTGCTGAGCAGACAGCAACCAGCAGAGTATCTGCTGCTGTTCCTGGGCATGCCTCGCTTGGTGTCTCAGCCAGTTAAACTCCAGAGCCTACCTCTGCCAAGGGCATTCCTGAGAAGCAGCAGCGCAAGTGAGGTGCTTCATTGCTGGTCATTTTGCCATTTACCTACAGGGCAGTGAATAGCAGCTGGGAAGCTGGCAGCATGCAGAGCCTTTTGCACTCGGACACAATGGTGAAACTGGGAAAACTGGAACTGTCTGGAGACCTGGGGACGGCAGTGTGTCAGCTGTGCTTGGCTCTCACTCAGAGGCTTCACCAGTAGAAGGCTGGAAGTGCTATAAATAAAATCCCAAATTCTGCTGGAGTCGGTGATATTGATCCGGCACTGGAGACATCATGGAAACTTCCTATTTACTAGTTTATTTTGTGACTTATTTTCGTTACTGTTTTGAGTGGGTTTTTTAATGCACTACTTTGATACAGTCTGTGCATTTGAGTTAATGATACGGTGCACCAGAAGCATCTTCTCCTTATTTTAATGTGAGATTTATTTCCTTAACACTTATTTTTAAATGCCCACTGGCTCCGGCAAAGGATTTGAGGTATCCTGGAAAACTTGTTGCAGTGTGCCCTACAACACCTACCTGTATTTTGCAAGACTCGGACCTTTCCCTTCTGACAGTAATCATCAGTGGTGTGCCTCTGTGCTGCTGGCTCTGAGCGAGCCATCTTCCTCGTGGGGGTCACTTGGTGAGCAGGACAAGCAACCAGTGGCTGTAAAGCTGGAGAAAGCATTCCTCTTTCTGAAATGATGCTGCCATTCAGCATTTAGTGTGTGTTGTGGAAGACCACCTGGTGGTTTCTCTGTGGCTAAGTCTGCTGTCAGTTCATTGAGGTTGTGTGGAACACTCACTGCTGGGGAAGGGCAAAGCTTCCCCTGGGTAGTTGTTGCACCCCCTCCACATAAGAAAGGTCGGAGGGCCATTCCAAAAACATGTGGAATACAACTTGTATGGCAGGAACTGTTAAGTGAATCCTTTCTGCCTGTCTGTCTAGTTTAGGAGCTGCTGCCTTAGAAGTGGTGAACAAAAGGGTTTCTTCACGCACCTTGCTAAGGCAGTGCAGAACTTCATGATGGAGAGCTGTCACTATTTCTGTCAACTGATCCTTGTTCACAGCCCTTCCTACTGCCTCAACACGCCCTGTCATCTTCTTCATCTCCTTCAAATATAGCACAGTTTGTAGGGAGAAGTGATGTCCCCTTCTGTAGCTGTTCAAGCTGGGGGGATGCTGTTCAAGCCTTGCAGATGGTGCCCTTTTGCAGGGAGAGCAACTTGCTGGTGGCCATTTGTCATTGGGGTGATAACCAGAGAGGTTCACAGAAATCTGAGAGAGGTCGAATGGGAGAAGTGGGGGAAAAGGAAGGGCACTGTGTGCTTTGAAATGCCCAGATCGATAAATATAAAAATAAATACGTTTATTAAAAGATTTCAATACAAACATGCCAAGCACTATCATGCAGAAAGTCAACTGCTTGTGCATGCCAGACTAGCTTTTCCAGACTAGCTGATTGCTACACTGGAGCAAGCGAACACCTTTTTTAAAGTCTCAAAAGCCCTTCCAAGCACAGTATTTCATATCCCCTCTTCTTATCCTCTGTCCCCAAATCACCGCTGATCTAGAAGAAGCTTGGAGCATGAAGAGCTTAAAGAGGAGAGATGACCAGAGCCACTTGCATAAGAGGCAAAATTGCAGAAGTACAGTAGGAATAAGAGCTCATCAGGAAAATAGATTTGCAGAAGTGGATGTCACCTGGTTTTATCTATGATACCTTGATCCAATGGCAGAAGTCTGTCAACTGTTTGGCTGAATTTGCATTACTCATCTTAATTCTACTTTCCATGGTCTCTAGTGCAGGAGGAGAGCAGCTGGTCCTCATAGTCGGAGAGCTTGGATTCCATCCTGCAAGAGCCAGACTGTGCCTTTCATTCATCATGAGAGTGCCAGCTTCAGAATAATGGTTTTGAGCTGCCAAAACCTTGTTGGAGGAAAGTAGCTTGGAAACGTCATAAAGAACCAACATCCTTCATTCTAGCTCCCAGAAATCCCTCCAGCTCACGCTGACTTTGTGGCTCAGTAGATGGTTGTTGTCTGGTGAAGATGTATGTTTGTGTAATATGTTATGAACAATTTCCATGCTTTAAACAGGACGGATAGAAAAGATTTCTGCTGTCTTAGTTTGTATGAGAGATTTTTTTATTCTTAGATTTCAAAACTTTTTCTCATCTACTTAGTAGCTACCATATGTCTCTCATTAATCTGCATGTGAAGGAGATGCATTTCTGGTCTCTCCTTCCCTGTCTGTGCATCAGGATGCCAGCATTTTCACTTTGTCTTCCCATGGGAATTTAAGACCCAGACCTGGGCTGAACAGAAATTTGGGCTCTAATAGAGAATAAAACCTAATTCTGTGCTTCCTTTGGTGCTTTGCTTGTGAGACCTGAAATGCTCCGTTCTTGTGTGTTCAGCAGGAAAGTGGGTTTTGGAGGGGATGGACTCAGATTCTCGGTTTGGGAGCCTTTAGAGTTCTTAGTTTAAAAACTGCTGCTCACAAAAACCATCTCCCAAGTATGTCTTGGTCTGTGTCGTCTTGCCCCGGGAGGCAAAAATAAATCTTTGCTGCTGAGCTTAAGGAGTGACTGGCCAGAAGGGGTTGTTGGAAGCTCTGGTCCTGGGCTTTCCAGCTCTTGGGACAGGTCAGGTCCCCGAAGGCAGATGGGAGAACGGTGCTTGCAAGGTCTCAAAACCTTCATTATTGCATAAATGAAGGAAAAACAGCTCTCGTGTGCATGCCTTGACCTCCTGTGTAATCTCTGCCGAGCTCTTGAAGCAAGGGCACTAATCTCTGAAAGCAGCTCTTGCACTCTTATCTCCAGTGTTGCTCCTGGTCTTACTTGTATAGTTGAAGTAGAGGAGAATCCTCCTTGAAAATTGATTTTTGAGAAGGACGATTCACCTGACTATAAAGCACCACAAACATAATTATAGTCCAGGGGGAGTATGGCCTGAGATGTGTTTTGATTGTTTTGAAACGATACTACACGACTCTTCCTGTTCAGTTGTTTGTATTGCCTGCCTGCTTAAGTGCGTTAGGTTGGACAAAATAAGGCTTTTAAAAAATTGCAGAAAAGAGAATTTTCTACATTTCTCATTTATATAATTTCTTAACTGCTGCTTCAGAGGTGTAAAACATTAAGACAGTGTTGGATGCACAGCTTCAGAGGAGCCCAGGCTGCATCAGCTCCTTGGCTCCGTGTTTGCTGGGTTGGGTTTTTTTTTTTCTTTCCTTGGCTGTCCTGTGGGCTCCAGGAGGCTGTGGCTTAGCAGGTTGCCCTGTGCCGATTTAAGCCACAGCAAATTCCCATGTCCCAGCTCTTAGCTCACAAGTGCTGTTAAGTAAAATGCATCAGCTTAACCCTCGGTGGAAGAGGTGCGTGCTGATGTGCTCTGCCCTCGTGTTTGCAGTGGCTTAGGCTTGCTTTAAGCTGTGGTAGCTTGCTGGTGGCGCTTGGGATTAGCTGGAGAGCTGAAGCCTCACAAAGGTGAGAGAGGGAGACAGAGAAGGAGGGATTTGTGAGCTGACTCGCCTTGGCTTGCTGCTGGAGGTTATTGCCTCGGCAGGTGAGTGGTCGATGTGGTGCGTGGAGGTCTGCAGCCCGCTGCTGCCCTCGTGGATGTCTCCCCCAGGCTCTGTTTTGGAGGGGGTCGGCGGGGTGCTGGGCTGGGCTGGCAGCCCGGCCGGCTGTCACTGAGCAATGCAGCTGGGGCACGGGGAGGTCCCGTGGCCGGGGACACGCCAGGCAGAGGCCAGCATGCGAGCATCCCCCTCGGCAGAGCTGCAGGAGCAGGGCAGTGCTGCAGCATGCCTGAAGCTCGTCCGGGTCTGCTTGGAGTGCCAGCCTGCTGAACGGGGTGCACTGCGACCACGGAGCCCAAATACAGAGCCCACCGAGAACCGTATCGGGTGCTGGGTAGCAGAGCAGGGACGTCCAGGCTGTCGCGAAGCACGAGCTTTCCCATTGCTGGGAAGGGGAAACCCCTGTCCCTTTCTTTGAAGGTCATCTCTGCCAGCACCTCATACCCTTTTTTACTTGCAGGCTGGTTTGCACGCTCCTCCTCACAGAGAGCATCTGCCGTGCAGATCAGGATTGCAAAAAACGTGTGTGCGCGAGGGAGTAAAGGTTTTCCTCCTTGCCACGGCTGGGAGATGGAGGCAGACGTGAGGCCTGTGCTCTGCCCCTGCCACACACCCGGCTCACCCTGCTCTTTGGGTGCCTCTGTGTCCCCAGCGCCTCTGCCCCTCGGGATGCCTGTCGTCAGGGTTTGCTCCACCCATGCTCCAGCTAATTTTTGCTTAATGAACAAATGATCATTCTCCCTGCTGGGTGCTGCCTTGTCCTTTTACTACCTCTTTCTGGTTTCTCCTCTTTAGTTTTTTTTCTTTTAATGAGGTCACTTAAACTTCTCTACCTAAATTAGCCGTCCTAATAAGCAGATGCTCCTTGGGGTGCTTTGGGATAGGGGGAGGAGGAGTAGAGCTTGTTAGCGGGAGCCTGCCTTCCCCTGCTCCCCAAAGCAGCTTTAGCTGAGGGCAGAGGGGTGATGGAGCACAGCAAAACAGGGGCAGCGGCTGTGAATGTGCTCCTTGCACCCACCACACCGCATCTGATGCAGTTGAAGGAAGGGGACCAGCAATTTTGGAAAAGCATCTACCACTTGCCAGTGGAAGGAGGCTCAGAGAGCTGCTCTGAACAGCGCTGTGCTGGCGGGGCTGGAGCCTCGGAGTAAAGCCCAGGGGAAAAGGGGAGGGTGGCTGTCTTTGTTCCTGGAGCTGAAGCACTCGTGAGCAGCTGGGAAAGCTGTAGCTCCCCTGGGTCCATCAAGGACAAGCCCGAGCTGGGGCCTCTTTTCCTCTTGCGTGCTCGCCCTGAGCGCACAGGGCAGGAGTTGCTGGTGGGGCTGCGGGGCGCCTGCTGCCAACCCCTGTGGGTTCATGTGGGGCTTGAGAAGCTGTGGGAGAGCGTCGCTGCCCCGCGTGTCCCAGGCGGGCACGCTGGCTTGCAACCACACCATCCGGCTAGGGGGTCCCGTGCAGCTGGGGGAAGCTCCTCTCGCGGGGCACGCGGTGGAGCGGGAGCAGGTTGTGCAGCGGGATCCTCAGCCGCTGCCTGGGAGGGAGCACAGTGACGGCCGCCCACGGCGTGTGGTGCGGGCTGGGTGCGCGACTAACGGAGCCCGCAGCAAGCAAGGAGAAGTTCAGGCCCTGAGTCAGAAAGCTGACCTAATTTGCAGTTTTTGCGTCTTCTGTCTGATTCGCTTTTCCCCTTTCTTCTACATTAGTGACTTCTGTTTTTCCTGCACCCTTTCTCACTGGCTGCTTGAACTCACCCAGTTGCTTTTGGAGATGCATTTCTATCGGCATAATCGTTCCAGCCAGTCATTAATGTACCAACAAGGATACTATTGTAATCAGAGGATTTATTACCATTGCTGTGAAACAACTGCCATGCCGTCTTACTTAACTCTTTGGCTCCCCTCTTGCTTTCTACCAGCAGTTGAATTGATAACAAACTGCTCTTTTAAAAAGCTTCAAGTGTGCAAACTGGGGATGTGTTATGTTACTTTATTATATTTTATTTTTATTTTCCTGCTTTTACCACAGTATGCTGCAGTGATACAATTGCAAGCGACTTTAGTGCTTCACTGTGCATTTCTTGATGTGCAGCAACTGAAAGTGACTTCATAGTTCAAGTTCTTATTTAAAATAAGGCTTAAATATTTGCATGAGGACTAAAAGTATATTCTGACTGCTTTTCTTTAGACCACAGCGCAAGTTCTGCTTACCCCTTCAAGAGCTTGAAGTGAATTCACTAATTCAGATAAGCGTATGACCTCTTTTTTAATTTAGTTAAACAAGTAGTAGACTTTTAGCTGACTTTCATTTAAACCTGTCTTTAACCATCCTTGTTTGTCAGTGCAGGTGGGGCTTTACTGAAGGAAAGTAATCCCCAAACCAACCAGATTATTAACATTTGCTTTATGTTTTCCCTGTGGTACCAGGAACCTCTTGCTATACATTTTACACGGAGACTCCACACCCTCAGTCACAGCAAAAGTACATCTTGGGGTGGTAGGTTTGCCTCCTCAAATTCTGGTCTCAGGTAGGGCCTTGGGCAGTGGGGGAAACTCACAAGAAGCAACAACAGGAACAAAGCTTTCCTCTGCCTGCCCCAGGCTGCCTGTGAGTTTCTAGTCGGGACTTAAAATAAGGCAAGCAAAGGACACTACCAGCGACATGATCTGCTTGGTTTTGTCCACTTGCAAAGGTGACATTGGAGGGTTTTCAGTTTTGCAGCGTAACACAACATGTGTTTTCCTCTGTGCTGAAGGCATTACACGAGCTTTTGATTGACGAGGAGGAGAGGTGTCTGGTGTGCTGCAGGTACAGATCAGCATGTACAGCTAATTGCCAGGCATGAGGTCTTGAGAGGATTACATTGCTAATCTAGATATCTTTCCTACCTTATCACCACCCCCTTGCTCCTGCCACATGCATGCACACGTATTTGGATCCTGTAAGGAATGGAAATCAATAGTGTTGTGGGGGAGGGATATAAGGAGCTTGGTTCCCTGAGAGCTTGCAGTGGCTGGGGGAGGACAGGTCCCTTCCAGCTGTTTCTGTGGCATAGGGGTGGCTCTGGTGGGAGCCAGATCCTGGGATCCCCTCCTTCCCTGGGATGGCATGGGTGGCTGCATGAGGGTTGGCAGGTTGAAGAGGGTAATAACAAACCACTGTGTCTGCACACCTCACCCACAGTGCCCTTCATGGTGTCCTTCGGTGCCTGCCAGTCCTCACCTCTGGACTGGTGGCACTGGCATTGTGGTTCCTCTTGAGCAGCTTGTTTCTGTCTTGCACGCACAACCAGAGGGGTTTGGGAAGGAGGTTTGTGGTGCTGAGCTGGGATCCCTGCGGGGCAACAAGATGTTGCAGGGCAGATGGAAACATAACTCTCACACTAATTCCCTGCAAAATCCAGAGTGGTATTTCTCAGCCAGAAACAGCTCCCTAGGAGTAGGGAGTACGTGTATTTGTTCTTAAATAATTCACACTTGACACTTGACACACTTAGCTCTGTCCAGGTAGTATGAAGTGGGCAGCTGGGGATACAGGGTAGCACCATAGGGTGCCTCTAAAGTGTATCAGTGGGTAAAATTGGTATAACAAAATCCAAGGGAAGAAGATATTGGTGGGTTTTTCTTGTCCTGCAGTGGCCCTGAGAATGTCCCACTGTGCTGGGTAGCCTGTGTAAGTTGTTTTACTCCTGAAGAGCCTCCAGTGTAAGGCTGCCATGGTGCTAAGTGATTTTCACAGCGTTGTTTTACCAGCTCAAGCTAGGGAGCCTCTGGCTCCCAGCCTGACAATCCTCCTGCATCTCTTAACAAGGAAGCAACATCTCAAGGCAGGTTTGCTGTCTTGCCTGGGAGTAGGTGAAATGTTGGTAGCTGTCTGATTTGTGTCCGGCACATAAAAGCTGTGATAGCCTACCCCTTGGTTGCGTATTTGGATACCAAGGATGAACCAGAACCAGCCTGGGGAAAAGGGAGATGCCTGGGTCATCTTTGTCCATGTGGGCAGATTTCAGGATGGTGCCAGGAGCTGCTGGAAACAGCTGGTCCTGGGGCTCAGAGGAAAGCGTGTTGAGATGTGCACCAAGTCCAGACCCAGGAACTCCGTTCTCTGCTCCCCACTTGTTTTCTGGGAGACTGTAAGCCAGTTCCTTGTCCTAAAGTTAGCCTTAATTAACTCATGGAATGCTCACGGATTGTGCGTTATTGAGGTGTGTGCATTTGGGGTGGGTTGACTGGAGCTGTGTGTGTGGGCTTCCTGAGGAGGATTGCCCATGGGCACCACCCTGGCAAGAGGGGACCATCCCCAGGCTCCCCACTCCTCCTCCTCCTCCTTCTGGCAGCAGGGCCCTGGGACTCTCCCTGGCTGGGTCCCTGACACCCTCTAGTGGCAATATTTACATTCAATATTTCAGGAGCTTTCAAAACTTGGCAGGGGGTTGTGAGCAACCTGTGCTTAGCAGCCCGCCCACCACCGAGTACCTGTCCCAGTGCCCTCCGCAGTAACCTGTGGCTTGGGGACTAATAGGAAATGCTGTATTTCTTGCTCTTTTTCAGTGTTGTAAGTACAAGCTCAGTGCTGTCGGCAGAGGCCAGGCTCAGTAGACTGGCTCAGGGATGGTGGTAGTGCAGTGGGTTTGCTCCCAGGAAGTGTTTTTCAGCCGCTTATCTCCCTGTACAGCCACTCGCTGCCAAACCTAACCTTGATGCTGGAGAGGGGGGAGCTCTGCAGACACCTCTGGGGGTTCATGACAGCTGCAGGGGTGGACTTGTGTTGGGGGTCAAGGAGGAAGCAAGGCTGGATGCTGGGGGAGGTGCAAGGCAGGCTGCCTGGATGGCGTGTTGAAAAGAGGGGAGAAACAGGCAGGAGCTGGGTGAGAAAGAGTGGGCAAGAGGACATGTCCTGCAGCATCCCTCTTGGCTCTGATTCAGGTGTGGCCCCGCTCCCCTTCACACAGTGACGACTCTCATCTAAGTTTACCCTTGCTTTCAAGGGGAGCTCAGCTTGCAGAGTGCCCCCGGAAACCCTGGTGCTTCCCGTGGCAGGCGGCTGCGGGATGAGTGCGGGCAGCCTGGCGGCGTGATGGCTGCCAGCGGAGCCAGGGCTCCTGGATGAGTGCCATGCAAAGAGTTACTCATGTTCTGATACACAAACTGATGTCTTTGAAGGCTGAGCAGGGCAACCAGCTTGGGAGGAACTTCTCTTCTGATAATGCACCTTGCCACGTGTGGTGTCGTGCCCTGGCAAGTGCCTTCGTGGCATTCCCTGCTTGCTTTTCTCTCCGTGACTTCCAGGCCTGATCTGCTCCAGCCTGATGGGCTAAGCCGTGCCTCTAGCCCTCTTGTTGGCACAGGCCAGCAGGGTCTGTGCGTTGGGGGGGTGTGTGAGCCCCAGGAGACCTGTAGCCCTACTGTGGGAGTCCCCAGTGCTCCACAGCTCTCAAAATGAAATGCTCGTTGGGCTTCTGAAATGAGCTGTGACCTGCTGCCACGTTCGGCTGACTCTTGAGAACAGCGTTTTCCCCTCTCTCCTACCCACTTTCCCCCTCCCCAAACGTGGTACCCGAGGTGCATCTTGCAGTGTAACTAAAAAAGTTTGTGCATCGCTGGCCAAGTGTGAGAGCAGCGGTGCAAAGCAGAGAGCCTTCCCGCTGGCCCGGCCAGCTCAGGGCTCTTGCCTGTCCCTCCCAATGTCTGATCCTTTGGAAACTGGGCTTTCATTTAGCAAGTGGGTCTCTAGTCCTCCTGATTAGGAAGGTGGCCCTGACCAAATGTATGTCCGTGCCAGGCTGATTTAAGACAATGGCCTCAAGGCTGCATGCAGCTCAAAAGGTCTTACAGATTCCTCTGACAGGAAGGATCTTGGTTGGCTTTATTAACCAAAATCAGGAGGAATGCAGCACAGCGTCTCAGGTGTTACCACAATTAGATTACAGCCTTTAACAGCATGCCGCTGCCTCCTGATTTTTCTCCAGGAATACATTTTGCAATGGCTTGCCCACGTGGTGTAGAAGATGCTAACCTTCCAGCTAGGTTACGACCTAGAAATATGAACTCATGGTTCCGGCTGGTGGTGCCTCTGCCAGCCTCTAACCTGCTTGGGGAACGGCATGGTAAGTGCTTGCTTGAGGCCCAGCTGCTGGACAGGCTTCTTGGCGTTACTTCCAGGGAGCAGGCAGCCCCACGTATGGCAAGCCAAGTGCCTGCCCTGTACTCACCCAGCAGAGCCAGGCAGGCTCCCAGGGTAAGCAGGGCACTGTCTTGCCCATAGCCAGCAAGCAGCTGTGCTGCTGAGCAGGGCTGGGTGGGCACACAGGCACCTGGTGGGGTACACAGGGGTCTCAAATTGAGGGAAGGAGGACGGGCACACTTTCTTCATGGATAACCACTTTCACCCCATAAGCTGTCATGCAGAGGCTGGTGTAGCAGGGAGCTCTGCCTTTGAAGCAGCTCAGCAGGAGAGTAACTCCAGCAAGATGGTGATCAGGTTTAATTTATTTAAATAACATAAGAAAAGTTACAAGATCCCATGGCTGGAGGGCAAAGAGAAAGGAGCTGTGTGGCTCTGGAAATTATTCAGAAACATTTGAGATGAGATATTTAAATCTCATCGTGCAGGCAGCGTGAACCAGCAAGGCTAGTTGCCGCTGTCACCGTTGATTTGGGAGTTGGGAGGGAAAGGGGAGAAGGGGGAAAGGTGAAGTGAGGTGGGCTCCTGGCCATGGTCTGCCAGGGGCTATTGCTGGTGGGAAGGGGATGGCAGCCCTGGTGAGGAAGATGAGCAGAAGGGAGGGAGGAGGATGTGGCTGCAGGGATGGGGGCAATGGCCTGCAATGTAAATGGCCTTACCAGGTACTTTCCCAGTCAGGGGCAGTAAATTCCCTGGGTAGTGAACGTGTGGTAAAAGTGAATGCCCCGATCCGGGCTGGACACAGGAGGATTTCCCTCTCATTTGCTTCATCTCGTGGCTTTTTATCCTTTCCCCTCTTCTGCTTTGACTTTTCTGCCAGAAATAATGCCAGCGGTTGTCTTCAGTGCAGCTCATTGCTTTCTGTAGCTGTGCCTGAACGAAACAGATGCAGCTTTCAGCAGCTCGGCTAATTTTGTCAAACCTTCCAGTGCTGTCAATGAAACTGAACTGAGATATGTTAATTATATTCCACCGGTGTGCAGTGAAACTGTGGGCATTTACAGGCTCACTGGTGCTGCCTTGTCTGCAGAGCTGGGGAGGTTTACATTCTTCTGTCCACGTGATGTTTCTTGAGATAACAAAGTCTAGAAAGGCTTCTTTTTAAAAAAGTCTTATCTTCTGGTGGTAGAGCCTCTTGCTAAAATTAAGATGCTTGCTAAAATCAAGCAAGGTTGGGGGGGCTGCAGTTGTTTTTTTCATCGCGATTTTAGTGGCTGTACTTCCTTTCCTCTGGTTAATCAACTGGAAAAGTAGCCAGCAGTTTTATTACCAAGTGCCTTGACGGGGCTGTGTCCCCAGAGCAGGCGCTGGGCATGATGCAATTGCATTGCTGCCCTCAGAGGAGCCACTTCCCTCCGAATGCAGAAACCCCTTCGTTTGGCCTGAGGGGGTCATTAAAACGTGAAAGGATATAAACAAAGGAGAAGGGAATTGGATCTCCTGACTTTTTTATGAGGGAAGATTAAAGGAACTAAATATGTTTAGCTTGGCCCCAACGGGGACTGAGGGGCGAAGACCACGGTGCAGGGCTAAGGAGTAGCTGAAGGATGTGGGCAGGAGGGGGGCCACAGAACATGCTGGGGAGCACACGATGAAGGGGAGGGAGGCTGTCCGTGATGAAATGCCTCGATGGGAAGTGGATGTATTAAGCTGTGCTGCTCTGCAGCGTGATGGAAAACCCTGTGCAGTAGCTGGGTCCATTAAGCAGGAATTTAAGTGCATTACTGGAGTAGGTGCTGCAGGTCATGGTCTTTCCCAGTCCAAGGCTTTGGGGACAATTCTCCTCTTTTGGGGGGCTAGATATGAGCTAACAGGGCTTTGCTGATACTTAACGTTTAATTACAACTGTAAAAAAACCCCTCTTCCCTGGCTCTCCTTTTAATGCGTCTGGGCTTTAGACTTGGCATTTTGGCATTGCTAACTCTTGGGCTGTGTTTTCCCGTCCCCCTTTGCTGCAGTGATCCCCGACTCGCTGCGAGTGACGGCAGTCCCACAGACACTGAACAAAGTGGAGCGTGACTCCCTGGAGCTGAAGTGTGAGGTGTCCAAGAGCACAGCCCAGCACAGCCACGTCTCCATCGCCTGGTACCGGCAGCGAGGCAGCGAGGTGCCCGTGGAGGTCATCTCCCTCAGCCGCGACTTCGTCCTGCGGGCTGGCAGCGCCTACGCCCAGCGGCAAGCCACGGGGGACGTTCGCTTGGACAAAGTTGGGGAGACCACCTCAAAGCTCACCATCTACAACCTCCACCCATCGGATCAGGGCGAGTTTTACTGCGAGGCGGCAGAGTGGATCCAGGACCCGGACAAGTCTTGGTATGCCATGACCCGCAAGCGTTCCCAGGGCGCCATCGTCAACGTGCAAGCCACCGGTCAGTGTCTCCTCTGGCCTTTTCGCACTCGGCTGGGTGGTGGGAGGAGGTGGAAAACAGGGCTGTGCCTTGTTAGGTGGCTGGGACTTGGCTCCTTGCTTTGCTGTATGCCCACCTGGGACGCTGCTAGCAGGGTGAAGCAGGGCAAAGGAGGGCCTTGCAGTCAGCAAAGAGCAGTCAGGGGACACTGGATCAGCAAGGGTGGCAGGCCCTGTCTCCTGACATGGTCAGCGATTTGGGGCTGACACAGGAGCTCAAACATACATCTTAAGCACTTGGTGCTAGTACAGGCAATGAGAATTTTGGAAGGTGAGGAAGTAAGAGCGACACAGCAGAAAATAAAATTAAAACTTTCAGCAAGCACTTCTGTATTGCCCAAGGTCCATTTGCAAGTCAAAATCCTTGTCCCAGCCCTAAGCACAGGTTCCTAAGGATCTAAAGACCCAACTGAGCTCTTTCTTCCTCTCTGATACCCTCAAAGGCCCTGCCTCTTAATCCCATCTGAGCAGAGTGTGAGTAGGACTAGGCTTCAGGTCACATTCTGCAGTGCCACTGGATGCTGGTGCTGCAGCAGAGCTGCTCCCAGGAGTAAAGGCTGGAGGAAAGGGTTATGACGGGGGAAGCCTTGCAGCTCTTGCATACTGGACAGCAAGCTGCCTCTTCAGCAGCACAGCCGATCTGGGCTCTCACAGCAAAAGCAAGCCCCTGACCCCTCCACCTGTGGATGTACGTGTCCAAGGGATGCTGGCTGTGCAGGGAGTAGCAAGTTGTAGATACCTTGCACAAGGTGTGCTGGCTGTCCTGATGGGCTTTGCCATGCTGACCTGAGTTGGTCTGTCTCTCCCCAGATAAGGAGTTCAGTGTCCGGCTGGAGACAGAGAAACGGACGTACATCGTGGGTGAGCCGGTGGAGTTTCGGTGCATCCTGGAGGCGCAGAATGTCCCTGACCGCTACTTCTCCATCTCCTGGGCCTTCAACAGCTCCCTTATCGCCAGCCTAGGACCTAATGCTGTGCCGGTGCTCAACAACGAGTTTGCCCAGCGCGAGGCCCTGGGCCAGCTCAAGGTAGCCAAAGAAAGCGACAACGTTTTTGTGCTGAAGATCTACCGCCTCCGCCTTGAGGACAGTGGCAAGTACAACTGCCGGGTGACTGAGCGGGAGAAGACCGTGACGGGGGACTTCATCGACAAGGAGAGCAAGCGGCCAAAGAACATCCCCATCACCGTCCTGCCGCTCAGTAAGTAGAGACTTGCCCATCCCCTCCTGGGACCATTGGTCTGCTGGGCAACTAGCTGGTGAGACCATGATGTGCCCAGACTTCAGCGGTGGGGAAGAGGCTGGGTAAGAGTTTGCATGCTGTGGAGGCTTGAAATGCCATCTGGCAAGGTTGGGGTTTTTTGATGGAATGGGGATGATAGAGAAGGAGGGATATGTGTGAGGCTCATAGGTGGGGACACATGCCCCCACCTTGGTAATGTCCACAGGCTGGCAGTTTTGGCCTTGAGCTGAAGGTGTGTGTGACAGCCTCTGACTTGCTCCTCACACCTCTCTCACCTTGTTCTGCAGGGAGCTGGGTGCTCTAAAGCACTCAGCGGGTGTAATGGGGAGACTGACTTGGCCATGGTTTATCCTAAGAGCTGCTAGGTTTCTGCAGGCTGTTCAGTGGGTGTTGTCTTGCAAGACAGCTGTACTGGGAGAAACCAGGGTTTGTGTGCTCCTCGAGCCCCAGTTTGCTCTTCAGTGTGGAGCTCCCTCATGGTCGCTGTGTGTCTGCCAACCCTGGTGAAAAAAACCCTGCTAGAGGCTTGCCTGAATGCCTTTTATGTTTGTCAGACAAATGTGATAAATACAGAAATACCAGGGTGAGAGGAGAGGGTCCACTGACTCATTCCTTGTTTTGCCCCCTGAAACTCAGGTAGCTGTGGCATGAAGAACCATGCGTGTGTTTGCCCAGGCTACTTTGGCAGTGAGCTTTGACCAAGCAGAGGGTAGCTGCAAAAGGATTTTGTGCGATGTTTGTCTCCTGTCTCTTAGGTTTGTAGGGAAATGCAGCCCTTTCCTCTAGCTTTTTTTTCCCCTCCTTATTTCTCCAAAAGAAATTCTATTTCTTTTCTCTCCTACCAATATTTGGTCTCATTTGTTTGGCCTTCAAAATTACTCGAGCTAGAAATCTTGCACTGGACAAATGTCTAAAATGTACATCTAGGCACAGCCACCTTTCAGACAGATTTCATTCTTGCCATTTGATAAATCACCAGCTTTAGCAACAAATGTGATGATTTTTCAAGGGTGCTAATTGTCCATAACTCCAACGGAAGACAGCAAGAGTAACCAGCACTCAGTATCTCTGAAAAACCAGCCATAAAGTCTTACATCTCTGGGAAGCTCAGGATACCAGGTTTTTTTGTTACCAAACATTGATAGCTACCTTTAGTGTCACTAGCGATGGGAGTTTGAGAGAGCCAAAAGGTGTTGTAGGAACGGACGTGGCAAGATGGTGGTCAGGATGACGTGAATTGAAAAGCCCAGGGAGCTGGAAGCTTTTTTTGGCAGAGCCAGTTGCATGCAGTTCATGTTGTAGCAACACAAATTCCAAGTTTTGCTGAGATCCCATCCCGGACCTGCAACCAGAAGACGCGACAATGTCTCGTGAGCCGTAGGCGGAGAGATTTCTCCCAGCTTTGGCCTACACCTACTTTGAGTGTGCAAGTCACCAGGAGCAGCTCGCTGCCCACAAGCTGTTTTTGGATGTGGTCACGCATGAGGTTAAGACGTGCCTGGACCCAAATGCGTGGGCAGTTTCCTGCACCTGGTAGAAAGCCTCTCTGGCCGGCAGCGTCCTTCTTGCAGACCGAGAAGTGGCGAGTGTGTATCATCTCCCCTGTGTATATGCATTTCTCTCCTTAGAGACCAGCATCTCCTTGGAGATTATCAACAACGCAAGCAATGTCTTGGAGGGGGAGAGCCTGCGCTTTGGCTGCAACGTGCGCTCGGGCTTCGGGCCCCAAAGCCGCTTCTCCGTCACCTGGCTGCTGGTGGACAAGCTCAACCGGCGCAGCGAAATTGTGCGTCTGGATCGGGAGGGCACCCTGCAGCCGGGCCCCTCGTACGCCGAGCGCAGCAGCTACGGGGGCATCCAGGTGGAGCAGGTCCGGCCCGGCTCCTTCACCCTGGAGATCTTCAACAGCGTCAAGGCGGACGAGGGCCACTACGAGTGCCGTGTGGTCGAGTGGACGCGGACACTGGATGGGGAGTGGCAGATGGTTGGGGAGCGGCACACGGGCACCCCGGTGTCCATCACTGCTCTGGGTGAGTACTTAAGGTGCGGGGGGCCACAGGCCTGTGCTCCCTGCACACCCGGCCCCCCCTAGGAGGTCACCTGCAAATAACTGGGGCTGCTCTCGGCACTCTTGCCCTTGCTTGCTGGCAAAATGGAGGTACCCAGCAGCCCATCCGCAGCTCCCAGTAGGTTGGTGCAAAACACCTGCACACCCCGTTGTGTGTGGGGGCAAAGTCTGAGGAGTGGCTGTGGCAGGAGCAAAGCAGGGGGTGGCTAAGGAGGGGGGCAGTGCTTCCAGCGTCCTTCCGAGGAGAAAGGCTGCCAGTCCCATGACACATCCCCCATCACTGGAGCCGGGCTATGGGCAGTGCAGTGGTGGTGCTCCATCAGCAGCCAGTGGGCATCGAAGCCTCCTTGCCTGTCCTGGGTAAACTTTACCTCCATCCACCAGACCAGGAGACCAAGACGCTGGGCATCTGTTGGCCCGGCCACCAGAAATGGCAAGCATCTCTGACAGCATCACAAGCCTGCAGAAGACATGGGTCAGGAACGGTCCTCGCTGCCTCTGCAAGGAGGCACTGAGCTGCTGGCCCAGAGGCCCAGCGTTGTCCAACGTTAAACTAGGATGTGGGATCATTGCAGCTGGTACTCTGCTCTGCCAAAGGGCTCCTCCGTTTCAAACACAGTGAAACCACATCAGCTTAGGAAAGGGCAGGTAGGGCATTAGGGGTTTTGCATAGATTGTGAATTACTTTGGTCCCACTCAGGCCTTGCTGTTTTAAGCCTGGACTAGTTCACAAAGTGCTGTGCAGGAGACTGAAGAAGGGATGGCTGCTCCTCTGAGGCCACTGATTTGCAGAATACCAGGGCTGTAAACAATCGGGGAGCTTTATTGAAAGGTCAAAATAGAAATTTTTGGTTTGGGTTTTTTTTGGTTCTCTGTAGTATTAAGCTTTGGCAAGATGTGTGAGAGACCAGACTTCAGAGCTGTCTTGTATGCTGATTAAAGTCTCGTTTTTTCCTCCTTTCCTCCTCTTTACTTTAGACCTTCTTTCAGAGACTGTTCTGTCTGGAGCTAGAAATCTTTGCTATATAGCTTCCAAAAACAGGTTAGGGATGTTAGTTTGTAAAGGCAGATTCTCATCTGTTTCAACGGCATCTTCCTCACGAGCTCAGCAGCATTTAGCCTGCTGTAAGTCCACGTATCAGCCATTCTCTTTACTCTGCTACTTGTAGAAGTGTTGAGATTAAGTGTTGAGATTTTAAAATATATCACTTTTACTCTTGTTAAAATTTAAGATGCCTGGATTTGCCCAGCAGTTGCAGAAGATGTGATGGAAGGGTAGTTGTCCCTCCTCTGCTTCTTGTCCCAGAGAAATTGCTGGCTGTTGAGCATGTTCTGTCAAGTCCTAAGAAATTCCTAGGTCCTCCTCCTATAATTAGCAAAGCTGAAGTGGCTCATGAAAAATTATTGGAGGAAATATTGAGTATTGTTTCATTGTTGCTGAATCTGATATTTTTTGTTGAGCGTAATGTTTCGAAGTGTTCTGGGAAACTCAGATGGAAGGTGCTAAGAAAGAGCAAGAGAGGTTTATGGCTACAGAAATTGCTAATAAAAAAAAATGCAGTAAATTTAGTGACACTCACATTTCAAGTTAAGGTCTAATCGTTTGCCAGTCTGCCAGGGTAAGAAACTCTTTAGCTGAACCAGCACAGATGATGTTCAAACCCATAAATCTTATCTACAGGGTGGTTCAGAAGCAACAGCCAGAAGAGAGATGTGCTGTCAGATGAGACCAGCTGTCCCTGAACTTCTGAGGATCTCGAGTGCCTGGCGGGGACTTCAGTCCCTCGCTGGCTGGGGAAGGAGGGGGCAGGTGGGGTGAGGGGAGGGCTGCTGTGTTCTGGTAGGGAGGTCTTGCAGAAAATCTGCCTGCTTTTATGCGTGGCTTCTCTCCTTTTGTGCCAAGTCCCAAAGGAAGAAGGGCCTTTATGTGTTAACCTGAGTGCCATGAGTGTGTTGGTTGAGTTGAGGACCTGAAAAACACGTAGCTTTCACCCAGGAGTCAAGAGAAGCCCCTTCATGAAGCTTCCTTGCCCAGGCCAACTGAAGATTAAACTTTATGAAGTCAGCTGGTCTTAGTGAAATTAAGTTGTCTTTCTAGGGTTATTGCTGGCTCAGTGGTGCTCTGAGCTGGGCCCAGTAACACACTTGCTCTGGGGCAGGAGGACTGCTGCAGGGTCTGAAGGTAAGGGCTTACATGGGGATGAGATGCAGCAGTCCTGTTGGGGAGACAGCCTGGGTCTTGCTCTCCTCTCCTGGGTAATCACTGAACATGTTGCAAGAGGCTTTAATCGCAAAGATAGACCTGTTTTCTCCGTAATTACACATCCCGGAGCTCTGGCACAGTGATGCCAGGGGACTGCAGAGGCACTTGCTGGAAGCGTGCAGGTACAGCGGTGTCTGCGCTGCGGCTGGTCTGGCCCGTGGCAGGAGCTCTGAGGGTTGTGGTGCGCTTCTGGCTCATCTTTTGAACTGTAATTTTGAGGCAGTGGCAGGCTGAAGCTCCGTGCCGATCCAGAAGATTCCTGTTTCTACTGACTGGGGTCTCCCCTGGCAGTGGCAGCTGTGCTGGGTGCCGGGATGGTCAACACTGCATGGGGAGGGAGGAGAGCTGCCAGCTGGTGTGGGACACCCTGCGGAGCCTCCTGGGAAGGGAGTGCTTCTTGGCGGTGTTGCCAGTAAGAAAACAAGGTCCCTGCTAAATCTGCTGGCTGCACTGAGGTGACTGGAAGAGAAGAAAATATTTCTCTCCGCAGCTTGGAACAAATGAGCAATGGAAATACACCGACCCAAAATGTAAGTCAACAGGGAATATGTTATCTTCAGATTACTCATAGACTGCTGGTTTTAAACTCCCCTAAACAAACAAAGTGCTGGGGGTAAACAAGTCAAAATGTATTGACTGGCTTGCAGAGTGGTGTATATGCGAGGATAACTGCATAAAGCCGTCCTGGAGCTGTGATCTGCAAGAGAAGAAAAGCTGTGCTGTGGGAAGAACACAAGCAACCAGCTTCTCTCTCAGTTGCCTTCCATCCTGGTGTTCTGTAACCACTGCCACCTCTCTGATGCATGAACAAAAGCTGCTCCTTCTCCCTTTCCTCATCTTTCCTTCACCTGCAGCAACCAGCTGCAGACCTGGGGTGGGGGATGGGGTGGGGACCCCCTACCCGAGAGGTGGATGTGAATCATAGGGTCTGCGAGCAGTCAGGCTGGTGCTGGGTAGCTGCTCTGCCTGATGCTGCTCCCTCGCCACTCCGCTGCTGCGTTTCCCTACGGGACTTTGGCAGCCTGCAGAGGCTGGCTGCTCTCAGGGGATCTCGCTCCTCTGGGCAGAAATTGAGCACGATCCTGCTGCCGCTGCAGCCAGTGCTCACGCAGACAGGCACTACTACACAGGCACTTAAGTGTGGTTTTGCTGCTGCTTTTCGTGCTGCTTTGCAATTGCAGATGAGGAGCCGACACAATGCAAGCGGCTGATTATTCCAGGCCCAAGACTGGATGACCACGCTCTAGCTTTTGCGTGTTGGCAGCAGGGCCTCATTAGGCAGGTGTCTCTCAAAGCCCTTTTCTCTCTTTCCGCAGAGGCCGGCTTTGCTGTCACAGCTATCTCCCGCACCCCTGGGGTGACCTACAATGAGTCCTTCGATCTCCAGTGCATCATCAAGCCCCACTACCCATCGTGGGTACCGGTGTCGGTGACGTGGCGTTTCCAGCCAGCAGGCAGCACTGAGTTTCACGACCTGGTCACCTTCACGCGTGATGGTGGGGTCCAGTGGGGCGACAGGTACACGGGTTTCCGGACCCGTACCGCCATCGAGAAGGCCGAGTCCAGCAACAACGTGCGCCTGAGCATCAGCAGGGCCAGCGACACCGAGGCTGGCAAGTACCAGTGCGTGGCTGAGCTCTGGAGGAAGAACTACAACAGCAGCTGGACGCGGCTGGCAGACAGGACCTCCAACCTGCTGGAAATCAGGGTCTTGAGGCCGGGTGAGTGCCAAGAGTGCATGAGAGGGGCGGGGGGGTGCATCGTGGGGAGAGGGTACGTACGAGTGCTGCAGTGGTCCCTCCAGAGTGAGGACTGCTCTTGTGGCTGTGACTGACGTCTCACGCTTGTGCGTGGCTCAGGTAGAACTGCCTGGCTCTTCAGCCGCAGATGTGCTGGAGCTTCCTCATCCACCTGTGGGGAACTGGGTCCTCTCTTTGCTCCTCATATGCTGTTCATGGGGGTTTCTTCTGGGAAGTGAGGTGACTGAAGCTATGTCCAGTCTCTGGGCTGTTCTGGTGAGACGGAGTTGGCTTCAGGTTGCCACCTCTATTCATCAGAGCAGACTAACCTGGGCAAGAGAGGAGCGGGATGGGGCAAACAGGATCAAAGAAAAGAGACATGCTCCTACCAAAGCCTGCATGTGCACATGCGCCATAGGTGAGGTGCTCCAGCTCTTGTCTAGTAACTGCCTGCATCTCTCACTCTGATGGAGGCATCTTCAAAAGCAGCTAGTGATCAAAAAGTCTGACTTTCATGCCCATCAGAAATTGAGCCCTTTCCAGCTGGAAGTCACCAAGGCCATGGGTGCCTGCACAGACTGTGAAACAGCTAGGCAACAGACACCTGGCTTGGCAGGGAGACTCAGAAAACCTACAAGGTGCTTATGATCCCTGTACAGCCAGTGGAGAGAGGTGCCTTCTGTAGGCTTTCCCACTGATATTTTGGTGGTGCCTTCTATTGTACAGGAAGGGTCAGGGCAACTCTGGGCCATCGCTGAGCTGAACGGTTTATTGCTGTCTTGGCCTTAGGGCTGGAGTTGATGTTTGGAGTGAGGCTTTTAGCACCTTCAAGACTCTTGGCTTATCTCCTTACAGCATGGTAGTCCTCCCTTCATGTTGCTGTGCAGAGGGACTCCTCCCTAGGGTCTGTCTTCTGTCTTGGGCTTTGTGTTTTTCCCCGCAGTGACTCTTTTCATACTGTCCTCCACCTTCCCCAACCCTTAGCATGTCTTTAGACAACTCAGGGGATGCTGTGAGCTCCAGGCGCCTCATGAGCTCTCCATCATCTTTCTTCCCTCTCTCCTTCCTTGCCCTCATCTCCAGGTTAATCTTTTCCATTTATCTTGATTATCCTGCCTTGTAATACATGTTTTACTGCTCGCAAGGTCAGGTGGGTGATGTTCATCATTTTAGCTTATTTCCCTAGGATACAGCGTTGACTGGGTATGGTCCCTGGAGTAATATGCTTCTTCATTGCACATCTCTCTGCATGCATATGTGTGTGAGACAGAGAGAGAAAGAGGAATCCTTGATAACAGCTTCCAGAGGAGAGCCTCTGTGTCACAGCTCAGGGTGGCAGGGAGAGCATTTAAAGGACATTTAAACTGTGCTCTGGCAGCCAGTTCTTCTTTACTGGAGCAGTAACCATCGAGTGATGCCTTAACAGAACAAGTCATCTAGGTCTCCATGGTTTTTACCTCTCCCTATCTCCCTGCTGCTCAGCAAACTACTACTACACAAATCTTAGCTGTCAGTCCAATGAGCCTTGCATAATGTTTGTGGTTTTATGGCTCACAAGGCGGGATGGAAGAGAAGACAGGGACTTCTCAGAGCATCCCCAGCACCATGGTTGCACTCTCTCTATGTTTTGTTTCCACGTCCCAGGCAGCCTCTGAGAGCGGATGGTTGATGTTCTCCATGAATGCCATGCTGGCAGTCGTACCAGCGACTGCTGTGGTTCTCTCTGGTTCTGCAGGCTGCAGAGGGTCATGTCATCACTGGGTTTTTGGCTGGATAATCTCCAGAGAGGGTCCAGGACGATGTGGGAGGCACCTTCCTCGGACATCTTTGAATGAGCATCCTAGAGCCCCAGACTGATGAAGGAGGTGCTGGTTTTCAGATTAATATCCAGGATGCTGAATGATTGAACACCTGAGAGTGCTGTCAGTCTAATTCTGTGTCTCTATAGTTACCTTAATCTGGGATAACTTCAGGCTGGTATTGGGTGTCTTAGTTCTAGCTTTCTCCTTTCCCTTGGGACTAGTCACAGGTTCCTGCCTTGACCCTTATACCAGTGAGTTTGGGGTGAACTATCTCCACTACCAGTCCACTAAGGGAGACTGTAAAGAAGGCTTGTCTGGAGGTCTTTTGGCAAATTGAGCCAGCGTGTGTTTCCAGATTGTAAGTTAATGTCAGGATTCTAGTTTCCTCTTAAACCCCCATTCCCTGTTTGTCAGTGACCTTTCTATGTGGCAGTTTCCAGGTGCAGACCTGGCAATCGATATATGTCAGCCTTTAAAGTGTGTTCAAGTGGGAAAGGTAAAATAGTGGCTGCCTGATTGCTTCATTAATCTCTTTGCTTTGTGAAATCCCACATCCTCAAGGGACAGGATGCTGGAGCTTCTCCTGGTGTGTCAGTTTGCTGTTTCAGTGCTCAGGCTGTCTCTCCTTGGCACTCTTGCGGTGGGTAGTGTTTGTAGTTGTCATCTGTGCTGAGTGGTAACTGCAGAGGTGGCAGCTCTGGTTTTGAATTGCATATATTAATGTGGCTGCAATGTAATTTCACCTACGGCTATGTCATGGCCAACAGGTAATGTTGAGGAAATGTCAGCAGCTTGAAACACTCCAGTTCTTTCCTACTCCTAGGAAGAAATGAGCAGTGTTTGAGAAATGAAACACACAGCTCCTGAAGGAGGAATGAATAAGGCGGGCAATGGCAGCATTAACCCAGTTCTGAACACAGGGCCTGTAGGTGGGATGGCACAAATGTCTTGCATGGCATCTGAAACCAGATTTGGCCTTTGTGATGTTCCTGACCCCTTGGGCACGAAGCCATTAAAAGGACTGGCAATGTGAGGAAGAGCCCTCTAAAGGGTGCTGGCTGTATGTTTGAGAGCTCATAAAGAATTTAGGTATCACAAGGGCATGGTGTTCATCACTTGCTGGTGTGTGAAAACTCACCAGCAGCAGCAGTAGGATCTGAAGCTCCCTTTCATGGCCTACTCCTCAGTGTCATGCAAGCCTGCACACTTTGGGTTGCAAAGTAGAAGGAGGGTTGTGCACAGGTAGGGCACACAGACCCAGGTACCTCATCTGTGCTTTGCAAGGAGAGAGACCTGCACTGCTGTAGGGTGAGTGGTGGGTTTTAACTTCTGTAGGCTGGGGTAGAAATCCAGGCTGGTGTGGGGATCTGTTGGGCAGGACTGTGGACCAGACTGACTAGATTGCCTCTGGCAGTTTTGTGTCCTTACAACACAGTGCTCTCCTTTTTACTTACATCTCTGGAGCTGCCTGTTGTTTCTTTCTCAGTGAGCTCATGTTGCAGCAGAGAGGGAGGAACAATGAAAGTACGGCTCAGTTCACACCAGCTGCTTGCCCGAAGCCAAAGCTGGCAGCAGACCATGCAGAGGAGAACAGGCTGAGCTTGGAGTGAGCCCCGAGTCCCAGGGTGGAGATTCTTCCCACCCACGTTCATGTGTTTGGGGCTCCCCTTCTGCTGCGGTATATGGCCTGCCTCTGAAACGCTGCTTCTTTCATCCCTGAAAGCTGGGGCTTGCCCCTAGGGCTTACCACCCTTTCCCTTCTAGAGACTTTTGTTGCCTTGCCCTTTGTGCACTTGCCCCTTTCCAGGTGGAGAAGAGCATCCTCTATGCAAGCTTTACTGGGCTGATCTGCAAGAGATCAGTCAGGACAGATGGGTCCTGTCCTTGGAGGGGACAGGTGTGGTGACTCCATGGCACTTGCTGATCTCTTGGGTTTCAGGGGAGGCAGAGGTGCAGGCAGTTCCTTTTGAATCCAGGTGACCCTGGAAACGTTTGGATTCAGGCTGAGCTCTTGGTGCCAGCTGAGCACTGCCCCCTCATGCAGCATGGAGTGGGAATGGTGTCCAGGCTCCTGGGCTCTGGGTCCTGCCTGAGGGAGGAAGGTGGTAGATAGATGCCTGTGGGTTAAGGGGAGTCCCGAGGGCTGTCAGGCAGCCTCTGTTCCTGGCTCCTCCTTGGATCTTGCTTCTCCCTGCCAGGTTTTCAGAGATGGAGTGGCTGAGACAGGAGGTGCTGTCTGGGAGCGGCGTGCATCCATGCATTCTGCGGGACTCAGACAAGGGCAGCAGAGAGTCTCTGGCGGCACTGTGCGTGATGAGGACTCTGCTGCGATCTGGGCAGGCTAGGACTTCTGGATAGGACTCTTTTGGCAAGGAGGCTTGAGCAGATTTGTGCTGGCGTATTAAATTGCCATTGTCCTCGTATGCATTACCAAACTTATCTTTCCTCTGCAGCACAAGCAAGGGGGTGATTTGGTGGAGCTTTGAGAGGGCCTGGGGTCTAAGCACTGGGAAGTCCTTCTAGCAACAACAGAATGAGAAAGAAGGGCTTTCACACAAGCAGGAGGCTTTGGCAAACCCCCCAGGCACTCCCTCACTGCTTTCATACTCAGGCACAGACCTGCCCATCCCTACCTGCAGGGCACCCACCTCCCCATGCCTCTGCGCTCTTCCCGCCCCTGCGTCCTCGGGAGAGATGGGGAGGGGTGCCAAGGATGATAACCAAGCAGACGCCAGGGGTGCTGGGCTCCTCACTGCTTTTTTGCAAGCCGGGCTATGGCAGATTGATTGACATGGGAGCCGTGGAGCAAACAAGGCAGTCAGGCTCTTCATTAGAGCATTAATTAGCTTCCAGGAGCTCTCCAGGAGCTGCTTCGTAAAATTTGGTTTATTAGGAGCTGTCAAGTTGAAACCACCATGGAGGGGGAGGGTGGAGGCTCCTCAAGCTGAGGGAGGCTTGTGTCTGAACCTTACTTTGAGAGCAGGGTGAGCCAGAACTGTGCTTCCCCCGAAACCCTGCAACTGGGTGGGTGCAGAGTGCTCTGCTGCTCTCCTGCTGTCCACGAGAAACCACCGCTGACGGCAGCCTTGCTGCATCAGGCTAGCGGCGGCCAGAGAAATGTAAGGAGCAGAGAGCAGAGGAACTCTACCTATGATGGGTGGCCAGTAGGGTACTGATCAGACTCCTGAATGAAGGCTCAAACAAGTGTTCTTAAGGGCCACAAAGTGCCTACTTAAAAACCTGACACTTTTTGCTGTTGGCAGCATCCAGCAGTAAAGTTAAACAAGGAAAACTAATAAGCTGGAAACTTCCTTACAGAAATGAAGTCTGGAAACTTTAGTTTGCTGCTTGCTTGATGCCAGTGTGGTTTTGCTCTGTAGAATAGCACTGCTTTCCTGCTTTACAGCCGCCTGCTCCATCTGGCAAATAGTTGTGCTCTTGCTCGAGTGATGAAGGAGTTCAAGAAGTGCTCAGGAGAGACAAGAGGCTGTTCATCAGCAGCTGCGACTGCGGTGCAGAGCAGTCTCCTCTCCCCTGGGTGCTCAGGGACTTGATCCTTTCCTTTCACTGCCAGCAGGGTAAGACCTGCTGTTCTGCCTCAGAGTTGATGCTCTTTCCTATCAGCTTCCAGCACACTGAACAGACGAAATGAATGGGTTCAGCGTTGTGTGACCTAGGGCTGTCCCCTTGCATAGACCTGCATTAGTGACCCAGCTGGAGCCCTTTCTCTTTTCCAGGTAGCACAGATGGATTTGCTTCTTCCACCTTGTATGGTTGGTAGTCTTCTACCCCTGCATGTTTGCCCTGGGGAGCTCTGTCTCCACAGTTGCCAGGTCCTCTGGGACAGCTTCCCCACTTAGACTTGCTGCTGCCTCCTTGGCACAGTTATTTATCCCAGGCTGGCACCCTGGGGTGCTTTTTCTCCACACTTAGCCATCACACCGTGCTCCCAACATCCCCATCCCCATCTTCTCCATGTACTCCATGTCACTGTCACACACACCTGAGAGCCTCCTCTTCTCACTGCTGCTGTAGTGTGTAACATACCCTCTAGTGTTTGGGTACTGATTTGTAAATACAGATTTGAGGTGGGGTTTTGCCCATGGGCACACAGCCACGTGAGGATGCTCTCCCTGCCCTGCTCCAAGCGGGGTGCTTCCTGGCTGGCCTTGTCAAGCCAGCTGTGGTTTTGTGTTCATGGGTATCAGAGAGGTTCTCTGCCACATCACTCAGCCAGGCAAATCTTGCCCCATGCAGGTCACACGTTGGTGTGAGGTTCTATTGGTGTCAGCAGGGCCGAAGCACCCAGAGCAAATGCCATCTTGGTCCCACAGAAAGACTGTCACATAGAAACAAGGCCATCTGTGTGAGCAGCGTTCCTGGCCCCGTGCTGGGAATGCTGACACTGGCCTTGCTGGATCAGACCTGTGATTCACCTCCCCCTGCCTTTGGTTTCCCATCTGGGAGCAGCAATACTTGGTTCCTCTGCAGGTTTGCCCGTGAAATGTTTGTTGGAGCCAAGCGTGTTGAGCTGATTGCAGTCGGTTATGTTCAGGGCTTCCCTTGGGGCTTCAGCCTGGAAAGTGGACCCAAGGGTATAAGCTGAGAAGCTGGACTTTAAATGTATGAAGCATCTTGGATGCATTTCACGAAGGTGAAGGGAGTGGGAATGCATCCTTGCACCTAGTGGGACCCTGACCTGGCTCAGCCTGCTCTGTGTGTGTCTGCTGTTCTTACTGCGGGCAGTCTTGCTTTTCAGCCCCCCTAACAGGACTGACAGCACCAGGAGCCCTGGGCTGTATTCAGAATATGCTGCTCTGTTCAAATGAACTCTCTTCACAGTTACTTTTTTAGGAGCAATTTTTTCACTTCGATTTCAAAGCACTCTCTGCTTTTCTCTTTGATATCTCCTGAGTGGTTTTCCACTCCCATTTGCAGCGTGCATATACAGAACCACGGTGTCAGCCAGGTTTGCAGTCTGTGCACATACAACTTCTTTGATGTTGTCTTGAACGTCTTCTCTCCACACACTTTAGCTTCTCATCGATTCCCTATTTGCTCTCCTTGGACTAAAATACTCTGCAGTGAACAGTACTTAGACATTGTCCAACTCTAAAGCTTTGTACATCCCTAATGTCCTTGAAGACTTCAGAAGCAGAGTCAGCAGGGGCAGCAGTTGGGGGAGAGGGAGCACTGGTGATAAGTGGGTTTCCAGCCAGGTGTTGACCGTTCTCCTTCCCCAGTCCATGCGTGGAGCCCCAGCCCTGCCCTGCAGGTCCCCACAAGGTGAGTGGCCTCAGGGTCAGCAGGCTCAGTGCTCCAGCGGCGCAATTTTTCTCTTGCTGCGTTCTCAGCCCCGCAGTCGGAGAGGTACCCAGCCCAGGTGTCCCTCCCAGCGTGCCCGAGCAGCAGCTTTGGCTGTCCATCCTTGTGCATGAGACCTGCACTATTCTTCTGTCTTCTGTATCACGTGGGATGCTTCTCCTGGGATGAGAAACTATGTATTCCCCATCAGTCCTTTGCACAGCCAGGCTGTGTTCTGTTTTGAGAAGACAGTGCTGAACAGTGAGACAGAGAGGTGGCCCAGCCCCATATACTGTAAATCCCCTGCCTCTTGCCTTCATGAGCATTGGTTTGACTGGTGGTCTGGGGGTGTCTTCTGCTGGTGGGACACAGCTGGCTGGACACAATGGCTTTGCTCTTCACCGCGACAGTGACCTGCATAGCCAGGTGGTGCAGCAGTGCCCACGTAAAGGAAGCAACTTCAGTAAGATAAACCCAGCCATTTCTTCCCATATAGATATTATGTCATGAGATTAACACCTCCGTGACAGCAGAATAAATAAGGACAATTTTTGTCTGACTGCTTTTCCAGAAATTTGGTTCATAAGGGGCTGATTATTTTGGGGTTTCTACCTGTTCTGACATTGGTTGAAGACTAAATTCATGGGTTCACACAACCTGTGATCTGCTTCCTTAGAGCAAAGTGGCAGGCTCCAGACATGCTGAACCTATGGCTCAGGGTCTTTTATTTTAACATGTATACGTAAAAGTTGGTTCCCAGTGCCATCTTGCCTGCTTAAATAGGAATTCGGGATGCTGTTAAAGAAAATTCCTACAGCTTTCTCTGTCCCATATAACAGAGAAGCAGGGGGCGCAGATAATGATGGATCTGTAGCCCATCCTGCTGTAATACTTCCTCAGTCCTGAAGAAACTCAGGAAGACAATTTCTTAAGAAATGACAGAAGGCTTATTTCACCTGGTGGTTCTTCCACGCAGTAGTCAAATTTGCCAGTTAATTTATGGAGGCAGCAGCATCATGAGTGTTTAGGATGCAGGTGGAGCTGACCTAGCACTTGGTTGCACAGGAGGGGGTGATCCTCATCCCTGACGTGCGCTGCTGGCTGCATGGTCCTGTCCCATTCCTTGTGCCAGCATTGGTCCTGCTGTGCACCAGCTCAGTTTACTAAACCTGCAGAAAAATAACCTGGTGCAAACGAATAGTTAAAGGTGAATAGAGTGGGTTCAGCTGGGTCCTTCTCAGGGGACTTTATCTTTGCACAGAAGGCAGCACTGAAAATTGGGGGCTGGCAGCGCTGGTGTGGGCAGCGTCCAAAAGACCTCGTGATCCTGCCTGAGGTCTGTCTGGAGAGTTTGCTCTCTGAATGGCAAGAAAATGGCATTTCATACTACCCTCAGCATCTCATCTCTCTCTGTGTAGCAGCCAGCTTTTCATCAGCAACTGCTGAAAATGCTGAAGTCCAATACAGCATGTGCAAGTCAGCCCTACGCTACAGGGTGCAGCTGTACTCTTAGCATGCACCTACACAAACTTCTCAAGTATTTTTCTGACACGCTGTTAGGAAATTTGGCTGTTAATGGCCAGCCTCCAGAATGGCATGGGAGTTTGTGTGTGGTGTTGCTGTACGTGTTATAACTTGCTCTTCAGGTACATTTAATTACTTTTTTTTCCTAATTGACAGAGCACTCCTTTGTTTGAAATCTTTCTGATGAGGAGTTGATTAAATATCTCAGTATGTTATTTTTTTTCTTTCTTCATCCTCGGTGGCTGTAGCTTGGTACTGAATTTATCTTCAAGTGATCCTATCTCCATATTTTAATTTACAAGTGATCAGTGAGCCGTATATTGTTTTCTGACAGCAGGCACCACTCATGCTGGGAATCTTTATTCTTCCCTCCCCTCTTCTCTCTCCTGTGGAACTTTTACATTCATTTCAGGGTTTGGCAGGAAGGTTTCTGGTTTTAGGTTGGTGGGGCATTTTGCTTTGGGGTATATTTGTTTCTTGCTGTCCTTCAGAGAGACATGGTTTCTGTTTCTTGGGGAAGCTCTTGCTTTTCCCAGGCCAGCGGCATGTCCCAGACAGTGGTCTCTGGCTTATTCATGGCCGGATTGTGGAGGCTTTGGGCTTCCCAGCTTCCTCCATCCCTGCAGCTACACACACGGCCTTTTCTGTGTATACTCACTGATGTATGGCTTCTGGGCTTCAAAGAGACTTTCTGGGTCACATATGCATGCTTCCCCGAGGCCCTGCTTTGTTACCTGCTAGTTTGTTAGCTGCTCCACGGACTCCAGTGTGGCATGGCTGGTAATCCCAGGCTGTCCCCTAGCTGAGCAGATGTCCTTGTCACCGCCTGCGGTCTTTGTGCCACAGCATGAGGCGTGCAGTGATGGACTTGACCCCGTTACCTATTGTGTTTGGTAGGTCAGCAGTCTGACTGTGCTGCTTTTGGCGGGGGGGTGAGGGGCATCGGGCCACTTGTCAGTAGGTGTGGCTGATGCGGTGCTCACCTTCTATGGGCCTGAAGCTGGCGAGGGTACAGCATAGCAGGTGGGTCCACCGCAGGGTTAGAGGAGAGGTGCCTGTTCTGCTTTGCCACAGCACCCTGGGGTTACATTTTGGGTGCATCAAGCTGCATTTCTCCAAGCTACAGTAGTACAGTGTGCTTCAGGACACGTGTCTGTGCTTGGGGCTGAAATTTGGACTGGGACTGTTGGAATCAGTGATGGTCAGCATGGATGTGTACAGCTGTTTAAGTACCTGTCTTGTCTTGTTGCGGCAGCAGGCTGTGAGGCCAGGGAATGTCTGTGTCTGCTGGGCTATGGACTTTGCGGCAGCTTGTTGAACACAATGAAATGCAGGTCACTTGGTGGTTTATTCCTGGCCTCTTTCTGTCCCTGAGAGGAGGTGGGTCACAGCCAGCTCCTAGGCTTGCTCCTGGGGCTGGGAGCACCCACCAGTCTGTGCTGCAGGAAGCACTATTTGCAGCATTCATACAAGGAACAGTAAATCTGAGAGAGAAGTGTCATGTAGCTGATTTTTTTATCAAAACATGAACAGTAGTCCAGACAGGCTCATGCCTCTCAAACCCCAGGGGAGTGGGGGTAGGATCTGGGAGGCACCTGGGGTAATGCCAAGGGGCATGGCCTGGGTGGGTGAAGGCATGCCTGCTCCTCCCCGCTCCGTGCAGGCGCTCTGCCTTGGTGCAGCCCTCTGTGGAAGGGTCATCACACCATCTCCAGGGGAGAGCAAAGTCGGATTAACAGCCTGTCTGATTGCAAGCAGATGGTATTGACCCTGCAAGGGGGGAGGGGGAAAAACAAGGTGACCCACATCCATCTAGACTAGTAGTCATTTGGTTTGGTGGCTTGTCCAGGCACCTATCTTCTCTGTACCAGAAAGGAGGAGCATGCAAAATTGAGGATTTAGCTTTATGAAATTAGTAGGCTAGAGAGGTGGCAGGAAGACTTGCAGAGATGGGAGAGCTCCAGCTGTGGATCTTTGTCGCTGCTGCAGACAGACATATATTCTGCTCTTGTTTGCATGTCCAGCCCAGAGCAGCCCACCTGCAACCAGGACTTGAGCGGTTTGGGGATCGTAGAAACTTTTAGCATTGCCCTGAAACCAGCACTGCTGAAGGTCAAGATGGCAGGTTGGTGTTGAAAGTCAAAGCCTGAGCTCTTTTGTCTGCCCACTTGGGAGGGGGCAGCAGCTGAGCCTTCCTCAGGAAAGGGTTAACATTGTCTCTCCTTCCCATGGAGCTGCTCTCCCAGTAATTCAATCATGTCAGCCTGTTTGCAGGCAATAATTCATTGTTATAGGAACACTACAGTAAAGTGACAAGTTAATAATGGCAGTAATAATGGCAGGCAAAGTCTAATGCTATTTCCCTTTCTCCTGCTCCTGTTGCACCAGCAGCCTCCCATGTTGGCTAATGCAATTTACAACCTTGCTAATCCAGTTTCAGGAGGAATTGTGTTCTGTTAAAAGAGAATGGCAGGAGTCGGGAGCTGTGCTGCCATGTTCCCACCATCTCCTGGGAGGCTGCCCCAGCACTGGAAGTCTTTGTCTTTACTTCGCTGTGATTTCTATGCCACAGTTAAGCCTAATGAGCAAGGTCCTCCTAGGAGCATCTCGTCTTCTTCCCTTCTGTGAATGCCTTTCCTCTGATTGCTCTTCTCTGAAAGGGCTCGCGCATCTTTCCCTTTTGAATATTGATTTGCTTTCAGCTAACCTAGTCAACGTGAGTCACCCACCCCTCACCATGCTGAGTCAGAAGACTGGCGTGTACTTGCTTGACTCCCGTTGCCCCAGTTCCCCACGGTCATTAACACGGGTGTCCTTGCAATGTGTGTGGAGGTGGAGGATGCTCTTCAGCCCTGCTTTGTGGAAGGGATAAGGGCTGGCAGAGGGCTGAGTGTTAGTGCATGTCTAAGCCTGTGACAGGCAGTGACCTGCACATGGGTCTCTTGAATCCCAGGTGAACATCCACTGGGAGGAATTTAGGCACCAAGTGCTTTTTGGGCCCTAGTGAAGGAAATGATGAGGCACCTCTGGGTTGTGACCACAGGCTGAGGGGTCAGCTGAGTTTGTGCCAAAAGCCCAGCCAGTGCCCTTCAGGGTTGTATGCTGAGGGTGCTGGGGAGAGATGGGTTCCTCACAGGAAGAGTCACCTTGGGGCCGTGCTCTTAGAAATGTGTCTCTCCTGATCGGCCTGCTAAACCCCTTGTCTGGTGTTAAACCAGGGCTGGGTTTGGGTTGGGTTGGCCTTGTTTCTGCCTGCCCCCTCCCCATACCTCAGCACAGTGAAATCCCAGTGGAGACTTCTAAAAGTAGGACATTCCCCAGGAAAACTTTATGCAACACTTCATCAGTTCTCTCCAGGCGAGAGCGTCTTCTGGAGGAGCTCTCCCCAGAGGACAGCAGCCTCCAAAATGGGACACCGCCTCCCTGCTACGGTGACAGGGCTCCTCACGGACTCTCTGGGCTGATGGTGGCCATCCTCCTGCTCACTTCTCCTGCGCCACAGCCGGTGGTTCTTGCAGAGCTGGCTCCTTCTCCAGCCAATGCTCTTTCACTGTAGGGCAGCATGCTGGGGTTTTGTAAGGGGCTTTTTGTGGGGGAGGGTATCTTCAGCTGCAATTAAACATTGCCATTCCCAGGACTTGGTGATAGTGGCTCCCAGGTGGGAAGTAAACTCCTGCTGCTGTATTTTCTTGCTGCCTGTGAGGGAGGATGATGTAAGGAGTCTGGGACAGAGCATCTTTTTATCGCAGCATTTTTAGGTACAGATTGCAAAGTGCTTTAGTAAAGGTAAGTGTTGTAACCTCTGCTTGATGATTAGGAAACAGAGGGGAGGGAGCCAAGTGGCTTCACCATGACAGCGAGTCAGCAGAAAAGCTGTGAATCACGTCACTGCCTCTGTCCTCCTCCTCTGATGACTGCTTTCCCTTCCCCCAAATATTTGTATAATTCTGCTTACCACATGCCCAGTCTGAGGAGACTGATTGCCTGCTGGATGGTGTGTAGAAAACCCCTACCATATATATCAGCTCATAGAGCACCTAGCCATGTCGTAGCCTGCAGTGGTTGTAAGGTGTGTCTGACCTGCCCCCCAGCCCAGAGACATAAGCTTTGAGGACCAGAGGCTGCTGCAGGTATCCTGAGACAATGTGTGTCCCTGCAAAGAAGTGGGGACGTTTTCCTCAGCCTGGGAATTAGTGCAAAGGGGCTGCGATGCTGGAGGGCGGTCTGTGAAGTCAGGTGTCTAGTGAGTGTATGGGCTTGCTGTGGACACCTAGCATCTTTGCCAGCCTCACCACCCTTCCAGGCACTAAGGTGCCCTGTGTCCTCGCCAGGTTCCAACATGAGTCATCACCCATTTAACCTCCCGGAGCTCCTCCAGCAGATGTGTCAGGATGCCCTCAGCGGTGTGGGAGAGCGTGTCTCTGTGCCATTGGAGAGCTGATGTCTTCTGTGCTGGTGCTGCCCGCAGGGCCCCTGCCTGAGCACCACTGCAGAGTTTAACGCCCGCATGTGTTCTTCGTGCAGGTGGTGTGGCTTCACAGGGGCTGGGAGACCAGGCTGGCTTAAAAAAAAAAGAGGGTTGTAACCGTGACTTGTTGCCAGTGTAAATTGAAAGTCTTAATAGTGTATGTAGAACCAATTACAGTACATCAAGGTATGATATCCTCTTTACTGGCACTCTCCAGGGAGCCAGGAGACATTGTGGCAACAGGATTATGGTTTGCAGATGATATGCACGATAACTTCACCTAGACACATGCACCTGTTTCCCTCACTAAACAGATGTTCGGGAGGCTGTTAAGAGAACATCAGCCTCTTGACAGCGCTGCAGAAAATGCCATGTAACCGTGCCATGTTCACATCACTGCGCCCACCACCTCTGGTGCTTGACAGAGGGCTGGAGCAGCCCTGCCCTGGCACACCGAAACCCCAGCCCCTGGGCCAGACCAGATCAAATCAGCATTTGAAGGCCAAGCCCTTTCCTGGCTCTCTGCCCAGGCAAATCCCCAAGCCAGGAAAGGGAGTTTCCCCTGTGTCAGGAGGGTGAGGTTTGGCTGGCTCAGTGCCTGGGGTGTCAGTCTTCTTGCAGTCTCATTCCTGCACCAGCAGCTACAATCATTTCTGTGTCATGGCAGGCATCTTTAAACATGACCTGGCAAGCTGCACGGGGCGTAGGGAGACCCACTTTGTGCTGGAGTAGACCTAACCACCAGGATGGAAAGAGATGAACTCCCTGGCATTGTATTGTACCATTACCATCACCCTGGACCACTAACTTCAGGATTTATTATTTTTTTCCCTTTTAAAATAGTTTTTCCCAAATGCACAATGAGCCTTTTGGGTTAGTTTGTGTGTCTGTGAATGATAGCTGATGGTCATCCCTTTGGGGGAGCAGAAGTGCAGGCCACCCCACAAGGCTTCCTGTGTCTTAACCAGACTGTGGGCAAGGGATCTTTCCCCTGCACGAGCAAGCAAACCAGCCTGCAGGCCGAAGGTGAAGCTGCCTCAAGGTAACTGTGTGTCACAGCATTTCCAGCTCAGCAGTTTTCAGCCTGTGCTCTGCAAAAGCCATGAATTGTTTCTATAGGATCTGCAGAAGGTAATGAAGAAGAGATACATGTGTGTTTACTATGCAGGAGCCAGCACCTGGATGGGGAAGCATTTGGTGTTAACAGATTGGAAAAGACCAAATATCCTCTAATTCTGTGGGAGGGAAATGAAACCTGCACTTGCATCTTCTGTGGTGTGCCTCCGTTAGGAAAGTAAGTCATGTTAGATGAGAAGTGCATTGGCAGGGGTGTCATTACATATCAACGATACCTCTAATCTAGATGAAACTTTGCACACAGTGTTATGAACCTGTGCAAGTGCGTACAGTCTAGCAAAGGAAAGACCTGTAATTCCCTGCCAGGGCCTGCTGCTCTGACTGGTAGCAGCAGTAGAAGCAATCATCTCATCAAGATTTGGGGGACTCTGCATGGCTGGGCAAATTCTTGAACACTGGCTGCGGTGGCTGCCAGATAGGGCTTGGGGGTCTGGAGTGCATGCGTGGAATGTAAGATCTCATTTTTGCCAGAGTTAGTAAGATTTCTTCCCCATCACCCTCACCCCTACAAAAGATGATGTCTTCAGAGGCATCAAATGGAAGCAGGGAGAGCTGCACAGAGGCCATCCAAGGGCCCTTGGATGACCTCAGGGGTCTGTGCTGTTTGTACACAGTGGGAATTGCCATGATTATGGCACTGCTTCACTGAAATACATCTTGTCATGCACGAGGTGCAGGTCTGGTGCCCCAAACACCAGGCTTAAAACTACTCCATGCCAGTCCTCCTCATTTTCATCTGCTGGAGGTGCCGCAATGTGGGAAGAGCACTGGAAGGGATGCTTGCATCTCAGCAGCTCTGGTCTGTGCGTACCCTGGCTTTGTCTCTACGCGTGTGTTGATATTGAGCAACCCCACCACACACAGCATGTGTATATACTGCATTTTAATAGATATAGGGCTACTGACTTAACATACACGGTTGCTATAGTAACAGAGGTTTCCTTAGTAACGGTTGCAGAAAATAATCCAGTACCAATTAAAAATAAACTGTTTGGAAAGGGGGCTGGGGGAGAAAGGAAACTGCTCAGAATCACCTTCCCCTTCATTGGTTCATCTCCCGGGGACTTGGAAGATTGATTAATGCTTGAAATAACCTTTCTTAACCAACGGTGAGCCGAAGAGGTGGGACGAGTGTGGGTGTGCTGCCATCCTGAAGCGAAACAAAGGGTAAGGAGTGTGTCTGGGGTATGGCACAAACACAACGGGGTGATGCTAAATCTCTCCCATTAGGTTGAAGTCCCCAGGGAGGAAAAACAAGGGACTATTTCCCTCCTTCCCTCCCTCCACTGCCTTCATGCCATACTGGTAACACAGCCATCCAGTCTTTATTAGCATACTGATTAAAGCCACGGGCAATCCAGGCTCCAGGGGAATGTCTAATATGTTACCAGGATGCCTATCTCAGATGCTGTGTTAGAGCAGAAAGCATCGCTGTGCTGGGAGTTCCTCCCGCCCCTTTGATGTTGTTTGCCTGTGCCCATCCTCTCTCTCCACACCATCGCTCATCGCTTGTGCCGACAGGCATCCGAGACCCTGGGGCCCAAGGAAGCTGGAAGCAAAGCATAACGCAAAGCGAGGAGCCCGTGCCTCGGTGAGACAGGGGAGACAACGTCGCTTCCTTGCAAACACAGGATGTGGGACAGGTTTCCAGGGTGCCGATGGGCACAGCTCCCCCGGCAGCCTTCAGTTGTTCGTGCCTGTGCTGCCACACTTCTGTCGTGCCACTCGTGCCCAGGGCGCTCGCTAGGTTTTATTAAGAGATTTACCAGTTGTCAGCAGAATCCCTTCACCTGGCGGCAAGACTGCATGCCCCCTTTCAGAGGGAAGCTGCCGTGTGGGGAGAGGCAAAGGAGGGGAGGTGGTGGCAGAGCTGCTGGGAGGAGTGGTGTGTCTGGCCAGGAGCTGCTCCGCTCCTCGGATCTGCAGCCGGCCGGGCTCCAGGACACAAGTGTCACAGGAGGGTGCTTCGTGTCCTCCCCGCAGACGGGATTGCCCTGGGTCAAGACTTGGGCAACAGGCACAGCCTGAGCACACGCAGGGGAGGCTTTATCTCCTGCTCCTGCAGGGAGAGAGGAATTGGAAACCGCTGTGTCTCTCTCCCTGCAGGGACAAGAGCTAATGACACTGCTGTGTCATCCTCAACATTGTGTGACCACTTAGCTACTGCGTGGGAGCTGCAGTTGTGCTTGGGAAGCCAAGGGAGGTGACATGGCTGTACCTTGTCCTGAGCTGCATGGTCTGTGGTGGACCTGGAACCAGGTCTCTGGAGCAGAGCTTGCTCCCTGCTGATCCCTTCCAGTCTGGTGCTCTTTCTTCTTTTCCAGTTGTGCCCACATTTGCTCCCCTAGCTATTGCCTGTCTGTGGGTTACATGTCACCAAGATGGCTGGCATGTGACAGCAGTAGAGTCTTGTTTACTTTGCTCCTCCTGGAAATGGTTTTCTCTAGAACTGCTCAACAGTTCATTGCCCTGAGGTGCAAACGGTATGATCTCACCATTGAAAAAGTTTGGGTGTAATCTTCTTTCTAAGTTTGGTGGCTTAGATCACAGTGAATTAAGAAAGGGAATCTTTTAAAGGACAAACTGAAAAAGCAGTCTCTTGCTGAGGGCCGCGGTGGGAGGGTCCAGGAGTAGAGCAGGGGGATGAAAGAAGAGAGAAGATTTGGTAGGAGAACATCTAAAACACTTTTGTCTTAAAGGCCCAATGCACGTGGGAGCAGCCATGCCTGCAGTTGGGAGAGGACTTTCTGGTCCTCTCCAAACCAGGTGAGTTTCTTTTCTATGCTAATGACCCACCTTTCCTCATCCTTCTCCATTCCTCCCTCACAGTGACCAAGCTGCAGGTGAGCAAGTCGAAGCGGAGCATCACCCTGGTGGAGAACCGGCCCATCCCCCTCAACTGCTCAGTGAAATCCCAAACCAGCCCCGACTCACACTTCGCCGTGCTGTGGTACGTCCACAAGCCCTCTGACGCCGACGGCAAGCTCATCCTGAAGACTACCCACAGCTCAGCCTTCGAGTACGGCACCTACGCGGAGGAGGAAGGGCTGCGGGGCCGGCTGCAGTTTGAGCGCTCGGCGTCGGGGGGGCTCTTCAGCTTGACGGTGCAGCGGGCCGAGGTCCGAGACAGCGGCAGCTACTACTGCCACGTGGAGGAGTGGCTGCTCAGCCCCAACCACGCCTGGTACAAGCTGGCGGAAGAGGTGTCAGGGAGGACGGAGGTCACTGTCAAGCAGCCAGGTACCATGTGCCACGCCGGTGGGATCCTCCGGGCATCGGCTCTTGTGCACGGCTCATGAGCTCACCAAGCTTTTCTGGGGCAACAGGGATCCTCGGCTCTTCTTTCCTTGTTGCCCCCTCATTGCATCCACATGCCTGCACATCCCTGCACAAAGAGGGACCTTTTCCCCCTTTGATGCGACCCTCCTCCATTTAGGCTGGGGTGGCGTGCATTTCAGTGTCCCTACATGAAGGCTGTCCATCCCCCGTGATCTAGAGGGCCACTGTATCCATCCAGGTTTCTTTATCCTCAAGAGCATCACGTAGCTAGAGTGTCAACTAGAGACCTGAGAGAGAACCGGTGTGTGCTTGCCTGGGAAAGCATTTTAATGTTTTGCACACAGTTCATTTTTACTCTGTGCCTTGTCTCTTTTCCCTCTGCACTGTGCACATGAGATGCGAGTAATGAGTTTAATGAGGTGGGGAGCTGACTGCCAGGAAAGGAGAAATCTTCTCTGCTGGTGGTTTCTGTGGCAGCCAACATCACTGATAAAGGTGGGCTGATGGAGGAGCTAAAGATGGCCCTCACAAACTGGGGACAGAGCCCTCATTTTGTGCAAAGGGGGGAGGCAGGCATTGTCTCTGAGAGCAGCCTGGACACCATGTGTGCTACTGAGGCAGAGCATCGGTACTTCAGAAGGAAACCTGCCTTGTCTCCACTTGCTCCGGCTGCTTGTTTCTGGAGGAGAAAATCCCGCAGGCAGGAGGGACACAGCTGGATTGCAGGGCTGGACTAGGATGCTTAAAGCTTTTCTCTGTGTGGATTTGGCTGGCTAGACACAAGCTCTGTGGATGGGGCTATGAGAGGGATATTGAGTATGATCCCCAGCGCAGCTCTGCCTGGTCGCACAGGAAGCGCAGCAGGCCACAACGTGCTGCTCGCTGCCACTCCCAGCTCCTTGTTTCTGTCTGCAAAGTCCCCGGGGTGGCTGTGGGACAGTCAGGGAGGGGGGAACTGTGATCTGCCGCCTCCTTTGCATTGCCGGCCTCTCTCTGGGAAGTACAATGTCCATCGCTTGCTGCAGTGGCTGTAGCAGGGAAGTCCAGGCTGTGGCCCTAGAAAGAAGTCATGAAGGAGTTAGGAGTGTATGACACATCATTTCACATAAAAGAGCTGATTGCAGTCACCCCCTCTGTGTATCAATGAAATTGTAGAGCAAAAATCAGGGACATTCCAAGGCAGCAAAACACAGTGTGTGACTTTGACCTCATGCCACTTCTCGTTTTACAGTGGTGGTTCCCTATAATCAGCCATCCGTTCTCCGCCTTTCTTTTTTCCCTTTTCCCACAGCAGAAGGGCTTAGCGGTTGGGGTGTGACCGGGCTACTGCCCTGCCCCAGGAGGAGAATGAGAAAAAAATGAGGTGTGACCTCCCTTCACAAAGAGTCTGTGCGCTTAGGACCCCAGGTCCTACGGGGAGATTGTGGGTTTCCAGTTCCCTATGCTGAATGGGGTGTTGTTGGTGGCTAGTCTGAGATTTTCAGAAGACCCTAAAAAACACAAGTCCTATTTTCCTTTCCTCTTCCCCCCCGCCCCCCGCCCCCCATCATTTTTTTTCCTCCCTTTCATTTCTTTCATCACACCCCAGGATTGTATCCATGCGGGAAGGGCTTGGGGGGAGACAAAGGACCCCTGCAGCCCTCGGTCACCTTGCATTTCTAATGGCCTTTCCCCATAGATAACCGCCTGCAGGTGAACCAGACCCACAAGAACATCACGGTGCTGGAGAACCAGTGGGTGACCCTGGAGTGCCTGGTCAGCAGCCGGACCAGCCCCTCATCCCAGCTCTCAGTGGAGTGGTACGTCTGGCGGCCGGGCCACCCGGAGAAGGAGGTGGTGGCCCGGCTGAGCCGGCAGAGCACCCTGCGCTACGGGGACCTGGTGGCGCTGGGCGACCTGCGGAGCCGGCTGCACCTGGAGAGCCCCTCCCCAGGTCTCTACCTCCTCTCCATCCAAAACGCCACCGTGCGGGACAGCGGGGCCTACAACTGCCGCGTGGAGGAGTGGCTCCTCGACCCCAGCGACCGCTGGTACAAGCGGGCAGAGGACCTCTCCGGACTCATCACCCTCACCGTCAAGCAGCCAGGTGAGGAGGATCTGGTGCCACCAGCTTTGAGCCGTGCTCTGCCCTCTTGGGCTGAAGTCATGAGTCACCATCTGTCTGTCATCAACAGCAGGTCCAGGCACAGGGCAGGACTGCTGCGCTACAGACCGTGCTGATGCCTGCTTACATGTCTTCTTGGGTGCACCCTTGCTTTTCTGGAAGGAGCATGGAGCAAGCCCTGCAAACACGGCTAGATGGGTTTGGGATTGTGTCACCACCGCATCTGCAAATTTAATTTTTTACAGCATTTTTGGCAGATTCAGGAGGATAGGTTTCTGATTTTATTCACGTTTTGATTGAGAATGAGATGGGAGAAGCTGTCTGTGCTTCCCAGGTGTGCACCCCAGGGGCAGGATCCTTGCATGAAAGGAGGGTGGCAGAGGAGGTCAAGACCCTTCTTGGTGTCCAGGCAGTTTCTCACGCTGCTGCTCCCCATTCTGCAGGTGAAGAAGCAGATGTGGGGTGTGCAACTCCAGGGGTTCGTCTGTCAGCTGGGACAAGGCCTCAGACTTCTTGATGGGGCAGGAGTTGGCTATGAAGACCTTACCTCTGTATAGACAAGGGGGTACTTACAGGCTTCCTGGCCAGCCTCTTGCTGGTGACAGTGGTTCAGGTGGATCCTGCTGCCTAACACCATGGGTTTTAGCCGTGCCCAGACACAGGGAGGCAGGCATCAGGGATTGCTGCAGGTCTTGTTATTTCCAGGATCTAGTGGGGAAAAAAGTGCTACAGAAGTTCAAATCAGGGAGGAAGCTCCAGTTGCAAAGGGTTGCGAATGGAGTGGAATAAGAATTAGAATAGAATAGAATAGAATAGAATAGAATAGAATAGAATAGAATAGAATAGAATAGAATAGAATAGAATAGAATAGAATAGAATAGAATAGAATAGAATAGAATATTCTCAGTTGGAAGGGACCTACAATGATCACCTAGTCCAACTGCCTGACTGCTTCAGGCCTGACAAATAGTTACAGTATGTTATTAAGGGCACTGTCCAAATGCCTCTTAAACACTGACAGAGATGGGCCATCGACCATCTCTCTAGAAAGCCTGTTCCAGTGTCTGACCACCCTCTTGGTGAAGAAATGCTTCCCAATGTCCAGTCTGAACCTCCCCTAGCACAGCTGTGAACCATTCCCATGTGTCCTATCACTGGATCCCAGGAAGATAAGCACCTCCCTCTCTACTTCCCCTCCTCAGGAAGCTGTAGAGAGTGGTGAGTTCACCCCTCAGCTTCCTTTTCTCCAAACTAGACAAACCCAGAGTCCTTAGCTGCTCCTCACAGGACATTCCTTCCAGCCCTTTCACCAGCTTTGTTGCCCTCCTTCTGTCCAGAAAGATGCTGTGAGGGACAGTATCCCTTACTAAAGGGATACTAAAGCCTTACTGAGATCCAGAAAAACTACATCCACTGGGCAGGTGACCTTATCATAGAAGGATATTAAATTAGCTAAACAGGACTTTCCCTTTGTGAACCCATGTTGACTGTGCCTGATGATTGCATTATTCTTTAAATGCCTTTCAATAGTATCCAGTGTAATCTTCTCCATAATCCTTCCAGGAACTGATCTTAGACTAACAGGTCTGTAGTTCCCACGCCCTCTTTGTAAATTGGAATAACACTGGCTAACTTCCAGTCAGCAGGGACCTCCCCAGGCTCCCAAGACCTTTGAGTGATGATTGAGAGGGATCCTGCTATAACATCCGCTAGCTCCTTCACTACTCTGGAATGAATCCTGTCAGGCCACACGGACTTGTGAGCATTCAGCTGATACAGCTGCTCCCTTGCAATTACAGTGGCCACAAATGGAAAGTCGCTGTTCCCTCACTCGTGGTCCTCTGACTCAGGGGACCAGATACCTCAGAGTCTGTCAGTATTATTAAAGACCAAGGCAAAAAAAAGCATTGAATGCCTCCCCTTTTTCTTCATCCCTAGTAGTCAGATGACCGTCTCCAACAAGTATTGGTCCAATGCTTTCCATAGACCTCCTCTTGCTATTAACATACTTTAAAAAGCCCTTCTTGTTATCTGACTGGCCAGTTTCAGCTCTAATTGAGCTTCGGCCTTCTGTGTCTTCTCCCTTCATATATGAACCACAGCTCTGTAATCTTCCTGTGAAGCCTGACCTTGCTTCCAGAGATCGTACAATTTCTTTTTCCTCTTGAGCTCCACAAGGAGTTCCCTGTTCAGCCAAGCTGGTCTTCTACCCCGCTTGCTTGACTTAGGACACAGTGCAGTTGCCTGCTCCTGTGCTTCTAAAAGGTGGTTCTTAAAGACTGACCAGTGCTCGTGGACTCCTAAGCCCTCAAAAGCAGATTCCCAGGGTACTCTGCTAAGTTCCATCTATTTTAATAACAGATAAGCTGCAAGGACAATTTACCTTGGAAAATATGGATTCTCTAGTTCATGAGGCAAATGACTGAAGATTAAATGTCTGTCTTAAAGTCTGCAGGTCAAATAACAGTTATGATCCTCATTTGCTGGGTACTTTCCAGCATGTAAAGCAACCGCTCTGCAAGTACTGCTGTGGTGCTTTATGCCTGCCTGTTCCAGCAAGGTGTCAGCCTCGTAACTCTGGCAACACAGCTGGCAAAAGGGTAAGATTCTGGAAAGGTTTTAGTGGTCATTCCTGGCAGAGAAGATTTGTAGTGTGAAGGAGGAGCTCTCTCAGGGGACGGTACAGCCCTTATCTGCCAGGTCCTTGCTTGGGAAGCTTTGCTGACCAAGATGGCTTGAGCAGAGACCTCCCCCCGAGACAATCCCTGTACCCTGCATGCCTGCTCCATTGTTAAGTGCAGCCCTTCGTCCAGGCTGAGAATTGCCAGCCCTGATGGAGTGGGGAATGAATGGCAGAGGAAATCCTTGAGGCTCATTTTGAATTGTGGAAGATGTGGAGTGGAAAGAAGAGAGGGAGTTGGGGGTGCACTAATTCAGGATCATTTTTTTCTAAAAAGTGCTTTGTTGTTGTTTGTTTTTCTTTCATGGCAGCCAGTAGCTAACAAAATGACTACACTTAAAAATAGTGTAGCTTGTGACTCATGTCTCATTAATGAGGATCTCCATGCTCATCTTTCAGGACTATAATCATGAGCAAAGTGGGGAGAAAAAAACCTCTCAGCACCTTCAGACAGCAGTTCTCCTCTTTCTGCTTAACCTGCTGAGGTGTGGGAGGATTTGTGTTGATTTCAACAAGCCATTTCCTTCCCTTCCTCCTTTTTACCTCAGTAGATCCGATTTACCTTGTCTCAGGACTTACCTCATTCCTGTTTCTGCACAGGAGTCTTCCTGGGGAAAGATGTGAGCTGAAAACTCTCATGTTGCCTATGGCCTGAAGAGCTCTGGCCTTAATGAAGATTTTCATTATGGGACCATTTAAGAAGTATAGGGCAGGGGCTGTAATGAGAAGCCCCACTGGGCACAGCAGCCCCGCGGCTGCTGAGAGCTGGGGGACAGCAGCCCCGTCCTGCAGGGACGCCCAAGATCTGTGCAAGGGAGGGCTTGCCCAGCTCTCTTTGCAGGAGGAGAAGGCTCCTCTCTCTTTGGTGAGCTATCAGCCTGCCCTTCTTGCTCAGCCTCCACGTCAGAAAGGGCTTTTTAATCATTAAATGAAAGCTTAGATCCGGACTGATTGCGATCCCTGGAGTATGTGTTCCCTGGCAAGATGACTAAACCAAATGTTAATTGCTCTTGAAGTCAGCCTTTAATCAACTCCTCCTGGGTTCTGGCCGCTGTATCTCAGTTAGGTAGAAACATCTCTTTAGCTTTGCAGCAAGCACTAGAGAAAAAAGACAAGAGACGGACACTTTTGAAAATGTCCTTGCTGTGTGTGTGCTGACGACATCTCCATGGAGGAACCTCTTACCTAAATAACTTCCCAAATTGCTGGAAAAAGTCCTCTCCTCTTCTGTCATGCTGATTTTCTCGTCTTTTGAGTGCTCTAAAGAAATAAAAAATAAGCACGGAGTGCAGTGTTCTTTGCACCGGTAGCTGAGGAGTAGTAGTACATTGCTCCTCAGCACATGCACCAAACCTCAGTATTTCCTGGCATGTTCTCGTAGCACGTCTGGATGAGCTGCAGCAGCTTTCTCTGCTCACACGCACACCCGTTAGTTGGTGCGAGGGTCTGCGTGGGCAGGGCGGTAGCGCCACGCTCGCAGCCAAGCTCCTGTTTGACCCTGTGCCAGGCGGCGTGCGGTGGGGTGAGGTTGCTGTGCCTGTGGGGTTGACCACAGAGGTACCTGTGGGACTCGGCAGGCTGCGTCAAGCCTTTGGGTTTTGCTTGGATCACGCCCAGCGCCAGAGCTGTGACAGTCAGTTTGCGCCGGGGCAGGGTGGCTTTGGCGATAGCATTTTGTTCAGTGCTCACCTCTCCCCTTTTGTCATCTCAGATCCCACCCTGCAGGTGGACACGGCCACCGCCAACCTCACGGTGCAGGAGAAGGAGTCCTTCCCGCTGGACTGCAGCATCCTGTCCCGCTCCAGCCCAGAGTCCCACTTTGCAGTGACGTGGTACAACCTGCGGGCCAAAGAGGCGGGTGGCCATGCAGAGGAGGAGGAGGAGGAGGAGGAGGAGGAGAAGGAGGCGGTTCTGAGCGTGGGCCCTGATGCTGTTTTCAGCCCCGAGGCCGGTCGCTGGGAGGGCCGCCTGCGCTTCCAGAGGCTCTCTGCAGTCCTCTTCCGGCTGACTGTGCTGCAGGCCGGCGGTGCTGACACGGGCAACTACTCCTGCCGTGTGGAGGAGTGGCTGGCGGACCCCAACGGCGTGTGGTACCGGCTGGCAGAGGAGGAGTCGGGGATGGTCGCCGTTCATGTGCAGGATGCAGGTGAGAAGAGGCAATGACCCTCCTGGGGGCATGGCCCTGGCATCCATCCCCTGCATCTTGGTTCAACCATGATAAAAAGGCCAAGGGGTGAGTGGGACTGGGTCTCAACTGCACTGGGGCAAGTCTGTGCCAGTGCCGGTGCTTTTCCAGTCAGCTTGATGGCTCGTAGCCCAGCTCTTGCTTGGGCTTGAGCATCCGCATTGCGCTTAGCTCTGTGCTGGGGCTGCCCACCCCACAACACCTACCGCCTGGTATGTCTCAGGTCAGTGGGGGCGGACATTGCCCCCGGCTGGGGTTTAACCCTTCCCCTTGGGAAACATCCTGGAACTTGGCTTAGCTCTGCACAGGGGTGCAGGCTGTGGTACAAGGGTCTCTTCCCAGCAATTCTTGAAGCCATCAGATGGTTTAGAGGCCCCAGAGATAACTGGTATCATGAGAGTTTTGTAGGCCCTGGAGGGAGGTACCCTGGGGTGCTGCCTCCGAGCTGAGGGAATCAACGCTTGTGAGGCTCGCCGCTTTATAAGGTATCATAAAATCTGCACCAGGGAGGACTTCCTAGTGAAACTTTGGGGAGGGGGATAAAGCCAAAACATGCCCTGAGATAACTTTCTTGTGCTGCTCTGTTTTCCAGTATTGGTATTTTTCTCATAGCCCCATCTCCTGCATTGACACAGATTAACGAGCATCTGGGTTTTTTGTTTCTGAAGAAGTTTATAGGCCCTATGTTGCAGAGAAGCCAGGAAATGTGACCGTCCTGTGTCTTTTTCCAGGCTCCACCCTGCAGTCTGTCATCTGCTCCAACGATGCCCTCTTCTACTTTGTGTTCTTCTACCCCTTCCCCATCTTCGGCATCTTGATCATCACCATCCTCCTGGTGCGGTTCAAGAGCCGAAACTCCAGCAAGAACTCAGAGGGCAAGAATGGAGTCCCCTTGCTGTGGATCAAAGAGCCTCATCTCAACTACTCTCCCACTTGCCTAGAGCCGCCGGTCCTCAGCATCCACCCGGGAACCATAGACTAAAGAGGCAGAGGCGCCCGGGGGGGACACGCAGAGAGAGAGAAGCAGAGACACACCAGGAACCCTAAGGAACAGAGTGGGTTTTGTTGTTCTTGTTTCATTTGTTTCCGTGTCTGTGCTCCAATGCGGCGGCTGAGCTCTGCGGAGCGCCCAGCCGGTGGGGACGGGAAGGTCCGAGGCGTCCTCCAGCGCCTGTGGGAACGCACCCCCTCACCCCAATGGACGGAGGGTCCCTGCGCTTGCTGTACATAGCGGATGTTCCTCTCGGATTCATTTTGTTCCCATCAGTTGCTGTCTTTTGGGCCGTTACTTTTTTGTTGTCGTTTCTTTTTCGGTCACTCAAAGAACTGTAGGCTTCCCCTGCCCTCCACACAGTGAGAAGTTCCCAGGGGGCGTTTGGTCCTGGGATGATCTCTTTGGAAGTAAATGTATATGTTTTCCAAAACAGACTGGTTTTTCCTCCTCAGACTCGATGCCACAGTGAAGAAGGTCTTTTCCCAAGGTGTGCTGAGCTAGCTCCTCCCTCTACCAAAACAAAGCCAAGTCCGCCTCCAGAGGGGTTAGCTGGGCTATCGGGAGGTCCATCTCAAAGACTGGCTGTAGCCTCAGCATCTTCTTGCCTCCATCTTACTGCCCTCTCAGGAGGGAGCAATTCACCTTTTGGGAGCATTCCCAGGTCTTAGACTGAATATTCAGCGCACTTGCAGTCAGGACAAAAGCAATTTCGTTTGTCTCCAGGAACTGAAGTGGGGGGTGGAAGGAGGACACCTGAAAGCCCTGACATTGTTGGTAGCAAAGAGTGTCCTCGTACGGTCCAGAGTCGTGCTCCTCCCTGGTGTCCATGCTGCCACCTCTAACGAGGCGGGTCCCCTCTGTGCCCCAGTCGCCTGGGGACGGGTGGCTGGATTCAGTCTCTGAAGACTTCAACATGACCAAAGTAATGACTCTAGAAAGGGGAAGCTCCACGGTTGGGTTCATGGCCCCTGGATGGTTCAGCCAAGGAGCCCAGCTGCAGCCATGCCACGCAGCGGGGACATGCAGTTAACCACCATGTGTCACAAGTTTCCCTGCAGCTTGCACTACTTCCCGGCGTGAGCTTGGACAAGGCAAGGAGCCTGCACCGCAGCGGCACCCTGTGGGCTTCCCTGTCCCCTTGGGCCGAGAGAAATCTTCCCCTGCGCTTGTGCGTGTATCTGCCGTTTTTCGTTTCTGGGGCTTAAGGAGTAGAAAACATTTCTCCATAAGCTCCCCCTCCTGGCAAAGTCACCTGCTCTTGTCGTAGGCAGTCACTGTGGCAGGAAATGCTGTTCTTTCTGTGAAAGATATGGCTCTCGTGAACCAAACCAGGGCTCTCGCCACATGGGGCACCTGAGCTCCCGTACCCCGTAATGCCAAGTACCCCTGCCCTGTCCTGTGGAGGAAACCGCCTCCTCCCCCATACGCCCTAAGCGTTATGTCTGGCGGAAGAAAATGTTTGCCAAAAATGGCCTTTGTTGTCTTCCTTGATGTCTTCCTGGCAAATCCGGCCATTTATTTTTTGCAGCATGGCTGAAGCCAACCGGGGCGGACGGGCGCAGCTGCAAGACCCGCCCCCCCTGCACCCCCCCTCATGTGTGAGAGGTGCCATACCCACAGCCGTTGCCCTCCTTGGGAGGGTCGGACTGCTCTTCGTGAAGAGAAGGGGACCTCAGCAGATGCTCTGTAGCACTAGTCGGTTAGACCCTGATGCCTTGATGTTTCCAGAGGTGGTGAAGCCTCGGGTGGGAGATCTGCACCGCACACCCTCTCTCCCAGCTGGGAGAGGACCACGTGGCCGCGGACTGTCCCGTGCCAGGGCATTCTAAGTCAGCCACCTCTACTCCTCCACCAGAACCGCATTGGTTTCTCCTTCTGCTGGGAAGCCCAAATTTCACTCATCCCTCTGCGAAGTCTGCCTCCTCGAGACATAACTGCTTACTGGCCCCAGCATATGCAGAATATCACACTCCTATATATAGATGTATCACACACCCACACACTTGTCTTCCCTTTCTGCATAAGGCGTCTGCAAAGAGAGGAGTGGGATGAGAAGTGAATGGAAATGAAGAACCGAGGTGCAAACAGCAGCAGCTGCAGCCAGTGGGTATTGTTTCGTAAATGTAGTATCTCCTGTACATACTGCTCCCGGGCAGGAACTGCAGCTCATTTCAGCTTTAAGGGAAAAAAGAGAAAATGAAGTCGGCAGGAGCCGTTCTTTCCTGGGAGAGCCGCCTCGCCAGCCTCTCTGCTCCAGAGCAGGGCCCTCCTGGAGGGCTGTCCCACGGCCCCTTCCCCCTGGCTGGAACAGGTCCCAGCCCTGCGGTTCCTGCTCCGAGCCCAGGCTTTCCCAGGAAGTGGCTCCCACGGTGGTCCCTGAATGTACCTTGTCGGTGACATTTCTCCCTTGCTCTGGCAGTGTGTTGCCCAGTCTCAAACTTCTCTCTGTTTTTATAAGGCAGACTCTTCCTGTAACGAGTTTTAACACAAAACTTTTCAAACCACTCTCTCTGCTGTAACTTTCTGTAACAAACCTGAGAAGAAAGAGAGATACCCTATCCATGCATGATGTGGAAAAATGTTTGGGTTTTTTTTTTAAAAAAAAACAACAAAAACTTTGTACTATGTTGCACTAAAACATGTTTTATACAACACACCTGAGAGCTGTAGTAAACCGTGTTGAAATTGTGAATCCTATCGCTGCTGGTTTTTGTCAGATTTGGGCTTTCATTATGCCCTTACGCACAGTCCCTGCATAAAGGTGTGTCGAACTCCCCCTTTTAGGCAGCCTCTCCCTCTCCCACCACCCCTATTCCCTGATGCATTAACTGTCCTCCCGCCCTGTAGCGCATCTCGTCTCTCTTGTGAGCTGGAGTTTGCAGACACCTTGCACGCTCTGACTCTTCATACTTCTCCCTCCCATCCCTTAATTCATCCCATAATAGAATATAACATTTAACAGAGGCATGTCAGGTCTATTTATTGAATGAGATACACCGTTTTTGAAATGCTCTAAAAAATAATGACTTTGCTGTTTCATAGTCTGGATTTGAAGAAAAAACATACTTTTTAATAGAATTATCCATAGCAAATGTTAAGCAAACAATCTTTAGTAACCTTGATGTAAGCAGAAGAATATAGTTCACTACAGAAGTTGCTTAAGTTGATGTAAAATGCAACCTGTTAATTCTCATTACCCACTTTTACCTTGAGTAAGGGTTTGGTCAGTAGTCTTGAACTCTGACGTTAACTGAAATAGGGAAGTAGTGTGATATATTCTTACCTGTGTAGCAAAAGTGCTGTGAAATTGTGCAAAATGCACTGCTAATGCAGCTCTAAGATTGGGTTTGGGTTTTTTTTTTTCCCCACATTCATTTGAAACAAGACATATCATCTGATAAAATAACTGAATGAAAAAAATCTGTTGCCCCCATCACAACTGGCTGTTTGCCCCCCATCCGCTCCCCTCAGGGGGTTATCCTGGGCTCTCTGCTGAGAAGCAGGGGTTTAGCCCTACAGGTGCTCAGCACTAGATGGCAGGGGGTGTCCCCAGCACTCCCCGTTGACAGTACTGGCTTGGGCTAGCCATTGCAGGTTTGCCAGGGAGCATCACTGCCAGCCCATGTACACTCCCTGCACTCAGGCATGTGTCCCTGACCCCTTCTGACATGCTTGTAAGGGCAGGACCCTGGTTTGGGGCAGCCTGAGGGGGTTTTGCTGTGGGTCCTGCTGCTGGAGCGTGGCACCGTTGCGTGCTCCCATCAAACCACCTTGTCACTGCTTCCCTCCACCCACCAGCCCCAAGCTGCTAGCTCCGAAATGGCCTCCCCTACTCAAGCCGACCCAAACAGAAAAAGCAGGCCTGGCTTTGATTTACACTCGCGTGCTTCAGGCCAGTGGGTTTGCAAACAGAGTTTGCAAAACCCTGAGTGAGCGAGGGGCGTTAGGTGTGACCCTGCCGCCCCCTGGCCGAGGCCATGTGGTACAAGTCCTTGGCCACCTGCTCCAGGCGGCCCCTGTACTCCAGGTGGGTGTAGAGGGAGGCAGGGACCCCCCGGAAGCCGTGCAGGGCCCCCCACCAGCAGGCTGCGATGGCGGCGGTGGAGTCGCTGTCGCCCCCGTGGAAGAAAGCCCGGTGAGCCAGCTCTGCCCAGGAGTCCCCTGCGCCCAGCAGCGCATCGTAAGCGATCATGGGGGCGTCGTGCCCGCTGCTGCCCCCCCAGCCGTCGTAGCTGAGGGAGGTGTAGAACGAATCTCTCTCTTCCACGCCATACCTGGGGGGGAAGGTGGGCGGCGAGACCCCATCCGATATGCCTCTCTCCGCCAGGTATTTTTCCCATTGCTCTTCAAAGTAATGCCTGTAAAACAGGAGACGGGATGGAGGAGCTGTCGGAGACGTCCCACCGCAGAAGGATATACCCGAGCTCCCTGCAGGCGTGCCGGGCGCCAGCTGAAAACGTGCCACGTCAGGACCCTAGAGCGATGGCTCGGCAAAATGGTAGGCGTCCCCCATTTGTCAAACTAGGGACATGATTTACAGTAAGAGGCACAAGGACATGTTTCAGTGAGTTAGATTTCCCCTCCCTCCAGCCACATGGGAGAAGGCAGCCCAGCACCTGCTGCTGTCGCGCTGTGCAGGATTCAAAGGCTCAGAGCGAGAACTGAGTCATCCTCCCAGATTCAGAGTACCTCTGCCCTGTGTGTGCCCCTGCGCACGGAGCGCACTGAATCTGCAGCCAGATTTGGTTATAACTTTCAAACTGAGCACAGCCCTAAGCCTGGTGCTGTTCCCCAGCCCCGCTTCTCATCTTTCATCAGATCACAGTTGCTTGAGATGACAAGTCTAGCTACCTCATACTGGATCCAAAAAATGTCACAACTACACAACCCAAACACAATCTGTCAGGTTTTTTTTTTTTTTTTTGTTAAAGTGGACTTCAGAGACTTTCTGAATAGATTCGGCCCCACGGCAGGCATGTGCTGCTCTAGGGGTTTATAATAATGTGTACTGAAGCTTAAGTATAAACAGAGCTCGCCCTCTCCCACGTGAGGTTTACTGTAGTTTTAACAAAGCCCGGTGCTGGAAGCACAGCTCACCATTGCCCCATGTTCTCCTCCACGAAGAAGCCGGTGTCCCGCACGTAGGCTTTTGCTCGCGGCAGCACCTCCAGCAGCCCCTTCCCCCAGGCTGGGGGGGGCACGCCGTTCACTGCGAAAGCCGTGAAGAGGGCCGAAGCCAGGGACCCCAGGTAGCCGGTGGGATGGTGGTGGGTCATTCGGCCGCTCTCGATGCTGACTTGCACCAGCGTGTCCAGCTCAGCGGGGTGGCAGAACCGCAGCCCAATGCACATGGAGCGCATGGCAGCCCCACAGCCTCCTGCCCGGGGGCTGAACGGGATCCTCCAGCCATCCGGCCGCCCTGGATCCAGCTTCAGCGCGTTTTCCTGACACATGGCACCTGGACAGGAGCAGCAGAGCCCAAGAAAGAAAAAGAAACAGAAACACGCATCAGTAGGAGACAGAGTCACGTAACTTGGGAACCGAGGGAAGACAGGCAAGATAGCGGGGAAGGAAGCATTACTCTGCGTAAGGGATTCGAGCTTCTCTTTAAAAACATCACTTGTCTGCTCACATACATATCCTGCCTTAAATTGCTGGTGCATCCTGCATACTCCCAAGCAGACCTGATAATTCCTGTTTGTAGAAATAACTAAAAAGTCTAGAGGGGTAAGAAACACGCCACTGCTGATTTATTTACATTGTTTATATTTACGTTTCATGTTATTTATTTAATAACTTATCTATAAAACATATATACTATATATATTAGGTATAATATGTACACATGTATCTAGATAGATAGATAGATAGAAACAGAAAGGAGGTTTGGAGGATCCCTCACTCAAGACACAGCAAAGTACCTCTGCTTTTTCACTTGTTTAGCCTCTTTACAGGACCTTTTAAAGGCAGAGACCCCACAAGCTCACAGGCATCTTTCCCATTGCCTCACTGATAGGAAATGTTTTCCAGATCTCCCTTGCTGCAGTTTAGGTTTGTCAGGAAGCGATGGATGTAGTATCTACCTCACTGCAACGTAGTCTACATAACTGGCTTTACTGTACTCCTCTTCAATAAGCTGAAGAACAACTGTACTAGGCAAGACCAAAGGTTTGTCCAGCCCAGTAGCTCATCTCCAAACACAGCCACTAACTGATAACTATGTAAAGACTATAAAAAATGAGGCAAGGCCAATGTTTCCCCAAGAAGACCTGCCTGGCTTCCAGCAGACAGAGGAGCACAGCCTGCTCGAGTCAGAAGATGGACCTGAAGCAGTGTGTTCAGTAACCCCCAGCCGACCTAGCCACCATCAACTGGTCTCCTTAGCTTGAACCCATGCATGCCTTCAGACTCCTTCAACATCCCATGGTAACCAGAGCCATGATTTGTTAGGTAAAGCATTTCTTTTTGTTTTAAACTGCCATTTGACAATTTCCTTAAACATCCCTCTTACATTACAAGAAGCAACGGCCTTTCATGCTCCACTCTACTCAAGTCTGTATATACTTTGTCCCTCTTCCTCAGTTTTCTCCTGCTCACTGTGCAATTTTGCCTCTCTTCTGGTGGGAAGCCACACCATAACTCCTCTTTGCCCACCTCCATTTCTTTCATAGTTCTGCTATTTACTTTTCAAAGAAATTACTCTGCTGCTTCTTCAGAACCTCACTTGTTAGTCCAGCACATTCATAGGATAAAGCCATCTGTACAAACACATCCAAATTTCAGAGCCTGGCCAGCTTCCCCAGCCAAGACCGTGAAACATGTTTGGAGAGTTAAGCCCAAATGCTTGTGTGCAAGGAAGAGGAAACAAGTTTAAAAAAAATAAGTTATCTTTGATTCTCTTCTACCTTGTCTTTTTCTCCTAGTCTTCTGGCCAAATCAGAAATACTTCTTTTCCAGCAGAAAGGTAAATTGAGGGCAGGTTTCAAGCAGTTTGTTTAAGTTTAATGTTTTGGACAATGGCAAAAGTGGGCTCAAAAGACTAATCTTCTAACCACAGCGTGCCCAGTCCTCTCTCAGACACACAGCGTAACAGCAGCAGCTGACATGCTCACACACCCAAAATTAGGCCGTTGCTCCTATAGTTTGCTGCCTAACTGGGAGAGGTAGCTGATAAACTTGCAAGTGTTCTGCTACTTTGAAAGTCAAGCTAAATAAAATAGAGTAGCAAGGAAGAAGCCTGGTTAAGAAACTTGACTGAACTCTACAATTCAGTAACCTTTTGTGCAATTCAGTCACCATGATCACTGCACTAAGTACTTTGCAGAGCTCTTCATCACCTCTGCACTTTCATGTATATGCTCGGCAGTAGGATTTGGTATATGGCTATTTTACCTGCACACGGCATTTACAGCACCCTCGCAACTGAAATAACTCCGTATCCAGCTTTAAGACTGGCTTCTGGACATGTGCTAAAAATACATAATGGCTGGCTGCTGTCAGGAATAAGGTCATGTGCTGGTCTGTGTCTTTAGCGTCTTTCTTTTCCAGCAGTGTTGTTACATTATAGGCTTATTAGATCAACGCAGGATACAGCCCTCTGTCGTGTGAACGGGTGGATCAGCACCCCGAGAATGGTTGTCTCAACTGAAAATGCAGCTTGATCCTCTGGCTGTTGGGCTATTTGCCCCCAAGCCTGTCAACTGAAATCAACTTTGAGAATGGAAACAGCCTATGCAAGTCTCCCCCCATCAGAAAAAACAGGTTGCCAATCGGCACGGCCCACAGCGCCAGGCCACTCTGAATTCAGCTCTCCTGAATTCCTCACAGCATGACCCAGGCACCAACCAGACCTGATACTTCACCGGCCTTGTCCATGCCTGCTGTGCTGGCACACCAGCCCCTCGCGTGATGCCACTGTCACACCCTTCCCAGTAGATGAGACCTGCTGGTTTTGTGGTGCCACATGGCCAGCCAACCCCTGGATCAGTCCAGATCTTCCTTACATATCCTTCTTCATGGTGATTTACAGTGAAAACTGCAGGGCCGTGTTTCTCTGCTGGAAGAAGAAACATTCTAGGCAGAATGTTTGGTGTGGGTAGCACCGGGCTCTGCCGAGACTCATCACCACCACCCTCTAACTGCACTGCCTGGGAGTTTGTTTCTGTGACGTCTCAAAGCGAGAATGTGTTCAGGCCTCTAAATCTGCCTTTCATGTAGTTTATTAATTCAGTGCTGGCTGCTATGTATCAAAATCGTTAAGAGGGATATCAGTAGAATTTCCAACTTTATGATGATTACAGAAAATTGCGGCATTTTTTCAAAAATCTAACTATACTAAGCATTGCACTTATGACCTATAACAGGACATTAAAAAGAACCTGTCAAACAAAGCCACGTTTTTAAAAGCTGTGCTGACTATTCATATATTCCTGGTAAAACAGACCTTCTGCCAGGAAGACAAGAGGACGGGGAAAGAGCAAAGGGACTAGGGTAGCTTAAAATCAAAATCTGCATAACAAAAGCAAAACGACTCTGCAATCCTGCTGGAACTGCAAGAAAGACATTTCTTCAGGACATGTTTGGGCAGGTTGAGACCAGGCAACTCAGTCCTTGCTAAAAAGTGAAATTGTTCTCACATTAAGTGTAGTCAAAAGAAAATGAGGAAGATGACAAGGCTTAACCTGTAAAGACAGACTGGTTATTTTACAATACAATTTGCTTGCAGCTTTAAGCCTGTGCATATTACTTTAGGAGGTGACTACTGATAACCTGCAAATGGAAAAAAATTGTGTAAAACAAACCAGTATACAACAGCTAAGACTCTTGTGAATTATGAAGTATTACAAGTATTATCCTCATGCTTTTAAACAGTTAAAATACTAAAATATTTGAAAGCAGATTTAGGAAGACTAAGCTGAAATCACGTTGTCAGGTCTTTTTTTAAAAACAGGTTTAAAAAAAAAACTGCTGTAGGAGTTTCTGAATCAGGAAATTCTGTTTTGGAAATCCACCAAATCCTGGTTAGGAATCCTTTGTACTAACAATAATAATCTAAAAGTAACCTGAGGAGGGTACTGGTCGAAGGAAAGAAGAAATACAAGCAAAAAGCAGTGTGTAAAAGAAAGACAACCTGAAGAAGTTTCAAGTACAACTGGAAGCTATTTCTGGAATAGGCTTCCATTCCACTTATTTAGTCTCTTCAGGAGTACAGACATGCTGTTTGGGATCAATTAATACACATAAAAAAGGTGATTTAAAACAACCACATAGTGGTAAATAATTCCACAGGGAGAGGACTTGGACCGAAAGAGTTTTGAAGCAGAAGGTTCCCTGGAGAGCTGTGGAGGCTGATGTAGTTGCACCACGAAGAAAGAAGTATGTCCATGCTTGTGTCGCTTAATTCATTGGCTTGGTTATCTGCAAAGAACAATGAATTTGGGGCTGCAACACATCACAATTAGCAATAATGGATGTAGGGATTAACTTGCCATTAAATTAAGACAGTGAGTTCTCTACTAGAGCTGCATACTTAAGGGACCCTGCCGTGGCCGTCTGATGATTCATAACCGTGTGGGAATCCCTTTGTTACTGTCAGTTTTGGTTTTCAGGTCTGGACTCCCTTGTGTGGGCAAGCAATGTGACTTTCCCCCACTGTTCTGGGGGAATCTCTTCTCTGTTGGGTGAAAGTTGTAGCAGCAACTTTCCATTCTCAGCCTTAAGGGCTGCAATTCCCCCGTGAGTACTTACTTTGGCCCGAACAGCATCACCTTGGGTTATGTTCTCAGTTAAAATCCATCTACTCTGAACTGCCGAAAGAAGTTATTGATGTGCAGCTTCTATCATCAGAATTTATCAATATGGCACAGAGACTGCAGACAGCTTTTCAGGATATGGATTAGGTATTCCCTTTGGTAGTATGTCAGTGGGCATTAAACTGTTAAGTGTTAGGATTTAAGCTCTCAGAGCCGAGCACCTTTCCTGTGGCCGCGGCAGGAGCACTCCAGAACACTGTTTCAACAACATTCCCAACAGACTTCCATTTTTTTCCACATTACTTTCCCCACTTTCCTTAAAATTTTACGAGGCTAAGTGTCCATGGACCCACTAAAGAAGATGCATTTCTTTGTTTAGCTAGATAACCTGACCTTTCCTTGTCACTCTGATTACTGTCCATAGCAAACTTACTTTAAAATTCTTCACTTCCAAATCGGAACTGCTTTTGGGCATACTGCAGCTTAGTTACTCACAGAAGGATTGCAGCAGGTGGGCTATTATCCTTAGCTATTAATTACTAACATTTAAATTTTAGGTTCTTCTCCTTTTCATCTCAGGTTTTAGTCACCAAGCTTAGATAGCAGAGGCAAAAATATCTTCCAGGTGCTGTCTCACTGCCAGCTGTGGCAGGCCCCACCAGCTGGGGGAACTACAAGATGCTCCTTTGCTGAAACAGCAGCAAGTCTCTTGGAAGTTTAACCTGCTGAGTCCTGCTATCCTGGCAAGCATCATTACCCCTTCCTAAATATTTAATTAATTAGGCTACTCCAACAACTCAGACTACCTGTGTTAAAGAATACTGATATTTTAATTCTTTACACAAGGGTAGGAGGTCACTGTGGAAAGGTAAGCAGAGTAATTCCTGCTCAAGTTTTCAACCTGGTTTACTTTGGAAATGCACAGCTCTGTCACACTATGCTCAGTGGCTGTAAGAGAGCATCATCACCATCATCACAGAATGGTTTGGGTTGGAAGGGACCTTAAAGACCACCTAGTTCCAACCCCCCTGCCACGGGCAGAGACACCTTCCACCAGACCAGGTTGCTCAAAGCCCCGTCCAACCTGGCCTTGAACACTGCCAGGGAGGGGGCAGCCACAGCTTCTCTGGGCAACCTGTGCCAGTGTCTCACCACCCTCACAGGAAAGAATTTCTTCCTTATCTCTAATCTAAATCTGCCCTCTTTCAGTTTAAAACCATTACCCCTCATCCTATCCCTACACTCCCCAATCAAGAGTCCCTCCCCACCTTTCCTGTAGCCCCCTTTAGGTACTGGAAGGCCACTATAAGGTCTCCCTGGAGCCTTCTCTTCTCCAGGCTGAACAACCCCAACTCGCTCAGCCTGTCCTCACAGGGGAGGTGCTCCAGCCCCCTGATCATCTTTGTGGCCTCCTCTGGACTCACACAAGCAGCTCCATGTCCTTCTGATGTTGGGGGCCCCAGAGCTGGACACAGCACTGCAAGTGGGGTCTCATGAGAGTGAAGTAGAGGGGGAGAATCCCCTCCCTCACCCTGCTGGCCACACTGCTCTTGATACAGCCCAGGATGTGGTTGGCTTTCTGGGCTGTGAGCACACATTGCTGGCTCATAGTCAGTTTTCCATCCACTAATACCCCCAAGTCCTTCTCCTCAGGGCTGCTCTCAATCCACTCATCACCCAGCCTGTATTTGTGCTTGGGATTGCCTCAACCCATGTGCAGGACCTTGCACTTGGCCTTGTTGAACTTCATGAGGTTTGCACGGTCCCACCTCTCCAGCCTGTCCAGGTCCCTCTGGATGACATCCCTTCCCTCCAGCCTGTCGGCCGCACCACACAGCTTGGTGTCACTGGCAAACTTGCTGAGGATGCACTCAGTCCCACTGTCCGTGTCACCAACAAAGATGTTAAACAGCGCCGGACCCAACACCGACCCCTGAGGAACGACACTCGTCACTGCTCTCCACTCAGACATCGAGACATTGAGTGCGACCATCCGGCCAATCCCTTATCCACCGAGCGGTCCATCCATCAAATCCATGTCTCCAATTTAGAGACAAGGATGTCATGCAGGACGGTATCAAATGCTTTCGCCTTTCCCACGTTTAATGTCAAGCCAGAACATTCTTGATATATTCTGGCAACTCCTAATAGGCATGTCTAGGCAATTTCTTCTCAATGTATAAACTTTGCATAGGATTGCTGAATTTGAGTGTTTCCTGGATGCTTCACTTCACGCTGCCTGCACTAGTCAAATTAGAGGCCCGGCCTCATTAGCTCCAATTTAAGTTTAATTCAGGCACCCAGAAGAGGCTGGGCCATGAGCACAGAGACAGACAGGGTCCTCAGGGAAGAGCTGGGTCAGCAGGCCTGGGTGAACTAGGAACTACAGGAATATGTTGTATATGGCTTGGCTACCACAGCCTGTCAAGGCCCCTTCCTGAATACTGCCACACACTGCCAGACCCCGTTGCCTGTGACCCAGACTCAGCACCATCGTGTCTATGCAGAGAAAAATGAGATGATGGAGGTACAGGGTTCAGAAAAGATGATTGCCTGACTGTCCTGTTGCAGAAAGTAAACATGCAGAACTCTGGGTTTAATAAACTTAATTATTCCAGGCAAGGAACTTTGTGCCTTTAAATATATTTTATGTGTAATTTATTGCTGTTATTATGAGGAGTTCTGTATTAATTCTGTTTAAATGTGCTGCTTTAACACAGCATCTCAGGGTGTGCATTACACATGGCTGCATTTCTGGTTTTCATCCATTGAGCATAGGAAAGACACATCCCCAGCGCAAAAGCCAGCATCTTTCCCCTGAATTCAAGGCCAGGCCTCAAACATGCCTCTAAAAATGCTTTGTAAACATGGGCAAAACAGTATCTTTTTCATCTAGTTCAGAGAAGCCCAAACCACTCCAGCTTCCGTTATTCTGTTCCCTTTAGTTCATCCTGAAACAAGTACTGTGTGTGGAAAACGCTTGCATTTACATGAAATACAGTTAATGCTATAAACATCCAAAAGCAGAGCCTGAGTCAGCCTGAGCTCCAAGCTGCAAGAAATGGGAGTGATGTTAGTGAGAGGACAGCCCTGCCCAGACAGTGTTACGGAGGGGTTACCTGGAGCTCTGCCCTTCATGTCATTCATGCACTCCTTGTAGTTCTTTGCAATCAGGGAATACAGATGTGCTAAACTTGGGTTTTTCCCAGCAGCTACCAGGGCTTCAGCTGTTGCCAAGTGCATCACCGTATCATCACTGACTTTCCAACCTTGGATGCTGAAGTTGCCGAGTCCCCCCATCTCCTCCAGCTCCTTGTGAATGGCTGGGCCGCTCTGCAGGAACTCCCATCGCCCGTTGTAATAGCCCAGCGTGTCACCAACCGCGCTCAGCACCATCGACGCCACATAGTTCTCCATCGCCTTAGGACACAAATTTTGCCCCAGGACTGCTTCAATGCAGAAAACACTATAAAAAAAAAAAAAAAGGGAGACTGAAAATAAAATCTTTCCCAGTTCAGTACGAGCCTCTACTGCTATGCTGCAGCAGGCTGGATACCTGGCCTAGCACCTGCGTCTCCCTCAGAAGATGTATTTCTTCAAAGCACATGCCTCCCCACGGACCTCTGGCCGCATGCACCCGCCAGCGGGTAAGTGTGCCGGCCATGTCCTCCGCAGCCCAGGATGACGCTGCAGGCTGTAGCCGAGTCAAAGACTGAAGAGCGAGGGCAGGACTGCAGGGATGTGTGCAGGTTATTGGGACCGCACCCACGTTCCACACCTTTCTGCATGCAGCCCACAGCACGGGCAAGGAGGTTAGATCAGCTCCCAGCAGCTGATGGCGTGAGGCAGAGCTTGGCCATTTTAGCAGGGCCTGGTAGAGGTGGTAAAACAGACGGGCCCTGGGCAAGGCTTGGCCTTGCTCCACGACCGCGGGTGCTCGCACAGGCAGAGCTGGCAACGCCAGCGGGTACCTTCAGCCATGCCCCCCCCCGACAGCCCACGCTCCTCCTCGGGGTTTGCGGCCCCTGACGGCGAGGCCCTTTCGCTTGGGAGAAGCGGAGGCGGGGAAGGACGGCGGGGCCGGCCGAGGCCGAGCCGGGGTCCGCGCCGCCGGGTGAGGCGACTTCCTCCCGGCCCCAGCGGGTACTTACGCAGCCAGCCCTGCCAGCAGGGGCGGCCAGCGCCGGGCCCGCCTCGGGAGCGGCAGGCGGCTCCCCGGGGCCATTCGGCGCGGCGCCGCGGCCGCGGGCCTGCCCAGCCGCTGCCTGCCTGAGGCGCCTCCGCCGTGACCGGGGCGGCGCGACCGGCCCGGCGGCGGGCCAGGCCCCTCCTCGCCAGCCGGCGCCGGCGGAGCCCCTCCCGCCGCCGGGCCCGGGAGTGCCGCTCCCAGAGCAGCCCGGCCTGGCGCTCGGCGGGGCCCAGCTCTCCCCCGGCCGCGGGCGGAGGGTTTGGGAGCTCGGGAGGGAGATGGGGGTTTTCTTCCATTTCGGGGTTGACTCTCTTGGTGATCTCAGAGGCACGACGCTCAACTCGGAAGGGAAGCTGCCTCATGGAAATGAAGTCACCGCATGGCAATGGAACTATTTAATAATAATAAATAAATCATTCAATAAGCTGAAAACGAAACGCGCTTTCAGCATTTCCCCTGCTTTTCCTATTGAAACTGTTCCCTGCTTGCACGAGCAGCCCCCCTCCTCCTGGCTGAGCCCCAGCCAGGGCAGCCGCCTGCTGTGGGGAGCAGGCCCTGGCTGCAGGCCCCGCTCAGCATCTGCACCGGGGAGGGGGGGGGAGACTTGGGGGGGGCTTGCCCCCATCTTGGTTTCTCTCTCCCCTCCTATTTCAGCATTCGTACACCACAGCCTGAGCGGAGCCCCCAGCCGTTACTGGGAGGCTTTGCCTATACACCTGCCCTGTCTTTCCATGTTTCAGGTCAGGGTTCTCCCCACAGCCCCCAGCCTGGCCCAGCTCAGCGCTCTGGTGACCCCGGCCTCTTCCAAACCAGGGCTAGTCCTTGCTATGTCCAGTGGTGCTGCTTTACGTTGCATCTCGAGGCACTTGGTGATCCCTTTGCCTCGCTTTATCCTTTATTTTTAATGGTGGTGAGGCAGCTGAGGGCTTACAGCAAATGGGCGAGGAAGGGACAGCAGCAGGAAGCAGGAGCAAGAAACAGGATTGAGCATGGCCGGGGTTGCATTTTGCGGAGGCCAAACCTTGTTAACTGACCGGCAGTCACTTGATGTGATGCAGTCCAGGTCTCCAGAGCGCCGGTTCACCCCAGAAGGTGAACCCCAGAGCCTCTTACACAAAGGGAAAAAAAAAAATCCCCCCCATGCCTATGAGAGAAAGCAGTGGTAGTTTTTGAGCTGCAGCCCTGGGGGATTTCAGGGCAATCACAAATGTAGCGCTGGGTCAGAGCAGAGTCCCTGGGGAATTTGGGGGCAAGTGAGAGTGGGGGGCTGGAGCGGGGCCCTGGGGGATTTCAGGTAGCTGAGAGCGCAGGACTGCATGGGAGCGTCCGCCCCAGCGGCTGCGGCAGTTTGGCATGCCGTGCCCATTCGGATGTATCTGCTGCTCCTCTGCACCCTGCTGCAAATGTGGAGATTGAGAAGCATCTGGTAGAGAAAATAGTAACAGAAAAGGAAGTGGGAAAATAAGCTACTGGTGTCTCAGCACTGCCACCTTTTCTGCTTCTCTACTTCATTTTGGTTTATATAGAACGGCTCTGAATTTACTAAGGTTGGCACAATGCTTAAAAGCAAAGCAGGGTTTTTCTCTCCTAAGGTTTGGGCCTGCGAGAGGGAAAACCCCTCCCCCTTTGGCTGGCTATCTGTGAGGAACGGCTTCTGCTGCAGCCCGGAGGGCAGAGGAGCAGAGAGGGTAGTTGCAGGGTTCCCCAAACGGACAGGAAGGTGGGAGAACGCCTCCGTATCAGCACAAAATGCCTGTGACACTGAGATCTTCAGATCTCATAATTGTTTCCTAGTTCCTGAGCTCTTTCAGCTTCCTAAAAACTGAAACCAAGACATGCGATGCAGTTAAGTGACATCTGAGATACGTCACAGAAAAACGTCAAGGGCTGCTCGCTGACAGACGGCGGACGATGAGCCAGCAGCAGGAACCAGCAGCAGGAGCCTGCAAACTTGGTGTGGGCAGAGCAGCATTCTTCAGGCTTGAATGCATGCATTGATCCCAAAGGGATCTGCTTGTGCGAGTCCCACGGGATGCCCTTGAGGTGGGCAAGGAGAGCACTCTCCATCAGGGAGCACCTCCAGCTCCGAGATGGTGCAGGGCAGCGTTGTGGGGTGCAGTCACCCCATGGCATGAGGAGGCAGGTACGACCTCTCCCCATTTGCAAGGTTGGCCTTCTGGTGCTAAGCCATGCAAAGAGTTAAAGACTCACCATGTTGCACCTTTCTGGGGTTTTTGTTGTGTTTTTTTTTTAAAAATAAAAATTTAAGCTGCGGTGCACCAATGGCCATGATATGCCTTCTGGAAAGTACCACCTTGGAACAGCCTGCTGACATGCCCCTGCCATGTGTTGGACACTGTGGTTAGCACTTGCTTAGACTCAGAATTTTCCTTCATATTCATCTGGAAAAAACGGGTAATTCTTTCTGACTAAAAAAAATGTGCCTTTCTAGATAAGCCCAATGTTGAGGGCTCCTATTTGGAGGGGCTGTGAAGGGTAACATTGCAGCACTGGAGCTATGTACTGGATTAGACCCTGTAAGACATTTCCTCACATGAGACCTTCTGGTCAAGAGCTGGAAGAAGGTGAACATTAAAAATGCACAGTGCACCCTCTTAAACATGGCAGTGCCTCTCTGTTCTAGATCCTACGGCTGTACCCAAAACAGGACTGCAAGGGAACATCTGGAATTCTCATTTTTCACCTCCCCTATTCATCTTCTCTTTGCCCCCCACGTTCAAAGGTGGCTTTCCACAGGATCTTCTGGGGCCCTCGACCATGTTCATTTTGGACCAGTCCCAACCTCTTAACAGTCTCTTATTCTTTTAATAGCACTTTTTTCTCTCTAAGGGCAGCAGGCACTTTTTTGAGTGGGGAATATTTCTGGGCTTACCCTAATTCTCAGTCCCCAGGTGCATGTCTGTCACTCACCAGTAAATAGTAATACACTAGAACAGGGGCATTCAAAGCAGGGGCAGCAAATGCCACATGAGGTCTGCTCAGGACCCGGCTGCAGCGATTGCTGGTGAGGCAGCGGTGCATGACCCCGCATGCGTGTGCGAGGGAAACGCTCGCTGTTGCAGGATGCTCGGGGCTGCTGCACTTGCTTTCTTCAGCTAACCCTGGGGGGGTGGTGACCCTCACTTGTTGCCTGACTTCACATGTAATGACGTGGGGGGCGGAGGGGGGAGGCTTGCCTCTGAGGAACAGCCAAAAAAGGTGGTGGGAGCCTTGTCTGCAAACACAGCCTGTGCCTGGGGCAAAGCCGGTCACAGACATGCTTTTGCCTAGACATGGGATCATTGCAGGAATAGCGAGAGAAGTTTTGTAGGGCTTGGCTGAAGAAAGTTTTGGAGATGGCAGCAGAAGACGTGCCTCTGGGCGACCAACTTGGTTTTAGGGAATACTGGACTTTGGCCTCTCATTCAAGAAATCAGGCTTCATTGGAGAAATATCTGCCTTTTTCTTTCCAGGCTTGCCTCCTTCCACAAACTGTCTGAAAGCGTGTCTGGCTCGCTGCCCAGGGTGAAAGGGAAAAGGTGGAAAATTGATGTGATCTGTTCTTTGTGGCATCTACCACTCTCCTCAGGATGCTTCCAAAAGCCCTCTTTAACACAGATTTTAAAAGAAAAAATTAAAAAATACAAAACCCCTGCACCGAGTCTAACTGTTTCAAATAACCATAATCTGCAGGGTAGAAGATAAGCAGGATAATTGCTTTACCACAGAGAGTCACTGCAACGCTGCCTTGGGACAAGCAGCAAGGTCAGTGACACAGGGAACATCTCCTGGGTGAGCTGAGGGCTGTCTCCCACGTCCACATCTAGCAAAAGGAACTGCAAACTCGTTTTTACTACCCCTCCATTAGGTTTATAGCTGGCATGTTGGTAAATGGGAGTGTGTGGGGATAGAGACCGCCCAAGCAGGCTGCAAGTCCTGCTTTCAAACCTGGGGACATCAGTGAAGCAGTCCTGTCCAGCTCCTGTGGACCTAGGGTTTGACTCGAGCGGTGACTCCGAGGCACCAGGACTGGCAGGCCTGTTGAACCTTGATGTAAATCAAGTGACATTTTCATTTTTGTTTGTGTGCCAGTGCTGGCACTGTGCTCCCTACCTGCAGGGTGATGGTGTCTGCAGGCCTGCTTTGCTGTCCCTTCTGTCACTTTCTTTCCATGAGCTGCTGACAATTGTGTCCATGTCCTTTCTTGAGCGTATCGGGGCAGGGGGACTGGGGGACCTCATCAGAGGGGTGTCATGCCTGCAAACAGGGGGGCCCATCAAGCCTGCTTTACAACCACTCTCAACTCACAGCCACCGGCAGGCTAAATTTGGAGGTTCTTGGCACTTGCCAATGAAGATAAACCCTAGTGGGATGTGGTGGGTTAAACGTGGCCAGCTGCTTGGCGATGGGAGAGGAGGAGATTTCATCATGCTACAGGTTTTGAGACAGTGATACTTTTCCTGCATTGCAGAAGCAGCAGTGTTTAAAGTGTTAAACCTGTTTTTTGCTTTGAGGGCAGGTTTCTTCTTTCTGTGTGAAAAGATACAGTCTGGGAAACATAATTGCGATCTGTGCTGTGGAAAAGGTGTGTCAGGTGCAAGGAATATGAAGAACAGCCACAGGAGAGGGAGTTCAGCCTTCTGGAACAGAAAGCACAGTGTGTCTTGCAGTCCCAGGTGTGGCTCTACTGAGGCTCCTGGTGTTGCAACAGCAGCAGATGTGGCCAAGTGTGTGTGGTTCATACAGGCAATGTGTGCTTCCACACTACAGCGGAGGCAAATTAACTACTGGGCTCCTCCAAAAACTACTGCTCCGCTTCCCCTCCAGCTTTCCCTCCTCCCAGCTGCATGCATCTGCCTCCTGGTATGACGGTCATCTGCCTGCCACGTAAAGCCCATTTGGCCCTCAATCCTGCCAAAATAGAGTTAGGTGAAGGTTAGTAGTGTAAAAATAAGGGTGGGAAAGGAACTAGGCTGGGGAGTAGGGTCTCAGCTGTCTTCTGCCAGCAGGTTGTAAGTGTGTTCAAGGTGTCTAAGGAAATCACAGGTTGTGTACAGGCATGAAAGCTAAACCTGAGGGAGGAAGAGCTGGAGACACTAGCTGAGATCTGAGGAAGCAGGTGAATGGGAATGGTGCTCTCAGAAATTCCTGTTAGCTTATCAGGGAGTGCTTATAGCACCAGGACGTGCCAGGCTGAAGGATAACTTTCCTCAGCTTGAATGACTTAAACTGAGACTAAGCAAAATGCTAGGTAATATAGGTTAGGAAAAGCCCTGTGGTGGCTTTGAGTTATTTGATTGGGTGGTTATTTTCCACCACAGGGATTTCTCTGATGTGGGGTTGTGACCTGAACCTTCTCTCCTGCCTTTCTCTTCTGGCTATTTCTTCACCAGCTCCCTCTAAAACACTTCTGTTCCTAGGAATGACTCCTACTTTTGGCCATATACCAAGAGAACAAAGGGCCATGAGAATTAGTGGGAAAGGGCTTAGGGACAGCAAAACATGACATTTGAAAGGTTACTTCTGCATTTGATTCTTCATGAATTAGATTTCAGAGAATTGGGAAGTACTGGTGTGTGACAGAAGAGGAACGTATGAACAAGACCACTGAATGCTCTGTTTTATCCATTGGTTTGACAAGGCTTAAAAATATCTGCCTGTTTCCTTGCTGTACTTACGCACTGTGTGTGATGCAATTCGATGGTGGCATTGCCTTGATGCGTGGAGAAGTCCTTCCAGAAGGAGGAGCGGGGAGATGTTGCAAGGACATGGACCGCTGGCCTCCCCGCTTCCGGCTTCACCCTCACCCCGTGCACGTACCCAGACTCTCAGGGCAATGAAGCCTTTGGAGGAGACCACCAAAGACACCACTGTGCTGTGGTTAGCCCTCCTGTGTGTTCCCACAATGGCCCTGGTCTGGCAGAAAGGATGGGCAAGCCCTTGACAGCATTCGCTAGGCAAAGGAAGCTGCTAACTGTGAAACCTCTTGCTCTTAAAACTGATACACCAGTTGAGATCTGGGAGGAGAAGGTCTGTCACTGAGCTGCCAGGTATGTAGCTGCTCAAAGCTGCAAGACAGTGTAAGAGGATCTGGTTTGGGGAAAAAAACCAGACATACTTATTGGTGATATATGTCAGACCACGTGTTGTCAAAAGTCAGTTGAAAGTTAAGAAAATCACAACTCCAGGAAACAGAGAGAGGCATGGGAATAAGGATGCTGCCCCTACTGTAGGTCCAGTACTGCAGTGGTCCATACCCCCCCAAAGACAGTGGCTCTGCACCGCCTGCCAGCAGTCACTTCTGCTTGGGACAGAGGAGAAAATAACACTTGTACTTCCATTCTGTATCAAAGACCCCTCCCCTGTGCTTCACCCCAAACCCTCAGCAGCAGGGGCGCAGAACGGCTTCTTGTTTGACATGGATGTGACAAGGGCATGAGCTCAGGGGTCAGGCTTCATGTCAGAGCAGACATTTTCTGGGTGTGGGAAACGTGTTGGTCTCCGGTCTGTCAAAGCCACTGTCATGCTGGAGTAGCTGGGGAGCTGTAAGAGGCAGAGGAGTGTGAGATCTTTTTTCTTGCTGTTCTTGCATCTGCTTGCACTGGGACTGGTGCTTGGGAAGTGAAATGTTGCTTATCCCGTCCTCAGTCTCCAGAGCCTTCTCATTTTTTTCCACTGAATATCCCTGACATGCCAGCTGCTTTGATATAACCTAGCCATGCGTGGCTTAAGTCGTCTTGGCTGCGATACTGAAACCTGTGAGGCCACTCTTGAACTGACACAAATGTGTCCAGCCATAAACGAGGCTGATATGAGGAACCTGTAGGTGTCTTGTGCTGTGGCCAGGAGGAAGCAAACCAGAAGAGCTGATGGTGCTCCTTGCTGAAAAGGGAGCAGTTGTATGTGAGGGTGGTGGTAGGCGAAAATGAGGGGCAACATAATCCCCAAGCTCAGGAACTGACATGTGAAAACACAGTCCAGTGGTAGGAATTTCTACCGGCAGAGAGGACTGTAGCAAAGGTGATTGCTATCATTAAGAAACCAAGGCTGGAGAGGTATGTGAGGTGGGATCTCCAAGCAGCCAGCTAGCCTGACATCCCTAAATGGGAAATGAGATAAAGTGCAAAATGAGTTTGCCAAGGCTATCTCATGCCAGGCTATCGTAGTATGTTTATTTTGATAAGATAATTGACTGTGTAGACAGAAGACTTCAGAAAGGCAGTCCTTACAGTGCTACAGGCAAAGCCATTAAGCTGGAGAAACAGGGGATTAATGTGAGTGTTGTAAGGGTTTACCTAAAGAAAGGATGTCAGGAGGTTGTGCCTCAAGGGAAGTGAGCAGGGTGGAAGGGGTTTATTAATGATGCTCCTCAAAGGGGAGATCTTGTTTACCCAGCAGGAAAACAAGCTCTAATCACATTCAGTCAGATTTGAAGGGCTAGTCACTGCAGAGATTGCTCAGGCTACAGCACAAGAAGAGCTGATGGCACCAAGGGCTGGAATAGGGGGAACAGGATGAAAGTCAGCAGCACAAAGTGCAAGCTTGTGCATGCAGAGAATTGCTGTAAGATGTTTTGCTCCAAGCTTGTCCCCTGCCATTTAGAAACTACAGAAGGAGGGGAGTTTTGATTGTTTGATGCTGAGTTCTCACCATAATGTAGCCAAGAAAAAGAAGAAGTTGACCACAGATGAGATCTCCCCAGCTGGTTTAAAGGCACTGTTGGGTGGCTATGGAGGCGCAGGGCACCTGCAGTGGGCATGCAGAGGGTGGCTCTGGGCAGCCGTGCCAGGCTGACAGAGGACAGGGCAGAGGGGACCAGGATGGGAAGAGAGCCCGCTATGCAGGGAGAGACCAAACCAGCATGGCCAGCGCCCAGAGGTGTGCAGGAGCATGGCTGCTGGGTGGGAGAAACTCCATGGCAGTGACAACAGGGTGCTGATGCTGGAAAATGCACAGTGCCAGTGCCTCACCAGGGTGTGGGGGCAGCAAGTCCAAGCCTGTGCCTCTCTACGAGCCCACTGCAAAGCCACACTCACCCGACAGGGTTGGCGATGCCGGGTGTCCGCTGCTCAGTGTGCCACCTTACCCTGGGGCAAATATTTCCCATGGTAGCAGGGACAGGGCTGAGTGCTCGGGAGAGCTCTTCCAGACATGTTTGCTTCAGATTTATTTCCAAAGGCAATCCTAGGGTTGCTGGTGGTGCTTGCAACCTTCTAAAATTCCTCACCGTAGTGCAGCCTTCTGAAGGTTGCGAACTTCTGAAAGCCAGGGCTTGTCTGTGGGATGCCGGAGAGGGAACCTGCGTGTATATGGGCATGGGAAGCACACCTGCCGAACAGGCCGAACACAGCCCCTGTGCTGTGGGATTGCTTTGTGTCTTCTCATGGCTTTTCATGAGCACATTTAGATCCCGGGCCTCGCATCAGTCTTCATCCTCTGCCTGTGCCCTAAGTGGAAGACAAGATATATTGATGGAGGAGCTGAATTCCACAGGCAGGCTGCCCTGAGCCTCACAACGAGTGGATGGTGCCTATGAAGGAAGGCACAACCAAGTAAAAGGTACCCGTGCCCCAGAGGTCCAAGGGTTTCCATCAAAAAAGTGTGATACCCATGTAATGGGGGATGTCCCATGGCTTGCACTTACAGAAAATCACTCTTTTTTAGGTTCGAAGGGAAAAGAAAGAAACCAAAGCTGGACACCACATTTAGGCTTGAGGTTCAAATGTTTTCAGGTTTGGTTCTTGTTTTAGTCTTTGGGGGCTTTTGCTTTTGTTTGTTTTCTCCTGAACTCCCCCTCCCACCTTCAAATGTCAACCTGTCAGGTTTCTGGAATTGAGTCCTTTTGAGCTTTGCTTCCTGAAAGCCCTGAATTTGCACTTCCCGTGTTGCCATCTGATTTGTGTGTACACTAGAGTGAGCTACGTCTGTGGATGCATCCACAGCAAGGACAGATACATAGCTGTCTCTGAATAAACAAATCTGCCAAAAAATGTTGTGTTTGGCAAAAAAACTGCTCCAATGTGAGGAGGGGCCAGTCCGTAGGTTGCCAGCACAACCTTGTTACAGATGGAGGTTTTGGAGGCTTTATGTAGTGATCCCTCTACTGAGCACATGTAAATTGAAACCAGCTAATGCTTTTTAACACATATGGGCATATTTTTTCAAAGGATTGGAAAAAACAGGGGCCATGACAATGCTCTTCTGACCAATGAATTTCTTATTTCAATGCAGAAACAAGCCAAAGCCTGGTGAGGATATACAGACACAACCTCAGCACGAGGGAAAAAAGCTTATTATTTTCTTACTGTTAGTCTTTTCTTTTTTTTGGTGTATATTTTTAATATAAGATTTCATATTTATATATAAAATTTCATCCCGGCAGAGCTAATGCCTTTAAAATGAAGCCTAACCACAACCAAAGCAGAGGATAACAATGCCTAGCAGCACTGATTACAGGTAGTGCTTTCAGCCCTGCTTTTAATAGAGGGTATAATTCTGCTCTTCAGGCATGAATCCTGTTGAAATCAGCGTTGCATTATATACACAAATATGTGTCAGAATAGTATTCACACTTGCAAACACTGTTCTTGTCCATATGGGGAAATTGCAGGTAGGAAGCTGGGCTGTGAGGTAGCAGCATGCTCACTGATTCTCATTAACTCCTCATTTACATGCTCTTAGTGGGCACTGAGTGTGATTTCCCTTACTCCACTCTCAAAGACAGGAGAGGTCCGAACACAATGGTTTGGGTGACATTATATACGACAGTTGGAGCTGATTTAATGCCCAGCTTTTGCCAACAGGGACCTGTCGCTTCTCTTTGTCCTCAGCCCACCAGATCCCACTGCTCATGCTGGTTCTTGGGCTCATCTGATATTCCAGTGAATTGGTGCAACTCACAAAGATGGCCAAGAAAAGCAAGTTTATTTAATTTTTTTCTTTGCTGGGTTAGCATGTTGAACCAGATTCCAAGAGGGCACTGAGGGATAAATGTTCCAGGGTGAGATTTGTCCCTCTCTCTGATCATCCATATGGAAGTAATTCTCGGGATTTTTGCAAGCCTGTGTTTTAGAAACCAAGCACCATGCGAATCAACTGTGGATTACTAAAATCAAAACAACATTCTGACAAGCAAAACCCACTTACAGGTTGTCAGCCCTTAGTCGTATTGACAGATTCCTCAAGTTGTCAGGACAGATGCCCAGCAGACCTCATGTAGAAGGTAGATCTAAAGAGCTGCTTCTCAAACATGCTACTTCATACCTTGATTCACTCCTTTTACACATGCATTTTCATAGCCACATGTCATCGGGTTGAAACACATGCTTAAACATTTACTTGCTTGTGTTTGCACTGTGCCAGTTTCTCATTGTCACTGTGCTTTTATGATTAGGACAGCTTGAACTTCATGGACCTCTACAAAGCCTCTAGGACTGAAGTCCTTAGACCTCACCTCCATGTGGTGCACTCTGAAGCTGACTCAGAGGCTTACGCCTTTTTCCCCAGTGAATGCAAGGGCAGTCTCTGTTCCCCAGGTAACACAGAGCAATACTGTCCTGTCTGGATAAGAACCAGATTGAAAATCATCTTCCCCATGATGCAGTGGCTTGTGCCAAATAGCAAAGTGCCTGATTAGGCAGGCTGTCCAGGGACCCGGCTGTCCTCAGCTGCACTCTGGCACTGCTGATGCCCGGAGCAGGGAGCGCAGATGCCCTGCCTGCAGGGAGAGGCAGGGCTCCAGCAGCCCTCAGAGGTCAGGCAGGTCCCTTTTCAATGCTTGCCCATTGCTGCATTTAAATCTCTTCCATGTAATAGCACAAAAAAATTAATATACAGCCCAGGATGTACTACCAGGTGCTACGTTTCAGTGGTGTCTACCTGATCGCCTGCCGGGTGTGGCAGCCAGCGGCGTTGTCCCTGCTCTCTGTCCCGGGGCCACAGTGAAGGTAGTCAGGACAAGGACATCTCAGCCACAGTCATACCCCCACAGAGCTGCCGTGCCCTGCCAGCCTAAGCTGCTTGTGAAAACAGGACCAAGGCTTTCAGTCCCTTACGAGCCAGAAGAAGCCTAAGATGCAACCAGCACAAATACTAACCTATAGCACAGCCAGCAACAGAGTCTGAGCCACCCATGTGCTGAAATAGCTGGCGCGAATGTTAAAAAAAAATAAAAATCGGCTCGTGTCTTCTAGTAGCCATGCCTGCTGCTGCCAAGAGCTGTGACTCCCTGGCAGGGAGGGCTGGCACAGCCATTGCAGGCAGCACAGCCTGCTTTATTGAGGAGAACCAGCGTATCTGCTGCTTTGTCTTCACACACTGGGGTGGAAACCATGGGGGATTGCTTCTTCTTTACAAGGAGAAGAACCACCCCTTGTGCAAGGCAAGAGCTTGCAGGAACTAGCCTGGGGTGTGGGGTGGTGGATGAAGGCAACTGTGGGCACCATCTTGCATGCTGTGGGGCAGAGACCTGCTCACTATTTGCTGCGTGGACCATGTGAGCATGCTGGGCTCTTCTGCATGGTGGTTACAAAACCAGTGATGCCTCACAACAACAAAGTACAGTGATCGAGTGGGTCCCATACAGCAGTTTGCTGTGGGGTAGTTGAAGAAGGTTAATCCCAGATTATTAAGGCAACTTTGTTTTGGCAAGAAGCCCTGGTGCTTTGAGCAGTGAAAGTCAAATATCCACACAGTAATCAGGCCGAAGTTACACTTGCCAGACAATGTGGGTGCATTTTGCATTTAGCTTACTTGAATTAATTTCCCACATTTCTCCTTCTCTGTTTCTGAGTTCAAACCATTTTTTAACTTTATTCGTCACTCCTGATTTACCATAGCACAGCAGACATACTACCTGTGCTTTCTAATGCACCATGTCACCAAAGCACATTATCTGTCTGTGCATGGCCAGTCCAGTTGCCAAGCAGTGCTGCCTGCCCTGGGTATTGCTGGACTCTGTTCCCAGCCGGGCACTGTGCTTGTTGTACCTGTCCCATCCTCAGCACATTTTGATAGCAGTGACTCTCTGCCTTCAGATTACTGAGATAAGGAATCTGTGGAAACAGAATCTGTCTGCTAGCTTGGATGTTAAATGATTGTGAAGCTGTTAGCCCTCTGAAAGGCCTGCGACAGCATACAAACCACTTGAAGGCCAGAGGACCGCTGATCTTCAGAGCATACATCACACTGGAGAGGCTGCAGAACAATGGTGCATCAAGCCCAGCACACTCTACAGGGGTAAACACTGGGTCTGAGCCCATCTCCCTGGTTTAAAATGTCTTTCAGAGGTCCGGTGAGGACTTCCTTGGGCCCAGCATGGTGGAGGAGCACAGTACCTAGGGGGTGATGCCAGGGGAGGGGTCCCCAGCAAACATGTGCGACCTTTGCTGAACACAGGGAGAGGGCTGAGCCCAGCAGGGGAACGCTGCCTGAGGATTCTTCCTTCAGTTGGCCTCAGCACCAGTGCACCACAAACACCAAACCACTTGAAGTGTGCCGTCACCCAGCAGCATCTTTGGATGAAATTAGTTTTGAGACCTCTCACCAAAGGGTCTAGGACATGAGAGGGGCAGGCTCCCTCCCATGCTCTGAGGGGCCAGTACCATCTGTTCTGACATGCTCAAAGTAGGTTGCACAAGTGAAACCTGCCCTTGTTTCCTGAAAGTCATCTTTTTTTTTTTCTTTTTTTTTTTTTTTCCTGTAAACAAGACTATACTTGAGTTCTAATCTGTGCTGAGATGAAGCATTTAACTTCACAACTTGCCAGCTTTACAGTCTGAAGGTTGGGGACAGCTAGGAGGAAAAACGAGAACAAGAAATCTCCTGAGCTGTGGGGTTTCTGTTATTGTTATTTCCCTCTCTAAGATGAAAGTGATTTTCTGTAACTCGAAACTGTTGGATTTTTCCTCTTTCCCCACAGAGTTTTTTTTCTTTTGCTATTGACATTGCATAGGAGACAGTCTATCTTTGAACGGCTGAACTTCTCAGGACACTGGGACCTCTTTGGTAAGACTGCCTTCTGCCCTTCTCTTACAGGAAAAGAAGAAAAGCTGTCATTTACTCCCATTCATGAAGAGATGAGTGTTATCAGCCAAATTCAGTTCAATGCTCCATATATCTTGCATTCCACATGCTGGTATTAGAACCATTGAATGCTGGCTCTAGGACAAGAGGAAATAGGCTCAAGTTGTGCCAGGGGAGGTTTAGACGGGTTATCAGGAAAAATTTCTTCACCAAAAGGGTTGTTAAGCACTGGAACAGGCTGCCCAAGGAAATGGTTGAGACTTTATCCCTGGAGGTATTTAAAAGATGTGTAGATGTGGTGTTTAGAGACATGGTTTAGTGGTGGACTTGGCAGCGTTAGGTTAACAGTTGGACTCGATGATCTTAAAGGTCTTTTCCAACCTAAATAATTGTATAATTCTATGAAAAATCTTCCTAAAAATGTTACTCTGCTTTGCAATGGGATCATTTGTCCGACAAACATGTTTTTAGGGCACTTGAGCAACCATCTTTTAGTGATGTACATCTCTGGACAGACATCTTGGATACTTCCCATTCAACCTGGACATTCTTGTATTAAAAGTATGCGGATGTGCTTTTAGTTCAGATTAACACATTTGGGAATGTCCATTCACATTAAAAACGATAAAAAGGATCCCAGTTCTGTAGGAGGGAATGTGGTTATGAATCCTCACCAGAGAGTAGGTGTTGTGTTTTGTTTTTCAGTATTTAGCCAGTTCTGCCCTTTCTGATATTTCTCTGAGATGTTGACTGAGAAATAGGGGGAGGTTGTTGGGGTTCTTTTGTTTTTACCAATTACTAAATGTTCAAAATAATGATGTTTGACTGTGCTGGAAGTACGTTTCTGCAGCAGTGGCTCTGCCATTTGGAAAAAGTTGGTGATGTCAGTGGGTCTACAGGAGAAATCTAGCAGCAATATATTTGAAGTCTTCCCTTTGAGTGGAAAGGATTTCTACCACAAGTGCTGATTAGTGAAATTAATTTCCTATACAAGCACATACGCTGCAAAATTTCACTTGTCTTTTCTGCTTTTTTCCTAATGGTTTTGTGTGACAGCAAAGCAAAAATGTGGGGTGTGTGATGCTCTTGCACCTTCCTCTTTTCCACAGTAGTTGTTTTTAATAGAATTTTAAGGCCCTTTCTTATTAAATCCAAGCTTCCCTTTTCAGGCTACAATGCTTCTTCTACCCATTTAAACCTGTTTCTGGAGCACATATAGGTGAAATGCTGAAGGCTATTAAAGTGCATGAGAAAACTTATTCCTGTGGGGATTTTGCTGTGAATTAGTGGCTTATATTACCCGCTACAGTGCTCATAGAAAGGAAGGAGTCTGTTCTGAACTGTGACTTCAATATGTCTGAGTCCTTCAACTTTGTTAGCATCCTAAGTATGCGTAATACCTCTTCCCTTGAAGAGATGGCTTCTGAGAATCAAGAATGTGTACTTAGGGAAGCTTTAAGTGATGGAAAAATTATGACTTCTACTTCTGATCAAAGCAGAACAAAGCACTTGTCCACTACACTCTCTCTGTTATTGCAGTCTCCTTGCAATCAGGGAGCTCTCCGAAGGAGAAGATACCAAAAGCCATGACACCTAGAAAAAGAAAAGGAGATCTGGCAGAGAATAGCATCTGTGAGTTCAGCTGTCTCTCTAAAATCTAGGCAGCCTTAATGAAGCTATCAGCTTCTCCAGGTTCCTCTGTGGGTAAGAAGGGGTTTTGATGCCTCCTTGCTACGGACTGGCAGCTGATGAGTTCAGTTGCTTTCCCTGGGACAGATGGGGTTAAACCCAGAGGAAGAAATGCAGATGTGGATGTAACAGGCTGGAGTTTCATTCTAGTTGTAATATTCTAATGACAGAAATATTTTTAAAAAATTAAAATCTTGAATTTAAAATGAAAGTGAGATGATAAACTGTACAACTATAACAGGGTTGCCCGTAACTCCATAATGCTTCAGGGTACATGATTAGACCAGGAGTAGAAAATGCATGGACCCATCTGACTTGCAGAGAGGCAGTCCCTAGCCTGAGAGCTCGGACTGTGATAATGACTATAGTACTGATATTTTTGTCTTCTCTGAGTACCATGAAAACACTTGTATGTAAACACATGGTCCTACTGTCATCTGCATTTGCAAACCATGCCAGTGGTCCTGTTAGAAAATGTATGCCTAGAGTACAAATGTACAAGATTTAAATCACAGCCCAAATCACAAAGCACGTGCATTAGAAATCCTGCAATGGAGAGACAGAGTCCCACTCTGAGTCAACAGCAAACTCCTCTCCATCATTTCATATAGAATCATCTTTTTCTCTACAGAAAAGTTGTAACCTGTTCGTGTTGGAGTATCTAATTTCTCTATACAATACCACCTGGTTAATTATGTCGCAATAAAACTGATTTGTATTACGATGAATTCACTTCTACGTCAATCTGTCTAATCCAATTCAGGAAAGATAAACTGAAGAACTGGAGCAACATAGTGGCAATCATTTCTGATAAAAAGGATGCATTTGCTTTAAATCAGAGTAATTAAAATCATCAAGCCAGAAATCTGAATTTAAATGAATGATTTTAATCTTGGTTTGCATTTGCACTTTATTTTTTTCCTTGAAGAAAATCAGGTTTTCATTGGTGTGTAGCCCTCTCACTGTGATTATTACAGCTAAATATAACCCCTTACACTATACCAGGGTTTGTTTTATTTCGCAGGAGGGTGTGCAGTATCTGTGCAAATCTACATCACGTACATGTATTTACTCCCTCGGGCTCTTATTTACTAAGTGGTTTGTTCTTCTCTTAGGATTTGCTTCAGACTGGTTTTGTCTGACTGCTCGGGTTGGTGTGGGCTCTGCTCTTCCAGGCTGTAGAGCAAGAAGGACCCCTGCCTTTTCCCTGCCCCGTCTGGAGCCGGGGTGAGCCGGGGAGTGGGAGGAAGGGGCTGAGGGTGAGCAGTGGGTGCCTCCTGGAGGAGGGGGACCGGGTGCTGGGAAGGCAAGCGCTCCCTCCGCCTCTCCTGCCAGTGCCGGTGGATGCTCTCTGGAGCCCGTTTGGTCCCGGTGGCGCGTCCGGGGGTCCGGGGGCTGCTCCCTGCCCGGGTGTTTGGCCATGATGGCCAACACATGCAGCTTAAGCGGTCTTTGTTAAATTTTCATCATGTAACTGAACTTGATGGATTATATCCAGCTGGGCCTGAAATGATGCTGTGGGGTTTTTAATTTCAAATACAGTTTTATAGGATTATTCCCCACATAGCATCAGGCGCTTAACTTAGTTGCCTTTCAAACTCCAACTTGAAAAGTCCGACCGGTGCCAGCGCTGCCCAACACTTACGCTTGTCACCCACCGCTTGCGGGCAGGGCCCTTTTCTGCCCCCTCAGCCCAAAACCTTCCTGCCCCCACCTTGCTGGAGGCACATCCAAACCGGCACCGAGGGGCGAAGGTGGCAGCCATGCCCGTCGCTGGGCGCCGGGGACAGCGGGCGCTGCAGCCTTACGCACGCCCCATGAGGAAGTCGTGGGCGGGTGTGAGGCGACTTATGAGGCCGAGCACCCTCCCGCTGCCCAGCCTTCCTCCTGCACCCCGGCAGGGAGTCAGCGTCTCTGTGGCAGGAGCTGGGCGCCCATGGCCTGGCACTGAGCCCCCTGCCTCCTCCCTGCCTCCTCCCTGCCTCAGGGCCACGCACCCAGGGAAGCCACAGGTACTCCAGGGCTCCAGGGAGGGAGGTGGGGCGGGCTGGGCTTGTGCTTATGGTTTTTTGGGGCAGCAGCGGGCAGGAAGGAGAGGGGCACAGCAGCGAGTGCTGTGGCTCCTCGGGCGCCGTTCCCCTAACCGTGTCCCCCTCTCCTTCCGGCCCAGGAGCTACAGGAAGATGGCAGGCCTGCCCGCCGCCCCGCCGGCGTTGAGGAGGTGGCTGGGGTTCGGGCTCTTCGTGCTGCTCTGCCTTAGTTTAGGTAAGCAGGAGCGGCCGGCGTGGGAGTTTGGGAGGGGGGTGTGCTGGGCCCGAGCAGGCTGCAGCACCCGTGTGCCGGTCGGCAAAGAACGGTGGCTCTCAGGGCGCTTGTTCTGGTGTCTTCTGCCAGGGCTGAGGCTGGGCCAGGGTTTGGGGTGGCTGGCTCTGATAACTGTGGTGGTGAGCGCTGAGGACCCGTGAGCTGGCTCCCAGAGGGGCAAGGTGGTCACCCATCCCAGCTGGGGTGAGAGGAAAGAGGGTGTTTCTGGCGCAGCTGACGTCTGTGGGGAGCCTGTGGCGCAGCCCCTCAGGCTTCGGCTTCAGTGGCGGTGTGGTTTCTGCAGTTTTTGGGATGGCTGACACTGAGCACGCAGTGGGGAAGACAGGGCAGGGCGGAGGGGTCTCGACCGCCTGGGCAGCACAGCACACAGCAAGTGCTTTTCTCCAACAACGCAAGTCCCCGTCAGAGGACTGCAAGGGCTGTCCCCCGTCCTTCTCCAAGGACCTGCTTCAAAGCTCACTGGAGTCCACAGGTCCCTCCTAACCTCAAGAGGCTTGGGATGAGTCTTCTCAGCTGTGTGAAATGTTAATCTTGAAACCACACAAAACTTACTTCTGAGCTGGGGTTCATTGTGGGTGCAAAATAAGTTGTGCTTATTGGCAATTTGAGTGTTTCATCGCAGCTAATGATACTCTAGAGCAAACCTGGGCTGAACTGAGCCTTTGATTAAAGATCGAGTGATGCAAAATTAGGAGGTTTTCATGCTGATGTTGTGAAACTGGGAGATATTTGATGCTGAGTCTCATTTTGAGTTTCAGTCTCAGAATCTTAAAACAAAACTCAGAGAATTTAACAGGGATTGAATCGCAGAGCTCACTTGTAAAGAAAGCAACCACCTCAAATGCCGCTCATGAGATCTCTGCTCTCCTGTTTTCCCCTGCACTCCTTCCCCAACCTCTGTGCTTGTGAAGCACGTGTCAAGCACGGATGTATTTTGCCCGTGCAGCAATGGGCAAACAATTTATCATGTGCAGAACTGTTTCTGTCTCCGTACTTTAAGAGCTTGTGGTATGTTATTAATGTAATTACGAGCATGTGGTAGTTCACCAGTTGTGCAGTTTGTCTAAAAAGGATGCTGATTCCAAGGCCAAAGATGGGCAATACTCGGACATACAGTCTGATGCATGCTATCCAGTACTAGAAATAGGAGTTTGATAATAGAAAACTAGATGTTCCTATAGTTGTGCTTTTTTCAATATGATTTACTAAGGGAATGATAGTTTATCCTGCTTTCCATCTCTCCATCTGTCTTAGGCTCCTGCTTGTAACTTTCAAATCCTCTGCCCAGTTTCAACCAAATTTGACAGGACGCAGAGCTGGCAGAGATGTGGCGTCCTTGCCCGCTACATGGAAGCCACTGGCTAGCCACAAGTGGCACCCAAACAGCCAGAGCACGTGCTGCCCCTCCTCCTGCCCAGCCAACAGGAAGGGCAGGAGCCATCTGCGAGGGGGCTGTATGGAACATGGTGGCACCAAGGAATTGGGAATGGGCTGGGAGGTGTGGAAAGAGGTGTCCGGGCTGGGAAACGCAAGGCACAAATTCATAGGCCAGCAGGATTTGGTCATCCTCTTGCTGAGAAGACTTGCTTCTCCAAATCTGATCAATTACAAAATTACAGGGTTTAATTCTGCAAGAAGCAAAGTGGGGAAAAAAAGCTGTTTTAAAAGCATTATGTCAACTTTTGGGGCACAGTTGTTAGATGCTTCCCACACAATGAGTCTGTGGAAGTCCTGGTGCCTCAGGAGCAGGTTGCTTGGCAGACTGGTAAGAACATCACAGCCGATGCACTTCCTTTTCTCTCTCTGTATGCGTGCGCACATCCCCTGCCACCGTTCTCTCCAAAAAAAGGTATTCCTATGTTAGTGACCCCTGAAAATACATGGTACGGTACCCACAAAGGAGTGGTTCTAAAAGCTTTACTGAGACTTGTAGCTGATGCCTTCCCGAGGTCTCCCACAGGGACCACAAGGACCCACTTCTGACCTTGTCGTGGCAAAATGGTGAAGCCCTGGGAGTCTGCCATCGCCCTGCCAGTGACTTCCCACACGTTGTTAAGCGAGTCACCATGGCCAGCGTTTACAGAACTGACACCGTGTGGGACTGCTCATGACCACATCAAGGCACAGTCAAAGCCAGCACCGAGAGCCGGTGGCTACATCTTGCGTCCTTGGGTTTAGCCCAGGTGTCCTGGTGCTTGCACAGCTCCGTGCCGTAGTGCTCGAAAGGTCAGGGATGAGAGCAGGTGCTCTCCTCCACCCTGTGTGAGTAAAATAGTAGGGAATGCCAGGCTGAACTTTTACATTGTAGCAATAGAAGGCATTAATGGCGGGCTTAAAAAGGATGATTTGAAAGTTGTATTTCATAGGAAATCATGTATGCCCAAGCTACATAGATACATTTGTTTCCCCTTGAATTGAATTTTGCTGCTCTGAGGTTCTCCTGACATGACCCGCTGAAATGCCGGCGTGATTCAGAGTTGTTTCTGAGATGTCATCTGCTGCTGGAGACACTGATGTGCATGAACACCCTGCTGTCTCAGCACAGTGGAAAAGTGGCAGAACAGCCTTGGTTACAGCACAAATGTATTTAGTCTGAATGCATTGCTGGTATCCCCATGGGCTTGTTTTTCTCCTGCTGTTGCACCTTCACACCTACTTACAAATTGCAGGATGTTCTCAGTCCCAGTTTGTTATACTAGGAAAATGTTGCTAGAAGTCGCTCAGTATGGCTTTTCCCTGCCTTGTGTGCAAACATGGTGTAGGCACTGATTGCAGGGACCCAGCAAGCCTGGCTTTGTGTCCATGGAGTATTCCTTTTAAGCTTCCCTGGAGTCTGTTCTTCCGACTGGGGACTGCCTAGTTCTTGGTTTCTTCCCAATGGTGAAATTTTTTGGGAAGTTTTGAGGAAAATCCCTAAAGCTTTTCTGAGATATTGGAGAGTTGAGGGTGGGGGGAATATCCACTTCCCTCCGCATTGCAAGCAAGCGCTGGCTCACAAGTAACTCAGTCTGGGAATCCCCTCTCACATGTTACTGCCAATAAAGAGCTCGGAGCGGAGCTGGGTTTCAGAAAGGGACAAAGAAGGTTGAGAACGAGAAAGATTTCCTGTTTCATGGGCACCCCCAAGTATTGAGCATTTAGCAATGAGCTTTAGGTGCTTGGCATCTAATTTCCGTGCCAGCACCGGTACTGGTTGTGCCTAGGTCAGATTTCATGGTGGAGATGGCAGAAATTTTTCTTTACATACTGGATTTGCCCATTTGATCACTGGATGCAAATTGAGTTTCTATCTTATTGCTCTTGCTACCTTCGGCTGTTCTTTAAATTTACTTTTTCGGATGAGTTTCTGTCTCCTACTGTTCCAGACACGCAGAAAAGAAATGTCTTTGGTTCAAAAACAAGAGCAGAGGAACTAAGGAACTCCTTTTTCTGTCTATGTCTCTTTCTATCCAGAGTGAAACCTGCTGTACCAGCTTGTCTGGAGAAAGAGAAACCCAACTTAAGGCTCCTGCTTTTACTTATAGACTTGGTTTTACTTCTTCTGATGTGTTTTTTTTTTTTTAAATAATTCTTTAGAAAAAAAAGACAGAAAATTAGACATAGACAAGCTACGTTCTTACACAGTCAAAATACAGTTATACGCCTGCATACTGAGTTTGTAAAGCTGCTGGTCAAACATTCCTTTCACCCACATTGTCTCCTTTTTGCAGTTAGATCATAACGAAGCCAGATAACTCCGGTGAGCTCACATTACTCTAAAGGCAACAGCTTTTTTGCATTTCTTGAAACACTGAGACATTTGTAACCTTTTTGCAATGCGAATGTCAGATATTGACATTCCTGCATTTAAACATGCAAAGTTTGGGGCTGAAGTTTTTATGCACTTTGGTAGGTTACCAGCAGAAGTTGCCACTCTGTATGCCCTCGACACCTTTCCTGCTCATTGCTGCCTCAATTCTGAGTTACAAGTGTGGTTTAATGGGTGTAATTAATCTGACATAAATGAAGGCTGCCATTTACAGAGTTATCCCCCTGCCTCGCTTGTAATGAGTTAGTTTTCTGCAGGGGTCAGCCCACTCTCTTCAGTGCCAGTTTGCTTTTACACCCAACGCTGTGTACCCCAGAGAGGGATGTGCAGACAGGCTGCAAAGCTGAGGGGGCCAAACAGGTCATTGCCACCAAAAGGTGCAATCCTGCTCCTCTCTCCTTGGCTTCTGGCTGTGTGATCCCCCTTGCCTTTGTGCTAGTTCTGGTATGTGCCAGATCCTTGGATGACCTAATTTGCCTTCCAGGTTAGCAGAAAGTTTCTTTTTTTCCCCCTTGGTTTACACCAATGTGGCATATTGAACCAGCCTCTGGAGAGTCCTGCAAGGAAAGCAGTGGGAGCACGTGGGGTTAGAAGGGAAAGGGGAGACAGATCCCCCCTGCTTGTGTGGGGAAGTCATGAGATCAGTGCCAGTTTGACATCTGGCTGCACCCCAAGGTTGTGCCAAGCTGGAGGAGAATTTTTGTGTTCAGAGAAACTCTCCTTCCTTTTAAACATGTGTTTCATAATATAAGCGCTGTGCACATGTAGATGTGGTATTTTTCATGAGGTGGCAAGGCAAGTGTGCTGAACGCAGTGAAGTCTCTTTGCTTGGCGAAAGGAGGTCGGTATTTAAAAACAAAATAGATGAACTTTGTTTAATGGTAACTGTTCTGTCCCCTTGGAGGGACATCACCATCAGGAGTCTCAGGAGGTCATTTGAGAATATGTAAATTTTTCCCAATGTGGAAATGCCACAGGCTTTGCTTCTGCTTTTTCACTATTATGCTTTTAAAATATCATTGGTCCCAGGGGACTCCCTGGCTGAAAATAAAAGTGCTGACTGCTGGCTAATGGTGGCATCTCTAGCCATACTGCGCTCAGAAGATGTTCACCTTTTGGCAAGCGCAGAATGCTACCGTATCATATAAAAAGTTGTTAGAAAAGACCATCGAGGCAGGTGTCTCTGTGCACTGCTGCTCCCACCATAGTAGGGACTCTCCTGCGTAGTTTTAAATGCCCAGCAGGCAAGAATTTCACCCCTGCACTGGGGGAAGTGCTTCAGTCTGACCAGACCTCGCTGTCAGATGCTGCTTCCTACCCCCCGAGAGAGCCCCTTCCCGGGGCTGCCCTGCCCTGCGATGCTCCCAGCCAGTGCCTCCAGCCGCCCCTGCCCCAGCCTCTCATTTCACTCCCTCTGTAGCTTTTGCACCTTTCAGACACCTCGGGACTGCTTTGGTCTTATTTTCTTAGTCATCCTTCAGTTAATTACCATTCGCCATGCTGCACTCTTATATAGAGCTGTTTAATCTCTCCTCCAGCCAGTCCTCCTGCTGCAGGGTTATTGTCAAGGTTGTCATCTGCAGAGCATTCGTGAGTTAGTGCCTGAGCAGGAACCAGGTTTTTATAACAGGATAATGGCTGGCAGGCCTTAGCATTGTTAGCTGCACTGGTGAATATTACTATGGCTGTGGGCAAGTACTTTAGAAGCAAAAAAATATAAAAAATCGTAATTTTTCTAATCTTGAGTGGGCATAATTGAGAGGTATCATACTTGATTTTCTTGGTTACTGGGCACTTTCTATTACTTTCAGTAGTGGGCTGGCTACTTGGGGAGCACATGAGGCAGTGAGATTTAGCAAGCACTGAAAAAAACTGTGGCCTTAAGCAGTGGGGAGGACCTCAACTTCAAAAACTGTGCTGCGAGGACAGCAGTATGCATGGTAGTGGTACTGGAGGAATTAGGAAAATTATCTGAGAACATCTTCAGCTGGGAGTTAAATATAGAGGAAGTACAAAGTGATCCAGTCAGCGAGAGACAGAGTCTGCAGGGGAAAAAATTAACAAATTTATTTTTGTCTTTGTGTGCGACAAATCTCCCCCAAAGGCCTGTCTTACACAACTGCCACATCTTGTTTCTGCCCCCAAATTGGGAAATCATAAGAGTGCTAAGCCAGTTGCAGGAATTTGATTTCAAAAGGAACTAAAATATACAAATCCTCTGAGGACATCCAGATTTAGTGTCCCCCCTGCCCTTTTTTATTCTAGTGGGGTCACCACTCCATGTGCTGGAAACAGAGAAGGGGGAAGGTTCAGAAAGACTCTTCCCTTTGCTCCTTTCCCTAAGTCAAAGACGTTCTTGTCCTTCTGTCCCCATCGCAGGTGTCCCTGCCAGTATGCAGCACAGGATATAAGCAAGCAGTCCTTCCTCTCCTCCCGAGCAACACCCATGTGGAGGGCTTAGCAGGAAAGGGGAAGATCTTAAGACATGATGTAGTCCCCATCTCACCCCAAGTACTTTGGCATCTCATCTCCAGCTCTGTGCTTGGACCTGACCTCCTGGCTAGTGCCAAGATTAGAAATTTGCCAACTGACTTGTGAAGAGTTGTGATCTTACTCATGTTATAAACAAAGCAGACTGGACATACCCAGGCAGTGGGCTTGTCCCAGCCAGGGCAGCGGTGACTCAGAAGGCAGTAGATCTTTATCTGAAGAAGTACAGAAACATGGGCTGGAGCAAGAGGGAGGGGTACTGGCTGGCTGCAGCAAGTCCCTTTACCAAAATATTTCAGATTGCCTTTCTTCTTCTCAGTTGCTAACTGCAGATCGTGGAACTTTTTCATGATTAATGGAGTTTCTTTCCCTTTGAAACCAGGTTTTTGACAGAGTCATGGCTCAGTAATGGCACTTCTTTTCATTCCCCATCTGGCTGGGTTGCCTTGCTGGTTTCGTGGCAAAAAGGCAATCAGGGTCTTGTGAAATCTGCTTTCTGGTGAGCAGCGATTAAGACTGGAGAAAGCAGAGCATTCGGTCTGCAACCTGCAAAGGAAACCACAGTTGTACAGAGGGCTTCAGCAGGAGTACTGCATGCTGAAGAAACTGGGCCCACATTGGAAACCAACATGTGTTGGGAGTGCCCTGTGAACCACTCTAAAATGAGTGTTACCTACAGTACATCCCTGCTTATCAAAGTATGCTCAGGGAGACAAATGAGATTGATAATTTCATTTGTCATCAACAGGGCCTCGAGTTAGTGCACTGCTGGAAGAAAAATGAGATTAGTGCACACCCACAAAGATGGGCTGTCTTTCTGTCTATAAATGCAGGAAGGTGTCCTCTGGTTTTCACAGCCGCTTCATGACTTCAAGGATTTCTTCACTAAAGGCTTTGCAGATGAAACAAAACAGCACTAAAATGGAATGTAGGCTGCTGAAGGAGTCAGGCACCAAAACACCATGAGGATGTTATAATCATTGCCAAATCAAGCCGGTATAGAGCTGGGCAAAGCAAGGTTACTGTTTTGTTTAGGAGGAATGTGGCAATGTGAAGACGGGAAGTGCATAAAGCCACGTAAGGGGTGCTGAGCCCTTGCCATACTGCTCCAAGCAGGGCACCGTGAGGTTATGGTGCAGAAGCAAGCAGAGATGAACTTTTAGAAAAACCTTTTCAAACCATTTACCTACCTCAGGCCTGCCATGACATCACTGTAAACTAGGACTAATCCCATCACTTAATTGCTGCTGGCACGCTTGACTAGCATGAGCGGGTACAGGGAAGCGAGACTGAGTGGAACTGCTGCGGAATGAAGTGCGTTGTTGTTTTCCTTCGGGTCGCCTTCTCTTCTGCTCCTCTCTCTCACCGCATTTGGGGTGAGTAAGGGAACCTGACCTCACATGAGGTCACCGTGGCATGAGCGAAGCAAACTGGGTTTGCAGCTGCTTTGCTTTGCCAGAGCAGCCTAGAGCAGCTGAAGGGTAGCAGCAGGCCTGTGGTTTGTGACCAGAACATTGGGCTTGGGGTTGTGCAAGGGGAAAGGGCTGCTCCTCCTTCCTCTGTGTGCTGAAACCTCCCTTTGCATGCCTCTACTTGCTGAAGTGGAGTCTGCCTAGAAGGAGCGTAGGAGGCTTGCCAAGCACTTGTGCCTGGGTTAATATGCAGTCACAGACTCCTTAAAGAAGATGGCCAGCAGGGCCTGCCAGCACCCACTTTTCTCTGTTTCATCCCATCTTTCTCAATGCATGGGGTCTTTTCAGCAAAACACAGAGGAAGACAGTGTTTTTGTGTGCTGCCAAAACCTCACAATGTCTCTATGTAGAAGTCATCTGTTCATCTAATAGGGTCTTTTCTGTGATCAGTGCATTCACATGAGTCTGTCACAACACTGGTTTAAATACAAAGCATTCCTTCACGTATTCCAGTGTAGCACAGGACATTTGCTGACTTTTAATTCCATGGAAAGCTTTGGGAGAATCTGATTCCTCACTGGTAAAGTCACCTGGGAAAAAGAAGAGACCAAGAGAAAGTGTCTAGCCCTTTAAAGATTCAGCTTCTCAAGATTTCTCAATTTTTCAACTAATTATCTGTCTTGATCAGAAATCCCCATAAAATACTGTGTAGTCCTCAAAGGATAAACCCTGCAAGTTTGGGGTGAATGTGTTATTCACAGAAAATGAGGGACGTGAGCTGCAGAATTACCCGGGGACTGTTGGGTGTGATTCCCACGCTGACCCCAGGGGATGGCTCCCAGGAGAAAGCCACAGGTCCACGAGATGTGTTTTCCTCAGCCGGCCCAGCCCATTACCAGAAGTGCCCTTGCCTCACCACGACATGATGTGTACCTCCTCCCAGGGCTGCCCCAAGTCCCTTTTTCCAGCCCACACACAGGCGGAGGGCAAGAAAATTGTTGGCACCCCATCAGAGCAGGAGTCCCATGTGCGTGGTCCTAGGCAAAGTAAATGATGCCAATAATTTAATAGTAGAGAGACCAGCTGCTGTAAGGTCCCCTATTATAAATAGGGATACCTTACAGAAAAAAAGCAACACAAGGCTGTTTTGATCCTCCCAGTTTTGGAGGGTCACCAACAGTTTGCCTCAGAGCTTTTTGCAGGACTGTCGGTCAAAAAATATCCACTGTCTTACCTCCTGCTTACACAGGAGCAGAGGACTCCAGGCCCACCAAGAATGACCTTTCCCTTCAAGTGTCTTGCTTTGTGGGTTGTCTGTAAAGTGAGGTAACACAAGGTAAGACCAAAAAAAGGGAGAGCAGTTTAAAAGGGCAGAGAAATGGGGAACAAAGGGGAAAGAGAATGGCTTTGGGGTTTCTGTTCACCAGGAATTATCTGAAGGTTTCCAACAGTTCAACACTGCGTCTGTAGAACATTGCATGGTCTTTTACTGCCTTTTTCTGTCAAATGTCTCTGCAGGACTTCTGTCCCAGAGGCAATCTGCTCTCCCATACCACCTGTATGACTGTATGTGTAATCAGGATAACCAAGCTCTCTGTGGCCAGGGAATTTCTGAAACACGGCTTGGGCAAAGAGTGAAGAAAATAGGGATATGGGCTCAACAGCTCTCCCACTTGCTGACTCTCAGAGCAAACAAGACAGGGCGGTTTTCCTATGCACTCACTTTTCTGTTCTAATGAGGCCTGCCATATGGGGCATCTGCAGCACAGGTGTAGTTTGAATGAACATGTTTTTCTGCCCAGGGAACAGAAAGTCAGCCCCTTCATCAGTTCAGCATTGCCACACGCCACAGGCCTCCAGTGACAGAGCGATGTGCATCTGGAAGCGGGTGGGCTTCAGGGGACTGGAAAGAGGACAGATCTTTTTTTTCTAGAAAAGTCATTAAAAATTATTTCCACAGTGGATACCTCCCCCACAGCCCGGTTACAGAGAGCATTCAGCACAGAAATGGGATGGAACAGAACTGAATTTTCATTTTTGCTTTGCAGTTCACCTTTAAAGTGAAAGGGGACTTTTGTGGGGCTGAATGACTCTTCGTGGACTTTGGTTCCTTCAGGCTTGCAGCATTCAGGTTGCAGTTTCAAGGGTGCAGAGCCTTTTAAGGGTAGGTGTGACATCAGCAGGAGTTTCCAGTCCCTGCACATGTACTGCCGAGAAGGTTTTTGTTCTCCTTTTGGTTGCAAAGGAGACTCCTAGGGGCAAGGCGTGGAGAACCTCAGGCAACTCATGATGTGATGTCACCCTGACATTTACTGTACGCCTACTCTTCCCCTATTGCTGCAAAAGAAAATAGAAAATTGTGTTTATCAGGCTCCACAATCCCAGAGTTTGACTGGCTGCTCTTGTGAGTCGCTCCAGCAATAGTAAGAGCTGAACTGTGAGAACAGCGAAGATGTGGTCGAGGGAAAAAACACACACACACAAATGCTGCAGACACGCAGAAGGAGGAGCTTCAAGAATCACAGCCTAAAGTGGGCTGGTTTTAAGGTGAACAGAAGGAAATGCTTTTTCACACAGCATGTAATCAAACTGTGCAACTCATCATCACAGGATGTTGTGGAAACCAAAAATATACGTGCGTTCTTGAAGGGGCAAGAACTCCTCCTGAAGGATGGGTCTAGCAGTAGTGATTAAACAGCTGATGTCAAGAAATCCCTAAATTCCTGGCTGCCAAAGGTTGGCAGGGTATGGCAGTTCTTATCCTGTGTGGTGTGGAAGAATTAGTTTTTCTACCATTTTGCTACCAGTTGCTGGCTGACACAGGTCAGTGGGCTGAGTGGGCTCTTGGTCTGCCCCAGTCCGGTTGCTCAGAGTCTGCGATGCATTGTAAGGGGAAGTACAGGTAGTGGGGGGTAAAAACTGAGTTTGAATCTTTCCCTTTGGAAGACCAATGAAGTGGCTGAGTGGAGGGAAACCAGTTAAATGAGCAGTTGCTCATTTAATTACGTATTCTATCTTATTTAATTAGTATTAAGACATTCCAAAGGGTTGCCAGGACCTCCCCAGTATTTTTCAGTGTGTTTCCTGGAGATTTAATATAAAGTGTGGAAGTGGGACAGGTGTAGGTGTGCACAGGGGAGGGGTGTGAAAGCTTATTTCATGTTCTGTCCCAGGCTCTCTCTGGGGCACTGGCTGAGCATCTGCTTGTCTCCCTCCAGCGCCGGCAGCTGCAGGAGTGCGAAACACATTCTCAGGGTGTGCCACTGGGCACAGGTCAGCATGCTGCGGGGGTCTTGCTACCGGCTGTGTGGCAGCATCCCAAGGGTCTTCTGTGGGTCACCGCTAAGCAAATGAGCCATTGAAGGCAACAACTTGTGGCTGTTTTGGACACTTCAGCTGAATCTGAATGTCACAGCATCCCAGTCACGCCCTGAGCGCTGCACTCCGTGCACGTGTCTGTGGTCTGGCATTAGCTGTGATAATAACACGTGAGCCAGCACCTGCCAGACCTTACTGGGGGGGGTGGCAGTTCTTAGGCTCAGCTTTGTTAAGCATTCAGTTCACACTTCAGGCAAAGCCTTTGCACATGGGGTCTCAGCTCCACCGACGGGTGATGCTGCATTCTCCCCATCAGTGACACACTGCCTGGTCAGGACTTCCCTGCTTTCTCTCTCAGACATGTTTACTGAGATGTGTTCTGCAGGGAAGGATGAAGAAATTTGAATCTTCTCTGTCCTGAGGCTGGCTAATTCCTTGTTTTTCTGCTCTCAGTCAATGGAGTGCAACAGATTGATATCCCCCTTCCACTAATGGAGATGGGTGCTAAGGTCATGAGACCGAGGCAAGCATGGCAAATGTAAAGCAGCTTGACCTTCTGGACTAACAAAGCAGGGTGCACACAGGGATAAGCATCACCCTGAAGGCTGCACAAAGTCAGGTGAAAGCCCGACTATCTGCCCTGGCCTTGGTGCAGCACAGGACAGCACATCAGTACTGGGTCACTCTTCCAGCAACAGCAGGAGCTCCTTGCTAGGGCTGCTCCCTCGCATGTCAGGTCCTGGCTCCCGCAAGCGTCTACCCACAGAAAGAGGAAGGAGGGTGGGAAAGCAGGGCTGATCACGGGAGCAGAGTGCATAAAAGTCATAGTGGGAAGCAGGGGGACTACAGCTAACCTGGTCAAAGTTGTACCTAACTTCCCTCTGCAAGGGTCTCAGCTTGTTGTTGTAGGCACGTGCCTGCATGCTAGGGATGGCACCGACACAGTGGCTGGGCAGGAGTTGGGGAATGCCTGTGCCTGTTTGCAAGTAACCCCAAGGGAGGCCCGTGGGCCTTCGCAAATACAAATTAGTTTTAGCCAGACTAGTCTAAATTGTTCATTTGCTACTACTAGGAGGCTGATGACAGTATGTCTGTAACCTTTGTTTATCATTGTAAGGTTGCTTCTAGCTTTTGGGATCTTGAAAGGTTTGGGGTTTTTTCTTAAAAAAAAAAAATCCTTCCAAAAAAAAGCCCCAAACCCATAATCCACTGTGGGCCTGTTTGGCATGCAGGGAACCCACTGGAAGGTGACACAGACTTTCCAAATACTGAGCTCTGAAAAGGGAGAGAGCAGTTTGGGCATGCATGTTTTTATCCCTTTACATATTAATAGCAATTCTTTACTCTGAGGTGTGTGGGTTTTTTAAGGGGCCAGCAAAATTTCTGTTCAGGTTAATAACTCTCCTGTTTTTGCCTTCAGTAATCTATTCAGAAATCATTGTGTGCCTGCTAGCTCGGGACTCCGAGTAGGACTGGAATATCACGTAAAAGGCAATGCCAAGGGAGGCCTCTTCTCAGTGCAGAGCTGGAGTTGTAAACAGCTCAGTGGGTGATGAGGTACATTAGTGGGTGCAGACAGAGCTGAAAGAGGTGAGCTTTATGCACAAGGTTATACCACTGTCTCACTGACTTTTATTTGCCCCCCACCTACAGGCTATGCACTGGAGAAGAAAGTAGTCAAAAGCAAAGTGGGGGAAAAAGTTGGCCTGCCTTGTTGTTATGAAATTCCCAGCTCAGAAAGCCTACATAATTACCGGGTCTACTGGCAGAAGAACACTACGAAGGTAGTGCTTGCCTACGCAAACGGGGAGATGATCTCCAACCACGAGCAGTATGAGAACCGGACAGAGATGAACGCCAGGAACCTCACCCTGTGGATCTCCCCCGTGGAAATCCTGGACAATGGCTCTTACCAGTGTATAGTTCAGTACGTCAAATTTCCACAGAACCCGTTTGTTTTGTGTGATGAAACTGTCACCCTCTTTGTCTCAGGTAGGTGGATTGCCTCCCGACACCTGAGGCTTTCTGGTGCCACCCTCTGGGGGTAAAGAACACTCCTCCAAGCTTTAGTCATAGTGTAGCAAATAGACTTTCATCAGGAAGCCTAAAAGGGTGCCAGAAGGTGTGTTAACTATTACCATGCTAGCAACCTCCCTCCTTACCTTTCCAAAGCTACCCCAGGTACAGAAAATTTGCCTTTCCTACCACCAGCTCAACATCCTCCCCTTGATGCCTCCCTCTTGGGAAAGGACCCCTCCCAGGACACCTCCCCAGGTACCACTGCTGGTGGGTGCCCTAGGCCACCTCTGCCCCTTGCTGTCTTTTGGGCAAAGCAGAGCCCAAGCCCTTGGTGCACGGGAAGCATCCAAGCTGAAAGAGAAATGGGGTGGCATTGCTTCTCTGTGGCCACAGTGACATCCCAGCCCTGCTTCCAATCCCTGGGGAGCCCAGGCTCTCCGGGGGGCTGGCCAGCTCACCAGCTGCGCTGCAGCTCCACAACCGGGCTGAACCCATCTGGAGATTTGAGGCTTTTTATCTTAAAGAAACAGCCGAAGTTCTTTTGCTCAGAATGAATCTGAATCTTTTCTTGGAGGCTACAAAAAGTTCCGTTAACATTATTTTCCATTTCCACCACTGTTTTTGTTGCAGTTGGTTTCAACCAAAGGCAGAGATACTGGTAACATATATAAATATATACATACATTTGAATACCTTTAGCAGCAGAGAGTTCCACGAATCTTGCAGACTCGTCAGTGAACGAGCATTCCCCATCTGGAATGAGATTCATCAGCAAGAAAAACCAAGCTCCTGAGGTTTGGCTGTTGCCTGCTTCTCTGAGGGCATGGTGGCATACATGCAAGGAGACAAATTTAGTGATCTTTCTGGGAACTGATATGAAAAAAGGGAAGTGCACTGCCAGCACCCTCTCTAGCTGTGAGGGCTGAGGAGTTGGCGACATGAAAAATGTGAAACAACGGATCTCTTTTCCTCCCTGCAAATACTCCAGTTTCTTTCCTTCCAAAAATCTCCTTGCTATCTTAACAGGCCAGTTTGTAGTAGAAATTGTGGTAGACCTCTGCTTCCTTTGGTAAAGTGGGTCAGTTTTTCTGGGGATCAGGAAGGGGAAAGGTCCTCTCACCCCTGCTGAAATCAAGCTAACTTGAGAGAGGTGGAAAGGTGTTACTCCCTGGTGACTGATCAGAGAGCCTTGGTAAAGCAGACTAGGATGTTTGAAGGCACTTTCCACACTGGATGTCTGTCAATGCTGTATTGCTCAATAAATAGTAGGCCTGGAAGGAAATCCGGTGTCTCCTTGTCTGCCACTGGTCAGCCGTGCGATGCTGAGCATGTTTCTTTCACTAGTTACTAGTTACTCAGTAGCCTAGACCATGGGTTCATGGTCAGCAGAAGCCGTGGGAGACACCCTATGACCTCCAGGTCATCTGCCTTGTGCAGATCCCCGCAGTCATGTGGTCAAATGGTGAGTCAGGCAATCAGAGACAAAAACCTTAGCTGCTCCAAAAAGGGTCATTTTGCAGTGAGTTGAGCAACATGCTGCAGGTCTCTGCCTGGCCTTGCCATGGCTGGGGCTAGTGCCTGAGGGGGTGTGCAGGCTATGCACATACATCTGGCAGGGGGGAGAGGGAGAATTTTGTCCCTTTGGCAGCAGTGGTGTTGGTGTGACTTGCACCCACCAGGAAGACACATGCTGAGTTTCCTTTTCTGACTGGTGACTTTCTTGCTAAAGATGCGGTCCCACAGAGATTTTTCCAGTGGGAGAGTTGCCTTAAATAGTTCCTTTGCCACCCCTTGCCTCCTCCTCCTCACCCTGAGCTGTTTATTGCAACCTGTGGGCATCCTCAGTTGCACCAATGCAACTGTTTACAGTAACACAGTGAAGCAGATTGGCAAAGGGAAGCAGGCTGAAAAGGACACCACCTTTCTTCTCCTTCTGAGAGGGCCTGTGTATTGCTACACATTTTTGCAATGACTACTAGTATGACTTGGTCTTGCTCTCAGCTGGGCCTTCTGGAGGGGCTGTCATGCAGAAAATGTAATTCAGTCTCTTGCCGGCCATCCTGGCCGAGAGACCAATGTGTGACTCATCTCCTTTCCCAACAGAGATGGACCCTCTGTGAGCTTCTGGATGAGAAGGAACTAATGAGGGAGGGAAAAGGAAATTGTCTACCATTGCCTGTAATACAGATTTCTATTCAGTCCCCGTATTTTTCCTACCTGTTTTATGATTTCTTTCTGTTGTTCCACAAACTGCTGTATGTAGAGAGAAATGGTGGAATTGGAGAGGTGGGCTCATGAAGTCTGTGTACTGCCCAGGGAGAGGAAGCAAAGGCCAAGGCCATATCCGGCCAAGGTTGTGGGGAGAACACTAAGGCACAAGAGAGGCAAAACAGATTATGATAGAGGAAGAATGCTCTGTGGGGGAGTCTTTGCTTTCAGCATGGGTGATCAGGACTGCAGCCCTCGCTGTAATCTGACAGAATGGTAACTAAATCTTTCTTGCTTCAGCTGACTTCAGTAAGCCGAACATAACAGCAGAAGTATTCGCTACTTCTTGTGAATCAACTGAGATGGTGGTAAAATGTTCTTCTCATGGAGGTTTCCCCAAACCCAAAATCTCTGGAGCCCTCAACAACGAGTCCGTGATGTGGAATGACACCTGGCTGTCCACGTCCAGCCTCAGCCTGTACAGCATCACTGGCAAACTGTGGCTCAATGTGACCAAAGACGTCAGCTTCACTTGCTCCGTTGAATACAATGGCTTTGTCAAGTCCACCAGTTTGCTTCTAAGTAGGTTTTATTAACAGTTTGTTACAAAACCATTTTGCTGAATCTGCTGAGTTGCCTCTCTGAGAAAGCAGTAGATTTTGTGTATCTGTTCATGCAAGGATGACCCAATGATCTCACCTGTGAGCTGCACACCAAAATTTTTCAAAGGCTGTAAGACAGCAGGGGTGGGAGAGGAGAGTTATGATGGTGACTGACAAGCAGAGACGGTTCTGTCTTTCAGGTGCTCTGCCATGAGTCACAGCTGGGCTGAGAGGGCATCTGGACCCTATTGTGATCTGGTGATGTCAGCCTTGGTGGCTCCCACAGGCTGGGGTTGCCACTATGCAGTGCCCCTCTGCACCAGCACAGTCATGCTGCCAGTTGTGTGACACAGACCTGGTTTTCAACTGGAGGGATTGAAAAATGTGTGTGCCTTAAAAGCCACAGGTTGCACTTAAAAAGAATTTCCTCATTTAACAAGCATGTTTGTTCCTGCTTCAGTGACAGAAACTGTCAGCTGGGGTCTAGACAAAATTCTGCTTTCATACACATATTTAATACAGGGTTAATTCATATGGAAAAAAAATCCATCACTGTGCGTGGCTTAAAAGTGATAACATAATAGATAAGTCTGTGCTTTGAAAAGCTGGAGGCACAAGTGGAAACAGCATGAGGGAAGGCAGCACACTGCAGTCCAGATGTTTTGCAGTAGAAGTAGAAGGGGATTTGCAAGAAAATTCTTAGAGCCAAAAGGGGTTTTTTTAATGCTGTTACCAAAAGAGTATTCTGAAATGTCTCTGGGTCTGATGTTTTCACTGTAGAGATAAGAGCACCTTCAAGAGAAGTGCTATTTTTCCTAGGCAATTGTACCTTATTCATCAAGGTACCTTATTCATCAATCTTATTAAAATCAAAGGGGCTCGTGAGGAGAGGTGCCATTCAGCTTCAGGACAAACACCAGAAACTAGTGCTTTATGAATATTGGTTATTGCTGGATGTAGTGTATAATGTCCCTAGAGATGGTAATGGAAGAAGGTTGTGAATATCATACTACATAGAAAAGGAGAGCAACAAAAAAAATAGTAACACGCTGTTGTCACACAGATTATCAGAGGAAGGTGCAATCAACAGTGCCAACAGCAGTCACAAACCCCACACTTTTTGATTTTTAAGATGTGGAACCACTCCCATTTTGGTATGATAGAAATGGTCCTTCAAACAAGTCTGTCATGAACACAGAGTTCCACACAGAATACAGCCTCTGCTAAATGTAGGAGGCAGACCCTACAGTGGAGGGGATGATTGTACAGCGGATCAGGCTAGTGCCTTACCAGCTGAATGATGGTTAATTGGGCCAGATGGAGATAATGAAAATCTGAAGACCCATGAACATGCACCAAATCTGTCCCTCCTGTTGAATTAAGGTTGTCCTGTACTGTACAAGAACAGCCCGTTATCTACTCTAATGTCCCAATGGCAGAATGGTTATCTCCTGTGGTGAAAAGCCAAAGGCTCCAGATCCACTGAAACTGAACTCTGCCACAACATTCTTTTCCTGCCATGAAGAAAGAAGTCTATTCTAGTCTGTTTAACGCATCATTCTCCAATACCTGTGAATTCAGAGGGAAAAAAATTAGGCATACAGCTGGTGAATGGTGAAAACATTAACAATAACTGCAGAATACCTCTAAGAATGAAAGTTTTCTAGATATGGACTCAAGATTTTTACACCAAGCCTAACCAGGTTCTTTAAAAACAGCTTATTATTTTAAAATATTGCCTGTCTCAGTCTTGTTCTGGAAAAGACCCAGCATTTCAGATTCTGTGGACCTGTTAAAAATTTTAGCACATAGCAAATGTGGGGGAATGGAATGTGCTAGCTTTGTCTGTTTACTGAATAGGTAAATTTTCAAGTTGAATATCTGAGTTACAATTTGGCCAGAACCACCAAAATTCACGGACCTGCTCTTACATGAAAATGCCAATATGTTGTTGGGCCCTTTGTTTATGTTTTATTTCTTCTGTCTCAGACAAAACAAATGGCTGCATTGTCCCTACTGTGCCTCCATCTTATAATGTCATTACTGCTTCAAGTATCATCATTATCACCTTCCTTTTGGCTATCACCCTAGCAGCACGATACCTCCCAAGGCATGGTAAGTGTAGCTCCTTTTTCAAGAAACAGTCTCTTTATTGCTTATGGAGTTGCTATGTAAAATACACATTTATAGAAACTATACTGACACACTAGGTATTTTTGTACCTTCTTTTCATTTCCTTTTTTCTTTTTTTCATGCAGCATCTACTTTCACAAAATCTAAGTCCAGCTCAGGACTTTCCTACATTTTGTGTGCAGGCAGCACTAGGGTTCAGGTTTGAGAGTGAAGGGCTGAGGGGGACTTTTGACAGCAGATCAGAATATTTCCAAAATCAGGGGTATGCAGAATTGAAGAGATTCATAAAGGTCCATCTTCATGTATTAAGATGCTTGAAGATACCAAGAATCTTGGTGCTCATGATAGATACAGCAGAGCATTGAGAGTTTCACACACACTACTTAGACAAGCCCTCAGAAAAGTCACAGAGCCAACGTTACAAAAACACATAGTACTAGGGCCACAGGAAGAATTTAAGTGTAGCAGTGTCCCACTTTTAGGACAACCCCAATCAGAAGAGATGGATTTGTCTTCTTTGTGTGGCCAAAAATGGCACAGGTGAGGTGCCCCGTCCCACCCTATGAAGCCTTCAGCAACTCCAGACAAGTCTCCAGGGAGTTTTTCAACAGCGACGGGGACCTCGAGCATCTCAGGATTAGCTGGCAGCTGAGCAGATTTTTTATGTTTGTGGCTCAAAAAATTCTCATCTGTTAACTGTTGCTCCTAATCATGCCTAAGTTGACCTAGCCAGAAAGCCCCTGAAGATGTGAGTAGACATCTAATGGATTTATAAAGGTAGCTTAGGCATCCAGCCAGTATTGAAAGTCAGCAGCTGTAGATGCCCTATCCACACCCTGTTAGCAGCTTTGAAAAGCAGTCCTGGAGAAAGACAGCAGGCCTTGCAACAAGTTATAAATACCACCCAATCAAGTTCTGTCAGTCACTGGGGAAGTCTGGAGACAAGAATCCCACACTGAGCGCGCTTTGTGTTCAGCCCACTTAAACCAGAAGCCACCAGTGTGCTCACCATGGTTGTGGCGGTATCCCCCGCTGGAAGGAGGGACTCAGTTCACTTAGGGACACTTGTAAGTTTGTCATGCTTGTGTCTTCTGCTACTTCTGATTCAACTTCAGACAAGTTCACTCCCAAGTCAAAGGTGTGGAGGCAGCATTACTATTTCTCTTTTCCCCTCCTCACCAACCACATCCCTTCAAAAACCAACGTGACCATTGAGTCAGGCTGGGCTAATTTACTTTTTGGTGGTTTATCACAAAGAAAGGAAGCTTCTGGAAGGCAGCGACTCTTGGCTACACTTGTGCGCCTCCTCATTTTCCACTCATGTGCCCCCATGACACCAGTGCTGGTTCTTCCCTGCTGTTCCCTGGGGCTATATCAATGGGAAAGCAGCAAGCAAGTTGAAACCAAGAAAATCACAGCTGATCACAGTCTGTGCTGTTAGCTGTGTGGATAATGAACTAATTATAGGAGAAAATAAACTGGAATTGGAAGATTTGTCTCCAAACAAATATAGGCTGGAAATTAAAAGGTTCCTTACCATTAAATTAGTGGGATTCTGGAGCATTCTGAGATAACTTTTTATATAGAAACAAAATTGCTTTTAAAGTAGATGTAAAAAGCATACCAGTGTGGTAGAATGTGATCACCTGCAACAGCATGGGACATGGCTGCATAAACTGGAATTTCCCTTTCAGTCCCATTTTCCTAATATGCACAGGGAGTAGATCTGCCGAGTCAGGTGGTGCTATTTTGTACAGCCACTTTCCAGACCAGGCATATACTGTAAGAAACTGAAGCTAGAGCTTCAACCCAAATTCTCAGTTTGTACAGTTGTCACATTTTGGTGCCGCCGTGCATTGACACCGGTCTGGGGAAGGAAATACCTGTCCTGAGAGTGCTTCCTGCTGGTGTTGCTACAGGTCACCTTTCCAGAGCCATTGTGGGAACTCAGAATAGGTCTGAGAGTACCTCTGTTGTTCTGGCATATGGAAAGCTGAGTCGGGAGCTGCCTTGATGCTAAGAGTTGTTTCTGAGCTCAAAAAGCCATGCTTCAAAGAGCTGAAGTGTGGGAGGGAAGAATAGAAAGATAGAGCAAAACGGAAATGAGAGTTCTCAGATGCATGATTGTGGTGGTGACCAAAACATGTAGATGCTTTGTTGAGGTTCACCCCCCCCTACTTTGAGGAGCTCACAACCTCTCTTTGCAGTAATTTAAGAATGGAAACTCTTTAGATTTTTTTTTTTTTTTGGCTCTTCAATTAATTTAACACAAAGCACGGAGATTAGACCAAGATTAGAGGTCACTTAAAATCCAGCTTAGAATCCATGTTGTAAAATTTGTGCAAGTACGATCTGCTGTAATAGTACAGAGAGATTCAGCTTGAATTATTAAAACAAAAGTCATTCATAGATGCTGACATGCCAAGGGGACCTGTTTAACGTGAGCTCCTTTTAAAGCACTGAAAGAGTTGGCTGGCTGTTCTAACATTGGCTATCTTTCACTCGCTTGGTAACCAGCATTTAGTGACATGTAACTTTTACCATTATTTCCCTTCTGACCTTATCTTAGCACATAGCAACCTGGATTTGTGCCAGGCTGAGGTTTCAGCCCTGTGCTAATGAGAACTGGTTTAACCATATGACACTATATACATAACAGAGCGTTCTATCAGATGAGACTATGGCTATGGGCCAGCCATATTCAGATGTACTGCAGGGATAAGTCCTGCCACGGAAAATTAGAAGTAACTAGACCTAAAAGATTTCTTTTTCTTTAATTTCTTCTCTCCTTTCTTCCCACTCTCAGTTATACTTTATTTTGTTGAAGAAGACATTTGGGTTCAGCACTTTTATGTCTTCCAGTATTCCAAATACTAACAAGGGATCTTCTCTTTCAGTCTGTTCTCACTGTTGTAAGCCTCAGGATTCAGCGGAAGAGGGTGTGAAAGAATGTATGAAGCCACCTGTGAGCTCCAAAGTGACACCTGAAACGTCATCTGTATGACCAGATTGCATCTGCAGGTAGTTTTCTTCACCATTCTTCTCTTGTCAAAATAGCTTCTCCAATACTATTAGATTCTCATGCCATGTTAGCTCACAAAACCATGAATGGCTTTTAATATGAGTGTGTGCTGTCCTTTAGGGAAAATAAAAGCAGTAGGGCCCTATTGCCAACTCAGACACATGGTGTTTCCTGGTCAGGTAACTTGAGGGATGATGCTCACGTTGCTTGTGGGGCATTGCTTTGTTTGGGTTATTTCAAATTTCTAGGAATGAATCTAGGGAAAAATGTTAAGAGGACCAAATTTCCTGGGCTGCTAAGCTGCTTTCCCCACAGAATGGGCCCTGCATGGATGGTGTGCAAGTGTTTGTAGCATTCATTTCCTTGATTATCATAAAATTTTAGGGCCTAAATGGAGATTAAGAATGATAGAAGTGAAAGAAAAGGAACATTTGACAACTTTGACTGTCAGTGTCTCCTCTGAACCTGTGTAAGGAAGCTGGTTAATATCTGAGAGGTGGGTTTGTAGCACGGTCATCCATCTATCAGGATCTGCAGTGACATCCCCTGTCTCTGCCCTTGTGCTCGTTTCATGGGCCTCCCAACTAAGAACTGGGCAGTCTCTTAGTTCCTGTTCTGTTGGACTCCTTTGTAGGTAGCTCATCACTACTACAGGTCCCACATGTGGCTTCATTCCCCAGAGTCATGTGCCTGATTCTGATGCATAAACATGGGAACATCACTGATGATAGAAATGAAGGATTGGCCAAATGGTGAGGGAGAGGTACACAACAAGAGAACAACCCCAGCTTTCCCAGTAAGATTAGCAATGCCAGTCCTCTTCTGAGACATCTCCAAGCCCTTCAGCAGCTGGAGCAATGGAGAAGGAAGTTTCCCCTCTAAGACTTGCCCAGAAAACACTCGTATTTTAAAAGGAGTTACATTCGATAATGAAGCGTTGTGAAGGATGGGCTGGGAAACAGTCTAGCTTACCAAGGTTTTATGACTACAAAGCATTATATTCATTTTGGCTTGAAAACTCAGCTGTGTTCAGGGCTGTGTCCTCCAAAAAGACATTTTTCAAGTCAAGAGACTTAAGGACAGATTAGCAGCTAACTCTTATTCGCATCATTATCCAGGTGACTGCATTTCTTGCTCTCACCACAGCATGCTGAATTGCCAGGGTAGTGCTGTAGAGTAACAGCCATAGAGTCCTAGAAGTCATGAATTTGTCACGCTGAGTGTTGCAGTAATCTAAAAGCGTAACATTTTTGAGAGGGAAAGGAGGGAAAACTATCATTCAGGCCACCCATCTCATTTCCAAACCTGACCACCTACTCATGTTTTCCTCTGGGGAAGGCCCTTTCTGGAACAGATACTAGAGCCTCGGTTAGCATGAATTCTGGGGGGTTTTGTGATGGAAGTGGCGGGAGTTCACCTACTGAATAAATCCATTCTGCCACATTCCTCTTTTGTTATAAAAGCTCGCCAGGCTTTTTCTGTAGGTGGCTAGTGTTTTCCAACTCCAGTGCCTGGAACGGCTTCTGTCTGTGGACAGGGATGGAAGCTGTGCTTCCGTAGTGGCTGACTGTCATCTCGTAACTGTGTGATGTGCTGAGCCATGACCTATCGCTGCTTAAATAGGGGAGCACATTCAGTAGTCACCCTCGCTTCGCAGAGGGATAGCATCTCTACAGTCCAAAGGTTTTCACAGTAAGCACTGGGCCAGTCTGTAGCTCGCTGTAGTGCCTGTCCTGAGCTGTGTAGCTCTGAACAGTTCTGGCTTTACTGTACTAGGAGCCCTCTTGTGGAGGGCTACCGCAGGTGATCTCCGTTTGTCTTGGCTCTGCAACATTCTGGCTTACATTTAGGATGAAGAAGAAGAGGGAGTGAAATCAATAAAATCTTTTCTTTGTGTCCCTCAGGTTTCTCATCCTGTGTATCCCGCACTGCAGTCCCCCTGTTCGTTGTACAGCAATGCTTACTGCGTGGACCCTTTGGCTCTCTGAAAGGGGATGACAGCAGTAGAAACTGCTCAAGAAGACTGACAACATAATCTTGTGTGAATGAATACAAAACCCCACCTATGCCACAGAAACTGTGAGGTGGTCTCGTTACAACGGGGTTGCTGGAATTCCAGCTAGGAGGACCCTCCATGTTCCTGCAACGGGGCAGAAGAAGAGTGTCGTCAGCATCGACACACCAGTTCAAGCGTTTGGAATTCTCTAGCTTTGATGCCGCCTCTATGAAAATGAGGGGGCCTGCAGAGCCTTAGCAGGTAGCCCACACCCACCTACCCTTTTAGTAACGCAGAGCTGGCCTTTGGGAGACCCCAGACCCCGACACCAATCTCACGTCAGGCTGTGCCTCCATGTTGCAACTGGGAGCAGCTAAAATGTCTTTTATATTCAGCCTCACACAGGTATCTGCCAGTACTGGTTTTTGTGCTGGAGGACTTTGGATTTGGACTTGACCATTACAGATACATGTCCCTTCTCCCCTGAAGAGGCAATAATGCACACACTGATCATGAAAAAGCACCCTGAGGTGGGACTATACGCCTCATGCTTATTTTCAGTGCTATGGGACTTTTTAGGGAATGATACACACTGACGGCACACCTAGCAGCTCACTCATATTGCTTATCTACAGCGGTGGCAGAAGTTCTCGGAACCTTTCTCTCCTGAAAGGATGGCCTCGCCAACCCAGGTACCACGACACAGCTCCTCCAGTGCGTTACTCAGATACAGGAGCACATCTGACAGCGCAGCCCGCTGGTGGTGGTGCGAGTGCATGCATGTGCACACCTTCGCACACACACACGTGCAGGCTTTTATATGCATTCCTTCCTACCCACACTTGTAAAGCACCCTTTAAATTTCTGTGACACTCAGTGGTTATCTCACATGTATCTACTGTAATGAAATGTAACTCAGGGCCTTGCTTCATAAACATAGGTCTGCTTTTGTTTGTACATTTGCCTAGGAATACTTGTTAGGGTAGGCTCTCCAGGTTCTTGGGACTCTCTCACAGCGACATAGGGATTTACTTTGCATCAAATGCTGCTGCTTTCTGCCAGCATTTCTCTACCCAGCCAGGACTTGAAGGAAGTTCCCTACAGGATGCCAACATTGGATAGGACTCATCCGAGGATGAGTTGAGAACTGTCAATGTTAGGTTAATGGTTGGACTAGGTGATCTTCAAGGTCTTTTCCAACCTAGATGATTCTGTGATCTGGGTGATATTCTTGCCTACTGTGTAGGAAAAAGCTGTTTCTCATTTTGAGGGGAAAAGAGGAAAACGCCCCAAGCCCCAACAAGCTTCCTAAGCAACTCTGCATACTAACCTAACTCAACCCTGCCCTGAGTGTGACAGGTTTGGTTTTCCCTTTTGCTCTGTCCCACTGCAAGCTGTACCATTCCCTTACTGCTCTATCCATGTGTGCAGTCAGCAGGGCAGAGCGAAGTCTGGAAGCACCATGCCATCCTCTTTGGGGGATGTTCTGTTGCTTGAGCTGTTTACCTTGCTAGGACACAGCAAAGAAATATTCCATCCCTTTCACTTTTTTCTAGCAGGTACTTGCTGAGAGAGAAATTGATGGAGGAAATAGAAGGACTAAAAGTGGTTTATAGAGGATTGAGCTACGAGAGGTTAAGGGATCAAGTTGCTAGTAAAAAATAAGACACCACTCCCTTTCTAATCCTGCAGAGTCATGCTGCCCCATCAGCTTTCTTACTGCTTTCCCACTGTAGGAAGTGAAATGGGAACTTCAGAACTTTCTTATGGAGGGTTTTTTGACAGAGAAAAGGAGGTGAAGCGGGTGATAAGGAAACAATACTCACTTGTGCATTCTGGTTGCAAGTAGAACATAGGGGACACAGAAAGGAGCGTTTCCAAAAGGCAGCGTGACCTTACTGCAGGACTTTGTGTATGGGCAGTGGTGTCTCCTGCTTTTCAAGTTTCCTTTTCTTTCAGTCTATGCTTGTTCTTTCCAGCACAAACTAGCAGCTTCTTTGCAGGCTGAACACCCTCTTTTTGTATTTACTTTGCTCGTTTTCAACATTGTGCTTCCTTCCCTGCTACGGCCACGATGCGTTTCCACCTTACCACCCACACCACAGCTCTGACAGTTGTACCAGCACGTTTTCCCTCTGACGGTCTCATGCTGTACTTCTGCTCCTGACTGATGATTGCACAGCCTCCTCGAGAAGGGTTTGTCTTTTGCACTGTGCCAAACCTTTCTACATCACCACAAGCTCCTGTGACACTTTAAGTAACTTCTTCTAAAGGAAACAAAAAGTTTAATTGACAAATATGTCTAGCATCAGTTTGGTTTTATGTTCTTGACGGGCAGGTTATTTGGTTTATTTTTTCCTTAGGCACTTATACTATGAATCATGTTTTCTATTGCCTTATGCCATATTCAGGGAATTGCACACAAATGGTTTCTGTGAGACCTTTTCCGCTTAATATCTGGGTCTTTGTACCAGGTGAGCTGCTCTGTTATCGAAGATATTTTGTATATAACATTTTTTCCTGGGGTTCCTCCTTTAATTGTATTAAAAAATAAATGGTAAACTCAGTTTCCTCTCCTCAGTAATAAAAGGTGTCTGTTCTATGTGCTGGGAAGCAGTAGAGCCTTTCAATGATTCACATGAGCCCCAGCCACCCTTTCGCAGCTGCTAAAAACATGCGCAACAAGGTAGGTGATGCAGCTGGTTGACAAAGATGTAACAGGTACAGCTGGCATCAAGACACAGCTCTGTTCCGCTCAACAGCAGCGACAAAATGGCACTCAGGTGCCCAGTTTGTAACTTCCACCTATCTCATGTCTGTCAATTTGTCAGGGATTAACTGAGCAGCGTAGCTATGGTGCACGACGCTTAGTTTGCAACAGGTCTTCCTTCTCCCTCCCAAAATGGGAGGTTCTCTGCAAAAGCAAGACCAGTGTAAGATGTTCTCACTGTATTCCTGCTACCTGTGTTACCTACTCTGAAAGTGGAGGACCTGCAACTTGTGCCATGCTGTTGCTGGGGGGCGGTGGGTAGCAGGGGTGTGAAGAATCCCTTACATTTGTATTTTCAAAATAAGCTCTGAACCAACTCTTCACTTCCCATTTGGCCAGTGACTTTGAATACAAGAAATGAGGAAGTGCACGGAATTAAATTCAGCAGGAAACGGAGCAAAAAATGGCTGCTAATCTTGAGTGTAGATGGAAGTCTGTGTTTCCCCTTGCTCATGTGCAGCATAAGGACATCTAGCAGCCCGCCTTTCCTTACATGGAGAGAAAATTCACACAACTGCTACACCCATGGAAGAACATTCCTGCATCAGTGGTCAGACACAAGATCAGTATTCTTTAGACATCACAGCCAATACCACTAAATAGGAATAGAGAAAGACTGAGCAATGGCACAGTTAATGTCATCAGAACTGCTGTACAGATGAGTGTGGGATATTGGGTGTGGATGTAACAGCAAAAAGAGAAGAAGAAAACAAAAAAAAAGATGAAACATCACTGTGTAACCACAATGCCAAAAATGTGACTCAGAACAGCCTATTTTGTTTTTTGAGGAGGTGGAGGACAATAACATGACTGTCACCAATGCACGCAGAGCTTAAAACAGGAAGGGAAAGAGGCTTATCCGTACCTCTGCTCATTCAGATCCTTCCTGCTGTTTAACATCTTTGTTGGTGACACGGACAGTGGGACTGAGTGCACCCTCAGCAAGTTTGCCAGTGACACCAAGCTGTGTGGTGTGGCCGACAGTCTGGAGGGAAGGGATGTCATCCAGAGGGACCTGGACAGGCTGGAGAGGTGGGACCGTGCAAACCTCATGAAGTTCAACAAGGCCAAGTGCAAGGTCCTGCATCCTGCACATGGGTTGGGGCAATCCCAAGCACAAATACAGGCTGGGTGATGAGTGGATTGAAAGCAGCCCTGAGGAGAAGGACTTGGAGGTATTAGTGGATGGAAAACTGACTATGAGCCAGCAATGTGTGCTCACAGCCCAGAAAGCCAACCACATCCTGGGCTGTATCAAGAGCAGTGTGGCCAGCAGGGCGAGGGAGGGGATTCTCCCCCTCTACTTCACTCTCGTGAGTCCCCACCTGCAGTGCTGTGTCCAGCTCTGGGGCCCCCAACATCAGAAGGACATGGACCTGCTCCAGCGGGTCCAGAGGAGGCCACGAAGATGCTCAGAGGGCTGGAGCACCTCCCCTGTGAGGACAGGCTGAGAGAGTTGGGGTTGTTCAGCCTGGAGAAGAGAAGGCTCTGGGGAGACCTTATAGCGGCCTTCCAGTACTTAAAGGGGGCTACAGGAAAGGTGGGGAGGGACTCTTGATTGGGGAGTGTGGGGATAGGATGAGGGGTAATGGTTTTAAACTGAAAGAGGGTTGGTTTAGATTAGAGATAAGGAAGAAATTCTTTCCTGTGAGGGTGGTGAGACACTGGCACAGGTTGCCCAGAGAAGCTGTGGCTGCCCCCTCCCTGGCAGTGTTCAAGGCCAGGTTGGACGGGGCTTTGAGCAACCTGGTCTAGTGGAAGGTGTCCCTGCCCATGGCAGGGGGGCTGGAACTAGATGGTCTTTAAGGTCCCTTCCAACCCAAACCATTCTGTGGTTCTGTGAATCACTTACACATAGAAAAGAAAAATCAAAGCTGGTTGATGACAACCCCGAAACACTGTAATTCTTCAATGGAAAAATGAACTTCACTGAGGTGTTTAAAAAATAAAATGCTCATTTCAGAAGTCAGAAAACACAACACCTTCTTGGAAGCAAGCTGTGCCAAAAATCTGCTTTGGGTGGGCGGAATACACTCTGTGGAATCAACTGTTCATATTTCAATCAACAGTAATCAGCTGTAACAGAGAAAAGCATTCAACCAGAACAGACTGACTACTCTTTTCTTGTGGGAAGGAGACCCGAACCCCCTGCCTGGATGTAATACTCTTAAATAGAAGAACAAACTCCAACAAAGAAAGGGGACCAGAATTCTGACCTTCTGCTTTGAGGGAAATGGTGATGGGCCACCTGGCCCTTCTGGCTACATTAATTTCAGCCCTACCCACAGGCAACAGCTATGACTTAACAGTTGATCTCTGGTACAAAATAATAAACTGAGCGGGCACTCTCCTGGCTCTTGTCTTTGTTACTGCCCAGATAGAAGAACATCTGACACCACCACCAGACGTTACTGTTTGCTGATGGGATCTTAGATAGTGCTCTTCTCATGAGATATCACTCAAGTATGTTTCTCTAATGCAAATACTGTACTAACATAAAGTACATACCGTACACTAACATAAAGAGCTTATGGACACAATCACCACTGCTAGATGGCTTTATTAAGTGTCTTGAACCACATTTCCCCCAAAGGTAATCCCCTAATTTCCAACCTTCAAACTAAATTAGAGGCCTTTTTTATTGTTGTTAAAACTGTCCACAGTGCTGATTCTTCCACTATCACCACCAGAATCAAGTCAACCTTTCTGTGGGTCCCTCAGCCACACTTCTATTGAAGAACCCAAAAAACATCTTTTTCAGGGTATTTCCTTATCATTCCCAGCTTGTCCACCCTTCCTCAACATTGACTGCAAAATACCCCAAGTACTGTAGGAACCAAGTGCATTTTTCTGCAAAAAGCCTGAAGAAACCACCATCAGCAAATCAGCCCCGGTCCCAGCCAGGCCAAGCCAAGCGGTGGGAGGGGGGTGGCGAGAGGAGAACCGCTCGCTCTGGTGCTGCCTGTACTGCCCTTCGACAGCAAGTGCTCTGGGTGCTGCCTGAAGAGCAGCTTTTCACCACAGCATAATTAGCTTTTGGAATTGGGGTACCTTTAGCATCCAAACTATTCGTAGGCTCCTTTACCTTGAGTATTTCTACATTGCTGGTGGTTTGGACATTTTCAGCAGTGAAACGGGTTCTAGACAAGGCTCTGGGGCTGCCCTCACCCCCCACCAAACCTAGATGACACTTCCTAGTCTGCAGAGTCTGCATTTCCACCTTCTCAGGCGGAACAAGTTTGGCCCTTTCAAGCTCTTGTGCAGTGGTATGCATCCGTGAGCAATGTTTTCAACAAAATGCTTTTTCACAAGTGCACAGGATGTAACTGCGTTCACAGAAGACTTCCATGACCCCTTGACTGAAGACTTTTTACGAGCAGAATCAAAACACTTTGTAGCTGCTTACAGCAGAGATGTGGGGAAGACTCAGCAGCTCCTAGATTCTCTTGCTCTCTGTCTCTGGTTCTCCTTGGGCATCGCTTTCCATTTGGCCTAAGACTTCAGTCACACTCAGCCTGGATTGCCTAACAAGAGAGGGGAGAGTGCAAAGTAATTTTATGCCTGTATCCTCCTGACAAAGCCATCACTGCAGAATCCCAGCTCCTGAAAAGTTTCTTCTGGAACTGGCACTATTTGTGAGTTTTAGTAAGTCACACAACCAGTGTCATAACCTTTTCTCCCCAAAGCCTCCAGCTGTCCTTCTTTCCCCTCTTTAATGGGGATGGAAAGAAGGCAGCAATGAAGGAAAAACCAGAGTTCTGGCCTCTCTCAATTTTAATGTGCTTGTTCTGCTTGTCTTCTCAGCCACTGCAAAAGTGAAAAACTGATGCAGAATTACTGGGCCAAGGCAGGGCACGAATTTTTAACAAAAAACAAGAGCAGAAGAACCGAGGTTTAGAAAACCTAGTGTGTCATGGTTTCTTTAAATATTTGAACCCCACAGACCTAGACACACATCTCGTCAAAGACTCGGACAGGCAGAGCTGTTCCTTACCACTCCACTAACTTCTGCTCATACAGCTCCCTGCGCTCACGATTTCTCTTCTCCTGCAAGGTCTCACCGGTAAGTTTCTGCATTACGATTAAGAGGCCCCCTGCAGGGATCCTAGAGGAGAAAGCAGAAGAGTCACAAGTCACCCAGGGGACACACAACAGTAATAACTTACCGGCATCAGCAAAAGGAGCGTGCGGGGGCCAGCCACCAGATCAGTGGAGCATAATGTTTCCCAATACTCACATCACACAGCAGACTAAGGTACTCCTACTGCCAGCCACCAGACACAGCCTGTCTTCAGCTGTGACTCACTGTAGCCCCTTCGATAACATATTTTGAATTTACTCATTGACAGGCACCCACAGGTCAAAGGGGTGGAAGGATTTAAGGTGCCCAAACAACCCCTGTAGATCACCTAACCCATAATTTAGACAGTCACACCCTTGCTTAGCTTCTGTCCAGCTCTGGAGGTACTTGTGTTCTCCCTGGTAAAGCTCCCTAGGCTGCTTCCAGGCACGCCCACAGCTGACACCATCCCGACTGTGCTAAGTGGCACACATAAAGCTCATTCTCTTATCCAGGCAGGATCCCCAAATTCACTTGTGAGGACATTCACAAGTCAGTACTTAGAAAAGAAGTCCCAGTTCTGCTTGAAAAGTCAAGACTTCTCCTGAGTTAAGAGGTCATTGTCCTGATGGACAGAGCTCCTGAGAGAGAACCGTGGGTTCCTCCTTGCCCCAGGGAGCCTTAGGAAATACCGACTGCAAGACATACACGAAGAGCTGTGCCACCTTACAGCCTTGGGTTGTGCAGCCCAACCACAAAGCTTCTTCCTCAGCATTTCCTAATGGCTGCTGCTCCATATTCTGGCTTTGATGGAGCCTATTTTGTAAAAAAATCATTTTTACACAGATTCCTAGCCTAGGGTTTGGCAGTTCCCAGGGTGCTCCCTTTTTCAAAAGGTGTCATCATGACAGCCAACACTCCTTGTGCACCGTCTGGATTCTGAGCTGCTACAGCAGTGGCTGATGAAGCTGAGAAGGGAGCCCAAAAGGTGTGTCTTACACTCCTGCCTTTACCCACAGACAACACATTGCCTTAAAACAGATGTCCAACAGTTCTGTGCACAGCGATTGGGCTCATCAGTGACCATGCCAAGGGAGGGGGACAGGAGACACGTCTATAACCCATCCCCACAATTTCCTATTTAACAGTAGTTAGCATCTCCTCCAATAAGCAAATAGCAGCAAGATGTTCTATTAAGAGCACTGAGTTCTTATCACTGAGGAAGCAGGAAAACACAAATCAAGAAAAAGAGAGGAAAAAAACAGTTTAAAAGCTGGAAGAAAAGTCATCATCATGAGGTCCCAAGAGAGATACAGAAAATCCCTCAAGTTAAGAGAGGAAGGGAAGCTTCTGTAGCCCCACCTATGATTCAAGGCTTGGTGTGCAGGGCCACCATCTAACAAACACCCTTGAAGAGTAGCTGTGTCTCGATCACTCATCGGCAGCAGTCACAACTCACCCAAACGCTGTTCCGAACACGAAGCCGCCTGCCAGTCCCTGCAGGCCCAAGTGCATTCTGAAAATGGCTCCTGTGAGGGCTAAAAAAAACCACAAACCCACTGAAACCACAAACAGCCCCCCACCAGCCATCACATACAGACAGAGGGAGATGCTTTGCTGTATTTCTCCTCTCCGTGAACTGACATCTGCTTTTAACAGTGCAGAAACCAAGCGCCGTGGCCAGCGGGAGGGACCCTCACCATACAGTCACCACGGTCCCTGCACTAAAACATTGCACAAAGCTCCTTCTGCTTCAGAAAAACTCCCCAAGAAATGCTAAGAAGTATCTATGAAAGTAAAACCGAGCTCTCTCCAGGCTGGAGCATGATCTCCTTCCCCCTCTTTTTTTTTTTTTCTATTCAACAACAGCTAATAATAGTAGCTGCCATGTAAGGCAGAAAAGATCAGTAAAACATGTATCCAACTGTAAGGGCAATAAAGTCTGTAAAAACTAAACAAGCAGATCACTTACCCAGAGCCCTGTTGCCAAAAGAGGACATGCAGAACTTAGCATGAAAAGGGTAGTTTACAAACAGCGCACTGAACTGTTATAAAGAGCGGAAATAAGAAATGTTTCCCCTGCTAAATAGGTGTTTGTGAGAGCAGGTTATGCACCAAGTGTTGCCTTTACCATACACATGCATTCTTCACCCAAAAAACTCCAGCAAGTATTCTGAAGATGAACTGATAACCACAAAACTCCCCAATGGTTTCAGAAGTGCATCGAGATCTCTCTGTCACAAACACACAGCAGTTAAACAACAGAGCAAAGTCACAATGGCAGTTGGTAGAGCAGGAAACAAAACCCAGGAGCACAGAAGCTGGAGACATGCTCAAATCCAAGAGATGGGGATTTCTGCTTATGCTTTTCCACTGATGACCCTTGGTCATAAAGAGAAAAGTACACAAGGTTATAGCGGTCTTACCTCCTGCTGAAGCAAAATTACCAATGGTGGTTTTATTGCGGTACACGGACAGACCAGTGCTCACCACGCTGCAAAGAGAAGGCACAGAAGAAGTCAGCAGTAGCACATGGAAAAAAACAAAGCTAGATTTCCTTAAGCCAACCCTCTGGTCGCCTCCAACAGCCTTGTTGCCCACCTGTCTAGAGCACACACGTGTCAGCCACAAGTGCCTTGATCTTCTGTGACTTTACTGCTGGCAGCTGCACAGCCGGAGGCCAGGGAATACCAGGATTCCCAGCTTGGATCTGGGATATTCTTTCTTTTTCTTTTTTCAATGAAAGATTTTTTTTTTCCATTGTATGTTCAAGGATAAAAGGAATTGAGCAATGAAAGGGTCCTGTCAGTCAGTCAGCCCTGATGTAGGACCTTTACCTGCAGAAGCTGAATACATGTGTCGGCAAGGTCTTGCCTGACAGTCCCCACCAGCAGAGCTAAGTCACACTCATGACGTCAGCAGGGTCACCTCCTCTTGCGGCATGAGATTTCCCACCAGGGTAGGTACACCACCTCCTCCAAAAACATCAGTTAAGCCCCAAAAGACTCTCTGTTCTCAGTTCAGCAGCCACATCCTCCCCAGCACTTTAGTGAGCCTCCTGCATGACATCTACAGTCAACAGCAATCTTCCTCCCCTTCCCAATGCTATAACGTCACCCTAGCCTTTGTACAAGGTAAAACTACCCAAGTGTTTTAAACTGTGAAACTCAAAATTTGCACAACTGCAGGACAAAATCTTCAACTTGGACTTTACAGAAACAATTAATGCTGAGCGGGAAATATCTTCTTTCAAAGCCTTTTACACAGGGTTGGTGAGAAAGGGCGATGATCTGACTGCATGGGAGACATCTGGTGGAAGACGAGGAGGTTACATGCCAAGCCCAGGGAAACCTGAAGAAATCAAAACCTCCAGGAGAGAGAGCAAGCAGTACGCCAGCTAAACCTAAGAACAGATGCTAAACCAAAAGGAGCCAAAGAAACCAAAAGAGCTGAGGAATAAATTCAGAAAGGAACAAAAAACCGAGAGAGATGGAAATATAAAACAATACTAGCTGATACTGCGGGTATCTTAAAAGCAGAGGGGAATTTAAACAGAATGTCCCTGCAGATACAGTCAATGAAGGTTTAGGACTACACATAAATTCACCATTTTGAACATCAGGGAAGGACATATTCCCAGTTTAAAAGGGCTTTATTTGGAAGAGTGTGCTTAGTTTGGTGCTATGTTGTCAGAAATGCACTGACACCTCTGAAGGAGAAAATCAGGGAAGCAGAACACCATCTCTGCATTGGTTGTGTGTGTGTAGGAAAAATGCGAAGGCCTAAAGAGGTACATACGACTGGTAGGTCTGATGTCCAGTGACTGCTTAATAACAAGACAATCATCTGCAAGCATTTGAGGACAAGAACAAAGAACTGTGAGTAATGCTAGTGTATACAGACTAGGAGTAATGAGACATAACAAAAAGGAGAAAAATTAGCATGGGATAGAAAGCTCTTCCAGAAACAGCCAACACACTGTAACACTCTCCCAGAGAAAAATGCAAAAAAAAAGGGATGAAGCAAAGGCAGAAAGAAGCTATCAAGTACAGGGAAGAATAGTATTCAAGTCAGTAACAGCATGGATGAGATGTAAGGAACAGGGCTTTTCCAATTTTAGGTTTTGTATTGGTTCATTAGAAGATCTGAATTCTGGGATAACTATAAAAGGTTAAATCCTCTTCACGTTCACACCTTCTCAGTCAGACTCACTGTTACCACTCACTTTGAGCCTCAATCAATCACCAGTACTCTCTCAAGGAGCTGCGAGCACTGCTGGCACCAAGAGCTGCTCGCCCCTAGTGCTTAAGCATAAGCCAGCTCTTCTCCCACTACCATCGGGAAACACTTACTTGAATATTGTCACAAAAACAGCTACTCTCCAGCTCCAGCGCCAGCCGTAGCGGATGAAACTCCTGAGACCAGCCCGATGCGCAGATTGCTGGGGGGAGAGAAGACAGGTTACAGCTCACAGCCCTGCTCCCCCTCGCCAGCATCACCAGCACCACCAGCCCGCCGTGAGCCGGGGTATTCGCAACAGGTCGTGGGACTCGCGTCACTTGGGAATGATACCCCGACCCTCAGGGATCACGTCAGACATCTTCAGAGGAAAGGCCGCTCACATTTACCCCAGCCACCAACAGGAACACCAAGAATTAATTCCAGTTTGTAATGTCAACTGGTCTTTCTAATCCCAGTGCTGAAACACATCCTGGGGGACAGGGAGAGCTTTCTGAGGACAGTGTGGGAGAACAACAGAGAAGAAAGGGGACACACTAGAAACTAGTTCTCAATTATTACAAGTTTGTAAGTACTAATAAATAATAACCATAATAAGTAAATAATAACCACCTACTTTAAATGTTAAGGGACCATCAAGCTCTGCATTTTAGCACTGGTGCTTAAAAGTTTGGCAATAAGCTGCTTTTTAAAAGATGTGGTAAACATAAGCTTCATAAAAATTAAAAATATTCCAGTTAATACCATGGAAGAAAAAAAATTCTCTCTTCTAGTGCCTGCGGTGTAAGTGCTTGGCCTGGGTGCAGGTACACAAGAGAGTCAGCAGAAGGGCAGAGTGAAGCCAGGCACCGATACTCTGCAGGTTGCTTGGAGAAGGGCCAAATCTAAATAGTGATGGACGTGAAATTAGGCAGATTTTTAAAGGTTTTTTTTTCCTAATAATCCAGGTAACCGACACTTTAATTGAAGAACTCCCAGTTTAGTGATAAGCTAAAGGAATTTTAAATGGTCTAAAAATAACTCACACAAGCAAGAGGGCACCACCAGTTGGCCACTGGGAATTCTCTTGCCGACAGACTAAATTGAAAAGCCGAAAGCCAAGACGAACGGGTTCATGAGCCACATAACACCCACCCACCCGCTGACCTACCCGAGGCCTCCTGTGCCCCCACACCCTGCGGGCTCCAACGGCGGCTGCTCCCGCGCCCGGAGCCCCCAGGAGGCCTGAGCCTGCGGCGGCCGCGGGGGGCTTCCCCGGGAGGCCCGGGGCGATTCGGTCCCCGGAAGGCCCGGCCGCTTCCCCCGTGTACCCCCACCCCTCCCCGCGCGTGGGCGCCGCCGGGCCGGCGCGGGGCTCGCTCGTACCACGGCGTCGGCGCGGTTGTGGAAGAGCTCCCCGTGGCTGCGGGCGATGAAGGCCTTGCGGGCCTGCTGGAAGGCCGGCAGCCCGCCGTACAGCCAGCCGACCACTCCCCCGGTCACGGCCGACCGCACGATGTTCAGCGTCTCCTCCGGGTACCGCCGCCGCTCGCTGCAAGGGAAGGCCGGGGCTGGGCGCCGGAGCCATGGCGGCCACCGCCGGGCCCAGCCACCGCAGCCACCCGCCCGCCCGCCCGGCGCGCCCCAGCCCGGCGCGGCCCCTCACTCAAGCCGCCAGAGCTCGCTGAGCCGCTCCCAGCCCGTCTGCGGCGGCGGCGCGGGGCTCCCGAACTGCGGCTGAGCGTCGACCCCCTCCGCCATGGCCCTCCCCGGCGGCGGCGCGGCGCGGGCGCGGCAGCGCCCCCAGCCCCTCGGCGGGGCACGGCACGGCGGGAGCGGGAAGGCGCCGGGCCGGGCCGGGCCGGGCCGTGGTAGCGCCCGCGGCGGCGGGGGCGGCTTCCCCGCGGGTCTTGTCTCTGCTGAGAGCGACTGGCCGGGGCTAATTCAGCGATGCAATAAAAAGGGAATCGGGCCGCAAAGTCCCCGGTGGCGACTGGCCAGAGGAAGGCACCAGCGAGCGTGACCTGACCGTGGAAGCACACCCCCCCTAAATAGGACAGCGACAGAGAAAAAACGGACAGACACGATTCCCCTGCCTTTGGGTAACAGCTGAGGGTCATCCCGATCTCTTACTGCAATTCCGGTTAAGCAAAGATGCATCCAACAAAACTTCGGTTTTGTTTGTTTTATTCCAAAAGCACTTCATTAAAAATGGTTTAAAAATATTACACATAGCTGCTTCAGTTTCTCTGACTGCTGCCTCTCCATTGACTAAAAATACAAAACCAGAAACCTCTTTCCACTCTTGCACAGATCTTTTCCTCAGAAACCAGGCTATTTTAATACCCCGCTTTGTTTCCTTTGGGGGCTGGGATAACCCAGGCACCGGTCACGTAACCGCTGTGCTGCTCCAGCAACTGGCACCTGAGGTGCAGGGCTGGCAGTCGGGTCCCGTTCCAGGGCCCGGCCACGCTGCGAGGCCTCGGGTGAGCACGTACGTGTGCAGGGGCCCTTTGCGCTACTGCTCCTCGTAGTGTTTTCTTCTTCTCCCATCCAAACTGACTGCAGGGAGACCGTGAGCTGTCGCTACCATTCTCTTCCGTTAACGTGCTGTTTCCTAAGCCTTGAGCCGGCTTTACCACCAAGGGTGCTCACCTGGGAGGCAGTGGCCCTCCCAGGACCTTGTGCTGCTGCCCACACTCTTCCCGGTGCCTGTCTGGATGCCAGAGAAGGTGCTGCTGCCTACCAGGCTTCTCGACTCAGGAGCCACAGCATTTCAGAAATTGTGCTCCCTCTGGGCCGAGCAGCCTGCAGTGGGGATAAATACAGTGAGCACAAGCAACCCGTGACTGAACTTGAGTGAGCGATGTGAGGAGTAGCTGCCACTGTGTGACTGAAAACGTTTCCTTAACCAGACTGAAGGAGATGAGGAAAGGAGTGTAACAGCTGTGGGAAAGAACAGCAAATACTGAAGCGAGCAGCTGCGTTACCAGCCTCAAAAAACAACCCCCAAACCAACAAAACAACAAAAAAACAATCCTAGAAAGTTACAGAAGGGGATAAGAGCAGAGAATCTGTGAACATCTGGAGAAAAGAAGAGCCAAATCAGCCTCTGTATATACTTTCTCTGGGTTCCTAAGGGCCTTAGGATGTCTGGCCAGCCGACCGGTGAGAGCTTGCTAAGAGGGGCTCAGTTCCGCGTGGCTGTGTGGGCCCCAGCTCAGGTCAGAGGATGAGCCGTCTTTGTCTCAGCTGCCCACTGCGTGCCCGTCTGCTAATCAGGCTTAGCGCTGCAGCAACACCATCATCACCTGCTGCTCCCCTCTGAGGTAGGTAGTTTAACCGTGCAAGGACCTTTCAATGGCACATCTAAGCCTTGCCATCAACCTCTAAAACCTGACAGAACATTAAGCTCTAAGCTATCTAAAAAGGTTTACCCCAAATCCCAGTACCTGATTCTGTCAGAGAGCACCTAACATACCAAATGCTGTCACACAGGTGAGAAAACATTGACCATTTGCCAAGAAAAGGGGCATGTATCTCCCAGCTGGCTGTAGCTGGCAGTCTGTGTACCTGGCCCATGAGGACAGAGGACTTGGTACAAAGTCCAGTAAAATTAAGCAAAAGGCTTCCCACTGACTGCGTGGGATTTAGGATCATTCTGAGACAGGCAGTAACTGCGTCCCAAATGCTAACAACCTTCCTCCAGGCATGACCGTAGCCACCCCATCGAATAGCCACAATCCAACATTCTACTTAACATTCTCATGGCGACAGTACAACCGGGTCCCACTGTACGGGAGCAGTTTCAAAGTTAGCCTATTGCTGGTCCCTGTAGTTCTAGTGTAAAGGATAAGAAGTCCGAGAGAACAAGAAAGAAGATATGCTGATCTTCAGATTTCCACAGAGATCAATTTGAGCTGAAGAGAAAAACAGAGAAGTCTCTACAGTTCTGTTTTCAGCCATTCAGAAGTGATCTCGCTGTAGCTCTTCCTCCTTTTCACTTTGTAAGTCAAGGCTTGGGAATATTCAGACAGCAGATGCTCCCAGTAGCAAGAGACATCCTCCATCTGCAAGTGCTCGGTGATGAACTGGCGTCCCCTAGAGACACACAAGGCAGAGTCAGAACCAATTTCCAGTTCCTACAAGAGTCTTTGGTTTTGTTTTATATGTATATCAACTTTCACTCTTCTGTGTTTCAAATGAGAAACAACATGCACTGCTCTGCACCGTCTATTTTAATTTCACAACTTTCATTCATGCTCACAGCTCTGACAGTTGCAGTGCTTTTGTTATCCTCAAGATGGTATTTGTTATCTGGGATAATAAATATCAGATTTCACATACCAGATACAGCCTGAGCAGCACTGATGCCTGCTGCTTCAGAAGCCAGTCACTGTCAGCCTGGATACATGACGCTTACAACCAGAGGCAGTTCCCAGGGGTCAACTCACCTCACACCGAGACGAAAGCTCCCAACTTCTGATAGCTTTCAGTGGGTTTCCTGACATGGGTCACATATGAACCAAAGACCTCATCTTGTTCTCTGGTTCCCCCTGCTTGTTACGAGTTCTCCAACCCTCCCGCTGTTATTGCAGATCGGTTGTACTGCACCCTATTAATACTAGGCTGTCTTTGATAGGTAACCCCTTCAAAAGCTGTGTGAGAAAATGCTTTGGAGGAAGACTGCCTGATAGCCAGAAAGGACACGCAACTTACCGCTCTGAAATTTCTTGTGCTATGGCATCATTCTCCTTTACAAACTGCAACAGCTCCCTAAAATGAAGACCAAAAAAATGCTGTGAAACAGCCAGCTCAATGGAAAACATTGTTCCTCAGCTTAATTACTGCAGAGGATGAGATTAAGGATCTACAACTGAGTGAGGGACTGGTGCTCCTCATTTCAGAGCACAGAAGAAACCTGCCCTTCTCATCTGCTCTGTATCAGTTCTGGACAGCATGCTGAAATCTGAGAGCTAACACATTTCTGGCCCAGTAATAAGTTCCTCTTCCCTCTTATCTGTGCTGCAGGGCCCGCTCGCAAGTCTAAGGGCCTAGTGCCTGCTGATTTCAGTGAGGGTGACAGACCTACGTACTCCAGTGGAACTGTACCCTCCAAGTAACACAAGCAAAGGATTCTTTGGGGGCAGTAATCAAGAGAAAAGAACGTGACCTCCAAGAGCTTTTGCCTGACACCGAGGAGTGGAGGCACTTCTCAGTGTAATACAAACCAAACCGCCTTCCCAAACACAGCAGTGTTCTCCTGTGGCATGCAGTGCTCTGCTGAGCACACCTGGCCTTCGCACCTGACGTCGGAGAGGTCTGATCGCACGGGGATGTAGTGCACCCAAGGCTTCAGCTGAGGGTAGAAGAACTCCAACCACTCTTCTCCAACGTGAAAGACAAGTGAACCGCATAAGAAAAGGTGTTTCAGCCGGAAACTGGCAGCCACTCCCCGGAAATTAAACAGATACCTTTAAAAGGATAAGGAGGGAGAGGGACCTGATTACACTTCCCATTTTATGGGGAAATGCGCTAAGAAACCAGATTCTGAGTAGCAGTCAACCTTCCCTCACAGGTAGCAGCTGGGGGGGCGGGTTCCCTCACACTGAGCTATGCACCGGTTGTGAAAACAAAGGGAAGACGTTTATTCAAAGCTCCTTGTAGGACAGGAAAGGTGAGCTGAAATTAAGGATGTTCTAGGTGAGTTTCTGCTGTCTCTCAAAACTGAGGGAGAAAATCGAGGCGTGAGACACTACCTCTGACAAAGACACCTGTCCACGCCAAACCAAAGGAAGCTTCACACACACCTGCCGATGAGGCACGGAAGGTCACAGCGGGGATGCCGATCGCATGACTCTACCCTTCAGAGACTCTGTTACCATGAGGAGCTTCTTCCCAATTCCCTCTTGCAGTGAGCTTTTCTGTTCATTATTGTGCTTTGCCACATCTATCTCGGTTTGTTTCTTTGCTTTTTTTCCTCTGGGATTCTGCTTTAATCTGAATCTAATTGTTTCATATTAACTTGGGAATGCAACCCTAGGAGGTTAAACAGGCTAGCACACAACAGATGGACTTTGCAGATAACAAAGAATCCACAATTTTGTTTTCAGTATTTTCTGCCAAGTTAGTAAAGTGGGCTTGACTGGGGGCGGATTTCTCTTCGCAAACTGTATCTCAGAGGGATGTTTGTTTGCTTACTTGCTTTCTTTTTTAAACCCACATTTCTCCAATTATATGGAAAGCTGTTTTTCCTGTGGGTAAAACCCCTCGGTACATATAACTAATCTTTGAAGTCAAACATTTTGGGCTGGGGGAAGGGAGTTTTTCCTTTAATGAAGCTATTTTGGGCGAGATGGGGATTATATATTATATATATTGTGGGCGAGATGGGAATTATAGCTAAACTTAGTTCAGCAGTAAGTGACAAGGAGTACATCTGATGTTATTTTGCGTTCTTTGTATTACCTAGGAGCTCAAGGCAGGGATGAGGGGCTCATTGTGTTAGGAACTCAACAGATACATGTAGAGGTGCAACAAGAACAGCGGTCTGAAGCGAGGAAATGCCTCTGTCCAGTTCCAGACACAGCTCCCACCACCCGTGACCTCAGCCAAGTCACTGAGCACTGCTCTCAGCCAGCCTGCTAGAGCAGCTACACTGAGGGAAGCAGTGAGAAGTTCATATTGACCCTGTCAGACCCTGGGCTAGGACAAAAGCGTGTGAGAATGTCTCAGCCTATACTGTACGAGGGGCTTAGGAGGCATCAGAGTTGGGAATTCTATGTGTAACAGAAGGGAGAAATCTGGGCAACAGTCTATGAAATATAAAATGAAACAAGTCAATCACATTTGCACAAAAACACAGATCCAGCCATACGACTGAGTTCCTCTATCAGCAGATTCTAACTGGCAGAATTGTAACTAGGTAATTTGAAAGCAAAAGAAAAAGCAAAACATCAGATAAACAAGTGCATACACACTAACCATTTACATTTTTTTTCACAGAAACCCACAAGAATATTACACCAAAACCCCCTTCCTGAAGTAGTTAAAAAATAAAAAACCCATTCTCCCAAACAATATACAAAGTATAAAACAGTATTATATCTGCTCAATCATATTTCAGGTTCCCTCTTTTATTATATACATCTAGTGGCAACACTTGTCCCAGTATGCATATGAAGATATGATTGCTTAGTTCCTTACATCTTTGAAGACAGCAATGCTATCACTGTAGCACTGAAAAATAGATTTTCAACACAAAGCTTGGTACAGGAATATAAAGAAAAATTGGTAGAATGCCCTTCTGATTAAAAAAATAGAATAAAATTTTCCATCTGTATGTTCATTAGTAATCTAAGACATTTACTTTCCCCTAAGCATTTATTTCTCCTGACCCGACAGAGGAAAGCTGACACTGAAAGAGGCCGTGCTAAGCAACCAGATTTTCAACTGCCTTATGTCTGTTTACAAGCTTTCTTATCTGCATGGAGCTGGTTGCTGGAATTAGACCTTAAAATAAAATGAGACCTTACACCATGCAAGGAAAGAAATAACCCACAGCCCTTGAACAGCTTTACTAATCAAAACTCTTACTTGTATTTGCAGTGATCAACCAGTGGAATTTCCTTTGCCGGAGGCTTCCCTAAGGTGTCCTTAAAATAAAGAGAATTAAAAAAAAAAAAAAATCAGTAAGCTTTACATGGTGATTTTATATTTGTTTTCCTTCTTAGTTAGAAACAAAGCTGAAGTCTCAAAACCCTCCATTCCCACTTCTGAGAAAATCTTCTCTGGTGGGCTTTTAGAAGTATTATGAAGAATTCCCAGCCCTTCAAACAAGGAAAAAAAAATTCAGTAAATTACACACTGCCTGTAAGCAAACGCCAGCACAAACACATTAAATGATAATGTTTAGTTGGCAGCTACAGAGTGGAAAACAGCTTGGGACAATGGACTGTGTGAAGCCAAGTGTAACCGGATTAGCCAAGACTGTCTGGAGAAAGATGGGCTGTAGACTAAGCATGGAACTAAAAAGTTATCAGCAACAGTTATCCAAAAGTTATCAACAACAAGCCCAAGAAATGGAGATGACAGAAAAAGGTTTAAAAAGGCTGACAACACCACACAGGCAGCTCAGGGCTAGAAGAGGAAGAGTTGGCTAATTTTGCTGTAATGGAAGAGGAGGGGATTGGCAGGGATTCATTTTCTTATGTGTGCTGGTTTCCTTGAACAAAAAGTGTAGATGGAAGAAAAATGTTTGGCCTGCCAGGCTCTAGAGACTCCTTCCTTTCATCTGTCAGAGAGGTGCAGCCATTAAGGGAACTACAAGCCTCCCCCACTCTAGAGGGCCACCCACAACACTCCAGCAAGATGCTTCTCAATCATCAAAGCCATCTTGCAATGCCACCCTTTCTGGCCTTCACACTCAGGAGACAGACAACACCCACACACCTTTTCAGATTTCCAAGCCTGGTTTTTAGTGTACTCAGCATCAACAAGTTCTGGGTTTTCTCGGGACAGCAGAATGAGGGGATCTCTCTCAGGGCTCGTTCTACAAAAGAAATGCTGTCAGTAATTGCCAATCCACATGACCCAACACAGCTAACGAACAACGAGACTCAAGACCCTGCCACTTTATAAGGCTGACCTCCCTATGTGCCCCGAAAACATCAAGTACCTACATACAGTGTAATTCTGTCCAAGGGTAAATTAGCAGAAGAGACTGAGTTATGTATACTGAAATGATTTGAGGCCACAATTCTTTATTTCACTTACTAAATATTTAATAGTATTATTTAAGCAATTCCCAGGACAAATCAGCAGAGATGTTGCTTCCTTCAGGCTTTATGCTGATGGGTGCCAAATACTTTAACTCCCTTCTAAGTCAGAGAGAGCTAAGAGATGCTAAGCACCTTCAGTGCTGATCCCTCTGACACTAATTTAAAACACTACTCATAAACAAGGTTATGACATCCCTGAGGCTCACTCATCATCATCTCCTGAGCCTACCTAGTAAGATATCAAATCTTCCCCTACTGGTGATGGGGGAGGAACAAAGTATTTGGTTTAACATTGTTTTCAAACTGTCACTGGAGAGAGGGCAAAAATAATCTACTCTCTTATTCCCCCCCACCTCTCAGGTAACGTAAAGCAAGAATACTTTCAATTCAGTGGAGCAACTTGCATAGCAAATAAAGTATTCACACTGGCAAGAAGCATGCACATCAATATCAAATCTTTAAATTTGTATCATGCACCTGCAGTTCTCTTCACAGAACAAAACAAGCTGGTTCCTAGTGTGACAGTTTTATTCATTAAGAGATAATGTAGCAACTCTGTCACAACTTCTGTTTCCAATATTAGAATTATTATAATAAACTAGTTGCAAATGGCAGTTCTTATCAAGAATCACTAATGGTGAAATACTGCTGTACAAAATGTCTCGCTTCCCTTTTAAAAAATACATTCTGGGTTACACTTGTTTAGGTCTTAAGAGATACAGAAATTTCTGCATACAGACCACTGTCACAGCACATGTTGGTAGAATCTCCTGTTACAGAAAAATATGCTCACCTGGATCCTCGGAAATATCCTTTAGATATTTTTTTCATCCATGGCCATTTTTCTGCAGATCTGAAATATTGTTTATACATGGCAATAAATGATTTAATATAACCATGAAAGAGCACTCTCATCAGTTTTCACAGCATGATCTCTTTGTATTATTCTTCATTTTTGATGGAAATCACTTTCTTCATTATAGCAGAAAAAACTCTCAAGACTCTCAGCCAGGTCCAATGAAACAGGTTGTCCTGTGAATATTGTGTTTAAGGCAAGATGATATAGGCTACTTTTCAGAATACCTTTCAGTCAAAGCAATGAATTACTAACAACCCCCTCACTAAACCTTTAAGGGTATTAAAATTTATGTAAAGTTTGAATCCACTTTTTGTATTGTTGCTTTATTTTTCTGTACTTCACTGAATACGGATAGTAGAAAATGACTGAAGTTTCTAACCACTGTCATTTCCCTTTAATAAAACCCCAAACAACAACAAACAAAAAAAACCTACCTGGTGTTTTGCATTTAAAACACAGGGGTTCATTGTTTTGCCAAATAACTTTCACTTAAAATCTAGGCAAGTCCTTCAAAATAGCTGTTCACGTGTTTTGTTTCTGTCAGTCCAGTCACTCTGGGGAACATTTTGTTGTACTTTTCTGCTGCACCTGGCCTGACATGTAGGTCCTGATCCCCAAACTGATCTGCGCAGGTCAAGCTTTGCATCTGCTCGTAACCCAGTGACACAAATGGGGTTCACTGAGAAAGCGAGGATAAGCAAATGGACCTTCATTATATTAGATCACATTAGGCTTCAGCTATGATTAGTCCTATAGATCTTCAGATTTTGAAGAGGGAAACATTCAACCTTGCATTCTGATGTCAAATGATTGACATCAAGGTGGCTTTTTCTTGTTATGTGTCTATGCTCACTCACTGTTGCACACTTTGTCACTCTCCATGGGGAACAACCCCTTATTCTGGTAATAGTCAAAGATCCTGCTAAAAGAAAGACTCCCCATCAGAAACGTCTTCTGTCTTACTCTCAGCCCAGTAATGACTCTTGATTCTTGGAAATGATTCCAGGTTTCTCTATTGCACAATAATACTCAAGTAAAAGCAGATCTAAAGAAGGCTTTCCTTTACCCTTCCAGAAGCTTAAACAAACATCCTGGATCATCCCTGCAGTGAAAAAACCAAAGCTCCTAGAGAAGTAGTTGGAAACAAAGGAAAATATTTCCACATGTCAGGGGAGATTTCTGCAGGCAAAAGATAACTGCTACTTTATTGACAAACCCTATCTCACCAAAAATGATAGTGATCTGGCCCTGACAGCATGAAGAATGTGTATACTTTGTCCTCTGCATTCCTTACAAAAGTGTTGGAAACAGAGAAGCTAATTATAACTTCTAGTTACATCATCCAAGGTTTCCATGGAGAATTCTTATATAGCAGTTAGTCTTTATGTAGTTAACGAGAGGCTGCAGGACAGATCACAGGCCAAGAGACCTATGGTCTTAGACTTCAACGTTGGCTCAATGCTGCCCAGTACTAGATGGCTTTTACTGTGAGTTTATCTTCCATTAAACCTCCCCACATACATAACCATTTCCAAAACATACCTTCTGAGGTCCTCTCTCATGAGGTCCCAGCGCCCTAAACCTGTTGGGTAAATCGGCCAGACAGCTGGTCCTCCTTCCCAAAATGTCCAGGCAGGATACATGATATCATTGTATTCAGGTGTCTTAAGAAAAAGGAGAGTAAGGTAAGAATAAGAGTAATAACTACTTCAGTTTATTGACTGAGCCCATCAGTAACAAATGTCCCTTCTAGGAGTTCTGTCAGCTTTCCCCGTTACTGTTCCATAAGCAGTCGTAAGAGCGTTCCACTGTTGCTGGGGTTCATATGAAGACAACCCAATACTTAAAATTTTTCAATGACTTTAAAAAACACTATGTCTTGCATGACAACACGGGACTTTCATGTTAAAAAAGAACAAAAGAGGTCCATGATATAGCCAGTAAGTAAATAGCGGAAGACCTGAGCTCCACTCACCTTTCTAAAGACTTGTGCCTATGTGTAGCTATGAATGTTTTCTACTGATGGTAAGTTAAGCAGCAATATTATCTCCTCAGAGGCACTTATAGACACTTCGACATTTAGGTTTCCAACACTTCAGTTCATTCCAGCCTTCCTAGAGATCACTTAACGATTCACTGTAACAAGTATCCAGGTCATGCAAGAATTTCAGTTCCTCACTCTTACTTGGATAATCAGAGCGAAGACCAGCACTTAAGTAAGATTAAACCCTTTCATGAAATCAGACTATAGGCCACTTCCTTGCGCTAGTAATAAACCTCCTATACAATTATCCATCTATCTGTCACCTGGAGAGAGTCCAAGGCCACCAAGGTAGTCAGGAGGCTGGTGCACGTGATGTATAAACAGGGGCTGAGGAATGGGTTTGTTCATGCACAGGAAGAGGAGGCCTGAGGGAATCTAAATGCTGTCTCCTACTACCTAATGGGAGAGTTCAGAGAAGATGGAGGCAGACTCTTTTCAGAAGTGCAGAGACAGAATGAGGCAACAGGCTTTGATTACAAGAAGGGAAAACACTGGGAAGCGTGTTTTCATTCTGACAGAGGTCAGACACTGTCTGTGGACACCCTGTCCTCAGGGGCGCTCAGATCTGGGCAGGACACAGCCAGGAGCACCCCGATCTAGTTGGTCCTGCTCTGAACAACGTGCTGGACCGGGAGACCTGAGGTTCCTTCCAACTTAAATTGCTGTGTGCTTCTATGATCGGCTCCTTCTCAGCCTTGTTGTAAACAGGCATTGATAACAAACCATGACAGCTCCACCACCACTCCAGGGTTGGCCTTCTGAGAGGCAGAACAGGACAATCCTTCAATCCCTTATACTTTCAGCCATAGAAAGCACCCTGGACCAGCATCTTGGAGCCTTCCTAACGCCAGCTGGTTAAACCTGAGCTGTGCCTGGGTCACTAGGTTTCAGTTAAGGACAGAGCTGAGGTTACAGTTCAGATATTGGACAACGATGAACAGAGAACTCAGTTTCTTGCACCCAGGGGCAGGATGATGGATACAGCTGCAAAGATTAAACTTCCACAACCTGCTCTGCATCAGTTTGGGTTCTGCTGACTACAGTTAAGGCTGCACAACGGTCGAGGGGCAAAACAGCTAGCTTTACTACCACACCTGGCAGCAAACATGGTTATTCAATGACAGTGCTTGCAATGCTGCACTGAAATTCTAGAGAGTGTTTTATGACAGCTGGGGACTAGGCAATAGTTATGGATCATATTATGGTTTAGACTTCCTGAGCTGAAAAGCTGGATTCAGAGTAAGATGTTACAAGTTAGCAGAAACAGAATAGGGCCTGAACTAGCAAGAGCAAATGGTTTATTGCTTCTTTTTGCATCTTACTGTATGCTGGGCTTCAGCCAAGAACAGATCATGATCAGGGTTAGGTAGCGAGGGTGCAGGGTTTGGGCACATTGGGCATACACTATGGCAAAGCAAGACTGGCTGAAGCTTGAGGTGTCACAATGTTTTGCTGGAAAGGATGAAACACTACACTGCAGTCAGGTTTAACGACGGGAGAGGCAGGAAAATACACAGGAGGGCTCTCGAGTCTGGGAACAGAGAAGCAGAGAGCGGATGTCTCTGCGCGTGCACGTGCCTCTGCATGTGTGTGCACGTTTGCAGATGGAAAAGGGAATCCAGGGGAAAAGGGTTCACAGGAGATAGCAGTATTACAGAAAAGAAAATAAGAAACACTTATCTGTGGTACCAAAAAGAGGACTAAAAAAGTCACGTTACATGAGATTTACTGTATGACAGTTGACCGATGATCAAAAATCCTTAACAATGCTGATAAACTACGGCTACAATTTTAACAGAGGCATTGTAGCAAATGACAGCGATGCTGGCGCATATCCCATCCAGCTGTGCATCATTCCGCTGTGGCAGAGGTACATTTTTTGACCTGGAAGAAGAGCTAATGAGGGGAAAAACCGTTCTATTGAATAAATCTGCAAGTCTGCCTGCCAGAAAACTGGAAGCAAAAGGAAACATAAAGAATAAAAAAGAGCAAGCAATTCTGACACACAGAAAATCTGTGGGGAACCATCCTCAAAAATATGTTCCCAAAAGAAAGGAGGACACACATGTGTCAGAAATGCTCAGCTTTTAAAGATGCGCACACCTTACTGAAGGAGAAGACTGGGATAATAGGTTTCATCCACTTGGGGACCTGGGGGTAGTCTCGCACATTGATCACCATTTCCATGTCAGGGAGGCGGTTGATGATCTCCAGAAGGAAGTGCTCAACTCCACTGCATCTGTGGTGAAAGGACATATGGCAAAGAGCTATTAGGAGAAGGCAGAATCATGCAGTCTCTTGCAGGTCTTTCTCTCTGAGCAGGAGCAGAAGAAACGGTAAGCCTGAGCCATACCATGATGCAGGCTGGGAAATGCCTATAGCAGCCTCTAAGCCCCAAGGTAGTACAGACACCAGTGAAGCTACCCATCCTGTTAAATCTGGCCTGATCTGCAGCTTTCTCTGAGATCCCACAACGAACCAACCAACCAACCCTTTGTACACTGAAGCGCAACAATGACACTCACCTCTTGCTACATTTAAGCCTCATACATAATTTTCTAGGCTCCTGGTCTGATAAAAAATTCAGACCTCCAAAATATCACTGTGCTCAAGGACTTTTAACTTGGCAGAGTTGGAAGTACTCCTGTGTCCCAGCTAGGGCGACATGATCCTCTGCATAGCCTCTTACCTCGCAGGGAACAAGCAGTCCTGCTCACGGTATAATTTGTTCTTAATGATTTGGTAGTGCGTCCCCAGCTTCCGGCTCACCACATCTGATATTATCTCCTTGGAAATGCCACCTCGAAAAGGAGCCAGGTCCTGCTTCCAGACACTGAAACAAAACAATCAGCCATTATTATGTACAATAGAGAGGATACTGTGCATTAAATTACTGCAGTATACAGAACAGACTTCTAGCTAAAACAAGCTCTGTGTAGCTTCCAGGAGCTCTGCTACATGTGGCACAGTGGAGAATTTAAGTCGCTTGGAAGAGCTACTACTCAGAGACTCAATGGTCCAAGCTTTGCTCTTTGACTACTTATGTGTGTTTTGCCTGAACAAGCCCAGCACAGGACTCAGGTTAAATCAATGTGGACAACTCTAGTTACTCTCCCAGAAAGGACCTTACAGGTAGAAGTCTTCAGCTTCCTTACCCTTTGAGTTGCAAAGCTTGTGCTTTGGCCTTCCATGAAGAATGGGCCACACGGCCACACCAAGACCAAATTCCTCACACACTGTCATGCTATTTAGACATTAAAAAAGAAGTTAAGAATCTAGTTGCAAGGAACAGCATCGCCCAGTAATGCTGAGTGCAGTGAAAGGCAGCACAGAAGGACAGGCCTACGTAGCACATGTTCTGTGACATCCGCGTATCACCAGTGAGCTCCAGGAATGCAGTACAAAACCAAAACTAACAAATATAAGAAAGTACAGGTGGAGGATACAGTTTATATAAATTTAGTCTAAAGATCTTCAGATCTAACTGGTTGGAGATTTACCGAACACTGTCAGACTGTAACAGCCATGGAGACACCCTCCCCACTTTTTGGTAGACACCGTATCAATGCCTTAGTTTAATACAACACTGCCAGGGTGATCCCACTGTGAGGGTGGTCAAACACCAGTACAGGTTGCCCAGAGAGGCTGTGGAGTTTCTGTTCTTTAAGATATTCAAAATATGACTGGACACGGTCCTGGCAACCCTGCTTGAGCAGAGCTGGACTTGAAGATCTCGAGAGGTCCCCTCCAACCTCCAGGATTCTGCTAGTTTGTAATCAGGCAGAAAACAGTAAAACTACATAAAAAATTGTCATTGCGCAGATGGGATGACCACAGGATAAGCAGTCTGGCAGGGAGGCAAATGTAATGAGCTTGGAACAGGAAGAAAGGTGCAGTTTTATGGCACATCCATGTCATAGTAACCTAAGAGACAACTGAAAGGTAGCAACAAGCAAGGTGGGACCTTCAATCCTTGCCCACCGAATCACAAAAGACAAGACATAAGTAGAATCTGTTATATGGGGAAAAGTACTGGCTTTCAGCATTCTGCTGCATATTTACACACCTTCAAATCAGCTACCAAAATGAACCAAGCTTCTTAAGTGTCATACAGTGTACATGCGGTATTATCCTCCTGGATTCTTTTGTAACGCCTGTCACTACAGCAGCGCTCCTTATCAACCCTTAAATGAACTACTGCTTCAGTGAAAACTAGGTTTCGAGACCCACAGCAACCATAACTTCATGTTACTGTCAATTATCATGTTCTGAAGCAGATTTGGAGGTTGTAACCACTTGGGAAGGCATTCTACCCAAAGGTGGGTGGGAGATGGTACAGAGTATGTTTAAAAATTAGGAGATGTCTTTAGGCTGCATCTGAATTGGAACTTAGGGAAAAGACTGGAAGACTAAACTAAAAGAGATTTTTCCTCATCAATATTTCAAGAGTAATGAAGATCAAAAACTGCAAACAGAGTGTACAAACACTTGCCCAATATGTCTCATCTAATATTAAAAGCCAATATAGCACTCAATCTCACCCCCAAAATGAGTGAGCACATCTGGTACTTTTAAACAGGAGGCCTAAAGCTGGGCATCAGTGTTTCTGCATTTGGAGTCCTAATCCTAAAGGCAGAAGAATATGTTGATTCTTCCCTGAATTCCCTCTTCTCTTTTAAATAAAAATGCTGCTTAAAGCTATCAAAAAACCCAGCCCTACAATCCCTGCGTATATGGCAATGATGACCTATGCACCTGTAATGTTCACCACACAGCAGCTGTGCTCCATCAGAGCAAACAGAAAGGAAGTTTGGTTTGGTTATGCCTAGAAGACAGATCAGCCTGCACTTGTACTGTCTACAGCGGTCTTGCATCACATCTAGGCCTCTAGCTCTCTGCATTAAATTCACTGTAGGAAGATTAGGCCAGCATTTCGAGTGCTGGCATTATGCATAATGCTCCATAGTTATAAAAAAAAAAGTAAACGGGACTGGTGTCTTCCTGAATGAGCTCCTCTTGGATCACACTTTGGTCTCGTGAAAGTCAGGTAGATAAATATCTACCATCACTCCCATTCTCAGAAGCAGTGAGCTAGACTCCCTAGAAAGAATGCTAAGTAGTACAGCACGCTATCACACCAAATGAATCCGTGTTCTGAAACAAACTTTCTTAATCTACCTATTTAGAATATTTTACACATACTTGCTTTCTTCCACTTTTAAAAGCCCATGAGAAAGATTTGTTGGCAACACTGCGCTAAGAGAGAAGGCAGAAGTGTATTGTTAAGACAGAAATGTCACCAGCTATGAGTATGGTTTATTGCATGATCATGTATGAAATGCTGACACGGTGTATGTTCAATCGCAGAGGACAACAAGGAGTGTGATCAGTTTGTGGGTGGACACACCTTCTACTGGAACTATGGATGTCAACCCGTTTCACACAGTGCCGTTAATAACCTCCTCCTTGCAAGCACCATGACCTGCACTGGCTACAGATGTGATACCTTAGCACCCAAATATTCTCTAGCTAATTTCCAACCATCAGTTGCCATCAGCGATGACAAAAGTCTTTCCTCTCATACCCAGAGGCCTGTGCAGTCAAAAGGAAGCCAGTCTCTCACCTTTGGTGACAGCTGCAATTCTCCTTTACACATGGCTTATAGACTTCCACAGCTCTCTTAATTTGGTCAGTTATTGTTTTCCATTTGGCATCTAAAACACATAGGAAGGAAAAGTCAAAGGAATCAATCCACTAAACTACCAGACCAAATAGCAGGAGCTGAACAGCATGTCTGGTCCGGCTGGCCACAGCCATGCACCAAGGTCCCACAGCACACTCGGGTACCGCTCCAGCCCACGCAGCTCAAGGAGAGCACGCCTACAGCGAGCGGGGGAGAGGAAAGCCCTGAGGGGCAAGGAGAGGGGCCACCCAGCTCGGGGGGGCCCGGGGAGGGGGCAGTGTGCCGGGCACCCCGTGACGGCCCCCGGGCTGAAAGGGAAGCCGGGAGGGGCCCACAGGGTGCCGGGGGAGCTGCCCGGCCGGAGGAGGAGGCGGCGGCAAGACTCAGGACGCGCGGGTTCCCTCCCGCCCGGGCCGGCCACCCACCCTCGCCGCCAGGCCGCGAAGCCGCGTCCCGTTTCCCATCCCCCGCCACACCCTCACGCCCGGGCGACGCTCACCTGCCGGCCCGCCCGCCGCAACCGGCTCCAGCCGCCACAGACCGGCGGCCGCCAGCACCCACAGGGCCAGCGCCGCCCGCCCCATGCCGCCGCCGCCGCCAGCACCGCCCTGCGCATGCGCGACCCGCCGCCGGCCGTCGAGGGTGGGCGGGGAGGTGGGCGGGGACGCCCCGACCAAAGATGGCGGCGCCAGCAGCCGGCGCTGTGCCGCGGCGCTTGATGGGAGCTGTAGTTCCCGCGGCGGCGCAGTGGCGGCGCTGCCTGTCCCCACGCGAGGGTTCTGTGTGGGGAGACCCCCGCGGGGGCCGCGTCGGGACCGCAGGCGGCTTTTGTAACTTACGGAAATAAAGGCACTGGCCTGGGGGAACCTACAGTTGATGGGGACCGGGCTGAAAAAATACCCACTGCTCAGAGAAGGTCTGAGGTGCATCTGTCATAGTCCCTCCAAATAACCTCCTAGCTCCGCTCGTGTGCGCCTCGGGAATCCCACGAGCCTTACGCAGATCTTGTGTGCCTGGTGGCCCTCGCTCCCTTTGGGGTTTTTGGGGGGGAACTTCCCCAGACACCTGAATTCATCAAGCAGTTTGTCCAACCTGTATAAGGCTCCTTCTCCTGGCCCGACCTCTTGCTGTTGCCAAGGCCTGATTCAATTCAATCATTTAGAATTAAATCATGAATCTTGTCATTATGGTATAAAGGTTTAGACTGATCTGTCAAAGCTTCTCTGCAGCAGGATGTGGGCCATAAGAAAGAAGGCAAACAGCAGGACTGAGAATGGGCGGTTGAGTGCCGTCAACAGGATGCATAGGACCTTCTCTTTGCAGTATGGTTTCTAAGAACACAGTCTTCAAAACTACCCCCCACTTAGTGTTTGGGTCTGTTCAGTCATATTTGGCCAGCCTTCAGGAGACAGGCTCCCTAACCTGGTGCTGGATGCAATAACCATGCTGATAAGCAGCCAAATTAATGTAGGGAGGCTGGGGCTAAGCAGACACTATCCTACCATGAATCCAGACCAGTCGATCAATGTTTCTTCCCTAGGTTGAGTGTGGGAAGCCCTGTCCCCGCTTTGTGGGGTCTGTGTATTCAAATATCAACACTTAAAACTCCATCTTTCCTAGCCCAGATCCAGTTTGGTGGCTTTGGATTCCAGGAGGAGGTGCTGTAGCTGCTTGTTAATAGGAAGGAGCCACATTTATGTTAAGTTTCTACCTATAGAGTGAATATTGAGTGATTAGCCACACAAGCCACCATAAAGTTGTCACAAAGGCCTCTTTTGGGTGTAACTGAATTGGTCCTGTAGGTTTGGGTGGAGAAATAATTACCAGAAAACAGACCAAAGAGGAAAAGCATGTTCTGAGAAGGAGCGTGAAGGTTTCCCAAGGATTGATAAATTCTGGAGACAGGTAGTCCTGCTGAATCTGCAAGAGCTGATAAAGTCCGGACACCAAGTGTCTGCTCAGTCTGTGCAAGGCCACAAGGGAATGCTCATTATCAACTGTAGGTTGTGGACTGGAGGGCAGGGGCTTCTACACGCAGACATAAACTGCAGGATTAAGTGTGCATCCATTGAAATAAATTACTTTGAGGGACTTTCTGAACACCTGCTTGGAAACTGCTAGTGTGTCAGCACAACCCTCTACTGAGTATACAGCTGGGGTTGTTCTCCAACTGTTGCTCTGACTGAGGAACTGAGTGAGTGTATGGATTAACTATGAGGGAATAAGTGAATGTTGTATTATCTGCTATTAGTAGTAACAGCTTCCTAGAGTGAAAACCTTGAGTACTTCTGGCTGTCTCATCCTAAACTCCTGTTGCACACTCGAATTTTTAAGCAAATCAGGGGAATTAATCCCTTATTTCCATCTTCTCCTAGAGTCCCTCTGTCTTCCTTTTGATTTCTGAATAGGGTCTGCTTTCTTCCTTTTCCTCTACATTGTCTCTCACAGCTGCGGTAGTCATAGACCCAGAGCTGGAGGCTGGTCTGAAGACTCCCCCAAAAGTGTTGAATCTTAAGTAAGGTAAAAGCAAAAATTGTCAATACTCATATATCTGTATTTGCCTTCACTGACCTCACTCAGTCTTAGCCATCTCTACATGGCTAATCCACCCATTCTTTCTAGCACAGGTTTCTGTCTTCCCTCAGGTTCCAGACCAGATTTTCCTGCTTTTTTCCTGGTTGACTGAATAGAGACATCAGCGTGCTGTTCCAACACTGTTTCTGGTTGTTTCTCACAGCTCCCCGCTAGTCAACTACACAGCCGGTAGAGCTGTAGTAGTTCGCTCTGTAGCAAAGGTTATTTCGGGTGCTTTCTCTGAAGCAAAGAGTAGGAGTGGTAGTCAGCATAAATGTTAAATAGGCCCTGAGAGCTAAGACTTTAAGATGAAGCTCCTTTTGAAGCTACATTTACAGCCTCTGCTCTCCCAGGCTTTGTATAATGAAAGCACCCCAGGCCACTGTGGTGTGGTTTTGGCATGCGCTGTAGTTCCCCCCAAGCTCCTTGGATGGTTGTAAGCTTCAGAACCCCTTGACTCTCACTTCAAACACAGCCTTTGCCTCACCTTCTCTACCTTCTTAATTTCCTGCAAATCCAGAGCTCTGTGCAGGAGCATCTGGCTCTGATCTTTGATACCCTCCCTCCAACACAGTCCCTCCCTCATTTTTTTTCTCTGCCAAATCAAGCACAAACACCCACAAATTTACTTTCATCATGTTCCATGTGCCTGGAGTGGAAAATCACTTGGCTGTAAGTCTGGTGTCCTTGCTTTACATATTCAACATAGGTTAGACGAAGGGTGCTTGGGAAAGAGTGTGGTTCTCTAAGCTGGTTATAAGTCTAAGCTAAAGAAAATGTGCTTCCTACATCTTAAGTTTCTCTCAGAGCTGTGGTCTGGCTTTGCTAATTGCTACTATCTGCTTGTGCAGGGGTGCCACTGGAGGCTTTTCTCCTTTAATTCATTCTTTTTCACTAAATGGAAGTCCTAGGTTTTCTGAACTCCTCAAATAATGGTGAATTTGTCATATGAGGAATGGCCATCCTACCTGCACTGAAGTTCTCCAGAAGTATGGACAACTAGAGAAGGCTTATGTGCAGCTGGAAGAGGTGGTGCTAGTAAAAGGGGAAATAATACCCAGTCATTATAAATGAAGCTTCCAATAGTTGAGAGGTAGCTGATGTGTGGCTCTTCTTATAGCTTTCACACTTGATTGTCAGTTGGGCTAGGCTGCTGCAAAAGGTTTAGGTAGTCTCAAAGCTCAGCAGAGGGAGGAAGTAAGATATACAGGCTGCTGAGGTTCAAAACCTGTGATTGACATTACCAGGGCTTCTGGGGCTGAGCCCGGTCTTTCCCATAAGAAGCCACATGGCTTCTAGAGAGTCAAGATTGTTTCCTGTTGCTGAGCTCCTTGTGGAGCTTCTTTTCCTTTTGGCTCTGAGCTGTGTCCTGTAACATGCAGCCTCGTGGAGGTGTTGGGCTGTGGCTGTCAGGATTCAGAAAAGCTGGCCACATCTGCAGTATGTGGCTTGGGGATGTTGGTATTGAATATTCAATTATTTTATGCAAATGAGGCTAATTATGAAACTGTTACAGCAACTGGAGCACTGCATGAGAAGTGTAGTACCAAAATATGACACCCACTGAGGGCTGCAGTCGTGAACTAAGGCTCAGACTAAGACTCTGCAAGGGCCTGAAGAACTGCTGATTTGGACCAGCCAAAACAAGTGCAGGGGATCCCAGAGTTCGGTCTTGATGAAACACCATCCAAGTCTGCCAGGGAATGAAATCAGTAACCCAGCCCTCAGCACCGCCTGAGGGTTTGCGAAGGCAATGGAAACAATGGACGATCCAAGAAAAAGTGGGCACAGCGTCTGGAGCTCAAGCCCGAGGTCAAAGTTTAAGTACTTGTGTACCTGTGGGAGCAACAGAAACCAACTACATCTGCTGCTTGAGTGAAGATGTAAGAGCTGCTGTGGTTTCATTCCTTGAGGAATTTGTATGTACCAGGGGATGCCTGTGCTCAGGACAGTGATGACAGTATTATAAAGAATTTTTCATAATGGCAACAGAGTGTAGCAGCCCCAAAAGGGAAGAGGGACACCTGTTTAGTGTGAACTGTACATGTAAGTGCACATATAAACATGGGGTCAGGAATATATTTAACCCTTATTTGTGCCCCTAAAAAAGGGAACAGGCAAATCCACCTTGCTTGGAGGAGTTAAGAAAATGTAGAACTCTTGCACAGAGGGATGAACTGAGGGATTAAACATCATCAACACCCCTGCACAAACAACAAACTGGAAAAGGCACAGTTTTGTAATGGTGGAGCATGGGGGGATCTGGTAGATTTGGAAGGTAAAAAGCCATTTGTCTCATCAAGAGGATGTATTCAATATTTGTACCCATTTGCCTTTGTATTTGAGTTGCAGGGCACCAACACAAGCTAAATTTGAGTATATTCCTATAGAAAAGGCCTTGGCATTAGGCCATGGCTGTAAAGACTTTTTAAAATCTGTTTGAGAGGCCATGTTAACTAAAACTGATCATAAATCACTTTTTGCCATTGCCAGTGGGGATCTGGCAAACACCTTCCTGCAAACAGAATGTCTCTTTCTTTAGCTACAGTTGTATAACTTGCAAATTGAATACGAACCTGAGAAAGATTTAGTAGTTGCAGGCATACTCTCTAGAGCCTTTGACAAAAATGCTGTGGAACAAAGTCCCAGGCTAGATTATGTATATGTCAATTGGGGAAAACAAAACAGAAAAACCCAGCCCTGTCGGTTCTCAAATGAAATGCAGAATTTCATTGCTAGTGGTTTGCTGAGGACGAGACACTGCAGGATGTAATTAAGGTTCTACTAGAAAATGATTTGCACAGCTTATTCTGTCCCTGTTTCAGTTTAAAACGATTTAGATACCACTTCTCTGAGGCATGAAGAAAACTGATCCTTGAAGTGTTGCAGGAAAATAAAGATACAGAAAGCCATTTAGAGCCTGAAGGCAGTGCGAGACATCTCTGCCTCCCTCAATAGTCAGAAATACAAGTGACGTTAAATGGAGAAGCGCGTGCTTGTGGAAAACACTCACCCTCTAGAAGGAAGTTAACGAAGTAGGCTCGCATCAGCTTGGTGGGGGAGTCCTGAGCAGCCATTTTCATATCGCCGGGTAGTCTTTACTGGGAGGCACTACAGCATTATAAGGGAGCAGGTTGCTTGTATCTGCTAACAGTGGATTTCATATACATAACAATAATGTCTGTCAATGGACTACAGTTCAGCACAAGCTTACATGTATCGCAGCTAATCCCCAGTGACTAAACCTACTATGCTGGTGGAAAGTGATGTCGAAATACTGCCAGAAAGGGGGCAGTGTCAATCTGTTGCACTTCTGGCACTACTCAGTTGCAGTGGATTGTCACATCTGTGCTAGCAGAAACTGATATCATATATGGGTGGGCTGGTTGAGATAAGTAAACGGAAAAAGTGGAACAAAAACGTGGTATGATTTTGTAGTCTGGGATTGGCAGTGTTTCACAAGTGATATAGATGCATAGTAACAGCAAGACACAACAATTACAGACTGGGTGTGCTCTGTGGAGACTTCATGGTCATGTGAAGTGGTTGTTGTAGGCAAGTGCATGCTCTGGAGGAATAGATTCACGTTTCCCAGACTCCAGAGGGCAGTGGGAGAGTGTAAATTGCTGCCTTTCAGGGTGGTGGTGTCAGGTGAGAGTGGCTATAGCCCAGAAAGGCAAGCAGCTAGAAGTAGTGGGCTTTTTGCTAACTATCCACAGTACGGGTTTTCCAGAGAACACAGGTGACAACACGGGACATCTGGGACAACAGGACATTTATTAGGGGGAGCATTGTCCATTAGTTGGGTGTAGTTAACTTGGCTCCCCAGGGAAGCTCTGGGGACCTGTACCTTTCAGAAGCTCTCAGAGGAGGTGCCATTGTGCAGAGGCTCACGCTGAACAGCACGGATCGGCTAGAGCTCGGTCAGGGGTTAATGCAAAGCTCTTTGGGCTTCCTGGTTAGGAGTAATTCCTGAACAATGTGGAATATGGGAGAGCTTACGTGCTGATTCAACTGGCAACAAATGGCATGTTCATGTACAAAGTGCTGAGTGTTGAGAGGGCTCTAGTTCCTCCTGAAGTCCCAGCACTTGTCACTGCCAGTGTCATTGCTTCAGCTACGTTGTTTCCTGAAGACCATCATCACTGGAGAATTCTTAGATGTTTGTGACTCCATAGTCATTAATTCATTCAAGTTGTTAAATCACTGAAGCATTGAACTATAATTGTGAGCAGCTTTGTTGCAACTAGTTTTTTTTGCAGAGCTGCACAAAAGTCGTGCTTTTCTGTATCTTAGCATTGCTTGAATGTAATAGAATTTCCTTCTGCTAATAAACTGAGGCATTAAGTTTCTAATTTAGGAATGGGATAAAATGAGTTGTGCTGTGATTTCTAATCATGGGAGAACTCTTCTAATGTGCACACGTTCAGTGTTTGTCTTATAAAAATGGTTTCCTAACAATGCCCACTGCAGCTAATTTGTAACTGCATAGTGTAAACATTGATTTCTAAAGTTTTTTTAATAGATCCCCAAGCTACTTAATTATCACTTACTGACCCTTGTTTTCTAATGGTGATTAGTTTAGTTTCCTCAAACTTTATAAGAGCTGGGTCTCAAGTGGCAGTAAGATGGACAACTTTTCCTTCCATATCTAATAGGATAGGAAGGTCTCCAAAGCATTACTAGTTCACGTCTTCCCAGGAGTAGGATCTTCCCTTCATGGCGGTACCCCTCTCAGCTAGACATCTAGAATGTTCTTTCTGGTTCAGCTAAAGCTTATATTAAAATCAGGGAGAAGCAAATTCAAATCAGAACTTCTCCGAGGTTTAAAAAAATCCTTTCTCTCACTAAGCCTCTTGCTTGCGGTAGCCTTCTTTCAGGTCTGGCACATCTTTCGGTCTGTGAATCAGCTGGATTCTTCAGTATCTATGTCTATGTGAGTTGAGGAGAGAGAGCAACATGCTTTCTGAGAACAATTTGTCAGGAGTATTTAGGCTAACTTAATCCCCATTACAGTTCTATTGACTTGAACAGTTATCACAGCTGAACTTCTCTTTTAGAGACTGATTCTTCCACTGCAACTTTGCATCCCACTACACTATTTAAATGAGTAGTACATTGGCTGTAACATCAGAGCATCGCATCTTACTCTGATGTTCTTATAGAGCAGATGGTTAGAGAGCAGTTCAGGGACCTGGCCACCTTGGATGAGCTATCTCCACAGGAAAGGGGATGGCTGTAGAAAAAGTTGATCAATCTCTATCTGCATTTGGAAAAATAAAAGATGAGACACATGGAAAGAGATTGGGAAAGGATAAGGAAATTATAGAAGGGTCATCAGAGACACTAGAGATTTCAAAAGCTTTCAAGCCCACTGCAGACCATAAGGTACATTCCTTATTGTCTTGGTTTTGTTGTAGATGAATCACCAATCTGTAGTGGGCACTAAGCTAGCAACTGAAACACATGTCCTCAGAGTACCCCCTGCACCGCCTGTGCTACAAAAATAATAGTTGTACTTTACCTGTCAGGTAAGCCCTACAGTTTATAAAGGATGAATAATTACCAGTTATTGAAGATCTGAGGAGCAAGAGATGCATGCATCCAGAAGCGATTTAGAACAGTTGACATAGAGTTCAACAGATGGCTTGTACTCCTCTACATCAACCTGGGACAGCTTCTTGTAACAGGACTTGAAAAAATATTCCTGGGCTAGGAGTCCAGGCCCTTAGACCTTGTGCTGCAAGCATCCGTGTTGTGTAGAGTACCCACAAGGCTAAAATCACTTCGCTTATTCAGTCCTCAGAGCAAGATAAATCCTGTCCTGATAGCATTGTTGGTTACTGAAAGATATTGAGAAGATTAGAAGAGAAGTAGGAAGAGTGGGGAAAAGTGCTAATTAAAGTAAGGGGCATAAAAGAGAAAAAGTAGAGACTTACTTTGACTCTTATTTAGGTAGAAAATTTGAGAAAGTCTTTTACTGATCAGAGAGGAAAGCTTCTGGAAGAGACTTCCAAAAGCAGCAGTTGCTGGTTTTCTTGTTACCTTCTATTGTCAGAGGGCTAGATCTGTCTTAAAACGGATACTGAGATGGTCTGTCAGTGATGATAGGGCATGGCTCAGAGATGCCCACCAGTCTGAAACAAGCAGTGAAACTTTTCTTCTTGTCAGGTACAGTATCACTGAAAACTCAGAAAATAGGACTGAAAGATGTATTGGGATGCCTTCTAGTCCATCCCTCTATTCGACAGCATGGCTAGCTGTATCTGTCATTTTTGACCAGCATTTGCCCCCTTCTTAAAGACATGCAATGATGGAGACTGCTTAGACTTGTAGGAATTTTTGGCTTATTTTGGACTTGCTTCCATGCTAAGTCCAAATCCTGTCTTCCAACGCTGTCATTGTAGCTCCCGTGTAGTTAGTCCTACCCCTGTCTACTACATTTGAATAGCTGATTTTTCCTAAGCAACTGTAGAATTTTGCATGTCTTTTTTGAATAACATCTTTTTTTCCCCAGACTTTCTCAGATAATCAAAGCTGGTTTGAATACTAAGTCTGTTTTCCAGCATATTTGCAGCCCCTCCCAGTAAGGTGCCATCTAAAAGTTTAATAAGCTCAGCCTCTGTACCTTCATTCTTGTCATTAATGAAAATATTGAATAATACAAGCTCTGGCAGAATTTTCTACAAAAATCTAGCCTGATGCATCTCTCCAGTTTGATGGAGAAGTAGCAGTAACTTCACTGAGTACGAAATTTCCCGCTCCAACTGATGATCAAGAACAATTTGCTTTCACAGATTGTGAAATGTTCCAAGTTTAAAATCTTTTACGAAAAAAAGTCTCCAAAGGCTGGGGAAGTGTAGAATATGCCTAACAGCAGAATTTGCTCATAGCTTGTAGAAGATCCATGCTCTAGCTGTAAAATGCATAAACATTTAAAGGGAGACGATCTGCTCAAGGAAATTCTTTAAGTATTTATGGCACCTTGCCAGACATCTACCAGGCCAAGACACCTCCTGGCCTTAAAGCTGGAGTGTTACAGAAATAGTCTCAGCAGATTGTTGAAAAAAACCCGGTGGAATTAAGTCTTTTGGAACAGGTATGACCTCTATAGAAAGCTTCGCAATTCCTTAAAGGTCTTATTTCTTTGAAAAAAGCTCTCATGATTTGCTACTTTTGAGTCATACAGTGATCCCATACTGATGGTACATTGATCTGCATGTAGCTAAGTACTTCTCAGACATACTTCTAAGAGTGCTTAGACATTCAAATGACCAAGAGGAGTGCTTGAATTTTTCAAAGTAGTGATACCTTGTACCTTCAAGATTTAAGCCAAACTCTAACTTTTTGGTATCAGGAAGAGCGCTCTGCAGAAGGCAGATTATTCCAAATGGTTGTGCTGCCATTCAAAGGGATCTCAACAGGCTGGAGAAATGGGCCAACAGGAGCCTCATGAAGTTCAGCAAAGGGAAATGCCAAGCTCTGTCCGTGGGCAGGAATAACCCCATGCCACCAGTACAGGCCGGGGGCTGAGAGTCTGGAAAGCAGCTTTGCAGACCTGTGGGTCCTGATGGACACCAAGTTGTTGCCACAAGGGCAACAAAGGCTAACAGGTCCTGGGCTGCATTAGGAAGAGCATCGCCAGCAGGTCAAGGGAGGTGATCCCTCCCCTCTACTCAGCATCGGTGAGTCACATCTGGAGTGGTGTCCAGTCCTGGGCTCCCCAGTCCAAGACAAGCATGGGCTACTGGAACAAGTCCAGCAAAGGGCCAGAAAAATGATTAAGGGCTTGGAGTTTTTCTTGCAGGGGGAAAGGCTGAGAGGGCTGGGACTGTCCAGCCTGGAGAAGGGAAGGCTCAGGGGGATCTTTTCAATGTGAATAAATACCTGATGGGGGTGGCAGTAAAGAAGATGGAGCCAGACTCTTCTCCATGGTATATAGTGAAAGGACAAGAGGCAAAAGGCACAAGCTGAAACACAAGAAGTTCTGTCCGAACATAAGAAAACACTTTTTTTTCTTTTTTTACTGTGACAATGGGTTGAACACTGGAACAGGTGTCCAGAGACATTTCTGAGTCTCCATTCATGAAAATGTTAAAAATCTGACTGGATACAGCCCTAAGCAGCCCACTCTAGTTGACCCTGCTTTGACCGGGATTGGACTAGGCAATTTTCAGAGGTCCCTTCCCACTGCAGTGATTTTGTGATTCTCAGGGATATTCTTACACATTCCTCAAAAGCACCCATGTGTTGCACCATCAGAAACAGGGCACCAACTTGAGTCCCAGTTTGTACAGAAGTCCAAAGGAGGAATTTGCATTTTGATGTAAGGGAATGAGAGAAAGGTGTCTGTTCCCTGTGTCTCTCACACTTAGCAGAGACACCTCTACGTGTGCCAACGGATGCCAAATTAGCATTTTGCACATAACTGACTCTGGAAAAGCAGTGAAGAAAGCCCTGTGTAATGTAAGTGCAGACCTTTCTATATGTACAGGTCTGGATACCTAATTAAGAATGCTCTCACTCAGGTACACACTTTATCCATTATTATTATTGTTAATGTTTTCTGTCATTAGCTGGGTTTAATTACAGGCAAAGATTGATATGTAAATCATCCCCACTCTGACCTAATGATGAAGCAATTGCATTTTCTCTCCCGTAGTGGGAGAGGACGGAGATGAAGCTGGTGCCCCAAGCTGCAGCCCTGAGCACAAGGTAAGCCGTTAGTTTCAAATGACCTGTTTGAAAACCAGGGGACAGGGAGGTGGGGACCTGCCACCAGGAAGGGCTGTGGGAAGAGCTGGGAGCATGGCCTGGCAAGGGACAAGAGACATTGCTTGCTCCAAAGGCAGACTCCAGTTTCTGTACAGGGAAACCGCTTGTCTTTGGGTGTTTCTACAGCACGTAAGGAAATGGGACTGGAATGAAAGACAGAGGCTGTGTATCAAGAAACACTTTGCTGATGCAACTGATTTCTTCTCCACGTAGAAACAACCCATCAGAACCTCAAAAGCTAGTCAATGAGCAAACCAGCATATTGGATTTTTCCATACAGGTATATTAACAGTGTGTATTTTTCTCAGGTAGAAATCTTCCTGTTCTATTTCCCATTTCAACATCCTTTTTTTCCAAGTTGTACAGTCTTTGTGTGCACTGCAGAGATGCTTCTGTGAATATAGCCTGTCTGATGCCACTTTCTGAAGGCATCTGTAGGATCCTGAGAAAGAAGTAATTCTTTAGTTGGAGTAGGTCAGAGAGCATTACCTACTGATCAAATGTAGGATTCCTCTCTTACTTTGGAGTACAGAACCTGGAGCTCTGCTTGCACTCCAACAGGTTGTTCTGTGACAGAGCTGCTTGGGTTACCCTATAACAGAGGTAAGAAGACAAACATTGTAAGGGACATCTTAACGTGTACATAAAGTCTGATCGGTATTTCCATACTGTTTCTCTGTATCACAGAGCAGTAGTGGTCCAATCTTTCTACACTAACACCCAATAATTCTGGACCGAATTTGAGGGCTGGCCTGTTATTGGGATGTAACTGGTGCTGTGTGAGGGAGAGTAGCAAAAGAGGCCATTATATGACTGCATCTGGATGACATATAAATTTTTTCAATGAGCCGTTGTCAACAGCTGGCCTGTGTAACCAGGTGGTTTGAAATGGAATTGCAAAGTGCTGCCATGATGCTGGTATCAGTAAGTTCTGGCTGGTAGAGGTGTCAGCCTCTGCATGCCACCTTCTGTGGAGCTGAACTGGCTTTCTGTGAGGGCTTTTCCAGCACAATCCAAGATGCTCTGACAACAGCTGTCTGCCACCGTGACACCCAGACAACGTAGCATACTCCCTCCCTGGTACCACTAGCTGCTGAACTCTCTGAATCCCAGACCTGCCATCCTCATAGGACCCCTGCAGTAAAATAAAATGGCCTACAGGTCTCGGGTGAGGTTGCTGGAGCTTCTCCTATTATCCCAGATCTGAGACTCCAGGAAGAAGGAAGAATTTCTCCTTCCCAGAACAGTGTTTCTCATTAGCCCTAATTTCAGGCAAACAATTTTTGGATGAACTGGTATCCTTCAGTGGGACAACAGTACCTTAAATGCGCTCCTTTTGGGGCCGTCTGCTTTGTGCATTAGTCCCTCCTGCCTTGAAAGAAGAGATGTCTGTATTTACAGGTCTATCTAGACAGTGTTGTCATATCCACATGGAGTAACATACACTGAAACTTTAAAACGTGCCAGACTCCCTGCCTTTTTTTTCCTTTAAGCCGTAGGGTGTTTCTGATTTGTTCTTTACCATGCCCTCCATGAAAGGGGGGAGTGTTGTGTTGCTGAAGTGGCAGCCTTGGGCAAGATATGGTATGTGATTTCTCCCACCAGCTCTGGGGTTAAGTGCCAGCATCAGAGCACTTTGTCTAGCTCTCCTGTCCTGTCCTTCTTTCCCTTCCAACAAGCAGGGAGAAAATACTGCCCCTGTCATTAACCCATATCCATTTGGGACAACGGGGGCTTCTGCCTCGATCACCAGGAGAAGTGGAAGCAGCCCCCGCTTCTGGAGCATCTTCAGCTGCAGCCCCGCTGAGGTGCCTCTCCTGCTGCTGAAGTGTAAATCCCCAGTAGCTCTTTTAACCGCGCTTCTCATACTACTTGAAAAATAACTTTCTCTCGTCATTAACGCTGATCTATAGCCGCATTAATGTCTGAAATCACTGGGTGTGAAAATAGTGTACTAACCACTACTTAATGTAATATTACCACAGTAATGTCTCTAAAAATATCTTGTCCACTTGATTGCTTTCATTGTGAACTAGAGATAATGTACCACTTACAGCTGATGATTAAAATTCATAAAGCTTTGGTTCTTAATTACAGCAACTTGCAATCAAAGTGAAATGTCAGATCCTGAATGTTGTTTATCTGTATACAAATTCACAAAAACAAGAAAATATAGGGATCGTCTACACAACAAAGCTGAGCTGCTTTGCTTTAAGGTTAAGTAAAATAAATACCCATGAGAGTATTTATTGAGACACGTTCGAATTGGTGAGCATGAGATCTTTGACATGGCAGAACTCATCTTGTATGAAATGGACATCTTTGGGAATATTCAAATGTTTAAATTATGGAAGAGATTTGGAAAATATATTGATGAAGATGGAAATGTAAACTTCATAGAAAACTGTTGTGGGTGGATGGAAGTAACTATTTGATGTGCTATGAATAGAAATTTTGCAATTCAGGCTCAAGGTTAAACCAATGATGAAGATAGCTGAATCTGGATTCCCACTGCCATGGGGAATTACCATGGTGGCTGGCAGGAGAGGGTAGGGTTCTTAGTTTCAAACATCAAAATGATGCAACTATAATCATGCCCTTGGTCAACAGTGGCTCTGTACAACAAAATCACATTCTTTTGGGTGCCCTTAGCTCTGCATTTCCAGAGCTATGGTATTTCTTTCTTTTTTTTTTTTTTTTCCAAGTTAATGCTAAACTCTGAGGGTTTACAGTGCTCTGGGATGTATCTTACCCTAAATTTACTAACACATATTCTCAGCCCTAACTCCATGTCACCATAGCTCCCCCCTCGCCTTTTATTTTTTGGTATGTAAGATACAGGCATAACTAAGTGTAGAAACTACAGTTCTATTCCATTTATAGTCCTACTGGCGTTCTTCATTTGTTGTATCTGTCCTGTGCCAGTCTGGAAAAATCCAAACCAGAAGGAGCCAATTTCTCATAACATCAGTAAAACAAAATAACATTAGAACAATAGGATCACTTCCTTGCTAAATCGGAGTAGCTCCATTTCTTTCTTCTGATTAAATGTCACTTTGAAAGAGATCTGGCCCATTGTTTGGAAACTTCTGTAGAAAAGCTAAGTTTTTTCCCACAGGATACTCCCACTGTCTACACACTGAGTATTTTTTTTGCATCTTTTTTGCTAGTGGATTAAAAAAAACCCTTTGCATAAATCGAAAATCGAACCTTGACAATGGTATTCATTTTCCTAGGTTTTCCACACCCCCCGTCCCTTCAGGTGTTACTTTTCCTGGTGGTTTTAGTCATTTTTGCAGTGACACTGATGAGGAAAGTGCTGAATTTTAGAGCTAATCCAGTACACCCAAGCGTTACTCCCTTGGCAGATTGTCTTGTAGACATTTGCTATTTGCCCACCTCTGTTCCAGCTACACTGGTGAACATTTTCGAAACAGGAAAACCATTTCCTACGCTGGCCGCATCATGCAGCTCTGATTCACTGTGACTTATCCTGGCATGGAGTCTGTCCTGCTGGCTGTCATGGCTTCTGACGATTTTGTAGCTGTCTGCTGGTGTTTACACTACTTGTGTATCATGAACAGCATGGCTAGTTTGCAGCGGGAAGGATTTCTATGGTTGTGTGGCTTAGTGAACTCCTTGGTACGTGCTCTCCTAATATCAGCAATTCCTAACAGCTCAGCACTTCTGGGGTGTCCCACTGCTAGCGAAGCTCTCTTGCTCGGGCTGCTGCTGCAGCAAAAGCTGCCCTCCACATGCATCGTGCTTTGACAGGAGTGAGCCTGTTCCTTGTGCTCTTCTGTACTGGTTTCATGGGTGCCATCCAGAAGACATTCTCAGCCACATGTAGAACAGAAGCCTCTGAGCAATGCAGAGACAAAGCAAGTCACCTTCCCTCCCCATTTCTGCCTCTTCACAACTTCAGGCTAACCCCTTTGCCTGGGGCATGGTATGAACCTGCTGGGATATTAGCTCTTTATAGCAGCTTCAAAAGGTCTCTCACTGAGTACTGCTTGGAGCGTTCCCCTACTTAGTACCTGATCCCTGTTTCAGTGTCTAAGATGTACGTGGCACAGTCCAGGCCCAAAAGGAACATCCTCATAATGAAAAAATACTGTCTTGTTCCTCCTCTTGACATCCCAGCCAGAAAACTAGTAGGAAATTTGATGCAAAGGTCCTGTTCATCTTTATGTTGCCGATAAGGCCCCTCACATCTGAAGCAATGGGTTTGCTATATATTACTTTCTGCAAAATCTGTAAGACAGTTACCCATCCTTGTCAGAGCCAAATGCATCATGTTTTATGTCAGGTGGCTTTCAGCTGCAAGCGGCATCTGCATGTACCTCCTCGCCTGCTTTCAGAGCTCCTAGTCTGCTTCCAGAGCTTCAACAAGTTTATTTGCAAGTAACTCAGGTATCCCTCCCCTCCACAGCAGTGTGCACTGTGGACATACCTCTCTCAGCTTACTTTTCAGTTCCACTCTTGGGTTCATGGTCCCTGGGAGGTCTAGGTGCTTCTCTTGGGAGTTCACAGCTGTGGCGAGGATGTGAGAGGAGATACACTTAGCTACGCTGTGTATACCATTGAGCACAGAAATACAGATAAATGCCCCAATTTTCACAGTGCAGTTGCAGCAGGCAGAACCTGGCACAGTGGTGCAGGGATGGGTAACCGGGAGCTGCCTGGCTTGGGGGAGGAATCCAGGATTTTCTGAGCAGCCCGAGCCCACTGAGGAATGTGTCCTTAAGAGGCAACGTCTGACAGCTATCCCACTTGCATGAAACACCACATGTCGAGGAATTTAATGTGAGCACAGCGGGCCAGGTTTGCATTTTGCCTGTTGCCTCTTCACACTTCCCGAATGCTGCAAAAAGGCCCAAGCGTCAAAGGGAAGGCAGCCCCTGGCAGTCGTGCTTCGTGCCACTGGAAATCCTGCAGGCTCTCGCTGCCATATGCTGCAGGTTGCTTGGGGAGGGAAGGCTCTCTTGTGCCTCTCACGTTAGCCTTTTATTCCGTGTAACAGATTCGGGGCTGGTGATGACAGCTTTGCACCTAGGGGTAAGACAGTTAATTTAGATTGGGCACCTGTTGCTCCCTTGTCCTCTCTGGCTGAGGATAGATCTCCTTTAAAGACTGTATTCGTTACCTATTCTGTGAGCAAGAAATCAGACTGTGCAAAGGAGGCGAGGAGGTACAACATGTAAAAAACATGTCCTCCCACTCTCCCTTTTCCACAGGATAGGCAATGTTTGACTTCACACTCAAGGAGGCAGCTGAGAAATCCTTCAGATGGTTAAACATTTCAAACGGTTTGGATGGGTAAATGTCCTAGATTTTAAAAATTTCGCAGAAGTATTTGAGTTACAAAGTGGACCATGAAATGTTTGTGGAGATGTTCTTACCCTCCTGCTACTGACATCAGAACAAATAATGAGGCAAGGGAGGGGAGGCAGGACTTTTAGGGTAACAGGAAAGTAAATGGGCGATGCTAGGTTTCAAAATGAATTTCTCATCCTTAGAAAGAACATGCTGCACTTGCCTGGCTTTGGCTTCCCTCGTTTCAGAGAATATTTAATTTCTGTGAAAATTTGCCATTTCAGTTTAATAGCGTTTATGTTTTGAGTGATGCTTTCTGTCTCAGAGGGCTGCGGTTCTGGTGACCTCGGGCTGAGGCTTGGGCTAACCGATGGTCACCAGGGAATCCGAAAGGGCAAATTGCCAGTGCTGGTAAATTACCATTTAGTAAGAGGAAAACGTGTATTCTGGAATATATAATACAGCTCCTAAGCAATGCTCGGCTTCAGCTTCTCATTCAGCAGCATGGACATAAGTGATTTTTCTTTCATTCTGCAGTGAATATAATGTTGGTGAAAGGTCCTGGCCTCACCGCCCTGGGAATTGAGCCCTGTGGAAGCCCTCAGCAGAGAGGCAAAGGATCCTGGCTACAGGCTGTTCTTCTCATCCGGTTTCAATGATGGAAGAGGAAACAGAGTTTATACAAAACCTAGCCCAACCCCCAGAAACATCTTGCTTTGTTTATGTTCCGAGCTAAGCCCGCGACTCTTGCTGTTCGGAAGAGCTATCCAGACATTTCTCCATCTGACTGACTTCACATCTATTCCTTGATCTCATCAAGAGATCTGGCTTTTAGCTCCCGCTCGTGACGTCCCACTTTTCTCTCTCTCTCTCTGCTCTCCAGCATCTGAAAGATCCCTGTATAACGTGATTATGCAACCATGCAAATGGACACGGTTCTTTTCATTTACTGCAAGCCCCGCTTCAGGTCTCCTGTTACGAAAATAAAATCATCAGTGAGAGACACACTGTAGAAGGTAGCAGGAGGGGAATTTTATGAGGCTGGGTTTGAATGCTTGAAGGTGGTATTAGAAATGGAAACAGACTATTTGAACTAAACTGGTGTGCCACCATCTCTCCACGGGAACCAGCATCAGTTAATAGACTCAGACAGTTCTCCTCTGAATCCTTTCCCCCTAGGAAATGGCAGATACTCGCCCTCCTGGTTGTTTTCCTCAGCTGGAAGTCCCCCCCATTCCCCCCCCCCCCCCCCCCCCCCCGACCCCGAGCTGCAGGGAAATTAGCAGTGAGGCTCTCCCAGAAGGCTGATTTGCACCCTCCCACAGTAAACAGGCAGTTGCCTTCTTCACTTTGCACCCAGGCGGGAGGGCCTCGGGGGGCAGTTAACCACCCTCCTGCTGCTGCTGCTGCTGCTGCTGTGCCCGGCGCTCCGCACAAGGACTCCCAGCACCTGGCTGGGGGTGACTGAGGAGGAGGAGGAGGAAGAGTGAGGGAGTCCTTTATACATGGAGGGGAAAAAAAATAAAATACACAAAGCTTGTACTACTTGGTTAATGATTCAAGACACCTTGGCTACCTCATGTTATCCCTGTAAGTGAACACGCCCCTCTCCCCTGCAGTAGGAGTAAGCCCTGTTCAGCTCTGGTGGTCTTTCTCATCACAGTCCCCAAGTCCCTTGCTGGGGCTTCGTGGCCCTTATCCCATGGGATGATCCCATGGACCACCCTTGTGTTACATGTGCTGAGAGCAAAGGTACGGGGCAGGCTGAGGCCTGCCACCGATGTGGGCTGCAAGCTTGTGTCCGCCTTCCTCAGGCAGCCCCTTCCTCACTCCCCGGCAGGGCTGCTACGTTAGCTCTCTGCGAGTCTCTCCAGAAAAGCTGTTTTTCCATTTCACTGCCCTTGAGCAGGGTCTTATCCACCCATCCAGTTCCCCTCACCGGGTAACCAGGGCTCCTTCCCGGATCGGGGCAGCAGTTTGCAGCCACCCTGTCCCGAAAAGGCAGCGGGCGGTCCTCCCGTGGCGGGCGCTGCAGCAGGAGAGCTGCCAGCCCTCGGCCTGGAGAAGCCCGGAGAGGCGGTTGGGCCGGCCCAGCTATGGGGCGAGAGTGCGCTCACCGGCGGGGCCCCTCACCGCCGCTCTCCCGCTGCCGGGGCGGGTGGGTGCTGGCGCCGGGGCGGGCCCGGGGGGCCTGCCCGGGATGGCGCGGGGGGGTGCGCCCCGCAGCCCCGCAGGGGGCGCCGCGTCCCGCCGCGGCGAGTCCGGCAGGGGGCGGGCGCGGTCCCGCCTCCAGCGCGCGGCGGGGCCCGGCGGGCGGCCTGTGCCGGGCCGGGGCCTGGGCCGGGCCGGGGCCTGTGCTGGGCTGGGTCTGTCCCGGGCCGGGGCCTGTCCCGGGCCGGGGCCTGTGCCGGGCTGGGGCCTGGGCCTGGGCAGCCCGCACAGCCCGCGGGCGGCACCGGGCCTCCCCCTGCCCCCCTTCCGCCCTCCCTTCTTTCCTTTTTTTTTCCCCTCCCTTTTTTTATTTCGATCTGGGGGGAGGTGTGTGTCGGTGTCGCTGCCTCTCCCCTTGGGTTGCATTCATCTCTCGCTGTCCTCTCCGCCTGCCCCTCCATTTCCTCCCGCTCCCTCTGTCAGCTCTGTGTAGCCTGGCGTGTTGCTCTGTTTCTCTCCCCACCACGCAGCCCTCCCTCTGTGCAGCTCTCGCCATGAAATGGAGCTGAACAATTGCACCGGAGCAGCTTTTTCTGTTGCTGCCATATGTCCGTGTGCCGAGGCACCATTTCTCTTGCGGTATTTGGAATGCATTCATGCTGGAAATACTAGGACAATAACAAAACTGTGAATTTCTGCCTGTGCCTTTTTGGATCATAATGAGATTTGAAATCCAGTGTGAATGAGATTTGATGGATGGTTGTGCTGATATTTTGAGCTGGTTTAGTTCAGAGTCATCTGAGATGCCTGGGCTGGATGGATACCGACGGGAGGACCTTTCAGGAGGAAGGGAGAGCACCGCCCTGAATGTTACCTGCCTTCTGAGCACCAAGAGAACATACCAAGTCACTGAAGTGGCATCATCCTTTCTCTTTTTTTTTTTTTTTTTCTTTTCCCCTTTCCCTTTTCTTTCAGAGATAGATACAGTTCTGCAATCAAACAACCTCTAGTAATTGCCCAGTTCCTTAAATATGAAAAGATGATGCCTGCCTTCATCTGCAGGGTGCCTGAAATGACAATAGCTGTGATCAGTGTACACTGCCCTATTCACCTTAATACGGTGTTAGCTGAGCCTGCCTCTGTAGCACAGGACTCCCTCCTCTTGTCCCCTGATCTGCCCCCTTGAAATCCCTGCCAGAGTGCCCTGTAGATCTGACCCCTCTCATGCACGGGGGATGCATGGCCCTGTGTCCCTCCTCCTGGTAAAAAGGAGCATCGAGACTGGGAGCCGTACTGCCCTGTAATTAATGTACACTCAGCCGCAAATACACAGTGACAACAACTTAAATGTCAACATTCCTAGTTAATCCCTTGCTAACAAAATATGCCTGGAAAGAGATGGCTCTGCATAATCTCCAGTGAACAAGGTCTTATTTTAGCAGTACAAGCACTTGGGAGATTTCCACAGTTTGACCAATGAAACCAAAAGATTGGCTTTGATAATCACAGCTGTAAATGATGTGTTTGATCCCCTCAGTGAAGAAACCCACTGCATGTGGCGGAGCATACAAACCCTCCTCTGCCCAAGCCCTCCTCCAGAGCAGCAGCAGGCTGGTCTTCCTGGGTGGTGTCTGTATGACAAGGGGTGTGATTTCTGTTCTGTGATGTTCACTGCTTTTCTCTCTGCTTAGTGAGATGTCCACAGACTCTTCCCGAGTCACGTCTTCCAGCCCAAACAGCTAGCAATATTAAAGAGGACGTTACAGGGGAAAATTGATTTTAATACCCTCTCTGGAGCATTGGAGCAGGGACCATAGACATGTGGTATTCGGATTCCTTTCTGTATGTGTTGAGGCCAGCCTCCCGCTTATCCTGGGGAGCCCAGGCGGACCCTGAGTGGTGTTCACGTCATCTCCCTGCGGCTGTTTTAAGCCTTCAGTGTAGGCGAAAGGCAGAGCACCCAAGGTGAGAAGACAAAGCTCCTTGCTGTTCAAAGCAGTCCAATATTTTCAGCGCCCCGGCTCCCCGCAGGCAGGATACCTGTGCTTCCGAGGCTGGCATCCTCAGATGCAGGGCAGAAGCATCCCCCCAAGCAGGCTGCAGAGGCAGGGGAGCACTGACACAGGGTTTCTTGCCTGGGGCGGATCGGTGTCTGAGCTCTAGGTCCAGGACAAAAACACAGTAGAAAAGGTGGTGGGCCATTCTTCTGGGGATCACCCCAATTTAACACACAGTCCTTGCATCCCCTGGTTATTTGTGTCTGTGGTGCGCAAGCATGTGTTGGGGAATTTCGCTGTTCTGCCTGTGGTTTTCAATCACTGGTTTACTGCACACCACCGTTACCTTACACTCAATGATAAAACGATATCCACTTCTTTCCCTTGCGTTTTATGTTTTTTTTTTTCTTTTATTCTCTTTGTCACTTCCTTTCTGAAGGATGTCTGAGGGGTGCTTTCCCCGCCATTATTTCAGTCTCTCATTTCAGCCTGACTCCATTCACGCTCTCTTTCTCACACCGCCTCTCTTTTATTCTGCTTTGTTCTTCCACCACCACCTGTCACCAAAGCCTCTTCCTTCCCTACTGCGTTATCTTCTAGAGACCTATCGATCTCCTCTTTCTCCATTCCTAATCTCTCCCTTCCATTAAAATATCTTCTCCATCTCCCTCTTTCCCGCTGCCCAACACTTGCCCGTGCCTTAGACATCCCTCCCCAGCTTCCCGCCATGGAAATGCTCCCCCACCGAACTCGCAGTCGCTCCATGCCTGTTGTACGCCACAACTGTGCAGCAACACTCCCTTTCGCAGCACTTTGTCCCCACTCGTGTTCACTCGGTGCCCAGCGTGAGCAGGCTGTGCACCCACTGCCATCCCTGTTGCAGGCAAGCAGCCGTGGCTCAGGCTGAGAGGACGGGCAGTGCAAAGGCTGCTCGCCCAACCCTGTACTTGCTTGTCCTCCAGCATCTCCTGCTTGCAGCAGTTGGAGGCGGGCTACTGGGCTGCCCTGAGGCCCAGCACAGCTGTGCTTACAGGTGGAGCTGCCCTCTTCTCTGAGCGTCCCTCCTGCAGCCTCTCATCCTCCAGAGCACTCCTTCCCCAAGGATGTATTTGCCTCAGTATTCCCCATCGCCCCTCCATAGGGGCTCTCCAGAGCTGCAGTTGTTGCCCCTCTCCATTGCCCCTGCCTGCAGCTGCCTTCCTCTGCCTTGCCTGCTCCTTGCCTCCGGGCCCCAAGCCCTGCTGGAGCCTCCTTGCTGCCAGTCCTCTGGACCCCAATGGGATGCAAACGCAAGGACCTTGTTCAGCTTAAATCAATGTGGAAAGATGTGAGTTCTGGGCAAGGACAGGCTCCCTAATTATTTAGTAAGGTGCTTGAATCCAAATAACTGTTAGAGATGGTTTCGTGTAGCCCTGAACCACCCTCTTTACCATCTAGCTGTGCCAAAACAAGCGTGCAGCACACTCAGGCTCAGAGATAATTGGATATTTTCGAAGCCTCCGTCCTTCTGCAGAACTTGTAGTGCTTCCATCTTTCCCTGCCCTCACCTTGTTCCTGACTCTCTTCCCATCTACTGTGACTGTTTTCTATTTTTACTCTTGACAAAGGGTAGTGAGCTTAGAGGCTGCTCTTGTAGCTGTAGATGTAAAATGCCTGCTGTGTGGTGTTTGTAATGAAAGAACTGCTCCTGGAAATTAACTAATTCACAGACCCCACTAATTAACTCTGCAGCCATGCGGAGCTGTGGAGGAGTGTCAGTGTGGTTTCATTGCCGAGGGTGCTGGGCTGGGGGAGAGGGAGAGAAGGGAGGTGGAGAGACCTGTGTCTGTGATCCCAGCTCTTCCCCTGGCCCCTGCCACCCTAAGTAAGTCATTTCCCATCCCTGTCCCCCTTCCCCGTGCCCTCGCTCTCTTCTTCAGTCGAGCTGCTCAGGTCAGGAGCTGTTTCTCATTATGCCTGTTCAGTGCTTGTACAGGGAGGCCTTGACACTGGTCAGGGCACTAATCGCTGCTGTTGTAGAAACAATAAATACTGGAGAGAAAAGAATTGTGGAGCCAGATAGATCCAGATGTCAGTTTGTTCCTTTCTGGATTTTCTCCCTTTGCTATCTCTGCCTCTAGAAGAATGGCTTTGACAAAGGCAGGTTGATTCCTCCGTGGTGGCACCGTATCCCATTTCTTTGCCTTCCCTCAGGCCCAAACCCAGTCCTCCTTGGAGCCAGTAAAGAGATTCCTGCAGAAATGCATTGGAAGTGGACCAGGCTTTTCCACCCTAAGCAGCATAGTCTTGACATCAACCCGCCAGTGTTTAGAGTACACTGGGAGCCAGACGAGGTTGCCTATACTACTTCAAGGCTAGACGTTTGATAGGAGATGTTTCCCTCCATGCATCCTCCCACAGAGGTTCATTATGTCCACGCTACCTGCCCTAGCTCACTCTCCCCTCCATATGTGCCACTAGAGCTCACCAGGGAGCTCTGCTGGGCACCTGTCTGGTGATCGCTGGCAACACGTGAATGGGGTGAGCTGGGAGACTGCCAGGAGCTTCACTGAGCCACGGGAGGGTCACCCCCTCCTTCTGCCCGCTGCCTGCCTCCGAGCAGGCAGCACAGTAACTGTGGCTTTTCCTTGCTGGGACAGCAGTTAGGACTGGGGCTTGCTGAGTAACGCACAGCTCAGATGGGTTTCTGAGGCTCGGGGAGGCCAGAACGTGCCAACTAGAAAAACCCCATTCCACCGAGTCCCAGCAGGTCGAGGCGGTGACAGCTGGTGCTGCTTGGGATCAGGGATCATGCCTGATGTGCAGCTGCATGCGCTCCCAGCTGACATGCAGGGCTGAGCACTGCTGGGACCGCATCCAGCGTGTGAGGAGGCAGAGGCGCTCAGGCTGGGGACTTAGAATGAGGAGAGGAAGCAAAATAATTGCTGGATGAGGGAGGAGATATATTCAGCTCCTCGACTTAAGCGTGTCTTCCTGCAGGATTGCCGGGCTGTGCTTGCTGAATGTGAGCTCTGGCCACCAGGGACAATAGAGCAGGAGCTTTTCTGGCGGTTGATGAAAACTCAAGGAGAAGGCTCAGAGCTGGGCAGTGCTCACTGAGGGGATGCACGACGATGACTGCCAGGCTGGGAGTGTGTGAGTGTGCATGCTGAGGCATATCTGGCACTGGGGCAGGTGACAAAGCGTACCTGAGATCACTTTGGGATGAGACCTCTGGATTCCCCCATCTGAAACAGATCTCCTGATGCCACTCATTCCTCCTTTTGTTGCCCCGGATATTGCAAACATCTTGACACCATGATGCAAAAGGTGGTGCACGGATGTCCGTGCCAGTGAAGACCCAAGACACTATGCCTGTGCATCACCATGAAGCCCTGTAGACTTCAAAGCTCTGGTCTCGATCCCATGGAGCCACGGTACTGTTTTGAAGCTGTGCACAAAGTGATAAGGGTAAGGCTTGTTACAGAAGGCACACTGCTGAACTGAGGAAGCAGGACTCGTACTGGACCCAAGCTGACTCGTGTCCCACCAGCTCTGCTATCCCTGGTGCTCTGGTACAGAGTTAGCAGCAGCAGAGCTAACTCTCTGTACTGCATAGGCGTCAGTGTCATCAAGGTGTCAGACACCACAGGACCATGCAGGTTGGCTCTTCAGGGCATTGGCTGACCCATGAGATGTGTGAGGTGTAGCTTTCATAAGGATTGCCTTGTCACCAGGTGCCATCCCCTTCACTGTAGAGATGTATCCTACTGTGATTCCCAAGTATTTTTGGATGTGCCCCTGGTTTGGCAACCCTGCCTTGCTTCATAGGATCACTCCAGTTATTGCTATGGTTGGTGACTGTGAACATGTAGAGAACCCAAAGTCAAATGGAAATAGCTGGAGTGTTGAAAGGCTCCTCTTCGTAATTTCATCCTGCAGGATGAACAGGTGACGTGTTTATCAGAGCAGATGGTTGGAGGTCAACTACGAGGGCAGAGCCAGAGCTGGGAAGATGTAAGGATTAACATAGAAAACCCACTATCTATGGTTCAAGACCACTTGTGCTTTCAAGTTCTGCCAGGATACCAAGGCTGAAGGTGATCAGTCTCCTGTACCCAGCTGGCACATGACTTAGAGGCTGTGCTCCTTTTCACACCAGATCTGCCAGAGGTCTGGAGAACCAGCTACTGCACTGGTCCTTACTATGCCCACGCAGGTAGGCTCTTTCTTTTGACCTGGCAGTGCTCAACACTGTGTGTTATGCCAGTTTGGGCTTGCCCCCGGCACCTCTGCAGTCACCTAGATGGTCTAGATACCAGATCATGCTGAATCTGGAGCAGATGGCTCAGGGTAACGACAGCAGAGAACCATTACTGCAGCAGTTTTTTTCCAGCAACTGTGGTTGTTAATTTGCCTGATAATGGGGTAGGCAAAAATCATCCATAAAACACCAGTTAGCAGTTTGAAGTTTAAATTCTCCTACTGTCCCCACTTGTGGCACCCAGCTTCTGTGCCCTCTTACTCTGGGTCCTAGCTGTATGCCCCAGCTTTGCTAGGTCTCTTTGGACCATCACACACACAGGTACATGCCATTCCTCTGCCTCATCCCAGTCCTTGATCTGTTGTCCTGGCCTGGTGCGTGCCCCTAAGTTCACCCTGCAGCACGGTACCATCTCAGGGGCTTCCTGGGTGGAAGGTTGGGCTGGGGATCATTGGGGCTAGCGAGAGGGAACACGAGGGACCCTCCTACAACACAAACCATTCACTCGCAGGTGACTTTGGAGCACTCTTCCCTAGCTCTGAGGGCAATTGGCTTAGCACTTGAGCACGATTGATGGAAACTGGTCTCTGGTTACCAGCTGTACCCTAGGTTCATCCACCTGAACCCAAGCATGGACCTCTGCCCGTCATGTAACTGCTGCTGTGCAGGACGAGCGGCTGGCACGCTGCAAGCACCCGGGCACCGCAACTGAAATGTGCACAGCCTTGCCCAAACCCCCAGCACACCCCTGCCTTGCGGAGCTCAGCGTGGGCAGCAGTGTCCGTGCTGGTTGCCCGCTGCAAGTGCTGGGTGCAGGCGGGGGGAAGGCGGCTGGCTGTCCCCACGGAGCTGAGGAGCAGGAGAACTGTCAGCTCCAGCCTCGGCCCCACCGGCGGGGAGAGGGGTGTATGTGCAGCTGCAGCGTTGGGCAAGAGATGCTAATGGGAAACAGAAACAATTCAAACTGCATGGTGGTGGGGGAAACACTAACAGCATTACGAGCTTGGAGCTTGTAACAGTCCTGCTAGTGAAATAACTGCTGCTGAAATAACTTTTTTTTTTTTCTTTTTCTTTTTTTCATTAGGACACAGAAGTTTTCCAGCTTGTTATACTGGGGCCAACAATATTCTTCAGTGTCAAGAGGGTCTTGGGCGAGCCAACATTTTTCCTGCTAAGCATGGCCAGAGAAAGAAGAGCAGCACGTTGTATCTCCTTCCAATGTGCTAGTCACTAGGAGCATCGCCTGTCTCCTCAGTCTGTGGGCAGGCGGAGGGTGCAGGGGGTTCCCTGGCAGGGCAGCAGCAGTTCTCGGGGGCGTGCTGTCCCTCTTTCCCAGCAGAAGTCCCCAGGGCAAGCGTGCTGTAAATGGCACCCCTTGGAGAGAGAGGCTGGGAGGGCTGGAGCGAATCTTTTTTTTCCTGTGGGAGGTGGCAGAGCACATTGTGGATAATCATTTCATGATGCTTGGGAGTGGTGCGCAGTTTGGTTTCTCTTTGGTTGTGTTAATTGTGTGGTAAGGTGCCTAGAGCCTTCTATTGGCATCTTTATTTATTTAAATACAAATGAAGAAGGCATGAAATCAATTGTTCCTTTTTCTTTGCTCTCTCTTGTCTTATCATTGTTTCTATCATGTACTCTTAGCTGTACTGGGCTTTTACTTTTTCAGCTGAATCAGGTACACTAAGTGAGAGTCCCAGGCTGAATTTCCTGCAGACTCGGGGAGGCTGCTCTGAGGAAGCACACCTTACATCACTGGCTTTCCCCTACTGCTGTTCCACTTACATTCCAGAGCACTTCCCAACCTTCTTTGCTGGCCAAGGCTTTGGTCTGTGACCCTGTGGATGCCTAACCCTCCTGCAATGCAAAAATAAAGAAAAAGGCTGCACAGTATGGCAGTCATTGAGGCTAGAATACAGTTGTCTTACCCCTTCAGCTACTCTGCCTTTCATCTGCATGGGCTACATCTATGTGACTTGGTTGCCCCTCTGCTATTTTAACCTCTAGGTCCTATAGCTAGGAGCAGAACCCAGGATTCCTGGGTTTGATCATTCTCCTGCTGTTTAGCAAATAGTTTGTAACCAAATGGCAAACTATGAGTTGAAGCCCTCTCTCCTCGCCAAACTCCATAAAAGATAATTACTCCTGGAGTTCAAGTGGTGGCATGTTTTGCAAGAGATCTGGAAGCTTAGTATGCAGCTTTCAGATAGATGTTGTAATTGTGCCTATGATTACCCCCCCCCCTCCTTTTTTGTTCCCAATGATTTATTAAATTCACACATTGAAAACTTGCAGGAAAACTATGATGGCTGTCAACAATCTGCTCATCGTGGTGTGCCAGAGATCAAAATACCCGTATGCTCATTTGGGGGCATTTGTTAGGCACGTGGACTGGTGAAATCAGAAGCGTGTGGTCCTGAGGGCTGAGGAGTCTGCGTCTATCATCACATGGCAGTAGGAGGACAAAGGCAGCCTTCGTCCTTCCCAGAGGTGTGACTGTATGTCTGCACCGTGCAGAGGTCAGAGCAAGGGACGCTCTTCATTAGGGACTGGGTTCCCTCTGCTTAGAGTCTACATGTTTTCTTTTAAAGTTTGACTCTTGTCTCTGGCGATATCTCCTGCAGACGGATGCTGGCCTCTTTGCTTGCCCTAAATTCTGTTGTACTTACCTCATTACTCTCCTAATGATGAGCTGACAAATGCTTTTGCTTGATTTACTGGCGGTGTTACAGGTGTGTGGAACACTTGTCAGTACCTTGCTACTACATGCCTAATTTTTCAAACGGCTGGGTGTGCTAGCTTCCTTTGCAAAACATCCCTGCACATTTACCTGGTATTACTCCCCTGCCGTGGGCTTTATCACATACCTGCACCAAAGGCTTCCAGAGCTGTGCCCTAGGATTTCCTCCCCCCCCTCCAAAAAAAAAATCAGGCCCTACGTGCAGGTGTTGATGTAACTGGTCTTCCGATAAGGAGAAGTGAGCAGAGGAACGACATGACGCAGCAGTCCTCCAGCTGGTTGCGGGTACTCTGCACCAAGGATGGTCCAGCAGCCACCCTGGGACAGGCAGCAGGGCAGAGTGTGTCCCTGCTCCTCCTACCCTTGCGAGGAGCTCCCGGCTGCCCCAGCCCACGGCGCAGGTTTGCACCCGGCCTTTCACCTCTCACCCGTTTGTCTTTCTAAACCAGAAGAGGACGATTCATTGATCAAACCCCAGAAGGCAGACCATGCCACCACCTGCATGAGCGCATCGCTGAGTTCAAGCAGGGGTTTTGGAGTGAGGGAGCGGGGCAGGTGAGAGGTCTCCAGGCATCACACAGCAATGGAGAGGGAACTGCTCGGGAAGGGAGGGACATCAACATTTTGCGCACACATTTCTTCACCACTTGGGCAGAGCTCTTCTGCTCTTCTTCTGGTTGTGTTGCTAGGAGAGGAGTGCTCTGCCCTCTTCATGGCTATGAATAGCTCGCTCTTGTTTATTCAGCTCAGCTCCGCCTGCTGGTTACAACCACAACCGGCACCATCTCATTGCGTGACACCACCATAAAACAATGCAACTGCAAGAGGAACAGTGGCCCCTCGGGCTGAGAAGACTTCAGGATACCTCTCTACTGCACCGCTCCAGAGCCGTCCTTCTCCTCCTCTCACCACACTCCACGGCGCATCCTCTGCCTCCAGTAGAAAGGTCTGAAACCAGACAAACAGCGCCCTGTCACCCCCAGAAAGCAACACTGAGAGGCAGGACCTGCAAATCAGGGCATGAGCTCAGAAATCTGGTTTGAAAATACATGCACGATCACTTCAGGGTCCTCTTCTGCTATTCCAGTGTCGGAGCCTTTCATGAGCTAGAAAAGTTACTTTTCCTTTTTTAGTGAAGGCTGAGATTCTTGCATAAGCCCATGAATCCAAGATCAGGGACTTCAAGAAAAGTAACAGATGGCTTGAATATTTGCAATAATGGGATTCCCAAGATTTTCTTAAGAATATTTTGTCTGAGGACCGGGAATGAAGCATCTACAGCAACGGAATTAGATGGGCTGTACTGACAATGGGAAAAACTAATGGGGCTGAGCAAAAGACTCTCCAAAGTGCTGCAAAATGTGACCAAGCACAGCATTTCAGAACATCTACTCCAAGGGACAGAGGGACTGGCAGCAATCACAACCAGCCTACACGTTATGAGACGGGATGCATGTGTACAGATAACCACAGAGAGCCATGCAAGTTCAGAGTAGCAGAGTAGACACAAAAGTCCCAGATTTCAGAACAGCCTGGGCACTCGACTGAGAGGAATAAGTACTAGGCAAGGCAGAGCAGCATAGATCAGGAGATATGGACGGTTGCTGCACAGGTGCAGATGAACCACCTCTTCTTTTTCAGCGTCGTGAGCTTTCACGTGTGTGTATTTCTCTGGACATCTCGTCTTTCTCCACCTGGGAATTTTGTTGGGATGAAATCTCAATACTGCATACGTTCATCCAGAATTTCCACATGCCCACCAGGTAGCATGGAATTTTAGATAGCCGGACTGCTGAACATCCAGAAATTCAGGATAGGTCAACTGCACACTGGGGAGGTGAACTGTATAGCATGAACGCACTATGTCTAACGAATCCAAAAATTGTCAGACCTGCTGTGCATATGCTCTGCAGATGATCTGCATATGTACAGTATGCCCAGCGCACTCTAAAAGTGTCTGGTCTACCCTGCATGTGCAAAACATCTATATGGTGCAGGTGTATGTATTCCTGCTCGGGAAATTTGTAGAGGAGGGAACAGCTGAATGCTTCAGTGCAGTAGACAAGGAAACTTAGGTATATCCATATGTATGGAGGCTAGACTATCCTATTGCATGCTACTTCTTTTACAGCAGCCACCTAAACAATGTAACTGGGGTTGGGGTCCTATTGTACAAGACATTGTACATGTGCATAGTGAAAAGGTGTTATTTACTCGCTTCCCCCCAAAATTTCCCACCATGTAATCTAAATTAATTGAAGTGCAAGAAAGGGGCACTGTAATTCCTACTTGACAGACGATGAGCCAAATAAAAGGAAGCTCTTGGTCTCCTAAAGCAGGACATGGGTGAATTTTAGACACCTGAGTGCAAATGATTATCCTGCAAACCCTTGTTCAGCTCATGCCTGATGCTGGGGATGCCCAGACCCCTCAGGCCCACCAGATTTGACAGTGAGGCCACACGGCTTCAGCAGCTCTGCTCTGCACCTATCTGGGCAAGCCTCCCACTTGACAAGGCTAAGCACAACAGACAGCAGCAGAAGCAGGAGGAGCGGGACAGGAAATGCCTCTTTGCCTAAAGGAACATATCTCCACCTTGGGCTCTGTGCAAGCCCCCAGAGAGGATGATGCTTCTTTTTAAGGTGCAGTGTCCAAAGGGGTTAAAACACTCATGGAGGATATGGAAGACCCAGCCTTCACTGCCTCCTCTGCCCCAGGGCTTTCCTGTCTGCATCTCCCATGGATGTGCTCCAGCTCTGGAGCTGTTGGCTGTTTTGGAGAGAGAGGGCATGCTCACCTCTTCTGCCAAAGGCATTATGATTTTCTTAAAAGAGCTGTGGCTTCCCTGGGCATACACACACACCGGAGAGGAAGCATCTGCAGGAATCGCCAGCCTGGGGTTTCAGCAGAGAGGAGGGGGAAGCCCACACTCCAGTCCACTCTCAAGTGAGCGCTTCTGACTTTTACCTCATGTCTCTTTAAAATAAAATTCATAAACAGGCGCTGGGCAAAGGGACCCATGTTTTCCTTCATACATGGAGTGCCATGAGATCAATGAGATTAAACATGTGCTTACATGCTGTCCTGAATTGGGGCCATGAGGAGAGCAATGGGAAAGTAAACAGAAGAGAAACGTTATGGAAATGAAGGAAGAGGGAAAATCCATCTTGCCAAGAGCAGCAGCTCTCATCAGTTGCAAGAAGATATGGCCTCACCCAGAGCTGATTAGGCATTAGGAAGTCCAGGGACTGGAGAAGAAGACCAAGTCATCTTCATCAAGCTTCAAAAATGGCCTGACAGAGTGAGACTCGGAGCAGTGGAGAAAGGCTATCTATTGGGTGCAGCCGTCCCCAGAGAAGGTAAGTTTAGCCCTGGATTATTTTTCCCCATTAGCAGAATGTGGGTACTTGAAATGATCAGTGACAATATAGAGAGGCTTTTGTTCTCCCTTAAGAGACTCAGAAATCTTGAGCTGGATGTTAGGCTCGGGAGATGTCAGAGCCTTGCTGTAGATCCTGTGTACCAGTAGGCACAGCTGCTGCCCTACATCCCATTGTGGAGACTGCAGGAGTTGAAGCTAGACGTGATGACCACTCTGCATACAATCTGGCTTTGCTTTCGACAGGTTGAGTGCAGCAGTCATCCTCTTCTGAGGATCTGCAGTGCCAGTTCCCAGCACTCATCAAGGTCAGAGTCCTCTTGAGGAGAGCTCTTGGGCAGCCTGCTCAGGCGGGTTGACTGACACCTTTGCCCAAGGCTTTGGTGAGAGCACGCTCTACCTCCCAATTGCCTGACCGCAAAAGATTTGATTTGGTTTTCCTGCCTGTCAAATTCTAGACTGTGCGTTCTTCCACCTTTTCATACTCTCCATGTTGCCTTTAGTCCTTTCACCCAGATCTCTCGGTGCCCTTCCAGATGGGAAATTTGTAAGAGCATCTCTCATTTTTCAGCCTTCTCTCCTGGCTTTACTCTTCCCCTTCTCCTTTCTCCCCAGTCACTCTTGGTTGCAGTCTTCCTTCCCTGCTTGACCTCTATTTCTCTTTCCTGGGAAGAACCTCATTTGCATCTGTCCTAGTATCCAAGCTACAAATTAGACCTGGTTAAAATTTCTTGCAGCGAAACCCTGACTTGTATAAAACTTTTGAGTTTTGGAGGGATTGTAGGAGCTCTGGTTTTGGGAAGTGGCTTTTCTATTGAGCACTTGAGTTCAAAAACGTGCATTCTCCCTTCTGCTACAGGTTCAGAAGATGACCTTGGGTAGGTCATTTAATCTGCCTGCATCTGTTTTACCACTGTTAAATTTAGATAAAAATACTTGCCAGGGTTAGTAAAATGTCTCCGAGATCGTTGGGCAAAAAAAGCTATTGAAGTGATGATTATTATGATAATTATAATTATTTTTATTAAATGAAACCAGGTGCAACACTCTTCTGGGCTCTGTAGACCTTTTCCACTGAGAGTCACAGGAAAAAACTTTTGTTGTCCCTGGACAGGGATGTGTTTTTTGAGATTGAGTTTTGTGGTTTCGTTATGAAACGTATGACAGCCAGTCACGTGGTTTGCTTTCTGGGCCGACTGAACCCTGCTGAACCCACATGCCAGGCAGTGCCGAGTTTAATGATTCATGCCGGCTATGTTTTGGTTTAGCTTTTGCTGGACGGAGAGCATAAAAACCTCTTAGCTGAAGCCACTGAAAACATTTTGCCCAAATGTCAGCGAGCCCGGACCCAACACGGCCCCGCTGCTGGGCGAGACCCTTTGTGGGTGCCGGGGTGCCGGGAGGCAGCCAGACCTTCCCACTGCAGAACCACGCTCCCTCGCTCCCCGCGTCGGGGGCCGCAGACATCTTCGGGAGCCCACGAGGGCTTGGTTTTGGCGCTCCTCTCCTCGCCCTTCTCCCCTGCCTCCTGCCACCCTGTTGCCGGCAAGTGGGCTGGCGGCTGCGGGATGCAGCTGGCCCCGAGGCCCCGGCGCTGGGTCCCCACCATTCGGCCTGCGCTGTTCTTTGCGCGCCCTTGGGGGAACGGGCCAAGTCCTCCGCCGGCTCCTCCGCTGCTGCTGCCGCCCCTGGAGCAGCCGGGGCGCTGGCAGCCGCAGCCGGCGGAGGGAGGCCGTGGGCCCGCGCCGTTTCCTTCGCGGGTTTCTCGCTGCCGTTCCGGCTGGAGCCCACCGGACCGGCGGGGGGAGGCTGGGACACCACCCCCCCACCACCCCCCCCCCGCTACACGCTGGCGGCTCGGCGCCGGCCATTTTCCCGGGGAGGCGACGGGCGGCCTCCCCCTGCCCCCGCGCCCCGGCGGGGGAGGGTGGGTGCGGGCGCGGGGAGCGGCGGCCAGGCCCGGCCCGCCCGCCTGTCACCGGAGTTGGGAGTTCGCATGGAGGAGGCCGGAGGAGGAGGAGGAGGAGGAGGAGGAGAGAGGAGGGAGGAGGAGGGAGGGGGACGTCTTGTTTGTGGCTTGTCAGCAGCCGCTGGAGACAAGCCTCCATGTGTGAAAGCCGCTTGGCATGAATGCCTGGGCCGTACCAAGCGCCGCGGCGCCCGCGGGGGGAGGCCGCCCCGCCGCCCCGCCGCCCCGCGCAGACAATAGGCCCCGCAAGGGTTCCCCCTAAGTTGCCTTGATGCTGCCCTAGCGCCCGGCCAGCGCAGGCCGCGCCGCCGGCAGGGTCCCGCTCCCCGCCGCCGCCCCCCGACATGCCGCTCCGCGCCTTCGCCGCCTGAGGCAGGTAAGCGCCGGCCCCGCCGCCCGCCCCGGCCCGGCCCGGCCCGGCCCGGCCCGGCCCCGCCGCCGGGCAGCCTGCGCGCCGCGCTGCCGGCGGGGGGCCGATGGCTGGCGCCGCCGCCCCCGGGGCCGCCTCCCCGCCGCCGGCTCCCCTGGCGCGGCCCGGCTGCCGGCGGCGGGGGGGCGGCGTGTGCGCGCCGGTATGTGTGCGAGCGGGCGGGCGGCTGCGTGTGCCGCAGTCAGCCCCGGCACGCTGCCCGGCTCCCCCCCGGTCCCGCCGGCCCGGCGGGGGGGCGGAAAGTTTTGCAGCGGTCGGCCGGCGGCCGTCCCCGCCGCGCCGTGCCTCAGTTTCCCCCCGGCGGCGGTGGCGCGCAGGGAGGGACGGCGGTGGCGGCGGGGGGGGATCCCGGGACCAGCGCGGGGCGGGGGGGGGAGAGCCGGGGCCGAGCGCGGGAGGGACAAAAAGCGCCTCCACCTGTTGGCTCCTGTCCCGGCGGCTTTTGGGGGGGCGGCGGGGGCCAGGGGGGCGCCCCCCGCCCGCTGCCCTGCGCTGGGGTGAAGCCCCGCGGGGGCGGCCCCGGGGAGGGCGGAACGCCGGGGGTCTTTTGTCACTCCTCCATCCCTCTGCCTCCGGAGCCGGGCAGACCCGGGAAGTCTGCCGCGCGGATGGGAGATGTGTTTCCCTTCCTGGATGTTGGGAGATGGAATCAGATGTATTTACCGTTGCCGTTTATCAGCAAGTAAATATCCAGCTCGGCGCGAGAGCGGCAGCGTGAAGCCTGCTTGCTTGCTTGCTGGAGGTTTTGTGGCTGTTAACCTACTGTCGGTGAGGTGAGAATGTGCAAGAGAAAAAAACCAAAAAAACCAAAAAAAAACCGGCAGAGGGGAGAGAAACCCTGATCCTCACGCCCGGCCTCATTACAGCATCGGCGCTGGGTTTGGTTAAAATTGAGAGGGTTATGTTTTCCTTTTGGCATGAGGCGCAGAAAGCCTCCCAGTACGCGAGGTGCATCCTCACGAGGTCTTTTAAGTTTGTCATCTGCCATCATTCAAGTTTCATTGATTCTAGTTTTTTTGTTAAAAAATAACCTACAAGAGAATCTGAGCTGCACAAACGTTCGTCATCCTAATGTCCTGACACAACCTATGAGAGGCTGGAGCCGAAAGAGGGGGAGAGAGTGAGGATATGTGCTTTCCCAGTCAGGGCTGGGAGGAGAGCATCGTGTGTAGAAGAATATGAGCAGGAATGGGAGATGGGGGAGGGAGTCTAAATTGTCCTGAGACCCTATTCAATCCAGCAAGGAAGATGGAGGATCTTGCTGCTGCGAAAAAAATGTATGGCAGAAATCTCAGCCAGCTTCCCTCTGACTTGTTACCTCCCTTCAAAAAAATAAATAAATAAGCAGAAAAAGAATCAAAGCAAACCCCCATGATTTGCTGTAACGTTTTCCATGATACCTTTATCCCGCACGCTTTAGAGTCAGAGAGTCCAGTGATGGAGGTATGTGAGCAGCAGGGAGAAAGACTGAGGTTTATCATCACAGGAGGGGGAGAAGTATCAGATCATGTTTGAAAGGAGACTTGTCAGGCAGTGAGGTAGGGAGAAAAAAATGCCTGTTCCAGGCAGCTGGACCTGGGGAGGAGGCGGTGGCTCCGGCACCTACGGTTCTGATGCTGGGTGGAAAACCTGTGGAGAGAGAACGTAGACAGATGGGGGAGCGGGGAGGAAGGATGTCCGAGGAAGAAAGACCTGGACCCTCTCCTTGGAGGGCTTTAAAAAGAGGGGGAATTTTAAACTGAATCAGGACACAAGCAGGGATGGAGTGTACCTAAGCTGAATGTGATGTATCAGGACTTTTTGGCACAGAAGGAAACAGAGGTTGAGTTTTCTGACTCGGCAGGGTTCAGGGCAGTTGGTAGGGGGAAGAGATCTTTGTAGCCAGCTCAAGGGGTGATAGTGACTTGGTCAAGGATTGCAGCTGTGGGGATGGGGAGGGAGCATGTGGCTTGCCTTTTCCATAGGTGGCTTCTCTGGTAGGGGGACCTTCTGTTAAAATGTCTTTGGAGATTTCTGTTAATTATGTTGGAATCTGGCAACAGCACGAACAAAATATCCGTCCCTTGTGGAAATATGTGTGGGGATGAAATAAAGCTTTATCATGAACGCTCCTGTGCACCCAGCTCCTCCACAGGCACGGAAACAGCAAGTTCGTGCAAACACACCTGCTTGTGTAGCACATTCTTCCTCCTGAGGGGCAACATGCACATCTTGTAAGCGTGGTTCCTGCATAGACACGGCCCAATTCTTGTGTTTTCCTCAGTTTACATAATAGCTTATTCTATCAGCCTGGTAGCGGTAGTATTTGACAGCCAACTTTGCAATAGCACGAATGACGATGTGAGGTGGCTAAGACTTGAAACCAGTATGTGCCATATTTTAGCTTTTCCGTTCACAGCAGCGTTCCGGTGATGGAGCAGGCACATACCACAGACATTGCATGCACAAGCGACGCCATAAAAATGTTATGCACATACACATGCAGAGGACTGATCTCGGGTCAAACATACTCAAAGTTGCTCTCTTTGGAAGGAAGCTGAAGCAGCGCCTGCTTGTTGCAGACAGAGCTCGCACACTGCTCCCGCACACGCAGATCACACGCGTGCATGCTCCACCTTTCCTCTCTGGGATCACCTGTTTGAATTCCAGCTGGGCTGGCAGCACAGGGAAGTTTTGCACCCCCTTGGATGGGGATTTGATGTCCTTTCTGTTCCAGCTTGGTGCTGGCTGGGCTTGAGCCACAAAAGCTTAACAACAGGGAACACTAATGAGCCCCGGCTTGGCATGCTGAGAAGAAAGGCCAAGGGCTGAGCGGGCATAAAAACAGTGGCGTGGAGCCCCCTGGCCAGAGCCTGAGTCTCGGCGTGAAGGCTGGGGAGGGAGCGGAGTCTCTGGAGTCGGGAACAAGACGGCAGCGCTGCAGCAAAGGCGCGAGAGGAGACCATGTTGGGGGGAGGAGAGCAGGCTGCTGTTTCCACATCATCTGAAAACTCAACCTGCTGTCAGGACAGAAGGAAGGCTTGTGCATATTTTATGTCACTTTTCTCCTTCTAGGACAAGCTGCTGATCTGATCAGCTATGCGCTTTAAAATCCTCGACGCGCCGATCAGCAAGTATGACTTGAGGCCAATAACCAGCCTTGGCCTCCTGCCTCCGCTCCTTTGTGGACAGTCGGTTGCATCCCATGCCGCCCTTCCCCGGAGAGCGCGTGCACAATTAAACCCTGCACGCCGCTCCTCAACTACGGCATGGGATGTGACTAGCTGCATGGAGACGGGGACAGAAAATGGCAACGTGTCAGGGCCGGGGGCGGGGGAGAGGCGGGGAGGGGAGTTGGCCATTTCTTATGCTGTTTGCTGATGTCTAGAAGGAGACTAAACGGGTAAATCGGTTTTCCTTTGAACTGGTTGTGCATTGCTCCAGTCAGCTGCTCTTGCCTCTGAGATCTTCAGCGGTGGCTCAGGAGTCGGTGGGGCTGGCAGCAAATAAAATGTATTTCACTCCGTCAGCCTGGATTTTGTGGCATTGGGGGTTATCAGACAAGAGAATTTCTCCTCAGCAGTTATTCGGTGTTGCCCCTGCGTGGCAGAGCCACTAGAGCCACCGACATTGCTCCTACCTGCTGGAGATGCGTGCACCACCGATGCTCCCTGCCCTACACCTAAGGGTGCAGGCGTCTCGGGCGTCATGGTTTTGATAACAGTCTTGCACATACAAACACATTATTCCTGTGTCCTATAAGCAAAGTCTAAACTCTAAACACCATTTTGGGACACATGGAGAAGCAGATATTCTTGCTGTGTGATGTGGAGTTATGCACCTAACTGAGTTAATGTTGCCCCTTCATTTGGCACGTTTGAGAAATGGTGGTCTCGGACATGGAGGTCTTGAACACAGAGGTCTCGGACACAGAGGTCTCACAGAACTTGAGATCCTGACACTGATTTGACAGGCAGCCTTAGAGAAATTGTGTTAAAGCTCAGATTGATTTTCCTTTTGAAATCTGTAAAATGGGGGTAATGCTTGCCCACCTCCCAGGGAAGGAGCAGCACACCGAATTGCTTGCGTACGGCTGTGTAGTGCTGCGTGCTCCTGTGCAGACACTACGGTGGGCTCGCACACCATCGCACGAACAAAGCGTGCAGTTTTGCACCGAGCGTGACTCATGCTATGATAAATTTTGCTAGAAGTATGCGCACACTCGGCGCTCGGTTGGACAGTGAATTCTGTTTTGTCCTTCCAGCAGAAAACAGCGCAACTTGCCAGTGACATGGACTGTACATGTATTCCCATAACAACAATATTATAAACATATGGTAAACCTGGTGTAACAACTGCTGTCCGTGCCTCCACGCAAAACAAGGAGCTGATTAACAAAAACTCGAGGCTGTCTGAGGCTGTATCTCCCCAGACTGTGATCTCATCAGCTTTCCCAAGCTAACCGCAACCTGGTCACTGCTCGGATTGTAAACTTGGGCTGAGGGGGGGAGAGCAGTTTGCAGGAATAGCTATTTGTGATTCAGTCTGCTTCCCTCTGACTCAGTACTGAACCATCCCTTGGTAGGGTATTTGGGGATAGTTCGCTTAGGACGTCGCGCATCAGTTTAGTTCTTGGAGGAAATTCTGCAGTACCCGGGCTTGCTTACAACTGAGTTTTGTCTCGGCATCTTTTGTAAAAACAACCCCCTAAAACCTACTTCTGATTATTAAAGACGCCATGGTAATTTTTGCCAAAAGAAGGGGGGGCGGGGGTGGTCTTAGCCCTGGGCACTTTGCCAGGCTCGAGCTCAGGAAATTGCAGTCTATCTAGGTAAAACTCCCCTATAGTTTAAATGAAAAAAAGTATTCATCTCTTACTGTCTTAAAGGGTTAGCGCTGTATTTCTCTGGAGTCTTAAACAGACAGTACATTCTCGCTGGAGAGGTGGTTACAGTTGCTTGCTGGGAGAAGAATTTTTTATGCAAAAACTGGGGCCTTTTTTGCATTTTTGGGACGCTTCTAATTGCAAAATGCTGTATACATTTTAGGTTATTGCAAGGCTCGAATGAATATGTGGATTAACATACAAATACAAGTGCAAGGAAATACGCTGGTGTGGTGTTTGCACAGGGGGCAGGCAGCTAGCAAATACATGTTTTTTCTGTAGCAGAAAAATAAGGACCAGTTTTTCAGTCGTGTGCGTGTGCATCTGGGGGCTGGATTTTGTATGTTTAGCAGCAATTGCTTTTGTAAGCTGCTGCTAAGGCACGTAACTGGCCATGTGCAATTGCAGTAATGGAATGTGAAAATGCAACTACACACAGACCTGTAATCTTGCATGCAAAATACTGCTGGTCTGGTTCTCCAGGTACAAAAAATGGTCTGAGATAGTACTTGCCTTTTCATTTAACTGCATTCACCTGCATTTTTCAGGTGGCAGCTGTGTGTATGGAGTGCTGAATGATTATCCTTGCTATTTTTACTCCAAGAAGAAGGAGGAAATTAAATCGTTACTAGTGATTGGGGTAGTACATGTGTCATGGTAAGCACAGGATGAAGTTGGGTGGGGGATTGCAATGATAATTTCATAACTCTTTGAAATCCCGGGGAAATGCATGGGCGAAGAAGGAGAGCAAAGAGGTGAGCTTCTGTTTCCGCTACAGACAAGGAGTATTGAACCACTGGGTTGGCCAGTGGTGTCAGGATCTGACCTCGCCTTCTGGCAAATCTGGTACTTTCAGGGCCCCCCAAAACAGAATGTGCATTCGGGCACAGGTGGAGGCAGGGCTGAATATCGGCACTAGTGAGGGTCTTTGGATGTTCCAGCCCAGGGCAGTGCGGACCCCCCCAAAGAGTGGAACAGGTTTCCTCCTCTTCACTCAGTGGGTGCGTCTCAGCCCTGCCCTGGCGAGGCGGGGGCGGCCAGGGGGGCCGGGGGAATAGCTCACTTTCTCCGCCACTTCGCTCTCCGGCTTCTCTGGTGACAGCGATAACAAAGGGCTGCTCGGCATTAGGTGATATAGATCTCTCTCAGCCCACTAAACCTGAGTCCCACAGGCTTCTCACTAGCCCTCGGGGCTTGGGTGTCACTGTCTGCTCACTGCCTGGGGTGGCCTGGGACAGTCTCCCTGGAGACCGAAGGCTGCGCCTTCTCCACGAGGTCTGGAAGCACGGATTTCTTCCTCCTGAAAACCGTGATTATATTTTGGTGTTATTTCTTGCCATCCTGGGTCCTTGACTGCAGTCACTTCCATTTTGCATGCTGCTCTTTGTAATTGAATCTATTGATGTATATTTAATCCACTTGGCACCACAGTTCGTAACTAGGCACTGCTTCCCAGCCTTCTGTCACTTGTTTTCACAATTACCATCTTTAAGTTAGGGTGGATGCCTGCCGCTCAGCTTTTTGCCCGATTGCTATACTGTCTTGGAGGACCTGTGCTTGACAGTCAGGTCCATGGTCAGCACAGCTCCCATCCTTTGATCTGGACGTCAGCCAGGTGTGCAGGACTTGGGTAATGGAAGCTAAGCCTGTTGGGTTTAATTCTCCTCTCTGCCACTGATTTGCTGTGTGTGATCACGAGCAAGTCCTTTAACCCCAGACGGCCTCAGCTGACTTATCTACTCCAGAAAGGTGTTGTAATGCTTAATTATTGCCAGCTCTTCAGAAACCCCTGGGGGAAAAAAAATGCATTTTATTCAGAAATGTCTCTGACCTCCCTGGCCTTTCTAAGCTGTCTTGGTGGTGCTAGGAGATATTCTCTTTCCTCCCTTAATAATGTTTCTTCAATTTTTCATCTGTACATTCACCCACTCTCTCAGCTGCATGTAAAAATGCCAAGCTGTCTGAAGTCATGGAAATATTTTTATAAACTTGACAGCCACGACAAACATTCCTCCTCGGCAATAAACAAACAAGGTACACAACCTGCCATTAACATCAGTTTATAGCAGAGAGACCTTCGTCACTCATTGATGAGGGAATCCTAGACAATTACTGCACTAGCAAGCCATAAAGTAGTGTTGTCTGAGGTTAGGAAAATACCGGATCCTTTGGGTTCCTGTGTGCAGTGACTAAGTGGGAAGCTCTGTTTGCCCATGTGTGTACGGGAGTGCAGGCAGGCACCAGGTATTTGGTTTATTCAGGGCTCTTACAAACTATATTTGGCTTGCGCGTATGTGGTGTTGGGGTCTTGGTGTTTGTTTGTATGCACAACAGCCTGTTTTCCATAGTGGCAGTTGAAACATAAAGGTGGTACAAATTAAACTGGATAAATAGTAGACACCTAAAAAAAAAAAAAGCTGCAAAAGAAAGGTGTTAGTGAGTGTTGCAGGATCAGACCCCCTGCACAGCCTCCTGCGCACCCCTCCTCGGTCTTCCTTGCAGCTGGCTGTAAGCTGGTAGGGTTGGCAGGTACCTGAACCTGCAATGCAACATCTCCCTGTGAGTAATTCTCCCTGTAAGCACTCAGACAGTGCTTATTTTGGCGCATTCTTGGTTTGTTTGCTCTGTGTATGTCTAAATCCATATCTCCAGAGACCTTCATGCTAGTGAAAAAGAGCAGGTGCTGCTCTTTTTCCTGTGTTACTTTGGGTTATCTCTTGTTCTTCTAGCAGGCCCTCTTCCTACCATCTTTGGGTAGTGGGCTCTCTCTGGTGTGCTCAGGAGAAGAAAGTCAAGACTGTTCTTCACCTGTATCTTTGACAGAAGACTCTAGACAGCTAAGCTCCTTTCTACCATCTCACTCATTCACTGCCTCTCTCAGTCTCAGTACCTTGGTTCCCCTCTTCTTAAAATGAGGATGACAACTCTTCACTCTGCTTCCACAAAACCTTTGAAAGCTAAGGAGAAAAAGATGCGGGGTTTTTGTCTTCCTTCTTCAGGAGACCATAAATCCATCTCCCCTCCTCTCCGCTCCTCTCCCTTCCTCCCTTTTCCTCTCATTTTAAGAGTTCTTATTATATTCTGTCCCTCTAGGTCTCCTCTACTTCCACCGCTCTTGCAATCTGTCTCTCTCTGCTGTTTCCACATCCCCTTCTATTTGCAGCTCCCTTCCTTCTGTTCATGTCATTTTCTTCTCTCACCCTGTATCTTCTACCCTCCCCCACTATTCATGCGCCGCACACTCTTCCTATCGCCTCTCTCTAGTTTATCCCCCGTATTCCTCCCTTACGCGTCTCTCCGATGTGGACCTCTTGTTGTTGTCCCTGGCTGCGTGTCTCTGCAGCCCGGCCGCATGGGAGGTGCTGGCGGGGCTGGCTGGCCAGGGCCTGAGCGAGAAGGACAGGGCGTGGGATCAGCTGGACAGTCCCCTGCTGTGGCCTGCCGCGGGCCAGGCGGGCTGGAGCTTGCCCTCTGACAGAGCATGGTGAGGCTCCCTCTGCTTGTGTGCCGCTGGCTTGGGATGGGACTGCCTCGGGTCTTGTTCTGAGCTGTGGCACAGTTGTCACTTCAATGTCTGAGTACTTTATTTCTGCCTGGGAGCCTGATGAAGTCTGTCTCAAATTTTGTCTCCTGGCATCACACCTTACCTCCCTGGACACGACCTCATGACTTGTTTTGGTTCTGGCCCGTTATCCTACTCCCATTCCCCCAACTTCCCCCCGGGCTCTAGACACACTGCCCTGAAAACGTGGATTGTGTTCTGCTTGGCTGCTTGGAGACATCTGTGGTTGTCAAGAGGAGGGTGACTGTTCCTCTGCGTCACTCCACCTGAGTTCAGGGTCCCATGCTCTGCCAGGAAAAGCCGTGATGGAAGGGGGAGAGGACTAGCACCAAACATCTGGGGAGACCTCTGCATCTTGTTGGAGAGTTGCATTGAGCCAGCAAGCCAGTGCCCAGCAGGTCAGGACAGCTGTGCTCTGTTCCTGGGAGACCTGTGCTTGGCAGGGGACGAGAATTGCTCTTTGGGTGGGACAGGGGCAGCAGGGTCACTGCATTAAGGAGAACCCCTCTCCCATCTGCCTGAGAGAGCCACCTGATCCCACGCAGAGGCCATCCCACTATCTGATGTGGGATAGAGTTGCCTCCCAGTCAGCCCGAGTGGATGCAGCCTATTTAACCACCTCACTGCAGAGACAGCATTTTGGCTGCAGGGATCGTGGCCAGCAGTGACACTTGAAAGGTGGTGCTTTCTGGCTATCACTTCACGGACTCTCTTTTGCCTCCCACAGTGGGCACATGTGGCGTGGAGAAGTCCTCTGCCCCAGGCAGGGAGAGTTGGCTGCCAGTAGGCTGATGGGAGAGCCGGCCAAATCAGGGCTCATCAGGTTTTCCTGACAGCAAAGCACAAAGAGGTCACGCAGATGGCTGTGTGTTGAAGTTCATCCAGTGTCCTACAGGACAGGGCATAGTGACTTTCTGGCCTCCAGTGGAGTTCAACTCCATTTCTGAGTAGCACCACATCTGCCCCTGCCAGGCGTGACTCAGTCCCAGGCTCATAAGTCATGAGCCTCAGCTCTTGTAATCAGACAGTTCCTGATTTCTCCCCTCTGTCTCTGCAACGGACCGACCCTTCCTTAGCATGTTGAGATGGTATCCCTCGCGGTCCATGCAGGGTGCCATACACCTTTTCCCAGTTTTCCCACAGTTTCTCTCCTTCTCCATACTTGCTTCACCTGTTTTACCTGCTCTTTCCCTCCCGCTCTGCCTCTGGGCTAGGTCTCTCACCAGACTCTTTCCAGAATCATGTTCCTCTGCCTTGTTTGCCTTCCCATCTGGCTTCCTTGTCTCTCTGGCCACGCCATGAGCTGTCAGCAGCTAGGGGAGAAGGGCCATTGTAAGAGCAGGGCAGAGACTGGAGGGTGTCTGGGAGAGCAGAGGGGGAAGGCAGGGTATTACTAGGTCAGGGTCCATTGTTTGCTGCTGTCTTTGGCCTCTCCCAGGTACGTGCTATTAGCAACATGGCAGAAGTCCCCTTCCCCGAGAAGAGTGATCTTCCCATTGCTTCTACTTCACTATTAGCAAGCTCCTGAAAGGTTAATGAAGTCATTCACTGCAAAAGGAAAAAGCACGTCTTCCTGTGTTTTGCATAAATTAATCTTGGAGATTATAGAGCAGCCCATGTACAGGGCACAGGACATGCAGCTATGTCCTTGGGTCTTGTCACCCAAAATGCCGCTCTGGGAGTATCATGCAGGTGACACTGTCCACTCCAGTCCTCGAGATCAGCTTTGCTTAAAACTTAAGTAAAAAGCTGTGGCCTCCCCATCCATCTTTATTCATGTTTCTTGTGTCTAATGGGGACTGGGGAGGAGGTACCCAGGAATGCCCACAAGCCTCCCCTTCCTCCCATTGCGGTGGATCCTCGTTTCCCACAGATCCTCTTTAGAACATGCCCTGTATCAGGTTTCATTCCCACTGGATTTTTTCTGCCTGAGAAGTATGGAAAAAATCATTCAATTGGTTTCGAATCACATGAGTGGGAGCAGGCACCAACTCTAGAAGATAAGTGTTCTGACCTTTACTGCACTCAGATAACTGAAAATAATAACAAATAAATACATCTTGTTTCTAAACCTTAGGCTTAGGGATGTGTCCCTGCCTTATGCAACAAGAGCCTGAGCCAGGGCTCTTGGGAGGGTTGAGGATAAGAACCTGGCAGCTGCCTGCAGTAAGCAGCAACCCCTTTTCTTTCCTTTTGAAAATGCAGCCGGTACCAACCCAGATATTCAGGATGGGAGGGGACGGGGCCAGTGTCCCCGCTCTCCTGCCATCTTGCTGCTGGGACTCTGGATGTTTCCCTGTGGTTGGTGCTCCGGAAGAACAAGAGTTTGATTATTTCTGGCCCATGCCTGTTTCCTTACACTTTCTGCCTCTTCACATACAGGGTTGACCATGTAGGGCCACACAGGGCTGGCCGCCAACTAGACCTCTGCATATAGGCAGACCCTGAATATGAGTGTGGGATTTGCTCTGAAAAAAATGTATTAAAATCCCCAAATCGGTGTTTGAAAATAACTGAGGGAACCTGTCTGGAAGGAGGACATAGTGAACTGTGACTCCCAGCAAGCTCCCCAGGTGTGGGTCTTAGGTCACTGACTCAAACCTCCATCATCCCCTGGAGGTGCCCCAGGGGAGGTCCATCGGAGGCGGCCTGCCTCTCTTTGCAGGCCACTGGTGACAGTAAATATTTGTACACTTGCATACTGAAGTGCTGATAGGGGACTGAGGACCCATTGTGCAGTGTGCTGTCCAGACACCGGAAAGAGACAGTCCCTGTCCTGAAGGACTTATTGTAGTCCCAAATTAGAGCATTCATGGTGCTTTCTGTAGTGGTTGTGACTTGATGTTCCTCCACCAGGACGTTGCTTCCTTTCCCTCCTCTGTTACGTAGGGAGCTTGTTTGCTTGGTTTCTGCCATCCAAACCACCATCGACTGAAGTGCCTGTATGCAGAGCTTGGGGAGGATGTTAGGAGGTTTCTGGCACTCTGTCAGTGTAAAGCATCTTATTTATTAGAGTCTAATGCCCAGCTGGGATGCACTTCTGATCTAAAGCTCCTGAATTCTTCCCTTTTAACGCTAAAGATGCCATTCAGAGAGGCCCCCTGGGCCCAATGTGTGCTTCTGCTGAACACTGCCCTGATCATATATCTACCGCTGTCTTGCTCAGACTTTGGGTTCAGTGATTTTGTTTCCATGAGAAGATCTCCTCCAACTCACCTCTTCCTTCAGGGGTTCCAGCAGATACCCAAATAAATATGATTCAGTGGGCCATGGGCTACTGTATTGCAGCATATGGAAGCGTGTGCATTTTCAACATGCAACCTGATATGTGTATGGATGCTTGCATTCGTGTCTGCTAGTGTATTTGGGCTGGAGGGGGTAGCAGTGAAAGCCTTGGCAGCTGGGAAGAAAGGAATGACAGGCTTGCCAGGGGAGGGAGGAGAGAGTTTGGTAGCCGAGATGAGGATTGGGTAACAAGTGGAGGGGGAGATCAGATTTAGGATCCATGTTCACTTAAGAAAATAGGAGAAGTAGTACATTGTTTATTGGGGATTGTGTTATTCCTGTGCATTATTTATTAATCTTCTGCTAATGGTACTGCATAAAGAAGTGGCACTTCTACAGAAATTTCACAGACAGCTGGAGGATCAGTTCCAGGAGGTATTGTAACCAGGTCAGGTTGGTGTAGGGAATCCTGCTGGGCTCAGTTTTGACAAGCTTTGGAAAAGAGAGGATTGTTCGGGAGGCATTTGAAGGGGAGAAGGGGGGGTGTCTGTGACTCACCAGGGAACAGTGATCACTGTGAGGATAAAGGGGCAGGCTGGAAGGAGACCTGGAGACAATGGTGAATTCCTGGGGTCAGCGTCTTCAGGATTCCAGCCCGAAGTACGCAGAAGCGTAAGAAAATGAAGTATTTAGGAGGAACCTTTAGGAGTAATAAAGGCAGCTGGTGAGACAAAGCCAAAAGTAAAGAGAAAGCAGGTTTTACTACGTGCTGCGCCTTGAAGCGGATCTGGAAGGCTTGAATTTGAGGCAGGAGTTGGAAGAAGGGATGTACAGAAAGAGATGGCCTGTGCAGTGAACGTGACTGAACCATTCTTGACTTACCAGTACTGTACGAGAGCACAGACCCACCAGTTTGCAGCCTCGACTGATGTGACAGGCTAAGCAGAGGTGTTGAGGTGCAAGTTTGTGGTTCAGACAGGTGGGTGCCAGGATGGGTGCTCCCAGCCAGTTCTTGCACACTAGTCCTTGCTTGCATTTTAAAGATGTCCAGTCACTTTGAGAGGTGGGACTGGTATTTTGGTAGGTGGCATTCTTCTTTCACTCAGCATGAAACCGAAATCAGCAAATAGTGCAGAGGAAGTCACACTACTGGTGCAAACCATCTTTGGGTGAGAAGCAACTGTTGAAATCCTGGCCAACTCATAGTCTCCAAAATACCCAGACAAAAATGCAGTGCTTAGAGGTTTTTGGTTTTAAGCTTTGTTTTACCCACCAGTTCAGCCATGTCGACATTATGTGGGAAACACCTTACCTACTGCCTGCCTGCGACTGTTTCCATAAGCCAGGTCTAAATGGTAGTTGCCTTGGCGTCTCTTCTATCTGAGAATCTCAGTGCTGAGCTGGTGCAGAAATTCTGGGGTTAGAGGGGAGGTGGAGAAGCTGCAACATAAACCCAGCCTCATGGGCTGTCCTTTGTTTTTTCAACTGCAGTGGAAATCCAACTTTGTTAGAAACAGTCAGACTGTGAACACAGGGAGTCCTGTAGCACAGACAGGCTTTGCAAGGAACTCCATTAGCTAGAGTCAGCCTCTTCCCTCAGCCATCACATACAGCACAGTTGAGCCACCGTTACTAAATGGTGTTGGGATGCAATTTCTAATTACGCACAGCATTGGTGCAAATCATGCAACAAGTACATACGGCGATTGGTGTGTTTAAGAAATAATTTTTTAAGTTGTTGTCAGTGAGCACCCTATAGCAAACCTCCTTATTCTGTGCAGCAACAGTGGTGGTATAGGTAGTGCTAAGTGCACTGAGAAGTTGTGGGCGTAGCTGTGTGAGAACGGCCTGTAGGTTTCAAATGAACCAGGCCGTGATGGGACACGGCTCTGTTAATCCACTGTCTATTAGAGCAGAAGGTGACTTGGACCAACCAACTGAAAGGCCTTCAGAGAGCATTTCTCTACCTTGGGAGAATCTGAGATCATCTGAGATCTGGGACTTGAGTTTTAACAGGGCTTATCCATTGGGGAGGGACAGTCCATTTCAAAAGCAAAGTGCTGATGAGTCCAGGAATGATAAAATCACCCTTGGATTTTTTTTGTGTGTGTGAACTCCTAGAAGTCATCTATGTTGGTATAAATGAGATCATTTGGCCTAATTAGTTCCAAGCTTAATTAGCAGTAATTATCCCAACATGGGAGTAATACCCGAGTAGGAAGTACTGAGTCCTCGATTAGATAGATCTCTAATTGGTGTTACAATATTGTAATTAAAGCATGCTTATACGCCTCTGCCTCTGCAAGTGATTTGTTTTATGTCTGATTAAACAGGGAGTCCGGCAGCCTCAAGGAGGCCAGGACATCACCACTGATTGAAACAGTGTATTATTCTTTGTTATAGGAAAGAAATGATGAATCACATATACTAGGAAACACTGTGGGCCAAATTAATCCTTTGAGTAATTGCTACTGGAGTTAGGGAAATTACAACAGGGGTGAATTTGGCCTCAAGTGCATAAACTCTATCTGTATATCACACAGTTAAACAAATACTCATTTGAATGTGCAGTCTGGCAATTACACCATCAGACAAATGCAAGTAACTTAATCTGCATTTGCGATCACTGGATTGCACGGGTGAGTTTGTCTGGCTGCTGGGTGATCGTTATTAGATTGCACATTCTGCTCAAATTTTTCAGGAGGTGGTGCCATGTGTCCTGGGATGCGCTGCACCCTGAAGCAGGCGGCAGAGTTTCAGATGGCCGCTGCTGGCTGCTGCGTCCTCTCCCTGTCGGGGTGAAACCCGAAAGGTACCGCTAGGGTCACCAGGAGCACCGTGCAGATGGAGGAGATGGACAGATAAAGCATCCTCTTTTCTTCCAGCACTGTTACCTTTAATCTAGCTGGTCTGACCCTCCCCAGCAGAAGACACTTCAGAAGAGCGGGTAAACAGACATTTTTCAAAGAAGTTTAAGAAAAAGAGAGCGAAACGGGAACTTTCTGAAATTAGTCAGCTTCAAAACATGAAAGCTTCCTATGTCTTTTTAAGAAACCACCTCCTTAGGAGTTGGCAAGTGCGCTGCTTTATTACTTATCTGTTCGCTACATGAGTGGGCGACTGTACTTCCTGATTTGGTTCTTCAATATAGAGAGATCATCAGCATGGGTCTGTAGAGGACAGTAACTCCTCGCCTACGGAAAGTAACAAATAGGAATAAGGATGCATGTATCTGCTGGCTGTCACAAAGGATTTCAGAGCACATTCAAGTCATATCCGAAGTAGAACGTCAGCTTGTTTCCATTTTACAGCTGCAGAAACTGAGGCACAAATCAGTTACTTCTCTTGATGTAGCTCATGGAGCTGGTGTGTAAGGCAACACCAGGAATGCGGTGCAGATCTCATCACCTTCTGCTTCACCCACAAAACCGTCTTTCTTTTCCAAGGGGAAGAGTCCAGAAAGAGGGAGGTGTCTTGAGCAAGGAAATAAAATACACAAAATTCTGTTAAAGCAATATTAGGGATAAGAATTTAAACACCCCATATGTGGGAATTCAAAGCAAGGGTTTCCATAGCAGCATTGCTTGGCCATATTGTATATACACTATTTTGCATTGCTTTCATGATGTCAAAGGCATATTCTAATATCTGTGTGTGCAATATGTCTGAATCAGAGTTGCTATGAAACTTAAGGCTGAATTACACCACGGAGGCATATTCTTGTGTGGTACTGGGAGGAAATAATAGAACTAGGTTTTGTTAGGATTTTTCTCCAGTGATACATTTTTCTTAGAAAATTGCTGATTTGCCAAAACTGTTGCTATTTTTGGGAAAAGTTCATTCCAGTTCCCTGTCCCATCTTGAAAAAAAAATGGAGCAAAGTTGTGAAGCTGTGAAAATGAAGTGCTTTAGGAAGGTAAAATGAAGTCTTGCATTTAATTCATTTGGTCATAGTTTCTTGTTTTGAAAATTTCAAAAACTATTTTTTTTCCTGATCAGATATAGAACAATGATTTGAAGTCTCTGAAAATCTTGAAGGAATAAAAAGCATTCCCCCTCACCCTAGATAGTCTCAAACTGTACTAGGAGCTGGGGGCGACAAGGGAGCGACTGCATCACTCGACACTAGTGTGGCTGCCCAGTGCGTTGCAGTTGGGGCAGTGGGAGAGATTACCTCCCGAGTACCTCTCTGCCTGCCTGGTATAGGCAATTGTAAGGTAGAAAAAAATGCCTGTGCAGTACTGCTCAAGTCTTTCACAAGGCCCAACTCTGTCTAAAAAACCCCGACATCACCTGTGTATCAGAAGGTTAAGCCTTTAGACCGGGAGGGTTTTGGGTGGGAGCCACTGTCTCTCACATCGTTAAACCTCCCTTCTGCAGATGATGGGATCTTGGTGAGGGGGGAGCTGCTGCCTCTCCCTAATTGATGCCCCACACTAGGGATGACGAGACCTGTCCTTCTCACCTCCGCATGCACGGGCAAAGGGCCTCCTGTGAGCACAGCTCTTCCCTGCACTTGGTCCCCTCTGCCCCCTGCTTTCAGCACCTCATCCATGCTCTGAAGCTGTTTGGGGGAGAAGGAGGGATGTTGCACCCCGGGCTGGGAAGGAGTGCTCGCACTCATGGAAAAGCCCTGTGAGTTGGTTTGGCATCCCTCTTCCTGCTGGCAGCAACGTTTCCTCACTGCCAGCGTTCCCAAATGTTGGTGTAGCCTGTATGCCAACGTCTCCTTTCTCCCTGCTCCCTCGTGTTGCAATTGCTGATTTCTGTGCCTGTGCCTGAAGAGCTGTAGTTTAGACTTGCTTTGCCATGCATTGAAGCCATTCTTGTTTAGGAAAGAAACTGCAATAGGGGTGTGGGAGAGAGGGAAAAAGAAGAGAGCTTTTTTTTCCTATGTGGCAGCGACGGATGCTGGGTATTATAGAGACAAGCTGACAAACATCTGAATGAGTGGAAGAGACTCCTAACCCAAAGGGAGGAGTTGTGGTTTAGGTTAAAGCCACAAAGGAAGTGAAGGAGGTTACCACTTTCCTGTCTGTGGGCAGGAGGTTCTCCTTGTGCTCATTTGAAGGCTTAGCTCTAGCTCATTCTTCCCTAGGAACATACTCATCTGTGTACTTCTTGAAAAGCATTCGATCTGGCGTCTGATCTTGGGAGTGACAAACATCCCCTTTATCCACAGAAATCAGCAGGAGCTGGGAGCTAAAGACTGGGAATCACAGTCTAATTTATGGAGCCAGATATTCTAAGGCGTCTTGTTAAGCCACGTGTCTTGTTTGGTGCTAGAGCACATAGTGTATCTCTCCTTGCCTCTTCCTCTTGCTGATTCCACTCGGATTTTTTGTTGCAAATATCCATGCCCCTGGGGCTTGCTGGCTCCCTGCAGGTCTCACTTCTCTCTTGTTCCCGAGTGATTGGCAAATTGCGTAGCCATCCTGCCCGAATCGAGCAGTCTCGCATGCTGATACAGGACAGATTCTGATGCCATCCAGTTCCTGCCAGTATGGCCTGTGATCAATATTTTCCTTGATTTTCACGGTGTGCTTTTCTTTTAACGGCTCAGAGGCTCTAGCTGTATGCAGTCGAAAAGTTTGTTGTCTCGGCTCTATAGCTTCACTCTTCGTCTGTGAGGACAGAGTGAGTGGTTAACCCTGGTGTGCTGCAGAAGGCATGCCAGGAGGGAGATGAAAGAATACAGGATTGCTCTTACAAGAGAGTGAGCCTTAGCCTGAGTCAGAGGAGTGCTGGCATGCAAGCTGGCTATCTTAACCCGAGCTATCAACTGGCGACTGCACAGTTAGAACCACTGTCAGTGACAGTGACTTTAGTATGTGCTGCCAGTGCCTTCTGATCACTGTGTGCTACTGTACATGAAAAGAGCGTCTGAAAGGTGCTCCCTGAAGAGCCGTTATGTGGTCTCTAACCTTCCATTAACAGCTCACCTTAGCCCCTAACCCTGGCCTCAGGATGCAGCAGTCATTTCATTTACCAGGTGTGAAAATCATATTTTGCCATGTGAGGATGATTGCTTTATCAGGTGTATTACAGTATCTGGTTTGGGTTTTTTTTTATTTTTAAAAGGGCTTTGTTAGAACTACAAGATATCATTAAAAATTTATATGTGGCAAATGTGTCCTTTTTTTGCAGAGTGTTTCCTTTTAGAGACCTTCATGGTATTGATTTCAAGTAGATTTTCCTCCTTTGTTTTAAAACATTTCCTCTGCCTATGGATTTTCAACATTACTTACTGGATCTGTGTGCAGTACATTCCCCAGACTGTATTATCAAGCCCAAGTCCCTTACTGCTGGCCTTCAGGGACCACTTCTGAAGCTGGAAAGACCATTCATTTGCTGTGTTCACTCAGTCCTGAGCAACTATCCAGCATTACATCCTTCTTACTCCAGGATGCATGCTGTCATCTGAGCCGTGGGTCTGCTTTCAGCACGTGCCAGCAGATCCCAAACCTAGTCTGGTAACAGCCTCGAGCTGTCCCTTGCTTGGAGCGAGCGGTGTTTGTTTGGATGTTTTAGATGTAAAGGGAAAACAAGCTGTATGATGGGGAAGTCAAGAAACTGGAGTGGTAAGCAGCTGAAATTGTAAGGTCATTTGGTTTTGGTATCAGCATTTTATTGCTCGAACTCATCCTTGTGGCCATTACAGTGAGGTGCGGGGTTTCGTTTTGGAGAGGGCAGAGGACTCAGCAGGGAGGCTGGGAGTGCTGACACAGCGCGACAGGCGCGAGGTACTGCTGCCCTTTCAAGGGGAAGTGCCCGTGAGGAGCAGGCTGAGGTCCACCAGCCACCGCTCTGCCTCCGGATGAGGCCCTGGGATTCATGTTCTGCTGGTGGGTGAAAGAGCTTTGTGACAGCCAGCTGAAGGTGTGGGTTGAGCCATCTTTTGGTGGATCGTATGTGTAAGACATTGAAGACTTGCATTCAGACCCTAAAGGCTTACAATATCTGGCTTTGTTTACTGTAGCATTATAGCCTTAGGGCCACAGAAAGTGCAGCTTTATTGAAATCACTGGAGTTGTGCTTGCTTATGGCAGCAGGGAGCTGGGGACACATTTTTTTGGAACGTGTTGCCAAGAACATAAACCCTTTTCTTTGGGAGATGCTATGTAAGGATGGCTCAAGTGCGTGCCTGGGAAACGTCCTAATGGAAACAAGACATGGAAATGATCAGATCTCAGAACAACTCTTACTTGTTCCCCACATCTGTGACTTTCAGAGTCCACCATCCTAAGGCTCAGTCCTTCTCTCCTTCCTCTTTATCATCAAATCTTAGTTTTGAACATCATCTATACCACCAAGAGCTGGGACACCATGGGGGACATGGCAGTCTCTGCACATGGGGGAAATAGGGACCTGGATGAGGAAGCCAGCTGACTTGCATGGGTCCCAGGCAGGCTGAAGTTGTGTTACTGGACAAAGCAGCAGCAATCTTTGTTATCTGATTCTGAAGTGGAAGGTGCCTGTGCTTCAGCATTTCAATGTTTACAAGAGATTCGTGCTACAGTCTTTGATGCTGGTTACTCCTATAAAAGCAATTACCAAAAATGCAAGTGGTTCTTAAAGACACTGTAGCCAGAGTATTACCTGCACTCCCTGCATGCTGGCTGGACTGCTGGCATTCATTTTGCCTTGCCTTGACAGAAAAGACAGGCAAAAGGTACAGGTTGTGTGTAGGAATAGCCCATCTTGTAAGCAAGCCAAGGCACAGGGAGTGTATCCCATCAGTTACATTACCAAGGCAGGTCCCCTATGCCGCACCATCTCACATGTTAACTGGATGCTCTAAAATATAAGGATCTAGACAGAAAAAACTATGCTGTCCTAGGTGTCTCTCAGGACCTGCAAGGCAGGTATTGTAAGCAGATGTATTCATGCTAGGGAATAAACAGATATGATTTAAAATAAGCTGGCAGATTTTGTGCTCAGATGGACTAGGAACATTCATGCAGTCTGTTATTGCAGTTCAGCTGTGAGAGGCCAACACCTTCAGCAGAGAGGGACTAGCAAAATGTTTGGGCAGAAGCATGTCCAGTCATGACATCTGTTGCTAAAGTGGTCCAGAGTTTGCACCATAAAAATGCACAAGAACAGGAGTGAAGCATTTAGGTAGCTAAGCCAAAACTCTCGAGTGCCCTCTAATAAGACTCCTGTTTTTGTTGGTATCGTCCTCTATCATCTAGGATCTTGCAGATCTGAAAGCTCCGATGATTACTGCAGAAGAAAATCAGCACCACACTGATGATAAGTCTAAACTAAAGAGCAAGAGGGAAATCTGCTTGTTTTCTTTGGAGGGATCTCAGTGTTTTATGTAATCTTTGTACAGCACCTGTAAATCAGTGACTGGTACTTTTGAAATGTATTTCCTTCATCAAAAACTATTTGAAACAACAGGTAGCACCTATCTATTCAGTCTAAGCTCCCTTGACATTTTTAAATGACAGATAATGAAAACTGTCTTCATTATAACTCAAGCAATTTCATCAGACTGTCACCAGCAAACAATGGCAAATTAAAGACTGAACAACCCTCAACTCTACTCTCCTAGGTACCTGTGTGAGAATACCCAAAGTCTTTCCTACAGCTTCTAGGAAATATAAAGGGTGATTTCTCAGGTGGGAAGGGTTCTGGTATGCGAGGCACTAGAGGTCAACAGGAACATGTTAAAATCTGTCTGGAAACCAGTGGTCAGATGGCATAAAAATGGAGCACAAATGTGAGAATGATCGTGGGTGAGAGACACGGCTTATCTAACAGAGTGCTGAGTTCTGCACTGCCTTCAGTTTATGAATGGATTTAAAGCATGGTGCCAAGCAGAGCATATTGCAGTTGTCTAATCCTTAGGTGACAGAGGCAGGCATGATAGTAGACAGAGATGCATCCAAGAGGACTCATCAGAACAGCCCAGTCAACCTGGCATTATTGCTACCTGATCTGCGGGAATCGGTCCAGGCACCTGAATCTGAACTGCCGAAGGGAAACCTGGTCGAAGGAGCAGCTGTTGAGGTACCGTGCTAGCTTATCTCACCCTGCTTGTCTCTCCCCAGCCAACATTTCTTCAGGCTTGCCTCGTCTGAGCATCAGTCACCCAGGTCCTTCCCCCCTCGCCCCCTCCCCCCATTTATAGGCTTAACCAAGCTACCCCCCGCAGTTAGATTAAAGGGAGACAGAGAGCAGAAGGGGCATCTCACAATAAAACATCATTTATATGAGATGGCCACGGTATGTAAGAGGCTAGCACCAGGGAGTGAATTATAGGGGTCCAGAGAAGAAAGAGGCTGTGGCAGAGAGAGGGTTGTTATTGGAGGACACAGGGAGCAAAATGACTGAGATAGAGGGTGTAGATAAATAGTTAGAAATAGCCACAGTGGTGTGATTTGGAAGGAAAATCAGTCACTACTTCAGTCACCAGTGGTGTTCAGTTTAGGGAGCTGAGTGGTAAATTACAGGCAGGTTAGGACTCCAGGAACATCTGTGACCCTGTGAAATGCTGGAGAGAGAAAAGTTGCAGTAACAGTGAGTAAGATTCAGATCTCATCTATCTGAGCATGAGTATCTCAAGGTGAAATAACAGAAGGAGAGGAGGCGGGAATATTGATTTCTGCCTCACAAAACAGACAACAACGCCTACTTTTTCATAGCAAGCATTTAACCATTCGCTTTAATGGGCCAGTCTGCAGTACAGTGGGGGCTTGGTTTCTTCTTCCTGTGCAATCTAGAGGGGAAATCATGCTGAAGTTATTTTTATTTTGTTGTAGCCTTGCAGGAGAGACCTGAGCAAAATTTTACCCTCAAGCACCTTTGCGCTGACTGGAGGGGCAGCTGTAGTCTGTGAGTGTAACCCGCCCGCGCTGCTGCCCTGTTGTACAGCAGGCAGGTACCCTGAGCAGCCGGATGCTGGAGGAGCAGCACTGGAAGGCACAAAAAAGCCTTTTTTGCCAAGAGAGCTGTTGTATGTGTTGGCGAAAGATGACTTCTTCTGTCTGTCCTTCTGTTTATCCTTTCATTAGAAGGATGCTTCTAATGAAAAGTGCTTTCTTCAGCTGGTCATGGCTTTCTCAGAAGTATTCCTTTGGGAATGAAATTTTATTTGGTTGGTTTTACACCATGATAGCGCACACGTGTGTGCCTCGGTGCTGTGGGGCAGGCATTAGAGAGGACGGAGCTGTGTGGTGGTGCAAGGGGACTTGCTGTCCTAGACTAGGCTCAGCAGGTGGCTGAATGGACACAGGAGGTGAGCTTGGCAATTTTCTGAGCTGCTGCCATGTCTTTTCTCACTGAAGTCAAAGATGGTCATACACATTCAAAGGGAGTGTAAAGTCATGGCTGAGAATCTTAAAAGGCTCAAGGGTCAGGCAATTCCACAGCCAAATTCTCCTGGTGGCACCACAGCACTCAGTGTGTCTGAGTGGTTCCCTGTAAGGCATGGGGATGGTGTAATGGGAGCAGCATTCCTAGGGAAACACTGATTTTGGAGTATTCTATATGCCAAAATTTCCCACCTTTGTTTAGTATGAATTCATATTTTTTGTGTGTTGCATGAGCATATGTTTCCCCAGATTCTGTTTACCTGATTTCCCTTCTGATTCAGTATCTCTTCTCTCCTCCTTCCTCTGCTCCCATTTTTTAATCATAGGAGATAAAGCTGAGCATTTATCTCTATGGCTGCGTGGTATTTGCCTCATACCTGCTTATTGACTTGAGAGATGACTTTCTAAATAGGGCAAGAGCTTCCTGCAATTGGAATGTTATAATACGTGGGATTTGTTCACCACGTCAGAGTTTTGATGTGGGATGATGTCTTGAAGGGGAGCAGATCAACTAGAAGGCTCTCTGGAGATCCAGAGGAGTATTTTAACCATAGGCCCAGTTCCACGCTCCAGCCTAAGCTTGATTAAGGCTCAGATTGTTTGGATGTTCATGTCCAAATAGGAAAACACAATACCAACCGTTTTCCTTTTCAGTGTCGATAGGAAAAGTGAGAGCAAGGCCTTTCTTGCCCAGCTGAATTTGCCATCATCTGTACACTGTTGCCGGAGGGTGGTGTTGTGCAGCCAGGGCTGGTCAGATCCATCAGCCAGTCTCCTTCCTAACAGAGCTCTCTGCGCTGAGCAGCCAGCGAGGCAGTAGCGATCGTATAGGTGAGCTACAGGTGGTCTTATGCCAGCAGGGGGGACAGAGGTAGGGGCGTGTGTATGTGTGTTCTGGGGTGTGTGTGTATGGATGCTGACATAGATAGGGATATATGTGCATTTCCCTCCACTCTGAGTCTGTGAAGTCCCATACAAGTCAGGGTGCAGAGGGCCTGTTCACCTGGACCAAGTTACGAATGTTCTCTGACGTTTGGCACAACTGGCGAGACTCAGGGTAATGTATAATACCAAAAGACACTGAACAAAAGAACCACAACAATCTCTCCCCTTCCCCCAGGTTTGATTTCCTAACCTTTTAGGAATGATTTACAATAAGTAAAAGACTTTCTAAAAGTTTTTTTTTCCAGGTTAACAGTGGATGTTAAACTACCCTTCCCTGTAGTCCTTTCCCATCTCTTCCACACTGCCCAGCTTTAGCCTTCATCCTGCAGCCAGATTCATGAAGGCAGCTCCCCTGTGCCCATGCAGAGAGATCACGGCAGTATGCAAACCGTAATCACCTGGATCTTACAGAAATGGGTTGTTTCCTTCCGAGAAGGCTCATTAGAGCATACAGCCATGTAAAACTCAAAGCTCATAGGAAAAAGATTTCCTAGAGCCTGATCTCTCTTCCTGCAACTCCTCTGATCATTTACACCAGAGCAAAAAGAGGGGAAAAAAACCCCCAAACCTAAAGCAAACAAACAAAGCAAAGCATCCTCCCAATGATGCGTGTTCTTTACTTCCAACAGCGATAGCGTTTTACACCCATTTCACGCAGGTGTACATGAATGCAGAAGTCGGGAGGCAGTATAGAGAGCAAAGCTCTTAAGGAGTTAGTGGAGCTTCCTTGCTGGAAGGTTGTAATCACACTGAAAGAGGGAGATCTTGCCTCAGCAGACAGGAAGTATGTGATGCAATTTCAGCACAGAGTTGGTGGAGATAAAATAGCCCATAAAATGAAAAAAATTGTAGGGGACACTTTGCACGGCCCAAATGTGCCATGTCAAAGGTAATAGCAAGGGCTCCTTTGACTGCAGAAGCAGTGGTGTACTGGCTACGGATGCACATGGTGACTACATCCTTCACCTGCAAGGAGGAGCACACATCCCCGATCCTGGGTATAGTGACTGCTGGCAGATTCTTCTTAATGATGACAGATTTTCTTGAGGGAAGGTTTTTAAGCATTGATGACTGGAAAGGCTCAATCTGCTGTTGCGTTTGAGGTGAAGCTTGTTTCATGTGAAACAACTGTGTGGTTGGGGAAGAGGCTCCGCTTCAGAGAGTGGATGGTCAGGAGCAGGGTGTAACTTCAGAAGAGAGTAATACCTCCAGCCTTCACATGCTAAGGCTCCATGTCGCCGTTTTGCCTGCCGTCAATCCCATCTTCAAAAGTTCCTGTTCCTCAGATGTTTCCACCTCCTCCAGTTGTGCCAGTTCAGCTGCTTGTGGGGATGAAATCTACATTGGAGCTGGTCTGACGTTAAGGATTTGTTCTTGTTAGTAGGGCTTTTAAAGAAAAGTTGGATCATTTAAACAGCTCACCTATGAGCGTGGCTACATAAATAGTTTAACTGGCACAAGTGAGCGGCAATAACTGTGAGAGAGCGTGGCAGGATCCTCTTAAACTGGGTCTGCTGCAGATGGAATAGTGAAACAGAGCCACAGCCCTACACGCTCTTAACGTTATTTGCATGAGTAGCTCCATTGTGTTTCAGTGGGACTCTACTCACACATGTAAAATTAAGTGTTTGCAGGGCTGGGCCCTTAAAGAGAATAGAAGCTGAGATTGGGGTGTGCCATGCTCTGAACCATATGTAGAAAGTGTAATGCAAATGTATTTTGCTGGCTGGCCTATCTCGTCTGATCTGTCTGCTCTGCAGAACTGGAGCTCCTGTAGCAACTTTCCTTAGGCTTGGTTTGCTCTAATGGAAGAGGACCCTGCTTTCAAATAGAAAGGCTGATCTTCTGTCCCTGCCACCGCCGGGGAGTTGCGAGGAGAGTGTACACAGTGTGGTGAGAGCTGTAATGTTTCCAAGATGTTCTTGGATTTGCCGGAGTGCTCTAAAGAGCCGGGACAGCTGGCTTCTCTGGGGCAGCTTTTACGAGCTTGGCCAAGGGAGGGTAAGGCCCCAGTACGGGGGGATGCTCTCGAGGTTGGCAGTGGCGGTCCTGTGGTCTGGGGCTCCACTACCTGAAATCCTGCCTTACAACCTGTCATCGCAGTTAAGATCATTTGGAAGCCTGTTGTTGTCAGTTCCCATGGTAAAACCCTTCAAGGACAGCAGGAGGGATTTCTCAGCTGAGAATCCCTGCCTTGGGAATTCACTGCTCGTGGCAGTTTGTTGTGGCAGATTCCCAAAGGTGGTGGGTGAAGTAGCAGCTTTAACTCTTGAGAGTGAAGCAAAACACCTTGATAGTTGCTATCCGGAGCCCCGAAGAGAGGAAGGAAGAGACATAAAGCCGTTGGAGGGGAGAGGCTTGGTGTGGTTATTTGAGACCGCTGCCTGCAGAGTTGCACAGTCATTTATAACTGTTTGAAATGTGGGGGGATGGGGTCGGGGGGATGGGAGGGGAGTTGGAGGAACCACAGCATCTGCGAACTAGTAGCATTTTATGCTCCCTTTCCCTGGTCTAACTCCTCAAGGGACAAGACAGCGAAGTACCGGGTCAGAGGAGGGAGGAGAAGAAAAAAGGCAGTCCGCTAACACCTTGTATTTTATCGCTGCTGTTGCATGTGTCAGGATTGAAGCACAGCGCAGGATTTTCAAAGATACCTTCAGGAAACGGAAGTTGGGTGCCTGGCTTCCTTAGGCTCCTTAGAAAAATCCCAGCCTCTGCTGCCCAGGGAAAACAGACTTCCTTTTAAGCAAACCACGATGGGTCCCTGATGTCGGGGAGAGCGGGACTGGGTCTTCTGTCTAAAGCACCGCGAGGCCCATCTGTTTCTTACACTGTGTTTTGCTGCCTGGCTGGTCTACTCTGTACCGCTACTGCTGTTGCAGCCTTTCCTGGGCTTAGTCTGCTGAGCCCTCTCTGGTGTGGGGTGCATAAAGGAGAGAGGGAATTGTAGGTGTTACATTAAAAGAGAGCCAGATCAATGCCAAAATAGAGAAGGTTTATACATCAGGTAAAGGAGCGGGCTGAACCAATGGCAACAAAGGTGGAGTTCAAGTGGAGCCGATCGTTAGGTTTCACCAACACTTCAGCTCCAGAAAGTGCTGCCGTGTCCCATGGAAAGGTACAGGTAAGGCTAGTGTCGGTGGATGAGCTGGAAGCTCTGTCCAGAGACCAACGGTTTCCACCTTCAGGACGTGGATCCTGGGAACATGTAGCCCAAAGGACTTGTCTGGAAAAAGTAACGGAGAGAAGCAAGCAAGAGGCATCAGTGGGCTGCAAGTCTGTCCAGAGGGAGGTGTTCAGGGGGCCTGGTCTGCAAATCAGAAGGGATTGAAAACTCGCTGTTAAGAAGTATCCCCCTCAAGGAGGAGTATCTACCTGGGGTAAGAGGTGTCACTTAGCTCAGGAAGCTGTAAAGAGTTCTTTAATGACCTTACCAAGTGGGCATGGACAAGGCGAGGAGAAGAGAGGGACAAAAAGAGGAAAAGCCCCTTGGGGATTGAGGGCTGAGCAGAGAGAGGAGGTGGTTTTATCTGCCAGAGCAATGCCCAGTGTGAATGCTCGGTGCTGAAAGGGTCTTCTTCCAAAGAGCTGCGTTATTTAAAAGTGGGAGTTGGACAGGGTAGAGAGTGGGTCGTTTGAGGATAAAGGAAGAGGGAGGACACACTCTGCGTTTCTACTCACTTATGTTGTATTGGCAAAACAGGTTATTCAGGCATCGCGGATATGCAAAAATGATCAGCCTGCTTTCTCTCGTTAGACTGCAGCGGTTCTGTGCATCTGTGTGCCACTGGTGGTTTGGAAAGCTCTTCCTTACAACCCACAAGATCGCCCATTTTAAGAACATTTTGTGGAGGTGAAGGAGAAGGATTAGTGGATGTTGAAAGCGCTCTTTTCACAGAGTAAGTTGCAGACTGAAAAGGGCGGGGAATTGCTACAAATCTTCAAAACTCTTAACTGCCAGCCGGTTTCAAACTACATTGTCGTTTAATCCCCCAAACATGGAGCATTTGTTCAGGATAGGGCCCTTGAGCATATTTAGGAGTTGATAGGTTGTGTCTGTTTGTCATTACTGTCTGGTTCCTCCCTGTTTAGTTGCAAGCTGATGCTTAACCCAGTGCTTTCTCCCATCAGAAAAGGCCCTCAGATCTCACAAAGCGGCTCCATCAACCCCCTGGCAGCTGGTGGGCAGTCAAGTTGCTCAGCCACCAGGTAGGAGAAACGTGCTTCTCCTCCAGAAGTTCCCTCCCGCTTTCCTCCTGCCTTGCCGACGGCCAGCCGTCCCCTTCTTTCTTCAGAAATACGTGGAAGGGAAATTCCACCCTCGGTGTCAGCGGGCCGAGCGAACATGCTGCTCCATAACGGTTCTGCCTACCCGCCAGCCGGCACCGCCGGGCCGTGCCCCTTTCGGGCTGGCTGCAGCGCCCGGTGCCCGCCTCAGCTTCCCGGTGCCTAGAAGCCCCTCCGCGGGCGCCTGCCGTGAGGCTGAGGCGGTGCCCGGCGAAGGTGCCGTGGCGAGGGTGCCGTGGCAAGGTTGCCGTGGCGAGGTTGCCGTGGGGAGGGTGCCACGGCGAAGGTGCCATGGCGAAGGTGCCATGGCGAGGGTGCCGTGGGGAGGGTGCCACGGCGAAGGTGCCGTGGCGAGGGTGCCGTGGGGAGGGTGCCACGGCGAAGGTGCCGTGGGGAGGGTGCCGTGGCGAGGGTGCCGTGGCGCAGCCCGCCCCCGGCAGCCGAGGCGGCTCCGGGCAGGACGGTGCTGAGGAGGGCTGGCAGGGCACCCGCTCTGGCCCGGGGGGCGCCTTCCCGCGGCCGTGCGAGGCCTCAGGGCTCGGCGCCGGGCGGGAGCGTCCCCCCCCCCCCCCGCCTCGCCCCCCCTCCCCTCCCCGCGGGGCCGGCGCCGTTTCCGTTAGGGGGTGCCGTTAGGGGGCGGGCCCCGCGCGCCGGCTCCCGCGCCCCGCGCTGACAGGGGCCCGCGCCGGCCCCTCCCCGCCTCACCGGGCGCCTCCCCTGCGGCTGCGGGCACCGGGGGCACGCGGAGCCCCCGCCCCCCGCCGCGGCGGCGAGGCCCCGCCCGGGGAGCGGAGCGCGGAGCGGGGTTGGTGCTCTCGGCGCTCGGCTCCGCGGAGGGGGTGGCGGGGGTGCGCGGGAGGGGCGGTCCCTTTAAGAAGCGCCCTGGGCGCGCGGTCTCTTTAAAAGGGGAGGAGGGGGTGGGGCCGCCCCGAGGCGGGGGACAGGCTATGTTAATGGCGGGGGCGGCGCCGCGGCGAGCGGGGAGGGGCGGGCGGCGCTTCCCGCGGGCCCGGGGGGCGCTCGCCGCGGCGGGCCTGTCCCTTTAAGAGCTCGGCTGCTACCACCGTGTAGGCGAAGGCGGGAGGCGAGCGTGTGCGAGGGGGAAGGGCGCAGTCTCCGCCCCCTCGCGGGGAGGGGCGGGGCGGGGGGCCGGGCGAGACCACTGCCCGGAACGGGGAGTAAGAGGCGGTCCCGCCGGCGGAGTGAGTGGGGACAGTACCATTCCCGGGGCGGGGCGCGCGCGACGGGCGGTACCATTCCTCTCTCCGGGTTGCGGGACGCGGCGGGAGGGGGGAGGCGGGGGGGGGGAAACGGTGTGGGGAAAAGGGGGGGGGGGAGCGGGCGGGGGGAGCGGGCGAGAGGGGCTGCGATGGGCGGTACCATGTGTGCGGGAAGGAGGGGGGGAGGCGCTGGCGGACAATGGAGCCTGTGTGTGTTTGCGGGAGGGGGAAGGACCCGCCGTCGCCGGGGGGAGACGCTGCGCCGCCCCCTCCCGCCCGGGGCTGAGAGGAGCCTCGACCCCGCCCCTCCCCCACGGCCCGGCGGTGAGTGAGGGGGAGGCGGCGCGGCGGGCACCGGGCGACCACCGGCACCGGCCGCCGCCGCCCGCCCAAAGTTTGAGAGTTGGGGGAGGCCCGAGGGTGGCGGGGGGTCGGGGGGTGTTGGGGGGGTGGTCGCCGCCGACGGCTGAGGGGAGCGCTGCCCCCGGGACGGCGGCGCCCCGGCGGCTCTGCTGGCGGCTCCCGGGCGCCCGGGGCTCTGCTCGGCTCCGTGGCGTGCCCCGGGGGCTCCGCTGCGCTGCGCTGCGTGGAGGGGTGTGGGGTGTCCTGGGGGTGTGCTGTGTGGCGGGGCTGGAGGATGCTCTGGGGTGCGGGGGGTGCCCCGGGGCTGCGCCCTGTGGGGTGCCGGGGCGTGCAGGAGGTGCGCTGGGGGGTGCCCCAAATGAAGGGGTGCGGGGTACTCCGTGGTTCAGGGGATGCCCTGGGGGCTGAGCTCTGTGGAGGGATGTGTGGGGTGCAGGGGGTGCTCTGGGGGCTGTGCCCTGTGGAGGGATGTGTGGGGTGCAGGGGGTGCTCTGGGGGATGAGCTCTGTGGAGGGATGTGTGGGGTGCAGGGGGTGCTCTGGGGGATGAGCTCTGTGGAGGGATGTGTGGGGTGCAGGGGGTGCTCTGGGGGATGAGCTCTGTGGAGGGATGTGTGGGGTGCAGGGGGTGCTCTGGGGGCTGTGCTCTGTGGAGGACCGTGTGGGGTGCAGGGGGTGCATGGGAAGCTCTGGAGGTTGTGCTGTATGGAGGGGCACATGGAGTGCTTTGCATTGCGTTGTGGTGCAGGGGGTGCCCTGGGGGCTGTGCTATATGGAGGGGTGTATGGATTGCTCTGGCTTGCAGGGGATGCCGTGGAGGTTGTGCTGTGTGGATGGATGTGCAGGGTGTCCGGGGTTGCCTTGCGGTGCATGGGATGCCCTAAGAGCTGTGCTACGTGGAGGGGTGTCGGGGGTGCCTTGGGGTGCAAGGGATGCCGTAGGGCTTCAGCTGCCTGGAGGGATGTGTGGGGTGCTCTAGGTTGTGCTGGGGGCACTGGGTGCTCACGTAATTGTCCTGTGTGTCAGGGTGTGGGGTGCCCTGGGTTGCAGCACTAGGGTGCTCTGGAGGCCGTGCTGTGTAAGTGTGGAGTGCTCCGTGCTGTGCTGAGGTGCCCTAGGGGTTGTGCTGTATGAAGAGGAGGTGTTGGGTGGATTAGAGAGGTAGCTCTGAGTGTTTAATCCCAGTGAAGGACTGGGGCATAGGATAGGGTGGGCTGCAACGCCAGGACTAGGCTGGTGGGGTTGGGAGTGTGGGCTGTGCTAGGAGAAAGAAGCTGGTACGTGTGGGGTGAGAGCTGGGTGCGTGGACTCTGCGGTGGAGCTGAAGTGAGGGGCTGTGGCACAGAGGTCTACGGTATGGATGTAGGTAGTGGGGTGCGAGGTGAAGCATGCAGTGAGGGGATGAGAGGTGGTACGGGGGTCATTAGATCACCTGGGATGTGCCGTGAGGAAGGGATGGGAGGCTTTGTTGCAGGAAGAACTGAAATATGTGTGTCTGCAGGAAGGGATGCGGAGAGGTGGATGAAGAAATGTGGAGTATGAGGTATGCTGGGGAGAAATAAGTTGATACACAAGAGGATGGAGGTGGTGATGGGAGGATGTGATTGGGACTTGAGTGATTGGGAGAAAGAGATATGGGAGTGGGGCTGTGGTGTAGGGAAGCACTGGGAGCCAGAATATGGAGTAGGAAGTGCTTTCAGCACGAGGGAAGTGGTGCTTGTGGTTATAAAGGGAATTGTAGGGGTCCAGAGCTGGGAAGCAGTGTAGGTAGTCCAGGGGAGCAGGAATCCAGGGAAGCTAAGCATGTAGTGTCGAACTGGTATGTGCGATAGTTGTGCAAGAGGAGTTTGTGGGATACTAAGAGTGTGGGAGAGGCTCTTGTATGTAGGGATCGTGGGGAAGAGCAGTGTCTGACAAGGCAGGAGAAATGTGTTTATTCGGAAGTATTCCTACTAGGTAGAGAAGAGGCATTGTGCATGTGTGCATGAGAGGGAGTCTGTGCCCTGGCCTACTGCAAAGGGGTGTATGGGAGGCTGTCAGTGGGATGAGAGAGGCTAAATCTGTAGAGATACAGCAACTTCATGTGGTGAAGGGTTGGACGACGGCAAAAAAACAACACTGGAGACCCCAAATGTTTAGGGAATTGATGGGACAGGTGGATGCATGCAAGCATCAAGGCTCCACTTCTAGGATGAGAAGAGCACCCTATATTTCTGTGGTGTTCAGCTTTCTGTCCCTGAGGCCACTGTGTAGATGACAGGATGATGAGACTAAAAAGGCCTCCAGTGATGGAGTATTTGGGATGTGGAAGGTGGATGTTACTCTGGGAGGGTAGACAAAGCATGAGGACGGAGATGGGAAGAATCTGATGTGACAGTCAATTGTGGGTTGTTATTTGGGTATAAAATATTAAGGTGGGATGATTACACAGTTAGTGGTTTAATAGTAAACAAAATGAGAAATCAGCAAATTGTCATGCAGCAAAGAAGGAAAGTATGAAATAATAAATGGCAGTAGGGAGCTGATTGTGGAACAGTTCAAAGCCCACCAATGTGAAAGGGAAGATGCTTTTATTCTCCAGATGCCAAACCTAACTTGGACTCTGAAACTGGTCTGGAACTAACCATGAACCTCACTTTCTGGGAGAGGAGTGTCAGTTCTTGTAGCTCTTACCTTGTGAAGTAATATCTTCTCCTTAGTTTGGACATTAGCCTCACTGACTTTGGGGCAGAGAAGAAAAGGTTGTGCCAAGTCAGGTTTGTCTCATTAAGCCTCCCTGTTGCTCTACTGTCAAAATACGGTTGGAGGAAGTGGGGGAGACAGTTCTTCCAGTTTGAGGGGTTCCAGTAACATTTTTATTTTCCTTGAAGGTATTTTGTCCTCGATTTCTGTGTGAAAAGCCCACACAGACATCATAGGATGCTCTGAAGCATCCTTAAATGTATCAAGCTTTAAAAGCAGAAGGAAAAAAAAGTGATGTAGGTTTTTTTTTTTTTTCTTCTGCTTTGTTGGAAGATAATATTTGGTCAGTGATTGCTCAAAATATTACAAAAACAAGTGTTGTAAAGCTAGGCAAGGCATTACAAGAAATCAAAGTAAAAAAATAAAATCACAGTGTATGGAATGAAAGAATTAACATACCTAAGCAGCTTTATTCCTGTCTTCTTTTTGTTTACCTCTCTCCTGCTTTATTTTAGGGCTGTAATGCCCGATTGCTGTCTACAGTGGGGTGTTTCAGATGTTGAACTGGTGAAATTAAATAGAGGCTAGCACACAGTTGTTTTGTGTTCATCCTGTGTTTGCAGCAGAGCTGGGTAGCAGAAGTGCACATGCCCATATCCCATAGCAGACTGATCTGCTTTCTCCTGGCAATCACAGGAGTTGCTTTGGTGAGATATTATAGCCATTTTGGACAAGTCGGCATGGTGGCTCTGCTGTGTGCTGTTGTGGGTTTTTTGTGTGGTTTGTTTTTTTTTTAACAGTGATCTCTAAAGAGATTATTTTTAATGAATGTGTCCTTTTTTCTTACTCAGAGCATAAAAATGGCTCAAGGGCTCATATTCTTTCCCTGTCTCCCTTGCTGGCCCCTCCTCAAACAACAAAAGAAAGGCAGCTTTCTTTTTTTAAATTGGAGTTAGCAACGATGTCAGTTTTGGGATTTTGGAATTTTCCCAGTGGGGTGGGTGGGTTTTTTTGGTGATCTGTTTTTTGGGTTGGGTTTTTTTTGTGGAGAGGGGTCTGGGGATCTTGGGTCTCACAGCACTGTTGTGAACTCTTAACACCTTAATTGAAGGGGTGGAGATGCTGAATCACTAACAAAGACCTCCTTTATCCAAAATGTTAATCAATCATTGACGTTAAATAAGTGTGAACAAAACCAAACAAAAAAAACCCACCCTAAACAAGTTTTTGTCTAAGTCCCCCTCCCATTCAGCTGCTCATCTTTGGTCAGGTTAACATTAGATCTTCTTTTGGGGATGTATTTTGTGCGTGTGTATATGTGCTTGGTTTTGGCAATGTTTGGTAAAGGTTCTGTTGCTGACTTCCCAGTATAGTTTTCCCAATACAGGTTATTTAGCTCATGGATGCAATAAAGATGTTTTGGGAGAAACTGCGATCAGCTCTGGTGTGAGGGAAGTAGTTAGACTATGACAGTACTGTTTTAACCATCTCTTTGTGGGCTAGGGGTGTGCATCTTTTTAGGTTTTTGTGGTTTTGGGGAGATGTTTTGCTTTCCTCTCTTGTGATCAGTTAATTTGTTTATTGGTCAACACAGTCTTCTAAGCTAGGCAGGACCTGAATTTTAATGTGAAAGAAAAGAAATAGGTTTCTGTTCATACAACCAGAAACTTTGTAGATCTCTTCTATTATGAATACAAAGGGTGTGGACTCTTTCTTCCCTGTGCTTCTCCCCCTCCCTCCCCCCCCATCTTGCATTTCATCTTTACAGTTCGCGTACTTGGATTGTTTTCAGTTAGGGTTAGTCCACAGCCAGAGAAACTACATTTGTCACTGAATGTCCAAATATAGAAACTAAGGCAACTATAAGTCACAAGGCTAAAATATTCATATACAACAGCTTTCCTGAACAGTTTCTATGTTTGAGGTGGAATGGAGTACCTTTGATCCATATTTGCTAGCTATTCAAAGACTTGCTACTCTGCAATACGTTGACTTCCCAGACCTATTTCTACATGTTTCTTTCTAGATTTTGTTTCCTCTTGAGTTTCTGACATGCTGTGTCAATTCTGTTACCTTACAAACTGTGCCTATGGCTTAGGAATTTTGTTGGTCTTTTATGAATTCAATGGGGGAAAAAAAAAAAACCAACCCAACAACTTTATCCTGTGGAGCAATTTACACTCAAGTGAGTATTCAAACTAATTCCCACCTTAAATGTCAGCTGTGCTACCTAGCAGGGTTTGATCTCTTGCGCTTTCTAGAATTTTACCAGAATTTCTTCAGAGTGATGCCGGCAGCCTTCATAAAATCCTTCTGTCTAGTTCATGTGGCCTTGGACTTCACAGAAATCTCTGTGCCTCGGTAAGGTCTGTGGTCTGTTTACATAGATATGAAGTCCTTTAACCCAGCAAGATTTGCTGTGGGCTTGGGTTTCCTGCTTACAAGCTCTGCTGGAGTCCCTCTAGTCTTCTTGCTGGCAAAATGAAGGTGTTAACTGAGGTTTTCAGGGCAATTTGTGAATGGAAGGAGATTTCATTGGTGAATTTGTGTCTGAGCACCGCTCTGCCTATTGTATTTAAAATAGCTTTCCCCTTGTACCTTTACTTGTCTGTTAGGTTTTTTTTTTTCTGTTTTAAAAGTTTAATCGTTTTGGAGCTGGACCTCATTTGTGGTAGGGACTGTACAAGTGCAGAAGAACAGGGACCTTATGCATAATTAGGACTTATGGATAATCTTGGAAGAACTCTAGCAAAAAAACCCATATGTTAGGAGATTTCTGCAGAGTTGCCTTGAAGACTGTGCGGTCTTACAAACTCTAGTTAATGACAATAGCAAAACATAAGGTGATATTTTAATGTGTGCTGAATCCAAAGAAACCGTTCCAATGACTTTAATCTGAGCATTATTCCTATTTTTGAAGAAGCGGGGTTGTACTTTGTGAGTATACCCTTACCTATAGGCCTGGCTGCCTTCTGTTTGTATGCCTGTGAGCATTTCTTTTGGTGCTAGAGTTGGCTTTTGAGGAGTCCTCAGCACTTGCCCATTTTGACACTGCTCCACCCCTCTGTGTGTGCTGGTGGTGCTGCTGGAGCAGCTGTATGGTGAAATGGATCAAGAAACTGATCTGGATTATAGGTAACCCAGCAAAAATTCATTATACTTAGCCCGCATCAGTTTGCCAGACTGGTTCACTGTTTGGCCACGCAAACGGGTACATCAGAGTGTGGTGGAAGTAAATATTGGTAGCAGCAGTTTTTTAAGCTGGTGTTGCTGCCAAAAGGAATGCTCATCTAACTATACCCATAAGAGTCTGCTAAACTTGCTAAATGTTACTTACACCTATTTGTTACAGCTTCCCTTGCCTGAGAACAGTTCCTTCAGCTTACCTTGTTCTTTTTGCCAAAAATGTTTCTCATCTCTGAACATATATGCAACGTAGAAGAAGAGAAAGCCTCTTTAAGAAGCTTTGAACAGGGCAAAAAGAAGAGTATGGTGGTTTAGCTGTGGAAGAGTTTCTGCTGCTTCAAGATTGTCTGATGATACAGAACATGTAGTGTAAATTGATGATAGGCTATTTAGTATGGTTGCAATTAAGCAGTGAAACTCATGCTGTGAGAATCATCAGGAGCAAGAATTCAACAAGAGTTAAAAAGGATCAGATGTCTGTAGGAATATGAAGAATATTCAATTATCATAATCAGTGACAGTAGAAATTTTGGAAGAGGTATTAAGCCTGTGGTCTAAACCTTGATTTTTATTCTGCTCTAACAGATGTGTTTCTATATTGGGAAAGAGAGGTTGTGCCTGGGTTTGCTGTGGGGTTCTTGCACACTTCTCTGGGAACTTGATGGAGACCAGTGTGTGAGATGTGCCATTAAACTGCATAAGGCTTCTGGTTGGATCCCGGTGACCCATCCTGAAATCTGGTCTGAGCTACCAAACTGTGGCTATTGTGAAAAGCAAACTGCTGCTACCTTTGTTCTTACCTGCTCTTTGGCAGAGTCAGATCTCAGTGTTCTGTTTTTGATAATACTTTGACAACACTCATTGAATTTATTTTAAAGACTTTTATGAACTTGCAGTTTACTATATCTGAGGAATGAATGTTATCTCCTTAGAGTAGATAGACATGCTCCAAGATCCTTTTTTTTTCAGACAGACTTAAAAGCAGAGGTGAGCTTTTCCTTGTTTGGCCTCTGAGAAGGAGCCTGTGGAATAGGGAAGGGAGATGAAAAGTGGAACTGTGAGGTGGTTGGCTTGTTTGTTTTTAAAGCCTAGGCAGAATCAATGAAATCCTTTTGAAGGAAGAAAAATGGAAAGTGTGCTTTACCAGCGACATAATTTCTTTCAACAAAGCAGGGCTGAGAGGTGGTAGAGCAATGTCCTCTGAAATTCACTGAAAATTGGGTGCTGTAGTCTTGAAAACAATACTGATTTTAAGTGCTCCTTAGTGGCACAATCTATGGCAAAAAGAGTATATGATATATGCAATAATGTAAGTGCATATAGAATTGTGGGAGAGCTTGCCTTTTTCTGTATTGAGTTCAGAGCAGTTGTGACTTGGGCACAGATAGCCATACAGCTGCCTGCTCAGCTAGCATTTGCAATTACTCTGAGCTGGTTGTCCTGCTCTCGTGGCTGCCTGGCCTCCTGAGAAAGCAGTGCCACTGTATTCTTGCTACTTGGCTTTCTGGTGGGCCGGTCTGCATAGTGGCAGAGCAAGGGAGCTTTAAATCTCTGACCCATCTTTTCACTGGATGGTCTGCATGTGCCTGTTGTTGTCCTCTCTGCCTTCTGAACAAAGGGTGCAGATACCTGTTTTACCTTATCAGTGGGGTGGCTGGGGCCCATAGGCTCTTTTAAAACCAGGTTAGGTTGGATTTGGTGGCGAATTTGAGATCAGAACCTGGCTCTTAACGTGCCTGCGATTTATCTACTCGACCACTTACTTACACTCTACAAATTGCTTTAAATCTCTAAGTCCGCTTCTGTATGTTGCGTGAAGCCATCTTTGCCACCTTTGCAGTGTGTATAAAATTATGCAAAATCTGAAGGAAAGTTCCGGTTTAGTGGTTCACTGTTAAAAACACTGGGTAAGGTCAAGCAGTAGACCCTTCTTCAGGTTGCTCAGAGCTATGCTGTCTGCATTTTGCTGAACTGACTTCTTCAGGTGTCTTGATATCACTGTTCCGCTGCCTGTGAAATGGCAGTAGTTTATCTACGTACCAATCTGGTTTTGTTTGAGGACTGATTAGAAATGTATTTGCAGTGTAATAGAAAACAAAGCTGTAGCTTGTTGAGGTGAGCAGCCACAGCTTCTACAGGGAGAGTTGTTGTGATGGAGAGTTTAGGCAGTCTTCTGTATGGAGAAACTCTTCTTGGAACTTCTGCTAGCGGAATTGAAGCTTTCCACCACATTTATATGCATGTATGACAAGGGAGTAAAGAACTTCAGGCCAAAATGGCTTGACAGCTTGTTAGCAAGAAAATGCTTTCTTCTGTCTCTTAAAAAAAAATATATATATATAAAAAAAATGGTAACCTTCTTGTGGTTAGGGATGCAAAGTTGAAACTGTCAGGCAAATAGCCACCATCCAGCAGAAATGCTTCTGAATGTTCTTGTGAAAACTAGCTTTGATTTGACAGTTATGAGTCTTTGAAAATAGCGCTCTGTTTATACAGTACAGTAAATACTTTGAAGTATGGTAGGCTTTGCTGTACATGCGTGGCTAACTAGAAGAATATTAAACGTGTACATCTTGTGTTGAGTGAGGGAGGATCTCGCAGCAATTGGAATTGCAGGCTCTTCATACTTTTATAAGATCATGTCAAAGCAGTAGATTTGATAATAGACCTGATTATACAGTTGCTTAATTTCTTGTCAAAATAACATTTTTGCATGCAGTGTTTTGAGATCTTTTAGGTGACCTCATGTTATTTATCAAATGTCAGTTTTTCATCCCAGCAGCTTTGATATAATCATGTAGCATCGTGGAATACTGTGTACATGCCGTCTTTGCTTGCTGGAGTTCTTTGAAGTGCCTTACTCGTGAGAAGAGTCATTGCTCTGCTGAAGATCCTACATTTAACGACTAGGAAACCAGAATACGGAAGCAGTGCACTGTGTTGCTAAAGGTTGTGCTACATCCAACATACCTAATGTGGGTCTGAAAGCAAAGAAATGAGAGGTTCGATACACCAGGACCACATAGCCCTTGACACACGTCTTACCCAGTGGTAAGCTGCACAGGATGTAGTAATTCTTCGGCTCTGCCCCTGTGGGAACGCCTGTTTTGCAGTGCTGAGCTCCCCAGGCTTGAGTGCCTGGTGCTGTAAAACAGCAGGAGGGCTTGTGTAAGGGAGAAGAGCAGCAGGATAGCTGGTGGTGACAGTCCTGGGCAAAAACTGGTCTCATGGGCAGTGCTGGAAGGTAGCAATGCTTGGGGAAGCCTCGAAAATCTGCTCATTTGGGATGAGAGAGAGAGAGACCAGACACCTGTTAAGGTGAAGGTTAACATGAAGGAGGGGGTGTGGGTCGCCCCCAGCAATTCTGAGAGGTGTCATGTCCCCTTACACCATACTGGGGAATTACTGCTTGCTGTAGCACTGAGTTTTCCTCTGAGGAGGTCTGTCCTGTACTGACCCATCCCAGCCCCACTTAGCTTATGAAAACTGACAAGATTGCAGCCTGAGGAATTATGCCTGAGGACTGTTTCTTATCTTTCATATTCTGGAAGCCTAGTGAAGGGATGCTGAAATGAAAAGAAAAAGCACTTGTTTTTTTCCGTGATAGGTGGCTTATTTCTCCCAAGCCTTCTGCTTAAACAGTGGTGTTACTACGTGTTGAAGAACAAACTGGTGTCTCCTCAGTCCTCTCTTCTCATCCATTATTTCAGCATTTTTTTTTTTTTTTTTTTTTCCTCCCCCCTCTCTGCAGATTAGTTTCTGAAGAATGGGCTGCTGGCAAGCTTGATACAGGTCTCTTTTTTACCTACGGTGGTTCATGCTGATGTCCCTATTTAAATTTCAGAAAAAATAAACCCAGAGAAGTAAGGGAAAAGAGATCGCCTCTGGCTCTGAATGCATTGCCTACTTCCTGAAAAGTAGATGAAGTTTTGACATAGGCAAAGCTATGAGAGCAGCCCGTGGAAAGCTGTAGTGTTATCTACCGGACTCCTGCATGTAATGCTGACTGATGCTGGGCTGTTAACTGCTAACATGATGTAGTAAGCTGCAGAAGCCTGTCATATATTACGGAAATACTGTTAAAACATTTCTTGAAAAATCCCTTATTGCTAGAGCTTTTGATCTTTATCAGTGTTAACAATAGTAGGAACTCTAGAGCAGACAGGCTGCTGCTAAGGTAAGTGACGCTCCACGTAAAGTGCTAGGAACTCCAGTCGTAATGTACATAGACTGCTCCCAGCATTGCTAACATAGGTGGAGCTGAACTGATGTTGGCAGCTGCGCTGGAGTACACCGAGGCTGAGCTGAGGTCAGCGTGATGTCGTGGTGCACTATGGGTTGTGTGACAGTGTGCCTAGTGCCCTGGCAGCAGTCTGGCTGGCCTGCACCTGCAGATGTCACTGGGCAAAGCTGAAATGGTGTGAGCAGCAAGGGGGAGCGTTCAGAGCATTCCTGGACAGAAGAAGATAGTTCTAGCTTAGGCTTTGGGGTTTTTTTAGGGTTTTTCTTTTGGCCTTTTTCCCCAAACTGATTTCTGAAACTGTGTCAGAATTTGCCAGGATGTTGTTCTAGTCCCAGGTGAACCAAGTAGTTCAGGATGGTTTGGTTTTTTGTTTTTTGTTGTTTACATAATAGCAGCTGGGAAATTGAAAGGAACTTCAAGTGTCTGCCTTGAATCTGCTCATCAGTGTCCATAAGTGTCTGTCTCCTCCATTACTTTGGGGAAAGAGTTGTGCAAAATCAGAAACGGTATAGGACAGCTGTTCACCCCCACTGCATTAAAAACACTGAAGTGTTGTTAGATGCACTAAAAATAAAATTTAATGGCATGTAGCTGTCTTTTTGACAAAAAGTGTTAGTGTTACAGTTCTTAAAAGTAATTGTTATGAGTGTAGTGGACAATGTGCAAAAGACTATTTTAGAATGATTTCTGTAAATACCTAAAAAAAATAATTACTTAAACAGCCTTTACATCATGGCTACTGTTGGATATCCATGTGCTTGTCAGAAGGAGGAAGGAAGAGAATAGTTGGTGGAGATACCATTCTCTGAGAGGAGGAGATGGTTACATGAGAAATGTCACAAAAGACTTTGTTCTCTGAGCCTTCGCGTTTGTATTGTGCTTTGTCAGTGATTATCTTGACTACGCTTTTTAAGGATAGAGAGCAAAAGGTTGGACTTTCTGTAGCTGTCCCTGTTTTGAATGGACTTCTGAAGAGATTGGTTCTTTTGGAAATGTCCATGTCTGTGGTGATAGGAGCTGGAGGGGAAGAGCGTGGGAGAAAGTATCTGCACTCTTACTCAAGATATGTGGATGAGCAGGCACAGGTAGGCTCAGCAGATACATCTGTATGACCACACATACTGAATTTGCATGGGGGTGATTAAGTATATTCTTATAGTTTCTGGGAGGTTTATCCTGTGGTCCTAAATTCTTAAATTCATCAGAGCTACTTGAAGGAACTTCTCTTCCTTGTAACGGCATAAAGTCTTCCCTGCTCTTTCCCGGTCAATGTGCTTGTAGATCATCAAGGTGCTAATTTTAAGTGAACCTATCTTTGCTCAATCCCCTTCTCTGTGCTTCAAGGCATGGCGGTAGTTGTGGGAAATAACCTGCCCGCGTTTCAGAGGTTAACAGAGAGGTGCAAACACACCACATGTACAAGAAGAGTTATTTTCTCTGTGGAGATTGTAACAAGCCTGGTGAAGATTATGTAGTCCCCACATTCATGTAGCAAAATGAGTTTAGGTGACAAATTATCGATTCTTCTTTTGATTCAGAGTCACTTCTAGTACAAGACCATGAGCAAAGAGGTTAATGCTGTGCAGACTTGGGATTAGCGGTGATTTCTCTGATGTGCGTAAGGAGGAATTCTTGGCTTTGGGAAACCGTGAGGACTTTGCATATGCCACTGTTCTTTACTGCCGAGACATAAATGTATAAAAGTCTGTAAGTTAGGACCATCTAGAAACTGGTGACTGTCTGCCAGTTGCTATCTAATCAGCTTAGTATTAACAAGTTAGCTCTTGATGTTGAGAAAATGATTTATAAGTAAGTGGGATTTGTGGCTTACTAGGGAATGACAGAACATGATGTTTTCCCCAAATCAGCAGCTGTTTTGGGTAGAGTGTGGTCCATGTACCATATGAGGAGCCCCTGGTGCAAGTGGCCACTGCCTTTCTGCCAGATGGGACACATGAGCGAATCAGCTGAAGGTCTACTGTGTGATAACTGTGTAGTTTGATTAAAGGATGAGATCTGCACACCCTGCAATGGAAAGAGCTGGTAGACAGTAGGAATGCTTTATGCATTCATGGGAAAGGACGAGGAGGACACCTCTTGCTAAGACATAAGGGCAGATTTAAAGGTGTAGTTCAAAGCCCTTAGTAGGGGCCGTATCTAGAAACTGGGACTGGTTCAAGGGATTGAAGGGTGTCCTGTGTCCCTGTATCCTCAGGTGTCATGGGAAGATGTGTGGGGTGTAGAATATTCACATCAATTTATTTGCTTTTACTTACATATGATCTTAAAGGAGTCTGACAGTTCAATAAAAGCATTAAATAACACTTCCTGCGTCCTCCTTGTTTCCCAGTTGCACTCTTTAGCAATGAGGTGTGTAATCAAGTACTTTATTAAGCAGCAGCTTATTAAACAGTAACATGTGCAGTTCAGCTGCAAGTGTGCAAAATAAGCAAATGCTTAACAAAACTGGTAAGGGCAGCATGTGGTGAAAACCAGTGGTAGCTCTTGGGGTGTCTTGGGTGTCGTAGAGTCACCTTTTGCCAGTGCAGCTGTTCTCCCTCTTATGTGGTTGGATGAGAGCTGGAGAAATAGGATGTGCCCTTCCCAGCAAAATTGCTCTGAAGGAGTGCATGGGTTGATTCATTGCCTTACCCCACCTCTCCGGTCGTGCGGGGAATCCACCGGTGGAAGCACATGCACGGGTTTGCTTCCTGGTGGCTGTCAGGATGAGCAGTTGCTCAGACAGCTCCTGCTGCTGGTGATGCTGCTCTTCCCAGAGTAGTCTCTTACTCCACTCTCTCTCTCTCTCTCTCTGTGTCTCTCTCCTTTCTTGCCCGCTCCGCTGTCAAAGCTACAATCCAGGGTGCTGGCTCAGCTTGCATTCAGAGTTATCATTTGTTTTCTGTAGCAGCAGGTCTCTAGCCTTTTTTCTTTTTCCATGCTGATTTTGGGCTCTCACCACCCTCAGTCCAGCACAGACTGAGAGCCTTAGAAAGGCCACAGGGAAAAAAAGAAGTGTGCTCTTTCTTGTGCACAGAGAAAGAGGTTTCTTGCCTTTAATGCTTCGTGTCGCAGTAAGGCCACAAGTTTGATACTTTTATCTATTTGGTATGCCTTTATTTCATCTCTCCACATTCTCCTTCTCAAAGAGGGAGAAAAGACTGAAGTGAATCAGTGATAACTGCAGCTGTTCGTGCTGAAGCAGCCGTAATGCTGTACACCTCCACGTACCTGACCACTTGTCACTATCAAGCTTCTGCAGTTTAAGGGCATAAAGTAGGAATAAGCTAGTTTGGATGTCTTTTTCCCTTCTGTTTGCAACAGTGGTGGCTAGTTCATAGAAGTACAGGGATGGTTCACGAATACTTGTGAAGTATTAGTGATGTGTATTTGTGTCTTGTTAGTTGCTCTGGGGTACATGCCTGTGTACATGCTCTCACCCTCCTGCTCTTAATTTGCTGTGAAGCAAGCTGTCTTGTGCCTACTGCGGGCTAAGACCGTGCAGGTGAGCAGCAGAGATGTAAACTAGGGGATGGAATTACATTGCAGTAACTCTCTGGGTAGCCTTAAATGTGGATCGTGGCTGAGCATTTGTGTCCCTCTTGCAGTCCTGAGCTATGGTACGTAAGGCTGCCCTGCTCCAGTGCTTTGCCAAGTTGAACTTGAGTATTTCAAGCAGTAGAACTCCAACTGTTTGCTGTGACAGATTCTCTCCATCCTGATGTGTGCCGGTGTTCGCATGTTTTCCCTTTCAAGGGAAATGGTGATTTCGGTCCCTGCTTTGATAGAGGTGTGTCAGCACTGGCATGGCTTAGCCTATATTGTTTCGTTGGGTGGGGGAAAGGGGAGAGAAGATATAACTGGGTAATTGGATTCAGGGATGATTGTGCTGCTGTGGTAGGTTTTACAGGATGAAGCAGCTTGTTGCGATAGGTGTTTGTTTCAGCTTCTGTCTGCAGGTGTGACTTGGCTAGATAAGGATGGTCTATCACGTTGATGATTTCATTGTTTGATTTGGCTGGACTGGGTGGAGAATGTAGCTGCATTGTTTGGGACTAGCTTTGTAGTTTGGTTTTGTTGAAGTGGATTACATGGCAGCGCATTGCTACGTTATTAAGGTGAAGCTGCAGTAGATAATAGTTGGAGAATGTTGGAGGGAAGAGAATATGCACAGGGTTTCACAATGCGTAACTAATTGAGCCTCCTGTGTTCCTGTTGGGAGATCTGGTCAGCAGAATGTATTGGGATTACACAGAAAACCTCTGGTAGCGATTTCAGTTTGCAGTTGTACTTTGGCTGCAAGGCTGTCCATGCTGCGTAAATAGCTGAGAGTGCTCTGAGAGACCACGCTGGCCCCGACAGTGTGAATGTTGTCTGGATTCATACTGTTCTTACAGCCTCTCCAGTTTTCACAGTGGGTGAGGGAGAAGCTGGCAGATAGCTGCTCTATCTTTATTTACTGACCTCAAATTTACCATTAAGCCATTCCTCAGAGTCCACATTTCCTTGTATTACTGAACTTTCAGGCATTTAAACTTGCTTTAACATGTAAGTGAACATTCATTGTTGCAGGGTTGTCCCCATTACTGAAAGTGTGGCTGGTTGGTTTCTGGGCCATGAACTCTTTTGGCCTTATAGGAAATAACCGTAGTGCAAGGTGGGGCCAACCCCTCTATCTTGAGCAAACTTACAGTATGTCTGACTCGGGAAGGTTTGCAGTTGGATTCCCTTCTCTTTGTACTGTAGCACAATGATGTGAAGTAGGAGCTGCCAGAACGGTAGATAGGGCTTCTTCCTTCTAAAACCTGGTTGGTTTTCCCCTAGATGTGATTGCCTGGCTTTACCTGATGCTTGATGTTTTTATTTATACGTTGTCTGGCTGTGGAGGAGGTTGTATATACAAAGGACAGGGGTTTGGCAGAAGTTGCTGAGCACATAGTGAGGGGAAGGTGAGCCTTTGAAGAGAGATGGGTGCAGAGAAGGGGAGGTAACATGTCTGAGCTTTGTGCCAGCTTCTATAAGCACAGATGAGCTCATGGGAATCCAGCTAGCTCAGATGTGGGAGTGCTAAAGCAGGTCTGACCTACTTCCCCTCCATGTGCAGCACACACATCTTCAGACTCTTCCAGTCTGATGGTGGCTTTTTTGGTGCTGACAAATCTTGCCAGTCTGAGCGGAGGCTTCCTCTTCTCAGTGGTTCAGAGCAAGTTTTGATTCCTCTGCTTCAGTGGCTTGATGCTTGGCTGTGCATTCTTGTTGGTGAAACTCTTCCTCTCTCTTCTTTTTCCAGGTGAACTTTTCTTGTGAGTCGAGTGGTTTGCAACTCATGGCTTCCACAATGAGTACTGCTGTGTCGTGACACCAGGGGTCTTGGTAAGCTACTTGGAAAGGCGAGGACCTGTCATCTCCATAAATGTGGGCGTGTCTCCTTTGTCTCTGCAACTGAGGTTTGAAGCCATTTTAAGCCGTCCAAAATGCAAGCTGCAACCAAGTGAGGGGAGGCTACTTTTCACCTGTTCTCACCTCCTCCTTTGAGCTTGCAGTGGCACTGATGTGGTTACATGATCAACCAGATCAGGCGACTAATCCAGCTGAATAGAGATTTCTGGTGTTTCCCTTGGGTTAGTTCCCATTCAGATCTTTCCCTGATGTGGTCAGGAGAGAGGTGGTGAAAATGAGTAGCCAGTTGAACCATCCCTTTTCCCTGCAGCCGTTGCCTGGCATACCTTAAAGCAATCCTGAAAATACAGCCTTGGATGTAGCTTGCCAAAATGTTTTGAAAAGTGGCTTGACCATTCACTGTCAGTGACCCTACCTCTAATTTTAGAGCAACGATAAAGGCTTTGCTGTGGCAGGCAGACTCCAGCTGCAAAAATACATTTCTCTAGAGCTTTTCCATTATTGAACCCTAGATTCCCAGACATACATACGTTAGAAGTGCATTTAGAAAAATCATGAGGCATTCCATTTCACATTATAAAAGATGGTACATTCCCAGTGTGCAGAAATGAGAAGTGAGGAAGTTGAGTTGCTGTTGTTCCACCAATGAATATATTGATGTGTCCTTTATAGCTCTCTCTGGTAAGAAGAAATTTAAACTGAGATTGGAAAATACAGTTCCCTTGCAGAGCGCATCAATTCTAATAGATGGAAGATACATGTATATAGGGTAATAAAAAAAATAGGGATAAAATTTGGAGGGTTTTTTCCCCGACACGAAGCACTTGAAAGTTTGGTGATGTCGGAATGCTGTGCAGCCAGTGTGATCTTGATTCTGTTCTTCATGTTTTCCCATTGCACTGTGCAAGGCTGGGAGTCTGAGAAAATTCTCATCTTACAATAAAAGGTAACATGATAATGCATAAATATTAAAAGTGGAAAAGCAGAGGATGGTACAACTAGAATAGTTAAGTTCATCGCACAGACATCTATGTCATGCTTTTAGCATTGAGCTCTGCTCACTTTAATGCTATTTTTCCTCTTTTCTTTTTTACCTGAAATTCACCATATTTTCAGTCATACTGAAAAGTCATGCTGACTTTTACAGATGCATAAATCTCTTTTGAAAAGTGGAGTTGGGTGCTGTTGATAATGTTATGGTTTTGTTGTCAAAACAACCAAATTTGCATGCAAAGATGGTACAATTTAGATACTTGTGAAGATGTTCTCTCTTGACTTTAATGTGTCTGTATAGCACCAGCTCCAATTACAACGTGATAGTAGCAACTATAGTAATAGAGTAACTCCAACATTGTTCTCAAAATCAGTGGGATAACCAGCTGATATCCCCAGAGAAGTGTGTGGCTCAGACTAGAGTTCATGTGATTTGCCTAATAGGAGGTGTTAAAAATGAGACCTTTATTGCAGAAACATTCCCTACATTAATGGGTTTGTGCAACACAGTGGAGGTGAGAATAGGGAGCAGGATGATTTCTCTGGCTCCTGAAGGAGGCATGTGGTAGAGAGGAGAATTTTGGGAGATGATGCAGAGCTTTGTGGAACAACTGCAGCGTACAGCAGTGCGAAGTCACTAAACAGTGTAATGGCACAACCTCACAAGATAAATTTGGGGAACTGGAAAACCATGGTGCTCAATACTGCAAGTTCTGATAACTCTCCTTGGCCACAGGTGGTCATATAGTGCCCATGTTTCTTAATCCTGTGGCGTCAGCATGTAAGCAAACCAATTTTTGTTTTCTAAATGCAGTTTGAACAGTAGTTTCTTCATAAAATTCAAGACACTCCCAGTCTGGTGAGATTTATTTTGTTTCGTTTGATATACACAGGAAGAAACTGCTTCTTTGGTGCTGAGAAGGAATACTGGGAATATTTACATTTGAATAATATTTAACTAGCAATGCTTAATACATTAACAATAAATCTTGGTTAGATTCTAAATTAAGTGGATCTGCATCTGAGTAGGTGAGATGAACAGGAGAGATTTTGTTGAAACATAAACAAGACAGAAATTTGTTCCAAAATAATTTAGCCCAAAGGACGTAAACAGTAACGTTCGATAAGTTTCCTCCTCCAGAAACAGTTTCATGTGCCTTACTGCCTGCATCATGCATATTGTTTCTTAGAAAAAAAAAATCTGAAAAAGAGCTCTTTTTAAAAAAAAGTGCTTTTTTTTTAAAAAAAAAAGTCTCAATAGTCTGTATAGTGTTGCTGAGCAAATTTAGAGGGGTAGTTCTCTAGTGATCTTTTGGCCTTTCAAATAGATATAACGAGTGACTAACCTCTGGTATTTTCAGAGTAATCACAGCATAGCTGGTTGCTTACAGGTGGTCAGGAAGGCATTTTATTTTATTTTCCTCCCTTTGTGCAACCCTTAGCACACATCATTGAACATATGTCTAGTTATATTGGACCAAGGAGACAGAAAAGATTTGAGCAGAGTTTATGTTCTTAAGAAATATCAGATTATGGCCATTCACAGTGGAATTCTGGATAGCTAAGTCATGTTGGGCATTTGTAGTTTTGGCTTCCTACTGACTTGCTGTGAGGTGTCTTCAAGTTGAGCACAGATGCGGAATCAAAGTGTCCAGATACGAGGCGCTTTTGACTCCAGAGTGATTTGCTTTGGATGAAGGGAAGACAGCCTCACTGCCTGTAAACTGAATGGCCAGCCAGGGCTGCCTCTGGTTTGAAATACACGGGTGTACTGAGCTGTCCGAAAGCTCTTCTCCTGTGTCTTCTCAGTAATGGGGGAAGAATTGCCATTTACTGCTTCACACCAGACACATCTGCTTGGGAAGTCCCTCACTGGTTTTCTGTTCTCTTCTTGTGGGGTGGTTCTAACAGTGTGCCCTGGAGATGCGAGACTTCCCCTGGGCAGCAGGAGGCACGCATCTAGAGAATGCTGGAGCTGCAGGAGGGGAGCGCCCAGTGCAAAACCAGAGAGGAGCAAAGAGAAAAAAGGCAAGCAGGCAGCCAGCATTGAGAGAAGCGGGTGGCAGAAAGTGCTCCGACGCTGCCTCTGGCGGCACGCTCCCCAGAGGAACTTGACAAGAGCCCATCTGCGTGCGTGTGAGACTGTGAGCTCAGGATTTCTGTCAATGCATTCCAGTAACCCCAAAGTGAGGAACTCCCCGTCAGGCAACACACAGAGGTAAGAAGAGCCCGCAGTCAGCTGCTCTGGACTGGTGCATGATCCTGTCCCTGCTCTGCTGCAGGATTAGCCAAGGACTGGTGCATGTGACTTACTGGTCCTCACTTGTGCTCCCATCGGACCTGCCGAGTACCTGAGCACTGGCTGCCCAGTGCTGACGAGCCTCCCCATTTGTTAGGCTCAGGGCGAGCTGAAAGCTGTAAATCCGTGAGGTGCGGATTCTCCATTCCTCGCGCCCTCCTCCCTCCCATCAGGTGTCTGAATGGGCTGTAGGAGAGTAAACATGCTGTTTCTATCAGTTTATTTTTTCTTCCCCCTCTTCTAATTATCTGGTTCCCTGAGGGGTAGTTGGGCAGCAGAAGGTCTCTCTGTCTGTGTTTTCACACAAAATGCTTCTTCCATATTATTGGCCTGAACAGCCTGGAGAACTGATCAGCTGTGCACTGAGATCCTCTGCATCATTCACCTGCCAGTGCAGCAGGTCAACATCTCTCCTCCGCTGATATGGAAGGAGAAAAATATGGAAGTGAAGCAGTGTCAAGGGACTCAGAATGGTCTGATTGACAGCATTCTCAAGTTTGATTATTTACTCCTAGAGGTCATCATTCAGAGGCAATGCCTCTGAGTCAGATGCAGTGTCCAAAGGAGGAAGCAGGTTGTGCGAGTCCCGCAGTGAGGATGCTAGCAAGTGCTGCCTGTTGGAAGTGGTAATGATGATGGGAAAACACAGTGCAGAAGATCTGATAGCAATGGAGTAACTGTAGGGTGAGGAGGAACGGGTGGCTAATACCTCTGTAAAACCCAGAGGAGCAAAATATTTTTAGGATGCAATTTGCTGAATGGAAAAGGGAAGGTAAGACTGGATCTCCTCTGACAAATTCAAGAAGCTTCATCTGCCCCGTTTTGCAGGAGTGTGCAGGGAGATGGTATCCTTCTCTTTCCTTATTCAGAGGCAGGTTGTAGCTGGTTTAATTGTTTTCACGGTCAGAGGTTTGTGTTTTCCTGGCAGCTCGCCCCAATGTATGATGAATGCTGCAGTAATGCTGGGTTTTCCTTGTGCTCCCTGTAGAACTGGATAGGGAGGTGTGAGGGAGGGGGCGGGGGGGGGGGGGGGAGGGGGTCTGCTCTGTTCAGAGCTGCAGCATATAGTTGGGGTCCAGGAGAGTGGTGAGGTGAACTTTATTGTGCCTTGTTTGTTTACTTTGAGCTGGTCTTGGTGTGAGGCGCTTCTCTGTGCACATAGAAACCGTTGTCTTTATTGACAGAAGCCCCAGAGGTAGGTCCTCATGTGACAGCAGTTCCTGGGATCAGGCAGATCTGTAGCTTGCCCTGGTGCCTTCTTGAGCAATGAGATCCCATCTTGGATAATAACCCTTTCAGGGCATGTTCAAAAAAGCACCTGCATGACTCTAAGCTTGCAGGCATTTTTTATTTGTCAGCAATTGTCTTAGCTTGCAAAGGTGGCAGTGGTTGTTTCTGCTTCTCGCTAATCTGTTCCTACAGGGTTGAATGAATCAATGGTGTGATTTGTCACTTTTCTTTTCCTTTCTTTGCTCTGTCCCCAGTAGCCCCAAATCAAAGCAGGAGGTGATGGTCCGTCCCCCTACAGTGATGTCCCCGTCTGGCAACCCCCAGCTGGATTCCAAATTTTCCAACCAGGGCAAACAAGGGGGCTCCACCAGCCAATCCCAGCCCTCTCCCTGTGACCCCAAAAGTGGAGGTCACCCCCCCAAAGTGCTCCCTGGCCCAGGTGGGAGCATGGGGCTGAAGAATGGGGCTGGAAATGGTGCCAAGGGGAAGGGGAAGAGAGAGAGGAGCATTTCGGCAGACTCCTTTGAGCAGAGGGAAGCTGGGACTCCTAATGACGACCCTGAAATCAAAGGTATGTTTGCTAGGATTCGTGAGCAAGTGCAGACAATTAGTCTGAGTCCTCTGAGATGGAGAACCGCTATGCAAGTGTTAGCGAAACATTTATTTGTCTGGAGTTCTGTAAGTTGCAACCAACGAAGTCTAAAGGTCTTGAGAGCCAGCGAAGAGGAGAGATTGTCATAGCTGGCATCGGTAAATGTCCTGTTCACGCTCAGTTAAAGCGCAGACCTGACTCTGGTGGGAAAGTTCTTTTGTAACTCTGAAACTCCCCCAGAGGATTTGAAAGTACAAATGCAACCTGTTGGTTTCCTTCTGGCCTTTAGCCTTTCAGGAACTGTTCTGTTGTAACTGGGGTTTTGAACAATATGCAAGCCTGTTTTGTCAACACAGATACATAATGTGTAGAGCACCCTGACTGGTAACACAAGCCAGAGAGTTAGGATTTCTGTGTTCTGTTCCTGGCTCCAACATTGCCTCTAAAAACAAGACTAGATGTGCAGTTGTTCATCTTTCCTTTGTTGTCCATTTGCTAGGTCAGCTGGCTATAAGGTGTCTGAAGGAAAAAAAAAGTAAAGCTTTGCACAGAGCGTTCTCCCTGGGCTCAGACATACTTATATTTGTTCATTTTAGTGTGTAGTTTTCCTGCTATTCTATGTGGCCGTTAGAGCATTCAAAGCGATTAGCTCTGGGAACTGTCACTTGCCTTGGAAAGGGACAAGATGAGCTTTCTTCCAGTGGTGCCTGAAGGGACAGCATGGCCTTAGAGGGAAGATGCATGGTGTAATAGGCTTGCCTTTAGTGGTGCTTGAGGGAGAAGCAGGAAATTTCAGAGGAGGAAGAGGTCTGATCAGTTTCCAGAAATGGTTTCCAAAGCATTCCCAAGGTAGTGATTCCCCTCTTTTCCTCTTTCTCCCCTTCCAGACTGCAATTCTGCTGATCATGTGAAGTCCCAGGAGTCTCAGCACACACCACACTCCATGACTCCTTCAAGTGCTTCAGCCCCAAGGTCTTCCACACCTTCCCATGGCCTGACTGCCGCTTTGGAGCCAGCAAGTGGGCAGAAGACTCCATCCAAAGTGGTTTACGTCTTTTCTACTGAGATGGCCAACAAGTAAGTAGGTAGATGCTTGAATGTCTTCAGGGAGCAGGGCTTATATATGTGCTCCCTTTTTAGGAGATTCTGAAGCGTGTTCTTGTAGCAAAAGGTTGTTATTTGTTTTGGGGATGCTGAAGGGGCTGCAGTGGAGAACGTCACCACCTCTTGCCCTCTGAGAAATGATTTTTTTATTCCTCCGAGGTGTGGGTTTGTTTTTTTTGGCAAATGCTGCTTGATATTGTTTTGCAATCCATGCTGTGAGTAGCAGCCAAGATGGCTTAAACTGAGACATGAACCCTGAATGCTGATGAGTTTGTAGATGTAAGCATTTTTCTCTTGCTACTCATCTAGAGTGAAATATGTGTGGTTAAGTCTTTCTCCCTTCTGCCAGCTGAAGGGTAGAAGGGAGGACGGTTGACAAAAATTGATTCTTAGATTCAACTGGATATGTGCATCTATCTGTCTGTCTTTGCAGGGCTGCAGAAGCTGTGCTGAAGGGACAGGTGGAAACCATCGTGTCCTTTCATATCCAGAACATCTCAAACAGCAAGGCGGAACGAAACACTGTACCCTTGGTAGGGAATACCTGCATGTGGGTGGGAAGGGAAATGGTAAATGTGCTTGTGTGTGCGTGATTCAGAGAGATGGGTGATTATTTACACTCTGAAATAAGTTTTAGGGTGGAAGAGAGAGAGAGAGAGAGAGAGAGTTGTTGTTCTAGCCTTCTGCAAATAAATGTTTTGGATCATCCGAAGAAGAGCTTGAGTCTTGCAATACTTGCGTAGTGTATTTCCAACCCCTTGCTCGTGCAGAGCTAGCACAGAAGCAAGGGGTACCTGCTGTAATGCTTTAGAGAAATAGGTTTCTGCATGGCCGAGATGCTGCTCTGTAATAGCTTCACAAAGGCTACCCTTTCTTGCAAAGTGTGGGCTGGTGGGGTTGAGACAGGGCGTTTCGTTTGCACCACTGCTTATGTGACACGGCTGTAAGAAGAGCGAGTGACAGTGTGTGGCTTTCTCTTGCAGAACCCCCAGATCACTGCACTTCGGACTGAACCCAAGCCCCTGCCGCAGCCCCAGCCCCCCGCTGCCCAGGACCAGAACCCTCCCCAGAACGCCAAAATGCAGCCGACTCCACCCGTGTCAGCGCCGGTGTCCAAATCCACTGGCCCCCCGTGTCCCATAGATCAGGACAGCCCCAGTGTGGAAAGCAAAGTGATGTCTGTGGGCAGCCCTGCCAACTCTACCCCGTTGCAGACAGAAGGATTTGGGCAGAGTTCGACCCCCAATAATCGAGCAGTTAGCCCAGTTTCCCAAGGTAGCAATAGCTCCGCTGCAGACCCCAAAGGTCCTGCCCAGCAGGTGTCTGGTGGGGACCCGTCCAGTTTGGGCGAGAATCCAGATGGACTGTCACAGGAGCAGCTGGAGCATCGAGAGCGCTCGTTGCAGACCCTGAGAGACATACAGCGCATGCTCTTCCCTGATGAGAAGGAGTTTGCGGGAGGGCAAAGTGGGGGGCCACCCCCAAATGCTGGGGTGCTGGATGGTCCCCAAAAGAAACCCGAAGGGCCGATACAGGCCATGATGGCTCAATCCCAAAGTTTAGGCAAAGGGTCAGGGTCTCGGACAGATGGAGGGGCTCCGTTTGGCCCTCAAGGACACAGGGACATGCCTTTTTCCCCAGATGAAATGGGGCCGCCACCAATGAACTCCCAGTCAGGACCCATAGGCCCAGACCACCTGGACCACATGACTCCTGAGCAGGTGGCCTGGCTCAAGCTGCAGCAGGAGTTTTACGAGGAGAAGAGAAGAAAGCAAGAGCAGGTGGTTGTGCAGCAGTGTTCCCTGCAGGACATGATGGTCCATCAGCATGGGCCTCGTGGGGTAGTCCGAGGTCCTCCCCCTCCCTACCAGATGACCCCTGGGGAGGGCTGGGGACCTGGGGGTCCAGAGCCCTTCCCTGAGGGCATGAACATGTCGCACTCTCTGCCCCCCAGGGGCATGGCCCCTCATCCCAATGTGCCCGGGAGCCAGATGCGCCTGCCTGGTTTTGCAGGAATGATGAACCCTGACATGGAAGGCCCCAGTGTCCCAAATCCCGCTTCCCGGCCTGGGCTTTCGGGAGTTAGTTGGCCAGATGACGTGCCAAAAATCCCAGATGGCCGAAACTTCCCTCCTGGCCAGGGTGTCTTCAGCGGCCCTGGCCGAGGGGAGCGGTTCCCCAATCCGCAGGGCCTGCCCGAAGAGCTCTATCAGCAGCAGCTGGCTGAGAAACAGATGGGCCTCCCTCCTGGCCTGAACATGGAAGGCATCAGGCCCGGCATGGAGATAAACAGAATGATGCCCTCCCAGAGACACATGGAGCCTGGGAACAACCCCATCTTCCCTCGCATGCCTGTGGAAGGGCCAATGAGCCCCTCCAGGGGGGACTTTCCAAAAGGAATACCCCCACAAATGGCCTCTAGCAGGGAGCTGGAGTTTGGGATGGGCCCCGGCAGCATGAAGGGGGACATGGGCCTGAATGTCAGCATGGGCTCCAACCCACCCCTGGTCCCTCAGAAGCTGAGGGAGGCAGGCGTCGGGCCGGAAGAGATGATGAAACTGCGCCCCGGCGTTTCGGAGATGCTCTCATCTCAGCAGAAAATGGTGCCGCTGCCGTTTGGGGAGCACCCACAGCAGGAGTATGGCATGGGTCCCAGGCCTTTCCTTCCCATGTCTCAGGGCCCAGGAGTCGGTCTCCGAAATCTCAGAGAACAGATCGGGCCTGACCAAAGGACTAACAACCGGCTCAGCCACATGCCGCCACTACCTCTCAATCCCACCAGTAACCCTAATAGCCTCAACACTGCTCCCCCTGCGCAGCGCAGCCTCGGCCGCAAGCCCTTGGATATCTCCGCAGCCGGTCAGGTGCATTCGCCAGGAATCAACCCCCTGAAGTCCCCCACGATGCGCCAGGTCCAGTCTCCCATGATGGGGTCTCCCTCGGGGAACCTCAAGTCCCCTCAGACGCCCTCCCAGCTGGCAGGAATGCTTGCGGGCCCCACTGCCGCAGCTGCCGCTGCCTCTATTAAGTCCCCCCCTGTTTTGGGGTCTGCTGCTGCTTCTCCTGTCCACCTCAAGTCTCCGTCTCTCCCCGCACCTTCTCCCGGATGGACTTCATCTCCAAAGCCTCCTTTGCAGAGCCCTGGGATTCCCCCGAACCACAAGGCATCTCTCACCATGTCTTCTCCAGCCATGCTGGGGAACGTGGAGTCGGGTGAGTGCTGTCTCTGCTAGCCAGATTTGGCTCTGTGGTTCACCTCAGGTTGCCCCGAGGTGTGCAGCAAGGGGAGGGAGGGGGTTGCTTGCGGGGTGGCAGAAGCTAGATGGCACTTTGCCCGTTTGAAGGAGGCTGTGCTGAGGGTCTGGTGGGTGACTACGTGAGTGGAGCACCAGCGCGTTTCCTCCTCCTGTTGTATTTGTGGGTTTGCACCGTGTCTCTCGTGTCGGGGTGAGGGCTTCTCACTCAGAGGATATGAAAGTGAAAGGGTGGGGTCAAGAGGTGGGAAAAGATGCGGAGTATTGAGGGGAGAGATCTCCTTGGAGGGGTTTTTGGCCATTCTGCCATAGCTCCTGGTAATCTTAGCTTTGTGGAGAGGATCTTGCTGATGTTACGAAAATGCTTTGAGATAAAAGGTGCCTACAGAGACATGCTGAGCATAGTTAGCCAGTCGTGCATCTAGGTACGGTTAGTGCTTTCTAGGTTTCCTGCCACAGGCAGGGAGCTGTGCTAAGATTTGTTCAGACTTCAACCATTTTGGAGAGAGCTAAACACCGCTGGGTAGCGTGCTGGAGCCCTGCCATGCCCGGCACCTCGGGGCGCAGGTGCTGGCACTGCCCCGTCTGCTCCTGAACGGCTCTGGGCCTCTGCCCCCTCCTTCCCGCTCCCCAATCCTCCCGGAGCTCAGCGGTCCGGGCTCCCTGCCCGGGAGCGAAGCTGTTGGCCCACGTTGCCCTCTAGTGCCGCTGCCGGTAACGGCGGCGGTGGCCGGGGGCGCCTGCCGCGGCGGGGAGGGTGACCCCGTAACCCCCTCGCAGCAGCCTCCCGGACGGCTGGCCGGGTCTCTGCGCTCGGGAGGGGGGAGCCTGGATGTTTGTGTCCCTCGAGGCTGCTGAGGCCCTGCCCGGCCTGAGCCCTAGCGCCTACAAGTCAGAACCAAGTGGTTTAGGCCGTGCCTAACGTTGTCCTAACGAATGCTTTTACATGCAGCTCTTCTAAAGCATGAATGTTTTGGTGCTGCTGGATTTTTGTATTCTCTGTTCTCCTTTCCTTTCTCGGGGGCGGGGGGCGGCGCTGAGGAACGTGCAGTGAATTTTCAGTGATAGTACAACTTCGATCTAGCATCTTTCCTTCACATGTGGTCTGGGTGGCATGAAATTCATCAGTGAACAACAAAAGAGACTGGAAGTGCAGTTATGTTATTTCTAGTTTTGGGAGAGCAAAGGGTGATGTTAAGCTAATGGGTGCAGAGAAGGCTTCTTTAACTGGAATGAGCAGTAAATGCATGTTTATAAAACCTGAAATGAAACATAAACAGGGAGTTTTACTTGTTGCTGCTGATCCAGCTTGTCAGAAATATGCTCGCATGTCTCAGCATAATACCTGTTACAGCTTCTGTTGTGCTGCTTATGTTTGCTCCTAAAGAAAAAGGGAAAAGAGTTACAGTTGACATTTAATGGGTGCAGGACTATAGATTTTGACTCTTGTGGCTAGACCTGGTACAGGCCTGTCTTCAGTGTATAGAAGTCGAATAGTAGGATTTTCAGACTTACCTGGTAATTCTTCATGTGGATTTGTAGAGGCTCAAGATAGTTCCAGTAGAAGTGCAGAATCCAGGATAATGAATGTTAACCATCTTGACCAATAGGCTTATTTTTCTGGTTACCTTTCACAGGCATTGACTGCATTAGTCAGATGGTCTCTTGCAAAGAAAGGGATTTCTAGTTTTTGAGATTTCTAGGAGAAGAGGGTGGGAATTAAGCAAAAACTGGTAAGAAGGAAAAAAATTTAAGTAATTTTCTTTCTCTTGTTTTCTTTTCTTTTTTTCCCAAGGTGGTCCACCTCCTTCCACAGTCAGCCAGTCTGCTCCTGTGACTCTCCCTGGAAATCTTCCCTCTAGCAGTCCTTACACAATGCCTCCAGAGCCGACCCTCTCCCAGAATCCCCTCTCCATTATGATGTCCAGGATGTCCAAATTTGCCATGCCCAGCTCTACACCGCTCTATCATGATGCCATCAAAACTGTGGCCAGCTCGGATGACGACTCCCCTCCAGCACGCTCCCCAAACTTGCCACCTATGAACAGCGTACCAGGTAAGAAACTCAAAGGGACGTAAGCCCAAGCGATCAGGCAATACGGTGAGGGTGATTTTTATAGAAGCTTCATCAAATGAAGATGGTGAGAGGGAAAACTTTGAAGAATATATAGCCATGGGTTGTTTTTGAGGAAGGCAGTTGCAATTCTCTGAAGTGAGGAGACAGAAATTCTCCTTGCAACTAGCTTTTTCTGTCTGGAAAGTGTCTGTTCTTCAGAAAGTGTCTAATCGGGAAAACCCTTATGAATGGGAGAGATTTCCACTCAGACATACTGGAATTACTTGTGTGAGTGAAGGCTGCTCATGGGAATAAGGGTCAGATCTACAATGTGTTATCCAGAGGAAACCATTCTTCCCCTGTCTTAAGGCAGTGTCATAGAGGCTTCACAGGTTTTTATGGACACTGAATCATCTGGTCTTCTCCTGGGTTTTGTGGATTGCCTTTGTTACAGAAGAGAATGTTAGACTGCTTTCTCAAAACATACATCTTTTCATGTAGGAAATGTGTAACGGCAGGTGGCCTCTGCCAGAACTGAGGGAAACTGTCCTGGTCCCTACCTGAGAGTTAAAGGAAAAGTAAAATAAAACATTATCCTTTGGGACTGTCTTGTGGGTGAGCATGTTTATATGAGAAATCCAATCCCTACTGATAGCTTAATGTTCGTGGGTACGTATTTAGTACAAAAGTAGGCTGTAGCTCCTCCACCCAATTGAATTAACATAGTTGAAAGAGAGGGTGAGTGGATGTTTCATGAGAGTGGCAACCGGTAATGAATTCCTGATGAGTTTACCTGTAGCTTTGCTGTCCTCTTTGCACAGTAATGATCGGAGTGGCTGAATATACCTGGGGAAGCTGGCTAATTGAATAAGTTCATGATAATAGCTCATTAACCTCATTGATCACCGCCTCCTACTCTTACGAGGGTTACCTGATTTATCACTTGAGTTTTGAAAGGAGATTCAGTCACTTCCCAGTGGACAAGTGTCCATATGCTGATAATCTGTCACAGACATGTTTGTTGCTGCCTGCGTTATCTAGACTGCCAGGGAAGTAGTAAAGGTGTGGGTTGGACTGAGATCGTGCTTACAGAGCAGCCTTTAGTCACTTTTTGATAGGGCAGTGACAAGCTTAGGGAGGCAGCGGTGCAGGTGGCATCAATTTTCTGGTTAAAATAACATTTTCCAGGGCCACTACTGATGTTTTTTTTACTAGCACTAATGTTTTTTTGAGTGTGTGCGGACTTGGTAGCCTTGCAGAAAGCTCTCTGATAGCTTTATTGACTATTATTGGCTGTTATCTAAATGTGATTCCTTATTTCTTCCCTAGGAATGGGCATTAATTCTCAGAATCCTCGAATTTCAGGTCCAAACCCAGTGGGTCCAATGCCAACCCTTAGCCCAATGGGAATGACCCAGCCTCTTTCCCATAACAACCAGATGCCCTCTCCAAATGCTATGGGACCCAATATACCTCCTCATGGGGTCCCCGTGGGACCCGGCCTGATGTCACACAACCCGATGATGGGGCACGGTTCCCAGGAGTCTCCAATGGTACCTCAAGGACGCCTGGGCTTCCCACAGGGGTTCCCTCCCGTACAGTCCCCTCCACAGCAGGTGCCATTTCCACACAACGGGCCCAGCGGTGGACAAGGCAACTTCCCAGCGGGAATGGGCTTCCACGGAGAAGGACCCCTGGGGCGTCCTACCAACCTGCCCCAAAGTTCGACAGATCCAGCACTTTGCAAGACTGGAGGCCCTGGCGGTCCAGACTCCTTCACTGTTCTTGGAAACAATATGCCTTCGGTTTTCACTGATCCAGAGCTGCAGGAGGTGATCCGCCCTGGAGCCACGGGAATACCCGAGTTTGACCTGTCCAGGATTATCCCGTCAGAGAAGCCCAGCCAGACACTACAGTATTTCCCTCGTGGGGAGGTGCCAGGCCGCAAGCAACCACAGGGTCCTGGGCCTGGGTTCTCCCACATGCAGGGGATGATAGGAGAGCAGACCCCGAGGATGGGACTAACGTTGCCTGGCATGGGGGGCCCCGGGCCGGTGGGAACTCCGGATATCCCTCTTGGGACGGCTCCGTCCATGCCAGGTCATAACCCGATGAGACCGCCTGCCTTCCTGCAGCAAGGCATGATGGGGCCACACCACCGCATGATGTCACCAGCACAAACGGCGATGCCTGGCCAGCCCGCGCTCATGAGTAACCCCGTGGCCGCCGTGGGCATGATCCCAGGCAAGGACCGAGCCCCTGCAGGGCTGTACAGCCACCCGGGCCCTGTGGGGTCACCTGGTATGATGATGTCAATGCAGGGCATGATGGGACCCCAACAAAACATCATGATTCCCCCCCAGATGAGGCCCCGAGGTATGGCTGCTGACGTTGGCATGGGAGGATTTAGCCAAGGCCCTGGAAACCCAGGGAACATGATGTTTTAAGCTGCTACCATAAGACTGGATGTTCTGATCCTTGTCAAGATGAGATTCCAAGTCCTGAGGGCTTTTTTGGGAGCTTCAGGAGTACAGTTTGGCCATGCAATAGGTGAAAAGAGACCAGAGGACGCTTTGGGAAATCTCGAATGTATGGAATTACCTGAAAAAAAAAAAAAAAAATTATTCATTTTAACAGGTTGTTTTTTTTTTTAAGATTTATTTTTTAAAAATTATTTTTGTGGACTTGGGTATCCCGTGACGGCACCTGCTTTGAGAATCTGTAGCTGTATTTTGAGAATTGCCATTTGTCACAAGTTGCACCATTCTCTGTATGTTTACGTCCTTCGGACTGGCTTCTCCCAGGACTCTCGGTTATTTTTGGGGTTTTTTGTGTACTGTACTATATTGTAAAAGGGATTTTAGCAGAGACTTTAGTCTTTGGGGTGAGAGGAGAATGGGATTCTAGGCTGTTTACTTTAGGTGGAGAATCCATCTTCAGAACTTCGGACTATTTTCCTTCAACTCCAATGTATAGAAAAACCAAACTACGACCTCAGAGCAGAGTATTAATGAAAAGCACAAAAAGGAACTTAAGTTCAGTGAGGGGAATCTTTTAAAAGAAATAAATAATAAGTTAAGGACATATTTTTCAAATTATGGCGTGCTGTCCAGCACCTTCTGTCTCTCCCTCCCACTCTTTATTAAATAGGCTTCTCTCTCTCTCTCCGTCCCCCTTCTGTCTACTCCTATGGCAGCTGCAATACATTGTGTTATTTTGGGGAGTAAATCTAGGAGAGCCTCTCCTCACGTGGGGACTCTTCCCACTTTTAGGAAGGGGCTGGACTTGGACACTGTTACATCCTACAGTAGTCTCTCTCACTGTTTCCTATTCTCCTTTTCTTAGAAACCCCAAGTGATTTTATTAATGTGGGAGTGGAACAGACACTAAAAGTTATCCAGGATTTTTTTTGTGGTTATTTTTTTTCCCCCCCAGCGTAAAACGTTCTGTGTAACCTCCATTAAATTTGGTACAAAACCACTCGCCAGGGCTGTGGTGTCAGAAAAATAAAATATATTGTTTCTTACAAAACTGAACTGTTTTCTTTATCCGGTCCAGTTGTTTCTGTGTACATCAGACAGCTGGCCAGATGACTGTTTGCTCTTCCTTATGATCACAGCAAGCCTAGAGGCCAGGTGGGGTAAGCTTTGGCAGCTCCTAAAAGTCCAGTCTGTATTCAGCTGTGTGTTCCTTGCAAGGCACTTCTGCTCACTTAATCCTGAACTGAGCTTGTTTTTCCTCTGAGTGAGGTCTTATTTCAGAATGCCTTAGGGACGATAGTTACGGTCTTTCTTCCTCAATTTGTTGAGGGTCAAGGAATAGATGAAATTTGTTGTCTCCGTCACTTCCTCCTGGTGTGCGTTTGCAGTGCTACAAGGTATGTGGTTTTGAGCTTTCCCTAAGCAGCGGCATCTGCCTGCTGAGCGCTGGAGTCCCAACGCTGTGCGGGGCTCTGGGGTTGTGTGTCCCCCTGGGGCCTTTGGATTGGGTAGGGTCTCTGACTGCCAGCACTCAGGGGCCAAGATAGTGGGGAACGGATGAACTTAAATAACAAAGGTGGGAGAGAAATCGTCAGTGAATAGATTTTTATCAAGACAACCCTGCTGGGTAAATTGTTGCTTTGCTGCAGTTCTCATCGATCGCTTCCTAATCCCCTGTCTTTTCAAACTTGCCTTTTGAGAGATTTTCAGCAAGAAGGTTGTATGGTTTTGTCTATGAGAAGTGAAAGACTGGATGCCAAAACATGGATCGTTCCAGGAGCAGCACTCCTGGAGAAGACCGGGATGAGCCAGATGTGGATCTGTAGGGCAGGGCGTGGGCTCTGTGGCTGGCTGCTCTCTAGTCCCCCAGCACTGTATAGGGAATGTTAATCTGTTCTTCCTTCCACTTACTGATACTTGAAATTATTTCAATGAGTAGTTTCCTCAGAGGGCTATTAGTGTGAAACTTTTATGTGGAGAATGAGTATCTCCAATATGCTTGTGCGTGATAGTTTTTCAGAGTTAACTGATCCTTAACAGGTGGAAAGAGAATTGCTGTCGGTAGCTGGCTTATCAAAGTTTTGCTGCTAGTGTTACAACATGAGTGAAGCCATGCACCGTTGGAGGCATGCAAGCCTCAGAGCCTTCTGTTGCCTGCTTCCAAATTCACCTTTGTGCTGTCATGCAAATTTACAGTGATTTTGGGTGAGAATTACTCTTTTGACAAAGTGTAGGATGTATGTTGTGGTGCTTCCCTCTTAACAAGACAAGCAGCCTGCCTGAAGCATGGGCTTGTCAAGATTTTAGAAAGAGCTGACAATGACACAGTAAGTGTTATTTCTGTAGAGCGGAGTTACCTCTTCTTTTAAATGGTTGCACAGCTCCCTTTTGAGAACCTTGCACAGGAATTGTCACAGTGCAACCTTTTAAGTGTTGCCATTTCTGCCATGCCTCCTGACTGTTTTTACCATGTTCAACAAAGCAAACTTCTTGATCGACACAGAAATAACCTGGAGGGTTTGGGTTTTTTTAATGGTCTTTCTTAGTGCCTCCCATGCCTGTTGAGGTATTCTGAATAGTGAAGGATTTGAGGTGACTGCGACTTATTCTAGAAAAATTAGCGTAGGGGATTCACTGTTTCAAAGCCGCTTGATAGTGAAAGGACACATTTTAAAGATGCTGGATAATTAAAGTTCCTTCTTGTCCATCTACCTTAAGATGCTAGCATTTGGTATCTTAACGAGATTTTTCCTACAGAAAATGCTGAAGATGTGGATTCTCCTGAGACCACGTAGGTGCACTTAACCTCAGCGGCCTTGCCTGCTTTGCACCAGCTGATGGACGAGGGATGCTAATGCCTTAGCTGGCTCCGGCTGGAAAAATCACTCAGTAGATGTAGACTGGACTTCTTTGTTTTTCTCTGATGCTACTTCTCCCCTTTTTGCTTTGCAAATGAAAAAGCTTTCTAGCTGCCAGCCTTGCAAATTCACCTTGGGATCTGTAAGTCAGGCTCTGTTCTCTCCTGCTTATTTATAATCAATAGTAACTGTGACTCAGCTCTGGTAGTCATGGTGCAGTTGAAGACAGAAAGTGGGGTTGCCATTTTTAGTTTTCTTCCCCTCCCCCTCCTCTTTCTTTTTTTTTTTTTTAAACTTTCAAATCATCCTCCTCCACCTTTGTTTGAAAGAATGAAATAGACTTTATTCATACATGCTTGGCTGCTCTTCCTCTCTAGTAACATGGGAGGAAACAGTCTGCTGTTCAAATTATCTCATCCCAGATGGCTGCGCAGCCGGAGTGCGGAGAGACTTAAAAGGTAAACCCAGCAGATGGTGAACTTCTGAAACGCAAAGTAATGCGCCTGCTAAATCAAAAGTTTAAGATATTTGAAATCTGTTTGTTTTAAAGCAGTAGACTTTTGCAAACAGGTCATCTGTGAAGTACACTAGCAGTTTTAAGCACCGTCCAAATAAACTCGAGCTTTGTACCTGTATCATGGGCTAGCTAATCTGCCAAAGAACATGAGAAGCAAGTAGCCAGCATTACGAGTTTAGTGCTGACCTCCTAGTGGTATCTAATGAGTAACGTTTCAGAAGACAGATCAGTATATGGAGATCTCATCTGCATCAGTCTTGGTTGGAATCTGAATGCTGCTGGTGCTTCTGGTACAATACATGTATCCTGACTTGGAGTAGATGTGGGTGCCCAACTCTTGCTGAGGGTAAGTGTGAATCCAAAACGTGCTCTTAAACTAACTGTTGGAACACAGCATTTGTTGTGCTATGGTGTTGGAGCTATGACAAACATGGTATACGTGGGGCTTAATTTTGAGGTGCTTGGTGTGCTGACTGTCTGCTATGCTGGTTTTCATTCTGGTGGCAGAAAAGGCTACATTTCATTCGTGGTGCTCTTCTGCACTCACGATGGTGAATGCTTTTCTTATGGAGTCTTGGCAGGCTGTTGGCTGAAACCTGTTTCCTATTTTGATACCTCTCGAGGAGAAATGATCCATGTTTGATATAGGCCTGTATTTAGTAGAGCACGCTTCACTGTATCGATTGGTTGTAATTCTCAACCTAAAAAAGGTAAGTTGTCTTGTATATGTGCTGTGTCATGTCTCCTGTGGGGCGACCTCAGGCTGAAAGATTTTTCAGTTTTTAGCCAGTCCACGTAGTTTCCAATCTTTTCTGTTAATGCTGTTTGTTGTGGTAGATGTGTAACACCTAGCTTTAACCTTAAACAGAAAGAACATGATAAAATGCATTATCAGGAGTGTTCTTCAGGCCTTAAAAAGACCCAAACTGCTAGCTTTATTATGTTGAGTTTATTGACACAAAAAATCCTCTTGTTCTCCTTTTGACTTTCAACCAGCAAACCTTTTGTGCTGAGAGATGTAGGTCCTCATGATGCATTATGCACTCAGGTTTTAAGCTTATGATTGTTTTTGTTTGAGCCAGAACATGAGGCAGGAAATGGTGATGGTATTTTGTCTAGAATACTGGAAACTTTAAAAGAGGATGTTTTACATGTTTTACAAACCCCTGAATTTAAGCTGACATCTTTCCTGCCAATTACCTCCTATACTAACATTGTCTTAAATGAAGCATACTATATGAGAATAGGTTTGCAATGAAAAATGAAAAGAAGTCTTTTAGGTTTAAGTTGACCAACCTGTGTTAACTGCATTGGACTAAAATAGCGAGAGAGTAGACTAACTTGGGTTAGCAGCTCCAGCTCAGGTTTGAGGGAACCTGACGTTGAATATGTTAGCTGCTCGTGTCACCAGTTCTCATATTAACAGCCACGGGTAAGAAAGTTTTTTGGATTTCTTTTTCAGTCCCCTGGCATTTGTGTCTTTCACAGTTCTTGCAAAGAGTTGGCCTATTCACATAAATGCACTGCTTCCTTGGGAAACTGTTGATTTCTGGAAATTTTTCTTCCATGTTCTCAGAAATGCCTCAGCTCTTCCCTGCTGTGTTTGCAGTTCAGCGCTTCCTACTTACCTCTGTCCTTTGGTCTTAGAACTCTTCCACTGATCCACCAGTCCTTTTCTGAAACCATTATTTATGCTATTTGTAGTCAGAAATAACTCCGTCATTCTGTGGGCCACAACTACCATGGAGTTGCTCAGTGGGATGAGGCCAATGCATGGCCCAACCACCTCCACACCAGGAGGAAGGGTAAGGCTGGAGCAGGGCACATAGGGCACCGCAGAAAACCTGTAAGAGACGATGATGAAGTGACCTGTTCCCAGCAGAGGCTTCTTCCTAGCCACTGCCAAGAAGCTGGCCTGTGTTTCTGAGTTCTTCTGCTGTTACTGAAATGCACGTTACCCTACCTAGAGCGATATGATTATTTTAATGGTGTGAATGCAGTGCCCATTAACAATCTTACGTGCGCTAGGACAGCTCACGCTGCCGAGTTCTGTGGGTCTTGACTGTGTTGCAATTTTTAACCTGGTTGCTGGTCAGTTTTGCTGGGAGGTGGTCCTAGCTCTTTTTAGGAGAAAGTATGCGAATTCCCCCTTTGTCTACTGGTATGGCCAAAGCTGCTGATGCTGTTCCCTGATACCCTTTTCCCAAGCAGTCCATGTCTCACAAATAACTTGCAATCATATGCCTCATGTTTCCATCACCATTCTCCAAATACTTTATATCGTGCGTAAGAGAGCTTGATTAGAGCAGAACAAACTGTTCTTAAGCAAGAGTAGGCCATTGATTTTTATATAATGGCATTATGTTTTTAGGCTGTATAAAAACTTGGTGGAAAATAACAATGTTTTGTTTGCTTTTTTGACAGCTTCTAATAGCAGTTCAGTGAGACCTCCAGCAATGTATTTAGTATTCAAATTATTCTGTTCACTGTGCGTGGTGTCAACATGTAATTGTGGTGGGGGCAGGCTAATGAAAGAGTAGAGGTAAATCCAGCCCACGCTTCTCAGGGAGAAGGTACTGTAGTGCCTCCAGTCACATATCTGTCAGTGACTTACATTAACATCACTGCAGTCTATTTGCTAAGTGAGGAGTAATGCAGAACCAAAACTGCAGGGCCATTTTAATAAGTGGACCCCCTATTTTAGCCTTTACATATCCCACAGGAAGTAGGTCAGGATCCAAGTTCTATTTACTGATTGAAAATTGGGGATTTTAGCAACATAGTGATCCTTAGTACTGTCTTACGAGAAAAAGTGTCATAATTTCAGCTAGAAGTACTTCTGTTGGCTGTGCTGGTGTATTCCTGTTTCAGCAAGTGCGAAATAGATGCAGTGCTGCCCAGAGCTGAAGTCAATAGCAGCTCCCTGGACTTCCTGGTTTAAAGCGCGTGAAACGGAGTTCACCAAGAGTGCATGTTCTTGTACTTGGCCCACTGTGGTTGTTTTGCATGTTCGCAGCAGAATTTCCATAATTACAAGAGTGCAGGGAAGAGGTTTGGAGGCTTTCTGTCCCTTTGGAGAGGTTTTGTGTGCACAGAAATGCCCTCAAGAAGATGGGGCAGCTCAGTGCTGTGCCATTTGGGAGGTTCATCTATCTGCAGAGCAACCCTCCAACGTGACAAAAGACAGGGAAAGGCACAGCAGCTTCTGCAGTTCGCCATCCATAAAAGCAATCGTTATGTCAAAGCTCTCAGGTCTGGTAGCACAGATCATCCCACAGTCCCAGCATATGAGGAACAGGTATGTTTTTTCTCATATTCCTGAAGCAGCAGGGCAATTTAAAGAGGTCTGTTCTCTCCCTTGCTGTTTTCAGCCTCTCCGTGCTTTAGTGTGGCTATCTCAGAAGTGAACTCGAGCCATTCTGTTACCTGGCTTCTTTCATCTTGCTGCTAACAGTGAAAAGTGACACTGTGCCACCCTGTGTCTGGTAGGAAAAAGTCCCCTCGTCTAAAATACCTTTAGAATAGGGAAGACTAGCAGGAATATAAAGAAAAATACTCAAAGATTGTGACAATAAACTAATTTTAATTTAAGACAACTGAAATCATGAGTCAGTTTGCTGATTCCCCTCCATTTGTGAGCACAGGTTATTGTACTCCTCTGGACTGACTGAGTACTGAGAAAGAACTTGTAGAAATTCTTCAAGTGGGCAGAGGCCTTCTCTACATCCTTTCACCACTTGCTCCTGCAAAAGCAAAGAGACAAAATCACAGATCACGTGTGTTGCCAAAGCCCTTTTGTGCTGATACTGATGCATTCTGCGGCAGGGAAATGTGCTAGTTGAGGCAAAGACACAAGAGTCAGAGGTTTAAAGCCTCTGCCTAAACTCACGCTAGATCAATAGCCAGCTCAACAGAAAAAATACCTTGGCTATTGTGGATGTGCTCTAGGAGTCTTACTCTGTTATCTGGCTTGATGGCACGCTCGGAATAAGTCTTGTTTCACAGCTTTGCATGCATGCATGGCAAAACCAAAAGCCCAAGGTTTGTGAGATGGACTTCCCCTGGGATCTTACCTCTCCATGGTAAGACATGCGAACAAACCACTCTCTGGACTGCCGGTGCTGATACAGTTCCAGGGTCACATCTGCAGCATAAGGTGGCCACTTGTGATCAAAGGTGCCCAGTGCCACCAGGAGAGGAACAAGGGTAATGTCATGAGAAGCATAGAGAATGAGCTTTCTGATAAAAAGGGAAGGAAAAAAACCAAACCTAAAATGTTAGCGGTGTTCCTCCATGGATAGCCAGTAGCACTCATGCTTTTTCTAGCAGATGAGCACTTATTCTCTTTACCCCACACATTCAACATCTTTGTGAACCAGCTTTTCACACTGACAGCAAGTCAGAATTTATAATGATTAGAGGAAGAGATCTGCCCTGTACCTGGCCTTTTCAGCTGGAGATGAGGGATCTACTGCTTCTGTAATGTTCTTCTGTAAGGTATAGAAAAGGAGACCAACACACATCTGGAGAACTTCTCTATAAAAGCAGCAGAAATAAATTACTAGTTTTTAAACTTTCAAATTAAATAATTTCAAACTAACACCTGGGAACCTGCTTTTCTCTTGCAAATTGATAACATGTATTGAGTGTAGCTAAGAACTATTACATGCAATTCCTGTGGTTACTTTTTATTTCAGCAGTTGCATAGTCACCACAGAGATTCCAATGTGATTGCAGATTGGGAGGGGAGAGGTGTTAACAAGCAGTCTCATGAGGTGTGGCCCACATAAAGGGAAGTCTAGAAACACCTGATGTTCTCTAATGCTGTTTTTCCCTGGTTGTGATTTTTGGATGCAGTTTTCAGCTAGGGAAGATGACTGTAGTTGAAGGCAAAACAGCGACTGAAGTGGTTGGAATCTTTGGTGGGAAGGGGAGGGGCAGGATTCAAGAAAGTGGTGGCTATATTTAAAAATTAGTTTTTACCCCTGTATTAGAGGAGATCTTTAGACAACTTCTGGTGTGAAGAAACTCCAATGAATAAATCAGTGGAAATGGAGATGAGTGTGACTGTGGCTCTCCCAGGTGTTGTGGGAGTGGGGGAAATCTGTCTTTCAGTACCCAAGATCTCTAATACAAGTTAAAGAAAAGGCTAAGGGCAACTGCCCTAACAGAAAAGGCAGTCCTATACCACCACCTGAGAAGAGCTGGCGAATATGGCAGCTGCGAATGACTCTGAAAGGAAACCAGCTGCTAGGCTGGCAACGCGGCCACCTTTACAAACAACTGTGGAGGAGGTAATTAACTGCGTGTAGCAGCAGATTCTTTTGCAAGTAGTTACATGTGTGCAGAGCCTGGCATCGCCTTTTCCACTAACACCACCACTTTTCAGCCCAGCTGTGCAGGTGCCATCCCTGGGATAAACTTCCCAGGTTGGAATTCAGATTGTAGCTGTGCAGCCGCAAGGGCAGCCTTGTCTGGGCAGCCGCGGTGCTCAGGCTGGAAGCATCTCCTATTCTCATCTGTTTTTGCCTTTGATACAGGGTCACTTAACAACTGTGGCAACTGAGGTGTTCGCTGCCTACCTCAGTAGCTTACTACTGTTCCTCTGAGGCTACTCTCTTCATGACTGTCAGCAAAACAGAATGTAAACCCACATCTTGGCCTCCTCAGTGCAGACCCCTTTTTCCTAGCTCATGTTCCTGACTCGAGACACCAGACTTTGCACTGAGATGGCTGAAGTACAAACTTCGTGAGGGAGCAGTAGCCTCTGTGGGGGGAATGCAGCAGATCAGAAAGGTCTTCTGTCTGCCACAGTAAGCTGGTGTAGCTCATCCACCCTGGGTAAGCCTAAGACAACCCCTAAGGCTGGAGGCATGGATACAGGCAATCACCTTGAACCATATTCCAGAAGGAAAAGCAGCGAGTCAACAGATCGACGCTCAACCGTCTGCTGAAAGTTCTTCAGCACAGGGCAGCTTGGCAAATTGTGCACCTGGAAGGAGAAGATGTAGCATAACAACAGGGTTTGACCCTTTCTGAACCCAGCCTGAAGACACATGGATGACTGCCCACAGAAAACAGCTGTTCCTGTCACAGCATTTGCACTACAGTATTGTACTATGGTATTCAGGTGAGGAGTTCTAGGATGGTTTTAAACATACAGACTTGCTCTGTGTACCAAAAGGATGGATGTTTGTTCGTGGGGATGCATTTCTGTGTGAAGGGAGTGTTAAGGCCTTGAGCTATTCAACCAACTGCCAGACCAATTACCACTAGCTCCAGCAAAAAAGAGCTACTAACTGGGGTATAAATATGCTCAGCTCCCTTCCAGTAGCAGAAGCAATCTGGCTCAGGGGTAGTATGCTGGAACCAGCATTAAGATGACTCTGTTAGGTGTTGACTGCCAAAAAAGGGAAAGCACTCTGTAATGGGGTAAGCAAGGCCCAACTGCTCCCTTAGCTCTACTTCACTACACTTGAAAGAGATACTGGATTTCAATGTAAGCACATAAATACTGGAGATGAGTCTTTATCCACCCTAGAGCAAGGCTGACCCCACATCTTGCTTTTTAAGAAGGCCATGCTATTTCTATAAACTTTCTGGATTGCATGGAAAGGTACTGGGGGTACCCACTGGTATCAGTGGGTGTTGGCACTCTGTGGTTTCCTCCATATGCACGGTAAAGGGATGTTTCTTTCTGTGACAGTGCAACAGAACTGCTCAGCTCACCTGCTCAGCAAGAATGTTATCAAGGAGGAGAAAAAAATCCACAGGCTTATCATCATCAATACCCATCTTCTCCTTAATTGTCTTCAAGTCATCAGAGATACCTGGCTGTTGCAGAGCATTCCTCAACTTATACCTGTCAGGGAATTAAGAAAACAAAACAAAAACTTTTCACACATCAGACTTCCTATCTTGGTTTTTTTATGACTCCAGCCCAGTGGAGTTGTCTCACATCAGTCAGGGGTAGAAGAGAAGCACTACAGGATACTGAGCGATTCCTGACGCTGTGAGTCTAAGTTGCAGAGCGGACAGGCACTGTGTCTAGATGTCAACGATCAGAGCTGGCTATCTGTTCTCACAAAGGCAGGGGAAAAAATTAAGATGAGATGTGAACACCTCAGAAGTGGTTCCCATAGGCAAGGACTGTGTATCAGTTAACAGATCTGGTCATACTGGAACAGTGCAAGTCTCTGTCTTCAGGGAGTAGCCTTTATCTGCCTGTGAAAGAAGAAAGGGTAGAAGCTTTGAACTGATTGCTGTATGGTGTGGGAAAAGGGGAACACCTAGATACTCACTTGTAGCTTAAAGTCACCTCTCACTTTGTTAGAAGCCATTTGCCTCTTCACAGTTTTTAATTTTATCTTAAGAAGTTTATCTGAGAATATCCGTGCTGGCCATGTACTTCAAGCACAATATGTTGCATAGGTTTTGTTTTCTCTGACCCTGATCTGTTGAGGAGGAGGTGGGAAAAGTTTTTTTAAGTTTGCTTTTTAGTTTTTTAGGAACAGCTCTAGTTTCTGTTTGAAATCAAATGTGCTAGAAGTTCTGGTGTAGGTAGCCTATAAGCTGAGGCAGTGCTTCTTACTGCAGCTTAAACCACCTTGACGTGGTCACAGTGTGCGCACTTGGTGGGCTGGTGGGGAGTGGAAGAGCTTGCAGTTTGCTTGGTTTTGGACAGTTGCTGTTACTAGAGGAGGCTGAATGTACTGCTTCTATGGGCTGTCATCTCACCACTGCCAGGAACAACCTTTTGCCTGAAGAGTGAGGCTATATAATGAGCTTTTGTAAGTGAATTCTGACAGCTCTTGAATTTTGGACAAAAACATGCTAATGCATAATCTAACCCAAGTGTAATACATTTGCCTCTCTTGTTCAGTTTCCACCCCATGCCCAACCTGGCGTTTAGAGTACTTGACTCTGCAAACATGAGTGTTCTTTCCATGCAGGATGTTCCTTATTTTACTTCATTAGTCTTTGTTAAATGTGTCAAGGATGAGTATATTTCAGTTTCTTCAAGGTATAAATGCGACAGGAATGTTGTAATAACCCCCAAACCAGAAGTTGAATATAAAAAGGAGGCCCAATATGTTTATACTTGAAAGGCTTGTTAAGGGATGTAGATGACATTAATTCTGCCCTGCAGCAAAGCTGCACATTAGCTGGTAATGAGTGTTTGCTAGACACAGACTAAATTAAATTGGTCTTTCAAAAAAAAGTCTCTATTTTTTTTTTTCTTCTGCTGCCACTGCTTGGTATATGACTCCACTGAGTATTTTATACAACTAGCTAACCATTCCCAAAGAACAGTAAGTGGCAGGGGAAGAAATTGGGAAATGGGAAGAAAATGTGCCATTTTAAATTACTACTGCTGAAATGAAACAGCAGTGAAATCATATGGGGAGGTATGGCTGGCAATTACCTGCTCAAGCATTTCAGGCGCTGGCAGTTGTCGTAATTGGGGTAGAGCATTTCAGAGCTTGCTTCATCAGTGACAATGACAACAGATCCTGTGGAACAAGAAGGAAGCTTCTGTGATCACTAGTGCATCTGCTGTCTTTAGACTGCTTTAATCACTCCCATGGTCTTTGTGCTCAAGTCCATTGTTGTCAACTATCAATTCCCCCTGAGCTATCACCTGCAAGCCCCTGTGCTTGTTTCTGTGCACACAGTGTTTAATTCCACCGGGATGTCTGCTGTGCACCTTGTAAAACTTTTCTAGTTGTGTGTTCATTTTTTCTAGTGTTTGTATGTGCCAGAAATCAGTTTCTGTGTCATGACATGTGAGGAGCTCTGGTAAGTCACTTCTACTCTCTGTTCCTGGAACTGAATACGGAGGGAGCAGAGGTGAGATCGTCAAGACCCAGAGTGTATTTCTAGAACGTACAAATAGTTGTTGCAAATTTGGAAAGGATCTTGGCCGAGACACTTGGGTTTCTATGAGAAACATTTTTCACATGTGCATCTCATGAATGTTGGACCTGGAACTTTTTGCCCTCTTGATTCTGCAGCGGGTTAATGCTAACCTCCTCAGTAGGTCTGAAATTGCAGCGTTCATGGCAACAGATCCAAGCTGAGCACCAGCAGAAAACTACACAAAGAGAGGGAGCAAGTGACAAGTTGATAAAGAGCATACAGAACCAGGAGAGTATGGGGAAGAGGGCCAGGTGCAAAGAACCAGGGAAGAAGTAACAACCAGGAGCCAGAGAGAGTTGGGATGTGTGAGGTGTGTGCATCTAGGGAAAATGAGAAAGGAAGGGCACTGGTCAGAAGTCTCCCCAACCTTCTTTCTGCTGTTGGTACAGCCCAGCTAGCAGGCACCGTGTGGACTCCAGATTCCGGAAAATATTAGTGGAACGGATGCTGAAAGAGAGAAAGCAGTTTGTGAGGTAGCACTTTCTCCTTCATGCTGGATGTGGCTGCAGCTGGGGGAGACTTGCTGGAACTGAAGGTTCTGCTTTCACTGTGGCTTTGGAAACCTGTGGAGGGATTCATCTTGCCTCACTATAGCTATCTTAAATAGGCACCTGTATCTGAACTACCCTTTAACTTCCCTTCAGAGACAGTGGAGTTAATGAATTAGCACTTCTCTGGTGTAATTTTTATCTCATCCTAAACCAGACCCTCCCAGCATTACTGATGTGAGCAGCAGGGGTGTGCTTCATCTCACTGAACTTTAGCTATTTCATCTACAATGAGTTAAAACTGTGCTCCAGAAATGCCTGTTCCTCTTCACTCACGGTAAAGATGCATAATTCCACTGTCAATGGCTAAACCTAGGTGAGATGAATCTGTCCCTGGCATCGCGCTCAGGACTGCTGGGCAACTGGATGCTTTGTGTCACCAGTGAGTTCTAGGGCCGGGCTCTGCAGCCTGAGCAAAGATGAAGGCCCAGGGGCCAGCCAGTCTGCTACAGGGTGGAGAAGGGTAGCATGGGGCTATTTGTTAGGAGGGAGGAAGCAAGGGAAAGTCCAGGAGGGAACTGAGACTCACAGGACCTCAGCAGGCTTAAATGTTGCTGAGAGAAAGTTGGCTTCTTCCACATAGCTTCTCCTCAGCCTTTCCCCCAGGGCAAACATCTGCAGCATCCCTACTGTTGTCAGCTGTCCTGCAATTGCACCACCCTAAGTGCAAAGAAAAGGAAGGGTGTCCACTGGAATAGGGAAGAAAACAAGTCTACAGAGGGAACATGAAACCACCATGAAATACAGCCTCACCTTGAATGTGGTCTTTTTGTATTGCTCGTCATGGGGCGAGGGAGGTCGAGGCCCTCCATTTAGGGCAGTCACCGTGTAATCAAACTCAGTCTGAGCAGGTACATCTAAAAGGGTGGGGTGCCATTCCACCTGTTCCAAAACAAACGAACAGTGCTTCCGTGGAAAACGTGGACTTTCAAGAGCATTACACCAATGCTGGGCTGTTACTGTGTGCTACCTTGCCAATACCACGACAGAGCTAAGGAGAACCGATGGCTTCGTACAGCACATACAGAAGTGAGAGCAGCGCTGCATCTCAGAGGCTGTGCACGGAACGCAGTGCCTGCCTTCCTCCCCTGACAGGAGAAGAATCTGTAGGAAACCTCCGTTGCTGCTCTTTGTCGCACACTGAACTGCTTCCTCAGCAAACCACCAGAACTAGCCCCTGCCCGCCCGGGGCAGACGGCTCAGGCGCAGGAAGCGCCCGTTGTTCCGCGGATCAGCTGCACCGAGCGGTGCTGCGGGCAGCGGCTCGGCGCTGGGCCTCAGCGACGGCAGCCCCGCGGACAGGGGCAGCTCGTGTCACCGCCGCTGCCCCGGGGCGCCCATCCCCGGGGCCTCCCTCCCTCCCTCTGCCATCACCGTCCCACCAACAGGCCCTGGGACCACGCCGGCGCCGTCCCACTCTTAACTCCCAAATCCCCGCGTCTTCCCCAAATTTACTCTCGGTAGGAAGAGGAAGAAAAAACCCGTTTACAGGCTGATGGAGGCAAGGCAGCAGCTGGGCCGCGGGCACCCCGCCGCCGCCCGCCCCGCCCCGCCGCCCCGCTCCTCACCGGCGCTGCCCCCGGGAGGGGCCGCAGCGGGGTGCGCGCCCCGTGCCGGAACACCACCTGCACCAGCTTCAGCTCCAGGTCCCGCCGCTCCCCGCCGCCGTCCTGGGCGGCAGCCGCCGCCGCCCGCCGCCGCCGTCGCGCCCACAGGGCCAGGCCGCCCAAGAGGCCCAGGCGGGTCCCCCAGCCCATGGCGGCGGCCCGCTCGCTGCCGGCACCCGGCGGCGCCGCGCTTCCGGGGCGGGAAGCGGAGTCCCCCGCGGGCGCGGTGGGCGGCAGGGCCCGGCGGCGGACTGCAGCTCCCGGCAGGCACCGCGCCGCGGGCCGCGCTTCCGGGGCGGGCAGCGGGGGACAGCGGCGCCCGGCAGCCCCCGGTACCGCCCGGCACCCCCGGTACCGCCCGGCACCCCCCGGCACCGGCGCTTCCTCGCCGCCTCCCCTCCCTGACTTTAGGAGCTCTTTTGCCGCGGGGAGAGGGCCGAGGGCGCTCGCTGCGGGCGAGCTCACCGGGTGCGAGTGGGCGGTGTCCCTCCAGGGAGAAACCCGTCTGGGTTGTGGTGGGGTTTGTGGTTGGGTTTTGGTTTTTTGTTTGTTTTTTAATGTTCCAGCGTGTCCCTCTGAAGGCGCGCTGGGTTGAAGAAGGCTCCGCGGCTCGCATGGAGTGCCGAGGGCAGAGCCTGCGAGGAGCGGGAGAGGCCCGCAGTCCCTCCCCGCCCGGCTGCCTCTGCCCGCCCGTTAACAGCCCTGACGAGAAGGAGGTTTTGGGGAGGGGCGATGTTGCGTTCGGCTCAAATCTCATATGGGTTTAAAGAGTTGTGCACAGCGCTTTGCTCTTTAATCGTGGGTTGTAGCATGAGCAGCGGGAGAAACTTCCCGCTCGAGTTCCCTCCAGTTCACGTGTTAACGGCAGCGTGTTGCTGAGGGAGGGAACAGCTCCGTACCCCTGTACTCGGTCACCCCGTTAACCTCACCAGCAAAGGTTTGCGGTTGGTGCTGAATGTGGCAACGACGATTTGTTGTTCTTGTTTAAATGAGGACTGTTTCCACTGTGAGTTTGCTAAACAAGTTCTTTTTCAGCCCGGATGCCCAGGTGCAGCCACGCTGGGAAGGCCGCAGTGGGCATTGCCCTCGTCCCGCCTGTTCTCTCCTTCCCGCCGCGGCTCTGGGAGCTGCCACAGCACTGGAGGTGAGCTGCAGCAGGGAGCCGGGTGAAGGCATCGCCCCGCCATGTCGTTAACCTGATGTTACCTGGAGGGGTTCACGGTTGTTTGTAACACTGGAGCTGCCTCTTGGCATCCCCCGGCAGCACTTGGCGAAGTTGTCCCAGGGTGAATGTGAACCCAGTGCCTGGAGGTGCACATTCCACTCCTCGTCTCTTCAGACCGTTGCTTCTCTTTTCCTGGCAGTGATGTGGGGGACCAGTGAGTCTGCACAAATTATCACTGCAATGCTATTCAGCATCTTTTTAGCATAGTAGCTAATAACTTTGATATATGCGAAAACTAGAGAACTGTGCATTCATCTATAAAGCCTTTCTTGGACCTTATAAAGCAATCAACAGGTTCATGTCTCCTTGGTTCCTGTGAATCTTCTGGTTCAAGACTTGGTGGTGACATCACTCTTCCATAACTAGTATTTTTATCAGGAAACAAGCAAATTACCTTAGACCACGTCCACTTGACTTAAATTTATTAGGGATTTCTGTGTTCCCCCTTGGCTGCCATCCTCCTTCCTCATGTATGTTATAGGTTCCAGTACTCCCTTTCCTGTTTTATCCCCCTTGTTCTTCCTACTGGTGCTGATGGTTCTTGGTGCCCTCCTTTTCCTGGTTACCCTCTGTCTTCCCCCAATTCTCTTTACTCTTTCAGGCTGTCAACATTTTAAAACTCTCCAAGGAGATCAGGGGAAGTTTTATAGAAATTTGGGATGTCGATGGAAGCTATCAAACAGTTAACTTTACTGCCTGTAAAGATCAGTTCTTTAACTTGTCCATAGATGATTGCAGACCTGACTACACTGCACTCACTATCTCCCTCTTTCTGATTCTCCCGTTTGGAAGAGGATGCTGTCTGTTGGGAGCTGGAGCACTCCCTGCAATGCTGGAACTGGTGAATCATGGTCTTTGAAAAAACACACCAGAAAAATGCCGTGGAGACTGGGGCAAAGAGGGTATCTGCAGTAAATGAGGTCTTCAGGAAAGCTACTAAGTGGAGGTTGCTGCAGTGAGATGTTAGTGTCTCTGGGGCTTCATAAAGTGCCTACGGTTTGTTACAAGGGTAAAGGAGTCCCTTCAGTGCTTCATTGCTACCCTAGTCCAGAGCATCCCTTCCTCTGGGGGAGGTCTTGCCTCTGTTTAAGATTTCGATTTTTCTGCTTGGTCTGAAACATGCAGATCTGTTGCCCACCTGGGCTCTGAGCTTTGTGGTATCCGTATGCTTCCTGCCGATGGCACGCCGTGGGTGATGCAGAGGGTGAATGTCAGAAAGCCACCCCTAACGCTTAACACTAGGGCTGACATCATGGTTGCTGGCCTGGCATCAGCAGCCCTTTACACCAGCAGAGACCTTTTTCTTGGCCCCCCTGAATTCAGAATCTTAGCACCGACAGCGAGTGGGCTGCCTGTGCTGTCTGGGGCCAGCTAGGACAGTGAGGATGAGAAGACAGTGTCCCCATCCCCAGCGTACCCTCCTATCCCATCTACCTCTCCCTGGTTCCCAGCTTTCCATTTTTTCCACTGGAGGCAATTAAAGAAATCCTGAAAAGAGAGACAAGATTGTTTCCCATGAGGTCGCCCCTGAAAGAAAGAGGAGCCCTGTGTGGATACACGTGGTACGGGTGCCCAGCTGACACCTAGACTGGGAAAAAAGCTCAAGGCAGGCTGAACGCACATGCCTGTAAATGTCCACTTGGCAGATCTGGGATCTCCTGCTCCCAGGGGGACCTGCTGGAAACTCATCTATGACCCGTCACCAGAGTGGCTGAGTGCTTGCCAGACTTTAAAGGCAGGAAGCATTAAACCATTCTGGAGTACAAATACCATATTACAGATAGAAATCTGTGAGCAAAGTCAACTGAATAATTTGTCTTGTGTTGGGAGGAAGACTTGGGCGTAGAAGCCAAGTCCCTCGAGTGTCCATTCTGAGGATGCCTTTGTCTCTTAGGAGCAGCACCCAGCACTGATTCAAGCAGAGCTCGCAGGACCTCTGGTTGGAGGGGTAGTGTCAGGAGGCACCAGAAGAGGCAGAGGCAGCTGGTGTGTGCAGGGAGCTGGAGGAGGGTGCAGGAGCAATGGGAGGGAGAGGATGGTGACCTGCACAAAGGCCAGAGGAAGGAGCTGCTGCAGGTGGTGAGAGGTTGGCACAGCCACCAGGATCTGCAGATGGGGAGATCTGGTGATCTCGTGTCTCTCAAAGCACTACCGTTCTGAAAGGGTTACCTCAGTTTTCTGAGCTTAAAGCATGTGAAACACAGAGGCATGACGAGCAGAGAGAGAAGGAGAAAAATTTTCAGAAGCTAAGCAAATAACAAATGAGGAATTAAGCCTAAATCTTGTGTTGTGGCAGGGTGAGGGGGGCAAGGATGCCTTGGGGAGAGGGAATAGGAAAATGTAGTTAAGGGAGGGAGGAAGAGAGCAAGAGATGATGTGCTAGGAATGAGCAGAGGTGGAACAAGGAAAGAGGCTCACAGTTAATTTATTTGAATTTCCATTCAAATGTTACCCTGGAAGAAAACCCCAGTTTCTGTGAAGCTGTGAAGACTGGGGCTGCCGGGTCCCTCCTGGGGGGACTCGGCTGCTGCCAAGCAGCATTACTGTTGAGATATATTTTAGAATATACCATGCCACAGCAGGTGCGTGCAATTAGAGGAGAGCTCTCCAAAATAGCAGGCGGCTGTCAATTTTTTAGCAAATGGTGCTGCCCTTTTTTTTTCTTTGTCCAACTGTGTAGAAATTTATTCTAAGATGCATCATCTTTACAGAAACATTTTCAAAGGACCTGTTATTTTTACCCTTCTGTTGCTTTTTGTGACCAGATGAGGAGCAGAAGGCTAATCCAATGGCCACTGTGGGTGAGTTTTGTTCCACTGAGGGAAGTTAATGAACTCTAACGAACAAGCAAGTTTCAGAAAACCTTCCACGCTGAAAGCAGAGTGCAGATTTCCTCCTGGCTGGAATTTAACCAAATTACAACGATTACTACCTTTGTGAAATATTACTATTACTATCATTTGCCTCTTTATAGTGCTTCACGAATGTATCACACCTCAGTACACTCCTGTATGATAAGCTTGCATTTACATCCTCATTTTCCTGAAGAAGAAACTGAGTCATAGTGAATTTTGTAGTTTGACGAAGCCACAGTCATTGTGTGGTTGATACATCGATAAGGTATGCAACCAACTATCATGATTAGATTTTTGTTCCACGATGTGGATTGAAATTAAATAGTGTTTAAAAAATACCCACCAAAGAAACAATTTAGCCTGATGAGTTTCAGTGTTTTATTGTTTCTTGGATTAGGTGAACACCTTCTCCCTGAACAAAGGGCTATAGCTCTTTGTGGCGTAAATCAGAGATTTACCATAAAAGTCTGCACTGTAGACACACAAATAGCATTTGGACACCCCTTAGGTAGGTGGGGGTTTTTTCTGCCTGAATGGTAGGGGTCAGAAAGTAGACTTATATTGCCTTGGCTTCTTTGGATCCTTCCCAAATGCTTTTTGCTCAGCAAGGGGAGTAGGCTTCTCCCACAGCTCTGCGCAACCAGGCTGCAGCTGCGCTGGGAACCTGGCAGTGATGCAGGCTGCTGGAGGAGGGTGGCATAACCAGGCTGGTGTGACTGCCCAAAGCGAGCCACAAGCATCTCATGCCAAACGTGACGTCTCCCTGTCCTGGTCTTGTGGGGCACGTGCCTGTTTTGGGGCAGCTCAGTGACCTGCACGGAGAGCATGGAATATGTCTCAATGGCCAGGTACTTTGCTTGCCAGAACCACTTCTGGGTGGAGTATCTGCTGCTCTGCTCTAGCACAAAGTATTTCCCTACCTTTCCAGATACTCCTTCCACCCTAAAACGTTCCCATGACTGGCACTCTGAGTACAGTTAAGGTACTTTCGCTCTGGTCCCTTGAAGTGGCTATGGCTACTGAGATCTCAGGTGTTGCAACTGGCAGGTCTGCACTCTTGCAACATGGGCAAGAATAGATGCCCTGTTCATGTTCAGAATCACAGGCTGCTTTACCCTGCGGCCAGAAGAGCTTTTGCCATTTCCAGCTGCAGAGCTAATGATAGTGTCTCTGTGTCCTGCAAGGATCGGTGACCGCAGTGGGTACATAAGCTGTATTGCATTCACAAAGAGCAGAAATTTATCTATAAATTGTTCAAGTGTGCTTTATTGCTTCCTGTGGAGCTGTATCACTCTTGTCTACTCTGGTCTGTCTGTCGTGAACCTTGTAGCCAGCTGCTTTGTGACCAAGGCGCCTGGGGAAATGGAAGGAATGTTTCCACTCCTAATTTCTGTGATCCTTTGGGGTGGAATCAGCAAAAATAAACTCCTAAATGCCACCACAGACCAAGCCCTTCCTGCGAGGCACCATTCATGGTACAGTGTACAGATCTGTATATCTCGTATCCTTTTCTTCATGCTTTCACGTCAGCAGTTTACCTTCCAGCAGTGAAATAGTGTGTGTTGATACCTACAGTTCATAATTTTATTTCTGAATTCCTGCAAGTTATGTGGGATAGTCCTGGAAGTCAGAGTTGTGGCATTTAGGGTTGGTATCATGAGGACATTTTTGGAGATTTTCTTCTGTGGATTTTAGAAATAGGGTATCAGACAGTCAGTTGTTTCGTGTCCTTTTTGCCTGGGACCACATGATTTTCCCTCTCTTTTTCTTTTAAATTACAGGCTTGGGCGTTTGGTCATTGTTGGTGAGGCAGTGGGAGAGCTGGAAGCCGGCTGTGTGGTGGGTGACCTACCGATTGTCTGAAGGTTCATCCCCTGCCCTGTAACCCAGTGCAGAAGATGCACTCCCTGCCTTCTGTTTTTCTTTTGTTCGAACTTTGTCATCCTAAACTGGATGATGCTTACAGCCATCTGCTGCATTTGGTAGTCTGCGGCATCATGCCGACTCAATTATGCGCCTCTCTGGGATAACAGCAGGCCAGTTTTCTCTTCAACTTGAAAGAGTGTTTTTCCCGTGCAAATGAAGGCTGAGATAAGTAGGAGCCTCCAGAAGCAAGCTGGATAAGCTGTTTCCAGCCATGTCAGGTGGACTCTCCGTGTCTGCGTGGTGGAGCTGCCCGGGTGCGGTGGGAGAGCTGCCAGTCTTTCACTGCGGCTGAGATGCTCCATCCTGGGGCTTGCACGGTGGCAGATGTGCTCCCCTGTGGCAGCGTTTAACCCTTTGGCACTTTTAATCTTTACCACCTCCTTTGTTTTTTGTGAATATATATTACACCAAGTGGTTTGGGATGATATGAAATTAAAGGAGACGTTGCAAGTGTAAATTCCAGTTGCTTTTTTCAAAGTGCCCAGGGGAGAAATGGGTTCCTAGCACTTGTTTTGTTATGTTTTCGTACTCACACAGAAGTGACCGAGCAGTAGGGTTTATGTGTGTGATACAACCTGTGACCTCAAGCTTCTTCTTGTGGTGCGCTGGGAAGACATAACTGGAATCTGGGATAAAATGTTATCCTTTTATTTTGCTGCAGTCTTAGGATAAATTTTGAGACTCCAGGACTGCTTCCAGTTTTCTTCTTTGCCTTCCCTGCAGGTGGTAGATCTGATGGGTCTCAACACGCAGTCATCCAGGCTTGCTGTTTGAGTCCTTCTGGGCTGTCCATAGTGCCCTGATCCTTTTTCCCCTTCAAGTAATATACTCCTCTTTGTTATATGAGAATAGGGGTCAGATCCAAGTGGTGGGGAGCTAGAAGAGAGGACATAAACCTTGTCTCAGGGACCTGTGCTATTTACATTCAAGACATTTCTGGCCCCACCAGCTGCTCCATGTGTGTTATTTTCAGAAGGGCAATCATCCGCAGGAGGTCAGGAGGGTGGAATTGTGTGACTATGTCGGGTGAAGGAGATCAAGACGCTTGGAAGTCCTCAGGCCTTGTCATGACAGAGAGTCAGGATCCCAGATGATTATGGCTTGCAGACTGGGAGAACTCAAGGAGAGCTCTGAATGTGCTGCTTGTATGGCTAGGAAAGGCTGCTTAGCTGGGTGTTTGTTAGCTGTTTTCAAGAGTCATCTGTGTTTACACTGCTGGCAGGACCACCTGTTCTTTTTTGAACAATTATATATATATGTGTGTGTATGTGTGTGTGTGTGTGTATTGCTGCATTTCTGCATTTATTTTTAGCCCTTTCTAAAAACCCCCGACAGGTTTGAAAGATGCTGTGGATTGTGAATGGTGCCTGGCGGCATTGCTCACATTGACGGTTGTCAGAATTTCCATGATAAATCTCTGCTTTGAAAGGCTTATAACTCATCCTTCTATTCTTGGTCCTGCAACTCTCATATTGTGGTAAAAAAACCCCTTTTTTAAAAACTGCATTTTCCCCACAGGTTTGCGAAAATCAGTTTTGTTGGCCTAAACCAGAGCTTTTTCAAAGCAGACGTTGAGTCTTGTCACTTTATTTTTCAGTGCCTAATTGCCAATGTGTGGCAGCTCTCTTTAATATGTTTCATATGGTCAAATGGAAAAACTATTTTGCATATCAGACTGACACAGACACTGATGGTGTAAATCAGTAGGGAGCCAACAGCAGTTAGCTCCCCACCACCAGCTATGAGGAAGCACAAAACCAGCTGAATTATGGCAGAGGCTGGGCAGTCTCCAGATGTGGTGTGATATCAGTTGCAGAATTACAGGGTGAAAGCTCCTCATTTCAAGAACTAGCAGAGAAATGAGACGTACCATGTTTTTTTACATTCATAAACAAAGGACATGCATATTGCTATTACGTGCAATCAGCCAGAGAAATCCAGTACAAATCATCAGCTGATAATTTTAATGAAGAAATACATAGTTATCCCTTATTAACTTTATGATTCATACATCCGTAGTGTCTTCCATCCATGCAGTGCAGAACAGCTCACAGTTGTTAGTCTGTACCATTCCCCAGTGAAGTACACACATCATTGTGATTTCTAATGCACACCCAGGAGAGACATTGTTGTGAGGAGATTTAATGATGTGCCCTGGTGATGCTGTGAATCCACGGCAAAACAGAGAACAGCATACAGGAACCCGAGTCGTGCAGCAGTGCTGGAAGGACTGAGCTGCATCTCTTCTGAGAGTTTTTACAGTTTTTGAAAGCTGTTGAAATGTTAACTGCAAATAGTACATTTGTATGCAGATGGTAGGTGCTTATTCAAAACATGAAGGTAATGAACTTGAAACTGGGTCCTGACACACAATGCGAACTGTGGAGGGAGCATGGGGAGCTTGAGCTGAATCAAAGTCAGTGTAATTTCACATGCAGCGTTCAGTAGGCCATTCAAACTCAGATTATCTTTTGGCAGATGGGAATAACACTTATTCCCTGCCTCACCAGGAAGGCTGTGAGGTAGCAAAGTACGTGCAGAAGGCTTTGTATATGCAAGAGCTCAGCTGTTTTTCAAACTGTATTAGTAGCTGTTTGAATGACGGATATGACCTTTCTTTCAGGTCTTGCCTGACAGCTCTGGACCCTCACGGTTACAAAAACACTGCTATTACAAAATGGAAGTAGTCCTGTGTTGCTTTTGTGCGTGTTGCATGGGCACGCACACAGCACCATATCTGTATTTTACTGTAGCTCCAAACACAGAGTTTAAACTTTTTTGTCCTGATTTGTCTCCCTCTGCAACTGATTTTCCTGGGGACACAGAGGGGTTTTTTTGTTCTGGTTCCCCTGTCCACCTCCGGCACTGCATTCCTGTAGGATCTCAGCACCTCCTTAGCAAGGGGCAAGGGCTGCTATATTAATTTTCCAGATGGGAATTTCAGGCAAAGAAAGGCTTGGGTGACTTCTCTGTTGTCGGACACAAAATTTGCTGGAGTAGGAACCTGAGGGCACTCTCCAGAGTTTCAGGCCGGTGCCTGAGCTGCTTGTCCAGACTCAGTGTTATCTTTTGTTGCCATTCTGATCCCATCTGGCTGTCAGCTGTACCAGCCAGTGCTCCGTGGGTATTTATGCTGCTGCCAGTTCTCATGTCTCAATTGGGAGTCATTTAATGCGGGTGACTGAGATTCCTTGAGAGGAGGAATTTGAAGTATCCCAGACAATGGTATGGTTAACATTGGTTTTGTCGTAAGACTGTTTTTTAGTATTTATTTTAAGGATTGTTGAGACACATGAGTTTTTCTAGGGCTTTAGTATTTGTGGTTTCAGCCATGAAAAAGGGTCAGAGGCAAAACAGTCTTGATATTGGAGTTTAATATCCTTCCCTTGTAAAATAGTAGAATAAATGGGAAGAGAAATGTATGATTTAAAACCTTCAGTGATTGTGAGATCATAAGAAAGGGACACCACAACGTTTTTCATGATGCATTTGGCATTTCTGAAGAAAGATTCCTGGTACAACATGACTGCAAGTCAACAAAGTCAACCATTGAATAGGGAAGAGAATGGGGCATGTCTCCCTTAGTAAAAAACTTTATTACATGTTCTCTTATTCTCAATTACCCTAAATTGAAGTGGGGAGCTAATGAATATTGCTAAATGGATTGAAACAAACATCAGCACTGCAGACAAAAAATAGTCATTATGAACTGCAGTGTATCGGCCACAGTGAATTTTTCACAGATTTATAGGTTTTAATGCTGGGGTGACTGGTCTGACTGTCTGCTTAGTGCAGGGGAGAGGCCCTTAACCAATAATTTCCGATGGGATCAGTAACTTCTATTAGTACCAGTGCATACCTTTTTAAACCCCATTGCAATAATTAGAAATTACCTCATCCCTAGACTGTGCTTTCCAATTGTTAATTAAAATAATAGTTCTCATTATAAGAGTGCTTCTGTTAGAAGAGCACTTGGTTGTCAGAAATGTTGTCCCCATTGCAAGAACTTGTGTATCAGGATTAAAATGCTTCTCAACTTTGTCTTGGTAAGTGGAATAGAGCAAGGTGTAGACTCCCATTGCAGGCCAGTCTGTGGTGCAGAGGTGCTGGGGGTAACGTTGGAGCTGGTGTTGTGTGCGAGTACAGTGCAGCCAGGCTTGGCTGTATTTGTGTTCCTGGGTCTGCGGTGGTACAGATGTGTGATGCTGTGATGTGATGCGTGTCTGTATGTGCACTGCAGCCTTGCTGCTTGCTTAGAAATGCACATGGGGCAGTGGCAGCCCTGATTTGAGTTGTGGGGAGGAGCGCTTGGGAAAGCTGTAGCCTATTTGCACCACAGGAAGCGGGCCCCCAGATATGCACTAGGAGAGGAAAAGGGCTAAAGTATCTCAGTGTTTTCTGCTTTGACAATCTCCTCAAGCTCTCAGGTACCTCACTGTGTTGGGAGCTGTGATATGCTTGTGTGGTCAGAGATACCCTTCAGGAAACAGTGAGGATTGTTCTGAGTGCTCTTTCATTTAATGAATGTTTTTATTGTTGATTTAGGACTGGGTACTTTAATGAAATTTTCAGAAAGTCCTCAAATTTGGCATTTCTCTGGAAATGTCAGAGATGAAAGGAATCTGGAAGAACTAGAAATATGGAGAGGAAAGGTAACTGTATCCTAAGAAAATACAACACCACAGAGGGAAAAAATAATCCAAAACATAATTTCAGAGGAAAAAAGGTGAGAAAAGAGCTCTCATGATCTGTAAAGGGAAAATGAATTGAGAAAAAGCCCATTTTTCACTGAGATACCAGCAACCACATACGCTTTTGGGTTGACAGTTCATGTTATGCAGTGAAGGTGACAGTAGTATCTGTTATACATGTGTACCTAAGTGCTATCTTGAATCTGGGCTGAAGTGGAAGAAAAGCAAGGTGGGAGCTGAACATGGCTTCATTTGACTACATGATTTAGCAATGGCTAATTTTAGACACTTGTTTCTGAAACGTCTTGCCCGTAGCCTGGCACCCATCAAACTGGTTCTGTAGGAACACTTTTCAACCTCAAATTTTGTTCCCAGGCTGAAGAGCTGGCACAGCATTTACTTAAAAAACAAACCCAAACAAATAGCAGCGAGTTTCTGACCTCAGGCTTGCCTCTCCCTGCTAATCTGATTCCTTTTAAGGGTAGGAGCTGGTGGCTAACATGATTTCTAGTGAAACCCCGTGTGTAGCTGAATATGAGAGTGTTGAGTTTTGCTGGGGCTGCTGTTAAGAATGTCATGTCCTACCAGCCCATATCCAGTTTCTAGAAAAATCGCTTGATGTGTCTTTTGCTTTCTTTATGTTGTCATATAGCTGACCATCGCCGACATGCCTTTTTAAGGTTAGGTTCATGTCCAACGAGAACAAGAAAATTTAACTCTTAGGTCCCTAACAGTTCATTTTGATCTCTAGCTTGTCCCCATCTGTCTTACCCCTTCCCATCTAAATTAACCTTACAATAACAAGAAGCTCCTGCATATGAATAGTAAGTCACAAAACCCAGCTCTGAGTAATCCCTGAGCACCTTCCTGCTGTGATCCAGTCCTGAGAGATGGAGATGTCCTCTCAAAAAATAACAGTGCTCTGCAGGGGGCTTGGTCTTGCTCCTGCAAATGCTGCAGCGGGGCTCTTGCCTCGCTAGAGCTTGTTATGGGCCAGCCAAACAGAGTTTGTAATACAGAAATGAAAAAAGAAAAAAAGTGCCTAATCCACTAATAAGATGTAGCCACCTCAAGGGAGGAAAGTGGATTAATGTAGCAGTCTGACAGGCCTCAGTCCAGAAATAATTTTAAAGGAATATGTAAATATTGCAGGTTTTCTGAGTTTTGTCTCCTGACTTGCTCTGGGGGAATACTTTTTGCCAGCAAACGTGGTATGATTGCTTTATTCATCCAGGGACTGGTGGTTTTGCGTTAATAGGTAGGCTGCGAAGCCCGGCGTGGCAAACTGCCTTAGAGGATGGGGGAGCATGTTTTCTGCTGGTGCTGTAGTGCCTTTATGGTGCTCTGGCTACATTTGTCCTTGGGAAGGGTAGGGGCTTGTGAGGGGGTGATGAAACCCTCTGCGTGAGATCACAAAGTGGTGAAAAACGTTCATGTGTAGAAGCTGCTGACCGACTTGAACCTTCCCATGGGAACTTTGTGAGCAGCCGACAAAGCAGGGTCTTCTGTGCCCCTTATCCACATCCATCCTTCTGTGGGATTCCTGCGTGGGCACTGAGGACTCCCAGCCATGTCTCTGAGGCCGTGCTTAGGGACTAGTGGAAGGGACCTAAAAATGTATTTGAAGTAACCACCATTTCTACCAGCCAGTACATCACGGTTCTCTCAGATGTTTGCTATTACTGTTCTAATACATAACTGCCTTTAAAAGATCTTTTGGTGTGTTTATTGTGTGTGCTCTCCAGTGTAAGTGCATTGTTTAGTTTGTGATTGGCAGGATTGGTCATGCAATATTGTTTGTGCTTCCCGATGGCTGGAGGATCACGCAGCTGCCTCTGGGGTGGATATTGGCCCATATGAATTTAAAATTTAGTTTCAGTGACTGACATTCACTTTCTAAGAACTCTGTTGCCCGTCAAACTCAATTGCTCAAATGTCTGTGGGAAACCAGTGGTGGTATGTGAACATGGTATCAGCAATATAAATTTTAAAAAATATAAACCAATGTTCACTGGAGGAAAAATGAAACATTTCTGCATTATTTGGCCTAGAGTGAATGTTATAAGCTCATTTGATCCTCTTTCTTTTTCTGTCATCACATTTTCATGACAATGTGTTATATATATATATGGTATTACAATTCCTCTGGTCCCTAGAAAGATCTTTAATCATCTAGACCATATACGCAATAACCACTTAAGGCAAAAGCAAAGCTATTAATTTTGCACTTCAAAGTCACAGTTTTTCCTCCTAAAAAGTGTATCTTAAAAAGCTGCCGCTCTGCATCCTCATTCTCAGTCCATCCATACCTCTGCTGCAGCTGGTAACCTAATCACCAAAATGTTGTGCCTTATTCACAAATGTGTGCAAAACCTGGCATCAGCCCTGTCCAGGATCCCCTCCTGTACCCCCTGCTGGGAGGAGGTGCCTAAACCCCTTGGGACAGTTAGACCCTGCTGAGCCCAGGCTCGTAAAGACCTTGGGCATCCCTTTGGCCAGACTGTTGCTGAGAGCCTGCCAAGGGAGCAGCACAGAGGGGCTCCCCTGGGGCCGGCAGTTCCCCTCCTGCCTGTGTGAGTCCCAGGCTTCCCGGGAGAGCTGCTCCTTCACGGCTCCTGCCGATGCTGGCGGTCAGCAGTGCTTGCCATTGCTGCGGGTCAGCCTCTCTGCTACGCTACGCTGACTTTCTGAATTGTGAATTTCTGCATTCTTTGTACTTTGGCCATTTGCAGTCCTGTCAAGCATTTCTATGAACACACAGTGCTTTTATTCTTTGGGGTTTGGATCTTTCTAATTCCTCAGCCTCAGTGATATTTATTTTGTGGAAAAGTGTTTGAGGGGAGATTGTGTAGCCTGGAATCTTTTCACCTGTTCCCTTTTAGCAGTCTGAAATGTTACCAGATTTGAGTTTGCTTCAGTGTTGCCTTGCTCATGTATTCTGAAAGAGGAAACAACTTGCTTGGCCCACATGCTCTAGATCAGCCATTACTTTTAAGTATCTCTTTCACTTTCTCCCTCATTTGTCCCTTAGCCTGCTCAGCTGTCCCACTGTGCTGTTTGGGGAGAGGGATTTACAGACATGACCTTGTCTTGATTCATTACATTGTTAGTTTTGGCATTCTATGTATTTTTAAATATAGCTTTTCCTTTTATAGGATTAAGTATTTCTGTTTTAAGAGCTTGTTGAAACACACGTTTCCCTCCTCTCCTATCTTAGGCTCAGCAGCTGATCAGCACAAGGCTGTAGATCAGAACTGACTTCTGCCTCCTTCAGACACCAGTTAGAGGAGGCGATGCTGAGATGGTTTGAGGTGTGCTGACCAAGAAGATGTCTGGGTCCAGTATTTCTGTTAAATGTTGGTACCAGCTGTCTCTGGAGAATTCACAGCTTTGAGAGGGTGAGCTGACCCAAGCGGGTAAGACTCTGGAGAAAAAAAAGGACAAGAGTAGAATGAAAAGCTCTCACGTTTTCTTTTTTCCCCCCTCAGAACATTGTCTTTGTAATGCTGCCATTTAAAGATTGAGTGCCTATCCAAGGGCTGAATTTAATATATAATGTTGATTTAGGTCACAACTATAAGATTGACCATCCATCCATCTGGTACAAAGCAATAAATACAAAATCTGTCTGAGATGACAGGCCAGCCTCTCTGCTCACTGGCTGAAGTAAATGTGCTCCTATCATGGTGTGATAGCCTGGCTAGCCCTGACAGTGGATTCCTAGAATCACAAGTTTATGGTCTGTCAGCCAGTGCAAACATCCATCCATCAAATATTCCCCACTTGTTATACCTAGAAGTCAGAACCAGGGAGGCATTAAGCAATGAGTGGCAGAGGGAGATTATCTGCTTTTATACATGTACTCTCTAGGCTGGGAGGCAGAGAGCTGGGATGGTTGTACTCCTGTGGTCTCAAAGACCACCAAAACACCACCTGTGAACATGCTTGAATCATAGAGGTCTGAAACGGCATAGAGGAGATCTTTATCCTCATTTTTTGGCTATACCTTGCTCTCCAGCAGAGACTGTAGCTCTGAGTTTTTAAAGTTTGGACTGTTCCTTGTCGTAAACCGAGAAGAGTTTATTAAACAAGGCCTGGGTTAGTGCTTGAGTGCCCCTGTGAAACAGTAATATCACTCAATAGCCAGGTTTTCCAAGGGGAGTGAGAGTGATCCTGACTTACTCATTGCGTATCTCTCCCAGCAAGGTGGCACCCTAAGTGACAGGCATGCTCAGGGCTGTGCACATGCCAGTTAAAAACCTTGGGCCTGCCGGACCAATCTTGCCTTCTTGCTGCATTGTGTGGCTGTGGGTGCTCAGGTGGCATCCTCCTTTCTGGGCTGAAAACCCCCAAACCAAGGCTCCTTGAATCTTAAAGGGTCCCTGCAGTTTCTAACACAGTTAAAGGCCCTTGTCCCAGTGTCCTCATTGAATTCCGGTTTCATTCTTTATGCCCCCTCTCAGGCTCCTTGCTGGGACCCAGTACTTTACTGGTCTCCAGCTTCCCAGCCTGCAGAGTCCCATGGGATGGGAGGTTGTGTGGAGAAAGGAAGGAAGGGCACTTCCTTTGGGTGGACAGGGCGATCCAAGGTCAGAAGGAGGGAGCCTGTGAAAGTCAGAAAGTGGGAACAAGGGATGAATTTCAGAGGAGAGGCATCAGCTGGGGGAAGAAAGGGTTTTCTTTGGGCCAGGCAACTGCATCTTAAGAGAGCAGAGTACCCACAGGAATTCTTTGCAGAAATGGTTAACAGTGGATTCTCAATGTCTCTCAAGACCTTGCTTCTTAAAAAGCCTTTCAGGGCCCTGTTACTGCATGGACAAGCAATCAGATGCTTGGGGGACAGGTTTTGCTACCCTTTTCCTTCTGAGTTGGCCTCACATCTCAGGGTGCAGAGGTGTTCTAGGGGATGCAAGGAGGGAGCGTTTCCATTGCAAGAGGATGGAAGCTCTGCTCTCTGACCAGCTCTTCCCTGGTAATGCAGAGGCAGGCAGGGGAGCTGGAGGGGGTTTCTGTTAGCCAGTCAGTCAATCATTTCTTGATGTTTATTATTTATCCCCCTGGCCAAGCCCTCCCCTCGTCCCTGCCACTCTGGGCGATGGGAATTTTTGTGATCTCTGAGCAGCAGAGGCTGGCAGGCAGCCTGATCGATGCTAGCAGCTCATTCTCAGACACGTGAGAGGAGAAACATCAACAAGGAGAGATGGAGTTAGAACTTTATTAGAAGAAACCTAGGCACAATTGACTAAAATCTCATGTTAAGGAGAGCACGCGGGTCTTTTCAGGATTAAAAAATACACATATATAAAACACCTTACAAACAAAAAATTGGTTTCCCCCCTTCTGTGTGTGAATATGTATGTATGTGTACAGGGAACTGTACCAAAGTTAACTATGTATCAGAAGCAAGGATTCACAATCCCTTTCAGGGGCCCTAAGAGAAGGAATGGCTCAGTCTCCTCATAAGCTTGTCCCCAGCCATTTGCTTATGCAGTCCAAAGTTGGGAAGCTGTGGCCCATATCTGAAAGGGCAGAGTAAAAAACAGGGAGCACCTTAGCTCTGTTTAGCAAATATCTTTAAAAGAGGGATGTCAGCTCTGCAAACGTATCTAGAGTGGGAGATGCCTACAGATTCACCCACCAGATTCACTGTGTGGTGTTGGCTGCTCTGAGAGGCTACTATGGTGGAAAGAGCTGGTCTATGGGTGGTTTCTCACGCCATATGTGCTAGAAGTGGAGTGGAGATGAAGATGACCTGATGGCAGAACGGAGGCTTGCTGCAAGGACAAATATCCTGGCTTGCACTGTCCGGCAGGCTCGAGAGAGCAGCCAAGAGCTGAATGATGTGCAGGACCTGGAGAGGACTCTTGCTCCTTGCAAAAGATGCTGAAGTGTTTTGGTAGGTTAGGGAGAAGACATAGGCCGTACCTCTTCTGCAGATAAACAGAGGATGTTTTTCTCTCAAGTTGGCAGCTGGCAGCACCCTTTCAGCAGCATTCAGGTTGCTTGAAGGATAAGTTTAAAAAGAAGAAAAACCACTTTGTTTCCACATGATAATTCCTCTTTTTTACTAGTAAGATATATGTTTTCACAGGAGAGTCTCTTTCGGTTAATGGATGTCTTGCTTGGAACTGATGACATAAGTATCTTGGGAAAATTCCTTAGTCTTCATCAACTGGTCATCTAAGCGACATCTCCAGGGCCAGTCTACTGTGCTGATTTAGGAGTGAGGAAGGGATTCCAATGTTAGATATGAGGCAGCTGTGCGTGGGGGACCATGGACGTCCTTATTTATGGGAAAGAGTTATATACACAGTGTCAAAAAATTCAAGTAGGATTTATTGTATAGGTAAACTGTATAAAATATGTGTATAGGTATAAAATATGTGGGCTCATGTAGAGAAAGGGAGGGTTAGAAAGAGCGAGAACAAAGCAGGTGAGAAAGTCTTTCTTTCAGAATGCCTACTGGTGTGTTTCTGCTCCTTGCAGGTCAGAGAAGCTTCAGCTCGGTATAATTGCCAAGCTGATGTAGCAAATGTTGAATAGACACCAAAGAAGATGCAAGAGGGTTGAGGCCCAGTCAGTCTGTGGAATACAGTGTTGCAGAGGTTACCTGCTGGGCAGTCTCAGCAGTCTGCTGGCCTGTGCTCTACCAGGCTAAGGACGGCGAGTCTCCAATCCCTGTGGGTCCCGTGATGAAAATATGGCCGAGACCTTCACATCTCGAGACTGGTGCCTCTCTTCAGTGCGTGTCTCCCAGAGGCTGCCCCTGCCTTAAGCTGTGAGAGCTGCTGTCTGCAATGATGTTCACTGAAAAGGAGCAAGAGGGTGTTAAAACAGAGAGAGGTTAGTGGCGAGAGTCTGGAGTCCACTTTGCAGAAGTTTTACTAAGTGCTGAGACGGCTTCTTCTCCTCATCCCTCCTGGAGACCGGTCACACAGACAAATCATCTGACCTTGCCTTGCTGCTGGCACGGCTGGTCTTGCTGAACCGGCGCTTCTCATTGAAGTAGTTCTCGGGGAAGGCAGGTGCTGCACATTCGTTGGCCACCTCCGGACTCTCCATGTAGCTGGACTTAATGAAGGGCCCTTCACCAGCAGCATCCTCCTGGCCGTGGACCCTCTCGGTGGCGAAGTTGGCGGTGTTCTGCTGGGAGGCTGTCTTGTTGCTGAAGGGGATGATGAACTTCCCATTGGGACTTGACAAGCACTGGTTAAAATCTGGTGGAGGAGTGTACATCTGGGCCCTTTCTACTTGTGGGGCGGACTCCAATCTGCCGGGGGCTGTGCTGGGGCTGGGTTTGTAAGACCGGGAGCACCTCTCTTTGGCTTTCTTCCAGCCCAAGTGGTACAACTCGGCCAGACTGAGGAATAGGGAGAGCACTGCCACAGCCAGCATGAAGACGATGAACACGTTCTTCTCTGTGGGACGGGAAACGTAGCAGTTGACAGGGTGGGGGCAAGGAGACCGCTGGCATATATACAGGGTCTCCAGGAAGATCCCGTACAAGACGTACTGTCCCACAATGAAGGCCACTTCCATGGCAGTGCGAATCAAAATGCTGTAGACGTAGGTGTTCAGCAGACTGCCCCTGAGTATGATTTTGCCTCCTGATTCATCCCAGCAAGACAGCTCAGCCTTCTCTGGCACGGGGCACTTCTGCTGGTAGTAAGTGTCACCGCTGTTTTTCATCTCCCGGGCCTCTATTTCTGCCTCCTTCATCTTCCTCTTTTCCTCCATGCGCACTGTGTGCATTGCATGGCCCATGTACACCAGAGATGGGGTGGAGACAAAGATGATCTGGAGGACCCAGAAACGGACGTGGGAGATGGGGAAAGCCTTGTCGTAGCAGACGTTCTCGCAGCCAGGCTGCTGGGTGTCGCACATGAAGTCAGACTGCTCGTCGCCCCAGGAGGACTCAGCTGCTGTACCCAGCACCAGCATCCGGAAGATGAAGAGCACGGTCAACCAGACTTTCCCCACCACTGTGGAGTGTTTGTGGACCTCCTCGAGGAACTCTCCCAGGAAACTCCAGTCCCCCATTTCTGCTCACCAGGACGGGTGAGAAGTCTTGAAGGGAGAATTGGATACAGCCTCTGTGGGAGAAAACAGAACAGAGCGGTTCTAAAGAGGGTTAGAAAATGCCCAACCAGGAATGCATGGAGTGGAAAGGTTTGTTTTTTGTCGAAGGAAATGTTTTCATTTGACCTGAAACCGATCAGGTCTAGCTTGCTGAAAACTTTGTTTCACATCCACTGAAACCAATGTGCTGTTTTTTTTTTTTTTTTTTTTAATTCAGCTACTGAAACAAAAAATGATCTTTTTTTGCATAATCCAACTACAACCTGTTAAACAGGCTGCCAAAACTTTGAGGGCGAGCCAGATTTATTCTTGGTTCAGAAAGTCCTTTCACTACAGTCTGCATATTGCATCCTCTGTGGACCGTGTAGTTAAAGCAGCATTCATTGTCTACAGATTGCGCTCTGGGGAATCCTTAATGGGCTGATCCCCTGGGAGAGAAGACTGGAGTGTACAGCTTGGTCTGAGCGGTGCCTTGGCACTTTCATATGTTGCCTTTCTGTAATACCTGCACTGACACCTGGAACGTGAACTGCTCGCCGCTCCGGGCTTCATTTCTGAGCTCGATGCCACACTGAAAGAAATGCAAAGAAAACCTTCCTGATGCCCACCTGCTCCTTGCCCATCGGTTTTGCTTTGGTTTCCAATGTCACCAGTTGCAAGTGTTTCATTTACAAGTTGCAAATGTTTTGGGGAGTGTAAAGACTTTGGCGAGCTGTGCCAGTCCTGTAAACCTAATCTGCTGCCGCCCTGTCACACCGCTCTGAGAGGGAGCTGCTGCAAAATCTAAATGGTGGATCTTGCTTCCTCCTTTTTTCTTAAGCTCAGACAAAATTCACAGTTCAAAGGACACAGACAAAGAAAAATGCCTTCTTTGAAACACCTCCCAAGAACCAGCAGCTCCTGGGAAGTGCCATTTGGTGGGTGGTCTGATGAGAGGAAAGGTTTGGTGGGCTGGTAGTAAAGTTGTAAAGTGAGGATGGAGGAGAGCCTGCTTCAGTTTTGTTTCTGACTGACAGACGGTTTCTGGCCAAGTCACTTAACCTCACGTATAAAAAGAGAACGATGGATTTAATCCATCTTTTGCGGGGCTCTGTGGGAGTGCTTGAGCACTCATTTGATCCAGTAATACTCACCATACTTACCTTCTCAGGGCACTGCAAAGCTCTCCCTTGTGCATGAGTTAAGGGCTAGGTGCTATAAAGTGTGCAGTATTACCCTGGAGATAATATTCTCCCACAGTCACTCTTTTTGAAAATACCCTTTTAATAAATACATGAAAAAATAATCATCATAATGTAATATTTAAAACACTACACAAGACAAATCCCAAAGCTGTAGGGACCAAATTGTTAACTCTCCTTCTTTATCGTCCCTTGTCTTGTCTTTAAGAGCCAATTATTTTTAGTGTGCAAAGAACGTCTGTGGAGAGTAGACACTATTAAAAGCTGAAAATTTACTGCAGCAATACTGTGTAGGTATCCTGTGAGCAAAAGCTGGAGAGCATAGAGATACGCTTGTTGGGGGAACAATATCCCCTCCTCTGGTTATGTGAATGATATAATTTAATGTAGCCATGCACACGATGATTTATGCCATCACTTGTTTATATGTGGTGTCCATCTGCAAGGATGGATGGGACAAAGATCAAAAGCTGAATCCTTGAACTCCTGGTGCTGCTGAGGGCTGTGTGTGGAAGGGCGAGGGTTGCCCAGGTAGGGAGACAGGGAGGTGACCACTTGCTGCCCCACCGCCTGTCAGCAGCCGTGTGAGGAGGGAGAAGGGGTGTACCAGGAAGCAAAGGATGGGCTTTGGTTCTTTCCTGCTTTGGCAGGCATGCTGCAATCGTGCTGATGTAGATCCTGGTGACTGCTTGGCGGATGCATAAGCTTTCATCTGCTGCCAGCTCAGAACTGGAGGAGCAGTAACACAGAAAATCAGCTACTCTTTCTGTCTCCTCTTGTCTGCACTGGTAAAAAGAGGCAAATGTGTGGGTCTGTCTTACCTCCTGAAATTTCTTTAGTGCACTTACTGCATTCTGGAGAAATTAGCATATGGCTTCATTCTGTGAGCACCAGGGGATTAAATACAGGCTGATAAATCAGTGATGGGAAATATTTACAGACTGTTGCACTGAAATCAGTGTTTTCAATTTTTTTTTTTTTTCCCCAGAGTGCAGACAAGGCAACCAGCTATCTACAGTTCAGTGTACAGGTGCGCCCGACATCAGTATGCCATGGCACAACTGTACATGTGGAATATTCCTTCCCAGGCAGCATGAACAATGGTGGGTGTCCTAATTTTTTCCAGGTGAGTTTATGTTGTTTGCAGGTGCCCCTATTGCTCCTGCTGTTGTTAGCTGACAGCTGCCTTTTCTTGATTCACCTTGCTTGTTAGGGTAAAAATGAACATGGTTCTCCCTGGCTGTGCCAAGGCTGAGTTTTCCTGCCTGCCATGGGCATGTGCAATCACAAACTGAGCACCTCTTCCCATCAGTTCTATCATGTGCAGGTAGTTTGGGGTTTTACTATGGCTTGTTTTCCCTAGGGAAAACTTAGACACTTGCAAATTGTAAAAATCAATGTGTACAGAACACAAAGTGAAGCAAATGTGAGTGCAAGAGGAGTCCAGAAGTAAAAAATGTTAATAGATGTGAGAATAACAGTAATTCATCTGCCTCACATATGCACAAAATTTTCCAAGAGGATGTAAATCAGAAGGAGAGGCTGGCAGCCATGAGGTTTAGGCCACAGATGATAGGGCCATTTCCTCTGCCCTTCCCTGCTGGCTGCTCCCCTGCCCAAGCTGTTTAAAGGAGGGGCTGCCCAGAGATGCCTCCTCATCATCCTGCTACAGCCCCATAGAGAGCTGAGGTGGCTGCTGCAAGGGGTAGGTGGCCACAGGAGAATGGATTTTGGAAACCAAAAGAAGGAGTTTCTCTCCTAGGGCAGTGTTTTTGGCTTAGATGTTTTTTAGTTATTAGCGAGGTTTTTTGCAATGCCAGGCCAAGGGCCTTCTAGAACAACAGAAGAGAGCATCTAGCTCTCTGCTGCCAGCAAGCAAAGAAGGATTGTGTCACCTCCTGACAGCTTTTCCTGGCTATGCAGGACTGCGTCTGATCTAGCCTTTCTCCTCAGGGCTTTACTATTCTTGGGGATTTTCCATATAGTACCCTTTCCTCATTCCCAGACTATTGCTGTCCTCGCATGCTTTGACCTCTCAGTGTGTGAGCATCTGCAGCTTTTTATATTCCCAGTTTGGACTTGGTTGGACAAGTCTTGTCTCATTCTGCTGTGACTCAGCGAAAAACACCTCTGGGTATCTTTGCGGGGTCTCAGCACCTGATAGAAGACTGTCTTGACAGCAGAGTCATGCATATTCATGCAGAGTCCTGGGCTGTGCCACTGCCCGGCCGTGCTTTTGGCTGACAACTTTCTGCTGGATCAACAAAGGAGCTGTGCGCAGTCATAGGATCTTGGCACTGGGAAACGCGTATGTGACAAAGACCAGCGCAGCCTGGCACACACCCAGCGACGTGGCCGTCCCAGCTTAATCATCACCTAGAAGGCTCTTAAAGCTGGGGAAAACTGAGTATCACACTGCAGGCCAGGCGTGGAGACCACTCAGCTCTGGGCTGCCTTGTGACTGCCAAATTCCATGATAAAAATACCCCAGCGGGGATGGCACCTGCTAGTATGTGCGGCTGGCTCGCCAGCCATGGGCTGCTCTCTGCCATTCCTCTTTTGTGCTACCTTTTTCTGCAGGAGGGGAAGTGTCTGTTGCTCTCAGAGCAGTTTAGCCCATCCCCTTGGTGATGCTGCATGCTCTGAAGGACAGGCGACTGTTTCGCATCGCTGCTGCTTGCTCCAGCTGGCACGCTCGTTCTGGTTGGACTTGCCAGGGCTTTGAGGAACAGCTAGGAAATTCACACCAGAGAGCCAGCAGGGCTGTTCCTGTGCAATCATCTTCTTTATATGAGTTTATTTCCCCAGGGGTTGTTAGGAAGAAAGTTTCCCCCTCTTTAGAAGGCAGGCGAGACTATCAGCAGCGATATAAATAGCTGAGCTCGACACTTCACGCTAACTTTTCCCACAAGGAAGGTGACAGGAGGTCGCCATCTCTGCAGGATGTTTCTAAAATAAAGTGGAGAGCCTGATTATAACACTGTTTCTGCTCTGCCTTGCTGGGCTCACCTCTTCCCCTTGGCAGGTCCCAGGGGTGTGTGGAGCGGCTCTCTGAAGAAGGCTCCTTTGTGTGAGGAAAGAGCAGTTCCCGGGGTGGGGAGAAAGTAGCCACTGTATTTTTGCCCAATCTCCATGTGTGATTTGCTCAATTGGATACAGATCTGATAGTTAATCAGATGTCCCAACGAACTCTGAGGCTGAGATGTTTTGAAGAGGCTCATACCCCAGACTGTGTGTGGAGGCCACTCAACAAGTCCATCCCCTCTGAGCCACCAAATGGGGAGGCAGCCGTCTCCTTTAGGTACTGGGCACATAAGAAGTGACAGCCCCGTACAGTGGAGCATCCAGGCAGGAATTGCTTGTGGCTTTCCTTCCTCCAGCTGTGTCACCTCATACCAGGTCCAGGCCAGAGTGTGGCACAACAGCTAGCTAACCCTACAGGGGATGCGGGCAGAGATTTTTTTTCCCCTGTGTTGACCACTGCCAGGCTGCAGCCAGACCTGAGTGTTCCCTGCACTGCAAAACTTGACCGCTCACACCTGTAGTCACTTAGGAAGGACACTTTCAGCTCTGCACTGGAGGTTAGTAAATGCTGCTTTGCTATAGAGCTGTACCTTCACTTGAGGATCTCCAGCCCCCTGTTAGCAGTAGTCCAGCCTCACAGCATCAATGCACTGCAAATGCAGCCATCTTTATCTTGCAGTTAGTGATCACTGGGGTACAGAAGGAGCAAACTGCTTGTTCAAGGTCACTGTGTCAGTGGCAGTCTGGGGACAGAGCTCAGGGGCTGTCACTTGCAAACTTGTGTCCTTTTTTTCTGTCCTCTTAGACTTGCTCATAGTGATGCAACGCTGCTGCTTCTACAGACCGTAGCCCTTGTCTCCTGTGCCCCAGGACAGTACTGTCTTGGTCACCTGAAAGAAATCCCTCTTGTGCTACTCTTCTACAGCAGGTACACCTGGCAGAGCCAGAGGTTCTCTTTTGGAGGGTTTTTTTTGTGCTTTTCTAAGATATGAACATCTTGTTATTTCTGGCAGAGCCTGCAGCTGCTGTCAGTGCCCAAGAGGCAGAAGCCGCCTTTTCAGTGTACATATGCAGTGCTCCTTTGTTGCCAGGACCTGGTCAGGAAGCATTTTGGGGGCGTATGGCTTACAACATTAAAAGATGAATAAAGTTAGAAATGTACTGTCCAGCATGGGTGTTGATGCTTTGAATTCCAGAAGCTTTTCAGAGCTTTGTGACATAGATCAATGCTAAAGCCCACCTCAGCATGTACCTTTTTGTTCACTGTTTACTGATGTTGGCTCCTTCATATGTATATACAATAGACAAGCAGTGACTCGTTAGGCATTGTTGTCCAAGCACCATCCCTCTGGCTTCATATGTGCATGCATGTACTTATAATTAATTTCTGCCTGAAATAGGCCAGTTGTTTAGTCAAATTTGTAACTCTGATCTGCGCATGGATCTGGACTAAATAGGTTTGTCCTTCTTTATGCTTTATAAAAAAAAAAAGTCTGACATGTTTGCATAGGTTCCTTTCTAGTTCCTTGGGTTCAAAGTCCTGTGCTGAATGAGTATCAGGAAGAGTGACTCTGACTCCAGTGCTTAAATCTCACAGGAGAGGCAGAGCTCCGTGTTAACAGCTCCTGTCCTAGAGGACAGACATCCACTGTTTCTCATCTTTCTGCTCTGATGTTCCTGAGTTCACTGTAATTTCTGGAAGGGTCATGCTGGTATTCAGACCACTGGCCCTGCTTGCAGTTGCAGACAGCTTGTTATTCCTTCATGAGGTATGCTTTCCCCCTCCTCTCCAAATGTGGAAAATCTCAGAGTTCACAAAAAAGAGAGTGGGTGAGAAGATAAGGGAGTTGAATGACCTGTCACCTCCTGAACACACACCCACCCTGATGCACACAGACACACAGACAGAGGGAAATCACTCAACACCTCCAAGTGTGTGCATCAGGAATGTGTTACACACACAGATGACAGTATTATGTAGAATATTTTCATCTGAAGTGATGGTGGAAGCTGAAGACTCCCAGTTAGGTGAATTTTTATTATTTGTTTATCCAGGCCATCTAACGCTATTTTCTCCCCTCCTTGGTGAGGGTCAAATTGTGCTTTCATATATCCAGACATTAGGGCAAAGCTCTGCCTGATGTAGATGCAGGAGATCAAGAACAGAAAAGACCTTGAACTCAGATGAGTCAAGCTAAGCAATGAATTTGTCCCACTGTGTTTGAAAAGGCTGCATCAAATAGTTATGTGATAGTGGTATCCAGGCTTACATTTTGCATGCAGGGAGCACCCTCTAATTCTCTTGTGATCATCTCTGTGTCTTAAAGAAGTGTGGGTCCTTAGAGAGCCCAACAAATACAACAAAACTATACTTGGGATAAATTAAATGAAGGCTCATGTGCTTTTTCCTAGAAAAAAACATAAATTCTGTAATGTAAAAAAAAAAAAAATTCTGTGATGTAAATATTGCAAAGAGGCTAATGGACATTACTCAACTTACTCCTTAACTAACAAGATGAAGAGCATCCAGTTCAGGATTACAGAGCTTGGTGCTCTTTACAGTTTCTTTATCTTTCCAGGGAGAAGCTAACCTATATGAGTTCGCAGCTGATGCTAAACTGGGCAGTGCTGGGTACAGGAGAGAGGACATCCAAACAGAGCAGAGGGAGCTCTGGAAAACAGAAACATGCTGAGAAATTTGGGGACTGCAGAGGTATAGCATATATGAGAGAAACTGATCTTAAGCACTGCTTAGCCGGTGGAGGAGGCTGGTATAAGGAGACGTGGAGGTGATGGCAGGCATCACATTGGGCCCAATATAGCAGAAAAAAACCCATCCATGTCATATTAGGCTGGTTCATAGACTGCATGAGATGCAGTTTGTTACAATGTTGAAATAAAACAAACTGGAGAGGTAGTGGGAGAAGGAGAGGGCTCTTATTCAGACTTTTCCTATCTTTTCTTCCCGCCTCTTCCTCCTGTGTCTCCCTGCCTATCACTTTCCTGTTGCTCTCCTACAGTCAAGCTCCCATCCCAGAGCCCTGCCTCACCTTTTTGGCGATTTTGGCAACTTAACTCTCTACAGCATCCAGACTGCTAACGCTTTCAGCTTTAAAAAGGGAAATTTTCAGTAACTATCTACTTCTGACTTAGTACTACCTCGTCAAATCTCCTTTCTTATTTCTTTCCAAAAATCCATAGGATTCTTTTTGGTACAGCCTCATTGCTGTATCCTTGCCTCAAGTATTTAATTTCTCATTCATGGCAAAGTCTGGCTATAACTTGTGTGTGGATTATTTTATATACTCAGTGTATGTACGTATATGTGCACGTTCCCCCCCCCCCCCCCAAAAAAAAAATAAAAGAACCCCAACAAAAAAACAATAAAAAAAACAATATTAAATTTGCAAAACCCAGCAGTAGGGAGTTAGGAAATGCTGGAGTTACTGTTCTCAGTCATCTTAATTCAATCTCTTTGTGCCTGTGCCTCATAGCTATGAGTCTTTAACCACATCCTCACATTGTCACCTCATTCTTTGCACAGGATGCCTGCCTTGTTCTGTGCCAGCCTGGCTGGGGCTTTCTTGAACAGCAGCTATTCAGTGTTTTGTTTTCTCCTCATTGTTCAGTGGGTGGCCTGTGCCTCATTTACTGTACATTATTCAAGTCCAGTTCTAAAGACAGAATTATTAGTTTCCTCATGGGTTTTCCTATGGCTTTCATCACAACAGTATCTGATTGCTTCACAATTATTAATTTACTTATTATCATTACCACCCAGAGGTGAGGAGATGGTATTAGATCAGCTTTACAGCTGAAGAACTAAGGCAGAGAGAGATTAAGATAAAAAATGTTTATTAATTTTGGAAGCTGTTTGGAGGTGTTGCTAATCTGGGTTGTTTTTTTTTTTTAGTGTACTTAGCACTATATAACGTATGTTCAAAGTAGAGCTTTATCTGGTTAACGCTGGAGTGGGAGAGTTTATCGCTTCCACCAGCTGGACTACATCTAAAAGTCAGACATCCAGAAGATGAGAGACACCACTGAGGGAGCATTTGTGAAGAAATGTGGCTTAAGTAATTTGCCCCATCATGACAGAGAAAATTGGAGTAAGAAGCAAGAATTAACCCCAGTCCTCTTGAATAGCTTTATCTGATTTTAAACTGGAGACGCTTTTTCTCCCATCCCACTATTCCCTCCCTCTTCACCAGACATCCAAATGCAGCTGAAGACCCTGGAGCTCTGCAGCAGTCACCCTCGCCGGACTGCTTTGCTTCCCGAGCGACCCTGTGCCCTGACCAAGGCATCTGTCAGCTTTTCTGCTTCTAAGGGAGAGGAGTTTCATATGGAAATTCTCAACCATTCTCAAGGCATGTCCGTAATGACAAAGATAATGAAGAAAGACAGAAATGTAAGTGTAAACCCCTTAGTTCTTACATTAAAAACCACTGACGCCTCTTTAAAGATACACTAGAGAGACGTAGAAGCATGCACCTCTATGGTCATTGCTTACTGTGTGGCATGAATATTTCTTTGTTTTAGGAAAGAGCTGGCATGCTAGAGTATTGTTCATAGAGATCTCTCTGTTGCTTATCAATAGCCATAAAATTGATTTTTTCCCTCTCTCTATGAATTCTTAGCCCAAAGATTGAAGTTTCTCTGATGCCTCCTGGGAACTATTTCTAATTTTAAGCCTCTGTCCTCATGCGTCATACAATAGCACCCGAGGTGTGGAGCAGTCTCTGAAATGTGCTCCCTAATGACTTGGTATAGTGCTGAATTACTCATTCCTTCTTGTCTATTTTCAATGCTGTGAGATAAGTTAGAAAACAAGGGCAAACGTGCAGAATGTGTGAAATCCGTCTGAAGGTCAGAATGAGAGGCTAGGGTATGAAGCTCTGTATTTTCTGGCAAGGTTCAAATTTTTCATGTGAGAGCCCGAAATACTAAAATATTGTGATAATATATACTGTTGAGTGGAAAAAACCAACAACCCCAAATAGTTATAGTAGCAGGAATACTTAACATAGTTCCCAAGCGACCAGAGCCTGATGAGTATTTTAAACCCTGAAGCCTCAGGAATTCTCCTAAACTACTGTTCTGCTCCCAAGGAGAGGGGTAAGAAAGTTAGAAATCTTCTGCGCTCTTCTCAGAGTAGATTTTGAAAAGACCAGCAAATGCAGAATTGTTTGGCTTTTGGTGCAAATACTGAATACTGTGAGGCTTTTGAATAGCAGTTTAACCCGCTCCTAGCTGCACACACATATGCACACATATATTACATGCATTAAGTTCTTTAGCCTTAAAGGGAGGATCACAGAGGCAGCAGTAGGGAAAAACTCTTGCACATACTGCTTCACCAAGGTATTTTGATAGGTTTATTAGCATGGAGGAAGAGTTCAACAATTAAGGGTCATTCAGCCTGTGACTTTTTTAGCTGAGGTTTGTCCAGAAATCCAGAAATTACATGATCCTCTGATGGTTTTTATGGTACTTCAGGGACAGAGGCACTGCCTCAGTTTACCTGAGTTATTAAAATCAGAGCGCCACAAAGCTCATTAGTCATGACAAATGGTGAGTAAAATGACCCTTTAGGAAATCAAAGGAGTCACCACATATCAGAGGTGGCAATTAGCAGGCAACCTTTACATTCATTGTCATTGCTCCTTTCCAGGTGGATGTGTAGTGGTACTGTGTTTTCAAGCTGAGCTATTCTTTGAAACATGCGGTGGCAATGCTAGAAGTATTAAATTATGGAAATGTAATTGAATAATTATTCCAAGTATAAAAAGGGGAAAAAAGTTAGGAAGGCAAATAAAAAGAAGGAGCAGCTGCTAGTGGGAGAGGGCGTTTGTCCCTCTAGGTCTGCGTGCCTCTCTGCTGAGGCTGCCCTGGGCAGTGTTGGGATGGAGAAGAAAGGCATTCCCCCCGCGGCGCACGCAGTACGGGTGACTGGGAGATACGAGCAAGGCACTTCTCTACATTTGAGTTACGTTCCCAGGCTCCATGTCACACACCAGCCAGGACTCAAGGAAAAGAAACTGCAACGTTTTGAAACCATCCTGCGTGCTTTGGAATATAGGCGGTTCACGCAGACACTTGATAAAGTGTTTATACCCTGAGAGCCTCTCATAGGTAAGAGTTCCCTTCACCACCCTCCCCAGAGCAGCCTGACAGCATGCTGAAATGGGGTCTGACAGAAACTGCAATTTGCACATTATACTGTCTGAGGATCCTTGGGGCTCTTATCCTGCTTTCCTGTACATTGAAACCTATCGGTATCCATGTTCATTGCAGGGAGGTTTCCTTGGCATTTCTGTAGCTGCCTGTGGCAAAAAGAGTTTAATTTTTAAAATGTCCCAAGCCCATCTTGTTGCTTGGGAATGTTTTGAAGAGACATTGAAAGAAAAAGTAAATTTTTAAAGTTATTTTTGGCCATCCATTTTTTCCTGCCTCACCAAGCCCTTCTCTCCCCTCATGTTGCTTTCCCCTTGAGTATAACAGCTTGATCTGCCATCGATGCTTCTGCAGTTTTGTTATTTCCCCCTCATGGTTACTTACCTGATTTCCGGTATCTTGTCTTCTGTCTCCTTTCCTTGCTTTAGTGCTTTTCCTTTCTGTAGTTGACTTGGAGTCCTTGTTCTTCTCAGTTGCTTGGTTTTATTCCTTTAATATGGTTCTCTCTCCCTTCCTCTCTTTTTCTCCACCCCCTTTCTATGTCACTTTCTGTCTTCCCCACTGCCTCTCTGCCTTTCCCCCTCTTCTTTCTTCACCTACTTTTCTTGTCTCTCCCACCCCCTCCAGCTTAATCTTTCTATTTTCAAACCTAGTTTCCTGTTGTTTTTCCTTTAAAGACCATAGATCTCATTCCTCCCTCTCCATTCTCAGCCTCTCCCCGTGCCACCCTCCCCATGCTGACAAGATGCACTCGCTGCCGGCTTCGCGCTGTCCCTTCCACTTGCCGCTACTGCTGTTCCTCACACCTCCTCCCCCAGATAACATGCCATGGTCTAAGCCTTCCTTAAACGAAAAGAGACAGGGTTGTCCCACAGTTACACCAGCCAGACCCTGGGAAGCTTTTTTCCATGCAAGACATCAACGAAGGACATTTTTCTGACTCGCTCAAGCTTAGTCTGGCAAAGCAGAGTTCATGTGGAGCAGGGTCCTCCACCTCTTCAAATAACATAGGACATATTCTGCTGGCTTGGACTGGGGGCCCAGCACAGCTGCAGCTTTGTTCCAGAGGGCACCCAATGCTTCCCAGGAGGGTTTTACAGGCCCCCGTACCGATAAACAGAATAACCTGCCTGTCAAGAGAGGTGTTTTTTGACACACCACCCCACCTCCCGCCACACACACAGTCTGATGCCCGAGCATTTGGGCCTTTCTAAAAAATGCTTTTGGCACATCAAGTATCCGAAGTTCTTGTATTTCACGTACGTGTCAAGTCGAGCCTCTGATTCCTGCACATCAGGCCCCAGAGAGGCGGGTGAATCAGAGATGCCTTCTGGCTTTGATAAAGGCTGGTCTCAAAGAACCAGTGTCAGGAGAGTGAGATTTGCACAGAAGACTCTGCTCCCTGGAGAACTGGCTTGCTGTGCACAAGCTTTGGTGGGTGTCCCTCCAGCAATCCTTCCTGCACTACAGATGTCTCCCATCCAGAACATAATTGCCCAGTGGTCCCTATGCAGCAGCTAGAGTAGATCATGAAGCAAGACTAAAACACAGGGCTGGCCACTCTTCTAATCTAATCCTTGTTCCCCCACTAGTTTAGCGTCCCCTTTAGTCACAAGATTGAAAGCCAGCCTATAGAGGGACAGTGCTGTGCAGAGGCTACCTCTGGTGGCATGTCCTATGTGGACACTCTCACTCTGAGGTTAAGAGTACAACTCCTTTTCAAGAGGGCTGAATCCTCACTGATGGTTAGTGCAGGACATAGAGTGCACAATAAATTTCCATAGCAGCTCAGTTAACTCCTGGTATGGAGAAATCCACAGTAATTTCCCACTTTATTTCTAACTTTATTGAAAGGCCTTCTGTGACTTTAAAGTAAATGGGAATGTTTCTGGAGTTGTTTCTCCCTCTCCTGCCTAGCAGTTGTATACCTGTGATGGAATTTCATGGGAAGGAGAATATCACCGTGTTCTTTTGTCTTTCTGGAGTAATTTCCACAAAGCATTATTATGTAAAGTCCTGTTGATTTTATGCCAGTGAAATTATCAAGGACTTCATCATAGAAGTGCCCAAAAAAAGGTGTTAATAATACAGATCTAGCTCACAGATGGCTTTGGGATAGGCTGGCTAAGGCTTGTCAAGTGTTTCTCATGTGCTATAGAGAGGCAGGTCCTGTGGGTGAGCTATCTGAAATGTAATCCCCTCCCTGCATGGCTGACACTTTGCTGTACACTCAGGCTGATCAGGTCTGATTCTCCCTGCTCACTCCTTTGCGTTTCCTATCCGAGTACTGTTCCTGAGTGGCAGACTCATTTTCCTACAGAGTTAATCTCTGACTCCAGCAGATACAGTCTAGTTCTGTTGAATGAATGAAGGAGGGGAGAAGGTTTCTGTCCAATACATGCATGTGAGGTAACTGTTATGAGCTCTTTTTTTTGGTGGTGGTGGTAACTATTTGAATTTTCATGCACAAAAAGGAAATGAGTGAAGGCAGACAGGGAGGCAAAAGACAGAAAGGTGAGTAGAGATGTTGTATGGATGCCTCAGCCAACCCCTCAATGTGTCACCCCTTCTTTTCCCTACTGCACCCTCTTCAAGGGAAAACAGAGGTGTCATGGCAGCTTCTTCAGCTCCACAGCTAGAGAAATAGCTGTTTTGCGCAGTGGTAGGCTGGGAAGAAGGATTTTCCCTCCCCTCCCCAAGAGACTGCTATGCAAAACTTGTATGACTTGAGTGAGGAGAGCAAGTGGAAGAGAATGCTCCCCCAGACAGTGGGAATGAGGGGAACAGCTGACAACTTGCCATGTGCAGCTTGCTTGCAGGTCTCAGCAGTTTATGATGCTGTGGAACGGATTTTGAAGGAAATGAGAACTAAAGCCAGGAGGTAAGGGGAAAATAGGACAAGATGTACCATCTTTTGATCAAAGGTAAATAGCTTTCTTAGGCTAAGATTTCTGACCCTCTAGGTAAAAGAAACATAGCAGACCTTATCTACCTGGACTTCAGTAAGGCATATGATATGGTGTCCCTGAAGAAGCAAATTAGTGGAGAAGATTCAGCTGAAGAAGACAGAGATTATCAGAGAAATCCTCAAGTGGGTAAGAGACTGACAGAATTGAGACACCAGCTCCCTAATAGGTTGAAGGGAAGTTACCTCTGAGGCTGCTCAAAGATTGCTCTTAGGACTGATCTTTTTAATATGTGTTAATTACCTTGGCACTGAAAGTAGAAATGCTAATGAAATCTGCTGATGAAACAAAGCTGGGACGTATTGTCAGGGCAGAGGTGGATTCCAGCACTAGGAGACTTGAAGGCTCTTTGTGACTGGATTGATCAAGCTGAGGTTAACTGGGAAAGATCTAAGTCACATACTAGGAACTTGTTGCTTAGAGAGTAACAGTAATCTCTCTTAGCAGTTGGGAGTTCCTAGTTGGCAGGACCGACACGGGGAAAGTCCTGGGTGAAGGTCACCAGAGGAGGAGGAACCAGCGATGCTATGTGGGGGTGGAAAAGGCAAGTGAACTTTCAAGACATAGCAGTATTTCCAGTTGCGGTGGGAGAGCTTAATGTTGTCCAAGAGGATGTGAGACCCCACCAGAATAGTGTGTGCAGTGCTGCTCACCCACATTCAAGAAAAATATTCAGCCTGAAACAGGTGCAAAGAAAGGCAACGGGGTGATCAGAGGGACGAAGGGTGTCTCTTGGCCAAGAGTGTGTTTACTTATCAGTCACAGAAGTGACTGTAGAGAGATATTTGAGCTGATTTGAAAATAGATGCAGTACCAGTTTGAGCTTTTCTGCGTTAATTATTTTGCACTGAACTTCATGTGAGTGCAGCTACCCAAAGTAATTAAAACACGGTGTGATGTGCCTGCAGGGTGAATACTATAAGGGAGCTTAGTTAGTTAGTGTGGCAGAACAAAGGTTAAGAGAGGAGAGATTTGCTGCCTGTAAATACTTTCAGGAATTGGGGGTTGGGAAAGTAAGTGCTAGGGAGAGAGGAGCACTACATAAGCTAAAGGACAATGTGGCACAAGAATAAATAGATATAAATTGGCCATGAATGAATTTAGGTTGGAAATCAGAAGGTTTCTAAGCAACAGAGCAGGGAAGGAGGTGCTGGAACAGCATTCTAGTAGCACAAGTGAGGGCGGAAACCTAATGAGATTTAGGACAGAGCTTAGTAAGTTTAGAAAAGGCCATTTGTTTTGTACTTGCCTGTTATTCAAAGGGATTGAACCTGATAAGCCAAGAGGTCCCTTTTTTATTCTATTTCCTGTACTTGCCTTATTGCCTTATCAGAGCGGCTCCCTTTCACACAGAAGCCAGGTAAATCCTGAATAGAGTTTGTGTGATGAGTTTTTCGGCATTGATCCCATGGATATTTAATGGAGGATTCATTCTGTGTCAGGGATTTAAACAAACAAAAAGAGCAGGCCAAGATAATGCATAGAGAAGGTCTGCAAATGTGCAGTAGTATAGATGAGAGCTCACATATGAAAGAGCTTCTTCACATAAAACAGATGTTCTTGGAGCATCTGGCTTTGCTGGAAGGCTGTTTCAAATGTGGATAGATGCTCTCCTGAGATTTTAGAACTTCAAGAGACTGTCTGAAGGGAAAACATCTTCTACTTTCCTGCCATTACTGAGGACTTTTGTGCTTGGGGAGGATATCAGATTTACTGCTTTGGGAAATTTCAGAAAAAACCACCACCCAACAGTGGTTGAGATAGAAATTTCTCGTGTGTATTTCATCTCTGATGCCTGGCCACAGCACTGCACTTATTCTGATTCGTCATATTGTCCCATGCTGGACAGGCACCTCTAGTACCTTCTCTAAAGCACCAATGGATGCTACCTTCCTGGTGAAATATTTTATTTAAAATCCCCATGCGTGGATATGATTGAAAGAGAAGGATGGAGAGGGAAGTTCTCTGTTATACATTAGACCTCTTGAGACAGCTTGGAGGCATCCTCCAGCAGTAGGCAAATTCCCAAGGACAGGCTGGGCCCAAGGGAACAGGAGTAGCATGTGACAATGGGCCTCTGAATGAGGGGGAACAGTTTTATAGTCCCAGTTCCTTATTTAGTAAAAAATCACAACTTATTCCATTATAGATGGGTGTTTTCTCCTTCCCAGCCCAGAGTACCAAACCAGCACAGAGAAAAGAGGAAACAAGAAACAGCAAGGTGTGAAATGTCACTGTGTGTCAGTCTCATTTGCCAGTAAAGTTTTCAGTAAGAGAAACTGGAAGAGGATTTCATCTCACTGAGCAGAAATGACTATCTATCCCAAAGCAAATGCTTAGTTGTCAGCTTTATGTTATTGGAAATAAAGTATGGCACTCTCTCAGCTAGTGCTTCCACTTCTCAACTTTGCAGCATCTCTGAGTAGTTGAGAAGTGCTTTGCAAATGATAATGTAATTACAACTCCTATAAATTCTCTCCTTGCTTTACAGGTGGAGGAACCAAACCACGGAGAGCATAAAGGATTTGTTCAAAGGATCAGCAAGTCATTTCCAAGCAAGGAGTCCTCATCTACTTAGCACCAGACATTCATCTTGTCCTGTACACTTTCAGCTAGATGAATTGCTGCTTTACAAAAATATATGTGTGTATACATATATACATATATATGTTTCCCAAAGTGAGAAGAAAAGAAAGAACAGACCTTTACCTCTTTTTGCTGAGCCTGCACAGGTAGAGGGAGGAGCAGGTGAAGTTGACTGAAGGGTGAGCTTTAGCACAGCCCCTTGGTCTTGCTGGAGCCCACCTCTCTGTCAGTGTTTGGCTCCCAGAAGAGATCCGTGTCGGAGGGAGGACACTCTGGACAGGGTAAGCAAACCCCAGTCAGCTCCCAGGAGCTCAGCCTCCTGCTATGATCTGACACTGGCTCACTGGCTGGAGATTCCCTCGAGCCTGGAGGACCGATGCTGGGGAAGACTAGCTCCCGAGCTGTTCCTGACATGCACTGGCAGCTGTCTGCCTGCTATTCTTTTAAAGAGTCTTCATGGATCAGGATAAAAATGTGATCTTACGCAGGCGGCATTGTAAGCACAACTTGGCTCAAGTTCAGCTCTTCCTCTGGCTCCCAGCTACTCTATTTTTATTGAAGGAATTTGGGGCTATCAGAAAGGAAGTCAAATTGTTTTAGGAAAACAATAGAAAAGCAACTTGAAGTTTATTAGCTTCCTGCCCAGGGCCTGGGACCAACTTGTCAAACTTATTAGAGCGATGGCAGAGCTATTTATTTAAAAGGGCTAGCGACAAGACTCACAATTTCATTCCTGTTTAGGCCTTGGTGAAAACAAAGGAAAGCCATAAAATAATATCTGAAGGGAGCAGATTCCTAACTGGTAAATGGTGCAAGTAAGGTTGGCCTGTGAGCCATTTGTGGTGTTCACCAGTGCAATGGCTTTCGTGGGATTTTGTTATCAAATAAATGCCCGGGCTTGCATTCAGAGGCTAGCCCCATCACCCCAAATTCCTTATTGTGGCTCAAATTTTCAAATGGAAGCCTCACACCTAAGATTACAAATTTGTTTGGAAAAGGCCTTCCTTTAGAGCTACTGAAGGGAGCAAAACAATACGGCAGGTCTGCAGAAGAGCCAGGAATAGAGCCCAGGTGTCCCTGATCCTGTTGGACTGCTGGAGCCCCCCGACTGTAAAAAATATTTATATCCTTCAGAAGCAGCTGCAGTCTGCTTCCCCATTCAGCTACCCCAAAGTAGCAGTGCCATTAAGTCACTGAAAACACGCTGGCATGCGGCTGGTGAGAAGAATGGACAGCCAAACTATTAGAATCACAAGCAGAAAGTGTCTGTGCTGCCTGAGCCTTTCTAAGGAGTTTCATCATTTGCAAGGAAACAAGAAGAGAATAAAACAAGTAACTGAGAAGCATTTACAAACTGTGCTTAATGCAAAGCCATATCCCTTTTTCAGAGGGCTGTCTGCTAACTGAGTGTTTAACCTGCTTCCAGGGAGCATATAGGAAGAACTCACCTCTCCTTTCAACGGTGCAGTAGCAGTCTTTAGAAAGTCAGGCGCTGAGAGGTATTGAGCCCGCAGAGCTATGCACGCAAGCTTTGAACAACTTGGTAACCGCTTTTGAGATGAAAGGAAGAAGAGCCCACCTCAAAAATTCTCTTCCTTCTCCTCATTAGCTTAACTAAGAGCGTGAATGCAAAGCTACAGTTTTCTCTGAGGCCTAGGGCAATAATGCATCTTGTATTGGCAAGTGGTAGAAGATCTTGGTTTATATGTTCCTTTTAATTTATCCAGGTTAGATGCTTATAAGAGGGTCAAAGTGAGTGCATGATCTCTGGAAGGGCCTTAAAAACCGGGTCTTAGACTCGGTAGTTTTAATGTAAATGCAATAATCGCGCATTTATTTAAGCTATTCCTACAGCTTTTAGGTTTCTCTAATTTCTGTCCCTCTATTTCCTTGGTAAACAAATCAGCCAAAGAACCACACAGAGCAGTGCAGCATCCTAGTTCATTACAGTCTGTAGGCGTTTACTTAATTTTAAGTACATTCTTGAGTTGCATTGATTTCAATGAGATTTAATAGCCTGGAAGTTAAGCACCCTACATTGCCAGCCAGCCTAGCTTTGCTGGGGGAATTCCGAGACAGCAGCTAGTCTCAATCTTCTCGATTGAGAAAGATATACTTCTCAATCGCCTCTGCTCTAAGGGATGCCATATGCAAATCACATGATGGTGTTCTGGCAATGGAAAATATTTTATTTGCACTTATTTGGAATCTGTGTCATCTGGACTGGTATCACTTAATTTACACTTTGTTCCAGTAAGCAATGTTTCAAGCCCAAATGTATGCTGTGAGAGTTTTTGTCAGTTGCTCAGAACTCTTGGACTTTCAGTAGTGTCTGAGTCTGGGATCTTGCAAAGACTTGGTCATGTGAGTAACTTGATACAGTTACAGCTTGGGGCCATTCGTGTGGGTAAAGGTCCCTCTGTGTACAAATGTCATAGACTGGAAAACTGTTGTAGATTGTGAAGCTCTTGTTCTTCCTAGAAGCAGGAGCAAATACGGTTGTTCAGAAACTTTCTGCTCAGAAACTAAGTCCAGAGGTTACTAGCCAGCTGGACTCATCGATGCTGCCTCTCACCCCAGAAATTTGTGACATGCTGCCATGTGGTGCCAGTGCCAGCATCCAGTTCCTGGGATGTGCTGTCCTTCCTGTGGTGGGGTTAGATAGCTGTGCTGCTGTGAGATCTCCCAGCTCTAAAGCTTGCAGCTTTAGAAAAAGGCTGCTTAAGCAATACTGCCAGTGTGGAAAGAATCACAGTCACACGTCCCATCATAAAGCAAGCTAGCTTTGCTGTGGGGTAGAAGGACCTCAGCCTACACTATACATTCTCTGCAGGGGGAAGAGAAATCAGGACTTGAATCTGCTCTGAAGGCCAAGATCTCTAGAGCTTTCCCTGGAAGTCAGCTTCAAAGGAAGAAGCAGTAAAAGGATTTGAGGAAAAAGAGACATGTGCTTGGACAGTGGTGAGTGAAACTGAAAAGTACACAGCCTGAGTTATGGGAGGGTTCTCAGATGGTGCTTATTGCTCCCAGCCAGCTTGTTCTCTTTTGTGATGGTCTGAAAGCATTTCAAGACATGACCTCCTGGGTAAAATTAAGAACTTAATTAATTGCACAAATTTATGAGTAATAGTTCTTCCCACCAATTTTGTGATGTGTGTTGGCTGGATTCTGAAGCCTTCTGTGAACAATGCAAATCACAGCAAATGGAGGGGGCAGAAGGACACTGCTGGCCCAAGCAGATTAGAAGGGTACATTTAATAGTAGAAGACCAAATATCCATGCGCTAATCATACGTGTGTGCACCCACACACATGCACGTAGAATAAAATTGTATTTCTTTTGTTGGCAAGAGCTTCCAAATTGACTAACTGCCAGCAACGTTGTGGTGCACAGTGTGCAGGGAAGGTGCTTGGAAAGGGAAGGGGGCTTCCCTTCCCAAAGTGTGCCATGAGGTTGACTTGAGCAGTGCGAGGGAAGCAGACAGCCCTGCTCCTTCTTGCTGCACCTTCTGTGTGGCTGCATAAAGGCAAACAGGCTCACAGGGATGCATTAGGCACCTATACTTGTCAGCCTGGTGTCCTGAGTATTTATTAGAGGAAAGCGTGGAGAAGGTTTGTATCCAGTTTTGCTTTCTGGAAGGGTGAAGGATTTGGTCAATTCAAATCTCCTTAATTGTGTTTCTGGACACCTGGGTTTCCTGGTAAAACACTGGCTGCTTGACTTTTTCTAACAGCCCCCCTGCCCAGAAGAGGTGACAGCCTGCAGAGGAAGCAGGTGTGTGCCTTAGTCACCTACAGCCTCAAAGGCAAGGAAGTGAGTGCCCTGGCTTCTCCGCAGCAGCCAGCCAAGGCCATGCAGAGAGCCACGCTGGCTTGCCAGGTGGCCCCAAGCACAACTCATGTTTAAAGCTACGAGGAGTGGGGAGGAGGCGAGGAAATTCTCTGAGCACTGAAGACCTGCCAATAGCCTAACATAGGGGTCTCCCCACCTAGTTTCCCATTTGATTTCATTTAAATTCTCTCCCCTTTCTCCTAATACATAGCGTGATGCACTCTGCTCCAATCCTAACTGCCGACTGCTCTGTATAAATCTGGGCACTGCATTCTCACTGGGTACTTTGCACACTGTATCTTCTTGTTTTTAACACTAGTGGAGGCAAAGATGATGTGATCATGGGACACCTAGCAGAAAACTATACACAAAATTGCTAGCCTGTACTGAGATGTTTCATTTGTGGGTTGCTGTTTTTTCATCTCTCTGATTTGGTGATTGATAGATAGTATCAAAGTGAACTTGCACTGTGCTAAGACTCCTGTATGAGTTTGTGGAGAAACCTGGTGATGAAATATGACCAGTAAGTGATGTCAGACAGTATTGTGCTTGTTTGCTGATGTTTATTGCTTTCCTTAAAATGGTGGAAAAGGAAGAGATATTTAAACTTCATTGAAACAAGTTGAAGTAGCTATAAATTCATTAGTTTTGAGCTGAATCTTGCAGTTCTATACTCAAATACTGAGTCTGGCTTCTTGGTGAAAAAACTGAAATTTATTTTCCTTAAAAACTACTCCCCACCCCCAATTGAGATATGACAAAAATAGCTATTAAAATAATAACCAATTTTTTTTCCTGGGTAGGGATGATGGGTTTTGGCTTTCTGTGTGTGTGAGAAACAGAGATGCCTAAGCAATGCATGTTAGTAGGATAGATGGTTTTTGCATGTGATACCCACATGATATGATGTGGGGGCTTCCTATAATTATCCTATGCCTCTTGAAGAAGAAAAGTGAATTGGTTCTTTCAGACCAAGAGGAACCCAAGACTGATTTTTTGACAATGCACTCAGTATTTAGGAGTGTTGTCACCAAACCAGGGACACCACAGGATGTGCCCACTGAAAGAGCACTTCAGAATGTGAATGGCAGTGGTTAAAAGCCATGCAAGATTGCTCACAAGCAGCGGAGAATAGGGAAAAGGGAAGCCTTGATGTTGTCTGCTGTTCCCACACTCTTTCCCCACTTTCCTCTCAGGCCAGCTTTGTGAAGAACCGCATTTCTCTCTTAGGGAACGTAACAATTTAACACAGCAGGGAAGAAAGAGGTTTTGCGATGTGCTGCATGAAATGATGCAGTATCGCTCAACTAACATCTGGTAAAACGTTCTTAAATAGCCTCATCTTCCTGCATCAGCATTTCTAACATCAATAATTTTATTGGTAATAATCAGTGAGGTCTGAGATTTGTTGGAGCAGGATGGATGGCTGCATTTGGGGAGAAAATCTAAAGGGCTTTGAAGTATGCTGATAGAAAAATGCTGAGGCAACGTGACAATTACTGAGCTGAGAAATCTGCACTGATTTGCAGTTCCCAATTTGTTTGGAAAACATGAGGAACACTGCCTTGAGAGTAGTTGCTGGTGCTTTAATGCCATCGGATTCCTAAGAGGTGGTGAACTCCCCAAGTGCCACAAGCCAGGGTAAATCTAAACCTGACTTAAACGTTTCTCCTGGAGCTCCCATGGCTGTCCATACTGGTCACAGGAGGTGCTTTCTCTTGCACTCCCTACAGCCCCATCCCAAAAACCTTTGAGAGGAGTTCTTCTCCCATTCCTATCTGATAGGTCAGGGCAAATCCAAGCCAGTCTTCCAGACACATTCTTTCCAATCTAGGTCACACAACTTTCCTTCCACCTGAGCAATCCCTTCCATTTTTCCTCCTCTGCTAAGAACTGTGTGATCATCCTTGCATTAAAAAAGATACCTTGAGAAATGGCTTCATACAGTTAAAAAGAATTATTTTCCACTCTGAAAGGCAGACCCACATGGAAACTCCAGCACAGGGATGACACAAGATTATCTTTCAGCTACCAGACTGATGTGAAATAGTAGTCTGCAGCTGTGTAAGCAAATAGACCAGCATTACAGGAATCCACGCAGAGGTCAGTGGTGATCCGTGGAGTGGTATCTAGACTGCTTTGGGCAGGCAATCTGCTTGGTACTGAACTGGGTGGGAACTCACATTTTGTTTCAAAGCACAACAAAGCTGTGAGATGGTTCAGCTATGAAAAAAGAAGATGAAGCTGAAGAAACTTAATGTGATGCCAACATTATGTGGCCTTGGTAATGGCCAGAGATCTGCAAAGATGGAAGTTTCTGGGCCTCCTGCTTCCGTTAGTTTTCTGCCGTTACCTCCTGTTCTAGTTGCTGAACCCAGCTGGTGATGGTCAGAAATGCACTGCAGCATTTCCAGTTGTTGGAACAGGTGGTGACACAGTAAGTGATATAAGTAATATGGAGAAATTCATTCTGGACTGGGTTGTAAGCTGCAGTGAAGGAGAATGGGGACACAGCAGAGAAAACCCACCACTTGTGTACCTTAAGCCACCTTAAAGCCCTCTGAGCTCTGAGATGCTTTGAGGCTTCTCGCATTACATAGAGCAGCCTCCAAGTTGCTTTGTCTGATAATAGGCTGCCCTCTGAGCTATACCACTCCTCAGCTTTGCCACAATCCAGGATAGACACCTAGTCTGTCTAGTAAAGATGAACTGCTGGGGAAACTGGTGTCAAAAAGGAAGGCTGGTCTTGGCTAATGAAGTTAAAGAACAAGAAGTTCAAACCTCCTGATGTCCCTTCCCACCTGAATTATGCTACGATTGTAAGTTGCTGGGAACAGATGGTCTGTAGGAGGTCAAGGTCAGTGCAACAGCTTCTATAGAGGTAAATCATATCAGTGTTCAGGATTTCTTCAGCATATCAAGAAAAATAGTAAAAGGAGAAGTTATTCATATTACTTCTCAAAAATTCCTCAGATGAAGCTATTTAGAAGGTGAAGTGGCTTGGTTTGAGGAGGAAGCTTTGTTATAGATCATGAGCAAGGAAAAAGAAGGAAAGTACTGAAGTAGTTTGCCAGTCTAACACAGAAAAAAATTAATAAAGGGATGCGTCCCAAAGAATATTGTAACACAGATGCTGTTTAAAATATATAGTAGTGACCTGGGTAGGGACAAGAACATGACCAAATTCACAACTAGCACAAATGTATCTATCTACCTATGTATGTATCTGGTGAGTAATATTATACATTGGCACATACGTCCCATGGCATCAATAACATTCCTAATTTGGGGGGTCAGATTGCTCACTGAGGAAGTCTTCTATGTTTAAAAATACATGTTATTTGCTTTTCTAGGTGCAGATCTGTCAGAGTAGCTTTTTTGTTTTGGTTGCCTGCGTTTTCTTGGTTAGAAAAGTGTATCAACACTTATTTTTATGGCTGGCTTTTCTCAACAAGAAAGATTCCTAAAAAATGGGTACCTACATTCTGGATTTGTTTGCTTCCTCTGGAAGATTGTGCCATGATTTGGACTCCCTTGGCAGAGGATACTTTATCCCCAGGTTTCACATAGACTATCCTTGCCTCTGAGTTCTCGTTCCAGTTAGGAATGATTGTTGAAGTGCTTCATAGATTGACATCTTTCTTTTCATGTGCCAGGGGATTTCTGAGGCAGTCCTTAAGAGCCATCTCTCCTCTTGCCCCATGGGGGTCCTGTGGGGGTTCTAGCCTGGACTCATGTGATGGAGTAAAATGGCCAGGAGACAAAGCACTGAGATAGCAGGTGAAATTCATGAGAGGAGTATGAGCTGCTGCATTGGCAGAAGAAGCATATCGATCTTTAAGTACTCCAGGCTCCTGAGTAAACTCAACTCCTCATAGAAAAAAGTTGTAGGAAGCATTCTTGTGACTACCTCCCTGATAAGAGAGGCATGATCACCCAAATATGGGGCTTCTTGATGCAGGTAGAGGGTCTGGGGTTTGATCAATATGGGGCAAAAAGACAATGTCTTAATACTGATGAGAGACTGCTCTGCTAGTCTTGAGAGCAAATGACATGGCACAGCTTATGTCCATTTGGCTTTCCTCTCCACCCCTCAGATCCCAGAGTGCTTTTGTCCATGCTGCCTTGTGGGAGCGGTTATTCGTCAGGCCAGGACCTGAACCATCCTGGGAGAGCTTCACTGGCCTGGAGAGAAATTGCTGGGGAGCATCCTGGCCACACTGATGATGGTGGGATCATGTTGGAACCTGTGCCTTGGTCCTATTAGTGTGTGTTATAGACGGACCTTCACTGTCTGAGAGCAAGCTGGGTTTGGAAGAGGAAGAAGGTCAGAAAGTAAGCAGTGAAAATATGACCATGCCACTGAGCTCAAGGAGAGAGGAGCTGTACCTTAAATTGCATGCTGCTGCATTTATTGGATTGCTTTTTGGACTGTGGAGTAATGGGTAAGATGATGGATTCCTTTACTCCCGACTGCTCAAATATGTGGATAAGGACATAATTGACATCTTTGCTAAGCTTGTAAGCTGATGCAATAGTTATTTGTTTATCTCTGGATTGATGTGCAGGTTAGTGCTAGAGTTGGGTTTATTTTTGCAGAGCCAAGTAGCTCCAGCCTGCTGTGTCTGTAGTGCCTGTATGGGCTGAGCCAGGCTCTGGGCCTCAGTTTCCCAGTCTGGTGCGCGGCTTGCTCTGTGCTAGGCACTGAGCACAAGCTGGCATGGAGGCAGTATAAATAACCAGTCCTGAGAAAACATGTCCATCATCTTTGAAAAAGAATATTTGTATGCTAACGTGGTTCTTGTAGAAGGGGGGCTATCACCTATTAAAAAACATCTAAGTTTAGCTTGGTTGTCCATTTGGCACAGACTGGAGGAGGAGAATCTTGGCTGAGTCCTGACTGCTTTTAAGCTTTGGGAAGGTGAAAAATGCATGGAAAGAATGAAACTGAAGCACAAAAGCTGCAGAAAAAGTCGGTGCAGTCACGCTATTACCAAACTGTGTATTCTTACACAGACATGTGAAGCCATGTTGCAGAGTGTTTCTAGATGCTGGAGGAAATATCTAGCGTCTACAGAGAGCATGCCCTATGCCTGGAGAGCCACTCTCCAGTGCACTGACCACTTTCATTTGGCATAGCTTTGAAGTCAACTCATATGTTAATGTTTTCCAGTCAGTGCCTGAAGAAATCTCATTTTTTAATTTTATCTTAAAGGTAGGTGAAAACAAAGACCCCCATAGGTATATATAAGGTGGTTACATGTTAGATTCTGTTGCAAATGAACAACAAACCTACCGAGAATATAAAATCAGGACCCAGCAGCTGTTCAGCCCTGAGAAAAGCCAGAAGTATTTTGGCTGGCTGAAAACCTGGTTGGTGGTCACTGTTTGTCCCCCACTCAGTCAATTCAGGTACGTTCAAGTACTGAAGCATGTTGCTTTTTAATGCATTGAGAACTACCAGGAAACCAAAAATTTTGCTTTATTGCTGGCTAGAGCTACCAGGAAGCTGTATAACTGTCAGTCAGTTCATTTGGTAGGGACTTGTGTTGGCTTGTTGGTAGGCTGCAGGCGCCTGGATAGTTTAAGTGGCAAGGATGCACACCACCCTACAGTTGTTTGGTTCGGTTGAATAAGGAGGAGATGCCCTCGCCTACTGACATTATTGTGGTAGGTATTGCAGGCTGGAGCCCAACCTGGCTAGCAAAACCTGCTCAGAAGGAGGGATAAGGACATGGGTGGTGAGCCTATTCTCTGTGCTGTCTGTGCCACACCATTTACAGAACCCAGTCTCACTTGTTTAAAACCAGGGTGGGTATGTCTATAGGAGCAGCCACCAAAGCAGCCACTGGGGCTCAAGGAAAAATTTAAGAATTTTTAGCAGGCAGAGATGTTTTCTTTCTGCACCTCTCTGAACTCACTGGAGCCTGAATACAACTCAGAAGAAATACTGGACTGGGGATGTGCTGCATTGCCTTGGTGTGCTTCAGAGTTGTTAGCAGGGCCTCAGAGATCTCAGAATAAGGCTCTCGGTTTGAATGCATTTCCTTGCCTATCAGATACACCATCTCTGTTTCCCAGAGACCCCTCTACTCAGCTCAGTGATAAAAGCGCTTTTTAACACCAAAGCTGCTGTGTTCCCACGCCTGTTGCTGTCATGAGGGAGGCCAGTCTTAAACAATAGCAGAGGAATAAAGAATAGCCTTGCTAATCGATATCCTGCCTAGACGCTGAGTCAGGTGGCAGCTTGGGCCTCTTTAAAATTCCTGCATTGTTCCTTATTTTTCATTTGACTGGGGTAAATTTTTATCTTTAAGGAAAGAAAACACACGGGACCAACTGTCTCTGCCTCCTCTACTGTTCCCTTCCCACCCTCCCCCACTCACTTTTGTGTCTCTGTCCTGTGGTAGCCTCCAGCAGTGAGGCATATAGATACAATTTGCTAGTTTGGTGTTTGAGTTGGGTGTGATGTGCTGTGGTTAGGACAAGGTGGCAGTGGTCTGAGCAGGGCTCCCTAACTCACATACTTCTGCAGGGCTTTGGAGAACGCAATCTTTCATGCCTACATTTCCACGTGCCTCATATTTATGTGATTGGCTTAAAATGGTCAGAAGGCAAGGCAAGGATGCAGGCACAAGTTCCCAGAAAATTTCCCCATAGATGAATGTTTGGAACCCTGGCAGGATGCTAGGACAGTCTGTATGTGAACAGACATTTGGAAAATTGACAAAAGTGGTATTTGCTTAAACAGACTTCAAGATCCTGTAGCTCAAGCTCTTGAATCCACCTCAGCTGCATTAAAAACGTTTCCAGAATGAGAAGGGGCTGGGGTGGCTTTCTGTAATCTCTGAACCTAACAGGGCCTGTACGATCCTGTGTGGGGGCTTCATTCAGCTCCTGTCATCGTTGAGCCTCACCCCAGGGCTGCTCTCACCAGCCTGGACTGGGGGGAGGCTGTGGCTCTGCTCCTTCCCCTAGCCATGAGCCCTGCAGAGGAGAAAGGTCAGAGATGCCCCCAGGATTTTCCTCAAGGCTGGGGGTGTTCCTGGGAAATCTTTGTGGCTCTTTGGCACTGCTTGCCTCCTGCTAAAAGGCCTCAGCAGAGGGGAAAAGCGTGGTCCTCACTGTGCTGCTGGCCAGGAACTCTCAGAGCTGGAAAGGGAACTGGTAAGGGTTACATCTGCATGTGTAGATACGAGATAAGAGCTGACCTACCCTTCACCCCAAGCTGAACTCCCTGAAGCTCAAACAAGGTAAGGTGACTGCTTGAGAAAATGCTGGGGGGCAGCCTGCCAGACCGGCAAACTTGCTGCTCTTGCCCGGGAGCAGACATTGAATGACCATCCATGAGGTACTTGCTAGGTCCGTGAGGAGCTTGCTAGGTCCCTGGCTAAAATGCTTGAGGACTGGTGACACAAGGAATCAGGAGATGAGGGTGCCGGTCAGGAGCCAGGGCAAGGCCAGCCATGCCCCAGGGTGGTGGGTGCTGGGGGCTGTTAGATGTGGCTCCGTGCAGGGGGACACCACACAAGCGTTGCCAAGGCCTTTAAACCCAGCGTGGGGACACCCAGCCCAGCCACAGGGCCCACTGTACCAGAGGCTATTGGTTGAAGGAAACTTCTCAAAATTTTTTTTTTTTTCCTCCTCAGATTTTTTTTTTTCTTTTCCCAAAATGCTGAAGTTCTGGAAGAATTCTGTGTTTCTAGTGGCAAAGGGAGGGAGAAGATTTGCGCGGCAAAGGCTCGTTTCACAGGCTGCAGAGCACCATCAGGCCAGGGTGGAAGCCCAGCTGGTGGCAGGATTGCAGGGGGAGGGATGCTCCACTCGCTCCCACGGGCCTGCTCGTATCTGGAGACAGGGAGGACACAGGGCCCAGCGTTTGTGTCCCCCACGAAGAGGGCACCAGGGGAACCTGGCAGCCACCCCTGCTGCCCTGGCTTGTAGGCTAGAGCAGCTGTGGCTGCTCAGAGCTGCCAAGGAGGTGCTGGCATGTAGGCCCCTGTCTGTCCCTCCCCATGTATACCAGTACACTGTGGGCCCCTCCTGCTCGTTGTTCTCCAGCACCTTTTGGTTAAGGGATTGCATTTTTTCCCCTGGTTGGGGGCAGGGGTGTGTTTAAAAAATAATGTAAAAGAGAAGAATCCAAAGCAGGACAGACCCCTGAGGTTCCCAGCGTGGTACTTGGCAGAGGCACAATCCTGTCTTTAGACAAAGCCTTTGTCCTCTTTGTCCTGAGGGGTGGGGGTGGAGGGAGAAATAGAAATTACAGACAATGGAGAAATCATTTAAAATTAAGCTGAAATAGCATCTACTAAGTATTTGAGCAGGGCCTTTACTGCACATAGCCTGTGACTGTTGCTTTCAGATATCCCTACAGCGACACACATGCAGATATTGTCACAGCCTCTTCCCCCTGTGCAAATATAAGCAGGGCAACATCCACAGCTAAGTGGCCTTAGATGGAGTTCCTGTACTGGAAATGTGGTTCTTCTGGGAAAGAAACATCTCCCTTTAACGATATCCCTGCGTCTTTAAGTCTCCTGGGAGCCTCAGATCTGTTTGGCATAGCATGGGAAGCGGTGCCTGCCAATGCAAGCATGGTATGGTGTGGCAAGGGCTGGCCTGGCCCCGACACCATGTTCTCAGCACTAAACCCTACGTGCCTGCTCTCCTGGGAGTGAGCAGGGAGCTCTGCCTGTGCTGCCTACCGCCTGCAAGGTGCGTCGGTGGGATGTGTTTTTGTATTGAATCTCAAGGAGTAAGGAGAGACTCTTCTTGCCCCTGGTGTCTTTATGAAGACTAGGAAACAGAAAGCATGGCTATCTCAGAAGGTGTTTTCCAGCAAGAACACACCAAGAAGTGACTCTCTCTTCTCTCTTTATAAATGTAAATTCAGGGTGCCAGATGACTGGCAAGATGCAGTTTGCCTAGTTGAATGCTTGGTGCATCTGAACTTTGTACAGGAAGGGCCTCTCAGGAGGTGAACTGAGAATTTCCTTTAGACCTGGGCTTCTGTGCTGAGGCAGCTGGTAAGGACTGCATTGGCATGAGCTGGGAAAGAGGGCAAGTTATGACAATGACACCTGCCCCATGGGAATATAATGGAGTGCTTTATCTCATTGTGATGGTTGTGGGGGTTTGCTGTGTGTCAGGGCCTGTTAGGGGCGTTCTGGTGACTTGGTTGCTCTCCAGAGCAGTGTTGCTTGAGCCACTGAGCCTCAGCTGTGGTAGCTCAGGCAGTGGGAGTATCCTTGGTGTGGATCCTTGTTATGTAGGTTGTAGAGGAGATTCCTGAGTTTCAGGTTTTGAAACACTCTGATCAGTCTGTAGCCACTTAGGATATCTCTGCTGTTGTTATGTGAAGTTGATGGTCACCATGGCAAGGATGGTGCCAGGATGTTTTGGGTCTAACAGCATGTATTGCCCTGTGATGTGGTTAAGCCTACAGCTTGCTGACTGCTTGTGTGGTTCCAGCTCAGGGACTAAGGTTGCACAAAAGAAATAAATTTCTTATGAGCTGCTTCACCTGCCCCTGAAAACTTGGTGGAAAAAGACTTAGGTCCTAATCAAGCTGTTAGTCACAGCAGGTTTCCCAAGCCTTGGGGCTTGCCTGCACATCTCTGTGGGTGTATGCCAGGCATGATGCTGGGGACTGCTCTGCTCCAGGCAGCATGTGCGAACGCTTGCCTGGAAGAGCTGTCACTTCAGAGAGCAGATCTTTCCTCTCTGGGAGGGAACAGTGGGGAGGAACTGAAGCAACCAGGCTACCCCTCCATCAGTGTGTTTGAGCAACAAAAAATCTCTTTAATGCTCACTAGGGAACCTGCGGGGGTTTCATAAGAAAAGATTTGTTCCCTGTGGGCCTGATGCTGTGACAGCTTCCAGGGAAGATGAGCTGGCTGGCTAGGCAGGAGGCTGAGTACTGAAAAGAGAGGGTGAAAGGTGCCGCCTGCCAAAGCAGCAGCTGGTGAGAAGGCGACTGGACTGCACAGCATCAGCACACACATGATCGGTGGAGAAGCGCGAGCCCAGCTTCAATCCTTGTCAATGGCACCTCGTTGACTTTTAACGCTTCCTTATCGTGTCTGCGCTCACCTCGTAGCAGCACCGATAAAATGCCATCACTGGTGTAATCTCCTGAGCAGCTCTGCAGAAAACGTTGCAGAGCATGGGAGGCTGAATTGCCTGCAGCTAGCAACCAGCGTGGGACTCCGGTCCAGAGCAAGGTAACAAAGAAACGACCCTAACCTGAGACAAGGCGCGGGTGGAATAATCTCCTAGGTTTGTGGAGCACCAGGTGTGCTGATATGACTGGCACGGCAGCACATGAGTTTTGTGTTAGAATAGGGGTTCGCAGAAGTTGAGATAGCTGTTACTTTTCAGTACCTAGTGGAGTTGGAAGTGCACGCCATCTGAAGTGATTGCAGTATGTTAGTACCCAGAGCTATGAACAATAGACTTATGATAATGGGAAGGAATGCACAAGGGCTGTTTGTTGTCTTTCTTTTTTTCCAGAAATAACTTATTTCTCTCTCTTGGGGTATTAAGCACCTAAGTAGTTCTTGTACAAATCTTAATTATCACTAAAAGAGGGTATTTTTTTCATCATGCAACTTCTACCTGTAGGCCCATGGCAATTTTCTGACCTGTTTTTAATTTTTTTTTTTTTTTTACAGGCAACCAACTTGCAGTGATACACTTGGGAGAGTCCTTTATGGGTTTGAACTAAGGACACCTGAATACAGAACAAGAAGCAGCTACTGAGCAGGTATGTCATTTCTGGAACCTGTAACTGGTGCCAAACTGGTGTACAGTATTTTGCCACTAGGGGAGAACAACGAAACCTGTCATGGAACTGGCTGGAAAGAAGAATTTTCCTTCTGAGTGAGAAATTTGGATGTTTAAGAATGCATTTTTTCCCTTTCTTAGTGTTTTTTTTTTTTAAAAAAAAAAAAAAGATCCTAGACTTTGTGTCCTTCTTCCTGAATTGGAGAGAAAAGTCATGATGCGAAAATTGCTTCCTGGAGAAAATGTTCTAAAGATTTTATCAAAGAACTTGGGGGTGAAGTCCTTCACTTTTTTCATGGCTGAAGATTTGATTTCAGCTTCACTGCTCCAACTATTTAAAATGATGAAAGGTGAAACAAGGGACTTCTTCAGAGGAAGGAATTATCATGAACAACAGAAACTTCCAGGGAAATCAATTAAAAGTTTCAATTTGATGCTGTTTTACTTTTCCATCTTACTCAGAAAATAGGATTTTGCAGCTCTCAGCATATTTTTTGCTTCTTGACCTATAGCTCTGCTCTGTACTATGTTATTCATTGAATGTTATTATCCTGTATCTCTTATATAGCACTAGTCTTGTAATCATCCCTGTAATCACTTCCACATGCTGCAAACTTGCAGAATGGAACAAACTCCTTCCGCATTCCCTGTATTCACATTATCTTTGCCAAGTTCTTCCTCTCCAATACTTGCTTGGATACCTTCAAGTTTATTTTCAATATGATAAGCCCAAAGTTGTTCTCACAGAAATATCTAGTGTTGCCCCAGCCATCTTTAGGAACCTCTTATTTTTTTTCCAACTAGCTTTGATCTTTCCTGTCCTTCTGAACTGTTCTCCTGCTCTGCTCTCTTTCTCTTGTTTCTGTCCAACGTCTTGCACTACCATCTCTTTGTTCCAGCATCTACACATTTTGCCATTCTTCCATCAACCCCTACCAACACCTGGAACTCAGTGTGTGGGAAACCCGGGCCTTTTCCCAAGACCATCTCCCTTCATCACACCCAGCACTTCTGCTGTTCTCCCTGACAGTGACATCCAGATTACCACACATTTTACTGCATCCAAGCTCTGTCTTGCATATGGACCTGTCAAATCTCACCAGTTTTCCCTCTAAAAACCTGACTTTTTGTTTACACTGTCTTAGTGAAAAGCTCAGTTGTCCTCGGTTACTGCAGTGGTGCTTGCAGTCCCCAGCCTCCTGCCTCCCAGGTCCTGCTGCCTTACCCTTGGCATTCTTCAGCGTCATATTCCTTCTGTGCCTTCTCCGTCCGGTTTCAGCCTCTCGATGTGGACTCTGTATGTCCCCATTTCATAGCTGTCTGCTATGCCCTCACACTTGCCATCTTCCTGAGTGGTGTTTAACCACTTACTGACTCTTTCTGCATCTGCTTGCTCACCTTTACGCCCCTTTCCAAGCCTTCAAAATTTATTTTCCTGCACTTTAATGTTTTTTTTTTTTTTTTTTTTCCTTGACTCATACCAGGCAGGATCAGGAGCACAACACACAGTAAACACCTAATTCCTCTTAAAATGAATACTGATTATCTGCCCACCTAAGAGTTAGGCAGCTAAATATTGTTAAGGTATTTGTGTACTGGTGTGCCACCTGGCACCTGCTGTTAGCTCTTGAGACCGGTACTTAGATTCCAAACACTGCTGATGCCACCTCACCCTGGAAGTCTGTGCTCTCTGTCAGTAATGTCCCCAAAGTCTGCATTTGGTAACAGCCTGAGGAACTTGATATCTAGTTCTTGCTTCAGTCCACTGAGATCCATAAGCAAGCTGTCCCTCTGGCCATCTCTCTGTCAGGGCCTGAACTTGTACAGGTTTCCAGAGAAGGCATACCAGATTGTAACTGGTGCACAATGCAGGGCTAGTGCAGAAGGTAAGTGTTGTGGCCAGTGTCTAAGACCAGGAGGTAAATGATGAGATTTAACTTCTTGGAGGATGGAAAACAGCACCTAGCCCCCTCATCTCTGAAATCTACTGTTTGTAGAGATGGAGGCAGCTGTAGTGCTGAAGTTTGCTCAGTGGATCAGCAGAGCATATAAAATGAAGTGTATGTAATATTAGGCTAAGCTGTCATGGTGGTAAAAAGTGGGACTGGGCTTCCTTTATGTCCCTCTGGTAATCTGCCCACGTAAGACCAAGACTTATATTTTCACTTTATCTAGCTGTCTGGTCACTGTTCTTTGAAATTTTAAGGAGCTTCCTTGTCAGATTTGAGTGAATTTCATCCTACAATGTGCTCCAGCCTGAAGGGCAGAGCCATTTGCCCAAGACACTTGAGGTCAAATGGAGAAAGTGTTGATCTTCACTTTCTTTTTTTTCCCCACATTCTAGTAAAAGGTCCTAATTAGTGGCCTACTGCACCCCATCACCACTAGCCTGGCTTACTATCTTTTTCTTTCTGGAGTGCTTTTTGACAAAAAAAGCCTGCATTATGTACTTAGACCAGGAAAGACAGCAAGGTGGTGAGTCCCGTTTTGAGATGGATACCCCTGCTACAGATAGGTGTGAGATATTTGCTGCAGACCTAGTGTAGCAGTTCACCATACCAGCAAAAAAGAAAGGAGGAGAAGATAAAGGGAATAGAGAAAATAAAAAGCAGGCCATGGAGATAATGAAAGTGGGGGAGTACTTCTGATATTATAACTCTACCAGACTTAGATGTCTTTAGCTCCTGCTGTGCTTTGCTAAAAATGAGGCTAGTTAGCAGCAGTAGATGTGAATGTAACAACTGACAGGGGAATGAGAGAAGCTATGAGAAATCCATGAATTAAGTAGATTCTCTTACTTTTTTTTTTTTTTTGGTGGAGGGCTTAGAAGTAGCAGTTTTCAAACTGTGGCTTACTGGTTGCTCATGTCAAGTGATTGGGATGCTGTGGAAGGTGAGAGAAGGGTGCAGCAAGCAAGATGCATGATGTGTCTTCAATCAGGAGAAGGAGAGCACTTGGGGAATGGCTTACTGGAACTGCTGAGGGATGATGGTGTAGCTGGGAGGAAAGATGTAGCTTAGGAGTAGATGCTAATGTTGCAGAAATGGGGATGAGGATTCATGTAGCTAAGAATAAATGGGTTTATGGAAAGGATACTGGTGGTTATTTGGTAACCAGAAGCTTAAATGATCAAAGAGTTTAGTAAGCCCTTCTGACTTTGTCTTGCCCTTCCAAAAATATATCACGGCTGTGTGGAAGGTCACCTCCCATCCGTTCTTAGACGTCAATCACCCCCTTCAATATAGGTGGCCTATCACATTGCATAGGCTGGATAAACACTGGGATATATGATAGCACATTTGCTGAGCTGCAGGATCTAAAGGTAAGGTCGATATCTGGAAGGCCAAGATATTTGTGAGGGGAGGCAGGATTCCTGGTCTCTTCAGCTGCTTGCCCTCAAAATGGAAGGAGAAAGCATTTCAAATTCCAAAAGTCTTTTCAGGCTCCAGGCTATAAACAGGCTCTTCCTGTATAAAGCAATAAGGATCTAACAGTAATCAGGAGATGTCTGTTTTTCTGTACAGGCCTAATACTACTGGGATATGTTTTTGTGAGGGGGGTGAAGCCCATCCGTCTGGGGGGACAGAAGTGCCCAGTGCTGCGGGTGTGGATCAACCAATGAGATGGTATTGAAGAGAGAGTCATTGGCTAAAGGAGGAATGAAAGCCCAGTCAAGCTGAAGCAGAGAGACACGGAAGGGGGAAGGAGTCAAAACCAAAAAGAAAGATGGAAAGAGGAAGAAAATAATCAGGGAAAGGTGGGAGAAGTATGGACAGTGTTTTATACAATGGAGAAGTGACCCAATCATTGAATACACTCCAAAATACTGTATTTTTTGAGCTAGCTAGGCTAAGGGCCTCTGTGGGGGAAAGTACACAAATGATGGGTCCCCAAGTCCTACTGCTCTCTCCAAATTCAATGAGTGCAGAATTTATCCCCTAGATAACTGTCCTGCATTTGTCTGGAGGGCCTGTGGCTCTACCGTGGTCTGGATCCTCTGTATCAGATCTCTGAGTAAGTCTGTATTCTCAAAGGTAATGTGAAGGAAGATATGATGAGAGGAATGTATCCGCTATTTTACTTTGCGGATTACAGGGCAAGTGCCATATGCAGTAGTTGTGGATGCTGTTTATCCCCACCTCTCTTGCTAGCTTGGGTGTCTGGATCCATTCTTGGCATGTAGGCTCCTTGTGCTAAAAATCTTCATGGGTCTGTCACCACAGGCCACAGCTATACCTTGGGCTGCAGAGTAAGCAGCGTGCTTGGAAGTGCTTGTAAGACCCTGCACTGTATTTCCTGGTCCTAGTCAAGAGACTAAAGTGAAGGTTACTAAAAGTTTAATATCTAGTAGCACGTTGCAAGGGTTGGTGTTTCCTGACAGCAGTGACTACAGTTTCACCCTCTAACCACATCTCTGCTCCCAATCAGAAACACCAAACCTGAGAAGCCTGGAGTGTGCCAGCTTCCTCTCTGGTGTGTGGTCTGACAGGAATGGGCAAACCACTTGGATCATGCAGGAAACCAAAGTGTCCCTCATAGCTAAAGTGAAATCTTCTAGGAGGTAGGGTGTTCTCACACGAGTCAGCTATGACAGCAGGGGAAAGTGCCTCTCCAGGAAGGATCTGTGTCACTCGGACCCTTTGTTTACACTGAGCAAAGCCACTGGATTTCATACCTTCTCTTACAGTGATCCTACAATAAAATGGGGAAGATGAGACACTCTTGTAGGTACAGACTCTGTCCCAGATGGGAAATCTGCACAATGAGATGCCAGACCCATGAGCCCTTCTCTTCCCTTGGGATGGAATAACCCACCTTTTTTCATCATGAATCCTACCAGCCAAGGGTGTTGCCTCACCTCATTCATTAGCCAGCCAGTGTTGGTATAATTAGGGGTTAAGTAGATAATCTTCAAAAATCCCTTGGAAGTCAGGGAATCCATATATTTGCTTATTTGCAATTTCTGTAATTTGTGTATGGCCCCTGAGGCAACCAGGCATGGGAATGCAATCCCAAATTTGTGTATTTAACAACTGAAAAGAAGATGTGAGAAGAGGTTTGTATTTGCAACAGTATAAAGAAAAGCTTTGACTGTCTAACCTCCTGTTTTACCTTCCCTGTTGCATGCTATGCATCTTCCTGGTGCCTAGTCCTGCAAAAACAGAATTTTAGTGTGCGTTGAGACTAGCTCCTCTGGCACAGGATGAAGTTAAGCATGTGCATAAGCTTGCTTTTGTCCCAGCCAGAGAGGAAGACTACCATTTCTTAATTAGGGGCTCATTAGTGGTAGGCCCTTACAGAAACATGTATCAAATGGTAACTTTACCTTAAAGCACTTACAATCAAATTACGCCAGGTAGACTGAGTCAGGAATAGGTAGTGCTATTATAGTGCTTTTAGAGATTTTTGTTGTTGCTGTTTCTTGCAACATGGACGTTAGAACTTTACAGGAAACATGTCGGTCCTCCAAATGGATGGTGATGTGTAATTGTAAGGGGTAATAAGTACTGTAAAGTTGGTCATTTGTGGCTGTATACTGTTGAACTCTACTATCAATGATCTGAAAGACAGCAAAATAGTCATTGATCAGTAGGAATGACTCAAAAATCAGTAAGCTAGCAAAAAAATACATTACTGCAATAGTCTGGATCACTCAGAAAGATGGGGCCAAGCATAACATTAGCTGCTGTAAGTCACATGTCAAAGAATAAGGAACACAGGCTATGCTTATCAGCTGGCAAGTTTGTCTTGGAAAGCAGTGACAGGGAAGAAGTGGGGGCTGGTGCAGCTCACTGGCTGACGACAAAATTCCGGGATGATGCTGTAGCTGGGGGAACTCATGCAGCTTTCGGTAAATAAGTTCAAGATGAATAGCTCTAGGAGAGGCCGAGCACGTGTGTCATTTAGCACTAACATGGTCACTTCCCATGTACTCTATTTAGTGCTTTTGTTGGTGGTTCCTGGATGGGAGAGGCTTCAGGGACAATGCCCAAGGGTGTTAAAGAATTGGAATCCTGCCTTCCAGTGAAACAGGTCGGAGAGTTGAAGGGAAATGGAAAGCTGAAGGCTAACTTTTTTCAGTGTCTATATATACTTACATGGGGAACAAACTTTCTATGTCTAGCAGACTGAAGTGTAATGAAATCCAAAACCCAGAATTTGAAACTGGGGGAAAAAAAAAAGTCATATGAGAAAAAGCACTATTTTTTAACATTGTCTGTAATTAACCACTAGAAAAACTCACTGAGTGTTGTGGAGGATCCTCCACAGGAGGCTTTTAAATTGTGGCTGGATTCTTGTTAGAAAGTAGACCCTTGCAGAGATGGAAAGGATTTCTGCCAAGTCTTCTGACCCAAGTTTTCAAAGGTGTGGGTCCAGATGATCACAGCAGTCCTTTCTGTCATTACAGACAGAGGTTGGCTCACTGTTGGCAGCTGTGGGGTTGAGAGTTGGAACCTCAGGGCAAGGGCAGAAGGCATCCCCTCTCAAACCAAGGCATTACTCCTTTTCACCCTGCTCTGTGCAAACAGCCTGCAAACAGGCAAACCACATCACTCTCCCTCTTTTAAGTTTCAAATGCTATTGCTCCAGTAAGCAGCATTGCTGCCCCTTCATTTCTGTTTCCCATGTAACCATCTACCCCATTCCCACTCCATGACATTGGTAACCACCTCCACCCCCGAAAGACCACTGAAGATGGTGGAGGTGACCATCAATATTTCAAGGAGGAGCTGTCACCACCCCCACCCTGCCGCCAGCCCCTCATCCCACTGTTCCACTGTCTGTGGTGGCACCCATGGGTCTGGCTGTCTGGTTGTACAGGGTGGGAGAAGTCAGAGTCCCCAGCAGGAATGACCACACACCATCTTCATTGGGAGGAGAGGGCATGGGCTAGATGCAGGCCTCCCACCTGAACTCACAGTGTTTGGTTCGCCTTTTTATTGGATTATGCTGCAGTGATATCCCAAAGTAAATGAGGCTTCATTAGTGTCCACTGACGTGCTCAGTGATAAGAGGTATTAATTTAAAAGCATTGCTTTAATTTTCCACTAGCCAAGCCAAGGCATTCCTTTGCTATGTCTATGGCTTTGTCTTCTTTAAACCTTGAACAGTTATTCTCCTATATTTCTGAGCCAAACAAGAATGAGTTCTTTCCCTCCCCTCCCCTCAATGGACATTTTAATTTTTTTTGTGGAAAAACTCTATGCCCATGATGTCAGGGCTTTGCTTCATTTCTTACCTTATTCCCCACAGATTTAAAGTTTGGCAGAGGCCAAGAGTGTGCATGTGGAAGAGTCGGTGGTGCAACATACCATTAGAAACTTCTGAGAACAGCACTGGAAAGATGAGCGCTGACGCAGATGGAGGTTGGAGCAATGTCAGTAGGCGCCAGCAGAGGCTCTGAGCCTTTGCACACAGCTGGTATGAGCAGGTACTTGCTGTAACTGTACTTCCTAGGAAACACAATGGCCACTTGTGAACCAGCTCTTCCCCAGCACAGTGGAAGAAAGCCAAGCAGGGCAGCGTGTTCCCTGTGGCGCAGGAGGGCTAGCTGGGTGGAGCGTGGCGAGGATGGTAAGAAGGCGAGAGGCTGTGAATGTGACCGCGGAGGCTGCGTAGGGTGGGAAGCTTTTCCTCTTGTGACTTCACCTGGATTGCGTGCCAACCTCAGCACACAATGTTATCACTGCAAGCCAGCACACGGTCGGGATGGCTGTGCTCACACAGTCGGGCCCCAGGAGACTTTCTCCAGTCCTTATGGGTTTTGGCTTAGATGGCTCTCACCAGAAACATGCCATCACCCTGTTCCCTGGGTTTGTTTCCAATGGTACCGGGACTGCCTCTGCTCATGGATGACCTGTGCCACCGAGGTGGATATCTAGTTGTGGGGAGTAAAAGTGAAAGGTTTTGTCAGGAACTGAAACAGAGACCTCTGCTCTACCCCACCCCTCTCTGGCAATCTGCGTTGCTCTTGGCTGTTTCCTTATCTAGGGTTTATTGCTGTGCAAAACAGCTGAGTTAATGACTTTAAAAGAACGCTCATTCCCTGCTGCATGAAGACTTTGCTGCTTGGACAGAAATTCTTCCCAAGAAGGCCGATTCCCTTTCTGTAACAAACACAGCTGTTGAAACCATGAATACTCCTGGACAAACACAGTCCTTAGGGGCTCAGACCCAGTCTGGAGCAGTGGTTTCCATGGGTCAGGGATGTGTTGTTTGTGTGCAACCCTCTTTACTTGTGTCACCGTTAAATATCTTGCCTAAAAGGGAGAGTCAGGCCTGGATCATCAGAAGCACTTGGTATTTTCACAGATCTTCTTCCATGGCAGTCTACAGAAGTTTTATCTGCTCTCTAAGGGATGCAAGCTAGATCCTGCCTCCTTCAAGCTTAAGTTGTGAGCTGTCCTTTGGCACATATGGATTGTGCTCTGGCAGTGTCTTTATTGCTTTGTTTTCTGCTGAGCGTTCTTTGCTGTTCTCATTCTGCTTTGCAGTAATTCTAGTCTTCTCGCTTCACATTTGCTTCTTCCATGGTCTTGCCAGTGTCCTTCAAACTGCTTCCCTTAGATGGATAGCAAAGACAGGCGCTATCTTTCCAGGACTGAGGGATGAGACACTCATAGACAGGACCAGCTTTTGAAATTCATGAGCAAGAATTCTCAGGATGATGCTGTACATCACCACTTGTGACACTGCTTTCTGGGCTACCTCACAGATCATAATTATTTTTGGGAGCTGGACTAGAGATGAGCAGATTTAAGCCCTTAAAATTACATACTAGCAGCCCATGTGTAGATCCAAGATCTCATATGATCAGTACAAAGTGAGAAGACAGTCCTGGGGGGTACCTTCTTCATTCAAGCTGGCAGGTAGTCATTAAAGCAAGCTGACTTTTGTACCAGAAAATAAACACTCTTTTTCTAATTGGCTGAATTAGGGGTCGTGGAGAACACATAATGGTGAGATTTTGACATGACTGTCATGAAGATTGGAGAAAAACCAGGCAGGAGTGAGGTGCTATATGTACACACCTGGCCTCTACGTGTACATCCAAGGATCATGTTAGCCCTATCAAGCACAGTCTTGCGCTGTGAGCTCATGTGCAGCTCCTCAGCTACCCTAAGCTCAGAGTCCTCTGCAGAGTCATGCTTCCCAGGACAGAGTTCCCCACAGCAGAGCTACAGCCGATCTTGTGGGTGTGCAAGACACGACCTTCCTTGTGCTAAAGCAAACCCTTTCTGTGTTTGCCCAACTCACTGCGCCATCAGGAGTGCTCTAGATCAGCAGTCCCCTTTTTCATGATTCGTCCCTCTCCTGGACTTAGTGACATTTGCAAAACGTTTGATGTTTTCTTCCAGGTTATTGACTAAAAATATCGTGATGCCAAACACCCTCCAGGATCTTGGTACAAACATACTATAAACAAAACAATCACTTCTAGTTCTCAATTGCATTTTGGGACCAGTCTGATAGGTCATTTATAGTCTGTTTAATGACTGCTATCTTATTTTTATGTCAAGCAAGCTCTTTAATCAAATTGCCATGTGATAGAAGGGAAACTGCCTTCCAGGATCTTAAGTATATTGTAGCAGCTTTGTTATATTTAACAACTGTATGTGCAATTTCCTCAGAGTAAAGTATTAACACAGTTCAATGGAGTGAATTTTCTATAAACCCGTGTTGATTGCACCTAGTTATATCTCCCTCCTTTTGTTCCTTGTGTTCTGTGTTAGCCACTTCATTATTTAGTTCAGTACTGAGATCCTATCACAGGTCTGTAGTTACCTGTGAGTAATTACAGTTATGAGATAATTATAAAATAATTATGCCCTTCTACATAGTCTTTACAAACTCCCAGACTATGGGTTTTCTTCTCCTCCTGGACTTACTCACTGCACCGAGAAGTACAGAAAAACAACATAAATAGTGCAGAAACATCCTGTGCAGCTTATTTAAAAAAAACCCAAAAAATTTTCAGTGCAAGGTATCCAGTCCTGCTGACTTAAAATGCCTGATTTTAGTAGGTGGTATTTAATTCCTCTGAGATACTACAAGAATAGACATGTCATCAACAATGTCTTCATCATCTACTTTCTTTTTTCCCAGCAATAGGATAGAAGTATTTATTGATTGCATTTTTCTTGTCTGCATTATTATTGAATAATCTAACATTTCCATCTGATAACAGATCAATACCATGATTAAGACTCATTTTGTTCTTAATTTACTTTTAAAAAAATGGCTTTGTCAGTCTTTTTTCCCCTTTCACTTCCATCATCATTTTTTTATAATTCCTATCTTCTAATTTATATTCAGCTTCTCCTCTCTTACTATTTGTTATATGTGTTTTACTTACTTAAAGCCACCTCCATTTCCATTTTAAATCTGGCTATGTTTTTTCAATTACACTATTCTTTCTTTACTGGGGAGCTGTGTATTTTTGGTGCCTAGTAAAAATTTTTAAGCAGTTCTCAATGATTATATTTTGTTATTTAAATAATTTTTTGTGTGTTGATTTAGCCCAGAATTCTACTCAGAGCTGGGAAACAGGAGTTTTTAAAGCGTCATGTCTCTCAAAGCATTGCATTACCACTTTAGACCTTCTTCTGCTTTCATATAACAGTGCAGTTAACTGCGGATCAGTAAACCTGCTATCAGTCTCACGTTTCTACCATCACTTTACCCATCCGGATGAGCTGTGAAATACAGGTTTTGTTCATTTTGGATTTAAGATTTGCAAAATGAAGAAGCTGTTTAGAACATTTAAAAATCCCCAAGGCTGTTTTTGAGTCAACAACATCAACATGTGTGAAACTAAGCAATAACTTATGTTTATTTTTTTTTTGGTTAGTGCTCGAATAACCAGTGCTCCCATATTCCAGTGCTGCTTGATTATCTGTTGCAGACCCAAGTCATCAATCCAGTTACTAGAACACTGACTCACAAATATTGAATATTGTTAATTAGGAAATTATGATTCAAAATCACAAACAAGTGAGCAGGTAATACTTTTTCTCTTTACCCCACTTCTGCCCACTCAGTCTTAGAGCTGCAGCCAGTGATTTTAACATTCAGTCATACAAACCATCCCAGCATCTTTTCCAATGTCTTATAGCTGTAGTCCCCTGGGCAGGCAAAGCCTTGATGAATACAAAATGGAGAGGGATGCCACAATTGTATACAGCTAAAGAGGATGTATTAGAATGGGCTTGACTTCTGTATTGTGCTTCTGCAAAGGAGGGCACACTTTTGAAAGGAAGAGCCAGGGCTGCAGCAGAATGCACCCAGCACTGGCCAGTGGAGCTGATATGCAGCACTGGGATTAGAAACCCACCAACCTGTTGCACCCTGTGCCAAAGCAGGGTGGCCAACAGAAATATTAAGAGTTCATGTCCTTGCTCCAGAGCTTCAAGGACTGGAGAGAAACAGGCCATTAAAATACATACCTGTGTTTTGTAGTAACTGCATTCATAATGAAGGTGTTTATCAATCAGACAAGAATGGGGCCTTGTAGCGCAGGACATGTGGAAGAGTAATCGACAGTTGCTACACCAAGGTGAGACTTGCCATAGGAATAGCTGCTGAAAGTTTTGCCAGGTCTAACTCAGGACAAGGGATCCCCAAAGAGTCTTAACGCTTCTCTTAAAAGGATTCTGATAATGCTTTAAACCATATTGCTGTTAAGAATATCATATTCACTGAGCAGTAACAGGACTTCAAGGGATTGAAGTTTGCTGGAAATAATGAAGAAAAAAAACCCAACCGGTCTCTCCAGCCCTTCAGCCCTACCACCTATGTTTCCTGGCACGTCTGTACATAGATAATCCCTGTCTCCCTCCACCCGGCTGTTTATTAGTTTGAGGCCAGGTTGTCTCAGGGAATGCTGAAGACCTTTGGATGGATGTTTTATCTATGGACGGGTTATCTTCTTGATCAGGAAAAGACAACGACTGGCTCAACAGCTTCCAAGTTCAATAACCTCCTTTTCTTCTTAATAAATTGCTGAGGCATGAGAGGCTTCCGTTCCTTGCTGGCATCTTTTACACTGTGCCCAAAGAAACAATCGTATCAGGCTCAGGAAGGCAAATGACTGAAAGGGCAGGGAAACAGGAACCGTCCCCACGGATGTCCTCCCCAGAGAGGCTGGGAACGTGCTCTGCTGTGGGAAATGGGAAGCTGAGGTCAGCCAAAGTGCACGGCAGGTACGCACATCTCTTGGGACTGGAAGAACAGATAATGGCCTGTTTTGCTGTCCCCATTGCTCCCCTGTCCTGCTTATGAGCTCTCCCGGGCCACCTCCACACCTCACATGCACAGCGCACCTCCACCGCGTCATTCCTCAGTGTGGAAATGAAGGCAGGGAGATAAAGGTGGAGAGTGGGTGGTGACAACGCTCCTGAGAGCCCTGAGCCTACCACTCAGCAAGGCAGGCCCTGGTGGTGTCAGAAGAGCCCAGAAGAAAGGAGAAAGGAGTAGGGAATGAGCCCCCATCAGAAACTGGAAGGCAACAAACCTCATGGACAGTGAAGTAACAGAGGACGTTTCCAGACATACCCACTTGTTCGGATCTTTCAGACGCTTTGCCCTTTCCAGTTCCTTGTGCCTGAGGATATTAAGAGATTGTACAAAAAGTCTTGATAAAACAAACATACGGAGATCCCCTCAAGAGGCGGGGAGATATTATTAGCCCCTCTTTTACTGGCAGGCTTGGAACAATTAATTATTATCAGAAGTATTATCAGGTGCTTGTCACTGCTTTCCCTGGATCCACTTTACATAGTCCAGATTGGCTGTAAGCAATATGTTCCCAAACTGGTCTGATACCTCACAACTCCTGATAGCAGTTAATCCATTTCTCGGAGGAGGATCTCAATAGTAGTGGAAGAGCCATAATCTAGAATATATGCAGAGAGAATTTTGTGTCTATGGACCACCTAAGTATGCAGCATGCCTATATTCTCAGATTTTCTCACTGATGTCCTCCAGCTGATGTGTTCCACCTCCATGTCAGACCAGGAGGTAGGTTCTAGGCAGAGGACAGAGAAAGGGACAGGTAAGAGGAGGGTATATGGGGACCTAGGAAAGGCATATTGTATACGATGGCTCCATAATGCATGTGCTACTCCTTGCCTGCAAGATCTGGGCCCTTTCCCAGTGCACCTCTTCAGAAATAGCATCTGCACTGGCACGAGAACTTAGAATTTCTAACCAGGACACTGTTGTAAAGATCTGCATTTCTAGAAATAGACTGGTCACGTTTTAAGTGAAATCATGCCAATCCATGAAATCATGTGTCTAAAAGAGTCTTCTTCTCTTCCTAGCCCTGTTTGTGCTGCTGCTGCAGTACCATAGCACCTACCTTTGACACATGAGAGTTCATCGCCTTTGCCTTACACATTCTCTGTAAGTTTGGTGCAGTTTTTCTTATTAACCATGCTGTTATTAAAGGGAGAATCAGGTAGGTCAGCTGGCATACATGAGAAATATTTGCTGGAAAAGGGATCCAGATTCAAGTGAAAATACAGATTATGCTAGCAAAAAGAGTGCTTTGTCAACAAAGTGTACACTGACTCTATATGTAAAATCAATGACATAAGTGATCTTTGTCAGTTTAACTCCATCTATTTAACCATTGTTAAATGGTTAAATAAATAGCTATTGTACTATAAAAAAAAAATCATATGCACAATAGATATTACTGCATCACTGCAACTTTCCTGCGTTTGCTTTACCTTAGTTTTATGTCTGCAGAAAAAGTTTAAGAAATGAGGGATGAGAAGAGAAAGGTAGGGTTTAGAAACAACGTTAAGGGGGACACTGTGTCTTCTTTCTCATTCATAGCATCCCTCGGTCTCCCTGGTGCTGTGCAGTGCATGAATGAGAAAACACCGCCCGCTAGTGGTTTAGGCTGCTGGAGCCGGAGAGACTGCTTGGCAGAGGCTGCTCCCTGTTTCTGCTCTGCTGATGCTACTCCAGCAACGGTACTGGGACAAGGTGGGTGGCTCCCACTCCTCCTGCCCTCAGACGAAATCAGCATCTCTGGAAAAGGTCAGCGCTGAACTGAGCGAGAAGAGAGGTTCTTACTGGAAGTGCCATGGGTGGCTCACACCCTGTTTCTCATGTTTAGTGCCAATGTCCAGATGAAACACTCTAAATAAGCTATGGCATTTAATCTTACAGTTACCACAGTAAGAGAACTAATTGGTTGAAATGTGGTTACGATGAGCAAACACCTCTAAATCCACAGCGTGTTCAGAGTCATCACTGAAGTCAAAGAACAAAGCAGTGACCCTCCCGAAGCTTCCCCGAGGACAGCCCTCCTTGCAGGGCGGTGTGGAGATACCTCCGGTAGCCTGGTGTGAGCTAGCACCAGCATGGGAAGCAGCATAGCACCACTGTGCTTCACACTGCCCCCGCTAATTAGCCCCACTCCAGAGGAGATAATTAACTCAAGTGGAATGCTTTGCTGACAGCCAACCTGCTCCCCGACCTGAGCTGGTATCTCTCTAGCTCAGCATTGCACTGGGTGGTGTAGACAACCCGGGATGTCCAGGCTGAGTTTTTAGGGTTGGTGGCAAGACACCTTTTTTTTTTAAAAAAACCCTGAAAATATTTCTCTGAGATTTATCTAGGTCTTTGGCCCTACATAAAACTGTAGAGCCAAAGACCTCAGAAAGCCTCCCTCTCCCCCATGACTGTTTTCCTGCTTATGAGGTAAGATCATCCTTAACAGATGTTTGTTTACCTCTTCATAAAAACCTCCTGTGATTCTACAGCCTCCCCAAGCAGTGTGCTGCAGTGCTTTGCTATTCTTACAGTTGCAAAGTGTTTTTCTAATGTTTAGCTATATCATTTTTATTGCAAATTAAGCTGATTATTTCTTCTTCTACTTCTGGTGAATGTAGAGGACAACTGCTTAGTCTCTCCACCCATTATAACAAATGTTTATGTGCTGGAAGACTGTTATCATGCCTCCCCTCCTGTTGTTCTTTTCCTAGAGAAAACAAACTCAGTTATTTTATCCATTCCTTATAAGTCATGTTTTTTTCCATCTCTTATCATTTTGTTGTTGTTTTGGACCCTCTCCAATTTGTCTACATCTCCTGTAAAATGTAGTGCCTGGAACCGGACACACTGTTCCTGCTGAGAGCTCAGCAGTATTGAGTAAATGCACAAAATAATTGCTTCCTTTGCCTTATACACAAAACTCCCCTTAAAGCATCTCAGAATGAGATTTGTCTTTTTCTGCGGAAATCTCACTTAATAGACTCATATTCTGTCTCACCCCAGCTCTTTCTTTGCTGCACTGCTGCCAAAATGTTTACAGTCTAGTTTGGACCAGCATTTTTGGTGTCTGGGCAGTCATCTTTCCTGAACTGTATCTTGGTGCAGTCACCTCTGCAGAGGGCAGCCCAGCTCTCTAGTGTCTCATGTTCCTCTCAAATTCTGATCACCACAGCCCCCCTGCCTTCAGGAGGGACTGCCGCCCCCCAGCCCAGCTGTCATCCTTCTGGTTTTGTCCTCTAGTCTGCTGTCCAAAGCTTGCAAAGAAATACTGAGCAGCCCTGGAGGCAGAACTTCAGGGACATGGTCCTCCCAGCTGGAAAAGTGAAGCCATGATAATTACCCTTGATTATGGTACTTCAACCTGTGTAGCCTCTGCACGGTGACTTTGCTTGCTGCTCTGGGAGCCTGCGATCTAGGTATTTTCTAAATGCTCACTAAAGTCAAGGTATTTTATATCTACCATTTCCTCCTCATCTACCAGGCCCGTTAGTCAAAGAAGGAAATTAGCCTGGTTTGACAGGATTTGTTCTTCAAAATTCCCTGCTGATTGTTTCTTATCACCTTATTGTCCTTTAGCTACTTATAAATTGATTGTTTTATAATTGGTTCCAGTATCTCTCTAGGTATCACAGCTAGGCTGACTGGCCTGTAATTCCCCAGATCCTCTTATAACAGTAATTTTCAGAGAAGAACTGCGTTTAAGTTAAATAGATATTGAAAGGCATTCCACTTTTGCCCTGCTTATCTTTATTCATTGTCTAGTTTTGTTCCATACCTTAAATTAAAAACATGTTTCCCATAAGTATTTATCCTCTACTTGAGGCTCAGCACAATCCAACCCTGCCTTCAACTCTTCTCCTGTGTTCTTGCCCAAACTTTCCTGTTACTTACGTACTTCCCAAATTTCCCTCCTTCTTGATGCTTTTATCTTTCTCTCTTTCTTTTCTTTATGGTTTGTTTGCAGTTCCCTAGCAAAATATATTCCCCAGCAATTTCTATCCCCCAGTGCCTGGAGGGCTCTGAAGAGAGTCCTGGAAAAATCTGAGAGCTCTGCCCTTAAAATGTGGACAGTGACATTTACCACTCTTGTAGGGACATGGCAAGTTCTGCCTAAAGATTTGCCTGGGGCTAGCTACATTTAAATGATTTCTGAGACCAGTAGGTGGCAGAGAGAAAATGAAATCTGGGAGGCTCTGGTCCTAGTGATCAGACCGATAAATCGCTTTGGCCCCAGGATGGACAAAGACACGTGCTACTAGAAAGCAGGTGTCTGCTAAGTTGGGTAGCATCTAGCAAACAAGAGCATTGGGTAAAGCTCCCAGCTTCTTGCAGGGAGGCTGAATATATCTAGTGTTCAGCTTCAGCCATGAGCATAAGGTTTGTGTGTTCAGCAGAAGAACAGGAAGCATGTGCCACTTTCTAGCTAAGCAGATCAGGAGAAGATAACTTTGTTTGAGGGAGAGGTATCGTTATCCAGGGTTGTGCGCTATATAATTGCACAATCTGCTATCATGCATGAACAGAGCTGTTCAATAGCATGGCCCTGCCTTGTCCTGACATCATGTCTGTGTTGGAAATCCGTTTGGAATGAAAAATCCCACATTCCCCAAGTGACCTCGTAGTCTCTGAGCAAAAGGCTGAGTTGCAGTGGAGACTTCACAGTCTCAGTGGTGCCAGAAATGGGAATTCAGTCACCAGCCTCAAAACAGCTAGGGGATGAGAAGTCAGCAATGAAGCAAACTTCTTTCCAAAGAAAATAACATTTTAAAAATGCAGGAGATGTCCATGGTTCTTTGAAGGCAAGAAAAGTCCCCAAGGCAAGAAAAAGTCACTGAGAGTAACAGTGCTACTCTCATTAGCCACCACAATTTCTAGCACTGTATTTTGGAGATGGAAGTACTCAGCAATTCCACAGATGCCTAACGAGAGCATAAATGCTGGGCCAGGTACACAGGTTAGAAGTGTTGGCCATTATCAGTCTGGCACTGTCAGTGTTGCAGTTCTTTTGCAGGCTCAGTGAACGTCACATGCTGTGTGTGAGGTCCAGTCTTCTAGACCTCTGGTTTTATGGTCTCTACTTCTTTCTATCGCAGCCATTGCTTTCATATTACAAAGGCAGCTCTGACTTCCCTGATGCCTGAGAGAATCAAGTCCCCTTCTTGCTCTTCTTCTTTGCCCCGTCCACTTCATCCTCATCTCAAACAGCACTCCGCTGTGTAGCCCCCGTATAAGAGAAATTCCTCACTGGCCATCTTCATCTTCATTTAGGCCATTTTCTGTGGCCATTTTCTTCAGGGGGAAGAGGCCCTAGTGAGCTGGAGAAAGTGGCCCAGAGCTCAGTGGTGCCTTTTAAAAAGGCATCCAGTTGAAGGGACTGTGTGGTTTTCCCCAAACCAGAAATGTCCAGCAAACTCAGTGTGCCCCATGTTAAAGGCTCTGCACACTAGTGATAGCAAAGAGTCACCCTGATCGTTCAGATGAAGGGAACATATACCCAGTGATCAGTGACTTGAATATAATTTCTGCATCAGCTGCATCTTGCAAGCTGTTCTGCAACTTGCCAGTGTTTGATATTTGGATAGTGTTTGCAAATGGCAGATAGAAGGTTAATGGGAAATGTCTCTGACAGTAGCTGGATGTAATTTAGAGATGGACTACAGCCATGTAGTTACATACCAGATTTGGGGTTTGGCTCATTATATTAGAGAGATAAGGCCCAGAAAGGGATATGCACATTCAGTCAGAGCTGAGTTTTCCAAAAAGACAGTTTCAGTCTGAAAAGGGATGGGCAGTTTAACATCTGAACCATCTGGCCTCTGTGATGCACCAGCTTGCAGGCACTCTTTAAAGGTATTAGCTGCTGGTGGCATCATTTAGTCTTCCCTCTCATTTAGCCCTCCTTCCCTCAGAGGACAATGAGGGTGGCAGTGATGACCAGTCACTCATCTATTAATCCTAATTTATCTCAGTAGCATATAGCAAAACAAAGCAACAAAGGTATTCCTTACTCTTCTTTACTCCTTTTGTTGATCAAACTGCCTTTTCTTATTCACTTCATGTTCTTGGGACTTGTGCCTTCCCTCTGTGTGTCCTCTCTCCAGGAAGAGTGTTCCCATGCTTTATGTAGCACAGGCTGAAAAATGTCACGTATAGACCTCTACTACTTCTCTATTAAGGGACTGATTTATTAAGGTGTTCAGAATATGACCTTCATTCCAACTGCATGCATAGAGATTGATTTTTCTTTTGTGTCTCCAAACTGGTCCCTCTTGCAAAATATGATTCTTTTCCACCTCTCACTCATTCTTTAGCTCTTTCGAAATCCAGTTTGAAAACCATCATCTCTGCCTCCAGTTGTGCTTTGGACTTTGTGGCTATGCAACTCAGTTTAAAAGCTGTTTGGGAAGACAACTGCTGAAATGAGGCCCTCAACTTAGATGGGCACAAATGCCCAGAAACACTGAAGAGAGGCAAATTTTGTGGGCCTCATATTATAATATTTCATTCAAATGCCAGCTTTTCTAGAGACAGAGCATCTCCCAATGCCATTCTGGGGAATTAAATTCAGTGTTGAGTCTGCATAAAGAGAGAGGAGAGCTACTTGCTGCTTCATCACTTTATGAACCTGGTATCTGTACCATTGCTTAGCAGATCTTGCTTCCAGTAATCCTTTCTTTCTTCCAAGCTGAGCATCAAGAGCACATTCTGAGCAATTCATACAGAAAGACTACAAAAATAACACCTCAGAATAAAGTTACATCCTTTGGCTTATAATCAAAACTCACAGGGCAGTTAGCTGTACTTGTGGATGCACTACTGAGCCTGTGATTTTTCTCTTCTGTGGGCTCTCCAGCATTTTTGCAGATGGCTGGGGGGAGGTGAGTGCGCCTGGGGTAACATTCCTGTTTGCTGGGCTGCTGGAATTCGGCTATGCTCCTTAACAAAACAGTTTGTTTTAGGCATTTTTGATGCATGTGCATGTGCACGATGCTTTTGGAGGAAAAACTAAGCAGAACTAAGACACTGAAAGGCGAGGTTGTAAAATTGGTATTTCTCAGCTTTGATTAATATTGACTGATGATCTCATTTTCCCATAGTGCTTCTTTTTCCAGGCAAAAGGTGTTAAAGAGCAGTTCAAAGTATCTGACAATGCCAAATACAGACCCGGTACCTCAGTGACTGCCTGTGCTGGAAATCAGCAATGTGACTTGGCTGTAGGGTAGCTGTAGCTGGATGTAGAGTAACAAATTAATTCAATTAGTTCTGCCACTATCAGAGATGTTGGCACTCCCTTTTTACCTGTCACACCACAACACCTAAAGACTAGTGAGTGGGGACACATGCAGAGCTGTGCTGAACCGCAGCAGAATTGCAGAGATGGTTTGGTCCTTGCTTAACTGTGCAAACTCCCATTTATGCATGTATTAGGTTTTCACTGCCTGGCGCCTGTTCCTCTCCCCCCTCTGCTTTTTCATGTTCAGTGGATTCTCCTCTCTGTGCCTCTGCCTCTCTTTCTCTATTTTTTTCTCCCTATTGTTCCCCACGTCACTAACTGTCACTCACTTCATAAAGCCGTCTGGCTCGGAGCTTAAATATTGCAGGGCAACTAAAACCCACCATCAGAGCCAATTCAGTCATATCTGCTCAGTCGTGCGACAAGATTGGGACTTTTAGGGTAGGGAAGAAGAGAGACAAAAGTTCACTCTTTCCTGCAGAGTGCCAAGAGAGGAGGGGGACACATTTCTTCGGTGGAGCCTTTCACAGTGGCAAGTTGCTTGCTCAACGTCCTTAACCTATACAGTCTTTTTTGCTGGTAGTGTGCTCAGGTTGCAACGTTTGGAAGTGCAGGGTGGGGGTTTGCAACAAGCCCATGTGAGTTAAGAACACGAGTCTGTCAACTCTGAGTGGGCTTAGACAGTCTCCTGCTCTTTCCTCATGTCCGGCAATTTAAGGGACAAGGTGACTGCCTAAATTCATCGCTTGCACCTTTTTTGAGACTTGAGGGGCTGACTGCTTACAGGTGAAATCCTAGACATTTGAACTGGCTGTGCCACTCACCTTCAGTCCACCCAAAATTGCTCCTTGCAGTTGAACTGATTGAGCAACCTCCAACCACTTCACTTGCAGAAAATAGGATGGTCATGGCAGAGTTTTGAAAAAACATGACTAGTTTGGAAGTGATCTCAGGAGGAGTTCAGCCAAATGTAGCAAGCTGCAAGTGAGACATTTGATGGAGTTAGACAGGAAACATTTTTCCTTCTCTTGTACAGTGAGTTTTCCGTATGATAAGGTTTATCACATCTAGAATGTCGCTCTTGCGTGCTGCAGTGGAAATGTTCAAATGGTAGCTGTGGATATCAGCGTGACTCACAAAGAAAGAAAGGGATAGAGTTAACTGCGGTGCCTGGGGGACAATGAAGTTTATATTGTGTGTAGTAGTGTTTTTTACAGAGTTGCACATGATTGGTAACTGTTGGGTATACTTTGCTCTGTGAATTTGCAGAAAGAGAATGTTTAAATCAGTTTAGATAATGTATGTAAACAGCATAATCTTCTGCTAGACTTGTTAATGTAAGTGCTGACATTAACACACTCTTTTACACAACTTTAATGACTGAGAAAGTAGCAATTTTCTTCGGTGATTAAATTATATGTTTGCCGCTTACGCATGCAAGGTGTTTGTGCAAGCTGAGGGACTGCGTTCTGTTCTTTGTTTTCTAACATGGGTGTCTGGGGTTAAAATTTTACAAGGTTTGAAGGCAAGGAAAATGAGTCCATCTTGTTTTAGAAAAATGACATCAGAAGGGTTTTTTTGGTTGAAAATTTGTGAAATTCCCCACAGCCATAGAACTCTCAATATTTTGTGTGTTTGTCTATGTGTGAATATGTACACACAGTAGTTGAAACAGACTGGTATGCGTTGGTGTGTCATAACATATGGCATTACAAATATATCCCAGTGGTATCTGAAGGAGGAGGGAAGTTTAGATACTCAGATTTCCATGCTGTTGACTGTACCTTCTTTTTCTCAGCGCTTGTGTATGTGCGTCTGCATTTAGAAAACTATAGATGGAGGTAGTATCTAAGAGATGAACTTCTGGATCCCTGTGAGCAGCTATTTTATGAGTAATGCTCCCTGTTTCACTTGTCATGGTCAACAAGTCAGTCTTCCTGGATCACTCTAATATTCTGCATTCTTCAGAGACTTCAGACTGCTGCGATGTGTTAAATCAGCCCATCCCAAACAAGTTTCCTCTTTATTTCCCTCATTCATAGATTTTCCCTTGCCTAAAATTATATAGTGGGAAGTTTAGGATATGCAGGATGAAGTCCTGGGCTAGGAATAATTTCTTATCATGCAAAAATAATGACAGATGTAATGTTTGACTTGCATTCCTTGAAAATGGACCAGTTTCTTAGCTTTCCAAAAGAGCATCTACAGCTGGCTTCCAGCTCTGTGTTAGCCTGAGATAGCAGCACTGACATTTTAGAGGGAGAAAATAGTACTTCAGGTCCCAGCTATAGACCTTTGTGTCTTTCTCCAGGTTGGTTCCAATGTCGGTGTGGCAACTGACTTCAGAAGAGGATACTAAGAGTAGCCCCAATAACACCAAATGATGATATTGTATATAATGCATACTATATAGCGAAACTAGTATATATAGTAGTTATTAAGCTTATACAGATTTACTAACATAGTATTAGTGTTGTAATTGCTATTCTTATCTAACAGAGTGTTTTCTAATGTAGAATTAGTATATGCAACCTAGAGAGAATTCAGGTTTGTGTAGGTGAAAGATGGGCACCAATCTGAGATCTGTTTGACCCGTATGCAGTTCTGGTGCAGATGAGCTTGGGTGCTGGAAAGCTTCACTCTCTTTTCTAACCACTGTAGCTGCATGCTGATAAATCTGTTCTACTGTACTGCTGGCGAGTGTTTGTACGTGTACAAAATTTGAGCAGGCTCACGCAACTGAGCGTACAAGGCACCACAGAAGACTCTCACCTGGAAAAGGAGTTAAATATACTCCCTGGCTGAAAAGTAATTGCACATTTAGAGCCAGGGGAGAAAGAATTTAGCAAGCAGTTTGCTCTGGCTTCCCAGCCCTTCTCCTGCTAAGAAATCATTGTGATCAGGCAAATATGCAAGCAAGTAACCTTCCTTCTGTTCTCAAAGCATAATAGGGAAATACTTGCTGGTTAAAAGCAACAAAAGACATCAGTGGGAAAACCTGAAATCTTTTAAATTTAGCATAATTTGTGGTCATTCTCTTTCTTTTTTTCTTTCCTTAGACAGTAAGAAATGGGTGACTGGAGTTTCTTGGGGAACATATTAGAGCAGGTGAATGAGCAATCCACTGTCATCGGGAGAGTTTGGCTCACAGTGCTCTTCATTTTCCGCATCCTGATCCTGGGAACAGCTGCTGAACTAGTGTGGGGAGACGAACAGTCAGACTTTGTGTGCAACACCCAGCAACCTGGTTGCGAGAATGTCTGCTATGATGAGGCCTTCCCCATCTCCCACATCCGGCTCTGGGTCCTGCAGATCATTTTTGTATCCACACCTTCGCTAATGTACTTTGGCCATGCAGTGCACCATGTCCGTATGGAAGAGAAGAGGAGAGAGAGGGAGGAAGCTGAGAGGCGTCAGCAAGCTGAGGTGGATGAAGAGAAGCTGCCCCTGACTCCAAATCAAAACAAAGGCAACAACCCTGATGGAACCAAGAAGTTTCGCCTGGAGGGTACCCTCCTGAGAACCTACATCTTCCACATAATTTTCAAAACCCTCTTTGAGGTGGGATTCATAGTAGGTCAGTACTTCCTGTATGGCTTCCGAATTCTCCCCCTTTACCGCTGTGGACGGTGGCCCTGTCCCAATCTTGTGGACTGTTTTGTCTCCAGGCCCACAGAGAAGACCATCTTTATTATGTTCATGCTGGTGGTGGCTTCCGTGTCCCTCTTCCTCAACCTAGTGGAGATCAGTCACTTGATCCTGAAAAGGATCCGGAGGGCTCTGAGAAGACCAGCGGAGGAACAGCTGGGGGAAGTCCCAGAGAAGCCCCTCCATGCCATCACAGTCCCCTCCATCCCAAAGACCAAAGGCTACAAGCTGCTGGAAGAAGAGAAGCCGGTTTCCCATTATTTCCCTCTCACAGAAGTAGGGGTCGAGCCCACTCCCCTTCCATCAGCCTTCAATGAGTTTGAGGAGAAGATTGGGATGAGACCACTGGAAGATCTCTCCAGGGCATTTGATGAGAGGTTACCATCATATGCACAAGCAAAGGAACCAGAAGAGGAGAAGGTAAGAGCAGAGGAGGAACAAGAAGAGCAGCAGGGACCTCAGAAAGAGCCAGGGGTGAAGAAAGCAGAGGAGGAGGTGATGGCCGATGAAGTGGAAGGGCCTTCAGCACCTGCTGAACTCGCCACTGATATGAGACCCCTCAGCAGGCTAAGTAAAGCCAGCAGCCGGGCAAGGTCAGATGATTTGACTGTATGAAGGTGCAGGATATGGGGAGCACGTGAAAAGGAAAAGGTTGAAGAGAAAAGGAGAGATAGAGAAAGAATCAAAAGATATTTTTAAGCAAAGTGCTAAAATGGCCATTTGAATATTATTTCCTCTTGAGATTCTCAACTGGAAAGGTACTATCATGGTAACTGTGCCTTATTTGCCCTGTATGTCCATTTGAAAAGGAACATTTTCCCTGTATCCACATGCCAGCTCACTCCTTTCAGTAATATCTCCACTGTACACATAACTGATGTCTTTTAAAACCTAACATGGCAGTGAAGCCCAAATGTCACCACTGTGAATGTATTTACTGTGTTCCACTTCCCTCTAGGAATGTGGGGAGGATCGGTCTCTTCAGCCAGCAAGGGGGAAGACTGATCAACTGTATCTAGTATTTCTTTTTCTGTTTCCACCTATGGCATGCTGAGCAGACCTCCCCTTCACAGTTGGCATGGAATTGCAGTTATTTAATTCACAAAGTGAATTCTGTGCTTAGCATCAACACACTAAAATAGTAAGCACTATTTCCCCTCTCTATTCAGAAAGTAAGGGCTAAAATGTCCCAAATTTCTCTGTGAATGCAAATCTGAGTTAGGTAAAAATATTTTGCCTTTGTCAAAAATATTTCTCCTCTTCAAGTGACATTGACAGTGGGCAAGGTTAACAGTAGCTCTCTACTAGGATTTAGCAGATGCCCACAGATGGATTATTTGTTCCCAAGAGGGTCATCCAGCCCCGAGCCTATTTCAGAGCACTGGAAAGAATAAATTCGAGTGATATTTTTCACTTGTAGTCTTGTGACTTAAAGATCTGAAACTTGATTTAGCAAAGCAAGCGTGGGAAGGCTTCTGTGAAAGGAGGAAACAGCTACAGCCCCCAGAGCATGAAACCAAATATAAGCCTTCACAGCATGATCCTGACATGTGCTCAGTTCCTGGAGCTCCCAGACTTACAGGCACTCGGCAAATCTCAGGCAGAGTTGTGAACCTAAACCAGGGGTCTCAGTAACTATGTGACTATTTGAACCTCTAAATACAAAACTGGTTGTTCAAGTTTGAAAAGTCTGATATGATAATAGTCTTCTGACATCCTTTGTTTTTAATTTGACAGACGGGAGCCATCCAGCGGTCTACTTCTCTATTAAATGCCAAAGTCTCAAGTAAAACAAGGCCTTTCAAAAGATGATTTAGACCTTTTGTGCCAACAGGTCTGTACCGAACTCTCAGAGCCTCAGCAAAATCTTTTTTACAAAAGGCAGAAAAGCATGTGCTTGCAAATGTTTAAATGTCTGTGGATTTCTAATTTTAGGACTACAGCAGCACCTTTTGGCTGGGACAGTGCAGCAATGCGTTCAAAAGCTTCAGGTTAACAGTTATGTCCCCCCCAAAACTGAGCCTCATGCCAGAAAAGTGCAGGTATGCACTCTCATCTGCTCTGCTCTGCAAACCTCAGACCCTGCCAGCTCAGCAAATTCTTTCTGCTGGGCTGCAGCCCATCCCATTGTTCCCAGGGCAGGCTCTAATCCAGGTCAGGAAAAAAAAGGTCTTTGGCACAATGCATAAAACTCATCCCGCCGTTAGCTAGAAAAGACCCCCTGCGGTCTCCCATTGTAGCAGGGATGACTCAAAGCCCATGAAAGTCAAATGGGTGTCTGAGCGAGCTCTGGGTAGGCTTGGGCTCACACCTCCAGTCCTGCTGCCCCATGTCCCAGCCCAGGCAGCCACCAGTACAGTCAGTTCTGTCACTCGCTGATCTAACCTGTTTGGTGGAGTTCCCCTGCCTTGTTACACAGCTGCCCCATACGAGCGCAAAGGTGGCTGGACTTCACTGCCGAGTGAAGTAAGCTGTACATATGTAGAAAGTTTGTAGGGTGCATTGGGATTCTTCAGCACCATAGTGGTGCCACTTTTTTTTTTTTTTTTTAACTACACTATTAATCCTTTTGCTCCTCTTGGGCCTGTGTATTTTCCCAAGGTTTGCAGCCTGAGGTCAAAATCTTTGCTCCCTGGACAAAGGCTGTTAGGTTGTCCTTCCTTGTGAAGGAAGAATAGAAGGTACCTCCTCAGTTTTGGGAAGGAATATGACAAAGCAACACATGCGAAGGAACATGCAGAGAGAGAATCTGGAGGCTACCATTTATCCCCTCTCTTAATACTGAAACAGGAGAAGAGTTAACACAAATGAAAGGCAACTGACGAAAGATAATGTTTTTCAGCAGGGAAAGAGTCCACTGTGCCCGATTCAAGATACTAGAATTCAAGAAAGGGCAAAGATTTAGATGAACAGCAAAATCACCACACCTATACTAGATGGGATCTATTACTTTTAATTTTCTTCACAGGAAGAGGTAAGAGAGTTCTAATGGCTCTAAGCCTAAACCAGCCCACCCGTTGGAGGGGGTTGGAAAAACACTTTCCTGTAGGTAAAAAAAAATGTATCTGTAACGGTTCAGTATGAGGTATCTTTCACCTTCCTCAGAGCATCTGACCCTTCCAGATACCAATGGACTAGATGAATCACCCCCACCCTTGTTTACTTCTAATTACTTGACAAGTCCTTTTACATAGAAAGTATTTTAATAACCAACTCTGTTCCTGACCTCTGACATGCATACCTTCATTAGCTCACTGGACTAATTAAGATGAGTGCTTATTCATCAGAGGTATATGGTCACAACATGGCTGTCGGGTGGTCCAGTCTTTAATCATCAGATGTTGAGTATGTCATTCTTTTTCACTGGAGTGCCTCAGTAAAATGGACTATATGCAGTGTGCTCAATGGACACGCTGTAGTTCTTTCACAGCTGCTGCAGGAAAGCTCGTTTCTTCCTCTGGGTCACGACAGCACAATGAAACAAGCCAGCATTTTCCTCCTGCATCCAGTCAACTGCTTGCTGATTTTTTTCCAAGCCAGTTTTCCAGTACCCTGCCAGACTGCTAGCAAATCTGTAGCCACCAAGTACGAGCCACGGCATCAAATCAGCGCTTCTCGGCAAACTGGGCAGGGAACTAACAGTCTGGTCTTCTGGCATTCAGCCTCATCTCTGCAATGAAATCACTGTGGGACTGTCAGCAAGTCATTCTTCCTTCTTGTACAATTGGGAATAATTTTCTACCTCACAAAGACAATGTGAGGCTCGATATATTACGTTAGTAATAGAATGGGAGGTCCTTGGATGGAAGGCCCTACAGATGAGCAAAGGATTATTGCTATTTCTGGATGTGATAACATATAAATGTGTTTTATTCCCTCTCAATGAGACAAATTTAAACATTTATTCAAGAAATTCCTAGTGAAGTTGCATAACAGCCGCAGAGCTGTGGATTCAGTGTATGATCCTACTTGACAAATATTTAAGCAAAACATAGATATAAATGTAAAGAACAGGGAAAATTATCTTCTTGGGAAGGGGGAAGTCACTGGACAATTAGAGCCATGCCTGGATCACTTAAAGGTGTGTGTACCCCCTTGGCTCCCTGTGCAAATAAATTACTAACTGGCTCTCTGCAAGGAGCATAAGTTGCAAGTGTCAAAATCACCAAAGGAGGTGAAAGTAGAAGAGAAAGGTAGTGTCTTAGCTTACAATAGCATGTGGGAGTTGGTGTTCTCTAGTGTCTAGAGCAGTGGACCTAGGATAATAATCTTAGATTTATTTCCAGCTCTGCTTCTGACTTGCTGTGATAATCCCTTTACCTCTCAGTGCCTGTTATCTCCACCTGTAAAATGGGTGTAAGAATTTCCACCTACCTCACAGGGATGTTGTGAGGCTTCCTTAATTCTGTTTGTAAAGTAAGTAGGAATGATCTGATGAAAAGCACTGCTGAAATGCATGGTATCCTTGTTATTTCCTGGCAGAACTGCTAACTTGGTTAATACATGACTCCTTGACCAGAAGGGCGGTACTTTGAAAACGCAAACACTGCATTGCGCTCACAACATCAACACGGATGTGGATTTGCCATGAGTGAAAAAGACTCTATTGATCCCCCACCCCTCTCCCACCTTAGCCTTGGCCTGGCCGTTTGAAGCAGCGGTGACAGTGTGGTTACATGGACCCCTCTTCTCCATCCCCAGCATCCAATCTGGAGCAGCATTTATGCTTAAATAAGACAGTTCCTGGAGGGGGATGCAGGTTGGTGGAGCTCTAACAATTTTAAGGGCCTTGCAAGGCATGCGGGAGAGGGTTGTATAATGCACAATATTGCTGGGCTTCTGTTTTAAGCCAGTTAGTGCAAACTACAAGTTAATTTTCTAGAGTCTCCATGGAAGAGTTTACAATTGCTTATGGCACACAGAAAAAAAGCCACCCTTCATGAATGCAGACCCACAAATTATCATGTTATACTGAGTCTTTCCTCTAAGTGAGATAGATACCAATGATTTCTCAGCACTGAAACACAATGAGGTACAGATTCCTCCTCCTGTAGGAGGGGAGAGATTTGAGGGGATCTCTGCTCCATAGGTCTGTGTGGGCATGAAATCTACTTACTGAGGGAGGAAAGTCCAGTCTCTCCTGCCACTCAGTAACTCACTGACTGTGCAGTTTTACATTTAAAGAGCGGCTGTGTCACACAATGCTGAAAAAAAAAAGTGGCAGTTTGCTGTTTTGTATAGAAAATGGCTTTTCAGGCTGACAACTGAAAAGTAATCCTAGCCTAGGCATAGTTTTGTTTAGTAAAGACAGGAACATCCATGAGAACTAGACTAAAGCCTTCCTATAAGCCCGAGGCAGTTGTGATAAAACGGTATATGGTGCCAGATTTCCTGAGGGCCAGGGCTGGATAAGCGTGCCAAAATCAGGGGACTTGTTGAAGTATTAGAATATTTTTTTTCCCCCAACAGAATGACACTACCATTTCTTTGGCTCTGTGTGTGCTACACCTTTTAACATGGCTCAGGAAAGGCTTTTTGCCAACACCAAATGTGCTTACACAGTTGAGTAGTAACCATGACAAATAAATGTGTGTTGGCTTGCCAAGACGTAGCCTGGCACACAATCCTTTCCTTGCAACTAGCTTGGCATGCACCTATTTCAGTAGAACAGGCAAGACTCGTGTCTCTGTCAACAATTCGAGTTTTTCTCTCAGCAGCTTGATGTGCAAAGAGACATTGAAGATTTTTTCAGCCTAGAGAGGAGGGGGCTAAGGGTTTGGGGAGCCCTAATTGCTGTCTGCAGGTACCTAATGGGGAGTTACAGGGAAGATGGAGACAGACTCTTGACAGAAGCATGCAGCAAAAGATCAGAGGCAACGATCCCAAGGAGTAGCAAAGAAAATTTTGACTAAAAAAATTCTGACAAGGAAAACAATTGTTCAAATGGAGAGTGGTTCAGCACTAAAGCAGGTGCCCAGAGACACGGTGGGATCTCCATCCTTGGGGGATGAAGCCTGGGAAAAGCACTGAGCATCCTGGTCTGACTCTGCATTGAGCTGAAGGTTGGGCAGCTGGTCCCTTCCAGCCTGAACCATCTGTCCCATGGGAGGCTGAACTACCACTGCGTGGTAGAACAACAGGTGTGGGGCACTGTCTGCCTCTCCGGGGTGTTCTGGTAGAGCTTGTTTAGACTGTCCCAGCAGGCAATACCAACTAACCAGGCATCGCAGCAGAGGCCGATGCACAAACACAGGCAACTGATGTTTGGTAGCTAGAAAAGCTGCTTGAGGCCGGAACCATGTGTTGTGTAACTGGTTTGGAAAGAGCATTACAAATAAAATAATTAAAAAAAAAAAAAAAAGAGTACGCTTGTCAACAGAGAAAATCATGGAAATCTAAGGGGCTTAGGTCTTTCCAGCTCCCTTTAATTTCAGCGTCAAGTATGCCTTTAAATCCATCTGAAAGTGCAAAGGACTGCATTTTAATGTTCTGTCAACAAAAACCTGTGTATTTTAAAGCTTGCTGATCTGGGATGAAGCAGAACTGAATAGAAATGGTGATTACAGAGCTACTGACAGAACATTTTGAAAAAAAAACAAAGACTGTTGGCCTTTGCCTTGCTAGATCCAGCCTGGCACAGTAAAATCAAAACAAGCCATATATTGGTTTCCGAGGAGAAAAGGCTGTATTGCTTGGAAAAGTCATGGAGCAGCCTACTGAAAACCTTTTAAGTCAACACAGCACAGAATCTGTGGTGAAACATTAGAGTTGGCTCCTATGGTGTTTCCATGAAGCTCAGGGGAGAGCTGGATTGAAGGATGATTGGAATATGGAAACCCAGTTACAAATGAGCATACCAAAAAATCCTGGATTACAGGCAGTTGCGGGGCAGAGGCTGTGCAGGAGGGCAGCAGGGAGTCCCAGGTACCGGCTCAGCACGCCAGCCGACAGGCAGGCTGCAGGCAAAGGCCGAAGTGAGGAAGCCTGCAAGCTCATCGGCCAAGTACCTCATTGTAAGGATAAGGCAAGCCAACCTGAGACATGAACTAAACCCAGCCTGTTACCAAATCTGGTATTTCTGTATTTTAAGAAGGTCAGCAACTGTAAAATAATTTAATTGAACTTTTATGCACTGGTTCCTCTATTTACTTAGTAGAATTGTGAACCAGAACTAGCATGGGCAAAGCTTTTTTTCCCAATCCTTCTACCTAAGTATATGAAGAATTACTGGGACAAAAATGTTCAGGTAAGTTTCTCAATACATATATGTTAGTTCAAAGAAAAGTCATAGACAACCCCATAAAGGAATTCATCTATTGCCAGTGAACATCATTGTCTCAGCTCACCACAAATAAATTCAAAAGAAATTCAGAAATCAGAATTATGTCGGATTACTCCCAGCTTCAGAGCTCTTGTTTATGAAAACCGCTGGAGAGAAGAGAAAAGAAAATGGATGGCTGGCTGCCAGCTAAGCCTATTTGTCATGAATATGCCCCGTAGCAGCTTCTGGAAACCTGTGCTATTTCTAAATACACTCTTGGCCAACAAACTGCTTTAATTCAATATTCTCCACCTTTCCGCTTTATTTAAAAGACTTGACTTTAGTTCCCTCTACAAACTGAACATAAAATAGCCACATTCACACTTTAATATGTGGAAGAATAAAATACGGAACTGAGTGGAAACCTGCCACTGTACTGACCAGCCCTTCTTCCTCGTGCGCTGCCTCTCCTCTCTGGGCACCTCCATCTATATTCTGTTTAATGAAACTACCAGCCTCTCACAACTCAGAAGTTGCCTTTGTACCTGTGGAGTGCCATTGACCCTTCTCTCTACACGTGCACACCAGTGGCTATCTAAGGAGGAACAACACGGAATAAATTTCCCATTTTCTTTTTACATCTTTTCTTCCCTGAAGGAGAAGTCCTGGGGCTGGTGGGTGGATGTGATTTTTTCCAGTAGGAATTATCTTCTTCCCTGTGTGTTTCTCCCAAGGCTCAGGGATCAGTAAGTTACAGCTAAGCAGAAGCATGTTTCAAGCCTACTTATAAACACATGCAAAGAAGAAAGTTTAAGGACCTATGACCAAACTCTGCCGTGTTTTTTAACCTTGTGTTGAAGTGAGTGGTGATGCCAAGGTGTAAACAAGAGCAGAATTTGGCTTTGTGTAATTTATTTTTTAAAGGATTTCCTGTTAACTTCTTTAAAAAGCAACCAACAAGTAACCTTGCCCCACAACCTACCAATACAGAACAAAACAACTGCAAATCCCTCCAAACTCAAGAATCTCATCACTTTAGGAAAGATCAGTTTCTAAGTAGCAGATACAGAAAGGAAGGACAGGGAAGTCCTATCTCAGCTCTGCATTAATTGGCAGCAATACCAGAAGCTGTAAAAAAAAAGCCTCACATCAAATACGATAATCTGCTCCCTCAGTTCATTTCCCCGTGAAAGCTGAATGTTTTTTTCTCTTTGCAATGCTGTAGACAAGGAGACAAATTTCAAACCAAGATGACTGACAGCAAGACAGCCGAAAACAATCAAAAGAGACTGTGGGACTAATCTGGTGACTCGGTACAACCAAACGTAGATTCGTTTTCCTAGTGAAATGAGTTGTAATGAATAAAGGTTCCTGATTTTCAATCAGCAGGGGCTCTGTGCTTTGTTAAAACTCCCAACTAACACCCCTTGATTCTTTCTCTTCCTGTATGATTTATTATTCCAAATATAGTGTTTTAAGTGGCAAAGGTTAGGTGTGTTTTTAAGAGGTAAAAAAAAGAGACGAGACGCCATTAAGTTCAAGTGGGGACATGATTGTGACATGAAGGATTGGATCTCACACCGATAGGCATCAGGAAATTCCCTGTTTGAACTTTTACTTCCCTTCTGGCCCCATTCCTTGATAAATTGTAATTGCAAGGCCCGAAAGGCATCCCCAGCCCGGTTCTCGGCCAGAGGGTGGGTGGAAAGGGCCCCACGTGGGAGACTATCTCCCCTCAGGCGGGAAGATGGGTCTGGAGCAGCCGTGCCGCGCTCCACCGCCCCGCCACGGCTGCGCAGGGCTCACCGCGGCGCTCAACTGGCAGCATGGGGTTTGCTCCCGCAGCCGGCCACCCCCTTTCCCCGCGGGGCCCCTTCCCAGGGCTTCCCCCGGCGGCCAGAGCGGCACCACCGGCCCCGGGACGCGACAGCGGTCAGGGAAAGGGGGCAGGTTTCCTCCCAGGCCCTGGCTCAGCAGCCTGCCCGCGGCAGCAACTCCCACCCCCAGGCCCCCTCTTGTTCCCCCGGCGGGGTGAGGGCCCCCCCACAGCCGGCGGCGGGGAGGGGGCGCGAGCGCGAGCACTCCCGCCCCGCCCCGCCCCGCCCCGCTCCGCTCCTCCACGCGGGGGGCGGTGCGCCAGGCTGGGGGAGGCGCCCGCGCGCCTGCGCAAGCCGCGGGCGCGAGCGCGGGGCCGGAAGCGGGGCAGGCGGCGGCGGCGGCCGCCATGAGCTTCCTCATCGACTCCAGCATCATGGTCACCTCCCAGGTACGCCGCTGCTGCGCGGCCCGGCCCGGCCCCCGCGCCCTAGAGCGGCGAGGGTGGGGGGTGCTCGCCGCGGCCTGGCCCGCCGCCCCCGCCGTCCCTCCGGCCGCGGCCGGGGCAGTGCGGCGGGGCGGGGCTTGCGGGCGCGCATGCGCCTCCCGGGGCGCGCGGAGCCGGCTGCGCGGCGGCGGGAGCTGGGGGCGGCCTCGGCGGCAGCGGTCTGGCCTCAGGCCTGGCCTGGCCGCCGCCGGGGCTCGTCCCGCTGCCTGGGCCGCCTCGGCACCGCGGAGGGAACGGCTCCGCGCCTGAACCATCCGCTCGGCGTTTGCCGCCCGCTGCCCAGCAGCAAAAGTGGAAAAAAAAAATCTTCGTCGCTGCAAGTTCAAGGGGGGTTCGGCTGTTAGTTTGTCACGTTATGGCCGCCCGCCCTTTCCCGCCGCCTGAGCTCCTGTGGCGGGAGCAGATAAGCTGAATGCGTCTTTGGACTGCTTCCTGAGGCGTCACCGTGACCCTGGCTCTCGTGCACCTGTCACGTCAGGGTGTAATGCATAAAAATGTTCAATATCTTGTAACGTAGCATCACTTTATAAATTTAAGTTTTCTTAGTTGGAACAGACAGGGAAGCTCATCGTGCTATTCTCTAGTACTTTGTTTCTGATATTCGTCAAGAAGGCCAGTTATAGGCAGTTGGACCAGATGATCACTGTAGGTCCCTTCCAACTGAAATATTCTATTCTATTCCTATTCTATTCCTATTCTATCCCTGGTTTGCCCCTGAGGATTTTTCTTGTTTACAACTTCGGAAGATTTTTCATGATCTGCTTTAAAGAATTTAAAAAGAGACCACTATTTTATCTTAAATTCCTCCTCTATTGATCCATCAGCACTTTCTTCAGCTTTTTCTTTCTGCTGCCATCCAAATTGTCTTTCAATTGGTCTTTGTTTTACACCAGCTGAATTCACCTAGGAGCCCTTTAAACCTTTTCATGTCATCCTATCTTTATCATTATGAAGTGGCTTGTGGTCTTAACATACTTGCAACTGCCCTATTGTTTTGTGGGAGGAAATACTGCCTCCTTCTTCATTAGCCTCCTTTGCTAGTAATTTATCTTGTCATTGTGTTCTCTCTGACCTTCCTCTCCTCTTGCTACCCTGCTCCCTCCTCAGTAAGCATCTAAATACACTTGCTTCCTCTCTGGCAACTGAGGTGGTCCAACTGTCCGCTTCTGCCAAAAGTGGAAGGTTCTGCTCCTTCAATTCCACTTTGCAGTAGAGTCATACTCTCTTACTTGTGCTCTCTCCAGTATTTGGTTAAATGAGTTTAACTGGATCACGGATAAGCTTCTGAGCTGGGATGAAATTTGGTTCTGCAGTGAGGAGGGATGAGCTGAGGCAAGAGAACCTTTCACCTCTCAGCTGCAGTTGGTTGTCTTATGTAGACTTTAATGCACAACTCCATAGCTTTCCTGACAGTTTTCAGGACAGCTTTTGGCTATTTCTTAGAAGTACAATGTCCTCCTACTTGATAATGCTTTGATTTTTGCTCCTAACATGCTTTTTCATTGTCAGTGGCTCGAATGTAGCTTTGATACTGTTAGTAATTCATCCAGAACAAAAACTTGCCCATTATTTGCTTTGCAAGATCTAACTTATCTAATTGCTTTTCTTTCATTTGTGATGTCAGCTTTGCATCTTCTCATCATCTTCAAAAGTGTCAAGTTTTTAAATATTAATATTTAAATTGCTGCATGTAATCATCAAATGCTCAAGAATTTTCTGACTTAACATGTTGCATTCACCTGCGGTGTCTTAGAGTGTGGACTGTTTCGATAATGTCTTTCTGTGCTTTTGTACATTCCCTAACACAAGGGAAATCTAATCGTGATAATCGTGATCATCTCCTTATCTCTTTCTTCTACTCTATTTACTTCTTTTTGAAGAGTTTGTCTCTACCTTTTTCCTCCTTCCCACTTTTAAATGTGGAGTTAGTTTATGTAAATATCACTTGCTTATCGTACTTCTTTAACTTACGACCTGCAGATATGAGGTTAATGCAATATCTTACCCTTTGTGCTATTGATTACTTTAAAGTCTGAAGTCCTCCTCAGACAAGTTTTGCCAGGTGTTACTAATCAGTGGACCTCATTCCTATTTCAGTTACTTCAAGGCAAATATATTTGATCTCCCTTGCCCAGTGTATTCCATGTCTGGAAATCATGTTAGTCTGTTACCTTTGCCACTGCTGAGATCCAGTCACTCCTGATGCACAGCAATTCACAGTGATTCTTGCATTTTTATGTTTGAAAATTTCCCGCCTCCACAGGGAGACAGAATGCTCTGGCCTTTTCCGTGTGCTCTGAGAAGAAATACTATCTCTGTCCCATGCTTTCTGACATATACCGATTTTTCATTTTGCTTTGGTCAAAGCTACCTTTCTAAAAAAAAATATCTTCTGAATTCTCTTTTCGCTTGGGTTCTTTTAAATCATTACACTTGTTTTCAATCTTCTGAGGCATAGACGGGGCTACCCATGAAGGGCCTGAACACACAGTCTCCTTTTACTGTCTGGAGATGGGTAATTACAGTTTCGACCACAATGCTTAATTTGTATTTGTTTCATTTAAGTCATCTGCAAAACGTGATATTAAGTTTGCCTCTTCAGGTGTGTGTTGAAACTTAACTAAATTTTGTAAAGTGCTCTGAGAGCCATTGAAATGCAAAGCATTATTGGCTTGTCCTGCTTCACCTTCTTTGTCCATGTGGCTTTCTCCAACTCCAGACTGTGGTTTGAGGCATTCAGCACTGCCTTTTCCATACCTTAGAGATGCTTTTAACACCTTTCACCCACACTGTGTCAGTGTGTAAGCAGATTTATTGGAAAGACCTCTCCAGAAGAACCAAATGCACTTCTAGTCTTAAACAAACAGCAGATATTGTTACAAAATTTACTCATCCCTAGAAGGTGTGTATCTTGTGGACACCCCGGTGGTTACTTGGCCTCCATTATTGTGTTTCCTGGAAAAACTATAAGCTGTAATTCCATAGATTGGAAGAGTGAAACAAGAAAGAACAGTGTCAAAGGATGCTGACAGGCCAGGAACTGAGGAATTCTGAGAGCTTGGGAATACAGACCTGGGCTGTCTTGACTGTAAGGGCATAGCTTTCTGTGTCTGCTACACTTGAATATTTAAAATATTCTTCCCTCTGTGGTATTGTGGCAAGTTTTAAGCTTTTGTGGATCTTGGGTACTTTGGCCCAGCTCTTTTCCTTCCATTTGTTTCATCTACAATCAGTAGTGATGCAGCTTTGTATTTTGCAAGTTGTTGGATACAAATGTTAAGTGCTTTATCTTTTCTGCAGGTGCTGTTCTTTGGATTTGGGTGGCTATTCTTCATGCGTAAGCTCTTCAAGGATTATGAGGTGAGAATGGAGCTTTCATTATAAGTCTATATCTTAAAAATTACAGAAATATTTTTAAAACAGCATTTGGCCTTTTTCCTCTTTTTAAGTCCTCTTGTCTTATTTTGAATTGTCTCTACAGTTACTTTCTTTTTAATTTTCTCTTTTGCTTCTATTGGAAAGACTCAAGATAATTGAGGAAATGGATTCTTCTGGGACCAGTGAAAGTTTCCATATTGGGTACTTTTAAATTAAAAAAAAAATGGTGGAGGTGCAGGTGTAATAGGAAACTGTTTTGCCTTTTGCTTGAATAAGCCTGCCCTATGTAATTATAAAAGTTTTGAGACAAAATCGAATTCAGTGGTTACGTTTAAACTCGGTGAGGTGTGTTTATTGTGGCTGAATTGTTTGTGAGGGTTGGATGGGATAAAATTGCCGCATTCTCTTATCCCTAGAGTGGTATGAGAGAATATAGTCTAGGTCAGAGCTGGCTTAAGTGTGAGCCAAAATCAGACCCCGAAAGTTTTTCTGATCTTGTTTTTAAATCTAAGGTTAAGACCAAAGAGCTCTGTTAGCAAGGGTCTATCATTAGTCAAGTTGACATAGAGCATTGCGTGCTTGACGTCCCTTCTGTGTAAGGCATCTCTGTTACATGTGCCAATAGCTGCTATCAGTGTAATACTGAGCAACTTACGTTTTTGCCCTCTGCTTTCTGACAGGCTGTTGGTTTCTTCCTATTTAAATAAAGGGCAAGGTCCTTGAAGCAAGAGACCCAGTTGTGTGCCATCGTACCTCGTGATTTGGTGTTGTTACCTCAGGGATATCCAGGATGCTGTTCTAGGAATGGAAATGCCTGATGTCTCTGGCTTGTTCTCTCCATTGCAGGTTCGACAGTATGTTGTTCAGGTGATCTTCTCTGTGACGTTTGCCTTCTCTTGTACCATGTTTGAACTCATCATCTTTGAGATTTTGGGAGTGCTGAACAGCAGGTGAGTCTGGAAGCTCACTCAAGGACTAGCCTGCTTTGTGTTCTGCAGCATCTTCAGTCCAACTTGTAAATTAATGGATTAGTCTTGGATTGGGCAGATCAAGTGAGAAAATTGTCAACAACTCAATGAAGATGTTTGAACAGCAACATTTGCTTATTTGACAGGACATGAGACTAGAAGCCATAAGCTCCCGATTTTCCATGCAATTGCTATTAGTGTGGTCTAGGTCCTTAGGGCAAGGCTTTAGTCTTTGACTTTCTCCGTTTGTGGAGTTAAAAGAAATGATTTCTTTTATGGGAGTATTGTAAAGCTTCAGATCATGCTGAAGAGCACTTTTCAGATGTTAAGGACTATAGAAGCTATAAGCACTAGTTTTTCTGTGGTGGTCAGAGCAGTGACTAAGATGTGAAGCTAATTGTGGAGTGAAAACTACTTCTGTAATAATACAGTATTTGTGAATCAAAGGCGCATCCTCCCTTGACATAGGGTGGGGACTGCTACAAAAAGGACATGTTAAAAACCGTCTACTTCAGAAGTCAGTAGGAAAGAGAGGATAGAACAGTAATGTGTAGACACTAGCTGGGTTTCCTATTTATTCTCTCATCATACTAGTATAAGAGAGCAGTCAGAGGAGTTGAAAGGCAAGAAGTACAAAACTGATAAAAGGTAAGGTTAGTTCTGACTGTATGTTATTAATCTGTAGAGCTTGCAGCCAGAGAGATCACTGAGGAGAATGCTTTTATAAGCTTCAGTAAAGGGCTGGACATCAATCTAGATGAAAATGTTTGCCTCTGAATTAGCTAGGAAAAAGTGGCAAGGATCCTCGTAATTTCTTTTTCCCTGAGGCATAGAGGGTATGAGTTAATACTGGGAACAGGACATGTATTTTTCTATTCAAACTAAGTGAAAAGTCAGTTCAGCCAAGATGAATCTTATCTGCATTTCGCTAATCTCCTTTGGTCAGAGAAGTATTGATCATTTTGAGAGAGATGTGTGTGTGTGTGTATGTGTATTTTTAAATTCTTGCTTTCAATGTCTTGCAGATGAGACAACTCACTTTGAAGTGAAATGTTGAATTATGAACATTAAATATTTTTAATATTTTCAATGTGAATTAGCCCTTTTTTGACTCAGCCACTCATTACAAAATTAATTACTGCTTATACTTAGTTTTGATTTACTGTTCAACTAGATGAGTAGTAAATCAAATGAATCATGCTGCAATTGGCATTAGTCACCGTAGAAGATACAGTATTTGATAAAATAGCCCAGTGTGTTTTTCGGGATAGTTGTTAATTTTAAAATACACATTCTTGAGCTCTGTATTAAAACGCAAATGAAAAAACCAAAACAAACACCCCTGACCCCCCAACTCAAACAACAAAATCCAAAATATGCTATCTGCTAGGCCAATATTACTATCCAATGCTTGATGTAGTTGAGAGAATTGCATTGACAGGCAATTGTTTTTGAGAAATTTGTTGTATTATGGTAGCATGCTAATCAGTATTTTTGGCTTTATTTTAGCTCTCGATATTTTCACTGGAAGCTGAACCTGTGTGTCATTTTGCTCATCCTAGTCTTCATGGTACCCTTCTACATTGGTTACTTCGTTGTGAGCAATATCAGATTGTGTGAGTACTTGGTTTATGGCAGTGGGGCTGCTAACCTGAGGCTACACATACAGAAGAGAAGTAACTTCTGAGAGATGCGCTGGTCACTATCCCTGTAGCTCCCTCCTTCCTCTGGCTTTGTTCTGGATAGATGATTTCTCTTTGGAACTTAATGCTTTAGCATGAACTGTTTATTGAGCAGTTAGGAGATACCTGACCCCGACAAATGTAGCTTTTCTGTATGAGTTTTGACAAAGTTGAGCACTTCAGAGTAACGTTACTGGAATTTGTTCCTTTATTATTTTAAGCCTGCAGCCAAACCCTGGAACCCTTGGCTCTGTTGTTCTGCTGGGAGGTAAAGAAATGAGGCAGGGAAGCTCAATAAATCACTCTTGAGGCAGAAAAGCTCAATAAATTACTTTTGCTTTTTTTTTTTTTTTTTTTTTTGCTTACTACTGTCTGGATGAGGCCTCTTCCATGCGCTAATGGACACTTACCCTTGAGCTATTGATGTTCATTGCTCTTTTGTATTAAGCTTAGGCATGTAGGTTGGGAGTATTAAATGTGTAGTTTTGGCACGAAGGTGAAGTCTTCAAGTTTCATGTTCAGGATCGGACAAGAAAGATGCAGCTAAGTGATCCCTGGTTCACAGCGCAGCTCTCTTCACAGGGCTGTGGGGGCAGGGAAGCCAAAGTGGTGCATCACTGCATTAACTCTTGCAAACAGCTGTCTCTCAAATAGCTTGTCCTGTAGGAAGTGAAGTGGTGCATACTGCTCAGTGTAGCTCTGTCAGTTGACACCTGTTTTGGCCACCTGTGCTCAAAGCAGCCTTTGGACCAATGTAGCAATTTTGCAAGCTAGAAAAAGCCCTAAAGGAAGAATGTCATTAAAATATTGTTTTTTTCCTCTCTGTTAGTGCACAGACAGAAACTGCTTTTTGCGTGTGTTTTGTGGTTGACGTTCATGTATTTCTTCTGGAAGTTGGGGGATCCATTTCCTATCCTCAGCCCAAAACATGGTGAGTTTCATATTCTTGCTGATTCCTTCCCTCCTGAAAATAGGCTTTGTTATCTAACTTTTATCTTGGACCTATTATTATTACAGCTCTACAGTTGGGACTGTAGAAAGTTCTTGCAACTGAGAGTCTGCTCTGCTTTGAAATCTGCGTTCTGAAGGTTGTCAGACTGACAGAAATGGGTGGATGCGTCTGAATTATTTGCATTAGTTTTCTCCCAGTACCACTGAAAAACTTTAGGAAAGTGAATGAGTCTTAACTGAACTTAAACTGTGTAAGAACACAGTGTACTTTCTGAGGACACAAAAACTGCAGCTCCACTTGATCACAATTTTTATTCACTTGTTTCTTTTCTTGTGGAGACTAAAGCTAATTTATTTAAGAAGAGAATTGACATCATCTGACTTTTTTCAGTCAGGTTATTGTTTCTTGTGGCTGAAATCAGATCAGTTTAGCATAGGTGGCTGTCCAGTTGACAAAACGTGGCCAAGTGCCTAAACACCAGAGCCACGCAGACTGTAGCCAGCAACACGACTGGTACAGCTTCGTACACCGCCTGAGCCCAGAGGCAGTACAGTTGCATGGTACTAGAATGGTACGCCCTGCTGGATGCCAGAGCTATTTATGTGCAGAATTAGCTTGGGTATTTCTGCGTTGCAGTCATGGAACCAAGAGTATTTATAGTGTGAAGATGCTGCGTGTGCACTTGGGCTGGTTTGGTTCCAGCAGAGCTTGTTGGCATGTGCCTAACTGCTGTAAGGATTCTTCAGGCACCTAAGTGTGCTGAACGGTTGTAACACTGTGACTGTTTGTCACCTGGGTTCCCTTATCCCCTGCACTGGAAAATCGTTTGTGTATTGTTCTCAACAGGTGAAATTCAGTCAGTTTCACTCAAATTGGTGAATATGTCTGTCTGCAGAGGTAATGGTCAGCTTAATCTTTCTGTTCTCTAGGACCTACTTTAGTCTGTACCTAAGAGAAAAATTGAAGGATACCGACTGCTGTAGGGTCCGCTCACCCTTTCATTTGTGATCCAAAAACTTTCCTAAGAGAAAGTGTGTATTTGTGTTTTGTAATTGTGTCATTTGTCACTGAAATACAACAATTAGTATATAGCGCAGATCCCTCTGCCCAGTGTTTCATTGCCAAGAAAAACATGTATCCACTTTGAGTTGCAGAAGGCACTTGAGTTGACAGAATATAACAACCCAGTGGGACCTTAGCCATGGGGTTTAAAAGGTAATCCTCTTCAGATCACTGAAGAGGTTCTGTGAAGCTGTGTCACAACTGCAGATTCCCAAAACTGGTAGTGAGGTGTTTTGTATTTTAAACTTCTGCTTTACAGGATGATACCTCCACTTAACAGTTGTACAGTGCCTTATCCTGCCAGGTGTAGACATAAGGTTAAAACAAAGGATTCTTTTTTTTTTTTTTCCCCTGCTGTACTGCTGGGGCGCTGCTGTCCTGTATGTACGGACAAGGCTGCTGCAGGGTTTTGTCGTGTGGCAGTGGCCCAATTCAGACAGGTGGGAACCTACTGTGGAGGGAGATGTGACAGGAGGCCATGCTTAATGAGCCCCTCACACTGTAGTATGTTACCTGTGGTGTCTTTCTCAGTGTGCCCCACCCTGCTCACCTGCATGACGGCGGTGTGCGGCGGCGGGGGAGTTGTGCGGACCAGGGGGCCCTTTCGGGTGCCTGCACTGGCCCCCTGTGTCAGGGGGTGCCTTGCCTGGGGGTGGTGATGGCGGTGTGCTGCGGCTGGGAAATGCACCGCCAGTCAGCAGCCGTGGTTGGTCTGCAGCTTGTTTAATCGACCTGAGTTTGGGAGCTCGTAGTAGAAGGAAGGTTGTGCTTTACTCAATTACATTCTAGTATTCTAATAAAGCTCCTATCTTTATCTGTATTGATAAAACATTTGTTTTATCTGACCTGATCACAAGAGTGGGGTTGCTGTGAGTGTTGTGGGGAAGCATTGCTTTAACCAGTGGAATGTCATGTCATTTTGAAGGCACCTCTGTTTTAACTGCTGCTGTCTGACAGTGTGTGGGGCAAAAGGCCAGTGTATTGTAGCACATTCTGTAGCTCGTGTAAATCTCTATGCAGCTGCACATGACTGGGTGTCTCAGTCTCCCTTTGTGAAGTCTTTTTGCCTTGTTTTCATCATTTATTCCCCTTCTCTGAAGCATGAAATGTGGCTTGGCACTTGGCCATCTCAGCTTTGCAATCGTGTAAGCTCCAAATGTGCTGTGTGTGGCAGCTGCTCTATAACTACCTCCCTAAAAAGTGAGTGATGTTTAGTAGCACATGGCACTGTGTCCTGAGAAGACACGTTGAGGTCTGTGTTTAACGGCTGAAATGAATAAATGCAACTTCAGTGCTTGGTGTTGGTTACAGCACAGGCTGTATTATGTGAATATATGTTTTAGAGTCCTCTTGGTGCTGAGGTGGAATGCCTTGTTGGTGGTCACCTCAGCAATGTGTGTGTGTCCACAAGATGAATACTGAACAGCCAGGAGCAGCATAAGCTTCCCATGCTGTCATAACTCCACTGTCCTACAAGCACAAATTGCATCTGATCTGGAGGGGTCACTTCTAACAACAGTTGACAGGACAGGGCTCCTCGCTATGGTTCAGACATTTTTGGGCCAGTTTGCCAGGACAACTGATTTGGTAACTCTAATCTTGGTTATTGCAGAAGTGGCTTTGTGGAAGAGATGCCTCCTTTATTAGTGTCTGGTGGCTGATCTCTGTTCCCACCTCAGCAGAGTGCAGTGACGGGTGTTTTATTAATTTAGAACCAAATTATTGACTGTTAGGCCTCTTCCGATCTGTCTTAAGCTCCTACATAGCTAGAGTTTCCCATCCCTGTTTCTAAGCATGGAAACGTGCTTTCTGAGGGAGGCTTTCTACCTCTTTCTTCTCACAGTCCCTGTCTGTACTTCATATTACCTTGGTCATTGCAGTGGGAAATTGCAGTCGGATTCATTAAGCAGCTCCGTATGTGTGTTATGTTGTGAAGGGACCAAGTGTGGAGCAGCGTGAAGAGAGCAGGACTACTAATGCCGTGTTTTTCCTCTCTCAGGAATCCTGTCTATAGAACAGCTCATCAGTCGCGTGGGTGTGATTGGGGTGACACTCATGGCTTTGCTGTCAGGATTTGGGGCTGTCAACTGTCCATACACTTACATGTCCTACTTTCTCAGGTAACTGCAGCTTGTAAAATATTTTGTCCACCTTTTTGAGATTATTCTTCTACTTTTCCTGTGGCATTGATTCAAGTTTTTTCATCCTTTTTTTTTGCTGAATCTAGCTATGGCCATGTCTACGTGCTAGAACAGTTTCCATTGCTGAAGCATATTCTTCTTATACAGGCTTCTCTCTTCGTTGTTTCATGGGAATGTGCATATTTCCTCTGAAATGGGATAGCAGGCCTAATTGGGTGTCTTCATTTTCAGGAATGTGACAGATGCAGATATTCTGGCTCTGGAGCGACGACTCCTTCAGACTATGGACATGATTGTTAGCAAGAAAAAAAGGTGAGAAGGTAGCAGTAGCATGAAATGGTTTATTTCAAGGATTTCAGTCAGTATGGTATAAGATGGTTGTTGAAATTACCAAAATTATTAGTCCTGTCAAGGGTACGTGTTCCAGTGAAGCAGGTGGCTGAATTGAGTTGAGCTGTGCGGATACACAACTTTGTTTTTTTCCCAGAGGTGCACTAAATAGTACCCTTTCTTACTGCAGTGGCACAGATTAGGCTTTCAAGACAAATTGTAACTCTCTGATGGCACTTTGACTAGTCTGTAAGATGGGCACCTTTCTCTCCTGATGAGGCAGTGACCCTTAAGCCACCACAGCTGGCTCTTACTGGCGGTTTCAGTACAGAAATCGGTTCACACATGCTGAGTGCTCTCCTGCTCTGGTGTTTCCTGGTCAAAGCTGAAGCAGGCTAGTGAGCTGGTGTGGACACAGCTATATTCTTGCAAATGGCAAGGCTTACATTAGTTAAGTTTTGCAGAATTGCAAAACTGCTAATGTGAATGTAGGGTAGTGCGCAAGCATGCCATCAGAATTCTGCTTTTGGTGGCTTAGCTTATTCCATGTGCCCTAAACGACAATGTAATTTCATTTACACTGAAAAGATTTTTGTCTGCTGTTATTTACGAATTACATATTGCATGCCTTACTAATTGTGCAGAATAAATACAATTATCATAGTCACTTCAAAGGTTTGACTGTCTGACACTGAATTCTGGTAGCAGTCCTCCAGACTTTACTTTTGGCATGCTACTGTTTTAATGGAACTTTTAAATGTATGACCAGGGATCTTGTAGGTGGTCTAACCTTGTTGAATTAGTCACCAGCATGTGTATCTACTGATCAGTATTAGCATATAGAAGTGGAGTTAAAGCATAACTTTTTTTTTTCGCCTTTGAAAATGTTAAGTGGTGAACAAATGTTACCTCGGTATTTGTGTGAGATGGTAAGTAGTGAGGGAATTTAATTACTCAGGTTTAATTGATTTAATTGACTAGGACCATATTAAAATATTGGCTTTGGAGTTGAAAGATACTGTGCAATGCTGCTTCTGACTCTGTGCTCTTCGGTTTTGTACAGTGGTTTTGGACTTCTGGTCCAGGGAGAGTGATGCTGGCGTAAAAGTAAGGATCTCTGGGACTTGTAACTGACTAATGCTTTCTTGCCTTCCTGTGGCCAGGAAATCTTCAGAATGTAGCAACTTTCTAACCATTATGAAGAGCCACGTAAAGCGTGTTAATTGCTTGGGAATTATACTGATGTTCACGTATTTGTGTTTAAAACCAACCCCAAAAAATAACCAAACCCCCCCCCCCAAACTGTAGTCTCAGAAATGTGCAAGAAATAGCAGAAGCTTGAGTTCTGTAGATTTTGTTCTCTTTTTGCTTTGACAGGGAGCAGTGGCTTGCATAATTGGACTATTTGCTCATGTAAAGCAGAGCTTAAAAAGTTAGATTTGTATCAGTCCAAATGCAATCCAAATCATTTGGCAGAACAAGCGGGAATAGCAGTATTTTACAGAGTAGGGTAAACGCTATAGTTCCATAAATTGTCAGTTACTTACTGGCCACCTTTTCAGCACTCCTGATAACTCAGTACGTATCAATGCATACAAGGGTTATAAGGCAATAGAACATAAAACCTTTTTTGTTTTGTTTGCTGATCTTGACATTTCTTATCATACCAACCCTTATTCGTACTGGCTTCCTTGTCAGTAGGGAATAGTTGTTGAAAGTTGTTTTCCCTGATACTTTTTGCACAGGAATTATTGTTCTCTCCTTCCTGCGTGTAATTGAGTAAAGCCTTATGGAAACTCACCTCTAAGGTTGGCAGGTTCTTTATATTCATCCTTGCAAATATGACATAACTAAGCCTCAGGTTTGAAATGCCTAGAGTCTGTGACACCATTGCTTCATTTGGTTCATGTTAGAGTCAAATCAGGCTATCTGACATAGATGTATCACATATCTACACAGGCAAAGTGTGTGGTTTCTGCCTGTGGATCTTTTCTGTGAGGTCTCCAGAACTCGTGACTACTGTGTGGGTACAGAGATCTCTGCCACCTCTCAAAAGAAAAGATTTGCCTTTGTATACTTAGAGCTTTGAGCTTCGCCTTGACATAGCTGCATTTTTGCTGCAATGCTGTGGATCATTTGGGATGGAACATGTGAATCGGGTACTGGAAAGAAAGCAAGGATTAAAAATGGAATTCTTATATTTGGCAGCTATCAGGATGAATTGAATCGTTCTAGGATCTCTGTTATTTGTAGTCTGTGGCCGTATGTGCTTTTGTGTGTGTTATGTGGGGTGCCCCAAGGGTGTTTCTTTTCCTGGATGTGGAGGAGTGAATTTTTTTTAATTTTTTTTTTTTTGTTGCACTGCTTATCAACAACCTTGAAGAGGGCTCGGTGCCAAATGTAGCAATACGGGCTGCAGCTACAAGAAAGGGCCTAAACACTGTCGAATCATGGATCGCCTTGACAATCCTATGAATAGTTTTCAGCTTAGGAGTGGATAACCAGCTCACAAATTTCAATGGGGAGAAATGTGAGGGAATGAGGCCAGAAGCCAGCACTGCTCGTGGGGATTATGCTGTGGTGCACATGGGAGTGTGAGGGACAATATGCAGCTGCTGCTGTAGTGTTGGAATTAGCTTTAGGAGTCACGTTCAGATCGCCTGAAGCATCCAGTGGTTCAGTCCAATAATGGATTTCTGTGTTTCTGCTTCATAACAGCTTGTCATGCAGCCCAGTAGTGAGTGACAGCATATCAGGGAGTGCTGCTGCATACCATCCAGCGCTCACAGTTCTGTGGAGGAGGCGGATGTGCAGCGATAAAGAAGAGGTGTTCCAGGGGAGAGAGGAGCATGAGAAGTCTTCCGATTCCTGAACTTGAGATAGCACAGTCATGTGTTTGAGGAAAGGAAGGCGACTAATCATATGACTGAGAAATACATTTGAATTTTTATTTTTAATTGAGTTTAAATCCCTTTAAGGATTGAAGCAGGATCCTGAATGGAAATCTTGGGAAGAGTCTCATTGAATCTTGCTTGATTAGATCTGGGCTCTACTCCAGAGCTAATCAAGATAATGTTATGAAGCAAGATTGGTGCTAAGGGAAAAAAAACTAGGGGCATCTGTTTGCAGTGAATTTAGTTTAACAGTGTCTTCTAAGGAACTGGTTTTAGGGGGTTTTGGGTTATTTTTTTTGTTTTGATTTTTTATAAAATACTTTATTCCTAAGGACTTGTTTTCTGTTCTTTCAGGATAGCAGTGGCTCATAGGACAATGTTCCAGAGAGGAGAAGTGCATAACAAACCCACTGGCTTCTGGGGAATGATAAAAAGCGTTACAACATCTGTTGCAGGCAGTGAAAGTATCCTTCATCTGCATGCTGGCACCTGCCTTGTGAGGTGGCTCCAGCTTTCTTCTGTTTTAAAAGGAAGAGTGTTAGTTGGGCCGGTTACAAAGCATTTGTGTTTCAACACATTTCAGCAGTCTGAGCAAAAGGCTTAATGTCTCCTGGGAAGTTTGTTCTCTGGCACTGTACTGCCTGACCTTTTGCCCAGGGGTTGGATGCATAGATTTACTGTGACACAGTCGGGAGTTGTATGCTGCTACCCTGCCCTATAAATGTGCTGTTGCATCACCGTGGTTGAGGTGTACAGCAGATCTCAGGACAGGTGTGCACACTTACGGTGTCACGTTGCAGATGGCTACCCCGTCGCATCACTGACGTGGGAGGCAACTTTCTATTCTGGTGTATCCTTTGCTCGTATGACTGACCTGCATGCGTATTTTTCTCGTAACTTGAAATATGCTCTTCTGGGTTGGGGAACCCGTGATGTACACGAGCAAAACAATGGGGTTGGCTGAGGTGCTGGAACAATTTAGCTAACCTATAGTTAGTTGGCTTTCTGGCCATGTTGGAAAGCTGTGAGAAAAAGAGGGGCAGGAAGCAACTTGTTGATGAAATAAATTGTTCTCGTGGTACAGACTGGTCGCTGGCACTATAGCGGTGTGACAAAAGGGTGGATAGGAACAGGTGAACAGAACTTGCTCTGCCCATATGAAAGCAGTAGAAGGAATCTGTTGGGAGTTACAAAGGTCTGTATTTCTCTAACTTACAGTTGCCTACCAGCAATTTCTGCCAGACCACCTAAATAGTGCAGTTTGCATATTTAAGGCTGAGGACTCTTCTTCCTCTCCTTTCCCACTAGCTGTTAAAATCAGAATTTGGCTATTTGACAAGAGCCTTCATAATAATCACTAATCTCTTGGAGCAGTTACTCAGCAGTTTTTTTTATGAAGATGGTATGAGAGTGACATATTGTGAGATGCACTTCAGTGAGAAGGGAAACTGCTCAAAGTGGGGCAGCAGTTTTCGAGAGCTCTGGTTCTATTCTGCAGTGTGTTCCCCAGGCAGAGAAATGAAGAGCTTGTTGCGTGACTGCCTAAATACTGTGTACTGCCTACCTTCTTAAAATGGAGTAGTGTGCAATATATGTATCCTTGAGATTTCTTTGAGTGCAGGATTAACAAGGAGCATTAAGACAATCAGAAAACTGATCCGGATGAAGAAAGTAGTCAGAACATTAGGTGCGGCCCTTGGGCTGAAGGTGGGGAATGTTTTGTTTTTAATGACGAATTTGTGACGTATTCTAGACTTGACTATGCTGGTTTGCCAGATCTGTCCCTTATCCAGCAAGAAGTGGATGCCCTAGAAGAGCTGAGTCGGCAGCTTTTTCTGGAAACTGCTGACTTGCATGCAACAAAGGTACACAGCAAAGTAACTGCCCAGATGGGTGTTGGGAGGCCAGAGTAGTTCAAAAGAGAATGTATGTTACAAGAAATTGAATGCTGTTCAGCAGGTAAATGTTGAAATGTGATGTGGTGGAGTGAGGATCCGCTTTAATTTTGGGTCTAGATGGCAGTTTCTTTCCAGTTCAGGTACATACCAGAGTATGCCTCATGTCCCTAAAGCCATTCAGAAACTTTTGAATAAAAAAATGTTGAGTTCAGAAACATTTGAATTAAGAGGTGTAGAAGGATAAAGCTGTGTTTGCTACTATTGGTGCTCCATTAAAATTTTGTGTTATGGGTGATTGTGGAAATTATATTTTTTTTGTGTCTGTTCTGTTCCCCCTCCCTCCTTCTGTATTTCCAGGAGAGAATAGAGTACTCCAAAACTTTCCAGGGAAAATACTTTAATTTTTTGGGTTATTTTTTCTCCATCTACTGTGTCTGGAAAATCTTCATGGTATGTAAATGTTTTAATGTGTTTTATGTGGACATATGCAAATGTCACACCCTGCATAGATTATGCTATACGTGCAGTTCATCAAGTAATGCTCTGGTTTCCTTAAAATCCTGCTTCTGGAAATTCTGAAAGAAGCTGATTCTTGATTGAAGTAAAGCTTTGGATCTGTCTTTTTGTACAGAGCATTAGATGAGCAATTCTTACATGCTTCATTTTGCACCTTCTTAGACAGTCCGACCTCCCTCTGTCCCTTTGTTTGGGGATACAAAGTGAGAGTCCTGCATGTGTCTCACATGTAACAGTGAGGTATGCTTTTAGTTTCTTGTTTGAACGTAAGTCCATCTCTCTCTTGCAGGCAACCATCAATATTGTATTTGATCGTGTGGGGAAGACTGATCCAGTCACAAGAGGAATTGAGATCACTGTAAATTATCTGGGAATCCAGTTTGATGTGAGACTTTATTAATTCTTACAGACTTTTCAGCAGTTCCTATCTTATCTAAATAAAATCATACTGCTGATAGGGAGAGGGTGGTAGAGGCCTGAGAATGTGTCTTTGACTTCTGATTTATTGAGGAGGAAGGGAAGATGCACCATGAACTTTGCTTTCACACTGATTGTATGCTGCGTTGGTAATGTGGTCTTGCCAGAGAGGCAGTGATTTGCTTGTTTGTTTTGAGCAAATGGAAACACATTAGTCAACTTGCTTAGATTAATACATTTACTGCAGAGTAATTACGTTTGCTCGTGCACATAGGTGTTCTGTCATTTACACTTTTAAAATATATCCCTGTGAATACAGGGTTCTTTGTGATTGGTGTAAGTTAAATCTGTTTTTATCATGTCTTTGGAGAAAATAATTGCTAATATGTTTGTGAAAATGTCTGTTGTATAAACCTGTCTACAATGGATATCTCTACAATTAGGAAATAAGAAGAATTGGCAGCTATAAGATGTGTAAATGGGGTTAGTGTTAGAGATTTAACTGTATTCTTCTTGTTGATACAGGTGAAATTCTGGTCTCAGCACATTTCCTTTATTCTTGTTGGAATAATTATTGTTACCTCTATCAGAGGATTGTTAATCACACTTACAAAGGTAAGAGCCAGGACTCGTCTGTGGTTTTGGACCAGGAAAGCTGTTATCAGATCTTTAACTTTAGAAGGGACAAATACAGTATAAACTTTCAATACACATTTATGTTTTAAATATCGGAATATAAATACTGGCAGAGGGAGGAAGGGAGGAAAATTACCTTCTGCAGTATATTTCCCCACTCAGTCTCTCTTGCTGAAGAGACGTAGATGTTAAATGAGATGTTAAATGTAAGCAAGGGTTCAGAATGATGCTGTAGCAAGGGCTTATTAGCAAGGTTGATGAGATGGTGATTAAAAGAACTTAGATTGCTTAATTTGAGCTGCTGGTAGCACTGGAAAGGCATGGGACTCATTGTCTTGACCTGGCTTTTGGTACCTAAGCTTAAACTTCAATCTATATCATTATATGACTTTTACCACATGGCGCCACTGGCTTAGGGAGATTCATGTTTAAGACTAAGACTGCAGATCTCTGAAAGCAGGGTACATGAACTCCTCCAGAAAGTATGTTTTTTATTGTTTTTTTAAAATGAAAACATACTGAATGGTATATACCTTTCATGCTGACATAAGGCACATCAGACTTATCTGATTGCTTATTTCCGGTGCTTTTTTTTGTCTTTTCTAGTTCTTCTATGCCATTTCCAGCAGCAAGTCCTCCAATGTTATTGTTCTGCTTTTAGCACAGATAATGGTGAGTATGTAGAACCATGGGCACGCCTACAAACATTTATGCATGCATACATATTTGTGTGTGTGTACATATACACATAATAAAATTTTTGTGTGCTGACCCATATTAGCCACATAGCCAACTGTGCAACAATAACTGCTTTTTCTTTTTTAATTTGCAGGGTATGTACTTTGTGTCATCAGTGCTCTTGATCCGGATGAGCATGCCTCTAGAGTATCGCACTATTATTACAGAAGTCCTGGGAGAGCTCCAGTTCAACTTTTATCATCGCTGGTTTGATGTGATATTCCTAGTTAGTGCGCTGTCTAGTATCCTCTTTCTCTATTTAGCACACAAACAAGCCCCAGAGAAGCATATGGCCCTCTAAGTAAGGACTGCAGTCACGCACTGCTCCCTGTCCTTTCAGCTGCACTGCTGCAACTCCTGTGGACTGCAAAACTTGGAGAGCCAGGATTATTCTGTGTGCTCCAGCAGTAACCGGCTCTTTGAACTTCCACACATGTCATCATCAAGCTCTGTGGCTCATTTTGTTAAGGTGCCGCAGCTTGAAGCAAAGGGGATGCACATATTGAATGTGAGATAGTTTGCTGCCAAGGACTAAGGGCACTCCTTTTACTGTTAAAAGATCATCTTCACAGAAGGCGCCAAGGAAATGTGATTTTTGTTTTGAAAATCGATTCATAATTGGGATTCAGAGGACAGCAATTCTGGTGTTGAATGTTTGAGTCTGTGGAATTAAATAAGCTTTTGTAATATCTTATGCACGCATCACAATTGTTTTTTGTCAGCCCCAAAGATTTGGCTGGAAGTGAGCTAGAAATTTGCTGTCTGGCAGAAGTGAAGTTGAGAGAATTTCACTGCATTTCTGTAGGGAGTGTATGCTGGTGTGTATCACTAGTACCTACTGTCCTTAGGAGCTGGAGATTAGCTTTCTGTTGCTGAGTCTCAACTTTATTTTCTCTCCCTGCATAAATGGAACTGAGGTTTTGGATTTTTCTTTGCTAGAGTTCAGTGTGAAGTCAAAGACCACAGTTATGCCTTGTTTACCTTACATGTTACAAATTTAGTTTACCTTATATGCTGTAAATTTGGTGTTCCCCACAACCTGTGTATTCTTCTACAGTAGCCCTTCTTGATGTAATTCAAGGCATAAAAGTAAATTTTATTCATGTGACTTAAGCTCGTAGCTTTCCATAGCCACTCTCCTATGCTTTGTTTATTTTAAAATTGTTCTGGAACATAAACCATAGGTAGTAAGAGTATGACCCTAGGGGGAGAAAAATAGCCACTCTAAACAGTTTATTTCTGTGTTGCCTTTGGTGTACAGCAAGGAGGCAAAGTATAAGGCAGCAGTATTACAGAGACATTCATGTCACATTCAAGACAACATGTTGTTGACTTGGAGTTAGACAAACCTGCATGACTGAATTATGTACGCTCTTCTAATTACTGTGATCCACAGCTGTATGCAGAGAAGAGAGAATAGTGCTTAAATGTCTTGAGCTGTGAAGTTAGCTTAATATCTCAAAGAAATTTCTGCAATGTTAGCAGGAGAAAAGAGCATAATGCACAGAGTACATTGGCTTAAGCCATTTCACAGCAGTTGTAGTGCTGCAAGTGTAGCATAGAAGAGTCGCCACAGAGATTGAGTTGACTTGGATCGGGGGAGAACTGCCTCTCCTGGGAGATGGGGAGAAATCAGTTGCTCTTTATTAAGAGCTTATCCTTAAAATGCTAAGATGCTTATGAATCTATAAAACGCTTCCACCTTCTGATGCAATATACTTAATTATATGCTTCTTGTTATTTAAGTCTTTACAGAAGTAAGTGACTAAGTGCCCGCTTTACAAGGCAGAAAGCAAATGAAGTACAATTGCAGTGTGTCAAATGAATGCAAGTTACACTGAAGCGTTTATTTCAGGCAGCTGCATTTCAGCAAGAGATTGCAGTCCTTTACAGGTATGGCACTCCCAGGAATAGTCAAGTTCTGGGAGGTGTAGTAGCAAAGAATGATTGAAGAAAGAGGATTTGGAAGGTTTCTTTTTTTGTTCTTGGCATAGTTTGTCTCCTCAGAACTTTGTGTCATCATTGTTGTCACTGTCTGCTCTTGTAGAGGCAGCTGATTGTGAAGAGGAGGATGAGCTTGCCTGCAGAGGAGTAACAAATACGTTCTGATTATTTTTAGTTTGTAAACATGCTTGATAGCCTGCAGTGTTAGGAAGGACTCCTATTTTCATCTCTACTAATAATGTACTTGTTTGGATGGCAGAATGAGCCAACAAATGTGATTTTTGTTGTTGAAGTGCTTTCTGGTTAAGTACATTTAGAGAGAAATCTGTTCAATGGAGGTTTCCTATTGTTTAATTTCCATACCTGCTGAATTTGCACACAAAAGTGGTGCTGACTTCAGATCTGCAAAATGCAGCTTGGTGACTAAGAAACTTGAAAAAAACTTGCAGCTGGACATTTGCAGACAAGGGTAATGAAAAATTCATATGAGACAGTATTGGTCTTATTCTTGTCTGTCTTTTGCATGATCAGAAAAGAAACATTTAAATATTTAAGGCTGACCACAAAGGATTCAAAATGACTGATTAAAGAAGAAATACCTTCCTGCTTTTCTGACTTCTGTCATGCTTCAGATTCTTTCTAATGGCATAAAGTGAGTTAAATAATTTCGAACACCACATTTCTTAGAAAATGTCATCATAATCTATCAGTTGCTCTTTCTTCTACAAAATGATCTGTTTTGAAATATTTCACCTGATTTCCCCAAAAGTGATGGATGCTTTATGATGTATTTAAGCACTTTTTTCCCTGCACTTTCAGGATTGTATTGTCTGTTTCCCATCTTCATTAAGGAGTACGTATTTGGATTATCTTGTGCCATAAAATGTATGTGCATCCTTTCTGTGATTTAATGTTGCATTAAAGATACTCACCTGTATTATGTGTGGGGAAAGGAAGAGTTGTTTTATGATAATCAGACCACAGCTTCCCATTTAATAACATAGACTGACTTGTAAAAATCCAGGCTCAAGTTAAAAATCGTAGTTCAGGAATACATACTAGCTGAAAAAAGTTCTTTTACTATCCCCTAGATGATCCCTTAACACGTGCTTAATGCAGTATTACTCACCCGTTCCCTTGGTTCAGGTGAGTTTCTTTCTGGCTCTGACGGATGGTTTTCTGTATAAGCAGGAGGTTCAGAAGTGTCGTGGACTGGATCTGCCATAGAAGCTGTGATGGGCATGTTCTGGTCCTGGAAATATTTGTAAGCATCTTTGCTGCACACCAGTAGTGTTAGTCTGTCACCACTGTCTTGGATTCTTGACACCACTTTGTCATAGGATTCATTAATCACATTCACCCCATTCACTTCCACCAAAAAGTCGTTATTTTCAACACCTGCTGTGTCAGCTGGCCCATGGTTTTGTACCTGCAAAGGCAAGTTCAAACTGTGGTATTAGCATAAAAGTGGGAAAGATACATTAACAACTGATGGTTGGCTAGACTATTGTGTTACTGCTTTCCTTACAAGATAGCAAAATAAGCATGGGGAAGGGGGAATTTGTGTGTCAGAAGTGAATTGGGAAAGGCAATAGGCCTAGATGTAGTTTGAGATTTAAGATGTCTTGATTTTGGTAGATTTTTGTTCTAGAAATACGGCACGGCAGAATCACGAAAACAGGTGGAAACCCAATTTTCTGATTATTTGCAGGTCCCTGTCCAGGAACTTTAAAGTTAACTTTACTACATTTCACAGATTCCGTAGTACTTAGTAATGAGTGGAACCCCTCTTCTCAGGAAAGCTGAAGGCACAGACATAATTTGAGATAGCAGAGGTTTGACTTTGTCAGCTGTGGAATTCAGAGAAGGGGGGTAGAGTGGGATGAAGGTGTCTCTCACATTCAGGGTGTTCTACACTCAAAAAAATCTTATTTACTAATTTTAGCATGCCAGCTTCACGAATAAAAGCAAAAAATCATGCAAAAGCTGGATTCCCTTTCCCTTTAGACATCGAACAGAATGCGGAGTGTTTTCTGGTGCTTATTTTTTGTCTTGGTCCTACAGTGTCAGTCTGACTTTAACAATTGCAGCTCTTATCTGAGAGCACTGGAGAAGAGACTTGTCTTTTGTGGCTTTTGTTGAATATATTTGCAGGACGGAAGGGAGGAAGCTGTCCGGCAGACTACTTCAGCTTTTCCTTGTTCCTCATTCTACATTAGTACCTCATTGATGAATAGTCCAGGCTTGTTCTTGATCATGTTTAAACTGAAGCCAAATCCACTAGGCCCCTTCACCATCTTGCAGATTCTTGGCTTGTGGTTCACTTTCTGCTCAGTATGCAACTCCACTCTTTCCTGCATTTTAGCTGGAGTTGGATCTTTTGCTTTGTAGTAGTATGAGAAGGGGGAAATTTGAGCCTGAGAAAAGTGAAAAAACTTTGTTAACATAAAGACTTCTGTTGGAAATCTGTATTAGGCTTTCATGCTCAACATGTTTTATGTGAAACCTTTTTAATGACTCAGACTTGAGCTGCAGTAAAGAGCTCTTTGCTATTAATTTCTGAGTGGAAAACTACAGTGTTGGATCTATGTGAGAAGGGAATTTTGTTACTCTTTTTTTTCATAAATGGTTACACAGCCATGTAAGCTCTGAATTTGCTGTCTTAAACTTCTAACCTTTCTTGTGATGTGTTTAAATTTAGAATTGTTCCAATAGTGCCTATAAAATACTGCATGAGGCCAAAAATTTGGGTGTTTAGTGACTTGCTGTACAAGTGCAAGGAGAGTTGCTGAAATATTGGTGTATCTTAGACATTTCCTGCAAGTTGAAGAAGTGTCTGTCAGAGCAGACTGGCTGTTTTGTTGCTGCATATGTCTCTTCATAATGATAAATTATCAATTCTTAGCAGTAGTTTGCATTTTCTTACCAGTTTATACATGGCGTCAGTCTCCTTATCCACTACCAGCAGTGTGGTTTTTGCCTCAGACTGCTTAATTTTTCCCACTATGCTTTCATGATCCAGACCATCCACTGGCTCGCCGTTGACAGCTACTAAGATGTCATTGTCTTTGAGACCTGCCTTGGCTGCTGGGCTCCCGGAATCAACATCCTTGATTACATGATCTAAGATCAGAAGGGAAAAAAGATTGATGTGAAGGCATATGCTTAGTAAGTTTAAAGACATTAAAATGCATCCCAAAGGCTGATTGTCAGAATTGCACTTCAGGTTGAGACCATTTCCCTGATGTAGCCCTGTTTGCAACATGTCTGTGGAGGACTTCTCCTAGATGACCAGCAAGAAGCCAAAGAGAATGATGTCTGCAAACCTTGTACAGGAGGAAGCTGTATAGCGAATGCCACTGGTTCTTACCACCAGTATTTTGTTCCATCCGTAGATAAAAGCCGTAACTGTTTTTTCCTTTCTGGATCTCCATTAGTCGTGGTTTGAGGGGAAGCAATCTTAGGTTGGCACTCTCTTTGCTCAGTACCATCTTCTGGCTTGTGTAATAGTGGTCCGTTTCTTCATTTGAAAGTAGAAATATAACATGATTTTCAGACTTCTTTACCTGTGACAGTACACATACAGTCTCAGATGTCACCCCTTCAACAACATGTGGGAATTTTAGATACTTTGGTAACTGGTGTACTGGTACATAGTGGTGTATGGGTGTGCTGTTGGTGAATGAGCCATAAGGTGTAGGCTGTGCTACTGTAAGTTGATTTTTTTTTTTCTTCCAGTCAGAAATTTGGACCATGACAAGATCTTGGGCATGTAAGATCCAGCATATATATATGAGGAAATTTTTTGTATTTCATACTGTGTTCCTGACCTCTAGGGAATTAGCTGCAGAGTGTCATGAGGGTGGCATACAGTGCTGATAGAATCCAGGGAGCCTCAGTAGATAGTGCTTGGCTTATCTAGATGTGGAACCCTACAATATGAACATATCATGCCATCTATACCACTATTCCAGAATACAATGACAAGAGTCAAGTTTCTGTCAATCTTGGTCCTCTTCCATCTCCCTGTATTCTTGTATTACTGATGCTGAGGTTTGGTTTTTTCGTGTGTCTGTTCAACCTCTCCAAGTCCATCCTTCCCTCATTCCTTTCTAGTTTAATGGGTGCCCTCTTTACTCATCTTAACCAATGTCACTCTGCTGATGATGTTATAACAGCTCAACACAACACGCGTGTTGCGCAGTTCCATAGTTAGTAGTGTGCGCTGAATCGTGATGCTGGAATGCCAGAGCGTGTACTGCCTGTCTCATGCTGCTCTGAAATCTCTTCAGCTCCAGCTGCATTTTAGCACTGACAGTGGAAAGCTGGAAGCCTCCTTAACAGTGTTCTTTGCAGCTGAGGCCAGGTAGTGAAATTACTTGTGCAGTAATTTTCAATAGTTTTGGACTTCTTAACAGGAGAAAGGAATTACTGTCTAAAATCATGAATTTTCCTTGTTCCATGCTAACTGTGTCATCAGAGAGTTCCCCGTCTTCCTGCCCTGAAAACCACATTTGATGACTTGCCCTCTTACCATTAGGAGTATTTCCAGGACTTCTAGGAACAGAGCATGATTTATTTAAAAGGGTCCCTGGCAGCAGTATACTTCTGTTATTTAGAATTCTCTGGCTTGTCTTGGTGGCAGTGTTCATTTAGAGTCAGTTCAAGAGGCTGCTTGACAACAGAGCCAAAGCAGAGGGGTACTCTGCCATGTTAATGATACATGAACAGTCGCTTCCAGCATTTACTGTGAAGCATTCAAATCAGCCAGACCTGACTCCTCAGTAACCCTGATAGCTTGAAAGTGGGCCAGAACAGAAGATGAATCAGTATACAAACAAATACCTTTTCCACCACTTCCTTGTGTGTGTCATTTTCCACGTTTTGTCCATTGATTTCAATCAGGCGATCGTTATTTTGGACACCAGCCTTTGCAGCTGCTCCTTGTGGTGAAAGCTCTACTATGAACAACCCCTTCTGTCCTAAAATAAATGAAAACTCATTACACAGGGTAAGTCACTGAAATATGCCGGAATTTAATGGTTAAGGAACTCAGCACTGATGTCCTTAGAGACTCTTATGTGCAGATTACAGTGGCATCACAAACCTTCCACATAGACACACCTCTATCTCTTATTCTGTCCTGGCAAAATCACTTCAGGGTGGGGGGAGGCATTTATTCACTATCTGCAGCTCAAACAATCTTTTATTTCTCTACCAAGAGTGACAAAGGGCCTGATTCAGATAGCTGAAAGGGATTTGATTCCTGCCCCCTCCCCCTGTTTGAAGTGAGGAGCTGCTTTCATTCTTGTTTTATGCATTTCATAATTTCCTGTGTTTGGAAGACTTCTATGTTTGGTCTTGCAGTTCTATTGCATTCCAAAATACTCTTCAGAGGTGATGCTTTCCAGAAGGCTTCCCTATGCTGTTGACTGGCCTTGGAAGAAAGGCATATGTGGAAGAGGTTCAAAATCCCTTGCTTTCTAAATGAAATAACTTACAGATCAGAAAAGTGTTTATTACAGCTGTCCAGAACCTTGTGTGCTGATTCCTGAGGTGATTTGGAGAAATGGAACAGGACTTAAGGTAGCATCTTGAATGTATATCTGGTATTTGAGCAGGGACTGCAAATTTGGTTTTGGTAAGTGGGCTTAAATAACAAGCAGAAAATAGCCTATTCTTTTTATCTCTTTTTCATCTTTTCTCCACCATATAAGAAATGTGGTCCTTAGAAAACCATGCATTGCATATGCTGTACAGAAATGGACTAGAGATCGAGCTGAACTTACCTTGCTGCTTCTTACTTTCTTTCTGTTAAAAAGAGCAGTTTGTGTGTCCTCATTACTCCCATCTATAAACTGTGGTTGCCTCTATCCCTGCTGCCATATATATATACACACATATATACACACACACATATATGTATATACACATATATACACACACCATCTCTTCTCCTCACGCTCTTACCTTCCGTGGTTTTCAGAGAGAAGCCATAGCCTTTCTCCTCCTTCACTAGGTAGCAGAGCCGGGGTTGTGGAACTGCAGTGATTGCTCCATTGGCCGTGGGAGACAGAGACTGCTGCTCCTGCTGCTGTCCTGTTGACACCTTTTGACCCAGCTCTTCCAAGTTCACTCCCTCCTTTTCTGCCTTTTGATAGGATGCGTCATCCAGAACAAGAAGTACAACAGAATTCCCGCTGTTTTTGACAATCTCTACCACCTGTAGTGGACAAGGTGAAATGACAAGCAGGTGCTAGAGTGATTGACCTAAAAGCTCTCCCCAGGGAAGAGTTGCACTGTCTCCTGTTTTTGTTGTCTCTGCTTATGCACTATGGAGGCACCTCAAAGACATTCCATGCCATGGTGGGTAATGAATGATGCAGGGAGATACTCAGAGCAGTTGATTCAGCTCTTGGATTTTCTAGACAAAGCTGCCATAAAAACTGGAAGAGAAAGCTTCACATAGTGGCAGTGGGTCTGGGTAATGGTGGAGTGGTAGGGACCTCAGACTAAACAGAGATGTACCTGTGCGTGTTCCTCCTTGTCTACAAACACACCATTAACCCTGAGGACTCTGTCTCCATCCTTCAAGCCAGCCTTTTCAGCTGGACTGTTCTTTTCCACATTCCGGATGAGGTGCCCTGCTGTGTCTTTCTCAATACGCAGGTAGAATCCATAGCTCTTTTGGGGCTTTTTGGTCACTTTGCATTCTCGGGGCTGGAGAACAGAAGTCATCTCTACCAAACAGGATGGAAAAGATATGTGTGAGTAAAAACAGAAATCTTACCTAGATATGTTTTCTCTAAATACGTGTTGAGACAGTTTGCTTCATAATTCTTGGGTTTTTGTTTCCCAGGAAATCCAGCTGTGCAAAGCTGAAACCAGTTAACAAGGCTAGGGAGAAGAAACCAATCCCTTTTCCCTCTTCCCTCCTCGCTTTTCTTGTCTCCCTATCTCAAATGAAGTTAAGCAAGATGCAGAACTGGAGGAAAGAAGTTGTGTGCCCGTGATAACATAGCGAAAATTGAGGTGAGGATTTAATATCAGAATTAAGTCTTACAGAGGAAAAATAATGTCAGCACAAAAATACTGGAACACTACGGGAAAGTTACGTGACAAAATGGGGTTTCACAGAATTGCAGAATGGTTAAGGTTGGAAGGGACCTTTGGAGGACATGTGGTCCAACCTCCCAGCTCAGGCAGGGCCACCTAGAGCCAGTTCCTCAGGACCAAGTCCAGACAACTTCTGAGTATCTCCAAGGAGGGAGGCTCCGTTACCTCTCTGGGCAACCTATGCCAGTGCTCAGTCACCCTCATGGTAAAAAAAGTGTCCTTACATACAGATGGAGCTTCCTGTGTTTCAGTTTGTGCCCATTTCCTCTTACCCTGTCACTGGGTACTACTGAAAAGAGCCTAGCTCCATCTTCTTTGCACCCTCCCTTCAAATATTTTTATGCATTGGTAATTTTCCCCTGAGCCTTCACTTCTCCAGGCTGAACCATCCCAGCTTTCAGCCTTTGAATATCTCTAAGGATGGAGACTCTACAACTTCTCTGGGCAACCTGTGCAGATGCACGAGCAGGTGGGATCAAGGAAGGATCTTGTCCCAGCCAGGCTTTTCTGTTCTTAGTTATTTTAACTAAACAAAATTAAGTTTCAGGACATTGTAACTGGAGTGTTACTGTTAATGAGTGCAGGATTTGCATTGGAGGGTGGAAAGCAAGGACTATAAAGGAATGAGGAAGACCCTTGTCTCCACTTACAAAGCTTTTTTCTTCTAGCTGGGTTTGATACCTCTGTGTTTCAGTTTTCACACAGAATAGTGCACTTGCTTTACTTCTGTGTCCTTTAGAAGTTACTGGTAGAGTCAAAGGTCTTGGAGCTGTCCATGTTTTCCTCTGCCTCTGAATCCTAATTAAACACTTTTTGATTCTGTTATGACTAACAGAGCTATTTCACTTTAGTATATCATTATATATGTGAGACTTGGCTAAGCTATGAATGCAGGTATTGTGAGGTCTAACAAAAGTGTGGAGTATTCAGGCAGACACCTACTGACAATGTGAATGTGCCTTCGGGTAATCACTTGCAGGAGAGGTAATTTAATACTGCCTGATCTGTATGGAACAAAACAGAGGAGTTGAGACAGTATCCTTATCTTGCAATTCTCACAAGAATCCTGAAATCACCATAAAGCCTCAATTTGCTGCCTAACTAAAACTTTATCTCCAATCCTGGTGACTTTAACAATGACATGAGATGTAATCAATATAAAAACGTGATGTTGTGTGAGAAAGGAAAGAAATCAAATTTGGTTTAGAAATGACAGGCTGCTGAAGTAACTGCAGTAGTTTGATTCAAATGATTTCTCAATGAATTTGTGACGATTGGAGCAGAATTTCCAGTCAGTGTCTCCAGGGTGCTGTGTTACTTCCCCAGAGAATTTGAGGCCAGCTGGTTAAAAAGTATAATTGATGTTGAGGATTGCTACCAGATTGCTATTAGACAGTGACTTTTGTCCTCTAGAGGTTTTGAAGCGAATCCTTCTAGAAGCTGTGTCAAGGGACATATGCCAAGGACAGGAAGGTGTTTGGGATCAGACAGTATGGATTTACTGATTTTTGTGATACCTGATGAACCTGATAACTTTACAGGATGAGTGGACTGTCTCTGTGACAAGTAGAGAGCAGTAGATGCTGTTCACCTCAACTTTTGCAATGACTTTGATACAGCCTCTAGTACAATCAGAGTAGCCAATTTGGTGATGTATGTACTGGATAAGCAGACTCCTAGATGATGCAGAAAATTGTCTGGGCCACTAGGTTCAGAGGGGTTTGATCAGTGGTATACAATCCAGCTGTTGGCTGGTTATTAGTGACGTTCTTTAGAGTTGGTACTGGGGCTGATACCATTTAACATCTTTATGATTTGGACAGTGAGACAGAATACATCCTCAACAAGCTGATCGATGATACCCAACTGAGGGAGAGCAGTCAATAGGCTGGAGGTTAGGGCTGCTATTTAGAGGGACCTCAGCAGGCTGGAGAAATGGGCTGACAGGAACCTTATGAAGATCAGTGAAGAAAAGTGAAAAAAAAAAAAATCTTAATCTAGACCACGAACAACAGTACAGGCTGACTGCTGCCTGGCCAGAAGGCAGCGTTGCTGGAAGCACTTAAGTGGCCAAGTTGAATGTGAGTCAGTGGGGTATCTTTGCAGTGAAGAAGGTCAACTCTATACTGGGTGACATCAGAATGTAGCCAGCAGGTCAGTGGAAGGGATTGTTTCCCTCTCTTTGACACTTGTGAGACCACATGTGAGTACTGTCTCCAGTTTTGAGCTCCCCAAGTAATTGACATGTTAGAGCTAGTCCACTGAGGTGATTTAGGTTTTGGAGCATATGATGTTTAAGGAGGCTGGGAGATCTGGGTTAGTTCAGTCTTGGGAAAAGAAAATGAAGGGCAGATCTTACTGACATCTTCAACTGCCTAACTGGAGTGTGTAGAGAACACAGAGCCAGACTCTTCTTGGAAGTTAACAGTGGTAGGATGAGAGGCAACAGACACAGGCTGCAGCAAGTGGAATTCCAATTAGCCATAAGGACAGCTTTTCATCTTGGGGGCTGTCAGACACCAGAACAGGTGCCCAGAGAGGCTGTGAAACCTCCATCCTTAGAGATACTGAGCTGGATGGGGCCCTGAGCAACCCGATCTAAGTTGGCCCTGTTTTGTATGGAGCATTGGACCAGATGACCTCCAGAAGTCCCTTCCAACCTAAACTATGATTTTATGATGTAACGGAACTCGGGTTTGGGTGATGCATATCATTAGCAGGAATACTACCTACTGAAAGTAAGCAATAGTTGTGACCAGGAAAAAACTCCAAAGAGAGTTGTCTTAGGAACTCCTGCCAAAGATCCATGATGATAGAGGAACCAAGATGAATGAAGACAACTTTCCCCAGTTGGAAAATCTGGGTAATTAACAAACTTGATTTGTATTTTACTGGAAAGATTGTTTTTCTGCCTCTACTGACAGAAGTCTGTCAAAACACCAAAGCTGTGTTGCAGAGATTAGCCATTAATCACAGCCTAATAAATACTAAGAAAATTCATCTGTTTGCATGTAAAGATTTCTTTGCAACTCTGTGGTTTTTCTTCTCTTTATATCACCTGTGTGACTAATGTATGTGGGAACTGACCTTACTTTCTTTTCCTTTTTTTAGAAGTAGCTGGCAGTCAAATCCTTCCACGATAGCAGCCTACTGCAGAGCCACCTCTGTGGCTACCCATGCTACACACTGTTTGCTGTTGAAGCTGAAAGTGCATTGTTGAGCTTAGCTGGGCAGCATATAGAACAGTATGAATGTGTGATGGGGGTTTGGCACAGAGGTCACTGAAGCTGGAGAATATGGGGAATTTCAGCGTGGAGGGGTAGGAAGCCTGCAGATCATGATTCACTTGTTCCCCTTGGTCAGGTGCCTTGTGCTTTTTCTGAGTCTCTGTGTAGTTGCACTGGGACTAACTCTGTATAGAGATGGACTGCCCTATTATTTGGACATTGTTTGGAACACATCAGACTGTATTGATCGCAACTACAACTCAAAGCAGCTTTTCTTGACAAACACTGGGAATCTGCTAATTCCTGAAGTTAACATGCAAAAACAGTGGTACACAAAGCTAAAGAAACAGTAGGCTTTTATGGGAAAGATTATTTCTTCATATTTAGAAATGGACGAAAGGTTACAGTGCACTGCGTACTACTCCTTTTAATCCATGAAATCTTTACATGCAAAATTATTGGGATTGTAAAAAGGAATTTTCTAAGGGAAGAGAGATTAGCAAAAAAGGCATTTCTTACCTGTATGTGTGGAGCAGCCTTCACAGGAATTCTCTTTTGCTGTCCCTCCTGTGGCTGTACCTATAAGTAAGGCTGAACTTTGATTGGGCAAAGGTTGATTTAAAAGATGATTTATTTAACCAAGTTTCACTGAATATGTTCAACACCTTGATAGGCTGCCTTGTCCTTGCCTGCAGAAGTGCTAATCACATGCATTTCTCAGCAGCTTTGAATTTTGTTCTACTGATAACTGTACTCAAAAACTCAGTCAAGGAGGTCATCCGAGACAAGCCTGATCTTTGCTCTGGGCAAGAGCCTTCTCCTGCTATAAGAAATGTCTTAAAGGGAGCAGGTTTGGGTTGTGGTGGATTGACCTGGTCCAGCAGCATTTGACTGCAGATCAAGAAGTTACCAATTCAAATCTGTGTGCCCCATGTTGGATGCCAATAAAAAGGACTGTGATGGGTTAACCTTGGCCCGCAGCCAGATGCCCACCAAGCTGCTTTCACTCCCCACCTCTACAGGACAGGGGAGAAGATAGGATAAAAAAGCTTGAAGAATTCAAGGAGAGTAACTGGGAGAGATACAATGAAAAAATGGGCTTGTGATTGAGTGGTAGCCCTGACTGCTGAGGCCATCACACATGTGAAATATGCACTGCAATCAAGTGGCCCATGTGAGTAAAATCTCCTTGGAATAGTGGGAGGGAGGTGGCTGGGATATCAATATGGTGAGGTCTGGCAAATTGGCTGCACTAGACCACTGCTCTGAACCTGCCAAGGCAAGTGCTATTTGTTTACCATTGTGGAAGCGTCTGCTGGGTGACTGGAGACATACCCTGTAAACCATGCCATTGCTTGAAATGCCATCCTGAGCCTTGAAAATCATGTTCTGTGTCATGGTAGCCCAGAAGGAGTCGAGTCATACAGTGCAACTCATTACTGAAATAACCTCGTGTAGTCCTGGGCCAAGGAACATGGCATTGGTTTGGTATATCATCTACCATATCACCCACGAACCTCGGAAAAGATTGAATGATACAATGGACTGTTAAAGACTATGCTGAGAGCATAGGGCACTGCGGAATGGGACGTAAATTTAGCAGAAGCCACTTAACACCAAATGATATCACTGCCCAGGTTTTGCCCAAGCAAAGCTCCTACATACTGTGGGAGGAGATGAGGTCCCCTTAGTACATATAAGTAAGTGGCTGGGAAAGGCAGTGTGGGTTGCTCTCCCTTGGGAAAAGGAAAGCCCATTTGTTGGCTTGTCTTTGCTCAAGGACCCAGGTACACTTAGTGGGTAGTGTAGAAGGAAGTGGAAATCTGGTATGTACCTCAAGGAGATTTATCTCTGGGGGAAAATAATGCATGATTTAACTTGTATGATATAGGAAGTAATATAGCAGGAATCACCTGAAGCAACAGAGCATGAGCCTCACAAGGAACCATGTGAATGCAGCGCTGACCCAGCCCGAGTGGTCTTGGTGCTCAACAATCCGATATACTGCTTTTCCTGTCCTGAGTGATCTTCTTGACATATAGGACCAAAGTCATTGACTGTTCCTATGGACATTTGGGGGAGGGGAAGCATGGAATGGGGGGATAATATCTGCATATATGTCAAAGGACAAGGTATAGTGGTTAATGAGGATGTATAAACCTGACTATCGGATGTAAAGATGGTTTAAGTATGTAGTATAAGTTGTAAGAGTTGGTAAGAAGGAATTTCAGGAATGAGAAATAGAATGAAAGGGTTTGAGCAGAGTATAGAAATTAAACAATGTCTGAATGGGACAGAGGATATTTAGGTGCATCAGAAAATGGGTGACCTAAGCGTGATGTGAAAGGTATGGAATAAGGGGCTGAGATTGTACTGGGTCTAGCTGAGATGGAGTTAGCTTTCTTCATGGCAGCCCACATTGTGCTGTGCTTTGCATTTTTTTGGTTGTTCTTGAGCAGTGGTTTTTTTCTCTCCAGGCTTTCTCTCCCCCATGCCCTCCCAAGTGAGTAGACTGCGGATGAGCAAGAGGCTGGGAGGGGACAGAGCTGAAACAGCTGACCCAAACTGACCAAAGTGATATTCCATACCATTTGATGTTGTGCTCAGCATTAAAAGCTTGGTGAAAGGAGGAAGGGCAGATATTTGTGGTCTTCCCAAGAAACTGTTGTGCATGTTGAGGTGCTGCTTCCTATGAAGTAGCTAAAGATCTGCCTGCTGATGGGAAGTAGCTCTTTGCTTGTGTGCGCAGCTTTCATTTCCCTATCAAACTGTCGTTATCTCAATCCATGAGTCTTCCTGCCTTCCCTTTATTTTTTTCCCCATCCTGCAGGAGAGAACTGAGAGGGAGTCAGGGTGGGTGTTTGGCTGTTGGTTGGGGTCAACCCACTGTAAGAGCATATCTTATCCACTGGCCACAAGCATGTGCAGGATATGCTTATAGACACGAACTGAACTGATAGTGTTTCTAATGAGGGGGGAAGCCTCCAAAGTTGAGATCTTGGTATGCCATGATACTTAATGAATTGACCATGTGAACTTCCTGTTAAAAAATCTCATTCAGTTTTAGAAAGCTTTAAAATTACTTATTTCCCTTATTAACCTGCTGTGGAATTGGATTATTAGAAATAATACCTGTGTTTTCTTTGGCTATCTGCTCCAACTGTTTAATTCAAAGGAAAGGTAATAGAAATAAGCATAACCTAAATGTGCTGCAACAGAACAGTCATCAATGTTGTAAAAGCCTTACTGTAATCCACTTACTCTAAGTGGATTTGCAAGCCTGTTGTTCCTCTTTGTCTAATGTAGTCTAAATACTTAAGTAAGTGAGGCCCAATGTTGTAAGCACCAGAGAAGTCAGACCCTGCCCTGTCCTCTGCTTGCAATCTTTCAGACAAGACAAAGACTGGATGAGGAGGGACATAGAGAAGGGGAATCACAGTGGCTCATAGTTTTGCAGCTAAGCACAGTGCAGATGGGAACACATACAAGGATCTCAGGTCAGCATACAAGGAAACAACTCAGCATTTGAAGCAAGATGTATTTTTTTATTGCAGTGCCACTGTGATAGTCGCTTGAGGTTGTTTTGGGTCCAGACAAGATTTTTCAAGAATAAGGTGCTACACTAATGTAAAATGTTAGAGAAACATAGAAACATTCTGTGTTTCTAGAAGGGAAAGTATGGTCATGTTCCAAATGGGAAGGAGGTGGAAGCTGTGCAGCAGTTTCAAAAGGCTTTGAAAAGAAAGTTGAGGGAGAAAGGTCTAGCAGTCAGCGGACTATTTAAGCTTCTGGTGTGGTGAATTATGAAACATTAGTAAATACGAATGGTGAGGGGAAGGTTCTTTGAGTTGAGGCTGGTGGTTAGCCCTAGGGCCGTGACAGGAGGTTGAATGGGATGCTGATGTCTAGGTGCAAGGAGAATGTATCTCCGTGTGTGCTCAAGACCCTACATGTCTTAGAGCTGATCTTTGCATCTGTGGGGCTGAGGTGTAAATTGTATGAAGTTGTATAAAGTTGTGCTGAGGGAATCCAGCCTCCTCAGCCAGAAGACAGAGACTGGGAGAACGACCCCCCCGCATTCCAGGAGGAATAAAATAGTCAGTGACCTACTGCATCACATAGACATACACAAGTCTATGTGACCGGATGGGATACACCCGAGGGTGCTGAAGGAGCTGGCTGGGGTACTCGCCAAGCTGCTTTCCATCATTTACCAGCAGTCCTGGCTGACCGGGGAGGTCCCGACAGATTGGAAATTGGCCAATGTGACACCCATATATAAGAAGGGTCGGAAGGATCATCCGGGAAATTACAGGCCTGTCAGCTTGATTTTGGTGCCCGGGAAGCTGATGGAACAGCTAATCCTGAGTACCATCATACAACACATGCGGGACAACCAGATGATCAGGCCCAGTCAGCATGGGTTTATGAAAGGCAGGTCCTGCTTGACAAACCTGATCTCCTTCTACGACCTGCATATTGGATGAGGGAAAGGCTGTGGATGTTGTCTACCTTGACTTTAGTAAGACCTTTGACACCGTTTCCCACAGCATTCTCCTGGAGAAACTGGCTGCTCGTGGCTTGGTTGATCGCACGCTTTGCTGGGTAAAAAACTGGCTAGATGGCCGGGCCCAAAGAGTGGTGGTGAATGGAGTTAAATCCAGTTGGCGACCAGTCACGAGTGGTGTCCCCCAGGGCTCGGTTTTGGGTCCACTCCTGTTTAACACCTTTATTGATGATCTAGACGAGGGGATCGAGTGCACCCTCAGTAAGTTTGCAGATGACACCAAGTTGGGTGGGAGTGTTGATCTGCTCGAGGGTAGGGAGGCTCTGCAGAGAGATCTGGACAGGCTGGAGCGATGGGCTGAGGCCAACTGTAGGAGTTTCAATAAGGCCAAATGCCGGGTGCTGCACTTGGGCCACAACAACCCTCAGCAGCGCTACAGGCTTGGGGAGGAGTGGCTGGAGAGCTGCCAGTCAGAGAGGGACCTGGGGGTGTTGATTGACAGCCAGCTGAACATGAGCCAGCAGTGTGCCCAGGTGGCCAAGAAGGCCAATGGCATCCTGGCTTGTATCAGCAATAGCGTGGCCAGCAGGGACAGGGAAGGGATCTTACCCCTGTACTTGGCACTGGTGAGGCCGCACCTCGATGACTGTGTTCATTTTTGGGCCCCTCACTACAAAAAGGACATTGAATTACTCGAGCGTGTCCAGAGAAGGGCAACGAAGCTGGTGAAGGGTCTGGAGCACATGTCGTACGAGGAGCGGCTGAGGGAACTGGAGTTGTTTAGTCTGGAGAAGAGGAGGCTGAGGGGAGACCTCATCGCCCTCTACAGCTACCTGGAAGGAGGTTGCAGAGAGCTGGGGATGAGCCTCTTTAACCAAGTAATAAGTGACAGGACAAGAGGGAATGGCCTCAAGTTGCACCAGGGAAGGTTTAGACTGGATATTAGGAAGCATTTCTTTACAGAACGGGTTGTTGGGCGTTAGAATGGGCTGCCCAGGGCAGTGGTGGAGTCCCCATCCCTGGAGGTGTTTAAGAGGAGGGTTGACTTAGCGCTGAGGGATATGGTGCAGTTGGGAACTGTCAGTGCTAGGTTAAAGGTTGGACTAGATGATCTTCAAGGTCTTTTCCAACCTAGATGATTCTGTGATTCTGTGATTCTTCATAACAACCTGAAGAGCTGCCAGACTTCAAGGAAGGGTGAATTGTTCTGCTGACAAATGGGCAATGGTGACAGCAAAGGTAATCGTATTTTTCCTACTTAGCATTTGAAATAAGATGAGAGCTGTGCTGCATGTGTTCTAGTAGCCTGAAATGGGGGGTACATGTGGTTTGTTCCAAGTCTCACAGCAGTGGCAGAGTGCAGAGAGCCAAACCTGGCGCAGCTGGCATTAAGCCATGGCTTAGTTTCAGTAGGTGCTATTTACCAAAGCCTTACTCTTTGCCAGGAAGTATGTATGTGGCCCAGGTCACTTCCTGGCCCTGTTTTGGATGCAGACATGAGGAGAGTGTGTGCCCATTGGTGCCAGGATGATGACCCTTATCTAACTTATCCACATCTGAAGGGTTTATACATATCTATGTCTGAGTTTAAAAAAAAAAAAAAGGGTAGCTAGCTTCTTGGATCACTTCTGTTTTTCCTGTAAGCGGTTTTGTTTTGATTTTTTAAATTGTGACTCACCAAGGTTGTGTTAAGGGATGGTGAAGAAACTGCTTTCATGGCCATTCCACTGGATGAGAGGAATAGAAAACAGAGCTGTTAATGAAAGATTGGTGAAGTAGATCTTTAATGTTTATAATACAAGCATAAAGTTACAAAGGTCAGTCGACTGAAAGGTGCCTTTTGTTATTAACACAGTTGTACAAGGAGTCCAACCCTAAATTTGAATGAATATAGTTCATATGTTTGGTTCTGAAAATGAAGTTGTGCTCAAATGATATGTATTACTGTCAGCATTGTTCTATGGATAAAAAGTTTATGTGGGTATTTTGCTGTAAAATTACTCCCTCTCTTAAATCTTTATGATGGTGACTATACTGATCACAACTGAACTTTCTTGCCTGGGAGAAATCCTCTAAAATCTATGTAATGAGGACTTCTAAATAGTCCTCATTTACCTGTACTGCTCACTATATTCTTGCTGATCACAAGCACACTAGTCTCCTTTCAGTGCCATCCTTTTCTTGGATTCATAACAAACTAGTTAATGAAAATTCATCTTTCTGATGCAGCATGTTGGGAGAATACAGGCTTATTCATGTCCTCTGCTGACTCCAGCTAGGACAATAGTAAAGCTGTCCCTGACTCCCTGCAGAAAATGATGCCCCCGCACTGAGTTCCAGAAAGGTGGTATGCCTGGTCTAAGCCACAGCAACCCAATGAGAGGCAACATCACTTTCAATTTATATTAATATGCAAGGCTGTGAACTGCGATGGCTGAAGGCTGTGAGTCACAACCTCTGTCAGATAGAGATATGCTCCCTGAAGAAGTTGCTGTTGCCATCCGAGGGGGCAGCGGCCTCTTCAGCTAGGTCTTTCCTTCCACAGCTGAGTCTGACAGGGATTGTGACTCAGAGCCTGGGACTGTTTTAAGGTCTCCTTCAGTAGAGTAATACGAAGGCATATTTTATTTGTTCTTGTATTTGAGCTCTTCAAAATCAGTACAGCCCTTTCCCTTTGCCCCTTATTTTTCCAGTGATGGGTTTTCCACTCTAGTTTGGCAAGTATGATACAAAGAACCATGTGATTTGTCATAGGAATATTTGGTTCACTGAAGTCCTCCTTAATCATGAGGCAAAGTCCATTTGAGCTACCAAATGAATATTCATCAGTCATCCTGCACATAGCCAAGTGGTAATTAATTCTTTCTTTTCTGGTGACTATATGCTCCTGATATGGTAAAGAGAGTCAGGGAAAAAAACAGGAATGACATTACAATCCTGCTGGTTTGCAGGCTTGCAGAGGAAGGGGAGAATACCCTTCCTGCTAGTGTTTTGGGCTTATGTCTTCCTAAAAAATGGGGGAGGAAAAAAAAAAAATCATTTGCTGTCCCTGTGTTTGCAGCAAAGAAAGGTATTCTGTTATCCCCTGGACCTGTCAGTAAGGAATTACAGTGGCAGTCCTCTTCCCCCAGGCTTTGCTTTAAATATTGAATTGTCTTCCCTAGTGACCTTTTTACTGGAGAATATAAACTATAGACAATGCTTTCGTCTTTAGCTGTTCAACAAATATTCTGTATTGATCATGAATTTGGGGTTTTAGGTGCAGAATTTTTTACGGACTTAACTGTGAGGTGTGTCTGTACAGCTTCTTTTGCTATCATGCCAGGCAGAAATCAATGTTAAAAACTGTAAATTTCTGTTGAAGCAAAAATTTGAAGGTCTTAAAGATAAGGAATTATATGAGCTAAGTAGACTTTTCCGTGGAGCTGTGTGTGTGTTCACAATTAATGGCTGCAGGCATGTACGTATATATTGACATGCATGCACAGCAATCAGGCTGTCTGCAGAACTGTTTGGATAACACCAACTGAAGTTGGTTCGATTAATGCTGCTCAAATGGCAATGCCTTTGGAATTCTCGTCTTCCCTCTGGCACTCGTAACATGTGGGAAGGCTTTTCTTTTGAGCTCCTTCTGTTGGGCGTTTTCTGGACATGTATTTGTTCGGTTCTGCTTTTTAATTGCTGTATCATTCAGTAATCTTTGGACATGCAAGATGCTGAGACATAAAAAATAATGTTACAAATCCACTAGTCTGGGTTTTTCCATTCAGCACATGGAGCTTTCTTTTTCCTGGGGTGTGTACTCTTATAAAACTGTTTTCTTCTGATCTATGAAAGAACGGAGTAAGTTACTTTGTCACTTGTATGTGCGTTTCTTGCCCTCTGGAGATGGATTTCTGAATTTGACAGTAGACTGTATTCCTTTTCTTTTAAGCTTTTGAAATGTATAAATATTTTGCTATTTTCTTCAAGGAGCGTGAGGAAGAGATGCTTATACAGTCACTATAGTAAGCATATACCCTTCCTCCAAAAATACAGGTCTGTGAGACAGGAAGTATCCAGGCCTAAGGCTCTGACAGCAGCAAGTGTGAATCTCTCTCTTCCCGTCTTCCATTCTTCCTCCTGCTGCCTGTGTCCCATCTCATCCTGGTCCCTTCCCCACCCCCCCCCCACCCCCCCCCCCCCCCCCCCCCCCCAAGGCTGTAATCATCCAGGAAATGTCTCTAATTTCTGTATTAACCTCAGTATTATTGAGTATTTAATTTCACTTTGTCAGTAAAGATAAAGGAGGTGTTTAAGGGTAGGGTCGACATAGCGCTGAGAGATATGGTGTAGATGGGAACTGGCAGTGTTAGGTTAATGGTTGGACTAGATGATCTTCAAGGTCCTTTCCAACCTAGTTGATTCTGTGATTCTGTGATACTATTCTGACATTTCATTACCCTAGACTCAGGCTGAACTGATGTTTGGAGGGGTAAGGTGCATTAGCCACAGCAAATATAATTGATGTTGCTTCATGGAATCCAGGAGAATTATTTTGACTCTCTTCTGTATGCCAAGGACCTAACTTTTGCTTCAGATTTCTTACTGGGTGCGTCCACTCTCACTACAAGAAGGATTTAAATTGGAATAGCATTCATTTACCTCTCTTTCTGAGATCAGTGATCATAATGGAAAGTCTGAATGTAGCCTTGAAGGCAAAGAGAAATACAAACTTCCTTTAGAAGTTTCCATCTTCTCGGTCACTGTATATTTGCTTTTGTGTTGGGGGAGCTATTGTGTTCTGCTCTGATGAGGCTTATATGATGCTTACAGAACTGTTAATAGAAATGTGGGGGTGGATAATGCCTGCTCTTTATTAGTTCTTGTCACTTTGTGGCTTTGAAAGGCTTGTTATCTGTTATCACAAAAAGGAAATGGCTACTGCTATGCAGAAACGCAGAATGCAGCCCTTTCCCTGTGTAACTATTGAAAACCATTACTATAAGCTTTGGGAGGGATATAAATTTAGACAGTATTTGAACCCAAGATTACTTTAATGTGAGAAACAAAAATAGTATAAAAATAAATTATTTTAATATGGTGTAAAAGCCAGTAGAGTTGGTTATGAGCTTATATTTATTCATTTAAAATTCCCTCCAAACAAGCAACAGATCCTACCAGAAATTCATGCCTAAGTACTAAGGACAGAATAAATCTCCATAAAATGCATACATGGAAATAAGGTTGGCTTGGTTGTAAGAGCAAAACTGGTTTTGGTGACAGCAGAGCTTGTGTCCCTAATTTCAGCTGGAAGATGACACTAAAACTTTCTAGGAAATACCCACCTATATCTTAGCTTATTGCCTGTCTTGAAGATCGTCCTGAGTGACATGACTATACCTGGGCTTAAAAAACTAAGTGATCCTGAAATGCTGAACCAGGTTCAGAGCTGAAGCAAGTAGGACATGCCTTCTCAAGAAATAAGGACCAGAGAAGGAAAAATAAAAATTCTGTTATCCACAGAGATAGCTGAAGTTACATTAAGCTGTTTCCTCAGGCATGTCATTCAGAGGAGGAAGAATTTAAAGATTTATGTCACTGGGGAAGCCAGCATAAGCCGGAATGAAACACATTGTGCGTGTGGCAGTAATCTCCACAGTATTTGAGTCCATACAGCCTATGACAAGATCCCAAGAAGTTAAGCAGAAGTAGTTTATTCTATTTTCTTGTGCGTTTTGTTTCGCCTTTGTGGGGGGGAAGTTGTACTGTTATCTCTTGGTTTCATTTGTCTGTGCACATGACAGATTCCCAACAGAGCCCTTTAATGATTTCCTAAACTTAAACCACAACTTGTCACTGAGTCAGATTCTCTTGTGTTAATGGTTGTATTTTAAGCTGCTGCTATGTGATTTAACTGCCATACCTTCTTTAAAGCCCACTGTGTCCTTTCGACGAAGAGGATGATGGAATAACAGCCCTTTGTGATTGTGTTTAGTGACAGTAATGGGTAAGGAAAAAGTAGCTAATGGACACTTAAATCAGGTAGGCATTTGTATTAAGGGAATTGAAACTGAAGGATGTTGTCATTGTCTTAAATTCTCCTAGGGTTAACTTTGTGAGTGGTGATAATCTGTTATATTAGTTTGAGGGTTTGATCACTTGACTGCTAGTCTGTTGATTCACTGTAATACTGTGAAGTTACATATTTAATCAGCATAGATAACAGTGGAGCATTGATTTCTCAAGGTTTTCTTGTTTTGTGTTATTTGATTGATGTTGTTCAATTTATTATTTTGATTTTTAAAAAAACAAAAAAAGAAGGTGCATCTTTTTACTAATTGGTACCTGGACCTATTCTTTTTGCAGTTAGAGAATATGTATATCTTGAGGTACAAAATTTGTGACCTTTCTGTCCTCTTCAAAATTAGTTCCAAATTGCTTCACAGCATTAGTAAAAATAACGATCACTGTGGAAAAAAGCCTTATGTTTTAATTCAATATAGAACTCTTGGGTTTTGATGGGTATTTTTTTGTTTTTTCTTTTATTATTCCAGATATAAGCAAGTAAAAATGACAGCCCATTTGTCATTTATAGAAGCTGATGTATAAGATGTATAGTGATGAAGTAGTATTCTACAAAAGCAACCCCAGCAAACTGGTAAAGTGGGAAGGTAAAAGGGTGCCTTTTAGTCATCACTGACCAACGCATCCAAAATGCAGTACTGCCATATGATCAGGGCAGAGACAAGTATCTAGTACAGATTACAAACAGGATTATTTGAAATCCAGAACATCTGGTGCACAGCTGTGTCATGCCTGTTCCTGGTGCCCTTGTGTCCAAAGTGGTGAAAAAGCAGTTCCAGACCACCTAGAGGATACATCCTTCTTCACAGATTTGATGAGGACCAGGCTTTCCCACCATCTCACTTACAGAGCTGAAAGCTGGAGCAGGAGCTGTCAGGATTCAGTTCTAGGAAAACTTGGTAGCTCCTCTGAAATGCATTTTTGAAACCTCTGTTGCAAATACGGAATATGGGGTTATCTAGTTACAGATCAGTTGTTGTGAACTGTTTAATCTGACTTGGTTATCTTCTGTATATGTTCTTCCTCATGACTGTACTGGTTTTCATTTGTAACAGATGATTTAGGTGAAACTGAACTTGATTTTGCTCTCTTGCTCTCTGAATATGATTTACATACCACTAAGACAAATCCTGGAATTTGCCTTATTTGAAATTTTTCTTTCATTATTATGGGTATGTATACATGAAGGTGATAGTCCAAAGCAGCCTCAGAACACATTTTTTTAGGGTATGTATATCTCCCATATTGCCTTTTTTTTTTAGTTAAACAAAGTAGGATGAAAATATCAGGATTTCATTAGCTAAAATCTATCGCTGGTTTATCTTTTGTTTTAATATAAACACACACAAGAACTGAAAGCATCTTTTTCTTTTTCCTTTCATGAGGAGGTAGGTTCCTCAAGCAGGAAATACACAGGATACATGGGGACAATGGAGAATATATTGTCTGATCTTGTGATCTGTTTTTCCTAGCCCTGATATATCCTTGCCTTGAAATCTTGTAATGAAAATTTGTTAACTGTTGTATTGAATCTGATGGATTTACTAACACTGAGACATCTGAAAAAATCTCACTTGCCTTAAAACAGATGGGCATCTATTCAGATTTACTTAGCAAGTAGAACTTTGCTACTTGCTTTTACTTTTTTTTTTCTTTTTTATGGTTGAAATAGGGGATTTTTTTCCTCTTTTAAGCCCTGTTTGAATTAACACAGTGCGTGTGCTAGGAGGTGTTCCCTTGCACCCTCAGTATTTTCCTATGTTACCCAGCTCCGATGCCTGTTGAGAATATAGGCACAGCTCACAGTGCTGGCTTAAAGCCTCCTTAGGCCTTTCTCAGATAAAAAGACTATTCACTGCCCTATTTCTGAAGAGAAACCTCAGAGACATGCTCATTCTTGTTTGCTCCACAGGCTCCACCGTGAAGGCTGAGTAACTGGGATTATGCTCCACTGACAGACGTGATGCTGAATGGACTTCAAAGAACACGTTGCTTCCTCTGCAGAAGAAATGATTGCTTTGGGATTGGCCTGAGATATGAGAGGAAGTGGAAGGAGAATTAAAAAAAATAAAAATCTTGCTTTGCTCTGATTTGTGCATGCTTTGTGAATGACTGATGCTTCTGTCTGAGCTCTCAAGTCAGTACCTTTCACAGATGAGGTGTCTTCTTAAGGAAGTTTGGAAGCAACTCTAGAAACTAACGGCTTTGCTGCACAGAGAGCGTACATTTTCAGTAAACGTGTCTGCGACACTGAACTACTTTCTGCTAATAGCAAGAATTTTGATTGCTTTAATAGGTTGCAGAGGCTGTAAACTGGCAGCTCTGATTATTCCCCTTACATTAACCACTGTGCTCTATGCATCTTAAAAGCTGTTAAAAGAGCAACTGAACTCATGCTTCTTGTCTGCACTCTGAAAATGAAACCTCTTCTGAGTCTTTTAAGTGTCTGAAAATTACTGGGTCATCTGAGAGAGGAAATGTTAGCTAAGCTGGCCTTAGCTGGTAAAAGCCAATAAAATCTCCTGGTCCTGCATAGCAGACCTGTAACTGAAAGCTTGACACCAGAAAATGTACGGGGACCCTTTCAGGAAGCCAATAAAGAGCTGAAAGATAAGTGAAGAATAGATATTGTAGTTAAAATAACACAGAAACCAACCAGACATTCAAATTCTGGCAAGTACAGCATACACAGGAATTTCTTTGCAGTATAGAAAAATGCAGATAAATGCTAGGTTGTCATTTTCACACACACCATTTTGCTGTCCTCCCCTACCAACACGAAGATCAGAACATACCCAAAAGAACTGATTTAACTCACCTAAGAACACAGATTACAAGCACTGGACAATGTAGATCAACCAGAAGTCCTGCCATGGCTTTGTTTCATGTATTGGTCTTCGCTGGTAGGTGAGAAGAGAAAAAACTAAACCCCAAGTGAAAAAAAAACTAAAGCTTTTGATTCTTGGTTATTTATTTAACCTCAGAATCTTTCAAGCCACCTACCATTTGGAAGATGGAGACCAAGCAAACCACTCTCGTTTTTCTCATTCCCAGCAGCATGCTGAGCTCCACTTGCTGGTCTGGCACTTACAGACATTTCTAAAAGACAGGTTTGTTTTTACAGGGAAAAGGAAAATCTATATTCTGAGGTAAAGAAAGCAGCTCTCCTGACTCTTAACACTAGTCTGAAACAGGAAGACTTTGTGGTAAGCATTATTTTCTTCAGAATTTCTCTTTTTTTTCCTGATGCCCACATCAAAATTCTTCTACTCAGAGTACAAATACAGTAACATTAGTAACAAGACTTGATTTTTTTTTTTTTCTTTTTTCCATCGTTGAAAAAGAGATGCCAGTAGCCTGTTGTTCTGTACATTCATTTTAATGTCCTGAGAAAGTTTGCTGGGAGCCAGACATTTTGATGCAGGTGCTCTCTTGAGGAAGAGAAATAATTACAAAGGAATTTTACTAGCTTTTAGGAATTTGTTGACAGTTGTTCAATTCACTGTAAACTGCAGCAATAATTGCGTGACTGTGGTCTAAGTTTAAATGCAGAGGGTTACTTTGTCATTTACAAGCTCATCACTTCAGGGGAAGGTCTGTGCACTTTTGACTGCTTTGTAAGTGCTAGGACAGGCTTGCAGTACCAAACTAAGTAATAATAGCTCTTCTCTGCACCATGAGAAGAACTGAGGGATGACTGCCTATGATTTTTTTCTTCTCTTTCCGTTTTTAGTGCAGAAGATGACTCTGATCACAGGATTCCTCACTGGGGCTGGAGGCAGCAGCCCTGTTCTGATGTTCCAAATGGCAGCTCTGGCAATGCTGGTACGAGGTAAGGAGGAGCCCTGGCAAGAAAAAACATCCTGTTGGCATTTTTTAAATCCTGTTTTGGAGTTACTTGGTGTGGCTGAGAGATGCTGCCTGGGTTATGGGAAAGAAAGATTATCTATCACAATAAGCTTCCAGTGGAGCATGCTCTACATGATGTTTTTCAGCCTTTTTTTTCCATGCTCAATTTTGTCCAGGAAGCTAAGAGGTGAAATCTGATCCCAAAAGAGCAGTGTTTTGAGCCAATCGGTATTTTTATATTATCTTTCCATGGAATTTTTGATGAGACAATAGCAAAAACCATCAAGTTGAAGAGAAAAAACCCAAACAGCCCCCACAAATATCCCTCTCTCCTGATGCTTTTGCTTTATTTTTTGAAGAAAGGACACTCTTCCCATCTCTCATTTTTATGAAAACAGCAAAGCTTATAGAGAATATTCTGTTCACATAATGCCTTTGCTGCAAGATCTGCGATAGGAAACAGATTTTTTTCTTCCTCTCACATGAGGGGAAAACTATTGTTTTCATTGTGGTACCTGTTATCCTGGATGCTCTGTGCACATCTGGAGTGTAAGATAGCCCCTGCTTTCACAGTGCATAAACAAATGGAGAAGTATGGTGAGGGAGGGGGAGTTGGCCTGGCACAAAGGTCAGTTCAGTTAATGTCTGCTGTCTTGAACCACAGAACACAGTATGCTGGAAATCATTTATGCATCTATGATGAAATACCTGGAAGAAGGAGAGACCCTGAATTTGAATTGCCTCATCAGGCATCAACAGAATCAGTCGTCACAAATGGAGGCTCACTGGTACAAAAAAGCAAAGAAGCAAAATGAGACTGGGTTTGGGAAAGAGATAGTAAGCTTGCACCCCTCACGAAACTCAGACCCCAAGGTGAATGTCACGTCCTCTCTGCTTCTTAAAATTCAGAAAGTCAACCAGTCAGACAGTGGCCATTATCAATGCAGGGCCAAAGTAAACAACAGTGTCCTAACTGCTGTGAGCCACTTTATTAGAGTGAATGTAACAGGTAAGCTCTCTGTGTCCAGGAGCTTTCTTGCAGAGGGCGTTGGGACATCACATGGTTGTCTCTGAAGTGAAATTTCTGCATGATAAAAACTGTGTTCACGAAGATGTATCCTCTTCTCCTAGGGTGTGAAACTAAAAATGATTGCTGCCACACTGTGACATGTGGAATAAGTTTCATACTCCTCTGTCTACGCATGCTAAATGCAAGACTTGAAAAATGTTGGAGATTTGGTCTAGATTGGCTGTGGATCTCTCTGAGCTAATGGGGATAGTTTCCCATGGGAACACATGCAGGACAACCAGATGATCAGGCCCAGTCAGCATGGGTTTATGAAAGGCAGGTCCTGCTTGACAAACCTGATCTCCTCCTACGACAGGGCGACCTGCATATTGGATGAGGGAAAGGCTGTGGATGTTGTCTACCTTGACTTTAGTAAGGCCTTTGACATCATTTCCCACAGAATTCTCCTGGCAACACTGGCTGCTCGTGGCTTGGATGGGCACACGTTTTGCTGGGTAAAAAACTGGCTGGATGGCCGGGACCAAAGAGTGGTGGTGAACAGAGTTAAATCCAGATGGCAACCAGTCACGAGTGGTGTCCCCCAGGGCTCGGTTTTGGGGCCACTCCTGTTTAACATCTTTATTGATGATCTAGACGAGGGGATCGAGTGCACCCTCAGTAAGTTTGCAGATGACACCAAGTTGGGTGGGAGTGTTGATCTGCTCGAGGGTAGGGAGGCTCTGCAGAGAGATCGGGACAGGCTGGAGCAATGGGCTGAGGCCAACTGTATGAGCTTCAATAAGGCCAAATGCCGGGTGCTGCACTTGGGCCACAACAACCCTCAGCAGCGCTATAGGCTTGGGGAGGAGTGGCTGGAGAGCTGCCAGTCAGAGAGGGACCTGGGGGTGTTGATTGACAGCCAGCTGAACAGGAGCCAGCAGTGTGCCCAGGTGGCCAAGAAGGCCAATGGCATCCTGGCTTGTATCAGCAATAGCGTGGCCAGCAGGGACAGGGAAGGGATCTTACCCCTGTACTCGGCACTGGTGAGGCCACACCTCGATGACTGTGTTCAGTTTTGGGCCCCTCACTACAAAAAGGATATTGAATTACTCGAGCGTGTCCAGAGAAGGGCAACGAAGCTGGTGAAGGGTCTGGAGCACATGTCGTACGAGGAGCGGCTGAGGGAACTGGAGTTGTTTAGTCTGGAGAAGAGGAGGCTGAGGGGAGACCTCATCGCCCTCTACAGCTACCTGGAAGGAGGTTGCAGAGAGCTGGGGATGAGCCTCTTTAACCAAGTAATAAGTGACAGGACAAGAGGTAATGGCCTCAGGTTGCGCCAGGGAGGGTTTAGACTGGATATTAAGAAGCATTTCTTTACAGAACGGGTTGTTGGGCGTTGGAATGGGCTGCCCAGGGAGGTGGTGGAGTCCCCATCCTTGGAGGTGTTTAAGAGTAGGGTCGACATAGTGCTTAGGGATCTGGTGTAGTTGGGAACTGTCAATGTTAGGTTAACGGTTGGACTGGATGATCTTCAAGGTCCTTTCCAACCTAGATGATTCTGTGATTCTGTGATTTCTACTCTGAGCACTGTCACCAGAGCTGAAAGGAATTGGGTGGAAAAAGCAGTGTGGGAAAAATGTATGTTAGTCTTGGGTTAGATGCAGGACTGTCCCAGTTCACCTAGCATCTGTTCTGGGTTTATAGCCATGGCTACATTCACAGGCACTAAAGTTATTTTCTCTAAAACAGAGATCTATGCATTTTCTTAAATGGAGACCTTTGTGTATGCAAGCAGTCTGGCCTTATCACCTCTTGAATTCACTGTAGCGTATGTAGACCTCAGGGAGGATTGGTGCTTAGAGCGAGTGGGACTTAAGATACGGCAGCCACCACTGTGAATTATTTTGTTCTTATTGAAGTGATTTTTTTTTTTCTCTTGCTTCATTCCTTAGAAGAGAAAAAATATTGTGCAGAGAGACTGGGGGGGCTGAAACGCACAGTGGCAGTGCCCCTGTGCAATCATTTCTATACAGGTCTTAACTGATTGTATAGTATAGTGTCCTCTACTTGTGCCAAGTGGCTTCAGTTCCAAGCCTCCAGCAGAAGGGAATATCTGTTTGGCCTAACTAGCAGAGGTTCTCATCTGGTGGTTGTGGTGGTGAGCTACTAGAGCTTTGTAGGTTGGCTCTATCAGGGGCAGGCTGAGAAACCAGCTCATATTCCTTCCAAGCTGTTCTCCCAGCTTTGTTAAGAAGTAGGGATTATATTCATCTTTTGCCTTCTTAAAGGTTTCTCCAATATATTTTGACTAAAAATTAAATAAAAATTACACCTTCAGTCACCTTTTTGACACTAAGTTTTAGCTAAGGAAAGATGCAGTTCTGCAGATTTTTATTTGCATGTTGATCATTGTTGTATCAGGTGTGAGCACTGTCAATACCACAGAGAGGACAGAGGGTGACCTGGAACAGAAAAAAGCTCTGAGGTTGGATTCTGAGCTGGAGAAGATGTGGGCGGTGGTCATGATATCTTGAATAATTATGTATGTCAAAGGTAAGAAGATAGATAGATAGATGGATCTTTTCTGAAGATAGAGCTTATGATTGATTTTACAAAATCACAAGTAGATTTCTGTCATGGGCCTTGTATTTAAGGACTCCCCCCTTTCCCACTGTAGTAATTCCATAGAGGTTAGTGGTCTAAAACTCCCCAGACAGGAAGGTGAAATGATCCCAACTAACTTGCACTGGTTTTGGTTTTGAGTGATTTTGCAGAAGGTGCAGCTGAGCTGTTCTCCCGCCAACATCCACAGAAGTCACCTGGCTCAGTGTCCAATTCTTGGTCATGCCAAAACAGAGTGCACTGAATGAGCACAAGACCATTGTTTTATGGATTTCAGATACCTCCTGTATGGCCTTTGGGGAATATGTAGTTATGTGCTAATGTGACATAAGGTATTTTGCAAATTAAATACTGAGCCTGAGCTCAGGCAGTTGATTTAGATGTGTGAAAGTCTCTCGGCCAGATGACCCCTCAATGTAACCTCCAAGATGTGGTCTTGCATTAGTCACTTTTTGAATAAGTTTGTGTTTTATTAATTTGGATTGGTACATTTTGTTCCTGATAGATTTTTTTTTTCTTTTGTGCATGTTTTCATCTTTTTTTTTCCCGCCCAAGGACTCATACCATGAAGACCGTTTGTGAAGTCTGAGCTGCTTTGCTTAAGCAAGATAATATTCCTGAGATGCTGTAAGAAAAACTCCATTTTATTGCACATGATGAATGTCTGGGATTCACGTTGTGTTTCATGGCACACTTCAAGGTTTCGGGGGACTTATTTCTGAACTTCCTGGTGCTGGTTCATTGGGATTATTCACTTTACCTGTTAACCCCATCTACCTCCTAGGCAGAGAAGAAGAATTTCTTCATGCCTTTTCTAGTCCTAGAACTGAAATTCTCTCACATCTAATGTCAGTTCTTCCAGGTTTTGCCTTCATTGAGGCAACAGATTTCTCATTGTTGTGCTCTTTGAAATGAAGAGATGGTTTCTTTCCAGCTGTACTTTCTGGGACCTGCCTCCTGTGCAGGGAGGTTTTCCATTTCGGCTACAGCTCTCCATGCAAAGAAGGATTTCCTGGGTTGTTCTCTCTTCTGAAATGTCCTCTGACGTATTTCTAGTCTATCCTCTGTGCTCTTCAGTTTGCTCTGAGAAAGCTTGAGGCCCTTATTCAACTCTCAGCAGTATAAGCTCAAGTGGGGGGATGCACAGGAAGCAGAAATGAAGCCAGTGTCAAATTCACTGTTCTGCAAACAGAAACAAAAACCAGGCACAGCGTTTTACGCTAACTGTGGGATGTTTTGAAAGACTGTTTTGTCTACAGACTTTTAATAGCATTGTGTCCCTCTCCTCTTTTCCAGGTATTTGTGTAAATTTGCCTTTTGTGTAAAGTATTCTCTCGTGGGGCTTAAAATTTGGTACCAAATGACAAAGGAAAGATGGTTACGTCTGTATCTGTTTCTGTGGTTACTAAAGCTTCTGACCTCTGCTGTGTTTTTCATACTTGGGCATGTGTGTAATGTTTCCGAATGTCAAAGCAGACACATATCTTCTAAATACATAAGTCAAGTGATCATTTATCTCCTCATCACTTTGCCAGGTATCTGATTGTTTATCAGTTCTGAAAGGGCTGCAATTGCTGCTGCTTTGTGAGCCTTTCCATCAAAGGCAGCCTGATTCTGGATTCTTGTTGAAATAAACATGTATGTCACATCTGACAGAACCAGCTGCTTAAAGGGCATCCTTGATGCTGAGAAGCAGTAACAAGCAGTATAGATGTCTCGCTAGCTGGGGGAAGCGGGAGGTGGGGGAGCCCAGTAAGAGCATTGTATGATCCTATGTTTTGGGCTCCACTGAGCCAATTCAGACTGCAGATATTTTTAGCACTATTCTTCAGCAGGCAGCATGCTGTACAACTTACACATCAGCATGATGCTTCTCTTGTAGGTTGGTGTAGCTATGTTTCCACCTCCTGGCAACTATAAGGAATAGCTGAAAAGAGACTAAGGAGAATTATGTTTTTATTTTTGCAAGGCACTAGACGATGAAGTAGGAATTTTAAAGAGGCACTTCTCTTGAGCTCAAAGAGACTTTTAACTCTTCAAAGTTCAGTATCTATGCTATGTATAGGCACAGAAGCTCTTTGCAAATGGTTTGCTTTCTAACTACTGTGAAAGTGAGTGCTTGAGCTGAAAGGTCATAAATACAAGGTGCTTGCAGCAGGACTGTAAGTAATAAGACACCAGACATTTTACATTGAGGAAGGCAGCATGAGTGTATATCCATGGTAACTGGGGACAGGAACACACTTAGTGAAACTCCAGTCTCTAAAATACCTATACATTCTGCCTATTAAGAACAATTGTTGTAGAGGTACACACTGTTACAGAGGACGTGTAGTCAAGATTGTTGGTGTTCTGCGAGGTAAGTGTGCTTCAGTAATAAGAAAATGTTAATTTTGCCAAATAAAAATCTCTTTCACAAGTCAGGATGACCTCTCCCTGTCTTTGACAATAGTGTAGCCAGAGCTGGGTTTTCTTTCAGGAGCTGATCAGAAACCTATAGTGCCTGTTTCTTATTCTTTGCCAGGTCAATGCCATCTGCCTATTTCACAGGAAAGACCAAAAGTCCATTTGGTAGCCATCTCAGAACTGCTGTGTGTGAACAGGAAAAAGACAAGTTCGAATAGATAATGAAAAACATATTTCTAGAACCTATAAAGAAATATAGACTGCTAGTCCAAAACTTCCAGATGAAAATGTCTTTTTCAGTGGAAACTGATTTTCAAGCTAACTGTTCAAGTATGCGTTCAGCCAGGATCCCTTACGGGCATAATGAGCTCACTGTTCCTTATGCCCCTGTTAACTGCATTTGGAGAAGTTTTGTAGCACATGTTCATAAGCCTGGTTGAGTAGAAGTGCTGAACTCTATGAGGTTGTTTTCTTTGTTCAGTTGCAGGGACTCCCATGCAAGATGCAGTCGGTGTCCACAACTTACTTCTTCTATGTGACACATTGCCTTACTCAGAAAAATCATCCTGTTCAAAGGGGCTTGTTGGAAGCCTATATAGTTCAAAGGTGCCTCCAGTGTATCCCTTTGGATGAATTTTTAATTCTTTTAGCCAGAGGCTATCTATCATTACAGAAGTCATAAACTAGCTCTGACAATGAACCACATAGAAGCTATGTGCAACCCAGATTTTTAGCGGTGGAGACTTTGCAAACAGGCCAAATAAATTTTCCTGCTGTGTAGGAGGGCTGTGAAGTACGCAGCTCTTGGCTCTCCAAGCAGAGAGCTGAGGAGGAAAAGAGGTGAGGAAAACTAGTGAGAGAGCACTGCCAGCATCATTTTGCTCTCCTATCTCCATTTTGAAGATAGCTGTTTGCCTTTGGGCCCCGGGGCTGGAGGCATCCTCTCATTGGAAGGGGAGGAAGGCGATGGGGGCGCTGAGTCTGGGCCACACCATGGGGCTGGATGCCTTGCTGTGGGGTGAGTTTTAATGGCTGCCTGATGCTGTATGTGGCTGAGGGAGTGCTGTGTTTGCCTGCAGAAGCTGGACTTTCTGTGAGTGGCACCCCTGGCAGCTGCTCAACTGAAAGGGTCCACTTTAATAAGAGACTTATATGGAAAAAGGTATATAATCAGTGATGCAGCCTCATTAGCTGAGCATCCCTAGATACCTTGCCACTTAAAGTGCAACAGCTCTAAATATGTGTGCATAATGGTGTATCTCTATATATTGATTTTTATAAATACACATATATGCAACAACATGCACATGTAGACACAGCCGCAGCACAGATGCTTTTAGCAAATTAAGATGGTTTACGTGTATTTTAAGTAGATCCATAGCTGTGCACCATGGCATGGACTGTACAGGCCTGGCATGGGAAGAAGGCTGTGGTCTGCAGCATGAATGCATGTAGCATGAATGCATGTAGCATGAATGCATGTAGCATGAATGCATGCAGCAAAGGCCTTGTGCTGAGAAGGGGGGGGCTTCCCGAGTCGCTTCTGATACTTCCTGCACACTCCATGCTAGTTGAATTTTTTTGCATCTTATTTCCCTCTCTTTTGCTTGTTTTGTAGTGCTGTGTCTCAACTTTTCACACAGCACCTTAGGACATTGACTAAGGAACCAAAAGTCCTGACATGCATGTTCTTCCAGCCTGGAGCAGGCATTGCTCTGCCACCCAGTCCTCAGGAGTTTCCCCTCTGGGCTGTATTTTAAACCACTCTGGGAAGATGAGAAAATGCAGAGCTTTTACTGGCAATGCCCACAATCCCATGACAGCATTAACGTTTGTGGGAGCTGACCTGACTTCATGTCACATTTTCCACCTGCAGACCACTGATCTATAAATGGGCTGGCAGTTCAGGCAACACAAACCTGAATAAGGACATCCTGTAGGACTGGGCTTCCCCTGGCAGCTCCACCCTTCTGCGTCATACTCCCTTGCATTGAGCATAAAATCTGCCAGAAGTGCTGCTAACCAGCTGCAACACAGGAAAGAAATGTGGTGAGAAGTTTGACTGAAAACCATTGTGGAGAATTTTTCTAAACCGCTAAGTGATGCAGAGCTATAGGTGTTAAGCTGGCTCACCAGAAAGGGAGTTTATGACAGTAAAGAAGCCTGTATGGTGAGGAAGGAAACAGGTAAAGCAGAAGCATCACCTTTGGTTTATTATACTGCACCAAAAGATTGTAGGCAGTGATAAATGCCATTCTGACACTGGTGTCACGATTTTAGTTTGCATTTGAGAGGTGGGATGTGTAGTTTTTTCCAATATAGATATGGGTTTCTATTTCAGGTATGCTTTGTTATACAACTGACTTGTTCCACTTGATGTAAAAATCACAGAAATGGAAGCCACTGAAAGAAAACTATTGAGACTTCTCCTTTGCTATGTGATAACAGTATGGATTTTGTATTTGGAAGTGTTGATCTAGCTGGTCTTTAAACACAGAAGAGGAGACAAGGTTTTCCCTTCGTAACTGCCCGCCCCCCCCCCCCCCAAAAAAAAAAAAAAAAAAATCCACCTTCTTTTATGTGATCAGTCTGAGGAGGGCTGAGTATGGAGCTCCTTGAGACTGGAGTAGCTGACTCCCAGCTGAGTCTGTTTGGGGTTCCTGGGACTTCTTTCAGGATGCTCACTGCTCTCCAAGGGAGGAGGAAGCTGTTATTTTCAGAGAAAATTAACTTCCCTGGGGTGTGAAGGAGGAGGAGCAGTGAACAGCTGAAGGAGAGAGGCCTGGTAGTCCTGTGTCTCTACCCCTGCTTGGCACTGCCTAAACTATGGTTAGTGATGCCACATGTAAGATTGACTGATGGGTGAGGAAGGACCACCTGGTGTTTTATTTCTGCTTTACACCAGTTCTTCTGCTATTTCTGTTCTTTTTAAAGTGGGAATTATTTGAGGTTTGCAGCTTCTTTACATGCAGTTCGGTATGTGTGGTGCAATTCCATCACATTTGGCTGTGGAGTGGGAGGCCAATACCTTTGGCTGAAAGATAGGGAGGAAACTTTCATCTGGGGAGTCTGAGATACGCAGCGATTCTTACTGAAGTGTTTTGGCAGTTAAGTGTCCACCTATAAACCATCCCTTTTCTGTTCATCTTTGAATACTTGTATGGGATACTTTTTATTGGATCATCCACATCTCTGAAGGCAGTAAATGTACTTGCAGGTTGTTGGTTCTCACGTTCTTCCTGGGCAACCAGCAACAAGGTGCAGTAGGTCCACAAGAGGCGGGAATTAAAGTGGTTAAGGTCACAAACATCTCTGTTGTAGACAGATTTCATTGCTGGAGTATTGGGATTGAGTGAGAAGCCCCTGAGGTTAATGACCCACAAAGTGGTAAGGGGATTCTGTAGGGCCAGGAGCAGAAGTTGCTTAGCACAACCATGCTGGTCCAGTGACTGTGCAATTAAGGGAAAACTAGCTACGGTTAAAAAAGAAATCCTTTTTCTTGGCCTCTGGAAATTGCAATGTACTTGCCTCTGGATATTTAACCTGGAAGTGTCAGGTTTTAAAGGCTTCATTATCAGCAGTACTTCTTCCCATATGTTTGCTGACATTGGATAGAACGGCAGATGGTTTATACCTGGGAAACTCAAGCTGTTAGGTACATGCACTAGGTTTTTCTCCCATACAATGGAAAATGTAAAGCAAACGTCTTCTCTCTTTCTGAAAGGAAGAGAACAGGCTACTGGGGTGGTGTTTGTCTCGTTCATTCTTTGCTCCTACTCTCTGTTCCTGACACTGGGTTACAGTGCTTTCTGAAGAGGCTGGCTGCAAGACAGCTACAGGTGTGTGGTGTTCAACTTGTCTCATGTAATAACTTCATGGGACTAAGCTATTTTCTAGATGGGCTGGCATTAAGAAGGTAAATATTTCTGAGAGAAGATGCCCACCTGCTTTCTTGAATTACAGCCACTAATGACAAAAAAAAAAAGCCAGACAAAATACTCATATGCTGCACAGCTTTTTTCTCCCCCCCCGCCCCCCGCCCCCGAGGAAAAAACCCACTTTATTGTAATGTTACCATTAGTATTATTCTAAATATTTATATCTTGATGAATTCAACACACAGACATCACAAACATATGCCCTGCTCTGGAGGAAGCTTCAAACTTATTTACCTTCAGGTATATGTTACCAAAACACTGTAATTTTATAGTTGTTTAGAATTACTTGTTCATAGTAGTTTTGAGAGCTCCTTCTATTATTCTAGTTCTCTCTCTCTTTCAGAAAACCATCTACCCTCTATTTCCCAGTTTGTAGAGAAAGCTTTAGAGTTTTATGTATTTGGAACTGAATGAAACTAGCTCACGAACTGATGGGTTGAATTTCACAGCTACAAACCATCTGTGGCTTCCACTGATGCCAGCAAGTATATGACAAATAGGGAGCCTGAGAAGAAAATGCACTATGGAGGTACAGCTCCTCCAGTTGCTAACAGTGCTAACAACCTTCTGCTGTGCTAGTACAGGGCTTCATGTATGCATTTTCAGGGCAAGGGTATCTTTCAGAGAATAAAAATGCCAGGAGATTATAAAGTCAAAACAAAGGTCCATTAGCCCAGCAGCATTTGCAGCAGCCAGCTGCAGATGGTTAATGAAGATGGCTAAGAATAGAGCAAAAACACAACCTCTCCTCTCCCCAAAAAACTTTCAGTTTCTGACAATCAACAGCTTCCCTACTGCTGCCCCTTTTTGATATGAGTTGTCTCCCTCCCAGGACATTCAAAGTCTTCCTATATTTTGTAACTTCATTTCCAGTGGAGGGACTTGAGGAATTCCCAGGAGGGGATCATTGCTTGAGCAGCAGTCAAGCCAAATCTGTCCCCTGAGCGGGGACTGCAGGCTGCTCTGGTGCCAAACTCTTCGCAAATAGTGAACAGGCTGCACAAAAATCACCCAGGGCCTGGCCCTTGAGGTGCACAGGGAATGAGGAGCCACAGACACATTTGCTGCTACATTTCTTCAGGTGCCCTTACAACTCAGATGCCTAGCAGCTCATGTTAAAACTTTGAGGAGAAATGGGAGAGCTTCGTAAATTGCCATTTGAAGTGCTCCAGTTATTTGTTGCAAATGCAGTACCAGTGATAACCCCAGCTTCCAGAGTTTCCCATGCTTGAAAGGACAGCTAAAAGTGGAGGCTGACCTGGGAATGTTGAAAATATGGCATAACCAGTATCTGTCACTTCAGAAAAGGTGCTGGCTGCCTGCAGGCTTCTGAGTCGGTTGCTGTGTGGTTGGCAGCACAGTGTAAGGTTCCTGGCCCCCTGAGGTGACAGTCAACCCTGTGTAGGGTGCAAGGACTCATGCCTGCAGAAACCCTGCCTCCCTCTCAGAGCTGAGTGACAAGAGGGGCATGGTTTTGAGAAGAGGGGCCGTGGTGATGAGGTGGATACATCGAATGCCTCGTAGTGGATGCTGCTGCTGCATGAAAGCTCTGATGGTTAAAAGTGTGTGTTTGGATTTTAAATAATGTAGCCTTGCTTTGCGTAGTAGTTACCTATCCTTGTACAAGAAGTGGGAGAGCTGACACAGCTGCGTGCAACTGTTTCCTCCTCTTGTTGTCCCTCCCTGCCCAAAGACACCAGGTGTTATAGAGAACATACTTTTGAGGGCTTCTCTACCCTTTAAAATGTGCTTCTGCTGCAAAGCAGAGCCATATTTTGCTGAGTTAATAATGGGAATGGCTGTGACATATCAGTTATTCTTTAAAAAGTTGTGACAACTGATGCACTGATTGATACCTGGTTCTTTATAATCTGCACCTTTTCCTCCTTCAGATTGTGATAATGTGTATTTTCATTATGTTAGACTTTGCTCTCATTTATCTGATTTTAAGTTGGTGCTTTGCATAGCTCAAGGCCGGTAGCTTCTGTTTGATGTGCAACAGCAGACAACTTAAGGTTGTGGTTTGTTCTTCTTTTCAAAGCAGTTTCTTTCCCTAGTTTTAACTGTGTCACATCCTTTTCAAGGGAGTGTACAACCAGATGGTTTGTTTTCACTCAGTTCTTTTGGAGGGGGTAGAGGCTACGTCTGTCTGTGAGACAAACCAGCTGCATATTAAGACTTCAGAACCATCAATGAAAAGAAATTCATGAACTAAACAGCTGAAAACAGGAACTATCTGGGATGACAGTCCTAAACTGAGATAGTTCTCACCTCTTTGCAACTATATCCAGTCCCCTCATGAGGACAGAGAGGGAGGGGATCTCCAGATACATCTCTGCAGTTCCCTGGTGCGCAGGAGCCACCTCGTAAGCAGCCACCAGGACCAGCATCCACGTTGGACCGGCTGTGTGCACTCGTATCTCTCTCCTCATCCCCAGGACCGTGAGTATCGGAAGACCAGAGCACGCCGCCGACACTGCTGCTGTTCATCTCCTGTGCTCCTCTGGCCGAAGGGCTCCTCTCCAGGCTGACAGCCGGGTGGGTAACTTTCCTCCAGCCTCAGCATCCATTGGGATGAATCCGAGCGTGAGCGGTGCCGTTCCCCAGCTGGAAGGCTGAGGCTAATGGAAGACTGACACACATATCGCATGGTCTTGTGCCAGCCACTGCTGTCAAGGCTGAGTAAAAATTTTAATTTATTTTAATGCAGTTATTGAGGCATTTTAATTCCATCAAAGGAAATAACACAAGACACACATCTACAAATATTCATTTGCTACTTTTAAATGAATTTGATTCAGTTGTGCTTGGTTCCTCCTTTTTGGGTTTTACTTTGAGACTTCTCACAGGCACAAGTATTTAAGGATTGTGAACCTTAAAAACTGCAGTCTAAATTCTGCGTTTTGTACATGAATATTGAAACAGAGTAATATTCTGTTCTTTCTGTAAGGCCCTGTTTTTAATTATTAATGCTTATTCTTTTGAGCAAATAAACCCCATATATATGAGACTTGTATGCATTTTAAAAAAAGATAGTTCTCTGGGACAAGTTCCAATATGACAGTATTCTGTATATGAATATTTATAGATCCATCAAAATTGGTGAATACTGAATTTGCTGACAAACATTGTGGAGGTTTTTTTTTACTTTTCTTTTGAAAGAGATTGAAAAATTATTTGCAAATTGGGTCAAATTCAATATATAATTTTAGCCAAAAAGCATATTTTTTTATTTTTTGGTTAAAAAAAATTTCAAACTTTGAAACTTTTTGATTGAAAGCAACTTTTCCCTGCATAATTTATCCAAATTGCAAAAAACCTCAAAGCCTTTCGACAGTATTGAATAACATGAAAAAAAAATTTCATTTGTGGCAAAGATTTTAAGTGAGCAAAAATTAAATTTAGGAGTTTCGTAGTGTAAGAGTTACATTGCCTGTTGCATGTTAGTAGTAGAATACTGATCAATGTGGTTGCGCTGGCATTGTTTTCAGGTTGCAGTGAAAGCTTTTCCTCCAGATGCATTGATGTTGTGTTAGAACTGTGCAGAAAACCATCAGGCTGTGCATATGTATCACATTGTGTTTAAGAAAATACTATTGCTTCTTGCACTCAGCTCACAAATGAGGCAGCATTTGTTCTTTCTGTGCCACAAGTGTGGCTGTGTTCTGGGTTTTCTTCTGGGTCCCACGTGTGCTCACTTGATATATTTTACATTGAAAATGTAATTTTTAGTGCTGCATAATTGAAGCCTGTTACTTCTACACACTCTACGCAATTGATACCAGATGTGGATTTAGGCTTCTGTGTGCACAGTGAATCCTGGCTGCCTTTCCACCTTCTCCCAGCACTTATTGAGAAGCATCTTGTATATGAATATGGGTGTGAACAGTGCATGACCTAAATCGACCAGAAGAAAAGTCCTGTTGCAACACATGCCATTTCTGAATCAACAACTGCACAAAGATATTTGCTTGTCTGGTGTGTATTGGCTTTTGACTTGGGAATGAAAACAATGTATTAGTATTTCCCATGGGATGGAAACACCGTTTTCCAGTCATCTCTAGCTGCGGGTGACTGAGTCAGAAAGTAAATGATTAAAGAGATACAAATGACTGCATAAAGGAGAGAATGACAAAAGGGCTACTGAGAAGACAATTTGGAGGAATGCAGAGGCGAGTGATGGGAAATGAGATAGCATTATGGGCAGTCTACAGGGAGCCTCAAGACAAAAGTGCGGCCACTGATTTGTGACGGTAACATCAGAAAACTGTGGTCAGTATATGGCTACTCTAGTGTTGTGGAAACAGGCATGCACTCTGAGACCTTGGGGCTTTGTCCCCCAGCTGCTTGGGGGCACAGCAGTGCATTGGTTGTGAACCTTTCTGCTGTGACAGAACCAGCATGAGTCCACGGTCAACTGCAGTCCTTGAGACCCGAACAGAAGAGGCTGGGAGTTTGACTGTGAAATGCATATGTATATTGTTCAGTTCAGTGTAGTGCAAGTTTGCCATGCCAAATTGGGGTTATTTATATATGTTATCTAACCCTAGGAAAGTATCAGTGATGTTCTTGGCCAAATCCATGTTCAAGCAACAGCTGAACAGGTTTTAATCAAAATTCTCTGCTGAGAACCACATATGTTTTGATTGGAAATCTTTTGGATAGCATGGAGTTCTGCTCTTTTGTGTGAACCAGAAAACAACATGTTGGGATGACAGCACTGTCTCAGTCTTACCAATGAACCACTGCCCTTTTGCCAAAAATAGCTGGCAATTTTTAAGATATGGTTTGTTAAAAAGTATATATAGTTGTAGAATAGCGTGAGTCACTAGATGCCTCTTTAGTTCACTGTGTCTATGAAAGCAGGAAACCAACTCACATGTTTTTGATCTCTTGCAATAAGACGGTTGCCCTTTTTGTTCTACTGCAGAAGTGGAGTTACCGTTCAAGAAATTAAAAGCATGCAAGAGTTAGGAATTATTTCTTTGTCAAATAGTTGATGAAGTCTAGATCCTAAACTTTCCTATACATGCTGTTACCTTGATTTTCCAGAAAGAGTTGTAATGCATGTATGTTTACTCTTGCAATACCTTTTTTCCATCTTCTGCAGGTAAGCATGAAGCAGCAGTAAGAGGTGTGTAGCTATCTTTGTGCTAGCTAGCTCGGCATGAATAGTGAGCAGCTAGAGATGCCTATAAAATGGTATCAGAGGTCCTGGATTTTTAAAACTTGGTTGTAAGCAGTAGTCTCTTATTTTCAAAACCCTTTTTCTTTAGTTTCTTCAGCACAAGAATGATACTTGACATAGGGTTTTGTTTAGAACTCCTCTTTTCAAAGGAAACAGAGGTTTTACTACACGTTCTCTTTGAAGGGACTTGCACAACAATTTGTGACTACATACCGTTTTCTCTGCCTTCACTTTCTGCAGTGCTGATTCCTTCTGCTAAAGATGGCTCAGATATGGGTGATTCTGGCTGCACTTCTTTTCCTGCTAATCAACCTGATTGAAGGGCCAGGTAGGTGAGAAAGATCCCAAACTACGTGCAGCACTCTTTGTTACTCTGTATTTCCAGCTCACTGTGCGCTGAAACTTTGCAGTTCACCAGGGGAGATTTTGCTTATTGTTTAATGTGAATGAAAAAAGTGGTGTCACCTTAGTTGACATAATAATCCTGTACCCTGGAGAGTGGCACAGGATGATACATCTGATAGGAATCCAACACAGATCATCTGAAGACCCATCTCCAGATCAACTGAGACAATTATCAGAAGAGCTATGATTTCTGGCAGAAAAAAGATCTACATACGCTCCATACTTCATATGCCTCATGAACTACAGCACCAGGTGATCTTGGGTTTTCCCCTTGTTACAGGTGTATGTTCCACTGCTATCCCTGGTTTTACTTGCACTTTAACCACCGCACCTAATTCAATAACACAATATTTTTTTTTGGAAAGTAGTTTCCCTTAAGGGTGAATCTTGCCCCCCTCCATCAGTTTTTCAAAGCCCATAATAAAGGGATAGAAATCTGTTGCTTAAAAAACAGATGGAGGACTTGTAGCTCACCAGCATGTATCACATACCTGCACAGCTTCCACCGCGAAAAGGCACCATCTCCACTGCATTTTCAGACTTCAAAGAGTGATAACAGGAAACTGGACCTGGAAATTGAATGCTATTTATATGTGTCTGCACAGGGCAATGTGTCCCCAAGGCTACCAGTACAGTAAGGAAGTAGAAATTTTTAAGTGTGATGAAGCCAAGAGTTTCCTATGCTTTGACAATGGCTATAGCATCATTTTTAATGTCTGTTCTCTTCTTATGTAGCTTACAACATGGTGAGTGTGGAGGCTGGTGATGAGGCTGTGTTGAGTTGCCCTTATGTCTCCAAGGTGTCTTTGCTAATGGTGACATGGAAGAAGAAATGCAGCACTTGCTGCTCGTTGGCCTATAGACGTGATCACAATGAGACAAAGAAGTTAAAATGCAGTGAGAGGATGATGTGGAAATATTCACCTGACAGTGACCCTGCTCTTCGTATTTACCCTGTGAACCTTGGTGATGAGGGAAATTACACCTGTGAAGTTGTCAGCAGTGCAGGGAATTTTCTTTTTTTCTCTTCTCTGACTGTGATAGGTAAGACACACCTTGTCATATATTTTTTTTTTCTTGTGCGTGTGGAGATAAAAATGATTTGATTGAATTGATTTGGTGGTAAAAGACCAAATTCATTTTGGATGCACGCTGAAATTAAAAATAAAGAGGTAAACTGATTTAGTCTGGCTATTTGGAGAAGGGGAAAAAAGGCATGAGGGGTTATGTAATAGGACTGGGCTGGTCTATGAAGAAATAATCTGGGGGGTTTATGTTTGTGTTTTTTAACTTCTGACTCATGAACAGGGGAGGTTTTAAGATGCACCATATCCAACAGTCTGCGCAGTTTCTGAGAGCGCTCTTTGGGCGTAGTGTGGGATTTGAATATGATGTGAATGTTCACATAACCAGGAGTATCCACTCTTGGTTAAGTTAATGCAAACAGAAGATAGCAAATAAATATTGCTGCTATAAGCTGAGAAAGAGGATGCTAAACCAAAATTCACATTGAGGTCAGTGTGTGTCTTGTCTGGGTAAGAGCTAAATAGGAGGGAAGAAAAATTTTCAGGATGATATCTGGAAATATTGCACTCTTCCAGAAATACTGAAAGCTGTCTATAAGACTGTATCACTAAAATAAAAATTAAATGAGCCTATTTTCAACCTATGGGAACAAAAGAATATTATGAAGCATAAACAATACATCATCTTTTTCAGATAGCCAAGTAAACTATCTCTAGGTTTCCACAAATTAAAAAGAAAAACACAATGGGAGAAGATTTCGTGTTCTGGTCATACTGGTTAATTTTTAGTGATACTCAGAAGGCTTGTGGGAAATTAATTTTGGAACTCTCTAACTTCTATTATTAATTTTTGTCACTTTATTTTTTTTTTAATGTTCTTCCTTGCAGGGTCTTGCCTTTCTGAAAATGCCTTAAGTATTGTCCGAGCCTTTGGCTGTTTTGTCAAATGCAGAATATGAGTTGTTGGACTTTAGGTAGAACAGTTTTGTCTGATTCCTCCTTTATTTCCTTACTGTCAAATTCTTGATTCTACCTACCTAATCTCCTAAATATTTTAGGTGGAGCTTCAGCAAGCTGTGTTTTCTTCAGTGTGTGCACTGCTGTATTTATAAATCTTCATTTAATTCACCCCTATCTGTCATCCCATCTTATCCTGTTACAACTGTAGTCACCTTTTGGAAAATATGAGGAAGCAATACTTCTAAATGCAGCTAGCTAGTTTTGGAGATATTCACCTTGGACTTATTGATGTATTTTTTTTCCCTAAAGATTGTTGGTGCTAGTATTCCAAATTATTCTAAAAACTCTTGAACTGGTCACGCAAACTGAAAGATACCACTTATTTTTCTGTTGCTCAGTTGATGATTTTATACTGGATTAGAAATCATGGTTGTGGCTTTTTTTTTATCTTCTTCTGTAGTCCATCCTACAGTGACTCTGACCTACGACAAGAGCAGGGTGGCTGTCTGTCAGGCATCTGCTGGAAAGCCAGCTGCTGAAATCTCCTGGATCCCTGCAAGTAATCACAGCACTGCGGAAGAAGTCCATCACCCCAATGGAACAGTGACCAGAGTGAGCTACCTAGGCTGGGTCAACAGCACGCTTCCCAATGTCACCTGCCTGGTTACCCACCCAGCTACAAACCAGATTATGTCCCTAGACCTGTCATGTAAATAACACTGCTCTGTAATTGCTCTTCATCATGCTCTTGGGCTTCTTTGTGCTGTTCTGTGCAGCTGTTCCCACTGAATATCAGGGCTCTGCAGATTGTTTAGTGGGGTGATAGGCCAAAGTTCTAGTGAATGTTGACAGAGAAATTAATACTCTGGAGTTAGTCAGTTGAAACCAAATGTTTTGTGGCATTGTATGGGGAAGCTTCCAGTGCATGCTTCTTTCTATTCCTGTTCATTTTTACAAGAGTTCCTCATTCTGCTTTTGGTGGGTTGACCTTGGCTGGCTGCCAGGTGCCTACCAAACTGCTCTATTGCTCCCTTTCCTCAACAAGATGGGGAGAGAAAAATATGATGAAAAGCTCATGGGTTGAGATAAAGACAGGGAGATTACTCACCAATTACTGTCATGGGCAAAACAGACTTGACTTGGAGAAATTAATTTAATTTATTTCCAGTCAAATCAGAGTAGGATAGCAAGAAATAAGAATGAATCTAAAATCACTGTGATACAGCTAATTTTTGATGTGAAGCTTTGAACCCCTGGATTTGATTTTTGTTCGGCTTCCCACAGTGGTGATGGTCTGGAGAAAAATTCCTGGGAGAATGTCTGTCTGTGACTTTCAAGTGATCCTTCCCAGGGCCAAAGGTAGTAAAGGGTAAAATTCAGCTTCTCAGCCAGCTGTGCTGGACCTGTTAGAAGCCTTATGCCAAGAGGATTTGTAAAAACAGGTGAATAAGTGCTCATATCACCAAAATATCTCAGTAGAGGCATGAAGGACAGAATTCAGCATAGACCAGTCATTAAGAACAGTATTTTGCAGGGATGGCAGGTCAGTTCTGTTGTTGCAGCACTAATATCATTTGAAGAAAGGGAAACCGTGCAGACAGATGAGTTGAAAATGAAAGTGTGTTTGTACACACAAATGCCTGGGTGTGTGAGGCAGCTTTCTACTGCTGGTTGGCATCCAGACATCTCATCTGTGTCTCAGCTCATTTGAGCTGTGGGGGTAGAGGATTAGCTTTCTCCTCTGGTTAAGATAGGTAGTAACATCATGTAGTCAGCGGATACTGATGCCTAGTTCTGAAACTAACTTTCTTTTCTCATCTCTCAGACACCTCCCACAGGCTTCTCTATCTTCTGATAGGAGGATCTGCAGGTGTTGCTGCTGTCAGTGGTGTGACTTTATGCTTGATTTTCAGGTGCAGAGGTAAGTGATTTGATGAGCCTGAAATGTATTACAATTCCATTGCTGACTATGCACAGGTATAAGGACATGCACTTTATTGCTGAGAGGGGGGTGGGAGGTAAGGATTGAGGAAAATGTCCGTATATGATGCATTGTCCTTTTGGAAAACTAATAAAATAAGGGGCGGATCTTTAAAACAAGTCTGGGGTTTTGTAAGAGGCATAGTTATTATGCCATTAATGCATTATATACGTATGGCAGAGAGTCATCCAGGATGAAAAGGATTCTTTCTGAGACTAGGGTAGGTTCTGAGTTTTTAGAATGATTTTGATCATTCTGCATTTTCTAACATAAAATTCTGTACACAAAAATGATAGTTCACAAACTAGTGACTCTAGTCCAATGACTACAGACAAACAACCCCCCTGGTTCCATTAACAATCATAAATTTTTCCTTGAGCAAGTGTAAGAATAGGCCAAATGTACATACTGTCCTCTGGTACACTCGCAGTGTTTCAGGCTGTGTAGTAGATTTCATTGGCACCAGGTGAGGCTCATACTGAATAATTTGATACTGACATCTCAAATGATGGTTTGCTACTCTTGGAGTCGATGGCTGTGATGGGGTATGGAGGGAGTGGAAGCCCTAGTGGAGGCTTAAAATGGGAGGAAGAGAGAATAGTAGGCTGAAGACAAGAGTGTTTTCATGAGAGCAGGAGATGAAGCACTGGGAGAAGGCAACGTAGAGGTGTGTGAACTGTAAATGGAGAGAACTTACAGAGAATCAGAGTGACTGATTCACTCCCCTTCATTTCCTTAGTTCTTCTCTAGCTTTACTGCTTGTCTGGGTTTCTTCTTTGTGCTCAATGTCTTCCAGATTATTCCCCCTGCACTGGGCATATTACATTGCAAATGTATTTCAGGAACCAGGTCTTGGGGTGAAAGATGGTTGGCAAGAAGGGACAATGCACTCGAAGAGCAGAGAAGGCAGGGTGAGGAGAACAGAAAAACAGAAGAAAGGAGAAGGGCAGTTGTCATGGGTGGTGGCAGCACTGACCAGAGCTTGCAGCACTTTGCTGGGAGGCTGTCCCTGCCACAGAGTGATGTGCTTCTTTGGGGCAGGTGAGGAGAGGAAAACATGTGCTCATATGGGTTCCATGGTCCAGCATGTCCCCACAGAACTGAGGAAAAGTGCCCCTAACTGACTCAATTCAGTCATGGCTCCCAGGGTGATCAAAAATTTCAATGAAGGGAAAAATAAAAGCATAGCACATTCAAGAGCAGGACATAAAAAATAAGAAATTAAACAATGAGGTAAGTGAAGAAAGTCTTTCAACAGCTGAGGGCAGCTAGAGGAGAACTCTAGACATAACAGCTGTGCACCTTGCCCCATCAAACCATTTTAATTTCCTGACGTCCTACTTTCAGCTTTCCGGTTACATACATTGGCACACGGGTCGGCAGTACCATTTGCAGTAAGTGGATTTTTCTTCTGTATGTGCTTTGTGGGTTTTTTTTTCTGTATTCTTCACTGAAACATGTAATTTCATTGCAACGTGTCTGCTCTGACAAAACTCTCATTTATCTCTGTGTGTGCTTGGAGGGGGGAATGAGGAAGTGTTTCTGGGAGGGTGTCTATTGTTTGGATGGCCCTATCTTCAGGTATATTCAGAATATCTGAGTAATTGCATAAGCACTAGATCAAGAGTGGAGTAGTGCATTTCCTGCCTAAGAATACTAGAAATTCCATTTACAATGGCAATGGTTAAGCTGAATTTTAAATCTCCCTGAAGTTAATGTTTTCACATTTCTGCCTCACAGAGTAATCTTAACTCTAATCTTTTGCTTAAGAATGTGTATTTCCCTTGATGGCAGAAACCTGCCTGATTAAAGACCGGATGAAAGCAGACAGGCATTTTACAATGAGGGAAAAGGGTGCACTTCCTTATGCTGTATTAGAGACAAACACAGCTATGAAAATTTTATTTTTTAAGTTGCAGTTGAAACACTCAGAAGTTAGGAAACAGCAATGATAAATTTGCCACCGCAACTTTTACTTCCTTTCTAATTCCAGTGTGTCGTGATACATGTTTAACAGCGTGATAATATGCCGCTCTTTCCTCAGGGCTTCTGCCTCATTTAATGCACACTGAAAGAGCAATTATTTCATATTTTGCTTTCTGCTTAGAGCTAAATTAATGGCTGTGTGCCTTGTTTGTTGCGGACTAGTCAAACAGTGCTCGGAAGTTTGATTAATTTCCTGATATGCTATTCAATGGCATTTGGGATGATTTGACTGACAGAGTGGGAGTTGCAGAGATCAAAGTCAAAAGCTTCCAGTAATTTTAGGTGCCTAAATTAGATTGCCTGTGGCCTGTCTGTTGGGTTTTTTTTCAGAGAAGTTAGCATTGTTCATTATCATCTATTTTGCTGAAAAGACCGACATTTCAAAATTTGTTTTCAGTCACATTAAGAAAAAAAAGAATTCAAAAGACTGTCCTGTTTAGGCTTTGTAAAGGTGGCTGTTGCATCTCTGTCATTTCAGGTTTCACCCTCTGTGTCCTCCCCCTTTGCTCACAGAGCTTACTGAAATAACTTCACAGTTTCTTTGCAAAAGTAATGTTGCCTACCATGTTTTTTCTGGTCTTGTTTTTTTGTTTGGACTCTATAGGTACAATAGTTCCACAAAATTCTACCATCTAATATAATGGTACATGTTTTTCTTTATATTGCAGACTAAGAACTTCAGGTCTGCACAATCACATGAGAAAACAGATGTGGTCAATCTTCCTGTCTTATCAGAGAGTATCTACCAGAATTACAATCCAAGAACGATATATATATGAGATATTAACAGTGTAGGCACAAGCAGTCTACTACCAGCTCGGCTACTAATGATACTCAGTTACTTGAACTTGTACTTCAACCAAGAAATCTCAGACCTTACCACATAGCAGGCCAGCAGAACACTCAAAACTGCCCTACAGAAGCTTTTGTCTTTCCTGACCTGAAGACAGTGGGGGAAAGCAACCTGTTTTAGTAAATTATTTCTCTCTTTCTCTAAATATCAGCACAGCGCTTGAAACATTTGAAATTTTAAAATACATATCTGAATTTTATTCAAAAATGGACTCTGAGGTATGTGTTTTCTTCCCTCAAATTGATAATTGACATATTTCTGTGCCATGTTAACAGACTGTTCATGAATATGTAGCACTTTTTTCCATTTTCACAACTGGATTTTCTTTGCAATTTTGTGGTGGAAACCAGGAAGTGACACAGGGGACCCCAAAACATAGCAGGTCAAAGAAATACATCCAGCAGAAATTCAGAAAGAAAAGAGTTGGGTTTTTTTCTGGGTAGTTACATGTGGTAGATGACAATCTGGTATTTGTTATCTTTGTTGAGTTTTTATATTTTTAATGTATTTATTTTTCAATTAAACTTTCTGTTTGCATTGATAATGGAAGAAAAAAAAACAATTTGAAATTGTACTTGATATGGAAATGAGATATAGTGATGGGCAATTTTCTAAGATTAATTTTAAAGTAAACCTGCAAATATGCAAATAATTACCTAAATGATTTCTGGGGCTATTTGGGTAAATGTTTATTGACCAGTTTCTTAGGAGCTGAGATCACAAGCATTAAGTTGTGAAAAATGCAGGTCATGTGCTTGTTTAAAACAAACAAAAAAAGCCCCTAACCAAATAATTTATTTCTTCTCATCTTTGTGCCCCAAGCTGAACCCCCTCCTCCCCCCAGATTAGTTGTTAATTTCAGTTTTCATTCGTCAGATTTGGCAAACCTTCCAAATGCCAATGCAGCAGTAGGTATACTCAAGTGTGTGTTTCGAACGGCTTTTTCCTGCTCGTTGCTGGAGGACGTCATCTCTGCTCCTTCAGTGTTCTCAGCATGAGGATCTCCCAGCACCTTCTAATTGCACTTCACTTTATCACTTCTAGATAGACGTATGGGTGGTGGACATCTACTGACATCGCTCCAGCCTTTCATTTAGTCAGAAAGGCATGAAGAGCAACTCAGGGCCTTAATGAAAAGACCCTAATGAAGGCAGTCCATTCACGCCTGCTGGGTAACTGAGCAGAGCCTGTCTTGTGGTGTTAAATGTCCATGATGGGTCACTACATCAGAGCTGTGTCCAGCTTCTTCATATCATCTGTGGGGAAGGAGATGCACCGTTTCACATATACAGCCTCTGGGAGAAATAAGTGACAGCTTGGAATTAGTGAAAACAGGTTTTCAGTGATGCTAGCTAGGAGAAGCATTGTGTAGCTCTGGTGAAATCCACAGCAGTGCCTTAGTCTCAGGAAGTGGTTTCCCAGATCTGCGGACCTACAGCTGGCAGTGCATGGTGGGCATGATGTAGCACCCTTTTTTGTTCTCCCTGTCAGCTGGGACTCTTCACAGTCATGGTGCTGTCAAGGAGTTGGTTGTGACTGGAAGACTCTGAAATAGGGGAAAAATCTCTTGTTTCTTAGGGAACTGTCCACCTGGGTCTAAACCTGGGCTTTTAGGCTGGTGTTGCTCAGTGTGACAAGTAAGCATGGGCTGTTCCTGTGGACAACTACAGCAGTTTGGGTCTGTCTTATTCAGAAGCTGGACCATTGCAGCCAGACCAAAAGATGACACAGCTGTCAAAATGAAGAGTCAGGCTGTGGAGCAGTCTGCTTTTGGCAGTCATGGTGCACATGTGTTGTGGTTTTTTGGGTGCAAAGCAAGAACTTTTCGTAATTCCTTTGCACCAAGTAACAATGCAGACAGACAGGGAGATGATAGTGCAGGGGGTAAAACTTTCTGGAGAAACAGCACTGCGATAATTAGCCCTGGCTGGAAAGCATGGCTTCTGTGCTCATGATTTTATTTTCCCCTTTAATTTGTATTTGCTGGAATTGGTCCAGTCACCTGCAATGTGTCAGCATTTCCTAGAAATCTTGAGGAGACTTTGTTTGATGTGCTGAAACAAGATGCTCTGGCAATGAGATAGGTCTCTTTGTGCTGCAGGTACTCAGTGAAATGGGCTCTCCTGGCAGTTCCACAGCTCTTAACAGCCACGTGGACTATGGTTTGCCTGATTTCTTATTTCAAAAGGACTTCCTCTTGAAGTCCTTCCTGCTGCAATCTCTCAGAAAATTAGCTTTACAGCATTGTAGCCTAGTCAGGCTTTGATCATCACCTGTTTACTGCCAGCAAAAAGCTTGAGTTATTAAACCGCAGCTTAGGCAAACCCTCATGTTGCAGGCATTAAAAGGCCTCAACTGCCTAATTGTTGTATCTTCCTTCTGCAATAAAGTTGGCCCTCATGCTTTTCAAGCTCACTGTGTATGGTTAATAAAACTTATTAGGCCAAAGAGAATAATGTGGCTAGTGGGGATGATTGTAAGAAAGGCTGGGACATGAATAATGTTTCTAGGCAGAACATAATAATTGAACAAGCTCAGTTAATTTTCTGTTCATCTTTTGTATGTGTTATAATACCGGCACAAGTGGTAGGTGGTTTCAGATACAGTATGCTTCTTTCTTAACTATCTGCAATTCACTGGAGCTTTTGACCACAGGAGTATGTATTACATCCAAGCTGCCAACAGGTGATAACTATTCTAGTGGGCCTGTCAGCTCTGCTAATAGCATCGTCTTTGAAAAGAAGAAGATAGGATTAGCCAAGCAGTGGGCCTATGTGTATGCTGAGAAAGGCAGCCCTTGGTGCTTGGGATAAGACATAGAGATCTGCGAGTTGAATGATTTTGTATGGAAGCAGAGAGGAAAATGGGAGAGCCTGCAGAAGGGGGTTGACAGAGAGGAACGATAAGACTAAGAGAGCGAACATGATGTTGGGTTGTTGCAGCTTAATAGTGAGATTAATTACTTTTTCCATTCACACTGCCTGTCACTGGGTATCTTAACTGCTGATTGTGGCTGGTGAAAGACAGGCTTTTGTCGTATGGGAAGCTCTCTGCACTCTTCTCTCAGGATGGAAAACTAGGCATGGGCTTTGATGGTTTCCTCCCTGCATGCCATCACTAAAGAATGGTGTGTTGTCATGCTTCTTGGTCTTAGGAGCTGCACACCAAAGGGCTAAAAGCCATGAGACACACACCTCAGGGGAGCGAGGGGAAGGAGGGAAAAGCCTGGCACTGCCTCAGTGGCTCACCAGGGGTTTAACTCCTCCTCTGTCAGAAAGGCTTGAGCTGGGCTTGCAGCCAGGTGCACCTCTGCCAAATCCCTCCCTGCCAGAAGCAGGGACCAGTGTGGAGCAGAGCTCAGCTGCTGGGCCAGTGCCACAGGTGGGTGCAGGAGCCCTCCCCACGCTGCCCAAGAGCTGCCCGCAGGGGCTAGTAGTGCTAGCTCCTGCCCGAGCTGGGGTCTCCTGGGCTAGCTGCTGAGAAAGTGCCCATTTCCTGCCTGGATTTAATTTTGCAATTGATCTGTTCAGTATTTTGGGAATGCGAAGAAAATAACTTAAAATATTTTCTGTCATGCTGATTTCATAATGGGATAGGCATGTTGGTGTAATCCAAAGAATAACCCAAATTGTGTATTTTGTCTCTTGTAGGAATTTGGCCTGGAAAATAACCAACTTGAGGATGTTTTTATATTTACTCATGCTTTTTTCCTTAGTTGCAAGAACACTTTTGGTGATCTCATACTGATTTTATTTGCACTGAAACCAAATTTAAGGAAGGCAAATATTTTAGACTGCAAACCTCCACGTATTCTTCTGTGGCCTTGTAAAATGGCTAGGAAAATGCTGACTGTTTATTGAACAATCATTGTGAGAGAGTTACTAAAAGGAGATGGGTGTTGCTGTGAGCTATTTGCACATTCTGACCAAAAAATAAATTGTAAAAAATGAAAGGCTGGGAGTATAAACTGCTGTTCCAGGACTGTTGCAACAGCTCTGCCTTGACACTGCTGTTTCAGACTGACTCTCTAGTCAAATGTACTGTTGACTGAATGTCACTTGTGCTTTTTAGTACTAGATGTGACTATAGATGAAAATGCACCTGTTTATTGTGTGGACTTTCACTCATAATGTTTATAGGGTGCTCTTGGTAATAGCGATGATATCTGCTTTCTGATTAGTCTGTGAGCAATTTATCTTCTGGTAATAGCAGGTGTTGCAATGCTGTCGAACAGCTCTTTATTTTCTTTCTGTTCACTAAATATGGAGTAAAAAAAAAAGTTGACAAAAAGTTATGTTTAGGACCCCCTAAATTAGACTGTAACTTCAGATTCTGAAGAAGATTTGTTTAAAATCCTGATTTTTAAACACCGGGATTGAAATGAAGAAGATAAATAATTTTCCTGCAGACTTTGGAAAATGGGGCAAATGCCCTAAGGGTATTTATTAGTTCATCGAAAACCTTGGTTTACTAAGTTGTTATTTCTTTCAGCTGTATTTTTCGGTCTAGCCTTCTTGGCATCATTTGTCATAGCTCTTCTTCTCTGATGAGAAAATAATACTTTTCTGGGTTCTCTTGTAGTAAATATAACACTGTACTGGGTCTGGCTGAGCTGGAATTGGTTTTCCCCTGTAGCAGCCCTCACGGTGCTGTGTTTTATGTTGGGAGCTGGCAGGGTGTTGATAGCACACTGGTGGTGTGGCTACTGCTGAGTAGTGCTTACACAGCACCAAGGCTCTTTCTGACATTCCCCCCCCCCCCCCCCAAACCCCCTCAGTGGGACGGGGTGGGCAAGGTCTTGGGAGGGGGCACAACCAGGACAGCTGACCCGAACTGACCAAAGGGATATTCCAGACCATATGACGTCTGCTCAGTATAAAGCTGGGAGAAAGGAGGAAGGGGGTGGGGTCACCCTTGGTCCTCCGAGGCAACGACTACGTGTATTGGAGCCCTGCTTCCTGAGAAGGGCCGACATCGCCTGTTCATGGGAAGTAGAAATAAATCTGTTTTCTTTTTGCTTCGCTTTGCTTACATTAAAACTGCTTTTGTTTTACCCACAAGGGTTGGGTTTTTTTACCTATCTTATTTTCTTTCCCCTCCTTGCCCTGTTGAGGAAAAAAAGGGGGAAGGGGGGGAGGTGATAGAGCGACTTGGTGGGTACCTGGCATTTAGCCAAGGTCAAACCACCACAAACACCTATGGAATATTGTCCTGCTTGATGTCTCTGTCACTTGGGTCTTTCTGCTTTGTGAAGTCTTTTTTGTTAATGTTAACATGTCCTCAGCTACTTAACTTGGTGTCCACAATCTATATGCAATTTTCATGTGCTGGAGGCAGCAAAGAGCTCATGATTTAATCAAGCAGAACTTCTGCTACATTTCCTATCACTTCTATGTCCTGGAATAGTTTGTGTTTGTTCTCTTATGGTGCTTCTTTAAGCAATTACCCACTTTTCTCTTTATGTCCTTAAAGTTGTCTCCCCAGTGCTCTCATGCACTAGCTTTCTCAGTTTATTGATTTCTATCTTCAATAAGTACTTTATTATTCAGTTCTCTTGCCTTCTCTTTTTGGCATCAAATACAGTTACATTCTCCATTCAGTTGCTTTAGTAGGTGTTAGATCCTCTCAATTAAATTTTTTCTTTATAAGACTTTTTTCGGGTGGGTTGAGGGGGGGAACAATAGGTTTCAAATTGTGACTTGTTTTGGAATTTTCTAGTGCTTTCAGTGAACTTATCCTTAGAGACGTACTTATTCCAGGTCCCTTTGATTTATTTTTTTTTTTTTTGCCAATATATGACAGAAAATTAGTTGCTCTTGACTATAAACCACTTCTGTGCTTCAGCTTCTGCAAATCCAAGCTCACCTACCAAATCCAAAAGTGTAATATGCAGCATCTTATTTGTCCTTGGGTGACATCTGTCTTGCATTATTATGCAAAAACATCATAGCCAATTTATTTTTTTCCTCCATAGTTTGCATGCTGCCTTATACCACTTAGAGCAGCAACAGCCATCCAGGTCAGAGAAACTAAGCAGGCATTTATCAGTCAGGCTCTTCAGAGAGTCTTGGTTATCAGTGATTTTACTTAGTTCAGACACAATAACAAAATATCTCTGGTACGATGTCATGTTGTCTTTGAATGGGACTATACCTGTGCCTGACTTGTACATTGTTAATAACGTTGTATATAACCAAGAAATTGTGGACTGAGCTCCACTGTAGAAAGTAGATGCTATTTCACCTGATTAACCATATAAGCAATAATATTTTCAGAGAAAGAGGAGAACCACAGACTCCTTGTACATTTTCTAAAGTAAAACTTTCCCCCAAGAAGAGTAGAAACAAACAGCATAAGGAGGCTTTTTGCTCCACTTCCTCCAGATTCTGTCTCTTGTCATTATCAAGCTATCACTACATCTGCTGCCGGGTTTCCCGTGCATTTTCTAGTGGTTTTGACTATATTGTCAAGTCAATTTGTACATTTAGCACACAGTACCCAGAGAAGCCTCATGGACTTCCTTGTTCAGACTGGGGCTAGTCTGAATTGGTCTCTGTTTTGTCCCCTGATTACTGCTGTCTTATTTTTCTGTGAGGGTTTGTGTTGTTCTCTAGCACCGATCCAGACTCACATGCCTTAACAATATTTAATCTGATGCCTGGTGTAGAGAACTCTGGAACAGGCAGAGATAAGGAATAATGTCTTGCTGCATGAGAAGTAATGCAATAGATTATTCCTTTCATCGGGATCTGCTTAGGATATCTGACCTGAGTCTCACTGTCTGCATTTGATATTTTTGGTAAAAAGGGTCTTGAAAAGCTTGAGCAGCTTTCATGGGAGCCTCACTGGTAATTTGCCTCACAGTCACAGATGTTGTACCCAAACCTCTGCATCTTGCTCCTTGTCTTACCCCAGGAAGCTTCTGCAAGAACTTTTCAAGTCTCTTAACTGCTATATTCCTCCAGGCAAAACTTCCCATTCCTCTGTCTTTGCTTTGAAAAAGAAATGGTACCCAGGCCTTCTCTCAAAGCAAAACCATCTTGCTTGCAGATAAACCTAAGAATTGAGGGACTGCCTAGATGGGGTATATAGCACTACAGAACAGTCACAGGACTAGTGCAACTTGGAGTGTATCTCCATGGCTCTTCAAAAGTGGGCTGATCCTCCTCTTCCTGAGTTAGCTAGAATTACCAGCCTAGATTCAATTTGAAGATTTGCACCGAATCTTAGGCTTGTAGAGTCATGCTAGCATAGTATCTGTCTTCTCTGAATGTAAGCCAGATATGTCCATGTGACTGCTGTGCTCCAACACAAATTTGCAATTAATTGTTCTCAGAGAGATTTTGGCTTACCTTCATGGAGGATTTTGAGTTTTGTTCCTTGTTTGCATGAGTTTAGATTGATGTTATACCAGGAGCTAATACTTTGTAAATACTTTCTTATGTTTAAATGCTACAAAACCTTCTGCCAAGTAGATCCTACATCTTAGTACAACAAGGAAAACACAAATGTAGAATCTCAAGCAATCACTCTTTGCTTTTCCAGGTGATAATTCTGTAAATTTCCAAAAGATGCTTCAAGAAATAGTCAATACTGGAGCAATTCTGGCAACTCAGTTACTATAAAAAGTTCAGCAACCTGTTGTGCAGAAATAGGTTTACTGTGCAAGATAGAGAGGGACAGCCTACTTCCTATGACAAAGGACATCAGTGTATGTTCAGAATGGGCAGGGGAGGGTAGTTTTGTTCTGCAATGTTTTGTGTCAACTGATGAGACACACAGTAGATTTTCATTGCTGTTGGACCACCTGTAGCATCCTACAGGATGTCGTGGAATCTCTGTCCATGGAGGTATTCAAAATCAGACTGGACACAACCCTCAGCAACCTGCTCTAGCTGACCGTGCCTGAGCAGGGGGTTGGACTAGATGATCTCAAGAGGTGCCTTCCAACCTCAGCTATTTTGTGGCTCTATGACTAGTGCCAGGGTTTGTAGATCCCAAACTAACTAAAGGTTCATTCTAGCACAGGTTGCCAGGTCTTAGCGTTGGTGCTTTGGATACGAGAGAAGAATATTGTAAGAGACTGTTATGACTTACAAGCAAGATTCAGCAACTTAGAGGACATTGTCTGAAGGCACAACTCCTCTGGGAAGTCAGTGGCCCTTTACTTGAAGTAAGGACTTCAGTGTTTGCAAAGTGCTTTGTCTTTGCCTGGTCAGTGTTGCATGTTGCACACAGGTGCATGCTCCTCTGGTGTGCTCGTGGGTGGGATGGGTAGGATCAGCAATCAGTGCCTGCATGTTTAGGGTTGTGCAGTACCCTCCCAGTCACAGTTAGGGATTTTTTTCTTGTAACTGAGCATTTTCTCCAAATGTGTTTAGCTGCCAGAGAGATGGTCCCTCCTTTAGCTGAGTGTGTTTCAGTAGTGCCTTGGATGAGCAGGACTTCCATGTTGGTTTTGAGGTCAGAATCGGAGGATACTTGAACTTCAAAACAATTTACAACTTTTACTTATTACTGAAACTTTTAAAAAGAAACCAGTGATGCTGGTGGAGCCTCTGTGATAACATGTTTAATAAAAGGGTAAAAAGATGCTGCACAGCAGCGATGAGGAGAAGGAGTGAGAAAAATGTGAGCTAAATAACCCTGGAGACACCAAGGTTAGTGGAGAAGGAGGGAGAGTTGGTGCTTCAGGTGCTGGAGTAGAGATTCTCCTGCAGCCCATGGAGAAGACCATGATGAAGTAGGTTGGCCCTCTGCAGCCCCTAGAGGACCATGCCAGAGTAGGTATCCACGCTGCAGCCTGTGGAGGACCCCATGCTGGAGCAGGCTCCTGGCAGGAGGTGTGGCTGTGGAGAGGAGCCCACACAACAGCAGGTTTTCTGGCAGGACCTGTGACCTGCAGGGGATCCACACTGGAGCAGTCCGTTCCTGATGGACTGTACCCCGTGGAAAGGACCCATGCTGGAGCAGTTCTTGAAGAATGGCAGCTGGTAGGAAAGACTCATGCTGGAGCAGTTTGTGAGGGACCGTATCCCATGGGAAGGACCTATGCTGGATCACGGGAACAGTGTGAAGAAGGAGTGGCAGAGATGAAGTGTTAAGAACTGACCCTGACCCTGACCCCCATTCCCATCCCCCTGCACTGCTGGGGATGGGGAGGAAGAGGTAAATCTTGGAAGAAGAGGGGGTGGGGGATGGTGTTTTAAACTTTGTTTTTATTTCTCACTATCCTGCTCTGTTATTAATCGGCAATACATTAAATTAATTTCCTCAAGTCAAGTCTGTTTTGCCCTTGAAACTAACTGGTGAGTGATCTTCCTGTCCTTATCTCAACCCACAAGCTTTTTCATCCTATCTTCTCCCCTTGCCCTGCTGAGGAGTGAGAGAGTGTCTGGGTTGGCACCTGGTGGCCAGCCAAGGTCAACCCACCATGGAAGGCTTATTCACTAACAGAGCTATAATACGAAATAAGATGCTATAAACATAGGCTCTACACTCTTAAGGCATTGTATGCTGATGATACCTCTCTAGATCTTCTGACTTTAATCTTATCACTCTGTACTGAGCTCTGGAAACTTCATTTCCACTCATTCTATTCTCTCAGCTGAGAATAAATACCGCTCAGCAAGCAAAGGTAAGTGATTTTTGGGTTGATTTTGGTCTGACTGCTGCCACAGTCCAACAGTTTATATGCTAGTGTAGTGTTTGTATCTAGCTGTGCTTGTATTTTGGATTTCCATTAGTGTGGGTGAAAGAGAAACCATAGACAAAACCCCTGAAATCCTTTCTATTTATTATCTCTGAAGTATACAACCCCCTCTTCTGCACAAAACAAGCGGCCACATGCAGAACAATGTGCTTAGTACATAAACGTCTTGCTTGTACTCACTTCATCTCTTGTCTGAGAGAGGAGTTGTAGTGTGGAAAAAAAGATGAGTGAGCCAACTACTGAAAAGCTCTGGCCTGGCTGCTTGCCTTTATCTTCAACTTGCATGAAATATTCAAATGAGGAAGATTAGAATCAAATAACAGCAGTTAGTGTATTGTTAGGATTGCCTCCTTAATGAGGCAAGTTAGTGCCTGCAGAGCTATGATACCTTCATGAGCACTGCCTGCCTCCAGGTCTGAATCTCTACCAGCTGCAGTTACTATCACCTTCTTTATAATTTTCATTCTTGTGTAATCAACAGTGGTCACCTATTTCATGGTTCTCTATATAGAAAAAATAAAAACATACACATATATGGAAACATCTTGATGCATATGTACATTTCTCTCTGTGTGTGAAGCTGTGAATATAAACAGATAAAAAAAGTTTTTTCCTTGAGAAATTAATTTCTTAGTAATTTCCTATCAACAGAATATCTCATTATATATAAATGTTGTGAAAGACCTTATTAGACAGACACATGAGGGTAAAATTAAAAGTTGCTGTGGAAACCATAACCTGAAATAAGTCTTTCTTTTGCTCACTCAAAATGCCAGTCTTTGTCTTCTATTAGAATACTGTTTGCATATCATTTCTTTCTTTAGGAAAAAGAATCTGAATTGCTGATACACAAATGGAAATCCCATCTGACTGTGACTGTAAAGTGCATCTCAGACTAATGGAAAATCTTTTTTCCTTTTCTGTGTTTTAAGCCCCTCTCTTGTCTTGGTATCAGTCTGGTGTAAGGCATAAAAAAAATTAATCCCTGGTGGTCATTACTGCCCATCTGTGACCAGCTGTAGTGGTTTTTTGGAACTGTTGATATTATTGCCATCACTGGAATTAATTTTGATGTAGGAAACAGCTTGGGGTAGGGTATAGAGGAGGGAAGAAGAAAGACTAATGAAGATGGTAAGGCATGGAGGAAATGTTTTGCTAAACACAAAACATTCTTTAGCTCTCAGCTGCAGCTGTCATCATCCCTCTATAGCACATTCTTAGAAAATCACATCTCAAATATGGCTTGTCAAATAAGCAAAAAGTGACTTGAGCTCTGTATGTACTTTGGTACAGAGAGGCTTGATCACACTAAAGCTGGCATCCATGTTCTATCCTTGAGATTCTTCTGTACATGCTATTTTCTGTAGTCATCTGTTGGCAGATGCATTCACATAGTGTTAGCCTGGGTCAGGAATGTGCTTTTGAAAAGAAACTCCTGATGGTCCGTGCTTACTATGCTGGGTTCATATTGTCAAGCAGCCTTGGAGCACACAGAAAACACTGCATCTTTTCTGATGGAGCTAAAGCAGAATATGCACCCTGGGGGTACACCTAATGCTCTCCAGCTGCTGACGGGCATTCAGTTCACAGGATCAGACTGTGATTAGCCCAAAATAAAATCCCCCCCAACCCATGCTGTGCTGTGTCAAACCACTCCTGCTGAGCTACACAGCTGATGAGATAAACATAGCTTTTGTTAAACAAGCTCTTCCTGCAGTGTGATTTTTTTTTAATCTGTTTTATATGCAAGAAATAACTTGAGTATCAGCTCCAAGAAGGCACTGAAAAATGCCGATTTGCAGTGCTCGTGTACTGAAGATCTCTCAATGATTACACAAACGATGTGCATGGAAAAGATGGGGCCAAATATCGAGTGTGCTCCTGTTATGTGCCTTTCTGTCTAGGAAAAAGCATTACAGACTGATTCTTATGGTGACCTGCTAACCCTGGATTGCTCGGCAGGAAAACATAGGAGTCATGGCTGCATGCAGACACTGCTGCCAGTTAAGCCTCATATTTTCTTCACAAACGCTGAAATACCACAGAGAATGATGTAATGTCAATCTGTACAATTATTTGCAAATGCATGAGTCCCATTTGACTTATTCAGTAGTTATATATTAAAAAAATAAACTGGCACAGAATTTCTACTGTTATCACACAACAGCTTGCATTTAAAAGCCATTGTGCCGAAGTGCAAATTGAGAATTAGCATATTTGGGGGGGAAAAAAAAAAAGGCAAAAAGCCAAATGCTTAGAATACATCTACTAGATAAAATGACAAGGCCAGTCCCAGCTCTGGCGTTCACACTCAGCAAACATTTTATGTACAGACACTAGCTGATGGGCAGGCAATTTTTCTGCCCTTTCGGTTTTAGTGCCATCAATGTAGGGCTCAGCCCTGGTAGAATTTAATTGAATTTGCTCTGAACCAATACTTGAATGCCTCTATGCTGGTTTATAATTTGAATAAGGAGTCAGCTGTGAAACAAGCTAGCTCAGACATTGTGAAATCCATCTTTCTCTTAGGAATACAGGAGAAGTGACATCCTGGAGATGGCTCCGGACTGTTCTAACTTTGTACAATATTTTACAGGGTGATTCAGAATTGCAATACTAGACAAGGACATTTTTATTTCAAAGATAAATATTAGGTGATTCTTTACAAGTTTCACCTCAATTTGTTTAAGAAGGATTACGGACAGTTTCTCTCTGCCAGCATGGTTGGCCTGCGTTAAATGAGCTGTACATTCCCAGTGGATTGGTGTCTGTGTGATAGAAAACAGGTTCTGTGTTGGCGTCTTTGTGATGGGTCTTTGCAGAGGCAGATAGTGAATGGGTATGGAGGAATTTACTGCATTGGCCTGCTGCGTAGCTAGTGTTAGACTGAGGAAACCCGCCTGACCTTGTGATCTCGGCAATATGTAGGGCAGTTTCTGTCCAAAGGGCTCTTGCTCAAGCCCCTTTTCATGAGCAACATATTTTTGTTTTGATAAAAAATGTTTTTTGTTTGTTGCAGTGTAACAGCCAATAAATGGAGAGGTACGTGTATGTTATCTGCCATCTGAAGCATGAACAAACAACCCCTGCCCCAGTGTCTTGATAAGAGTGGCAGAAAGTTACCATCCTGAGGTACTGTTTCGGCTTTGCTCACTTTGCTTTCATCTGACAGGAGTAATCCATCTGTAGCTTAGTGGGTTTTTTTGGCTACATTTCATACCGTCTGCTTTAGTTCCAGTTTGTGGTTTACAGAGGGTGCTTGGGATTGTGTGTACTAAGTAGGCTAGATCCTCATAGCTGAGCATTCACAAGTAGTTACTTGCCTTTGATCACAAATAATTTATTGCTGAGTTACCTAGGAGGATATGGCTGCATGGTAAGAAAAAAACCCCAACATCCACATTAGGTTAGAGAAAATATAAAGTCTAGGAATAATTTAGGTTGGAAAGGACTTCTGGAAGTCACCTGGGCCAAACCCCTGCTCAAAGCAGGGCTAACTTCAATGCTGTACCCCATCTTGAACAGTGGCCAGCAGCTGAGAAGAGAAAAAACGTAGAAAAATACAGCTATCATGCACATTGAAAACCTTGCCTAGCTTTTTACAGTCAAGGATGTAGGACTTTGTGAGATGGGGGTTGCATTTGAATAATCTCTTAATAACCATTGATAAACCTGCCCTGCATGACGACTTCAATCTCTTAACCCAATTTTTGGTTTTAATCTCCAAAATAAACTGCAAACAGCAAAGAGTTCCACTAATTTAATTATGTTCTGTGAAAAAATATGCTGGTGGTTGAAACCCACTTCTTGATAATTTACATATGTGCCTCCTGAAGAAGCTAAGTGGCCTGAAATGAAAACAAAGCAATAAAAAGGCAAATAGAGTGGGGTGGGGTGTTCTCCGCTGTGGCTGGTTTTGTTTTCTTAAAATGAGGCCCCAGAGCAGCTGGGTGAGCAATGGAGGAAATGAAGAGGCTTCCAGAGATATTAAAGACTGGAGGCAGAAAGTGTAGGGGACATATACTGGAAGGTTTTTATGTATGAAGTGTCTCAACTATGAGTAGTGGGACAGAAACCCTGTGGGACACGCATGCAGGTAGGGGCAGTGTGGTAAAATGCCAATGGAGAAGTGATGATATGGTGAAGAAGAGGCTACATGGACCTTCATCACAGCACCTGGAAGTTAGGAGCTGAGAGGAAGAGGGATTACTGTGGTGCAGCTGAAGGCTTGTTCTCTTGCAAGAAGGAACCAATCAACATGTAGCAAGAGAAGCAGAAATGGTAAAGATGAGCAAAGCAGCTTGCTCCTCAAAAAGAGAGGCAAAAGTCAGAGGACTGTTAGTAGCTCAAGGCTCCAAGAGGGAAAACATCAACAGGGAGAGCTACTAAATCCTGAAGGAAAAAATAAACCAAAACAAAATAGCATGCTGGTCAAGCTAGTTGTACAGCCAGGAAACACTGGGCCATTTGGTGAGGTTGTTGATGCCATCCGTGTCAACAGAGCTGGTGACAGAGGGCACCCCAGCAGCACTGTGGATCTGCCCCAGGGAGCTGTGGGGGATGATGCTGCCCCTTCTGCCTGCCTCTCTGTGGCCAGCAAAGGCCCTCAAATGCCTTATCAGGGTCATGAGCACAGTAGTACTTAGCCTAACAGTTCAAAAATATCCTAGCTGTCTTTTATGTGTATTAGCTGATAAATAATTGCTTTACACTTCACAGTTATGTCCATGCTACTTTTTTTGCCTGGCTAAAGGTGTCCAAACAAACTGATCCAAAGTAGAGGCTGTAACAACATGTGTCCAGGATGGAGGACAATAGGGAGAAGACCCCAGAGACTCCCACCTGTCCCCAGAAGGGCACATCTAGGAGCGTGAACAACCCTTGTTGAGGGAAAACTGGTTAGGTTGTCACTAGTGAGTGGGAGAATCATGAATTGCAGCCCTGAGGAAGGACCTGGGACAGGGTGTTGAGGCTGAAAAAGATCCTGAAGGTCAGAGGAAGGATCAGCAGTGGATTTTTCCCTGTTAAGAAACGCATCTGTACCTGGAGTGAATAAAAAATAACTGTGCCAGAACAATACTCAAAGAAGGGTTTGTTCAGGTGAGCTTTGGTAAAATACTTTCAGTTCTTGGAAGGAAGTGTGAAAGCCATAAAATGTATTGCAGATTAGTACAGTCAGTACAGAGATTGTGGTTGGAAAGAAAAGCCATGCAAAGGGACTCATCTGAGGATGTATAATGCTGAAGACACAGCTTCCTCAGATCCCGATTATCAAGACTTATGGGAAGAGCTTTAAACTAAGAAATGAGGAAATGAGGAAAACGGTTTGGGAGAGTAATGAAATCCTTACAGTTGTTTTTATACTAAAAGGAGAAGGGGGAAAAAAGCTGACAACTGTAGTCAAGTTGGCAATACCATAGTCAAGTTATTTACTTTTACATGGCTAGAAACTATGTGGTCAATAGGAAACAACAGGCATGCCTGTGTATTCACACCAGGCAAGTGTATTGCAGGTGATGTACTGAGCATGAAACTGAATATGATGTTGACTGCATCAAGGTGGAATAGCAGCAGTGATTACTGCATGACAAGGAGCAATCATGTTGGAAATGCACTGCACAGAAATTACAGAAATAACAGTTTAAAGGTAGTGGAGGAGTAGAACCATGTTTTAAAGATGCTAAGAAATTATTAAAAAAGAGGATAATGTGGATAAAGTAGATTAATTATGATAAAAATAATTCTAGGAAAGGATGTCGAAGGAGGCCCTTCTGGGATAGACTGGGGAGTTGAATTTGGATATGAACAAAGAATTATTTAATGCTATTAGAGAGAGAAATACTCCTGAGATTTGTATCACAGGAAATTTTAATTTCTCAGTCATCAAGACTGAAAATCATTAGCAATCATAGGCCATGGGTGTGACAATCAAATGATCTGTTTAACTGAGCAGTCAATGAACCAACAGAGGGTGATACTACTTAGAATTTTGTTTCTGTGACTAACATTAGCAACTTAAAGGAGATGGTTGTAGAAAAAAACCTTGAGTGAGCATTGTGAGATTGATTTAGTTGATGTGACCTGGAATGTGGGTCTGTGAATCTTATTCGTAGTTTAGAAAGGGAAAAGCATGCACAACCGGAGGGAACTAAATGGTGAAGAGTGCACAAAGAAGCTCAAGATTTCACTTTAAATGAAGCCTGGAATTTCCTTATGTTAAAGATGTAAAGCATTGGGGGCTTCTTTTCTAGAGCAAAGGAAATAATAGCCCCAGCCAGCTCTGGAAATAATGGCATTTTCTCTTGAAATGGGTGTTAGAAACACACAGAGACTCTCCAATGACAGGGAAAAATGGTTACCCGGCAAAGAGACCTGTCTTAAAGATCAAGAAGCTCAGGGAGAAAATGGGAACTGCCAGCAGCTGTGCTAAGGCTGGTCTCGCAAAATACCTTCAAATGGTAACCAGTGGGCTCTTGGGGTGTGTGGGAGAAGAGCTGTGGTGGGAACAGCCCTCACGTCTTCACGTCCCTGTAGTTTGGGAGAGCCAGGGAACCCTGAGGGGCTTCTGTTTGGAGTCACGCACAATCAGGGGTCTTAAGTAGAAAAAGAGAGAGAGAAAGAGAGAGAGAGAGAGAGAGAGAGAGAGAGAGAGAGTGTGTGCGCGCGCGTGTGCGCGCCACCACAGAGAAATGTTTGGATTTTTTTCTGTAACAAGGGGAATGTTTTGGTCCAAGTTTGCTTTCAGCACATGGTGAAGTGGGCCAGGCCAGATGCCTCTTCGGTCTGAGACATCTGTTCAGGGCAGAAAGGGTTAGTGCAAGCAGTGCAAAGGTTAGAGAAGTAATACCGACAACGTCTTTCAGTGCAAAGTGTTAGGAAATTTTAATTATCAGCCTCATCACTAGCTTGATGTGTAATGACTTCGTATCAGAGGATTCAGCAGGTGCTTGGGCAGAGAAGAAAATGAATAAATCTGTCTTGACACAAGGTGAACATTCAAGATGACTCCAAGTTTTTGCGTCTGTCTGCACACATCAAAGAAGCTCACCCACCTAAGGAGGATGTACCCCTCCTCAAATCCTGCGGCAACTGTATCTGGATCAGAAAACAACTGGCTGTGATGATGTGACAACAGCCAGCCGGCATGCGGATAGCCTTGCTTAACCCATGTCTGGAACATCACATCCCTTCCTTGGGATACCAAGTGGTAGTCTGGGGAGTTATTTTAGCCTAATGTTGAACAGACAGAGTGGAAATTTGATTCTGGACTTGCACAGAAACGCACTCGACAGTTTTGTTCTGGCTTTATACAAAATTAATTTTTCACTTTCCAATATCTCTGACAACATGAGCTGACTACAGCATTGCTCGTTCTCGCTGATTACTCATAACGCCTCTGATTTTTCTGTGTTTTGTTTTACCTTAAAATCCCACCTGTTTGAGTCCCAGTTTTAGTGTCTGATTTACTTGGTGACTATGGAAGAAATCTGATGTTCCTGCATCTTAAAATGATTGAAAACTCAGTGGACCTGGACACCACTCCTTGCCAATGCAAAGGATCCTGATTGTACCATTTTCTGAAGCCTTAGCCATGATTTTGAACAGTAGAGGTTAAAAATAATGACACTAGCTAAAAATAATAAACACCTATATACTCTTTCAGAAAATCTCTACTCTAGACCCTGCACTTTTATGACAAAGGAGCTCCCTTGCTTGTTTTCTGACTTTAACATTTTACAGACTTTTAAAAATGCTGTAATGAAGCCTAAGAAAAGAATAAGATAATGTCATAGTAAGTGGGGAGACTTGGGTTTAATTATTTGCTGCTGTTTTCTTTTGTGATCTCAGGCAAGTAGTTTTTCTCTCTCTGCTTTGATTCTTCATCTCTAAGTGAGGACAATAGCGCTTTCTTGTTTCTCCTGGAGATGCATTACTTTAGACACTATAAAAGACAATGATGAGCTCAGACACTACAGCAAGGGGATTGTGTTAAAAACAACAGCTCAACAAAAGTTGAAAAAAACTCCGAGGCTCCTGGTGTTTAAGCCCGGATTGTTAAAATATTTCTATCAGTTTGTTGTGCCCTCTGTGAATATGGGAGGTGAGAATACCAATAACATCTGCATCTCAGTGGGTCTGAACCCTGCTGCTGACTCAAACCTTGGTCTTACTAATACAACTGTCTTTTCAGCTGTTAATCTCTGATTTTGAAAAAGGCTGTAGAAAACTTACACACCTGTGAAATGGAAGGTGGATGAGCTTGTTTTTTTTGTTTGTTTGTTAAAATAGCAAGTAAGGTACTTAATGAATTTCTCTTGTGCTGCTTGAGTTTTGTGTCTAGATTGTTACAGCTTGGGCCTAGTAATATATTTAACCAACTTCAAAAAAGAGATAAGGAGATTGCACAGCACACTGATTCCCCCATAACTATAAAGGCTGTCCACAAAAGACACTGGCCAATACCTTTGGATGTGATGAACTTCAGGCAGAAGCAGCCTGGAAGGAAGGAATTCCCCAGCTACCTCTGGACAAAACAGCCACCTGACAGAAAACTGCTGACTGATAGTCCTGTCATTCAGACAAATGTCTGGTTTATCCTCAGTTTCTTTTGCTTTAATCGCCATTTTCTAAGGGAGCACTCTTTAGTCTTTTGGGGACATGGTAACATGGTTCTGTACCTCACTGGCTTATGCTTGAAAAAACATCTAGGTTCTCAACTTTGCTCTCTCGTCACACTTGCAAATGTGCAAATGGAAAAACATGAATTTGTGGCCAATGACTCTGAAAGTAGGTCCCGTGTATCAGACTCTGGCTGTCTTGTGGTCTGTGAAACCTCCCTGGGCAAAGCAGTGGGCCAGCTGCGAAGAAGTGTGTGGTACCAGTGTGAAGGGAGAGAAGACCATGCCAATGAAGTTGGAGAAAGGAAACCACCACAATGTGTGAGACATAGTATGAAAAGAGGAAATAGAAATACACCTCCAAAAGAGCAGGGGAGAAGGGGTAGAGAAATGACAGTCTTTTGCTGGATTGGTAAAGGATTATTTTCTATTTACATTTCAGGTAACTTAGCAATGCTTTAAATGTATATACAGGCAGACCAGAAAATGCATTGCTGAGGGAAGTGGTGCTCGTCATGCCTCTTTCTGGCAACAAAGACCAGAGTCATCTGGAGCATATTCATGCTGGCCTGCTCTGCACTGTTCCCGCAGCATGATGCTAAGCAAATGGCAAGCTGTACTAATTGGTCAGCAGGGGATTTCCTTGCACAAAAAAGGCCCTCAAAAGGCTCAGACATGCCCATACCTTAGAACAGCTTAATGACAGCAGCCTATATGGGAGGAAGTGCTTGTATTAAGTGGAGGTACTACAGGGATACAGGCCTGGCAGCTTCCTTGGCTGTGTGTGTGGGCTGGCCCTTCCCTGCCTGCAGTGACATCAGCCCTATGGACCTGAGAGCCAACACGTTCCTGCATTGTCCTTCTGAAGTTGCAGGCAGAGGGGACACCAGCTCGGTTGAACAGAGGGAGAGAGGCCTGTTGGCTAGGTGCTGGATTGGGGATTTCACTCTTTTTGGTTGTGCTTCAAGCCACATACAGCGGTCTGACTCACCATCAGTCTTCATTTCCTTTTCCAGGGCCTGGGGAAGCTGCTGTCCTTACCTGTTTTAAATCATTAACTTGCTTCACGTTACCTTAGGGCCTTTGACAGATACCTTCTGTAATGTACAGAAGATAGCTCATTTTATATCTGTGATCTCCTGCAATGCTGATGATACCGTTTGAACTTCTCACCTGTTTCGGCAATGAAACTCCAGGAGATGCATTTGAGCAAGGAGACCTTCCATGCTAGAACATTTGTCTGGGTATGTCATGCAGTGACAGAAAGAATACGTTGGGATAGGGGAACAAGGGAAGGAGTTTACTTCATATTTGCTGATTATATGGTGAAATGTTGCAGGTAGAAAGAGTCTCTGTTTCTGCACCAAACGACTGTTAAATATTGCGAAGAGTACTATCTGGCAAAAAATCCTACCCACGCTTTCCTGGGCTGTTGAATAGGAGGATGTGGTTTGCACCACCTTATGACCATGCTGAATGCAAAGTTATTGTTTGTACAGCTCCCTAAACAACCTCAAAATGTGAACTCCCTACTGTTTAAAACTAGCTTGTCTTTAGGGTGTCTAAATATTTGTAACTACCCGAGTCCTACTTCCTTTACAGCAATATATCCCACAGCAGAAGCGAATGAGACAGGATCATACTGCCACTGTATGAAGTATTTCCTTGGAAATGCATCATAGATAACTCTAATCGGCCTCACACTTCTTATGAAAGATTTGGAGTAATCTTTGGTTTGATTTTTTTCTCCCTCTCCTCCAACAAAACTTGGAAAATGAAAGAAATTTCCAGGTCTGGTGACTTTTTGTCTGTATAACAGTGAAAGAGAGCATAGGGGACAGAAAAAAGGGAGAAGAGATGTTGACAGAAGAACAGGAGTCAGAAAATGTGTTATAATTGTTCTTTCCACTTTGCAAAGCAACTCAAGTGGCTTCTGTGCTGCCTATATTTAAAAGAAAAATAATATTCAAGCTGAAAGTGAATTGCACAACAATTCTAGATTCACTTTCCCAGTAACAGGAATGGAATTGGACAGCTGACAGGGACCAACTCTGAAGCACTTGGATATAAATCAATGATTAGGCAATGCAAGAGAGACAACTCTTTAGCAAGAAAAATGCCAGGGAAATCAGAAAGACGGCTTTCAGCTCCTGAGTTCTCTTCTTACTCAGAAATGATGTCATCACGTATCCCTCATTCTTGGTTCTAACTCTGGAAAGGATCATTTGTGACACCTATACTCTGTTTGTGTACACATATTTGTGTGGCCTATAGGTGTTTCTTTTTCTACTTTTTCCAGTCACAGTTGAGACTTTAAAGCTTTTCTACTCAGTGCCAGCAGTTTGCGTTGATAGTACATCCAAATCACACCTCAGATGCTTCCAAAGATTTTTCTTCTGATTGTTATATTTTTTTAAAGCTGGCTAGGGCACCCTCAATCAGGACTTCCTGCAAGTACTTGGCTTTGTCACATGGGAAACTCTTCAGTCCATTTTTCTCTCCCTTTCCCTAGTGTGATCTTGTGACAGGAACATAGCAAAGTCATCTATTAATTTCAGCACTTCCTCCTTCCCACCTCTACGTTGTTATTGTATTTTAATGCATTTCTTCTCTATATTTCCATCCTTCTTTTCCATCTACCTCCCTCAGTGTTGGGACTAGTCATAAAAAGCCAAAGACTATGTCATGAGTGTGTTGCTGCCCGAGTTTCAGGCAGTTAGACAATATTTATTGATTGAGTACACTTCCTGGGCTGTAATTGTACATCCGCTGCTGCAGTCAGCTCAGAACTGGGTACTCCAGATGCAGTTCAGTAAAGAGGGAAGACAAGCAGTCAAACTCTCTGGCTGCTGCTCTTGCTGATGTGTTTGTCTTACATACTTACTGCCCTACGAACCTGGATGGTTTGTAACCTGCTGCCCAGTATGCCACCAAATCCTGGGACCCTGTCAGTAGAATTTATCTGAAAATATATGAAGACTGTAAGACTTAAATTAGTTGAAGTGTGAATAATTTTTCTTTCCTAGAATGAGATTCCGGTCGTTGGCCAGTCTTTAGTTTCAGAGCACAATTCTCCACTGCCCTGTGCCTTGTTTTTTTACACCAGTGCAGTATGAGAGGGGTTACAGCTTTTGGAAATGAGGACGTTTTGGTCGCTTTACACAGTATTGTGCAATAGCAAAAGGTGGTGAAGAGCAACTGTGAGCGAAACCTCTAGTCTGGTAACTACAAAGAAGTCCAAATCAAAACCAGTTATTATAATTGACATCATTATTTTAAATGGAGATGTGAATTTCTGTTTCCTAAATGCTTGGAATTGCTCCTGACTCCTTAGAATTTAATCCTGAAATAAACCCAATAACATACCATGGAAGAAATAGCTTCTCTAGAAACCATCCTAGAAACTTTTAACCTGCCCCTGAGGCCTGTACCATTAGACATTATCAGGGGAGCTGATCTCTGGTGATTTGTAAATTTTTTTTTTTGCCCATGTACATTTTCAAACCACGTAGATGTTTCTGCACACCATTTCAAATGACAGTCCTTCCTGACCTTTGCTTGGGAGGTCTCACAAACATTGCTGAACTCTAGACTTGTCAACTTTAATTGAAATGCCCTCGAGTCTCATTCAGCTAACAAAATGTTACAGAGGCATCAAGGACCTCAATGGTGAAGCAGCAATGAGAGGGAGCTCCCCTCCTCCTTCCTAGGAAACCTCTTCTGCTGCTGATGGCAGGTTGTCCCAGAAGCCTCATGCTGGAGAAGTATTAATCCAGAGCAAAGCTGTTTCGCAACTCTGTCCCCTTCTCCCACCTACAAGTCTGCAACCTGCACCCTGTGGTGGCTCCTCTTGGGTTCTTATCCTTGTACTGATCCCTTATGTTGCTGCGCCTGTTAATGTACCTTCAACCGCAACTCTTCTTCCTGCACCTGCGTGTCAGCATGTACCTAGTTGCAGTAAATCTAAATCACCTGAAATTGTTCATTAATGATCGAGCCCTAATGAAGGGGAGTGGAGGTGGGCCCCATGGGGCCTGAGAACCTTGCCGGAAAGGGGAGGGATCCCATGTTGATGGTTTCCCAACCTGTCCGGCCCTTCGTGCTGCCAGGCGCTAACCCCCACCCAAGGGTGCCCCCACACAGCGGCGGCCACGGGCGGTGCCCGCAGAGCTGTGCTGGGCGCCCGCCGGCCATGCTGGGGACAGCGGGCAGGGGGGTTCCCGCCGGCCGGTGCCCAGCGGCGGGGGCAGGAGCTGGCCCTGAGGGTGGGCCGCGGCGGCTGTGGGAGGAAAGCTGCCCCAGCGAGGCCGGGTGGGCAGCCAGGCTGGCGAGGGGGGACCCCCGGCTGCCCGTGGGGCCAGGGCAGGGCTCTGACCCGCCTTGAGGCCCGGCGGAGGCGGCCGAGCGCTCGGGCCGCGCTCCCGGGGCCGCTAGGGGGAACCGCCCGCCCGGGAAACGGCCGCCCGCCCGCTCGGCACCCGGCGGGTCCGCGTCCGCCGGCCGTGGGCCTCCCCCCGCCGCCCCGGCTCGCCCTGCCGTGCCCCGCTGCCAGGGTGGCGGCCGCAGTGGCTGGCGAGCGGGCATGACCCAGGTCCTGGCGCCGCAGCAGGGCTCCTTCGGCACGAATGGCCTGGGACCGCTACAACAGCTTAAAAACTGCCTCTGCTTTCTCCTATTTCCAGAATCTCCTGCTCGCATAGTGCGAGATTTATTGCCTTCAGATAGGCTGGGTTTTATTTTCAAAGCTCGCTTAATAAATGTAACCGAGCCTGAACTTCGCAGCAGCTCAGACCTGTCAGAGCCGAGGCAGCTCCTGAGCAGAGGGGTGAGCTTTGCTTTTGGCCCTGGTTTTGCCTCCTCCGGCTCCTCCCTGGGTGTGCAGGAGGGCCACTGAGGGCAAGGGTGACATGACCTTGGCCTGGCTCCTGCCTGCGCTCTGGCTGCCCTCAGCTGCCGGAGCGGGGGCTTGGGCCCTGCACAAAGGGCTGCGTCCTTCGCAGAGTGTCCGGTGGCTGAGGCAAAGCCGCTCAGAGGCCGAATCCAGCCCTCGATTAAAGCCTCATCTGCTGCTCTGGCTTTTCTCCTTCCCTCTGATACTTCTTTCATCTGTGCTGTGTTTTGTTGTCTGCACATAGTCTGTAATGCATCGCTCCTCCTTCAGTTTTCCTTGTGCAGCTAAGGATGAGAGAAGGCAGAACAGGTTATCATTTCATAGCCTTCCTTATTCCCCTGACAGGTCTTTAAATGAGCTGTTGTGTCCAGTAACACAAAATAAGTCAAACCTTCCACTGAAATAACTCACCCTTCATTCACGGTGTGCATTGTGTTGTGGGTGAGAACAGGTAGAGCATGGAGTGGGGTGAGTAGAAGGGGTGGTTCAGAGCACTGTTACTTGATTTATTTTCTGTTGAATCTAAACTGCTTCATTTTATTTCCTCTTTTTTTTTTTTTTTTTTTTTTTTCTGTCCTGTTTGCAGGTTTAGAGCTTGGAGGGTGTTTCGGTTGCTTTTTGTTATTCTTCTCCAGTCAAAGAAAAAAGAGAAGCAGTGGAGTCAATTGGTTATGAAGTACTTTAACGCCATGTTCAGTGAGCTGGAGACACAGGCGAAGGCCAGGCTGGCAGGGGCTGAGGAGGATTGGCATACACGAGGGTATTTAACAGGCAGAGGCAGGAAACGTGGTAGTGGTTTGACTCTGTGTGAAGCATAAAGGTGAGCACATATCCCTGGCCATATCTAAAGCAAGGGACAAAGTCCCCGTTAAGCACTCTTCCTGTGCTCAGGTGACTTTTGAGAGGGCAGTGTTGAAATGTAGATAAGATTTTAAAGGATGTGCTTTGATACTACCCAATTTTTTTCTCTGCTGTTTGTAGCCTTTAAAATCTCTGTACTTGCAATTCCGCAGTCTCACCGGCTGTGCATGCCTGGTGCTGGCCAGTATTGTCACACTAGTCTTTGAGAAGGATCAGATACAGAGTGCTGTACTGACCCTGTGTGGGATGGAGATGGCAAAACAACCTCCTCTCCCTCTCTCAGCTCCTGGGAGGTGCCAGGCAGCTTCAAAGTGAACTGGCACTTCTGTTAGTTGGATCTGAGCTGTGATGAGTTCAAGCAAGTTTATTTCAAGGCTGCCTGGCTCTATAAGCAGAAAACTGCTCAGTCTTTGTCTCTCCCAGTTCTCCTCCTCCTTTCCTTTTGCTGATTTGCTTCACTCCACAGCTCTTGTTTTCTTCCCTTGGACTGCAGTATGTCATTCCTCATGCAGTTCAGCAAAAGGATGCTCAAAATCCTGCACCTGGGGAGGAGCAACCCTATGCACTAGTATATGCTGGGGGCTGACAGGCTGGAAAGCAGCTTGGCAGAAAAGGACCTGGGGGCATCCTGATGGACACAAAGCTGAACATGAGCCAGCAATGTGCACTTGCGGCAAAGAAGGCCAATGGTGTCCTGGGCTGCATTGGGAGGAGTGTTGCCAGCAGGTCGAGGGAGGTGATCCTTCCCCTCTGCTCAGCACTGGTGAGGCCACACCTGGAGTACTGCATACAGTTCTGAGCTGTTCGCTACTAGAGAGACATGGACATACTGGAGAGAGTCCAGCAAAGGGCCACTAAGATAATGGAGGAACTAGAGCATCTCTCCTATGAGGAAAGGCTGAGAGAATTGGGACAGTTCAGCCCGGAGAAGAGAAGGCTCAGGGAAAACTTATCATTGTATATGAATAACTGAAAGGAAGGTGCAGAGAAGATGGAGCCAGGTTCTTTTCAGTGGGGCTTAGTGACAGAACAAGAGACAGTGGGCCTGAAACACGGGAGGCTCCAACTGAATGTAAGGAACACTTTCTTACTGTGAGGGTGACTGAGCACTGGCACAGGTTGCCCAGAGAGGTGGTGGAGTCTCTATCCCTGGAGATATTAAAAAGCCATCTGGACATGGTCCTGGGCAGCCAGCTTTAGGTGGCCCTGCTTGAGCAGGGGCATTGGATGAGATGACCCCCAGAGGTCCCTTCCAACCTCAACCGTTTGTGGTTCTGTGATTCTCACACTAGCTTTGAAAGCACCCTTTGTTCCCTTCTCTTGCTTTGTATGCTGAATGGCACCCCAGGACCTCACCCAGGTTGAGGTGCTGGGTGCCCACTTTCCTCAGTTTCTGGTTTTCTACCTGTAAAAGGGAGATAAGACCTCCTACCTCCCTCAGATAATTAGTTAATTAATATTTCTCCCCCACTTTGAAAAGAAGATGGGAGAAATACTTGTCAAAATGCAAAAAACCATCAATGAATGGCATTAGAAACAGTCCAATGGTAATATAACTTATATTTATGTGTGTGAAAAATAAGGTCATGCTTACCTGTTATAGATATATCTTGCTTGGAACACTGTTTTGGGTTCAAAATTACTGCAGTTTACTTTCTGTCAAAGTAGATGTGGAAGGAAAATCCACAACCTGAAAACCCTTAACATAAATTTTTATAATCTTAAATTCTAATAATTTTGCATTTACCCAAGCTGAATGATGACCTCAAGCTTCAGAGCTGAACCTTCTCATGACAGGGCATGCAAACCCTGTACTGACCAACACAGAACTGACAAGGTAGTTCAACGTTGTCTTGCTAAACGTGCCAGAAGGGCTGAAAAAGCCCAGCTCAGTTAGGATAGACAATAAGCTGCAGAAACTGATATTAATGGACTGTTAATATCTGGTTGAACTCCCCTTGCCAGGGAAGATGGGCCAGATGCTGGATTTTCTTTGCTTTGTTACTAGTTAGTACTGGCTAAGCTTGCTGCTTGTGGCGTTCTCCTTGAGAAGAGATCTCTTTTTGCATCTGGTTGGAAAGCAGTGCTGGTCTGTGTTGAGCCCACCTGGTCACGAGTCAGTTCAGGCTGCCTCGTGGCTTCTTCCAAAATAATAGATGGATATGAAACATTTTGACTGTTTTTGCTGTGGATAAAGACACAGCTTTGCTCCTGCTGGTTAATGGCGTGTGTTTGTGGAGCGACTATCTTCTGGTGACTGCCAGACTAGAAACGACTGGAGTGCAAACTGGCTGATTTCTTATTTCATGGCTGTGGACTAATTTATGCAGCTTTGTACTGTGAAAGATGGGAAACCAAGCTTAGCCAAAAGTGAGTTCTCAGCAGACGCTTGCTGTCATACAAATTAGCCACAGCTTTTGCATCTTGGAGTGCTGCCAGCAGAGGGCTAGCTATTGCATTAAATGTCTACTACCAGTCATGATCTAAACTGAAAGCAAGAAGATTAATTGCTCTTCTAGTATTATTTTAGCAGTTAGCACTTTTTGTGACATTAAACATGTTTTTTGTCTTTAAACTCAAACCAGAAAACACTGCTCTGAGTTTCAAATCAATGAGTGTACAAGAAGAACTGGAAAAGGTTTAATTTAGTGAGAGAAAGTATCATGAATGTATAGGAATTATCTTGCTTTAACGTAGAAAGGAAGAGTAATTTTGTTAGTGCTGCGGATCTGGTATGTAACAATGAATACCTTCAAAGCTATAGTTTGAATAAATATATGACTTAAAGAGTGGATATAATTGATTTGAGCTACTAGTGGATAAAAAGTAATAGCATTCAATAAACATCTTCTTTCACTTTACTCTGCCTCAACCAAGATTTTTAATACATAATTGTACTAATGTAGTTTGACTAATGAAACACATCACTTTTTCCTTGCCTAAAAGTATTTCCCTCTGAAATTTTCCTGAGTTGCAAAGTTCTTAAGAAGTAAATCACTCAAACATGAAGAACTGGAATTTAGGAAACTCGTACTTTAGTAAATTCCTGAGGATATAAGGTCGCTTTCAGTCATTGGTGACCGTTATGTCTGAGGGATTTGACACCAGAAAGGCTGTTTTGAATTCAGTTGGTAACTTTGACCGTTCACACCAATGCTGCTGACTTCTGTTTGTTCTGTTCTCTGTAAGCTGTCTTAGCCAAGCTTGGTATCATCAAGGCTTTCATTTCTTGAGTTACTGAATGATGGCTAAAAACACTAGATCAAAGTAATGTTTATGTCTCTTAGAGGTTTAGCCTTCCTGGTTGAGGAGGAAAATAAGAAATTTGACCCAGGCTCCCCAGAAGAGAAATGAAAAATTCTGAAAAAAATAATCTGTTTAATTAGTTTCAGGATTTTGCAGGGGAGGAGATATGAACATCTTGCTGGCAATTTTTAGGAGTTCTGCTACTGGTAGTTTTGTCCCTGTAGTGCAACAGCACTTTCTGGAGGAGGAATACGAGAGCCACCAGCAGATGCCATTTACTGCCCGCTTGGGCGCTGGAGTGCTTGTGAGTGCCTGCTGCGACCAGTAGATGACTGCTGACCCATTAGCCCTCCCTCTGAGAACAGCTGCCCATGCTCTGGTGCAGCTCTTGTTTCTACATGAGACACAGTGTTATGTTTATGCTTAATTCTTACAGGACTGCTACAAGCGTTTCCTCTTGCTTTTCTTGCAGCATTTACTCTTTGGTGTGTAGAGTTGAAAAAAGCCCTTCCTTCCAATGGCTACAGTGGTGATTTTCTGTTTCCTTTCTGCAAGGGAATCTGAAATGCAAAGGCCAAATAGTAATGTGTACTTGCCTAGAAATAGTATGCTGAGTTTGTAACTACTGGAGAAAATAATTTGGCACATAGTTATTTCCGTGTACCTCCCTAACACCAAGAACAATCAGGCACCAGCTGAAGACAGTGACTGCCAAAAGCGCATTTGGATGAGGTGGGTGTTTCTGGGTGGTACAGTCATGCCTTAACAAGTGTGACTGCATCACTAAAACAAAAGTATATTTGTATCCCCAAGTCCTTTGCAGGGATATGCCATCTTCAAGAGGAAAGGACACCAATAAAGCATCTGGCAGGGAGGAAAGGCAAAGAAATGAGTACAGGATAATGAGGTGTGTTTAACTGCTTGCTGTTAGCAAAAACCATCCACCTGAACTGGATATAGTATTCACAGCTGCTTCAGGAATCATTCTCTGTGAAAGCTTAAGTGAGAGCAGGTCAGCTGCTCCAGATCCAGTTCTCTGGGTGTTAGAAGAAATCTAAACTGATGGGCGGTTGGGTGGGCAGCAGACAGCAACAGGGAGGGCAGCTGCAGCAGGGATGGGGATCCAGGAAGCTTTGTGCAAACCCTAGAGGAGACGTAAAGCCTTTTCCTGCAATACACACACACAGTCTTCTGATAGAGATAGGAAACCAGACATAATTTTTTCTATTTGCTGAAACTGAACTCTCACAGGGTACAGAGCTACTTGCAAAAAAATCTTAGCTCCAGTGCATAAAATCTTACTCCCTCTTGCTCCTCGAGTCCAGTGCTAAGCTCCAGTGGATGCCTGTGTACTTCATGGGAAGGGGAAAGCAGCATCCCACAGAAATCTTAACCTTGATGCATTTTGAAAGAGGAACTCACGTTTTTTCTTAACATATCACATGCATGGATAAATGCTAGAGAAATGGTGCTGTGTGAGGTTGTGTGATAAAGTGTTCGGCACAGTGGATTCTGTTAGAGAATGAGTGATGAGTTGCAGTCAGACACCAAGAAATGATGGTCCACAAGCCGCAAGTGCTTTTAATAGGATAACTACCCACTCGTTTGCTTAGATTTCTTGTAGTTGCATCTTCCACCACTGGGGTGTTGAAGGGTGAGCAGATACAGCTCAGTGAAAATGATACAAAAGAAACCACCCTGCATCTTGAGAAATGTTTAGCAGCTTAAGTATAGAGTATAATACTGTTAACAGTGCATAAATGACAACTATTTTCTGTTTATCTACATGAGCTTTATCCATTATTATTTAAATATGAGTATTTTAAGTATCTTTTCTCCTCAAAAGCAACCTCTATTTTTTCTTCCAATTTGATTTCACAAGATATTGTCAAACTTCTTATGTGTAGGAGGATAAACAATATACTCTACCCTCCAGCAGTCATAAAGGGAGAAGCAGGGGGAGAGGAAATCCTGCCCCTAGATATCCAATGTTATGACTCCGTCCTCAGGAAACGTGGGAAACAGAGGTCTTCAATCTTAAATGTTTCAGTGGGGTTTTCTTTGCTGCCTTCTGCTAATCTGCTAATCCTTTTAGAAAGCTGAATTCCATGGCTCTTTCTGGAGACAGTAGAGCACAGCTGATGTTTAAAGCAGTTTTTTCTTTCAGCATAATGCAGCCATTACCAAGGTCACGGGGGCTGCAGAGGCTGTGCTCTGACTGCAATGGTAGTAAAGTGCGCTAGCTTGCACTGAGCATGAGCCAGATTCCATTCTGTCGCATCCTAGTATCTTCACATTTAGCTGTGCTACCGCTGCGCTAGAGCTACACGGCATGACAAGTGAGCTTTCCATTAGATTCCTGATGGGTTAAAATCAACCGTAAAGCAAATGCACCGTTTCTAGTACTTCTGAATAGCATCTCATTTGGACCTTGATGTGAAAGCAGAATACGGTAAGTTGCAAGTGACAGAAACAAATTAGTTCAGTATCTCAGGTTGCAAACCTTGTCATCTTGCAAGAAACACCTCTGACAGCTGTTGTGTCAGCTGGTAGCTAGTGGGCAAAATACAAAAATTATTAAACTCCAGAGTTTGTAATACAGGGGAGGGAGAGGGGGAGGGAGAAATGACAGCGATGGCTTCTTTATGGGTTTTCTTCTCTAATGCAAACTGCTGAAAGTCACTTGGAAGAACAACTGCAAAGAGCGGTGATACTTTTCCCAAACTAAGGATGTGCACTGTGGTCTCACATCTCAGCTTTTTTGTGATGTCCCTAAGCTGCTGGCCCATGTGCCAAATCAGAGCACCTTTGCAAGAGAATGCTGCTGCTGACAGTGGGGTTTGTAGTTCCTGTAAGGAGCCTCGGGTCCCTATTCCTGCTAGACAGCACTGAATGGCTGGCAGTGAATACAAAGCCAGGGTCTTAGTGACACAGCCTGAATCTGTTTGTCCTGAAAAGTGCAAAACCTGTCCCTGGGTTCTGCTGTGGGTCTTAGCGGCTCGTCTGCACTCAGGTATAAACGTCACTGCTCTGTTAGTACCCTCAGCTGTTGGCAAACTTGCATGGCTGGTTTTGAGGCAAGGGCTGTTCTTGCAATCATTAATGCTGTGGCTCGGCATCTGGGGCATGTAAATCAAGATTGGTCAAGGTGCCATCTTCGAGGCCTTAGAAGGCAGCCCACAAGGGGATTTATTCGTTGCGGTTATCTTTGAGTGAACCAGCTGGCCAGGGCTGGCTGGAGTGCCTTTTAGCATGGACTAGATGGACTTTTAGCATCTAGGGCATGGACTAGATGCTCTGGGGGAAGGAGGGCTTTAGAGGTGCCATCCAGTGAGCACCCCAGAGGATCCCCTGCCCAGGTGTGCGCTGCATACTGATGTTGCTCGCCCTGCCCTTCCTGGAGAAGCTGCTGCGCAACCTTTTCCAGAGACCCACGCTTCCAGAACCATGGTCGGTCTCTCCTTTCTTACATGCTTGGAAAGAGGGTGAACAGCCCTAGTGCTTGAGGCTGTCGAGAAAAGACTCGGGGGACATTGGGCTTTTGGGGGTGGAGGGCTGAACATGCTGAGCTGGAGCTGTCAGCCTGAGTTCTTCATTAGGTGGCCCTCAACCAAACTTCACTAAGCCTCCCACCATCAGCAGTGCTCTGGGAGTCCTGGCACAAACTGTGTGTCTGGGTTTGGTGTTGAAAGTCACAGGGGATGTGCCTGGCCAGGTGTGTCAGGTAGGGATGAGGTCATGAAGAAGGGACTGTCTCATGCTTCTCTCCCCTCTAACATCTCCATAAGGAGGACCAGCTGCTCTTTATGAGCTCACCCTCCCCAGTCCCCGCTGAAGCGGTGTCTCAGAGCACCTGGCACTTCATGTACCCAGCTCACTGGAGGTGCCCCAGCTGTCTGGCTGTTTCCCTTGGGGCTATGCCCATGTCTGTTGTGGGTGCCCAGTGGCAGAGGGCTCGCAACACTGGCTTGTTATGAAACTGGTAACCCATGAAAGCACCTTGCCTGCTGCTGGGGTGCTGTGAGGGCGTAACACAGGGAAATCCTTCATCTACGGGAGGAGGCAGGGCTGCAGCTGCACTCAGCTAATCAACATAGGATGATGCTAGATATGTTTAAAGCTAGTGCCCTTCACTGGGAATGGCTTGGCTCCATGCTGTGGGCCTGTGCCAAACTAATTAAATCATGCTTAATTCCAAGGTGTATTTTCTATCTTCTTATTTGCAATTAGGGTTTAAAACCTGTGTGTTGTTTTGCTTAAAATTTCATTGATGATGGATACCTTTTTTAAAAAAAAATTGTTTCTTTGTCTACTTCAAGTAGATAGTTCCTTCATATTTAAGGTAATACCTTATGCTTCAAGTTAGGCAGCTGTGCAAATCCCAACCGGATCAGAGCCACAATATGCTACCTCTTTTTCCAGAGCAAAACTGATCCCAGATGATCCATCTCTTTAAAACTTGGGCAATTTATGCTCCCAGTACTACTGATACAAAAAAGTCGTAATGTAAATGCAGAGTCTTGGTGCTTTTCCTTAAATACAACAAATGCCATCTCAGTTACATAAATTTATACAGGTTAAAAAACAATGAGTATGTTCTCCTTATAGGAACAAAAGCTCTTAAAGATATTGCCTACACCGCACAAGCTTCTGGAAGGCTTTCTTGAAATCTTCATTAAAGATTGTGTAGATTAGAGGGTTAACAAGGGAATTTATATATCCCAGCCATGCTAGGAAATTAGACATGTCTTCTGAGATGTGACATCTTTCACAGGTATTAACAACTACTTCTTTTACAAAAAAAGGAAGCCAGCAGATCACAAATGCCCCCAAGATCAGACCCAGCGTAGTTGCTGCCTTTCGCTCTCTTGTGCTAGAGATTCTCTGTTTTTTCCAGGACTTCTCGTGCTTTGATTCAGACCTGGGGCTTCGTAGGTTGATATTGATTTTATCACAGTTCACCAGGGGATCTGATGTCTTCTCTGCTGTGCTGGGCATTGAAGCTGATTTGGTGCTTCTTTCACCTGCATCCAAAAGGACTTGTCCATTTACCTCCTCCCTTACAATCCGGCTGATACTTCTTCTGTGAAATGTCTTTGCTGCCTTGTATATCTTGTAGTAAAGGATCAGAATCAAGGCCAAAGGGATATAGAAGGCGCCAAATGTAGAGTAAATGGTGAAAACAATGTGGTCGTGTTTGATGATGCATTCATCATCCCTGCTGGTTGTCTGGTGCCGCCAAAACAAAGGCGGCATGGAGATGAAAATGGATATGATCCATACCACTGCAATCATGATGCCAGCATGCTTAGGTGTCCTTTTCCGTGCATATTCCACAGCATCCGTAATTGCTCTGTACCGGTCCAAAGCAATGGCAGAGAGATGCAAGATGGAACATGTGCAGCACGTAATGTCCACGCTCAGCCAGATGTCACACACCACTTGCCCCATGATCCAGGTCTCCTTTACAATGTAGACAATGCTGAAGGGCATCACTAGGACTGCCACAAGGAAGTCAGTCACTGCAAGAGAGCAGATTAGATAGTTGGCGGGGTGGTGGAGCTTTCTTGTCACAATTATTGCAGTCATCACAAGAGAATTGATGGCCGTTGTCATTAGTGCAAGCACAGACAGGGTAATGGAAATGAGAATCTTGGATGTCACCCATTTGAATAGTTCTTCTGATGTACTGTTTTGTTCAGTTGAGTTTATTAAATCCATGTTCCCTTTTAAAGGTGATCTTTACCAGTAGCTGTTACCTGTTGGAAAAGTAAAAACATTCAGAAAGTGCATCCTTAGTCTCCAGGAAGTCTTGATTTTTGTCATCTTAAAAGGCTATGGGCCCCAAACTTGCAAGAACCTCAGACTTATCATTAGAAATGATTCTGGCTCCAAACAGATTTTCCTGGCTAGCACTACGTGGGACTCTCTGCCTGCAGGGCCCTCCTCCTTCTCCTTGGCCGTGCTGCTGATAAGGGCATGGCAGGGGAGAGGCGCATGCTGTGTCATCTGAGATGGCACTGCCCTGGGGGGTGCTGCACATTGCTGCATGGGGGAGCCAGCCTTATTCCTTGAGCAGGGCAGTGGCATCAGTGTGGCCCCTGGGATTCGGAGCCAGCCCTCCTGCTACATACTTATTCTCAATGGATTGTAGTGGAGCCTTGAAACTGGTTAATGTGAACAATCTCATCCTAAAGTACGTACTAATACTGCTTTTAGGCTAGCACTGTCTACTCCACTAAGCAATGTAATGAGTGTTGAAATCTTTAATCCACAGGAAGCAGGCATAATGCTTCTTTTCTCTATGTAAACTTTTTCCCCATCAGTATGTGAGTCCTTCCTTGTGGGCTTTCTAAACTGGGGCATAGTTTTCAAGAGAAAACAGAAATGTGAAACATTGCAGTACAGACAGGAGAAGAAACAATTGCATGTTGAAAGTTTCATTTTAGAGCTTCCTCTTAAGCAACTCTAAAATGAAACCGCTGAATATATTTTAAAGCTACAAATGGTTGACTTACTGCCTAACTGAATTATTATACATATATTAGAGCCTTGAGAACATCATTACTTTTCCCCAAGTTTTGCTATTCTTTGGTTGCTGCCGAAGAAAACTGCAGAAAACTTGGATGCCATTTGTTCTGCTAATGACTTTCTCTATGGAAACAGTGTAACTCCTCTTACGGCTCTGCAGGAAGCAAAAAGCAGGGAAATACTGATGAAATAAATTCTCAGTTATGTCCTGGGGATGTGCACCCTACTTTCTTATCAAGAGGGGTTTCTGAGCGCTCTACAGACTGCAGCTGAAGTAGGAGTTTCCAGCTTTTTAGACTACAGTTTGTAACTCCCAGTAAGAGGATCAGATTTCATCCTCTTGTGAGCTTTGACTTGCAATTTCCTGTGTGAAAGATGTACCTGATGAACCCCTAAGTGGGGTTTGGTCTGACAAATTTTAGAGTGTAGTCAGTCGATTGCACTTGTGTTGCATTGGATGCCACATGTAGGGAAGTACATTAAATAAGTGAATAATTTTTCTTAGGAAAAATGGGTCTCATTAACATAACCAAAGCTTTTTGATATCATGCTGGAGTGGCTGAAAAAGAATCTCATATACTGTTTATAACTTTGGAGCTAGCTCACCAATTTGGCTTGATTTTCTAACCTGGACAATGCCCAATATTCTGTTGACCTACTCAAAAAGGTTTTTAGCATTGCTTGACCAACATTTAATTGTATGGAAGAACAAGGAATGGAAATGTATTTCACATGGCGATATGTACAAATGCTGAGCAGAATCTTGTCCTGTACATGAGCTGATTACAGCATGCGTGTGCTCTCTCTCTCTCTGTGTTCCTCTCTCTGAACTTGAAATATACTTCACACCATAAAAATAGAGCTTTCATCATGTCAGTGTCACCTTAAAACCTTCTGAATCCACAGTAATTGCTAGTTTGCAGATATTTTTGTCTATAGCTAGCTGCCTTCCAGAGAAGGAATAGGCATATATAGTAGTATCTGGAGAATGTTCAACCTCTACTAAACAGATCTTCATTTTTGAGCTTGTATAAATACATGGGAAGAAAAAGTTTATTGGGAAAAACTAAGACTTCTGTTGATATTCAGCAGTTGATCATATTTTAGAACAGTTACTCATTATGGTTAATTACCTTATAAATCTCTAACTCTTTGCATATTAGTCCTTAATTGCAAGCAAGCAAAAAGCAATTTAGAGATAATGAAAGCTGATTAATAGCTTTTGAAAGATTATTCAGTTTGAGACTGTGGAGTAAGGAAAATAGTATGGGTGGGTTCACAAAAGTGGTGTATAGGAATAAGTAGGTTTCCTTAGTACTGCAGTGATTTGGAGGCTCTTTGTAAGAAGCACAGTGACAGAAATGTGCTCACTTGCCACGTGCAGTGATTATGCTTCTCTGTGTGGTTTTAAGATTATCAGCTGGTACGCTCAGATTTCATTCAGGCTGCTAGCGTGGAAATACAGCAGTCTTGAAGACAACCACACCGAGTTTTTAGTGTACTACTGTTAGATAGATAATTATGCAGGGGTCTCCTGTTCGTGGGACATAACCTATTCTTTAAGGGTACCCATCTGGACATATGCACTCCTGTTCCTATGTGAAGTGTTAAGACCCTCACAGCCCTGGCAGCCGGTGTCCAGGGTGGTCCCCGTGGGCTGCTCTGCAGACCAAAGAGGGGGACTCCATCCAAGAGAGACAGCGGTACGGTGACAAGATCTGCCCTCCAGGGTTGTGGCTCCCTTGGAGGTTGCAGAGCCATTCAGTGGGCTGTGCTGCTTAGGATTGCCAGTCACAAAGTTTGGTGGCTTTCCTGTCCGAGTGGGATGGGGATCCTCTGCTAACTGTGGTGGGAAGTCACGCAAGGTTATTGGGTGATCATTAGCTAAAAAGAATGTTTTATAAATACGTGGAGTTGAAACACCGGCAGCATTTAAGGTTGCTGCTTCTCTCTCTTTTGATCACTTCCAGGATGAACTAATTCTGGATTTTCTCTTGCTAAATTGAACTCAATTCAATCGGTGGCCATCACTGGCTTCTCTCCTGAGCAAGCAACCAAACCCCTTTTAGGAGTATGAAGGATGATCCTGTAAACAGTGCACTGGATTTGGATGCAGGAGGGCTGGCTTCTGCCCCTCGGCTGTAGGCTTTCCTTGTCAATTTTTGAGCAAATTCATTAAAGTGTTTCAGTTGATTCTCTGTAAAATAGCTACAGGGGTACTTCCCTGATACCCTGCTTTCTGTATGTGTATCGCTTTCTCTTAGTAGCATGAATTATCTCTTGTATGCATTTAGTGCAGGGAAGATCTAATCTCAGGTGGTACCCCCAGGTGCTGTGGGCATACTGGCCGAACTACAGATTGTACTTCCAGCTCAGATTTTGCTGTTATCCCCATGTGAGTCTACTGAGCTCTTGCCTTGCAGAGCAGGCACAGTCTCTCTGCCCTGGGGTGTGGACATCTCCTTATGGACACATACCTGACATAACACTTCAAAATGAAGCACGGAAGACTCAGAGCTCTCTTCTCTGAGCAGTGAATTTACTTTGGTGAATGAAAATAAACTTTCAGCCATGCTGAAAGGAAGAGAAATCTGTATTTCAAAAATTATAGAATGAGTTTAGCGGTGACATTTTCAAAGAAACTATTACAGTCCAGATGTTTTTAAGGCTACTGGCAACTCAGTTCCCCTTTTGAAGGACTAAGTTGAATCTATCAGCTTGTTTCAAATTCCATGGAAGCTGCTCTTGCTGCAGTTGGAAGTGTTGTCTTTTATTATTACCTTTTCAATATGCAGCTGTTGTTGGAAGACTTCAGAAAGACTTGAAGCTTCGATTGCATTATATTGTCCTGAATTTAAGATTGGTGAAAAAGATGTCTTGTACTTTTTCTTTATTATAGATCTGAACACAGTAAATTAATCTATAACTGCTACTAAAATACAAGTATGGTATTTCAGTTGACCCACTGAAATATTAGCTTTCAATTGCTGAACATGAGCCCTGTAAACAAAGGAAGCTGCTGTTCACCTAAGATAGCGTGTCACCTAAGATAGCGTGTCTGTTATCTTGGATACATGAACATTATTATGTTTGAGGAATTAGCCACTTCTATAAATCTTTTTTCCTTCCCTCCCAGATATGGCATGTTAAGGTGACCAGAATGTAAGTACTTCCTTGTCTGTAAAAGCACATATATCATCCTACTGATCTTGTTTAGAAGGCATGGGGGAAAATGTCTGTGCAGCCTTATCACAAAAGTAAACATTGAATTTGTCTGGTGGCCACTCAAAGAAAAGGCAATGTTGTTGGTGCTCCTCAGTTTTGCAGGAGCATGCGCATATGTTATTAAGCTCATAACCACCCATTTATGTCTAAGATTTACGAAATAGTAGTAAGATTGCTTTTGTTCAATAGCATTAGTCTGTCCTTCCAGGTTTGGAAAACAGCACTCCTCTGCTTTTGAGTAAATCTGGAAAATAATATGAAACACCAGTTTCTGGAGAAACATGGCAGGGAACACTTTTGGGAAGGGTATCATTAAGCCTGCTGTTTGGGGTTCTGAATTTAGACTGAACTGCTAGAAGTTTACAGCTCTTAATTTTTGGGCCTGATTTGTTTTATATTGCTTTAAGCACTGACAGCGAGAAAACTTGCTGATTAGAGTTCAAGTACTGCTTTTGAATACAAGTTTTCTGAGTGTACTGGGGGGGTATTTGCTTGCTTTTTTCCATGTGGGTTCCTTAGTGAAATGTGTCTTTAATTTAAAAACAGTAACTACTCAAAAAGCAAAATGAGCAACTGATTGACCTAAGAGTATTTAAATTACTACAGATAGCAACAGCCTTTGTTCATTAAGTAAACACAAAGTTGTGCCAGGGGCACAGATAGATCCTGCCTGTCCTTCTCACTCAAACAGGCTTCAGCTGGCTTTGAAATGATGAAATGTTTCACCTGCTAGCAGGATCCCTTGCTCTATTGGCCAAACTGATCTGTAAGCCAGTTAGAAGGGTCCAGCTTTCTTGCTCCAGGGGAAGCTAATGCTACAAATTTTTTTTCCTGATGAAAGGGAAGATCATGCTTTTTTTCAGCTATCCTGGTTTTATCACCTGTTCCTGTATAGGCTAATGAGATGCATACTGGAGGTAGGACTAAAGTAACCATAGAGGTATAAAGTAGTTATAAGTACTAGCCTTGCTTGGGAGCTGGAATTGCTGCAGTATTTATGAGCTTGTAGAAATCATTCCTGATATAGTTCTGTGTCTTTAAATACCAACTATCTGATGTACTAATGACAATTAGCTTAGTAATGATCCACCATATTATATATGAATAGACGGAAATAATACTTTTTTGGATTAAACAAATCTGTTTAAGAAGGGTGAGCTTGTACTTGGATCTGAGAGGGGATACGTACTTCACTGAGCATCCCAACAGGCAAGGAAGAGCAGAGAGGCACTTTCACTTGATTCTTAGCATCCTGTCCTTAAATTCTTTCTTCCTAACAACTCTTTTTAAGGGTCCTAAAGCTACTGTGCGTCCCCTGGGACAAGGCAGGGGTGACTGGCAGCTTTGTAAGAGAAGTTGCCAGTTGAAGGCAGCTGCTGCAAACCTGCCATTCCTGGAAAGCAAAGTAGATAGATGTCTATCAGCAGTTTGAAGTACAAAGCAGAAGTCACAAGGCTGCTAGCTTTCCTTACCCAGTCAGCATTTCTGCATCCTTAAAACTTTTTTTTTTCTCTGTATCTGCTACTTAACTAGGAGGTAGATTTATTTCCAGTCCTTAAGCTCTTAGCAAGTGTTTGTATTTGCATGCTGAAGTAATGCTTTGGGTTCCCTGTTTTGGGTGGTACTGTCTCAGTCCATGGGACTAAGCACATTCTGGACCTGAAATGTATTGGTAAACTGGAGGAATATCTCAAACGCTGTTTGAGTGTCTATTAACTGGAGTTATTTATCATTTTAACTTGCAGAAGGTCACAACAGACCCATTTCTAGAAACACAGACCACAAATAATTGTAAAATCCCAGATAAATCAACTGAACTAATATTAACTAAAAATAATATAGAATTCTGCCTCCCAAGAACCCCTCGGGAGAAGCATGGGTAAATAGGTTTTGCAGCGTGCCCCAAATATCAGTGTAACACATGAACGAAACCAGTCTGAGAGTCCTGGAGAATAGGTACCTCCAGCTTAGAGATGCACAAATCCACTTATTGCCTGAGCACAGGGGCTCTGATTTCTAGCAGAATGGCAAAGAAAAGTCCATTTCTGTGCCTTGAATAGTAAACCTGCATTTGATGCTTTTCTTAGTCGTGTTGCAATTTAAGAATCCCTGTGTTGGCAAAATGATACACTGCGGTATGCTTGCTTTAATTTTCTGGATGGTTCTTTAAATTCTTTCAGCCAACAGAAATAATCCCAAATGGCTAAAATGGCAAAGTCTGACAGACTTAGCCCTGAAAATTACCACCCCATGTGTCTGCTCTGTCATGTTATTGCTCCTGGAGCAAAATCCATAGGAGGGAGGTAGTGCTTCCACTGAAGCAGCTGAAATGCAAAGGCTGAGGGTTTGCTCAAGTTGCCAGGGAAGGTGAACTTGCCTTCTGCCACTGGATGCTGACAACAGAGATGCAAGCATCAACTCTGTCAGGACCAGAACGAAGGCAGTAATCTCTGGCAAAGGGGAAGAGTGAAGCACTGAAATAGCTTCTGTCCTCATGTCACTGGTGTAATTAACTCACCTTCATATTTCCTACTGAGGCTGTATAAATTGCAGCATGCTGGCTGTGACTCCTTTGACACATCTCCCTCCAGGAGGCTTTGGTCCTTGCTTCGTTACTCCATGAGTGTTACGAAGTGCTCCGTGTTTTCCAGTCTGCAAAATACCAGACTCTTCAAGCCTAAATGTGACGACCTCACATAATGGAGATTCCCGAGCCTCTGTCACAGGGGGGCAGCTCCTTGCCTCCTGCATTTCAAAGGTGTCACTGCAGTTCCTGGGGAGGTACCACGTGAGCTAGCTTTAAACTCAGCCAGTTAAGCATAAGCAGAGTGCTCGGCAAAACCTGCCTGGGAAGCAGGGTTGCTACATAGGTGGGGTTAGCCCATGATGCCTTGGTACCTTTGCTGTGTTCTCTACTGTTGGACTGCAGTGTGGTCCTATGCTGCTTGTCAAGCCTGCCTGGAAGATACCTCCCCTGCTTATTGTCATCGCATCTGTAGCAACTGCTGCATTTGCTTATATGGAACAATGATCAGAAAGTAATTATGAATTCCTTGCTGTTTCGTGTTGAAGTTGAGGGTTTGGGTTTTTGTCTCCTTTTGGAAAATTAGTCACTCATCTGTGTTTGCTCTTTATTTCATGTCCCTCTGCCATCTGTTTTAATCTAGCTGATGGGGGGAGGCCAGCCGGCTTCTCAGCCAGCCCTCTGGGATGGGGGGAAGGAGGAACAGTGAGAACAGCATGGTCCACAGGATGATGGACTTGCTTATAGAAAACAGTAAGCATGCCTCCCAAATGCAGCTTCAGTTGTTGGGTGACTGTAGAGTGAACCTGTATCATTTTGGCTGGAGAAAGGGAAAATTTCAAACCCATATTTGTAATTCTCCAGAGGAGATGTCAGTGCTTTATTTCTATAGTTGATTAGATGAGAGAATTCAGTTTCCTCTCTTATTTGAGGCTGGTCTGAATCCCTAGTCCAGACCTCTCAGGACAGAGGTCTGGAGAGCTGCCTCGTATATCGTACATGGTGTGGGAGAGCCCCAGAGGACCAGGTCCTGGACAGTAGTGCCTGCGGGAGCTGCTTCCTGCCACTTCTTCCGCTGCTGATGTATCTGTGAGAAATGAAGTAGTGTCTGGGCACCCCATCCCCCTGTGTGAGCTCTACACTGAGCAAAATGGTACCTTCGTGATGGCAAGTATTCTATACAGACAAAGTCCCATGTAACCACGTGGTCGACATCCTGTCGTTAGAGGTACATGTGCCTCTAAGGATGGGTGGTTGGGTTCTGAACTTGGACCCTCCATATCACGAGTGCGCCACTTGCTTCCTATCCCCACTCTTAGGCACCCATCCTTAATTTAGTTTGCATCTAACAGCCTGAAATATTCCATTTAACCAAAATTTTTCTGTATTAGAAAGAGGCATTAAAAAATTTTATTTTAATTCCATTGAAGTCAAAGCCAGGCATTTATTTGTTTGTTTTTGTTTCAGGTTTTTCTTTGGATTGGCAGTGAATCAAAGAATTGACTATTCACCCATCTCTAGATATAATTTGGACAACTAGTTTCATACTGTGCAGGAGTGGCTTGCTTTCATGATTATCAACTAAATTTGTACAGTGAGGTGAAAATGCAGAACAGCTTTGCTTGTATTTCAAAACACTGCCTTTCAGATAAGGGCTTGAAACCTGTAGGAACCACAAAGCAGCACTGGAGCAAGGAGGTTGAGAGGCAGTTTTACTTCCTTTGAACAGTAATGAAACGCAGCCTTGTTTCTTCCACTTCCCACTCATCCTTATGCTTTGGGGCCATGTGTTCTTTGCCAGCCCTCTGAAAACACATGCCTGCGCAGTTGTAAGTCACAAACCTTTTTCACTGATACACCTACATCTGAAACGCTATTACAAGGAGTTCAACTTACAGGGGAAAAAAAAAAAGTGTTTTCTAGTTCATAGGCATTTTGGTGGAATAGCTCCTCTATTACCTGACTTCTAACATAATGTGGACACCTTATGTCTTAGTTCCTTCTGAATTTTATCAAATGTGTTTTTTATTATATAATAACTGTGAAAGATTTTATTCAACTGGAAGCAACTACCTTGTTTACTCCTGGGCAGTAACAAAACAATACTTTCAATGTGTCTGGAAAAGATCTCTATTTCAATCTACAATATAAGAAAACATCATTTTCAAACTATCACCTGGGCCAACAGTAGGATATTTATTTTTCTGCTGTGTGCTCACCAGGACAGCTTTGAGGGAGAATGGGTCTCAGAAGAGTTTGTTGGAAGAGGAGTGAAGGTGACTCGTCAGTGTGCTCCTCCTCTGCAGCAGGGATTCTGCGTGACAAAGAACAGTACAAGTCTGTGGTTAATCACCATTTGGAGAGATGGCAAAATTCACGTAATCTGCAATCTCTGCCTGGTTTTTGGAGACTGATCATTTTTTAAAAAGACTGTCTTACCGCATATTTCCCAGTGTCTTTCCCCACACTTCTTTTTACTGTGTCATTTGTCTTTAGTCCTCATCTGGTCATCTCCTAAGGTCTTTCCTTAGGTCTTGTTATCCATATGTTATGGAGAAACCATATCAGATAGTAAACTCTGCATTGGGTTTGCACTAAACAGCAGTTCTTTAATGTTTTCTTTATCAGGACTGAGACAATTCAGGCTATTTCCTCTGAATGATGTGCATGTAGCCCTGGCCAAGAAGTATTTTAAGCAAACCAAACAAAAGCGTTCTTAAGGTTGGCGGGTTTGGAAGTGGGAGGAAAACTAAGAGCATCAACTTTTTAGCGGAAGTAGAACTCGAAATGTTTTTTTCCCATCTCCTTGGGAAAGACAGAGAGGAAAGGATTTACATGCTGCCAGAAAAGCAGGCAGAATTTGTTGAAAGCTTTCTCAAAGTGATGTATCCATGGGAAAGGATTTTGTTGTGGAGGGATGTTTGGTTTTTCCTTCAGACAATGCTTTTCTATCAGAGGGTGCGAGGCTGCCTTGCCCTGATAGCTTCCACCAGTGAACAATGGCAGCTTGAGGAAGAGACCCTGTAAAGGGTGTGAGGAAGGGAAGGATAAGTGTGAGTGCAAGCTCCTGCAGTTTGTCTGGGTGGCAAAGGGACCTGGGCCCTGCTCTGTGCAGAGGGCTGCATGGAGGAGGACATGCCATGGGGGAATGGCACTACAGACCCTGTCCTGTCTGAAATGCTGGCAAACTGCAGACCCCCAGGAAGCAGTGTGGGCTGTGGAGGGTGGTCTTGTTAAGGTCTGTAATGCACAGAGCCTTTCTTGAAACTGCTATGCCAAAGCTTAGTATGGAAAAAGTGAACTTTGAGAGCACAGGTGGAGCTCTGAACAGGCAGGTGGAAGGCTGGGGAAATCTTACTATGTGGATCTGAGATGCTTGCAGAGGAAGGTCCTGTATTGAAGCTGTCGGATAAAATCTCAACCTGGGAACCTGCCCAGGAGTTTTCATTTTAGAAGCAGTAACTAAACTGTCCTTGGGTCAGGCTGGGTTAGATCACTGTGGTTGGACTAACTCGTAGTGGACTTGAAAACACACCATGTGCTAGAGTGCCAACCTGCAGAGATCTAGCTGTTAGCCTCCTTCATAGGTAAACAGAGACTCCTGTTTGTAGAGTTTGCATAGTGAAGAGGCAGAAGTATAATTATACGGTGGATACTGGTGCTTCCTAACTGGCCCTGTGATGTTTTTTAGATGTCTCTACTAGGATTGATTCATTCACCATTGTGTACATGTAGGTTGGAGACTATCTTTCCAAAATCTAGATTCTGTGCCTTCAAACTTAGGTCAGTACTAAAAAGGACATGACTTTTGCTGTACTCTGTGTGGGGTGCTGCAGTGCTGGTAATGCAAAATATAGAGCCATTCTTTTACATGCTTTCTCCTGTGTAGAGGCAGAGCATTAAAGAGGGCAGCTAACTGGTCAGACTCTCCATGAGCACCACTGGAAACTTTTGTCTAGGGAGGTGTCTTTCAAAGGGAGAGGGTACCAGATACCTAGGAAGTCCTCATTTGCTGTTTTCGTATGCTTTTCCAGTTGTGTGTGGTTTTACAATAATTTTTTTTAAGGACTTAAATCCTAGCATTGACACAACTTAATATTTTATCCAGAAGAGTTTAGTTTACTCAGTGAATTGGCATAAGCGCTAATGACAAAAAAGCGTTTGTTCCAGGCCTGTATAAACCATCTATGTCTGAGATCTGGGATGCAGCTATACTGGCAAAACTTCTCTAGTGCAGATCAGGCTTTAGCTTTCCTCCTTTTCACAGTTTCAAAATACTCTGCAGCTCTTGAGTCTTTCTCTCTGCTTCAGTTTATTATTGCATTGCAACATGATCCCCTTTAAAAGTACCAGTATTTGGAAAAATAAGTCCCAGGACAGCCTGCACAAAATCAAGTGTGTGGTGAAGAGAGCTATGGAGAGAGGAGCCAGCATCAGATGGGAAGAGCTGGGGGGAGAACTTGAGGAAGTGAATGCCTGGGGAGGCATGCATAGTATTTGCATGCATCTATATCCCAAGCTGCTGCTGAATCGCATTGACTGTAATACGAATACAGTAGTTTCTTTGAAGAGCCAGGACGCCAAATAGCACATCTGTGTGGTGCGGTGGATGTTGGCATTTGGGATTTCTGAGCTGTCTGAGCAAGCCGACGTGTTTACCTGCCTCCGCGCGGGCTGCTGCGGTGAGGACGGGAGGGCGGCAAGCTGGAGCAGCCGCTGCTGGGCCCACCCCAGCAGCTGCTCTGGAAATGGCTTGTGCATGGTCAGGACAGGGATCTCTGCACTGTGTTTTGGCAGAGAATGACTGTCTCTGCGGTCAGCTGGCATCACAGCTTGCTGAATAATTCCTGGAAACATTTGGCCTTGGGTATATTTTTAGGGGTACAACACTTTCAAGAAAGCTTGTAGCAGCAGGACAGTGTTAAAATGTGTCCAAACACAGAAGTGAGGAATTAGCTTCACTAGGAAGCTTCCTGGATCTGTCAGGTCTCCTGTTGCAGACTCTGTGATTACTAAATAAGGTCTTAAGCTCTCTAACACTTTGTGAACTCATTTTCATTTCTGATAGGAAAATAACAGACTGTCACACACAACTTTTTTTCCTTTGCATAATTCTGATGAATTTGTGACACTTGACGTACAGCACAGATGACTGCTAGCAACTTCTTAAAATTTAAGCAGATGATTCAGAATTAATTATGAAAACCAACCTATTGTTGTCCCAGGAATTTAGTGCAGACAGTTATTGTCCAACAAGATTATCCAACTTCAACTGATCCCCAAAACTTCTCATTGATAAAGCTGCTAAAGAATCTTGAAATGGTAAGCCTAAGAAACTATTTCCAAACAAACCTTCAGGCTTTTTTACTGTTGTTGAAATTTTTTCTTTCCCCTTGAGAATCTATTGCTGTTGGCTCTCTAAGATCTTTTAAAACATAACTGTGATTATGAAAGCCTTCAGCACTGTAGAGAAGTTTAGATTCTACTTTATCCTAGGGGTGCTTGTAGACAGCACTTCAGCTCTTCAGCTCTTTGTCTCCCGAGTAAGAAAAAAGTATGCGGTTTCAAAAGAGGGTTGAGCAAAGCTATTTTTTAGATTTAGATTATAATACTAGCATAAAGATACAATAATTCTAGCAGCTGTTTTCTCCTTAAGTTGTATGCTGAGAAATTGAAGTTTTTCTTCTTATGATAAGAACATTTCTTTTTAATCTTGGTGAATACTTGCAATATATTTCACAAGCACTGTTTTAAAAAAGCTGTTTGACACTACTTGCATGTGACAACATGTAGTATTAATTTTGTGGTGAAGAGAAGCATTAAACTGACTGTATGTAATCACTGAAATCCACAGAAGGCACATCAGTACTCTGAACTGCTTTAGGAGAGTTCAAAAACCTCCAGTGGATTCTCTGCAATTGTAGGTTGTCTATGGCCCCTGTAGTTTCTGAGAGAGATAAAGATTATAAGATGTGCTTTCACATAATAACATGGTAAAAAACAGGAGTAAAGGACAGAGGCAAATTGCCAATGTACTGATCTTCAGAGACTGGAAGAGGCCTGGAAAAATCAAAAGCAAGCTATTGCTTCTGTGTGATCTGGCTTGTTTGTTATGTATGGGAGCAGCATTGTGCTTAGCACTGTTGGAAGTGCTGAATTCCTTTCCCCGGATTGCTTACAGCCCAACTCTCACATTGGGAATTTGGAGGATTTAACTATGGACTGTGGTGTGAGAAACAGTTTTTCTACCAGGAGACTGGAGAAGACCAAATTATAACTTTGAAACTCTCTGCTAAAATGCCTTTTCAGTTTTACCCTTTGAAGCTGCTGAAATTTATGGAAGAAGGCTTTTAACGGCAATATGCTGTTGACAAGTAATGAGTAATACAGTATAGGGTCTCACGTTGTATGCCCTCATGTAGGTACACGTGTAGATATTACATTGAATTTTTGCCCATCATTTCTATGTTTTCTATTTTAAGAAGTCATTATTGGAAACTATGTTTCCTTAGTGTTCAAAATGGGTCTTTGCTCTTTGAAGCTGAAGAATATTTTAAAGTTAACTCTTCTGGAAGGGAGCAATGAACAGATTCAGGCAAGTCTCCACATCTGTATAGTCCCTTGTTTCTTTTTCTAACTTCAATTTTTCCCATTTTTAAGCACTAAATGATGATATTACATTCCGGGATCCTTTTACCTCTTTGTTTCTTGATTCACAGTCTTTAGGATGTAGCTAGGTCATATATATCAAACTTTCTCCCTCATAGTCCCAAGACTTAGAGGCTTTCTTGCAAAGATACAGATCCAGCTACAGGAAGTTATATACACATATATAAAGAAGGTGCTCTCTGATCAGTTGACCTGAGTATCTATGGCTTCAAGTAAAACTAGCAAGCCTAAGGAGAAATAGCCAAATCACTAGCTGATGACACTAATTTTACATGGCCCATCACAGCACCTTTGTGATATTATATGTAGCATAGCAAATCCTAAAAAAGACCACCAGGCTCAACCCACTGCAGAATGTAAGGGCTGTCTAAGTCCATAAGTCCTGTGGTGCGTGGGCTCCCTCTCCAATGCTTGAAGATTAAAGTCCTGAATATTGTGCTATGATTTCTTTGGAGTATGCACTTTAAACAAACAGACCAAAACCCCCAAATGGAACAAAAACCACCACAAGAAACTAAACCAGGAGAAGGGAGTGATATATTGGGTAAGGGAGCCAGTGGAGCCTCTTCCCGTCTGATGTGGCTGGGAGCTACTGTAACTTTATGATCATTTATTTATACAACTAGAGAATGCAGCCAGCATAAAAGTGTACTTGGTGAATCTAAAAGTGCACACAAATGAATTTTTGCCTTCCTGGCCCTCCAGAGTTGTGACACGATGGTCAGGAATGGGTGGTGGCAGGGGGTGCTTTGGCTGTAGGCATGCTGTATATGTGTGTATGTGTTAGGGAGGTCTGTAACTGCCATGACTGCCCTTGCTCCCTCCTATGGGAAATGTCTGCTTCTCTGCCCTGGCACCTGGGGAATGGCTGGGCTGTGGCTGACCTCATCATTGTTCTTGGCTTGTTTCACCTTGCTGGGGGCTGCGGAACAGGGCTGGTTGGGGAGAGGGTGCACCACACTGCCTTGGTGGCCCCCACCCTGGCTAGGCCATGCTGCTCCCAGGCACTGTGAGGGATGGGAGGAATCTGCCCTCCAGCAGCAGCATTAGTCCCTGAAGGTTGTGGGTGGGTATTTGGGGCTCCAGTAAGACATTCAGCCCCTGTGAACAGGGTAGGAGCCCTGTGGCATCTGCTGTCAGAGCACAGCAAGCTCCAGCACCCGCTGCTCCCACTGCAGCCTGTGCCCAGGTGCTGGTGTGTGAGGGATGCGTGTTCCTCTCCACCTCCAGGTACAGCTCCTGCTTAGCAGGGGGATAACTGAGCCCTCAGGGTCTGATTAGTGACTTGCTGTGTTAGGAAAACCTGCTGGAACAGATAAAGTGAATGTGGTTGCCAGCATCTGAAGAAATCAAATATATTGTCTTTACTTGAAAGCTGTGTTTGTAGGTGTTTAGCTCTGGGTTTTGGGGTTGAAAAGTCCCACCACCATTAGCTGCAGTTCCAAGGTTTGCTGTGGCTTAACCTCTACTGCAATGTTTATCCTTTCTGATAATTCAAATGGATTGCTTTAGACCCAGGCAAGCAATCACAATATTTTCCTTCTGCAAATGATTTATTCCAGTTGCTTTGCTCTCTCTGTTTCTGATAATGCGCTTTTTTTTTTTTTCATTAGGAGGCATTAGGAGCTAATTTAGGCCATGCAGCTAACTTTGTCCTAAAATCTTAGAATCTGTTGTGCTGGAAGTAAATTTTATTAAGGTTGTACCTATATATTTTTTTTTTTTCCTTTTGATTACTCCAGTATGACCTGGTTTGACCATAATATTGACTGTCAGTACTCTCAATTCCCTAGCAAGTATGCAGCACTGCATGAAAGAAAACCTCATAGACATAAACATTTATTCATCAACTAATCTAAATCCAAATTTTAAATTAAAAAAAGCTGTAACAAACAGCATAGGAGCTTTCAGAAAATATGATTTGAGATAGTGCTGTAGGAGGGAAAACACTCAAATGCACTGAAGTCCTTGCTTCCTTATTATTTTCAGCTAGCAGTGGAAAAAAATGCTGCAGACATTTAAATGCCATGAAGGTTTCTTGTATATCTCAGTTGGAGAGGTGATATAACAATGTGGAAAGGAAGTGCAGAAGAACACTGAAGAAAGAAATAAAACAAAATCAACCCTTACAAAAAAACCCGCCAAACAACAAAAACCCAAAAAACCAAAATCACAACAAAACAACCCCCAAAATAAAATTTGACTACTTCTAATAACCCTCAAATATGGTACAGGATCATTAGATTAACCTTTTGTTATGATGAAAAGCACTGCTGTAAGATGTGTTTCAGCTGTATTTAATGCAATCAGTAGGTTTATGCTTGTTATTACATTGAAATGGATAAAGATTTTAATTTAGATAAATAGGTACCTGACATGGTCTGTTGTTTTTTCTGGGTTCTTTATATATATCTGTCGCTTTTATGTTGGTTTCTGACTTCTGTGATTATTAACAGATAATTACCTTTCCTGTAGTGAGCAGTGTTGAAGTTGGATGGCAAGAAGGAAGTACGTTCTTTGTGCAGATGTTGCTTCTGCAGCAACAACCAGCAAGAATGATGGAGCTGGTGTTCATGTGGATAATGCATGACAAAGCTGCCTCTGCCCAATGCTCGGCCGCCCTTTTTGCTGGTTTGCCTTCACCCAGTTTAGACAACTGTGGAAAAATGTGTCTCTTCAAGCTTAAGAAATAGATGAGTTGGTTTAAATGCTAGAGCTTGTTACTCGGTTAGAAGTAGTTGATATCTGCGTCAAAACTATTTTGGGAAGGTCTCTGTTGGAGCAGGGCAATACGGATCAAGCAAGTGTGCTGGCAACTTCACACCCCCCTGAACTGATTTCTCTCTTCTGTACCGGGACTTCTCCTTACCACCTTGCCATTGCACGCCCAGGATCCCACATGCCCTGCGACGCCCAGCAGCTGGTGCCAAGCAGGGTGGTGGGGTCCCTTCTGTTCCTTTATGACTGCAAAGTACTAGGAGATCTTGAGTGAATGACTGACTTAAGTGTCTCTATATCTAAAATGGACATCCCCGTACTTGTGATTCATAAGTATATTGGCAACTGTCAGCTGTGCAGATACTCCTAGGATTGAAGTAAGGAATAAAATGCACTTAAGACATAAAGTATCTAGTTCAAATAAACTGTTACAGCTTGAAATTGTTCTTCCTTTGGTCTGACTGTGGTCTAGTTTAATCAGAGCCATTTGATTTCATCAAAGGTTGCTCAAATGCTTGGGGTGGAGTGCCACTAATGATCCCCAGAATGCTGTGCTGCAATAATGATGCTCAGTATTTACAGATGTTAGCGTGGTCAAATGCTTGCACATTGCTCGAGGTAACCTTGTAAAGACAAGTGATTATTGCAAGTTTGGATCTCTGAAACAAACCTGCAGTGAATAGCTGGAGCTTCAGGGGACTGCTATTAGCAGCGCTGTATTCAGGGAAGCAGCAGATCCTCTTTCCTTCTCTCATCCCCTCCTGGTGGTATAACGAATTACAACGAAAAGGGGTTTTGTTCGTCAGTCATATCAGGTGTTTTCAACACAAAGCGATTATTTCTTAGTCCTTTTTCCCCAGAAATTTCCTTCCAGATAGAAAAATAGATGCACTCCAGCTGGGGCTCCTTGCCCTCTGCCACTGACAGCATCATACATGTTTTTCCCTGTCTGGCTGAACACTTGCCAGACCAAGGCTTAAGGTCTGTTAGCCTTAATAAGCTTTAAGGAAAGAACTGTTTGATTGTTTCTTAATAATGCTTTTTTTGTTTGGTTTTTTTTTTTTTTTTTAGCCTAATGTAATTAAAAATCTTTCCTGCTATTATGGTTGTTACAGAATATCCAGTAAGAGGATATTGACCAGTCTTCAAAGTACAAGAAGTTGGTGTCTTGGTGGCTCTTCTTTTGCTAACATGTGGGACTAGAGAAAAGGTATTCGTGTCCTCTTATTCAGCTGTTGTGTGCTTTCTTGAGTTTTTGTGTGGGTAAAAAGTATGCCTTAGAAGGAAGCTCGGCTGTGTCACTGATGGAATTGTGCGAACAAAAGTCTGCAGCATTATTGTCGAGACATCTGTTTAGGAAATAGGTAGTGGGGGACTCTTAATTTCCTTGATTCCATGGCATGACAAAGTTATTTTCCAGTCTGAAGCTGAAGTATTTGGCTTTTGACTGCAACTGTATGTGCCATTTTCATCTTATAAGAATAACAACAGTTATTTCTTCAGGCTTTTTCAGCTGCATGTGTTGGCTGCATTGGAGGTTGATAATAAAAATGGTGTTCTAAGTTGCAATGACTTACATATGGGAGTAAGTCTTTTTAAAATTCTCAGTTTGCCATAGATGATGATACTGTTCTTGCACTTTAAAAGCAGTTATGTAAAACCAGCAAAAGGTGTGTCACGGGAAAGGCAATTGCCTTTGAAAAGTTTTCATAAGCTGTACTATTGAGTATTTGTATGTGTGGTCTCAGAGCAGGTAGACTAAGAAATAACTGCCTTTAAGAATGTCACAAATGTTTCTTGGGACTCCTGGGAGAAGCAATATTTGGATCATTTATCTGTCAAAAAAAAGAGTGATGAGCACAGGAACTTTCTTGTGACTATAGTAAAAATGTCAGTTTGTGCAATGCTTGCTGTTTCAAGCCTTTGCTTTTTATTTAAGAGTCTACTGCCCTTTAAGACCATTTGATCAGAACATTAAAGGCACATTCAAATCCTGTGTCCTGTTCAATCAGGATATTTTTATTCCTATATGTATGCTACAGATGCTAGGGAATTAACAGTTCAGTTGGTAGGGGGTGAGGAATCCAAATGCCTCCTTCTGGGACCTAGTTTTGTGTGGTTAAAAATTATGTTTCACCAGCTATAAAGAAGCTGTCATATATAGAAGAGTTGTTTGAAAAGACAACAAAGACCACCTATATTTATTAATTTTAGTTAAAAGGCATAGAATCAACTGCTTGCTTTTCCCAAAGCTCTGTTTGCGACCAGAGAAAAGCTCATAAAGATCTCCCATTCTCCATGAAACAGGATGAAGAACCCTCATGTACCAATTTCCTGAGAAAGCCTTTCAACATCTAGTTGACTTCCTGCATATCTTTAAAGGACACTTCATCTTGGTTAAATATTTAAAACAATTGAGTATTAACCCTAGAAAATAAGTTATACTTAAGTATCTAAAACTGTAGTGATTTAAAAGAATTAAGTATCATTTAACAGTATTTCCCTCTTCTGCTATATTGCAAACACTGTGCCATATTTGTTAAATTGTATATTCAATACCTAGGCTTGATGGTGCCCCTATTCCTCTAGGCACTACTGCAATTTTCCTGCATGTACATACGGAGTTAATGAAATAAACTTTCTCTATAAAGGAAATGTAGCCCTTCTTTCAGTACATAAAATTATGATAGTAGTAGTAATAATAATGAGTGACAATGGAAAATTCACATAAGTATAGCTTTAATTATCCAGATTTTCTGTGTTTGGACATCTGGATTGCCAACAGTACATGACACTTAATTGGTTGGGTTTTTTATTAACCTTTCAGATGTTTGATAATATTAGCAACAGAGCGTCTACGATCACAGAGAGAAGTTGACTGTTTCCTGCCCCCCCCCCCCCCCCATGTACTAGAAACACAGAAAGTAGTGAAGTTCAAGACAAGGGTTTGGCTCTTGCTTTAGCTGCAAAGCAATGTGAAAACAGGATGACTTAGTGCTCCAGGAGAGGTAGACTAAGTACTTCCCTTTTGCTCTAGTGGCAACAGTGTCTTGAGGGCAAGTCAAGCTCGGTCTGTTATTTTGTACAGCTTTTAGGATATCTTTCTAGGCAATTTGACCAAATGTTCCCATTTGGCTGTCTTTCCCCATCCATGTCAGTTGGCAGCAGTGAGTTGGTTACATTTCCCCTGCCAATCTCTGTACAGTCTGCAAGTAGTCTGAGCAACGAGCACTGTCCATTAGTTCTGCAGCAGAGAACCCAGCAGCAGATAATTCCTGATGCATCTCCCGGGTAGGAGGTTTGCTTTTCAGGTCCAGCGCTTCTGATCCGTAATGTAGAAACCTGGCTTAAGTGCACTGAAAGGTTACAGATGGCCTTGTTAGATCTTGCTTGAGCTTCTCGAGGACTTCTTTTGATGGAGAAAGTACAATGCAAGCCTTATGAGTGTAAGGGGGAATACTGAAAACACTGGGTGGTTTATTAAGCCTGGAGAATCAGGTGAAAATATAATGGGCATCTAGGATGCTGAAAAGCCCTTTGAGACAAGGAGCTTACCATTAAGAATGACTTACTGTTTAGTGGTACTTTGCATTTATAATGTTTTTTATCTTGAAGTAATTATGATTTCACCCAGGTGTTGAACTGTAAGTACATTTTTGAAGGTGCAATCTAGGGTTAGGGTGCAAACACTTTGCTTCACAGCCATCTGTTCAGGCACTTAGAAAATGCCTGTTCTCCTAAAGCACCAGTTCTTAGGAGTCTTGATGGATGTGCAGTGTTAATTGAAATAAAATGTTGAACCTGTTAACTGATCCATTACAATCACCCTGCCAAAAGTCATCTCCTCTGAGGAAAGGCCATCTAAGTTTAAGTGCCTTCAGCTTCTAAGAACATGGATTCAGACACGGCAAATCAAAATGTTCATCGTACCTTGTGTAAGGCTGCAGTAATTTTCTTGCTTGTGCAACAAGAGAGCAGAGCATAAATAACTTCTCTTCAAGTAAAGCCAGTGGAAAAATTCTTTGACTAAGTACTCCTTGATGTGTTTAAGGATAATAAGACAGAAGGAGGCCCTTGGGTTTTCTTGTGCCTAAAACAGAGGTACAGGTTGAAGGTCTTTTACATAAAAAGTTGTAACTTAAGGATGTATCCATGAAGAATAGTTTTTGTAAGATTTCTCTCCAAGTCTTATTTTCACTAGTAAGAAAATTAATTTTCCAGAAACAAGAGTGTGGCTGAAAAAAACTGTGCTTCGAAGGGCCACATTCTCTTCCTTGTCAAGTTAACATGGTGCTTAACTAGAAAGTCGATCCTTTTTCCGTTTCAGATGGCTGATGCTAAACTGTGACACATATTTGATTTCAGTGCTGTTGACAAGAGGTATTGTTTGAAAGCAGTGGGACCAGAAAAGAGCTTTTCTGCCAAGGATGGCAGATGCTGCAGCACCAGATGAGGCATCACCAGCATTGTTCTGGGGCAGGTTATCCATGCCACATGCTTTCATGTGGGCCACAAAGGGATCTGAGATTATCCTTAGTGCACCTCAGCAAGCAAACCTCACACACGATGTTCAGGAAAGAAAATTGGAGCAATTTGTGTAGGCTGTCTTAAAGCACATTTAACATTGCCAGCTTCCTGTCTTAGGCTGAGCTTTACCTCCATGTTTTACACCGAGTAAACTTGTCTGTCTTGGCAGAAGCTGAATGAAGGATTAAAAGTAACAGAAAGCATTTTTATTTTTTATGTTTTCCTGTTGGAGAAAGCTATCCCTAGGCTTAAGCTCCTGATAGTGGAGAAAAGTCTACCAGTTAATATTTATTCTAACACAGTGGTACCTTGGTTGAGTGTATGGATGAAATAAAACATAGCTGGGTCTGTCTTTGTACTAATGACACTAAATACAATGGACTTGGGGACTGGGAAAGTCAGTGACCACTCTGTTCCCTCTGGGAAATTGCCATTTAAAAGCTTGAGAGAAATGGCCCTAGCAGCCACCCATGTTATAAATCCCAAAGGGGTAAGCTTCAGCTGACACCCTGTCTCCTTGTCTCCACTGGTCAAAAGGATTAAACCTAATCACTCAGGAAGTGGGTGGGAATGACAGCTGCCTTGTGCACCTCTAGCATGGCTGGAGGTGCTGTATGTCCTCCCATTGCTTCTTCAACCATGAACTGTGGCTTGAAAGCCCAAAGGGAAAGCTCAGAGAAGCTTTTCTCACAGGATGGCCTTCTGCTGTGTTCAAAATTAAACAAGTACCATGCTGGAGCACTAGAGAGCAAGCTGGAAGTAAATTAAGACAAATCAATTAGCTACAAGGGCTATTCAGAGAGTGTTTCAGAATGTAATAGACACCTAAGAGCATGAAGTATTCTGTCAAATTATTGAACATAAGGGTGGAAAATGGAGGAAGTCCATTTTAGTACACATGTTCAGCCACATTAATTAGAGAAAACTGATGATTTCCTTCTGTTGGGAAATTCTGAGTCTGTACTCTCAAAACATGAGCAGCTCTTTAGAGGGTGAACTCTCTAGCACGCTATCCTGTATAGGTTCCCTTACGACTGTGTAAGATTTCAGTACCTGTGTGTCATGCCCCCTGTTGGGAGTGTGGGGGGGAAAATAATGCTTTAAAACACAAATGGTGGAATTTATTTGACTAAATGCGGCCATCTAATCCTGAATTGTCACCCTACACAGAGAAGCAAGCAACTCTAGGGCACTGTTATTCTCATCCTGAAGTAAATGTTTTGATTGAGTCAGATGAATTATGCCTGAGGGTGCTTAGTTCCCCCCACTGATTATAAAGGGAGCCTAGGAAGACTAATTCAGACATAGAAATCTGCAGTATGGGCCTCTAGAGCTAGAGGAAATGAATCCTGCCTAAGATGCCAATAATAGAAAGTCAGCAGATAGATTTCCAAGCAGAACATGATTTATCATGTCTATAGTGGTGTTACACAGTGGTCCAGGAAGGTTGTAGAAGGGCTTAAAAGCTATGGGGATGTCAGGGCTGCAGTGGTTCGTCGATGAAGATAACCGACAGGGCAGGGGCATGCAAGTATTTTTCCTGTAGTAATGTTAATGGCAAGATCACTTTTCTTGGGGAATTTATCCCATAGGGGTTCACCAGCTATCTTTACACCCTCAGTGGAGAGGCAACAGGGAACTGAGGCTTCATCTCATTTCAGCCTGCCTGTGTAACTCCTTCCTTATAAGGCAGGTGCTGTAATCCTTTTGACCTTAAAATTCTTCTTTTCCTTCTCTCTTCTAATTGGAAAATAGTATATGGTGCCACTTGGATTTTATCCTCTTTGTAATAATCAGCTTCTCACAAATGGGGATATGGAAATCTCAGATGTGAGGTGATGGCCCAATTTATGGAATTAAAGAAGAGTCTACAACAGTATAATTAATATCTCAAAGAAATTGTATGTTTTTAAAACATGCCATGGACATTGGGATATGTTGAGGCTTGTGTCTAGCACAGTAAAGGCTGGCTATTTCCCTATATTAAACTATATAAGCATTTCTAACTTCAAGGACATGAAATTGCAAGCTGATAAATATATATTTATATATTTTTTAAAACCAATATGTGTCTCTGTAAAGACAATAAATTGTGACTGCCTTCTCATCTTGTGCAAAGAACAACGAGTCTTAGAAGGCAGAAGCTTTAAAGATTGGAAGTTTAATTAGAAAGTGCCCTAAATGAAAAGTCTCAGCATTTTAATAAATTTCCTCTGGGATGAAAGAGGCCTCTCTCAAAGGAAATTACAGCAGATGTGTGAGTACTGGGGATCACTAGGGAGCCCTTGGCATTTGAAGGCAAGGAACTGTAACTGTGAAGTGTTTGCTTCTCATAATTTTGAAGTACGTGACCATGTGTAAACACTGTATGTATGTATATAAAATTCAAGAATGTGTGTACACACATATATATGTGTGTGTATAGATACCTATCCCTTTCATCTTTTTTTTGTGTATCTTTCCTAGTAGTGCTGGGAGGGGCCATAGGGTGGTAGTAAGAGAAGTTGTTGTAGAGGGTAGTGAGGAAACAGCATAGTCTGAAAGGGACACCTGGAGCCAAAGATGGGACCCCTGCTGCCAGGGCCAGGCAGCCTGCACAAAAGTCACCCTTTGCTACCTCCCACATTGCTGGTAGGACTTCTGGTAGAGTTTATTGCATGTCACATGCCCTTGCCAAACCAAATCTGGCAGGGATGGAGGGGAGTGGTCAATCTCTCCTCCTAGCAGCTGCCCTCTGGTCCTCTCGGACACCATGGCTTGGTGTTCCCAAGGACATGTCTTCCAGCCTGCCCTTGGAGGTACCTGCTCCTTCTGCACTGCTGCCAGTACCCCCTCTGCCCACACTTTCCCCAAAACATCATTTCACATTGGGAAGGTCTGATGAGGCAGGCTTGGGGCCATGCTCACCATGTTGATTTTGGTTACCTCACTCTTCTCACACTGATGCTACTGGGAATTATTTCCACTAACTCTCACATCCTTCCTCCTAAGTGATACATGCAAAAAATGGAGAAGCTCCTTTGGGCTGTTATTTTAAAATGGCAGTGATGCTGGTACAGGCTGTGTTATGGGAAGCTGGTACACAGCGTCTTTCACTCTCTTTATGACCTAGCTGATCTAATATGCTGGTAGTTGCAACAGGCTTCAAGGGATTTTGCTGCTTAATTTGTATTTATTTGAAGTCATGTTTGTTCTTAGCATTTTTTTAATTAAACAATCATAAAAAGTTACTTTTGGTAATGTATGCTACTAGACTGGCTTCCTGGTAGTAGATCAGTTAAATTAATTTTCTTAAATCTGCGTGAAACGTATTAAATGAAGCAATGTTTTATGTAATTTTATTCCTCAGTTCAGCAAGAAATATTTTATAACTTTCTCTGCAGGAAACATCCAATTGACTGGTTTAAAATTTCTTGCCAGATTCAAGATTATATTAACCATTTTACCAGTGTGAGGGGAGATTGTTGAAGAGACGTCTGCTTTGGAAAGGCTTCTCAAATTTTCACCCCATCATCATCTGATTAGTGCTGTCTTGTGCATTCAGTTGCACAATCTCAAAGCACTGTCTGACAATTTACTGCAATTTTCTGCTCCTTCCCTTCTCCTAGAGATAGAGATTTAAATGTTACAACTACTAGGCTAACAGGAAGCATTGTTTTAGTAGGAGAGACATAAATATTTCCTGTATCATAGCAGTTTTGATAATGCTGGTAAGCAAAAGACTTTTCTTCATTTTCAAGTAATACAATGAATGCTTCTATCTGATTAAAGAGTCCCCAGATTGCTGCTCCATAGATCTTCAAAAACCTGCATTGTGACGACAGCATTGTATATGAGGAAGGAGAACTTTGGGAGTTATTTTGTGTTCAGAAAGGATGACTGGCAGGGATTTCTAAAATTTCTGTACTCAGAAACATAGGAAGTTTCATATTTTACAATATCTCTGCCCATCCTGCTGTACCTGAACACTGTCCCCTGCCTGAGCTTTCCTCAAACTGGTTAGTTCCTTTGCAAATGCTCTCAGAATTGGCTGTCCTCAGGAGCCAACAATTAAGTGGGTGATCTCAAACCACACTGGGGTTGTCATATTAATTTTTCTTGTTTTTTAGATACACACAAATATAATATATACATAAAACCTTATCATATTCACTTTCTATGAATTCCCTGATGATTTAAAGAGTTATAGGATTCTGAAGGTCCTCTCTGGACCTTCCTTTCCTTGGAGGACAGTCCAGGCCTCTGGAATCCCATCTGGGATACTACAGTGCAGTACAGACTAGCAAGGAGTTCTGCAATAATCATGGCAGTTCTGCAGTAATGACATTGGTTCATTAATAGAATAAAAATTCTACAATTATTTTATTCTCTCTATTTTGAATCCTATAAAACTCATTTGTATAAAAAAGCTGATTAACATAATGCTGCGACCTGAAGCAGTAACAGCACAAGAAATATTAATTACAAAAGTGCATTAAAAAATAAATGTATAGCTGCTTTTACAGCAGCAATTACATGACTTATTGCAATATTTTTTGTTGAAAGTATTAAAGTATGGACAATTTCATTGATATAATGAATATAAGCTTGCATACAGCTAATGCTAAATGATGGGGAAAGGGAGATTATTAGAAAGACTTTGTGTCTGTCTATATAAAGTGATCCTTAAGGACAAATCAGGAGAGAAATTTGCTAAGCAAGCATGTTTTACTGGTTTGATGAATTTTTTTTAATTTGCTGGACTGCTGGTTTAGGCGATCCATTAGGTATCTAATGGAAATGTTTAACTATTTTTAAATGACATTTTCAGTAATAAGCCAAGTACAAATACAGTACGTAAAGCTGATAATAGAGTTCATGTAGTACACAGCAAATTGACTATGGACACATTTTCTGTTTCTAGAGTACACCTGTTGAAGATTGAGAGTTCACATCCTGACTGCACAGAGTTGTAGTAACAGGACAAGATATACATGGGCCTGCTTGCAATATGGAAGTGCTAATTCTGTGTGTCAAAAAAGAAATCAACCTGCTCAGGGCTAGGAAGAAATTTTTACTAGGAAGCACTATGAGTTTCTCCTAAGTGCAATTTTGTTCTGAACTTCTCTCGCTGATATTATAGAGTGGTTGGGGCAAGGAAGCAAGTGCAGGAAAGTAAACTCCATCCCAGTGTGTGCTTACATTTAGAGCAGGTCAGTGCGGTATTTCTAAGACAGAACACTAACACTATTCAGGACTTGAACAAAAGAAAAGTGAAATAAGGCAGAATTTTCTCATTCTTTGAAAGATTTGCAAAAGTTCCTTAACAGAAGAAATTACGTATTTTGTGTTTTGAACAAAGCATAAGAGAATGTGGGGGTTGTGACTGACAAGTTTCAGTCTTGGAAATGGTAAAAGTTTGAACATTTTTCAAAAAAGACCTTGAAAGTCAAAATGGCTGAATCATGCTGTTTGCCTGTCTTTTCTATGATACCCAGTTTGAGGTGCAGAATGAGGAGATGTGGCTGCTTATAGTCCTTTTCTAAGGGGAATGAAGTGTTTTCACATAACGCTTTAAATGTTTTCCTCTCTCTGGGCATATTAAAGTGGCCATTTTGGGAAGAAAAGAAGAAAAATCCCCAACCAACCAAAAAAAGATTTTGAGGTTTCTCCTGACTACAGAGACTGCGTTACTTGTTAAAAAGAACCGTTATGTTTCTTCTTCAGAAACTCTAAAATTTGAGCAGTTTGGCTCTGCATTCAGATCACTGCAGTCTCAGCAAGCACTGGTGCACACAGGGAAGTCTCCTTCATGAAGGCCAGCCTCCCTGTTGATGATACTGTTGTGTATTTCTTCCCAAACATAAGTTCCTCAGTCCTTCATGCTTGTCAGACTCCAGTTCTCATACAGCAATTTCTTCTATGTTATACGAGGTGCGCTAAAGACAAGCATTTAGAAGAGCAGAGCAAACATGAATGATGCCTTTCCGTAGCCCTTTGGGGTAAAGGTATGATTCAGAAATGGACAAACTGCTTACGGCATTGCAGAGCTGGCTCAGATCTCCTTTGAAGCGTGGGAGAAAGTGTGACTAATACTGCCTCGAGGGTGAAGGGGAGGTGTAGGGGGGAGGAACTGAGCTGGACTGGAAAGTGAGAGGACCGCTGGGCTGCTGCTGTCAGGGCAGGGGCGATGGCAGCAGCTGTGCTGGGATGAGCCATGGGCTTTCTCCCTCCGTGTGGTTGGTGGTAGCAGCCAGCCCAGGGCGGTGGTGGCTGTTTGTTTGAAAGGCTTCTGGCAGAGATAAACTGGACATCCTTGGCAGCCTGATATCCTAGAAAAATGGGAATACTTAGTTATAGCTGGCCGTGCCTTGCTGTGGGTCAATAGGAGAAGCAGGAATAATAACATAGGTGTCTTGGCAGCATCAGTTCAGAGCTTTAATGACCAAATGGCCAAGCAGCCAACAACTTCTATGGAGCTTAACTGAAAAGTGTTGTCTTCCTAGCCTGGCTGTAAAGAGATGGGTGGATGGAAAGACAAGATACTACTGAGGAAATGGAAAACATAGAAGGTGATGAGTGCTTCTTGTTCATCCATTTTTTGAAATGTGATGAGACAGTTGCCATAGAAATGCTATTCTCTGCTTGATACAATGTGCACTGGTTCCAGGAAGCCATTGATGGTTGTCACAAATAGCTTTCCATAAATTTAAATATCTCAGAGTAACGTAAGGGGAAATATGTCCTTGTGTTTTCTTATAGATCAGATTCTGTAAGATTTGCTTTTATTAGAAGGGGAATATGACTGAGTTGGGCATCAGCTGTTACATATGGTCTTCAGAGTGAATGTAGCTGCAGTTTGTTTTAGTTGTAAACAAAGGACAGCATATGTTTTTCAGAAAAGAATGAACTTGTATCTTTTAAGACAGTTTTGATAGACCAGAACTTGCAAATAATCTCGACTTACACTACCAGACTGTAAAGTTACACAAATTAATTTGGTTCAGAAGATAATTTTGGCTGTTTGAAACAAGGTACTGCATAAGAATAAAGTGATCAGTAAGAAACAGTTTTCAGCTGTCAATAGTCTGGGATATTCAAATCTTCATAAATACAGCTAGTAAGTGTATTATTAAAAGGTCAGTTAGCAAGAAAGATACTTCTCATTTAACAAGATTCAAGAAAATAAAGGCTCAGAATATTTTGCAGATGAAAGAGTCAGTTCATGGCTACATTTAGTAGCTCATGCTATCTACAAAACTTTGGCAGTCAAGCATTATGCTTATAAGAACTTGTTTCTTTTATTCTGAGATTAAAAACATATGAAAAATAAATCTATTTTATGGGAGCAAATCCCTTTATAGAAGACTAGACCCTACTGCAAATTAAAATAGGGCCAGCTGATTTTCTCCCAGAGCTTTCTGGACCGGAACAGCATCCTTAAACAGCCTTATATTCTTTAAGAACTGAGATTGAGTTAAAAAAAAAAAAAAAAAGGATCTGAATAAAGATATGACAGTAGCAATTCACTATAAAAATTTATCTGGCCAGGTGAATGAGTTGTGTAACATACAGATGGAGTGCTTATTCAAAAACTGCAGTCAGAGGAGTGTTAGTTTGCTGCTTCTGTGCTGCCCTTCTAGTCTAAAAGGATCTCTCTGGCCCATCATGCCTTAAAATTGAGGGTAGGGCAGCTGCAGGCTAGTATATTATTTAATGGGAAGGCTAAGTCTATGTGAGAGTCTAGGTCAGAGATTTAGTGTTCCCTTTTCCTTTCCATGAGTCTGCCAGCCACTATAAATTACCAAAATACCCACTGCTACTCTGATGGGGAAGAATGAGCTTAACAGCAAGGCAGCACCCAAACCATCCTCAGGGCACAGCGATCTGGCACTTGATTTGCTCCAGGGCCTCTCTGGATCCAGCAGGTGAACATCACAACCTCTTCCTTCAGATTCAGTGCCTCCCATGTGTCCTGCCTCACAGGATTTCTATTCAGTCCAGCTCTGCTCTGCTTGTTATTAATTCTTATTGTGTGGCAAGGGTGCACAGAAAGTCTGCTCAAGTCCCATGCAGGCAAGGAGGGGAGTTAATGATTCCCTGTGCTAGAATAGACTGAGCAGGAGTGAGTGTCACCCAGTGGGCAGCAGATGCTCTACTGGAAACCCTGGGGACATGGGGGTGCCAAGCTGACTGCCATCAGCCACCATGTGGGATTCAAGGGGATTCAAGGTGCAGATCTGTGATTGAGGGCTGTGGTCTGGAGGGATGCCATTGCTCAGCACTTTGTGTCTTGGAGAACTTGCCAACTGACATCTGGTTCATTACAGGACAAACTTAATTTGGTGCTATTGATTTCCAGAAGCCTAAAGCCACACTGAGGTTTAGTACTGTTTCTTGCAGTTAGTGTAAACAAATATGTGCTGTCTGGTAAGAGCATAATGTACTTGTTCAATATTAGACTTATAGACAGCTTTATTTCTAGGAGTAGTGCCTTTATTCATCATTGTATAAGAAATTGCAACCCTATTTTCTCAACATCAATAATGATCCTATTCTTACCTTTTCAACCCCTGATTTGTCAAATATCATTAATCTTGACAGAGCTAAATTGTTTGAAATAACTGGATTGTCTATCCTGAAATGGCCTACTGTGAGGCGCTCAAACTTGAGGGCTCTTAGCTCCCCAAGTTAATTTACATGATGCTGCTAGCATCTTGAAAATACTCATTTCAGTTTGTAAACAGTGTGCTTTGACGAATGGCAATCTATTGTCAATGACCTTGTACCCTCTCCCTACTTCTGTGCTTTCACAACCAGACAGGACAAATGTTACACATACTGTGTGTGACAGATGTCTCTCTTCTCTTCAAGAACATATATTCTGTTCCATTTTGTTGAAACAGATAAAACTGCTACCACTTGGTGTGTGGATCTGGCAGCATTACTGTTCATCCATGGACAAAATAAATGCATCGTAATAAATGATGACCAACAGACGTTACTTTTGTAGTTTTCTATTACCTTATCTGAAAGCCTTTGCATGCAGTGGCATGCCCTTTGCAGCCATGTGGCATGCAATAAACTCTACCAGAAGTCCCACCAGAGAGTTTCATATTATATCTTGTTCTTTCAAAAAAGAAGAGAAACTACAGGAAGTCTAAATGCCTTGTCCTACCTCCCAGAAGAAATGCATGGGAAAGAGCCCAGAACAAACCTCTAGATCCTCTTTGTCTCATCCTGTGCTTTGTTTGTCATCTTCCCCTCCGCTCTCAGTGGTGCTCCCTAACCTGCCCATTGAGTGTGTTTTCCACCAGAGGTGTTTATGCCAGCAGAAGTGCCAAACATAAAATTCACCTTGAAAAAGAGATGAAGACAGCAGAGGAATGCTTTCTAGTGGGTATGCTGACATGCTTAATGACAAGTTGGGGGAACAGTCTTTTCTTCTTGTCTCTCTTCCTGTTGGCCTTTCCCCTTTGCTTGGCAGTATGAGCTATGCTGGCTCCTAGTTAGATGGTAAGGTTTTCAGTGGCTTTGTATGTGCGCACCTGTGGTGTTGAGAAAGGCAAAAGGCAACCTTCCTGGAAAGTGTGCCGTGCCAGCATGAGACTGCCCTATTTGTGTCGCTCCCTTTAGGAACCATTACAAAGAAAAAGGATTTTGCTAAAAAGGAGAGGTGCTGCAAGAATCTTCCTTCTTCTGCAGTCCACACAGCCTGTGTGTTATGAGATGTAGCTCCATAGGGATCCCTCCCCTCCCATAGTCTGCTACATATTGAAACTTGCACCTGTTTGGGAGGATTTCCCCCATTATGTGCTTGAACCTTTCCCTCTCATGGTGATTATTTTCCCCTCCCCAGTGAGGCTCTAGATTTACTGCCTCCTGGAAACATCTGTGTTTAACTTCAGACCAAGGACAGCCTGATACACTCACACCACCATGATTGCCTACAGGAAATGGCAAGGCAGACTGCTCAGTTCTGTGAAGTACACAGATGTCTTCTCTTAAAGAAGAGAAAGTATTTTGGCTTTATCCTCTATTACCAAAGGTTTTAAAAGAGCAGTAGAAAACTGCCCAATCTCTCTGTGCTTAGTCTGCTGGGAAGTCTGGCATATTTATTTTTTTTAATTTTTTAAAGAAATAAATCAGTTACCTTAATATCTCTGCCTCGAAGTCACTGATATTGAAAATATCTTAAACTACTCTTACAAAGTATTGCAAGACTTCTTATTCCCAGTCCATTAAATATTATTTTGATCTCTGATCACCTACACCTCCAGTAAGAAATTTCTCTGCCAGGAATACCACAGACTGTGCAGAGTGCAGGGCAGAGTCCCTGAAGTGGATGTGTCTAGCTCTCAATTTACAAAGACTGGTACCCACTTTGGAGTGGGTGGTGTCTCTTAAAAACCTCAGCTGAGAAGCAGATGGAGTATCACTGTGATGTCTTGGTGACAGGCTTGAAAGGCTCTGTTACCAGCCTGGTTACAGCAAGAGCATCACCATTCTGAATTAAGATGCTTGAGTCAAAACTGAAGGCATCAAAGATTAGTCCAGCTCCAGAGCACCTGATTAGTGATAGGGTTTGATTTTGTGGTGGGTTTTTTTTGTGTGGTGTTTTTTTTTTTTTTTAACCTCTCCTCTCAGCCAGACCACTGGCTGATTTTTATTTTGCTATTGCTCAAGATCAGGTTATCCTGATTTAGAGTCAGAAGGTGGACAAAACTCAATTCTGGTCTTAGAGCCTGGCTTCAGAGCATCACGTACTGATGATCTGTCTGATGAACAAAAACTTTACTGAGCTCTTGAGATGGAACAATAAATAGACTTCTAGAAAATAATCTGGAGTAGGAAGAAACACCATTTCTTCTGGGGAATTTAAACCCTTCACCTCTCTGCCTCCACCCTCCTGGGGCTTTTCATGGTCTGACAGGTGCTATGTGCTCTGTCCTAGAAACCACACGTGTGTCTTAGTCTCAAGGTTCAGTGTCACCTCTCTTCCTCCCACTGATTGCATCTACTGAGAATGAAGATATTTGCTGACCTAGGTCTTGCAAACAAGGTGTGTTGGCTTCAGCAAATTATGCTTAGAGTGCAGCACTCTGTCAAACAATCCCTACAGCCCAGCTGTTCAGACCTATATCATGATGTTTTATTTCAACTTCCTTCTCTTTACTGCCCACTGGCTTTAGTAGGATTAGTCTAAGAAACAAATAAATGAGTCTCTTCCCTAGTGAATTACTTCTTTTTAAGAACCAAACAGCCTTTTCCCTGGATCACTTTATCTGACTGTGTAGTTTTCTAGGTGGTTAAAATGGCCAGCACAATCTTACATATGTCTCCTGCCCCTGCACAAACACTTAAAGATGGGTCAATACAATGAAAGGCATTGTTGCCAGGTGCTGATGTGCTGTTTTGCAGTCAGCTCAGAAGAGAGCCTCCTGCAATGAAACCCACGAAACCTTGAATCAAGTAATAGCAACCAGCATGCTTGCAGCAGGGTATTGAAGTGGCATAAATCAACCAAAAAACAAAGCAGAGGATATGCCATTTATGGTTTGGGAATGTTTTGTGTTTTTAACCTTGCTGAACTGTGTGGGTGTTTGTAGGCTGGGTGGGCAAGAACCACCCAGCCCCTGGATGTGTGTGTGGCGTTGGGGTCAGCAATAGCAGTTTGTCAGGGACAGCCTGGTGAGGCACCCACAGGACTCATTTATTCCTTTTGTAGTTGAACAGTGGGACCTCAAAGGAGGGAAAGAAGTAGTTTGCAATGAGAGGAGAGCCAGGAAAAAAATTATCTGGGAAGCAACTCATCAGTCCCCTGTGGGGGCTGTTAAGAAAAGACTATCCTAGCAATTTTGCCAGGTTTTTAATAATTTAGGCTGAAAACTCCCAGTGAAGAAGATGACTGAAGTTGCATAAAGCTGTGAACGTTGCCAACTACTGCTTTTTCCAGCTGTCTGGAGATTTTGAGAAGCTTGAGTGTCCTATGAAGGATTTGGATGCTGTCCCACAGGGACTCAAAGGAGCAAAATATCACAGAGAAAAGCTCTAAGAGAACATTATTAGATGTGTCTTGCATCTGAAGTCATGCCTGTAAATCCTAAGAAGACTTGTAAAGGTTGGAAATCTTTCCTGAAAGTATTGTCTTTAGAGTTCTTATTGATAACATTTATCACTCTTTCAAGTATTAGGATAAATGTATTATTCAAATATTGTATACGTGTTTGAGGTCTAGTATGTTCAAGATTGTAAAGGCAAAAGAAGGGAAGGGATTCATGTGATCTCTTTGCATATAAGCTCATTTTCTTCTCTGTGGGAGGAAAAAAACCAAATGCTACATAATTTTGTTACATGATTGTAGTTTATTCTAATTGAACATGTTTTATACATAAAACATGGACATGTAGCATTGGCATACAGATAGGATGTGTTGGAGGCAGCAGAATAATTGAAGTGAGGGCTAGGATCTTCCTAACATTCAGACTTTGATATACTAGCCACAACTGCTTGATTTGTAGAAAATCCATAGAATACTCCAAGAGAGTGACTTTTCCTATACGATGTTGTCCCCCTAACATTTTATGAAAAGTAGCTACTGTAAAAAACAACTATTGCTAAACTCACCAAGATCTCAAAGTACTCAAACACTTTCCCACCAGTTGCAAATGCAGGCAACTCTGGCCCCGGAAAGCTGGTGCTGGCCCTGTAAGCCACCAAGCCAAGCAGGCTGCGTTCCCTACTCCTACCAATGCGGGGACTGGGGCAGAGCACCAACTGCAGCTATTGCATTCACTTCTTACATACTGGATGCTATGATTTCCCCAAGTGCTTATTTATAGCAGTTTCTGTTAAAATGTGGTCTTAACAGATCTCACCTGTGCATGTTCTTCCTTCTGCTGCTCCATCCCCTCCTCCCCTTGCTCAGAGTGGCAAGAGGAGTGAATGGGAGACATACAGCAATTTGACCTCAAGCTTTCCTACCTTTTCATTTACACCTCACTGCTGACAAGGGAACACAGAAATACTACCAAAATAAAAAAGGAGCCCCAATGCACATATGAAGCAGCAGCAGAAAACTGTTTCTAATTCTCCAGATGATGTGGGATGTCTTGATGTTGTGTTTTGTATTTTGGTTTGGTTTTGTTTTTTTTTTTTTTTTTCTTACATGCTGCCTTTCAGCAGAGAACTCTTTTGTTTGCAAGAAAAGTTATTGCTATGAGTTGGCAGGAGGTGCAACACCATTTACCTTTCAGCTTTGTTGTCAGCTGGACATGGCCACGTATGTGGGAAGTGCCTCCCAGTGTTGTTCACCTACTCTTACCGAATTTTCTGGGGAATGTGGTTATTTTTTGGTATTTCTCTCTTTCCCTCACTTGTGACTGTCTGGTTGTAAATAAATTCAGTACCCTAAGCAAGAGCATACACCATGCATGCTGTGGTGAAAAATGTCACTGATACTATGTGAAGATGAAAGTTAATTACTGTTTTCAGTGCTGCTTGCAGCATTTAATTTCATGTTGAATACAAACGAAACAAACTGCTTTCACAAAATAACTTACCAGTTTCTTCCCTTTGTGGTTTCACTGAGGAAACTTCCATCTTTTTTTCTGGATTACCTACTCACTTAGAAGAATACTTTTGCCCTGGCTAAAAGTCCCTACGAGGACTGCCCCCTACTTATGGGAGTACTGAGTGGGAGACTCTAAAAGGCGTGAACTAGAGATTCTTTACTTCTAAATATGATAAGGTAACAAAACAAGAGGTTGCTTGAAACTAATCTATTTGTTAATCTGTTAATCCATAGATAAAACGTTTTTTCATGATATTCATGATACTCATGATAATGAGTGACTACTTGTACTTTATCATTAAAGGCATGGGGTAACATTGCTATGTGGATTTACTATCTGCCTTGCAAAAGAGAAGCCCCAAAGGGGCTACACGTCAATGTGTTTGAAAACAAGGGAAAGAACGGGTAGATATGCAACCCTTGTGTGCTTTTTTGCTTTCACATAAAGGTCCCTGAAGAATTAGCCATGCAGCCACTGCAGCAATGACTCTTAGCCCCTGAGTTAACCAGCTCCTTATGTTGAGTCACTAGTGATTGCAGGTGTCTAAAGAAGTATGGGGTACAGTGTTTAGCTCCAGAGTATTGCTTCAGTCTTGAAATATTCTTTTAAAACAGGAACTTTTGACTTTGTATGGCAATTCTTGAAAAATTGTAGAGAGTAACAGCTAAGTTGTGACAAAGCCTGAAAGGTAACAAAATTACAGTGATAAGCAGGCATATAACTGATAAAATTGTCTTCCTTCTCCTTTGGTGTCACAACAAGTCTTTCTTCTACTTCTGGTAGAAAAGAGATAGTGAAAGACTGGCAGATAGGAGGCTTCCAGCTTGCAAAATGTGTCTAGCACCAGGTACAGCTTCGCAAGACCTGGAGGCCAGACTATCTATGGCTAATCCTCATTTCACAGCTAGAGAATGCACAAGAAGGGAAGGAGATCTGACCTGAGTGTTGTCATGAGTAGGGTGAGGTGAAGGCTGAATTCTACTTTAGGTTATGACAAGAAAGAAACAGAACTTTTGGTAATTTTAAGATTGTTAGTTTGGGTTTGTGGGAGACAGCTGGCCTGATAGCTCCGTGGTTTATCTATCTTGCATTGGCCTCATGTTTATGTGCTTTGCTACCCGATTGCTAGGCTTCCGCTTTTGTACAAACATCCAGATTTCTGCAAAACTTTCATCACACAACACCTATCTGCTGCTTGGGGATACTCTGTGATCAGTAAATCAGTAGCTAGATTATAGAAGTTCTATTAAGACTTAGATCTTTACAATGCCCTTGGTAGTTCATCATTGATGAGCAGAAATAGAGCCTTGTAATTTCATAAAAGCCAGTTAAGCCTTTTAGAAATAATGTCAGTAGTTGTGCTTACAGATTAAGGGCAGGATCTAGGCCTCACTTCTGGTTGTAATGCATCATTGTTCATCATAGGGTATAAAAATTTATAGCTAAAGGCATCCTCTTGTGGGAGACTTTCCCTCTGTGTTGAAGTTGGTTGGTCATAGCTAGAATCTGTATCAGCACTCACTTCCTAAGTCAGACAAATTATTTGCATATAATACAATAATGCCTACCACCTTACATCTTATAGGGAAGCCTCTCAGAGGGAAGAAAAGAGAATTCTAGTTTTCATCACTGGTTGTTTATGGTGACATATTTAGCTATGGGCCTATCTTGTTAACTGACTGAACTATTTAAGGTATTGACTTCCTTACTGATGGCAAAATTAGTACTTTTGGCTCTGATAGTCTTAGGACTTGGAAGAATAGTCAAGGTCTTTTTACTGATCCTTCAGTGCATTAACTAAAAATGTATTTCCTATGTACTGGGTAAAAACAGATGGAGAAATCGTTTTTTTTTTTTTTTTTTTTTTTCTCTTTTTGAAATGCTTACTTCACGGTCACTCTTAGCAGCAATTTTGGTTCTCTTTCCCTATAGTACTCTCTCCATAAATCTTAAAGATCAGGGTTTTACTACAGCTGTGGACGAGCCGCATGAAATTTAGAAAGGTAAATGTTGTTTTATATGCTAACATATATATATATAGTGGACATTAATTCACTATTTATAATGCTTGTCTGCATATATAGCATGAGAAATGTTGACGTTGGCTCAGCAGTAAGCCCTTTTGGGTTTGCATGCTGCCACTTCCCGCGCAGTACAGTGCCTCTGGCTGTACAGCCCCCTTGCTTCCCTCCCCCATTCTGCCCCAGTAAAAATGCGTGAGTTGTCTTTCCCACCTCAGAGCCCTTTCCTCTCCAAAGTGTGCACAGCCACGTACTTCTCGATAGCGTGTTGTAGAGGCACCTAGTCACTTGTGATTTGTACTTTCTTCCACAAGAAACAACGCTGCTAAGTCCTTTTACTGGGGATTAATCTTTCTGTCTCTTACCCTTTGAGTTGCTGTCAATCAACTATTATTTATAAACCAAGCTCTTAGGTGATGATGGCAATCTTATAAATTGCTGCTTAGTTTCTGCCCTAACTTACTGAGTCTACTGGTGTAAATTCAAGCATGTATGGCTACCGATTTTCTAATTTGGTCAAGTACAGATTAATTTTATCCACATAGTGGAACATCAAGCTAGCAGCTAATGTCACTTTCCATTTGCCCTGTATCAACTGTACAGCCTTTATAATTTGTTACTTTCTTTGCCTCTGAAGTTATTGCAGTCTTTCTGATAAAATCTTCATACCACACTGCTCCCAAGAGATGTGGAAGCAAGGAAAGGGATATGTATCATTTCATCTGTGGGTTGCACCATGCTTCAGCTGGTCTCTAGATATGACATGGATGGTTAGTGTTGTGTTAATCACAAAGCAGTTCTGTTCAGATAAACCTTGGCAATTTTGGATGTTTACCCAATGAATAGTATGCAAATCTCTTGAATTTGCAAAACTTTCTGAAATAACAAGCTGTCTGTGGGATGTCAAGTATTTTAATTCCTGCTTCAGGCTTAGTCAAATACCTTGAAAAACCTTTTCTTACTATTTTGCAACATTCCTACTCCTGATGTTATTCAAGAAATGCGAAAACCACAAATGTGGGAGAAGACTGTGCTAAATAACCCTTTGAATGTGTGTTAAAAGAAATCTCTAGCAAAAACCATTTTTTGAATTCTGGGCACATACTCAGATTGCTTTACTACTAAGTATGCAGTTTTCCCCTCCCATAGCAGACATGGAGGGCCAGTTAAAATCCTATCTTATTTAAATAAGTACTCCACTATTGAAAACAAGTTAAAAAATACTGCCAGCGGCTTGTTTGAGACCTACAGTTACTAATCATGTGATGTCTAGATCTATTTTGTTAACTATGCCCCATGCTTAAATTGTTCCCCAGCCTGCAATAACCAACTTGAAATTTATTGCTTTATTTTACTTTTGCTATTAACTTGCTTATTGTCGAGAGATTGTTAATGTAGTTGATGAATATCTGTATTCCTTGCCACATTATTTTCAAAGGCTTTCTTTTTCCTGTTGCAAGGTGTGAGGTTGATCCTATAGATGCTTACTTTGAAGCATTTTTTGTTATATTAATGGGTTAGGTGAAATGGGAAAGAGTGCAGTGAGCTTTTCTTTCAAATTTATACAACCTATAGAAAGGCCAAAGAGATTTGCAGCTTTGTATTCTCCTGCAGGCTTAGAAAGAGAGGTTCACTCACACAGCTTTATTCTGTGTGGGGACACTTGTCTCCCTAAACTCATTAATAGAGAGGATCCTGCGGGGAGTCACAGAATCACAGAGGTCTTGGTTGGATGGGATGGCTGGAAGTCACCTTGTCCAGCCTCTTCTTTGTAGCTGGATGCTTGATAACATTAGAGACCAGGTCAGCCATGGCTTTGTCTGGTGGAGTTTTGAAAATCTCCAATAACTGAGACACTACAAGGTCTCTGGGCAACAATACTGTAGTATCCCCCCAGTGAGAAGGTTTTTCCCAGTCTCCACCCTGAACCTCTTGGGGCACTATTTGTGAATGTCATCCTTTGTTATATTGCCTGCCACTCTCAAAAACAGTTTGGCTCTGTTGTCTTTAACTTCCCTTCAGGTAGTTGTATTGGATCGTCCCTTCTCTGAAGACTAAATAAGCCCTGCTTCTCAACCCCTCCTTACAAGCCATGGGCCCTGGGCCCTGACCATCTCAGCAGCTGGACTGTCTCCAGGTTCTCCACATCAATCCTGAACTCATCCCTCATCCCAAAAGTGGATGAAGTACTGCAAGTATGGTCGTAGGGGTCCTGACTAGAGGGGGGATAATAGCCCCTCAATCTGCTGGACATGCCTCTCTTAATGCGATCATTTGCCTTGTGACAAGAATGCAGTGTTGGTTTATATTAATCTGGTATCCAACGTAACCTCAGGACCTTTTCGGCAGGGCTACTAATCAGCCCATTTGGTTTCCAGCCTTTGCAGATGCCTGGGGTTATTCTTCCCTTGGTGCACAGCTTTGTACTTTGCTATGTTGAACTTCATGATGTTTGTTTGCCTAGTCCTCAGATTTATGGCCAAGTCCCTTTGGATTGAAGCTCTGCCTTTTGTCATGTCAGACACTTCTAATCTAGTATGCTAGAGGGTAATCCAGAAAAGTTATAGGCAAGTTTCTGCTCTGATTTATTCTCGGGGGACATTTCTCTATCCATTAACTATAGAGGGAACCATGGAAGATTTATTCTCTAAACTATGGTTAGTTTTTGGGGGTCTTCCCTGTAAAGAGACAGTGTATATTGGCTTTAACTTTCAGAAGTTAGGACAGTGGGAGATATAGTGAAACTAAATTGTCTCTTCTTTTTATTCTGCTGTGCAGTGCCCAAGTCTGAATGGAACAAGGGCTTTTTGTCTGCTATGATGTTCTTCTGCTTTGTGTCTATTTCTGCCTTCCAAACATTGTGTTTCATCTTTAACGGTTATGGCACCATTAAGCAGAGAACAGTCTTATGACTGAACCAGCTCCACAGACTGTTAGCTTCATTATGCAACCTTAACTTAATGTTCAGACTGTTGGTACATTAGTAATTGTTCAGCATAAAATGTTGGCTTGTCTTCATGCCTTTATTCCTCTATTAAGGTTCCATTATTTGTAAATAGAGTAACTTCTGGCCAGTTAACCTATGTTGTTTTTTACTTGTTAACCTTCTTGTTAACATCGTATTAACTACAGGTACTCCCAATTTTTCTCAGATTTTCATCAGACCTTCCACTTTAATATTTTAGACAATAAAATTCCAATGGATATATTTCTGTGCATATTCTTTATTTTCATGGTCTCTATCACGGGATATGTGTATTTTGCTGTTGACCATGCAGATGTCACTTGAATGTATTTAGCTTCTGCAATGACTTTCAACCTTCCCCCCCACTCCCTGCCAATCTTCCAGTAGAAATGCAGGTCCCTGTGTGATAACTCTGATGTCCTACACCAGTAATGTGCTGGTTTTTGTTTTTGCCTATCTAATTGTTTTGGGTGGATCTCCCAGAAGTACTTCATACAGACGTTACAGACCCCAAGATGAAAACAGTTGTTTTGTTTTACATAATAGGAAAATGGAAAAGGAACAGTAGGCTGTTGCTTACAGTAGAGAAAGCAGTGTGTGCGCTAAGTGGCGATAAGTATATGCAACATTCTGGCTAGTGTTGCCCACAAGATTTGCAGCAAAACACATAATTGACTCACTTTGTTCATGGATTGATAAAGGTCTATTAAGCAAAACCCGTTTTTGATTTCATGTTGTAACTTTTGGTTGAAGATCTATATCAAAGTGAAGGATTTTTGTTGTTTCTCAAGGTGCCTCATTCTGTCCTTTCTCCTACAAAGCTAATACATCCTATCTCAACCCAGATGAGGACTAGGTTAAAGGGAACATATTGTAACAGAGAAAAGGTGTACTACTACTGAGAAGGATAGCAGCAAAAAGGCACTAGGCTGAGTGACTGGCTCGCTCTCTCTCTCAGCAGTAGCAATTTCTCTTTTCAGCCACTAACCATCCTGGATGTAGCCATATGAAAAGCCCACTGCTGAGGGGGAGTGAGTGTGACATTCTCTTCAGTGGGATTCAGAGCTAAATTAGCTCAGTCTTCCTCCCTCATTTCTTCCTTCATGGATTGCTGTGCTGTGGCTGTATTAATGAGGCACTGGCCTCATACAGTATGTCTTTCTAGTGCCAAAGTTCAACTGAAGTTTGGTAAGGCTGTCTACAAACATTTAGTTTTCTAGAACTACAGGTTACAATTTTTAAAAAAAGATCGCTTCAGTCATTCTACAGTGCATCATTCTTGTTTCCTTCTTTCTGGTAAGGATTAAAAAATGACCCATTTTATATAAAGAGATGCCTAGGCTTGCAATTTCATTTTCTTCCACCCTGTTCCAGCCATGGGTGAGTCTACCCAAGTCAGAGAACATCTCTGGTGGTGTTAGTGATAACTAGCTGTCATGGATATGGTGGTTTGCTGTGTTCACAGAAAGTAAACTTACAGATAATAACCGTGAAAGTTTCTTGCATTATTTCCCCCTGTCAAATGTGGAATGTGTATGAAAGATGACCCAGAACAGTGGTTCACAAATTGGTCTTCTGGGTTGGTGGTGGTTGGAGACTGGGCAGAACTCTGCTCTTTAGCTAAAATAAGTACCTGCTTCACCTGCTTTGTAAAGGAAACCACATTTGCTTTTATCAGTGTTTTCTCTTTCAACTCCAAGATCCTGACTTTAGCACTAGGGCTAGACAATAAGGAGGAGAGTACAAAAAATGTATGCATAGACAACTATGAAAAAGCATGCTTACAGAAAATGCTTGTTTCTAACTGCCATAGGCTGCAGGTTGGCTGATGGCTGAAGGATGAATAACTGCACTGCTTTTTAAATGACACACTTTAGAAGTGGTGTGGATATTCCCTTTTTTTAGTTGGTCACATGTCCTGATCTGGCAATGTGTTTTAGCTCTTTTTAAACTTGGATGAGATTTTGAAATAAATAAAATTAGCATATGCTTCAACACTCTTCTCAAGCGTACATTCTTTCCAATGTCCAGGCCCTAACTTTTAAAAAAGCAATTATTTCTAGAATAATTTCCTGCATTCAGTATTCCCATGTGCATTCAGCTCATGTGCCTCATGGTAGGCACCCAAAACTTGGACCATGTGCAACATGGGTCGTGCAGGAATGATGGCTGAACTCTCAGATTTGTTGCATCTGACCCCTAGGCCAGTGCCTTAGCCATGCTCCCATCTCCCTCCACTGAAACTGGAGTGTGCATGAGGTAGGAAGTAGAAATCCATGCTGGTGATTTAAGTGATGAAGCTGATAGAAGAGCAGAAGCAGAGAAGTGCACTGAGGGGAGCAATTTTTAAGTACTTAATTATATAGAGCTGAGCAGAAGAAGGCTGAGCGCCTTCTGGAGTACAGATCAAGTGTTTTCTCCTCTGATAGACAGGATTAGACCACTTTGGCTACTGTGTCAAGTCCCTTCCAGACATGCTAGCAGCACTTTGATTCTTCCCACTCCCCAGAGGACTGTAATTAAGAAGTTACTGCCTCCCAAGTGTGCAATTATGTTCTCTGAAACCCAATAACAAGCCCTTAGTCTGAAATGTCCCCTTCTTCCTGCATTAGCATTCTTCTGATAGGTAGGTACCTTATCATGATTTGGTAAACTGTAGAGAATATTTTGTCCTCCAGACAATCTACTGAATGTGAAGAGTCTTAGAGAGGGCATTAAAAAGAAGACATGAAGTGGATAAAATCAAAATAAGTGTGTAAGTATGTTTGACAAGTATTTTTAAAATAAAGCCTTATATAAAAATCTGAGTATCTGTTGAGTTTACCAGAAATGAACAGTGACAGACTTCTGAGGACCACAAGTTTGGGTTTTGCTGTTTGTTTTTATTTTTTTAACCCTGCTTAAAAAATGGTGATTCTAAATAAAAGATGTTAGAAGACTACTATCCAAAGAGTCAGAGTCTCTGTGCTCATGACAAAAATAAAATCTGAAGAGTTACTACCACTTAAAGTCCCTTGTTTAGACTAACCAAACACTCAGTTATGTCAGTCCCAATTTCAAGTTTCTCTGAAAGCAGAACTTGTTTTGTGAAAATTGTATGTGCAAGGCAGTAATACAGTCTGCTTGAAAACTGGTTTGAGGAGTAATCTTGACTATCTCACCATGCCAATGTTACTGTTACATCTGACAATTATATTTCTCTTGTTTAAGGCACTCTAGCAATAGAAATAAAACAATTCCTAGGTGTGATCTTCCAATGCAGTCACAAAAATTTGAGCTAAACCTTCCTTGTTGGCATGCATGCCTTTGTGCTGTGCTCTGAGTGGGCACGGAGACTGTTTTATTCCTTCCCTCACTGCACCAGCCTTTAGGCTTTCAAATATACTTCCTCCCTGCTTCCCTTGTTTAGTCTAAAGAACTTAATTTTTTTGATATTTCTTCTTAGGCCATGTTTCCTAGCTCTTTGAATTATTTTCTTGTTCTTTTCTGTGTGCTTTCCAATACATCCCTGCCTCTCAAAGTGCAGTGCTCAAAAATGGACAGAGTGGTCTGGGTGACACCTTGTTAGTGCTGAGCTGAGCAAAAGGATTTTATTCTTTTTGATGCTTTGTTATATCCTTGTTTTATGTATTACAATATAATATTTTCTTTTTTTTTTTCTTTTTTTTTCCTAATAGCATGGCATTGCTGACTCATGTCCACCTTGTGATCCCTTAGGTCCCTCTCTGCGGAGTTCCTCATAACCCTGCTTTATGCAAGTGATTAGTTCTACCTAAATGTAGTGCTTTGAAATTCACTAAGGAGGGCTATGGCTATTTCTTTTTAAATAAGCTATTTCTCCAGTTTGCCACAAACACTTTTCATTTAAGGACTAGTTGTCAGAACTGGGCCACAACCCAGAATGAGTTTACCAAATACCTGTGCTTGGACCATCATTCCAGAAGAGGACTTGAAACTCAGGAGATATTAACACTGTAGACATTCAGGGAAGGTTAAAAAGAATAAAAGTAAGAATACTCTAAGGACAACAGGGACTATACCATTTTTAAAGTATTTAAGTTCGTTGCCTAATGTCTTTAAGCAGTAACTTTTCTCAGTTCTACAAGTCGTGGCAAGTTTCAGATAAGTTGAGTGCAATCAATTAGGCTGGTTCCACACCAAGGATTAATGGCAATACCCTGAAGAAGAAAACAAAAAGTAAACTGTGCAACAAATGAAGGTAACACAGTAACAAAACTTTAGTAGATGATTCTAATAAGTGTGACTTAGCTAGTGAACATAAGGTGTCAAATGCAATGCTAAAAACTATACAATACAACCTTCACTAATTTATGTTCCAAAATGACTTTTGTAATCACTGCTGCTCTCTGCCAGCACCTTAGTACAGGCTGGTGACATGTTGAAACTATTAAATCACTTGTAAGAATTAACCTGGAAACATGAAGTACTGCAATTATGCCAGCTGTTTTGGGCAGGGAAAAGTGATATATGCACAATATTCTAGATTACTGTTTCTTCAAAATGTGTTCATAACCTTAGCATTGTTCGTTAAAAGCGCTGGAATACAGGAAAATAACAGCATTATCTGTATTGTAAACAACTGCCTTCCAAAAATAAGATTAATTTTAATGTTAAACTTTTTGGGGTATCCCTTCAGTTCTGTTACCTGTAGCACTAGTTAATAGTTGTGTTTGAGAGGAATGGATGATCTGTCATTGCAAACAAAGTATTTTAGTTCTGAGTGTGCATATTTCTGAAGAAAACAGGGAGCACTACAATATTTATGCCAATAGTCTGTCTATTCCTTAGTTAATTAAAAACATCTGGCCACACGGGCATCTCTATTACTATACACACAATAGAATACAGTATCTTTATTCTGCATCCTGTTGGTTTTCATGGGGCTTTCCATTTCCTACAAAATATTTCTGTTAGTGTTGATAATAGCTCCGTTTAACTTGAATGTCCCTGTATGGATGAAAAGAATCTGGATTTGTGTAACAGAAGGTAAAAAAATCTAATTTAGGCAAATATTTTAAAGTGTTGTTGAATATATTGAAAAACCATCCCACACCTAAAATGACAAATGCTTGTATGGGACATATCAGCACTCTGCTGTCATAATGCAATATGTTGTATGACATTATTGAATCTCCAAGTTTGCTAGTGAAGAATAAAAAGAAAAATAGAATTGCTACTTCATACCTTAGAGATGAATGTAATCATCGTGAAACTTATCAGGTGACGATGCCTAAACCTATCCACATATTTTCCACTGTAAGATGTGATTTTTGACTTCTCGTAGCTTTGCAAAAAAAAAGAATTGTCATGCTGATTTTGTGCCTCAGGATGAATTGTAGTGGGAGAACTAAAATGGCTGGATTGTTTCAGAGAAGGAGGTTGAGGAAAAATGTGTGACTTTGCCACTATTAAAATCCTTACAGCATTTTGACCATGAAAAACTTCAGAACTTTGGGAGCAGGGAGATGGGAAATGACAGTGAGGGGAAAGACTCATGGTCATCCCACTATAAATGACCTGTCCTTATGAGAAAGCACTCTGAGCAGATTAGTGTGAAGAGGGAGAGAGGAGACAGGTTGGAAGTGGCTGGTTGTTGGTGCTCCAAAGCTTGGAAACAGTCCCTGTGCCAACCATGTCTATGTTTTTCTCCTATCGGTCAACAACTGTGACACTCACTGGTAAAATGTGTACCTATCTTCGGCTAGTGGTCAGCCTAGAGACATCAGCAACTTAAAGCTCTTTCTTCTGCTCTTGTTAGTTTGGTGAAAGATGCTGGTGGTAATGATCCACGGGTATTAAGCCCATGTGTCAAGGTAACGATACATGATGGATGTTCCCGGGGCTCTTCCATGTGTTGTTTTTAAAAGGAAGAAGATTCTGCAAGATTCTGCAAAAGGAAGAAGATTCTGCAAAATAACTGTATTGAGAGAAACCAGCAGGTGTATGGTTGCTTGTGCAACCTTAAAATGGTGCTCAGGGTATAAGTCAGGATCTCATAGAGAAGGGAGTAGTTGTGTGTCAGACTTCTGCCTGCTTTGTTACAGAATCAAAGTGTATGTAATGAACGAGAAAAGAAATTAAAGACTTCAAAATTAGACATTTGCCTCTGGACCTCAAAATGAGTTTTAGCCCTTTTTCTGTCCTAATATCCTTTCTGTCCTAATAGCTACGTCTCTGAAGTCAGTTAATTAAAGCCCTTGTCCCTCTGTGTAGTCTTCAGTGCTTGACTTGAGAGCACGTCTCTGATTTGCAGAAGTGATAAGCTGCTTTGAAAAGCTGATATCCAGGAGGTGTATTCCTTAAGTAAAAAATGAAGTGCTGTGCATTGCTAAAACCTCTGGCAACTAAGGCTATCCTCTTCTTAAGCTGCTGCTAGTAGATGCTGGTGAGTGTCTTCTTTCTGCCTTCACAATGAGAATAATGCTACAAGCCCACGGGGGATTGGGGCAGAGGCTTTCACTGGGCTTCGCAAGAGGTCTACAGTGATGAACACCACTGCAAAAGACCATGAGGGAGTGAACAATTCTAATGACAGTGGAGGAAGAACTATCGATTGGAAAAAATAATAGGATCTGTATGTTCAGTGGGCATGGTCTCTTTGACCAATAATTGTAGCAGGGTCCCATGGGAAAAATAACAAAGTGTGGTCCAAGGAAAGACTGTATGAAAAAGCCTGTGTGCAAAGGAGTCGAATGCAAGTTATGTGACAGTTTTAAGCTTGTTGTTTTCTAACTTTTGTTTGTAAGTGGATAATGTATTGATTTGTTGATGTAGTGTTTATAGGGTGGTCCTGGGCATGCAGGACTTGCAGGGTCTTTTTTTGTACACTCTTCATGTATCAGTATGCATACAAACCAAGAGACTACTTACCTGCCCAATAAGTCTAAAAACGTTGCTTGTTTAACCAGTGCATTTTTACAGTGTGATCATTTTTTCAGGTACAGCAACAAACCTCAATTATGCAAAAAGCTACTGTCCTAAGATTAGGAAGACTGTGACTCACAAGAAATATTTTCAGTTTCAATGTATTCCCTTTGGAATCTGCACTTTGGGTGTTTACAGTTGTTTATTTTACATTTCTAGGCAACAGAAACCTACTTAATGTCAGAGAATAAATTAAGTCATCCTTCAGTATGTCACTTTTAATCTGGAGATAGTTCTGAAGATATTTTTAATGACTCTGCATCTAGAAATATCAGGCTGATAATTTGTCTAAACTCCTTGAAACTATTTCTTAGTTACACTTATTTAAGGAAATTTATGGTTTAAACTGGAACTTCACTGTATGTAAAATGTGTTTCTTCAGTCTCCTAATAATTTACATGTATAAATATTAATATCTCATTTTATGACATTACTGTTATTTAGGATCCTGGAAAAAACTAATTTGATTCAGAGAGAACATCTATTATTTAACTAGCAGGCTACTATTTTAAATTATATTGAAATTTAGCTGAGATACACAATTGTCCTGTTTAATTCTATCTTGCTCACAGACCTGATGGACTGCTGTTTGACTCTGTCACTATTAACTATCAGATGCAGGGGAAAGGACTTCCTCTAAATTTTGTTGCATCTCTAATGCATTTCCCAAATTCTGGTCCCAGTGCGCAATGTATGAAAGCAGCCTCCATCACTCTCTTGTTTGTAGGAGACCTAGGAAAAGCTTTGGGAGATTGTGAGCTGTTATGCCTCATGAAACCTCTCCTGTCATGGTTTTGCTCAATTTCTCTTCCCCCTTTCCCTTTTTGTCCTGAAAATACACTGCCCTTGTGCTGTGACTATGTTGTCTTTTTGCCTCCTGTTTTACTCCAGGGCTCTGATCCTTTTATTATCAATTCTGTGCATGCACTAAAATTGGGTCCCTTACAGAACAAGCCAATTTCTAACAGGGCAAACCTGAATACGAAAGCCTGGAGGGTTTTATGCCTGAGCCTGCTCCAAACTAGTAGTCACCATGTCTGTCCTCCTCCAAGAGCAGCCTTTGTATCTTCAAATTCTTATACCCTCATGCCATAGCATAGTCATGTAATACAAGTGTCATGGTATAACAACATTACTCTGGTAGACTTCTCATGTTCTTAGCTTTTACCTGAAAAAACACGTGATAAGAATAAAAAACAACACGTGATAAGAATAATATATAATAACTATGTCCTGGTGCCACAAGGCCTGCTAGCCCGGGGGAGAACATCAGAGAGGGAAGTAGAGGTTCAAATCAAAGATTGCTTTGGGCCTGGGTCATGGGTCCAGCACTGCCAGTTTTTTTATAGTGGGCAAAGAAACTGACCCTGCAGGTGCTAAGTCTAGCACCATTCACAGTGATGTCTGTGGTCAAGTATGCAGGGTCTCCATGAGGAGCACTGTGGCTCAAATTTGGAGAGCTTCTTGACTTCGGCTCTTGTGCTGACCATGAAACTATGAGTAAAATAAGTTGTTATGAATTGTGCCTTCTTAGAGTATCATCACATTCCAGCTATTGTCTAAGCATCTGTCAGTATGGCTACCTTTGTCTGTTCTCAGCTCTGCCAAACAAAGGGGTGATAAGAACTAAGGGGCAGAAAAGTGTCCCAAGGGTATGTCTATGGAAAAGTGTATGAATAAAGTGCAGGTAGCACCTCCCTCAGGAACTTTCCCAGTTTACATTTTCTCCTGACCTTTCAGGAACTCCCTGGCCATGCAGCAACTGTCCATGGATTTCCTTCCACAAATTTAGTTATTGTCAAATTATGAGGATGCAAGGTCTGAGCAGCATGCATACAAGACCATCTACACCAGCTGGTTTGGTGGCCAATTTTTTTTTTGCTGGTGTGCTACACAGAGACTGTGTCAATGTAGCTTCAGGTGCCTATTCTACACCTGCCTGTTTTTCTGCATGAAGATTAAATTCTAGATGTCTGCTCCTTCTGTGTGGAAAATGATGTATATACCTCTGTAGGGATATCTTAAATTGCAATGGGACTTCCCACTTTCCCTTAACTGGCTTCCGTGTTAATCTGCACATTGGCCTCTGCTGGAAATTTTTAACTGAGGTACTACACTTCCTACCCCTTTGGCTTCTTACACGCTGCTGAACATTGGCTTGCCATGACTGCTCTTACACTCTTACCGATGTATTTGGTTTTGTAAAGGAGTAACCAGAGGTCAAGCAAGGTCAAAACTGTCCCTGCTCCAAATGAAAACCAGAATTTCAAATCAAGGGGGAGATTGAAAAGCAACACTACCTGTTTTTCAGTAATAAAAATAATCTCTATAACTGTAAGAAGTAAGAAAATAATTATTACAACGACATTAATAAGGGCACTTCTGAAATGTGTATGTGTTTGGACTGAGATGTTTAAATTGTGTTTCAAATTTATGTTGTTTATGGCTCTAAACTTGTAAAATGATGAAAAATAGTATTTCTCTTTAGTAGGAGTGGGTGGTGTTATCTATTAACATAAGTTTGAAGTCACACAGTAACATTTAAAGTCTATTTATAAGTGAAAGACTAACAGGCAGATGAGTGAATATAGGTCAGAGAAGGGAATTACAGAGAATGGGAATAACACCACCTCTGGCTACATGGGCTGGTAAGACACCACTGCTGCTGGGGGGAAAAGGATCAGAAAAATCACCTGGTGTCTAAGTAAACTGTGGATTCTTGCAGCAGAACAAAATACCAAACATTATGACTCTGCTTCACAGCACTGTGGACTCCCTGAGAAGCTTTGTGTTTCATCTCAGAAGCAGACATAGGGTACTTATTATTCAAATAGCTACCACTTATCGTTGATAATGCTTTCAAGGCATACCTGACTGAACTGTAAAAACCCCATCTGGTCAAGTGCTGTTTTAATATGCACAGACCCTGGCTTGCAAACCACCATAGATTGTTTCCATTAACTACAATTTAACTGTCAAGATTTAATTAAGAAATACATCAGAGCTTTTGGCATAAACAGGATAGTCAGGGGTGTTGGACAAGTGGGCTCTGTGTCATGGCAGGGGCTTAAAAATTTGTGCAGTGACAGAGTTGTCTTCCTGATAGTGAACAGGGGTGGGATTCCTTAAAAAAGCCACGAAACCCCAAAGTATCCACCTTGCATATAATGGACATGATAGTTCTACATTGTTCTCATCACTGTCAGCCACGTTATGTCATTGGTTTTTGATTGTATCAGCCTGCATATTGCAGTCCTGAAAATCCTGGGAAAAGGACACATTTTATGGCACTGTAAAATCATCACTTTTTTGTACACTTTTGTGCTATTATACAAAGATTATTACATTCCATGAAAAAACAGGTTTAATCTGAAATACGATGAAGGTTTTTTTTTTGTACAAGCAAGCTGTCTGGCAGACAGCAGGAGATAAAGAAAATGTTTATTTTTAAATTGTAGTGATTTAAAGTATGTATAAATGTGCATATACGTACAAGTATTATTTTAAAAACTAAAAAACTACTAAAGCTGACATAGACGTCAGTTTTAAATAAAATTTGGAAATAGTGAATCCTGAAGGACAGCTAGACATCATTCACGGACACAAACTAATATAAATTAAGAAATGTTTCTGCTGTAAACCTCATGTGTTAAAACTAATCAGTATTTACCATATTATCTCTGGATATAATAAGGATGATGCATTATCTGTTTCAGTAATGCAAAGTTAATTTTAGCTGTCAAAAGGCTGGAGTCAAAGACCTATAAAAGAATATCTTCCCTGACTGAAATCTTCCCTGACTGAAATCTAGAGGGAATTTTTGAGTTGTTTCTGTTCCATTACTTCTGAATAAATTGTTTTGAAGCAAATAATGAATCCACCTAAGTGCTAGTCTTCTGATCTGGTCCAAAAATTTCTAAAAGCTTTCTCAAGAAAGCTCTTATTTGTTGCTTTTGAAGTATAACCAAGTAGGTGTGTGTTTTTCAGTGTTAAAATGCCTGTGTGAAGGTAGTCCAAGCAAGATTTTCAAAATTCAAGTTATCTTAAGTAAAATTGATATAGTTGTGACAGACTTGTTTAAAATTTTAAATATGTATTTATGTATATTTTGCAGGGCTGTAACTGTATTGGCTGGTCCCAGGTGCTTATCACAGGGGAGGAGAATCCTAAGGTTGGATAAAGTTTATGAATTTTAATTTCTCTACTAAAGTGATTATTGGAAAGTAATTTAATTTAGAACTGTTTAGAGATGAAATGTGAAGGAAAAATCCTCTCCTGTAGTTTTTACACTCAGTAAAATGCATATTCAGTTTATGAGGCCCAAAGTAACTAATTTGTCCTTTAGTTATGCAAGATAAATTACAGAGAAATTCCACTGGAAGCAGTGGAACTACCTGCAAGCACATTTTCAGTAACAAAGGACGTGCCCTATTACAGAATTCGTGAGACACTGGCTATGACTTATTAAAACTGCAGTGTTCAGTGCAACACGATGCTGAAACAGTCAACAATAACAATAGATTGAAAACATGGATACAGATTGAAATCATGGATAAAGTTCCAACATTGTTATTGAACATGATGACTCTACATGTAACCTCCATCTCAGGAACTTCTAAGCTGTTTTGAGTAGGACTGTCCCGATGTGACTGTGTTTAGAGACTGTTGCAAAGGTCTGACCCAGTACCAGCACGGTTTTTGCGCCTTACTGAAAAAAAAACATGTGTAGTGACATGGAAGATTTTATTTCTGTGGGTTCATAACAGTGAAATATTAAGGATTTAACAGGGACAATGTTCATTTTAGTGTCGTGGGATTCTTGTATTCAGGCTGGAAAGCTTTTGCCAGATGGTTAATTGACTGAAAGAATGCTTTCAGCCCTGGAGAACCAGGCCGAAAAGTTTTCTTTTGCTCATAGATTTGTTCTGCAACAAACAAATAATGCGGCTTGGGATGGTGAAAGCAGCAACATTGTCTTAAGTGTGAAAATGAAAAGCATAGTTGCAGTCGAACTCAAAAGTTATCACCTGCAAGTTGTAATCACACAACTGCGACAAAAGTAGCAGCTTCCCGTTTAGCGATGGTTTCTGTGCTATGGTTGGCCAGAGGCCTCAGACATTCCCATCCATCAGCATCCACCATCACTGGTTTCACTTGTTTCTGCTTTAAACTTTGCCTTTCTTCAGTCGAGAATAAGTGAGAGCTCTGCTACAGCAGAGCTTATGCCACACTGAGGTATAGAAGCTGTCACTTAACATGAGTCATTTTGTGTGTGCATCTCCCGAGTGAATAACTGACAGTACAAGAGTCAGCAAGTTAGCCCAGCACTGCAAAGTACAAGAAGTCTGTAGTTAGCTTGACTTCCTTAGGTTTTTTTCTATATGCATTGGGTTTTCCTAGTTAGATCCTAAGATAAACTCAGGAACATGGATACTTCCCTATTTTCTACAAAATGATGACTTTTCCTTCTGTAGGATGAACTGTTAAAATTTGCCACTAGCTCTTTCTACCACTGAAGTATCTAAGATACCAAGAAATGTTCTTTCTGTATTTTGCAGATCAGAATGCCAATTTGTTTGAAACAGGCATGGCTATACTCTATGCTTCTGCTAGGCTGTGCACCTGCATGTTTACAACACGAGTGACTGTAATTCAGCCACCCAGAACTGGTAAGAGCAGCAAGGTGACAAAATCCCAAACACAAACTCTCACTTGGCCTTGCTCTCCCCTTCCAGAGGCTGCAAACAAAATGTAGAGGGCACAGGGTTCCTTCAAATCCATGCAAAGCTTTTTTCTTCTCTGCTTTCCAACAGGGACTGAAACTGGTTAGGTGCAAAGCTGCCATTCTTGATGGAAAAATGTTATTCATATCTCCTAGTGATTGTCTTTCAAAATCTGGGGAGGACAGATCATATGTGAGGACTACTATTTCATTTTCTCCAGGGACAATTTCCTAACAACTTGAAAAAGAACTTTGCCTTTCCTATGCATCCCTTGTATTTCTGGTCATTGCAATTGGAAAAATCCTTTGGAACTACTAATGTGGAAGGAGAAGAGAAGGCTGGAAAGGTTGGAAAACAGGTATCACTCTGGGAACTGAAGTCCAACAATGGTGGTCAAGGGTCTGAAGTGAAGCAAAAAAGAGAAACTACTCGAACAGGGACAGGGATTTTGCATGTGCAGTTTTGATCATGCTTATCGTACCAGCAACCGCTGATGTTTTCTGGTACTGCAGTTTAATGCAAATGCAGGCTGAAACCAGAGCTTGCTGTCAGCAAAGAAGGCTGTGCTGACCCATCCACATTTCAGACTCAAGTAAGGTTGTTCGTAGTCATGCTGTTTTCAAAGGGTTTGAAGACACGCTACTTAACCTGTTTCAAGTCGTTAGATATGACCCAAGGTCAGCTGGGTACAGGAACACATGCATGTTATGTATAGAATAAAACAGTTGCTTGCGGAAATATTTTTAGGGATGTGAGTTTACAACTGGAGGTGCGCTTGGCAGAAGGCAGATGTGAACTCTTAAACCCCTACGTGTGCGGACTTCAATTGCCTAGTGTAACTTCAGTTTCTGAAGGACTTTAGCTAAATTGTTACAATTTGTCTAGCTAAGCAGGACCACAATTATTTTTAAAACCAGTTTTTCCCAAACCTTCATTTTGCCTATTTATACTGAAAGCTCTTTAGCAAATGGACCATTTACTACTGTATGTTTGTTCAGTAGAAGATGGATTTCTAGGCGCTACTGCAATAACACAATTATGAACAAATAACCACTCCAGGCTAAATCTATACAGACCTTCATATTCATGCTTTTGGACCTTATATACAGTCACAGCTTATGCAGTGCAGCAATTAAGCAAGCTACTGGTTATACTCACTGAGTTACAGGGGCATGCTGACAGTCTGATCCTAGGTACAACATATGTCTCTAGCCTCCAAGCCATACAACTGTTTTATTCTTCTGAAACATAAATTGCAAGTGTCGAAGGTCATGGCTTATGTTTGTGTGTCTTAAAAGCAGCAAGGGAGAAAGACAAGAAAAAAGTCCAGAGACAGCAACATCTCTGCGCTTGTGAGCAAGAGCAGCAAAACTGTCCAGTCTTGTCCTTTCTTCTTATGGGTCAGTTCAAAATCCATCTTCCTGAGCCACATCTCAGCATCTGGCCATCAACGTTGTTGCCAAATGGTCAGTTTCTGTTATTTTAAATACTTGCCTGAATCCAAACCAGGTTTCTCAGGTGCTTCCTTATTTTATGTAATGGATCAGTACAATAACTGCTAATTACTAAACCCTAGAAATTCTTTTATGGAGACAAGGACCAAGGTAATTGAAAACATGCAGTTCAAATTTGGGTTTAATATCTCCTCCTGGTCAAACACAGCATTTTTGTATTTTAGGGTTGCCTTTTTGTAAGTTGCAATAACAAAATGTAGACTGCTTAATGATGCAGTTTGTCTTAATGTTAATTATATTTAAGCAGGCAATTTCTGATTTTGTGGGTTTTTTTCCTATCCTGCTGCTAGTGTTTTAGATACACATAAAGGGATAATGTGTGTGTTTGTCCAGTTTAGCAGTATACATATTTGTAATTTTTAAACAAATCCTGTTCCAAAGTGAAGGAAATACTGTACTTATAACTGACCTCAGAGAACTGGACGTTTGTTTGCCTAGTCAGGTAAATAGCAAGTCCCTCTGTGATCTTAACAAGTACAGAATTAAATCTACACTTCCAGCTTGGTGCAGGGATAAGCAGAGATCTGATTAAGACTGACTGAAAATTTCCATTTCAAAGCCCTGTTTTCAGGGCTGTTTTCTCTACTGTTCTCTACAATCGAAGATAATCTTAACCAGCTGGTTGACATCTTCAGTCTGCCTTGGTTTTTTTTAAGAGAAGGAAAAGAAGGAATTTCTTAATTTCCAGGAAATGTATGTTAGAAATTTTTCCAGGAGCCATTTTTCCAGAGGCAGACATAGAAAAGTTACATTGTTTTGCCAATGTAAAATGTCTGTGAATATTTTTCTTGACTGAGAAATTCTAGCAGATTTTTATGACCTTGACATTTGACATGGGATAACCTTGCTGGTGAAACTCATGGCCTTGACATCTTTGTGAAAGCTCAATTAAATTTGAGTTACTGGAAAAAAAAAAAAAATCGCAATGTGTACAGGCTTAGTACAGATTTACAGATTTTTGACCACTACATTCTGCAAAGAATACCAGTGCTAAGTTCCTGTTTACTCAGGAAAAATACAAGGTGGTGTAGTTTTATCCCATTTCCAGACCATCATCAGTCTCTTGGGTGCTCCATCATCTCTAGCATGTCGGCACTGTGACTCTGAAATATCCTGCTTTGTCAAACAACTCCTTACTAGCAGATTAATCTTTGCAAGCTGTTTTGGGTTACAGCCATATCAAGAAATCCTGCATTTAGAATAAGTAGTATTTTCAACTAGCTGACTTGCATTTTTCCTTTATAGAGATAATGATCTTTCTTTCCAAAGATGTGGAAGATCCTAGGGGAGAAATTTCTAATGATAGGCTAAATTAAAACCCAACATACTCTTTCAGGACAACACTCACATGCAAGCTTTGATTTTTATGTGTTATAGCCCTTAGCTGTTACGGAAGACAGGGCTTACAACAACAGGGACCCTTTTAAAAACTCCACAGCAAAGACTCTTAAAGCATGCAACAGCTATGACCCAGAAGAACCCATGGAAATTGCTACTTACCAAAATAAAGTTTACCAATTTTTCTTGAACAGATCATGCTACCTGTTCTCCTGCAGTGGGAAGATTGCAAAAGGTATTTGTATATGTTGATTTACTCTATGAATTTAAACCTTTTTTTTTTTTTTTTTCTTCATTATGTTTCTGGTAAACTACCATTCTTCCTGGAGTTACCCACTCCTACTAAGTGAGAAAATTTCATGTACCTGCTTATATAAAGGGAAATGAAACTCTCCAGTTTTCTAAATTTTCCAGCTACTCTCAGTGGGATTCATCTGACCTGCTTTAGGTGTCTGCCTAAGGTGGAAGCAACGTGATGCTTTTATCTGTGCTAGACAGGTACCCTTTGGCACCTTAGGCACTCTTTACGGGCAAAGGAGTGAAGTAAATACTGGGGTAAGATTGTGCTGACCTATATAGACCAGATGACTCGCACTATGAGTGACTCTTTCTCTCCATTACTGCAAAAGGAAGCCTGGAGTGATTGGTTCAGGTACAGATGTCTGTCTTTGGTCAGATGAATCCTACCCTAAATTTGCAGGTACTAAGTGTTAAAGCTTTGACTGAGAACAATAAGGGATGTGTGACAATATTCTGCCTGGAAATTTGTGTTACTGAGATATTCAGCAGAAATAGATTCTAATACAGCATCGTCCTGATATTTAGTACTCTAAGAATCCCACATTTTGGAAAGGGAAAGAGATGTGTCTTCTCTGAAGTAGATTGCAGTGCAACAGAAAAAACTTCATTACTATATTTTAGATCCTGAATAAAATCCCAAGTTTGAGTGTTTATCTGCTGAGCCTTTCAAAAGGAAATCTGCTGAGCTTTGCTGTACCAACCCTACCTGCAATAACAGAGCTTACTTTAGTTTTGCTAAACATGCTTACCTGATAACAACACTGTGTCCAAAACCGGACACAAACTTATAAAACATATTGTAGCTACCATCATTCTTAGAAACACATTTTAAAAGTCTGAACAATTTTTCCCCCAATGATTATAAATGTATGTGCTTTACTGAAATAGCAGTAACTTTCCTTCCCTTAGCTCAAGTGTAAATGACCCTGTTCATTTGTATCTAAAATTGTCCTCCCCAGGTCAGTAGAATTACAACTTGCATGATTTCAGCAGATAGAGTCTACTGCAGCTATAACCTAAAGTAGTAACATTTCTTGCAATACATGATAAAAGAAGCACTTGGCAAAGGTCAGCTTTTCAGATGTCTTGTAGAAATGTCATTAAGTACAGTCTTCTGATAGGTCCTCTTCTTCTGCTTGAGTGTCTGTACCAATTGTCTGGAATTTCTAATTGAAGTGCACCATCTCAGTGACTTTGTTAACTTCAATTTAGAAGGTTCCAGTATAATTAAAATAACCTCAGAGTCAAATTCAGCAGGTAGGAATTTTGATAAAAGTCTTTGAATGAACTCTATTGTATGAAAGTAAAACAATTTTTGAATTATCATCAGTTGTTCTGACTGTAGGCTGCTAAGATTTGAGTGAAGGTCAGGGAAAGTCCTAAATATTTGAACAAAAAGCCCTGCTAAAGCTATTATTTTATATAAATGGGGGCAAATACTATGCCAAAATGAAACCCTTCTGTAAGCAAGGCCTATCTGCATTTCAGTTTTCCATTTAAATCCTAACTTTTGTCTACAATGATGACTCCTTGTTAAGCTGTCGAAAGACTAGGTCAGTGCATATGTTAAAAGAGTGCAGGTACAGAGATCAGAGAAGAAACCAGATGGCCAAAAAGTTGGAAAGAGCTCTAGTTCAGTGCTGAGAAAAAAGCATACCGACTAGCGTTGTTGCTGTCTACAAACTCCAGAAATGGTTTTAGTTGAGCCATCTTCAAATAGGGAAATTCTAATATTTATGTGGTGACTTTCTGTATGAACATCTATGTAGCTAGTTTTCAGTTGACAGACTGCTATAAAACAAAAAGGTGGACAGCAGGCAAGTGGTGACAGTGGTCAAATACAAAAATCAGTTAAAAAAAAAAAATCTGCATATTAGATATGTGAATCGGTTACATAGTGAGATGATAAACTTACGTCTCTGTCTTGCTGGAGGTACTTGTACAGGGAAGCTAAGCATGTCATGACGAGGTTTCAGAGCATACTTGCTCTATTTACATGGGCAGCAATATGTGATCTTGATAGGCTGGCACTTAAAATCTGCATTATGTTCCCCTCTGAGAAGGACTAAGGTATCAGAGAGTCTTCCTGCATATTTTAGAAGAATCTGTGAGCCCAAATGATCTTCTGACTTCATACACATTCAGGATGCATTATTGCGGATCGCAGCCTTACAGAGATCAGCACAACCTCTGCAGCACTGCACAGGTCTCTAGATTGAGGTGGCTGCCAGGAAATCTGGAGCACATGTCATAGGAGGAGCGGCTGAGGGAACTGGGGTTGTTTAGTCTGGAGAAGAGGAGGCTGAGGGGAGACCTCATTGCCCTCTACAACTCCCTGAAAGGAGGTTGCAGAGAGCTGGGGATGAGTCTCCTTAACCAAGTAACAAGCAATAGGACAAGAGGGAATGGCCTCAAGTTGCACCAGGGAAGGTTTAGACTAGATGTTAGGAAGTATTTCTTTACAGAACGGGTTGTGGGGCTTTGGAATGGGCTGCCCAGGGAGGTGGTGGAGTCCCCATCCCTGGAGGTGTTTAAGAATAGGATCGACATAGCTTTGAGGGATACAGTATAGTTGGGAACTGTCAGTGCTGGGTTAACGGTTGGACTGGATGATCTTCAAGGTCCTTTCCAACCTAGGTGATTCTGTGATTCTGTGAGATTGAGCAGTAAAGAATATACCAGCTCTGAAGAGCTAAGGGTTGAGTTACATAGAGCACTGTGGGGGCTAAACTTTATGGCATATTCTCAGCTGATGTACAGATGAACTTGTACCATGGGAGTTTGCTGGTTAGCATGAGCCTCCAGGATGCTCAGCCACTGTTTGGTAAACTTCACGATTTTCAGTAAACTGCAGTCAGTTGCTTTGTACTGAGTTGAGAAAAAAACCCCTGCAAGATCCAAAACTAAAAGTAATACCAAATATAATTTGGAGAGCTTAGTGTCTGATGTGTGTCCCAGTGAAGGCGTTATTTAGCAGGCATTCTTAGCCTAAGTGATACTGAGTACCCCATAAGATCACAAAGAAAATAAGTTCAGAGTATGTTCAAAGACAAATAGATGGTAAATATTTATGTGGATTACAAAAGAGAAAGTGGCATAATATAAGCCTACCAGATGTTGAAAGACACTAGTGCTTAATGCATTGGAGAAAAGGTGAAAGAATAGTTTGTCCTTTTGGAATACTGTTGCAGCAATGTGTTCCAAGGACAGAGACTTCACAAACTAACTGTTGTCCATTGAACTAGCTTCAGTCTCGACCTTATTGAGGTATATGAAATATATTAATAGTCTACAAATATGATGGTAATTTAAATGATAAATGTTGATAAGTACTTTTCTCCTTCTTGCCTAAGCTTTACTCAAAGTCTTCCATTAAAATATATAATTGAGTATCTAGACAGTTGCATTTTGATTTGCATCTCTTGTGAAAACAATATATCTTTTAGATCAGACTTTCGTGCATTACTTTTAATAATAATGTTTTAAATTAAAAGACTGCTTCCATCAGAATAATGAAGCAAGATAGCCAAGAAAATAGCTATGTGCCTGAGCACAGAAATTCATTAAAGTAAGAAAAATCCATGAAACAGTGATGATAATGAGAAAAGTATTGAGCCTCAAAGTCAACAATACTGAAAGCAGAGACTGCATTTAGGGCCTATTGCATGGGAGCGGCTGTTTCACTCTTTTCAGAGATCTTTCTCTTTTTTTAAAATTCTGAGAAATCAAAGAAAATTATGGCAACTCTGTTACTTTTACATTGCCAAAGGCATAAGGGATTTTACTAGCACAAACACTGGGCCTGATAGTGCTATAAGGAATAGTCCTTTATTTTACTTACATGAGTATTAGTATGAATTATTTCTCTTCTTCGAATACTAAGAAACATAAAATTATTTAATAATGATGAATACCACTGCTTGAAGAAGCAATTTAATGTAATCAAGATGCTCTTTCTAATTTCCCTCCCGATTTCTAGAGTGGCAGATAGTATATGTGTTACTTATATTTATCTTAGACATAAGTTTATTGGCATAAGTTTATAGACATAAGTTTTAAAAAAGGCTTTAGAAAGCCTTTTTAAAAAAATAAAATATTTGAAAAGGTGCTGTCTTCGTCATTAAAATATTTTTACCTTCCCCAGAATATAAGGAAGTCACATAGCAAGTGCTAATGAGACACATACTTGCCTTTCAGTTGCATTCCCTTTTCCTCCTTTCCTTATGGTATTTCTTTTCTTCAGCAAGACAAGCCACTATTAAACAAAAAGTGGCCCTAAATTAACAGTAGTACCCATCTGATACTTCTCTGCGTCCCTGCCTGTCTGCTGAGCTGTGCTGCTGCTATTGATGGGCTGTGGGAAGTCAAGAATACAGAGAGGGTTTACGGGAGGAGCTGACACTCTGCATACATACAGCCAGAGACAAGTTTTATAGTTCTGATATCTGACTCCATTGACTCCTGTGACTATTCAAAGACAAAAGGTTCTGCCTGGGACAGAGCAACCCTTTGCTGCTGGGGCACAGATGGTATCAAAGTGTTTTATATGACAGAAATGGTTACAAAATGTTCGGTGCACTAAAGTGTGCTGTCAAGACCTGTTTTCTTTAAGCTGCCAGTCTGTCATTGTCTTTTGGAAACTAGCATGCAGCCAGCAAACCCATTTCCATCAAAAAAAGAAAAAAAAAAAATCTGTGTTTATACTTCCATTTTCTCCTACTGGGTGATTTCTCTCTATAATGTCACCTCAGGTACTGTAGGAGAATTAATGAATAGCAAAAATTTCTCTTGTACTAAATACAAAACAGTAAATAGTAAGAAAGAAAGTAGGTTTTAAAAATGGTAGGAGAAAAGCAGAGAGAAGCTTTCAAACCAAACAGTTCCCGCACCTGAATCTGATGAATTTACCACATACAGTATAGAACATCCTTTTCTGTATTATGGGCACAGCTGTGCTGAGAGGCATTAAGCCCCTACCTGCAGTTGGCTCAGACACTGCTAACTGTCATAGCTGAACCCAAGTATGGACCAGAGCACATGTTTTGTGCAGCCTAGCACACAACTCACAGGCTAAAACTCTGGTAGAGACAAAGACCATCATCTACCTTGCTGTTTTCCTGAAACCTTGACAGTTATTCTGACTTGCTATGTAAGTCTCATTACAGAAATTTCTCCTGATTTACAATGCATACTTTAATCCCCTATTTAAAAGCTAAAGTAGGCAGCAATGGGGTGAGGTCGTAGACTGGAAGAGCTCCCGTTTAGCATGTACCTCCAGTACCTGGTTCATACATCCTCTAATTTGGCAGTTGGAGGAATTCCTGGCCAAGGTAAAATCCAGCTTCGGAAGTATAAAATTGTACAAGTTTGGTAACTTTGTGTGCCTTTCTGTATGTGTTCTTTGTGGCAGCACGAAAGGCTTATAAAGGTTGAAACTGGCCTGTATTCTGACCTATTTTTCACTAAAATCTGTATGTTTCATTAAGATTACTGTGAAACAATTATTTTCATGAACTTTGCAATTACCCAATGACGCTTCTTAATTGTTCTGTTACTACAAGCACAGCAACCTTATCCTTGTCTCTCAGTGTGAACAAGAATTTTAAAGTGCACCTTGCTGGATCTTTCAGACGCCAAGACTGGACATAATCCTGAGATGCTAGGACTGAACTCGTGTAGATGTAAGAGTATAAGGAGCGTGGAACATGTGGAAACATCACCCTTGAGGGTGTGTTTCTTTCTCTAGCAGAAATGTAATGAGATTAAATACCGCAGAAAGAATATCTTTGGATGTTGAACGGTGGCATGTTTCTCTACTCCCATACGCAATTTTCAGGTCTGCTTATGAGCAATCATACTTCATCTGCATTTGCTCCAGCAACAGCCTACTGAAGATTTTAATTTGATTCTTGTTACTTTATTATCCAGATGTCTCAATATTAAATGACAGTTTTGTCTCCTGATACTGTTGCAGGAAGTTTTACCCTTCTGTTTTTAAATATTTTTGTATTCAAGCCAGTTTTAAGTGCCTTATGAATTGTTATCATTAAGACGTTGTATTTGAATCACTATGGGAAACAAGGATTTGGGGATTTCACCTTTGTTGTCAAAAATCTACAATTATGTGCTATGGGAAAAGTCACTTTCCAAAACTGCACACAGCAAAAACAGAAATAAAAACAAGCATGCAGTTGCATGAAAGGACCACAGGCCAAAACGAGACAAATCTTCTCACAAAATATCTTTGTGATGAGCTAATATCAAAAGATTGTAGGTTCAGCTAGGCACAGAGAAATTTGGTTAAGCAAAGTAATGAGTGCTGCTGTGCTTTTCATCTTCAAAATGTCTTACAAAGGTTAAGTCTTTAAAATGTATCTGTGAAATGAAGCATTATATTGCCACCATTGGTTTTTTTCCCCCCAGCTGAAGTGGATGTGGAGATTTTAAATGTCCAAGGCTGTGGAGAATGTTGGCCAGATCTAGGACTGCAGACTAAGCTTCTCCTGCAGTGCCTGAACTTCACAGACTGTGCTGGACATTCTTCATTTATTCAGTCGTCCCTCCATCAGCCGCTGCCCTCCTTTTCTCAGACCAATTCTCCTTTTTGACATCTTTTCCCTGGCAGCTCTGCAGCTTTCCATTGCACTGTGTATATTCAGATTGCCCAGTTAAGCCTGCAATAACCCTGTAGGTCAACCCTCACCTGACTATGTTTGCACCCTCTATTACTCTAGGCTTTTCACAGTGCAGAGTTTTCTCTCATCCTGCACTACTTTACAGAAAGGTCAATCTCATAGAGCTCAGCAAAACTCTCTATTCAATGTGCTTTGCAGAACCCCTATGGAAGACCCAACTAAATGAAACTGAGCATCTTTAAATTAGGTATATCACTCATAAATGCACATCTAGAACCTCTGTGTATGAGGGTAGAAAGCAACTCACCATCTCCTGTGTTTGGAATAGCCTTGAAAAAGCTTCCTCTGTGCCAGGAAGCCTGGGGATTGGACTGGAATTAGGAATTAAATCACCCTTAGCAACACCAGATACTGCCAAAAACCTGCGAGAAAGCAAAAAATCATCAATATAGACTCTGTAAGCGACAATGAAAGATCCCTACTTCTGGGGAAGGAAAAGATCTTTCAGAAGGCCTAAACTGTAATTTGTAGGATCTCTTCAGCTAGCCGAGGATGATTCTTTAAAAGCTTGGAGGCCAGCATCAGAAAAAGCCCACAGAGTTCATGTAAGAACATAGCTGGTAATGTCTGAAATTTTTTATAACAGGCTAATGACCAGCAAAAACCTTGCAGGATTTGACACTCAAGAAATTGGCTCCACTTGAGGAACTCAAGAATTCCGTGGACTTTTCTGAAACTAAATGGTCAGTAAAAGGAAAAGGAGGAGGAAACCTGTGCTGTTTAGCGAAGCTAGTAGTTTTAGTGTATCTCATGCTATTAGCACTGGAGTGCATCTGTGAGGTGCTATAGTGAACTCCTAGTGACTGCAGCGGGAGCCCAAGGCACTTGGCATTTTGCAGCATTACCTCATGTTGTTAAGCCAAGGACATAAATGTGCCAGAGTATGTGCTCTTTGAATTGCAAGGCATTGTTTCTTGCTTTATCAAAATATTAAAGATTTTTCTTCCCCAGTTACCACTGTGTCACAGTAAGCAACTGCCTAAAAAATAAATGTATCTCAAAAGAGTATGCACTGTGAAAAAAAGAAATATAGCATTCTACCAAGAATAGGCTGATTTAAATTTAAATATATATTCTTTAAGTGGCTAATGTGCTTAAAATGTGGAAAATTAGATATCGAAGGCAGTTTTTGTTTCAAAGCAGAAGAGCAGTCAGTAAGAAAAATGAACAAAAACAAGACAAAGTGATGAAATTAGGAAAGCTCATTGAATTTCTGGAAAAAAGGATAAAAACTAATAATTTTTCACACATTATTGAATAACATGGTAATTTATCCAGAATATAATTATACTAACATTTGACTGTGACTTGGTACCAGATGAGTTCTTACAGCTCAAAGCTGTCTAGGGCAGGTTTTTTTTGGTTACAGACTTATTTGCTGTACCATCTACTTGACATTACGGCTAGGCTAGGATAGTCAGTGATGTGTTTTTTTGAGGTTGCCAGCGCCACTTTGGGAAGTTCAGGTTTTGTTATTGCTAAAGGAAGGGCAAAGGGAGGCACCCAGCAAATCACGAGTTGTAACATCAGTCCTGTATGTGTTGAACAAATCTGAAAAAGTAAAAGCTGTTAATACTTTTGTACCCATGCCACTGGTAGATGTGAGACTTACATTTTTCAAAAATTAGTCTCCTGCTCAGTACAGAGCATTAACCTTCAAAATGTAACTTATTGGCAGTAATAATAAAGTTTAAATAGTAAAATGAGTGCCCATGCTCTCTCTTTCCCTGCCCTCCTTTGCAATGCAGATTTCTCTATCTCTCGGCAAGGACAGAAGGTAGAGTGACCAGCATGACCTACTACGGGAATATGCAGCACTCAGGACATGAATAATGATGTACTTAGCTGTATCTCGTTAAGCATCCAACAGATGATCAGCAACAGCTGATCAAGGCAGAGGTACAATAGCACTCTTGTCTGGTTTTGCTTGGAAGTTGTTAGTGTAACTGTTGTCTGCATCCTTCTCTCTCAACATGTGCTATCCAATGTGGCAAAACTATGTGCTGTGTGAGAAAGCAAGAGTGCACGAGAGCCAGGATAATTTTCCATCTTAAGGGGTGGAGGGAGGGGAAGCTGGCTTTAGTTCCTCTTTGAGATCTGGTGCACTATGTTTCATTCCAAAATAAGAAATTATAGGTATCAGAATGTCTAGGTAGCACCTACACACCTCAGAGACTTTGTTTGGCTTTTCTAGACATGTAAGAAGGCTCTATTTCTTGACAAACTCGAGGTCCTTTTCATACATGTCTATTCTTTTCCATCCTCCTTTCCTTCCACCTTCCGAACCTTCACAATTTCATCCTCATCTCCACTGTGTTTGCAAGCACCTGGCTCTTTGCACTCAGGCCCTTCCTAATTGTGCTCCTTTTTTCTCTCCTGGCCCTCTAATGCAAAAAGGAATATTTCTGAAATGTGTGTGCTTATATAGTCAAGAATTTCACTGTTGGCATGCCATCCAGTGACTTCATTCTTGTCCAAATAGGGAGAGAGTGTCCTCTGAAGGGGATCTGGAGGCCACCTGGGTGCTTAGATCACCATTTGCACCTTGTTATCTATCTTGGAGTGCTGCCAGGCATTCCTGTGCAGGCAGATTTGCAAGCTGCCTACAAACTGTTGTGAAGATCTTGTCTGGATGGGAAGGGGGATGGATGTGGAAGTCCTTGTTGATGATATAGCAGGATGGATGTAGCTGTTTTACCTCCCATCATTTTCAACTTAATTAAAAAGTAAGTACCCTGGACCTAGAGGTTCAGCATAGGAACTGAACAGATGTCTCCAAGGAGAATCCTACATAGCCAGCAGGTAAAGTTCATATGGAATTATGTCTTCTTTTAGCTTTCTAAGAACAGTCACAAAAACCAGGTAATGTTTAATCTGTAACTGAAGCTGTTTTTAGAATTATTATTCCTATAAACTGAGAACGAAGAAGACGACATTACAGAACTACAGAAATAAGGACTTTTGGAACCATTGATAAGTAATTTACAACCAGGGTAATTTTTGTTATGGCAGAACATCCCCAGGTAAAGGGAAAAGTTAGGAAATTGCCCAAAATCCTATGAACTCACTGATTTGTTTAATAAACAGAACCCAAGCTGTTAACAGATGAATGAGGTTGTTTTGTACATATGAGGACTTAATATTTCGAAACATAAACAAACCTCTCTTTACCCAATATAAAATTATGTCACATCTGCTCAGAATCCCAATAAGTTCAGTTTATGTGTGGCAGCAACTACCTTCACGAAGGTAGTCCAGCAGAAGTAATTCTGGATCTGCCTCCATCTCTGAAGCACATTTATTGGTTCCGTCACTTCTCAAGCCTCAGAGTTCTCCCGCTTCAAGTCTGAATATTTATTATGTCAGGTTGAAGTCTCCCAGTAACCAAAAACCAGAACTATTCCAGCCCTCCTTTCCTAGCAAAGACATTGATATTATGAGGTCTTGTGGAAAACAATGGAAAAAGTCTTGTGAAATGTGTGGAATACGAGGGCAAGCTTTTTTGTGGTTAAAAATAGTATCTTCAATAATTCCATGACAAGACTAAAAGTGACTTTCTTACTGTGTGGAGGATGCTAAATACGGCTTTTTAAATGGTATCTTGTGCTAAGATAATTATGAGAAAAAACAGCTTTAAATGAATCTGACAGCTGTTTAAAAGCTCAACTGGCAGCACCATTTGCTACAGTGCAGAAGACCTAGGTTCAGAATCACACACAAATTTTTGTCTTCTCAAAAGCCATCAGGAACCGGAGGTGGCATAAAGAAAATGACAGCCTTACTGCAAAGGCAAACAGAAATCTATCTGTGATCTTGAGCTGAGTTTGTGTTTCCTGTATAAAAGGGGCAAGGAGTTAGAAGCAGATAATACTTCCCAGAATGGCTTGATGTCCATAGTTGGATGAGAATTCTCTTTTTCTCTAAATTTACAGTGGCTGCATTGGATGTGCCAGAAAATGATGGATCTGTACAGTCCTATAAATCCCAAACACATGTGTACTATAGCTTTTCAAAAATAACTTACAAAACGGCCTTCCAAGGAGAAGAAAAGTCCACAATAACAACAGCACACTGACAGTGCAATAAAGAGGAATTTGTTATTCTGACTGCAGGGGTTGACAATGACCAGAGGGCAAATGCATAACATAGGAAGGAAAAGCCTATGCTCAAATGTCAAAAAATCCCTGCCAAAAATGAAAGAAAAAGAAATATGCTCAAAATGTCTTTACTCTGTATAGGCATAATAATAGTAATAAAAAAGATAATTTATCCAAGCACAATAAATATTTCTGAGCTTGAAGCTGAGGATGCAGCATTATATAATATCATCTGTGTATAAATAAATTATTTTAAATTATTATTATATTATTATTATTATAAATTAATTGCCATGAAATTAAAAGAAATCTTTGCCATCTAATGGTGAAGAAGCTGGCAGTAAAAATGAAAATGAACATTAAGTGAAGGGTTAAATATGTAGGATGGTTGTCTTTGTAAGTAATTTTTGTTGACAATTTTTAAGCTACCATTCAATTCTAGAAACAAATCTGATTATTATCATTATTTCTTTTATTACCTAAAGAGCATAATATCTACTCACAAGTACGACTACTTCTGTATGAAATTAATTTTGCAGGCATAAATTGCACCCTCAAACAAGATCTCAATCCCACAAAAGAACAGCAATAAATTGAAAGCCCAGTTGTTTTTCTGAAGTTATTTAGTTCTAAACAAACCTTCCTATGCAGTCTGGCTGCTTTTTATTTTCATCTCTTCCTTCTTTGTTATTGAGTGCTTTTGTAAGAAAGAAGGATTTTTGTTGTGAGTTTTTCTTCCCCTGATATTTCCCATACGAAGTTACAATCCTCTGATAGCTTGTATGAAGAGGATTAGAACATGTCATCACTAATTGCAGATGAGGATTTAAAGCAGGGATGGGCAGAAGCAGCAGAAAGATGAGGTTGCCAGACCTGTCTTGATTCAGACCGTGTGGATGCTTTGCCTCTACCTCTGCTGCTCCAGGAAGATAGCCTGGCTTCCACATCTGTCCTCATCTTATAGCAAGGGAAAATTGGTTTTTGTTGAACATGATGAAAGACTAATTTTTCTGCCCAAAGACTGATTTCATTATTGTACATTGTTCCTAAAGAACCATCTCTACCATGAGGACTACACAAAATTATTTGGTTCATAAAAGCACAAGAGAAGGAGCAGTTGCAAACAGAAATCACTTCTAAACTCCAAAAAATGACAGATTTTAATTGTGGGATTATCGCTTCCTCCTCCACAATTTTTTTGTTGTTTCTGTTAGACTGTAAGCTTTTGAGTACTGTCACTGTATCTTCACATATACCATAAAAGTCCTTCCTGTGAGTGTGGAAATTGTAATGGTAACATACGCAAGCCCTAACCATCTGCAAACATTACTGTTACTTAATGTCAACAACGGGTAGCAATTTGACTAATAAGTTTAAGGAGTTACATAACTTAAGTAGCAATTGAGCAACATTATGTCAGCATGCATTTCCCCCTCTTTTGCTTCAGGACGAGTCAATTATGAAACACAAATCAAAGTAACGGGTACACATTTTTAACAATTTAGGGTCGCAGGCATTGATTAACCATAACTGAGGGAACTTTCTCTCATGAAGATAAATGTTATATCATAAAGAACATAAAAGCTCCCATGTGAGGCCGTGGACTACTGGGAAGGACACTTTGCATTAGCCCTAACATTCTTTGATGGGTTGAAGTCTAAGGAGATAAGACAAAGCAGGCAAGGCTAAGTAGTCAGTTTCTTTGCACTTCTCTGTATGGATCGTTCCTCAGTAAATTGCGTAAGTAAAGGAAAGAAGTTAACATAAATGGCCCTTAATCTGCTTTTAAAAAATATTCTTTTCTTTCAAAGCCTACTTTCTTCAGGTCTTACAAAAAGATAAAAAAGTGGCTCAGCAGTTTCAAAAAATGGCAAAACTGAGCCAGAGGGAATTTAATTATCTTCAGTCATCTAATGAAAACTATACAGTTTTGTCAATTTTCAGGACTTACCTGTCAAACCTTGACAGATCAGGAAGCTGAAAAGGACAGTTTCTTGATTAAGACTGAAAAAGAGCTTGAATTTAATTTTCAAGGAGAAAGGATGTTTTTTAATTAATAAGGATAAGGAACTATGCAGTAAAACGACCTCCTTGTCTAACCTATCAACAACGTTGTAACCAGAGTTATATCTCTCTGTCCCTCCCATGCCAAATTCTGGTCTTTCATTTTGGGAGATGAAGACATTTTTTCCTAAGTCATTTGAAAAACAACCTGTGATTTAGTTAAGGAAAGAATTAAATGCCTCAGTCTCCTCAGAATTAAAGGAAAATAACAGTTGTGGTAAATAGACTTGTTGATGCAACAGGCTGGTTCTTGGTCACCTGAACTCATGATGTACACCAGTACATCTCTGTGAAAGCTGTGTTAGTAAAATGACTTAGTTTTTTTGTCACTTAATCACTTAATCAGAGCACTTTTAGTCAGGAAAAGAAGGGATTAACAGAGGACAGGGCCTAGGATTTTAGAATTTATATGCCATTTCTTGACTGGTGTAACAGGTAGACTAAGTATGTTGAATCTCTCCAGAGCAATATCTTAAATATCAAAAGAGCATATCTTCAAAGCAAGTAGCATTTTAGACTTATGTAATACTCTTTTACCAAAGTGATCACATAGCTCAAACTTTCTTGAAAAGGTGACTCTGTTTTAATCTATAGCTGCTGGTGATTCAGGGCTTAATATAGACAAAGTTCTTGGAAAAAGAAAGGAAATCTTGCTGTAAACTTTATCAGTAGCTTGGCAACTGGTTGGGAGACAGCTTTTCTGTTGGTTCATCGTTACTATCAGAGTTTAGGGTACTAGACACCACAGCAGTTTACAGAAACCTGCTCAGATTATTTAACTCCATTCTTCCCGATGCAGGTGCTGCTGTCCAAATAGCTCTTGGGGAAAAATTCCTGTGCGGGGCATAGAAATGGTGATGGATATAGATGGGGCCCGCTAAAGGTACTGATTATATTGTTTTTTCAGAGAAGGCAAATAAACAGCCCATAGACCTTGCATAAATGGTCTCGAGAAGTATTTCTATTATTTTTCACTGGTTTGGATTGCTTTCTTTTTAAGTAATTTTGGAAGACAAATGGCTTTAGCCAGCCTGGGCGTGGAATATTTCCATTGTTTCTTGATCTGTTTTTCATCAGTGCTGTGTTGGCATTGGAGTAAACATCGAGAGCTGTTGCCAGGGAGGCGCAGGGGGGAGTACGCGAGCAGGATGCGGCCAGAGTGGAAGCTCCCCCTCAGCCAAAGCAATTTCTCACCAGAGTTTCCTCAACATTGCAAGAATGTACCAGAAAGAATCACCTCTTCAACTTATACAGCTTAACAGAAAATGGATATTTAAAAGGGCAAGTACCATTGTAAAAGGAAGGTAAGATATGATGTGGGCAATCTAAGAATCTCAACTTCTACTCAATATTTTCAAAATTGACTAGCGTTTGTGGGGCCCTAAGAATACAGCTCCAAAGGATTCCACTTCCAGAGCTACCTTTTGAAACCAATTTATTTAATGGTGATGTGCAGTCAAAGAATTGCTCTCCATTCTGCTAAATTACATTTTGTTTCAGGACTCCAATTTGAAGCTATATCCAAAAGCTGCATCAGTTTAGAAAAATTAGCCAGTAGTCTGGCTGAGCTTACATCTCAAGCACATTTTTATATGCAGTGATAAATCACTTTTTAACTTTCTGCACAAAGAGCATTTTCTTGTTGATGTATTTGAGAACATTGTAGAGAGGTTTGTAATTAAATAAGGAAAAAGTAGGACTTCTTTTGTAAAGAAATTAATTTTTAATGCTATTGAATCATGGAATTTTGAAAATACCATGCATTGGTTATTTTTGCTTTGTACCTGAAAGCTGCCCAAAGGTAATTGTGTTTCTCTCTAAAAGACAGCGAAGTGAGAAATAGCCAGCTTGCTTTTACACTGAGGATAGAAAATTTATTGCACAGGGGGACTGCAGATTTAGGTAAAGATGTCTGGATTTTGCCTGAATTAAAATACATTCAAGGACAAGCTTTGCAAGGTCTTTTACCTAATCGTATACTAAACCACATCCTTCTATCCATTAAAAGTGCCTGTGCTTCATAGTATGGTTTACTTTAAAAAATGACGTGTTAGAGCTCAGAAAACATGCAGTTGAGCATCTAGTGCCAAATATATAAAATGCCCTCCTCTTCCTTATCCTCCTCCATGCCAGGGTGGCCAGCTTAGTGTTCTGCCTGTTTTTGATTAAAGATGAGGTACAAATCTGATCAGGCATGGTAATTACTATATTCCAGTGTAAGTCACAGACTATTGCTGCTGTTATTTATTCTCAGATAACAACAGTCATCCCCCAACCTCCAACTACAGGCTGCAAATTCGTAATGGTTAGCCTTTTGCTGTGAGTAAAAACCACATTATTTCTCCTTTGCTCCAGTTGCTGTGGGCCACCTCTCCTGTGACAGCTGAGATAGCTGTGCTATCTGTTGTCCATTCTCTGTGGAAAGATATGAAATTTTTCAATGCTCTCTTTCACTATGGATCAGAAACCAGATAACTATTTAATGTTAAGGATGGTCACTTGCACCTCATCCAGTTTCTCCCTGCTTAAATAAACGTGCACACACACACACACACACACACTCATCAGATCAGTCTCTCTAAAGAAATTTTCTTTTTTCCTTCTTAGAGTAAGTGGGGGTATCTGTGCACGCTTCAGCCTATCTTGGCAAATTCCAAGAAAAAATGGATGGTTGACCAATTTATTGATTAATGTCTTTTCTGAAGATTTTCCCCACTGTGAAGAAAGCTAGGTTTACTTCATTTTATACAAAAACAGAGGCTATTATGGAATTAAAGTCTACACATAAGCTAAAAAGCCCCAAACAGTCCCCGGCCTCCCAACTTTTTCTCCTAGAGCTGTTTAATGTAGGAAAAAGTTGACTGCACAAAGCTACTCCATCATGAACTAGTGAGTCACTGCTTCCAATCTGTACTTCTTAGGTTCAGGCTGACACATTTGCAGCTGAACTTTTTAGGCTTGCCAGTTCTCTGGAGCAGATGTATATTACAGAAAAGTTGGGAATTTCAAGATATATCTCATCAATTTACCATGTATAACACATCTGAGAAACTGAGCATCTAACAATAAGGAAGGGAGAAGTGGGAGGGAGGGAGAGACTGATTGGACTACAAGACTTGCAGAAATGCTTTCACCTTGTTAGAAACTTTTACGACCTAAAACTTATTAATATTTAAATATCTGCCTTAAAGAAGCTACATGCTATAAGTAGTTACAATGGGTTAAAGTCTTTTTTTAAAGAAGAGAGTAAATCTGTTGATTTGTTAATGGAAGAATCCACACAATCTGTCACAAAGTGGTAGATGTTCTTCAAAGTAGACAAATACAACGCTAATGACATGACTTTTCCTGCCATATCTTACTAATGAATAAAACATTAGGTAAGCAAGAAGAGGTCAAAGAAGGACAAAAGGCTTGAGTGAGGCATGCATTTTCAGTGGAGGGGGTAGAGGTAGCAAAGCTACCATAATTAACCATAACTGAAACAGGATTTTTCACTCCTTTCCAGCACACAGAAAACAAATTTTTCATTGTCATCAGCATCGCTTTACATTACAAATAGCAGGAATGTACAGGTAACAGGAAAATCAGTCTTCAAAATCTGAATGTTTTAAAATGGAAAAAATGCAATTGACTTTAAGTACATGGTGTTCATGCAGAAGATTAGCTAAATCAATTTTATACTAAAAATATCTAAGTGCCCATGGAGCATTCTGTTTGGGAGTAAGAGAATATTTTCTTTTATATTTTTATGAGAATTCTATTGCACTTACTCCACCATAAATTTTCCACTATTGTTTATACACAGTTCAAGAATTTGAAGCCAAGACCTGATGCTGCAAAATTTCAGATAAAAGCTGTCAGGTAAGAGGGCAATATGCAGAACACCTCAGAGTTTCATATTCAGATTCCCACAGAGAAAAAAACATATTTAAAAAATGATGTATAATGAAAAAGCAAAGAAGTGTTTAATCTAATTATTTTCGTCTCTTAAAACTCAGGCTCATACCCTCCCCCTTGGCTTCTGAAGACACAACTGCTTACTTGTCAATCATGAGTAATGCTTCCCTTTCTTGAAAACCTTTCCCCCACCTCTTAAAATAGTTTCACTGTTGGAGCATGGCACTACTTAAGCCAGAAGTAATAAAGTCTAAGCAAAAGTCACATTATCCTGACTGGAGAGTTAAGGATGGACTGCAAGCCTGGCTAGTCAGGAGGAAAATAGCAGTCTTACAATAGCAAATCCCCTAAGCAAGAAAATTTAAGCAGGAATGATCCTAGGGTTTTAAGACAGGCCTTATTGTTTGAAGCCTCTTTTAGCCAATGTGGCACCTGTCAAGGCTTGGACACCTAGCTGTGTTTTCAGAAATGTGTGACCTGATAGTTGCTGTCACTGTATCTCGCCTCATGTGATGCAAAGGAGGTCTGACACTGGCCCCAGGGTTGTTCCTGTTAAGACTGAGACTGCTTTGTGACTGCTCCTAGTACATGGTGTCATCTCCATCTCTGACAGCATCTGATCTGCTTGTGGGGACTGTAAAACAAATCAGACCAGCCAAAATGCACCCATGGCAGTCCTTATTTGCCTAGGAAGGAGTGAGGTGAGCCAGGGTCCTCCCCTATCTTCCTGGGCTTGTTCTTGAGCTACTTCACCAGAGCAAGAGGGACAGCAAAGAGAGCAGAGTGATGCAGCAGATGGAAGAGTGCCATGCAGAGGGATCCTGCTAGCTCTCAGCTTAATCATAACCTTCAGGTCATGGAGGATTCTACAACACAAGAGTTTGGCTGAGGAATGGTGAAGATGAGACAAAGGGCTAATAACTAGCCCTTGACTGCTACGTGTGTTGCTGAGGATGTGGTTAATGCTAGTATTGGGTTTATGACTTGTGCCTAGAGAGCTCGAGGAAGTAGGTTCATTCCTAAATACTGCAGAACCCACATGGATAGATGAAGGCTCGTGCCAGGGAGGGTTTATGCTGTGGGAAAGGTCTCTGACTGGTTAGTGCCTCGGTTAGTACTGGAGACAGTAACACCCGAGAGAGAATATGCTCAAGGTTTGTCAGTGGTGGAGACAAAGTTGAAATCTTTGACCCAAGGATAAAGGTCAGGTCTGGCTGAGAAATGGGAGCGCAAGGCAGAGGGAAGGATAGTGGTGGGGTAGTGAGGAAGGTGTGGTGGGGAGACTCACATTTGCTGCTCTGGCTGTTGCACAGGAAGTAGGAGAGAGGACAGGGACTCTCTGCACACTGCGACTCTGCACTGCTGTGTCAGCCAAATGGGCTTTACGGAGCTCCGGCACTGGCAGACTTGGAAGCTGAGCACATAACTTGTAATGCCAACTTAGTGAATGCCTACAGCTGATGCTGATCTGAAGATTTAGATTTATTACTGATTGCTGCAGGACCTTTGGGACTTCTGCTGACAAAATCCACTGGTGCATGGGTACTTTCGCAGGAGGAAGATGTCACTGCACTCTGATTTAGTCTGTACTTCAGGCAAGGACTGCAGTTAAGGAGCTTGGCAACAGGGTTTCAACAGTTATGTTTATTTTTGCCTCCTAACAGGATTGCATGGCAGGTTAAGGAAAGGGTCGATGATAAAATAGAGCAGCTGGTTCCAGCTATGCAGGAAGGGTTGGGAGGAGGGTAGGTGCAAGCAGGGGTGAATGCTGGATGTTGCCAGTAAAAGCAGTTTCCAAGGGAGGCTGCTAGGAGTGGGGAGAGAAAAAAATGAATGAAAGAACAGTGAGGGAGAAAAGTGTGAGGGAAGAGGCAAAAGCCAGATGCAGTTTCCTAGGGCTTCTCTTTTAATCTCTGTCCTCCTTCCTGTCTTCAGGGTACACCCTGACTTAAAGCACACCCTCTCAAAATCTGAGCACACTACAAGCTACAGCTTTCCATTATGTTTACAGTAAAAGATCTGATACCTGTTTATGTGACCTGGCCACCTTTAACATCTTGAGATCACTTCAGACTCTTTCTCGTGCACTTCTTAGCAGAAGACAAGACACAGCTGACCTTTTACCTTTTTTTTTTTTTTTTTAATTGAGGGGCATTTTAAGTAAATGCTTTGATATTGTGTGTCCTCAAATCTCTGGATAGTGGTCCTCATCATTCACAAGAACATGAATAATGTGTTAAAGAAGTATCCAGCTACTATAGATCATAAAGAAAATGTGTAAAGGGCTATTACATGTATATATCTATATCTATGCATAGTTTTGGATATAAGTGAAGGATTGAAGTACCAAGAGTAGCCAGCTCTCAACAAAAGCAGAGTTGCTTCTGGCTTGAACAAAAGGAGAAGGAAGATTCTGACTGTGCGGGTGACATGATATTGTAACATGAAAACTAATTAAGGAAAGAACAGAATTTAAATAACATTTGGATGCAACAGCAGGAAACAGAAGGAACAGGTGTTCAGCAAGATTTCTTTTGACTGTTTAACCTCTTAATTAATGCTAAAACCCAAACTCTGTCAGACTTTGGCTTTACCTAATTTCTGTAGTTGTACTTTCGCTGTTTCATTCCTCAGAGCATTTATTCTGCTGTTCATTTGTCTCTAGGGATCCGGGCCTCTGCCTCTAAGTACTTTAGATCTCCATTGTATGTGTGACTTTCTCTTCAGGAGTCAACAGGATTACATGGATGTGAATAAGACCCAGAATTTGTTACCCTGCTCTGCAGGTTCACTAGGGCATCTGCAGGAGAGACCTCCTTACGAAGCTGGATGAAATTTGTTGCTGAAAACCTAGAAACCAGGAAAGGCATTTCTTTGTGATCATTGTAAAATATAAAAGCATAAATAAGTGTTTTCTAATGTTTCAGGTAGTGGTATAGTCTGGAGGGATATCTGTTAATAGAATAGGTCTTTCACTGCTGACACTCTGCTCGGTGACTGGGACTGCATAATACTGAAGTGGCTTTACATCTTCAAAGAAGTTCTTGGTTTAAATGACCTTTTAGCAAAAAGCTCTTTCTCTCTAGCATTTTATATTTTGTTTCACACTGTTTCTTGAATTTAGCAAGTGGAAAGAAACTAAAGTGACATATGTTTTAGGTCACCTTTTAATGACATGAGTGTTTACTTTATCATGATTTTAAAAAGTTTATTCCTGAATTTCTTTGAAGGGTTCAGTGTCTGAAGAGAAGAAATTATTATAAGACTATCTCTGTAAAAGCATGTTTTCTTTATGATGGGGTTTCAACAACTCTGGACAATAGACAGAATCAGCATTTGATGTCAGATTTTGCCCTCGTGAATCCCCCTACTGTCCTGCTACACCCATTTAGACCTCTTCATGGCAGGGACTTTTGCATATGCATCGCTAAATCTTTAGGCTTGTTTTCACAAACTTATCCCATTAGCTGCTGCTTCTTTTTGTTCTTATTATTCTTCCCTCTCCTATTCCTCATTGCTTTCCACCCAGTGTGCAGCCCAGCCTGCTGGCTGATGTTCTTCTTCCAACAAATGAGTGTTTTTGACACTAGAATCTTTTTACTTCCTCCTCTTCTTCTTTTCCATTTTGCATAATTAGTTTTTTTTCTGTGCATGCTGTTCAAACCTCCTTAATAATCTCACTCTTCTCAAATAAACTGGTTCATCTTCTCACCCTATTCCAATATATGTATATATGAGACCTGACTATCTCCTGTACCTTGCTCTCCCCTCCCTGACCTGCCTTTCAATCCAGAGAAGGGTTAGACTTGTTGTCAGGACACTGAGTGCATCAGCACGCTCTGCAACCTCTCGCTTCATGGGGTTTGTCTGGCTGGGCTCAGGGCTGTTGCATTTGTTATCAGCTCTTTTTTTCTTGCTGGATGTTAGCTCCAGAACTGCTGGTGGCTCGAATTCCCCTAACAAACGTTCTGCATAATCTCTTTCCCTATTGTTACCATCGATTATGATCTGTAGACATTTCATTCTCATTTTCCAATTCCTCTTTTTTAAATTTTTTTTTTCTGATGGCAATGCACCAAGAACACACTTGCAGTGTGTAGGGACTATGCTGATCTCCAGGATGTGGCTGCTGAAAGGAGAAGGAACAATTCAGAGCTGAAGAGCCCATCACTAGGTATACCTCACTCACAACTTCCATCAGATTCCCTTGCCTGAACACATTTTGTGATCTTAAAGTCAAAAATGACCAGCCACATATGGAAGCAGGAGATCTGTTGGGAGCATGGTCCAAATCTTTACAGTGGCTTGTCTAAAACAAGTGTTTTGGGCTCCATTGATAAACTCCCAGGAAGTATGAAAAAAAACCAGGTTGAATGTATCTGCAGATACAAGAGACTACATGTGTGGGTCCTGATAGCTTCCTACCTAGCAGGGTGGTTTTGAGATGCTTAGATGTGATGCAACCCATTGAGCAGACAGACCTCATGTTACACCATTTCTCACTCTAGAGAGTTGCTTCCTGTATGACACTTCATCTTTTATGATCTTAATTAACACTAATTGGTATATGATTGCCTCTAAATATACTATTTTATGAGGAAAACTAATCTCTGATGTTACAGGGATTAGTATTGGTGAGAAATCACAATGTACTACAGCCCTGTGGAAATAATTAAATAGATCACTTTCCTCTGTTTTGATTTGTGTGTATCTATCTATATATTGTTTTCCTTGATAGGTTATATTGTAACTCCCACACCTGGAACTTCCACCACATATTTTAAACCATTTCAGAAGTAAAGCATGGCTAGAGGAGATCACACTTCTGGAAACTGTAATGAAAACCCACTATTAAATAAGGGATATGGATTTCTTTTTTTCTTTTTTTTTTTTTTTTTTTTTTCCCCAGTCTGCTTTCAATCAGCATACTAATTCTGCTCTTATGTAGATTTCACTCCTGCATTTATATGGCAGAGTGGTTTTATTTTTGGTCTGTTCCTGTTTTGAGAAGGAATCCACCTGCATACATCCCCAAGATTCCCTTTCTCTTTCAGCAAGTATTGTGATTACATAAAACTAAAAGCAGAGATCTTAGATCTTAGTAAACAAAACCAGAGGCATGCATTAATCTTTAAAGTTGGCTATGACACTGAACTCCCAATTCACATATTATTTTTGTCAGCAGCGTGTCCAAACCACCAAGACTATTCTTGAAAATCACAGCTGTGTTATCTACAATAACTGAACTACAGGAAAGCTGCAGTTAGGTCATACTGCCTTGTCACTGCAGATGAAACAAATGACAATAGTTAGCATTACTGCCTATTGATTTTGCAGCATGTTTTGTTCAGTAAAAACAATTCTAATGATTAATAGCATCATAAAATATATGCTGAATGCCTTCCCTACTTGTCTGCATGGTTAGGTCAGGTGAGAAGCATGATGGTGTACATCAGCCCCAGCTGAATCAATTTGGTCCCTGTTTATGGTGGGCAAGTGCAGAGAAAGATGATGGAATGGGCTGGGAGGGGGGAGCTCAGAGAACTGGTTGAGGCCAGGTGGGTTTTGGAGGCCTCCTGGGGAAGGGGAAGTTTCTAAAATGAAGCAGGGGAGATGCTAAGGCCAGCAAGCATCCTTCCAGTGGAGAGGAAGAAATGCTCTGGGCTCTCTCTGTACAGTAAGTATTTGAATATGTTGTTATAAGTAGGAAGAGGCTAGTGTCTGGATTTAACTGTTGTCAGCCAATGCTGCTGGTCAAGGGGGAGGTGTTAAAATTAGACTCTGGGCTGGAAGAGTATTAGGAAATTGATTTAGGCATTTTACTGTGTTTTAGCAATCTAATTCTCAGAGTAAGTTTTATAGGGCTTGCTGCCAATTATTTCAAACAGAGCTTGAAAAATGCTCCTGCCTAAGGTAAATACTATCAGCTTCAGAAGAACTCAACTGCTGGTTCAGAGCACTTATATAAACATATGTTCCACATCTACAATTACTTGTTTTACAGAATTAAATTTCTTTTAAGTGCTATTAATGGTTTAGAAGGCTTATACCAGCCTTCTGCCTGCACAGGCTATTTGACCGCAGGTGTCTGATTTAGGAGGCCTGCAAAACATCTAATTTGCATGTTTGCAAGCAGTCCAGGAACAAATTGCTGATAATGCTGTTACAAACAGTCTCTATGTGATAAAATGACAGAGGCTGTGGACAAATATGAGTACTGTAAATGCCCTAAGTACTTGCAGTAGTAGCTAATACGATGTGAGAAATGTCCGGAGGTCCAAAAAATTGTGTCTCATGTTAAAGGTAAGGGACTGCTTTTTTTTTTTTTTTTTAGCTCATCTTTTTGCTTTACTTGCTTGGGCTGAGGTGGTTTGTCTTAGCCTGAGGGAAGTGGAGAGGAGTTGCTGCCCTAGCCCCGGGAACTGAATGTTGCCAGGCAAGCTGGCACATGCTACCTGCAGCCAATTGATGGGGCAATAAATTAGCTGAATGCTGAAAGACACTCGAGACTTAATCTCACAGGATTCAGAAGAAGGAGAATAAGAACTCAGAAAACAAATGATGTGTCATAGGCAAAAAGAACTTTCTTGCTCTTGGCAGCTAACCTAAAGAAATTCCGAGGTAGAGGTTTAATACAGTATAGGTGTCATGCAAGTAAATTTTTTTGGCTGTATAACTGCACCAGTAATTCAAGGACCTGTAGCATAGACTCGGCTTTCTGTCTGCAGCAGTTCTTAGGTATAGAAAACCCTGCATAAAGTGACTGAACTCTGTTTTAAAACAGTGTGAGTTCCATGTCCCAGCTGCTTTGTCTGGAAGGTTGATCCTGAGTTTCATGCTGATAAGCATGAAATCACTTTATTTTTTTCCTTTCTTTTTCCAACTTCCAGTTTCAGTTCACTACCAGTTTTTATTTACTTGAACTTTCACTGATATTATCTTTGAAACAGATCTTCTCTTACTGTCCTATTTTTGCCCCCACTTAACTTTGTTTAGTAAGACAAAAGCGTCCAAGCTTTTGTAACTTCTCTGCTGAGTAATTCATTCCTTTAATCATCTTTCTATTCTTCCTCTGCACCCTTTCTAGCTTACATTATTTTTTTCAGAATGGAAATGACCAGAAAAGTAGTCCACATAGTGTCTCAGTGAAGCTCTTCAAAAGGACAGTTTTTTCTTTCTCTTCCAAAACTATCTTGCCTAAAGCACCTTAAAATGTCACTAGCTTTTTCTACACCTGTATCACACTAACACCTCACAGCCATATGCTGATTGACCAGTGCATCCTGATTTTCCTCCTTTTAGCAATCTCCAGTACATAATCTCCATGGAAATAGTAAGAACTTCTTGGTTTTGATCCCTAATCTCCTATACTGTAAAATGCCTTCTCATTTTTATCATGAGACCATGTTACTGCCTATTGGCATAGACACCCAAGAGCTCCAGTCATATTGGGCAGCATTCTACAAGGTCATATCTAAGGAAAAAAACCATAAATCTCCTTCATCGATCAAATTAAACCATCCAAACTTTCCCAAGCCACATATAAAGCCTAAAATGTGACCCAGAATATGAAATGCTAAGAACATGGTTCATGCAGGTTGGTGGTCTTGGTTACAACAGTCTGGCAAGCCCTGACATGGTTTCAGTTGTCATATGCACTGTTTCAGATTAAAGTTATAAATAAAGCAAAATAGGCAAAACTAAGATATTTGAAGTTGGACACAAGTATTCAGACTTACAAAACTTTTATGTATTTAAAATGTGTAACAGCCAAAACAAACCAATTTTGAATACAGTAGAAATACTATAAAATAAGGTGAATGGATTCTTATCATATGGACATAATTTGATCACTGATGTTTATTTCGAGTAGATACTTTCAAAAAGAAGACACTAGTTAAAAGAACCCCTCCAAGTTGCCATGCTAGTGGATGATCTCAGAGTTTTACTATAGCTTTGTAGTAAAATGTTCCAGACTTTATCCTGTCTATAACTAGAATATTTATCAGGTAATCCTTTTAGTTATGAGAGGAAGGAGTTAAATGTACAAATGGAATGGCACAGTCAAACAAAATACATTTAATTGCAAAAACTTGAAGTTATTTGCAATGTTTAGACTATTTCTAACCAAACAAAAGCCGCTATTCTGTTCCCCAATAGCGACAAATTACAAAAAATTACAATCCATGCCTCCCACAAACCTCAATCTGATAAACTTGCAGGGGCCAAACATAAATCTTTACTTTCTCAAGGAATATCGAACTGCGAGGGATGCTGAAAAGGTTGTGGGACGGAGGAGGCAGGGGAAGATGGAGGGAAGGGCAGATGACGTTCTCTCCTTGTCAAGATGCACAAAAGTGAAGCAGCCCAATTCTACACCAAAAGCTTTAGAAAAGGATTGTCATTACATCTGACATGTCACCAAAGCAGAACTTGGCAACGAAAGAAGAGATTCAAACAGAGTCCGAATATAGAGATGTGAGTTCTAATGATAACTTTTTGCTCCTTCAGAAGATCTATGCCATCTACTTTCCTCAGTATTTCTGTAGTGAAAGGCACTAATGATACTCAGGAATCTTAGCCATGCTAAAGACAATGTTTGCAAAGTGTTTTGATGATTAAAAATAGCACCAACTAAACAACATCACTGCTGCCACTGGGACATGTAGATGATAATAGGAGGAGGTGGGCAGCTACGTGTACCAGGCAAACAGAGCCTTGTGAAGAAAAGATTATCTAAAAATTTAAGAATTCTACCAAAGCATTACAAATTCAAATTCACAGAAAGCTAGAGAATAAATTGCTACATACAAAATTCATATCTGAAGTGCTGAAACAAAATGCTTATACTGAAAAGCAATGCTGTGCAGGAATTGTTTGGTGTGTCAAGAATTTCTGATACGATTATTTGAAGGGGTAATAAGCAAAGACTATTTGCTCAATAACGAGGCAGCAAAGCAATCAAGATATGGGATCTGACCAATATCAAATGTCAGAAATCTCTTATTTAAAAGCTATCATAGCAGCAATATCATCTTTCTTGTAGTATGTCATATATGCATCTTGGTTAATGAACAGCTAATTAATCTTGTAAGGCTAGAAGCTAAAAAAATCACAGACAGCAGCATGGGTGAGCAATCTTTAGATCTGTAAGAGAATACATGGCAAAATTAAAAGTTTTCAGATCCACAGACAGCCAGACATCCTTTATGATCAGCATAGAGTTTATCTCTCATATTATGCTTCCCTGAAATGAGCTTTTGGTTTCTTTTTTTTTTTTTTTAAGTGTTTAGGATGAATAAAACTTCTGTGAATCAGCTATAAAGATCTCTATCCTGCTTTCAGTGTCCTGGGACATCTCCATTTGTGACTGAGAATATTTTTACTGTAAGAGAGCCCATTTACTTGGGGAATTTAACACAGCATTTCAAGTGACACAATACTGAGAGGAGCATGATTTTTTTAAACAACTTTAATCCATCCATTTAAAATAAGCAGTTTCTGCTTCTAATGATATTAAATTCAGCAGTGTGGTCTGAAAAATTCTAGGGAAGAGATTAATTTCGTTAAATGTAGACACATAGAATCATTTAGGTTGGAAAAGACCCTTAAGATTGAGTCCGACCATAAACCTAACACAGCCAAGTCCACCATTAAACCATGTCTCTAAGTCCCACATTTACCTGTCTTTTAAACACCTCCAGAGATGGTGACTCAAGCACTTTCCTGGCAGCCCGTTCCAGTGTTTGATAACCCTCTCAGTGAAGAAATTTCTCCTAATATCCAATCTAAACCTCCCCTGGCACAACTTGAGGCCATTCCCTCTCATCCTATCACTTGTTACTTGGGAAAAGAGACTGACACCCACCTCACTACAACCTCCTTGCAGGTAGTTGTGGAAAGCAATAAGGTCTCCTCTGAGCCACTTTTTCTCCAGGCTAAACGATCTCAGTTTGCTCAGCCACTCTTCATAAGACTTGTGCTCTAGACCCTTCACTGGCTTTGTTGCTCTTTGGATGTATGTAATGCACACATCTGTAAACTATGGGGTTGTTTTTACATTCCATTTATATTCAATAGCTCTTTTAGGGTGCAGTGCTTTACATCTGAAAATAAAATGTCCAAAACAGATGACAGAACTTGCATTCTGTCTTTTTCTCTTCGATGGCTACAAAGAGAGTATAGGATGACCTGCTCAGACATGGGTTTCTACGTCACATATGAAAATTTTGTCTCAAGCAATGACACCAACTGATACAACTTTATAAAAGAAATAGATTTATAGAAAAGATATAGAAAAGAATATAGAAAAGATACAGCTGATGAATCTTTTGTATGAATATCTGGCTGGGCTGAAAATAGACTACGATAAATCCAGTGTGCTTTAAAGTAATACTACTTGGCAAATCTCACTTACTAAACTAGGGTTTTTTTCTACTGAGAATGTGGGGATAGGGCAATTTCTTTATAATGAACTTAAGCATGTAGTCCAGAACCCACCTGGAAGTGGAGGTGCTAGGTAGCTCATATTGTTTGCATGTCCTTAGCCTGAAACCTCCTGCAGGAGTCAAATAGCTGAGGTTCTACCTTTGGGTCAGTTAGACATTCACATCTCTGACCAGAGAGTACAGACCTGTGCTCAGCAGCAGCTCTTCATGACAATCAAGAGCCACTAGAAAGTAAGTCTATTAGGGAGCCTTTATCTCTTCCAGAAGTCTTCAGTTGCTGTAACTTGCTGTAGTTTCCACAGTGCTGAAAAACATGCATTCCCTAATAATACATCTTTTTTGAAGGTGTATGTTAAACTGGAATACAGAATATACATTATTTAGTTAGTCTATGTCTCAAGCTAGCACTTTAAAAACAGGATATAGACCTTTCTGGAGCTGTGCACAGTACTCAAAGGACTGTACCAAAACTGAAACTACCATGAGTTAACAACTATGGGTTTATCATCTTGCAAATTTAATTTCTAAATGAGAACAAGAGAACTTAAACTCAGCTTTCAGGTCTCTAAGGGCTTGTATCTTTGTTCCCTATTCTTTCTTTTCCCTGTTCATCTATTGAAGGGGGAAAAGACCAGAAGAGTAGAAGTCATTTGGATGTGTTAACACTTCTACCATTGCTATTAGAGCTACTGTAGCTGGAAAATAAAGCAAAAGAAACATACATCTTAAATTCCTCCAGCTGGAATACTGAATTTTCTGACTCCATGTTCTTCCTGAGTGGTACACATTACTTTTATTAGCACAATATTAAAACAAAACAAAAAACCACAGAACCACTTTTGATTGCAAGTTTGAAACGTTAGCCCTGCTTATATTTCTCTTTTTCTATACTGAAGATTAGGACAAGTATAAGACCAATTACAATCACAGGACCCAAGAAGTGAATGAAACAGTGCTACGTGCCACCTGTGATAAACCAAAAGTGAAAAAGTATAAAGAATATTGCTTTCCCCTCACAAGAATCTTGCAATTTGTTTTTCCACCTCATAACAGTAGAAATGGTGCACAGGCTAGATGATTTAACAGCTAATAAATAGTGAATATGTCCAAACTACTCAGTAGAAATAAAAGGTTAGATCAAGTTCTCACTTGGTTTTTGTAGTTGTACATCCAAAAAATGCCTACACTTGCGGTAACAATTTGTGTAGGGAAGTCATAGTATTTAAAATACCAATGGAAATTCAAATATTCTATTCTGTAATTGTGCTAAAATTCATGCTTTAGGCAATGCCATGAGAGAAACATAAGCTACTGGTGTGCATCAAAATGAAAACTTTAGGACTTTTATTTATGCATGTTGATGCACTGTATTAATGTGTTATGTGCATCTAAAACCAAAAATTGACTTATCTTCCTCTTTGAATACGTGAGGCTAAGCGGAGCAGAGAAAGCTCTGCCACAGGGGGCAGGAGAGTTCCCTTGTGGTTTTGTGGGGTTAGACATAAAGGATGGGGCTTGCTATGGGTATGGCCTCTGTGCTTGAGGCAGTCCTAGCACCACCCCAGCAAGCCCTGCGTACTTGTGCCACCCCTCAGCATGGCACCCTAAACCCCACACTGGTGTGATTTTGGCATTCTGAACTGCAGAGCCACACAGAAAAATCACGTCTTGGTGTGCTGTATGGAAGGGAGTCATCCCAAAGCCCTGTGCCTCGTGGCCTCATGGTCAGAAGTTGTCCCTGACCCTGAAGCAACCTTGGTTGAGCCTGCTCTGAAGTGTTAGTCCCTGAGAAGTTTGAACATGAGTCAGCTTGCACCCACTGGCTTGCATGGTTCACCAAAAGACTCATTGGCCTGTGTCCTGCTGGTGCCACAGGCATTCTCTCTCTTCTTCCTCAAATAAAAGAGGTGCTGTCTTTGCTGTGGTCTTCCTCTCTCTGCCTCCAAGTGAAGAGTAAACCTGTGCGAGGGGTGATGGGGTAAAGAGAGGATAGTATTTATGTATTCATCTCCTGTTGCACCTCCTCTTTTTACTGCTTGGGCGTAGAAGACAAGCTAATTCCCTGTATCTCCTCCTTTCTCTGCATTTTTTTTTCCTTCTTGCCCCTAGGCTGTAGGGAACTGGGAATCAGGGGACTAAGCTTCCTCTTTAGGCTGCCGCTTCAAATCCAGCCCAGGCTAACAATGGCTGTGTAAAATTATTTTTTCCCAGATTTCAGTGGATCAGGTGCTGTACCTCAAAAAAGATTGATAGCACTGCTAGAAGTATTAGCAGATAACCCAAAGACTGAAGTCTTGACATCCCCAGAGATCTCATTGAAGATCTGAGCTGAATCATAGACAACGTATATCATACACAACACCACCACCTCAATGGCCCTTCCTTAAAGGTTTTGTTATTGACCATTTATCTCAGAGTTGGACACACAGATGGCACTAATCACCCCCGATGTATAGAGCAGTATAAATGTCATGTTCAAATAATGTATTACAAGAAATAACACACAAGTTTCCCACAAAGTTCAGTCACTTTGTACTAAAATTGATGTATTCATTTATTAATATTTAATGTTTCTGCTGTGTGAGCTCCAGTAATAGTTTTCTGTAGGCAATTTGTCTTTTATTTACAAGCACATATAATTGTATTCGACAGTAGGAACATAAAAATATTTGCAGATAAATTTTACTCAAAAAAAAATCTCTGCAATTTAAAAATATTCACGGATGTTGAAGAATATATTTTAAATGTTAAGTAAAGAGCAGTTAAACATTTTTCAAACTGCCCCATCTGACACAGCTGTAAATAACAATCTCTCTGCTTTAAACAGTCCTCTGTTGACTATGTTAGCAAATGTTAGGATTATTTGCTATTAACTGACAATTTCATATTTGAGTACGTTTATAAAGTTCTGCAGTGTTGACACTAGTACATATATCATTTCTTGCAAATCGGTATAATGCTGAAAGAATCTTTGTGCAAACATATTTAAAGCTCTTCATCTTTGTGTCTGAAGATGTTGATAGGGATGGAGTTAGAGATGTTTATCACCATCTTTACTTTGAACCCCTTTACTGCAAAAAGGCAACAAGCTGAAAAATTCATGCATCTGGAGAACTAGGGAAGACGGTTTCATCTGCCACTGAAAGCAATCACTTAGGTATAAAGGACTGGCTGACTTCTGGATGTGAGTGGGTACAGCACAGATGTCTCGCTGATAGTAAGTGTTGCATAGTGGTCTTTTATCAAAGCAGAATTTATGGGTGTTTCCTCTCTACTAGACCAATGGTGCGTAATACGATTCTAATGATTATTATGAAAAGCAGATAGTAGTACAATAAAAGTAAATATTGATTACAGGTACCAGTGTATGTTACCCTGTATGAATAAAGAAAAGCGGGGAGATTAGTTCACTCCTGTTGATGAGTACTTGAATATTGACATAAGACAGGCAGGGATTCCCAACCTGTGTTCCAAATGAAAATCAACTTTTGCTTGGCCCATTGGTTTGGATATAAGGCAAATATCATATGGTAAAGTCTGTTTTATAAAATACATTTTAAATTCTTTAAGTAGCAGTTATCAGTTTGTTGCTTTCAATTTCCAAACTGTTTATTGTATCAGACAGAGAACACTCTATGTGTGTTTAGGCCATGCTATTATCTATGCACAATGCATATAAAACTTTCCAGCTTTCTAAGGCCAAATGCTGATGAAAACAAAAGTGGGACATTTAGCTACTAAAACATGCACTGTTTCTTAAAGAACAAAACTAAACTAATTGTCTAATTACCTCTTCCCAAGCCCTGAAAACTTATTTGTCCTGGAAATTTTTTTCAAGGGGTTGGGTAATGTGAAGTTGCCACAAGTGTAGAGCAAAGGGCAGAGTGAAATAAATGTGAAATACAGCAGCAGTCAGTCCCAGGTACTTCAAAAGCTGCACAGAGAAGAGACTTTATCTAACATCTCCCACTCCAATGTAAAATTACCGCCTACTCGGTATGTTATTTATGTGTATTCAAAGTCATAGCTACTAGCTTGCCTTTAAAGCTGATGTTTTAACTGGTTTTTTTTTTTGTTTGGTGTGCAAGCCCAGCAGAGATGTACTGACGATAAACCAGGTTCAACATTTTCTTGTATATTGGCATTGTTTGTTAAGTTCTGGTCTGCACTGGCTGTGCAAAAAATGCTGACGGGAAACAAAATGCTTGAGTGTCTGTGAATCAATTTGGCCAGAGGATTCTTCCTTAAAGGTAATTATACATGAGAAGAACTTTGCTTGACTGTCAGCTTGAGTTTGTAAAACTGGCAGATTGGGGAAAACAAAACAAATTTAACTTGCAAATAATGTATGCCTTACATGCAAATAACTGACAGACAACAATTTATAAAAGTTCCTGCCTGCTGCTTTTATGGCCACTTTGCAGGCAGTTCTATAATTTTGTGGAAGTAGAAAGCACTACCACCCTCTCCTGAAGGTTTCATTGTGATCAAGCTAAATCTGTTTAGCATGGGGAAGTCAGGTCCAGAACCCCTTCAAAGGCAACATAAAAAACCTGTTGATAAACAGCCTGTCCCTTCTGTGAAGCAGAAGTGCAGAAAAAACAGCTTTTATGGAAGTGTCTGTGAAGTAGCCAGATTTAAGATAGACTGGGGGTTTTGTTTTAAAGCAGATAAATATAAGAATTTTCTTCTTAAAGTTGAATCTTTTTCTTTTGAAAAAACTGGTCTTGCATAAGCAGGAGGAACTTCATAGGGAGATTGAAAAAACAAACAACAAAACCCTTGCCCAAAACCTAGTCCCCAAACTCTTCTCCATATGGGATCTAAGGGCAACAATGTTCTGGCATCCCTCCAGACCCCTTCCATGCTTCAGCTGGGAGAAAAGGGGAGCGGATTCTCCAGGGCTTCACACAATCCTCAGTTCTCTTGTTTCTCTCTTTAACTCTGGTTTGTAGGGGTGTTTCAAATACCTCAAACTGATGTTTTTGAGGATGAGAAAAAAGATGCTAGCAAATTTCATTTCTAGCTTTGAAAAAAAAGTCTGTCATTGCAGTTGAATTGCATAACTATATATCAATTGTTATAAAGGAAAAATGCATTAAGAAGATTCAATAGAAAAAGGAATTGGTTTTAGGGATAAATAAATACAGGTTAGCTATGAAATGTCTTTGTTCAATGACTGGGATATGGAGCACAACTGAAAAGCATATTTGTTCTACAGATTTTTTTGTGCTTTCAAGAATGGCATAAGTTAAGAGTTGACTAAAAGGAGAAATTACAGAATTGAAATTTATGATATATATATATGCAATTGCTACTTAATAAGATACATTCAGAAGTAGTGAAGATGTAATATGCACTGAAAATAGTAGACATGGAAGAAAATTGCATCACAAAAATGAATTAAATTGGATTTCAAGCCATCCATTACACAGCTGAAATGAACTTAGAAGGAGAAGATATGGCTTGGCATGCAAAATAATTATTTTAAATGGGTATATGCATTAAAAGGTTGTGTCAACATGCACACACGACTCCAGTGACCTTGTCTGGTAGGGGACGGGGAATTTTTCCTTCAGACTGCTGCAGGCTAATTGGCACTGCACTCCTGTTTTCCAATAATAGAATAGTTAACATTATTCTTTATTTGCAGAATCCTTTTTCTCTTAGACTATTGCAAGGCTTTTTAATAAGAAACCTTAGAGTATATTTGTGAAACGAGTCAGATATTTTAAATGGGTATGTTAAAGCAAATGTAAAAGGGATTTACCAAGGTGATGTGGCAGTGACAAAAAGCTGGCTGAAGTTCACAAACAAATATTCTTAAGTCTGGTTAAACCTGTGGAGGGAACATCCCATGTACTCCAAACCTGAAAAGCGTAAAGGTTATTATCTGAAAATACTTGTGCCTTCCTTTCTATTCTCATATTTCAGCACTGTCAATAGTTTGTTTTAGCTTTGAAAAACTTTGCATAAACTCTGTTAAAGTTTCAAAACAATGGATTGAGGGAACATACTTGGTTGCTTTTTCTTAAACACGTCTCTCATCCGGGCAGCATGGGTGCAGTAGATTACATGAGCAGTGGGTGAGCCATCTAGGGATTTCAACCACCGTTACAGCAGTCAGGGCTCGACTTTTCCATTTCCTCCCTCAGCACAAGGAACAACTGGCAGAACTAGAAAAGCCTGAGCTGTATCACCATGTCCGACAAAACCTTGCCTTGTGAGGGAATGCATGTACCCTGTTTGTTGCTGGAATGAGGTACGCCAAATGGATAATACTTAAGCTGACTGCAAGTAGTAACAAGGCAAAGGATTATTACTGAATGCTGGAATATTATCTAGTCAAATGTCTAGGAAACAGTGGAGGAATCACAGAGACTTGATTATAAAGAAACTTACAGAAAAAAAGACTAGGAATGGTCTCTCTTCTACCTGCCTCAGGCAAATTTATCACTAAATCCGTTTTCCAAATTGCTGTCTCCATTTCTAACTAGTTCTGTGCCAATTACTCTTGTTGGAAGATTGTTCCCAAACCTCATTGCGTTGAAGGTTAGAAATGTTTTTCTAACTTCATGATGTGTTCTCACATTGACATTACCCTTTAGCTAAAATATTATTTTCCCCTCACTGGTTTTTACTTCAATTATATGTTTGTAGATAGAACCCCTATCTTCATCTCGGCTGTTATTTTGGCAAGCTCAGTCAGTTTTTCAGCAACCCCTTTGCAAATGTATAGTCATTTAAGAATGGATTGACCCAGCAGAATTATTGAAAATACTAGTTACCGTACCTACTATTTTGCATGCCGTTCTTTCAGAATTTTGCTGTCACGATTATTTGGTCTCAAAAGACCAAATAAGCTCCTTAGCAAATTCCCTAACCTGATTCCCTTTAGCCATTCTGCCTTTTGTTCCATGCTCAACATCATCTCCTCTGATTGAAATGAGGCAGAGTATTTACTTAGTTTTTGGGCTGTACCTAGATTATCTTTAATCTCTGTCCCATACTTCCTGCATAGCAACTCCATTTTTCCCCCCTGTTTGTTTTAATATCCATTGCAAAGTCTAATTTTCACTGTATGTTGTCATTTCTTCATCTCTAACACTCAGCTTGCCTTGCTGCTCAGTACTTTCTTGTTGGTTCTGCATACCCAGCATCTGTTTTTGTTGCCACTGTTCATCCTACTGGGCAAGCCTATTTACACATTTAAAATAGCAATTAAGGATTTAAATGAGGAAAACACATTTCCTAAATGCAGTACTGCACGATGCTCACAACTTCCAGGTCAGGTTACTTTAGCAGCTTGTTTTTATTATCCTAAATGAAACTCTCATTAGACAGATGCAACCTTCCCTTTGCTCACTTAGCATTGCTTAGTATGTACCATTTTGCATTTATATGTTGGCTTCCAAGTTATGTTCTGGGTTAAATACTCATTTGTGTTATATAAAGATTTATGCAGCTTTATGTAGCTTCTGCATTCTCTCCTAAATGGTGATCAAATGAAACTTTTCTATTTATTCCATGGATGACATTTGTGAACTGAGTAGAAATGATGTGAAGTACTCTCTTTGGTAATTCAGGAGAAAAAACACAATGGTAACAGCAGTTTCCTCATGGTAGACATAATTTTTGATACGGTGGTGTAAAATGAACACTAAACAGAATTTTAGCAATAAACAAACTTTTATAAGCGTGACAGTAGATTAAGCTCTTATATATATTTATGCTATCACGTTTTCAAATCTACCTGTGTTTTGCTAATTTCTTCCTCATATTCTCTACCTGCTCCCACACTTCTAATAACAACTCCTTTAATGTTGCCTTTTGTTGCCTCCCATCATGTTTCTTTTTCATTTCCCTGAATTGCCTCTTTTCCCTATTGCTGTTTATTTTTAACTCCTACTTTCAAAGTAATTTCTTGCTTCACCTGACTGCCTTCATAACACTAAGCTGGTTTCACCTTGAATATTTTGCAACAGGCAACTCTGAGCACTGTAAGGTCTCCTGCCATCTCGGTGCTAGGGGAGGGGAAGCTGTCCTTTGCAGCATCTGTTGCCTAGCAATCTGTTTCTCAGGTGCCTTTAGCTGTACAGCATTGTGATCAGAGCTTAAAAGGCAAGTGCAAGGGAAAGTGAAAATGGGCTTGAAAAACACTGCAATCAAAGCACAGCACTTGCTGCAACATTTGTGATTTTTACATGACAGTGAAGAGACCCCAGCGATACTTTATGCCCTACATGCCATTATGTACAAAAGGCTTAACTCCTTTTGCGAAGTGCACTGCACTCCTTGGAAGACAGAAAGCAGTTGTTACCATCTAGCAGCTCTCCACTGGATGGTGTGGCATGACTCTGCCTGTTTAAGAGTCAAACTAATATCGCTCAGCCTTGATTTCTGTTTTTTACATCACCTTAGACATTTTCACTAACCATCAGGTGGCACACGTACCAGAGGCCAAGGAAGTAGCATGTGTCCTATAGGATAAAGTTGGTATAAGTGGGATGGAGTACCCTGAGAAGCTCTACTGTGTATCGTTCAGGTATGGTTCAGAGTCAAAGACCCAGGCATGGCTTTGCATGTAACTGCATCACAGTTTGAGCTGTTTCATGATATAGTGACTAGTCCATGCTGGGCCCTGCCAAAGATACGAAAGTTGCCCATACCTTGACACCAACCATATTGTGTTCAGGCTTAAAAAAGGCGTAAAACAAATCTTGTGTAATAAGGCTTTGTTAATATGGATGATGCCCAGGTTCTTGAGATGTCGGGCTAAATTTTATTTGCACCATGAAACCAACTAATACCATCACTGAACAAAGTTAGATGGAGTGATTAGTACCATTCATGACGTTAGAGGGAAAATGAAATTAATCATCCTTGCAAAACCAAACATCTCTCAGTGACATCATCTGAATGTGACTATCTAGATTAAGACAGTATGACCTCAGCCTAACGTAGCATTTTCCAAAATCATCTTTGTAGTTTGGGTATTTGGGTTGTATTGTCTTTCAGTGTGATTAAGAATTGAAATAATTTAGGCATTTATAGTGTTTTGTCTATGAAGTGACCCCTGAAGAGAAACATGAGTATGTACTCTGTTAGTAAAAATTTGTATTTTATGTGCGGTACATAAGAATCTAGGGATAAAGATAAGTAAGTCATCCTAAAGACAAAACTTCTCAGAAATCCAGAAAGGTTAGAGTACAATAGCTAAAAAAGATCTCTTGGTAATCTCTTGTTTTTCTTTAAGGTTCACAAAATAAAAGATTTCATCAGCCCGTCTCTCAAAAGCATAAGAGGGAAATGCGGTAGAAACAGATGATTTCACATTGCACTCAAAGTTTCTGTACCACTAGAGGGTTAAGCAGGTAAGTCCCTTTCCCAACTAAGCAGCTGCTGAGCAAGTCTCTTGACCTGATTTTGGAACTTCGGGATGACATATTCACACACATTTCACTTTGGCATATGAGCAAAAACCACACCCTGCTGTTTTTCCTGTTCCTGATACTTTCTCAGTTAGAAGATCATAGTTATTTGACATAATTTTATTTATTACATTTCATAAAAAATGCCAAGATTTCCAGGGGATGGGGTAATTAGTAGCATACTCACCCATCCCCATGATTCCCATATTTTCAGACTTTAGCCTTTCTGTAGTGCATCTGAGTTTCAAGTTTAAACTGATTATTTGCTACTAAGATAACCTTTTAATAATAAGCATATAAGAAGATGCTTTGTTGACTGGAGAATAGTAAATCAAAGGGTTGATTTGGAATGACCTTTTCTTTAACTTTCTCAGTTTGAAACAGCAGTTTTTCTCTCTGTGTTTCACATCTGATTTAAAGTTTTCTCAGACAGGTGTTTCCTTACATATGCTGTAAAAAAAAAAAGTGTAGGTCTTCACCAGAAAGGGAATGAATCTTCAGAAGTAACAGATATAGGACTTTTGTCTGAAGGTATTTTCCTTTGCAAGGCTGGTGAAGGGAAGGGGATAGAAATGAGATGGTGAGGGTGGAATTATTGTTGGACTGAGAATCCCACTGTACCTTATTCTGCTTTTGGACATTCCCAAGCTCCCACAAAATATGCTTTATAGATCAATAAATGAGTGAAAACTCTCCCTCATCTTTAAACTCTTGAAGGGAACACATTCATTTCCCTGCTTTTGAAGGCTTGCCTACAAGGGCAAGTTATGAGAAATTATGGATTTATCTAAAAATTTTTGCACAGCAACTAATAGACAAAATTGGTCATTTCTCACTACCCTTTAAAATCTGTGCAGCAGTGTGTCTTTGATACCATAGCACCACACCAAAAGTTAGTCTCATGTTGCTCTCTCTCCCATCATGGGGCTGGAGACAATTTGCTTTATTTTTTTTTTTCCCCCTCAAAGCTTGATTAGAAATCCTATAAGAAGCTCTAGGAATGCTGGGACCAGAGAGCAGCAAAGACTCAGACAGAGTAAGCTGTACTGTTCCCATGTCTTTTGCAAACTATGCCCATTTCCAAGTTGTTGTCAGCCAGCAAGGAAGGAAAGTGGTGCAGCAAGATTCCTGGAGTCATCACTGTGGGGCTGCTGCTGTCTGCGTGTGCCATGGCACAGCCAGGTGGCATGAACAGCCAGTTGCCATGTTAATTTGGACAAATGAGGATAAAATCTAAGGGGTAGTTTCTGTGAGCTCTGCCTGCACCAAATGAACTTCCAATAGCTCAGTTTCCAGGCATGGAAAATCAGTACTCGTTTTCAGGAAAGGGCATGATGTGGGATGAGGCTATATAACAGTGGCATGAGTGCAAATGCCCCCCTAGCCGCGTTATCGGCCCTTTCTGCAGCCTGCTTTCCCTGCCGTTGGAGCCCCGCTCCCTGGCAGGGGGTGGCCAGGCAGGGCCAGGCATCCTGCTGCTCTCCTGGGAGGCACATTTTATCCTCTGCTTATTGATTGGTTTATGGTGTCTCTGGCTATGTAGGCAAAATCAAAGTTCAGCTGTATTTCAGTGGCTGCAGAGGACTATGCTTTTTGAAGATTTAAAGAACAAAGGGGGTGCTTTCTGTAGGGCCAGAGGTAGTGGAGCAAGGCTCGTTCGCTGGGTTTTGCACAATGACTGTGGCAGCAAGAGACATTATTGGCAGGTGAAGGGTATGTTCAGAGACACTTTACACAGCCGGTGATGCTGCCTCTAACACCTGCGGTTAATTGTGAAGCCTAGCCGATCAAAAATGCCTTGTCCTCCTAATTTTCCTCTACAAGCTCAATTGAATCTTTATTACCCCTTTTTAATGCTTTTCCAGTGTTTCTGTAGAAGGGTAGGGCATTATGTTTACAGCATGAGTGATTTTATGGAAGGGTATCAAACTCATGTGAACAACAACTCGTATGTATGAAGTGCAAGCTTTAGGGCACTGAAACACAAACCCCATCAGAAATGGCACAAACCATCTAGTTGACTGTAACGATGTGGAAAACAGCGTTTAAAATTAGTGAATTCATTCCAACTTTTGCTCTACCTCTCAGAAGAAAGTGTGATGTTATATTTGCTTCCTAAAAGCTTTACTTTTCCTCTCAGTGCCGAAGAAAAGGGAAAGGCTGTTGCATACAGGAGGGAAGATGATAGTCTCAGTATTCACTGCTGAGTGGTGTACAGCCTGTGCATCGCTCTACATGAGGTGGAGAGCTTCATTAAGGAAGGGTAGAGGGTAACCATGTGGCACCAAAATATTTTTCATTTCTTTCTGTTTCTGTGCCATTGCCAAAAGCTGTTTTTCCATGTCCCTGACTCTTATAACCACTCCCCCGCCCCCCCCCCCTCCCCCAATCTTCTCCTCTTTCTACAAGACCTTTCCCCACTTTTTTCCTCCCCCTTTTCTGGACCCTGGCCAGACTTCAGGTTCTTACATTTTCTGCCATTCCCTTTCCAGTTCATCACCCAGCAATCTATCAGGTGTGCTGAAATGTTGCTGAGACAGAACTGAAGAGGTGGTGGAGCAGGGGAAGGAGTTAAAACTGGAGACTGGGAAGCTTTAAAACAGAACACAATAGTTATTGTGCTAATTTTCATCTCCATAGCAACACTAATTCGATGTTTTTCCCTCATTTCTGGAATTCCCCTCCTATGGTCTCCTCTTGGGCTGAGCTGAGCCCTGGGCTCAGCCTGGAGACAAGCATTGGCACAGGGACTTGGAGGGTGCCTGTATGGTTTTGAATTGGTGGAAGCGCTCTTGGGAAATGGGTGAGAGGCAGAGAAAATAGTACTAATCTCCCTGTGCAACTCTTCTGGCTACCCTTATGGTGGGGGGACAGATGTGCTCAGGAGGTTTGCCACCAAGGAACAATAAGGGTCTTGTTGAAATGGCAATGGCAGCTGGTGTAGTAGGCAGCAATGTTTCGTTGGAGGGATTCTCAGAGTTTCTGTGAAGATGAGGGGCCAATATTACTTTTATAGATGACCCCTCAGAGAGACACTCTTGCCTTTGAATGTATTATCTTTACTTTAAATTTGATTTTAGATCATCTGAAGGTCTGTACAAATTGCACAGAAAAAATAGACACTTGCAGTAACTTTTCTGAAGTCAAATCATTAATAGTGCTGAGACTGTGATTAATGCAAACTGAATATCTTAAAATCTGTATGCATCTTTAAATATCTTTGGGTAATATATCATAAAAGGTATGGGTTGCTGAAAGCTCAGAGCATCATTCAAACTGTAAAGCAAACTACTATCTCAATTGCATTTTCTCCTATACCTGCTATCTTGGTAACCATGCTTGCATTATAAGAAGCTTGGTATTTTAACCCTCCTGGTGCCATCATACTGAGTGAGAAAAGGCGGTTAGCTGAGAGGAAGGAGACTTTTTGATATACCATAAATGCAAGTGTCCCAAGGTGTATTTGTCACTGCTTAACACTGCTGTGTCATTTGGAGAATGCCAGAGGGCAAACTTTGAAAAGGTGTAAGAGGCTCCAAGAGGGAGAAGAAAATGTTAGAAAATGGTGTTGTGACAGATGGTGAGATGGTAGGCTGTTCTCAGATGGAGACATGTTGAAGAACTTTACTTCTCCAGTCTGGACAGTTTCTTGAGAACAGGCTGGGGGCAAAAATGTCCAGAAAGCCTCAGAATGGCTTTCATCTGTGAACTTCAACTACAGCAGAAAAAAAAAGTTAGCTAGCAGCTATCTAGGAACTGTATTGGAGTTGAACACATTCTGCTAACAGTGTTGGCTGTCCATGATCTATTGGGAGTTCTGGCTGGAATTCATCATGCCTTGGCTGAGAAACATTAGTGCTGGCCACAGAACATGGGACTGCAATGGTGGTCTTCACAGCAAACCACCAGCACTGTTTGGAGCCAAACCAGCACCTGCTGGGAGCTTTTTTTGTCAACAGACCTTGATTTAGCTTGCAGTAGTGGAGTATCCAGATGCTCCCTTCTCAGCTAGTGGCCCTGCTGGGTGTATACCATCAGTTCTGGCACTATTCTGGCAGCTAGAACTGAACACAGAGGTGTTTCTTTTGAGTAGATGTCTACTAGGATTTGCTCAGGTTTTGACTAAGATGATGGTTGCAGTCTTGAAAAAGGTATGTAGTTCTGCAGCTATAACACACCCAGCTAATGCAGCAGCATATAAAGTGGAAATGACACCTAGGCACCTCATGGAAACAGTGAACTTCTAGGTAAACCGAGGGTGCAGTGAAGGAAAGCTGAAGGAAAGTTAACTCAAAATATAGAACTGCTTGCCTTATCAGCTGACTCTGATGATAAATTGATAAGTCATTTTCAAGCAAGTGTTCCATTTCACCAAAAGTATATACTAATTATACAGACGTTATCCTTCAGACATGAGGCGTTTCAATTTTTTTTAAAAAAAGTAATTAAAAAAAAAGAATAACCCTAAGCATCTTTCACTTCCTGCACTCCCTTCTGTCCATCCCTTCTCCCATCTTTCAATCACATAGCCTTAATACTCAAATTAGAGACCTTTCTTTCCCCACACATTCAGAGCCTATTGCATACATGTAGTTTCCAGAGCACTGAGTGGGCTTGATGTACCATCAGGCTGGAACGTGTTAGGAGCTAATTCTGGGATGCGTGAGTACAGGAATTGTCATGGGAACACAGCCGATAATCAAGAAGGATAAAAATTCCAGTAGGAAAACAGGCTATGGAAGGCTTCCGTTATGTTGCTCAAAACAACCTTAAAGAGATAATGATTTTGCAATTATTTCAAAGGAGATTCCATCCAGCGGAAGTCCCTGACAAAGCAAATCAGCAGTAATTAATAAAAAAGGGCACTTAAGTAATTTCTTCTAGTTACACAAGGACATAAAACTGTCCTTCTAGACCCTATTAATGAAAAACCAACTAATTTGGGGAGTCTGACTGAAACTCTGCTAATTAACATTGTTAAAAAAATATTTTCTCACCTTTTTATTTTTACTGATAGAAAAGGAATGTTTGAATTCACTTACCACACAGCCAGCTGCTAGTCTTTTAATCCAGTTGCTTTGGGAAATGAAGCTTACAAGATTGTGCTGTCTGTCAGTCCCCATGAGTTCCTTTTGAACTCATTGCCCAGTTTTAACTAAACTTGCAGAGACATCAAGAGTCCCCGTATGTTTGATGAAAACATGTTGCCAGAGGAGACACAAGGCAAGCCTCTGTTAATGGAAAGGTCACAGCATGTGTTCAACTTATATTGACATTAGATATTAGAGAATCTGTATGTGGGAACAGAAGGACTGAAAACTTCTATAAGAACAAGAACTACAGGAAAGCAAGCTTCTAAAGTTTCACTGCTCAGATAACTTGTTGGGCGTTGCTATATTAAGCTCTATGATATAAGTACTCTTAATTTTTCAATTCCAAACTGTGCAGGGTCTCCTGATAATTAAAGTGCCAACATTTCAGTGATGAAAAGCCATACAGAAAATCAATGATCAGTTGACATTGCTGGAAAGGTCTTGTGAAGGTCTGCAGAACCAGCTGTGAAGGCCTTCTGTCACCTTGCTGGGAGGGAAGAGCAAACCACCATTTGCTAATTCTTGTCCTTTAGACGTACGGCTGGCTACAGATAAAATCAGAGGCACATCTCTTACGTGAATGCCTCCAGAACTGCATGCCCTGCTTAAAACTTATTTGTAGGTATTTTGTATGTTCCCATACCAAGACAACAGATTGAGTAACCCTGAACTCGAAGCCGTAGGGAAGCTCATCACAGGAAGACCTGTCAATCTGAGCAATACATGCATAGCCCGTCCTTGTGGAGTTCAAGTACCTCTTACACTTCAATGTATTTTTCTTCCTAGTTCTTTGTTAAATGGGGAAATGCTCCTCACCTTGCCTACGAGTCAGGAAAGCGAGACATAGGGAGACTAAATGGTGAGACCAAGGTCACACACTTTGGCAGAGGATGAAGTTAAACCCAAACCCTCTAAGCCACGGGAGTCTTTTGAGCGACCCTGAGAGCCATGCTGTGGAAAGGGGCAGCCTCAGGCTTCCCACAGGGTGGAAAGCTCTTTCATGTGATCTCTGCCATTCCTCCCTCCTCAAACCAGCTCTGTGATTCCTGCTTGCACTGCTTCTGATTGTACTTTGGCATATCAGAGGTCCTGGAACTGACCATTACGCCATCATTTTTGAAGTGACTTTTATGTACATCCCGGTGCAAGACAGCATTACAAACTCGCTTCCAAAAACGGCTTGCTACTCTCCCTTTCAGCATTCATAAACCACGTCCAGAAATACTCCCAAGTAGTTGCTAGCAGCCTAAATTGTGATTCTGACTGCATAAAATATAAGTAATTTCAAATTATGAAAAATAACTACTTACATAATTTGATTTATTCTGTTATAGTCTCTGTGAGTTTTTAATCATGGTACCTTATCCCCAGCTAGCGCTCTGTTAAGGCTGAGCTGACAGTATATTGTGTGGTTCAGAAAGATCTAGTGAGAGGGCTAAGGTGGTATGAGGGAAAACCAGGTAGGCGATAGAAGTTCTATTTCAGTCTCTCTCCTGTAATTATTCCAGCTCTTTCTTATTGTCTGTGTTTATTCTATTGCATTTTGATTTAGCAACCTCTTTAAGATCACGTTTAATATGTATATTTATATTTTGAATACTACTCTTACCAGAATGCCTAGTTCAGACTTGCTGAATTTTGCAATCTATTAATGTTTCCCCCAGCTCAGAAACGACTTCCCTGTTTCCCTGCTCCAGACAAGCAGGCACTATAGCAGAGTCCAGCCCAGCTCCTGCCTTCTTGCTAAGGAGGAACCACCCTGCAGCCCACTCTCAGTTGCTGGCATGGAGCATGTTCTCCAGGGCAAGGAGACTGCCCATCATTCAGAGGAACCAGGCAGAGGAGGAAACTCCAGAACCAGCAGATCCCTCACAGTCCCTGTGAGGCTGGAGGTAGCAGCAGCTTTTGTACCTCCGTTAGCTTGGTCTCCTCAGCACAGTGAGAGGAAGAGAGGCAGTTTCTTAGACAGAGAGGTCCAAACCTTGTTCTCCAAGACAAACCTCCTGCCTTCAAAACTCCCTCACAAGCAGTGTTGTAGTCAGCTGTCCTGGTTTTGGCTGGGATAGAGCTATTTTTTCTTCCTAGTAGCTAGAATAGTGCTGTGTTTTGGATCCAGTATGAGATTTGGTATGAGAAGAATGTTGATAATACCCTGATGTTTTCAGTTGTTGCTAAGAAATTAAGGATTTTTCAACTTCCCCTGTCCTGCCAGTGTGCAGGTGCACAAGAAGCCAGGAGGGAGCAGAGCCAGAGCACCAGACCCAAATTGGCTAATGAAATATGCTGTATCATATAACATCATGCTCAGTATACAGATGAGGGTTATCCGGGAAGCTGGCTCTCCTCTTCTGGGATTGCGGTTTTGGGATTTTTCCTCTTCTCTGGGATCGCTAGCCGGGAACGGGCTGGGCATCAGTCAGTGGGGGATGAGCAATCACATTATGCATCACTCGTTTGTATATTCTACTATTACTATAATTATTATAATTAATATTTTAATTGCATTTTATTTCAATTATTAAATTTTGTTTATCTACGAGTCTCCTTACCTTTACCCCTCCAATTCCCTTCCCCATCTCCTGGGCAGGGGAGGGTGAGAGAGTGTCTGTGTGGTCTTTGGCTGCCAGCTGGGTTTAAACCACGACATCAGTGCTGAGCAGAAAGGGGTGTTGGTGGCTTGTGTGTGCGCCTGAGAGGTGGTAAGTTAACAGTAGGACAGCCTGTTCACATAAGGTTTTGCTTTTACAGTCACACACGTAGCCCAGCGCCACAGGCTGTGGTACAGCCTCCTACTTATCACGGTGGAGAACTTGAAAAGCAGAGACTGCACTAGGAATATTTTTAACTTTTCAATTTATTTGTTCATGTGTTTCCTTAGTTCTGATAGGGACCCTTTTTCTACCTCCCATTGGCTCCTCCAGTCACATATATAAAACAGGGTAAAAAAAACCAGACAAGCACTTGCACGCAGAAAAAAATGGGTCTGGGCACGGAGTACTTAGAAGTAACTTGGCATCTAAATTGCAAACAAACAAAAAGCATAAGAGTAGCTAGCTGGGTAACCTTTCAGAAGGCAGAAACAGCTTCTGAATTACCTCTTTAGTGCCTTCCTTTAGCACATTATCATCACTCTGATCTAAATTGAATTGACTCTAAGCCAGTTTATTGCACTGTATGAGCTGCTCCCCTGTAGGTGCTGGAGATGAGGCTCTTGCCTGAAAGCTAGGCGTGACACTGCTCGCTCTCAGAGGCACCGAACAGGAGAGGCGAGAACAGATTTGTGTAGTTCCCTCCGCTACAGAGACAGGAGAAAAACTGATTCTCACTTTTAGGATAGTTTTTAGAAGGAGGTGAAGATGCAAAGAAAGGAATAAAGGTATTTTTCTCCCCTTCTTTCCTCCTCTCCACCCTCAATCAGAACTACCTTCTCTTCCCTGGCTGGGAGGTCGCTGTGGTTGGAGAAGAACAGTTCTGCCCACAGGATCTCTCCACCCCTCTAGGGTATTTCTTTGTTGCAGCTCAGCTGTTTCAGAGCTGGCACCTGCTGCAGGCAGGAAGAGGGGAGTCTGAAGAAAGGAGACAGAGTGCCAAAGTATTTCTAACCGAAAGCAAGAGCAATACTTCTTGATCCTTCCTCTTGCTGATTCCTACAACTCTTTAAAGGGCGGTACATCCAGCGATAGCACTTGCAAGATAGCAACTTGCTTCTGGTGGTCCAGAAGACTTGTAACAGGGAACGTGAGGGGTATGATCTGTGCTCATTACCACAGAAAGAAGCTTTCTGTTTCAGTCAGGACAAACAAGTCTTTTATTTCCCGTCTTCTTTAATTACTTCACCAATTTATTAAAATCTTTATTTTTATATTCTTAATATCCCTGCAGTGCTTTGAGTTCTTAGGTCAGTGACTCATACCTATTGGCTGTACATGAGCAAATCTCTTATATAAATGGCTTAATTTTCAGGCTGACCATGTAATGTTATCATTCTTCAAATGATCTATGCTTCTCTAGATTAAATGAATGAGTAGGTAAATGTGTTTGGGCTCAACAGACAAAGCTTTATGTCAGGTTACTGCCAAAGAAGTCTACACAATATTACCTCAATAAAAAATGAGAAAGTAAAACTCATTTAGTCACAGGTGTACTACACATTAGATATGCAGAAAGGCATCACAAAATTATGGCACTGCAAAAATAGTTCTCTCAATAACAGCTAAGGGAACAAATGAATTGGTCACACCTAGAGTAAGTATTGCTTTTATGAAAAGAACTGGCAGTAAAAAAGTCAGAATCCCATTTCTAAGTGAAGTAAGTTCTGATGAATTAAAGCAGCTCCTGTCATTTACAGTGCTCCTTCCTGTGTAAATGGTGCTTTGTCCTACATGTATTTTCAACGCATCTGTCAGTCTGCCTTTAACTTAGGCTCTATGCTGTGCACTGAATTTCAGTCTAGACTCCTGTGACCCTTCCACCAAAGTGCCTCACAGGTTTATGAAAGAAGTAAAGATATATGTACTGTCTCCTCTCTTTCTTGGTTGCATACCTCTCTGGTACATGCTGGAAGTCAGATTTCAGCAGACAGATGCATCCAGGTAAGAAAAATATTATTTGCTTTCTCACTTTTCTGCATTTTAAGTCCATTTTAATCCCATTTTTTGCCAGATAAATTCTGGCCAAATCTTTTTTTCCAGTATTTTGTACAAAGCTTTTTCTTGTGAAAGTTTGGATGGAGACAGAGATGACCAATTTCTAAACCACCAGATGAGGTTCCCTTTGACTGTTATGAGCTGATATGCATGTTGCAAAGGTCCTGGTAACTGTGCAGACAGTCACCATTTTATCCTCACCACACAGCTGAGAAGTCAGCCAGCATTATTGCCGTGTTAGGTGGGAAGATAAGAGGCAAATTCCCTGACCTAGCATATCATCCCTGGTTTTATCCATAGGCAGGGGTCTGTCTCTCTCTCTGAATCAATGAAATGAATGGAACAGCCATGTTTTCACCTTACAGGCTGTGGTGGGACATTCAGTAAAAAACAGGTGATACTGCAGTACTGGAGACCACACGGGTCCTTTAAGGAAGTGAAGCATCTCTGTGGGTCTGCAGCGGAAAGCATTTGCAAAAGAGAGTTGGGACCCATACTCTTTCTCCGTCCTTGCCGCAGGATATGTCCAAATACAGCAGATAGAGACCATTCTTACAAGTGATTTACATGGATGCAACACGGACACTGTACTTCTAGTGTATTGTTTTTTTCCCTGGTTTTCATATGTTGCATCAACTGGTCTTCACAAATAGGTCTTGATAAAGAATAATTTAATGGGATTTTCTGCAAACAGATACTGAAAAGATGAGTTTGCCAAAAGTATCTTCCTCTCTTCGTTTGGATGTAAATCAAATCCCTTGATTGTCGTCTTATACTCTTTTATTCCAGCAGGGGTCAGCTCCACCTGTGCTGGGCAAGGGTAAAGCAGTTCCAAGTGTGGGCTCCTGCACACCTAGCTACACAAAGTGCTGTTTTTTTCCTACTCTGCCCTCACAGCTACTAACCAAAGCCTATTTCAGGTCCTCCTCTTAAATGGAGAGAAAAAAGGTGCTTTGAACCAGGTCATCTGTACCTTCAAGAGTGCTGTAACAAGCTGCTTAGAGAGCCATTCTTGCTGCTGTTGTGTGGCTCCAAGCCTGAGAACAGCCTGTAATGTGCAGGAGGAGAAGGAGAGCCAGAGAGCATGGTCCTTCATGAGGTTAAAATTCTCTTATCTAGTCACTGTAGTTTGAGGGCTGCTCTTGCGAGTAACAGCTCCTCCCACTCTTCTTTCCTGTCCTCCTCTTCGGTTTCATGACCTAGCCTTTTCCTTATGCCTTCTCTTCTTCTTCCCACCAGCACCCAAGGAGGAAACTGTGTTTAAATATTCATAAGTACTGTTCATGGCAGAATGCTGTATTATATAGCCCTGAAAAAGTGCAAGATGCATTTATCCTCTTTTCTTTTTAAAAATTGTTATTCCTATGTTCAGAATTTTTGTTGTCATTAATGATTGACATGCTTTACAGACTTTTGAAGTTAGAAATTAATGACTGCTTCTCTGAAATTAAACGTCATGCTTTAGACAGAAATCTTTCATGTAACCAGTGATGTGCACCATTGAGACAGCAGCTGCTTATGAAGGATAATGTCTAAAAAAACCCAAAGAATCTCACTGTAAATCTAACATCTGGTTTTCCTAATTAATATTTTTCACACTTTTTGGGAACCTTTTTCGAATTTAGCTTCTTAATACTAAAAAACACCAAAACAGGTGAAGTTTCAGTCCATCTATGCACCCCTTTTCTTGGTTCTATTAGAGAGATTTAGTAGTTTGAAATGACTGAAATGAGTAAATGTGGTCTGCTTATTTCTTACACATAGCTATATATAACAAGAAATGAGTGCCATTAGTCTAACAAACTACCAGAAGAGCAAATAAATAGTTTCAATACAAGATCAAGGATGGGGCTAATGAGCAGCAGACTTGACCTGTTAGCTGAGAATTGAGAGAAGAAACATAAATGCACTAGGAAGAGGTAATTAAGGCGTACCATCACGGTGAACTTGCGCTCCACGTGTAGTGCGTTGGCCCAGCTGCAGCCTCTTGGAGTGTGAGATGAATGTTAATGAAAGCAAGTAAAGCTATTCCATTTTAGCTTGTTTCTCCTGATGGAGTTATCTGTTATAGGTCAAGCAGCTACAGATGACAGCTTAATAGGTCATCTTAAAAACAAGATATACACCCAGAGCTGTTGCTGCTGATTAAAGATCACATATCTAAGTGCAGAGGACACACCTGGATTTTAGGTGGTTACAGTGGATTGAGAATTCCAGTGTGAATATCAAATCATGTCATGATATTATATATACACAGCTCAGACTTGTTCACTAGTGACTGTGCAACTGCTTCACCAAAGAGTAAGTAATTTTCTAGAAAACTGTCAACATTTGGAAAGCTCCTGGTCTTTGCTGTTACTTGGGGATCTGAATAGCCCACCACTTACAGGTACTTGCTGCCAGCATAGACAGTCATGAGCAGGCTCCACACTTAAGCCCTCTTTACTTGTTGGTAGCTGTATTCAAATATAGGGTTTTTTCCAGGTCAACTTTGCCTTTACAGATAGTTCAAAGTGCCACTAACTTTTGTGCCAAAAAATAATGGAGGCATCCTAGGCTGCTCGTCTTGCTGTTTCATTTTGTCGTCTGTCTGGTGGTAACTGGCTTGCCCTGGACTGAAGTGAGCCTTGTCTGCTTTCCTCAAGGAGAAAACTTAGTGTCACTAGGCCATTGTCAAAATCAGAAATGCAAACAAAAAACTTAAGGCTGAACCAAGCATAGCTAAAACATACAAAAACGATGTCTCTATTGCCAAGAGATCCCTGCTCCCTAGTCTATGTGTGGCTGGTGCCCACAATATTCACGTTAACTCCGTTTAGAGCAGTGAGAACAACTGTGTCTGCACTGTATGGCATCTAACACAGGTCCCTGTGGCTGAAAGACTTTATTACTATTTTTTAGAAGTTTTATGGTTCAAAATACTTGAATTGATGTGAGAGCTGACCCAGTGGAATGGTAGTTTCATAGCATAATACAAAGGGGAAGATAGGTTGCATGTGCTTGGACATGGTATGAGGGCTTGTGAGCCCTTAGGGGCAGAAGGTCTGCTGGGAGTGCATTGAAAAATACTGTGTAGGACAGGAAGATCCCAATCTGGGTCTGGCCTCAGCTATTGTGCTTATTTGAAATGGTCTCCTCAGCAAATCACCTTCAAATCCACATCTGGCTTTTGTCTTGGAGGAAACTGGTTTGCTCCATAACAGTCCAAAAAAACTAACATTGATAGAGTTTGGATGATCAGGAGATAGGGACTTAACAGCAAATCAGGGAAGTGACAGTGTAGACATACCCACAGATCCTTATTATTAGTAGAAAATAGTTTATTCTAGATATAAACATCCTAAAATATTAATAAAAAAAAAAAAAAAGGCCAAAGACCCACAACCACCCAAAGCTTTTGGTCCAGATGAAGAGAAACACACATTTCATCTTTTCTGAACCAGCAAAGCCCCCTTTGCCACTGGCAACTGTCAGTCTTCAGGTAATTTCACAGTAAGACCTGCAGTACAGTCCTTGAGAAGAGTGAGGGTTGGCTAGAAGAAAAAAATTAAAAGCCTTCGGTAAAAGTCAGAGTGAAAATGAGCTTAATTTATAACCCTAATGTAAAAATTCTTTGTGCAGAAGAGATGGTAATGATGCCATTATGTTGGGCAAGCCCAATACAGAAGATTGTTTATGTAGATACAAGTGTTAGGACAGAATGGAAGTCATTTCCCTAGGAAAGAAAACAACAGCCTTAATACATCTTTTACAGAGACCAAAACGCTATTAGACTTCTAAAGTTTGCTTCCCTGTTTTCTTGAACGGATAACTATATTATTTGCTTGTTTTCTCTGGTACATTTGGATTTTTTCTATGTCATTAAATAATGTCAATGTCATTTTTTGCTCATGGCTGCTCCCTCAGGCGGCCCCTGGCCCTGGTTCATCCCCTTGCTGTGCTGGGGCTGTCAATGAGTCCCATTACCAGCACGTGGCCCTGCCTGCAACTTGGCTGTGTCCCCTGGGTGAGGTAGAGCCCACACTGGGGTCACCTCGGCTCCCAGCGCATCCCCCATTGCAGAGCAGTCCTGCTCTCTCTGTTCTCCACATGCCCAGACTCAGGATGTAGATGGCCATGTAGCAGTTTTTCAAAAAGGATCTGCCGGTTACATCATCTGAACATGAATCAGCTCTGTGATGCTGCTGACATATGTTGGGATGTACATCTCTGTCTGGTCAGTCATTTCCGCTGTTATATTTGCACTCCTGGTTGTTCCTGCCTAAGAGTGTCCTTGATACTTGTTCTATTCAGCTACGTTTCTTAAAACAACTTTAAATTCTAACTCCATTGTTCAACCCATTTGCATTCCTCCTTAACCTTTTATCACCTGTCCACTTACCAAGTGTACAAGTTAATCCCTCAGCTAAACTGTTAACAAATAATTAAATACTAATTATTATTACACTATTAATTAAAACATTTCACGATATCCAGGAGAGTCTCCTGAACAATCACAAGTGGTGCAAGCCTTACAACTCGACAGTAGTTGTTATAATGAGTTATTAAGACCTATTTTCTGAGCAAAGTTTTCCAGACAGTGGTACACGCTCCTCCTGGTATTTTCACCCAAGCCACATTTATTGCTCTGCATCTGTGGCAATGTTAGAAGCTTATCCTGTAGTTACTAGGATTTATTATAACACCAGTTGAGGGAAAATACTATGATAACCGACTGGGCTGCGTTTGTAAACAATACAGATGCAGTCCAAATTTGCCTACATCCTCTAGTGGCTGAGATACCAAGAAACCATGGCGTGGAATCTCTCCCAGAGATTATCTTTTGATAATAGACCTCTCTGTTTCAGTTGTTACTCTTTCAGTTTCAGAGCACCCCCTTCTCGTCAGTGACTCAGTGAACCACAGTCATCACAGTGAGTTAGGAAACGTGTACTCTGTGGGCTCCATCACCGCCTACTACAGTGGTTTGTCCAAGCCATGCTGATCTTTCATAATCTAGCACAAAGCTAAGGATAAGAAAATGAGTATTAATAGCTACTTTTTTTCCCATATTGAACTTCACAGATAATCTTACGCTTAGTACAAATAAACTGAATAGATTTAATGCTATCAAATCAGCAGCGTTTATGCTAGGTAAAAAGAAGAATACGTTCCTTTTCTCCCAGAGGAAGGATCACTCTTCTTCAGCAAAAGATCCAGTTATGGCCCAAATCTATGCATCTAGAGACTAACAAATGTGGTTATGATACAAAGAAGTAATCTGCACTTAGAACTGAAAAATGCTTGGGTTTTCTATATTGCAGCAGCCCTACAATAAGTGTTATGCACAGTGACTTCTGGACTCAAGGAAAAACAGTCATGATGATTATTGCTGCCTACGCAGAAAGTTTTTCAGTCAGGGCAGCGTCAGTGCTTTCACGTGAGTGCAATCAGTAGCAATCCAGGAAGTCAAGAGACCAGAGAACTCAAACAGCTGAGGATGAGGAGAGCGTGGTCTGCCTGAAACCTAGCTGCTGTGAGGTAGGAAAGATGGTGAGACTGGGAGAAAGAGGGAGGAGAGAAGATGCAGTGTGATGCTGAAGTCATGCTATGCTGCTGACCTTAAGAGTGATTCACTGAGCGCTGTGTCCTCTGTCAAGAGGTAGGAAGCAATAAGCAGAGAACATTTGGCATTCCCATCCATGTAGAGACCCAAGCCAACTGTTCTGCTCTCCTCATTCAGCTGCTGTAGGAACCAACTACAGACAGCTCTAGGAAGGAAGTGTTACTATGGGGAAAAGGAATGAAACTTGATTAAAATAAACTTTTATTCTCACTACTGTGAAAAAGGGGGAAGAGGAATCTGACTGTTGTCTGTCTGCCCATAATTGTTATTGCAGACATGACTACACAGTTACAGGTATAGTAATTAAACACTCATAAATTCTATTTTGAAGGTCAAAAGTTTCTAAAATTGTCATATTTTTTGATTGTGACTTATAGCAGCAGGGTTCAGAAGTTCTCCTCAAGTCAGGAGAAGCTGCCAAATGCATCCACGCTTCAATAAGTACAAAGTACCCTTTGGAGGAATTCCTGGTTTTGCGTTATCATAAAACATCCGTCAAATTCTAATCACCTCTCATTACCACACAAGCAGTAGCTTTTGTGGGTTAGGTAAGCCAGTTCCAGTCCTTCTCACCTACTCTGTTCAAAATTTACATAATGGATCAGACCTTTCTGTGACTCTTAGTTTTCATTTCTGCTCTCCTTTCCTCCTTCTCCAGCAGGTCACGTTCCCAACGTTTCTTCATAATTCATTGCAACTTTTTGTTCATGCAGATGGATTTTATATTTGGCCTCCATGAAATTGGTATGTGTGTTTGCATACATAAGCATATAAGCACACACACATATTTATATACACAAGTAGGTAGTGAGATCACCTTAGCTTCTCTTTGCACCTCATAGTGACAGTCCTGCTAATAAGCTGTCTATGCAATCCAATATTCCCTGTGGCAGCGTACGACTTTGTAACTGTTTAGCACCTAAGGCATAACTGCTGTGTTTGCATGTGGGCCAGCTGACTTGCTGATTCTTTTTTGGATGTTTTTGCTATCAAATCTTTATATTTTCCACCATCAACAAAAGCCCAGCTCAGTTAAAGTAACACTGGAAAAGTAACACTGTCATTTAATGTAGTGGAATAAAGGTTTCTTACAAAATGCCACGAATTGGGCCCAAGATTTTTCTAGGGAAAAATAATTTTAAAATTGCATTCAGATGGCCATTTTTTTGCTTTGATAAACCCTATCTTCAATTTGGGGCTGCTTGCCACTCAAAACAAAACTTTTAAAATTCAGCTTGCGTTTTGACAAGAAGAAACAATGCTCAGACATATTCAACAAGGCTACTTGCTTGTATGCTGATGTAGTTTTTCAAAAGACAAGATCACAACTAGTGCTTTATAGAAATCTTCTCATTTTTTGATGAAGCCAGTGGTGTGCGAGTCCTTAGACTGGGCTTTTTTGTGGTGCTGAGCTGCTGATGCTTCATGGTAGAGCAAGCCATGTTTGCTATTTAAAACTAGCTATCCAGCTTTTAGTCTTGGCGCTCTGCCTCTCTCTTGCAGAAAACCTGCAAATGCATACACAGAGATGCACAGCTGTAAGAGTCAAACCCAGTTTCATAACTCTTCCGTTTCCAAATAAGCCTCCCAAATTATGATGTGAAACACTCCTACTGTAGGCAAGGGATACTCAAAAGTGTTTAGTCAATTCTTAGGATGTCTAGGTCTGCATAGTTTACTGTACTCCCATGTGCTTTTCTTCCTACAGGAACTGCAGAACTGAGGACGTGAAGGGAGCATGAAGGAAGTGAAATGACCACCAATTCCCTTCTCTTACTCCATCACTAATTTGCAAGATGAACCATCATGAAAATAGCACTTGAAATTCAATATATATGGTACACATTCCCAGCATTTTCTGAAGTGTGCCCTGGTTTTAATTAAAATGTGAAGTGTATACGCTGAAGGACTTGCTTCTCTGCCAGGAGCAAGAGCCTTGTGCAACTTGCCCACCACGGACATCATATGTCAACTGAAAAAATACTTTGCTTTGTTCTTGCATTGAAACTTCTCCAACTTTATTACATTTGGAAACATAATGTAGTAGTAGAGGGCAACATTATGTCTGATATATATAATTAGTTTGCAAAAAAATATAACCAGGGGACACATTTTTGAATCACTTCTTCACACAATAGTTGCAGAATAATGGATCACATTGACTGATCCTTCTTGCTGAATGCTATGACAAAGTAAATGAGCATTTGTATAAAATTGCCATAACAGTTGAAGCTTGAATTAGAGAGTCTGTAACCTTTGTTTGTGATCATAAATTACAGAGAAACCCTGCAGGCAAGAATGTAACATTAAAAAAAAAAGGCAAAAAAAAAAAGGCATCCAAAGCCAAGAGATACAACCCATCAAATACTGAAAAATGCATTATATGGTGTACCTAACATTAATCACTTAAGATCCTATAGTACAAATTGCCTACAGCAGTTTCTAAAGTTATCTCACAGGTTAAATGGACACCCACAGGTGGAGATTAGTCATTTAAAAGACAAAAGTATAAAAACTGATTGAAAGTACTAAAGTTGTCTTACAGTCAGTTTCTCTTTCATTTTGAAGCTATGCATTTTTCCCCACTGTTTCTGGGTGAAGGGCTAATAGTAGGGGCAAGCCACTGAATCTGGCAGTATATAAGGCTTTTTCCAATTAATAACTTAAAGGAAATTAGGGCAAAAAGATGTTACTCTTTCAGATCCAATAACTTCAGTTGTAACTTCTAAGAGCTGTGCATCAGTGAGTTATTAAAACCATCTGAATTTTAATCACTTATGCCCTCTTAATCACTAAAATAGTGGTATGTTGTTCTCAGGGGTGGAATTGGCACAAAATGCCATGAGCACCTGAGAGATGTCATGTGCAGTGTTGAGCCCTTTTTGTCTGTAACCCCAGCTGAAGAGGAATTTTAGGATTGAAAAGTCAGATTCTACAAGTGGCGAGTGCCTCCTGCCTGAGTGTACTCTCTTAGCCCTTGCATTTGCTGCCTGGATGAAAAAACAGGTAATTTGGAGCTCACGGGGGGGGGGGGGGGGGGGGAAGGAAGGAGGAGGAATTCTGAAGGAAACTTGCTTATTTGCAGGTTTCACTGAAGGCAGTGAGAGCTGTAGAGTCCAAAACTTCTGGGAAAAATAAAAAAAAAAACAGAGACTTGATTCATCTTTTCTTAAGAAAGCAGACTTTCTGACTTACCTAAAAGTCTATTTTAGTTATTGTATTAACATTTCGCAATGGCTTGGAGCTGATTACCTTTTTTCCCTCCTTTGACATACCAAGCGCTTCAGTCTCCACAATCAAAATGAAGAAACTTTCAGATATTTATGACAGGCTTGGTAGAAATCTGAACTTGGCAGAAATCACACCAAAGAAAGAAGGCACTATCATGCCTGTGAATGGTAACTGTGAAGAGGCAGAGGTACCAAGAGTAGCGTGCCTGCAGTACCTTAAAACAACCTGATGCAAAGGTCACTGCTGTACCTCTTGCAGTGTTCAGGCAGTAATATTCCCCAGAGTTACTAATGCTTTGAGCAGCGCTGTGACCAGTCACTTAACCACTCATGTCCTATGTGCAGGAAAAACAATACCCCCTACTTCCATATTCCCGTTTAATGCAACACTGCAGAAAGTGTGCAATGTCAGCACACAGCAGTTTGTATGTTCTTGAACAAAGATTATATTTAGCCCCTAAGCAAAATAGTTGTCTCTTGGGTCACAGATCTTAATATTTAGCAGACTAGAAATAACCAATGAATGCATATTCTATCCCATTTTCAACACTGACCAGATAAATGGTTGATGAACGTAAGTTTTTGGAAGATGAATTCAAATAGGGATGTAATTACAGCAAGCAGCAGCTTAGAGCAGAAGCATATGCTAGGCACTTTGAAGGGCACGTGGGGTCCTGTGTCTCTCTTCTTTGACTACTGAGACCAGCCTCCAAACTAAGGTCCCTAAAATATGTGTCCAAAAGTAAATGTTGTAAATCTCTTCTCCTTCTTCCTTTCCCCACCATTGTTTATAGCCCTCTGAAGCTCAAAACCTAGAATCGCAGGTCCCGTGCTCGGACACTATCAGGTTGGTATGTGTGCCTGTGCAAGTGGATATGCACATGTACGTACAGGTAGGTAGATCAATACATGACTGACTTCTCGGAAAGAAACAAAATCATTGAAGAGCAACAGACTCTACACTAAGCTAAGTTTTTCTGTGAGTTAAGCTTGGAAGTTTAGCTCCTATTTTACAGCAAAGTTCAGGTCAGTCATTTTTACCAACTATGCAACTGATAATCTCCATTTTCTCTTATTTTGTGAGAATAAGGCAGTCTTTTCTCCACGTATACACTGATTTTTTTTTTTTTAACTGACCTCTCATTTTTATTTTCCTTGGGTAAATGTCTGCTGGGTTAATGCTTCAAGAAGAAGAATAGCTAATAGTAGAGACCATAAATGTCTATGAAATTATAATATCTAACCAAGCAAAGACATATAATCTCCTAAAGTTGGTTTTCATAATGTGTAGAAAGCCTGGGGTTGCCCAGTCCCATAAAGCATCCAACTAATACAGTGACTGTACAAAATTAATAACCTCTCAAACAAAAGCCTACTGGATTAAGAAGCTATACAAATTGTGCAAACTGTACCAACCACAGCACATTTCTGTCACTTGAATGGAAACTAAATAATTACAGGGCTGAAAAATACCACTTGATTTGGTTTGGGTGACCTTGTCGTGGCAGGATCTGCAAGTTGCATTAGGATGAAAACAGGAGACAGTTCACCTGTTAACATCATAAAGTAAAGAGATTCAAAGCCTGCTTGGATTTTCAGATGCAAATGCCAGCATACAAATTCAGTCAGCACACAGGACTGCATGTGCGCAGCACACACATATCTATGCCGTATTAGATGGCATCGGCAAAAATTAAACTAAGGAAAAGCAAACTCGAGGGGATGCTGCCACATGAAATCTCATCTACAGTCATGTTAATAAAACAAGTAAACATACTCGCAAGGCTGGTATCAACTAGAAAGGTTTTCATTCCTCAGTCCAACTTTAGGATAAAGCAGAAACAGAGTCCTCCTCTGTTCGAAATCCCAGTATTTCAAGTTCTCCAGCAGCACAAGAGAAGCTAATTAACGAAAACCAAAGGATGACGAAATGAAGCCAGATAAGCCATAAATATCTACATACATAAGCACACAGCAAACAAGATAATGAAAAGTTAGCTAGATTTACCGTTTTAATTATCCAAGTGGGCGGTTTGTTTGGGTTTGGGTTTTTTTTGGAAACGTCAGGAGCTGGTTTCACGAGGACTCGTCCACACGCATCCGCAGCGCGGCAGGCGCCGGCCCCCGAGCGCGGAGAGCGCAGCGCTGCCCTCCGCAGCCGCCGCTCCCCCGCCAAAAATGAAAAAGAAGAAAACACGATCAGATGAGGGGAGGGGAGGGGAGGGGAGGCACCACCCGGCCGGGCAAACTCCGGCGCCGCCCCGACAGCGCCTTTGCCTGGAGGGCTGCGCCCGCCGCGGCTCCGCGCCCCTCCGCCGCCTCGCAACTTGCGCGCGTCGCGGGAGCCGCCGGGGCGGGGCGGGGCGGGGCGGCCGCCGGGGGAGGGCGCCGGGATGCGGCGCGGCGATGCTCGGCGATGCGATGCTCGGCGATGCGATGCGATGCGCGGCGATGCGATGCGCGGCGATGCTCCACCCGCGCTGCCCGCGGCCCCCGGGGGGTGCGCCCACCTGCCGGTGGTGCCCCCCGCTCCGGTGCGACGTGCCATGGGGAGGGATGCGCCTCCCCGCCCCCCTCCCCCCCCCCCCCCCGCCGCCTGCCCGCGCGAGGGTCGCCTGCGGGGGTCCCCTGCCGGGGCTGCCCAGCGCTTGTGCCACCTTCCTGGCCCCCTAGGGCTGGGAGGAGCCGCGCGAGTCCGGGGGGGGGGGGGGGCAGCGTGTCCGAAATTGGGTGGAAAGGCTGCTGCCTAGTCGTCGGCTTCTCAGTATCTGCCTTGTTGGGGGGAAGAAGGGGAAGGTCTGTCTCAAGCACCCGACTTCTGGGGGATTTTGGCTCTTCAGAAGTGCGTGCTCATGGATGAGGCCGTTAGCCCCCTCCAAAATGTTATGACTGGGCTGTGAAGAGGTGCCAGGCTGCATGTAATGTGGTGCAGAGGTGGGCGAGTATGTGCTCAGTTCTCAGGCAAAGGCGAAAGAGCAGCTGGCAGAGTCATGTATTTGGACCAGGCCATTTGGAAGTGAGTGATACCTTAGCGATGTGCTGAGACGTGCCCGGGAGGGGAGGGAAGGACCTGCTGCTCCTGGGCGCTTCTAGCCCATCATCCAAGGAGGCTGAATACCAGACGGACAACCTATTTGCAAGCAGTGCTTTGAGCTGCTCTTTACATGCCATTTGCAATTCACTTCTCTGGTGTGTTATTTTGCCTTGGTACTGAGTAATCCTGGGTGCTAGTTAGTACCCTGCCCTTTAGCTCATGGTGTTTGTTGTTCGCTTGGACCTCTGTGTATACAAGTCTTTGTTTCTGAAGCAAACCAAAATGTGTTTCAGTGAAACCAGCCCCTAGAAACCATTGCAAACTTTTATTCCACAAAAGCTTAAAAAAGCTGAAAGTATTAGAAGTTCACTTATAACTTTGGTTATTCAAAAAGACAAGGGAAAACTTTTATAGATAGAATCTCTAGCAACTACCTGCATCACACAGCCACTTTGTACTTTCATCAGTCTTACCAGAGGCAGTCTCCCTGGATCATTTGGTGCCTGCCAGATTCTGAGCTGCCTGCTTAGGACTGGTCTTCTACAGGCTCTTTAAGTTCCAGTTTTATATGAGCTGAATACAGGTTTTTCTTTTGCAGGATTTGGCACTAGTGAATAGTCTTCCCCCCCTCAGCTACCAGTCACATGCATCTCCTGCTATTGTTTGAATTAATGAATGAAGTTTTAATTATACCATAGGTGACCTTAGAAATAGCAGAGGTTAAGAAAACAGTCCTGCTCTGTCCACTGCTTCTGATGAGTAAGAGTTGACTGTTTATAATTAACCCATGTTCACTCCATGGTCTGCATCTGGCTTCAGATTGATGCCATTACACTCAGTCTAACGGGAATGTGAAAGTGACTTTCTATAACTGACAATTTAGTATATGATTTTTCTGCAGTGCCTATAAACCTTTTAAAAATATTTTCTCCTCGGGAAAACTGCTTGGGTGACATTGATAGTGGCCGAAATTCTCTAGTAATTCCCAAAACAGTGTGCAAGGGCATTGGATGTCACACTATGCGCAAGTAGTCTCTCCAGCTCCTTCTTTAAATATCTCCTTAGGACCTCTTGCTTCCTGTGGTGTTTGCTTTGGGTTTGCTCATTGCTGCTTTGTGCTTTGCATGTTCTTTTGGTTTCAGACTGTGGCTCATCCTCAGACTGTACTTCATGAGCAAAGCTGCCTCCTGCTCAGTGTAGTGGCATCTTGATCAGCTGGTGTGCCTCATAGCAGTAGCTTTGATGGTAGCAAGAAGGGGCTTTATAACAGGTAGCGATTTAAAGCTTGTTTTTCAGAGTAAAGTTTTTGTTGTGTGCTTTTACATAGGAACAGTCATACTGGGTCAGGCAGGAAGTCCTTCTAAGTCCACTATCTTCTCTCTGAGGAGAGCTGACAGTGGTACTTAGGAAAAGAGTATAAGACCCGGGGAAATACAGGGAGATCCTTGTCCTGGTACACTCTCTCATCTTGATGAAGCTTAGACAATACAACTTTGAAACACTGGCTATGCCTTTGTATGTAATCACCTTGAGGGATCTTTTTTATATGAGTGTCTACAGACACTTTTTGAACACATTTATAATATTGGTATCCACTCTATCCTTCCAGCCAGCTGTTCTACAGCATACCTAACCACTGGGCTTATGAAAAAGTATTTCTCGATTGTTTTAAACTTCTGTTTAGAAAAAGTGTATGTCAAACTGAAAGTCAAGCAATGTTGGGAAGTTCTGCTCCCTTCTCAACACTATAGACTTGATACATCTGAAAGTCTGAAAGTCTGGGGGCTTTTTAATCATATTGAAATCCCCCTTGTGCAATAAATCAGGTGGATAATTTGTATTTCCTGTGTGGTATTCCTTTGTTTCTTTCTTGGATGCTTCTTTCAGAGATGTTAAGAAACTATAGTTGTTCCCTTCTGCTTCATTCTTTCCCATTCACTAATGTAAATCTGGTGGCTGGGGTTTGCTGACAGCTGCCTTTCCTCTCTGCCTGGATCATATCCACAGGCCTGGAGGTTAACCAGGTGGGGATGCTGGGGTTTTTTCCTCATATACTTCCTCCTTTCCAGGCATGGGTTTGAGAAAAGAAAGGCTTTTGTTCTGGAAGAGCATAACAGCATGTTGATGAAGACTGTGGTAAAGCTCCCACTTCTGTGCTGCAGATGAATTAGGAGGTTAATGGGTAGCTACTATTCCCTTCTCCATCCCCAGCTCAGGGCATGCCTGGGCAGAATTACAGAGTCACATCTTCTCAGTAAACAAAGCGGGACCAGAGTGAGGACTTGAGCATGAACATATCATTGCCTACACTGCTTAATTTGTATGACACTCATGGGTGTGATGGGAGCCTGTGCTAACTAGCACTCTGAGATGGTGCCCAGGCATAGTTCAGAGGAGAGGACAGGCCAAGGGATATTTCTCTTAGGCACTGTAGTTATGGCAAACTGGGGTGGATTTAAAGTTAGCTGTATAGACATGGTCAGTGCCTTCTTTAATGTATTTTAGCTGTGAGGATCTCTGCAGAATATTTTATAGTAGGGACTAGTGTGTGCATCTGCATATAATACATTGGGGTCATGAGAAGGGTATTGTACCAGGTAAGAACAATATGGGTTAATCATTACAAAGATAATGCTAAGAAGACAAGAGTATTTAGTTATGCAGCAGAAAACAACAATACAAAAAACCAGCCATTCGTTTGTGAAGGACGTTTGTAGCTTTCTCTTACATGCATCTTGTCATGCTCAGCTTGAGTTGCCACGTTCCCATCCTGTGTGACCTTGGGCACAGCCAGTAAAATCCCCAATGAGGACTAAGGTGCTGGTGCCTGGAAGTATGGGAGCTCTGTGAACTGCTTCACACTGCTGACCACCCTCCACTGTCGAAATTAGTTATGTGTGGTAGCAAGCTGCTACATGTTGTAACTTAGTATTTGCTGCTTCTGTTGTTACCTGAGATCTCCTTGTTACCTTACCTCCATCATGTTATCCTGCTGCTGTGTGTCAGTCATAACACGGAGGGACAAATAAAGGTTTTAGTGAGATTTTTACAGTTGTGATGGGGATGGGCCCTACTATGCCCTCAGTCAGAGCCACCACTGGACACAACGCATTTGATTTCTGGGAGGTGGAGAAGAGGCCATGACTGTGTTTGTGCAGACATAACCAAAGACACCAAGCACAAGACAAAGCAGCTTAAACTGATGTAAGAAATTAGTGTGACAGATAGTTCTGCCAGAAGAAATTTCCTCCCACTGGGTTTGTGAAAGGTAAATATAAAAGTTGTGTTTAGTCTCTAGGGCCACACTATCTTGGAGAAGCAGCTCCTTCTTGGCAGAGACATTTATCAGGGCAACAACTCAGCATCACAGAGGATACGTGTGCCTTTTTGATTTTTATTGCTCTGCTCTTAAAAGAGCTCTAGCTGACCATCTTCCCCCTTTTTAAATCCCTCTAGTCTTTTGCTCTCTTTTCGGAGTGTATCTGTCTATTGTAGGTATCCTGACTAGCTTGTATGGTGTGAAAGGAGACTGAATCATTGTGACACAGAGATTTGGAGCAGGCTCAGCTTAAGGATGAATCCCCCTGAGAACAGCATGAGGGGGCTCAATGGGTGGCTTTGTGGACAAGAGACGTGAGAAGGAGCTTGCTGAACCTGCAGTGCAGCTGTCAGTGCTTGGCATCAGAGCCATCTTTAGGAGCTGTTGCAGAGTCCCAGGATGACCTAGGGATCGATGCCTCACAGTTCTTGCCTTTTCTACTTCAGTATAAATACCTACACATTTGGGATAAAAGATGATATGCAGATGCCAGGCTAACTTCAGTTAGATGACAGGGGTTATGATGTTATTATTTACATTACGGTGTCCAGAGAGTAGGGAGTGCAGCCTTCTTGACTCTGCCTTGCATAGCCGTCACCATAATGTGCTGTGGTGTGCCCTTAATGAGGGTCAGTGGAGCAGTTCAGCAGGGGCAGTGACAGACCATCTGTGGTTTGCAATACCAGGTGCTCAGCGTCTCTCAAAATCAGACTATTTGTTTGCATCCTTTAATTAAAACACTCCTAGTTTTCTAGAAGTCTGACCATTAAGTGAGAATGAAGATTGCTGCTTAGGAAAACAAATGATCATTTTTGGTTAATGAAATGTGTATATCTCATTGCTGTGTATCTAGACAGGGAAAAATGTGAAAATGTTTATCTTCTGTAAATAATACTTACACTCCATGTATTCAAACCTTCTCTCATCACAGAGGCCAACGGATTAAGCTCAAGCATGCCCCACAGCAGATTTTGCATGGTATATGGGGCAGGGCATGGTGTGTTACTCTTCTCCAAAGAAAAATAGAGAGGCCGAGACCCCCTCTTGGAAAAAGGAACTGCCACAGCTTCTACAGAGGGTGGGAAAGGAGATGTACAGCAGTAGGTAACTGAAGAACAAGAGACGGGGACTTTAAAAAGCATGAGTATTGCCTCATGATGGACAGGAAAAGAAGAATGCAATGGGAATTCACTAAGAACAAAACCATGAAACTTACTGTTACCAGAAAAATTCATTACAGAGTTTCCAGAATGTGAAAACTGAATATGACACACAGCTGAGAGGGAGGACAAGGATGCTTATATCCTGATTTACAACTAGATTATGTCAGCAAGAAGTTTAATATCTCTTTCTTAGATTTAGTAACATTCATTCCAGTTGTCCACTGGGTTTTAGTGGCTTTCTTCAAGCCAACATATATCAATGTGTATATTCATGTAGTGGAAAGAACAACAGAAGCTGGCAAAATCCCTATGCTTTTCTCCTTCCTTCAAAAGAGAGGTTATCCTCCATATTTCATATTTTTTCTAAAGTTTTGAGACAATGCGATACAATTATTCATCCAAAGTGGTAACTGGTGGATATGTCAGCCCTTAGAAAGTATCAAATCTATTCTTGATTATAAGAAAGAATATAGGAGTCTGAGGGAACATTTAGATGAGAGTCACTGAAAAAGTCTTGATCATTTTCACTGCTAAATTACTGGGTAACTACCTGTAACAGATTACTTCTTTAGGCAGATTGTTGTCTCTGGAAATGCATGTTTTTATTTTCTGAAAATTGTATTTTCCACTTGGCTGGAAGCTGCTGATCTGTCAGCTGCTGTGGTTGACACATGCACACAAACATACAGAGGCTGGTATCAGAGCAGTATGCGACTGGAAAAGGATAAGTTTGATTAGCAAAAGGAAAAAATGCTAATTACAGAACTAAATAGTGTACAGTATGCTGATAGCTACAGGTAATAGTGCCCTTACTCACCACATCCTTAAAATGTATCTGACACCTCACACTAAAGAGCTTGCTGTGGCGTGTAAACCAGTAATATAAAACAACTTCAGACCTCAGCTCAGTAGCGGAAAAAAATAAGTGTATCTTTTTCCCCAAAGAGAAATGCTATGCATAAATACTGATCATGAGAACTATTGATGTCAGCAGTGCTCGTAGAGATGTGTCAATGCTGATAAAAAAACCTCAGTGACACAGAGATCATAGGATCATAGATTGGAAGGGACCTCAAGGATCATCTGTTCTCCTCCAGCAGCGCAGGGGGGTAGGGGATGGGGGTTGTGGTCAGTTCGTCACCCATTGTCTCTGCTGCTCCTTCCTCCTCAGGAGGAGGACTCCTCGCACTCTTCCCCTGCTCCAGTGTGGGGTCCCTCTCATGGGAGACAGTCTTCCATGAACTTCCTTCAGCATGGGTCCTTCCCAGGGGCTGCAGCTCTTCCCAAACTGCTCCAGCATGGGGCCCTCCCACAGGTTGCAGTGCTCCCAGTGATGGATTGCTCTAACGTGGGCATCTCTCAGAGTCCCGGCCTTCTTCAGGGGCAGCCACCTGCTCTGGTGTGGGGTCCTCCACGGGCTGCAGGTGGGCATCTGCTCCACCGGTGACCTCCATGGGCTGCAGGACAGCCTGCCCTCTCACCATGGGCGGCAGGGGAGTCTCTACTCTGGCACACCTCCTCCTCCTCCTCTCTTTCACTGACCTCAGTGTCTGCATAGGTATTTCCCTCACAGCTTGTCCTCACAACTCCCCCTCCTCCTCCCAGGTTCCCCTTCTTAAATACGTTATCACAGAGGTGCAGCCACCATTGCTCATTGGCTCAGCCTCGGCCAGAGGTGGGTCCAACTTGGAGCTGGGGGAACTTTGAGAAGGTTCTCACAGAGGCCACTGCTGTAGCCCTCTCCTCCACTACAAAATCCTCCAACACACACACGCACACACACACACACACACACAAACTCAACACTGGAAGAGGTAAACTATGTCCCATAACACGTTCTGATATTACAACAGTCTTTCCCTTTGGATACCTTAAGAGCATTTTGTTCAGTCAGACTCCTGCCTAGAAAACCCGGAGCTTCATTCCCTGCTAGTAGGATACCAGAATTACTCTGATAGCAAGCAACTTTGGTCTCTGCCCTAAGGTGTTGTCTCAGTAAGAGGGCTGATTTTGTTCTGATTCGGATTTGTTAAAGATCTGCTGAAGTCTGTTGGGCTCAGTTGTTTTCACTGAAAAGGAGAGTCTTTGTCATCTTTGAAATATTTTCAAAACTAATGAGAACTTGCTGAAGTGAATAACTGCCTCCTCCCTGATGTAAAAAAAAAAAAAAAAGCAGGTCTAACAAGCTAAATCTTATGTGTACTTAGATCTGTTTTCTGCAGGAAAGAAAAAGTCGTGACATCAGTCATCAGGAAGGGCAGAGGAGGTATCTACTTAATCTTATTCAAAATGAATTTAGGATCCATGCTGGAGAAGGAACAGAAAAAGAGAGCTGAACAGTAGAGGAGCAATAGGTAAAGGAAAACATGTCTTCCATGGTGGCTGAATGGTGTGCATGCATTTGTCTCAGTGCTGTCAAGTTGTGAGAGACTGAAATGTCAAATGATTGTCTCAAAGCTTGCTTGTGTGTTTGTGCAAACCTCAAGGGCAAGCTGTGGCCTTTGGATTAGTCTAAGGAATGTCACCCAAGGAAGCTGGAGTGTATCGAAGGATGCACCCCCCAATCCCTTGCAGCTGCTTTGTCAGACTCCTTAGATAAGCCTCAAAGGGGGAAACATGGACTGAGTGAAACCAAATGTTTACACCAGAAACCATGCATGCATTGTTAATGACTTCGTGCCTTCTCCATTGAACTGATGAGAGGTGGGCATTTCTGCCCCAGAAGCTGGATGATTGCTCAAGAAGCATGAAGTCAGCAAAAACCTGTGGGAACAGAGGAGAAACTAAAGCTGGGCAGGGTGAGTATGGTCACCGACTCAATTGGACAAGGGGTGGTGCACCCCATTTCCCCCTGAATGCATGTGCAGAACCCATGCTCCACCTTTTTCCTTGTCTCTCATGGAAATGAGTTTGTGGAATACCTGCCCCTCCTCTAGTACGCTAATCAGCTGACAAGATGAACTTAAAAGGCAACAGAAAACTTTGCTCTGTGTGCACCCATCACTGAAGAACTGAAGACTGAGGTCCAATGGGACACTGCTGGATCCATGGTGGTGACTATTCTTGTGACTCTATTCTGGATGCTTGCTTGATTTCTGTCTTTTCCTTCCATTCTGTCCCATCACTACCACTCTTCACTTTTAATAATAAAAACTGTTCTGGGTGTACGGCATTTGACCTCATCTGTGTCTTAATCTCTCTCTTGTGATCATATTGAAACCTCCCCTGGCATTGGATGGGGAGACAAGTCCAGCATCCCTTGCTCTAAGTTTTTTTTTACACTTTTCATGGACATTTGTGCTGATTTTGCCTGAATGAGACGAACATGGCTTTTTCCAAAGCTAGATCAGTATTTGCTACTGCTTGCTTCCATCAAGTGCTCACTTCCACTAAGACTGCAGGACTTCTCCTTGAAAAAAATCCTCCTCCCTTTCCTTTATCCTTCTTAATCCAGAAAGATATTGATAAATTTCCAACCCAGCCTGGCACTAAAGAGCTGCTACTGGTTCTCTTAAAGAAATCTTTATGTGTGATTCTGATTGACTAAAAAATAAACAGACCACACAAGATAGATAATATTTAAGTTAAAATTATTAGGGTTTGCTCAGACATCCCTGAGTCTTGTTGTTTTCTGCAGCTTTGATTCATGTTTAGAAAATTCCATTGGAAAATGAAAAGCCCAGGGAGATATATATATATATTGCAAAGGTTTTGAATCTTCGGTTATTTAAACAACTTGACTGATTTCATTGTTCTTAAACAGACTGAGCTCAGGTGAGGATATGGAAGAATAGATGAGACAAATATTCTAATGGCTTCTAAATAAATGCATCTTTCCATGACAGCATTTGCTTTTAAAGATTTCACTCTCTGCAATAGCTTCTTGCATCATTAATGAATAGTGTATAGCTGGCTGATTGTTCACCTTGTTTTGTGCAAGAGCTTGGTGGATTTGCTTTGAATACAGACTATGGCAATGAATGTGTTTGAGATTTTAAAAGTCCCTGTTTTCTAAAAAGCAGCTTTGTCAACCAAGCTACATCTCTAGAAATGTGTAACATCTTTTTTTTTTTTTTTTTTTTTCCCCCAGTTTCTTGGCTTGTAAAAATGTAAATCATATTTTAGAACTCCCACCAATCTAGCTGTATGTTTTCCTTTCTTTCTGAATAAGCATACTCTTTCAAACCTCAGATGAATTTGAAATTGTAAAAGGTTCTGCTGAAAGAATATAGGAAAAGTTTCTTTTTTGATATTTTCTAAATAAAATACTAGATTATGTCTTTATTTTTCAATACTAGATTATGTCTTTATTTTTCAAGGTTCTGCTGAATGTAGGAAAAGTTTCTTTTTTGATATTTTCTAAATAAAATACTAGATTATGTCTTTATTTTTCAAGGTTCTGCTGAATATAGGAAAGTTTCTTTTTTGATATTTTCTAAATAAAATACTAGATTATGTCTCTATTTAAATGTAACTTTGTAAGTTGGTGAATTGTCATGGGGAAGTACTGGTGGTTAGTGTGCTTTCTAAAAAAAAAACAAAAACCAAACAAAACCCATAGATTTATATTGACCAGTTGCATATTGCATGAGATCCCCCACACCTGAGGCTGGTAAAGTTCATGATGGATCAGTACAGCCACCTTCCAGTTATTTACAATGGAGGGAGACCTTCTAGTGACAATTGGCTTTCTCCAAAGACAAGAAGATTGGGGAAGTTATTGGCAGTTCTGCTTTTACCTTGAAAAACTTTAGCTACACATGCAAGCGTTTCCCAATAGATAACCATCTCTGAAATTTTCTGCTTTGTATTACTCACCACTGTGCCTTTTCTCTTTTTTCTGATAGATATTGGGATGCCTCTGACACCATGGAGCTTTGAATGTTTTCCTTTCATACATTTCCCAGAAACATCCACTTTTCTACATAGTTTTTCTCTCCCTCCATTTGAGTTCTTCTGTCTCTTCTATCTTACAAACCCTTGCATGCATCCAAAGGCATTAGACCTTCACCTGCTCCCTCATAAAGGCGCCTTCTGAGGTATGTTCTTCCCTGTAATTCCTGTGCTGTGCACATATTTCTCAGGCTCCATTCCACTCCCCCACCTCTAATAAAACCTTTGGTCTTAACATTTAGTAGGGACAATCTTTCAAGATAATTTTCATAAACCTAAGGGGAACTCTTGCTTCCTATTCCTGTTTTGTCTTAGAATAGCATAGAATATTTAGGAGGAACAGTAAAATATGATTAGGAGCTCTGTCACATCCATAGCCTTAAGATTTATTTTATATAGGAGCAACCAGTGGCTCATTAGTTCATTCCTGTCATCATCTGTGTGAAGCTCAGTTACTACTTTCTTTGAACTTTAACTGTTTTCTCCTTGCTGTAACTTTTATGAAACTATCTTTGGGAAGAACAAAGAAAGTCTTGGGTGAAAACCAAGATTCCTCCTAAGTGTGTTTTGCAGATTGGTTTTCTGAATTTTTATATACATATAAGAACACGGGAACTTCATTCACAAATCTGTTGGGAGGTTTTTATGAGGCAAAGCATTTGCAGTTAATAATAAAACACATTCAAACATACAAATACATTATTTTGAGTTTATAAATGTAACAATCTGTTTTACGGACTAGAATCTGCTTCGCGAACTAGGCGGTGCTTGAGGCTAGGGAGCCAGCTGGATTTGTTTGCTTATCAGATCCATCTGGGAAACAGCCAGGTGATTTTTATAAAGGGATAGAAACAAAGTTGGTGCGTTTGGTTGTTTGAAGGAGTTGAGGGGGTTGAAATGCCTGCAGCTTGCCTTGGTCAGGTGAGGGTCAGGGCTTAGCTCTCTGCTTTAGCAATACAGCATGTCCTGAAAAACAAAACCTTAGTGGCAACTCTGGTCCTTCTGGGCAAGCTGTTAGCTTGCTTTAGTGCTCTGCAATGAAAGGTTTAGCTATTGAAAGAGAATAAGATAAGAGTTTTAGAGTTGAAACCTGAAGTGACAACATTCAGGCTGTAGGCAAAAGCTTTGGCTGGTTGGATGCCAGGGAAATGGCAAGCGCAGCTGAGTTCACGGTGTATCTGTTCTCTCATCTGTCTCAGCTAAGTCAAGGTAAGACGGTTTATGGCTGATACATTTCTGTTTTGCTCATGTTATGTGCAGATGAGTGCAGCAGGGGTTGTCTTGCAGGGTATGGGCTCCAGCCTCACCCAGGGCTGTTGCAAGGGGCTCTTGTGAACCGTAGGTGCTCCAGGGTCTTGGCTTTGTTACTCATCTCCACGTCACTGTTGTGTGACTCTCAAGGCTGTTTTAAGAAACAAAGTAAAGATGTTTTTGATGCATGTTGTGAATGTTGTACCTAATGGTGAGGAAGTGTCTGATGTAGAGTACTTAGCTTCATTGCTAAGATCCTGTTGTTAGTGGGTGATGTGGCCTTTAATGGAAATACTTGTGACTATAATGTAGGGGAGGTGGGTCCTACTGTTCTGCAAATTTTAAGCTTCATCTGAGCATGCTTTTGAGAATGTAAAATAGTATTTTGCTATTAACCTTAAGATAAATATTTGGAATTAAGTTAGTCAAATACTTTGATGCTCTGAAAAGACTTATCCCTATTTTAAATCTTAGCAGATGCATTTTTCTTCCCCTTTGTTAAAAAGTACATATATTAGTCTAAATCAAAATCCCATGGCAGGGGTGGAAATATGAATAGGTTGGGCTTTATCAAGATTTTTTTACTGAAATAGCAAAATACTCCATCAAGGACTTTGGTGAGGCGAGACTGATGTTGGGCAAGAGTACTTGGTTCCTTGTCTGTGTAATCACTTGTACTTAATGAAAGCTTACAGAAAGGTTTGGAATACTGCTGAAAATGCAAAACTTGTAGCACTAGCCTGATTCCACACTTATTTTCCTAAGCAAAGCTCTCCTTTTATAGTAACTTTTTCCAATATAAGGTTGGAAAAAACAAAAGGTTCATCAGAATGACACTTGAGGCATTGCTGAGAGATTGTGCCTGAGATACTTCTGTACTCTAAAAAAAAGTCTTTTTAGTATCCATCTGATTCTTCCTGCTTTCCCACTATTTAAAGCTGATTTTCCTTTACACTTTGTTGGAGAACTTGAATATACTGACCTTTAGGGTGTGCTGCTTATAATATATTGATGATGATCCAACATATATTCAAGTAAAGAACATTTCTTTTTGCTGAATGTTAAGCTGAAATGCTGCAAGTTCTGTAGAAAAGACCAAAAGAAATGTTGTTCATTAATTATTTGATATAAAACATCCAGTAGAAAACTGTTGAACTTCTTTCTATCCAAAGATGTATACCCGTGGACTCTGGACAATGTAATAGTTATTTGCTGATGGTATATGTAAGGATATGCAAAATATCTTCAGGATTTGTTATTCTGACTTCGCAAGTTTATATAGCAAATATTGAGTATCTATTTTATCATTATAGTTTCTCAGACCCTAATAATTTTATCCAAAAATCCTTGCAGTGTGGATGAAGATATCATGTCCCAAAGTACAATTAGAAATAAAAATTAGTTGGCATAAAAGCCTGCGATTGTTTTAAGGAAAGGTCATAAGAGAATGCCCAGAGATGACCATAAATATGCTTGTTTACAAGTTCATTACCATCATGCTATTGTTTACTAAAGCCCTTTTCTTGAAAAGTGGGAAGTGAAGAAGGGTGGTGAGAACACGGAGTGTTTTGCTTTGACTAAATTTAATTGAGTCTGCTGGTTGATGCCTTTACAGCAATAATATAACTGCCTGATAACTGTAACTTTTTTTTTTCACGACTTATTCCTGATGAAAACTGTGCTTTGCAGAAATAAAACATGATGGAATGGTGGCTGAAATTCTAATGTTCAAGAGTAGTTTAGTTTCAAAATAGCTACAGGTAAATGGGAAGTTGCATGCAATTAATGTACTTATAATTCAGTATCTCTTTCTGATGCACTAGAGAATGTTTTTTTTCCAAAGCTTTTTCTGAAGTCTAGAAATAGAAAAGTGACGTTTTCAGTAGAATGTAAGGCTGAACATGCTAATTGTACCTCTATAAAACTTGGGCAATGACTTGTTTTTATAACCCAATAAAATAGAATGCATTTTTTCCAGTTTGTTCTGCTTGCATTGTTGCAAATGACTCCCACTTTTCCCCCTCAAAAGAGTGAAAAACAGTTTCTTGTAAATGCTTTTCACCGAACAAATGGTTACATATAAGTTACAACACTTGCTTTAAGCACTTGTCCAAGAATATGGACTGTTAATAGCCTTTTTCTAGCAAAAGCTTAATCAATAAACATTAACTGGGGAATTGGAGAATGCAAGTTATTTGTTTTATTGTGTATCACTAAATAACATTTTCAAGTTTGATGAACAGCCTACCTTCTAAATTTCAAATTCTGTGTAGCCTGATTTATTTTTTTTTTCCTTCCTCAAAATAGTTCATGTCAACATCAGGGTGTCTTTTCTTCTGCTGTTATACTGATATAGCAGATAATAAATTTTATCCAGACTTAGAGGACATAGTTGATGTATACAAATGCCTATTTATACGTAGCAGAATCTGCACACTCACTTTCTCACAGTGGATGTGAAAACCAAAGGATGCTGTTAGACATTTGCTCAAGGCTGCAACACTACAAAATAATCTTTGGAGACTAGGAAATTTGCCAAGCTTTTCTAAGTATTTAGAAATGGTCTTGCACTTCTCACTAATATCTGTAAATCTTGATGTAGCATGTCTGGATCCCTCTCCCTGTGTGCAATATTGAGTAGTACTGTTAAAATATGCCTTCATACCAACATCTTGCTGTAAATAAAATGGTCAATGCTGCTTCTCGTGTTAGAAGCAAGAGGCAACATGTTTTTGCTCTAAATCCAGCACTACCCTTCCTGCAAGATCAGGCCAAGGTGGGAGTTAGGAACTGCACAGGGAGTGTTTTAGCATTGATGTGTTGTCAGAAACTGAAGTGAGAAGTGTGGAGACTGTTTCATAGCTGCACAGGGCTTCTGTGGGGGAGCCTCTCTGGGAGGCTGTGGTACCTGACCCTGCACAGGTCTTCTCTCCACAACATCGTTACCTGTGTTTGAGATCTTGGCATGACCGAGCGATTTCTTGAAGTCTTTCTTACACTAGTCACTGAAATATTTATTGTTCCTGTCAGCAGACAACATGCTTTTTTTTTTTCCTCTCTGCAAAATGCACTCCAGTCAGGAGCCCTGATCCTGCACACTTAGCAGGGATCTTATTAGGCTTGGTGCCTAGTGAGTCAATTGACTGCCTACCCTATAGAAAAGCAGCCCAGCTCTTCAGAGTGGCTGTTTGCATCTTCCAGGGGAATTGCTGTAATAGCCAGAGACCACTCACTGAATATTAATGCTTACATGAAGATTAACTACCCTAATTTCTCTTGTCCTATGGAAAAGTTGGAAATTGATTTTGGGGAGGTGCCTCACAACCCCCAAATAGCTGCTCAGGTGGATGAATTTAATGTGTGATGTGACCTAGAGAAAATGTGAAATGATCAGCTAAACTTGCCTGATTTGGAAAGGAAAGGATTTTTGCTTCAGAAAGCCTTATAGATATGGAGATGCTGACAGTTTAGGTAGGCATGGCAGTTATGGTTTACACAGTTATCTTTACTCTAATGTTCTCCTGCCATTCTTGTCCGGGGTAATTAAATACAAATGGTCTCCTTTTTTTTTTTTTTTTTTCCTCCAGGGTATGTATAATTTTACTTCCAGTTCAGTAACCTTGTTACATCTGAAGTTACTTACAGACACCTTTAAGGAAAGGTAGATAAAGCACTAGGCGTAGTGCAACTTTTGGACAACAGTTATGATAATTTTGAAGCACTATAGAAGCCTTTTGATGCTTCAAATTATTTTTTTACTTACAGCAGAAACACAATTTTTATGTATTGTTGTTATCTTATTAACTATTTGAATGGCTTAGTACTTAATGCTGTGTAAACCAAAGCTAGTATCTGGCTTGAAAAAAATATATATTCTTGGGGAAGTGCAACCAAAATGAAGCAACTTACACAAAACGTGGGACTTACGCTCACAGACTGGAGATAACTATTCTTTTCATACAGCTCTTATCCCTTGTGTTGCCTGCTACTGTTAGCTTTCATCTCATGGACCTGTATGATACTGTACATGCCTTCAAATGGTTCAAGTTGTTTTTAAGAAACAAGTTGTTTTTAAGTAACTATGGCTTGGCCATAAATTGACAGTAAATAGCAATATACAGGTTTGTTTCCCTTTTCAATATCTGAGATAATATTTTGGGAATTCATTCTCACTTGATTTTTGGACTTGAAAGAGTTTTTGAGAAACAACAAAACCCTCTAAACCATGACAACAGCTGCTACTTGTAATATTTCCATTTTCTAATACAGTAGTCTAAATAGAAATTATTGGTTATTTTTCCTCTTCCAGTCAGAATAAGACATTAATAAATAAGGAATGTTCTCCTGGTTTTGCAGATAGCATATGTAACACAGCCATAAACTAGAACCACCATCCCAGATTACCAGAATCCTTTCAATGAGAGTATAAATGAGGCAAACAAATAATCTTAAGAAGATGGCAGATTAAAGAGGAAAAAAAACCCAACCTGGTCAAAATTCCTGGTTAATTCCTGAATAACCAGCAATTTGAGATATCTGATAATAATTCTAACCTCTAAATATTTTGCTCAGTGAAGGGGCAAGCTGTACCAGGAAAACAGTTTTTCTGGTGACTGCAGTGCCAAGACCTGTCTAGGAGTCTGGATAGGAGCTGGGAAAATGGATCATCAACCTGACACTGCATTTTTCTGCTTAGTTAAATAAATACTCGGAGCATGAGGAATTCTTCATGTGTTTTTTTCCTTCTCTTTTTCCATTAGATTGGGAAGTTTAGCTTGGCAATATTCCTTGCGTGGTGTGTGTGTGTTTTATGAAGGAGAAGAGGGAGGTGAAGTAAGTGCATGATTCAGTGTGGCACTAGTTACAATGCCAGGGTTTGGTGCTGTGATGCAGGAGCAGTTAAACCAGTTATTCTTAAGAGGTAAGATTACTTTTATTTTAGTGATTGTGTGGTTTAAGAGCTTGCAGATAAAGCAAAAGGCAGTTAGCAAGTAGTCTACCATTTTCCTCTGGATGATAATTGGGCTATGTTTCCTAGGACAAAAGCCTCAATAGAGTACCAAGCTGTGGTCTTGTCTGCTGCTGTAGCACAGTCCTGAGGAGAGGGATTAAAGGATACTTCAGAGTGGGGCAAGGGTGATGCCTTGGGGAAGAGCGTTGGCAGGAAAGATTTATTTTCTTTAGTTGTTCTCCTGGCAAAAGTGTTGTTCTTGACTGTCTTGTAACTTTCATTGGAGAGGTATTTTATTCTTTTTTTTTTTTCCTCTGTGCTTGCATGTGAGACCTCATAGTATTTCAGCAGTAAAATGATGGTTTATTCTTTGCTCCTTCACTCTGTGTGTGGTTCTAGAACTGTGCAGTCTCCTGTAATATCAAGGATGGTGTTGGCAGAAGTAGCACATTGCTAAAATGCAGTCAACCTCTACTGCAACTGAAATCCTCACTTATAAATGCATGCCATCATTTTAACTTGTGAACTATCCTGCTTGCTGAATAAGCACTTCTGCTCTGTCCCCAGTCTCTCTGTGAATTACAGTTGGCTGTGATTTGATAGTCACCTGGGGAAAGGGAATACATATTGGGAAGTTTTTTCTTCTTTCGTGTAGTAATCACAAAATGTGTCTTGCAGTGCACTACATATCTGACTGTTCCAGGAGAGAAAACTTCCCTTTTCAGTGAGGCAGATGCCATTTAGTATATAGATGTTTGTGATAAAGCAAAGAAATACTCCACTCCAGGGGAATTTGACTTTTTTCTCATATTTTAGAATATGGATATTTCTAGCAAAAACAACCCTGTCTACTATATGGGAAGGGAAATGATGACAAGAATTTAACTGCTTCCTTCTCTTGACTTTAAGAAGTTTCTTGAGTGAAAAGAGAAAAAACAGTAGGGGAAAAAGTTAAAGTAGATGCTTGTAGGATGGAGACTTGGAGGTTAAAAGGAAAGAATTCAGACTATAAACTTCAATACAGCAGTGTTGCTGTGTGAGTACCACAGAGGTTGGTGTTCAGAAAGCAGATTTTCTACCATAGATGGGAACAGTTTGTAGATTTTTGCTACTTATATATTCAAATTTAGTTATGATGAAAAGCATCTTAACTTCCACCTGATAATCTGCAGCATCTATTTACAACAAATACTTGTCACTTCTGTTCTTCATCCAGCATCATTTGTCTTTCAGTGAAATAGTCACTGTACTCAGTTTCATGGTGTTGTAGGTGAGAATATCACAGAGGTATCTCAGCATCACCCACTTTCAATCTGCCTGTTTTATTATTAAAAAGAGATCTTATTTGGGTTAGCAGTGGAAGGAAAACAACAACTGAAAATATATAAAAGAGTGTGAGGACATGAGGAAGCTCATAATAGCTGAAGACAGATTTATCACTAATGATATTTTATGGTGTGTTCCTGAATATGCATCAACAGGTTGTACATAATCCAAAGGGAGGATTTCCACAAGATCTGAAATTCTTTCAGCGTCCCAGCCCAATTTCAAGCTGTCACAAATAAACATAAATACTGAAGGCACCATTTTTCTCATCTCTAGCATGCAATCACTTGTAAAATAGATTTAAAAGGAACAATGCTGTGAAACATGGCTTAACTGACCAAAAAGGGGAATATTGTTTTGATAGATGTCTTAATGTTTTCTGGAATGCTTTATGGAGAATACTTTTTTGTTACAAAAGTGACTTGCATAATTCTTAATGTATGGAAGATATCAATTGTGGAAATGATAGCCCAGTTTTCTGCCCACTGCAAAAACTTAGTAAGCAGCAGTAATATCACAGTGACCCCTTGCTTTTACTGAGGTCTGCTGGCTATGTCAGGATGTTTCAAAATAGCCATGACAGTGACCTTGCAATGGAAATCTCTCTTAGAAAGGTCTCAGTTCAGACAGGACTTAATTAGGGGGAAAAAACCCATCTTGGGTCCTGGATAAAATTTCTAGTTATCAGGAAGGGAGAAGCACCTACAATAGGAAATAGTTGGTCCCTGTTGTGGTGAGGCTTTGTTAGGGGTCAGTTAAGCCTGTTGCACATCCTCCTAATACATACTGACAAACTCTGCACAAGCACCAAATGCAGGAGCAGTGGTGCGGTTGTGTAGAGTCCTTCCTCCTCCTTCAGCTCAGACCTGCATCTACTCCCATTCAGAGTGTGATACAAATACTCTTTTTGCATCAAATAACATGGGAATTTGACCCTGGTTTCTTCATAGCCTGTGGAAAGGCTCTGACTCTTTGCTCTCTGGGCAAATATTTGTTTTAATGGACTTTTCTAGAAGGATCGGTCTTAGTATGGGATTTCCTGAAGTGACACTTCTCCATCCCTTCAAAAGACCCAAATTCAGCTGAGGTCTTTACTGGTGGAAGAGGGGGAGGGTTCTCTGTTGTGATTTAGGAAGTCTTGGAAACTGAAACCTTGCAAATATTTTTCAGATACGTATCCAAATGAAAAGCGTTTATTAAATAAATTAATCCATACTTTTAGATATATAATGCAAATATACTAGTGCATATACAATGCCTGAATACTTTACGGTGTTTGAAACTGAAACTCCAGAATGGCACAGTAGATAGATGGTGAGCATCCTTCTTGCTGATGACTGTATTAAGCAGTTTGATCAGCATTGCTGTTAAGAAGCTTCAAACTTTCAGCTACTATTTTGGGATAACTAATTGCTAGTCAGTCACTGAAAACTTGAAGCATGCTGTTTCTGGAGACACCAGGTTTTTCCTATGCTCTGTAGTGAGTGCTTACTCTTGTTTGCAATGGAGTGAGGTGATGAATGAATAACAGCCACCTTCCCCAGTGCTCTATAAGGAAACTGGGAATGGGGGTAGAGGGATCAGTGCAATGGCCAAGGTGATCAATGCATAAGGAGAGAGAGTGCTTTATAAATGGGGTTTTAAACAGGCCCATAATGTATGCCAGCAGACAGAACACTCTTGTGTGACTTTTGAGTGTGCTTGACAACCATGAAAAACAGAATCTCTCAAACCTTTTTTATCATCAAATGACTGGACTCACCATGTCAGCTTTGTTGCTGAACCTCATCACTAGACATTTTGGTAACTGGCTAATTCTTCTGTGTGCTCTTCATTTGTGTGTTCCCGACTCCATCTAGGGTACCACCCTGGTCCTGAAGTGCCTATAGTACCTTCAAGGGACCAGAGGAGACTTTCATTTTGTGCTTCTCATGGAATGGGCTCTGCACACAGGAATGTGCTTTCTGTGGACTTCTTAAATTCCTTGCAATATGTGTGCATGTGCGTACACACACTTGCATTAACACACTCTCAACTATAGATTTAATAAGAAGCTGTTGGTTTAGCTATGAAAAACCTGATCTGTCCAATGTCTTGGATGTCTAGATGTGAAATCTATGATGCAGGGAGGCATCTGCTTCTAAACCAGGAATTACATTAAACTGCCTTCATAAAATCACAGTACAGAGAAGTTGGAGAAAGTGCAATCCATTTTTCAAATCAAGGCACGGTCACTAGGCTGCAGTCACAGGGGCTGGAAGAGCAGCTGCTGCTGCTTCTTCATGTATCAGCTGTGAAATGGGCTGGCATCATTAATTCCATAACCAAATAAATGCAGATGTTTGCAAGAGCTTTTGGGTTCTCTTTACAATATCCAAAGGTCAAATAACTTCTTGAGGGTCAACTGCTAGCAATGTTTTGCATTAATTTAAGGACAAAGGGTTTCATTGAAAGCAGTGCCCATACTGGATATAGGAAAAATCCTGGCGTTAAATTGCTCATTCTTGTTGTGTTATGAAAAGCTGATGTTTGTGCTGGTTGATTCTAGAAGCACTGTTATGTCTTGCCATTGTATACTGTCTGTTTCAACCATTGTGTGTTGTTTTTCCTTTGGGTGCAAGCAGGTTTTTAGGAGGCCAGATGGAGATAGATGCTTTTATAAGTTTGCTTGAACTCCACATGTTCAGTAAATATGAATTTATAAACTCATGGAAATATAGGTAGGAGGATAAGCAGCTGTGTAAAAGGGAGGAAGGTGGGACTTGTGCTTGAAAGCGTTGATTAAAAATTAAAACAAGTTTCTGGAAGACAAAGCAGTTCAAGGTCAAGATCAACAAACAACTCCTTGCTCTTTTTCTTTTTTTCATGACACTGAAGAATTGTTTCTTCCTGACCTGAAATCCTGAGCTCAGAGCTTCCTCAAAGTTCAGATTGTGACTTAAGCTGTTGTGAGCAGTATGGTTCATATTAGTAATATTTATTTCTTGTGCTGACAGAAATCAGGCTATTTGTCACTTTTTGTGAGAAAGATTGAACAACAATTTTACAAGCTTTAGTTAATGCTAGCTTAGATCAGTATTTTGAGACATTTACCGCAGGAGGCTGCAGTGAAATCACAGGGTAGCCCTAGATTTGTTATGTTTGTTATATTTCCAATTAAATTAAAGGATTTATACTTAGCTGAGAAAGTACATTGATTTATACCACCCATTTATACCCCACCAAGCTTTCCTGTAAAAATTGGATGTGTTCATATGTATGGGTGGTTAGGTTTCTTCAAAATTTTGCTGTTCATCAATTTCTATGCACGATATAGTAGCTTTAATGGATTTTAGGCTGAATTACAATGGCAGAGGTATTTTTGGTGGAAATTTAAAAAGATGTCTATAGAACACTAATGCTGCTGTATGGATATAGTGCATGCTGAAATATCACTTATATGAATAAATGAAGCCAGACCTTTAAAAGTATATGGTTCTTTTCTCAACACTGCAAGATTCTAAACGTGATAAATTTAAAGCCTCAGCTGTTTTGGAGATAACTTACTGAAACTTTTTATACTTTCAATTGCAAAATAAATACAGTAATTTTCAGTTGTATTCTGCATTCCTATTTGATAGGACCTTTTTTGAATGTTTCTTAAAACATTTATCTCTCCATTGGCCCAGTGTGTGTGAAATGATGACACTGACAAGTCCTCAATGGTGAGAACCTAGTAATTACTATTTGATGTTGGTAGAGCTGGTTTTCTGATGCTTGGTGACTGCAGCCTAATTTGCATGAATAAAAATGTTGTTTTCAGCTATATGTACAAGTGTAGTGAGCTGCAGTCTTGGCCCTAAGCAAAAAACATCACTGAGTCACTGAAGAGATCTGGATGCCTATTTTGTCTTTACTGTAATGGAATTTAGATAGTCAAATCTTTCGAGTGGTTCCAGGGCTCTTGCCTTGTATGGATGTGCACACACATGAATTTGTTTACATGGTATTATTCCTCCTTGTTTAGAAAAGTTAGTCATCTGCTTTTGGTACTCATTGATGTAGCTTCACTGATCAAGTCAATTTTATGTAACTGTGAAATATTTTGGTCCTCTTCCACTAATGATAACAACATATTCTACCAGTGAAGTCTGATGGGAATTGAAATAAATTAGTCTCCCTTTTCTTCTCATCTGTTTATATTATTAATATGAATGTTATGAAAATTATAAATATATTAATATTATGGGGAAAGTCTTGTTACCACTGGTATTCTTTCACTGCAAGTGACACTTTCAGATTTTATCAAGGGCATTACAGAGTCGTATCTAATACTGTTGTTATCACCTGTGTTAAGGATTTTTTCCCATGATTCTTGATGCAATGAAATCTTTGTCAGCAAACCTATTGTTGAATTCTCCATCCATGTACCTAGAAGGACAAAGTAATGGGAGAGCTTTGGAGGGCTTCCAGCATTATGTTGATGGCCTTATCAAAAAAGACAAGGTTAGTAAAGGTAGAACTTAAGTCTGGTGCATACCTTGAACTGGTGGTACTAGCTCAGATTTAAAGCACTTCTCTACTTAAAAAAGGTTTTTCCAGGAGAAGAAATGAGCCAGGCACAATAACTGAAGAAGATTTGGGTTTAGCTCTAGAGTGAGCAGCAACTTGTACGGGTATATGTTGCTTTGGATGCTGTGTTGAAGTACTATCAGTGACCAATGATTAAATAAAAGTTCTTTTTAAACTATCACGTGTATTTATAGCTCTTGCACAGCCAGAGAAGCAGAAAGTGGGGTGGAAAGGAAAAAGTCTCAACTTCTTTCCAGAAGCCAATTTGAGACTATAGATAAAGCATTTTAGTAAGCTTTGCTCCTGACCAAAGTTTGGATGGATGGTTTCTGTGTGTTTGCGTATCTAGAGCTGGTTTTACATATGAACTTTTATCATGAGTTTCCTAGGGTACTGGAATTTGGTGAAAGACATAACTGTCTTGTCTCTACCTTTTTCCACATTAGAAATTTTCTTGCTTTTTAAAAAATCTTTCTGGAATAATGAACAAAAACTTCTAACCTTGAGCACAAGGTAACTTTTATCCAAAGATATGAAATGTTGTATATTCTTGTTTAGCTTACTTTCTTATACCAGCTCCTTTCTCCTCTCTATTCCCCACATTCCCTTACTCATTTCCATTTCGATTCTTTCTTCCCTTTTACCTCTGCTCAGATGAGAACCCACTCACAGCCCTTTATTGAAAGACTGGTGAGAGAGAGGGAGAGAAAGAATTGCAGATACAGTAAAGAGCATGCAATTTATTATGAATGATGGAATAATTACCAGAAAATGTGATTTATTACACGGAATTGGCTAGTTACCTAGCCTGTTGACATAAGCTTCCTACTCTTCATGAGAAGGACCAAAAGGTGAATTTGTGGCAAGGTAGCGGTGGCGATCCATTTTGACTTGGCATTTGCAACAAAATGGTTTGGTATCTAAGCCAGCTCTGGAATTAACATGAACAAAGTTCTTTAAGTGATGATGGAGTGTTAGCAGTACTATAAAACAAGCTAAAGTTATGCCAGAGTTTTCATCTTGATAAATTTAATCCTTCATAAAGGGTTTTAAAAGCACTGAATTCACACCTTTTCAATTTTTCATGTTTGGCACAGAATGCACTGAGGAATGCTGCAATAGTATCAGTACAAAACACTTTGCCTCACTAAAGCATCAGACCTTCTACTCTAGTTTATTACTACAACACTGCGATTATAAATTATCTGAATTCTGCACTTTGGGGGAATTTGACCCCTTTTGTATGGAGAGGAAGAATTTTGCTTTCAATAAGAAGTCTTGCCAAAAACCTATGCTCTTTCAGTAGTCTCCAAATATTTTAAGTCTCACCTTGGTATATTGACTATGGCTCTGAGATGGTCAAAAGTCTCTAAAGCTCAGCCTGTAAGTAATTGGAGAAGCTATTATTACCTTGCTGTTTCCCATCTGTTGATTGAGCTCCAAGAGTTCCTTTCTCCTTTGTGAGCTTTCACAACATTCACTGACTCTGACATGTTTAATTTGCTTTGTGAATTACGTATGACAAGAAACATCTTGCTCGCTGCACAGGGAACAGCCTGTGCTGTGAACTGTGGTGCTTGTCTGCTGCATGTGGCGTTAATCTCAGCCACAGACACTCCTAGAAATCTGTGCAAGATTAAAAAAAAAAAAAAAAAAGATTAACTGGGGGTAAAATATACCTGAATAATGAAATGGGATTGAAGAAGCTTTCACAAGACAGAAAGGAAAATGAAATGTTATCTTGTTTTGGCATATTCAGTCGTAAGGTTTTACATCTGAAAGTCCCTGGCCAATACCTCCTGCTGTCTGCAAGGCACCAATAAATTATGAGCAAAGCTCCCCGTTGATTCTGGATGCAGTGAAGAAACTTATAGAACACTGTCATGAGATGAATGTATGGCTCAAATATCACAGATCATCAATGTGGCTTCAAATCTCTTTTGTGGGCTTTTTCAAAACAACGCAAGATACGCTTTTTCTGACTCTAGAAGAGGCGAGAGCCCTAGTGTTCCTGTCCCCATCTGTTTTGGAGCTTTTGAAGTGTGTGTGGGAAATCCTGGTTTTGGCGATGTTGATGTGAATGGATAGATAATAAAGTGTTATGTCAAGTTGAAATGAGGTTGATGTTAGAACCAAATAGTTCCTACCCTATCTGGTATGGTGATATACTCTTGCTATGGATCTGAACCTAAGGATTTTTGGATGGAAACCATTTATCTCTTCAAACTGTTGTATGCTAGTTCACTTCAGCATCACTGTCTGGTTATGAATTTTCACCCTCCCTTCACTGCAAATAATGGTAAACCAGACTTTGAACCTGAGTGTGAGTCTAAAGGATCTAAAGTCTCACTAATATGAATCCACTGATCTTCTTTTCCACTAACTACATAGCCTTTTTCTCATAAAAACATGTGCAGATGTCTGTTCAACTTTTTCGGTGTAATAAGATAAATGTTGATAAACAAGCCTTTCCAAGGGGATTAAAAAGACTTGAGGTTGTTTTAGTATGTTAATTTCATGTTTTTATTAATAGTAATTAAGAGTAATAACATTCTAAGGATAGAAAGAATAGCTCTTTTTACTTGAAATATGTTTTTTATGAAGGTTGAATAACAACATGAATTGTAAGGTTGAAGATCAACTTATACCTCTGTTATACTCTTTGATTTATAAATAAGTTACTGGAAGATCTAAAAGAATTATGGGATAACATGGAGGGAGGATGGAGTTGATGAGTGAGGTAAATCTATATGAAATGTTCTGAGATAGAGGACCAGAACCTTCTTTCCATCTGAAGTAGAAGGCTTAGTCTTTTCTTTTAAATGAGGTCAGCTGTAGTGTTGAAATGAAGTAGGTGTATTTGCATTGTTTGGATACTAGTTGCAATAAGTTGGACTTGATCTCTTCCCCCCCCAAATGATTTTAGGGTTACATCTTTCTTTTTGAGAAGGAATGATGTTTTAAAATTTGTTTAGGGAGACAATTCAGTTGTCATTTCTACATCTCAAGCTTTTAAGAAAACTGATATTGCTGTATGACAAGTATTATACATGCTACTCTGTGCATTGTCAAAAGGCTTGGGAAGATGATATACAAGCTTTGGACTTAAAGTCACTGTCAAAATTTGAGCTAGTTAGTAATAAAAGAATAAGCAAAATGTTTGCTGTAGTGAATTTTACTTCAAACCAACAGGGCTGCCTGGTTTGGAGGACCTTGGAGAGGTTTGGTGAATTTCCAAAATAAGTTACTACATATCTGGGACAAGAAATGCTTTGTTTACTGTCAGTTTATTGTGCCATTTTTGAACTTTAACTTTTCTAGATTGTAAGAGTCTCCTAGTACAGTGTTCACTGGTTTGCTTCTATGCAAATTAATTTAGATCTGTCTCAGTGAACAAAGTGAAAAAATTTTTTTCTCTCCAATCAAGCATTTGGAAATTTTTCTAGTTATTACTTTTCAAAATAATAAAAAGTATGGTACATTTAAATAAACTGCCTTTTTAACATTTCAAAATAATAAAAAGTATGGTACATTTAAATAAACTGCCTTTTTAACATTGTATTCTGTATGCAATATTTTGCTTGAAACTGTCATGTTTTCCTACACTTACCAACAGCACATGCCTCACTCTGTACGTTTCAACCTCAAGTTGTCAAATTCATTAGCTTGATTATGCTGTATGCCATCAGACTAATAATGCTCATCCTTGTCTATACCCAGATTCCATAGAATTGAGTGGGATTTCAGCTATCAATTTCAGTGGAAATATGTTTTATGTTTTACATCAGGGAAAATATTTTACTTCTAGAACTTACACTAATGATTGGAAAAATCTGAAGGTTTGAATGATGGGTGAAGAATCCAAAAGTTGAGATGTTCATCCCAATACCTGCAATCTAGAAAAATGTCTGAAAATCTCATTTGTAGAAGTCCTGATTTGGGAGCAATGAAAAAAGCCGTTCCACTTACACATTTTTTGGCACTGTTTTCTAGATTCACTTGTAAAACAAAAGAGCAGCATAGTTGTGAAGTTGTAAAAGGAGAAAAAAATAAAATAAACAAAGCAACTGAGGCTTGAGCTGCCAAAATCAAAATTCAGTTTCTGTTCATTGAGCCTATTTTTTATATTAATACTTCAGTTTCTATATTTGAGATTATTGATCCAGGTTATGATCAGTACTCAAGAATTATAAATACTGGAATGCATAAATAATAGGAAGTGCTTTATTTTGCAAAGTTCAGCTATCTGTTGGAAATATAAAACATATTTGTCTTGCAAGGTACTCTGATATTTTTCATGTTTATTAAAAATATAAAGGGTGCAGCTACAGTATAGAGCAGAATTGCTCTTACAGTATGACACTATCCTGTGCTAAGCCTATTACCTTGTCTGATACAGCACGTGTCCATTTTATACATGGAGAGTGGAAAAAAGATGACTGTTAACAACCTATGGAAAAAGATAACTGGAGTCTGGTGAAGACTCTCTAGTACCAGTGTCCTCTGTCGAAGAAAGTGTGAGGTTGTGGGCTTTCTGAATGCATGCTGGTTTCCAAACGCTCCTGACAAGGGTGAGAACTACTGTCTTCAGACCCCAGGTGTGAATGGATGCCCTCTGAAGTACATGGGATAGCAACTCTGGGTAGAGTACATGTTGTCTAGTGTCGTACTGAAACCAATATTTCTGCAGAGAAAATGTTGTCAAAAAAGAGTAGATTCTGCTTTAGTTGTGATTAGTGCCTGACCGGACAGACTTCTCCTTGATGGGGGAAGAGCTTTGCTATCCTAATTCCATGTCTTCCCCTGAGTATGTGGGAGACTTCTGCAAAGTGCTCATTTCCTCTCTGTGGATCTTCTGAGATGTCCTGGCAAGCCTTGCAGTTAGACTGGAAAGAGAAAAAGAGCTCTTAAGCAAAAGAAAATTGCAAGGCTATGTAGTGAAAGGAAAAATACTGAAACAAACTGTTAGAAGACAGGTCTTGAAAGGCCATGTTTGTGTCACAGCAACTTTCGAAGCCTGACTAACTGGTGATGCACTTGACCCTGGCCCCCAGGTCTGTGCAGGTGCCCTTTTTATTAAAGAAGTCTAGACAACTTTACTGAGTCTGTAGAACTTTACTGCAATCACCGAGCAAGATCCTCACAGAATCCCTGTGGTGACTGGCCTTTTGGAACTAAACATGGAAGAGCTCTTGTGTTGCCCCACTGCTGGTGTCACAGGCTGGGAGAGCACCACTGTGTCCCAAGTCATCCAACAGAGTTGTTTGCTTAGTACTTTCATTGTGTTGATGGCAGTTCTTGCTAGTAGAAGTAGCTATTACTTGTTCAGTTTCATTTGTACAGCTCACAAACACAGAGAATATGGACTTTCTTACTACAAAAGGAGCTGTTATTACACATGGAAAACTTCCCCTGTATTTCAAATATTTGAAGTCTCTGTGACACTTGAAGGATGAGAAGAGGTAGATGTGGCTTATTCACAGCTATAATACAAAGCAAGTGTCTATTTCAATTCAAGTGAACAAGTATCCAGATGTGAACAGCTGCTACATACTTGTCAACTATCAATTTATTAGAAGAGATATGGAACTGAACAGACTCTTGCATGCGCCTTACTCCTATTCGTAATTATGTGCACTCTGCATGGACTTGTCATGCTTTCAGGGAAGGAGAAAAGCAAAACCTGAAAATGGTACTGGCCAGAAATTCTGTGTGATCACAGAAATGTGGTGTTAGCTGTTGCAAGCTGTTGCTCTGACGCAAATGTTGTTAGAGGAGATGGTATCATCTTCCTTTTTGCTTAAGCAACCACAGGAACCGTTTTGCAGAAGAGAAGGTTGAATTTTTTAATTTTTTAAAATCACTTTCAAATCATCCACCAAGGTTCTTCAACGCATGGTCAATTGGAATGGATTTTCAGGATAATTCATCTTGCCTTTCACTTGGTATCTAAGAAACTATCTGGTCATTTGGGACCTATATTTGTTGATTAAGTGGTGGTATAACAGGCCTCTGATAGTAACTCAGCTGTAACTGGAGAGGTACTTTGGGTGTGCCAGTTTGCTATGCCAAATGCAGTTGATTCTTCTGGAGGAAGAAAGCAGAGGAGCTGGTGTGTGGATTTCTTCCCCACACCCATCCAAAAAACCCCTAATATTAGTATTTCTGGTTACAGATTTGGAACACTTTTGTGTTAAAAGACCAACAAAGTGAGCTGCAATACCTGTGAATGTTCTCATAGAACACTGTGGGAATCCCACAGGATTTACTGCTGCCCTTCTCATGCAGGTCTGCACTTCTCTTCCATATACATGTCACAGAGCTGGGATTTCACCAATACTGTAAGCATACTGTGCGCCAGTCTGATACTGAATGCAGGAAAAATGTGGTGGCTTGTTCACCTTAACAGTTGAAGTTGTGAAAGCTTTTGTGGTGAAGGGGTAAACTACTGTAATTTTACAGCAGTTGTCCTGGTCTGGTTAATATCAGCCCCTAAAGATGCACTATGGGGTAATGAGTGATCTCTTTTAATGGGACAACATTTGCCGTATGCTTTATATCTGTGAGGCATGTCTATATGAAGTGTAAATGGGCCCATTTCCTGCAAACTTGTTCTGGTAGCTGAAGCCATGTCTTTGGCAGCTGACTCAACCATGCCCATGTAGGAGAATGTGGTTTCCTGGGGCAGGTTCCACCCCATGTGTGATCCTCTGACATGCGATAGCATATTTCTGGGCATAATATATGTTATATCATGACCTACTACTCCTCCTAGGCATATCTACCAGCATGGACTATAGTCTAGTAGTGGTAATTCTGCCAGTGTGGACAATATGGTCTGATAGTGGTTTATGCTCTGGTCACCCACCAACTGCTGGAAGGGTTGATTGGAGACCTGTATGTGAAGCATCACTGAGAGTGGTGCGGAGTCAGCAGCTGTTTCTGTTCTCTTGTCACTACCGGTGCAGCTGAAAGCAAGCCAGGGTTCTGTCTCCAGCAGTTTCCTCCCGAGACTGCAGAGCAGGCTCTTGCTGAAGACAAATGGCTCCTGCTCTTTAGTGCAGCCAGTCTGGTGTATGGAGAAAAAGACTGTGTTAGTCCTTTTTCTCTCCCTTCAGAGAGGGAAGATGCTGTTCCTGAGATGTGTGTGCTGTCAGCAAGCCTGTCCTCTGACACAGCACCCGGAGCTGGTTAGCTTTAGGCTGTTTGTCCCAGGATTTACTACTGCTACAGTTTACCTAACCTCCTAAAAACATCGGTTTACCTCCATATTAGTCTAAACTTTTCTTAGTGCAGCTTAATGAGCAGATGACTGGTCATCTTCTAAACGATCATTCATGCTGTCCTGAGAAGCAAGATGGGAAATGCCTGAGGGAGAAAGACCTGTCTTCCCCCAGTGAAGTGTGGGGGGACCGTCTAACCAGGTCCCATCCTACAGAACTGGTTTAGGGATTGCCTTGGGACTTTGCCCAGATCCTGCCTTGCCTTGCCTTGCCTGGCGGTTGGTTTATGGATGACTTCTGTGATGATTTAATGGCACTTAGTTTATGTTCACATCTTTCAAGGTGGAAGCTTATGTGACACAGCTCAGACTCCTCTTCTCCCCTTTGGCACAGGTCATACTGGCTATTCTGTGCAAAATATCCAGTATGTGGGAGGGGTTTTAGTACCAAATTAGCAGATACTAAAACATTACAAAGTACATCTTGCTTCCTAGTGGTAGTTAGAAGATTTATAGGAGAAAAGTGAGTTAACAGTATTTTAGTTGAGCAAGGAAGAGATACTAGTTTTCATATCTTAACACCATCCTCCTCTCCCCCCTCCAAACTACCACTCAGGGATTTACTAATCCTGTAAATAAAGCTATGATTAATATATTTAAGCCGTAAAGCAAGCTTTGCATCTTGTCCAAAAGTCAAAACCAGCCCTTTAGCTTGCTGCCAAGCAGTTCCTTCAATGTCCTCTGGAAAATAAGTCACTGAGGGGGAGGCAAAACTTCAACATGGCTTGTGGAGAGTTTACGTTCAGAGAGCAAGGGCAGAACTGAAGTTTATTGATCCAGATCATGACAGAGCACAGGCTGATAAGTATGTTGCCTCAGGAAGAAATACCTAAAATTACCAACATGTCCATGCTCTATACCATGGAAAAGTTGTATATGCAGTAGCAGGAGTTTAGGGGATTATCTGTGTGGCTGTTGGAAGTATTACTTTTTTTCCCCACATGCAGTGAGTCTACATCCCTAGACTGTCTGTATAAATCTTGCCTGCAACCAAAAGTGAGCTCATATGTCACTCTCCTAAGAACCAGGGGATTTTTTTTTGACTGAATATTTTGATATAATCAGCTCTTAACTGGAAAACCAAATTCCAAACACTTCCGCTTAAAACCAGCATGCAGTAGTTCAACCAAAACCCAACACCGTGATACCCCAGGGAGCTGTATACACCCTGTATTCTCATTCTTTAAAGACTGGATTGTGGTGTAATTGCATCTCCTGTAATGCACAGCTTGGGAGGTACTGTGGGGCTCTGGTAACCTCAAAGCTACAAGGTGACAGAGAACACAGGTTTTCTGAGGAGCTTGTGCAAGAAGGAGAATGAAAGAATCTGACCTCAACTATAGTTCCGTGGCACTATGGTCAGTCATCTATATGGAAGGAAATACTTTCGTCTCAGGCTAGAAATGCTTTTGTCTTGCTCTTTTCTGAATTATGCTTCCTGTTGGTGGCCTACGTTTTTTTTTTTTCAGACTTTTTTCATTTTTATTTTAGTTTACTCCCCCTCTCCCCCCATCCCAAAATTCTTGACATTACAGAGTTCTTGAAGTAGTACAGTCAGAAAGCTTTGAAAATATAAGGTAATTGCTGAAATACAGCAATCTTGATTTATGGTAGCTTTATGAACCCCAACTATTGCACTTTTTAAGAAAATAAACATTTGCTCTTTGAAGATGAAACATAACTTCCACATCTTAGTGTCTCTGCATAAGGAAAACCTTATCAGTGAGTTCATCTTCTGTTTTTAGCATTCATCAGTTTTAGTAACTGTTGTCCTTGCGTGTGTTGCCATGGACAGATATGGTACTGTCACTTATGTGATCTTTTTTGAGTTGCTTGGTTATAGCAATGTATTTCTAGGTCTGTGTATGATCTTATGCTCTAACTGTTATTATAGAAAGACACAACTACAAATAAGGCTGACTTTTTTTTTTTCCCTCCACCTGTGTAACTGGTGACAACACCATTATATAAAGATTTCTCCTGAAATGAACCTCTGTAGTCATCAGAGTACTGCAAACTGCTTGGAAGACATGCTTTTAAACTATGAATTTGAAGAGATTGTAAGGATTAATATAGCTGAACTTGAAAATATTGACATATCATTGATGATGGGATAAGGTATTTTAAAAGTCTGAGTTCATCATTGTAAGGTCTACAGGTTCATTTATTTTTTTGTTAGCATAACAGACTAAATATCAGTCTTTCCATTATCACTGTGTTTTGTAGTGCTTTGTCAGACAGTTAATTTAAAGCCAGTCTTCTTTTGATCCCTATTTGATGGATACATAAGGGACTGGAGAATGGCAAGTGGTTTGATTTGTGCTTTTGCAGTACTTCCAGTAGCTTGAAATGTTACTATTTCTTGAATTTCCTACAGACGTACACTTGTGAAATTTAGATAAATTTTGGCTCATTATATAGAGCAGGGCTATTATAAAAGTACTTAATCCTAGCAACACTCTCTGTACCTTCATTTTACTGTGATATCATTGAGTCAAGTTCATTTTTAGTATTCTGCTCAGAAGGTGGTCAGATGGCCTTTTGAAGGAAGGGGTAAGGTAGGTTCCTCTGTCCTCTTCCCTCCATTCTCCCCAACCCCTAATAATAATCAAAATAAAAGAAGAGAAAAGGGAGCTTGGTTGTAATAAGAAATAAAATAGGAATTCAGGCTTTATGTATATTTTCTTTCTTGACTACCACCTTGTTGGAAGGAAAACAAGCCATCTAAGAGAGACTTTTAAAAAAATAATATTAGCATAAATAGGTTAAATGTAGGTGAGGAAATAAAAGAAAACTCCCTTTTATAAACTTGTGACTGTCTTTTAAAAATTATGAATAAGTGCTTGTGTATTTTTTTTTTTTTTTTTTTTTTTACATTTAAGGTGATTTGAGTAGAGTATGAGTTAAGTTAGCAGGAAAATAGCAAGGTGTTCCTTAGCCAAAATCACTGCACTTTCTAACCTGTGAGCCAAAGGCATGGTAAGTACCTGTGCTCACCAGCACCCTGCATTACAATACAAGGGTCATAACATGGGCCCCCATCTCACCTACATGTTGCAGGCAGTGGAAAGCTTGTAGAGAGGACCAAGGAAATGCCTTCCAAAAACTGCAGGCTATGCTGAAAGTCTTGGGCATGAAGAAATTAATACATACTTCAACATCAGGTGCCATGGGAGCAACATATCACACCTGCTTCATTGCCCTTCCTAACATAGGTCCCCTAGCCTCTATTGGCCTGGATTTCTGGACCAGCTTCTGGAGAGACCTTAAGTAAGCTTCTTGTTAACTTTTGGAATATTGTTACTGTATTCATCTTCGTTACAACTGAAACTCATGGTGTGCAATATCTAGCCCCCAAGGTTTAAAAGCAGTTTTCTTCATTTAAAAAAAAGGAATGGGAAAAATGTAACAGTATCTGATAAACAGATACGATTTTGGTCACATTCCTATGTGGTGTTTGCAGTTTCATTATATGAATCTAAACAAGAAGTGAAAGAGCTGAATTGTTCCATATAAGGGGGACTCTAAAAGACTTTATTTTTCTTCTTTCTTTTTCTTGCACCATGAAAAAGACAGCTCTGATCAGACTGATGCTGGTCAGAAATGATCTTTCAAGATGAATAAATTAAATCCTGCTTAAAGTATTAGGACTGAGTCATGCAATAAGTACCTAAATCTTTTCAGTGATTGACGCTTTTAGATGTAGATAACCATTTAAGCTTGCTCTGCTTTTGAAGTGAAAATAGAAAAATAGTGATATGGCAGTGTAATGATAAGATGGGTGTAACACAAAAAAAGATGGGCATGAAAGGGAGGGTGAACATGAAGCAATTAAAGTTCTAGTTGTTCCTTAAGGTGAAAAGCTGTTACAGCTGAAATGGTGATTCTTCAGCTACTATGTGTGTTGTGCTGTAATTTTTACTTTGCTGCAGTGGATATTGTTATCGTGCAGCAAAATATCTGAATCATCATGCCATTGGGGAGGCTAATGATTTGGGATATAATAGGACTTGTTGCCAGAAACAAGATCTGGAATCCTTCAGTGGTGTTAGCAGTGTTTCCAACCTGGTGAGTAAACATATCCAGAACACACTGTAGTTGATACACTACTTATGAGTTAAAGCTGCCTTTACTCAGTTTGGCAAGTTTGAAAAACTCCTGCTAAAAAACCAAGGCTTTACTTCTATTAAAGGGAGTTGAGGGAAACACGTAAAACACTCCAGGGTGAAGTGGATCATCATTTCGCTGGCTGAAGTACCAAGATGAACAGTTCAATGCTTCCAGTATATCTTACTGTACCTTCCTGACATGTAAGATGCAGATTCCTGAAAGACATATAGATGGATGTGGAGTCACTATGCTTGCAATGCTGCAGTGTCTTTCCCTGAAATGGGTACCCTGAGAGGTGAAAGGTCTTTCCAAATGTGGGTGACTGCAGAATGAGCCCAACAGCTGTCATTTGTCTAAGCAACTCTCCACTGAAGTATTTTTTTGTGTTGAAGCTGACATTACAAATTCTGCCTTAACTTAATCCAGTCTTCAGAAGAAAACTCAAGATGTATGTAGTTTACAGTCAGTGGTCATGGAGCAGATCTGTTAATTGCTGCTGCATCTTGAAGAGTGACCCTGCTTGTAGTAGTTAGTACAGCATTATCTTTGAAAGGGAAGTGAAGAAAACACTTTGTTTAGTGTTGGGGCTGTGTCAAAAATAAGAGGTGTCTCATTGATGCTCCAGTATCATTTTTGTCCTTACTATTAGTGAAAGAAAGATTTAAACATAGACATGATTATTACCGTTATGTCACAGTAGGATTTCTATGATAGGATCAAGTAGCATGATAAGGCTTGGAAAGCAGAGTTAGTAGTAGGTTTGGATTTGTATGCTATCATGGAAGAGACTACAGTGGGGAGATCCCATGGAATATTCTGTGCTGTACTTGGGGTCAATGATGCCTCTGCAGTCACTAAGGTGTGACTAGTCTCCCCTAACTAGGTCACCTAGAAGTTATGTCCACTTATGTCCAGTCTGTCAGATGTCAAGGCTCCTTTTAGAGTCATCAGAGACAGACTGATACTTTTTGGATACTTGGATGTGAAACTTAGAGGATGAACTGCACCCTAGAGAGACGTGTACTTTTCTGCTTTGGCTGACTACAGAGAGTCTAGCCTGGTCATCTAGATGAGCATCCAGTGTGAAGTTTAGATAAGGATCTTGCAGTTTACCATTAATGGGACCATTAAAAGCACTGATACAAAGCAGGACAGGACTAAGGTTTCCAATGTATGAACACACCAGATTACCATGCTGTAAATAATTTATTTTCAGGTAAGTATTAAATAATTATCTTTAAAATTACTATCACTTGAGTTCTTGCTGGCTGAGAGGCATCTTGTGAGTCTTTTGGAGACTAATATTTCTGCTAGTAACCTGAAATGATAGCATAAGTTCAAACTCTCAGTTCTAATACTCAAATGCAGACAAGGCAACCACTACCTATTATTGCTTTACCTTTTGCATTTGACTGCAAAAATGCAAATCTTCTTTCAGGATCTTGACTTTCAGCTGTTGTGCATAAATGTTACCTATGGTCATTAGATACAAAACCCAACTTATTGTGGAAATGCAAAGTGCCATCAGGGAGAGTATTGGAGTATTGTTCGGATTTTTTTGCAAAAGTTTAGAGCAGGCCTACAAATGATATTACTTTCTCATAATGGCTATTAATAGCTAGTAATGGTTCAAATGAATTTATCATCCAAACAGGTATGCTATGAATTCTGTTCTTATTAATTTCCTTTTTGAATTTTTATCCATTTTAACTGCAGTATTTTTTGGCTTGACTGGGAAAGAAAGGTATGCTTTTGTAGGGAAAAGAAAAAAAAAAAAAAAAAAAAGCCTGATAAGATGTGACATGCTAGGCAAATTAATTTTGAATCCCAGACAACTTATGAAGGACATAGAGCTGTGGGGGGTTTTTGAGGGGAAATAAATAGATTTAGCACTGCATAGTTCTTACCTGTTTTCTCTTTGGAGACTTGTAGAGGTGGTTTGGTCTAATGAAATTTTCAACCCCATGAGTGAGGGCCATATTAAGGGGGCTGTTTGAAGAACAGTCATCGTGTTCTACAGGTCCTTCCCTGTCCATCCTAGTGCACCTGTAAGATGTCCTCTGAGAATTTCTTCTGACTCTTTTATATCTGCTTTGAAATTGAGTGTATAGAATCTTGCACATCTGTGTTCAATTTTTTGCAAACGATGCTGTTGGGTTAGAGTGCTTATATTTGAATGATGCAGTCTTAGTTTTGGTCTTAGAAGATGTTAGTTGTCTTAGTTGTTAGCAATCCTTCAGCAATACAAGTCAGAGTCAAACATTATCATGTGGTTCATTTTATTGTTTTCCTTCCAGTTTGACAAAGTTTCTAGAATAATTGAGACAGGAAGTCAGCTAATAAATGTTTTCCAAGGTTTTTTTATTGACCAAGAATAGAAGAAAGATAAATGTTGATGTTAAAGCACTGCACTGTTCATTATCTTGTGCGGTTGAACTGTGGCTTAGTTTCTGCACACTACAGTAAGAAGATAATCGACTGAATTTTCTGCTTACAGTTCAGTAAATCAGGTCTTCTCAAGGTAGACTGTTCGCTCAATTTATTTCAACAAATGCGTCCATTTTGCTATGTTTTTCATGCTTTCCTAACACTGTTTAGGAATCTCATTCTGAAATGTATTCTTAGTGAATTTCAGCTGAAATTTAGTCAGTGAGTTCTATTACTTTGGCATGGCAAAAGCTGAGCTGATTATTGCTGCAGGCTTTGGAAAACAGAACACTTTTATTCTAATGTGTCTGTTACATCCTGGACTAATTGTTGGATATTTGTATCCATTACTCTGATAAATTTCTTTGGCTTAGAAGATAGTACTGAGATCCCCTTGTGGTTTGGAGGGGTGCAGTGGGGTGGGTTTGGGTTTTCTTATTCCCAGATAAACATTACTTACACTGAAGTTTTCTGCTCTTTATTCCATTTGTTATCGACCTGAATGGGTATAGCTGTGGTAGGAATGCAAGCTGGTTTCAGGGCATCCAAACCCTTTTCTCTGCTCTGGATGTAAGGAAGAGCTAGTGTTATCTTTTGTTTTAACTTGAGAGCCCAGCATGGGAGAAAAAACAAGATGCTATGAACTATTGTATATTTGATGATTTTATACATTATCTAGCGCAAGTGGAGTGATTAGTCACATCCTATTTGCTCTCTTTTGCACCTAAATATGACAGCTCTCCCTTTTTTCTATATACTTCAATGTCTGCCAGTCAGTTTTACTTGACACAGAACAGCTTGACGTTACTGCTTTAATGTGTCAGTGGTTTTTTTCTTTCTTTATTATGAAGTTGTCTTCTAGCCACTTTTCTCAAAGAAACAACACAAAAGTCAGTAGCTGGATTCTCTGTGTAATATTGTTTTCCTCCTTCACAGCTTCTGACCCTTGACATTTTGGAACAACCACTAACTTCTCTTGGCATAGTGGAGTTTCACCCTGCTGTTCTTGTTCTGCCCAAGTTCCTGTTATGTCTTCCCTGGTAAAGGCCTTTCCTGCTAACCAGCTTCACTTAAACTGGGTTTCTGTTGGAAAGGTGAACTACTGAACTAACCTACTCTGCTAATATGTTTGTTCTTGCTTTCTGACAGACTGGTGTGTATGTTAGCAGATCCTAGAAGTAATGGCCCTGGGTTAATTTGGTTTTATTATTTGCAGAACTTGGCTTTGGCCTTTCTTTCCAGTGGACACCTACCTCCAACAAGAAGACAAGCAATTAACATCTGCTGGTTTTGGTCAAATTTGAGTAGGTGATGTAACTGTGCTTCCCTCCCAAATGCCCTTTTCATGTCATATGGGATAATAATCTGCTCTAAACCTTGTTTTCTTTATCCTAATCATAGTTTTAGATGCCAGCCATGCTTTTCCTTAGGAGCTGATAGAAAAGTCTTAGCTACACCACACAAGTTATATTTGGTATAGCTTGCCATCAAGGAGAATGAAGGAAGCAATTGATTCAGTCATTAGTATTTTAAATTGCAAGCATTTAAAAATCAGACTGGGTGCTTTGTGCACAGAGTGGCAATAACTTCATTTATGATATCTGGAATCTGATGTAAGCTTGCTTGCTGAAGAAGTTGGAAAGGCAATAAGACCTCAGTCTGCTTATACACTGGGGAGTGTAAATTCAAAAAATTATTACATGAAGATGGCTGAAGAATAGCAGTCACCAAACATAACTCTTACATAATCAGGTGGGCTGATACCATGTGTGTTTTTACCAACTCCAAACAAAAAACCCCAATGCTGGCATCTAAATATCAAAGTTGTCTACACAGGTAGACAACTCCCAAGCTGTTCTGGCAAACCTCCAAGTAGACATGGGAAACTAGCTACAAGGTTGGGATTTCTCAAGATCCTGTGGTGTCATCATTGTAGAGATAAGCAAGTAGTAATGACTTGGTCTTTAAAACACCACTACATTTTCTGTATTACTATTTCAGAAAGTCTTGTTCATCGTAGCTGTAGAACCTAATACAGTGTCAGCTAAAACACCAAAGGAGACCTGTCCTTCTATAGACAGATATTAGCAGCTCTGATATGGAAAACCATTTGAGAAGTAAGTTCCCAGTATTTTACCAGATAATGCATGGTGGGTGCTCCCAAGATGAGGAAATCTTTTCTGGCATCTCCAAGCAGGTTTAATTTTGTTTGCTTCCCAGAAGCTTGGTTTGCTGTCCTTCAAACAATTTCTGCTGGAGTTTGTATTTTTTAATGTATGACCAGGGTGCTCAGAATGAAGCTCAATCAAGAACCTGGAGTTATGTGTGCTGGTGAGGATGTTTGTTTCACTCCAGCAATTTTGAGTGTTGCCTGTTTCTCTGTATACAGTGTTTGTTGTGGCATCATTTCTGATGCTTCCTTGCAGCTGTGTAATATTTCAGCTAATTTTGTGGCTTTATGGTTTGTTTTTCTTTGTACTCGATGAATTGCCTTCCAAACTGAAGCTTTTTGGAGAAAGTGGTTAGTGTTTTAGGTGTCCCTGGTGCATTTCCAGTAATGCTCTTGGAAGGCTTCTGTCATGCAGAAAGAAGAATGAATGGCTTTGCAGTGAAAAAGCTTTCTTGTAAAAGTGCAGACCTCAGATTTCGCACCTCATGGGCAAGGTTACTAAGCTACTTGTTGCCTTTGAAAAAAGGAAATAGAACAGGCAAACATTGAAAATTTATAGCTGGTATGTCTTGGTGCACGATGCTACCAGGTGTTGTGCAGCAGGCATCTTTGTCTCTATTCTTTCTGTGCGACTTCATATAAATAAATATTCCCTGGGCTGGTTCCCTTACAGATTTGTCTGGAGTGCTGATGGATCTCTCTTCTGGTTTGAACCTTAGTTCTTTAAGAGCAAGTTTATATGCTGGCTAAAGTGTCCAAGGCTCCAGTTTTATAATCATCTGGGATTTACACATACACATTCTCTGTCTCTCTCTGTTTTTCAGCTTCTCTAGAATAAGAGTAGCTGTAGGAAAAACAACTGAATCTATTCTGTCTCCTTGCTTTTACCAAGCAACTGAATTTCAGTGAAGCCCCAGGGAGAGATTCCACAACTGTAGAATAGATGCTCTGTGGGTTCATAATCTGGGATTTTATTTGTTCCTTAGACATTTCATCTGCTTCTGCTTTAGGGGAAAAAAGGACATGATCCTTCCGTGAACTGAGAGAAAAAGTATTTCAGCACTGGTCACAAAGAGCAATATGAGATATTGTGGATGCAGAAAACTAGGAGGAAGTATCAGTACAGATGTTAAACTGGATTAAGTGATGACTGAAAATATATGAAATTCTGCTTTTCGTCTGAGTGATAGTTGCTACCATGGGGAAACATTACTTTACAAATACACTTCTCGTGATATAGTCCAAAGAAATGAAGTAACCACAAACTGTGTTTGTAGAGTTTATTTATACTTTTTTCTTCCTATATCTTTACTGTAAAAGGAAGGGAGGGGAGAGAGCCTCTTTTCTAGTAGAAGTATCAACAACATAGACAAACCCTGTATTATAGTCTCCCTGAAATACAAACACCAGTGATGCTTTTATAAGAAGGGTAGAAAATTACTGGAAAAGAGAATCAATGATGTATTTGACTACGCTTTCCAGAAGTCTTCATTCTAGTAGTAGCCTGGTGATGTTTGTAATGGTGTGGAGTGAAATATTGAACACGGTGCTGTTTATATATAGTCTTTCTCACAGAGCAGTCTAAGGATTTGTTGAACATAGTTATAATAGGCAGATTGATGGCAGTCGTCTTGCCGGGTAACTCTAGCCTTGTATCCTCAGTGCTTTTAATAGCCCAACTGCAGAAGCCAGTTATGTCCGCACATGTGGTGTTCAAGCAAGCGTTTGCTTTGGTGGGGTCACAATTACAACAGCACTTTCCTGTTCTTCCTGTGACTTCTAGTTCTAAATTACTCATACATCTCTGAATCCTAGTCTTCCCTGTCACATGATAGTCATGTTCAAAGGATATCTTATAATCTTTTTTGATATTAAGATATTGAAAAAGCTTTCCAAATGTTTTATGGACCTCCCCATTTCTGAGGCATTTTAAACTTCAACTGGTTTAAGCAATTGTCCTGGATATATTTCATTGTCTTTGGAGGCTTTTTTCCTTTCAGAAGAAGCTTCTTCCCTGCCCCTCCTCCCTGCCACCACACATCCCTCCTTCCCTGCCCCCCCCCCCCCCTTCCCCCCCACGTACTGACTTTCAGTAGAGTTGGAAATATATTTGGCTTCTGCAATCTGCTAGTTGTGCAACCGACGCATACAGAAAATTCCTCTAAAATAAAACTCATTTTTATCTCTGCCTGTTTCCTACTGGCTGTTACTTCTGGTTGTTTCTTTTTTCGTAACTACAATATTTTACAGCTCCCCCACCTTTGCCTTTTTGTGTTCCTTTTCAAGCACTTTCATGCAAATTTTTTAAATTTCTGAGTCATTTTGTGGAAGTGTTTTCTTGCTTAAGTTCCTGTTTTCCTTCTTGCAACACCCTTACTGTGCTGTTCTTTTACGTAAATTCATGCAGGATGTGCTCTCACACCATTATTGCTAGACAGGTGGAAGACGCTACTCTGAGAAATTAATTTTCTTGGAGAGATCTATCTTGGATTTGACCAGACAGACTTCTTAATGCTGTTTCTGATCACACTGCCAAGTGGTAAAACATTGAGATTACGATGAAGAGCAGTCAGTGTCCGGTTGTGGGCCACCTTGACTCATGTAAAATAGTAACCTATTTTACAGAGCGCTTCATTGTTTTCAGTGATGTAGTCATCTACTGGCCACCTTTTTCTGCAACTGGATGCCATTTGGAGATGAACGAAGGGATGCATTGAAAGTTATTGAGCAAGGACTGCTCCTCAAAGGGAACTACATTCAGAGACTGAGTTTGCCATAGTAAGTATTAGGAGAGGGACTCTGAGCTTTGTGAAAGAGGTATAGATATCCTTGGATCTACATAAACGATACCTTCTGCCTTCAAACTGAGTTGAGGAACTTCAAAATGCTTTAGGCTAGAAGGTGACTCCATGTGTTCCTGGATGGGCTGTGCACATGAGTGTGGTGTTATTAACAGACTTGAGTCCTACTGTTCAATTTTACTTTGTGTCTGGATTCTGGTCACCATCCTCTGGTCACCATCCTCTGAAAAGTGCCAAAGAAATATGCCAGTGAGACTAATAGAGAACAGGTCCTGAAGGACTGTGATAAACTATGAAAGGAAGATGACTGTTTCAGGAACGTCAAAGAAAATACTGTGTCCTATTTCAGATAGTGCATGTTTAAGTTAGATTTCTTGAACCCTGGGGCATCTTTTTTGCTTCTTAATAATACAGACATGTGCTATACTAAGGAGCTTTGCAGGCACATTGCAAAATGAGGTGACTGTGTAACATGTAGTAGGTCAAACTGTTGATATATGCAAGTTAAGGTACAACAGCAGGGATAATGTGTGCTATTTACATTCTGCTTTGCTAGCTTCAGAATTAACCGTAGTCCACAAATAAGAAATGGTTTGGTATCATTAAGAAACAATTACAAGCACGTTGTGGAAAGAACAGGGGAAATGTCAGTCACCCTCACTGTGTGGTGTGCAGCCACCTGGAAAGCAGTGTCTGCTCTTAGCCTGCTTCTGACAAGAGTAGAGATGGAGATGGAAGAAGCAAAAATAATTAGTGGTATGGAAAAAATCTTGCTAAGAAGCAACATGCAAATACTGGGAGCATTCTCCTGGAGGCAAAATGAACAGAAAGAACCACTGAAGAAAACTTCAAAACGGATTAAATTGTATATGAGTTGAATTGCTGGGAAAAAGAAGTATTAATGTTCTTCTCTATTTTCTCATGGCTGCAGAATAATCCTTTCAGTTACATGGACAGTCATCATATGTTTATTCAAGAAGTGCTACAAGCAGGCATGAGAATCATGGGTAACAGATGATGACAGTTGGGAGCATACTCAGAGTGTAATGTGGAATTTGAACCAGCAGCATAAGAATATATCTAGTTATGTTAATGCAGGCAAGAGCCATGGCAGAGAAGCAGCACTGTTGTGTTGGGGGACTGTGGGTCGGCATAATTCTAGTGACTCTGTGAAACATCTGAGAGGTGTACCTGATGTCTGTAGTTTTGTTGTGTAAACCCTGCAACAGCTATGCTCTGCAACTTCTCTGGAATTGCCTCCAGGTGCCAGCTGGCTGAATGTTGCCTCCTGCTACTTGGGTCTCCTGACCTGATGGGTACTCAGAGCTGCTTAAACCAGGTTGAAAGCTGCAGGCATTTTCTAACGTTCTTCTTCCCTGTTTAACATGTAAATCAGAGTTCCTTATTTGGCTAATAATGCAATATACAGCTGAGACTTTCACAGAAAATTACGAAGTTCTAAATTCCTTTTTATAAAAAAGTGATTTTCAGTTTAGAGATGTGAGGGTAAGTGGCATCAAAAATGGTATCTGTGGGAGTTGCTGTTCAGCATGGTCAATGTCATCACAAGATGATGAAGGATATTCCTACAGATATGTGAGAAGATATGGGAAAGGTTAGCCCAAAGGTACTTAAAGAACTGCTGACTTTTAGCTTGGTTTAAAGACAGAGAAGACTTATGTATCTAATTTTTTGAATGATTTTGTGATATTTGAGTGAGATGAATGATTTTAGGCAGGTGTAATTTTATTAGTTTTAAACAAAAAAGTATTTTATACTGGAGAACATAAGGCCTCTTGAAAACCTCTGAATATTTCAACTGGCACTACAGGATTTTGTTTTGCTTTTGTTTTCTACATATGTAAGAATGATGTTAGTTTACACACTTCTGTTACAAGGAAAATGTTTTTGTTATGCTTTAGATACTGATTAACAAGATCCTAGCAGAATTTGTCTTTTTCTTATCAGTCTTGTTTCCAGTGTACCAAAGAGTTAATCAACCAAATTACTTAATAGCACATGAACATTTCTGTGGCATAACAGCCAAATGAAATATCTAATTCTACTAAAGCTTCTCTTCATGTCCACACAAAAGAAATCACTTTTAATTTTTTATTTCATGATTCATAACTGCTTAGGAATTGGTATTCTTGGCACTGTAGTGTCTTTAATCACACAGCTGTCTGCTGTTCTGATGTGTATGTAATATGTGCATGATACTGTGGAGGCTGCTCCAGAGTACTAAGAAAATGAGATAAGGGGTACATTGGTGATAAAGTTAACTACCTCTACGTTAATAATATTGTCAGCGCTGCTGTATTAATCAGTTTGACCTACTTCTACCTATAAAACCACAATAACAGTCTGTAATACTACTACATAAACACACTGGCTTCTCATGATGAACTGTTGCTAACAAAATTCATTGAAGGTATTTCTTTAGCATGAGCTATGTTTATATACTGCAGCTGAAAGCTGCTTAAGACCAAACATCCACTTACAATCACTTACGCTTTATTATTGCTTAGTGGAGAGCATCATGAAAGAAACCTCAGTGAGTGTCTGGCTTAGACTATCTTCATAAGGTTTGTTTTTGGAGGCTGAGTATAACTTAACCCTCTAACCGCAAGAGTTGGCCACCAGGGACCAGCTTTTGCTACAGGGCTAAATTTGCTTATCGGTTCTTTTGCTTGTTCCAAGAGAGGCTGGGTGACCATTAAATGGTAGTTTTTGAGTGGCAGCGGTGCCCTCAAGCATCCTGGTGCTGGCTCCCATGCAGTATGTGTGCTGGGGAGCTGTGGTGGTCACTGGCCCTGTCACCTGTGGAGGTGGACAGGGACTCTGGGCTGTGTTACCCCTTGGGAAAGGGGCAGGGGTTGTCAAGAGCGATCCCTCATGCCAGGAGGTCTCCAGCCACAGTTAGCAATGGCGGGCAGGCAAGGATGGGGTGAGTGCCCTGGGGCACTGGTATCTGCCCTTCTCAGGAAGGGTGATTGCCCCAGCGCAGCACAAGTCAGTGCTGGGGTCTGAGCCAGCTGATCTGAGAGAAGCACTGTGCTTTGTGTTTGTGCTCCCCAGTGCTTTGTGGAGCTCCTGCTAGCAAGAGTGGTGTTTCTAACTCGTACCCTCTTTCAGTGGAAGCAGGATCACTACAAAATGTGGGGGAGTATGTGTTTTTACATCTTAAAATCTAAACTATGAAGCAATTAGATATAGAAACCCTTTTAACCTGTTAGAAAGCAGGCTTTCACTGGAGTACTATTGCTAGATTTTCTAAGCCGTAGTAGAGCTGTCTCACAGGAGCACAGAAGATATTTAGTTATGTAATTTATTCCACAAAATGGGTAAGGTGTAATATAACTCTTGGAGCTGATGAGCACACTATGCATGTTGTGGCTCCACTGAGCTGAAATAGTTCACTTATGTTGCCTGTAGTAGATGGTTCACAGATTTTAATACGTCCACATGTTATGCTTTGCCTGTAAAGTACCCAGGTACTTGACTAAGATTCCAAGACTCCTCATGAGAATGCAAACACCACCAAACATTTGTTTGCTTATTTTAGCATGCCTGGCCTCTTCCTCAATAACCACAAAAAGAACTTTCCATTTCTCAAGCCTAAAGCAGAAGAGCTGTCACTAGCAAATACTTAATGTCTCAGGAAGAAAACAGCAACACCACAAACCCAAGGAAGTTAAATCATACCTTAACGTGGTGTTTCCTGTGGATCTAGTGGAGAGGAACACTAGAGAGATCTTTTACCCTGGCATTGTTTAGTGGCGAGCGTTGCTGTTGCATATGATGTGGTTCTTGCATGCGTAGTGGCGTTGTTTGCTGTACTGCATAGATCTTGACTTGTCTGAGGTGATGAGATTTGGGATGGGGTTTTTGGGGAGGTTAAGTCCAGAAGATCAAAGCTGGAAGTCAGAAGGGGGAGATATATGGAATTTTGTGCTTTGAACATTTTTGCAAGGCCTGGAGTTGCTGTAGAAGCAGAGTGCATGTGCCTGTAAGAACTGTGAAACAGATATTGTTGTTAATGAGTAAATTCAGAGTGGCAATATCTGCAAAACAGAACTTTAGAAAGAGCCTTTTCATCTGAAGGGATAATCTGACTTTTGAGAAGCATTGAAAACCCTCAAGTCCTTCTCATGTTAATGCAGGCAGAAGAGGTACTTGAGTGGTACTGTGGATGGCTGCCCACTAAGCTGCATGACTCCTTCCCACAGGGAACTATAGAAACTGAAAGCTGAAGGAATTCATGGTGGTGAGGGAGAGGGATTGTCAAGGATTATATGATGCAAAAAACCTCCATCACTTGTTCAGAAGGTCTTTGCAATGTAACGTGTCAACGCATATGATCAGGGTTGTCTCCAGTAACTGTGCTGCATATTGAAATGATTCAGCACTAGGTCTACAAAAGTTTGGGAAATGTCTTGGTACAACAGGAACAACATGTGGTGTTATTTCTCTCTTTCTTTTATCATCTCATGCTTTCCAGGACAGACTGTGCTATACTACTGTATTTCCACATCACTGAGCTTGAATCTCTCCTCTTCAAACATTAGGGATGTCTTTCGTATTTATTGTGATAACCAAAACTGAGCAAGGCTCAATTAGGAGAGGCCAGACTGGACAAGTACAACTGGATTTAGCGAGCTCAGGAAAAAGGGAGCAGCAGTAGAAGAAGGGAAGGGAGGCAAGCATGCAAAATGGGAGAGATCAGGGAAAAAGTAGAGGCTGCATGTTGATGTATTCAGCCTGAGCAACAGCAGATTTCATGTACTTGTAAATGATCATTTGAACAAAGTTTTCCTGTCACGTGGAGAAGCAGATGACTTGAAGTCTGCACTGATCCTGGGTGGCATGGCCAGTGTCCACAGCGCAGCAGACCATCGATACATGGGTGACTGTTTTAACGTAAGACAAAGTATTATGCTCGTGGCACCCCTGGAGTGCCTCCTGCAACTGCTCAGTGCTTGTCCCAGGGCCATGCAGGTAGCAGTGGCACACAGCTCCCTGGCAGTGCCTTGGTGCTCCCACTTCTCCCAGGGGCCCCTCTATGTGCTCTTCCTCCTCCTCCTCCCCCAAACTGCAAGGTCCTTCGTGGCGCACAGGGCTGTGTCCCCTATTGTTCCTCATGCATGGGACCCTGAGCATCTTGACCGATTCTCCCGCTATGGTAGTACTTTGTTTTTCCACTGTTTTCACTTCCAACTCCAGCACATAGTGTTTCCTGGCAAATCAGATCCTTCAGTCTTTGTCTGCCAGCTGAGCTTTGATCCTCTTTCCTCACTGTCCTATCCCCAGGCACTCATTGTGACACTGCATTGCTTTCTCCTGCAAAGATCTCCCCCATCCTCCCTCCATCTTACTCCAGCTCTGTTTTTTTTCTTCTCCTCCAAATGGCTTTGTCCCTTCTCACTGCCACTGTCTGTTGGAGATAGGACTCCCTTTCTACCTGCTCCCAAACAAAGAGGAGATATTTCTGCATTGAGATGTGCTGGGAGCTTGAGGATTCTGGGAGAATGGTCATGTAACTACTTTGGAAACATTAGTTTCAGTACCTGACCTAGAAACTACATTAATCTGTCAGAGCAAGATGGAAGAGCGAGTGGAATTTTATCTACTTGGTAAAAGCTCGGTAAGGAACAAAGTGTTGTTTTTCTGATGCTTAATAAGCTTTGGTTTTCTTTTTGTGCTATAGCACGTGAAAAGAGGCTGTTCATTGTAACTCTTCAACGTCTTGTCATCTTCATTTACCTGAAACATAGTGCAGTTCTTTGCTGGCTTTGTGCACCTACAGTGGAATCTAATTATTTCAACCTGCAGTCTCCTGGTGCAATACTGTAGGTTTTTAGAAGTGAGACTTCTTTTCTAGGTAACACACAAGACAAGGCAATTCAGGACAGGGGGAAAACTGTAAAAATTGATAGTGCGATCCTATCACTATTATCTTTTGAGGTAACTAACCTCTGATGGTCTCATCCTGGCTTCAAAACAAGCCACCTTCGGGACCTTCTGGCTCAGCTTCAACAGCAGGTGGGTCCCAGCGTCTCTTTTAGAAGATGCTTTTTTATATTCTAAGGTGAAAAAGTATCAAAGGAGGGAACTTGCCTCCTGAGAACTGTGGACAGCATCTCACTTCTGATGACTTCACAGGTTTTTACCCCAAGTGAAGGTAAAACAAAATGGATTGATATATTTATTTGTGATGAAGACAGGCTCACAGGATTGAGCAATGAAGTTTTGGAGCTCTGTGCTCCCACTGGCTTTCTGCAGGATGCTGTGCTACCTTGTTTGCTTCTTGCTGGCAGGCTGCCATACCACACGGGGAACTCTCTCCATTTAAAAAAAAAAAAAAAAATCATGTTTGTTACTGTGCAGATAAATATAGCACATAAGATTAGCTTACCTGCATAGTCCTTCTGCTGAAGTCCCAGATAACAATGGTGTTTATGGCCGTGCTCTTTTTAGAAGGCCTTTACAGATCATCAGTTTTAATAGAGGATGGTGGGAGAGGAGGTGGGGGAACTCTCAAGCTTTCACTTTTTTTTTTTTTAAGTTCCAGGGAAACTTATTTCCCTTTTGCACAAAATATCTTATATCAGGGTTCCATGCTGTTGGGTTTTATCTTTCCCTTACAAAACCTACATTCTTATTTCATGGAGCACTGATTTTTTTTTTTTTTTTTTCCCCACTATTCTAGATCCCTTAAGTGAAGTTAAAACTGTAATACATTAGTGGAAACTGTTGTACCTTCAAGGTATTGAATATTCTGCAAAATCATGTTTTAATATTATTCTGTGACATAGAAGGAATCTATAATAAGACTTCATACAGTGCACAAAATATAAAAGTAAGAGGGTTTCTATACAGTGGAAGTGCGTCATTCTGGTGAAGGGTTTTGCTAGCCTTACTGTAATATCCTTATGACAGGAAAAGGCAGGGGGAACCAACAATAAGTGCTTTTTAAAGTTAACTTTCCAGCTGCTTTGAAATGTGTCTGGCACACCTGCAAAAAATTCTGGTTATAGATATGAGTTCCACTAGCAGAAAAAAGGCTGCCCCAAAAGAAGGGGACCTAACTGCAAAAGGTCTTGAAACACAGGAAAATGGAAAAAAGGTCCATGTTCCTGACCTCCCTGTAACTTACGGGGCATCGACAGAGGGTTGATCAGTCTGCAGCACCAAGCTCAGTAAGTCTTCAGCCCAAAATGTTTCTACAGGTCACCATGACCACACACAAGTAGCTGATGTGTCTTCAACTCCTCTTCCTAAACTTCTGGTATGTAGTCCCTACCTACAAAGGATTGTAGCCCTTGCAGTGATATCCCACAGTGACTACTCATGACATTGGTGAGCAGATATTGACCCTACATGGGGGCTTCTGTGTTTGTCATTCAGTTCAAGCAATGGAGGGGTTTGGAAATTCCATGGTTGAAGTCTGAATTTGACCAGGATAGTTAGGGTAACTCTGAGTTTCCGAGATATCATGATCAAGTGATCTGTAATTATTGTTTATTCTTGGTAGGGAAAAAAAAAGTAAGGAAGAAAGACTAATTTGTTTTAGATGAAAGCATAGTCTCATCATATTTGAATGTAATCTGTTGAAATTCAAGACAAGAAGGAAATACCCTCAATAGGTAACTCCACAGAGACATGGACCCAACTTCTTGTAAGAATATGCAGTACTTCTAACTGTAATTGCAAAGCTGAGGGAAATGTATGGAAACTGAAGAAATACAGAATATGTTTAACCATAATATGATTTTCAATGTCACTTTAATATCCCTAATAACTTTCAAAGGCAGTGGTTAGAGCTGATGTGAAGATTAAGCTGCTATTATGAATAGTCTTACTGCAATTCTAGTGCAAGTGCCCTGGATTGTTTCACTCAGTACATGATCAACCCCTTGTCTAAACACCTGAAATGTTACTCAAAACACTCTTCTAAATTAACTCTAGTATTTTTCTAGTTCTTAAAATGAACTTTCAATTTTAGTAAATCAAAATTTGAGCTCCCTTCTACACCTGATCCTTAGTATAGCACCCAAACCTTGTTCATAAGCGTTAATCAATGTATCCTTCACACTAAGTATGTCGTTCCCAGAAGGTGTATTTAGCATTCTTTTGTGTAAATTATGAATATGAAGTTAAACATTTGGTAATAAAGTAAGTTTTAATTTTTCTCATGAGTGAATTCTACTTGCCATGATCACCAAGTAAATTTATTAACGTAGCATCATTAATGTTTTTATGAGATGTCAAAAATCAATGAAAATTTAAAGACTTTTTTTCAGAACATGAAAATTAAGGTCTAATATATCAATGCTTTCAACTGTACAAGACTAATCTTTCAGTTTTCTTTTGTCATTCCCTTAAAAGCAGATAACTGTTATCTGATTCAAAGAACTTTCTGTATTGTTCACATGTGTAAAAGTTTTTATTCAAGAACAAACCAACCACCCCAAAACAAAAAATTAATTACCTAAAGTTCTTGTAAGCCTTAGTCTAGACAGTGTATAGAGATCAGGTTTTTACGTTAAAGTTAATTCTGGTTATATGCAAACTGCTTTTTTTTTCTTCAAAGTATAATGAGTGCCTTCCAAGTATTCTTATATATTATGAAGTATCCCCTGCATCCACATAGAACCAGTACTGTGTCATATAAAATAGGAAAATCTTCTGAATTTGATAAAAAATGATTTCTTCTGAGCCAGCCTGTAGCGTTTGGATTTATTCTTGATGATTTCCTAATAAAAGTTCTGTTGTTTTTCAGTTTAGGAGGGAAATATCACAATTGGGATAAAAATATCTACATATTTATCTTCATAACTACAGTTTTGTTTTTACCTAACATCCTGAATTTCATAACTACTAAAACTGGATCTGGAGTGCTGGGGTGGTAGGAATGACCTGGATGCTGACTTGTTTTCTCTGGCATCAGATGTCAGCTGAACTCTGTCATATTCCAGCTTGAGAGAATTTATAGGCATGAAATGATTTACCAGGGCAAATTTTGTCCTTGAGCATAAAATTACCTTTTACTCGTGTGAATTTCCCTTTTACATTATATCACATTTCCCTGCCTCTGTATTGAGCCTTTATCCAACAGATGTACATTTTTATCAGCAAATGTGATAAAAATGTACATCTGCTGGGTTAGCCAATGATTGGGATTCAACTCTAAAAAAATACCCTTAACGTAACCTTGCTCATAAAATGGGTCTGTATAGGCTGCCATATCAGCTGTGGTGTCGGGGCTGATGGGAGGGCCTCCAGAGCTTAATGATGAGAGCAGATACATATACTGACCTTAAATTGCCCTGGCTGTCATATTTTTCAGGAATATAGGGTATGGGTTTCCTAAGGGAAGACAGGAAGCTCTCTATTAATCTAATCACTGGATTTTTTTTTTTTTAAATAGTTGTACACAAATTAATTTCCCAAGCAACTATTGCATGCTGCATCTACCTTACTATGCTTACTTGAGTAAATTTCATTTCACTAGCTCAAGTTAAAGCCCAAGACATTTAGCTACTATGAAAGCATATAGTTTATATTTCAGAAAACATCAGTTCAGGTTAGGTTGATGCATTGGGGAGAGGGAATGTCACTGATTTGGTAAAAGCACTATTTTTCTCTTCAGATGCCATTTCTCTTCTAATGCCAAGGAAATGCTCTTTTGATTCATGCAAAATAGAAATATCAGAAGTCAGGTTTCATGGTGTGTCAGTGAATTGTACGAAGCAATGTCTTTCAGCATCATTCCTGTTCCTTTAGAGGGAGCTCTCTGGATTTATTTTATTTTGTTTTCCATATCAGATTAAAGATGATGTATCCTCTATGAAGACTCTTCCAGCTCTATCAAAAAAGATGTGTTCAGGGCAGTCAGTGGCTTTCTGAGCTTCAGTGACAATCTGTTGGTTGGTATGGGAGGACTGGAGGGAAATGCTTTAGTTCTGTGAAGCCACTGATTCACTTCTCATGGAGACTTGTGCACTGCACCTTCAATTTTGCAAGGATTTTCATATAGCAATTTCTCCATCTTTCATTCTCCTGGGCTATGTTGGCTGCTGTGTACATGGTATTACTGCATCACACAGAAGAGGCACACACTGCTGGAAATGTCACTCCTCAGCTTTTTGTGACTGTATTTGAGACAGAGGATATTTGGTAGAGCAATTATTCTTTCTTCTCTAGATTAAAATTGCCAACTGACTACTGCCGTGAAGGTTGATCTGAAATATTTTATCTTAAGATTCATATAGGAGTACTTTAAGGATGAGGTTGTCCCAATTGATGTCCATATGAGATTCTCATTGCAAATAAAATTTCCTGCAAGAGATATATGGAACATCTTTGAAAAAGCCACTTCAGGAATCTTTCTCTTTAAAATTTCCTAAATATTTTAAGGGGAAAAAGCAATGGAAAGCTATTATAGAGGGATCTTCCTCGTTATCCTCACAAGAAAATATGTGAAGACAGTACTCTTTGTTCAGAAAACAATCTTATGGAGAGTTTTCTTCAGCAAAGTAAAAATTGTCAAAGATGGGATATCTGTGTTTAAGTGGTTCGCATTGTGTTCACGTTTCTTGATTCAGTATCATTTAAAAGGGACGTTGTTTGCCTCTGATTTGAAATTTCCTTAAACTTCAAATATATACATAATTTCACATTATGTCACTGTGAAAAGGTGAACACTAAAGCAAGAAATCTGAATTGAACTCTGTGGGAAGCTTTAACCATAGGTATATTTGAAGTAAATACATACTGAAAACTCCTATTCCCACTTCCTCTGCTCTTCATTGTAACTCTCATTTATTTAAATTTTCTCAAAGCACAACATCATGTGTGTGTTTCATTGTCAGAGTGTCCTGGGAATGTGAAACAGGAGCAGAAGACGATTTTGCATAACAGGCTGGCTGTAAAATACAGACATGGCAGGATGTCTTGCTGTGTGGCTTATTAAAAGTCTGAATTTAACGTCTATTCTGAACCATGTTCAACAGTAGAGGAAGCTGGCCTTGATATAGTGCTTGGTCATGTCCCTTTAGTGGTGGGTAGTGGTTGGGTTGAAAAACCCTGGACTTGCAAGCTTTGCTGCTGAGTTTCCCAGCAGAGTATTGGGGGGAAAGGGCATTGCTCATTGTCCTTCCCTTGACCCAAAGATTTCACCTGTTCTGATTTCATTTCTCTTGTTAGTACAGCACGGTAAAGGAGAGACTCTTCCACACAATAACAAAACTGGTCAATGACAACCTCCGCTATCACATCTGTGACAAAAATTTAACTCAAAGATATCTGCAGTCCCTAAACGGTTATTTATTTTGTTGTGCATTCCTCGGCTGAGGGACACCTACCAATTTAATTAAAATCTCTCTCAATTTTGCTGTCTTTATTCCTGCGACACTGAATCAGAAGGTTAATAAATGTCCGTGTCCATGTGGTGCTGCTTTCTCCTTCCTACCATGATCAGTCATTCCTGTGAATGAATGTGACTAATCTTCTTCAGGATACATGCTGAAGAAACCTAAATTTGCAGCTCACAAGTGTTACTGGACTAGGATGAAATTCATATGGTTCTTGACATCTGGGGAGAATGCTAGTTTTCTCAGGAGAAGTAACCTTATAGCTCTATACTTTTCTGCAATATCTCCAGTGGGTGTTTTGTCAGCCATTGGAGATAAAAATGCATGCTCAAGCCTGTAGTTTACTCTGGAGGAGCTGGGCAGGGGGGTGTGGGGATGGATGAGATAGTTTGTTTGTGCTTCTAACACTGCATCCCTTTTAAGAATGACTTGTTAATGAGTTTTTAGCATAACGCTAAGAAAACAGCATTTTTTTCCCCCCAAAACAAAAATTTTTAATACTAGCTTCAGCAATGAGATTATATTTGGTTTGTGTCAAAATGGTGATGGCACTTCTTAGTGTTTCAGTACCTGCTACTTTCTTGGCCTTCCTAGGCTGTGTATGGGGTAGAGCTTTTTGCAGCAAGCATCTGTCTTGGCAGTAGAAATTCAGGAAGAATGGATAACTTCTTGTAACTGCTTCATGGTTTCCAGTTAAGAATCCTGGCTGCTGCTGCCAGAACAGGACCCAGTATAAGTGAGGGCAGGATGGCAGGGTCACCTGGATCAGGCAGAGTTGCAGAGGTAGTGGGGAGCAGTGAGCTGGTAAAACCTCTGAGTGACTAAGACCACCTGAGGGAGAAGAGGAGACTACACAGGGCTTGAAAATTATCTGAGGAGACAAAAACTGAAGCTGGGATCATGGGTCAACTTGTGAGGGCATAGTGTCCAGGGGGAGAGCTGTGCAGAAACTATTTGACATGGTGATTGTGCTCTCTATGCGGGGAAAAAAAAAGAAAACTAGTTCTTATTTTCTCTCCACAAAAAAATCTCACTCCTTTTGTGTTTGAAAGTTTTTCTTGCTATTTAGAGATCTCCCTGTCAGGAGAAGGTAGACACACACTCATCTCAAGCCTCTGTGGTCATCATGAACACCCGTGTGTGTGTTCTGGCATTTTACATAAGAGCAGATATATTAGTGAAAGGCCTGGAGAACGAAGAGCAAAATTGGTGTGAAAATATAATAAAGTGATGAAGAGAGCAACTAAAAAAAAATAAATAAATGAGAAGGAGATTCTGTGAATGAAATTAAGTTGGGAGACTGTGTCCAGGAAGGTAAGTGGCTTAAATATAAATAGTGTGATTACCCATAGAAATATTGATGACTTTCACAGAAAGTGAAACTTACAGTTTAATAAGCAAATATAATCACAGAATCACAGAATCAACTATGTTGGAAAGGACCTTGAAGATCATCTAGTCCAACCATTAACCTAGTACCGCCAGTTCCCATCTACACCATATCTCTCAGCGCTAATCTAATAAGACTGTGTTGTCTTAAGTACATGGCAACCATCAGCATTCAAACAGCTGTCAGTAACAAACTGTTTCTCATTACTTTCTTTTTTCTGAGGAGAGAAAAAGGAAGAAAGTGGTCCCCTTCATTCTGTGATCCCTGACCACAGGGGCTGAAAGTGGCAAACGCTGTGTCTGTTTTGGAGTATTTAATCTCAGAGCCTGGATCTTCAATGACCTGAATCCTGGGGAAAGGACACCATGGGGAGGGGTAGTAGAAATTCTCTTTATCAAATCAACAATTGAAAAATAACATCAAGTAGTACATGGTAGAATTGAATGGTGTTAGAGTGATTTTTGGTAATGTATTTCTTAATGGTTGGAACCTGATTTTGCTGTTGAGGGCCTTTGTGCTGAGGATATTAAGATACTGAATCTTATTGTTTAGCTGAATATGGTAAAGCACTGCATATGCTGTAGGCTCAGTGTTACCCTCCCTGGAGGGAGAGGGAGTTTGGAGCTTTTTTGGAGGGACAATTAAGCCCTTGCTCAATTAATGTTTTGGATTCAGCCTTTTCTTTCAGGCAAGAGTTTACTTTGTGTTGACAGATATGTTTCTTCCTAGGGACCTCCTGAAGATACATCTTTATGTGGAAAAAGTATCAACGGTCTTTGAATGTCAGCTCACTCTTAACATACACTTTCTTCAAGACTAAATGTAATTACTTCTTTCTAAACAGAAGCCTTTTTTTAGTCTGTAATCTTTTGAGTAACTAGATATTTTCTTCTTGTTTGCTTAAACCATAATCTCCTTCCCTGGTCCCTTCAAAATCTATCCATATACTAAGAATTGCGTCTCAAACCTAGCAAGTTTAAGATCCTTATCTTATTGCACTGTAGAGCCTGCTTAAACCTTTGACATTTGCCTTCAGCTTTAAAAAAAAAAAAAAAAAAATCAGTTTTTATACAATAATAGATTCATGAAGTGTATAGAGGTAGCTTTATAATCTATTAGAAAACAATTTTTCCTGTTTTAGCTTAATAAAGCAAATATCACTCATATGATATAAGCAGCACAACATGAATAAATGTTGGGTTACTGCATATTTTTGCAAGTTTCTTTCCAGTTAATTGAAATGTAGACTTGTTAAGGAAACTTGGTGAGAAACGCTTTCACCACAGATAGGAAGAAGGAGGAGGGAGGTACGGATATGCATTTCTCTGGTAAATTGTGATGTGCAGACTCTTACATGTACAACTGAAGCATCTCCTGGACTTGGGACTTAAAAAAATGGAAGTTTTTATGATTATGGTGATAATGGATGTATGCTTAATTCAGTACAGCTATCTCATCTAACAAAACTCAGTTAATTAACCTCAGTTAATCCTACTGATGCAGCTCTGCAACTTGTGGTGCTTGCTTTAGGTTGGATAGTGTTGCAGTCAAGTGTACAATCTGTGGAATGATAGTTGAAGTAAATGTGGGCTTTATTCTTTTTAAGGTTTCTGAAGTTAGTGATTGGCTTTGTCTTGTTTTAGCTTTGCAGCTTAGAACTACTGATCTCGTATATACATAAAATTACATCTGGCTTTGAAATCTGAGTGTTGTTTACAATCCCTGGTACCTGAAAGCCTGATTTCCTGCTTGTTCTGCCAAAAGGGACGAGTGTGTGGATTTTTTTGGGGTGTGTTTTTTGTTTATGTTGTGTCTGTTGTACCATCTGTGTCCCCCCTGCCCCCCCTTAATGTCTTAATACAAATTGTTGAACTGTCTTCTTGCACCTTTTAGGGAAAATGCCATGGCTGGCTTCATGTATTCAGTTAAATTTAGAAAACTTGTGCAGGATGGAGATTATTCCAAAATGCTGGATGTGGCTGTATCATGCCCTACTAGTCTTGAGGAATGATCATGCTTGAGGCAGATGCTGAATCAAGCCACTTCTGCTCAACATCATGTACTTGTGGACTTGAAATCTGCCAGGAGTCTGTCCTCCAGAATCACCATGCTTTTGTGGGTTGAGTGGGGAGCCAGCAGCTCTGAAGCTGTATTCCCACCTGTATCTGGTTTAATAATGCTTTGTTTTTAGGTAACACTTTATTTTGCTGTTATCTTTCACTTCTCTCTCCTTTCTTTCCCTGCAACTAGGCTGTTACTGAATCATGCTAGTAGTACATAATAGGAGTGTATTAGTGCTCTGTTGACATCTTACAATCAGTTCTGATCCACAGCTTTGTCAGTGCTACCATGCTACTAAAACCAGCCACCTTCTAATTCTTTGCCTTTTTTTTTTTTTCTTTCCTAGGATTGGACATTGTATGCCTTGTGGTTTGTTACTAATGCTAGTACTTTATATAGTAATTGCTGGGCAAAGTCAGGTGATTTCTTCTCAGTTAATTTTCTTTTATAAAATACAAGTTGGATTTTACCAGAGAGCTTGTAGTAAAGTAGCAAAAAGGCAGATATTAAGGGACTGGTCTGGTATTTTTGCAAAGAAGCTCACTAGGGGAAAAAAAGCAGTTAATTGTGAAAATGTATGTTGCAGCTCACAGAACTAAAAATGCCAGCTGATTTTGACAGTCTGACTATGGAAGTCCAGTAGACATGGACACAGATGCTCTGACAGGCATTGGCTAGTTGGATAGTGATTTTCATTGGACCCCAAAAAACTTTGTGCTGAGTTATCTGAGGTTAGAAACAATTACAGAATGTTCCTGTGGAGTAAAGTGTGCATGTTCCTTTAGCAGGATATGAGGTGATTTGGGATAACCTTGTCCTTGGTGAAAGAGGCCTATGCTTCCAGTGAGACCTTAGAGGTGAGGATCCAGGCACTACATGAGAAGTTGCTGTGCTCTAAACTAAAATCCTAGCTTTCTTCCACGATTATCTGATGGTGGTGGTATCTTTAATTAAAAAAGAAAAAAAAAAAAAAGAAATAATAGAAGTAGCTGTAACCTTTAACAGAAATGTTTTGGGGGAAGCTTCCGCAGTCTCCCCTTTGCTGCCATACCTTGAGATGTTAGTCTTTGGGATAAGAGTGTTTGAAAAATACTGAAGTGAATCTTGTTTTTGGAGAACAGAAATGCTATTGCTGCATGTACATGCTTTGGTAAGCAGTCCCAAGAATAGGTGATAACATGATATGGAGGAGAAGGGTTTTATTTAATTAAATGTGAATGTTGAGGATAGAAACACCTGTCTTTTTCTTTTACACTGAAGTCTTCATAGGTTTTTTCTTTTTTTTAATTGTAGATATTTAAAACAAATAACATGATTGCCTTCCTGCCTTGACTCCTGTAGAGTCTTGTCAGACGATTCCTGCAACAGGCTCACCTTCTGCAGGATGTCTTATGTTGGCTTCAAATTGTTACAGAGTGAAAGCTGTGTCCCTAAACCAGATGTCTTGCTATTAATTATCTTCACTTTTGAAAGTAAGCACCCTCATTGTAACATTGAACTTGTTACCTTTGGTTTCTAGCCTTTGGAAAGTAGATTTAAAAGCCCTTTGTTGCCAGAATTTTCCCTCAGGTAGACAGGCAATGCAATCAAATCTACTCCCTTCATCTTTTGGTTAAACTACATAGATTGACCTTTAGTCTGTACCTACTGTCATCTTGCTAATTCAGTGTATGGTGGAATGACACATCTCCTTTCTATATTGAATGCCAAGGCATAGGCATAAGAGCTCAGTTTTCTGTTAAATTATAGAGAATTTCTGTTCATTTTCTTTTGCATTTTTTGGTGCATGTATCAATGAGGGTAAAACTTGGGGATGAAATGCTACAACTGCTGTGAGAATTCAAAAAGTATCATAATTTTTCTGTGATATCAAGATATACCTTGATGCCTGGAAGAAGTAAATGTTAATGTCATGGAAGTTGATAGGTGAAGTATCACCAAGGCTTTGGGCAGAAGTTGCTGTTCCCACTAGTTATGTCAACAAAGTCAGGTAAGTCTAGCGTTCAGGAAGTAGTGCTTGTGATAAACTTCCCAAGTGTAAAGATGTAAGTCAGAATAGCCTTAGACCTTTATCAGTCCCCTTTACACAAGCCTGGAAAAAGCAAAGGAGACGTACTGCTTGAGTATGTGAAGAGGTGTGTGGTAAAGGCCTTTAGAAGACAGGAGATAAGGATTTTCTGAGCTTAACGGCATGATATTCTCACACTTGTGGAATGGAAGGCAGCCTTGCAGTAAGCAAATGAATGTCTTACTGACCTCAATTAACATTCGTTCTGTTTGTGCCAGGACTGAATTTCATTCTTCAAGCCTGCTAGGTGCATACTAGGTGAATAGCAGACAAATGTAAATGACCTCATTTTATCACTTGAATGGCATGAATACTTCAGAGTCCACCTTTAACTAAATTAGAAGCCTGGAATGAAGAGCTATAGCTCTGTGTGGTCTGTGGAGAGAGCTATACTCCTGGGGTGTCCTGAATCACCCTCTGTGCGCTTCACTGATCACATAGGAACATAGTCATAGCTCAGCCCTATATTAACGTGCACTTGCTCCTTATATCTGCACGTAGCTGATCTTAGTATGCCCAACACTGAATTTGCCTCTCTTTTAAAAAATTTTTATTACTGGTGTTCTCTTACAGGAGAGAGATTTGTCTTACTGTGAGACAGCACAAGAAATTACAGAAATCACAAACTGGATGTCACTTTGTCTCTGTAATTGATGAGGAGATGGTGTACCTATAAATCACAAAAATATAACGGCTGCAACTGCAGTCAGATAGAACACTGACCCAAGGGCGGCTCAGAAGCAGTGAAAGACGGATGAGACTATGACTTTTAGTCAACTGGCTTCACCCTTCTGGAGAATATCTGGTCACAAGCTGTCAGTCTACTTGACTTCAGAACGAACAGACAGAGCGAGCTGATAAAACGCTCAGAGCGAGCGTGAGTCCTATCACCCCTGCTTTCTTGAGAAAGTTTAGAGACTGACATAATTCATGAGATGTTCTGTCTTTTTGCTCCTCTCCTGCTTTTTTCCTGTGTTGTCAGCTTGTAACCTAAAACTATAATCTGTGGTAGTCAGAAATTCTGGTTGAACACTATACCTATACACCATTGCATGAATAGAGTGTCTCTGACAATAAAAAAACGCAAATGCAGAGATGGTCTTGAATTAACTCTCAATCTGCTTCTGTCTTGGTAATGCCTCTAACTGAAATATCAAGTGTATCAAAGTATTGCTGAATAGTAGGCCATCTCTGATAATTATCAGGTTGTAATTTAGCTTTCTCTGATCTAGCTTCCATAGATGTGGAAGAGATACTTTTTTCTTTTCTTTACATATAAACATTTAATTCTAGTTGCAAAATATTTAAATATGACAAGGAAATAATAGATAGATATATTGTTCCACTATGGGAATCCCATGGCCACACAAATAACTTAGATTTGCTTTCACGCTTTATTTCTGAATTATTTACAGTGGTCAGTCATAGTTACATATGCTTTATTCTGTTGTTTATTTAATATGCCATTTCATAGGTGAAATCATTACAAAAAGGTTTCTTTCATCAGCCTCATCAAATATCCAAACCCTTAGCTGAAGGGACTCATGCTACTATATGAAATCACTGATAGTCATGGAGTTAGAGGTCCATGAGCTTTCCACTCTTTTATTATATACCAATAATGAAGAGGCAGACAAGAGTCAGTAATGAGGATCTTGTTAACAGATCTTGATTTGTCTTCCAAAACACTTCCTTGCTTCCTGTGCTACTTAAGCTCATGGTGTTAAGTGCTTTGGTTCCCAGCTTCTGTTAAACCACCCTCAGATACCCTTTTCTTTTACTCAAGGGTTACATTTGTTATTTGCATTATGGCAAACTTAATTTCACATAAACTTAATTTGGTCCATCCAGATGGATTTTGTTTCACTATGGACCATGGGAAAGGACAACAAGAGATGCTTTCTGGGTCCCTAATTGCAGAGGTCACAATTCTGTATCTGCATTTTTATGGGACATGCAGAATATGTATGCATATGTAGAAGCTTTGTGGGAAGGATGGGGAAAGTGGACAGAGAAGGAAGCAATTATTATCTCAATCTCTGAAGTAGCTACACCAGGCTAATACTGTTACCTGCTTCCAAATTGCTTCATAGAAAGAGGATCACTTTGGAGGAAGTCGTAGTTCCTTTTGTAGTTTAGGGATTTTCCATTGGATGAACTGAAGTTCAGTACAAGTGTGATTGTTCTTTGAGCGTGTTTCAGTAACTTTATTAGGAAACTTCAGCATTAAGCTTTGAAGAGATTTTGCTGTGAACTACGATACACAAAGTCTAAGGTTGTATTTTAGCAGACATAGGGTAGGAATTGGTAAACTTCTTCTAAAGGAAATAGGGTTTTTGGTGGTTTTGTTTGGGTTGTGGGCTTGTTTTACTAAAAATCTAGTCTGAATTCATACCTGTGGAAAAACGGTTGACTGGGCTTCCTGGTGTAGTGAAATGTTTGACTTCATTAGGCTTTCAGAGGAACTGTGTGCAAAGAAAGAACAAGGCACAGACTCCTTAGCCCAATGTCTAGAGTAGGTGCTTCAGATGTGGAGGGCCTCAGCTCCAGGCTGGTTCTGTGCCCTGGTCACCCAGCTCCTGGAAGGATGCCTTAGGTGTGTTGTGATGTGGGTACCTTGATCTGTACCCAGCACTGGTGCCTCTTATCTCTGCAGTGCTTTGCAGAGATTGAATCAATTAACATTGAAACTAGTTCAGTTTTGTTCTTTGGAAAAGTTGGAAAAAACATAACCATAAGCCAAAACTCAGTAATATTTATAATATTGATAGTAGTACTAAGTATGTGAACAGATCTAAAAGATAATGTGAGGACACCATCCATTTGAGGAATATTGTTCTATACATGAGCTAATAGAGAATGCCAGTTGGTTTTTGTTTCTTGGGTGTTTTTTTTAAAGTATATATACAAGATAGATAAACATTAAACAATCTCATATCTTTGTTTATCTCCCTTTATGGAAGACTGCATTCAGAATACCTATAATGACCTTGGCATTCTGCTTAATGAATAAATGGAGTATTCAGCCATAACTGATAATGAAAATGAGGCATGCTTAATTGACTTAACGCCCAACTAATCAACAGTTAATGCAGTCCTGAAAATTGCAAAGTTATTTTGTCTTGGAGGGTCAGAGCACACGTATAGAGAAGGGACAATCTAGGCTTTATACCTTAAATATGAAGCAAGTATAAATGGCAAACAGTAATTGATGTGGCCCAGAGGTTTTGGTCAGTAGTGTGGCCTTGATCATGCTCTCCTCAGCCATCTGCAAAATGTTTATAATTCTGGAATGAAATTTGTTAGTTGACATCCAGCAGGCAATTGCACTAGGAGATCTGTTACATTGTAAGCAAAACAGCTCTGCCATTGGCAGACTAGCAAGTTATATTGGGTTCATGTTTAAAAAAGAAAAAAATTGTGGTTTTTAGTTGCCACTCTGTGAATGTCCCAGAATAGCCTGCTGGGATTTTATTCAAAGTACATATTGAATTATAGTGCCTGACTTGACACCTGCAAATATCTCTGTCCTGATTTTACTTGGCTACAGACAGTGATTCAGAACTAAATGAGATAATTTCTTCCAAAATCTTTCCTTCTCAGCAGGGATTTTTCTATTGCTCACAGGAATGACTTAGTATTCAGAGCCAAAACAGTGATGTTTGAGGAAGAGGCCATCAATTTAGTTCCCTGCACAATGGATAATCAATGGAAACTTAACTTTCACTGTTCCTGTTCAGAAATCCCAGGTTAACAAAGGACTTAGTACAGCATGAATCCTCTTGTTCCATTTTCTGTGAACTGTTTTTTTATCAATTTTTTCCCTTAATTTTAAAATATGAAATGGTTTTCACACGTTTTGACCAGCAAGCAGCGACTGTGAGAATTTTTTCTTTTGGGTGGTGGGGGATGTTGCATTTATTTAGAAGAGCAAAGGGTTAAGCATGTTAAATGAAAATAGCTACATGCCCAGAATCAACAGGAATGGCAGCAATGTCTGGATGTTGGTTCCACAGCCTTTGAGTCACCATCTTGTCCCTGATTTTAGTAGCAGGTGTCTTCAGAAGGCACAGGATTTACCATACTTCTCCCTGCTGGACAGCAGTTCTGGGGCATTGCAGGTCTCAGTGAAACGGATGAGAGTGGGGAAGATGAGGCCTCGGCCTCCATGCTGGGCCTGTGATCCTTCACAGGTGTATCTGTTACATAAATCCCTGCAGAGGCACCTGCTGCTTTCCTGTTAAAAATCTGGACATCCTACACATGATCTTGATAAATGTGGGGAGCAAGTGTTAAAATGTAGTGGGAGTCTATGTTCAATTCTCCTTTGCCTCTGCTCATCTGCTTGCTGATGCTGTCTGTCTTTAAAAATCATCATAGGTATAAAACATTGGAGAAGTAATTTTATTTTTTATTATGTATGTGCTAGAATACTCCTTTCAGCTTTTCACTTGTTTCAGCGTCAGGCTTCAGACACTTAATGTTTCTTGAGTTAGGGTTTTGCAGACTTACCCTGAATATATTCTGAATATATTGCTTAAAATCCAAATCCTTGATCTGGTGTCAGCAAACTTCATTTAACTTGTTTTTAAACCTGATCTTTGTACCTTATCTGATGCACCAACTGTGAGGGGTCACTGTATCAATTGTGAATCTTCACAAACTTCAGGAGCTTTGGAATTTCCTTGTGGAACAAAAGGGGAGCCTTGCCAAGCCTCTACTGCAAAGCTTTGTGTAGCCTTTCAAATGACAGATTTTACTTGGCAGTGTTGGATTTCAGTGCAGTCAAGAACATACCATGAAGGTATTAACAAAATTTCCTGTCCTCCAAGATGAACGTTTATTATAATGATGCTTGAGGAGATTTCTGCTTTGTTTTGGTCAGACCAAGACTGCAAAGTGTACATAGAGACTAACTTTCTGTAATTTGCAGAGAATACTAATAAGGTTGTTATAGAAGTGGTGATCTAGGAATAAAAGCGAGGTAAAGGTCACGTGCAGAAGCAGTGTTCTTAGACTTACTGATAACTAACTATGTCCTCTAAAGTTTCTAGAATAAGGCATTTCTGTCATTAAAAATATTTGGAGCCCAGACGAGAGATTTTCTGTAAACATCTGTAAATATGAAAGTACCTTTTGGACATCCTTTGTAAGGAATTCATATGTGGCCTTTGTGTTTCAGTCCTTATTCAGCACCCACTCCACTTTGCCAGCCACAGTTTTAACCAAGTCCTATGGGAAGTAAGTGCTGGGCACTTCATTCTCTACATGATGTTTCACTGGGTTAAATAACATGTTTTGTGGAGAGAGGCACAGAGGAAAACACTGGATGACATAGGGTTTTTTTAGATATTTAAGTGTTCTGTTTTTCTTAGTGTTCTGTAGTGAATACTGAGTATTTGTACAGCCTGCTTGAGATGATGATGACCTCTTATCCAGCTGCGATGCTGGTGCTTGCAGTTCTCATGGCTAATATTAAGTGTTTCACCAGTCTCTCTTATGATCTACCCTCAGTAGGTATTAATGTTGATCCTTATGATTGAAATGGATTATAAAGGAGGCATATTTCACCTCTGTGTTGCCTTTTGGTTATTTATCACTGTGCACGGTCTGGAAACAACTTTAATTTGGTATGATATTTGATGGTCAGGATGTAGGGTTGTTGACAATAGGAGAGCTACTAAGACTGCTCCTGGAAAGAAGCAGAAAGGAGGACAGTGTCTCCCTCTCCGCGGCTTGTAACATCCAGCTTTGACACAACTCAGTTGCATCCTTCTGAAACTCTCATGGGGCAGGAGTGCACTGAGATGGGATGGGCTTGTGTGCCAAGCTGCCCTCGGACACCCTTGGGAAGGTACCAGACTTAGCCTATATCATACTTCGGTTTCCTTGCCTCCCTGTGCAGCTTTAATTGAAACAGAATACAGAAATAAAAATATTTTGGATGCTTTCAGCATGCTGTGGTCTTCTGCAGATCAGAAGTCAGCTCTTTCAGAGATGGACTGATAGCGATATGAGAATAGGGATGGTTGTCTCTAGGAGGATTTCCTTTCTTTGCAAGTGGGGTGAAAAACCCCAAATATGCAGGAACTGCAGAATAGGAAGGAGGGAGGGTGGTTCTCTTTGCATTAACATGCCAGCAAACCTCAGGTGAGCACCTACTTCTGCAGTGAGTTAGTTCAATGGTTACAGAGGTCTGATAAGGATTGAGCTGTAGTGTAACACTGAGTGTCCTCTGCTTGATTTGAGAGCACATATTCTGTTTGTGTCCCATATGCTCTGCTCCAGGTATGTGGTCTGCTTTCTGTGCTTACTTTACATAGCTAAAGGAGCAAAAACCTTAGTCTTCCAATGCAAAAAGAACCACCTGAACTCTTTAGAATTAGAACAATTACAGAGAGCACAATTATTCTCTGTAGATCAAAGATGAAATCTGACTTAGAAAACCCTTACACCCGGTATCATTGATTTAGAAACATGCGTACATACGTATGTATAAACATACATATATGTGTATGTATATATGGTAGCTGTTTGCATAAGATGTTTCCTTAACTCTCATGTTCTCATAACACTCTTTCCTTAATAAAGGGGTGTTTCCTCTTTGTCTGCACCTTTCTGAATTAAAACTGAACATCAGTAACTAAAGGGAGATCTTATGAGTGCTTAATCCCTTAGTAAGCAGTCATCCTGATTGACTGTTACATTTCTGAGATATGCCTTTCCTCAGATGTCTGGTCACAGCAATCCCATGACTGCAGCCCTATTCTGATCTGGTTCAGGCACTTTCAGCTGATGAGCTCTCAAATTGCAACCTGAAGACTTGCTGTTAGTTTGTAAATGTTGCAGTTATGACTTCCTGTTGGAGTGTAAGTGGTATTTAGTTGATTGGAGGGGTGAGACGGAGAGGAAGCTCTCTTCTGTTTAATATTTCTCATTAGATTGTTGCCTCAAAGATAAGTTTTTAGCACAATATGCAAGAATTTGCCTACACAATATGTCCTTTTAATGTAGAGGAACTAAATATGGAAAAGACTCCCACTTCCATTGTCTCTCTTATTCTGTTCCTTGAATGCCCCAGTTGGACTTCTAATGAAGTATTTCCTCCACCTGTCAAGAAAGTTTATACTCTGATCCTAACTTTCTGTTTCCTAGCAACTCTAGGTCCTTCTGCTCATAAGGGAGCGTGGCTTATACTTTTAATGAATGTAATTATAAGCCATGGCCAATGAAAAGCAAATACTGTGGAAGAATAAATGTCATCCATACTTTAAACAGTAAGTAAAAAGTTCACATCATAATTGCTTATCTGCTTTAGTATTGCATATCATTTTGATGAGTATTTTTTAATGTCCTTTCATTTCAAATTTAAATTTTTAGTCGTGGTTGGCAATGCGGATATGAACACCCTCAACCATTTGGCCTTGGGACTAGGGAATCACTGCTTATAGAATTTTTATTTGGCAACTTCTTGTGTTTGAACATCACCAACATGTTACTTGAAGGCTATTTGGTTTTCTATATATTTTATTATTTTATTTGGCTGCCCTGCATTGAGTCTGAGTCTTCTCACCTAGATGGTGGGTCAGCAGTCTGCTGAACTGGATTATGGTGAGATTGATTACAAGTCCTACATGAAAAGATTTCAAAGGGAGTGCATCCTTGCTCTGTAATGCTTGTATAAAGCAAGTCACTGAAATATCTTAAGCAGTCCCTTTATTGTGATGTTTTCTTAGCCTTTCTCATGTATAAAATACTATAAGTTGAAGTATTTTTCCCCAGTTCTCTCACTTCATTATGTCATTAGAGCGTTGTGAAAGTGGAAGCTGATGGGGAAACCTTTGTAATTAAAGTTCCTTGTAGCCACATTACAGGCAGAACATGGCTGGCAGCTGTGTGGGAATTCTGCTTCCTCTAGAAATTTAGGAGTAGTTAAACATCTGATTGGTTTCTGAGATTTCCTGAGTGACTAACGGGATGGCATAGAAACAAAGCGGAAGCTAACTTAGGGGTTCACTTTTTGGTGATAGCTTTTCCACATTTAGAATATCAGACTTTCTTTGCATAGGAATTAAATGTTTTTCTGGAGTTTCAATGAACTATCATTCTGTTAAAAAGGTAAAAATTTTTACATGTTGCCTTCTCACCTTTGACGTGGCCAGATGGCTTCTATTGCTTGTTGGAAAATAGATACTCTGAAAGAGTAAACTTAAGTGAAAACACACACTGTCAAAAAAAAGTGACATAGGAACTGTCTTGCTGGTTTGCAGTAGTCATAGCCTGGGATCTTGTCTTCAATACAGACTTAAAGATTCTGCGGATGAGGTAAGGCTTTTTTTTCTGGATTTTGACACTGTAGAAAAAAACTATTTCTAGAGAATACTTCACTCTATCTTCTGCTACTGAGGTAATGTCTTCATTATTATTTATTTTGGGCAAGTCTTCCCAAACTTTTTGTCAGTCTCTTAATGCAATCAATTTGTGTTTCATCTTGCTCTTTAAACATGACCTTACATATGGTCCCTCATGTGTGTACATTACAATTGTTCTTAATTCTGAGGTCACCTATTCTCCCATGGATACTTGCCTCATGCAGAGTTGCAAGATGGATGGCATTAAAAGCAAGTTGATATTAGTTTAAGATTTTATGCTTTAAAGTGATCCTGTGTTATCCATATAGTGTCGTCCAAATCCTGATCTGACTACAAAGCATTTGTTATAACAATGGTTTTTCTGTAATGCTTTTTCACTTGGTATCTTACAAACTCTGTCATCATTAATGCATCTATTTACAAGGTGCTCTGCGAGGAAAAGTGATGTCTTCCCGTTTTACTTGAGGGGAATGCAGAGGCAGAAATGTCAGTGTCAAAAAAAAATACTCATTTGAAATGCTTAAATGAAGACACTAAAGACTTGATCTTTCTGTGTCTGCAACAGAGCACTACATAAATTTAAAGCACACATCAAGTTCAAAGCTTGGTTCCCTTTAGCCGCAGCTGCTGCAGAGCTCCCACGCAAAAGACTTCTTTTGTTATATGAGACTCTCTCATCCCTGAGCAGCCCCATCCTGTGCATTGGCCCATCCATCAAAAAAATGCAAAGGATTAATAGAAACTCTGCTGATCCTAGTGTCAAGTCATCTTCAGTGTGAATGAATAAAGCTAACCATTAGCAACCAAAGGCTTTCACTGAGTGAGCAGATCCTCCATTAATTAGGGAGGACTTGCACCTTGCCAATGAGGTTCACCAGTATTTGCCATTAAGGGAGGGATGGTACAATGGTAGAAACTGAGGGCTGCAGTTAATGCTGTGGGGAGAAGCATACACTTGCTACAGCACAGCTGCTGCCTTGGTAGAATCTGAACCACTCACGATTAATGCACTGAACCATGTAAGACCCAGATAAAACAAAGAAATGTTGTTATTTCAGCTGTACAGGTATGGATGTGAGACAGAAATGAAGTAGTTATTTACAGCTGCATAAGAAATCTGTGATGTGACAGACAAGTGGTATGTGCTCCAGAATAATGCCTTAATTATAATTACTACAGTGTTCCTTTGTTTCTGGTAGCCATGGCTTTTCCTTTCCTCAAAGCCTTGTCATTGTTCTTGCTCCTGTCTTGCTATCTGTGTGTCTCCACTCTGTGCTCCCGGTGCACTCTGCCCCTCTGCCTTCCTGCTCCAGATTGCACTGCACTCAACCTTATCCAGCTGCCGCAGTTCCCTGCCCTTAACTCACTCCTTATTGGGGTGTACATGACTTGCGAAAACAGACTCTACAACTCGAATAGTTACACAGCAGGTATGTTTACTCCGGCACTGGGGTGCAAGGGGACTTCTGCACAAAGCTTGCACACCCACCGCACATTTTGCCAAAAACTTATAGAGTGTGGATATACATATTCATTGGATTACCTAACACAGACATACATATGCATGAGTAAGGCTGGGTTAGTTCTAGAGGCTGATGTCAGCAGTTTATGTTCTCTTTGCACCTGCGTATTGCCTCCTGGTGGGCGTCTTCGGGGTCTTTGGGAGGAAGGCTCACAGTCTTTCTCACCTTGTACTTTTCCCTGGAGCATGCGCAGACTCTCTTGGCCAATTTCTTGAACAACAAAAAAGTTTTTCAGCAGGTTTACTCATGCTATCTTATTTAAGGGAACCTATGAAACTTCTACCATCCGTATATGGCTATCTTTACTCATTACCGAGGCCCAACTAGTTAGAGCATACCTGTTCCTCAAGGACAAAAACATATTTTGCTGAACACTGCAGTTCTTGGTAGATTTTCACAGTAAACTGCTTTGTTTTGATGGACACAGTAGTCCTTGGTAAAATTCCACAGAACAGTCTGGGCAAGCAGGATTAATAGCAATATTCAAAAATAGTATGAGTAATACTATAACTTGCTAGAAGTAAGTAAATAAGTGGCTAAGCAGTTTTCTGTAAGTAAATAAGTAAATAAGTCTTAAAACAAGTAATCATTTCTCTGTATCATACACCAAAGTCATTTGCTTCCTTTATACTGAAGAGGCAGCACCATTGCAAGGGGAACTTGGTATTGTGCCTACTGTTATTCTGGCCTTTGCATTACTGCAATTTTACAGGCAGGATAGGGCTGTAGAGGAAAGCTCTCTTTCTGTAGTTACTTATGTGCAGTACTTAGCAGCACAGCCAAGACATGTACTTGTTGAAACTAAGTGTTACACTATAATTTTTGAAGTCAAGAGGATTAAAATTTGTCTCCTAGGTATGAAAGTCTTAATTCCTCTCACTATTTTGCTTCAATATCTTTTTTTATTTTTTTCCCCCCTCCTTTGGCTGAGTGAAGTTTTAAAACATGACTGCTCTTCAGAATGTGTAAAAAGGTAATATTGTAGGGAAATGAAGGAGGGATAATACCTCTGCAACTGCTGTGCTTAATGTGATGAAAGACAAGCTTTTAAAAACTCTTTAAATAGGTATTCTGTAGGCATTTCTCCTGTCACTTTAATTTTGCTGTGTGGAAAGTGTTAGATACAAATCCCTCACTTTTTTTTTTAACCTTACATAGTTGCTGTATTACACGCGTAAAGATGCTGAAACATCCCACAGTTTCTGTAGCTTTTTATAATGGAAAAGTTACAGGAAAATATTATATCTCAGCATTTGAGATTTCCCATTCACATACTGTTTCACAGACATGAAAAGAAAATAACCTGTCCCAGGCAAAATTTCTGTATGTTTGTAATTGCTTTCTGTCTCAAATAGCTTGCAAAACTTCTGCACTAACCAGAAGTAAGGTGGCAGGTTCCGGAAAGGGCTCTGAAAGCTCCTTCAAAAGTTTTCTCAGAAGCTGGAAGGCAGGCAGCATTGAATCAAAGGCAAAATGTTCTGCCCAAATGCTCCATCCCCATCATCATCTTGTCTCGATTTGAGTTGCTGACCTAGAAGTAGTCAGACAGATGGATACATGCCCTTCCGCTTCTTTCTGCGGTGACAGAACATCCCAAGTACTTTTGTTACATTTGTCCTGTATTTGCTCAGCTTTGTAGCCACAGCTTGCAAATTACTACCCATATTCTGGTGCTTCTGTTTTCATGACTACTAAATCAAACACACATTTTTGGGGCTGCTGTGTTTTGCCAAAACCATGTATCCTCTCCCACCCCCAAAATCAAGTGTGAATTTTGGATGCTTAGAAGCTGTGCAACTTCATGGATGATTTCTGGTGTAAGAACAAACTGTGCCTCACTACAGGAATACCAGCACCTTCCCGGGTGATGCGCAGTGTTGCATCTTCTGACAGAGGCTTATACTCCTGCCTGTGAGCTATCAGCAAAGTAATTGCTGTTATCATCACATTAGTCCAGTCTGAAATATTTTAAAGCCAGATATTTGATCAATTAAGCTGGCACAATATTTCACCACTGCAAAAGCTTACAGTTGAACCTCAAACAGGATTTATTAGCTTTCAACTGTCTATTGCCTGAAATTACAGTTTTTGTGATTTCTTGATTGAAGTTAGATCTGAGGAAACACTTTGCTGAATGTAGTCAGGAGGAGCTGATGGAGGGGAGAAGAAACTTGCATGGCTTTGATTTTGGCGTGTTTACTGTGCAGAGCAGGATCTATCCTATTGTGTTTCCATTAAGGTATATATATGATTAGTAGGCAAAAGACAGTTTCCTTCAGAAAAACTTATGGTCTTGTACCAATAGGTGCCATCGACTCTTTGGATCTCAGGGACTTGGAAAATGAGACTGTAGCACCCAGTGCTGACATTCATGCTTCAGAAACATCTTTGCAAGAGCTTTGTGGTTTTCCTGTCCTTGGCTTTTTTTCTTAAGGTGTGTTTGACTATTGTGGAACGTGTAAGTAGGTTATGTTTAAACAAGAAAACAGAACTCAGATGAAGTTCTGACTGCTGTGGATGATTTTTTTGAGTCAGTCTGGCAGTGAACTCTGACACTTGAAGAGAAATAGCTGACTTGCTGCAGCTCCAGATGGAGATGGTCCACCTGTGATATGCGCTCATGTATACAACATACAGAAGAAAGCATGGGGTTAAAATGCTCAATTTCAACAGGTAACATTCTTTAGAGCGTCTGTGGGTACTACGGAATTGCACAATTACGAGTGGGAAGTTCATTTCTTTACAGTCCAAGTCATTAATATAACAAAAGGAAATCGCAGAACCTTCTTTCCCCTCCCGCAGAGTCTCTCCCCCAAAAGGTTTCTACAAGGTGTAAACCATTTCAGTAATCAGATGAAGTAACACACCCAGAATATTTATTCTCCCCCAGCCCCTGTAATTTTGGAATATGCTCTCTTTCTGCCTCTCCTCCCTCTTTTATTCCACCCATTTATACACGTGCGCTTCTGAGGACTAGTCTAGGATCTAATGAGATTTGTTCACTTTGCCAGTACACGAAGTCTTTTCCCAGTAGGTGTCTTAACATTTGTTGTAACAATCTAAATGTAATTTTTCTTTTTTGGCTTCTCAGTCTGACTGCCAAACAGACATGTCCATTATTCACATGGTGTTAATCATCTGGACTGAGATGAACCAAAAGATGAACAGTGCAGGAAGGGCTTTGTGTGAAGAACACTGGGGTAATAGTCATACCTTGTACTGTGCTCCAGTCACAAAGGGCAGGTTTCATACCATTGACCATTATATTTCCACAGCATTGATGTCTTTATTTGAACTCTAGCAAGTTGAGATACTTAATAGTCAGGGAAGAGGCATAGGTGCTTTTAGGTCTTGTCTGACCCGTTTTAGATATAGTAAATGCTAGGACAAGATGACTCATGCCATGTGAATGCACACTTTTCTCCACTGACTAAAAAGGGAACCTAAGGCGACTCTCACAGATGGAGACATCAGTGTGTGTTCTGATCCTTCCCAATCCATTTAGGTTAGCCATTGTGAATTTAGCAGCATTTTTCTTCAAAAAATGAAACCTCATATATCAAGGAATGTAATGAGATTTGTTTTTGCATCTTTATAAAAGCATAGGCAGAAAGTTTGTTGATATTTGTGGTATTCATTGTAAAAATGTGAAAAGGGAAAATAAAACACTGTAATGAAATCAGAAAACATAGAACAATTTTCAGCTCTTCATTTCCTGTCTCACTGAGACATCCTTGCAGTGTGTCATGCCTGCTCATACCAGAAATGGGATTGCTCTGTATTTTTTTACTGCATGCGATAGAATGTGTTTGCGTTAGTCTAAAGTAATTTGAAAAATTCAGTAAGTTCTTTCACACCTCTCTTAGCAATTGAATTCAGTGGATCAAGTAAAATGGGTAGTTGTGATAGGAAGGGAGGTATATTACAGGTTATTGCAGAAATGTATCTTTTATCCTGTTTTATTTTCTTGTCTGTTTACTGGGTACTGAGGAAAATACTTTCAACCTAGTGAGAAATCTGTCTCTGTAGGTGGTATATGATGAATATGTGGCTGAAGAGGGGATTTTATTTTTTTCTCCTTCTAGGAATGGTAGCATAATATCAGAGGAGGGAGAGGTTTTTTAACTATTCTAAAGTAAAATACATAGAATGTTCTCCAGGCTGAATAACCACAACTCTCTCAGCCTGTCTTCACAGAGGAGGTGCTCCAGCTCCCTGATCACCTTTAGCCCTCCTCTGGACTTGCTTCAACAGGTCCCCGTCTGTCTTATTTTGGAAGCTAAACACAGCACTCCAGGTGGGGTCTCACAAGAGTGGAGTAGAGGGGGAGAATCACCTCCTTCAACCTGCTGGCCACACTGCTCTTGATGCAGCACAGGATACTTTTGTCTTTCTGGGTTGCAAGTGCACTTTGCTGGCTCATAGTCAGTTTTCCATCCACCAACACCCCCAAGTCCTTCTCCTCAGGGCTGCTCTCAATCCATTTATCACCTAGCCTGTATTTGTGCTTGGGATTGCCTTGACCCATGTGCAGGACCTTGCACTTGGCCTTGTTGAACTTCATCCCTTCCCTCCAGTGTGTCAACTGCACCACACAGCTTGGTGATGTCAGCAAACTTGCTGAGGGTGCACTCAATCCCGCTGTCCATTTCACCAACAAAGATGTTGAAGAGCGCTAGTCCCAACACCACTTAACACTGCTCTCCACTTGGACATCGAGCCATTGACTGTAACTCTTTGACTGTGACCAATCCAGCCAATTCCTTATCCACCAAGTGGTCCATGCATCAAATCCATGTCTCTCCAATTTAGAGACAAGGATGTCATGTAAGACAGTCAGATGCTTTGCATAAGTCCAGGTAGATGACATCAGTTGCTCTTCCCTTATCCACCAGTGCTGTAACCCCATCATATAAGGCCACCAAACTTGTCAGACACAATTTGCCCTCAGTGAAGCTATGTTTGCTGTCACCAATCACCTTCTTGTTTTTCATGTGCCCTAGCATAGTTTCCAGGAGGATCTGCTTCATGATCTTGCCAGGCACAGAGGTGACACTGACTGGCCTTGTGGTTCCCTGGGTCTTCCTTTTTTCCTTTTTTAAAAGTAGGGGTCATGTTTTCCCTTTTCCAGTCAGTGGGAACTTCACCAGACTGCCCACGACTTCTCAAATATGGAGCCACTTCATCTGTCAGTTCCCTCAGGACCTGTGGATGCATCTCATCAGGTCCCATGGACTTGTGCACCTTCAGATTCCTTAGAAGGTTTTGAACCTGATCTACAGTGGGATGTTCTTCATTCTCCCAGTTCCTGCCTTTGCCTTCTGTAACTTGGTAGGTGTGGCTGGAGACCTTACCAGTGAAGACTGAGACAAAAAGGTGGTTGAGTACCTCAGCCTTCTCTATATCCTGGGTAGCCAGGTTTCCTGTTCCCTTCTGGAGAGGGCCCACATTTTCCCTAGTCTTCCTTCTATCACTGATGTACCTGTAAAATCTTTTCTTGTTGCCCTGATGGCCAGATTTAGTTCTGTCAGGTCTTTGGCTTTCCTAACCTGATCTCTGGCTGCTTGGACAATTTCTCTATATTCCTCCCCAGCTATCTGTCCTTCCTTTCACCCCCTGTAGGCTTCCTTTTTTTGTTTGAGCTTGTACAGGAGCTCCTTGTTTATCAATGCAGGCCTCCTGGTGTTCTTACTTGACTTTCTCTTTGTTGGGATGCATTACTCCTGAGCTTGGAGAAGGTGATCTTTGAATATCAGCCAGCTTTCTTGGGCTCCTCTTCCCTCCAGGGCTTTATCCCATGCTACTCTGCCAAGCAGATCCCTGAAAAGGCAAAAGTCTGCTCTCCTGAAGTCTAGGATAGTGAGCTTGTTGTGCATTCTCTTCACTGCCCTAAGGATCTTGAACTCCACCATTTCATGGTCGCTGCAGCCAAGGCTGCCCTTGAGCTTCACACTCCCCACCAGCAGCACCTTGTTTGTGAGAACATGGTCCATCATAACACCTCTCCTTGTTGGTTCTTCTATCACTTGGAGAAGAAAGTTATCAACACATTCCAGCAACCTTCTGGCTTGCTTGTGCCCTGCTGTGTTGTCCCTCCAACAGATATCAGGATGGTTGAAGTCCCCCATGAGGACCAGGGCTTGTGAAAGTGAGGCTGCTCCTATCTGTCTATGGAGGGCCTTATCTGCTCGGTCTTCCTGGTCAGGTGACCTGTAGCAAAGCCCCACTATAATGTTATCTGTCCCTGTCCTCCTTTTAATCCTGACCCATAAACTCTTGGTCGTCTCCTTATCCATCCCCAGGCAAAGCCTCATGCCCTCCTATTGGTTCTTGACTTAGAGGGTGATACCCGCTGCCCCCATCTCCCCTGCCTGTCCTTCCTAAAGAGTCTGTATCCTTCCATTCCAGCACCCTAGTCATAGGAGCCATCCCACCACATCTCTGATGCCAATAAGATTGTAGCCCTGCAGGCGTGCACACGTCTCTAACTCCTCTTGTTTATTCCCCATGCTATGTGTGTTTGCATAGAGGCATTTTAAGTTGGGCCTCTGATGAAGCTGACTTACTGGCTGGAGTGGCTGGAATTCAGGTGCTCTCCTGCTGACCTGTGATCCCTCTCCAGGCTCTGGGCATCTTTTGCTGGCACTGGCATCAAGCTGGTAGGAGTGGGATGGATTGAAGTTCCCCTCCCCTGGCAACTTTAGTTTAAAGCCCTCTTCACGAGCTTGGCAAGCCTATAACCAAAGATGCTCTTCCCTTTCTCTGACAGGTGGACCCCATCAGCCCCCAGTAGACCAGGTTTCTCAAAGTGAGTCCCATGGTCTAAGTAGTCAAATCCCTGGCTGTGGCACCAGTTCCGTAACCATTTGTTGATTTGCCAGATTTGACTGGCCCTTTCAAACCCCTTCCCTTTGACTGGGAGGATTGATGAAAAAACTACCTGTGCTCCAGAGTCCCTTATCACAGCTCCCAGGGTATGTGAAGAGAATTAATGAAGGCAAAGGGATTTATTCTTAATGGATTTAAGCCAAGTGATAGTGCTTTGAAGGAACAAAAAATTGTTCATGAAAAGAAAAAATTCTGAGTGGAAGGGAATAATTTGTTGTGAAAATATTTGATGCCAATGAAGTAGAAAATGTTTCATACAAAAACATCCTGACCTGCTGCTTAGCCACTCTAATAACATTAGTTTAGTCACCTGTCAGTAAGGCATCTGTCTCCCTTTCTTTCACTTTAGGCATCAGGTTGAGCACAGGTTTTAAAGTTAATTGCTTCATGTAGCTTTGGCTGTGGTTTCTAGGTGTTCCGTTGAGGTTTCTCTCTGAAGAGCCAAGAAATAGTAGATTTCTGTTCCTCAAATTCTTTGTGCTGGAAACCATGGTTCCTCTTTGTATCTCTGAAACTCAAGGTCCCTTGTCAAGGTTGCTGATCAGTTCTGCCAGAAACTCTAATATGGGGTGGAAATCCAGAGGGTGATATTGGTCTGACTCCCACTGTCAGTACTTAAAATGGTTGTTCAAGTTTATAGTACCACTCTGAAGAATCTGAGTAGCATTTCCTCTTGACATGTTCTTTTGTCTGTGTGTAAATATATGTACAAGTATATTATGTATACACATGCAAGTGTTGCTAATAGTAGCTAATAATAGTTGCTAATACTGTAGTGTGATGCAGAGAGAAGAAAGAGTGCCAGAACCATACTAATAAAATCTCAGGAACAGCAAAAGACAAAATAATTTTAAAGTGCTGATTTCCTTGGTAGTAAGCTCTTCTTTCACTTATATTTTACTATTGACTCTTGCTTATTAGTTCAGAGCCAGCATTAGAAAATGTGGCATACCAGATTTGTGGAAATGAGTATGTTCTTAAATGTATCATACAACATGAGGAGAGAAAATTAGTGTGAACATATGTATACTGAAAATGATTCATTGATTACAGATCATGAATAACATGTTAACGTCAATAATGGTTGCCTTGATTAATTTCCTGCAAGATGTGATGGGCATCTGATCAAAATGGTGCTGTCATTTCTGGTCAGATCAAAAATCCTCTTGCCTATTTGGGCATGTGTTGTGGATGAAGTCTGACTAGATGAACATCCTAGCTATTTTTTTTTTTGTTAAAATATCTGTGAATTAAATTAATTGGGGTTTTTCACGATGACTGACAGTACTATGGAGTAGTGGAAAGTACTGCTGGTTTTATACCACTGTTTCAGAACAGCCAACTGCATGGCTTGTAATTCACGTGCCCTTGGTTTTAGCAGTGCTGAGGAAACCCTCCTTATTCAAGCATCCGAAGTTCACCAAAATGTTGCCCACACTAGATACTCGTGTTTTTTTCCAAATTCTAAACTGATTATTCAGTTGCATTTGTTTTGCAATTATAGTATCAAATTGTTTCCAAGGAATCTGAAACTGAAGGGATTAATACAAAGAATTGCTCTATAAAGAGTTTAAATTTTATTAAGAAATGCCTTTGTATAGTCTCTTCCAACTCCATCTAATACTATTGATGCACAACTATTGAGTTCTCAAATGTTACAATGAGTCTGCAGCAGACTGTAATGGCGTAACAAGATGATCTAAAAAAAAGTAATTTTAATTGCTGGTTAGCACTGGAACATGGTTTTCCCTCTAAGAAAACCCAAGTACTGCATGATGTTCAACCACAAGGCTTTGCTCTCATACGGAGTGGATGGCTGCTGCTGCTGGCTGTGTGAGGGAGAAGGGCATGAAAATGAATCCTGTTCCCCTCTTGAAGCAGGATGGAGCTTTGCCCCTTACTGCCACCTTCATCTTTTCTTCCAGTGGGGTCAGGAGCAGGAAGTTCAACTGCTGCAGATCTCTCCAGTTCCCCTTCCCTGAGCTGTGCTGCCTGGGTCAGGTCTCACTTCTGCTGCTGTCCATGTAGGACAGGGGATAAGCGTGTACCAGCTGCAGGGAATGGGAGTTTGGGGCCCACCAGCTGTTTCACCAAGTAGCAGCATGTAGGTATTTCGTGGTACAGTTTTGGAACTGTGGAAATATTGAAAAGATCTGGATAAATATTAAAAAAAAATTGGTAGGGGGAGTTATATTTTTCTGTTGGTCATATGGGTTAGGAGAAGAGCGAGCATCACAGCAGTACCTAGGAGCTTTTGTGGAAACATGCTCCTTCCTGCTTACAGTCTGAGGACTGTTCTGGATGACTAAACTTTACTCTTATTTACTCTTGCTAATAATTTTGACAGAGAGATCTGGCTGTGTGCTGGGTTGTGCAAATTCTCCAGACATTGAAGCCACCTATTGAAAGGACAGTAGGATGGATGCCCCTGCCACTGGGGAATGCCCTGGCTGCCACAAGTGCTGGTCTCTGCTCTCCGAGAGGCAGGAGGCCTTTCACAGGCAATTGCTCTCTGCTTTTATTTTGACCATGGCAACTGGCTGTGGATGTTTGGCTTGATCTCCTTCTCTTTGTTCTTTTAGATGGACTGACTCAGGCAGAAGGCTGTGGGTGAGACCACACTTTCTGTGGCAAGCACAAGCAGGGACAACTCTCCTCAGATGGTGGGGTGGGCAGGATTGCAAGCAGGGAGGGGAATGGGGTAACCCCTGCAGATCCTGTACAGCTGCAGCAAGGATTCACGCTATGCCCAGTGGGGTGGCTGGAAGCCCCCTGTGAGGGTAAGGGACTGGACCGGTGTTGGGGCTGCTCATAGAGGTGACAGTATGCATGGGAATAGGGACTTGCTGGCATGCACATAGTGGGAAAAGCAGAAGCTTTTCTCAGTTCTGTGACCCTCATTCTACTGCTGGTTTTGTTCAGAAAACGTAATGGTTTTAGTTCAGGGTTTTCACTAGCTTGATTAATTGGAGTGGTATTTGCAACTGAGTTTTATTTGCATCCAGACTTTCTGTAATCATTTATCCTATTACAAATGTGTATTTGATTAGCTTCTTACTTCATAAGACTCCTTGTTAAACTATTTGACAGGCTGACTTTTGTGGCAAAAAAGTCTGGCACATCACATGATGGCAGTTGCATGGAACTACCTAGAAGATCCTGCTGGACTGAGCCCATCTCTTTCCACTAGGTAGAAGATGAATTTTGTGGTCAATCTCTTTCCTGATAAGCCATGCAGACCGCTAAACCTTGTCATGTACGTCTGTGCATGGGATGTCATGATGGGAAAAGCTGGTGTGTGGGTCACTGTTGTGGTTTAACCCCAGCTGGCAGCTGTTTGCTCACTCCTCACCAGTGGAGATGGAAAAAAAACCCAACTCATGGGTTGATATAAGAATAGTTTAATGAATAAAATAAAATATAATAATAGTTGTAATGAAAATGAATATAGCAAAACCAGAAATAACACCTAAGACAAGTGATGCACAATGCTCACTGCCCACTGACCGATGCCCAGCCAGTCCCTGATCAGTGATCTGCCCATCCCCACCAGGTCCTCCCAGTTTACACACTGAGTGTGATGTCCTACGATACGGAATATACCTTTAGCTGGTTAGTGTCAGATGTCCTGGCTGTGCTCCCTCCCAATGTCTTGTGCACCTGCCCACTGGCAGAGCATGGAAAACTGAACAACCCTTGACTTAAGTGCTACTTAGTAACAACCAAAACATCACTGTTATGAACATTTCTGACAAAAAACCAGGCCTGCAAGAAACAAGGGCTGAGAAAAACAGCCTGAGAAAGAGATAAAAGTTGAGGCCCTCCAAGCTAAGGAATGCCTCAAACACTCGCAAGATGAAACTAGAGTCACGGGGTGGATGGTGTTGAGGTCGAAGCTGCCCAAATAACACAGGATGCAGCTGGAGGAGGGTGCCCTGTGGAGACAGGACGGCTCTGCTCTGGTGCACCTGGCCAGATTTCAAGGGCCATCTGTCTGGTGAATGACCTTTGCTTCATTATCCACAAAATGCATATTAAAGTTAACATCCCTCAATATGCTAACGAAGACTAACATGATCATGCTAATTACATCATCCCATGAAACACCTTACCCCTCCCCGTACATGGGATATGTAGGTATGTGGGTCGACCTAGAGGATGGACCCAAGGAAAGTGTGTATAAATCAAGGGGGGGGCACCGGAGAGAGTGCAGTGAAGTGAAGAAGACGGATGCCTCCTGGAACCCTCGCTGGTGGAATCGACGCAGAAACCCAGACCGGTGATCTCTGTTCCTCTATTCCCTCTATCTCCCTCCTTTCCTTTTTCCCATTTTTCCTTCACTACCATTAAGAAATGCAAGGCATACTGTATTGCTTACCACAACTCGCTATATATTTAGCCAATTATTGTGTGTTCAATTAGTACGTTGTGGGTAGTTAATAAATGTTTGAACTTTGAGACTTGTCTCACCATTGTTTGCTCTGTTGGGGATTTGTGCATCTGAGCCACTTGTCTCCCTCATCTGAGCAGGACCTGACAACATTACTCTCATACTAAATCCAAAACACAGCACTGTACCAGTTACTAGGAAGAAAAATAACTTGATCCCAGTCAAAACCAGGACAGTCGTACAGCTAAGGGGACACTCAGGTAGGGGTTTGGTGGGAGCACTTCTGTGCCTCTGTTAAAAGGCTATGTGGACCACTTTGTGCCAAAGGCTGGATACCAACAGTGCAGTTTATACTAACCTCTTCAAAGACTGTAGCTCATGTTTAACAGTGAGTGTTACATCTAGGTTAGAAATGTTTCAGGTTTGAGGCTAGTCTCAGTTTTGATCTTGAAAAGCTGCAACTAGAGCCTTCTATTGGTTCCTGTTCAAAAGTTTTTTTTTTTCAAAGGGAAAAGCGAGCTCTTTCCTAATATACACCTTACAAATGTTGTGACAATGTGAACCTGCATAGTTCTGAATTCAAATGCTTTTAAACCAATACTTTGTATCATTTGTGAAGACCATGTATTTTCTTATAGTCTTAATAATTACAGGCTACACATATTTGCATTGGCACTGCTGTGTTGTGCTTTCTGCTTTTTTAAATGATAATTTAGCAGGAAAAAAAGTAGGAATTTACTGGGCATCACAGCCAGAAGATGCCCATCTACTGACAGTGGAACTCAAGAGAAGCTATTTCTATTTTTGCACTAAATTAGTGTGGTGGGTTGACCCCAGCTAGCAGCCAAGCCCCCACCCAGTAGCTTGCTCATTCACTGCAGCAGGATAGGGAAGACAATTAGAACAGCAGAAAACAAGGAAAACTTGGGGGTTAAGATAAAGAGAGTTTAATAAGTGAAGCAAAGCTATGCATGCAAGCAAAGCAAAGTAAAGAATTTGTTTGCTGCTTCCCATTGCCAGGCAGATGTCCAGGCACTTGCTGGCAACTGGAGCCTCAGCACATATAATGTCTGCTTGGGAAAACAAATGCTATAACCACAGATGTCCCTTCCTCCTTCCTCCTTCTTTCCCTGATCTTTTATTGCTGAGCACGATGTCGTAAGGTATGGGATATTCCTCTGGTCAATTCAGGTCAGATCTCCTGGTTGTGTTCCCTTCCAAATTCTTGCATACCCCCAGCCTATTCACTGCAGGGCAGAGTGGGGGGGGGACACACCCCAGAACCCCTTCATGCTGTGCAAACACTGCTCAGCAATAGCCAAAACACTAGTGTGTTATCAACACTGTTTTAGTCATAAATCCAAAGCACAGCATCATACAGGCTACTGTGAAGAAAGTTAGCTCCATCTCAACCAGACCCAGTACCACTAAGTGGTCTAATTGTGTATTTGTTTTACTGTCTGTTCATTACAGCTGTACCTGCTAATTTGGCTTTTCTGCACCTCCGTGGCATTCAAAGCTCTAACACTGTTTTTTGTTTGTCTCCTTGAAAATTCCTTGCCTGTTTTTTTTTTTTTTTTAATTTAATCTGTCACTTAAATAACCTGGAGTTCATCCATTATCATTAAATAACCTTGGAGTTCACAAAATCAAAACCAAAAGTAAAATCCAAAAGTACAAAATAAGTTGCTTCATACAGTTGATGCTTGCTTGATCAAGCTGCACGCACTAAGAAAAGAGAGGATGTGCCTGATAATTCCAGACAGATGGAGTGGTCTTGCCGCAGAGGCTACAGAGAATGGCAACTAAACATATTAAACTTGATTAAGTCATTGACAGACTTGCACAATTAACATACTGATGCGTATCTTCCTTGCTTCCATCTGTCAGCATGGCTAATTCATTTCATTACTGTGAAATACACTTTACTTGACATTCCAGGCTGATTTTTGTACCATAATTCACCTTCCGTGCTACTCAAGCTCTTGAAACAAACTCTTTGAATCAAAGCTATTTGAGTAGTACGCTGTGATCCTTTCATGCTTAGAAGAGGTTTTACAGGTCTTAATATTGCAGCAGCAATGAGCTCAGAATTACAGTAGCCTGTGACTTAAAGGTGTTTAACTCCTGTGAAGTATTCATCTTTATAAATGTGAATAATATTCTTCTTAATGGTTTTAAGATCTTTTATGTGTTAATTTTGAAACCATGCAAGTACTAGCACTACGAGGGCTGATCCTGGCTGTGGAGCACTGGCTGGATGGTTAGCTGCTGCAAGGATCCTCTGACCAGAGTATTGTGAACACTGAATTATGAGCTAATCCTGTAGCAACTTGATTTACATGGACAAGGTAAATCAGGGTCACTGTTGCTCAGACCACTTCCCTCATGAGTTCTGAAGTTATTCCTGTGCTTTGAGTGCAGTAAAATCCAAAAGTAACAAAATCCAAAACAAAAGTAAAATCCAAAAGTACAAAATAAGTTCATACGGCAGTTGTTTTATTATGTGAAAAAATATTTCCAGTTACTAGCTGTGATGGTCTGGGTAATGGAAATGGGCTTAACAGTCCTCATTTCTGTTCTGATGTTGTTGACTAATAAAACATGAACACATGTGGAATCAGCTGTGGACTTGTCAGCACAGTGATTTGTTTTGCTTGGATCACATGCAAAAATGGTTGGCTGAAGGCTGTTCTGTTGATAGTGTCTTTATATGAAGTCCACTGCAAAAGAAACACATTTTATTTGTGAGAGGCAATCTGATGTTTTCCAAGGGTGAGTTAGAGAATCCAGGGTGTTGATATCAGACTTTAAATATCACAGAGGCTGTATGTGCTGTGAGACTTACAGAACCATATACACAGTGTGTGGCTAGGCCCTGGATCCAGAAAACTTTGGAAAGGCAGCCCTGATGCTGCTGCCAACCCTTACAAAAGTGTGGATGAGTTAAGTTTCTCTTACCTATACTTACACAAAGACTCTTAATTGCTATATTGCCTTTAATTGATACATTGTTGATTAATAAGACATTGATCAATACAGGATGTTGATCAAGGAATGCTGGCTTGTTTGGGAAACACTTTGCCATATCACTTGGTAACTCCTCAGGGAGCAGGGCAACCAGGGGTGATGTCTCAGCAGGAGTTCACTTTCACCTGAATTAACTGAAGACTTGTAGAGAAAAAGGCCAAGCCTTTGGGGAAATTAGTTTCATCTTTGCTGTGTCTTTAGTTCTCTTTTGAGCTGAGCTGAGAGAATATCTGTTGTTTATCTTAAGGTATATTTTTTTTTGTTCTTTTGAATTTATCCCCAGTAATAATAGTTTCATTCATAGCTCCAATTCACAGGTACAAATGGTGAGAGTGTCTCAGGGAATGGAGCAGCCTCTTGCTGTGCTGTTCAAGGTCTTTGTTAGGCTCAAGTCCTCATAAAATGGGGAAGAAGCCTTTCCTTTGCTGTTTGCTTGCAGATGTGCTGTATAATTGCATGTTTTAGCATGCCATACTGCAGCACTGGGACCGGAGGTGTACTATGTGCCTCATGCCCCTTTATTGCATTGCTGCAGGACTCTTTCTTGTAAAAGACAAAGTTTTAGGCCTGCTGACTTTCATGTCCAGACAGATGCTAGGAGAAGCCTGAAGCCATAGTACACTTGTAAGTTCAGACAAAGGTTTCAGCTGTACTGTGTGACCAGATGCTTTGCGTGCCTTACAGTTAATGCTTTTGCTGGCTGTTGACTCAGCTGGAGACATTATTCCCACAGATGCAAGTGGCACTAAAATAATTGATCCTATTCACTGCAGCGCTAACATCTGGATTGCCAGGATTCCTTCATGGTGGTACTGTGTCTATTAAGATACAGTAGAAGCGAGGGACAGAGGAATGAAAAGTGTGAAGGACAAAATGATCACACACATTAAAACACACAGCTGTCCCAAACATTTATTTTCTTGTATGTTACTAAATAAATGAGGGTCAGGATGTATTTCTGCATCTCTGTGCAACTGGCAACAAACTTCTTGTTTCTATGTAGAAATTGTTTCCATGATTATCATTAAAGCATTAAAGGAACCTTGTTTTACATCCAGTGAATACTTCTGTGATTTCCCATTTTTGTTTTTCCCCATGTTTAAGCTTTATTTTTATTTACAGATTAACTTTCTGCAGAATACTTTCATGGTCTTGGTGTTTGTGTCTAAACAGGGCAAAGTAAAAAAATCAGCTACTAAGTCTTCTGCAGCCAGGGGAGAACTTTGCACTACTGTGCAAAGTTCTAACTTCTATCCGGAAGTTAGGTCCAAATTTTTTTTTTTTTTTTTTTTATGCTAGAGGTTCTTGAAAATGTCACTAAAATGTCCATGAAAACTTATCGCTTCACATGTTGGTGGTTTTGAATGAAAATTTTCTACCTTGAACCTATCAGAGCAGATCTGCTTAAAATGTCATGATGAAATAAAAGCCTGTGAATAAAAGCTTGTTAAAATAGTCAGTGTCTTTGTGCATGAGGCGGCTAAGGATATGGCTCTGCAGAGTCTTACAGGAGCACTTTGAACTGTCTAGTCTTGCTATAATCAAAGTATTACTCTTTGTCTTCAGGCAGTTCTGCCCCTCCTCCTTTTGCCCTTGAGTGCTGCCTTTACTCTTACGTTCTCTCAGAAACATTTTGAAGCAAGAAAGAATGAATATATATATATGTATGCATATATATAATTTTATAAAACTTGGACTTAAAAAGAAGTCTTGAGGAGAAAAATAATCCCAGTATAAATAATTTTTAGATGTTTTCACTTTCTAGGGTCCAGACAGGACATCTAAATAGCTGGCTAGGTTGTTATTCAACATACCAAGTCCTATAGAAGCTGCATAAAGCTTTATATAGAAAGGGAAAAAGGACAGAAGACTTAGCACAGATGGTGGATAAATTTGAGTCGTTATCCCAAGACAACAGTATTATGGCTTCCATAATCTTAGTATCTGTTACATTTTGTCTTTTGATTCATGATCAGGGAACATTTGGGCCAGCCCATGTTTTAAATGCATCTCTAATGAGAAGGAAGAGAAACATTTGGAGGCTATTGAAGCAATTAACATGTCACTTTTTCTCCATTGTGTCAAATGATGCTATCTTATTCCTACAGAAACTTTGGCTTCTTATTTTCTACTATGCATGATAGTTTAGTTCGATGGCAACTCAAAAGTTTCATTTATATATGCATTATAAATACCCAGATAATTTCAGGCTAGGTAAATCCTTCCAGATCTGCATCGCAGTTAGCAAGCTGCTTTTTGATTTGGTTTGCAGGCCCATAAACCTTCTCTCGGATATGCCCAGTAAGAGGCTAGGTTGAACTCTGTTCTCAGCCAAGAGTCTCATGTAGAAAGACAAGTGCTGACCTTCCCCTCCCTAAATAGGGAGACAGAAGGTGAGTGCTTGTGAGTGGTTACTAACTAGACTTGATGAAAAAAATTTTATGAGATTAGTAGTTAGAACTCCTTCAGTACTTTTTTCAGTTAGGCCTCTTAAATTTGAGGAAGCAACAAAACATCATAGATGGATCAAGACAAACATTTAGTTGCAAAGTTTTTGTGAGTCCTAATGTTCCAAATGATGAGATGAAAAGCCTCCTTCCTCTATTAGCACTTCTTTCCTTTTGAAATGTTTTTTTTTTTTTTTGGTGTTAATACAGTTTGAGTCAGCTTTCAGACTTTGCTGGTATTCTGCCAGGAAATTTAGCTTAGATAATCTCAAGTCTTTAAGGGTGGACTGCATAAGTATAGAAGTAAACAAGGAGAAAGATGGAATTAAATGTAAAATCAAGCCTCAGTCTCCCCTTCTACCATATCCAAAGGATCTGTTTCGATTTTGGATTGCTTTACCTATCTTGATTGCAGCTGAGACACTAATGTGCTCATATTTGAGGTGACATGCCTCTGAAGAGGAGAGGCACCAGTTGCAGGAGGGATTCAGGCTAACTGAATATATTTGGAGAAGACTGAATTGGTAGCTATTTTACAAGTTGCCTTTTTTTTTTTTTTTTTTGTAACTTTTCAGTGGCTGGTCTCTGTCCACTATGAGAAGCAAAATTTTGGGCCCGAACCTCACACTTTCTGCTGCTTAATCACAAACCTCAGGGGAAGGAAGAAAAGGGAGTATGAATGGAATAAATAAAATAGGGTCATGACAGTTTTATTTTTGATCAGTGTAGCAAATGTGTGTTGGTCTGTTTCATGTGTCTTCAGCTGGATTTACGGTACAGATAGAAGACAGCAATACTGCTTGAAATCCTATTAAGTAAGGGGAATCTCCCCTTTCATGCCTGGTGACAAATGACACAAGAGCAGGCAAGGATAGGTTGGGTGTGTACAGTGTACACTGGCTCATCTTGTTCTTTCTCAACCCAGTTGTAGCTTCCTTCTAACAAAGAAAACAGGATATTAAACTGCAAAAGGGCAAAGGGTGTTCTGGCCTGAGAGCTGATTGGGAAATATCAGCAATTGTTCCTGTATCTACCTCTGTAAATGTGGTTGTGGATGCAGATTTCATTTTGGGAGTTTTCAGTAATGAATTCCACTTGGCTTTGGGAGATATCTTTTGGGTTGTGCTGTTGGCATTATATGCTGGCTGTTTGTGTTGTCAAATAAGCAAACTCTCTTCTGCTATTTTGAGATTAAATACTTGCAGCTGGTAAGCATGCATGTTCTTTTACTGAAATGATTCTCTACTACATTGGAAGCTATGTTGTTTGGCTGGAAAATAGAGTTCTAAAAATGATTTTGTATCAAATTTACTCCAGTCTGAGTCTGTTCATAGGCATTTCGCATAAATCTGGCTCTAAATGTTCAAAACATGGCTAAAAAGAAAAGTCAACACACTTGATATCCCTGACAAAAATGAAGTATATTAATAATCTCTAAACACCTTATTCTGCCCCTTGACTTTATATATAGATATCAGTGGAAATAATTTTAGATATATATTGCTCAGTGTGATTGAAGATGGCAAAATCTGGGCATAAATCAGAATTGATTAAGCAGTGTCTGATTTAGCTTTGTATATGAATGAGCTTTGAATTGGTTTATAAAATGAAAATAAATTACAGTATTCAAGAAAGTGAAAACACATAGGAATTTACTGTAGTAGAAAGAAATCTGGAAAAAAGAGTGGGCAGGATTATATTATGTGGGTTTTTTGCTCTTCATTCATCAGTGCCAATGTTACTATCCCCATAGTAGTAGAAAAAAAGATGGGTTTTGTGTAAGATGTAGCAGAACAAAGAATAACCTATGGCTTAGGGTAAAGAAATAGGTGTGCTGTGATGTAAAGGGTTACCAAGATTTCTGTTTCTACTTGATTTATGACATCTGGTCTGTGAACCCTGAAGTGGTAGAGCAGTTAGCTTTGATATATTTAAACTGTTCTAGTTTACTTACCACGAATGTTTTCATAGCGACATTTGGGACCGTTCTGCAAGAACTTTCTACATCATCTTTCTAGAGTGATGTCTCAGGATTTTTTGTAAAGATACTAAGATATATATGAAAAATTCAGAATTCTAACAATTTGTCATACTATTTCAAAGTGTCATATAAACTGCTCAGTAATCATTTTAAAAAACATTTTAAAGAGAATTGCTACGACTGTCTTCACTTTTCCCCCTCCCTGTAATATTACATTGTCAGAGCATGCTCTAAGACTGAACCTTTGTTTTGATTCATCTCTCACAAGTCACATCTTCATTTGATTTAAAAAATAAAAATTAAAGAGGAAAAAAAGAAAAAAAAAATAATGCTGTTTTCTAGAAATATTTTTCCAGAAACATCTTTGGAATATTTTTAATTAAAAGAAAAATCAATTACTTTTGCTCTATGAAAAACAGTCAACTGATTATCTAATGTTTCAGAATCATAGCTATCTGTGTTTACCACATTAAAAACTGAATGTCACTCAAAATCAGATTATATTTTTGTCATACAAAGGTATTATGTAACTAATGTACAAGGTAAAATCTAGAAATCAGCTTGGCCAATATTACAAAGTAAAACAGAAAATATTTCGAACTACTCACAAACCCATATTTTGTCTATTAACACTTATTCAAATTTTCTTAATTTTGAGTAAGACAGTGATATCTTAGAAGCTTTACAGTTTTCAAATTGAAGGATAAACAGATATCATGTATTATGTTTTATTAGATTAGTCTTTGAGAAACAGCCATCTTAATAGAATGAAGGCAAAACATAGCTGCTAATGGCATTACAAATTTCATTCATCAAAAGCTTTTTTGTGTCCTAATTTTACTGTTTCTTATGAGATGAATTACTTCTGATGTATCATCTGTCTCTGTTCTAAACTAAAAGTTAAAAAAAATCCTAATTTAATAATATTGTTATAGCTGTTATCCAAAATTAAAAAAGCAAGCTTTTGGTAATATTTACAAGAACGTAGGTGAAAGAGGCATTCATATTTTGAGAGAGACTTAGGCTACAGTTCCTACATGCAGTCCTTTTTGTGTAATTCTAATATTTCACTTGCAATGTTTACCAGTTGTTTAAACAGGACTAGGCATAATAGTTCTATAAATATCATGGATCATGTCTTGCATCCTACAGAGCAGCTGTTCATGGTTTTGTGAATAATTTACTGATTAATTACACATAGTCCCTTAAACTACTAATTCCATATCAGTTTGTTGTAAAGCCTAGTCTAATACCACATGACACTGACTCAAAGATCACAGGACTTTCTAAAACATTGGGATTGTTTTACTAGTTAGTGTCTTTATTTAGGAAAAAGCAACCCAGGGTTTATTTTTAATCTTTTAAGAAGCCAGGACACCTGACTGCATGACTTGTTCCTACCTTTTGTCTCCAACTGTGACCTACTAAAAATACTGTAGCCCAAGAAAACATAATTTGAGAGGGAACTTCTCACAGCCATAGTGCAATTTTTAATATTCTTTTTGGTGATTTATCCAAGTGGAATTATTCTATCAATATCAACTTAAGGAATAAAACTGTCTGGATAGCGATAATAGAAAAAAATCTATTTTAATTACTGTCATTCTAAGTTTAAAATGAACAGCATACAACTTTTTCTCATCCCCCTAACACATGCACAGATTTTAATCCATTGATGGCAGTATCCTAAGACTTTTCTATAGTTAGGTTATTTTCTCAGATTCTACACCCACCCCCACCCTCCAAGTGAATAGCTCAACAAGGGAAAATTCTCTTCTTCGGAAAGGTTCAGTCAAAACCAAGAGTCAGATTATGTGTTAGGAGTAGGTAGTTGTCATATTACTCTGGCACCTAATATTAAAATCTGGAGGATTTTTCTGAGATGGAAAAAATTGGTTTGTATGGAGATCTGTTGAATTGAAAGAGATTTTTCTCACGTCTATCATTACATCACTATTTCTGCCAAGAAAATAATTGCGGAGTGTTACCCATGAAGAATACAGAAGCCTGAGAAATCATCTGTGTATGTAACTATCTTTCCAATGGTCCACTTATAATCTCAGTGACATAAGGGTGTGGGAAATAGTATTAGTCTGTAACCTTATAGAAAATTTCCCCAAAGAAAAATAAAATTAGAGAAGATGTCTGTGGTACTTTCAGTGCCACAGAATGGTACTGTCTCCTTCTTACTGTGATGTTCACATCCAAAACGTGTATTATGTTCACATTTGTTGTTGGTGGCATGGTTTATAATAGAGCTAGTTCACAAAATTGGTTGTTGCTTTCTGGGTTTTGGTTCTGAAAGCGTGAGTTTGAAATGAAATACAAAACAACTTCATTTGCTGTTTGAAGTAGAAGTAGCAAGGTTATTTCCTTGCTGAAAATTTTCCAGGTGCTGAAATTTTCATCTCAAAGCCCATGGGTTTTTTACTGCTGTACCAACTGGTAATACCTACAGTTAATTAATTTATGCTATAATAACTCCTACAGGTGTATGAGGAAATAAGTAGATTTGTTAAATTAGCAAATAACAAAATGAAATTATGGGTCATGACAGTCTTGGACTACCTTTGAATCTGTATGTGTATCTTCTCCCAGTTTGCTCCTATTCACTCCTGGCCAGTATTTGTGACAGATCTTGCCTGAAGGCCATAGCAACAGTCTTTAGAGAACTGCTTGATGTTGCATGTTCAGAGTTTTCTATAATGAAAGTCACAAGCCTGCTTCATGTTCAGATTCTTCTGCCTTCTGACCCTGTTACATGCTTTTTTGTTTCCACAGGGCAGGTATTTTGGAGCTGTTGTGTATCTCAGTCCGTGGGGGGGAAGGCAGCATTTACAATGATTTATAAGCACTGATTTGATTCTGCAGCAGCTTATTTATTCAAGTCTTATGTGTGGTGTGTCTAGTTATTTAAAGCATAGTGAATTAAAAGGCCTGGTTTTTGTTTTGTCTGGAAGTTTCAGTATTACAAATCTTTTCATTCTCAAATTGAAATTAGAATTTGACCTTTACCAGGTGAAATTATCAATTGTTTTCTTACAGAAAAGCCAGCAAACTCTGGTCTGCTGATATCAAATCAAAATGCTTTAGGTGTGGTTTCACTTGATCTTACTTTGCATACAACTTCCTAGTACCTCATGTACGTTGCAGATACTCCATACTAATTCTCTATTGGTTTATTATCTCACTTTCTCCGTTGTCATATTCTATATCATTACCTAGACTGAATTTCCACTGGTGTGCTTTGGTTATATATTTATGCACACACACTGATATTCAGTGTAAAGGGATAGTATGTAAGAGTTACCCTTTTGTAGAAAATTGCAGTTTCTATGGAGTTCCCAACTACCCCTGTTGTCTGCCAGTCAGTACCATTGGTTTTAGATGACTTAACCAAATGACACAAGCTTTGTCCTGGAGATGTATCCAAGACATGCCACTCGTATATCAGAGTAGATAGCTGTAGAATAGCTCACCATTATTCAAAGATGAACACAGCTCTTTTGACTCATTAGGAATTTAGAAAAAATTGTGGCCAGAAGGACTTCTAAGCCTCAGAATTGCCTCCTGTGAAGCCACAGCAGAAATGGGAGAAGGTCTGTAAACCTCATTGTCTTCATTGTAGCCCAAGTCTTTCAAAGTTACTGATTCAGCACAATCTATATCAAATCATGGAATGCTAATGTTGTCAAATGTCTAATTTGTCACTGAAAATGTTCTTTCATGTGATTTCAGTTGGATTTTAATTCACATCTTTCTCATTGGCTCTTTCAGGTAAGCCCAAAACAAGAGCTTATTGCTTACCTGAAATTTAAGAACTGAACTCTCCATCTGCCATAGGAGATGGCGATGTTTATATTATACATTGAGCAATATAAACACAGTAACTCTTGCAAAACTGTTTTTAAATAAGTAACAATTTCAAAGTTAACAGAACTAGATTATGGTATGATGTGGTAATATATGCAGTAAAATATATAAAAGAACGTGGCTGAAGGAATGAACTTTGATGAATTTGAGATGCAATGTACTTGAAAAAGCATTATTGTGAGAAGACCATTTCAAATCTTTATTTCAGATTTTTCTAGTTAAAACTTGCTGGGTACTTCTAACACCCTGTAGTACTCGCTGGTTTTGTTACCTTTTTTTTTGGTGCTATCAGGAAGTTTTCTAAATATTTGTTGTTGCATGTTTTGCAAGCAGATTTGTAAACTTGTGATAGTCTTAATGAATTATCTATAACGTTAATGGAATTTATTAATGCATTCTGATTATTTGGGCTCAAAAAAGAAATTGCTTTTGTAAAGAGCAATGCTTTTCTCATGGAGAAGCTTTTTTTAAGGTTACTGATGTGATATTCATGAAATCCAGTTGAAACACATTTGGGAATGAAGCATTTTAGTTCAAGCTCAAGGAATTTAGGTTTATTTAGCTCTTTTTAGCCACACTGAAATGGGCTGGAAGTTCTGAACTTCTAATTTCCTTGGATGTTGTCCAGGTAACTCTTTAATAAGCAGTTGATTCTTTACTAAAGAGCTGGGGAAACAGCTGTGTGACAGTAATGAGGGAAATACATTAACTTCAAATATAAAAATACAAAAGTACAAAAAATGCTGTACCTGAAGTGAGACAATTTTAAGAAGCTTGTGCAAATCTAAGACCAGAGGCTGTAAGGAGCTGCATGGAATAAGTACAGGGCAGAGGTGAAAGAGTTTATAAAAGCTGCTGACTGCACTGGCAAACATTTTCAGAAGGGGATTATGAAGGTTAGTTTTGTGAGATATGATTTTTTGCTTCCCAAATAACAAGTAAGCCCTTAGAAAGGAAAAGTGCTGAGCACTCAGGGGCTACCACTGTGAAGCTTTGTCGCTTTGATCACTGGGAGCAGGAGCCAGCACTTGGAGTAATCTACCATGTTTTCAGGGGGCCACATTTTCCAGTATGAAGCTCAAGTATCAATATTGGCAATGTTTTCATCCTTCTCCTAATGGACAGGGAGTAACAAATTGAACTTTTCTGCCAGAAAGCTACCATCTTCTCAGCCTCAGAATGATTCTATAGCTTTGTATTGTAAAGGACTTTGTTACGCATTTAACCTGATATTTAATTCTTAAAATAAGAAATTAAATATTTCCTAATCTCTCACAGATAAATTGAGACATAAATTGTCCACCATGTGTCTACTGGGTCGAAATGTGTGGTAAAAATTGATGTCATTGGCCTACATTTGGAGAAACTTAACCTGACAGTTTGCTATGTGTGGCATGTTAGGTATAGATTCTCTGAAGTATGATTCTTAACCTGCCTTGGAGTCCTCTGATTCCTTGTTTTCATTTTAAAATGACAGAGGATTGTGCCTGGGAAATTTAAGTAGGTACCACATTGTTGTTATTAGGTTTTTACTGATGAGTGTTTACATCTTATCTATAACAAATACAATTGCAAACAGCAAGCTATACCACGATGCAAATAGGATTACGCTAAACCACTAAAATCATGCACTATTGAGTTAATTTCTCAGATGCATACACAATATATAGTTCATCAATATGTGGATAAGATGATTTTGAGTTGAGAGCTGTTAAAGGGGTTTTTTTTAGGTCTTTAAAATGTTTTGGCATTTTGGCAGTCATGGCATGTTGCAAGGAGGGGAAGGGCTTGTGGTTTAGAATTGGCTTTTCACATTAGAAAGAAAGATAATTAGCTTGAATGTTGTTTAATTTGTGCTGTGAAATCACAGCTCACTATAATAATATACATGTGACTGATCAGAAGCGTGATCTTGTTGCAATTACTTAGTAAAAGTTTTAATTTGTGTAATATCTTTCAATGACTGTTTTGCAGGTATCCTAAAGTCAGGATACGGCCAAACAGGCAGTGGGTAACCTGTCTGCTGGCATCATTTTTAAAGAGGTCTTATAGTGCCTGGAGGCAAAGACTGAACCAGCCCAACCCTAAGTGTGTGCTGATGTGCTGGCAGATAGAAACTTGCAGTATAATGCTTGGCACCTTCTCATGTCAGTTCAGTCAGATTCCAAAAGGTCCTGTTTAAATGGCTTTGGGAATGCATACTGATGTGCAAAAGGCTGGTTGTGATGCAGGTTGAATGTGTCTATGCTGGAAATTGAAGGGTGATGATACATGTTCAGTACTGTGTGCTTCTCATCCTGGGCCAGCTGCTTACAAGGTATGACTGTGTTTTTTGGGATATTTGAGGGAGTTTCAAAGTGCTTCTGATGTATCTGCCAACAGCTAAGTAGAACCTGGCTGAGGTCTGTACAGGCTATGTGAAGCCGTGCTCTCTTCCTCTCTGCAGGATGTTGAAATTGCAGTTCAGGATCGAAAGGTGAGTGAGAAAGGAGGAGGTGAATGAAGGGAAGGGGGAGATGGGGCAGAGGAAGGCGAGGCTGAGAGTTAGCAAGGTTAAGGGATTCAGGGAACACGGTGATCAGTCAGTAGACCCCTGCAATGGAAGAAGGCTCAGAGGAGATGGGCAAGGGTGATGTGCTCAAGTGTGGAAAGTAGAGTGAATGACAACAGGTATTGCAACTCTCCCTCCCCCTAAAACCCAAACAAAAAACCCCCACCCCAAACCAACCAAAAAAACCCCAAAAAACCCAACCCCCTCAACCTGAATTTATTTCAAAAAAAGGGCATCAGAGAGTGGCCTTTGTTTTATATTAACCAGCTGTATCATTTGAGTGGATCAACTGGTTGTGCAAATGTTTTTGTATAAGTTAATTGAAAGAGCATGAATGTCCTCCTGAGTTATGCAGACCATCATGGGGGCAGTCTAGACTTGGCTCAGCTCAATAACAGTGTATAAAAACTGAGTAACTAACAAAGAAAGGAAGTCCAGTGTCATGATGGTGAACATATGGAGGCTGGTAATGAGAATTAAATTTGTATTGTGATTGAACTGTATATTGCAATTGCTGTATTTGCTTGTGATTTCAATGTGTTGCTGTATCACTCTGATAAATCAAAATCCCATGTAACATCAAATATCTTCAAATAAGTACATTTGGTGTTAAATCTTATAAGCCCCCCTCATGTGGAATATTTAAAAGAACGTAGTCAGAGGTTATTGGACTTGGGCAGGCATGGAGACTGTTTTATACAAAAAGGAACATAATTGCTGTTCAGCTTTTCTGTAATCATGTATTCCTACAAGTCACTTTTGACTTTTTGAGAATCATCAGCTCGTTGATTAGATTCTCTCTATTTGCTCTTATATTAACTTAAATTATATTGATTTTTACTTATTACTAATCTAGATCAAATTCAGAACATTTTATATGTTTACGGAGAGCCCTTCTGAAATCTGGTGCTGAGCTAGGTTAGATTACAGGTTAATCTTTCTCTGAAACACCCTAATTGCTAGTGAAATGTCAATGGAATAAAGTTTAAAATTCCCAAGTCCGGCCAATCTTTAGGAATTCCTGAAATCTTTTATAAGTAAAGGAGCTTGTGTTTCTTTTAAAATCCATTAAATAGAACAAATAAGTGCTCATTTTATATAGGACTCTTCTTGGTTTTTTTCAGCATCTTGCTTTCCCTAGAAGCTTCCTGTATTCTTGGTTTTCATTTTGAATACAAATCATGTAGTAAACAGGGATTTTTTTTCCCAACTGTCATGCAAGATCTAAAACAGTCAAAAAAGTTTATTCATCACTGCAGTAACGCAGGTTAGTGACATATATTAGCCAACTGAAACTCTCTGCTCTGGCTTCTTGCTATGGAAGGGGCTAGTTTTACAGAGAAGATAGATAGCTACCAACCCTTTTATTCTTCATTTCACTGAGAAAGGAACAGTGACAGGAAGAGGAAGAATCAGAAATCTATTTTCCACTTGTGTTGTTCTTCTAGATAGGACTTCTTTCCAGTATAAGTAGAGAAGCACTATGGAGATAGAGAAACAGAGACTTAAAACTCCCACAGATGTTTATCAGAAATTGTGAGCTCAGATGTTTATATGGCTGACATAATTTGATGGTGTAGCTTAGCTCTGAGTATGAATGACATACAGTTTGAGGTAAATGCTGGAATATTTCTTTCTGAAATTCTGAAAATTCATACCTAATGGACTGATCTGGGTTTACATGAGAATTAAGTCTAAATTAAGTAATCTCTGGCCAGAGTGAAACAAGGGTTTACACTTCTATATAATTAGGATACTATCATCTGTTCCTGTTTAGAGAAGGGTGTTTAAAAAAATACAGGAACAAGGCAGGGGAGGAATCCAACCTACTTTCCTTTTTTTGCTTTTAAGTTTGTAACAATATCATTATAAAAGTTATTTTAAGACTGTTTATTCATTTTTTTATCAATTTGCATGGAAGCTTAAAAAATAATTCAGAATATATGAAAAGTTGGCTCTTTTTAAGGCCGTCACGCTTCAAATGAACAGTAAATTTCATCAAAGAAGTTGGATTTAACTGTAATGCTATGGCCTCATCTTCACCTCCATACAAATGACAATGTCCACTTTGCCTTTGGCATGAAGGCTTTAGGCTCTCGCACAGTTAGATGCCATTCCAAGTCCTGAGAATAAATCTTTGTCTTGCCAACAGACTGTGTCACTGTGTGGGATGGATTATGCACTTGGCTTTATGATGGCCGCGGAAAGGCTGAGGAATAGACTCGCTTCTTTTCCAGGTGTTGCTGGTGAGGGCCTTGTGTAGAATCGGGCTTCTCTGTCATGGTTGCTGTTTCTTGCTAGTTGGCACTTATCAAAGCTCTAATTCTGAGATGCAAGTGTTTCAGGCCAGGCTTATAATATTGTGAAGTTTTTGTTCTGATGATGTGAGAAGAGAGAAGGAACCTTACTTTTCTTTGTGGTCCAGGAAGCACTAAATCAATTTTGGCTGACGATAAAATCATGAAACGAATGTTTATACAAGCTAATCTGTTTTCAGAGAAATGGAAGCTGAAGTGTATTCAATAGTTTCAGATGGTGGGCCCACTCCACTGGAAGTAATTGCTGTTTCACTGTAAGATGGAAGAGCAACTGCACTGAAATCCTGGGTAGTTTTTTGAAAAACAGCATACGCTCTGTTATTTATATCTTATTTAAGCAACTGGCTATGCAAGATGGTTTGCTGTTTGGCTTGTCTCATTTTAATGACAGCAAAGAGTATATGCTGAGGTTTTGATTAGCTGTGCTCTAAATGTGTTCTCAGACTAAAGCTTTTTGTGCTGTATATATCTATATAAGCTCAGGAGTAGTTACTTTCCAAAGTTATTATCACTGCAGCTCATACAGAAGAGCGATGTGGGTAAACTGGTGAGATCTGGCCACCTCTATTGCTACTGGGCATGAGTTTGATAACTGTTTAGTTGTTGTCTCATGTTCTTATGACAAATTTTGCCATGTTGATTACATAGGAGCTGCTTTGTAAATATTGACAGAAGCTTTCTGGAAAAAAAAAAAGACATTTTTAACATGTCTTAATACTTAAACGCTTAACACTTTAAAATTAAGACATTTTTAACATGTTTTAACCACCATTAGCAGTGGTTATTGGTGGGATTAATTTGCCTTATATAGCCTTGTTCTGTGAACCAGAGCCCCTAGATTACTTTTTTTTTTTTTTCCAGTTGAGATGCTTTTTTCCTCTGTCATCTTGAGCCACATCAGGGGAAATCTTGACAACATGCATGTTGTCATATCCATTCTTGTAGGAAAATCAATGGCAGCATAAGCTAAACTTTAATAGATTAAGTTTCTCACTTGTTAGGCACATGAGCTACACTTATTTTGCATCAGATGTTCTTTTTCTTCTTTTTTTAAGGGACTTTTTCTTTTTTGTGGCTCTCCTTGTAGCAGCTAATATGCCAATGAGTTATCCTTTTTGTGTATTTCCCTCACAAAATGAATAGTGGCTATTGCCTGTGAACAATTTTGAATAGGGCAGTGCTGAACTGTAAAATCTTCTGTTCACCCCTAGTACTTTTATTATGACAATTGAATTTTCTAACAGACTCCCGTAATACTTAATGTGTGTCATTAAAGGCTTAAGGGGATGCTTCTAAATGTGAAGGGGTAATCTAAGCTCAGTGAGGTCTCTCCAGTCCCAGAGCACTACTCTGTCTCTGCCAGCAGCAGTGCTAATTAATGACACTCCTAATAGTTCACATGTATGATGTGTGGATGCCACTCTTGTGGGATCAGCAGAATTCAGAGCTCCTTGTTTGCTGAAGAGACAGGAAATAACATGAAATTTGATTGTTTTTTGGTCAGTTTCAAGTGGCAAAAGTGACAAACATTGTCTTATCATATACTGTTTTTAACCTGGAGTGAATAATGGATAATCTTGTTATTGTGAGATTTTCACTAAACTTCAATTTACTATGTTCTGGTTTTACTGATTAACTGGTAAAGGACAAGTTCAGAAAGTGAGAATTTCTTCAAAATGTGGTTGAAATAATAATGATGTGCCTGAGAGGGTTTGTTCAAGTGAATGCAAGAATATGACAGCATGGCAGCTTTTCTTTGCATGATGATGGTTTTATAAAAAGAAACAAAATCTTAAGTATTTCTGAATAATTAGGCAGGTGGACATAAATCCGTGAAGGATGTCACTTGACTTGTATTGTCGCATGTCTTCCTACTGTGGAACAAGTCATAAAATAAACTTTCATGGGATATTTGATATCCTTTGAACGGTGTAGGACTCCAAATGCAGTACTTCCGAGATCCTCTGTGTCCCGCTTCACATGATGATCAGTCAAAAACGTTCAAATTACAGTAGTAAGTTATTGCCATATTTTTGCAATATACTCTAAAAGAGTGTATTATGAAAAGGGATAGAATAAAGAACCAGTTGTCTTAAACATGAGGTCACTTCCTTATTGATAAAATTGCGAAACTATTACTGCAGCTATTGGCAACTGGCATAATATTTGAAATGTGAGCTGAAGTACAGCATAAGGTTTTTTCAGAATCAAATTGAGCTGTCTTACTGAGGTATTGGAAGGATTTTATAACTTGAGCTGGGAATTGGGTTATAGACAGTGCATGCAGGGGTACATTCAACCTGAGAATGGCTGCTCATCCATGACTAATACTGACTTTAGCCTGTCTTTGCAAGTCTCAAAGTGCTGTGACAAATGCCTGTCAGGACTGTTTACTACTGCTTTGTGACAATCAGTTAATACTCAATGACACTAAATCCTTTTGTTTGCTTTCAGTTTCTTGAAGTGACTCTTCATTAATTCTTGAAGTTCTGTACAAAAACATCAGTGTAAATGAGTGCCACAATAGAGCTACACCTTCCCAAATTGTACTTAACTCACAGCAGATCCCAGAGTCTTATTCTGAGGGACTGGAATAATGGTGTGAACAATTAGAAGGCCCTGTATTATAAAAATAATAGACCACATGTTGTACAGGTGGTTGCTTCTCATCATTAGATGACCATTTTGATTAGCCTACAGTTATTTCCTATTTTTAAACTAGGATAACATTCTCCAGATGTTGCTCCACATGAATAGGAGGGAAAGAAAGATTATGCCTGAATATCAAATGCCACTGAGGTTCGCTTACCACCCCATGGCTCATTTAAAAAGAGCCAGGCTGAAAGTAAAAATGCTGATTCTTAACTTTCTCAAGGTGTTACCTCTATTCTTTTTCTGTTTTGACCTGCCTTGTCCATTTTGTGTCTAACAGAGCAGTCTGTATCATAATGGCACAACAGAGCCATTTGTGATGAGTCAAGCTGCATGCATTGTAATCCTGTATCTGCTCTCTAGAGAACAGCCACATATCTGAAGTTATTGGGACAAGGAGGTAACACATCTAAATCTCTTTTTCTAAAGGGCTTAAAGTAATGAAACGAGGCCTGCTGGATCCTCTCTGAGAGCCTATTTTCAGTGGCAGAACAGAAAGACTTTTTTTACAGAGTTTTTGGAGCAAAGTTATTTTGGGTCTTGATCTTCAGAATCTGAAGCGCAGAGTACTGTCTCAGAATTCAGTGACATTTTACTGCGTAAAGATGTGTTGGAGCAAGTGTGCTGCTAGATTTCTTGTGAAGTTGTAGTTTTGCTGCTTAAGCATGATTAGATTGGAAGATTAGAGAGCATTGGTCTTTTTTTGGTGTTGGATGCTGTTGTGTGTGTTTAATGTGCTCCGCAAAGAAGTGTAAGATAAAGGCCTTCTATTTTCTATAACTATTTAAATCTGAAGATAAATATGAGTCATGGAATAAATGAACAGTTAGAGAAAGAGATTGACTACAAAAAAATGAAAGGACGGACTCTGGAAACTTTCTATGGCACTGTGTACCCGCTGTCAGGATGTGACATTGCAGGGCTGTTACACAGCAAGCAAGTTGAGATAAGGAGTCAAGAGTCAAGAAGAGTCAAGTAGCTCAAGTGCTGGGATATGGGACTAGGCAAACCTATGCTCCATTGCCAGCTGGATCACCAATCTTCAGAAGCCTGCTTACCTTGATGACACCTTGATAAATTTCCAACCTTGATGATTAATAACTGTGAAGAAATTGTATGGGCCAGTATGTAGACCATAGATCTGCTTAAATCGCTGAGTGCAACTTAGGTAGTACTAGTTGTTCTGGGATTGTATATGTCAAAATAGCAGCTTTTTTGGGTAGATACAAGACAAGAGCAGTGGATGTTGTTATGTTTCTGAACTGTCACCAAGATGTGAATAAAGGAGCTGTCTTAAAGATATGTTTGGGGTTTTTTTTTGTTTTTTTTTTTTTTGAGACAAAATCAGCTGGTAAGCAGCCAGGAGGGGTTTGAGGAGCTTCCACATATGGAAGACAATTTCTGCATCTAATCTAGGGGAAATGATGGAACCTTCTTCCAGTCCTAAACACATGCAGACCTTGGGAAAGGGAATAAGACTCCTTAGAGACTGCTGTTTCTACTCACATAGGCTATTCTCTATTACAGCCTTTCACTGCAGCCATTTCTGCCTTATTTCTTAGCGTCTGAAGCTGTAGAATATATAAGTTCTGCTATTCCCATCTCCTCAGCATATAAAGAGGATATTTAATACCATGTTTGACATGTCAGCCGACAGCAGCATGCAAGAACCAGCTGTTCTAAATATGTGGTCTATTTGCACTGAGAACAAAGCACTGGTTATGTTTAACTGGAGAATAGTAATTATGCCATATTTTAAAGCAAACCAAAATTACAGAGCATTCTCAGAAACTTTTTGGGACGTCAGAAGGTGGGACTTTATACTGAGTATTACTCTTTAGTTTAGCTTCATATATTGTGTGAAACACTACGCTACACGTCCAAATGCAGCAGTAGGATTAATGGATGGAATTGCCCTTGCAGCTAGCGAGTGTTTACTTCAACCTCTGAAGGCAAAATTATATTTGATCCATGTTGCTTTGGCTTGCCCATCTTTGAAAATATATTAGTATAAAATTTCTCTTTATGGATTTCCACTTAGAGCACAAACATGTAAGCAGGTTCCATCCACGTTGGCAGTCTAGAATTGGTTTTAGCTATGACCAGTTTGGCCCAGCTCAAGCAAAGAGCATGTTGCTGAGGTCCTGGGGAAGCTTCACAGAATGCTGCTGGCAATTCAACAGACATCTAGTTTGTTCTGGGTCATTTTAGGGTGAATGAAGCATGTCTTATGCTTACAGAAAAGCCATTTTTCAAGCAGGCTATAAAACTGAGGCCTTTAGTACCTGCGATTTATCATAGCTATCTTAACACTGTCAACAGAAGTAAAATTTGACTTTAATGTAACATCTTTGTGGTTTGAACAGCTGCTTTCTGCTTACCTGTGTTTCCTGTTTGGAAACATTTTACATATTTTTATTTCTTGGGCTAAAAGTTGGTTGTAATAATGTTGTTATATTATGCAACTTGCAATAAGCTCATTATGCCATTAATTATTAGTACTTCATTGCAATCAAAGTGTTTCTTAGAATCAGATAATTTTTCTCTCTTTTTCTTCCCCCCACCTTAAATAACAGCCCATAAGCAAAGAGTGACAAAAACTCCATTAAAAAGAAATAATTTTGAAATAACTGAAGTTAGAGACTCTAGGATTAAAGTATAGTGTATTTTTGTTTCTAAAAGTTGTCCTGTCTATTAAATAGAGCTTTGTTTCTCTTGCTTTGTCTGATTTTTATATACATTCCAGTAGTGGATTTTTTTTCTTGACAGAAACGCTTGCTCTTTTCAAAAAACCAAACTAAAATTCTATGAGTTTTTAGAGCATACTCTAATAAAGTTGTGGTATGATTACTGTGAAGTCAATAGAAATAAACGGGGCTTTGTATTAACTCTGGAGTTTCTTGGGTCATGCAAGTGTAAAAAGAGTTATGTACTTAGTGCAGTATCTTGTTTGGTCCCACTGTGAAAAGGTGCAGTGGAACTTTTGTCTCTCAAAATTGGTTTTGGTACTCTGTTTTCTAATGTAGCTTGATGTCATCTTTGGAAACAACTTCCGATGAAGGCTCAATAGCTTTCTATTTCTAAACAGATGCAAGAGCTCTATAGCAATGAACTTTCTAAGGCCACTAAGAAAGAAAGAGACCGCTGAGAAAATAACCTTGCAAAAAGCACAACAAAAGAAAGTATTAGTGAGAAAAACTCAGAAGTATGAATAGCTGCTGTAGGGCTAGGGTTCTTTCAGATATTCCTCTTCTAAAACTTTTAAAATAAACATTATTTCCTAGAACCTAATTTTCATTTGATATATGAAGAAGATTCCCTTTACATTAACTTTTGATTTTTTGATTGCCATTTAAACCAATGCTCTGTGGGAACAGTCACAACAAGGTAATATAATTGTGCTCGAGTTTTGGACTATTGCTGCAGAGTGGCAGAGTCTGTTTTTGTAAGTGATTTTTATGAAGTTGTCATTCCTCTAGGGAATTCTTAATCTGAAAACAAAATATTGTTTTTGTTCCAGTCTCATTAACTTCAAAGCCACCACCTGCTTTCTATTGAATTAGTAATGTAATTGCAGATAATGTCTTTTATAGAAGGGAGGGGATGGAGGATGGCTTATGGTGTTACTATATTGTTGCAGTAATAAGGGGAATAGAGGTGTGCATTAGGAAATACCAATTGTTAATGTTCAGACAGTGTGGCAGTATGCTGTGTTGGACTTCTTTGTCTCTATTATCAGGTACAAGTCTGAGCACCAGAAATGAGGAAATAGGTAATTGCAGACTCCAAATGATAGGCTTTGTGGAGGTATTTCTTTCACTTCACTGGGATTCTCTGGTGATTTTTAACATACTAGGTCATATGAGAGCTTTTTTTCTCAGTAGGTGGGGACCTGTATAGGGCCTGCAGACACTATTTGAACTGATCACTTTCATGAAACTTGAGCTATGCTTGCGCTTGCCCCATCTGCATTTCTTTTGGGACTAGTGGAGATAAAACTAGCAAGAATAAAAACTGCAGATAAAGGTGAAAAGACATGAATGTTTAAAGGCAGTATTGATCATACACAGCCCTTATACTTAGGAAAACTGCCTGCAAACAGAGCACTTAGACATTCTTGACATTGATTTCTTTGCATTATTTGTACTTATTGCTTTTCGCTATCATGCTGCTCTATTTTCTGCTGGGAGGGGGCAGGGCTTTGCTTTGGAAGTTCAGGTAAAAATATCCATTGGAATGAGCCATCTCTGCTCTGTCGTCTGTGCTCCTGCTGTTGCCAGGTAAGCAGCAAGCCAACACAGCAGAACATGGGCAGAACATTTTCATGCATCTCTCTGGTGCATGTATGTTCCTTTGTGCTCTTGCTTCTGGACAGACTGGACCTAGGTAGCAGCATCTCAAAGGGAAGTGGAAATGTAGGCCTCATCTTGGCTTCTCTCTGAGGCAACAAGCCAATAAAATCCTCCACTGACTAGTGGGCTGGATTTGCATTGATTTGATTATCCATACTAGTCCTAGAGGATATCTGTGCTGCTTGGCAGGAAACATTTGAGAAACACTGAAAAGTTTCCACAAGCCACTTAGTGCAAGACAAACAGCACCCCAGCTTACATTTCATTCTGATCAATAAGAATTAGTCTCTGATTTTATTTTTTTTATCAGAGTCACACTGTTAACCCTACTGTGAAAATTTTTATTGAAGTGCCTTGATGACAATGACACTTTAAAATTAATACTTAATTACTGTAAATTAAGGTAGAAGCAGTTGTCTTTAAAAATTTCACTATTTCTTTTCCCCACGTTGTGTATATTTTAATTTATAATAAAATCTATAGGCAGTTGTGTTCATTACTCTGCTAATGTGAAAAATATGAAAGCTGAACATGATTTTGAATAGAAAGCCAGCTTGTGTTCTTATTACAAATACTATTGAATTATAAAAATGGAAAGATAATCCTTCCAAAAATACCTTTGCACACTTGCTATTCTTTGCACTTTTCTGGTGGTCTCTAACTTTTTTCTGCTTTGGCTATAGGTAATGATATTGAAGTTTGAGTTTTCTGATGGCTCAAACAGCTTGATTCTCCTCATACCAGAAGGAAGTAATTTTGTTACACAGCACTTGATTTTGCAGACCTTAAAACTTGTGTGTTGTTCAGAAGGGCTTGCTGGGCAGGGTAGTTATCTCCTGACTCCTATTTAAATCAAAACTGACCATTCAGGACATTCTCCTGGCCCAGAAATAGTCTGCCCAAAGGGAAAAGGAGTTCTAGGGCACAGGGTGATAAAGCTGCAATCTCATGTATGGTTTTTTTGTTCTGCAAGATAGGCTAATATATAACCTATTCCATGCCAGTGATAGCTGGCTAGCTGTGTGAAATTATATGGTATAACAGGGTCATTTGTTGTGCAATTTGTCTGATCCCATGGGCTCTCTTTGCTGTGCCACCTGAATACATTCTGGGACCTGGAAGCTTTAAATGGATTTATGTTTCAGCTATTTTCTTCAAGTCTGGCTGTTCCTATAGTAAATCCCTTATGCCCTTTAACCAGTATCTCTCTTACATTCTAAGATGGTCAAGATCTTGACCTGATTGTTGTAGAGCTCAAGGGTTTGAATACTTTTTTTTTTCTTCTTTTTTTTTTTTACGTCTTCAAATATTCATGTCAACTTCTGGGAGGAAAAAAAAGCTAAAACCCACCTTCTTTCTAAGCAAGCATGAATGTCTAATTTATCTCTGAGCTACAGATTTGGCACCTGCTGTTTTAAGGCTCTGTTATCTTTTTTTGTAAAATACCATTACTGGTTTTAACTGTGAAGGCTTTGTATATTGAAAATGATGAAAGATTTCTGACAAACAACAGCCCATCTGAGAATACAATATGAATCAAAATTTACAGTAATTAGTAGTAGCTCCAAAAATATCCATGACTAACCATATCAGTCACCTGAAAAAAGATAATAGTTCCACTCATATCTAGTTAACTTTGGATGCCTCAAAAGAAATTCCCCGTCCCTCCCTTTTTTAAAAATCTAGGTATTTGTCTTATAGGCTGCACAAAGCCCCTGTTTAACACCATAGAAATTATGCAACAGTTAATCCAGAACTGATGTTGGAAGCCGGGACTTGCTTTATGGATGGCTTTGGAAACTTTATACTGGTCTCCAAAGAGGAAGACTTAACAACATTTTCTTGCACCTTCTTTATTCCTTGATTGGTCACTACAGAAAATACCAATTTGGAGAGTTAAATACCAGAATAAGTAGCAGATACCCATAGAAATGAAACATTGTCTGCTGTCTTGGTGTAAGAACTATTATGCAAACACTTCATAAGCATTATTTAAATCCAGAAATAAAATAATTCTTTCTGTGAAGAGTATTGACATTTGTAAATGTATGCAGAAGCACTTAATATTCCGGAGATATTTACTCTGTCTCTCTTGGTAAGAGTTAATTTGCAGCATCTTTGTGATGTCTTAAAATACCCCTATACACATTAATCTCTGCCATTTTATCCACCAAAAACTTGGAGATTTGTGAGAAATGCCATTCTGCTGTAATGTCATCAACCCGAACGTATCAGATTAAGTTCACACACAGGAAAAATTTCAGGCCTTTATCCTATTCCCCATACTATACACATGCATACTTCATGCACGTAGACCTTATTCTCTCAGAGAGATCACAGACAATTGGTAGCAAATTCCTTAAAGACATTTGGAGCAAGGTATTTTATATCAGGAAAGCTACTGAGTTTTAGGAGCTGAGGATAGGAACACTTTTTTAATAGTAAGTGACCCTCCTGAATACCACAGTCCTGGAAAATACCAAATAAAATTTACTATCTTGAATTTGCAGCCTTCCTTTTCAGTTAGAAAAAAATGGTGCTTATGACTGGAGTGATAGGAGCTGGTCTTTAGAAGAGGATAAAATGGAACTGTCTCATGAGGGGTCTGATTTTGGGTGAAAAGGATTGGGTTACTAGACCTTGTTCGTTACTATGAATAGAGGGACAGACCTTAGAAACAGAAAAGCGAGGCTGTTGCCTAGAATCATTACTTAGTTGAATTTATTTCAGTTCTTGAGTCATTATCCTGATAAAAGCAAAAGCATAGTCTTGATACTTTTACATGATTTTACAGATATTTCAAATTAACTATTAAAAGCAGAGGTTCCCCAAGATAGTTGTTTTGAAAACTTTGGCTACTTAAACATAAGATATATTTCTAAGGATATTTTTGTATTTCTATGAGTTTTTCTTTGTATGTATGTGTTGGGTGGTATGTTTGATTTCTGTGACCTGTGGTTAAAATGACTTTATATTAGATCACTGTACTAAGCAAACGGGCAGCCTTTAATGGTGACCAGTAAAAGATGCTTGCCACAGAAGTGTAAATTCACTAAAAGCAAATGTGTTCCTTACAGGAATTTTTGACCAAGTTAATAGTAAGTGCTTAAGTTGTCCTGATGTCTTTGTACTACTTTTCCTTAGCAGAAGTACAGAGACATGTTTGGAAACTAATTTGTCCTCAATATCTATCTTAATTCTTTCTCTCAATATTTTAATGATGGTGATTTCCATAAATTAACAAGAAAACACCCCAGATGTGTAAGAAAAATATTTTTCTTTATTGTAGATTAAAATTACTGTAATCTAATGTTACAGCCTTTTTTTGGCTTTGTATTGTGAAATATGGCAGAGCTCAAATGATTGCCTTCTCTTAAATATAATTCTAATGTTTTCAGTCAATTATATTGGAGGTGACTTTTTATGTGGAAGAGGGAGCAAGCTTGCTTGTTAGTAGAAAGAATGTAAGTTTTATTCAGTTTTTGAGCATTTGAATGTTGCATGTAATCTCCATTTGATATGAAAAGAATAAAATGCATTAACTGTGTATACAACAGGACTTCAACCAAACTGTTTCATGAATGAATGCATGTAACTTACTGAAGAGTAAGCCTAATCATGGCATTCATTTTAGTGCCTTCAAAAAATCCCCTTCTGTATTTCTTCAGGCTTTCTGAAAAAGCATTTTAAGTAACATCACTAATTGTCACTAAATGGTATAATATTTCAGGAAAGCTCTGGAAAATTATTCTTCCTCCCTCCCCTTCCAGAAGATAATGATATCTTTTCCACTTACTCCTAGAAGTTTTCATTATAAGAAATAGCCTTCATGGATTTTGTAGCTTCTGTTGGCATCTCACTAATGTGTCACCTCTGTGATCCTATGTCCTTCCCTTGTTTGTTAGTCTCTGCTCTGCCTTAAAGTTCTGTCCTAATTGGGTGTCTGTCTTCTCCTGATATTTCCCTCCGTAAAATTACCTACAGGTATGTCATGAGGGGAATATAAATACACTGACAGACTGCCTGTTATTTGACAAATGGACATGTTGGAACATATGTCTCCAGTAGTACATTATTGTACTCAGATCATTGAGATGAAAGACTTAGGCATGAGGTTATCCAAATATCCTGATGCTACAGGGCATCTATTATGCTCCCACACAAGACAAATGAAGTAGTTAAAAATTCAGTACTCATCCACCAGTAGCCTGAAATGCATTTTTATGTTTCTGTGGATAATGTCGATATTCAGGCACTTGCATAAAGAATCGTTTGTATTTGTGCTTCTATTTTGTTAGGAACTGACACACATTCATATGTTTTTAAAATACAGCATTGCCTGACCAAACAATTATGTATTTTTCTTTAAGTTTTCAAAATCTTTATTATAAGAAAAAATCCTATGATAATGTGAAATGGGGACTACAGACTGAAGTAAAATATATAGATTTCTTTGTTCCAGCTTTGTTGGACCATTTCTTTATGTTTCTTAATATTAAATAAGCCAGTCACATTATTTTTTTTTAAATAATATCATCAGAAGGCTTAAAGGTGTAGGAGGAAAAAAAGGTAAGTCAAAATACAGACACATTTCAAACTAACACTGTGCCTGCATATGTCCTATTCCTAAGGGATGTATTTGAAGTCAGTGAAGTTAAAACAGGGCTGAGCTTAGCTTCCTCTGTCTTCTCCGAATTATACTTGCCAACCTGGCATTTAAAGTTCATTATCTCGTAAATTATGTTTTGTATTACACTACCTGGGTCCCATTCTTAATCACTTATGCAATGTCTGACTACCTTGTTGAATGTTAGGACTTTGATTTGGTGGAAGTAGTGAATACAGCTTGCTCTCTTGGAGTCACAGGCTTTTTCTATAAGGCAAATTTATTTTGTTTTGCTGAGATACTAATTGGTTTTTTTGGCTTAAAATAGTATTACTGCATAAAGGATACTGTCTAAAAAATATAAATATTTTTTACAATACATTGGGGGAGGATGGAAGGGGAGGAGGAAAGATTCATGTAACTTCCATATATGCCTTTTCTGTTAAATTTACTTGGCTATTAAAAGAATTTTATTTCGAATAGATAGTTTTATCAATTACACTAACATGATTTACATTAAATTTGAGCAGTTTTATACTGCTGGTGACCATGGAGCTTCTCTTCTGTTTGGAAATGACAGATGATTAACATAACACAGATTTTATTTTAGTCCATAGAAGTTATGTGAATAAAAGTGCAGGTATGCAAGCATAAAGATATAGGATAGTATGACTAGGGGTAGAAGCTATTTGAGTCATCTATTATCAGCTGTTTATTCCTTGATGTTATAGACTATTCTATTACTAGACAGCTCAGACTATGGCTCAAAAGCATCTCTTTGCTTTTGATGAGTTAATATGGCAAAGTAGAATGAAATATGTATTTAATAACAAAGATTCCTACCTTGAAAGCAATCAGTGTTTTATATGTATCTGCAAACAGATTTACTCTGATTTTTCTGTTTTCCCTCTGCCTCTCTTCCTCATCTGTTCTGCAGCTTCTGGTACTGATGTGTCAAGGCAAACACGTTTGGTTCCCTGTGGTACAACTTGCTTACACTGAATGCATGGAAAATTGGAATTTAATAGTTTTCAGTTTTTAACAAAAAAGGGGTTTTCCTGCATTATTTTCATTTCAATTCTTAGTAACCATGCAAGAACTGCTCCAAAACGCCCTTGAGCTTTCATTATAAAAGCTGTGTGTATTTTATAAAGCTATACACACAAAATATTTTATGCTTCCCTAGAAAATAACCCCTTTAACTATCAAACCCAGAGAACTGTTCAAGCTCTTGTCTCTACCCAGAGCTCCTACAAGGAGGATTTACCATTTTGGAATGAAGAGGTCTCTAAGCTACTCTAAGCTGGGCCAAAATAGAAAGATGCAACATAAACAGAAAAAATGTGCAGTATGTTCAGAGGGGGAGAACTTCCAGCAAGTTGCATTTTTTTATACTTCTATGGAGCAAAAAACCACAGATGAAGCTTCAGAGTCAGGTTGTTGCCTGTGGTGCAAATGTTGGTTATTTCAGGATGTAATTTGTGATTACAGACAAGGGTCTATGCCAAAACAGGCTGTGCAATAGAAAATAGAGGGGAAGATTGCAGATGGGAGAGTGCGATACTTTGAAACATGGATTGAGTCAGTTCTTGGCTTACTCCTCTACTTCAAACTTTCTCTGCAGTGCAAAACTAATCTGTTAGTGTTTGACATTACAACTATAACTGCTTCCCTGTAAACTTATGAGGACAGCTGATAAGAACTGCATTTGCTTTATTTCCTCCTGTTACTTAAAAAAACCCCAACAAACAAACATTTTCAATCGACTTTTCCTAGTGCAAGACTGCTTTGTATGAATTTCTTAAGAAAAGTTCCTTTCAAGTAGCACGTGTGTGTGATCATTATGAGTTTACTCCAAAAATAGCAATGAACCTTCTCTATTTGCTTTCCTAGGTACTTGGGGAAGAACTGACTGCCTGAGGCATGTAGGGTCACAGTTGCCAAGCAGATGTATCTGCAGCTGATTGTGGTTTGTTTTTGTAAAGGTAGCTGCCAGCCCAATTAATTCACCCTGCATAATTTGAAGTAGGACCCTTAGCATCATTTTAATGGAGCTCTTTGTCAGCCTAATAGGGTTTGTAAAGTTATTTTACTCAAGAATTCCATGCAGACCAGGAGCAAAAAAAAAAAACCCAAACCCAATTCTTCTTTCAGTGTAGTAATAGCAAGCAAACAGGAAGACTGGATTATAATTAAATAAATTACTTTTTCTCCCTTTGAACACAATGCCATAGGTTTAATGAATTGAGACCTTATACTTAAAATCCATTTCAAAACATCAAATTCCTGTGAGGACAAAAAGTCTATGTGCATTATTACAACGTGGAACAGATGACCGCCTAATTTTTGTTGTTTATAGCATAGGGTAGGATTGGTCTGCATATCTGCCACTGAAAGAAACAAACGATACTGCTGCCATTTACCTTGTATTCAGTTATCTCTTGGGAGAAGGAGAGGGGAGGGGAAAATAAAGAACATAAAGAACATTCACAAGCATATACAACCAAATCTGAGTGTGGTTTAAACACTTAACAGTGGAGTAAATTTTGTAGATTAAAATCACAGGTAAAATGTACTACACTGACTCAGTGGGAGAATGTGTTTGAAATTTCCCCTCATTGGGATCTGTCTTCCCTTCCTTCTGTGGTATGGTGATGTAGAGAGAGGCCTGATGTAAATACAGCAGGAAGCTGGCAGCATGGCAGGTAAATAGTGACTGCCTTTATTTCTGAAGCATGTTGTGGCATTCAGCATCATTTCTTATCATTCCTGAAGCTTAATCTTCAGGCTTGATGTATGTGTCTAGACCTAAACAGGATGGAGGAGGAAAGGAAATGGTTTACAGGACATCTGCTAATCTGTGACATGTTCTGTTTGGAGGTCAAAATAATTTACAGCACAGTAGGATTATAGATGCAGCAGCTTTTATATGCAGGGGGCTCTGTTCTGTGCCAGGTGCTCACACAGATTCTTCTGTGGCAGCAGCATGAGAAAAAGCAGCTTGAGTGATCAGACGTGTTAGAGAAGCAGCACACAGCACCAGCAGGTGTACTGCTGCTGGCCAGACTTCCATGTTCTCTAAAAGATCACTCACCAAAACTTGAGGGCTATGCCTTCTTGCATTCCCTTCTTTTCCCCAGAGTAGAATCCCCAGCTCTGGTGCCTAATTCTTACCAGATTCTGCCTCCTCAAATCCATATGCCTTTTCCTAAACCTGATCTGCTCCCACATGCTCCAGCAGAAAGGAAACTCCTTGATGTTGGCTGAATTCCTGAGACTGCTTCTGCACAGTATACAGCAGGGAAGGTGCAGGAAAAAGTTACTTTAGAGAAGGTCACAGCGTTTCCTCCACCTAACACAGCGATTATTGCTCCTCCCATACCAGGGTTTCTTAGTATAGATTACTGCCACAGAGAAATTTCTTCCCTGTTGCAGAGAGCAATACTACAATACAGGGGGCTCAGAAAACATCTGGCCATTGAAGTGTACTACGCTTGAACTGCCCAACAGCTGCATGTGTCTGATAGCAAGGGTCTCACCTGATACAGCTTGGTGTTTGCCATCAACCTGAGAGGGTTTGCCTGAGTTATTGCCACCATTTTTTTTTTGCTGGGACAGAACAAGAGATAGTGACTCTTCAGTCGGTGTTCTATGTTCCATCCTGGGACTCGGGGCTTTCATGTCCTTTGTCTCTGGTCTCAAGCAAGCTGCTGAGGGACTTGAGGCTGGGTCCCTCCTGCCCCTGTGGATGAGCACCCAGGGTGTTTGGGTCACTGGCTGTTCTGCAGTTATTCTCATAGGTGTTTGTTATCAAAATATATCAATTCTGTGAAATTGATATATTAATTGATATATCAATTATAAATTTAACAAAAACAACACCCCACCTTCTCAAAAACACCATTTGACTAGTTTTCAGGAGAGGGTCTAAGAAGTTTTCGTCCACTTGTATTATGCTGTTTCCTAATTCAAAACTGACTGCGTTTGCTCCAGTCAGTTACTAATCTAAACTGCAATACTGAGAGATGATGTTTTAAATAATTTGAACTGAGGTGATTTTGGCTGGTAAGTATTTGCTCACTGGAGCTTGATATGAGGTGAAAGTGTCAGACTTTAATTTTGTGAGCATATAAATTTAAAAACAAATCAAAACCTACCTGGGACTGTTGCATGTCTGTGAACACTGGGGGTCCTGGTGCTACGGTGCAAGGAGGGCCAGGGGCCAGGAGCAGCAGGGCCTGCCCATGGCAGGGGTGTCAGGGCAGGGCCCGCCACCCAGGGCCTGTCCCGCCACCCCAGCCAGGGAGCAGGATGAGCTGGGGTGGCCTGGGGACAGCCCCAGGCATCGCGCATCTCCCTGAGGCCAGGCTGGGATGTGGGCCCGTGGGTGGGCCCAGCTCGGCAAGGCCCACGGCAGGGCTGTAGTTCAGACATGAACCAAGCACGGGAGCCTCAGCTGAAAGCAGGTCCCACAGCGCTGCCAGCGAGCCTGTGCCCATGACTCCAGTGGGATGGAGCCACCCTGGGCTGTGCTGGCTTTAGGTCCTTATACCTGGGGAGCAAATGCTGGCATTGACTTAACTGGAGGGCTGGGAGTGAGCACTTCCATAAACGTAGTTTCTGTGACTTTACACCCTGTCACACTGATACGGTGTTATGCAGCATTACTGTCTTGGGGTTTGACTGAACTAATGGAGCTTACTTTAACGTTAAAAGTCTGTGAGATCACCGTATAAATAACCTATGCCATTAGACTCTGCTTATGTCAGCCTGTTGCTCTAAGCAAGAAAGAAAAGAATGGGTGTAAACATAATCTGGTATTTGAAGCCAAGATTTAAAAATATCACCCTATCAGCTGTATGCTGCTACTTCACTTGCACAGCTGAGACAGACACTGTGGTCCTTGTAAACAGAAATACCTTCTCAAACTGATACTCTGTTGTTTTTTTTTTTTTTTTATTTTCTTGGGAGTACTTGTCCTGGTAGTTATTACTTAAACAGCAGAATTTCACACTGTCTGTGAAGACTGATGCTGAGCACCTGAAAAGGTGTAATAACAATGATACTGTGTGTTCCTTCTTAAATGCAGTTTAGATTGTAACCCCACATTGAACAAGTACATCTTCAGCTCTGGCAGTCGTGGTCTTGCTGCTTTGGGGTCGTTAATCAGCAGACCCAGGGACTCTCCTTCAGTGTTGGAGACAACTTCAATATGTTCCACTTGATTTTCTGTTTGATTTATTGCATTTGTAGCAGCACACTACTGGTAAAACCCACACAATTATTTGAACAAGTTTCTCCTTGTGACGAAAAATAGTCCACTGGTTTGCACCTGCGAGTTAGCAGCTTGATGCTGGGAAGCTCCTGAGCTCCAAAGATGATAGGGGCAGAAACATGGAAACTTCTTTTGTGGTGGAGAGAGGGGCAGAGTGAAGTGGCAGATAATGTGGTTTATAATGAGGAGAGTAGGAAATGATTGGATGTATTTGAACTTAGATCAACACATGAAATAGAAATTTAAGAGCTAGAAAAAAAAATAGGGGATAATAAATCTGAGTGAAAAGTTTGTTTTTCCAGAGAAAAATTTGGAAACTTTTTAATGTTCTCTAACTTTGAAGAAGGGGTAGCCCCACTCTATACATGGTGACATGAATGAAGAGAACATGTTACAGCTTGAAATGTCTTAGTGTTGCTGATTTGATGGTCTCAATGTTATTTTTAAAGCAGTTTTTGCGTAGTCCTTTCAGAGGTGAATTGCAGGAAACCTGCTTCTCAATTGATTCAGTTAAAAAATTACAAATATTTCTTAACTGTGTAACCGTCTAGGTCATTTGATTAGACTGATGTTTCAATCAGGTCTGTTCTGAAAACATCATCAGTGAGAGCTGGGCTGACAGTGACAAGTGATAGTTTATTCATTTCTTTTCCTTATAGTTTGTCAGCAATTATTCAGCTCATTCTGCATATATCCCATGACAATACAGACTTTGAATTTTAATTTAGGGTCACCTCTAGGCTTTATTGGAGGCAAGGCATTGTGCCTAACACATTTAGTGCTCTCAGACAAACTCAAGTAAAAAACCTCTAAACTTTCCTCAAACAAGCTTCTTACAATTACTGTAGGGAAAAAGATATGTTATTATTTGGAAAGTTGATGTATCTTCTACTTCAGTTTCTATGACTTCTGTGATTTTTAGGTTTTTTCATGTGAAGAAGAGCCATGTGTGAAACCCGTGAGGGGCCTCTGCCTTTACCTCAAGGGTTCTGCTGGGATCTGTGGGTGGCTGACCCTGGTCACTGTCCCTGATCTGTCTCTCCTTGCTGGGGTCTGTGGGATGGGGCTGTTTGAAGAGGGAGGGGAGGGCCCTTGGTGGCCCTGCAGCCTGGCCCTGAGGTTTGAGGGTCATTGCAGGAGAAAGGCTAGAATAAAATATATCCTGGTGAGATGTGTTTAACTGATGTAGGAAGATGAGAAGAGCTGATGAAGGTCATTGGCTGAGGTGAAAATGTTGGGAGTTAGACACCTGGAATGTTATGGGAAGGTGAGAGAGAGAAGGTGATGAAAACATAGGAAAGCAAATGTTGCCTTTGTGAAATGGAAAATACACTGGTTGGAATCAGATATAGTACATCCTCTAGAAGGAAAATATTAAAATAAGGGAGGGAAGAGCAACAGAAGGTGGATTTAAATCCTAACAGTAAAATATAGAAAGCTCTTTACTATACGTATTCATATGGGGAAAGGGAGAGAGATCATAGAATTATAGAATGGTTTGGGTTGGAAGGGACCTTAAAGATCCTCTAGTTCCAACCCCCCTGCCACGGACAGGGACACCTTCCACTAGACCAGGTTGCTCAAAGCCCCGTCCAGCCTGGCCTTGAACACTGCCAGGGAGGGGCCATCTGCAACTTCTTTGGGCAACTGATTCCAGTGTCTCACTGCCCTCACAGTAAAGAATTTCTTCCTAATATCTACTTTAAGTCTACCCTCTTTTAGTTTAAAACCATTATCCCTTGTCCTATCGCTACACTTCCCAATGAAGAGTTCCTCTCCATCTTTCCTGTAGGCCCCTTTTAAGTACTAGAAGGCTGCTATAAGGTCTCCCCAGAGCCTTCTTTAGACTTAACAACCCCACGATGAATAGCGGTGAGGGTAACACTGAGTGAAGAAAACTTGAATTTCTCTCCATATACTGCTAATGTTTATTGTGATCATACCTTTAATTTGAAGATTTCACCTTTTAGAATGTTGGAAATTTTGCTAAAATTTGCTGATAAATTATTTCTAAAAAAAATGGAAAAAAAGTTTTATATATCAGGGGATCCCCCTCAAGAGATTTAATCACTCTCTTAAGCGCCATTTGATTTAATTTGTTTTAAAAAAACCACAGGCTGCTCAAAGAATTTAAACATGTGTGAGGCTTCATGCAAACACTTTGCAGTGCCCCAGCTGAGGCTTCTGAAGCCATGCAGGCTCCTAGACCTGTGATCCAGAAGCTGAAAACTTGTGTCATTGCATTGTTTTTGTTTTATATCACTACCTCTGAAGAATATCTCATGATTTAACACATAAGCACAGCCATGGCAGGGACTTGACTTAATAAAACCTGAACTTTTGTTTGTAGGTCAGGTTTGAAGTTTGTTTCAAATTGCTTACAACTGAATCCAGTAAATAGAAATGAGAGTTAGGATAATGGGTAGAGGAGAAAATGGCTAATAGTGCCTCCTTCTCTCTCATCTAGGGAGGTAAACTGTTCTAGGACAATAAACAAGAAAGGTACTGATCAAATGGGATCTGAATGCAGTAGTCAGTTATGAGAAATTAATAATCATAAGACAGAAAATACTAAAAAAGTCAGCAAGATGAGAGAATTATTGGATCTCTCTCTGGAAAGATACAGTGCTGGATAAACTCTAAAAGTCTGGGTGGTTAATTATTTTATGAGTAATAATTTAGATACTAGATCAAATCTTGGGATTCTAGCTTTTTACATTAGGGAGATGTCCCATTACTTTCAGCATTTACACTGATTTATTCAAATGTAGAGGCTATTGTACTCTGAAGTATTCTTCAGACAGAACAGCTGAATGAACTATATTACTGAGAATACAACCCACCACTGCATTCCAAAACTGAAAAATTCTCAGCACTGAAGCTATGTACTTCTTGGCATCAAACAGACCGTGTATCTCAGAGCAAATTTCCTTGCTAGGGCTGGTCCTAGGAATAAAACTTAATGACTTTGTTGCTTTGTTTGGGAGCTTTTTTTTTTTTTTTCCTCCTATGGTTGGTTGTACTCTGTCACACTAAAATTGTTAAAGAAAGTTGCAGGCAGAAACTAAGATGTACAGGTAATATTCCTGCTTGTTAAAAGTTAAGTTTATGCTCAGAAATATGAAGGAGATAATAAAAAAAGGTTGTTAATGTATATTACTTTGCTTGGTAGAATAAGATGGCTTCACTACAGTAAATCCAAATTTTCTGTGTATATGTTATGATTTATTTGGGATATCTTTCCATTATTAAAATAAATAATTCACCTATCATATTGCCAACATTGCTAGGATCACAAGTCCCTCATAAATCTTCTATCAAAACCCCTAATATTTGTAGCGACTCTATTCATTTTTCACAAAGATCTGTGATGTCAAAACAATCTAACCTTATGACACGCATTCCAGTTACAAAGCTTTGTCTCCTTGCTTAATAAGTGAAAACTTGTATTTGTTTGCATCAGAAAGAAATCATCATGCCAAACCATGAAGTTTTAACGAGATAGGCTGTGCAAGAACCCACTTCCTTCCTGCTTAAATCATTATCAGAATTACCTCATAGATAAAGGTAACATTTTAAATAGACACTTAACAACATATGCTGTGGTGGGTTGACCTCGACCGGATGCCAGGGTCCCACCAAAGCTGCTCTATCACTCCCCTTCCTCAGCTGGATGGGACATATGAATATAATGAAAAGCTCATGGGTCAAGATAAGGACAGGGAGAGATCATTCACCAATTAACCATCATTGGCAAAACAGACTCAACTTCAGGAAAAAATTTTATTTATGACCAATCAAATCAGATAATGAGGAAAAAACCCCTAAATCTTAAAAGCACCTTCCCCCCACCCCTCCCTTCTTCTTGGGCTTAACTTTACTCCCAATTCCTCCCCCTAAGGTGGTGCAGGGGATAGTGGTTACAGTCAGTTCATCACACGTTGTTTCTGCTGCTCTTTCCTCCTCAGGGGAGGATTTCTCACACTCTTCCCCTTCTCCAGCATGGGTCCCTCCCACAGGAGACAGTCCTCCACGAACTCCAGTGTGAGTCCTTCCCACAGGCTGCAGCTCTTCAAGGACCGCTCCAGTATGGGTCCCTCCCATGAGGTGCAGCCCTTCAGGAACAGACTGCTCCAGCCTGGGTCCCCCACAGGGTCACAACTTCTGCCAGCAAACCCGCTCCAGCGTGGGCTCCTCTCTCCACAGGTCCTGCCAGGAGCCTGCTCCAGCGTGGGCTTCCCATGGGGTCACAGCCTCCTTCAGGCACCCACTTGCTCCAGCATGGGGTCCTCCACAGGCTGCAGGTGGAGATCTGCTCCACCGTTACCCTCCATGGGTGCAGGGCACAGCTGCCTCACCATCAGCTGCACCATGGGCTGCAGGGGAATCTCTGCTCCAGTGCCTGCAGCACCTCCTTCCCCTCCTTCTTCACTGACCTTGGGGTCTGCAGAGTTGTTTCTCTCACATATTCTCAGTCCTCTCTCCCGCTGCAGTTTCTGTTGTGGAGTGTTTTTTCCCCTCTTCTTAAATACGTTATCCCAGAGGCACTACCACCGTCACTGATGGGCTTGGCCTTAACCAGTCATGGGTCCATCTTGGAGCCAGCTGGCATTGTCTCTGTCAGATATGGGGGAAGCTTCTAGCTGCTTCTCACAGAAGCCACCCCTGTAGCCCCACTGCTACCAAAACCTTGCCATGTGAGCCCAATACCTATGCCTTCAAATATTTTATCTTAACTTTATAAAGAACTTCTAAAATTCTTACACTTTCTTTAATCTCTGTCTAGCAAGCAATTACTGAAGTATTTACTAAATTTTGACATTGCTTTAACTCTTTGGATCTCTCCTTCCACTTCAACAATTTGATTAAACTATCCATATAGACAGTTGTCTTATGGATATGTTGCCTAATGGTCAAATGTATTATTGTCCCCTTATGGTTTTCATTACTTGTTAAATCTTTTTGAAGAATGCCATGATCTTAAAAATTATGCTTGTAAGTTTTTTAAGAAAATGCTCCCTTGATAAATTGTTGACCTGCCTTTAGTTTTGATAGTTCTTGCTATTTTTAATGTCCCTGATTGGATGCAAGCATTTAAATGGAACTTTATTTCAAATAAGGTATCAGCAGGACATTAACAGCGCTTTTGTACTGGGACTTCAGAAAGAAAAATCTGTCAAAACTCCTTGTAGACTGTGCTTTTGTGCCTTCCTCCTGTAGGTCTCGTTCAAAGCAGAATTATGTACATTCCTGTACAGTAAAAAAATGAGTATAGTATTCAGGTTTGTCTTAAGTTTTATGCTGTCTTGGTCTGAAGTAAACTGAGGTACCATGTAAAAATAGCACACTCTGCAAGAATTACAGATTGCTCAGAGCTTTGGCTCTTAAGAGGATTAGATGCTGGAATTTGGGGAAAAAAGTCCCTCTTCCTATGGTAACCGTGGTGATTGTATTTCACAGATGTGACAGCTAGAAAGAAAGCCCTGTATGTAGGGAATTTGCTATCTGTAAGACTTGTGCAGCTTCTGAATCAAGTTAGTGGTTATTCAGACTTATTTGCTTAAAAGTTAGAGATCATAAAATAAAATAATCCTTGAGTTTTTAAAAGAAATTACTTTAGAGCCCAAAATGTTCTATTAACAAGTTAAAATGCTCAAGTGGGGGAAAAAAAAATATAAAAATTTATAGCAAACGTGTTATGCCACCTGTCCATACCCCTATCTCCCCTGTCCCCTCCCTCCCCTGAGCAGAAATATCTGCATCTATTTTGGTCAAACTTTGGATGGTTCCTTCTCATAGTAAAACTTGTACTGATTTCAGGATGAAGAATCAGAAGTGAGTAGCAGTTGCCTAGTATGCATGTTGTGTTAAGATTTACACACAAACTTTTTTTTTTTTTCAGATGTTCAACTCTTGCTTTCTGGAGTAAGTGCACACCTCTTCTAATACTAGTAGTAATACAGCAGGATGTCCTGGCAGGAGAGCTATTCTCTAGTTTTTTCAGTTTTGTATCTCCATGGAGATTATTTACACCCTGAAGCTCTCCCAAGCGCTGTACGGATTTTTAGTCATTCAGAGACTAAGTAAGTAGATCTGTCTGATTCTTCTGAGAGTCATTGATCTGCAGTTTCCAGGAGCATGTTCGCAGAGACATGAGCATGGTCTGAAATGACCGTTAGTGCTTTTCTTCTTGACTTTTTTTTCAGTAATATATTAGCTAGTAGGAAAGCATGGAGCAAAAGGTCAAAGTGTCTTCAATGTGTGAAAAATGTTCTCCTGCACTTGACTTCTGGATAGAGAAGACGTCTGTTTCGAGCTCTCCAGTCAGATGTACCCAGAAAACTCCCACTGAATTATCTGGGTTTTCATCACAGCCAGTGTGAAAGATGACTTATTTCTCAATAACTTAATGCTAAAGTTTCCTTTAATATTAAATGTCAAAGTTGTGGGTTCATAGGATGACAGGATAATTCAGGTTGGAAGGGACCCGTGGAGGTCTCTAGTTCAACCTCCTGCTCCAAACCATGGTCACTCATGAGGTCAGATCAGGTTGCCCTGGGCTTTATCGAGACGGATCTTGAAAATCTCCATAATCTTTCCGGGCACATTGCTCCACTGTTTGACATCCTGAAAGTGTTTCTCCTTATGTCTAGTCTGAACTTCCCTCATTTCTGCTTACTCCTGTCATCTCTTGTCTTCTTGCCATGCACTGCTGTGAAGAGTTTGGCTCCACCTTCTTGATGCCTGTGGGCACTGGCAAACTGCTGTTAGATTCCCCTGAAACTGGCTCTTCTCTAGGCTAAACAAGCTGCAGTCTGTCAGCTTCTCACAAGCCAAGTGCTCCAGTCCCTGACCAACCACCACTGAACCCTGATGAACTTTGTCAATGTTTGCACCAGTTAGTCTATGTCTGTCTTTTACTACAGGGCCCAAAACTAGACACAGTGTCCAGTTGTAGTCTATCAAGTGCTGACTAGAGAAGGAAACCTCCTTTCACTCAGTCTGACAGACATACCCCTGTTAATACACCTGAGGATGATGTTGAATATCTTTGTTGCCAGAGCACGCTGCTGGCTCATGACCAGGTGCTTTTTTCAGAGCTGCTTCCAGGCTGGTAGTGCCCAGGAAGGGGGTCGTTTTTTCCAGGGCTTTGTATTTGTTCTTGCTTAACTTCATAAGTTTCATGTTGACCTATTCTTCCAGCCTACCTAGGTGTCTCTGCATGGTAACCCTGCCCTCAAGTGTATTGACTGGTTCCTCAAGCTGATGTCATCTGCAAATTTGACAAGAGTGCACTCTACATCTTTCAGGTAACTGGTAAAGATAATAAACAGGACAGGGCACAGTACGGACTCCTGCAATACTTCACTTGTCACAGGCATCCAGGTTAGGGTATGATCCACTAACCACTACCTTTTGGACGTGGTCATTCAACCAGATTTTTAATCCTCCTAGTTGTCCACCCATTCAGACCATAACGTTCTAACATCCATACAAGAATATTGTGGGAAATAGTGCTGAAAGCCTCCCATGAAACATAATCCAGAAAACATGTCTTTCGTGTCCATTTTGTTCCAGTTCAATATGACTTAAGATAAATTCAGGGTTCGATGTTTCTAGTTAATACGTTATTTGGTTTTGTGAGTAAGTCACGGTGTGTTTAAAGAGAGAGTAGGAAAGATGACCTGGCTCAAAAAACCTTAATAAAGCTAAGTCATGTAAGGATGTGATACAGGAACAAAAAGTGTTCATATGTTGCCAGTGCCTGCTGTAGCATAGCTAGTGTCTGGTTCCTGCATTAAATGTGTGTTTCTAACTATATGTTCCTCTTTGTCGCATGTTTTGTGGCATACAAGAAATCATTCTGTAGTCATTGTATTAACACGTCATTTACTTCAGCTTTTGCCAGGACGTATTTATTACTTGTATATACTTTCTCTGTAACATCAAGGTCTGGGGCACTTCCTGGTTTTACCCACATTTTTCCATTTGGTTATAGTTGGTATAATGTTTTAACCAAATGTCAAGTGTAATTATTTGGCATAGCATTCCTCTGGCCCTACCTGGACCTTCACAGTGTAAGATCCCGTTATTGCTGGAGGAGGGAGATGGGTACCTCTGGCAAACAGCTCATTTCTTCCTAAAATAAACAGCAAAAATAGGCAAGTGAAACACACCTTGAAAGCCCCTGTATCTCTCCATTGGCTGTAAGAGAATCTAAAGTGGCCTACTCATACCCAATCTTTATACTTCAGGTGTACATAAAGATAGGGAAGGTAAGTACGTCTTTGTCTCTCTTCTGAGAATTCTTGAGCAATGAAAGCTTTCATACTGAATGCAGACACTGTGAAGATCCAGCTATGGCTCTACTGCTTCAGATGGCTGAGAAAAATTTTTAAGAACATTGAGATTTGATGTTGTTAACCAGCAAGCTGCTTCTATGAAGGAACTCCTGGACTGTGTGCAACACAACCTATGAATACATGAGAACTTACATAAATAATTCCTGTTTGATGATAGTGAAGCATAGTTTCAGGCCACGGCTCAGCTGGCAGTCTGTTTCACTGAACATTGTCCAGACCTTTCTACCATTCTTCAGCTATTTAAGGAAAATGGAATGAAGATGTATGGAAGAAAAGAAATATGTTTTTTCCTTTTTTATAAGGTCTGATCCAATTTTGCATGAAAATATTAGTGTGGTTTTTCCAGATAGTTCCATGAGATGTACTGTCAAGGACAACTCATGAGACTCTTCTAATGTGGAGCTAGGAATCCTTCAAGGGTAGCCTCGGATATAGTGGAAGAATGCACAAATGTAATTAGTTTGAGTTGGCTGTTGTGTTCTCATGAAATGGAGCAGAGAGGAAACAAGAAAAAAAATACAAGTAGGCCAAATTATGACTGGGTATAAGTAGGTACAGCTCCATTGGCTTGCTTTGTTTTGTACCATTCTTCAGTTTGACCTTTGGAGCTATGGTTTATCCAAAGAGAAAACAATGCAAGACCTGAATTTCTATTTATCTGCAGTTCAAATAATCTTGTTATCTACTCTTAAAAAAAGATCGCTGTGGTGGTGAAATAAAACACACAAATTATGTTGTGCATTGCAATTTTCTCCTGCTTTCAGTGGCTGTCTCTTCTGCTGAGTTATTTAGATAAGATGAATTGCTCTCCTTTCTCTCTATCTTCTTAATACTCTTCCATTTTTCCAAAGTAATTGGAGTAATACGTGCACATCTATACAAGAGACTTGCAACCAAGAGTGAAGTTTGCAGTTTGAGCAGCTGCTTTCCTCCTGCCTTCTTGACTATGGTTAGGGATTGTTTTTGTTCTACAAGGGAAAATTATTGTAGCCAGTATAGTGTTTTGTTTTTTTAAATGGAGCAAGCGTTTTTACATAAGGCTCTCCCACATGCCCCCAGTGCAGGCAACATCTGTGCACGATGCAGTAAACCCTTGCGCAAGGGTCTAACTAGTTACCAGTAAGAGACCAGACTGAACAGAGTTTCTTTGTTACTTAATTTCACAGTAGTGACTTGAAGCTTTCATCTCTTGAACAAGTGTGGCAGGGCTAGGCTCTGCCTGTTTTCCACCCATGCTATTTGAAGTTTTTCCCATTTTGACCTCTAATTATTCAGTTATTTGAACACAGAGAGCAAGGGAGACTGTCTTGCTGACTTTGTAGGAAGGACGGTCTGCAATGTGATGAGAGATTCAGCTTCCCATCTCTGCTCTCAGTCAGACAGAGATCTAACCTCTGGGCAGCTAGGTTTTTTGTGGCAGCTCTTTAAAAGAGCTTAACCAGGTTCTTTACCTTTCTATTTTCTCTCTCAATCTACATAACAAATCATTTAAATTGCTTCCCCTGCAGAATCAGAAACATAGTTTTATCTTCTTTTGTTCCTCAGCTTCCCTCGGGGAAAAAAAAGAAAAGAGAGACTATTGCAAACAACTGTGGCAGTTACCTCCTTTCTTCTACTTCATAAAACAGGTGCAAGATCAAGGGAAGTGGTAATACCGGAAAAATACTGTGATAAATAGTTGGGAGAGGAACAGAGCTTTAATTTTTCAGCCTTGTGCTCAGAATATTTCCAGGTTCATTCTCTTCAATTCTTGAGGCATATGAGTTTTGAGCTGAAATTTTTCTTCCTCTTCTTTCTGTTACACTTACTCATAAATTCTTCAGTGGACAGAAGAATTTGGATGCATAGAGGAATATTCTGTCTTAATTACATTCAGGGCATAATTGGTATAACCTCTTCTGTATGCTTTTCATTGTAACTTAACGTTTTATGAGCAAATCATAAAACCTGAACTTACTGGGAGTATAAAAACTGCATTCTTTCCTAGATCATCTCATCTCTTAGCTATGATATCATAGAAACAAAGGAAAATACTATTATATCAGCTTTGGTGGTAGTAACACAACATGCATGTGCCCTATTAAACTTCCACTGTATAGAATTAATCTCTGGTAGGTTGAGTTGCTTTGGAATAGTTTACAGGTCCAAGGAACAAACAGCAAATGCATATGGGGTGCTGTCATATGCTTCTCTGTGCTTAGCATAAAACTGAGCACAGTTACAAATAAATAAAAATGTTGATCTGAAAGGAAACAAGTCAAATTCAGTTTTGGTTTACTACATGGTTGCGCCAGCGAGGAGAGAATTTATTTGAATGTCACCTAGGGTTTAGGTTCTCCTTTGACAGGTCTGCAGAGTGAACATTACCACCTAGTGGTTGACAATAGTGAATAGGAGAACAGAATTGCACACTGCTGCATGTAGGCCAGGTATTTGCTTTTAACAGTCTGGCCAGCCTGTACAGAGGCTTTAAATATTTGAAAGCAGAGACCTGTTGGGTTTCTGTTCGGTTTAGTACCTACTCAGTAAATATCTTCAACAAGAAAATAGAGAACAATGGAAAAGTAAACTTGCAGTTATGATCAGAAATCCATTTGCTTCAGATTAACTACAACAGCATAACTACTGCTGTCTAGCAGATATGTGGTGCTGCTATGTAGGTTGTGCACTAAAGGTGAAACAGCTGCAACCAGTGTTCTCTGCCTGGTGAGAACAGATGACACCTCTGCTGAGGTGCTGGCAGGGCTTAACTTGACTAATAGAAGCACAGGAACTGAATTTGTTTCATTTGTCCTTTGCCAAAATGTCGGTTAAAAACAGCTATTAGCTTTTAACTTATTAAATAAAGAAGAACCACTTAATTCAAATTTTTAAGCAGGTTTTTTATTCCCTAACAAAAAAAAGAAGTCTTTAAGATGTTTAATTTTTCTTATGCTGACAATATAGTTCTGTTACTTGATACTATGCAGTATGATGTATCATCTCATTCAAAAAGCAAGAAATCGGGTGAGCTTTGAGTCTCTGAAATAACTCATGTATTTGTGGTTAAATTTAAGTTCTCCATGTATTCCTAACATCCTGGAAAAAAAAGGTAGTAGTAACTTGTTTCCATTTCACTTGAAAAATCAAATCCGTTATGCAAATGGATTGGTATCATCCCTCCAACTTCTGATAAGAGAGGAAAAGAAGCAGTGTATGAAGGAAGGAGTTTTAAAGAGGAATTTTTTTCTGCTTTTTTTTTTTTTTGTGTATGAGGAAACTTTTGTTATGAAATTCTTTGAAAAAGTAATCAAGAAAGTTAGATAAACTTTCAATTCTGGGACAGGATTTTCTCTAAGTTTAAGCTATGTTATCACTGCAGATATTATCATTAATGTGATAATTTTTGCAGATATTGATTTTCAGGGATCACTGGAAAAGAATTTGACTAAGGCTGGCTTGAGTAGGCAGCAGCCTGAAGAGTAGATTGCATGCTTTTTATGTCTTTGAAGACAAGGATCACCTACTGCAACTTTGCTCCCTACTGCTGCCACCAGATTTTGCCCTCATCCCCAGAGAGTCTAGAGTCACTGGGACCTCAGTAAGTAAGGCAGTAAGGACAACTAATAAGTACAGGTAATTCTGGCAAGAGGACTAAGCTAGAAGCTGAAGTGGAAAAGCTTTCTTCTATCATCAAGTGTGAACAGTGGAGCAGAAACTGGGATAAAACTAACCATATCCACTCATGTCTGTATGTGTATGCTTAAATCAGGAAGAGTAAGGCTTGATATTGCAATTGGTTCAAGACAGGAAAATGAGGCAAAATATTTGTTATGAACACTGAAAACAATTCTACTTATGAATTTATGTATATCATGTTTGTTAGTGTAATCTTCAGAGTATCTTACTCTCAGCTTGTGGGTTTTATTTTCTAATGGACCAATTTTAAACATTTTGCATACTGTAAATGCTCTAAACTGTAAATGAGACTGTTCTATAGTACAAATATAACTTTTCTCTTGAGAAGATCCTGGATCTACACAAACGTTTTTGAATATACTCACTAGGATAATGCAAAGGAAAAATACCTGGAGTTTTGACAATAAGATCTGAAGCAATTGTATTTCTATGGTAAAATGAAACTTAAAGTGACTACAAATACCCAAGGGAGTTGGTAAGTATATAAAAGGGGAGGAGGGAATAGCTTTTAAGCAATTATGAAGTTGTTTTATCAGAAGAGTTGATACCGCATCTTGTCTTGTTAGAAAGTTAAATCTCTCAGAACTAATGTCAAATGTGCTTTGTAGTGAAAAGGACTGTAAAAATTAAATCCAACAGCTTGCAAATGAGGAACTGTAGCAACTGATGCCAAGTTTGTCTTTTTAGGTGTTGATGGTTGTTCAGGGTTCCACTTGTAAAGAACACATTGGCTTATAAACTTCAGAGATCATTGTCCTGTATGAAATAGGGGAGATGAAGTTGTTGCTTCTTGAGGGCAACATCTCAGTGGTGGTAGATGGCTGGGAAAAAATGGGACAGTCAGTAATTTTTTAGTCAAACAATATAGTGTTCAAATACTAATTTTGTTAACCTGCCCCTCACCCCCTCATGTTGTCCCCACCGCCTACCCCCCAAAGAGAGGAGACCTGCAAGAGCAGTTTGGTAACTAGATATTTTTCCTTCTGCATTCAGCTGAGCCTCTGTTTAAATTCAGAAGGCTAGCAACACGTTGCTGCAAGCAACCCAAGTCTTTAGAAAACGTGGGTATTTTTCGAAAACAATCATTTGTAGAGATAAATACTGTGAAAGTAAGTGTATGGCAGTATATTGATTACTGCACAAAATGTGTTCAGGGAGTCCAGAAGCTAATTTTCTACCTATAGAAGAGAGAAGGCTGAGAAAAACTGAAAAAACAAATTTAAAAGAGTAAGTGATTTTAAGATTAAATGAAACTCTGAAGAACCCACCGTTCACTCAGGCATTGACAATGCAGTGCTGTCTAGCCATGCAATATAAATTTCTCTTCAAAAAATAATTGCCAAAGCTTTATTAGTTTAACATTTCTCAGTGGCCTAGGAAAGTAGATGCTGTAACTGCTGAAGAGACAGCTAGAAGCCTATGAATAAGCCTTGTTACTGAAGAAAAAGCTTCCTGAATGTATGAGGCAATAAACCATTAATCAAAGAGGGCACTTGTTTTTCCTGATGGTAGATTCTTTATACAAATGGCTACAGCAAGGGCAAACAGGTAGCAGTGGCTGCAGAAAAATCCAGTGTTTAAGGAGTTTAAGGTCGTGGATGACCCAGTAGTACAAGGCTTCTTGTATTGAGATTGGCAATGTGTGTTAAGTATTTTCTTGTTATTAGCTGAATAATTAAGTATCTGTGATGGAAAAATCAGCTTTCTTCAGCAAAGAGCAACTAGGGAGGTGGCTTTTCTATACATGAGAAAACAATGAAACTGTTTCTGATGTAGATGCACTCTGTCTTCAGATGTCAACACATCCTAACTTCACTAGAATGTACTCACTTTATGCTTTGTTGACTCTTACAGGACTTCAGCGCATCCTAAATCTCAAGCAGCTACTAGCTGCTGCACTGAATTTCAGCTGGTGACAGGCTGTTCATAAAATCACCTTTGCAGTTTCATCTATATTAATGCTGATGGTTCACTTCTTTTCACTGTGAGGTCTCAGTGCACTGGCACGGAGTTCTCAATCATCTTGTGTACGTGTGTGTAAAAATTCCTGCTGTCTTTGAATTTTAAGTGGAGTAGTATCTGGTTTTAATCAAATTTCAAAGTCTTGTTTTGGGAGTTACCTGGTGATTGTATTTTTTGGTAGGGTTCCCCCGCACCAGATTCTTCAAGTAAATCCCTCTTAATCCTCCTCTTACTTTTTATGCTCTTCTTTTGTGCTGTGGCTTGCACATCAAGGCTGACGTTTTCTATAATACTTCAGGACCTGTGTATCCTTCACGTTGATTTCCCTTGTTTGGGATCAGTGTGTTCCTTCCCTATGCTCCATCAACAGTTCTTGCCCCAGACAATTACAGGTCCCTTCAGCTTAGGAAATGCTATTTCAAATTTAAACTCAACAGTTGAAATGAAACAATATTTTTTTAACAAATTCATTTTAAAAAGATTCAGGGACAGGAGGTAGGAATGGAGGGATAGCTAATGATGTAGAAAAATAAACCAGAATTAATTTTTTTTTCCCCTAGATGCAGTGAACTTTGTAGGCCTCAACTTCAATAATAATCTTACAGTGGAAGTTTGTCACGGGCCAGTTATTAAGGAAAATCTCTATGGTGTCCATTCTCACAAAATTTAGGAATTACTAGTAACCTTATTAATTGGAATGGAGAAAGATATATTGGCAGGGAGTGGTTGTTAGGATAATGCCTTCCTTCTGTAATACCTTTAATTGTCTTATACTTCACAGAGACTATTTGAGTAAATAATTAAAGCTTTTCCTTGATTTGTTTTCAAAATTATTACGGACCGTGTGCTAGTAAGTGCAACACAGGGTTTTCCCATTAACAAAAAGTCACTTTATTGTAACAATTGATTAATATGATTACTATTGACTAATATGATTACTCTGTTCATCAGAAAACTTTGGTGACATTAGTAATCTAGAAGTTAGGTGTTACCAAGTACTGCAAAGGGAAAAGATTTGATTTATTTTTATCTGTTCAACATGTAAGAACTTAAGCTTTGTACCTCAGACTATTTTCTTGAAGTCAAATCAGATTTCATTTCTGCAAGCACACACATGCTTACATACACACTCTTTGTTGAAAGGAAGTATGATATAGGCATGGGAATAGAAAGTATATGAATTTAGTGGTAGAGTTTAAAAAATTCAGGAAGATGAACCTTGTCTTAATTACTTGAAAGTCCTTTTCTGAACTGAAATTTGCAATGCAAGACTGTTAACTTCTATTGCAAAACTGAAATCAGTTTTGTGAAAGTAGAAAAAAGCATGACAGATTATTAATTTAGGATATAAAATTATATTTGCGGTACCATTTGGTTGAAATTCCTTGAAAAATTTTTATGCCTTTTTGGGCCTTTTATAATTTATTGCTGAAGGCTGCTGTATTTTATAATGGGATTCTGATGAAGTACTTTAAACAAACAATTATGATGGCTGTTGGAGCATCCATCGATGCAGTAAAAGTACTGTGGTTGTCAGTAACGTGAGTAAAAATTGAGGCAGTGACATGTCTTGTCTATATGCCCTATAGCTGATTAACATCCACTGTTCTTGGTAAAGTAACTCCATGAATTCCATTAGGTAGTACCCGCTGGAGAGTGAAGCAAGCAGGATCTAGCTCTTAGAGATCTGTGGATCTGTACCTTGGGCTTTTGCCAATATTATTTAATTGAAAGGAAGATGGAAATAAAATTATAGCATTTGAATGCCAATGTGGGCTTGCAGCTTTGTTAACTGACATTTTTGAACCTCAGTGAAGCATTCTTGCATAAATAAACCACACTATTATAAAATAAACGATGCACAAGATGTATTTTATGAAACTAAATAAAGGATAACAAATTGGACTGGATTACTGGCTGTATATGGCTTTGTGATCTGAAGTACCAAAAAGAAAAAGTAATGTATCTGAGCTAATAGCCTTGCCAGAAACAGCATGAAGACAAAGGAGAAATTGCAGATAAAACAGAAAAAATTATCTTCATATTTAATATTCTTGAATATTCTTGTTTTCAGAAGGACTAAAATGGAACATGATAATTTAATATTAAGCCAAATCCTATTCATCTTTTGTTTGGAAGAATTTGTCTTGAAAAAGTGACAGCTTTGGTAGCAATAAGAAGCCCGTCATGGGACAGATCCTTTACGCTATATTATTTGCCTGGATATCAGCTCATTACTAGTCACTTGAAGGACATCCTCAGCTATTCCATTGCTTTGCTTGATGATTAGAAGACCACCAGATGACCTTAACTGAAATGATTGGTATGGTATGCATAAATAAAAAAAAAAAGGGGGGTGGGGTGGAGAAGGGAGGGAATTTAGGGAAATATGGAGCACAGATTTATTTCCTCCTCCTATTAGTTTTTAGGCCCACTTTAGTTCCTGAGGATAGGGAGTGTCAGATCCATTGATCTTAATGGACAGATAAATGCTTTCTTGCAGATTTAGTGTAGCCATTGAAGAAGTCCACCACCTGATATGAATCCCACCCTCTGCTGAGCTGTGTTAGGGGACTGTATGGGCACTTGAGTCCATGACAGCTCAAGGTCAGTGGGATAGTTCAGGTCACAGTGATCTGGGTGAACCCATCTAGTTCTGAATGAAGTGGTGTGAAGTTGTTTTGTAATCCCCTAGCACAGATTAGCAGTGGGGTGTTTAAAAAAAGTTGTGAGCAGTAACTTTTTAAATTGCTGCAATTGCCTCCAAAATGATCCAATCCAAAGCTTTAAACATTCCCTTAGAGCATAATTTTAACTGGGTCACTTCAAGAAGTTTCTCCTCCCCTTCCCCACTCCTTTTTTTTTTTTTTTCTTTTTTTTTTTTTTTAATCCTTTGGCATTATAGGAGCCCTTCCAGGTTTGTGAAAATGGTATTTCCTTGTACATCACATAGCCTGGTACCAGCCTAGCATATTGGCACCAAGACACAGCATGCAGCCATGCCTATGAAAATGGGCTTTCTAACCTGATTTTCTTGCTTAATTAAATCAAAGGTAAATTAAATGTGCACCATATCTTTTGATGTTTGTATCTACAACAAGAAGAGAATAGTGGAGGCATTTATAAAGATTGGTTAAGAGTCTTTGCATGTGGTAGCATAAACTGTATAAATACATACTTCAATATTAGCAAAACTGAAATTACTGTATATATTGCACTTTCAGTCTGTTATCATGATTTATGTCAGTACATAAACAAAAAAGCCTCCATCCCTCGAAACTCTCAGCTGCTTGTCAAATTTTATTAGTAAATAGAAGAAAAAAATAGATGTGTCAGGTAAAATTAATGAAGGTATCTTTATAGCAGCACAGATCAAAATTTGTAGGACAAAAGTTTTACAAAATCCAGTGAAGGTTTCTGTCATACACACAGGAACTCTAGACATTAAATTGCATGGAAGCAAGTAGAATTTGGCCAATGTTAAAGAAAAGAAATATGTAGGCCTGGGGCAGAAGGAAAATCTACCTTTAAGTACATGCAATAGATTTTGTTCTTAATGATCTTTATAATGAGGTTCTTCCATGATCCTCAAGAGTATTGGCAATTAGTCAAGTTACACAGATATGTGCAGCTGGTTCATGTCCTAATTGCAGCCCATAAATTAAAGAAATAGTGCAGGGTGAGTTGCTTAGTTGTGCTGTTCAGTAATTTTAGCACACTGGATAATCTGGTTGAACTTCAGGTCTCTGAGAACAATGTATTTAGCTATATAAAGCCAGTTTGACTCTATATATAAAAGTTAGAGAACCCTTGAAGTGGATCTACAATGTGTAGAATAATTGCTTAATGGAGAATGTAGTGTACTTGATAGAGACTTGTATTAGAGAGGAGGGGAAATGATATTTTTCTGAAAGTTGTTGGTATCTTCTTGTACAGTACAGCTTAGGCATCACATGGTGTGTGACTTCTTTGAACCTTCAGCAGAAGGGTGGGGGGATCATGTCTGGGAAACTTCATATGGAAAACAGTTTTAGGTAGCTCTATCTTTTGTATTTTTGGAGAATCCAACTTTGGCCTTTTCTCACTTAAAACTGTGTTTTAGTTCCTTAAGTTGATCACATAGAACCAACAAAGTCTTCCTCTGAATCATTCTTGGGATTGATGTTTGTGTTTGATATCAAAAATCTCAAAAGAGATACTGTTTCTTTTGAAAAAAACCCAATAAAATATAATTATTAGCATTCATAAACAGTTTACTACTTATTCTTTTTTTGCTTAGGTGTAAGCCCAGAGATGTGAAGGTAAATTACTGAATTATTCTCACCTATGTGATTTTTGTAACCCTTGGGGCATTTAAGAAACTGTTAGGTTAGTCCTTTCCATATAAGTGGTGACTAGGAGCTAAGAGTACCAAATACTTTCACTGCTTATAGAGTCTGTAGATGGAGTTTAACACTGAGCAGGAAGGTGGTAAGTATTTATTTTATGTCAATCTCTTTTGCAGAGTTCACAAAAAGCAACTAGAGATATGTTGAGGCTGAAGTCGACATAGTTTTAGGTGAAGGGTAGATGACTACACCTTGACCCAATTATTCGGAGTGTACTGCCAATGATACCAACTGGGGTCCTTTTGCTTCTGAAAGAGTTGCTTCTGTGCAACAATGATCCAAAGATCAGAAATGCTTTTATGTCTTTTTACTCTTGTCCCTCTTCAATGCTGGTTGACAGGTCAAGTGCAGAGGTGGCCAGGAGAACTGAAGGGTATTAGGAGTATCTCCTTTAAGTATTTGGAGGAAAAGGCCTCTAAAGTTTTGATCATTAACTTGTTTTTATTTGTGACTTAAATAGAACTCAAGTAACTCATCTTCTGAACAAGAAAGCTTCAAGCACAATGAAATCTCTCCTGTTTCTCATACACTGTAACAGGTGACTCTTCCCCACGCACCTGCCCCTGCCCTCTGGATGTTTGTGAAACAGTCTAACCCTCTGTCTAATAGGGTATACAGCATTGCAGGTGTGACTGAAAGGAGAACCAGATTAATTTACTGAATATGTACTTCTTATTTTTAAAATATTTATTAACAACAATACGTATCTAGTACCAAAACACCCAACACCAAGGAAACTGGGAAAGGAGGAATCTTTCTACTTAATCCAACTGTCAATCCATAAAGTCCTCTTATCTGTATTCTTGTTTAGAAGGCTTAGTGGCAGACTCTTACAATTTGAATTGTTAGAGTTGTATGAAACTTCTTCTATTAGTAAATTTCTTGGAAAAATTTCTGTAGACACTGAGCTTATTCAGATTTTTCAATGAATAGCTTAGGCCCAGAAAAAGGAGAAGGTGAGAGAGGTGCTGAAAATTTATTAAGAAAAAAAAAATTTTCCCATACATGTTATGATAAGCTTCATTAATACAATCGTTTACTATTTTTTTTTCCCTACTGGAGTCTTTTCTTGTTCACTGTTCACACTGGAAAGCATTTATTTAACGATGACTACTGCTATCTGAAAAATAGCTCAGTGACTTGTTTATCACAGCCTCTTCAAACTCTGTTTTGGAAACTTCCCCTGAAATTTACTGGCCACAAACATGAACAAAGTGGCTCCACTTCCCTGCAGGGTGAGATGAAGAAGTACTGCTCTCTCATCATACAGATAAGGGGCTGAAACAGAGGAAGATTACATCAAAAGTGCTTCTAAATTTGAGTGCCTGCTTGAAGATGCCTTTTTGATTGATATTACCACTAAATAACAAGTTTCATGTTCACAACATAGCTGTTATTGACTTTCAGTATCCTGAAATGAGAATTTGATTTCAGGCTGTGCAGTAGAAAAAAAAGACAGACACTCTCTCAAACAAGCCTGTTCTTATTGCCCTAAACTCCCAGTCTGGGTCTTCTGCTGAGTCAGAATTCTAATTTTAACTCTTAGCTCTCTGCCCAGTCTCCTCAAAAGGCTTAAGAAGGACTATATAACTAAACTTGCAATGTGGACACTTCTGAACTAGTAGCACTGAGCTCCTTTGTGTAGTCAAAAGAAGGAAATAAATAACTAGGATGCAACTGATCTCCCACAGATGGCATATAAAATATAGCAATAGAATTGCATTCTAGCACCTGCCTCTGAAAGAAGGGTGAGTAATCCACAGATGGACATCTAAAACTAGGTGAAATTAATCCCACCTTCTGTGTTTTACCCAGCTGGCTCCTTACTCAGCCACCTGTGCCATGCTTTGTCTCCTTGGCTAGCCAGACCTGGTTTTGACACCAACATGTCTTCAGTTCTTTTTCTCCATCTGTCTGCATTGCAATCCCTCCCGCCCTTTATTAAAGTAAGGCATTCTCTTTTTCCACGCCTTGTGGGGGTTCAGAAGTGGCAGGCTAGTCAAGAACATAAGATGGTATACATGTTCCTGCACCTCTTTCCAAATCTGTGTCAGCCTACAGCTTCCCCAGAGAGCTGAAGCTTGTCTAATGCTGTTGATGGCTTCTGAAAATGAGTTGCTTTTTTCATGTTGTCTGCTGACTATATATGACCTCAGAGTTTTGAAAGCCATTTAACTTGCCAAATTTGAACAGATAAAATTATGTGTTTCCAACATCAGGGGCACACTCCTTTCTTCTGCTCATCCTTCAGTTGGCTTTAAAAGAAACATGGGTGGTTTTAAATTAGAGAATATTTTATCCATGCTAAAAGAATTGGAACTGTTTTCTTCTGCTTTTCTTCCTAAAATGGCTGACTCATTTAAAAAAACCAACCCCCACCCAACTCAAGGGAAAAAACACAAAACAACCAAAAAAAGAACCACACCAAAAAACCCCTAACCCCCAAAATTCAACTTCAGGCAGCAGTATGATACAGATAGCACCAGCCCCAATGATTTGAGCTGTTGGGTGTAAAAGAAAGAGAAGAAAGAGTCTTAAAAAATCTTATGTTGAAAAAAGTAAGATCTCTCTACAGAATTGATTTTTTTTTTTCTTAGTGTTTATAAATGAATGTTGTAGTTTAAGGCTGGAACTGTTTTTAGCTAATAGTCTTATCAGAGGAAAACATAGGGTTTAGATGTCACAAAACTGCTTAATTAGATTATGCTTATCAAATAGTTTTAATAAGGAAAGAAGGCTTCACCAGCAGATCAAGTTTTATGACATAATAAGGGACAGTGAGGAATACTAAAGTTCAGTGCCCTCTTCTACAAGCAGGCTTGAACCACTGTTTTCCACCTCCAAAGAAAATTCCCTAATCCTTTTTATATGAGATACTATGGTATGGGTTGTTCTGACATTTCTGGTTCAAACCACTACACTTTCTCCTAATTTAGCATTCTTTCTATTCAGCATGGATACTGTGGGTGAAGAGGAAGCCGCTACTGCCTACCACTTTATTTTTTGCTTAATTTTGTTTCAGGTGGCTGAAAAAGAAATTATTTGATTCAAGTCTGGGAGAAATATATGTTTAAAAAAGAAAAAGTCCTGCCATTTGAAGTCATCTGTAGTATTAAGTAATATGAAGATAGTGGAAATGCACCTTCCATTAATTCTTTAGAAGGTAGAATGATAAGTGTTCTGCAAATTTGTGTGCTGGGAATCCACCTTTTATCTTAAGAATGTGTTGGGTTTTTTTTTTTAATAATCCTGAGTAAGGATAAATTCCTGTAAGTACATTGAACTGTGATAAATGCCTAATTATCACCTTTTGATAATAACAATTAACCTTTGTGAAGCCTTCTCTTAATACAATGAATTTGCAAAACAATTATCTGTTACATCTTTTAATCCCAGCTGCCCCCTACAAATATCTATTCACACTGAAATTATAGAACATAATTTGTTCAAAGAAAGTTAATCAATTCTGTTGCTTAATAAGAAGTTAAAATATAGCCCAGAAGAATCTTTTGTATTTCTTGTGCCAACTTTCTGAAGTTTCATTTCTATGGTCTATTTACCAGGATTACAGTAACGTTTGCTTTTTTCATGCATATAGTTGTTCACTATTCCAAAGCATTAACACAAGAATATCTTTTTCCAAGCAGCAGAATGCTTTCAATTCCTTCTGTTTGGGAATGGCGATTTTTTACGTTCATTCCCTCTTTAAAGGGTAGGTGTTCCAAGGCCTTACATAATTGCTTGCAAAGTGAGAATTATCCTTTGCCAGCGCATTGTTAGCCTTATATACAATTGCATTGATATGTATGATATTATTTACTCAATGACATATGCCAACTCTGCATAAGTAATCCTGGCATATTACACTTCAGAAACATCTTACACTTAATTAGTAAAGTACCCTATACCTACCTTATACATCAGTCATCTACAGGACAAGAATAAAGAATTAATTTGTAATTATTCCTCTTTTGGGATATCTTTCTTGAATTATGTACTGCTGCATATATTTGTATTGTTCAGCTATCATACCTCTGGGGCACAAGATGATTTAACTTTATATGTAGATAAGCAAAGAAAAAACAATGAAAGATGTTTCAATCAACCAGGGACTTCAAGATAAGGAGGTTCTCTGTGTATTGCACATTAAAGCTACAACATGTGGAGTAGTAGGTTGAACAGTTTCTAAAAAACTGTTCGTTCAGCAGGAAATAAAGGTGTAGAAGTACGGAGTGAGACAATGATCCTTAAGGCCTGACTGGAAAGCCTCCCACCATGGTCATATGCCTGGAAAATAGCAGCTCTCTCAGTCAGGAAAGAATTCTGCAGACCTGAAACCCTTACTCAGAGACTTGAGCTCTGTTCTTGGGCCTCAGGGGACAATTGCTGGGCTCCACCAGCAAGTGCCTCAGCTCATCCTACAAATTCTGAGGTATACATTTCTGTTACTCTGTAATGTTATATGAACAGAATGTATAAATTTTGTTTCCTGCAGCCTATAATATCTCTGGCTTTAAGAGCACAATGCAGGCTACTTACAGGTTTTGACTTCTAATAATTACTGTACTTTCACTTTATGCTGGATAATACACATCCTGCAGTAATTTTCTTATGATGACACCTCTTTATATACTATGTAAACAGTCTACAGTAAGGATAGTGGAGATGATGTCAGGCTCCCCTCGGCAGTGCACAGTGAGAGGACAAGGGACAACAGTCATAAATTGTGAAAAGGGAAATTTCAATGCAAAATAAGAGGAGAATGGGGGGCGGAAATTCACCACGAAAGAGGTCTAATACTGCAGCAGATGCCTAGGGAGGTTGTTGAACCTCCATTCCTGGAGGTATTGAAAGCTTGACTGGATAAAGCTCTGAGCAACTTTGTATGACTTTGAAGCAGAAAGTTGGTCTGGATGATCTCCAGAGATCTTTCTGTCTGAATGATCTGTGGTTCTGAAAAAGGATAACTCATTTCAAATGGCTGGACACATGGTTCAGTTTCCTGCTGTGGGGGCAGACAGTATATAAATTAGTGTATTCTTTCTTTAAAACTTTAAGGGGAAAAGAGGAGACAGAAGAGTTAAGAAAGGTCTCGTTTTGTTCTGATGGGAAGTAGAAGCATGCTTGAAACAAGACTTATAAATTCAGAAAACTGTTTCCTACTGTACTTTAGCAGCAAGAGAAACTACTGTAATCTCAACCTGTTACCATCTACCAAAGGCAAGCAGACTTCTGCCTCACCTTTTCAGTGATTGGTGCCATTCAGTATAGGGATATGAACAAAGAACTTGCTTAGGTCTTCAGTTTTAACTCGTTTTTCAATGTCCCTATTCAGCCATCATTTTCAGTACTGGTTATTCTATTTCTTCCCAAATCCCTCAGCAAAAACTCAGAGAAAATAATCCTGCTCAGTATGGCTCATTGCCACCCGTTGTTATCCCTAGGATTAATAGCATTTGTGATAAGTGCAATAAATTGGACCATTTCATGTTACCATGGCAGCCAAATTGAAAGTAGCAATTTTTTTTTCCCTAGGTTGGGCTCAGATGCTGTTGCAGGTAGGAGATATAAACTAAGATTGGTTTATAATTTTCGTCTGTGCTATACCAAAATATCTTTTCCTAAATTTCTCATTCTCTGTCATAAGTACCTATGGTGTAGGATTTTCTCATTAAAGAATAACTGGAGACCGAAGAACTCCCTGTTTGAGTGTATTGGTCATTAAATGAATCTGATATTTTGTCTTGAATGATGATGAATTTCAAATACTACAGCGAAGAACTCTTATAAAGCATATAATTGGAGATTGCCAAAGAAAACTTCCTTCCTTATACTGCTGGAAAAAACCAAAACATCAGGTTATTCTCTAAATTAAAAAAAAACAAAAAACAAAAAACAACAAAACCAAGCCAACAAAAAACAAAGCAGAATTCAAAATAAAAAGAAAGTTGTATTTTCTGTTCTCCATGGACAGCAAAATTCTGGAAGGATTTAAAGGAGATCTATAGAATCTTGTAGGAAGAGCTATAATCTGCCTGTTGTATTCAGTCTCTAGCTCTCTGTCAGAATTTCCACTGAAGTCTCTCTTAGCTTATGCTGTAGTAAGCATGTTTAAGCATTCAGAGACCCTAAAAGGTCTGCCCTTTCTGCAACTAAACATGTTAAGTATTTCTCTTGTGTATCCAACTGAACTAAAAAAAGTTGTCTGCTTATAAAGGGTGTTTGTAATGTAGTCTCTTGGAAGTATAGCGGAAGGAATAGTAAAAAATTAGCGAAGTTGCAATAATAACTTGATAATTGAGGTTTTTCTGTTATTTTTGATAACTTGGGTAAAGATTTTATCTTAAATAAGGGCTTCAAGTTGGAAACACTGAGAATCTAGATACTCATACGATTTTACTTAAACACGTTATCAATATAATAGATTTTGTAATTGTATGTGTATCAACTCCAGCAGCGGGAAGGCAATGGTTTAATGTGCATATGGGGAAATAAGACACTGAATTCACTACGGTGTAGGCTGCCTGTAGATCTGGGTTCCTTTCTCTTGTGTAATCAGTGTATCTGATGGGGAACTGTGGTAGTAGATACAACATGCTGATACCATGCTTAACCAGAGATGAAAGGGAAACCTCAAAATTTGATGCTGGTGTATGTTCTAAACATCCTATTGTATGATGGCTGTTGTTCTATACATTAGTTCCTAAAAATCCATTGCTTGATAGAAATGGTTCAATGTTCAATGTTTACAGACATTCAGCAGCTGGAGGTATTTTGTACTTCAGAATCAGATTATTTCTATGGGGAATGTAAGCCTTAGATGGATCCTCGTGGTCACTGTGCATCCCTGCCAACATCTTAGTATGAAGCAGCAGTGTACTTTTGATCTGGATCTCCTGATTTTACCTACCCTACTGTGCTTTGGTTCACATTGAACTGTATTCCTTTTGGATAAAATTGAATTGGAACATCTGCTCCTGAACTGTGTCTAATGTGCTGCAGACACTAATGTGTACAGAAATATCTAATCACAATAGTGAGCCTCACCCCCACCCTATCTCCCAGCACATACTGAAGATGGCACTGATAGAAAGCTCTTGGGATTACCAAGGACTTGTGCAATGCCAACTCATCCTTTGTGCCATATAAAGAGTCAGGTAGGACTCTGTTTACCTCTCTGTTCCTTGATGGCCTCCATACAAGTTATGGGTCAGTTTGGCCTCAGGAATACAGTGGTTTGTTTTGCTTGTTTGTGCTATTTTGCTGTCGTATTTCTGTTTGGCTGTGGGGGTTCCTTTCCCACATTGATTTTTGGCCTAATTCTACAGCTGCATACCTTCTCAGCATATATGTTCTCTGAGGAAGGTGGTTAGCAGCTTGGACTGCAAGGTGTTTATTGGTGTCCTGTCATGAGGGTGTCAGGGCACAGTCCCACTCTGAAGATTTGCCTTTAAAACAGAATCAACTGCTTGTTGTTTATTATGTGCTAGTTGCCACAATGTAAGAGATGTAAATGTAAAATCACAGAATCATCTAGGTTGGAAAAGACCTTGAAGATCATGTAGTCCAACCATTAAACTAACACTGACCATTCTCAACTACACCATATCCCTCAGCGCTATGTCAACACCTCCAGGGATGGGGATTCCACCACCTCCCTGGGCAGCCCATTCCAACACCTAACAACCCCTTCTGTAAAGAAATGCTTCTTAATATCCAGCCTAAACCTTCCCTGGTGCAACTTGAGGCAATTCCCTTTGTCCTATCGCTTATTACTTGGTTAAGGAGACTCATCCCCAGCTCTCTGCAACCTCCTTTCAGGTAGCTGTAGAGGGCAATGAGGTCTCCCCTCAGCCTCCTCTTCTCCAGACTAAACAACCCCAGTTCCCTCAGCCGCTCCTCGTACGACATGTGCTCCAGACCCTTCACCAGCTTCGTTGCCCTTCTCTGGACACGCTCGAGTAATTCAATATCCTTTTTGTAATGAGGGTCTCAAAACTGAACACAGTAATCATGTCCCCTTGTCCAACAGTGTGTACTCCTTGACATTCTGCATTTTCCCAGTCTACAATAATGGCATGGTTATCAATTGACTTGGATATGTGAGTCTGGGTGGGTGTCTGATTCCATATATATTAAGCTCCATCTTAACACACACATGCACACACACACACACACATATATATATATGTTATTTTGCTCCCTTTTTCCTTCCCAAAAGATTAAGAGTCTCATTATTCAGGTTGATGGGAAATGTGTTTTAATTTCTGATCTAAACTTGGTATCACCAAATCTACGCCTTTATCTCTTGTTCTAGCCCTCTGCTGTGGACAGTGACACATTTTCTCTGTTGCATTTGCTGGCTGCAAGCCCATCCACTGACTTACGTTGGCTAATCAGAGTTTCATTGCAGTGGAAAGGCATCTCTGGAGATCATCTGGCCCAACTCTCTGCTTAAGGCAGGATCAACTAGCAGAAGTTACTCAGGGCCATGACTACTCAGGTTGTAAATACCCTCTTTCAGAGCTCTTTCACTTGGGTAACTCAGAGCCTGTTTGATCAGTTAGTAGACCCAGGTCCTTTTCCTCATTGTTTTCAAACAGTAAAATCCTGGTTTATATTAGACATTTTCATCAGTCCCTGGGTGCATGTATCTGAGAATCTGTAACACTCAGTTTCCTCATGTTTTTCTTCCTCTCATCTAGCCTTATAGCAGAGTTTCTCCTGAAACTGCTTCTTCCTGAAGAAAAGTCAAGAAGATTCTGTTTCTTGGAGGAGAACATGGAATAAGTGTGATAGTGGCACCGGACAGCAGGGGAACTGAGAAATGGGTAGGGAAGAGGCAGGAGATGAGGTGCCTGTGGATAAGGTGGATATTAAATATGGCTTGTATTTATATGATGAATTCTTAGTGGCCTCCCTGCTCATTAGAGTTACGCACGTCTGACCAAGCCTTTGATGTATGATGATGTGTCTCTGGCATTAACAGTACTGCCTAGGTCTGTGTGTAATCCTAAACACTTTTTTTATTTGTGCTAAAGTTACTGGTGTGAACATGTGGGGTCCTGCAGCTGTCTGTCTGGCCCTGTATGAACTGCATTAGTGACCCTCCTCATACCTGATGGCTTGTCTTTCAATGCTATTCTAATCATAAACAGTGGTGTAGGGAGATCCTCATGCTTGCATGAGCTCTGCTGTAGTCATTACAGTGATATTTTTCTATCGTCGCAACTGTTTTTAAAAACAATCACAAAATCTTTTGCTTGGTATTCAGTCAATTTCACCTGACTATATTTGTATATGATGATTATATCTCCCTCTTTCATCATACATGCTCCATCCATTGCTGGAGCTCAGGATGTTTAGGTTTATTTGAACAGAAGACGAAAAAATACAAAAGCTGACTGATAGGGTAAAGAAAAGCCCTTCTTCCCCCATGCCTGTCTCATATTTCTATGTAAAAAACTTTGGTTGTTCTTGCCAGCCCTTTGGTCTTGAATTCATAATATCCTGCTTCAGCTCTCTTCATCAGTGTTCTTGGGTTTTGTTTCCCCCTCCTCCTTCAGGATTGTTTTTTTTGAACATTTCTCCTTGTGTTTGTATGGGGATGCTGGAAAACACTCAAGTAGTTTAAGATCCTCTGGGAACTTTTTAACATGAAGAGAGCTCCTCTTCTAAGGCTCAGCTGAAATCTTCCTGTCTGAGTTGCAGATTCCTCTTACAGCTGTATTTTTTTCCCAGATTATCTGGCAGTTGCTGGCCAGTGAATGTATGATCTCTTTCCTGCTGTGATGCAAATTTACTTTCCTGCTTGTCTGACTAATAAATATTTTCTCCAAGAGAGATACAGTTAGGGTAGAGAGTAGAGAGAGAGAACCTGTATTTTGAACAGGTTCTGCGTTGTGTCTTAATAGGTTTGGTGTTCTTTTGTTTAAGTCAAAGAAATGCCTCTGCAGTGGGTTTGGATGGCAAATCTTGCCTGGAAACTGTTGCTAAGTAGAACTTGCTTTTGTTGCTGAATGATTTTTGTTGGAGCATCTATCAGTAAGAAAATGTGAAGCAGAATCATAGGTAGGGAAGCAAGCAAGCTGAGATTGGGAGGCTGGGAGTAATATGGACTTGTGTGAAGAACCACTTTGTTTATGGAGCAAGCTCAAGGTTAACTTCACCATGAAACTACCTAGGTTCTTCATTAATTTCTTTTTTTTTCCTTCTTTTTGTAGGAGGGGCTCCACTGGTTGTTTGCAGCTTTTGCTGTTTATGCAGCATTGTAGGGTGTGGGTTTGTTGTTGTTAGTTTTGTTTTGTTTTTTAGTAATCCTTCCCCACCAACTATCTCTTTGCTTTTCAAAGAAAACATCCTGATAATTTGACAAGAAAATGAAAGCCACAGGTGTCCATGGATTTGTGAACAAAAGGTACAACTTAAAACTATACATTAAGCATAAATAAATGTCCTCTCATATAAGAGGGCAGAAGAATAATAGGCTCACCTGGCATAAAAGCATAATACAAGGATGTATCATCTGCAGGTGATTCTGTCAGCTAATGAGAGGAAGACAGCATGGAGTGAATACAGAAGCATTTGTTAAAAGGCCAGTTCTGAAAAAGACTATCTGACTGCCAAGGAGAGAAAATCACATGAATAGCTCAAAGTAGCAGCGAAAAAGTGCACTATAGGTAACCTGCTGCAGAGGGTCAGATTTAAGGAGCTTCTGAGGTGATTCCCTTGACAATACTTGATACTGGAACTTTCTCATCTGTAACCTTTGTAACGTGGAAGCTGAATCTAATTAGCTTTCCTGTCCAGTGCATTCCAGCTCTGCTTGCTTAACTCCCAGCTGATCCTGAAAACTGCCAGGTGAGAAAGTATGTAACTTTTTTCCCCTCAAGAGGCAGCAGCTCCTTGGGTGTGGAAAGAATTCACGCACACAAATGCTTGAACTCTCAAGGAGTCTTTCCTGAGCTTTTCTTCTCCTCCTTCCCTGTGTTAGCTTCACAGTGGTTGCAGCAGGTCTGGGACTCCAGTAGCCCACTTACGGATGGGAAAGAGGAAATCCTCAGCATGAATTGCAAAGTCAACCTTGTTCCCTTTTCAGAATGAAGGAAAGCAGGGTCTGTCTTCCCATTCTGCTGTGGTCAGGTAACCCGTAACCTACCTGTCTTTTCCCAACCCATCTTCCCCTTTATGGCTGTTTCTTAGATATTTGGAGATAGAGTGCCATTGATACCAAGGTCCAGTGGAAGTGTATGAGGCTGGGGATTCACTGGTATTGTCTTGTTTGTCTTTCAACTTATGAAGGTGTTAATTTGGCCATTTGAATACCAGTTCTCTTCAGAATTATTTTTTTTTTATGTCATCTTTTGTCTGAGATGGGTCATTCTTGCTCAGATTTGTGAGCGGTCTAAGTCATTTGGACTTTGGACATGAATGGAGATGATCAGGATTTAGACCATGCAGAAGCATCAGGACTGTGCTGATGTTTTTCTTCATGATAGTAAAGATCAAAATTGCATAATATGATCCTCTCCTGAGCAAACATGTGAATCCATAATATGTAGTCTCTTCATCTGTGACAGAAGGTAACTCATAATGTTTAATAATTTTTGGTCTTTTAAGGATCCTTAAGAGATTTTTTTTCACTCAGGATGTTAGAAATATTTAAGGAGGCCCCGTGTGACTAAAAGTTGCAGATTTTATCCGTCTATTTCTCTCCAAGACAAATCATTACTGTGGTGCCGTTGATTTTATGTAGGAGGACAATAGACTTGAACAGAACTCTTTTCATTGGCCTGGTGCTCTGCAAGGCCTTTGAATGACAAGAGAGAGATTTGTTCACACATCATGGACAGCACTATTTTTCTGTCTCTAACATCAGTGGGAGAAGTTGCCTTCTTATTCCAATCATTTCTTGAAAACAGATGACGACTCCTTGTGTTGTCTGTATGTATCTTTTGGCCTTTAAACATCTTTTGGAAACCGGCTTGTAAACTTTTTGATACAGCTCGGCTTACCCAGTTCCAACCTTGGGACTTTCATGTATCTCCTGCTGCAGGTTTAAGTGCTATTCCTTTCATGTCATAAAGAAAGATTGTTAAGATGGCATCTATGTGTTCTTTATGCAGTCTATAAAGACCAACTCAGGCACATTTCTAATGCGTGAAGAAAACACTCAACTCATAGATTTCGGTTTTAAGATGTTGATAGGAAGAGACAGAAGAGAGTCTGTTGCTTGGAGTTTTTTCCTAGCAAAACTAGAGCTTCAAATGCAGAGTCCTCTGTGTATGAGTGTGAGTGAAAGGAGCTTCTCCTCTGTGTCCCATTGAAATTGGCTACAATCTCTTGATCTTTTAGGGATGCAATACAGTATTAGCCAGTCCATCGTTCTTTCTTCTGCTGTCCATTCTTTATGTTCTCCAGCGGTTCCCCCGACACATCCCATGTTTGCAGTCCTTTCTCTTTCCTAGCTTTCTGGAATGTCATATGGCCTTACTGAATTACCAAGAAAACAGGCTTTTCAATGCAGGCAACTCTGTCCTTGCTTATGAGTGTGTTTCTCATGGAGGTAGAAGGGCAATGCCTCAACTCCACAGATAGTAGAAGACTAAGCAGCAGTAAAAGGCACGGGAGTATGGCACATCTCACAAAACTATCTGCAAGTACACAGCTCAGCAACTTTTCTTATGACACCAAAAAATCCTTAGCTATAACAAATAGTTTTCCAAGCTGCACAGCATAATTACTTTACTTCTCAGTCTTCCTCTCCACTCCGCCCCCCAGCACATGATATGTTGTACTTGACACTTATCAGGGAGAAGATACTCAGCAAAGTCTCACATTTTTTCAGTTCAGAGTATTTAAGTTCTAAGCGATGTTCTTTAGAAAATTCTTATTGAAATAGAATATTATTTAAGTGCAGAGAAGTATGCAACATAGCCAATTTAGCATCTTAGCCAGAACATATGTTTTAAAGCCTCTGTGTAGAAAAAAAAGAGTGAAGCCGAGAAGGCGACAGAGCTGTTACAAACTGCAGTGCAAAGCAGTCAAAATAATTCTTATCACATGTGTACAAGAGAATGATGTTTAGATGTCATTCAGCCTACTTAAGATGTTTGACATGTTATTTGAAGCAAAAAACATCCCTAGCCAAAAAAATAATAGTTTCATAATCTCTGTTATAAAGAATTTAGCATTAATGTTGGGCTGGACTGAGACATTTTTTCCAGATAGCAACCCTAATGCAAGAGATCCCAAAGCACTTAAGAAACCAAGAGTATAATTCTGGAAAACATTTTCTCACTCAGAAGACTTTTCAGTAAATAAGAAAAGGGAAGACGTGAGAAAATCAAAATCTTCAGTAGCTGCTTCATGCACAATTAATTTATATCCTGTGCACTGCCAAGAGCAGAGACCTTGTGGAAAAACAGTGCATAAGTGTTTAATTGACAGCGTTGCCCAGAGTTAAGCTTGCATGGCATTTTGTTACATTCTAGCATTTCATGACTTGTGTGCCTGACTTTGTGACCATGGCAATCTTTTAATGTTATTGTGATTGTATCTATTTTTCTACCCCGCAATGGAAGTGGAATGCTCTGGAAAGCATCAACTCCCTATTTTACCTAAGGATAAACAGAATACGGATCTTGACCAGTCGTGCAACTACTGGTGGTCCAGCCAAGCAGTTAACTGTGTAAGGCCTGGCTCCTGATACTTGTTGGTTCCTTTGCTCTGTGCATGACCTCCAACAGAACTAAATCACATGCCAAGGAGCACAGATCCACGTGATGGAGCAGCAGTTTAGCTTTTTCACTTGTTCACGCTTAAGTAATGTTACTCTTTTTTTGATCTCTTTCTCGGCTAAAATGTGTGACATGTTAAAAATGAGTGAACTGATTCAAATCAATCCTAATTTTGTGGATTTTGTTTCAGTGATATACCCAGTTAAGATATTGACTAAATGTTAGTACACCACTTACAATTTTGTTCTAGTGCTGATGGTGGAAGCATATTTCAGCAGCAGGGTATTAGTGAGATTATTAATTGATATTTACATTTAATGAACTCACGAATAGTAGTGCATTAAAGGATAAATATGCATTAAAGATGATAAAAAAGAAATGGATGCCTGTGGAGTAATTAATTTAGCAGAAATTGTTGTTAGCAAGGCCATGTGCTAGCAAGGCCAATAGTGTCTTTTTCAAGAATTTGAGTTGTCCTGGAAACGTGGAGGTTTTGATTTTGTTTTCAGTAGTTTGGATTGTATCTACAATGATGTAGATCACATGAGAAATCCAGAGTTCCAAGGTTAATGTGCAGGGCTTTAGATAATATTTCAAAAAACCTTTCAGTACGATAGTGCCTTTTATTCTCAAGAAAAGCCAGGCTAAAAAAAATGCTATCAATCTGAGAAAATTCTTTACACGGTGACTATTTTCACTGCTGCCTGTGTAGTGACAGGAACATGGCACATATGAATCATTAATTGCTAGAATATGGATTGATTGGGGATCATTTCAGAGTTCAAGACAGGAGTAGTTTGTTGAGCAGTTTTCTGTGCTTTTTTTAAATATTTTTTTTTACTAGTCTGAAAACACAAATAAATGGTTAGCTTGTATATTTGAATTTGAGCCAAAAAAAATTTAGCCTGAGCAGATGCCAATTCTGAATTTTATAATCAAATATGTAATTCATAATTTTCACTGTTCGTGGTTTGCAGCATAAATAGGAGTAATTAAATCAAAATAGGAGTAATCAGAATGTTGTGCAACTTACCAAGGAGCCCACATATAAAGTTTGTTTTTCTATTACAAAATAGGGTTTTCAAATGTTTGTAGAAGCATGCATATTGAAAGGTTCGTATTTCTCTAGTAAATGCACAGAAGTAAACCAAAAAATATTCTAAGAGAAAAATGGTCAGCATTCTTTTGATTGTGCATTGCTGTCCTTAGGTGTGCTATAATTTTGTAGATCAAGGTATGTTAAGAGATGGGGGAGATTTTTTTCTCACAATTCTAGGCAGAAATTCTGTTAAGAACTTTGACTTCTCGTATTGTGCTATGAAATGACCCACACTAATCAACTATTAATATAATACATATTTTTATAAGGAATCTGAACCTACATTGCAAGAGAGACAATTTGGCTTTAAACAATATCTGCCTAGTGTTAGATGGGTAGATCTGATCTATTCTCCTATACTGTGTGGGGGGCCTGGACTTCAATTTGGTCCAGTGAATCATGCTATTTAGGCAAACCTCCTCTCCCAAACTCAATGGGATAAAATTCTGACTCTTAGCTCTGCTAATCCAACAAAAAAATAGATTTGCTAATGTTCATTTGGGTTTCCCATGGAACAGGTAAGTAACCATTCATGCTTCTGCACGGTAGCAAGTGATTGGGCAGCCTTCTGTGTGTGTTATATTGCATTTACTGCTCAGAAGTCAAAGAAAATTTTCACATTTCAAAATCAGTGTGTTTCTAGTAGTGATTTCAAGAAGTATGGAAAGAAGATCTAAGTAAGAGATATGTATTACCCATAGTTTACATACCCAGCAAAGTATGGATTAACAGGCTAAAAAAATTTGCTCATTTGGGTCATTTAAAGCAGTGTGTTTAATCCCTTGTGGAGGATTATATTAGTATCTTCTTTTAGGATTACATCTAATGTTCCCACCTTTGATTTAGTGAAATAATGAATAGCTGAATACAACTGCACTATGAAAGCAGGGCAGGAAGCAGTAACATGGATGATCTTGCTAATGTAATGAACAGAACAGTTATGAGACAGTCCCTACCTGCTGCTGCTGTTATTTACAGTAACATCCAGAGAAACAGAAGCTGTGATTTGTGCCTTCTTTTACAGAGCATTTTACAGACCTGCAATCTAGGTATGTAGTTAAGGAAAATGTTAGCAGATATAAAAGCAGTGTGTTCAGTTTGTTACTTCTCTAAAACCACTGCTATCTAAGTATATATTTTGGAAGTCTTCAGCCAACTTCCCTTCTTGTTTCCACATCCAAAGTGCATTTAGTTTAACCTGTCCCCTCTAAAGAAATAACCTGCTTGCTTAAGGACAAGGTTATCATTTTACCAGTCAAATGAAAATCGGTAGATGACTTCCCATTCTGGCCTTGGTCATGACACCTGACCTTTACTTGGTGAAATCTCAGTGAGCTAATAAATGTTATGGTCCCCCGCTTGCTACAGTAATAAATTTGCGCTCTCTCAGCTTCTGCCAAATCTCCCTTTTGTCCGTAGAGTTGATAGGTGTCCTAATGACCATAGAAAGAGTTGAGACAATGATATCAATGCTACTTGACCTTTCAGTCCTTTTTGCATCTATTTATCCTGGCAGGAGTTTAAAAATAGCACTTCCTAGTTGTCTTTGTTGATTGTTTCCAGTATAACCCAAAAGGCAGTGAATAGTAGATGTTTGTCTTAAGAGCACTGATGTATAAAGTCCACAACAATTCTGTCCTGTCACTGCTGCAACTTATTAGCCACAAACAGCTCTCAAGTGAAATGCTTAGTCTACCTCATTAAAATGTCTTGAGAAGGCTAGGAAGGGGTGTGTGTGTGTGTTCTTTCTATAGATGACTGGGTTAAAGAGAACACGTGCTGCCCTTTCAAGGTAGATAGAAAACCTGCTTCAGTAGAGGTTCTGAGACCACAGGCAATTAAAGGCAAGTAAAGGAAAAAAATCTGGTTTGACACGCCTCCATCCTGAGTGTTTGTCACTTATATGCATGCTATACAATGAAGAGAAGAGAGCCTCAGCTTGCCTAGACATAAAGAGCTTGTTGGAAATGGAAAACCACTATGTGTTTGGCTTCTAGGGGACAAGTAAAATAGTGCAGGAGATGTGTCTGCAAGAAGTAATAGCCACAATCTGGACAAAGTTGTTTCTGTCCAAGCACCTGAATATTAACAGGCTGGAAAGCAGGTATCACTCGTCATACATTGACTAATGCAATCACTTCACTATATTTGCTGCAGCTTGGATTCCAGGTTTCAGTAGGGCATGATGGTATTTTTTTTGATGTGTTATCTATTGCATAAAAATGAGAAGCAGAGTCTTTGACAAGTGCATTTGCAAAAGAGAGGATACAGCATTTTTGGACTAGAAAAGGAAAATGGTTATGTATACATTGATTCAAGCAGTTGAAATTTATGAGAGGGTTATTCAACTCTTTTTTTTCCTGTTGCATAGTGTGGAGATAAGACTTCATGGTATTTGAAACGCAGTACTCTTCAGTACAAAAGAGTAAGTACTCTTTGACAAAGCATGTAGTCATCTACTATTCAGTGCTACAGGACAAACTGAAATATGACTTTGGCGTGGGTGTTGTATTTGGGTTTATGGTTGGTTTTTTTTAATGGGAACACTTACATACTTTTTCTTGCTGGCAGTAAAGTACCAACATAAGATAGCATGCATCAGCAATATAGGTACCTGAATTGTATGCTGCCAGATATAAAAACTGCTCTTCTGAGAAAGGGACTTCTCCTTCCTACATGGATGTACATTTTTTTCATCATTGACCATACTGCTTATCCTTGGAATTAAGTTCCTTGTGTGAGTGGAGCATACCAAGTCAAATAACTAATGCAGTAGGAATTAGAGGTCAGTAGGTACCTTCTCCATCATCACAGGATGAAATCTTTGAAAAAGGCTTTGACAAATAAGTCCCTTGAAAGGCTGGGTAATAATGTGGAAGAAAAAGCAACTAAGCATCTTGCAAAGACATTTGATATTTCTAGTAAAGAACTCCACAGACTAGAAAGCTTGATTTTTTTTTTTTTTTTTATACTTCATGTACTTTTGAATTCTGTATTACTTCGTGATTCTCTATAGCTGCCTTCGACAAAAAGTACAGTATTGTTATAAAGTTTAAGAAGAATAATGTTTTGTTATAGTTTTTGTTTGCCATTTTGAGCTACTTTTATTTACTTATTTTTTAAAACACTAATGTGTGAATTCTGATCCATTAGAGAGAAAGTCTGCACTTGTAAATCAAAGACTATGATTAATAGCAGGTATTTTTCATCTTGAGTGGCAGGCACACTTAGGCATCAGGGAAACACAGTTTTCATCTTGAGGAATTGCACCTGTACTTGGAGTGCAGCACTTCTGCTCAACAGTGGACAGGTCTAGAAAAAAGATGCTCTAAATTCAAAGATGTCTTTATCACGAGCCAAAATTGTAGAAGCAAAACATAACACATAAATAATTCCTATTTATTCACCTGAAATGCCCAGCAATATGATGAGAATGGCTTTAGCAGAGAATTAAATGAAAATCCAGTCCTCAAAACTGCCACCACCACTTGTCTATGCTAACGTGACAAAAATGTGTAGATAAGAGTGCTCTCTTCCTGAAATGTTACTTTAAAATAGCTAAAGAACCCTTCTGGGCTGCTGGAGTCACCCCTCTGATGGGAAGTCCTGGGCTGACCTTCTGTCTTCCTGAAAACTGGGGGAGGAGTAAGGACAGAGAGCCAAGGGCTAGGGGCTGCCCTCCCTCAACGGGATTTAGTAACCCATTGGACAGAATCCCTCAAAGGGAGAGGGAAGCCAGCAAGGGTAATCTGCTCAAGAGAACAGTGGAAGACTAAGTCTTGCATTCTTCCTCTAAGAGAATGAAAAACTGTATGTTTGCAATCTGTAGTACCAAGACTCCCAAATGGTCATTGTATTTATTACATTTTTTTTAATTACATCTTACAAAGATTATAGGCAGATACCTGTTGCTGAAGTTGGTCATAAATTCAGTTGCTGGTATTAAATTAGGGTTAATTCTAAGGCTATATAGTGTATTTTCTTTATTTAAAGAGAACAACAAGTTGTCTTGCGGGCTTATTTTCTGGCATCAACTGTTACAAACCCCTGCAGGATTATTTCTGCTTATAGAGGATGTCCTGCATGACCTGGCAAAAGAAGGCAACTAATATAGTGCTAAACAAACTTATCAGTCAGCATACCCAGAGCCTGGCACTTTGAAAGCTGCAAGCGTGCTCAATATTACAGTGTCTTCTATCTTGACATACCTATTTTTAAAAAGATAAAGGCAAAAGAAAACCCCAAAACCCCAGAACCACCCCATTTTTTCTTTTACGGAGATGATGAATTTTGGAAAATAAAGTACATCAGATATAAGCGGCCACTGAAGGAAAGAAAAAACCCTAGAATTATTCACCTTATGTTTTCTATGCATCTTCGCCAAATATATATATATATATACACACACACCTGAATGGCATTCATTCAAAAGGAAGTTATTGCAGTACTGAAGTTGAATTTTTAGGAAAATTAATCTACATAACAGTGAAGGTGGTAAATCTGTTTAATGCTTTGCTTTGTTTCTGCATCACTGCCCATGTTCTGAGGTACAGGAAAGAGCATTTCCTCTGTAGAAAACAGAAAATGTAGACAGACTTGTAAACCTGTAAGCTTGTAGAAAGGGAAATTTGCCATATTGAAGTTAACAGCTCCATTGAAAAGAGCTTAAGAACAAGTGAAGTGCTAGAACAGTGCTTTCGTGAAAATAATGAACAAAGAAGTCAAGGTAAATAATATTAAAGTAATGCTGATCCTCTGAGCATGATGTGATTGATATTTCAGAGACTGGCTGCTGTGTCAGAAAGTCATCTGCTTCACCGTGTTGCCATGGAGGAAGGGCATGGACAGAATACAATTGAAAAAAAAACATTTCTGTTGACTTCCAGTGGTGTGAAACTATAGCAGCTTTGAAACACAATGCCGAGTACGGGTCATATTTATCTCTTCCACGTGCTGCCTTCTCACTGTGGCAATGAGCAGAGGCCTAGAAAAAGAAAACAGCAGCAGCTAAGCTCCTAAGAGGCACATGGAGAGGCACTTTGAAGGCCTCCTCTTCTTACAGAGAACCTGTTGCTGGGCTTGTAGCTTCATCTTCTTCACACAGACCTAGAGGATTTGCAGCATTTCAAAGTCCAGCCTTATGCTGCCCCATGAAAACGCTGCTTCTGTGAGCACAGCAGTTTTTCAAACTACCGTTTCAATCTTTCTAATGTTTTTGAATATATAACCTGAAATGAATGTCTCATATGATTTAATTAAGTTCAGAATATAGTTCACCCTCAGTTGTCAGCATCCTCTTTTCTCCTACTTTGTAAGTAACAGGGAAAAAAAAGTAATTTTGACAGTTAAGAGTACCCTTAGCTTTTTCTGTAACAGATTTCAGTTTCCAGAGTGTAAAGAACAGATGCTCCTGTTGACTTGTGCTTTGAATTCTGTGTGTTGGGGGAGAGGAGAAGGAGAGGTACTCTGGCATTTTCCTAAAAACACTTTCAGAGTTCATCCTGTACCAGTTTTCCCTGCTCCTGCAGGTTTCAGTACCACTGAGGGGTCCCATCCATGAGTTACCTCAGGTTTTTTTCGCTGTGTTTGACATATGTTGTTTGCTTATTAACAGTAATTAAATATAAATGATGAAAATAAGCTAGGAATAGGCAAGTGTCCTACCAGAAATCAATGAAGAAATTAAACTTTTTCCTTTTTCTTCTTTTGTGAGAACAATAACACCTGGCTTTCACATGGCTCCTTCAACCAGGGATCTTAAAGCTTGTCAAGTACAAATGTTTCCTTTCAGACATGGAGCAACTGAAGGACAGACACACAGCCAAAATATTTTCCACAGAGTAGAAGAAAAGTTCTAAGAACCTGTAGCCACTAATTCATCTGCCCACGCCCCCCCCTCCCCACCCCCCAAGACATTGAGACATTGGATGGTGCTTAGGAACCTGAAGTTTTTGGAGAAGTATGGAACACACAAGCATAGATAGTAAATCTGCTTTTTCCCTTGGATATACTCCTTCCATGTTCTGGAAGGATCTCTGGCTGCCTTTGGGATGGCCTGCAGACTTGCTTTACTCTTCTGGATCTCTACTGAGATTATTAGAATGCCAGCACTAATTGTGATAGATTTTTGTTTGTGATCTGGATACCTGCCTGTTAGGAAATTAATTGGAACAACTTGGTCTTTTAGGGATTAAGCTGAGGGAGAAAAACAATCTGTCAGCTTCAATCAATGCTTAATTCATATTTTTGCATTGTGCAAGAATTAATTTTTTTAAGTCCAGATTCTGAATTCACTGAGAATAACATTTGTGGTTTTCAATGGCAGTTTTGCAAGAGCAAAGGCTGTATTTCTGCATATCACAAACAGGGAAATGTGAGTGCAGGATAATGGAATATTTAAGAGAAGGCTACTTCTAGAATGTTTCTCTTAATGTTTTCCTGGAGAGAAAACAGTTTGTGTGAGGCTTGACAGACCTGAAATCCAAGGGCCTACAAGCCATCCTTTAAGGGCAACACTATGTCTTGTACTTTATGCTTGGTTTTGTGTGGGGTTTTTTTTAATCTAGAGACTAGCTTACCTTCTGGAAAACACCTGTTTTTGCAGTTTTGCCACACTGTTTGCTTTTAACTAAGAAAATGTTAAGTAGGAGTTTGAATATTCTCTTATCCTTCTTTTTTTTTTTTGTCCCTGGTTTTGCTTTTTTCTTTGCTTCTATGTATGAGAGTGTGCATTTGGAGCAGGGGTTGATTTAGCAAGCATTTCACAGATCATCTTCTGTTGTTTTATGAGCTACCAGAAGTCCATGAACTATGGGCTGAAAAAAAATTTAATGCACTGGGCTGAAGCCCTCTCCATGTTTTACCATGCAAAGCAGCAGGACAAAATTTTGGCCTAACGTTCAAAACTGGAGAGAAATAGAGGGAGAGCTTTGGCTGACCATATCTGTTAGTGTGTCATGAGTCCTGATTTTTTGGCTAGTGGGTAAGGCCAGCTCATTCCCTGCACAACTAGAGGATTTGCTGCAGCGGCTGACGTGTCTTGTGCATAGGCTGAGGTGCCCACTGGAAGGTATACACACTGTTCTGTATGTCCTCGTGGCCATATTTCCCTATGTCATAGGCACCCTTTGATCCATAAGTAGGGAGCAGTTTTATAACTAAGTTTTGAACTCACAGACCTGGTTATTTGCTTGTTAAGGGTATTCATTTTCTTTCTCTCTTCCTTTAAAGCATTCTAGATACTGTTGCAGCTCTCTGGAATTTTAATTACTTTCTTCATGAGATGGTCACTTTTGCCAAATCACTAAGATTCAGAAAATGTTCTTAGGGTTTGAGATACTCAGAGTCCCTGGAATTGCTACTACAATGTGCACCTTTATTGTACTATTTTTCAAACTATACACGCTTTTATGAATTTCCAGGAGAGTGATTTCTGTTGAAGATCTAATTTCAGTGCTCAGAAGGGATGATGGTTTCTCACTGTGGAACTGGGAGATCAGACAGGAAGGAGATCACAGTGTTGATGACAGCTAAAGTAAAAGCAAAACAGATGCTTAGGGAAAGGGTCAGGGGAAATAGCCAGTGTTCAGGAGCTTTCAAGTCTAAGGAAAACCTCGGCAGGGGAAACCTGAGGATCAGAATGGTGAAAGTAGGACAGATGGTCTTCCTTGTTAAAACCCTGGGAAGCTGTAAGTTTCCTGGCATCTGTGCTCTAGTAATTATTCTTTTCTATGCCTAGCAGTGTGTAATGCTTCCCTGCTCCATAACGGGAAATCACCATCCATCTTAGATGTAGTAGCCCTCCAGTAGAGGGCTTGTTTGGAAAAAACAGCCCTTTCCACTGGTCATGCTCTTGAAAATCACAGAATCACAGAATTGTCTGGGTTGGAAAAGATCTTGAAGACCATCCAGTCCAACCATCAACCCAACATTAACAGTTCCCAACTACACCAATCATAAAGATAGCCATGTGGATGAATAGTCCATGGAGTAGAAGCTTAGGAAGTTGTCAAGTACACTCACATAGTGTGTCATCTTTTCTGGTTATATAGAGTCAACCCTTGCTGCTCCTATGTTTTATATTCTGTAAGTGAATTAGGAAGTTATGGGTTATTTTAAATCTATATGTAACTTCTTTCAGTGCTATCGTTTATCTGAGATGGAATTGACTAAAATATATTTAGACTACAGATCCTGGCTTATTGAACCTTAGACTGATTAGGTCACTAAGAATAGCTGCTTGAAGTATAGTGTTTTCTCTTTTTTAATGTCTTTCTACATAGACAATATCTAAATCAATAACTGAATATCAGATAAAGTATCAGTGGCAGGAAGACAGAGTGTATTAATATGAATGCGGTCATGTATAATTATTACAGCACAATCAAGGTAAATATCACAGGTTTATTGTCTCTTACTTTTTTTTTACAGTACACAAATTCTGTTTTCAGTTTTGCCTGGTAAGATATCATATGAGGACTAATCATTTTCCTGTAACCATCAGATCCTTTCAGCAAGTATCTGTAACTTAATCATACCTTGATGGCTTTTAGACATATTAACAGTCAGCATGACCCACAAAAACTGATTTGATCTGATGGCCTAAAAAATAATTGAAATAAAAGAGTATATTTATGAATTGACAGAATGAAAGTTCAATGTGAAGTTCAATGTAAGTCTGTCCATTTTCTGGAGGAAACTCCTTATGAAGGGTAATACTTCCTGCCACACCCACCCTGCCAACTCTCTGTTCAGATACTTACTGCAAACCTGACTCTCTGCTTATCATTCTCTTTGGAAAGATTCCTCACCCTCCAAAATTCAATTTTTGTATCTGGTTTACAAGTCTGGGCCCTATTGACTTCTAAAGCTCTGGAATAGGCCCTGAGTGGCTTTGTCTGCTTCTGAAGAACTTGGCTGAAAATGAAAATCTTCATTATATTATTAGGATTAAGCATGGATCTAATTCTCTCCATCTATGCCTAAACTAAAGAGCATCTTTAAAGTTCTGGTTATTCTTATGCAGAGAAGGGATTCAGCTGCTGAACGTCGTCCCCCAAGCTCTCTACTTTGAGAATCTGCAGAGAAGGGGGGGGGGGCAGCAGTGGACATCCCCAGATGGCTCTGCACCAGGGTCAGCCCTTGCCTGTCAATATGGTGCTCTTGGGCACTCTCTGTTGGGTTGCTAGAAGTCCATTCTTATCAGATTTATCTTCCTGACCTCATACCTATTTCAACTTCCTCTTTCTGCTGATATTCTGGGAAACCTAAAGAGGCAGTTTCCTGAATATTGCAGTAGGTGCAGGGAGAGCTGTACCATACTCCCCATTTCTCCACCACACAGATGAAACCAAAGCTTTACTTGTTCTTTCGGCTCTGCTTACAAATTAGGGTTGGACATGAGAGAATAGTTAGTAACTGGTAACTGCTTCTTCCCCCTGCTGCCTCCAATCTGTGATTACAGTGTCATTTTGGAAGGAGAATATTTTCTGCTTCTTCTGAAAACTCCCTCTAGTTGTATAATTCACAAAATGACAACCTTTTTCCGAAGCCATTTGAGGCTTTTGAGCTTATGAGAGCCATGTTCTTCTTAAAATTCCAGGGTTTGATGTTATATTATTGCCACTGAACTCTGGTGAACACCATGAATTTTAGGTTGTCATTTCTCTAATAACTAAGAAAGCACATAGAATTTTGTGCGTAAGAGATTTACTTAAGAATAGGTTATTGTGGCTAAAAAAAGTCACATCATAATAGTCCAGCTCTAGCAGCTAATGAATGTTGCAATACCTGTGAAATACTATCTCACACTACTGATGTTTGCTATGTCTTATTATTTGTATTGCAAGTGTGACAAAAGGATTGCAAATTATCTTGGATTTTTATTGGTGCAGGTATTATTTATGAAGGTAGAAAAGTTACTGCCTTGTAAACTCTGCAAATCTACTGGACAAGAAAGAAATGAAAGATTGTTAATTTTGATGAAGTAAGGAAAATTAAAGAACTACCTGTAGGTTGCATAAGAACTGAATTACAATGTGCCAGGCTAATCCAGGTTTGAGTAGTTTCAGGTGCTTTCACATCTAATATTCTCGCGTACTAGGGTGGAAAAATGCTTTTTAAAGTGTACTTAGTGTTGTTAGGTGGCTGGGTTTCCTAAAGAAATGAGAATTTGCAGTCCTGCTGTTTTAGTAGTTTTTGAGCTTATTGGCCAATTTCAGTCCAGTTTTGACAGGAGGCTGGCAGTCTTAGAAAGCATAAGATTTCATTAAAATATTCATTCTATTGAGTAAAATGAAGGTGCAGAATGACATTCTGTGGTGTTAGACCTTGGTGAATCAAGGGAGGAAAAATTACTACTATTTCAGGAAAAGCTTTACACATGAGCAGGTAATCTGTGGGAAGCCAGACTCATCTTTACAAGAAATGACTTGTTTTTATGGAGAGGCTGTAGTTGTTTGGTGCTGCTTGAACTGGACTTCTCACTTTATTAAACTTGTATTTGAAAAAACTCAAGGATGTATTGTTTGACTGTGATGGCTGAGAAGGAAACTCAGGTCAGGCATGAGATGAGCCCCATACTCTGCTTCCCCATATTTACTCCGTGAGACTGTGCTGGGGCTACTGCAGTGGAGCAGCTCCTTCCCAAGGACACCCTGGCAGAGGGAGGGGAGAGCACAGAGGAGGTCCTTGCTCAGCCCCAAGTAGGGAGTTTCAATATTCACTGTGTCATTCAGTGTAACCTGTGCCTTCAAGGGTCTCATTTTAAAGAAACATCTAGGGTAATGTATTTTCTAAACCCCAACAGCAAGGACTTAGTGTTAGGAAAAAGGACTTTGAGAAGTATTGGTGACAAAATCTGAGTGGCTGTTATATCTTAACTTATATTTTCAAAGTTGTCTTTTAAGGAGGGGAAAATTAGGTGCGTCAGAGAACTCAGAACTGTATTTTCAGAATCTCCCAAATTGGAGGGAACCAACCACCACTGTAGCTATCATGGTTTGACGGCATCCCCTTAAAATAACTTTATTGTTCTCCCCAAATGATTAGCCACCTTCCTCACTGAATATGAAACTTTTTTTTCTTTTCTGACATTTCTAACACATAACAGTGGGGATTTAGACTTCCGGGTTCCAGCCGCTGTGATAAGAATCAAGCAGTAAAATTGCTGCTTGCTTTGAAACTGTGCTTTGTGTATTCTGTTATACCAGTGTCAGATCTGTGCTCAGATACTCTGCCACTATCACCCCCTTCACCACAGTCAAACACAGAGATGTATCAAGATCTGGACAACAGATCTGTTAGCAGTACAGAGGTTTCCATTTATTTGTCAAGTTGTTCTTTATTTCTTACCATGAAAGTAATGATTGACCGAAACAGGTCTTTTTTCCATGTGAAAGATAACAGGACATTTGCAATTTAACCTGGTAAACAACTGTGTGTGTGGCGGAAGCAATTCCAAGAAGGTCTGTGTGATCAGAGGATGGTTCAGAACTGATGTGAGAGTGTGCCAATTCCTTTACAGAGAGGGTCAGAAAGGAAATTCTTGGACTTCTTCCCCTCAGATTAGCACACACCCATCTCTGTTCCCTTTCAGTGCAGGAGGTTTACAGAGCAGAGAAAAATGGAGGTGTGGAGAGCTTAGTCTGGTAACAGAATCAAGAACAGCATCTAGCTGTCTTGAACATTGTACTGACCCTTAAATTAAGACATTGATTCAGCGTGATTTTAGCAATGTGTCACTGCAACTGTTGAAGTTTGAGTTGAACACACACACACACATTCTCCTGTGTGACACCTGGATTGGGGTGGCTTTTTCCTACAAGTTGCTTGCATAGTCTATAAGTTTGGAAGCACTGCTATAGTGATATAGTGATCACTATAGTGATATAGTGCCCCCGTTTGGGCCATAGTTAAGTTTTATTCAGTATTTAAAGTTCTCTTTCTGCCATGGGTCTGCAGAACAAACAATCATTGCTGACCAGTTGCTTGTTCATGTTCGTAACAGCTGTCCTACTGCTTTTAGAAAGTGAAGAATTGCACATCATGCAAAATACCCTTCTCTCTTTGCCCTTGACTCTTCAATATGAGAAGTCTTTTGAATGCTTTACTGACGCTTCCATGACTTGACTAGTTCTAAAGCATTTGATTCCTTAAGCGCCCTCCTTGCAAAATGGATATTCACAGCAGCAGTACATGAAATGACAGTGTGTGTGGAAATCTGGTGGGGAGCCAGAACCATATCCATCAACAGGTGTTTGGAAAGTCTCTCTGGTTATGGCTAAAAGTCTTGCAAAAGTTCTCTAAGGCAGAAGATAAAAAATGTATAACTCCCTAGCAGAAGTATCTTTTATTGCCCTCTCCCCTGTACCTTTCTAGGCAGAAATGTGGAAGGAACTACTATGTAACAGCTTCCATTCACCGATTGAACCTAAAGGAGAAACTAGAGCTAGCAAAAATTTGGCTAAGTTAGCTGCACTGGGGATGGACTTATGGACACAGACAGCTTAGGAGGAAGGAATAAACCACATGCGCAAACTGTTCTTGGGAACTTCTACCTTGAAGTGATGATCCTAGCACAATGGCCAATCTTTTCAGTAGCAATAACTGTGAATCTCCCTGACTGCATTAGAGCTGGGTCTGACTTCGATCAAGTGTTTACAGAGTGCTTAGCTCATCTTAAAATGATGTTGCTAGGTGCTACTGTGATTAGAATAAATACTGTATTGAAAACTGAATAGACAAGGAGTTGTAACTATGGTGCGATTAATTGAGATGGATTAAACTATTCCCACAGGTTTATCGGCTTATGCTCAATGAGATAGAAATGAATGTAATTAGCTAAACATCATGAATGAAGAAACTTTTCTTCTGAGTGAGCAATATGCTCTTCTGAGAGCAATTATGACTTAGTTCTGCAAGACACCAAATAAACATAGCTTTGAGACCACTGGTGATGTTTAAGACTTTGAAGGACTGAACCCTTTGTATTCAGAACATTGTCAAAGACTTAGAGTTAGCCCATGAGAAAAGTCAGTTTGTCCTGTTGTTCTTTCACTACTTTTACCATAGATATGTACATGAGACACTTCTATGAAAGGATTAAATCAAATACTTAAGAGGCTAATTCTCTCAGCTTTACTGAGGTAGTCAACTTGATTTATTGTTCTTGGCGTATACAGATAGCAATTCTCACCAGAGATAACTTATTCTCTCAACAGGTAGTCACATAATTAAGCTGGATTTTTACTGCAATTAGGTACTCCGTATAAAGCATCAAGCTTTTCCTGTTTGTTGGGAATCATTCATGTTTTAAACTAGTGTATGAGGGCAGTAAAGGTATTTGAGGGCGAGAGGGAAAATGGCTTAAGAGTGGTGGAGAGAAGTTTTATTCCTTGGAGCACCTGACCTCTGTGCATGGGCAGTCCTGGTTCTTTGACTTGTCACACTGAAGTCTGAATGTTGGTTCCCTTAAAACCTCACCCTTGTCTTCCCTCTGCTAAGATGGTGCACCCATTGCACAGATAAAATCATGTTGCACTATATGTTCCCTTGCATTATTACCCCTTTAAGAGTTACGGTGGTGAGTGACTGTTTGCACTTATAGTACCCAATGAGGGAATTTACTAAGGACAGAATCAGTGCCTATTGTGTTATGTGCTATGTATTTGTATAAATAACCCCTTAGTGCACTGTGAAGACTTCATGGAAAAGCTCTCAAGACAAGTCAGGTAATCTGGGGAAAGAAGAGAAATCTTCACCTGCAAGAAGTGTCTCTGACTGAATGAAATTATGGAAAACAGGCCTGGGCCACTTTAGGCATGTTGCAGCCTAAGACAGTTGACCAACAGTACACTGGTATACGTTGAGTAGCTTCCTGAAATTCTGTGTTCACATCCAAACAAATAGTTCACACTGTCTTGCTTTAAAAATACAGATGGTGTTTTCATATGCCTCTTTCCAACACTGCACCTCTTAAAACCTTACCTGAAGATGCTTGTTTTTCTGGAGAGATGGAGAAACATTTTATAGGCATGTGGCTGGGTTGCTTCTGAACTGATGATGTTAATGGCACAGAGGAGTGTTAATGGCTCTTCAAAGCTTCAGGAGAGGGAAGGTTTCCCTGAGAAAATGTGTACATGGGCCTATTATGTCTGACCTGGTTGTCCTGGATCTGCTTTTTGGCCAATGCAGAGAAATGGGCACTTGTAGTTGAAATTCATCTCATCTGGGAAAAAAGGTAGTCTGAAATGGGTCACATAATTGGGCCCTGAAGCACTTATTTCTCACTGTTGATTATGAAGAGAGTCTAAGGTGACAGGCTCGGCTGCTGACATCTTTGCTGTAAATTTCTAAAGTTAAGTGAAATAAATCAGCCTTGGAAATAAATGGAAAATGATGGTCATAAACATCATTTTGTTCCTGTTCTTGACTCTTTGGACTTTTAAAACAACTAGGCTGTTTTACGGACTTCCCTCCACCCCAAAGTATCCACCTAACACTAGCCAGAAGATTAAAACGAAGCAAGCTCTGATAACAATGAGTATTTCCACTGAATTCTCTGACTTTGTATCTTTCTTACAGTCTGTTAGTTTTTTTTATTGTAGCAGGGTTTTTTTGGTTGATTGGTTTATTTGTTTGAACAAATTAATTCTCTTGAGTCCTGGAAACGTTTTAGAATTAAATGGATTTGGAGGTGATGGTTTTGCCTCTGTGGTCAGTGGGTGCTAGCATAACCTTTGCCTGTCCTGGAGGCTGGGGACCAGGAAGTATCAAACCATCCTGGGCACAGCCAAAACATTGGGTGCCAAAGTATGGACCTGTGTCTGGCATTCAAGGCTCTGAGATCCGAATGAACCTGCCACAGTCCTGTGGGTTGTCAGGTCTCTAATGGGCTGAACTCACAGTGCACCTTATCCCCTGCTGAGCTCTGCGCTCAGCTGCTTTTATTTTGTAGTCTTACCAGGAAAAATGTGTATCACTGAGAGAGAACTTTTGATCTGCAAGCAGATGTGCACGCATGTGCACATGCGCACACACAAAATGGGACTGCAGAAGGCTTGTCTTACTGAGAGACCAAGATAGTTGCTTGCTAGGTCTTGTTATTTTTGGGGGGTGTTTTTTTTCTAGGAGGAAAATGGGGAAAAAAATTGCAAAAGTGGTAGTGCAGTAAATGTAATCACGAGGGGGATGTAACTCCGTAGTGCTGTGCCTGTTTTCTGAACGTGACCCTGTGAAGAAACCCCGTGTGTCCCTGGAGCATTTTGCAGTGTTTTGCTGGCTGCCTGTTTAGGGTTGCCACCTGCTGGTAAAAGTACCGCATAGTTTGCTTTTCCATCCTGGAAGGAGACAAAGGTACAAATGAGCTGCAAAACTACAGATGAGTATTTTTTTCTGATTAAATTATTTATTTTTTTAATTGGAATTTGAGTGTGGCCATAACTATTATTTTTCTCAAATATAACTTATGTGGTTTTACTGCTCTTTGTTTTTTGGAGAGTATGCAAATCGCCAAAGAGTCAAAGAGCAACGCTTAAATTTAGTAATTTGCCAAGGTCCAGTTCCCATTTTTTGCAGTGTTTTTTAACCACTGCAACAGTAGTTTTTTCAAAGGGACCTAATTCAATCCCATTAAAACTCAGGTGTTTCAAACTGCCTGTAGCAACTTTGGAGAGCACATCCTGAAATGCATTTCAAATGCTGGTCAGGACAAAAAAAAAAAGCATTTTTGTGCTGAGAGTTGAAGTCAGTATGCAAAGATGACACCGTATATTGCACAGCCTTTATTTTGTACAAGGAAAATGCCTTTCTTATTCATTTTCCAATTTTTTAGTGTAACATTCTCCAGAGTTGGAGTGCTAAGGGTCTGAGTTTAATTGATATCCCTAATCAGCAAAACAAGAGTGTGACTGAGATAGGCAAGGAGGTAGGTACTCTGGATTTCCTCCTGGAATTAAGTGCGACTGCCTAATGGCCCATGTTGTTTCCGTCTCAAGCTCAAACACACAACTTGTGGTGGTTTGCAAGTTGTCATATAAATAGTGCTATAGTAGTAACTGCCCATGCACATGTTCCTGCTCTGTCAGCTTCCTCTGCATACGCAACCTCTGCTAGCTTGAAGATCTTATGCACCACACAGCATTAAAAGCTTGCACCTCCGCTGTTTCAATTCAGACATGTATAGTAAACGTGCCAGGGGGGTGAGGGGATGTTCTTTGCTCAGAAAGGTGTAAGGATGCCATGGGAAATGTTGCTTGTGTGTGCTACAGCTCTGTGCTGACTACTGCCAGTCAACATGGACCTGCTGGCTAAAGCAGGTCACCTTTGACAAACAGGCGACTGGGAGCCCTGGGGAGGGGGTAGCGGTGATGATGGAGTTTGATGGCCCTTTGCTAGCCCCCAGCAAGAGGGGATGTGCGTAGGAGAGGGGGCCTTGAGGATCGTACTGCTATATAAGGGATTACTTGTAATTCCCAGCTTACTGTTGCCAGCCTGTTTCAGGAACTAACCTCACTGTCTTATGCTTAACACACACTTTCATACAGTACAATAATTATCAGCTATCTCCTGGCAATTAATAATTTAAACCCCTGTAGAGTGTGTGCCATTTGCTGCTAGCGCAGTGATTTGATGACTTGTGAAGCTGGAGCTGGGTATGGGCGAGGTTTGAGACCTCCCGTGGCAACCGCAGGAAGGGGAGAACACTTCAAATGACTCATGTGAGGACCTGCAGGTCATATGCTTGAAGGGGAGTTGCCATAGCTGGGTGGTTTTATTGAAGGCCATGAACTCTGTGCTGTCTGGTCCTGCTCCACACTATTGTACATGCCTGTCATTTGCCCCTAAAATTAATTTTCAAGTGGATTTAGCTGGATCTGTGCATATGGGTTCATGGGGTAGTTCTGCAAGGTGACCTGCTTTCCCTCCTCTCGTCTCCATGTTGGGTGTAGGAAGGGCACACATGGGGTTCCCTCTGCCTCTTTTTTTTCTTTTTTTTCTTTTTTTTTTTTTCTTTTTTGGCCCTCCCTCCTGTTTGTGAAAGGGTTGTTTTCCAGTTCTGTCTCCACCTCCCCTGTTGAGGTGTGTGGAGGTGTGTGGGGACTGGAGATGGGGCAGGTGACTCCCTGGCCTTTAGCTTGCTTTCTTTCAAGGAATTATAATATATGTCTATTCACTTTCCTGATGAAAAATGAGTAGAGTTACAGCTAGGGTTGCCTGTTGTTAAGGCTGCCAGTGCTTTGATTGTGTGTTGCTAGCAGTTATTTATAGCTGTTAGGCTTTGACAATGCAGGATGAAATTTTTCATGCTTAGTGAGAGTCTCAGATGAATTTTTATGGATAGTTTCACCAATTCCACTTTTTATGAGAGAAAACCAAGGGAGATTACTTGGATCATGTTTTAAAAAAACCCACCAAAACAAACAAAGTCTGTTGAATTATGTCTATTTCTTCCCCACGCTTAAAATTTGGCATATGAAGAGATGTGCTTTAACATCCCTTTGAAAATTGGCCTGTGCTTGGTCAATGAAGTAGCACTGAAAAACTGGAACTTGTTCCAAAACAGCAAAGTATTTCTGGAGGTTAAGAGGATGCAATAATGAACATGTATGAATCTTCCCTCTTGAAGATGATGATGAGTAGTAATGATAAGCTGGAGGTATGGGGATAAATATGAGATAGGGGCAGACTAGAGAAGACAGGACAAAAAGAGGTCAAACATCTAAAGAATCAGCAGTGAAGACCATGTGTGTTTATGCCACCAAAGCCTTCTCCAGGATATATTTATTTTGAAGAGATTAGACGAAAGCATCCCTAATTTTGAGATATCTACATTTTGAGTATTGACTTTGCAGATAGGGTGTGCGTCTAGGCTAGAGCAGATAATTGTTTTGATTTACTTGTAACCAGTAGGTCTGTGGTAAACAATAGAAGTTGACCTATTACCATATCAGAAAAGTTATTCTGAAGATAGGATTTACAAGTTTTTCTTAAATACTTTTGCTCTTTTACAATACAATCAATACCACCAAGATTACCAGAAGAAAATGCAGGTGCATATGAGGAACTGTGCACAGCTCCAGCAGAGCTGGAGGTCAGAGGCTGTATGTTAACATGACTGTATCATGTTATAGTAGTGTTTATCACAGTGGCTGGTGCTTTAGCAGAGACCATAGGCCCATTACATGCCTCATTGCTTTGCAACTAAGGAACATGTACGACTACAAAATGTTTTGGTTCTGGCATATGGCCTTGACTTTGGATAGACACTGAATATGCTGTCTGATCAAGGAGGAAGGGAATTGAAAGGAAGGAAGGAAAAAGGAAGACCTTGCTGCTGGCCACAGGAGAACGTTGTGCACTCACACCTGTATTTTAAGTGTCCATGAGGAGGCAAATCTCTCTATCCTTCACTGAATGCAGATGAGGTACTTCTGAAAGCAGTCTAATAGCTACCTCTGAAAGCCTAAAGCTTTCAAAAGTTACACCTTGGTGCTCCCAAAGAACTGTAGCTCAACAGTGACTTACAGTCATGCTCAGACTCCAGCCCCAGGCCTCTAAGCTCTGAATATAAATGGTCCAGTTTTAAAGGCTACAGTGCAATGAATGAGACTGCTGACACCAGAAAGGTGATGCTCTCAGAAGCTCGCTCGTGGCTCTGTGGCTGTCCTTGGAGTGCATTGGAACAGCTACTAATTTCTTAACTTTCAGAGCAAATCAACTGCTCCAGGCGTGGGTATTACATATGCTCCTGGCTTGATAGGTAGGAGAAAAGACATACTCATTTTATCTTAAATAACAACTTACTTGAATTTAAAATCAAAGCTTTTTACCCTAAAAGCAGAAAAATGAGCAGAGACCATACATTACTTGTGTAGAATGGCAAAGCCTACTGTGGTGAGTGGCACCACACAAGAGCAGCAGTGGCGTGGTTTAGTCTTACTCAGTAGTGACGTGTAATTTAATGCATGTCTCTGCTGTCAGTGGTGAGGTCCAAATCAGGAGCTGCCCCTGGTGAAGCAGGTGAACTTGAGCTATGTCAGCAAACCTCTTCACTGGTGCCAGTAGTTTGTAGCTCTACTTTCGAAGAAGTGGATCCACATAATGTGAGAGAGGTATTCAGACAGACTAGCCTAAGTATGTGTGATGTTGGGAAAGAAAAGGTGTGGGACACCTATTAAAGCAAGAGGTCAAGAGTTGTGTGATCTGAGTTTCAATTTCTGACTACCACTAGTTTTTTTTGTGAATCCTGACCTAAATTCTATAGACAAGCTTACAACAAATCTTGGGTACCAGTTCCTCAAATTGTGGGGTCAGTAGGTGCTGGCACAGCACAAAGAATTTGTTGCTTCTGCCTGAAGTATTAAGCTGACATGAACTTAAAAGAGAAGACAGAGACTGACCTGTAAGTAAGTTTTATGGTATCTGATTGAGCTTGAGCACTGAAACTTTGCCAAATTATTTTATTACCTGTTGTTCTAAACTGAAAAGAGTAATGGTGAAAATGTACACCTGAAATCTCTGTGGGGCAATTTTTTTGACCCTCTATAGAAAAACTAGATGAAGCCTACATAGAATTGAACATTGGATTAATTTATCCACTGTGCTTTAGTTTGAATATAGATATGAAATGCCTGCTGAAACAAATAAATCTTCCTTTTGATTTCTGATGTGCCAAAAATTCAAGCCAATGCTATGGATTGGCTTGAATGTAGAGATTAATGTGTGTGTGCCTGTGCGCATGAGCCCACAAGTTTTCATAATTGGTGTCTTTGTAACATTCAATTCATTTTTATGCTAATTTTTTTCTATAGAAAAGATTCAGTGTGTTGTAAAATCTGGCATTCAAGGCATACTGAATCCTGCCAGCTACTTCTTTTTATGAAAGGCGAATCGCAAATCAGTTTTATTGCTCTTTTATTTTTCAATTACTAAGAAAAAATATCTAAACAATTATTTTTTATTAATGTTTCAGTTTACTTCATTTAACCCTAATTCCCAAGTTTTTTCCTAGGTATATGATATGATGGTTTATCAGTTACATGTGGCCACATGTCCGTACTCTCTCTAAGGAGATCTTGATACTCCAGTATCTGAGCATTCAGCTGGCTGGCCAGGGGAAGTGGTGTGTGGGATCTGGCTAGCCAGCTGGGGGGAGTGGTCTAGGGCTCTGCTGGCGAGCTGGAGTAAATAGGGCTTTGGTCAGCCAGCCATGGCAAGTGATGTAGGGCTCTGGCTGATGTTCTTTTGTCAGTATGACTGCTCCAGCCAAAGACCTGAGCTGGTAGAAAGTATCATATTGTTTCTAGTTTGTTACTCCAATATATTTTGAAAATAGCATGAGCTGTGACAGAAAAATGACTTTTTTTTTTGAGCCAGTAAATGTCATATCCTTTGTTCAGATGATGGTTGGTTTAGATATACCAGAAGAACTTTCTAATGAATTTGAGTTTATGAGTGTCCCCCAAATTGGGAAAAGATTCACTTTCACATCTGTAGGGGTTACTGTGGTGGGGAAACTGGGAAACTGTTAATTAAATGCTGCCTACAATTCTAGTTTTGTTCTAAATTTCACAGTGTGACTGGTTTAACTAATGTAGTTACATCAGTACAACTTTTTCCTTTAGGCTAAAATTAGCCTTTTTACTGGCCAAGTGACACATTTGGGAGAGAAAAATAATTACTCCAAAAATAATTTGCATACCCTGTTTATCTCTTCTTTTTTTAATGCCAACAGACTCTTGTGTTCATGAGTGAGTGCATAGGCAGTGACATCTTAGCCTCCCAGTGAAATGACGTGAGCGCTGCCTCAGTGCCACGTGCACTTCCCTGGAACACAAGGCTGATGTACTGTTTGAAATTTTCAGTGATACAGAAGCCGAACCAGAGTGATACAGAGACTTACAAGTGTACCTGAGTATCACACAGTGATACTAAAATGCCTGGTGTGTGAGCATATCTCACTAGCTGTTCTTATCACACCTTGCAGGTTTCTCAGTTGGGGTGAGGCAGAAAGAACAGGCTGTTGGCTGGGGTCTGTCCCAGTGCCATGGGTTACAGGCTCCCATACATGCTTTGTGAAAAGAGACCCTTTGGTTGTAGAATCCTCAGAGAAAATAAAGAAGGTAACCTTTAAGTTTTAGAGGTCAGCTTCTGATAATAATGTACTTAGAGGATGTTACAAAAATAAAGGTCAATAAAGCTAACACAGTACAGCAGGATGAAGGTACAGTAAGTGTTTTTTACAACTGAATTTTCCTTGTAGAGCAAAAGGAGACGTTTGGAAGATATGCTGTTCGTGTACTGTTCTGTATTCTCATGGTATCACTAGGAGTTGTAATTATTACTGTCTCAGTTGCGCTGACATGGCATCTTCAGAAGCACAAAGATGGGTCAGGTGAGATATCCTATTCAACACTTTCAGAATGCAGAAGCCCTGTTTAAACAGCCATTCATGTGTAGATCCAGTTCTCTGCATTTCCGGGAATATCTGACAGCGCAGTTTCTACTATGGGCAAGGTTAAGACTAGCAGGCTGCAGCTTTACACGGTGTCGGTGCCGGCACCGGCACGTGGCTCTGCGGGGCCTGGCTGCCTGAGGCTTTTCACACCGACGGAAGGACTTTCAGCCCTGCCTGCTGCCAGGGTCCTGTGCTGGCAGTGTCCGAGCTGGTCCTGTGTCTCTGCAGGGTGGGCATGTGGCAAGGCCTTAGGAGCTCTCAGCAGCTGCTGTTTTCCTGTTTGCGTGGTCTGCTGAGAGATGCTTTTGTCATCTGGAGGTGGGATGTTGACTGGTCAAACAGGGCCTCATACCTCTGCCTGGTGGGGCTCACCTGCATTCGGTCACCTTTGGGAGCACAGTGTTGGTGAGTGCAGGCAGTGAGGGGGGACCCATGTTTCCTCCTGAGGCAGCGACCCCAGCCTGAACGTGATGTGGCCTCCCCAAGCCCAGACACCACGTCACCGCTGGAGCTGTGCGGGCGAGCGTTTGACTGGGCTCAACCGTGGCGGCATTGCACAGTATGTGTGAAGCTGGGGTGCTGCTCAGGAGCTCCCCATTGGCTCCCAGGCCTGTGTGAGATTTTAATACAAATTGAAGGTCTTCTGGTTTGCCAGTTTTATGTAGCTCACACCTAAATGGGGGCAAGATGGGAATGAGAATCACAGGTCCTGTACATGAGGTGAGGAGAGAGTGGGTCTGTATGGCCCGGTGGATGGAAGATGATGAACTTCTCTGACAAGAAGCTGTTATTGCCTGGAGGTGCTTTGCAGTTCAAATGCACAGCTGGTCCAGCACATAGGTGATGGAGACAAAAAATAGTTTGTCCCATAAGGTAGGAAGGAGTGGGTAGTGATTTGAAAGGCTTTAAGCTGAGCAGAGGAGAGAGGTCAGAGAGAAAAGGGAGTTGGGGGAGGGTGCATTATTGGGGGGTGTGGTGTGCATGGAGAGACTGAAAAATACAAGATCATCAGTGCATAGAATATTCTCCATGGTTCAGAGCAGTGAGACACACTTAAGTCAGAGCTGTTATCTTTAGTTATGTGCTCCTGAGCCTTTTCTCTAGTAAGGGGTGAGCTATAGGGAATTGGGCGATATGTGGGGTATGAATTCTTCCACTGCTTCCTTCAGATGTTTCAAGTGTATTTGCTTTTTCCTTGACTTGGCTTAAGTTTGGATCACAGTACCAAGCATTCAACATGCAAGTTTGATCCTTATGGATGAGAGGGACAGTCCTGAGGCATGTGAAGAAAGGGATGAAAACAGTCCTTGTTCACATGAGTATCCATCACTGTGTGGCTTCCTATCGGGCACAGAGAGGGAGCCAAGAGTGTGATTTGTCTGTGTGTGGTTTAGTGAGGCCTGATTGTCTTATCTAAACTGAACATTGTAATCAAGGGGATCTTTTTCTAGCAAAGAAATATCTGAAATTTGAAAGATCTGAATTACTCAAAGTACTCAAGAGCTGCTGACAGCATCAATACCAGGGTAATCACATGTGTACTGGACTGGGACTATCTAACTCAAGAGCTGCTGACAGCATCAATACCAGGGTAATCACATGTGTACTGGACTGGGACTATCTAGATAATGAGTTTTCTGCAGTTTCAGGTCCTGCCTAGCCAAGCCTGGTGGGCTGCGTCCTCTTCAGCTGTGTGCAGAGACTTACAGTTCCTGTTAGCTACTCGCTGCCTGGGGCCGGCTGGTGCTTTTCCTTCTTCTTCCACTTGCCCTGCACATTTGTTAGGCATCACACTTTCTGGGCAGAGGGGATGGTTCAGACCGTGCAGGGCAGACGGTACCTCTCCTGTATTAACTGGCATGATCCTTCCTTCCACCTGTCTGCCCTTCTGTCCTCCCCTACGCTCTCTTCCCTCTTCCCCTTTGTGATCCTTGCACAGTTCCTCCCACCTGGTGGGAGTCTCCACCCCAGCTCAGAGCCAGGCCATTGCAGTGTTTGGCCCATGTAGCTCATCAGCCTGGAGGCCCTGTCCCCTCGACACCAAGATGTGATCTGCAGGGAGCAAAGGGGGCAGACCCTGCTGTCACCCCGAAGGTGGGGGTGTGAGGAGTCCGATGGCTTCTCTTGTGGACAGAAGCGATTCTGCATTTGAGTGCTGAGCGCTGCAACACTAGAGACATCCCGTGTGAACCGAGTTCAGGGAATAGATGTAGATGTGTCTTCTTGGGCTCCTTGCCTGCTACGTTTTGTGGTCATAGGAAGTGATGCAGGTAGTGGGTAGAGTGAAGTGAAGCTCAGATGTTCTACTTGAGAGGCATGGCAAAGACTTGGGTTTGCACTTACGCTTTTTCTGAGTTTTCAGTAAATATACAAATCTAATAATTTTAGAAACTTGGCTTCAGCTGTGCAACATTGGCATTTCTGCTTGCTTTCTGCTTTAAACAACTTATTTCCTCATGGAGGATGTTACTCAGCCCAGATCCCCATAATTACTTATGGAGCATCCTGTAGCTAGTCCCTACCCTCATGTGAGTCCCCGGACTTTCCTGCCAGCACTGGATTCATCAGCCAGTGCCTGAGAAAAACATGTTGAACTGCTATGGGAGCACTTTGCAGAGAGACTTGTAATGATGCTCAGGTGGAAGTGCTGTAACTGTAGGTACCAGTCGCAAACTAACTGTGCTGGTGTGTTTGCTAAAGCCGTTTTGCCTGTCTGGACTCTGAACCTTGAGCTAGTGTTTTTCTTTTCTATCTGGTGAAAACCTCCATTCCTGTCCCAGAAGTAGCTGAAGAAGAGTGTCTAAAGGAAGGCAGGCAGAAGTCAGTCCAGGGACTGACATCTGAACTTCCTCTCTGTTGTTGTCCACACTCTGAGTTTGTTTTCAATTAAATTTTTTTTTTTTTTTTTTTTCTCCTTTTAGAAAATGATGAGAATCCTAGTGTACAGGGACTAGATGGTACAAACTCCCCTGAGCAAAGGAATAAAGATTTGCTGAGAAGCAACAAAGAGGCTAACCCAGCAACAGCTGGTAAGGTGACATATTCTTCTGTCTCCAAACTTCAAGGTAATCGGAAGCAAAAGCAAGTACACAAAGCAAAAACTGAACTAGAGTAAAATACCAAACAAGAGCTTTAACAGAACTTCCCATTGAATCGTGCAGTGGATTGGAAGCAAGGTTGGGGCTGGGGCAGGGGCAGTGCTGCTGCCCAGGCAGGGCCGCTGTGCTCAGCACCTGGGCTGTGCTCGGGGCGGTGGCTCTGGCCAGGACTGAGCTGCCAGAGGAGCTAAAGCCCAGGCCCTGCTCTACCCCCGGGCGCGCAGAGCTGCCGCCAGCCCTGTCCCAAATGCTCGGGCGGCTCTGCCCAGCGCTACTGGCAGGTGCCAGTGCAGGCAGGAGTGAGCTGTTGGCCAGAAGCCCCACTCCCACCAGCTGGGCGCGGAGGAGAAGGAGCGGGCAGCGAGGCCCTGGTGCCCCGAAGCGCTTGGCTGTCCAGGTAGGGGCGTCCCTGCTGTGCCCCTTCCTGCAAGGGGCTGCTCAGGCCGTGCCCCTGGGCGCCAGCACGGCCTCGCACTCAGACCCGCGTCATTCCCCGGGGGCCGTGGGAAAGGCCTGAGCCGGGAGCTGTGAGCAGAGCCGGTGGTGGTGGTGCGGGTCTGTGGGCAGGCCGGGCCCAGCAGGCTGCACGCTGAGCCTGAGCCTACAGGCTGTAACCACAGCCCTCTGCTCCTGCCTTGTGCAAGCGAGCGGCAGGAGGAAGCGGCCGATACAGAGGAGCTGCTGCGAGCGCTCGCGCCCGTTGGTGCTGTTCTGTAGGCAAGCGCTCGCCCAGGGTCTGTCATCTCCCCCACTGCCATAGAGCTGTTGAAGGCCTGGCCACGGGTAGAGCAGCCCTGTGTGCGAGCTGTGAGATACGCTCGGGGTGCCCCAGTGTCTGCCAGCAGCTGCCTGGCGGCCTCTGGCTCAGCAGCAGCTTTGGTGAGGGGCTGACCTGGCCTCTCTCCCTCCATGCCTCCCTCCCTCCTGGAGGACGGGAGGTAGAGGGGGTCCTTCTGCACATATTCTTTGGCTGCTTTGCAGGTGTTCTTTGGCCAGCCTTTGCCAACTTCTGGCCGTGTGTTTTTCCTGTGTTGGTATCATAATCTTGTCTAGTCAGTGGCATTAAAGAGATTTCTACTCAACTGACTCTTCTCCTTTGAGATGGAGCTGCCAGGGCTCAAGGTATGAAAGCTGTAAAGCCTCCTACTTCAGTTAATGAAATGTGTGTTGCCCCAAATGTTGAGAATACCACCCACCCAGAATTTGAGTGTTGCAGTCCTCCAGGATTTGAGGACTTGAAGGTTGACTGTGTTATTTTGTGTCATTCAGACTACGTGCCTTCAGGATCTGGAGTGTCCTGGAAACGCGGTGAAGAAGATGTGTCCTCTCAGTGTGCTTTGATCAAGAAGAGCACAAGGGGACTCCCAGAAGACAAGTCTGGAGATCTAGTATGCAGTTCTTCCCCTTAGATTTGCCAGGAGAGATGTCCACAGTATCAGACTTGAAGTTTAGACTCTTCCCTTCTCCCTCAGCTGGCTGTGAGCTAACCTTGCAATTCTGCTGTTCCTCCTATAAATCTGATTCTTTGTTTGAAGAATTGGCTGGAAGCCTGAAGAGAAATCTCTCTGTGGATCAGTTTGTTTTCCAGAGCTGATGCCCTTCTCTTCCTTCTGCTGAAGGTCTCGCAGGAGAACCCATGAGGACCCCCTTGGAAAGCAAACATGGCAATTAACCCTGAGAAGAGGTCAGCCCCTGCTTCTCTTTGCTTCCACTAAGAGGTGTCACTGTGAAAAGAGAAGGACCTCAGGAATTTCTGGAGGTGGGATCAGGATTCTGACCTCGGTCCCCATCTTCTTGTGGGTGGTCCATGCACCTGACTGACTGGACAGGGGAACAGGACCAACACCTTAACAGCTCAGTGGACATGGGTGGTTTGCTTAAGCCTCCATCTAACACATACAGTGCTGATAAAACCGCTGTTTAATTTGCATGATTATACTTCTGTTGTTTGCTTAGAGGAATGTGCTGCTTAGGTGGAAGTCAGTTCAGACTATAGTGGGAGACGGGAACTGCACCGGAGAACATGCAACAACTTTTATTTAGGAACTGTTGTTTTAGAAGGAAAGAAAGCAGAACATTGATACAAATGGGTGTAGCCATACATGTGATTGCCATTAATGAATGGCCTTGGTAATTAGCTGTATTTTCTGCAATGCCTGTCTTAAATTCTATTTTAAATGGTATGTAGTAATTTTAGGATGGCTTTAACTTAGTTATGAGGTGCTGCCTGTATGTTTCATGAAGCATCTTTTCTTATAGAATGTTGAATAAAAGGTTTTATTGTTAGTACTAAAAAGGTGTTCCTGAATGTCATTACGAACTGGGATTGTTTATGTAATCTGTTTTGCTGTATAAGTATATCTTAATACACGTTCTTTCTGTAGATAAAATCTATGGCTTTGTATTCTATCCCTGCTGTGGACAGAGACACGTTGCTGGTGTCTCTCTAGAGCAAACAGATGATTGTGAGTACAGTCCCACTTGCTGACTGCCCTGCCCTTCTTCATGGGGAAAAACCCCAAACCCAACCACCTTCTCACCTTGTTCTCACAGAGTCATTCTTGCTTTGCTGTAAAGTCTACAATCTGTCCACATCCTTCTTAACTTTTGCTCCTCAAAACTGACCACAATATTCTTGTTGAATTTTAAAGTAATCAGGGTAATAACTCCCCATCTTCATAGCTCTTGCTCCTCCTCCTGTGTTCAGAAAGGAAATTTTTTTGAAGGGGATCACCTGCTAGCTCGCATTCAGGCTTATCACAGGAAATACTCTCTCTGAAGGCAAAATTCAGGTTTACCTTCCAGTCTATGGTGTGAGTTCATGAGTCTTCATGGTGTAAGAGCTCTTCAAACTCCTATTTGTAGGAAAAAATTAAAACGTTGATTCTGCTGTTGATCTATGAGAATTCAGTGAGTGTAGATTTAGACTGACTGGGAAACATCATGATCTGATTACGAGTGACACTGCTGAAGATACCCAGTCCTGTAGTGTGATGAAAAGTCAAGAGCTGATGAGTACAAAGTGTCTGAAAACTGAGTAAGAAAGCGTAGATGGATTTGAGAATGGCTACTAAAAGTTGCAAATCGGAGGATGTAATGGAAAAGGAGTTACCAACATGGGTTGGGAGCTTCGAGTGCCTTCCTGCTTGCAAGGGGAAAACGAAGTAAATATTGCAAGTTCCTTGAGTGCTTCTTCAGATTAGTTTCAATTTGCAAAGTGTTTACCTGTGGGAACTTGGCATGTCTGCTGCACTAACTAGATGACTTTACATGGGAAAGGAAGGTTTATGGAGTCTTTCATTCAGTTAAAAGGGTACAAGAGATGTAAGTAGACCACATCTCTGAAGGAAAAAGTGACTGAAGATTTTAATGGTTGAAATGCCTCAGATTTCCATATGTGCCACTACTCTTTCAAATACTAGTCTTAGATGTTTATCAGTAAGATGTTCTGTGTTCTGGGATTGCACTTGACTTAATTCAGCAAGAAATGTGTGGGCTTCCTCGAGGTTTCAGTCCCATCCTTCCTCTCACCCCTGAACACCAGTCCTGCGACCAGCGCTGCATGCAAGGCGAAGCAGAGCTATGCCTGGTTTGGTAGGAGGTCACTCCTGACGGCTGCCAGAGCCGCTGCTGAAGCCTCGGGCTGTGCCGCGGGCTGGAGCTGGGGGAGCAGGCGATGTAAGGGAGCCCCGGAGTTCTGCCTCCCCCTGTGCAGGACTCCTGAGGCACTGTGGTGCCAAGGGGACCTGCTTCAGGGCTCAGGCCTCAGGGAGCTGGAGAATGTCTGGTGGGATGAGGTGGCTGTAGTGTGTCCTCCTCGTAAGTACCAGGTCATGTCCCTTTGGCCTGTTCAGGAGGCTGTCAGTGCTCACTGGAGTGAGCTGGTGGTCTGGGGCTACAGCTTGCTGGCCAGGGCAAGTGGCGTTGGGCTCCAGCTTGCTGGCCGAGGCAAGTGGCATTGGACTCTGAGTTGCTGGCTGGGGAAAGCGACATCAGGATGGGGCAAGCGGCGTCAGGCACTGGCTGGCTGGCCAGGGCAAGCGGTGTCAGGTCAAGGCAAGGAGTGTTCGGGTCTGGCTGGCCAGCCTGTGAAAGCTGCATTGGGCTCTGGCTGGCTGGCCAGGGCAAGAAACATTGGGCTCTGGCTGGCTGGCGGAGGCAAGTGCCATCAAGCTGCAGCAAGCGACATCACCTCTGGCTGGTGAGCCGGGACAAGCAGCGTTAGGATGTGTCTCGCTGGCTGGCTAGGGCAAGCGGTGTCAGGGTCTGGGTGACTGGCTGGGGCAAGTGGTGTCGGGGGGTGGCGAGTGGTATCAGGCTGTGGTTGGCCAACTGCAGCAAGTGGTGTCAGTCTGTGGGTTGCTGGCTGGGACAAGCAGTGTCAGGCTCTGGCTGGCGAGCTGGGCCAAGTGGCTTTGGGCCAAGGCATGCAGTGTTGGTGTCTGGCTGGCTGGGGCAAGTGGCACTGGGCTGTGACTGGCTGGCCAGGGCAAGTGGCATTGGGCTGGAGCAAGCTCCTTCAGGCTCTGGGTTACCATCTGGGGTGAGCAGCAGCAGGCCCTGGCTGGCTGCCTGGGGCAAGTGGCATTGGGCTGTGGCTGACTGGCCAGACCAAGTGGTGTCAGTCTCTCTTTGACTGGCTGGGGCATATGGTGTTGGGCTCTGACATTGGGCCACGGAAAGTGGCATCAGGCTCTGGCTGCCCAGCCTGGGCAAACTGCGTCTGGTCAAGGCAAGCGCCATTGGAGTCTGGCTGGCTGGCCGGGACAAGTGTTGTCAGGCTCTGGCTTGCTGGGGCAGGGCAAGCGGTGTCAGGCTGAAGTGACCCTGGGCTCTGGCTGGCCACTTGGGGCAACCTGCGTGTAGCCAGGGTGTGTGGTGTTGGGCTGTGACTGGCTGGCTGGGGCAAGCAGTGTCGGGCCAGGGCAAGCGGCATCAGGCTCTGGCTGGTCAGCCAGGGCAAGGGCTGTCGGGCTGGGTCAAGTGGTGTCAGGCTCTGCTGGCAGGCTGGGGCAATCAGCATCAGGCACTGGTTGGTTGACTGGGGAAGGTGGCATATGATTCTGGGGGGCTGGCTGGAGCAAGCTGTGTTGGGCCGGGACAAGTGGCGTCATGGCTCTGACTGCTCAACTGGGGCAAGTGGTGTCAGGCTGTGGCTGGCTGGCCAAGTCAAGAGGCATTGGGCTCTGCCTGGCCAGCTGGGGCAAGTGGCTTTGGCCTCTGATTGGCTGGCCCACCATGGCAAAGCAGCATCGCGCTGTGGCTGGCCAGCCAGGGCGAGCAGTGTCAGGCTCTGGCTTGCCAGAGCGGGACAAGTGGTATTGGGCTCTGTCTGGCCAGCTGGGGTAAGTGGCCGGGACAAGCAGAGTCAGTGTCTGGCTGGCCCACCAGTGCAACCAGCATCGGGCCAGGGGAAGTGGCATCAGGGTCTGGCTGGCCGGCCAGGGCAAGCTGCAATGGACTGTGGCTGGTTGGCTGCAGTGAGCAGTGTAGGGCTGTGGCTGGCCAACCAGGGCTGGCAGTGGCTGGCTGGGGCAAGTGGCATCAGGCTCTGGCTGGCTGGGGCAAGCGTGGTAGGGCTCTGGCTCACTGGCTGGGGCAAGCGGTCAATGTCTGTGGCTGTCCTCTGAGAGGAAGTCTTGTAGGTCTCTGGCTGGCCTGACAGGGGAAATGGGGCTCTGGCTGGTGGGTGGTGTAAGTGGTGTAGACTCTAGCCAGCCAGCTGGGGGAAATAACCTTTAATCCTCAGCAAATTTCATTCAAAGATTATACTTAAAGGTCATATTGAACCTCAACTCCTGGTGATTTTTTTTTTAAGTATGTTTTGAAGTATTGTATTTAAATTATGCAGTTCCTAAACCAACTTGCTAAAGGGTGGCAAACTTTCAAAATGGAAGTTTTTAACAATATTTTCTCTGAAAACAATAGTGGAAATCATTATTTCTAATAGTATTCCAAATTTAATTTGCATCAGTGTAAGAAGAGTAAAAAAGCCTTGAATGACAGTTAAGTACAAATTAATATTTATATTCTGTACCAATTATTGTACTGCCCTTACATGCCCCAGTACCTCAGTGCTCTCAATACTTTTCTGTCCTGTGCTTGACGATATGACTAAAATGTGTCAAACATTTTATTTTGTTACTCCTACTCTGCTATTTTGGCTAATATTCTTGTTTCTTCAGTTTTTCTCAAAATGACTAATATTCTTGAAACCTATGAAATTATTAGTTTGAGTGTCCTTTCATGGAATTAATAAATATCTTAATATTGAAAGAGGCTGTATGGATATTAAAGAGCTTCTTTATTTCAGCTGTATTTGGGATGTAAGCACACAATCAGCTCTATCGGTCCAAAGCAAAGCTGTGAACTATGTATATGTATTTGTATATAAAAAAATATATGTTGTAAACTTTTACAGGTTTTTCCCTTGGATTTCCTATGCTTAGAAGATGATTCTTGATCATGGAAAAATTCTGATCTTGCAGAAGTTACATTCTGAGAGTTGACAGGCCCGCAGTAAGAGCCAAGTATGCTACCAAAACTACTATTAGAATAGTAGCCTTATTTTTAACATTTAGTTTAATGTAAGAACATTGAAAATCTCACTGGATTATTATTTAAATCCAAATTCACACTAAAATGGTGTCTTGCCTGCTTCTTTTATGGCATATAGTTTTGTGTCTGCATATACCTCCTTACTAATATAGCTCTTAGTATCTTTCACTACAAAAGCGATACTTTTGAAACAGACATCACCTGATGTGATATTTTACTGGTTTATATCATTCTTAAGCATTGAGCAAATAGTGAAAATTAAATAAGCAATCTTTACCTAAGAATGATTATTTAAAACTAAGCTATTAATAAAATCCTCTGACAGGTGGAGGCACTTAGTAATATCAATTAGTTCTCTCTTCAGATATGAAGTATTCATTTTATAAATTTATTTATTCTCTATATAAACTTTGTTGCCTCTTGAAAAATGGCTTGTTATTGGGAATACATCATGCTATTCATCTAGAAGAATATTCTGTAGATGATATGGATGTGCTTCCAGCAGTTTGGGGAAAAAAGAATGAGTGGTTATGTTTTGCAAACATGAAGATGAGTCTGAGTGTTGGATTAAGAAAAAGATTAAGAGATGGCTTTGTGGAAATCTTCTGCTCAGGTACCGCATTTACTACATGGAGATGATAGGTTATCATAGGCATTACTAGCAACATATGTTTTTTCTATAATGCCATATTTCTTGGTTAGCTTTCTCTGTTAAATCTTTTCTGAACTCAAAGGTAATTTGTTTCAGGCTAGTATAAAACAGTCTCTGTGAGTGGTAGAATTTCATCATAAGGACTTAATTCATCATTCAGATTGCTCGGCTGATGATCTGCATGAAAGCTGTATAGCAGAATAAATAACAATAGCTGTTGTAAATCACATCAACACGGGGATGTTAAAAAAATCAAAAGTGTTTTTTCCCAGGCATTTGGAAAAGTTACGATGTTCTCAGTGTGCTGAAATAGACAGGAGCGATCTGATTTTGTGTTCCTTTCGCTCTGTGTTGGGGTGCATGGTGCAAACAGAGGGGAAAATGCCTGTGTGCTCTCTGGCAAGGAACAGTCAGGTAGTTCACCAGCTTTTCTAAACAGCTCCAAGACAACTGAAAATCAAAAGCTGGTGTTTATTCAGATCTAATGAAGCCTCTCTCCTGTGGCGAAGGTAGCTCTTTAGTCAGTCTGAGACAATCCAAAGGGAAGTTCTGGAAGAAATTGTTTATAAAACCAGTGTTAAATAAGAATAGTTGGAATATGGTGGTATTATTATGATCTGCTTCTAGTAAATTCCAACTGGCAGAGAAAATGGTCATGGTTTTCACTTACTATAGTTTTGTGACAGAGGATGTGTTGGGTTTTTTGTTACTTTCTTATTTTCATTGAGGAAGCAGTAATATACCTCCCAAATTAATTTCCAGTTAAATATAAAAAGGTTAGACTGAACAATTCTGCTAAAACTGCCTTTCTTTCAGATGTTCCAGCTCTTTCTTTTAATATATTGTACATGTTTGTTCAACTTGTAATTTTAAGTTTTACTGGACAACAAGAAAATGGTAACATCCTCTAATGCAAGTGATTTTGTACCATGTGATTGAGTCAGCTGAGTAGTTGGAGGGAGCTTAGAAAAGGGAATTGTAGCCAGTTCCAAGTTGAGGGGGTAGCAGGATCTGAAAAGAGGAGGAAACATCAAAGAGAAGTAACAAGGTGACAGAAAAGGGAAAAATTTGCTTATCTGTTTGGTCAACCAAAGGTTGTTGGGAAGATGCACTCAACAAAATTATATTTTGCAGGGTTATATGTTTCACCTAGATGCTTGGCACGAGGTTTTTCTTGTGATTTATAAAAGATTGTGTTATGGAAAGGTTAGTAAAAGTGACCTTTTCCTGTTCTTTTTTTTCTTTATTCTTCACTTGAACTGTTGAAGTCCACAACTGTAAGTATATTTCATAGTGCAGTGGTGGGGCTATGGCACCATTATCAGTGTAGACCTTGATACCATGCCAAACTCAAAGACACTGTTTGCAAACCATCTCCCTGTGCTTGCTTCCCCTTTGCTTCTGAAGATACTCATTCATACTGATCTGAACCAGAGAAGGTGAATGGGGAGGGCTCTTCCTAGGCTGTGCTGTGAGGATAAGGAATTCCTTTTATTTCTTTGTATTCACACCCTTTGTCCAGGTAATGCACGTAGGAAATGTTAGCATTTCCTTGTGTATAGCCCTTTTGGAATATGTAGTCAGTCAGAATCCTCTGTATTACTGACTTGTTATTCAGCATCACACTTGGGTAATTATTATTCTTGTAAAAGAAAAATGATAGTTTGACAGTGACTTATGAGGAATGTTATTTGTGTTTCTTGGTGTTAAGTTACTGCAAGGGTTGGCTTCCTTGTAATAACTTTATTTCCCCTCATCCACTGCAGTATCATGTGTGAAAGGTGTAGGGAATGGTGGTCTGCTTGTGCACCCTGTTCCTTCCCTGCCCCATCCTTGCTATGCAGGGGAGGCTGCAATGGTGGATAGTGGAACTTCACTGTGGTAAACTCCTTCCCCTCATATCAAGGAGTGCACTGAGAAAAATGATTAAAGTCCCTAGGTTGTGTGTATTGTGCTCTGTACTATGGGAGTCCCCTGACTTAATGCATCGTGTAAGAGTGTCCTACTGGAGGCATCCTTAAAAGCTCAACTCCTGAGACGCTGTGCAGTCCCTAGTGGGCATGGCCTGTCAGGTGAAGGAAAAGGGCATCGCCTTGGAGGATTCTTTAGGTTCCTTGTGGGGCTTTTGCAGGCACTCAGGTGTAACAAGCTGGGGAGTGTTTGACTGCTCTGGAGGAGACTAAATCCCCCTCTGAAAGGGAATTCCTACAAAGTTATCTGACCATTGCACCTTGCACATGAAATGTAAGAGTTCCTGTGTGGCTGTGTCTCATGCTGATGCTTCCTGGCTGCCTGCTGGCCCCGCAGGCTGGCTGATGGCCTCGGCGGGAGGTGAAGACTGGCCAACTTGCCTCTTCCTGAAAGTGATGGAGCAGGAGAAAGGCCACTACATTGCATGACAGTTTAAAGTATGGTGCAAAACAGAGGAGGTCACCCATAATTGAGCCATTCTGAGAATCACACTCCCTACCCACAGCCTACTGCAGCTCTCTGCATAGGGCTTCCTTGCATGGGAAGAAAAAGGGAATTTCAAAGCTCTAAATGCTGTTAAGCTAAATTTAGGATTTCATTTGCCTGGGGTGATTCTTTTTCTGCTCCACACCCCCCAAATACATGTTTGAGTTGTGCTTGTTTGTTTTAACACCTGGAAAACGGCATGGTATTTTATTTAAATATCTGCTCCTTCAGGCCAGCACACCTGCTGGGACGGCGAGAAGCTTTGTGCCCTGTGTTATGTGTGTATGCTGTCAGATTAAAATGCAGTGCTGTGTTTTAAAAGGAAATTTCAAAACCCTGTTGTGCCTGCTTCCCAGCATGGTTTCCACAAGCACAGTACCTGTGTGGTAGGGTGCTTTAAAAGGAGAGCAAGGCTCTAGTTCGCAGAGCAGTGATGTGAAAGGACTGTAGACACAGTTCCAATGAGAAGCATTAAAATACTTGTCTCGGGGAGAAAGGAACATGTCCAATTGCTTTTAAACAATGGGTAACTATTATAGTCCTATGCAAATTGTTTATGACAATCATTCCATTGTTATTGTTTGAGTTTGGTTGTGTTTTGCTTTGGGAGAGTTCCCACCTTCTGACTTTAACCTGAGCAATATTTTAAGAGGGATGTGTATATGAACAAGATCATTTTACTTCTCACCTTTAAAAAAAGCACAAAGCCTCCTCTTCCTAACCCCTATTCTTGCTTATATTTGAAATGCAAGGATGATCTCTCAGCTGTCAACTTAAATAGACTGAATCAACTGAGATCTTGGACAGTGGCTTCTGAATTTGGAGACTGGACAAGTCCTTTGCCCTTGGACACACCCCCGGAAAGTGCAAGTGGAATTTTTGAGTGCTTATGTCCACCTAGCTAGACATTTCAGGCTTTCCCCCGTGGCACAAGAATACGTTTAAAAGCTGTATGATTTTGCAAGCAAAGCATTGATCAAAATGTCATTGATAGATCCGGATGCTACCCCCAGCTTGGCCGCTAATTTTATATTCGCTTGGGCGGACTACTTAACCTGTTAGTTTCCTCACTCATAAAATGGAAGCAATACCTTTGGGTGCAGCAACAAGGTCTTCACATGAAAGGAGATATTGCAGGGTGAAGCGGTGCTATACCATGATGATTATTCTTTTACTGTGAAGGTGAACTTTTTAGGTTTAACACTGTTTAGTAATGATTAATCGAGTTGTGTGGATTAAATTTTTAGTGAGAGTTATGAAATAGTTTCCGAAAGAATAATGCATTTTAAATGTTATGTGAGATTTAAGAATTAAAATTTTTGTCTTGTATTTCAAAGAATTTTAAATGACCTTCAGACTGAGCCAGTCAGTGGTTTGAATATGCTAATGAAATCACTTTGCTCGCAAGATGTTTTGTTTGGTAATGAAACTCAAAACTACTGACCATGTTGAGCTGATGATGTTTGTCTGTCTAATACACTAATATTCATCAATGCAGTGTGTGCAGGCAAAGTTCAGGTATGAATATAGATTACTAGGATTTTCTGGGAGCTAATATAATAGTCTCTTTTAGGTCTTGATCTTTGTAGCCAGATGATGACCTTTATTTTACACTGATAATGAAAGAAAGCAGCATTATTTTATCACTTAGCTCCATGAATACAGAAATAATTGAGTTCTCATCACTAATCATTTTAGCAAATTAGAAAGTCCCATCTAGCCCACATCTTACCAGCTGTACTTGTACTGAGTAGTGTTTTTGAAGTATTTTGAGACTGTTTACTGCTTAACATACTGCTCAGTGAGGATATCAAAGTCCAGCCCTAATATTTTGAACGTATTTCAGAGCTAGGTTTTGGTGTTGTTTTTTTTTTTTTTTTAACTTGATTTCTGTTGTTATTTTAATTAGACTGAACCTAGATGAATATAGGTAATTTTTCAAGATGAAGTATCAACATTACAGTTATTTTGGTAAGAAAGAGCAAAATGTTTCTGTATAAGCTGTGATCTGAAGTATTAGAGTTGTTTAAAAAAACAAAAGGCAGTAACCTCAGAAGATTCAAATTAAATTTAGAAAAATTCAGAAATTTCTTTTTTATCTTGTACCTTTACTACTGTAAATCTTACTAAAGTAACATTCTAATCCTATAAATTATCACAAATTTGGATTAATCCCAAAAGAGTGGATGTCTAAAATGGCAGTTTGTCTGGAAAGCTTTCCTCCCACAATTTATAAGCTATCTGTACTATCTTCATTAAACAGCACTGGTAATACAGCAGATAAAAATCTTTGAATATTTTATTTAAAACAACCTCAGATAATTAAAAAAAATATTTAATTTGTTTTATGAAAGCTCATTGAACGTGCCCAAAGCATTAGGTGAGGCCTTTGATATATTCTTCTGAAATTTTGAATGACTTTTCATTAAAGCTGAAACTTTCCATTTAAATACATTGATTTCATTGTTTATGCCAAAATTGTTGAAACCGAAGATTTTGCTTTTAGTTTTGGAACAATTTTATAGCTGAAAAGTGTTCATCAGTTCTTGTTGCTCGGATATCCAAATACAATTGGGAACCTATCAACCTGTTCCTCTTCCCTGTGACATGTAATGAGGGAGGAGTGGGGAGTAGGGGCAGGAGTGGGGCATGGAGCAGAGGAGGGAAGCAGATGAGCACATCAGAGGGTGATTGTTATGCCAGAGGGAGAAGAAGGAAAAGAAAAAAGAGAATCATCATTTTTCAGTACATTTCCCATGAGTTTTACCTTATCCTTGTCCCAAGTTTCCAATAAAACTGACCAATGGACAAAAATCAGTCTCCCCAAATGTGATTTTAGTTGTTACCTATTAACATGCCTCTCACTTCCCTGGAGAGTCTTGGGCATAGGAGGCATGCCCATGAGGCACTTGCCTCTGGCAAGTGTGAATCATGTGAATTGCTGGCAGCTTATACTAAGTGTCTAGACTACCAAAGTTTCTTGTTCCAAAGTTAATTGTAAAGAGTCAGAGATGTGGTCTCATAAAGAATATATGGTAAAACACATTCTTTCACTATGTGGCATGAACAGGGTGAAGATGCTCATGAGGATTGTCTTGCTATAGCAGAAACTTTGCTGTAATCCACCAAAAGCTGGAGATAGGCCTAAAGCCGTGTCATGAAATTCATCTTCCCAGGAAAATACAGGAGGTGTAAGTTCTTCAAAGAAGGCTCAGGCTGTAATGCCAAAGGCATCTTGCTGTGATAAACAGCTGTGGAAGAACATTTTGAGCCTTTAAATGTACTCTGACCCATTCAGGATTTTTGACCTCTAGAAGGAAATTTCTGAAGTCATTTCAAAAGATAGCAAAGCCAGTATTCAATGCTCTCTCTGGGAATTAAAAAGAAATTTTGCTTTTGGAGATATGTGAAGTGAAAGACACTTTCAAGAAAAATATTTGGGCGTTTGTTCATTGTCATTGTTTAATACAACTACTTAATTGTATAAGCTCAGTTTCTGAGAAGAAGTTACATTTGGTAGATTTTTGCACTTTGAATAGGGGAAAGCTTATATTGCCACTTAGATTTTGACAGATCTTGTCATCTTTAGTAGTAAATGGAGTAATTCATAGCAAAGCTGCAGTGATTAGATGATGTGGTCTTAGGTTATATGTAATGTTGATGAACTTCAGTATTAGGTTGGTAGTTATTCAGATGGCCGATCTGGGTGGTTCCAAGGCATTTTCTGTGGAGAGCTTTATGATTTCTGGGATCCGGATTAGCAGCTTTACCCTGGCAAGCTGTCTTTCTTAGGCCTGATTCATTTGTTGTACTTTGTTTGCCCTGGTGTGCTTACACTCATTCCTTTACATTTTGTCTCCTTCCATCTTTGTGTCGCTTCAGGATATAAAGGGACAGTTCTATAATATTTCAGACCTGGAGCTGGTCAATTCCCCAATTTACTTTTTAAATAAACATGACTTTTTGATTAATTGTGTCTGGGGAGAAACTGTTTTGCTAATGAAAGGATAAACTGAGAAGCAGGGGATGTATATGGTTGCACTGTTTTGGGGAATGTGAAGGACTCTTTAAAGTGCAAGTGAATGTAACTCATTTCTATACTATAGTAACTTTTAAATGTTAGAGTTTTCCAAATACTTCACGTTACTATCCAGCAGGCAACCCCCCCCATATCTAACCATTATTTGTTTGCCCAGTCTTTTTTAAGAAAGTACTGTGAAATCAAAGTGTTAGCAAGTGATTTAACAATGTTCGACCGTTACAAAACTACTCTGATTTTCTTTTTGTTTGTTTTAACCAAGTTTTAGTAAACATACAATATCGATGAATGATCTGACCTTTTGAAAGTATTTTTTTGTAGTTGGACAGACTTCTGAATCTGAAAATATCAAGAAATATAACTTCTGACTGCAGAGGTTTGATTCATTGACAACTGCAGCTAGTTTGTCAGGTACTTTGAAGCTGGGAGGCAATGTTGAATTTGTAAGATTCACAGTACCATTTACACTGTATTCAGTGTAAATGAATATTTAGAAAAGCTTTGTGAAAGCAATGTTTGTCTTCTAATATGAAAGGGAAAACTAGGAAAGAATTAATGGTCTGGCTACTGTAGCAAAAGCCCACGTTTGAACGATAAAATCTTTCTGGTGTTATAGACACCCCTTCTGAAATGACATAAGAAAAATGGAAAGAAGTCACTTGGACAGGAATGGGAGTGCTCACTGAAAATTTAGGTTGTTAGAAATAGCACTGTGTGGATTTAAATTCATAACCAGGTACATGAAAATCTTTCTCTGTGTGGAAAAGTTCCAATTTTCCAAATGAAAATTTATGAGGAAAAAATAGACGTTTGCTACTGAAAAGGATGCTATGTGGTCCTGAATTAACTGAAAATTAGTCAGTCATAAAACATCTGAGTTTTAAACCTGGCCTTTAACAATTGTGAAATTGTTTAAAGATGTTAACTATAACTTATTTTCCACATACTTGGCTAAATTCATGTCTGGTATAGGTCCACCGGCTGGTCCCAGTCATAACTGTTTGCAGCCCAATCCTACACTGCTTTTCACTGGAGTTACACTGGAATGAGCTTGGACCACTGCCATGAAGTGTCAGGGTCTCTCTCTAGCAGTGTATGTGCCATGTGTAACATTTTGAGAGCACCGGTCTGACTGGGAGTGTGAGGCAAACCAGTGGAACTTGTATATCTGTGTTATTTAAATTTCTAGATCTTATCTGTAAATTTAAACATATTTTATGATGCTCCCTGTATGCGGAGCTGCTGACAACAAGGCTCAGGTTGTTCTTTGAGAGCCGTGGGAACAACACCTTTCCCTGCAGATAACAGATCATGTCTGTGTTGTACGTTCAGGGTCTCTTTTCTGTGGAGATGATCTAATGTTAAGGACAGGTGGTTCGGAGAAACAAATAATCTTATGCTCTTTTTGGTCTTTATTAAGTAGTCCCACTTGGTCTAAATCAGGCTTTAAGGCTATTGTTTGTTCTAATGCAATTACACATGTGTTTTACTCAGACTCCAGAGAACCAGACTTTGGCAGCAAGACCAGATAAGCCTTCTATAGGTTTTTAAAAGTGAATTGCATTGTGCTAGCCCCTGGGAAAGTGTCTTCCTTGAAAATGTTTAATCCACCCTCCCTCCCCATCATTTCTGGATGAAACTATCAATGGCATACACTGACAGTCAATTTATGACTTGCCTAAGAAAGAAGATGATTTTTTTTTTTCTGTGCACAGTGTAATGTACTTAGAGATACCTTTTTTATTTACAATGTGGGAAGTAAATCAAATCTGTGATATTCTTCTGTCTTTTTAATATTTCAATAACATGAGCATAGTAATTTCAGTTAAAGATCTTTCTGGATAGTAAAATAAGGGGAAGAATTATGTAAATATGCAGATCTTTAGAGCAGTTGTGAACTACTGAACTACGTACAGGGGTGACAAGATGTAAATTGTAGTAGTATCAGAAATAGAAAGAGTTAAAGATCCCACACTCCACCACATGTGCAGTAAAGGCAAAAGTAAAGCTTACTGCCCAAGGAACCAGAGGTTGGGAGAGAGGAATACATGAGTGTGTGTATATATATCTGTACACACACATACTCTCCAGAGTGAAAATATATATATGGGTGATTCTTTGAGTGGGATATGTTTCAGCCTTAGTGATTGTGCTTGTAGAGACTTCCCTCTCCACAAGCCCTTTATTTCAGCAAGCCTTATATTTGCAACTTATCAGAAGGTGATCTTGGAGACCCAGGAAAATGAATGAATGAATGACGCTGCCAAGACCTGCATTGTGACTGGTTTCCTTTGCAATTATGCAGTGCTTGGCAAAGGTGAGGATGAAAATCCATGTTGTTAGTCAGCATGGGATCATCTCTTGGGAACACAGATGCTGTGCTCCTGTGAGCAAAACAATGATGTTTTCCCTGGCTGTCTCACAGCCAGTCCTGAGAGCCTGCAATGGGAGTCTCTCTCTGAGCTGAGAAAACTATGTGAAGGGATCTTTCTGCCATGAAAACAAATAGCTCAGTTCTGTCTGAACAAAAACTCAAAGGTTTTTTGAAGGCTGTCTTCATATTTTGGGATTAAGTCAGAACAGTTTTAGGGGGAAAAGAATCATCCTCCTGACATGAAGTAAAAATTGGAGATAACTTAAGGGAAGAAATTAAACTGACCTCAGCATTATCCCATAATGGATAGTGTAGAAAGGGGCTCAGTCATTAAAAATCGTAATTTTCCCTAGTCCTCCTTATAGAAGTAATAGCTACTTGAAAGGCCAGTTTCAACTGAGGATTCAGGAGGGGGCAGATGGGCTTTACTGTGGCAGGTACCAACATCACATCACCATCCAAGTGGAGAATGGCGTCTGCGTCTCGGAGCAGAAAACCCCCACTGAATTTTTGAGAGCACTTGTAAGTGTAGGGAAGGGACTATCTCTTTCAGTTGGTGGCAGCAGGTCTGAAATTGCTGGCAGAAATCCTCAGCTGAACTGTTACTCTTTTGTTTTTAACTATTAGAAGACAAATCAGAAATACAGGAAGAGAGGGTTCACTGGGTGATAGTAACTTCCGTATATATTTCTTAGTCCACTTGAGTATGTCCAATGAAGCCTTTCTCATTCATAAGGCACTCTCTCACCAGAAAAGGACACATACATTTGGTTTCCATAAGCTGTCCAAACTTGGGATGCTGAGTGTTGAGATTCAGATGGTGATTGGGATTTATTAGTACATAGTACAGTCCTGCCTTTTTTTTTAAGATCTGGCCAAAGACTGCAGTTTGGAGGGAGAACAAATATATGTCATGTAACAAAGTAAAGGGGAGTATTTCTGCTCTAAGGCAGAAATAATATAAGCTGGCACATCCTGTTTATTTCTGAGGAGGAAAAAAGGACCTTGGGTAGCCTTTACAGTCCAGTAAGATTAAGATTTATTTAAAAAAACAAAACCACCAACCAATCCAAAAATCCCTCATCACTTCAGGTCTCCTATTTGTGGTCTGACACCCTGGAATAACCTGGGTCCTCTGTGAGTGTAGTCAGAGGAGCGAAACTGCTGTTAGTTCAACCTGATTTTTCCAGTCCCAAAGTCTGATTGCTTCTTGACACAGGAGAGGAGCACTGTATCATCCTTTTTGCTTATGAATAGCATGTTCTTATGGCCAGAATGGGGTGTCCTTGGACAAAGACGTGGTACAGGATCCTGAGATGTCAGCACGTCAGTAAGGAGGTGCTTCTCTGGTCCATGTGGCCCCAGAACCTCCCTAAACAAGCAGAAGAGTATCTATTACTGCAGATTTAGATAGGAGCTGGGATAAGACAAGCAAATGTCAAAATCCTTGTGAGGCAGAGTTTAAAATTGACGGTGAAATTATTTACAGAGTCATAGGGTAACTGGGTAAGACACAGTCTGAAGCCCAGCCAAATAGCTGAGTGTGGCTGGTGTCTCAGGGCTTCACCACCAAGGGATTCTTGGCAGAACAGAAGTAGTAACTGTCCACAGAGGGTTGTAACAAAGCTTTAGGAGAGGTGCTATTCTCTTTAGGAATGAGCTCAATTATTCTATCTCATGAATGTGAAATTTGTCAAATATCCAGTATTGGTAACAGGTAGCTATTCAGGATCCTTAAAAAAGCAACAAAATAGCTTTATTTTAAACTGAAGGCAACTAAAAACTCAGTCATAATCAAAACAAAAAAGAAAAATCATTGTTACCTGTAGTGAGAAGTAGGCAATGTGGCACAAACACATAAAAACAGAAATCCAAGTCATTCAGCAATGTGAAACAGAACACTAAATAGCAGTGGCATGAAGAAATCATTTGGGGTGGTGTCTGGGATGGTGTCACAGAACAGCTTTTTACTGGGCTCTGAGGAAAAGTTCAATGCCTCATGATTGCTGGCTGCACATACTTTCCCAGTTTCTCTTGGTCCCAGCTTTTGCAGGTGAGCACCCTTCATGAACTATAGGTCTGGAAAGCTTGAGCACCTGGGCAAAAGTTAGGTAAGTCAGTCTTCTGACCTCAGGAAGGAATGGAAATCTGGATGTAAGCTCCATCTTGCACTTGTGAATGGGCTACAACCTCTTTATATCTAGCTATGAGTTTGCAGTAGAAATATTACTTGTTAGGATCTGAAAAAAAGAGAATTGTGAAGGACAAGGCTGTAAAGTTATTCTTAGTGTATCTTTTCCTCCCATGGCTTCAAGGCCCCAGTAGGTAGGTGGACTGAAGCCCTTCATGGATGTATGTATCATGCTTATTGCTGAGGAAGAAAAGGTCACCAGGGGTGAAAATGCTTAAAATAATTGTTGAATTTCCACTCAGTTGAGTAACAGTTTATGCACTTTCTATTAGGTGTAGCACTCTGGCCAAATGTGCTACACATCTGTCATTGGAGCTGACAAAAATTTTTGTGTCGTAAGAAGGATATACCATTGAGAACTGTTTATAGTCTGTAAGGTGTTAAAAGGCACTGTCATCATTGTTGACTTCTGTCCTGGTTTCCTTTAGTGCCGTGTCCTGATTGGGGAATTGCATGGTTTCCAGGTATACCCTCAGCCGAATTAAATACTAGAGTCTAAGCCTCAGTTCTCATTCATTAGTCGGTTTACTTATGAGTCCCCAGATTTTAATATATATTGGTCCAAGCCCAAAGTAATATAGGTGGCAGTTCATTTGATGACAGAATCTTCCATAATATTGCAAGTATTATTTTAAAGTTGTTGTATATTTTTGCGATATGGAAGTGCACATACAGATAGTAGTTATAAGCATAGAGCCTCACCACTCTTAAAGCACATGTGCAATTTGCCATATGCAGTACTTCTGAAATTTCTCAACAACCTCAGACGCAGCCATCCTCAAAAATTTACAGATTATATCAAGAATTCTACAGAATGGCTCGATGTAATACCACTTTTCTGCAATAATCCCTTAAAAATGACACAGTAACATGTATGATTGCTCCCATATCACGTATCTGAAGTCTGTGCCATCAAAATCCTAATTCAGACATTCGAACCAGTTTGGAATACCAAACAAACAGAAAATATCATCATCTTTACATAAAACAAATAAAAGGTCTGACCCAACTACCTTTGGTCACAAAACACCAAAGAAACACCACCCTAAACCCCCTCAAACAACAGACCACAAAAAACCCCCTTCACATCAATGCATTTTACTTCCTAAAAAGTAAAAATAAATTAAGTGAACCATCTGTGTCAGTTTTTCCTTTAAAATTTATGGCATATACATAGAATATGTGACTGTGATGTACTGCAGTAATTTTCATTAATTTTTAGGGTAACCTGTACGTTCTTTACTGCTCCAAAGTAATTCCAATCTCATGCCAACAAATCACTTAGAACAATCTTTGAGAAAAGATCCTTCTTTTTCTTAGTGTGTAGCACAATAAAGAGCAGGACTTTCTGGATGAGACTGTAGATGCTGCGGTAGTATAAATTAATAATAGGACCTGTGAATGAGTTTTATGTGACACTATGAACTCTTTGAAGACTTTCTCTTAGATAAACATTTAGTACATCATGCTTATGTAAAGCTGTCTGTTCAGAAACCTCCTTCTGCATAAAGCTGCTCCGATTAGACATCTCTGATTTATACCAGTATATGTTAAGACAAATGATCGCTATGCAACTGCAGGGAATTAGGTTAATTTAGGTTATTTTACTATAGGTTCTTGACTTTTGCAGACTTTCTATTGAGCTCTCAGCCGGGTTGCCTTCCAGACAATTGCCCGGATGAGATTTTGGGGGCAGGTGTTAACTGTGGAAACCTACTTAGTATTAAACGTACCTGTCTCATCGCTACTGACTTTGGAGACGATACCTTTATATTTTTTTTCTGGTCATTGTTCTTCACAAAAGACCTAATTGAAAATATCTGTCAAATCATGTCTCTGGTTTCCCGCTTCTTCCCCCCCATTAATTGGACACGTATTGTGTTTGTGTGGGAAGGAAGGAGGCTCTATAGCAGTATAGCAATATTGCTGGGAAAAGAACATTAAAATGGATAAAGGGATTTCCTAGTGGTATAAATACCTGCACACGACCTCCCTGTGCTCTGGAGCCCTCCTGTATATGTATATGCAGGTAAAAAACCTGGAATAGAGTTTGAGCTGCCGTTAATCACGCAGGATCTGTTCTGTTAGAAAACAGGGGCAAGTGGCTCTTTTGCCTGTTTGAGGGTATGACTTGCCAAGCATTTTCTTCATCTGACACCTTTGTACCCTTGAATTCTGACTCTTCTCCCTCTCTGCCTCTGATAATGCATCACAGCGCCGCAGAGTGCCTGCCGGTTTCTAACCATGCCACCAATGTTGTGTCTCCAGGTACTTTTTAAAAATAATCTTGCTCTCAGTAACTCTCATTTGTAATGCTTTTGGATGATACGTGTTCATTAAGTTCTGCAATATTTAAAGTGTTTGGTATCAATGCTATGTTGATTTGGACTACATTAAAGTAGAAGCATTTTCACAAAACTCTGCATGATGAGTAAATCAGGAAAATCCCAAATGTTTGTCTTTTTAGCTTAATCTTAGCTTTCTCTAAGTTTGTTACAAGATTAAGCTCAAGTATGTTACCAATGCATTAACTTAGAAAAGGCTCAAACATTGTCACTGTTGTTATGACTATATAGTCTTCAATGACAACTGTGATGTAAATTAATTGAAAGTTTATTTATTATGTAACCACAATCTAAAATAATATAAAATACTTTAAATAGGAAATTTATTTAAAAGAAGTCAGTTCTAAATATCAGTTGGTGAAGCTTTCAAGGAAAAACATTGCTTTATAAAGCATATTGCATACTGGGTCAAGACTAAGATTTAAGTGGAATGTTCAGAATTGGTGGCAGAAATCTCACCAATATTTTTGAATTTTATGTGTTTGTGTATATAATCTGACTAATTGCATTTAAATACTAGGACTTATGTAATCATTGAACTATCTGAGAGAGAGATAGAGAAAGAAAGTTTTCTTGCAGCTTTAAACATACAGAAGTGGGATTCTGGAATACAGGAATTGATGGAAATCTTTAGGGAACAGAAAAAGAAATAATTTTGATTTATTTGAAATTGAGTTAAGGTAAAAATTTTATTTGGAGTCTTAACAAGAAACTAGCCTTCTCCTGAAATGCATTGGTAATAAAACATTTTAATAATAAGAAAAAGCATGTAAGTAATGAAAGCTGAGCATTGGTGATAGATAACAGGATCTTATACATTAAGCAGGAGGATCAAAAAATCCTAATATGGCTGCTGGTTAGCAGTGGTAGTAGGGAATAGGAGAATTTAAATTTTGTATGAGGCCAAATTTATGTATCTGTATCATAGTATTTTCTAGATTCATCTGACTCATAATAAAAAGTATATGTGACAGGCAGCCAAAAGCATTTGCTTGTCGTCTTCAGATTTGGGGTTTGATATTTTGTAGTTACCACCCAAAAATACTGCTGTAGTAAGTGCGAATTTTGTTTGCAGGATCACATCTAATAGGTGATCCTGTGAGAATGGAAGCAGTGACAGAGGGTGCTAACTATAATGAGTAAAGATTTACAAATTTCATATATAGATTCAGAAATTGTAATAAACAATGCCATTCTGATGAAAGCATCTAAGGAGAATTTGTGCACAAAAACATGAAAGAATTTTGAATAATGACTAATGTTAAAATTTTTAAAAATGCATGTAACAATTCTGCATCACAAAACAGAGGTGAGTATACTTCTGTTCAAATACTATACCATGTCATAGAGCTGATGTTCTGCAGTATCCTCAACACTTTAACCGTTACTATTTAATTTAGATAGCATCATCTTCACTATTTAATTCTACATCCTCATTAGCAAGTTAAAAATTATATTTTTATGCATAAAAATTATAGTCTATGGATTATGAAATAATAGAAAAAAAACACCAGTAAACTCTTAGATCTTACCTGAACAGAAAAGTTGCATTACTCTAAATGCATTAGTATTATTAATGCAGTCTTCATTTTGGGGGCATTTATACCAGTATAAGCATGCCTGTTTTAGTAGATTTTATGTATGTATATCTAAACAGAACATTGTACTGTTATGATTACAGTTGCAAAAAACAGATATTCTAATCCTTAATTAATTATACTGTTTTGAACAACTGGAATGTGTGCTCTAAAGTGCAGTTTTACATATCTGAATGCTCACGAACATGAATTTTTAATATTATACTTTATAGCAGTTGTTAGAGGGGACAGTATATGCATTTCTGTGTCTACTTATGCATGAGAAGCAGACACATCTCATTTTGTATTCAGTAAAAAATTGTCTGATTCTTCAGGCACTGGCGATTACTGGGTACAGATCTGAAACACCCCTGTGAAAACACTAGACATAAATTGTGTGTTTGTTGCTGATGAAGATGGAAAATGTTGATTTAGGCCTAACTTTTCAGAAGACTCTTGAGTCTATCATTCTGTTTCCCCACCACCCTGCCAAAGCACTCTGAAATGGTTTTGGTGGCTTGGCACTCAAGAAAACGTGACTTCTGGATGCCTCGAAGCAGATGTCCCAAACTGCTGCTTTTGGAAACCCACGTCTTAGGCGTGCACAAAATATTGCCTGCCTTGATGACTGTGTTCACTGTGGGGTTTTCACAGCAGTGAAGCCAATCAATTTTCTGGGGACACAGAGCAAGTTTTTATGTAAGATTAAATGAAATAGTGTGTGGAAGTTGCATGGGGAGAAGAACCAGTCTCCTTGTGGACAGTTCAATGCTTCCCTTGCTCAGCAGTATATGTAAACTGGGTTATGCCCTTAGATTGTACTAAAAAAGTAATGCATCAAGACCACAGCATGACAATTTCTGGTCTTGGCTTAGACGGTATCTCACTATTTATACTGGCAGTCTTGTCTGGTGCGGCTTGGTCAAGTGTCTGGACCTCCAGCAGTGTTAACCTGATGGTTATGGCCCAGAGTTAAATGGTTACTGAATGCACACAAAAACTACATACAAGGATACTGTCTGCCTCTGAACTTAAAGGTTGTGTCTTAAATCCTCACACATTTTCTTACCAGTCCGGTCTGTTTTGTCTTTGATCCAAATTCCTATATGCTCCCATATCTGCTTTGCCATGATGACTCTGGGAAACGCTTCAGCAGGCCTTCATTACTCTGTGCCTTCCTGTCATTATGGAAATCAACCATCTACCTATGGGGTGATGGCAGGTAAGAGATATACCATCAATTGGGTGAGCTATTAGCATGCTGATTTTGGTCAGTTTTCCTCTAGAGGGACCAATTCAAGACAGTTGCTTAAGACAGGACTGGGGTTAAGGCACTAGAAAAAGGGTTAGGAAATTAGGGGTCAGTGCTCAGAGTGTCCCCGAATCTCTGCATCTGTTGGGAAATCACTCTGTATCTTACTTCTATCTACGAGACTGGGACACTGCTGCTTTTTTTGTTCACCTGTGTCCACTTCCCCTGGTGATCATCACTTTTTGAGGGACCAGGAGTGATGTACCTGATATACCTGTCTATTACCAGTACCTCGGGTGATGGAGCCCTGACTGGAACGAGAAAATAAAATGATGGCATAATGAAAGGATAGCTGAATTCAGCAGGCAGATCATACAGATGATCGTGGACTTTTACACGCATCCTGCTCAGTTTTCCATGCCCCAGGCTGAGTAAGAAAGAGGAACTGTTATTCTATGCAAGTTCAAGTAGCAGTCAATGAGACAATGCTATGAACCAAATTAACACAACTCCCAGAAAATAATCATGACTCAGAGATAATCCAAAATCAAACTCGGCATTTTATTTCACTTAAGAATGAAAGAAATATTAGAGTAAGTCAGCATAGATGAGTACATCCGTATAGGGATGTTTTAGAGGACAAAGCGTAGACTTCCTTCATGGTGTGTAATGTCCAAATGCTCCTATTTCATTATGCATCTATGTGTCTGTTGCAAACATTCCTGGCATTGTTCAGATCCCCAGGAAAAGTTAATAGGTATTAAAAAAAAGTATTGCTCAGAAGTTAATTTTGTTTCACTCCAAAATAAATACATCTTCATTTTTCTCCTTTCTTTTCTCACCCTTACTGTTTTTTTTTAGGCATCAAGCCTGCAACTCCAGAGATGCTATCAGCAAGTCTCTCCCAGAGTCGCATCTTACAGACATGCAGCATGCCACATGCCAATGTGGTAAATGGTGTCAGCACCTTGCAAAGCAAGTCCTTCTCATTTTTGGTCTTTGACTTTATTCTTTGAGCAAATGTCGTCTTTTTTTTTTTTTTTTGTGGTTATCCTGTGTGAAAGTTATAAAATATTCCTATGGGGTTAGAACCTCCAACACTGGTGAGAACAATCAGGGAAGGGAAGACAAGAAATAAATAGGGGAAGGGGTGGGAAGTTATTGAAGTTCTGAGTTCTGCTACAAAGTTCTGCATTTAAAAAAATGTTTAAATGGATGTTCTGAGAATTTGGAATTTACTGGCTGCTCCAGAAACACTGAAGAGTGTTAATATTTCTCATACTATTTTTTTTTCCCTTCAGGTCAGAGACTTTAGCTCTATGTACAATATCTAGTGAAAAAGCAGCCTTCACTCTTACCTGAATTTCCTTGTTAAGTCTGATATTTCTGAACGAATGGTAGCATGAGAGAGTTTTGTTTTGTCCTTGAGCAATTTCTTAAGCCAAGAACAATCATTCTGAATGTGTTTGGGGTTTTGTTTGTTTGTTGTTTTTTTTTCTTTAAGCTCTGACCTGTGTACTTTCCTCAAAGAAATTTTGTGCTGAAGCTAAACCAAGGTAGTATTTTGTCTGAACATCACATGGTATTTACATGGAAATGTTCTTTGTAACAGAAAATAAGGGACTGGCACAATTTAGGTGGCTCAAAATGACATTGATCCATCAATTTGTTGTGCCACTTAATTCCAGCTGAGACCTTGGATTGTTATTTGTTTAAGTTTGGTCCATTTACCATCTTATTTAGGTGCATCACAGTTTGATAAGAAATAGGATGGCTGTGGCTGGTGAAAGTGGCTGTTGGTTGGTTTTTGTGTGTTGGCACAAGAGAGACCATATCTTCTAGGAGATTCTCACTCTTGGGTACTTTCACATATTACAAATGTGGATTATGAGATGATGAAGACATGTTTTTATTGTGTAGCAGTAGAGAATAACCGTACTGAGTTTTCTTTTTGGTATTGCTCAGGTAGCCTGACCCCTTGCCTTTATAAATTCCCGGAGCATGCCCTGAGTGCCAGCTCCTGTGCCCTCAGCCACGGCTTTACGCCCATGCACCAGTCCCTCCTCACAGACGATCCCACCGCCGCAGACTTCAAGCAGGAGTTCCGCAGAAAAAGCAAGTCTGTTGAAGAGCCCATCGACATGGACTCCCCTGAAATCAGGGAACTGGAGAAATTTGCTAATGAATTTAAGCTGCGGAGAATTAAGCTGGGTATGTGCTTTATGTCTGTGAACAAAAAGCTGAAAAATTCCAGTGAAAGCCCAATTATTTCCAAATGTTTTACGGTCTAGCCTCTGCAGTTGTCTAATCATAACTCTAATCCTGCCTTGCACTGCCAAGCTTTCTCCATTCCTAAAAGACTTGCATGGAATTAATGAACTTCAGCTTTTTGTAGCTTAGTACATAGAAAGTGACTTTAAACTTTCCTGTCCTTAAATTACTCAGAGAAAATTATTGTTGTTCATTAAATCAGATTCAGTGGCAGGTGCGTTATTTTGCACAGCCTCAAATTTTCTGCAGCTTAGGGCAGCACAGGCTCTAACCTCTCATAACCATCCTCTTCCCCATGAAGTGCTTCTTCTGATGGTGCAATGTCATTTCAGTATACAAGATGGGTGACATCCATGGCAAATCTTTCATACCAGGAGAAAGCTGCTTTTCCTGGTTTATTTACTTGTGCCAAGACACAGGTACAGAAGCAACTGATATCTTTGTTGCTGTCTGATAACTATTGGGGCTGACGCAAGAGGGTCTCCAGTGAGGTGCTTGTCTTTCACTGGACAATCTTAGCTGAGGACAAAGGTGGACTGAGCCCTGTCTTTCTCACCTGTAGGGAATAGAGGTACATTGCAGAGTAAAAGCATGTCCCACCCTTGTCTGAACTGTACTGAAAAAACTAACACCCAGCGCTACAGATTCAGCCCACTTATGGGTATTCCAAATGGAGAGTTGCAATTTTGACATTATAGCTTATAACATTACATTGTATTGTTACAAAATAGGGCATCCTTCTAGCTTTAGATGTGTAAAAAAATTATTAGGTTATTACCAGTATCTATGCATTATCTCAACAGCTAGTAAGCATTCCATTTGCAGTGTGAAAATAAGGACTGAAACAAAAATTTAGGCTTTAAAATAGTATTTGCAACTTTGTCAGTTTTGCTGTATACCATGTATTTAATGTCAGCCACAGCAATGGAAAGGTTTGCAACGCCCCATGCTGTTAAACGCTGTAATTATTACTGTATCTTCATGCTGAATTTTTCAGGGAACAAAACTTCATCTGATGCAAACAAATGACACAGAGCCTGTAAGACTGGGCTTAATGTTCTGATGGGAAAACTGCAATTTGCACAGGAAAACTAATCTTGAGCTTTACAAGGGAAGACAGAGTTAATATGGGCTGTGGGTCTGAGACTGAGCGGCACAGTTAGTGCAATCAAAATGGAGGCAAAATGCTGCCTCGTGAGACATTTAGCATCTAAAGAGATCCTGCCTGTTCTGGCACAGAGGCAGGAAGGGCGGATGATGAGCCAGACCCCTGGACATGGCAGATACACATTCAGAGCTCTGAAGGGAAGCTGCTGTTACAGAGTCAGTGTCTGCATGGAAACTGCAGCATTTCTCTGATCGCTTCAACTTTAGTTGTTGCAACAAACAACAGGAGACTGGCAGTGCTGCCAGGGATTAGTTTATTGCCATTGCACCATCTATAGAAAGAAGGATAAGGGGTGTCTGGATCCTTCTCAAATCTCTAATCTCAGAGTGTAAAACTCCACTAAATCAGTGTAAAACTCCACTGAAACCAACAGGAGACTGAACACATCAGTGTCAGCCACAGAGACCTCTGCAGAAAGCCCATCCTGGAGAATGCTGCAGGCACACACTGTTAGTAAGAGTCATCAGTGAAGGGCTAAGCGCCTCAAGGCAAGTAACCATTTATAGAAAGCTCTGCAGTGACTTTTTTCTGTCTTTGACAGGTTATACACAAACCAATGTCGGAGAAGCGCTGGCTGCTGTGCATGGCTCTGAATTCAGCCAAACGACTATTTGCCGGTTTGAAAACTTGCAGCTGAGTTTTAAGAACGCATGCAAACTGAAATCGATACTGTCCAAGTGGCTGGAGGAAGCAGAACAAGTAGGAGGTAGAGAATTGAAATCCTCTGAATATTGATTTGCATTTAAACCAGAATCCTATATACACGTTGAAGGACTAGTATGTGTCTTCCATAGACTACAGTTTTTGTTTTACCAGCTTTAAACACTAAGGTGTGCTTCTATTAAATTTTGGTTAACTTTTTTTGGGTGGGCAAGGAGGGGCAAACTGAAATGCATGGAGGGTACAGAATAGCAGAAACATCACTTGGCCTAATGGAAGTAATTTTTTTCAGTCCCATCCAAGCAAACTAGCTCCACTGCAATATGGGACACCTCAGAGCTGTTGTTAGGATCTACAGGACAGCATATTTAGCAGCATATGGGAATTCTTCACTACGTATGACATGTGGCCATGGGGAAAAGGATGTCAATTCAGCTGAGGCAGTGGTCTTTAAACCCTAAAGAAGAATAGCATGGCATAGAGTTTTTTGATGCAACCTTTTTGCTGCTAGGGGATTCCCTTCTTTTTGTCCAGTTACTTTCCAGTTGCAGAAAGAGTCATGGGGTTCACTGGGCAAAGTGTACTTTAGAACAGGTCGGTTGATTTAGAGGAAATGGGTTGCCTTAAAGAACAGCCTTTTCAGCTGGATGAATTGTGATGCTGAGAAGCAGTATGTCTGGAGGTGACAGTGAAAGCCAGGACTACTGCTGCGCAGCACTCACCTAGCATTGGAAGAAAGAGATGATCTTAATGCTACTTTTTGGATTTGCCATTGTATTCAACAGTAGGAAACCTTGTTAAACAGCTGCTTCTGCTGCACGCTTCAGTTTCCTTTGAACCAAACGTAGAAAGCTTCCTTCCCCTGCAACTGCACTGGAAAACAGAGGGTCTCCTAATGTGGCTGGCACATTGCAAGAATTACCTGTGAGGGAGTTGTAGTGGGTAGCAGCTACTGACCGCCTGAGCAGCGTTACAGGCTTGAGCTGCAGGGTAACATCATGCACGCAGTCAGCAGCCTCTGAGAAGGGAGCGGGATGGAAGAAGCAGATGAATAAATGGGGTTGAGAGCCAAGACTGTATTTCTGCAGAAAGAGGGTGAGGGAGCCAAGAGGTATAGAAATGGACTCCATCTCCCTAGACTGTACCCTGCAGGGTAGGAGAAACAAGGTATGTCAAAGGAGGGGGCTGAAGCATGGCTCCACAGCTACATAGGCACAGAGCCAGCACTGTTTGCAGCTTTACTGGTGGCACACCATTTTTGCTTACAACCATTTATAGCTGGAGGTAAAACAATGACCAACCAGCTGAAAGAAAGAAGTGCTTTTATGTGTGGTGCTGCTTTTATTCAGCGGCATTATCTGTTAGCTTTCTTCTGTCTTCAAAGAAAGGGACGTTTCTCTGGAGATGATTGTGCTTGTTTTCCATTCCTTATGGAAGGTAACTGCTGGGTTTTGTTTTTAATGCAGCTTTATACAATGAAAAAGTTGGAGTGAATGAGCGGAAGAGGAAGCGCAGAACCACCATAAGGTAATAAACATTTAGGGCGCTACGTGTTAGATACCACTTTGGCTAGGATGTTTCCTGGGTTCAAAATCAAAGTGTTATTTTCTGTTAATGAATCTCTATAGCTAATGCTTCAAAATGTTTCACTATTTTGAAACATTCTAGTGAAAAACAACAGCATAACCCTCCAGAACCTCAATTTGCTCCAAATACTTTTCCCAGTTAATCTTTTTTCCAATGCACAACAACAAACTTTAATATGAAAAAATATTTTATTCTAATTCTGCCCAGATTTTATGATATCTATATAGCGAATAAGGTATCAGAGCACCCTTGTTTTCATTTTGGGAGATTCTACATTATACTGGAATAAATTGCATTATTTTGCCATAGAACTAAGGTTTGGGACGTTTGAGGGTAAGCTCTTACATGGCAGATACACATATACAGATATGGCATCCTTATCCCTATCCTCTGTCACTGGATTCTTTGGAGTTCCCAAAGAAACACTTTAAGGAGCTAAAGTGATAAAACAGGCAGTTGTTCTGGGAACCTCCTTCTCCTGTCTCTCACATCTCTGGTGGCCAACATCTACCATCTATCTAAGCCTCAACTCCATGTGTAAATCAAGTAGACTGGTCAATCATATTACAAAAACAAATACCAAATAGGCAAATGGGGTATTTCCTTCTCCTTTAGATATCCCAGACTCTTGTAACCTTTGGTGAAAAATTCAGAGCTGTAGTATTCTTCCACGGGAAGGGAATTTGGCTGCCTCTGGGCACAACTGTGGTGCTGTCGGGCCCTACCTGCTACAGTGAACTGCCTGTTCCTTGAACAGGGATCCTTCCCAATGTGCAGTGGCATCTCCCAGAGATGTAGGCTGCTCTATAGTCCTATAGCTACAACATCTACCTTCTTCTCTCACAGTCGAGACCTGTTTTTTGCATCGTACTGCTTTTGATATAAGGAATAAAACGATATGAATTTTTTCTGACTTGAATTAAGTATGCCTCTGAGGGGATGTTTCTCAGTTAGGAGTGAACTGTGGATGGGAGATGCTTCACAGCTCATTTGCTTATCACAGCACCTCACAAGGGATGAAGCTTTACTCTTGGGAGGCCAGTTTCTCCTCTCAGCTTCTCTACAAGCCAGTAAGGACTGGAGCAGCAGTGCCAAGACCTTGTCCAGTTTATGCAGGATGGCCTGCGTGAGAGCTGAGTTGAGACCATCTCTGTCCTAGGTGTTTTCTCCTGGCTAGAGGAGCCCACTGAAGACTGCTCATCTACCATTGTGGGTTTTGGTATTGTTTTTCAACAGCTATTGAGGAAATCAGTCCCCATATTAAGCATTTTTTAATTATTCCTGCTTTTACATCTAACCCCATTGCACTGGGAATATCAAATATGACAGGTTGTCAAGGGCACAGATAATTGAGGTGAAATTCAGGACCAAATCCCTTATAGTAAGAAAATATTAATTGTTCCTTCAAAGACATATAGGACGTCAGTTTGAGGACCTCAAACTAATCAGGACTTTATCTGAACTGCAGCCTTACTCTTAGCAATTCTTAATGGATGTTTGAAGGCAAACTAGAGGTAAAACAAAAGTCCCACTAACCAAATTAGGTTAGTCATACCCTGAGCAAAAACTACTTAATTTGAATTTGTGGAAGCTATTCTATTTTCTAGTTTGATTAGATAGAAAGCCTAAGAAACTGTTAGTCAAAACTAATGTTGTTTCTATATTTCTGCGTGTGCAGAACATCATGCTATTAATTAGGTAGTTTTGGTAACATCCCTAAATATTGCAAAATAGACCTATAAATGAAAGACCAACAACATATTACAGATTAATTAACGAAATAACTAGAACTCCAGCAGATACTTTGTGTATTCCTGTAACAGAAATACCTGCACCTCATTTCCAGAATAATGCATGAAGTGCCCTCTTGTGTCCAAAGAAATTACAGCTACTGCTGAACCCAGTTTTTGACGTGTCCTGTTGGCACACACGCATGTTGCAGATACTCTTTGTTTTCTGAAAATATGTAACACAAACGTGAAGGAAATTGTATCTGACAATAAGAAAAGATAGGAGTCTTAACTTATTTTGTTTATTGAACCACTAAACTTTGGTTAGGTGTTCAGGCTTGTTCCAATTCCTGTGATCCCATTCATATCTAACTGGTAGCTGTACGTCCTCGAGAGCATCAAGAAGCACAAACGTTTCATGATTACCACTGAAATTGCACTGAACTTGATGCGCATTTTGCCATTAAATTGTGCTGAAATTCTGCATGATGCCATGCTGTTCATGGCAGCAAAGAAATACAGTCTACTTTAAGCTCTGTGGGTTTCCTTTACATAGAAAAAGAGGAAATAAACCAAGTCACTATCTTATGTGCTCTTAGCTGACCCTTCTTCTGAACTAGTGGTGAAAGCCTGAATGTGTCAGAAGTTTTTAAAGGTGACATTTTATCCCTTTATCCAGTATCGCTGCCAAAGAAGCCCTAGAGAGACACTTTGGAGAACAAAGTAAGCCTTCTTCTCAGGAAATTATGAGGATGGCTGAGGGGCTCAATCTTGAAAAAGAAGTTGTGAGAGTTTGGTTTTGCAACAGAAGACAAAGGGAAAAAAGAGTAAAGACAAGTTTACATCAGAATGCCTTTAGTTCTATTATCAAGGAGCATCACGAATGCCGGTAAAGCTTTCCTGTGCATAGATGTGGATTTCTGTTTTGCTTTTTGTAAATATTGTAAATACTATGTTGTTTTAAAAAAGAAAAATCAGTGAACCACTTGTTTCTCTTACAAGCTAGCCTGCTTCAGATGTAGTGTGTTGTGGAAGACCTGATTTTAATGTAAAAGGTTGTAACCAAATTAAATGCTACTGCATATATTTAAAGAGTTGGAGGTCTCTCCTTAACTTCAAGTAACCTATTATGCATTATTCAGCTAGAAAGGCTTTCCAAGTTGTCCAAGTACTTGCAGCTTCCCTGTGCTGTGCCTTTCTTGCACCTGGGGTACGTTTAATGATTAACGGAGAACCCCATGTAGGTACCCTAAGCATCAAGAAACAAAGCTTTTGCATTCTATGTGAAGAAAGGTTACAAAGCTTGGTATCAGCAGCTATAGTTTTGAAAGAACTTTGCCTCTCCATGTCCATGCATGTGCTGTAGCCCCATCCCACGTTAACTATCTTACTGTGCTAACCTTTGTGAGATTGTATTATGCTACTAGGCACATGGCAGGGTCCCATCTCCAGTGGTGAACACTGAGCTCACCAAACTAAGCACCAGTGAGAAATCAGACCTTCAAAGAAGACAAGGTGAATAAGTGACCTTAAACAAGCAGTGGTGACACTGCTGAATATCTAGTTATGGCCAAGGATGGATGTGCCCATGAAATCTTGTGGGACTGCCACTAGGTCTGAGTCAGGTAGCAGAACTCGAGCTGAAGAACTGCCAGCTCAAATTCAGCTACGTGCTCACAACAGCTGTAAACCTCAGTGAATCATTTCAGGTAAATGCCATGAGAAACGTGCCATAATTGCTGTCATTGCTTACCGTAGAGTAAGCTGTTACAGAGTACAGACAGCTAAGTACGGAGGTATCAACACCCACCGTTCCTACTGTGTGCTCTGTCTCCATGTACCACTTGACTGCCTTAAACCAGTGCCAAGTAGAAGTGATTTTTTTTTTTTATGCTTGTTATCAAAGGTAATTCTTGCTAATTTATTATATGCCTTAAAGTTTGATTTGGATAGGCTTAGCTATAAAAATTTACCTTACCTTAAGACTTTGTGACTTGAAGGGGTAAAAAATTAGAGAATTATGAGCATTTATTGCACTGCACATTCCCACTCTCTTACCCACCTCTAATTGAAAATAAACCCTTATTTGTCGTCCTCTAGCATAGAGATAATGGGGGGGGACACCATGAACGACACAGTGCCAGAGTTCCACCTATCAGAAAGACAGGCACTGAGAAACTGAATTTAATGACTGTAGTACTCACCAGGGATAGATTATCCAGCCATTTCATCAGCCTGCTCATTGTTATTAGAATAGCCCATTACCATATATGTATTTTTGACTGTTTTCCAAGGACTGAAATTGAGTGCACGCAAGTAGTAATAGCCAGATACATTTTATTTTTCCATAAAGCAGACCTGATGATTTAGAAAGCGTCTAGATAATAGGCCCACAGAAAGCAAAAGGAGTTTAATGTTCAAGACCACTTAGAAGCAGTGTGTACAAGTTAAGTGCTCTCTCCCTAGTGTACGTTAAATTATCTCTGATACCTATGACAGTGACCATGGGCATATTCACCTATGGAAATCAGGCTCCTGGATTTAAAAAAAAATATATTTTTATGGATGAATGCATTGCTATAACCCCTTAATTTAGAAAACTTCAAGTTAATAACTCAAAGGGGAGAAATTGTGCTATGTACTCTCTTCAGGCTGTTCTCATCACTAGCGTAGCTCAGCCACTACAGCAAAGACCAAGTTGTAGCCTTTATCCACCACATGTGTATTGGCAGATCATGAACTTTCCAAAAGGATGAAAGAGAAATACAGTTGAGATTAGCACTCAGTGAAGGTGGTGGTATGCATTTGTGTACCTTTCATGTGATTTAATATTATGTATGTTGAAACTACTATCTGATCTATATGTTATTTATAGCCTAAATTATTTTCTTAATTATAAAAGGCTTCCTAGAAATGCTATAAGCCTGTACTTCCCAACCCCTCCATCCAATAAACTATTCTTATGCATTTGGTAATGGTTTGTAGTTGTTTTGGTAACACTTCTTTTAGTTGTGTATCATGCTGATGTGCATATTCATTTTAGCATGCTGTAATAGGTAATTCAAAAGGAGACTTACCATAACATTGTGATTTCTAGTCTTATAGAAAGCCTTACAAGTGAAGGCTAATTGCAGAAGCATAGCAAAATAAAATTAAAGGTGACACATAATGCCATTTTCTTGCAAAAGAATGACAAAGGGCTAAGTGGAGGAAGCAGCCACCATTTAAACACATCCAGCTGTTGCCACAGAAATACAAACAAATTAGAGTGGAATTTTTTAAAGAAAAAAAGCTGGATGAAATCAATTTAATGTGCTGCAGCTGCAGCCATTAGACTTAGAGAAAGTGGCAATTCATTTTTTTCTGTAGGAATAACTTACTGTGTAATGGCCATCAACCACTCTTGATCGGGGAAGAACCCTTAGGTAAGACTTCTGAGGGGCAGCTTCATAAACCCACAAGAGTTTAGTTTGCCATTTGACTAATGTGGGCTACATTATTTTTCTTTGACGTGTTTATGGGGTTTTTTCTTGCTCTTACTTTTCCCATAGTAACTTTAGGCAGGGTGTTAAAACTAGAACAGAGGACAAAACAAGACATTATGACAATGTATAAATCTGTGGTTCACTGTCTCCGAAGTACTTTGTAGCATTCTGTCCCCCTCGTATGAAGGATACAACAGACCTAGAAAAGGCCCCTATAGAAGCAGAGGTGATGACCGAAGGTGAGTAACTGTTTAAGCTACTGTCTCTCTTCTAGATTTGATGTGTGTGCATTGAACGCTACAGTGGTCTACTGAATTATGAGCTGTATTGAAAGGCTGGATGGAGGCAGGCTGTTCACCATCTTGCCTAATGTAAGAACTAGGAGTAGACATGAAGCTGGAAAGAATCTTAAGAAAAAAGTGGTGGTTCTTAACGTGGTGGGGAAAAAAATCTGTGGAACTCCTCTACTAAAAAATGTGGGTGCCAGTTTGTTTATATGGACAAGTTCACAGATGAGAAAGCCCCTCAAGGCTGTTTTATATAGAGGAACTTACATATGGGTCTGGAAGGGCTCTAAATTGAAAATAGTTAGAGGTTGGAAGAGTCATCTACGTTTATCTTGTTTTCCTATTTTCCTGGGCATTGCTTATTAGCACTTGTGGAGCAGGATTCAGTCTGCCCCAGCCAAGCCATTCTTAGCTGCGTGCATGATTGTGGTGTTGTTCTTGGATGCAGGACTGTCAGATTCAGTTGCTATTAAGGTGTCACCAATGATAAAGGAGTTCAAGGATTGAGTGAGTGTTTTTTTAGTCTGCTAAGAGTGATTTAAAAGGAATCTAAGTAGGGGATGCAATTCTGTTATAGGCAGCTACAACATACTAACTGTAATTGAAATAAATATAAGCAAGCCTGCTCACTTTGCTACTGAAAGATTTTCATACAGATTAGAGCTGCAGGACTTAAAAGGTAACTGTTAACAGAAACACCAGGTAGATATTGACAGTAGCCCTAGTTCAGCAGTCTTTCTGACACCAAAAAGCAATGCCTGTTCATCAAAGACCCCATAGATAGAGGAAAGATTTCATAGTAGAATTACGTCCAATGTTGACAGTCATTAAAAGGATAAAGTGCACACTTAATTCAGAAAGGCCATAAGCCTTGGTGTTCAAGCAAAATACAATCAATCAGTAACGTTTTATACCTAACTAATTTCACATTATGGCTTCTCCTTCAGTGCCTAAGAGTACTTGTGCACCCACTTACAGGCAGAAGGGAATGAAAACTTCATCAAGTCTTTACTGAATGTTGAGTTTAAGCCAAAGGCCCACAAGCAACTACAACACATATTATGCTGCTTTATAGCTCAGGTCAAAGGAAAATTTATCAGAGCTAACAGGAGTCCAAAGCAAGCCCACTAAGAGACTAACCCTACAGAGGACAAAGTCGTTGTGGAATAAAAAGCCTTTTATTAGATTTTTACAAAATAACTTGTAAAAAAAAATTCACCTCATATCGGATACATGCAATATATAAACTTACACATTCCAACCCACTACCTCATAGATTCATAGTTTGTCCACTACTTCCTTCAAAGAGAAGCAACACCTGCATTTCTAGGCCAAAAACCAGATGAAGGCTCACCTATGTTTTTTCCTTCTCTGTTGACTTCAATCTTTAAAAAGCAGATGGTGCGACAACCGTAGATTCATAGAGGTTATGGTTTCCTGCTACACTTTCTCTAGCAGCAAAGTCTCTTTATGAAGTTTGTTCCCTCACAGTTATCCTGGTTTCACTCTTGGGAGGTATTTTGCTTTCCTTTTTTTAAAGCCAAGATGATTTTGTTGTTTCTGTTCATTGAACAGCCCCACTGCATCAGCACAACTGAGGGGCAAATAATCTCCAGCAGAGTAAGGGCTGAGAACTTCACACCATCTGGGGAGTCATAACTGGGAACTGCATTCTCAGACTTTGTCATCTATTTAAAATATCAATAGTTCTTATTTCATTATCCCAACACATCCCACTTAGAGCTAGAATCATGTTGGTGCAGTTCAGAGACCAGTGAAAAACCTTCACAGAACCAGAACACTTTTATTATAGTGTTTAGACAAGTAATTATCAGGTATCATCCAAAATTGTTCTCAAAACTAAAATTTAGATTTAGCTTATCAATGTGATCAATTGCATCTTAGTAAACAATACAATTATGCACAGTTATCTTCCATTAAGAAATACTGTAAAATATTTACAAATGTTGTTTCCGGCAAGTGTCCTTTTAGCAAGTGCACAAGTTGCATTTCTGAACTTCAGCACTGAGTCCCATCAAGTGTACACAGAGGTCCCACCAAAGTTTTTTGTGAAACCATCTTAATTACTCACCTTTCAAAGACTCATTCTGAAAAAAATCACAAAGATACAAGATTTATATACATAAAGGCACGGCAATTCTGTTGAAACCAATTATGTTACAGTACAATAGAGTCCAATCAGTGCCTTTCATGCAACAAAGTTCACTAACAAATTTAAATCTTCTTCCAGTAAAATTAACTGCACAAGGACTGTATCCTTCCCTTTTGGTAAAAAGAATAACCAGCCATTATTTAATCAACTCAAAGTTACTACAGGAAAGCAATACATAAAATGGTTTTTTCTTTCTGCCTAAATTTGCTAGACTTTTAAGGCTATTTGTCATCAAAAGAAAATACTTTCCAACTAAGAGCAAAGGTGAAGTTTCATTTGTGCTAGGATGACAGACTAAGAATGTTTCTATAGCAATGGTTTTATAAAAATTATATATATTATATAGGTGCTGTCCTAGAAGGCATCACCACCAGCCACAGAACAGCTAATTTTAAAGATAGACCAGGAACTGAGAGAGAAGAAAACTTTGAATTCAGAGGACAAATTCAGATCAGGTATAAGTGAATTTATCATTAGAACTACATCCCTGGTTGGTCCAGTGCTCACAAAGACTCCATGCAATGGACACACCAAGAGTACTTCTCCCTGTAAATGATTCAAAATATTCTCCCCTTCTCCTTCCTCCAGTACCAACTTCAAGTTGTCATTTCTGAAGCTTCAGAGTTTTCCTAGACAGCAGTTGCACTGAAAGAGTATTTGCACTTTTATATCTGTCTGCAGCTGAATAATTAGAAGGCAGACTGTTTACTGCCATCAAGCTAATCAACTCCCAAAGCTTTAAGCTGTCGTTCAATCTCTTCATCTGATATGGTAGCAGCTTTTGATGTTGATGCAGATGGTAAGCCTCTGGCAGCTGATGGAGCTTTGGCCATCTAGAAGAAGACAAGTTTCCTTCAGTCAAAATAATACATGTTATGACAAGCTGACTTTTCTAGAGTAAGACTGTAAAATAAAGGCCGCTAGAATAAACTATTTTTAAAAAGGGAATGAAGGGGAAGAAGCACATGAACTGAGTAAAACTATCCATACCTTTCCGGAGATTTCAATTCCTATCTCATCAAGCACTTGGTTAACAATATCTTGGCTTTCTTCCTCTTCATCAGAAGCATCAAAAATATCATCCAAAGTATCATTAACTTAGAAGAAAGAAAAAAAAAAAAATGCACACTGCCTTAAGCAAGAAGGTTACCAAAATAACTTAGTACCATCTTTCTACCCTCCCAGAATGTAGTAGTAATAGCACTGTATAAGATACCAACAGAAAGCACCTGTATATTGGAGAGGCTTTCTTACCTCTGCCTGGCAAAGCCTGTGAGCACAGTTAGAGCAGCAAGAGTAAGGCATGACTGCTTTTATAAAAATGTTTAGTTTCACCAAATAGTTCAGTTGCGCTATCTACCCCCTTACTAGATTTTAACATTTCTTAAAAACACCTTCTACAGTTCCATAAAAATCCCTTTCCTCTTCCTCCTCCAAGTAAGTTGCAAAATCGTTAACTACTCAAGTAATCTCTAAATCGCAACAATACAGTTTCGCTCAGTTGAGGTGTTCACATCTTGCTCAACAATATTGTTTCAAGTTGCTATGGCCAACACAGCAGCAGGGATTGGGATAGGAAGGACACTGTGTTAGCGACACCAGGAAGTTTGGTATTAGTTAGGTGACAGTGAACAGATGCAATCAGGAAGAAGAAACTTGCCACCCCCCAAGAAGTTGGTGGCTTGAAATAAAAAGGAGACAAAACCATCCCGTACCGCCATGTATATAAAACTGAGATTATCAATAATAGCTAAATTAAGTGTCCAGTCCCAGAGGAAAAAGCACATGCAGAACTATGGGCTACAGAAGGGGCAATTTTTCAAGTCCCCCTACCAGTTATGCCAACAAGGTTTCGAACTGGTCTCAAACCCCCTTCCCTTCCAGTATATTCTTTCTAGAAGTATGGTGGGTGTTTTGCATGAAGATGGGAAGGAACAGATTCTAGATTTAGTATCTAGAGCTACTAAAAAGCCTAAGGCTCAGCCTCCCTGCTCAGACATGCATTGTTTTGTTTGCTCTTTGATTTTGCTGTCAATCTCATTAATTGTGGAAATAAAATGTCAAGCATCAGTATTTCTAGACTACCCTTCCAAGAGCACTGTGGGCTGCAGCTGGCAGAACTTACTCATTTCTTCAGTCATTTCCATCTTCATGTTTTCCTTCTGGAAATTCTGCATAGTTTGTAGTGTCTTTTGTGGATCCATTTTCTTATTAACTGCCTGCATCGTCTATTAATATTTTAAAAAAATTAATCATAGAATGAGACATTAGTAGATACCAATATATACATTAAGAAGGAATAAGACTTTTCTAGTAAAAAACCTGCAGTCCAAATTTCACTTTCCTTGTCTCTTTACATCCCATGAGACCTGTAGATACACCACAGATCAATAGTACAGTCTGCACCTAGTAAGAAATATCACTATCTACTACCCTAATAGATATGCTTTTAAATGTATGCATCTTTCTTGCACCACGACCCTTCTCCTGGCCTTATATTAGGAAAAATCTGCCTGATCTAAATGAAAAGATTTGGATAATATTTCCTAATTGGCAGGCTATACACTTTAAAGAGGTAAATGGCTGCAGGTTTTCTATTCAGTAAGGAACATTTACTTGAACCAACACTAGAGGATGGGCATTAAATCACGATTTCCATTAAGTAACATAAATTATAACAACTTATGTTATAATTTAATGGAAAAATTACTTTTCTCTGAAAAGCAAATACTGAAGTGTTCAGGAAGTATGCATTAGCTTAGGGTGAACCTTTGTAATAGGTAATCTTTCTGTGACAGTGAAATAAACTTCACCTGTTTTACTACAGGTATGCAGCACTGCCTTTGCAGGCACTGGTATTTAATATTTCTTCTTTCCTAAGCAGCAAGCTACTGTATCTCTCATGGGATGTCAAAACCTAAATACAGGTACAAGCAATTCAAATATAAAGTCTAACCATCTTTAAGAAGATAAGAGTTGGTTAATTAAAAGGGATGCTATCAAGCTGCTACAGGCACTACTGGCTTCATAGCAGCTCTTCAGCCTTCATGTCTGAGTTTGGTTATGTCATGATAACATACTATGCTTCTAATGTTACTTGAATTTCAAAGACTGTGTTCATAGTCACATTATTTGAAGTTAAAAAGTTGTCCTGGACTTAAGAGGGTGTTGGTTCTTTAGAATTCTTTTACAAGAACTATAGATGGACATCAAAAATATGTGCACTGAACTGATACAGAGTTTATATATCTTCAAACAATAAGGGTCAGATGCACGATTAAAAAAACCAGGTAACGATTAACTGGACTTTACTATGTCCCAAATTAGCTCCACAGTTGCTAAAAAGTATACAAAAAATACTTTGAAAGCTTTGCATTCACGTATTTGTCTTGTTTGCTGAGGCAACTGATTCCATGTATTTTTCATTGATGGTTGTGTGACAGTAAGAATAGTTTATATTCTTCAAAATGAACAACTGTATCCTTCTCTTTAGGCTTCCCATGTTGATATAGCAAAATACTCACTTTAAAAGTGACCAAAACAATGTAACACCTTCCTCTCCAATAATAACTAGTCCATATAAGTACCTGCTGCATTTCAAAAAACACCACTTTTCTGGATGCTGGTTAATTTATTTTTTAATATTTTTTGTTCTTCTACTGACTTAACCTTCATAATTGGTCTAGCGACACTCCAGTTTTGAGAAATACAATCCAAGACATCTCTCAGATAAAACCAAGTCAACCATGTAATAATTAAAAAGCAAGACCAACTTGTTCACATGCAACACTGTTGTAAGAATACCAAGCTGTTTAATTTGATCAGTTGTGTAGTCAGACAAGCCCCCCCCAGCTCTGTGGGTTAGCCATGGAGGATGGAAAGTTTGCTACCAAGCCACAACTCTGTATCACTGAACAGCTGATATCTGTCAACACATTGCTTCTAAAAGATATCTGACAGCAAAGCCTTAGCAGTAATTACTTTCCACACTAAGTTGCGTTGCATTACTGTGCGTAACTGGATTTAACTTGGACTTGTCTACAATGATGCGTGCGAATTCTGTTCACCTCAGGCTGAACAATCCTACTTGCCAAAAGCAAACTTCCTATTTGTCAATTCAGGGAAACAGGGGAAAGTTCACAACCAACTCAGATAACTGATTTTTCAGACTCTCTCATGAGATGAGATTTGTGAGAGAACTTAACGCAATACTATTTCCTTAGACCATGAAGAGTGAGAATGATTAGACTTCCTTAGGAACTTAAGATCCAAAGCAATAACCTACTTTTTGCAAAAGCCATAAAGCTACTGTGACACACTGCCTTGATTTCTAGACGAAGCATGCCCTACTTTTTCCCCAATAAAAATTGCTTGTGACAAGATATACAGGCAAGACACTGTAGCAGCATGGTTTGGGGTTTTCTGATGTACTAAAATAGTTCTTCACTGGCATTAGAGTTTATTTTTATCATGTAAACATTTGACAGATGTGTAGCCCAAGAAAATATGCTTAGTTAGGTGCTAACTGGCTGGACTGACTAGAGAAAAATTTCATAACGTGAATAAAATTACATGTCCCTACTGTATCTTCAACACTATTTGGAGTATTAAGCATTAAGTTTTATCCCTTCAGTTATCTTATACAAAATAACACAACTTAACTTTTGCAACCATGTGTTGCATTTTAATGTAAAAGAAAGTCTTGTAACGCCTTACTTTTGCTGTAGTTGACATAGCTCCTGCCATCTTCATCTGAGAGTTCATGACCTTTGTTTGAGTGGACATAGAAGTGACTTTAGAGCTAACAGCGTATGTTCGATTCTTCTGCTTCCGCAGTTGTACAAGTTGTTTTGCTAGCACTTTACAGGCTTCTTTGTTACCAGTCTTAGCCATTTTCTTTATTTCTAGTTCCTGTTAAAAAAGGTATAAGATTAATTCCACAGAATTTTCATTCAACACTAACAAATTCCAAAAGTTAACTATCCTCTTGATTTTTTAAAAGACATTTAAAGTTATATAAATAGTCTTCCTTGCTTTTCTACCAAGGTTATTTAGTAAAACAAATGCAATGCTGTTATGATTTGACCAGAAGGAAAAAACAGAATGAAACCGAATTATAGTATGGTAGCACAGAGTTCCCTAAAAGACTTCAACTTCTGCATAATATCACATTCACTTATATGTCCACATTCAATTCCATATCTGAATAGGGAGTAACACTTAAAAAACCCAAAACCCAAAACCAATCCCAGAAGTGAAGAAATTATTATGGCCAGCCAACTATTAGCGTCATGAATCTTTGATTTCTTGCATTCATGGACAATCAAGCCACACCACTCATGGAAGAAATGGGGAATTCATAGGTTCTTTTTAACACTTTTGCATCCTTGAGAGAATCTCATAACCTTTGGGGAAAGAAGTAGATAAAGTTAGATGACCAATAATTATAGGCTGTTTGCCCACATAATTTAGCTGGACTTAGCACATAATGAAAGTGGTATAATTTGTCTACAACAACATATGCTTAAACCTTAAGAAGGACGCTTCTGGCTTGCAAAAAACCCCCAAACCCCAATCTATCAATTTAAGGAGAAAGAGCAAACTATCCAGCCCAGAAGTACCAGGAAAAAGTTTGGCACAAATAGTCCTGTCAGCTGGGATTTTTCGAAGTATGCCTTCTGATTTGTGACTTGGTAATGTAAACTTTTCAACTAATTTTTCCATTTTAAGCCTTTTTAAGGAGGGCTGGCTGTAGTATCTCCATTCTTTGTATATGTCCAATTGTACATTTTGATTTTTACTGTTAAGTAAAAGCAGCCTTTAAAGACCAGCTTTCTCCTGTGATTCTTCAACAGAATCTACTTGCTACAGGAGTACAGTTGCTTCACTTTATATGCACTGGTAGTCCAGAAAACTGCACTTATAAGAAGATATGTATGCAAATCAGTCCTGTTTAAAGGCAAGTGCAAACCGACTCACCGCATTAGTTTTACTACTAGGAAAGATCATGGTTAAATTTACTATAGATATGGCACTGGCACAAGATCTCTGTAAATCTGTAATTTCCAGAAGGCTGTGTCATACGTACTATTTTAATCCAAGAAGGTACAGATTGGCAAATAAAGAGCATGAAACTCTTCAAACATTAGAGGCTGAAATACATGTAAAGCTGTCCTCTTTGTAAGTAGCTCACAGAGACCACAGAAAAAAAATTTCTATAGCACGCCCAGAATATTACCTCCTTTTTTCATACTTCAAGTATTGTGAAGGATAGGAGGGATTAGTTTTCACACTAGCAAACACCAGTTTGCACCCTAGTTTTAACAGCAAACATTTGAAAATAGGGATATTCTCACTGAGATGAAATACCTAAGTAGCACTTATAACCCAATTTTCAAAGCACAATACAAACTTATACCAACCACTGCGAAATCACTGCAGATAATCCAGCTGCAGGAATCAAACCCTATATATAGATGATTTTATTCTTAATTAAGAAGAATTTGTGTAAAGTGCCGCAATACATTATTGGGTTTTGAGATGTCTGGGGCAAGCTTATTAAAGTCAGTCATGTTCTTCTGGAAAAAAAAAAAAAATCAAATTCATATAGACATATGAGGTTACTGAACTGAAACAGAACTGTCTGCATACTTTAAGGGTATTTTTATACATAGAATTTATATAACTAGGTTTTCTCAGAGCAGTACCTCATAAAGAAAAAAGTCTTTCTGAAGAAAGTACATAACAAAATGTTCTGAGATTAACTGACAAGCCTTTGATCCTTTTTCACCTGATCTGATTCTGAAAGCTAGTATTTATTGTCCACTGATTCTCTCATCCTAACAGCAAATTCTAACTTTTTCAAAGACTTATTTTACTTCTCCTTTCGTCTTCTCCTCAGAAATCCAACATTTCTGAAATAATTTACTGTAGCAAGTAATCAAAACTTCAGCGTGAGTATTCATGAAAATTAAGGTTATTTCCAGAATCAGAATATTTCATACTGAAAAATACCTTATCTACGAGTAACGTATTATATCTTATACGTTCAAGGCTTCCAGAAACAATTTATCTGACCTCTTTTAGTTTATTATTCCCAGCTCTTGGTATTCATGCGACCTGCTGCCATGAAACAACACTTTAGTAGCTCCTGAAACACTGGCTGGATTTGCATAGCTTTTCCCACAGTCTGAGCATGTCTTCATGCATCAAACCCCACCATCTGTCACAACCATTTATCCAATTATACTGCCACACAGGTGCAGCATCCATTCACTGAATACTTGATAGCTCACACACACTAATTTTTAAATAGATCTTAATTTAGGCATATAGTTTTACTATTATTACCTAGTTTTGAGGAAGTTCTACATGAATGAAAGTAACAACCCTATGGGGTATTCATGATATCCTATGGTTTTTCCAAGTACTCCCTCCCACTGGAGAGTCATGGTAACATACGATAGCAGTGACACTTTTAGTTTTTCCACCACAAGACCACTGATTTATAAGCCTGTTAGAAAAAAACCTTCTGAAGGATAGAGAATGCTAAGAATGGAAGGGAAAAACGAATGCAGTTATTTAATCTAAACAAATTGTTTCAGGCTTTTCCTATGTTAAAGATTGCGAATCACTTTTAGATACTAAATTTTTTAATAACTGAAAAGTCAAAAAGGGGAAGACAACTTTTTCAGTGTTTAATTATTATACATTGAGTTGTATCTTTAGCACTTTGCAAATTTTCTGTTACACCGGAGGTATGTGTTTGTTTTTAAAGAGTAAAATAAAGTTCCCTGCTCTACTTACCAGTTGTTTTTCCTGTTTTTCAAGTGCTGCTCTATCTCTGGTTATAGCCCTCTGTGTACCTCTTAACTCTCGATTTTGCTCCTTTATTATATCTGGAAAGAAAATATTTATAGCTGGGAAAAGTTTTCAATACTATGTAAACATCTTATCTGCTAAGCACTCTGCAGAAATGCAGCATGTTTGACAGCCTCCCTTCGTTCAGAACGAACTGTCAGCTATCAAAGAACTGTCAGCACTTCAAATGTATGAAATATTAGCAAAATACAATTTCATGTATACAATATGATTATGTTTCAGCAGCATAAGCCATATGCCATAGCAAAAAGGCTATTTTACCTAGATGTTTCTTTGCACCATAACCATAGCAAGAGCCTTAACCACACAGCAGAAGGTAGGTACACACACTTTTCTGCAAGTTTCAGCCCTAACTCAGCTACAGTAACATATTCACTGTGAGCCCACTGGTTTTCCACCAGTCAGACCTAACTGCAACAGGTAGATCTGCTGAAGAAACCTTATATATGAGATCTCAGAGCAGTTAAGGAGTTCCCAAGTCCATTAAAACAGGGAAGATACTCCTAGATGCAAGTTCTGGATCCTGCTCTTCTCTGTTCTTATTCTGGTTTGACAGAGATTACTCTCCTCCACAAATGTACCACATCTGTGCAGCTCAACTTCAAGTCAGGCTATAAAGCAACAGTGTTTGAACTTTTTCAGTTAGCAGATGCTTGAGAATATTAAGATATGAAAGTGGAGGGCTTTATAGCAAATTTGTTTCCTGACAACTGACATAGCCATCTGTCAGGTGAAACTTCATAGGAGTTTTGCCACTGTACTATTTAAAAATTATTTACCAGTAACATCCATTTATTAAAGCAAGTATTATTTACAATACAGGCATCAATCATGCTAGTTGCAATTAACTTTTGTTAGAATTTATAGCACGTGCTTAGGTGTGATTCACCTGACCAAAGGTAGGGCACTCTGCATCCTCTGACCTTTATAGAGGAAAGACATTAGTACTTTTAGAAAGAAATTAATTTACTCCTAATGTATCTGTCTACACGACCTTAGATAAACTTTGGTTGGGAGTTTAAAAGGAGCAGACTGTCACATAAACTTTGTGACTTCGGAGCTTTTTCATCTAATCCACAGAAGTAACATCATGGCAGAGCACTGCTGTTGTACTTAGAAAGTTTGAAGCACGTGAAAATCAATACAAACTGGCAGAGTTACTAATAAATAAAGGCATGAAGGATAAAGTCTAGATAAATTCTAGAAACCACAGTCACCTTTTTATTTTTTAAGGCTTGCAACAATTTTTCTACAAACAGAAAGAAGCATTTGCATTCTTCATTCCCACAATCAGAAATGCTGTAAAATACCCATTGCTGAAATTATTTCAACATTAATAGGTTTGAATCAGAAAAACCCTAAACCTCCAGTGGCATTTTAGAGAGGGCATATACACTACCCACTCCGAACAATTGGGTTTGGCCAAATAAATACATATTCCAAACAAACTCTGTGAAAAAGAGACCTGTTTTTACAGTGCTACTATTCCTCCAAGAACTACACAAAAAGCATCTTCAGGAGATGTAGACTTTTCAACGGGCAATAACAAAAAGCTGAAAGATGACATGGATTACAACACTGTGTTCTTCACACCAGCAAAGCAGCAGTGAAAATTATTCTGAAAACAATGCTACAGGCAAGTAATTTTGAAGGTAGACAAATGTATATTACTTGCACAGCTGCACTTGCAAAAATGAAAGAAACAGCTTAATAGCTATATACAAGACTGTCTTTTCTAACTACAATAACTATTAAAAAAAATAATCTCTTAGTGCAGAAAGCTTGAGAAGTAGGAACTTCAAGACGATAAGGAACAAGAACTGTACTTAAGTCAGGAGACAATAAGGGTAAGTCCGATGCTTATTTCTGTTGTTTCTGTTCTCACATAGTGGCTCAAATTAAGGATAGCAATAGCTAAAACCAACAGCTATCTGCAGTTACAGGCCATTTCGTTTGTTTTTTGTAAGTGACAGCCAAGATGAGAACTTTGTTCTTGTTTCTCTGTGATAACTGACGCAGATGACGGGGTATTCCTGATACAGCCTTTTGCCGATCGCCACTCCCGTGTGTCACGCCGTGGCCTCGCACACCAGAGTAAGGAGGAAGCACCTCCATTCCTTAAAACAGGTTGGACCAGAGACACCCACAGCAGGGCTTGCCTGGGCCCTTCAACCCGCCTCGGCCATGGAAGCTCATCGCCATCTCGCCCTTCCTCCCCGCTCAGGTGTTGCACCAACCATGGAAAGAGCCGAGCAGGAATCACACGTATTCTCCCTTGGTGACACACAATTGGTGGATGCACTGCGTCATTTTTGGCGAGCCTTTTTCGAAGGACGACCCACCGGATTTGGCACAGGGCACCCAACATGCCAGCCAGCCAGCTCCGGGGCTCGCCTGCCCCCGGCCAGCCTCTGCCCCACAGCCGGCCTGGGGCACACCGCCTCGGAGGGCTGACCGCCGCCCCCAGGGCTGCTGTCAGGTAAGCGACCTTTGTTGGCTTTACTTTGGTTATTTCCGCGTAACTTTAAAGCGTTCTGTTGGCAGAATGGCCACAAAACCATCAAGACCAAGTCGTTTCGAGACCCGCGTACAGAGCTGAGGGCGCAGGCGGCGGCGGATCCCGCTGCTCCCCGCGGCCGTCCTCGGCCGCCGCAGAAACCCGCTCCCGCAGCCCGGCACCGCTCGCCTCCCTGCTCGCTCTCGGCTCCAGCAACTCCCCGCGGGCCTGTTTTGTTCCCTCGCTAACAACAAGAGACATTCCTCCTCCTCCTCCCCCACCGCAGACCGGCATTAGCGGGGCCCGGCTCCCCCACCTGGCCCCGGCCGCCCCACAGGGCCCGACGCCCCGGGAACCCCCGGCCTCGCTGTCGCAGGGGTCTGGCCCGGCCCGGGGACTCTCCCCGCCACCCCGCCTGGCCCGAGCGCCGTCGGTGAGTCACCCCGGGCGGGCCGGGGCCTCCTCCTCTCCCTCCGAGTTTCCGCTCCGCCGGGACACAGGGCCCGAGGCCGCCCCGCGGGCACCGCCACCACCCCCGGGCTCTCGCTCCCCCCGTCCGAGCCCGAGCCTGCGCCGGGGCCAGCTCCGCGCCCGGAACCCCGCCAGGACTGGCGGCAGCCGCCCCCGGGCTGCCAGAGGGGCGGCGGGACCCTCCCCGGGGCGCCGGCGGCCCCGCTCACCGTCTACAGTCTTCTTCTTGAAGAGCGAGGCCATGGCTGCAGCCAGACCCGGAGCCGCCGGGACCCCCCTCCGCCGCCTCAGCGGGCTCCTGCCTCCTCCTCAGGTGACCAGGAAGCGGCCGGGCCGCGCAGTCCCGCCCGGCTCCGCCTCCCCGCCGGCGAGGGGCGGGACGGGGCCGGGCCGGGCCGGGCCGGGCGGCCGCGCTGTCCCCGCCTATCCCGGGGCGGCCGCTGGGCGTGCGGGGCCCGGGAGGCGCTGCCGGCCGGGGCTGCAGTGGCAGGGGGCCGCGGGGTCGCTGTCCCCCCGGGGGCGGAGGGGCGCGGGGAAGCCCCCCCCGGGGGTGGTGGTGTACGGCCGCGCCGGACCGCCCGTGGCTTCCTGCCGCTCCACGCACGGTTTAGGTTTTCTTCGTGTATATTTAATTATTAAAAATTAATTAAATCCAGCAGTGTAGCGCTCTTCGGCTTCGCCGCCTCTCCCCGTGCAACTTCCCGCGTGGGCAGCTGCCGGGGTTTGAGCTGAGGTCGCAACTCAACGTTCCGCGTGGGGTCGGTGTCTGCCCGCGGCGCGGAGCGCTGGGCTGCAGCACCGCGTGTTGCTGACGCTGAGCACAGCGCTCCGGCAGCCGCTGCGAGGACACCGCGGGCTGGCGGGCTGGGGGTTTTTGTTGAGGAGCACCCCAGCTTTGGACCCTCGTCCTGAGCCGTTGCCGTGCCTAGGGAACTCGTAACACCTTGATTTTCTGAGACAAGCCTTTGTCTGAGGATCACGGCTCCTGCGGCGCGCAAGATGTAGGAGTGTGGGAAAAGGAATAATAATTTTCTTGGTTTTCAGTGTCTAATTACAGTCCTTAATTTTTAATCAGGTAGTTTATAATGTAGCTGTGGTTTCATCATTGGCGATTACCTACGTACACATCAGGACCTTAGAAAATAAAGGAGCTATAGTATGAAATACAGAGCCATTGGTTTGAATACTAGCTAGATACACCTTCACTTTAAAGTGCTGGGGGGTTTATGTTAATTTACAAGGAAAAATAAGTGATTGGAATGTAGTAGCGCATTTTGATAGCTAGACATAAATTTAACCTGAGGAAGAATTGTAGTTTTATGGTGGCAGTACCCAAATAAACCACACTTTTATAACCTTGCATGGAAAAACAGTCTATTAGAATATTATAATAGCAGTCTAAAGATGTATGTGGACATAGGAAGGTACAAACTATGTGTTTGGTGTCAGTATTTCTTGATTTCCTGAAAGTGCTATATTGCAAACAGCAAGTTTTCATTGTTTTTCATGTGGCTTTTTAGTTATTTTTCACTGATGGTGCTAGACTGAAATCTAGATCATGTGCGATGATGTAGATACTATGGAAGTTTAGCAATTCACTATGAGATAAGTTAAATAAAATACCCTCTACGAGTTTATTCCCGTATGTCTGTATTGTCTATTAGGTCAGATCAGTCAGAGATGAGTTAGTAAGCAAAACTGAAATCCTGGCTTTGAAAATGCACAGATGAAGGGGAGGAGAGAGCTTGTAATTTAAATTCAGTTCCCCACTTTCCTTGAGAGAGAGGTGGGGCAGCTTAACTGTGGGGTACTCTTAAATTGAGCTGATTAGCTGAGAGAACAGAAAAGCATTTTTTTTCCACAACATTTCTTCATGAATGTTTACTTGAGGTAAACAAAGATGTCCATAACAGGCTTCATGACTGCAATAAATAAAGTATGTCTGAGCTATTGCTTGCCAAGACTTACTTAAGCCTGAATGCTGGGATGGTTGATTTGGATCTTTTTGGTAGTAGCGATAGGATAAGAGTAGGCCTTGAATTTATCCTTTAAAAGAATAATGCTTAGATGTCAGTGTTTCTTTTAGACTCTCAATGCCCTGTTTCAGGATCTATTTGCAAACCAAAATGTAAAGAGAGGATCTTAGTCCTTTATGCTATAGACAAACTTTAAAAATCAACCAGATGGAATAAATAACCTTTCCTTAGTGACAGTATGCAAGTATCAGTAGCAAACAAAAGCAGGGACTGTGTATTTTCTGTTTGTTGGATACTAAGCATAGTGGGACACAAAGACTGGTTCAGAAGGATGATACGATATCCTGTATTAATTTAAAATTGACCACCTTCAAATCAAAGTATGAAAAGTGAATTTGGATAATAAAAGCAGATTAACAGTGGGAAGACTGGTCTGTATTCTAGAGTTGTACTTTGAAAAAGGTGGTGTGTGTTTGTTTTTAAAGAAACATATAAGCTACTCTAGTATTGGTCCATTGGAGTATTTAAGCACATTGTTAATTTAAACCAGGGGACTAGGTTCAGTCATGGTTAGGTACTCAGATGAAATGGCTGCTATGAAGAGACCCTTGCAAATCGTAGCTTTCTGGTACTGTTCTTTAGAGTTGTAGATAAAGTGGCTGATTTGGAAAAATACTTTTCTGATACACTCTCAGGAGAAAAAGGAGAGGTGAGCTTTCAGGCATATGAGTCTTGAAGAAACTCTCAAGGTTATGCTTTAAATCTTTCCAAGCTTTCTGGCTATATCAGCTGGTCTAATGAAAGTCATTAGTCTTCCCTATCTCCCTTTCTAGGGTGAACATTGCCAGTGAACTTTCGCTGGCAAGCTAAGGCAGACTGTCTTGGGATGCTTTGTGGATTATGACCCAAATTGAGTACTCTGATCTATTCTGGGCCTGTCTTAATTTCTCATCTGCAGATACAAGGAAATTAAATGAGGCCATGTGTAGTAAAGAATGAAGTGAGTATGTTGAAAATTACAGAACCCTGAATGAGATAAATGATCAAAGACTGGTATAAATGTATGGTTATTTGAAATGCACAGCGCTTGACATGTAAAATAAGGTTATGAGGAGAAGTGTCTGAGGCCTCAGCAACTCACTATCTTCCAAACCCTGCAGGGACTCACTAACGCTTTACTTTATCTTGGAGGAGCTCCACTGAAATCAAATGACATGGCACTTACATGTGTAAGAGTTTGTGAGATCATGCTCTAAAGGCTACGTCACCTTATACCTTGTCGTATGAAGGTAGGCTGAGTTAGGAGCGGGACAGAAATGAAAAGACAGGGAGAGAATTGCAGACCCTCTAGAAGCTCAGGCTGCTGTTCCACTCAACGCTTGAATTTCCTTCCTGAGTAAGAATCTGCAGGGGCGCAGGCTGAATGTGATGGCTGTGTTTGAATGTATGGCTCTGCTGAAGTCTGCGTGTGTGTCATGATGTTATCTCTAATTGCATTCATTAGTAAATGGTACTTGGAAATTGGAGTGCGCTCTCTGGGGTGGAGAGGTGATGGCAGTGCACTCTATGGGCACAAAAGGTGAGACACTGGAAAGAAAATGAAGTGGAAAGGGTCAGGGAAGGATTGGTGGCCATCACAAACGGTGTGCGTGGAAATTTTTGAAGAAGAATAAGGAGTTAGAAGCAATAGGAATAATTGAAGAAGGCCCTAGAGGAGAGGCTCAAGAAGGTGGAGAAGAGCAGTGAAAATGGTGCATCTGTAAGATGCTGGAGGTTCCCTCTGGTGCCGTGGTTCTGAAATTAATTTTCTCTGCTTTGTTCAAAATGAAATCACTTATTTATGTGTACAAGTATAAAAAAGTGTTTTATACAGCACTTCTCACCCTCACCTTGCATGAGAGCTGAAAAATAGCTTTCATAGGAGAAACAGGGGAGTCGCATCTAGCAAATACACAGGTATGAAATAACCCTTAGAAACACTGAGAGTAAAATTATGAGATAGATTTTATAAGGGAAAACTATTTAACTGTCTGCAAATAATGTCAGTAGTGAAATGTTGTCAAGTAAGAATAATGCTAAAATAAATGAGGTTGCAATGGGAATCAGGTCAGTAAGCTACGGAATGGTCAGTGGATTATGTATTTGGAAATGGTTTGTAATTCTAAATATTTTCATTTTCCCCAAAAAGGATATTTTTAATTATATTTATGAAAATATTGAGGAATGTGGTGAATCTGAAATACCTGAATGTCTTGCTTCCCATCTGTTCACATTTTAAGTTGAACTGTGTGTGTATGTGAAGCAGAGAGAGTATATTGTTCTTATATGTAACTTGTTTCTTGCTTTCTCTGTCTAAAAAGGATCAGTTGCCAATAGACTACTACTCTTCTATTCCTTACAGCATACAAGGTGTACACGATAGAGGGAAATACACATCTAGGTGTGGAAGCATGGTTTGATTTAATTTGTTCTTGTGAGGACTGTGTGACATCTATGGAGACTGAAACTGTCTTTTGATGTGAGAGGGGCTTTGTGATGTGCATATTTTGCTCAATAATCCACTGAATTCACTTGACAGACTTCTGAGTAAGTAAAAAATGGCAAAAACGAGTTAAAGAAAAACTGTGGTATCTTAAATGTGAAATGTTACTGTTAGAGTTTGATGAAGAGCTTTTGGTAACAGGAACTCAGAACATTTAAAGGATGTTGTCTTCATCTTAATTTTTTACTCCTGAATGTATTTGTGAACAATTCTGGGAAAAAAAAAAAATGAACCACAAAAAACCCCAAACCCAACCATCCTCGATATATGTAAGAGACAGATAAGTAAGATTTTTTTTGTTGCATGGAAATAGCATATCAAGGTAAGATACTTAGGTATGCAAGATTACACCTTAGTTTCAGTCACTCTCAGCATCTTAATAAATACTTTGCTCCATTTAGTATGTGCATAAAGTTCAGTACTTTGTGAAACCCTCTAAATGCCTAACTCTTCCTTACAGAAATCTGGTTTTAATTATTACCTTGATTGGTGATGATAAGATACTTTTGAGTTGCAGACTACGTCTTTTATAGTCTTCACATCTGATTGCAAGGTTCTTCCTTGGTGAAAGAGCCAACACTTCATTTTAAAATAGTGCCATTACTTTGTACAAGCTGATTTAGTTTTGCATCAGTAATCAAGTACAGTAGGACATCATATTTCTGTAGGGCATTCATGAAATCAAGGGTTATGCTTTTAAAAGCATTTGCTTGCAAATATCGTATCTTTAAATGACTTTGCTCAAGGAGAAAAGGAAATCCAGGCTGGCAACAAAATAGGTAAATACCGTTAGCATTTTATCACAAGCTTCAAGAACTCCTCAAGGCATCAGGTTCAGAAAAAAGAGCGAGAGATTATGGGGAGGATATTTATTATTACAAACCACAAAGTCAACAGGGACTGCTAAATGTTCTTACAGTCATAATAGCCTATCTCATGTTAATTCTAGCCCGAAGCTCTGTGACTCTTTATGTGCAGAGATAATGGGGGGTAAAACTGTATTTTTAGTTTAGCAGCAGATTCCTCCCAACCATGGAAAATAAATTAGAGAGCTTTGCAAACTAAAAATGATTTGGGCTTTGAAGGAATTCCCAGCAATAATATACAAGACTTATTACCCTGGGTAGTTAGAGGGTCCTGTATGTTTATGGCTGATAGTAGTCATTTTGGTTGAATATTGCCTCTGTAACTTGTTTTGAAATAATTTGCCTGTAACGCAAATCCGTTGATCCTAAAGAAAAGACCTTTTTGGTAATGTTCTTATTGTTTGTACTTCCTGTGTATATCTTAGATAAAATTTAGTGTATGTTGCCCAGGCAAAATGCCGTGTTAATGATAAAGTTGTTATATTTAACTTAGCTGGAATTCACTACACATCAAGATGTAACACATTAAGATCTGTGTTAAACAGGTTCAGATTTGAGAACGTGTACATTTTTTTTCAAGTAAAAGGCACTACAAGTAGTTGTTCTAAAGTAATGCATTACTAACCTAGGAAATTCAGTTTAAGGTTATTACTGTTCATTATTTGGTTTACATTATCTAGGAACATGGCTGCTTTGTGTTAGGAATACTATAAATGGGGAAAAAAAAAAAAAAAAAGGCACTCTACCCCCCAGAGAACCTGTTGTCCCAATATAGTAAGAAATAATACGTGGATGTCAGCAGACTGGACAACACAAAGAAACCAGAAGTTTCCTTATGTAGCCTCACATGCTGTCTGTGCATGGGTGTCAAGGTAAAAAGATGTTAAACATTTGAAAAAAGACCTTTGTGCCAGTTTGTGAAGAAGTCCTTCCAACAGTGATGAGTAGGTAAGGAGAAGACAAAAAGATATTTGTCAGAAGCAAAATTAATAACAGGTTGCTAAAAGCTAGAGATAGTGAGAACTGAAGGAAGGAGTCAGTGTGGACTGTGAATGTGTGGTGGTATGGAGGAGGTACGGAGATCGGGATAGGCCAAGGAAGGCCTTGTGGTGAATAACCAGAGGAACCACATCAAAGGGTGCAACAAAAATAGCAGCGTAATCAAAGCAATGATCAAAGAAGATGGCTTTTTGCAAAACATTTTGAAGGAGCTGGGTTGGATTCATCAGGGACATGATGAAAGGTGTTGTACTCATATTGCTGCACAGTAATGAGTATTTGGACTAAACCCCCAGCTTTGTGCCTCAGTTAGGAAGGCTAATCTAGCAGAACTGCTCTGCAAGAGGGACTGATAAGATTTTTATACAGCTAAAACAATGTGGCTCTGGAGATGATGCTCAGCTGACCACCCTAAATAATGGAGGTGAAGGTGGTGGTGATTGAGTTGATTAGGAAAGGGAGAAGGTTGGAAGCACTGCCCTGTGGAGCTGAGTATCTGTAAGGTAATGGTAGGCAAAGAGACTGGTATTTCCATTCAGGTTCTTCAAAAATAAGTCTGGAGTAAAGAAGGAGAGCTATAAGTTATTCTGATAAGTGGGATAGTGGAGGTTTTGTACTAATGAATGAGAGTCTTTAGAAACAGAATAGAGAATAAGGAAACCAAGGACAGGGCCTTATAAAAATGAAAGAGTGCATCCTTTCGACATAGAGCTTAGGGATCTGGTGTAGTGGGAACTGTCAATGTTAGGTTAATGGTTGGACTGGATGATCTTCAAGGTCTTTTCCAACCTAGACAATTCTATGATCCTTAATTGCATTTAATAAATAATGCAATTATTTATTAGATTTTTTAGCATTTTTGTAATTATTTTTTATGGAAGGGATTTTTTTTTTAAAGTTTGGTAAAGTGGAAGTACTTCAATATTAATTTTATTCTAATTAAAGTGCATGATATTCTTTATCCCTTAAGAAGGTAAGAATTTTTTTTAGTTCTGATGATTTTGCAATACTTTAAAACATTTTTTTCAGTCTTTTAATAACTGTGGTAAGAAGCAAATATTAATTTAGAGGAGTTATGATATTCTTGCATCCACGTGAAGACAAAATAATTTTAATATTTTTAGAATAGTTAATGTTTAAGTATAAAAGGAATACAAAAATATTTCTTAATACTGGAAATATCAAATCATTTTAGTCTTTTTGTTAATGATTTATATTTTCACTGGGGTTCAGAATGCTGGTTGCTTACACTGTCCATTGAGAATAGCTATAGCTACCTAATGGTCCAATCCAACTAAAAATATGTTCAGTTCCTGTATCACAAAAGTGTATATAAAACTCAAAGTCACTGGAATCTGCTCCCAAAGCATGTACTGCCAGAAAGCCAGGTATATTTTGTATTGCATTGGACCCTAAAGTGTTATAAAAAATGGCATACCCCTTTTTTCATAGCTTTATGACCAGCAAGACAGCATCAAGCAGTTTATTGCAGACCTTGTTTATGCCTTGCAAGAGTGCAGCGTAGTAGACCCTTGTGCATGCTTTGTTTTCAGCACCAACTCTGGAAGCAATTTTGAATCTCATTTGATTTTAGTTGAATCTGTGTTCTCTTTGTTATCTGTGTGTGAATCAGTATTGAAAAAACTAGACCAAAGTTGTTTTCACTGTTAAAAATGCATTCCATTTATTTTCAATTAATTCTAACTATATTTTTACATCATGTTTAACAATTTCTTTCTTAACCCTTTAATGCCATCGTCACTTTATACATCTAGGGTAAAGCATGTGCCATTTACAGGAAGGAGTGCAGGGGGGAGCTCAGCCACATGTAAATGAGGATTCAATTCCACAAAGGCAAGAAAGACATTTGGCCACATTAATTTCAGTGAGAATTCATATGGATAATCCCTTTATAAGTTAATTGGGATGTTTCATTGGTAAATGAGGTAGTGTTCTGGGAGACTCAGCTGTTGCTGACGGAAGCGATGTTGAGCAGCCTCTCCTTTGCTCATACAGCATCAAGTCTCCTAAGATGAGCCTTTGGATCTCACTAGATCCTTACTCAGGGGACTTGTCTGGCTTAACCTTTAAATTGTACCTGAAAAAAAGGTGTCTCTGTGGTGGCTCTTTTTTTCTTAACTTCTAAAAGTTGTTGAAGTGACTAACATAGCAACTGTTTGCTTGTAAAATAGTATCATTAACTTACTCCTTGATTCTGATATGGCTATAGTTGCCAAAGGTGTGGCAATTATGGAGCTTGGTGCAACATTAGAGAGAGAGCATGAATCACAGGTGGTTTTGATGTCCCAGTTCAGCAAAGTTCTTCTAAACCTGTAGGCAAGTGCTTGATCCTTCTTTCAACAGAAAAGTCCTTTTATCAGGACTTGCTCCAGTTTTGAAAATGAATCAGAGATATGGCTATTCTGCTGAGAAGGAAGACTTGGTGGATACCGCTGGCTTTCCTGGTTTGTATAGTGTGCAGCAAACTGTAGCGTGTTGAAATCTTGCTCTGTGGGAATGAAACTCAGGTGTGTTTTTCTCTCTGCTGCCCAGGAGAGCTAAGTCCCTCCAAGTAGGAGGGGATCCTGTGGTTGGGGGAAGTACAGCTGGCTAGGAAGTTAGGGAAGAACAGCTCTGTGTCATGTGCCTTTTTTGCAATAACCGTTTCCAATTGTAAATGCTCCTGGGAATTACAGATATTTTGGTTTTAGGAAGAGTCCCTGTACAACAGTTATTTAACATGATGGTGGCAGAATTTTGAAATGGGTTGTTCTGTTCGGAGTTCTGCTGACTACATCGCTTAATAAATGAGGTATTTTGTTATTAAGTGCCTGATCAGAACTACTGAAATTTGTGATGTTAGCCAAATCCACCAATTTGCAATTTAGCTCTCACTGTTCTTGTGTTCATTGTTGCCATTCATGTTCATGGAATGCCTTAATAAAGGGAGTAGAAAGAGGATTATCATGCACTTTCCCCTTGTACAGAAATAGATGATACAAGCACACCAATTTTGTCTCACTTATAAATAGCTTCTGGAAATGGTGGTCTGTGAGGGAATAGGGCTGATTGACTCATTTGTGAATAATTTAGCCTGAAAAATTAGCATTTTTGTGTGTGTGTTATCCATGGAGAACTGAATTTACATTCATCTATTTGTTATTCATAATCTTGCATTTAATAGTTTATGAATTGCTGTCTGAATTTTTTTTGAGACATGCTTAATTCACTGCTTTGTTACATGTGATGTGTGATGGTCCTCTTGACAGTTTCTAGGTCCTCACTGGAGAACTGAAAGTTTTAGCTGAAGAAAAATTACAGCCTTTCATGGTTCTTTGTCGTCACATGAGAAGATGACTCTCCTCTATGAAGAGGACTCATGGGCCAGCATTTTTTTAGGAAATGGATGTGGTCGAGGGGGGCAGCTGTTCAGACTTGCAGTGGTTGTGAAGTCTGTTTCACAGTGACTTTTTAATTCAAGTTTGTGCAAGACCTTGTAATTTGTCTGTCTTAGCAGAGCAAATTCCTCTTTTGTGAGAAGGCACAGTAGTACAGCGTCAGTGTGGGACTTGGAAACGGGATGTCCATAGCTACAGCTCCCAAGCATGAAGCAGTACATATGAGATGATGGAGAGCCGCTGAGTAAGGTAGTGCAAGTGCCAGAAACAGAGTGTGTGCATTAGCATGGTATTCTATCTATAAAAAAAATATATATATATGTCAGGCTTCTAGTTCAGGAATTTTTTGGGTACCTCTACTGAATTGTGTTTTGTGTGTGTATGTGTGCTTACATGTGTGTATGTCCATTGTATATATACACACATGTGATGTATATGTGCCTCAGTTTCTCTTTCTTACTCACTTCTGCTCTCTGTGCGAGTGGCCTTGCACAGGTCTGTTTCTCAACAGTAAATAGGAACAGCAATCATTTCCCACATCCTTCTCAGGATTGTTGTATTTTATTAGTCCGTATTTCTGAGGTGGTGTGAGCATGCTGACCATTTGTATGGAAAAACTAATAGTGCTGGATTGCCAGGGTGCACTAATGAGTGCCAGGAGGAATTAATGTTATAATCACAGAAGCAAATATAAAGTCACTGAATGTTAGTTTTATGCATGGTTACAATCGATGTCAAAACTATAAGATGTTGTATAATCAAATAATTTATTAGGCACAGCTGGTTAACTGCTTACAGCAAAACAACCTGTAGCTTAATTGCTCCTTCTACTGCACTGGTTTTATGTATGGTCTTTCTGGCCCCAATACCCAAAGTAGAAAACCCTGCCTTGGGCTTCTTGAGAGTTTTGCAAGAAACAGTGGGTCATAACTCATCCATGTCAAATTAATGTTGTTGTCATGGGACATTGATGGCATAATGAAGGAAGAATAAGGGCATTAAGGAGAGTTAGTCCTTCAGTAGGACTTCCCTTCTGATTTCATTGATATGCTAAATAGAATCATATCTTCTTTTTTTTTTCCCCTAACAAATAATGATAATGTCTTTCAACAATTATTTTGAGGAAGAAATATGAACCTTGTTGGTTTTAAGTGTTAATAATTTTCTTTGTTTACATTCAAAATTGAATTGTTTTGTACGCTGAGGAACACAATAAGGTAAGTTGCCATATGCTATCAATCGTAAAATGTCTTTTCCTCTAAGGTAGTTTTTGACGAGTTCAACTCTTTTACTCTATAAAGTACAAAGTTAAATGCCCTGCCCCGCCCCATGGCAGTTCACTATTCTCATTTTATTTTCAGGATATATAGCCGGGTAGCTGAAGGGTACTGATTCTTAGTTACTTGCGTGCTTGGGGGTCGATTTGAACAAAACCAAGAAGGTTTCTGTGGGACATTAATTGTAAATGAGAGAAATTGAGAAACAGTGCTTCATTTAATCATTGACGCTCTTTACATGAAGTGTTGGATTTTCAAAATAATCGCCTTCATTTAGGGGCATGAGCCTATTGGGAGAACAGGTGATTTTCAGTCACATAAGACTTGTCTGTGTTCAAGTTGTTCATTTACTGTATCAACACAAATAGCTGTTCGGTTCCATGGTATAATGGTACATATTTGCTTATTCCTGTTTTGAAGAGAAAACAGGCTCTTTTTGCTGCTTTAATTATGTTGGTGTTAGAAGATAATATCAGTTTAACTTTAGCCTTTACTATTAAATACTTCAGATTTTGTTAATAGCTCTGGTGCTAGATACTGTTGAAAATGTATTCATATGTTTTCATACTTTCTGTCTTCATGTTTAGAAGCAGTGATTTATTGAATAAGTAAATACATGGGGGTAGAAATAGTGTATCTACTTTTCATTGCTGTTTTACTTTTTATTTATACAGTGCTCAGTCGAATGAACCCATACTAAATCAGTGGGATTGCAAGGTCCTACTGCTTTATGAATAAATACACAAATTGGCATAAGAATTTCTCTTGCTACTGAAAATTGGCATTAGGCAAGAGCAGTTCTCTGCCTTTCTTGCCTATACTGTATTCTCTACCCGTCCCTGCATGTCTTCTGTAGGCATTTTAACTATGTGGAAGTCTGCACTCTCAGTGCAGACCATTTAGCAACTTCTTCTTGTGTGTCCTTCAGCTAGCCTGTGCGTCATGGCAGGTGCTCCAGTGTAATTTTTAAGTCACATCAGTCATCACTGTCGTCTTCTATCTGTAGATCTAAAGGCAGAAAGCTGTGCATTCTACTGTATCTCAGCACTTATGCAAGAAACCCCCTGACATTCCATTTCATACCTACTGCTCTGACAGAGATGTCTACCTTGGCAGAACTTGGCTGTCTCCTTGAACATTTGGTGAGTTCCTAGTTTTCACATATGTATTTGAAGGAAAGGAAAAATAAGTTGAAAATCCAGTTTTCCGTTTGTGGTTTTGGCCATCAGATCTTGCTTGAACTGTTCAATGTGGCTAATGTGCTTTGTTTGTGATATATTTTTATCAGCTAATTTCTTCCAAGATAAGTAACCAGATTCACTTCGTTCATTCCTGGCAGGTTTGTTTATTTTAATCAAGCGTGATGGGAAACTGGAAAAAAAAAAAAATCTTTCCATTCACTTGCATGGTAAGTGTTATTGGAGTGATTTTGTCACAAAAAACCTAGATATTCTTATGTAAGTTTCCAATTTGTTCTACAGAGCCCTCAGCAAACAAATTTAAGGCCTGTTTCTAGCAGGTCCATGAAATGCTAGAAAAATAAGCTCTGCAGTGGGCTTAAATTGGTTTTGCAGGTATTCAGCACTTAAATGATAAAATTCTTAAGGTGGCATCCAAACAAAAAATGGTTGTAAGCTAGTGTTATAGGGTGGTGATGCGCACACAAAAGGCTGTATGCATATGATTTATCTGTATATTTTGTGCAGCTAACTGAATGGCAACATCAAGCAGGAAACATTTTCCTTCATACCATTCTTTAACCTTGCACCTTTCTCAGTTGGAGACTGAGTTTCCCAGTTTTTCTAAGTTCTTTACCAAGTGTACAGATTTCTAAAAAGATAGAGCCATAAATTTTTCAAAACATTTGGTCGTTATTCCTGTTCCTATTTGCTAAAAAGGTAGATTGTTTATAGAGTGCTAAACTCAGGGTGCCACCAATGCCACTCAACAAAACCTCATTAAAAATCACATGAAAGGGGGAATCGAGCCTGTTCACTGTATACATCAATCCGCTATATGCTGGGAGGAGAGACAAGGCTAACAAATACTATAACCAGTCCTGAACAGCAATCTCTGTGCTTAATGACGTTTAAAGCTACATTAGAGAAAACCCAGGGATGTAAACAAGAGCTAAAGGGAGCAAATCTGCTGTGGAGAGAGGATGGGGCCACATGATCCTTCCCCTCCCTGGCACTGTTGGTACACCCATTCATACTATATATTCAGTGAGCTAACATTTGCATTACAAATGCTTGTACTGGGTTTAGAAAAGAGCTAACAGATTGTCATTGCCCAGAGCACTGGCATTACAATGATTGCTCCAATATAACATGGCTGTTAAACTTTTTGTTAACCCTTGTGCTACCTTCACCCAGCTTGAAATAGTCATTTGCCTTCCTAGATAAATGCATGTTTTAATGCCCACGGAGATCTGGACAAATCAGTTATCTGTTTTAATCACTAGCATCTAAGGTAGTGCATGTTTCAAGATGTATGAATCTTCTAAAGTGCTGGAATAATAGATGATGCACAGCTCACTCCTCAGAGCACTGCCCGGATTGCACTCTTGGCTGGTGGGAAGATGAAGTATTATGCAAGGCCCTTCACACATTCTGTTTTTCTTGTATTCTCTACAGTTTTCTGGCAGCTGTAGGCAATAAAATTAACACTCTTTTATCATTTATGCCATTGTTACAGTGCTGTCATTCAGTTTAATTTCAGTTGTCCTAATTTGGATTGGTGGAAGTTGTAAGAGAATCTTGTCCTCTGGTTATTTGGTGAATCCTTTGTAAATGAGTACATCTGGAAAATTGTGAGGGTTTGCTTTGTGAATATTTTTAAAAATTCTTCTGTAGATGAAAAAAAACTCCTAGATTTCATTTGTCTGGAAGTTCCACAGCTAATTGAAAAAACAGTGAATCTCACAATTTTTGAACTTGGCTTTTTGGATCTAGGCTTTCATATCAGTTATCAGTACCCCCAAAGGGCGTTAACATTGGGATAATAATGGGAATCTCTTGCAGGAGAAAATGGAGGGTTCTTGGCACTCTCTTGCTAAATATAGTCACAAAAACTATTTGTATGACATTTGAGTTTTATTGTATTCTTGTCTGCTTATTCTTACTTGCTCACAGCCATCTATTTTTTTCCAGTCAATGCTTCAAAGCTTTTTACTGGGTAATTCTTCGGGTGTTTTCTATCCCACTAAAGAGAAACAGATCTGTGTAGACATCTATCAGCCCCAAGTGTGGTTATAACAGTTATTAATCATCTCGGCAACGCATAGCTGACAAATGCTAAAATGTTCCTGTTCATATTAGTGCAAAAAGTGTGTATCTGAAGGAATGCTCTCACTACAGTAAAATAAAACCAAGCAGTAGTCTACTCTAGGAGTACATTAAGGATAACTAAATCAGCTTATGTGTTGGCAAAGGAATTTCCATTTAAGTGTTAGTGAATCCACTTCTATCGGTAATAGAGTGCATCAGTGGGAAAAGGTAGTGATCTTAATGACAGCCTGCAAACCTAACGAAAGTATTTAAACTTTGTTGCTTAAAAACAGCTCCTCAGAGTCTCATACTGAAACAACCAACCGACTAGTATTAACACGCTTGCATTCAAATTAAATTCCCCTTTTTTTTGCCTTTTAACAAGGTCAATTCACATCTCTTTTTCAGGAAACAGCCTGAAGTCTGGTCTGTGCCAGGACAATGTGCTAGCATTTTAAATTTTAACAGAACTTCAATTTGCTTAAAGTAAAAAATGCTGATAAACAGATAAATCTCTTGTGCTTTTAGAAACTCCATCTCATGATTGTCCCTGAATTATTAGTCATATTGCAGAAATGTCCATGTTCAGGCAAATATATTTTCTTCTGATTCAATATCCCTTAGGAGGTGGAAGACCATTTCTTTCAATATTGCTTCAATTCAAGTACCAACTGTCATATTTTCTTTGACTCAAACATGTCATAGGATGGTTTTACTGGTGGCTTCAGCTCAAAAACATGTGGGAAGGTCACACCTCTTAAACTTCCTAGTTCCTTTGCTTTTGTCTTTAGGTCAGAAAGATGTAAGAACATCTTTAGAGTTTTACCTCACCTGAGACATTAACTTGGCTCCAGAAAAGTTTTAATATGATGAATTAAAAAAACCCAAATGCAACAAGCCAAACCCAACTCCTCTTTTGCTATATTCATTCAATAAAATAAACCAAACATTTTATATTTGAACAAATATTGGTCTTTAAACTTAAGTAGTTTTAAATTTAACCAGTTAATCAGTGTTTTGTATTTTAATGTCATTTTCCATTTACAACTGATTATATTACCAAAAAAACCTTCTCATTATCATACAAAATATCCTTGATGTTGATATAAGTTGCATCAAGCAGTTATATGACAGCTTGCAACTAGATGTAAATTTTCTTAAACAGTTATCTGAAAGAAGAGTATATCACTTAAGCATTTAGAACAACAAAAATGTATACTTTGAAGTAGAGACATAGAAGTAACCAATATTATCTGGAAAGTATTGCCCTTATAAAGGCTCTGTATGGCATTTGAAGAATGAGAACTTCAGAAAATTTGCAAAATAAAACTATTTTAATGCAGTTATATGAATCTAAAATAAAGTTTCTCCTTGCCATAAAGAAAGGCACAAGGTCCAGTGTTATGACTGGGTAACACATCCAAATTAATTCCTTATTTTATCCAGATATCCTCTACAGAGTGTATTGTCACAATGAGGAAGCTGAATGTAGGAAAAAAAAACCCATAGGTAATCTAAGCAATCTTTTCCAGGATAAAAATATCTCAGATAGACTGGTGTCTTGTATAAAGGAGCCTCATTAACTTTTTCGAGAAGATGATATTTTGTGGGGGCTGGTTTTTGGCTCTTGGTGTTACAGTCTACCATCATTAATTAAAATATGACTTGCACTTAAATTCTTCTATAAATATTCTATGTAGAGCACAAAAGTGTTTGACATGTATGTTTCAAAACGCTGTGTGAAAGAGGGTAAAATGGCATGGTCAAGAAATAGCATCATAAACCTGCATTCCGGAATTTGTGCAAACATCCTAAGAAATAATAAATAGGATTTTGTTGTTGAGGGATGGTCATTGTATCTTTTTTTTTATCTGTGAGATAAACGAGCTGTTTCTGCAATTATCTTGACTATTTCATCAACCTAAAACAACCTATCATTCTGAATATTAAGAATGGGTTTTGGCTGAAAGAAAAGGGCAGATTTGTGATTATCTAAATTGTGAAGAGGCATAATATTTTATTAGCAGTCTTGGCAGCAGTACTCATGTACACATGCTGTAGCACAATCTATGGTATTTGTTATGGTAAAATCTAATTAAAATCTAAACTAAGCTGATGGCATTCAGACTGCCATTGGAGAGACAGGATCACATTCTATGGGTCTCTTTTTATATATGTGTGCATTTGCCATTTTGTTCATCTGTAGCCAAGCAGCTTCTGTCTGAGCTCAAAAATGTTTTAGTCTGCAGTTATTTTGTGTGCTGTTGTCAGAAAGAAAATACACAGCCTGTTATTTGCCACACTTTCGCGTGATCATTGGTAACTTCTCTGATCCTTGATAACTTCTCTGGACAGGCATTTTCAGCTATCAAATATCAGAGCCCTGTTTTGGTCTGCAATTTTAAGCAACACCATTGTAATGAAGATTTAGATGTACAAAATGGTTTTATGTGAGTTTGTTAGATAATGGCTAAGTCAAAATAGTTTACCACCCGCTGTCGCTGTTGCTCTTCCAGTTCACTGAGGGTGGCAGTAGTAAATCTTGTGTTTCATTTTTTTGTATGAAGAATGACAGCTCGATACAATGTTTTACTGTACGCCGTGTCAGTCTGGCATATAAATGTGCTCCTCTTCTTGATGTGCACCAAAGGCTTGAGACAGGATTACAGAAGCTGAATAAAGAGCAATATGTGCCATGGCTTGCTTTTAATGATGAATGCAGCTTAGGTTAACTGTCAGTAGGGTTTAGAGAAAACTATCTTTTAAGTTGGGGCTGTGCTACATACCTAGTGAGCCAGTTGCTCTTCTGAAAATTAACGGTTATTCTATGCAAGTTTCTACATTGCCATTTTACCAGATTCAACTCCTACTGTTTGAGCTGGATATGATCAGCAAGTTATCCATTTCCTTCCCTGTTTTCTATAATATTTGTTTTGGAAAACATACCAGTAATGGTGGAAGGTTTGTTTCTTTGTGATGTTTATTCCTTCTCTTTGGTACTTAGCCAGGGAAGACTAATCCAAATATATCAGCTGGTGAATTCCAAATGGTAAGTGAAAGCAAACTGTGTGGCAAAAGCAGTGAATCTGCAAAAGATTGATTGCTCCATCATTTTATGTAGGTGTGTAAGGGACTTTTTTTTAAAAAAAATTCAAAATTTTTTGTATGAGTGAAATTTAAAAGGAAAAAAAATGCCTCTTAAAATTTCCAGGATTCTTAGTCCTATAAAATACTGCGATAGTATCTGTAACGTCATTTGACTCTTGTATCCCTGGTTTCAGTATATGCAGAGAAGTAAGAAAAGATAAAGTATTTCTGTAGTTGGTGACCAAGTGTCCTGTAGACACTGCAAAAATGAATATTGAGTAAAGATTTAAAACAGTCTTACACCACAATCTAAGAGAAAATTTGTAAGAAATACTGAAACAATACAGGCATCTCTTATACTACTGATTTTTTTTGACTGCTGTGGTCATTTGTCTCCACCTCAGGGAAGTTTTCACACTACAAAATTGTTAAAGCGCTTTCATTCAGAGGGGGTTTGTATTTATGTTTTAATGTTTTCCTGTGTAACGGAAGAACAAAGGTTTCTTCTGTAATAATTAGCACATAGAGTAGAATGATTTGGAGCAGACGTGAAGTCTAATGGAGTTTAATGAAATTATGGTGTAGCCTGAAATTTCTTTCCAATAGAAACTTCTTATGAAATACAGTGAAGCGATCTCCTGGTGTCCCTCAGGAGCATCTCCATCCCTCTGGAAGTATATGAGTTTTTTGCATCTATTAAGGTGATTGGCAGCATTTTCAATACATTTTCCAATTATCTCTGCAAGCACTTTGGAAAAGTCAATTGCCTAAAGCTCTTCACCCCCCCACCACCCCCACCCCCACAGAGTTATGCTACTCCTTATTTAAAAAAGGTAAAAAATGAGAAAATGTTTAATAATAAAGCATGTCTTTGCTATGGCAAACTTAAAAAGTCGGATCCTTATTGAGAGCGAAATGAATTTGGTGAAACTATGCAAATAATTTTACAATCATTTATGTCCTTTGATGATCTGACCAAAAGCTGTTATGGAGTATAACATGCTGCTGTAATCTCTTGCACTGTCTGGAATAAATACTTTTGTCACGATAGAATACATTGACAGTTTCATGTGCAAGAGATCATATGTATATGGAGTAAATAATCCTGAGATACAACAGTGGTTTTAATTCTCAACTCAAAAATACATGCAGTGAAGAGTAAGTTTTACAGAATGGTTCCCTCCCCCTCTCCCTGCAAGGACTTCATTATATATAGACAAGCCTGATAATAGTCATTGAAACATTATTGTTCTTAAGCAGAAATCTGATTTTTTTTTTTTTGTGAGTGGACATGAAATTAATAATCTGTTAATGTCTGTTTCGTTTCCCTACTATGCCTTCCACCTTGGTCAGTGGCTTAGCTGCTAAAATTAGCCGTGAATGGAAAAAGAGAGCAGAAACCAAAGGTAAATCTAAATATGTAAATGTATTTCAAAAGTGATATCCTTGACGTCAAATCTTTAAAAGAACCTCACTCTGTCTTCATATAGTGCTGTTGCCCATCATCCTGTCTAAGCCTATTACTGTTTCTACTTGCTGCCAGCATATTCATTAGCTATTTAATCTTTTAATTCCCATGTGAGGACTTATAGAGAAATTATGTTTGCCTGTAAGTATGTATGTACAGGTGGATTATATGCCCATGCGAAACAAGTTTTATTTCTCTTCCTCCTTGTGTTCTTGCTGTAGTTCTATCCCTGCATCTTTACAAATGGCACCATGGTGCCTACTACCTAACCACATTCTGATGCTGAGTCTTGTCACTGGACAAACAGATGTGCTGTCTGGAGAAAAGTTTCTTCCTTCTGAGGCTTGGTCAGCTATTCTGGGAAGGCCCCCCTCCCCAAGAAATCATTCTCTCCATCCTAGATACCCTGTTGTCTGATGGACACTGTCAGTCTGGAAGTTCTTGTCAAGACGTGTCCTCAGTTGGCAGGAAGCTGTGGGCCTGGGCAATATACTCAGTGCTGGGAGTGTGGGGAAAACAGCAGTGTGTGCAGAACTTTAAGGCAGAAGGGCACAGTCAATGCTGTCTCCTGTGAGCTGGCACCAGAGCTGCAGCATTATCAGATGCAATTTCAGGAATCTGTTTCTGTCTTTGAAAGACTGGTCCTATGGAGTATTGTGAGCCACCACTCCCAGTGGTCAGTAGCTAACCAGTTTGTGGTGGGCAAGTGTATTGTGGGAGAAGTCTGATCAAAATCTCCAAAGACACCCACAAGTCCACTGTGTTCAGATAGTGTGAGGGAAGTGCTGACTAGACATTTACTTCTCATGGTTTCCTGAGTTGTGTAGGATTTTCTGAAATTGTCCACAGTTGTGTTATGGCTAGCTCAGAGCACCTATGATAATGTAAGCATCAAGGGCTACCATGTGAGATTGTCCTGCAACCCGTGATATACCAGTAAGGCAAGGTCATGGGTATCTTAGGAAGATAAGAAAATTCTCTAATGGCCACAGCCATTAGAGAATTCTCTAAAGGCCTTTTTCAGTCTTTGGACTGAAAAGGGCCTTCTGCATCTGCATTTCAAGTAGGGACAGGATCACTTGCATCATTTGGGTGCTCAGAGAGTTGTTGGAGATGCCACATAACTTCTGGCCCACTGGGTTTGTGAGTCTGTGCATAGACAGTGACTTATGCTCTTATGGCAAATTAAATGGGCTTTCTTGTATGTCATTCTGAAATGCAATCAGATTGTGGCTGCCGGTCTGTGAGACATGATGTCTATGACAATGTGTCAACAGCCTGAATGGATGGCTGGATGTGAATGTTCCTTTACCGGCTAAGCTCTTCACACCTTTCTCCCATGCAAAGATTGAAACCATCTATTTGGAAAGTGAATGTGCCCTGCCAGCCTCATGATGGCCCATTCCATTACCCCAAATTCCTGCTACTTCATTACAAAGAAAACACCTGCTTGGCAGGGAGCAAAGGCCAAAAATGTGTTTGTGAGAAACTGATCAGCAAAACTATTCAAAGGAAAAGAAAACTCTATTTCCTGCAAGAGCCAACATGATTCATAATGTGTGTGGAAATGAACAGAGGTGGGGCACAGGAGGTAATGGGATGAGTGAAGAGAGACAGTGAAGTGGTGTGTGAAGCAAATGGCCAAAACACAAACATTTCCATGTGCTACCATGGTCCATCAGAGGCCAACTGTAATGACCTAGGTGCCATCTGACTTTTTACATAGCATAAGTACTACTTTGGGATGTCATATGAGTACTCAGTAGTTCGAGAGCAGTTTATTGCACCATACAAGCTGTGAACATGCTGGAAGACTTTATGGTTGTATGGACTGCTCATTAATTCACACTTTTTTTGCCCCGTTAACCAGTGGAGCATGTTACGTGTGCACCTGGAGCACATCACCACCAGCAATCTAGTTGTTGTGCACCATTCAACTGTCTGAACCCATGTGCAGTTAGCAGTGAAGGTCGGAGGATTTGCTTCAAGTGCCCTTCTGCTCCACACTAAAACAGTAATGAAGCCCCACTCTGAAAAACTGTCTTCCAGGATGTATTATACATGCTGTATCAATCAAAAAAAATCCACCGTTAAAAGTCTCTTAAGGTCAACTCTTTGTGTTTGAGCAGATATTCAATTCCCCAGCTCTGTGTTGGGGTGTTGTGGCCCCACTGTACTCTGCACACACTACCCTGAACTGAGTACAGCGTGGTTCACTGCTAAGACTATTCAGGTAGTTAACGTTGCTGGTGTTACATTAAGCATATCAGATAATACTTTAGACCACAAACTTCCATTAAATGATGTCCATTTTAAATTGGCCAACAGATGGCACTATCAGTCTCCTTTTCTCTTGTGCCTTAGAAACAAATCTTAAGCAAACTTGTCCAGATCTCTCTGCTGCTAAATTCAGTAATTTCTTTCTAATTAATATTTCATTTAAATTCCTAATAGCGCTTAAAATCTGTGCATGCCTACATGTGCACTGAAACAAATTATAAGGATACATATTCATAAATTTAACCTATAATGTTCCTGCTAGTGTATTAAATGACTCTCAATTTTCAAGGGGTTTATAATTCAATCCTCAATTTGAATAATTTGAGTAGAAAAGGCATTGCATGTGATCCTCTCAGTTTAAGAGATGCATACAATAGTGGAGAGGTAAAAGGCAGTTTGAAAATTAATGAAACAAGCTAAATTGCATAAAAAGTATACTGTACTAATTTCTGGAAACTCTACCTTTCTCTTTTTTCAAATCTATAGTAAGTTTTGATTGTATTCTGTAACTTTAAAATGTATCTTCAGGATGCATAGAAAACACCATCAACTGACAGAAATGATGACTTATAGCAGCTGTGTTCTCCTATATTATCTGAAATGCTACTGGGATTTTCAGAACGAGACATTACTGAGAAAGTGTCATCAATTAGACCTACCTGGACACAGAAAAAAAAATAAAGTCACAAGGAAAGAAAGCGCAATGTAGTGTTTAAAGGAACCGTTATCTGGTTTTGAAGGGATAGGTGCTGTGCAGCATAGGCATCTAGCTTTGATTAGCTATCATGTAAAACAGAGACTGCTGAGGCTACGCTGTGTGTGCTACTACCCTTGCAATGAAGGGGTTTTTCTTATGTTTAAATGGAATTGCCTGTATTGCAATTTGTGCCAATTGTCCCTTGCCCTGTCACCAGGCACCACTGAGATGTGTCTGCCTCCATCATCTCAATCCCTTTCCCCTCTTCATTAATACATATTGATAAGTTCCCCCTTGAGCCTTCTGCAGGCTGAACAGTTCCAAGTCTCTCAGCTTCTCCTCATATGAGAGATGCTCCAGTCCCTTAGTCATCTTTGTGGCCTTTTGCTGGACTTGCTCCAGTATGTGGGGAGCACAGTGGTGGACACAGTGCTCCTGATATACCCTCACCAGAGCTGAGGGGAACCATCATCTCCCTGTGTTCACAGATGGCACACCACTTTTCTTATGCAGTAGTCCCAGCTACCTTGATAAGATGATGTCACTTTAGGAAGATATAAAGGTTGCTTCTGAGTTTTAATATTTATTATTTTATACTGAAAGCTGGTAACTGCTCTTAGTATATAGCCTGTTTTCTGAAAGGCCAGCCATGGTGTAAAGATGTTTGTCAGCCTGAATACTTCGGACAGCCCTAGGTCAGCTTCTCCACAGCTGGATGATCAGTATGTAACTTGTGCAAAGCATCTCTAAAATACGACTGCTCTGAATTGCTTGGTTTCACCAGTTGTTGAGTGATTTTGCATAAATGTATGTGACTAAATAAAATGTGAGTAAGGTTTGGAACCAGGTTCTATTTTCTAATAAGAGAATAGCAGTGTTCTTCCAATTCCTTGTGGTGACCAAGTACAAACATATGCTTAACTTAGCAGAGTTTGTCTTGGTGCTCTGCGTGAGTGTGCAAGAAGGCAAACGTAGGGTCTAGTAGAGAATGTAAAATGAGCTTCCTCTATACTCAAGGCTTTTTTTTTTTTTTCCTCCTAGAGGTATTTTTATCACCACAGGTATTTCAATTATGTTTTAATTAAGCTGTATGATTATAGGTGCTTGTCAACAGAGGACATCTATCTGGGTAATTAGAATGATAGTGTAAGGGATAATTACAGAATATGAAAAGTAGCTAAAAATGAGTCTGTTGAGGTGCAGTTAAGTCCTGCACAGCCTCTCTGCTTTCCTTGCCCCACCTCACTGGGTGCTTAAGTCACTGGCTCGATGTCCTCTTGCACTATATCACTTTAAACTGGATTAGAGAACTATTTAATATGAAAACTTAATAAGATGTAAATCCAGCAGGGATGTGAATGGAGGGAAAGCAACTGACACACCATCCAAAGCCTCTCCTGTGTCATAATACAGTGTGTTCCATGACAGACAGAAATCCTTCTTCAGCAGATGCGAAATAAATGTACTGTTCCACAATAAATCCTGTTTAGACATCCCCAAGGCCCGTGTCAGCATGCTACTTAAGCACATGCTCAAATCCAGTCAGATTTCATGAAGTGCTTAAGCTCTAGTCAGGTTTCACTACATGCAAGGGAAGATTGCAAAATCAGAACCTGTTAATAAATAACTGCTTTATTAAATTAGGATTTGTTATCCCTTTTTCATCAATGTTTTTCTTAGGTAGGATTTAATTTATAAATATAGATTTTTTTTTTTTTGATTGGCTTTAAGCTGCGAAAATCAGCACTAATATATTATTCTCCAGTTTAGATCTGATTTCAAAGTCACAATGGAAGTTAATGGAATTTTTCCTTGAAGTCAATAGAGAGCAGCATCAGGCCTTCGCATTCTTAAGAGTTTTCCAGGAAAGCCTTAGATTTCCTTCAGCACACTCATCTTTATGTTTTACAGTCCCTGAGAACACCTATGAAGAAGTCCAAAAGGAGTGAATGTGAATCCAAATATTTTATGCAGAATTCTGAAATCCAACACTTCTTAATTATGCTATTTGTGAATAAAAACCTAAGGGTTAGAGTGAAAGCTTCAGAAAAAGAAACACTATTTCTAAATTCTAAAGAAACCCCCCACCCTATGCAGCTTCCAACAGTTTGTAGATTTTTTAGGTGTCCTTGCTTTTTATGTCATAGTAATTTTCTTTAACCTGACTTTTTGAAAAGGGAAGAGGCCAGCAGTTCTCTCGTATGCACTCATTTATTATTTGAGAATATGGTAGGAGGAAAAAAAAGTGCAGCTGTTCCTTTTCCTCTAAATCTAAAGGAAAGTTTCTGAGCTAAGGACTTGTAACCTCAGGAAGGCAGTGGTAGCTTTCTGTTTAGCTTTGCTGGGCCTTGAGTGAACTTAATCTTCTGTTGATTTATGGTGAGTAGGGATAATTCTATAAGATACAAAGTACTGTATCTTAATTTGTGTGCTGGAACCTCACTATAAATTTGTTGTCCAAGATGTTTCCCTTTCATAATTAAATTGCAGTAGCTAGTTTTATTGCTGTTCCCAGGGATAAATCTTTGATCTGGGAGCTTTCACACTCTATATCTCTATTGCTCACCTTTTTATTACAGGTAAGGGATTAGTTTTTACTATCTTCCTGACGGTCTTGACAGAAACTTAACTTATATTGGTCTGTGCCTTCTAATTTATTCATTGACTGGAGAAACCTTGTATTAATAAGCTTTATACATATTGCTCCACACTGTTATGTTCTTTGGAGCTTATGTGCACGTATTTTCCAATTTCCTATAGAATTTTTAACCTCATTGGTTTCTGTTCTTTAGGACATCTATCGTGCTGTCTTCAGGCAGCATGCATAACTGCTAATGCTATTAAAGGAATTTATGTAACCTCTTGCAACCAAAAATTCTGGAAAGCAGAAGATCAAGCTTGTGCTCAGTTATAGCAGCAAACCCAAAAAATTCCCTTGTGGAATTACTGTCTAGTACATATGGTGTTTTCTTGGAAGGCAGAGAGAACAACAATAAACTCGTAATTGCCATTCAGTATAGAGCTTTTCTAGAGAAGAACTTGAATAGCTGAAACATTTGTGAAAATGCAACTGATAGCCTTGTCTGTAAAAATAAAGTGAGACTCCAGATACGAGAATTAGAACAGAGAACTAAAGCAATACACAAGAATTATAAACAGCATAAAATGTAATTGCAACATTTAATATTTATGCTGTAATGTCGTAAACATCAGCCAATGGTGCCTTCAGCAGAGAGTAAACTGCCTTGCTTCGCCAGTGGGATGGGCATGTGTAGTAATCACTCCAGTTGTTTCTTTTGCACAGCTGTCCCAAGATCTCTCTTGGCAAAGAGGATGCTCTTCGCTACCTTTTCATGTCTCTTTTCCCCTTTTGGGATTTGTCATAATTTTACCCAGGATTTATGTTAATTGGGGAGCCAAGATGTTGCCACGGCAATCTCAGTTGCTTAGTTTATAGCTTTTTGATATATGAGCGCCATTCATCGTAGCACTGCTTCTGAAAATTTTACGAGGTGTGTTAGCACATTGCATCACGTTACTATCTTTCTGCTTTTACAGGGGAAAAAAAAAAAGAAGGAAAGCTGATTTCTCCCCCACACCTTAGATTATGTATACAAAGGTCAGAGTGAAAGCTGTTTTATACTTTGAACTCTGCCACTGTCTGCATTAAAATATGTTCAAGTGTATTTCTTTGTTGGGTTGGATTATATTTATGAAGCTGGATATGCTCCCTCTGGTGGCTAATTTATCACTTAGCATCTTTTACATATTTAAAAACTGGTCTCTGTGTAGTCTGGAGGATAAAATACTGGCAAGCACCAAGTGTTGGTTCAAATGCTGTTGGAAATGTAGCAATGTTTTTCTGTTTACATTCAGCAAAGAGTGATTAGTGGGTATTAATAGGAGTGGTTTGTCAAGCGTGCACAGACTATTATAAATTTATCTGCACATCTCAAACATGATCTTTGACCCCCGAAAAATTAGTTTGGCCATCTCTTGACAGAGGTTGCTAACATTGCTGAAGTTCAGGAAAGCTGTAGGATATGCTAAATTCAAAGACCATCTTGCCCAGCCTAAAGATGTTGTATTATGTACATTTTATCATCTTTTAGCAAAAAGGAAGTACTATATGTTATGTTGTGAAAGAAAGGGAGAAGCTGCTGCATATCTTTTTATTTGGAATATCTTTGATCACATCTTGTGATGGGGGAAAAAAAAAAGTGTTTCTAGAAGAAAAAAAAAACACCTAGCTTTCAGCAATAAGGGCTCTTAACATTAGAGAGCTTTGGAGCTGGGGGTCCCTGCCAGGCAAGCCATTTTTACCAGCTGACTGCCTACAACAGTGACTGGGCATTTAGCAATATATAAGGCTTGCAAGGAGATTTTTCAGTCTTTTGAAGTGGCCATAGCATTTTTCTTTCCCCATTCCAAACAGTTGGATTCAAGGTAATTAATATATTAGCTCTGTAACTTTAAAAAGGAATTGTAACAGCTTGGAGAACTCATATAGGAGGAATATTTTCAAGGACATTCGAGTTACTTTGAAAGAAGCCTTAATTTTGTATGCAAATGCAGGTGTTTTGGAAGCAGTTTCAAAGGTCAGTTTTCTCTAATAAGTGATATAAACACAATATTTGATGTCCAGCCTTTGTAACCAGTTCAGACTTCCACTTGTGATTTGATTGTGATGCTGTTAAAATGTTGATGGTGTTACCTTGTACTCGCTCGCTCTTTGTGGAAGCATTTATAAAACCAAGTGTTTAAAAAAAACTATAAACATTCTTTTTGGCTTTGACAACTTGCATAAGTTTTATGATTTGGATGTTTTCCCAAAAAGCTCAACTACTGGAATCAATAAATTGCGCTGAGAACATTGGCTTTCATTAAAATTAAATACCGTAAGAAAGTCTGCAGTCTGCCTTTGCAGAGGAATTCTTTAAATATTGAACTGATTGTAGGCTGTTGATTCAAAAGCAAAAAGCCAAAGCATCACAAATTTCATGACACTGAAACTTGTCTAAGAGTTTTGGAAGCCAGGTTGTTGTTTTTCCTTGAATTTCAAAATAGTGAGATTTGGAACAACTAAACAACATCTGCTGAAAATAAAAATGTGTTATGATTGTAGTGAGAAGAAAAGAAATGCTCCAGAAACTGCTCCAGCTAGTTCAGAAACACTTGTTGACCAAAGAATTAATTTCTTTTCTGTTTTCTATGCAATTTCATGCATTTGCTTTCAGTCTTTATGAATGTATTTTTCCTTTATCTGTCAAGCAATTGATAGTATTCCAAAATGAGGCTTTTCATGTGTTCAGTACTGCTAACTACAGCCATTCAAAAATTAGATCTTGCTCCTGTCTTTCCTGAGGGAAATCGGTCACTTGGTCATAGTATCATGATTTGAGAAACTAAAGAAATCTATTACTCTTTAAAAGATAGTTTATTTTCTTTGCATTTCTCAGTGAGAGAAACTTCTGTTTCATACTGCAAGAAACCCAAAGTTCTTATGGTGGCTTCTGGTTCAAACAGTTAAGTATTAAGAAGTAATTCCAATCTTGTTAGATTTATTTAAAAAGTCATGCCAGCTAGCAGTGATGTGCAGTTACAGTCTGTGGGCAGGTTTCCTCATTGACCTGGGACAGCAGAATAAACTTTAACATCTTTTTTTTTTTTTTTGTACATAACATTGTTAGCCTGATGCAACCTCTGTAATCCAAATGGTCATATACACCATCGTGTCTGAGGCTTCCACATCAGGTTTTTAGTCTGTTGGCTGATGTTAACAAATTTTGACAAAATGTCAGATGTTTGAGATCTATTTACATTTCAAGCTTAGCTGAACCTCAGCAAAATGGTGGGCTGTCCCTGAAGAGAACAGCCAGTGCATTGCTGCTTCCTTCCTTATGTTGCTCTAGCAGTCCTGTGGCTGTGTGGTCACCAGATCCACTTGCTGATCTAGGTGAAAATGAATAATTTCTAGGTCAGGCCAACTCACAGGTGGATAACCAAGCCAACCATGTCGCCACAAGGTTGCTGTCACTGGTCAGATGGCGATAGCAAGCAAGTAATGCGGGTTGTTGGGGAGAGTGGAAGGGAGGAGGACAGAGAGTTTGGGATTGCCTAGTTCATTAGCAGCTGGTTGTTAGATTGAGCCACAAATCTTTAGAGTCAGGCCTCTTTGGTTCTGATTTACACATAGATCTACTTTTTTTTTTTTCTTCAGAGCTTTATGCACCATAGTAAGAGCAAGATTAAGAGAAGGCTGGGGAAGCATCTCCAAGTGCAAACTTCCCCCTAGTGGACTATAATGAGGAGATTCATTTTTATTGTTCTTTTTTCTGTTATCTTCACATTCTCACATGGGACCAGCTCAGTGAGGCTCCTGTAGCAAAAGAATAAATTGCTCTGAACTGGTGGCCTGTTGTTGTGCTTCAAGAGGGAAGGACAGGATGGAAGAGGGATGAGGAGGGGAAAGCTATAAAAAAACCTGTGCCTCTGATTGTCTGAAATTTCCTTGAAGCATGCTGTAGGCAAAATAGAAGAAAAACATTTTCCTGTTGCTCAGTATTTAACTATGGGCACAAAAGCAGCCTAATTTAATTAAACAGGTTAACACATTAATTCAGACTAACACTTGGTGATTTAAGCATTTAGCTCACTTTTCCAGAAGACTCTCAGAGCACTTGTGGAAATGGAGCAGTCTCTGTAGTCTCACAGATTTTAGAGAGACTTCAGGTTCAATTTTGTTTTAATAAATCTTTCGGCAAAAGAATAGCAGTAGAGTAGCAGAAGGATAGCCTTACAAGATGCCCTTCACTGATAACAGAGCATAAGTAGTCCTGACTTGCCTTATATAGGGACATTTGTAGTGATTTAAATTTCCTTGTCCTATAAAGAGTTCCAGATCTGCAGCCTTCATAAGAATGAATGTGTACTTCCACTGACTGAGTACTCCTGTGAAGGGAGACTTAAGGGGGTAAAAGTTTCTTATTACACAATTGTTCCTTATGTTTAGGTACCCAGAATCCATCTCAGAGCATTACCAGATGCTTCTTGGGATAAAAACAAGCTCAAACTGATCCATTGTGGAAACTTCCCGCCTAGAAGAACATGCCTTTTCAGGGGCATGTTAGCTTTTTATAATGTTTTATATTCCTTCAATTTTTTTGTTTTTAAAAAAGCAAAAGCAAAAAAAATCCTAATAATTGAAGTGTTAGCATTCATGTAGGTCACTGAAGGAATCTTGCTGAGTCATTGGTATCTGTGGCATTTTGAATTTGATGCTTTTATACTTGTTGTGGGAAATTTATATGTATTTTCATTCAGGTCCCCAAGCAAATATCTACCAGCCTTGCCCATGATACCTTTGTTGTTTTGCTTTTTTTAACTACATCTGAGCCTGCTGAGAGCAGCTGCCTAAAGGACATCTGTGAAGACCAAGATTATTTCACTTCTATTGATTTGTTGTAGTCGAAGATGAGCTTGATAGATTCAGTTCAGCCAGCAGATGTCTTTGCTTATGCGCTGCTGGTAAGTATCCACACTAAACTGCTCCACTGAGCAAATATTTCTATACATTGGGACATTGATTGCTGTTAACAAGTGCCACATACAGCTCCTTCTGTTTCTTGTAATCTTGGTCAGAATCACCTGTACTCTTTTGTTCCCATGCTGCTTAACGCTGTTTCAAAACCTTCTTGGAGAATTTATTGTGCTCATGGATATTTGTGCATAATTTTTAAATGTATTTATGGCTATGTGATGCTTTTAAAGTATTTGGAATTAATATCTGCTGTTTCTTAAATAGTGACTAACTCGAAAAACATTTTGATGTTGCACATCTAAGTGTTGCAAAGCAAATGAGAAATAGTTAACATGTGTTGTCTAAAAGACAAATAAAAAAAGATAATTTCAAAAATTCTTTTCTACTACTGCAGATGAGTAACACATGTTATGTATTTTCAAACCCCAGCACTTCAGAAAAATAAGAGATCCCTGTCTTCTGAAAGTCACGTGCTTTGATTTAATGAATAAGCAGAATATGCAGCACAGATCAGTAAAAACCCAAGTGCAGAGAGAACATGCAAGGAGGTGAAATAATGTCTGTATAAGACTTGGATGTTTAGTAAGAACTAGATGCTGCACCAGGTAATTTATTGAGGCTCTTCCATACCCAATGTCTGAAAATAACAGACTGAGTTGAGTCCTTGCATAAAACATGGAAGTGTGCATGTGCAAAGTTACAGAGGGCCTTTTTATTTGGTCTAGACATGTGCTTATGTGTTTTACTGGATTTGGATTTGGGTTTGCGAAGGTTCAGAAATAACTGACTTTGTCTTTAATATGCTGTATGAGAAGACACGTATGAAGTCTAAAAGAACAAGAACATGACAAATATCTGAAAAAAGTTAAATAATTATTCTTAATAATTATGAATATATGCCTAAACCACTCTTCCACTGCTTCTAAGGCTTGTCAATTACTATTGAAGAGACATTTTTAAAGGGTATCCATTACAGTAAATGTTCTCATTTGACTTTGGATAGCCTTGTTGTCTGAAAGTACAGACTGTTCTCAGGTCCTGCTAGGAGGCAGAATTGGTTTGCCAAAGCTTAAGAAACTGGGGTCTTTTGCCTTCCAGACTTTGAGTAGCTCTCAGCAGGGACTAGGAAATGGAGACTTGTCACCATCATGAACTTCTCTATAACAAGGGCACAGATAAGGCAGGGTGTTCTCTGCTAAAATGGGAGGTACCTGAAGGATGCCTGGAGGATTTGCAGGCTCTGGATCACAAGTTAGTGTTATGATGGTCCACTGAAGGTTGTAAACTATGAACCCAATCAAATAAAAGGGAGGCAGATATGGTAATGGAAGTAACTGGGTCACTCTTGATTTCAGCATCTGTTATTCAGAAGTAATTCTTCCTCTAAAGCTGTTCATCCAAAATTATCATGATAAATTACCTTTTTTTTTAAATCAAATTCCTTTTTGCATCATGTTTCATGCTCCTGTACTTTCTCCCAGTAAAAAAAGAGATGGAGCTGCTGAAGAGATTCCAGTAAAGGCCACTAAAATGATTAAGGGACTGGAGCATCTCTCATATGAGGAAAGGCTGAGAGAGCTGGAGCTGTTCAGACTGAAGAAGAGAAGCCATGAGGGGATCTCACCCATGTTTTATACACTGATATTTATTAGCTGGAGGGAGGATGTAAAGAAGATGGAGCCAAGCTCTTTTCAGTGGTGCCCAGTGACAGAACAAGATGCAATGGGCTCAAACTGAAACACCGGAGATTCCTTCTGAACATCAGGGGACATTTATTTACTGTGAGGCTGACCGAGCAGTGGCACAGGTTGTCCAGAGTGGTTGTGGAGTTTCTATTCTTGTTGACATTCAAAAGCCATCTGGACATGCTCCTAGGCAGCTGGGTCTAGGTGGCCCTGCTTGAGCAGGGGGCTTGGACCAGGTGAACTCCAGAGGTCCCTTCCAACCTTGACCATTCTGTGGTACTTCTTCTGTACCTGTATTTTTATGCCCTAGTTATGCTAATCCTGCACAAATTCACATTTAAGCATGCCAGTTATGCAATTTCCCTGACTTCCTTCACAGTGACAAGCACATTGATGGCCAAAATTTTTAATTTTCTTTGTGGCATCTCTTGGACATGTGTGGCATATGTTTGAAGATACTAGTAAACTAGGTAATAACAGTTATTGGGACAGATCTCTGAAAATTGGTCACCTAGATTTAAGTACTTGATTGCAAGTGCAACGAGTAATAGGACAACTGATTATTTTAAAATAGGCCTCAAAATGGTTGCTGAGTAGAGGAAAACTATGCCTGCAATTACTTGTGCATGTAAAACTGTGTATCAGAAAATATCCATGCTGAAAATCAGACCTTTTAAAAAACACCGTGAATTGGAAGACTGTTACACTAGAAATGAGAGGTCCTTAATGCAATGTTGTATGGGGAAGAGGAAGTATAACTCACTCTGTCAGTTATTCTAGTTTGCAGGTTCATGTTTTATTACAATTTAGGGGTAGGAATAATAAAGGAAAAGATAGCCTTCCATGAAGCGAATAGGATGCAAGAATGAATGTATCATTTTTACTTCTTCTATAACTTCTCCTGGATTTATCTCCATGTTATCTTTTTTGAGTGATTGTTAGTGTTGATCGCCCCCTAGACCACAGTTGATTAAATAATAAAGATAATATTGTTCCCATAGGTGCTGTTACTATTTCTATATCACAGACGTCGCTGAAGAATTCCACCTCTTTTTTTTTTTTTTTTTCATAAATCATGGTTAAGTCACAGGAATTTTGGAGGGGAGGGAGAAGGAAGAGGGGGAGGGGGAGGGAGAGGTTGGCCAATGACTTAAAAATTAGCCGTTTAGTACATCTGTAAAACACTTTCCTGTTTACGAGTTTTAGATATAGTTGAAGGAACTATGGGCACTTGCAAAGAATGTTAGATTCTGGATTCAGTTTTGGATTGAGGGTTCATTTTCCAGTCACACTTATTTGCCCTTTTTCCAGAATACTGTATTGAATGAAGAGGCATGAACTCTGTAATGAGATTTGCTGCATCTATTGAAAAGTATAAACAGTTTGTAAATCCTCCAAGTAATGAGAGTAAAGAATATACTTTCTGCAAATGTCTTCATACTTGCACTTGGGTAGAAAGCAATATAGTCAGTCAAAACCGGTTTTGATCTAAAATAATTGAGGATCCTCTGGTCAAGTTTCATTGGCTTTTGGATCTTGGCAAACTGCATATGTACAAATTCATACTTTTTTTACATACGTAACCTGAAAACTGTAACATGGTGTGGTATTCCATTACTTTATGCTTTATAGCCTCTTGGGAGTAGAATGTTGCCTTAATTTTGTTTAAGCATTTTGTATACATCCAGTTTTGTCAGAGATAATTGAGAGGAAGAGATGTGAGGGAATGATGGAGAGGGAAAAAATAAAGACAGATAAAATTTTCAGATGGAGTATGTGTGTATTTGAGTGAGAAGGCAGGGCAGGGATGATCTTAGACTGTTTAAGATTTTTCATGAATGAAGAAATTTGAGTCCCCAAGGCTGATATTGAGTTATATAAACATGCTGTGTATGCAAGGTCTTCACTGTGTAATGTGGAAGGAAACACTGTCTTGATAGAAATAAAAGGTGAAAAATTTTAAGATCCTTGTTAGTGACATATTTCACTAAGTCCAGCCTAATGATTTCTTTTTTTTTTTTGCTAACACTGTATATTACATCACTGTTTCCAGCTGTAAGTCTTATTATAATGACAACTGTCTCAAACCATTCAGGTAAACCAAGTGGCTGTATTGGTAGTTATTCTCTCCCAGATGAACAGACATCATGCTGATAGCTACCTACTCCTGCTAAATGAATAAATTGAAAGAATTATATTCAAAATATGTTTCTTGCCTTCTTCTGCTGCCAAAACATTTACCTTGTTACTCGGTGTGTCAAGCTGGCAACCATATGGATGCCATTCAGTCAGTTTTGCTTCTCAGAATACATTGAGCAGGGCCCACACAACCAAATGTCCATGCGTTCTGCAGTTCAGTGTGACTCAATAAAGATGAGAGAAAGACCACAATTTTCTCAAGTGGCATCAGGCACCTGTGTCTTTGCTTTAGTCATCTTTCTGTCAAAAAACCCAAACAACCCATATGTAGTCAGTTTAAGTTCTGCCTACTGGGCTGCAAAGTTGCATAGCTATCTGCTTTATTGATGTTGCCTTGCAGCTGTAACATATGAGCAATGTTAGGTAAGATGGACTTTTTTTAAAAAAATAATTGTATAGCAGTTTGCAATAACTTTGGGCAGGTTGCAACAGAAAGGGGAAAAAAACATGTGAGAGTTGTGTCCTGGTGTGGACATGCAGTTATTAAAATAGTAATACTATAGAACATCATGGCTCAGACAACCTAATAAGAGATTTACAAGCAGCCATAAAAAGTTACACTAACTGTTAGTTTACCATTATACTTCATAACATTAATAGCTGCTAACCAGCAAAATCCTCCTAGGAACATTTTCCCAAATGTGTCATATCATTGGCTTAGTTATGTAGAAACACCCAGGAAGCCAACAGGCTGCCAGTGACAGCTATCTACTGCACCACATTTAAAGAGGGTGCAAAGGGACCTCTACTGTGTCCCTTTCACTTTGATTTCATTGTCCTGTCCTTCATTGATTTTTAGACCCTGGAGGATAAAGGGAAAGGAGTCCTGTCTAAAAATTACATATAATTTTGAATTTCCTCATTAGATTGAAATTTTCTGACCAGGTCCAATGCAAATGGAAATACCAACCCCAGTCTGGTCTCTAATTCTGAATCACATAGTTGGTCTAAACCCTATTTGGCCATCAGTTGGCCTCTCTAATGACAATAAGGTTATTTTAAACCACTTAAAATGATCACAGTTTTGCTTAGCTGCCTACACTTTGCCATGGTTACGTGAAGAAGTAACTTCATGACACATGGTTGTCATTTCTTGCGTTTGTTTGTTTGTTCAAGCTCCAGGGGGGCTATCAGTGATATACATCTGAGAGAGGAGGTTTGAGTTTACATCCTTCTAGCCCCCGGACTGTTAATTTTAACAATATGAGTAAACTTGCAAGAGTTTTCACATTCAGCATGTTTGGGGCATGCCAAGGTGGGGGTGGTACAAGGAGGGGGCACTACAAAACAGCAGATGAAGGTGGTTTCATTGCCATGGGAACCAGACCGCCTGTGGAGAAGGGAGCAGATCTGGCAAGCTGGGGAGGGGGCACAGAAGAGACACGTTATTATGCATCTGTATTTATTTTTAAAATTGTTTGTGGCATGGAAATGTCACTGATGCAGACTCTTAACTTGCAGAGGACTAGCAGTGACCTTGGGTTAAGCGTGCAGCTCTGTGCCTGGCGGGATTATCCGCACAAAGTTTCTGGCTGAAATGTTTTCCTCTGATACATCAGTATATTGTGGATGTGCGTTCTTATAACCGACAGCAGTTTCACCCATTGGGTATTTCATTGTGTGGAACCTGCCTGAAAAAGCAAGCAAATGGTTCTGGTTCATGTGAAAATTAAGATCAAATCAAAGGCTGAGCATCTCTGGCATTTCCAGACATTGCTTGTGTCATCTGTGTGGCTCCAAAACCAAAATGCCCTTCTGTCCATCTTTCTTATGACCCTTACTGTTTCTCAAGCATCAAGATTTAGGATAGATAAGTTATAAATATGACATCTTCACAGTGCAATATCTCAGTTGTGACTCAATCAACAATGCTTTCATTGCAATGAAACCTGCAAAGGTTAAACTTAAGTGGTTAAGTCATCAGTATTATTTATGATTCTAATCAACAATCAGGAAGACTGAAATAATAGTTCTAAATTTGTTTTGCATTTGAATCACTGATTTAGTGAGTTCTCTAAAGGGGAGTTGTTTTCCTCTCTTTGGCAGCCATTAAAGATGTTGATTTCAAGGGAGTACAATGGAAATATACTATGGGAAATATTGTGAACGCTTATTTAAGAAATTATGTAATACAGTAAATGCATTTGGTCTTTTTTAAAATTTTATTTTATTAGACAACGGTGAATCACAGAATCACTGAAAAGAGCATTTATTGTTGAAAGAGTATTAACTTTGCTTAGTTTCCACCCAATTAGATCTTGATGCAAAATAAAATTCAATTAAAATGTACAAAAGCATTAAAAAATAATATCAAATCAATAAAACTTTAAAAAGTGTTCTTGAATTGCAACTCTTGTGCTATGTTCTAAACCAAAGGAAACATTACATATGATTAGTAGACACATATACTGTGGTTACTGTATTTGTCTGTTTTTCAGAATTACAAGATTTTACTGCAGTTTTGGAGTAAAAAAGAAAAGTAAGTTCTAATGAACTAATTTACCAATTAGTTCATAATATTGTATGAGCTAAGTATTGAAATGATTTTGTTGAATGAATATTCTTTACACCTGCAAGTGGGGCTACTACTGCCAAAAACTGAAATATCACTTCAGTAAACTTTCAGTCTGCTTAATGACTTCTCCCATTGATCCTGTGGTTTGGCCTACTTTAAAACTTCAGCACAAACATGAACTGCTTAAGACATTAAGTGTAAAATTACATTTTGAGAATTTTAATAAGTTGTAGTAAATTTAGAGCTTAATGTACATTGTCTTGCTTTAAATTTTATTTTAAATAGGCTTGTTTTATGAGACATATAAGAGAACATAGGGGTTTTTAAAATGAATTTATACACTTTTTGGAATGCTGATTTATCTGTTTTTGCACTTCATTATGTCCACAGATTTCAAATAGCTCTAGACTGGGCCCTGTGTATTCTCTAAAACAGACTTTTCAGTGAATATTTTATTAATTGTATCTATTTAAATACAAGGAAAGTTCTTGTTAATAGGAGGAAATGATTTTCAAGTTTTCAGTGGGGCTAATAAAACCACACTGTTGCTTTCCAAGTTACGTGGAAGAACTTTTCAGCCAAGGACACAACTTAAAGCTAAGGACCTATGACAAAATTATCTGATTTTACTTGGCATTTGTGTAACTGCTGTGTGTATTGCTGAAGGCCATTTACTCTGACAAGAAGTGTAAAATAAACCAATAATAAAGCAAAACAGGAGACGGGATACAGTTCTCTCTCCATATTTGATACTTTGGCAGTGTAAGGAGTGGTTTGAAGACTACTGAAATCACTGGTCACCTATGGAAAAATATCTTTTCGTTAGGAAAATTCTGTAAATTTAAGCATCTCAATGTGTTATGAAAGTTGTTCTTAATTACATATTTTTATGGTAACTAACTAGTAGTATGTACAATCTGTTGCATATATTCAGCATTAACTGTTTCTTTTCAGAGGAACCATTTTTTTCCCCTTCTCTAGTTCTAGAATACAGTAAAAGGTTTGGCATGAGGATATATATGTCTGATGCATATGCCTTTTATAATATAGTCCACTTCATTGCTTTAGGCATACCTTAACAATTAAATACTGGTCAGTTAGTATACTTGCACTTATAAATGATGAAGCTTATTGGTAGCTGCACTGGATTATGACCACTTTAGATGAAGAAGAATTAAATTTTTATTTACTAATTCAGATTTTTTTTTTTTAATTTACTGATTACCTTTAGTTCCCCAGCTTCCCTCTAGAAAAATAAATCTGTTTATTAAATGACTGGAATAACTATTTAGAAGTTGATTTTGTTTCAGAAGAGGTGGGCAGAGATGGGTCAATGTTGGATCACCCCCTCCAGCTCTCTTCTGAAATAATAAGGTTTTTGTTACCAGCAGACCATTTGGTGACCACTTCATAGAAGACAAAGCAGGAAAGTCCTCTGCTGCTTTGCACTTGATTGCACTCCCAGTTTTAAATAGAATGTAGTCCACCAGATGACAAAAAATTGACAGGCTTTGACAATAGTAAATGACTTTTGGTACAGCTGAATACATCTACAGAAGCTCCAGTGAAGTTTTCTTCTTTAGATCAGTACAGAAGTTAGCCTATGGTTTACAGAAATTCTGATTTTTAAAAGTGTCAGTACTTCCATTTATAAATTTAGTTGTAAAAATAATTTGGTAGACTGAAATCATGTGAAAAATATTTGTCACATGCTTTTCGCTGCCTTGAATTTTTATAAGTAATCCCTTTTTGCCAGGATGGCTGTGTGATTGAGTACAGGAAAATTTACTGGTTTCACAGTATTTTTTTCAAAAAGACTAACTTCCATCTCAAATTAGAAAAGATGAAGGAAAATGTATGCTATAGTTTTCATGGCTGCTTAAAAATCATCAGAATTTTTAATCTGCTAATGAGCTACTGAAATGTTTAGAAACCACAGAGGAAGGGTTAATACCAATAGAGTAGTTCAGACAGAGGTAAGAAATTTTGCAATGTGAAATGTCATCCCAATCTCTAAGCAGAGCAAAACAGCAACTTTATTTAAAATGCAAGCCTAAATAGAATTCTTTAAAATATATTGATGAAGTAAATCTTTATGGGAGCTTTGACTCATTTGTTTGTGCATTTTAGTGGTGCTCATTATTTTTTTTGTGCCAAAAGAAGAGAAATGCATGGTAGAGTAATATGGTGTTTGAACGCTGGAAGAAATAGAAAAATGAAGTCATGTTTAGTTGAATATAGAATAATCGACTCTGCAAATGTTAATTGACAATATCATGTCAATTTTTATATTGTGGTTTGTTCCATTCTTTTGACACTTACTCTTCACTAAGCAAATCTTATGTTTTTACCTCAACTATGTTACCTATTTTCATGTCGATTAATTCACATAGTCATCTAAATAATTTTAAAATTAAATCATTTTGTCTTAAAATTGCTGGTAAATAGTGGGAAAAAAAAAAAAAAAACCCACAACAGGAAAACATTTTATTTCTAAACAGCCAGTTCTGTTAATACATTGTTTTCATCATATTTTTCCATTTGTTTTTAATTACTAAGTACATTTTCCTGAAAGTTACGATCTTTTGTGGGTTAAGGGTTCCTCTGCTCCTGCTGCTTATTTCTTTCATGCAGACATACTTCACTGTTTCTGGCAACCAGATTATCTTTAAAGCAGCACATGGTAACGTTGCAAACAGTGAACAATGACTTCAAGTGAGAAACAAGCAAGCTTTTGAGCAACGCAAAACCTGGATCAAATCTTGAGGTGGTATAAACTGATATAGTTCTGACTTGAGCCAGACTTTCAGTTTTCCACTATCTGAGGATCTTATCTGCATATATATCCTCATGTAAATGTCTTCAACAACCATCAAGAGAGGTGAAAACTGAAATTACATAGTGGCAGAACCTCTGTAAATAATAAAATTTCAAGCCTGCCATACAGCATTCCTTTGGCTTTTGTGGTTGACTTTGTACATATAATATAAATATAATGAGCATATGAGATGGGTTTCAATGAGAGCAGTATCTGTATTGCATGATTTAACAGTAGTTGTATCGGGACTGGATGAAGTCTTGATCTAAATGGGAATGCTGCTCAGCTGTACAGTTGTGACCACATCATACGTGAGGGGAAAGTACTTTTTACTCAGTGGTGCTAGTAAGGCTGGAGGGGAGAATTAAAAAGCATCTTCATTCATCTATAAGTAATATTTTCCACATAACTTTATTCATGGTTTATCTTCTATTTCAGACTTTAAGATGGCAAAGTTGCAGACTAAGCTTTCTCCCAAAACTGAAAAAAATAAAGGCAGCAGAAGTTATTCTCCCCCAGATTTTTCTTTTGAATGCATTCCTTTCTCAGTGCTAATCATGTGCTAATGTAGCCATAATTTTTCAGCACAAAATGTTAGGCGGCATTGGGCAACATTAAACAGCTGGCTTCCCCAGCTCATTTCTACTGCTGTGGCACAGGCCTTGTCTCTGTCTTCTAAACTGTGCCGGCACAACTGTTTGTGGGACCATCCTGTAAACTAAATTGGAGTGCTGTCTGCATTAAAATAATGCAGAAGTTATAATTTGAAATTGTCACCTTACCAAATACTACCAGTGTCACAGACTGACCATGCTTCAACAGCTATGGGAATGTCACTTAGCAAAGTAGCCTACTAAGGACAGTTCAGGTGAGACTAGCCACATCAAGCTGTTTTATTCTTTATCAGTGTCTAATTCATTTGTATTAAAAGCTGGCTAGATAGCTGGGAATGTTGTGAAGCCTGTATGCTAATTGCCTTTAAAAATAAATGCATCAGAGCCACTGGGGCATTTCTGTTTTGTTTTTAGATTATTCATATAAATTATGAAGTTATCAAATGCAAATATGAAATTGTCAGGCATATGCTCAGATACCATCTTCCTAAGCTGTGCAATTACTCAGAATGTCATCTCAGTCTTCAAGCAACCAGAAACTTCTGTTTCTACATAAAACATCATCAAGGTATTAGAAAGCCTTTGGCAATAGAACACAATTAAAATACCTCAAGCAATGAAAGCCATTAATGTAAAAGAGGCTAAATTCAAGAGAAAGAGCTAGGGCATGTCTACTTGACAGTCACAGCAGCACACAGCCCTTGCAGATTAAATCACCCATCTGAGAAGCTGGGGTCTCTGCATTGTGATGGCTACAGTACAGTGCCTGAGCTGCTACGTTTAAAGCTAATTTCAACATCTCTGTGCTACACTTCAGTGGCTACAGGCAGCAATGGTCCTTCTTTTGTGAGTGCAAATCATATCAAGGCAGGAATAGTACAACACAATCCAGATGTTTATGTTACCAGCTTCAAACTCAGCTGTAGTAGACTGAGTGTCCTGTTCTACTGCTGACTCCCTCTGGTACCAGGGGCAGAGTCCTTCCAGCACACCTGTATGGCTGTGTACAGTTTCAGCAGCTTGGATGCAAGCCACCTCTGTTTGGGAAGTCAATGAAGCTGTGGTTATTATGGGGCCAAACCTGCTCTAGTATGTTCTGCAGGACCAATAAAACCAAGGAAACATGCCCCCAACTCACAATTAACCATATCCTTTGAGATCAAGAATTCTCTGTCAACATGTTGAGTTATGGAAAGAAATTATACAGGCTGCTTCTTAGCATTTATACAATACTTTTATAGTAAACCTATAGAGATAATGAAGTTTTCATCTTTTCAGCATGAAAAAGATGAGATGCACTGCACAGTAAGTGAAACAGCTTTACTTGTAGATGCTTTGCTAAGGTATCTTCATAGATGATTTTTGAAAACAATGGTTAAATGTTCAGAATGGTATCCAGACAGTTAAAATGCACAAACAAAAATTACGTGCTGGAAACTTTCACCTCACTGTTACTGCTTTTACACTATGCAGAGTTTACATTATGCATATAAAGAAAACATCTGTATTTTCTAATTATAGAAGTTTTAATAAACACCAGCTTCGAACCATGACTTTATATCCTTAGAAGCACAGAATACACAACTGCAAGATGTTTCCACATGGTACCTTTCTGATGTGTATGGGACCTGACCCCAAAAAAGTATCACTGTGCAGATAAAGGTGGGGTCTGTATACACTTATTTCTTGAACTCTACTGAAATTGCCAGCTGTGAGGATATCTGGAATGGCAACATCCCATCAATGAAAAGAGAACAATTTATTTAATGTAAACATGTAAAGAGCTTACAGATGAAAATCACTCTTGGTCATTACTTGCATGGCCTGGCCTTGAAAGGATCATCAATTTTTATTTCTTTCTACATCTGATAATACATTTATTCATTTGTACATCTACAGCTGAATTACTCATCTCTCAATTAATGTACTGTGACCTTAGAAAAATGGTGGACCAGATCTTTCACTGTCTCCCCACCTCATGAGGCTGTGCTTTTCAAGAGGGCAACATCTCTTCCCATCACAACACTTATGAAAGAATAGAGCTATCAGTGGTGCTGTCCAGATGTACATTTTACAGTTTTGTCCAGGCAAACTAGAGCTATATATCCCTGTCTAGCAAAATCATATCTTCTAACTTAGCATTTTGCCTTTCATTTTTCTGCCAGAGGGCCTGTCTGCTGTGGGCAATCCAATTTATTGTTGAAAATGATCTATCTAGCAATAATAATTGTACACATAAAGGTTCCTCATATTAGCCTTTGTCATTAACTGAAAAATACATTTTTATATATACAAGGTATGAATCTTTGTAGCGGGTACTTTAATGAAATCTACATATAATATCTGCTATACTTCCATTCAGAAGTTTTTATGATTTGATCAAGTACCTAGTCAGAGTCACTGGCACGATTTATTAGCCGATTAATATTCATAACTATAGTTTCCTTTAAGTGCTTACAGACTTTCTCATTAATACCTGTACAACTATCACAATAGATACTGCACACCAGATGATACTTGCCAAAATCATCTTGCTGCCTGTAATGCAGCTTGGCATCCTGCAGGCCTCCATGCCCTCCTGGAGCTCTGAGAGTTACCTCTTCCATCACAATTCCTTGTGTCCCCAACTGAGTGCTTAAATCACCAGTTATACTCTGCAAACTACTTTTTAGTAGTCACCATACAGGTTTTGGCTTTCTTAAATTTGTCAAGTAATTTCTACTCATCCACTTTCATTTGAGCTAAATAGAAGCTTTTTATCTGCAAAGTATGAAGACTGACTTGCTAAATAATCAGTATTATAAATGAATGCTTGAAATAATGTGACAAACAATTATTTGAATGGCTGAAGACTTTTTTCAAGATTTGTACGTAATCTATATGTGAAGTGGCATCTTTAGCTTCAGTGAAGGTTTCTGTTTGCTGAGAGGCTCTCGCTGTGTGTCCTAAAATAAACTTGGGGAAAAAACCTCAGCTTCCAGCATGTTTCTAGAAATTGTTATAAATTTGTTATGCTCTTGCATCTTCTGTATCCTGTACCACTTGTTTACAAAGCCCTTTTCTTGCAGGTTTCCCTTTGAAATCTGGAGACCAGACTGCCTGCAGCAGTGGAATTCCCTGCTTCTCAACCTGAGCAGGGACAGGGGTAAGGAGGAGGATTAAAAAATCCTGCTAGGTAATCTCAGTGAATTTATAACCTCATTGGTAAACATGCTGGTTTCAGATTGACTGAAATCTGTTGCTTTGATTTGAATTTATTTTAACTGTATAAATGATAATTATTTTGATTCTTGAATTTGTGAAAGTGAACAGGAAACTACTACACATGGTTTAAAGTGTGTCATCTTAATTTTATGCTTGGATAATTTCAATCTGGTAATAAGACTGATGCTCAGCAAGTACAGCAGACAGTAGAGGATAGTGGACAGCACATGAATGTTTTGTCATTACATCCTGGAATCTATAGGGAGGGTAATCACGAGCCCTGAATCGCAGTTGGCTGGGCAGCAACTGGAAACATGCTGATGGCCACACAGGGCAGCATTAAATGTGTTACCACTAGAGAGCATTAAACCCAAAACTATATACAGCACTTAAGCTCTAGGAGGCCTCTGACTGGAGGAATGTTTGGTGAACATAGCCCTTTCCCAGCTTCTTTTCACGCAGACAGGGAGCAAGCTAGCAGCAGAACTGCTGTGCACATGAAGCAAAGCAGTGCTTCAGTCGTATTCAACCAGGCATATTCCAGTAGACTCATGGAAGTATTACACGCACTGAGTATATTCACTGTAAATCAGGATTTACTATGTCTGCATGGTAGGCATGGACATATTTCATGAAAAAAGCCACTTAAGGCCCTAAGTGGCCCTGTGTTTGCAAAAGCCAGTCCATAGAGGGCTGTATGTGAGAGGTATTGGTTACTTTATACTTCTTCCCATATAAAAAGGCAGCTGCGATGTTGTGTTCCCAAAGGACAGCTTTGTTCTTATGGATTGGAAAAATCAGCTGTGAAATGACTAAGAAAAATTTAGTTGAATTTCCCCAAGCCAAAAATAGAAGCGTGCTTATACGGTAAACATAGACTGAATCCAGCACTTGTTTCTGCTATAGGTAACGAGCAGCAGAGTTGTGTTTTGATGAGGAATTCTGTTATCTGATTTCAGTGTTCCATTGTGGAGAAGCCTTTGTTTGTTTAAAGGAATGTTTTCTTGTGATTAGGTTACCATTGATTAGGTTATGATTAGCTGTATCAAAATACAGCTTGTTATATGGCATAGGTCAAGCAAGGTAGACTGTTGCACTCTCTTCCTCACAAAGAGGCAACCCGTGTCGCTGTCATTGGGTAAGTAAGGTGCACGCACACCACAGTGAAGCAAGATTCCTGAGTTAATCTTGTATCTGCAGTAGATGTTCTGGTTGACTTTTTCAGAAGCTTCTTCGCATTTCTTGGATTCTGTAAAACTGAGAGTGATAAGACTTTGATCTTGAGGATTTAATCGTTACTTGTTCCCCCAAATCCTTCGATATCTTTTTTGTTTTCATGCAGTAAATGTATTAGCTAATTTCTTTAAAACCACAGCCAGCTGACTGGTTATATTCCTGTCAATTTTAGTCACTTGCCTGACTTTTAACATGACTTATTACTCTTATAACTGATCTCCTATTATGTGCCACTTCACCTGAATTCCTTTTCTGAAATTACCATTAGTGCTTAGGTAATAAAAGCACAGCAGCCTGCACATCACCCAAGAATCTGGCTGTCAGGGTTATTATTCTTCTTGGTAGCTTTTCTACAGGTAAAAACAGCAACATCTTAGAGGCTTTTATCAATGATTAGCCTATTGTAGAATGTATTTCATATACTGAGAAATGTGTTGTATACCATTTTGGAATGGTGGTGTGGTTTCATAACATCCTATCAGCATGTAGATACTGCAGTAAGAAGCACCTGATCTTGACTTTGTTCTGACTTTGTGCCAGCATAACTCCATTGCTTCAAATGGACAGAAGTGAAATCAGTCAGGTCCAGCAGAGTTGCACAGATGAGCTGGTGGCCTAAGCAGAAACTTTTGGACTTTATTGGAAGCCAGAAATATTCTCAATTCTGCAAGTAAATTTTAGTTCCTCTTCCTAGGCTTGTCCATAAATGTATTGCAGTTTTGGTGCTTGTAGACCCCAAGTCTTTTGTATGGCAGTTTTATTTGGTTCCAAGTGTCCTCTTACCCAGCACCAGGAGAATAATGAGTAGAGCAGTACTAAGCATCACTCATAGTGGGGCTCTGCTGCTTTCATGATGTTACTCCTGCTCACGTAGCTCTTTCCAAATAAGCTTTAAACTAGCTGCTTGGGTCCCTCTAAGAAAATAGCTGCAACTGCACAGAATATAGTGCAGCTGCTAGAGAGGTTTGGTACCCATCAGGCCCATCGGTCTGTGCAGAGATCCATGTCGCTGTAGCTGTAGCTACACAGCTGTCAGCACCTGACCTACTTAAAGTCAGTTTGAGCAGTCAAGCTGCAGTCAACCCTTTTTGTTCAGGGTAGATGAAGTCTCAGGTCCAAGTGTCTATCATTGCCGTGCAATGCACAATATTATCCATATGCTCATACATTTCTATGTAATTATTTGCATAATTTCCTGTCTATACTACTACTGGTGTAAATCTTAGTTAATGAGATAATTATACATTGGCAGCTGTTCACAGGTATTAATTTTTTAGAAATAGAAAAGTTTGCTTCCCTAAACAAAGTTTTTTATTGTGTGAAGATTAGTGAACTCTGATGTAATAAGTTTTTATATACTGTTCCTCCTTTATGGTGGCTAAGACTATATTATCCAATATAGGTGCCCATTTTATGCTTTGTGGAATCTTATAGCCAACCAAAATTACAATATACAGATCATGCTTAGAAAGTTAGAGTCAAAAAGATGCATCTCAAAGTATTTCCCTGGAACTACTCTGCACACCCAGCTTTTTAGATCTTTTTTTTCCCTTTTTCTACAGTCGCAAATCTTTGCTGGCCTTGTCATGGATCTCTGGTACTGTGTTTTTGCTGTTCTGTATTTCAACTGCAGTTTCTGCATTGGATGTCCTGATAATGACTTCCATGATTATCCTTAATTGGAAGCACTACCAGTTTAATGAGTTTCCTGCTGGCTATGTTGGCCTACGAATCTACCCTTCTCCTTGCAGCTCCAGTGCTCATGGCTCTGTCCTCAACAGAATGAACAAATAATGCAGCTGTGAGGGTTTTGAAGTGTTGGAGAAGCTTGCCTTTCCTCTGCTGTTATGAGTAGTAACAGACCCTTGACTGAACCAGCACAGCGGTACTGGCAGCCCGATGTGTGTGGCTGAGCTTGTCTGCTTGCTTCCATGTTCATCTCTTTGATCACGTTCACTTCACTCAGCATTCAGGGCATATTAGAGAAAGAAGTAATAGCTTAGGTAGCCAGGTCCCCTTCTTGTAATTGTTGTGGTGATAAGAATTTAAGAAATTACCTGCTGGCTCAGACTACCTGTGTGTGTGTCTGTGGCTGGTGCAATCGGAGCAGCTTGTCCACATCATGCTCTTCATTCCCTTCTTGCTGCCCCGGAGTCAAAATTTTTGGATGAGGGATATCAAGGGAGTTGATTGCCAGTCAGAGAGGGACCTGGGGGTGTTGATTGACAGCCGGCTGAACATGAGCCAGCAGTGTGCCCAGGTGGCCATGAAGGCCAATGGCATCCTGGCTTGTATCAGAAATAGTGTGGCCAGCAGGAACAGAAGTGATCTTACCCCTGTACTCGGCACTGGTGAGGCCGCACCTTGATTACTGTGTTCATTTTTGGGCCCCTCACTACAAAAAGGACATTGAATTACTCGAGCGTGTCCAAAGAAGGGCAACGCGGCTGGTGCAGGGTCTGGAGCACATGTTGTACGAGGAGCGGCTGAGGGAACTGGGGTTGTTTACTCTGGAGAAGAGGAGGCTGAGGGGAGACCTCATCGCCCTCTACAGCTACCTGAAAGGAGGTTGCAGAGAGCTGGGGATGAGTCTCTTTAACCAAGTAACAAGTGATAGGACAAGAGGGAATGGCCACAAGTTGCACCAGGGAAGGTTTAGACTGGATATTAGGAAGCATTTCTTTACAGAATGGGTTGTTGGGTGTTGGAATGGGCTGCCCAGGGACGTGGTGGAGTCCCCATCCCTGGAGGTGTTTAAGACTTAGGTCGACATAACGTTTAGGGATATGATGTAGTTGTGAACTGTCAATGTTAGGTTAATGGTTGGACTAGATGATCTTCAAGGTCTTTTTCAACCTAGATGATTCTGTGATTCTGTAAAGGGAACATTCCTGTCTGTTTCTCTTAGTATCCGTTTATGGACCTGTTGTCCATGAATGTGTGCAACTGCCTTTTGAACCTATTGATACTCTCTGCTTCCACAAACTCCCATGGTGAGTCTGGAAGGGAAAAATTGACCTTAAAATATCACGGTTACACAAAGATAAGCAAGATTTTTGAGCATTTTATGAAATAAATATAATCTGTCTATACTTTGTCATTTTACTGTAGCAGATAGCTACACAAACCATGAAATCGGCAAAGCAGAGTGATACTTTTACCTATGTCATAAGACAATGAAACACAAGAAAGGCAGTGGTGGGTCAGATAAAGGTACAACCAGTCATGGGTTTCATCCAGTCTCCTCTTTCCAACACTGGCCTTGATGCTTAAGGTAGATAAACAGAGGGAATACCTATAATATTACGTTCCCAGCATTTTTCCCAAGCTTCCACTGATTTGCAAGTCAAAGACATCCTGATCCAAAAGTGGTAGTCTTTGATTATTTCAAATAGCAAATTCAAAGCGTGTTTATGAGCTGTGAACAGAAAGGGGGAATGATTTGTTTTGATTTATTCATTTGAATTTTTTAGTAACGCTATTGACATGACATGCATGGATCTACTGCCTGATTCCTGACTATAATAATAATGAAACACAAACAGAAGAAATTGTGGTGTTTGTTTCCAAGAACGTATGCAAGTTATATCAGTTATACAGCCATAGGCATACATAGCTTTACATATATGTGGAATCAAAAATCCTTTTTATAGGCATGGCAATACCCTTGTTTGGGTAGATCCAAAGGTAGAGTAGCGGATTAAACTTCTGAAAACAACAGTCCTGATTCTGCCACACCCTTGAGAATATGCTGTTTTAAATGAGGGTTCCTTCCTGCTGCAGCCGATGGTAGTGCTTATCCAAGAAAACCAGGCTTGAGCCTTCAGCCCCAGTGCTGAACTGGAGCCTGTCAACAAAGCTGGGGTGGTGAAGGAGTGTGGGGAAGGTTTGTAAACAGCTGAAGTGGAGCCTTCTGGGTTTAATGTATTCCATAACCAGTTCAAACAGGGCAGCGACTGAAAACCCCAGATGTCAGAGTTGCACAACAGCTCCTTCAGAAAAGCAGCTTTAAGTTTTCAGTGGGCTTTATAATAAAGAGCATGCATGAAATGTTCACCCACAGATAGTGAAGTGTTTGCTTGCTAGCAGTACTCACCCACCATCAGCTCTCAGCTCATCCTTTCGTAAGGAGAGAGATAGATCTAATATTCTTCTTCATCCCTAATGCATGTTTTTACATTACCCTTCTGTTATTGTGCGTGGGTTGTGTATAGCAGACTTAATGCAGCAATTTGTAGACCTGCATCAATTTAGTACCTTTTTTTGTTCTTAAAGAAATGCTATATTGAGTGCAAAGTTTGAGGCTTTTTTCCACCTGGGCTAAGGTTGAGGACTTTGAATGAAAGGAGGTTTTGTTTTGAAACTAACAGAAGTTTGGTGTTTTCTATTCATACCTGTAACTTTGTATCCCAGCAGTGTTCAATTGCATCTCTTTTCTTTCAGCCACCTACCATGGGATGTGATAAGCAGCATCCTATAAGCACCCGATTCTCCCCTCCTCTAAAGGGAGTCAAGTCTGTGAGCTCAAACATCAAGTCTTGTACTGATGCTGTGTAAGGAATCTCACACCAGCTAACCTGGTTTTAAATGTTCAACATTTCTAAAATTTTCCTGTGAAGTTCTGCAAATTTAGTGTTTCTAGTGGCCTGCGAGGTCAGGATTCTTCCATATGACACTTATATTTGGCAGAGTATTCTTTTCTGCCATGTTATGGGGGTATAACAGCACTGCTACTTGTTTTACTGTCTTGCAATGACTGAATATAAAACCTCCAGTCTTTCTAAATAGAATGTTGTTTTGATCCTGAGGAATGATTTAGAAGGACCAACACTGGTCTGTGTATTCTTATTTTGGTTAAGACCAGTGCTTTGGTTTGGTTAAGAATCTAAACCACAGTGAACTATCATTAACATGGACTCACATAATCTGTCATCAATGTAGCTTTACTTTAATGCAGCCTTTTCATACAAGGTAAAGAGAAGGCTGTAGCTCTGCCATCCCTTCAAATGTGAGCTGCTATCTCCTCAAATCTCACAGTGCTGGGCCTACTTAAAAGTGGAGTACTTCTGGTTCTGAATGCTGTAGGGCAAAGATCTTCGCCTGATATTCACTGCAAGGTTCAATGTGACTCTGCTGCATCATAAATTTTCTAATTATCATGCACAAGACCCTTCAGCTTTGATGCCTCCTGTCTGCTTAGACCACCTTCAGACTGCCTGGAAGGTTTTGGCACAGTCAGGACTTAGCTGAGCGCTGTCTGACCTCTTTTGCTTTACATTTCTCACTCGCTTTTCCGTCCTCTTCTTTGACTCTTTCTGTCATTTAGCATCAGTAAGCTGATCTGTACCCATGTGTGCTAGTGGCTTTACCCCAGTGTTTTCATGTGACTGTAGTAAAAAGACAAAAGTTAGTCAGGGTGTCACATCTCTTCTTCTCACACCTCAGTATTTTTCTTACATTACCTCTGCCTCACTAAAATAAATATTAATGCCAACCTCTAAAAAGCCTATCCACCAGTAAAAAACTTCTGCTGAGAACTCTCAGTAATCGCTGACTGGTCTCCACTGGAGCACTGTAAGAGGATTTTTTTTCCTATCATGGCTTGGTCAGTAAGGCTTGACACAGTATTTTTATTAATGACGTGTCTGATTGTTCCATGGACTGTTTGTTTTTCATATTGTACTCACTGAACAGTGTAATATTCTAAAAAATGAGAGGACACATTGGATGCTGCTTTGAATTTATTGTAAATCAGCAATCAGTAGTCACATCGTCTTACCTTATTTTGCCAGAGAACATGAAAAATATAACAGGAATACAAGTTCTGTTTCTGCAAGTGTAAGGAAACACTTCATTAAATGACAATTTCCCAGGTGACTTTTTCACCTTCTGTGTTTGATCAGCTGTACAACGCACTGCTTTCTCTTAAATGCCCCAGATTCAGGGAAGTAAGAGCAGAAGAATCAAACAGCTGTCCCTAGCTAGCAACAAACCTTGATGTGACAGAACATGAGAAAAACAACTAGCTGGGGCCTGTTTCTGCAGTGTTTAAGCAAGTAAGGTGCTCGCAGTAATTCCTTCAGAGGCTTTCTGCACATGGGGTCTGGAACTGCTTTGTTAGTGTGTATTGGTGTGAGGCTGTGGCATGTGGTTCTTCACAGATTACTGGGTCCTACCTACTCCATGCCCATACATCAGAAGAGGCAACGTAACAGCACAAAGTCAGAATGAGCCTCTGTAGCCTACTACAACTTCACGTTTTTAATATATGGAAGGGTTTCCATGTATTATGGGGTCAAAATCTTCTACTGTGTCATCGACACAGTCATACTAATTGAACTGAATATGTCACTCATTTGGGGACTGAATTTGGTCTTGAATTGAATCTGTCAGTCATCTGGGGATGATGCAGATGTTGGGAACAGTTAGTTGCAGGGCATGTGATGCACTTCCACATGTCTATTGTCTTAATATGTTGTGTGCTTAGAACAAAATCAACAATTTGCGCTAGCAGAAATGAAAAGGTATTAAACAGTATTTAGCACAGCCCAAAGTTTGAGCCTGGGTGAGGGGTACCTAAGCTATCCTGGCTACTACTAGGCAAACCACAAACTCTTTACCTGTTTTCAACAAACTTCTAGTTATTCCATCATCTCTGTTTCCTACTTCAAATTGGAGCTAATACACCATAGGTACTAATTTAAAAGCAAGCTCGTTTGTCTTCATAAGACATATCTTTTTTCTGTATACAGTTCTCTCCAGCGTCCTTGATGCAGGAGAGTGAAATGTTCTTTTTAAACAGATGGGTTTAGCTCAGCACTGTAATACACTGACAGCTGCTGCATTAGCCAGGTGGCTAGGACCCTCTTCTCCAGAGGAGACTTATGACAGCAGATGATGCTGGTGAAAGCCTGAAAGGATTGAGAAACATAATGAATTGCCCATTCTGCCCCCTCCCATATTACACCTTTTTCCCCAGAGTCTTTTACTGGGGGAAAGTCTGTAGTGCAGGAAGGAATAGGCTAATTCATTATATTTTTCTCAGAAGCCTTTGTTGGCAAGGTCCAAAGGAACCCTACTTCAAAACTATCAAGATGTTCTTGCTCTCACTGAACTGGCAGAATTTCTTTACTGGAGTAAAGATGCTTGTAGGGTCTCATTCACTTTCATTTTTGGACAGTGAATGCCTCTTCGCTCTGGGGCAACACAAATGTTCCCGCCTGTTTTGAGCACATAATCCTTACACTGAGTATCTTCCATCCTTCCATCTTCTTTTCAACTGGGAGGACCCTGCACCAGGGCAGATAAACTGGATTTGTTACTATTACTTAGCTTTCTAGAGACTACATGATTTATCATGACCTTTCTCTCACAGTTTTTCTTATGGAGAGAGCAGCATAATGTAACTGCAGGAATGACTGGATTGTGATAAGGAGCATGTAGAGCTTGCACCGAAGGGTATTCTGAAAGTGTTGACTTTTCCAAGAGCTCCTAAAGGTGGTGAGGGCTTATCTGAAGATCTAAAAAGTGGGCTGGGGGTCTGGTCTAAGCTATTGCAGAAACTGGTCCCTGCATACATTTACCTGGTCTCTAGCTAACAAGGTTGTCTTCAGCCTTACCTCAACATGCAGCTTAAAACTGTCTGGTAGTGTGACAGCACAGAACCCAGCATGATCTGCTGTCTGAATATTTACTCTGGGTGAAGGTGTTGGGAGAGAAATGGGGACAGAAAAGCAGATTTTCAACTCCCAGTGAACATCATCCTGTTGCAGTGAGGCTGTTGGTGGTGCCCAGTGTAACTAACACAAGAAGCAACTTGGGTGTGTTCGCACAAGCCGTCATTAACACCTTTGGATTCCAGTTGCACATCTTGAGTGTGTTTTGCTCTGCTTGTTTTCAGACTTGGAGACTTCATAAGATGATGTCACATATACCAGCAACAGCAACAGTTTTATTTCAGTGTCTGGGCTCATCCCCTGGGCAGATTCAAGGTGACACTCCAATGGGAAGAAAGGTCTGTAAGGTATGGCTATTTTTCCAAAGCAGCTGATCATCCAAGAGAAGAACACGAAAAATTATTACCACTAACTATCCATCCAGTCTGGGGTTTATTCAGTGCCCTTTGAATTCCAAGTATAGTCTCCTTTTGACTCCAAATAAGGTAATTCTTGTCTTTTGTAATAATTTTCTGATAAGCTACAGTCTCATTCAGTTAGCATGGTAAGCAGCCCTATTTCATGAACTGTGTTTTATTTTGAAGGTTCAACATTCATCTAAATTATGAGAAATACATGAAAATAGCATGCTCTACTTATCAGCATGTAGATTTTTTTCCATAATTCATGTGAAATAAAAATAGAAGTTAGGTAAAAGATGTGACAGAATTAATGTAGTACATAACTCTGGAGGCATTGCTATCTGGCAGAACAAATCCTAATGAAATCATCATTCAGAGGAAACCTTGCTTCAAGTTACAGAACAAATATGAAAATGATGGATTAATATGCTTAAAAGAAAAGTAGATAAATAGACAGAAGGCATGATTGAATAAAATTCAGCTAACTTGGGTAGTTTGCATTTCATTTTGTACTTATAAATCTATGTTATAGATGCCTCGCAGAGACTTGATGTTTTCTGCTGGCTTTCCATCAGTAAGTCATCACTGTGGATTTCTCTGCTGTACCCCTGATTGATATGATATCACTGACTCTCCTGTGGCAACTACTCCCCAGCAGTTTGGCACATCCATATTATTCACTTTTAATCAGATAAGTTATTTTCTTCAGCACCTGCGCTCATTCTCAGTAGACTTTCTTTAAACTTACATGAATGTTACTAAGAACTGATTTAAGCCCAGTGTGGTAATAAAGGTAACCCCATTAAAAAAAAAAAAAAAAAAAAAAAGTCATTTTCTTGCAATGTAGAATAACACTAACTCACAGTTTTGATACTTTAAGGGACTGTTTTATGATCACGTTTGATGGGTTTTATCAGGAAGTTAAACCTATTTCACTTGAAGTAGCTTTATCTGCCTGCATCCAAGAAGGTACAACCCCATTCTTGAAGTCTGGCTCCTCCTGCAATTCAGGCTTCCCATCAAGACTGAAATCAGACAATTTTCAGGTGTTTCCTGTACTTTTTCAGAGACAGATTCTTTACTAGCTTCTCTTTCTGTGATGCTTGTAGTTCCTATGCTCCCAGAAAAATGCAGGTTTGACTTGGGAGACTGCTGGTGTGGTGCCTGAGGAGTTGGTATCAGTTACTCCACAGCTCTACTGAACTCCATGGGTTAGGGTCACCATCTGAATTTCTTCTCCCATGATGAGCAACTTCCTGTCACCAGGCACAGAAAGGCATCATTCAGTATGACTCTGGACTACAGTCAGGAGCAGTATTTTTATTTCCCTTGAGGAACAGTGGTCATATTACCCAGTTAAAATAGTCCAGGTTTTGATTTTTCATTTGAGAAACAAAATTATTCATGGCTAGCCTGAGTTATGAAAGATTTACTTTGAAGAACAATACAAAACTGCTGATGCAATTAAAATGAAAATATTATTCAGAGGTAAGGCCATACAAAGAACAAGGATATATAAAAGCAATTTAATTTCACGTGTTTTGGAAGCATTGCCCTTCATCTATTTAAGATCTATTTTTATTAAAATTTTGCAGCCTGGAGGTTAATTCATTTTTTAACGTATGTTTGTCTTTCAGAAGTTTATTGATTTATGCACTGGTTTGTATGGCAGTGTTCTAGAAATATTAATTTACATGCTCTGTATCTATATTTCCTCTGCAAGCTACACAAATGGCTTTTTATTAAAGTTTCTTTCACTTGGTTGCTTTTCTGGAAAACTATACTAAATGCAGTATAATATGCAGTGGTCCACTAATGAATTGTTCCGTGATCCTTAGGATAATGAAGTTTGTTTATACAGGTCTGTGCCCTATGTCCTTTACCTTTCCCACTAGGATCTTTCCTGTTCGCTCCCATGTAATACCCTCAGATTGCTCGCTCCACTGTGCTCTTACTTCCCTCTCTTGTCCAGCAAAACCAACTTCACTATAGGCTTTACCTTCCTTCTCTGGCTTGCTGGCTGAACCAGAGGCAGAAATGCCTGCAGGCTCACTGGCTAGCACCAGACTGCCTTGCTAGAAACAATAACTTCTCAAGTAAATAGTGCTCTGTAGTGTTAATTGACAGGGTATTCATCTAATTCATACACAGTGGTGGCTCATACTGTGAGCCAGATCTTTGATTGACAAAATCTCGTGTACTCTGGCTAAACCAAGCACTTTGTTGATTTTAACCAGAACCTAATCCTTAAAGTGGAAGTAGTAGTCATGTAAGAAACTGCTGGGTGATCTCATAAACTAAATTTATCACGTCTCTGATCCTGCAGTTTTCTACAGGTTACAACGCTAATTCATTCCCACTTGGAGCCTGCCCTGCATTTCCATGCTGCTATTGTAAAATGCCTGTTTCAAAGGTTCAGTATGTTCCAGGATTTCTTGGAGAAACCCACTGATGAGTTTAGTTCTGTTCTGGAAGCCAGGTGGCATTCAGATCCAGAAGAAGCTAGGCTTATTTTGCAGGTTATTCAAAAGGAGCTTTTATAGCTCAAGTTTTAGTTTAAAAATATGTATGGTTTCAAGTAGATTTACGCATTTACCAAAGTCCTTGATTGTATAATGCCAAATATGAGCCTAAAACAGTAAGAAAAGGAAATTTGTTTCTTCCAGTTTTGCCAAAACTTGTTATTGTTGTTGCAAACCACACAGGGCTTACATATCTGTTCTCTGAGTCATGTGATTATTATTTTTTACATTCCTTACCTTTCATTTAAAATGTAAAACAAAGTTTGTTCTCACAGTTACTGATAAAACATTAGAATGGTGTTTTCCAAACAATCCAAACCAAATAAAACCCAAGGCAGGGTAAAACCAGAATGAACCAAAAATCTCAGAAGCCCGAAGTCTAACAAGAAATCCAGATGGGCTCATTCTTAAAGTCAATTTTTTAAAAGTTTATTTTAATTTATGATTTTAGGGGCACACCAACTGGTGAGTTTTGATTGCAGTAGACCAAAAATACTTCCTTATTATAAATGGGTTATTAAAATGAAGAAAATAACCAACAGTTCTTACCTTGTGGGCAACCTTCCAGAAACAGTCACAGTCAGTGCTTGTGTGTTTGCTAAGACAATGGAAATGTGGGAGTGAACATATCAGATCATCAGTGGAGATTATTATATTAAACTGTCGCCACTTAGGTATTCGTTAAGTGTTAAACAGAAAAGAAAGTGTACTGTATGGGGTTCTTAAATTGAGCCCTGGAGCCCAGCGCAGACCCAAGCCTTTCAACTTCTTGAAAATGACGTCCATCTAGTGGACACAAGTCGATATTACAGCAGCAAAAACCAACGGCTTCTTAAAAGATACGTTAGCATTGTCTGTATGTATAAACGTGATTTTCCTTTTTTTTTAAAAAAAAGGAGATAGGCTTATTTGAAAATTCTTGGAGCCTGAGAGAGAGTTTCTCTGATGGACTGCTTTCCTCAATAAACCTATCCTTCTGACAGAGATATATTCTCACTTTTCTTTCAGATTCTTACCTATATCCTGATGAGGTTGCTGGCATTTTCTTCAAGTTTGAACCTGGACTTTGGCTGGTTCCCTGCTGATAAATTTACCACCAGAGAACAAGTGAAAATTTTGGAAAAGAATGATTGATCACTGTCTGAGAGGTCCAAACCATATAAATGAATTAAAGGCACAGTTCTGCAATTCCTCTCCATTTGCTTCAGCAGACATTACACCAGCAAGACTCCTGAGAGACTTAAATGAATCCTCTTACTTGTGTGCACTACATCTTGCTGCCTAGGAGATGTACAACTGGCATATGTAATAGCACAGTGTACCTGAACTGTGTTTAAAAATAGGTACCCTGTGAAACAGAAAGGCAAAATCTTGAATTAGCATGATTAACAAACAGGCTTTCATATCAATTTTATTTATGAAGAATAATTGAGAATATCCCAAGTCCCTCATCATCTTGACTACCATAACCCACGGAAGTAATCATAGGTCAGAGAACAGGAAACAAATCACAAAACTCTTTTGAAAGTGTCATGTGATTTTGAGACCATCTAATCGAAATTATTGAAAAGTAAAGTGTTTTGCAGCACCAAACCAAAGTTTTGGACTGCCAGAAATGGGAATCCTGCTGCATTTCACATCCTCCCCTCATGTCAACATGGAAGGGTAGCACTGTTGCTGCCTCTATGCTGCAGTCATCCACACTCCCTCTCTTTACCTGTGCTGCCTGAGTGAAGTGAGTAACTGATAGATCCATGTCTCTGAATCCCAGTCAACACAGTTATCATTTACTTCACTTGTTTAATAGAAGGACCATAACCACAGTGTAACTGGAAAGTGGTTGCAAGTCTTGCTTTGATGGCCTTTGAGCTTTGAGTGTCCTGCTGTGCATGTTCTTTTTCTCCTTCAAGTACCTGTATAGGGCTAATTAATTACCCAGTGAGCTGTGTTGTCCCTAATGCTTTGCAGAATGAGTAGGACAGCATTCCCGACCATTAACTTCTCTTAAAAAAATTGGTGTTTGCAATTTGACAAGACATTTTCTCTGTGATGTGTTTTGTAGCTTGTTACAGCAAAGAAGTACTGAAACAGAATACCTCTAGCGAGAAGCTTCAGGGTTACCAACTCAGCAATTCTGTATGAAAAACACGCATTCCCAACAAGTTTTAATTCTAACAGCCCTTTAAGGCTGCTTTAAACAGAGAAAGTCAACAAAACCCTACTCGAGCTGTCATTTGGACAATTCAGAAGCATAATAAATAGTGAGACAATTGGTAACTGACTTGTTGGTGTGCGTTGGTGCTTACCTATATGCAATGGCTTAACCTTCTGATTTGACTAACTCAAAATTCACTATATGCACTTAGCTTTTTTTTTTTTTGAGAGGGAAAACCATGAATGAATGTAACAACTTTATTCTGTTTTGCACATCAAAAATGTTAGTTATTGCTGTTAATGCTAGTATTCATAGAACACCAATTCTATTCCTTGCATATATCAGTAGAAAAAACTACTATAATATCTGAGCACCTTCCAGCTGTGCATGGTAATGTTTCCATTCTCTTCAGAGAGGTGCAGGTGTGAAGGGAAAGACTTGGTTCAATTACTAAAATAGCTATACATGTTGCCATGTATGCTTTAGAGAAAGCAGTTTCTTCTATCTGATGGGAGCAATATTGAAGTTTGCAAGGACTCTGGGGGAGGCTGTCCCCTTTTTATCTGCAGAAGGTTCTGTCTTCTGTAGAGATTTGTGTCACCCTCAGTCTGGGAGCTCTACCCTCTGGAGAGGCGGAAACCTCATGCCAAACAGGCTTTGTTTCCAACTAGTTTTCAGTATGGAGCATTAGGCAGTCTTTCCAATGTCCTAGAGTGATCTCCAGGAACTGACCATGACAGCAAGTGAAACACAGATCAAAACTACTCCTGGACCTTAACACCTATTTTGATGTTGGTTTGCTATATAGATGCTATTCATAACCAGGGGAATATCTCTGCCAAGTTTAAATATTCTGAGAAAAGAGCAATTACCTTTATAAATATTGCAATATGCCTAAGGGATATTTTTTTCTTACACAGCATTAATTTTAAAAGTAATCAAATCTCCCAGGAGTGCGACATCACATGAAGTGATTTAAAGTGTCAGAAGATTAATAGAAAAGTTAACACTACCGTTTCATCTTTGCCATTTTTTCCGTTATGCCCAAACTTTAAAAAATGCAATAATGCATGTAAGAGATCTGGCAGTCTGATGTCTGTCCAACCTGAGGCACAATGGAGGGAATCGAGATTAGAGCAGCTGCCTGATTTCTGAACCATCTTGTTTTTATAGGCTCTTACATAAGCCTTTTTTCTTCTGACTCTGTATTTACCAAGTCAAGGGTCTATCTCATTGTTCCATTAGTGCACTACCTGAATTCACAGAAGACTAATGAAATATGGCAATAGATCTTATTAAATGTTGTATGTGGAACATAGCTCAGTCCCAAACGCTCTCCTGAGACAGCCCCATCCCTCTCAAGCAGATATCAATGAGAGTAAGATTATATGCAGCAAAAGAGAACAACAAACTTTTTCAGAATGCTGATATCTAAATTGCATGGTGCAAATGCCATTCTTTGGGATAGAGAGATTTTTTCAAACAATCTGTGTATAAAACCACTGATGGGATGTGCAAGCAGAGTGGGCGAAGTGCTCCTGCCCCCATTTCTCTCTCCCTCCTTGTTCCTGGCAGGAGTCTCCAAGTGGGACAAGGCTACAGGGGCTGCCTCCCGGCTTTCAGACGCTGCAGCTGATGAGCTTCAAACATTAGTCTGACCTGGGTCCAACTCATTTAAAGGATTAATTTTCACACTTTGGTCTGAAGGAAGAAGATGCAGGGTTTTGAAAAGCATGTTTCTTGCCTTGCTATGGGTGAGGTAGCTGGCTCACTTGTCCTTCATAATTTGCAGCTCTGAGTGTTTCTGAGAGCACTAGGACTGCCTCTCTGCTGTATTGCTTCCCGTCGTGTAACTGCTGGATCTGTGACATGTCTTTGAGCAGGCCTGTTTGCTTGCCATATTATAATTTATAATTAGGCTGACTTTATTTATAACCCCTTCAAGAGGTACTGGTAGGCTTTCAGATGCTTCTGTCCACCAGACAAATGTTCATCAAGGCTGAAGCCTCTCAGGTTTCTCCTGGCTCTCAAGAGGCTCGGCACTGTCAGGACTGAAGTGTTTCTTGGCATGTGCAGAAGCTGAATGCTAGGCACCTGGAGAACTTTAAAACTGAAATAGGTACCTGCTTAGGTTTAAGAGCCTTCAGAGTTAGGCAGCAGCTGAGCAGAGGTTTTTTAGTATCACTGTTTGTAATTGCAGCTAAATTCTACCTAGCTGCCTGTTTAGGCAGAATACCTAAATACCTTTTTGGGATATGGCCCTAAGGATTTTTTTAACTTTCTTATGCTTTAAATAATAAAGAGCAGGCAATTAAGAAGTCTTGCTTAACTGGGTTAGCCTCTTGAAGAGAGCTACAAATCAGCCTCATTTCCTCCTCCTGAGGATCGTTAGATCATTTGTTACAAGGGCAAAGGGAGCCTCTGCAGTATTTCGTGGTAGAAGCGTGTAGGGCTGCTCTATGGAGCGCTCTGTTCAGTTGTTTACAAACCATGTGTGCTAGATTGAGCATCCCAGTTGGATGTTTAGTTTGAAAAGCAATATGTCAGTTGCTGTTTAATTAGGACTCTGCAGCCCACCTTTCTCAGATGCTGCTGCTTATTAAAGCATTCCCTGATTGGGAATATTGCAGATGCTGTTGGTGGAAGAAATAGTTGCCTTTAGTCAGAGTGAAAGGACTTTGCCACCTCTAACATGGAGTTATGGCAGCAGACTTGGGCTCCGGGGGTTAGGTGTAAGGACAGAGGAGACAAACAGGCTTCTATTCTCCTTCCAAGGAAAATGCTGTCGGTGAGGGGTGTTGCTGCACTCAGTGGCCCAGGAGAGGAAGTGTTTCTCCATTGCTGCCTCTGTATCCTGCTCACGTTGCTTCTTGGGGTTTCTCTGCAAGAATTTCAAGAACGGGTGAGCAACTTCTCTTTGCTGCTTGCCTGTTTGGGCTGGGATGAGGGCAATAGCAAACAAAAATATTGTTTAATACCTCTGAGAGAGGCCTGCAAAGCATAAGCTGCTTAAAGAGCATGGCTCATTCTCTGGTGGTGCAGCCTTCTCTTATGTGGAAGGCAATTAGTACTTCTTCACAAAATTAAAGGCTTTGAGACTGCATTTCTGCAAAGACACTCTCCGGAATGCTCTATTGAAACTGTAAAGATACCTCTGAAATAAACTGTAGTGTGCCATTCAAGAGCCCTGGTTTAGTCTTGGTGTTGTTAACTACTTCCTGTCTCTTTAATTTATTGCTGCAAGCTTAAAACCCAAAAACCTCAAACCCTCACCAAAACTGATGGTGCTTATGGGCACTGTGGTACTGATACACTTGGAGAAATAAGTTTTTTGTTCATACTGAGCTATAGTAGCTCTGCCAGTGCTCTTAACCCATCTGGTTTGTTTGCCTCGCATGTACCTTGCCAAAGGTGACAGTTCCCTGTCTCACTTGAAATAGGAAAGATGAGTTTAGAAGAAAGCATTTAATATTTTTTTTTCTGGAAAAGCTAATATTAATGAAATAAGCCACCAAGTACTGTTGTGTTGGACCCACCTCCTCCAGAGAACTGAAATGCATTATATGTTGTATGTACTTCTAAGAAACACCGTATTTCTTCTAGATGCTAAGGGTAATGCATGTGTGTGTACAGGGGTAAGGGCTGTTTGACAGGTGAGAAAATTCCCTTGGGGGAGAAAAAGATGGAGCTTAATCTTCAGCTCTCTTATCCCTGACTTTGAGAATATTATCTCTATTCAACAGTGTGCTTTAGCTGTGGTGCAAGCAAAAGCCATTCTACTGTATTTCCCCCATCCTGTAGCTTTCTGGAAAGTGAAGAATCATCACTGCGAGCAATATACTCCCTCTTTAAATTGCTTTTTCCAGTTTCAGGATGCTGGTTTTGCTCGCTTAAAGACCTCCTTTTTCATTAAGGCAATCACATCCTGTAGCACAGAGATGCCCATGGAGTAGGGAATAATCATGTCAATGAATCTTGCACCCTGCAGGAGACTAAATAAGCTGCATGACTTAAGCCCATGCCCAATTGGCAAAAATTCTGGCCGTGGTCTTGAGCTGCTTAAGCCTACAGCCTCTGTATATCCAACTCTAAAAGAAATAATGATGATAGCTCACATAGTCATTGTGGAAATTAGTGCATTTATATATAAATATTTTACATGTTTTACTATAGAACATATCAATTCACTAAGAATTAACTACTTGCTTTCCCACTCATACAGAGTATTCTGGTTTTGTGATGGGAAAGAAATGATGTCATCGACAACTGAGAAGAGCTGGCTAATTGTTACTGATAGCTACATTTCATTTACCAAGAGACTGGCAATACTCTCAAAGTGTTTTTCTAAACATTTTCTTCACCATACACACACGTTCTTTTGATGAGCAAAGAAAAGCTAATGAAAAGCCTATGATAATGAGATCACAAGAGCAATATGAAAATAAAGTGGGAAATGCTGACAGTCAATTATTATTATAATCTAGTATAGGAGCAAATTACATTATTATTTAATATACGCTCTTGGCAAAAGGAGCTAAAAAAACCAAACCCAAGCAATTGTTAAATTGTTAAAGGCATTTATGAAACTGTGTTGCAGCAGCAAAACTACTTTTCACATGCATTTAACATATATATTTAGAGTTGGGAAATGGTGTTAATGGTGGGAAATGGTGGTATTAAAAACATGGCAGTGTTTCTTGTAGTAAATGCTTTCTGTCACTTAAGCCAAAGAAAGGATTTGCATTGCCCCATTTCTGCAAACAAGAGTGTTCATCAAATGCTCCTATAGTTGCTAATCGCACCCGATAAAACACAAGGAGTGTTACTAGCTGAATTATTATAGAAACCACTTATGTCAATCAGAGGGAAAGGAGGAGGAAGTAAAATGGGTGCAGCAAAACTGGATGCATTACTGCAATTACTTTGCTTCATGAGAAGTTATTTGAAATAGCCCACCGGGGCAAGATGGATTTGCCATGTTTGGTGACAAAACTGTACAATTGCGATAGAGGTCTGAGGGTGAATCAGGAGTGTAAAGCCATTCCTGTTCTCCTGCAGGTTGCAGTATCTGAATGCAAGACTGGGGGCGGGGGGAACATTAGCTATGCAAGCAGAGATGGTTGTAGAAAATCTAGGTGTCATTTGGGTGTGGGGAAGTCAGATTGCAAGATTATAATTTTTTTTTTTCAAACTGAGAATTAATCCAAGATAAAGCTGATCATTATTTTACTTAGTCCTAGCTTGGACTGGTGTCTCTGTCCTATTAACCTTGTAAACACACATGTCTGTGCTGACATGAGGGGAAGCAAAGGTAAGCAAGGAGATGGGTTTTTTCTTTTTTTTAAAATAGCAATTATGGTTTAAATGTCATCAAAAGTCTCAGCCCTACCTTAGGGCTTGTTGGACTGGATCAAACCCTTTGCAGTTAGCTGCTGCAAACATGCTCTTATACAGACTCACTTTGCTGGTTCAGATTTGTTCTAAATGTGCTGTTGGACTAATGTTTTGCTTTGGGCTTCATGCCAGACCAGGCATTGTCAGCTTGCCCCCAGCTGCATAAAACTGGCAGACACTCTACATCGTATTCTGGCTAATTCATCAAAAAAGTGTTTGTATGCATGCCATTCAGCAGTTACAGGTGGCATATCAAAGACTAGAGGACCACTGTAATACTACTCTGTGAGCAGCTATGCTGATGACAACAGGGCTGATTTCAGAGCAAAGTGTCAGTCAGTGCTCATGAACCAGTCACTGGGCCCTGGTCTGCAGAACAATAAAACCATATTCTCCCAGGCTTTTCAGCTGCCAGGAGCCACTGGGCTTCATCCTCAGTCGCTCCATATTCACCACTTTTGCTGCAGCCTCAGAGTTTCACAGGGAGTGAGTCAATGCTCAATCTGTGGCCATTTAGGGACCAAAGAAAACCTCAGGGTAACCGGGAACAGCATTGAAGCTACCTGCATTGGGCCAGCTGCTGCTACTGTACCAGCTGGAAGTTTGAAGGAGCCCTGCAATGTGCTTTTTTCCTATGAGGAGGAGGAGGATGGAAAAGAAAGGCATCTTCCAGCATCTGAAGTTTTCTGCTTCTCCTTTACAGTTACTCCCCAGCTGCTTTGTGCTTCCCTCTCAGATGCAACAGGGCCCCAAAATTCAACTGCTGAGATGGAAACATGTTTAATAATATATTATGAAAAAGACATGGTGAAAAATTCCAATATAGATGGAGGATTTTAGTGCCAGATTGTGCCCTGGGATTCTAATGCATATCTTCCATTAAAGTCATTAAAAATGTTTGCGTTTCAAGAAAGAATTTGGACTTTTGACACAATTCCCTCTTTTTCTTTGGGAGCCAAACATTTTCTGTGGTAACAGAAAATATTATAACAAGAATAAATATAATGCATTTGGGCATTAAAATGAATAACAGTCCTTGATCTATTTGCTGAAGATTACAGGCATGAGATGTGAAAGCTGTTAGTGGCTTGAAGAAAGATATTTGCTGTAATCGGCACTGCAGATTTGCTTATTTTACAAAATATGAAGGAGATGACTAGAGAGGTGTCCAGATCCTCGCGTTGTGTGGAGAGGTTGCTACGCATCTCATGATCATAACCTTGGCCAGTGGTTTGCTGTATTTCATTGCATTTTGAGTCAGGAGATCCTAAAATCTCAGGGTAATGTCATTGCCACACACAAGCTGCTGCCTCCTGTTCCAGAGGGGTCAAAACCTCGGTGGTGAGTGTGTGATTGCTATATATATAAGGGAAACCTTAAGCCTGTTTCCTGTACTCCCAAGGTGCTGTATGAATGAAAATGGCATTGTATGAATGGAACACTTATTTTTTCCCAAACACCCAACTCTTCAATTTCTGTATTGTTTCAAATTGGAGCAATATAAGTATGTATAGAGAGAAACTTTGTCCTCTGGAAAGGAAATAAGTCTCATCCTTCTCTCCCTCCTCAAGTGTTTGGGGCAGTCTGTTGCCATTCCTTTTCTTCAGAAATGAAAGGGAGTGCCTACCTGCCCCCATCTTGTGCATGTTCCCTGGGGAATGGGGAGAGCTTGAGCTCAACCAGGAGTTTTTGAGATCTCCGTTGCCTCCTGCGCTTCTGTGACTTGTGCTGTATCAGCTGGAAGTGTAGATCATAGTGGTGATGGCACTGCAGCTTTACAGGAAGGTGCCTAGCAGCCCTTGAGTCCTTAGGTCAAGCTAAACTCCCTAGCTGGGCTACCCAGCATCATGTAAGTTGATATGAAACCATTAGAAATTTGGGTAGCAAATTCCACCAGAAACCTAACTTGCTTTAGAGGGTGTTTTGTCAAAACTGAGTCATCTCCACAAAAATGCTGTTTCATCAAAACTGATGTTTTTTAAGATTTTTTTTGGTCCATCTCATCAGAGAATTCCCAGCCAGTTGTGAACAAACATTACTTTTACCCTTTCTTTTTCATTATGTATAAGACACAGATAATGCCTGGTGTTTATTTCCTTGGGATGCCGTGCGTGTCTTCAGATTTGGTCTCCTTGACTAGGAAAATCTAATGTGTTACATTTTTAGCTGTTGAGTGGACCATAACAGGAAAGCCAAGGGGCTTTGCCTGTAAATATTAGCCACAGCTAGCTAGGGTGTGGTTTCCAATGATTTAAACACTTATAGAATGCCAGCAGAGGGTGAAACAAGGGGGGGGGGCAGTAAAGGAGAGGACTTGTTTATCTGTTTTACTCTCTGTGGAACTGCTAACTCTACAGAGTTGTCTTCTCAAAGAAATATTTGGAAATAATTGCATAGTGGTGAGAAGGGAGGGGGAGGACCCCTTACTTCTTCTTGTTCAAAAGGTTTGAAAGGCTTGCAACTGTTTTCCAGCATTTATTCAGACTTCTACATAAATTTTCTGGTCTGTGAAAGTGGTGAGCATCCCCAACTCCAATGGGAAAAGTTCATCTCAAAACAGAAAAACGAGTTCTTGAAGAGCCTGTGCAGAGACTGCTTCCACTACATTGTTACGCTCTTCCTCTTTCCCCCAGAACTACAGCCTACCAGACAGGTCACATACCCTTCATGTTACAACCTACATAGCTGCTGTACCAAGTCGTGTTTAGCTGTGGTGCTTACCTAGTGCTCCGCGAGGATTTTCTGGTCTTTATTTCCATGGTTGCCCTTAGCATTGCTGAAGTTCAGCTAGTCCAAAAATCAGCATAGCCTGATGGATTTAAGAAGCTAGAATACACAGCAAAGATGAATGAACTTTACTTAAAATACAACCAGTTGGTTCTTTTCCTCATTAAAGAAACAGACTTTGGCAGAAAGCCGGGGTGTTTCTCTTCTGTAAAGATCTTGCACCAGTCATACCTTAGCCTGTTTCCCTCCTCTCCTTTTGTCAGTGTGATGCATTTGCATTAGCAAGCTGTGCTTTTCATTCTGGAGTGATGGAAGGGGACAACAATAAATTACAATGCCTTTTAAGAAATCTCCAAATCTTATCAGATCTCACATTTCATCCTGGCTGCTCTTTCGTGCCATTCTTTTACTATTACTCTAATTGCCACTGTAAATTTACAGCTTGCTGCTGTTTTGGGGCACCTAGTGCTTGAAGCTACTCTTGAGAAATAGTATGGGGGCAGAAAGCAGAGATCCTCTCTCTTCATTTTTTGTCAATTCCTATTCCTTGTGGAATCCCCAAATTCACAACTTCCGGTGCCTCTGAAAAGAGTGACCCTCTGTGTACTCCGAGGTATTGTTACACTGCTAAAAATGGAAATTTGATGCTGCTTCTTGTGGAATGAAGGGGAAAGAGTTGAGAAAGGTGGTGGTTTTATTCCAACTGTCTCATGATGCTTGAATGCTGGGAGTAGAAAGCAATGTAACAAATATCCGAAAATGCAGCCACTTACCGCTCTTTTATATAAATTCCAGATTATGGGCCAAACTCACTGTTGACATAAGCAGATGCAAATCTCATGAAGTCACTGTAGCTACTTCTACTTATGCCAGAGGTGAATTTGTCACTATTTTTGGAACATGCTAGTTTTGTGCTACAGCATTGGCACACTGTATCAATCAAAATCCTTTTCAGCAGTGGCTGTGTGCCACTGGCTGACTGACATGATGCATCATGTCAAACATCTGCCTGATAATGGTCCCGTTCTGCTTTTTGACATGATGTATCGTGCCACTGTATTGTGCCCAAAGGCATCTGATAGGAATTATGGCAGGATCTGATAATAAGGAATGTGTACTAACTGAATATCGGAGCATTTTGGCATCCTGTGGAAAACAGCGATATCAGTGTTAGCACATCTATAGATCTCTTGCAAGTGCCTCATGTACTTGGGTGTAAAATGATCATTAATGTACTCCCACCTCAACATATTGCATTATTGTAGATGATAAATCATTTTCTGTTTTCGTCTAGTTCTGCTTTAAGGACTGATGGTTGATTTTTCTCCCAAAACCGATCAATTGGTATTGAAAGAACTTGTGTTTTACGGAACTCATGTTTTACAGAACTCGTGTTTTACAGACTTGGGGTTTTTTTTTGACAAACTGGCATCAGGCCTTATGGCCACTGCATCTGAAAGCATTTTACCTCAGACAGAATGGTGTTAAACAACATCTTCCCTAAAACAGGAAACATGTTTCACAATCCTCTGCGGCAAGCAGCACAGCTTCCCTGCGAGGATCTGCGAGGGTGGATAGCAGCCAGTTGTCCAAACACGAGGAGGCTGGGTGCCAGGAGACGGGCGGCCGGAGGAATGCCTGCAGGCAGCCCGGCCATACCCTCGCGGTAAAAACCTCCAGGTCAGGATCAGGCACGTGTCCAGGAACAACGAACTTCGAAAGGTGGTACTTGTTATTGCCCATCGACAGCCTCCGGCTCCTGCAGACGTTGCTGTCGGGATAATGTTCTTCTGCCTTAGGCTTGTTCTTGCAGTAGGAAACAAGGGGAAGGAGGTTTCAGAAATTAACAGGGCCCAGATCAAACAGAGGTTTGTAGATAGCAATCAGGACTTGGATTTTCTGTTTCCTCGAAGAAACTGTTCAGAAGCTCACGCATTTGGTAGAGCAAGTGTATGCTGTATGTGTATTGTACTCTTGTGGAAACTTCGGAGTGGCTGCAAAGGTTAACATGTAAGATTGAATCCATTTAGCTAGATATACAAAATGCAACAGGAACAAATTATCAGAGTGCTATTAAAAATGTATATAGCTACCTTAAAATCTGTATGCCCAAAACTTAAAAAAATAAAAATAATTAAATGTGCCTGCAGGAAATTGGATCTTTTTACAAAATATTGCAGTTGAATGTTTTGGAGAAATGCTTTCTATAAACAGGGAATCCTACTGGGGTCAGACAGAGCTATTTTAACCTTGTGTATTCATCTAACTGTTCTGGCCAAGGAAATGTGTGTGTGTTTGTGTGTGTGTGTATATATAGAGAGAGACAGACAGTATAAATTTAGAATTTTTGATTGAAGGCTTCAATTTTTGGCCACTATTAAATGTACGTAAACTTCAAAACAAATTTTGTGAAAAAGAAGCTAGAAATAATTTGTCTTGGGCCAAATGAGAAGAAAACAAGAGCAAACAAGTGTAGTCATTCCCAGGCTCATAAGCTGGGATAATGCTAACAAGCCACAGGCGTAGTCTTTTCCATGTGAGGAATGGCATCAAAAGCCTTCAAGTGTGGGACTGCAGTGGAGCAGCTTGCTGGCAAAAATGTGTGTACAGAGGTAGGCCATGAATGTATTTGAGTAGGATTGGAGCCATTACAACCAGATCCTGGTTTTCCGCATATTTTTCAAGTACAGGAGTATGCTTAACCGATTTTTTTTATTTTTTTTTTTTTTTTTTTTTTTTAAAAAAACGTTGAGGAGCGAATGTGGGGAGGAAAGAGACTTCCCAGGCTAGCCACAATTGCATCCAACCTGCCACCTTCTATGAAGGACAAGTGGGTTCCTCCTTCCTCCCAGATGAATTTCCAGGATGAATCCCCCGGGAGGTGAAGCGCGGCTGATGCAGGTGACACTTGCCGACGGCGCGTCCGCGCTGCTTAAACTCGGCCGAGCTTCCCCGGCCCCGGGGCGCTTCCCGCTCCCAGCCAGCAGCAGCGGCGGGGGCTGGCACCGAAAGGGGGTCGGTACATCCTCAGGGGGCCCAGACCTGCCTCGGAGCGCGGGACGGCCGCGGGACCCCCGCCGCGGGACGCGACGGGACAGGCGCAGGTGCTGCGCGCCCGCGGAGCCGCTGCGCGGGGCTGCGAGGGAGGACGAGGGGGGGAGGACGGGGGGGGGGGCGGCGGGCGGGCGGGGCGCGGTCCCCGCCCCCGCGGGCGCTGCCGCCACCGCTGCCGCCGCCGGGGCGCCCCGGGCCGCCGCCGCGCTATAAGTGCGGGCGCGGGGCGCGGCGGGCGCCGAAGATGCGCTGGCAGCCGGGGCTGCGCGGCGCCCCGCCGCGGCCGCGCTGCGCGGAGGAGGAGAAGGAGGAGAAGAAGAAGGAGGAGGAGGAGGAAGAAGAAGAAGAAGAAGAAGAAGAAGAAGAAGGGGGAGGCGGCGGTGGCGCGGAGCGGCCGCGGCCGCGGCCATGAGCTGCTCGGACGTGGCCATGCAGCAGCCCGCCCCGGCGGCGTGCGGGGCACCCCGCTATCTGGCCGGTGCCGCGGCCGCGCCCGCGGCGGGCTGCCCGCAGGTGAGCCGCGGAGGGGAAAGGTTGCGCGGAGAACCGCGCAAGTTGTGCTGGTTGGGCTGACTGGGGGGTGGGGGGGCTTTTTGGGGAGGCCCCCCCTCGCCTTAGCGGGCTGCATAGCGCATCGCTGGCTGGCCGGGGCGGAGACCTCCGCCCCGGCCAGCCAGCGATGCGCTATGCAGCCCCCAGCCTGATTTGGAGATGCGGGGAGCTGGTGAGGGTGCCCCGGAGCAGCAGAGCCTGGTAAGACCTTTTTTTAAAAGACAAGTAATTTTTCCCCACATTCTTGTATTTGGGGGGTGGGTGTTGGCTCGCTCGGCTGGAGCGGGGCAGGGGGAGAGAGTTATTTCTTGCCTTCTTCCCCCCTTTCCTCTCCGCCGTCGCTCCTTACTTGACGAGTCTCACTGCTCGCCCGCTTTGCCGGCGCAGAGCTGCGCCTTTGCCGCCCGCCGGTGCGGTGCGGTGCGCTCCGCGGCCGCGCACACGGGCGGAACCTCCGCCCGCCGGCGGGAGGGGACCCGCGCTGCTCCCCGCGGACGGGGCGCGCCGCGCCGCTCACCCCGGCTCTCCTGGAGCATCGGCTCCGGCGAGTTTCCAGCAGAATTTGGTGATCAGATGTATTTTTAAAAAAAAAAAAAAGAAAAGAAAAAAAAAGTGAATCAGGAAATTCTTATCAGGCTGACAGCATTTTTAGACTATGCAGTGCGTGGGTGAAGTGGGACTAATATTGACTTGGCCCTAATGTAGTCATCTGAGAATACATTTTTTGGTTGTTGCTGCATTCCATAAGGTTTTATCATTATTATCCATGAAGATTGTTTTCTCCGTACATGGGAAGTGACCCCTAATATCAACTTGCCTGGGAGACACGAATATGGGCTAAAACATTAAAATTCCTATTGCGTGTTATTGGTGTTTTTCTTTATTGGGGGAGAGAGCCCGTTTGCAGAAATGATACCCCAGCCAACTTTTCCAGGTTGCTCACGGTGTGCGAGTTCTGGAAAACTTGTGAGTTTTGTCTGTTGCAGCGTGCCTTCATTATTATTTCTTCTTTAATCTAGATCACAGCTTGCAGACCCTTCCATCTCTTCAGTAATTTTAGTTACAAACTTTGTATTTGAATATCTGGAGCTCCAGTTGTTAGCCTGCGTGGTTTGGAGGGAAAATGAATAAATAATCTCAAATAACTAAGAGACCTAGAAACTGTAGTTGAAACTTTGTGAACTTTTTGGCATTTAACTCTGTAGGTGATTGGCTGTATTTCTCTTCCAGATCTGGAGTGTAGAACACATAGTACACGAAAATCTATTAAACGATCGTTAGCAGCTGTGTCACGCTCAAGTGCAATTGCTTTTTATTTTTAAACAGAATCATGCAGTTTCTCCATCAGTTGAAAGCAGCACCATGTATGAAATGTCCCAGAGGCACCCTAATGAACGCCAAAGTTTCTTGAAATTTCATTTTAAATAAACCGAGTTCTTGTGGGTTATACTATTTGAGAAAAGTGGAGGTAGATATGCAAGGCAAGAAACGTAGATAGGTCTGTTGAGCCAACACAGCTCATGAGTCGTGGCCAGCACCATATATCCTGTTTCCACCAAAAAACATCTAAACCTCACTATCCTCCATGCTATTGACAATTTGTTTTTGTTAATCCAGCTCGCGCCAGTTTTCCTGAAATATTTGGAGCTGGAGAGTCTTCACAAACTAGTCAAATGTCAGACTGAAAAACCAAGTTGTCGTTGCTGAACTAAGAATGTTGCACTCTCTAATTCTAACAGCTGCAAACTTTAGAGCAGTTTATGTATTTTCTCTGAATCCAGTGGTTTTTAAATAACAAAAAAGTAAACCTAGAATGAACTCCTCATGCATTGTAGTGCAAAGATTTATTGTTTGGGTAACATATGACATTTTGCAAGTCTCTGTTTCTTCAGAATTGTCCTGTCAGGGACATTTAATCAACTGGTAAAGAGCATAAGAAGGAAGGGTAAAGTATCTGTTGCCAGGTTTTTGTTTCTTCTTACACATGTGTTCAACATGTAAAACGCTCATGCACTCTTCATGAGGACGATGACCATTTTAAAGAATGTTCTTCTTTGCCGGAATTAAAACTGTGGTTTAAAAATAACAGTGAGGGAAGATGAATTAGTCGGATATCTTAAAAATAAAACTCTGCATTGGAGCTGATAAAGCAGAGCTCACCCTTAAAATATCTGAGCACTCCATCGAAGCATTTTTCAGTGTTGTTGTACTACTCTGGTGTCTTTCAGTATCCAGTAAATGGTTTGTTTTCTGAGAGAGAAAGCTCCTTGGTGCTGTGCTTGGCTTTCCTTTCCTTCTTAGTGTGAGGAGACGTAGGTGTGTTGTTCTAACTAAAGCTTGTGCATCTTCATAGGTATTTGTAATAAATCTGTCACAAACGTGTAGTTGGTTATATCAGCTTTTGGTATCAGTTTTGTATCCTTTAAAGAGAAAAGCAAGCTCCTTAGCTGTGGAGCTGCCGTTGCAGATGTATAGGCTCAAGTTCTGGTCTGCAGTGTCTCTGTGAAGAGGTAACCTCATCACGTTTCTATAGGTCGCATGCTGCATACATGGGTCAGGAGAAGCGTCTCCAGCAAGCGCCTGGCATTGTGTCACTGCTCTGCAGTGAAAGGGTTTGGAATGGTTGTCTTTTTTTTTTCCCCCCCCTTTTTTCTTTTTTTTTTTAAATAACAGATCTTGGATTGCTTTTAAATGATGGACTAGCATGCACCTGGGTTGTGCAGAAGTGACACATTATCTCTTTTTTTTTTTTTTTTTAGAGGATGGTTCATCATGCCTTTTTAAAATTACCCTACTCTAAAGTTATTCCCACATTTCTGTATCTGTAGTTTTCACTCCCTTAAAATCAGTGCAGAACTGATTTCTGCCTTGCACAGAAATGCAGAATTTCTGAAAGCTTAACTTTCACCAATCCTTAGCCAAGAAAGGACTTGCTGGCAAATTAATTTAGATGGGACTTTTCTGAAAAGCGCTTAATGGACTGAAGCCTGAATTCCTATTAAATGTTAATGAGAGCGGAGGCTTAGCACCTTAGATCTTTGAGGTTGCTGAAGTCCAGGGTGTTTGCTGGAGGGAACTAAGTGGAATATGGATATATACATGCTCATACAATGCCAGAAGGAACTGATGAAAATGGGGTGTGGCCCTAATTCTGCAGCTAAATCGGGGTTTCCATATTCCTTTGCCAAAAGACAGAGCGTGTGTGTGCCGGTGTTACAATATGAACTTGTTCCTGTGCATGGTAAGAAGCCATGCCTGCGGGAGGGTAAAACCCTGCAGAACAGCAAAATTAAAATGCTCTTCATCGTACACTTTCCTGAGGGGCTGTGCAGCTGTAGTAGTACATTTCGGCTTTCTTATGGGTAGGGTGAGGAATGGGTGTAACAGAACTGCTCATTTATAGAGACTCTGGAAACACATAATTGGTGAAGAATCCTGTTGTGTTCTTGGTGCACACAAAACGCCGTGATGGCTTGCTATGCCCTGTCAGTCTAGGTACAGCAAGCTGCAGAGCTGAAGCTAAGGTAGGATTCACCCAGGCTCACTAACAGCTGAGCTTAAGACCTTTGAAATGGGAAGTTACAGTAAATGGTAGTTTTGGAATTTCTCCATGGTATGTAGATGTAGAGAGCTAAGCCAACACCATCCTTGCTAAATCAAGTCTTGCATAAAGAGTTGTGATGTGCTCAAGTCAGACTTTCTGCCGTTCTGTAGACAGACTTTTTCCAGATAAGGGCTTGTCTTCATTAGCAAATTAGGTCGCTAACTCAACTCTTCCTTCCAAACGAACAACATTGCAGACAAGGATAAGTCGCGTTTAACGTTGTGTCAGCTGGCTGTAGCTAAACCCTAATTCATGTACTGTAACTTAGTTTTTCAGTAAAGTTCTTTGTATCACATGCTCACAACTTTGAGGATGGGTTTATTATACTGCTTTTACTCTGTGGCAGTCTGCAGTACCTTAACACAGCAGATAGAAGCAGAAGATGGCTTCATATTCAGTTTTTGTAGTTCAGATGCTTTCTCAAGGCTTGTTCTGAAGCCTGACTTTTGCCCTACTACTGACTTGTCTGGAAGTTGAATCTTTAAAGGCACCTCTCAAAACCCTTTAACAGCACCTCTTGGAACCCTTTAAAGGCTACTCTCAGGTTTAGAGGATGCAAACCCTGGATTAAGTCTTGCCCTGTATGTGGGACTTTTGTTGTTTTGTTTAATCCCATAAAACACTGCTGTTTTAAAAAATTTGGCTTGCTATACTTTGTTGTTCTGATTAGGACCAAATTCTATTTGATCTTCCTCTATTTATGTAAAAATAGAGCTTCAAACTTTAATGGTACACCTCTGTTTAGATGTACAGCAAAAGATGTATAAATTCATTCTTTTTCTAGTGCTTCCCTCCATCAGCAGAGCATAGCAGGAGCTCCAGGCTCTACTGCTACAAATCCAGTGGTTCACCTGAAAGCAAGCGTGTGGCTTTGCTCTTGGCTTGTTCATTTGCAAGGGTAGAAGTTAGCCTTTCTTGTTTTCAGGGCATGCTGTAAATACTGCTTTCAGGCCCAGCATTTGATGCCCTGACTGCTTGAAATTGTCTTCTTCCTTGAATACTTTCTGTGTTATCAATAGGAGCCTGCTTGGCAGACAGCTCCGCAAATGGAGGACTGTCCGTGATTTGCCTCAAGTTTGTTGCTGAAATTCCTTCTCAGAAGCTTATGTCAAATGACAGCCTTTTTCTCAGGATAGGGTCATATAGTATTTCCTCAGCGTAGTTATTCTTTATTTTTGGTTCCTGTTCTTTCTCTCATAATGGAAAATCTGTAACAGGTGGCCACAGGCACACCAGACTTTCATGCTTGGGAGCATAAAGGACCATATGCTGTATGATGGTATGTATGGAGATAATAAGTTGAAGGAATAGGCAACCAGCTTATATGAAAAATAAGAGCTGGCCTGAATTTTCAAACTGGCTAAACTAAAACTTTCTCTGTCCTCAACTGTGCTTGGTTGTTTTTCTGTTTTGCTGCTTACTAGCTGGTTTCAGCTGGAAGCGAATTTTTTTCAATTTGTGAAGAGGAGTGTTCTGACATTTTTACCAGACACCCTGGGTGAGACCCGAGAAGCCTTCAAGTCAGTTGAACTTTTGCCATTGGCTTTAACGTGGCCAGAATTTCACTGCATGAGAACCATTTTGCTTGGTTCTGCATAGGGTATGTTAGAAAATAACAGGAATCTTCAAGATGTGGGTTCTGTGTGAGATTTTGGACCACATGCTTTCTTAGTCTAAAAGTGGTCAGTTTTCCTCCAGAAGACAGAATGATGCTTATCCAGCATAAACCTTCTCTTTAAAATTCCCGTATTAGCGGTGATTTGCTACTGACCTTTAGCTTCCTTTTGTTAGACAACCTGCAGTTAAGAGTTTAAATTCTCTTTGGAAGACTCTGTGAATAGATGAAATAACAAAAATAACGTTGGTTTAAGCTGAATTCAGTCCATGCTGTACAGCACTATTTACCCAGAGGTTGTGCCACTCATCCTTCAGCCACAAATTGGGGCCTATTTTCTAAGCTGGCATCAGGTGCTATAGACACTGAATTTCCCTATTTCCCAGTATGCTAAGCTGGCTTTTAATTCTGTGTTCTGAGTCTTGGCCAAGATGAGATTTTGTGTGTTTGTTTTGTTTTTCAGAGGCTGCTTAATGTCAGCCTCTAGTTTGTAAGGAAGAAAGAGGTGGATTTCATGAATATATTAAAGTGTTTGTGATCTGAATATAGGCAAGAAATAACATTGTGTTTGGTCAGAAAATACTCTTCGTAAAGATCTTACAGATGCTGTTGACTACTTAAATATATGCCAGAACTGATCATATGATAAAAGTACAAGTGAAACTGGGCTAGCCCAGATTCGTTATCAGAAACTTAACCTGTTTTTTTTTCTGTTTTGGTCTCCCCCACCCCATGATGGTGGGACAAATTCATTTAGCAGCTGATGATCTTGCATACTTTTCCACTCACACAAGTGCAGTCAGAAATGCTGTGAGAAGATTCTGTTAAGGTCAGAACAAGTAATATGGAATTTTTATGCAGAAAGGATATTTTAAGGGAGTTCAGGGGAGAAAAACATTATTAAAGGATGTATACAATGGAAAGGATGTATATACATTGCATACAAGGAAACTTGTTGAGTCACTTTATCTCACTGTAGTCTCTTATTTAAAGAGTTCTGTAATTACGGACTGATAATTTATTCCTGAAATACAGATTAATTAGATCTGTGTCTGATCACAGGCTTGATACTGTTTTGAAAAATCTTTTAATTTAGAACTCTCATCTTTTGCAAAAAACTCGCCACAAAACACAACTTTTCACTGTAAATAACTTCAGTCCTTACACAAGACCTTGTACTTGTCCATCAGTTCTACCATCTTTTTTACTTTTTTTTTTTAAACAAAAAAAAGGTCAGATTTGGTGTTTTCAAAAGCAGCAAGTGCTCAGAATATCTTGTAATGACTGCCCATGAACTGGAAGGGAAGGGAGGAGAGTTGAAATGGAAAATGAATTAGATTCTTAGACTGTGGAAGGGGGAACATTCCTGCACAGAGAAGCGACTCTGGAGATAAGTTTTAATTTCCTGAGCTCCAGTCTCTATATAGGAACATTGAAAGACTTCCTTCCTGATAACCAAGTCAAGCCAGGGGCTGGATTAGACGATGTGTTTCTGTATATAATTGCGTGCTTGTATATATATTTGCATACTTGCAGTATAAATGCAAATAGTATACCTATAATGATAGAAGTCAACTTTTAAAGTGTGTTGCACATATTCAAGGTCTGGCATATACACTGCCTGAGATGTTGTATTAGATCAGAATCTATTTAGACTGCTATAAAGGATCTGTTTCATACTTTGTCTCTACTAAAAAAACAAAACCCAAGCAAAAACCAAAATAAAACACCCTCCCCAACCACTTGTCTTGCATTTTTAACAGGATCTGGGTTATGGTGCACCTTTAAGAATGATCCAGTCACTGAGGTAGATGTGTTACAGATTTCTAATGCATATGTCTCCTGTATATGCAATATTGTTATAACCATTTCTGCCTTACTAAGGTCTCATCGCTTTGTGATTACTTAGGCAAAACCATGAAGTTCACTATGAGTGACATCTTAGTAAGAATTTCAGGAACAAATATTAGGAGACTTTTTGTTTGTTTGTTTACAGAAGGCACAAAGCATACACCAAAAAAGTATAGGTCGCCCCAAGTTCTGCATTTGCAAAAATATGTTTCAAAGCCTAAGATTATGTTTCATTTTAGCAATTTTAGTTTCTAGTAAAACTGTTTTAATTTACTGTTTCCATCTTTTGTTCTTTTTTTTTTTTTTTTTAAAGTGAATCCCACAGTTTTTCTTTATCTGTCTAAATATGTAATACTCTTCTAAGCAGAGCCATGGTATAACTTGTTTTGTGAAGCACAGATTTACTTGAATTCCAGACTATTGTCTGGATATCCCAAACTGTAAAAGAAAATTACTTACATCCCTCATTGCAGTTCGTGCAACAGCATCAGAGTTAAAGGTATTACTGAGCTGTTTTATGTTCTGTACTGTAATGGCAGATGCATCGTTTTAATTCCACTTGTCAATAGCTCTTTCTTACAGGTGTGGGTTTTTTTTTTTCATAACCATTCATAATTAAGACATAGCAACAGAGTATCTGTTTTGTATTACAATGAGAGAAATTGTATCAGCTTATACGATTTTAGGAAGCACCGAATGTAAATATATTGATGGTATACAAGATCGGAAAATGACTTTCAATTGTTTCTAAATCAGACAAGTGTATTGTATAAATGCAGCTTTATAGACTGTGTAGTTGTTTAACTTTTTCTATAGAACAACTTTGGAAAAAGGGAAAATAGCTGTAAACTTAAAGAGATTCTGATGGCGCTAAAGTGTTGCCAAGCAAACCATAAAAGATAAGTCAAACTGTAATTCTATAGAAAAGCTATGAAATACTTCTACATATGTGCTGTAGTTGTTTTTGGGTTCCTGAAGCTGCTTTTGTGTAAAGTCAGCTGTGGAAATGGCTGGCTAGCTAAAAGCTATGATTCCTGCAGCTTGACTGTTGTGGGGAGATTTTTTTCTGTGAAAACAGTTGTAAAGTGGAACATCTGAAAAATATGTTCCATGCAAAATGGATCTTCACACACATTTATTTTGACATTTAGGTTTGATTTGAGAGAGAGAGAGAAGATTCTGAAATAGCCATTCACAGATGGCTTGTGCGGGTTTTATTTTTTTATATGCTTCTCGGTGTTTTTGGTTTGGGATGGATATTTTTGCATGTGTTTGCAGACTTGTCAATCCCCCTTTTCCCCCAGATCACATGTTTAATTTTTTATGACTTGAATTTTTGTCCTTTTTACCAGAAGCTGGTGTTTAAAAAGTAAAAAGAAAAAAAGGAGGGGAAAAAAAAAAAACACCAAAACAAACCAAACCACCCCAACCCCAAAACAACAAAACACCCCAAACCAACCAAACAAAAAAACCCTCAACCCCTCCTCAAACCCCAATCACCACCCTAAAGTATAGCTTCTTATGATAAAAATTTTCTTGGCAGTGAGTGAGAATTTATGTATTTTGTGGACTTAATACAGTGGAAAATTTTTTGGGGAGCACCAAATTCTCCCATTTTTATGCCTTCAGCAACAAGTAGATGTGGGGAGTCCAGAAGGCCACATACTCTCAGCTGGGGGAGCGCAGCCAGCAAAACTGGGTGCATGCTTAGCTAAATGGGTGAAATGCAGACATCATGTATCTGGCCACCCCTCCGCAGGGCTGGATTCGACCTTTGTAGCCTTTACTGATGGGAATATCCTTTCCAGGTGGGAGTCAGGAGTGAATTGTTTGAGCCTGTCTGTTTTCTTTTGAAGGTATTGGGTGAAAGCTGTTGCCAATGAATTGTGGTTGTGAAATGTGCCTGAGAAGCAGGTTCATCTGTGTGTGAGGAATAAAAACTCTTAAGTGGCACTGGTAATCTCTTCTTTGTGAAATATCGGTGTGAAATATCCTGGTATTCCAACTGTAATGTTATGAAATGAATATTCAATATATTCAGTTATTTTTGTTTAAGGAAACCAGATGTTGAGCTAGCACTGAATGCCGTTAGTGATACATCTCTCATTTGTTTTGTTTTTAATCCCAGAAGAAGTTATCTGTGTACAACAAGATGCAGGAGTCTCTGGAAGTGACCCTTCCCAGCAAGCAAGAGGAGGATGAGAAAGACCAGCCCACCGAGATGGAGTACCTTAACTCTCGCTGCGTCCTCTTCACTTACTTCCAGGGAGACATTGGTTCAGTAGTGGATGAACACTTCTCAAGAGCTTTGAGCCAAGCCAGTAGCTTCAATCCAGAAACTGCCCTTACCAAGAGCAAGGCAGGGCTAAGTCCTCTGTGGAGAGGTAAGAGGAGCAGTAACTTGCTGTCTGTGGTGTGGCTTACTCGATCTGTGTTGTGGTAATGCATATTGCATTGCAGCTGAAATTTTGCTCCTCTGTGGAGGTGGAAAAATCCGCCTCAAATTTGAAAGAACTGAGGAGCTTTTTGGGCTTGAGTGATCTGAAGTGTTAAAGGGGGAAAGAGGCACCAAAGGCGTGGAAGAAGCAGGCACCTCTCTTCCTTGCCATAGCCCACGGCTCCACCAAGGCCTGGAAGGAACAAGGCAGAGCTCATGTGGCTTTATGAACGTCTGCTGCACGGTTGGAGCCTTATTTTTTAAGCTCCAAGTGTGAAACTTGGCCTCTGAGGCATGAGCAAATCTGTTTGGGATGCTGGCCTTGGACACGAGGAGACTGAACCTTCTCGGGTGACTTTGCCAGGCAATTAAGATTCGTCTATGTCTGCTTTCCAGGTAGGGAGAGGCCAGCACGGGCTGGAACAGGCTCGGGTGCAAGCCCTGGCCCACGTGGCTGCAGCTGTGTGTTGTGGGGCATTGCAGCCTGCCCATAGGTGGAGCTCACAGAAGAGATATGGCCATCGTAACTGGCTTACCATGTGTAAAATGGGGATGATGTTACTCTGCTTCTGAGCAGGGAGTAGAAACATGGTAGGTACTGTGAGGCATTTGCATACTGCCGTAACATTTCTGTCATGCTGTGCATATAAGCATGATCAGTTTAACAAAGAGCAAATCTTGCCAGGTGTATTAGGTGGACTTTACAGATAAAGTTTCAAAATTGGTGACTGGAGAAAGCGCTATTTCCATTTTGTTGAATGTGCAGTCTGGGTAGTCTTTCAGATCCACAACTGCATTATTTCTGATCGTGCCCTTACGTGGGCTGGCAAAAGACACAAACTAAATATGGTGAGCAATGGCCTTGCATCGTATTGAGTGACAGAGATACCGTGAGGATCCTTGTAGGTGTGGTGGTGTTCATAATCAGTGATGTTGAGGTAAGAGTGTATTGATGAAAGTCACAGATAATAAAGAGAGACGGAATTTTTGGAAACCACTGTAAAGAGAAAAATAGCACAGAAGGACTTGCTTTCCAGAAAGATGATGACAAATCCGAGGAAGTTTAAGCAAAGGTCAGCACAAGTGGCTAGGGAGCTAGAGGAATTTATGGCTTGAGCCGGGACCATTAATGTTAATGGGAAATTTTCCGTTGACTCGACTGAGAGCAGGATTGAACCTATGCTTACTAAAAAGGAGACTGGAGCATTTATAAATGGCCCAGACAGGCTGTAAATGTTTTAGAGATGGGATAAAGGCAGTCCCCAGAGACCCCATGCCTACAGCAAGCCCTCTTCACTGAGCTTGGAGACATACCATGGGTGAGGTTGTGTGTCTTCTCTTTGGCCTCAGACACCCTGCTGTTTTTCCCTGGCTCCCACCTCCCCAGAGGGCAGGGAACAGGGTGGCCTGGCGTTAGGGTTCTTCAGCCATGCAGCCTCCTGACCCTGTGTACCTCATGCCATCGGTGGGGAACAGAGGTCTGCATGTCCTGAAAGCCTTCCGGGAATAAAGTAAGGGGATATGCTCTCTGCCGTTGCTGCACCTGCTGAAGCAGTCTGAAAATCCCCGGGGAGACTGCTGGGCAGGGCTGCTTGGTTCTGCACTGTGGACACTAAGAAAGCTGAAGGTATTTGCTTCTCTGGAGAAGAGAAGCTGACAAGAGTTTTATCAGGCCCAAATGAGTGTCTGAAAGATGCCTGCTTGAAAAAAAGTGGGGAAAGAACCATGCTAACGCCTTGGTCTTCTGGTTCATGTACAGGTGTCGGAGATGCTCTGTTACAACAAATGGATGTGAATTTGTATCCCATTACCTAAAGAAATTAAAATATCATTAGCCTGAAGATCTTTTATCAATAACCTTCATGGGTAGACAGAATTTTTGTTGATAAATTACTCAAAGACAAATTAAAACAAAAAAAGCTTTTGCGTTTTGGAAGGTACAGATTTAAATGGAAAGTGTGGGTATGAACTGGCTACTGAGCTCACTGTGTTATTTCTCCTTTACACGAAAGGAGGGATTAGTAACATTTTCTGCTTTTTTTTTTTTTTCATTTTGTTATGGAGTTTTTTAGTGTCTTGATGGAAGAGCAAACTGTAATTTCATGATTAAGGTGATACTGTGGGTTCTTTTGTTTCAAGGAGGCTTTTGCTTATGTATAGAAAATAGAACCTGTTGTCTTGAAAAGAGCAAGTTTTTGTCTTTTGTATGTGGTAAATTCTGATCAGTTTAGGCTAAAACTAACTTCAAAACACATTTGATAAAATACAGCTCCCTACAACAGGCTCTGGTAACATGGACTTTGAATATTCAATTGAGGGTGTAGCTACCTGAAATCTTTTGCAGGGGCTAATGAAAGTAATGATACCTTGAAACTAATGTTACCTTAATGGTATTTTTATCAACATATTTTTCCTAGCTGTAAGTATTGGGTTTCTTTTCTTTCTTGTTTTTTGTTTGTTTGTTTTGGGTTTTTTTCCATCCTGCCTTAGCTGAGAAGTAATGTTGTACTACAGAAAATTCCATACATTGTCTTCTTTACAGCATGTGCGCTTTGGCATTTTTTCAGTGCATGTTGGCCAGCCACCATGAACATTTGCATTAGTCACCACTTCGTGGTATCTGAGTTGTTGCCATCTCCCTGCCTCCCTGTACTTAGAATAGGAAACTGTGGTAACTGTAGTATCTTTCTTGGCAGTCAGGTTTTGTTAAATGCCTCTTTCCCCCCTCCTGAAAAGCCCGTGGAAGCTACTCAGATTATTTTTTTTTCTTTCTCAAGGACAGTGCTGAAATGGCTGTTTCTCCATGGCCATGTCCCATAAAGGCCAGGTACCTGACATGACGGTATCTGTAAAGATAATGGGTTGTGCTTGTTGTTTTAAAGGTGGGAAGGAAACGAGACCCTTCAAACACTGTGGAAATGTGTGGTGGTTGGGGGTTGTGGTTCAAGACGGTGATGGTTCTTGATGGGGTTGCTGCACACTTAATAGCACTTAGTAGTATCCTCTGTGGTCACTCAGGGTAGATGAAGTTTTCTTTCATGGTCATATAACCTGGATGAACCCTGTACCTCCAGTGATATGACTTGACCTTGACCGGTGAGGTTGGCCTCTGCAGTTACACTCAGTGGTGTCTCGGTAGGCGCTGGTCCATAACAGTTTCTGACGGGAGTAATGGCTTTGTGAAATGTGCACAGGTTTCACAAATGGAGATGACCAAACGTGTTTTCTGTGGCCTAGACCTTCTGCATGATTGGTAAAGCCAAGCTGGTATGCAATCTGGGATGAATTTGTATTGGCATAATCCAGTGGTTTAAAGTACTCTCTCCTGATATTAAAGTTGTCCTGCAGATACTTTGTGGTTTTCTGTGCCTTTCTGAAGTGAGATGGTTTGGATTTAGGGCTTTTCCATGCAGATAACAGCCAGATAGTTTCCAAAAACTCTTGATTATAGAGGTTAATTTTCCAGTATAATGGCAATGCATTGTCAAGCTGTGCTTCTCTGGTAAGCAGTGAGGAAAACAACAGACTGGACAAGAAGCAGCTTGATTTTGCTTGGGTGGTTTTTTTTTTGTTGGCCCTGCTGCCAGCACTGTAAACGGTGTGCACTCTCCATCTCAGCCTAATCCCTTGTAACAAGGAACAATTTACAAACAAGGAACAATACCAATTTTGGAGGGGTGCTGAGGCTTCTGTAATATGCTTGAAGCTCTCTCCAGTCTTCTAGCATGAATTACAATAGAAATACATTGCTTAAAAAAAAAAAAAAAAAAAAAGGCAACCTTTTGAAGAAAGTCATGTTGGAGTAGTTTGCTAGATAAGCTTGCAGCCTCTGAAGCTGTTTGGCACAAAGAGAAGTTCTCTACGTTTGTCCATAGTGCGTTTGCAAAGTTTGTTTCCAATACTGGAAGTTAATCAGGCTCAATACACTGCCTAAATCAAAGCCAATTGATGTGTGGAAAAGTTTCTGTGATTTTAATGGATTTTAAAACAGATACATGAGTGTCCTAGTGATGCAGTCAGAAAACACTTTTATACAGTTTTTGTTTCCAAAATATTTTTGTGTAAGCAAAGTTCAGAGGCAGGAGCGTTTGAAGAATCTGTTCATTCTCAATGGTGTCTTCACCCAAGCCTCATTCCAGTTGCTTATTAAACAAAGCAAAACAAAAGGTCATTTAAAAAAAATAATATAAATATTTTTGTAAATGTTATATGAGGAACAGAGGATTCTTCGCCTCATCAAATATTAAACTTCCCTGGCTTTATTTCTCCATAGGCTATTTTTATGACTGTTCTTTCATCAGAGGTGAAGTCCTGTATTTTTATGTTTCCATCGTTGACCAAAAAAAACCCCCTATTTGAGCTGAGACATATTGCATGAAGCAGTACTTTCAAACATGAGCTGGCAAGAGGATTGTGAGAATGGAGATGCCAATACTTTCCTACACATCAAAAACACTAACCGCTCCTTCAAAAGAGGAATTTTTAGAATGTGATTTCATAATGTAGAGGTATTGGAATCCATTTAAATACAAGTTGAGCCCTAGCTGTAAGAAGTACTGAGTCTTTTATTTCTGACAAAACGTTCTTGTGGAAGATCTTATCAATATGTATAAATACCTGATGGGAGGGAATGAAGACGGGGAGCCAGGCTCTCCTCAGCAATGCTTGCCAACAGGACAAGAGGCAATAGGCATGAACTGGAAAACAGAATATTCCATCTGAACACAAGAAAACAGTGGAACAGGTTTCCCAGAGAGGTTGTGGAGTTTGTATCTCAGCCAAAATTTGGCTGGACACGGTACTGGACACCTGTTCCAGGTGACCCCACTTGAGCAGGGGGGTTGGACTAGATGATCTCAAGAGGTCCCCTCCTATCTCAACTGTCCTGTGATTCTGTAATTGCTGAGGAAGCTTGAGTTCAGTGTTAACGAATTTCAGAGAGCAGAAAATCGTTGTGGGGTTTTTGTTATTAAATTTGTTGTTCAGCTTCAGTCATACTTCATTTCTCTCCTCTCCACCAGAAAGCTCAACAATTTCAAGCCAAAGGAGCAGTTTCCCAACTTCATTTTGGACCAGCTCTTATCAGCCTCCCCCTCCACCATGCCTAAGTGGAGTACACCCTGATTTCCCTGTTACTGCACCAGGCACCTTCCCAACACCAGATCCCAGCAGCTGGCCAGGACACGGCCTTCATCAGACTGCCCCGCCTCCTCCCCCTGCTGCATCTGAATCCTGGCATTATCCTTTAGCATCTCAGGTGAGCCCTTCATATGCACACATGCATGACGTGTACATGCATCGCCATCACCCTCACCCACACATGCACCATCACCATCCCAGCTCGCACCGCGACCCTCGGTACGGGTCCCTGCTGATGCCATCAGTCCGCGCAGCCAGGATTCCTGCTCCCCAGTGTGACGTGACAAAGACAGATCCTGCTGCTGTCACCAGCGCTACCTCAGCATGGGCTGGAGCCTTTCATGGAACAGTGGACATTGTGCCAAGTTTTGGGTTTGACACAGGTAAGGTGGTTCAATTGTGTCTGTGAAATGTTTTAGCAGGAAGGGTTTGAGCAAAAAGTGGGCTCCTTGCAGCTGAAGCAAGGCTTGTTCTCAGAGCCTTCTCCAAATATATTTCCAGGTGGGAATCCCTCCTGAAATTGCTGTCAGGGCAGATGAGCTGTGAAACATCCAGCTCTCACTGCCTTTTGCTGAGAGACCTTTGTCTGCCTTAGTCCCATTCAAGCCAAATGAGTTGTGACGTGATATGTTTTTTTTGGTTTAAATCTTGTGGGAAATGGTTAATTAAACCTCCATGTGGAAGCTTCCAGCTTGTTCAGCTAGTTCATGTGTGCATTCACCAAAATATAGCTCCAATGAGGACTGAACTAATAACTTGTCAGTACATGAGGATTGCATCTTACTCATCTAAATTGGAACAGATCAGCATTTCCTTCCTGTGTAGAATCCAGGTGTCACATAGAGAGTAGAGATGCTAGTTGAGCTGTGCTCACCATCGAACTAAACTTCTTTCTGTAGGGTCTAGGCAGAGGTCTGTGAATTAGATTCATTCTACTGCAGCATCCTAGCCATGAACTACACCTGCATCTGCGAGCTTTGACTGGCAGGCTCTCATCTCAGCATTAGGAGCAGTTTAGCAGCCCTCACTGTTCGTAGTTGCTTGTGATCAGGTGATGGGTGACTAAGGTTCCAGCGCATCCACCCTGGAGCTCACATGCACTATTGAGGTCTCCTTTTTCTGCTTGGTATTTGTCTCACCAGCAGCAATCCTTGCAGATCAGTACTTTTTAAACGTGTTTTGTTATTTATTAAGGAAATACTATGTTTGTATCTCTGTTCCCTTTTCCTTAAAGTATCTGTTTGTCTCTTTTTTTGATAGCTGTAGCTAACTGATTCAGTGTGTGAGAAGCACTTCCTTGCTTTGATTAGTGTGCAGGGGAACAAAGAATTGGAGGAGGAAAAAAATGCTGTTTCTTAAATATGGAATACTATGAACCCAAAACCCAATTATAACTGAGCTAACCTAATACAAATTTCTCTCTCTTCCTTTAATAGCAACTGGGAACCAATAATCTCTTCTAAATGCCATGCCACTTGCTGCCTCAAGAAATTAAGAAAAAGCATAATAGAATTCTTAACACTGGACAATTTTATATCTATTAATAACATTTCGAGCCATGCCAACGATACAAGAGGAATTACATTTTATGCTTGTAATGATCAGACAAGACTGAGATCTCAAGTTTTGCCCTTCTGATAAATTCCACAATGGGAGTGAGCTGCCTTCTCTGAAGCGTGAGAAAATTGTCACTGTCACTGTTAGAGGGGACGAGGCCCCTGGTCTGATGGTTGCCCCAACAGTCCAGCTCCAGAGCTCTGGTATTTGACTTACCTTTTGAGGGTGGAGCCAAGAGCTGCGTAAGGGATTGTTAGTCAGGAGAAACCACCACCTGGCTTAGGTATAAGTCCAGCCTAGACTGTGAGTTGTTTTAGTGCTGCGCAAGTTGGTTTGCTTACTGCTACTTCGTTGGCAGTAATGCGTCTAATAAACCAGGTGCTTTTTTCTCTTTTCTGTAAGAGCAGAGTATGTCAAAAAAAGGACTGTGGGTCCTAGCACTGCCTTACAGGACTAATATAGCCTTTACTTGGTGCTGCCTGTTCCTTGTGAAAATCCCTATGGAGGGGTACAGTTGGATGCTAATTTTGTCAGGATCCTGATTTGGCAGTGCTTAACAGTGGCCTGCATGGCTTGTAGTTGTCTACTCAGCGTGGGAAGCAGTGGAAAAGGCCTGAACTGTTAATTTCTGGCCCGTGCCTGATGTGTGGGTTTTAGTCCATGAGTTCTTGTGGGGGAAAGAAAGAGGGGAAATGTGTGACTGGTTTTCAGGAACAGAGGATCTCAGCAGACCAACGTCTCACTTGTCTGAGACTATTCAAAATGGCCATGAACTGAAACACAGCAGCAAAACCTTATCAGGCAGCCCCAGTTTGGCATGTAAGGCTTTGGAAGCAAGGGAGCAAGCAACGAAACACAGCAGGTAGTGGCAGCCTGTGACATTACAATTATTTGCTCTCTTCCCCTACACACTCATCTCTCCTGTGCAAGCAGAGGCTTGCTGTGAAGGGCAGGAGGGCTCTGAGCTCCCTTTTCAGCCTTGCCTGCAGCTTGTATATTTGAGACAAATGCTTTGGTGACAGGCAATCGAGGCGTGATCATAGTGAAAAGAGGGAGCATGATTGCCCCGGGGTTTTGCGTGCTTGTCAAATGGTGTCCTCCTAGGGAACGACACCGTGTGCTGCTGGGGAGAGGAGCGGGCTGCTGAAGCACCACACTGAGTCTCATCCAGCACAGGCGCTCTGTGTCCACTCCAGGGGAGGATTATACTGGATAAGTCTCTGCACTGCACAGAATTTCATTACATTTAACTCTAATGTGAGACGGCAATCTCAACAGAGATGCTAAAAACTGAAGGGGCTGGAAGAGTGTACTGGCTTTCTGCGGTGTAGAAGTGATTCTCCAGAGTAGGATAAGGTTGTAGTGGCAAGAAAACTTCAGATCTGGAAGTCTTTGCTCATATGTCCGTGGAGAATAAAAGACATCAACCTGTGGAGCTGTCAATATATCAGATTCCATGAGCTTCAGGTGATTTACTTAAAAAAGCTCATTTGGTATATACCTAGACATTGCTTTTCAGAGCCTTTCAGATACAAAAATTATTCCCTCCCCTCCCCTCTTACTGTGGGTCACATTTCTTGTGCTACTGTCACATGCGATTATAGAAACATTTGCAAAATTCCTCACGCTGAATTATATGGAATGGTAATGTTGAGATTGGGGCAGGCTGGCTGTAATCTTACCCTCTTCCAGCTACATTGTTGCATCTCTGCCCTCCTAAGACAAATACTCGATCTCATGAATGGATGATGCTGCATCACTTCAAAGGTTAAGAGGGGATTCCCCTTGCATGAACGGTATGGTTTAGGAATTTATGTTTCAGAACAGATTGTGTGGGACATCGGCGTATCACTGTTCATAGAGCTAACAAAGTATTGATCTGTCTTGCACATCTGTTTGAACTTACATGGTCCTGTTTTAGAGGATGAAGAGGGATTTAGCTACCTGATTCCCATTAAATGTGGCTTAATCCTCACGTTGTGTACTCCAAATTAACCCTTTTAGAAGCTTCTTTATTGGTACAAGTGGGATTAAAGAAAATGCTAGTCTGCATCAAAACCTGTTAAAACCTGTTAAATTTGTGGCTACTGGTATGAAGTGTCTTTCCAAAGCTGTAGTGCCCAAGCTATAGTGCTCCATACAAAAGTATGTTTTATATCAAACATTGATATAAGCACAGCACGTCTGTGCTTTAGGCCACAACTCCCTGCCATGCCGATGTCAAGCAAAGCCAGGTCAGCCTTTACCAGCACTGGCTGCGGTTCACTGGGTACGCACAGAGAGCATTGCTGCAGCTGTAATCCCATGGTGTCAGGGCTAAATCCTCATGTTTACGTTAAGGGTGCACAAGCCGAGTTGAGCACTTAAGACCAGCAGGGTGGGGAGGGAAATGACTGTCTTGCAGTGGAGCTGATGGCTACGGACATCAGTGTTTTCCTCAGGAGCAGGGTGGGAGGCTGCCCTGCACGCCGGGCACTTCAGGTGGTCACTCGGAGCCAGTTGCACTGGCAGATGCCAGATCTGCAGGCAGCCCACGGGGAGGAAAGCAGTGCAACTTGCCCTGCTACTGCAGAGCCTAGGAGGATATCCTGTCCTGCTGTTGGACAGATGTGCTGGAGGAGGCTTCCTGTAGCCCCAGCACACTAAAAGCAGCATGGGGTTTTAGGGCTGTAAGGGCTGTAAGTCTATCTTAAAATTTGAGGTGTTCATCCTTTATCATCCAAAGTTATGCACATTAAGGTGCGTAACTTTAAATTTAGGTGAATTAATCGACATCCTCTAGTCCTGGCTAACTATGGAAAGTCCTCTTTTGGAAATGCCTGTACACGTCAGCGTGTCGTGCTGGATATGGAATTTGAGTGGTCAGTCTGCTGCCTTCTGTAGAGTTGTCTCTGTTCACACACACCCCGCGAGTTTGGCACAACTCATTAAGTTTGTTTAGATGTTCCCACAGAACCTGCATTCTGCTTGTGTGGCAATGAGCTATAATGCTGGTATCCCAGAGACAGGGAGTTGTGGTGGTGTGGCAATACTGACTCATGCAACACAAGAGAGGATGTCCTTGCTGAGAGGAAAATGTTCTTGCAGCAGGCTGCAAGTGAAAGCGCTCGGTTACTAGCAGGGTTGCACTTGCATGACTTATTAGGACTGCAGATAGCCTTGCCATGAAGGAGATGGGAATATAATGAGGAAAAGGCATGGAAAGTGTTCCACATTCAGTTCTGTAACTAAGGCAACTTTGGTTTTTTGTATTGTTTTCTCTGGCTGTTTAGACTTAATAGCTATACCTTAAACCTCCTTGTTACAGTTATTTCTGTTGTTGCAAAGGCACCTAACTAGGAAGGTGTCTGTTCAGCTGGTTATTCCCCTTCTACCAGTTGCCACTATCAGGTGGACATTCTCTTAAACAGGTGTGTGTGTGTCATTTTTTTTTAAGCTCCTAGGAGCCATATAACCTGTTTCTCTTCTCATAGGCTTCCGTTGCCTTTAGTGTTCCACTGGTGAACTTAAATGACTTCCTTACACTCTGAAAGGTTTCTGCTGTCTGACTCCTGGTTTGGTTTTTTTCTTTTTTCTTTTTTCTTGGTCATCTTTGTTTAGAAAAATTGTAAACAGCAGGGGAAAAATAACACAAAATTGTCATCACTAACTGAGGTGCTTTGAAGGAAACTAACAGCAGTTTATGATGACTCTGCCTGTGAATGACACTGCCAGGAAAACGAGTAATTTTTAAGCAACAAGGAGACATCATTGAGTAAAGAGCCTCTGGACATGTTTTTAGGGATGCTTCAGTTGAGGGATATCCCAGGTTTTTCAATCTAAAGAATAAGTGCAAGCGCATGTGAAATGGAGCAGAAAGCCACTGAACAGGGTTTGGTATGCTATACCTGTCCTCTGCTTTCCCTGTCTGTTCACTGTTGGACACACAAATGTTTGGACACTACTTAGGAATCCTCACATGGATAGAGCCATACGCTGTCATCTTTTATGTGGCTGTTAGTTGTTCTGTAGCTCAACTCTAAAACGCTGTTGATCATCATTAAATGTTTAACTGTTTGTACTCTTAAAATTTTAATAAAAAATTAAATCTGAACCCATCATGCCTATTAGGCTTTCCGAAGACATATGGCTCTTCCTTTGTGTTTCATTATGTGATCAGATACGGAAATGAGAGATCCAGGCTTAGCACATGGATCTATCAATTTTCACAGGTTAAAGATCAAATTAACATGGAGCTTCAATGGTCGCAATGTCATTGAAGTCTGGAGTTGCACCTACTTACATTAGTGGTGAAATTGGCCTTAAATTCTTAGTAGATCAGGTAGCTGATGCATTGGTAGCTACACTATGTAGCAGGGCAATATGAGTCATATATATATGTAGTCTGTATAGCAATGATGAATTATAGAAGGAAGGGCACCTTCATTTCACAAAATGTGATTTACTTGGCTCAAATCATCAAGGGGTAGGTTTTGAATTGATGAATCCTAACTGCCTTACTACCTCTGAAAATCTGTGCCTGCAGATCTCTCCTTTTTACTTTCCCTATAAGTGAGCAAGAATGCCTCTTCTTTGGGAAGTTTCATCTGCACATCCCCCTCTATTGTCTGGATTTTAGGTATACGCCCTGTTGGGTGTAAATCTAGCGAAGCTTGAATCCCTCTGGAGCAGAGAAATCCCAGATTATAACACAGGTTCCAAGTCTATAATGCTAAAGCCACAACATAGCACCACATTTATTAGATAGCCCTCACTTTTTATAAAGGAAAATGTTAGAGGAACTCATAACAAATGCAAGCTGAAAATCATTAATTTTTCCCATGTGGAAGCACTAGCCATTCTTGGCTAAAAATCTGACACTCTGTAGGTGAAATTATTTGGGGGTTTTACATGCTGCATGAACGTTTTCCCCTCTCTCCTCTGTAAGGTGAAATGCCACAGAAACTGTGAGATCCTAAAGCATCACAGACCTTTTCTAAAAGAGGTAGGGTCTTTGGCTGGCCCCTGCCAGGAAAAATTATTCTGTTGTGTAATGAATTATCTATGCAGACCTTGCTGGAGGATTTTATCATGCCATGCTCCAAATGAGGTCAAAACAAGGATTTTATCAGCATTCCTGAACTGCTTGAGCCAGTCTAAAACTTAAGTGTGGTTTAAGCTTATCCCACATAAACCAAAAAATTGGGAGCAATAGTAATGTTACTAACAAGTCCACTAGGCTGGTAAATTGTGGAGGTTTTTTTTTTTTTTTAAATCAAAAACTGTTTATCCTTACTTCAGTTTCTTGTGGAGGGAGAAGAAAAAGCTGTATCAGATTCTAATTTATTTTTTTTTTTCTTTTCTGAAATGTAGGTCTACAGCATCAGGACAAGAGCAAGGAAACTTCTTGGTTCTGAAGTTCAGAAAAATTAAGACCAGCTAGAGCTGGAGTCAGCGCAGCTGGGCGGGCGATGTAACAGTCGTTGACTCCTGCATGGGGCAAAGGACACACATGAAGATGAAGAGCCAACCATTCTGGTTTTGCTATTGAGCCTTTTGTTTGTAAGGCCATTTATGGGTCCCACAGTGTTGAAAAAAAACAAAAACCTAACTTTTCTTTCTTTCTTCATCTGAGCCTGCTGCAGCTGGGCAACCTAACTCCTTTCTGCTCCTTTAACAGTGTTTTGTTTTGTTCAGCTTGATATTTTTATGAACAGTCTCAATTGTCAGGAAAAAGACTCTCCCTTGACTACAGTGCGCCTTTCAGGAATACAGTATTTTGTAGCTCTTTGTGCATCTATTTTTGTAGAAATACAGAAAGTTTGGGTAAGGATTGATGGGCTATTTTAGGATGACATATTTTTTTAAAAAAAATTGTAAAATTGTTAAGTTCTGTTTAAAGAACTTGCTCTCAGAGAAGCACTGGCAAAAAAAAGTATAAAATGCTATTTTTAGATGTCTGTGATGTGTTTGTGCATTTTGGGTTTTTTTGTTTGTTACCTCAAATGTCTATCTTTCCTTTCTTTTTAAAGAGCTAAACCTTCCCTTGTTTCCACATTACTAGATTTTGATGTTTTTGTCCTTTTGTCCTAGCTTAAGCAAGTATAATTCTCACCTAAAGTTTCAGCCAAATATTTTCCTGTTGTTAGATTGTAGTAAGGGTGTTTTTATTTTCTCGCTTCTAAAGGTGGCTTTGTGCTGTGCTGATTGTCAGAAACTTGCAAACACCTTTAGCATGGAGCAAAACTTGGGGTTACAGGAACTGCATTTCCAACCCAACCATTCTTTCAAAATGGACCAAATACTCTTACAGATTTAAATCAGACATGAGTTTTGGCCTCATCTATGATCCACTGCAGCTGTTGAACACAGTCACCTATGGGTTATGTTTTAGGCCCTCATAGTGCTAATAAGCATCAGTATACTCTAACTCATGAGGCAGGAGTTTCAGTTAAGCCATTTCAAGGGTGGTAACTTATAACATCAATATTCAGGAAAGAAATGTCAGTTTTATAAAAATGTGTGACTCGTGGAAACAAAATGTTTTCAACTGACCTGATCTGTCTACTGAGCACCTGAAGGAAAGAGCTGAAATTTTCAGCTCCTGTTGACTTCAAAATCTGTTTGTCTAACCTCAGTTTTGCTGTGGGCCTTATGAGACCCCAGCTGCAGCTCTTGAATTTTGTAAGAAGTTGCACGTGCTCAGCGTGCACAAATTCAGGCTTGGCTGTTGTCTGGGTTAGAATCTGAACTTGGAAATGACATGGCCATGTCTAGCCACAGTGCTCTGCAAACTGTTTGGGAAACCCCATTTCTGGCCTGGGCCTTGGGTCTGACTTGCATAATAAGGACTTCAGTTGAAGCCAAGATGAGCACAATCCAACTCTGAATAAGGGCTGCAAGATTACTCTTGGCAGCCCCAGTCCTGTGATGGGCTGGACCTGGGTCAGCGTCCATGCCCAGCCCTTGGCAACTCCAACGAGTGTCAGCATGTGCTTAGGTGGGACCAAGCACAGGACTGGGGCCTGGGTTGCCAGATCCTTGCTATTGCTTGGAGGTGTTGCCTTTCTGCTCTGTGCACCCAGGATCCCTCTGTAATATTTCCTAAGGCTCTTAACAACCTATTATATTTGTTACCACTGTTTTCAGACATCCCTGTCTGAAAGACAAACAAGTTAAATGGAAACCAAAACATAAACACATGGCTGAGATAAGAAACAGTTTAATGTTAAGGCAACGAGCATTGTAAATGTAGGTTTGTCAGGTGGAGACCACATGGATCCGCATGTGGAAGGGGAGGGGGAGTGTTGGGATGTGCACGCCACTCCGAGGTTCAGGCCTCCTTCCCTGCGCTGCTGCTTCTCTCCAGGCTTTTTGAACTTGGTCCTATGAGGTGTTGAGTGTTCTGCCTTGCCATGTGAGAGGGCTTGACATGCTGGCACTGGAGGCATTAGGGTTATGTCACAATTTGGCAAGATCCTTAAGTGTGTACCTTGCTGATTTGAAGTTTTAGACAGTGTAAAAGTGCTGAATGGACTGTGTTTAAATATTACTTTAAAATAGTAGGGTTGTAGTTTTTGTGCTGGGATGCTGAATTAAATGTGGTGGGGTTTTTCTCCTTGTCTTTATAGTCCATCAGCATTTCTTTCTCTCAATAAATTTCACTCTCATTACAGTTCTATATATTATTGCTGCTCTGGTGGAGCTAGCTCCTCAATTTGTCAATGAATTTGTAATGCAATGGGAAAACTGTATGGGAGGGAATGTAGTAATAGCTGCCATGGTTCACTTTCTTATTGGGATGGTATAGTTCAGGAAATATCTCAAGAATAAGAGTTCTGATATAGGAATTCTGACAGTATTAGGAATACTGGGAGGGAAAAAAAATCCAAGGTTTGGGGTTTTTTTTCTGTACTTGTCAAAGCTGGAAGGCAAAGAGGCTATGTATCCTCTTTGAACTTCAGGGCTGGAGAGTTTGGGTAGCAGGGGAAGCAAAAAAAAAAAGCAACAAGACTGCAAGAGCAGTCAGTTCATTGCCTTCCTCTTTGCAAGTTCAGATAATGAGGGGCCTTCTGTTTCCTAGATGTGAAAGCAGAATGGGACAGGAAAAAGCAGGCCCACAGTTGCACTGGAATTCCTTTCTGGATTGTTTTATTGAGTTGATGGGTAGTGGGGATGAATATGTGGTGAAGCTATTGCCTCTTCCACCTCAAGAACTACTGGTATGTGCCCAGTTTTCACTGCTGAACCTGTGAGTGTGCTGAAGGAACTTCTGTTGCTCTGCAGGCTCTGGGAGACAAGTGCCAATAAAAACCTGCTATTGTCTATAGCCATTCATGCACGAGTCAACTTTGAAAGTCAAATAAATTCATTTTTTTTCCCTCACTCACTAACCATCCTCTGTACTAACAAGCAAGTTGAAAATAAAAGCACAAGTGCATAGCGGTAGCCCTACTTCTATGTTCTACGATTTGAAGGATGGGAAAGAAAAAATCCTTCCCTGTGACAAACTTTTAAGTTAAATTCTGCAGATTTACTTCTCTCTCTCTCTCTCTCTCACGCACACTTATACACACGCACAAATGTGCTTATGAGAAGCAGATGCTGTGATGGTTTTGTTCTTGAAAGAGGAGGGGAGCGCTTGCTCACAATGTTGCAGTTATGGAGAATTGATGGCAGTGAGAAAGAAACAGAAATATTAAGACTGCTCATGTTTCCACAGATAGGAAAAAACGGCCCTTAAAATCAGGTCACAGACAAGTTATGTGTCTTAATGCATTACTAAAGGAGTTGTTTCATTCTTTTTGTGTGTGATGAGTTCTGATGCTGTCCCAAGAAAGTGGATGATTCATTTTGCAAGGACTTATAAAACATGATGTACTCTGTCACTATTTCTGGGAGAACACAGGGAAATCATTGTTTTATTTCAAGAAAATCTGCATACTAAACTCCAGGATTTTATTTTATTTCTATTAATGTTGAGAAATCTGCTGACAATTTTTGTGTCTTCATTTGAAGACTGGGAGAGTTCAAGCTGTCCACCAGTTTTTGAAAAGCAGATACCAGTTTTTTTCAACTGGGCATTTCCATTCCAACAAGATGATGGAATAGTGCAGCTACTGACCACCTGGCAGATTTGATTTCTGGAGAGCTGAATAAGCTATGCTTGGCAACAGTAAAATATACTTTGTTCTGATTCCTTTCCTCACCAGTTACCAGTTTATCTGATGCCTCTTTCATAGCGTGAAGATCTTCAGTGAATGGCAGTTTTCTCTCAGTTGTCTGCTTCTGCCTCAAACCATGCTTTCAAGGATGAATCTCTCATCACAGCTTTCAGAGAGAGCAGAGGTTGCGGGAGGGCAGTGTCACATTTCCTACGTGCACTTAGCATCAACTTGCCTGTACCCAGCCTTTCTGCTTCCAGACTATTGTGTATGTCTTTCTCTCCTCCCACAATTCTTTCTATGTATGTATATATTTATATACATATATATACACACACATGTAGCTATACCTGGTTCCCTCCATTCCACCCTCATGCTTCAAATGCATGTCCTTTGGAAATGAAGTGAATGACATCACTAAAGTTCATCTGAGACTGAGAAAATGTAGGCATTTTATTGCATTCTCTGTAACCTCAGGAGTGGGTGTCTCCATACTTGTAAAAAACCAGAACCAAACAACAACAAAAACCCAACCAAAACCACCCTTTTCAAAACCCCTGATTTGTTGTATCTGTAAACATGACCATGGAGTCAGCAGAGTTGAGTAAAGAGGTGCAATATATTGCCTTTCAGCAGACAAGCATATCTTCTTGAATATGATTAATTAATTTCAGGTACAAGCTTTTTCTCCATATCAATGGACCAGCAACATATATTTCTTATAAACAATTTAGAAATAGATATATTTTTTAAATTGACTTCTTGGCTTTAATATGTCAGCCTTTGAGCTTTTAAAGGGTATTTGGATGATAAATATTGTTTGTGTGTGTATTTTTAAAAGAAGTTGGTGCATGTTGTTTGGAACTGAAATCTCATGTAAAGCAGGAAAGTATTTAAAAATAAATACTGCTTTTACATGTTAGCCCTATGGGCACAATCTGACAGTTGTGATGCAGGAAGATGTCCCTTTAAAGAGTAAGGGACTCTTGCCTGAGGAAGGTCAAAATCCAGTCCCGGTGACAGGAGAGATGGGAGCAATCTTCTTGCAAAGGCTGAGCTAGTAGAGCTGTGAGCAGAGATGACCCTCTCCAGCATTGTATGTAGATGGTTGGGCAGCCACTGCTCAACATATTAAAATTAGGCTGTGTTGAGAGGTTTATAGTTGCCCCATCTTGTGGGCTGAGCTGGTTGCCAAGGGGAATTAGAGGTGTCCCTGGAAACCTGTGTTTTAGCTGCCCTTGGTCTGCACAGTGCCCATGACCTGCTCGCTGTTCTTGCTTTGCAGTCTTGCTCATGGTGGGACCTGTGAAAGCTGGGCTGGAGTTCCCTGTGATATGCAGGATGTTTTTAGCTCCCAATAAAGATAGTTTAGGTATGGGGGTAGTTAAAACACCACAGCTATGTCATGTACCTGCTCAAAGGCTCAAGCCTTCAAGATGGATCAGCTGTGCATCACTGATGGCCATTTGCATACAGGAGCCCGAATACTGCTTCCTCCCCTTGGTGTCTTTGGAAATCTTCAACGGCATGGAGATCATTGGGACCAGCCTTGAATGCCTAAATGGCAATCCAGTGTTGGCTAGCACAGCGTGGTGGCCTGGGGTCTGGTCCAACATTGGTGGACATCAATTGGAATCAGCATTGATTCCAGTGAGCTTGGGCTCAGGTAACTAGTACCTATAGACAACCGATATTTATAGCAGTTGAGGTTTACAGTAACCTAGTAAAGTATCTGCAGAACTATGCTGCACTTTCCCTGCTAGCTGTTTGTAGCTGTTGTTTAAAACCATCAGTCAAATCAGGGTCCCTCTCCTCCCCCGACCTGTTTTCTAACCCTGCTTCCCTCAAAACTCTATTGAACCTTTTTGCTCCTCTCATCAAAACTGATGGGGGGGCTTTGTATAAAGAAAAGTGTCACTGTTTTAATTACTGAATAAATAATTTAATGTGAATTTTATTGTTACATTTTTTATGTAGCATTTTTTTGTTTGGTCTGTATTTCTCAACAATTAGCTAATGCTTTCTTTTTATTCTTATGCAACTGAAGAACTCATAAATCTGTTTGTAAATTACAGCATTCTGAGTTTCTATTTTTTTTCATGAGATTAATTTTTAGAGCCAAGGGTTTGTCTTCTGTTGAAAATGTTGTAAAACAAGTGTTCTAAACTGGTTCTCTACTAAAATTGGATGGAGTGAAAGCATAGCATCAAAGGGATTTTAAACAGGGCTCTCATGAAGGCACTAGCTTTCCATTTCAGATACTGTCAATTGCTTTTGCTACTATGTTGTCTTTTTTTTTTTTAAAAAAAAAAAAACCACAACTATCTTTTTAAGTTGCATTGGCACTAGAGGCTATTTTACAATCAAACCTAGTAGAATCACTACCTGACACTTCTTAATGTAAGACCCCTTTTAATTTTAACATTTTCTAATGGTTTTGACAGTCATCAAGTAGAGACTTTCCATTCAAGTTATTTATCTCAAATTGACTTTTTTTTTGGCAAAGTTCAGATATTCCCACTAGTGAGGTAACTTTGCCCCTGCTAAAATTCTTTTACAACTGTTTAATTAAGAAATGTTTGCATGTCTGTGTCCTGGCTCAAGGGCTGAAGGTTTGGTGTTTTGGTCACAGATACATCATTTACTGTTCCAACAGAGGAGAAAAAAACCTTCCAAACTTTGGCCAAGCACTGAGCTTTTGAAAAATTGCCACTTGCACGCAATCAGCAGGGAGCTGTTAAGAGTTTAGTTGCAAAATCCTGTGAAGATCCTGACCATATGGGATGTACTCTGTTTCAGAGCATCAGGAGATGAGCAGGATTTTCCCCATACATCCTGCTCCAGGCCCTACTTCCAGGACCAGACAGCAATCAGGGTGCTTTTCCATTGCACAAAATCACTGTATTCTTCTTTCTTAGGCTGTGAGGAAGAGATGGAGAGAGCTGTCAGACAGAAACTCAAGGAGAGGAAGGCCAAGAAAGAAGGAGACTGGTTTCAAAAGTTTCCTGTAAGACAGAATGGGGTTGGGAGCTACTGGGAGAGAAGCAGTCTGCATGGACAGCAGGGATGAAGATGGGATGCAGACCACTGAAAAATAAACAAATAATGCCTAATAATCGCTTAGCTAATACATGAAAGATGTAGAGGGGGGTGTGACAGCCATCAAAAAATACCAGAATAATGTGAGGACTTAGAAATTTGGTATAAACTAAGTGTCAAGGAAAACTTAGGATAAACATTGCAGGAAATTTCCTTCTTTGAAGAGAGATATGTACACTGTGGTTTAGTCTGTGAGAAAGGACGTGGGAGCCCTGTTGCTTTAAGACAATCACAATTATCCTCAGCGAAGCAATTGTATTTTAGGAAGCAAGCATGAGTTAAGCTAGGGGATGAGCTAGCTGAAGTGCTTTTTCGTCTCCCTGTAACTTCTACTGCTCTCACCAGAGTAGTCCTCCAGCTGCGTTGCGCCACACTTGGGCTTCCAGGTGCTCATGGGGGTTATTTCTACATGCTCTCACTCCATCAAGAAATGACAGCAGGGGAAGTGATGCTCAAGTGTAAGCATTACTTTGTGACTGATTTTACTCGTGATGATCCATGTCCTTCCTTAATGTAAATCAGTATCACTCAGTTGGCTTTAGTGACCTTAAGAATCTCATCAGTTACATCCAGATAAATATTGTTTCGGGTGTTATCAGCTGGAAACTGGGTCCTGGCCTGGTGCCTGGGGGAGGTGCTTCCCTCAGAGCCACGGTCCAGATGGGTGATCTCAGTGGTGCTCAGCCCACCTGGTACGGGGGAGATGCCACAGAAAATGTGAGAAGTGGGGCTGGCATCCTCCATGCTGGTGAGGGAGGCGAGCATGACCGGGGGACAGCTATTGGGGCTGAGACTGGCTGGCCCCTCTGGGACAGGGGTGCCATAAGCCCGTTTATGGAGACCCCAGGCACGGTGGGGCTGGTCATCCCAAAAGGACCTCAGACTCCAAGGGGTTATGCTGCCTGCATGACGTGGGAAGCCGGGTGGGGACCAAGACATCTGGTGAGAATTCCTCACGGCTGAGCTGTGTGTTGGGCTGGGATGCCGATTAATTTAGCTGATTTCTTTTTTGGGGTTGTTGGGAGGAGGAGGGGGAGCTGCATGCCGCAGCCTTCCAGTAATTGTCTCTCCAGAATATCACTTTTGTTTTCTTTGAAGACAAGTGAGAAATGATATTTAAAAAAAACCCCAAACAACAAGCCAACACCAGGAACTACACCAATATCTTTGCCTTGACAATAAATGTACATCTGCAATGGTTTATCACTATGGGAAAATGAGTGGGTAGTAAAGTTTTAATGTTGACCGTTGCATGTACAGAGGTATCACAGGCTTTGAAAATGATTTGTTATGTGAATGCCCATAGTAGCACCAAGGTTCAAAGGGAGGTGGTTTGTTTTTCGTGCCCATTTAGTTATGAATAACACCAGCTCTAATTTCCTCCTCCCACCAGCAAGCAGAGAGTCCTACATTGGAAGCCAAATATAGCAACAAAGATTTCTATATCTGGCCAAAACCAAAAAATCTGTTCCCTTTTAAGAATAACACTCTATTCTTTTCTGATGGAGATGGATAAAGAGAAAATTCAACTTTAAGGAAGCCAGTTTCTCAGTGGGAAACTCCCTAGTCTCTCTCAAATGCCCAGTGTAAAGGGTATGAACTTATTCTTTGGTGTCTGTGTAGAAGCCAACAGGGGCAATTCTGTAGAGCCCCATCAGTTAAAGCACTTTTGGGGTGGCAGTCTGGATATATCTTCCTCACTCACTGGTGTGCATTTTCTGCCCTGCTTTGACTGTCTTCTCAGCAACAGAGCCAATGCTGAATGAGGACTTAATGAGTTGCACAATTACCCCTGCTTTTTCTTCAGCCTTTTCTTTCTGGTTTGCTTTTGTGGAGAAGTTAATTCCTTGGCTCTGAGGGACACCTGCTCCACCTGGCAAGTAAGCTTGATGAGGCAGTGTGGAGCAGCAGCATTGCCCCACACTCCCTTCCTCCTTGGCTTTTTCATTGGGGGAGCATGCAAGAAGCCAGCCCTATGCTCTTTCTTATGGCCAGACTTTCAAGTTGTGCAGCACCCACAGAGGGTGACCAGGGACAGTGGGGCTGCCCAGTTCCCTGACTGGCTGGTTGTGCTGGAAGAGAAAGGATGTCTTACAAATAAAACTGAGAAATGTTCATGATCAAATTCTTCCTCAGGTAATCATTTGACCTTTTCTGAATTGGACCTAATGGCACTTGAAGATGAGCACGTACATGGGTGTCACTCTATAATTTTTAAAGCTGGAATATGCTTTTAGGAGGATGCAACATCCCCCACCCTTCCACCTCTTTCTGATCTTGAGCAGTTTCTTTGACTTCTCTACACCATCTGAGGAAAGCTATTCAGCCTTCGAAGGATTTACTCCCATTCCAACCCACCCACACCACCCACCCATAAGCAACTGGTATCTGTGACGTGAGCAAAAAAATCCCTTTCTCTCATGTACCGGCTGTCCTTGTTTCAGAAGTGTGGCCTCATTCATTTTCAGACTGTTTGGCTGAAGGCCTTTGCTGTAGGGTGAATACTTCAGGATTATAGAGTTAGCTCTTTCTCCTTTGGAAACCTGGGGGTTTTTTTGGTTGACTTCAGTAGAAGCAGCCTTGGACTGCTGATGCATTTTAGAAACCAATGCAGGGAATTGTCATCCAGTGAATATATTTGCACTGAATCTGTTCTGCCAGACATGTTACTGATGGAGTTTTAAGTAAACACAGGGATGTTTGGAAATACTTTGAGTATGTAAATATGTAAAATATGCAAAACAAAGCTAACAGCTGTGGGGTGTACTTGTTGCTCACGTGAGGAGGCTTTGTGTAATGTTTTTTTTCCATCATCCCCTCTTTTTAAATCATCTGTGTCTGTTCCAAGATAATCACTTCTCTGTGATTCCCTCTGGACAAAGAGGGAGGAGGCTGCATGGGCCTATGTGATGCCCTAAAATCTGCCTGAACTTCTGTGAAGAACCTCCTACTGTATGGTGAAACCTGCTTTCCACAGAGCACAGGAGGGCAGCACACAGCAATCGCTTTTCATTAGAGGTGGGATGGCGCCTGGGTCCAATTGAACTTGTCCTTCCAAGAACGCTAATGCAAGACACAACACGTAGCACACAGTGTTCGCAGCCATCCCCGGGTGCTTCATAACTAGCCCGACAAAAGCATTAGTCACTGGTGTATGAGTCTTAATTTCCTAAATTGAATCTGTTGCTTTGGAAAGGGCGACAGTTTTGCAGCCTCAAGTCCTTTATTTAGCCAGGGAGAGCCAAAGCCTACATACGCATGTGATCCTACTGAAGACTTTGGGAGAACAGCATTAAGAAGAAAAGCAAGTCACTCAGAACAAGCTCATTCTATAGCACTATTAGGCTGTGCACAGTTGTTTTTTCTTTTTATTAAACAGTGTGCTGCTTTTCAGACATCCTTTCAGAGAGTAATTCATCCTCTATGTACAATAAGTCTCTGCACCTCCTCTGAACTCTACAGGATATTTTGTGTGATACAGCCACCTGTTGTTTTTAATTACTTTTTCTACCCTTATCCTTGCTCTTGTTTTCCAGTTCCATTGCTTTAAGGGCAGTCTTCCAAACTCTGGGCTGTCTGTCATTGCGGATGTCCAGGGACATGACAGAGTGACTCTGTGTCACACAGTTAGCATCTGTGTGCACGGCGAGTTTGACCTGTCCATAAGCCGTGATGCTTGAACTCACGGATGTCAGCAAGTGCAATACAAATACAAGCTCCATTTGCTTGTTTGGTGGTTTCAGTCACAGCAAATGGAAGTGCTTGGCAGGAACAACAACCCTGAGTAAAGGGCAAAGGGGAAGTGGAGCAGGATCCCAGGAGGCATTTTGGCTCCCTCAGAAAAAGCCACATTTACTCTGGCAAGGGAAATAGCTTAAGTGGGTCCTACAGAGACCTGCTGCTGCTTATTCTCCTTGCTCCCAGTTAACCTAGGTAGCCTTTTTGCCATGCTGTCAATGACATTTCTGTATAAACAGGCTTGAGGGGATCTTTGTGAGATCTAGTGCTGTTAGGAACCTCATCCCCACCTTACCTGTGTCCTAATGCAAAAAGAGCACCAAGGGGACAGTGTACTCTGGCAGTATATAGGATTTTACAATGCCTTAATGCTGTATTCTCCTAGTTTAAAAAGTGACAGGTTCCTTAACTCTTGTTTTCTCAGCTCTTGTCCCACAGGACATCTTCCAGTGATGGCATATATTCTACCACCAGTTTCCCCTTGCAGTGACTGGAAATTGCTGCCAGACTGGATGATGCAGTAAAGGCTTTGAGGCCACTGTTAAAGCCCATGACTTGAAAAAAATTTACTGGTTTGTGGCTCATATGTGGCCTGGTTAATTTTCTGCTGTTTTCTGTGATGGAGAAATAGTTGCTTTTTGTATGAAAGTAGATACTAAAAGACCAGAACACCCTACTTGTGCAGAGAGCCACAGACATGGGTGAGCCAAGCAGAAACTCACAGACAGAAACAACTCAAGAACAGGGCACTGAACTTCTCACCTTCCCCCTTGCTGCAATATCTGCGTGTTGTCCTGATGAGACCAGCATAACAAGAGATGCCGTTTCATTCTTCACTCCTATATCTCTAGGCAGAAAGTAATTTATTTTTGTTGCTTTGTATTTATGATACTTTGCAGCATGTGCTGCTCTCATCAAACATGTGGACAGCAAGCACTGAAACCAGTTCGCTTGTGATTTACCTGCAATAGCTGATGTTCTCCATAAACTAATTCATCATTCACGATGTGCACTTGCAAAGTAGCATTTGCAATGCAGGGAGTTGGTAACAGGGAATTGCATCAATTTTTTATTTGGGGTTTGAAACATAGAGAAGCTTAGAGGAACACTGAAATGAAGTAGGATCCTCAAGCTTCAAATCTGTCCCTTCAGAAATTATTCCCTTCTAATATTTTGGACTGTATTTCAGTGATTCTTGACAAAGGTTCTCCTTAGTAAAGGAAAAAAAGGGTCTGCCATCCGTGACAGACATTGATGATTATTTTTCATGTGGCTGTTTGCTGATTTGAAGAGATCTGAGAGGAAGTATAGAGAACCCAGATGAACTGGTAAAACCTCCAGTTCTCCCATGCACAGTTTAATTCATCATTGCAAGGACTCTTCTGCAAATCTCAAACCTGTTATTTTCTTTATATGAAATCAGCAATCATTATAATTTCTTCTCAGCTGGAATATTATTTTTCCCTTTTTGTTTTTTCTTCTTCTTTTGATGGGTCAGATTTAAACCATCTGCAGGCAGATGGAAAGGAGAAGTGGAATTATTGTTTTCACCAAAAAATTTTGCAGCTGTCAGGGTGTGTTTGACACAAGCCTGATGGCTGAAAACAAAGACAGGACACATTGTCCCGGCTGGATATCAGAGAGCATAAGAACTCTTCATGGCCAGCTCTTACTTGGAGAACTTGGGGCTAAATGAGGTAAACAAGATCATTACTTAGCCATACTCAAGGGCTTTTCAGAGAGAATTCTTCACTGAGTTATGTACTGCTTTTCCTGGGCCTCAGTGAAACCCTGTTGGTTTCGGCACAAGGGGGGTGACTCTCTAAGTGATAGTTGCAATATATCATACAGACCACTGCTACGTAGACCTACCCCATGACAGAGGCTGCAGCCATTGCTTCCAGTACCTGTCATGATGTATTGCTTTTATAATTTAGTTTAATTTATGGCTCCATCATTAACAACTGCTGCCAATGAAAAAGGGCTTAAAGCAGAACTTTCAAGGAGGGACACCAGGAGCTATGACTCAAACCCTCCCAGCGTGGACTAGATTATTTCACTGCTTTGTGTCTGAACACTAGTGGTTCCTTGGTGATACCAACACTGCTTCTTTTCAAAGAAGGCCTTTCCACAGGAGCTGTCTATCTGAAAGCCAGATCCGCCGCTGGGAGCTCATGCATCCTGCTGCTGGTGTTCTTGTTAGGGTTTGTAAGAGTAACTGTTCCTTCTGCTTGCATCAAGCTAGGCATCTTCAAGAAACATAAATTAATTTCCAAAATGGACTAAAACTCAAATCTTCATCTGCACTTGTAGGTGGGTTTGCCTGTAGAAGTGTTACTTTTCATTGGCATTGTGAAGCTTGTAAGTGCAAGGCATTCCTGGTATTTTTTGTTTTTTTTTTTCCATTTAATGGCAGAGTTTTGCTGTGGTTTTGTGTGTTTTGAGATTTTTTTTTTTTTTAACTACTTCAACAGTAACATCAGCAATGTGGACTAAGACAGTTAATAAAATTTTTGTCCTTTTCATCATAAGGTTTGAGAATGATAATCTTATGAAGTCATTGGGAGTTGTGTTTTTCTGCTCTGAAGTTAAAACCATATATTATTTCCATCTCCCAGGGCTGACACTGTCATGTTGGTATTTATTCGTGTTGTGTTTTTTTCCCCAAATAATTTGTCTGCATACATCTGTAGAAGAATGTGCTTGAGCTAAACTAAAATTAAGAGAATAAGACATTCATAAACTGTGAGATATTATCTATCATTAAGTCATCTGAACCCTTGCAGTGCACTAGTTTTGAGTTGCACTCTTGTTATTCTGTGGTTACTGAATGTGTTGTGCAACAGCTCAAACTGAAAGCAATTTTGGAAATAGTACATCAGATAGCTGGTCTTTTGAAACGGCTCAGAAGACCCAGCTTCACACTGATCCTGGATCAAGGTAAGATGGCAACATGCTGCTGCACTTGTTATAATTTGGCTAGTTTTTGAGGAAACAAAAGCCCTGAAGATGTTTCCATTCTTTTATTTCACCAAGAAAACCAAGAAATCAGAGATCTAATGGCAATATCATCACAGGGAGCCCAGAAAAGGCAGATCACATAGGCTAGAGGCCAAATCCTATTGATGTCACTGTCATTAATCCAGCAAATATAAACCTGTTGGAAAGAGTAATGAGATTTAGCATTAAGTGCATCAAAAATGACTTTTTCAAAGGGAATATTTTTTCCTACCTCTGTGCTTGATATACAGTGCTTGGACGTGTACTATTTACAGCCTTAGCAGGAGGATGTAAGGGCCCATGTTCCCGACTAAGGACTTTGCTTAGTTATTTACACCTGCACAAAGTGGGTGTGAAATGTTCCCCTTCAGCACTGGTTACGTTCATTCGCACCCACTTAACACTGATGCCAAGGAGCACAGAAGTGGCCAAACAGTGGAAAACCATCCCCAGCATCCTGCTGTCCCTGGCTCACCCAGACTCCTCAGGACAAGCCGTGCCATTGCTGCGGGTCGGATCTCCGCCACCTCCCGCAGGGAGCAGTGGAAGAGCAAAGCAAAGGAGAAACGTCCAGCCAACTCACCTCTGCTCCCCTGGCAGTCGTGCTGCTGCAGGACATTTGGTTTCTACGTTGTTTTCTTTGCAGGTCTGGAAAAAGAAGCTAATATTCACTTGCATGTTTGTTCCTTTGCTGCCCATTGCTGTCTTTGTAAATGGAAAAGAGAGAGGATACAGAATGCTCTCAAGGAGCGGAGGCTGTCCTGGTCTCTCAGAGCCATTCATTTGCATGGGGTCTTCTGCTCTCTGTAGGTCTGATTAAGTCCCATATGGCAGATCCGGTTGCAAGTGCCTCACAGTGATCTCTGAGCAGGTGCATCTGTAGCAATCCCTGTCCCTCCTCCAGAGAAGGAGGCTAACAGTCTCAAATAACAAGAGAACCTGAAAGAAACTAAGACAGTGGCATAAGAGGTGCTAACTTAATGAGCTCCGAACTGATCTGTTAGACATTTGAAGGAGAGAAAAACCTGAGGGCATCCAAAAGCAGTTAGTAGAGAAAGCATTGTGGGATACAAATGCATCTTGTAGCTGCTACAAACAGCGCTCAGCATCTGCCTCTCAGGAGAAAGACACAGATTTGCACAGCCCCTGAAAACAGCCAGATGTAGAGGTGTGCAGTTCTGTCAGTGGTGCAGCTGTGCTCCTTGGTGATATATACACTTGCCTCCATGCTGCCACCCTAGCCACGGGCTCTAAAAGTTCAAATGGGAACAAGAAAACAGTTTTCAGATTACGTTTTCTCCCCTCAAGCTGATTTACTAGGGGGAAGCAGTCTATGACAATTTCACAAAAGTTCAGCAAAACAATTCCTCCCCTTTGTTCTTTCTGTCCTATTATGGAAATGTTTAATACCAAGATGTTATCTAAAAGTAGTACCACCATTGATTCTGGCTGTTTTGTGCACTTCAGAGTCCTGTAATGGGTGTGGCCTTTCTCAGTACACAGCTGAATATGGTCCGGCTCTTAGCAGCAGTGATATGATGTCTGGAGGGGGTGAAACACTGATTAGAAAAACCAGTGTGATGGATGCTGCTTTGTTTTTATAGGTGTTGGTTCACTGAATGGGTATCACTAAAGGAGACTTCATTTTCAGGATGGTGATTGACATTATACTTTGTGATCGCTACATTCTAATATAAAGCAAAGTAGCTTGATTAACTAATTAAAGGTCAGGGTAATGGCATGGAAATTCCTGGCTGAGCTGAGCACACTGTTGACCAAGCTGAAAGAAGAGAGAAGAGGTTTTGTTGTATTTCATCAGACCATTGCTGACAAAGATGAAAACTCAGGTAGGCTGTCACCTGTTTTTCACCAGTAAAACTGCCTTCTCTGTATTTTGCAGGGACTCGTTGGGGGCACTGAACTCAGCTAAGCAAATGACACTGATCTGAATGGTTCTTACGTTTTCTGTGATTCTACTCATGAAGCTGAGGAAGTTACTTGGTTTCTCAATAACTACCCTAACAACTGTTCACTTAGTAAAACTTACAAAAGCTGCCTGAGATTCTTAAGTAGGAGGAAGCTTAGAGGCGTAGCATGATACTACCATTGGTGTGTTTCCTCTGTTTTGAGATATGGTTATTGCTTTAGTATTTAGTTTCTTTACTGAGGGAATCATGCAGTCTTCTAGATTTGAGGTTCTCTCTCGTGCCTCTTTTTTTAATTTTATTTTTTCCTCTGGGGAATTTTTAGAGAAGCTTGCATTTGAATTGAAATCTTTAAGGGGTGCAGTCCTTTATTTTGCTGGATGCACAATAATAGGTGTGCTTCTGGGAATGTGTGTGACAACACAAAATCTGCTGTTAGAGTCCTTGAGTAAAATTGTAGCCCAGCTGAAGGTAGATGGTATTTTGATATTGACTTTGATAAGGTCCTTTTTTTTTTTTTCCCCTTTATTTGCTTTCCCAAACTGCTTGTATCTAACTGCGAGAAGCAAGGGCTTCTGTCCACCCCTTCAGAAAAAAACACATGTAATTTAAGACTTTAAGCTTGTTATAAGGTTAAATATCTATTTTCTGAGGATAGCATGTATCAGTTACTTGGTTGTGTATTTAGACTATTAATACGGAGACTGTGCATGCAAAAAGATGTGTAAATATGTCAGTGGACAATATTATTAATATTAATTCTTACATTGTAGTTTTACATTAAAGGTTCTAGTATGACCAGAGGCTCATGCTGTGTTAACTGCTGTATGTGAATACAGTTCTTTATGTTGGAAAAGTCGCCTTCTGTCTGTAAGTGTAGCTGAGAGGAGCTCGAAGAACAGGGAGGTCCCCCTGCTGTCAGGAGGCAGGTGAATGCAGACAGGGACTGTGGAATAGCACATTATAATACCTTGTGAAACAAATGGCTTGTTGACAGGCAACAACAGATAACATTAATTACGGAGGCAGGAGATTTAAACAAAACAAGCAGATTGAAATCCTGAGAAAGGATTATTCAAAATTTACCTCTATCAGTTTTTGTGTGGATGGCTATATAACCACTAGGCATGGCCTGTGCAACAGCTTGGCTGTTACCATTTACAAGCAATTATTAATAACACTGTTTAATTGCAAGCTAATTACCTCTAAGGCGGCTTATGCTTGAAGCTTCTGTGATTTAAATGTGAAATGACCCCATTATTCCTTTATTTAATTGATATTAACTGAGACTAATTAACATACAAAAGTTAAATCAGCTTTAATTAGAAAACCATTACTGGCACCTCTCTAATTAGTATTGGAGGCAGTAGTGTTTTCAGTGGCACCAAACTGTTGACATGAGAAGTAGCTGAATGAGCCACATTGAAAGTAAATGGTTTTGGACCAAATATACCTATAGAGGTTTTGTCTTCAATTTTTTAAAAGATAGTGATTTAAACTCTAAATCTACCCTTAAAGACTATGTAGAGGCTCTCGTATTTATAAACTACTTTGAAGACACCTGTAGATGTATTTTGCTTTCGTGGTGCACTACTCCAGCAGGCTGCTTTTCTGTATTTAACAGAGAAGTTAAGATTGAGCTAATTTTCCCCAGTTACACAAACAAAATCTCATTCACAGCAGGGTAAATTTCTCCAGCTGTTTATGGACTGGATATGAACAGCCGATCTCATCTAAAGGAGTCAAGCTGGGAAACAAGGGGGGAAAAAAGCTGTTGAGCAGGAGGTGAAATGGGTAATGATGTAACTTATTATGAAATTGGTCATTCAAGAAATCCATGTGCTTTACCTGTACCTGCTTTTACAGTACTGTTTGGTTTGCTTTTTGTTTTTATTTTTTTGATATGACCATTTTACAACTGTAGAATAGCTCTGTGCTATTATAACCACCTTGATATGCCAATAGAGACACACAGCATGGTCTCAGATGTGGCCTTAAAAAGGAAAGTTTTTACATTGGTTAAAAATCGAGTGCATGTGCAAGAAGGGGAATGCAGCAGCAAAAAGAATAGAAGTTGTATAGCTTTTGAAGCAAGAAAAGAGCTTACTATATGGGAGAGCTTCTCTAAGCTAGACTTGTAGCACCAGGAAGGGTTATGCCTGTAAGCAGCCTGTCCACAGCTGTCCACCGAAAACTCCCAGCTCTGCTGTTGGGGGAAGGCTCCCAGCAGAGGCAGGGCTGAGGACAAAAACTAAAGCATGGCCTGATGTTGCCATTGGTACCATCATTTTGGGGCTGTGGATCACAGACACCATCTCCTCCCGCTAGCATTAACTGAGATGTCAACCTTTACCGGTGAAGGTTTCACAGAACGCACTCAAACCCTCCCTAAACTGTCATTTCTGCAAGCAGCAGTGTTCATCACTGATATCTTTTTCTGTATAAAACTTCTTTGTGCTGGAAAGATCCTATCTGAACCTCTTTTGAATAACTGCAGCACTATTAGAGAAAGCCAGCAAATCAGATTCACTCTCTGACACTGATTTTTTTTTTTTTTTTTTGTGAAACAGATAGAAAACATGATTTAACTAGTTGCATGGAAGTCTCTGATACATCAGTCCATCTCTAGGAGATGTAGTGGAAAGACACAGTCCTACCACGTGTATGAAAAGAGGAAAAAGTACCTTTTGCATATTTGCCTCTTTTTGTCCCTTGTATTTTGTTCATGTAAGAGACTAACCTCTAACACAAGGGTTGAATCTGAAGCTTAAAAAGAGATTCTATGTCATTAGAAAGGTGTACTGCTCTAGATCAATATTTATTAGTAAATAAGCACAGTTAAGCTGGCGTGCATGGCTCGGTGGGTACACTGGGCTGAGGTGCCCAGCACATCTCTGGTGACAGCCAGGCAGGCAGTGGCAAGTGGCACCTTGTTAAGCTGCAGGATCTGGGTGGCCATGGGGCTCCAGCCTGGGGCTCCCAGCAGCTTTACATAAGTTTGCCTTGTAGCTGTTGTGGACTTACCTTTTTCTGTTTACACTCTGTCACTTTTAAATTGAAATGATATGTATTGTGAATATCAATTTCAGAAGCCAGCACAGTGCAACTTTCTTTGAAATCAAGGCCTTAATGAGACCAAGATATCTTTTGGTAAAGAAAAGGGGTTTGCACTTGTGCTCTGCAAACCGTATCATGTGAATCACTGTCACAGTGCTACACAAGAGCAGAAAAGAAGCTGAAGAGTATGGAAAAATACAATATTAGTTTCTGAGAGCAATTTCAGTCTGTTCCAGTAAAATCATTAATGGAAAAACTACAATAACCAATTAACTACATTCACAAACTAGGCTTGCAAAACAAGATAGACTTCACATCAGAAACTGGAAAGAATTTTATAGTATAGGAACGCATTTGATAAGCTGTGAGATACTTGAAAAGACTTCTGAATTCCTGTTATAAAACTGGAAATAATAGGAAGTACCTATTAGCGCAATTTCAAGGATGCATCCTCCAAATGCCTATTACTAGGGTGTTAAGAAAACATTCTGAATCATTAAAAATGAATATCATATACCTGTTTTAAATTTCTGTGACTCCTCTCAGTAAATGTCATCCATCACTATAGTTGCAGAAATAAATACAAGAATTTTGGTGACCAAAGAAATGTTGTGAAGAGAAATGGAGCAACTGAACATCCATTTCATGCTAATAACTGATGGGCCAATGAGACAATCTAACTAATGATACAACTGATGTAAATTTTACAGCATATTACAAATTGTAACAGGTATTTAAGATGACATTCTCATCTCTTGTATATATTCTCTCTTTTAATGCATATTTTGAAAGTACTGACAACAACTTTGTATACCTTTGAAAGGACATTACTTTCAATTTTCATTACAAGACATTCAAAGGTGTGTGGTTGTTATCATAGCTAGACAAAATGGAGAAGGAAATTCCAGGGAAAGTGAGAGCACTAAAGAATCGATGGGCATAAAATGGTAATAGAAAAATCTTATTGAAAGATCAGTTCAATTACTCCTATAAGCCATGTTTTTCAAAAAGTATTTGAGTATAAACTGTAAGTGTCTTCTTATTTTCAAGTTCACATCTTTTCAGCCTGTTATCTAAACTTGGGAGAAGTGTAGAGCTAATATAAGTGGATGTATTTAGGCACGAGTCCTTGGGTGAATCAGGATCTTTGCTCTTACCTAAGTAGGGTTAAGCTACTGAACAACCAATCAACCAAAAAAAAGGAACCTCCCTTATCAACATTCATGTTTGTAAATGCTAAATTAAAAGGAGTCCTTTGGATATAGAGCCAAAATTACTTGTATGCCATGTGTGAACACAGATAAATGGTTCTTGCTTGAACCATCTCACTTTGAAATGACAGACTTGCAATACCGAGCATAACCCTTCTTCCAGCTGAGGCTTCAATTGTGCAGCTGTCATTGAGCAGAGCTTCTGGGTACAAATAACCTCAATGCAGGGATTTAAAAATAAAAAATGCCTGTGCAAACTTGGCTTTCTTTGACTTTGAACTAAACTACCTAGGCAAGTCTTTTCTGTGGAAAAACATTCTGTGCAATTTCAAACAAGAAAATTGAATTGCCAGGTGTTGTGGAATAGACTCAGACAAACACCAACACTGAGATCCAAAAATGTTTGAAAAACTTTATTTACACTCTCATAAATGAGATTTGAATTCACATACTATTATGCTTGTACAGTGGAAATGTAATTCTATTTTAAAATGTGAACAAGAGGGTGGTGGAAAAGATAAGATGTGAATGCTACAGTGCAGCGGTAAAAGAAATGTAGCAGAGGCAAAAAGCTCATTCCATTTCATTACAAAGAAAATAGTTTAGGCCAAATCCAATTGCACTGGAGTGAGGGAAAAGATCCCCATTAACCTCTGTGCAGCTGGATTAAGCTTTCAACTGGAATAACCGACTTAGTGGATCATATTCTACATCTCATCCTGTATATTGTTAAGGTTTTTTAGATGCATGCTGCTTTAAATAACATTGGTAGTGCTCAGCATTTTGTCTAATTTTTTTTCTTAATCATGGGAGATGTCACTGAGTCCGAGAAAGAAGAAATCCGTCACCAGTGGAGAGATCTTGGATCAGTGCATTGAAAACTGATTGCTGTGGGAGTTAGATCCCTTTGTGCAAAGGTACATAGAGCCACTGACTTAAACCCTTCAGATTGATTGTGAACTTCTGGAAATGAGAATATCTTCGTTCATCATCAGGAATTCATGTTAAGATTCATGACAGGTTTTGCATGTTTATAGAAACCAAGGGATATAATTGAAAAAACAGAAAAGAAGTGCTGACTGACAAAAAGATCTTTAATTTTGTTTATATATCATGAATGTGATCCAAAGAAAGTTGCTTTAGCTAAAGGAGGCTAGATTTCTTGTAGAAAAAAAAGTACCTTTACGACAAAAATAAGTCTATATCCCATTGCTGAGCAGTAATTAGTTTTTACAAGTTCCTTCCTGTTTCGAGGTTCTAATTGGTGGCCTGTTGGGAGCCCTGAGCACAGAGCTGTCAAAGCAACCCTCTTTTTTACTTTTTTGTCACATTCCAATATAATTAGACAGATGATTATAGTAACAAACACAGTACCAGCTGTTTGAAGCTTAATACTCTTTAAGTATTACCATGCCTTTATTTTAAAGGTACCGAAACATATGGGAATCATAAGCCATTTCTCTCTCTCCTTTCTCCGCTAAGCTAAACTTTTGTATTCAGATGCTAAGCCTGTGTTTGAAGAAAGGGGGAAAGAAATAATATTTCTGAAATACCCTGTAATAAGTCCAACTCATCTGTCTCATTTGTGCAACTCCAATTCCCCTTTCTACTCAATCTCTTTACTGTCAGTATTTCTCTGGACAGAGAGTGACAATAATACAGGAACAGGTTGATGCAGCTTTAGCAGTCTAAGACTCAATTAATGGCAATAAAAAGAGTCATAACAGTAATAAATATTTCTGGAATGCTCTTTTTCTTGAAAAACTCCTTGAGGCAGCAGATGTATTCTTTCTAGATGGGGCTACATCACTGCTTGGGCGGCTACTGGAACTAATTTCTCTCCCAGGATTCAGATTTTCTTCAGTGGAAGTAGCCGTCTGTTTTCAGATACAGGAGAAGTGAGAAAAATAAGTATGTTTTAAAAGGAAAGCTTATATAAAAGACCAAAAAGTCAAGAAAGGAAAATACAGCAGTAAGTAATTTAAAGATATCAAAAAATTACAGCCAAACTCACCCTGTGCAATATTACTCAGAAATCTGCAGAGCTATTCCAAGGATTAAACTAACCACAGAGCTTGCATTCTTGGTTATGCAGAGCTCGCTTTCTGCCAAAGTACTTTAAGACTTTGGCATCTTTTGCTTTCATGTAACCGGGAATCAGGTCCTATAGCTTTATCCCCTCCACTCAGAGCTCTGTTCAGTGAAATCCCTGGGCTTTGCTTTCCGTGTTTATGATGGGTGGGAGGAATGTGCAGTGGGAGGCTTGAAGGAAGAGTGAAGCCAAGGATAATAGCGGACTTGGTATTGCAGTATATAATCAGGTTCCTATGCTGTGCCTGTCACTGGGGCATCTCAGTGTCTCACAGTAGTGTAACAAAGCGGTGTACTTAGTGCCTGCTGGGTACAAGTGCTAATATTCCCACCATTCATAGCAATACATTTTCTGCTGCATAAGAAGATTGTGGGTCTTGGTGATTTATTCTCTTTAAATACTGCCTATGTTCACATACGTGCATTCACAAGCCAGCAAAATATCTCTGCGCTTGGAACCAAATATCTGGGGCTGTCAGCGGAGGTTTTATGGTGCAGTTTTGGCTGGGCCCCCAGGAGAACTGCCCCCTGCCCTGCTTGGGTGGCAGCGCGGGGCTGCTGGTGGCTGGGCTCATTGGGACTGCCAGCGCCGAGAACGCGCAGCAGGTGCCGTCACCCCGTGTCAGCTGGGCGTCCCACCGCGCCTCCAAAACAGTTTATGGTTTTGCTTGAACTAGAGATTAAAATCTCGTTGAATGAGCTCTGCGTTTTGGTTTCTTTTAAAGGATTGTAAGGCTATGGCCGGTCTCCTTTTAAATATGGAACGAAAATAAATATGAAAACTTCTGCTACCCTAGCCAACTGCAGAAAGTAGCGCCTGCTTGTTCTCAGAGGTACCCGAGTTCAGATTGTATGGTGGGGATTACTTCCTGTAAATTCTAATTAAGGATGATTGTATCAACAAATGCTTTATAAATACTAGTAAAAAGCTGAAAGGAAAGAGAAATTTAACATAACATAAAAATATTCTGGTTCATTTTGGGGAAAAAAAAAGTTTATCATGTGTGTCAATGTTTTCAACAGAGCATTATGAATGGATACTCAGCTGCATAAAAGATGAAGTGCTTTTTTCTTTTCTGTCTTCCTTTTTTCCCTCTCCTCACCTCCTTACCACTTTAAGTTTTGAAAATGAATCCTTTCCAAAAGGCTGATCTTTTTTTGATGTTGAGTCAGTGGACAACTGAGCTATTTCACACTTGGGGAGCCAAATTTTGTCTCCTATTGCACATGTTTAAGACTAAATTTGGGCCTCAGATGTTTCAACAGAGAAAAGATTACTGCAGGCACAGGGTGTAGAAATTTACACTGAGGCTTGCGTAGGTATGCTAGGGAGATAATACTTTCCAGGATGGGAAATCATTTCACCTTCAGTGAACAGTGTTGGAGAAATAAATCAGCTTAAAAAAACCCAACAGAATTAGAGAATAGAAGATGTGGTTTAATTGCTCATGGGAAGGCTGAAGGGAACTTTCAAGTCATCCTCTTCCATTTGCAAGGCATAAATAAGAGGAGCTTAAAGAGTGCTAAAGTCAGTGTTGTGGGTTACCGCTATCCCAACAGCACTCCTGTGCTCTGGCCTGACCCTTCCTTGCCCCCAGAAGAGGGTGACACAGTGATCTTCATACCATTTCAGGTTGAGAAGTCTGACCCTTGCTCTACTGAGACAGAAGTGAGGGAAGACAGGGGGCTGGCTGTGGCCAAAGGCAAAGTAGTACAGACTCTCCCGATACACTGGACATGTGAGATTAAGATAACTCTCTGAAAATATATATATATATGCTATTGGAATTTATCTGTGAACTGAATGTCTTTAACCTGTAGTTTGGCCCAAAGCAGTTTATTTAATAGTGGTACTGCAGTGAAACCACAAACACAGCTGTCACTTTATGCATAGCAGTTGCTCGTGCACAGCCCTAAACAAGCAAAAACATTCTCTCAAGATACTAGGAAGGATGCTGAGGTGACCCTTATTCTCTCTCTGCATAAACTCTGACCCCCACAAGACAACATTCAGCAATGGATCAACAGATGAACTCAGTGTAAAACTTAATCTAAATAATGGTGCGTTTGCCAGCTCAGTGTTGCTTTCTGTTTTGGTTTTTGGTTGTGTTTTTTGTTTGGTTTTTTTTTTTTTTTTTTTCCCCTGAATCTTCCCTGCTAGGAGTAAGATGATCTCCTCCTGGGATGATTAAAATCAGTTGGTTGACTCTGAAGTGAGCACACTATACAGTATAGCACAAGACATGAGATGCTCCGAGAAAGCTTTTTCTCATCTATCTGCTCTACTATTGCACCAATTAAAAAAGCAATCATGTTTATCTTGAGAAAGCCATATTGAATACTGAAGCACTTGAATTATTTTGACATCAGTCTTAAAGCTGAACTGTAGTCATCTTCATTTGTCTTTTAATTGCACTAAAAGATACTCTGTGCATGGAATTTTGAAATGAAGGATTAAAAATATAAAGCAAAACATGTAGATTGCTGAGAGAGGGTGCTTTTGTTCCAAGTGGACTAGAAGGATAACATTAGCAGAGAAGTATAAGATTTGATATTCAAGACTTTATTTACTTTCTTAAAGAAAAAGAAATAAAATCATTATTCTGAGGATATGCAAATACAGTACCACACAAATCCATGAATGACAGTACTTGGAGTGTGTAATACCTGCCTATTAAAAATAAGTAGATTGCATGTTCTCCCTAGTGCTCCCTTCTAGATTTTTATTCTGTCACCTTTTAACATGAAGTGGAGTGAAAATCATAACCAGCTATTCCACACTATGCATGCAAGGAGGTGAGATGCCAAGACAGAAGCATAAGGCCATACAATTTGTGCAACTACTTTAATTAAGCTTCCCAATGACTCCTTGGGAGGAAGCTGACAAAGTAGGACCTGTGTGTATGAGAGTGATAAAACAAGTGGCTTGTGGCATACCTGACCGTCAGGGGAAAAATGCTTGGTGCACAATACAAAAATTATTCATACTTGCTGAGAACTTAGCTGCATTTAGATGGCACAGATTATTTTACGGAAGATACCTGGAAATGTAATAGTATCCAGTCCATTTTCATAACAAATTGTTTTTCACCAATATGAATTGCTTAGTATTTCTCTTACTGGAATACAGCCGCTTTTTATGTCTGGATGATAAACCAGACAGATTGAGTTTAGATCACAAAGATGCACCTCAGATGTTAAAATGTCCCTGTCTGGAGACTGATCACAGTGTAGCCAGAGCACTAGAGGACCCAACACACAGGCTAGCATTACTGGAGCCAGATGGAAAATACAAGTGGGTTTTGGCCTGTGTTGAGCCCTGGTGCTGTTTAAATATTCGTACCTGAAATAATCTGGTTGGGTTCAGTACCAGCACAACCTGCAGCTGCACCTGTGTATTTGTGGGTAACAGTTGGTTTGAGAGTAAAATGTGAACTTTTAATTTTGCTTGGAATGTGCTCTGGTCAGAATTCAGAGATGTTGTTTTCTCATCTCCCTGTCTCTGAATGCTGTCAAAATGCTGTTATGATTTTGATGATAAAATCTAGTATGAGGCCATTATCAGAATTCTGGAGAGAGACAGCAATGTAACTCTTCCATTTCAAAGGTATTTGGAATTTTCTGTGGATTAGCTTTGGTTCCGCAATTGTCTATTTAAAAGACCAGTATGGTTTCTTCTCTGTGCTTCTTAGCATGAGACTGGCTCATAATACAATATATGTTAACCATGAGAGGAAAGAAAAAGACCACTTCTGCTAAGCCACAAGCATTTTGTACAGAGATATTTTTTGATTTAGCTTCCTTCATCCACCCCAGACTATAATTTTCTTTGCTGAAAGCTCTGTAGGACTATGCACAACATGTGTATATTTTTGGCTAGTTATTTCAAAACAATCTTTAAAGCTTACAGAAGACAACTTTGAATTTTAGTGGGAGAGAGAAAAGGAGAAAAAGACTTTACTTGGAAATAATCATAGTACATGCCCAGTTAATGTTTCTGTTCAAAATATTAGGGATGGCTAAGTTCAGCTCTAAAGACCCATATAGACAGACTTGGTGGGGGTGTGGAACATTGCTACTTCACTTTTTCACAGAATGGTTGAGGTTAGAAGGGAATTCTGGAGGTCATCTAGTTCAACCTTCCTCCTCAAACAGTGTCACCTAGACCTGGTTGCCCAGGACTATGTCCAGGTGGCTTTTGAATACCTCCAAGATGGGAGACTCCATGACCTCTCTGGGTAACGTGTGCCAGTGCTCAGCCACCCTCACAGTAAAAAAAAGTGTGCTGATTCACATCCTTTTGGATTGTAATTATTCCATGAGGCATCAGTGAGAATTCCAATTGACTTTAGTGTCATCTATTGGGTGGACAGTAGGAGGGAGGCAGTCAAGGCCTTGTAGTTAAGGCTGCTGAGGGTGAGTGTTCATTACCTTGAATTGCTTACTCTTTTCCTTGGGCTGCTGCACGGACTGAGAGTCAGCAGTGACCTCCTTGATGAGCAAGGCTGTCTTTGTAATTGTGGCTCCCTGCTCTTTCCCCACCTGTCTTCCTCTCCTGTTACCAGGAAACAATGCTGACACTCCTGCACGTGGGTATGATTATCCACCTCTCCTAATCATCATGTGTATCCAGTGGTTATTACCCATTTCCAAACTTCCCTTAGTTTGAAAACAAATTTGACATAAATCCTGTGAAGTGAGAGGAATGGTGTGCGTGTTTGACCACCTTAGCAGGTAGAGAGCAGAGGTAATGAGTGTCTCTTCTCCTTGTGCTCAGTGCATTCATTCATTTCTCTCTCTGCAGAAGAGGGGGGAAGTGATTTATACTCTAGTTTCACAGGCATCAGTAGTTAGATGGAGGGCTTAAACCTTATTAAAATATGTCCACTGTTGCAAAGCAGAGGGAACACCTGTAAGAGTTGTTAACTTTAGATTTATACCCGCATTAAGTCTCTGTGCAACTTTAGTGAAATGCTCTTAATGTCAGAATGGGGCTGGAGGTGGCAAGCAGCTGGGAATCAAGCTTTGATCCGAAGTCAGCTGGCTAAGAATTTTTTTGTTGGTTGTTTTTGTTTTTTAACATGTGTCCTTCTTTTACGCACTCAAACACTTCCTTACTTTTAGGGAACCTGTCTGAGATGCCCATTGCAAAGCATGCAGTGCATATCCAGAAGAAGCATCAGCAGTTCAAGTCTATGCGAAATACTTTGGCTACTTGCCATTTTTTTTTTTCACATGTATTTAATAGCTTTCTTAATGTCCTGGCTTTCTGGATTAGCAGAGAGACCTAGCAAATGGAAGCCCAAGAGCTCTGTGTGCATGCTCATGGGTGATAGGCACAAATTAAAAGGCCTGTGGGAAAGAAGCCCCCTGACGAACAGCTGTCGTGCCATATGCACAGCCGTGTTGGGGAGGGGGAAAGCAGGTGGTTTTCTGATCAATAATGGTCAGAGTCATCTTGTGGATGCAGTTATGGATTATGTCCCTTTCACATAATATGAATTTATGCCTCTATCCCCATAGGAGGGTTGGACTGCAGTGAATTATACTTGCATAGCTACAGTATGGTTCAAATTATGTGAGTAGACAAGACTTATTTCCAGTTTTTAATGAAACAATAGGGACAGATCCAAAGACTGTCAAAATTAATGGCAGGATTCCTGTGGGCTGCTTTCCATTTATTCAAGAGCCACCTAAGAGGGCACTTTACCCTCTAGAAAGAATTTTAAATATAATTTTCTATGACTCGAGCTTATTTTCCCTCCCAGGCTAGTGGAGAGGATCCCTGTCATTGCTTTTGGGAGGTGGCTCAGGCTCTGGTACTGGATGTGAATTCTTTGAGAATGTAATTAGGAAATATGTCACTTCAGCATTTTTTATTGTAAGCATACATCACTGTAATATGCCACTGTTATGAAATAAATATATGATATTCTGGAAATATGGAACAATTCCATTTGTTTTAAAAACAGAAGGAAGGCAACTTTTCTTTAAGATCACAAAAATAAGCCTCTTGCTGCTGAAAGCATGCTTTGCATTAAATTCTAGAGTCAGTGGGTCTAGGCCCACGTATGTGTTGGCAAGAGCATGCCTGACTGTTGGATGTATAGCGTATGGAGATGGCAGCAATTCTGTGAGACTGATTAACGAAGATGGGCACAACTTCTGGCTCTCCTTGAGAAGCAAAACCATTCTTTTCCCTGCCAGTCTTGTAGATTTTTTGAAAGGCATCTGTGGAGCTTGCCTGTATGCTGTGTTTTGTGTTGCTTCTGTGCGCCAGTGTTGTGTCCCAGCGGACATAAGTATCTGATACTGTTGTATCAATTATTGTACAAGTACCAAGTATTGTACAAGTATCTGCGCTGTTTTCCTTCCATAATCTGTTTTTCTGTTTCAAACCCTTCCAGTGCAACAGAAATCATTGGCCTAGTCAGAAATCAGTGGCACACTGCGTAGGCATAAAGGCTTATGTAAATCTTTCTGTGCTTTCATGAGTTAGAAATTTAAACTACTATTTGCCTGGTCTAAGACACAGACTGCTTGAACCTGTGTGTTTGTAGCAGTTTTACTTGACCTAGTGTTTCCTCTTTAGTTATTTGCCACCTTTGATTTCCTGCTTTTTGCTCATTTCAGTGCTAGCTCCTGATGTAACTATCATTTTTGAGCAGTGGGTCCCATGAACATGGTTCTGCCTTATGCCAGCACAGCTGGTCGCTGATCTTCCCCTAGAAAATGTTAATTTGTCAAAATAAAAGCATTTAGTGGAGATGAGTTTGAGGCATTGTTGTTTTTTATAGCATTTTTAAACTAAAATACTCTGCTTGCCCAAAATACATATTCATGGTTTCTTCTTTTCTTCTACCTTTCATAGATCTGTCTTTACTTGAAAAAATAGTCACAATTCAGGCAAAAGTGGACCTTTTTTTGTCCAATCAGATATTTAAGTTGAGGCCAGAGGAATTATTTTCAGAATTTCCTTTTATGAGAAATCAGATTTCTTTCAGTCTAAATCCACAGAAATGGCCAACATCAGAATGGTTGAATTGACACACAAGCCAATTCTAGATGCTTTTCTCTGAAAGTCATTTGTCTGGTGCCATGGTGATCTAACTTTAACTGAGGCAACAGTCTAGCTGAGATTATGCAGAGCCCAACATTTGAGGTAAATGGTACCCTCCACATGCAGGTGTTGCCATGACAATAGTTGGCTCCTGCAGCTTTGACAAGGAACACTGTAAAGATGCACTCCTGTCCAGTCCGGAGCACAGGTGAACTTAAAGATGCCCGTGGTCCTGGAAAGGTGATGCTTCAGGACATCCTACAACAACTGCTATACCGCTTTCTGATCTCCTGCATCTTGCTTGATGTGAAGGCTGTGCTGCAAAACTGCACTGTCAATGGAGTGCAAGACCCAGTCACAAAAACCATGTGGTGTCCTGAGGTGAAGCTGTGACCAGGACACAGTGTCCTGCTGAGCAATAGCAGATTACAGCAAAAAAGGGAGCTGTCTTATCCTGGGCTGTACCCCAACTGACTGTGACCCTGTCTGCTGCGTGATGTTGAGGACCAGCATTTCTGGTTTGACCCTGGGTCTGCCTCCATTACTCCCTCCATGTTTTACCTTGCATGGCTCTATTTGAGCAGTAGGATGAGGCTCAAAAGTGAGGAAAGAGGGCAAATTTATCCCTGCTGTAAATTGATTCCAGACATAGCCCCCTGGGGAAGGGCATACATGGTGGCAGTGGCCTTTGGCCAAGAAAAGGGTTTAAATGTAATCATGCCCTTTCCCATGCACTTTAAAATCACATTCGAAGTGAGGGTTATCACTAACAGTGTAAACAACTTGCAGGCCCTCATGCTGCCCTGTGAATTGGAAACAAGCTCTTCAGCCTGTCCTCTTCTCCTGTCTTCCTTACCATGCAAATATGGGAGGATTGCAGGGAGCAGAAGCAAGAACTAAACATCAAAAATGCTTCTTCCTCTGAGGGGTCATGTATTGAGGAAAGGTACCACACTGAGATTTTTTTTACTTTTGGAGCAGGAGTTCATCTGCACCCTACCAGGAAACCACTGTACTACTTGCTCTGTGACAGATTCCATGGTCACCCAGAAACTTCACAAACAGAAAGGCCCTTCTGTTGTCCCACTGCTTCCAGAGAGCAATATGAAAAACAAACATAAAAAAATGAAGTGACAGCTCAGAAATTAGCTGTGCTTTAATACAACTACACGGATACCTCAAAATGGTATTTGGCTATAGCAGGAGTGACTTTTAGATCAGTCAGTTCCTCACTTGGTCTATCTATATGCCTTCTCATTAGCTCAGTTTTTACAGGAAAATGTAATGCATAATTCATTGTTTCCAATTAATTTTGCATACATTTTTCACAGTGAATTTACCAGTTCACAGTTAAGTTTCTTGAAGTGTAGGCTTGGAGTTCATTGCTTTTTGTTGTTGTTTCCTTAGCAATCATATTTATTTAAAGCAATCCACTGGGAATGGGATATTCATCTTTCAAATTTACAAACAGAAACTCTTGGGATCACAAGGAAACTCTTTCCTGGAAGCATACAGACTATGTGGTTAACATGTGTTCTTATCTTCCTGAGGCCCGTGCTTTAGGATGGGGGAAAAAAAACCTGTGTTAAGACTATATATTATTTTCTTATTTCCCACACATTATAAAAATATACATGCACCTTTACTGTATACAACATTCATTGCTTTGTCTGAAAAGTCTGGCTTTCCTTATCATTACCTTTGTGCTCTTAAATCTTAGAAAGTGAGTATGCATCAAGCTAAGCATGGGAGTCCTAGGTTCCTTCCTCCACTTGTTATGGGCTTTAACTTCCTCAGAACAACTACTTGGTGTTTAACAAAAAACGTAATTCAACCTGACAGCTAAGCACCTGAAGTTGTTTAAAAATCCTATTCTGTGCAGTGTCTAGTCTTTATCATGGTAGCATTTGAGCACTCTCCACAGCTAGAAATGAACCAGAAGACTTCTGTTAGTCAATATAAATTCAATGTACTCAACAAAGTTTTGTTACCATCTCTTTCCAGAGAAAAGTTGCTGAGTTATTTACCTGATTACGTGTTTTTCAAGATCTGAGTGTGCGTCTGCACAGAACACCAAAAGTTTGAGTGCCTTAGTGTTGTTGTCAATCTTCAGCTGATAATGAATCGCATGGGTTTTGGCCTGAGCCTGAAAAAGATGAAGGACCCATATTCAAGAGGTATCAGTGCTGAACAGGGCTAATGATAGCAAATAAGAACACAGTGCAAGGCTTAAATGCATAGGTAAACCCAAGGCTAACGTTGAAGGCTGTTACCAAGTGGCAGACTTAAACCTCAGGATTCCTGGAGGAGCAACTTGAGAAAATATCGAGTTTTGCATTTTTTTTGTTTAGATTGCTAATTCTCTAATTCAGATTAATTCCAGATCCATAATCTTGTATGTAAAGGACGAGAACTGGTGTAATTAGAGTCAGATCATCGGCAGTGAGGAGCTGATGGAGTCTCCGACCTGCCATGGCCTATTACAGGCAGCACTGCCTGCGAGTCAGTGAGGAATGCAGGTCTCAAACTTGTGGTCTCTCCTTGAGGATCTGTTGGTGCACGCCCTTAACCATTGGAGACAGCTATGTGGCAACTGCCTCCCAGAAATTATATTTTCTTTTGCTTGCAAATGTAACTCTTCTTGCGTGGGTTTAATTCTGGCCAACAGTTTCTGGGCCATGTGATGAGCTCAACCTGGCACCCATGAGTAATGGTGTTTAAACTCTGACCCAAGTTACTGAAGAATTCCAGTAATATCCTTGAATCACCATTCGACCTCTTTTCCCATTTCCCCTGAGAGAGCAGTGAAGTAGTTGAGGAAACCAAGAAGGACTTAAGGTTTCATCTCATCGCTCTTTTGTGAAACTGAACCAGAGTAAGGTGGGCATACAGCCGACTATTTTCTCCTCCTGCCGAGGGAGCAACATTGTCTATGCAATACTCAGCCATCCTCAGTGGTGCAGGTGTGGTGTAGTGCAGGGATACCAGAGTAGCCCAGAACTGCCACTTGGTTTAAATGTTTTGGTGGGAGTCACTATCATTGCCCTTGGAAGTTTGTTCCAGTGATTAATTACTCTGTTGGCTGCCCAAATTCTAGTCTAAATTTAGATGGCAATCCTGCTGCTGCAGAGATTAAGCCAGCCCTAGGAGCCAGTCTCTGCCACCTTTGCTCATGTTGACTCATACTTTGTAATACATAGGAACTACTCAGGATGAGGAAATTCGTCAAAAACAGGCCTGGCTGTATATTCATAGTAATCTACATAAGAGATTTGGCTTCTGGCATTCTTTGTATCCTGGAAAAGTGAAGAAAATACTTGCTTTCATAAAAATGAAAAGCATGTTTATCAATTACTGCAGTTTAAAGTGAGTCAATTACTTTCCCTGGGATCACAGAGGACTAGCAGCTTTCCCTGAACTGGTTTGATGGGAATTGTGAAAATCATATCCGCAGAGCTAGAAGCAAAAGGCAGGAGGTGGTTCTGCCTTTACTGGGTTAGCTCCTGGATGCTGATTTTTATACTTATGTTCTTGGATGACATTGCTTCTAATTCAGGAATGTGTAAAATATTAATAAAATACAGTAAAATATACGTATTTCAATGATAATTAATCCCTTGTAAATTTTGAGATTTCTAGGCTGAAGCACCTGGTACAGCTCACAAATCCTGCTTGATAGAAACAACTTGTTTTACTAGCAGCCAGTCCTTGGTAGGTTCATCAAAGAATAACTTCTTTTTTCTTCTCTGATTCACTGTAACCACACAGGCAGAAAGATGGTTCGAGGTTCTGATAGTGCCATCTTGAACAAATTACTGATCTTTCCCTACTCCATAAGAAAAGACCACAGTGGTATTCGTGACATACCACATGGACCAAAAACTGCTTTGACTAGACCTAAACTTTGATATGTTTTGGCAAACCAGACATCTGTCTGAATGAACGGCAGGATTTATCTGTGTATCAACTCCACTGGATAAGTAAAGAAGACTTTTGCAATTACTTCCTTTTTTAAGTGATTTAAGATAACTAAGATAAATACTCCCTGGGCAATATTTATTAATATTGGAAAGAGTGTTTGAAAATCTTCAGGATATAGTATACACTTGCACTTTGATAACAGGTTCTTCCTCAGCTGCACAGAAATAGTATTGACTAAAAAATGTGATTCTGTGTTTTGAGGCTAGTAAAGCTCAACACACCCGTTCAACAAAACAAAGGTTTTACCTGGAAACCATTCATATTATTCCAGACCACAAATCTACCTAATTAATATAGGATTTATAAGACCATGTGAAATTTTGTTTTTTTCCAGAAAAAAAGGCTTACTTTATGGAATTATAAAAAATTTACTATCACTTTAATATTCTGTAGCATCAAGTTACACCAAGAAAGTAACATCAAGATTTACAGCAGTTAAATATTGCTTTTGTTAATAAAATGCCTGCAGACATATATAAAGAAAGTGGAGAAATTGATGTTTGGAGTCTTGTAGTCAAAGAATTCATGTTTAGAATTAATGTAGGATGGGTGTATAAATAAATTGATTATATATTTTTCAAAAATGTTTATCCCAAAAAACATTTTTGAATCACAATTAACAAATTATTTTCTGACTTCAGGATTAGTTTTGATTACATCATTGCTGAGAACTACAGAAGCCAGAAGTTGTGGAAACTTTTCTGAAAGACAGCTAAAGACATATGAGGGATTCATAGTTCTGTAATGCCACCAAATCACGTGTACAGGAAGCTCAGAGTTAGAACAATAGTATAGTATATAGTATTACTGTGTACATGGACCTTCTTACAAGAATCTAATTCACCATAATTTGATATATTGTTTCTTGACAAATGGGAACTCTGTGGTTTTTATTAATCCAAGCTTTATACACGCTGTTCTTTCTTACTTACTTTCTTACTTTCAACAAATTTAAACTTTAGACTGTTTTAAGATAAACTTAAACATTCACGTGTCTAAGTTAGTTACTCTCAGAGCAAAAGAACTTAAAATACCTAAAATACTTAAAATTAAAATACCATATATATTCAGCCAGTTAAAGCATTTTAAGAAATTTGTATTAGGCACCCTCACAGTGTTCAAGAGGATTTTTCTTTTTCCTTCAACCAGTAGGCCCACATCATGCAGTGCTATTGCTCTTGGACAACTTCTTCAGTACTTGCAAGAGTTTCCCCGAGTACAAGAGTTCCTTGATAACTGCTCTTATCCACTTGCCAGACCTGGACACCAGTAGTGAAACTCCCCAGTAGTTCGGTGCAGCCAATGGGTGACTCTCAGAATAAAAATAATTGATTTTTTTGTTGGTTTTGCCCATGCAATGGAAGTATCTTGCAGACTCCACCAATTATTCTCTCATCCATAATCTACAGGGGTTTATTTTTCATTTCTCCTTATCGCCTCTTTGATTACCTACTTAAAAAGTATAGTGGGTTCAGTGACACTTGTGGTTAAAATGATTCAAACCAGAAGACAAATAGGAAAATAAGAATTTGAAGTGGCTTCTTTTGTGCTTATGAGGATTTGGGACTTGTATACATGGATGCTTGTGTGACTCAGAATAGGTCATTTCATGTTACCAGATGTGTTAAAATAACAATCTCAAAGATGTTTATTTAAGAATCAAAATTAGTTCATTATTTTGGGTTTACTTTAGTAAGTAAGTAGGTCTTTAAGCAAGCCAGTCTGCTTATTTTGACTGAAGTATCCAACTTTCTCCTCTCCTTGTAAGAGAACGAAGGGTAATCATGCTGCAGCAATGCCAAGCAAGGTCACCCACATGCTTTCAGAAGGACTTTGTTATTTAGAATATTTTGGAATATGGGTTGAGCCAATGTTTATTTTCTACATTAAAAGTGCCTGTCCTCAAACACCAGATACTTACACAGATGATTACAAATACAGAGAAAACATAAATAATGACAAAGCCTTTCAGATTAAGCTGGATTCTAAAACATAAGTAACCAGCAAGAAGAAAAATGTCTTCCAGCAGTTGTATGATTTGACTTGTTTCCATACAGTTTTCTCCTTGCCAAGGATTTCAGCAGGTAAAGTTGTTTTACAGGGTTCCTTGAAAGTTAACAGGTTTTGGGGTGGGCCTGAGATGGCTGAAGAGGGGATGAGTAGTGGGTGACCCTGAATGGAAACATCACCCCCACCAGTCTCCCCTCTGCAACTGGGAACCTGATAGCATTAGTAGTCCTGCCAGTTTGAACTGCAGCAGTAAGTCAAAGATAATTTCACAGGCTACTGAGTTTCAGACCACACAGGTCACAGAAAGCAGAACTGGCAAATTGCTTGTTCAGAGTATGCTTTTGTCCCCTAGAATTTCTGCCTGCATCAACCCTGCCTTCCTGTGTGTTTACAAGAGAAGAGTCTCCTCCAGATGTGACTTGAAGTATCTATACTGGAAGGTTACCTCTCACTATTGTCATAGGAGAGAGCCAATGCTCAGGTAACAAAGTTAGAAGGTGCAACAACAGCCTTCGGTATGAAACACCAACCCCACTGTGAACTACCTGATGCAAGCGATTTGAAATATATCCTTCAGCACTGACTTTTTCTCCCAGTTTCCATGGAGATGGATGATCTGCCTTCTCATTTTTAACTACAGCTCTTCTGGAGAGGGAGGAACACAAATGAAAATGCACAATAACTTTGGTCAGTATATTTTTTACTTAATAAAAGAGATATTCCCTGTTCTTGAGACAAAGTCAAGAGATCATATTGAGGATAAGTCGATTCTGGCAATGTTTGTTTTCCATAATTCTGAAGTTGCAGCAAAGGGCTAACTTTATGTGTCTTTCTTTTAAAGAAATAAAGTTACAAATTACGTTTGGCTCTGCTGAAGAAAATGACGTTGACCACAATGCACTGGGCAAATTTCACTGGCATCAGAGCAACCAGGTTTTGCCCAAACTGAGACCGAGGGGATTTCTTACAATGAATCAGAGGATGAAAATCAACATTGCTCTAGTGTGTCTTAGACCTCAAGCAAACAATAATAAAACCTATTTGAGTTAAGTTGGATAAGTTGTGACTGGGCTGTGAAAGCCGTCTCAGTTGTAGCAGCACTGAAATCCTAGATATGATTTTCAGCTGAAGGAAATGAAGTTGTGTATTATAGCTTTTTGATTCTGGGTTTCTTGTTCCTTCTTAGTATGTGTCCTCTACCTTTTTGAACCAGATAAGTCATGAAGAGTTTTTATCACTGCATTTGGACTGGGCATCATTTTGGACAGCGATGAGTGTATAACATAAGTCATCTCATACCATGCCAGTAAGACAGTCTTAGTCTTTCGCGTCACTTATGACAATCAAAATGGGTTTACTAAGCTCAGAGTTTCAGGATATATTTTTCTGGGATTGTTTTTCTGTTTCTCTAAAATCTGTTACTCAGTTACCACAAGTCTACTGGATTTCACAGAAGTGGAATTGTACATGCTGCTGGCTTCTCTCAGTACCCTGACAAAGTTGAGAAGCTTTGTTAAAAATGGTGCATGTTCCTGGTCTTGAAATACAAGAATTAGACATGCAGAAAATTGATTAACAGGCTGAATTCAGGTAAAAAGCTAATGCAAAGTGAAATTTTCTTTTTTATGAAGTAAAGTACAACTAAAGCAAACTTGGGACAAGGTGTGCACTTGGTTTTTGCCAAAATTTCTCCAAGTGACAAACCAGCCAGTTTGACTTGTGAAGTCTGGAGGAAAGCCAAGGCTTTGCAACCTCATTACATACTACTACAACTTTTTCACCCTACCTTCACCTATAGAAATGTGGTATGTTCATGCCTACAAAGTTGGTGGGGGAGGTTGTCTATTTTTATAGTTATGTAATATTAACCTAGACATAAGCATCTTCACCTAACTTTTTTCTTGGTTCATTCTGTGCATGAATATGGAACTGTTTCGTGAAGTGGAGGAAGGAAATCAAAACAGGGGAAAGGCAAGGGTGTTTTGAACTGCATCAGGAAGATGAGTTGGAGGAAGGGGATAAAACCTCACTCTCCTGGGACAGGGATAGAAAGATTTTCTTTGCCAGTCAGTGAGATCATTTGTCTATTTTGAGCCTGTATCTACTTGGAGACGTGCACCTTGCTCTGTTTCCATAAGGTCCAGGAAAAAAGAAAAGCTAACTGCATACTTAATTTTCACTATTCCTGACACACTATTCCTGTGTTCTGTGAAATCAAAATTTTTCAACTGGGGCAAGGCATGAGTTCAGTAGTCATTAGTAAGTACTTGCCAAATCTGAAGCCTTAAAAAAGAGAGAGAGGAGGAGAGAAGGGGAGCTGATTTATTCCAGGTCAAGAAAGAATTTGACTGTATGTAACAGATGGACAACCTATTATTTTTTACACGTGGACAGCCCGAGAAGTATCCAGAAATAATAATGCAACTTGGGTATTCAATGAATATGAGAAATTTTTATCCAAAACAGTAAAGAGGGAGGGGAAGTTACAAGTCTTTTCAAATGAGGTTTTGCATGAAAATACTGTCACAAATAGCTACTGCATGGCAGCAGCAATAAGCTAATGCTAGGGGACAGCAATTATGAACGTCACAGTAACCTCTGACAGGTGCCAAATGAAATCATTAAATCAACATCTGCTTTCAGAGGCTGCATGTTCCCAAAAAGAATATTCCCTCTTCTGCTCTTATCTGCTGCTCCATCTTCTTCTACCTGCCAACAGCTGTGAAGGCTGGCAAGCTGCCTAGAAGGCTCTGTGTAGTCTAAATTAAAGAGGCATGTTAATTTAGGAAGACTTCTTCAAATCTCTAGTAGGTGGTAGATATGCTATAATTCTGCCTCATTCATGCTCTTCTTGTGAAGAGATCCTCTTTCAAAACATACGTATATTGAGACACATCTGATGGGCCAAGGTTGATTTTTCTGTTCCCCAGGTTAACTATTCTCTGATCAGATGCTGGCAACATGGCACCCAGGATTGTACCCATGCGCTGATTTTATTTTATTTATTTTTCTGGCACATGATTCTATTGACAGTATTGGTATGAAGTAGTTTTACAAAGGCAGGAATAGCTGCTCTCATTTTGGAGACTACGTCTGGAGCCAGAGAAGGTGCAGCCAGGATGGGAATGACAGTCCTCAGTGAGCAAGAAGTCCTCTGGGCACAATTTAGAGCAGCCTTGACACTATTCTAACCTGTAGTATGGGAAGGTAAAATATCTTCCAGCTGTCTGCTGGATCTGAAAGCAAGAAACATTAGCAGCCTTCCCCGTGAGGCCCTGCAGAAACTGTGTGCAGTAGCAGAGAGAGTTGCTTAATTTTAAAGGACCAAAATCTGGTAATTTTTAGAAAAGTTTCAGAAAAGAATTTTTTTGGGTTTTGAAGTTCAGAAGAAAGCAAGAGATGGAAACTCTTTGAAAAAAAGGAAAAGAGATAGTGTGAGTCTCAGTTTAGCTTTCCAAAACTTCGGAGTTTGCCAGGGAGGTCTATACAGGATTGCAAACCCACGGGAACAACAAACCCAGTTGGCTTAAACTGGCTTTCCTGCCAGCTCACTAAGACAAGTGGGAAGTCCGAGGTGTGGGAAGTCCAAGGTTTGTAAACTCCTTTTAAGTTTTCTCTGGATTTAAGTTGCTTAGAGTTTGTTTGCTTACTCCCTTCCCCCTACCTCCCTGCCATTTAATAGAAAACCAAGGATAAAATGTTAAGTCTCTCCTCTCTTATTAAAATACCCCAAAACAAGTACAGAACAGAACGGAGAGAAATAACCCCAGTGACCATTAGCCAAAACTCACAAGTAGTATGTGCATATCTGAAATAGTTGGTGCACTCGCATAGGAAATCGCTGGATATTTTACACCTCTTGCAGCGGTTTAGTAACTGGCTGTGGAAGCTCATTCCCCACTTGAGAAAGTCATGAATTATACAGTTTTTACATCTGTTGAGCATGTTGTGCTTCTCAATCATCCAACTATACTGAGCCCTAAGTTTTCAGCCTTCACAATGAGATCACTGTTTTCAAGCACGTTCTAGTGGCATTTTGTCAAGCCATGTGTGTTTTCAGGATGGGGGCAGGGAGGGAGGAACAAAAGTATGCTGCCATTTCACAGGATTACAATCTACTTTTCAGCCTACATAAAACTGCAACTGACCCATCAACAAGAAATATTCTTTGTTTACTACTTCTTCTCCCCCTTGAAATGGTCTGACTGTTGTTAGGAAGAAGAGCGTAAAAGGGAGGAATATATGTTTCTTACTTTGGATTTCAATACCCTGTAAATAACAAAACAAAGCCACAAAACTTCAGTTATCCCTAATCCTCCTCTTAATGTATTTATTTTACTGTGCAAAGACTCATTTTTGCTTCAGCTGCCTGGTGTTTTTAGTGAAACTCTGCTAGTAAACAAGGGCTGACCATATGAACCCTATCACAGAGATAAAGGGAGATACAGTATTTTAATTTACTTAGGCACAGGCATAAGGAAATTGCATACAGTAATTAACAGATTTTAAATCAAAGTACTCCAGGTTCATAATAGCAGGAGGTGGATTCCATAGAACTAAGAACAAACAACTTGGGAAGAGGCAAAGAGGGAAAATCTTTGTAGAAATTATCCATGGATAATCTGCTGCAGTGGAGATAAACACAGAAATTAATACGTTTATCTTGAGTCACCCAGGACTCCCTGAGATCCCTCCAGGCTGAACAATTCACAGGCAGATAATAATTCCTTTCACTGAATGGGTTTGATCATTGCTATACAAAGATTTAGTTTCTTTCTGGACATGGACACTCATCACCTAAACAACAGTCAGCCATGGTAATACTTCCATGGGCCAAAATTCAGATACAGAGAACACAAAAGCAATATGTGTGATGAACGTTGACTACTTGATGCATAGGGGCAGTTTAAGGTCTTATGCATCTTTTTTACTAACTTTTTGGTTTTGGACTAAAATCCACTTTCTTGTCCAGTTTACATCATTTGAAAAAGAATTATGGGCATTCCCATCTAAATAGATAACAAACACGGCATTGATGGAAAGACACTGAAAATTATAGCCTCATGTAAAATAAGCTGGACTAGCAGTTGGATCAAGAATGTTTCTGTATTCTTGCTGAGAAATAAAGCATACAGAGAAAGTCCCTCTAAAGGCAAAACTCTTCTAAAGCGGTTAGACCCTCAGTGCTTAATTCAGGTAGTCTAAGTGACTGTAATTCATATGTTTTCCCAGTCCTGTCAGTGTGTAGGGCCAGCTGGACCCAGCTGGGCTGTGGGTATGTGAGGAGTGAAAAGCTACACCGCTCCCTTCTGTGTCCTGGGACAGATGTCAGACCTGGCTGCAGCATTTGCTTTCCCCACTGCCGTGCAGAGGAACAGGCGAGAAGAAAGCAGCCCCTTCCTGAAGTGCCCAGATTGGCTGCGGCTGCTGCTTTGTGTCTGTGTTGACATGCCCAGGGAAGAGTCTTGGCTCAAGGACTAATCTTGACAGGGAGTTCTAGCTTAAGTTAGGCTGATCAGGGTTCACAGCCACCAGCTAAACCTGGCCAATTTCAGCAGTTTTCTCCATTAAACTCAGGATAAGCCATGCTATGTGTGGACTGGAGAAAGTGATCTCTTAGCCTATGTTTATAATACACTTATTTTTCTTTTTTAATATTTTTTCTTTTTTCTATTCTTTTCCCTCTCTTCTCTTTTTCCCTCTCAGTCTCTTTTTTTTTTTTTTTTTTTGGCTTGCTAGCACATTCTAGCTATGCTCAGCAACATCTCAGTGAAATTTTTAAGAGGATCAAAGACGAGTTGTCTTTACCCTGCTCTGGGATGTGATTATAGCACTTCTGGGGGTAATCAACACCGTATAGCCGACAACCCCCTTCAGCAGGCTGGGCAGCAGGTTTTGTCACTGAAACTGCCAGCCCAAAGAAGGGGCTCTGAGTTGCACAGCTCAGATATGGCCCCCACATGGGGTTGGCTCTAACAGCAGGGCACCCCGATACACATAGGGTGCTACTAACCATGTTGTTGATCCATGACTGCCTAAAATGTTCTCTGCCTAGAGAGTGAGAGAGCCCACACCAGTGGTTTCTACAGACAGGCTGGAGAGTGGTGACTTGTTACCACCCAATAATGTGACTGTGGAAGCAAGGGCTAGGCCAAGGTATAGGAAAAATCCCTCTTTGAGCACGATATGGTTGTGGTTAAAGTTCAAAAAATGCTTGCCTACCTGCAGCTAAACACAAGCTGTATGTTGTTTACATTTTAATTAAATGAGCAAATCCCTTTTCATATAGAATGAGACAAGGCTGAGGTCTCTGCTGGTTCCAACTGCTACAGCTAAATGTCCTCATACTGTATTTAAGTTTTGCCTACATAAGCTCGCTATGGGATTTTGATTAAACTTTTAACATCTGTGGTGCCTCTGCCTTTTCTGTTTAGATCGTAACATTCAGTGTTTCCTTTATATGTATGGACAATACCCTGACCCTGGTATGATTTCTTTATCCTATCACAAAACATCCTGTGTACCCAGTTTTGCCAGGATGCAGAAATAGGGATAAAAATACTCTGACTTGTATTCTACTTGGCACACAACAACTGAATGTAAACTGATGTGTAAAAATCAAAGCTGGCTGGTAAAAATATCTGAAAAGGGATGAAGCTCATCAAAGAAATTGTCCACTGTAAATAACTAAACTACATTTTGATTTTATGGTATTTATGTTGAGCTCAGTCACGACAGGAGTTAAGAAAAGAGATGAAGACTTGAGGTGGGGGACAAGCCTACAGGCTAATATTAGCTGCGCTGTTTTGTTTCAGGACACTGTCACAAGGAGGATGAGAAGCTAAAGCATCTTTGGTATTACCACTTGCATGTTAAATGGGATTCCCTCCTTGAAGATATTTTCTGCGTTGTCAGAGGAAGGAAACAGCAGCTGCGAAGTCGGGCTCCTCTCATGCCGACCGCAGATCTCCTCCCACCCCCCTGGAAATCTATGCCAGATGCGGGAAAGAATGAGCAAGGTTTTCAAAGTGGACACTCAGCATATGGGAGGGAATATTTAAGCAACTAGAAAGCCTTGCATAAACTCAACAACTCTCAGTACTTGAAGTGATTCTTTAAGAAAATCCGCTCCAAGGCTCTCAATGGTGTAAAATAAAGAGCTGTATGTCTTCTTCTTGTCTGCGTGGAAAATGAGTTTAAAACTGGCCTGCTGAAAGCCTCTTTTTATGTGTTGTATGCATGTTTGCTGTGAAACAGTAGTAAATGCTGGGTTTGGAGGAACAGTAAGCTGAGGTAGTGAGGTATCTATGAGAAAGCAAAGGTCTTTGACTGGTCTCTGAGACAGCTAGGCCTTTTCTAGCTCCTTGGCCCAAAGTGACTACTTGGCCCAAAGCCATAGCTATTATAACTGGGGTTGATTAGAAAATGGTAAGCATTCTGCATATAACAGAAAAACTCAAGAAATTCTTTGTTTAAAAATATTAACAGAGAGGTTCCACTAAAACAGCTGAGCACCCAGAAGTCCAGCTTTATTTTCCAATTTTTTGAAATGTTTTGATAAAATCTTGGCTTTTACAAATACAGATGAAATATTTTGGGCTCACGTAGCTATAGACAAAAAAGAAAAACCTGAACAAAACACAGTGTCTCCAGAAGTATTCATGTCAGGAGAGGCCTTTTCCTTCTTTTGCTGAAAAATGTTTTGACTGAAAAAATGTGACCATAGAAAGCTAATACAGGACACCTCGGCTCTGCCATGATCACTCCTGGTGAATGGGCTCGCTTTGTCCCTTGCTTGGGAACAAACCCAGCCAGTGAACATAGCTTTTGGTGCACTGCACAGCCAAAAGTAGATACAAGCTGAAGAAAAAGAAATTAAATAGGTGTATAAGGAGCAGAAGAAAGAAGAATGAGGGCAGACACTGGAACAAGGTTAGATCTGCTGAGAAAGAAAGTTATACTTAGCTAGGAAGTAAACTACAGGTAGAAAGGAGAGATAAAACAAGGTTACATGCTTAAAGGAAAATGTGTGTTTGCTGATTCCTGAGCTTCAGTAGATAGACATGTTCTCTGGTCCTACACAACAGCCATCTTTTTAGTGCCCTAATTTCTTGACTCACTAACTGATAAACAATTTTAATGACATGGTATTAGGGATGTTTTCTGAAGAGCTTTTCATATTTTCTATCTTCCAGTGTTGTAGCAAATTGCAGTTACTTAGGTACAGCTGCTGCCTGCTCCAAGGATGCTTATGGTGTCAAGGTAGGTTGTATGTTCAAATCTGAAGGTCGGGCCACAGAGCTCCTGCCATCAGTAATACACTTGTTTTTCTCTTGTACAATGTGCACTTTATTCTTCTTCATGAACAATGAATTAAAGCTATACCCTTATTTCAATTTATATCAGCATTGGATGTAAGTGGAAATATTATATCTCATTGTAAGTGGGGATATTTAATTTTATATTTGGTTTTGTCTGTCTATCATGGATATACTTAATATCTGAGCTGCACACAATATAGAAAATTATGTTAGGAATAACTTCTTTCTTGGGTTTCTCAGCTGGAAGCAATAAATCTTTTTCTAGAAACCATACCCAGGTATTCCTGGGCACCCAGAATCAGGAAGGTGCTGCAGTTCTCAGGTAGCAGAATGGATCTTGGTAGAAAAGTTCTGCTTTGCCTTTCAAATTCAGTAAGGACAAGGACTGACCTTTTGAAAACTACCCAAGCTAAACGGTGTGTTAGAAACTCTTGCTCAAATAGTTCATAGCAGAGTTCAAATACAGTGCTCAACAAACATTAGCTCTGAGCTGTAGCCTGACAACTGAGAATTACACTTCCAACAGTCATTTAAACACAAGCTTACATAGAGATATTCTTTTAGTCCAACACAAAGACACTCAGACCATTATCATAATGATAGAAAATGATGGGTAGTCTGGGAAAAACTGTTATGATCATCCTTGATTAGAATACATATTTAAATGCATTAGTGAGCGTTAAGAGTTCAAACTGATCTGCTAAGTCATATCCTTCTCTCTGTTGCTATAGGTCATCTCTAATTTGAGTTGTAGTTGGTACAAAACTTTTCAGCACCTTCTGGGAAGTGGGTCATTCCTCATCTTCATTTGGAAAGGCTTAATTCTATGATGTCAGTACAATAGTACTGGTAACTAATCTGTAAACAGTATATTTATTAAAGGCTGAACTTTAAGGACATCACATGCAGGATTCTGCTTTTAGCAATGTCTGCTTTGAGTTGATCCTGTTCCTTTTAAGTCTTGTTTCTTCCATATCTTTTGAAATCCCCACTTTTTTTTGCCACAGAATCATAAATGTGATGGAGTACTGAATTAAAGGGTACAAAGAAACTTTTTTCCTGAAGGATTTTCAGCCTACAAGGTCTGGACACTGGAAGCAGACCAAGCAAATCTCTTCTGCATAGTGGAAATAGTGCAGTAGCATAACAGTTCAGTTTGTCATGTCTTAACAGTATATTTGTCTAGGTCATGCTTACTTGACTCTCAGATTCGGAGGACAAGGCACTTAATGGCATTAAAATTTAAGCTAGGTGAGGTCTAGAAATAAAGAGTATATTTTGACCAATGGCATCTAAATATAGATGATTCCATTAAAAAAAAAACAAACACAAAAAAACCCCAAAAAAACAAAAAACAAAAACAAACCCAGAGAAAAGAGCTGTTTCTCTTTATTTTTAGTTATTTGAGTTTTCTCTTTTTTCCCCTTAGTAGTTTTAAGTTCAAAAACTTAATACCTTTTGCAGAAAAACCCCATAGTATTACAATAGCAAAAACACCATGTCCTTTATAATGGAACACCTATTCAGGATATCAATGGGTTAGATGAGCCTTTCATAAAAGCATAACAAAAAAAAAGGAGAACTGTGCTTATCATTTATAGGAACACCTCCTAGATAAATTACAAATAAGGGCTGCTCTGATACTGCATTCCATTGCAGTCACTTCTACCAAATATATAGGAAGGGATGTTGAGCATGCTCATGATCTGGATTAAATCAGAAAGGTCATCTAAAGACAAATTTAGATCTAAGGAGAACTAGGACTTAGTAAATTCACTTTAATCTGGCCTGTGATACAGTAACAGCTTTATGAAGAATGTCATTTGAGGGACTTCTGAATGCTGCTGCTCAGAAAATAAAGCTCTTTGGGGTTTCTTTTTCCTGCTGAGAGGAGTGCCCCCCTTCCTTTTGTCAGATGCTTTAAAAGAAAACTTGTGTTGCAAACTGAAGTATTTAGGAGTAGACTATTTCCATTAAAACTCTTCATGGAGACTACCATTTCCATAGCTGTCTTAAATTCTCTTCTGCTTTCGAAAGAAAAAGAAAATCCTGCTAACACAACATGACTAAAGCAATTCTCCAGGAAGGAAGAAGATTCTGTATGAAATGTGGCCTTGCATTGCTTTTAATATGAAATTGCATGGAGTCATGGCAGGGATGAAGGAGAGACAGTGATTTCAGCAGATTTTACCCTTGCATTGTGACATACCCTGTAGTGACATTTGCCATACAGTAAAAGGGCTGGAAGTTTTTGTCTGCGGTACTACAAAACTGAGAACAACATATTCAAATAAAACCAAATTAGAACTAAAACCCAAACCCCAGAACAAACCAAAAGGGTTCTTTTAGTCATTGGTGGGAAGAAAGCTGAGCACCATAATCTGTTTGGAGATTTTATCCAATTTATGTGTAATTTTTCCCCTCCACACCTTCCCCCAAGTCTCTTCCCAGGATACTTGAACATGAAGAATCGGGCCAGGTGGAAGTCAAACCACTTCTTCACACTCTGCATACAGAGTTACTCCTTTGTGTTACTCCTTCGTGTGTTACAAAATTAACCTTCAGGTGGTGAGCTGAGCTATCTCTATAATCCCTTCATGGCACTGGAATTGTCTAGATGGAGCTGTGTAGGGGCCAAGATCTTGGTATCAACTAGTTCCTCTTACTTCAAAATACTTCCAGCATTCCCATTTCTACATCTATATTAATGCCCCAGGTATAATTTCTGGATGAAGTCTAGTGTTCAATTCTCTTTTACTATGAGAACTACTCTTCAGGGCATTAGCTTCAGTGAGACATAGGCATGAACTAAAGAGCTGCTATGTATAGGGCCCTTTTCCAGAATAACATTCAGAACAGACTTTCTAACTGGCCTCTGTAATTATTCTCTGAGCACAAATAGATTGCTTTACAAAGTTGCCAAAATCAGGGATATCATGAGTTTTTGTCACATACTATACTGTTAAATTGGTCATACAAATAAAAATTAAGTTCTGCACCCAGATCTGTAGGAAGTTTGGAGCAGAAACTGGATCAAGCTTACTTATTCGGATTTAGGTTTTCTTTTCTTCCTATTCTTTTGGACTCACACATGTTCTCACATATGCCATATGAGTACGGTAAAGCAGAGCCAAAAATTAAAGTGGTAGTTTTTCTGCCATTTTTTTCTGCCAAAATTAAAACTGTTCAGTCATACACATGCTTACACAAGATGTTACTGTTTTTAGTTTAGGCCCCCATTGTAGTAATAGCTTATGCCTGATAGATAATTCATCCTTGAAGTTATTGAAACTAAGGTTTGCCTACAGAGATGGTCTCAGTCAACAAAAAGTTATAGGGTTGATTTAGGAATCAGGTGATACAAACCTATATCCTCTGTTATTTAAAGGGTGTGATGAGTCGTTCACTGTTGTCCTTTCTCACTTAAGTAGCAGTGAATCTATGAACAGTAATAATATTAAGTATTCAGTCTGGCTTCAACTGTGTTTCCAACTTTGTCTGCAGGCAAACTCATTTACACTTCTTAACATTTTAGATGTGTCAGCCTTTGCATTTTCCCTGCCTAAGAGCTGTAGACATCTGCATAACTAAATGCTAACATACTGTTGTTAGAAATGAAACATCTTCATCAATCTGCTGACATACTCTGCTGTCACATTTTGCTTGTAATCACACTGATAGCTCTTCTGAGTAAGACCCCTCCAGTGAGAACAAGGGAACATCAATACCTCACAGAGTATACTCACATCCTTTCTGTGGAAGCCCTAAGTGATAATCACCAGGAAGAGCATCAAGAACTGGTAAGTAATGATGTTAAACAAAGCCCATAGATCTGCCCATTATCCAAACCCCTCTGAGGCTACTACCAGAGGGTTTTCACAGGCTTCATCAGGCTCTAGATCATGCCTAAGTAGGCTTTGGTCTCAAAAAAGATTAATACCAGTAAAAACTGTACCACCCATCTGTTCTTCAGCTAGCTATAGCAATATCCTTGTCAGATGAATGTTGGGCAAGGAGAGGGACATTATAGTGGTCTGCTTCTTGGGCAAATTGAAAGCCATAGTAAGATAATTTTCTAAAGTATACTGAGAAGATGTGCTTCTTAACATCCTTGTTGACCACACAGTAACTAATATGTTTTAATTAGGCATCAAATAGGTTGCTGTTTGCTCCCAATGTATTCATCTGTCAACAGTATCTTCACAGCAGCAGCTGCATCAAGCTGATTTTATTTTTACGGCAAAGGTGTATTGAAAAGGAGAAGAAACAAAACCAAAAACAATCTTACCTTTGCTAGGTCTGGATTTTCTGAGGGGTGAAACTTGATAATCAATAACAACAGAAAATACCGGGTGGGGGAAAAGCATGACGCATATCCTGAGAGGAATAATAAAATATGCCCAGTTTATATGGTTAATCTTCTCTGTAGGCTTGCTCTGCAAATTTAAGGAAGATTAAATTTCAGATATGCTGTTTCTTGTTTTTTCTGGCAACAATAAACTTCAGTTTGGGGGAGGTGGGGGAGGGAGAGGCTGAGTGGGGAGAAAGAGCCACAGTAAAGTGTCTGCTGTCCATGTAGTTTTGCCAGACTGCTGTCTCAATTGAGAGCTGTGATCGAGATTTATTGGGCTTAAAATATGAAACAGACCTTTCATGTTGGAATTCTAAATATCTTCTTAAGCAGTAGTGAGTACCACCAAATGCTTAAAGGCAACACACTAGAGTTCAAACCCACACAATAGTTTCTTCTCTCTTGTGAACCAGCAGATTGTAGGAATCCTGTTCCATCTTCTCATTTTTGAACTGGGGAAAGAGTATGTTGGATGTTATCATCATCATGTGAAAATCACTTTGGTTTTTTATATTACATTTTGGCTCAGATGGTCAAGATTGCTAGTATTTGAACATGTGCATTGAATGGGCAGGTTTATCACTTAAGTTAATAAAGAAAATGCTTGAATGCATGCAAGATGTTTGCATCTTGGTAGCACATTTTATTAAGCTCTTAGTTATGTAGTGGCAGCAGGAACAGCTTGGAAAAGATCTAGACTATTTGTTTCATGCCATTTTGCCAGCCTCCTGTTCCTCTATTATGCCAACAGCTATGTTCTACAGGAAAAATAAAGCTGTCTGCCGGAGAAATAAAACCGGAGCCAAAGTTTTCTCTGTGGACCCCAGGGGTTAGATAGCAAAATGCAAAACCTGCCTTCTTTCACTAGTTTTCCATCATTATGATGTAAAAGTGTATTCGGAAGGACTTGTTTTCTGCTTCAACTTAATTAGGAGGTTCAGCAATGAGAATATATTAGGACTGTTAGGCTGTACAGTATCATTTATGCTGAGATCTGACTAGGCTGCAGGTCTGGTAGCAGTTACATTGAATTTTTAGTGTAAAATCAATAGATTTGATTATTGCAGATTTTAATTACTGAATGGAGTTCCAACCAGCAATTGGAGCCTGGATGGTTGTTTTTTAGAGACTTACAAGAAATGGGTCTTAAGTAGCAGTTCTATCAATGATATGTAGACCAGGCAAATTATTGAGTGCTCATTGCATGTGTGCTCAAGGACTTTCTTTTCACCAGCTGTCCCAGTGGCACGAGGTAATTGAGAAAACATGGGAGAGTAGTACTTACAAGCCATAGGAAAAAGAAAGAGTACAAATTTGCATATTTTTCTTCCCTTCACAAACAATGTCACTTACAAAGAATGAAAAGAGATTGAGATGAGTAGAAAAGTCCCTTTCTCTGCTGACTTGATAGGTACATAACGTCTGATACACAAGATTCATCACCTGAGTTGAATTTCTTCTTTGAAGATGCTACACTCATAGACTTTTACATCCCTTTTCATTGCCAGGTATACACTTTTCAGTGCTTCAGTCTAGGTAACTAGACTGTGTCTCATGATTAGTCAATATTAGTCTCCCATAGTAGACTACCATGGATACAGAATCCCAGTGGCTTTGTCATGTGTAATTCTGTTATTAGCTCCTGAAGTAAACAATATTGACATGTCTCCTTGGGTTGAAAAAGATACCAGGAAGATCTTGGATGTGTTATCCAGACCATTTTTAACTTGAGCTTAGAGGATGCATGCGACTCAACAATTCGGAAGTGCTATGCTCCTCTTATGCATTAGAATTTTGCACCAAGAATGTAGCACGCTGGTGCTCTGTAGTTTGCTCTGCCTGTGGAAAAATGGTGAGCTGAATTTAGATTTGCTTAAAATGGTTTAAGATGTTTTTAGCTGACGGATGATGATACTTCTGAAGCTGACTAAAATCCTGTGAAGGATCCTTCACTCTGAAGTTCACTTGCCACCACTGCTCCAGAGCCCAGATTTGTTAACATTCCAGGCATACTGCAGAGCTCATAATTTACACAGTCTTTTGACTTGGAGTGGGTTGAAGAGTGATGAAGATTGAATGGTTTCATTATAATTATTGTTTATTTTAAGCAGTTACACATCTCTTCTAGTTTGGATAGTCTTCATCGGGCAGGTCATTTATGGTTTCGCATTGTGAGCTTTATTCCTTTTCTTTATTTGCAGTTGTTGGGCCAAATTTAGAGCAAAAAACATTGCCCTTATGAATTGGACAAAACATTCTCCACGTACTTCAGTTTTGCCTGTCGCAACTCATATTTGAAGCCATAAGATAAAATTATCCAATTTCTCCAAATGAGCATATGGTTTTCTTTATACTCTATTTTATATGCTGTTTCTCTCAGGCTACAAAAAGCACTGTTTAATAGTTAGCAAATTTGGTGTGAATAAAGAGACCATGAAAATCCAAAGCCTCTAATGATTCTTCTGTGAATGCTATAAGAATGCAGAAATAAGAGTTTTCTATGCATAAGTGCTGTAGATGGTCTACATTATTCATGCACCATCACTGGAGGAAGACTTAAGGTTTGCTGCAAAGTAAATAATAAGTAAATTGCAAGGAAAAGAAAAAAAATGTGAAAAACTCTGTGTGTGTTCAATTTACTCTCAGATTTGATATGCACAACAGAAAAGCTGGTGGTCCCATTATTGGTCCAAAATCTTAGGTCTGGAATAAGGAACATACTTTGAAATCATTGCATTCCCCTATGCAATGACCCTGATCCACTTTTCATTTCTTGTATAATGTATGCTACATGGCACTATAGCTCCACAGTGGTCTGACATTTGCATTGGCAGCAGTAGGATTCCTGGATATAGGAAGAATGACAATAGCCAGTGTGGGAAGGAATGGGTGACAGTCAAGACACTAAACAGATGTAAAATATCTTGTCATTCTTCTTAACAGCTGTCAATCACAGGCCCTTACTAAACAAGACACCCCTGAGGGTGAGAACTAGCTACTCTGTTGTCTTGTTATCTTCACAGAAGCTTCCCAGCAGGAAGCATGGTGGGACAGCTTACCTGGGAAACCCAGGCTTCTGCAACCTATATCTTTCAGACAAGTCTAAAAACAAACAAGCATGGAAAGTGGGAGCTCCTTTTCCTGTGAAGGCCACTTGGCACGCATGGCCTCACTGGAGAACTGGACACAATGGAATTAGCATCCAATTTGTATCAATTCCCATTAGGGTCAGATCAACCCATGTTATCCTATTAGCTTGCAGCACTTAGAGAAACACACAGATGTGTCTGTGTTCTGAAGACCAAGACAAAGCCTTGTTATACTTTTTTTTTTTTTTTTTCCCTCCAATGGGATTACAATGGTCCCTGTTGTCTGTCTTTGTCTCAGTAGTCCTTGATTGACAATACCCTGGGAGATGTCACTGTCCTTGCTCCATGCATTGTAATAGCCTAGCGTACCAAGGGTGCTTTAGGACCTTCCTCCCCTCTTTTTTTTCTCAGGTGTTATAAATGTCTGTCACTGCACCACAATGGCGACCTCTTGTTGAGCTTACATGTCTGATGCTCTATCAGTCAGTGTCTGAGGGAGCTGCAAGAGAAAACTTTAGGTAGTGACATGAATAGAGGGCAACTTTATTATGGACTGTCATCAGAAAGTAGCATGTGTGGAATGTCAATTTAATAATAGAATTGACAGCTTTTCTCTGGTTTCCGCAATGCCACAAGTGTTTCTTTGACAGTTTAAAAAATAGGCCCTTTGTAACATTCAGTGAGTGGCACTACATACATTTGTGAATGCCCTGCATAACTGAGATTCCCCCAAATGCCACTGTCCTAAGACCAGTCCCAAGAATCCTTCTGCATTGACTAAGGTTAGTGGTGTACGGAGACCTGCTGAACCTAAGCAATGTAAAATATAGTGTACAGTAGCTGGGAGAATGCAGCATAGCTAAAAAGATGCTGAGTTACCATTCTGTCAGGAGGGAGTTTCTAAATCAAAGAGGATGCATGTGTCATGATAAAAGTTGCTATGTAACTGGCCATAAATTTTCAATTTTCCATTGAAGATTATTTTTCCATTTTTCATTCAACAAGCGTTCACAGAAGGCTTTCACTTGCTCACCACAGAAAAATACTAGCATTTAGTAAAAAACTAGAGATTCATACTTTTTCCATTTTTCAACCAAAAAGTAAAAGAAAAGAAAAATAGAAATTTACATTATTTTTCCCCAATTTCTTTTTATCTGGGGAAGAAATTCTAACAAGTTTCTCTGCTTTTGTGATCATGAGTACAGCTGTTTTAGAAAGCAAGGCACATAGTCTGGGGAATAATATTGCTCGTCTACAATCTGCAAACACAAGAATAAATTAGAGATGTCTCTTTTTTAATGTGTTCTTTTCAGTGTTGAATTTGACATGAATTATTTTAGCAGAGGGCAAGGCATATTTCATAATCTGTTTGCAATTCTAAAACCAGAAAGATTTTTTTTTTTTTTTGCAACTCTAAAATGTCAAATGGATACCACACCTTTGTTTAGGTGTCAACAGAGTAATTTTTCTTCCTCTTTTGAGGAACAGAATCATTCTAGTACAGAAAAGATGACTGAGCAGAGTAGGAAACAGAATAAAATGAAAACTGTGAAGTCTATATGTTGGAAAGTGGTTTTTATTCCTTTTTCAAACAATCATGTGCTAGATCATTAATTTTAAACATTGGACTTTTCTACCAAGGCTAAAAATAGAAAAAAAGCACCTAACCACCAAGGATTTCCAAATGGAAGCAGGAAACATCACAACTATTAGAGAGAGAGAGAGCCTGAGAGAGAAACAAAGAAAAAGGAAAGCATCATTTTATGGCAATAAATGAGTAGTTACACTACTGGAGCAGACAATCTAGTCTAAAGAACATATAAATTATGATGATGATAGAAGCTTACAGTGCACTATAAGTAGACATCTACATAGATGATGCCTCATAGCATAATTTACCTTTCTTCATGGGCATGGGCTTTTTAATTAATTTTGGTTTATAAATTTGGACAGCTTATTTGCCTGGAAGTCTAAGGAGAGAGCCATCCATCTAGCTTTTATTAATTTTCCTGTAACAGTTTTCTAATACATGCTGACAAATATATGGTAAACATATAACTAGATGAAAAAGGAAAAACACATTTCCTTGGCATTTGTTGCTTGAGTAAAATTGGTTCTACATCATAGATGCAATTGACAGACGTTGGTTGGAATTGAAAAGAAGCAAAGTCAAGGAAAATGCATCAAGGTTGAGATCTCTTATACATCCATACGACAAAGCTAATCAAGCAATCTTTATTTATTCCCTGTGATGTGTTCAGAAAAATGCAATAATTGAGTCTGAAAACATTTGTATTTTTAATGAAAATTAATTTGTTAGTGAGATCTGCAAAATAGCCTTAAGTTTTTCTCCTGTGGCTATTTCATGAGGAAAACAACTACCTGCCTCTGTTGTGAGATAGTCCTATTTCTCAAAGACCAGACATGTATACTCTAAGTCAGACTATTTGGTAACTTTTTAAATTTTGAATTGAGTAGCATTTGGACTTAAGACAGAAAAATAACTGCTTAAGGATTTCTTCAGTCTTCTGGAAGGAAGGAATCTTTCAGGACCTCTGTGGTGTCACAGTTACTAATAGGTGCAGTCTCCCTTCTTGTATCAAGGTTTCATGCATTTTGAAAGAGAAGTCATCCATTACATGGTTCTCAGAGGTTAACATGAATGTTCTTCTTTCTCTCATTCTTTCACTTATTATAGCTTAGAATTAGAATATTAGTACACTTGTCAAATGTAAACTACACAATTTTTTTCCCTTTTAAACATTCAGTATCTTTGAAGTGAAAGCTTAAGTCAGACAAGCTTAGCTCAGAAAAAAAGGCATAGCATTACAGTGCTGTCACTACTAGGAGCTGAACCATGGCCAGTTTAGGCAGTATTATATCATTGGAATTAAACTGGTTTCCTGTCCCCTTGAGAGAAAGTCTTTAAAAAAGAGAAAGAAGAAGAAAACAATATTCTTCTTGTTTGACTTCTCAAATTTATGGCTCTGTGCAGTCCCTCTGTCACTTCCATTATGCAAAGAAGTATGTTTCTTTCTTTGGGCATATAGGACTTCTAATTGGATGTTGTTTCTAGTGCAGTCTTTATGGGCTGCATTACATGAGGTAGCTGTGTAGTGTCTAACGAGAAACTCATCCACAGTAGCTGCAGGAGAAGTTCTGTCGCTGGGGGAAACAAACTCTTTCAGAACAAATTTTTATTCTTCAAAGGCTGCAGAGTGGAGGAGCACAGTATTAGACCCTTCAGGGCTATGCCCAAGAAGCAAAAACATATGCCACCAGGAACTGACAGGTCCTTAACAGGCTTTTTCCTGGGCCATAAAAGTTAGTACAGAGTGTGTTTGTAAACCTAATCTGCACATACTTCAATCTACTCCTGCCAAAGAGTTAAGATCAAAATGCCCTGTACTGTCTGGATGGATATAAATGCTCTCCAAATGCTTTTTTTTTTTTTTTTTTTTTTTTTACTGAGTCTAAAAAGACAGCAAAAGCATGAATAAACTTTTGGATCTGATCACATTTGGGGGGCTGACAGTACAAAGAAAAACAGATAGTCCAGACCTTACTCATGCCTCTGTGGCCACAAACAAAAATGGTTTAGTGAAGAACTAAGAACACATTTCTGAGAGTTTTAGTCTGCTTCCTGTGTGTAAACAGAAAAAAAAGAAGACTTTATCATAAATGTTGCACACAAAACAGTTTGTCCATATCTAGCTTGGAGACAAGGTTTCAGTCAGCTTGACCTCACAGTTAAAAAAGACTGGTGGTCTCAACCTGACACCTAATTAGTATTTCCCCACCTTGCCATTATACTGTCTGCAGTTTGGCATGATCTGTAATTTCTCCTCAGGAGACCCCAAATTGTGCAATGCTGAGGCTAATATGTGTTGGGAGAGGAACCTCAGCTGAGCTCCAAAGGGAAGTTTATAGATGCTCCATCCACACTCAGCTATCATCATCAGTCCCATATTTTTACCATTAGACTGAAAAATAAGTAATGAAAGCCTAGAGATGGCAGTTTAGCTTCAGTGAAACAGAACACAGTATGCAACATTTGTGGTGCCTTGTGGAGGCTGAACTCCAAACGAACTGTGAAAAGCTTCCAGGGTATAGCTGCTCCCCGACCGCCCATTTGCTCTGTGACTAGAAGGTTGCTGGACTCCTAACGACTGCTTATTGGTAGTGATAGTACAACAAGCATAGTAGAGAGACTTTGCATTTGTAAAGTTCTCTGTAAGTGCCAGTAAAGGCACTATGGAGTAAAGTTCAGAACACCCCAACTCACAGAATTAATTTTGCACATTTTATCTATGGGGAGAAAGCAAGTTTTTTTCAGACTAAAAATAGTTTTCATATCCCTTCTTTAGTATTTGTTTTAGGGTTTTTTTTGTTTTGTTTTGTTTTGGGTTTTTTTTAAATTTTATTTTAACATTATCACTATACTTTAAACTCTCCAGGGTACAATCAGAGCTTTTCCTTTTAAAATGTTTAAAAGTCATATGTGGCCAAAATGTTAGCAGTTGTAACTTCATGACATAAGTTTCATATATTGAATGAAAGGAAAACATTTGAATCCCTTTCACATAGAGACATTTCTGTAGTCTAACAGGCCATCTATAGTACATACTTCAGGCATAGGGTGAGGTGGTGATGATTTAAAGTTATCGGAAAATAAGAGAAAGACCCACCTGAATCAACACAATAAGCAAAATAGTCCACAAAAGGATGGCAATTCTAGCCACTGACTAGTATAAAAGGTACTGTTCCTAATTCATCCAGTCTTAGTCCTTGCTTCCCAACAACAAGACCTAGGAATCACTCCTGTTGGCTGGAGTCAAACGGTCATCAATTTATCTTAGGGAGGAAAAAACTTTTGGTCCTCTCTTTCACTCTCAAGGAAACCTTTGCTGTCTTTATTCTGCATTCCCTTTGCCTTGAGGAAAGCCATGATCAATTCCTCCTTTATCTTCATATTCAACTGAATTCATTTCTTCTTAACCTTGCAAAATATACCTTTCTAGTGCAGATTCTGCTACTACATCCCCCACAGTCTCCTTCTCCTCTCCCACATACTTCTATCTTCTACTCTCTTGCCAATAATATAGAATCATAGAATCATTTAGGTTGGACGAGACCTTTAAGATCATCGAGTCCAACTGTAAACCTAACACTGCCAAGTCCACCACTAAATCACTAAACCATGTCCCTAAGCATCAAATCTACATATCTTTTAAATACCTCCAGGGATGGTGACTCAACCACTTCCCTGGGCAGCCTGTTCCAATGCTTGATAACCCTCTCAGTGAAGAAATTTTTCCTAATATCTAGTCTAAACCTCCCCTGGCACAACTTGAGGCCATTCCCTCTCATCCTATCACTTGTTACTTGGGAGAAGAGACCGACACCCACCTTGCTACAACCTCCTTTCAGGTAGTTGTAGAGGACGATGAGGTCTCCCCTCAGCCTCATTTTCTCCAGGCTAAACAACCCCAGGTCCCTCAGCTGCTCCTCATAAGACCTGTCCTCCAGACCCTTCACCAGCTTCGTTGCTCTTCTTTGTATGCACTCCAGCACTCAATGTTTTTCTTGTAGTGAGGGGCCCAAAACTGAACACACTATTCAAGATGCAGCCTCACCAGTGCCAAGTACAGGGGGACAATCACTTTTCTAGTCCTGCTGGCCACACTATTTCTGATACAAGCCAGGATGTCATTGGTCGCCTTGGCCACCTGGGCACACTGCTGGCTAATATTCAGCCAGCTGTTGACCACTACCCCCAGGTCCTTTTCCACCAGGAAAAGATCAGGTCTGACAATTTCTAGCAGATGTGATCTAGAGACAGCTGATTAAAGGTCCAGCATGCCTACCAGATCACTAAACCCTGTTGGCCTGACTTGTCATACAAGGTCTGTGAGAGAAGAACAGGCTGGACTGGTAAATGGCTTGGGTAAGGGGGATTCGCTCTTTTGGAGAGGCTTCTCAAACTCATAAACACTCACCAGTCCTGTACTCCCACTCAATTCCTCCATATGTTTCAAATACCTCAGGTTAGAGTATTCGAGCATTTGCCATCACAGGGTCCTGCTGGCAGCTAGTAATCACCGTGTGCAGAGCTCCTACTGTCATCAAAATCACTGCTCAGCCTGGCACTGACACTGGGACTCACACTGGCAGGTATTGAGTAATTTATGCCTGTTTTTCTGTAGTCTTTGCAGAGCTCTTAGCTATTTTGCCCCTCTGCAACTGATACCCTGGGTACTACAGCACACTGGGGTCACTTCCAGCTGCACTGGAGTGGGGGATCTCACGCAATGTGAAGAAGGCCAGGCCTTGGTGAAGCCCTTGCCACGGACATGCTGCAGAGCCCTGTGGCTCCTCCCTAGGGCCCTCCTGCACCAGGAGCAGCTGGTGAGCAGATCACGGATGAGAGCAATCAGCGTACCATATGAGGTTACAGAGCAGGAGAGTGTCTGCTTTGCTGCACCACAAATGCTAAATGCCAGGATGACTTTTGTGGGGAGGAGGGAGTATATACTTAAGGTGGTGCTAGCTGAGGACGTCTCCAGCACAACGTGTATGATTTAACACAGACTTTCCTTGCACCAAATTCTTTAATCAGAGGTGCTCATCATCTCTGAAAATTAAACCCTGAGCGGCACTACAAGTGTCAGCCTCTCCCTTGTTATGAGTGGTAACTCTTCTGGATCTTCCATCTGGTCCAATGGGGGTTGGACGAGGTGACCTTTAAAGATTGCTTCCGACCCAAATTATTCTATGATTCCTAGCAAAATGACATGGAGATAGAACACCAGCTATGTCACAATAAGGTATTTTACCAAAAAGGTGAGTTTCCATTTTAAAACACTTATGTACAAACTCTCCCTCTGTAGAATAAAACATATTATTGCTGCAGTAAACAGATTTGCGCACTGCTTATATAAGTCCCCTGTATTTGTACTGAATGCCTTTTAACCCTTGGTGTGTTTACCCTCAGAACATCCCCACAAAGTAATGAATGCTGTGATACTTATGTTGACTGGGGGTGATATGAGGCTTAGGGAGTAGAAATGAGGTACCAAAGTTGGTCATCTGGTAGCTTTCTGCTGCCAAAAGATCATCTCCCCCCTTCCCTTGTGCTGGCACTGGCACTTATCTCACCCTGATGAGTGCAGGTGGTTCTGCTCTCCAAACTGGTGGAAACCTATTCTTCCTGCTTGCTGATTAATTATCTGCCAATGTAGAGGGTTCAAAAAATAGCCAGGATGAGGGCAAGAGAGGTGGTGGCATCTTGAAGCAAAACTTGTGCATGAAGTGGGGCTATTTCTATTACAAAATGAAGTTCTTTACTTAATAAGAGATCATTATTTTCTAAAGCAGACCTTTTCTGACTAATACTGCCACTTGTTGAAAAGCAAAAAGAAAGCATCTGTGTTGTAAAACTTCACCTTAAGTGCCTTAACTCAAGTTACAGCAGGGCACCAGCAGCTGAATAGACTGAATTTTAGACTGAATTCAAGTCCTCAAGGGTGAGTATGGCACCATACCTATGGGTTCATCCTTCCTCCCTCTCCTAAGCTTTTGTTCTGTTTTGTTCTGAGTTCCATAAAAGGAAACTACAGGAAGAGAGAATTTTCTTGACTTGATTATAGTGCCATTAAATACACACACTCACAAACATGCTCCATTTCTTCTACAGTAATGACTCATCAAATGTTACAGTAGAAAATAGTTATGTATCACAGAGGGCTGCTATGGAAAGTAGGAAAGAATGTGATTGTGCAATTAAAGTCTGTGTATTAAAGCACTTGAGATAGAGAGCTAAGCTAAGATTACATATAAAACATTAATTTATTAATTTCCTGACTGTAATTCTTTGACCATCCAAGTAGACGGTTTGCATTAACACAGGGTGAGTGGGTTTTTCCTCATGTAAAATAGCAAGTTGCAAGTTGTTCCTAATAACTTATTAACGTACCCTTAGCCAGATTCATTAATTTCAGTCTTGGCTTTCCCTAGGGTATGATTATTACTACATAGATCACATTTTAATCTAATCAAATGTTCTGTACATTAAAAAATGGACATTTACAAATAATAAAAGTTATGGGTTTGAGTCAGGTTGAAAGCTACTTATCCAAAGTTTCACATTTGGGTGAGATTTCCATATTTCAGGAAGGAGGGAGTCTGGTTTGAGTCTAGCTGTTAGGAAATAAACACCCTCATATGTTATCTTTAGTAACTAATAATCAGATATTTCTGCTATAAGAGAGGCTTCTTTCTTACTACAAGAAAAATGTTGTCTGAAGTAGAATTTTTCTTAGCAATATTGCCATTTGTTAAAAAGCAGAACAAAAATATTTAAGTGATTTTAAATGAATCTCACATTTACCTAAAGAAAAACTTCAGCTCAACCATCTGCAGGAAAAGACCATTATAATTCAAGTTTCTATAAACATGCTGTGATGACAGGATTTTTAATACTGCACCTGAAGGAAAAAGATAGTGTACAAATGTAATGCACCTGCTGGCTTGGGTGTTTATATGATCAGCTAAGCAGGAGCTCTTAATACTTCCCAGCAGATCTCTGCCAGTGGGCCTGCTATAAATCCCTCCACAGCCAGACAAGTTGGCCTTTATTTTTTCACATTGCTCTGGGCATCTCACATGACATTCCCAAATAAGGAATTGTACTACAAGCCTGCTCTGATTGCTAGTAATGACTTAACTGCAGAGGAATTATAACAGTATGAATAACAGTGGTTTGCACTGTGAATGCCTAAGCTACTCCAAAAATGCCAGAGCAACCAATATAATATGCTTCTCACTCATAACTTTGAAATGGAAGAGAAAGTCAGGGCACTTTACAACTGCTGTTAATCTGTAAACACTGATTGTTCATTCAACAGCAGGAAGCAAAAACAAATGGAAAGCAAATAATAGTAATAGCTATTACTGGGTATTATGGAAGCAAAATTATGCAAATCATTAAATTAAAAATATAGGAAGGGAAATAAAATCCCCCCTTGTTTAAGAAGGAGAATTTGAATGAACATTTTGTCAGCAAAAGGTTTCTGTGTGTGAATGTCTTATTAAACAGCATTAGATTTCTGACTCTTAGCTAGAAATAAACCAACACTGTTTGTATATGAATTAGACTGCAAACTCCCTGGGGACAGAATCTTCTTAAGTGTCTTGCCTTACAGCTTGTTTAAACTGGCCTGTAAGTTTGGGCGTTACTTGTAAACTGTTGGTAGAGAGTAGATACAGAATATCTATCTAATAGGTATCTAATAAAATATATCAATAGAAAGACTACAGGTTTGAAATACTTCAAAAGGCAACAATCAGATTAAAAAAACCACACAGGTATCTTCAGTAAATCTATTGGATTAGGTATTGGGCAGGGGGGTCACAAATGGGCACTGACTCTCAGTGTTTGTTAATGTAAAAAGCTGCAAATTGCTAAAGGAGGGGAAAGTAAGACTAAAAAGCAAGCTGCAAATCAAGCACAGGGAAGTAAGGAAAGCCTGGGCTTAAGCTCAGCAATTCACAACTAATTTCAGCCACTCTCCAGGCATGATTTAAGCAAATTCTTTGGAAGGATTTCACCTTGCAATTGCTACTGTGCTACTAATGAATAAAGCAGTTTTCCTAGCTGTGGCTGGTGCTGCCTGGCAGCACTGGAGGAATGAGAAGCTGGTGCCTAGAAAGGCTGTTTAATAATATGGACTGAGGGGAGAGAGTGGGGTTGTTAGAAAGACTCCGTAGCAGTCTGAGGGAGTTTAGAGCTTGTTGTAGCAGTACTTGCTCTGAGCCCCCTGCTGGGTGGGAATTGTGATGGGCTTTGCTAGACTCTGCCTCAAAAACGGATCCCTGAAGGATGAACTTGACCTTCTTGGCAGGCGACCCTGTGCAGGATCCTGCAGGGTACTAGTACTGTTTCTCTGCAGCATAGTGCAGGGGTGCATCACCTGACAAGTGAGCTGGTGTGCTTGGGTGGGCAGGACCGGGCCTGAGAAGCAATAAGTCTGTCACTGCAAGGCTAATGTATGCTCAGGAAAGTTTCAGTGATGCTTCTTCTGTGGGTAGCTTGTGATGTTGCGGCACCCTGAACAGCCCTGGTGGTGCCTACCATGCCACCATGGAGCACACTTTAGGGCATACCCTTGCCACAGACAGCTTTGGTATTTGGAACTACAGTGAAAGACCAAAAGAATTCCTCCTTCCGCGCTATAAAACCTGCATTCCTTCCTTTGGGCAAAGCAGACTGGATTTCTCCTTGTCTGAATTCTCTGACTTAGCTGTGCGATTTGCCAAAAAGTCTGCCTCCCTGGAAAAGAGCAGTTACCACTAATTGTTTTGCCTGAGAATCACTCTTTTGAGTTGTCAACCAAAGCTGCCTTCTGGCAGCTGCCCAGGTTGCCATAGTTCTAGACAAAATGAAAATGTTATTCAGCAAGGCATCTGCATCAAAGGGAGAAGCGATGGAAATATCAGTCAGCAAAACTTGTGATGTTCTGCCTAGGAGGAGCTGCGTCTCAGTACTTTGCACCATTGCAAGAATGGTGCTTGCAAAGAGGATGAAACTATGAGAGCTGGCCGTGGATTCATAATTCCATATAAGGAAGAATTCCATTTTTCAGATTTCATTTTCCTCAAGATAAAGTGTGCCTTGGGCTAGAGACACTGTTTTCTCATCTACTTGTCTACCTGAGCAGAAACATAAGGGAAGAAAGATCAATGCTTCATGATTTATGCATTAGCCTTCAAGAAATTTTTTCTCTGAGATCTTATCAAATCCACTAAAACAAAGTTTACTGTTATGAAGGGAAAAAAACCCACCATGCTTACAAATCTGGGATGCTGTCTTCTCTGGGGTGACAGTGTGCCCCACTACTCAGTACATTTGGACTGTAACAGTAGGAAAATACCCTAAGAACCAGATGTCCTGGTCTATCTTCTGATCTTGAATAGGAAAGGACTCCTTTATCCTTCAGGGCAGTTTGAGTTAACAGAAACTTGTGCTCTTGCTCTCTCTTTGGTTTGAGAAGAGATGGCTTTTTTCTTCCATCCCTGTGGTTTTGAAGCAATAGTGAGGCACTATGCACAAGGCACTTGTGAACTAAGAGGGGAAAGACAGAATTTAGGAAACTGCAAAAAAAAAAATGGTGGCTAAAATTACAGTTCTGCATGGGGAGACATCTCTGTTGGCACTGTCTATGAGGACTCAGCCTATGGCAAATGGAGATGATATTGCAAATCTTTCTGTGTAATGTCCAGACCTGCACCATGAGAAAAATCTTGCTCACTGGTGACGGATTGCAGTCTCACAAGTATGAAGAAATATCCTGTTTTATGTATGTGTGGCTTTTAAAATGTATATATTTACATATATATCTCTCTGTGTAAGTAAATCCCGATTTTACTGTGGGACCTCTCTAAATTAACTTTTGCCCGTTTAGGTATATCAGGCCCTATTTAAATGAAAATTGGTTTTGATAGCTGTGTTCAAATACTGTATGGAATCATCATTAAACCAGTAACCTTTGTGTAAGAATTCAGTAATAGAATTCTCTAATGTATGGAAACTCCAAATATATCAGCTTGGGCCTTGAATTCAGAAATGGCTGATGCCTGGGATATAGGATTTTTAAAAATTTCCAATTAATTGCTAATAATTTTAAAAAAGGTTTGCTGTGATATGGTAGGATATTTAGTAATTTGATATTTTTTCCTGTAAGTAAAGAAAATGACTGAAAAAAAATGGCTGAAATGATGGAAATATTTTCAACATTAAAAAGTCATTTAGAAATGAGAAGCAGAGGTTGAATTTAAATTAAAAAATATTTTTTTTTAACCACAGGGGAAGATCAACTGACTCTCTTATTTTCCTCTATGGTGATCCAGTTTCTAATGGCTCACATGCAAAACATTTTTCCAAGTATTTTTACTCTTAGGAAAAATGATGAGTGATATAGTGTAGGTTGACTCTTGATACAACTGGTCATAATCAGAAGAGAGAGGGACAAGCTGACCTTGCCTCTGACTCCTATTCAATTCTCCTACAGCATATACATGGCCACATTTCTGAGGTTTTTTGCAAAGCAGACTTGGTGGTTTTAGTCACCAGTTTAACGCTTTGGATTAAGGGAATCTAGGCACCTGTGTTAAAAGTCACAAACAAAGGTTAATTTATAGGGGTGTGAGAAAGAGAACTGAGAGCTCCTGGTGAAGTCAAGCAAAGGAATGCAGTCCTTGTGCTTACTGAGAGAGGTGGTTGTGTCCTACTGTGTAGGAGAGCAGTGTGTGTCCCAGATGTGCCCCATGGCGGGGATGTTCCTCAAATGGCAGTGCTGAGTGACCCTAGAAAAACATGAACATGACACCAGGCTTCTTCCTGACTTGGCTGGATCTAACTTAGAGGTGAGCTCGGATCACTCAAGGTCTTGACCAGGTGGGTTGTGAATATCTGCAGTGTTGGAAATCCTTCCACATTTCTTAGCAACCTGTTCCTGTGTTTCATCAACCTTGTTGACTTCAGCCAGTGTCTAGGTCTGTATGTGAGAACACAAAGAAATCATGAAGATGGGGGTGTGAGGCAGTGGGTGTTTTTTGTACATTGACTTTTTTAAGAAGTTCAGGTTTGATACTTATTATTTTGATGACTTCTTGTTTCTTACATCTTAGTTATGCTATCTCCCAAATATGAATTAATTAACAATTGACCTTGTCCCTCACAAATGTATTTTATTACAGCTTTAGCCCTGGGCTGGACTGTCTCTTATGCTCTGGCCTATCATTTGAATCACGCAGAGATATCTCTGAATTTTTGACTAGAGGACAGACTGTATAGTAATATGATGATGTGTACTTGAATGCTTGCATGAATAGGTAAGCCTTTTCACATGCAGTTCCTAGGGTCCAAGACAGCTCCACTGTGACTTTGCAAGCTATCAAGATAACGTGATATAAATACTTTTGATCATATCAAGTTATACAAAAAACCCGAATTTAAAAAAACATAATTGTACTATCCTGTCAGTTTCTTTTTGTGCATCACTCTCACTACTGTGATAAGCATTTCTGTCTATCTGTGGAATCTTACTGATTGTTTTATTTTAACAATAGCAATTGTGTGGAGTGCAGTCACAGATAATTTGCATTTGAGTTTTTCAATGTGCATTCTTCAGAGTCCCAGGGCAATAGTGGGATGCAAAGTCTTGTTAGACTATTGGCTTTATTATCCAGCCCATGATTCACAGGGAAATGTTGTAATGACCTCTTGCACCAGCAACTAATTCCTTTAAAAGATGAAAGTTATTTCTTCTCCTGGCACAGATATCAGAATCTGCCTTCAAAGAATGATATGGCATTAATAGTACAAGCTGCCCAACACTTCTAAAGGAGTAAAAACAGCAAGACCATTTTTTTTTTCAAGTGTATACACAAGCCAGCTGTACTTTTTTTTTTTTTATCCTGTGCTTCAGAGGCAGAACTGTTTCCTCCTGCTACTCAGACACAGCACATGTTAGCAATAAGTGAATCATATTTAAGATGGAGAAGAAAAACAACTCTGACCAAGAGATTGACCCAACTCCCAAATCAAAATTAACCTATAAAACTTGGATTCATTCAGACAACCTTTCACAACTATGCTGGCTGCTCTCAGTACAAAAGTGCACAGGTTCTTACTCCAATCTGGAGTGTGTACCCTAAATGACCACCTAAATAAAGAGGTCCAGTTTTTGCTGCCATGAGCATTCATGTCATTTATCTCTTTTCTGAATTACACTACTGTGATTTCTTGTCCTGGCTGCTTTTGATAAATACCTGCTCCAGAACATCACTTTCCTTGTGTTTAACTTTTTTCAAATTTATGGTCAAAATTAAGTGATGATCTACTAAAGCTCACTGGGTGATGTAGTCCCTTAAATTAGTCTTCTATTTCCCTGGAGTTTTTACTTCATCAGGATAGACAATAATCATTTCATCTTAGCAGGCCTAGTGAATCACTCTCTTCTACAGGTTTTCTGATTCTAATGCTAGTGGTCTGAGTGGTTTAGAGTCATGTTTTGTTTTGGATGAATTTACTCATGGTTCAGGTGTATTATATCTCCAGTGAAGAGCTTACCACTGCTTTGTATTTTCCTGTGCAAAATGTAGCCTGGTATGTCATGTTTGTCCTTTCACAGTGATACATCACTGGTGGATTCACCATTCTGTAGGGCAACTGTATCTTCCTTCTTGGTCTATTTTGATACACGATCACAGATTTGTAGGTAATACTCTTATCAAATGCTAAGTGAATGATCTTCAGTTTAATATTCTATTTCACTTACTTCAGTCCTCAAGCTTCTCCAGACTTCTTTGCGTGATGTTTCAATCCCTTTCAATCTGCCAATGAGTAACAGTTTCATCCGTACCACTTATTCAGTATATTGTTGCATTTTTGTGCCACCACCTTTAATTAAATATTTAGCACCCATGGTTGTGAAGTTTCACTCATAACTTTCCTTCATGTCAATAGTTTCCCTGTCAGCAAATGCTATTCTCATTTTTCCCTTAGCCAGTTCTTCACCTGCTTTACAATTTTCTTCTTTTAACAAATGGTAGGGATAATAAATACATTTTTTGCTTGTTAGACCAGATCAAATTGGCTAAGCATATTCTGCATTAAAGCAACTCCTTTGCTGGTAAATATTCTATCTTAATAAAAAAGAAGTTGCTTATCTAAGATATCTTCAGTGAACACATGCTGCGTTTTCTCCCTTTTTTCCTGTTTAAGTCTGTTTCTAATTACCTCCTCCAAAACTTGTTCATAGCTCTTGGATATTACTGAATGCAGATTTATGGGTATCTCTTCTCTCCTTTTTATGTATAGGTATTATAGGTCATTGCTATTCTTCAGCTACCTTAGTTTGACATCTTTTAAAGCAAAAAAAAACCCCAAACAACCCTCAAACCCTTCTTGAGGTTTTGACCTGTTATTTCAAGTATAGAATCTGTCAGCATTTTAGGAACAAAAAGACCCAACTCTTCTGATTTGAATGCATTGGGTGTAAGTTTTTGGCAATGTGCTTCTATATTACATGTAATGACTTCTCATCTTGTTAGCTATTTATCCTCCATTCTGCATTCAAAATTATTGAAAATGGAGGCAAAATATTAATCTAGACTTAGAATTTGTGTGGATTAATTTTTATCTTAAATTCACCCCTTCTACTACATGATAAATTAACATCTATTCTTTTACATTTTTTTCTGCAGTGTATGCCTACTGAACCATTTGTTATTTCTATTAATTTGCTTCATAAATTCTAACACCACCTCTAGCAATGCTTGTGTTGTTCCAATGCTTGATGACCAATAACATGAAGCTCTCCCTAGTGATTAGTGCCTTTGCCAGTTCTTGCAACTATATCCTTATTTCTTCTGTCTTAACCCTTTTCTGTTTTTGGAGGTAAGTGTGTTTGGTTCTATATTATCTTCATATGAGGATGTGGCAACATCACTGATCCCCTACTTCAGGGTGTACTTGGTTAATTTCCAATTTAGATGTTTGATTTTTAAGTCCAGGTGAATTCTAGATTTGCCTTTTTGAATTCAAAAGCTTGATTTGCAAGTCTATGTTATAAACTTGTGGTAGTTCTATTCAGAACCATTTTTATGAAGAGTTTTTCCTCTAAGGTCCATGCTACCTCTCAAAATTGTGTCTAAAACAGCATTGTCTTAACCTAAAACATTGTTGCCTCAGTGAATGTCCAAAGATAACTTTCTATTATGCTCAAGTGCTTCTGAGTATTTTATTACTTACATTCGCTCTCCATTATACACAGAGGAAGTTAATCTTTTAATAACAGAATTTTAATGATTGTGTCTGAAGTTATTTATTCATACCCATCTCTAATTTCAGGGGAAGTTTGTAACAGACCCTTACCTGTACTGTCTTAGACATCTAATGTATTTCTGACCTAGCATAAGGGTTCCATACTTTTGTGATTGCTTGTTCCCAGAATGCCTTAGTGAGGCAAAATAACATTGCTAAAACTGTTCTGTATCTGCAGATTTAATTAGATGCTCATACGGGGAGAGGTAAGGAAAAGTGACAATCTTTCTTCATAAACCATGTATTCTGTACCTGTAATAACTGACAGACCTCTTCTTTATGATACCTCCATTATTTCTTATAGTATGATGCTGAAAACTACATATTCCAACATGGGCTTTACCACTTCAGGATAAAATGGAAGGATTACTGTACAAGGCTAATAGGCTTCCTGTTTACATATCCCAGGAGGTTTTTTTGTTTGTTTTGGTTTTAGGGGTGGTTTGTTTTGTTTTATCAGGTAATCTGCTTTAATCCCAGGGCATCTTCAGCAAAGTTGCTTCCTGACCAGTTTCTCCATCCTGTCTTGTGCACTGGTTTATCCTTGCTCAAATACAAAACCCTGCACTTGTCACTTGAAGGAATTTTTGCGCTGTGTTGTGTCTCGAAGGTTTTGGTTTTTTTCCTCAGACTGCCTTCTGCAGTTTGCATAATCCTTCTTAGTGTTACTTGCATTTTTTTTGCATTTGAAGACCTTGCCAGCCTGGTCTGTTTTCCAAACTAAGGGCACTGTCCCTCCTTGTCCAGGTCTCTATAGAAAACTTGTAACAGTACCAAATCCAAAACAGTTCCCTGCACAACCCTCCCTCTTTCCCTTCCATGTAGAAAATAAATCACTGATAACTCAAGTGACCTTTTTTTTTTTTTTTTTAAATGTGCATATATATAAACATATACACAATTTGGAACCTGCCACATAGCCCTCTTTCCTAATAAGAATGTGACTCAGGACACCATCATATCTTACTAACATCAAGATACAAAGTTTACTTCTCTCTTAGACCCAAGGCTTGTTACCCATTCTGAGAGGGAAATTAGATGGAATTGTTATGGTTTATTCCTTACTGATCCAAGGAACACCTGCAGAAAGGTCACTAATGAACATGGCAACCAGGAGAACTTCAGATGAGGCCCTCACTCCTCTGCTGAACACAGGCTAATTTATAGCCTCTCTGCTGTTGTGGAGTACTAAAATTGTATGCTTTTAAAGTTAATGGCAAAGCAAAACAATTTACCTTTTAGTACTCAGTTCTAATAGAAGTGAAGAAAATCTTAAAAAGACACATTTTCATTCTGGTTTTGGAAAAAAAAAAAAAAGTTAACGTTTCATGACCTTCTCTTTGGAACTGAATCAAGCCTACTGGTGTCCTTAGGAGACCAAAGCAATATAGTATGAGGCTGAGCTCTCACCTTCCTAAGGATCCTCAGCAGATCCATGAAAGGGAAAAACTCAAGATTCTTACATTCACAGAAGTGATGGATTTGTCTTTGGTTAGGATCAAAGGCCCATGCTGTAAGCAATCAGTAAATGGCAAACACATCTTTGTGCATTGGTCCGTAACTGCGAATCTGGCACTTCCAATGCTTCATAGCAGCACTCATCGAAGTAGTGCTAATGAGAGAATTAAATCCATGTGATTAGAAGCAAAGTACAAATGATGTAATAAAATGCTGGTGAGCATCTGATGACCCGAAGATGGGGGTGGGCTGGACTAGGGAAGAAAGCAGTCACATCTTGTGGTCAGGATGTGAGACTTGCCACCATCTCTGGCTTCCCTACCTCTGCATTTTTTTGCTCTCACACATGCTCAGCACTGAGTTTTCTCTCTGGCTGTGAAACATTCACAGAGCAGAGGAATGGGGAAGATGTCTGGATGCTCCTGCCTTTGCAACCTTGCCACACCTAATTCCTCTGCCCATGTATGTGTATATGAAGATCTTGACCGAGCAGGTCTTTTCTCCTGATCCCGTTATGAAGTGTGAATGTTGAATGAGATAAAGTCTGATTTCAGGGCTGTTGTGCCCACCACTACCTTGGTGTTGTTAAAACTGCATTTTGCCTACTGATTTTCTGTTGTTTTATGGAGAAAACTGACTTTCTACAGTCACTTACATTGGTGTGGTCTCTAACATTGCGTGTCATCTTATAGCCATTCTGCAATGACAGATATGACTGTTCATTTAACAGGCTAGTGGAGGACTCAGCAAGTTTGGGAAATCACACTAGAAAAAAAAACCCAGATCAGCCAGAAAATTTCTTAGGTCTTCCCAACAAAATCTTATGTTTCTGCAAAAAATGCTGCTTTTTTTTTTTTTCTTCCCCACCCCCAAAAGTGGGTGGAAGGTTTGAGAAAATGTAGTACAGACTAATTTTCCATTGTGCTTAGCACTGTCATTTGCCTTGGGTGAAAGTTCCTGATTACTAAGACACCACCATCTAAGTTTCCTACTAGCAGAGTGCATGTGAATCTGCAGCAGAGCTCTGTCACAGGCTGTCTGTGGCATGGCTTAATCTGCTATCGTAGAAGCTTGACACTTGTCAAGATTTTTGGCTTCCTAAAATGCTCACTGCATGTTGGGGGTAGCTATTTTCTGTGCTGCATATAACAAAAGGGAACTTGTTTACTTCATGCCTCTTCTCCAGATGTAACTGTGGTAGTTGTGCTTCTAGAAACAAAAAATTATCACTTAAACATCTAAATAAGTAATGGTATTAGGCATTCCTGCCCCAGGCTGTCCATTTACATGAATTACCAATTTATGAAAAACAGTTTTCTGGGTATTTTTTTCTCAACGTTTGTATTTTGGCCAAATTTGAATTTCTCTAAATTTATTTTGTGTTCTACTGAAGCAAAATTAAGTGAATACTGACTTGAATAGTTCCTACAAAGTCAGAAAACTTTGATTCATTTTAATTAATGGCTGTTGCCTAACGAATATGTAATTCCCGAGAGCTGGTTCTTTTTTCCTGTGCACAGTGGTTGTGAAAGAAAAGGAAAATATACTGAGTGACAAATAGAGTTTGAAATAATTAAAAGAGGATGAACAAAGTACCAATTCTAGGAAATATGGGCAGAGGCTGATTTTTTTTTTTTTTTCATTACTCATTCTTTTTATTTTTAACTCAAATTAGGGACCAACTTTTTCTGTATAAAATCTAGTATTGTGGTCTGGGCTCTCTTGTTGTCGCAATATGGATAAATGTGAAAGTACTAATGAGATTTCTCAGTAAAAATACTTGGTATTGCAATGTTCCAGTTACAAAGGGTGAATGTCAGTGATGGATGGTTTTCAGTTGGTTCAGTGATTTTATTTTATTTTATTTTTTGCCACTGGACTCCTTTAAATTGTTGCGTTTTGGATAAATTCAGTATTGCAAAATACTTTCTATAAAATGAAGCTGAAATGAAGTTGGAATAAAAATGAAATTGGACTCTGGATATTAATTACAGTGCTGGAATGCTGTTGCGGATTGGATTTCCTTAAAAATGGACTGTGTTTATAAGTGCGTGTATTAATCAAGCATAGACTTTAGATCCAAAAAACAAGTATTTAGGGAGAGACTTTTCTATTTTTCAGTAACCCATGTGTAATCCAGACCTTATCACCTTTACTTACCATAACGCTTGTGCTCCCCAGCTCATAATGGGTCTATTAATTAGTGGAAGCAGTTCCTGTCCCTGCACTACAACTTGACACGAAGAGACCACTGAAGCTTTAGTTAACTTTTCCTGCCACCTCGTGGACAACCCTTATAAATAGCTTTTCCCACTCTATAGTTACAAAACCTGAGAAGTACTGATATCACACGTATCAGCCATTGATTTGTGAAATTATCTTAACCTCCCTGATGGCAACTTTTCAACATATAGTAATAATTAGGATGCCAGAAATTAATTTTCTTCCCCAGGAAGCTTCTCTGAAACCCCAGAGTGAATCACCAAGAAGTAAAATGAAATGTTTTAATTCAAATGACAGTAAAATCCCTCAGTCCTAAATCCTCAGTAAAATCCCTTTCAAGTCCTAAATAGTAAATTACCTAGCTGAAATGGTGTTACTTTTCAATGATACCAGAGTAAGACAACAGTAACATAGATTCTGAACAGCCTTTGTAATAAAAATATTAAATGTACGGATGCTTAGATTTTGAAATGCATCATGGGACATCCTTGTCCTAACATTAAGCATAGCTGTTTTTAATGGCTAAGTTTTATGGTAAATTGCCCTAAAGTAAACAGAAAATGCTGTGGAGGGGTGAATGGCAGTGTGGATTTAATGGCAGTCATTACAGACCTACCCTTGCAGTTTGTGCCACTCATGTGCAATTAGATGCAGAGATGCTTTCTGTTCTAAATATGACCACCATGTTTGAATGCTGGCTTCTGAAGCAGCATTCAAGAAGAATGTTTGTGGTATTCTGTCAGTGGTAAAAAGCAACTTAATTTCCCTCCTAAGCATCCTGAGTGGCTGTAGACACTCCTGCTGACATTATTTGCCCCTGACATCATCAGAAATGCTCTATGTTCTGAAGTCACGACAGTAAATAAATAAGCACTATACCACATGTCTTCTGAATGCATTCATCTTATTGTTGTTTTGGATCTAATTAATTAATCTCTTTAGATTACTATATATATTTTATTTTAAAACATAAAATTCCTGATCATGATGGTTTAGTTTGATTGAATTCTCTTGGGGGGTGTGTGTCTAGTGCTATTATATTCCAGAAAGAAAGTGTATCTGTTCATACCTGCCAAAGGTTTTTCATATTTGCCAGTATGTTGCCATGTAGTTTAAAAATCATACTTTCTAGTACTTGCCTTCCACTAACTAGTGAAATGATAACAGTGGCTTCCTTATCATCTTCTAGAATATTTCCCTGTCATGGATAATCTTAATTTTCATTGGTTATGGCATTGCCTTTTGTGGAAGACTCAATTAACGGAAACTGAGACGGAAGCACTCAAAGGAACCAATATAATTGTATTTTATCTCCTGTATAACTCAGGCCATAACATCTTATCTTGTAATTCCTTCATCAAGCTTGTAATTTATATTTGAACTGTACTCTATCTTGGAGAAAAATTGCCAGACATGACTGTGTAGGTTTCCTTGGTCCTGTGTCCCAGTGATTGATTAGCTTTGCTTCAGAGTTACTAATAGAGCAGTTAACTTAATTTTAGGTCAATGTATCTACTGCTGACGTGGAAATGGAATGGTAGAAACTGAGCTACATAGAAATGGTAGATTTGCCTCCTAAAATTGCTGCTCTTGGAGGAATTAAGTACTAAGTCAACTCAGATTAAACTTAGAAAACAGTTCAATGATACAGAAAAGGTAGAAATTATCTTTATAAGATATTGCCAAAAGGAAATGTTGCAACTCTTCTTCTCAAAGATTTTTAAAGAGCTAGAACAAACCTGTGTCTGGTTTTGAATTATTTTTATAACAATTTTAATTTCTCTTTCAGTAAGCAGAGGAGGAAAATAACCTGTTTTTCATATATTCCTCTTTAGGGATGTGACTTCACATTTTTCCAGTTTCGGTAGCATGTAACAGTTGTACATGCGGAACAACAGTCACCTGTATGATCAGCTAACTGGGAGGTATTTTGCAGTTTCAGAAATACTACTTCAGGTAACGTTCCACTTCTTATGCCTCAATGGATTGGTTAACAAGCTTTGATGTCAAGGACTCTGTTAAAAGACAGAGTTTGGCCCATAGTTTTATAGATGATGTAATGAAAATACACTTGGTGAAACACATGTGAGGGGATGTGTTAAAGAGAAACTACCCTCTTTATAAAGCACTTCTAAAAGAAAAACAATCTGAAAACAGAAGTATCAAGACTGCTTTCCTCATCAGGAGACAGAGATGGGTAGTGTGGCAGAAAAAAAGGCATAGAAAAACTACCAGCTGTCACAAAATCATGAAGTCTAACTGAGCTGAAAACCAATCTCAAATCTTGATTTCTGGCTGGATGGTTCAGCATCAGAACCTTCCTATCTGTCATGAGAAAGCTCAAATTACAGTATTATAGCATGTACCTTGGCACAATATTCTTTAATGAGCTTTTCTTCATGAACCAAGACAAGAGAAAAGGTCCTTTTCTGGCCTTGATAGGGCTTTTAGTTGTAAGTGCACTGCTGATAAATCTTCAGTTCTGTAATTCAAAATTTGAATTGTAGATTCAAAATCTGTAATTCTCTCTACATGGATACACTGAGGTTAAGAGTTGTAATATCATTGCAAGGGATTAATACCAAATGAATCTGAGGACTTAACAGTATGTTGGAATCAAGCAAGTTCTTAGGAGCCCTTGTCAGACTGGAGAGTTACTGGAGGCAAAACTACCTGAGGGGCTGAGAGGTACCTTGAATGCTTTGCACTTCTTTTTAAAGATGTGTTTTTTCTCTGTAAGATATAGCAATTGTATTTCTGTGATAAACTTGTTACATCATGCAGAAGACTTCGTTATGGTCTCTATTTATTTTAAACTTTTTATAGTAGTAATGCAGAAATAAATAGACCAGACATTTGAAACATGCTAGGTTACTGGACATTTTTGGGTGACAAAAACTTGGGGCAAGAAGGAAATAAACTAAAGGAGTCCTCAGTTTGAGGGTCACTAATTTTTTTTTTTTATGGAGCAAAAGTCACTTTTCCCTTTGCTAAAAATAATTTTTGCTGGCTCCCTGCCAACCTGCAGGGATGTGATGTGAAAATGGCATACATCACCACTATGCCTGGCTCTCCCTCTGAGTCTGCAGTCTGAATACCTGCAAACTGCATGCTTAAAACTTAAGTTATTGAGCTACATTTAAGGAATCTGGATTTGAGAACTGATTCCCATTTCCACTGAGGCCAGCATCATTAGTCACTTCCATCTTCCAGAATTTAAGTTTTCTCACCTCAGATGAAATATATTGCTTTGGTGGTTTACATCCGAAAAGCCTGCAGGCGCATCGCTCAAGTGTCGTGAGAGAGTATGTGCACTCTTTCAGCATGTGGCATAATGCCATAGTGTTTGTGGCATTATTCTGTCACTACATAAAATTTGTATTAGTCAGTAAAGAGGGAAACAGGGAAAATGTTATGTGTAGTTGAGTATTTCAAATATTTTATCAGACAGGTTTAGAAGATTTGTCTCCTAGCAAAAGCCACTTGATATTAATGTTATAATATGAGAAGTGAGATTTGCAGCTCTTCATTTACATTGAAAGTATACAAACCAAGATGTATTTCTTTAAAAACACTGATACGTGAATTGAAAAAAGCACTTAATGTTCAAATGAGACAGCATTCCAAATTAAGGCTTACCTTGTGAATACTAGGTTGCTATCTACAGTTGCTTAAAGCATTTTTTTTTTAAAAAAATTACTGCAGATTTCCATTTAAAGGTATGTCTACGTCTGCTTCATTCTGTTTTGCGATATACTTGTAACATTCTGTGTGTGTCACTAGGAAGAAAATACATGGAAATCTTTCCATAGTTCATCAAACAGTATATTTGCACACCTCCTGTGCTAATATGATATGTTGTATCATATCAAAGCATATCGCTTTGTTTAGAATAATTTTAAAGGAGTTTATGTATGGATTGGTGCTGTCAGTCAGTTAGAGGTTGGGGTTTTTTTGTTGTTAATACAGCTAAACCAGTGCAATGTCAAAGGGAGATTTAATTATACTAGTCTAGAAATGCCTTATATCACTGTTGTTACTGCCTTCCTGTAGGAGGACAAAGATGTACTGAAAGAGAGATACCTTCATATGAGGATAACAACATTATAGGGTCTGTATTGCTTTAGTGTAGTTAAAATTGTATAAATTTCGTGGAAGAATAAGCTTTAAGGTATCTTGGCTGTCAAACCCCACTGCATGCAGGTGAAATACCCAAATCTCTTACATTCCTTAGTATACCTTTGCCTAAAGATCATTAGAAGAGTAGCTACAATAAAGCTGAACGTTTTCTTCACGAAGAGGATCAATGGAGAGGAAAGAGAAAAAGCATCTCAGCTGAAAGAGTACAAGCTCAAACCACATTACACCTTTCCTCCCTCTGTATCAGTAAGCATACAAACTCCTGTTGAGGAGACAGCTTGAAAAGAAGCCCTATTGCTCTGGGAAGCTTTTAGGAAGTGCACGTATGGGTGCACAAAAATTCCCCCTTCAGAAGAATCCCTTGATAAATATAGAAGGAAAAGACTCATGAAAGCCAGAAGTAATAAGTGAATGTCTATAATTTTTAACATACTGGCTATATTTTACTGCTGCTTTTCCAGAAGTCATCGGGAGCAGGTGTTGACAAACAGTTACCTGGGTACCACCAAAGCTGTCTGGTACCTACTGCAGCCCTGGGATCAGCTTAGTCTCAGCCTGCATCCAGGGGTATGAGATGGCTTTTTCCACTTTTCCCTCCCCTGCCGTTGGGTTCATCTCCCTGCCCTTGCCAGCCATGCCAAAGCAACAGCCTTCCTCCTGGCAGAAGACTCGTAAAGATAGCTTCAAAACCCAGCTATAAACATGCCTCCAGGGGATGTTTCTGAGGGAAATAAAAAGATCAGTGTTGAATGAGAGGCAGTGAAAAGAGTTAGATTTGACTTTGAGGTGCTGGTCTAGCGTGGTGTGTGCTGAAATGCTGTAACCCAGATGGCTGTTCATCAGCCATTGGGCCCATGGCCGCTCTCCCCAGGGCATGTTGGCCGGCCCTCGGGGGCTGCAGCTGTGAGGGCTGCCGAGCTCTCTGTGCCGGCAGGTGTAGCAGCGTGGGGGGGGAGGGAAAGACCTGGTCTGTGGTTCTTCCAGGCAGCTACCATGAAAACCAAAGCAAGTTCACAGGGGTGGGAGGAGACTGCAAGAAGAGGTTAAGTGCTTTGAAGATGGACCCCTGGGCCCTGCTCTGGCCCAAGGGCTGCCTTCCTGGCTGGGCCTGTGGCCTGTGGTGGCACCAGGGAATGGCCAGGCTATGGCTGATCCTGGTGACCAGCCCTGGCCCGGCCAGGCTGGCCACTGCAGCCTCTGTCTGTGCTCTGATGGTCATTTGGTCAATTCTTTTTGTAATAATAACTTATCTTTTAATAAAGGTGTGTTTTTTCTAATGTCTATAAGCATAAAAAAAAGTGGGACTTGACTAGTCATGGATGGCGGAAGACCAAAACCAACTTTTGTTTGTTTTTCATCATTTATTTAAATGTTTCTTTTTCCTAGTCTACTTGCTGCAAATTTAAAGTGTAATATACCTCTGACTTACTTTTTCTTTTCTCTTCATTAAAGACAAAAAGACTTTCTTCTTATTGTTCCTAACAATAAATCTATAATAGAAATTTCCAAGTTGTTGAGCAGACGGCCTCCAGCTTCATTTATTCTTTCATCCCCACCTGAGCCTGAGCAATACAAATATCCTGCCTTTTCAGTACAATTTAATGAAAAATAATCTCAGTGTATTATGGATAGAGCCAAGATAAAACTTGTAGGAGCTGAAGAGGGAGGGAAGGATAGATAAATGCAGAGAAGCAGGAAAAGGGAGAGAAGAGCCAGAGGATAAGAGCCACCTATATCCAACTCCCGTATTTCTCCCTGACAGCCAGGTAACGCAATGCAGCGGGCAACAGTGGAGGGGAAGCAATGCCATGCCCCCTTAAGAGTTGCAGCTTAAATAGCCAAATGCTTTTACACAGATCCTGTGCTTCATTTTTCAGCTATGGGGTGATCCAACTACTACTTTCTCTTCCAACACAGGCTGTGGTAGCAGGGAAGCCTTTCCCTTCTATGTGCATTTCCAAATGATGGTTCTGCTACTCCCTTTCAAGCCTTTTACCTGCAGCACAGTTGTTATCCTCACTGTTGCCACCTCCTTTTGCAGCAGGTTGATTTTTATGCCTACATTTCTGAAATCCCCTTAAAGTACATGCCTCTCTTTCTGGAGTGCTGTTTGTATAGTGACCAGCTGAGTGAGAGATCAGAATGCTCTGTCCTTTTAAGTATGCCTTGGTTAGGGATCCCCCATTTGAATGGGTTGTAGCACAGATGCCTTGATTAACAACTAAAATGATCTTGGAAGCATCCTTTCCATTTAGTGAACTTGTAAGTCAGTACATGCAGCATGGAGCTTCATTTTATTTATGCTTATGACTTGTAGAATCAAATAGGGAGAGACAGATTTTCTAATTAAAAGAGAGACTATATTTAACTGTAATATTAGATAAGTGTGTTCTAGATGCAGGTGATCTCTTATATCAGCAGAGTTTGATGAATCCCAGTTTTCATTAGCTATCTTGAGTGAGGATGGATTATTGCACATTTCCTGTAAGCAGCTTAATTTTATTGTTATATGACATTCCTTACGTAGCATAAAAAGTGAGTAACTGAATGGCATTAAAAAAGCTGAGAACTCTCATCAGTAGCTGTGGGGGAGTATTTTCGATCCTAACATGACAAAGATGCCATATATATGAAATCATGTGTAAATTTTCAGATTTTTTTCCATAAAGCAAACTTTCTTCTAACCATTAGCTTCAAGAGCCACTATACTTCATTAAGGGAGAGAAATCCTAAAGGCATAATGATTGCAGAGATAGACAATACACGACTTCTCTACTAATATAATGAGCCATTTACAAAAAGGAAATCATCAACAGCTTGCTGTTCTGCAGCAAGAGGAGGTATAACATAACCTTTGTGGTATTGATTTGCTGTTCTGGATCACCCTAGAAGGGAAAATAATTCCTGTTAAAGCTGTTAAATGCATCCATGCTTGTCTTTAAAAGTTGATCTAAGATTACAGATGTCCCAGAAGTTTTCCACCTTGTAACTAAACATTAAACAAATAATTTACTTTGTGTGAAGTGTAATTATTAGCTAAAGAAAAACATCTGTAAATAATTTCATCTGTTGAAATAGTTTTAGATGTGACCAAATAATTTAAGATGAGAAATGACTAATTTTGGCTCTTATTTTTCTGCTTGTGGAATGCAAATGGCCAGATCACAGCTTAATTTAATTTGCTAGCAGCATCTGATGAAGTTCATCAATTATTTTAACTGCCCTTAATTTGCTGATTTTCAAAAGGCGATTCAGGGGAAGGGTTGCTCTGTGTGTTATCTGTAGATATCCCCTACTTGTTATCAGAAACTGCTTGCTGAGCAGATGGATCTTTGATCTGGCCTGGTTATGACTGTTCTTCTATTCTTGTATGGTTGTGAACACTGTGCATTATACAGTGGTTAGATAAATGTGCCAGCATTTCTGGTTCAAATACTCATGCATAGGATTTTACAGTTTTTTCTGCAGGAATTCTGCCTCATGGGACATTGAAAGTTGCATTTTGTGAATTCTAGTAGTAAAATTAAATACAGATATTTTTCTTGCTTTAAATTTCCTTTCTTTTAATAGCCAGCTCCATAGATCCAATATATGCAGCAGAAGAATTATAGTTCTTAAGGAGGCTTTAACTATAGCGTAACCCTTCCCCTTCTATTTCCAAACATACTGGCCAAAAAAAAAAAAAAAGAAAATGTGTTTGGATGGATGTGACAGTTTAAGCTTGTCTCAGAATGGTAATCCTCATGCCAAGTGAGCTGGATCTGTGGATTTTTCCCCTCAGAGAAAATCCATTTTCAGATGAGATAAATTTTCGCACTCTTCTTTGCAGGGAGTGTCTGCAAAGCTATTAAATAAGGTGTCCAATAGCAACTTGTCACTAGGGAGAAAAGATGAATAAGAAATATGTTTGTCTTTAAAATATCTCAGTTCTTAGAAGAGCAGAATATGGAGATTCCACCTTTTAATGAGCAATCCCTTATACCCATGTTGATTTTACTGATGTTAATAAAAAAATCCATTTGCACAGATCACTTTCCAAGGAATCTGTTTTAGAGCTGATTATTTCTGTAGAAAAGGGAAAAGGAGAGAAAAAGAGTTATTGGTGGTTTTTGGACCAGACCTGCTGTTCAGATAGTATCAAATTCGTAAAGTCTAATTTGAACAGATGTTGTCTGGCTAGGGGTGTGAAGAAATGCTGTCAATTATTCCCTTTTCCATGACTCTCTTGGTTTGGTTTTTTTTGTTTGTTTGTTTGTTTCAGTTTGGGTTTTTTTTGTCATCAGACAAGTCCTCCCAGGGCCATACATTAACACAGTACCCTAATCGCTCTCACAGTACCATTACTGGGGCATGTGAAGTCACTCTGCTGTATGCAACCTTACAGATGAACACGTAATGAAGCTCCTAGGCCATAATTCACAACTGAAGAAGGTTAAAAGACATTGGATAGAAGTGTCCTTGGAGGCTATACATTGCAAGCAGTGTGTCAAGAATAACTATCACAATCTGTACTCCTTTGCTGGCATAGGCAATCTCTTATTGACTCAAATTAACATTGAATTAAAGGCTGTCACTGTGGTGGTGATGAGCAACAAGAACAACCAAATTATAGTCTGACTTCTTAAAAACACCTTTTTTTTTTTTTTTGGTGCTAATGAAAGGGAGGTAGTTGTGTCTATTGCACTCACCTTGGTCTGTGACTTGTGTATCTGAGAATGTAATTTAGATAGTCAAAATATGCAAAAGAAATGTTTGAGTTCCACTCCTAGTTTTGGCTCTGGCCCTGGACTTGTCACGTTGGCCCAGATCCACCAGTCAGTGTGAGAGTAGTTGAGCTGAGCACAGCTACACTTAAATTTTAGACAGCTGCTTCCAGGAGTGGAATTCACAAACCTCAGCTGGGTGCTGAAATTGCCTGCACAGTGCATGGGGGGAGAGCTAACTAGGGGACACACTTCAGACAGCCCACAAGCTATGCAGGAGAGTCCAACTCTGTAGTTTGTGACTGTAGGAAATATATAATATCTGCTTACTGATTTATTTTCTTTAGAGTTGCAGGATGCATTGCCTAAACAGCATCTCAGGCAGGTGGCCCATGAGTGCCAATGCTGGGGAACCCTCGGTTTGGTTTCTAATGCCAAGGAGGTTGGTATGTCCTGCTCTGTGCATATGAAGTTATCTCCAGGCAGAGAGCAGAGCCTCTCCTTGGGGAAGTGCCTTTACCACTTGACTACCACATAATACTCCTGGCTATCCACTCGGTGAATATTTCAGTCCCTCAAAGCACCAGCACTTCAGGAGGACTTGTGGCTAAGTCCTTCTCTAGGGAGGCAGCTGGCACGGCTGTGAACATACCTAGGGCTGAGGATGACAGAGAATTCAGGACTGCAAGAGGCGAGGCCTCCAGTGCTTCTGAACATTTCTTTTTAACAGGGAGATGCCTGTAGCTCTCATGTAGTTGTGTTTTAAGGGCTCTCTGCAAGCTGTAGCCCAAGAGGAGCAGATTTGCAGAGCAAAACTGTCGGTGCAGAGGAGCCAGCAGTCACATGGTTTGAGGGGTTTTCCTCTGGACTAGCACTCTGTGTGCAGAGAGTTCATTAGCAGCTGGAGAGCATCACATGCACACCTGGCCCTTATCTTTTGGGACAGGTTCTCCTGAAGGCTATCGTGTGTGTGTGCATGCACACATGCTGTGACCAGTCCACAATGTGAACTAAAGTACCATAAGTGGGGATCACTTCAAAAGTCCCGATCTGGACTGAAACATTGATGTTAACACAGCTAGAAGCAAAGTGTGCCCATCGGACAGTATTCCCTAGGTAGGAGATAAGATGTCTGCATGACTTCACCAGTGTATGAAGATGTTTCTAGTATCCTAGGTTCTCGAGCATTTAAACTGCACGTGTGGATTTCACACTGGAATTGCTTGGTATTAGCAGCATTTTCAGTGCTTCTCTGGAATGTAGTCCTTAATTTCTTCATGCTTTGGTTCATTTGTCTATAAAGTGTACATAAAATGGTATTCTCTTGTTCTCCTCTCCAGGATCCCAGGAGCTGTCTGGGAGGGATATTGAGATTATATAGAGGAACATTTTTTTATTTTCCCCACACCCCACCTTGGAAAAATACTAGGGTTAGAGTTGTTATGCTTTTTCTTAAGGTTCAATGTAAGAAATGAACATCCTTTCATCAAGAAAATCTGAAGCACTGGTGTAACCAAACAGTTTTCCACTGAGCAGTTTCTGTTGTGGCAGATTGCCAGTAAGTGATGACATCGGGTTGGCATGGTACTACTGGCTCTGGCCTTTTCCCAGACCTGAATGCATACTGGGAATCCTGTTTCTTTTCTGAGAACTCAACAGTTAGGGGGGCATATCCTGCTTCGCTCCAACAGCTCAAAAAAGGGTGAAGGAACACTGCCAATATTTCTTCCATCACAGATTCACTGTTCTGCATTGCAAACCAAAGGTTTAAATCTAATTCCTACACAGCTAAACCAGAAAAATCTTGCACTACCAATTCAGGAAAGGAGGAGACCAGGAACTCAGTTTTCTTGTTAGTGCAGAGGGCGCTGAAAGCAATTGTTCTGCTGTACTGTCCATAAATGAAGGAGGAGGAATCCTTCTAACACCTTGTCCCCAGCTCTCCTGCAGCACATCCCCCCTGCACTTACCTACATGAGTGGGATATAAACTCTATGATTTTATCAAAGCAAATTCTTCACCTCCACAGTCCAAGGCTTCCTCTACCCAGATACATACTAAAGCTCTGCCTCCCTCACCTGCAGTACCTGCTGTTTACCAGCCCTGTGCTCACTTGCTCCTGATCCAATGTTTGGATTAGGAAGTGGGGGTTCAACATTGGCTAGCCTTCTCTCACTTACTGTTTGCTGGAAAAACCTGGGGAATAAGCAGCTCAGCTATACACAAAGGTGGCACAGTGTGTCCGTTTGTCTGGAGATGATGACCCTATGACTCAAGTAGCCTCCCTATAGATAGCTACCTAGGAACTGTCTGGGTGGAAACATGCAGCTGAGCTGTAGAGGTAAGTGCTTGAAGACAAATACCTCCCATAACAGCAACAGCTGTCGTTTAAGTAAGCATCTCCAAACAGTCAGGATTAGGACCTCTCACTACGACTTCCTGTCACTCTGAAATCATGTATGCATCCATCTGTCTATCATACATTAAAAAAACACAGCTAGGGTAGAGTTGTAAGACACCTCTAAAGCAGTGAATTAAAATAAATACAAGGGTAGATGGAAAAACAAAGGAAAAATTTCATAACTTTTTCAAAATATGAGTTATTTCTTTAAAGTAGACCCAGTCCTCCTTTATAATATGAGCAATTGCTTAATTTAAGTATTTTAAGTTGGACCTCCTTAATTTCCCCTCAGCTGCCCTAACTCAGAATCCAGGAGGTAATTGCATCGCACATATGAGGAAGATGCAACCGCAGATCCTTTATCCTATGAACACAAGTGCAGGTACCTCCTCCCCTCATGTTCATTTTGGCTGTGATACGGTAAAAAGCTTGGCACGAGGACTGTGTGTTTTGATGGGGTGGATGTCAGTATCTTTCTCAGAGGCTGACATGTGTGCTGTTCTGTGGATTATTGCTCATGAGCTGCTGCAAAACTCAGTTGATTTGCACTCTGAGCAAATAATTCCTTTATTTGGCAGACTTTAAAAAACAGAGAGAGAAAGAGAGAGAGGGGGAAATAGAGGCCATCAGACTGTTCCCAAACAAGAACATCCAGAATGGTAACGAAAAATGTTGCTGCTGTGTTACACAACCATTAGAATCGCTTACCATCAAAGGTCAAAAGCATTAACCACATGTTGGCAACATTTATAAATAGACTCTTTATGGAGCTTTACCTAAAGTGGAATGGATAAACCACTTTTACTCAGGAAGACCAATTAGAACCAGGAGGATCTTTTAATAGCTGCATTAGGCAAGATGCATGAATGTTGGTACGCACAGACATAGAAATCTAGACAGTTTCACTTCTTATGGAGTCTGAAATAGAATACAATTTCAGCTTGACTCACAGAAGGCCACAGTACAGCTGGCCCTGGTGCGGCTACATAAGAAAAGGAAAGCATAGAAAGTTTTTTCTAGCCCCAGTAAGGCTATGTGTCAAGAAATGCACCTCTTGCCATCGTTAATGTGTGGAGGCACGCTCTTTGTATCCACAGGGATAAAGTCACTCCAAAAGGTGACTGGGAGCTTAGTCCCCTGCACAAATGGCAGCAATCAGTGGAGTCCAGACGCATTCTCCCAGGAGTTTAGGATACAGGTGTTTCTAACATATCATTTGTGATGTTTACCATTGCATACTTGTTAAAGATGATTGCCAATTATTCAAAAACTAGAAAATGCTAGAATTAAATGTGCTTTGGGCATTTTAATTTGTTCTACTTTGTCCCTGTGTTAATTATATGAGCGTATGCAATCTTTTTCACAAGCGTATCGGATGGTCTGGGTTTGAACTGGCTGTTGCCTAGTGGGAAAAGACTAACGGGTAAAAGCTGGTCACTAGGATTAAATGCTTTTGAATCCAGATAGTTCAAGTCTTGCTTGACTGTCCAGACTGATTTGTTGTAATAGGAGTAGAGGTGTCAGCTCTTTCAGGAAATCAGATGCCGGTATCTCCTTATTCAGAGCGGGCAGGAGGTGAATGGCTCTGTTCTGTGTTAAGACGACCAGCCCCTGACCTACTGGGTTGTCAGGTGGAAGGCAAAGATCAGCTTTGTCTATAAAAGCTTCATAACTGTGGTTGCAGTTTCTTCATTGTGGTGAGGAAAAGTAGAATGACTTTATGCTCCTAAAGGTTCCTATTCTCAGTTCTCCTCTTTAAGGTTTTTGGTGAGAAATCCTGCGATGAAGATGCACAATGATTCCTGGTTCTGCATTCTCTCACCATGCTGAGATAGTAGGAGGAAACTACTTAAAGAGTCATGCTTAGAGGCACTGGAGATTTTTGGCAGTCTGGAGAACAGGAAATATGCCCTAAATACAAAGGTAAACTTGTAACAATTCAAATACTCTGAGTCAGATACTGTTAAAAACCAAGAAACTGGTTCAGAAATCATTGGTCCTCTACTTTTTCAGGTTTGGGGGAGGCTAAAGGTTCCGCTTTTCAGCTCTTTTACTGGGCAGAAGGATTCCTGGGTAAAGCATGTCTGAGATCCTCTGTGTGTGGAAATTAAAAATGCCCTAGTACTGGACATTTTGAAATGTTCAGTTTTTTTCCCTTGATTCCTCTAATTCCAGTAACATGGGTCAGGTCAGTAAAAAAAATCAGAAATTAAGAGTTGATACCGGAATGCAGACATGATGCCAGCAGTTGATTTGACTTAATTTGCTTAAATATTCCTCTTGTAGACAAGCAACTGCAAATAGAATTTAAAAATAATCCTAATCATGCCAGAAGCATAGTGATTAGTTTTTGATTACCAGAGAGGAAGCACAGTGGGTTATCAGGTGTGATACCTTTCAAGCTTATTTATGAAGCAGGTGTTTTCTAGCCTATTTATATACATGCCAGCATCTCCCCTTAGCACTTTGCTTTGATTTACTCATAGCTGTCAGGTGTGTCTCTACTGTCTTCTCCTTTTTAATCCTTTGCTGTCTCCCTCTGCCCCCAAAACCAAGGATATTAATCCCCACAACAATGCCTTGTAGACTGCCAATTATGTTTCACACCTTCTAAGATATGTATGGGATTGGAAGCTACAGCTGTGCTGGACTGAATATTCATCTCAAGTCTACCTGCTGGTAGTCCACATTCTTAGTTTTACCTCTTTTCACTGTGCTCACCTAATGCTAGGTAACCTTATCAATGAAACAAAGGCAAGAGTAAATGTTTGGAGAAACAAAAGTTACAAGTAAACAAATACAAACTGTTTTAAGCAACAGTGTGATCTTTTAATCATCCTAATATAATCTTATCTACAATACAATCTTTCAGATGTTAAATGGTCTTGAGAGTTGATGATCAGTTTGTAAAAAATGTACATGAAACTTCAAAATCTACTTCAGCTCAGGATAACTTTATCATATTTTTTCTTCTACTTTGTAACATATTTAATTTGTCACTTAGATGGATGGTATTTTTGCTATTCAGAATGTTTGCTGGTTTTCACTATCCTCCCTTTCTAGTCACTTTTCCTTTCTACTTTCATCTAATTTCTCTCAACACCTTCCTACTCAGATGGCCTAATCAATTTTTTTGGTGTTATTAAACCTACCTCAGATTTGTAGTATTTCGCTTTTCTCACATTAATATAAGAGTGTAAATTCCCCTTCTCTTGCACGTTTCTGAGTCACTGGAGTGGTGCCAGTCTTGTAGTCAAATCATGTTCATTTGTTAATCCATTTTGATGCAATTGCAAAATTAAAATAGACAGGACACAAGTGATTGTCCCTATTTATTTTTTCAGCTGTAGGTTATAGACAGACTTTAAATGTAGATAAAAGAGTACAGCCTAGAGCCAGTGTTTTCAAGTATGTAAGCCATTTTAAGAAGGATAATCAGTTCTGAGAATTTCTGTTTTAATTACTTTTTAGCCTAAGCTTTCAAAACAACTAATTATTTTGGCTGCCAGACTTGAGAAACCTAAGAGGACTGTGATTTTCTAGAAAATGTGAAGGACTTCTATTCTGAAAATGAGGGTTGTTTACATGTTTCTTAAGGCAGGTGTTTCAAGAATTGAATTGGTATTTGGATCACTAGTCCATTTTAAAAAGACAGGCTCCACCACAGCATCCTGCAGTTGTCCTTGTTCAAATTTTAAAAGTGAGTCACTAGGAGTTACTTGGTTACTTACATAGCTAAGACAGGCGACAAAATGTTCAACCTCAATTGATGAGCCCAAACTTGTCTCCTAAACAACTGAGAGAATGAATTAGGGAGTGATATAATCTTCTAAATTACATCTATTATGATATAATAATGCAACATGCCAGAAGGAGCATGAAACTCTCATAAAGGCTCTTAATTTAAATCTGTTTTGAATTGGCAAAGCACACACAAAACCAACATACTTGATTTAACTCATTTAAACAATGTCAGCATTTAATTAGAATATGAGGATAAAGTGATGGGATGTTACAGTCCAGATTTCCATGGAATTTAACTAATCTAGGGGCAAGAACTTATAGCACTCTACATAAAATAAGGTACTAAATTTAAAATATAACCCCATGCATATTAGCATAATTAAAATGCCAAACTTTAAAATGCAATTATCAAGTAATAGGAATGCCATGCATCTGTAATGCTAGAATTTCCTTAAAGCACATTAAGGACATGCAATACTCAGCAGATTCCTAACTACTACTTAATCACCCTTACCACTTATTGCTGCAGAGATGCAGAATACTGAAAAGATACACATTTGTCTAACCAAAAGAAGCATTAAGAGATTTTCTTTTGTAGTTCTATACGGATAGCCTTTTAAAATCTGTATACATTGCTCAGTGAGCATCTAATGAAATCATCTGTAAATCTAAATTTTTAAACTGTCATTTGAATACTTCAGTTAGCATCGAGTGCACCCTATTGCATGAATCTCTGTTGCCCTTGTACAAAGCTCAGTGGTGTAAGAGTTTCGAAGCACTCCTTAAAAGATCCTTTGTAGTCACCAACTTGTTGCCTTTCAAAAGAAAGGCTTATCTTTAATATATTTGTCCTTTTGATAGCATCTCCTTTATAATAAATTTTGCAGTTAAGAAGACAGTTCAGGTTTTCAGAACACTCTAGTCCCTTTCATGTAACTGTTGTGGGCTTTGAGTTTATTTAGAGGCTGACTCCCTTTCTCTTATGTAAAGCTTTTAAAAGCAGTTGTATGTTTAAGAGTCTTGTGATTTATATCTTTTTCCCCTGACTTCAGTGAAAACAACTGGAAATTCAATGCTTTTCTTGTATAGCCTTTAAGATTAGCCATAGCTACCTAAGCTAATGTTGTGGTTTAACCCCAGCTGGCAACTAAGTCCCACCCAGTCACTCGCTCACTGCCCCACTGTGGGATTGGGAAGAGAAGTGGAAGGGTAAAAGTGAGAAAACTTGTGGGTTGAGATAAAAACAGTTTAATAGGAAAAACAAAAGCTGTGCGTGCAAACAAAACAAAACAAGGAATTCATTCACCACTTCCAGTTGGCTGGCAGGTGTTCAGCCATCCCCAGGAGAGCAGGGCTCCATCACATGTAACGGTGACTTGGGAAGACAAACACCATCGCTTGGAACATCTCCACATTCCTCCTTCTTCCCCCAGCTTTATATGCTAAGCATGACATCATATGGTCTGGGGTATCTCTTTGGTCAGTTGAGGTCAGCTGTCCTGGCTGTGTCCCCTCCCAACTTCTTGTGTACCCCCAGGCCACTCTCTGGTGGGGTGGGTGGGGTGAGAGGCAGAAAAGGCCTTGACTCTGTGCAAGCACTGCTCAGCAATTAGGAAAACATCTCTATTATTAACAGTGTTTTCAGCACAAATCCAAAACATAGCCCCATAGAGATACTATGAAGAAAATTAACTATCCCAACACATCTAAGCACAGTTTAAGCTGTCTTTCTGATCTGAGATACTTTCCATTGTCAAATACTTATTTCACACAGAGTGGCTGTGACACACTGCTCTAGAAGTGGGGGTGGGGGGTGGGAAGGTGTCCCAAGCAACTGCATCTGCAAGTATGTCATGCAGTGCCTTCCCCCTTTGGTCTCCTTGGACAGTTTATAGACTACCTGTGGATAGCTTGCTTGAGTGTGCCTAGTGGTGTTACCTGGTCAGGAGAGTTGGGATGTATGCGTCTCATGCTGCACAGGGAGCATCCGGGTTGAATTCAGGTGTGAGCTTTCAGGGTCCTCTGGTGACGGTAGCTGAGTGTTGTCTTCAGGGAAGCCTTTTAGCAATCACTGAAGACATAACTTGGTTTCAGATTCTCTTATTCTCAGTTTGGATGTCTTCACATCTGTGTTGTTTGGAAGGGAAACAAGGCCAGTCTTGATATGATTAGGAAAAGATTATAAAGGCCTTATTTCAGGAAAATTAAAGAGAAATAAAAAGGGGGTGGGGGGGTGGGGGGGTGGTGAAGAAAAAGAGAGAAAACCTTTGCAAAGGAACAACACACCAGAAACTGGAATAGGGTTAGGTATTGCTGAGGGGAAATATTTTTTTGAAGAAAAGGATAATAGCATCTGGGGAATGGGGTTTTCCACAAAACATAACTCTCTCTGAACACTTCTTAAACTAGCTGTGTGTCTCTTCTGTACTGTCTCCACTTTGAATAGAGACGGGCAAGAGTAGGAGGCTGAGTTATTTCCTTTCAGCACAAGCCCAGAGACTCTGAGTTGTGTTGTCTCAGGCCCTGGAGCGATCTCTGTGCTCTCAGGGAAGGCATGAGGCATTACTTTCAAGAGACAGGGGCCTTATGTCTTGGTGCTGGATTTTTTTTTCCTTTATCACAAATCCTGTGGAGAAGAAGTGTTGAAAAGCTTATGTATTAATGGCTCAGAGACTGCAGCAAGTATGCCATTTCAGTGCAGGCACTCGGAACTGGTGCAGTGAATGAGAGTGGAAGAAAAGATTTCTCCAAAGAACAGTTGGTCAGGAGTTCATTTCATTTTCTTCTACGTTCACTGGACTGATGAGCACAATTAACAGCTGCTTCACTGGAAAGAGTTTTCACTCAGTTATTTCCTTCATCTCAGACTTGGACTCGTTTGATAATTGCTTTTACATGTTGATTTTCACATCATCGACCATTCTTCCCAACCTTTCACAGTAGTGACAAAGAAATTATAGTAAAGTCAAATCATTGATTTTTACTCTTTCCTTGCCATATGCCTACTTTTCTTATAAGTGCAGTAATTTCCCCTGCCATGCTGAGATGTGCACTATATTTTTCTTAGGACAATGTATGTATCTGATCAAATACATCAGCCAGGTAAGCCAGATGACACATCTACTGCTGTTCAGAAAATAGATTCTGCATTGAATTAATTACTAGAAAAGCAAACGTCCATTGTCTCAGAGTGGTAAGATTGCCCTCAATACTCATTTCCTATTGGTATGGTATGGATAAAGAATTGAAGTGGAAGTCAGAAATCTATCAAGTGACCCCCTGATCTTGGACAACTTGGATTGTTTCTTCTTGTTCTTCTTGATTGTGTGTCTACTTCTGTACCATATCAACTCTGTGGAGGATAAACTATTTCTGCACTTGTTTGTACAACCTCTGTTTTGCTTGGAGTCTCCAGGTAACTTAAAATATACCTCATTTAAAAACAAAGCTGTGGACCAGTGCAGCTCCCACCTGTTTCCTTCCAAATTCCACAGGAGTAAATAGCTTTGCCTGATAGCAAGTTCAGTCCTGCAGTTTGGATTAAAATGATGTGCAGTTCCAGTAGTTGTATCATGTGGCCTCAGGAGTTATTTCCTTGGGAACTACTGCTCTAAGCGTCCTAAAGCAAAAAATTCTTCAGTTCAGCCTATGGGCTGAAAGTCAACAAATGTGAATTAGTCCGGACAAAATGGGCTAACCAAATGTGTTGATATCAAGGTGGGTAAATAACTGGCACATGGATAAAAATTAATGGAGTAATATTTGTGTGCTGGGCATTCACTTAAATAGTAACCAGAGTAATGAAAACTTAAGCTATTCTGCTCATCATCCCTTCTTCATGTCCAGAAAGCAACAGTGCTCCTGGAGAGTGCCAGAGGACAGTGAGCTCTTACATCAGAAATACAGCACCACCGGGGACAACATCCTCCTCTTGAACCATGTCCTTATTGCATTGGGTAGCTGAAAGGGACCCATGTGTCATCACCACCAGCTTCAACAACATCCTAGCCAGGCTATGAGACCTGAAGTTCTGATCTCGCTTCCCTCCTCCCCCCTCCCCCCCCCCCCCTTTTTTTTTTTTTTCCTATTTCCCAGTGTATTGTGCATTACTTCCCTTCTCTTCCTCTCCTGTTGCTTTTGTTCAAGAGTTGGGCTTTGGTAGCTAGGATTGTTTTGTAGTGTGTCAGAGAGCCTGTGATTGCAAAGGCTGCTCAAGCAAAGTTTTAAATAGCCTGACTTGTAGAGGTTTGTCAGATCTAAGCATGACAGGTAAGACCTTGTGCTGGGGACTTGCCACTTTCTGATAGCAAGTGAAAGAGCCTCGGAAACAGAAGCCGCATTTTTTTAATCTCCATAGTTCTTTTTACTTTCTGATTTTTTCAAGCTTGCTTTGTCTTTGAGGAAAGAGGATCAAGCTAAAACAGAAACAGCAGTAGCAACAATAATTCCAGCTCACTTCAGCATCTGTTTCTCTTTGCCATCAAAAAGACCATTATTTCCCTTGTTAGCACCCTCTCATAGATTTGCCAAACAGCATGCTTTGTGTGTTAAAACTCTGGTAGCAAAGGAGAAAAACAGAGGCTGAAAAAAAAAAAGAGAGAATTTTATTTAAGTCTGTAACTTCCATGTGATTTCCCTTCTTTTCTTTTTTTTGTCCTGCCCTTGTAATAATCAGTTATGAAAATTATTATTCTATGATTGTTTCCCATGTGATTAAGGAGGTTAAAGTGTTTGCTCTTGGAACCCCAGACCAATGCAAAAATTTAATGTTGTCCAAAACCAAGATCACACAAACACCTTTGACTCCCTTGGCCTATTTCTATAGCTGAACATAGCAAAGGAGAGGTTAGATGCAGGTCTCATAAAAAAGTTTCTCCAACACAGCACTGAACAAATGGTAGAAAATAAGCTTTAAAATTAAAACATCTCTATATAATAGGGTTGGTTTTTTGCTACAGAAACATGGCCCACCTCCCCTCAGAAGGATTGTCATTACAAATAATACAAAAATTCAAAATATAGTTCTATTTGGCCTTTGTAAAAGAGTTTGAGAAGCAACAGGTAGTTTTGGCTCCTGTTTAAATCATGCAGAGCATTTCATAATTTTTTACTTCATCTCATGGTATGGGTTCTAGATCCATCAAGGTTTCTAAATGCATTTGAAAAGAGAAACCTATTGAGATTAAAATGTCTTCTTCTAAGCATGTGGGAAAGAAATAAAAGGGAGACTGGGTTTTATAACCACTGCAAGCGTTATGATGAACTCAGTTTTGATGCTTGTGAGTAAGCCAGAGTCTTTTGCTAAAAGATGAGGTGAATTGGCTCAAAAGTATCATTCATTGTATGCTTGAAGAGTCCTGGCACAGTGGAGACCACCTGGCTGTGGTCTTTAGACATGACCTGTGTCTCTAGCTACTGCAACAGCGTCTGTCCTTAAGGTGCAGTTTCCCATGGAACGGGTTGTTGGCATATGCCTGTCTTATCAAATGTAGGAGGAGGCTTTCTTCAGAAGCTGAAAGGGCTTGTTTCCTTGTGAACCTTTCAGCCCATTTTGGAGTGACAGCGAGCTCATCCTTTCACAAAGGCACTTTATGCAAGTTATATAGTGAGTCTAATTTATACATAAGGAGTAATTTGCGCAGAATAGCAACTAAATATTTTTAGCATTCCTTGTTCTGAGCACTAGGGCTGAATATGGAGCTGAGCAGAATTTGTTGCATGTCTTTGCAGTACATATTTGAAAATGTCACTGTTGCTGGTGATTAGCGTAAGAGATGATAAAGGTTTATGGCTTCCTCAGAGATAAAGGATTCCTTTGGGATTTGGGGGAATAAGTGAACTGTCAATATGTACTGAACATATGAATTCATGAGGGATGCTAGCCACATCAGGGAGCGTACAAATCTAGTGGAAAGTGGGACAGCAAGGTATCCCTGAAATAATTTAAGAACCAAATATATCATGACAATGTCCTAGGTTTCTTTCTGAATGAAAATGATACAAAACAGTAACAAACAGGTGCGTGAAGCTATTGTCTCCCCATATGCAATGTTTCCAGTGTTACAATACTGGAAACAATTTTAGTACCCATATTTTGAAGAGGCTGTTTGGAAGCCATAGGGAACATGGAAAAAGCGAACAAAATCATTTGAAGGCTAGAGAAAGATTTCTTTGTTTAGTTTCCCAAGAAAAGGCAACTGCTTTGTGATGCGATTACAGTACCTGAAAGACATATGAGAGCAAATGCCTGGAAGTGGGAGCTAGAGAATGTCCAGTTAGAAACACCCCATTGCAAGCAGTGTAACAGAGACTCCATCCATCCTGGTAAATTGATGTTTTTTGGGGAGGTGTGGGTTCAAAACATCTCTTAATGGCAAAACCCAGAGAGTGTGAACATATAAGCTAGAAAACAACGTCACTGAAGATCAATGTCATTAGGCATCATGCAGATCAAAATGTTGAACAGTGTGTTCATGGTCCAGAGACGCAATTACCCATTAGCATCAAGTCCACCACCCTCCAAATGCTCTTTTTTATTTTCTTTTTTTCCAAAGAACCCGATTTATTAAAGGAATACTTCCAACCTTTAAGACATTGCATCTTAACTTTAAACAGTGACTATCCCAATTTTTGAAAGAACATAATTCTGAGTATGAAGAAAAAAAAAAATGCCCCTTTTATGGGTTTTTTTGGTGTTTATGTCAATACTGGAAATTATGATGACTATTGAGTGACATCTAGTGGATATGATGCTGAATACCAACATCTCAAAGGTAAAAAGCCTTTTGAAATAAGTCAAGAGTTATAGCGCTGGCAAAGTGATCATGTAATTAAAATATTATAAATTGTAGCAATATGTAGGTAACAAGCCAGGGAGATAGACTCCAACTCTTCAAGTAAACTGAAACTTCAGCAAATCTAAATGTGTCAGATTTTTCTTTTATAGATCCCACTAATTCTCATGTGCAAAAAAACCCACCCCAAAACCAAACCACAAACCCTCTACCACTTGTTGCACATTTTGGATCACCTATCGTACTTTCATATAATCCACATTTTAATCTACATACATATACCCTTTACCAGTCCACTCACTGTAAATCACAATCTGTCACATAGTAGCACTCATATGGTGGTGAAGAGGGGCTTCTGATGTGTTTTGGATGGATATTTTTCCTTTTTCATTTCCATGTAATTTTTCACAATCCAATATGAACTTATCCTTGAGGCTTACTGGCTACAATAAGTATGGAGTTGACATTCCAGGTTGATTTACATTGAGTTGATGACAGAAAAATTGTAGTTTTTCAGAAGAGACTGTTGAAGAAGAATACCTGAAATGCTTGCCTGCCTTAATTCTCTTTTTGGGAAAATGTATTTCTGGGAAGACCACATTTCAGAAGGTGAGGTACAAAGACTTCAATTTTTGAAGCTGAAGGAAAAAAAGGTCAATGGAAAGCTTTTATATCCTAAGGGCATGATTCATCAGGTGCCTTACTTGCTTAACTTCACTGATCATTAAGCATGTAATTGTGAACTCCAGATTTTTCACCTTGGCCACAGAACCCTCATAGAGCTCTGCAGAAACTTTTAAGCTCCCACTTATTAGTTTATTTTACCCAACTTTGTAAATATAAATTCAATTTTTTACAGATTTATGATTCACAATTTAAACAAGTCTCTGGATAGGACAAAACACTGCTATTCCATTGACAAGCTAAATCCAAAAGTCACTAATATGGGATTTAAGGGGGAAGTGATAGAGAGTAATATGTTTTGATTACTCCTGAATTATTATAGAGAAATATAAATTATATGTAGTCAGAATGTTGAGTTAAATAATCTATTGTATCTATTCTACAGATAAGATAAATGAAATCTAAATTACACAGATGTGGTCAGTAAAGAATACACTACATGTAGAGAATAAAGTGCAGTGAGGTCAGCAATTTTATACTGATTTTTGTACTTGAGAGGGTTTTTTTTATTAATAAATTAGATTTTAGACACATATGCTGCTTTGGTGTGTCATTTTGAGGACTGGCATGCTGTAACTTCATCTATACCCACTCACTGATCTTCTTTTTGGTTTTTTTTTCTCTCCCCCACCCCTGAGTCCAGTAAGATGTCAGTTGCACAGAGTGCAGATTTTCCAAGATACATCCTTCCTAGAGATGCTGCCCCATGTCCTCCACCCTCCCATCTTTATCTGCAATCTCATGCTCTCTTGGTGCAGTCAGAAGGGGAAGCTAAAGCTGCAGCAGTTACTGCTCCAGCTCAAACCAGAGCCAGAATGGCTTAGTCTTGTGGCAGGTGGTTTGCAAAGCTGCAGCCATCTGGTAGCAAAATTTCAAATAACTGTTCACAAGCCACTGCACATTCCTACCAATGAGCATGTCAGAGTGCAGCAGTGCTTCATCCATAATGGTCTATTAAGACTGGGAAATCAATACCAGATACCCACAAGACGTGGAGGAGTGGACTGTAGGCTGCAAGGAAGAATTTGGAGGTTGTTCAGATTTAACTCTCTTCCTCCCTCCTCCTCCACCCACCCATCCCCAGCTGGAATGCAGTGACAGTTTATCTTTAAAAGGGATTTTATTTGATTTATTCTTGTCTTTCCATGGAACCTGCATTATATTTGCATGCAGATACACCTCTTCATAACTGCTTGTCTTTCTGTGACATCTTGTACTTGCATGTAGGCTGGGGCTAAGCTTCTCTTTTACAAGAAATGACACTTAAGATAAAAGACTGTTTTCTCTTTCATTGTATATTATGTTCAGGTACACTAAATAAATGAACTGGATTGCCTAACCTCTATAAAAGTTGTGTCTTACAGATAAACTAATTCCATCAATACCAAGTTTCCTTTTGTAACACAGGATCAAAGTTTTCTTTCCACAAGCATTTTCAGTGTCAAGCTGTAAGGACTCAAAAGTGAGCTGCTTCCTCATTGGGAGATAAATTAGTGGCATACCCTGTTTTATTCAGAATATGTACCAAAATCATATTGCAGGGCTGCCTACTCTGAAAATTTTATCTTCTGTTTTGTGATGCCTTGTGTTTGTATTCAACCCATTTGTAAAAATAATACTTTCTCAGACCTTTTTGTTTTGAAGAGGAAATTTGTGACCATTTTAGAGGAAAGCTTGAAAAATATGTGAGCCTCTTGATACTCATAAATGAGAAAGCAAGCAAGCAGGACCCAAACATCTGATGCAGCCTGAGGAGAGCTGGGCAGCCAGCCTATGTGTGACTCAGGATTTAGGGACTGCTTTGCCTGACAGTACTGAAAAGCAGCTGTGAGGCGAGGTGCTGCAGGAGCAGCCCCCCACCCCACGGAGGCAGGTTGACCATTTTGTGCTCTGGCACTGCTAGTGCTGGATGGCAGAGGCGACTTTGCAGGAGTCGATGCAAGATGAGGCGAGCTCCTGTCCAGTGCTTGCTGTTGCTGTAGCTAAAATAGCCCTGCAACCTTGTAGTGAAATAAACTTGAGAGAATTAATTTACCCTTTTGACTCAGCTATGCAATATGCCCCTCTCAGATTACTAAGCATTACATGCAGTTTCTTTCCTTTTCTTTCTTTTTTTTTTTTTTTCTTTTCATCCCAGCCTTCAACCTTCAACTCTGATCTGGAAACTAGCACATATCTAGAGACATTTCTGCAGACGTGCTTGGAGTTTGCCAAGCCCTTCAGGGGAGGTAGGAGGCAATACTCTTCCTGTCTTGCAGAGCTGGAGCCAGCTATGACCTACAGGACTCTTGGCTCTTGGGTTTCAAATCAGTGTTGCTCCTGATATCAAATCACTGCTCAGCTGCAAGCAGATCTCTTGCACACAAACAGGGTGGGCTTTGCATGAACAGTAGGACTTTACTGGGGAATAATAAAAATTTCTGATAACAGTGCTGCTGCCACAAGTCAGGGCAGCTAGATACTAACAGATTCTTTTGAGCCTCACAACCCAAGAATGTGGAACTTGATAAAAGATACAAAGTGTGGCTGAAAGCCAAGGTACACTGGCTTAGGGCTTGGAGTCCTGTTTATGTGGCTTGTGGACTGGAGCTAACTCACACCTGGAGAACTGGGAGTGTGCAGCACTGTTTAGACCTGCTATTAGTATGAAGACACCTCTTTGTGGCTCTGGACAAGTGTATGTTACTAGATCAACGGTATTCTGTTCCCAGGAACAGCCCAGGGAAAAAGATGGAGCTCCAAATCTGAAAGAGGTTTGCTGCAGGGTTGGGATTTTTTTTGCTGTTGTTGCTATTTTAATAGCCAGTGTGGACACTGAGTGTATTTTTTTAACACCTTTGTTTATCAGATTGGTCTGGCCTGGACCACAGAGTCCAGGAACCACTCCTGAGGTTGTGCACTTTTCCTCCTGCCACACGCAAATACAGGCGTGCCGTTGTTCTCAGAAAAGAAAGGCGAGAGACATCTTGTTTCATGGCAATTTTATAGAAAGGGAATTTTTTTTTTAAATCAGTTTGCTGAATGTGAGGTTGTTAACTTTGCAGATACTTGAAGTTTAAAAGGTTTGGGCATTTGTATTTATTTATTTATTTTAGGGATCAATATCTCATCTACTTCAAATACTGTTAGACTCATAGTTGCCAAAAAAGTTTCCACTCCAAATCTATTTTTCCTCTGCGTGTACACAAAGAATTTCTACTTTCAGCTATTTAGCTATTGATGATTCAGAGAAAAAGTAAAAAAAAATGGATTTTTTTTTTCTAGTGTTACTAAGCCTGCAATACCTGTGGTTTTAAGTGGTGTCTCAGACACTGTACTTGAAACATTAGTTGGATACTCATTCACAGACTGTAAATTTGTGAAGGTAAAACACTCTTAATGTCACAAGTTCTTGTTTTCAGAATAGGAATAACTGACATCTTCCTTTTCTTGTTAAGCACAGTTTGGAAAGGAAAAACAGGTGAGTTGTAAAATAATTTCCCCAGTCTAATTTTTTTTTTTTTTTTTTTAATTTTTTTCCAGGCAGGAAGCTCTGATCCTGCAAATTAGCCCTTGCAGGAGAATTCCTGTTGCTGTGCCAGATCCTGCTGTCATTAAAGCCAGATGTTGGTCATCCATTTCTGATTTCAGCAAACCTACCTTTTGCTGAAAATGTCTTGTTAAAAGCAACCTTGCTAAAGCTCAGAAACACCATGGCATTGCTTTGCAATGCATTGCTATGCTTTGCTTTGCAGATATCCAGCCGCAAACAAATAGAGCCCCATTGAGAAAAATGCTTCACACCAACAATGCAACAGGGGTAGATGATGCAGTGCTGAGATTGCGTGGCAGTGGTGCTTTTTTTATTAACATCATCTTGACACACACCTGTGATTCCAACAAATCATTTGGAGGAAGGGGCCACTCTTCAAATGTAGAAATCCTGACTAATTCACTGTTTGGGGGGATCACAGAAGGTCAAACCCCTCCTCCCTTTCACCTCTGCCTCAGTGACTGTGTGAAGTCTGCTCTCGTATAAGATGGAGAGATCTTACAAAAGTTTGATACCAAAAGTCAAGTGAAAGCCATGCTATTTACCAGCACAAGGGAATATTAAAAAGCATAAATATAATTTTCCTTGTGAAGGTCAGAAATATTTTTCTTATTAGTTAGTAAATAGTATCTTCTAGAGCATATATATGTTTTATGGTACATTTTGTCTTTCAGCGATTGCCAGAGTGAAATCTTCCACTTTTAACTAGGTTTTACAACAATATAATGATAATTTTTATTTAGTGAAGGTACGAGTGAAACAAGACAGGCCTATAAGACCTGAAAATGAGACAGAGATAGAAGTCAGTAATTCTTATTTTATTTTGTACAAAAAACTTAGTAGCAAGCTTCTTTCTTTCATTTCAATATACTTCATAAGGTCAGCATTCAAATACCCAAAAACCAAAGCTTTTTTTTTGTTTGTTTATTCATCATAAAGAACCCTTACTGTCTCTCAAAGTTCTACTAGAGCCACAATTCAGGCAGGCTCAGACCCTCAGCTTTACAATTACTAATATAAACAGTTTGGAAGTCTTTAAAAATGTATACCATACAGAAAATAATAGTAAGAGGCTTTCCAGCTGAGCTATACACAAGTGTCACAGTCCTGGGTGACACAGTCTTGTGCATGTGAATTATCCCAGTGACTTCACAGGGATTTATTCACATGGGAAGAGCTGCTCACAAAGAAAGAGCATTTGCACTTCTGGAACCATAGTTACTTCTTTCCTACAGAGGGAAATAGAAAAAGGTTGGTAACCTTAGCTGTGGCTGTACAATGTGCCAAAAGCAAAAATGTGTTATTCAGAGACTGATCAATGATAATAAATCATAACAAGAAAATCAATTGTTTCTTTGAATCAGGATTAAGAACAGCTAGAATTACTTGCAAAAATGCCACAAGCAGGCAAAAAGTGCCAACAGCATAAGCAGATGAACGAATTAGCATCAAGCGCTATAATGTCCTCCCCATTTTCTGATGGGTGGCAAATAAAAATACAGAAACAAGATAGCAACTAGTCTTTCTCTGTCAAGTCTCCCCAGTGTTTAAATTAGGTTCATAAATTAAATTAGACATGTTATTCTATACTAGTTGCTGTTAAAATGGAGTACTGTTTACTGCTGGTATCAATATATTACCCAATTCCATTTGTGGCTTCACCAGTGGTCATTAGTTTGCCTTTGGCATACCCTGCGGGATTTTTATACAAAAGCTGTTTAAAACATGTACCTTTCCCTATAAAGTCCAACCATGAAACCAGTAATTTGAAAGCATAACGTGCCAGAATTGCTTTTAAGAATAGTGTCCTGAAAATTTACAAGCTGTCAAGGTCAAATTACAAAGTTACAATCAATGAATATGAGACTAGACTAGACATTATTTTGTGGAGGAAGAATACTTGTACATCTAAATCTTATCAATGCATAGTGTTCTGGTATTCACTGCAGCTCTCTGTATCTCTGCTTTGAGGAGATGGCCATTGGTTCCCACTGTGATCTCCAGAAGACTGCAAATTGCAACGGTACAAGATGATAATGTGAAAAATCCCTGGGCAAACCTCTGGCTGCTGTCATAGCTTTCTCCTCCATATGTTGGCAATTTTCAGGATGATTGGAAAAGTGTTATTGTTTATTTATAATCAGTATTTTAAAAAATAAAATATAATAAGCATTTTGTTTGCTTGGTTGTTTACCTTTTTCTCGCTTTCCCTTTTTCCTTCCACTTCCTTTTCCCTTTCTTTTCCCTTTTTCTCTTTTTCCCCTTTCCCCTCTTTTCCCCTTTTTATCTTTTCCCTTTCCCTTTTCCATTCCTTTTTTACCTCCCTTTTTTTTCCTTTCCCTTTCCTTTCTTTTTTTGACTGTTGCTTTTTTTTATTGCTTTTACCACAGCAAAGGACAAATCAAGTTTGGGGGGAGAGGTTGTAGGATCTTTGGCTGTTGTGGCAATGATCATCACGGAGGCTCAGGGAATGCCTACTGTAAGAACTCACACTGTAATTGATGGTGGTTGTTGAACTATTGACAAAGACAATCTTTATCTTCAGTATTCATTATTCAGTGAAGTTAAACATGTTTTAACAGTGTCAAGCAAAAGGCTTTGTCTGAGGTTAGAAAAAGTGAGCAAGGCATATTAAAGACAAGGGAGTCCATCTTAGCAAACCCACACCTAACCACAAACACTTTCTTAGTCCAGACAAAACACATAGCTTTAAACAACCAATATTTTATTTTATTTTATTTTATTTTATTTTATTTTATTTTATTTTATTTTATTTTATTTTATTTTATTTTATTTTATTTTTATTTTATTTTATTTTATTTTATTTTTATTTTATTTTATTTTATTTTATTTTATTTTATTTTATTTTATTTTATTTTATTTTATTTTATTTTATTTTATTTTTATTTTATTTTATTTTTATTTTATTTTAATTTTCTCATGCCTTGTTCAGATTCTTGTAATATCTTCATCAGCATTGCTTTTAGAGTACATTGTTTTACTGCACATCTATTGCTGTGATTGTTTTTCTCTCATTATTTCCTCAGGGGAAAAAACCCCCAGTATTTATTCAAGTACTTCTTTGGAAAGGACTTGGGTTCAATCTGTATTTATTTTAAAACGTACGTGTGATTGTGTATTTATGTGAGAGAAGGCAAGGTCAAAGAAAATTGTGACTTTCATAAGTAGCACTAGATGGTGCTGTGCAGAAAAATATCTAAGCTAGCTCTCAGCAGTCTAACTTGGATGCTGAGATTTGGATAGCCACATTTGTCACCTGTATAAAGCAGGTATACATTGCTGTTTAGGATTGCATTAGATTACTTCCTTTAGGGTTGGAAAGTGGTGAGAACCATCATCTGACCAGTACCCAGGAGATGTCAGGTCCCCCAGCCAAATGCCAGGAAAATGTAAATGTCATGTATGACCTTTACCTGAGTCACAGATGGCTGCTGAGGCATGCACTGAGACAAGAACGAAAAGGTGGCACAGGATTTTAAAATCTATGGAAAATCGCCGTAGAGAGTGGAACAAAGGTCTTATGGGTCTGCCTCAGCCGAAGAGATACAGAGCACCATTCAGAACTAATTAAGGCATCAAGGTTTCCCTAGCCTGTTACAGATGCTATGAAAGTTGCACCTACAATTGCTGCTGAGGCCTTCACATCAGGAAGAAAAGTACTCCTCTGCCCATTATTTATCCTCTTCCTGGACAGACATGATCATCTGCTCAGATGCATTGAAGAACTTATCCAGCCTCTGGGCTTTGCCTCCTTTTGGCATTCTTCCTTTGTTCCAGCTTTCAGCATGGACCATAAGAGAGGAAAAGGTCTGAAAAAGCAACTGCAGTTTGTACTGCTGCACAGGCCGATCTGGCTCTGTGGGTGCCTTCCAGATTGGAGCAGTGTGGTGAAGTGCTGTAACTTACAGCTTCAAGCCATCTGTTTTCAAAATGGTCCAGTCCAGTGCTCACAATGAGATGTCCATACACCCCATTCAACCACTCTCAGGTTTGCAACTAGTTGAGTCCTGAATCGACACAAATCAAATAGTTTTCCCCAGGACAAATGATGCATTAGCTTATCACCTGAGAGGCAAGATGAGCCCCACAAGGTATCTATGTTCAACCCCTCTGTAATCATGTTAGACGTTTCTGGTGGCATTTTTATCTCCCTTGTCATCATCAATTCATTTAGAACAAGCTCCTTCTACACTTCTTCTCCCCAGCTGCTTGGGTCTACTGCTTGAGTTTGGACCTATGAAAAATGGATTCATGGCATTTTATTTTATGTTGGTGTTATTCCTAAACTTCAAGAGACATAATTTATTTTGCCATCTTTATGGTGTTCCCACTTATTCTTAAAACACTTCTAAACACAGAAGATATACAGAAAGGCACTTAAATGTCTGGTGAGTGGGGTTTTTAAGTTAAAATTATAGTATTTTAATACTTCACATGCAATGATCTCTTTGTAAAGTTTTCATAATGTCAGAGAAGTTCATAGAGTAAATTAGTTTGACTTCACTCAGAGTGCTAACATTTATAAATCTACAGCGCTGCCTTTCTGAATATATTTACTGCTGCAGAGAGGAAAGGGGGATCAAAGGGCTCTAACACTTATTTCTGCCATCATTTCTCATCTTCAGCACAGTTTGAATTTTGTATACATAGCAGTTTCCTGCTCCAGAGATCTCAGAAATTATCTGGAGCCTGTTTACAGGACATTAGAAAAGAATATGGACAAACCTGCAAAAGAGTAGGTACTGCATATATTAAATATTAATGGCCCACATAAGTCACAAATCCAGATTCACTTGCAGATTTATTGTATGCTGTATTTTGCAGTGTGGGCGTGGGAATAAAACTAGAATCTGTCTTTTCTGAGTGCATTTCTCCCCCACATATTATTTTAGCCTTGACAGTAATAAAAGGAGAGAAATAAACAGTGCAATAATAGTGATCAAAAGCATCAAAACACATGAGGAAAATGTCTAATTGTAAATGATCACCAAAGTAACAGCAAGAGTAATTTCTGGTTCTGCATGGCTTGATGCCTCGAGATGTTAAATACCCAGAGCCTGGGAGGAGTTTTGAGTTCCTAGTGTTTATACCCATAAAATGCCAAACCACCTACCAATGTGCCCTTTTTCCCCTCAGCAAGAAGAAAATCTATTTTTTATTTTGTCAGCAGCATTGCCCACTCTATACTGCTATATGAAAAGCTCCACCAGACTGAGTCATACCATCTCAGGAGAACTTCATGGTTTTGACAAAAAAGTTGATGTGACCCCTAGAAGTTCAAAACCCCCAAAAAACAAATAAAGAGAACCAAAAATTTCTCAACCATTGATTCTTGGAATGGAGTTCATGATTTTCGAGTAGCTGAGGATGGCAGTACCATGAAGACCACATCCTGCCCTTATTGTCTCAGTAATTTCACATGGGATTGAATGAACCACCACCACAGCAATCTGAAGAATCACAGATGCTATATTTCTGGGTGAGAGGGGGGTGAAGTGAAGAATTTGCCTCCTCATTATGTCTGGTTTTGGGCAATATTAAGTATATCTGTAGTTGAACAATGAAGAAACAAATGCTGTCATATATTCTGTGAATTTAGAATTGTTGGGGATCATTGCAACCATCGGACTTGATATATTCTGTAGCACAGAGCAAAAAACTCCCCACTCTTCTCAGCATATCTGAAGTACAACATTCCTTCTGAAAGATATCTGGTGTTAAGTACTTTCAGTGTTTGCAGAAAAAGGACAAGTCTGCCAGTGCAATTATTACTGAATGTTGTTAATAATATTAGAAATCTAACGATGGGAGTGGGACCTCTTGAGGTGACTGACCTCTGGGCTGTTCCCTTGACCTACAGCGAGCTTAGCTACACTCCAGATAGCTCTCTCTCTAATCTGTTTTTTAAAGACTTCCAGTGCTGGAGCCTCCAGAGCCTCTCTAGGAAGGTAGCATCTGGGATGGAGTTGCAGCCTGGGGACCATATTAAGTCCAGTGTTACAAAGAAAACCTTCTATTTCTTCTTTTAAAACATGAGAAGACAGTTTTCACCTGGTGAACTGTGGGAAGTTTTAGACTGCTGCTTTTTCTACAGATGTTGTCCATTTCTACCTTTTACAATCTTGCCACTGTTGAAACTCCCAGGCTCCACCAAATTGTCTGGATGGCTGTAATTTGTGAAGGATTTTTTTAGGAAGTACATTCAGTGGCTGCAGGTTTCTGTGTGAATCAGAACTTCCCCAATGCAGACTTTGCTGTTCCTTCAAAGACAGGGAAAGGGTGTTCTAAGGTGATTTTAAGGCTCTATCTTCTTTTGTAAGAGTTATGGAATAGAAATGATGTAATCACCCACTTACCAGCTAAAATTTTGTTACTACCAATAGCTGTTAAATAACTGTTATGTGCTTTCTTCTGATCTTCTTCTACCCCTATAGTTCTGAACTGCCAGTTTCATGCCTTCAGTCAAAAGAGGGTATTTAGAAAGCAAATGAACAGTGGATACTTGTTGTGAAAACCAGTCATGTTTCAGAAAGTCACTGCGCATATATTTGGGGAGGTGGGAATTTAATTTTTGAACAGCTCCCTAGGCAGCTTCCTGAACAATCTGCCATTGTCAGAGAGCAAAAGAGGTTTTAGGGGCTGTCTCACATAACTGCTACATTTCTTTAGTCATACAAGTATCCACAAATCAACAAAACCATGGCGTTTACAAGCATCCTACCACCTTCTGTAGCGCTGTCAATGTTAGCAGAGAAGGCAGAAGTGAACTTGTTAATCCTCATAAAATTGGAAGGAAATGGTTCTGTAACAGAAATTTGCAACATGTGAGGAAATAAGCAGATACACTTAAAACTAGAGCACAGTGGGGTTTTGTTCCTCTTTTTAATTATTCTTTTTATTGTCTGAGTGAAATTTTAACAAGTAATTTAGTAGAGCATTATGGTATTTTATTCATTACTGAATTATGATCCTATCAACAGTGTTACATTTGTTATTATTGTTATTACTACTATTATTATTCTTATTCTATTCCTTTATCTTCATGACCATGCAACACAACTTGTGGAAAATAAGTGAATGCTGGCACTGCACCACTAGCAAAATATATACACTGCGACTAATATTTAAACATATTCATCTTTGTTCCATGCAACACTTTAATATCATTTGCTTTTTTACTTTATGTGGTAATTTTATTTCCATACACTGATAATTTAGAATTGCTTTCTACTTATGTCATTAAACTCATCCTGAATTATGCAACTAGTGTCTGAGACCACCTGCATTCTCACTTTATGGTTTCACTGACTCTTCTTACAACATCAACATATTTTCAAGGAAAGAGTGTAAAATATTTACTTGTAAACTCACTTGGCATCTTCTGGGAAAGGAAAGAAAGTAAAAAAATGTGCATGCCCCATAAGAATGTTATCAGAAACATTACTGGAGCTGGGCAGCAATACAGAGGACAGACTGAAACCACTAAAATGCAAGACTTAATATCAGAATTGGAATTTAGTTTTGAAAAAGTGTTTTTCAGCCTCTGGTATCAGAAAATAGTTACCAAGAAACACTATAGTTATTGGCAATGCAGGCAGATCTATTAAAATAAAAAAATATTTAAACCATTGTCATTATCAGGAGACCTATGTTATTGCTGGATTCATAACATTGGGTATCTGGACATTTTCAAATTCTACTCCTTCAGCAAAAAATCTGCTTTTCCTGAAGAAGGTACCCTTAATATTACTTGTGTTAGATTAAGCTTTCAGGGATATGTCACCACCTGCTGTACTTCCACCTGTATTTTGCTGGGCTTATATAGTATTGGATGCCAACTCCTGAAAGTCAAATATATGGTGAGTATATATACAGTATGTGTGAGAATAAACAAAGGAATAGCTTTGTCCTAACAACAGTTTTGCAATGATTGGCATGGGATTTCAGCAAGAGCCTTTGTCTTGAATTGTTCAGTTATTCCTCAGGAAAATTGCAAATAAATAGGTTAGATCCAGAATTATTTCCTTGTTACCTAGAATCAGTCTACACCTCAGAAGAAACAGAGTAGACAGCCAAATTGCTAAGAGCGTGTCTTGCAAGCTGGCTGCAGTATGGAAGTTACGTTACAGAGTCAGGGATTACTATTCCCTTGCCATGTGGTTTTGGGTAGATGCACCTAGGATATTGTTGCAGATCGCGTCAAACTATTGGGAAAAATCATAGTCCTTCAGGTTAGCTGCAAGAAGTTCTAGAGCTCCTGAAAGCAGATGGCTGAATTAATAGGCATCTCTAAACGCCAGAAAATAGTCCTCTCTGTTTGATCCAAAGATGCGTGCAGCTGGAACCCCACTGGTCAGAACAATGGACTTTCATTTCAATACTGTATTACAGAATCACAGAATCATCTAGGTTGGAAAAGACCTTGAAGATCATCTAGTCTAACCATTAATGTAACAGTAATGTCAAGGTAGACAACATCCACAGCCTTTCCCTCATCCAATAAGCAGGTCGCCCTGTCGTAGAAGGAGATCAGGTTTGTCAAGCAGGACCTGCCTTTCATAAACCCATGCTGACTGGGCCTGATCATCTGGTTGTCCTGCATGTGTTGTGTGATGGTACTCAGAATGAGCTGTTCCATCAGCTTCCCAGCCACCAAAGTCAAGCTGACAGGCCTGTAATTTTCCAGATCATCCTTCCGACCCTTCTTATATATGGGCGTCACATTGGCCGATTTCCAATCTGGAGCACGTAAGTGACACAAAAACACACACCATAGGCAGACAGTAATGATCTAGAACAACCCAAGTATGTAAGGTAAATCTAGCCCAAAGAAAGGCCCTGGGAGGCCCTTTCAGAAAGGAGATTTGATTCTGACAGCAATGGAACAAGTGAATGTTTTTCAATCCCTTGTGAAGTGGTAAAAAGGAAGACTTGGCCTGTTCTTGAGAAGGAGCACAATTATCTACAAGCTATCTGGTGTCATCATCAAGTTCTTCAGGATGAAACAGAGAGTAAGACCTTGCATCTTTTGCTTGACTGCTTGGACCAAGTGGGGAAATGGTCCTGTAATAGAAGGAAGATAAAGTGGCAAGAACTCAGGGAAGAGCTATAAAAAAATGACAACTATTTGGAAAGTCTGATTTACAGCAATAATACCCAATCACCTCAACCTGTGTGTTGAACAAGTTGCTCTAAAGATGCCCTGAGCTACTCTCTGCACCTCAGAGGATCTCTTGTTCTGTACTTTTTGCTGTATGAAACAGCACAAGGAGAACATTTACTTGTGGGGTTTTGGGCATCTCATTTCCAGCTGGCATCTGACTATAAAACAGTCAATATCTGGAGAAAGTTAAAAAATCTTGAGCTTGGGCTGAATCAGCAAGTTGTAACTGTCAGCTACTGAGACCAGTTCTGGGGCCAGCAGTCATGGAAGGCTGGGGGAGACAGGAGGGGAGTCTGCTTTTGCTGTTATCCTTCTCCCGATTCAAGCAAAACGAAGCAGCCAGGGCTGCTCTACTCACCTCAGTAGTGCAAAAAGCAGAAAGCAGCCACAGCCTGCAGGGAAGGGATATTTGCTTTCTAGCTTCTCCCTACTGTGAGGGCAAAGGAAGCTGAGGAAGCCAGCAACCTGTCTGTTCCCCTTTTAAATTTGGGAGGAAGGAGATGCATCCATTTTAACATGCAGCTCAGAGAACATCTTTTCAAATGATAGCGACACCTTCCTTTTTTAATGCAAATGCTTGCAAGGGTCACAGTTTAGATCCTCAAGGGGTGCCTGCTGTGGACAATTAAAAGGGTCTGATAAACATAAAGGTGATCTTTTATCACAGTCTATATCTCTCTTCATAGGCAGTGGTAGGAGTATCCATTTTACAGGATGATAAACATGCTAAGCTGATGATTACAATTTTTAAAGGCAAACCTTGTGACAGAAAGCCACAGTGCTGATCTTATCTTGTAAAGATGCTATATGCTGTTTGTGTCTGAACTTCTGTCTATGCCTATCTTCTTATAGCGTAGAGAGAAAATTATTTGTTACAGTATTTGTACCCAATTTAATTTAAGATGAGAAATCAGTGAGTAGGAGGAGACGGTGGAAGTGGGGGGGGGGGGGCAGGACCTGCTCCATCTACAGCTCTTAAAAATAGCATGTGAAGCCAGAAACTCATACAAAACTGAACTAGACATCATCCACATGCAATGCATTTCCAAACAGAGGATATCTAGAGTACTTCCCAATTATGTTCAGTTCACTGCAGCAGGTGACCCCAATTTCTTTGAAAAATCTTTATAACAGTTCTTTTCAGAAAACCTACATGGGGTGCTGAGAATAAAAGTCAAGGCCATAGAGTTTCACTTACTTGGGCTTCCTTCAAATAAAAGTGTGTGTATTACATGACCAGGGAGAGAGCTGGAGGACAAAGATGTGACACCTGCACACGGGCATTTAAAGCCAGTGGCAAGACAAGTTGAAGATTATCAAAATGAAAATTTGAGACGTCTGTTGTATTCACCACCTGGAGGTCCTATGCCCTGCCTCTATTTCTTTCTCTCATTGTTCCCATATACCCTGTGGCTGCTGTGGCTTGGCTGTGCTCTTGGCAGCCTAGTAGGGTCGGTGCTGCCAGGGGGCCCTGGCAGTGGTGATGTTGCCCTGGTGGCTACTGCACGTGAGGGTACCTCATGGCCCCCGGGCTCGGGGGGACTCAGCAGCCCTGGTGCAGCAGGGAGGCCCATGCTCGCCCCAGCAGCATGCAGCCATGTCCTATGGCTGTTCTCCTGAATGCTTTGGCTCCTGCCTGACACGTCCATACAGTGGGCTGCATGGTGTGTAACCCTCTTGGAGTGTGCTTCCACAGGAGCTCTGTGGTGAGGTCCTTAGTGTGGATGGAGCTGTAATGGCAGAGGGGGGCCCTTACAGGGATGTCTGTACTTGGCAAAGAACTTGTCCAGCTGTACATCTATGGCCCTGAATGGGCTCACTTTAGTTTCACAGGTGTTTTCAGAGCAATGTGATAGAGAACATGACCGTTTTTACTTACTATTTATTTTAGTAGTGTTAGCATGCGAATGATGCAATGTAACACAAAGGGTACAAATGAAATTTCCCGATGACACCATGAGGAGGCACTGTGGGAGATTCAATAAGTTAAGAGTCAAATCATGTGTTACTGGTAAATGATTAAGAGGCAAGTTGACATTGGCCTGTCAGCCCTGCACAGCTGTGGGAGATTCAATACTGAAGAGCCAAATCGACATTGGCCAGTCAGCTCAGCCAGAGAGCTCTGTTTGGGGAGCTTGGTGAAGAGCTCTGCCCAGAAGAACTCTGCTTGGTGAGCTAGGCAGGAGCTCTGTCCTGCGCTGGCTTGGGGAAGCGCCACCTCTACTCTGCACCGGGCTGGGGAAGCAGCAAGGTTTGGAGGAGAAACAGGCCTTCAAAGAGACATACCAGGCTGTGCTAGTGTGGTGAAGAAAATGGCAGCACTGAGACTGCCTGTGTGGTATGGAACTGCTTGTGGGATAAGAGTATTGATGACCGTCTAGCTGCTGATTTGCTTATCATGAAGTAAGAGCTAAGGTAGCGAGAGCATAAGTACGTACCATTTTAATAATAAAGGATTTTCCTTCTGCACTTCAACGGAGAGTCTGTGCCTCAGTTGCCACAGAGGCACCAGTGTAAAGAGCATCAGGCTGTCATGGGGGGAGAATTGGATGACCTCAGGGGAAAAAGTAATAGAAATGGAATTAAATTTTATAGTACAGAGTGTAAATGGGCTTGGGCTTGGGGACTATTATCACTTTTTTGATTTATACTGGGAGTTCATTAGCTAGGGATGACTGACGCTGAGGAGGATCTGGGTGTATTGGCCATGGAACAACTGAGAGCCACCAGTGCTGTGAAAAGGCAGTGGCAATCCAAAAATTCTTCTGACAGGATATTTTCAGTAGAGATGAGGGAGAGTTCATGCCATTTTACAAGGTACTGTTGAGACCTCATCTGCAATACTGTCTCCAGTTTTAATCAGCCATATCTAAGAAAGATGAATTCAAATGGGAGCAGTTTGCAATGAAAGGCTAGGAGGTGTCTGAAAATGAAGAAAAAAGGTTGAAAATCATCATGCTGGAGGAAAATGTCAAACTGAGTTGGAATTTGTCTTATTCATTACTTCAGCTTTTTTTTTTTATTGCTGTAGCACTGGACATTTAAATGCTAGATAAACAAAATACAATTTGTTTTACAACGGAGAATGTCTCCTCTATCAATTTGCAATAAAAAAAAAAAGTGTGTAGCTTTGTGCTAAAATGGCCAATTTAAATTGGATTCCAAAGTTATAGTTCAGCAATCAGCTTAAAGTTTGTTGCAACATGGGCCTGAATATCTAAAATCATTTCCAGTGGTCCATAAATCACTTTATAGAATTTGGAAGTGTGTTCAGGAATGGCTTCCAAGCCAGCAGAAGTTAATGAAAATGAAAAAAAAAAAAAAAAAATTGATGTATTTTCATAGCAGCCTTAATTAATTATTATACCTACTAGAACATATACCATTCTTATGCAACCATGATTGTACTTCATCATCCTTGTTATGCCAACACACACTTTTGGGCTAACTTCTCCTCTCTGCACTGCTTTCCACACAGATTCCATCTGCATGGCATGGCAGGTTTGTGCTCTGTGACCTGAAGCTGGAACAGGACATTCTGGTCATAAACTGAAAACAAGCAGGAACCAAAATGTCACAGCTGTCTCCCCTCTTGCCCTTTGCCCTGGATCTCTCTGGAGGCCTGGAGCTGAGGAGTGGTAAGGTGTGGGGGCTCAGCAGTGCTCAAATCTCTCCCCAGCTACCCTGCGGTTGGTGCGGGACCCGGGCAGCTCGTGACAGTGCTATCCATCCTCAGCTTGATTGTGCTCAGCTCCCACAGAGCCAGCCTGGAGACATGTATCAGTGGGTGACTCACAGCTTCTGCTCTGTTAAGATCCAGGGGACTGGAGGGAGTTGAACTGTTGTTGTTGACTGAGCACTATTTCCTGAAATTTCTGTCCATTTTGCATGGACTGGTTGAGGAGGGGAAGTCTCCGAGGATGATCTCACTAGTTTTCTTCTCCACAGCTTTTCATGGGAATAGTGAATTTTACTTTTTGCACAGAGAACCTATTCCTAATTCTGAAAACTGATGCACTCCCTCATTTTTGGGATTGGGTCAGCTGTTTACGATAAGAAAGGTAATGGATGTTAAACTCGGGTAAATTGTAATATTTTCTCTGAAGCTGCTTGGTTTCCCCAGATTTGAGTCCACCCTCTCTCCTCACAGGCCTTGAAGATGAGTGATGATTCCTGTGAGATACATCAGAGTTACCTGTTCTTTTCACTTACTGTCAAAATACTCTGTGTTTAAAGGAATTCCAGTGAATGTTGATGGAAAGCTGAAATGAATGAAAGGACTGAAGTACCATAAACAATGGACAAGCAAACATTTTCTTAAAGGCATCTTAGGGTAGGCAGCAGGCTGCAGCCTGCATGAGTATCCCTGTGTCCTGCTCTCCTCTGTCCTTTTCCTGAGGGACCGTCACAGCCTCTCCCTTCTTACATAACCTGATGTGCATCTGCTGCTTGACTAAAATTTGGGTATTCCAGTTGTGTGACAGGTGAGAGTGTGGTCATGTTTAAGGAATGCCTGTATACTTTTCAGCATGTAACAGCAAGTTCCTTCCCTGTGTTGTCACCTGTTCAGATGCCTTACCCAAAACTACTGGATGCATTTGGAGTGTGAGTACCTGCATTTTGACCAGCTAGCAGCTGATGTCCTGTCCCATAATAGAGGATGGGAATGGTCAGACATTTCCCATACCTTCATGAGGGGTGCAAGCCATGTCTCAGTCAAAAGGTTGAACTCCACTGGCCAAACTCAACAGCACTGCTGTTTAAGACAGAAAAAAGTTTCAAGGCATTAGCTAGGTGATGCAGGGAAATAGTTGCATTGAGCATCACTGTGCACAGTCTAGAAACCACCTGCTGCAACATTTTGTAAAATATGTTTTGAGACTGAAATACCAAATGGTATATAGATGCTAATCAGCTAAACCCATCAATATCTGTTTTCTGAGCATGGATCAGAAAACAGTATCTTGGATACAGCACAAACCGACAGAGAATATTATTGTCAAGCAGAGAAACTATCAGGTCATACTTTAATTCTTCTCAGATGTCCAGGGAGTTTATTTAATCTCCGGCGCAAAGGGAGGATTCACAGATATATCTAGCTGAGGCAGAAGGAATGTTGTAAAAGCACATTTAATGGCATGTTGTTAAGATTTTATCATGACCACATGTGAGCTTGGAAATGTGGAAGGTGCAACTGTTCTTTTGCCATAGCAAAGAAGATACTTTTTTTTAACATAGTTTGTGATCTGCAATACATAATCTTTACTGCAGATAGCATCCTGAAGATTACAGGTTTTATCTGTTTCTTGGTCAATTTGAACTCTTATTTTATAGCCTGTGAAAATACCTGTATGTACTTTTGTACATGTCAGCCAAGGGTGTTTATAATGCGGAGTACTCTCTTTTTTGCCCCATTGCTTCAGGGTCATCAGGGACTTTTCTGTACTAGAAGATGAGCCTAAATAGTTCTAGTCTGAAGCATCCCTGTATAAAACAGCCTCATAACATCTTCTGATACATGCCTTTCCTCTTCAGAGGTGTCAAGAGCCAATTTGGATTGAGAACAGTTTAGTTGTCTTCACCAGCTCAGACATTATCCTGGAGATGAGCAGTGATATTTTGCAAGGTTCGGCCTCAAACTGCAAAACTTGGCTATCTGCATAAAGAAAAGTGAAGGTTCTTTTGAGGGGTAGCACCAACTACTCAAAAGGCAGTTAGATTTTACTATCAAGTTTTGTAAAAAGCCCCTGCAGGCATGCCACCTGTTCCTCTTCCTTAAGAATTTGCTCTCAGTATTAAAAATGGACACCTCTTTTGTGCAGCTCTGTGGTTTTGCACAGAAAGACGGTTATCTGGTGCAATTTCAAACTATGTTTTGTTGCTGTTCTGTGTTATCCTAGTCCATGACTAAAGCTTATGGACATTGCTGCACTAAAACTAAGCTAATAAATGTAGAAATATCCTTTGAAAACCTGCTTTTGCAGTGTAGTATGCTGGCTCAACTGTTTCTGCTTCCTCAAATACCTTTCAGTCCTGCTACGATGCTAAAAAGAGGTTGTTGGTTCTCTTTTTAGCTGCAAGCTGTTTCAAATTCTTCTGTCATATCAGGCATAGAATTTTACCACCTCCTTCACAGTGAAAATAGTGATAATTTGGCAGGAACAAAAGAGATACGAGGGCCTCTCTATTTGGACAAAATGATGCATCAATCATGCAAGTTGCCAGCAATTTCATTCAGCTATGAGCTGTGAGTGAAACTTGATGTTCAAACATGCATTATAGAACTTCCATGGTTTCCCTTCTGATTAAATGCCAATCATATCCTACTAGAGCTGGACAAATCCAGTGTGTCTTTGTTGTACTGCCTATTGCTCTTCCTATATGACATCAACTCAGTTAAGACTGAGATGTTCAGTGTTGCACGTTCCTGTTCTACTGATCAATTTCTGTATTGCAAAAAACCCCCTCTGATGACAACCAATCAAAATAAAGCCCACTGATGCCATGTAGGTGCATTGCATATAATTTTCCTTTTGGATAAGGTAGGCAATGTAGGTACACGCTCTCCTCTGAACGAATGCAATGTATTAGGGCTTGATCTTTCCAGCACCTCTCTGCCTGAGAAACTTCCTGCATTATAAAAAGGCATGTTCAGTTTAATGATACAGCTCATGTTTGTAGGACTGAGGCCTTGAAGTGCAGGGCTAACTTTCATTGACAGTGATTGCAGTTATTTATCTAAATCCTTTGGGCAACTATGGACAAAGGGAACAAAAAACCAGCAGTGCATTGAAAGAATTAATATAGAATGTTTCTGATTAAAGTGACAGCTAATACAATATGAAACAATAAAAAACACATAGAACCCAACAGTTACTTTAAATTCAGGTAGGCTCATTAGATCATGAAGTAATATCATTAATATCAATTGATGTGCACCACTGCTGACTTTGTGACCATAACACTTTTTACAGCAAAGAAAGCTTCTGGGGGAAGTGTGGGAAAAGCAAAACAGCGAAAAATCTGCAAAACACACATTTCCTCAACACATGGTGCCCAGAACAAACACAGGACAGGATGGACATCCAGTGATTTGTGTTGCTGTGGCACCAAGGAGGAATGCAACGCGAGGTGGAGGCCACACGGTCCCGTTCTTCCACTTTTCTCAGGGAACTTTTGACATGACTATGGAGATTTATCTCCTGCTCTTCCCCTTCTCTCAAGGACTATTTTGCACTACTCTGTGGACCTTATCTCTCATTCTTCCTCTTTTCCCACAAGAACAGCACACACCTTGCAGCAAGGAATGTGCTGTGTTGTTACTTAAGAAATAATGGCTTGACCACAGTCCCACCCACTCACACATACAAACTTAGAGAAATACTGCCCCGAGTTTGTATCTAACTTGGACGGACGATAATCCGATACCAAATCGGAGGGACAGATCGACGGGTTTGTGCTACTTGCTGCCCCCCAAGAAGGGACGCCTTTTGGTAAGATTTGGGCTCTTGCCTATGTCAAGTGATTACCCAGGAATTAAGTGTGTGTTATTGCAATAGTTTTTGTGTGTGTAGTGCTATATAGCCAACCTGCAGTTTGTGCATTTATCGTAGGCAATCTCACAGAATCTGTAGATGTTGCATAAGAATAAACCGTACTATTCATGAACCTGACTGCTTCTCCTGAATGCAACCGGACCTACAGCATACGGGCTGTTCGTGTATCTGGTGTCAGGCCTATAGTTACGGCCATAATTGGCATACCTATTAAGAGATAAGTCCAGCCACCCCTAGCCCCTCTAATCTATGAGAACTAGTTAGAACGCAAGGGGATTCATCTCTTACCAAATTAATTCATTACCTTAAATGCAACAGTTTCCATCTAACTTGAAAAACACAAATTTGGGGTTTGAGTTTGAGAATTTGGTGGAACAAGAAAGCCAGTTATGTTATTGCTTAGTTAATTATTTCAGATACTGCTAAATGGTACATTTTGAGTGAATCTCTCATTTTCTTGGGGATTTTCCCTTAGAAATCTTCACGTTCAGACACTCACACAAAAAGGGGTAGGATTTTAAAGTGTGGCCTTTCTGATGTCAGCCTGATTTGGGCTTCTCACTCCACCACCATTTAAACTATGGCAGGTGTAGCAAAAAATCACAATTTTAAAGGTGATGAGTTATTGCTACTTAACCTTGCAGGTGGCTAGCAAAAATTTCAACTACTAAACCTAGACACATCAAAGAAACAAGTTAGCCCATCTCATATTCAGTTGCCCAAATACCACATTTTCTTCTCGGCTAAAATAAAAGACAAAACAAAAAATCAACCCATATTCACAATATTTTTATCTATGTCAAGTCATCATTTCAGGCACAAATTGATTTGCTTGCATCTGTGAAAAGTCACAAATCTCAAGAATTAGGATGCTAACTAGGTGAGAATTCAGTACCTTAGACAGCACTCTTGTGGGGAAGCCAAGCCCAGCAAAAACCATGTGTATTTGAGGAGTACTCTCAGACTATCAGCATTAAAGCTGGGTGGGACAATACTGTCTCTGGTTCTGCATTTGTTAAGATATCTTAACAAATGTGTAGAGAAAAAATAAGACCACAACTGACAGTGCTATCATGCTGCCCTGTTTCTCAAATCTTTGTGCTTGGGGAAAGAAGAAAGCACAGAGAATATTGTTGACAGTTCTGTTGCATAATACTGCAAATGCTGTCCCTAGGTTTTCTGTAATCATTTTTGCCTTTAAACATATGATTTAGCTATAAATTATCACCCTAGCCACAAGCACTCCCTTCATAAACTCACTGAAAAGCAAATTAACCTTTTCTCTCTAGAATGAACTCTCCTATTAATATGAAAATCAGTTCAGTCCTTTTTGTTTTGGTTACCCCAGCCTTTTGCACTTCACAAGTTGAATAGTGACTGTCTAGTTAGTCACTTAAACAGAATTAATTTTTAAGAACCATTTAAAGAAACCCCACCCAATAATATAGTAAGTGATGTTCTGGAAAGCTTTTCATTACTTCATCCGTGGTTTCTAATTGCGAAACAGAATGTCTAATTATTGCCCTGATTCTTCCATCCTGACCTTGGACCAGATCCACAGGTGGTGAACACCAAGTGCATTTTAATAGCAGTCCATGTCACCTACACACTCTTCAGCTGGCTGCAGAGCTAGCCCCTACATGTTCCTGGTTGTGTCTTTAAGGTCATTTTTCCAGTTGATGCCTTTATCAGGATCCAACTTACCTTTTGAGGTTGTAAACATTATTTAGCACCTGTTCTCAAGTGGCATGCATAAAATCTTACTGTCAGAAACACATGGACTTTTTATCATTCAAGGAAAAACTCATCCAAAGAACAGAAGTCCACCAAGATCAAAGGAACAAAGTTTACATCCAGTGAAAAAAGAACTGTAATAGAATTCAAGTGTTGTATAGGTATGGGCATACAGTGTAATGGGAAAGATTATACAGGATTTTCCTTTGTTCTCACTTTCCTGCTGTCATAGCAGATGCTGAGGAGTATTTTCTCCTCTGCTTGTCAGGCTTTGTATCCTTATACAAAGAATTTCATCATCCTACTTTACACTATCATCTCTCTCACCGACAGGCAAATGTGGTTAGTAGAAAGCCATTTCTTCTTTCTGTGCTCTCACTTCTTTTTCTAGACTAAGTGATATAGCTTTGGTTCTCCTCCCCCACTGCAATCAATGACTTCTTTTGTGAGGAAGAATTCAAAGCAAGATGCAGCTATATCCAGTCTCACTACGTAATAGACCCTAAAAAATTAAAATACATGTAGACTTCTGATAACAGCAAAATAATTAAATCTGCAGTAAAACACTGACTCATGTGGTACCTTAGCAAAATGTCAAATTTCATGGTGGCACAGCATCAGTTCTGTCCCCAGGCTCTCAGGAGTGTTGTTTTAAGCTCTTTGATGACTCAAAGGAGGTTGAAGGCATATGTTTTTAGGACACTTTCAGATACATATAAAAGAAAAAAGAAGAAAGCTGAGATTCTGTGGCAAAGGCTGAAGGTTCCTGCAGTGAGAAATGCTGAGGAGAGCTGTTGCACAACTTCTGCCTACCTGCAGGCTCAAGGACAGGATCCAAAGCCACATCCAAAACCACCGCTGCAACCCTGGAACACCCCCACTGATTAGTGTCCTAATTTTGGAGTTGCTCAAACACCATGTGCAACTTTCTCATGTCCCTGAAGGTATATGAAGTGCTCCATTTCTCAATGGCTCATAGCAAAGCTCATGTCAGCTGGGACCTAGAAACAAAACCTTCCTCCAAACAAGGGCTGATCTATAGGGTTTTTGGTGGACATGTAAAGGATACAGAGACAGAATCTGTTTTCTTTTAGAACATGGCCAAAGGAGGAGGAGGGCCCACTTTTCACACAACAGACTTGTTGTCTGGGCAGTGACCCAACAGACAAGGAAATGAATTGCTCCCAGGACTGTTTCAGCTTTTTATATACTTTGGAATAAGTCGACATTGGACAAATATCCTTGGAATTGAGGGACCTTCTCTTTCTTTTCTGGCCCAGTATCTTGGGTTCATTTCTTCAGTGCATTTGCTTTCTCTCTGTGGCCCAGCAGATATTTAACTATTTCTCACAAAGGAAAAAGTGAGATCTCTTCCATTGCCCTGAGAATAATTGCCACATTGCAAACCCTGCAAAATCTCACACACTGCAAAAAAGGGAATTGTGAGACCTCTCCCAGTTCCCAGGGAGGGAGGAATTGTACACCATGGAGCACATGTGGCCTCATGCTGACTGCCAGCAAAAGCTTCTGCTGCCAGGGACGTACAACATTTGTAAGGAGAGTCAAGTGTACATGTAGGTCTGGATCAATTTACTTGGTGGTTGGGAAAAGGAGAAGGAACCTGGGTACAGAACGGAAAGTTACCAAAGAGGCAGGGGGAGAGAAAAGGTAAGGATGTATCTGCCTCTCATCTGTAGTAATTGGATACCTGCATGCTGCTGAACTTCAGGCACAAATGCTACTAAAAAAAAATCCTATTTATTATAGTTGTCTCCAGAAAAAAACCAGCCCATTAATTCACTGCTTAATTCACTAATTTAAAAGAAATCATTACCTTTTTCCCAATGTGTACATTTAGTAAGGAAACACATAATTCTTTCCAGAAGTATAATTTTAGTATCTGTAAATATATCACTGGCCTCTTTATCTTGTTCTACCACTTGTCATGTGCCCCAGGCCAATGTTACTCTAACAGCCATACTGAGTAGTACAAGCTGAGTACGAGCTTTGAGGTATTTTTATGTGTGTTCACTTGCTAAACGTGTACTTTGTTATTTTTTATCGTGTTAAACTTAACTCTGTAGATCAAGCAGTTAATAAAGGTCAAAATTAGTCCTTCAGGGATGGGCCAGACCCTGCCCACTGTTCCTGTTACCTACAGAGTTAAGCTGTGGTATTTGTCTCCCTGTTTAAAATCTGTGGTGTTGTCAGGTACTTTCCAGTATTTTCAAATACCAGGGATAGTTTTGCTAAAATCGCCTGTCTCTAAACCTCTTTTTTAATATGCTGCTGCTTCATTTCTTACTTTTTTACACTGATTCAGACCTACATTATTAAGGAATGCCTACACACCGCCTTTGCCCTCATAAATAGAAAGGCCTCCTTAAAGCTTTCAGAGTACTTAGCTGCCCTGCATAGTGTGGTGAAGAGGGTGAAATGGAATATATTATGAAATGTCATACCCAGTCCAAATTGGATGAGCAATTAGTGAACTAATAATAAGGTTGCAGAACTGTTTCATAAGAAACCTTTAATTTTGACATCAATAGGCATCGTATATATCTCAGTTTGAAATAACTTTATAGCTTTGGTTGGTCTTATGATAGCAATGCTTAGAAAACAAAATAAAAGCATCTATGGTACTGTTAATGGAACAATTAAAGCTGCAGATGAAAATGCACAGAAGTCAGGATAAGAAATGTAACATTAGCTAATTTACTTTGTACTTTTACAGTCTATTATGGGAGACTGCTGAAATCTAGGTCTGGTTACACAAGTACTGAATGACTGTTAGGTTGACATTAGCCATATTAATCTCCCTAGGCTGCCTCTATAGTCAGTGAAGAGGCAGAAGCCTTGTTTTGCCACTCCAAACTGTCCTGTCTCACTAGGCAAAAGTTAGTTTTTGTGAATTAACCCTTCTGCCTCCCTGCAGATTAGTTTACTGGAGAGGTTGAAGTTATTACAACTAATCCTCACTATTTCAATTCCTGATATTTGCACATGGAAATTGAAAAGCCTTGTTTTGTACTACACGAGCTCTTGCATATAACTTCCTAGGTTTTTTTTTTTTGAAAGAAAAAGAAAGGGGACATTGTCCAAGTTTAATGGCAGTTTAGCTTTATAGGCCTCAGTACAGGATCCATCATTAAAATTAAGCATGTGCTTAATTGGTTTTCTGAATATGGATGGATTTAAGCACATGCTTAAATGCTTTGCTCACTTGAGGCCCTAATGGACCATGCAAACTTAAAAGTTTATATCTCATTGAGATAAATGGAGTGGATAATCATAAATTTATCAGAACAGAAGCTGCTGCTCACTGTATATGTAGGCAGGAACTTGTAGTATTGTCCCCTCTCTGGGGCTGGGATATCCAGATCCTGCTGAAATAAAACAGTAGCAGCAGAATAAGAACTGTATTTTCTCACTCAGATCAGTTCAGCAGTACAGTATTTGATAGTATGATGTCTGTGAATTTGCCACAGAGGAAAGAAATATTTTTCTATGTAATCTTATAATTTACAAAATTAGTAGAAATTAGGTGGAAGCAAAAACCCCAACCAAACAGAAGGGACCCTTAGAACCAAAGAACCCATCAGCTACTTCGTGGCTGTACACTCTTTCTTACATATGAATTTAAGACAGGGCTTTTTTATGTTTCAAAGAGACAATTGCTGTCTCACAAGACTTGTACTAAGGGACTTGGGAAAAATGCCATACTTTTGGTAGCAACAAGGAAAGCCCTAAAGATAATTCTACTGTGGACTGGCTTCAGGATAATACTAGCATTTTCAGCAGTCGTCCCTTGTATTCTGACCCAATTGTTAAGTGGTATAAATCTCCATTTCCATTCCTATTTAAGGTTCTGTTGTTTGCAACTATCTCCATGTTTCTGCTACGTGCTAATGGTAGCAACAAATGGAAAATTAGCAGAAAGCTCCCAGTATGGATACCAGAGTGGACATAGCACTGATGTAGGTGGTTGAGGAGCACTGCATTGCCTCTTCTTTTCCCTCATCCCTGTTATATTTTCTGTGTGACAGTGGCAGGAGCAGCCTTGTAGCATGAGGCTGCTGATGTGGAAGGGCCCATTCCAGCTGTTCTATCACCAGCTGTTACACAGTGCAACAACTCTTCTGTGCCTCCTGGGTTGATGCATGGGGAATCAGGAAGAAACTGTGGTCTTGTACTGGGAATGCTATGGCAAGAAGATTGAAGATAGAAACTTTTAAGTGTCTTAAAACCCCCTTATCTTATCCTATTTATTCTCATTTATCTAGCAAACGTTTTTTTTTTTTTTTTCAGCTGGACAAGAGTTGATGCAATGCCAAGCACTGAACACTCTGCCCAGAAAGCTGTTCCAAGAGCAGCAGCCCAGAGAAGAGCAGTGAGATGCAGACTTGTGTCTGGGTTGTCTATGGGATTTTCTTGTATTTGATAATGATTGAACTCATGTTTCCCTCAGTAAGAAATTAGTATTTTCTGAGATGACTCACCCCTGTTTTCAATTAGACAAAATGGGAAATGGTACAAAAACTTTTTGGAAGGAAGGAGAAACAGACCAAAATAAAATATTCATATAGACACCATGATCTCAAATGTTATTCCTTAAGTAATAAGACTATGAGATATCATTAAAGCTAATTGTGGTGGACATGTGCAGGATAATTCAGTGATAGGGTATGGACATGTGATGCTTTTAAAAATAAAGCATACAGAACAGTCTCAACAGTGCTTGCCTTCGCTTATACAAGGTTCTGCACCTACCAGCTTTTTCTTTTTCTCTATATGTTACAACTTGTAGGTTTGTTTTGAGCCACGTTACATGATAGAATTATAAATGCTGGAGGCTAAATGAGCATGAAGCACTGTCTGGACAGGTGACAACCAGAAAATTTAACACCTTGTCCTTTATGATGAATTTCAGTAACCTATGCATGTTACATTTTATAACTATTTTATTATCGTTGTCATATAAACATTTTACTGAAGATCACAAAAGAAAGTGAGGTACTTAAAAGTGTCACAAACTGTTCGTAAACAAGAAACTGTTTGTAAAGAGGATGTCTCAAACAACTCGAGTGGGATGCCCTGTGGGGGAGAGGCAGAGCAAGCTCTGCGGAGGTGGGGCAGTGGGCCTTTTCTCTCCGCCTCCCTCCTGTGGTTGCCCAGAGACAGAACTTGCCTAACTGCGCAGGTACAAACTAGAGAAAGTGAGAACCTTCTGGAACAACCTATTGCACATATGTAGAGAAAGACTATATAATGGCAATACCCTACATGTGTCTTTGTCAACCCACCACCCACAGATGAAGCTCATTACTCTATGACAATGTGGGATTTAAGGGTGGTGATTCCCCTTTTCCTATCCCTTCCTCCTCTCTTTTCCCCTTCCTCTTTTTGCTCTCTCTCTCTTTCTTACATATATTAATGTATATAAGTTTTGTGTGAATTGGATTGCAATCAGTTGATCGTTGACCGGTTATTAGGAAAATAGTCTCATCGCCAAAGTTTCTTTATTTGTTTGTCAGTTGATTGTTGCCAAATTGTCTCCACTCACTAAAGTTGTGATTTAATAAAGTTACCAGCACAATTATTCCTCTGAGTCATTGTCGTGACTTGACCCACCCTGCGGCTCTGTCAAGCGGAGATCAGTTATTCCACTGGCACACAGGTTCTCATGGAATTCAAAAGATTCACCCCCCTTGTAACCCACCATGTGGGATGAGACAAGAAGAACTACAGAACTACCTTGGGGGGGAAAAATTCATGTTTTACAGTAAAAGCCTGAAGAAGATAAATCTGTTTCATGTCTCTAAGAAAGGTGAAAATATACAAGAACCTACTGTGATTATGTTGATATGTAATACAGTATCACCATGGCTAGTAACATGCCATAAGCTTTTCACTGAGTTTGCAAGGTGTCAGGACTTGCTCTGTCTGAACTTTTCTTGACCTGCCTGCAGCCTTGTTTTAGTTGGTTTAGTTGTGACAGCAATTTCTCTTAACTTTTGAGGACTTTATGGCTGATTTGCTTTACTTCGGTTTATCTTATTGTGTGGCACCACCATGGTTTTACCAGCACAGACAAATACAGGCCAGGCAAGGTATGAGAGACACAGGGTGCAGTGTGGAGGGGTACATGCTTGGGATGATAAGATATAGGGCATGGAGTCGACACTGGATACCCCATGGCTGAAGAAATACAGACCTGGAGCTGGACAAAATGTTTTTTAGGATAAGAAAGTGAACAAAGAAATAGTATCTAACATATGTAAATCCACAAAAAACCTGGCTATAGTGTGGAAGTGCAGATCAATAAAATAAAAACTAGGTGTAAAAGCGTGTTAGCAGACATATAAAAGCAACCCCAAATGAATCTAAAACAGAGAAGGAGGAAAACATCGATATGAACATTATATTCCTCCTGGTAAAGGACTTTGGACACTGGCAACTCACTGTTAACACCACCAACACCAGAATAAAACCCACAACCTTAGGACTAAGAGAAACACCGGAAGGGTGAGCATAAGATCAGGAAAAGGGTAGGTAACAATTCAACTGTATTATTCTTATTATTACTAAACATTTTCTGCAAAGATGTATTCTTTCTCTTCCCATATAATTATATCTGGACTAATAATGATTCTTGGATCAGACTGTTAGGATTTCAATTGTACTACTAATAAATTTTGACTTTATGTATAAGGTATGTTTCCTCTTTGCTTGTAAACAAGATTTTTAACTACCTAAGGAAGAAATTTTGAAAACATGCAGCTCTTTTACACTAGTAGAAAAAAGTATCAGATCCAGTGGTCAGAAATTGATGTGGATGAAACAATGAAATGATATTTCTTATATGCTTCCAGCAATAATAAATACATATCAGAATAAAAAGCAAACTGTGCAAAACAGGAAAGTGGTCTTAATATGGAAATGTTAATCAGGAATGTGCATTTCATCGTAGGAGTTTGTTTTGGCTTTGTCTTTTTGCCAATGGCAAGCTTTAGGCAAGAGGGAAATAATGTGCTACTATAGCTCATGGAAATAGTCTGCCCTCCCTTCTACAGTTGCCAGGGCGTTGTTGTTACACTGGCTGTTAGTGTTGTCAGGCTCCCTGTTTGTGCTCCCACAAGCTCTTCAAAAGAAGCAGCACTTGTTTAGGCTCATGGAAGCTTTCCATTAGGAGAGCAGAGAGGGAGATCATCTACATGCTTCTTCACTCTCACTTGAGCTTAGAAAAAAATGCTCTGTGCAACATTCACTGAAAGACCCTAGCTTTTCAGGGGCTGCAAAAGCTGTACATAAAATGAATTTTTACTGCCAAAATGGATCTTATTATTTGGAGTGTTTTAGGCTACATTTGTACAAAGCAGCGCGTAACTGTTCTTTGGAGAGCCACAGCAAGGCTTTATAAGAACATGGAATGGAAGCAAAGAGGTCGCATTAATTTATGCTTTCATAATATCGAGACTGTAAGGAAATATATTTTAAATAAGAATTGACATAGGAGACCTCCATGATAACAGCTTATATTGAAGGAAATCATTCTTATACAATGTATTCCTCAAGGCTCATAAAAGATAGCAATAACAAACAACGTTATGCAGTATCTGAGAAATTCTATTTACTTAAAATGCTTTTTGCTTTTATTATTATTCAGGCTCATTCCTTCAGTGGAAGTTCTGATTGCAGCTTGAGCAATGTGTATGATCTCATTATAACAGGGCTGTATTAGAAAATCTGATACTGATAGTTCCAACAATGGCACCTTTCTCTTATTATCTGTCACTTGGCTACAACAAGAGCTGTGCAAATTTCCTGCCATCAAATTCTGGCAGGTGGCTGGAAACCAATCTAATATGCTGTACATATCCCACATATACCCACTAGCACTGGAGAAAAAAGCATGTTCAATATCCTGACTGTGGCTGGTTTGGAGCACAGGCTGCTGCACAGGCAGTGGTGGATAGTGGACAGGTTTATGTTTTGCTGGGGAGCGTACAAAAGGGCCATCATGTAGGGTGTAATACAGATACACATCAACACGAATCTTTTGATTGTACACCCTCAAGTAAGTAACCAACAGCTTTCAGGGCAGTCATTCCTTAATTTCTAGCAATCAATTCCTTATTGATGATGGAATATTCCTTATTCCATCATCACTTTTCTACTGCATGTTCATGTCCAAGACCAGCTAGATTTTGCCTTTGAAAGGTCCAGGAGGCTAGGTAGTGTCACTTAGCTCCAAGGGATCACACATATTCAAGATATATGCTCCCATGTTTTGGTTCTGTAATGAAAGAAGGAAGGAAGAAGAGTTTTGTCCCTGTGCAGCTCTCCTATGGCGTTTCAATATTATTCCTATCTTCTACTTTTGTAGGGTTTGCCAGTTCTGTCAACTGCAACTGGTGGTGTAGGGTTACCTGTTCATAAGCCCTGCACCAGAAGGGACATGAAATAGAAAGAAAATCCTTCCTGTCAACCCAAAGTTAATGGGTTTGTAGCCTTTTAAATTAAGATTTATTAGGAAAAGAAAAAGAATCCCATAATCTCACACACAGTAAAACAAATTAACCATCTAAGCAGGGAAAATTCAGAATCTACAAAGTGAGAAATAAAACATGTGAAAAGGTGGAAAACCAGCATTCCTCTTGAGAAGTCCTTTTCTCCAGGCTTTCTTTCACATTTAGCAACTTCCTGTGCTTCTGTGTTTGAGACAAAGTGTCCTCTCCCATGACTTCTCTTTGGACTCCTTAAGAAGGTGACTTTCTCTCATCTCTGAGACTTGGTGTAAGTCTGTCTTCCACTGTGGGTAGCCTCTTGCTCCCTTCAGAAGTCCTCCAGTCCCCACTCCTTCAGGCTTTTCACTGCTTTCTTCTTCTCTCCACCACTTGTCCTGCCCTGCCTTCCAGAGAGATTTCCAGTCTAGCTTGCTTGGATGCTCTTAGGGAAAATGTGATTTTTCTTCCTCCCTTCTTTCTGGGGTGTTCCCCTTCAAACCACAATACAGTCACCAGGACCAGCTTTCCTCACTGCTGCTCCTCTTCACAGCATTCCTGTAATGATATAGTATGATATAAATACAATATGCTACTGTGTAAATACCTGCTCAGGAACTGCAGTCACATTAACCAGTCTGGCCTGCTCTAAAATCTGTTTGTGGCAAGGGCAGCACAAAGCCCTGGCTGAAGGGAGCATGCTGCCAGCTCCCCTGCCTCTTTCTTGCTTGATTGTGATTCCATATAGTGGGTTTTTTTGTTGCTCTGTTGTCAGTAAGTCTTGGTGGAAGCCTCATGTTGACCATTTTGAAGATATTTTCTGACAATCTGGCAGACAGACTTGCTGAAATAGAAAATTTCCATTTCAAGAACGTTACACTTTTTCTGAAAGAATAAAGGTATCAGAGCAAAGTTGCTGAAGAAAAACTAATGCCCTTTCCTTTGTTTATGAATGCACATCTTGATGAAATCCTCTGACTAGTTAGCTGCTAAAAACATTTAACATTATGAATTAATAAAGCCATTAATTTTGTATAAGATGTTTTCTGGAAGGTCTTTCATGTTCCTGATTGCCATCTTTCTTAGTGGAATAAATCCTGCTTGGGGTTGTTTCAGTCTTCACAGCTGACATCTCAAAGTAGCTCATTTATTCGGGGAGAAAAACAGATTTAATGAACCATGGGAAACACATGATTTTTCAGAAGTGACCATAATGACAATGGTTCATAGATAATAGCAGGCTATTTACCTGTGCCTGAATTGCTTCAAATTTATTTCCTTCAGACAATTTCCTAACCTCAGCTACAGTAACAATATGATAGAGCTATAGGTCCACAACCAATTTGTTAATTAAAATTAATGTTGCATATTGAGCTGTTGCATTAAGCACATAGGTCTTCTCAAAGAAAACATGATCAGCTAACCAGACACATCTTTGGGTCTGACCAGCTTAAGAGATGAAGGATTTATCTCTTCAGCTGCCTACAACCTTCCTGGCAGTTGTATACACTTATAATCGGCATACCTTTAGGATTATTGATTCTCCTCTGTAAAGTGTAAATCCTGTTTCTGTTGACATCTAGGTTATTGGACTGATGTGCTTACCAAAGGGAGAAAGAAACTCTTTTACATTCTTATGTGAGCTAATCAGATTTACATATGATCTGGTCAAATATGATGGATTAGATGGATGGGTGATTACTGGAGACAGAATCAACACTAGAGCTTTTCCTGCATGTCAAATGCTTCCTTATCTAGAGTTTACTGAACTCTGGGAGTCAAGAGAAAGTAGAGAGTAATTCAGTCTCACTTGTGTCAAAATTTAAACTGATACATAACATGGTAGCAGTTGCAGGGTTAACATGCATACATATATAAGAAATATGTGTGTGTGTATATATATATATATAAAAGTAACCAGGAAAAATCTGGGAAACAAAATCAGTTCAGCAGAGGCAGTTAGATATCCCAGGTAGGTTTTTGGTGAGATGCAGACACTTGAATCCAAGAACGCAACTCACAAACCCTTGCTTAACCTTCCCAGCATCCCAAAGGCTAAGGATACGCAGGTTTTCACCAGAAGGTTCCCTGGTGCAGACAGTGTTGCAGCTGATCCTGCTCAGAAGTGACAAAAACTGGGAAGTGATCTTACCCTTGTACTCGGCACTGGTGAGGCCGCACCTCGATGACTGTGTTCAGTTTTGGGCCCCTCACTACAAAAAGGACATTGAATTACTCGAGCGTGTCCAGAGAAGGGCAATGAAGCTGGTGAAGGGTCTGGAGCACATGTCGTACGAGGAGCGGCTGAGGGAACTGGGGTTGTTTAGTCTGGAGAAGAGGAGGCTGAGGGGAGACCTCATCGCCCTCTACAACTACCTGAAAGGAGGTTGCAGAGAGCTGGGGATGAGTCTCCTTAACCAAGTAATAAGTGATAGGACAAGAGGTAATGGCCTCAAGTTGCACCAGGGAAGGTTTAGACTGGATATTAGGAAGCATTTCTTTACAGAACGGGTTGTTGGGCGTTGGAATGGGCTACCCAGGGAGGTGGTGGAGTCCCCATCCCTGGAGGTGTTTAAGAGTCGGGTTGACATAGCGCTTAGGGATATGGTGTAGTTGAGAACTGTCAGTGTTACATTAATGGTTGGACTAGATGATGATCTTTTCCAACCTTGATGATTCTGTGATTCTGTGAAAAAGCAGCATCTCTCTCCTGATATCCCCTTCTGTATAAGGAGGATCCAAGGCTTCTCCTTCTTGCTTTGGAGACTGTTTTGCAATTTCCTTTAATGCCCACAAATTCAAGATATCATTCTCACTAGGCTACAGGACGGTGCTCCATCTTCTGTCCCACCACTTTGGCCCCAAAATGATACGCCTTTGTAAAAAAATAGAGAGAAATTGTCCATCTTTAGATGGTAGATTTAGGCACTTAAATCTGTGAGACCACTTGGGTGCTAAGATCCTTTAGAATCTAAGAGTTGGAAGAGCACAGAGTCATTGGCTTTCATTGGGCAGGCAGGATTTGGTCTTGGGGATCATTCAGCTGAGCTTGGATTTACCTTAGGTTAATATTTTTATGTAGCATAAATACCAAAATACATAATATAGCTTTCACAGACAAGCTTGCATTTCAAAATAAACTCCAGGATCTACATGACAGAATATGAATTTTAAACATTTTCAAGAGACAATTTTGGCATTTGTGTGAAGAAAAAAGGAGGTAGAAAAAAGAGCTACAGTGATAATTTCCTATGAGCCAAGTAATCCTGATACCTTTTTCCACATGCATCCCACATCTTTGAAAGGATATGTGCTGCATCTTCTATAAATGGAGAGTTTTGAGATGTGCAACATTTCCTGTGTAACAACATATCAGTTTCAGCTTGTGATGAGAAAAAATTGCTTTCAAATATCACGGGTTCAAAAGTGCAGCTGAAATTTTAAAGTATTAGTTTCACATTCTGCTTAAGAAGGACTGCAAAAAGAGAAGCAGAGAGGAGACTGAGGATAAAATTCCAATAAAAATAAGATATCTATATCTAGCTAGACAGTTGGTATTATATATATCTATATAATATTGTGTGCATGACAAATATGGTAACAGAGCATTAAGGCTGCATGGTTAGGCAGTCAAAAGTTTGGAAACAGCCTAGTTAAGGTTGCTCACTGTGCTGCTCTGCTCTCTCACATTGTGAACATATTATGCCTTTTTTTTAACTGCAATACTTCTCTGCATACTCTTTCTCAGATAGAATAAATATTTCTTTTATATAACCTCAAAAATCTTGAAATGTTGTTTATTTCTCTAAGCATTTGTGGATTTTCATTATCATAGTGGTGCAGACAGTAGCACAGATGCTCAAGATGGTTTTTAGCCTTTCGTACCATTCAGATGGCACAGAAGGGCTATAAACCAGACAACACCAACCCACCTCTCCACCCTCTTCCCATATTTCCTTCTGCTGTGTCTGATGTGGATGCTTTTCTCCTACCTCCCTTCTTCTGCCATTTTTGCATGGTTAAGTAAAATGAAATACAGCAGTATAGCTTTTCAAATGAGGACGAAGAGCTGGCAAGACCCTGCCTCCATCAATACTGCTATGCATAACAAAAGGTTCAAGGCAACATCCCCTGCAAGTCTTCATGTGATTTGTCCTTGTCTGTCTCTAAGGCCAAGTCAAAGACCCTCCAAGCCTAGGAGTTCTAGATCTAACTTTTATTTTATACAAGTCATGGTCATATTTTACCTCTCCCACCCTCCTCCCACAGACACAGGGTGTCCACAAGTCCTCTGTTTAGAACTACTGAGAACTTTAGAATTACTGCCTTCAGAGAGCAGCCTTTTCCCACCTGACTTCTGAGGTGGCTTTCTCTACTCAGTGTTGTCAGTCAGCAGAAAAGTTCCCCAACTACAGCGTAGCTAGGAGTCAGTTCAGCCACAAACTCAATAGTCTGTTAAATAAGCAAGATTTAACTGCTGCTCTGGAGTTTTTTTCTTGACACACAATAGGATCTCTAAATATGATTCCTTTAATTTTCATGCTGGTGACTTGCATGGCTTCTAACCTATCATTCTTGAAACAGTGCACAACGTTGCAAATCCTGTACCCACCTAAAAGGGGACCAGCCTATTGCCACTTTAGAAAAAAGGTACATAATTGAAACTACAGCATCTACTCCAATCCCTTTGACACTCATACAAACCCACTGATATTGATGGTCTCGCAACAGAGTTGTCCTGGTGCAGACCTGGACAATGACTTCTAATGACAATCTAAGTCTGAGGGTGCAAATAATTGCTGGAGCATCTTATGGAGAGAGGAAAATATTTGTAATAAATTTAAAGATATCCAGTACATCTATGTTCTATGTTGTCAGAGAGTCTAGAGGGCAAAATCACAGCTGCATGCGTATCCCTTCCCATTCCAGTTAGGAACTGAGCAAACACCCTGTTTTGGATGTGGTTAATAACTTTACTAGCTCCAGATGATTATCAGCACTTACCTGGTAAAGATCACTGCCCTCATTTCTGAAACTCATTCATTTTCGTGTTAAATCTGCAAGGTTACTTTATGTCATCTTCATTATCGGATTAAGCTAAACTGGAAGTCTTGGCTCTGAGGCAGATGAGGAGTTACTACCAGTAACTTTCTACCAGGACTTCTGTATGTGCATAACCCCAGTGGAGAAGCAGGGACATATGGGGAGGGATGCATATGCTTGCAAACAAAGGCATTTGTATGCCTTTACTGTATCTTCTGGAAGCTCCTTATACCCATATTTGTTTTCTCAGAGCTGAGGCTTCAGTATTAGCTTGATTCTTACATGTTTTCTGCAGTGGTGTGCAGGGGATTCAAACCCATGTACCAATAAAAACCAGTAAAGTACTGTGTGGCTAACTAAGGGGCAAAATATAGACTGTTAGTATGAGGTGGAAGTAACATAGGAAAATTTCTCGTATTATGTCTTTTCAGCTTCTATTTCATTTTGGAGGATAGCATAAAATTCTTACCTGGAGTGATGGTTTTAAAGCTTAAGGAATGCAACATGATTCTGTAATGCGACTTCAGAATAATATTCTTCTTTTATAAACCTGAGCTTAGCTTAATAAATTTCTATTCTAAAGTTACGTTAGGACAAAGAAGAAAACATGGTGTGTTAAAAATCCAGAGCAAGATCAGAAGGCTGTATGAAAAAAAGAAAAAATATTTAACTGGGAAGGTCAGCAACTCTTTAGCAATTTTATTATAAATAACTCAATTATGTTCTATAATTCCCATGATTGCCAGAGACCTCATTGATTACTCACAATGGTACTGCATTAGGATGCTGATAATGAGATGTTTATTTTAATAACTATTCTCTATGTACATGTACTAGTTTGCAGAAGCACTAGGTTAAGGATACTTCAGTTAAGTGACTCCTGAATGAATTTAACGTAATAAGGAGGACCGATGGGCTTTCAACTCCGTAGCAACAGTAAAGAAAACAAAACATCACTGGAGCACAGATCCTTTCACGCTGTTCTTTTTGAAAATACAATGTACTGCCTTTCAGCACATTAGTTATTTCTGCTTAGGATGGTTATATGATACAAAGAACTCAGAATTTGAATCAATAAAGGCTAGACACTTCCGACACTTATGTTAAGCAGCAGCTTACCCTGGGAAGAACAATTTTCCATGTTTCTTTGACACATACTGTAATAAATGGAATTGCACTGGAAACAAGGTAATGGGTACCTTCAGCAACGGTTGCAGATCCTGACCTAAAATTAGTGATGAAAATAATGGGGTTTGATTTTTACCAGAACTTCCATGAGAAATTAGATTCTTTCTACCTGTTCTTTCTTCTCATCTCCACTTTGCAAGCAAATCTTGGTTCCCTTTACTGCAACCCATAATACCTCTTCGATGAGCACATTTCAATATGTGAGCTATTATCCAGTGTAGAAAGCTCTCCTGAGAATACAGCTGCAAGTCCATTTCTGTGCTCAAACCCATTATCACTCTGTCTGGATCCAAAGGCATTCACAACATCTACAAACAATCAAGGAACAACTAAAGATGCAGTTCCAGCAATTGGAATTTAAAAATCCATTTCAAATACAGAGGTACTGTATTCCGTACAAAATGATTAGATTTCACACAACTACTGAACTATTTTGACAATTTAGTCCTTAAAAATCTGTACCAATAACTATATTGCAAAACACAGAGGCATCAGCACAGCATGATGCAAGTCTCTGATCTCAAGTTAATCTTTAAAAATAAAATGACCTAGAAAGAATTTATTTTGTTTCTTATGTAGCTGAGGGTTTTGTGTTATACTCTGCAGACAGGAAAGGCCTGGAGAGGATTTCATTTGCTGCTTCTCATTGTCATTGCTGTTGAGTCATCACTTACCCTCATTAATCTTACAAAAGACTTTGCCCAGCATCTTCCCATGTAAGCAAGACTCCCCTGTTGGGAAGCCTGAGCACGATGCTTGGTATAAATTCCAACATTTGGGCCAACACATCATACATGATGTATGAAAATTTTTCTAGACAGCTTTCAGAGCTGTAGCTGCAGCCGTGCTCTCCCACTGAGGCTTTGCAAAAGCTCCTGTTATCCGTCTTAGCCTGTGTTGATGTTTGAAGAAACCTAAGACTTTCCTTGCCCAACATTTCAAGCTCTGTTAGCATCAGTGCTGCTCCATGGACCCTCTGCTTTCTGTATTTGATGCAGTGGGGTGTGCATGAACATGAAGGGAGGCTCTCAAAGGATGAGCCCATGAGTCTCCATCAGTATTAAGCAGTCTCATTCATCACAGCTGCCCTTTAGACATTACAACCACCCCATTCCTACTCTGCATAGATCTGTTTAGAATCCAGATGTAATATTACTTCCCAGCAGCAAAATGAAACAAATTCATTGACAAATATACAAGGAAAAAGTTGGGCAGGGCCATAGAAAGGTCTTTTTGAAGTAAAATGCATGTACATATACATGCAATATCTGTGTGTGTATGGATATGGATTTATAGAGAAAGGAATTAGAGAAGGTGTTGCTTTTGTATACTCTCATGTCTGACAAATAAAGGAACTGTCACATGCATGACTGTCCTTTTAATAGAAAAGGGGTTATAAGGGGTCTCTGCTGATTATTACAATCTGTCATGCTTTCACATAAAAAATTACACCAAACATATAATGAAAATATTTTAGTGGATGCTCAGTCACTTTGAAGCAAGTTATCCATCATGCTTTGCAAATACAAGCTGTGGTAGGGGGAAATTTTCTCATTTTTCTCCAGAACAGAAAAAGAAGAATCAAACCAAAGTTTATGGTAGTTCATCTTCTTACACAAAGACAAAGGAATTAAACTGTACAAGGACCAATTCAGGTTCATGATAACTGTTTTAATAACCATGATCAAGGTTATATTTTCAGTCAGTTTTTTTGCTTTGAATCTTAAACTTTAACAGGTTCCCTGGAGAGTCCATGTTAACATGCATTGTAGAATACAAAACATATATATAATGCTCAGTTTTATTAATTTTAACTAAAAATAATTGTTTGTGTTTAAAATTTTACCTTCTTATTCTGTTAGATAAAAGCATTAACTCTATTTTCTGCATAATTCTTTTTAATCTCATTTGGTTTTTCACTTTCTAAAATTAAGAATCCTATGGAAAGACTGAAACTCTTCTCTGATTTAATCCCATACACAGATTTGTCTTTTACCCTACTCACGTCTCCCTTGTTTTCCAGAAGACCTTGTAATGATAATTTTCAGGCAAAGGCACTATCTGAAAAATAAGGCCAGTTTTCAGTCAAGTCTAAAGGACAAGATACCACAATAATAGCTGCTTGTATGATTTATTAAAAGAGCAATTCTTTAAAAACAAGGTGTGAGACCAGACAAAATTAACAACAGCAAAAGATCCATATATAAACCAGGGCAGAGAGAGTATTTAAAGAAAACTCATCACTATATTGCTTAATTCCACATTTTTTAATTTGGTGCCTAGACCTTTTACCATGTTTTCACATGAATTTAAGCTGGTTAGATATATCTCTCTACCTTCACTTCAATTATTGGAGCTGTAGATTCCTTAACAGTGAAATGAGGACCACACTTGTCTGCTTCACCAACCAGTCTGATTTTTAATTACTAAGGTACAGAAAAAGACTTTCTACCTTAATGCTCAGTATAAACCTAATTTTTATAATCTGTAAGCATTTTTTCCCTAAAGTTCCTCTTCACCTGACAGGGCAGTTGATTCCTTGAATGTTTTCCTCAGCCCTTGTGTCCCTTGTCCTCTGTAGCTAGTATTTAAACAAACACTTTAACACAGAAAATTAATCATCTGTGCCCGCAAATATATTAAACAAAAAGGTAAATGAAATCTATACTTGTTTCCCATCCTGCTTTCAGCAGCAAGTATGCAACATGGATGAATTTTTTTGTGCAAGGAGTGTGCAATGTAGGGCAGAAGGGGAAGCAAAACTGCAAACTAAAATGGCTCTTGAAAAGCAGGAAAAGATGCTCTTTGGTGTTCACAAAATACCAGAAAGCTAAATGCAAATTTGCCCTTGAAGAAATGAGTGGAAAGGAAAAAGACACTGGAAGGAATTCAGGAGGTTGAGTTCAAGTTTTCTTTTAAGTTTCAAGTTTGTCTGAAACAGGCAAAGTTTGACTCTCAGTGCTGCTGACATTGCATAAAGTGAATCCACCAGCGAGGTTTAGATGAAACCTAGGTAAACAGCAGCAGATTTCATGCTGTTCTAATACAGACCCCTGTGAAAGCATGGAAAAGTATGTAATATACTTCAAGTATGTGGGCCTACAAACCTCAAGAGGCACCACTGCAATGGTTCTAGCAGAATGACTTCTAATTTGACACCGAAGAGGCAACCTACCAAGTAATAACTATGAAAACTACACAGGGACATAATTCAGCTTACCGTAGCTGTGTTTTAAGCACAAGGAGATCTGCTATATATTAGTACTAACCTTAACACAAAACTTACCTTGTTATCAGATGACTGCTCTGTTTTTCAATGTGTGTGATTCAAACAAAAACCAAATTATAGAATGTGTTAAATACAAACATGTTTGATGTACCTCATTGCATATACTATAAGAAAAAACAGAAACATTTGTAGCAGAAGAACTAACATGAAAAACAAAATAATTCTCCCTCTGAGATCACTGGCAAACCACCCATGATTTCACTAGATAAGGCAGGTAAAATCTCTCTAGATGTGTCATCTTAGCCAAGGATCATTGGTGAAGCCTTGTTCCATTGCATACATAAACCTTCCTTCCCATATAGCACTTTCTTATTCAAAGAACTGCTTGACTAGTAGCTGACCAGCACAACAGCTCCATAGTATGTGCAAGTATTATGTCCATTTTCCAGAGGCACAATGGAGTTCAGCAATACCAATCCAGGCCGGGACAGAAATTAAAAATCATGAGTTCTGGCCTGGCACTAGTTCCTCCTAGTCCCCATGAATCTAAAAGCAAACATTAAGGAGGAGAATAGTCATTTATTGATGCTGTTCTGCACTACTATGCATAAGACGCATACTTAATTCCCAGCCCCTTGCTCTGCAGAGACCATGAGCACTTAAACCAGAATGTCTCATCACTTCAGTAATGACATCTCCAGGGATCTCTAGTGTAGGGTGGATGGGCTACAAAATCTGAAAAAGTGAGTGGTTCTTTCTTGGTACAAATGCTGATTCCCTAAAATAAGAGCACAAGAAGCTGCTGCAACATGCGTATTAAAATTCTTAAATATATGTTTATTAATGTGAGTTTTATTAATCAGCTAGACCCCTCTGGTTTTGAGAAATCCTTTAAAAAAGTGTGACACGGTGTTGACAATTAAGATACAGAAAAAATTCTGTATGCTCTGTGTAAAGAAAGTGCAAGACATAAAGTACAGAAACACTGCAGAGACACAGCAAAATCCGTAGATACCTCGCTACATAATCAGTTTACTAATCCAGTCATCAGTCAGAACAAATAGGAGCTGTACATTTTTATTCCGCAGTGCTTCAAAATCTGGGTCAGCCAAAAAGGCGCCCCTGGCCGCCTGCCGGAGCCCCGGCATTTGCCCGGCAGAGGGAAGCATTGCCAACGCTGGCCGCTCTGAGGAGCCAGAAGGCAGCAAACCGCTGCCTAAAGAAATAAAATCCAACGGGCAGAGATGTCCATTTTGTTTATAACACAATCTCTTTGAGCATTATGAAGCCTCAGAAATGCTTAACACCTTCTGGAAGTCAAGCAAGATAGTATTTATCATGTCTCAGTAGTAAAATGTCTGATCTATCCTGAATGCAGGTAGGAAATTGTTATGGTGTTTTAAGAAGGGTTAGAAAATTATTTGAAACACCAGCAAGCTTTTTGCAATCTGTAGTGTGAGCACTCCTTACGGGAGTCACACACAGGCAGGGAGCGGTGCGAGGCCTGCGCCCTTGCGCAGCTGTAGCCCAGGACCCTTGGCTACACCCTCAGCATTAATCAGTTATTGGGAAAACACCCAGAAAGGTGGGCGTGCTGCTACCTCTCAGAGCTGAGGGCCGAAGAGGTGAGAAGAAAGAAGGGAAGGGCTGACAGACCAAGCAAGTGTTGCAAACAGGAGGGAGTGTGTGGGGGCCGGCAGCAGTGACCAGCTCTGCCACCTCCCTCCGCACTGGGCAACGCCGCCGTGCTTGGGCCAGCTCTTACCCATGCTGAGAGGCCCTGGGTCAGGCGGCCAGGCCATTCAGCCCAAAGATAAAAGCATATACCTATGTATACATAAGAAACATACGCCACCTGTGACTCTAAACCAGAAGCCAGAGGCAGCAATGCCTGCCCTCTGCTTAAAGAAATGAGTAGAAAGGGGAAGGGAGAAGATGCAGCTGCGGCCTTGCCCTGGGAGCATCTGCAACCCCTTCAGTGACTCCTGTGTCAAAATCCATGTAGCAGTTGTGGGTTTCCTTGATGCAGCCTTTTGTGTGAAGAAGTTTTGTCCAGCTCACGTAGAAGACTGCGAGTTTTCCCAGACCTCCGAGACGTTTAGCTGTGCAAAGGCTCTACCATGTGCCTGGGTCTCTCAGATGCCTTACATCTCTGCTTTGGCTGTGGTCCAGGTGTGCCCTGAGATGCTCCAGGTTTCTGTAGCTGTGATGTGTAGCAGTGCTCAATGAGGCTGATGCTTCCAGGATGTGATTGCTGGATCTGCTGAGAACAAGCTCAGTGTATGATACATCCCTGAAACATTATCTTTACTGCTTGTACACAGAACAAGTGTTTGGCACATAGGTACATGCTTCTGCCTGGGAAATCCCTTGTAGATATAGATGTGTGAAGAGGACAAAGTAAGCAGTGTGGCAGATGTAGCAGGGAAAAGAAGGTTTTGAAGGCAATTTGCCCCAAGGAATGACTTAAGTGCAGTAACTTCCTCATGTTTTCACATATACTGTGCTTAAAGACATAAACTTGGGCATTAGAGTGCAAGCCACTCTCCCAAAGACACCTGCATGTCTTTAGCATTGCATAGTTTCTATTACGGATAACAGTAACACCTTGCTTTTGTGGCAGGTTTGCAAATAAAATCTCATAAAATCAGCCAGTGCTGTGCAGACAGCTTCAGCCCCGTGCAATCAATACTTTATGGATAAGTTGATGCATGTACTCTGAAGAAAATGAAATGAAATGTACCATGTCAGTTTACATAATCCAAGAGCCGATAGCCTTCATTTTCTTAGCCACCAAAACAAAGATATAAAGTAAGGAGATTTGGAGGGTGGAGTTTAATCTGTCTATTTTACATATTTTTTTTCCAAAAATTTCTCAAAACATTTTTAAGGGGGGGAAGAAGCAACTAAGAATGTCATAGCATTTCAGACATAGGCTGAAAAAATGGTATAAGCTGGGAAAAATGCTGCATAAACACCCTTATTACTATATTATGCTGTCTACCTGACACATTAGATAAGTCAGTGAAAGGTGTCTGTTGTCTGAATTTACCTCAGGACTTCAGTTTTCAACTTTATTTAGGTTCCTGTAGCACCCAAAAAGAATACTAGGGGAATACTCTGGGGACTGTCACAGCCAGAGCCAAGCCCATGCTGTAAGAGAGTGGTCTCACAGTCCCCTGCTCTCCTTGCCTTTGTGGCTTTGAGGCTATTAGATTCGTGTACATGTGCAATCGTTAAAGGTAGTTTCAATGATGAGAGCTCCTCAGGATCCCTTGTTTAAGCACCATGACTTTCAAAGGCAGGTGACGGCTTCTGCGAGTCCTGTCAGCTTCAGGTAATGATTATTCATCCAAATACGGACATGGGCACTTTTTCGTGAATGGCTGGATGTGCGCAACGTTCATGGCTAGGTTGGAAAATATTGGTTTCTATTAAAGATGGAACCATTCCCTATTCATGTTTGTCTGTTCTCTCATTGTTAGAAATAGGTTACCATAAGGGTCAATTTCTTCCCATAAAATGATTTCAGACAGTTACTCTGATAATATGACTTATCAGATGTATTTATGCAAGAGAGATACTTGGCAGTTACAGGGAAATGAAAAAAAAAGTATTTTATATTATTTTTAACAAATATCATAACAATTGTCCTATAAATAAGTAAATGTTAAAAAATAAACAGACACAACCTTGTGTCTGCCAAATTGGCAGTTAGGTGCCCAAATACCCTTACAAATCTGGAATGCTACAGTGCTACATCTGGTCCTACCTCTCTAAATTACCCTATCTTTATTTTCAGGGGGAAAAAAAAACCCAAAACAGCTAAGGACTTTGAGAAAGGAAGGAGAAATAGGTTGCCTTTTATCTAGACACTCATGTCTGTGCTGGAATACTTACATATATACCTTTACGTTTACAGATTTTTACATTTACATTCTTGCACAGTTCTGTCAATTGACATGATTTACAAGATGAAATAAAAGGTTAAAAAGATAAGGATAAAGCAAACACTACAAAATTCCTTGGTTTGGACAGTTGATACATATTGTTTGAATCTAGTACTTCTTGGGCAATATTTATGTCCCATTTAATCAGGTCAGGTCTCAAGTGAACAAGCGGTTGCCGACTAGTCTCTTTCTAACCTAGGGTGCCAACCAGGTTATCTTAAATCTCCTAGCGTTTCTGCAATGTGCTGTTAGAAACCGCTTCATGGTGAGTGTCCAAGACATTTAACAGATGGACCAGACTGTCTAGGGGACCTTGTGGTGAGGACAGTGGACCTGCCAGGAAAGCAAAATTAGAGTCTGTGTGGAAGGTACAACTTTCAACTCAGTTGAACCTAGGGCTGAGAAAGAAGAAAGTGTTTTAGTGTAAATGGAGATGTCAAAACTGACAAGGAAAAGTCAAAACAAAGCCATCCACAGCAATCAACGCAGTACCAATTATTTAAAACCAGAATCTGTTGCTAGGTGCTGGCCAGAAAGAAAATACATGCGCTGTCTTCCTTGTTTTCATCTCCACTGTCAGCTTGCCCCACTAAGTTATTTCTGTACTACTTTGCCTCCTCAGTTTAGTCTTCCTTCTTGCTTTTTTCATCACAGTGCCTCCCTAGAGCCTTTTCCTCATCTGGGGCTACTAATATATGGGATGATAAACCCAGGAGATGAAGCTTTTTCCTGCCGTTGCAGTCAGATACCTTTTTTTTCGTTCTTGCTCTGTTCTCTCATTCTTACTGATCTCCTCTGAAACACACAGAGCAGAGGACAGTAAAAAAGCACAGAAAGAGGGGAGAAGTATAAGTGAAGTTATTGCCCAATGCAGAAGGAGGCTCAAGTTACAACATCTTTAGATGGAAAAACTATCAGAAGTAAGGTTTTAGAAGAAGAAATGTCTGCCATGCTGACAGCACCGTGAGGGATAGCTTCAGGGCAGAATTTTAAAAACAGAGGTTGTCTTGACCTCTCTCCATCTTTGCATGGTGCTCAGCATGATAGAGCAGGGAAAACAAATTATACTGGGTCAGACAAAAAGATATATCACATTGCAGCAGAGATGCAATAGCCCTCCTGATTTTTCTGTGGCTCTGGATGGCAAAACTGGGATCCTGCATTCAATATGACCACAAGAAAGATTTGAAAACAGAGAGTTCAGAAAGGAGCAACAAAATAATTAAGGGGATGTAGGGATTTACCTATGAGGAAGATTAAAAGAACTAAATAAATATGTATAGTTTGGCTAAGCGATAACTAAGGAGAGGCGTGCTAACCATCTACAAATATTTGACTGGCATGCACACTAGGGAGGGAAAGGAATTATTTAGCATGAAACAAGCAGGTATATCAGGGAGTAATGGGATGAAATTAAGAAATGTAAAATTGAGGCAGAATCTAAAGCAAATCCTCCTGACAATGAATTCTAATCGTCTGTGTAAAACATACCAGCATATATGCAATAGGGAACAGTCCTGCATTGATAAGAAGGGGGACTTAAATGACTTGCTGGGCCTTTCCAATCTCAAATATTTATGATTCTATAATTAAGTATTATTAAATTTAATGACATGTGCCATTTTTTTTCCCAGCAAATTCTGACTGTTGCCTCAGGTCAGAAGTGTGAAATTATTTTCTAACTAAAGGTCTTATATTTTAACTCATGAATTCACCTAAAATTAACTAGATAGGTCTCTCGCTTTTTTTTTTTTCAACCTAAATTGAATTTATGTTAATGAATTTTCTCTTATTTTCAAATAACAACTATCTGCTCCTACTAGTGACTCTGGAATCCCTCTTTATGCAAGGCAAGCATGCATACTTAAGGCTGCATCACTCAGTGCCTGAACCTGGTCAGCCTCAGGTTGAACTCCTGCTGGGTTCAAGGGAAGTGCTCTTCCAAAACCCGGATGAGCACAGAGGCTCTTCTTATGCTGAGGATGAACTGCATGCAACAAAGAAAAAAAAGTCACACAGTATTATCAACTAGAAGCTGCTTACAGAGCTTTGAACCTAGATCATGTCCATATGAAGAGCTTCACATCACCATTTAACCCTGTTTCACAGCACCATTCACAAAATACAAACAGGTATTTATGTGGTAGTTGCCCAAGCTCCCAGCCAGTACCACAACTGGTAGATAGCAAGTTTCCTCTATTTGACATTGGCAAACTCCTTCATTTTGGTGCATATGCCTGCTTCTGCCAACATATACTCCAAAATGTCTCCTGAAATGTGTACAAGTCTAGGAAGAGATCAGAGGATTACGGTCTCATGTGGGCAGTCATTTTGGAGATCCAAGTGTTTGCTCTGATCTGTTGCAGATAGCATGTGCTGCCTGAGGTCATTGTAGAAGATGGTGTTGGTTTTGCTCATATTCTACCACTGGATGTGTTACATGCACAGGCCCCCAAGAGAGCTTGTACAGTCTAATTTTTTTGTAAATTATTATATAAATGTATCTTTTGTCCAAGTAACAGTGCTGTTCACCTCCCACTGTGGAAAGGCATCTGTGACGCTTAACGTTTTTGTGATACTTTCTTTTGGTTTCCCCATGTACTACAGCTGCAGACCGGATAATTTACCAACACTGTATCAACAATTTGTGACATTCATGTTCACTTCATTCTTGACTACTTGCTTAAAGCTCCTTTTTATTATATGTGCTGGACTTCAGCCTCACCCAAGGCAGTAAGTGATAGCAGAGCTTCATCTGGAATTAGGTTGTGGTGACAGTAAAGCCTATAAACACGCTGGTGTAGCCCAGCTAGCATGGGCTTCGTCATGAAGATGAAACATATCTCTCTCCAGCCCTGTCACTTAGCCTCCTCTTCACTACCTGCACAGGAGTGCCTCTGATCCATGAGCATGGTACACTTGCCTGCTTGCACATCCAATAGCTGGTCCACTGATCAGACCAGAGAATGTGAGAGGCTGGGCATTTCTTTCTAGTGTGAGTAAATCCTCGATGAAAGATCCTGGGTGCTAGCATTACAGTCTTCTGAACAGAACCAGAAATTCTGAACCAGAAATCTATTTGCCAAATATTTACACTTCTAAGATAACACTGTAGTAATCAAGTTGAAGTAGGATAATTAAACAAGCACTCTCTCCTCTTCTCCTTTCCCTCAATAACTCTTCAGTCCTGTCTGCCATTTCTCAGCACCGAATTGCTAAGATGAGGGTGGCTGATATGAAGGTTCAATTTGCTGTATGAATTTTACAGGTGGTATGGCTTCACTACGACTTCCTCACAAGGAAGTAGCCACAAGGAGCCCAGGCTGCTCGTTTGGATAGTTTAGCACCGGACTGGGTCCAGTCAGAAGTAGGTGAAAAAGCTCATTAAGGTGCATCAAGGTTTAGCCATCAGTCTAGTACACAGTCCTCTCTTTGCCTCCCCAGCTTTTATTAAAACAGCTTCTGAGATCCTTTATATATCGCAGTTTTGGTCTTAAACCCATGAGAAGAGGGATTGTCCTTTCAATTCTAGCCACCAAACACAAAGTCCTTCTCCAGTTCTGGATTTTTCAGGAACCTATAACTTTCCCATTCTGGAAAGTCTTTTAGAGTATGCATTACAGTGAACATCAATTTAACTTATGTATTATCAAGTAAGGGGGAGAAAAGCTCTAACATTTGTATATTAAAAAGCATCAAACAATACTCACGGCTTCTGAATATGCTTTGTTCAGGGTTTGTATAGAATCCATTTTAGTTTTGTGTGTATTTTTTTACTTCCCTGACAGACTTCACTGTTACAAAATGCCTTCCACTGGGTAGTCCACATTTTTACCTTCTTAATTTTAGGCCATAATTGCTTCTTGCGTGTGCCCAGCCCCTGGGAAAACAAAACAAAGTAAAACAAAACAAACACGCAAACCCCATACTTTTTATATCATTCTGCTTATGACTCACAGAAAAGAAAGAGAAAAAAAATTAGCAGCTTCCTTGTTGTATTTTCTGTAGGCTGTTTGCTTAACTTTTTCATCAGTTAGATTTTTCCGAACTTTTCCGTGGTGACTGTTGATGCTTGTCTCTTCAGTGTATTGATTATTTCCACAGGCCTCAGCACAGACACTGTTCAGGAAAAATTACTAATATAAAATGAAGAGGCTTCTTTCTCAGCCTTCTGAACTGTAAGTCAGGCACTCTGTATACTTGCCATACAGAGCTAGAAGTAATTTATATATTTCCTTTCACACAGAGTTTTTGTTGAGTGGGAAACAAAATACATACTTCTGGAGATGCACAAAACAAAATAGCACTTTACTCATGCATAGAGAGCAAATTACTTTGGGGTAGAATAAGAATGTTACAGTCCAGAATTGATGTGGTTTTCATGTTATCTTAAAGGATAATGTCAAATCTTTCCTCACTGCATTTTTTTTAAAATGAAAATGAGAAATAACTTCGCACCACTGAGGTACTCTTGGATTCAGGACATTTCCACACTCTACGACTCCTAGCAGAGCTCCTGGCTTACTTCTGTGAAGGTAATTTCACTGTGACAGCTGTGAGATAGCATCTATAGATTGTTCTGCAAAATGTAACTTTCCATTAGGAGCCGGGGTGACTATTCTCTAGCAATCAGAACTCTTTGATAAACATTTATTTTTGCCTTCTTCACCTAGACAAGACTCTGCCACAGTGTTTGGAACATCTGCTCAGCTAGATCTAGCTATATTTCTTGTAGCTACTGGAAATCTATATAGTGACAGTTGCTAGCAGTGATAACAGTGGTCAGACAAGGAACACCATTTTTTAAAGTATTGTGTTTACTATATCCCATCTCACAGTGAAGATCTTATCTCCTTACCACTCAGGCATAGCTGGGAAGGGGCTGGTGAAGGACAAGGGGACACACTGCAATTGCACTGAGAGCTGTGCTTTTCATATGCTCTTGTGTATGTCAGAGCAATTCCTATCCTCCATGACTTTCTGATCTCTGTGACCTAATGGTGGTGGTGGGTTGAAATTTCAAGTTTACTTCCTCTACATTAATCCCTCTCTTGTGAGATGCCAAAGAAGCTGACTCTATCATCTTCTTCAATTTCCTCTCAGCAAGTAGCTCACCTTGGGAGGGGGAAATTCTGGAGCAGACATTTGCAGCAACTTCAGATCCATACAGCACCACTTGGGCAATGCAGTCAATGGAAGAGTATAACTGTTATTTATTTCTAATAAAATCCTCATTTGACCTGAATGGATGTGCCTTTTTCATAACCAACTTAACTCTTCTCATTTTGCAAGAAAGGAGGCATCTCATTTCACTAAGTCAGCAGTCAGTTTGGTGTTTTGCATGACTTCCTTGTTAATCTTCAGGTTTACCATTGCATCAATACACTTTTTTAAAATCACATATGGCTGTGGGGTTTCAAACTCCATAATTTCTATTCTTCCTCTGCTGTTGCTTTTTTGCAGAGTAGCTAATTTTCATTCCAGGGATGGTACACAGAGCAGCCCACTAGTTAACACAAGAGGTGGCCATCTGACAAAGACTAGGAAAGGACTTGGGCTTTCTGTTCTAATAATCACAAGTGCCAGTAACAGGACAGGAGGAGAGTCTCAAACAGAAATAAATTAATTAGCAAGGACATTATTTATACACTGGGAATTCCTAGTATATGTGGTGTCTGGTCTAATAACCCATGGACAAATCACCTCCCCTTGCTATAACACCTTAGGGAGAGGGCCAGCAGAGAAAGACAACTGTAAGTTGCCTTCTAAAGGGAAGAGGACAAGAAGCAGCTTGAAAATCTGCAAGGAAAGACCCTGCATATGCATAGAGCAGAGTGACCTATATGGACATTTGACCTTCACAACAGCTCCTCTTGCTCCTGGCTTAGATGTGTTACAGAGTGATCTGCAGTTAATATCAACAGGATTGTACCACATGGGGATTTGAGTACCCCAGTTTTGCTTTTCCTAATGTACTAAAACCCAGGTGAATGTGGAGCTTTAGGAGAAAAGGCAGCCTTTCACGAAGGTCAACAAAAACTCAGAATCTCTTCCTTGCTTAGGTATCCTTTGTGAAAACAATCTACCTTTCATGCACCATATGATAATGAATGAAAATAAATCTGTGGTAAGGACCTTTTTCCCTTTAGGATCTAACGTATTTGGATCAGATTGTTAACTGTTAAGGGGAAAAATGTCAATGCTGTCAGGGGAGCCCAAATTCTTATTTCTGGCCAGTAGTGACTGACCCTTTTTATTGATCAGTTTAGCTAGCTACTTTATAAAAGATGAATGAAAAAGATAAAATCTTTGATTTCTTTGCTATAAGTCTGTACATGGTGGATCATAAGATTCTGACCTTTAGCCCTTGCTTAAGAAAAATACAAAAATAAGGTATCCACTAAACTTTTGTCATTTATGGCATCCTTACCTATGAACCGTGTATTCCTCCTGTATTGCTCAGTCAATCCAGTGTCCAGTACTATTCAGAACTATCCAGAGTATCATCTAAGCTTTTCTGGGGAGGTTAAATTCATCTGCTAATTGTAAAAAACCAAAAATGCCTTTTTATACACATTTTTGTTTTCTCTAATTGGTTATTCAACATCCAGGAGCTGTGTATTTGGTTACATGATGTAATTTGTCACATTTGTTGTTGCAATAGTGATAGCCCAGGATGGTATGAAGCTATGATATTTAAGACAGAAAAAGGTGATGGTATTGAAATGCACAATACTGTAAAGCATCTGAAGTTTAAAAAAGGAAAGAAAAAAAGAAAAAGAAAAACTTTCCACAACATTTTTTTAAAGACAAACATAACCATATAATTTATGGTACATGGTAATTACTTCTCTGTTTGAGATGTTCACTATTTTCTCCCATTGTAATTTCACATACCGGATAATGAGTATCCTCTGCACAGAAACAACGGTAATGGCTGTGCAGCAGGAGGACGGTTACTTGATCGTTCTACAATAAAATGTTGCACTTCTTCCCAGTGCATGACTCAAATACAGGTGTGCAGAGGAGTAAAACTAAAAGGCCAGAATATTAAGTTGAAAAAAAAAAAAGAAAAATACTTTGTTTAACAGTGCAGCAGATCAAAGCAAACTCATACTGTATAAAAATGATATGAACATGAACATCGTTTCATGAACTGATATGAACATGAGCATGAAATTATCACTTTCAAAAAATCCCCTGCAGATGACCCTTAGAATATAGCCATTGACTCCATATGGAGGTAAAAGTCTGCCTCTTTTTGTTTCTGAAGGATCAATTACAAAACTTGAAATAACAAATCTATGTAGAGTTTTGCTTAAAATACAGATTTTTAAAAACTGTCTAATGATTCAGTGCAAGAATATCACAGCTGTATCCAAACTCTTTCAGTTCAATGGGAGCAGAGTATGATCTGCTAGGAAATAAACATTCAGTTTCCTTTCAAATATAAATCAATTGATGGAGGATTGTATGGTGGAAATTTTAGACTGTTCAGGGGATACTTAGACGTTAAGTTAGTGTTGTGGTTGGGTTTTTTAAGTATTTGTTCAACTATTCTTTGCATTAGGCTTTAAATACATCTCACCAAACTTTGGACTAAAAGCTGTTAAACATATTTGTTGAAACCATTGTATTTCTTTAGTTTGAAATATGTTTGGTGTCCTGGTTTAGCCAGGATAGGGTTAAGTTTCCCCAGCAGTGGGGGGAAGCTCTAGCCGGGTTATTCATATATCATGCTGACGTCACATCTGGGCACCATTAGCGCGGGAAGAATCGGTGAGCGCGTGGGTTTGTGCAGACGGTCCTCTCACTGCTGTATCGGTACATACCTTGCTTTGTTCATTGTTATTACTGTTATTGTTATTGTTGCTGTTTGTTGTGTTGCTGTTGCTCTGTTGTATTAAACCTCTCCTTATCTCAGCCCCGGGGCTTTGTATTTCACTCCCTTTGTGGGGGAGGGGCAGCGGCCGCGTGGTCTCAGACCCCGGCAGGGACTAAACCACCACAGTTTGGTAATGGATAAGGAATTTAAGTTTATTACTATGCCACTGGATACCTGTGTTACAGAATTTGTATAAATGTATCTGATGTAAACACAGTAAATATTGCCAACACAAGGTAAAACCTAATGCTTTAACAGGGCATGAGCTTACTATGATACAATGATGGATGCCAAGATATGCTTAGGGAAAAAAAAATGGTTCCATAACTTTTGAGTGATAAAGTTTGCATTTACTGATCTTCACAAAGATCGGAATGATACTTCAATCCTTTGACAAAGATGCCTTTCACTTAGGTTGTTACAGTGCTATTCTGTATTTTAAACAGAGACAAATGCTTTTCCTCATGGAGATGACCCATCTGCTGAAAAATGGAGGGGAAAATAGGAAGGAGGAATATAATTCCTAAATCATATTATTGACAGGTAAAAAACCCTACTCTTACAGTCAGTTTTCCAAAGGTAAATACACAAACCAGTCACAGTGAAGCAACAGCTTAGAACAGTAACTACGTCTGATCTCAGCCAAACCTGAGAAATATTTTCCTGCACATAGACAAGAGGAAATAAAAATCCCCCAAATCGTACAAGCCAAAAAAGCGTATTATACAGTCTCATATGTTGAAGAATCCAGAGAAAAATATTTAAATACTGTGCTATCATCCTATTTCTAGGAAAGTATAATTTCTGTAATTCATGAGAAAACATACATTGAAAATAAGTTTGAATTTAAACTACAAACCAATTCTCAATACAAAGATAAAACTTAGAGAGGAAAAACAAATCTTATAGAATCCTCCCAGAATTAATATTGGATTTCTCCAAGTTCAAATTGCAATAATACCATCATCAAGTGAGTCCTCAATTAACCTCATCTGACATTCCAAGCAGAATATTTTAAGGGTTGTGAAGCATGCAAATAGAAACTCCAATTAAAGGCTGACTTCACACATTGGACAGCCTGTGAGAATAATGTGAAAAATTATGTAACCAGCCCAGTGCTTCAATAAACACCCACAGATGATGGAGAGAAGGCTGATAAAACTGAGGATCAGCATCCTAATTCCTTTCTCAGGTACAGCCTAGAAAGATTAGGAACTTGTTTACACAGGGGAGCAGGGGCTCCCTTCACATTCACTCTGAGCCTGTTTTCTGCATGTTCAGATGGCTTGCATTTGCACGGCACAAATCTTACCATGAATTAACTGCTGAGATAAAATACATTCTGTGCTCCTTTTGAAACTGTAGTAGATCCAGAGTGCATTCACTAGAAGTGTACTAATATTCATGGGGCGCAGCTGGACCACACAGCCTCCTGGAGAGCTGCCAGGCACTCTTGCAGGGGATATCCCTGCATGCCCGCTCCTGCCCTTGCTTCTCACCATCAGGTGTTGCTGCCCAGTTAAATGCTGGCATGCAGCTGGTGGCAAACACAACCTGGAGGTTGCACGGGCAATACGCTCTAATTAATGCAACCACTCTCTGGCATAAGAGTGTCACCTACGTAGAGTGGGACAGACATCCTGGAAGGGGAAAGGTGACATTTTGGGCTGCTGTGCAATGAAATGTGGCAACAGGGATATTTCTTCAGGTGGCTGATTTGCTGATGGATCAGAGCTGGATTTTTCTGCTGTTTTGGACTGAAAGGAGGGGTCAGCATGAACATTTTACCCCCCTGGTGTAAACACTGTCAGCACTTTGCACAGACGGTTTAGTACAAAGGAAGTAATCTGGATTTTTGATTATTTTTTATCTTGACTTTTCTGGCTTTTACCTTTTCTTTTGCTTCCGTTAGATGAAACCAGTATTATATATTTTGATACACCTCCAGGACCTGTTTTTTTCATGTATCTGCTGCAGACTTGTAGCTGAATTTTTAACCTTTCCTCATGTGCTGAATGTGGCAGAGAAAAAGCTACTCAAGACTCACTGCTTGTTGTGTACATTTAAAATTCACTGCTCCCAATCTGACTATCAAATAGGTATTTGTATGTATTTGCACAAGCCTTATTTTTCTTCCTGCATGCTGATAACCCTTTCCCGGTTGAACCCCAGAAATACTGGTTAAAAAAAAAGTGGTGAGAATGTAGTAGTTCACTGCATCTCAGCTATCCATTCCCAACAGTTCTCCCTTTCCCTTCTGCTATCTGACACATACATTTATTCCTTCCGCTCTTCTTTGGCACCTCCCAGCAGGAAAGCTCCTCTTCCCATAGCACTCTCAAAATGGTGACTGCCAGCTCCTGCCTTCTGATGCAAAAAACCATAAACACTGTCCCCCTACCCCCCTAAAAAGCCTATTAATAGAAATGTACTTACTGTGCACAGTGCAAACTAAGAATAGTGTTAAGTACTATATCCTAATTAACAGGGTACAGTAATGCTCTCATTTTAATCAATGGGTTTTGAAGTTCCAGCTTTCGTGGTATCTAATGAAGTGCATTTCGAAGTGCTGTATCACAGAGCTCTATAGCATATTTTATAGGCATTTTCTTCCCCAATTACAAAGGGCAGAATTCTGTAGCAGAAACACATTTTTGAGGCTTTTTCCCAGGATAAAACTTAGCAGTGCAGCTGTAAATCAGCTCTGCATAAGAAATGCATAGACTTAGTGAGGTGAAGCAGGAGGCTGTGGATGTTGTTAACCCCTGATGTTCTGGACAGTTGTTTCAAGACACTGTTGCTGCATCTGTGTACTTTGTGCCTGTCCTCAAGAGGTGTGACATGAACTTTACGGTACAGCAAATCCAAGGTGGGAAGCATCAGGAAAAGAATTTATGGCAACCAGAGGCTTAAAGGCTTCAAGCTTTTCCCTCTGTCTTTTTGTGAACTAATTGTTTCAAACTGTTGCGTCCTTACAGCCCTCCCTATTTCTTTCTTACCTTCAACTTGGCTGGTTTACTTCAGAAATGAGGCTTGTACGAGAAACTTTTCATATGCCTGTATATCTGCTTTCCTACTTCCCTTTCAGTAACTTTTGAACTGACAGGAGTGTTTCAGCCACATTTGACAAAGAACATTTGACAAAGGCTTCAAATATATGGTGCTCCAAGAAGCTTTGGGGGAATGCGGGGCTGGGTACAAGACAGAAATGTGGTGAAGGACAGGCAGGAATGGCTCGGCCCCACAGCCTTTCTGCTTGGCTCTCCCAGCAGCCAATGGCCACGGCTGGCTGGGCAGGTTCCTCATGCATAGCTCTGAATCTATGCTGGTGGCATACAGTGTTTCTTGCATATCATATATACGTAGAGGAGAGAGCTCACTGCAGTCAGGAATATTGGGGACACAGAGGGGGAGTAAGAATATGGTATGTGAGGGATGTAGGGAAGAAGGAGGGATATTGCTGTGATGTGGTGTGTGTGGGAGGGGTAATGGTAGGAGGATGTATGGGTTTATTGCTGATGTGGGGGCTGCGAGGTGAAGGGATGTAGGGCACAGATCTGTGGGAAACCTAGCTTCATTTCTACCCATGGATATGGGACAACATGTTGGTTGCAACATATGTAATTTCTCACAGTTTCCTGAAGCAGTAGTTAAATAGTTATATCTCCTTACTTGTGTTTTGCAAAAATAAAGATTTGCTTTATTCATCTGAGATATGTTTTTTACGAGGCTCATAATACTAGCTGCATAAAAGAAAAGTACATTTCTCATACTTAAGATTTTTCATGGTTCAATAGACTAAGTTTAAAATAAAATGGAATAACAGTGGGAACATAACCACACCGCGCACACAATGAAAGCAGTGTTTCCCCACTTCAAAAGGTCTTTGTTCAGTACCCCTGCACATTCACGAAATAATCTGTGAACTCCTTTAGAAATAATATACTAAATGGTCATGAAATACACAAGAAAATGCTACACAAAAAAGGGGGGAAATCATATAGCCCCTAAACTCTGAATTTTAAACCATCACTATTTATTGTCCCTATAGAACACAAAAGTCTTCTCTGATTAAGTGTCCAGGTCAAACAGATTTTAAGGAAGGAGCTTCATTTCTCTGCTCGCTTAGCTGTACAAATTGTAACATGCAATTATGTGAGAAGGGCAGGTACTGCCCAGCAGCTGGTGGCCTACTTACAGCGCAGTGTCATCTGCCTTCAGTTTCCAAAAGCTTCTCTCATCCTCCAGTAGCTCAGGCTGTAGTTAAATTGCCCTTTCTTGTAATTTTTCTTATTTAGAAAAGGCAGGCGAGAGTTAGCAGGGTCTCCCAGGATAAAGGTTCTGTCATGTCTATTAATGTGATCAAGGTGGTGGGAACAGCATTATCTGTTTCACTAAAGAAAATAGGTATGGCTTACCAGCAAGCAGTGCATCTTGTGCTTTTGCTAATCATGCTACAGTGGTATGGTAAAGTTGACATAATGTACAAGGCCAGATGTGTTACAGAAGCTGATCTAACTCTGAGCTCTGACTTCCAGAGCTGAGGCTAGCAGATGGCAAGATGTCGAATCCATCCCCTCCCCCAAACCTGATACATATTGGTAAAGACCAGCAATGCAGCACTGGGCACTTTTTATTCAAAGCAGTTTGAAAAGGTACCAGACTGTCAAAAGGGACAGATCTAAGAATGGGTATGTGTGAATTTGGTCCCATAATTGCAGTTGCGGAGAAGTAAGGTTCACAGCACACCAAAAGAAAAAAATAATTCACAATGCTTATCGCCTACACACACAAAAAATAGAACAGAGTGGGTAGGGAGGAGGAAGCAAACTCACTGAGATGGATATAGTGCAGTACTGAATATGTAACTGCTAAAAGGGTCATGCTTTTGTACAAACCAAGCGAGCCACAGAGACAGGTCTGGGAGAAGCTATTTCTGCTGATATTCAAAGCCAACTGTCTATTTCAGAGCGGCGTTCCCTTGCCCTTTCTTACCTGTTTGCAGTGACTCTTCTCCCTGTATTCTGTACTTGTAATTGTTTGTTGTTTGATATCATCACCTACTCACTAGAAATAATAATAAATAGCATACATAGATTAAAAAAAAGCAAGACTCTTAAACCTGCCAATTTAAATTAACTTAAGAAGTGTTCAAGATAAGCTAAAAGCAAATTAGATGAAAGCCAAGCCCTGCTCAAGAGATTGCCTCTGCACACTAGAGAAAGGAAAGCCAAATGAGGAATCAGCTCTTATGTAGTGGCCAATATCTTTTTTTTTTTTTTTTTTCTACTTGTTAGGAAGATCCTCACCACATCCCACCAGGCACAGATGTAATCAGAGAAATTTTAATCTTTTCTCATAAGCCAGTCCCCTCAGCAATCACTAGAGTTGCATTGCTTTGAATTCCCTTCCAACTGCTCTGCAACATTACAGTAGAGGTTGTCCAGCCCCGTACACTGTCTTCTAAGGGCCAGCTCCCTTCTGCATCAGAAGGACCCAAGGGTATTCGTTAGGAAACATAAAGCATTTTATGGGATCAACCAAAATTTTACATCTCACCATTCTCAAACAGAATGGGATCATTGTTCTTTCCTGAATAAAGGTATGATGGTTCTTCATCTGCAGATTGAAAAAATAAAAAGGAAATAAAATTCAAAAATGACTCTTTTGCTGTGATACTGCATTGCAGATTTGCATGTAATTTTCTGCCAATATTATCCAGTCAGTCTCTTTCTACATTGCTGTTTTCCAAATTTTTCCTCCCACTGAATCTGTATGTTTGATTAATGTTTTCCCAGATGTCTGAACCTGGGGAAAAAAAGCACTTTCAGTCTCATTTTTTTAAGTGCTAGGAATCTCTTTGATGATCCATAACTAATTTTACTGTACTTGTCACAAAGCAGATGTGTGGCAATAGTCCCCTAAGCATGCTGCATTCAATCGTTACAAACTCCAGAGTTCTCCTTTCTTTCCCTCCCCCTCTTTGTGTTTATTTTTTGTTAGTAATTAACCTTCACAGTTTATCATATTGTCTTCTACTGGTTTAATGAACACATTTGACACATGAGTTATACAGTTCCAACCACATTTTATCCCTCTCTTTTTAGTTTCAACCCTTTGTAGAATATCAGATTAGGATGCAGTTTCAGAAATATAACAAGTCTTCATTCTGGCTGTTTTGTCTCAATCACTTAGTGCATTAACTCCTTTATTTCTAATTTACCTGAAAGATTTTTGCATTCACAGTATGGAGAGTCTTTAAACATTAAAAAGAGGAACTGTTAAAATGAAAGACTGTAAATAATTCCTGCTTAAAGAAGGTGTACTCTGTTATATCTAACTCAGTATCCATAATTTACAATTTAAATCTACAATTTAAAGCTCACCTTTGTTTCAGCCCTCTCTCCTGGAAAGGTAGAAATTGTCTCTGAAGTGTCCCTCTTATTTCTGATAAGCTTCAGCTATTACAAAAACAGAGAGCTGACTGATGTTATTGAATCTGATAATGGGAGGAATTCGTGGAACTATTTAAAAAGAAACAACCTCTTTGTGACTGTACAGAGAAAGCAACTATTTAGAATAACAGAGTAGCTGAGGCTGAAAAGCATCTCTGGAAATCGTCTAGTCCAACCCCTCTGCTCAAAGCAGTCACCTACAGCAGGTTGCTCTGGGTCATGCCCAGTCAGAGTTTGAATATCTCCAATGATGGAGACTTAACAGCCTCTCTCGGCAACCTGTGCCAGTGTTTAATCACTCTGACAGCAAAAAAAAAAAGGTTTTGATTTTTTTCCTTTTGTTTAAAAAGAATTTTTTATATTTCAATTTGTGCCCATTTACGGCTTTTGAAAGTCACATCTCATTACACTGACAAAACAGGTTTTCTGCCAGGGTATTTTCTGCAGAAAAAATAAATCAGCTACAAATGTGCATCTATTTTTCTGCAGAAGTTGTCAAAGTACAATTGCAATACCAACTTAGATATTTGTGCTACTAGACACATCGAAGTCCTTATGAAGAAAAAGTAGTATCTTATTTACTGTAATGCATATGACAAATACACTGGCTATATACAGAAGTAAAGGAATTATTTGCCAGTGAATGCTGGAATAGAAGCCACGGAATAATCTTTATCATAGTAATATCAGTAGGTATTAAGTCAGAAATTATAGTATTGTTCTTGTGCCTTCTTCTAAAACTGTAAGAGAATTATCTTGTTTGGTTTTAACCATTAGATTCCATTTTAGTGTACGTGAGAGATGTGTATGTGCATGGTTGTATGCACATTAGGTCTCTGAAGAAAACATTAAGTGCAAACATAGATTAATTTTGTGTTTGAATCTCAAAACTGGATGTTGGAGAAACCATCAGGACTCTATGGTATAGAGTTTGAGCAAGAGCATCATGGTGACTATCAAAAATATTATCTGGGTGACACTCAAACAATTGCAAAACTAAAACTTCATGAACTTCAATGCTGTCACAGCCATTGCTTCCGGTCCCTTCCTCAGAAAGTCCTTAATGCCCAGCTGGCCACTTACGTAACTTGTATTCAAACTGATTTCTATAAAGGGGTGTTCTCCTTCCTTTAAGGGAGATGAAATACAGAATACTGACTATCTGTCTGATGAAATTAATTGAACCTGAATTTTTGTCAAGGGTCATTCTGCTGAGCTTCTGCAGATGGATTGCACTGGGCAGATCTTTTGCAATAAATGCCCAGAAATCCTACCTGAGCAGTACCAGGTAAAGTTGTTTCTCTGTTTAAGGTCCACATGAGCAAACAGCTCACTGGCCTCCCTGGGACTGAATACCAATGATATTCGCTTTCAATGTCTACAACATTTTTCTTACTATGGCTTGTAAAAACCTGGGGAGTGCTGCAGTGTTTCTAGACCTTGGGTCTGACTAGTCATAGCCCGATATCTGGGTAATCCAACAGCCCCATCATCTACACAGCAATATTTTGTAGGACGGGAGCCAAGGAGTACTGACTATGTTCCCCATCTGGATGACAGAGCAGAAACTGGACTTTGAGGTATGCTATCATGTATATGTGTTAGCCCAGATACGGCAAATAGCTGGAACTGAGTGTAATGGGTGATTTAATTTTGGCAAATAAAGTTGGTGCTCTGACAGGGACCAAGGATCTCAGTTTGGACATCTGTCAGGTGCAGGATGAAATTTCTCTTCCAAACAGGAAAGGCAAGCCCACAAAGATGTGTGTGTCTATCTAAAAGATGCTACCTTTTGCCAGAAAGAGACTAGAATTTTAGGTCTCTCAAATCACAGATAAGTTCCTTGACTTGGGTATTTGTAGCTGTGTTTATCCTTATTTCTGCCTCAGTTAATACCATTTATCCTCCTGATATAAAATGAGATTCTTCATGATATCTCAGACATGATGGTCCAGGATGCAAAAAACTGTTTCCTGCACAGATGTGCTCTGAACCTTTTTGAGAGGACATGTTCGAAAGGGAAAGCATTACTACGCCTTGCTATTCTTTTTTTTTTTTTTTTTTTTTAACGGGATTTGACAGTGGGTGGAAAGTGGTGACTTAGACATTGTCACAATGTTGAAACTCATCAGGCTGAAAGGGTGCTCTGCTGTGTGCTCTGGGAGAAGGGAATGGCATGAGGGAGGGAAGAAGAGAGAACAAGGTGCTGTTTCTTGGACTGGAGATTTTGTAAGCTTCCAGAAGAGAGGAAATTCAGATGTTTAGTTGGCAGCAGTTGGTGGTGAGGGAAGAGCCCTGGCTCAGTTCCCTGTTGGGCTCAGGGAGCAGTTTCCCTCCATCTGTTAGGAGCTTCTGATTAGATGAAGTAGGTTAAATCTTTTTTCCCTCTGCTCCCCCTTCCCAATGGTTGTGAAATCACTTATTTGTGTTGCTGGGAGCAAAGAGAAGAGAAATGAAACCATAGAGCCAGTTCAGGGCTTTTTATGCTCTTTGCAGGCTTCAGAGGCTGGAAGGAGATGATTAAAGTGATTGAAGATTGATGGAAGTGATAAGATGGGTGAAAGGGTACTGAAGGGAGCAAGGAATGATGCATTTACTTAATGGGATATCTTAAGTTTCTCTGTCAGACTGCCTTGTTTGCAATCTGTTTAATACTTGCTCTTACCTTATAAAGAATAACGGTGGCTTATTGTACGTTTTCTAAAATTGCTTTCAGAAAGGACAAATTCATATCTGTGAGTGTATGAATTGGTACAGGGAAAGAGGAGCTACCACATACTTTCCATGTGCTAGTATGTCTTGTCTCAAGGCCATACTGAAGTAAAATCAACTGCATCATGTTACAGTGAGGTTTTCCACCTATAGGCACTTCTTAGCTGACTGCCATAGTGATTAAACTGAGGTTGTACAGGATTGGAAATAGAGGCCAGTACAAGCTCTTCAGGCAGCAACTCACTGACATCAAGCTCTGGTAGGTTTTAGAGCAACAAAACAGACACACAATTACAAAAATAAATAAAAAAATAAATAAAAAGAGGCCCTGGGAAAAGCCTTTCAGCAAACCACAAATGTATACAACCACACAGAACAAATGTGAAAGAAAAAAAAAAAGAATATTAATTCCGAAGGAGAGGTGGAAACTTTCTTCCTTCCTCTTCTAGCCTCTTCTCTCTCTTTACTTTTCACCTTCTGTGACTAATATCCTTGGATTCCTTACCTCTCCTGCTGTGTTATTGATCCATCTTCTGTTGAGGGCATTAAATTGCATAACACACCAATACAACAGACTGCTCTATTTGTGTAGCAGACCCCTGTTGATTCTTCAATAGCTGGCTGGCTTGGCACAAAATACTAACAAAAGACAGTCACAAGCATCCCACATCCCGGGCCAGCACCATTTCACTGGGTGTTGCCTCACTGCCTCCCTCTGCTTTGCCACCCCTTCAGTTTGCATTGCTGTGTCTGCCTGCTTTATCCAGGCGTTATCACAGGAGCAGAAATGGCAGCAGTCTCTTTTCTGTAAGAGGGAAAATTAATTTTGTGATATGGATTCTACATCAACCACTAAACGGGCAGCTTTCCCTTTGAGGGTTGACCAGAAAATTAGGCTGAGATTATACAAGGCCCAGTTAAAGGTGGTTGCTTTTGCTAAAATCAAATTTGTAAGGTTATTACAGAAAGTCAAAAGTTTGCTTACACAAAAATCAAAAGGCGCGTTTTTCCTGTCTTAGTGAGTGGAAAGAGGCACTTCTGCAAAGCCAAACACTGTTTTCATACAATCATAGAATCACAGTTTGGGTTGGAAGGGACCTTAAAGACCACCTAGTTCCAACCCCCCTGCCACGGGCAGGGACACCTTCCACTAGACCAGGTTGCTCAAAGCCCCGTCCAACCTGGCCTTGAACACTGCCAGGGAGGGGGCAGCCACAGCTTCTCTGGGCAACCTGTGCCAGTGTCTCACCACCCTCACAGGGAAGAATTTCTTCCTTATCTCTAATCTAAATCCACCCTCTTTTAGTTTAAAACTGTTACCCCTCATCCTATCACTACACTCCCTGACAAAGAGTACCTCCCCACCTTTCCTGTAGGCCCCCTGGAATATTGGAAGGCTTCACGTAAGGTTGTCATAGTTAAACACTCCTCTCCCCACAGAACTGCAAAAGCAAGATGGCCAGAAGAGTTCCCATGAAGCATTTTTCAAACATGCTCATTTATAACCCAAACTAGCTAATTTACATCTCAATTTACATATATCCCACAGTACTTTATTCCATTGATTAGACATCAGTGCATTTACATTTCCATCACTTCCACATTAACAGCAGCGGTAGGTCACAGTGACCTTACAAATATCTTGTCAAAGTCTTTTGTGTCAAAACAGCCCAACCTCAGAGATGCACTATCAAAACATCCCCATCATCCAGTGTCAAAACAGCTTCATCACAGAGTCTAAGCACATTCAGATCCAACAAATTAACATATCAAGGCTTTATTGCTTTAATATCCAAGTAAAAAACAAAAACTTAATGCCTTCCCTGTGAAAAGAAAATTGTTCTTACTCCCATTTCCCATTGCTAATTAACAAAGTTCATATCTACTGGGGTGTCTCAGGAGTGATTTTTTTTTCTGACAGTGCCATTGCAGTGACCGACATTTTCATTTAGTCAAACTTGCAGAAGTGGCTGGAAGATGTTTCTGAGGTCTTAGCCTCTGTGATGGTCAAGTCAGTAAAATTCCTGGCTAGATACAAGACTATTCAGCAAACTGAACAGCACAACTGAAAAATGTGAACAAAACCAATACGCAGTTGTGGCCCATCCCCCATTGCATTTTAATTATCTCATTGTTCAATTTTCAGACCAAATCAATCTTAGTGCTTGGCTTTACTGCAAGTGACAGGGAATGGGAAGTGAATAGGAAAGGAGGAAGCACACATACACTTTTTGGTTTTTTTTTTAAAAAATAAAGAAAGTAAGATAAATAATCCCCAAAGATGAAATCTGTTTTTGAATCACAGTGACTCCTTTGCCCTCCTGCCCATCTACATACAAGGCAGAAGAAGTACCTAACTCTTATGCATAATTGCACAGTTTCACACCAGTGCAACTGAATTCATGTAAATCCCATCATTTGAGTTGTAATGCCTCTTCACTTCTGCTTTGTGAATGGGGTATTTATAAGAGAGGTTTTCAGGGACAGATACCATCACAGTATGGTGTACTTGAATGTAAATGTACATGACAGCCAAATATAAAGACAGTCAGGACAGCAATGTTTAGTATATTCTTAAATAGGGACATGCATAAACCATCATCTGAAAATGCAATAATACAGTAAACTAGTCCAGAATATCAGCACTGCAAATATTCATGTTCAGGCAACACTCACAATTTCTGGCAATGACTTTCTTAATAGGTAAAATTTTCAATCATAGAATACATAAATATAAATCAGCCTGTTATATTCTTTCTGGGTTTTTTTCAGGATATTAGCTAACAACCAAAGCAATTAAATTTACAAGCAAGAAGAAGGTCAGATGAAACCTGCTCTTAACTGACCTTGTAGTAAAGACATTGTGTCACACCCATTTGTACTAGGGCAGGATCTGTTGCATTTTGCTGTTTCCCATGAGTCATTTCTGTTGCAGCACAGGGTGATACCATGAATTCAGATTGATTATATCAAGGCGGAACAAATCAGAAGCAGCAGTTGCAAATTTGTAGAAACAGACCTGACTAGTGTATTACTGTTATCCCTAGGAAAAGCAACTGGGGACATGACCACATACCTTGATCTTGTATAAATGCTTTCTATTTAATTTTTCAGATTTGGTTCACTCTGAAAGTCATTCTTTGAAAATTAATGATTTTTTTCTTTTTAAAGATGTACAGCAGCTCCCATGTAAGCTCTCTCCTTAAAAATGATGTCTCAGTATAAGAGAGATTCCCTCTATTTTAAATGAGAAGACTGTTGCAGAATTCATGAACTTAAGTGTGACTGATGCGAAGAGATAGAAAAACAATTCATTCTGCTATAACTGGGGCCTTTAGTTTACACTTAACTATGCTTTAATGGATCATACATTTATTAATACTTTTTTTTTCATTTTCTAAAAAGTAAAATACTGATTTCCTATCTGTAGTCTGAGAACTCATCTCAGGATTTCAATGACCAAGCTTCGCAGTAGTAAAGTCTCTTAATGTTAGCCCTTCTTATTTTCATCTGTTTCTCCAAGTTCTTCACTGAAAACAAGACATACAAAACCAATTTAAAGTCAAGGGGGGAAGTACTTTATATCTCTCTGGTAGAAACTGCTGCCTGAGAGATGGAGAGGAAATAGGAGCTGTTTTCATAGGTTGATGTGACCTAGGGGAATTAGACGAAATGACACACAGACATGAAACAAAAATGTATGGAGAAAGAAGAGCACCTTGGAGCGCTACAATTACAGAAGGGAATAGAAAAAGAGAAGTGAAGTGGTAAGGTGAAGAGTCAGAAGAGAAACATATGTATGAAAGAATAAAAAGACCTCATGAAATGGAAAGTGGGGCCAATTTGTTCCTACATAACTTTGATTCCACTTGATTTCTGCTATTCAGAGCAAGCTGAGGGACCTGAGCAGGCTTCACACAAAGGACAAAAGGGGCTGCTGCTGTCATAGGGCTGTGTCTGTAGAGGGACTTCCAATGAAGGCAGCTGAAATGGTTGCTGATGTTGAAATGGTAAAAGCTGCTGAAACTGTGGGATGTCCCAGAGTAGTAATGAGAGAAAGGCTGCCTCAACTGGACAAAAGCTCAATTATTAATAGATCCTAAGGAGGAACAATATTAGAGATGGTAAAGGAAGAAACCTACTTAAAATTTACTTGATCACCTAAATTCTCCAAAAATTTACAGTAGGAGTGCCAGTACCCCTCTACAGCCGCAGCCCTTGGGCCTAAGATTTCAGCACTGCAGGAGTCATTCTGTGATAGCTCTGAGATTGCTGTAGAAACACCAGCCTCACAGTGATGTGCCAGCGTGGAGAATCAGCCCTTGACATAAGAAACCTTGGCAGCCAGGAGCCTGGCAAATTGAAGAGACGTTTCCAGTGTTCTTGTAATTTGTGGTACAAATTACTTCTACCAGAATTTATTCCAAGCAGTTGAGGGGCTCTATACACAGGGCACCTGTGTGTCGCCCAGCACATATATCAATGTTGGCACAAAACACCTTAAGATTCACTTTCCAACTAGAGGTCAGCTGCCTCATTGGAGCCCGATAATCACCATGGCCGAGAAAGTGGGAAATGACTCTCAGAATAAATGAGCTTTCAAGATCCAGTTCAGATATGTCATTGCAAATTACAATTGCTCCTTGATTTGATCATTAAACTGATAACATAAGTGAGAAACTTAGTGTCATCTTTCTGACCTGTTCCTCTGGCTTGCCAAGAAAGTAAAGCAGCAGCCAAAAACTTCTCAGTAATATAATCCTTTATCAAAGACTTCTCTGAAATGGGAAATAATTCCAGTGGAATATGAAGATGGGCGGTATTTCAGATGACTAGCTTTAGGCTAGTAAAATACAGTCCTCTTGTTTAAAGGTGTGGGGGGGTCACACTTTACATAGCGTTATTATACAACAAGATGTTTGCTATTTCTACTGGTGAAACTCACTTTGAATCAGCAGTGACATTACCTTATTTCCACACGGCAGTCCCGAGCAGAAGGAACCATGCCTGTGTGTGCCACTCCTTGAGAGCTAGACGCACCGCCACCTCTTCACAGAGCCAGATTGTCCCAAAATACTGGCAATGGCATCTGGATGCAGGGATAAACAGTTTGGACTGAAGAAAACAAGCCCACAAAAACTTAAATACAGAACATGTTTCAGTAACATTTAGCCATCATAGCTTTTGCAGGCAATTTCTCTTCTAGTTCAACATTTTAGCTCAATCTGCTTAAGTCTTCAGAGGCTGCACTGACAAGCAAAAAGTCTAATTACCATGTTTAGTTTGCTCTTTTTAGCATGCTCTGCAGGCCTTGTCATCGTTTCACTGTGAAAAGAAGTTGGTTTTTTTCTTTCCTTTCAGCAAATTCTTCACTACTATTCTTGTTAAAGTAATACTGCACCAGAGATTCCTTTGATTGTTTAGTTATGTTAAAATTGCCATTAATGCTGTTCTCCTTTGAAACTTCTTCCTATGGGTTTACTTTTATACATCTGGTGGAGAACTTTATTTGCTTTTTTGTTTGTTTGCTACCACACACAAGAAAAGCATACATAAATCAAATGCTTTGTCCCTCAAGCTTCACTAGTCTTGTCTTTCTTTATGCTGTATCAAAAATTTCAATAAAACCTGTTAAGTAATAATCCTATAAAGACATGAAAGTGGAATGTGGCACACTGACAAATCGCTGGGGGTTGGATATGCAAATAATCTTTTTGAAAAAGAGATGAATTCTTATTATAGTTAATTTCTTCCTTTTTTATTTCTTTTTTTAACTTGAAGTTTAAATAGTTTTATTTACAGAATCATATACTTGTAAAACAAAATCTCTTGCACCACAGTAAAGATGGATAAAATTTGTAAGGAATATAAAAGCACCAATAGTATCTTTGTTCTTAAAAACTTGTCCTTGGTTTTAATCTGATTTCAGTAATAATTTCTTCTTATTGTTACAAAAGAGTTATCTTGACAAACACTGACACTTGCACTGGCAGCAGACAAAGATCATCAAAACAGATGTCTTACTACAAAAAAATGGAGAAAAAGATCACCTAATTGTATATTACTGCAGGTTGCACATCAGTGAGGTACAGAATTGCAATATGCAAAATATTGTTCATGGAGAAAGATATGATAAAGGGTATAGTGAAGGGAAGGAAGAAAAAAAATCCTAAACTTTTAAAGATATGAAGTGAGAGAGGTAGGAAGTAAAAAGCACTGAAATAACTTTGCATTTTCTTCTGTGAAATCAAAATACCAAAAGCCTAATCACATTGTCAGGCATTAACCAGTCTAGTGCAACAGGGGAAAAGCTGAGATGAGAATGGAAATTTTAACAATGGTATGTCTTAGAATTTTATGGATCCTTTCAATTCATCCAACTCTGTTCTTTCTAGTGTCTCTACTTTTGTGGGTGTTTTGTGTCTGTATGCATGTTTTTTTCTTGTCCTGAGCATTTTTGCCTGAAATGCAACATGGCTTTTCTACTCTTGCTGTCTCCTCCATCCACTGCATGTTTCCGGTCGTACAGTCACAAACCATTTCAGTTTCAACTTTCACGCAGTACTGTGGCAATGACAGCATATGACCCAAGAATAACAGAGCAGATATGGCAGTAGTGACACTATTGTCATTTGGGATAACAGTAATAAATCTTGTGGAGTCACTACAGATATAATAGGCTGTTGCCTGTGATATTAAAACCACACACAGTTGATCACATAGTTCCTCTTTGTCTCCATAATCAGAGATTAAGAATTGATGCAAAGGCATTAAACCCTATACTAGAAATTATGGGAACAATGGCTTCTTTTCAGTTCAGCCATGCTTTTGATCAAAACACTTACAATTGCCTCATTGTAAAAGCTTATTTCAAGACACCACATCTATTGCTTCACTGCTGTGCTATACACTTTGAGAAAAGGACTGGGATATCCAACCAAAAAAATAAGTTTTGCATGAGAATATGTTGCAATAAATACATAAACAAATCAAATGCAATGAGAATCTTCTAATGGAAGCCAAAGCACTGAGTAATCAGCATTCATTGTCAAAATGGTCTTGCTAAGTTTCACTCAGATGTTTGCAATGAGTTTTCACTGCTTTTGTGTATATTTCTTTCTTCTTCTCAATAGCAGGCAGGTAATGTCTTTTTTGATTGTTTGTTTTTAAACTAGTAGGGATGTCTCCAGATAAGAGAACTCCCAAGTCCTCTCTGCACTGTTTGGCACGGTTATTTATTGATTTGCTGATTTGGATGTTTGTGCTTGGAGTGCTTGATTGGTCATCCAGTTGTCACCAACAACGCAGTATGAATAAGAAGTGTCAAATTCTCAGAAAGATTTGTGTGCATGTGTATATATTTTTAAATGGTTGAAATCTTTTTTGAAAGCATTCAGCTTCAAAGATCCACTTACCATTCAATGGTTGCATTTATATGAGCACAGTTTTAAGCAAAAGAGTTCATTCCTTATTTTGATGTAGGATCAGTCCCGCTGTTTCATCTAAGCCTTATCCCTTGTCATGTAGTAAAGCTGACAGGATGACAAAAAAGACTTTAGTGCTAACAAACTTTGTCTGTTCCTCCTTTTCACTTCCCAGAAAACATCTGGCAAGTGTCACTGGTATTTATTTAAAAGTGAGAGATCAAGCACATATAGGGTATTTAAAAATAACAAGCTGTTAGGAAAAAAAAAAAAAAAACAAACCAAACCAAACAAAACAAAACAAACCCCAAAAGTAGTATTTCAGCACTGCTAAAGAACAGGGATTCAGTTGGGGTGACCCTGTGCTCTTTGCAAACACTTTCACCCCCTGAGCTATGAGACGTGGCCTCAAAGGAGAGCAAGAAATCATGCTTCTGTGACCCCTTTCACCCTTTGCCTTTGAGAAATGGAAAAATAAATGTTAAAGAGACCAATAAATACAACCAATAGACAGAATGTTCCCCAGCTCTTGCCCTCTTCTCCCTTCCCTGTCTCCCAGATTGGATCTGGCAGAAGCAGCACTTGCGCACGGTGTGCTCCTGCCACCCCTGATGCTGTGGCTGCAGCCCTTGACCAGCTCAGCCAGAGAGCAGCTCCCAGCAGTGCCAGGGGCTCTCTGAAAAGGTCTTTCCTTTGGAAAGTAGACACAAAAGTCAGGAGGCACAACAACACTGTCAGCCATCAAAAGCAGCGCGACATGCCGCCTCGCTGAGGCTGAGTGCCTGATCCTTGTTCTCAGAAGACTGAAGTTCAGAGAACAGTTTTTGAAAGTTTGAAGGTGTTTTAAACTGTCCATGTAGACCAAGATAGTGAGATGGAAAAGAAGCAATGTTCATCACATTAATTGTGATCACATCACATCACACAATTACATCTGCTAGATAGCTGTAAGCTCAATGAAATGTAGTGCATCCATCTAAATCTTTGATGGCAAACCTTCCTCATATTCACAAGGAAAATGTGGAAGAAAAAGCTTCATAATGTGACTGATAAACTGCGAGGAGAAATTTCCTTCCTGGCACAAAGTACGGTGATGGTGACATATATGAAAGGAATTAATCTCTATTTTACCTCATCACTGGAGACCAGTGGGTGACTTTGGGAGCATTTACTTTACTCTGTTCTAGGTTGTTTCTAGCTGTGCAGGCAGAGAGTACAAAGGCAGATGGTTTTAACAGAAGGAAAACATAACATAGTTTGTAATACTACCTGTGATCTTAGGCGTTGCTTTCAAACAGGAAGGTTGATGTCAGGAGCTAATGGATCCGAGTGACTGCCCTTAAAGGGGAATGGAGGATATTCCAGCTGCTGGCTCTTTGTGTCTGGCTGGTGGAGCAATTTCTCAGGTCCCATTTTTCTGCACTCTGCACTATTTGAAAATAGAATATAAATACTGGCTTCTCTGAAGTTAACAGAAGTTTTGCCATTAACTTCAATGGGGCCAAGACTTCATAAGTATGTTGGGTTTTTTTCTGCTGACCAAAGTATTATTATTACTTTCAACATGACACCTTAAGGTTGATGCTTACACCTGATAAGATTAAATGGGCCTCCGCACTGTACAGAGTTCTACTTCTCATTGCTATCCACATTCTCTGCTCTCTCTCACATCAATGATCAGAGGAGTAAGTCCTGCTATAGCAAGTTATTTAACCCAGAATACAAATACATTCAACATGGCAAGATCTTATGGAAGAGAGAGTGTGTTTTGTTGGGCAAACTGCCGTAGCTAAGAAGTGATCAGGTTTTGAAGCGCACAAGCTCTTCTTCTGCTCTGATGAGAGTGGACACTTATATTCTTAGACCAACATCACAGCTATGTACAAAATCGTAGCATGTAGGACTACACTCAGGAAGGAGATGATCCTGTTAAAAAGTAATAAAATCACATCACTGTAGGTCTGTTGGAAGAATAAAGAGTGCAAAATAAGTTTAAGATTGTTCAATAGCTTTGAAGTCAGAGAAGACTTAGACTTAAATCTGTGAGCTGAAATTTGATGACCATTTTAAAGAGAGGCAATATATAAGGGAGCTTAACCACTAAATTATTTGTTGCTGGGTGGAGCAGTCTGCAGATCAAAGACTTCAAGTTGTTGGAAAAAAACTTTCTTTTACAAACAGTCAGAGAATGAAACAGAGGTGAGTTGCTACTAGCCCTAGTTAGATCCAATCCCCCAAGAAAATTGCCCAGCATCCGAAGGACTGAGAGGCACTTGGCAGTAGCAATCAATATGATGCAGTGGTTCTCTGATTGCTAGACAGAAGTCCAACGATTAAACTTTAATGTAGAATCTCAGAACAAATGTTTTAGAAATTTTGATTATATTAAAAAGGATTAACTAGAAACACTGTATGGAATTTAAAAAGCACAAGGACATAGAAATAGGCTGGAATGTACCTAAGTCAATTTTATTAAAACTGCACTTACAGGCAACTCAGTTACTTGTAAGGACTTTTGTGGGGGGACAATGTTTTAAGAGCCACAACTTAATTACTAAGCCACAATACGAGTTAAATGTTCTCTTTGCTTTTCCCTACTATTACTCATACTGCATGTAGAACATGAATTCATTTGGCATCAGCATCATTTCCTGGAAAGTCTCAGATTCCCAATTGCATTCAAATTTGTTTAGTGGACAATTTATTACATTACTTATGCTAAGCATTAATATTGTATTTGTACATCTGTGTCTACCAAAGGATGCACTGTCTTTTGTTCCTTGTACTTCACTGGGGTCTCAATTATTTTAATGTACATTCTTAACTTTTAATAAATCAGAGAGAATTGTCTACAACTACCAAACCCAGAACAAAGTAATTTAACTTGGCAGTTTTATCACCTGTATTGCACATTTTTGCTCTGTTTGCTTCACATTTGTTTCCCCTGGCACTCTCCCATAAGGAGAATGAAAATTTCAAGGACATAATAAAGTAATAATCTTATCAATAGTAAAAATTAAAATTTCTGTCTGTGACTCTGTGCATGTTGTAAAAGCATTATAATGCCCAATAGTGTAATTTGATTATATTGTGAAGTAATTATACTTAAAACTTTTCCTCCTTTTTACCATCCTAACATGCTGTTGATATCTATTCTCTTCATGACAAGGCATATATAATGACAGAAATGATGGCAGTACAAAATCAAACATGACTCTCTGCAAATGCAGGCTGAAGCCCACAGTTGTATCAGTGCAAATGCTTCTGCTGGAAGTTGATAGCAATTTCTTACAGTAGACATTTCCAAGGACAGAGTTTAGCTCCGATATTAGTAGCTGTGTTGTTTTCACTGTCTAGATCCTAATTACAAGTCCTGCCTTTAGTTTCAGCCAGTCTTAAAGCTGCACAACACTTCTCATTTTAGAATGTTGTTTTCATACTCATTTACTTTAAAGCTCCCAGGCTTTTGCCACTTAGCGTGAAATTTTCCAAGCCACTTGTGTCTCCTTTGGACTAATTTTTGGGGTGTGTTGAGGTCTTTGGGATGAGGGGAAGGTGATTTCCAGACAAATTACTTTAGCTGTTTCTAGGGACAGGATAAGGTTTTCGTACTGTTGGGTTTAGAAGCTCTAAGTTCCATTTGCTCTGCAGAAGACATTTGGCAAAGTGGCAGTAGTAGCAGATGGTACATAGTGGGACAAGAGGGACAGTCACCTTCATGTCATGGACTTTTCCATGTTGTTCCCATAAAAAAACTCATAACCAGACAAGTTTTAATATCTGAAAAATCTCAGTTTTATATGCTCAATGAGCAGTTTTTAAGGGGAGACAAGGAATAGAGGTGGGCAAGGAAGACAGCAATAGAGATAGAAAGTACAAAAAGCCTTCAGAGGAGACAGCAGTTGTTGGATAACAGTGGAAGACGGTGGAGGAGGACAACAGCATGGTACTCTAACACAACAAAGAACCACATAGGCATATTGAGGGTTCTCTAATAATTTCCCTTAAAATCTCCTTCACAGATGATGAGAATGCAGAAACCAGAGAGGTGAATGATGAAGGAATCTACTGGGTGAACTATCTGATGGAGGGAGGCATGTGTGAGATCATGTTTTATGGCCAAAACCATTTTGTCCTTGACTGATAAATTAAGTGATGAGAAGCTCTCAGCATGGCAAAAGTAATGACCCTAAAACATTGCACAACATCTTAGAAAACAGCAAGCTGGTTTGTCTGAGTGGGAGGGAGATCTCCTCTGGTGTGTCTGAGTACCTGATGACTGTCATCAGCACACTTGATGAATCCCCATGCCTACCAACACATCTCCTCAAAGCATAAGCCATCTTTACTCCAGACACAGGGGGACTGGGAGCTGCTGAAAAGGAGCTGGGGGCCATCTCTGATGCCTCTTTTTCTGGGCTGTGAACTTCCGTCCAGTGAGCTCTCATCAGGAGTCCACACGTCTTACTTGGGTTGAACACTCTCAGGAAGGAGGTCTGACCACTTGTGTCAAAATCATTGGAAAGATACTCTGAAAAGGATTTCCCAGCTTCCACAAGCAATACAAGCTCTTGGTCCTATGTTAAAAAAACTTATGGTGCAGGGACCAACCTTGGCAGTTTGATAACATGCTGTACAGAAATGGAGAACTAACTATTGCTTGGGAGAATGGAGCAGCCCCTATCGACATCTGATCAGTTTCTCTCCAAGCTGTTTGTAGTACTGGAAAACAAGTCTCTGAAGGACACAGGTAGCAATGCAATGCTTTTTCTACTTAATTTCCTTCAGTACTGCAGAAGACATTCTAGGATGTTCTCACATGCACAGACACCTGCGTCTCCCTAAGAAAGCTTGCTGAAGACACAGAGGTAGCCACATGAGATCAAATGGAAAAATGCTTAAAGTCAGGCCCAAGGTTCTCCTGTAACTCCCATTCACGACATCAAAACTGGTGGTCTGTTGGCAAGAATGTGCATTCATTATTCTATCGTCTTGAATTACACAATAACATTTTGTTATTTTCCATCAGTTGATGTGAGAGTTTTTTGATTACATCACCTACTAAATCAAATAAAATGTTCTCTCTATTCTCTCTTGAACTAGAGGTTTTCCAGTGATAATTTTTGCCATTTCTTTTCTCTGTTATGTTAATTTCCCCAAAACCCAGTTCCTTGTAAATTCTTGGAAACTGTAGTTCTTTGAGATTATTGAAGTGGGACTCACCATTAGCAACATCAGTTACAGGCCTTACAATAATATTTTCCAATATTATGGCTGTCACACAGACTCCAGTAGACTGAAATGGCTCTGAAAGGGCCTGATTTTCTACCAAAAGCAGTTTAAAGCATGTTTTAAAAAAATTATCGGTGATTTTGTTTGTGGAAGATAACATTAAAACCATAAAATAAAAAAAAAAGACACAACATTAAAATGACATAATTTAATGTGATTTATGTGTGAAACATACATCTTTACAATTCTTTAAATTAATACACAGAAGTTTGATTCCCCATAGACTACAATGGTCTACAATGAGCTAACGCAGTTTTTAAGATCATCACGCTAAATTTCTACCTGACTTTGAGTCCCAAACATGTCTCAGTGTCATAACTTTAATAACTCATATCCATGGTTTGATTGTCATTATTTGATAAAATGTTAGTGCTGCACTGTCATTACTGCTCTGTGGCAAGCAATCACATGTTGAAAGAAAGAGTGAAATGGCATTATCAGGAGCCACTATCTCAGAATCTGTTTCAAATTTGTATACAAAGCCATTTTGTTGCCCTGCTCTGACTGATGCAGTAACGTTTTACAGTACAATTTCATCTACAGATGTTGCCAAAGGACAATATTCCACTACACTGACTAACGCATTTCTCTAGAAATAACCTTCTGATTTTAGTGGGACTTGATGCTGTGTAAGATGCTATTCAGCACCAATGAAGGTGTCAAAATATGGTCCAAAGTTATTATCCATATAACCTAAACCTCAGTAAAGCAATGAGATACTCAGATTGATGGCTAACACCTGGAATGACATCCCTATCTTAACCCATGCTGTCTGACCAAAGGTTAATAATAACATATGCATAGTATGTCATCAGACTCTGAAATATAGTCACAATAGTGTGAAATTTAAGAATAAATATCTGCCTTTATTCTCTTTTATTCCCCTTGTGGATTTAAGTCAGTTCTTTAAAATATTGTTTAATATGATTTTAGAGATTTAATAACAGTCTATTGACCAAGATAGGACAAATGTCAGTTCTCTTCCCAGCTTGTTCTCTGTGGCATGTTTGTTTGAGAATGCTTTCTCTTTTTAGTCTTACATTAAGAAACATCTTCTCAATTATCTTTGAAACCATCAAATGTATTTTCCCCGTTAATGGGATGTCTTTAATAATACCTAACAACAACATGTTCTAGAAAGTATTTTGGGATGCCTTGAATATAAAAAGCATTACATCAAGCTGGATTCTATTTTTATGCTGTCTTGTATAATTTCCCACACCAGCTGAATTTCTAATAACAGCAAAGTTTAACTCAACATATGCGGAACATGAAAAAAGTTTGAATAAGTGATAATTACATTATTATGTAACTTGGAATGCTATATGGACATAAAATGAGAATGTATTTTACTGATTCCATAAAATACTCCAGCACTATGAACTTCCACTCATAGCATATTTCTGAATGTTTTAATAGAGAATGACATTAGTTATCATTCCTTTGGTACTTCAAAGTCTTTCACCATTGTCTTTACCACAAATTTAGTTAATACAATTACTTAATACAACACAAGCAAGTCTGGTAGAAATGATGGTCATGTCCATAGGTCCAGTGAATGTGTACAAGTAGAAGGCCAGAGCCACCTGGTGCCAAATTTTGTATTCATAAATCCAGATTAGGTCCAAAATTCTCTCCTAAGTGAACAGAGACAACAAGACTTCCTATTAAGAGTGAGATTCATAACAACCCAAACAGCACAAATGTTCTCAAAAGAGATGCGCATTTGAAATGTTGTCTTTGACTCAGGGCTATAATCTATATAGGACTGGAATATATATGCAGGAAATGTATTCCTCCATTTAGGAGGAAAATGAGTTTTTGGGGAGGATGACTGAGTTTTAGGATAGCAGGACAAGAAGAAGGCATATTGTCACTACATAACAGTTATGCCAAGATAAATTTACTTGAGAGTAGAATTACAATTCTTGACCTTCCTTAACCAGAAGTACTTTAAGTTCATAGCTTTGACCTGTCACGTCCCGCTTCTCGTCTCTCACATGACCTTCCTGTATGATGTCCTAAGCAGATGGTCCACTAGACCAAGTCAGAGAAACACTTTATTGCTACCATATTGCAAAAAAAATCCAGGATTCAGAGGGCCAAACAGACAATAAAAGGAAATGAAGAAATTGCAATTCTAATCATTAATGAGGATGCTCATCTGGTAGGAAATTAATATAGGTTTGAACTTTCTGATATTTAAAAAATGCAAGTCCTCCATTTCCCAGATGTGAGACCATGTTATTAACTTGTTAAAAATTAGAGAATGACATCAACTCCTCTGGTTGCAGTTGTGACGGAAGTGCCCATCACTGCTGCGATTGCAAAAGCAATACACTGAATTTTCCCACTAGAACAGACTTCTCAAAGCATAGATAAATGGTCTTAAGGTGTGAAATTGTTACCATTAGCTCAGGCATGATGGCTGTGCTACTGGATATATACATTAGCAGAACTTGAACAGCTTAGAAGGTAAAAGTTTAGGTGCCAAGGCAATCTTACAGACTGAAATGGACATTTGGGGAATTACGGTTCAGGTTGCAGCTTGCAAGTGTTCTTACACCGCACTTGAGGGTGTCCAGCAGGGTACATGTCACAAAGCCAAACATTTTTAAAAAATTGTGAAGAACTTAAGAGATAAAAAATAAAATTAATTCAACTTTGAAGAAATGCCCATGTTGACACCTTTTCTTCTGTCATAACTTTATCACAGGAGTGTAGCTCATGCAAATACACTGGGATGTTTCCTTTACACTTGCTTCAACCGTGGGAGAGTTAAACTCCAGACTGAAAGGTCATCCTTTTTTAAATGTGTCAAAATATGCACAGCAATGAACCAAGGCATATTTTAATAAGCATCTGGTTTATATATATATGCATGTGCGTGCTTTACTAAACTAATATGCATGTGTACTGACACAGTTAAAACTGAAATACGGTAAGCAAATTGTTATATTTAGTAAACAGATATGTTGCCAGTAGAATTGCAAACCTCACAGATAAATAAATGTCCTGCATAATTACAAAATATAAGCAACTCCATAAAGAAGAGTTTAATTCCTGCTAGGCTATTTTTGAAATGAGATGTGAGTGTAATTTACTGAATGTTTTTGATGTTGACAACAAACAACTGAAATCACTTTTCAATTAAACATCACGGTAGAAAAGAAAAAATGCTCTTACGTTGCAGATTTCAGCTGCATCTGATATGATCTATAAAGCCTGAGGTATATTGACAACTCAGTACCCTTAATTTGGTGGGAAAGTAACTCAAGGCAGTCCTCATTGACTTTTGCTGTAAGATATTAGTCACAGTAGTCACAAAAGGGAATATTTTGGGTATCTGGGATCAAGCCTAATGACTAATCCAGCTAGCTGGGATCACTGATATGTTAGGGTGTATTTCAAGGGTTTGGGTCCATTTTGCTTTGGATCTTTGGTGTGGGTTGTTGTTTTTTTTTTTTTTAATTGACTGACTGATTGACAAGATAGACTATTTCATACACTTGAGATACAGAATGAGCTTTTGATGTGCAGAACATGATCATGAAGCTCCGAGCTCTTGTTTTAAAAGTAATTATTTAGCTTTTCCTTGAATGGCACTCTGTGAGGGATTATGGAAGAAAATCATTATGAGGTTGCAGATCAGCCAGGATACTTTCTGCCCCTTCTCTTTGATTTAGACATACACCGCCAAACAAATCAAAGATAACACTTGGGAGCTGCATGTTGCTGTGATGGATCTCTGGAGAGGAAGAGAGAAAAATTAAGTTTAAAAAAAAAGGCAATGAGAAACACGAGGAACCAAAAAATGTTTCAGCAAGTGCTGGTTCTGCTGTCAGTCAAATGAAAGAGAAGGGACAATTTGATCTATTGCAAGCTCAAGCCAAGGATGAAGAAATAAAAGTTCTCCCTGACATAAACAAACAAACACACATTAATTTTGATTCAGTCAATTGTTTGGGTTTTAGTGTTATTTTATAGGCAACAGCTTTCTTCCTGTTCTGGTGATATGCCAATGCACCAGCATAGCCTCTTGATCACACATATTGCACACATTCCATGACACCAAATTATGTCCTGAAATTGGTAAGGCTGAGAAATGAGAAGCAAATAAGTATGTTTTCCATTCATTTCAGAGCTATTAAAGGATATAATCTCTTAATGCCTCAGAAGACCTGACTATTGAACTTTGACTACGACTACCACTAATTAGAGGTCTGAAATGCTTGATATGCCTTCAGAGAAAAAAAAATTCCACAAACCAGCTTATTAAAACTGTGATGCTAGCTCACTGCAAACAGCTGCCAGCATGGGCAATTTGGGAGTGCCTGTGGAGTGAGAAGGGAAAAGCTGCTGTAAATGCAGTCAAAAGAAGGGGGTACATCAAAGCAAGCACATTGATTTACAAGAGGGTGAGTTTAAGGCAGAGTTTATGAAACGTCCATAGTTGGAAATGACAAAAGCAGGTAAGACACCTTGCTTCAGGATTCACCTCTGATAATTACATGACATTGTCTCCTTGTGTAAAGTTTCCTGCAGTGACAGGACAAGCATTACTTCAAGTTGTGGTCTTCAAATTAGCTGACTTAATTGCATAAAACTGATTTACCTGTGACTGTACAGCATACCTTGTACAAGCTTCACCACAAAATTTTATGCTAGAGTGAAGGGGCTGAGGGCAATATGTGGGACAGATACTCGTACAAGTCATTACAATAGAGTGTAGACCAAAAGTAATGTTTTCTTCAAGATACGTAAATAACTTTTACAAGACAAAAAATTTGTCATTAAATTGCCCTCCAAAACCAATGCAAAACTAAAAGTGATTCTAAAAAAAGATATCTCAAGCTTTACTTTGCCCTAGTAGAGTTGTGATATTATAGCATGCTCAGATTGATGGTGAAAGCATCTCAATTTCATTTTTAACAGGCTGCCTTATGGAAATCTGTATTTAAGTGAGAGAACTCATTAAAAAGTATAGCAGAGAAAAGTGTTGAATTAATCTATGAACTTTTATTCATGACTATCTGGCCTTAGAAGATTATTTGACATTGCATATGGATGTCAAATACTTACAGACTGAACTCTGTTGCATATAACTATCACATCCGGCTTGCAGCTGACAGGCTTACACTTGAATACTTTCCTAACTATACATATAGCTTAACCATACCTCTATATGTGTAGACCCTCCATGCAGAAATAACACTATGACATCTTTATGAAAGTGCATGTACATTTTAATTAAGAGTACATTTTTTTTTCCTGCATTTGAACATGTATCTCCTCAAAAGCAGAACATATGCTTTGAAGTTGAAAGTGGTGTTCTCAATGTGTCCAGTGATCGAATACGTAAAATGCTAGTATTTTGTATATGTGTGGGAGAAAGGAACCTAAGTACATTTCTCGGTAAGATTATTACAGCTGGTTTTATGAAATCCCAGATTCACGTTCAGTACAACAGTCCCTGGTAACTGCTTTAGTGTAAGAAGTGCCTTTTTTTAAACCTATGAACCAAACTTGAGTGTTGGATTCAGGTCTCCTGACTGAAGCAAGATTAAAACTGATTGCCCTGGTGGGACCTGTTGCACTTTCAGGATTTCTTCATTACATTTAATATCCCTGAAAAATAATATACACTCAAAACAATGTGTCTGAAAATAAAACTTTACCTGCAAGTGTTTTCCTTAACCTGGAAATTTCACACCTTTAAGTGAGACCAGGGATCTGCAGGATCCCTGTACATGAATCTGCAGGATTCTGTCCCTGTGAAATCTACAAAGCAGAGAAGGATAAGCCCACTGGTGGTTATGAGACCTTTTGCATGGCTGCCCTCTTGTTTCTCTTGTTCCTTCAGGAAGTGTCCCACCAGCTGTAGTCTCCAACCAGTAGTGGGAACTCCTGCTGTTGTACATCCTCTGAGACATGCATGAAGTGAATTCTCTCTTACAACTGTTCTTACTGGTGTTGTTGTCACCTCAGAGCTAGATGCCTACTTAAATTTGACTAGACGTTATTTTCTTGGACACAGAAAATTTATTTCACCTTTTAAACTTAAAGTGCAGTAAAATTTTAAAAGTTTCCCTTAACAAATATCAACTTGCGACACTTTCCCACACACCTTTTTTACCTTAAAAAAGTTAAGATTTCAAGAAGAATTGATGAACTAAGATGAATGTGCATTTTTCTTAGAAGAAAAAAAAAATAATTCTTAGATCTAGTCTGTGTTCCTTGTCTCCTCAGATGCATTGTATAGCAAAAGCATGGATCGACTTCCTCCTGACTTTCTAATGATTTAGAAAACTGAAATAAGGCTGGTAGAAGGCTTCTAGGAACTTGATTAGGATTTCAAATGAGGTTTTTTAAATGGCTGGTGGTTTATTTACATTTTTAAAAAGTAGATGGGGAAATATAATCTAAGGATTTCTCCTGCATCTAAAAACATGAGGCCTTTAGGTATATGTGGAATTAACATTCTATTTCTTCCAACTATATGTTAGTAATGTACAATCTGAGAAAGTTTATTTACACATATGTAGTCCTGTCTCTTAGAATACATTTTTGTGTGAATGAGAAGTCTTTTTTTAATCTAGTTTGAATGAAATAATAAAAGAACATAAGCTAACAATAAATAGAGATTCAATTCACATAAAGACTTCCTCTAAAAAAGCAGACAACTGGGACCATTTTATTTACCCAATATCCCTATATGGCTTTACCAACAAAAGAAAACATATTTTTTCTAAAGCTTTCTGAATTGATTTTAATTATATCAGATCACTATAAACCAGTTCATTTTCAACAGATACTGACATTCCAATATTCCACAACCTATTGATTCTAAATTGTTGTTTGAGCAGTTATAAAGAGAAAAAAAAAAGCAACATATGCATGCAATAGTCTGCTCTATGGAACCAGGTAATTCACAGTTTGCAAAATCATTTTCCCCTCTAATAGAGTCAAAAATGGTTATTATGCTTTAAGGTTGATGCACTTTATCGAATTTATTCTTCCATTTCTTAACTGCCTAAGCAGTTTTTTCAAATGTTGCACAGTCCATCATATGTTGCAACTATTTTCTGTATGAGAGAAATTGTCTTGATTTCCATAACAAAATAATAACACTTTGTGCTATTGTGATAACAATACTGCAACAATCTGAGATATCCACTAGCATTTCCATCTCTGCCTCTGTGCCCAGTAAACTGAGATTTCATCAGCACCATCCTAATCCAGTAAACTACTGCTGAAGCACTAGTCAAACAGTATTTCACATATTAACAATGTTATTCATATGCTAATAACTCTTCTGTGTAGAAAGACCTCTTTCGTTCTTGCACCGATAATATTTTAGATCAGAAAGATGTGACAACTGATTTTGTAGAACGTGGTTACTGCTCACCTAGCCATGAATAGCCTAAGCAATTTGTTCAGATGGAAAGTCCAGGTGTCTTTCTCAGTATTGCAAAGAGTCAGTACTGAAAGGAGTTAGTGGGCTAGCAAAGTATTTTTCTGGTTTTGGTATCGCATTATAGCTTGAGCTTTTTGTTGTGAATTGTACTTCCTAAAACGGCTATCTCTATCTCCCTACCCAGCACTCTCTTTTGTACACTGTCTGCTAGCCAGACATTTTCCCTCTTTCACTTCTATTTCTTTCTACTAAAACTTTCAGCCTCCAAAACTTCAGTACCTTCTTAGGAACATCAAGTCACTTGGCAGGCTAATTGCTTTTCTGCTGGAAGAAGTTATCAAGTGAATACACCATTTTCTATAGTAATTACTGAATGACCCTAGGGCAGAATGTGTACAACAATAAACCTCAGTAAGAAGGCAGATCCCTGCTATTGTAAACGGATAAAACTCCTCTAATGTCAATGGGGTCGTATCTTTTTCCATGGGCAGATAATTTGTCTTGCATTAGTAGGCCATTGGTGGATATTTCCCTTGTCTTTTTAGGAAATATTCCTACATGAACTCCACCTGTCATTGCAGGAAGGCAATTACACCTTTCTTACCTCCAAGGTTATGATGACCAATACTCTCAGAACCAACAGTAACAAATTTAATTCAAATCATTCTCTCTTTTGCCAACACATGGATCAGTCTGCTCACTTGCATTTTGAGAATATTTCAGACTGCTTCTTGATAAAATCCCCAGATGGCAGAGCATTTAGCTTTCCTTTCTCAGTCAATAACAAACGTATGCTCCTTTTATTTGCTGTATTAAAAAGCTCTATTAATGCAATTATATTAGAGAAAATTTTGTTTTCTTTTTCACATATTCAGTTAAAGATTAAATTTCTCTATATGCGTTTGTACTAGGTCAAGGACTTCAATGCTACAAGGGATGTATCAGTCTGATTCTTGTTCAAACTTGACTGCTTGTACCAGTGTGAAGCACTAGCCATTATTGGTCATGTGAGGTCATGAACATAGAAGGATTAAAAAAAAAAAAAAAAGCCTGTTACCCTAATATAGTCCATAATTTATGTGTTACATAGCAAACAAAAAGTAATTGTTGGAAATTTTCTGAAATGACAGCAGCCCTAAGAGCTTTTAATCTTACCCTTCTGCTTTCTTTAACTTCTCCTTCCATAGCAAAACTGCAAATAACAATTTGTTTTTTCTTTTTTCTTTCTTTTTTTCTTTTTTTTGGGGGGGGCGGGGAAGAGGCTAGAGGAAAAGGTTTTAAACAATTACCCATGAACTAAGGGCAGGTCACATATCTGAAGACAAAGCAGGAACATGTTTTTATCAAACAAGGTCTCAATTCTTTTGTAGCTATTACCTAGTATGTAACATGCCTTGTTTAAATATGGTTGTTTAATCATTTAATTCATAGCTTCATTTTTTTCCTTGCAGTTATTTTGTCTACAGGAAAAACAATACTGTGTTTTACAAAGGCTGCCATTAACTCTGTCAGTGCCCTGAGAGACAACAACAACTGCAAACAGTAAGCTAAAGTCAGAGTTGTTAAACTGATTATGGCAAGGGGCTTAATGCATAAACCAACCTTTACAACAAGAGATGAAGCCCACAGGGATAAGGGCGATTGCTGGTCATCAGATGCCTAAGTGAGATGCCTTGGAAGAAATCCTGAAGGCTGTCAGAAGTAGAGTTAACCCTGAAACTGCAAAAAGTTTTTCTTCTCTGGACTGATCCTATTTTTAAAAATCCTAGGAAAAAGTATCACCTGGCAAGATAAATGATGACAGAGCTGGATCTCAAAGTCTATGTCATAGCAGATAATCAAATTAACCTACATATATCCATCTCATTTATCTTCAGAAGACTGTGGAGTGTTTGAAAATCCCATAAGCAGAAACAGAGGAAGATCTGTTGTATGAGCTCCTAGACTTATAAACAATCAAATCGACTCTTTGAAGAAATAGTAACCAATGTCCTTAAAGGGAACCTGTGCTGACTGAGATATGTGACCTGGCGATAACATCACATCTTTTTGGCAAGCATTTTTACAAAGATTATAACACTGCCAGGGAAGGTCCCAGTATTTACCATCAGAACCATGACACATTCTGATGCTTTTTTTTTTTTTCTTAATGTAATAAAAGTACAAAATATTTTCAAGGAAGACCTGTGGCAATATGCTAAGGTAAAACCAAGAGGTAGATGAATCTTGGCTATAGGTATTAAAAGAAATATTAAAACTGAACCTGTACATATGTTCAAACCCATGTTCTTCCAGATTCTAGATTCAATAGTATAACTTCCACTGTTTAAACAAAAGTTCAGAATTGCCCCTATGTCAAAGAAAAGCAAATATTACTCCTGAGTGCTTCTCACTCTACCTCAATATTGAAAAGAAATTGCAATTGTTTCTTATTTAGGCATTAGAATGGGCTGCCCAGGCAGTGGTGGAGTCCCCATCCCTGGAGGTGTTTAAGAGTTGGGTTGACTAGCGCTGAGGGATATGGTGTAGTTGGGAACAGTTAGTGTTAGGATAATGGTTGGACTAGATGATCTTCAAGCTCTTTTCCAACCTAGATGATTCTGTGATTCTGTAATTATCAAGATTAATGTTGGTAGCCATTGCTTCTGAATACATTTGCTGTAGTCAGCTGTCTGCATTTCTGCTTCTCTAACAACAGTCCAAAAATAAGCCTGTCAGAGTCATTCCTCTGTGTTCAAACTGCTTTTTTCTGTTCAAGTCAGGTGACACTTGGTTAGTTTTATTTGCATTATGTGGGATCCAATTTGAAAAATGACTTCAGGTATACTATGTCTTTGTCTTTATTTTAGTTTTGAACCTGGATTTTTGTTTTTAAGTGACAAAATTACTGTATGTTTTATTGTGCTGTATCTTGTTATCTTAAAGGTTCTCATGTCATTTCACATATTCTAATGGCCATTTCCCTCACAGAAAGATGGCATTTACTTGGAAAGAATTAAGTCACTGTCAGCTACCTGTAAGACAAGTATGAATTTGTCATGACTGACCAGACCTGTTTGTTTATTTTACACTTCAATTTCTGTTAATAGTTCTAGATAAATTTAGATTAAAAACACTACCATGGTCACTAGAAACCAAAGGGTGTTGATGAACACAGATAGCATTAGTGAATAGCAAAAGCAAACATAGACATGACCAGAGGGAAAAAAAAAAAAAAATTAAGCAAGAAGAGAGACTTGGCAGGTTACCCAGAGAGTCAAACCCGTATAGGAAGAAAATATGAGCTAGATTGATTGAGGTCTCCATGAGAATGACTGGTTTCTTCCCTTGAAAAGAAAAAGTACGTTTACCTCGAGATGCCTGCAGTTGTGAAGTTAAAACTTGGCGAATGATTTGGTTGTCAACACCAAAGTTTACAGCAGAAAAAAGAAGCCCAAAAGTTGCTCACCAGAAGTCCTGATAAGCCATTTTAGGAAGTGTGTTTCCATCATTTTTACATCTCCATAACTGTAGTGTTTATAATATCTTGATCAAATTCATGTATTCAGCATGCACATAGATTCATTGCTCATTATCCTGAGATCACCTTTTAATCTCCAAGTACTTCACAGTCCTGACTATTCTGCAATGACAATGTGTTTTGAAAGAAAGACAGCAGAGTACTTACAATTTTCATTTTGATTTGCTAAGTGAATTCAGTGATAAATAATAACCCTTTTCTCTGTGGTATAAATATATAACTATTAAAACATATCTCATGTTGAAGTAAGGAAACATTTCAGTTTTGCTAATAATCTTCCAAGTTTTCAAATGTGCTAGGTAGCAGTTTTCTCAGATACTTCACCCCATAGAGTGTGTATCTGTAAGCAGTACCTGAATTTCTAAGCAGACTTTTTTTTTTTGTCCCCAGGGCACAGAAGTTTCACTTCAGAACAGCAATAAATCCTTTAATCTTCATAAACAAAATAAAAAACATCTAAATGGTTTCCTGCTATTTACATTAACCTTTTAAAAGGTCTTCTATGTTCTATTTTATTCAAGACAATTTTTACTCTTATCCTTTATCTGAAAAATTCAGATTGATACTAAAAGCTGCATATTTCCAAAATGCTATCACTCCTCATAAATTATCCCTTTCCACCAAAACAGCTGTGTTGAGAAAACTGAGATTACAGGAACCTTGCCATTTACAGAAAAAAAAACCACCACCAAAAATTAAAATGAATTTGAGACATGATGGTTACAAATATATATATATCATCCCATTATAAATGACTTTGTCTTAACATCTACATTTAAATACAAAAGTTCCTAAGAAAAATGCCCTTGGGCATCAGCTGCTTTTAGAGTCCTGGGTTTAAGAAGTGGCTAAGAGCAGATATTCCAGGAGATGGGTGTAAATTTCAATTCAGCATAGTCTGGCATTTCTGAACCTGGGAATAAGATGCTTTTGAAAATTTTTTCTACACATTTTTGTTTCTATATTTTCCATACTTTTGTATCCATACTGTTTTGTTTTGATACTTTTTTTAGATTCTTCATTTGTACATTCTTTTCATTTATATTCTTCCCTTTTTTATATTCTTCCTATTTTGTGTGGTTAGATTCAGTTTTCAGTAGAGGCTTTAAGAAGAGTTCCTTTGAATACCAGAGAAAAAAGTACGTGGCCTTTGCCAGTTCTTATGTATATGTGAGATGATGCCCCAGTACAAGCACATAAAGTAATTAACATTGCTTCATTATTGATTAGCTTAACTGCTTCTCAGAGAGTGGACTTCTGACATCAAAACCTTGTAAAGAATTTAATCTATATTCTAGTGGTTTCCCTAGATGTCTAGAAGCAATTTCTACTTTTACCCCTTATATCAGGAAGAAATTTCAAGCCAGTAGGAGAAGAGTGTTCAGAGTAAGAGGCATTTCAGTCAACATCACTTTAAAAATGTTACGCATGCAGTGACAATGCAGCTTAGAGATAGAACGCATGCTTTGAGCAATTAGAGCTGAGAGATTTTTTCAGATAGCACATTAGTTGTGAAGTCTCATTAAATTGACAGCTTCTTAGACAAGAGAGAACAATTTGAATTCATATATTATGCTTTATATATATATTGCCATTTGGTTACTCTAATACTTAATGGACTAAAATTAAAAGCATAGGTTACTTGTGGGTATAGCCAAAAGAGAAATGACTACGTAGTGAATTCCTTTAAATTGAGACATTGTATGTATGTGCGTGCAAGAAAGAAAACATATGTTACTAGTAATAGGAAATCTTTCAATACACTAATAATTAATTAAATATTTTCATAGCCTTCCAAATGTCTAATGTATAGGGTTTTTTTGAAATTTCATTGATGAACTTTTGCCTGTAGTAAAGACTGATCTATTGATAAGGACATGAACTGAAGGACTATATCTTCATGATGACAATGGAAGCATATACTTTAAAAAAGTAAGAATTGCAGTGATTTAATTTATTGCTGCTGACTACTGAAATGCTACGTGTGTCTATTTTACACAATGTATCTCAAAGCAGATTTCTTCAAGCTAGTCACAAATGTGTGGTATACCACCAAAACGGAATGAGCACCGAAGAGAACACTTACTACTCAGTCTGAAGAACATTTTTTAAAATTTTCATTTCTATTTTTGTTTTTAATTTTTATTTTTTCTTTAAGAACCAAAGTAGCATCTGTGGCCAACACAAAGCTGAGGGATTTGGACACATCTTCCAAAACATGATAATTTAATTTATTCCTTCTTGATTTCCTTGTTGTCTGAATCCACAAACTTCACAAACAATGTCATACATCATGCTAATGTTTTATCTGATATATATTTATGCCTTCATTTCTTTCTTTAGTTATTCTAAGCCTTTCCCATCTGTAATAAACTTTTGTGCAATTCCTGAGAAAAATGGGAAGGTTAATTGTTACTTTAACTGAAATGTTAAATGATTTCATAGGACATGTGTCTCTCCAAATTAAGATTACACAGAGTTTTTGTTTAGAAAACAAACAATAGTAGTTTATTTTATAGGCTAGAGGAAGAAGTTTATATCTAAACAGAACAGAATCACAGAATCTGTGAAGAAATATGGGGTTTTTACTTATTAAAGTGGTTTATTTAAAGCAACTTCATCTATTCAGAAATGAAAGTTTACAAAAAGGCCCAGAGGAGACAAGAGGATCACAAAATGATGATGCTTCCAAAAACTTGTGTATAAGTTGTCTTTTGGTCTCAAAAGGCTGAGGCTTAAAGTGAGATGAGCACATATTTATAAAGAAGCTCAGCTGCATTATCCTTACATCTCTATACTCTCCTAACATGGAAATATTTTTAAATGTCTCTAGACAAGTCTAACATCCTTTTTAGGGGAAGAAGTTCATTGGTGGTTTTTCCTTTGTCATCTTGTTATTTTTACTAATGCTCTTTTTTACAAGAGAGATTCCTCAGTAAAATATTGCAAGTCACTGCTGAGTGGGCCCTTCACACCAGGAATTCCCAGAAATTGTATGGGAGGGCACAGAATTTTTTGAGGAAGATCTTTCCTTTTTGCAAAATACTATTTTCTCCATCTGGCTACAACTAAATGAAGTATTTCCATTCTGGTCTTTCCTTGTCTCCTCTGTTCTTTTCTTTTCCATTCTTCCACCTCATTTTTCAGTGATACAACTCCACTTTCTGCACTTCCTTCCCTGTTCTCTGTTGCTCTCTCTTCCCATTTAGTCAAAACCAGGGCAGGTGCTATGTAACCCCACAGGAGTATACTTCTCATCTTCCCTGAGTAGTCTAATAGCTGTTTCTACCCATGCCTTATTTCTGTTCTGAATTTTTCCTGTGTCAGTAGTCCCAGTGAGTTTAGTGCATCTACACACTCAAGTGAAGTTACTGAAAAAAGTTTTGAAGTATTTGCTGGATAAGAACCTGAAACCAGATCTAGCATTTTTGTAGAAATACTCAGCATGTTTTCCACTCACCGCTTAAAAACCAGGAGAGCTCCTCGCAACAGAGTTTGCTGGACTGAAGTGATACACAGACCTGTCTCTGGCCCTCTCTCTTGTCTGAGAACTGTGCTTGACCATGTTGGAGTGAAAATGATGATGAATCAAACATCCTTGGGCAAAATTTGTGAAGACTAATTCAGAAAATTGAACACTTATTTATTAAAATTATGAAAAGTACAGAAAAATATAGAAGTAACTGGTGCACTTCTGGCACATAGTATTATAGCATAAAAGTAAAAAAAGAGAGATATGTTTTGCCCTTGAGAGTAATAATATGATTACAGCAAGACAGTTTCAGATCTATTGAATATTTTAAACCATTCACTTTAATGTGTGTTTCATTAACTTTGGGGTGGGAATGAAAAGAAGGCTGCTTCATGTTGTTTTTCATACTGTTCCACTTCATTATTAAGCAATGATGCCAAGCTGTTCACTAGGATTGCTGCTAGCAGGCTTGAACAGCTTCTGCCAAGTGTGATTAATGCAGATCAAACAGAGTTTATTCAGCAGAAGAGATTGGCAGATAACATTTATCATCTCTTAAGAAAGTTGGGATTTCCAGACTGACGTCAGGCTGGTGATAAACTTAGAGGCTGAAGGATGTTTGACCAAGTAGTTTGCATATTCTTTAGAAGAAAGTTGCATCCATTTTGATTAGATTTGAAACCTGAAGAGAATCTCATTTACATGCAAAGCCTCTTCCAGTGGTTAACTTTGTTTTTAAAAGGACAAGGCATATGGAGACTGTTATCAGGGATTATATTTTTTTTTCATAAGCGTTAAGAACTATGTGTTAGACTATGTGTCACTCACTAGTACAGAGTAACCTGCTACTGGCCAGCATCCTCAGGCTGTATGTAGGATGGGGGAATAAGGCAGCCTGGATTTAATTCCTGGATTTGCTTTGTTACCTTGGGCAATCAGGTCCTACCATTTTTTGCTTTGTCTGCTTGACAGTATCAACTTTACAGAGGCCCAGGCTCAGAGGATAGCTGAAATGCAAAACAACAATTTGCTGTCTTAGGTGAACATATTTTTAAATAACAAGAAGATTTTAATGAGGAAACTAAAAGATATTCAGTCTTTACCTTTCTCAAAAGTCATTATCTTCAGGTCAGTTTCCTGGGTGCTGAGCAACACAAAAGCTGTGTTGAAAACTCATTCAGTTTCTAAGATCTATTGCCTGGCCTTGAACCTCTAACATGAACCTCTGCACAAAGATCTTCTTAGAATAACAGTTTTCCACTTTGTACTCCTTCCTCAACCAAATACAACCCTAATAGCAGTCAGCATAATAAAAAAATCTCCAACATATAAAAGCAACTTACTAACTGTAGTCAGCTAATCTCTGAGACACCCTGTGTTATTTTACCTATTCTGAGACAGCAAAAATCTCATTAGTACTAGATGACTCATGTCCCCAGGTTCAGCCAGCTCATCCTGGGGTGGTTATTGCCCATCTAAAGTTGTCTTGGGCAGAAAAACCTTTGCTTCCCTCTCATTTTCGCAGTACACTGACGTAAACTATTCTTCCAGAGCAATATTCTTCTCTGCAATGACAAAAGTCCTTTTTGATATCACTGTGACCTAAGACCTCTGTTTCTCACCACTGATTTCCATAGACTTATTCTCTTGAAAGTGTTGCACTTTCCAAGGTTCCAAATAATAAAGTTTGTTTGGTTTGTCTTTTTGCAGAAAGGATACTTCAAAAAACCAACAATAATAGTTTAGAACAAGCACAGTTTCTTTTCTATATAGGAAAAGTAAACAGAAAGAAGCCTATCTTCTTATCCACTGCATAGGTATTTTTAGCTGTTGCATGCAGTATTTTTGGCACAGTGGTTTCCTCAGTATGGCTGAGGCTATGGCTTAGGTTTTCCATTCCTAACTGAAAACCTTTTAAAGGTGTTCTTTCATTTACTTGTTTATTTTGTGAAGCATTCTGAACATCTCGGTACATTTAAGAAACACCTATCTGCTATTGATAACTCACTTTCATATTGATAACACAAATTTAGAAAGATAGTCTCTCAGATCCCCTGTGCTAGTCCTAATTACTTTCTTTGGAGTCTCACCCTCAGCAGTAGCTTTGGCAAAGAGGCATCGTTTTATCTGAGACCAAACAGCAATTTTAAAAGAAAATAACAACAAAACCCAACAGCCCAACACGTATAATCTACACTGGAGTTTATGCCACGGCTCATCTGGCAGCTGTTCTGAAGTGTGCGCCTCTGACTATCAGAGCTCTGGTTTCTGCTCTGTTCGCAAATGATCACTTCTGCTTTCAATGGCGGTTGTATGCCAGATCCCTCTGGGCAATGGCAATATGTTCCACTTAGTTTCAGCCTTCACTAGCCCAATATATTTTTAAAGTAATAGTAATTTAGAGTTATGACCAGAGTGGTAATATGTCTGTACTGAATCTATCCTTCGGGTCGTTTGTGGACAGCTTAGTCTTGCGTTTAGTGCTAGAGAACATCGGCACCTAGGCCTCCTTAACATCTCCCTCCATGTCATACTGGAGGATTTGCAATCCTTGTCCTTTGCCTGCCCCCGCACAGCAGCAACTTTAAGTTGCTGGCTCAGGCAACACCACAGTTACACAAGTTGCTGTGCAAAGTTCATCATTCTGTTTTACTTCTTCAGATATCCTCCAGAGCCAGGAAGTGCAACACTGGTCTGCCTCAGTAGCTCAGAAGAGAATAATGCCAGCCCCACACAATACAATAGCTATTTCTACCTCTCTCTTGCAAGGTCCTTTCAAAGCTTCCAAATTAAATTTGTTCTTCTTCAGCTCTCTGCAAATGCCACTCTGTGAACTGCTGCAGCTCATCTCTCCTCTGGCAAAAGTCCACTGCTCCATTGTCCCCCTGTATCATAGTCAGATGCAATAAAGGAGCTGTAGGGTCTTCTGATTTACATTTCAAGATACAACTAGAATCAGGCCAGCTCAAGGCTTTCCAGTGGTACAGGCAAAATCACTTTTCTCACATGAAGAATAAGGGGCACAAACCACATCAAGCAGTTCCCGTTCTTGGTAAGGACAGCTCAGAAGAAGTCATGGGGCTTGGACAGTGAGGTGGAGTTTTTGTCCCTATCATCTCCAGAGGTGATAGCATGCCTGTCCCCCCGTCACCATCCCCACCCTGCCCACCACACCACTGCAGCAGCTATGCTGGGGGCTGCTGGAGCCCCGCCTTCCTCAAAGGAGGCAGCTGAGACCATGGACATCCATTTGCCTCTTCCCTGCACACACCCACCCTAGGAACCTGCCTGGTTTTCCTGTGACTACAACTAAACCAGGGAGTGAGGCCCTCACTTTCATCACTAAGCCTGCCTTTAGCAAGGAATGGCTGCAGCTCCTCCTGATGATAAACCAGCACTGAAACACAATTTGAACGTTCATAATCTCCTATATCAGGTTCTCATACCACTAATGCCACCAGTGCTGTGACCTTTTAGCAAGATATCAGGTACTAGCAGCAGGCTCAGAATTGCAAACTTTAATTAAAAACTGTATTTAAAAATAAAACTCAGTTTAGATGCACTGATAAGTGATTTTCACCATGTGAAATTTCAGAGTGCTTTACTGAGAAAAAAATCATTGCAAGCTTCCTATTAATTTCTGGTCTAGCTGGGTTTCAAGGACAATTTTATTAAAAATGAGCAGAGCCTTATATAATAAACCCTTTGCAGTTGTTATGGCCACCTGTGCTACCTCCCACTCTGATCCACCACATGACATAGCACAGCTAATTTTCCTACTTCCTAGCAAGGAAATTGAGCTGCTACAATTTTAGACTATGGGGCTTACATACATACATTTTAGACTTCATTATTTTTCTGTATGGCAAGGCTGGAGCTGGCAGAGGTTGTATCTAAATAGCTTTAAGAGCTCTTTCTCTGTGCAGAACAGTGTAAAAGTTCAGATAAAATCATTAAAGTTTCTGAGTGGGCGTGAAAGCAAGAAACAACAAGAGGAAAATAAAACTGGGTTCCTAGTTGAAGTGCAGAGCACTGACTGTACAGAAAAGGTCTCAAAGGAGCCAATCTTAATGGATTACTGTTAATAAACATTACAGTTTATTAAACAGTTTATAAAACAAACAACAGGATGGCACTCATCTGAACTGAAACACAAACAGGGAAATGATGACTCTTGAGGCTTACTCACCACAGATAAATGCTTCCTGCTCTCTCCTCAGCCCTAGGTCTAAGTTTTATGAGAAAACCAATTGCTCCCCACTGTCATTCTTAACCACCAATGACTCAGTGAAAAATAAAAATCAAAAAAATCATATGCCAGCTTGATCAGGTCCCTGTGGATAAGCCTTTTTGGGTTGTGCCCATCTCTTTTTAATTTCATGGGGAAAAACCCTTAGTCTTAGCCACAGACAAACACCAGATGATTGCTTCTTTTCCACACAGGAAGAGCAGGACAATTCAGTTAGGGGAGAAACTTGGCAAGCTGAAAAATGGAAGGTAGAGGAGGAGATTATAATTAATGCATATGGGTAGTTTACAAGCTGTCTCCTCTCCATGGTGAGAATGTAGCAAGCTGTCTAATTGGAGCCTGGTTTTTGGCTCCTCTTAAATTCCTCAGAAAACATTGCACTTCACAGTCTACATAGTTAGATTTTGTAGGTTTTGGCCACAGGAGAAGCCTAATAAAAATACTGGGATGAAGAGGGCAAGCTATTTCAGGCATAACATTCTGGAGCAATGCAAAGAGGTCACAACTGGTGAGAGTCTGCATGAAATTGCATTAGGCACAGATGAATTGTCCAGTCATCTTTCTGCCCAAACTCATAAATATATTAGCACACACAAACATCACAGTCACATCCTATTTTTATACCCAGCAACTGCCTTCTTCATTGGTGTCTGACAATTCTGATCAAGTGTTTCTGTCCTTCAAAGGAATTTTTGATTTTGATTTCAAATCCTACCTTAGGTGTTGCCAATAGATTTGTGCCTAAAAAGATGCAGTGACACTCTGGCAGGAGAGTGAATGTAGATCTTTCTTGCATTTGCTCAGAGCCTGTGCAAGACCTACCAGTGAAAGCTTGATTACCTAAATATTTGCAGTTCAATTGGTCATTTAGCTTTGGAAAACAATTTCTTAGAATTTAATTCACAATATGCAAAAACTAATGTTAAAACAACAACAATACCTACTAGTTTAGCCAAATCAAGTGGATGCCTATCCAGTAAATTATGCAGCAAATTGTAAGCTTTGTGAGGCAGATCTTAAAGATGAAATTCTAGAAGCTCTTGAAGTTTCATAGTAGACATTGAGGGGAGTGAATTTATTGAGTGAGGACAACACAGTCACCTGGCAGGGAAATGTAAAGTCATGACTGTTAACATGAGCTGTGTCACTGTGGCACCAGTCCCAGCTTCATGTCTCTCTGTGCCTAGGTGCTCCTGTGGCCTATAGCCAATGAATAAGAAAAAATTAAGTAAAATACAGACTAGAAGAAGCCTGCATCTTTTAGTAAAATTCAGTTAGGTATATGACATTTCAATTTCAACCTGGTGTTTTAGCAAAGTGAGCAACTGACTGCTTTTGAGTGAAGTTAGAAAGTGCAACTACTAACAGGTTTAAGAAAAGACCTCACAAAGAAAATGATGCACACAAAAGGGCAAAGTTGCAGCTTCAAACACTTATATGGAAGTATGCCTGCTCTGAAACTGTTTACTGAAGTCACAACCTTTATTAACTGCATTCCTTTCCTCCTAAAAGACAGAATTCAACAGTAAATTATTTGGAAAGGCCAGAATCTCCACATTAATTTACTGAGGCTTTCATCCTTCTGCACAGCAGTGTATTTTTTAATACTGCTCAAAAGATATCAAGTACCTTCTTTCCAACCTATTCACCAGCTCTAAATGGGATTTGACATTACGAGGTCAGCTTTGCTTTGCCTCATAGATGACTAACAAATTTGCAGAGACATAGGTTCACTGTTCTCACATGGATCACTGCTCAATGGACCACTGGTTTTTGATGGCAAACATTTAACTTTCATCCATTAAGTAGAAGAGGAAATTCAGGTTGTAACAAATTACCTGGCATCTAAACAATGTTAAAGTTACCCATTAGGAGTGCCTTTAGACAGTGGAACAGCACATTAGTTTTAAATTGCAAAGTTCAGTCAATGGAGTGATAAGAGTTCAGATCTGAAATGTTTTATCAAGCTATTGAAAGGCCTGCACAGTGAAATGTATTTATAGTGAACAAGAGTAGAATGGAAATCCATTTCTATAGTCAGAATAAGATTGCAATCCCCCATGTCCTGCCCCACCCCTCTCCAAAGCAAACAAAACCTCTGAAATGCATTGTAAAATATAATGGTAGTTATAACTAATTTGTCTATAAAGTTGTCATATTAAACTGATTTCACTGTGCTTTAAACTGTGTGGGCATCCTGAACAAAATATATTTTCACTATGATGATATTGCAGTGTATTATTCCTACCTTCTATGAATTATTCTTTTTTCCTTTATAATCATTTGCCCATATAGATGGCTGTTCACATCAGCTTCCCAGTTAGGAGTGCTTTCCCTCTTGAATAAGACTGGAAACCTATATAAGGGATAGGAATACAAAGAAGGAATATATAAAGAAGGAATACAGATAGTGGTACTGTTAGGGACAGGGGTGTAGAGATGAGATCATTTAACACTTTGCACTTTAAAAAAAAAACTCCATACAAAACTTTTTTTTGGAATATTTAGCAAATTTTATTTACTGGTTGCTTTTTACTACATCATGGGTGAGGGAACACAAAATGTATTCCTCTCATGAAAGGTCGGTGCAGAAAAGGTTAAAGATGCTGCTGAGAACAAGCTTCCAGAACAAATGGGAAGCGTGGGTTTGTTAGAGTACTATCTGGAAATGCAGCTATGGGCATTATGCCGGGAGCTTTCAAACAGACCATTTACGGGTATGTGGTTGATTCTTGGTGTTTTCCTCCTCAGCCTTACCTCCTGCTTTGAATTTCTCTACTCCACACTTCCTTGGCTCTCAACAGAAATCTCTTGTATTCATCCCCACTTTTAACCTGTTGCAGTTTCCTGAGTAAGTGCATCCTTATGCTGTACCAGAGGTCCTAAAAGGAAGACCTGAATGGAGAAGAATCTGAGGTTTTTAAAAAAATAAATGACAAGGTGAAAAAAGAATTCATATTGCCTGCAGAGACAACAAGAGTAAATTATTCTTCTTTTCCATTTTCTAATGCATGTGTTGAGAGTGTGTGCCTTGAAATGAAGACAGCTAAACACAGAGGTAATGTCTTTGGAGGAAACCTTAGAGACACAAAGGAGAAGAGAGATGGATGGAGAAGGGGACAAATAAATGTAAGGAAAAAGATAAATGTAAGGAAAAAGAACATCAGGAATGATACTGAAAAAACCTCAAGGAACTGGAAGGAGAGAATCAGCACGAAGGGAAAAGAGATTAAGGAAATGTATGCAATTTATTATTTTATACAGGTTATTTCATCAGCCCATCAAAGTTCTCTTAGATGATTCCACTTTGTTCATGGTGATAGCTGGAAATTCACCAGTTTAACTGGGCAATATTTGGCACAATAGGGCTCATTGCAGAGTTGTTCATAAATCTATCAAAGACATTGGTTGTAAATGTATCAGAGACCTCTGTGGATTTTTACTACTCATGAAAATAACATACTTTAAAAGATACTGCATTCACCCATCAGTGAATGGATGAACAAATCTCAGGCAGAAAGCTCTGCCAACTTGGAAGTCCAGGTTAACTCCTCCTGGACTTTTACTTGCTAAGACTGTTACTCCTAAAGAACACAGGAAAATATTGCTGCCTAGAACACAGTGAAGAATTGTACTCAGTTTCACAAGTCTAAAACCAAAGGAAATGACTACCATGAATATAATTAATAGACCTCCTGATCATTTTCTGCAATTATTGGGGCAATCAATCCATTAACACTGAAGAGAGCTAATCCCTTTAGATATCCAGTATAAATGTTTCTTTTTCCAGAAGTCAATGACAAAAAAACTGCACAAGAAAAAAAAATTCTTCAAAAAACCCCAGATGAGCAAAAACCACACCTGCAATGAAAATTCAAAGCATTAAAGTTGAGCACTGCATAACAACTTCTGAAATGAGCCCCAAATATGTCAAAAAAGTGCAGCTACTACTCACTGTGGTTACCTGTTCTATCATCTTGAAATATGAAACATTTCAGAGCTGAAGGCCATAAAAATGTGCTCAGAAGGATACACGTATAGGAAGTGTTCTGGCTCCTCACTGTTGTTTGTGGGGGACTATTGTGACACAGTTCTGCTCTTTGCTTGTAACTACTGTGGCAGCCAGTGCTGCTGAATTAGTGCTCTTACTTTTATGAAAAGAAAAGTATTGTTTCAACATTTCTTCAGGACTGAGGACACAATTTCAAATCTATGAGGGAGAAATTGACAGTTTAAACTTTGACCTCCAACTAACACTGAGTTAAAAGAAGAGAATATATACCCTAGAGATCACAGAACTTCATTACTATATATGCAGTCATTATTTTACTTTATTTTTGAAATTAAAAGAAGATTAAGATATCTTTATAAGATTATTCTGTACAATTAGAAAAAAAAAAAAAAAACCTCTACCCTGAATGAGGCATCTCAAAGACTTTAGAATTACTAGTACAATAATGCCCAAGTACAACATAATTATACCATGGAACAAATCAATGATGTCTCTGTTTTCTTTTCTGTATACCAAGTATTTGAATAAAGGCATAAAAATTTTTCCTCTCTTGAAGCATGAAGCCAAAAAGTCTTCATATATATTTATGCTACTACAAGTAGAAAACAACAATATGCTATCTAAATGGAGAACTGCCTGTTTCTTTTTATACTTGCTTCTACATCAATATCTCTGTGTTTATTCATCCTGTGGCAATGAAAACCAAAGTCGCTTAAGCACTATGATAAAAAAAACCCTGTATAAATTTAGGATACCTTGTACTTCTACTTTACTGTGTGTGACACTTGTTTACTCCCCAATGAACTTGTCTGTTTCTACACCCATTTTTTAACAGGTAGCATGAAAACCACAAAGTGTTTGAGGTGAATAGTCAGCATTCATTCAGAGCATTAAATACTTTCTTCTGTGTTACCAGTTCTGTTTTCTTTCCATACCACCTAAGTCTTGTTACTGATTGAGCTGTTCAGAACAGCGCCGAGGTCTTTTTTCTCAGTGACTACGTTGGTACAAGAAGGCTTCAAAAATTTCTTTGACAATATTAGGATGTTCAGCAGAGAACAGAGCAACTTGGCAAGAGCTGTAGGAGTACTTCCTCAACCATTTCACACTTGTCAAAGTCAAGTCTTCAATTTCCTAGTTTTCAGTGTCTTCTTGTTGATGTCTTCAAGTTATACCTCTGCTTCACAATCACATCACGCTAGATAATTACATCTCAAAAAATACTCCAGCAAGGAATGGGAAAGCACCCAGTCTCACTACTATGAGATTCTTCTCCATCTTTCCCTGCTCTGCAAAGAGAATTTCCATTAGTTCTGTGCAGAGGATGGGAGCAATGAAGTTCTGCATTATGTTTTCCCAGGTGATATCAGTGGTGAAGAAGAATGATGGCAACAGATGTGGTAAAGTGCTATTCTTCCTATGCTCTGTTCCAGTAAACCTTACAATGGTTGCATACATTAGAGTTGCTTGACAGTGTGTTGTCTTGGGACTGGGTAGCTGAGAGCCTGGGTACTGGATCAGTTTTCATCTGGAGTTGTAATTCTAAAACTCGTCTACTGGAAAATGTCTTAGCAGTAGTGAAGTCACAGTTGAAATAAGCATAAAAAAAAAAAAAAAAAGCAATTCCTGTGTACATACGAAAATGAGGGGGAAAAAAAAGGCATCAGTAGTCAACCAACACCCAGGGTGGGTTAGAGAAATGGCGTATTCTCAATATTACCTCAAAGGAATCTTATTTTTGGCAAAGGGAAGGATGTCTCACCTGAACACCCATCCCATTTAAAAAGTGTTACCAGTTAGGCTTAGAAGAAATAAGTGCTAAACTCACCTCTGGTGACCTTGGTATTTGCATTTTGAAAAGAAAACTTGTATCAAATAAGAAACCTGTTTTCTTCCTTTTTTAAAACTTTATTTCCCCAGAGGAAGCATTTCAAAAAAACACAATTTTGACCAAAATTTTCCACAAATTACAGATATTTCAACAAAATATCAAACTCCAAAATACTTTGGTGAAAAGAGGCAAGGCATCAGTTTGCAAAAGCCAAGGCAACAAGCAACTTATTCAATAACACTGGTAAAAATCAAATCTCTCCATGACACCAGGAAAAATGCCCCTACTCCAATTTCATTTTGAGATTTCTCATTTAAGCCACTTCTTAATATATTTCTTGAGAGTTGCAGTGGGTTTTGTACAGTGCTAACTTTTACACATAACATGAGGCCATATGTCAACTGCTATGGCAGCCCAGTGGGAAATGCAACTTTTAAGAAACCTTCTCTATAATACATGCATTTCCCACGGATTTAGATTCCACTGACTAATATAAAGCACTGGAGAATGTAATTTACTGTGTAGGTCTTTAGAGGTCAAAACTGACAACATTATTAATTGTACTACCAAAGAACCCAACTGTATAAGCAATATAAACATCACCAAGCACTAAGTAAGAAAGAAGAAGGTTTACAGCCAATATCTATTCATCATGCATCATCTTGATAGGACAGGTGATGCTTCCAGAAAAGCCTGCCAGGCCATCACCTGTGTTTATAACACTCTTGGTTTCTTCACATATGCATTTTAGCATGGTGCATTAAAGTTTTGCTGTTCAGCTTTAGAGAAACTCATCTACTACACAGTGGTGCTGTCTCATCTGAGTTAAAGCCATATGGTGTTTCCTTACAGATAATAAGTTGTACTGTCAGGAAGATAATCGTATGTAGAGTGGTGATACACATCCATTTTGTGAAGTCTCTTAAAACTTACTTGGATATCAATTTAAGCCCACCGGGTTAAAACATCTGTGAGAAATTACAATTGTAATCGACTGTCTTGGATAACGTGCTGTTGTCATGAAATCCTAATGCTACTTTCCAGTAGAGTAATGCTTCCCAAAGAGAAGCAGAATGTTGAAATTAATGACGTGACAGAACTGTCAATGTTAAAAAAACGAATCCAGAAAATAATAATTTTTAAATTATTCAAGTAGATATGCAGTAAGTTAAACCAAGGTAATACCAATATACTGAGAGAATATGTATAAAAGGAACATTTGACATGGATATCTAATATTTAAATGGCATGCATTTTTGTCTTTTTGAAAAATTCCTGTGTTCAGAGATACAGAATAGTTTTATTTGTACCCAATGTTAATCCAATAAAAAATGTCAGGGAAAAGTATAGTCTGTCTCTCACTCTTTAAACTAGGGACCTATACCTCACTGTGAAGTCAGCTGCAGTTTTAAATTAAATTCATAGAATAAGGCATCTCCAAGTTTGAAAATTTTCCAGCTTCTGAATAAGTGTTTGAATAAATAACTCCTTAAACTGATTAAGTCCCTTGTCTAAGAAACATAAATGCAGATCTTTTTATGTCAACTACTGTTCATGTTTATATACCGACATATTTGCCTTGAAACGCAATAGTGTAAAAATAACTTTTAAGAAACGTTTAGATGAAATGTCCTGTTTCAACCTATAATAAAATAAATATTTTTCCATAATGTCTCACAGGTTTGTAAGAAAAACAGCCTAGTTTTCACACCTTTCCTTGGCTGCTGAAGGAGAAGCCTAAGGAATGTGAGATAATACTGGCAAATGGTCTTGGTAACCTCCCAGGTTGTCAAATCTTAGGCTGCACAAGACTAATAGCTCTTTTATAAAGCATCTCTCTTAGCAACACTCCTCAAGCCCAAAGGCTCAGAACATCAACTTTTTAAGGGAAAAGCAATAAAGGTTCACTAACACTGATAAGCTGGATTTTGATCCAGAAGCAAGTCACAGAAATCATTAGCAGGTAGAATTATAAAGATAATGGACTAGGACTCCTAGACCTTTCATATGGAAGCTTAAAGTATTTAAATTCATTTTGCTTTATTACAGGGTTTATGGTAATTTGCAGTCATGGTCTGCAGAATTCTTCTATATGCTGTTTCTCTGCAAAGAACCCAAAGGGAGGCACAAAGAGCCACAGAATTTATTTTAGTTGTCTAAGTTTAAAGTAGGAGTGACCACTCTATGGCTCACACACCACGAGGGATGCTATACACTCTTAGCTGTGACAGAACTCATATCTCAAAGAGAGAAAGAATTATAAGCCTGTGTGGCACTCCCAGGAAACAAACCTGTAAAGCAACAAAATTCAAGTAGCAAATAACCAAAATGAACAATTTGCAGTCAGGAAGACACCCAGTGATGAAAGGTTCTGCACGTAGTCACAACAGCACAAATCCTCAACAGCTGCCTGCAGGCCTGGCATTGAACAGTACAAGGTTTGCCTCATCTGTGACTGATGATGCTTCACAAAAAGAAAATGATAAAGAGCAAAAATCTCTCAGAGAATGCAGCCAGGGTCTCACCTGCCTCATTTTATGAAATAACTTCAGAAGTTAGTTCAAATTTTGTTAGAAGTGGGTATATTGTGATCATGAATAAGAATACCAAAACATCACCAAAAAAAAAAAAAAAAAAAAGAAAAAAAAGGATGATGGCACAGCAAGGAGAAAAAGAAATACAATATGGGAAAGCCATGTCATATTTACAGACTCATTTTCAGCCTGTTTGGCTTGTAAGACTGCACCCACAAAGTAGTTCAATACAGGGTAGCATTTCACATAAAACACAAAGAAATTATTCCACAGTATCTTGGCAAATGTGTTATGTGATCATCTCTCATACCAGAAAGAACAACAACCACCCAGTACAGAAGTTCATTCATTATGTACACACATATATATATATCTATATCTCTATGTAATTTTATACACACACATATATATAGATGTAGCTATATAATGGCATAGGATATATACACACAAAGATGTACTTATACATATAGTACAATAAAATGAAACGTAATCTGTGATGATGACATGAAATAACCCTAATTCCAATTTACAGGAAGCAATAAAGAAGTGAAAGAATCAGCCAGCACTGTTGTGCATAGCAGTGACCCAGAAAAAGCAAGTAACAATTGATGGGACCGTACTTTAACATAACATAATGATGAAAAGGATTTGAGGAGGTGCCCAATGATATATCAACCCAAATTACTTCTTAAATAGCTGCATATAAATAATTTTCACTTTCAAGTCATGAGAGTTGTGATTCTGCTGTCACTATACAGCTGAGTGGTTTTGCTCAGTCTATGCGTGGAAACTTTGCTATAACTAAAGAACTGCCTTTGCTCACTTTCTTCTACCAACACTGCCCAAAGTTTGTTCAAAGAGTCCAAAAAATGTCCTAAAAGTGTGACAACTATTGGAAATGGTAAGCTTGATTAGACAGTGTATGCTCAAATGGGGCACATACCTTGATGGGTGAGGAGAATGGTTGTGCTGTCTTGCTAGAACATGTAAGAAGGAAGGTTTGTGTTGTCAATGTAAGTTTTTCAGATACTATGACACTATTTACCTAAAAACCCCCTGTGAGCCCAAGACTTGACATCATTTTTCCATGTTAAAAATTATGCTCTTCACTGCATCAACTAGGTGTATGCTCATTAAATCACCAAAGCACTCATCACTTGTTCAATGAAGAAGCATGAGACAATATTCTGTTGAAGTGCTCATTGGCTGCCAAAAGGTAAAGCCTTTCAGAGGTTTGGAAACTATCAGGCTAAAGTGTTTGTAAGAGATGTGTGAAGGCTTGTTCATTAAGACTGCAACCCATTCAAAGACAAGACAAGGACTGGTTAAGTGATCTAGCTTCTTTTACAAACTCATATTTCATCTCAACAGCTTTACTGCAGTTTAGATGTCACCACAAACACTTACGAAAATCCTTACTCCATTGCTTTGTCTGTACTGTAAAGTCCTTAGGTGAAGCAGCCCTGAATAGTTTTTACTTTCCCTTCTATCTAACTTGGTAACTTATCTTCCATTGTGTTACTGTGTCTTTGGAAAAATAATTTCTTGTCTTTCCTTCACTGCACTGGCTTTTGGAGCAAATCATTTTCATACCTTGATCTCTTCTTTCTTTTTTTTTTTTTTTTTTGACAGTATTAAAGAAAAGAAAAAACCTCAAATCAATGCATCTTTCCTTCTCTTTCCTTCTCTTTTGTGAGGGATGCCTGGACAATGTAAAACAAAAAAGAAGGAAGATAATGAGAGTATTTTGGAAGGAATTCCAGACCTGCATCATGGATTACCTCTCACTGATACATAGAAGTTAAACTGACTTGAAACAAGACTGCTGAATGTTGAGATTATCTCTTTTACAGAATGCCTCTACGTTAACATTTCAGTTCAGACCCACAATTAAAATTTGGTTGTTCCTATTCACCATGCCTTGGTCTGCATGACAAAACAGTTTCAAAGTGCACAAACTGGTTCCTTTCTGATAAAGCTAAACTGAAGGATACACTTCATGAGCTCTCCTTACATGCTTCAGCCAGGACTGGGTGTTCAGTCGGTGCGATCAGTCTAGAGCCAGTCCAAAGCAGGAATCCCTACTGTGTGTCTGCTGGATCCTCAGCACCATCTGCTTTTCTACATTGAGCTTCTCCATTGTGCAGCATATCCTGGTAAGATATACACAACTTTGGGAAGGCCTGTAATTTTCTGCTGTGCCTAAATGTAGCTGGTGAGAAATAAAACCATCTCACAGACGTACCTTGAATACAGTCCAAACTATAACTACAAATAAGTTAGCGCTGGCTAGAATGGTTCAGGATTACCAAGAAAAATATGAAATTATAGATTTGATCCTGAAATAATTGGTGGATTAAGTAAGGACAGCAGAATAGAAATCAGTGGAGTTAAAGTTGACTATGAAACTTGGTTCACAGACTTGCATTGCTAGACAATGTTGGAAACAAAATTGCAATGCACTAATTACTTGCTTCTTATGATCCCTATAAATGCACTGAATATATCAACAATATGCTTAAGGACTTAGTCCATAGACAATATAAAAAAAAGAATAATTTCCTGCCTCTTATTTTATTGTTGATAGACAGATAGTACAGACAAAAGCATACTATGGTTCCCATTACAATGTTTGCAAGGCCACTGAAAGATAATTAGCGTTACTTTAGCATTCATGGAATTCCAGACTCCTGAAGCTACATTAGTTGCTTGAATTAAAAAATGAAGAGCTTTATGACTAACCCTTTACAACTGAAGGGTCTCACATTATCTTGTGAATCCAGCTAGCTCTTTCCTCCCTTCCTTATGTATTTCAATCCAGAATGCTCACAACCTTTTCCATATTTTGTCTCCAAATCTTTATAGGGCCTGTGATGTTTCAAATGCCTAGTTTCCATTCCATGGGGCCACATTGCTCTGCCAGGCTGAAGGGTTAGGGTAAACACATTTCCAATTTCAAAGCTGGTTTTTTTGTAATTTTAGATAGAGAGATTCAGAAATTGGTATACACTCTCTTATGTGTTTACCAAAAGGCTGTTTCGGATCAGAATTATTCTCATAGCTCTCAACTAGCCAGAGTCCACATGTGTAGCATAATGTCTAACAAAGAACTAGAATGAGGGACTCCAAACATTTATTAAAGAAAAAAAAATTAGCACCCCAAACTCAACATCCTTAAAACACCACAGACTTTATTTCACTTAAGAAACAGCTCTTGCTATATCGTCATTTACTGGGGGTGAGGGGGAAAGTGTTGCCTCAAAGGTAATTTTAACAAGAAAACTGAGAGGAAAAGGAGCTTTTAAACTATGTAGAATGGTGATTACTTTGACTCTAATTTTCTTATACTGGAAAAGAGCCCTCAAACTGAAGGACGTTTGAGAAACATGATGGTTTCACATTACTGTGGTAAACTAAGCTACAACTGAGACAATGCCTCGAATTAGAGATTTTGGTTACAAATTTGCAGTGCCTTGTCACAAGTTCTCTGAGGCTATTAACATCATTATTATCTTATCTGTATAAGAGTGATGCCTAGAAGACTCAGGTGAGATCAAATCTCTATCACTGTAGGCATTTTACAAGTGCTCTTGTACACACTCTCACATAAATACCAATGAAATACAATGAATGAAAAAGGGAAAATAGCAAATAATTAGAAAACTAGTTGCTCTGAGTCAAGTAAGAACGTCTATCCTGCCTTGCTTTGGTCTAAGAGCAGACTCAGGCACATTGTACCCCCTATACCCCACATACCACACTGTCAGAAAGACCATACTGCTAATTCATTGCTTATCCATCTCCTACAACATGACTACACACCATGGCTGCAGAGAGCAACTCAGTAGGAGATTTATCAAGTCCCCCAGTTGGTGGCAAAGATGCGGAGTTCATGCTATAAGCATTTCAGTGGGTTTACTTTGAGATAACTAATATATCCCTGTGGGCTGAATTCTTGACATCATGCTGGAGGGCATCTTCCTGCTTAATTTCATGCCAGGGGAATCCAATTTGTGTGCTCTAAGGCTGCTTCATGGTATAAATCAAAGCTCATCACATAAGTGAGTCAGTGAGGATAACTGGGGGATTTGATTCAAAAGCACGCTCCTGACCCAGACTGCAGCACTAATGTATACACATATGTAAGTGTTGTGCCACTCTAGGAAGAGGCTTGGCTGCTCTGTCAGTCAGCCCCATGGCATTACGGGATGGGGAGAGATAGATTCAGCCAGACACAGCCCATCCACACTGCAAGAGGTGGCACACTTTGGACAACTGGTCAAAGCTTCCCCTTCACCAAGATCTAGGACTCCAACAGCTTAAAATGGACTTGTATCCAAACACCCTGAATTTGAGTGTCTTCTAGGTCAAATATCTATTTCTGGGAGAACAGCCAGAATGAATAAACTCAGATCCCTTCTCAGCCCAGTAGCTTACCATCCAGAGCACATTTTTTTCCTCAGTCAACTCCACAGAAATGGTTGCCATAGCTCAATAACTTTACCATTATAAAGGAGTATATTCACTCCCCTTCCAACATTTTTGAGTTGTCATAAGTTCATCTAAGCAGCTGTATTTTAGAGCTAGCAATATGAAATCTTCAGTGGGATCACTATCTTTATAGAAGTTATTATGCAATAGAAAGAAATCTCATTCTCCAGGTAATTCATGTGTGACTTACAATTTTTGTTTTCTCTTGGTAATTTTTTTCTCTCATCAGGAAAATGTTTCATGGGTATATCATGTATCATATTTTAAATAACAAATTTTAGTGCATGATATCCAATACCACATTCATTATTTTAAATAAGACTAAGGAATCTAAAACTATAGGAAAAAAAAAAAGGTCCTATAAGTCTAATCCATAAAAATAAAGTTCATTAACAACATAAATATTTAAAAATAAGTGCTATATTAGAATTTTGGGAAATGCTGGTTTCTTAGGATAGTTCTTAAAACCTAAATAGAAGAGCATTGCTCTTAAATATATCAATAGCCAACCATCTGAAATAGGTTGTTAACTGTTCCAGAGGAAACCTAATATTATTTTTCAAAGAATCCTACAAATACTTCTAATTATATATGAGTGTTTATATGTGTGTTACATGCATATTTATGTATACACATACATACCTAAAGTTACTTAATATGTGTATACTGAATGTTACATATATGCATAATTGTGCAAAGCTGAGGCCAAAATGACAATATTTTGTTTCAAAACACATTATTTTAGGCTGTACTCTCTCTTGTTGATTTGAGAAAGTCACATCATCTTTAATTCATACGGACCAAAGCAGCAGGAGAGAAATACTTTTTACTTTTACTGAAAACTTTATGACTTGTGTTATTTCTGCCCTAACCTTGACAACACTTAAGAAGCATTTATAATAATATTTAAAACATTTCATGAATTCACAAATATGACATCTCCTCAGAAATGTGAAAAAGCAATCAGGGAAAACAAAATGGAACTTAGAATATTTACCTGCTTTAACCCAAGCAAGTTCAGTGAGCAGCCATAGGTGGCAAAATGGCCCATGCTGGGGTTCAACAGCCTTATGTTGCAGAACAGGGTGGGAAAATGGTTTCTAGAATATAACAATGGTTAGAGTAATGAAAACCATAAAACTACCAGTAAAACGTATTCATACATAAAGATACTATATCACAGTGCATAAAATTCCAAAAATAATTTCTAATTTGTTCTTGAAAAATAAAAATGGAACTCTTAGAATTTGTAATAAGTATCCATTTAGGCAATTGTTAATGAATTTAAAAAATGCATATCAATCTAAAATGACTAATGAGAATACCCAGTCTTGTTTACATCTGTTTAGATGGAAAAAGCCCCATTTCGTGTGTGGAAATCAAGGGCACATACAGGAGCACACACATTTGCATGATGTACATGACTGCATGCAATAATTGCCTGAAAATATTCAACTTTTCTGAGGATATTCAGTTCAGTCAATACCTACCTTTGCCGTCATTGAGCTTTCCAACTGTGATCAACACATCATGCAAAATCTACTGATGCTGCACCTCAGATTCCTAACACGCAATCTTGTCTGAAATATTTTATCTAGTTTAGATAAAATAATCTAGCTAAATTTGTCTACAGTACTTATATCAGCTCCATTACTGGAACACCTGAGCTCCTCACTGTCTTTTAGTGTGGGCATCCATTAAGAAAAGTCATTTTTGCTTGCTGTTTATAGACTGTGAACCTCATAGCAGAGCTGCATATGACATTTGGTGAGCTGCTTTGAAAGTCCTCTCCTACCAAAAGAGGAAAGGCAGAGTACAACTTCCAAAAGCTTCTGATGAGTACCAAAGTTGTGTATGAAGGAAGAAAAAGTGAACTTGCTTCCTTTTAGATGAACGGCACAAGATCAGCTTAGCCACCCATAAAACCACAGCTTCCAACCTTTAGATTCTTTGCTACCTACTGCAATCCCTTGCTCAGGATGAGGAGTGTATGCAGCATGTTGGAAAAGATTGGTGCCTATGTATGGGTTTTCACCAATCTCAGCTTGCTGAAGGACTCACATAACCTAACTCAAGAGACACAGAGTTACTCTTCTCTAAGATGTGCAGGTTCTTTATGATAAACTGCAGATAGGTACCTCTCTTTGATCTCCATTTGGGATTAAGAATCTCTCCATTTTGGGATTTAGGTGTCCAGGTCTGCTGTTTGTCACAACATAGAAGTTGTGGTAATGGCTGCCCTGTATTTAATGACTCTGTGGTTAGCTGTCAATGTCCACCATATAGTCTTTCAGAGTCTTCTGTGTACTTAACTCCTAGCATATATGAAGTCAGGCTTTTGGCATGCACAGAATACCTTTCCCTTTGAGTGGAACAACCCAGGTCCTCTTCAGATGAATTATTTTTCCAGCTGGCAGAACCTGAGGATTTTGACCATCTGAGCAGGAAGTTTGGATGCCCCAAAGTGCCAGACAAATGCCACTGTAGATTCGGGATCAACTTAGAGCAAATGTGCTCCGAGTTCAGTGTGTATTGTATGCGCTGGATACCATACAGATTAAATCTGACACATTCTGGGATTGCAGGGCTCGGCAGATGCACAGCCTCATAGGTCTGCAGACATTTTAAAGTTTATAGACAGAAATAGGGAGAATGTCATTTAAGATTATTTGAACCCATATTCTCTATCTTCTGAGGAAAGTGTTCTAGCAACAAGTGACAGAGATTCAGGAGTGATCAGAGGCTCTCACTTTCAATGCTAGAAATAGTTCTGTTTGTATTGAATAATTAACTAGTAACTGGATCAGAAAAAGGGAGGGAGGAAGCCAGAGGGGATGTTACTCTTTAGCCTGGCAGTAAGGGAAAATAAGAAGATAAAAAGAGGACAGTATGTCTGCCATGACCTGCCATCTTTTGTGTAAGAAAGCATCAGATAGATTAGCTTTGACAACACTGGATTTGGCCACACAGGCAAGTCGGGGGAGGAAACCTTTCTTTGTGGCTTGAAACACAGCTGATCAGAGCTAAATCCTTATCAGGATTGGATATTGTGAGGCACACTCACAAATAGATCTTGTTTGAGCAGATTTACTCATACTAGTATAGACCTCCAATGAGCTAAGCAATGTTTCTTGAGGGGCTGTCTCAGCACCTTGCTCTTACAAAAATAAATGTGAATACGGGATGCATAAACGCTGGTGACTAGCCAGTCACCTGAAAGCATAGAAGATTTCTACGGCTGGGATAGAGCACTGATCTCCAGTGTCTTGAATGCCAACTGGCCCTTAAACAACAGAACTGAATCATGGATCATCTTGACCTTTGTAGACAGAGGAATAAAACCCCAGCAATAAATAAGAACAATTCAGGTGAGGTAAGAAAAATATAATAAAATCACAGAATTTATTTCAAGTGGCTGCTATCTTATTAAATTACATATTAACTGAATTAGATAACTGTCTGGATTCCCTGCAGATATACTTTGAGCATTTAAAGACAAAAGAAATCGGATTTGAATTAGGTGCTTATTATGATCTTAGTCTCTGATCCATGAAAGCACTGAAGCAACTGCTCCAATCCGTATTTATTTTACTATAAGTATTTGCCTAAATATTATATTGAATGAGGATATTTTCCTAGAATGAGGCATTGGCTTCCCAGGGACACTTTGAAGCTGGCCAAAACTTTCAACTGTATTTGGTTGTATGTCACTTTTAGATATTTTCAGTTCAAGTTACTGTTTAAGGATACCAATGGAAAAAAAAAGGAAAGTCAAAGAGAAACAGGTTAAGTCAGTTATCCTTCCAGTTTTCCATAGTCATCTGAAAGTTGAGATGCGTATATCTGTCCACGACACTCTGCATTTAGCAGAAACAGAGACCTCCAAGTCCTAAATCCAAGGAGGAAATTATAACAAAGATACAGGGCATTTTAAGTCCCTTTGATCTGTCACACTGCTTCTCTCTGAACTGACCATAAATTTCTGCCACCATAAAAATAGTTTGAGGAGTAGATCCCAGATCATATTTCAGCCCCTGATGAGACATCTCTGTAATGGGAATAGGTAAGTAGTTTTTAGCAAGGGGATTTAACACGTCATGTCTTTTTTCCTTTGGCTTTGAACTATTAGCTGAGATCTTCAAGTTTTATGCCATAGCCCATTTAAGACATTTCCATAAAACTCATTTCACATATGAATCGCTAAATGCTGGATTTTGAATTTGACTCTTCTCCCACCTTCTTTTATAGATGAGAAGGCTCAATGCTTCTCAGCTACAAATTCAGTTTTGTCCTTCCAAGGATCCTTCAAGCAAATTCAATTTAGCCCCATAAGCAACAGGCCAGATTTGAAGAGGTCACCTGCTGGCAGGTGTGCATGGTGTGGTGATGGGGATTGCTGAAGGGGCAGGAAGGGCACAAGGAGGTGCAAACTGGTATTTGCGTGGTAATGGGAATATAGTAAAATTTTGAGGCTCTCTGTGCAGCAGAAAGGACTACAGATGAATGAGAAAAAGTTGTAATGTTATTGGGTAAATGAGAGAGATTTGGGGTCCACAGCAGGTAGGGAGGAAAGGTAGAGCTGGGGCTCTGTGTGGAGAAAAAGGAGTAGAGTGGGAAAGAGTTAGAGGATCACTGGTGAAATAAACCAATAAGTGAGGGGAGAAGAAAGCCCAGCTTGGGAATTTCCCCTTCATCTTCTGTTGCTCTCCCTTTTGTTCTGTTGCTCTTCTTCGCTCATGATTCAAATAACCCTATCCCAATCCCTTGCTTTCTGCTTCTGTTGCCTCTGGGCCAGGGAGGTGGTGCAGAGCAGAGGCTTCAGAGTAATAAAACAATAGCTGCTCTCATACCTCATGCATGTTAGTGCCACCAGAGGTAGGCATATATCCATGCTGACCTACACATCCTCTAACACAGGCAGAACAGCCTTTCCCTGCTACAGCCTGCCTCCCTAAACTGATGCCTATGTTTCCTATGCCATTTGCTGGCTCTGCTCCCAGGCGTAAGCTCCAGCTTCCACAAATAGATCCACTGCAATCAGTGTGACTACTCATGTGAGTAATGGCTCACAGCTGGATGCAGACAGAGTCATGAGCTCCCTACATTTTTAGGTTTTGAATTTTAGTATTTTTCTTGTGCTTTTTTTTTTTCCCCCTGAGAAATTGGATAAGTAGATTGCTTTTCCTAAGCTCCTCTATGTTTAGGATCACAATGATCAGCACAGTAAGACAAATAAAATGGAATCTTTTTAAGCAAAGGTATCCCAATGCTGCTGCAACTCATAACATTTTTTGTTGTTGTTCTATCAAGCTCTTCTGCTGATATGGTCTTTAAGAGCACTGAACAACTCTCCTGTGATTTCAGAGCATCCCCATTTCTACTAAATTCAGTTGAGGTGTTCAGAGTTTATCAGTCCAGACATCTTTTGTAAGATCACACTGAAATAATTTTTCACCAGATATCCCATTGCTGGTAGTATGTGGATTTGGGTATGTAATATTAGTCCCTAGTGATAGTGCCCTCATTGAAAGTGACTAGAAGAAATTGATGTTATTTTCTTAGATTCTTTAATTTTAATAAATCTAAAGAAAAGCCAAAAAAAGACAGAAATCTCAGGAGAAAAGAAGATTTTTTTTGTTGACTATGTTTGTGACTATAGCAGGGCACACTTTCAAAAGGTGTTCAGTGTCCAGCCATTAATTCTGCAAAAATGATGTCTGGATTTTCAGAGAATTCAAACAGCACACCACTGGCTACTTTACTGATGCCTTAAAATGCTTCATGTTCTCTTAAAAGCTTGACTGTATACAGGCAATGCTATCTTCTAAAAACTCCTTGTACTTCCTAGCAAATGTCACAAAACTCCATCCTCAGAATGATGTTGCAAAGAACTTCCTCACTGATCCTTAAAAAAGTAAATATCTAAATTAAATATATTTCAGCTGAAATCTAGCTGAAAATGTATCTTTTAAAAAAATCTTATTCTTTACTGAATTTCTTCTTAAATTCTTTATACAGATATATTGCTTTGTGATTTACTTCTATGTAATTATGTCTCCATCTTCCTTTCTCTATAGCTTACTCTATACAGCCTACTTTCCCTAAAAGGTATCTCTGTCTCTGGGTTGTATAGCTGATCATTTCTCATTATTCCTACCACTAAGCCTGTTCTTTCCTTTGCAATGACTAAAATTCCTTGTTCCACTTTCCCTTCTCTTCTCCTCTCCCTTTCTTCAGGACAAGTTCATCTTCCTTTCTTGATGTAGCTACAGCAAGGTCATACTCCTTTTTTCATGCTCTCCCTCTCTCGCCTCATTCAGTTCATATACTCTGCCTCACATCTCTGTAAACTCTTCCTCTGACCAGAACTGACCTCTTCTTTCCTTATAGAATCTCACTACACTTGAAGTTCAGTGAAGGACAAATATCTCCCAAAAAGAAGATGAGTTAAGAAAGCCACAAAGTCTGCACAAAACAGTCCCACTCTCATTTTCAAAATTATCGAGCATTTTTGCTAGTGTCTCCTATTTCACTGACTCCCTAATTCTACCTAAAATCTGTTTGTGACATCAGAACTTTTATTTGTAAAATTTTTAGCACTGAAGCCCACATGAACAGTTTCATGTGAAATTTTGTTTAAGTCAATAAAACTATAAAACCTGAAAAACTTAGACACATTTTTTCAGCTATATTTTCTTGCCATAGATGTCTAAGCAAATAGACTTTCTGGCAAAACATTTCGAAGATGGTGACTTTTAGGCCAATAAGACAGAAAGACAACTATTTGAAAGTCTTGTGCCTATCTGAAGAAGAAACAACTTTGAAGAGAGGTATGTCCATCCAGCTAGAGTCAGAGGCATGCCACGTGTTTTAAATCTGCATTACAAAACATAGCAGTTTTGCAATATAACAAATAAGTAAGGGTAGGCACATTGGTAAGATAGTATATTCCTTCTTTTAGAGTTTTTCATACATATCAGGACTGTACTTTTGATGAAGTGATAAGGAAGCACAAGCTACAAAGATCTGCCCACTGCCTCAGCTGAACATTTACCACTGTTGAGAGCACCTCAAAAAACCACACTAGAATATTAACACACACATGCAAACATCAATTGTAATTATAAACTGAAGTTATTTTCTCTAGGCTGTTGGTTTTTTTCTTCATTTTGTTCAGACACAGCATATAGATTTGTCAGCTTTTTGTTGGTTCAGTAACAGAGAAAAATCTCTAGAAGCCGATTATCCCAATTCATATATAGTCTGCAGTTATTTAAAAATAAGTAGTCTAGAGATTTAGCTTTGCTTCAGAAATCAAAGTAATCTTATTGTTCCCCAATAAGTATGGCATGAGTCACTCCACTGCAATAGTCCCTCCACATTCCAGTCTTAATTGTCTCCAAATTAAGAAAAGCGTTAGATGCATCTTACTGTGAGAAAATGAATATTTCTGATCCCTGCTGCTAAATAACATGGCAGAGAATTCCTCTGAACGTACACCAGATCAGTTCTCTAATATGAAAACTGTCCCTTGAATACATTATTCAATCATTTTTCATTTCAGCAATTATTTATAATTTGTTAAACCCATGGACTAATTTCACAAACAAAACGTGAATGTTACTTGTTTATCAAGAGGGGTCCCTGTGAGCTCTCAGCCTTTCTTAGCTCTTGACAGAAACTTGATTACAATAATGAAGCATTATAACTACAGCTCTGTTAAAAAACACTGCTTTTTGTTTTTGAACTAAGTTGTGACAATTGCCTCCCATTTGAAACAATTTTACACAAGCCTCGCAAATTTTTTTTGCTCTGTGATTATTTATTACGCATTATTACCTGAGTGCTCAGTGACTCCCATCACTGTAAAGTACTTGCCCTGCTGAGAGCGATATACAAATTGGTGGGCAAACAGCCTTCACTCCAAAACATGTACAGTCAAGGGTCCAAAATATGCCATACGTGGTGACAAGAGGAGCTTCACCACCCACCCACACAGCACCCAAGGGGGACATCAAGGCCAAGGGTGATGGTACAACCCTGCTGGTGACAAGTGCTCTGGTTTTGAACCAGAAGACTGCAGAGGCAAAAGTGTTTACAATAAGCACCAAAGTAGCCCGTTTACACCAGCATCTAATGGTTAGGTATGTGATTAGTCAAGGCAGCCAGGCCTAGCAAGTATACCTCACCTCACTGGGAGCAGGATCTCCACCTAGACACATGCATAAGATCAGACTTGGATGCATCAAGACTTTCACTTGTTTAAATGGTTGCAGGAGGGAGACCTAGATCTTTATGCCAATAATTCCCCTCACTTCAAAGAACCCTATTTTTGACAGGTTTTAAGGAAAAGACATGTTTGTCTTATATTAATGCAGTTTCCACCTCGGTAAATCAATGTAGTTTAGGAAACATCTTATTAAAAACAGGTTCTGTTTTTGAGTATCTAAGAAACCTTGCCTAACAAACTTGAGTTGTATGTGGTTTCTTGTTTTCTTATCTTATTCTGCATTATCTAACCTATAAAACATTTCAGAAAGAGTATTTTTGTGTAAAACTTGCCAACAAAAATCAATGCATAAGTGGTAGACAAATAATTTTGACTACTGCATGCATTATCTCCAGCACATGAAATTTAACCAGCAGAGCTTGAATTCAACAAAAAAAAAAAAAACATATTAAAAATTAAAAATAGAAAGTGTAGAAAATTGAATTGAATCAGGATTCTCCTACCACCTGGGAAAGCATGTGGAAAATGTTTTATTGCTCAGGAGAGTCCAGACGATATTGACCAAACCCCTCTTGACTTTCTCTAAAACATTTGTTGCATTAAAAACAACCTCTAGAAGCAGTGATTTATTTCTGATTTCCCTGGTTATGCAGAGAGACACAAAGGTCCTAAATCTGCTGACTAAGATAAATTGCAGGTTGGAATGTATTTAACAAATGATAATGCAAAATGCAGGAAAATATACAGAGAAACAGCAGATAGCAGTGGAACAGAGTACATGACCTGCCTGAGAAGTTACTACACACAGCCAAAGAGCAGATATAACTGCAGACGAATTCCCTCAGCTTTCAACCCCTACATAAATAAACTACTATTAAGAGAACACATATTTCTCCCTGTGAGTGAATCCTTCAGCTGCTTAGCAAAGATGACTGGGAAACTGCTATTGCAGTAGGAGGAACAATCTTTTTTGAAGCAGAGAAAAGGTTAGGAGAAAGGAATGTAGTGAAATTCATTTCATGAGTTAAGTTTCCAAGGCAAAACAAGCAGGAAATAAAAAAAATATAAGCATACGATTATTAATAGACACACCTCCTGCTACTATGGCTACCTGCTGCATAGTGCCTTGTTTCACACTTTGAAGCATCTGGCGTTGGCCAGAATTTGAGTTAGGACACAAGACTCAATGGACCAGTGGTCTAATAGGGCATGGCAATTCCTGCGGTCTCATTTTGTAGACAGGTGCAGTCAACCCTGGTTTTGGTTTGTTTGTTTGTTTTTTAAATCTTCTCCCCTGTTTCTCTCTGCACATAATGACTGAAGAAGCATCTCATCAAGCTGTCACCGCAAGCCTCTGGCAGACCAGGTCCTACCTTGGGCCAGGGCTCAGCAGCCAAGTAGCAAGTACAGAGCTACAAGAGCAGCTCATGGAGCAATGCAGGTGAGGGAAAACAGAACCTGCCAGTGCCTTGCACTCACCTGCCTTCATTCTTCTCGCTTCCCCTGCTTCCAAGCGCTCAAGAGAGGAATGAGATGCACCAAAGCATCTCTCTGTCCACTTAAGAAAGCAGTTAAGCAAAGACCTTGGAGTTAATATCAGAGAACTCCAAGCTGAAAACTGACAGAGAGTTAAGAGGGTATATTGGAAGGGCAACTTGTCATTGGTAGCTAGGAAATAAGACAGTTTAATAAGAATAATTATTATGCTTATAAATTAAGTATCTTCTACTGAGACTCCTTCATATGCTTCTTGTTGCATTGTTTGTACAGCACTACCACAGTGTGGTGCACAAACACTAGACATGGAAATCATTGCACAGAGGATTTAGGGAATTGTTCTGGAATACAGAGCTCAATTCATCTCCACAGAATCTATGATAAGCTAAGGATAATGCCATTTAAAAAAAATAAAAGAAAAAAAAAAAGAGACATGAATAGAATTTTGTCTCCGAGTGAGACCTGGCTTCAGGGCTGAAAGGAAAAGGGAGGAGACAACTAATTCCATGATCTTTCCGGAGACAGGTTTCACTGTCCCTATGTTACCATAACACTCCTAATCCTGCATATGACTTAACCCCTATTCCCTCTGCCAACAGGGTCTTACCATTTTCTTTCTTTAGAAAACTAGCCTTAGCACTTCTCCTAAGGTCTGGATTTACTTAGAGGAGAGGACAGCGGGGCAATCAACTCTTAACGTGATGCTGTGAAATTTCCTTCATAGGAGCAAGTACTTCAGTATTTCTCAAAATAGCACTTTCATCTCTGAGATCTTCTAATTCATCTAAGTCTTGGCTGAATTGGGGAACAATTTCAGAAGTAAGTGGAAGCAGGACTGAGACATAACAGTATCATATGCTCTTGCTTGCCTGGAAAATCAGGCCTAAATCATGAGAGTTCAAACAAAATAAATATTCTGAAATAGAATTATTTAGCCAAATAGAAATGTATTGTTTTCTTAATTCATTTTGCTCTTTTTCTAACTTTAACAAAATATGTAAACTGTTTTCTCATCCTAGGAAGGTCTGCTTCTGCCAAGAAAATGCAGATGAGGAGGGGCTTCCAGACAGCTCATCAAGAAAAGAAAAAACCAAAATCTACCATGTATAACTACCTGGATATTGTCACTGACTCACAGGAATGTGTTCCATTAAACCTCCTCTTTTATCTTTCACCAGCTCATGTACTGTTTTATTGTGCTAATATAACTATTTTTTTAGCTAATTAAAGTTCATTGAGGTCCCCATTTAGATAAATGTCTATTGTCAAATGGGAACATTCACTCCCACCACATGATTCCTATTTGCAAGGCTATTCACCCACCCACCCATCAGACTGCTAGCTGTGTAGCCTGCCGTAAAAACATGTATCACAATTTCTTACGCATTCGGTGCTGTAATGACTTGCTACACTTCTGAAAGACAACAAGCACAGAAACTCTCCTGGTACCCATCTCAGGACAACTCTACCCTTGTGACATGTATGTAAACAGGAACATTAAAGGGCAAGCTTTATATATGCCTTGGTCTGGCACACAGCTCCATTTAACAGAGCATTTAGTCATTTAGTCATGCTTATCTTTCAGCACTAAATGTTTTGTGGTACGGACCCCTCACATGCTTCTCTTAAGCTGGGCTTAATATCAGCAGTCATATCTTAGAAGTCAGAAGGGTATCCCGCCAGTGACATTAAGCTTTTCTTTTCAGGGACATGACTAACAGCAATGTTGGAGTCTACCAACTCTTGGCTGTGCAATGCACAGTGGTGATGCCATAACCCACCTGCAGCCTCTCAACAGATTTGTCAGGGAACCTGGCAAATAGAGGACAAAACACAAGTTGAGGTGTGTAGGGGGAAAGAGGAAAATTTGCAGGGATGCAAGGTCTGTTCTCAGTCCACAAAAAGTTCTTCCAGGGCTGCCACTTGATGAGTCCTTTGGTGGGAGGTTGGGGGAGTGGGGATGGTTAAAAATCCTGTATTTCAGACCATGTATCAGTTTTGGAAGAGGCAGAGAACAGGTCACTCACTGTTACTCAGAACAGCTACAAGAGCACTACATGCTCAGATATAATTATAGAAAAGCAGCTGACCTGCTAAAGATGTGATACCTGAAAGTAACAAGTTTAAGAAAAACAACTGCAACGTTCCAGAAAATTCTGAGCAACAAGAAAAAATAAGGTCTGCAGTGAGATTGCTCCTGATTTATTTTTTTTAATCGAGCTGTACAGCCAACCACATTTCTCTGCTACCCGTATCTTTTTTGTGGATGAGCCATCTTTGTGCTGCCACTGCTCTCAGCTCCTTCCTTCCCTGTCTGTGGTATTTCTTTAATCCTTGACAATATCTGCTACAAGGTCTGACCAGTCCCAACAACTGATCCAATAACAGAATGTGAAAAATAATCCACAGCCAAGAGAAGATGCTAAAAACTTCTTCTGTTTTACTTTTTCCTCCTCTTTTATTCAAGCATGTTAGCCCAGAACCTACACCAAGGCTTCCTGTGCTTTATGCAAAAAAACAGATCCTGACTACATTTAGCAACATGATAAAGAAACCCTCATTATTTATTGGATATGACATAGTATTTCCTACATTCCTGATTCATTCTTTGATCTCTCCTGACAATTTATTTTAAAGAATTTTGCTATCTTAAAGGGTTGTAATTGGTACGTGGTTTTCTTTCAAAAAAAAAAAAAATTTAAAAAAGAAAATAAATGCCTGAAACATCATTTATGTTCTTTCTACTTTTAAAAGGTTCAATCAAGTTCACATTTACCAGACAGTTAAGAAATATTTATATTTGTTTTCTTTCCCTTCAGCAGCAAACCACTAATGCCTTACCATACCTTTATTACACCATTCTCCTGTGAACTGCTCCTTTCAGTTCTTTGATCTTGAGCCAGCAAAGAGCCTCAGTGTGTCACCTTGGTGTCACTGCAAGCTGTGATTGCAGGGCGGGCTGGCGTTCTTTTTCTCTCATGCACATTTAGTAACTTGTCTTCACTGAAAAAAAATATTTAAAAGCCTTGCCATCAGTTGAGTGGGTTTCTTTTGTTTGTTTTCTTTCCTGGTTGTCTTTGGCTTCTTTTTCTTTTCTTGTATGCTACTCTTCAATAACAAGAAAGGTAAGTTTGATCAATGCTCTTTTACAGCGTGCTAAAGCAAGGAGTCTTCTGTGTATGTAGATCTATATCTCTGCCAAGATCAGCCAAATTTTACTTCTGGAAGAAACTTGCAGAAGCTTTATTAGTCAACAGTACTGCATTTTTAATTGTGCCTGTGCACTTTGGGTGCTCACACTGGCAGTCCTGTATCGTTACTGCCAGCTAGTAAACACAACAAGGGCTCAGTGCCCCATGACCAGTATCTCTGTGTTCCCCATCTCTTGGGTGGCTCCATGCCCCAGGATGCACAGGGATGCAGCTGCAGTGTATAATGAGATACCAGCTGAATGTCAGGTACTTAATTAATTTTTTTCTATCCTACAAGGTTTTCTGAATATTTCTAAAATATTCCTAAAAATTCCTCTTTTGAAAACATCCTAACATTCCTTCCTACTTTCAGTCTTTCTGCCACCTGCATGGACACTGAACAAATCTGCAGCATTCTTGTGTCTGATCTATAGACACCCTAGGCAATTCTTCTGCATATGCAGAAATTCAACAAGTAGAACTAAAATAACATTTGAAGACATCTGGAAGAGGTTACAGAGTTTATTGATGAGAACAAGTAAACAATGCTGGCTAGTTCAAGCATCTATCAGATACACAAGGAAGAATGATACTTAAAGGTCTATGAAACAAACAGTAACTGATAGACCACTCTTTCATGCAAATCTGGGACAACTGGGAATGGCTGCCAAACTTTTGGCCAGGAAGAGTTCAGTCTAGATTACAACTCAACAGCTCAGAAGCAGAAAGCAAGTTAACTTTGGTAATAGAAAAGAGAAACGTCACCAGAAAACTGCAAGTTTAGCTTGTGCCAGGCAGAGGCCAGTCACTGGGCAATCAGTTTCAGGTCAGAAAATAGACAGAGAAAAAGGCTGTCACTCAAGTATGAAAGGCCACTACTTGCATTTTTCTGTACAAAGTGAGAAGGAAATAGCTTCCTGAAGATCAGTGCAGTCAGAGATAGGATCTATATCCTAATGAGATTTTTTTTCCTATGACTACATAAACAGGAAAGCTGTTAATTTTCTTCAGTCATTTAAGCACCTGTCTCAGGTGGGAACATTTCACTGAATATCTGTGTTGGCTGGTCAAAGGTGGTGTGTAATATAACATTCATGTAATTAGGAACATATGACATTTTCAGAAGATGCAAGCAGGGTCTTTTTTCTTGACCAAGCCCTCCACATTTCTGGAATTGCAATACCAAGGGTAATTTTATCATTTGCTTCCATCATTTTGGGGCCCATAAAAGAGACATCTGACCAGTACCACAAAGTTTCAGCTAACATTCGAGAACATGCACAAATTAAATTTAATACACTTTAAGTTTCCTGAAAGGATACAAAAATGTATCATGAGTCAGACTGATATTAGCAAAGTTAATGTTTCTATTATTATTGCTATGTACAGTGTACTGAATCATCTTTGTAAGCTAAGGTGAATATTAGCAGCAGAGGTTAAAAACACATTAAAATTAGAAAATTTGCTTGATAATTTTCAACATCCAAATACAAAGGCAGTTATGAAAATCTATCAAGACTCTGCTCAGATCAGAGAGGTCCTACAAGATCTTAACAGTATGTCTGAGTACTGAATTGCTTGCTTTTTTTACTGTGTGTTGTCTAGAATATTGCAATTAAGTGCCATGCAAACAAATTCTATGAACACTTGGAGAGAAGAGTGGTGTTTGGGCATCTATGATCCTTTAATAAATTTCATAATAAATGTACACATCTCATTGAATGCAAGCATCAGAAAAGGAAGAGTTGTAACACTTCACAACAAATTGGAAGAGAGCAATACATTCTGCAGATACTCTTTCATAACATCACGGGGGAGAACACAGTGCTTGCAATAGCATGATTTAGGCATATAGGGAATGTCACAAATCTTCCTGATTTATCACTGGCATCCATTTCAAATAGAGAAGGATGCTGACCATGTGTGTCTGTCATAGTAGGGGTAGTACATGGTGTCCAAAAAATGGTGAGATAATGGCTTTTGCTGATTCTAGTCCATAATAATCTGCTGTACTACTATCCAATGCTCAAGAGTTAGACAGTGTTTTGGTACCTTGCCATGCTTCCTTCCCAGGCCTGCAAAACATTTTTTCATAAGCAGCCTGTGGGCAGTACAGGTCTTCTGACTCGGTGAGTCTTTCAGAAAACAGGGAGCTTACTTTCCTGCCAGCCAAATCTGCTAAATTTTTAGATAACCGTGGAAAGAAAAAAAGTCAATCTTAATCTTCCTAAAGTCTTTTCTGAGAAATTATTTGAAGAACGGAGAATGTGTTTCAGGGAATGTACCTCAGGAGCTCTGTCACATCACAGTAAGCCCACAGGAAGGCCAAATCTACAGAGAAAAAGAAACGTTCTCAAAGAGTCTCACGTTACCAGAGTGGGAACAGAAGAGCAGATGCCACAAAATTACTCCAGACATGTTGATTATGGCTAATGTATTGCTCTGGAGGTTGAAAAGGGCTTGGGTAAGGCAGAAGCTACAAGCAGCTAACGACATGAGGGCCTTACTGCTGCTCAGTTATTTACATGAAGGCCCATAAGAGCTAAGGGAAGGATACAGGAAGATATTTGATCAAGGTGGGAGAAATCATAGAATAGAATAGAATCATAGAATCATTCGGGTTGGAAAAGACCCTTGGGATCATCAAGTCCAACCATCAGCCCTTCTATAAAGTTCTCCCCTACACCATATCCCCCAACATCTCATCTAAACAACCCTCCCTGGGCAGCCTATTCCACTGTCTGACCACTCTTTCTGTGAAAATTTTTTTCCTAATGTCCAGTCTGAACCTCCCCTGTTGGAGTTTAAAACTGTTCCCTCTTATTCTGTCACTAATCACCTGTGAGAAAAGACCAGCACCAACCTCTCTACAGTGTCCTTTCAGGTAGGTGTAGAGAGTGATGAGGTCTCCCCTCAGCCTTCTCCTTCTCAAACTGAACAGTCCCAGCTCCCTCAATCTCTCCTCACAGGATTTATTCTCCAGGTCCTTCACCAGCTTCGTTGCCCTCCTCTGCACTCACTCCAGCACCTCGATATCTCTCTCGTATTGAGGTGCCCAAAACTGGACACAATACTCCAGGTGTGGCCTCATGAGTGCAGAATACAGGGGGACTATCACCTCCCTACTTCTGCTGGTCACACTATTTCTAATACAAGCCAGGATGCTGTTGGCTTTCTTGGCCACCTGGGCACACTGCTGGCTCATGTTCAGCTGCTTGTCAGTTAGAACCCCCAGATCCTTCTCTTCCACACAGCTCTCCAGCCACACCTCCCCAAGCCTGTAGCGATGCATGGGGTTGTTGTGGTCCAAGTGCAGGACCTGGCACTTGGCCTTGTTGAAGCTCATCCCGTTAATGTTGGCCCACCAATCCAATCTATCCAAGTCTCTCTGTAGTGCCTCCCTATCTTCGTGCAGATTGACATTCCCGCTTAACTTGGTGTCATCTGCGAATTTACTGATGATACACTCTATGTCCTTATGAAGATCATCAATAAAGATGTTGAACAGAAATGGTCCCAACACCAAGCCCTGAGGAACACCACTTGTGACAGGTTGCAGCTGGATTTAACTCCATTGACCACCACTCTCTGGGACCATCCAGCCAGCCAGTGCTTGACCCAGCAGACCGTTTGCTCATCCAGGCCATGGGCAGCCAGTTTTTCTATGAGAATTCTATGGGGAACTGTGTCGAATGCTTTTTGAAAATCCAGGTAGATAATATCCACAGCTTTTCCCTCGTCCAATAGTCAGGTCATCTTGTCATAGAAGGAGACCAGGTTTGTCAGGCAGGACCTGCCTTTCATAAACCCATGCTGACGGGCCTGATCCCCTGGTTGTCTATTATATGACTTTTAATGGCACTCGAGATGACCTGATCCATGACCTTCCCTGGCACTGAGGTCAGACTGACAGGACTATAGTTTCCTGGATCGTTCTTTCTGCCTTTTGTGTAAATGGGTGTCACATTTGTCACCCTCCAGTCCAATGGGACCTCCCCAGTTAACCATGACTTCAGGTAAATCATGGAAAGTGGCTTGGCGAGCACATCTGCCAACTCTTTCAACACCCTTGGGTGTAACCCATCCCATCCCACCTAGAAACGTCAGGAAATGGCTTTTGAGCTATTCCTGCAAAATGCCTTTGTTTAACATGAATCATAAAAAGGACATCTCTGTACAGATCAACACAGCTATCTCACAAGGAAAGATGAGTCATCCTTGGCACATAACACTGAAAGACAAAAGAAAGAAAATGTCACAAATCAAGTACATTGCTATTGTAATTGATGCTTTACCCTTGTGAAAGTACAGTACAGGTGTGAGACATCTGAAATTGGAAAAATTTGATTTCTAAATGGGACTATAGCCTTCTGCAATTTTTACATTTCCACTGTACTAGAGGTTTATGAGAATTTATTTTATAAAATCTGTGACCTCGGACTGAATCACCACTGCTGTTTGTGAAGCGTGTCTTGATGCAGTCTGTTTTATTTTGGTTACATACCTAGATCTATAGATTTTTCTTTGTGACCATGATCTGCATTTTCTGATGTTGTTGCTTTATGACAGCTGAAATTCTACCACTGATACTAAGACGTGTTAGATAACTAATGGCTCTAATATTCTCTTGTTTTACTGCTAGGTCTTTAAATAAAAGTTACTTTCAAAATCTATTCTTATGTCTTTTGGCCATGAAACAAGCACTATTTTTTGAAGAGTGTTTCCAACCTTTTTTGGTTGGAAAAATAATCATATGTATTATCTCTACCTTAAATTCCTCCTTTATTGGGCTTTTTCTGGCTTGCCCATGTCTGATCGTGCTAGATTGCAGAGCACTACAAATGCCTAACAGAGCCTGGATTGCAGCCCATGTACTTTTTCTTCCTGACCTCTGGTGGAGTTGTTTTTTTGTGGTACATCAGTATATTTACAGCTACATCCAAGTGAAAGCATGCTCCTCCTTTTGCATGTGCAAATGTATGTAGTTATACATAACTTGCTGTATATATGCAAACACCCTTGTTCACGTCTTCCTTTATATATATATTATGTAAAAGGGGACCGGTGGGGAGTTAGCAGATGCTGTACTGGTCTCCTATACGTCCTGGTAGGCCTGCCAGAGATCTTTCCCCTTAACTTGCTGCTACATCTCATGCTTTTTTTTGGCTCTTCACTACTGTCTCTGCAATGCCATTGACCTGAATATCCCTGTTTTCATTTCTGCCTCATGGAAACATCTGCTCAGCCCCTTAAACCATGCAGGGAGTAGGGTTTTATTCAGGTGTCAGAAAGGCAGTAGGATTAAACTACTTCAAATTTGCACATGGGTGCATGCAAGCCTAAAGAGATAAACTGACAACTTTTTGTAGAATAGAGGAGGGAATAGGAATTAGTGCTTGGATCATAATGCTTTCAATGCAGGCAACCATAGACCTCACTACCAAAAGAAAAGTATTTGATATCGGGCACCAACTGTGCATTCAAAATAGAAAAGGCAGCAGGCCGCCTCTTGATGAGTTTAAGCATTCAGGGACACATTCTGTCTCCTTTTGTGCTCACTCTGATTAGTCTCTTACTCCCTTTATATTCCTGCTGTAACTGGGAGGGCAGAATGTGAGCTATACAGTAGCGACGTGGATGGCAGAATGCAGTCTGCAATAAGCCACAAAAAATACAATACCCAAAAAGAAAACAAAATTACTAGTATGGCAGTGAAGAAAACTGACACTACATAATCAAATGGCAGGATATAGGTAAAAAAAAAAAAAAAAAAGCCGAGATAAGGTTATTATCATTTATTTGTGCTCTATTATTTTACTGCACCTGCCTGATAGATGTTTTATTTCTTAGGATTTGTGGTAAAATCTTGGATAACTAATCTGGATTTTATGACTAAATAATAGAGTCCTGAATACCTCTTTCCTGACTTCACTGGTATAAACATTTTCCAAAGCTCTTCTCCTCCACTCTTTCCAGTATATTTTCAATGTTAAACGTTTGTTTTAAGCACACAGAGCTACATTGCCCGGCTCCTACACTATGGGTTTTAATGTGCTTTAGCTTTTATGAATAAACAATTCTCTAGAATTACTTAAGCTGAAAAGCCACTTGCCTGAGCCTTCCCCAAATCTGTTATGATGTCGTTAGATCCAGATGGATTGTTGTGACAAGAATGTGAATATTCGGGTCATGGAGTGAGTTCAAATAATTTTTAAAGCTCACTCCAAAGTTGTAAGAGCAATCCTATTTAAAAGTGTTTGTAAAACTAGGTTAGTCTTACAGTGACTAAAATTATGAAATACTGCTGTCTTTTTAAGCACCACAGGGGATGGGTGCCAGCACGGCATCCCAAGAAATAGTAAATTCTTAATGTGAAGAATTGGATAACACATCATTTCCAAAGGTTTGGGGGAGTGATATGAAAGATTGAAAAGCCTTAAAGGACACAGCCGCAAAGCCAGCTACTGCATATCCTTGAGATGTTCATACAAGGACTCTGTGATGTACAATGCCAAAGGAAGAGAGATCTGTGGAGTCTGTTGAGACAAGGTACCTCTGTCAACGTTAATAAGAAGCAAGGTTATCTCACTGCTATGTTTGGGTCAGAAAAACACTGAAGTTTCTCAGAAGACACATGGCTAAAGAGATAATGAAGTAACTGAAGAGCTACCACTTTTCCCATAATCTCCCCAGTATAAGAAGATTAATGATAGAATGATAAATGGCTTCTTCATCTAAAGGAAGTGAGGGATTCTTTTCTTCTTTTTCCTTTCTCTGTTTTTCTTGCTTAGAATTCAGACACTATTTTAGGAGACTGTAGAGCTTTCTTGATCTCACTGAGAGTGTCATTTTTATGGATATGTGAAGTGTCCAGGCACCTTAAAGTAACATGCGTTTTAAAAATCTAAGTAAAGAAAGAACAAACTATTCATCCCAAAACCTACATGGCCATAGGGAAGAACTAAAATTTGATCAGGACTGAGGACTCTGGGTCAGACCCGTTTAACACAGGTCTCCATAAAAAGCACATGCTGATGGCTCCATATGTTTTATTTTTATGTTTCTATCCATCCTCACCTGTCCTGATTGTGATTTGGTTTTTTTCTCTCTGAGCCATGGAGATAGCAGCATGAGACACAGAACAGTGGTACATTGTTACATTAGTGGTTGGATTATTGATAACTGAATAATAAAGAGGGTCCCTTCTCCTCAGAAAAGAAAGGCAGTAGGGAAGAGACCTCACAAGTGAGTATGCCTGTTTCAGTGAAACAGCCCCTTTCTGCAGCCACAGTCCAAGTTCTCTTACTTACCATCCTAGCCAAAGCCCATGATGGATAAAGTATATCCCCATCTCCCTTCCTGGCCCTTATTTTTTCATCTCTGTTCTATCCAGTCAGCCATAGAGTCAGAAATGTTTTGTTGTATCAGTCGGATCAGTCAGATTCAGTTTTACTTTTTTTTTCTTTTCTCCTTTGTCCGTAAAGGATAGAAATTTTCTACTTTGTTTCGATAGTATAACCTGAGGTTTTGACTTCACCTTCTGACTTACATATTTGCTTTAATACAAGCCAATCCACAGATGATGGATTCTGAGTGGGATCTCAATTAAAGATGACATTTGACTCATCCTCCATTTCTTCCCACCAGAATTGGCCTCATCCTGCAAAGCCCATGGGCACTCCATAACACTTCTCACCACAGAGGTCATCTACAAAGTAGAGCAAAGGTGTAATAGTAGTAAGTGTTAATATACTCCTTGCTAGTTGTATCTGGCTAGTTACAGTGATAGTTATGCAGCAATGATAATGTGCATTTCACCATGCAGTGGCAGCCAAAGTAGGTATAGAAGGTTTCTGGAATGTTTACAAGCACATAACATTGTACATTGACTACTTTTTTTCAGTAAAGGGCTGTCAGAGACTGGTCGAGCCCCTCCTGAGTGTCTTCAATCTCCTAAAACTTCAGAAGAAGCACTTTAATTCCTTGTATTTTAAAACAGGGAAAAATACAAAGAAAGTCTGCATACAACCTTTGGTGTATGCAATATAGCAATCTTCCTTCCTTCACAGAATCTCTTCTCTTATTCCTCCATAAGTAATCTGTCCTTTATTCTTCTTGTTTTTCAGGTCAATTTGACCTAGCAGGTTGTTCCTTGTCACATTTTCCTTCCTGTCACACTCGAAATTGCTGGTACCCATTTTCTACACATCAGCAGAACTATATCTGGAACTTTTATACACTTGGGAAAGACAAGGTTAACCATCCCACCCTCTTACTTGCCTACCAGTGACATTGTCACCTTTTGCCTGATAATCCAAACAATTCCTAATCTACATTTAAACAGCTAGTCAAGAAACTCCTGAGCTCTTCCCCTTCCCAAAGCCCTCCTTATATTCCTGCATCTCCAATAAATTTTATTTACCCTGCTACAGTTGTACCTTACTACAGACTGTGGGTTTTACACCATAAGCAGGGAGAAGAGATCCATTTTTCCTTCCTTCCAGAAATTTTTGTGGTTTTAAAAAAATATAATGTGCTCCTCTCCATCTTTTTTTTTTTTTTTTTTTTTTTTTTTTCTGGCTATGCAATTCCATTTTGTCTCTGATCTCAGATGATGGTTTTTAAGTATGTAATCATTCCTGTTACTTTCTTTTAAAGTGTCTCCATCTGATACATATCTTTCTTTAAGTGGGGGCCCCAAATTCAATATATCCTTTTAGGCTTGAGGCCCTTGCATCTTTATCAAAGTTGAGCAAAATGGAAATATTATCTCAAGTGCCTTGCTGCCTCCCAGTATGGTATTTGGATTCACCACAACAGTATGACATTTTTAACTCATGACTCATATGTATTAGCTTGTGGTTCAGTACCACCCCTGACCCTTTTCTGTATAACAGCTTCCTAGCCAGCTGCTCCTCATTCTTTATTTATGCAGTTGACTCAGCTTGGCTACGTGAAGTACCATGCACTTCCCCCTATTCCATTTGAGCTCATCTTCCTCAGGTTGTCAAGATCATTTTGAATTCTGCTCTTATCGTCCAGTGCATCTAGCTTCCTCCCTCTCAACTTGCTAACGCCTTGCCGGTGGTGATCGTTAATGAACAACAAGCAGTATAGGGCAGCTCCATATATCACTCTATTTTGATAGGGAAACTGATAATTACCTTCTGTTTAGACATTTCAAACAATTTTACACACACATTGTCACAGATCTTTGCAGACCATGTTTTCTTTAGTTTTGAGGATGTCAGGAGTGACACGGTCAGAAGACTTCCCAAAGTCAAGACACAAGGGATTCAGTGCTTCTTCTCTGGCATGCTGTAGAACAGAAGTAGGTTGGTTTGACACCACTGTTCCCCCAAAAAATCCATTCTGGAACTATTTGCCTCCACATTAACTTCCAAGTGCTTAGAATGGTTGGGGGAGCTTTGGTCCAACATTTTTCTAAAAATTTTGATTACCCAATATAGCCATAATACTCTGGATCCTTTAATTCTTAAAGATGGACATCTAGGTGTCCCTCATGATAACCACCATCTTTGACAACCCCACACTAACCTCACTTCCTAAAACTGGATTCAGATCTTGGATACTCAGTGTGTATTTATTAAGAGAGGATTATTGGCAACATTGACTTGAATTATTTAAGGGAACAAAATAAATAAGTCACCAAATTATGATTCTGACTTGTCAGTAATATTAGGAAATGTTGGGAAGAAAATCTTTCTATCCACATTCCCTGATGATTTATAATCTTTCTGAAGAAAAAAGATCAATTTCAGCTGTAGAAATCATCCCTATTTTTCTAAATTTGCCCCAAATTCATTATTATTTTCCTTGAAAAAAGGTATTTTTCAGAAAATCTACCTTTAAGAAAAGAAAAATAAATAGACACTTTTGCTCTAGACTGCATAGTTGCAGCACACATATAACTTAATTCAGCATGGATCCACAGTACATTCCAGGCCGATCAAAACAACTTTGTTCATAATGTGATTTTCAGTGTTTGTGAGAATAGGTTATTGGTTAAACAGATGGGGGAAGAGGGGAGTGAAGAGAGCTTTTGAAGTTATGAGATCATAGAAAATTTATTCTGATGGTTGAATCAAGGGACTTGAAAACTGGTGATAAAAAAAGGATTTTGCAATTTCTCATGTCTAGTTAAATTTGTATCTACTCAGGGCATTGCCCTTTTACTGTGGCTGAAAAACCTGTAAGACATCCAAGGTTACACTGCAGCAGGGCAACTTCCCTGGCTTCTAATAAATTTAAACCAAGAGGCCTCCTAAGATATTAAGACTAAAACCGAAATAGTCTTCTGTCTGACAGGTTAAGGAAAAGCAAATGATCCTACCCAAAAAGATGCATTTTGCTGAATGGGTACTCAGGAGTCACTCTGCTAAAATATATTAAAAGTGATATCAAAACAAATTTTCTTATTTGTGTCTGCAATTATGATTTATACTCAGTATAAAGCACCAGATACAACAGAAGAAATATGAACTTTAAAAGGTGAGGTATTCAGAAAATGCAGCACCGAGAGGTAACTAAATGGTTCAAGTCAGTTAGCAAATAGCTACAAAGAAATAAATTAATTCTTTGGGTTTGAGTCAGCCAGGTGACATAATGATTTACTGTGGGCTATCACAGGTTCTTGCATCTAAAGGCCTTGGCAGAGGTCAGCCCCAAGCTCTGTGTCCTGGCAGAGGCAAAGTGCCCAGAGCAAGGAGCAGAGACATCGCCACCTGCCCCCAAGATGCTTTGGTTTCAGCTCTTCCCCTGGCTAGCTGCCCACCAGAAACTACAGCTCTCTCCCCTAAAAAGAGGGCTTTTCTCCCTTAAATTCTGCAGTGGCAGACAAATTGCCTGCCCTCTCACTCCAAGGATTTCCCTTCCCGCCCCCCCAGCACAAAGAACATAATTCATATCATTCTGCATCTGCAGAAATGCTTATTAAAACTTGTGGACAACTGTCCCTATGATTATCCCGCTTTTCTAAAATTGAGGGCACGCTTAGAGGAAAATAAAGACTGTTCATAGCTCTCCCAGAGCAATAAATACACATGTAAATAAACAAACAAGACTCCCTCAGTTTCCTTAGGGAACTTCCACACAGACTTAATGGGTATAATTCTGCTCGCTTGCCCCGAGTTAGAAGCAAAATAATCCCCTTTTGTCACAAGTTCAGCATGCCAATGCCTGTTGTTGTCACAAATGTTATCCAGAAATGAAGATATTAAAAAATGGTTCTAGTCTTGAAAGTGCTGGTATGTGCCAATAAATTTGTGTATCAAAAGTGACAAGGGGCTCTGTAAGAGCGATAGGAGTTTAGTATTCAAATATTGCTACAGGTACTTAAATAACTAAATGTGGAGATACACATCTCCCTTTTATGACTTACTTCAACAGTTTTGATGTCAACTATTTCACCCCACTTAAAAAGTCAGACCTGCAAATTTATTTAGCCTCACACATCACATATCCCCATCAAGAACATCATGGACACATATGTAGCCTGGGCACGTATCCTCTCCAAAACCCACAAACAAGAGCAGTGTTGAGTGCTTCTGTCAACAGGAGTTACACTTCTGTCAGGTTAGTGGGTTTGGATTTTTAGACAAAGAATTCTCACCTCTAACCACAGTTTTGCTAGGCCACACTAACAGTAAAACAACAATAATAATAATGATAAAATTCAGCAAAGCATAAAAACTTGTAGAACAGTAATAGTGGTGCTTTTGCCATTTTTATGAGGCACTAATCTAGTTGCCTCATAAGGAAGCAGATTATGGTCTCATAAAACAGCACAATGGAGCTATGGTATAATGACTTTAGTAGGTACAACAGCAGCTTTACTACAGCTCCTCTCTCGACAAATTGTATGATGTAGGATGATAAGTATAAATATAAAATCAATCCAAATTTTATTTGATTGTGATTTCCACCTTATCAAGACGGAAAGAGATCACAAGAGAGCATGAAGTAGTAAAGACAAATGCAAAAACCCAACCTATAATAAAAGACAAGCTAACGCTTTCATCTGCCTAACTGTAAAAATATTTCAGCAGATGCCCGGAACACTAAAGGTATTTACACAATTCATACAAAGTAACAGCTTTAAAAGCAAGTTGTCAGCTATACAATAGGAAAGAGTAAAAAGGCAGAATTAAGTAAATGGAAGTACCCCTTCAGAAGCTGTCATTTATATCACATTAGTTTGTTTCATTTCTCTGTATGAAAGAATATTAAAAACATACCTTTTAAATTACTATCTCACACATTTTATGTCAGCCTAGAAAAAAGCTAAAATAAGAATTTTGCTTGATTATGTATTTTTTCTGCTTTGTGATATTGCAAAGGAGTAATTATACATATGTCATTTTATGTATTCATACAAAATGAATACTAACAGAATAAGACTCAGTATCCCAGTTATTTACAGTACAAAGACTGATAAACAATATACAGTAGCTGTATGTATTTACCAAGGGCCTGATCCAATGCTCAAAAAGTCCACTGGATGCCTTTTTGCATCAGTTACCAATATAATCTGATAGTATTGCCTCTATTTTTTGTATAATTTTGAATTTAAAGATTAGACAAGGACCTACTTTTATTTCAGTGGTTGTATAGTATGTAGCAGTGTGAAACCCAGGTCTGCAATTGCAGTGTCTCAGTTCTAAGAACCACTGCACTTCTAAATAAAACCTGACTCTCTCATGACCATCCATGATAGGACCGTGAAAACTGTAGTTACTCCCAAATTTTTATAAACTTCTTATTGGATTTACAGTTCTATTTCTGAGTCATTAGAAAGCAGTTTGGAGGGATTCATAGAATCACAGAATCATTCAGGTTGGAAAAGACCCTTGGGATCATCGAGTCCAACCATCAGCCCTTCTATAAAGTTCTCTCCTGCACCATATCCCCCAACATCTCATCTAAACGACCCTTAAACACATCCAGGGATGGTGACTCCACCACCTCCCTGGGCAGCCTGTTCCACTGTCTGACCACTCTTTCTGTGAAAATTTTTTTCCTAATGTCCAGTCTGAACCTCCCCTGTTGGAGTTTAAAACTGTTCCCCCTTGTTCTGTCACTAATCACCTGTGAGAAAAGACCAGCACCAACCTCTCTACAGTGTCCTTTCAGGTAGGTGTAGAGAGTGATGAGGTCTCCCCTCAGCCTTTTCTTTCTCAAACTGAACAGTCCCAGCTCCTTCAACCTCTCCTCATAAGATTTGTTCTCCAGGCCCTTCACCAGCTTCGTTGCCCTCCTCTGCACTCACTCCAGCACCTCGATATCTCTCTTGTATTGAGGTGCCCAAAACTGGACACAATACTCCAGGTGTGGCCTCACCAGTGCAGAGTACAGGGGGACTATCACCTCCCTACTTCTGCTGGTCACACTATTTCTAATACAAGCCAGGATGCTGTTGGCTTTCTTGGCCACCTGGGCACACTGCTGGCTCATGTTCAGCTGCTTGTCAGTTAGAACCCCCAGATCCTTCTCTTCCACACAGCTCTCCAGCCACACCTCCCCAAGCCTGTCCGAGTGCAGGTCCTGGCACTTGGCCTTGTTGAAGCTCATCCCGTTAACGTTGGCCCACTGATCCAACCTATCCAAGTCTCTCTGTAGTGCCTCCCTATCTTTGTGCAGATTGACATTCCCGCTTAACTTGGTGTCATCTGCGAATTTACTGATGATACACTCTATGTCCTTACGAAGATCATCAATATGAACCAGAATGGTCCCAACACCAAGCCCTGAGGAACACCACTTGTGACCAGCCGCCAGCTGGATTGTAACAGAATAGTTATTATTGTGCAGTGTTTCAATAGCATTGCAATTTTTGACAGTCTTATGATGTCCAATCCACAGTTATATGAATATCCTTGCAAAATGAGCCCTACCTGTTTCCATTTAAATGCTGCTTTGAGTTTTGGACTCTCCTGCTGCTTCCAAAAAACATTTCCCTTAGTCATCTCCCATGGTTGAATGGCAGGCCCTCATAACAGGTGTGATCAAGTATACCTCTCCATACCTCTGCACTGCTAAATTACTATTTGTGTTCTAGGATTAAGACTTTTACGTGCCAGGAGAACAAATGACAGTACCTGCTCTGAAGTGTCTATAAACTGAAACGTAAGTTTTGCAAAGTTTTAGTATACCTTGTTTATGTACCACCCCGCTCTCTGAAAATGGCCTCTCAAGCAGCTGAAAGTGCTGCAGGCTTACTCTCTCACATATTTTCTCTCCACACAGCTGCTGCAGCGATAGCTCCTATGGAAGTAGGCACTGCTTTTCTAAACATGCCAGGTGTTTCACATGGTCTGCAGGGTCTCATGGATGCTCTCTACCTGGTTGGATAGATAGATAGATAGATAGACAGACAGACAGACAGACAGACATAGTCAGTACTTCATTTCTTTCCCTCCTCCATGATTTCATCCCAGCAAGCTCCATGAGTCAACCACTACCTTGTCTGCTTTCAGCTACACTAGTAACAACCATTCACCATTGTCTCCTCATGCTGCCTGATTTTGTCTCCAGCCAAAGATCTTTTTTTTTAATAGCAGCATGAAATTGGTCTAATGAACGAACTGAAACAGCAACCCAACAAGTCCTTTAGATTACAGATGTTTGCAGGTCCTGACTCCAGAGCTGTGGCTTACAGACACAAGTAAGATCTGGATTTTTGGAGGGGCTGAACATTCAAGTAGATCTTAGCAAGGCTTTTACTTATTCAGCCTTACAAAGAATCAGCTTAAAGGTGCTGTGATACCTACAGTCATCTTCTACAGGAATTTATATCAAAGTTAGGGGTTTTTTTATACAGCCCCCTCTGTTGCTGCAAGTTAGAGCCAAAGTGATCATAAAAATGGTAGGTGACAGCTAGGAGGGTGCCTTTCAGACATTTTGAGGATCTCATACTGAGCAATGTCAAAGAGTACTGTCTCTGGTGAGACTGGGAAAAACAAGACTCCTTAGTTGACACTGAGCTTGATAACAGCTGTACATGCAGAAGACTTGATGGAACAGGACTAAATGCATCAGGAATGCAAGGACCAAACATGTGGGAGGTCAAAATGCATGTATACACCAGAATCAGAGATGTAACTGTCTGTTAGCAAATACAAATCCAGTTAAATCTATATATATGTCATAAATTACTAAAAGAGTACCTAAAGATCTTTGAGTTTAACTGTTGGATTGTCTCTGTCTCTCATTTGTTCCTTACAGTTTTCTTCTCTTTTATATAATCAGAAATAAAGATACGTGGCCTGGGAAGCACGATGCTATTGCTGTGGTTTGCAACAACCAGGCAGCTGTCTAGCAGCAGGATAAACTGACACAGAAGCAAAGTTATCTTACTTTTATGTAAATTCCATATTTGACCTACATGCAGCTGGCAGTGCATATTTTATTGTGTTCACTAGGGTTTCATTAGACCCCTTGTCATTTGCTGAAAAGTATTTTAACTTCATTTAAATCTCCTTGTGCCTCAGAAATGTCAATAAATGTCATTGTTATCATCAGTTTTGTCCTGGGTTGGCTTTTCTGAGTTTTCTGTCTTTAGATTTGATTAAAATTGGGAAATAAATAGCGAATAACATATTGATTGCGGACTGGGAAAGGTTGCAGATAATTTATTATCTGGTGAGCATGATACCAAGGTTTTTCTACCAGAATCTTCAGACTAACGAAATTCATTCTGATGGGAAAGAGGGGTTTGTAACTACTCTTTAGTGCAAAGTAGTTTTGCAAGTCTTTGTTTGGTCATCTATAGACCATAAATCAAGTTAAGATCAATGATAGTTACCCCATACTGTTAGTTTAGCAGACCTTAAAAAGAAGCTATTAGAGATTATTAAATTTGAAATCAAAATGCCTTGCTTACAGGGAAAAAAAAAATCAACAGACGTTGTCTGTGAACACTAATCTAAACCATAATTCATTGTATTAGCAGTAGTTTCATTATATTGCTTTATCCAGCCTTACAGAAGAGTGAGTATTTGGAGCTATATGTCCTAAACTGACATGTTTTCATTCTCCAATACTGCATCAACTAGCCAAGAGAATGAAAACTTAACCCACCAGCATAAGCTTCTGCACTTTTCGTCAAACCAATGAACCCTCAAGAATCCTTCTGCTTTCAAATATTTCCATGACTAGGAAAATCTGAGCATAACAACGGTAATGATTTAGAGGAAGAAAAATGAGACAAAACCAGGTAAGGCATCAGTCAGATTCTTCAGTCTTTACTTCTCAAAGAGTATCTGATCCCAGGCCCAGTTAGTCTACAGAAGCTCATTTACAATTTCAGTTGTAACTACAGTTAAGAGTCATTGCCTCTAACTGCTGTCACAAGAGTCCCTCTCCTCATGTTGATCTTATGCCCCTTGTCACTAATGGCAGTGGGAACCACTCTCTGTGACGATCCTGCTCTGTTGGCTGCAGGGCCAACATTTTCAGCACACAGTATTTGGCAGGAGGGCTGCCTTCCACTTGTGGCAGCTCAGGATAATGCCTGATTCACAAGTGGAGACTCCAGATATTACTGCAACTCAAACAGTAATCAGAAAGCATCTTAATATGTTTGGTGGGCTGAACAATCACCATTATCTTTTATTCCCCTGAACTACCAACAGTGTTGCTGTGTATTAAGAGTACAGGACAGCTCATATAAACAAGTGTTCTACCACACCATAAGAAATCACAGAATGCTAGCAAACCCAAGAGGAGCATTAACAGTAACAGAGTTGTTGGTGGAAGCTGGATCCCAATCATAAACCGTCTCCCCACCTTCAGCTCCCCGGAATCATAGTAACTGTTCTGTGGCTTAAACAGACTTACAGACTGGATGCCAATGCATGCCATTGATGCTAACCCCCCCAGTAGCACAGGAGAAATATATCACACTTTTCCAGAAATATCTGAGACACCCAATTTCCATCATCTCTGAGTACCTGGCAATCTTTAATCTGCTCATTCTCACTCCACTGAAGGTAAGGAACAGCCACAATCTGCATCTTCAGAAATAACATTTTGCATCACATGGGATCACTCGCTGAGCAGGTTAAAACAGGTTTTGTGATTACTATAGCATCAAATTCAAGAGACCCTGAATTATTCAAACAGTTCACCAGAGTGAGAGAATATGGCACGTGCAGAGTAGCAGCCAAACATAAGCAACCAACATACTAAAAGGCACCAGTTTAGGCATGTTACTCCCTACGAAGCATGCATAGTGTCTGTTGCTATTGCCTTGCTATTTGTAGAAGGTAGCAGTAATATATATTAATTATTCCATTTAAGAGACATAGATAGACAATACTCAGCAGCACTGATATATCAGTGTAATATCCATGTAATAACAGCTAATACACAGTACCTGTCCCTAGCTTCTGATCAGATTTTGCATTCATCTCCACAATCAGGAAGGCTGCCACTCTAAAGTGATGTTATCAGTCAAACAATGTATTAACAGATGATTAGTAGTAATAAAATGTAAACCATTCTGGTTGTACTGGAAAGCCTGAATTCAGTACCTCTGGAGCATTTTGGACAAAAACAGTATGTGGTAAAATATGAAAGGATTAAACATAATATTATCTTCTGGGCATTTATAAAGAATAAACTTGTTTTCATGTACAAACTTTGTGAGCAGTTGGAGAACAGAGTTACCATTTGTAAAAGGAAAGGACTCTTGTACAAAAGGACTAGCCAGAAGAGCTGTCTCAATGATAACAGAGATAGAAATGAACTGTCTAGAGATGAGATGCCCTCATGTAAGGTACTGAGCTACATTAAATTTGTTCTGTGTTTTATTCATTTGTAATATAAGGGGGTCATGGTTTATTTATTAAGAGATCAGATGGTTGTATTGCTCTTGAGCAATTGCTTTTTTACTAATGTAAAAACAGAAATATAGATCATGTAGAAAAAATAGCCCAGATTTGAAGGTGAGCAAAATGACAAACAGAGCACAGAATCATCCCTGTGTTTCGATTTCAAACTGAACTGTGGCATTAGCCTGTGAACCTCAGTTCCCAACCTTATTGCCTCTCTATCCAGATCCCTTCTTCCACCAGCAGACTGCTAATGGCATTGCTGTTAAAGAAGAAACAGACTCTTGCGTCAGCTGTGGTCCTTTTGGGACAGATTCTATAAAAGTAAATAAAAGATAAACATTACTGAAGTTATTCTGTTTCTTGCCCCAAATTATTCAGACAGTGCCAATGACCTGAACAACAAAAGACTACTTATTGTCAGTTGCAACCAACAGGGAAAGATAGACTCTGGAGAGTTATTTAGCATAGAAACATATCTCATGTTTCATCTTCCAACATTTCTAGCCAAGCTAGAAATGGATTTTCAAGAATATCTAAGAGATTTCAGCAACAAAAACTCCACTAAAACTAATTGGACTTTTGCTCCTAGTTGCTTTTCACTCCCCTCATTAAGTCTAAGGCATTCTTTTCACCAGATCTGTACCTAGATTACAAATGTCTGCAACATTTCCCAAGGCACAATTCGATTTAGTAGCTTCCTTCACTGCCCAAATATTAACACAATCTACCAACTCAGAAAAATTGAGTCCAAATGCACTAGTTTCATGCCCTGACCACTAAGCTGCCCTCAAGTATTTATACATGGGGGAACAATATGTCAGTGTCTATGAGAATGAAACCTCGCTGGTATGGACAATACATTTGTCTCATAACAAATACAGAGCATGATCACTAGAACTTCATTTCCATGGAGTTCACACATATCTTGAACCACTAGAAATTAGTGTAAGACATCTAACTGAAAAGATAAACAAAGAAAAATCTTGGAATAAGGGTTTTTACATGAGTATTATTATTCTGTGTTTCCACTGCAGATTCTCATTGTTTCCATCACTGTGCTTCAGGCAATGACAAACCCTTTCACCTTAAAAACAATCAATGGGATGTTTTAAATGGTATGTGGGGGAGGGGGATATGTGTATATAAATTTTTTTCTGATTTCCCATGGCATCCACTTAGCAATGATTCCATGACACCCTATCCACGCACTGGGCAGCATCTGTATTTTAAACTGCAACATTACACCACTTCAAAGCTAGAATAGATTTGCTCCCTACACTCCTGATTCTCTGCTAATGCCTGCTGCTGAGACAGAGGCAATGCCCAATCAACTGACTGAGCAGCGTTGATGGACCTCAGAGATGTTTCTCTGCCCCTAATGTGATGAGAGGGCAAAAGGAGAAGAAACAGAGTCCATTAACAACTTGAGGAGGGTGTCAAGGGATTAAATATTGTTCTGAGTTTCAGTATGAGGTGCGGAATGAGTCTCAGCTCCAGCTGATCCACTGGTAAGAGAGGAGTGGGCTGCAGAGATAGATAGGGAGGAAGAGGCCACAGAGGGAAGGTGAGCAAATGACAGTGCAGAGAAAGAGAGGAAGCCTGCATCAGCCCAAACCTTTAGGTACAACTCCTGTTGAGAAGAAACATGTAGTTGAGTTGTCTCACACATAGACTCTCCTGTGGCTCTTGAAGGGTGCAGTTTACACTCTTGCAGTACCCCATGCCCAGCATCAGGGAAGGACTGATCAGGGATGTACATCCTCCCAGTTTTTCTTGGCTTTCCCTTTGCCCATTGCCAGTGGAAATATCCAGAGCATGGAAGGGGCAGCACTTGCTCTGTGAGCAAGAGCAGAGTGATCAGGGGAGGAGAGCTGTATTTTGATCTATCTGCTTGGCTGAGTAATGCAAAGTCACAATTTAGTTCCTTGTGACTATCTGAAGCTTGAAGTTCATGTCACAAAAGGAATTTGGAAAGTCCCTCACCAGGCAGACTGTCTTCTAAGGTCTAGATGTGTCAGTGAGCAGAACAACTTTCCTTACACACTTTATTACAGTTAAACATCTGGTTCTTAACCCTTTTCCACCTTGCAGACCCCTGTACATTTTCATTGTTCATTTCAGTAAACCACCTTCTTTTTTAGATAAGTTGTAGTTCAGAAAACCTTTGCAATGCCTAACATTACAGTTTGCTGAAATGAATCCAACTCATTAATCAAGCAGAGAAAAATGCATAATATCTGCACTGTCTTAGTGAATGTCACAGAGTGTATAACAAAAGAAATGTTTAATTACACTGTCACTAAGGCTTATTCAGACCCCCACCATTCTCCTCATCCCAGTACGATGGCAATAATCAAGCTAATCAGGAAGTTGGTGTTTATAAATCAATTAATATATCAATTAATGCACTGCTTAATGTGCTGCCTAGAGCAGCTATTATTGGCAGTACATGTCAGTTAATTGTTTCCTTCCTACCCTACTGGCTCAGTGGGAATGTATTGGCAGAGGGCATCTCTTACATTCATTTTACTGATATTGAGAAAGATGCTGGACTCTTGCATTTCTGGGTGGTGGGATGCAATAACAAGTATGCCCCCCTGTTTCACTGCCTGAAGAAAAAAAACTTGCTCCCTAATATCCTACCATAAGTAGAGGGTGAAATGCATTCCTTTGCAACATAAGACATGTAATCAAGGACATTGCATTTCAGACTGCATCACACCCAGCCCCTTCTTCCCTGGCAGCAGTGTCAAGGCCTGCTGAGGGACTACATAAGGCACAATACCAGCCTAACAGCTGATGCTGTAGAATGTATCTGACATATCAGTAGGGACCCTACACCTTTCAAAAACTGTTAAATGAGTATTCTGTGATGTAGCTGTGAATAATTGCAACCTGCTTTCCCTCAACTCAGCAGCACACCACAAATCAGAAATTAGCCTCAGAGGTGTAGTCACAGAAGTCACAGAAGAAGTTAATGTCACAGTAAGGTGAAGGACCTTTTGCTTTGAACACAAGTATAGTGAAGACAGGGTGGAGTGTCTTTGCATTAGAATCAGGGGGAAGGCCAACAGGGCAGATGTTGAAGTGAGAGTCTATTATAGGCCACCCAACCAGGACAGGAATATTCTATAGGCACTTAGGAGAAATCTCATGATCGCTTGCCCTTGTTCTTGTGGGAGACTTTAACTTCCCAGACATCTGCTAGAAATACAACACAGCAGAGCGGGACCAGTCCTGGAAATTCATGAAATGTGTGGACACAGCTGGTGAGTGAACTGACCAGAGAAGGTGCCCTGTTTGATCTCCTCTTTGTGAACAGAGAAGGACTGGTGAATGTTGTGGCAGCTGGAGGCCGACTAGTGCACAGCGATCATGAAATAATGGAGTTGTCTATTCTTAGAGAGGCCAGGAGAGGTGGCAGCAGAACTGCCAGCCTGGACTTCAAAAGGACTGTCTTTGACTTGTTTAGGCATCCAGGAAGGCTGGACACTCTTTAAGAAGGAAGTCTTAATGGCACAGGAACAGGCTGTCCCCAGGTGCTGTAAGAGAAGCTGGTGGCAGAGAAGACCACCCTGGCTGAACAGGGAGTTTTGCCTGCAACTCAGGGAGAAAGGGAGAGTTTACAGCCTTTGGAAGAAGGGGCTAGCCACTCACAATGATTACAAAGATGCTGTGAGGCTATGCAGGGCGGAAATCAGGAAGTCTAAAGCCCAGCTAGAAATTCATCTGGCTTCAGCAATCAAGGATAACAAGAAATGTTTCTATAAGTATGTCAACAACAAAAGAAAGACCAGGGAGAGCCTCCATCCCCTGCTAGACACAGGAGGAAACATGGTAATGAGTGATGAGGAAAAGCCTGAGGTGCTTAATGCCTTCTTTGCCTCAGCCTTTAATAACAAGACTAGTTGTGCTGAGGGAATCCAGCCTCCTCAGTTAGAAGACAGAGACTGGGAGAACGACCCCCCCGCATTCCAGGAGGAGACAGTCAGTGACCTACTGCATCACATAGACACACACAAGTCTATGTGACCGGATGGGATACACCCGAGGGTGATGAAGGAGCTGGCTGGGGTGCTTGCCAAGCCGCTTTCCATCATTTACCAGAAGTCCTGGCTGACCGGGGAGGTCCTGACAGATTGGAAATTGGCCAATGTGATGCCCATATATAAGAAGGGTCGGAAGGATGATCCAGGAAATTACAGGCCTGTCAGCTTGACGTCGGTGCCTGGGAAGCTGATGGAGCAGCTCATCCTGAGTACCATCACACAACACATGCGGGACAACCAGATGATCAGGACCAGACAGCATGGGTTTATGAAAGGCAGGTCCTGCTTGACAAACCTGATCTCTTTCTACGACAGGATGACCCACTTATTGGATGAGGGAAAGGCTGTGGATGTTGTATACCTTGACTTTAGTAAGGCCTTTGACACCGTTTCCCACAGCATTCTCCTGGCAAAACTGACTACTCGCGGCTTGGATGGGCACACGCTTTGCTGGGTAAAAAAACTGGCTGGATGGCCGGGCCCAAAGAGTTGTGGTGAATGGAGTTAAATCCAGTTGGCGGCCGGTCACAAGTGGTGTCCCCCAGGGCTCGGTTTTGCGGCCACTCCTGTTTAACATCTTTATTGGTGACCTAGACGAGGGGATCGAGTGCACCCTCAGTAAGTTTGCAGGTGACACCAAGTTGGGTGGGCGTGTTGATCTGCTCGAGGGTAGGGAGGCTCTGCAGAGGGATCTGGACAGGCTGGAGCAATGGGCTAAGGCCAACTGTATGAGCTTCAATAAGACCAAATGTCGGGTTCTGCACTTGGGCCACAACAACCCCCAGCAGCGCTACAGGCTTGGGGAGGAGTGGCTGGAGAGCTGCCAGTCAGAGAGGGAGCTGGGGGTGTTGATTGACAGCCGGCTGAACAGGAGCCAGCAGTGTGCCCAGGTGGCCAAGGCCAATGGCATCCTGGCTTGCATCAGAAATAGCGTGGCCAGCAGGGACAGGGAAGTGATCTTACCCCTGTACTCGGCACTGGTGAGGCCGCACCTCGATGACTGTGTTCAGTTTTGGGCCCCTCACTACAAAAAGGACATTGAATTACTCGAGCGTGTCCAGAGAAGGGCAACGAAGCTGGTGCAGGGTCTGGAGCACATGTCGTATGAGGAGCGGCTGAGGGAACTGGGGTTGTTTAGTCTGGAGAAGAGGAGGCTGAGGGGAGACCTCATCGCCCCCTACAACTCCCTGAAAGGAGGTTGCAGAGAGCTGGGGATGAGTCTCTTTAACCACGTAATAAGCGATAGAACAAGAAGTAATGGCCTCAAGTTGCACCAGGGAAGGTTTAGACTGGATGTTAGGAAGCATTTCTTTACAGAACGGGTTGTTGGGTGTTGGAATGGGCTGCCCAGGGCAGTGGTGGAGTCCCCATCCCTGGAGGTGTTTAAGAGTAGGGTCGACATAGCGCTGAGGGATATGGTGTAGTTGAGAACGGTCAGTGTTAGGATAATGGTTGGACTAGATGGTCTTTTCCAGCCTAGATGATTCTATGACCATATGGACTCCTGTCCATCAATCTCCTATGTCAGCGCTGCTGCTTTTCCCGAGGTTCACTTCCTTTAAATGTCAGTACATAAAACACAAACCAGTCAAGCTGAAGCTTGATTGCTAGTGAAACTTGACAATACACCTTGTAAGAGTCTATCACTGGTATAAGATGCTGTCTTGCCTTTTCTCCTCTGATGCAAAGTACAACAATGACCTGCAGTTTTAAGCAAAATGGTAACAAGTTTTGCCCAATAAATTTTTCTCGCCACCACACACTTGATTCTTCAGTATTAGTTAGTGCAGCTATCAGTACCTATTAAATATAGCCTTGCATTAAAATGGCAGATGAGGAGAATTATCCATTCAGGTTACAGCAGAGCTTTTTCAAGAAACAAGTTTAGGATTTGGTTCTATCTTGGGCTTGAACTAAGATATTGTGAAAAAATACTTCTTTTTTTTTTTTTTTTTTTTTTTTTTTTTTATCTGTCCATATATACAGAGAAAAGAAACAGCACCGGATAAAAATAGATTCGTTCAGTTCCCATTTTCATCTTGTTTTCATCTTTCCTTCTTCTGCTTTCTTTTCCTGAAGTGTGAAGACACCATCTTAACTTTCATTATTGCTAAAAAAAGGATAAATAAGAATTTTTTTCTGCTATGAGAGGTTATTATAGACGAGCAATCAAGTTCTAATTCTACTTAGCTACATAATTGTTCTAGTTAAATTATATTACTTTGAGCATATGACATATCAATTCATGGGCTTTCTATACAATTAGAGTGTAATAAATCAAAGTAATTTGCTGCTATATTACATGCAGACACTTATGTGAGGGCTCGTTATCTTCAACCTGCCACAAAAAGTTTTGTACCTTTGTACATGCAAAACTATATAATAGAATATGGAAATAATTTGCCTAATTTTAAATTCTAGGCTACCTGAGTTTTCACACACATCTTACAAGAGTCTATGTCTTTATAGATATCCCTTCAATAAAAACCGGCAAGTCAGAGACAAACATAAAACAGAGTAGCAACAAGATATTAATGCTGAACATCCTCTACACAAAACCAAGAAAACCTCAAAAAACTCAAAAGAGCAAATGCAAAACAGGTAGTGACGTAAACCAAATCAGTCCAGAAAGTCCTCATATGTGGAGAAACTGACTCCAGCCGTCATGAGATAAGGTATTGACTCTGAACAACATTTTTATTAAGTAAGATACTGAAGAAGAGAAATACATACCACAATGTACTAGAAAACACAAATGGGAAAAAAAAAATTCTGGAGCTGTGAAATTGGTGGTAAATGTGGAATGGATGATACTTACAAAGGCACACTTTACTGGCTGAGCACTGCTTCAAATGAATGGAAAAGAGCTCTCAGCAGCTAAGGGAGCTGAGATAGTTCAGTGCTCAATACCTTTGAAAACCTCTCTCTCTAGCATGCAAACCCCAGCAGTTTTCAAACTTGCAAAATACTGAATGGTTACATACACTTCCACTATCCAAAGTCCTGGGTTTTCAGTACTGGTGCAGTTTGCAGCAGCACTCATGTTTTTAATGAGAGATACCTGCCAAAGAATCTTTTTTGTCTCAAGTTAGCCACATAAATACAAAAATTTTTGAAACATATGCAGCCTGTGCAATCTCAGCACTGGAATGAGGGGCAAAAATTCAAAACTGAAGGAGCATGCCATTCCCCAAGCCAAAATGAAGGCATATACTCATGGTTTGAAGCATGATAGTTGGCTTCAGATTGCAATAAGTGAAAATAACTTTAAAGCCCCAACACCCACTCCCTGTTGGGGAAAACACCTTTTCCAGGATTTTTTTTTCCAGTTGCAAAAACACAAGGTTGATTTTTATCTAAAAAGAAACTGTTTCACAGGAATGGACTGTTTTGTGTCATGTCATTTACTTTGTGGTTTTCAAGGGATTTAAACCAAAAGAATTGCCACTTTTCAGAAATACACAAGAGCCTTAAACTATACCAAAATCATCCCTCTGTAGAAATTAAGGCATAGCTATCCACAGATGCACTTCTTAAAGATAGAAATGTAAAGTCTCAGGACTGATACCATCTGCTGTGCAGTGCCAACAACTCAGTTGAAACCTATGTGAAGAGGAAATTTTACATAGCCTTAGATGTCTTGACCCTCTGACAAGGTCTAGAAAGAGTTCATTGCTCTGAAGGCCACGATTCAGCAAAGAAACATTATCAGCTGGAACATGATAGCATACACAACAAGAAATATTCTGGTCCTCTGTGAACTTTTCATTAATGGGCTTCATGGAAGAGAATTTCCCAAGTCTGGAGATGCAGCTGAATAAATATTGGAGGAGATACTGGGCATGATTCAATGATTGCCTTTGAGCCAACACATAGAGGGCACATTTCTGGACAGGATTGTGAAAGAGTGCTAACAAAGCAATGCTGAAGAAGGAGAGCTAACAAAGGAGAAAAGGAATTTGCCATATATGATGTTTAGGGTGAGAAGCTGGAAGATGACATGGAAGAAAAAGGCAAAGAGAAATAAAACTAGTTCCAGGAAATGGAGAAAGAGACAACAGTAACCAAGATGAAGGAAAGAAAAGAATGAAAATAAACGAAGGATTGCCATATTTAACTTAGCGTGACTATGGGCACCTGTTAGTAAGCCTGTCATCAGCAGAAATGAAGGGAACAGCAGCATACATTTTGCCACTCTGGGGTTAAAATCGACACCTAATGCAAACAATGAATTATTCAAACGGATTGTGGTCTTAAAAATACTAGTAAATGCTCATAATTTTATAAATAACAAAGTAGTAAGAAACGGGATATGCAGTAAAAAAAGCAGACTGATTTATATGCTCCGCTGAGAAAGCCCCTCAGTGCTGAGGATAAAAAAAAAGAAAGCACCAGACTGAAAATGAACACACCAGTTCTATACAGAAAAGATTTTCAGAGTCATGGACCATTACAGTGCCTCCTATGAGGAGAAGCTGAAGGTACACTTTCTTATCAAGCAGAAAAGTTACCAGTCTCCTGGCTGAACTAATACATTACTTCTGAACAGCTTCAAATCTATCACATCACTCTTACCAAGCAGCTCCAAATCCATCACAAGTTACTACTAAAATGAGAACTGGTGAGAGAAGTTTGTTGGTAGAGCCCAGAAGACAGAAAGAAAAGAATGACAGACTGCACCTTCCATCAGCATGAACCAGTTGACATGTCTCTATAGATGGCTACTCAGAGATGAGATCGTCAGAAAATACTTCTTCTGGTAAAATGTATCAAGACAATTATACATGGTTGCCTGTTGAAGAGGTTGCAATTTTGCAGGGGGAAAAAACCCAAACCAGCAAACAAAACAAAACATGAGAACAACAACAAAAATAGCATGTATTAACACTATCCAAAAGGCCCATGGGAAGTTAAAACCACTTTGATAAATACAGATTGTTCAGTCTTTAATGCTTTAAGCCTGTAAAGCTCTATATAAATGCTAAGAATAGATTACTGGTTGCTCTCCCTATGACATTACTTCTTTCTCCATCAGTGCAGTTATGCCTAAACATTGACTATACAAAATAAGGTGGTTTTTTTCTCCCACCCTCTCCTCTTTCACAGGTAATTATCTAGACATAGGATTCAAGGGGATCATCACCATCTCTTACGAAACATCCATTTAGTGTGTTGAAGTCACTAAACACGATTACAATTATTGCCACTGGGGAAAATGACCTATTTTTTTGTCATTTTCATTCTTAATACTTTATTTTCTCTAAGTGTTCCTTCATATGGAGAAAGATAGAAATAAGAATTTTCTCTGTACTTTTGAATATTCGCTGTTGTAACAAGTGTTCTGGGGATGTTAATTAAAAGCCTTTGTAATGCCTTCTGTCCCTGATTAGGGTATTAACCTATCAGAACTCACATTATCTTCTGTGTCTCAGAATTGGAAAAGCTATGTTCATACAACTTTTACTCTTTCTCATTTGTTTAACGCTATTTCTCTCCCCTAAGAAGCGAGCTAGTGAAAGATTGCCAATGACCATCATATGTCTATTTTGTGAAGTTGAAAAAAACCTTCAAAGAATCCTTGAACATAGCTCCCTTTGACATCTTAATGCAATCTTTACTGTTAAGCTTCATAGCTGATTTCCTATGCAATAGATGCAAGATTTTTATGCAATTCCTAGCTTGTTTCCTACAACACACGAATGACAGCATATCTTAAGTGCTATGTCTGCAGAGTGTAAGCCACAAAGTGTTTTTCAAGTAATCATGAAATCTAAAGTGGGTTGCTTACCATGACTGAGTAATGTATTTTAGAGATATGAGTGCTTTTGTATATTTAACGTTGTGATTTTCTCTTTGATCTCAGCTGTCACATTCAAAAGTATCCTAATCTTGAAGTTTTATAGCTCGTCTTGAAAGTTTATCAAGCAAAGCTTTCATGAAACATACACATACACTTGGATATATCACATATTCTTATTTCTTCATTTTGGTAATCATCAGCCTTTTCCTCTCCTTCATGACATTTTCTATCAACTGTCACCTCTCTTAACTGTGCTTCAGACAGCCCATTTTAAAAACAGTCACTGTCTTCCTAAACTGTTGTGAATTTTGCAGCTTATTTAAGGTAATTATTACACAGTAATGTAAAAAAGCATCCCCAACAATATTATACATATCGCAGTACTTTGCTCAAGGTATGTGCCACTACAGAAACCAAGGTATTTGCAACTGTTTCAAAATGAAATCAGCTCTGACAAAAGCAGATTAATTGTTTCTAATGAACAAGGAGCATGTCAAAACCACTGTAAATTAAGGGTAGCAGAATCCACTTTTCAAACTTTTCTCTCTACTTTTTTTAATGATAATGAGTTGATTGACATACTCCCCAGAGGGGCAGACTTCTGAACACTGATAATATCACCAGCAGCTGAGCAGATTCTTTCACTAACTACTTGAAATTGCTGGAACATGTAGGGTATTCCTTTGCTAGTGCTGACAGTAATGAATACCTGGTTTTGCACAGCTTCAACCACATGGGGAAATCACATTTTACTGTCTTCAATTTTCAGCTGATAATCTCATACATGAGCATATCTAATACCATCTTGATTTGTACCAGAACATCCACTAATATCTTCTCAAGCACACATTTTGGAATCCTTGCACTTGAGGACTTCACAGGTAGGGGGTAAATTGCAAGGATTTACCTTCTAAAGGTTTATCAGAAGTGCTCTTAGCCCCCTACATGTGTGTCTCTGTGCCCATACAATATTATAGACATAGAATTACAGGATCTATCATAAATCTTAATTTTCTGGGCTTCCTCATGGGAACAGATCTTGCATCTGGAATCCAATACACAACTCCCCGCAGAAAATGAACATCTTTTCCTCCCCATCACCAACCTGTGTGTGTGTGTGAGTGCATGCATCCCCAAAGAAACAAAACAATAAGCCTCACAGTATCTGGCACTGAAGTTTTCACTGCTGTTACCAATGAGCTGCCAATCCAGGCTTGGTAACTTTCAGTGACATATGCATCATTTCATAACATGGATGGATCACTGAAACTGTAGGCATGTCTTTGTCACAAAGAACTGTAATAGCAGTTTTCATGGGCTCTAGGATCTTGATGACACTTTCAACTCCTGTCAAATCACCTTCAAAGAAGTCATGAGGTCTTATCCATTTCTCCATACCCGTTTTGACAATAATGTGGCACTAATAGCTGATTGTTGCTCTAACTATTTAGATAACGTGTCATAACTTTGTTGGAACATCTGTTATTAATTTATGTTGAGAAACAGCCAGCAGGAGCTGCTTTTTTTTTTTTTTTTTCCACAACAGTACTTGCTGTGTAGATGCTTTGGAAAAATGATGCAAACACTGTTTGCCTCGTGCACATTTAGGCCCTTTTTCAGTGACTGAACTGAGAGTATGTAAAGCATCTAATATGAGAGGACAGCTCTGCTTCTTTAATTGCAGTCAACACATTAACCACATTATCTGTGGTAGCAGATGGGTTCTGACAATACTTTTCAAGTCTTACTGAAATGCAACACTAGTCAACACATGAGCGAGGTTGTGATCATTCAGCTATCAGAATGATCTGACTCGTTCAACTATCTCTTTTGCAACACAAATTCTTGATCCGATGTTACCTATTTTTGAAATATTTTGTTATTGTTACTCAAGACACTGTGGGCCTAGAGGTTATAAAAGATACGTCAGAAGCTTCTGATGTACTTTGGCCTTTGATTTCTACACAGGCTTATAAAAACATTTGCAAATAGTTCCTCCTGGGAATGTAACACTTAGACTAAATTTTATATATAAGCATCCAAATGCTTCCTTTCAACCACTGAACAGAGAAATAAACACAATAAAGGGTTTGTATTCTTTGCTATCAACTTCATTCCACAGTTCAGCCCTAAGTTCTGGTACCCTGCTTGTCCAAATTGTATACAAGTCAATTCAATTCTAGGTTCTTTTCTGAAGTCAACCAATCAGTTTCCAACAAACCAAAACCAAGATGTTTCAAATACTTTACTCCAGGGACAGTTGCCTATATTGCATTGTGGATAACCCTGTTCGGCTTTGGTTCTCCTCGCCATGTGTATTCCTCCAGTACTGCTGCAGCATTTTCTGCATCCTAAAATCTATACACTTTCCTGCCGTGTTCCAAAGCATGCAGTGCAGACCCTTCGCTCTCATGCTAGAAAAACAAAAACAAAAACCAAACTTATTTTATAAGTTTTTTTAACATTATTTCAGATACTTTGAATTAGGCAAGAAACCACACATACAAATAAACTTAAGGTGTAAACCCCCCTGGTGGGGCCCAGGGGAGGTCTGGATCAAGTGCTAAACAGTTCTGAGACACCCTTAGATAGTGTGGATGCAAGCCATTCTGCACCATTTTGTCTAGAGCCAGAATTATTTTCTGAGATGGAGGGCTGTAGCAGTGTAAATATAATGAAACACAGCAGTAGATTCTGTAATGTGGCCACATGATGATTTCAGTTTACCTTACAACAACATTAGAAGAGCTGCCTATATGGATTTACACTATCTTTTTACTTTGGGATTCACCAGCTGTCTCCAATCTGCCTTCCAGAGCAATTCCATATTCTTCTCTTCAGAGGCATCATTACTGTATTGCTGGCTTTGGAACTCATGTTGCCATAGCAAACATTGCGTATTGTCTTGTTATTACTTGTGCTTTGAATGTTTCTGTATGCAATTATTTCAAAACTAAGGTATTTGCATTCTTGAGACTGAAATGATGCCATGAGTCTTTGAATTATGATCTCAGTGTGTTTCAGCTAAAGCAGTTTTTACATTTGACCACTATAGGGGTATATACTGCTGGCTGGGATGCTCCTGTTGGCAAGATACTTGAGAGCCATTTCTAAAGGAGAGAGATGGTGGGAACTGGGGCCTCCCAGGCTATTTTGACAAAGCTCATGGCAGGAGTTTTTGTCACCTATGAGAGACAGCAGGAAACCTTGTCACGCTGAACTTCTCAGCCAGTAGAAAAAAAAAAATAAAAAACAAAGGTATCCAGTTCAGCATGCACACAAGTCAACCCTCCTTAACTCAGCAAGAGTCAATGAATTTAACAGGAGGTTAAGTACCTAATCAAGTGTATTATCATGTGCTGAATAAACTGTGAATAGTGAAAAGTTTCTCTGAAGCTAGTAAAGCTACACATATTTTAATAGCAGCAAACAAAGGAAAAAATGGGTTTGTGCTTTAGGATTTCCTAAATTTATAACTCTATAAAATGGTTCTTCTCTTGTACTAACTAGAAAAGGACCACATTACCCTGTACAGAGCCTCAGGACCTGTCAATTCTTTGTAACAAAAGACATGGAAATGAGTAAATATCAGGCATTTTCATCATCAGTGTGTTCCCCTCCCTCCCCCCAAATAGCTCTAATACTAATCATTTCTCCAGCTGCTCACTTAATATGCAGTGTATTATGTACCACAGAACAAGTAGATTGGTTTCCCTGTATGTATGAGAGCAAAAACCTCACCTGTGTTTGGTTCCTGTTAACTATGGCATATTCAGCAGGAACACAACTTGGATCCAGTTTTATATTAGAGGGTTAGACAATATCTTAGAGATGAACACAAGACCAGGAAGGAAAAGCTTTTTTCCAGTTCAGTGTTTTTGAAGGTGTTGTGTCATCTACATCAGCTTTAAATACAACCAACAAACTCAGTGACAACTAAAAATGAAAATGTATCATCCTGAACTTACACCATGCATCATGGTAAAGTCCTTTAGGTGATCTTCCTTCTTTTTTATTTCCAACTTTTACAGTGGTGATTTTTCTACATACATTGAGTACAAAACTTATTTCATTACTGCATGTGGTTTAGAAAATATTATGATTGTAAAGAGCACCTTAAATTTGTATCTAAAGTTTTTCAGCTGATGATCCTAGTTATTTCTGGAAGAAAATTTGTTACACAACTTTGCAAGTGACCCATCAGTATTTGTGTGTCTATTAGGAAGTGACATATCAAATAAAATTGCCTTGACAGCTACATACAAATACATTTCTTTGCCTAAGAATGGCTATATAAATGCCTGGGAGAGATCCTTAGTTTCACATTTATTAAAATAATCTAAATTCTTGTACAACTCCTGTGTGGGGGAAAAAAAAAAAAAAAAAAAAAAAAAAGCTGCTACTCACAATCATTTATCTGATTTCTGCACAAGCTGAGAGTTAGATATATTTTCTCATTTTATATAATTTCTTGTTAATATTACAATTTTAATAAAGTTACCCTTGCTGTGGAAACACAGTTGCTGGGGATTTTTAATGTAATGGTCTGATAGCACTGTGGTTACCTGAGTAGCCACAGAAAAACAGCCAAATTGAAGGCGAGTAGCTAACAGGAATAATCAAAGACGGACAAAATAAATAACTCCTTAGCACTGATAGATTATTTGTTTGCAAAAGAGAAAACAATGATATGAGGAGAAAATACAATTTTAATAGAAGGTTAGTTGAGTGCACTGCAGCAAGGAATTTGAGTGTAATGCAAAATTGCATATTGTTTCACTTGGCTTCCACATGCTTTCCTGCCATGCTAATGAGGAAAATGTCTTTAAAAGATCAACAGAGAAATATGAGTTTGTACCAGAGAATTAGATTTTGGACGCAAGGTCATAAAATTTAGGTCACACAGTCCAGTGCACAGAGCAGTGCTGATAAATTCTGACTGAGGTGGTAATCAGTTAAGATGAAAGGAAAATAAAGAATTAAGGAAAACAACAGTTTTCACATGTCTGTAGTGCGCTGAACAGCTTCTATACTCAGATGCAATACAAATAGCTTAAAAGAAAAGGCAACCTGCAGTGTGATAGCCATTTAGCCAAATGTTCTGAATGCTGAAGGGTAATGTTCAGATCCTTTCTGTTTTAATAAATACAAACTGGTATGAAACCTAGGAAGAAGAGGATAACCAGGTGAGACCTATATATGCTTGAAACAAAGAGCTCAGATATAAACTAAGCCACCATATTACAGACCATACAGTTTTCAGATTTAGAGGCTGCTATTTACCAATATTATGCCAGAGTCAAAATAAGACTGTCAATTCCCAGAAAATATATCTGAACTAAAATCCTGGGTAGAATCTAGTACAAGCCATATTCTGCTAATATTTTCCTTCCTTGTACAAGTCTTTCTCTGTCTCACAGTCCTACAGCCTGGGCCCTACAATCTTAAACATAACTTGAAATAGGAGGTACAATGCAGCATTGGCTAAAGCTGCTGAAATTCTTTTCTGCAAATAAGGACTTTACCAAATAGCAGAGCCTCAACCAAAACAAATATTAAAAGCATGCTGTTTTCAGAATTAAACACTCACATATTCAAACCATCGTAGTCTTTTAAGGTAATTATTGTTTAAAAATCCTTAAAAATAATTGTTTCATCTTAAGTAAAATAGTGTATGTATTAAATGACTTCATTATTTTTTTAAAGTCATATAATGCAAGAAATTGCTGTATGCTCACCATTGGCATTCTGGCAGTGCACACAAGCAGAGAGACAATGCTGAGGGCAGAAGAGCAGCGTGTCTGTTAAATCCTCATGTGATCTGATCTGAAAACTCAGCATTATGATAGGGCTTAGTAAAATAAATAACAAATGCTCTCAATCTGACTCCAGGAACTTGTCTATTTTAGGGCTGGGTAATGCATTGCCTCAGTTTCCCTCCTTGCCAAAAGAAGTTGAGTTGGCAGTCTGTATTGACTGTCTCTTCAAACTTCCTTTTTCCCTACAAACTGTAATTACTTTTTATTTAAGTATTTAGGCTTGGATGGGATCACTTACTATTTCCAGGATCCACTTTTTTTAACACAAAACTGTATCTTCTTTCAAAGTTAACACCTTTCAGCATATATTCCTATTTTCATCAGCATCCAAGTGCCTCCAAGGGTTCAATAGTTCTCATAGACTTTACCAATCCTTCATAATTCCCTTGGAGCCCTTCTCAAAAACCTATTACAAATGCTTCACTCAAAATAAAAATTCTGTGTAGGTTTTTTGTTTATATTTCACTATGACCCTTTTAAGTTCCATATGAGGTTGGTATGCTCTATCTATGTATGCTCTAGGGTCTCTTATTGTGCCAAAGACTAAGATATGATATAAGCTTCTCTTATGTACCTATATGCAGTCTGGCAGCATCATGAAACAGATCCTGTTCTCCCAGACATCTACCTATTCCAGCTTCCCTTCCTCTCACAAAACTATAGATTGAACCAGACTGGCTGGTCCTCAACACCCAGTATTCCTAAAATGGACAAGCTGTTTTGTGGCAACAATTTGGTAAACATGTCATAAATCAAGCTGCCAAAAACCCCACACTAAAAAAAGTTTTATCATTGTCCCCGTGTAAAGACACCATGAAGTGAGTTAAATATAATGCATTACCAGAACATAGGAAAACCAAGGCCAAAAATTTAAAGATGTGTTGTAACGGGCAGTCAGCACTGGCCAAAGACACAGCCAGACTCTGCTGCCTTGCTCTGCCTCGCTCATTGCTCAGGGAGTAATCTTGACAGAAACAGTGCTGTGACTCACTGCAGAAGGTGCCATTTATCATAACTATGTGTAGGAGACTGAGTACCCAGTTTGAATAAAAAGTCTGATTTGCATGTTTAATGTATGATAGTTTATATTTTAAGTTATTAATGAGTATGCTGATCTGAAGAAAGAAATTTGCTAAATATTTAATGTTAAACAAGCTTTGGTTAAACAAACTGGAACAGAAGACATTTCTGAAGTTGCAATCACAGCATTTTTAAGCCATGTGTTTATCAATATTCAAATACATGTAGGAGATGTTTGGGAATCTAAAACCACATAACGATCTTACATTTCTATAACACATTTAATTCTAAAGGATGTCAAAGAGTTTAACAAACTGCAGGCAAGGATCATTTCACCTATCATTAAAATGCAGACATGGCTGCAATGAGTTTTGGAAGTGCTTTAGCAGTGCAGAAGATCACTGCACAACAATATAGGAAAAGAATAAAGAATGCTGCAGCTTCAGAGACTCAGTATCAATAGGGATTTAATCCTCAAGGTTTATGAACTCATACTGGCATGTCTGCAACTGTAGGTCCCCACACAATTAAAGAAAATGCAACCCATAATAAATTGAGCAGATTGAAAGCAACTAATCAAATAGGCAGAATACTGTGGTTAGCTTATGACTATGTTTTGAAAAGCAGGATGAGACTGAGCTCAATATTTCTTTATAGAAATACAGCTTTTCCTCTCAGCTGAGAGACAGTATCTTGGTAACAGACACATTCTGTGGTTCTGGTCATGGTGTAAAGTCAATAATAATCCTCCCAAACAATGATATTTATCAAGTCATCAACAGCACTTTGATTTTCCCTGCTGGTATCCCACCCATTTATTCCCACCCCAAAAAATGCTTCTTTATATTATGAGTCCTGATGGAGCAATATCCCTAGGATATTGGTACATAAACACTGCCATTGTTCAGTGGCACCCATGGCCCTGAAGTGCTTGAGTACAGATCTTACAGTCATCTGGAAAACCAGAGACAGAAAGGGCAAAGCAGGGATGATGAATATTCACAAACAATTGCTCAGAATCAGTTTTTCTGCATTCCACTGGATTTGGTTCAGTATCTAATTTGGTTTGACCTTTTGCCGTTTGAGGTATTTTTGATCTTCACTAAATGGTACTGCATCTCTGTCTTTAAGACTATACAGATTCCTGTTTAAAGCCACACAAACAAACCAAAAGCAACGATGAAGAGCACCCACTTTGATCCTTGCCTCAGGGAAGGCTGATGGGAAACTAAGTGGAAGGCAGTCCTTTATAACGCACCTCCGGTTTAATTTTGATTCTAGTCAGCCTGTTTTTACCTTGTTCAAAAGAGATTAATGGGGAGCTGTCCCTGCTCCTCAGCACTACAATCTGATCAGTTTATACATTTCACTCAATGATGTTCAAATGGAAAAATTCTAGTGCAGTCCCTCGAGCATGGAGCACACCCTCAAACACACTTGTGAGGGAGACTGGTCTTCACTGTGTCGTAACGTCAGGTTACCATTTTCTTAATATCTTTTCCTAGCATCTTGAGTCTTTCACCCTGTGGTGCATCTCCCCCAGGAGAACAAAGTCCACACTCCTGTCTCAGCCCAGCTATCCAACAGTGTTGCCTCTGCAGCATTCCCAAAGGAACTAGATGGTGAAAATTCAACCTCCAGGCTGAATTTCCCATTCAAGTGCTCTAACCACAACACTTCTGCATAAAAGGGCAGCCCTAGCAGAAACCTGTTGATATGCACACAGACATAGCCTGTTTCTCAGCTCCCGTCAGTAAAATGCAGATAACAGGGATGTTCCACATTACTCAAGTTTTGTGAAGGTAACTGTAGTAAAGAATAGTAGAGAATTCTCTGCTGTAGTAGAGAATAGGAATTGCTCAGACACCATAGTAATGGGGGGATCATATAGGTATGTGAAAGAGAGAAATACAGGGCTGTTCTTTCTTCCTGACTGTCCACCTTCCTATTCCAACTGAAAATGCTCAGGAACTATAATCCATGAGAAAGGCAGATAAAGTGGCTAGCCAAGCGGGAAAAAGGCAGCCCCAGGCTGCGTTCGTGTTTACAATTTTATAATAAATCAGCAGTCTGGTCAGGAAACTGAAGAACCGATGAGTCAGTACTGTCTCTTAAACATGCCCTCATACAAAGCCAGAGTGAAGTATCCTGATACAGTTTACGTTTAGAAAAGTTATATAAGAATGAATCAGCCTTTTACTCAGCCCTACTGGGAAAGAAAAAAAAAGTCTACCAAACTGCCAAAATGGAAAATTCCTTCCCAGCTGCAAATATGACAATTATTTTGGCCTTTATACAGAAAGGAGGTCCACATTTAAGTGTGTAATTCCATGTGTTGTTTCCAGGTGGTGAAGGCCAGGTCCTTCCTTATGTGAAGCTTTCTCAAGTGTATGGGTGCAAGCACACGTGCACATGCAGATTTCCAGGTGGTAGAATGGCGTTCATTATTAAAACTGAAGAACCTCCAAAGGAGTCAATTAAATTAAAGAGTCCACTTAGACAGTGCTACTGGAATTTCACTGGAGGGCTTCTTTTTCTTGAAATGAAAGCCTCTGATGGTGATAGATATGGGATAGGCTGTTTGAATGTAGAATTTTTACATATTTTAATTAGATGAGTTGTTTTATGATAGCTATTTTCTATCATTCATCTTCAGTAATTCTGTACACTGTATATTAAAATTAAAAATTATGAAGTAAAACAAGCAGAACTGAAAAGGCCAACATACTTCCAATTGCTACCTCAATGGACTTCTTTTGGCTGTAGTTTTGAAAATTACTACCTAACATAATTGACAGATCACAAACAAGCCCTCATAGTTGAAAGAGTGTGACTTCAACTTCAAAAAGTGCTTACTGATGTTGGAGCCTGATCTTTAAGCAATATTTCTTCAGCATGTCAGTGATACGGTACAATTAGTTCCTCATCAAAAAGAAATACAGCATCTCAGAATTCAAATTTTATTATTGCAAGGGTTTGATTTAACATCCTGCATACCTAAGCACTGTCAGGCAGCTGGGATGGAATACATTGCATTGAGATCTATCCTTTTTATTAAAAACATATTATACCTTAAGGGAAGTATGTTTTTCTATAGGGATTGCTCCACAATTTAATTACAGCAGACTATCCTCTCATTTTATGAGATTCATAGGAGATCAGGAACCACAGTGTGATTTATATCAGCATATCCTGCCCTGTCAGAGCAGAATGGGCAGCTGTGCTATGTTCAGAAAAATAGTATGGTTGGCAAAAATTCTTCGGACAAACTGCAGAAATGACAGTACACTGTTGCCTCCACAAGGTAACATACATCATCCCGCTAACAAACTATTACCCACTAGAAACATCTCAGAAACATGTGCTGGCTGAGGGAATATAGCATCTCACTATATCTTTTCTTCCTATCCAAGTCGGGCAACAGCATTAAATTTCCAGGGTGTCTTTTTCTTTTTTTTGAGATCATATTTTACGGAAAAAGAAACACTGCAGAAACCCTCAGAAGAACAAACCATCCTTTTGACATCTTTAATATGTTTCCTGTTTTTAAATTTCTTTAAGCACTTGTAAATAATTGTATAACACATATTATGCTCATTTTCACACAGACACACACAAATGGGGTTTAAATATTGCTGAATAAACCAACACAGTTGAGGAAATCTCGTACTATTGCAGTCCTCAACTGAGGACAGAAGATAGAGAATTTAATCAAGGGAGTAGAGTAAAAATTGGATCAAAGTTTGTCATTGCAGAAAACATGCTTCTACTCAGCATGGCATCCCCATCTTATGAAAGGGAATGACTATGTACATATGTAAGTCATAAGCTCACATGTAGAGTGGGGAAAAAGGGATTGGCTGTGGGTGGTAAGAAAGATTTTATTACTGACATGCTATTTCAAACACTCGCTAGCTAAAATCTGTCATTCTTTTACTCCTGGGCAACACTTCCATTAAATCAGCTAAAGATTCCAGAAATATCAACTGAGGGAGTTCAGTCAAGACTGCCTATCTTAGCACCTTGGTTGTCTCATGGAGTCCTGTTAGTCCTGTTCTCTTTGGTTGGTTGGTTGGTTGGTTGGTTGGTTGGTTGGTTGGTTGGTTTATTATTCCTCCAAGTAGCCCTTGGGTGACAGAATTATCAGAATGTATGAATATATCAGCTATCTTGGTTTTGCTTTAAAACAAATTTCCAGCCTACACGTTTTTGAGAACAAGTATAAAAAATGACCATCATGCAAACTAGCAACACAGAAATAAAGAGCAAAGGTAACAAAAAAACAAATCTCAAAATATTAATTTTGAGAAATCGCTCATGTGTTTTAAGGTATTCTCAAGATTTTTTAATACTTGGAGTGTGTAAAATTTCTCATTTACTATCTGCCTTATTGTCAGCTATTTTTACTGTCAAGCCTTCATCTGGTAGTCATGTGCCAAGAAAGAATCATACGTCCTTGTTTAATACTCTGAGGCATATCACAGCTGACAGATATTGCTGTCTTCCCAGCAACAGGGCACAAGGAAATGCTCTCCCACTCCCTTGTTTTCCTCAAATGGGGCAGCAGGCTTTCAGGAAGGACTCCCTTTGTTTGTCTGCTCTCTCCATACTGAACATCTCAGACAGCATTTTAAGCATGAACCAAAAGGAAGAAGAGTGAATGCCAGCTTCTCTGAAGCTAGTTTTCTGAAACAAGAAAGGATGTAGTAGGCTGCTGTACAGGTGGTCTTAGCACAGCCAGTAAACAAGTGCAGAAGACCTGTAGAGAAAGACAGTGGGCTGAGGGGAAACCCCACTTCTCCAGTCCCCCAGGACCGCAGAGAATGAATGAAGGGCATAAAGAGTCCCAATGTCCTTTGGCAATGAGATGTTGTGTGGATGGAAGAATTCCTGCTCTTTATCAAGCACAGAGGTTGTGACTGCCCTGACTTGAACAATATGTCAGGTTAATGTTCCTTTCACCTGTATTTACTTCCCCTAAAAAGCATACATAAGGCCTCCAAAGGCAATCTGGCAAACTTTTAAAGTGTTCCCAAAGAAGAGGAATAATTCTTGTGAGAAGCTCCCATGACTTCCATTCCTGCAGCAATGGCATCACTTCTCTATATTTGTCCGTGGGGGCTATCTGATCTGGAATCTGCTCTCCAAGCAATTAAACTGACAGAGGGAAAAATGATGGGGAAATTGCACACACAAAAAAGAGAAAGCTTGCATCTGAGCAGCTGTTTTGGCATCATAGGTGTGGAGCTACAGGCTCATATCAGTGAGGCCTGTGACATGGGATTTCTCTGGGCAAAGATGATGAAATGATTTATAATTTAGTTAAACTTGCATTATTAAAAAGGGACTCTGTCTCTTTTGAAAGGTATTTGCGTCTGTCAGTCATTCTCTTGATTTTACAAGGTACTGGCCTAGTTGGAGACCAAGTTATTAAAAAATAATCTTTTTTGTTGTTGTAGTTATTGAACTGATGCTATCAAAAGGACTCTATGATTTATAGCATGTGTCTCTAGGGAGGCTTTAGTCCATATCTTTTCTGTCTCTTCTCTTGATGAGATTTAAATTTGCCACTCAGTGAGATTCCATTTCTCTCTTTCCTCGTGTGAATGCAGATGCTTGGGCTATTCTATCATTCGCCCTATCTCAATTTAAAATGGGTTTGGGCTGTGCTATATCTTTCTTTCCTGTTTGAAATTTTCTAAAATAATTCTCACAGTCAGCACATTGGCAACAATACTTCAACCTGGAAATACCTACCAAAAAAACCCTATGACTGGTTACACAATCTTCTGTTTTCTGAAGCTTTGAAAGCAATATTTGAATGCTCAGGGCAGTTCTTTTGCCTTGCTACCTTTTACCACTAACTGTGAAAACGTCACACGTAGCACACAGTGGAGCATGGTGCACACATAGCTGTGTTTGCACTGACTACTGCAAGGTCTGTAACTGGACACAGTGCAACTCTAGCAGCACAGCACAGTTAACAGAACAAAGAATTCTATGAAGAGGAAAGGTTTATTAGTCAGAGTGCCTAACATAGCTGCTTCATATTTGGGAGCCCGATTAATATCTTTACATAGTACCATGCCATATGATGGCTTCTTAAAGCTAGTTCAGGACATGCAATGCAAGGCTGTTGAGCTGCCCAGAGAACCTCAAAACATAATGAACGTACACACTCCATATGTCCTCAGCCTATGGGCTAGACATGGAAGGGTGTCAACCATTTGCAATGAAATGTCGGTCTGCACTTGAGAGCACAGCAGGACTTTAAAACTCAGATCAGGACCCAAAAAGCCTGTAGCTTCAACTCTTGCAGACCTCCAATTTCTTCAACACATACAAAGTAGAGTGGCATTCAACACCACTACTGTCAAAAAAAACCAACAACAACAAAAAAATTTAAATCTTTGCAGGACTACTGCATTTTAAGGAGGAGAGAAACATCTGCAGAAACTCGGAGAAAATTGTTGTCTCACACAGAGACAGTCAGATAAGAGTTAGAGGCCTCCTAAGCTCCTCTGGACACAACGAAGCAGGCTGCCCAGAGAACTGCTGATCAACAGCATTTCACTCAGCGAGAGGCAGCCCCTCCTGGCTTCGTTTCTGATGAGTTCCTGTACCTGGGGAGCTGTTGTCTTTCCTAATGAAAGCTGACATGTGCTCCTGTGCAAGGCTGTGGTTCTCATTAAACTGGTAACTATACCCTCTTCCCTTTCCCCTGACTGGAAGCATTGCTGGCTGACCGCATACTTACCAATCAAATGACAAAACAGAAGAAAAGGTCCCAGGGAGACATCAGTCATAAAGTTTCTAGTTTCATGCTCAACTCACACTCCTTTCGTACAGTATTGGAAACACCAATCTCCCAGTGTCTTGCAAAGGAAGATACATGTGGACCACCAACAGTTAAATAGAGACTTCTTATATATTTTTAGCAACATAAATAAACACATGTATGGGATGAGCAGTGACTATTTTAGAAAGTCAAAGATAAGAGTAAACATTCAGCTTATTTTTGTGCAGCCATCCTTCCAGTGGACATTAGGTTAAACTTCAGAGTCAATAACCAGTAACTGATTGAATGATTGGTAACATCATGCACTGTATTAAGCATACAGTGATATCTCATTAACTAGTTTTCAAACCATTTAAGTTGTTTCACTGTGTTTTACATTTTAGAAGATCCTTGAAACAAAAGAGTACAACAGGAGGCATGCAGCTAAGCCTGATATATGTGTGTACAAACATAGTTATTTGACAATGAACTATACCTTGATACATGGAGATGGAATATTCACAGTCAGTGTAGAGAAACATTTACTTCTAGGCAGTGGGTCCTCTGATCCAGTTTCTGTCACTTAGAGTGAATCAAATAATTTCTTATACTGACATTTCTCTCCCTTGATGATAAGTGGAGTCTAGAAAACTAGCACATACCTAGATATTGTAGAAATCTGAAATTAGATGATGTGAAACCCTAATCTTCCTCAGCTTCCTATATAGTCAGGGGAAAAAAATCATGCATCTTGAAAGAGTCTCTAAATTAGGCTCACACACTGCCAAGCACAGGTAAATATTTCTATGGGAGAAAATAATCTAGGCCAGACAAAAAAAAAGTGAAAAAAATATTTTTGGAAGGAAAACAGAAAGATTACAGAAAGAAATACTGTAAAACTAACAGACCACTGTGCCAAGCCTTAGAAAGTTCCTCAGGAAACATTTTTCAAAGCAGTCTCATGCCTTTCCCATAGTCCCATATCTCTTTAAGTGTTGCTGACTTACAGACAAACATAAGATATTAACATGAAAAGAAATCTCAGCAGTTCTTGCCACATCAAAAATTAACCCTGTACATTATTAGGTTCAGACTTTCAAGGTCAACTATCTTGACTGGAAACAAATGATTCCTCTCCAAGATTTGTTTTTTAATCTATTTTACAGTATTGGGAAATGCAGTAATATTCTGTGAAGCAGGAACCAAAACCTATATCTCTTTTCTGTCCTGGAATGCCTAACCAATAGGCTGTATAGAGATGTTCCTGTCATTCTCTTTTTCTCTGTGGCCCAACAAATCTTACAATCTTTTCTGAAAATTGGAACACCTTCACCACAAAGCCTGTAGCATGGTTTTGTTCCAGAGCAACCCATAATTGACTCTGCTTAAGGAGATAGGAAATATGGAGTTGAATTAGTTCAGGCTGAAAAGGAATTGAAATTCTTCCACATCTGGTGCAAAAGCTAGGAAAGAGGTTTCCCAATTTTCTTTGTTTGGGTGTCACTGGCTGCAGCACCACCACCATTGGCAGTCCTCACTCTCAGCTCTGTGTAGATCTGCAAAAAGGCCCAATAGAAGACCTTTTTTCTCTCTATCCTCTCCTTCCTACCTTGCTTCTTTACACTTCCTGCCAGGATAACCTCTTTCCCTCTCATTACACCTCAAACTGGTGGCCCCAGGCTCATGCTACCATCTGCAGCACAACCTGATGCCATCCTCCTGAGAGGGATCCCCAAACCCATCATGGAAGAAGCTGCAAAGTTAGGTTCTACTGCAGCCCACAGTAGCAACCAGCAGCTGACTAGCAGCCCAAAGCAAACCGCCACTTGGTATAGCTGCTCCCAGTGGCAGCCTTCATACCATAGCATAGACGAGAAACTGCATGATGTGCCTGTGTGATGGGGCTCTTTCTGAGTCATGAGAGAAGTTTCTGCACCCAGCAGGTATTTCCACAGTCCCTAACAAAGCACAGACAAAAACAATCTTCACAATTATGTCTATAATTTAGGAAAGAGAGAAAATGTTAAAGTAACAGGTGGGATGCTGAGAATGAAAAACCCTACAAAAACTGGGTTTTGGCTTCATCACTGAGAAACAACCCTCTTACCCACCAAGTAGAATGGGCCCTGAGAACTCTTCTGCCTGTGAGGGAGGGTGAGCATATGGAGAGTGAGGGGCTGAGGAGGGTGGGAAGGTGAATGCTGCTGTCTTCCCTGCTGTTCTTTCTTCTACTCCATTCATACTTGAGGGAACACTTCCATTAATACGCATCTATAGAAGTTACCGGAGGAAGCGAGCCAGACTGTTCCTCAGCAGGAACTGTCTTTAACAAAGGGACATCGTTTCCTTACAATACTTTCACTTCAGGGTTATTTTAATCTGAAGTTTAACAGAATATAGGAGCTGTTTTGGTTAAAAAGCCTCAGTGGACTAGAAACATGACAAAGGACCTGAAAAAGATTTTTTGTCTCCTCACTTCATCTAAAAACTTCTAAGTCTGCTTTTCTACTTCAACATCCACTTTAGATATCAATGTCTATGTCTGAGCTATTAATAGCTGCTGGGTTTAGGCTGGGACCAAAACCTATATTCCTTCTCCTTGCTAAGGTAACCAAGAATTCCTCTGCAGTACCGATCTCCCCACAGCAACAGCTTCAACAAGCTAATATCAAGCTATAATTAATTTAAATTAACAAAGTATTAATTTAACAAAACCTAATAAAGTCTATTAAGTATTTTTAGAAAGTTCAGTAAGTTGTGCAAAGACAATGTAGAAGAAAGGCTTCTTGGATCATAAAAATTATTTAGTATGGTTAAAGCACATTGTTTATGAAATTTTAGGACTTGCAAAATGAATCCAAATCTGATCTGTGATCTTCTTTGTGTTAGCACTGCCCCAGTGACCTTCCTAAAGCATATGGGTGTGAATAGGATAAGCATCAACTCTCCCAAATCATTTTTAAGTTTCACTTTACCTGAATTACAACATCTACTCAGTATTGTGTAAATACATTTCCTTACCTTGACATTCATGACAACAGACAGAAATCACATCAGCACCCACCCCAAACCATTCTAATTCATTGTTTTGATTGAACAGTCTGATTTCTCTGCCTTCACTCACTGTATGAGCATGGCTGAGTGCCAGCTGAACCACAACGATACCCAAGACCCAGAGAGATTATGTGGATAAAGCACGTACTGCAGCTGTGATGATATACAGGAAGGGGCTGGATCACGCTGAGAGTCACTTCTGCTACACAGTAATTCAGCAGAATAAACAAATATCCTTTATCTTAAGCTCTGTATGCCCAGTGCTTTCACAGAGATTGAAAGAGAAGGGGGTTTGGGTTTTCTTTTCTTTGGTGGTATGGGATGGTGCCTTCCAAGAAAGAGATAAATCAGTTCATTTAAAAGGCCTGTCTGCACCATTTCTGGAAATGTTTGCAACAAAGAAGAAACAAACGGCACATTGTCTGCACAAATCTGCAATGCTGTTTCATACAATCACTGTATTTTTTAAAACTTCAAAACTTTCTGGTTTCCAATGCCTTTTCTCCACCATTACCTTCAGTGATGCATTCAGAATCTGCTCTAAACAGGCAGTTGTTACTACTGTAAATTTGTAAGCAGGTAATGGTAAGTCAACCTTATGGAACATATACATTACACCATAGCTAATAAACAAAAGCAAGGGGATTCCGAGTACAACAGCTACAGCGTACAAAGGGGCTGATACATTGCTTGTCTAAATCCAAGGGAACATTTCTACTGACTACAAGTGGCTGCTGGCACTTCAGGCAAGAAGGAAGCTATCTGTAGAGAAACTATAGCATCAGAAATCAGTGCAAGATACATTCACTATCATTTAGGCTGAAGAAAAGACCATAGCTGGAAAAGATTTTCATAGTATGACATTCATATAAAAGTGGGACTACTTTCAGAATTAGTGTTTGCTGCATTTGAATGAAATAAGATATTCTTCTGAATAACGTTGTGATGTTATAAGAATTATATATTGATGAATGTCTACTGCTGAGAAAAGGAAACAGTCTAATTTAACTAAAATTAACAATTATTTTGAGGAGATACTAATGCAAAACAAAGAACTGAAAATACAGAAAGACAAATTTTTGAGGAGTAGATAAAAATTCATCTGAAAGAATGTCAGTATTGGATGAACTATGAAGTTCTCAAAAAAAGACATATCTCAGTCTCTGTTTTCACTAAGATTTGAAGAATGACTCATATGTGATCACCATCAACGCACTGGACTGAAGGGGCATCTCAGTAGCCGCATACTTGTAAAATACAAACATGGGGAATATTTGAACTATTAATAAGCACAGATTCTTTTGGGGAGAGAACTCACCTCTCTCTCAGATCTGTGTTTTAAAGTTCTCTGTTACACCTGACTTGAACACTCTGAAGAATTAACATGCTGTACAGGGATACAAGGTTCCTACATTACAATAAGAAATTAAACAGCTACACTTTTACAACAATATTAATAGCATAATGTCCCTGACCTGGACAAGGGCATAAATGTATTTGAATTTGCAGAGCACAGAAGGGTTAATGGATAGCAATGAGATACAGGAGATTATTAAAGAGTGAAATGAAGCTGTTGGTTAAATAATAATGGTCTATCAGTATATATTTTAAGTCAGCCAAAAATTCAGGGTAATACGTAGAGATCTGGATTGCAGGATATATGTTAGACATTGGGGGGCACAGCCTTGAAACCAATGAGCCTGGTGAAGATGAGGTCAGAGATCGCCTGTTCATGAGCTGTGAACACAATATTACTGTTAAAAAGGCCTAATGAAGTCCTTGGAGAGAGAAGGAGAGGAGTGATCCCAACATGGGTGAGACAACTATTAGAATTTACGCACCTAGTTCCAATGCATATTTCATGGCAGATGTAGAAACACTGGCGATACCAAAAGGAAGATGTGTGGGATGCGTGACAATCTTTCATGTTAATTGGCTAATTTATTTTCAAAAATATTAAGTTCTTAAAGCTTCCATGAAAACAAAAAAGTAAGGAAAGTGATCCTACTGAAGTTCCTGCTGAAAGGCTGAAGTATAGGTTCAAGCCACAGCAGGCTTCCAAGAATTTCTATCACAGGACCTCCTTGTTTCATAAATTGGTGAAATGTTAAAAGTCAAGGGATATGCAGGTGGTCAGAACAGATGATACAATCGAGTCTTGATTTCTAGTGCAGACCCTGAAGAAGAGCTTTCTAGTGAAGCTGAATAAACTATTTGCTATCGGAACCTTTGTTAAATTAATTAACTTTATGAGAAATTGCAAGTTGCTACTCATACCTCAAAGATTTTCTACAGAGTTCAGACATGACTGACATATCTGACAGAGACAAAAATGTGTTGGGTTTATAGGCTACCTTGATCGGCATTTTAGGATAAAATAAAAGCTTTCCTTGTTCTCTATTCAGCCAAAAAGTAACTGCTGCAAAGAGTGTTAGTGGTTCTCCTCTGTCTTTATTATTTCATCATGAACAAAACATTGCTGTCCCAATAACAATAATGATAGCAGCCGTAGTTATAATAATTATAGTCCAATAAGATTCAGTTCTCAGGATGATAGTCAAACTTTTTAATAATTGCAGATAATTTTTTTACTCTTCATTATTATCTGTAACAACATAACACTGTTTAAAGCTTTTTCCTTACCGATTTGCTTTCTCATATCAAATGCACACAATGGTCAGTTACAAGAAAGCTGCTCATTAGTGCTGAACTGTTGGCAATGATCACTGGAGCATTTGTGTTTTTACTAAAATAAATAATTAGCAACTGTGCTAAAGATATTGGATGTAGGGGAAAATGGAACAAAGAAGGATCAATATGTTAAATATCTGAGAAGCTCATAGGCTGATGAATGACCTCAGTGGTAGAACACCATTAATTGCCTTATTATATATCTTATAGAGATTGGGGCTTACTCATTTGTTAGTGGAGAGAAGGGGCTTTTTAGGAAGGAGGAGTCCACACAAAGTCATGGACAAGTCCCCTTCAGCATTAGGCATATCATTAATCTGACAGTGCTTATTTTTGTCATAAATATGTATATCCTGTTTTCTGAGATGATAGTAGTGTGTTTGAATTACTGTTTTTAAGATTAGCAAAACTTGTTTCTTGGCTTCATTTTCCAGCCAAATATCTGAGAAGCCAGTTTAAATCAGTGGTGAGCACAAACACTGCTAGGCCCCAGTCTATTTTTTTAGATCCCGTAGGTTGAAGTCCTTTTTCTAGACGTACAGAAATGTAATGTCTTTTCTTCAGTTGAAGTCTAGATACTCCAACCTTTTATCCTTCTCTTTGTGACTGATAAGGAACAGTGTTCTCTAATCGTATTCTAATCACTGCAACGATTTCCATCCACACCTCTGTTAGAGGAGGCTTAGAAGATTATTAGTCAATGATCTCATGTCTAATCTCCTCATGAAAAGCAATGGCAACATTTTGGGGATAATTCAACCTTGTCCAATGATTCTTTGCTGTTTTAAAGGAGAAGAAGGACAGCAGGCAAGTAATCTGATACCCGAAGCAAGGAGGGCCAATTAAGTTAAAGTCCTCTTAGTACAGCAAAACAGCTTAAAAAAGAGAAAAAAGAATAGTAAGTCAAAACTCTTACAAAACAGCTTTTAGTCCTTTATCCAATGGAAACCCAATATTTGGAAGCAAGTGAATCCCTCCCCAGTTGGCTTTAGGATTCTAAAATAAGATTCTAGTATTTTGTGTGCAACTGTAGTCACAGAATCAATATACCAGGTACACTAAACCTAGTAAGATTTTATGCAGGAATGGTTAAAACAAGACAAGCAGGTGCTTTGCTCCCATATGAAAAGGAACACTTTCTAACTCTAATTTGACACTGAAGATTTAAAAAAAAAAAAAAAAAAAAGAAAGAAAGAAAATGTGAGATGAAATACAAATACACAAGATTTTCATCAACTCATCCTCCAGGAGAGACCAGTGGGGCTTCTTAGCCATGACCAGCCTATCAGCCTAATTTTATCAACAGTCTGTGTGAAGGTGACATGAGAACTTTTTCTCCCTCTCACCCTTCTTCCTCTGCCATGTCTCAAAAAATTTAGATTAATGTGAACATGAAATCTGCCTTTTTTGCCAGAGAAGTCAGTAAGCAGCTTCCTCTGAAGCCTATCAAGAGACTGGGCAGGAGACCACTTTTGAGCACTGAGCCAACACTGCCAGCGAAGCCTCAGAACTTGATTTTTGTAGCTGCAGGTCATCCCAAAAGCATGTGCATTCTGCCAGGCATGGGAGCAAGAGAGCTGAGGCCATGCTTCAGCTGAGCACCCTCCACCAAAGCAGTACTGTTTGCCAAGATGCAGTGCCAACAGAGAGTCCTTTTTAGATGAACTGTAGTGTTATCTCTGTGAGCTGCCAATTCTCTGAATTCCTCATTATCTACGCATGAAATCCAATGGGTGCCCAATGCCAGCTGAAACTACAAATCAACACATTACTAGCAACAGGGTAAGTAGATGTCTTGAATGTACACAAACATGGCATTCTAGGCAGTCATCTGTTTATGCTAGTGTGCTGTTCTACTTTTGCAGTTACCTCTGTTACTTATAAAGTAAGTCAGAAATTCAGAGAAAACTATTTTTACAAGTAGAAATTGACAACCGACCTGCTGCTGCCTCTGCATAAGCATCACCAGTTGCACTATTCGTCTTCCAGACAGAAGCACCTTTCCCTAGTATTTTAATTAATTCTTATACTTCATATTCTTCAGGAGCTTTTGGAGTGCTGTGTCAACTGGAATAAATGTGAAATGACCTCATTCTTTAGCATAACCTTGCAAGAGGACTTTCCATTGAAATGGGACTCATTCTTGCTCCTGTACATAAAGTTCCAATGCACGCTACTCCCCTGGGTCTCTCTCCAAGCTGCAGTTCAGCTCTTATCTCTTGAATAGCAGAGGAGTGGGATAGAATTACTCTCTATGAAATATCTATATTTCTTCTGATTTCATATCATTCACAGATGCTCCCATTAATTATATGTCTTAAAAATACATGTCCCTACGATTAACCTGCAGAAATGTAGTTTACGCACATACACGAGGCTTCCCTTTACTAATAAAATAAAATCAAATCAATAAAATGCTGTATCTTGTGCCATGTTAGCTGTTAACTAATGGGCACTTCACTGACTAACTGCCTTGAGAGTGATTTTGCTTGTCTCTGCTTCTCTTGCTTCCCTCTGTGTTTTACCTCATTTAAATTTTGCCTCTCTTTCTAAGCAGATTAAATTTAATCCTCTTCTATTATGTGCGCCAGTGTGTGCACAAAAAGAGGCCCATAAACTGTTCTGCTCTGGTATCCCCAGTTTTCTCCCTCCTTTTTTTGAACTGACAACTACGGGTTTCTTCTTAGGTTCCTAAATAACAGCATCGCAAACGGAGAAACCCAGGAATAATCTTTGCCACAGATACTTAAGAGAGCTGAAAATTCATGACCTTGTGACCTTAGCCAACAAATACCTATGCTTTTTAGGCTTTTTTCAATGCCAATTTCCAAATCTGATACTAATGCTGCTTAGCTTTTCTTGTGAAAGCAAGAAAAAGATGCCCTGATAGGAATTAATTATGAGGCAGTTAGGGCTAATTAAAGCCTCTATAGCTCCATTTACAAAGCTCATAATGCCTGTGGTAGTCACTACACATGCAAAAAAAACCCAGGGACAAAAATGGAGCATCATGTCACTTACATATTCCACAGCTGAGAGCTATTTACATAATCTTTAGCCTTCTTCCATATTGTGCAGTGAGCGTGATAGCCATTGACAATCTCCAACATGGGAATCTAACTTACTGCATGTCAAAACCTAAGGTAAATACGTCTAGTTTTCAAGGTGAAATTTTCTTCTGTGCTTAACAGGGCAGACCTTTTAGTGCTTGACTTCATCCCCCAGCCAAGTTTTTTACATACTTGGGTGCTCAACAATCAACATATCCAAAATGAGTAATTGATGCCATTGTTTATTCAGTAAAAGTTTAGGAATTCACTTCCAATTGAATAAATTCCCTATTCACAGGCTTGTAAATTATCTTTCCTCTATTCTGTTTAAGAGAATAAACCAAGTAAATGAACAAACTAAGCAAATCTCAGGCTGTGATTGTGGAACTATTCATATCTGGATTAAAGAAAACGTCTGGATTTCAGATGTAGTCATTCAGATTAGATAAGGCTCATTAATTTGATTTGAAGTCAGAGGAGTCTGAACAACCAGCTCCTGTTTGATGTGATTTTCTGAATAATGGCTGTAGGTTACATGGGGTGGGTGCTGTTGCTACATTCACTCTCATCCCTTTCCTCACTAGTAATGCTACTTTCAAGACCCTTGGCCCAGTCCTCTGTATCTCTTTTCCCAGAAGGGATAGGACAATCTTCCTTCCCAGTTCACTTTCTCTTAACCCATCCTCTACTCCAAGAGCCTTTCCAGACCCTTTGGTCCCACAGCCTCATCTCATCTCTGGACTCTAGGACTTCTTTTCAACTCCCTTCCCTATTCCCTCTCCTGGAATCACAGAATCACAGAATCATCTAGGTTGGAAAAGACCGTGAAGATCATCCAGTCCAACCGTTAACCTAACATTGACAGTTCCCAACTACACCATATCCCTAAGCACTATGTCGACTCTACTCTTAAACACCTCCAGGGATGGGGACTCCACCACTGCCCTGGGCAGCCCATTCCAACGCCCAACAACTCGTTCTGTAAAGAAATGCTTCCTAATATCTAGTCTAAACCTTCCTTGGTGCAACTTGAGGCCATTCCCTCTTGTCCTATCGCTCATTACTTGGTTAAAGAGACTCATCCCCAGCTCTCTGCAACCTCCTTTCAGGGAGTTGTAGAGGGCGATGAGGTCTCCCCTCAGCCTCCTCTTCTCCAGACTAAACAACCCAAGTTCCCTCAACCATTCCTCGTACGACATGTTCTCCAGACCCTTCACCAGCTTCGTTGCCCTTCTTTGGACACACTCAAGTAATTCAATGTCCTTTTTGTAGCGAGGGGCCCAAAACTGAACACAATACTCGAGGTGCAGCCTCATCAGTGCCGAGTACAAATCAAAATCACAAAACAGAATTTCATTTGCACTCTCGAGAAATCTTGAATAATTTCTGTAACTCGCAACAGAATGTGCTATTCCAATTTATAATAGCCCCTCAAAACAGTGTGAAAGAATGTCCAGAGTACGACCTCAATACACATTGCATATCTTAGGAAAACAGATATTGTGTGGAGCTATTAGAGGTGTCGATAATTTTTCAGTCATGACAAGAAAGGAATTTAACCTTGACAATATTAATCCTCTTTTTAGCTTTTTTTTTTTTTTTTTTTTTTTTTTTTTTAATGTGCAATGAGATGGGTAAGAAACAGAAAAAAATGGCATCCTTGCTCAACTGAATTTTTACAGAATCTGAACAATGTTCATGTTTCCATACATTAGCTCCTGTGGGGGATCCCGTCTGGAATCCCTCATGTTTATAGCAATCATAGAAGTCTCTGTGGGTCTACCTTGCTAAATAATTTCCATATCCCTTTTCATTTAAAGCTTGTTTATATACAGATTCAAATTAACAAGAAATCAGCTGATTAGAATTCTAGATACTTTTCACTAGCTCTACTACAAATGGATTAATTTGAAAAAATACATAAACACCAGTTATAGGCTACTGAATATATCTGATAAAAGAATTAACCATTTGTTCAGAATTTGTCAACAGATTACTGGAAAGTTATGGGCAACTGGATTTCAAACAAACTGAAGATCCCAAATATCCAGAGCCAATGGAAAAATAAATACATATAGTTTTCTGAAAAACATTTAAACCCTCTTAAGAAATGCCTCTAAAAGAGCAGAAAGAAGCCAGAATATTTAAACAGTAGGGTTTGAGATATTATAAGATGCCCTTCAAATAGGCTGAGCCCTACTAATGAAAACACAGACACACACACATACAGAAATCAAACTGACTGGCTCAGTGTAAACATGCAACAAAGCCCAATAATAAATCCTTCCTCCAAGAGGGACAAGAAACCAGCAAAAAGCCTGTATGACCAATAAATGATAAGGCTACAAAAAGCACCCTCAGAGAAGGTGCAAACATAGCAGAGAAGCCAAATTTTTTACACGACCATTCACTATGGAAAGTACTATAGACTCCCATGCTGTAATTCTTTTGCCTGGGAGACTCATCAGAGAATCCATATGAAATTGAAATCACTGTAGAAAAAGTCATGGCACAAATGGACAAAACGAACAGTAGGAGCTCACCAGGACCAGATGGTGTCCATCCAGGAGTTCCAAGGGAGCTTGAGGATGAAGCAGAAAAATAGTGGGTTATAAATTCCTGCCTAAAACTGCTGATACCTGAAGATAAAAAATATAACAAAATGAATGAAAAAGACACCAAAGGAACAAGATGGAAGTCTGATGCCTGCACAGGGCCAGTTAGCAAAAGCCTTAATAAAAGACAGGATGAATAGAAACTTGGACAAATACAATCTACTTGGAAAAAGCCAACATGTCTTTTCAAAGAGGAAGCAATGTCTTAAAAACCTATTGGTGTTCTCAGTGTTGGATTTCAACAGAAATCTAGATACAGATCATATATAACCTACTTAGTCTTCAAAAAAGTTTTCAACAAATTCTTTCACTAAAAGCTTTTGGAGAACTACACAGCCGTATGCAAGGGAAAAAATCCTAGCTAGATAATTGGCTTAACGATGGGATAAAGAAGATGTAATATGTCTGGGTCTCAAGCAGTGAAAGAAAATCATCAGTGGAGTTTCACTGGGACCCCCCTGCTGTTCTAGACGGTCATATATATAACTTCCCAAACGGGGCGAGTAGTGAACTGACAAAGTTTGCTGACAATACTGAATTATTAAAGTAGGTAGGACAAGACTCATGAAAAATTGCAGAAGGATATTATGATACTAAGAAGCTGAGCAATAAAATGTCAGATGCTGTTCAATATAGGCAAAAATGCAGTTAGTCAGATGGAAGAAAAATAATCTCAAGTCCACATTTAAAGTGATTGCTGCAGAGCTGAGCATTACAGCTTCAGAGCATGATCTTTCGATTGTGATCGACAAGTCCATGAAAATGCCTGCTCAGTGCCCAATAGTAGCCAAAAAAGACAAATCATATGTTAGAAGCTATTTCAAAATGAAGAGAGAATAGAGAACTTCATTATGTCATTGTGTAAATCCATGGTACATCCATATCTTGAATGTTATGTATTCCTTAATCTCAGAACAAATACAATAACACGAAATGTGTGCAGCAAAAATCAGCAGAAAATCAAAGGTGTAGGACAGCTTTTGTACAAGGCGCAACTAAGCTAACAATCTCTGGCATGGAAATGAAGTGACTGAGGGAGGATATGAGAAAAATTTACAGAATCATGACTAGTATGAAAAGAGTGCATAGGGATGAACTGTTTACTTTCTCTTCTATAGTATCAGAACCAGGGAGCATCAAGTTAAGATATCAGGAGCCAAGCTCCACACAATAAAAATGAACCTGTTGTCTATGCAGTATTTGTGATCCCCATGATGCTGTGGGATGCAAAATCTGGGTTCAAGGGGAGACAGAACATAGAAGAGAAATGCACTGATGTCTACTAAACAGAAGGAGATCAGACTTGGCATATAGAGTTCCCTGACCAAAAACAGTTCCCTGACTGAAGCAGCTCTGACTGGAAGAAGGTGAAGACCAGTAAAATTACTGAACCAAGGCATCCTACATCCTTACTCTGCTTTTACTCTTTCCTAAACATTCACTTATAGACTCCTACAGAGTCAGAATACAGCGTTAGATGGACCTTTGGTCTGACCCACTGTGATTGTCTTTATGTGTTTATAGCTTTAGGATATAAGAAAACTGTCACCTGCAACATATTAATCTTTTCCCCCATGGATTAAACATGTTACAACTGAATAATGCAAAGTTATTTGTAACTTCCTCTTACACTCTTGGTACTGGGGTCTGTCCCATATCCAGTGCTCAACCAGAAGCAGCACTGGGCTCATCTGCTGCGGTTGTTAATCAGCTTTCTGTCACATATAGCCCAGCAACCTTAATGACAGATCTTTTCAGTTTTTATTAGCAGCAGGAGAAATATATGCTTAATCTGTTATTTTTGCATGGAATATGTCAGAACATTTTCTTTTGTTTTTGTTAGATAACGCAGTGGCCATTTAGTACACTGCAAAGAAAGAAAATGCTGGAGATTATGGCTGCACTAGTTTTCAAAAACAGTTGGACAAATAAAATATTTATCTTGAATAGATTTCACATTGCAGAGCCTGGAATTTGGCAACAGACATTACAAATCATGAGCAATATAGAGGATACAGAATTTAATTAACAAAGCTAAAGATGGAAAAGAAAGCACACTGATATATGTAATATGGCTCTCAGCTTCAATATTCAGCAATAAAATAACAAGCCAAAGCTTCTAAACCAATCTGAAATGAGTAAAAAACAGAAGCAACATAGTTGGAGGGTTATATTTCAAAATGTAATTAGTGTCAGAATATTTCAGAACTACTAAAAGCAAATAAGTCACCAAGTTCAATACAAAGGGAAGCACACATGACAAAGAAGTAATTTAGAGAAGGAAACATACCTCATTATTTTTATTATTTAAATCTAATCATCATCAGATTAATTTAGAGGAAATGAAATGAAGGTAAACTACTACATCTTCATATTGCCAAATAATTGGTGTCAAAGAAATTTTAATTTACTGGAAACAATCCTTTCTGTGCAATTAAAGAGAAAAAAAAAAACTATTATGTGTGTTAAATAGCAGCTTTCACTGTAAAATATAGCTTTCCAAAGATTAGTCATGGTTTAAATGAATGGCCACAGAACATGATTTCCTATGTTCTATCTTCATGAAATTAAAGATGACTCTGAAAAAAGGCCTGTGTGAGTATATTCAGAAAGAATACTGAACTGTAATTTATTTATTACTGCACATTAAGAGATCTTTTGGACAAAGCTAGTATTTTATTGTGTAAAATACTGAGATTCACTTTCAAAAAACATGTTCCAGCACAATTGCCAGGTAGATACTTACTTTAAATGGGAATCCAAATATTTCCACAATGTTCCCACAAAACCACAATGCTGAGCATCGCCTAGATGTCATTTATATGACTGAGCAAGAAGTACCCCCTCCCTTGGGCTGTGATATGCAAAGTGGCCACACCACCAAGCTCATGCAGACATCTGAGCATGATGAGAAAACACTGGCAGTAGCACACATGGCAATTTTCAGTGCTCCCAGACTAACCTCCTGTACAGAAAGTTCACAGACACTTCAAAAAACCTTTCAGGGATAGTGATGTTACCAGCAGTTTTCTCTTAACTGCTACAGGTTGAATACTCTGAAATAGAGATGGGCAAATGGATATTCGGATATGTGGCTGGATTCAGAGAAAAATGTCTCTTGTCTAGAAACATGTCTGGTGATAGGAAGAGTGACCAAGTGACCTCCTTTCTTTCTAGTTAGTCAGGAAATGTGCCATTCTTGCACAGTCTTTCAGCTGCTTTGCTGCAACCAGGAACTACAGACAAATGTTAATGTGTAAGACTGAAAATAATAATATAAGCTTTGTATTGTTTTGCCCCTTCCAAATCCAGGCTCAGCTTGAGGTCTGTGCACAGTCAGACCAGTTGTTGTTTTATCCAAACTAGTTCATCCATCCCTAATCAAGATGCTAGCAACCAGCTGTGTTGATCCTCTTGTATTCAGCACATGGCCTTCCTGTGCTCTGCAGAAAACAGATCTCACTTTAGACTATGCTCAGTCAAGAGTGTTTTTCCATCAGGAATCCACAGGTGCAAGCTCTCTGGCTTTGGCTTTGCTCCACATGAAAGTTAATTGCATACCCCTTCGATGACCATTTAGACCTGTGCCTCTTAACCTCTGCACCGCTGAGAATAAGCACGGTGTTCAGCACTACAGCACAGAACAGGAGCAAGCTCATCTAATTACCCCTCCACACTTCCTCCTATAATGACATCTTCCAAAGCACTGTTCCCTCCTTGGTGCTCAGCCTACAGTCCTTCTACTAACTACTCCCTCCAACCTCCACAGGGTGAAGGAGGTACCCTTTTGCCAGTCCAGAAGAGTCGTTGCACACTCCTCGGGCCTCTCTCTTCCTAAACACCTGGGTGGCTTTCCAGTGTAATAGAGTACTGGTGGCTGTCCCAAGGCCTCAGTCAAGTTATCTAAAGGAAAGGCATTAGTAGCTGGGAAGAAGGAGAGAATACACTGCCAGCTATGTGATTGTGTGAAGGGGTTCAGCCAAATGGGCTTGGTACCTACAGCAGAAACATGCAGCACAACAGGGCTGGGTGGCAGGTATGCACCACATCATGTTCCAGGGTTCTGGCCATGTGAAGCAGACCACAGTGTGTCTACCATTTAGTGCAGACACTGTATTTCTCTACTGTTAATCAGGATTCAAAAGATCAATGCACACAGACCCACGACAATGAAAACATGGCGTCCCTTCACCCTTGATTTAGGCCTAGCTGAGGAGTCTGAATTTAATGGACTACCTGGTTACACCTAGCAGTAGAAGTCCATCATGGATTCTGGGTCCCTTTGGTGGAGGTATCAGGTTTTGCTTTGCTCTTCCTTGCATGCAGTCCTGTGCAGGAAAGGAAAATAAATACCCTTTAAACTACCGCTAAAAGGACTCTCTTCTGGTTGGTGTCAGCAGGTACATAAAAGGTGACTGTGCCCTCATCACCCTTTCAATTACAAAAAGAGAAGAAAAGGTCCACTACCAGGCCTTTGCAGGGATCATGCCACAGAAATCAAAAATTTATGCTTTGCACAGTTACCCTGTTGTAAATTCGCTAAAATAAGTGTACTCTTTATTAGCACCTATTAAGAAAATATGACTAACAAGACAGTAACCAACAAGAAGGAAATGACGAGCTAGCCATGAGCATATGTATGACGTACATTATAATACAGGCAATATTGCCAAACAACAGTAGACTCAGTTAATCACTGTCTCCTTTTTATTTTTTTAAATATTAAAAAGCCAGAAAATAGCCTTGCCCAGGGAATTCACTGATGAAGTGTCTTCTCACAATTCTCACAGTATGGTGGGCTCTGTATGAAACCCTGTGATAGCCCCAGCAAAAGGATGTGTTATATTAGGACTCTGAAGGTGGAAAGAATGAAAAACCACACAACCACAAAGCTATCTCGGGGCCACAGACCCTCTGAAAGCAAAAGACCATTCTTTTTTTCTGCAGCAGAGCCTAGAGTGGACCCACAGTTGTGTTTTTACCTGAATTTCATTTAGATGTCACAAGCATCCACTGCGCTTGAACAAGGGCCACATTGTGCGCAGAACTGTCAGCTTCCATGGTGATGTCTGAAGCGTATCTTGGAGCTTGGGCTCCTCCAGAAATTACACTGTGATAAGAAATCATATCTTGTAAACTTCAGCCCCAAGTAGCTGAGCATAGTCCATTAGTGACAGTGTTTGCTTGTCCCACCATAATTTTTCAGACAGTGTCATAGTCTATTTACTCACATTGCTGTAGCTTTTGGAAGACTTAATTTTAATTGATATTTTACTGTTCTAAGGTAATTCTACACCGTTATTCAAATAATATATGTGCACATGATTTTGTTGTAAATATATAGTCAGGTACATCCGTTATAATATTGACTATTCTCAAATTAAGTTTTAGATCATTTTAATGGTAAGAATACCACTGACGTATTTATGGGCAGAAAGGTACAGCCTCCATGCATCTGAAATAAACCATTATTTATTCCTTAAAACCATCATTCCCCACTATTGCTGTTTAATTAATCACTCAGTGCCTGTACTCTGGGGATACTTTTATTTCCTTTATTTTATTCAGTAAACTCTGACATCTCAGTCAGTTTAGCACAATACCAGTAGGTGGAGTAATGGTAAAGCAAATATCTGCTTCAGCTATTTATATTTATAAACAGCCATTTTTAATATCTTTTGCCTAGATTTGCATAAACCAGTTGGATATATGTCAGAAACACCTATGATTATAAATATATATTACTTACATGCACACACTTAAAAACATATAGATTAAAAGAACGTAATGCTTAAGTGATGAAGCAGGTTTTTTGCCTTAAACCTGATATTCTATGTGGTTTTCTTCAATTTCTATATACTGGGTAATACATATTTTGCAAATTGTGCTAGAAGCCCGAAACCCTACATTTCCATCCACTTAAAAAGAACTGATCAGCGCCTGAAGGGAGTAAGGACTCGCTGCAAGTTCCACTTTGGTATTGAGGTCAGTTTGGGATTTGAGAGACAGCTTTGGTTAATAGTGTCATGCCCTTGCCAACCTGCAGTTGTATAGCGTGCCCAAAGCCTTCAGTACACTGGATAGGAGCAGCATTAGCAAGACCTTTGTCCTGTGTCAGGGTGGAGGATGGCTGTTGTGGATGAATGCATTTAGGTAAAGAAAAAGTTTCTGTGAATGCAGCTGCTATCCTTCCTCTTCTCCATTGCACAAAATTCTCCTAGATACTCATCTGGACTCCCGATAAACACTAGCAGCTTTCAAGCATTCAGGTAGGCAACAAAGCAGAGCCTTAAAAAATGCATAACAGCCCAACATCACTGCAGCAGCTTAGTCTCCAAAAGCATCATTTTTAAGCTCAAATTTAAGTCACTCCCATATGTGCTATCAAAATATAGAAACTTTGGAAAGTGAAACAGATATGCACTGAAAGAAATCTTATGTGGACTGCAGTCTGCAGTCTTTGTTCAGGCAAAATTCCTACCAAAGTCAGCTGCAGGTTTTTTTTCTTTCTGATAGGCAGGCACAAGCCCCTTCGTCACTCTAAGCGGGGTCACTATAAGAAAAATTATCAGTTAGTACTGATGTATTTATTGAGTAACTGCATTCAGATAAGGGGAGTGCAGTACACTTCTGTATAGCTATCTCAGGCTGATGTCTGAACCATAATGAAGACAATATATTATATAATATCTGTGTTAATTTTATAAGTAAGATGGCTGAAACTGAGCATTGATTGTGTGCAAAAATTAAAAACTTGCTAAGATTTTCACCACCATTCTTTAGCTATGACATTTGCAAGAAAAAACGTAAGTGCAGAAGCTTCCGTTTGCTCCTAGTGATCATATTAAATTGCAAATACCAACACAAAGGGAAAAAAAGAGGACAAGATTTCCTCTGTAAAATTAATATAGGTCTAAAGAACTGTAAATATCAGTCTCAATATATGCACTACAGAGTATAGGTAAGGTTATTTCCCCTATCACCATTTGTTCTATGCAGCTGTGTAGAGATTATTAATATTAAAGAAATTAATTCTCCACACCAAATCCACAAGTTCAAGAAAATATTTTCTTCTTTTCATTTTAAAATACTGAATCTGTTTGTACTACCTTCTTTAGGATTGTTCTAGCTCATAATAATTTCACTATGATTTTGTTTGTAAATTACTTCTGATTCATTAGGGATTTTTTTATCCTTTTTGTATGCAGTATTCAGTAAACCAAAAATATCTGTACTCTTTCCCCTGCCAGTACAAGCATTGCAGTATGATCATCTTCTTCTACCTCCCTATTTTTCTCTAGGAGAAAGGGGGGGATGTGCAGAATAACAGATATTTCAGACTAACCACCTATTTTCTGTCAGACAAAATATAGTCATATCCCTCAAAACAAACATAACCTCAACTTATACCAGAGAAAGTAAGTGAGCAAAAAATAAGTATGAAATATACCACAATCATTCAATAAAAAGAACTACAAGATTAAGGGAGTCATGAATTAGCACAATCTCAAGAGATCATGCTCATAATATCTGACATGTTTTGACACGTATGGAAAGGGTAAGTGAGTTTTAAAGATGAAGAAGAAAGGAACATTTTACAGAGCTGTTGCCTAATTAGGGCCATATTCTTCAAGCTGCTGTGCACCTCCAGCAGCCCCTGCAGCCTCGCCAGTGAGCGGAGTCACAGCTGGGCTGCACCCCACGCGAGAGGTGAGGCAGCCTCCAGCACCCGCCCTGGTTGGCAGCTGGTAAAGCAGAAGATGAGGGCTCCACCAAAGCTGAGGCAGCACAGGCAGGTGCAAGGCTGCGAGGCTGGGGCCACAGTAGAGGTGGATGTGTCACACATGGTCAGCGCACCCTTTTCTCAAAGGGTAACCCCAATTCACCCTCTGCACTCCCTCTTGCTGGCTAGTACCTCGGCTGTTCATTTCTTCTTGCTTTGATGCAGTAAAAAGTATGACTGTCTGGGGAAAAAAAACCCATACACCTTTTTTAGCAGCTGAGTGCATGAAATTCAGTTCACATCTGAGCCTTTGGAAAAAGGGAGCATGGGGGGGTGCAAGCTCATATCTCACACACTAACACTCATTCTTCTGCTGCCTCGCATCTCATACATGTGGCAGAAAAGGACCTACTACATGAATTTCAGACTTAGCTTTTCCAAATGAGACAAAAATGGCTTTCTTCTTCTTCAGTCCTTGTTTCTATCTTAATTGAGACCAAAATTGTTTTCTGTAGAGGCTTTTATTCCCATCTCAGGAGGATTTATACTGAACAGGAATTCCCCTAATTTTCAAACTGATTGCTTACTGTTACTCAAACATTACAGGTCAAGAGCCCAAGAAACAGAGATAATATTTTGGCAATATCATTATTCTCTGCTCTAATTTTCTAATTAGTCAATGTACTTGTCCCCTTTCTTTTCCTTTTATTTTTTCCCTTCTTTTTAAACTACCACAGTTTGGATGTTCACGGACTGATTGGGAGAAGGCCATTGACCTTTTACTGCAGTCTTGTTTCTGCTCACAAGGAATCCTGCCCATGTCAAAAAAAAATCCTGTAGCATTTATGGCAAGGGCCTTCTCCACTGATGATAAAAGATGAACCAGGGAAGTTTTACACTCATCTTTAATCTGACTACACAGTTTTCAGATTAGGCCCTAGCTCGTCATTCAGAGTTATCCACAGTATAAGGTTGGGAGGTCTGACATGAGGGGTTAGGGGATGATTTAGTGTATGAATTTTCCCTTTTGATATGTTTCTTCATGTTTCTGAGTCTAGAGAGCCCCTTTGCATAAATCTTAGTTGATACTGCCTAGAAAGGTAAGTTTACAATATCGTCCCTTCTGCTGGTGTTATTCTGTAAAACTGCATCCCATTTCAGTGACTGCTAGGTGCTGTGTCTCTGTGTTATGGTTTACAGCATTTTATGCATTACTCCCTGGGCTCAGAGCCAGGGAGAAGAGAGAGTTTGGAAAGCAAAAGCAGAAAGGGAAGTGAGTCTTAGATTTGCTATGAGGCAGAAATCAAGGGCAAGTCTAGAAGCTCTTGACAGAAAATGAGACAAGAAAAAGTAAAGTGGTGGCAGAGGGGCACAAATAAAAAACAGATCCACTTCTGAGAACTTGAATATACTGCAGGTGAAATCCAATATTTAGCTGAAATGCTTTGCTTCCCTAAAAGAACTGTAAAAAAGTAACACGGAGATCTGCATGCAAATCCTAGACTTGTAGATTAATTCAGGTTGGAAGTGACCTTGGGAGGTCATCTACTCCGACCTCCTGCTCAAAGCACGATCAGAGCTGAATCCGTTCCTACTATGCATTTGTGAACAGGCATGTAATGATTACTATATCCTCAACCAAGTGTCCTGGACTAAGAAAAAAAAAAAAAAAAAAGGGTGTCACCTCCTAAAATAGCTTGACATCTGAAAGGTAAAGAATGTATCCAGCAGTAAATAACGTAAGCATTCATTACACTATCACTTCAAAGCACAGATTTCACGTGTTAGCGGCAGCCTTGTTACAGTTTTGCCTTATCTGCATTAGCACTAAATCTCAAGAAACACTCAGTAAAATGAACTACAGTAATGCTTCAGTAGTAGGGGTATCAGAGGAAACCTGAAGAAGGATGTGAAGAAAAGGTCTTTAGAGTCTTCCTAAATTTTCTATATAGGACTGTAAAACATACTATAGCAAGAAATAAGATCCCCATAGAGTTCATGTAAATGAGAGCTCTAAATATGTGTGCTAGGTACCAGAGGATTTGTTCATTATTAAACTTGTATTGTGTTTACCTGTGTAGTGCAAGATTGAGGAATACTTAATTGCATACTATGTCCTTGCCCTCTGACCTTCCTGTTAATTACATTTTGCTATAGTAAGAATTAGATGCACCATTTTCTCTTATTTCCCTAGGATGGAGACAGTTATTAATTCCTAATAAGCTTGCTTTTTCCATCTGCAGAAGGCTATATTTTCTTTTCATTGCATGCACAGTACTCCCAGAAGCTTTTAATTTGCATATATTGAAGATCACTTCACACATTTAACACTTCCAAAGTAAACTTGCTTAGAGCCACCATGTGGCTGTGCTCTGAGGTTTAATCTCCTCCCGGTCTGTAATCATAACACCCACAGAAATTATCAAAATGAGAAGGAGATGGGGGTGTGTGTATATATACATATACACTGACATATATATTGTGAGTGTGCACAAGGAGCATGGCTGCCTGGTAGCTTCACCCAGGATTCATTTTTGAAAGTGTTAAATGTAAAGACTGATCTTCAACATACTTCCCACTCTCTCTTCTATGGAGATGTTATTGCCATGTTGTATGGCTTAGTTTCCAACAAAGATGAGATTCTTCCCTGAATCAGTGAAGATTTTTTTTAAATCTTTGAGAATGTTCCTTTTATTTCATATGGGATATTAACTGAAATTATATTCTACTCCCATCCTCACCTACTAGCTTAATAGTCATCACATTGCACAAATTATTTTTAATACCTTGAAAAATTCATTAAGTGAACAAAAGATCCTGACATAAGTCATAAGATTTTTTTTCCTCAAATGTGAAGTTAATAAAAAGGGACTCTAGAATATTAAGGTCTACTTTTTAAGCCACCTTTCTTTCCATTTTAAAGAAGGGGCTTTCTGCTTATTTCCAGCAAATTTAGACACTAAGCTTTGACCAAAGATAATCATTAAACCAGAGGATTTTAGCATGCATGAACCTTCCAGCAAAAAAAGGAGATTTTCAGAACAAGGCTTGTTTTCTTTGTTAAGAGACTGAGCACAGAAGACAGCAGTTAAGCCTCTTCTCAGATTTCAAGCAGGGCAAAAATTGCCATTTATAAGAGGACTACTGTCCTCGGAAAAGTCTCTGTCACATAGGCAAATAAGACTGGATGGAGAGGGAGAGAGACAGTATAGTCTATGCGGTGACAGTGGAAGCATCATGCCCTGCTGGAGCATGTAGAAGTGCTGGAAGGGCTGAAAATAAGTTGATGTCACAAGCACAGCTCAATTTTCCTGGACAGTCAAGCATGAAGAACGTATCCTGTCTTCCTCAAAGTTCATGGCAGTTCTCCAGTGCTGAGGTTTTCAGCTGGGGTTATGTCCATATGTGTTCCATTGCCTCACCCCAATGAACCAGAATTATTATCAGTCTCTCCTGTTGACAAGAAAATACTTTTTGACTTTTGTTTCAAATTCTCTCACTGTCCAACTCCAATGAGATTTGGAATTTAAAGGAATTGATCCAGTGAAAACCTGCAATAACATAGATTTGGGGTGAGGGACAATTTCTGTTTTGTAGTTATCATTGAGAACAAAGCAGCAGAGAAATGAACAGATCCATTTATTCTCCCACAAACACATTTTCTCCAAGCCTTTCCCAGCACAGAAAGCCATTTTAACATAGTTTCCCACTCCCTAGTCAGTGGCACTGCTCGCACTGAAGAGGGTTTATGGTCAGAGATGGATCATCACACTGTGAAGGTTCACGGATCATCACACTGTGCAGGTTCACACAGCCAGCAGGAGGTCAGCTGATACCCAGGATTATTTTCTCCAACAGGAAACAACCAGAGCAATCAGGTTGTGCTCTGACACGGCATACCAGTGCAACCTTGGAGAAAGCTTTGTGAAAAGTAGCTAAGCGAAGCGAAAGACCAGGGAGAAGCCTCACTAGGGTCCCCCATGCACATGATGCCCCTTGGCTCTGAAGCTGCATTTTCACTCAGATCCAGCCAGACCCACACTGAAGGGATGCTGCCTCCCTGGCCAGATATCAACCAGACCTGGGGGTGGCTGGGCTGCATTTGACCCTGTCACCATCCCCTGCGCAGCACAGCTCACCTTGCTGGAGGATGCAGGACAGGGCTGGTCAGGGAGGGAGGGCACCACCACATCACCCCCAGGGTCCCACTAGCGGTGTGTCTGGCCTGGCCACAGCTCTGTGCACTGATCAAACCTATGCTAATTCAAAGCCATTTGAGAAATTACTGACATCAGGAATTTAGTCCAGGTCAAAGCTTGACAAACTTGCAATAGCAAAAGAAAAAAGTTTACCTTCTTTAGAAAAAGCTGTTTCCCTTTACAGTTAAATCTGGTTTTGCATATAGTGTAAATATCTAAACATGCATATGCCTATTTACAAGGTGTTTATTTTCTACTTAGTAGAGATTTTCAAAGATTACTACAATTGGTCAGAAATCAACAGCATTCTTCACAGATGGACATAAGTCATTATGTCATATCTTCTAATTACTTTTGATGCTATTTTTCTCAAGTTGCTTTAGATTTATCTAGTCTACTTGACTGATGTGTAAAATTATCCCTTCCAAGAAGTCATGGGCAACAGCAACAGAAAACTGCTCATCTTTCCCAAAACAATGCACTCTCAGTACATGCTTGACTTAAAGTCTAGTGGGATTGAACATATGTTTAAGTGCTGTTTTATGTGAACTGGCACCCTTGGTAGCTCTCAAATTTTCATGGGCATGTACTTGTCTGGCTGTGTAGAGCAGAAGTGGTGGAAAGACTAAATAAACCCAAAACATCTGAAACTTCTTTTCCTTTGCAACATTTAGTTGCAACAAAAACCCCTTCACTTAGGTGTAACCAAGTCTTTCATAACTAGTTGGCTGATTCTGACACTGCCATGAAAATCCTTCTACAACTCATTTTAGTAAAGGACCATTCATATTTGAGGTATTTATCCAACTTTGCTAAATGCCCTATCTTACCATTAACCAAAACAGTTTGTAACATGACAACATCCCAGACACACACTAGAGGTAAGGCAACACATAATGCATTGCAAGACCCTATAGAAGAGTTAATGGCTGTTTCCAAGAGGCAGCAAAAATAGCAAGTGTTGGCAATGAAAAGTTTTTCGATGTATAGGAAGAAGTGACTTAAAATATAGCAACCTCCCCAGGGTTTCTACAAAGCTTAATGAGCAAAATAATGTACTTCAATAAAGAATGATAGTTTTTCTTAGTTGACAACTGTATTCCAGAAATTTTCAAAGCATGTATAGTTTTCCGTTTAAATCTATGTGTTGACAATAAATAAACAAAAAAATATTCTACAAAGTTTTTTTAAATATATGATGAATGTACAAGGATTTTAAAGCTTACTTGACTGTTGTATGTATATATCACATTGTAGAGGAGCATCTAGCAACCTAATGTGATAGGATATTGAAAATTAATTAAATCCTTGGCCTTTCTACTATGACTTCCAATTACTGTCTAATGTAATGATCATATCCTGATATGTGACTGAAGGAATTCACTATTGTTTTCCAGTAAAACAAATTCCTGCATAGTTAATCAAAACAGGTACACTAGAAACAGTCCACAATGATCTCTGAAAGCTTAGATTCAAGAAATTTCCAATAATCTGTGACATTTCATCATGTAAAATTACGCTGAAGCTACCAGTTCAAATAGGCAAAAGGATAACACAAAGTTTGGTATTTGGTAGAGCAGCATAGCAATTAATGAACACACCACTACCATTATCTAAGCTCTCCAGACTTTTTGTTTTGGTTTGGGGGTGTTCTTTTGGTTTTTTAATTAATTCATGGGTGGCATAATATATTTCGCAGCTGGACGCCTCAGCACCAGGTTAAGAATTGCACAATGTAACCAAAATTGTGTCTACCTTTGGCATTTACTGCACACAGTCTTAAATCCGAACAGCGTTATTAAAGATAAAAAGCAAAACAAATGGTCTTTTAAAGCCAGATAAGCTAAATTATTACAAATTATATATCTCTCAGTTTAAAATCATTAATAGCTCTCAGAGTAAGAGATTAAAAGACAAAAATAACCTAAGGAGAAAGGATTTACAGTGGAGAGATGAATTATTTGTGCTCAGAGCAAGGCAGGATTAGATCTGAAGCACAAGACACAATGCATTGGCAGTGATGATGATGATCAGGAATGTTAACTAGTACAGCTCTGCCATAAACCAGTCACAACTGTGTGAAGAATCACAAAAACCAATTTGGATACAATACCTTGGATATAATATCTGAAAACTTTGCCTATTTTGTGTTCTCTGAACAAAAGGAATGGTTAATTATGAGCTTTCAGATATTGCTTTCACTATACCTGTAGTATGTAAAGCAGTGAATTTCAACAGCAATTTAAAACTAAAGCATGTATATTTATAAGCAACCTTTACTTTATATTTGTGAAGGAAATACCGAATAAAAGGTAGTGATACTACTGGGGTTGGATGATTTCTTAGCCATCAGCAGGGAAGCTGCAAAATAATTTTAACTGAACTGAGCACTCACGGGTAAATTCAGCTTTCAGTTACCCATGTGTAATGCCAGTGATTTGCATTCAAGAAACTGTGGGTAGAATTTGGCCTCAAGGAAGTAGCTTGTGTTAGTGCCATAACCTTTGTTTTACAGGGAGTACAACATTTGGCCCAGAGGAGAAATATACCTCTTGTAAACCAGGTAAGCAAATGGGCACAAACCTGCTCAAGTCATCACCAGCATAAATCAGAAATAATATCATTTCCATTTAAAAGGAAACTAACAATGTATGAAACGGAAATCTGCACATTTGTTCTGATTCTGGTCTTAGAGAAGGATTTCAGATTGCACTCCTTGGATGGATGACACAGGTCATGTCTTCTTCATTCAAATTAATTTGTAATTTACCTATTAGATGTTGATGGTTGAAATCTAAAGAATTTATTGATAGATTTCTTTAGACATTAAATTCTCCAGTAAGCTGCTTCACTCACACATGGCTACAGCAATACTGCTCCATGCTAATATCATCAATATCTCTGCCTTGGTTAAAAATCTGAGTGTGGTGCCAGAACTTGTTGCCTCCCTGATTTTTTAGCTCTCTTGATGAAAGACAAAAAGTTGTATGTGCTTCCAGAATAGTATACCTGCATACCTGTTTGGAAAGTATACCTTCTGAGTGGAGGACCTTGGTCCTGGTGCAGCCCACACCATAGCGTGGTACCTTGTGTCCTCATTAGCACTTGGAGCCCTTCACAGTCCCTCCACCTTCATTTCAACAAAAGGGAAAACATTCTATATGCACTAGTGGTATGTGCATGGTAGTGCATAACATCCAGATGTGGCTTTCAATGAAGTTTCATATTTAAAAAGAACTTGCACACTAAACTGCTATAGTAAACCACAAATCAAACTTTTGCTTGATTAGAATAAGATTTCCATATAACTATCATCAGCCTACCACTAATGTCCTTGCCTAAAAATTATTTAAATGTGACACTGTCAAATAGAAAAATCTTGGGAAGTAGATAATCATAGCCTTAAGATTAATGTATTAAATTATCATTGCTAAAGATGTGTTTACAAATACATTTTAAAATTCTATTTTAGTGCAAGATTGCTTACATTTCTGGTAGTGTCTATGCTTTCACCGTTATTATTCTGTTCTGCATTTTCATAGGTTCAGTGGGTCATTTGCAGTCCAACTTATGCCCGCTGCATAACACTATGGTAATAAAAGACTTAAGAACAAGGCTGAAGAAGCTCAGTGTACTCTTCGCCCCTGCCCATAGCCAACTGGCAGAATAACTTGCTGGTCAGAGGACAGGCAAGCCACATTAAATCTATTGTGGTTTTTTATTGCTAGTTCTGCCAGAAGGCACTGTATGAAGATGACATCCTCTGCCTTATCTAAGTGAAGCTCCATTAGGAATGAGTAACAGAAATATCCCTGTGGGCACACTTCCCCTTGCTAGCATGCTGTCTAAAATTCCAACTCAAAATTTAGCTGGTATCACTGTGTTTACCACATGTTAACTACAAGTGAAAAGCATATCTAATTATGCTAGCACTTTCTCCTTATTTCCTCTGGTTAAATTACCTGTAAAAAGAAGTTAAAAAATCATTTCCTAATCATTCTCTAGTTTTTCTCTAACATTGCTAATCTGTGCAAGCACATGACTTAACTGTCACAAGGATTTTATGTAAGTTTAAATGCTGCTGTGCATATTTACCTTCTTTCCCAGCTCCTACCTGATTTACAGGTAAGACTTTAGGTACTAACACAAGGAATGAGATGGTAACCCTTTGTAAACGCAGAGAGGAGCGTAAATGTTCCAAAGAGGTGTTAATATTCAGATCAGTTTGAAAACAGTGAAAATACTCTACAGATACTTTTTGTTTTAGAAAATCTTTGGGCAGCAAACAAATGGACATTCTGTCTGAATAGAGTTGAGCAGCCATAATAATAGAAAAAAAAAAATCAGAAACTTTGATTTTATTGGTATCTCTGGACTCACTACTGCATTACAAAAAATAACAATACTTCAGTCCTACTACTATCATGCTAGAGAAATAACAATAGGGTTTTTTCAAGTTACTCTAAAAAAGACCCCAAACTGACTCTGTTACAATAGCTTTAATACTTGTATCAATATGTTCATGAATGACTGAACTTAGGGTAAACAGAAATGAAGTCTGCATTTCAAATTCAAAAGCAAAACTCACAAAACAAGTTTTGCATAAAATTTCAGCCTTAGAGGCTAAGTAGATGCATATTCTCCTGCTAAGTTTCATTCCCAAGCCAAGGGCATATCTTGCTTTCAAACTTAAAGTACAAATAAAATATGTTTGAATGAATTCAAATCATAACCATGCAGTCCCTGAGAACTGAGGAAGCATCAGTTTGTCTTGCTTAGTCTATTCCATTTGAAGGAGATGCATCATCTGTGAAGAGGCCATCTAGGCCCATCTAGTTCATTGTTCAAGATCACAAGTGTCTTTCCATTTTCACTAAGTTACACAGTTTCTCACACATGCCATGTAACACATTTCTGTGAAAGAAAAATCTACCATCAAGAATCCTGTCCTACTGAAATGGTCATCTGTCCTCCACTGACAAGTCATCTTTGTGTTTGCAGAGGAGTATAATTTAGTAGGTTTTTCTCATTTGTAACTAATGCAATTCCATGTGCTTCACCACAAAGACTGGAAAACGCAGTTTCAGCTGATGAGGGGGCTCCAGCTTGCCAGGCTGACTGATTCAGTCAGCACACAGCACTGATCCTTGGGCAGTCACGTGTAAGTTTGGATAAAGAAATTGAATCTTCATGTGCAAGGAGGCAAAAGCATGCACCCACTTTTTCCAAAGCACAGTGAGCTAACTATTTACTGCCCAGCTCCTGCCTTGAGAGCCCAGCCTGGGGAGCGTCTCCAACTGGGGGGCAACCTGGGTAGCTGCTGCCTATGATAGCACTGATGGGACACATTTTCCCTTGGCAGCTTCCTTGCTTAGCAAGGCAGATTAGCCCAAACTGAGCTCTGAAAGGTTGCAGGTACTGGATCTGGCTAACTTAAAGCTGGTGGGGGCACTTTTGTCTTGCAACCCACTCACTTGGCACCTGCAGAGCAGAAGTTCTCTGAAGACGACTGTGTTTTTCAGAATGGCTGTTATTTTTCTATTCTGGTCATTGATACTTAAGTGATAATTAAGCATGAGACAAATCACTTCAAGACCAAAAAAGAAAGCTGTATATCACTTTTATCCAATACAATAAATACAATTAAAAGGAACTATTGCTGTCTCTTTTAGTTTTCCCTCATATATATCAGCTGTCATTCCTTGAGCTTTAAAGTGCTTGAATAATAAACCTGCACAGAATTGAATTACTTCAGTAGCAAGTTGATTAGTTCCCACATCCAATAAAATGTCTGCGGTATCTCATATATTTGGCATTTAATGTTGTAATTAATAAGTCTTGATCATGTGCCTCTTACAGCCACAGGTCAGTGACAACAGTGACATTCCCTTTCTCAGCAGGAAATTGAGCCTCCAAGACATTTTCCTAAGATACTTTCAATTATGATAAATTGTCAGATTTGCTTCAGTCATTTTGAAAACCACTTCAAGTATATCTTCCCAGGTAAAAGAAGTACAAAGATATAAAGCAGGTTTTTTCTTTCCCTTTGTGCAAATCACATTTTGGGGAGTATTTCAAATTTTTTTAGGGTCATTATAGATTCCCAAGTGAAAGGCATGCTTTGAAAAGAACTGATCTCAAGTACATATCCTTCCAACTTAATCTAGTATTTCCAATAGAGGGCCAGATACCAAATTGCTTTAAATCTGTGTAGCTCCATTGATTTCAGTGGGTACATGTTCAATTTATTCCACACAGGGATTTGTCCCTTTAATTTAAAATGCTTAAAAGGCAATGCTGCAAAAGCATTTATACTCCTTTTCTTTTTAATGATGTATGCAGGAGGGCTTTTTTTTTTTTTCACCTTAGTTTATTAAATATCAGGATCTTATTTGCTCCATTTTTTCATAGTCATGTTGACAGTATTCAGGGCTGATGAAAACACTAGTGGACATAAAAGTGTGGAACAGGTAGAGGAATTTTTATGAGTTATCACCTAAAACATGTGAGATCTAGTCCAGACAAAAGATTGGGAAAAAAAAGAAAGCAAAAAGTAGCAATGCCATGAAACCAACATTACTATAGCTACTTCTTTGGCACCTGCAATAAAGGTACATTGCTTTTTCCTATTTGCAAGGTTACCAAGGTCACCTTGTTTACATAAATGCAGTTTTAAAATATGATATGCTCCTGCATATAAAAAAACTTAAATACTGAATGTAAACTAAGGTTATTAATTTCTAATTGCTAGTAAGAGTGGAAGGTTGAAATAAAAAGGGGGAGAAAGTTTGCACCTAAATCCTCTGATGCAATATGACAAAGGGAGAGGCAGAGGAGGAAATAAAGAATCCTTAATATTTCCTTCCCTTGTCTTGAACTTTGTTCATTTACACTCTCTGATGAAAAAATGTTTCCTCTGAATTGAAGACAAATGATTGACAATTCTCTAATTATCAACCTGGCTGCACATACTCAACATTTACAGCCCCACCTTGCTGTTCACGTATGTAATGCTGGTAACCTGACACTCACACACCATGGCTTAGACTCCAAGATATTATTTCATTTTAAGAAGTAACATAGTTTGGGTCTTCTTCATTTCTGCCCTAGTTTTTCTTTTAGTCTTCAGGGAGTGACTTTTTCATGGTTTTCTTTCTTTACAACCACAAGAGCTAGAAACTTATTTCAGTTAAAGCTGAAATTTTTATACAGTCATGTGTCTGCAAGAGCTGTGATGTTAAGAGAAAAATAAAATGAAATTTCATGAGACCTGCCGTTCTGCAATAAACAGTAAGAACTTATAAGACAGTAAGATTCAACATAAAATAGTCATACTTTCCTCAAAAAGAAGAATTCCTCAAGCTTCAGGAAGCAGGTTATTAGTCTTCTAAGTTTTACAGACTAAAACCTTATGATAGAGAGCTTACTGCTTTGCCCAAAATCATAGGGTCAATAAAAAAAAAAAAAAACTTAGAACTAAAGGTCTTCAGGTTTATCACCTGCTGACTGGGAGTGAAAATGCTGTCTCTAGCTCTCAGCCTCTTGCTTTAGACATGGAGTCAATATCCCCTGAGGAAATAATATCTGTTACTTGTTTTAGGAGGCAACCATAGGTGCCAGAGATACCAAGCACTGAGACATGGCAAGTGAGGAAATCTAAAGCTTTGTAGCAGACTGGGTTATTGCACCCCAGCACAGTTTTGAAGCACCTTCACTCACCTGTCTTATGTCAACATCATGGAGCAGGGTGAGGTGTGAAAATGTTTCAGTTAGCACGTGCTGATGCCAGTAATGTCAAATGGCACAAGCCAAGGCTGAACATACCAGCTCAGGTTCAACTGCAATTGATTATTGCCCCAGGCAGTGTGCCTAAGTGAAAAAACTACTCTGCTTCTGGATGGTAGATGGGAGATACAGTCACCCCCATCTCTGCTGACTTTGGACTTAGCTTGTGCAGAGCCACTTCTGACAGTACAGGTATGTCCTCAGTCTTGTACCTCAAAGGACACTAACGTTTAACACACAGAAGCACATGTATTGCAACTAGGGTTCGTGCATTTTTGAAGGCAGTAAAAACTTATTTTAGACCAAAGAGTATCACCAATTTCCTCGTGCTTAGTGCTTACAAACCAGACACAAATTTTTGTATCTTTTGATGGTCTCAGACCCTTCTCTATATTTAAAATATGACACAATGAAGTTTGTTTTGACATTGTTCTCTAGTGAAAAAATTTACTGGTTACAAGAGTGTTTGAGATGACCTCCCACCTCCTCCAGATTCTGCAGTATATCTACCATTGCTCCAGAGAAGTAGTCACTGTACTTTATAAATGTGAACCGTAATACATTTAGCAAATTAAAAGAAAAAGTAAATAAGCTACTGAAACGCTTTCATTATATTTGTATTACATATAAGTAAGAAATATTCAGAAAATTTGTAGGAGACAAATCAAATATCTCCTTGGAAACAACCACTAAAGAATATGGACACCAACATTAAACAATTCTAAAGAACTTAAACAACAAGAATATTTAGAAGGACAATTGCTAAAATGATTAAAAAGGAAATAAGAATATCATAGACTGGATAAAACATAGGGCATAAAGAGATGGAAGGCAAATGAAGGAAAGAGAACAATAGCACAGAAAACGTTCACTATAATAGCAGAAAAACATGAAGAAGCAGCAGTGAAATCTTCTTTTCCACCCTGATTCTTGTAGGTAAACAATCTGACTGTGATGCTAAGATCCCACAATTCTGATCTGCACACAAAGGTGTAATTAAAGGAATTCCTATCCTTTGGCTTTATAATGTGCTGCTTTCTAATTTGTGTGATTCTTCTTAAATTAATATGATAATCCAAATTTTCTAGTATCTCCTGTTTCTAATATACAGAATAATTTTCATGTAACTAAGAAGGTCTCCATCAGGGTGCTGAAGGAGCTGGCTGGGGTGCTCGCCAAGCCGCTTTCCATCATTTACCAGCAGTCCTGGCTGACTGGAGAGGTCCCGACAGATTGGAAATTGGCCAATGTGACGCCCATATATAAGAAGGGTCGGAAGGATGATCCAGGAAATTACAGGCCTGTCAGCTTGACATCGGTGCCCAGGAAACTGATGGAGCAGCTCATCCTGAGTACCATCACACAACACATGCGGGACAACCAGATGATCAGGACCAGACAGCATGGGTTTATGAAAGGCAGGTCCTGCTTGACAAACCTGATCTCCTTCTACGACAGGGTGACCTGCTTATTGGATGAGGGAAAGGCTGTGGATGTTGTCTACCTTGACTTTAGTAAGGCCTTTGACACCATTTCCCAAAGCATTCTCCTGGCAAAACTGGCTGCTTGAGGCTTGGATGGGCACACACTTTACTGGGTAAAAAACTGGCTGGATGGCCGGGCCCAAAGAATTGTGGTGAATGAAGTTAAATCCAGTTGGCGGCCGGTCACGAGTGGTGTCCCCCAGGGCTCGGTTTTGGGGCCACTCCTGTTTAACATCTTTATTGATGATCTAGACGAGGGGATCGAGTGCACCCTCAGTAAGTTTGCAGGTGACACCAAGTTGGGTGGGAGTGTTGATCTGCTCGAGGGTAGGGAGGCTCTGCAGAGAGACCTGGACAGGCTGGAGCGATGGGCTGAGGCCAACTGTAGGAGTTTCAATACGGCCAAATGCCGGGTGCTGCACTTGGGCCACAACAACCCCCAGCAGTGCTACAGGCTTGGGGAGGAGCGGCTGGAGAGCTGCCAGTCAGAGAGGGACCTGGGGGTGTTGACTGACAGCCGGCTGAACAGGAGCCAGCAGTGTGCCCAGGTGGCCAAGAAGGCCAATGGCATCCTGGCTTGCATCAGAAATAGTGTGGCCAGCAGGGACAGGGAAGGGATCTTACCCCTGTACTCGGCACTGATGAGGCCGCACCTCGATGACTGTGTTCAGTTTTGGGCCCCTCACTACAAAAAGGACATTGAATTACTCGAGCGTGTCCAGAGAAGGGCAACGAAGCTGGTGCAGGGTCTGGAGCACATGTCGTACGAGGAGCGGCTGAGGGAACTGGGGTTGTTTAGTCTGGAGAAGAGGAGGCTGAGGGGAGACCTCATCGCCCTCTACAGCTACCTGAAAGCAAGTTGCAGAGAGCTGGGAATGAGTCTCTTTAACCACGTAATAAGTGATAGGACAAGAGGGAATGGCCTCAAATTGCACCAGGGAAGGTTTAGACTAGATATTAGGAAGCATTTCTTTACAGAACGGATTGTTAGGCATTGGAATGGGCTGCCCAGGGCAGTGGTGGAGTCCCCATCCCTGGAGGTGTTCAAGAGGTGGGTTGACATGGCGCTTGGGGATATGGTGTAGTTGGGAACTGTCAGTGCTAGGTTAATGGTTGGAGTAGATGATCTTCAAGGTCCTTTCCAAATTAGATGATTCTGTGTTTCTGTGATTCTGTTAACTCTCTAAATATATTGGTTATTTGATTTTTTAAAAAAAACCCACCTACAAATGAAATGATTTATTGAAAATGAGGAAAACAGAAAATACACATGGGTTTCTGTTCTATCTAGACCAGAGATCTGGCTGTTGTATCCAGACAAGCTTATCAACTTAAAACTCAAGAGGTTTAAAAGAAATGTGGGAAAGAGCTACTTAAAAATGTGAGCAATCACAATCCTTGCTGGCTGTACACAAGGACTGTCCTTTCTTATATAAAAAGCCATTGCTGATATCATTCAGACACATATACTTCTCACAACAAACTTTGTCTATGCAAAGTCATTTCACACCCGTTTCACCCACAACAGGGATATCTTCATCACATCAATCTTCACTCACTGCTTTGTCATAAAAACCCTGATTCACCCCTATTCATCTCACTTCTCTGACTCACTGACTATCAGGGACTGGGAATTTTACTGCGACAAGCATATTCAATGGAAATCAAAGTGTCTTGCCTAACCCGGATGCTTTATACAGGAAAATCTCTATTATGCCAATGTTTTATGCTCTCTTTTTAAGGTCTCTCTTTGGACACCACTTGATCTGAAACAAAACAGTGATGTCTTTTAAAATCAAACCATGCCTCTTCATTTTGGGCTGGATTCACCACTACTCTGTTTTCCGGAGCTGTCACGGTACTTCACAGAAGCCACACTTTGCTCCTTCCAGAGCTCACCTTTTCCCTGTAGGCACCTTTGTTGAACTACAAGGACGTTTACACACCACAGCATCCCCTCCAATTAACCTGTTAAACACACCATCTGAGTCACAAGACTGCATGCAGTGCTTGATGGAGGATGTAGTTTGAGCCCAAATCTGAGCCAAAGGAGTCAAAGAGCTGAATTTCAGTTTTCATAAGGTGCTGGTCCCACTCAGGCAGGCAGAGGGCAACATCCAGCCTAAAAACTTTTTTGAAAGCTCAAGTTTTTCTAGAATTTTACATTAAAAAAATATTTTATTTTCCTCTCAATCCAGTGAAAAATTAAATGTTGAAATCATAGATTTTTAAACTCTTTCTCACCACTTCGGTTACCATACAACTTTCATGCCCCTACTGTCATTCACAATGCTCCTTAACACACCCATCCTTTTCTGTCCTTTCTGCCCTTCTCAGATCCAGCCATTCACTTCTCCCACTCACCTTCTCACTCTTCCCAAGCAGGGCTTTCTAAGGGTTGAAGCAGCCACAGACAACAACTGCAGCTACACCTTAGCCTGAGTTAGAGCTCTAAGTCAAAAACAGAGTTACAAATTTTAGTCCCAGCCTGCTTAGAGAGAAGGGAAATCTGTTCCCCCCCACCAGATTTGGGAAGATGACTAGAATGAAGGAGCCAGAGTATGAGGCAACCTATTAGAGGTACTCGCGCGGCAGGGAAGCAGATGTCCTATGGGCCGAACCTCAGCATGTTGCAGCACGAAGAGAAACCGGCACAAAGAAGAGGCAGGAAGGATGAAGTAATTGCTGATCTTTACAAGCCCTATGTAAAATACCATTCATAATGGTGATGACAGTCACTTTCTGCACACAGGCACAAAGGGCTTTTTCTTCCATGGCACTCTGACAGTTTAGGCAGGAAGAGAGAGGTGGCTAGTGGAAGTAAATTGTCAGCGATCTGTCACCAAAGAGCAGATTGCTTTTCCCCTCCTGAATTTTCCCTCCTGAGTTAAGATTAGTCTCTATTGAAACCTAGGGTTCTGTTCATCACTGGCCAGCACCCACAGAGATGAAATTTCTTTATCAGATCTCTCTAAATAACTAGTTGAAGCTCAAATCATTCTGACCTTAGGAAGAGGAGGAACAGTTGTTGCCAAATACTAAAGAACAAAGCATGCTGTAAAATAAAGCTCCATAACGAAAAATCATTAAACCTATTTTTCTACATGCAGACTGCTGTAGTACAAATTAAACCCAATGCAATCACAGGGGAATTAAGGCCAATAAAATTATCGTAAATAAATTACTAGTCTTAAAACTACTTCGATTAGTCTATATTTAGCCACATGTACAATAACAGAAATTAATCTGAGAAAAAAGATTCAGTTATACATGAAATGCTGCAGAGTACCAGGAGTTTCTGAAAGGAAGGGAAAGTCTCCTTTGTTTTATTTGACTTTGTTTTGATAATCACTTTGCTGTTTACCCAGGTATAATGTCATCTTCTTTGCAGAATACTAAGATCCATGTGGAAAACAGAAATGTCTGCTAATTATTTTCTTCTAAAAGCAAACAAGAGAATGAAATGTCTTCTATAATTGAATTTGAAAAATGCCAAGAAAGTTTGTTCTCTTTACAGCCAAAGTTAAAACAAATTATTTTGGTGAGGGCTGAAAGAGGGGGTGGGGAGAACCCAAGTTTCCATTTAATTTCCAGGTGCACACACATTTTGTCTTTAGTTGTCAAAAGGCAGCCTTTCCATAACAGGCTACAATAAATAGATGAAAAAAGCAAAGCCTCTGTCACAGGGGCTCTGCCTTTGTTCTGTATTTGTGCAATGCCCAGAACACTGAAGCTCTGGCTTCTAAGCCAGATATAAATAAACATGGAAGGAAGTGAAAGAATAACATGAGAGAAATCAAATAGATGGGTAACTTGAAAGAAGAAATAAAATTGTATTTATGCTGTTTAACCCTTACTTGCCTAGCTCTTTATGCTGCCATAGAAAAAAGCCATTTTATTACAGGTCAGCAATATTTACAATATCCTTCTTTACTGCACTTCAAAGACAGCATCAGTGGAAAATTAAACACATATATATTTATATAGCAATCACACTCCGTAACATAACAACTCTGTTTTTTTCCCCATGGAGCATGGCCCACTGTTAGACAGCAGAGCCCATGAGAGCCCTGAGTTATATAGGTCAACATATTGAACCTCTCTAAGTATTGACAAGGAATCTTGTCATTTGTTATCTCCAGGTAGCATGGCAGTCTTTGGTATCAATTAATAGCCTTCAGAAACCCAAAATATCTACTTGATCTCTAGGACAAGAATGAGAGCAAGGTGCCATCCCACCCACAGGAGAGGTTCCTGCTGGTGGCTGATAAACTGCTGCTCACCAGCCCCAGCCCATTGGCTTCTACAAATACTGTCCCTCACTAACTGGACCCTGTAAAGTTCAGTCAGACCCTTGTAGCATGGCCCAACTGGGATACACTTTTCTCCTGAAAGTTGCTGTTCTTACCCCTTTTAACATAGCAACAACAACCACCCAAAAAAATGTTGGCAATTTTCCTGAACTAGAAGACTCCAATGGCAGCAATAGCATTCTCTTGAAAATGATCCACCATCCATGGAAACAAGACTTAACAAGCTTGTGTAGCTGGCTTCTTTGCAGAGGTAATTCTGTGGCACGTAACAAAATATGGCAATTAGATACAATATTTAGGTACGGATCTGTGCAACCAACCAACTGTGTTGTAGTGAAGGAGGGAAAAAGGTGTTACAAATACACTAACTTCATTTACATTCAACATGGAATATTATGAACTGATATGTAAGACAGAACAGAAGAGGAAATACTGTCCATCCAGAGCAAAGTTTGTCCTACATGGTATGGATACAATGGATAGACATGTAAAAAATATTGTATTTATTGGATTAGTGCTTTTCAGTTGGAGATAGCAGAAAGAATTAACAGGATAGCTGTGGTCATCTGCATATTTTGTATTGCAACATCTTAAGCAGCAGTTTCAGATTTTGCTGTGCTTCAGATGCTTTGCAAAAAAGATAACATGAAAGCATAGGCAAAAGAATGAAAGATGGCTGCATTCAGAGGGGTGTAGAGAAGTTTTTGTGAAAGTATGGCAGGAAAACTTTGCGAAGTAATTGTACCAATATTGTTAAGAAAGAACAGTTATGGAGTACGAATATATTGGTATTGTGGTTTTACAATGTCATGTCCCCTGACCAAGAAATACATTCATTGACAACATGCAGGATAGTGGGAAAAAAGAGACAGTAATATCTCTGATTTCGCCAGATGACTGGAAACCTACAGAAAGGAAAGGTTAAAATGTCAGTGGCATTTTTTCCTGAAGAGGAATCTGGCAGAGGAATTTTTGCTGTTGGTACAATTGCTGATGTGATCTGGAAAAACTGACATGAGTTTCCAATGGAGTTATTCCCAAATCATCCATGTGCAAAGAAAACATCTGTGTTCTGTTTTCACCAGACCACAGTGCTACTAAAGCTGGGCACCAAAGAAAGGAAAAGCTGTAGCATCATCATGTTGCAATGAAGAAAACAAGGCTATTTCAGAAGACAGCAAGCCTGATATTAGTTCATATTATAATCAAAACAAATCAAGCATGGACAATTTGGATCACCTAACCAGGCTTTATACATGCAAGAGGAAAATTTGGTGGTAGGCAGTGGTAATATGATTCTGATGTGTTGTGCTGAATGCCTACATTTGCCATTTAGTATTCAGAGTTCCCAGACTCAAATTCTGCAATGTCCTGTGATTGCTGATTGTTTCTGTAGAAGTAGTCAACAACTTAGCTAAATAAAGGGATGATAATCCAGGAGTTTTCCAAGCTACAGATTGTATTGGATTTCAAGCATTTGGGATGGAAATACCAACCTGCTTGCAGCTGTTGCACTTGTTGAACAGCAGAAATCAACAAAGAATTAACAGTGTTATTTGTAACCACAGAGCAACAACAGAAAAGTGAAGATGTCCACCCAAGTGTCATATTAAAAAAAAAAAAAGTTTATGAAATTTGTCGCAGAAATGTAAAATAGCCTAAAAAGCCTGAATCATGAAACAGTTCAACATGCACAGTTACATAAACACAGCCACAAAATCTGTTATATAGAAAAAAAAAAAAAAAAGACAGATAAAATGTAGGTCTCTGCATTGATCCCGGATTAAAGCAAAGAGAATAAGCCAATTATTTTGGCCCTATGGTTAAAAGGGAGTATACAAAATGAGAATAAAATATACAAGAAAAAGAAATAGAACTAAGGAAAGAAATTAAGATAGATGCATAAGAGATGAGAGAAGACGATGATAAATGAAAGAATGGTCAAATCAAAAACCTGCACACAGATCTCTTAGCTTCGCAAATTTAATGAATGCCTTTGGGTTTTCTGTGTTTACCAAGGAAACAGTACTGAACATCTGAGATGAAAAGACTTCTAATTTGAGCCTGGGAAGTATATTATAGGACTAAATAGTCTGAAGGAAACAGTAGAGGAAGCCAACAAAAATTCACCAAAATACACATGGAGTCCTGATAGGGCCTGCTAAATGGAGCTGGAAGCTTGATCTGATGGCTGCAGCACAAAGGCCTTAATCCACATTTATTGATGCAAGTCTTAAATTCTGAGTGGTGGAGGCTCAGATCATTTGTCTGGCTCTTTTGAAACACACAGTGCCAGGCTGTGGGCCTCTGATCAGTCAGGGAATGGAACTTTTCCTACTAAATCACTAAGCCAATGACCCATCATCATGTCAGGGGCAGGGAGGGACTGGTGCTGATGGAAGGCATGTGTGTTTGGATTAAGAAACCCAGCAATTTCCCCTCAAAATAGATACATTGGCCCAAACGCTCTGGCTAAGTGCAAGTACCATTACATTCTGTCTACCTCAATTTTCCCTGTGGTTTTAATTGAAAGCTATATTGCTTACTGCCTATCCTAAAATGTTGACTAATTCTGCCCTGCCTTGCTGGACAGCTGCTGTGTTACAGCCCAGAGGTAAGTGATGAAGTGATCCCTCTCTACCCCGCACTAGCTGTTTCACTGGGGTACAGAATGTTTTACTTAATGCTTGTAAAGCACTTGGAGATCCTTAAATGAAAGGCATAAGAGCACAAAATACCATCATCATTAGCAACAAGGGCCACTGCAGACCAATGGAAAATATTCCTTTTCCCTGCCCATCTGGGGTTTTGCACACTGCCTAAGCAGTGCTCCCATTCCCTGCCAGCTCAGAGAGCAAGAGATCAAATCTGTGCCTCTGGCATAATAATGCAGAGTGCTAATTACAGAACTACCATAAAACATCTGCTGTAATGCATAACTATAATTCCTTGGCATGCACAAATATGGCACCTAGATGCTCAGAGCATAGCACTGTAAGCAAATCCTAGGAACCAGAGTGTATGTGGTCCTCAAGTGAGTCTCATCCCAGATGAAAGGAGACAGAAGAGCATGGAAAGGCACCAACTCCTTGCACACTCCCTTCATGCAAAGGAGTTGCAGCTGCAGGCTCTGCACTCAGAGAAACACAGGAGCAAAGCCACTGAAGATGCCATCTATCTGCTCCCATAGCAAGGTCAACTACCTAAAAGGGAAGGAGGGCTGTACTAGAGAGCGTACAGATAGGCACCTTCCTGTCACAGCCCAGGGTGACCCAGAATTAATCGTTCACGAGAGACTGTGAAGCTTTGACCTGCCATGGGAGGCCCCAGAGAGATTATGTATGAGAAATAGTCATCTCCAAGACACAATCTCTCCAAGACTTCCCGTGGCCAGGCACAGCTTCCTAGTGCTTCCTTGTTGCCACTGCAGAGCTGGCTATAAATAGGATGTCTTTGCTCCAAGAAAACACCGGCATAGACAAGCAGGACATTAAGAATTAAAATAAAGCTTCTGTTCATACTCACGTGGAAAGGGCTACTTCTCATTTATTCATTGAGTCAGCAGTTACTGACTGAAGGGACCAAGAGTACTCATACACCAAATATTATGCTTTATTGTTTTTAGAATTGGAGGGATGTAGACACTGTCCTTCCAAAATGGCACTCTGTCTTAAAAGACTTGGGATGGCCTATCTAAAAAGTTATCTGACATATCAGGCTTATAAACTGGATTATAAACTCCATCAGGATGGAGTTTCAAGGAAACTCATCAAACATCCCCTCATTCTTAGCTGATGACTTGAAAAAAGTGACACAGAAGGTGCCTGTGCTCTACACCAGGGTCACAGGGAGAATTATCTGCTGGAAACTTCTTGTTAGTGTGAAGTTTCCTTATGCTGCAGCCCTGATGTGTCAGAAAATATGTGCTTCAGTGCCTGCAGGAAATACATGTCCTAGCCTATTACATCTCTCTTTTCATCAAAGAGGAAACACTTGTAGTAATCATTGCTATCATTTTAAAATATTATAACATTTTAAGCATCAACATTAAAGTAAACCTATAATAGGGACCAAACCCAGACTTTGCTTTGCACGGAAGTAAGGGACAAATGAAGCCATTAATTCCACAATAACAATTTATGTGCTAATGTGACTAGCCCTGAAGACAAATCAGGCCAACATGAAAAAAAGAAAAAAAAGCCACCGAATGGCTTTGCAGCAGTTCTGTGAGCAAGTCCTATGCAAATGCAAAAGTGCACTGAGCTGTCCTGCTAATATCTTTACAGTAAAACTGGAAATGTAGACACTTCACTTATTCATGCACAATGGTACTAGAGGAAATATATAAGAAAGACTCTTCAGCCTGAAATGGATAAATGGAGATGAAACACTGCTTTTGATGCAAGGCTAATCAGAGAGATTGGAGGCTTTTGTGCTGAGTTGCTTGAATTTGTTTTGTCTGCGTAGAAGCACCTTCAGAAATGTCAATATAAAAATAAGAAGCTTTCACAATGCCAGAATTCAATATTAAACAAGACTGGCACATACATTCTAATCTCTGTTTTGGCTGTATCTTATTCATCTGAAGTCATCCAACTATAGAAATTCTACCTACAATATCTGAGGAGCATACCAGACATGTGAACAGACCCTTTAGTGCAGTACACTGTCAGTGCATCTAAAAGGGAGGCACTCTGAGGAAGATAGGAAAACTTCAGTAATAAGTAGAAACTATATTTTCAACTCTATGAATAAACTAAAACCAAGCTTTCTGCAGTTGCTACAGAATAGTTTTTATTTTCATTCATGTCTCTGATAAATTTATTTTCACTTAAGAAATGTTATGTTCTATTTCTCTTTGTATGAGGCAAAATAATATTCTTAAACAGTAGACTGTAATCAAAAAATAAATAAATGTGTCTCATCAACACATTTCTATACCATCCAATTCAAAAGTATCTAGAAGAAATTAGACACCATCTTTGTATCAAAAAATAGCCTAACATTAAAGAAAGGACATTGGTAACAAGCATAAACAGAAAATAATAAAACATAAATGTCTTTTTCTGCTGTCCTGAGAGAGAATTACTGGTTCTTCCTGAACACTTCTCAGTTTATTCTGCTGACACAAAGGTCCTTCCCTTTAGTCTTTTAATATTAGATTTTGGGAGATTCAATTGACCACAGTGCTCCATTGCCTAAATCAGTCAGCAACCTAGCATGAAAGAAGTCAAGAGAAAAAAATATTTTAAAAGGTGTTGCTTCCATAAAAGCCAGAGATAGAGAGATTTATTGCTTCTGTCCTCACCACTGACCCGATTCTATCAAAAAGTGGATATGATGGTACATGTGTGTACATGAGAAAAGCAAGCAAGAAATAAGATTTTATCTTAGATAATATATGTAGAAAATGCATTTGGAAATTCTCAGTTGGGACTGTATAGATTCACAGATATCACTATATAACATTGTTTTTTACATTAATCAGTGAAATTCAGTCCATGCTTTCAAATGAAATATAGAGAAGAAAAATAAGAATATCATATAAATGGTTGCATTATAATGAAAGAAAAAAGGAAATAATTGTTTAAAGTATCTCACAGGATCTCTGCTTGGCAATACGATGTCAAACCCTTAAGGCCATAGACCATGCTTTGCTTGAGGCCTTTGGTATTCTTCCAGACACAAGGAATTTATCAAAGCCTGCAGAAACTGCATATGCAGTTTGACATTGCACCCTGTGAGCTGCTGAGTATTAAGGGAGATCAGTACTCCCATTGGCTAAGTCACAAGCTCTTCATTGACTTCATTTTAGAGGAAGCCCCACAAGATTACTAAGGATGGGAATAAAAAAATAACATTAGTATACAAGGGTAACATGAAGCATAGTTTACTAGCAAAGAGTGTAAAAGATAACAACAAATCATCCTAGAAGTACATTAACATGAGTAAGGCTGGAAAAAAAAAAAGTGTTGTCCTCCTCTTCAGAGAGAGAGAGGATGCCCACAAAGTTGAAGTACTGAATGCCTTCTTTGGTGTCAGTCTTCACTAGAACAATGATGCACGATTGTTGTCAGCAGCAAAAGGTTAGAGTAGGGAATAAACAGCTCAGAGAGACTTGTGATTTGTTTTCAGATGCCATGAGCCTGAAAAACTTCATTTTGGGGAATATAAAACTTCTGAAGGTTCTTTCACATTAATGGCTGGTTTTGAGAACCTCTGGGAAATGAGTAAATCTCCAGAGAACTGGAAGAGATAAAATATATCATGTATTTCTGAGACAGAAAAGAGAATTGGTAGAAATTATACATCAGTTGCCTTAACCTAGTACCAAAAAATACCTGTCAGCACAAACAACTTATCAATGAAAGAAGGACATTAATAATTGTGAAGAATGAGTTTTATCAAGTCTATTCAGTATCTTTTTATGGTGGGATAACAGGTCTACTAACCTTAACCCTTCTGTGATAAGGAGACTGGTAAACATCACGCACTGACTCTGCACTGCTTATGAGAAAGTCACAGGCAGCAATGGAGGGAACCAAAGTCTAGATCAACAACACATACAACATTTCCTGGCCTGTCTTCACAGTACTTATCAGGCATTCACTCTCAAAAATCAAAATATGCATCAAGATTAGTCCAATGGTTATGAGTTTTGATTCAATACTTTCATTAGTGGTTTGAGTGATGGAACAGAACTAGACTATTTGTTAAATATAAAGGTGACACCAACCTGAGAGAGTCAGCAAGCACAATAGAAGAGGTCATGATTTAAAATTATCTTGCATATTAGAGGGCCTCTTTTTTTTTTTTTTTTTTTTTTTTTTTTGAGAATGGCATTCCACACAGCCAGCCACAGTTAGGAAAAAAAAAAAAAAAAAAAGTTGCACAAATACAGGGTGGAGAGCAACCTGTGAATCAACAGTGTCATTCTCTGGCAAAAAAAGGTGGACATCGAAGCAGGATTATAGACTACAGCATAAACTGTACTGCTTCTATGTTTCCTAGCTTTCATCCATTTCGCTATAGTAATGGGTTCAGCTTTGGCTATTGCCCACCAAAAACCCAAAAACATGTGGGTTCCTGAGGATCAGAGATCTAAGATACATAACCTACGAGAAAGGCTGGACAAACTGTGGTTGCTAACTGAAAAAGTCTTCAAGTATATTAAAGGTTTTTGCAGAGAGAGAGAAGGCATAATTTATCCTCCATGTCCATGAAGGAAAGAACAAGAAATAACAGGCTGAAACTGCAGCCTGAAAAATCCACTTTCCATCACGAGACTTTTTAAGAACAGGCAAGACAAGTATTTTTCAGGAAATGCAGACAAAGTTTGTCTTGTCATTTTCTGCAGCGTCTTCCCTCAGGGCATCCTGAAATCCCTTTAAACCCCATAATCTATGACTTGAAGTCAGTTCTCTGCCCATTCAAAATATTTACTAAGTCACTAGATTTCCTTTTGCTACCCTGAAAAAATGTGGTGGAAATATTTTTGAAAAGGTTATACTTTTTGGTAACTAGTCTAATTAGTATGATTGCCAGATATGAATAAGACAGTATTTGCTGGAAGCATAACTTGAGTCTATGATCTGTTCGTGATGAGACTTTCCACTTCTACTGTGACATTTCCTAGTTGAGAAAAAACAAACTTCATAAAAAGCAAAAAAAAAAAAAAAGCAACATCTTTCAAACACTGGCCTGAGAATGATTTTTGCTCTTTACAAAGGCAGAAGCATTGGCCCCTTCAACCACCTGTAACCAAATATCTGTTCTCTCTTGCAGAAAATAGTTTATAATCAACAGAATTTGTTATTCTTATTATTATTTAAATAAATTTTCCTGTGTTCCACCCTATGGTAATTACCCCACAGTCTTGAATATTTCACATACTTGCCTAAATTTCATGCATTGTCTAAATGGGAGCATATTTTCTTTTTCTTATCATTTACATTGGAGCAACACCTAACTGTTCACCGTTTTTTTTTTTTTTCTTTAAGTTATTCATATGCAGAAACCTAAGATAGACCCATCCTGAGCACACCACTACTGGCTCTCTAGAGATCTGGTAAACAAACCAAAAATGAAATTTACAAGGAATGGAGAAAAAGAATACACACCATGCCAAATAGTCCACTTTATCACTTGCCACATGTCCTTGTTTAAAATTTTGCATTCACAGCTTCTAAATATTACTACTGCTTTTTATTACTAGCATATTGGTCAGCACCATCTTCTTCCCCAGATATTGTCTCAATACACATTGGTAAATATCTCAGAAAAGTTTATACAAATATTTCTCATGTGAAAGAAGAAAAAACTAAAGAGTTCTGAGAACAGAGTTAGTTCTCTGCACAAGAATGAGGGTCTTTCACCAAGAAGCAAGAAGCAGATACTGTATACACATGCTTTTAAAGAATTCTTGAATTTAAATGTTCCGAACAAATTTCTCACACATAATGCTTTCTTAGAAGGTGAAGAGAATATATAATCAGTAACACCAGCATGAAACTTCTTCCAATTTCCTCTTGCCCCAAATGTTTGTTTTCTCTTTTACCAGTTTATGTATGAATACACACCATTCTTAAAAACGTAGTGTATTTATGTATGTGCAAAGTTTACTTTAAACTATATAATTCTAAAAATCTTCAAAAACACTTGAACAACAAGAAAAAATTCCATTTAATTATAACAAAATATTTTGTTCAACCCAAAAGAAATGTACTGTGATGAAACTGTCAGTTATTTAAAAGCTTTGGTTTAAAGCTGGAACACGTGCAAAAGTACTGAAAAGAAAACTTTATGCACTCTTGATATTTGTAGCTACAAATGTAGTAGATTGTAAATTCAGCAAACCTACCGGTGTCAAGCAACTGTCAGGCAAGTATAGTAGCTGTCTTGAGTCATATGACTCCAGGATGGTGCTGACTATTGGAAGACTTCTTACCCTGAATGTTATTGAAATAGAGGTATTTGGGAAAGAGGCCCTGAAAATGGTGTGCTCTTACACTAAAAAGAGTTTCCACTCCTAGCAGTTAACTGAGCAACTCTTCAGCTGGTCATTCCAGCCAGGGCAAAAGGACCATCAGGGTCCAGAGACTGTGCCTCCTGTCCCTCAAATCCCACAGTGGTACTGCACTGAAGATGTCTCCATCAGAAAGTCAGCTTGGCTTTTCTGATGTTACTGCACCTTTCTTGCTGGAACGCAAGGACATGAAAAATCAGCAGGACAGCAAAGATGCTGACAACTGGACTAGGATGAGATAATGTGAAAATCTGTGAAATCAGTGACTGAGATGTGGTGGAACAATACTGGCAAGTGCCAACAGAAGAATACATTGGCTGAAAGGGTAAGCCTGCTGAAACAGTGGGTGACAGGATTGCCAAGGAGAATTAGATGGCTAGGTCACTGACCAAACAACAGGAAAGTTTCATGGCTATAAGATTACGCATGACTAATGCTGAGATGGGAATGGAATTTGCTCAAGAGGAACAGTGTTAAACTAGCAGTAAATTAGGGAAGACAGCAATGGCACACACCTGTTCAAGTTCCAGGCTCAGAAAATATCAACCAGGAATTTATTACTTGTTTATATAAAAGATGAAACAAATAATAACCCAGAGGTACTCAGATTAAAATCAATTTACAATGAGTTTCTAGTCTCAAGAAACTTTAGACAAGAAGAAAGAGATGAAGATTAATCTGGCTGCTTCAAGAATGTAAAAAGTATTAAACAGAAAAGGGAGATCAAGAAATATCAGACTGCAACTGAAATAGCCTACATCCATCTTTGGTATAAACCACTATTAGTTCTGCCAGTGTCAGCATACACTGGCTATGGTGCTCCATTGACTCTTACTGCCCTATAAAGAGTCCATCAGTCAGGCTCTTCTGTTGGAGTCTTGATGTACGAAAGAAGCAGAGGTTCTGGTTTATCTGCAAAAATTGGGCATATTAGAGGCAGCAAGTATATAAAGAACCTGTACTTGCTTTGAGATAGAGGAAACAAGAGAAAAGCTTTGAGCTGGGGACTGTGCTGGTGCTAGAAGTGGTTTGCTTCATTAACCCCTCAATGATGGAAATGGTGGGTGATAGCAGAAAAAATGTAAGTTGAAACAGCTCAAGGAAAGATGATGAGAAATCAGAGCTAAGATGAAATGTGACAGGGAAGATTTCAGAGAAAGGATAAAACTAGGGAAAGAGAAGATGTAAATAGGAACTGACAGTGAGGAACTGCTTGGGATAGTAAATGAGCTCAGTGGAAAGTAGTGTGGCACTTGCTGGGCTGGAACCGTTGAATTACGGGATTACACCCCCAGAATTTGGCACCACAGCATCCTCTCCCAGCTACCTGAGCAGCTCTAGATTTACTATACTGTACATCTCCCTGTCTTTCCTAGCTTGTCCTTGTAAAAGCATTGAAGTCAACACTGAATGGAAAATTAACCAACCCTCTATCTTCTCGTCTTTTTGTTTCTCATTAAATTAGTGAGAAAATGTAAATGTTATTTTCTCCCTCTCTGTCTCTCTCTTCACCAATTGTTGATATGTCAGGAGCTAACAGCAAGAAGATTTAATTCAGAGCTTTGTGCTCTTTCTTCAGAAGCCAGTGGCCTTCACAGGTGCTAGCAGGAACTATTCAAACTGCAGCACTCTTACTTTCAACTAGTGTTGTGACCCATGTCCTTAGAACACAAAGAAAGAACTTAAAATGAAAGACAACGGGGTGCTTATGAAAGCATTTCTTTCCAGGGTTTAGTAGTATTCTATGCTAAGTTCATACAAGGGCAAAATTTTCCTAGGACAATTTTGTAGCACTCCAACATGGAAACTCTGGAAACACAAACAGAACATTCACAAGGCTGCAGATGGACTTTGCTCCACATTATTCAAGAAAAACCTTGGAGAGCCCTTCTCTTTTTCAAGGTGGTGGGAAGGAGGAGGGACTTTGGCTTACTCAGAGTTCAGTGGGTTTCTTTGTTTCAGATTTTTGTTACTGAGCGTGATTCTAAAACTACTAAAACTGCTCAAACACAGGAAGCAGTGGGGTTTTAGGTCCAGATTTTGAACAGAAAAGATGCAAGGGAGATGCATTTTGTGGAAGACAAAGACTGTGTTCACCTTCTCTTCATCTTGTTTCTCTCTATATTTCATCAAGTCTTTTCTCACAGAAATAAAAAGCATGGACACAACCTGTGTGGTGGTTCTGTTTTACTATATTATTTGGGCAGGAAAAATAAATGGTATGAGACAAGACATTTCATTCAGCAGGTTACCTCCATTTTCACAGAGGTGGGATCATACATTTAAGCATGTCATTTCAGACCAAGCATTCTCACATCCATTTATCGTTTTAAGGAATCTAGGATTTATTTGATGTACTTATTCTCAGCCTCAGGACTGAGGTTTGTACTATGCCCTGACTCTTCCTCCTCCTTCCCCCAACAGTTCACATGGTACAAGATGTTTTAAAACAAAGGTAAAAACCTCATCCTTCCCAAAGCAAAATTCAACTGTTGCAAAAAAGTGCCAGATTTGATTTATTAGAGTGCAGTCTGAGACAACCACAGGATACGGATTTCTACAGCAGCTTGGCTTTTAGCAGATATGGTACTTGGCTCTGCTGTTGTCTTTCTTTCACTGTGCAGAGTGCTTGAAGTAGTGTTGGACAGGCTGTGGCAAATTATACTTTTTGTTTCATGGCTTTTCAGTGTGAAGCAACCCCACTCAGAAACTCAGCAGGAGACTCAATACCCAAAAAGTCCCAGCAAATCTAGCAGATCCAGAGCCATCGCCTCTGTGGGGGCAGAGGGTCCCAGCCCCACCAGGCCAAGGCATGCTGCCTTATGCTGGGACTCATGGTCCCAGGTGAGATGTCTGACTCTTACTTTCATGTCCCAACTCATCACTGTCTTTGCAAAACACTTCCTTGACAAAACACTGCTAAGGAAACCCTGTTTTTGTTAGAACTCGGAGTCTGCTTTGCCCAGCGTAGGGATGCAGTTCTTGGCTCTATTGGGATGCGGAAAAATGTCACCTGGAAGAGGCTAAATCCTCCTGATCCAACTCTCCAGCAAGGAATTTCCCAAGGTGATGGAGCTGAGAAGATCTGGGTGCTGTTCTGCCCTTGCCTATGGTTCCTTCCCTTGCCTAGAAACTATGTGGTCTTTTTCTCTCTTCTATATTTTCCTCTAAATGTACAAAACCTCTCTTCCCTCTGGTTCCTCCCCAGAGCTCTGGAAGGTCTGCTCCTGTGATGAAGCACACATAGTGACATTCTGGTACAATGGAAGTCAACAGCAAAACTCTCAGTGGCTAATTAGAATTGGCATTTAGTTTAACTTTTACTTGACTTTTAGTAGAGAGAAAGTCTTTACTTTTTCAGGGGTGGGGACAGCAGGGAACACAAAATCCCATGTTACAGGTACTTACACTATTTACATATTGTACAGTTTGACAAGGAAACCTTAACTCCTATTTTTTTTCTGTTTGTATTCCCTTCAGATTTGTTTAATCTTTTGTTGGTTTGGGGTTGGTTTTGGTTTTGTCAGGTTTTTTTTGCAGTTTTCTCCAGATTGCAAAACCTCTCTTAAGTAATAAAAGCTCTTGAAGAGTAATGCCCTTTATCTTTCCACAGAAGTAGTATAGCACAGGTTGCTTTCCTGTGCAGCTGGAGGCATCCACTTATAAGTGAAAGAGTGGCTCATTCTCCTCAGCCAGACAGTTCTCAGCCAAGAACCTAACAAAGGGAAATAATTTTTGTCCCTATTTGAAATGTTATTCCACACATTGCATCACATATTCACATTGCTGATTATGACCAATAGAAGACAAACCCTGCCTCAGGGAAGTTAGAAATAATGCTTTCACAGTTCTTCTCCCCCTCCCCAAGAATTGCACACTAGTTATTAAAAAAAAAAATAAAAATTAAGAACTAAACATTACAAGGGGGAGCTGTGTTGAAGAACAATGCTCTTTCCTCTGCCCACACACCCTTTTCTGCTTCAGGGGCAAGAATATCTACTCCCATCTTCTGCTGGCTGTGAAGAGAAAAGAAGTGATATAGGAGGGAAATAGAGCCTATGGGATGAACCGTGCCACTGTATCTACACACCTGAGCTACAGAAGGAATGTCATGCTCAAGAATTGAGAGTGAGATGCAGAGAGAGCCTGTTGTCAAGCAGGTCTCTGCTCCCCTTCTCCCTCTGAGTACTCATGCACTTACTGCAGGATCTGGTGCCCACACGCACCCACATCAGTTCATCATCCGCACAGGAACAGGGGCAGCAAATCTGCAAGCAACAAGAGGGAAATCCTGAAGGAAAGAAAAGATTGAGGGCAGGGGAAGGATAATAAGTGGAAAGAGCATCAAGACTTTCAAGATAAAGGGAGCAGGGTGGACTGCACGAGAATAAGGAGTAAACATGGGTGAGAAAAAGGCTCTTGAAGACAAATTTGGAAGAAAAAAATGAGATAAGGTACACCAACAGATCATTAAAATGTTTTGGAGAATTGAAGGCCTTTCCTCACCCCACCTCCCCCCCCATTTTTTTTTTTTTTTTGTGTAAGAAGTTATTACAGGAGGAAAAAGACAACATCTGGGAGGATGAGTAGGAACAAACTAAAAGCCACAACAAAAAAAAAAGAAGGAAGGGCCAAAACATGTCTTTCTTAAAGAAGATAGTGAAAAATAAACTTGGAGTGCACCAGTGGTCCAGGGTTCTTTTTACCTACTGACTGTGTATGATACATCTTACCACCTATAAGCATTTCGGACAAAATCACTCCACTGTTACAAAGTGGTTTGTGTGATAGTAGATGTTATCTGCACTAAGGTCTGACAATACTTTACACTAGCTAGCTAGCTGCAATCATGCAATAGATAGGAATTTACATGGTTGAAGCACTGACTTGAAAATGTTGAAAGTACTATGATGGACATCTTTATACTTCTTTTCCTACAAGCTAAGCAGTTGCATATAGTCACAGAAGGGACTTTTCTCTCTAACCAGGGAAAAACAAAAGAAAACAAACATAAAATCAGTAGGGGGAAAAAAAAAATCCACTGTGCATTCTCAGCTCTGCTTATTTTTGGAATAAAGAGGCAATAAAACAGAGTAAATAATTTCTGTTCTTAGGAACAGCTTTTAGTCAGACTCAATTCTGTCTCAGGTCGCACAGTCACACAAGGGAAATCATCCTTGAGCTACCTGGCTTATCAACATGTTTAAGAAGAGGAAAGACTACTTGCTGACTGTCCCCTTTGCTTCGCCTCTCTAACTCACTGATGAAAGCAGTTGAGCAAACAGGAGTTAGAAAAAAGTTCTCAATTTACCACAATAGGATAGCAGTAAATTCTTGCCCCCTGCAACTAAGGATGAGCAATGATTCAGAGAACTGTCTAGATCACAGTGATTCCTGGACCTTCTTAATCATACAGTTATTTCAGGCTACCCCTAAAATGTAGCTCTTGTCTGATGAACATTTAGATCAATTCCATTAATACTCTCTTGAACCTGAGATAGATATGTTCTTTGATTTCTTGCATCAGGCTACTATTTAATATAAAGAAACCCTGTATATCTCAACAAGCAATAAGTTTGAGGTTGTTATTGAGATACCAGAAGTAACTAAAGAGATTATCAAGTGGACATGTATCTTTGCCTTATTTTGAAATTTGTAAGCAATTTCCATATGCTTATTTTCACAATAAGTGAAAGCAAACGTGAAACGCAGTAATAAGTCTCCTCTCTCTGCTAAAAGGAATATTCACTATTTTTTCCTTATTTGTTCAATCTGTGATTAAGACTTCTGTATCATGTTTATATTTTTTTTCTGGATGAAATTTATTATCTGCTCTATTAACAGAACATTCACTGTTACATGTTACATATTTTTAAAAATATATTTATGGAGCTTTGATGAGTAAACAGACAGAATTCTTCTTAAAAAAAAAAGAGAAATCCTGCAAATCAACAATCAGTTGCAATTAGAAATATTAACTAGAACCAAAGTAATGAGTCTTCACAACCAGTTAATGTATGCCCTAATAACTTTCCCACAGTGTTTTTAGTATGCAGTGCAGTAGCTTGCTAATGCTGCATGATACTTTTAAATATGAAAATGTATATGGAGATGATAGATAAAAGTGTTACATGTTTGTCCTTGGATTAAAGGTTCCTTATTTGTTTGCAATGACATGAGAAATGATAATGGTTCCTGAAAAACTGATACTGTTTTTCATGTCACAGGTCCATTGAGATTTTCCTCTTTTCTGTGACTTTTAGTGGAAAGGGAGACATAAAATTGCATTAAATCAAATCTTAGATGTTTAGTTGAAACCTTAAAATCAAAATAGTTGACATAATTCTTGATAAATCTTTAGATGTGGGCAGAGCAATGCATAATAAGCAACAGGTTTGGCTCTTGTGTTCAGCTCATAAGTGACTTCAAGGCACAGTCCAGTATAGAATATATTAACATTTAACCTTCAAGTAATAAAGGCATGAAGGCTTATTATTCAAAATCAGTTTGGAAAGCAAACATGGCAATTGTCATCCTGCAAGGCAAAAGTGGAAAAATTGGTACATTTAGTATGCAGGATCTCCCACTCTTAATCAGTAAAAATATGTGCTTAAATTTCCATTCACCTTTCCATGCTGGGAGAGGCCTCCATTTGCATTACTGCTGACAGAAAAGATGAAAGACTACTAGTGTCTCACCAGGAAGAACTACACACAGCAAAAGTACTAGAGTCTGGTGTTTTCTTTTGGGTAGGAATATGACAATTCAAAAGGAAATGTTAGGCTACTTAATTTGAAGCCATGAGGACTGAATTAATCTAAACAAAAAGGTTTACTGATATACCTGGAAGACCCTGTGAACATCATATCCAGTAACAGAGAAACGTGAGACCAGAAGTTATTAACCCAAATTTGGAACATTGCAAATACCATCTTAACAGCAAGTCATTCTGGCTTTCTGTCTTTTGCACTTTTTGTTGCTCTTTGCTTTTCTAAAGACTCATGTGACGTCGGGCAGACGTATGGAAATGAAGGCCAGTGTGCTTTGGCTCAGTTCCAGGAATTGTCTCCTCTGGTTGTAAGCCTCACGAGTTGCCCAAAGCACTACCACACTCCTCACAGATTAACATTTGGTTAATTAATAATCTTATATCCAAACCTTCATCTGGACACTACTTAATTCATTCTACTAGCCTAACTACAACAACAACTTCCATACTCTCATTCCATGTCTGCTCCTGAATGTTCCTACAGCATATACATCTCTAGCTGTAACACCTTGAGAGGGGCTTTTGGGAGAGAGGGTGAAGAGTGAAACCTTGCTCACAGCTGCTTTTGTAGTCTTCCAGGAAGATAAGAACACAAAGTAAAAGCTACCAGAAAAGCATTCTCTCAACTCAGCTAACGCAAGATCTGCACTAGCACTTACACACACACAAACAGTGTGTAAAAAAAAAAAAAAAAAGAGTAATCCACAAGCTATCCACAAATCTAAAGGAATTAACAGAAGATTTTAGTTTTGTCCCATAACTGCAAAGTTAACAAAAATGTCATTCTCCACCAGGTCTTTCCATACATTTCTAGAGGCAAGGAAATTAAAGAAATGCAAAAGCTGCCATCTTTGTCCAGGCAGAATATTGTCAGTGATCTTCTACACAAAAAAAAAAAAAAAAAAAAAAAAAAAAAAAAAAAAAAAGAGACGTGACAGAGGGCAACAGTTTGCCAGCTTATCAACATTGAGGCCTGGACCTCATAATAGTTTTTTAAGATCTATTGGTGTACAGTACTCTGTGAGGAAGGACCACTTCCCTGTTTCCATGGAAGTGGCTATTATGGTCCCTCTCTCAGCAATTCTGTCTTCAGAATAACAAGCAAAACCCAACCATACAGCCAAGATAATGATAGCAAGGATTTTTCCATCAACCTCTAAGAACAGATGTTAGGGTAAAAACGTAAAAAACATTTTTGCTTTTTGCACAGCCATGGCATATAATCTTTAAAAACAATCTATATGTCACAGTTGGCTGGAGTCAATGTGAGACCCCCATTGCTGGCACTTTGCTTAAAGTCAGTGAGACAATGGATGTGCTGAAAGGCCAACCATATTTTTAACTGTTTATAAGGGAAAAAAAAAAAAAAGATAAACTGACTACAAAGAAAAAAGGGAACAACTTTTTTTTGTAATGCCAAACATCAAAATCAAATTATTTGGCTTTTAACAGTGCAAATATCAATAATCAGAATATCCTTCTGAAATAGGGGGTGGGGGGAAGAGAGAGGAAAACATGTAACAACAGTAGCAGGGTTATTTGCATTGTTTCCTGTGAAACGTGTAATGAAGTCAGGCACAGAATTCCACAAGCAAAATCCCACATGCTTCAGCCATATTGGAGATGGTCTGAACTTCATGTAACACAAACATACACACACTAATCTGAACAGACTCAACAATTAGAAAAACTGTTTGACAGAAGACAATCTGGAAATCAATTATAGCTAAAACAATATATACTGCAGGGAAAATGGCAACATTGTACCTGGAAATAATTGTACCTGGATGAAAACCCTAGAAACAGGAGTTCCTTAACCAATAATTCCACAAAAGTAAACTTGTCAAAATATGTTTTTCCATATTATATGTTATGTTACACATTATAATGAAAAAACCCAAGCTCAACTTCAAATAATGAAGACAAGATGGAAAAAGTCCCCAGTAGTTTAAAATTCATTCTTGATTACACAGATATTTTGGAGGTTCACTCCTCTTGTAATTACAATTGAAGTTGGTAGTCCCAGTTTGTGTAAAAACATCTATGCAACTAAGTGTATTGTTATGATTCCAAAGGTTACATTTTTAGGTTTAAAAGGTATGAGATTAAGTCATAAATCCTGGGGGGGGGAAGAAAAAGAAAAAGGAAAACCACAAAAACCCAACCAAATAAAAAAACCCCAGAACAACAAAATATACCCAAATGTACACCAAATGCTTATTTTTGTTATTGCGTAAACTGGATAAGAATTATATCAGTTATATTAATTTTTGTCTCCTGAAAATAACTTTGCACTAGCTACATGAGATTTTCTAAAACAGAATGAAGAAATAAGGGAGAAAAAACAACAACGGGGTTATGAACACCTATTTATCAGCCTGACCTGAGATAATATTACTTTCATTTGCTTGCCTTTTATTTGTTGAGAGTTGTTGGGAGTAGCCCTAGTTTGTGCCCGAATGTCAATGACCCCTAACAGATGTTTTAGCAACTGAGAACAACAAGAGCACATTAACAAAGCAACCCAGTTGTCTTCCCTGCTGGGGATGCTGATGAATGCCAATATAAAACTATTTTAGTCCCACTTCACCTGAGCAGCACAGAACAACAATACTCTATGGACTGATCTCACTCTTCTACTTCTTGAGCTCCTAATGCCATTGCTACCTATTTCTATGTTTTTTGAAAGAGCAGAGATCTTTCTATGTTTTTTGAAAGAGAAGCTAAAAAAAGAAGGAGGGGTGGGAGGATCATCAAGAACAGTGGGGAAGGAAAATTAAAGTATTACTCATTCAGACCCAAGAAGGTCAGGAGGAGACTTGAGGAGAAAAAGCTTGCTGAAGTTGGAGTTTGATTGCTGTGGGTTTTTAAGTCGTGTGTGTTTCATAAAGGGCACAAAAAGTTCCCTGCCTCATCAATAAAATAGACATAAGTAATGGGACAGAATTTCTTTGCTGAAATACTACCAGACTTTGAACAGTTTTTGACAGAAAGGATCTCCATAGGTTTGCTTTCAGAGTCAGTCTGCAAGGACCCTTCTGCCATCCTCAGATCTTTGCTGACTTCTCAGCAATATTCAGATTCAGCACTGACTTCACTGCACCCAAGGGCTGGCTCTGCTCCTGGTATCTGTGACAGGATTTGGCCTTCTGTGACAACAGGACCCTCTTTGAAGAGTGAGGAACTGCTGGAAACTGGCAGAATGCCCCAGGCAAAATGTGGCAGGGACCCCCTGGTTGAACTGGGAAATTCTGAGGGAATCCAGAGGTGAAAAGCAAGCACAGGGAAGGTGGGAGCAGGAAGAGGCTACGGAAGGAAGATTAGCCATGTTGGATTCAGGATAAGCAAAACCTGGCCGGAGCTGAAACAGCTGAGAGTTCAGCAGGTCAACAAGGAGGGAACCTACAGATACCTCAGAAGTAAAATCAAGATGTAGGAAAACATGAGCTTGTTGCTGAATGGGAAGCTGGCCTATGTAAGAAAACCATGGAGAAGGCCAGGGTACTTAGTGCCTTTTTTGCATCAGTCTTTACTGATGAGGTCTGCTCTCAGTCTCAGAGTCAGCTGGGGTAAACAGGAACTACCCGACAGAGCAGAATCAAATTAGGGGATGCTTGAGTAAGCCATGTGTATACCTGCACATGTAACAGGACAAAGCATACCAAAGCATGCTGACCAATATCACCATGAGGCCATTCCCTCTTCAAGAGGCTGTGTTGACTTACATGGTTCCCAATGACTAGAAAAAGGTAAAAGTTACTGCCATCTTTAAAAAAAAAAAAAAAAAAAAAAAATCAGAACAGCAATACTAGATTCCAGGGAACTACAAGGCACCCTTAAGTCCCTGGGAAAATTATTTATTTGGCAAGTCCTCATGAAAGACACTTCTACGCATGTGAAGGACAGGAAGGTGATTTGGAACAGTTAGCACAGATTTACAAAATTGCACTTGAGCAGCTTGATTACCTACTATGATGAAATGACTGTCTCTGTGAACCAAGGGACAGCAAAGAATGTAATTTACTTTCAGTTTCTAAAGACTTTCACCAGTGTCACCTGGCACTTAAGTTACAACGACTGGGACTGAATGGGTGGTCTATGATGTGGCTAGACTGACTGGACTTTTAGGGTCAATAGTTTGAAGTCTAATTACCAGTCATAACATTTTTTTTTAATGACTAGCACATATTAGGGCTTGATAGTGAAGCTGATAGTGTTAAGTATTATCACCTCTGAGCTGGATGACAGAGGGAACTGACCAACCCCTCAAGCACTCTGTGGGTGGCACTATGTGGCAGCAAAGGGCAGGGTTGCCACCATGACAGGGTGGGAGAAAGGGCCAACAGGAAAACTTAGGATGTTCAACAAGGACAAAAGGAGACTTCTGCACCTGGGACAGAATAACCACAGGCAACAGTACAGGCTGGGGACTGACAGGCTAGAAAGTGGCTTTGTAGTGAAGGCAACTTACATTATTTACAGCGTAGCAAGTGCTTCTTCCATCTACTATCAATAAAGCAGGCCTACTTCATACACCAGCTTCAACTTTTCATTCAATTTCCTAGACTAAAAATAAGTTGCAGTAATCTGATAAGGTGTCAGAAGGAAAATGAATATCAGAAAGAAAATCTGTCATAATACAGTATAGAAGCAACTAAAGCAATATATTTCCTAGTTTTTCTTCCTCTCAAATTCTGAGGCTGGTCATCTGAACTAGTCAGAAAGGGGGATAAAAAAAATATGCAAGCCAAAAAACAACAACAACAACAACAACAAACTCTGATGACACATGACAACCAGAGATAGTGAACAAGATGTGAATGAAACATTTATCAGGTGCCAAATGGTAGACATGCCAGATACTTATCTGAAAACAGTATCTTATCCTACTTCATTCTGTTGACACCATCACTTTATAACTTATCATTTGCATTAGACAATGTATACCTGTCTTTTACTTTTCATCTAAGAATGTTTAATCAACTTTGCTATTTAGAGAAAAGAGACTGGGCTGACCAGGTTACAATTTGTAAGCTCTATTAGGTTCCAGTAGAAATTTTATACAAATTTATACCTATATTGCACTGAATTTTGCACGCTAGACAGATTGAGTTCATGTTCTGTAAGTTTTCCAAAAAGCAGAACTAGCATCAAAGTAAAAAGTGCCCAGCTTCCTGTTCACTTTGTAGAAGGTTTGCATTTTCAAACACAGTGCATAATCATAAGTGAAAAAATGGATGGAGTCAGACAGAATTGTTTTTGTAAAACAGAAAATTATACACAGAATTTCCACTATAAGGAAGGAAAAAAAAAATGAAAAAAATTACAGGCATTCTTATTTTGGAAAAAAGTCCAGTATAAGACTTCTTAGAATTCAGCTCTGTAAGATTTAAGATATCTATACTTGTCTTTATGAAATGCATCTTAAAATGAAAAGAGAATAGATAAAGAGACTTGACTTGGAAGTGGTGGGAAATGATGAACAAAACAAATGGCCAGAATGCAAAACATAGGTTCTCAGTTCTTGCTATTAAAAATAATTTTAAAGTGTTGCCCATTAGAGGTACCTGTGCTTTCCAACTGTTTACAAGGCTTGAATCTTGGACACTATCTGCATCTGAATGAGTTCATCTACCCAGATAAAACAGCACAGCTCCAATAAAACAATAGAGCCAAATGAGTTTAGAGCCACTGGGGACTTTGTCTTACACTGCAACAATCAGAAAAAGATGGGTTTTTTCCTAATCATCTTTGGAGGCTTGACCATGCCACCCTCACGAGTACTTTTTCAGACTTGTTTAGTAATGTCATTTGCTCAAGCAGAGACCACACCGCATTGAAGCCTGCTGACACCCCTGGCTGCGCAGGGGCATAGGCCACTGGGGGGGTTGCTGCAGAGATCTCTCCTGCCCCATCTGACAGCAGGGAGCAAGGCTTGCCCACGGGCTTTGCTGGTGCCAGCGGAGGAAAGCAGGGAGGCAAGGGCTGGCCATCCACTTCCCTCCCAACCCACTTTGTGGACAGTGGCCGCGTGGCATTTCACACTCCATGTGGCATGGTGGGGGCATGCAGGGGCATGCTGTGGCACAGTGGTGCAGCTACAAGAGGCAGAGAAGAGGGGAAGAGCAAACTGCTTTTGCCCAGCACAGCCTCTCTAGTCACCCGAGCCTGAAGCAATCCTCTGAGATCCTGGCATTCCCATTTCCAGCTCCCCTCCCATGCGAGGAGACTGCTCTCTCCCCATCAACACCCAGGGACCACTGAAAGACACATCAGGGTCCTCTGCTCTGAGGCCTGAGCCTCTACGCACCAACTGCCCAGCCTGGCTCAGCAGCAGTCAACGGGGAGCAATCAGCCCAGGCTCTGCCTCCTGCAGCTTCAGCTCCCAGGGCTCAAGAGACAGCCATCTGACCACAAGGTAATCTTTTCTGGAACATCAGCCACAGAATTTGAACATTTCCCCAGAGTAAACCCAGTAGGTTTCTTCCCCTTATCATAGGGGCTCAGTAGCTTCTCAGTGAGGTGCTCATATTTAACTTATCCAGAGCAAAATCCTGTGTTTTTCCTTTTAGGAACAACATACATTGTCTGAAACTTTTAAATGCAAACACACACCCACACATTAATCACTCCAAAGCAGATGCAGGTCTCAGAAACCTTCTGTACGACTCCTAAAGTCAGAAGTTATATGCAGGTGAAGACAGGTTTTGCTAGCACAAAGCCATCCATCCAGTTGATGGGCAGGACTACCAGCTCTCCTCAGAAGTCCCATTCCTTTCAGTCTACTTATATTTCATTTCATATGTATTGGGCCAAGTCACATTATTTTAAGCTTCAATTACTCATGTCAATTCTTATTCACGTAGTCGAACAGTCCTTTTAACAAAAGGAAGGCTTGCAGTCCAGGACACACACTGAATATTTAACAATCAGAATCAACCTGAGCAAAAGCATGAAAACAGTTGAGGAAGCACTGCAATCCCCTCGCTGTGTGTTCAGACGAGAGTTAACAGAAGAGCAGCTAGAAACGCTCCCTGAGCATCGCAGTTATGAGCGAGTGCATAAGGCAGCAGAATGCCAATGCCATCGGATGGCTGCTACCGCAGAAGCTTCACTTGTGAAACACACTGCCCAGATCACAGGAGGTCAAGCTTTCACTAGGTGACAATGTCTTTGGTTGGTGTACGTCCTAGTCCTCAGACACTCAACTTCTAAGACTCAGGTCTACACAGCACAAGTCATGTTTACTGTATGACATCTTGGCCACTCTTGCCTCAGGCCTGTTTATCTCTGTTTTCCTTTCTTGCCTAAGGAATCAGATTGAATGCCTTCTCAGTAATGGGACTTTTGAGAGCTTGCTTTCAAACAACTATTAAAATTCAAAACAAGATTTCCCGATTTGTTTGTTTGGTACAGTACTCCCACTTCAACTCCTGTCAAAACTCTCCTCTCAGGCAGGCAAAAGTTTCTTCCAAACTATATTCCTCCCAGAAAGCATTATTCTCAGCTCTATACTTGTAGCAGGATTTCTTTTCACTGACCACAAGGTAATTGTATACAGGTTTGCAGCCAAGCACTGTTGCTAGCTTAATTTTTGTTTTCTCTACTTAGAGAGTTGAAATTCAGAGGTTATGCCATGCCTACCACATTAAAATATATGCAGTACGTTACAATTATTCTGCTAAAACTTAAGCAATATTAGCACATATAAATAGCAAACCCTCATATTAACATGTTGTAGAATTAGCAAACAATGTGTAATCTGAGAAAATTTTTTTGTCTGGTTCTTCTCACCCTCTGGGTGTTACAATTAATTACACCAGTGTTTTTTGTTTTGCAAGTATTATTATAGTTAATGATGATTAGTGCAGATAATTTTGTTAGGTTCCCGTTTTCTAGCTTAGGGGTATTACTTTCATTCTAAAGTGTTGATTGTTTCTTATCTAACTTTGAAAATGAGATTAGATACATTTAAAATTATGTTTCTTATATTGTCTATGTGGATTTATATGGTAATTTAAAATCTGATAAGCTATGAGTGGCATAAGACTGTGTAATAAAGCAATCACAGCAGTTGACACTTCGGAGAGAATTAAATGGAGTCTTGCTTCAAAAGAGAGAGACAAAAAATATGTACCACTACATGCTGGGGACCAAAGTGCTGGGGGAAACATTTAGGGCTAGAGAGTCATTACTTAACTTACATGCAGTGCCCTCATTTTCTCTGCATGACTGGACAGGTGCATCCATTATGTGTTATTTCAGGAGGAAGAATAAAGGAAATAAATGGTCAAATACCAGGAGCTGCCTAGAATGAGATTGACTCGCTGAGGATTTCTGTGATGGGACTTGGATTACAGGCTTCTCCTAATGCAGTTCTCTACATGCTTTTGCACAGCCATGGATGGGAGAATAATAAGGTAGGAGTGACCCCAATCCAGTGGATGCAGTTTCTTCTAGAAGAAATTCATATTCTCCTCACAGGTGGGGCAAAGCAAAAGAAACCCTTTTGCCTTCAGATTTTAAGGCAGCTTCTAAACCAAAATTGGAAATTGAATTATGCATAAGAATTCTGCACAGAAAGGCCCATTTCAGCATATCTGAAAGGGAACCAAGAAGTGAAATGGGTGCTTTTAGGGAAGGGTGATGCCCCAGGGGACTGTTGGGTGGCACATGATTTTGCAGGGTGGTAGGCTGCACATTGATTTTCTTCTTAAAAGAAGTCATCCTAGTGCATGTTCTTAGATGTTAACTCAGGGCTGTCATGCTGCAGGAAGGTGGTAGGACAGAAGAGTCTAAAAGTACAGTCTGCAGAGCGCTAGGAGAAATGTCAATTTGTACTATAGCTCTTGCACACTGGAAACACAATCTTGGAGCCTCCAAAGACTATAGTGGGGATGCTCTAAAGAGGTCTGGGCAGTGCCATGGCACCAGGCCATCACCACTCCCAGGAACTTTCCTCTCCTAGTGAAGGACACAGATCCAACTCCTCCCTACTTCAGGGCTTCAGAGAAAGCTGACTGTGATTACAAGCCCTCTTCATGAATTAGCCTATAGTGTAGCCAAAGCGTGTCATTAGGAGGGCAGACTGGTGACTGGAGATGACTATAGTCACAATGTACGACCTTCCTGGAATACATATCAGGGGGACTTTGAAAATCTGTGTTATGATGGCAGAGGAAGGGATGGACTGTGCCTTATATAAATGATCTAGTTTTTAGCAAGACAAAAAGGAAACACAGATACGTATGTCAAGCCAATACACATTTAGGAGTAGCTGAGTCTCAGTCTGAAAAACAGAGTTGTGATCTACTTGTTTTAGTTATACAATCCATATTTTATGACCAAATTGTGATCAAACACTATTATAACCATTGTTCTCGCAGATTTTACATCTGAATGGTAGACACTGCTGCATCATCAGACAGCTGAGCCACAACACGACACATCCCTTTTCTGGCTGTACAGCATGATTAGCTGTCTGAAATAAAGAGTATACAAGCCTAGGTGAAAGTAGGTGGTGGAGGTCCTCTGGAACAGGATCATCCTGAGTTAGCAAACAGAGTTCCCACAGGAACCAAGAGACAAGATTCACCTTTGCTTTTAGGACATAATTTTATGGCATTTTCCACTCTCCTTTTCTCTCCTAAAGTCCTGTGCATGGCTAAAATAATTTGGAAAAGGGCCTGGAAGGTGTTGCTGAACTATAGAGGAATAAACGTACTCTCCCATTTGTTTTAACTGAAACAAAAATTAATTAAGTATTGCAAATATGTCAAGATATAAATTACAAAAAAAACCCAACCACCCAACAACAAAGTGTCTTTTCTATGTATGAAAGTTTAAACGCTTCCATGCTGCTATCCTCAGTTAATGAGAGTTTAGAGGTATGAATGCCTCTTCTTATTTTATCAGAGCAAATGCTAGCTCTACCAGCTCAGATCTGCCACTGAGAGACTGGTTGGCAAATCATTTTATTCTTGACTTCTCTTGCACACTGTGTTCTCTTAGGCTTGGCTGTTAGTACAACTGTGCTTCTGCTCCCCTAAGCAATATTCTTGCCTTCTTCTGCCTTCTTCCTCTGCCCCCTACATGGTCCATCTCCCTCCAGGCAGCCCTGCTGCTCATTGGGGTGAAATGGCCTCCCATCCTCCCTCCAAAAACCATCCTGAAGACACAAGGCACTGCAACAAGGCAAGAGCTAACACCAGGCATCTGCCTCCCACCCTAGCCTTTTCCCAAAATACAAACTAAAGAGTGAGCAAAGAAAAACAATATCCTCCTTCATAGTTCCAAATAGGTTGTGAGCAACCAAAAGATAAAAGACTTCTAGCAGAAAACCCAGAATTAAGAAGTAAATGTTACCCAGAAAGGGATAAGCCTCAGCTCTTAAATCACTTAATGCCTTCCCTGAAGTCACAGATCTACCGTGGACCAGGAAAGTAAAATCTAGTCTGCTCCAAGGGATGAAGGCAAGGAGGGACACTACAGGCAGAACTCAACTTCCTATCGTGGCCTTTCATCTTTAACAATCCTTGTTTCTTGTCTGACATATCTCTGCTATAGACTGCAGTGCCTTTAATACCAGAGATTCATGCAGGATTTTTCAGTGTCAAACCCACGGTGACAAAGAGTTCTAACGATTTCTGGGAAATCTTTTTCCATCCCACTCCCCCCATCAAACTCTCTTAACAGTATCAGTTAAACAAAGCTGCATAAATCCAATATAAATCAGCTGTTTCACTGTAATTCAGCTTGGAACTCTTTAATGTTATTGTGCTTTCATACTGCTCTAACTCAGCCAAGCAGCAAGTAGTATCTGCTAATAAAATGGCGTTTTTGTGAGGTGCTCGTGGAATATCTCTGCATAACTAAGAGAAAAAACAGTTGCATCCCTTCTGTTGGCAAATGATCAGCTAGGCAAGATACTTAGACTAACCAAGCAACATACACTAACACCACATGCTCAAGAGTATTCATAATCATGCAAATATCTTTGGCCCATTGACTGAGTTTCCGCAAGTGAACAATTAGTTTCTCCTCTATAAATTTTAATAAGCATAGGCCAAACCATCTATGCTGTAGCTGTTAGCTTTCTCCTCATCTCATTATTACAGAAAAATCCATTTGGCATTTCTCAGCTTTCTCTGTATATCTTCAGAAGAAAATTGTTCTCTGTATTCAGCAGCTTCCTTTTTTAATACGTTGTCATAAACAAAAGCATGTATTCATTGCTCCTCAGATTTCTCCATAGGACTTGAGAAGAGAAAGTTTTGCTTGGCAGTTGTCATACTTCAGGATATTTTTCATAAGCAAATCACTCACCATTCATCAGCTTTATGTGGATCTACTAAAAAAAGGAAGTGCTTGCTCCACTTTTCATCAACACACAGATGCAACCTCATTATAGGTCCAAGAATGAGCAATTCTAGATGCATAAACTCATAACGAATTAGCATTACGGGGAGATATTCTGTACTTTGAAAATACAGTTTTTGCAAGTAGCTAGGGAAAACTTCTTTATGGTTATTAATTAGAGTGGGTAATTAAGACTATTAATCTTACTGACTTTTTTCTACTAATTCACAGCAGTTTACTTGGAAATGAATAACTTTAATCTTTTGGACAATTCTTCTTCCAGCCTTGAACAAGAAGTTCCTTGTCAGAAGAATAGTTAAGCATGGAAAGTGCATTCTCTATAGTCAGTACAAACCACAAGTAGTGGAAGGAAACAAAACCCAGTTCAAGTGTCTGAATCAAAGACAACTGAAGTAATTTAAATTGCACCTGTTGCAGGTCAGTAGGAACATCTTCACTGTCCTCACATACATACTTGTCTGCTCAGCTGATCCCAGGAAGACAAAAATGACAGGTAACAATTAGAAAGAGGAATTCCCTAATTTTGTCACGTGGGGAGGAATGTGATGCATAAATACACTATACTATGCCTTTAAGTCTGCAACTGCCACACTGGCATGAGGTTCCTGGTATTATGACAGTGATTGCCACAGACCCCTGTTGCCAGTTTTCCAAGAAGCGCACCACCGGCTTTTTTTTATATATCTAAATGACTATTGCAACACCTAAAAGCAAAATTCTTTTTGCCATATGCATTTAGCAAAAATTTTGCATCTGATTCATGGGGTTTTTTTCATACAAGCCTTGTACCTCTGTAATGCTTAGCACCTTTCAGTAGCACACAAAGCATTATCTGTCACAGCCAGCTGTTTCCTTCCTACACCTTCCCAAGAGAGCCCTGACTGGAGGTTTTATTAGCTGGCTCAAAATGCAACAGGCCAGGTGTGAAGAGAATATGACAGCAGACACTCACTAATTTAGAGAAACAAACAAACAAAAGATCTGTGATAATGCAGACTTCTGAAGAGAAGTTTATTGCTGCTAATGTACAGGTGGTAGAGGTGGCATGAAGAGACTCGTCGCTGTGGTGGCTCCACCACTCACTAAAAAAGGACCAGGATACAAGTTTAGTCACCGGACCCCAACCATCCAGACTCGTTGTTTCCTAGCTGTTTTGATTGTTTCAACTATACCTCTCCATCATAGTGCCCAAGTCCATCCAGAGATATAGCTCACTCCAGAGGTGATTATATAGATGAGACTTTGCAGGATCTGGATTATTTTCTCTACACAGTTATTTATTACTAACCTGGAAGGTTGATGACAAAGGAAAAGCACTCTTCTAGGCTGCTACAAAATCTTTGATGCGATATGAGATGTTTCAAAATGAGAAAACCACACAAACTATTTCATGATAAAGCAGTCTTGGTGACCCAGAGGAATTGGGTTCAAGGACCACTCAAGTGCAGATTTTGCCAATCTGCTCATGCAGTCTGGACATGAACTGGTGGATACCGTACAGCCTTGGAGTGAGGGACTAGTACCGCTTATTCAGAGCTGTAGATGTAGCATGTACACTCATATGCCATCAAGGTGGATGATGATTACTCAGTTGTAGATATGCCCAGTGTTTTACAGACATATATTAAGCCAGAGCTCCATCTCTAAGGGTTTACACTCTGAAAAGCATTTGAAGCTTTGAAATAGAATACAAATAGCCCTGAGGCTATTTAATTTTTCTTTCAAGGTGTTGTGAATTTATACTTAGGCCCCTTCTTAAAAGACTGTTTTTGACCCAATGGCCCATGATGGTTTCTTCAAAGTAAGATACAGTCTATCAGTCAACTTCTGTTTAGTTCACAGATCATTGATACAATGGAATTTAACAGCTGCTCAGGAGTTATTATAGTCTTTCATGTCAATCTGGTTGTCAAGGGTATACAACAAATGTCAAAAGTCTTCAAGAATAATTTTAATTGTTATTTACTGACCGTACACAAGAAGTAAGCCTTTATGCCTTAGCTTTTTCTCCAAAGGGTAAAGCCAAAATACCTTACAATCAGGGAATTGGAGCTGCCAGAACAAATTGGTCAACACAGTAAACATCAGATATATTCTTAAGCTGTAGGAGCTTAACAGCACGTTTACTCAATAAATCCCTGCTCTTCGTTTCACTCTGATAAAACTAGCTAAACTTCAAAAAAGTTAAAAAGGGAATACTTTTTATTAAGACTTCACATCTGTTTTACTACAGATCTGGTTTTTTACAATCAGCACTTAAAATGCTATCCTCAAAACATCACAAATATATGAAGCCTCAAGAACGAAAAAAAGAGTTGGATTATTTAGAGGAACAATCTTTATAGACAGAAAAAATAGTTTCTGAGGTCAGATAGATCATTCAATGCATGAAATATAAATACATACATTAAGCAATTACTGGGACAAAGAAAACGAGTCAAATGAAAATCAAAAGTTGTCCTTGAAGATCTCAAATTGCAGTCCTGAAATTCAGCCCTCAAATCACCTAAACTTTCAGGCCTCTATATTACATAAAGATCATAACTTTTAAGCTGTCCAAGCTCTAGTTTTGCACATGAATTAAAATATGAACAAGGCAACAACTCCTTGCCAAGCAACTGAGCAAGCTCCTCTGCTCTGAAGTAAGCAGCCACAGTTCCATGTGCCCAGACTGCCTCTGTCCCTTTTTCCTCTGAAGATAGAAAACTCTCCCTCTATTCTCTGTCATGGTTTTGCAAGTCCATCTTGCCACCATCTAGGGCAAAAGCAGATCTCCCGGTCTCCACCTGCTACTGGTGCATAGAAAATAAACACTGCAGGCGCTGGGCAGACTAGAGAGAACCATGAGTATGGGTCATTGTAGAAAAGGTGATGAGTGATGCAGTCCCAAGAAAGTGTCCTACCTGGCAAACAACAGCCTGGACTGAAGACACTTCATGCAAGGACACACATGTGATGGGAAAATTAAGTCTGCAAGTTCCTGCTCAATGCCAGGAGGTCAGCGGCAGTTAAGGGACAAATAGAAGGTCTGGAACATGAAAATAGGAGACAACAGCCGTCTTCCTCTTTTGAAATGGGCAATACTCGGTTTTGTCTATGTTGGTAAGAAACCTCAAGGAAAAAAAGGTAGTTGTCTCCATCTTCTTTACTAAAAAAAGGTGGGGAGGAGGAGGGAGAAATGCACTAGACTAGTGACTAACACACTCACAGAAGAAATGCTTCTGCACATTCCTTTCAAAAAACAAAAAGAAAATCCTTCTGCTTCCCTAAGAGGTGTCCTAATCACTAGGCCTTTGGTTAGGAGTTCGCTGAAACTGAGACACCAGTTGGAATACAATACTTGCAGTCAAGGGGTAAAAAATTATACAGTATTCTGTCCTGTAATGCTCTTAAGGGATAAGCTTACATGCATGTGCATGCATGGGGAAGCCCATCTGTACTTGGTAGTGGAGGGAGAGGAAGACAACAAGTAATTTGTGTGTTTCAGTATAGAACTCTTTTGAGAAAATGTGTCATATAATACACATCAAATGACAAACAGCCATTGACCAGGAACCTAGGTCTTTCCACTTACAGGAAACATTTTCCCACAGAGTGACAAGGCTTTTTTTTTTTTCCTTTCCCAATAGATTTTGGAGATGTGTGGAAAGGAATTCAAAATGAAAAGCTGCTACTAAAGCAGCATTCAGGTAAAGGGTAGGCATACATTTTCATTCCCTCAGACAGAGGGTGACAATACATACTACGTTACTAGATAGTAGAGAGTGATACCATCCACCTCCTCCACACCTCTTCCAGTAGATGTCGTCTAAGTAAGTAAGTTAAAGTAAGAGCCATCTTAGTTGATAGCTGTAAACTAAAGGTTTTAGAAAGTGGAACTCGGTGGTTTGCATACACATCATCACACTTGCTCCCTCAGGTATGTATGTGGCACAGAAGGGTTGGGACATAAGAGCTGATCATATCTTCTGAGGTTTCCATTTGCTAGTAAAAGGCAGCTACATGTCCAGCATGTCAATTTTAAGTGCCTCTAAAATGCACCCAACTTGGAAGAAGGCAACCCTGCCCATCCACCTATCAGGGCACCCACCACAGGGCTCTAGACTATAAATTCAGAGCTGAGAAGAGTATGCTTAATTTTCAGATATATCAGTTATTTATTTGATTTAGCCCTCAGTTTCTTTGTGAAGAAGAAAAAAAAAAACCACCAAAAATTCAAGTACTTGCTGGGAGATAGCACCCCTTGCAGAGAAAGTGAAGATTAATTAGGTAGCTAGGCCAATTTATTCAGAGGAAACTGCAAGCTCAGTCAGCATTGCCAAGAGGAGAACTTAGTCTCAGAAGAATGAAATGAATTTGAGGCAAAAGAAGAGAAAAGAAAGGGGGAAATTCACAGATTAAAAAGACCAGATACAGGAAGGCATTATATATTCTTGATACAAAGGAGTAACTGAAAAATTTGAACAAAAATAAATTCTTAAAGCCAATGTTTTTTCTAGTTTCAAGGTCTGAGTGGACTATCCCTTTCATTCAGGGGTAAAACTGAGATGAAGTACGTAAGCAGCTGTTTAGAACTAGGAAAGACATCAACCCACTTCAAAGCATGTCACTTAAAATAATAAAATATTAGTGATTAAAAAAAATTTCTGTGGGTTTCTATAAAAAGTTTCCAAAGTGTTTGTTCAAGTACTTGGATTGCCATGGATATATTAATTAACCTGTTCTCTTTTCTAAGGTCAGAAAAAGTGGGAAGTTTTACCCATAAACTGTTTGGGGGTTTTTTGCTGTGCTGTTACATCTCTCTTGATCTAGGAGGCAAGAGAACATGCCTCCTTAAAAACTTTTGACTGCTCTTCAAGCTTATTCCTGCACAGAGAAGTTTCACCCATATCTAAAATGTCTGGGTTCAAAAGTAGAGAATCTTCTGAAATGTAGAAATGAATGAAAGTAGACTGATCTTTTCAGTATCAAATGACAAGGAGAAATTAATTACGAACAACAGCTGAAGACTCAGTAAAAACTTGGTATTTGCATGCACAGTATCACATAGCTAGTAGATCAGAGTAATAAGATATGTTAATAGAAATCACTAAGAAAGCTGCAAAAACTCCATTGCTTTCAACTTGATGAAATTTGGGTCTTCAAAACAAGCCGGGCTCCACTTTTTGGCTTGATTGTTCTTTTGGGAGATGAACTTTTGTATCCCTGAAAAATTAACAGGATGCTCTCCTTGTCCCACGTTTGCATCCCATTTTCCCCTAAAGGAGTGACTGTCTGGGAGGAATCCAGGGTTTTTGTGCCAGCCTTTTGTTCCACACTAGCCGCTACACTCAGCAGACAGGAAACAGCCTTGATTAAGTTATTTGTATTCCTTAGAGGTTTACTACTGCCTGGGATCTCTCTGCAGTCCTCTAACCCCGATCAGGAACAGACGAGCAACTGAAAACAGTTCTGGCTGTTATATGCCATTAAGATAAAATGATTGTCTTATGAGAACAGAACAGCAGCACACATTTAACTTGGCCTCACTTTTCATTACACCGGTCTGCCAGAAACAGCCAAGCAGGTTTACAGCGAGAGCTCTGATGCACAGATGGAAGTCCTAAATAAGACTCAGAGTCCTAAACTCTTGATGTTTACATGCATCTGTTGCTCTCTTTTAACTCTGTGCCTGGCAAGTTCACAGCAAGCTTGCTGACAACACCAAGCTGTGCGGTGTGGTCAACACACTGGAGGGAAGGGATGTCATCCAGAGGGACCTGGACAGGCTGGAGAGGTGGGATGGTGCAAACCTCATGAAGTTCAAGAAGGCCAAGTGCAAGGTCCTGCACATGGGTTGGGGCAATCCCAAGCACAAATATAGGCAGGACAAGGAGTGGATTAAGAGCAGCCCTGCAGAGAAGGACTTGGGGGTGTTGGTTGACAAGAAGAAGGTCAACATGATCCAGAAGTGTGTGTTTGCAGTCCAAAAAGCCAACCATATCCTAGGCTGCATCAAGAGAAGTGTGGCCAGCAGGTCGAGGGAGGGGATTCTCCCCCTCTACTCTTCTCTAGTGAGACCCCCACCTGGAGTTCTGTGTTCAGCTCTGGGGCACCCAATATAAGAAGGACATGGACTTGCTCAAGCAGGTCCAGAGGAGGCCATGAAGATGATCAGGGGAATGGAGCACCTCCCTTATGAGGGCAGACTGAGAGAGTTGGGGTGGTTCAGCCTGGAGAAGAGAAGTCTCCAGGGAGACCTTATAGCAGCCTTCCAGTACTTAAAGGGGGCTACAGGAAAGGTGGGGAGGGACTCTTTGTCAGGAAGTATAGTGATAGGACAAGGAATAACAGTTGTAAACTAAAAGATGGTAGATTTAGTTTAGATATAGGGAAGAAATTCTCTGATGTGAGGGTGATAAGGCACTGGCACAGGTTGCCCAGAGAAGCTGTGGCTGTCCCCTCCCTGGCAGTGTTCAAGGCCAGGCTGGACGGGGCTTTGGGCAACCTGGGCTAGTGGAAGGTGTCCCTGCCCATGGCAGGGGGGTTGGAACTAGGTGATCTTAAAGGTCCTTTCCAACCCAAGCTATTCTGTGATTCTAATTTGCTCTTGGCTTTCAGAGATGTCTACCAACTGAAAACATTTCATTAGGGTTTTATAGCATGAATCAGTACCCACATGTATAAAACCTTGGCTGGAGGAGACAAGGCAGCAGCAAGAATAAGTTTTTTTCTGAACACATGGAGAGAGGATGAGGCATTATGTACTACAAAGATATAATGAGACAAAGCGTCTACACAGCTGCCTAGGACTGCATCTTGTAAAGCTGACTTTCCAGAACTCCACCCTTCTCTCATGAGGAGCCCATGTTCAACTTAACCAGGTTAGAAATATTTCTAGCTCACTCATGCTATTTCTATTTTCTGCATCATTGCAGGTAACATGGCTGAAGATCATTGTAAACACAAGTGTAACTGAGGAAGATACTTTTAAAATAAAGAAGCAAGTAAAGAACTACTCAGTGTCCTGATGCAAGAATATGATAAAAATGTATTTTTCTCTCTATCTTGTTATTTCATTTACAGGCCAACCCTGAGAGAATTTAAGTTTAATCAGTAAAACAAGCAAATAAGGTAATTTGATGAAGTGGATGAGTAAGAGCGCGCCACTTTTATGCAGTCTTGAGTTTAACTAGTTTGAAAATACAAATCTAAATTTATTTCCAAAATGCTTTTACTTTTTTGAAATACAAATCTAAATTTATTTCCAAAATGCTTTTACTTTTTTCCTTCTTCCTTTCCTTTTTGAACAGAAAAAAATAATGGACAAATATTATTTAAGATCCAAATACATTCAGGGCAATAGCTAATTCTGTAACAAATTAAAGAAAACTCTGGGGCAGAGTGTAGGGTTTAGAAACCGCTAACCATGAAAAATACATTGTTAAGTTTCCCTGCAATACTTTTCAAAAGAATTTCCACATATGTCATTAGGCTCATTATTTCTTAAACACTGCAGATATTAGCATCAGCATAATACTACTGTTCATACATCTTCCTTTTTCTGTCTATCCCTTTCTAAACTTGCTATCTTCTTCAAAGCAAAGTCCTCGTACATAAAAAAAAAAATCCTTCTCTCTTGTCAGCAAAGCACTCTCATTCTCTTCCTTCAAATCCCTCCATATAACCTACATTTCATGAAGACTGACACTAGTGCTCTAAATGCTGTCAGTATCACATCCTATCTTACAATTTTACTCTTATCCTGTGTATCATATTCTTCTAAAATCAGATTCTAAATTGCTTGGGGCTTAAAGTTGCCTCTCTACTTTCCTTTATCTTGAACCATTCAACAGGACAAGTGCTTCTCGCCCTGACTGGTTAATTTGTAGGAGCTATGGGATTCTAGCTTTATGGCAGCTAGAAGAACAGCTGATGTTACACTGCTCATGAACTAGGAATCAACTGAACACATAATATTCCAGCTCCATGTTTTCCACTCCAATGGACTACATCACTGCCATAAGACTGGTTACATGGCATTTAGAAAGTAGCTCAAGGTCAGCTCGTGTTGTTCATTTTCAGAAAGCCATCTTGACAGAGTTGTGAATCTGCTTTAATTTACTTCCACTTTGTAAACTAACATAAAAAAATCCAGTGACTTTTAATTATGAATCGCACATATATGATAATGTCCTTAAAATTATACAATAAACTGAAAAGTAAAAATGATAATCATAATGTCCCAACAGCAAAGGATCCAAGCCTGGCAAGTGAACTGAGACTGTGGAAAACAAGATGCTCTGTGATAAATGGGGGGTGCATATTAACTTTACAACAGCAGAGTATAGCAAAGATTACACATTCAGACTGAATATAAAATGGATGTCTTCAGACAAAAAAAAAAAAAAAGACAAAATTTAATCTTGATGTTTAATGCAATAAAATGTTAAGCTTTTTAATAAATAAAGAAAAACTTTTCTTCGGTGCTAATTATATGAAGTTAATGGAACTTCTCCCTGTCAAAATATTAAACCCAACTCACCCCAGGAATCCCGACTATCTGAAACATACAACCTTCTCTACTGCTTTTGAAGTATCAGTATATACCAGTAAGCTTTCTAACTGACAATTTTTTTAAATATAGAAAGTCTTCATAAACATAAAATGAGCCAATTTAAAACCTTGATGGACTTTGCAGTGAAGTGCTGACGAGATAAAAAGCATACCTGAATTACAGAAAGCATAGGTTTTTAGAAAAGGTACCTCTAAGAAACTATTCAAGACATTTTTGCTTAGTGATTTTCTATTTGAAGGATGGAAAAGCCATTTTACACTGGCTTATTGTTTCCATAAACCAGGGTATTGCAAGAGCCTCGGTCTGCTTTTGTAGCAAAATAGCCACATTCAGCTGAGGCACAGGAGCAGGCAAGAGCAGCTTTTAATCACACTGCAGTGTTCTCGTCTTTACAACATGGAGATGTTCAGGCTTCTTGCGAATGGCAATAGCCACGTGGCTCCTAACATATCCTGGTGGAAGAACCACAGAGCTCTGTGGTGCACTAGTGAGGCTCCTTTTTCTTTGCCCTGCTCTTAACTGGGTGCCTCCCACAGGGACTTGCAGGGAATGGGGACTGAAGCCCTCACACCAGCACTGCTGGGAGTTCATCTCTCACCCCAGGAGGACCCCAGGCTGGAGAACTATAAGCATTGCATGACACTGAGGTGGCACAGGTAAAATGGGAACCAAAACCTGGTTTATATTTTTCATAAATTGGAATTCAGAAGAAAGAATCCATTATTTGGCATCAAAGGAAAAATACACACCTAAGTACAGATTAAAAAAATAAAGGCTATCATTTCTTTCAATTAAAAGACACAGCAGAAGCAATTTAAAAAAAAAAAGAAAGAAGAAAAGGAGAGATAATTGGGACATGCTGTTTGGAGACTAGCTGGAATGCTGTGCATAGCAGCAAGGACGGCCTCCTCAAAGCAACTGGGCAGCACAAAGCATCAGCAGCCCATTTCCAGACAAGCAGAACATATACACCCCAATTTCCAGCTCTGTGTTCAGCTCATACTCTGCCTCACAGCAGAAGAGATTTAAAGCCTCAACCCTCAAGAACTGCAAGCTCTGAATCCCAAATCTATCCACAGCCATGCTCTAACAAATACTATCTGCCCTGTTGTGGCTGAGCATGCACCAGTAAATACTGGGATATCTTGGAAGCTGGTCCAAAAATACAAACTTGTTATCATTTTCCTACAGAACCCAACACCTGTAAGGGATGCCTTAAGAAGTGTCTAAAACACGGATCAATATTTGAAGCTTGATATGTCCTTGGGATTAACTTGCTTTCCCGTACTCCAGGCAAAGCTTCATTTCTACAACATGGGGACTTCAGCTCCCCTACTGTATTGGGGAGTTATGAATCTGCAAAGCAATTTTAATAGAAATACTGTAGCATAGCATAGAGGAAAGAAAAAAGCTAATCAAGACACTATACCAGAGATGAAAAGTTACTGATCCTAAAAAAAAAAAAAAAAGCAAGTCAAGAAAGTTATGGTTTAACATTCTCTTTCATCTGTGTATGACTTCACCATTTAATTTGCTTAAGCTTGAAAAAGGTGGACAAGGAAGAGAAAGTTTTATGAGAGAAATGGTTTCACAGCAATTCAACTTCGTTTGAGATGTCTGAAAAAGCATTAACTTATATACTATAAATCTGTCTCTCTTTTAGACTTTTTCCCCCCACACTTTAACACAAAGTGGAAAAAAGATATATTCATATGGCCCTTGAAGTGCTTAGATCACCATGTTATACAGGAGATGTGTCTCACTAAAGGTGAGAACCTTTTGGATATGATTACTAATTAAAACTTTACTGTTGCAAAATTTACACTTAAAATTAGCTCTGTCTTTATGGCTTTTGAAAGATAATGGATGTGAGATGGACTGATATGGAACAAAGGTAATATGAACTCCTTGAGACATACTGTGAACATTGTATAATAGATCTGCATAGTACATCATGCTGTCCAGAGGATTTTCAATGCCATATTGAAAAAAAGAACAGACAGTAGCTTCACATATAGCCTGCAAGTCAGAAGGATTTGGATGTCTGTCTGTAAAGGCATGAAGGGTGACCCCATTTTATTGCTTGCACACAAGCCCGTGCCATGGAGCTTCAGGACTGACAGAGGGATTTGAGAATAAGACCAAGGTCACACCAGCTTCTCCAGCACGCCACACTCTTGCACACAGACCCTGGCAAGAACCATCTTTCTCACTGCTTCACCACTCACTCAGAGCACTGGTCAGCACCACAAATTAGGTTGTTTTTCTGCCCTAGAGACTGAGAAGCCACCACACAAAGAGTGCTCTTACTTTCTCCTGACCAGTTTCCTTCAGTTTGGCTGACTCGTTCCTCAAGGCATGTGGGATAACTGAGGTGCAATAGAGGAACTGGCCACCACACGGTTCTGGGGCAGTCCATTCTGACACTGTCCCAGTGTCGCATACCAACTGCCCCCAGCACATTGCAGAAGCGATAACTAACTCTGCAGCTGAGGTGCTTTGCTCTCTTTTACTGTACATCTTTACAGAGGAAATCACTAACCCGATCTTCTCAACTGTTTCTTCAAATATCCTTTCTACAGCCTAATGCCAGCACAAATGTTACGGTGAAAATCAGAGAGGTATAATTTGATCCCCAAAGTCCCTTGATCCCTTTTCCTCCTTCAGCCTTCTACATAAAGAGTGCATCATGAGGTGTATTGTGTGCAGTTTTTTCAGAGGAGCCAGTAAAAGCTGGTCCCATAGTCACATTAAAGGTCCCAGGGTACCTCTTGTTAGAGGAGAATAAGGATTTTTTTTTTTTTTTTTTTTTTTTGCGCTTTCTTCAGCCAAGCGCTCTCCTCCCAGGGCAATGTACTAAGTACCTGCCAGCTGTCTTCCATCTAGCAGAGGGAGCTGAACGCTTTTTTGTAATGAAGGCCACTATGTACATCTAAGCTATTAATTCAAAGACAAACAGGCATTTCTTTGATGGAAAGATGTGAGTCTGTGAGGTAGAAATGGGTTAATAAATGTGAAAATGAATCTTTTAAGGATAATGTGCCAGTGTCAAGTAGCAAAACAGCTGAAGCACAGTTCTGACATCTCCTCAGGACACAAAATATTCTCATAAAATCTGGGCAGGGGAGAAACATTTGATGTCTGGCCCTACCATTTATATTTTTAGAAGGCTACACAACAATACTCTGACACCCCCTGAGGTATCTAATGGTTCAACAGTCCTGTACAGCTAGGTTCTGCCTCCTTTCGAAGGCACACAAATCCATAAACCTTCACTGACCTGTAGTGTCGGTATGTTCCTGCCTGCAGCCCTTTTTTTCTGCTGTGTTAGAAAGCCTGATGAGACTGCTTATTGAATTTCTTCCTTTCAACATCAAAGATACTAGCCAGGCTCTCCAATTATTTAATAGATTCTGCTACAGTGGAGATCACCGATTCATTTTCACTAGAGATATCCAGTCATTGTAAAGAGCAATTATATATAATAACAGCCTAGCAGTTCTCAAACGTTCTTTTATCAAACACACAGTCCAGTGATTACCGAGATGGGCAATGATCTGATATTTATAATAAAACTTAATGTCTTTGGTGTTAGTTTTGCCAAAATATCAGCAGCTTTGCTCTGCAGACCCAGCACTTAAAATGCAGTGGGACTGTTTGGACTGCCTTTTGCTTTAACTGTTATATTTATTTCATGGTCATTCTTTTTAAGCCTCACAGAAAGGTGTCTCTGATTCATTTTTTTTGCTTCTTGGCAGTGCTGTCTGGAGGAATGACACAGGGAGACAGGAGATACTGACTTCTGAAGCCAGCTCTGTCGCCGAGCAGCCTCGAGCAAGATGTTTTGTCTCAGTCTTCCCATCTGTAAAACTTTCCTACTTAACTGTGCACAGGGGCTGAAGATCAGTTTGCTAATGGCTGTGTATTAGCACTGTGCATGGCTCTTTGAACATATAATACGTCCTAAAAATACTAACCCTTTTTGCCCTTATTCACAGATCACTTTCCAGATCTACAGATTAAAGTATTCTTTTTCTAATACTTTCTCTGAAATAAAAACTCAGCAATAGCTACTTACTGAGCCTTGTCTCTCAATGGCTCTGAGGTGGCAAGTCCTCTACTTGAAGTAAAAACTTTTCCTAACCCTTCCTTTTACAACTGTGATACAACTAGAAGCAAAATTAGAATAGTGAGGTTCACAGAGCTTGCTTGACCTTGAAGCATAAATTGTGAAGAGCAAAATGAGAGCACCCACCTTCTCCAGACTGGTTTTGAATCCAACCAACTGACAAAGACGGAAGTGATGAAGACAGTCACAGTCTTGAGCAGGTTTTATATCCCCATCAATAGAAGGCAGCAGTATGTGTACAAATTCCCTGCTCTAGAAAGCTATTATGTCCCACAGGCAGCTTTCATGCATTTCAAATAATCCTTATTTTAGTTAGACAACATGGTCCTTTATCTTTCATACCCTGTGCTTTCTCATCTGTAGGACTACACCAGATACAAGTTTCCCTTGACATGTTCTCTTTTTCTGCCTGAAAAATCAGATCCAGGCAGACTGTGGCCATTTGTCTGCTGTGTAAAATATAAGCGCAGCTCCTGCTGGAACAGGAATTGCAGCCATCACAGACCCTGCCCACAGCATGTGCATAGGCGAATCCTAGGGGCCACACAACATGAGAATGACAAACTTGGGCATGAAATAATTTTATGTAGGGCACTTCAACTGCCTACAGCATGTACCATGCATTCCCCGGATCCAGGAACTGCTGAACATTTCTCTTTGGGATTTCCCAGTACACACAAGAACATGTGTTAGCAGGGAATAAAGAGCAAGAGCTGTCCTGGGAAGAGCCTGTGGGTGCATTTATTCTGGCACATTAGTTCAGATCTTGCACTCAGACCAGAGCCCCACAGAGTCTGCATGCTGAGTTATCCTCTGGCTTTAGGCTGAAGCAGGTCAAACCTTTCACGAAGCCAGGTAACCTGAGCATAGCATAGGGGGCCTGGCTCACACTATTCTGCCTCTAATGGCAGCAAGGCTATAAGGGGTAGGATTCATGATATGGCTCTACAATCTTGGTACAAAATTCAATCCCAGAGACCAAGGAGACTACAAGACTGACCACCAGACACAAATTCCTGTGGGGGGACACTGCATGGGGCCATGGCCAGGGTCTCTGGGAGCTCAGGGACTCTGCAGTGCTGCCAGTTGAAGCACTCCTAGCTGTCATTTCAGCTCTGTCACACCTAGTTTCAGCAAAGTAACTGGCCTAGTTTACCTATAACTATCAACTGTTCCAGCTCTGCCTTTTGACTGAAATTCATTTCCTACAAAAGCTAGAGCCTGCACCTAACAGATACAGCAAATTACTCAGCATTAACCAGCATAATCTGAGCTGGTTTTCATGGTGCCTGCTTCCCACTCCTCCCCAGTCACACACAAGCTCTCTCTGTGGGCATGGTAGAGCACATGTGGAGCAGCCACAGCAGCTGTGAGGGCAGCTGGGGGTGGGAAGGAATTTTGCTTGTCCACATGGTCTCTCTACTTCATATTCTAACTCCACATAATTTTTTTTTTCCATGCCAGGCAGCTGTGAGGCTTTTTTAATACACCACCTGAAATCTATTTTCATCTAGCATTCAAAACATGACTGTAAATGGTTTATTGTTGTCATACTTTTAGATTACTTTAACTTTAGGAGCACTGCCTTTTTCCTCTTCATTTTTCCTGGCAATACACACTGCTGCTTCTTCTCTGTAAGGTGAAAGATGTATAGACTGCTAGTTGTCAGTGCTTGCAAGTAGCCATTTAAAAGCAGATATTTTTTGTCAGCATTTTTATTTGTGAAGCTTCTATGACAGATTTGGAAATTGAAGCCCTTGATTTATCTCCAGGCTGAAAACTAGACAGAGGCAAGGACACTGTGAGCCTTAGGAATGAAATTACAAACATGTCATTACCTCCTTTAATCTGCTCTTGTTTCTGTGAAATTGCTCTAGACAACCCCAAAAATCCATGTGCTTTTACAACAAAAAAATCCTCTTTTCAAGCTATTTTCCGCCCATATTATTTGAGGCCACTCACTGTTCACTTGTGTAAAAACAAAGTCTAGTAAATATACTGCTTTTTAACACGTGCAGGAAGCTAAGCCAACAGACCCAACCAACATACAAAACAGTCATAACTAAAATCACCACCCTCCCCACCAATTTTCTTTTTTGTTTTTCTTTTCTTTTTTTTTTTTTTTTTTTTAATTAAATCTTGTTTGGCTCACAGGAAAACACAGTTTGATATCGAATCACACTAGCACTCAGTTCAGGCCACATTTGGCATAACATAACATCACATCTGGCACATTGAAACTGTGACTGACAGACTCTGATCAAGATTCACGTGATGGGAGTAGCAGGGGTTATTGCAAAGCAGAAGTGAGAGGCATCGGAGGAGCTATAGTGAGAAAGTGGCAAAAAGCCCAACTCCCCTTTGCCTGCTCAAGCATTTCTATTAGCTCTTATTTTTCCACTGCACTATAATTCTACACAGAAATTGGAAGAATGACTACATGTATTAGTTTGTGTTGTTACCCATGTAACAACATCCGTGGATGACTAAAAAGGACCTACTGTGATGAGAAAGGCTTGAATGGTGGTGCAAATGGTTGTATAAAGTATAGCCCCTTTCCTGAACCAGTCCCTAAGTTGATGCTGGCACTAGCGGTAATTCCTAAGCAAGCAGTGCCAAGTGGAAAATTGCAGCTGCCTGAGCTGGGCATATAAAAGTCCCTTCTCGGCAGGCTGGTGTGTTTCCCGTGTGAGAAGTACTCTGGTCACCCTTAAGCTATTCACCACCGAGATGGTCATCCGATGCCAAAAGAATAGATTGCCTTGTGCTTTGTACATTTTGCTGAGACAGAGAATCAGTGACAGATCTCATTTTGTCTCAAAAATCAGACAGAAAACAGCACCATCAGTGCCTTCATATCTTACACAGAAGTCACCTGCTGCTGCAGAGATCTCATTTCGCTTCAGATCTGGGAGAAGGCCACTCCACTTGGGATAATTCAAGCCCACATCTTCCACACAGCTAAACCAAAAGCAGTGCTGGGGAAGAGGAGTGTGGTTTTCCTCTCCTTTTTCAGATTATTTGACTTTGCAGAATGGTTTAGGTCCCTAGCTGTTAACATCAAGAGTTATTCTCATCATCATTGACCTAGTAACATTTTAATCTTATTCTTCCAAGAGTTGGCAGTGGTGACAAACAAACTCCAAAGCAAACGTGGGTGTCTCTGCAGCCATATCACTTTACAGGAGAGCACTCACACCAGAACTGAAAACACTGACATTGGGGACCATACAACCCCATTACCCTTCCCGGTAAATCTGCTGTTTGACCTAATTCCTGGAAGAGATTCAGGTAAAAGGTTCCAGTACTGAGCCCAAATGTATAGCTGATTTATTATAGGCTCAGCTCATTTGGCAAAGCTCCAGAGAAGGGTGGAAGGTCAGACATATCCTTTTCATAACCATCTCTAGCTGTCTAACACTCCACATCAATTTTAAATGCATCTGTTTTCAGTAGGCTAAGCCTGAGGATCCACATCCTAGGTGCCGAGATCCACCCTCGTTGATTTAACACAGAGCTCTAGACTCCATTCTGGCAGGTAGGCACTAAAGGTTAGATATCAAAACACATAACTTGAATCCTTAAAACCCTTTACCAGTCCACCTCTTTGTGTTCAGATTCCTTTCTGAGACATGAAACGACTACCCACCCTTTATCACAAGCTTCTTGTGAAAATAAAAGCAGTAATCTCTAAGAAAATTTGGATGCTGTGGTGGATGCAGGTTATATTAACTGCCATGCTGCTCCACTGCCATTGTCTGTCTTCAGATATGCTATCACAGAGAGCTGGAAGTGGGGCAAAAGCCCATTAGTCAAGAAGGGAGAGAGTAAAAAGAAACTGAAAGGAAAAAACCCATAAACACCCAAACTCCAAAGACCCAGTAATTCTGTAAAAGCAAAAAAGACACAGGAGAGAGATCAGGCTCTTAATGTTGTAGAAAGCTGTAGTGAACAGAATTTGAAGAGGAGTGGGCAGAGGTAAGAAATAAAGAGTAAGAAATAAACAACCTCTCCTCTCCCCTCCCCTCCCCTCCAGCTAAAGAGTGAGTGAAAAGGGCAACAGCTGAGGCCAATGATAGCCAGGTGCCAGGCAACACCATGGCAAAGGCAAAGCTATGCTGCTGATCAGAGAAACCAATCAGTCAAATGAGCAAACGACAGGCAAAGCCGATGTGGAAGGAAGGGGGGACTGGGCATTACCAGAGCAGAGAGATGGTGCTTAAACTGTGAATTCCCCGCCTTTGAAAAATATCACTGCTATCAGTAGGTCAAGTTTCTTTTAGAAATTCAAATCTGTGACGGAATCATCAGGAGGGGGGGGAAATTGTTAATTACCAAGGATTCACAAAAGCAACATTGTCATTAGCCAATGGAGCCTTTCTTATGATGTTTTCTATTATTAGGTACTTAGGCTGGAAGTTGCCTTCCCACATAAGATCTGTCTTTGTGATGAATGTATCAATTTGCTTCATAATTTGACCATAACAATGCAGGATTCTAGCTGTAAATTACTGTTTTAATCTTTCACTTATGGCATAAATACTCTTTATTGCACAATATGCATAGTTTTGCATATTAACTATGTAGTGACATTTTACTATGGGCACATAATTTCACCATTTTTATGGTATTTCGTATTATTTTGGAACAGGTAAATTTAAAATACGTTGTTCCATAGTCTCCATTTAGGAGGAGATCTTTAGAGATAAATACATCAGACTGTAATTTCAGTGCTTGGTACTAAAACTACATCTTCATTCGCTTAAATGTATGGGTTATGAGTGCAGCAGAACCATTCTTATGTCAGTTAGATGAGAATCAAGTCCAGAGTATGGAAGGATTACTTAATCTGAGATATTTTTTTTTGTTCTAGAACTTGTGATTGACAGACTACCTTATTACTCTTCCTTTTTTTTCTTAACTTTAAGAATATCTAATGAAATTAATCATAGCCTGGAGGAGACAGTTTGAAACCTGCTAAGAATTATATATGTCAGTGCAAGCTTTACAACTCGCTTGGACTAATTTGCTACTGGCAAATATATCACTGTCATACACTTCTGTAAACTTTGCATTTGCAATCTTTTGAACTAACTATACAAGCTGAAGCACTAGTTTTAAAGTGTAGGGTGTGATAGAAGTGTTGATGCAAGGTTTCTAACTCGGCAGTAACTCCAATAAAGATATATTGTTATACTCCTGTGTCTTCTAGTAATACTGATTGTTTAGTCCATATCAGAGACACAGACAGAGTAGGAAAAAATAATTTGACTATTTCTAAATAAAGCAAAGAACAGCTAAAGTAAAAAACCAGAGAAATTGGTCCGTACAGGAACTCATACTATGTGCAACCAGGTTGTACATTAGTATCAGACAAATCTTAAAATCATTAATATTATTATTAACTCACACATTAATTTTTCTTTCTTGGATGGACAAAGAGGGTTGAATTACGCTATACCCAGACTATCCGAACCTTTTATAGAAGCAGCAAAAGTTAGAGGAAAGTCTCCAGTAGTTTTTGTCACTTCAATACCTGTCACTACTGTCAGTTTCCAGTAAGTTATTGATTTCTATTTGAAACAAATACCAGGAGCAATATCTATGCTATTAAAACTCCCGTGCTAAAGTAAAACCTTAATTATGACCCCTTATTCTCTTGAGTCAAGATATTGACACATCTGACTGTCACACAGCTCAACTGTTTCCAAAGTTGTTTTGCTTTGCATTGCTGATGACACAGTAAACATTACAGTGGGAGATGAGCTGTCCTGCTGAGGACAAGCTTTTTCCAGTGTCAGGATGCAGAGATGCCTGCTTATTTCCAGACTAGGTACTGCAGTTCCAGCTCTGTCAGATATCTGAATTGGGATTATTAGCAAATTCAGTATATCTTGCTGAATTCAGTTTCTTTCTACATCAGTGGTTATCACAGACATTTGCTTTCCTGATACCACCTAACAGAAGTGCTAGTCTAATGGGATTTATAATAGGTGTTAAACTAACATACTAGTGAGAGGCAAAGGCTAATTTTTAATATGACAATCTTTAAAGTACTTTAAAGAAGCTCCTTAAGTATTACCTCAGTTTCATAGATGGGAAACATAGAATGGATACCAGACTTGCTCAAAACCCAGTAAAACCTAGGTAACTTGTTAATGATGTTGCTCCTGTCAGTTAAAGGTCTTTGGGGAAGAAAACACCCCCTAAAGTAACTCCTCACCCCCCCAAACATGTTGACAACAAAATGTATTTGGACACTTAAACAGAGTCAGAGACACAAGGATTTTTTCAAAGATGCCTAAGGATTTGAATAAATACATTTGAACATTTCAGTATATATATTTCAAAGACATTTCAAGGTCAGATCAGATACAGATCTGTATTCTATAGCCATGCTGCTATGGGACTTTTGGTTAACAAGAGCCACAGGCACATTCGTGAGGCAATCCTTGGCCTCATTCATCACAGCTCAAGTCCCATTTGAGATGCTGTTTTGCAATATGTGTTTTGTCTGTGTGAATAGACTTTCTAATTCATTACAGTAGGAAGCAATAAGAAACCCAGGTACTTCCAGATTGTATTTGTGTTTAACAAACAAACAAACAAAAGCAAAACAAAACTTTGCATACCATTAAACCTTTCTTTCTTACCACTCTTCTTGGTTTTTTTGAATATCAGATCTTTTCTAAAGACTGTTACCCGATACAAACAAATTTAGGAAAGAACGGGGAATATCAAGAAGCTGAGGGATGACCTCTAGATTTTTTTTTATGCTTTCATTAGTATTTTTTATTAGTTCATGGGAAAGGGAAAGTCTCCTGGTGAGAGATGATTTGCAAAGGGACCTTTCACACAGGAGTCTTACAGACACATTACTGCTTTCAGTTTAAAGCCGGGTTCTCCACTAAGGAAATACTGCTGTAATCCTTACCAGCCAGATGAATCTGTTAGATCAGTCCCATCATACAAGATTTAGCTGGTTCTCAGTGCCAGCTCTGTACCAGAAAACACATTGTTTTTTCATAGCAAACTGAGCATTAGAGTGGCTGTGTGGCCAGTAAGAGCAAGTGGATGTGGGTTAGTCACACTGTACCAGGCTCTGCATTCTTTACTAATCAATCATTTGCATTTCTTGGAGCTTAGCACAGCTACTGAAAGCAGCTGTGCCCAGTGGATTTTATGAGGACATTTAATTCCCAGGCCTTTCCCTGCAGGCCCACAATTCACTCACATAACAACTTCCTCTTATGAATATCTGCTCATAGTTTTCCTCTGTCATATTTGCCAATCTTCCTGTAGCCTATCACAAAAAAAGAAAAAAGCCTGCTATGCCATAACTTCCAGTAAATATATAGGCCTTCAGAGAAAACAAACAAGTAAATACCCAGTTCCTCCATGATTTTCAGGTTGTTGTGGTTTTTTTTTTTTTTCCCCCTGTCCAGCTGTAATTGCACATTTTCTAACTCGAAACATAGACAATTCACTACCAGTATATGACTGTGCCAGACACTCATCCTTCCCAATATCCTCCCACTCCCAATTTCTATGCATTAACTTAGAAAGAAGCTGTATAGCTGTCTTCGCTTCCTGGAAGAGGTCAGTGCATTAACACGCTACTGATTTTTTCTGAGGCTAGATGAGGTGTGGGGCAGAGTCAGCAGGACTGTAAGACTTTATGCATTTTTTTTGGACGTCTCTGATGCTGCCTAATGAGAACTTTGACATAAGAGGTCATTCAAAGGGGAAAAAAAAGAAAAGGAAAAAAAAAAACCCAAACCAGAACTAAACCTTTCTTCATTCCTTGCCCCAGGATGACACTACATCCAGCCCTTTTCAAAAACAATAATTGGGTTCTGTGCTTGCTTACATCCAGATGGATCAGGAATAATTTCACAGAAATCTAGAGAGTTAGGCTGATTTTAAACTGAGCTAGCTTTGGTATAATTCAGTCTTATTTATGTGGTTTACTGTTTTACCTTGTTTCATACATATGTGATGTCTGCCAAATCATTGTTGGTTATTAGAAAAACTAAATCAAACCATAAATTAGCTCACTCATTAGGGATATAGGGCAGCAAGGACCTTCCTTTATCTTCATGAATAATGATCCTAGTTTCTACGGAATACTTCATTTCCATTTGCAAGAGAATTTCATGACTTGTACAATGAACTCTGTGGCTCATGAAACTCTGACAATGGTCTTCACTCCTTTCTTTTGGTTAATTGTAACAAATTTAATTGCCTTGTTATAAAGGAGATTATTTCTGGGAAGGAAATTCCTGCCTGAGGTATATAAGAAGGTGAGAGATTTCCAAGTTTTGTCTCTTGAGCATATTAATAGTGCACCAAGGTTCAGCCTTTTTCAATATGAATTTAACAGATGGGATTTAGAGTTCCTTTTAGCTATAAAGAAGTGAGAATGCCTCTGCCATTGTCAGAGAGTAACCGTCTGTCTTTCTTTTTGGCAAGCACCCAAGTAAGTGGGTGGCAGCTGGTGACAAAGGCTATGACTGCACTTGCCACTTTCTTGTGATAGCTGAAGCAGAGCGTTGGCCTGAAGCAATTGCTGCTGAGTTCCTTATGTCTCCAGTATGGTTAGGGAGGGGAGTTATGCAGATGTAAATATTATATCAAATATGCTTGTTCCAATTGAAGCTGCTAGTATACTTTTACCCCAAAAGAATAGGGAATGCTTTAGACAGTTTCATAATTTCCCATTAGTTATGGGGAGGGGGGTCTCTTGCAGCTAGAGGAACCTCAAGAAATTGCCCTTTGCTTTATCATCTACTACGTATTTTAGGCTGAAAGTGTTGCCTGTAGGCGACCTGCTCTCTCTTGGACTCCCAAGTTCAGCACGTGTTTTTAGCAGTACCCTTTGATCAGTTCGAAGGCCACCTGTGAGTGACAGTGGAAGTCCTTTCTGTCAAGAGCCTGATGTGATGACTCCTCAGTCCCAGCTCTGGGGACTTTAAGGCATATCAGCAGTGCTGAATGACACTCTGTCAGTCTGCCATCATCTTCTTTCAAAGGCCTTTTCCTCTCTCTGCCTTTGCTTTGAAATTTCTTCCATTCCCTCCCTGAGCTCTTTAGCAATTTTTGTAGTCTTATCTGAATCTTTTAGCTACATCCCCTCTCTTTAATTGTGAACCTCATGTTCATGTTTTAATTGTGAGACCCATGGTGCTGGGCCAGGTATTGCAACATTTCCTTCTGCCAACCCTTTTTCTGACTTTTGTTGTGTTTCTTGTTCTTATCTATCCCACCCAGCCTATATAATTCTCTTGCCCCTATTCCCAGTTCCTTACAGGAGCAGTTATTTGTTAGCTTTGTGCATTAAAGGGAAATACCATATTGTCTGGTCTTGCCCTACAGCAAGGCAGGATGATCATGATTCATCTCCTGAATGAAAACATAGATTCAAGGCCCCAGAGGCATTGAAACAAGCCACACTATTTCCCTCCCACTCTGAAAGAAATAAAGAATGATATTGGCAGAGAAAAGTATGTGATTTGGTGGTCAATAATGTCCTTATCTCGTGCTTCTGCTGACACACACTGCCAAGCTCCAGCAGAGCCAAAAAGCAGCGATACAACCGACATCTTCCTTCCCATCCTAGGTGCAGTGATTGGCAACTTCAGGGACTGATGTTCAATCTCTCTCCCACTTCAGTGAATATGGCCTAGCTGTACTGAATACAGTGGGAAAATCCAAATTGTTTCCTCCCCCACCCTTTTTTACATAGTAGGGCCTCCTTTAGAAAGCCTGAATATGCCTGCTGCTGAAAAACTTTCAACCAAAGTTGCCAACCAATGAGTAAACCTAGAGTTAGTTTACCTATGCCACACAAAGAATCACCAGCAGCTGTACAGGTACAAAACATACATGAAAAAGGGAAAGCTGAGTCCTGAGAGACTATGGTAGATATAAAATCATGAGCTTGGAGTAGTAGAGCAAGAAGAAGATATCTACTGGGGTAAGAAAAAGGCATAGAAAATATACAAACTGTCATGCTTATGTGTGTGATGTTTCTATGCATCTATGCCTGTGTGTTTATGAGCTCATACAACCTGAAAAATGAAAACCCTAAATTACAGCCCACTACTCATTTCATACAGAACCAGAAGAAGACCCTGCATTCACATTTCAGTAACCTGTGATATTAAATGTGAACAGACTTTTTACAGTCCCTAAATGACTCATCAGGGGAGAAGCTTATGATGTGTAAATGAGACTCTCTGTAATGACCTAGTGACACTCTTCCCTTCTAATCTGTGAAACAACACAGCTCTCAAAGATTTCGTGTGCTGCACAAGGGTTGCTGTAAAAGGAGAAGGTACTGACATCAGCTTTTCTGGCATGAGGCACCCAAGGAATAGTTATGGGAAACGATACCTCCATCTTGCAGCTGTCCAGTCCCACAGGATTAATCCTCTCCTACATCAGCTTCAGCTTCCCCATGCAGACAGGAGGCTGGTTGGTCAGATGTGTTGCAATCATGTGCTAACTGCAAGAAGAGGGCACCAATCTCAATTGTGTCCAGGTAAATAACATTTAGGGGTCAGTCTGCCTCTGGGGAATGCTAAAAACAGGCCCCAAACTGACAAAGCAGCATTGCTACCCTCCCAGCATGAGTATTGCTACACTTCTCTACAGCAGCAGCCATAACTGTTGCTTTTTACCACCTTTAGGCAATAAATGAATTTGAAGGTGGTGGCAGCAATTTACCTATGTCACCTCTCAGGTGAGCTACAGCCGTGCAATATAGCTGTCCATGAAGGATGCCCTCACGCACCCTCAAAGCCATGCAAAACTTGGATGCATCTTCTTAGTAACAAGCAAACTCAGCCTGTTCCCCACAACCTACATAGACTTCTTACAGTTTTTGGAATTTAGTCCAAGGTCTTGGACTTTAAGGGTCAGATCTGAGTGTAGCTGAAGGGCTCCCTAGAACTCATAAATGTAGACCGTCATCAATAACTTTATTCCTCTATCACACTGAAGGTTTTACAGGGAGAATTTTCTAAAACTGGAGCATTGAATCTCACGGGAAGAAAGGATCATCACAAACTGTATTTGATTCTTCTCCAAGTACAAAGTGCTTTTTAAATCTAAACTTCTTATATAAACATAGGGGAAATATGAAAATATATAAATAAATTACAACGCTTCATTGCACACATACTCCTCCATGGGGAGTGGATGAGAAAATAAATATGACAGCTCTTAGTCATGTTGCTTACTGCTGCTCTGGAGGGTAATCTCATACTACATTAGTGAGTGCAATATAATGATGTACTTTAACTGGATCACATCATGGTATATGTACTTTTGTCTCTGAGGTTAGCATTAGATGCTCCACAAAGAGTAAAAATGCACTGGAAAAATTACAGAATTATATGGAATATTTTCTTTGTCCTGAGACAGAGATGGCTAATGCTCTGATAAAGAACAAAAAGCCCTTTCAAAAGGTATTTTTTCCATTTCAGTTACTTGTACATTCTATCCAACTTCATCTGTCAAGGTCCAAAGTCTGATTTGCCTGTTTCTTTTCTTCCTTTCTTTGTATCTTATAAGTTCCCACCTCTCTATAAGTTCAATCAACTCAAAGCCCTTGAAACGGGAAGCACTGCCCATCTGCCATGTGTTGACATCAGTGTTTTGGAGAATATTTTTCACTGTTCAGTAGTTCTGTGATTCTGATGGTTGGGACAGTTTCTTTTTGCACCCCTTTTTACTGAAGCTCTTGATGTGAATACAGACTGAAAAGAAGAGTAACAGGCTCCCCTTTGGTCCTACACCTAGAAAGGGACAGACCAGTGTCCCATGCTCCTGGCATGTGCACAGCTTTACCTCCTCTCTCCGCTCCCTCCCTCTTTCATCCAGCCAGCTGGCACAGCCCAGAGGATGTACTCCCCCACAATACACCAAACAGGGATGGTTACTATCCTTACCAGCCGACATTAGTGCTAATTTCCTGTAAGTTGCCACAGAATAAAGAAGAGGCCTCTTTCTAAAAAATCTTTCCGGCTTGCTTAAAAACAGCCTCTGTCTTCTTTTCTTCCTGCATGCAGCTTGCAGAATCAATAAGGCCCTAGCCTCTTAGCCTTGAGCAGCAGAGAAGCTATTGCTACAAACTCAGCAGGAGGAAGAGCTAGGGCAAGTAAGTAGCTCAGAGCTAATCAAAAGTGCCCTCCTATGGCTCAGGATGTTGCCAATTGCTTGAAGCAAAACCAGAAGGCAAGGTACTATGACTCTTTTGTCAAGCAAGGAATCATGTTCATTATCCCCACCTGATCATCTCTTGAGTTTCACTAATTGCACTTACCTTTACCTTATACTTACCAACAGAGATTGGCCAGGTGTTGCACTATAACACTACTTTTGAAAAAGTGTGTGTAACTTCATATAGGTGCCTGATAACTATTAAAAGGGCTAGGTAGATTCTCACATCAGTGTATAATGCCATGACAATCTGGTACAGAGAGTCTGTATTCAATGAAATTATTCTTAGTATTCAGTGAAATTTCAAGCTGCCTTTACAGTTTAAAAGAAATTATGTTTGTTTCCCCTTACAGTATTCCTATTGCAAAAGAAACCCAACCAACCAAACCAAATTAAACAAACCCAAACCAAATTAAACCAAAAACCCAGACAAAAAGGGATCCTTGTCTTTTATTGCTACAGAAGGTGGGGAGGAGAGCAGGTATTTTGTTGGCTATTGATGAAGGAGATCCCTTGCTGGCGTTTATAGATTTAGAAGTCTTTAATTTAAAAGCAATCATGAAAGGGACATGCCAGGTTAAGAATCTACTCTTGGCCAGGGAAGGGCACAGAGCAGAGTGCAGTTACCTTTGGGGAAACTTTTGGCTGATGAAGGAAAACAGGACAGTACCGAAAGAATTACAGCTTGAATGCAAAAAACTGTAAATCCAGTGGTGGACTGTGTCATTTGCTGGACTAGGTCATTTTCCTTGGGTACACTGTAGATTTCCAGCACACTTTGCCCTAAATCATGGACATATGACTTTGAGGATCATGTAGAAATCTGCACTGTTGCTGTACTTAAAAAGAATGTTACTGTATATTAAATATTGCTTAAGGGGACATATTTTCATTTAGTGAAAAGCAGTAATAAAGATAAGAATAAATCTTCTGAATACAACAGGTCTGTACATTTATCAAATGCATGCTTAGCTTAGGTCACAGGAAAGCTCTGCCATCAGAGATGTGCGACAGAACTGGGATATCCTCCCCACAGAGGTACCAAACTCTTATTAGTGTCTCTCTCTGTATCTGGGACTTGTTTCTTTATCATAAACACTGACCATCTCAGAATTTCCTCTTCCCTGTGTCATTTGTCTCTCTCCCTTTGAGACCAGTGGCCTTCTTGCCCTTTATAACATCAACTCAAGCATGATAAGTGGTATAGAAAATCTTGCATGAATTCTCTAGCTCCTTCAAGAGGGCTAAGCCACCACTTAAGTCCCACAGGCTTAAATGCTTTTTCGGCACTTGACCTCTTCATAAGGATGAATTTCTCTTACAGTGAGGACAGCATCCAAAAGTTGTTACTTTGTCAGCCAGAAAAAACTGTAAAGCAATACATAGTAAATAGTACATAAACATAAAATATAATACTAGAATGTATAATTATCTGTAAAATGCTAGTGTCTCAGATTATTTTCTTGGATAACTGCTTAGAATCTCAGAATTAATATTTAGAGAAGTATATAATTAAAACACTTAGATACTAGAATACTAGAAAAAGCAAAATCTGCTCAGTGAACAGTCTGTGTGTACAGCCACTGGTCTAAATCAACTCCACTGCCAAACTGGCAAGCACCAGGAAATATATTAAAAGAATAGACAATTCAGAAATGTCCAACAGATAACTAAAATTGAAATTTTATTTTTTTCAATAATATTCATCAGACAATTTTCTGACAAGACTTCTCTGAAAGATGAAGTGCAAATGGGAACCCTGTAAGAATGTTTAGAAGAATTGTACATGACATTTTTTAAGCGCCACTAAGTACACATTGAATACTTTGTAAGTATATAGGCATAGCAACATGCAAGTGTCATGTACCCAACATTACAATATGCATTTTGTCTGCTTAAAGTTACTAATGAGGAAATTAAATTAAGTGAATCTGTCTCATCAGCAGTGCAATATGTTTAATTCCCATGGATTTTGTTTACAGGTTTGTGGTTGTATTTCTGAACCATTCAGATATCTCCTTCCCAAGGCCATAAACTGCCAGTGTAAGAGCAGATCACACTGGAGTTCCTAGGAGAATACACTTACACTGACTATGAATAGATGAAGTTGTTATAGTCCTTTCACAAATTATACCTTATTATTTATTCTAGCAAACTTCCTGCTGAACTGAAGGTTTTTTGTAGTTATAAAATATCTAGGCTAAAAGTAAAGGATGCACAAGGATTGCTTTATAATTCTGTTGGAAAAGAGCTAAACAGCAACTCAAACGTGCATTAAGGACTTGAGCCTTGTTTTTCGAAATCAATAGGCGTATTGTACCCAACTTTTATGGAAGCAAGACATATATGAATCCAGTAATCCATGAGTTTACTCTCTTGGCTTACTGTTTAGGCAGAAGCAGATGATTGTAGGTCATATTTGCATATTTCTGTGGAAGCTATATAGGGGTATAAGCAAATCCGCTTTCACTGAAAAAGGACATGTACAACTGCATGTTTACTAACATTAATCAATATGCATAGAAAGGAGAGAAAGAGGGAGTGATAAAGAATTCAGTCCAGCAATTAAAGATTTTCCTCCTCTTCACAATCAACATAAACCGTTGATCATCATTATTATTTTCTTTGCAAGTTATTACTTTAAAACCCCTCCTTTTGAACCTATTATGAAAACCCTTCAATGATTTCATTGTAGAGTAAGACTAAGAAAATTAGTATGTTTGGAAGAAAATAGCATCAGTGATTTTCAGCACTATGCATAAGGGCAGGGTAAGGCTGTCTGTAGTTTGTGCTGAAATGTGAGATCAGAGCTCACACATGAAACACTGCTGGCTTGACCCTGAACACAGGGAAAGTGCTAAAGTGCTGACCCCAACAGGCTTGGCTTTGCACCTGAAATCTTAAAAAAAAAGAGGAAATACAAATCCTTGAACTTTTCTTTAATAGTAACAAAGACTGCTCCTTTTAGAGAGACTTTTTTTCCTACCTCCTTTCCAATTAGACTGCTGCGTTTAGCCCATCAGAGAATAAATGACTTAAGACACAGAATATGGAGGGCAGACCTATAGTAAACACAGAGGCCATGAAGAATTTTTTTTTTTTGCCATCTACTGAGACGCTCTGGAAGCCCCTAGTACTGTAGAGTCATCATATTGGCTCCACACTGTCTTCTGTCTGGTTGTGAGTACATTAAACATTGGTGAAGAAAATGAACATGGCTTGGCAACAAGATGATTCCTAGATGCTGGAAGAATTCCCTGAAGGGCTGCTGGAAGCGCACAAAGCTTAGAGCATCCTGAGGATGTGGAGTGACGGAAGTGTGCTGTTAAACCATGTTTGTACCCTTATTTCCTCCTGAGTTAAAACAAGTGCAGAGTGCTGGGTTAGATTCATCAGTAGCAAGAAGGAACTGTGCTAGCTTCTGTTAATGCCAAGTAGACAACTCCCATTTGCCTTAGAGGTACTAGGTCCACTCTGTAAAACCCCGTAGGAAGTCCTACTCTTGATAAGAGTTTCTACTCTGCTCTGTTGACATCAAAGGCTGCTCTATCCATTTAACTTTCTCTTATTGTTTGCAATAGTCCTTCCCTGTCCCCCATGCATTGAGTGGTTTAAATGTAAACATGCCCTGGCAATAGTATGTTTAAATAAGTACGAGACATGTCAGAATATCTCAACAGTATTGGTATTGCATATTTAATTCAAAAGCTTGCATGTGCTTTTAAAAGTTTCTCTTCAAACCTGCATGCCTTACTGGAAAGACTTGTGTTGCAGTTGGATTGCACATAATTATCTAGTGCTGACTAAATATTGATGTGTTATAGCAGTTTATTTTTAAGCTGTTTGGGATTAATCCCCAGCCAGTGTAAATTGGCCCACATTTAAGGCAACAGAGTGAAGCTGATTTATACCAGCTGAGGCTGTGTCCTTATGCCCTGTTAAAAGCTCACACTATCCCAAAATTAGTAAAGAACAGGGCAAGAATTATGAACCCAGGCAATATTTTCTATTTTTAACAGAAAAAAAATTACAGTGATCTCTTTTCAAGACTACACCAAAGATTCAGTAGTATTTAAAATGTATACAAATCTCTCATAGCTAGTATTTAGACTAAGAGGTAGATGTCATATTCTAGGAATAGTATAGTGTGGAATGATGCTAATGGCAGTTGCTAAATACATCTATTTTTCTGTTACACAGGACACAAAGGGGGGTTATAGCAATGGCAACCACAAGAATGTTTTCTTTTCTTCTTTTGCTATTCTATGTTATCTGTCTTTCGGTGTATTCCTTCTGGAAGGGTAGGACGGAAATGTGGTGAGAAGTAAAAAGATCAGTAATACAAAACTTCACGTTTACAAAACATTAGCTTTATCATTAAAGGCATCCTCTGTACTTTGATGGAAGCATTTTGTACTTACAATTTAAGATTACCTGGCGTTACTGAGCAAGTAGTGGAAATTCCAGGTGAGGTGATTCAGCAAAATAGGGGTCAGAAGAATGCAGATCTCTCTCTCTCTCTCTCTCTCTCTCTCTCTTTCTCTGTTGTTCATGCTAAAAATACCAGGGCATATGGCAGCATATTTCAGCATCTTAACATACTAGGCTCCCTTGAGGACAAAAAAAAAGAGGAAACTTGTGCTGTTGAGCCAGAAATAGATTACAGAACAGTGTTGCCAGACACACAGAGTGCTGGCAGCAAAGCCACTAGCGGAATCAGTGTCTTACTTTGCCTAAAGGTGTTTCAGTGATATTTAATGGGCCTCAAAGAAATGGAAAGCAAAGCTAGTGAGAATGAGGAGCGGTATAAGCATTTTTATAAATTAGTTATCACTGTAAGTAGAGGAATTATACATATTGCATCAGGATATCCACTGCTTGTATATGTACCTTCTGAATTTTCCTTGTGACTTTTAGGGGTCATTCCCCTGCTTGAATTAATCAAAATGCATATTATAATTACACGGTTTTCCAATATCCATACACAGCAAGTACAAGATACTTACATGTAAGTACACTGTATTTACCTATATTTTTGCATAGTTTTTAGTGTGTACTTTGTGCCACTTAATAAAAAGCATTACTCTTTATTTTTGTCGCTGTTGTTTTTCTCTATTAGACATCTTATTCAATTAAAGTTGAAGTAGCTGGATTTTTGGTATATTCATCACAGATTACCAGTTCCTAGGAGTGTAGAGATTAGACACTTGGAGGACTCTGGGTAAGCGGTGGGGGAAGCTGCAGTGTGAACATGAAGTTTTAAATCACCTCCTTAATTAAGAAATACAATATCAGATTTATGGTGCTAATTTAATAAACTTACCTTTAATCTGAATGGAATTGTAAAGGTAAGAACTCCATTTTCCTTTTGGTAACACTTTACAATAAGTGGCACTAAATTACACTATAACTGCTATGTTACAGGGAATTACATGTAACTACACTGTAACTGTTGAAATAGCTACTGTACATGTGCGTACATGGTAACTTCAGTGCTGTTACAATCATGAATTACATAATTACAGATGATTCTGTCCTTTCTTTTCATTGAAATAGTCATATATATATTATACCATAATGAAAATACACAAGATGTTAACTTTCATGTCTTATTTAGAAAAGTTGGTTTTCTTCATGTATTCCTTTATAGAGGGAGTCTCAGTGCAAGACGAACCATCCTTAAGTAATGTGGAAACTCTTTAAAGTGTTCTAGCTTAAATTCTGAGCCTCAAGTTAAACATCAGGTTCCTTAAACTGTTTCTTGGTTTGTCAGATGACGCTAAAAGAGGGAGAGGATGCACCCCTTGTCTTCTGATGCACCGCTTTCTTGTTCAAATCATGAGAATGTTCTTGAAGCATTAAAAAAAAAAAAAATCTACATCAGAAAGTTTAAAAATAATCAGCAATCAACACTGTAAACAGTACACTGGCAGAAACTAGCTACCTGGTCTTGAGAAAACTACTCTGCAAGTGAGCGTGGGAGAGGATGTCACATACATTTTAGTGAGGGTGGTTCCCATTCAGAGCCTCCATTTTACGCATTCTCCGATATCTCACACAATAATAAAAGCGGTATTTCAGAATGGGATCTTGGACAGAGGGACTGACAACTGACTTTTAGCCTACTGAATGCCATTAGTGTTGAGCCATGGTTCTGCTTACAAAAAAGAGGGATGCCTCTTTACACCTAGTGTAGTAATTCAAACCCCTGAAGACCAGACAGCCGTGCAAAGTGCTGTCCAGGTAGAATGCTCAGTGTGGGGTTTTTCACACCTGCTTTGTGCAGATGCAAGGGACATCACCAGGTGCAAGATAATGGAAGATCAACAGCATTAAAAATGAGCACATGTGAGAAGTTTTAATTCAAAACCAATGAAATAACCTATTTTAACAGTACAATTTTTGCAAATTTTAACTTTTTGCAAAGTTTAACTGCTGTTTCTATGCCACTGGAGAAAATGATTTGAAATGGTTACCCCAAGGGCAATCCTGTTTTTGAAGGTCCTACACGACCTTGGGTGGGTAATGGTTCAAGTAACAACCCTACTATTCAAGCAAGCTGGAGTTAGGAAGAATGAAAAAAGGCGTAAACACCACGCTGGTGGGGAATTCCACTTGAGCAAATAAGGCCCTCATCCAGGGAAGCACTTATTTTTAAGCATATGAATAGTGCCTTACAGTCCAATGGAACTTCTCTGACGCCTGAAGCTGAGCTCGTGCTTAAATGCTTAGCTGAACTGGGCCCCAGGTTCTGAAATAAAACCCTGTCGTATGTGATACTGTACTGTAGCTAATGTAACTTACTGTTGTGACAAGAACCCATATTTTTGGTATTAAACTGAACGACTTCCTTTGCCAGCCTTTTACATGTGTATGTTTTGAAAGACATGAATATCTTGTAAACCTATACTAGTTTTCAATGTGTCTAGTAGCACCTACCTGGTTCTCTCAAACTACCATATTATATTAACATATTATTGCATTTTTCCACAGATGGGTATGGAGTGAACTGTAAAAACAAGCATGCAATCACATCAATGCAGACTTATTTCTTTAAAATGTCATACTGTATATGATTTATTATGTTAACACTCAACCACATCATATTATTTATGTCTGTATATTTTGAAAAAAAGTGCTGCTTTGATTGACGTCACCCTTCTTTCTTAGAAATTAACAAGATAAATGTTTCAACAAAAACAATTAAAATACTCTAATATTGTCCTTAAAAGGTTTATACTCTTCTGATAAATAATCTGACACAGCACCTTTATCTTCCATTTTACCATACTACATGATGTCATACTTCAAACTCTCCCTTCCCACACAAAAATAAAATCCCAGAAGAAAGTCCTTTACAGCAGACCATCATGCTTTTAGGCTTCACAAGTACAGCAACCAGAGAGAAACACTCTTTTGTCAAAGGTGCAAAACTTAGGAGCAAGAAAAGCTCCAGCTAGACTAACTTGCGTTCTCCAGTGTAGAATCACTTCCAAGAGCTGTTACGGCAACCTTTTTATTTCATTGGAAGAGGATATAAGCCAATGGGCTTACAGTGTTTTGTTGTCATATTTAAGAGCATGTGATTTTTCAGCTGTCAATTACACAAAAAATTTCAGAAATAATCCAAACAGAGACTTTCACTGTGGAGCTAAAAGCATGGCAGGAATTCTCTATCATTCACGGTGACATAAGTTTGTACCTCACAAAATGCATAGACAGGAATTTAATATAAAGAATTAGTCCATTTACTGTATACACAAAACATATATCTTTTGTTTTAACACTTCTATTTTTTTCTTTTTTTTTTTTTTTTCTTTTTTCTTTTTTTTGGCAAACCAACATAGAGAAGCAGCTCTGGAACTGCCAAATCAAAATTTGAGAATTTTAGCAACTCAATAGTATTTTTTAAGGATAGTAATCAAATGTGGTTGTAATTTAAAACCTGAGGCTGTGCACTGCTTGTTAGCTTAAAACTACCTTTCCATATAACATTGTGCTTCCATTGTATAACAAAGAAAAAATTAACAAGAACTAGAAAAGTTTGCTGCTGAACAGTGCTAGGACATACAGACAAAAAAATACTAATACATGTTATCTACTCAGAATATTGATTTGAGTCATATCTAAAGGGATATAATGGACATTAGAAAATGCTTACTTGTGACTGACTTAGCTACTGCCAAAAAAGTTAAATATGTATCAAATAATGTTTAATTGAATTTATTATATGCACTATATACAGATACTAAAATGCCTTGCAGTTGTGCCCCATGAACACTTCAAATTTGAGTAGGCAGGTGAGTTCATGTGAAGCAAATAAATTATAAAACCAGAAATTACTCATAAAGTTCTCTAATCTTTGCAATCTCAAAAAGCAGTAAAAGGGCCGGAAAAATTTGTTTCAAATGAAGCACTATTATCTAACTTTGCAGAATCTGTATAGCTATTCAGCATGTTTTTACCACTGAAACATGGCACTGTTGTCAAGGTACCATTTAAAACATAACATAACAAAACAAAAAATTCAGTGGACTTTTTTTCCACCAAATCCTGGCGTACAAGAAACTATACTAAAAAGATTTCAGTTTGTGTTTCCTAGGGCATATGTTTCAAAAACAAGTTGCTTTTTGAACTACAGATAGACATGTATAAAACATTTTTTGTAAACCTCTAATCTGAGACTTAACATTTTATGTAAGTAGATTAGGTCCTTACCTAATAGTATTTGTTATGAATATTGTTCTATGACACACTAGTAGGGACATGATAAAAGAAAACTGAAAAAGAAGAAAGCTGCATAACATTTAAAAATGTAGAAAACTTGGATTAAGATGATGATTAACATTGTTAAGGCTGTATATTCAAGCACTGTATGTTAAGAGAGCAGTGGATATGAATTTTAGGCAATAAGAAATGTCCTGCTTTACGCATGATGCTGTAATTATAGAATGATGATGTCAACAGCTGATTGTTGGCATAAACTGGCTACTTATAGCAGGTATGCGAGTTAATAAAGATAGCAGAAGATGGCAGAAATGAATTCTGAGAAATGATAGCCAGTTTTCTCCAGCAGTCAGCCTGATAAGTAAAACTCCAAGATTCTAGCTCTGCATCTAAATGAAATACTCTTTTTTCTCCTCTGCATTGACTTGGCTGCCTTCTGCATTGATAATGGCTGTGTCGGCATCAGGTGCATCTTCAGCTCCTTTTGCTTCATTTGTTAAATATGTTCCTACAGGAATCAGTACAAGAGAAAAGGAAAAAAAAAAAAGATTAGGTTTTTTTTTAGCTTTAAACTGCATTATAGGAAGTACATTTCTAACAATGCTCCAATTAATACATGAACGGACAAATATTTTTACACAATTTTAGTATACATCATACAGGTATGCTCAACTTTCTAATTTGTCTAAGAAATATTTATAGTATTAATACTGATAATGCACATACACAAATTCCAGTATATCCCCAATAAATTAAGGAAATCTTTAAATAAAAATCCACTTTATCTAACTGCAGTAATATGTAATATATTTTGCAATTATAGAATAAGTGATAAAATCTTGGTTATTTCATTGAACAGCTACCCATAAAAAAACAAATGAACTCTGAAGACTTAGTTATTCATAAATGCTTTTTTTTTTAAAAAAAAATGGTCACTGATTATTTTTGTGTTTCTATTTTTTCTCGATCGTATCTATAGTCATTTCCAAGAATTACAAAACTGAGGTAGTTTTATTAATTGAACCTACTCAAATTATGCTATCACAGATATTTCCATGTTCAGGATATGAATAAAAAGAATTGTGTACAATAGTGAACTTTCCCTTTGTGAAAAGCATTGTTTATGTTGGCATAAGATGTGTAACTGTACATTCAGTAATGTAAAACAAAAGAGATACACTTTCTCTGGACTATTAAAAAGATCTTGATTTTCCCACACACAGTCCAATCAAATTAAAAATATGTTTTTATCAGTTTATGTCTGCTAGCCATATGATTTTCCTATCTAAAATGAGATTTAATGAGATAATATAAACACTTCATTTTTCTTCATTTTTCTTTTCTTTTTGGGGGGGTGGGTAGAGAATCAACCGAATTTTAGTAATAGGTCTACAAGCCATTCAGAGGTTAAATCTCAAGAAATTATTTTGAAATTAACTAGGTCAAAATAGAATCATAGAGAAGCTTAGTCAGAAGTTGGTGTCACTCCAACCCTGTTATCTGTAATGGTGGGGGGATTGAAAATGAGGGGACTAGAATTCTTAAGGTGAAATCTCTGAATAAAGTAAAGCTTGGCCCAAGAATGAACCCCTTATTCCCCTGGGATCATTGGTGAAAGAGTCACTGATCTGAAAACTCACCACCAGCTTCTAATATTATATTTTCAATACATACTAAAAGTATTAGCACATTTTATTGAAATTAAAAATGTTGTTCACTCAATATATATATATATATGTTCTGCTGAATTGATATACCAGTTAAAACCATGAGATCGTGTAATCAAATGTCTAGATATAAGGGCCAAAACCAAGGGGCAATCTTAACTCTTAGTCTCTCTAAATCACCGACTTATGAGATGACCTTGGGCATGTAACTAGATGTCCTTTGCCTTAGCCAGTCCACTGGAAATCTGAGTAAAATTCACAGGGACTTCACTTGTGACTGGACTGTGAACTGAGCTTTCTTGTCCAAATCATTTAGTAGATGAGAAAGGCAAAAGGGAACAGCATTCCCAGGTGAAATCATGCCTTGCTTCCAAAAGTGACTGAAATTCCACTAAATCTGTCCTACCTTTATGTCTTGCCAGGTATCGACCAAGGAGAATTATAGAACATAGTGTTACAAAGACAACTACAGCCACTATTCCTCCTATAAGAGCATGGTCAGGTCCGGTCTGTCCAGCCAAAGCATTTGGATCTAGAGGAAGAAACAAAAGGCAAAAGTGGTCCTACACAGGCAAAAATTGACAGGAAAATTCACAACACCAAGTTTTATACTGAACATCCTGAAAATAGGGCATTTCCCTCTTTAATATTCAGCATGGTTATTCCCACTTTTACTACCAGTATCTTATCAACAACATAGCGCTGCTTGTATTCCCAGATTGTTAAAGCCCTGAGGACATCACAGTTATGAAAAATATTACCTTATTCTTCTTTGGCAGAGGTTATTAAATGGGAAAGGTTTCTGGTTTTGTCCTCGTCACTTTACAACTGAAAACCTGGCCATAGCTATTTATAGAAGGGAAAACAAGGAACTGAGAATTGGGGATCAGATAGCATCAGCAGAATAGTGTCTGCATAATACATAATTTATAGAACTGATTCTCAGTGGGGAACCCTTACATATATTCTCTTCCTCTCATTCCTATCCTATTGCAGATAAAGTGCAGTCATGCCAAGTTCCTCTGCACATGGCTGAGTCTGCATGAATTTGGTCAGATAAAGGTATCAGGCAACCTGAAAGATCATCGTTCAGTGTCTAGTGTCAGTTTGTGGATTTACTTTGAATACTTGATTAACACCCAATGTGAGCAAGCTATAATAGATATAACAATGTATTAGCAGGTTCATTTAACTGACTCTGTGCAGAGTGCTAGGAGTACTGCCAGATTCAAGCTTTCTGTCCTGGTCATTTGCCTGTTCTGTTGCCTGGTGCTTCACAAAAGTTGCAAAGAGGCAACCCTGGGAAATGGCACTACTTAGAGGTGAGTAATTCTTTGGAGCTTTTGAACAATGAACCAGCTGCCTGTGACTGTTGACTCACCTGAAATATGCAAAAGAAGGTAAAAAATCAATCTAAGGATCATGATAAGATTTCTATTTTAATGAAAATGCCTCTGCTATGAAGTAATGGTAATTCTCTGGAGATGGTATTAGCATGTACTGTATGTTGCAATCAGTCTACTTTCACTGCTTCAAGGGCATTTCCCTTGTAGGAGCTGTTTATATTCTACAAATAGTTTGCAAACAACTTATTTGCTTTGCAAAAGGGAAAGGCAGGAAAAATATTAACACAGAAAAGATGGCAAGTCTGTAAAAATGACAGAAGGGCCTCTGATAATGCCAAGGAGGTGTGATTTCATAATTACATTCTGCTGACCAGGATCATTGTATAAATATATCTACATACACAGAAGTGTACATATATATAACGTTATACAGATGAAATAAAAGAATCACGTTTTCCCCTCCTTTTGTAAACTGTCAGGCATACTGAAACTACATTTTCAGGTTTGCTGGAGCAGAGTGGTATGGCCACTGTTACAGATACAGTTCTGCTCTTAACAGTACTGAACCTGTCAGGCATGGCTTTGTCACTTATTGGTGGCCTTCTGAGCTCCCACATCTTTCTCTTCTGGCTGCTAAGAGGACTTAGGGGAAGATGGTCACAGCATTTTGGTGGACATGATGGCAAATAGTAGGTATTAGCCTCAAAAAAACTAGAAACATCTTATAAAGTCAGCCGTGCCTGCCCCCTCCCCTGTCTCCATGAACCTCTTGGCATGGTGCTACTGTTGGTGGCACCACTCTGGGTACACAGAATCAGTCCAAGGGGGCATCGGCTCTATTTTGGTAATTAGGATTGTCAGCCTGCTTGAGCCATCTAGCAAATTCCTCCTTCTGTGGTACCTGTAGCAACTTAAGGCCTGTTGCCTTAAACCTCCTCCCTGCAGTAAAAAGGGAGAACCCATTTGGGCACTAAGGAGCACCAGTGTCCCCAAGTGCTGTGTGTGACCTGCAGGAGATGCTCTTCCCCAACACTGGGCCAGGAGCAGCATGAACATCTTTCCCCACTAAAAGCTAACTCCTGCTAGTATACTAGTAGTAAAATTAAAGAATGCAAGGAGATATTTTAAGGGATAATATACTTCCTGGTGCAGAGTATAATCCAGAGAAGGGTTAGCACAGAACTTTATCTAGAGGCATTTTTTCAAAGCTGATTGCAGTGTACAGCCTCAGCTCAATACCCAGATTTACAACGTATCGCCTCTGTGAGCTTTAATAAATGTTAGAGATAAAAATCCTCACAATACACAGAAATGAGTATGCCTCTGTGTTTGCATCCTCAGGTGACTTCGTATCTATAGCTACTCACTCCTCTGACATACCTGATGTGACTACATGAAGTGACCTAAAGCCAGCATAAATATAAGGTTTCCACCTATTAGTGAGGATTAATGAGATTCTACTGCTGCTATAGGTTGAAATACTCAACTTTAAATTAATTTAGGTATCCACTGGAATGCAAAGGTAGTATTGTATTTCTGCTATAATCTCTTAACCATAGTATCAAAGCCAGATTATATTGATAAGTATTGCTAGACAAGTTTATCCATGAAAAAACTTGTACATGACCTATTAGCATTATATTACCACTGAACAATTTACTTGTTAAAAAGAAAAAAGGAAAGGAAGGAGAGGAAGGAAGACATGGAAGGGAAGGACATAAAGAAAGATCCTCAAAAGACGCCAACATTTTCTTGGGAAACAAGCATTCTTTCATCTCAAAATGAAAACCTGTACAACATAAACAATATTCTGAACAGGAAGTGCACCTCATAGAAATACTCTCCTCATAGAAAAAGAATATTAGCATTAAATATAAATATGCTCTACATTATGCATACAGAGTAACGCACTATACTTTTGCCTTTCATGAAATGACCTAAGCCCCATGAGTGAGTTATAGATCTGGGGCTATCTATCATCATATAAATAATTACTGTGTCAAAATGTGTCTGAACAGTATCTGAAAGATAGAAATACAAGGATGTGGAAACTATGCCATTTTGTATTTTAGGTATTTATACAGTGACATGTATAATTACCGAAGCATTCTGGGCATTCGTATTCGCAACTCCCATTAAAGTTCCTGAAAGTACTAAGTGTGTATTTGGATGCTGACCACACTGCAGTTTGCTTTCCAAAAAATAGAACAGTATTCAGATTATTTTTAGATTCCCATTATAAGCTTCATGGGCTTTACCAGGTAAGTCCTACCCTGCCACACACAAAACTCCAGCAAATTAAATCTTAAGTATGCAACTGTCCAATAAATACTTATAATCCACCTTTCTATTAAAAAAGATATAAATCATTCTGTTCCTCTTTTAAATACAGACTCTTTTTTACCATGTGAGCACAGGCAGCTACAGTAGTCATAGCCTAGAACAGGGAAATTAAAATTTTGTAATCAGAATATATCCTCTTCAAAGATCAGTTCTTTTTCTGTTTATTTCATCCTTTCATGAGACTAAGGAAATCTTATAGCAAAATAATGACACAAAAGCTCATAATTCTCTTTTATTTGTTTTTCTCCTAAATTTAGGAAGCCTCTTCAAAATACTGATTCAGTGATGCTGTGAAGTTGCACCCATTTTCAACTTCTGGGATTTGCCCACTACTGTTTGTTCACAAACCTGCAGAAATAATGACTAAGAGGGAAAAAATGTATCATTCATTAAGAAATGAAACATATCAGATAAATCTTTGACCTATTAAATAAGTTGATATGTGCTTTTTATGACCTGATGACAAAGTTTCAGTGTAGAAGATTTTTATAAGAATTCACAGGTTAGTTAAGCAGGGAAATTTTGGAACAGTTTTTCATGCTTTTGCATAAAGTATATGTTAATTATTCATCTAATTTCATTTTCTTCCTGCATAAGTTTCCTTCTTATTTATGCATAGTTGACTTGACTGTGCAGGCTGCAGGAAAGGGTCAGATAACCCTTTACTGAGCAAAGGGAGAACAAGCACATTTGTGAATGCTGAAATGGCATATTTTGAGGAATATATGCTCAGGTAGACCCCTTTATTGCAGAACTTTATCAACATGTATTTTTGGCTCAGATGCTGAGGTTTTAAAAATATCACTCTGAGCATGAGATGTACCCAGGTTTGAGGCATCCAAAATAATTTGTTTTGACCATTTCTACTAAAAGAAAAATTGGAAATAAAGGGCCTAATTTGCTGTGGTGTTTAAATAGCATTCACAAAATGAAGACATACTAAGCAGATGTATTATTCATAAATTACTGTTCCTTAAGTCTGGGAGAAGAACAGGGATGTCCCATTTCTCAGAAAAGTTCTGAAACCACCAGCCTACAGTCACTTTTACTGATTTAATGAATAATCAATTGCTGAGGCAAAATAGAACCTTGCAGCAAGGGATCCTGAGGCATGGCTCCATGTTACAGTTTATGTGGCAAAAAATCTGTTCATGTGACTCCTCCTTCTTTCCCCATATACAGGGACCTGTTATCACTCCCAGTACAACTTGACAATACTTCATACTTTTGTGAAAGCAATTGTTTGAAGAGCCTGGCTCAAAATCAGATCAGTAAAGCAATGGGCATTTTAGGGTGGGGGAACCCCAAAATCACAAAAATTAAACAAATTGCTCTGCCATGTTTGAAGGGCTGTTGAATTGTTGCAAATGAGGGCAGGGTGAAAATGAGTGGTGGGAGCCAGTGAACATTTCTGGAGAAAATCTAGCAAGGAACCACACATCATGAGATATCTAAGCCTGCACTACTTTTAAGTGCCTTAGCCAGAGGAGAGCAAACTGCAAAAGCTATGGGAAGCAAGTAGTTTTGGGCTTTGTGAAGGCCACCCGTAAATATAAGTTAAATTAGAAATATTGAAACTTCTCTGCATTTCAGCTTAATCTCCTAAGGAGAGATAGCTTGTGTGATCATGCTCTTTCACTCTGTCCAAATTACTTAAGAACCATGAATCCATTACAATGAGTTTTAAGACACAGTAAAGATCTCAAGATTATTTTTTCCTATAACCAACCTGAGACGACAGGTTGTTGCAGAAGCTCAGACCTTATTAGATATCAGAGAACCTATAGGAAGGGTGCCTTTAGAAAAAACCTAACAGAGACAAAAGCTTAAGTCAAAATTTGTGCCCAGGAATCATTTTTTCCTTAGAGGTTTCTCTCCATTGCAAGTACTTTGGTGTCCAATATGGCACAGATTCTGTTTAAAGCTTTTCACGTGGTTAGGTGGCATCTATAACATCTGAGCCCTTCCCACCTCACCTTTTCCCCTTCCCTCCATACCCACTAATGTTGCTTCTCTTCCTTCATGTCTCATAACAGGTCAGCTCACACTGCAGTATTTGTATAATTCAGTTAAAAAGGCAGTCAACCATGAGGCACAATCTCATTGGAAATCTGAGAAAATGTCTTTCTGCAGCTGATGGAATAAACTTGGATTTTAAAATGTATTTAGGCTAAGAGAATTTGCCAGATTCAGCCATAGGGTCCACATAATTTTTAACTGTCCCACAAATGGAAGCTTTGGAAAAAAAAACCAACACCCCCCCCCCCCCCCCCCACGCCCCCGACCCTCAATGATTTGTCTAACATCAGTAGGAAAATAGACTAAAATAGGAATTTACTTACAATATGGATAGGAGGTAGGACTGAAGTGATAGCTGACAAGGTATTTGCTTTAGGAAAAGCGGCAGTAGTGCTGTCTGTGATAAAGGCTGGTAAGTTGAATTTACCCATTTTGGCATCTTAATTTGGACACCCCAGAGTTCAATTTCCCTTGCCTGGCCTGGAGTGCTGAAACAGGTACTTTTAATCTCATTTTGTAATATACTGCTAACCACTAAAATACATGTATGTGAAACTTGTGAAAGTATTGTTAAGGGGGAAAAGAAAGTTTCTGCACCTTCATTTAAATTGCAAAGAGTAGCTGCCCAAAGGGGCTGGTTGTGAAATTCACTGAAAATGTGTTTTGTTATTAAACATTTCTGAAGTTAAAATACGTGACAAGCTTCTTTCTTTTTCCTTCAGTGCCTGAAGCAAAGAAGAACAAAACTGTGTACTAATATACAGCATATATAAACCGGTACTTTAATAGTAGAACATCATCAACCATAGAGAAGACAGCCAGAAAAAAAGTTTACTTGTAAACCTTCAAAGGAATTGATAGCCTTTTCTTCCCACGTTACTGCAGTAGCACATTTGGCCCATTTTGCCTCTAAGTGGTTTTTTTCACAGTACTGAATTATACATACATTCCTATTAAGAAGAGCCCACATCCCAGAAGGATAAAAGTCCCACACTAATGTTTCAGCAGCTGAACCTACAGCTCCTTTTGAAGAGCATGTTCTTGTGAATCTAAGACTTCTTTCAGTGGAGAGAAAAACCCAAATGTCTTCTGATGTGAATTTGTAAGTAGGTGACCCTGGTCAAAGGTAAATAAAAGCATTACCCACACCTATTTATTTTGTAAATGTGTTTTTTGCTATGCTAATAAGAGAGCTGTATACCTACAATGTTAAGACGAAAAGATTAACAATATTTTTGAGGGTCCTTAGAGCCTTGTTCCAGATTTTGTGCCTTGTGTCATTGACAGAGGTTTTTTTTAAAGGTTGTTTTTGTTTTTGGTTTTTTTTTTTTTCTTCTCTTAATGCTGCTTTAAAAGCTCCATTTTCCTGAAGGAAACAGTTTTTCTAATTACAGTACATAAAAGACTTTTCTTATTGACAACACTATATTTTTGTCCATCAATAAACTCATTAATTGCTTCAGACTTTGTCTTAGGGAAAAATAACTAAAATTTGCAATTTTTTGCCTTCATCCCATTTTCTGTAGAGGATAATTAAGTCAGTTCAGGGTTTGGAGAAACGCTTGCAGCCTGTCCAGCTATAACTTCTGCCTACTGAAACAGGAGGCTGTAGGGAAAAAGACAACTGGCACAGATGACTGTAGAATTTCCCTGTGAAGTTTCTCTCCCTGAATAAGTCAACTGTGAGCTGCAGCAACAGGCAGGTGATACCTTAACTCTGCTTCCAGAATTTTAATTTTCATCTTCTTGTGAAATTCCAGAATGCTCAGTGCCTCCATTGCAGAAAACAAAAGAAAGCAGATAGAAGCTTGGAAACTTCAGTCTATTAGATACTTCAAAAAAATTAAAAAAAAAAAAAAATCAAGATGCATGACTTCCTACTTTGTGAGAAAACCCACATTTCATAAGTGTAATCTTTCTTCTGGTGACTTTGCATCAATAAATGTAGGAGGATCCCTGCTATTCTTGGTTTTCTTCATCACAAAAAGGACAGGCACCAGCTGGAGTAGGTGAGTAGGTGTGCGTGTGTACGCACAACTCCTTTTCCTGTCAACAGAAGTTAATTATCTGTACAAACAAGGAACCATTCTCTAATTAACACAGAGACTGGAGATGCCAATGTACTCTTCTGCTCCCTTCCTTGCAGTACCTTATAGTTGTGGTGTTTGGTTACTTCCTACAGACTTCAGTTTGCTAGAGAGAATATGAACATGATTGTGTAGGAAGGGAGCGTGGATCATGTGCTCAGCAGAGTTTTCTGAGCGTAGGCATCTATTGCTGCCTGCCATTGCAGGGGCTGGGGCCAGGCACTCAGATGGTGTCTGGCAGTCTGATCTTTCACATACCATGAGAAAGCAACACATTATCACCACAACGACACATCATGAACTATGGTGAGATTGCTAAAAGAGTAATCGCTCAAAGCATTTAAGAAAGTTATTCTGCTAAGCTTAAGGAAGTCCCAATTGCTTAAGCCTACTAGAAAGTAGTATAAATGTTTCCACGGTGACTTGTTTGCCACTTTGTTTTTATGCTATCTGTTATACAAACTCCCTCACAGATTGTTTCTCAGAGCTAATCAGTATGACTGGAGAGCTCAAATAATAAATACTAACTCAAGTAAGCAGTGCAAGAAAGGCGTGCTTTCAGCTGAGAAATGGTATGAAACAAATGGAGAGGTTCAGTCAAGTGCAGAGATAAAGACAAAGCTGTTCCTGATGGTAGAAGCTATGGAGGAGAAGGCCTTCTCACCAACAAAGCAGAGCCATAAGCATAAAGTTAGATGAGAACATGAATGGTTGTGTAAGTATCAGAGAGGCATGAACAGATTCACAGTTGCACAAGGTACATTGTACTGAATATGTTCATGAGAGTTTTAAAACCAAGAAGGGCAGCTTTAATTTAATTGAAGAACAGCTCTAATTAAAACTTACTCTGTGGTAGAAGAAAACCTATTGTTCAAATGAATTCTTTATGCTTGTCATACTAATTTCTTTTTACCAAATCAGATTAGAATAATTATAAGCCTATAATGACATCAAAACACCCCAGTAAACCAGCCACTTACAGCCAGAATCTGACACCTTATTCATGCTGAATAGCAATTTAATCTGTCGTGAGACTACTCAGTATGAGTAATTGTAACAGAATTTCCTCTTTGGCAGTTAATAGCATATTTTATCTGTCAATATATCTTTAGAAGATTAGCCAGGCATACTTGTGGTTAGGGTAACTTATCCAAAAGAGGCTGTTGACTGACCCAGCTCATCTCAGAAACAGAGATGTGAGAGACATTAGACAGTCTGTTGTAATGCACAGAGTGACAGAAGAGTAAATTATTAATAGGAAGGTGGGCACCTCTGTTAATATGTGAGGCATCTTTTACAGCTGTTTTAATTAGGGCATAAAATCTTACGTAAATTCTTTGGGACAATGGCAATATCCATTAGTGAAGTTTCTGACCAAGCAATAAAACTACCTTCAATTTGTTTGAATTTTTGCCGTGGTTTAACTGAATGCTATCCATTCTTTATGCCAACTCTCTACTAATGGAAACAACAATATTTTGCCCATTTAATAATGACATGCCTGATGGAATTCAATATCTTAACCAAATTCTCCTCTGGGAACATTAAGACTTTGTTGTTTTCAGATGCCTTGAAGTTAAATACCATCCAGCTATTAGTAAGAGACTGTTTGCTCATAATGCCATTGATTAGTAATGGATTTACTAAGAATAAGGTTGATCTTTGCTTTCCTAAAGGCTTTTTGCATTAATAAAAAAAAATAAAGCTACACAGTTTTTGGTTTATAGGCCTTTTTTTGAACTCAGCAGCATGCATTCATTTCCAGCAGCACTCATGATCTCTACTGTCAGCACCGCTAGCTGCAATACATCCGGATTCTACCAAGGGGGTCACATCCACACCAGTTTGCAACTGACAGATTCATTTCCTACCTTCTCTTGAGACAGCAGTGAGGACTGAAAAAATCAGAGGTCCACTGTAATTACTATGTATATTTCAGATTAAATAAATGTGATAAAAGCCTCCATCTGGCTGTTGATCAAACGTGCAGAGGCAGGCTGATTTTCAGTGACATATTACAATATGTCTCTTGTAACAGTCCCTAATGCCATCCTGTAAATTACTTACATTTGGGATTACTTGACTACGGCAGACAGAAATATTACTCACTGTTTAAGTGCTGCCTACTGGGAGTATGGGAGACGTGGCCTAATCTTAAAGTTGTTAAGCAAGACATTAAGAAATAATGGGGCCATGTTTATTTTACTAAATGCTGATTGTGCTTACACTATTTGAAGATGGCAAACTCAATTTAATAGTAGCCTGAGCCTGCTCCTGATGCTGGAAAGCTGTAAAAAGTCTAACGCTGGGGAAATAAGTGTAAGTGGTGCGCTGGAAGAGTTCTTGAGGAGAACTTTAAAAATCAGAAAAGTCCTGGAAAATATGTCAACAGTTTCAAATTATACTCTATCTGCTGAAAAAATGCAGACCTCTCTCTGAACAGAAATTCAGAGATTCAGGGCATTTGATTAAAGAAAAATCCCAACCAGCTACATGAAAAAGAAACAACAGAAATTTCAAGGGAAAAATAGAAAATGATGCTGCCATTTCTCCATTTACTTTACACCTCTCCTTGCAGTGGTGGTTGCAATATGTGGAGAGTTAAAATTTACTACATCACTGAAGGTGTTTTTAAAAACTTATGGTAAGAAAGAAAGGCTGGGGAAAAATATGTGTGAGATATTCACAGTGCAACTAAGTGTGGTTAGAAGGGCTGTTCTTTCTTATGATTTACAGCTCCTTGAGGTTCACAATTTACAGTACAACAACAAAATTAATTCAAAATTGCAAATACCAGTGCTTATTTTCATAAAAGACAGATCTCCTCCCCTAGCCAAACTATGGATATTTCTGATCTACCGTATCACATTTGTACTTCTTGTTGAACATTCATTCTGCCCAGAATGTGTACCAGAACACCCTGTGTAAATCAAGGTGCTGCCCATCAAGGAGAGCTTTGCCCCTTTAAATTCTTGTTGTAAAGCCCAGCAGAAAGCCCTTGTTGCTCTACAGCTCTTCAAAGGACAGCATCTTTGTACTGCAGTGGTTAAAACTGGTTTCATTCTAGCCATTGGTCTGGGAAAAGTTCTTGGAAGCATTCATGAGCTTAGGAAACATCTCATGGCATTTTTTGCTCTAGAAAAATTCTGCTCATCTCCTATTTGATCACTCCAACAAGTAACTTTCCCTTCCTGTCCCTATTCAGTTCTTATTCTGTTTTAACTGCATGAGATTTTCCATATAAACCCTTCACCCTAAATTGTCTCATTAGCCTACATCACTTGGCATCCACTCTTATTTAACTGAAGTGGTTCATTAAATGACGTTTCCTCTTAAAAGATGTCTAAAAACAGTCCTCTCTTTAGGAAAGCATGAACACAAAATGTGAAAGCAAAAAACAGCATTCCAAACAAAGCTGGAATTAACATGACTCTTCCAAATGCCACTGCTGAGCCACTTCTATCTCTTTCCTTCTTCCCTTCCTTCCTAATAAGTCTGTTCCCTTTACATTATAGCCATGTAAGGGACATGATGTTTCTCTCTGAAGAATTCACAGAATCACAGAATCATAGAATACCAGTATTCTGTGTGCTTAAACTCATTAAAAATAAAGATGCACTCTAAAAATGTGATTCTGATCATGGTGACATTCTGTTCAACTCAGAAGCTTTTGTTAGTCAGCAGAATTTTAGTTATGACTATCTCACAAACATCTATAACAATATCATTTCCAATGTGATGCTAGTAGATACTACATTCAGGTGAAAAACAGATATGTTCTGAAAGGTTGAGCACATGAAGCCAAATGTGGATATTTCAAGCTTTCTGGTGTTACAGCCCTTAATTCAGTAAAACAAGTAAGTATGCAACAGATGGACTTAAAACAAAGATTAAGTGCTTTTGTTGAGTTGGCACTGGAGACACTAGCTTCAGTTTACAAGACACTGGCTACCAAAGGAGAAACAGATAAACTAAAGAAGGAGCTAGGATTCCTTTAGCTGTGAGAAGCAGCATTTTTAGCCTCCCTTGCCCTTTGGAAAGCTTTAGCAAGCTGCTCCTCCTCCTGCGGAGGTGAGATTCATGAATTCAGAGTCCATTGTGACAGCTTCTCTCTGACATCAGCATGTCTGGGTCTGGTGCCAGAAGCAGCGGCGAGCTTGTGGTGCTGGGCAGTGCATAATCAGAGAGTCCCCCTCGCTGGTAGCAGCCTCTCATCAAAGCGCTGCTCTTGTCACCTGGGCCAAGGAGGCAGCATGTGGCCTGTTCCTGCAAAATCTATTTCAGTACTTAAGGTGGAAAGGGTTTTTTTACACCTTGCAGTCCAGCAAAATCATAAAAATGTACACTTGCTCTGCCTAGTGATGACAGTCTGCTCACAGCAACACATAAACCCTAGAGGTTGGTGAGGTGTCCCTCCAGGACACCATGCTTGTGCCACCCCTTGAAAGGAAGGTTATTTTTTTCCAGGGATAAGCATGGAAAATCAGGTTTAAATCCTTGCCATCCAACAAATACCTGGGTGTGGGCTTTGGCAAAGTGTTTTCTTTATCTGTGCCTCAGTTCCCCTAAAAAAATTGAGACTCATGAACAACGAATAATCTTGATTCATAGAATGACTCATAGAAAAATGAATGATTTTGAGATACCATGGTAGTAGGGGTAAAGCAGGTACTTCACCTGTCCTTACAAACAATATTCTATATAATGCTATTTAAAAACATTAAAAAAAAAAATAAGCCCATTAAAAAAATGGGCTTAATTTTTGCTAAGCTTTTGTTGGATATATTTTTTGTACTTTGGATAAAAGGAAACTGAGCATCTATTATTATGTGTTTACATAATGAAGAAATTAATAGCTGGATACCTTTATTTCCAAGAGATGAGACTGAACACGACAGCCTTACACAGCTACATTACTAAAAGTAATTCACACCAGGTAATTCACAGAATCACAGAATCGTCTAGGTTGGAAAAGACCTTGAAGATCATCCAGTCCAACCATCAACCCAACATTAACAGTTCCCAACTACACCAGATCCCTAAGCGCTATGTCAACCCAACTCTTAAACACCTCCAGGGATGGGGACTCCACCAGCTCCCTGGGCAGCCCATTCCAACGCTTAACAACACGTTCTGTAAAGAAATGTTTCCTAATATCCAGTCTAAACCTTCCTTGGCGCAACTTGAGGCCATTCCCTCTTGTCTTATCACTTATTACTTGGTTAAAGGGGCTCATCCCCAGCTCTCTGCAACCTCCTTTCAGGTAGCTGTAGAGGGCGATGAGGTCTCCCCTCAGCCTCCTCTTCTCCAGACTAAACAACCCCAGTTCGCTCAGCTGCTTCTCATACAACATGTGCTCCAGACCCTGCACCAGCTTCGTTGCCCTTCTTTGGACACGCTTGAGTCATTCGATGGCCTTTTTGTAGTGAGGGGCCCAAAACTGAACACAGTCATCGAGGTGTGGCCTCACCAGTGCCGGGTACAGGGGTAAGATCCCTTCCCTGTCCCTGCTGGACACGCTATTTCTGATACAAGCCAGGATGCCATTGGCCTTCTTGGCCACCTGGGCACACTGCTGGCTCATGTTCAGCCGGCTGTCAATCAACACCCCCATGTCCCTCTCTGACTGGCAGCTCTCCAGCCGCTCCTCCCCAAGCCTGTAGCGCTGCTGGGGGTTGTTGTGGCCCAAGTGCAGCACCCGGCATTTGGCCTTATTGAAGCTCATACAGCTGGCCTTAGCCCATCGCTCCAGCCTGTCCAAATCCCTCTGCAGAGCCTCCCTACCCTCGAGCAGATCAACACTCCCACCCAACTTGGTGTCATCTGCAAACTTACTGAGGGTGCACTCGATCCCCTCGTCTAGGTCATCAATAAAGATGTTAAATAGGAGTGGACCCAAAACCGAGCCCTGGGGGACACCACTCGTGACCAGCCACCAACTGGATTTAACTCCGTTCACCACAACTCTTTGGGCCCGGCCACCCAGCCAGTTTTTTACCCAGCAAAGCGTGTGCCCATCCAAGCCGCAAGCAGTCAGATAAAAATAAACAGAAATATGGGAATAAGCTAGCAATAGGATGAATCTACTTCCAGGTTATGAAAACAAACAAAGAAGTATTAGAGATGTTAAACACTGTAAACCAGGTCAACATGAACCCTTGGGTTCATAAACAACCTTGAATTTAACAGGAAAAGTTGTTCCATTTTAATAATAGAATCATTGAAGATGTATGTCAGCTGATACAAGAAGGTAGCAGAGAATTAATGTTTAAAAAAATAAACAGCTATAGTCTCCTGGCTTCAGTTTTCTTTTTCATCCCAGTAATTTCTACTTTCTCATAAGTGCTAATAATTTATGCATTACAATTAAACTTAGAAAATTATGTTTAAAACTTCTTTACTTTTAGTTACACTAACTTCCTAGAATCTCAGGGGAGCATTTAAAGATTGGTTCCCTTATCTGTATGTTAATCAAATGCAACAATACAATTTGGAACTTCAAAATTACATAAAGCAAGAGAACCTGCATCTAGCTGTCAAGGTTTCAGTGAACTGTATTACAAGGTAATCCTACCATTTTCGTGACAACAGAGCAACAAAAGCAATCACAACAATCACAATAAAAGACTCATTAAATGTTAATGTTTTAAAATAATTTGTGTACAGGTACATGATTTCTTTTAATAACTTTAGCAACTGTTTAAGCACATGAACATGTTAGATATTTCAAGGGACATTTGTGCCTTTCATTTCTGCCATAGGGTATAAGCGGTTTAATCTTCCTGGTACTATAAACTAGTATTGTTCCAAAAGTGACTGTGACTCTGCAAATATAAGCCATAATATATCACATATGTTAAGCATGACAATCCTGGTGAATGATACACAAAAATAAAGGAGAGCAGCAAATTTATACCCTGCAGAGGTCAGCTAGTTAGTGACTGCCTTGCACTCATAGACAGTAAGGGTCAAGAAGGTGGCTGGGGGCTGAAGCACATAATGCACGAGGACATGCTGACAGAATTACTTTTTTTAGTCTTAAGAAGGGAGAGCTAAAGGAGAAAACATTATTGCTATCTTCAGCTACTACATGGGAAGGAAAAGAGATGATTGAGCCAGACTCTTCTTAGAGGTGCACAGAGATGAGAGGCAATGAACATAAGCTGGAACATCAGAAATTCAGGTTAGATATTAAGAAATTCTTTTTCACCACAAGGATGGTCAAACATTGGAACAAGTTACCCAAGGTTCTCCATCCTTGGACATATGTAAAACTCATCTGAATGAGGCCCTGAGGAACCTGATGTACGGTGGCCCTGTTCTAAGCTGGGTTTGGACCAGATGATCTCCAGAGGTACCTTACAACTTACATTATTCTACAATTCTAGGAAATGGGTCATAAGCCACCAAAATGAAGAATACATGGAAAAATATAGATAAAGAGGTTTTTTGAGTTTCTGCATCTTAAAATGAACAGAGTTAAAACTAAGCCAGCATCCAGCAGATGGATGCTAAGATCCTATTATTGCTTTAAGATGTACTGTTTGTTCAGTGTTGTCTTATATTGTTGCCATCACTGTCAAAAATTCAACAGGTTCTCCAATTACATTTCTCCTACCTTATAGTAATGGACACACTTGAATCAGGGAGCAGGAGTTCACAAACCCTTACAAATTATACTGCAGAAAGCAGATGTACGTTGGCAGAGAAAAAGTCTATGTAATATAATGGGCCTTGTCTTCCTCTAATAATTTATTTTTTCTTGAAATAAATTTATTAATTTATCTCAAAAACAAAGTCACAACAGCCATTCTGAAAAAAAAAAAAAAAATCCATACTAGATTATTTCAGATAATGTTTTACAAAGCATTATATGTTACAAGAATGTGAAAAATCAGCAAATTGTTCCAATGGACTTTCCACGAAATTATGTTTACAGGTACTGAGAGGTTAGATTTGCAAAGAAATGAGCTGAAATTTCAGCATTCTGTGGCAACTGCAGTATTTTCAGTCTGAGGATTTCAGTTTTATGGCCAGCTTGACAAAACTAGTGTAATTCTGTTTTTCTCAGGTATAGATAGGTTTATTTGTAGGAAGAACAACTCATTTGAAATCTCTTGTCTCTCTTTACTTGCTAGAGAGATTGTCATGCAACTAAAATTCTGGATGGTGTTGTTTCTCTGTAATACCAGGGAGTAAGAACCAGCAACCACAGAAATTGCTTCACTGCCTGTCAGATTTGATATGCAATGCAGAAAAAAATAGATAAAAATATACCGCAGCTTATCTCCATGTAATAACAGCGAGCACGCATCTTTCAAAGTACACTGTAGGCCCCAAACACAGCAGGGGCTCTGATGGGACTACCACATGGGAGCCCTCATCTAACAATCTGACAACTAAATATATGGTCCAGATCTTCTCCCCAAACCTGGGGAGATAAAATCCTGCTGCAAAAATTCTGATCTGAAATTTCCCTCCACCCCCAGATTCTGCAGGAAAACATTCTGGAGTGCATCAGACATCTCTCTTTTACTCCTGTGCCCCCCTATCCTTTCCTCTTTGGTCATTTGACTTCAAGGAAAGGAAAATTTCTCAGCAAATCTGCTGATGATATAGTAACCCAACCATATTTAGGAGTATACTTCTGCAGAGTTTTCTGGGTCTTCTGTCTTCCACAGCTCTAGCACCAACCTTCTTTTGGTAGCTTTTCATGAAAGGTGCTCATACAGCTTCAACAAAACTTTCATTTAAAATGACTTCCCCAGTGCCACAAGCATCTGCATAAATCCTGTTATTGCCTTGCTATTCTATTGTTGTTACATCCTGCTATTGCCTTGGAAATGAAGAATTTTTCCTCATCCCTAAAGTAGGTTCCATGAGACCTCTTGAATTTTCTTCTGTTCAATGTTACTGTGTACTCAGGATGGAACTAAATGAACATTTAAATATCTTTAATACATCTTAGGTCAAATTTGAGCAACAAAGCCATGAAGTGTGTTCACAAAAGCGTGGCTTAAGCCATTTAAAGGACAGAGAGACAAATGTGTCCCTGATGAACACCTCCTTGGATAACTAATATTCTTTACTGTTCATGCCTAGAGGCAGCACTGTTTTGGCTGAGCTGATCATCTGTGTACCTTGCCTGCCCCATAAAGTTGTTTAAATTCACAAAGTAGGTGTCTCTAGCCCTAAATTCCCTGAGGGCCCAATTGATTTATTTTACCTCAAGAATGCTAAATACACACTTGAAAACACTGAATTCAAATCAAATTCTGCTAGTCACAGACAATTTTATTCAAGATGCAACATGAAGAGGAGCATAATCTTTATGTCTCACTAGGGGTGTGGAGATTAACAGGGAATATGAAAATAAATATAGTTCTGGCATGCACGAAAGAGCGTGAAACCCCCTGAAAATCATAAGGAACATCACTATAACAAAATTGCATGCCATGGCCATGACCACCTTTGCACTATGAGACAGAAATGAAGTAAAGTCCCCAGAAGCCAATAGTCATGTAATCTGAGAGGTAGGGGTTTGTGACCTTAATTTAAGAAAACACCACTTTTGAATGGAACTGGCTTGGATCATAGGTAGAGAATGAACACATGAACTACTGTACCCAAAGAACAGCTTGAAATGCCTAATTCAGCATTGATCTCTTCTTCTATAGCTGACTGCCTAACATCATGCACTGAGTATTAGATTGCCTCTTCTTTGGCCTCGTTCTCCTTTGACTAGATGTCCCTAGAAAGACAAATTCCTCCCGGGCAAATAACTCAGAAGATTGATGCAGTGACACATCTCTTGTCTCATCTCCCTTTCACGCACGAGCAAGTGTATGCTGACCAGCAATGTTGTGATTTGGCCTTGGGCATAATCAAAATGTTCCAGCATTCCTAATGAGATATAAACTACTTTCAGCTGCATAGTTCCTCAGCTTCATCTATGAATGAACTGTAATGCTGTATTTGAATATATCATATATGAAGGACATGGTATCATTAACATATTCTGCTACTTTCTGTAATGATTAGTTTGATTCCTGACTGTATGTTCAATAGAATACAGACACTCAGTTAAAATCTCTCTCCATCTTACATCTCTTCAGAGGTGTGTACTTCTGACAGAGCAGTTGATTAGAACATAATGTTTTTAAGCACATTTACATTTAGTTCATAGGGTACATTACTCATTTACATTCATGACTATTCAGTTTAAACAATTACATTTTAGCATCCTATGACGGGAATTTACAGTTCATTGACTAATTTTCTGTACTGTTAACATTTTCATGGGAACACAGAAGAAAATAGTGTATGTGAAATCTTCTTGGAACGTTTTCTTCTAAGTACTGCTTTTTTATAGAATTTATTTTCTAGTTATTAAAAGAAAATCTGTAGAAGTAAGAAGCACAGTTATATCTATATCACATTGTCTAGTGTTGCTTAAATTTGTTATTTGAAACATCTGCTTTTCAAGCTTTATTTACCTGTCTGGTGACAGACAAATTATTGCAAGCCTTTTCTGCCAGAAGAGATGTCTGCCATTTCACAGAACAGAGAAAAGAAGTTGACTGGCCTTTTGCTGAAATATGCTAGAAACAAAACTTGCCCAAACAAAACAAATGCTTTGGTTTTCTATTACACCCACGAAGAACCACACCAGCCAACCCTTTAAATAAATACTATCACGATTGAGCCCCTCATCAGAGGCTTGACCATGAACACTTTAACATTGTGTATGCTTCATGCTTGTGTTACTTCAGTATCTAAGGATGCAGCCTTTCTCCCATCTGACTCAATGCACATTTCAAGCTTTTAAATATTTTAAACAACTTAAAGCTACTACTAAGGGTTGCTGGCTGACAGAGATGTTTCTCAGCCAATACAGTCTACTTCTGGGACATTCTTTGTGTGCAGTATGGTTGAAGCTGTTTCTTCTTAATACAAAGAATACAGACAATATTCTGAAAAATGCTGAACAGGTATTTATCTCATGCACATGTTTACATTGTAGCCTGGAATGTATTTAAACACAGTATCATCAAGCAGACTTCTTCAACCAGAGTTATAAACTTTAATGGAAGTCTGTCACATTATTCCAGAGCAGAGAACAAACACAAGGGAGTATGTGTAGCCTGACGGGAAAGAACAACCCTTCTGCTATTACATCCCCAGCAGCCAAGCCCAAGCAGTAGAATTTCAGGAAGGATATTTATAATTTCAATTCGCAGATTTTGGTATAATGCTTTTTTATGGACTGGTGATTTTTTAGAGACCAGACAAGCTTTATAATCAGCTATTGCAGAAATCCTTGTTTAAAATGTTGACATGTGAAAGAAAATAATAAAAAAATTCATTTGTTTAGTCCACAGACTCACACAGAGAAATGAATACTGAAGGAAGTGCTAGAGACAGTCTCTCTTTTTAACTCCCAGTTTGCAGAATCTGACTTCAAATTATTCCACCTCTTCATACGCCAACAGCAATATAGATAGGATCACTTGAAGAGTAAAATACCACAGTGTAAGAACTTGAGTACTGCCCTTTAAAGAAGCAACAATATGTATGGGATCCATGACACATCGAAAGTACCAGTTCAGGGAGCTGCTTAAAGCAAACAAAAGGAATGTTGTGAAACACTCCAACACTTTGAAATGTCTCATATGTGCCTTTTGAGGAAACTTAAAAAATGTAGGCTGTGATTGCTTTTCATAGCTGACAACAGCATTTTGATATCAGATCTTCCTTTTTGAGGTAGAACCTGTGTGAAACAAGTAGCTGTGCATCAAAACCAAAATATTCTTCCAAAGAGCTACAAGAAAGACCTGAGACATAAAAGGACTGATAATTATAACAGCACAGACATAATGAGCTCGGAGTGTAATTGATGGTGAGTTGAACTGTTCTTTCAAATCAAAAAATCAAACTTCATTTTCAACATGTTTAGGAAGAGTTATTCCAGTGCTACCATTTTAACAGTGTTTTTACACCTAAAGTGTACAGGAACCTTTTATTGCCAGAACACCCTGAAAACTAGATGACTTATTTCAATAGGATATGCCTCATGAAACATTTTAAACAAACTTGAAAATCAATTATAATGAAAGAGGTGCTACACTGGTTGTGGAAATTTTGGAAAAAGCAAAGCCATGCTTTTCTTTACAGCATTATGTGCTTATTAACATCTTTCATACAAGAGCATAAACAAAATATTTCAAGAGATTTTACAGAAACAGAAGAGACTGGAAAGACTGGGAAAGGGAGAAGAGAATATGCCATTTCTGTTCACTTTTGTTTATAAACAGTGTTGAATCACAGATATACAACCATGTTCTCTGACTTCCTACATGGCAGAATGCTCTAAAATTCAGCAGAAAGAGTTACTGTTCCTGTGGATGAAACCAACCAGGATCAAGAAAAAGTACTGGATACATTTGTTCTCTCTCTGTGGCAGGGATGGGGAAAGGAAAGTCAGATTTTCGGAGGTTCCTTAAAAGAATAATGAATTAAAATGAGCATATCCTTCTTTTAATTATTGCTGTTATTATTAGTAGCAGGAGTACCAATTTTATTTTACGTATATAGTTCTCTCTATCATTCAGGAAAATTAGAAATAGTGTTATAAACTGGTCTGGTGCTTGCTTCCTCCAAATGCTGCCTCTTTACACACTGTCTAAAAGAAACTATAAGGGATTCTTTAAATAGTGATAGGAAATAAGATACATCTTTCCCTGGATTGCATTATTGCCCACTTCTATTCTTATGGCATTGAAAAACAAGCATACCAACAGAGAAATAAAATACATGCTTGTATATCCCTGTGTATCTTCAATTTTCTAGGTGAACACCACTAAAGGAGAGACTGAGCTTTAGGAAATGCTCCTGTTTCCTTGGTGTGCAAAACACAGCCCACTGTGGTACAGAACTGCTGGGTCTCTTCCCCGCACTGCTGCCACCTCCTAGGAGGGAACTGGGTCTGAACTTTGCCCTCTTCATCAGTCATAACAGTTAAAACAGCAATGGCACAACTGAACTCATGGGTTCTGCTTCATATTTTGTGTCTGTTCCTAAGTATTTAATGTTATCAAAAAGGGCATGCAGAGACATGAAATGGTATCCTCTTGGGAATAGCAACAACGGTGAAACTCAGCCCCTATTAAGTCAGCAGGAAACTTCAACTAGCAAAACCAGATTTCAAGCCAGAATACTAGCCAATGCGCTATATTCACTGTTGCATGATTAGCATAAACCAGATGGTCAAACAATACATACTTCAGGATGTTCTTCCCTTTTTTTCCTTTTCTTTCCCTGATTAGTTGGTTGCTTTGCTGGTGCTAAATTCCTTTTGTTTTCAAAGAATTTCATTTTCTGTCCATTGAAGCAAAAGGGAAGACAAGAAGTGAAAAAATGATGGGGCAACTAGGCAGGTAAAATCCTTGTAAATCCTACTCTGAACTGCTTAATATTCTGAATCCCTACTTCAGGGAGATGAAAACCCTGTTGGCATAGTCTGAGTTGCACTGATGTCTGAGCAGGAAGAGTTTACTGTAGATTTGGAAGCTTGACTTGATAAAAAAAGGAAAGAAAGAGCAAGAAATTAAGATTCCTCTGTTATGCTGGGGTTTTCTACAACACAAGCCTTGCTGATAAACAGAAATATAAACAAACAGAAATTAGAAACATTAGAAGTGGTCACAAACTGCTGAAGGTCTCCATTTAATTAGTATTCAAACTATTAGCGAACCATCTAGCTCATTTTGATTCATTATGAAACATTACTGGAGAAACAGAAAAATAACATAATTCCTAATGATTAAGACTGCCATTATGTATATTTGTATAGGCATCAGATTCTTTTCAAGTTGCTGGGACCAAGCCAGGATTCCAATTTTTGCCTGAAGCAGGAAAGAGACTATGCTGAAATGAAACTTTAACAACCCTATAGCAAACAAAAGTATGTCTAGAGAGTTTATGCTCAGTTCAATTGCCTGAATATACACACAGGGGCAGCAGGCTCTTCTCTGCATCATCTAGTGGAATAGAAGTGCTGTTATATATTTGCTATATATCTTTTAATATACTTCAAGCATCTTATGTTTTACTCCAGTTGTAGCAGTGCATTAAGCTGCAGTATCACTTTTTTTTTTTTTTTTTTCTTTAGCAAAAGAAGATCTAATTAGGACATACTTAATGGATGGGCCAGGAATCAACTCTCTACCTTCTACGTCCACTCACCCGAACTCCCCCAAACAATCCAAACCTGAATATTCCCTCACGTATTCAATGTAACATGCACAATATTTCATACATGGAGTTACTAGATTAGACTCACAGGGCTTGAGCACTGTAAGCTACTGTTATTCAACAGCCTTCACTGATGCCTGGTAGGAAGGAGCCTGCTCAGGGTATGTACAACCAGATCATTTGGATGAAAATCTCTACACATATCATTAACTTCTACCCATTGCCGCCTCTCTAGTTGTTTCCAGTGATTCTTCTCTCATGAACAGTTGAGTATTGACAAAGGAGGGTAAAATCCAGACACACTTAAATTTTCAGGGCTAAAAGTCACTGTTTCTGATTTATTACTGGATGTGAATTAACTGGGCTTTCTCCTGCCTATGTATTGGAGGGAGTAGGGTGGACTAACCAGGATATGTATCTTCATTGCAGCTAGATTTTCACACCCAGCATTTCAGTAAATGTGGAAACTGAAAAAGGCATGTTAGTAAGTGACAAGAACTGCAGCAGCTTCATTGATGGTCTACAGCAGGGGTACACCTTGGGACCTAGAGAGCAGCATGCCTCTCCTTGCTCTGTGTGGAAAGAACCAGAACACAACTTCAGCTGGGAGCGTTACCAGTGCTTACTCTTTCAAGGCAATAAGCTATAAGAGCTCTGTTGATGCACCTCAGGTCTGAACAGCATCACCTTTGCTGCATGATCTTGCTAGGAGTGCTCTTGAACATGAAAAGCAGCCTGAAATTTATGCATATCACCAGAAGAAAAAAGGCCAATGAAAAGTCTCTAATTACATAGCTCTTTTTCCCAAAGGAAAGAAAAACCACAAACCACAAAGCCTCACCATATTATTTATTTTCTTTAATCCACTATATAAGTTCCCTATTTTTACGGCTTCGTTCACGGATTTTGTAACTTCTGAATACAGAAACGTGGGAATTTTTGGTGGGAAACACAATGCATATCTACAAATTATACACAATGTATTTCATGACCACATAAATTTGCCCTCATTGGTCCTACACTCAAATTTAGATTTCTGTAATGATCACCACCTTACTCTGATTTTGTAAGAATGTTTTACTTATGTTTGCTGTGGTAAATGAACTCTTGATATGGATAGCAGCATACTTACATGGTTTGTATATCAGTAAGGTTTTAACAGAAAATTATAATGCTAGAAGATTTAACTACACTGGATTAAGATAGAGAGTTATTACAGTTGAGATTTAATCATCTTGCAATTTTTAGTATTTTATCTGTAGTTATAAAATATAAATTTGTATTACCACTCCATATGCTTTATGTTCCCTACTCCTACCATTATTATAACATACGGTGTTTAGGTTTCTCCTACCACCTTGGTTAATTGTGTAACCATTACTGCTATTACAACCTTAAGCCACCCATACAATATTTCTTTACACATACATGGTATTTGAGACTTGTAAATTTATAGTAGTGTGACTGCCAATTAGTTTGATCATTATTTTACCACTGAACTCACACAGTAGCTGGCCATGGAGAAACATTATTTTTCCCCATATAGCAGTAAGAGTCACATCTGATGAGCATTATCTGTGCTATGGTATCTTTTTTTTTTTTTTTTCTCATAAAGTAAATTATATAGTAGGATGAGTAAATGCCTTTTTCATCTGTAATTTGTATTTGCATTATCAGGAAGGAGGAAAACTCATAACTTGGCTTTTATGATTTTATAATTTCATTGAAACTGTGGGACTTGGCAATAAAGACTCTAAATTTGTAATTCATTTTGTTAAGATGTGTTACATCACTATTATTTATGGTAATAATGGGGGAATCAAGCTGCACTTTCAAGCATCTCTGTCTCCTTCACGATCATTAGACTTTCATTGGGCTTACTTACAAATAAAATATTAAATTTAGGGGAAAAACTTGTAAATTCTGTAACAGCAAAAGAAAACACACTTTATTCAAAAGCATCCTTCAGGGAAGCACAGAGTACTTTACTGTTATGAGTACATGCATAATAAGTTCCCCATTTACCTTTACGTTTTCAGGGTTGAGGCCTAAATAAAATACACCATGGCATCTTTAAAAAATGATTTTCAGTGACAAAAAGTTCCAGTATTTGCTGTTTTTCACAAGCCTTCAGACACAGCCCTGTCCCAGTTTTTAAATTCTACACAGGTAGATAAATGTAACTTTGTAAAAATAAACTTTCAAAACATTATAGACTACTTAAGCAATCTAGCTTTACTAGTTTATAGCAAGACAGACTCCAATTTAGACTGTAACTGCTTTTTCTTTTTACCAGACAATAAGAGACTAATGGTTTCAGTTTAGAGTTCCAAACAATGTACTCAAATCACAGATCCATTTTCCAGATACAGCTAGAGCCATAGTGGACAGGATGACAAAAACGTTCTCATGTTGCATGAGGATGTTTCTCCAGCAGGTTTTGTTTCTCCCTGATAAACCTCATTTTGACAAGAAATGACAGGAAGCATCTTCTAAAACTATCATAAGTCAATATAAATTTCTGAATGGCCAGTTCATGAGAAAAACAGGGACCCAGTAGTTCTTGAAAATGTTGATGATTCGTGTAATGATTATTGACTTAATCTGATTTAATAGGATTTGTATCAAATGATTTTTACCTATGTTTGCTTTGGTAAGTGAACTCTGATATGGATAGCAGTATATTTACATTGTTTGTATATCAATAAGGTTTTAATAGTATATTATATTGTTTGAAGATTTAGTTTAACTAAATTAGATTACAGTTGTGATTTAGTAATCTTGCGATTTTTAGTATTTTTATCTGTGGTTCATAGAATAATGTATTCAAATTTACTTTTCTTAACATTGCAACAATATTCTTAGTCAATAACCTAACAGTTATAGAGAACTATTTTGATTTAACAATTTTATTATTTTTAATAATAATTAAAGCTATGATTTAAGGTTGGTATGTTTTTATTCATCTAAATGATGGTCAATATGAGAATTGCAATTTTTTTCCTGTGCAGAAAAAACTTAGAACACAGCAATGGCTGTACTAGATCGGAAAACATCACCATCTAGTCCAATTTCATTTACAAGCTGATAAAAAATGGAATACATAAAGTTCCCCTTGTTGACTCACCCATTTTCTGACTCCAGAGTCTAGAAACTTTCTGCATTGGTGACTGTATTCACATCATTCACCTTTTTCATGTCATTTCTAATTTAATTTAACTGCTACCACCTCTCTTTCCAGCTATCTCTTTCCCAAGCTGAAGAGCGCTAGTCTGTTTAATCTCTCTTAGCACAGACACCATTTTCAAACACCATTCTTCCCGTATTTTTTTCTCATTTCTATTATATCTTTTTGATGCTGGATAACCAGAAATTCATGCAGTATTTCTGATGCAGAGATGCAGTGTTAAGCATGTAAGGCACACCATAAGGTGCACTATTTAAGGTGCACCACAGATTTATGCAATGACAAGGTAATGATTTCTATTTGGGCTTCTACTCCTCTCCTGCTGGTGCCACCATTTTACCCACCTTTCTGTATCGCCACTGAATCTTGACTTGTTTTCAAAGAACTAGCTGCAACGATCCAACATCCCTTTACAAAGTATTATCAGCTCATTCAGATCTCACATTCACTGTTCACATGTGTACAGTTGAATTGGTTTTCTAGAACAAATGCATCATTTGCATTTATTACTTTTAATATTTTCATTAGATTGCCTCTGCAACTGTGCGTTGTGATTCTACAAGATTTTAAAGTTGGTTAAATGTCACATGCCCATAATGGTCACATCTTTTTGTTTAGTGGCTTCTCCCTGTACAGTGTAATTCAGCTCTTCCTCCTCCTCTCTCTGATGGGCAGTTGTCCTTTCTCTCCCCAGCAAAAAGCAAGAGTGTTGTGGGGTCAAATGACTGTGTCAATGACACAGTAGGGCTGTATGACTTGTTTCTTGGTAGTGAAATAATTAATACCACTTCAGATAACAAATTAAAGACTTCTGTACTATTCACAGTTTTGAAATACCTCAAGTTATTTTGCAAGTGGCTTGTGAAAATAGCACTACTGGTCATGAGGGGTAGGGGGGATTATCCCCTTAGTATGTGAAGGAAAAATATGGATAATCTCTGGTAGATTTCTATAAATACTCCAACACTGAAAATTATGAGTCTCATAATTTTATCATAAAAGTGATTTCCAAGTTTATGTGAATTGCAAGGTAATCATTTATTTTTGTTAAATACTCTTACTACATAAAAGATCTATGAAATGGGAATGGGGACTCTTCAGCATATGAGTACATAGTTATAATTTATTTTCAATTTCTGTCATAAAAATACAGTTGTACTATTGCTGTCTAATAGCAGTAATATTTAGCATTATCTACTATGGTTCCGCAGATGTTCAGATATATATTTTGAAAACAAGTAAAAATTTGAAGTTCCATTACTTTTTCTTTCTTTGAAGCAGGTTCTATGGACACTTCAGACAGAAATCGGGTCTTATCTTAATATTCACACCTTATCAAAGTTGTGAAGTGTTACATAAAATAAGCAAATGGAGTAAGTGCTTGATAAGTGCATAACAATATAAATGCTTTAACCTTATCATGAAAATTATTTATCTGTAATAATGCAGACTGAGTGCAAAGAAAAAACACAAACCAAAAAACTCATTTTTGATCTACTTGTCTCAGTATGCAACAAATAAGTGAAAAAAAAAAATCAGATTAATGGAATATTTGGGCATAGTGCTGGTTACACAACCTTCCAAATAAACTCTTAAATAAACTTTTAAATGAAGCTCAAGGAATGGGGTTTAGCCCTAATGTTAAACACGGTCCTAATCTCCCAAAGACACACATGCATTTGATTTAAAAACACATGTAGCTTCCCTGTTTTCCATGGGATTGCTCAGAATGCATCAAGTGTGCAGGTAAACTTTTGCAGAATCAGGGTGGTATCTACAGCCTGATTAATGACATTTGTCCAGAAGGCAAGAAATCACAGATCATAAGAAGGCACCTATCAAAGTGCTAATGTTAACAACATAATGCGTGATTATGTAGTCACAAACTAATTCAATTAATGTGTAATTATAATGTATGTTTAATGTCATGTAAAACTGATGAAAAGTTCTTATAATTGCAGTACAGGCTGACAAAAAGATACCATCTATGAAGTTTAGACTGAATAACACACTGCTAGTTTGCAGGTCCCATTCTGTCTAAGGCTTTTGCCCTACTATGTATGTAAGCAGTGCTTCCAATGCAGCACAGCTCTGCTGCTGATACATCATTTTGGTTTTGATTGCTGAAAGAATAGCTGTGGAATGCAGTCAGGATTAGTTCACATTCCTGCAACAGTTAGTGGTCATCATGTATTTTACTGCAATCTTTAAAACCCCAATTTTTCCAGTGCTACATACTTTTATTTCTGTTTTTATCTGTATTTTTCTTTCACTAAGATGCAGGTAATGTAAAGACAGTAATTAATGCTAATGAAATATCAGAGGATAAAACTGATATTTTAAAATATAAGATATTGATGGAAAGAATAAATTTATTGACCAAGATCAATTAATTAAAAATTAAATAAAGATCAGGCTTTTTTGACAGAAAAGAAAAAGCATCCATTCTCATGATAATCATCTTGGAAAATTCCAACACATTTACTACATTCAGTAATAAATAAATCATCCACAATTATTTTTGACCAAGATCTGGAGTTAGAAGTTAGGTTTTAGTTGATGTTCAGGACTAATAAAGCTGATTTTTGGAACTCTCAGCTGACCAAGACTAACTCTGAGAACATTTGACTGCCATTTTCATTTCTCCCATTTCCAGAAGACTTCCTTTTAGCATACTGTTAATATTGCAATATGGCTAAAATAACTGCACCTTTCCAACATTAGTCTTTTGAACACACTATAAATGATCATCTTCCAACTCTTACAAAGAGAATTAAAACAGCTTTTTGAAGCATTAAATAGCCATGTATTGAAGGAATCCAGCAACAGATGGGGAAACCTATGACTGTAACACTTCTAAATGTTTGTGTTCTTTTTCAATATTATTTTATATTTTCATCACTTGGATCCTTTGATTATAATTTATTTGGAAGGAAAGATGGCCTAGATCTTCATGTGTGTTATTAAATGTAAAACTTAAGATCTTTCCAGGAACCTATCTCAACTGGAGGTTTGTGAGTTGTAGTGCAACATCAGGCATCTGCTGTGGCTAGCTTAAGGATGAATAGTATAGAGCAGAACAGAACAGCACAGAATAGTCAGTTTGGAAGGGACCTAAAATGACCATCTAGTCCAACTGCCTGACCAAAAGTTACAGCATGTTATTAAGGACACTGTCCAAATGCCTCTTAAATACTGACATGGATGGGGCATCAACCGCCTCTCTAGGAAGCCTGTTCCAGTGTCTGACCACCCTCTTGGCAAAGAAATGCTTCCTAATGTCCAGTCTGAACCTCCCCTGGCACAGCTGTGAACCATTCCCATGTGTCCTATCACTGGATCCCAGGGAGAAGAGATCAGTGCCTCCCTCTCCACTTCCCCTCCTCAGGAAGCTGTAGTGAACAATGAGTTCACCCCTCAGTCTCCTTTTCTCCAAACTAGACAAACCCAGAGTCCTTAGCTGTTTCTCAATTTGATGAATGAATGCCAATTCTAAGACTCTGAATGAATAGAGCAATTTAAATATGGGCATATCCAAAATACTTCTCCAAGTAAACTACTTCCTTTTTAAAATGAGGTAATCAAGAATAAAAGTGATATAAATAAAAAGAATCTGATAATAACAAGAAGTGTGATAGAGAAATATAAGGCTGAAATGGACAACAATAGGGAACTTGGAGAGGTTACTATGCACAGAAGATTTTCATGAATATGAAGCCACTCATTTTCTTTCATTTTTCCAGCTTTGTTTATCCTATTGCCTTCCTCAACCATCTGTTTGGCCAAAGACAGACCCATTCAATTTTAGACACCTGTGATTTTAAACACTCATTAAAAGTTTACTCTGGGTTCTCCACTAAAGTTTGTGAAAGCATGAAGTATTAGCGGCACCATTCTGTAGCCATCAAGTCAAAATGCTACAAAACCCTAACCAGATGATTCCCAAGGGAATGATGACTGTTTTATATGATCTCTTTAAAGCACATGCTAGCTGTTGAGCATATTTAATTTTCATTTACATTGAGATAAAAAATGTGATTTAGGCTTGTGCTTGAATACAGAAGTAAGCTCAAATGCTGCCATGCATCCACCATGGATTCAGAGAATTCTTCACAAAGTGGTTTAATATGTTAGGATTTTGAAAGTTGTTCAGGACAGACTGGAAACTGGGATAGTTTAAACAGAGTTAGAAGACTGTAACATAAGACAACTCAGATATATTTTCCAACAGTAAAAAAAAGTTTTAAAAAATCCTGAAAGTATCTGAGCAGCATTAATATCCAAAGCCCTAGAATCTGCTCATTGTGCTCTGTCTTCAGAACAGACAGCTTAACAGTTTATCACTTTTTAATAAAATAGACGCATTAGAAAGTGTTTTAGACTGACCCATGTGCTGATCTTCTCACAAACATTATTTATTCTGTTATTATAGACAAGTGCATGCAAGCATTGCCTGTGAAAACAGAAGAAAAAGTTTCCTGCCCTTGAACATTCCTAATGTTCTTAATTTCTCCATAACACTGCAAATATACCAAAAGCAAGGTATTTCGCACTGCATACAACCCATCTATTTTATTATGGTGCTGAAGGCAACCACACACTACTGTGAATTTCTCTTGTGCATCAATTATTCCCCTGACTGTTTAGTTGGTTGAGAAGGATTTAGAATTATGGAAAAATTCTACAGTTCATTCATATTTCATAATAAATATAGAGAAGCACATTCTGCATGGAAAATTGACACTAAAATCTCTGAATGTCATAGCAGCAATTTGCAGCAAATTTTTCCACAGAAATTATTTGGTAAGAATTAGTGGATACTACTAAAAGCACCAGGAAGGAAAAAAAAGCAGACATTTCAATCACACAAAAACAATTAGCACACTTCCCCACAGTCATGCTATAATACAGGGACTTATGATAACAATAACAACAAAAAAGTCCCATAGGGACTGGGAATCTATAAAACCACTCACAAATGACTTGGCACAAGGTCTTGTGGTGGAGGAGAGCCAACCTGATTGTAATAAAAGACTAATTTCTTCTTAACGTTACTAACTCCAGAAATATTGGGAACAGATGCTTCAGAGATGAACTGCAGGGATAGGGCTCTGGAATTAAGCAACCTTTAAAAACTTAAATAACCCAGGGCTGCTATTGTTTTGTAAAACACACAGCTTATCTAAAAAAAACCCCCAAAACCAAAATCTGACATATGGATGTCCACATACGATATCAACCCAGCACCCACACTAAACAAACTGCATTGTAGGGGCTAAACAAGTTCAGGATTGATGGCAGTAATTGTGTCAAAGAATCTCCAAGCGTGCCTAAGAATGCAATTCAGCCCAGGAACAGAGTGAATTCCTGAACTGCAGACAGTAATTGAGTCAAACTGAAACCTAAACATTAAAAATGTTCCTCTTAGGTCTGTACAGAAAACTACACCTTAAAAAAAAAAAAAAAAAAAAAAAGTAGAAAGGCTTTACATATTAAGCTGTGATGTTCCCATTCTCTAACAAATTAATATAGTCATAAAAGCTAGCTTCTGTCAAGTATGTCCAGGGACCAGGTCCAAAGTCAATGCTAAAGACTGATAAGGCACTTTGAATTCATTAAAATAAAAGTTGTCTCTTCTCTGCAGGGTGCTGAATGCAGTTCATGACCTGATGTGTATACAGTAGAGACTTGTTAGCCACAAGAAAAGAAGTATATAAAATAAACAGAATGGCTTCCTTAAATTGTCAGTCTTGGGGATTTGTCTGTCTTGGGGATTTTTCTTTTTTTTTTTTTTTTTTTTTTTGACTACCCATAACATATTCCCATAAAGATTTATATTCTGGCCTTTGTTGCCCAGGATCTTTGTCTCTTACCCTTTATGCTGGAAAAGGAAATTGTATATTAACGTAAATTGCTACTCCTGATACTTCTTTTCCTTGACTGATGGTTTTCTATTACAGGCTTGCAAGAATTCAGGCTGGAAAGAAACCCAAGCATCTTGATTGAAAGGATTTGATACATTCTTTTCAAATTCATGCTATCTAAATCACAGCAGGATGACTTGTAATCAAAGTTTTTCAAAAAGAACATAAATTTGGGGAAAAGGAAAAGGCCCTTCAGCCCATTGCAAGTCATCTTGGTTAACACAGTTCCTCCAGAATAGTATCTCCCTTCTTTAATGACCCCAGTGCCTCCAATTCCAAACTTGGCTCAGTAGGCTATTGAAAAATTGTATTTCTCTTTGAGTGAAAAGTACTTCCTTGTGTTGGTTCTGAATTTCATTTTTTCAGCCACTTCCATTTGTGCTTTCCTGTTCAGTCTTTTATACTCAGCCAAACAGTGAGTCAAGCGTTATCGAATAAGGTTTTCCACCCTGTATTTCCGAGAGTAGATGAGTTTGTAATTCTCTCTCTTTCTCAATTTTTACAATGAAAAAAACTAACTCAGCTGTGATTAGGTACAGCCATTTACGATCCAGTACACTTCAAACCAGACTTCTCTTTTGCTTCTTTCCTCTAAAGTGTGTTTTAAACTAATCTTTTAAAACATTGGTGTTTGAATCTTTTCACCTTTTTTCACTTCAGCTTTGTTGGCTCTGCTTTTCTGTACCCAATGGCCACAGTGCAGCAAAATATTATTCTTTAAAGATTTTTGGTTAAGAGTTTTAAAGCATTGCTCTCTTTGCATTTCTAGTCTCTCTCTCCCTTTACTAGCTGTAACATGGAAACACATTTTAACCCTACTGTCAGAAGCACAGTGCAGCTGAGACGCACCACTGCCACAGCAGGCCCTGAACCTTCAGCATTTTGGCATGGTGCGCTGAGATGTGCAAGGCACATGCTCAGATTTCTGCCCTAGAAACACATCTTTGTCATGCTGTTACTCAGCCTGTTCACCATTGTGTACACCGTGCATTGAAAATAACCCACATAAACCAGGACAGCCCATACAGGGCCCCCAGATGGGTTTGAGAGGAGACCCAGGCCAAGTACTAAGCTGTACTGATGCTTCTGTCAGCTCCTGAAGGAGCTACTCCCATGAAGCGCGCACACAAGCCAGCCTCTCCAAGCACCACGGCACTCAGTTTTGTCCATGGCACGGTCATGGCCAAAGTCAACATCGAACAGATGCCCCAAATCACTAATGCAGCAAAAAAGGGGGATGGCTAGGCAATTGATTTCAATGCTCTGAAGAATGCTTAAATATTACCTTAAAACACCCTTTTTCTGTATTCACCATCTGAACAACCTCACATGCAAAAATTAATAGGTCAGATTAAATCATCTCCAAAGTCACTCTTTGAAGATTTTGCTTTTATTTTATTGTTCTGGGGAATGCTGTAGTTTCGAGTTTTACCAAGGTCATCTTTCATCCAAAAAACTTAATATAATTAGTATCAAGTCTGTATTTTGTGAGGCTCACACTGTAAGTTATTAACTGTGTTTCAAGTGGAGTGTCACAGAAACCAAGGGCAGAGAGAGTAATCTTTTCAGCTTCAAAGGCACAGTTGATGACTTTAGTTCGCTGGTTAGTGAGAAAGACGTGCATTTTTTATTAAAGGTGTTAGCAATAAATTTGAAACTAAGCATTTTTCTCTCTTTTTCTTTCATTTACTCATTTTTAGACCTTGTTGGCACCTTTTCAGTCTTTTTTTAACATCCCACATGGCATTGGAACAGTTGCTTTAGTTGTCCTTGTTGTTAACTGTAATGATACTTAGTTATATACTTTTGCTTTTAACGGTTAAGCACTTCATCAGTATCCTGACAGCACAGAACTTGCCAAAATCTGCCTTATGCGTAACATCAGAAAAAAAAAAAAAAATCTTGGTTTTCACTGGTACTGCCTTTAAATAACAAAAATATCTCTCTAAATAAAATGTTAGCCTTGTGACTTGATATAAATACAGCAACAATGAAGCATACTCAACAGAAACTATTTGCCTAATCTTTCTTCTTGTTATAAGAAATGCATTATATTTCCCTTCAAACTCATCATTGAAGATACACTTGACAACGCCTTTAAAACAAACCAAATCAACCAGAAGTCTAAATAAGATCCTAAAGACCATACATTCAATTCTTTCAAGTGAAGTCCAACAATAAATTTTGAAGCATATTTACAGAGTCTTCTTTACAATAAACATTCACTTTTGAGAAGAAAATAGACATTAAATGAGAAGCCTTTTTACTGGAGAAAGGTTTAACAAGAACCAATGTATGGTTGTTAACCTCAGAGTAATTTAACTGAGAAGCAAGGCTCAAGTTTGTAACAATGAGGATAGTTAACTGCCGAAGAGAAACACCAAAGGAAATCGTGGATTCTCCAGTTCCTTAGGTCCTAAATTAAGTCTACGTATGTTGTGGTGGATGCTGTTTAATAAAATAAAGGTTTCTGTTCCTCATTATAAATCTATGAGAGTGAAATCTATACAAGAATTTTGGCTAACTGACCCAGTGGGTCCCTCTGGACTTAGCAGATCACAGATTTTATCTATGAATAACATACTAAACTACATATAGTGCCACTGAAAATTAATGAGCTTATGTATACATAAGATATTACATAGAAGAAAGGATATTATAGCCTGTTTTCCTGTAGAGGAAATTCTTCACATATCTGCAGGTCATTCTCAAGTTTATGGGGCACTGCAGGCAACACTGATAGTACACTAAAACCAGACTGTTCTCTCTTTGGACTGGAAAATCCAGATTCATCCAAACCTCAAAACTACCTGACAGCTAGATGGGATAAACTCATTTAAGCAATTTGCAAGCCAAACTGCTTATAGAACTGTAAATACTTGATCCCCAAAGTCTCTTGAAATCAGTGGAATTCTGGCTTTTAAAGCAGCAGGTATGAATATCTAGAACTTTTTTTTATTATTTTGAAAGTCACAAGATTATTAAGCATGACCGGAGTATGAAGTCAGTATGAATAATATAGCTTTCATGTCTTGTTTACATCTGAATGTTGAAAATAACTACACATTAATAAAATGTAGGAAAAGTTATGACTGAGGTCAGCACTCAACTAGAGGTCAGATGAAAATGGTCAGTATGGTTACAGTCTTCAGTAGACATTGACTTTGATGTTATGCTTTACATAGAGGTGGTGATACTGATAACTTCAGTCCTTCCCATGTACTTTTTTGAAAGGCCTGTTTTTTCTTGCTAGTTCCACATGGAGGCTGGGCAGAAGGAGTGCTAAGGCCCTACGATCTGTGACCCCTGAGGGAAAGTCTCAGGATGAATTCAGAGCAAAGGGCTTTCTTTTCAGGCAGTAAGCATGCTTCCAGCAGAAAGGACTCTTAATTTGGAAAACCTATCATACTGCTGGTTTACAATAGAGACTGTTAGACTGCATAATTCATATGCAGTAGAAAAAAAACACAGTGTGATCAGAGCTCAGGTTAGGAATGTTTGAATTCCTGATGCATTGCTGAAGCCTCTCTGGAGCTCAGCTATATAATGGAATCTTTATCAGACCATCAACCAATTGTGATACTTATCTGTACAGTACTGCATTTTGGGTTAAGTGATAATCCATCAAGACTGGAAATCATTGTGTACTTTTTAAGTTGCATACTTCATTACTGCAAGCTGACATCCGGATGGATTTGTTAGCACTAGAAATATTTGTTCCAGACACAAAGAGCAGGTTCTTAATATATGATATTATGATATTTCCTTTCATTTATTCAGCATGCCTGTGTTGTAATCTCTCTCTCGTTTATTATGTTCATTTACATGGCAAACTATTCAGAGTATGAAATCTATCTTTATTTGTTCCAGAATGCAACAGCCTCATTTCATGAATAATATGACCAAATAACATATAATAATGACGACAGTCTTTATCTTACATCATAATAGGCAGAGAAAACTGCAGTTTCTAAATTGCGTATTTCTTTGCTTTAGCTCGTAAAAGAAAATTTGCAAAGCCCAAGTACATTTCACGGCAACTGAGGTAACTAGCATGATGCAGGTCATGTTGCCAGAATTTCTGTTTGTGGCTAGACTGCTTTAGTGCTGTGCACGTTGACTTGACGATTACTGTTGGATTGATATTACAACTATAAAGCATCTTTTAAAAGTATTTGAGAACTAGGAATTCCACACAAACATTTGGTTTTAATTTTGGTCTGCTCATAATATAAACATCAGGATATTTCCATTTTTTTATCATGTAGTGATAATGCAGTTTCACATTTAGTTTCACACTGCATGAAAAAATACTTTCCTTCATAACAGCAATCTGATGCTACTTACTGCTCTGTTGCACTATTTCCTCTGAGCCACAGGAAGATATCTTCTTTGGATACAACAATATCCAAAATTTCTAGCCTTAATTTTAGAAAATATAGATTATTTTCGTACTATGTTTGTACTGCCTCTTGTTTGGAGCTAGCATACTTTTGGTCTAAGATCACCATGCATGTGAGCATGTACTGTTTGTCATGATTCTGATTCTCTCCAGACTTACTTAGAAATCTGTACGAATCTAGTCAGTAAAGTAAGAAACTGCTTGAGTTTGGGTTTGTTTTGTGGTTTTTTTTGTTTGCAGTTTTTTTTGGTTGGTTGCTACAGGGAGATACCTTATACCATAAGGCTAAAGCATAAGAGGAACACCTGAGGTCTCATAATTTATTTTTTTTTTTTTGCTTCTATCAAATTTGTGTACATGATCCACTGCACTAATGTTCTCAAAAGCCACTTTCATTATATTAATAAGAAGTCTTTTCATGGCTGGGTGTCTATCAGACCTAAAAACCAAAGAGTTCTTTAGGTTATAACAGATGCTACAATCTCCTCTGTTGATCTTAATTTTGTGAGCTTTGAGAATTCGCAGCATTAACTGTACCACCAAGCCTGTCTAGTGGGATAAAACCCTAATTAAATGTAGCTTAGGGAAGGGAACAAATACTCTGTCTCCCCTAAAATTGGCACTGTGGACTACTAAGCCTCTTGAAAATACACTTGTAGAACTTTAGAAAGTCCAAGTCCTGTTCAACACATGAGAAGCCAGAGAAGGCACAGACACATGAGCATTAGGTAGGTACACATTAGAAGAATAATTTCTTGAGAACAAGCTGACAAAATAGACTTAACCATCAACACTATACAGGCTTTTTGTGTGTGTCTGTTTTAATCCTTTTGTTTTTCTGTCTTTCCAGAAAATCTAGAAATCAGTGAGTCATGCAACTTATGCAGCAAGTGAAACCAAATGAGCTGTATATTCTGAAGAAGTCAGAAGAAACACTGAGAGATCTACAAAGAAACAGATAGAACTAATAACAATTCACCTTCCTTGCTTATGTTAGACAAAAGTATTCTGAGTTCCCCTGTGCATGGGATAGTTCTTGTGCATCCTGCAAGTACCACAGGAGAAGAGAGGAGCACAGAACTGCCTAATATTTTTTTTTTAACTCTGTGTTCTAATTTCCTTATCTTTTCATAAACATCACATTTGAATCTCACCACAACAGGTATATTTTGATACAAAAAATTCAACTGTTTGATCCAAAAAGAACAACTCTCAAATCTTGCCATCTTGCTCTCTGCTCTCTGGATACACATGATCTCTGATTTGGGTTTGTCTGCCTGGCTGCACAGCAGCCTAGAGTATGGCCCAAGGAGCCATGTGCCTGCTGATGAGCTGAGGCTGTACACAAGCAGAGCTGTGGACTGTTTCTTCCAGTGTTGAAACCCTTGGTAGAAGAGAACACATGGAAAAGGGGGCAGTGTTACACTCCTGCATCTCCCCTCTGTACCTGTTGGCTAGGAGTGGACCTTGGGAAACTGGGCACCATTTCTCTTCCAGGTCTCCTCTATTTAGTCCATACAAGTGCCAAGGAATGGAAAGGTGCTCTCTGTTCCTGGTCTCTCTATCAGCAGGTTGCAGATGCTGCCTAAGGAAGCTTTCCCAGCTACTACTCAGCTGTAGCTTGCGGATGTTTCACCTGGGTAACAGATAGCTCTGACCAGACACAGCCCTGGAGGTTTCAAGACTTAGGGAAAGAGGCATGTAAAATAGGTTTGGGATTTCATCATGGTCTACCTTAGGTTTACCATGATTTATTAGCACACCTTCTAAACAGCTGGCAAACAAGCAGTATGAAAAATAAGGGTAATGAAAGAAGTAATTTTAAAATCAAGAGATGGCATTTCTTGCAAGATGGGTGCTGAAGGCTTACTTGAATGTCTGGTGGGAAAAAATAATCTAAAGAACTGGTGGTTTGAACCTCAAATTGTTTGGCCTCCTGGGAAATCCAGAAGTTGTATAAGCCAGTAGGAGATTATTGTAAGAGAAGAGAAGATGAGAAAGAAGAAATAAAAACTGGAAAGTTGTAATTTTCTTACCTGGTTTGAGTAAAACCAGACACAAATTGGATTTTATGTTACTGCTACAGCTATAAAACAACTATCTTTTAGCATGCTGTCATACAAAACTGCTTTTAACATTAGCTTACAATCATTTTTTTATTATGAGTTGAATGCAAGTAAGCATACACAACTATATTTAAGATACGTCCACCCTCATTTCCCTTGTCCCTCACATAGTCTGTACCTTTTCCTTGCTTTGTTGTTTCTTTCTCTGTCAATATCTGCAAGTGTCAAGTTATATTAATCAGATATTGTGAAAGAAGAATACAATCACAAGGAAAGAACTGGTAATGTTTAACATTTTGATACAAAAAACCTGACGACTATAGGTACTGTCCAAGTAGTTTCTGCATTTAAACTGCTTATAATGAAACAGGTATTATTTTCTTTTTTTTTTTTTTCTTTTTTTCCCTCATATAGACTCCAAGGTAAAAATGGGAGAAAAAGAAAGGAAAGTCATTTTTTAGCTAAGGTGGTTGAAATCTATGATATTAAATAGAAATATTCACACTTAAATTAAATTCATAATGGTTTTCAAAATGATCACATCTTGAAATGCTTCCTCAATCCACTGTAAACTATTCTTCTAAATTTAGCTCCACAGATCTCCTTTAAGAAATCTTTCTTTTATACTGGACGCAAAACCAATAAAAGCAAAGTGGATTATAATAAAGCAGGGATTTCATTCATATATATACGTGTATATTCATTGTCTTTGTGGTCACCCAGACTATTAAATAAACTCTTGAACTTCATAGTGCAGCTGCCTGGGAGCAGCATCATATCTTTGCTGTATGCAATGACTTTTGGAGATGTTTTTAGGCGTTGCTATATAAAGCTTTGAACATTCTGGCAGTCATTATACAAGTGAGTCAGCTGAGACTGAATCACCCTGATATGTGCAATTGAACTGAATGGATCTATCTTTTGAGTTTGGGATGTTCTTGCAATGTTAATTTTGTACCTATCGGGGGGGTGGGGGGGTGGGGGGGGAAGATTTCAATCTTCAATAACAAGTCAAAATTACCAAGTTTTATAACCCCTTTGAACTTTTTTTTTCTTGGCAGAAAAAGGATTTAAATGTAAAAAATCTCAGTGTGTGTGTGCAAGATTAACATAATGCCAGCCTGTGGGAGGGTTTTATGTACATTTGTGTGCACAAGCTTTTCTCCTCTGTGAATCCAGAAATGCAGAGCTGTTCTGACTTGAGGTGGCTTCTCCTACACTGTTAATCATGCTCCCTCTCCACCTACAGGACTTTGAAGGATTGGCACAGAATCATCTAAATTAGCTTTATGCTAATAAAGAATTTCTCCAAGGGAGTCATCCTTCGTTTCACTACTGGGGGAAAATCCACAATCCTCTCCTGCCTCTTCCCAGTCACAAAAGGGAACACTAGCATGGATTCATGCTCAGATTTCACAAATAACATTACATAAATCTGATAGAAAGGAAACTACTCATACAGTGTATAATTATTCTTTCCATAGTCCTCTAGAATTGCTTCTTCTCATACATTTTATTCTCATTTTGTCATACTTACCTCATCATGGTTATTAGGCTTTAAGATAGCCTTGACAAATATATAAAGGGCAATACTCTTCACTGGCATCAAATTGTGTTTAGATTTTTTGAGTTAGTAGGTAATGTACCAGTAAAAGAATAATTAATTCCTGAAGGACTGAGCAGAAAAGCAAGCATACGATTGTCTGAGAAAGTGAAAAGTTTGACTAATCACGATGTTTATGAATTATCATGCTGTCATCCAACATGATCAGTAACTTTTTTTTTTTATATTTACTAAATGCCACGCAAATTAAGACAGAGATGGGTCACACAGTTCCAGAATTAACTGATGATGGTTTGGAGAATTTTTTTTCCCATTAATTCAAGCTTTTGGTAATGATGAGGTACAATCATTATATAAAATGTCTTAAATTTACAGACTCTCTGAGTTCTTTATATCCTATATCATACTCCTGTAAAGACATCTCCTGTGACTGGATGTGGAGTAACATATCCTCAAGGTGGACTATGTAGAAGTTGTGCATAATAGCGGATTGTCTTGTAAAATCTTCCTGAGGTGATTCATAAGTATCAAGTCATAATTTTAGAATAGGATTAGTGAAATCCATCCAGCAAGACTATGATGTCAGCTATTGGAAATCCAGTTCAAAGATGTTATTAATTGCTATGTACTACACTATGATCTGGGGCAAACTTCTGTTTCTTTAAGGCATGATCAAACAAGATCTGATAAAGTAAGATAAAGAGAAATGTTGCTTCCAATGTACCCGGAAGCCAAAACATAACAAAAAAAAAAAGTTGTTTTGAAGGTTGAAAATACATTAATAGCTTCTCAGCTTTATGTCCTTATATACTCCTTCATATCAAAAATCTTATTGAAATAAGGAGCAGAAGTGTCAAAGGATAGTATGTTTATATGGTACTTTTTGCCCAGCCAGAAACATACTACTGAAAATTTGATCCTCTCCAAAATGGCTCTTATGACGTTTGCACCTCTGGTGTGTAGGTGCTCTGACAATCTAGATAAGATTCAGCCTAGTATTTCAGGATGGCAGAACTCTGCCTTCACAACATTCACTGTAAGCTTGTGAACATTATTTGTTTATGGGTCCAACAAAGATAAGAGAGGAAGAGAGCTGAGGAGAGCCTCTTGTCCATTTGTCTCTGCCACGGGCATCAAGCATTTTTAAAGAAAGCAAGGATGAAGGAAGTCGTAAAACATCAATAGCTACACTGCATCACTGCCTCCTATGCATTTAGAGTTTCTCCACGAAATGCCTTTGCCACTAATTCAGTGGATTCATTTTCTGCATTGAAATTGGAAAATAATTCTTCATCAGAGCCATGATGACTTTTCCTTTTTTAAAGCAAAACTGAACAAAATGGTGCCTTCAGCTTCCTCCCAGAGTGTATCTTTAAACTTCCTCTCCTTGTTCTTTGATCTGTCTCTATTTGTGGTCATCTTTCAGTGTGACACCCCTATTAGTTGTCATCCATTGCTGGATAAAACAGCAACTACTTCAGCCTTGGCCTAATCATTCATGAATAGGATCACTACATTTCTTTATTTTTGTTTTTCATATATTGTATTTCTAAGCCCTTTTGTTTTGTTAAACTTATCACACCTTGCTAGTTGCAATTACTTTTGCATCTGGTTGCTTCTGATTTTATGCCTGGTTTCCTGTTTCTTCCACACTGATATACTCTATGTCTTATGCTTATAGTAATCTTTTGTTTTCACATTTTTGTGGTTTTTGGTTTCTTAGATTGTTAGATAGACAATTTCATTAGTCTATTACATGTGTCCCATTTTTCCTCTGCATTGGGATAGACTGTCATTTTTCAAGAAACAGTCTTCCCACACTCCTTCGTCTCTTAGATTATCTGCCGAAGAGACCATATCTACCAGTTCCCTGAGGCTGAAGTAGTCTCATCTTCTCAGCCATTTTGCTGCACTCACTTCTTTTTTTCTGGGAAAAGCGAGTACTCATGTTTTAGTGATTGATCACCTTCACTTGGATTTCCTTCTTTTACTTTCTCTTAAAGCAGTATCTCTGTTACTGTAGCATCAATTTGCATGCATTCTCATAGATGTTAGAGCTGAAGCTTAGAAGAGGCCTCTCCTTTTACAGATCTTTCTTTTGATGCTGGGCACACAAATGGTGGAAATGAACACTTCAGAGTAAAGGAAAATGACCTCCTAAACCACACTTACGAGGTAACACAATGCCTAAATAACAGCGGTACACTAAATACACAGTCACAACAGAGACATATTTTAGTTATGACCACATAACAGGAAGAAGAAAACAATTCATTAAGGACAGCAAGCACCAACATGGCACACCAAGCTCTTCATCCTTCCAGTATCCAAGCCCTCAGAAAGCTGGGAAGTTTCTGCTGCTTGACTCAAAACACTCTTTCACAAAGACATGATTATTCCCATCATTCTGTTCCTTTTCAGGAAATGTTCCTCTTGCAACCACTCAGACCCATGAACACTGGGTTGCTTTCCATGACCTGTCCTTTTTTTCTAGAAGGAAAGGACTACTAAAGCACTCTCTTTTTCACTAGAACAACGATATTTTTTTCACACTATCAGTAACATTAAAGCTTAAAAATGTAATTTCAGGTTTGAAATAATTTATTACATCAAGGCCACAATATTAAAATACCAATGCCCTTGGTTGGGTGATCTGATACTATCACAATCTTTATAGAATGGACACGCATTTAGCTCAGCTTATTTTTGCAAGTTAGGCAGGTCACTGCAACCAACTCGTAACAATGTTTCCAGAAAAAAAAAATATTTCATAACTCTGTCTTAACTTTCTTGAGATAATTATACCTCATCATGTGAATACTTGCAGTGTGGTAAGTAAATATTTCCTCCTTGCACAATGAAAGCCTTCAACAGACCACATAGGGACCTTCTGCCATTTCACTCACTGTGAGATATTACTAGCTACCCAGAAGATGATAATCTGTGAAACCTTAGACACACATCTTCGCTACTGAATAGGTATCTGATCAGTCACTGAACACAACAGTAAAATTAAGCTTCATATTTTGCTCATAACAAAGCAAAGCATTACTAGAGACATTAAAAAAGCTATAACAGACAAAACCCCATTGTCCGTTATGGATGGGGCACGGGAAGGGGAGACAGAAATTTCAGCTCATTAACTCTAGTTCTGGTAAGATAAAGACACCCCTAAGTTAGGAACACCTTAAACTGTAAAAGACTAGCAAGGGTGATGTAATGCGATGCCTCTTTGTTATCAAGCAAGATTGCATCAACAGTAATTCCGATGCCGAGACACCTATCTTGTTTTAAAAATTAGCACCCAAAATAACCAGTCTTAAAAGGTCATGTTTATCTAAAAATAGCTTGCTTATGTTTTACATTAAAGTTAATTTACTAACCTTAAAAAAATTAAATGCAAATGTATACAAATAATTTAAGCATCCTGTCAAAGTTCACATACACACTGCTAGAGCAATGAAAATATTCAAGGTCACATGAAATCTTTCTTAAGCATGTACCATCCTGTGGATTATTCTGTTAAATATATATCTTGAACTAAAGTGTTTGAACCCTCTCTTTAGCAATTTCTACCCTTCTTAAAAATCAAACCTTTAATTCCTATTTATAAGGTGGTTTTCAGGCCATAACAAAGAAGCATACTGTACCTCTGGTGCTGATGGCTGTTGCCGATGTGGTTGTGCTGGTTGTTAAGGCTACAGTGGTTGTGACTGTTGCAGTGGTAAGGGAGGGGATGACAGTAGTGGGAAGCAAAGTGTTGAAAACATCTGGTGAGTGGAAAAAAAAATATAAAATAAAATCATATCATGCAAACAAAGGAGAACCATAATTGTGGTTTAATTTGTAAATACAAGTATGTCGAAAAATGACTAAATTAAAACATGATTAACATAAATTATTACCGGTACAACAGAGTACCTATAAATTCTTGACATTATATCACTCTCAATTTTTATAGTCAATCTTCAAGCATATGGAATTTAAAACACTGTTAAAATGACCAAGTTTCCAAAGATGTGGAGAGTGACTGTTTAAGTGACAAGAATCCATTTCTTCACTGAGCCATATTAAATGTCTCATATAGTAGAAACCATATACAGATGAAACATGCTGTGTCAGAGTGGGAGATGAAAAAAAACAACACCATCATGCTAAAATAAACACACACGTGTTAACGAGAAATGGCTGTATGTTAAAACACCCACTTTCAGACAGACTCAATGGAAGGAAAAGGGGAGAAAATGCTACTAACTATAAAAGCTGCTTTTTCCGGATTGCTTTTCTTCTTCCCACACATTTGTTTAAGACACAGTTGTCTGCTAAGATCCAGAGCAGAGTGTATTTCAAAATCTTTAACCTAATTAGCAGGCACAGTCATCTTTCAGTCATCTTTAACACTCAAAATTTATTGTTAATACACACATCAGTATTTCTCTAAAACAGCTTAGAAGTTAAAACCAGAAATACTAACAATATTACTATTAAAAAACCTGTGTATACAAGTCAGGAAAAATGCATAGCCCTGATGACAGCACCTTACAAAACCCTTAGCTTTTGATCAAATAAATGCTGGTATGTCAGGCTTAGGTGTGCCACTGCTTCATTGCAGAGGAACTAACACTGTCTGTTGCAAAATGGTCCAGTACAGAGCAGAACATAACATAACCAGATGTACAGATAGAAAATACTTTGATTACACTGCTAAAAGCAATAAAGACCAGTATCACTTTGCTTATAAAGTGATTGCAGGTTTTAAAGAACAAATAAACAAAAGCCCCGAAGAGAACTAGGGAAAAGCACTTCCATGAGGACATAAAAAGCATCTGACATTTTCCAGATTATTTATACCACAGGTTTAAAAAGAAAGGACTAGTTTCTCAGGAGTTGATGGTGAGTAACCCATTCCACACTGATTTCAGTGAAAATACTTCTGAAGGGTGCTATTCAGTGCAATAAAAGAGTAGAAATCTGACCCACGATCTGTCTTCCCTTGCTGTGGAAAGAAATGCAATTGGTCTCCAAGTACCATCAATTCTGACTCAAATCAATGGAAGCTGAAGTAGCTCAGAGCTTTACAGTATGGGGCCCTACAGAACACATTTCAGACACAGGGTCATGTTCAGCATTGCATAATTACTCTCTTAAGACTTCAAATTAGCATGCTTACCTTATTTTCATACTGGATGACAGATTATTTTGCCACTTTAAAAGTCTCCTTGTCAGTTTACATCTATAAGTCACCTACAACTTTCTGTATTCCTCTGGTTTTGATAAACACCAGCACTATTCTCTCTGGAATCTATATTTGTGGAATTTTCCACTTTCGAAGCCATCAGAAAATGGCATGAAACCCCTCTTTCATCTGTTGTACACTGATACTTAATCTGTTTCTCAGTACAAAATATTCCTAAAACAGAAAAATTAGAACAGGCTTTTAAAAACCCCCACAGTGTAGCCACATTAATCACAAGGAAAAATGGTAACATTACCTGGAGTGTGAGTATCACAATAATTAAACAGAACTGAGTATAGCAAGAATTAGAAGTAAATTAACATGTTAAAAAGATACATGTCACATGTACTGATCTATGCAGTTGCTTCTCATAAAGGGAAACTCCTTCTCTGATAAGTATCTGCTAAAAATGAAATCAAACAGAAAAAACACCACCTACTTCATAAGGAGAGCAAAGCCCTGTTTATTAGGAAAGCTTTACAAATCAGTCTTGTACGTAAAACCTAATTAGTGGGACTTACAGTTCCATTAATTATCTTTCTTAAATATGCCGTTTACTTAGGACTATGCAATGGCAAGTTAACAGCAACTGGCAAATACAGTTATGGCTTTATGACAGCGCTTTCCATTTTGTGAACACACTGTCTACCTATTTTACCACATAATAGCTTAAATGAGCGACTGGTGAATTTAGAAGTTCATTGCTCTCTGGTTTCTCTTCTGATTGAAGTATTTCCAACAGGATTTCTTGTTTTAAAAGAAAGGCTACCTAGGAAACAGACTAGTTAACAAGAACTAGGCTATATCAGTGTTTTAATACGGATGTGATAGATTATTTTTTTTTCTGATCAGATGAAGAATAATGAAAACTTGTGCAGAAATTAGTTTCCTGATCAAAGTCACAAACTCTGATGCCAAACATGAAAATGGCAGCTTGTCAGAAAGCCTCAAAGAAAAACATATGTTCTCAAAACGTAAATACAAGCAATAGCATTGGCTTTGTTTCTTTCTTAGCAGAGTAAGGAGAAATTCACCATGCAAATGACTGCAGTTGGTCTGCTTTGCTCACAGCATTACAATTACTCGCTCTCAAAGACTACAGTACAGGATTGCAACCAGAATCAGCAGCCTGAAGCACACTGCATTGCCCAAACAATGAAATCTAAATCTGTTCTGGACTCTAGAAATGCCTTGTTCATACCTGCTTAGATGCAAGGCTCTGCCCAGTAGAATTGCTTCTTTAATGACATGAAAGTGTACAACAGGAACATATGTGTAAAGCAACAGAATAGCTTGCGGCTCTCCAGACAACACATTCTGGAGCTCTTGGACCATACACCATCCTTAAACCTGATTTTGGACAGCCCAAATCCAGTCATTGATGAGAATTCTGAAAATCACCCAAGCCCTACATTCAAAAGACTTATGTGTACAGGGCCCCTCTGTCCTACTGAGTCTGACAGAAAGGCTCCTTATCAGTTCTTCCAAGAAGATTTATGGATTCTCATGAAAATTTTACTTGCCTTTGCCTTGAAAATGCCTTTTGCATAAAGAGTACAGACTATGCACTTCAGAAAAAAAGAGAACTAACATGCAGTGCCCCTCATTCTCTCATCAGGTATTGTAGGTGTAGGACGTAGGCAGGTTTGGTAGTTCCCAAAATCAGACAGACTACAAGTATAAACTTAACAGCACAGGCTTCTGTTTAAGGCATACAAATCCCTGTGTTTTAACGAGGGTGTGCTGTTTCATTTGCATGCCAGAAAAGGGAATTACAGTTTGACCTGTTTCTAGTCCTGTAGGACTTTTTGTTCATAGTTTTTACTGCAGAGCACACCTATCTTACACCACTGGTGAGGCACACATTATGTTATCCAGAGCTCCCTGCTGGCTGCTGCTCAGAAACACACTATCAAAGGGACTATGTAGATTGTCCTCTAGAGCTCTCTGTCAAGAAGGATCTTGACAGCATGGATTTGCAGATTTCTGCCCAAGAAACCTGTGTTGGAATGAAACTCAATTCCATTTTCTGGCCTTGCAATTTCTCAATCTAGTTGTACACAATGTTCAGCTGAAATCAAATTTTTGTTTATGACTCTCACACCACCAAATACTGAGGATCATTATGACCAAGAGATCTTGTAGAGTGGAACTTTTTAATTCAAGTAGCCATACCCAAATCAATGCACCAGATTGCTATTTCAATAATACTAAAGTATTAATCCTTAGCCTCCTGTGAAGCAGAAAATAGCTATATTTTGCAGATGGAGAACCGAAGAAGATAGAAAAGCCATGGTCAAAGATCTAGTCAAGCAATAATTGTCACCATTAATTTTGAAACCTTACTCTTAAAATGAATGTTTGTTGACAGATATTCAGTCAAAAATTCAATAATGTATTTAAGTCGGTATTCATTTCACCACCTTGCTACTTCTGAAATACAAACAATTCACAGGGAACTAATTGTTTTCCTAAATGTTGTTGGAAATAGAAAAGAGGTTTAGTCTTTATACCAAGAGGAGTTACTGACTCCAGTCCCAACTCTTTGTCATGTATGTTGCCGCAGGTTATACAGGTAAGACCTGAACTGGATTTTCAATGAAAGAGACAGGCTCCTAACCTCTCTCTAGTGGCACAGGGGGGTTTGAGCTGAGCAACAAATGCTCAGCCAAGAACTCTCTTTTCAGTGAGGACCTGACATAATGTCACACTTCAGTGGATGCAGAGAAAAGTATGGGGAAGGTTTTAGAAAGGCATTCTCCATGGCCACTACTGTCTATTAGCATGCCATCAAGCTACACAACCACTGGCAAGGTGAAGGCCGACAGCAAGTAATCTGATCACTGATTGCGAGTGGACAGTGGAAAAGGAGGAGCATGCAATGCCTGGCTTGGTCTGGAGGCTGCTCTTTAGCAGAGGCACAGATGTAGTCTGTTCATGAGTGGCAGAATAGTGTTGTACAAGATCAACTCAAAACACTGTCAAGCCCTGCCTGATCAAAATTTCCTGTTTGCCTCTCCTTCTTTCTTGAATTGACGCCACATTCTTCTTACTAAGGCAGGAGACATTCATCCATTTAAGTGCAGGGAGCCTGGACAATTTACTCTCACTGCCGATTTGGCCCTAAGCATTTTTACTCTCCATTTCTAAAGAAATGAGAAATGGTTCTGTTTGGTTTAGAGGGCTTCTGTGAAAGATAGATCTGACCTATTGAAAATATTTGACTTGTTTGGTAAAAACACAACCAATATTCTGAAATGACTGAGCACAATTCAGACAACAATAGCTGCAATTGATAAAAATGTAAAAGCTTTTGTTTCAAGCTTGACAACGGCTGACAGAAAAATTAAAGGACAAAGTGATAATGATGGATGGCCCTTGCTGTATTTTGACTGAGAATGAAAGAAATTTTAAGTGGTAAACTGAACTGAGTGATGACCTACCTGGGAAACAATCTCACTACTCTGTGCAAAATTTAATCAGTCTGTGGTATGTAGTACTAAATAATTTAGCAAGGTTTTAAATTCAAAGGGAGCTGCATTTAGCCTTGCTCCAAGAAAACGGGATTGAACAAAAGGATCATTCAGCTTGAATATCATGTGCCAATAGCTCCTCAGCACTTAGACCGAATGATCATGAAGGCACACAGACATGAGGTCAAGAGGTTCTTTTTGCTAATTGATTCAGATTTATGAAACACTGAAATGGCAATTATGTGCTTGACATTTTTGCTAGCAAATCACATGTCATTAAAAAATATCCAAATCCTTTTAACAAAAGCTCCATGTAGATCTAGATCCCAAGTTAAAACCAATAGAGACTTCCGGTGGATGAGTTCATAATGCAAGACATGCAGCTGGGCTAAAATGACTAGGCAGCTTAGAAAGAAGAGAAAATAAATTCACATAGTCCCCTGATTCCAAGACGTTTCACGGGCCTGGAGATGATATTAAATGTAAGATGTGGGACACCTCATTAAAGTTTGATTAAACATAGTTTTGTTGCACAGTCAGGACAGAGGAGAAAAACCCAAGTGCTAAGGGATACTAGGATTTCGATCTCATTTCTCTTTTTTCCTAAGTTAGGAACTGGGAAGAACAATAGTTCTCTCTTCTTATAGGAAGTTTGATAGTTTGTGTTGGGTTATTTTTTCTATTTTGAAAGCAATAGGTTTCAGTAGCAAATGAAGGAGGATGAAGTATTACAAATTTACAGCAAAAAAGACAATGTCTCCTGTTTTCAAACAGCCAAGCAAAAAATTGGTATCTACACGTTCCTGGCCCAAATTCTACCCTTAGAAAGTTAAGAATACAATTTGAAAGAACAAAGCCCATTTCAATATTAGTACTTAGTACTGGCATCATGGTGTCATCCCAAATCACATAAAAGTTCATCCTTTAAAATGAGGACCTGGTATCGCACCACGGCACGTTTTATAACACATGCTCTGACCAGAATTACTTATGACAAAATAAAAAATGTGATGAATATGAAAAAAACAAGGTGTAGTAGCAAGTTATTTCTGATTATGCCATCTCATTTGACATTGAAATATGAAGAAAAAGTAAACTGCCCTTAATGGTCTTGAAAGAACTTCTCTATTGAATATATCATGCATTTTGTGCACCAGAGCAACAGCAGGACTCACAAAGGCTACAGGTGTGTGAAAGGCTGATTTTCCACCAGTAAAGCCAAGTCGGGCTCAGGACAGGTGTGTGAGCTCTCAGAAAACAAGAAGCTGTGGTTGTCAGGCAGGTGACAAGAAAGAAGGCATGGGAAGGAAGTGCTTTAATGCGGTAGGAAGGATGTGGTAAGGGAGAACATGTTCTCAGGGCCGAGAGCAGTGACCGGCTCTGCGACTTCCCTCCCCCTGCCAGGTTCGGCAGCCAGGCTCAGGCCAGCTCTCATGCAGTGTTGTGGGGCCCTGGTCAGGTGGCCAGGGAGGGATATTTAGATAAAACCCACCTCCACCACCTTCTGTGGGGACTTAACAAGCAGAGTGTGCTGAGTGGTGGCAGCCCTCACCCTTCCTTTTGAACCTCTTCCCTTGCACAGAACAGAATTTGGGATTTAGTGGGCACAGGGTCTTTGCATTTTGTAATGCTTATGAGTACTTGCTAAAATTCAAAGAGTAGCAGTAAACACACACAGAAATGCATTTTTCATTTTCTTTTCTGGCTAGAAAAACATGACCTTTCTCCACAGCACAGATGTTGTCCCAAATACGGCTTTGTCACCTGGAGATTAGAGTAGCCTGTTGCACACACAGTTGGTGGAGTTGCACACAGGGAGCACAGGAAACCTGAATCAAGCATTTCACAGGAAATGATCTAACGTGAACATTTAAGTATTTCACTAGCAGCTGATAGCTTTCAAAATGTAGGGTTTGACCTTTGAAGCCCTCAGTGCTTACTTTAGGGATCGTTTTGCTCCCCACACCACTCCACTGAATTTGTGATCAGCAAAAGCACTCTAGCTGCAGCTCCCTTGAAACAGAAGGAGAAGTTTGCAATGAGGGCCCTGAGATGCTGGAACACGCTCCCATTTCATTGTCCATCAGAGTCATTGTTTGACACCAGTCTAGCCATTTAAAAAGCTCACCGTTCTTGCTTTCAGTGAAGTAGAAGAATAAAAGGTGACATAATGTAGTATCTCACAATACACTTACATATTGCTGTTCAGTGTTGGTGGGGCAGATTATATGAATTGCAACATTTGTACTGTAGAAAACAAACAGGTTGTAATGCATTGTTTCTTAATTTCTAATTGTTCTAAAATCAGGTGATACACAGAGAACATACAAGGATAAATTTGATAAGATAGTAACTTGACCTGATGATTAGATACTGAAGATTATCTTAGTAGAAGAAAAATCCAAATTCTCAAGTAGGCAAATTCTTTAATAGTAAATAATCTGTTTTCAAGTGCTCCAAGTTTTACTTTATTATTGGTTATTACTGCATGATGTACCTCTAAGGACAAATCAAAACAAGTTTTCAACAGAAAGATTAATATTCCATGTTCTGGAGTTATATGAATACAATACATACTTCAGATTATTCAAAAAGTATGCTGTAAGAACTAATTTTTCCCGAAGTTACCATAAATTCTGCTAGTAGCTAAAAAAAAATAGCTTTTAATAATATAACAATAACAAAGCCTATTATTTTGAGTCATTCTATCTTGTGTAAAAGCCCATCTTTCTAATTAAAGTATTTACAAACTGCACTGAGCAAACCACTGAAGTTTATGCAACTTGCCTGAAAGAAATTAAGTAAAATTTGCAGAGCATGCAATAGGCTAAGAAAAAGAATTTTATAATTCAACATTTAAAATAAAAAGGTAAAGTTCTAGAGAACTGTTTGAGATTGCAGCCTCAAATGAAGTAGCTTTATTTATCAAAAGGCATCTATACATGTCTTGACTTTGTTCACAACTCTACATTAACAAATATATATGCAGTAGAGAATGGATCTCCACCTGGGGGTTTTGTAAGATCATTATTTAGATGGTACAGAACAAATGTGAAGGAAAAGAAGGTAGCATTATTTCCATTTCACAGCTGGGGAAATGAACACAGAAGAATTAAGCAGAATGTTATATTTTAGATACTTCTAAGCCTGACAGGGGAGTTCAGAACAGATCTCCTGAGTTCCATTTTAATCCTCTATGAAAAAAAAAAAACCCACAGAACAAACCACAATAAAAAACACAAAAGAAAACAAAACCTCTTATATTTGTATTTAAAAAAGCAGTTGTCCTTATACCTGAAGTGCCAGCTTCACTGCATTCAAGACAAAATGTTACCACAAAAGCCACCAAACATCTTGTATGAATAAAGCCAGCACAATTTGCCCCACAAGTGCAGCATTCTATCATTATTAATATGGTGTTCTAGGCCCATTGCCACTGCTTAAAAATCACATTAAGGTTGTGATGTTCATTTTTATTTTTTTTAAGTAAACAGACAAGCCATATTTCCTTGTTTCTCCAAGCCATAAAACAGGACTATTCAAAATTAAATGAAATAAAGTACTGGCAGCTGGCCCTTGAAAACCTGTAAGAAAAAGCTAATGTACAATACAAATTCAGAGACCAGCAGCCTTGAACAAAGATGACAGCTTTCTCAGAATGACACTTGACTCTTTCTGTGCAAAAAACTTCGAAAAGCTCAGCCAGAACTACACTAGGAAGAAGAAGGAGGCCAAGGAGAATTTTCTAAAATTTCCCGTTAAGGAGACAAGTGTTGAAACTAAATGGAGGTAAACAGATTGCTGATGTCTATTTTATTATGGTTGCTACTTTTGTTTCTCTGAGAAATTCAGGACAAATCACTGAAAATGCTTAAACAACTCAAAACTGACTGCAATAATTTTATGGTTAGTAAGGGATAACAGAAAATGTTATTTATTTTAAATTACTTTATTTCAAAATAAAATCAAAGGGGTCCAACACTAATCTGAAATGCTTTATCACAGTGGGTTGGCTGTATCCCATTGAAAATCACCTTGGGCAAGTTAATGGCAACTTTGTAACCTATAACATAATTTATTGCACTTCTTTGCACTGTCTTTGACTAATACACTTAATTCTTACATTTTTATCACCATCGTACGTTACCGGAGAAAACAAGGCCCTATCTTTCTAGCTGTCGATCTTTTATGCTCTGTCTTTTTTTGCTCAGGAGAGTTCTATATATGTAGTTGAATTCCCCCCATGACCCTTTGGCTTTGAATAACACAATACTATGAATGTTGGGACACATGCAATATAGTCAAGATGTAATTTTATTAAAATTATTCAGCTTCCTTTCAGGCAAGCAGACAGTTGGTACCTTAACTACTAAGCCATCAGGTAGGACAGTTCACCAATGGAATATTACAGTATTTGTTATAAAGAATGGTTGGTCATATTTGCTAATTTATTTTAAACAAAATGATATACAAAGCAGTGCAAAGATATTTCAGTTCCTGCTCGTGAATGATGAAATCCATCCAGAGCTCTCCTCAATTATCCAGCAAACTATCACTTCAACACGTCAGCCTCCTTCAACTCCTCCCTGCCTCCTACCAATCAAGGATTAGGAAACCTGCAGAAAATATAAACCACAGAAACCACAGAGGGAAAAAAAAAATCCACTAGTGCAGTGACCCACAGCAATATCTAAAGAATAAAACACTTCACCCACTCCTACAGTTTTACCCTGCCAAACTTTTTTTCTGTCCTTCCTCATCTCTTTTGGTTCATTTTTTTCTTCACTTGCCATGAGGATTAATATAGGTAGTTTCAGCTGAAAGATGTACCCTCCTCAGGCATAAGGTTATCAAGCAAAAGCAATTTTTTTCTTCAAGGGCATATCTGAGGAGTAAACAAGCTGTGTGGATACCAGTGAAGGAAAAGCAAAGGAAATGCATGTTAAAGTAGATAAAGAAAAAAGAAATAAAAACTTTAATTCTTCTGTCTTCAGGCCTTCTAATAAAAGAAAAGTAATCCTGACTGAAAATTGTTTGGACCACTCTTCTTGCAAATGACACAACACCTTAGACCATTACATGAATTCTATCAGTTGTAGCAGATATCTGGAGACCTGTTCATAGGCACCTGCCCAGTAAGTTTCATCAAAAGAGGTTACAGCTTTCTTAGTGCTAGTGAGGGAACTGCAGCCTTGTGAAAGACGTCAGGGTGTTGTGGGAGATCCCCATATGATACTGGATGTTCCAATCAACTTTATCAGCTTTGATAGATCCATACTCGCTAGCAAGGTTTTTTGTGGGTTTTCTTCCTCCTAGCAACTTGAGAATGATTTTGAGATATACCCTTATAGTCCTCCTGGCCAGTTTTTGCTGTCTCTTCCCCATTGCATGGGAGTCATACAGGAAGATCGACGCAACAAGCTGTCTTGAAAGCTGTCAAAACAGTTCTGAATCCTTGAGACAATGTCAGAGCGAGTCAGTAAGGCATAGCAAGACAGAGGAAGATCCAACACAGAAAGGCTATGATACGATTTAGCAATAAAAAATGTGGCATTAATTACAAAGGAAAGAGAATTTTGTTATATTGGGTCAAGAATTCAAGCAGTAAGAACTAGAAAAAGTAGTTTCTGATTGCAGCTTGGAGGTTTTCCTTTCAGAAGAGGGACTAAAGACACTTCTGGTCCCACCACAAATTTAGACTGAACTTATGCTGTGAAGAAAAATGTTATGAAGGTTTTAAAATTTTGTTCTGGGCAATTTCAGATTTTTGCCAGTTTTATGTTTTCTAGTTGGAAAACACTGAAAACAAGGGGGAAAAACACCTCATTTGCTGTAAGTGAAATACTAATAGAATACTGTAAGAAATATTTTATTGAATAATTTTTCCTTTTTACAATATAGAAATGCAGGCTAAGATAAACTCCAGAAAAAGTTCACAAGTCATTAATCATTAAAATTACAAATAGCAAAAATAGAATAATCAGAACTAATGATTATTAACATCAAATTAGGGATGTTAGAAATATTACTGGTTTGAGATGAGCAAATTTCTAAGTGTTTACTTCTCTCTTAGCCTCTACGCTCATCTTCACATGTGATCAGAGACCTTAGATACGGAACTTCTCAAAGTTCTCTAAGAAAAATGCGTAATTTTTACAGAAGCTTTCCCTACCCCTCTCAGACTGCTGGTTGCAGTCTCCTCAAAGCATCTATATCTGAGCATTTACTTAAAAACAATGATCTGTACTACCTTCCTCAGGTTTGTAATCTCGGTTGGAACAAAACTTGGTACTGATGTATAACCAGGCTAGCATCACCAGTTGACATTTTAAGCAATATCGCTACATAGTGTATCATTTTCCTTTCCTGAACTGAGTGAAAAACTGAGCAACCTATCCTCAAAGGAAAGGTAGGTTATAAAAGCACCATTTGAAAAAGATGGAGACAGGACACCCTTATCTGCATCCCATGCAGCACCTAATGGTGCAGGAAAGATTTCAATTTAGAAAATTACTAAGTCACTCTAATAATTTCTTTATGGTTTGAGTTTTGTGAATAATAAATAATCTAGATGGAAAGAAACCATTAGCAACTGTTAGACTATAACTTTGTCATCCATCTCAAGTAAAATTATTCTGTTAACAGTTATATTTTCTTCATGAAGATTGCATATGATGTTCATAGACATGGTAATTTTACATTCTGATCCCTCAAAAAAAAAAAGCTTGATTGAAATAAAGTTCAAGAATGTTAGAGGTATAAGCAACAGCAAAGCTTAAAGTCCAGAAAAATTAGAGAGCAAGCTGTGCTACTACAGCAAATCAGTGATAATAAACTCAACAGCACTTTTTTAGAAATACACGTCACTTAAGATCAGTTAAAACAGCTCTTCAAAAGAGCAACAGCAATATATCTAGTGTATCTAGTTCAATAAGTACTTTACTGTAGATGCTCTACCCATATACAAGCATCCAGAATATTAACTTTATGCAATTATTGTGTACGGAGAAAAAAACTCATTATAATTCAAAACTAACAAGCAATCTTTTCCTTTTCAGAAATCACATAGGGAATCCAGATCAAGAACTATCACATTAGGCAATTATATATGTACACAGATAATTAAATATTTTCAAGTGTTGTGTGTTATTAAAGATATTATCCAAAACTACAGGTTTTTAGAATAAGTTCAACTTCTATTCAGATAGGAATGAGCTATATATGTTAGAATAAATTGTTAAAGATTGGACCTGGGGAGAGATTTACTGCATCCACCAGGAGGGGGGGAAAAAAAAAAAAAGTAAAACTAGGACAAATTTGGAAATTCAAATTTAATTTAACTGAAATACTCTGAATTCAGTAATTTCAATGAGTACTGCAGTATGGGAAAAAAGTAATTAAAATCTTCCATATGTTATCTAACAAAATTACTTTATTTTACAAGTTTTCTATCATCAAAACCAGTATTTTAATGTAAAAATGTAGAAGTGTCAAACAGATTCCCTGAATGTTTTACTCTGCTTTGGAATGTTACTTTCTTGATCTTTCCAAAAGAATTTGGAACTTATCTAAAAAAAAAAAATTTGTATCATATTTTTCTCGTCACTATAAATGAAGAAATATCACATAGCTCAACTAGACCCCACTATTCAAGTATTTATCAACAAAAAGCAATTTCAAAGTAGCTGCCTTGCGAGTGTTCAGGGATAATAGCTGGACAATTCATCCATAAAATTAAGCCAACAATTCCACCAGAAGTTTCTTCACAGACTTCTCATACCTGGAAATGTCAACTAAACATTATTCTTCTTTAGTCCAATAATAAAAGCTATATTACACAATGATTTCCTAATTCCTCTGATTGTGCAGCACTCATCTGCATTGTCCTTTAAGGTCTGAGCCACCAATTTCAGCATAACCTAGTGTCCTCTGGAGAAGTTAACTTTAATATTATGATAATGATTTAACAACTTAATGACATTTTAGAATGTTGATGTATATGCAAAATCAAAACATTTCAACACAATTTGAAGGGCTATGCTTTGCAGAATAACATGTAAATGAAATTCTCCATGTGTTTATAATGCTACCTTTAACATAGGGTTATAAAGAGTTACTTTCTTAGGCCTGCCAACAGTGAAACTTCACTCCTCCACACCTCAGCTTTTGCAAGAAAAACATCCAGCTGCTGTGGATTTCAAAAGATATGAAGATTTTTTTAAAAAAAAAACAAGTTCTCTTCCTGGATAAGTTTCTAGACCTCTATCTGTTTGGTTGGCTTTGTTTGTGTGTGGGTGCATGTGTTGTGTGTGTATGTATGCATGCATACATAGTGGGGGAGAGGAAAAATTTAAAAAGAGACGGTTTGGGGGAAGGAAGGCTTTTGAGAAGGAGAAAGTCTTCAAGAGCATTCTTTATTTTTCAGCTGAAAGCTCAGGCTGTTCTGTTAGTTGTTTTCTGTTCATTTTAATGTTATTTTTACTTTTTGCAAGATGGGAATAGGAGAGACTTTTTTACTTCTTTTAAGGACACCCTCTTTCTTTTAATTCAAACACAGATAGTAAAAAAAAAATCACAAATCTATAAAGCACAGGTATCAACATGCACAGAATTTCAAACGAAGTCCTAAGCAGTCTTCTGAGCCTCATATTCTTGATATACCTTGATTGCTTGTAAGGGCAAAGTTGTTTTTTTACTAAAAACACCCTCTGCTGTACCTGTCCATGTTGTTATTGTTCCATTACACCACAGGTCTGCTCAATTCTCTTTTTGCAAAGCCCAAGCTTTGTTCACTTAAAGGGTAGGATTTTCCCATAGGCAAAGAAAGTCTCTTCTCTGAGATGTGTCTGTAAATGAGACATTTCAACTCAGGAACTATGAAGGAGGAAACTTTAGAAATTGTCCAGCTACCTCAATGTCTAGACTCTTAACACCAAAATAGAGGGCAACTAGATTACTGATGACTGTGCTGCTGCACATGGATACTGCTTCCTTTCCTTCCCTTCCCATGCCCTCCCCACCCATTCAGTGACTATTTTCTATGTATTTTTTGATATATGTTCATGAGGATAAGGTGTCCAAAAACAGTGCACAAGGTTTATCAGAGGCCTGTAGTTAAAATATTTGCAAACCAGGAGATCTATTGCCTTTCTGAGAAGCTTAGTGTTCAAAGAAAACAGAAAAAAATGCCACCTCCTCAGTTATATTTGAAATTACTGTTCTACTCCATTTTTACTTTCATAAAATGAAAGATGTACACAAGTGAGTTACAGAAATAAAGTAAGGAGAAGGGCCCCTATGAGAACATTGCAACAGAAATGAAACATAATAAAAATGTAATAGCCGACAAAGATAAAGGAATCTAGAACAGATAGAGGTAGTGGAGTTTGTTTCATTTCAGATACGTGTTGGATTCCAGTTTCTACTAATTTAAAAAGAAACTTGTATAGAAGTAAAAGTGCATGGTGCTGGAATTATGGGTGGCCACAGAAAGTGAACCTCTATAAATGTATTTGGAGGCAGGAGTTAATAAACCAAGGTGTCTGGTGCAAATTTGCCATAGTGCTGTTCCAAATATGGAGAACAGTCAATCACAGAGATTTACTACTAGACCAAAAATGAAGGAAAAGGTGAAAGAGGCCACGAAAGAAGAAGAGGGGATACAAGGGACAGGAATCCAGGAAATGTAGAGTTGAAGATCACAATTAGTGAGAAATTGAAAGCGAGGTGGAAATATTTGAAAATCTATTGAAGGGAAGCAGCATGAAAATAAAAGTGATTTTAACTGCATACTTACAGCACCAACAGCAAAAGAGGCCAAACAGATTGGAAAGTTGGGAATTTAAGAGATCAAGCAGCAAAGAGAGAATACTTTCCCCTCAAAGCACATAATTCAGTTCAGAATCTTGTTGCCACAGGTTATTGTGAAAGCTAAGATAATAAATGTTATGAAATGGGACTGGACAAGCAGGTGGAAGATAAATACATTATACTCCAAAGGAAAGGTGCAGTGGGACCTTTGGTCTTACACATTCTAGGAGAACTTCTGTTTGAAAGTGCATTTCAAAATATTAACGAGGATGTAACTTGGTCTTTCAGTTGCCTTTATTTGCAAAAAGTAGCCTGCCCAAGAAAAAAATACAAAATAATTGCGAGGCTGAAGTCAAGGGAATATGTTATGCCATTTTTTATTATCCAGAGATACTGAGTTACTTGCTCAATCGCTTTCTACTGTATGTACAATTGTGGTGGTAAGAACTGCTATGACCACCCACAGCTGCTGATTCATGTTAACTTCCATATTGCTTTGATACATAATTGATACACACAACACATTATACCTCTGAATATTTCAACTAATTGAATGCGTGTCTTTAGATTGGCAAATCAGGATATTTCACCAAGGTCCTTTATTTCAAATAGGTCTGTAAATTACCAAATGCTGCTGTTTCCATTAAGAAGATTTCCCAGTGATGTGGACTTCTGTCACCCACTCAATGTGATGTTGAACTAAGTCTTCGGCAGTGACATCCCGAAGTTATGAACTACTGCTACATACGTAACAGCTGTGTCTTCAGTTTATGATGGACCACCTCTTTTCTCAACTCCAGCTAAATCAATGCAGTTATTACCTAGGCTTTGCAAGTAGAATCTATGTTTTTGGGCTGAGCATCAATGAGTTTGACAGGTAGTTCTGTTTACCGATGATTAATGACAAAGGTAAACAAAAATTCTTAATAAATTGGAAGAGAGTGAACATTGCCTGAGGCCCATTACCAAAGAAAGGGTGCAATATATCTAGCCAGAATGTGCACTTCTAAAGCATTAAGCTCGCCAATTAGAATACAGAAATGACAACAGCTACAGGCATTAAAGCTTGTGCCTTTGTTACTGCATGAGACAAATGTTTGAGCAAACTACATGTCTTGCCTTTGTACTGCTGCCTATAAACTCTGACTTTGTGCCCACCTTCCTGCTTCATGAACTGTTTTCTTGACATTTATTATTAATAATAAAAGGTAGGAAAAATGAAAGTAGCAGCTGTATCGATCCAGCAAAGCAGCACGAGCATATTTAACAGCCCATGTCTTTTACCTGTTTCAAATATATTTAATTTCTCTGAAGTCTGATTTCCTTAATTATACTACAAATATAAAAAGACTTTTTTCTGTTATCAGATACTAATTATATTAGACAGATTGCCATTCATCTGCTTATAGCAATATTTTCTACTGCCATCACTTAACATCAAAACAGTATTATCTCATCATCATTTACAGTGTAAAAAAATACTACTTTCTGTATAATTTTGTGTCTAGGTTGGTCCAGTTAAAGGCATGAGACACTCTGCTTGGTTTGCATAATTAATATGCACAAATACTTTGCTTACCCTTAATCTCCAATTATGATGAACTATACCTTCCATTTTTAGGCAAGCTTCTCTCTATGCTAAATCTGTCTAAATCTCCTCTGAGTTATGAAGATACCTTCAGAAATTGAGAGAATTAACAGATTGAGTCCCACTGAGAAGGGAATTTCATAGGGAAAAAAAGGAATAGAAGCCAGATGAACCTTTTACAACCTTAATAAACAGAAAGACGGAAAATGTGTTGAAGAAGTAAAAAAAGGAAAAAGGTAGAGGAAATCAGCATGAATAAGAAAAGCTGTGAATCAGGTCACACTCCCCTGCCTCTGCAGAGGGTACCTTCCATTGATGATGTCCTCTGCCTTCTCACACAAGCTCTCCTAGAAAATCAGTCAGCCATGTATCTGTCTAAACTTGGGCATGTGATTATCATTCTTCCTTTCCATCACTGCAACTGCTCTGGGCTCGAGATTTTCCTAGAAAAACAATTAGTAGTTTAACAACTGTGGAGCTGGACTTCCAGAGGCTCCATTAAGGCAGTGGCTACTTGCACTCAGGGCACTTACACCTTACTCCTGACAGATCTGGTAGGTCACTTTTCCTAGACCTTGGTTCCTTGACCTGCAATTTAAAAGAATCTCTTGTGAAGACATTTTTCTCATGCAGATTCCTCCCCTCTCCTCTCCCACATCTTCATGAATGTACTTCCCCTTATGTTAAATCTGGCATGTACTTGTATTAGAAACCTAACATTCAAGGTAAGAAGGCACACCTATATGATAAATCAGCTCTAACAAAGGAGTAGGACCAAAAAATTACATCAACACGTTAGGCACAGGGGAAGGGATGAGAAATCAAAAGATGCTCCAAGATATATTTAGGAAGATATAGAAAAAAATTCATCCTCTATTAAATGGAAGAATGCATCTCAGAAACAGATAAAAACTAGGTTTGCTAGTCCTGAGAGAGAGAGCGAGAGAGAGAGAGGGAGGGAGAATATTGTATAATTTTGGGAGGATTATGTTTCACTAGAGACATTCATGAATTTAATGAGCTAAAGAAGGGGTAAGACACTGCTTAAATTGATCTATACAACTGATTGTGCTACACTTGATAAAATAATTGTGTCAGTCTTCTGAACTTAAAATAAACTTAACAACTCTGAAACTTAGTAAGTTGTTAAGCACTAAACATCATCACATACTCTGTCACACTACTCTTATTGTTTCAGAAACCTCAGAAGCAGCTGACATTTACCTTCTCTAGTTCTAACACTGGACTTGCAGAAATGCAATTAGGAAAACTCTGGTACTCATAACAGAAAAGGTCAGCAATGTGCAATCTAAACCTGATAACATGCCTAATGTGCTGCCAAACATAAAAAAATGCCTTCTTGATAATGTATGATTTTACAGACTGCCATGAAGTTGTCGCAAGATAATCAGATCAACAGGGGGCATGCCACTATGTGCAAGACACATAGGAGATTGTGAAATATTCTTTGATAGAGGTATATTGCAAAGTCACCACTGATGGAAAAATCTACCATTACAAAAGGTCACGTTTTCAGAAATAATCACATAAATAAATTGGGCAGAAAAGAAAAGCAACAGAAGTTTCAACATTTGGTAAGCGCAGAAGCCATTACCTCATCAAATGCAGTGTACTTTGTGCCTGTAGCCAACAACTAATACAACACCATCTTTGGGATGTGTAAGACATTTTTTCTTTTTCTTTTCTTGTAGTAATCAATGTAAGTAGAGGTCAGAGGGTTTAGTTTATCTGTTTGTCTTTAATACAGAAATACTCACACAGCAGTACACACTCTGCGTTCCTCGTGCAAAGACCTCCTCCTTACTTGTGCCACTTATCCTACATGAACTAATACTGAACTTTAAGAAAAATGAAAAGTAATCTAAGGGGTTCTTTTGATAAATGATATTTCATCAACAGTGCCAAAAACCAGCTCATTACTGAAAGCTGAAAGTAGTATTTATTAGAAGTTTTCTGCCAAATACCTAAAGGCAGGTTAAACCTCTAGTGAAAAATGTTTTTGAGACTTTACAAACACCAAAGAAATGTGTATTTGTTATACCTGAATTCATCATGAGCAAATAAAATCTATATAGTTCGCATGCCTATTTACAGACTATAATTTGGATTAGATTGTTTCCTTTTATTTTGTCATAGTTACAAGAGCTTGTATTTTTTAAAAAAAGTAGAGGAAAAGAAGGTACCGTTATGAACTACAGTGGAGCTTTTGCCTCTATATTCACTTAGGTTAAAATTCAAATTACAGAATTCATAATCTGCCAGGAATTATCACATACTAGGATATCTATGATAATAGAACATTATGTTTTGAGACTGGTAGATCCATATAGCAAAACTGTATTAAAGGCAAATGTTAACTTTGTATTATAGCTTCTCCTAGACCTGAGTTATATCAATCTGTTTCATGATCAATGTAAAAGCCAGCTATTCTTTTCATGTGACACCTATAGTTGCCTAATTAACTAAGGAAAACAAATCAACTGTAATTTAATGTAAAACTTCCTATTCTTTTATTTTGTTCGAAGTTATCATGAATTTAGAATATGATATATTTTTGAGGATTGACTGTAACAATAGGCCAAACGATGACCAGCTAACTTGTATAAGCTGAATTTTCTCAGTAACAGGATATAACTTGTGTGAAGAAAAGTATTTGATGTCCTGTCTTTGGTGATCTGTAAAAAACTAAACAAAACCGCTCAAGCCCCCATCTGTCCGGTATTTCCATATTTCCCTTCATATACCCTTTTGTAACCAGCTTTATCTGAACAACATGTACCTGAGGCAAGTATTTATAAAACAGTACAGGTGCTTACTTTGCAAAAAGCTCACAACATAAATGAATAGATTTTGTTTACACTGTATGAAGAGAGGCATGTCAATAAAAGGAAGCAAACACACTCCCCACAACTAGATGATAGTATCAATAAAAGTGCAATTATCCTTCCAGCCTTTTCTTGCTATTCTTTCAGTAATAATCGTAAGCAACTGATTTTATTTCCTTGAAATGTTACATATGCATAACACGCATCAAAAAACTAACGAGAACACACTCACCATGTACTATCAGGACATATTCTGTGCTGTTTCGGCCAATAGGATTTTTTGCTTCACATCGGTATGTGCCATTGTCTGTTTTGTTTAGGAAACTGATGCTTAGGACCCTGCCGTTGACAACCATTCTCTCTGGATCTGGTAGTTCTCCACCATCCTTTGTCCACAGTACTGGTTCTGGCCTGTTGGATCCAAAGTAATGCATTTAATCTGATAGGTAAAGCATGTATACATAACATATACATCAGAATCAGCAGCATCAGAAACTTTTGAATAGAAACCTGCCATCAAAGAATATTCAATGATCATTTGAGTTACTGGATATAATGAACTGTTCAATTACAACCTCATCATCCCAGATGGGAACTACTAAAGAAAGAAGAGAAACAAAGAAGGAAACAGAAAGGTACTGGAACAGGCCAATATCTTCCCTAAATTAAATAATTAATTAAATCAAATAATTAAATATTAACTAAATTAATAGTTCTCACAAGGTTTCAGGGCCCACAGTTCAGCAAGATGCTTGGCAAGCTAAGTGAAAACAGCTTTCCCTTTGTGTGATGAGCAATATGGTCCTGTGTGGCTGACAGGCATCAGAAAGCATGCAAGCAAGCTGAGGGAGATGTAAATGGTTTGTAAATGGATTCTAAAATTATTTAGGCCATTCACATTCACAAGTGCACTTGCATGTGCTGTGTGTTTTCCCTGAACCGGGCATATCAGTCTCAAAGTAGCACATCTTACACCCAATCTAAATTTGTTTCTGTTGCTGCATTGTGTCACAGCTCATCACTTTTTCCACCCCTTCTGCATCCTTCCCTCAAATAATTGTTTGTTATGCCTGTTATCACAAGCAATATAAGATTTGACTTAAAGTCCTGGATTTCCTTCTTTTGTGAAACCTTTCCTCTTGTGCCTCATGAACTCGCATCAAACAAGCCAAAGGCAAAGCACTGACAGCGATAACCCCCTAGGCAAGGTAAGGGCACCGCAGAGAAGGGAACTGACCTTCTTGCAGATTCACATATACCTTCCCACTGGCAAGTGATACCTAACTCTTTCCTAAAGACTCTCAAGAAGCTCCACAGTTCACGAGATTTGCCTAACAGCAGGATGTATTTATTACTAGTACACAGTCTTTACTTACACATAACAAGATCAGTCTTTAGCAGTGGAACTGGCTGTTCCCTGGACACCCAGCCTCATGAGCTGGGAGATGGGGAGGGGAAGCAGACTGATGTCAGCACAGTTGAAGAGGAGGTGGTCAGACACCTGCTACACCACTTGGATGCACACAAGTCTGTGGGACCGCATGGGTTACACCCAAGGGTGCTGAGGAAGTTGGCAGATGTGCTCACCAAGCCGCTTTCCATGATTTACCTGAAGTCATGGCTAACTGGGGAGGTCCCATTGGACTGGAGGGTGGCAAATGTGACACCCATCTACAAGAAAGGCAGAAAGAACGATCCAGGAAACTATAGACCTGTCAGTCTGACCTCAGTGCCAGGGAAGGTCATGGAGCAGGTCATCTCGGGTGCCATTAAAAGTCATATAATGGACAACCAGGGGATCAGGCCCAGTCAGCATGGGTTTATGAAAGGCAGGTCCTGCCTGACAAACCTGATCTCCTTCTACGACAGGGCGACCTGCTTATTTGATGAGGGAAAGGCTGTGGATGTTGTCTACCTTGACTTTAGTAAGGCCTTTGACACCGTTTCCCACAGCATTCTCCTGGCAAAACTGACTACTCGCGGCTTGGATGGGCACACGCTTTGCTGGGTAAAAAAACTGGCTGGATGGCCGGGCCCAAAGAGTTGTGGTGAATGGAGTTAAATCCAGTTGGCGGCCGGTCACGAGTGGTGTCCCCCAGGGCTCGGTTTTGGGGCCACTCCTGTTTAACATCTTTATTGATGATCTAGACGAGGGGATCGAGTGCACCCTCAGTAAGTTTGCAGACGACACCAAGTTGGGTGGGAGTGTTGATCTGCTCGAGGGCAGGGAGGCTCTGCAGAGAGATCTGGACAGGCTGGAGCGATGGGCTAAGGCCAGCTGCATGAGTTTTAATAAGGCCAAATGCCGGGTGCTGCACTTGGGCCACAACAACCCCCAGCAGCGCTACAGGCTTGGGGAGGAGTGGCTGGAGAGCTGCCAGTCAGAGAGGGACATGGGGGTGTTGATTGACAGCCGGCTGAACATGAGCCAGCAGTGTGCCCAGGTGGCCAAGAAGGCCAATGGTATCCTGGCTTGTATCAGAAATAGCGTGGCCAGCAGGGACAGGGAAGTGATCTTGCCCCTGTACTTGGCACTGGCGAGGCCACACCTTGATGACTGTGTTCAGTTTTGGGCCCCTCACTACAAAAAGGACATTGAATTACTCGAGCGTGTCCAGAGAAGGGCAACGAAGCTGGTGAAGGGTCTGGAGCACATGTTGTATGAGAAGCAGCTGAGGGAACTGGGGTTGTTTAGTCTGGAGAAGAGGAGGCTGAGGGGAGACCTCATCACCCTCTACAGCTGTCTGAAAGGAGGTTGCAGAGAGCTGGGGATGAGTCTCTTTAACCAAGTAACAAGTGACACGACAAGAGGTAATGGCCTCAAATTGCACCAGGGAAGGTATAGACTGGATATTAGGAAGCATTTCTTTACAGAACGGGTGGTTAGGCGTTGGAATGAGGCTGCCCAGGGCAGTGGTGGAGTCCCCATCCCTGGAGGTGTTTAAGAGTAAAGTTGACTTAGCGCTTAGAGATATGCTGTAGTTGGGAACTGTCAGTGTTAGGTCAATGGTTGGACTGGATGATCTTCTAGGTCTTTTCCAACCTAGACAATTCTGTGATTCTGTAATTCTGATCTACTTTCAAATTTGCATGGGAAATCATCAAAAAAGACAGGTCCATGACGGAGAATGAAAAGTCAGCTTACTGAATCCTGACTATCTCACAAACAGACAGAGCATCTCAGGTCCTTAGATACTAGTCACTAAAGCAAGATATATCCAACCTGGGGATACACTGCTACATTACTTGTATCTGGTGGCTTTGTACACTATAACCCAAATATCAATCCCTTTTGAGTGCACTACTTAAGTAATTTCAGTCAGAAGCAGTTCTAGATTTGCACATTTATGTGGTAGGAGAATGTAACATTATATTTTCCTATTGAAGCATGCAGTTGTATGACTAAGTAATAAAACAAAATAAAAAACGCTGTTATAAAATCAACAGGTGCCAAATTAGTTGTTAGTATTACTCAAGAAATACTTAATTTCATTAACCTAAGCAGGTGTTTAAAGCCTATTAAATATTGTAAGCGTTAAGAATAAGAATTAAACCTGAACACCTAAGGAATGCCATTTCGCCAAAACGTGGCCTCATGCACAGAAAAATAGTCTTAATGACTGCAATGACATGATTTTCTTTCAAGTTAGGCAAGACATGTAAATAAAGTGAATTTTTCTGAAATGCCCTTATTGCTACATAATTTATATTACTTTTGAAAGTAAAAATACTGTAACATGTTTCTCTTGAAGATTTATACACATTTTAGTGATATTTGCATGACACCTTGTTAAATCATTGCTGAACTTGTTACCTAGAGTAGCTATTCTCTGAAGTTATGACTTTTAAAGAAAATCATATACTCAGAGAATAAAACAAGATTCACATAATTTTAAGATAAGGATTAAGAACTGTCGGTGTAATGGGGCCTATTTATACCTTACAGTAAATATGTCTTAATACTCTTCCTAAGTGCACTTTCAGGAACTGGTATCTAAATACACATGACAGGCAAAACACACACTTCCTTTCTGTTTAATGTGAGCAGGGAATCTAGATGTTGATGCTATTGCAGAAACATTGCCCTACAGAGTTCGCAACATTAAGGTGTGATTTGTTTTGATATGTTAAGGTGGATTTGTTCAATTTTCTAGCAAACTCCTCATTGTTCCCCTTCACCAGTTTACTGTGAATCTGTAATCCCAGGAGTGGAAACTCTGAAAACACTTCTGCTACAATGTGCACCATTGCCTTTATAAATGGCATGTTAAAGCAACTTCTGTGCAGTTATAAATTATGGAACTTAAGTTTTAAATTGAAATTAGATGGTATATCCTAGGGAAAACCCATAGGATAACAAATAAGTATGAAATGGAGCCTTAGACATAAATTATTCAGGGAGCTTTGTCACATTGTAATATACCAACTCTAGTCTTATGCAGAGTGTTTAGCTGTGGTTGCAAAATGATGGTGGCAGAAAAATCACGACTTGGAGAGAGGCAGATCTACATACTCTGGGTGTTGGGGAAGATGCTAATTAACAGTTAATATTAAGCCATCCTGTGCAGGCTTAGTGGCAGCAGCAGACCAGTTCCTGGGCAGCTAGCCCACAGTCAACACATCATGGTGGTCGGGCACAGCTCTCGCCCCATCTCACTGCTCTCAGGGAGGATGGTGCCTAAAGCAGCAGTTCTGTCACAGCCATGGAATTAAATTTTGTCTGTGCTGCTGGGAAGCTTTAAGACACTCTGGTCTAAACAATTCATTAGTTAGGTAGAAGTGAGCTAAGAACATGAGACATGTTCATGCACCCGGGCCAGCATGCTGCTGTGGTCAGTGATGAGGGGAGCCACTGTTTAAAAGCATGTGAGTGCAGCCATTTTCTGTGGTCCACTACCCCTGTACTTTGCCAGCACCCACAATCACTCTATTGGGGATTTTGGAGGGAACATCTTTTGTTCTTTTCTGTATCTACTTCGCATTTAGACCTGTTGCCTATGAATGTCTCCATGATCTTTTTGAATCTGCTTACACCGTCTGTCAAACCAGCCTCCTGTGGCAATGAATTCTGGAAGTTCCCTACCTGCTGTGCAAAAACGTGTTTACTTTTATCTGTCTTACACTGATCTCCTAGCAGTGGCAATGAATATTGCAGGATATGGTAAGTAATGCTTCTGCATATTATAACCTTGTTATAAATTATGATAGCCTTGTACTTAGTAGGGCTCTCTCTCCCCCTCTTTCTCTGTTTGAATTTGATACCTTCTGAGATTATTGTCAGGGGAAAAAAAATTCACACAAAAAAAGGGTAAAGGAACTGTAAATTTAGAGCATATTGGCTATTCCTTGGTAATTGCTTTAGTGTCTTCATTGTCCAAAGCACAAATGCAGCTGAAATACTGCTGGGGAAGCTTTTCTTCTGTGACACAAGGTACAGAGAAGTGTGAACTATTGAAATGTGTTTATGGGTGCAGAGCCAGACAGAGGTTCTTTTTCTTACCCAACATTTTGCAAGGGCTGTAGTTCAACTGGAGGATATTTAGGTTTGACATTCTAAAACATCCAGCAACTATGTACACTTCTAATATTGCACATTTTTCTCCACTGCATACATCTCCAGCACTGCAGAATTTCAGCTTTTCTTCACATACTAAAGAGTTGCCATAATGCTATCTATTACTGCATGGACTGGAATAAAGAGAGTAACCCTATGCCTTGCAATTGTGCTTGCTTCAAGTTGAATCACACTTACCAGTTTAATCCCCATTTTTCTCAGACAATCCTGAAAACATCTTTCTTGGAGCACAATAGCTATAAAGTCAGAATGAGCACTGTGGCCACTGATGCAATTGCATGTCACTGCCTTCACACATTTCATAGCACAAAAAAGCTCACTGACCTGCTCCATCCTAACAGGAGCACACAGCCTGCTACTACCAATGCAGTCACCCAAAGAACAAGTCTGTCCTCCCTATCTTGGATGAGAGGTACTTTTCTACATTCCTGGTTTAATCCCTCCCATGTAAATGCAGTTAAGTGGAAATGAGCTGTGCTACCACTCAGACTCTTCACTGGGTTGAAGGAAGTAGCAGAGCTGAAGCACCAAGATACTGTTTTCTTCCCCAAAACACAGCTCTGCTTCTGATTTACCTATTCTAATTTTTTCCCAGTGTGACACCTTTAAAACAAAACCAAACAAATTAAACAAGCTATACTGAAGAAATTCTTTCAAAGATACAGCTCAACTGCGACAGCCTATGCTATTTCTTTGGCTAGTATGTATTGCTTTTACTGATTTGGCTTTGCGTGCAGCTGCCCACAGTGGCACCATCAGGACTGCGTTAAACTGAAAGAAGTCAGAGATACTAATTACAAGCATACTAAAAATCCTTAATTATGACCAATGACCTCTCTGCCAGCCCCCCAAAAGAAATCTGAACTCTATACTCTCTCTGAAGAACTGCTAAATGGGCTTAGATTTTGGTATAATTTATGTTTAATCTTCGTAGAAAGGCCCAGAAGCTTTCAGTAACTGACTTGCAAAAGGGAACTGGGTTTTGGTATAAATAAATGTGTTAACTGTCTGCATGTTAGCTTCAAAACTTGACATAAAAAGCAACAGAATTTGGTGTTCTTTCCCAGTCAAACTGAAACGGGACTGCAATGAGGATATAAAAAAACTGGTATCATGTTCCAGGATGATTCAAGTTTTATATTGTGGAACAAGAGTTTTCTTGCAAGTAACTTAAAAAGTAACTTAAGTATTTGTAAATAAAACAAAATTATTTTCTAATCCTGAGGCTAAGAAACCTTTTCTTCTACAGTAAATGAGAAAGCTAAGGGCAAAGTGGAATGTTCTGGGGGAAAAAAAAAAAAAGTATTTAAAAACCAGTCAGATTTGATTAGAAAAGGACACTTAGGCACAGACATACCTTTTCAACAAGTGTTTATGTAACATGAAAGTCCCCATTAATATTTTTGATAATCTAGGCCTTCAGGTTACAAAGTAGTATTTTAAATTCATTAACTTTCCATCCCTTTTCCCATCCTTAACCAAACGACTATGATGTTTCAGTGCTTTCCTATAATCCTCCTTTCTAGAGATATCTTTGTATCGAACCATTATATTTATCTTAACTTAGCCTTCATTTAAAAATGGTACATAGATCTATTGTATCCCCTCTTCTTTCTGAACAAAGAGATTTTAAGCAATGCAATCTATGCTCACCTGAAAGTTCTTGGCTCTATGCATTTTTGTTCCCCTTTTCTGATTTTTGTGTACAGAAAGGTCACACACAAAGTGATTTTCACTGAGACCTTAGTAAACAACACTCAGATAACTTACTGGCCCATAATACTAGCATAGGATAACCTTTTAATTTCCATAAGATCACATTAAAAAAAAAAACCAACAAAACAAAACAACAACAACAACAACAAAACACAGTGCTGGCTTTTTACATACTCAGTCTCACTGAGGGAGGGTATTATAATCCATCTGGGCATCTAAGCATCCTGTCAAAATTTTGTAGCCAATGTGGGTAAAAATAAGAAAGATGGAAGAAGAATTTGTAGAACACTAACAAGGCAAGTAAAGTCATTATTTTGAGTATGGTCCAGTTGAACAATGCCTTTTACTTCTCCAAACAGGGGCACACTTGTATTCTCTGAAGTCCATAAAAACCATAATCTAGTGGATATGCTCAAATGAGTAATGGAAAAGGTATCACCACATTTATCAGAGCATTTTTTGTTGAAATTCTGGTGCAATGTTAAAAGTCATCTAAGGGAATAATTGCTTCATTAATTTGAAACTTACAGTTTCTCTGTGTTGAGAATCTGGATTTTTAGCTTTTTCAGTTAATCATCCAGTTGAAAATTTACATCCTGAGGGAACCCCTTGTTTATATAGTCTCAGTCCACTGAGTCATAATGGGATGAGCTGATTTGAGAGCATTTCATCTATCAAAAACATCAATATCCACAGTCACTAGCCTTTCATAAAAGGTTTGGATAGATGGTTTTTATTTTATAAGGACTCTCTGTGATTCTGTAGTTCTGCAAAGCTTGAGTAACCCTCACAGAGTGTTTTTCTCCCCAGAAAAATGTCAAGAATAAGTACTTTATATGTAGTTTTCTTTTTTTAAGAAAGAAAATCTGAACATCTGAATTGACTATTAAATTTGTCTCTACTTATTTAAGCATCTCAGTAGACATAACATAGCCTAAGAATATTTATGATGCCCTATACCAATGTTTTTTAAATGGTTAAGTTACTAACATATGTTAAAAATGAGGTGGCAACAAAATATAGTTTTCTACTTTTTATATCATTAAAAAATGACAGGAATTTACAGCTATAAAGACAACAGGAACAACAAGAAATGTTGAAGGCAGTTGCACTGTATTATGCCTTCAAAAAAGTTGCTTAAATGATAAGGAGGTGACAGGAATCTCAAATGTTGTTCATATTCCTCATTTGCAGAAAAAACAGAGAACACCAAAAAATAGAAACAAAAAAGCAGAAAAGGGAAGAAAACAAAGAAATCAAACCAAATAAACAAAACCCCCCAAGCCCCTTCATCCCTTACTTTATGCCCTAGATACAGATAAAGACTTTCTTCTGTCCATCACAGGGTGACAGGCCTCCCTACTTGTAGATTGCTTTGGATAAATCAGGCAGTCCTCTCACCTTCAGATTGGCTCACTGGATTACAGTTGCTAACCATGTTGATATGATAGATTAAATTTGCAGCTGAAAGTCCTTATCCCTCAGCAGCCTGTGACAGCAACTCATTAGACTCAAGAAGAGTCTTTTCAAAGCAAAGGTATTTATTCTTTTACCCAAAGATACAAAGTATAGATTGCTAAGGGGTAAAAGAGTAATTTTCCATATTCATATTGCCCCCTCTTAATTTCTTCACAACTAATTTTAAGGTTCCTTTCAGGTCAGTTAATATCCAACTTCGCCTGTGAGAACCTGACTGTTCTCCTTCCTCTATAATTCTTTCCTTCTGTATCTCCCTCTCAGCTAGCTGACAACCCATTTCCCTTTATCCTTTAGTATCTTTAGAGTCTAGGACACCCTTTGACCTAAGGTTTTCAGCCTTTAACACAGCTGTGTAATGCTGCTGGTCTCTCTCTGAATAGCTTTTTCCCAATTGATCACCCACCATTACAATATTAACTTCTTTGAAACTATTTACCTGTAGTTTTTCCCCTTTGTCTTTTGTGCTTCCTTGTGACTCCCCTCCCTGCTAAATGTTTCATGTTAGTCATTTTCAAGAAGGCAAGGCAGTATCAGATGAATATCCTGAAAAGTGCGTAATCCACATACATATGTATGTATATATGAAGTTTCTCACCTAATTCCAGTATTATTCACAATCTTCCCAAAGAAGTATAAAAAATCCTGCTGTGCATAGCATTTTGGAGATTGGCTTTCTCATAGGCATGAGACAGATCAACAAGAGAACTTATGTGAAATCAGAAGATACCTTATCAGTGAATTGCATCAGAAATATCCCTTGCATTCTACTATTGTAAGCAGCAGGGAGGCTAGAGATAGACAAAAAGATTGTCTCAAAAAAGCTCAAAACTTTGTGAGAGAGATGCCATAGGAATGTAGTCCAGAATTTCATTTAAATAAACTCAACATCCATTGCCACATGGAGGCAGGTGAGTGGGAGTCCCCTAAACTTGTTCATGAAGTACCATCCTCCCCAATGCAGGAGGAAAAACAGGACACCAAAGTGGTGTGCTCACTACTGTGGGTGATCCACTCTCTTCCCATGATCCACATTACAAGTGAAAAAAGTAGTTCAGAGAATTATAATTAATTATCAATTGTGTGTTGGAGAGCAGTGTTTTGTCATGGTTTGTTCGGTTGTGCCAGCACTGCCAGCCCTTCAGCTCTGAAGGAAATGCAAAACCAGAGAGCTCACAAATGTGCAATATGGCTGATGAGTCAATGTCAGAAAAAGCTTTCTTGTGATATTGTGTAATACATCAAAACTGAGGTCACATCAGCAGATTTTCTCAATAGTGGAATACATAGAAACCCATCACTGTAGTATGTGATAACACAGTTACTTATTTAAGTGATTTCTTATGACCCCCAATACCAGAGCGTGCAAATGGCCAACTCAGAATAAATGCAGTGAGACATAAAATCAGACTGTGCACAGTTGCATGCTAACACCATTTATCACACCAAGCACCTCTAACTATTCAGAGTCGGGAAAACACTTACTTAAAAATGCATCTTCAAAACTGTTCTTGTTATAAAGATTTCTAAGAAAATACTATAATCATTCAGGTTACATGTTTTATTTTGCCAGTTTCAGCAGTGCTGCTCCTAATGCTATTTGTTTCTTTTAAGGCTTTTATCTGAGCATATTATCTGCTCTCTTCTTCTCCATCAGAAGGAATCTCCTTTTTGTCTTAAGAGTTATTAAATTCACCTTGCAGTGAAATTACCCTTGCAAGCCATAAAAATAACATGCTAACCTCTTACAAATGCCACCTGTCCTTAAAGAATGCAGACAAACTGTTTTGCGTTACATTCTTTATGAAGATCCAAAGGTAGACCTCTGTTAAAAGTTCCTCTATATCTGGTCATAATAAACTAGAAAAAATAAAAGTCATTTTGAGCAAGACAGTCCTCTTGATCTGGAAGAGAAATATAGTCTATTTTGTATTTCTCAACTTTATTGATCATTTCCCCTGCGCCCAGCTTCCCTCCTCTCCTATTAGAAGCTACTCAGTATGAGGTTAGGCTTGACTGCCAAATGAGCAAGAGAGAAGACAGTTCTGGCTGCAGAGTCCATACTTCCCTTACAGGCCCCTATTACTTAGGCCAACACCATCAGCAGAGTGCCCTGGTTTTGGCTGGGATAGAGTTAATTTTCTTCCTAGTACAGTGCTGTGGTTTGGATTTAGCATGAGAATAATGTTGATAACACACTGATGTTTCAGTTGTCGCTAAGTAGAGCTTACCCTAAGTCAAGAATCTTTCAGTTTCCCATGCTCTGCCAGCGAGGAGGTGCGCAAGACACTGGGAGGGAGCACAGCCAGGACAGCTGACCCAAACTAGCCAAAGGGATATTCTGTATCACAGGACATCACGCTCAGTATATAAATGGGGGGGAGTTGGCTGGGAGGGGCAGATCTCTTCTCAGGGACTGGGCATTGGTCAGCGGGTGGTGAGCAATTCCATTGTGCATCACTTGTCTTTTCTTGGGCTTTACTTCTCTCTCTTTTTGTTATCATCTTTTTCATTACAATTACTACTACTAGTATTATTATTATTGTATTTATTTTATTTTATTCCAATTATTAAACTGTTCTTATCTCAACCCATGAGTTTTATTTGTTTCGATTCTTCTCCCCATCCCACTGTGGGGGGAGGAGCGAGCAAGCGGCTGCGTGGTGCTTAGTTGCCGGCTGGGGTTAAACCATGACACAGAGGTACCAGCAAATCCTGATCTACATTTCCATTGGGACAGACGTCTAAATCTTATTCTAATAATGGAAGGTTTGTAGAGATGCTCAGAAAGTCATATTTTCTAATTGATATTAATAACTTCAAATCCATATATCAGTTTATTTGCTGAATTGTACCCTATAAATTGAAAAACTTTTTTTTTTGGATTAACATGAGAAACCCTATTATCTTCAATTTACGTAAGAACTAGAAACCTTTTCGCAAAGTTCATAGCCTCTACAAATCATATGGATCTCCTGTAGAGTGAAGAAATTCAGATTTTACGTCTTGAAGAGCTTGATTACTCTTAGATGGAAATTAACTATAAACTCCTGAACTATTGACAAAAGGCCTTAACTGTGTGCCAATGTGTAAAGATAGATCAGGACTGTCAGGCATCTGTTATCGCTTAAGGCTTACAGTTCATGCTGACTATTTAAATTATTCAGCCTGTGTTTTTAAGTAATCTTTCTATTTTTTACTTTTTTTCTATCTTTTAGCAATTATAATTTCTGCAAAACATTTTCCTTTGAATATGCCATATTGAGAAACTGTTCCAAAAGGTATTGCACCATATAGTATGCTTTATTTCCTGAGTCTAGAACTTCCATGCTACAACAGCTCCGTTTATACATTCAAAAATGAAAATGCATTCAAATCCTAGCCATCCACATCTAGTATACATTCTGGAGTGGAGCCCTTTCTGATTCATACGAACAATGACATTTTGTCCATTGACCAGTGAATTACTCTGTCCATGTCTGAATAAAGAATTAATCCAGCACTACCCTAAGGACTTGAGAGTACAGAAATGAGTAAACACTGAGTGTGACTATATAAAAATTCTTAAAAAAGGGGTATTCCGTTTTCACTCAACATACTTTTCGTTAGCACTTAACAACAGACCACATGCAGAACACTTTCTGCTCTTAAAGTATTAAAATTGGAATTATATTTAAACCCACTTTGAGGACCAGTGTCACTAAGAACAAAAGTCCTTTGCTTTATATTATAGTTGCCTGCTTCAGCTACCATTTTTGTAGTAATGCAGAAGTGTAATACTTTCTATCATTCCAATACATAAAACATATTTTCTAATAGCAAGTTCTAGAGAAGGCAAATCTACGAAGCATTCTAAATATCCAAACTTCTCAACCTAGTGTAGGTTCAGACATCTGTGTTTCAGGATAAGCTGAGTAAAATATTTTTAATTCTCATGCAAGTGCAAAATTTCAGTTTTTATAGCTGTTTTAAGAATGTTTAATTGCTTACTGATTGCCAGTCTTATTTTGGTGCAATGAAATCCCTGAATGATTTCAGACTTCATTTCCAAGTTTGTGCTTCAAAACAAGAAAATAAGTCCAAATAATATTCTTCTAAGACACTGTTTTTACTACTTGTATATAAAAAAGAATTTTAAAATATTTATATTTTTATTCTTTTGATGAATAATACTCTTATGTTGGACTTTCATCATAAGACCTCAGAAATCCTTCATTTCTGAATTCTGGTTATACTTTTAAACCAATTTATTGTGGTACTGAATATATCCCCAAGTATACATCCAGGACTCTTCCAAGACTGACACTTTCTCTACAGGCATACATTTGGGTTTTATCCAAAATTATTTTCAAGTTTTTCTTTTTTTTTAAGATCTGAACGCTTTAAATGACTTGTAAAATTTCCTACAGTCTTTAAGTGTCCTGTTGTTATTATTATTGGTATACAACCAATTTGCTAATTTCTCTAATGGAACTTCTTCATCATCAGATTAAGTGGTAGATCTTGTGGCTAATTCTCTTCAAGAAATTAAAACCTCATTGTCTTCACTAACAAATTTTTTTCTTTCTTTTTTCCCCTTGATATTTAAAACCGACTACAATTTTCCTTACACTTACTAGGCCCTGCCAATATTACGGCTGTACTTGTGGGTTGTGCTCTTAAATTCAAAATTGCATTCTTTCCAAACAGTCCAACTAACACCATAGAAATGGTTGCACTTTACATTAGATGTGTATATGATGCATATATCCCATATGTACACAAGTTTTAGGAGAAGGCTCACAGTTTCCATTCTACAGCAGCTTTTATTCACACACTGATAGGACACTGCCAGTGGGCTTTTTAGGCCAGTCTTAAAAAGAAAAAAACAGGGAAAAAACCCCAGGTGTTGCAGATCTGTGTCTCTTGCACGGGAGCTGTGCGCTTCACCTTGTGTATACACAAATGTTCACAGTGAAAAAAGAGGAATCTTGTGCTTATACCCTCCACCTTCTTGATAAAAATTAAGATTAAAAACATTACATGCTTTCTAAGGGGCTGTTGATTTTCTCCACCCTTTTTCTTGGGTGTCTGCCTCTGCTGCTTCCTCAGTCAGACAGTGGGAGCACTGAAGATGTGATAATCTGTCTTGGTTTCGGCCAGGATAGAGTTACCTTTCCTTGGGCTGAGAGGGAGCACAGCTGGAGGGCCAGTCTGGATCGGTCATTGGAGTATTCCATATCACGTGACATCATGCTCAGTATACAAAGGAGGCAGGTGCTCTCTCCTTTCCGTTTTCTAGTCGGCATGGCGGGACTTTTGGTGCGGTTGGGATTGCTGCTGCGGGCGGGCTGCGTACCGGTCACCAGGTGGGGAGCAACTGCATTGTATATTACCCATTTGGACTTACTATTGTTATTGTTGGTTTATTATTATTACTAATTTTTTTTTTAAATCAACCTACTAATTTCTTTTTCTTTTTGTCTCTCCCCTATTTCACCGGGCTGGGGGGGGGTGGAGGGTGGGGGGGGAAGTAAACGACTGGCCACGTGGTGATTTGCTACCAGCTGAGTTCAACCCGTGACATAATCTTAATGGGCTTTCATAGCAGAGAACGGTAAAGTGCCTTCGGCTACCTGGTCTGTAGAGTGCCCATTGTATAACCTCACCTTCTGGTTTTCCATTTTACCCAAATCCCTCCCACATTTGTCATATACTCTAATCTATTTTCAAACTTTTGGAGTCTCATTTCATCCCCCCTCCAATTTTTTTTCTTTCTCTGAATCTGACCAACTTCCCAAACAACAGATTGGACATTTCCATTCCTTCATGCTTTCTCAGGTCTTCAGACGTTTCTCACTGGGCAGGCAATTACTTCCATGAAAGGCAAAATTTGCTGAATTATTTCTGCCTTCCATCAGTTATGAATGTAGAAACACAAAATGGAGGAGGGAGAAAGAGGCTGCCATGTTTCCAAACTTCCCAGGCCAGACCATCACTTAGGAGTAAACAGGGAACTGAAGAATGCAGGCACACTGATGTACACCATAAACAAAAAACGTAAACCTCTTTTAAATACACCATTAGAAGGTCAGGGAAGAGGCACCAACTTCATTTTTTTTTCAGATTTATTCTGAAAGAGACCTGGATATTTTAATGCATTTTTAGTATTTCAAAATGCCTGGCATTTTAGAACATTTTTAGTACCCAGCTATTAACCACACTTCTTCAAACGTATTTTAAAGTGTGAAGCTCAAAACATCTTAAGTTCAGAGAAAATATTATATCCTCTACAGTTTATGAACAGCTTTCATAAAAAGTGCACTTTAAAATCTTCTGCCTGTAGAAAACAATGGTATGTATGTCTATACTGTTCATTTTGTGCTGCCAGTTTATAAATAATTTATATTTATTTTAAATTTTAACCAGAAAAAAAAAAAAAAAAAAAAAAAAAGTCCTCCACAGAAGTGTAACATCTCTTTCAAAAAGATTCCTGAGGCTAAAAAGGCAGAAGGAGAGGTGTAAGCCAGTGCAGCAGCAGGAAAGAAAAAAATACATTAAAAAAATCTTATGTCATAAATCCTGCCTTACTTTCTGGGGAATGGAAGCCTTGCAGAAGTGACCACCACTGTCAGTTAACTAACAGTAGCTCAAGAACAAAGTACTTTGCAGGGAATATCCGCGGGTCAGCCTGAGCTTGACCACAGATTAGATGAGGTGTTTTCCAATTTCTATAAAGTAGCACAGATGCTGCTTTTGCGTCAGAATTCTTGTGTTGGGGGCCTGATATGGACAGATTGCACAACATTGAGCTGTTCAGGTGGATGCACAATGTATTTCTGGCATGCAGTCATTTAACAGTTCTCACAGGCAATGGATAAGATATCCCTAATGACATATTGATAATTAAGGGCAAGTGACAGCCTTGCTTCTAGGACATTGTGCAAGAAAGTTCTCCATAACGTGCAACTGGCTTACTGCTGCAGGCAGAGGGGGAAGGCAGACTCAGTGAAGCCAACACCTCATCTGGAGCATGGGAAGTCAGCAAAGTCCAAAGCTTCAGACTGACAGCCAGGTAATCTCACACAGGGAAAGAAGTGAGGTCCACTCTGGGCTACAGAGACATTATTTCAGACACGGGAATGGGTAAAAGATGAAGCAGAGAAAGAGTGATACCCTGAAACTTCCTTTTGAATTCCAGAGCTGGAAGTACTCTGGATCAGTACTGGAGCACGTCGGTAATATACGCCTTTCCCCTGTTCTGCCTGGGATCAGTGCCATATATTGATGTGCAAATTAGAAAGACAAATCCCTTTCCTTTCAGCCTCATAAACTAAGACCTATACTCTCAGATAGCAGGGGGAAGGGAGGGGGAAGGAGAGGAGAAACTATATACAGACAAGTGAATATAAAGAATAATTGTCACACCTTGCTTAAATATTTTATTGCCGTTCCTAAGAGCTTTTTCTTTTCTGTCAGAGTATAGCTGAGATGATAAATGGCATGTAAGAATTTCATTCACATGAAAAATCGTTGATTAAACATAGAAATCTTAATGGCCTGGTTTCACTATAATTCTAGTTCTATAGGTTTCTAATTATGTAGTCTCTGTTCAAACAGCTAAATCTTTGGGCTTCTTATACTGCTGTTTACACCTTGTTGATTCCTTCTTAACCTTTAAGAGCTATTGAGAAATTAGTAGATTATTCTTTTTCATCAGCTGTAAGTAAAGCATGACTATAAGAACAAAGGATGATAGAAACTGCAGTGGATTAAATGGACAATATCTGAAAAAAATGTATTTCAAAGACATGCAAATGTCAGCAGTATTAAGATAATATGGTACTCAAGTGGATGCATCAGAATGGCTGCTGAAAATTACTGGGATTAACCAGGAACTATGCTCCTAATGTTAATGAAGTACTGCTGGGGATAGGAAAGCAGCAGCAAAGCATAATGATAGGATGTGCACACCTTAGTTACTATGCATTTCATAGAACAGAGGAAAATAACATCTCAACCAGCATGTTTTCAGATCCATGTATAATACTGTGTTTCTTCATAAAAGTTTACAAGCATATTGCATTCACAGCCAGGGCAACAAGAGCTGGGAAATATACTAGTTTATCAGCAATAACGGAAAAATAGCAGAAAGAGCTTCACTACCACTTGTTTTAAATGTTTTACATTTTTGTATTATAGGATTAAAAAATGTACATTTTCTGAAACTAGTTTGGCTCACATAGGCTATGCTGAGGTTCCACATAGAGGTGATGGTGGAAACTGAAAGAAAGAAGAAACAGGAGATTAACTACTGTCACGCTGCATTTTCAGTTCCCTTTTCTCTTTTTCCTTAATCAACATTATGTCTGTTGGTGATATCTCCACTGCCAGTTGAGACCTGAAGGGTTTATCAAGGTATTAATGAGAAAAGACTATTATGACCTTTTTTTTTTTTTTTCCTTTGACAATTCAGGATTTTAGACTGCTTAGGTATTTTAGGCTGAGACACTGATGGATATTCACCTGCCTAACTTGCACTGTTTTATAAGAAACTCTGTCTCTGTTATTACAATACGATGAGAAATCCCATCTAAGAAACATCAGCTGCATTTTTTGAGCTAAGGTCAAATGCTTGCTGGCACAAGAATCAAAAGGAAAATGAAGAGTGGCTGATTCACTTCCGCTTTTTCCATTAAGCAAACAGTTGAAAATCTCATTCACAGTTACTTGCTTGTCCAAATACCACTTGTTTAAAATCATTTGCTGTTGATGTAAGGCACAGTCAAGGAGAAGCCTCATTAAACTAAAATTCCTTTATGCACTTGAGGTGCAGTGACAACACCCAGAGAGCTGATAAAAGTACCAGTGCTGCAACTTGAATGACAAGCAAGGACTATACAAAGTCTTCAGTACCAACCCTCATTAACCAAGGTATGTGCTTCTTGACTTTCAATGCATGTAAGAACATCATGAAGTTTGGGCGATGCAGCGGAATATTCTCTTCTCACCAGATAAGATACCTTTAATAACTAGCCATAACAATGACATTTCTAAGATCTTTAGTTCTAAGATCTTCAGGTTCTTCTCAACAAGTAACCAAATGTTTGTTGATAGTTGTAACAGTTATAGGAGCGCCAAAGGAATGGAAATACACCATAAAATTTTTGTACCTCAGTTATATTTTTTCACCAGTGTCAAAAAAAGCTGATGTTGAAGCACACTCTATTAGATCATAATAAATGAGTGCTTCATCCTTTCAAGATAATATAATGAAATCTTAATAACAATACACTGGGAACTTATGATTATTTATATTTCAGAGCTCAGTCCTACACTGTGGTCTGTGTCAACTTCTTTTACATCTAAAGATAACCTATGAAACAGTAATACAATAAAGGGAAAGAAAGAGACAAACTTTATTTACTTACAGGAGTTTGCTTTTCTTCTCCCAAAGGTATTGTTATCCCCAAACAGAGGGGAGAGCTTTAGTTCACACAAACTTCTCTCACACAGAAAATTATTCATTAGTACCTTCATGATAATAATTTTAGCACTGTAAAGGAGATATCCTCAAGCTCTCAATGGGATCCAGCTCCATTAGCATGTAGTTCTAGCAAGCCACAACAGTCTATGTACAATGCTTAACAGCACAGAAACAGCTGTACTGGATCAGAGTAAAAGTTCAGCTAGCCCAGTGCCTTATCTCCAACACCAGGGATAAGCAGATATCTAGGCAACAGGCTAAGCACAGATGCTACCTCCCCAAGCGCTCCCCCGACCCACAACTATCTCAGTCACTTCTGACACCAAGCACAGTTTAAAAATATTCTATAAGCTTCAGGATTTTCCTTTCCATGAACTTATGCAGTTTTCCCTTGAATTACCATGAATTTTTACCATCTGCCATATCCATTGACAACAAATTCCCAAAGTTTACCCATCATTGTATGAAAAATTAGCTCCTTGCTTTGTGACAAAACTGGTTCTTACTAGCTTAATTTACCCTTTAACATTTCTATTTGAAGAGAGAATGAACCAACAACCCCCAACAACTATCTCTTTGTCATTTACAGTTTTGGAAACATCTCTAATTTTCCTCTATACCAAGTAGGCCACCACAAGGCATTTTTTCTGTGCCCTTCAAGGAACTCCAATATGTTTATAAGGTAAGATTTTCCCTCTGCAAAAGGGATTACACTGAGAAAGTTTGTTTTTCTTCAGATCTCTGCTAATTCTAGTCCTTTTTACAGTTTTTACCATTTGTGAAGCCCAGACTTGCACATTCTGGGATCTCTCTTGAAGCCCTGTTGTCCTGAGTTAGCAAGGTGCTTTTAAGCATGAAGTTTTCTGTCACTGTTCATAATTCATCAATCTCATCCTTGAATTCCCTTCGAATGCTGGGATGAAACCATCTGGTCCTGCTGGCTTGTTACTGCTCGTTTTGCCTGTTTGTTCCAGAACCTCCTCTACAGTCCATTTAAGAAAATCTTGCTGCTGAGCACCTCAGAAAAAAGGGAATCAGTCTGTAATATATTCAGTTTCTTCCACAGTAAATATGAATGTAGCAAATTCATCTGGCTTCCCCTTATACCCCGATCCTCAGCTGATCCTAGAAATGTACTGGCACACTTCCTGATATATTTCAAGAAAGATTAACTATTACTTTCAGTTCCTTTTGCTAGCTGCTCCTCAAACATTTTTTTTTCTTTTTCTTTTTTCTTTTTTTGGTTGTTTGGCTTACTGTATTTTTATATTTAATCCACCAAAATCTAAGGATCTTCTCTTTCCTTTGGAAAACAACTTCAGCTTTTCAAATTATGGCTTCACCATTTTTATTACTTTGCTTTCTCTTCTGTTTAGTCGCACCAAGTGTTTCTGCTAGGTGATATGTATTGACCCTGTGGTCCCAAACTATTTTTTTATTTTTCTACCATAGTCCTCAGGCTGCCTGCAAAGATTTAATTCTCTTAGCTGCCCCTTTCCGCTTATTTTTAACAAGATTCTTCGGTTTTATGTAGTTCTCCTTTTTGATGTTGATTACCATATAATTGTCTAGACTTCATTTTTTGCCTCTAGGTGCAAACTGCAAGTAAATACATTTTACAGCATAAGCTGAATGTAGCTGGTGCTGAGAGCTCCCTCAGACTGTCACTCCCCGGGACAAACCGACTCCATTTGGAGCATTCTAGAAATTGTATGTACGAGGTAAGAAGCCAGGCTAAGGATATTTGAGAGCAATAGAAAGTACCCCCTCCCCCCTCACAATTAAATAGCAATAATAAGTAGAAACACTGACCTGTCTCCCACTTACCCCCACCCCCAACCCCCTGAGGAGCCACAGGCCCGGTCAGCTCATCCAGCCCTGGGGTGAGCCACTGGTGTGGCTCGATCTCCCGCTCCTACCGCGGGGATACCACAGTCCACCCCACCAGCACTTCTTCATCCTCGCTGAAATATTTATAATTTCCCCTTAAAAGTGACTACTGCAGTGCTTCTGAGCAGTAATAAAACAAATCAATGACAACAACAGAACATGTATGTATCTATGGAAACCTGCTATGTGTTTTAAGAAGCGGATCCACGCTGTAAAGTTCATTACAGAAATCTTGTGCACACATGTGCCCATGCAGCAGCCCTCAGCAAGGATTTAGCTGCCCGTCCTCAAGCTCACTGAGATGCTGTACTGGGTGCGGGTGCCCCGGGGCTGGCGGCTGTGAGGGGAGGCCGGGGCTGCCCCGTGCCGGACACAGCCGGTTCCAGCCGGCTCCAACCAACCCACCGCAGGGCACGGCTGAGCCCCGCAGACACGATGGCGGCGCCTCGGGGAAAGCCTGGGTGAGGAAGGGCAAAACGCTGCCCCGCAGCCAGGGGTGAGGGGAGAAGGGTGAGAAACAGCCCTGAGACCACTGAGGGGAGAGGGGGAGGAGGTCATCCAGGCACCTGAGCAGGGGTTCCCCTGCAGCCCCTGGAAAAGATCGCTCTGGAGCAGCGTGAGGAGGAAGGAGCAGCAGGGAGGAGCTGTTATGGACTGACCACAGCTCCCATTCCCTGGAAAGGGGAGATAAAGGAGCTGGGAATGAAGGAGTGAAAGTGAGCCTGGGAGAAAGATGTGGGGTGGGGGGAAAGTGTTTTAAGTTTTTGTCTTTGTTTCTCATCATCCCACTCTGTTTTAACTGGCAATAAATTAAATTAATTTTCCCCAAGCAGAGTCTGTTTTGCCTTTGACAGTAATTGGTAAGCGATCTCCCTGTCCTTGTCTCGATTCTCATCCTGTTGAGCAGGGTGAGTGCAAGAGTGGCTGGGTGGGCGTCTGGCAGCCAGCCATGGTCAACCCACCACAGATGGACAAGTGGCAACTCCCGTTAAGCAAGGAAGGAGATGTACAGGGAAAAGTTACAGGGTCCTTTACTAAGTAATAGCCATTTTTTCTGTTTTCCAATGTATAAACACTAAATACTCTCATCTTGTTTGTATTATTTTCATAATGAATAACCTGCACTGTTCTTCCTTTGTAGAAGACTGTTCCCTCAAGCCTCTGCTGCATAGTGCACAAAAGCAGCTATGCATACAGCTCAGCACACACATCTGTGATGAAATTTTCTATTGAGAGCTCCACCAGCCAAAACCCAGTAGACTCACCACTGTTTCCCTGTTAGATCATTCCCTGACTGGGTTGTCCACCATTAAGAGCCCCAGCATGGCTGCTCAGCCTCTCAGCTGCTTATAACACATTCTTAAATGAGGGACAAAACAGGCAAGCAGCTATAGTAGTTTCCTGGCAGTTCTCTTCTTGCAGTTCTGCATCCTTCCAGCCTGCTGCTTTTGCTCTCCTGTGCAAGACTACAAATCACGAACTTAGTCTTTACTCAGGTTTTATAATACAAGTTTTGGAAACAGTTTACAGTGGTATATTAAATACTAAGCCTTGATCTAGAAATTTCATTGTGACTAGCCAAACTTAGGTCTGAGAAATCTCAGATTTTCTTTGCAATAGAAAGATAAAGACTACCTAAAATGAACAATGAATAATTTATAATTTAAACTAATAATAAATGGTGTTAATTTATTTGTTCTCTTACCCATTTCCTGCCATGCCTGTCAGAACCACAATCCTACTTACTTTGTCATCTCCATTTGTTCTGGCGCTATGCTCACACACCAAAGAATAGTGTAAGCTTACATTTTCACACCTAAAAAGGTTGTTTGGATATTTTTCCAACCTTTGTTTTCCAGCCCTTAGCAGGTGGCTTAATTGGCTGGGCTAATGCCACAAAGTTCTCTGTGAGGAGAGATATGCACTTCCTTCCATCCGTACAAATACCACATATTTTGTAAACATGCCACCCATTTGGCATATTTGTCAAAATATATGTCATATTAGTACTCTCTCAGAGCAACTGAGAACAACTGTATCAACTGATTTTTCCCAGCAGTAACTCTAGGGAATAGAGAGCTAAGAGCTTCTTCCAAAAAACCATGAAAAAAGACCAACAATATATGCACGCAACACTGGGAAATTCAATGGATTTCTGAAGAGGTCTCACTGCCTATTCAGTGATGGGGCAAAATCTCTTTGCTGTGCAGTGGATCAATTTCATCACCTTTCAAATCAGTTCTCTTGGGTTGTCCTGTAGCAAACAGAACTGCTGCCAATAGGGACTATGAGTCTCAGTTTTGTGAGGAAAGGAAAATTGCCAATACAGTTTCAGAAAATGATGTAAGCAAGCACTGGATTTACTGAATGGGTGTCTCTGGTGCAAGTGCAGTATGAGTACTAGTGCAGTATAAAGTACGAACAGTGCAGCAACAGGCTTCAGAGCTCACTTAAAAAAATACCAACGCAACTCACTTGTGGCTTCACCCTTCACATACAAGACAGCCATTCCAGAAGTATGCCAACAGACACAACTGTATTGTTATCCTCCCATATTCACTCCATTCGTAACCCCTCTTAAAATTTGCAGATGGACTGAGAATTTATAAGTCTGGAAAAGGACTATCAGGCAGAAGGTTACATATGATCTTGTTGACTAACCCTTTCTTCTAGTGTTTGTTTTCTGCACTTCATTCGCACATTAATCATACACGACCCTCAACTTTGCAATGACTGGTGAACAGGCCAATACCTACACCTCCATAGCAATTCAATGATTTCAAAAAAGGTTACACTCTGAGCTTGAGTTTTGCACACAAAGAGCTTGAGATCATAGTAAATGTACAGAATTGATGTATAATAGACCAAGTCACAGAAACCTGCTTCTGCCTGTTTTGGGTGCTTTAAAAATAGGAAAAAAACCCAGGTAATTGTAATTTAAGAAAAAAAAAAAAAAATCTAAGATAGTCCCAGAAAGCTAGGGAAGGGTAAAAAATAAAATTCATTTTTGTATTGAAAATAATGAACCGAAAAAGGTAAAGTAACAGTGGAGAAAAGAACAGTACAAACTATTCTCAGTAGGGGAAAAAGTAGCAATTCCAAAATCAGTGGCCAACTTCATAAAAAGAGGTTATGTCTTCAGAACAGGAGATGTGAGTTTTTGAATGAAAGGACACCAAATACAAAGAAGAAATTAAAAAAAAAAAAAAAGTTAAATCCTAATTTGATTTTAAGGTGTCCTCCTTACGCCGTTCTTTAAATGCACACTTCCTTTAGAAGGCTGGTGTTTTACCCTGCTAGCTTACAGCATGTATGTGTTCTCAGGGTACTATGCTGCTAAAAATGTGGGGTCAAAATGCAGATATGCAATGAGCTGGTGTTCTCCATGACACTTGGTGTTCTGGATCACATCTGCTATACAGGAAACAAATTTTGTTTCTGTAATTGTATAACAGAGCAAATATCATGAGCATGATTTGCACTGAAGGAGTTATACTAACATGTCATCTTGTGTTCTACTGCTAATGGTTGATTCAAGACTGCTGTAATTTTACCTGTAAGTGTAGCTAATCCCTTATCTATAGAAACTGAAGTATCTAAAAGGCTGAGCATCATACCCTCTCCCAAATTTTTTTTTCTCGTTTTAGCTTCCAGTCCAGTACTCAGTAGAATTACCCATGCTGTATTTCAATTTTATCTATTAATCTATACCATGAGCCTTTTTTATGTTAGAATGTGTTCCCACCTGAGAGCAAGGAAAGGAATTATTTCAAAAGGCATACACATGCAAAATGGATTTAATGAGCACTAAAAATCCTGCATTTAGTTGTTTTTCACACTGTACTTTCTGCACCATTTTATGTGTAAACACTGCAGAAAAGGGACACTTAAAAAGAGGAAAAGCAATTATTGAATTGAGCCTATTAGGCAATGTGATCATTTTACAGAACAATAAAGGGGAAGTTCTTAAGCACTGCAGGAGGCTTTATTGTAAAGTGTAATTTTCAGACAGGCACTAATGCTCCCACCTGTTTCTTTTTGTGTCACACTTTTTAAAACACCAATTTCCCTACTCCCTGCAAAATACTGAGGGGGGAAAAAAAAAAAAAAAAAAAGCATAGAAGGTCCCAGCTGCAAAAAGAAGATACAACCTCCCAGACGGCCAGGATTTTTAACACAAACTGAAATTTAATCTATTAAATATACATCCTGTATCTCAGCAAAAATGTTACCTGCTTCTTAATATGTTATCTACTACATCACAGCATAATTCCAGAGTGGAGGTGAAATGTCAGTGAAATATTGGTGTAGAAGGTTACAAGCTGAATATTTACATAATCCTTTAAAATAATGGACTTTCTTTTGCACAGACAAACTACCTATCTGCGAAGTTTCACTAGGCAGATTTTTTTCCACAATTCATGTGATATTATTCATAAGATTTTAGAACATTTTACTGAAAATGAGCACTCATTCAACATAGCATATAACAGATGCCTCCTAAATCAAGGCAGGAGATATCATTAGGATGAACTCCTTTCAAAATGACAATAATTTAAAAATTGGTCAACTATCCAAAGAAAGTAATTACAGCAACGATGGCAAAGTACTGGCAAATGTTGCCAAGTTTGGCTTCAACAGAGATTTGGGCTGGCATCAGTGACTATTAACTAGAATTGGTTTAAAAATAAACTGGGCATGGAATTTGGATACTGAAAAGGTTCACCATTATTAACAGTTATGTATATTCCAATCTACAAAACTTCTGTCACATGCTACGTGATCATTTTATGTTGCACATAATACATTTTCTCTATACCTTCCTGACTGAAAGAGCTTTAAATGTAGTGTTTATTACTGATAAAGCTTTCTTTATATATACATTGCTGCCTATGTGGGTGGAGAATCTAGATGCTTATCTTACAAGTCAGATTGCTGGTAAGACTTTTCTCTGTTGTTGACAATAACCATGGGATACGGAATGATTAACATTAGTCGACATGGATTATATCCCATCAGATCAAGTTAACAGTAGGTTGTTTTTAAGTTAATAATCACCTACTCAAATATAATCAGTTCCTTTTGGAGAAATGGAAGTTCAGACTTCTCTAAACAAAAAAGAATATAGAGAGAGCCTAAATAGGATACAAAGATGCAAAAGTACTGTTTAAACAAAGACAAAGAAAAAACTTTTCAAGAAACTAGAATAAGGCAGAAGAGACAGACAGGACAGAGGTACCTACTGTATCTGTAACAGACAGGCTTTATCTAATTGCTGAAGAAGCTAAATTCAAAGAAAGACAACTTGGAATGGAACAGAGAGCAACGCAAAAGACAGGAAGAGGAGAAACTGAGTTATCCTGAGAGCTCTTCCCCAGTGACAGGAAGCACAGGGCTGAGAACTGCGAGGAGGGGTTCTTACCTTTGTTGAAGTCTACACCCACAGATAGAATACTTTGTCCTATATATGTAAGCATTTATTCAAGGATAAATTTACAGAATCTTGCCCAAAACTGTGTGTGACACGTGCCCCTGGAAACTTAACTGTAAACTCACAGAGTTCTCAGAAAGGATAAATCTGTTAAAAAAAGAAACTTCAGTTATGGAGAGGTATTAGAGGTCAATGCTAGTTGTGGAATCAAGGTGATGAAGGACACCAGGGAGAATCCCAGTTTGTTAAATATGTAGCAGTTACGACAAAATCCAAAACCATCCACCTTTTTGCTAAGACAAAGATTGTCCAGATCTAAATATAAAACAGTGGAACTCCAGTACCTAACTTCCCTTCTGTCTTTTCACCTACTTGATTTCAGTTGTAGGTGGTCCTTTCCAGAGAAACCTGGCAATTGACTCTTAAAATTCAGGATTTCTTATGAACAAATATGTATGAAGCTTAAGGGATAAATACTTTGATACCACATTCATATTTTACTAGAACAGTATTTCATCCTGGATATGGACAAATTCATCCAATTTTCCAAATGAATATTTATTGATATTGCCTGAACATCCAGCTTGGGCTGTGGATTCATTCTGCAAGGTGATTTGTAAACACAGAAACATGCATGCTTTTCCAGATTCATTATGATAATTCATACAGGCAGAGTTGATACTAGCATTCCTTTCTAGGCTGCTAGGTATTCATGGCACAATCCAGATAATATTCTGCAGTGAATAAAATTTATGCAGAAAATGAGATAATTTCTTAGAGAACTTCCATCTCACCTGCTAGAGAAGCTGGGAAGTGTATCATGTCAAAGTAAGAAAGAATTATACATGGACAAAAAGCTGGCTGTTAGACTAATGATTCAGAATCTAAAACTGCCATTATGATGTATTTTCAAAGCAATATTGGCAAACTACTTACACCAAAATGTTAACAGCTGAATGTCAAGTGGGTTTCCACAATTTTCTCCACTAGTTTCTGATATCAGACTCTTGAGCACAGATTTGTAGATGGGCTAAGAACTCACTGATACGATTCAAACCAATGATGAGCTATCTTCTGAGTGGGATACTATGTCACGTCAAACACTCTTGGGAAAATGGGGACTGTATTCAATGTTAGACATAAAATATACGTGATCTATTTGTCAATTTTGATCTTAGCTTTTTTTTTCCTGCTTCAGCTCCCAGCTGTAAATTTGAGGCAACTGAATAGCCTAATTGTCCACAGGTGTGACAAAAACAAATATTTAAATATTTGCCAAGTTCTCAGATACTAGGGGGAAGAAACCTATGAAGAAATTATTTTAATTCTGTGTTCTGAGAGCATGCATCAAATAAGACTTGAGTCATACAGATCATTCCTCATGAAGAGGAACCAGTGCTCCTCTTCAAAGTCTATATCCTGCCCATAATGCTACAGTTTTCAGGAAGCAAAGTATTATTATGTTTTTCACCATATAATGAAAAAAAGGAAATCCAAATGTGTCTCTTCTAGCTTTTCTCAAAATACCTTCCTTAGGTTCAGAGGTCTTTCCGCTTTGAGTTACAGAATCACAGAATCGTCTAGGTTGGAAAAGACCTTGAAGATCATCCAGTCCAACCATCAACCCAACATTAACAGTTCCCAACTACACCAGATCCCTCAGCGCTATGTCGACCCAACTCTTAAACACCTCCAGGGATGGGGACTCCACCACTGCCCTGGGCAGCTCATTCCAACGCCCAACAACCCATTCTGTAGAGAAATACTTCCTAATATCTAGTCTAAACCTTCATTGGCGCAACTTGAGGCCATTATCTCTTGTCCTATCGCTTATTACTTGGTTAAAGAGACTCATGAGTGTCACATTGGCCAATTTCCAATCTGTCGGGACCTCCCCAGTCAGCCAGGACTGCTGGTAAATGATGGAAAGCGACTTGGCGAGCACCCCAGCCAGCTCCTTCATCACCCTCAGGTGTATCCCATCTGGTCCCATAGACTTGTGTGTGTCTATGTGATGCAGTAGGTCACTGACTGTCTCCTCCTGGACTGTGGGGGGGGTGTTCTCCCAGTCTCTGTCTTCTGGCTGAGGAGGCTGGATTCCCTCAATATAGCTACTCTTGCTATTAAAGACTGAGGCAAAGAAGGCATTAAGCACCTCAGCCTTTTCCTCATCACTTGTTACCATGTTTCCTCCCACGTCTAGCAGGGGATGGAGGCTCTCCCTGGTCTTTCTTTTGCTGCTCACATACTTATAGAAACATTTCTTCTTGTCCTTGATTACTGAAGTTAGTTAGTTTGAACTAAGGTAATTATTCAGAGGAAGGAAGAGGTTTTCTACTCTTTTCTTTAGAATACATTTTATCCTTGAGCCTATTACAAAATGATTCATGAAACAAATGTTTCTATAATTTTCTAACTACCAAATGTGAAAACTCTGAAGAAATGACAGGATCTGTAGATGAAGAAGACAGTGTATGTTGTCTATCTTGACTTTAGCAAGTCTTTGTTCACTGTCTCCGATGGTATTCTTTGTATCTAGACTGGGATGTTACCATTGTCCTGGATGTGTGTACTACTCAGTGGGTGAAAAATTGTCTGTACCATTGATTGGGTTGAAGGTACACTCTACCTGGTGGTTGGTTACAAGCAGACTTCTTCAGAAGTCTGTCCTGGGTCCCGTCCTGTTTAACTGTTTAATATCAAAGACCTGGCTGAGGTAGTGGAATGTGCTCTCATTAAGCTGGTTGTTTACACCAAACTTTGGCTGTGCCAAGTATACTTGAGAAGAAGTTGACTGTTCAGAAGGGCCTCCACAGGCTGGAGGAACAAGCCAACACATCCCTCATGGGAGGCAGGGAAATTCAGCAGACAGGTGCAAAATCCAGCACCTAAGCTAAGAAGTACCTGGGGGTCCTGGCTGACAGTAGGCTAAATGTGCACCAGTATGAGTCCAGGCTCCACTGCTTTCAGGTGACTGAATCCTAGTTAACTCTTCACTTAATCTTCCCTTTTCATCTAGAGCCCTGTCAGGTCCTTCTCAAATGAAACAGCCACATGCCGGGGTCACAGAAAGAATGGTGGTGTATATTTCTCCATTATCATTAGTATTTGTTTCCATCAGCCTTTGCAAAATATTTGTCTCACTCAAGGGAGTCTTTAAATAGATACTAGAAAAGACAAAACTTTCTGTGTTGATACCATACATATAGTTTACAATAGCTTTACAGTGCAAGCTTAATTATTTGGTGTACCCCCATTATTAGAATTAATCAATTTTTCTGTTATTAAAATGTTTATTTGACTATACATTACTGGTTACACATAAAATTAGTTTATTACTGATTGTGCTTTTCTCTATAACTTTTTCATGACCTTATGAGTAATGTTATTCTAATGAAGGGCACATATATTAGTGTTCTGAAATAAAAATCTTTCCTATTTATTTCAAACAAGGCCAAATATTCACTTTACATTAGTCAACTAACTATACTATGATTCCCCTGAGCTGCATGGAATGGAAAGACATTTCTCTAAAGCACACAGGAGACAGTCAACTCTCTCTTTGTTTCCTGTGCCCTAATTATTCCATTACATTTTGACGTCCTTTCTGCTGAAAAGACACTGACTTAAACCCCCCCCCCATATTTCATGAATGCTTTGGTGAGAGCGGTGACTAAGAATATTAAATATTGAACATTTCTTTCAGTATGTGGCAGTTTTTGAGTTCACTTTTGGATCAGTTTTGAGTCACTAGACTATATTGTTAAGACAACAGTGTGTGGAAGCTACAACTTGCAATAAGAAAACATTGGCTTTTAAAGTCCTTTGTAAGCACAAATGACTGTAAATGATCATTTTGTTCTTTGTTTTTTATCTTTTACTGCTGTTTTTTGTTTATTTTAAAATATTCAAAATATTGTCAGGCAATATGACTTCAGAAAAGTCTAGACATTATATATGAGTTCATAAAAAGGATGTCTACAATTTCTGAAGCTTAATTACATTTCCTTCTTTGGAAAACAAACAAACTCTAGGTAAAACCTCATTATGCTAAAAAAGAAATAAATTAAAAAGAGCCACTGACATCTTACAGACATATTAGGCAAGTTCGTTTACTAAACTGTGATAGCCTGACAACTGTCCAGGGATCCAGCCAAAAATACTGGAAAAGACAAAATAGCTCTAAGGATTGAAAAGACAAGATATTAGCTTCAATTTGATTTAGAACTATACAGTAGTGTCTCCAAAAGAGGAATGCTATGGAATAGTGATGTCAACTACAGGGTGTCTTGACCTAAGCTATGCAGAGAAATAGCTAAATATTTTTTTAACTACAATTTAAAAAAAACCCTGGATGTCAATATTATTAAAATTGTCAATAGGGTGAACAAACTGGCAACTGAGTCTTGCATAAGAAAAGACTAAGCTGACACAAACACACCTACTAGAGTTTTTCCAAAAGAAAACTCTTAAATTTGGTCTACCAACTGGGCATTGATCAATCAGGCAACAATCCTCACAAATGCTATCTCTTAAGTTCCCTTAAAATATTACAGATAATAGGGTATGTTTCTATAGTGATTTATATTTATAAGGTCTGTTTAAAAACAATCTCTGTGGTAAACTGATGAATATATTTCCTCTTTTTTCCTTTCCATCAACAGAAATTTTTAATTTAAAATGTCATATAGTTATGCATATAATATTCCAAATACCAGCCTCCCACTGTTGTTCATAACTGATGCTCCAAGTGCTACACAAACTGGATCAGAACATCATCAAATCCAGACGTCTGTATCCATAAGTGTAACTTGATTTTTTAACAGAATACTCAAGCTTTGATACCGGGTCCTACAGGCAATAAATTTAGCCAGAACTGTATATGGAAGGAAGAGGCAGTCTTTTGGAAGGCAGTGTATGAGGAAGCCGCCTCACCTCACCATCCCCTCAACCCTGTGGTCAGTATATCATCCCATCATGTGGGATTGGTGTCATGACACATGTCCTGTCAGAGCCCCTGGGGGCAAACCCAAGGACTGATGGCTCTTGCACCTCTCAGGCAGCCTACCTCTGCTTGAAGCTGCACCAGCCACAACACATTCTCTAGAGGGAATGGTGGCAGAGTCTATAACAATCTGTGACACCTTATTAGTCCTCCACATGGCCTGCCTCTGCAAAACCACCACAGAACAGGCAGGGAACCTGGCCTGCTGTTTTTGATGGTATCATCACACTTCTATAGCAGCAATACAGTGCTTACCCAGAAGAATAGCTCCTGCCTCCAAAGTAATTCCGCTAATAGCAAGAAGCACAGAGTGATGGCCAGAGTCAGAGCTATCCTCATCCTCACAGTGGGAGGTAAAACCGCACCGTTACAGAATTTGTGCATCCCGTCTTACACCCTCTCATGTTGCCTCACTGGATCATTCAAAATGGCTCACCCACATTTCCATCTTCCTCTCCACCCGTTCTCTCAACCCCCCAACTTCTCTCCCCCCTAGCCCACTCTCAGGTTTCCTGTTCCACACTGGTATCTTTGCAGCAAGACCACAAATGTGAGGTGACATAAACCTATTCATAGCAACTAGCAACCTCAGAGTCTGGGATAATTCCAGCCCATCTCACATATTACGACAATCAATGCTGCACGCATCCAAGTGTCTGGGGACATTTTTTCTCTTGTTCAAAGTGCTGGCCATTGACTGGTCAAACCAAATCTTATACCCTAAACTATGAAACCAGGACCTAGTAAACAGTCGTTCCTCATCTCTCCGCTTTATCTCTGGTGGATGCTGTTTCAGCAGGAAATGCAGAGATCAGCTGATTTCCCAGAAGTGTTGGTCTGAGCAAGGCTTCTCTCCCATTCCTTGCTACAAGACAGTAAATTAGGTAGGACTTTTCCTTTGGACTGTGTTGTAGATTTGAAACACAGTATCTGGGTATCCATGATGCACATGGTTTAAGGGACAGAATCCCTGCAAAGAGGGGCTTGGTGATGAGATGGACTAAGTATGTTCTAGCCTTAGTCTCGTTCTGCTTTTCCCTTTTGGGAAAGAATTACTCTGCAGCAGCTATCAGTATCATGAATGTCACCACAGCCATAGCCTGGCTTCATTCTTTCTCCATTTTCATCTTGAATGTCATTTTGAAGCTTGTGAAAATTGCTCTGAGATACAAGAGAAATGTACCTATAAGTAAGTGTTCATTTACTGGTGTGATTCACTGCTGCCTACAGGAAACAAGACTGTTGTAACTGTGACATAAAGTTGACAGTGTATAGAAGTTAACCCATGGTGTGTAAATGGCTATGAAGGACCATGGTTGGCTCTGAGCTCTCCATGAAGCCCACAGTTCATCGCTTATCTTGTGACACTGACATATATGGGCTCTGTGGACCTCTCCAATTTCTCTCTCTCTACAAGCTAGAAGGTATTCATAATGTAGGTTGGGAGCATGACATTACTGTTTCTCATGCTAAGCAACTGCAAACTACTCCCAGGAGGATGCCTATTTATTACTGGCTCTGTGCCGTGAAAGACTGACCTAATGAAGCAATACGGAGCAGCTGATGTTGGCAGTTCTTATGGCATGGACAATTAGAGGTGCATTTATTGGCAAAATATTTGTGCCCTGAAGGCTATCACATACAGGTGCCCTGCCTTGATAATTCTGTGGTGTGGAGTTTTTATTTGGCTGCCCGTTCAAAACCACATGTAAGGTTTGCAATTGAATCCATTAAGGATTAAAAAAAAATAAAAAATCGGTAAACACCTCAACTAAAGCTCCTTTTTCATTATTAAGTTTTAACGTCTCTGAATGGTAACATATAAAGACTATCTACAAGATTACATGTATCAAATCAAAAATATTGTGTATGTCAAACTCAAACATACCGTTTCTGTAGTTTTTTACTGCCTTCAAAAACGACTGCAAATGTGAAGGGCCAAACTCCACCCCTCACCCCCACCCCCAACAAACAACAGGCAATTACAAATATAAAAATAGATAACGAGTGCCTTACTTCTAATCTTTATCTCCAGATTGAACATTAGATGAATAGTGAAAATCAGGCACCTGGGGCTAGGATGCCTGAAGTCTATATGCCAAACAGAGCACTTGGCATGTAGCTGTCATCTCTTAAGTCATGAGGAAAACACTGAGATAGGGAACACTGAGTATCACCTAGCCAACAGCGCACTCAGGGCAATCAGGGATGATCTCTTTCCTAAAATTAAGCACTTGCACATCTTCTGCTGAACTCGAAAATAATGGGGAAACAGACTTTGTACCTCCTGATACCTAGGGGAATGCTCAAAGGCATTATATTAGGTAAATGGATAATTTCTTCTCCTCAAGTCTATTCAAGTTGCAGGAGATGGCTTGCAACTGATTTTTGTGAGTTACCTACAGAGTTACCTGTCTCAGAAACATACTACTTCAGCAATACAGAGATACACAGAAGACCAGTTGCACTGAGCACCACCTGCGACTAATTGGATGGATCCCCAGTGTTCTGGTCTCAAGCAGGGTAGAAGCATGAACTAGATGCTGAGTTGCTCAGCCTAGTCAAGAATTGGATGGAGGAGTTGCTTTAAAATGATACAGGCATATAATACAAAAAATAAAAGTACTTATGGAGTTTAAATGATGCCAGACTAAACTCAGAAGAGCTTTTCAATATAGAAATTTTAGACTTAAAATGCCTGACTTGACCTAAATCTGACTTCAGGTTCCTACATTAAGCTATTCCATAAATTCACTGAAGTTACACCAGGGAGAAATTCAGCCTTAAGAGACACAATTTTTGGCATGTAATTTGTACCTGTTCTAGAACCAAAATATTATTGCACTGTTATTTTCAAGACCATTCTAAAGCTGTGTGACACCACTCCATATAACACTATATATTAATCTTTTGAGCAGGAGGTCAATATTTAAGAAACTTGATTCATGTTAACTTAATATTAAGCAATTGGACTATTTATGTACCTTTATGGGTGAATATATAACAGCTCATCTGAGAAGATATGTTTTAAAGAGTGAAGTCTATTTAAATAGTAGATTCTGTGCAAGAATTAATCTCTGCAGATCTGACTTTTAAAAATAGTGATGGAAGAGATGATAATTTCCAAGTAAATCTCATTTATATTTTTAAAGCAGGCTACATATTTTCAAATTCTAGTAGAAACAGGCAGCCAACTTGCACATATCATTAAACTTCAAATTCCCCTATAAATGACAGCCAAAGCATCCAGAAAGTTCGGTGTATTTTCTCTGAGGCTAGTTGATGTAGGAAGATTTTCATGAAATGTTTTCTATCATCAATTCAATGATGTAAACAGTGACTGATTAAGCCTGCACTCCTTTCAGGTTGATATACCTGACAGAAAAAAACCCTAAACCTCACAGCTGGAATTCTTCCTGAAAACTAAAATAAATGACAAAGTAAAAGACCAGTCCTCTATAGACACTTAATGAAGACAGGCTTCAAGGGGTTTTCTATACCAGAGATTACTTTACACCCCAGGACGAGACAAAACGAGCAGATTTCTGCAGCTGAAGATTGTAATCACAGCAGAATAAGGAAAATAACAAAAACATATTACTTGTTAAATCACTTACACTGGTTTTCCTTTGGATTCACAAGTCAAAATTATAGATTGTCCTTCTTCAGGCCATGAATTGGAAGAAATGATTTTAACTAAAGGTGTATCTAGGAAGAAAAAAAATAGACATCTTGTTGATATACACAAAATAGATTTATTATCTAAGAGTACATTGTTCTCTGTTTACAAAAGACTATACCATAGATTTAATTTATACTTGGAGATGCTTTTATATGGAGTCTTGTGCAATTTCCATTCTCTTCAGGATGACAATAAAAATGACCAATGGAACTAAACCAGTAACATTTTACGTTCCAAGGAAACACAGATAGAAAGCACACGTATACTCAGAGGAAATAACTTTTTTCTTTCTGTATTCAATGCAAATGCTCCATACCACTATTCCAAAGTTGGACATCTAACAAGAAAATAAAAAATATTGAGGATGAATAACAAGTATTCTGTGCAATTGTTTCTTTGTCTATTTATAGGTTGATATGATGGAATGCTGCTATTAGAGGAATGAATGCAATAATATACATTTGAATAAGAACACTTTTATTGTTGCAAAGCTTGAAACTCATAATAAGAAAGCTACAATGGGCTTTCAGATAAAATACCTTGTTACAGGCATTTTACAGGATATTATTTCTGAAATTGAATAATGCTGCCCCTAAAACAGAACATTCTTTTTTTTAAACAAAATTCACAAAGAGAATGTTTTAAATATCTGCAAAAAGCACTACATAAAAGTTTGTAATCTGTCCTAAAAATTTAAAAACATTACTCCTATACATTGAAATAAACTTCATAGTTTTAATTTTAAAAAGATATACAATATAGGTACTGTGAATTCATGCAAATAAAACATTTGCAGTAGATCTTTAACTTTTGAAAAACTTTGCCAGCTGGCTGCAAGGATATATTCCCATAACCAAAATGTTTTACATGAGTTAGAGGGGCACCTCTTGTAAGGAAAAAAAAAACATGAAGAAAGAAAAATCTCTATACAAAATAGTTTTTTTCCTTAGGAAAAGGAAAAAGAGTTCATAGTCATAGTGAGGAAAACTTTCAGACTCAATAGGAAAACATAAATTCTTGTTTCGTCCACATTTTCCCAATACAAAACACACACTTTCATCTATGGCACAAGAAATACTTTAAACTGCAAATCTAGGGTATCTAGGGTAAGTTTTGTCTCATCCAATTTGCAATTCCTATTTTCATTAGCAGTGGGGTAGCAGTGACACCACAGATATCCTATTATCAAGGAAATGTGAAAGAGTGTGACAATATGACCCTACAAAGTCAAATGGAAAAAAATTATATGCTGTAACAATATAATTTCTTATTGAGATGCTAATAGTCCTGTTGAACACTAAATGGCATATGAACAATTAAAAATGTCGGAAGCGTTTTTCTAACTTTGATTTTTATTTTTGGCATATTATAATGTATCAGCATGGCACAAGACAAGAAAAGGGGAAGGCTTAGTGCAGGGTTGTCATAATTCCACTGAAAGCATTGTCAGCATCATTTAGCTTTCAGTACAGCTGCACTAACCTTACACCAGTGGAAAATCCGTTCCACAAGTTCATATTTTTAAGGACCCTGCAAACCATTATGTAGGTGACTAATCCTTTGGAGGTCGTGCTGGCATTTGCTTCATTTTCAGCACATGCTTAAGGCACTGACCTCAAGTGCCTTAATAAATCAGGGCATCAAGTACTTCTGTGATTTCAGTGGTGCTATTGAAGATGAATAAATTACTCTCTTGACTATACATTGAACCAGAGGAACAAATTAGTACCAGATAGGAATACATGAAGAATTTAACTGAGGGAGGGAGACAACTAATGCAATGAGATCAAGAGGTTTCCAGAGAAATATTAAAAAGAGCTAAACTTTGATGGAAGTAATCATGATAGCCACAGGTGAAGAAAGAAATTAAAGGACCATCTAGCTAGTATTAATGCCTTAAATATTTAAGAAATAATCAGCATTTTACACATTACTGTAAATGACCCACATAAAATAGAAGAGTGGACTTCAGACAATTAAGCTTTCACTTGCATGGATCAGTGCAGTGCCATTTCCCCCAACCTGAAGTTCCCATTCCCACTTTATTTAATGCCCCAGACAGCTCTCTGTTCTCCATGTACTTCTAAACAAAGCTTACTAGCACAGAATAAGAAAGGTCTTATATTTATGTTTCACTCGCTAATGCACAATAAAGTAGTGTAGGAAATATATTCCCTTGTGGTTTTCCCTTGTTGACTTGTACAGTAACTACTTGCATCTTTAAAACAGGAAACACAGGGATTAATTCAGTATACAGTTTTTAGGGAAGCTTACAATTGACAATTTTTGTATTTAATACAGTCCTTTTTCACAAACTAGTTGATATTCTATTTTGGGTGCTTCATTCTCAGTGTTATTGTTTCCACTTTGTTTTCATGCTGTGCTTGATTTCTCTCCAGAAATAAAGGGTACACTTATAAGGGGAAAACTTTTAAGACAAACTTGTCCTCCACTTTCACATTCACATCAATATTTAAAATGAGAAGAATTTTAGAATAATTGCATCAAAACTAACCTAAATATGTTATTTTAACAAAGATAATAAACCCCTGCTGACTGATGTTTTTCCAGAACACAAAATGCTGTTACAAAATACTACCTCCTGCTAGGACTGTTCATTTTAGAAGAATTTGACAAGTTTAAATGCACTCTATCAATACTGTGAGCTTTAACCTGTCACACTCAGAGGTATTAATCATAACAACTGGAACATCATCCAATCTCCAGCAAACACCACCACCACCAGAAAACAAAGTCTAAAGAAAGAAAAAGAGATCAAGAACAGTAATGCAGTAAGAGAGGTTGATTTATTTTCAGATATGCTTGTTATAAATAATGTAGATATGTCAAAAAAAATCTCTACTTTTACAACCAATACAAACAAAAGGAGTAGGATCAAGGGCTTTATTGTGGGTCCTTCTCTAAAGTCAGTAGAAGTATACCAATTTACACCACTTAAACTTACTAGAACTTTATTAATTTAATCTTTTTTAGGATTTGGCCCAGTAATTTCATGGTAATAAAATATTGTAGATCAGTATTTCAAGCAGAATTCTTATAAACAAGGGACTGGTGACTAAAATTTCTTTACAATACCTACAAATACGCCCTTATCCTGAACTCTAAGGATATTATGGAGGAGATAAATATTCCAAAAAGAATAAGCATTGGGAAAATCCAATTAAAAAATACCAACACAGTGGTTTATGTGAGTGTAGGTAACACAGCAAGCCTTCACATTAAAACAGACTGGTTTCAATACCCAGTGACTTATTTATTTACATGCATCTCCAGCAGCGTGAGAGCTGTTTGGCCCTCCAGTCTTTAGCTTGAGTAATGAGGTACTTATGAGCTGCAATTGATTGCTAGCACCAATCTGAACTGAGACTCAAACATGTCTTTAGACACATAGCAAGACATCTTCTACCCCCTATGTGCCAAGAATCTGCCTTTTTGCTGGAAATAATAGCTTAGCAGTGGTTACAGATAAAAACTGGCATGGTTTTTTTTATATATATATTCTTTGCTGTTTCAGCAGACCAAAGGCTAAAGTTCCACTGAGTGATTCTATTTCATCTGTCTTTCTAGGATTTAGGTACATCTCATTCCGCAAGACCAGGGAAGCCATTTCAAAGCTTTGGGAAGATTTATCTACTTTTGATCAGGCAATATCATCTTTATTCAGCAACATACAAAATCAGTGAATGCATGGGTAAAATTGGTTTCAGTTTACACTGCTAATTAATGTTTTCTGATATATGAGAAAATTAAACACTTTAGCACATGATTTTTGTTGTACTCTTAGCAAAAACTAATGGCAATGTTAATACCTCGTGGAACTGCTTTACTGATTGATTTAATCTCTTTGAAGCTGTTTCAAAATAAAGGTCATTCTTATCAGTCACCAGATCTTTGCTGTTAATCAGACCTTCAATGTTAAAAGGTTTTTTTATTTCAAAATGCTTTTGGTGTTTTTACATTGCTTGAAGTAAGAAAGATTTCATTATGTATTTATATTATTTTATTGCCAAGCCCTTATAAGGTTACATGCAGGATTAAATTTTTTCATATAAATTTCTTGACATAAATTTCCTCATATAAAGTAATCATATGGAAGCAGCTGGAAGATTCCCATATGATGTTGTGTTAAACTATATGTGTAAACCCTTGACAACCACCGTGTAAAAGTGAAAACTGAATTCACGAAAGTAAACAAATTCACTTAAGATCATAAAGCAGGTCATCAACAGAATCAGAAAATGAAATCTCAACTAACTTCTCCTTAGTGCCAGGATAGTAAAAAAGTAATTTGGCCTCTTTTTCCTACGTAACTTCAGAAGTCCTCAGTCCCTTCAGGCCTTAGCACACTGGATTGCCAGAGCTTCTGTGGATACCTTTTCATGAAACTCCCAGCTACTGGTTGAGTAACTAAATCAAAGTATGACCCCTATGCCTCCTAGGGCATTAATCAGCAAAAGGTGTGTGGGAATAATCAGAATTCAGAAGAAAAATCACTTTGTGAGACAAAAGGGTAACATTGTGATGATGTTATGATAGCATATTTGTTATCTAATAATCTCTCCCTAATGTAATCATCTTTGGTTAATGTAATTACAGTCCTAGAAACAGAAAATATGACTACCTCTTTTCTTGGGCAGATGTTAGGGTAGGTGGAGTACATAAATTTTGTTAAGACTTTAGAAATTACTATTGGAAGTAGTAGACTATTCAGGAGTAGAAATATTAGTGATCTCATAGTCATTAGAATTCAAATAGTGCTGGAAATACACCTATTCAAAGATGCATGCATCAGTCTTTTCTACAGAGAATTGAGATAGATAGATAGATAGATAGATAGATAGATAGATAGATAGATAGATAGATATGTTTAGCTGTAATATAAACAGTATTTGTCTCCAGACTTCTCTGCACATTTTGTTAAAAGGTAAATCTCTATGTTGCTCAAATCTTAGCCTTCGTTTGGCTTCCAGTGAAAGGAGGATTAATGGAGAAAGTCTTAGTGGTTCTCCTCTGCAGAAGCTTACAAAGGAATATTGTATCAGATGTAGAGATCCAAGTCAGGGCTCCTAATTTTCAAGTTCTTTGCTGAATTATAGATATGGTATAAAAAATAAGTGCAATAACTTACTATGAAATTTAAACTCAGCACCCCAAGTATCTTCCAATGCATCTAAAGTTTCAGGAAGCAGAACGGAACATGAACACCTCCTTCTTTTCACTTACAAAGAAAGTGTTATTAATCCCTGAAGAAGGGTCCACTGTAGAGGCCTGCTATACCCCCAAGTCTTAGGAAGCCATTTCTACACTCCTCACAAGTAATTTGATTTTTATGAGAACTGGAAATCAGCCCACCAACAGTAGTTCTCTTTAGACAAATTATTAGAACCTATGCAGTGATTTATGAGAAAAAGAGGTCCCTTACTCCACTGGGTATGGAAGTATTCACACTAAGTAGATCAGATCCAGCAAAATACTTATTTGACAGTAAATCGGTGATTAGAACATTCAACTCTTTGGACTCTGTGGATTAAGGGTTTGGTCTGATTCAAAGAGTGGAAGGGCTTGTGTGCTGATCTCCCATGCAATAGCAAGGGTCTAGCAGGTATTCTAAGTCTCCCTTCCACTCAGGCTTTAAACTAAGATTTCACTTTGATTCTGAAAAAGCTTTTTTCCTATGTCCTAGTTTGGATAAACCAGGATTTTCTGACACAGTAAAAAAGAACAGGCATTAGAAAATTCTTAACCCATTCCACATTATGAATTAGAATTCCACAAGTAACTCAGTACTGTGCAAATTGTCCCTATTTACATCCAGTACCAGCATAACATGGAACATACCATTCATCTTACTTACATTTAAAAAAGGTTTCTAAAGCCAGATTATGATATTCATAAAAAGGAGAACCCATAAAACTTTAACATTCCGTACACATTTCCTAGGATGCTTAATTGAAAGCTCTGTCAACGCTTAGCATCAAGTGTCTTTGATACATCCATTCCTGGGCTTTACATGTAGAAGTTTTACTGAAATGTTTTCAAAGGCCTTTGAGCTGGTGCCCTCAGAGTATCCTTCTTACTTGTAAAAGATGGCTACATTTTTAATGTTTAAACAATTTAAAACATTTAAAAAAATTAAAAAAATCACTAAATGTAACCACAATGCCAGAAGCAGATATTAGATATTTTACTAGTACCACTCCAAATTTAAGAAGACCTCTTCTAAACTGGTAATGGATATATATTCATCTAGGGCATTTGTGTTTGCACAGTATTATTTCATATGAAGTGCAGTACCCCTTCAAGACTTTAGGTTTTTAAACGTGTTTATTGCATGAAGTCTGTACTCCTACTTGTCAAAGTAAAATGGTGTAACAGAATATGTGGGTTCTACAAAATGACAATCTCCTCTAGTATATCCATTCATGGTTTTGCATGCTGTACAGTGATTCCGCAAAATGTTTGGATCTTCTCTTTGTTCCTGACTACCATATTTTTGCCATGATCAAAGCAGTCCAATAATAAATATAAAACAGGTTATTTGCTGTTTAAGTAACAATCAGTACATAAAGTACTATCGGTCTCAACTTATAGTTTTGGGAAGGTTGGTTCACATCATTCTAAGGAAATGGGTGACAGTGTCAAGAAGAAATCATATTTCTCTTGGTTTCCACTGTTGTCCCTTCATCAGAGAATGTATTTTTTCTGGTCTGTAGGATATTAAAAGACCTTGCACAGAAAAAATGTCCCATTTGGTGACAGTAACATATAAGGTTCAATATATATAAGGTGTATAGAGAAAGATTAATCTCTTGAATTATTTTAGTCTATGAGTCTTTGGGGTTCAAAAAGAAAAATCCATTGGTGAGGTTCTTTCCACTATGCATGACACACATCAGTGTGATATATGCTGTCTAAATCTGTCTTTCTTAAAACACAAGGGATTCTGTGCTTTTTTTATTTTTCACAATGTCCCACTTATTCTTTCAAGTTCAAACTAGTACCAAAAGAGCTAGACCTAGTGAAAATGGTGGAAATGAAGGGAGGCCCAACTGTTCAAATATGTTTGCCTGTTGCGAATAAAAATGTACACCTCTATACAATATAGTGTTACAACAAACATTATTAAACCTCCAACACAATGCCCTCCCATATTATTATTTTCATGCAAACAAATTGTCAGGTGCCTATTTCAAAATCAGGGCAAACACAATCCTGTCTCTAACCATGTTCTAAATAATTGAAAACAGCTCATTAATGCCATTTGACCCTAGGCCTCCACTGGAAGACTTTGATTCTGATGTGTGTTTTCTTTGAAGGTGATTTTCTCTCTGTAGTTTATGTTATGAACATCTCTCCACCTGCAGTAAGAAGCTGAGTTTGTTGTAATGAAGTCTGTGATCCTTGTTGGACTTACTGTTTGAGCGCAAATTATGTTAACAGTAATAGGAAAGACACCAATCCAGGGAGAGACAAATATCTCACTTGCTGGGTTTGTCAGAGAAAGCGAGTGCTCATAATACATCAGGATGTGCTACGAGGGTTATTCAAATCCCTCCTTCTAAAAGCAATGATACTCCCTTCTTATTTCATCTTTTAGGATGATGACTAGATGTTTTTAATTACCTTTTGTGATTAGAAGTTTTCTTCTATACACAATGATTTAAAAAAGCCTTAAAAGTACTGCTAGTAAGAAAAGGCTTTGTTTAAAAATGTAATTCTGCATTGGATCCAATAATATGAAATATGTCATTGGATCCATTCAGGAAGAGAGCTACGCTTGTGTGACAGAGCATGTCTTCCCACTGTGATCAGTGATCTTCCCATGAATGCCAGGTTTTACCTTCGTGGACCCTAAGCAACACAAGAAACATATCTTATTAACTACTCGCCAGTTCGGAAAACACTGAAGCTCCAGGCAGCCCACAGAACAAAATACACAGGCCCTACCTATGGTATAACATCCATGTTTTGGCTGCCAGATCATTCGACAGAGGCACTGAAATGAGGTTTCTCTCCTTCTCTAGAGGAAATTTTGTTGGGATTTCCAGGAATAACAGGAGGATTCTCATCTTCTCAGCAAGCAGGTTGTGCCTTGTTGCAATATATGAAATTCTGCTTTGGTTGGTTGGTGAGACCCACTGCACTCTTCTTTTGCCATAACCTTCTGCATTATTTCTAACAAGAGTGCCTAGAGCAATGGATCATAATATTACTATCCTACTCAGATGAATAGGTAGGTTTGTCTCACTGAGGGTTATTGTTTCAAGCTGTCTGCGTAACCAGCAATTGCCACTGCCCAGGAAAACTCACAAATTTTCCTTTGCCACCAAAAGGAATAGAAATGTATTAGCCCCCCACCTTCCTGCTGTTGCACACTGACTGTTCCCAGACCATTCTAATTTCTGACATAATCATTTAACTGTGTGCAGCAGCATCTCCTGCCTGGATCTATAATACTCAGGTTTACTCTGCCATTTTTAACTGATTTATTTACCTTGTTGTTTGATTTTTTGCACACTAACCACCATTTCCTCTTTGTACCAGAGTCCAAATTAGCATGAATGATTCATTACTATACACTTTTCTTCTTACAGGTTCAGCTAAATTATGAGCTACCAACAGCATGTCTTTACTTCATAGTCTTATTTTATGACCACAAACCTTCTGAATATTGAAAAGCTTCTATAAATTTCCCTGATATTTTATTGTGGCAGTGAACAACAACAGTTCTGATGCTATCATTTTAAAAAATGTTATAAAAATCTAACAGTCCGATAATAAAAGATTATTGCTACCTGGTAATAAATGACTGCCAGATGATAAGATTTTAAAAGTATTTCCTGAGAGACTAATTCATTTATTTTCTACCTGGTTTTGACTGTATTTTCAAAAAGCATGTTTATGTCACAGCATTCTACATTTTTCATTATGCTTTTCTCTCTTATTGCCTTGGAACCTTTCCATCATTTCCAGATGCAAAGATAAAATAAGCAGATACCTCTGAAAATGATGATATATCTACTTTCCAGATTAATTAGCACTGGAGTAAGCATAGGACAGTTTAAGTTTGTTTTTTTTTTTTTTTCCCCCATAAACCATGAAAAGATTCTAATTTCCATAGATGGATAGCAATTACAAAACTTCTTGAAAATTCTATATTCCTACACAATTTTATTCCTATTTCTAAAAAACCTAAGTAATTAAGCTTAGAAAAAGAAGACTTTTAAAGTAAATTCCAAGGACAAACCACTTTCATATGTACAAAAATAAACATCAAATTGGATATCCCAAATGAGATCTGAAAGAAGAGAGAGGAGCACTCTAATCAGCTCTGTGAAAGTGCTCACCATTTTTAATAGCTTTTACACTTACCAGCTGCGTGCATCCTACAGCTGTGAATCAGCATTCCCCAAAATTGGGCTGCTTCTGTAAATGACAAGTAGCATGGCTTCTGCCTGTGCCCTATTGCTTTGAATAAGCACTCGCAAAGCAAGTCTTCATCAAATTACCCTGGGAGATACAGTAAGTTTGATGTTCTGCTTCAGAATGTAACGAATGACTTACTGCTTAAACAGATGAGAGAAAAAACTCAGTATTACGTATCAGACAAATTATTTTATTATTAGTATTTGTGGGTAAGACAATCTAGATCAAATGATTGTGTCATGGCAATGGTACTTTATTTCAATAAATGTATTCAACAATACAGTAAAATTAAGCTTTATAATATTTTTAAACACTTAGCTTTGATAAAAGTACATACTTGGTACCATGTCTGCATGGATATTCCTACATCTTCTTTTTACACTCCTTTAAAAACTACTTTACAGTCAAGCAGGACCAGAAACAGCATATGGTGCCTTTGTTATGTGAGATTCTTAGATGACTATTATGTCATCCTTTATCTCATCTCTTTTAATTTAGTTCAAAATGAAGTTTGTTGAAGAAAAAAGTGACAACAGTTGTACCAGAAGTCACTCTTCTGGATGCAAATCAACAAGCCAAATGCCAATGTGGGGGAAAAGAAAGCTCTATCAGTGAAATACTTCCTCCTGACACTCATAATTCATGAGTGACTGAATTCAAGCAGCAACCTTTCAGGAAACCCTTTAGGTTACTAATTCTGTGAACACTGATTATCTGGTACTTTGTTAAAAATATTCATAGTAGCTGTTTCAACATCTCACCTGTCAGTCATACCAGACTCCTTCACCACAATTGCTAAAAAGAAAAAAATAATTAAAATGTCATACTTCATAATGAGTGGCTTGGGGGTTTGGGAAGGTGAAAGAGAAGATGGAGGTACACTACCAAAGCTCCATGGTTTCTCTCTGCTCCATTTAAAATGTGTTAAAACCTTACCCTTCCTTTGTCATGTAATGTGTTCATTGATCATTCTTACCTACTTTGGGCTTGGTCTTAAATCTGGCAGAGATAAATGTGAACACAGCATTGGATATATCAGTAGACCCTGCTGACTTAAATGGTAGACAGAGTGGCACTGTCACAACAGTTCTAAATGTGTGCCGCTTCATGAAGATTGTTAGCATCAGATACAGCTATTCTCCTCTACGCGCTTTTGCAGAATGGGTCACTGGTTTCCTAGTTATCCATTAAATCCCATACACACATGAATGATACAGTAGAAATATTTTCTTTGGCAACTCAGTTCTCTTTTCTTCATTGAATGCAAAGCAATGAAGCTTAGTTTTACCACTTTTATCTTGTTTAATTATCTCTGTCCTGTCACTTCTTCAGACTAAACAATCTCCATTTTGCCAGTCTCTGTAGAAATGTAAATATCTGTTCCATTTCACATCTCCATTGCCTTACACCGTGCTCTCTCCATCTTATTTATATTTTATTTCATTTTTGCCATGTCACCTAAGAGGAGTAAAGAAAATAAGCAAGAGAAAAAAAAGTCTTCTGCCTGAATCATGTATGTTATCAAGAAATGCCTAATTCTGAGTCAGCACGTGACTTTTCAATGTAACTTTATCCTCTGCATCCTCAGTTTCTTTTGCTTAAGGCCTTCAGTTTTCTGTTATGTGTAACTTAATTATCTTGAATATGGCCTGAGAATTGCAGCACATCCAAAACTGCTGAAGGAGTAAATAAGAACTCTGGATGTTCAGCATACCCAAATACCCCTTCAAGCCTTTCTCTGACATTCATATCAGATACTGGACACTATAAAAGTTTAATCTATATAAATATAACTAAGCAACGGTACCAGGGCATTAAAATTTGACTGGTTTTTTATAAATACATACCACACCCTCATGAAGAGCATCTATTCCTTGGGAGGTCCTACTAACAATTTCTATGTATGTTTTCCTCCAAACTGCCTCACCTGCTTGCTAGTCTTCAGTTTTAGAAATAAACAGCCCCCAAAGTGTACTATAGGGAAGGTCTGGAACAGCTCTGTCCTTCTGTCATTAGGTTGATGGGCAGAACGTGACCTGGGATGTGAGTTATACAGATTCTGTAATTTTCAGTCTCCTTCCAAGATGATCCCATTTGAAATAACACCAAATCTAGGCTAAGAAAAAATGAAAAGATATTCTAAGCATATTTTCAAAGGCAGCATGGAGCTTAATGAATCTTAGTTATGTACCTGAAAAATTCTTGGTCCAACTGGGACTTGATGTGGAACTTCTCAGACACTGAACTGTCATTCAGCCACTCAGTCTTTATTGTTCTGTTAGTGCTACCCAGTATAAAGTAGTTATAACAAGTATATTTAAAGACTTGTTTTCTACTTTCTCTGTAAATACAACCTTCCACTACCTATCTCTAACATAGATCATCTAATATATTCACATTATATCCATGTAGGCATTCGCCTTATCAAATACAATACAGAGAAATTATTTTTTTAATCTCTTTTATAGTAATTGATTGTTAGTTAGATTAGAAGCTTCAAATATCAGTCAGTCTTGGGGACAATGCTGCTGGGCTGTCTGTAATAAATCATTATTTCTGGAACCTACCTCCTTACACAGAGAAAGGTTTATCATTACAGGAAATCAGCTGCACTGCCTTTTTTACACCATTACACTAGTTATCTGGTCTTTTCAGGTAGATGAACTAATGTTCTCTTTCTTATGTCGACCTAAGAATATCCTCCAGTGGCTTGACTGACTCACTGTGGGGATCTCTACTGATGACAATGGCATGTGGCCAGTTGTGACCAAATTAACTATGCAACCTCAAAAGCCTACCGTGAGCGCTGTAAGGTTCTGTCCTCAGCCTCCCCTCCAGAGACAAAACAGTTGTTAGCCCACCAATGCTCATTAATTTGAAAACGTCACCACACTGACTGAAGCTAGCATCTCCACATGGGAAAGCACTGTGCAGCTCAAACATGTATTTGGAACAGGTTCAGGGACGACCTCACTGTGCTCCATTTCTCAGTGTAGCCATGCCCTCTGTCTTTTCAGTCCTTTTACCACAGGTTGTCTCTTTCCTATGCCTAAAGGCTTATTCCTCTGAAATGGAATTGTATTTATTTTATGTTTATTTCCTGAATATTCTACATTTAATATTATTAAACATTGCTTCCCAAACTTCCTTTGAAACTTTCTTAAGCCCTCTCTTAAACACATGACAAGCAAATGGAATAACCTCCCACACCATATTTTAAAGTTTCTATGCAGAATAGACAAGCCACTCTGGATTTTTCTACAAAAGATTTTAGAGAGAAATAAATTATATTAGATTATATTTCACTTGTAAACCATATTTGAACATAAGCCTCCAGATGGGAAAGGTCAGGATTGTACATTAACCCATTGAACTAGATATCCCCTTTGAAAGATGAAAGTTTGGCAGTACATGGACCTACAAGTTTTTGAATTATTTTGCATTTAAATCATGGATTTCTTATTTTCATCCATCATTAACCTAATTGATCTCATTTAAACATGCAAATTGTGGCACTGAACTTCCGTGTTCATAGATATCATTCTTTACTGTTTACAGTAACTATGCTTTATGTTTCATTTGTTTCAAGCATTCACTAATATTAAAAGTTTAAACAAGATAATTTTACTTATTAACATGGTGTTTACATAATTATTGAGCTAAATAATTAAACAGAATAACTTCTTATTTACTTTTCATTCAATATGAAGAAGCGTACATGTACTGAAGCTGTACCTTCTAATTTGCATTCTTATTATTACTATTTTTAACTGCATCTTGCACTGGTAAATATGGAAATATCCCTCCTTTAAGGGAGAGAGAAGGCAAAGCTGGTCACCAAAGTATTGAACTAACACTGATATATATTTATTGTCCATATTAACATGCACACTGTGATTCAGGGATTAAAAAACCCCACACCTGTTTGGGTAAAACACCAGAAGAGTATCTCAACATGGGTGAGTCTTGGGTGGAAACCTGAATGTGTATACGGATAAACATATCTCACAATATAACAGGGAGTCAACTGGAAGATCATGAAATTCTTTCATTCTCAAGGTCATGGCAGTCCAGCAGAACATCTTCATGGAAAGAGAAAAGCAGGGAACACTACTCAGATAGTTGACCTCTAAAGGATGGGAGCATCAGTTGCAAGAGAAGGTACCTCTCTGTCAGACTTGGGTAGCCATTTAAGAAAATATCTATCTTACCCTCATGAGCTTCTAAAGGATTTAAACAGCTGGCAGATTTTCACTGAAGTGAAGGCTCTGTAAGCCTGATTGCTTAGGCTTACAGAGATTGCCTATGATCAGAGAGGGAGGTTTTGTGAGACACCAAGGTCCTGTCTGCAGATCGCACAGAAAACATAGACTTCTTGCTTTCAAAGCAGGAACAAAATGTAGCTTTAATCAATAAGACCATCTAAGTTGTGAGATAAAGGACAGATAGAGAATCCCACTTGAAAAGCTGAGATCTAAGAACCCAAGGTCCAGGCCTCCTGTTCTGTAGAGATGGAGTACATACTGAAAACAGTATTGCTATAGCCAAGCCCAGGTGATCAAGATGATGGGTGGTATTTTACACTAAGCAGCTACTACCTTCCATTAACTCAGGATGGGAAGTATATTACATTGCTAAGGGTAAAGGACTCCTGTAAAAAAGATCCCTGGGACAGGCCAGTGCTGGAGCAAAACCCAGCACTCTCTGGTGTCTGAAGCCAAGACATTGTTCTTACAGCACCCAGAGTCCTGACAAATCACTGAAAACATAATTGTTCTGGGTTTCCTTCTTGTGGCCTATTATTCATACCTGGCTTTGTCAGGTATGCCTAACAGAAGCACTGATAAGAGATGACAGTCTGATAATGACTCAGTGACATCCAAAAGGTTGGGTGTAGGTAGCTGTACCATGATGACAGCAGACTATTTGCTGCAAAAAAGAACACATAGACTAACTGTGTCTTGTTCCCAGAGCTGAGTTAAAGAACTCAGAAAAATAAAGCATTAAAGCCAACAAAAGCCGTAGGAGTATATCGCCTCGGAATAAAGCAATTCTGTTTCCCAAAAGGGAAATTTTCTTTACCATTTGTTACGAACAGTGTGCAGTAGGATGGGCCATGCCAGAGAATGTGCTGCTGCATCTGTGCCATCATGTTACTCTTGAAAGAAGGCTTAAGCTTGAGATATTGGCCACCTTCCATGAGTTCCAAAGGTCTCTGAGGTATCACCGTTCCCAAACACTCAAATTATTCTAAGGCAAAATGGTTATAGCAAGAGAGGAAATTGTGCTAATTTGGAATGGAGAACTGCAAAGCCCTGGATGTGCAAATCTCAAGCTAGTTTGTTTGGTTTTTTTATGGCCCTAGAGAATTATGCCCTTGGAAAATCCAGGTCTTTTCACTGTATCAGAAGTTATAGAAGAATTAGGTGCTTAAGCTTATCGACTAAAGATATAGTTAGATAAACATTTTCTCTCATGGCAAAGCCAAACCAAGTTTCAGTTCTTACAAACACTCCATCTATTTTCACTTCTGACTCAGCATACAGTCCATCTATATTTATTTGAGCTGGCTCAGTATTTTGGGGCCTTTTAAAAAATAAATGAAAAATTGTAAGGCTGTGACACCTCATTAGCCTAGTTAGTAAACCATTTCCTGACTCTGGGGATGTATCTCTTGCCAGACTGTCCATAGAAAGATTGAGGCAGTGTGTTATCATGCCAAATATGCCCAGATTTTACTTTTAGCCAGTGTGTCTTTGAGGGTGTCACACAGAATGATGAAGAGATTGTCATAAGCAAATGAGAATGACCAATAACGCTGTTGACTGATCAGAAACCAAAAAAGATCAGCATCAGTGAAGGAAATTTCTTTTAACTCTCATATCTTCTTCACTTCGATAAAACACATTCTCTGCTTAGACAGTATAAGGTGCTTCCAAAAATGGGAAATGTGCCTTTGCTCCTAAACCATGGGTACCCCTTAACTCCTGGGGAGTTCTAGGACATATACTGTCACGGATGAAAGTATTAACACGGTGATGGTTTAGTGGGAAATCTAGATTTATTAATAACTAACAGCAATTTATCATTACAAAATAATGATAAAATGTTGAAAGAAAGAAAAACGACTTATTTACAGATGACAAGATTCACACTAACTTACTTAACGGTACCTTAATTTATACATATGTACATGCGCATACACAAAACGTACAAACGCACACACACAGACAAAAGTATTTGTATCCAGTAGAATGAAGTACGTACCCACACACCAATAAACAGAGAAAGAATGGGTGAAAGAGAAGCTAGCTCAAAGAAAAATTTCCCTCTTGAGTTTAGAATAAATACAATGCCTTGGCATTCCTCAACGGGCGATAATTGAGACTCAAGCGGGTTGACTTCGCCCTGGCCTTCCGTCAGCTCTGTCAGCAGATGACACCTTAAGGGTTTGGTACCTGAGAGGTTTCCCAGCTCAGGGGAGATGCTGGTCACAGGCCCGCTGGGATCCAGGAGAGCTCAAAGGGTCTCCCTTGTGGTTGCAATTTATAGGGTCCAGGATAATTGACTTTTGTCAGATACCTTTTGCTCACGCCCAGCTCGAACAACGAAGTATTCTGGTGCCTTACAGCAGTTGCACAAGAACTTGATGAATGTGCAACTCTGTTATTGTTCCCATTTGCCCACATCCCAGGCACAGGTGTGTCAGCCCCTTAGGAGATGATGGGCCGTTTTAAGTGTTTCCAAGCAATCGGGAGGGGCAGGAGCCAGGCTCGTTGCCCTTAATGTTAGCAGTCCTTATCTCCACAGATTGGTGTATAGCTCGGGGGATGTGGGTGGAATCACACCTAGCACCAAGCAGCCCAACAAGGAGGGGTGGGGAGGAGTAAGAATTGCACCACCACACATACCTGAAGTAAAAAAAGTAAAAAAAAAAAAATATCCTGAGGCCAAGGAAAAAAGGAGATAACTTATGCCAAACTTCAAGAGAAAAAAGGTTTTTTAAGCACAAAGTTGGGGAAAATAACTAAAGTAATTAAAAAGAAAGCAACACGCTAAAAGAAAATTAAAATCTTATGTCTTAGTTGAAGAGCTTCAAAAAGACAAATGGTCTGCCTCAGCCACACAGTTGAAAGAAAATGTATGTGACATTTTATCCATTTACAGTACAGAGGGACCACATGTAGGCAACAGGGAAAACTGTGTCGTGTCCCCCCCCACATACTTTATCATAGCTAAGAGGTGTCCAATTTTGTGTGCTTTTGCATGGGCACAAATCTGCTCCTTCTGAGCTACAAAAAGGCAGCAAGTCCATGGTTGAGAAAGTCATCCTGAACAGTCAACCTAACATATTTTAAATGTAATTAATTCATTAGAATTACACATTAAGATTTAAGAAGGCACTTTTTGCTTTCTCTGAACACTGTTCTGACGTGCACCTGTGTTTTATGCATTCTTCACAGACAAAGGGTCTGTCAACTATGCACATCCCTTTACTTGCCTTTTTTTATAATGCCTTATTTCATGTAGTACAATATGAGTGTATATTATATATTTAGTATCTTATATTGTCACATTCACACACACTCATATATATTATATTTCATATATTTTCTACTTATTTTTGCTCAGAATGTGTAATTGTAGAAACTGTGTTCCAACAAAAACTTGAAATCAGCCAAGTAAAAATAATGGGCTAAACTCTCTTAGTGAGCATCAAATAATGTAGCTTTTTGAGAAAAATTACTCTGCTTTACACCAGCAGAAATTCTAAACCCATACTGTTGTCAGAGAAACCTCCATTTGTTAATACATCGGAAATCACAGCAGTACACTGTTGTTAGACACACATGCACACATGCACACACTATTTTCCTCATGGCTGCACAAGTGCGTTGCTGATTTGCTTATCTGCAGCCTGTTGCATTCGAGGCATTTTGTTTACTTAATTCAAAATCAATAAGTTTATTTCCCAGACAATAATTCCAACATTCTCTTGGAATAGCTGCTTAATTTTAAAGTCCAGACATTCATTGTAAAGGAATCTAGTAACAACCCACAAATGAAGAAACACCATCATTGGAATAGCCTGTAGAAGCAAGTTAGCTGATGTCTATAGACTTGTCAGACCGACAATTCACTGCACATCTGTGTCTGCCAATATAGAATTTACTCAAAATTGCCTCTCTAGACACTTCTTTACATAACACATATTTAGCTTATTAGTGCTGTCATTTGGGAGTGTGGTCAGCTTTTGAGCAAAATCTCACTGAGTCCGTTAGTACGGATCACATCACAGCTGCCATTTTAGAATCACGATGATTAGGTTTGAAGTTCAAATGATTTGATTTCACTTTAAAGCTTCAAAAGCAGCCTCTGGGGCAGACTTACACAATTAATTTTTACTGAGATCTGCTGGGTAATTTACTGTAGTCAGAGAATCTTCACTAAGGTAAGGTAATTACCACTGGGTAATTTTATGGTACTCTGTTCAGTAGGAAGCAATGTGTTGGCTGGCTTCTGCTCAGATAAGACCTGGAGGAAAGCGAAGATGCTGCTTCTGGGAAACAACACATGTCTGAGACATTGAGGAGGGATGAGCAGAATTCACTCACTACCCAGATGTGGACCAGAAGTTCTATTTGCCCTCAAAATGTCTTTTCAGGAGTGTGCATGAGGACTTACAGTATACATCATACTGAGAAGTTTTCAAAATTGAAGTTCTGCACCTGTGATTCTTTAATGCAGGAACAAAGAATGCATCCTTAGTTTAGTTTGAACACAGAAGTAAACAATGAAATGAAATATCCCTTTGAGATTTGTATTTATCACTTACAAGAAGCACTTCCTAATAATCAGTGGCAGCTAGGCTGACAAGCAAACTTCAGAGCAAAGCCACGGGGGACACAAGTCTATTTTAGGTTTACTGTTGACAGTGAGGGTCAGAGGAAAAATAAACTCAGCAAGCAGTGTCATGCTACCACAAACCTCTGCTGGCCAAGCAGAAACTAAATTACGGTCAAACCTTTCAGCACGACAAAGACTTGGGCAACTGGGCTGCCCTGCAGTGCACAGAGCATGACATACAGATGAACAGGACTAAGCATAAGTGAGATGTAACATAAATTAGTGATAAATAAAGTTCAAAAGATTGGATGAGCTAATTATCCCACAATCTGGAGTGGGGTACAGTATATTTACCCCAATAGCATCCCTATTATTTTACTATTTGAAGTCTACAAAATTAATCTGGAAAGCCCTGTGAAAACAAGGACTGATCATGGTCTCCTTCAAGATATCCTTCTTTTGGTCAAGCTATAAATAATCTCTACTTCTGGACCTATCCATTAAAAAATGAGAGCAGCAGAAGGGCTCAGACATTATTTCTATTACATACACATATATATATTAAAAGAACATAAAAACTTTTTTCTCTTAAAAGTTTAGTCCTCAGCTTAATTTCATGTACTGCAATACTGCTGGGGAAAGCTGATTTGATTGCTTTATCACATTAATAAGAGCTAAGATTTGTGTAAAGGGAAGAAGAGGGAATAAAGTATATTCCATATTGATAGCACTGCTGATGGCATTACTGGCTTTCATTTTGTTAAGTTTACTTCCTATTAAAGCTGATGATAAAAGCAGCTGTGTGGGCTCATAAGCACCTCTATCTACATCTCTCCACGGACTCATTACAAATATCTGTTTCATATAGTCTCATTGTCTAGGACAGATTTAATTTTATTCTATTTTCACTAGGCATAAATAAAAACCTGTCATTCCAACCATTGCATTGCTTTCCTTTTTCTCTACCTATCATCCACTGAATGCAAAACACAATCCTGTAATTCCTACTGTTTTGTTGTTTTCTTTGCTTTTTTTGTTTTGATGAAGCTACAAAACTTTTGTCCATTGTCAGGGGCTAGTTGCTTGAAACAAAGATTTTTTACTTTCAAGCATAATTACACAGGACAGAAATAGCTAGAAAATTTATTGTTGCCCTTTTTTTTTTAACCTCTGATGACACACTGATAATTTGTAAGGAGCATCCACATACCACAGATAAAATTATTCAGATTTTAGGTAGGTGTTTAAAAACCAAGTGCAGTTCTAGTGGGTGATGCCCAATCATTGTGCACCTAATCTCTGTCAAACTGATACTCACCTGTACTGTTCTGTTTGGCCATTTTAAGGTACTTGCTTACCATTCTCCCATAGCTCTCTGCTCATCTGAAATATCCCTGGGACATTCAGAACAAGTGCCCTACGGAGCAATGCCACACTACTTGGTTGTGATTTTGGAGCCTATAGGATATCAGATTAACAAATTCTCCTGACTTTTCTCGTGGGGTCCCATAATTCATCTGTTTTGTCAGCACTATTTTGGAACTGCTGTCAGGTGGTATTGGGTCAGCTCACATTGGGTCCTGTGAGCATGCCTCTCATTAATACAAATGGGATGTCTCTTATATGTTTGAAGTCTCATGGATGGATGGAAAAAAGTCAGAAGCTTCCAGTGACTGCAGTAATACCCACAATGATGGTGAGCAATACCAGGAGAATAAAATCAAGGGGCCCAGTTCCAGTGCGATGTACTCCATTCAGAATCTTTGGGATTGCTCTAGTAAATCATCTTTCTCATCTTCTTCCTTCAAGGCTCTGTCCTGAACCACATCATTAGTTCCCTGAATCTCCTTCTCTTTTTATAAAGTTTCCTTTATAAACTTGCCCAGTGTAAGACTTCTGAGTATGTTGACCATGGAGATGTAGGTGGTAAGGAAAGGACAATAATAGCCTATTCTTAGTCTCTCTGTCACCAATAATAAAATACTGCTTTATCCATGGTTTTAAATACTATTTCCACCCTCTCTTCTAAACTTGAGCTTCTTTTGGCACATTTCTCACTTATGTTTCCATGTATAATGACTCTATATTAGCGCTGGAGAGTATTAAACTGATTGGTGGAAAATTAATGGAGCAAGCAGGAATGATAGACAATAATTACGTGTGCATTGTGGCTTTTGATAAGTTGGGAGTGTGAGTCTGAGGGGCAGTAACATAAAGCACATTAGTAATTGTAAATGCATGGTGCAGTTACAGAACTTCAGTGAACCCACAGAAGAGAGGGAAGGGTCTTGTTCAAAACATGAAACAACAGGCATAGAGGAAGATGCACCCCACTGCTATTCAGCAAGGTAGCATCTTGCTGCCTAGGGTGCAAATCAGAAGGTAACAACCAATATTCAAGAAGTTTTATGGATGAGAGGCCATTGAAAGGCTTCTCTGCTTTATGATCTTATGATGCCCACACAAAACAGAACCCTGCCTTTACCTTGAATCACATTACATTGCAGACACTGTGATTCAGTTTAAACCTTGTATAGTCGTCCTATTTCTGCATCTACTGTTTGGTTCATCTCCTGTAGTGCCAACATCTTGAGCAGGGCACTGAAGGAAGAGCAAGCAATTTGGAAGTGAAGGCATCAGCCAGCTCAGTGGCTGGTGGTTATGAGATTTAGAATTCAAGGAAATAAATCTGTTAAGGAGTCGTGTCTCTAGTACAGATGCCATTTGAACATGTTAGGGGAGGCAGGTGTTTAACAGCCATTTGATCTCCCTCAGTAAAATGACGGGTAGAATGTTTCAGAAAGGAGTTATTGTCAGTACATATTACTTGTGGATGCTAATCCAACTCCTCATTTTCAGACTTTTTTGCAGATGGCATTTTTAGCAGTGCTGTCAGCTTCTATGCATGGAGTACTGTTGCCATTACTATATTTTACATGTGCTATGAGTCTTAGATGCTTATAGATATATCCCTGTTTAGGAACAAGTTATATATGACATGGTATGTTGGGAACTAGCTGCAGTTACTGGAAGTTTGTCTGCCTTATGGACACGCTTGTCTGCTTTATAACAGGTTGATTACACCTATCCTAGAAACAGATTCATGAACGGTCTCTCTCCTTCACCTGGTCTGACAATATTTTGCAGATGCTTGTTTTTGCTAACTGGCAATCAAAAATACAGGTGTTCTGCAGAAATCCAAATAGCTGTATCCTGAAGAATGGTGGGTACAATGCAAGTGAATATGAAAACGGCACCTGATGGTGAAAAGGTGTTCACCTGAGTGTGAAAAGAACCTGACTCACTCAAAGGACAATGTGACCTCAGAGCAGGGCACACAGACACACAGGCAGGTTCATTCAACTTTGAAACAATGCACTGTGGAAAACATCAAGTGTCCAGAAATTCTATTTGAAAAAATAAGTCAATATATGGAGATACAAAACAACCGAAGCTTGGATTACGTAGAGTAACATCTTGTGTAGACAAGCCCTAAAAATAAATTCTAAAGGGCCACTCCTCATAGATTTGTGTTATTAACAGCATTACACAGAGTTTCATTAGCAGGATTCAAAGTTGTTGAGGCAGTCTGCTGCAAGCTTTGGTTCTTCCAAGGAAAATTGTGAACTACTATGATCTTGATTTTTAGGAACTCTTACACATTCTTACAACGATAAACAAAAAGGACAAATGCATTTCCTCTCTACCATTTCTCAGAGCAAACCAGGAACTCAGTGCCATAGTGTTTTCACTGGTAAATCTCTCATTAAACTTTTCAGAGTTACTCCTGTAAAAAACCAAAAAAAACCCAACCCAAATCAAACAAGCAAATACAAACCAGAGATGCAGGCTAAAAGAAAGACACTATCTATTAGCTCAATATCAGAGATTTTTATAGTTTTCCCACAATAGAAACTCTGAGACAAAACAAAACTATAAAAGCAGGTATATATAACATGTATTACTTACAGTGTATTTCTAGAACCTGCATTGCTATCTGAGGTGTAGAGTTTAGGGACTCATGATCTACTCTGCAACTTACAACTGCACCATCATCATTGCGATCTGCTAGGAAATCCAGTGTGCTGCTGACTGTGAATGTTTTACGATTTGCATCTTCTTCTTTTAAATATTTAACATCTGAAAGAAAGAATAAACAAACAATTTTCTCTCCAGTATTTTTAGGAAAAGTAGTCCAGCATTAGACAGCTAAATTACCTATCACACTTGTTGAAAAAACATGTCTTTCATATCTGTATTGATCTCTTTAAAACAAAAGTAATTAGACTGTCGTTATTTCTCAATTTGCTCTGATTTTCAGAGGAGGAGCTATATATTGAAAAAGAAAATTTTGAATTGGTTACATGATACTGCAGTCAAACGGAAATTCCTTTCATCATTATTTCTTATATGTTTTGGTCCAAATTTGATATAAACTTTCTCTGCGGTTCATTAGAAAAAATGTGGTCTCCCCCCATTCTCACTTCCCTTATGTATTCAGTGTCACTAAATATTAAATTTTCTAAGTCCATGATTATAATCTTTCATAGTAATGCAATACATGGATATTACTGAAACCATGTGAATTAATGGTTGCATGCATGTAGTCACATTAATCCTGTTGTTTGGCTAGAATTAAGCTAATTCATGAATTAAATTAACCCAAAGTATAGCCTTCAATGCTGATGAACAGTTGTAAATAGAGCATGTCATAGTATTTACTGGAATCTGCAGACAAGTCCCAGGAAGACTGGAAATAAAATTATTTCAAAGAGACCTTCCACTCACTGCTTTATATCATGTTAAATTAGCCCACTGGCCTTGTGCAGACTCAGTCAAAAATCTCTTTGACAGTTTTTACCCCAGATACTAGAGTATGAGGAGCCTACAGCTATGCTTAAAAGGTATTCAACTCAGTTGAATGTTAAAGTTCAAATTCAGAAATTTTTATTTTAGGACATACATGTTAGACTAGAACTAAAGATCCAAAAGACTAAGCATTTATTTTAAAAAGTTTTAATGTATTAACTGCAACATGAGATCTTCTTACACATACGGTAGAATTGTTTTACTTCATTCCCAACTACTTATAATACTTACTGATTTTAATTTATTTCAGCAAAATAGTAAGCTTGTCATATTGATTTGTTACAATGAAAGCTTTAAAAGACATATAATAAATAAAAATACATATTAGATTACACTGAGATTGAGTATGTCCTCTGTGTCTTAAAAAAAGAAAAAGTGAGAGGTTTCAGTTTTACAAATTATACTAAATCCCTTTAGAGAAGAAGTTGACCTAAATAAAATTTCAACGAAATATCTATTTAGAAAGCAAATCTTAAATGGCTTAAGCTACATCTTTTTAGATTGAAATTAGAAAGGTGGTCTTTTTCATTGTCTCCAGATAGATGAAGGCACCATATAGTTATAGAATTTCCATTTTCCCCTAAGAAATAATTATTTCTTGCATACAAGCATTTTTCTCCCTGTTGGTTGCTAATCTTTAAGAGATTTCAATTTCTGCTATGGTGGCTATTAATATTTAGGGAGCAGTAGGTGAGAGAAATATTGACCAGGGCTAAAGCAAAATTATTATAATCAAACAACAAATGACTTCACTAATATTTAAAGCAAACACATGAGATTTTGTTCCCAGAGTTAGGTTTCTAAGTTTAATAATAAGCAAGTTTAATAATAAGCACCAATATAGATAGGCTGCTTATAAGTAATGTACACATCCTTTTGCTTACTGACTTCAGGTGGAGGACAGACAGCTCCTGAAAACATCAACAACTTTAATTTCAGTGAGAGGTTGTGGATGCTTAATCCTTTAGAAAAACAAAAGCAGTTAATTTCCTAAACGGATGTTTAGAAGCCTTTCTCTAGATGTCTATTGTTTGGAAGAATTCCACTCTTAATTAATTACCTCTGTAAAAGGATGGTGATACTATTCTATAAACTGTTGACATCCTCACCAGAAATTCTTAGCTTGTCTACTTTATCAGCTGTATCTTCTGTTTCTTCATAGCAAAATGATGGTGTGATTATAATATATACTAACTGAATGCAAGCCCACCTGGATGTAAGAGCAGTGGAGATCAGGTACTGGGTATGTTACTGTATGCTAGCATTCAGAAGAGTTACCTAGGGTTTTTACAGAATTTTTAAATATGTCTACTGTAGCCCATTATTTAATTTATTTTGCTACTCTTTTATCTCCTAAATACTTGCTTGAAAACAAAAGTTAAAAAAAAAATCCATTAGTAAGGCACTTTCTCTGGAAATCACTATAATGAAACAGGTTGGGGGATGACTAGATAGAAAGTAGCTTTATAGAGGGGGAATTGGGGGTCTTGAAGACAGGTTGAACAGGCTGAATCTAGAGTACCAGGCCCACCCAGTTTTGGGCTTCCCAGTACAAGAAAGGTGTCTACAAACCTGAGTAGGTTCAGTCAAAAGCCATAGAGATGGTCAATGGCGGAAGCATACAACGTACAAGGACAGCTTAAGACAGTTGGGTTTGTTCAACCCGAGGAAGAGAAGACTAAAACCAGATCAAACTGCTGCCTTTAAACTGTACCTAATGCACAGTTATAGAGAAGAAAAAGCCTGAGTCCTCTCAGAGGTGTTCAGCAAAAGTTGACGGGCAATGAACACATTACACCAAGGTAAATTCTAATTATGGACCATGAAACATCTGCATATAATGAAAATTCTCCACAATAAGGGCTTTCAAATAATGAAACATCTAGCTCAGACAGACTATGGAATCTCCATCCTTAGAGATTTTTCAAAACTGAATTGGAGAAGACCTTTAGCAACCTGATCTAACCTTTGAACAGATGTTGGGCCATATGAAATCTAAGGGTCAACTATGAGCCCACTCCTGTGACTCTGTCAGATAGCTGCACATACAGATATGCTTGTATTAACTAATAGCAGTTTATATCTCATAAGTATAGATGTTTGATAGTGAAAATAATAAATAGACATGATAGAAATTCTATCATTCATTGTTCATTGTCAACTATTTATAAGCACGTATTTGTAATGTCCATAGAGGAACACTCATCTTTTTAAAAGACACTTTCGCTGTTTTTAAAAGGCAAATATAATTTTTGTTTACATTTAAAATCAAGTTCTGACATGAAATGGCTTTGTTATCTAAAAAAATTTCATCTTCATTTTAGAGGTTTATCAAGACAAAATGTTCAGTGCCTCTCTGAATTCTTTGTGTATACTAAAAATATATGAACCAATTCAAAATGTCTTATCTGTTGCAACAAAACAAACTGATATTATCTTATTTATTTTTGAAGCCAAATTTTTCAAGGGAAAAAAAAAAGACAATCCATTAAAAAATATTCCTGAAACCTAAAAATATTTTTTTTATATATTATTGTTGAAACAGCATGTAACAAATTCTGTTGAAAAATTAGGTACTTAGCTTCTCCGATATTTTTGCTTTTAATAGTCTTCCAGAAATGTCACCAGAATGCTAAACTGCAGACTGCTTTGTTAATTTGGTGCATATATGAGAGACAGAACTCTAAAATAAAAGGTATGGTGCTCAGTGCTTCACATTCAGTCTCTCTCATTACTAACACTTACTCTATCAAACAGTATTCCTTTACCAGATGATGATTCCTTTTTGAGTAATAGCAATGGAGCTACAATTTTAGAATGGCTTTTTCCCCTTCGGTGCAACTCTGAACTCAATGCATCATTTATATTCTTTTGCACCATGTATAATACACTGTAACACAATTGGATTTACTGGTGCTAGACAGACGAACTCCTAACCTTTAATGTCAGCTGCATTAGCATATAATTTCATATCTATTTTCTCAGATTTATCATTTCACCTTTTACAGTGCACAAAGCTAATGTAACTTCTGCTGATGCCACTGCAAACTGGTTAGGTTATTTTATTTCTAACCTTTGTGAAATGGCAATGTGCTCTTCAGAAGACCTAGAAAACTAAACTGAAATGAATGTGCTCAGTACTTTCCTCTCATTCCTGTTTTGTTGGGTTTTTTCCCCTTTACTGTTCTTTTTCACACATCTTTGTTCCTTCCCCCCCCCCATTTTTTAAAAAAAAATCCCTTTAGGAACTGTTGAGAAGAGCAAATTAAAAAGTCAAAGCACCAAATTGCTTGCTGGCTTCAATTACATGTCAGCTGAAAGAAAGGCAAAGTTATTACACCAGATTTTCAAATATAATTTTTAAAATAACATCTTTTCATATACATTGCCTTGCTGTTAGGCCAACTGTATCAGTGGTTCTCTTAAAGTATTGACATTGCTTCGAGTGATTTTCAATCTTTACATGTCTTGATTATATATATTCATCTTGTCATCTTTTCTGTATGACAGAATCTATGCTGTGCCATGTGTGTTAGCTGTGCTGTTAAATTCTTCTTTTTAATTAGGTTTGATGAGGTGCTGCTTTTCTTTCAGCAATTTCCTCAAATTTCCCTGTGGCTGGAAAGAATGATTCTCTGTTTCCTCATTTTCTATCCTTGTTACAAGTGCTCAAACACATTTCAAATGGTTCCAGCCTAAAATTCCTGTCACCTTCAACACTGCTCTGATTTTCATCAGAAATCTAAAGATGCTTCTAGAATGGACTGGGTTCCTTGGACAATCAACTGCAGTCTCCTTTATTTACCAGTTTTATATCACAGGTCTGGTTGTGTACACTGAACTGTGGTAGAGAATAGTAAAGGAAGATTAATGGATTCTGTAATTAATGCTGTAAATTTGCTTGAAGCAGTTTATTGAGCTAACAAAATCCACAATGTCATGCAAATATGAGACAGATAAAAGTTTTTTTAAAAAATAAGTTACACAGAAAAGGTGGATTTTGAATCAGTTATTGATCCAGTTTTATACCAGCATGAATAGAGGTAACATGAATAAATACCAATGCCTTATCCTTTTTATTCATCTCCTCTATAATGGGTACCTCAGTTGGCTGTGGTAGATGTGACTAAGCCTTCTGTTATATATATATATTTTTTTTTTTTCACCAAAAAGGATTTTAAACTATCTCAGTATTTATGAGAATATGCACTAGAAAACTATGTTTTAAGTAAAGCACATACAAAGAGAAAGAGAAGACAGGAAAGAAAGAAATAGGCAACTCTTTCCTATCTCACTGCATCCTCAAAGGCAAATCCTTGATTTCAGCTTCGGTTTTAGTCACCTGATGACTTTTTGGTTACAGCAGACTTTGTCCAACTCCCCCCAGACCCTGTGAAGTTCTCCTCATCCCCTTTAAAGTCTACCTTCTCCTGGCTCCTCACCACAGACTCTCAGCATCTTTGTCTCAGCTGCATGTTCCCAGTTTCCCAACTGAGATTCCCTCAATTGCCACATCCTGACTCTTCCTCACCAGAGCAGGCTCCATAGCTCCCCTACAGGAAGTGCAGTCTCCTGTCTCCTCCAGACAGTTCTGCCTCACCTGGTCACTTTACTTAGAGGAGTGTAACATAAAACTGGCAATTGACCAAATCAGACATATGTCATATTAGAAAGGCAAAATGAACTGAAAAAGTAAAATACCTGGGGTGACTGGTATGGCTGTGATAACAATAATCCATAAAACATTACTCTATGAAGCATCACAGTTGAGTTTATTATGCTGAACAGAGTTCAGAGCAATTCAAAACATCAGTTTTTACCATTTGGAGAAAAAAAGATAGTTATATGACCACTCCAGTACTTTACAATCAAATCCTTATCTATGTACTTCACTGATTCATTTAACAATTAAATATGAGAAACTTTACAAACATGAATTAAAAAATATCATTCTGAATAACGTATAGTTTTGACAATTGGACCAAATTAGATCAAAGTCCTTTTAAATACCTTTAACTTCTTTGTCGTTCTTGAACCATCTGATATCAGCTGCTGGTTTACTACCAGATGTCTTGCAAGTTAGCTGCATCCTCTCTCCTTCCATAACTGGTGAGGTAAATCCAGTAATTTGTGGCTTCTCAGGAACACCTAACAAGCAAACAAGCAAAATGTCTCTGATAGTGTCAGCTGCTGCCATGAATATATGACCAACTTAAAGTTCATTTCTTCATATGCTCTAAATTCTGGAAACAGAATAATTAGTCCCTTGCCTTATCAGTGAATCCTGTTTCCTATTGCAAATAAACTGTCAATCTGAACCATAGTTGATTCTAAAGAATTAAAGAAAACAGAACTTATCTAGTTTTCTAAGGGAAATGTATTTTTAAAACTATCTTATCTATGTATATTCTGCATGCAGGTCTAGTCTGACTTGCTATTACAAGGTTGAAACTGGTATGCGCAGCAAGCAGGATGACAAAGTATATTAGAAGTACACCTGTGAAAATAAAATGTAACTGGCAACAAAAAGCTGAACTGATCTAACTTCAGAACAGATGTTTAAGCATGAATTATGAAGATTTTAATACAAAATCCAGGGAAAAGGGAGGATGAAAATAAATACAGGAGTTACTTTCTCTTCAGCGAACACATAACCAAAGAAACAATAGGAATAATCACAGTTCCACTGGCTATGGAGAATTCTTCAGCTGAATCCAAGTTCTTTGGAGGAGGTCGTATGATCATGACATACTATACACATAATATTAAATTGGGAAATAGTTGTTTTTCAGTGAACCATGGAAGGTTTAAAAAAACAGTTATGAAGAGAATTGGGAAAAAATTTGATCACTACATGTATAAATCCATTTGACTTCTGAAAATAGAAGAATAACTTATTTTAAAGTGATACTGATGACCGTAATTTTAAAATCTCTGAAAATGTCATTGTTATAACTTGCATCTGCAGTGCTTTGATGCATTCATATTTGTGGCTAGATAAAGGGATCAGTCACAGTAATTGATCCTGTGCCCTGTATTTCACAATTTGGTTTGTTTACATCTCTTTTCTGAAATGACAGATTATGTACATAAAAACCAAGCAGCAGTACCTATTACATAGTACACTTCTGTAATAAATCCACTCCTCTCTTTCAGGACAGAAAATGGTGTCTACTATAATACCTTGACACTTAAATCTTCTAATCCATAACAGAGCAGTCAATAAAGAGATTATTAGTACATAAAAGGATAGTTTATCTGATTAAAAGATGTAATACATTTCAATGGAAAATATCCCCTTTTCAGATAGAAAATGTTCCAAGAGTTTAAAATGTTACTTTGAAATAGAAAATTACAAATACAAAGTGAAAAATGACAGGCATCTTAAACCTTGCAGCTTTCTTTCTTGGAAGTTAAATTGGTGATGTTGGGAAAATTTCATGAAACCTTCCCCCCAAAATGAAGGTAAAACTAAAAGGACTGTGAAAAATCACATTACTTTGGTTAATAAATATTGGCTAGATTTTTTTTGTATTTGTAATACCTTTCTATGACTTTCTGCTATTTAAAAGGTTGAACTGGTCTACTCATCTATTGTTTAGATCATGAGATACCTCTACAGAAAAGAAGATTAACTGTAGGCAGTTGTTATTCCAGAATATTCTGCTTTGAGTGGGTATTTTTTGTCTTTAATGGCAAACTTGTGAAGATTTTTGTAAAACAGTCTCACAGGGACTGAAAGGGAGATGTATTTCATATCCTATGCACAAAACCAATTCCCTGGCTGGATTAATGTGAATATTACTGGCACAGAGAACATCTTACATTAGTCCTATTAAATTCAACTGTCTGCCTGTCTACATATAAAAATAAAACAAAAAGAAAGAGTCAAGTTCAGGGACAGAAAAAAGAGAAAAGAATAAAAATCAATCTCTAAAATCATATAACCTCTTAGGTACGCAGGTGTGTTTCAATGAACTATAGCAATTTCGGCTGATTGGGCTACTGACATTCATAGAATCATATAAAGCTTTGAGCAGAAACTTTATTTCCTGGGCATCTCTCAAAATCTATTGCTTTTCTATGTGTATCTATAACCTTTGGGGAAAACAGCAGAGCATTTAGAGGATAAAACATAAAAGAAGCAGCAAACCCAGTGGAAATACGCACTTTATAGACAAAAAAAGAAAGCAGAATGAGCGAAGAAAATGCACAGCTAAGAAAAAACGATAAAGCTCTAAAGCCCGTTTTGATTTCATGCTTTCTGATTTTCTCCCCTTTGCCCTATACAATACATTGTTAGGAGATGAACACAGGCACCTTCTTCACAATTTGGGTGCTTGGGATGTAGAGGTTACGTCCATTTTATGAAGCACTCATACTATGGTATTTGTGTGCTCCCCCAATTCATTATTCTGCCACAGCACAAATAGTAAGAGGCATGTTATTTTTCAGCACAGCAATATGAAACAATAAACTTCAGGGAAACAAGATCAGACATTTACATTTATCTTCTGTCAAGCTTTAGAAAAGTTCATTCTTATCATAATTTGCCAAAGCCTGAGAAGTTTAACACTTGCTTCTTTATGCTCAGCTATTTATACTTACCGAGAACGGTAAGAAAAGCCTTGGAAGTTTTGACAGGCATAGTAAATAAAGAGCAGGTGTACTGCCCTTCATCCGACAGAGACACATCACTGACACTGATACTCAGTTCATGCCAGGAAGCTCGGACCAGTTCAATTCTGTTGTCCCTCAGAGCTGAAAAACAAAAATTCATGTTATAAGGTAGGAAACAGCACATTAACAAAGTGTGATATGTCACACAAGAGGCTCTATGAAGTAGCCTAGTGAAATCACGCCCCAGGATACAGGGAGATGGACACAGTTGTCTTTATGCATAGTGGTTTGTTTTGTCTGTGGAATACAGGACAAGAGTTCAGCAAGTTTCTGAACAGTTTACTGAGTGACTTGCATATAAACCTATGCATATAAACCTATGCATATAAACTTGCATATAAACTGAGGGACTTCATTTACCTTTGATCTTCCTCTAAAAAAACCCAACATTGACTTTGATCTCTGCCCCCCAGCAGCTTTGTTCAGTGCCTAAAATAACTCCTTCCTAAAACCATTTTCTTTTTCATGCATTTACAAATGTGGGTAATATTGATAATCCTGTTAACAAACTATATTTTCAAATAAGAAGTCTAGCATTGCATAGCTTGCCTACAGATTTTTCTCATGTCCATTACTACTCATATTGAACTGGAATATCAGATTTCTTGAATGCTATAAGGGTACTTTCTATTATGAATACATTGAAAGTTTCAATTCTACATGCATATGTAATATATTTAAAGATTTGAGGTAATTGAGTATAGTGGCTTTACTTTTTTGCTTATGACTGATCTTCTATCAGAAAATCCTTCCTAACAAAATTTTGTTTGCATGAAACCAGTGAGGGAAGAGGAGCAGGTAGATTTACTTAAATTCAAAATGTCACTTTTCCTAATGGTTTAAAATTTTAAGTATTTTAAAGCCTATATTTAGTTTAACCCACATCCTCTATTGAGAAACAGTCAAAACATTCCCAAACATTCCATTTCTCTGCAGTAAAGCTATTTCAGGAATCTACATATATTAACCAAGTCCTTCCACAGCATAGAAATACTAGTATCATAAGTAAGTAAACACTGTAATTCTCCTAAGTGAACAATTAAAAAGCCTCTGTAACTCACAAAGTTTTGCTGTATACTTTCAGATTCAAATCTTTGACCTGACAGTATTTGAATCTTCAGTGAATCTATTTTTATAGTAAGCCTCTGAAAGCCAAGAGTAAAATGGGACTACCGTAATTACTGGGAGAGCTATGCTTTGATCTGTGAGAAGAACCAATATGTTCAAGTCACTAACGCTGTTCTCACTCGCCTCCTTCTAAAGTCACCAAAGGCTCTTAGATTTGGTTCTCCTAACATTTGTATCTTCCAATGATAAAAAGAAAGCTTTACTGTGGTCCTTGTGCTACTAAATCTAGATGTTTCTGCCCCATTGCAAGGTTCTCTCAGTGCTGTCAATACAGGAAGATTTACACCAAAACAAGCAGCTACAATGAAGATTCAGCAAAAATGTCACTTGAATTTGTTGTCTTCTAGGGCTACCATTCAGGTTTCTTTACAGTGATCTCAAGCTGAATTTACTGATTATTTTACAGTAGGCCAGCTAAAGCTTGACTTATTCTTAGCAGGGTCTGATGACTGAAAGGTGACAGTTTAAGCAGACCTAACATATAAGCATGCCATGAACTGCTCCAAGGCACATCGAAGTGACTGAGATTGTGTGCAGTGGACACATTCCAAACATAACTGAGACATCTTCTGGCCAGCCACAGCAAGAAATAAATAATTATGTACCATATGATATAAAACGCATATAATGATGGAAAATACGTGCAACATTAAAGCAAACAAGCAAGCAAAACAAAACCCACAAAATTAAAAGCTATGTATATACCAATATGCTGACATAACAGCCAAGAAAACAAGATCAAGAAAACAAAATGTACATAGAAGCAAGCTTCTACCAACCCAGAATAGCAGGCAAAGCTGATGACTGTGGCTTTACTAGCCAAAAGTCCTCACAACAGTAAAGCTGTTGCTATCTTTGAGGAAATAGATGGGGACTCAGAATTAATTTTTCAGCTTTTCAATTCTAGTCAGGTGCAAACTGAGCAGATGTAGGAATGATAGCTTATTTCACAGAATCACAGAATCATTCAGGTTGGAAAAGACCCTTGGGATCATCGAGTCCAACCATCAGCCCTACTCTACAAAGTTTTCCCCTACACCATATCCCCCAACATCTCATCTAAATGACCCTTAAACACATCCATAATTCACATTACTGACCTTTCAAAAAAAAATTATTTTTAATCCAGTGCTTCCAAATGGTTTGATTACTACCACACGTATATATAATTGGAAGAACAGCACAGCAAATACAAAAAAAAATGAGCAAAAAAATGTTCAGCACCCCGTAATTTGGAAGGGGTGATTTTTGCCACCCGTTAATCAGAAATAATTTAAAAAATAATGCAGTATATCATCTTACATTGTTTTTTTTTTTTTTTAAATAATTTTCAATCGCTACTGCATCATGATAAAGATTTACCTAGCTATTGAAATATTTTCCTATAGATGGGACAATGTGCAGAATTTCATGCACTAAAAAGAACTGTCATGAATTCCAGTAGAGCACAAATGGTCTACAGATGATGCCAATAGCACACCATTTCGATCCTGCTGGTAGAGAAAAAACCAATTGAAATACAAACCACCTGCATCAACTACATTCCTACTGCTCTCCTCCCTCATTTCCTCCCCTCCACACCTTTTTTAACCTTTGTACAACATAGAAACCTCAGCTCAGTCAATTTTCTGCAAAACTGGTAAAAACAACCACTGATCAAGAGCTGAGATCAGATGTTCTATGTTTCAGCCTGGAGTGAATTTTTATTGAAAGAACAAAAAGAAAGAGTTTTGTAATGGAAATACCAACACAGAGCCTTTGCAAAAAATGCTGCAAATAGCACCAACATAATACTCCTTTGCTGGAAAGCTGTTTGTCAGAAACATTTTTATAAGTGCTAAGTCTAAATGCAATTAAATATCTGTGCCATCAATTTCAAACCTAAACATCTGTAACCTTTCCTGTCTACACAGATTTCAGAGCAAACCAATGAGAAAACTCTACTGCTATTGCTTACACAAGGCTAGCAATTACATGGAGTCTTTTTAGAATCTTATTTTCAAACTTTATTCCTATATCTATGTCTATATCCTTATCTATATCTGTTTAGAAAGACACCCAATTCCTCTTATGAAATTGATAGCTGTGATGGATGCCAAGAACTGGTTTGTTTCCATTTTCTGTGTTAGGTATATTTTGCTAAAAGGATGAAGTTGGATCAGAGAAAAAGTGGCCTCCTAACTGTCTAGTCCAGGGTCCCACACCCTGGGGTAGGGGGAACCCCCTGGGAGAGGATGACTGCTCCCTTGGGCAGCAAATGACCAGTCAGTGACACTGGAGAAGCCAGGAGTACTTTTAACCAGTAGCAATATCCAGGCATGGAGACCTAGTGGAGGAGGGATCTTACACGCAGCAGAGAGTAAACCCTTGCCAAGCCTGGCTGATGGAGCAAAGAAGCCTGTGGAGCCTGAGCAGAAGCCAGCACTGAAAGGTATCAACTGGCAAGCAAAATCTTGAAGGAGAAGACATACTCCTCAAGGAGCTAGTGGATGGGAAGGAGATTTATTTACAATACTCTGTATACAATCTCTTTCAGCAGATCTGAGTTCTACTTGTTTAAAGAGCGATCTCATCTAGTACATTATTCTTTATTTAAAGATTCAAAAGCTTTCTATAAGCTTTTTGACTGGTCTTTCTTTGAAGTGAGAATTGCCCCAAACAGGGCAGTTTTACCACAAGGTTCAAGCCAACTCGAGGTCTACTACAGTCGTTCAAATAAAGTACTATAAAATAAGATATAAAACATTCTGTTATTTAATTAACAGCTGAAAATAAAAAGTAGAAGACGTATGGGGACATTCTGAGGAAATTTGTAGTTTCGTACACACAAATAAACAGATTTCCTATATACTGAAATGTCCATGCATTGTTCGACACAAACAGCAGTAAATATTTCTAGCTCCCCACAAAAGTTAACAGGAAACTCCAAGCTTCTTTTTAAAGTGTCTCATACTAAAATACAGCTGCTGTATTGTACTTAGGTGACAGTATTTATTCCTCCACTTTTTAAGAAGGTTATACTAATAGCTTCATTTGTATTCCACGGGTAGTTTCTGAATACTATTTATTAGTTGTACTGCGGTAGTGACTAGACAGCCAGGTGAGCACAGAAAAGAAAGCTTTGTCCCTAAAGACTCCAAAAAGCTCTGTCCTCACTTAGTTTCCTAGACTCCCTCCTACCTCTGTCTGCTCTTTCAGAACCTTCTCTGGAAACTCCTTCTTTTTTCCATTTCACCATGTTAGAAGCCAAACAGACCCTTTTTGGCCTCTTCCTGAGGATTTTCAACTACATTCCTGAATCATTACCTTACTAGTAGTTTGCATACCTACATTTTTGCATGATACAGAGATGTTAGCAAAAGGGCAAATAAACAGAATAGGTACTTGACTTCTGGGAAATGCACCTATGCCAAAACAGTAACAAGGAATACCACCACTGACGTCTCCTTCCTGGATTCTTATGTCACAAGCACTTATAAAAAATATAAAATGCAACAAGAAATATAATTATATAGCTGATTCCAATATGCCCTAAGTACATTATTTCAGTTTTCTGCAATTCCCAGGCACATATGATGTAGTCAATTTGCAAGGTATGAAATAATTATGCATAAAATACTTGTTCTTAAGCAGACACACTTCATTTATTTTACCTGTCATTCTCTTTTTCTGTGGAAAAGAATTCCTTTCAGAATGTTTTCTGACACAGAAACAAGCAACCTTGATAATCTGCAGAGTTTAGGTTATTGTGAGTAAAAGCTACAGTTATGTATTTCAGTTGCATTAATTAGCAATTGTTGAGACTGATGACCACTGCAATAAACCAGTCTCCTTGTTCACAGTCACAAAAAGCTGTACCTCATTTCTTACAAAATAACATAATGTAGTCATGTAGTGAAATCCTGCAATAGGAACTATATCAAAGAGAGAAAAGAAACTTTGAAATTCATACTGTCATGCAAAAAAAAAAATAATCCACATTTCATACTGGGCAGAAAAGGCAGCTCGACCTGTTACCTGTAGTAGCCATAGAGCAGCATCTCTAATCTTATTTCTCTAAAATGACTACATCTTATTAGTATTTTGAGTCATATATTTGAAGAATGGGGAAAAAACAAACAACAAACCCCCTAAATCCTCCAGAGTAATTTGCAGATGTTTTGACAATACTAACTTGACATATGCTGCCATCCTGGGATTCACTCAAGAAAATTTTCTTCCTTATGTTAGAGCTGTTCCCTCTGTCATGGGAATAATGTAACCATTAGTTGGAACCAGAAAGATTTCTGATACTCTACAGGTCGTGCTAAACTCCCAGAAATGTAATACTAGTGAAACTGAAACAATCCCTCTGATTTTCAGATACCAACCTTCTGAATGCAGTACCATCATCAAGTCTGAAATAGATTTAAAGGGATTTATATTGTGCTTCCGGATATACTTGGATATACTTGAGAAGGCCTTTTGCTTTGATCCTAATGAATTCAATATACCAAGATGCCTATAGGGATGATCTACAGCACTTGCTTATAGTTGTGCATCAAAATCTGTCAGTCCACAGACCACCACCACCACCACCATCAGTGAAATAAAAAAAAAAGATGGGGAGTAAATGGATAAAACCAAACTATTATTGTTATTCTGTGTTTAGTCTTCTATAGCATTCATACTTCTTTTCAAAACATTTGAATTTCCTTTAGAAAAATAATGTACTCATTAGTCTGTTGCTGTATGAACAGTTTACCCATTTCCAACTGACAGGCAGTTATTCTATTAGATGCCTAACCTATCTAGTAGGTACTTGCATGGTATCTGGACGTCCTAATATTTTTAAACTTCTCAATTATTTGTATGTGGAAAGAAAATCCATTTCCTTCTTCTTTCATTTCAAGTCATGCAATTTGATTGTTTTCATACAAGGAGGGATACAAGGCTAGGGTGGCAGTTTGGGTATTTAATGATCACATGTTTTCTATTTCTATTTCTGCATGTGGTGAGGCCAGTTTTACCTCTCGCTGGAAATGAACTCCACAGCATTGCATCTGTGAAACTATCACTTTTCCTTTGATTACTAGCTGGTCATGATTCCAACAGAGTCCAAAGGTCAGAAAGATAGATGATCGCTTAATCAGTCACGACAGATTTCAGACCTGGGACAGAAACACTGAAATTAAGTCTACTTTCACAGGTAATGCTAATTTAGAGGGGAAAGCACTTGGTAATATATTAGAAGTTTCTATGTAACCTATTAGATTGGCTGACGTATGTAGCATTGGAGTCCTTTAAAGGTGACATCATTTCTAAGTAAAATTAGTGGAAATAACGAAAACTGAAGGTCACAATACTGTGGACAGGTCTTCGGCTAATTGGCTGTGGAACAGTATTCTGGCCAATTTACAGAAACATGATGATTTTTTTCCTCATTAGGAGAGTGATTAGCAACACAGATGAGTTCAAACAGACATTCCAAACAGAGTCACAGTTTTGTGTCACTCAGATACTGTGGATACTTCAACTGCACTGAATTTTCTAACCCGTTCATGTACTTAATAAATTCAGGGCTTCACTGAGTTTCATAGAAGCTGTTAAGTAAGGTTTTCGAAATGAAAGAACAACATAACAATCCTTGGAGATTAGTTATACTTTCATTCCAGTGCATTTCTATTTCTCTTTGAACCCTTCTAAAGTACTTGGTAATCAAAAGGAAGAAACAATGGGGTCAACAGATATGTACTTCTTCTACCTCTAATCATCTGGTCATCTTCAACTTTATGCTCTGGCTTGCAATCTAATAAGAAAAGATGAGATTGTTTTCAGCTGGGAAATACTGCTGAAATATTTGATTAGCTTATTTAGACAAGAATGTTCAACAGCAAACTGCTTTCTCCCTTTTATATTTTTCAGATTGTTTGCGTGTTGGATAATGCACATGTCAAGGAGTACAGCAAACTCCATTCATTAGAAGAGGTGCTGACAGTATCACTAACAGAGGCGTCTTCTCTGTGCTTGCTTACTGCCTTGAAAAGGCCAAAGCACTGGGGACCCCGAACCTGTCCGTACAACGCTATCTATTATTTATCAGGGCGGGCTGTATTTAAAGAACAGCCTTAGATGCTTGTGAGGAAAATCCAAACAGCAAGGTAATTTCTTCAGTGAAACGACAACAATTCTCTTTTTCCTGCAATCTGGATAAAACAAAAACAGTTGAAGGTGACTTACAATGACTTACAGTCTTGAACACATCTGCTAAGTGAGGTTTCTCCAACTGCTGCCAACTGACAAAAGAAGGCCAGGATGATTATATGCCTTTCATGAATGGAATAAATACGGTAAAACTTTCCTTCATGCCAGATTTTCTGCACTGAGCTACATTTTCTCTCACAATAATTTTCTGTATTCTCTTCAGTTTCTCTCTTTTTCAGAGCATTCAGGAAACATGACAACATGCAAAAAGAGAAGAACTTGACTTCTAGGGTGTTTATAATGCCTGTTTCTGGTATTAAAGAGGCACTGCACTTTTGTTCTGCTTGTCTTTTGAGAATGATAAGGACGACACTTATTGTCTTAGGAGGTCTGAGGGCTGCCTCACTTTCACATAAGAAATTTAAGTTTCAAATCCTTCCAAAATACACAGGTTTTGAACTATGAAGATGCTTTATTGTTTTATTGTGTTGGAATAATGTTTAACTGTACCTCCAAAAAAATAAAACAAAAATCACAATAATCAGGATGAAATGCTGTCTTACAAGGTCTTCTCAGCTGGTTCCTTCTGCAATGGGGAATTACAAGATTTCCTATTATACTAATGCACCTGGACATGTGCCACAGCATGGTAGCCTAGAAAATCTTAAAAAATCATACTTCTCAAATACGCAGCTGCAAAAATTAAAATTGCAAAATTATCTGGCAAGGTTAGTGATGGACAGAATTAAAATAAATGAGATTCAATAGATAAAAGTAATTGGCAATGTTATATACCAAGTTGGAGACTGATATTTTGAAAGCGGTAATGCAGGAAAGAAGCCTTGAGTATTACAGAGGAAATTATTTAACTGTATGTTCAAATGCAGCACCACTCTAAAAAGATGAATCCTGCTCTGGGTTGTACTGATCCTAGCAATTATGGTAAAAGGAAAAAATAATGCTACAATATTCCAAAACTGCATACATCATACTGTGTCATATATTGTAAATTACAGATATAAACAGGCTCTCAGTTGGGAAGGTAATTTCTGGAAGTCTACTGATGGAATACTACTGCATAAGTAATACTATGAAAATGAAAATAATGCAATGGAGAGCTGTAATAACAGTCCACACCTACTTAAGAAAATACTAATAGAAGTTAGAAAAATAATTTTTTTTTCTATAATTTTGAGGGTAATACTGAAAACACAAAACAGTATGTTAAGTGAGAGTTCATTGTAAGTGAGAAATATGAGATAATGACATCACTGAAGTAGAAGGGATGAATACTAATCCTCTTGCAAACTAAAACAAAGTTACACAGATTTCTGTGAAGACCAGACCAGGCAATTTCTCCTCACGCTACTGATGTTGATACTAATCATTGCATTAACAGTACTTAAATGATTGCTGACCAAGGCAGAGTTATGCTTGTTTAGGTATTGAAAACTGTCTAGCCAAACAACATATAACTCTACCAAGACAGTCTATGTATTTTGAAGAATATCAGTTACAGTATACTCACTTTTTCCTCTTCAAGAGACTGCCCTTTACAGTCACTGCTGGTGACCCTCAAGCACTTCAGCTTTAGATGCAAGGAATCCTAAAAGGTAGGGAACATAGAACAACTCGGCCAAATTTTATGGTCTGCTGGAAATCCAGTTTCTCCTCAAACCTGCCCATGTGCAATGCATTTTTCATATGTCTGCAGCTGACCATGTCTTAAGGAAGCTGCAGAACTCAAATATACCTGTATTTCTCTAACCTTGTAGATGGTGACATCACAGTTCTGCTCATTCAGTAGCCAAACTTAATGATCCCATCATACTGAAAATATTTTTAGTGGCATAAAGGAGTAATATTCACGGTAGAGTCATGTTTATGGTATTCCTTCATATTTCTTGGAAAGCCACAGACTTCCAATTTCTAAAGAGTGTGGTCCTGTTCAAACATATTATCTCAGCAGAATTTGGAGAGACTTTCTCACTTCATAATGATCTAAGAGAGATCTCTCTCTAAGTGAGAACAGTTGCAAGATGTCCCTCTTCTTTTGGCACTTTTTGATCATTCATGAAGATACATAAATTAGCATCGTTCTTCATGTAGCAGATAGCTACATTGGCTAGACATGCAGTAGGTATACTCATTCATCCTAACTACATTAAGAAGTCAGACTCCCTGAACTCCTGCTGCAGTCAGTGGAGCAAGACAGCTTCCGCCAGAGGCCAATTAAGAACAGGTCACTGCCTTGAAAATATTATAGAACCTGAACAAAACAGCAAAGAAATCATCAACAATTGATGAGTGTACCTGTAATCAATCTAGCAATTGATTCTAGTACCAATGTAGAGTCAAATACTAATGTATATGTCAATACTGAAGATAGTAGTGGTGTTAGTGATGGCTTGCAGATCTCACTATTGAGAGAATTGAAATATGGAACAAAGTATCAGGAGAGATCTGAGATGAGTCTAGTGCAATTCCAGAGAGGATTCTCAGAAAGCTCTTTGGTGGTTTTAACATCTTTTATGACAGAGCCCGTTAAAGTTTTATGATGTCTCTCATATAGCCTAGAAGCAGGCAATCTGCCTTTCAACCACATGTACACAGATGCTTCCCCTTTTGTGGGATTTGTCTTAGTTTTCCAGAGGCAGGTGTGCTGTGAAGGAAACTGTTAGTGAGACATGGTGATGGAAACAGATAACTAAGGGATTGGAGCATCTCTCATACAAGGATAAGCTTGGGATTGTTTAGCATGAAGAAACAGCAAATCATGAACTTAACCCAAATTCAAAGGAAAAAAAACTGTCAGCAGAACTTTCTAGACCTCTAATTTTCTGAGGAACATGATCTAAGTGGACATAGTTGGAGAAGAAAGATGGACTAGGTGACCTCCAGAGGTCCTTTCCAATGTGAAGCATTCTGTGATCTTGTGATTCCAGATGTTTTTGGGGTAAAGAATCTGCATATCACAAAATTCAGGAATGTGACCAATCCTGAAACACCAACAAAAAAAACGCCTTTCGTGAATATTCACAAAGATTATTCTTTATTCCTAAGAGATTATCTCCCTCATGGAGGCTTCAGATTTGAGTCCATCAGAAGAAGCTGCCTGTCTCTCCCTTTTATAGTCAATAAAAAAAAGAAAACAGAGAAAGAGAAAAATTAGCTTTTCCAGGCTATACCTAGTTTCTGCAAATATGCTTCTTGTGTGGCTTATATTCCAAGAATGTGGTGACTTCACAAGGGCAGCAATACAATATCTGGAACCCAGAGTGGTGGCCAGACATATTCACCAAGTACTAAGGAATATAATTTGGAAAAATAAAACAAATATTTGAAATACAACAGCATACTAAGTACTGATAGCTGCACTGAATAAAAACTCTACTATTAATAAATTAATTATTTAACAAACAGTAGATACTGACAGTAATAGATGTATGGAATCATGTTACCATTGGTAGCATTTATCCCTAATATCTGACATTTTTGGGACCATTCACATACACCAGATGTATTTGAGCATACCAGAAGAAACTTGTCCATGCTTAACATATATGTCTAAACAAAAAACAGCTGAATGCATGCTATTTTTTTCATTTAAACGTTTATTGCAGGGATTTTCTTTTTTAAGAGTTGGGGAAAAATATTCTTCTGGTTGTTTCTTTCTGCAGTGCAAACTGTAGTAACAGGTAAAGGATTGAAGTCATTAATCACAGTTGCAATAGATGATTAATAATATTGGTTCTCATACTGCACTTTTCTTAACTGGTATAGCCTGAAGACTCACTAAGAGACCACCACAACTAATCTGTCTTCAGTTTATTACTTTTGAAGGATAGATTTGTACATCATGATTGTCATACGAAAGGAAGCATTGAGTATTTAAAAATTGCTAGGAGTAGTTCCGATGTTGACTGATTTTTGTGGCTGTTTTTAATAGACTGTAAATCACTTAAGTATTGGAGATACAGTCTAAAAAGAATTTCTGAATTTACTGTGTACTACTGAATTGTATATAATGGATCAAGAGTGACTTCCAATTCTGCTTCACAAGCTGATTGAGACATGGCACAAGCAAAGGAGGCATTTGGCCTTCAGGGCAGTGAATGTTACTGTACTCTTTCTTGGACTTGTCGACAAAGTGCCCGTCAAAGGACATTAATTGCACATTTGGATGATAATAAGTTCACAGCATCGGATGTAATAAAGAGTGCTGCAGTAACAATCTGCAACACTGGATACATGAATGTTTTTGCTATCTAAGTTATAATATTTTAATTATACTGTGTCCTTGATTCCTCCTTCTCTCTCTTCTCTTCAGAGCTGATTCATTTAACTCCTTTTTATCAAGCAATAAACTACTTTTTCCTCTTCTTCAGGCACAAAATGTAAGACCTCTATTTTAAAAAGTATTAGAAAAATAAACCTCTTGTCTATACACCTGAATCTCCTTTCCCATCTTACTCAACTCCTGGTAGACTCAACAGTTCTGGAAAAATTACAGATATCAAAACCGCTTCCTCTGGTACACAATGATATTTTAACACTACCACTTTCAACAAAAGCAACGGGTTTTTTTTCTGTCTTCCACTTTGCTTGCAAACTCTGTTTGCCAATTTGATGCTTTCCTCAAATCCTCCTCTTGCCCTTCTTTAATCAGGGTGTTTCCAAATTCTTCAACCAAAACTTACTAAATTAAATTTTATATTAAATTTCTTTCCCCTATAACAGCCTTTAGTATACTCAATATATGTTTATCTTCCAACAGACAATATTTGTCCTGCATTAGTGATCCCATCCTTTCTAAATTTTTATTCCTCTTCCTTCCCTCTTTTTCTTTGAAATCTTTCCTGACTGCAGACATATGTGGGTGTCGCCAATCCTTGGAATAAGCTGTCTTTGACTCCACTTGTTCCTCCATCTAGTCTCTTCCTCTTCTCCCCATCAACCTTTAATCGATAAAAAAACCTGTTGTCATTTCTCTTAATAATGCTTTTCCCATTTTCTGTAGTTAAATTTGTTTCCTCTGTGTGATAGATAATTTCTCTATGAGAATGAGGCCACTGAAAAGAGAAAATAAGAATGGACTAAACCAATTGAATACGAAATACACATCGGGAATACTGATTACTAACACTTTAAAAAGGAAGAGTAGATAAAATTATTTCTTTATATTTCCAAATATAAACTCCAAAGTACACTTAATCTTTTCTGTAACAGATGTGCAAAAATGTAACAATTGCAAATTTAAATTACATTACACTTATCAACATCCTGAGGTGTATTAGGAAGAACTTTGTCAGAAGGTCCAAGGAGATGATCCTTCCCCTCTGTCAGCACTGGGGAAGCCAGGCCTGAACTACTGTGTCCAGTTCTGGGTTTACTCAGTACACGAGAGACAAGGACATATTGAGTGAGCACAGCTAAGGGTTGCAAAGGTGATTAAGGGACTGGAATACCTATCATATAAGGAGAGGCTGAGAGTTCTGGGACTGTTCACCCTGGAGAAGAGAAGGCTTAGAGGGATGTCATCAATGTTTATAAGTATCTGATGAGGGAAGTAGAGAAGATGGAGCAAGGCACTTCTCAATAGTGCACACTGACAGGCCAAGAGGCAATGGGCACAAAATGAAATTCAGAGCATTCAACTTAAGCATAGAAAAAATTATTTTGCTGTAAGGGTGGTCAGACACCTGCACAGGTTGCCCAGAGATGTTGTAGAGTTTCCATCCTTGGAGATATTCAAAGCCTGACTGGACACGGTCTGAGGCAACCTGCTCTGGCTGATCCAGCTTGAGCAGGGCAGTCGGACTATATGATCTCCAGAGGTCCCTTCCAACCTCAGCTACTCTATGATTCTCTGATTCATAGAGCTTTTACCTGTATCATAATACTACAGAAAAATAAAACAAAAATAAGTTTTCAAGTATTCTTCTCCTCCTTTTTGGCTTTTAAATTGTTTTCTTATCATTAACAACTGATATCCTGACAAGCTGAACAGTACTGAAGACAACTGTTTGAGGACCATCCATCCACAGAAATAAGTCTTACGTGGTATTGTTAAAATGTTGACAGATTAATGTGATCTCTTTGGGAAGTGAGTGCTGTTCTGAGTAGGCCCTCCCATGAACATGTCTTTCCCAGAACAACAAAGCATTTAAAAACCTTTGATTGCATCAGTAAAAATGTTTCCAGTTAGAATAGAAAAGGAGGAGCTGGAGAGAAGGGAGCCTGCCAGACATCCATGGTGAGTATGTGTGGATAAGCTCTTGCATGCTCCAGGATCGTGTTCTAGATGGTTGTGATCTGTTTTCAGCTGCTTTTGCTACTTGTAGGATACCACAAGCTTGAGCACCCCAAGAAAACTTTTTTATCAACACCGAATTACAGCATCATGGTCAGAAATAATAACAACAGCAACAGAGTTTTGGAAGCTCTGGCAATTTAGCTCTTCAAGGTTATTGAAAAGCCCAATAAACTACCTCTGTCCCTAGGGTTAATGTCCTCATTGAGAAAGGATGTTACTCTTAGATAGAAATTTACAATATTTCCTCCCCAGACCAGCAATCCCCTGGTGTTACCAGGATTCAGCTGGAGCCAAAGAAATCTATTTAAGAAAAACCCTAGTAGACAAAAAAATCAGTCCTATAATCCAGTTATTAAAGGTGCAGTCATGAAGTACCTGCAAATGCTGACTTACTGAATGTGCTTTTGAACCCTCTGTGCTTGACAGTCAAGAATCATACTGGAGTGCTTTATTTCCAAGAGGTACATTTGAGAGCAGGAAAAAAATAATCAAATCATACAGCACTTATTAACGCTTAATTAAAAATCCGCATTTAAAAAAAATGTAGAAAAATATTCAAAGCTGATACTTTCTCTAGTGTTTTCTAAACTGGTAACTTTTTTTTTTTTTTTGATTTAATGTTATCTAGTTGAATCCTGGAAAGTATCACCGAACAGTGATAGATTAAACCAAAACAAAACAATCCCCCACCACTGCCACCAAAAGAAAAAAGAAAAAGAAAAAAAAAAGAAAAATCAAACAGTTCTAGAACAGAAAACTACAATCCTATCAATTTAAGAATACTGGCAGATTTCACTTTACAGCCAGGAGGAGAAGGGTAGTCAGAGCCATATGGATTAACACTAACTCAAAGGCACTGTAAAGTTCCGTAGGAGACCATAGGGAAGCTCCTACTGTAAAATCTAGATCATGAGCTTTACACCAATAATTAGCAGAGTCTGCAACCAGGTTGATCTCCAGAGGATGGAGAAAAAATGAAATCTTCATATGCAAATCTGTCTTCCTAATTCTACCAACAGATATAAAACATTAAGTGAATTAAAGCCAAAAAGGGGGCAAAAAAAGCATCTGTCTCCTTCAGCACTTTAGAGGACAAAGTTCCTTGGAGACTCTTTAAATTCAGAAAAAGGGAAAGGGAGGGAAAAGACTGTGGAACTACTTGAGGATCTGGCCCTGGCATGTCTATCTAAATCCCAGACAGACAGCTACAGATGAGCCTAGATGAAACATTACTGACTATGACAGACAAAATAGGATGGGAATGATGATTACACCACTCTGCAATGTGAATTGCGGTAGCCAGTGACGTCCTGAATTTTTCTATGAATGTAGTCACTGATCATCCATTTTAAAATTAAAGATATATTGTTCCCTGTGAAAATGAAATCAAAGATTCGACTCTGATCTCCCCCATTATGGAACAAATCAGATAATGTAAATCAAGTGTCATCTTGTAAGGTGATCTCTACTGGAATAAACTTGGCAACTGAGACAGACATGTCGAAAAGCCACTACAATACCCAGGAAGCTCACTGGAACTCTGCACTGTTATTTGGTCTCTGATATTTCTGTCAATTTATTAAGGAACAGTACCTAGCTCTAGTTGTGGGTGAACTTACCACATAAAACTACAGCAAACATCAGAAACTGAATCCCTGTGCCTAAGGAAGACCTTTGGGCACTGCTGAAATCCTTCAGTTATGCGATGACAGGTACCTAGCTGAGTTCCTGAGTTCCTCAAGCCTCTCAGGACGTACAAATACCAAAGAGCAACTGCCTGAATTCTCCGGGGTCACTTAACTGCATGGGGGGTGGGGGGTAGATCCTGTGTCTGCATCAGGGCAGTTCACAAACAGGGTGCTCCTCCACTTATTTTACCAATGAGCTCACCCACTAGAAATCCTCAGAGCTACTTGCTAGATCTCATCTTGCACGAGAGGTGCAGGCAAACTGTGATTTTCCAAACCCTGCCTCTTCACTGTCACCCCCAAACTTCTGGTCAGAGGGCCCTGCTCAGAAGGGAAGGTGCCAGAATTTCCAGCTCACTTAACCATCTGCATGCCATCGCCAATGGACTTTTGGGCATTTACCATTAAAAGTCTCCTTTGAAACTGTCCTACTTTGTGTGAATACACATTATAGACACATAAATATAAATACATTTTAATTGAAGCAAAGACTTGAACACTATTTTTCTGTGTTTCCTACCTGCTAGCTCATCTTTTTTTCTGCTTCCTACTGTGAATATTTGCAGTGGAATAGCTTCAGTAAATGAAAGTGTGAGCAAAGCCCATTAATACAGTGGTCAGATGGTTAGGACATTCTCTGAGAAGGTTGCTAGACCAAAGGTTTTATTACTGGTTTGTATTTGAGACTGTGGCAGTTAAAAAACTTGTCCCTTCCTTATCCATCTCACTATCAGTGACTGCTCTAACTACCTGGTTACTGGCTAGGCCAAGCAGCCTCTCCTCTGTTCTTCCACTTGTGTCTTTGTTTCAGTGTGAGAAAGATCTGACCTGGTTTAAATGCCATCTTTTTGAGAGACGTGAAGAATTCCAAGAAACACTAAATACCTCCCTTCAGTTGCTTGTCCAGGCTCTATTCCCCCTCATTAGGATTTCCTAATGTCTAGCGTATGTATCTTCTGCTTCAGCTTGGCATCTTTGCAGAACCCCACTCTTAATTTGTCTTGCTCTTTCCAGACGTTCTCAATAGAGCTTGAACATGTAATTGGAGTCAGACATTTCCTATAGGTACATGTGCATTTTTGTGGAACCACTCTATTGCTTCCCTACTGACGAAAAACTGTAGTTTGCATTAAACGATCATGTGTTACGAAGTCACTAACAAAAGCCAAGTGTTGACTCTTCAACCTCCCACCACACCTACCTGACTGTTTTCAAAAGCCAAGCACCAGGTAAGATTCTCTTTCCATATCATCATATAATAATGATATAATTAAAGTTAGACACTGGGCACTAGTTATCAATGCACAGTGACAAAGTCTATACAGATTCCACAAGAGAGGTATACATAACTTACGTAAACAAAGCTTTTTTAAAACATTCAAAGTTTTTGTTACTTGTAATATTAATGCAATTGATGTTTGAATGTATGAGATATGAAAAGTTCTGTATAGACCAGATTGAGTGAAGATGTTTATTTTTTCTAATTTCTGTTTTGGTGTACAGGGGAAAAGAGTAACATTTCCATGGTTGAAGACATTTCTTGTCTGAAAAATGGATTCTAGTAACATCAACAATATACAATCTATACAGGGTATGTGTATCAACTTAGAGGAAAAAATGAGGAAAACAATTGTTAAGACAAACAGCAGACTAAACTAAACCTGACAGGCTTGAGTGATGACATAATACCCTCTTACACTGTGATGGTGACACAAAAATGCCAAAGGACACAAAGCTGTCAGTCTTGTTGTTTATCTTCTATATAAGACTAATAAAAGGAGGTTGGTGATTGACAGAACAGACATGGGCACAGTCCTAGGCATAAAGTTTGCACTCTGAAAAATGTACTGATGGTTTTAGGGGCAGCTTATTTGTTATTGCCTCTTTCTACATTACCTTTGTGATCTTCAACAAACTTTTGATATGACTTTTTTAAAGCTATCATTGCTTTTTAAAATCCATGGTTAGTAGTTATAATTGTGGATATTGAAGTGCCCTAGTAATTTATTAACTGTATCAGCTTCTGGAAAAGTATCCAACTTAGTTGAAAAGAAAACCAAGTTTTGCATAGTCCCTTAGGTACTATAATGGTGAATAATGGAATATTATCAAACATTTCTATTTTTAGCTGTCTCAGAAAACAAACCCTAAATGCATCCTGCTACATCAGCTCCTAACTACTAAAAACGGAAAATGACACAGGTCTCTATAGAGCATAACACTGAAGCAGTACCATTTAATTTTAGCACATAAATCTTGTAAGGCAGGTAAAACTACAAAGAGAGAAAAAGGAACAGTTTACAGAATGAGGCGTTGCTGAAAACAAGTGACTTACTTGGTTATTGCCCCGATTACTTTGTAGGAAACAGTAGAAAATACTCTGAAACGAACCAAGTATCTTTCAGAGTTCTGCAGGATAATTCAACAGGGAAGTCTGTGTTATTAAAAACACAGAAGACAGCATTTTCAAAATCTTCCCCTACATAAATGTGTGTGTGCACGTGAGGATGCAATGCCAGTAAAACTCAAATTATTCAGCCTTATTACTCAAGAACCTCATACAATTGGAGAAGGAACCCAATAGAGCCACGCTGTTTTGCAATTCATTCATTTCGCTGGAGGGGTTGCCCAGGCCTGTGCTAGCAAGGTACATCTTGAAGATTTCCAAGAGATATCTTCTCTTCTAAAACCAAATACACACAATAATAAGAGCATTTTGTTCCTGATTCACTATTCCTCTCATAGAGAAACTAACACTGACAGGCACAATACTGAGGAGCATTATGTGTGTTCCCCAGTGAGGCTGGCCTGCTCCCCGGCAAAGCAGTGAATGTACTCTTGAGAAACACAGGATCTGCTGCTGTTTGTCCGACCTTGTCTGGAGTCACTTTAGTTCACTGAGCCTACGATTTCTAACCCCACATGGCAACAGTGACTTTTCCTTCCATCTAACACTTGCTGTAAATTGTTATTAAGGGGAACGGCAAGGTACCCGAGAAAGGTGGAGATTCAGTTCTCATTCCAGAGTGGACTGGAAAACATTCTTTTATTGACACATAAATACAAATTAGCTGAGTTTTAACAGCTCTATTCATCTCCCAGTTGCTGAGCACTGGCGCAGCAGCAGCTGGGACAGGAAGAAAGTCTTTGGTTGGAACAGCTGAACTGAGCAGACATTTCACTGTGTTTTTAAGCCCCACGGCTATATGTCCATGTTTGCTACAATGGCATTTGAGATAGAAGTTTCAGTTCTGATCTCCTCACTGACTACAAATGAGGGCATCCTCCTCACCCTTATTTCAGTGGTTTTGACCGATAACAGATATATTTTTCAAGTTTCAACAAATCATTTTGCTTTAAGGTTGTACTTTGGCAGTATATTTAACTCTGGCCAATGTAGGCACAAGAATTCATAATGTCAAGGATAATCAGAACACTCCCCTCTTTCCTGTATTACAACTGCATTACAATTCAGTTATATATATTATAATAAGACATGTATCAGTGTGCACCACTGTGCTACAGGCACATTATTCTAGCTGGTGAAGTTATTTCTCTTTGGCATCACATTTCAGTACCTGAATCCCCCCAAAGCTCAGAAATGCACACTCTATCATGTCTTACTACTTCAGTAATACAGAAAACCTGTCTAGCCCGCGAACTTAGCAGCAGGTAACTCTTCCTCCATCCCCTTGCCCTGCACTCCACTCACATGTTTCCAGTGATAACAGAGTATTTTATTGTTATTTCAGGTGCAGAAATCTGCCAATGTTTCAGCCATCTTGTCTTCCTTGGGGCAGGATAACAGTAAAATATGTGAATGGAATACATGAGTAGAATTGAGGGTTTTTTTAATTTGCTGATGTGTGCATTAGCTGAACTGCTTCTTCCTATTGCAGTATAGCTGTTAGCCTTCTTAAAGAGATCAGCACCTCTTACAAGCACATCCCTAGAAATTTTATACAGAAACCATTGCATTTTAATATGAAGATCTGCTCTTATTTTGTCTGCATTTTCTGTTCAGAAAACAGGGACTTCTTGCTATTCTTAACAGTATAATAAAAAATCATCTGATAACACTGTATCATTTCAGCCTGACATGTTTAAAGCAGTAACATGATATGTTGACTGCCATTTAAATATACAGCCACAATACCATGTCATTACTCCTCTCTCCATGCCACATTCCATAGTGAAACTCAGTAACAATTAAATGAAAGCATTAAAACAAATATGTGGTTTCAAGGGCAGCCTAAAAATATTACAAGTTATCCTGACAGTACTATGTTCTTTACACCCTGATGTCAGCCTCCTGTCAAAGTAGCTTTATTCTGACTATGAAAGAATGTGATCTTGACCAAAATAACAGAGAAGGGAAGCACTCAGTCAGAACTGTTCAGATGTAGTTCCTCCTATAACACATTCCTCATCATAAACAGATTCTCAGATGACATTGGATCAGTTAAGTTTCTACCTCAAAATTTTAAGTGCTTTGCTAAAGTGACATCCTTAACAACTTTATGATAGTAAATGGAAATTATACTCACACAAGCCACATGCAACACCCTGAAACAAACACTGGTACTGGGAAGAGAATAGCTCTTAACTGGACTAAAAGACTTTGAGAAAAACAAGACTTGAGCAAAATGCCTAAGAGGCAGGAATTGCAGATGCTTATCTCAAAATTTATACCAGTCTCTTCAGAGTCTGTAATAAACAAGGTAAACTTTTTACTTTCTACTGCTATTTCAAAAATGCAGATGATAGTTACTACAAGCACATGAGACACTGAGTTCATTAATATAGAAAGCATTTAGAGGAAAAAACTAAAGAACATAACTTCTCATTATATTCAGGAAAGTAAGTGACATTCCCAATTCATTTCTTAAAACTTCAATATCATCAATAGCATCCTGTATTGGGTTTGTGTGGCAAGGTTTTGGTAGCGGGGGGGGGAGGGGGGTGGGGGGCAGTGCTACAGGCTTCCACCAGAGGCTGCCAGAAGCTTTCCCCATGTCCAACAGAGCCAGCCAGCTGCAAAATGGACCCACCACTGGCCAAGGCTGAGCCCATCAGCAATGGTGGTAGCACCTCTGTGATAACAAATTTATGAAGGGGTAAAAAAACTTGCACAACAGAAGCTGCAGTGGGAGAGAGGAGTGAGAATACATGAAAGGAACAACTCTGCAGACACCAGGGTCAGTGAGGAAGGAGGGGGGAGGAGGTGCTCCAGGCGTTGGAGCAGAGATTCCCCTGCAGCCTGTAGTGCAGCCCATGGTGAAGCAGGCCATGGATGTTAGTGGTGGAGCTGATGTCCACCACAGCATGTGGAGACCCCACGCCGGAGCAGGTGGGTGCCCAAAGGAGGCTGTGACCCCGTGGGAAGCCCACACTGGAGCAGGCTCCTGGCAGGACCTGTGGAGAGAGGAGCCCACGCTGGAGCGGGTTTGCTGGCAGGAATTGTGACCCTGTGGGGGACCCAGGCTGGAGCAGTCTGTTCCTGAAGGGCTGCACCTCATGGGAGGGACCCATACTGGAGCGGTCCTTGAAGAGCTGCAGCCTGTGGGAAGGACTCACATTGGAGAAGTTTGTGGAGGACTGTCTCCTGTGGGAGGAACCCCACGTGCTGGAGAAGGGGAAGAGAGTGAAGAGAAAGGATTGGCAGAAACAACATGTGATGAACTGACTGCAACCCCCATTCCCCATCCCCTTGTGCTGCTGGGGAGGAGGAGGTAGAGACAATCGGGAGTAAAGTTAAACTTGGGAAGAAGGGAAGGTGGGAGGAAGGTGTTTTCAGATTTGGTTTTATGTTCTCATTACCCTACTCTGATTTTGATTGGCAGTAAACTAAACTCATTTCCCGAAGCTAAGTCTGTTTTACCTGTGATGGTTGAATGATCTCTCTCTTTCCTTATCTTGACTCACTAGCCTTTTGTTGTATTTCCTCTCCCCCGTCCAGATGAGGAGGGGAGTGACAGAGCAGCTTTGGTGGGTACTGGGCATCCAACCAGGGTCAACCCACCACACCACTGTATGAGACTGGACTAAAAAAGAAAGCTAGGCTAAGCTATATCCAGAAGTTAAGTGGAAACAGGATATAATACACAATGAACGTGTGCTTCTATGCGCAAATGTGCTTGGCAGTGCCTGCTCAAATTAATGACCTTCTGAATAGTCTCAAAGTAAAGCACGACAAAGCATGCATTATAATAAGGAACAGCAGTATAGTCACCACAAAAGGTGATTCTGCAGTGGACAGTGTAGTACCACAATAGGAATAACAGAACTAATATGGAACTAATGGCATAGGGCAGAGGTATCTGAAACCACTCCAGTTGTGTTAGCTGGGCTCAGCAGCAGTAACATAAGCATAGTGATGTGGTTATAGCACTCCTGGGACCCATGCTGGTGTTTCTGCACAGTACTTTCCTTGGCTGCATGTCTTAGTCAGTATCTCTGCTTACTGACTGAGATACAGATAATTTTCAAGACTTCTTGCTAGGTTTTTGTTTCCCTAACACAGCAGTGCTGAAATTGACTGTGGGACTAGTTTTACCAATCTACCGAATTGAACCTGGTTTTACTGGAACATTGATTGCTGAAAAAAAAAAAAAACAAACCACAAAACAGAGTTCTAATTAATAAGGTGTAACCTTCGTGTTAAGGAAACCTTTTACCCTTCAGATACTGTACTATGTCATTACAAAGTGGATAATAATAATTTGTCCAGCAGGACTAGCAAGAGTGTATCAGAATTCACAGTAACGATTTACAGGACCATTGATTGCCTAAATATTTGATCAGTCTGTATCATTCATCTATTGCAATATTTATTCTAGATTTAAGTGGTTTTCCTATGCTCGTTATCTCTGCTTTTTTATCTGGCTTTTAAGTCTGTAAGCAGAAAGATAAAACAGACATTATTTTCTATTTTTCATTGCAAGGTGATGTTTTTGCTAATCAGACTACCAGAATCAATGCACCACAAAAGATTGTTTGGCACAGAGAGTGTACATCATAGATAAACTTAATTACTTTTCAAAGGGGAAAGAAAACTGTTCTGTGAAATAGCAGACAGGTCTCATATTGACCTGACATGAGTAGACAGAGCTGATTGCTGCTATACTACAGCTCAGACATGGTAGTGTTTTACAGAACTTCTGCCAGGCATAGGCAAGTTATCTACTGAAACAATTATAGAATTAGTCTTGTTTTCACAGATGTCTTTTTACTCTGCGATATTAGATCTGGTGGAAGAGTAGGATAAGTGAGAGCCCTCTTAAACTGACACTAGAGATTTACAGTGAAACACTTTTTCGGTCAAGACAGCATTTGTCACTATTATTCACAGTGAGGCATCTTAACCAGCAGGAAGCCCAATGCAATCAATTATGAGGCAACTCCTGCCTGTGGTAGCCTTTGGTTCAAGTGCATCACAGTCTGACTCAGAGGGATGCCTTCACTCAACTCCTGCTCCAAACAGGAGAACATGGTATTTCAGCAAACATATTCTCAAGGACCTGTATCAGATCCCTGGTCATAGCAGCATCATGGCAGGAAGCTTTGTGCATGATTTTCCCTTTCTTATCCTAAGGTAGCCTAGCTCACAGAGAAGCAAAGACAGGCCATGTAGCTGTTTACTTAGAAATGATAGTTATGGGAGCCTACGTAGTTATTCATTTAACTGCCAAGATTGTGTTCTTCTTTCTTGAGCCAAAAGGAAGTGAAAAACATACTGAAAAGACCGCATCATTTTTACTGAGGTTAGGATAAGGGCACTGTATTAATGAGTTGTAACTAGATTAACTGATGAACAAAGAGAATTTGCAAGATCTACCTAGTTTGTATCTAAGATGGAGATCTGTGTGATGCAAATTTGCAGGGCCACTGAGGAAGACAGTGCATGCTTAGGAGAGAAAACTGATAGTAAACATGACATTATCTTCCAAACTGTAAGGCATGGTAGACATGCAACCTCTCAGATGGGTATATAAACACATAAAAAACCCTTGTAGGTGTACTCAAAACAACTTGTTTTCTTGAAGTTAATATAATGACTTCCAGTGTTCACATTAAGTATTGGTAGCACTGATTTTGCCAAAAATATTCTTCAAAACACATCTCAGAGGTATACTAGACTATTACCTTCATTGAATAGGAAGTTACTGACATAAAATCCTTCATCAATAATCTTAGCGTAGTCCTGTCCTATTCCAATCCAATTTATGCTGCTCAAAAGCTTTCAAGCTACTTTCTCCTTGAATAATGATGTTGCCTCTTTTACTTTGCTCTTTGTGGCTTGCATACCATTTCAGATTTGATAAATCAAGCCCTAAAAGTTTTATGATTATTTCTGTTGTTTCAAGATTCCTTTCTACATACTATTTTCCTGTCTTATTCTTTCATTCTCTTTTCCTTTATGTCACTGTACTTTATAAACGCACTTTGTTTTACAGTTTTACGAGTCTGTTTTTTATGCTGTCTCTTTATTATATTCTACTTCTTTTATTTCTTTTGTTTTCCCTTTATCTTCTTTCATGTCTCTGTATTGTTAGTGTGCTGAAGTACACAGTAGGAGTGAAGTTACCATGCATTCTAAGGAGGATGTCTGAATTTAGAGGGTGAAGGAATCAGCCCTAATCTGAGTTCAGTTCCCCCCCCCTTTTTTTTCCCTGTAGTAACAAGATAATTACTCAGTTGTGTTTCCAGTATCTAACGATATTGAAAATTATTTCATTAGCCTTTTTTTTTTTTTTCCTATAACATTACAAGGTTTGAAAACTCTTTTGTATGGTTGTACGCAACACAACGATGGCCATGGCTTAGACACTCTCCTAAATAAACTGTAAACTGCTATTTGAACACACTAGAGTGACAGGCACAGACATAAGATAACATGAAGGGAACTAAATAGTAAATTACTCCGTATGCTTTCTGAGACGCATTAAATATTAAACACATCTGAGAACGCATAACCTGTCATATCTCAGCTCCCCCATCTCTTTTTCATACTTCCACATGCTCTTTTTCCCTTTATTTCAATACTTATATTGAAAATACAAATTAATGGAAATACTCTTTACCAACCAACCAACCAGCTGGAATTTAAAGTGCATGCTTTCAGATGTTAATCAAATTTCTTCTTGCATGACACAGGAAGGTTATGGAGCAAGACTGCTGCCTGCATGAGACATGGACATAGTGATGGCACATTAAGGGCAGATGGCCAGTCTCCTGCTCCATGTAAGAGCATGTAACTGCTAGGCCTGCCTTAATGCAGAATTTCTTCTTTAAAGAGCTTTGGATACTATTACTTAAAAAACTCGTTTCCTAAAACCACTTCATTTTCAGAATTTCAAAACCAACAAATAGCTAACTATTTGGCAACAAGAACAGGAGCAAATAATTGCGTGGCAGGTATTTTAATGAACCTTTTCTCACTCCTGTTTTTCTCCTGCCCTTCCTACCCCCTCCAAACATATTTCTGTTCTAAACTGTCCATTTTGTACACATACAAAATTTGTGTACATGGAACTGACCTCATGTTGACATGAAAAGAAGATCAAATGGCAAATAATTCAGTTATGTCTGGCTGTGATTTCATATTTATATATAAAGCAACGGGGGGTTTGTTCTGGTTTTTTAATAACACCATCTCAGAGGTACAATTCTATATTCCATATTTAATCTAGCAAATAATGAAAAAAAATGTTTATTAATCAGGTCACAGAACCATTTGCTTTTATTTTTTGACTACACGTTCTCAACTATTACCTGTTTTACTAATGATAATTATTTTGTTCATGCTATGAATCTATAGTTCCATTAGAGTGCAAAATAACTGTGGGAGGTAAAGTCCCAGTTCTCTCTTATATTTAATATTTTTTTCCAGTCTTTTTAAAGTTACTCTCAAAATGTTATGAGAATTGACAAGTTTCCTATTTCTGATGATACTTGTTCTAGTAATCTAATTAGTTCTTCCTGTTCTGTGATTGTTATGCAATTATATTATGTCATGAAAACAGCATGTTCTGTCAAATTGTTCTTTTTGTTTCTCCATGAAGTTTTAGTACATTAAAAACAAGACAAAAAGCATTCCTGTAACAAAACCATAAATAACCCCCAGCATCTTTTTTTATATTGATAAAACCCTTATTAACAAATGAGACCTTCAATTTACTGGAACATACTGAGTATATGAAAATAAAATCTTGCATCATAACACACTATCTTTGAAATATTCTGCGCCAATTATATGAGATTGTTCTCATTGACTCAATCAGGCATAATTTAATCAGAAATAAATTAGACTTCCTCTATTAGAGTAAAAATAAACACTTGATTCATATTCATTCCCTTAAAATATTTGCTTCTATCCGCATTCATATAAGGATTAAGGGGCTCAGCAGGCCCTCTGGCGAAGTGATGCATTTTCAGCTGATCCTTTGGTCTGCTTTCCTAAGTCCACAACATACAAGACATTATGTGTGATAATGGATGTCTTTTTGGCTGATGGCACTGAGATTGTATGAAATGACCAGGTGATAATATCTCTCTCACTGTAACTATATCCATACCTATATGCCAGTTCTTTATTTTAGCTAACCATAGCTAAAAAGAGCACCATTTTCTTGGATGAACTACATCTTTAGCCTAAGTAAGAATAGACATTTTCCTAAAACAATAAAAGTAAGTCTGACAACAAAATAGACTCTGTACAAAAATGGCAGATGATGCTTTCTGGGTAACTTTCAAAATTAAGCTGAATAAAATACTAGGAAACTATATCCAAAAAACAAAAATCTTGAACCAGAAAGTATGTAATCTTCAGTGAAGAAAGAGATAATTATCTTTTAGCTGAACATCAAAATGTTAAATTTGTGTGGGCAGTCTTCAGTCGCACCAAGCCTGTCTGATCGTGGTATATGTTTTGCCTTTGTCTAGCCTCAGCTTACACCACAGTTTGCCTAAAATGATTAAGGAAAATTATTCAGTATACTACACCTTTTGCTTGTGACTAAGGCTCTTAAAGTAAGACATCATCAAACTAACAGTATAATCCATGAGAATAAGGTGTGGTTGTGAATCAATACTTAGTCATTCTCTCAGATGAAACATGGAGCTGCCTCAGGTCATACAGAATATCGTCACAGCAATCTGCATCAGACTCTGGGATGGGCTACTACAAGCATCTATTTAACAAATGCGGCATGAGGGGCAGCCTCAGATGTGATTAAAGAAAACACTGGAATCACAGAACTCTGAATGAGCTGCTGTCCTCTAAAAACCTTTTGTGAAGAAACAGCCTTGATTCATTCTATGTCAGCAAAAACTGTCAAATGAATGACACACTTGGGCATCGAGCATTCATGCTTCACATTGCCAAATGAAATAAGAAGATGAAAAGGTCCATTTTGATACATTCAACTCTTTCCCTAATGGTTTATATAACGATAAGTATTATGTATCAAGCAGATGGGAGAATTGAAATAGAGGTGACATTTGATGCATGTATTAGCATGTCCTCATTTTCTTGTATGAAGTGCTCCACAAGGTGGGAAGAGAAAGAATGATTTTTTTTTTTGTTTTCCCTAAATGTAATTTCTGTGTGAAAAATTCCCTTTTGTACAAATACTCTAAATGAACAGTTTATTTGCTAGGGAAGACCATGGTGGTCGGGATGAAGCAGCTCAGTCGCTTTCATAGCTTCCTTTAGCAAGTAATTTGGACATTTGGTCCTTACTTCAAAACCTTTTCCTAGGGATGGCCCAAGGCCCAGGGATGTATAACACACCATGATGCAAAATCTTTGGAAGACTTGCCACTGTTGCTACCACTAAGCTGTATAACCACACTGTTTTACTGCACTGAGAATTACAAAGTATGGGCATGTGACTTATGTATTTATAAATAGCCTGGCTCCTATTTTTGCTACTGTGACAAGGAAAAAATGTGAGTATATGCACTCATCATTTTCTCCTTAGTCTTTAAAAAAATTAGAATAACTACTGCAGATAAGCTTCTAAAATAAATAAAAGGCATGTGCTCTCTTATACTTAGTTTTGCACAGATTAGGAAAGAACACCAGCCAAACCGTTCATCAATTACAATTTCTGTTAGCTACTATTTAATGGCTTATTTCTCTGAGGCAATGAGAAGGCAATTTCACACAAATACTTTCTACCTCAGGTGCTGTCTCATAAAGAGCCCTGTTCTCATTCAATGTACCTATTAATCAATATATCTATATTTCCCTACTGAAGGTGAGTGAGAAGTGAGGGCAGTGGCATTTTATACGCACAGCATTCAGTAAACCCTTAATATCTTGCATAGTTTAACTACTGCTGTGAAGTGCCTTACCTGTTCTTTGGAACAGGGCCTGAAGGTATAGTATAGCTCGTGCCTTTGTCCAGGCAGGCAGAACTGAGGTAACTGCTGTAGCCTCCAAGAAGTACCTGAATAATGTCTCAAGGACTATGCCTGCTCACTGAAAGAAGGGGACTAGCAGCCTTTTATTCTAGAAGGTTACAAAGAGATTGTGGAGAAACAATATAAAGGGATGTTTTTACTCATTGTGCAGCATAGGTTTGCCAAATTTTCTTACTGATGCCAGCTATTCTAAAATTACACTTCAAAGATTTGAGGCATACATTTTAGAAGTAAAGAGGCACCAATATCATGCTGATTTAGAATAAATTTGCAGTTGGTTTACTTGGAAAATCCTAATCCAGATTACTACCACACATACTATGCTGCCTCATACCCTAAGGGAATAATATATTGCAAAAAATGCACCTAACTGTTCAGGGATCTCCTTGGCTGATCGCTAATCTCCAGCCAGGAAATAAGACATAGTTTGAGGCACACAGCTCTAGGTTGCCTGGGATGCAGGCAGCTGATACAGGGTATCTTTCCACACAAGGTTTGGATAAGCAGAAATGCTTGAGCTGGAAACTGCTCACTGCAGAACAGACAAAATTGAAAGGAAAATTCTGTCCATGCCTGTTTTAATACTGCAGTTGTCCCCGCCTTTGACCAAAACTGCTGACTTTCAGAACGTGCTGCAACAGCCCTTGTTTGCACAGGACATGATGCCACATGAGCTGGTGTCTTCATTTTGGCAATACTCCACTTGCTATTTTTCACTCTCTTATTAATCTGTACTGTGGGGCCTTTATAAAAAGTAGGCAAAAAGGTTAAGTCCTTTTCAGAGCTATCTTTGAAAAGGCGGAAGGGGAGCTCTTTTTGCATTTGAAATTAATATTGGACTGTTTGAGTATTTATTAAGAAGGTAGAATACCTGAATCTATGTATAGTCCAGATGGAATTTTTTCTGTTAAACTGTATCTAAGTTTTGGATACCCAGATGTTAGGAGCACAAAGCATATACGAGGGTGCAGAGTACTAAAATAAGAGACAAATATAAAATATTCCTATTTTATCTGTAATTATTTTATAATTAATACAATGGCTGCTACTTTTTAAAGTCATAATGAGTCACGTAGGTTTTGTTGACTCATAACATAAAAATTTTTAAAGTCCGTACAAAAATTAAGGTCATTGTTCTGGAGTGCTTCAGGGGCCAGTATTTTCAACTGAGGTACGTTAGTGCCTTCACACAACGGAAAGAATGAAGTTTTGGAAAAGCCTATGGAATACTCTTAATTTTTAATCTCAGTCAGCTGGGAAGCAGATGTTTGGACAGCTATTTAATGGCAGAGGATAAGGTCCAAGCCAGCTGTGTCAGTCTTTCTAGGCACATCATGCAAATATTTACTCATATGGATGGTATCTTGTTATCACTGTAAGAACATGAAAATGGGCACATAGACTTGCAATATTAAAGTTCTAGAAGAAAACCCTACCTGAAGATGATAACTCAGTCACAAAATCCTGCATAGCCCCAGGGCAATGGTCTTATGCCACTCTAGCACAGATTTCCCTACTTTTAGTGCATATTAATCTTGAAAGTGATAACAGTCACCATAATTATGACAAAATAATAAAAGTGGAACAAACTATAAACAGCATTCAGTAAAACTATGTCATATTCTAACAACAAATTCAAATTAGAGTAGTAAACTTCTCAAATATCTTTTCTGAGTTATATTACTTTCTTCTATGTACTTTATTAAGCTTTAGTAACAAATCTTAAGGAAATGTGTATTGTTTTTGTATTGTGTATTTAATAATGTGTATTTAATTATGAAGATTTTATTTAAAATATTAATGAATGTAAAAATATTCTGTTTATACGACTTATTGGAAAATTACAGCAGTGACTCATTCACTGGACAAGAAAAGCCTTATTATCTAAACTGTTGGTACAAAATGTGAATGAGTGTTCTGTAAGGGGAAACAGGTAAGAGGAAAAGATGAAGTTTCTTTTGAACATGTAATCCTATTGAGTTTGGCGGATACAGCTTCCCTTGCAACTACCTAATGAGACTGTTCAAAGAATTATTTTAAAATTAGAATTCAACCATAAATTTTCAATGTACCTATTTAATTTATTAGAAAGAATATACCATACAATAAATGACCAGATAGTATATTTTTTAAAAATAAAATTATTTAAAATTAATATCTAATATGACCTGTACATTTCACTTAATAACTGGTGTTATCAATCACAGGGACTTTAAAATGGCAACGAAACATAAGGCAGTAAGGGTTTTCACATTCAGGTAACTGTTTTCCATGGCAGAAGAGGAAAAGATTGCAATGAAATTCTGAGCTCAGGAAAAGATTGGAATTGAGTGGAATAGTGTGGTGTAAAACTTAAGCAATACTCTGAATTCTCAGTTCCAATCAACTTCCAAATTGAAGACAGTTTGACATCTACCAGTCTTGGACAGGTGAAAGAACAAATTATTGTGTGATATCCTTTCATTTTTTATGAAAGGTTGATAGAATGAATAATGGCAGCAAGAACATCAATAAAGAAAACAAATTCTGAACACTGGTACTTGTGCATCAGAGTAGGCTGCAAATATGACAATAATCTGGATATGTAAAATGTAGCCCAAGGCATAAACTATATGAAGTTTTCATTATCACATTTTTAAAGGTAATCAAATGTTACTGTCAATCAGTTTAAGAATATTGTAGAGTTGAGTTAAAAAGATAGGTAAACCTCTCTAAACCACTTAGGAAAGAAACCCTTGCGGTGATTAACACTTCTAGAGACAGAAATCTTTGTTACTTGTGGCTTTTACTTGTGGAGTTTAACAAGGTCACAATCTACTTACAGCAGCAGCTGGTAGGACATTTCTCTTTTTAACAGTTTCTGGTTTAATTATAATTGTTATCAGAGATAGCACTTTTTGTTGCGGGAGAATATTGGACTTGCACAACTCTATGAGAGTTATATCAAGCAAAGCCGTTTATTTTTCCAATAGTACATACTTATGCTCTCGCCAAAGCTCTTACTTCATAATTAGCGAATCAGTAATTAGACAGCTATCAACCTTTTCTCCTATCAGCATAAGACCGCTCTAAGATGCGCTGTGCAGTCCAATGAACTTTGTGTTCACGCGGTGGTAACTTCTCACAGTTTCAGTACTTTTGCACAGTTCAGTGTTGCAGCTGTCCGTTGTTTCTCCCTGCCACCTTAGCACAACTCAGCAGTTTCTTATCTTTCTTCCAAGGCCTGTTTCTCATCAAAGCCGTGCTGCTTCTCATCAAAGCTTTGCTGCTTCTCAGAGGCTGTGCAGGACTGACAGGCCAATGTCTCCCACAACTTTTCATTGTGGCAGCACATAACATACAATGAAAAAAAAAAAGAAAAACAAATACTGAAAAGGACCCACAGATGAGAATGAAGTGAGTAGGTTTATTAGAAGTTTAATAAAGTTTTTTGTAGTAGAAAATGTTGGGATTATTTTATGCATGCTGCATTCAAGAACCTCCAACCAACCCATGTTACTCTTCAAGCCAAAACCAAGACAACAATCCTCTCTGAAGACTTGATTCATTTGAAATAACAGTAGTGGAAGCAATTTCTCTATGTCCTGCTGACACTTAGTAGGAGGACCAAATACTGAAACTGTTGAAGAAGAGAACTTTATAAAAAAGCCTGCTCTACTTCATTACTTTTTCAATGAGAATTGGCATACTTTTTAATGCCAGATACTGCTACTGTCATCCATGCTGATGCTTCAAACTTAACTAAGCATGAATGCTGCCCCTTCCTGGTTCTGGCTGTCCTATGTAACCAAATCTTCTTGTTTCCTTTATCTTATTCAAAGCCCTCTTAAAATTCAAATATGCAAAATTTCTTGCCAGATGACAAAGGGCATTTGTCTACATAAGAAGGAAACACACAACATGTGTTTGAATTTACTGAACCATCATCTCCTATTGACTAACTTTCCAGAGATCCCGTGAATAAATCCCATAAACAGTAGCGGAAAATATCAGGTGTTTGTGTCAGCACAGAACCCTGACATCTTGGAAGTCACTGAGGTTTAATCCGTTCCTGCAAATGGACATAGCTACATTTGACCATATCAAACTCATCCATGAAACACTGTAGAGTATGAACATTTACCCATTTCCCTTACACTCTGCATCCCTGAGCATATAGCGAACAGCTAACACGTACTAGTTTAGAGGAAGAATACCACCAGAGCTTTTTAAAATATTTTTTTCTGTTTGTTTGTTTGTTGTTTGTTTGTTTTTTATAAGGAACAGCACTGCAGCGTTGATGTTTGGTGGAAGTTTAAGAACAACAAGTAATCACAGGTTGCAGCCCTAAAAATCTAAACTGCAAGAACTGGCCTGAGGCTGGAAATTGCTGCTACCACAGTTTCAGCTGAATGAGCTATCATTTGACCCTAAAGCACCTGTCCAGCCAAAACATATCAAAGAATGGATGACAACAGCTATTTCAGCGGTATTTGCAGAGACAAGAGCACATCAAGAGTCAATAGTGAAAGTAATAAAAAAGGCTAAACTTTCCATTACAAATAAAAACCAAGAAAACCTTTCTGATCCTGTTTGTACAAGAAATGTGTGTAATGCCAAGGCTTAGAAGTAGAGGGGGAAAAATAAACTCCACACATTATGACTGGTCAAAGTAAGAAAAGATGCCACCAGAACCCCCAGAAACAGACTTCAGGAAAATAAGCACATCTTTGTTTGTGTAAATACTTTTGCCACTGTATTTACAGTTTCTTTTAGTATGTTTTATCTCAAGTTACTACCCATCTTAAAAGCATAGTGGAAAAAAACTAGAAAAGCAACTACTAAAGAGCTCTTTCAAAAGCACATCTGAAATTATATAATAAGCATTACTCATTTGCCTCCTGCCTTTTATCATTAGTTAATGATGAGTTGTTGGAATTGAGTGCTCAGTGCAAAGCTTCATATGAAAACCTTTAAACTTAGTGTTGGCCAGACAATATGAAAATTTTAGAATTAAAAGTAGCATACAAATAGGTTTTGAGAGTTATGTTTTTGTATTTCAGGGGTCACAATTTTAAGTGTTTGTGAAGAGTGTTATTTTATTTAGTTTTATCTGAGCAATGTTTTAATTGTATTGGATACTGAGGAAACAAAAAGATGTCTCCACACTATGTTTTAAAGCAATGCTTAGATTGCTATATATTTTAGTGTATCACTCATTATAGTTCTGTTACTTGTCAGATCTAATATGTTACTGGATTCTATAATATTAATCAATTAATGAGGATGGGATGAAAGACGTCAAACAGAGCTAACTATATCCAAGCTTATCTACCTACTGCTGCTGCCACTGGAAGAGGAACCACAGTTGCATGGACTGGAAGAGAATGGTCCTCTGACATCAACTGAAGCATCACCTATGCTTCAGGTGCTACCTACCTTCTTTTTTTATACTTGTACTCATTGCAATTATTAACGACTATAACATATATCTGTACTGCAATCTGAAGGCAGGCTGGAGCAGGCATACAGCTGTAAGAGGGTAGGCAGGCAGGATTTGGGCTTGCCTTCGATTTTAGGAACACTCCCACATCTTAACTAGTGGGGGACACCAATAAGGACACTGACTGAGGACTGGGTGGGTGCACCACAATCTAGATGTACCCTAGTGCTGGGTACCAAATATGTAGAACACACTCAATTTAATTTGTTATCTTGTCTGTACTGCACTGAGCTGCTTTGACATAAATTGAAGGTCAGGACAACTACTCGTACTGTTGAACCAACTATTCCTAAACCCCTGAATATATTTTCCCAAAGTAGAATACTAGATCAAAGAATTTTGTATCTGCGTGTATGACTACCAAGTAATACAAACAAGAAAAGTGCCCAGCCCGATGCCTTTCCACTTTCTAAGCTATTTGTTTTTTGGGGAAAACACCACAAATAATAATCCCTAATTATAAAATATACACCTTGAGCATTTGACTACTGCTTAATTTGTTTCCATTAAACAGCAGTTTATCCCGTGACTAGTTTTCTTGCATGTGATCTGCAAATTTCTTTTTGCCTTGGGAAAATAGTTTCTTATAGTCAAATCTACAGTGTCTTTGGAAGAGGGAACACTGATGCAATGTGAATAAAAAGAAGAAAAATCTCTGATATGCAAGCAGCTGTGACCTTTAACACATTGCAAACTCCCAGGAAGTATTGCAATTAATAACTTTATCAAACTGTTGCATTAAAATCGCTACAAACTATTTACTCAATTTCATTAACAAAATAGAATTTGTGCCACGCAGAGGCAAAATACCTATGAGAAAAAGAGCATGCTGTGTCTGGTCCAAGGCCAATGAGCCATTTAACAACGAAGGGGAAAAATGTAGAAAGTAAGTGAAAAGTGCTGTGAGTGAGCCTAGAAATCTTTCTGATGGAAAGCGATCCCATTTCAAAAAGGCTGTGATGGAGAAACCATCATTAAGCAACACTGATGTGGCATCAGGACACATTAGGAGCTAGCAACCTGGAATTAGAATTCTGAGAAGGAACTTTAAACATAGAGTAGTACATCATGATCTTTTCTTTAAAATTTTTTACTCTGTTATTTACAGATTTATTGTCAATTTTTTCCTACAGCTACTTGTCAGTTAACTCTGGAAGAACATACACTGCTATGAAACACCATGGAGGTCAGTTCCACACATCTGATTACATCCTCACTTGATTCATAAGAATGTTGCTAGACATATACTGAAAGCTACCATGAATAATCCATTCATTTCTAAGACAGATGTCTGTTACAAAATGCTCTTGGACTCTGGAAACTACAAGAAGATAACTAAATTTTATGGTAATAGTGTGACTTCCAGAATAGCGGTTCTATACTTTAAATATTGGGCCTTAAGAAAAGGTAGATATTGTTCAGAGTAAGTCAGCAATCTGAAACACTGGCAATAATTTTATACATGGTGCTGCTAAGGGAAAGACTATGATGGAAACTCATAAATTCACAAGAATAAAAGGTTACTTGTAAAGTCTCATATGTGGAATAAAGAATGTATCTTTTCTGACTCTAGCTACAGAAACTCTGAAAGAACCTTAATAGGGAAGCAAACCAATATTATTACATTTGCTACAGGTTATCCAATATACTACACACTTTCCACTTGAATAAAGCAAAGTGGCTTCAAAGCCTGCTGCTAGGAAAATAACAATTACTACTTGCTCTGTTTGTTATACAAATACCTAAACCCACATCTTTAATTTAGTCACTGTACACTAACAAAGAGGAAGACACCCTGCCCTCAAGGGTGTAATAAGTATATAAGGCAAAGACGAGATAGGAGAAAGGAAAACATAGATCTTCCAAGCCATTAGGCAGCATACAGAAGCTGAGAAAGATTGGTGGCCGTATTTCCAAAAGCACTTATTTGCCAAAACAGAAACTACGGCGGAAGACTGTCTCCCTAGATATCTAGAGAGGTAAGGGTTCCTAAACGTCCATCTAATCCCCATCCCCATGCTGAAAACATGTAAAAGTGTATGAAAAACACCCTGAACATTCATTCTCTCTGAACGCAACTTTATGAGGGACAGATGCAAGAGCACTTGTTACTGAAAACAGACAATATACTTCTTAAAGAAGTGATCAAAGCCCTCACAAACTTTTGCCTGATAGTCAAAGATCTTATATGAGAAATTAAAATTGTACATTTTTTGTCTTCTAGACTGAAGATAGCATTGATATTAAGTTATTGAGGTAGCAAACTTTAAATGCTGATTTAATGTTTGAACAAGGGAAATGTTACAGAAATATGGTTAAATACTACCACTGCCTCCAATAAAACTGAGACATGAATAGCTCTTGCAGGGATCTTGTTCATTTATGAGAGCGAGAGGGAGAGAGACGGGTTACTAAGAAAACTTAAACCTTGCCTTGGATACTGGTAGGGCTTAGCTGCTCTAGATGAGGCAGCTCAGAACATGAACAGAAGTAGAAATCTACCCATCTTGTGACCTTTCCAGTAAAAAAGGTGTGCCCCTATCCAATTCTAGACATCTAAAAAATCACTAAATGCTATTTTATGGTCTTGCTTAAATCTTTCATAAACATTTAACTTGCTTAGATATCTCTCCTCTCTTAGTACCCAGGTATTTTTGAAAATGATACTCCATTTTATTTACCAAAGGTTACCTAAGAAGCCTTTGACTGAAAGAGAAATTAACCACATTTCACAAATCCTAATGCAGTGCCTTAAGCATAAAATTCTTTTTCTCTAATTACCAATTTCCTCCAAGGCAGTTTCTACCCCCACAGTATCTTACTGAGAAGTCATTCTGCTACTGAAACGTAAAATACTTGAAAGTGAACTAAGATGATCTCTTTTCCTGTCCTACAATGTTCTTTTAGATGTTCTTCTGAGCTCCTTTGAAGCCATTTATGTTCCTTCTTCATTCTTCAGTTCTTTTCCCAGATACGGCTTCTGCCTCCTTTGTCTCTTTGAAATCCCCACCTTCTTCTACAGAGAGAAGCAGGGTACTGAAATATCACCTCTTGAAGTTATTCAAGGACCTTTCTGACACTCATTACTCAAAATCTTGAGTCCTACAGAAATCTTCAGTGAAACTATGCAAAAGTGAGGAGAGTAACAGGGAGTACAGAGACTTCCAGATGATGTCAGAAGTGAGATTAAAAATACATCTTTCCATCATACAATGGGTTAAATGGAGTTTGGAAAGAACCAGTGAGTCAGGAAAGCTGGAGAATGCCAAGGGTCTAATTCCAGGTCTATGCATTTGAACTTAAGTTATTTAGGACTAGATTGTTAGGGTGGGAACTGGTGGTTCTTATGAAGCGTCCTATCACTCTCCCCACAAAACGTGGCCTTCCAAAATCGTCTGATTATACTTAAAGAATAATGGCGTGGGCTTATCACTTTCACAAGCTAGCTAAGCAGTTCACTTCCACATTACCCTACCAAGGAAACAGACTTTCATTTTGATTTGTTCTGAGTTGCTTAGAAGAAATGTTGCATTTAAAGTTTGCAGCATGTCTTTGTTCAGATCAGAACTGAAGAACTCTGCTCTCGATGTACTGTAAAAGTACACTGTAAATTCAACCATTATGCAAAGCCTAAGGTAACCTTTTTATTATGCACCACATTCACTAGTGTACCCTGGTGAGACAGGAGCACTCCCACAGTTCTGGAGAGAGACAGGTTCAACGATCTCCTTTAATCATCAACATCAGAATTGGTGACTCAGAGGTATATCCAGAGGAAGAAGCTCAGGGGGAATTTCTTTAAAAAGAGCAAGCAAAATAGAGTAAGCAAAGCACAAAACTAATTAAACTTGATGCAACAAAAAAACTAAAGCATTTTTGATGCAATTTATTAAGGAGAAAAAGCTGTGAAATTAACAGCAATCAAAAACTAATTAAAGTTGATGCTATAGGAGCAGCCAAAGAATGCCTGATAACATTTATTGAACCAAAGAAACATGGCTGTCAAGTTAAAAGAAATCAACCAAACTCTGTTTTTGAATAGTAAAGCAAAGATAATTATTCTCCGGGTGACACTTACAGAATAAGATTCAAGTCATTACCTCAAAAGACAAAAGGACTGACATGCTGTGTTAAACTGTCTGTGAAAAAAAGGGTCTTAATACAGAAACTTTATAAGTAATTCCCAGGTCTTGCATATAAACAACTATGACTCATCAATCAAAAACAATGTAATATTATTGTTATATCAGTTACTTCTATAAATTAATATTTGACATTTAGGAGAATACCTTGTCTAACAGGGTACTTACAAGCCAGAGACTCCTGGTGTTTTCATCCTAGCTTTGAAACTCATTGCCTCAGTGCCTTGGGCAAGTAATTAACATCTAGGAGTCCATTTGGTTTAGGATTAGGATGCAAAACTCAATTCCTGATGTCAAGCACCATTTAAAGTATGGCCAACTGCCAGAAATTCTTTTCTTATAGAAAGTCTCGATGGTTAAATAGTGAAGTGGGTCTGTCTGCAGTGAGCATAAGGTGCTTGTATTTCCCCTGTGTAGTTGTACATCTTTTATATCATGCTCTCAGATTTATAAAAATAGTTCAGACAAAAATAGATGTTCAGAAGGGATATAATGAAAATTAATATATAAGTAGTTTTTATCAAAAGATTCTATAGTATGTTAAGAGGTTCCTCTTTAACTAAAAATCCATCTTGTAGCTCCTGTAGGAAGGGTCACTGACAGGGTCCTAGTTAAGTGAATCTTATACAAAATACTCAACTTGCAACACCTTTATTCTGGAATCATGGTTTTAAACCAACTCGAGGAGTTCCTCCCAGTCTATCTCCAACATTATCATCATCCTACTAAATCACCATCACAAGGCTTCCATTCACGCACTGAACATATAAAAGTCTGTCTTATAAAACATGATACCATAGCCAAACATAGCACAGATCCCAAGCAAACTGTCAGATGTGTTTTGTTGTTTTAATCTCTCAAAGACAATCTCCTCAGCTGAGAGTAAAGTTTTCCATAATTCATTTTAATGCTTTTAAGTTCCACTTCCTGTTCTAATAAAAAACCCTACCTGTCTCTGGTATACAGTACGTCAAAAAATGACTGCTGAAGCCCATTATTCAGTTCCAAACAACTTCAATCTGGTATTACTAACATGCCTAAGGAAGATTCCATGTCACATTACTCCACCTTTTCACAAACCTGGCATTGTTTTTAAGCATAAAATAGTAAGTTAGTCTGTTTAACGGTGTTGATTTTCTTCTTTACTGCATTTTTACCCCCAAGGCATTTTTAGCAGTGGGAGAGATCCTCATTACTCACACAATCTTTCAGTTCTACCTCTTTTTTTATAAAAATGTTCACCCCTACATGGTTAAAATAGCCATTTTACTTGCAGAGACAGTCTTCATCATTAACATGGATATTTAATGGATCATTTTTTCCTAGTCTGTTCAGAAATTGCTTAAAATTTATGAGTAAATGTTTTCTTCCTCATTTGGTCTTCTTTATCATGAGTCAAGATTTTTACCTTGGGAATAAACACTGGCTTGCAGTGAGCACTTGCTTGTGTTCACTTCAACAGCAGATCAATAAAGCTCCAGTCAAGCTCCAGTAAAGAAAGCATTTTCATGTTTGTCTTGTAGAATTCTGCAGCCTGAAGTGGAACTTCATTACACCTAGAATCATGGGGCCAAATTAACTCCTTACAATAGCAAGTTAACGTGACTGAAGTGGGTAGAGTTGTATCTGTTACGGCAGGTCATGATTTGGCCTGTTACAGACAAAACCTGTCTATTAGGCAACTGTTCATATGTATTTATCCTTAGGAGAGAGCCTGGAGTTCAACCTATTATCATTTTATTTACTGAATTCACAGAAAGTTTCTAAAGTGCTAACTATTCATATTTTTTAGTTAGTTGTTCAGCAAAGAGCTACTGAAACCTGAACTCCCAAGAAGTTATAACCATCCTGTTTATATCACAGTAATTAACTTTTACAAAAAGTCTCAGCTTCCTTCTCCATCCCTCCCTGCTGGGTAAGAAACAAATGGGACTTACCCTCCCAGTCTGGAGGTCGCCATGAATTGACTAGCTGGCCCATTCTCCTGTCTCAGCTGCCTGGTCAGTCTCTGCCTCTTTGAGTGGAGAACAACAAAATTCTACCTGCCTTTCTCACAGTAGCAGAATAAATTTAGATCACATTTTTCCTACTCCTAATACCCACAAATTCATACATATTGGATACTCACGCTTTCTTTCAAACAGGTTGGAACTGACAACAGATTCAAATATTAATGAGGGAGCATTTGGAAGAAAAGAATGTGAGTTAACCGATGATGCAATCAAATATGCTATCATTCACTAGGAATACTGGCTAAAAATTATTTTTCTTCCAACATTTCAAATTAAATACACATACTCACAAAATTCCAGAACAAGTCTGAAAAAACCACACTGACAGTACACACGTTGCAGGAACATGACTTGAAAATACCTACTCATTTCAAACTGCCGCAGAAGGGAAAACCTTTGAAGAATCTCAGATCGTATTGTTGCCAGTACCACATAAATTACACCAATTCAATTTCTATTACCCGCTATTCCAGGCCTATTAAATCTTTAGTAATAGGTCTCCTTCAAGTCATGCCCGTATAGTGAGATGCAAGGCCCTTTTTATCATAAGTTAAACGGTGGTAATGGGGGGATGGTTGGGTGACATACTGCTCTCAGACAAGGAGAATAATTTCTACATTTTAAAATAAGAAATTAATCCTTATCACCTCTATTACATCTTGAAGGACGATTCTGATCTACTGTGCCTTGATCAGTCTGACATTAAAAAAAACTGTTTATTGTTGGTAGTTAGAAGAAGAAATAGGAACTTGCTACAAAATATGACTGCCTGAATATCTTTCTTCAAGAATGTTCCAAAGCACATAAAATGAATATGGACATTTTCATATCACAGCCATTTACTCTCTTCTTTTGATACTCTCTCCCATGTTTGAGAATATAAACATAGATGTAGGCTATTTGGCTGTTTTAGGAGAAAGGGGAAGATTCTGTCACAATCTGAAAGAGATAATCTGTATTAATAGAGGCATGATTTTTTTTAGCAAAATGGTTTTATTACTGACCAGTGTGAAAAACATCCTCTTGGGAAGCTGCAGTACACTGATAGATTGTATGCAGACCCCTTAACTTACTTCATTACAAATTGACATCATCATTGCCAGCAAATTTTGTTAAACACAGATGAATTGCACCTCTTAAATTCTTCAGCAGCAAGGCTGACATTTTTTGGACAGTAAATCCTCTCATTTCTGAAAAAGAAATGATATACACTTTAGGACACATCGATTTGGAGGATGAGTCCAAGCTCATCCAGGCTTAAAAATCTGGGAAATAGCACAAGCTGACCTGAGTTGCATTAGCTTCTCTGAATTCCTCTATAGGCTCTCAGAAGAAGTGGTTCAAACATAACATGATAGGAAAGCATTTATGACTGTCATTGGGAGCCTCAGCATTGTGTGTTGATGTGGCACTGCATCATCTTGTGGTGATGAACTCCGGCTCGAGTAGCAGAGACAGAACAGAAAGAAATATGTTTGGAATGAACTCTTCTTACATCACCTTAACTGGAATACAGTCAGACAGAGAATAATGTGAGTAATGAAGCAAGGAAAGCAAGGACGTAGTTTGCAAGACTGGGTAAAATACGTCTTTCTGCTTAGAACACTTTCATCTATAAATGGGTAAAAGTATGCAACTCCTTGGTAATGTCAATGATCAAACCAAGTTGGATTTTGAAAGTCTAACGTTACAGAAGTGAGCTATTTTACACAAAGCCACAACATATTTTATACTGTAGTTTTAACTTCCTCAGAAATTAGAAGAGTTCAGCAAAAGAGCAGGGAATCAAACCGCAGACACATCTTGATTTTTTACCCTCCTATTTTGGAGCACAGATGTAACTAAGGTCCTAATTTTTAACGAGCAAGGAAAGAAACAGCTAAGAGACTTGTAAAGTGTATCTTTCTTTCTCCCTATTGGTGCTGTTTTCTTTCTGAAAATAAGCGGAAAAAAAACCTTAAGATGCCCCAGTAAAGAAGCAGCAGCCATCTTTTCTTCTCCTGTTTCTACAAGGAAGGAATCATACCAGAAAATGACACAAAAGGTATCTGAAATGATCTAGCTATACTATTGTCAGACCTTTTCACAACACAAAGTAATGCTATTTAGCAGCATGTTACCCTGTACCACTACGCCTTCCCTATCTGCAGACAGGCATCCAGGTGTGCCCTAGTCCTCAGCGGATCTGTGATGGAGCAGGGAACTGAGCTCACAGCTCTCAAACCCAGCAGCTTGATCTCCCCTCTGCGAGAACAGGATGTTGCCAAGGTTCATGCCTCGCTCTTATTTCCCGAAGCATTGAAATTCAGAGTTTTAGGCTAACTCTTACATATATGAACCTGATTCTTAAAGTGAACCTTTCCACTACTCCAACATACTGCACTTGTCATGTGTATGTGAAGTAAGGCAATAAAACCAAACCCTATATTAAATCTAGTTTTCAATTTGAAGACAGTGAAGAAACAAAGAAATGAATGATGCTTTATCAGTAATGTGTGCAGATGGGCTGAGGTGTTCTAAACAAAACTAATAAAAACCCACATTGATGAAACTATATTATTCATTGAAAAATACACTAATTAATTCATGTAGTAATGCCTCATTTTCTAGTTTTTATTTTAAAAGAAAAATTAATTGTGGTGCTAGGATGGAAATGGAGTATTTTCATTCTAGAACAAGTTTCCATTTGGTACATATAAAGCTGAACTGAAACAAACATTTTATTTAAAACTTAAAAAAGGGTTTTTTGTTTATGCCAGGTGATTTCTCGCCCCCCATCAAGTTCGATACGTGATGTTGCATTTTGAAAAGAAGAATGTTAAAATGGTATTATTTCCTTCAAAATAGCAAGCTCATATCTCACTCCAGTTAAGTTCTGAAGTAGGATAGCTTTAAAAAAGAAATGAAGTTTTCCTCATTAATGCTGAACAGCTTCAGTAAAGAAGCTCTCAGATCATGAACACACAGCTATGCTTGAAAGACAAAGTCAAGATGTCTTGATGACTAAGGATGCCTGTTACAGAAGGTGAGGGTACAACAGTTTGATACTTTTTTTCACACATTTTCTGTTCTTCACTGTGAAAGATGTTCCCTTTTCACAGTCTTTTACAGATGTTAATTCAGGGTGAAAGATCAGGAATGTGGCATTCACCTGAAGCCTTGACACTTTGTTTATAACATAATTCATACTATGACTGTTGAGCAACAAATTTACCTGCAAAATGCATAGGGAGGATCCTTGTCAGCTACAAGGAACTGCAACCCATGAAGTTTCTCAAATGCTTTACTAAGAACTAGTGAATAGAGGCTGACACAGGCACTCTTAATGAGAACACCGCACGTTGCGCTCAGCCTCCTGACTCAGAGGAACAGCAGGTTATATGATTTTAAGGGTCCTATTTGCCTCAGCTCTAAGGTGATTCTTCCAGTTGAGTGCAAGAACAATTCCAGTATGAAACTGGACACTGCAACAATCAAAGAAGGAATAGGTCCTCTGTTCCATGGCTCCCCCCAGAGAACTGTTAACCCCACGTTAACAGATGCTCATCTGCAGGAAGACAGCCATACGAAATGCAAATAATTGACCAGGCAGCATCAAAGTGCTGTGCATTGAGAGAAAGAAAATGATAAGCAATTTTTTAAAATGTTAATAAGGGGAAACTGAAGCCTTCAACAGGTCTGAAAAAATACCCATTCACAATCCTGGCTTATCTGCACAGGGAGAAAATTCCATATGTGTGAGTCAGTTGCTAAGAAAGCTCTGACTAACGCAGATACAAGTCTGACTTTTTAAGTTGACATTTCTACTTTTCCAGTGGATCAGAACTGTCAGGAGAGTTCCCCAGGCAGACCAGAGGATTGCAGAGGAGAGTTATTCAGGAGCAGTCTAAGAGTTGTGGCATAAGTGCTTTGATAGAATTAGCAATGGGTGGTTTAAGAAACAGCCTCGGACTCTCTTCGCAGCACCAGCAATTACCACTCCCATAACAGAATCAGAACAAAGGAACAGAATCGGAAGGAAAACAGCTGCAAATTTTCCTATATGGGCAAGGAGCAAATTCTCTTTTGCTGCTGCTTTCACAATGCCTTTAGCTAACATCTGGCAGTGGGGCACGACAGACAACTGGAGACAGGAGCAGTTAAAGTGTTGCTACAAGACTTGCCAAGAGCTCAGCTGTCAGAGTCCTTACACTCTTTGTGCCTCTTTTGGGTTTCTCACAAGATGTGACTATGATAAATATTTATTCTTCAAAAATCAAAAATGATCAAAAATGTCTTTTATCAAGTACATCAGCAGAACATACTGTGCATCTGTAGAGTACCAAAATAGGGATTAAATAAAATTTTGCTAGGTAGTTGGAGAAAAAAATCTTTAAAGATGGCGTTTGGCATGGGTTAATCGCCTCTTTCATTAAAGAAAGGAATGCATACTGAGAACATCTTTCTGCCATCTGATTAAGCAATGAGCCAATACAATTGTAAATCTTCCAGAAATTCCCCATGGTTCATCTCAACAGAGGCAATTCTTTACTTCTCAGACCCTATCCCTCATTTTCAGATGATCATTGCATTAATTGTGTACAAAAACTTTCTATCATGCTGTTAAAAGAAATGGAATGTGACTGTGTTGTGATTCTCCTTAGCAACCTTTGACAATTAAAGAGATTGAATTATTCATACATATTTTTAAATATAATAACAATTTTTAAGTTTGCTCAGCACTCAATTGCTCAAACAGCAAGCAAACCCAAAACTGTTTGATTCTAGTATAAACAGTGCAACTGTTCATCTTCTAGTGGCTGATACAACTTATTCTATCTGTAATGGAGGTAAAAAGGATTTAAAGGTACTCTTCTATCCCCACAATCATATGCTATGAATTGCTTTGCAAGTCATTGGCATTTTTTCTTCCTTTGAATAAGGCAGATTTTAAGTCTTGTCTGCACTTATTTGTATTATTTACAAGTATTGTAAGTACTAGTTTTGTGTAATACTTACCCATATTATATATAGTTTCATGCATGTCCAATCAAGTTTGGCATATTCACTCAACAGGGTTCAATTCAAACAGGTTTTTTCTCTGTGCTAGTAAGCAGCACAACCATGGTATTAAAATAGAAATGATGGGATTTGCACTGAGACACATGATAATTTCATTCAAGATGGGAAAAATATAGATGACACCCACTTTATTTTTAGGCTGCAAAACTGACTAAAAAAAATCTGAAGAATATCAGAGGGGAAATATGCCCTTTATGAAGACAAATAAATGCACATGCTAAGATTGTACATTGTGATGCACATTTTATAAACCAAACTTTTGTTCACTGGCATAAACTGAACCACAACCAGATAACCTGTATGGGAAGAATGATCTAGTAAGATGGCATTGTATTTTTTCCTCTAAATGTTATTTTAGATAATGAGAAATTCTATTTAAGTTGTTTTTTCTTCCATTTAACATACATTTGAGCTGTCAGTGTAGTTGCACAGTATTATTGTCTTAGGCTGCTACTGGACAATAAAGCTACAGACAGAAATAAAATAGTAATACTTGTGACAGGCTACATTTAAAATGTTTGAACAGACTGATCAATGGGCCTTTGCTTCAAAAGCTAAGTTGAGGTTCAAGGAAGGAAAAGATGATGGTTGTTCCAACAGTTTGTCCATATCTCACTGAACTGGAAGGCATCTGGGACGCAGCCCCAGTCTTAATACAGCTTCCACATACAAAAAAATGCTTTTTGCTTCTCAGACTCCATGATAGAAATTCACATCTATCTTTTTCTTTCAAAAAATATTTCTGTTAGAGTCTATACACTTAACTTACACCTTGATTTTATTTTAAATTTCAGAAGCATTCTAAAAACTTATTATTTGACAATTAATATTTAAATAACAATAGTTATGTCAGTTACTGTAAATTAGCTGTTACAGGAAAGTTTTTTTTCTATTTTATTTTTTTTTTAACATCTGTTAATGCGCCTTGAACTCTGTGTGCTACTGGTTTGTTGGGGTTTTTTTCTTTTCCATTTACACAATTGCCTTCTGGGTTTTGTGTTTCCTCAAGCTCTTTTTACCCAGAGTACATACCTCTGAAAGTAATCTCATTCAGGTTGATTCAGTCCTCGTTTCTGTTCAATTTGAAGTTATTTTATTTGGCTCACAGCAGAACACCACACAGTCTCTCACTGAGTTATTGAGGATTTTCACCCCATATCAGCAGCTCATCAGCAATTACTTTTCTGCACACAGATCCTTAAAGATCCAGGACATGATGATTTGTTACACTTTCTGTGCTGAAACAATCATGAAGGGAAGCTCCTTAAAAAAGTTTCTACCAGAAAGAGAGTGGAGAGATGAGCACTTCTAATAATGGCAGATCCTTCACTTCCACCTCAAAAATTGAAAATAGTAATATTTTTAGGTCCAGGCACTATGAAAGTGTACATTTACAGCCTTTATTTAAATCTTTGGATATATTAAAATCCTCAGCTTGCCTGACCTTAATACTGCAATCCTCCTATAAACTAATCATCTAGCTTTTGGAATGGCTTCATAACATCTGATGTTAGATCTGGTAAAATTTGTCTTTAATTTGTTTCCCACTGCCAACGGAAATTTAAATAAAGTATTCTATTTTTGGTGATATAGGGGGATTTATATTCACATGACAAGGTGTGACTGTAATTTATGGGAGGTATTAAAAATTTCAGTTAGGTTTAGTATGCATCTTTTACAAATTTGTTTCAGTAGATATATTATACATATTTTTAATAATTTGTTTCATGGTTTGGTTTTTTTTCCAAGCAGCTCTCGATCCTAAACAAAATTAGGATTTCTCATTCTGTTCCTTTATATCACATGGTGCCAGTCAACAAGGGCTTAATTTTTTAGGGTGACTAAAAGAAAAATGGTATTCTGTTTTACTATAGTTTTTAATCGTTAGGAACTCCAGTCTTTTACCATTAAGTCTTCCTGTGGTATACAGAGAGGCTGAAAGTGAGCCTTTAGTAGCATCTTCTCCATTTTTAGGTTAAAGAAAAGCAAATCCATGCTACCAGTGAAAAAAGACCCAAGCTGTCTTCACCCTTGCTAAGTGTGAAAATAGGAGTGAAAGAAAGCATGCTGCAGAGTCATTCACACTCACTGTATGCCAGTTAGCTCTAACTCAGAGAGAATTTATCTCCCCTAGCCAATAAACTCTTAACCCCTGATAATACAACACTGTGGGGACTTGCCATCTTGGATCACAGGTAGCTTTAGGACTTCTCTATCATATTTGACTGAGCAATGTGGAAATGCTCACACAATCTGGCAAGCCTCCATCTTCTCAGAGAAGCTGCAATTTCAGAAGGCTGAAGTCCATGGGTACAACTATGTTATCAAACTGGCTTCTGGGTGGGTTTGGAATCCAGTTGTCTCAGGTCTAGTTAATCCAGACTGGGAATTCTGTATCATGCAGATAGAAGAGACCTTTCCTCTTCCTTTACTGTTTTCCTACACGGTAGTCACTGTCCTTCAGTCATATCCTTTGGAATTGTTTTCCATTCAGTTGGGTAATTCTCTAAAAATATGGTGTTGAAACACTTTTCTGGATTATATTTCTCCTTGACTTGCTCTGGTTTTATTCCTCCAGCATTTACTGACTGATAGTTAATCTCGACATTAACCCTTCTAAAAGCAGCTGGAACGGCAGCGACTGTACCACCTGCTGTTAGTCTAGGGCTGCTGTGATTATATTGCATTCAATTTCAGTTCCTGTTTCAGAGTCAGCTTTTGACTGATTGTTTCCTATATCACTAGCCAGTGTGTTGCAGAACCTTAGATTTTAAATGTAAACTACATCCATATTTATAAACCACACTAAAAAGGTTCTTCTTTTCAGATGACCTAATCTGCTTGGAGAAACATTGTAGAAGCTGGACAAATCTGTCAGCAACATCTTAGCTAGCTTAAGTGCTAGCTCAGATGTCTCTTCATGGCACTGTGCCATGCAGATATTGTCATGTTTTCAGGGGTTTCTTGTTTGCCCTTGTAAGAGTTTTGTCATCTAGATGCAAAGTCATGACTGTAATTGTGGTGTGGTTTTTTTCTTATTTCTATATGCAATATATCACATCATTCTGTCCTGAGAATATCTGAATGTTCTGTGATTGTCTTTCACTTTTAATTATAAATAATTTTTTAATGCTTTTATCCTAAAGCACTATTTCTTTATAACCTGTTATTCCATTTCTAAATATTTGCAATTCAACTTTTGCCACTGCTGCTGTTTTCTTTTTAGAAGCACAATTTTCACCAGCCCTGCAAATATCAGCTGTTCATTGCAAAGACATTTCTTTCTATTCTCTAAAGTTAAATTTTCTTGGATCTAACAATCACTTATACAACAAAACATTCAGGTTCTGGTCCACCTGGTAATTCTCTTATCCCTATGACTCTACTGTACTGAATATGCTGTGATATAACAATCAGCACTCTTGCTTGTCACCTAGTTTCTTCAAAAAAATAACCTTCACTTTCCCTAAGGAACACTGTTCACTGTGTCCCTGATTAAAAACAAAATGTCTTTTTCTGGCTACCTTCATGTTCCTTATGACGTACAATGTTGAGCTCTACTGCTCCTGGATCTACTGCCTATCATTGTGAACGTATTCTTCTACTTGCCCTTCTCTGCACTCAAATTGTTCCTTGCTATCATTTGCTCTGAGAGTTGTCTAAAAGAAAACAACAGGTTCAGAATTTAATGTAGTAAGTTCATTTTCTTCAAAAACCCCAGGAAGTTTTGCTCATCCACACAAACAACTAGTGTAGAGAGGCCAGGTATATGAAATTTCTCTTTCCACCTTTTTATCAAACCTCGCCTCCACCCCCTCCCAAAAGATTTCTCACTCCTTAGAAGATTCTTTGCCATTTAAAACAAAAATAGACACCAGCCTGAGTATCATGAAACTTCATAACAGAGTAATCTTAGCAGTGTCATCACAACTACTGCTTCATTTCATCATATTCCAATGTAACAGCTTCATTCTCCATTTAGCTTGAGTGCTGGCAAACTTCATTTCTACACGTACCCACGCTTCAGCACAATATAATGCAAACTCCTACACTTTCTAACCATCTCTACAATATGCTCATTTACTCCCTTAATACTGCTAAGAAATGAAAAAATAAATGCTCTAAGTGGGAGTAGTTCTACTAATTTATTGCAATGAAATAATATTCTAATGCATTGTAACACATTCTTAAAATGTAATTTTCATATTCATAAAGACAATAACTGTCAAGATATTTTAACAGACTCCTGTTGTCTTTTATCACATTATCTTTTTTAAGATACATGAACACAAGCATTCTGGCTTTCAAAAGTGGCAAGCTGCTTTGGAAACCTTGGCTTTTTAAGGATCAGGTGAGCCACTTCTTGATCTCAAACTCTCTAAGACAACTTAATTTTTTCCTCTGAGCTCTAAGGAACTACTATCCAAAATCATTTAAGCTCATTTCCTACCCACGGATCAGAGGTAAGGTGTACTGGGTCTGGTTCGGATGGAATTTTCTTCATAGCAGCCCATATGATGCTGTGTTTTGGATTCATGACCAAACCAGTGTGGATAACACACCAGTACATTGGCTATTGCTAAGCAGTGCTTGCACAGTGTCAAGGCTTTCTCCGTTTCTTGCTCTGCACTGCCATCAAGTAGGCTGGGGGTGGCCAAGAGTTTGGATTGGGGCAAAATTGGGACAGCTGACCCCAGCTGACCAAAGGGATATTTCATACTATATGGCACTGTGCTCAGCAATAAAACTTGGCAGTTGTTCTCCCCAAGTAGATATTGCTCGGAGACTGGCTGGGCATTGGTCTGCTGGTGGGAGGGGGTGAGTGATTGCTTTTTCATCGCTTTTTGATTTTGGGTTTTTTTCATTCTATTTCCTTCACTTATTAAACTGTCTGAACCTTTATCCATGAGTTTTTCTCAGTTTTGCCCTTCCAATTCCCTCCCCCACCCCACCGCAGGGGAGTGAGTGAGCATAAGAACCCATTAGTAAGAAACAAAATTGCAGCTAAAGACTTAGCCCAGGTTATCTATCCCTATATGTCATACCGTGGGCCTCAAGGAAAGATAAGAGCTGGCCAGACAGCTACTGATAGTCGTGTAGCATAATTGTGAAATCAGCAGATCTGACCGACATAAAAAATTAAACTTAACTACAGATCTCAGAAGAACTATTCTAAAAGATATTCATGGAAAGCTCTCTGTGAAAACAAGATTTCTATCTCCTACAATTTTTTCTTTAGATGCTAGAAACATCACAAATGTTATAAGGCATTTATAAGTTATTGCTATTCAGCTCAGGGAGAAAAAAAAAATAAAAATTCTGTCCGTCTGTATACCTTCCCCCCAACTTTTCCAGATGTAAAGTCATACTTCAATATTTCTCTGTATAGTTTTCTTGCATTTTTCCCATTGCTTTTCATGCTATGTCATAGGTTTACTACAAGGTATTATCTCATTGAAAGGGTCTATTAAACTGTAAGTAACAGTGAATCTCTAATTTATATGCATACACTAGGATGGAGTTAAGCTTGGTCATCATCTACTGTCTGATACCATCTCCACTCAATTATGTAATAGGAAACAGAGCGTGTGAAGGTGGAGACATAAGTCCATTCATCATTGCTACTCGATTTCACATTACTTAAATGCTAACGCTCTCAGTCCTCCCAACAATACAGCCTGTCTGCCTCCCTGTCTGCATAACTAATCTAACGCATGTATTTCCTACATTTCTTTCTGTTGCAAGCAGAAACATTATTTTCTTTGCTTCTCTGACTTTCATTTTGTACAAGCTTATTCCTTCTGTCTGAGGATTGTTTGTCTACATGTATACCTACATCTTAAATTCAGATGCTTACTAGAATTGTTAAATGTCCTACAAGAAGAAGTTTACCATTTCACCCCAATCAGAAATATTCTCAAATGATTTTTGTAACTCGCAAAGTGCCTCTGCTTGTTTGTGTAGATTAGAATCTGAGGATGAATCACCACAGAATGGTGTAAACTGGGTTTATACTTAAATTCAATATCTGGAGTCTGGCTTCCACAAAACAAGTCAAAGGGTAAATACAGCTAACAAGGAAGGAGTTGTATGTCTACAACATCAGCAAGACCCAAAAGTGCCAGCCTTTTGTATGGCAATTCTATCACCATTAAAGAGAACTGAAGTTTTCTGTACTAATGAATGCTCTTAAACTGACATACGTGACACTGTAATTAAAATCCCATACCTTGTGCAGTGCGAATTTCAGAGTTTTCCTCTAAATGTCTTTATACTGAGAAAGGAAAAGGTTAGGAGTTGTTTTCATGGAATTGATATTACAGCTAGGTATACCAAAAGGTATGATGTTTTGATTAGAGACACATCCTGTCTCTAAACTTACCTGCAAGTTCTCAAGAGGAAGAAAATGCAGAACTTATGGGCAGCTGCTATACCCAAACATGTTTCCACAAGCTCACCTGAGGCATCGTGTCTATCACGGAAGCTCTCAGGAGCTTTGCAAGTACAGTGCCCTCTCATAACCCTTGCCTAGCGCACGAGTATCTTTGAAAGCTTTCAAGATGATAGGGACTTACGTAAATGCCAAGTACTCTTACATGTAAAAAATTGAAAGTCATCTAAAGAAACACATTCTCCTGCTGAGGGATGAATAATCCTGAGGTTGGAATACACTTTCTAATTTTGTAGTATGACATGAAAGTGTTACTACTTGATGAAAGCACTAGGGACACGTACCCATCAACTAAAGTTGCCGGGGGAGGGGAATCTCAATCCATTCCACTCCTACCGGTTTGATGCCAGTGCCAGCAATAGATGCCCAGAGCCTGAAGAGGGATCACAGGTCAGCAGGAGAGCACCTGAAGAGCAGCACAAATGAATTCCAGCCACTCCAGTCAGTAAGTCAGCTTCATCGCCGGCCCAACTTAAATGTCTCTATGCAAACACACGTAGCATGGGGAATAAACAAGAGGAGTTGGAGAGGTGAGCATGCCTGCAGGGCTACGATCTTATCGGCATCATAGAGACGTAGTGGGATGGCTCCTATGACTGGAGTTTTGGAATGGAAGGATACAGACTCTTTAGAAAAGGCAGGTGGGGGAAACAAGGAGGGGTGTTTGCCCTCTATGTCAATAACCAGCTGGAGGGCATGAGGCTTTGCCTGGGGATGGATGAGGAGCTGACTGAGAGCCTGTGGCTTAGGACTGAAGGGAGGGCAGGGACAGGTAACATTACAGTGGTGGTCTGCTACAGGCCACCCAACCAGAAAGACTGAGCGGATGAGGCCCTCTATAGACAGAAGCAGCCTCACGTTCACAAGCCCTGGTCCTCATGAGGAACTTCAGCCACTCCGATATCTGTTGGAGGGACAACACAGCAGGGCACAAGCAAGCCAGGAGGTTCCTGGAATGTGTTGATGATAACTTCCTTCTCCAAGTGATAGAAGAACCAACAAGGAGAGGTGCTATGCTGGACCTTGTTCTCACCAACAAGGAGGGGTTGGTGGGGAGTGTGAAACTCAAGGGCAGCCTTGGCTGTAGTGTCCATGAAATGGTGGAGTTCAAGATCCTTAGGGCAGTGAGGAGGATGCACAGCAACCTCACTACCCTGGACTTCAGGAGAGCAGACTTTGGCCTTTTTAGGGATCTGCTTGGCAGAGTAGCATGAGATAAAGCCCTGGAGGGAAGAGGGGCCGAAGAAAACTGGCGAATATTCAAGGATCACCTTCTCCAAGCTCAGGAGTAATGCATCCCAACAAAGAAAGTCAGGCAAAAACACCAGGAGGTCTGCATGGATGAACAAGGAGCTCCTGGACAAACTCAAACACAAAAAGGAAGACTCAGAGGGTGGAAACAAGGACAGGTAGCCTGGGAGGAATACAGAGAAGTTGTCTGAACAGCCAGAGATCAGGTTAGGAAAGCCAAAGCCCTGATAGAACTAAATCTGACCCGGGATGTCAAGGGCAACAAGAAAAGCTTCTATAGGTAAGTCAGTGATAAAAGGAAGACTAGGGGAAATGTGTGCCCTGTCTGGAAGGAAAAGGGAGACCTGGTTATGGGGGACATGGAGAAGGCTGAGGTACTTTTTTGCTTCAGTCTTCACTAGCAAGTGCTTCAGCCACACCTCCCAAGTCGCAGAAGGCAAAGGCAGGGACTGGGAGAATGAAGAACCACCCACTGTAGATCAAGTTCAGGACCATTTAAGGAACCTGAAGGGGCACAAGTCCATGGGACCCAATGAGATGCATCCGTGGGTCCTGAGGGAACTGGCAGAAGAAGTGGCTAAGCCATTATCCATCATATTTGAGAAGTCATGGCAGTCTGGTGAAGTCCCCACTGACTGGAAAAGGGAAAACATGACTCCTATTGTTAAAAAAAGGAAAAAAGGAAGACCCAGGGAACTAAAGGCTTGTCAGTTTCACCTCTGTGCTTGGCAAGATCACGAAGTGGATCCTCCTGGAAACTATGCTAGGGCACATGGAAATAAGGAGGTGATTGGTGACAGCCAACATGGGTTCACTGAGAGCAAATCATGCCTGTATAAATTTGGTGGCCTTCTACGATGAGGTTACAGCATTGGTAGATAACGGAAGAGCAACTTAAACCATCTACCTGGATTTGTGCAAAGCATTTGACACTGTCTTGTATGACATCCTTGTCTCTAAATGGGAGAGACATGAATTTAACGGATCCTTGGTGGATAAGGAATTTGCTGGATGGTGGCACTCGAAAAGTTGCGGTCAATCATTTGATGTCCAAGTGGATAGAAGTGACGAGTGGTGTTCCTCAGGGGTTAGTATGAGGCTGTTGCTCTTTAACATCTTTGTTGGAGACATGGACAGTGGGACTGAGTGCATCCTCAGCAAGTTTTCCAACGCCACCAAGCTGTGTGGTGCGGTTGACACGCTGGAGGGAAGGGATGTCATCCAGAGGGACCTGGACAGGCTGGAGAGGTGGGACTGTGCAAACCTCATGAAGTTCAAGAAGGCCAAGTGCAAGGTCCTGCACATGGGTCAGGGCAATCCCAAGCACAAATACGGGCTGGGCGATGAGTGGATTGAGAGCAGCCCTGAGGAGAAGGACTTGGGGGTGTTGGTTGACAAGAAGGTCAACATGACTCAGAAGTATGTGTTTGCAGTTTAAAAAGCCAACCGTATTCTGGGCTGCATCAGAAGTGTGACCAGCAGGTTGAGAAAGGTGATTCTCTTCCTCTACTCCACTCTCATGAGAACCCACCTGGAGTACTGTGTCCAGCTCTGGGGCCCCCAACATCAGAAGGACATGGACCTGTTGGAGCAAGTCCAGAGGAGGGCTATGAGGATGATCGGGGGCTGGAGCACCTCCCTTATGAGGACAGGCTGAGAGAATTGGGATTGTTCAGCCTGGAGAAGAGAAGGCTCTGGAGAGACCTTATAGCAGCCTTCCAGTACCTAAAGGGGCTACAGGAAAGGTGGGGAGGGACTTTTTACAAGGGCATGTAGTGATAGGACAAGGGCTAATGGCTTTAAACTGAAAGAGGGTAGATTTAGATTAGCTACAAGGATGAAATTCTTCACTGTGAGGGTGGTGAAACACTGGAACAGGTTTCCCAGAGGGGTTGTGGATGTCCCCTCCCTGGAAGTCTTCAAGGCCAGGCTGAATAGGGCTTTGAGCAACCTGATCTAGTGGAAGGTGTCCCTGCCAATGGCAGGGCGGATGGAACGAAATGGTCTTTAAGGTCCCTTCCAACCCAAACTATTCTTTGATTCTATGATTAGCATCAGGCATATGTCTCATCAAAATCTGGCACATCAGTTTTTGGCAAACTTATAATGATCAATGTCAGCACAGAACTTGTTTTACTATCAACAGACCTGTAAACTTCCCTGTTAAGGTCAAGAGCAGGTATTTTACATTTGAACTTGTCTGACTAAGAAAAACTGTTAGGTATGTATACACCATGTTCTGTTTCTCTTCCTTTTTATAGTCTGATTGCACATTATTATATTGATGAGATTAAACACCTTTGACATCAACAGCCATTGTTCAGTTGTACATGTCTCCTTTACAAGTCAATATCCTGTTCCATATGTATCTATATTCACTACCAAAAGGGAATATGAGAAGACAGCTGCTATAGCAAGCTGAATGAAGGTTCTTTTCAGTCTTCTCTTTATCAATCATCTCTGTGTTTCCATGCTACACCCTTTTTGTTATACATCTGCATTCATATTTATGTCTCTCTGTGTTTATTGCCCACTCAAAATCCTTAAGAAGTACCACCAGTGAAGATAAAATAAAATAACCTATATTAATTTAAAATCATATCTGCCAGTTCTACATTGTTGCACATTGTGCTTCTTCCAAAAGCAGCTATATAATTATAGGTACTTGGGTGCATAAAGTGATACAGAGGTTTCTATGGCAATTATTCATTTTAATTGAAAATTGTGTAGGGAAAAACTCGTTTCATGTGCAGCATGCAATTTGCATTTGTTTCCAAAGAATCTGAACTTGCTCAGGGTGAGCTGTGAATTCATATTTTCCAGGAAGACACAATCTTTAAAATTCTGTCTGGGGGGTGGGAAACTGAGGGGGGTCTTGCTAAGGTTATTAACCCTATTAAAATTTAAGACCATTTATCCATTTATACAACTAGACTATCTATTTTTTACTGCCAGGTAAAGAGTTTATGCTTAAAATGAAAGAAGAAGAGTTAAAAATCAAATTAATACACAATGTCCTTGAAGCTACAAGGTAGAGGAACCAGAAAAAAAGAAGTACCAGAAAGGACAACAGAGAGACAGCATGCTGAAAGAGGCAGGTCATCAATGAGACCAAATCCACAAGATCAAACATTTGTATTTTCACGTATTTTAGCTACTGTACGTTAAAATAATAATGAAGACAAAGTTAGTTCCAGCTTTACTATATTTTAGAGTGTCAAAATAAGAGCTGGAGGGAAGCAACTGTTTTACCTTGCTTATCTAATAAAATAAAGCTATAACTTATTTTTTCCTACAGGAAAATAGAATTTCTTTCCTCCACCAAATCCCGTCACCCCAATGAGTTGAACCCATTTTAGCCCTAAATTTACGGCAAAGACCAAATCAACTACTTCAAGTGATGAGGACCTAGAAACAACCTCTGAACTGTGGTTTCATATTCACAAAATTTATAGCATTGCCTTTTCTGAAACAAAACTCTACTCATTTTCTATCTATATCATCATAAGACTGTATAGGCTAGGTGCCAAAAATGTCTCAAGTTAAAAATAGTCCTTATCTCTTTCATAAATATTAAATAAATATTAAATTGTTGGGAGGGTGCAGGAGGTGCATGCCACAAAATCCTCCTAACTGAGCAAAACCTGTACTTAAAAACATATGGCCATGGCAGTATGTGGGGAGAACCAGAAGAATAATTTTAACAATGTAGCTTCGGTATTAGTATATTTGGCTCATTGCATTTCCATACTCATTTAGAATATCTAAAACAGAAAAAGGAAGAATATGACTCCTAAATTCAATGTCAATGATTGCACTACAGTTCAGAAGAAAGCAAAATGACATGAACATGCTTTTCATAATATATGTCATCTGTTTTGAATAAAATGGTGACTAATAATAAACCCCTTGTCGAAAAGCATGGGGACTGGGAAGCAGATATTCCCTCCATGTGACCAAGTTACTCTTTTTTCTTGGCCCATGGCAAGTTCTATTTTGTTCAGAAAATGTTTTTGCAAGACAGGGGAACCAACTTGCTTGAGAAAGAAGTGTGAACATGAAAAGGGTCCCACCAAGGACGATCTAGCGGCAGAGGGCTTTTCACTGCATGGATAATTTGCTCTATTTTTGGCACCTGTTCTGCCATATGCTGACAGCTGTCATCTCCCTCACCTTCTGCTGCAGTTTGGACCCTCTTTTGATACTTACCTGCCTCCCTTTGTTTTACTACCTGACTCTCTCATAATTATTAAAACATAGAGCGATCACCAGAAAGGTTTCCAGACATAAAAGAAATATACGTCATTCCAATGTGTGTCATTCTTATGAGTACATATATAGAAAATAACTTACCTAAGGGAAGTAAAGTTAAAGGCATGTAAATTTTATTTAGTTCTGAACATGGTAACATTCACAGTTACTCAGCTCTGATGATCCATAAACACTACTGGTGGTGCTCCTCTTCTAAGGTTCTGTTTCTTACACAGAACTTAACCCTACACCATTGTGTACCCTACACCTACTCATCAGTTTTCATGAATTTTCAGGGTTTGAGAAACATAGCTATTAAACAGCAGTTTTCATGGTGTTGAAGGGAGAGTAAGATCTGAAGGTTGGTTTTGGCTGACATTAAGAGACAGGTTTGAAAAGACTCTGGCTGAGGCACTGTTCTCAATAAATTAAATGTAATGACTGGATCTAGTAGGAAGCTGCTTTTTATAGCCAAATTGTATGCCTGGCTGGGAGAAGTGGGAAAGTAAAAAAAAAAAAAAAAAGAGGAAGCCTTTACAGTTGCGCTTGCCATCGTTTACTGAGAAAACCGTCAAGATATCAGAGCCATAAATATCCGTCTCCATTTTGGCTCAATAACGCAAGCATCAAAAGCGTGTAAAGGAAAACTCTTTCTTGCTTTTAAGAATACATATACACGCAGAAAAAACTGCCAATAAAAGCTGTAACTTCATTTTCAGAAATGACAGAATGTTTTTTATGTAGGACTTGGATGCACTGCTCACTCCCCTCAGTATACTCAAATCTGGAAATGTCACACAGAATACAAAGCTTCGGCCATGTAAGAAAGACTAAATTACTCTGATTGTAGAAGCTAAAGCTTTTCTTGACCACATAAAGACAATTCCTGTCTAACAGATGCACAGTAATCCCTCTGTAAAATGAATCATCAAGTATTCCTTAAAGTCTTGGGACAAGCTAAAAGTTCAATAAAGAGTGCAGTCCTTTAAATTTACACACTTCAGCTCCTCACACTTCCTGTGGGGAATATAAATTGCTTCGAAGTACTTACTATGCTGCATACAATTCAAATTCTATTGCTTCAATTCATTATATTAAAAAGTAATACAAACTTCAATTATTCGTTGTAAAAGTACAGATTTAGTTAAAGTATACAGAAAATTCAATTCACACCAAAATGGTTACAAAGTTCAAATTAATCTATTTGTAGTCCTCCCACGTCCTTCTCGGCACCCTTTAAAATGTCACTTATTTTATAAAAGATATAGATTTTGTGAGTATTGATGTGCTCTATCTACAGAAAAGTTCTCTCTGCTTTTAGTTTTGCAGACATTATTTACCCATCCCAAATCACTAACAATTACAGCTAAAATAAAGGGTCCATATGAGTAAAGGTTACAGGACTAGACTTACAGCTCAAAAGTTTGCACCTTATAAACCTCTCGTCTTCAATCCTACATTCAAAAGGTACTTATGATTTCAAAGAAATTGCAAATCAAATGATTACACGCTACAGGAAATTAGATAAAAGAGAAAGGAACCACTTCAACACCATCAAGAGATTCTATTCAGCTATTATATTAATAGCAAAAAAAACATATTTTGATTGCAGCTTCTGCAGGTATAAAATGACAGGTTTTAGACTCTACTTTTATTGAAGTGCACAGATCCACAAAGCATTTTCAGTCCTACAAGGTGTTTCAAAGTCTTGTAATCATTCAGCAAAGCATTTGGACAGCACTTCTTTAATTTTAAGCAGAGGAATAACTGCACTTGTTAAAATATGTTCTAGAGTACGTAGCACCTTTCAAAATAAATTCAAGCAGTAGAATTAGGTATAAAATACTGCTGAACTTCTGTACCACTGAAATCAACACCAAAGCTTTTGCATTTTTGAAGCCAAGCGGTGAATTTATTCCTCATAACTTTAGTTTTAATTTCTTTATGGAATCTAATGTAATCTTTATGTTAACATTCTATTATGTAAAATGTAATACTTCTTAATTTCAGATTAAGATAAACATCTGAGAAATATATGCTACTGCCATGATAACGCCCTTCTTGTTGTTAGGAATGGATATATTCCATCTTTTTCCCCTCTAATTTAACTAAAATTAAAAAATCTGTGCACAGTATAATTGGAAAAATCAGGGCACTAAACTGGAGCATTTTTATTAGCTATTAAGAACACCTACTACAGTAACTGCCTATTGCACTAACAACCAAACTGCAGTACACTTGAAACAAATAGTGGGATTATATACTTATAAATATAAAAAAATATATAAAATATATATTTGCATACACACAGACACACTAATAAAAGCAAGTCACAAGGTTTATGGACTGCTTCTTCCATTGCTAGCCTCTCATCACCCATAAATGCTCTTCCAAGTTATTTTGCAACTATGTTTTCCAAATTAGCTTGCAATAAGAATTTCAAATATTATTTTCCTTTAATAATAAAATACAATTTTATACACAAGAGACTACTACAGTGAACTCCCCTCCAAAAAAGATTATAAAATAATTATATCTGAAAGCACATATTCCTAGCAAATATTTTCACATTAAAATATTAAAGGGAAATGGCTTTAAACATTTCTTTCTTAGAAAAAATGATGCAGAACCATAAGTTTAGGAAACGATTTACCTTTCTTGTCATCGAAGTACAGTGTCTGTTGAGCTGGATTTGACCACTGGAGGGAGGTGTTATCATTTTGATCGACCCTGCAGGTCAAATTTGCTGTTCCCCCTTCAACAACCGTGACGTTCTGTGTAAGTGGAAACTGCCCTTGGCTGCCTGAGGAGGGAGGGGAGGGATGGAGAAGGGAAGTGGGTAAGAGAAAAAAAGAAAGGATTTAAGTTGTAGAACTGAATTTATTGCAGCAGCTTCCCACATGACAGAGCCTGTATTCAGTGTGATCTATTCTGACCAAAGAAAGGTAGTACAATAAATTGAAAAAAAATGTATTTGCAATATATTCTCTGTATCTGAGAAACGGATAGATTAATTAAGAAATAACGATTTTTTTTTTCCTCTGTCTTTTTTTCCCCCCTGTAAGTCATACTAATTAGTTCCAAAGAAGTACTCTGCAATTTTATCTCCTCAGACATACCCATACATCCAGGATATGCCTCTGCATAGGGCTCACATGCTACATACCTACATGGATGTCTCAGTACAGATGATATAGTTGAATGGCTGTTGAAAACATCACTGAAAGCGTAACATAAAAATCCACACAGTATTTTTAAAATAGAGGGACAGGGCAGTCTTGATTCTCTGTTTCTTTTTATGCTTTTTAAAGAACTCTCAGGACAATGTTTTTCCTGTCAGATTTGGAAAGTTGGAGACCAAAGGTAGTGTGAATCTAATAATTGATGCATCCTCTGTTGAGGGAATATAACCTGATCTCATATGAAAATGGAAGTGATGATGTAGTAGGTCTCTTTCACATCTCTGATTTTATCCCAGAGCATTATGAATCACATTAAGTGCTTGCTGAAAAGTCACTGGGAAGATTTCCAAATACCTCTACACAATACAGGAGCAGTATCACACAGGTTCTTGAATCACAAGCATTTTCAATAGCATAGTTAGACTAAAGTGTTTATGTATTGTGAGAATAGCACAGCCCTTGTCAAACCACACAACACATTCTAACAAACAGTATCGCAAGAAGGGAACACAGTAAAAACATGGAAGTAATTTTTAACATGGGTGGGGAAAGAAAAGTTCTTCAATAATAAGCAAGACACATCAACATCTGGGAGATATATTAATTTACTCAAGTACACAATACAAAAGAAAGACAATGCAACAGTCTAAATCAAATATATGCTTCTTTCTTCCCCTCTTTTCACACAGGTTCGGTTAAAACAAGAAGTGTTCAAGGGCAGGTAGAGCAGTTAGCATAAGAAATAAAATGCTGAGATTGACGTTCAAGTGGGATGTGTCAGAAGTGAAAATCTCTACAGTCCTGCAGGAGTGAACAAGCTCATAGACATGTCATCAAGGAAATTATATATACAATATCCACTAATTATACCAATAAGGAATCACAAATCCAGCATAAAACCTTCACAGAAACATCTGCTCTCGTCAGTTGTTTCCACCTAAGTTAAACTGAGGAATGTCTTCTGTATGGAAGACATGATAATATAGACGTCTATTGTCTATTATACAGGTTTTCAGATGACCAGAGTAAGGAATTATTAAATAAAGGATTAACACCTGAACTTCTATTTGACCTGCTGATATTGCCAAAAATGTAATTCTAGGCAGGTTTTGACAGCTGTCCATTTCCCTATGTAAAATAATTTTGATGGCCTTAGGCCTGCTACATAAGCATCTACATCACTGAAACAATTAGCATTTAGGTAGTCTAATACTCTCCACTGTCTTGGCTTAAATAAATAAATAAATAAATAAAGGATTTCCATCAAAATGCAAATCTGAACAACTGGTATAATTTTTCTAGAAATATCAACTTCCTGCAGATGTCTAAAGATCAAAATTTACTATGTACTGATATTTACTATAAGAGGGTATTTACTATCAACAGGATAACAGATACAGTAAATAAAAAATAAGGAATATTGAAAACACCATGGCTAATTTAAATGGTGCAAACAATAAATGCCAAAATTCTCATGACATCCTCTGTATCTGACACTTCATTAATCAAACCCTGCTTCTTGAAAACCACATGCTGAGAAATACTTGATGAGTGAAAAATCATAAACAAGGATGGGAAAAAAAAAAGAAAACAGAAAAGATTTGTCATTTCCTTCCATTTCTCCTCTTTCAATTCCAATGTGTCAAGGAACCTCAAGATATTGCATAAATTGCTTATCGCTTAAATTAGAATTTTAAAAGTCCAGAAAAATGCACACAGCCTGTTATTACTTCCACTAAATTACAGGCATCTTACCAAAGAAATAACCTTCTAAAGTATGAGCTGTGGATAAGAGGCTATGTGGACTAAAATATTTTTTTGCATACAAGAAGCATTAAACAGAATTCAGTGCCAGAGATTAGCACAGTGAAATCTTTCATTTACATTAAAGATGAGGAATGGAAGATAGTGTAATAAAGAACTTCTTCAATGATTTAGGACCCTATTAACACAATTTGGGAGATCTCCCCAGAACTACCCTGTATCGCTTTTCTGATATTACAGTTCTTATCATGAAGGTGTCAGTGTATATGTATTTGCTAATGATTGTCAAGTCACAGACTTGTTTGTCCAGAAGACTGGTTAGTAGGTAATTTTTTCTGATCAATCATTTAAATGGAAACCATAAGAGGTCAGAAGAACTTTCTTTGCTCTGGCCACTCTACTGTGTGCTGATGTTTTGACAAGAATTAATCTGGCATATAAAAGTGAAACCAAAGTATTCATCCTATCCCTTACCAATATAGAAGCTTTGTGGATCTGGAGAAGATGCACATAGCTTCATAGAAAGCTTGTAGTGGAGAAAGAGGCACAGAGAAAACAAGCCATTTAATTTGGAAACTAGCCCAAGTGGAAAGAAGGGAGCCTGTGTGGAACAGAGAAAAATAGAAAAAGCAAGGCCAAAAGAATGGATACTGCACACCTCTTAGTAAAGACCAAAATTATTAGTAAGTGATGGGAAAACTAGGACAGAGAAACGTTTATGAGATTTACTTTAGTGCTTGTATCAGCATCTACCTTGAATTATTGAAGTAGGAACTTTGGGGCTGAAAGGACTGGAGAAGATTGTAAAAGCCTGTACCAGATAGATGAACATTATAGAAAGCATCAACATTGTGCCATTTAACACAGCATTGGAAGTGTCAAAGAAGCGGCTTTATGCCACTAAAGATTAGATCTGGTTCCTGGAGGGACTGACAGTACTCTGTGGGGAAGGCCTCATTTCGGCTAAGTAGGTAGGTAGCACGTGCCCAGAACACATGACAGAGAAGCTGGTAGCCCATGGAAACGCTCAGTGGCATGAGGAACCCAGGCTACCACTGATGCAGACAAGCTGTTCTCAGCCATGTCAGCTACCACCGTTGGGCTGCGGGGGCAGCAGGCTCCTGCTGCAGTGCAGTGACCCAAGGCTGGAGGCCGCTGCCTGGAATCACATCATCCCTCCCCAAGGGACTTCCTTTGGAAAAACCCTTATGCCTGGGATAACTTATTACCGCTGCAAAAAAACATTCATACTCCCAGCATTGAGTACGCTGGTTCTGATCCATGGAAGTAGTCCCATTAAATCAAGAATGTTTGGTGATGAGCCTTCAATAAGAAGGCAAGCCTAAAGGCCCTGCCAGACTGAGGCCAGTATGTTAAAAGAAATACAGTTTTCATCATCATTTCAACAACTGGATGTTACCAATGTGGTTCTCTAGTATGAACGGTTCTTAATATAGTTACTAAACTCCCATTTCTTAATTTCTTCCTTAACTCTGTGAAGCAGAGATTGAACAAGACAATGTCCTCTAACAAAAGCATTCCACCTTAAGAAGTGTAGCAATGGAAAACTTAGCGACACCTTCGGTAACTTATTTCAGAGAGCAACGGTCATCATTGTTTAAACAAGAAAACAGAATTTTACTCCTGGTCTGAATTTGTCTCACTGCAGCACCTAGCATCCACTGGCTCTTGTTACATCTTTTTCCTTGCTCTGAAGAGCCCTCTATTATCAAATTTCTCTTTCTTTTGCAGGCACTTAGAGACTGTGATCATGTCACCCATTAACCTTCTCTTTGATAATCTAAATAAATTGAGCTCCTAAATCTTCCTGTAAAAATCATATTTTTCTAATCCTTAAATTACTCTGTGGCTCTTCTCTGTGCCCTCTTCAATTTGTCATCTTTTTTCTCAAGTGTGGAGCCCAGACCTGGAAACTCCACTGTAGCAGTCACAGAAGGAAAACCTACAGAGGTGATGCCACTTCTCTACCAGCACTTCATATTCTTGTTTGCACACCTAAACGAGTCCCACTGGCCTCAGGGTCAGATGGGGACCCAAGTTTGATGGACGGTCTACCATGATGCTGGTGTTTTTTCTCAGACACCACTCCAAAGACAAACCCCCATTCTAGTTCTCTGCCTGTAGCTCTTAGATGTACATCCCTATGTTTCACTGCACTGAGATGTATCTTTCTCTGAGCCCAGTGACCTGTGCTCTTTATTATTTCATATATCCACAGTCTTTGTGGCATCTGCAAATACTGCTGGCAACAAATTGTGTTTCCCAGGGTGTTTCTAAAAACCAACTCTGAAAACCATCTAAATAGTACAGTACCAATTGCATTTCCCTATGCAGACAAATGCACAGAAATATGACTGTTCAATGGTGAGTTCTTATTTATCATTACAATTTCACCTTATTTTTTCAAACAGGTCTGATCTGCTTAATGCTTGTAAGGTTGGTTTTGAATCAGTTTTGGTTATTATTCAAGCTGTCATGCTATTTCAAGTCAAAGGCCTTACAGGAGTTAAAAAGATTTTAAAGATTATAGTTACCTTTTCCAGACATAACTGTAATTTAAGAAGTCATGAAAATATTAAATTTGTAACATATTCATTTATAAATATATTCAAAAAGCATACTGGAAAGAAATTAATTCCTAATAAAGCTTTGTTTTGAAACAGAGCATGATAGAAGTTTCTTTTAAGGCATAAAATTAAGATAGAAACGAATATCCGTATCTCCTTTAATGGTGGTGATGGCAGTCAGACATAATCCTATGAAACTAAGGGAAATCTCAGATTTCAAAATTTTGCAAATATTTGAAAAACATTCCTAAATCTATCACTGACTTCTCACATGACCTCAAGCAATCTATTTAATCTATGCTTTGCTAACCAATCTACACAAAAGAAATAATGATGCTTATTCAACTTGTAAAAAGATTTGGATTAAAAAGTATACAGATTTTTTTTTTTCACTTTTTATATATGTGTTTCCACTTCTTTCTCAGCTGATTTCAGCCCATACTGCTGCTGATATGGACAGAGAAATGCACTTATAGGGAACAGGGACTTGAAACTGTGATAAAATAAATGCTTTCATTGCATATATTGTTCAAATCACATGTATCCTCTGGTTTGTGCATATATAATGCTAAACAACACTTCTATACTCATCCTTATTCTACAAATGATTTGAGATCATTTCTATTCTCCCCATCTAAACATAGCTCCCTTCTAATCAAGTTAATTTAAAAAAATATATAAATGTCTTTGTGGAATTTTTTTGATATTGGATGTGCAAATTTTGGACACCATCAAGAAATATAATCAAAAAGCGGATTTCCAAGAATTTTAAGACAACTTCCAGATTTTAGGAATGAATCCAAGTTTACCTAAATCTCTTTAATTTCTGAATTGGACTCACCAATGTCACAAATACAAAAATTCTTGCATTGTACTTAATTTTGCTTGTTTAAACCCAAAAATGATGATGGCAGTAACAAAATTGCACTCATAGCAATAGCAAACAATACTGAACAAAATTGTTCTTTACTACAGTAAATTTCCTACATGGTCAGTATTCATGAGCAGAAAGGAATAACGAATGTAGCATATGACTTAATTAATTTACATTAAATTTTAACATCCAGTGGAAAATCTCTAAGCACTTCCTGCACTGCTCATCAGTGCATTAAGCACTTCCCAGATACATCACTCTGCATTGTGCTAGCTGAACAAACCAAGAAGCTTTTATTTGACTCTCACTGGATGGCCCCTCCATTCCCAGAACAATTTGGCAGCCCTTCTCTTCCTTAAACACGAGCAGCCAGGACACTATACACCACTCCAGAAACTTTAGCAGTACATTATACAGCAGCACTAGTAATTCCTTATTTCAAGTTGCAGGTATGGGAAAGATGCCCAGATTTGGTACTTGTACTAAGGGCAGATACTGATACTTGCTTTAGGAGATGCACCAGGAGAAAAACTATCACATGGGTTTACATGATGATGGTGGGACACTGGGCTTGCAAAGGCAAGAGCGCTCTTGAACGTATGCATCCACATGCACTTTAGACTTTTGCTGCCTGTTGGCTTTTAGAGAATGCAGAAAAAAACAGCTGGCTGATCAGTGCCAGGAATATAGGAATTATTCCTATTTAGCTGAAAAAACAGAACGTGGGAGTGTAAGCTGGGGGTGGGGAGTAGGTAGGAAGGTAAAATGGGACAGGGGAGGGGGGTGAAAGTTGCATCTTTCACATGAGTTTAATTTGGATCAAAGAGAAATCACTCCCTCACAGCTACTTAGTAAGTATTGAAGGGACATTTTATAAACTTCTAGAAAATGCAGAACATGTAAATAATATGTACTTTTCTGAACACAGCTTTTTAGGTAAGTTCAATGCAATTTCCTTCCTACTTTACTATTAACTGAGGTGACTGACAGGTATGGTTAAGATCACGAATGAGATTCAGATGATCACCTTTCTACAGACAGGACTACCCATCCAGCTTGCTTCCCTTCTTCGCAAGAAATGGATGGCAGTGGTACTTCTACCCTCCGCTGGCAGGTCAGGTCAATCAGACACATACACATCCACTACAGGATATACAATTACATTCTGTTCCACCACCAAACTTTGAGGAAAGCCAAACAATTTTACTGTCTGTCTGGAATACACTAATAAAAAAAGAATGGGGAAAAAAAAGTACTGATGGCCCACATTACAATTCTCTTGTATCTGAAGAGGAAGCAAGAAGTGTCAGTGCAAAACACTACAAGGTTCTATAAAGATAAATTACAATAAGCAATGAAGCTATTGCAAAAAGAAGGTGGCATCTAGCTATCACCGTCACCACGCTGTATGCCAGTCCCTCTGCTCATTTTAGGAAGCTTTGTTAGCAAAATTATTTCAACTATTTTGACTAGATGGAGCTATAGTTAAGTATATTCTACCACAGTTTGTTTTTGCGATGCTTTGTGGAGGACCAATACTGCTTTCCAGTAGAATTGACAGGCTCGTATCTCATTAGCCACAAGCTGTTTTCAGTCAAGAAAGGCTTTTTTTTTTTTTTCACTCAGAAATCATGGCTCAACTGCTTTTACAGATTTTAAAACTGATTTTTATCTCAGTATGTGACAAGACTATGCAGGATAATTATCATTATTTGGTCCAGTTTGGAAACATTCATCGTGTGAGTTCATCTCATGTTTATTTGTTTATGTTTGTGGTTTTTTTTTTTTTTTACTTTTTGCAATTAAAATGAAAGCTCTTTAATGAGTTCAACACTTCCATTTGATGCTTAGGTTACATATTCTAATCAATTTACCAGGCTAATTATAAATGTGACTTGGTGCCTGTAAGCACCAAGAAAACATTATCCTCTCTTTACTTTTGTTTCTGCAGAGGTCTGTTTTTGTAGGAAACAGTTATGTTATAAATTAAGAGAATTTCACAGTATCAGTGCAGCAAGCTTTGCCTACTCATGTCACTGTATATCAGACAGCCATAAAAAGAAATGGCTGTGGATAGAGAAAAGGGACTGGACAAGAGGTTGACAGCAGTGAATTAACAATCTTTTTGCACATCGACTCCAACTTCTCCTGCAAGCCTGGCTGCCCAGCGTCCCTATGAGGTAAATGAAGTTTATAAGCATATGCAAAGGAAAGAATAGGGCCTACAGTTCTATTTGTTCTCACACAGAAAGCCTATAGCAGAGATTTATCCTTCTCAGTCTTGCATAGAACCACAAAGCCATGGGCCTTTTATTTGTTACCTTTACAGCATCATGTCAGCCAAAACCAGAGCCCACAAAAATTGCAAAACTGTATGAGAGGAAATAAAGAAAATAAGTCTTGAGCAAATTCTTTTTCAAATCAGTCAGACTTTTTTTAATATTGACTTCAGTAGGATCAAGCCCTAAGAGAAAAAAAAAAAAGTAAATATTTGGGTGACAGGGCAAGCAACTTACTACTTCAAATAGCAGCTTGCATCTGTAGAGAGAATACATTAGTTTTGTTCTTCTTTCTTAGCAAAGAAACTAAAACATTAGAAACAAAAGCCAGTACAATGAGACATCTAAATACACTGAATCAGTTTGCTGGCTTTCTCTCTTAATTTATATATGAAATAATTCAAACATCTCTCCAAAGAGATGAAGTGTTATTAGCTTGTCTTTATCTGATTTTAAAAAAAAAATGATACTGTGAACTGCATTTCAGCAGGGATAAACAGATATCTGCATTACTGTGCAACTAGTGTTTCTTCTAACTTTTCAATAGGAATCAATTCTCTTTATTTTTTCAGCACAGATACCATATAGAAGGTTAGTGTCCTGGAAATTATGGAAGAGGAAACTACAGAAAAAGTTGTTGGCCCTATTTTTTTTTTTTTTTAAATTTCTAAGAACAGTCTTAAGAGTGTGATAAAATATTGACCACAGATTAAAAAAGACATTTTAACTCTTTATACATTAACTACCTGCTTTTCTTTATTCTAAAAGACAAGATGACAATGTGGCCTGAACACTAAAGAGTATTCATACAGCATTTTTAAAGAAAGAGAAGTTTGCCTGGGCATAATTTGATATGCAGAGTCTTTGACTGGGTCGATTGGCTTTTCCTAACTTGCTGTCTTAAATGGCAATAATTTAGTCCCATGTCTGGATGGCATATACTTTTTAAAGTTTATTCCAGAAAGAATGTCCTGTAAATTGTTTGCTCACTGAAGAAACATTGTTTAAAAGAGAAAAAAAAAAAAAAAAAAGAAGCAAAGAAAAAAAATTGTGTGCTCTGGTAACCATTACATGCTCCGGTAACAAAACCACTTGCAGAGAAAATCTGAGTTTTTAAGAACACTGCAGAAAGTTACTACAGAATGACAGAGTTTTAGGAGAGAGTGAAGAAATAACTCAGAAAATATCTGTTACCCCCAAACTGTGCATTCAAGGTTGCTGGGCTTTTTTAAATGTTTAAGTAATTACTAAAACAATCCAAAGGACAAGAGCACGCTGGTACAGCTGCTGATTTCAGACTATAGAATTTATGTTAGACAGCAATAATAGAGAAGAAAGAAGCCTTTGTTCCTTCCTTCACTGCCAGTGTTTCAGGTGTATGTTTCTACAACAACAGTTAAGATATATCTGATTTGGACTATATTTCAGTGAAAGAGATTGCAGATATAGATTTGAGAAAAGTACAATTATTCCATAAACAGGAAAATGTGTGTGAGAGACAAAGGAATAAAAAGTATGCACAGTGCTATTTCCTAGGAACCTCGCATAAATTACTATTTTTTACTCTTTTCAGACTACCACCATGGTATTATTTGCTTGTGAATGGAGAAGAGCATTCAGTGATTTTATTTATTTATTTATTTAGTTAGTTAGAAAGGGAAAAAAGGTATTCCCCTGCACCACTCTAAATTCCCAACAGAAGTTACAAACCCCAAAATAATTAAAGTGAACTTCATCTTCCCACAACTCTGATAACAGACTGCTGAATTTTCTGGTTCTTATAAGGGCAAATATAGTTTTGAGTGTTGCGTCACTTTTTGCTTTTTAAGCGTTATGGTCAATTCTTTGTTCCTCAACACACTGTAAAGCCCTTTTTCTCTAAAAGCACGAAGGTACCCAATCCAACATGAGGAATAAGGAATTGGGCACATTCATTTCTTTGAGGATCTGGGCCTCACCATCACCGTATTTCCCTTCCTAAGCTGTAAAATGAGAATAATGGCATTTTCTTACTTTCCATCAGTACTCCAAGAAGAAAATTCACCAAAAAAATACACAGAAGCGAGATAATAGGGTAATGGAAGAAATATCTAAAGCTATGATGGAGACAAATATACACAACACCTACAATCCTATCAAATCTAGCTCTTGCTATGAAGTTAGAACATTCCATGCGCTTTCTTCTCCCCCAAATCCAAACATTTAATCAAACTAACTGGTACTTCTTGCCAGTTAACACAACTAAAAAAAGTAAGGCAGATCACCTCTTATAAAAGTTAGTTGAAGAACATCCATTGGTTTAAGTCAGTATCAGGCATATCAACATCACACCATTTATGTACTTGGCCATCTGTGCTACTGAAAGGACTTTCTGTTACAATTTATTACTTCCAGGTTCAATCTTCTCTGCGTAACAAACAAACTAAAGTTTTGGACATGTCATTTTAAATGAAAATTAAAGAGTTGTAAACACATGACTTATCAGACTTTTAAAGACTGACCAACAACTACACTACACTGGGCACTTGGAGGTGCACAAGCAGACAGAGTAGCTCAGGGCTTTGACTTTGTCTCTGCATGAATGTGTCCTACTGCTTAGAGGCAGGTTGAGGACAAAGGTGACTTACTGATAGAACTGAGGATAGGGCTCCATGTTTTTTAGAAATTGAATAATATTTAGGGGGGTTAAGGACAAAGTGAAATAAATATTTGGAAATGTAAAGCATGTCAACATAAACAAGATCATAAGTTAATGACGACGTTTCTACAGTAAGTAATGAAACTAACATAGATAAGGAATTTAACTTATAAAATATATTTCCAATAGAAATATACGTGACACTCAAGCAATATTAGCCCATCAAAAAAGTGACTTTTGCAGAGAATAGAGGAAAAGTCTTATCTTGCCCAATGTAGGCCTTCCCCCAAAAAACATCATACAGGTAAAGCAGTAGCCAGTCAGCCTATACTGCTTGTATTTGCTATGTCCCAGTTACGTACTTTAATTCAGCATCAAGAGTAGTTAATACCACCAGTTCTCCAGACTGCTATCTTAATACTGTGATTTGGGGGCCTCAAAAATTGACCACCACGCTGCAACAATGTGGAGGCAGCACTCTGCCTGAACACAGCTTTGTGTCTTCTGATTAATTGCTTACCTACAATAAATAATCAGTTAAAAGTATAAAATGGTCTGCTTTGGATAGTCTTCTCTTTCTCTGTGAAAAGACTCCATAGAATAAGAGCCAGGCAAAAGGAATAATCAGTAATTTCAAGCAAAAGATCCAACTCTAGTCACATGCATACAAATCTTAACAGTTTACCCAAACAGCTACAAAAGCACAAGAAGAACCTAAAATTGCTATTTTTGCAAGATAACTGTAACAGATTCAGGGTTGTCCACACCCAGCATCTCATCAGTGAGCCAGCAATTCTGTAGTATGTGTGCCAAAAAAAATGTTTTGACACCAATATCATTCTGATGTGCAACAGGGCAATAGGAAAACTATCTGAGCCTAAACATCATGGGAAGACTTACACCCCTTGTCCTGGTTTAACCAGGATAGGGTTAAGTTTCCCCAGCAGCGGGGGGGGGGGAGCTCTAGCGGGGTTATTCAGATACCATGCGGAGGGATGTCACATCCTGGCGCGTCACATTTCCTGGCGCGGGAGCGCGGTGCACGCGTGGTTTTGTACATCTGCTCCTCTCACTGCTGTATTTGGTAGCTATTTTGCTCTGTTCATTGCTATCACTATTACTGTTATTGTTGTTGTTTGTTGTGTTGCTATTGCACTGTTGTATTAAACCTTTCCTTATTTCAGTCTTGGGGCTTTGTATTTCACTCCCTTTGTGGGGGAGGGGTAGCGGCCGCGTGGTCTCAGACCCCAGCAGGGGCTAAACCACCACACCTCTACTGTCAATGTAAAAGTAAAGCGTGCAGCTACACATGCTATCTGACCCACATTGTGAGCTCTTTATACATCACATCAAACGACTATCATGCAGATGTTTAGCAATGATAAAATTGAATTTAAAATATACTGTATCATTGGAATACAATGTATTCAAATTATATATATACAATTTAATACACACAATCCATTAGCAAGTACTTATTACAGTTCCAAAACTGACTGTAATAAAATGCAACCTAAAGCACACAATTTTCTCGCATTTTCTGACCTGTCTCCATGCGATAAATCATTGCAACACACAGTGTTTGGCACTGTGATGGCATGACCCGGCCTTTTACCCTCATAAAGTCCACCGTGTTTCAAGAAGTGCAAAAAAACCCACCCAACCAACACCACCAACAACCAAAAAGAACCCAAGTGTCCAGCCTGGCACCACACGGTTCCACTTTGGAGATACAGTTACAATGCATGAATAAATGTTTTGTATGAGAGGTTTTCTTTCTAGTTCTGTACACTCAAAATAATCAGAAGATGCTGATAAGGCTTACATGTTTATCTGAACATAATGCAAACCATGCCTACTCTTTAAAGTGCACAAGATTGAGATAAGTTCTTTTTACTTAAATAAACAAGAAACCGAGAATTACTTAAAATACATGGGTCTGTAGATACATATTTTAATACTCTTAACAACAAATCTTTTCAGTGTATAGAAAGTAAATACTTGGAGAAGTGCCCTGAAGCAATGTCCAAAGTTTACAGCAATACACCAACAATCTTTCAAGCACACTTCAACCAGAAGGAGTTTCACAGGTAAATAGGTAAATAAGGGGGGTAGGAAAGATAGAAAATTAACAACTACAGTTCTGCAACAATTATAAATGGGGGAATTTAATCTTTCTCAAAGAAGGAATTACTAGAAAGATGACACAGACACGTAACTTCAAGAATGTCCTGAAAGTTATTATTACAGGCTCACAGAAGCACTTAGCTTTCTCGAATGCCACTTGAAAGACTGGTAATCAAGAGAGCCGGATGTCTCTCTCTTCCCTAGCAACAAGAACATTTGAAATGCAAACAGTTAAAAAATGAGAAAACTACAGTCATACTGAGAGATGTTCATAAGAAAAGTCACTCACCTAATCCTAGATTGAGGTATCAGCCTAGAGCAAGTGATCTGAAAAATGCTGCGCAGGTACTTGGACTCTTGGATTAGTGTGAAAATTCAGCCCATCTAGCACAATACAGGCTTTGGGGTTGGTTTTTTTTAGTTTGTTTGAAGGGACGGTTGTTTGCAGTTCTTTTTTTTTATTTTTAATAGGAAGGGGAGACAGCTAGTTGCCACATCATTTTGTGTAAGTTGTTCTTCCAGAATGTACTAGTATGGATCCACTGAGAACTACAAATATTCACACACAGAGCTTCAATAGGGAGCATGTCACAAACAACAGCTAATGTACCAAAGAAGTAGATGAATCCTTTCTACAGACTTCCTAAATCAGATCCACAGGTTTTCACTGTAATCATTTTTTCTGTGAATTGAGAATTTGTGTAAACTATTAAGTGTTAAAAGCTGTCACTGCCTGGTCAAACTGTGCATTGAACATTTGCAACCATTGCTGGGTTCTACATGTTAAACTCATATTACTTATGTTTCCTTACAACTTGGTAGTGCCTAGCACTGTCTCAGGTGAGCATCTCTCCACAGGCTGCTTGTATTACCCCTTCATTCAAGTGAGATACTCAGCTGATCTGCTTGCAGAACCTGTGCTCATCTCACAGATACTTCAGTAGCCCAATAACAGCCTTTCCCACAACTACCCTATTTAAATCTTGGCTTGAAATACTCTGGGGATATATGAAAGCATATAACCTTAATAGTGGGAGAAGATATCTTAGAAAATAGCAGATTTGTTGGAAAAAACGCTTAAGGAAGACTGAAATTACTAGAAATTCAGAAATAATCAAGAAAATAATTTTGGCAAAGTAAATGGACTGAAAACATTAGAAGTATTAATTTTTCCCCGAGTGGTAAAAGGAAACCATTTTGTTCTGAACTGAAAGCGAGTTATACAATCAAGAAAAAACACAATTAAATCAGTAGATTTATTTTTTTTCTCCTCATTTTGCCACAACCCCTTTCATCACTTCCTTGCTCCCACCTCTGAAACCTTTCAAATCTATCGGAAAAAATGCTCTCCCAGGCTTTCCAACCATTGAGTCGTTATAAAAGAAAATATTCTTACATCTCTTCAGAAATACAGTTTTCCTTCTTCCTTCATCCTTAAAATAGATAATAGAGTTTTAAGTCCAACATGCAGGCAACCCATCTGGCAAGAACATTATTTTTGTCTGTCTGTTTATCTATCACTCTCTCCATCTGAGCAGAACACAAGGTTTAAAATCCTTCCACTTTTAGCTTTGTCTCACCACCTTCTGAAATTTTATCCAAAAGAGATGTTAAAAGACAGAAGAGACAGCTATACAAGTCAGTTCCAAGTAGCGCTGTTGTTTGAACGTGTAACCTCAAAGAGTATTCAGGAATCCCCAAAATGCACCATCACTGAACTGCTTTCCCTTATTTACAAATAAACCTGGCAAAAGCTCGCTCACCACTTTAAACTTCTGTGTTTAATTGGAAGCTGGAATTTTTTACTGTACCAAACAACTGAGCAAAAGCAGAAATGAAAACTGCTCTAGGTTTGCCTTAGTATGAGCCTACACAATAGATTTTATTCTTGTTAAAATATGGAAGTAAACACATATCTTGCACATGTTTACGCGTTGTGGATGAAAATATTAGCACGGTAATAATTTAGCAGCAAATCAAGATTTATTAATGACTAGCAGCACTTAATTATTAACCAATTTAAGGATTTACAAAATAATTCAGTTAAATATATTATAATTAAAACAGCGACCTAACTACAGCTTCGAAAATTACAAGATTCACGTTAACTTACTAGACGGGACCTTAAATCAATATGTATATACATGTGCCTTCACAAACACAAGATGTACAAACACACAGACAAAAGTATTTGGATCCAGTGGAATAAGAATGTACCCACACTCATGAAAATAACTGTGTATGCCCAAACACATCAGGAGGTAGAGAGTGGGTGAAAGAGAAGCTAGCTCAAAGTTAAAATTTCCCTCTTCTTGAGTTTAGAGTAAATATGCACAATGCTTTGGCATTCCTCAACAGGCAATAGTTGAGACTCAAGAGGGTTGACTTTGCCCTGGGCTCCCATTGGCTATATCAGCAGACGGTACCTCGAGGAGTTGGTACCTGAGAGGTGTCCCAGCTCAGGTGAGATGCTGGTCACAGGCCTGCTACGGTCCAGGAGAGCTCAAAGGGTCTCACTTGGAGTCCATGTTTACAGGTTCTAAGATAATTGATTTTCCTCAGGTACTTTTCACTCTGGTCCATCTCAGTGAGGTATTCTGGTGTCTTCCACCAGTTGCACAAGAACTTGATGGATGTGCTCTCCCTCTCGACCAGGCTGTTAGGAGGTGATGGGCTGTTATAAGCTTTCCCAAGCATAGGGACAGCAGGAGTCAGGTTTGTCAAAAGGGCACCTTAATGCTCTTGTTTACTGCCACGAGCAGTTCTTAAATCCCCAGGTTGGTATGTGGCCCAGGAGGAGGTTAGAAATCACACTAAAGAGGCCTAGCAAGGAGAGAGGTAGGGCGAAGAATTGCACCACCACAACACATATATACACAAACAGGAGGGGGACAAAGAACACTGATATACTCATCAATAAAACCCAATTCTTTTTACCTCAGACTGCATATTTTAATTATAAGAGAACAGCATATCTAAACACAGCAAATTCTAAAACTCTGGTTTAGAAACAAGTCTGAATAAGAATCACCTGTCATTGCACTAGTACATTAAATAAATCCTTGCTACCTGGACTTCCAAAACTTTCACTGTTCAGTTTGCTTCAGATGATATGTATCCTCAAAGGTAAATGAAGAAAAAGCAAAAGTAGAAACTCAGATTTTGGTCAGAGATGCTATATGTGGTGTTACACTTCTCTGTTCTGACTACCAGATTATCAGTGCTTTTCAGTGAAATACTCTGCATTGGAAATAGCCGTAGTGGTAAATGGGGATCAATATCAAGAAGTTAGATACTTGAGTTCTGCCAGTGAATCACAATATAGACAAATTAGACATGTTTTCAAAGAAAATCCCTTTGATAACAAATATATTTACTGTAAAAACTATTGTGAAGGGGAGCATGCTGATGGTTTTGATCTGAACAGGCACTTTCTTAATGACTTTGTGTTGATCAACATGCAGACGCATCCCAGTCAACTGGGAACAGTCCCTGAAGAAAGCAGTTCTGATTCTCACAGAGCAAAAGCCTGCATGATTAATGAAAGGTTTTCCAGTTGTGATCATCCGTATATTCACAAAGTTTTTGTCACTGGTGCTTTCACCCACCGTGTCAATATTTACTTTCTTCGATGTTTGACTCTTTTTCTAGTACAGAGGAGATCTCTGAAACACAGGTCTGTTTAAGCTAACGAAAGTTCCAATATGAAACAGCAGTTTTAAAACTTAGTAGTTGATTTTTTTTTCCCCTCTTTTGGTTTACACAATAAAATAACACCAAGAATTTGGTTAAGAGAATGATCACTGTACATGGTTCTAGTAGCCCCTTTGAGCCTAAGTGGCACTAAACTATAAACAACAAAATTACTTAGGCCAGACTACACTTCTAGGCATCAAATCCCAGACCAGAGATGAAAGGCAGTTTACACCAAATGAGGATGTATATTCTCCTCTGTCCTCTATCCTCATTGCTTCAACACTTGCTCTTTTTCTCTGTTGTGTGTCCTGACACAGAATGGCCGATTCCCTTCCAACAACCATCTTCACGCTATCTGTATTTCAGAAAGACAGGGGAGGCTTCTTCTAGTGCATGCTTCTGAGAAAAGGGAATATTTTGTTAGGTGACTGTTTTTTGTCAAATTTCATCTGGGAACCTAGGTGACTTGGTCCTATTAGCAGATATTAGAAGATTAGGATTGCATCCTGCTATCCTTTCATGTACCTGTTCCCTAATGAGTCTTGCACGCTGATCAGTTGTAGATGTGGCTCTAATTTTGTGCAATTTAGATATCACTTTATATAAAACTACACAAGACTTTACTGTACTTTGAAATAAAACCACTTACTCTACTTTCTTTTTTCTTCCCTATGGTCTATGAAATATCTATTGATATGGCAGTGGTGATCTGCAGCAGTTCTCCCTGCTGACTTAGGCCAGCAAGCTGCTCATGAATCTAGCAGATGTTTCGGTTGTCTAGGCCAATGGAAACCTTATGGACCCTTTTTTCTTCATCTCCTCCCAGGAGCAAATGTTAGTACAGCAGATATCTGGATGTGTGCCATGTAGCAACAGAGACAGGAAAAAGCTGCTGTGGCTTTGCTAAGCATGGTGCTGTATACTGATTGTATTTTTTTCCAGTCCCCTCTAAGAGGGTTATTTACAAATGCCACACTCCTCATATATAGTCAAACATTACATCTGTTTTTTTAAAGTATGCCTAAACTACCCCTGTTGTGCTACTGAACCTTAGATTAATACACAGATGTAAATTAGAAAGATACATTCATGTGTTAGACTTCTTTTTCCCTGACAATACAGATTTAGAAGTGTCTAAATGCAAGTTGTATTTAGCATCGTGTCCGTAATAGATTGTACAGACTGTGTCAAGGAAACTGTTAAGGAGATTTAGGTACAAGAACAATTTAAATATTTGAAATTTAATTTGAAATAGATTAACTAAGAGGAAATTATATGCCTGAATTCTACAGATGCCATCAAAAATAGCGATACAAATAATAATTTTTTTATCACTTGACCTTGTTTTCACAGTAGATGGAAGGAACAGTCTCTTATTCAACATCTCTAAGTTTTTATTCTAGAGTGTTTCTTTTTTTATTGTGACCTTTGAATCAGTTTTATTTGTAAGAATCTAACATGGAGTCTGGCATTTCCAGTGGTTTATGAATAAAAAGCTTCAACCCAAATATCATATTTGTCTGAAATTCTTGTCCTTACTGTTCTTAAAAGGTAATGAGTTGGTATGAGAAAAGGAATCAGCAGAAAAAAAAATTCCAAATTTCTTCACTTTATGCATTCATGAGATGTATTTTTAGATACAGGCATTCATTAATCCTCTCTCATAAACCAGTTAAATTCTGACTCCTCAGAAAGCATGAAAAGGGACAGGACAGGTGTACCTGTGTGAAGTCAATGGCAGAACTAAGAACTCAGAACTGACTTCTGAATTTCTGCAAGAATTTCTGAATTTTCTGAAAGAAAATTCTGGAATAATTTTCTGCATTTCATCACTTATTTTCAATTAGAAAAATCGTGTATTTCTTAGGAAGTAATTCCAACTCCTCACAACAGGGATGTCAATGCAACAATGCAAATTTTCTGTCTTCCTTAAAATCATATTTTGTTATGTCCTCTTGCACAAGGAATCCCTTACGGATTTGGAATGAGATTCACAGTTTAATTTGATTTTTTCCTTTTGAATGCAGTTAATTTATCAGCTCTCTCATAGAAACTCTCTCATACTTTTACAGCTAAGCTCCACTTAAAAAATTGTTAATTTTTATTAAAAAAAAGGTCAACCTAAGGAGCTACAGTAGCTGTATAATTGCTTTAGTATAGGAAAGTTTTAGTGAATTTTATAACGTGAAACACAAGGGCTCTCTGCAATAACAGTTTGTTTTTTTTAAATCCACTGAGACATAAGAAATCAGCAAGTATATTGATATGTGCATTAAAGTAATTTTCTAGATCAGTGAATCCATGTCAGTAATGGTTGACTAGATTTCCTACTTGGCTGTAAGAATATTTTAGTTGAAGCCTTTTATTTCATAATTTACTGAATTATTCTAAAGGTTATTTGGTATCTAACAAAATGTTGACTTGAATGAGTTTCTTCTAGAAAAAAGAGAGAATGCTCATGGTTGAGAAAATGTTTGCTCGTGTCAAATTTGCAGGACAGCCCAAAATTCTATTACTTGTCATATTAACATTAACTTAGTTCTTGCATTTTACATAATAAATTGATAGAAATAAGGGTTTTTTGAGGATTAAATCACAACATTATCTTCTCATGACCAAAAGGCTGGAGTGCTAACATACGTATCTTTAAAGCACAGCAAGGAAAGTAGCCATGGAGTGACCAAATAACAGGAAAAAAAGTGCAGTGCAGTTGAAGGTCTGCTTCCTGAATGACAAGCATCTTTGGAACGAGCTTTAATCTTGCTAGCATGGACGTCAGTAGCTCACATGACATATCCACACACGGTTATCACCTGAATCAATGCCATACTCACATGGCCATGCAAAAATGAAACTGAACAAAAAGTTCACTAAGGGGTGTTGCAATGACAGTCAGGAAGAAGAAAAATGATTCAGCAAGTGAGGATAAGCACTTCCCTCTTTGGGGTTCATGGCGTAAGAAGCAGCAATATTCATGAAAGGAACATATGGGGCAACCACAGGTGTGCCATTTCCTTCATCACCCTAAAGGATGAAACATTAGAAAAACTAACAAAAACGCTGTTATGCAATTAGGAAATGCAAAGAAAAGAATTTCTCAATTGCATCTATTACTGTATAGCTGTCAGGTTAGCAGTCTGGCAATTTGTGAGCTGCACAATCACATGCAACATTTATGTGATTCTTCTTACACTTGGTTCCACCGAGTGTTTCTTAATTACATTGAGTGTTAATGGGTTTTAGTAATAAGAAGAAAAGGCAAACAGAGCAAGCGTGAATTAAAATGCCTTCAAATATACTACAAATTCATTTTTGAAAATGTAGGGGTTTGCCCATGCTCTGGAAAAAGAAAAATCTCCCATTTGCTAAGGAATTAATTACATGGCAGAGGAGGATATCTGACAAAATTCACAAAACTGATTTCTCAGCTTCATTATAGAGATTTTTTTTTTTTTTTACTCTCAGCAGTTACCACAACTAGCCTAAACAGGGAAATATGTTTCCCCATTAGGGAAATATAAATGCCAAAGATCACATTTGCATATCAGGGGAGGGCAGGAGAGGGGAGGAGGAGACACAATGACTAACATCTGTTGCACAGATTGAGACAACTAGACTTTTTCTGGACAACAGAGTGTGTTTCTCAGGTGAAGAAATGAAAGAGCAATATACTGAATTAATGTGTTTCAAGGTGGAGTAATGTAAATTAAATGTGAGGTTTCGAACTTTTGATTTTTAAAGTACAGTTTTTAAAATACATTGCATACAACCGACTCTTGGGTTTAGGTCTTCAGAATGAGCATAATCATTTCAGCAACTGCCAAATCATAGTATGTTCCATATCTGAGTAAAATAAGTCAATTTTTTCTAGCTGGTCTCAGTTAGTTTTTTTTTAAACCTAAACAGTAGAAAATGCAACATGAGTATTTCTAAATCTTGTTGCCTGCTTACATTCAACTAATTTTTCTCTTTCTGTTTCCACAAAGCACTTCTTTCTTGGCATTCATCCACTTGGCAATCGGAATCCCTTCCTGAAAGACTATATATGAGAGAAAGGTAAGAGGAGAACTGATTTTCCTCACCAAGTGTCTTTGTTTTGAGTATCAAGACTTCTGTATTCTCAAGACAAAGCAAACAAGCAAGCACTCAGAACACAATGTGTTTTATTAACATTGTTACTGCAAATTTTACACCTGCACATATCTACGTGTTTGCTGTACAGACTCCTTTGACTGCAGCCATTATAGAATAGCTGGTTTTGTTCTGCAGTACTTGGCTAAGAATATAAAGATTTTAAAATAATTTCATTTGGGAAGGGAAGCTGATGATGTAGTGGGGATTCTCTGTGATGAAGTCATACCCGTTTAAAGAGAGTGCACAAAGTTCTATGTCTCTCAGAACAGAGCACATGAAACAACAGAAAAGGTGACTTTGCCCATGAGTCAAATCTTTTCTCAGTCAATATTCAGCCTCAAGGCATCTATCACACTTAGTTGTTGGGGTTTTTTTATTATTTTTTCAGTCTGTAGTCCATGGCTCAGTGCTTTCTCTTCAGAACAGGCAGTGGGAAGTAGCTAACTGCTACAGCACCAAGTCCTATAAGGGCTCATTTATGCTGTTTCTCTGTTTCTGATCTAGAGCAAGCACAGCTATTTCCACACTACTCGAATTTCCAGTGTAACAATCAGTTTTACTGATTTTCCCGAGCTTTTTACAGAACCAGAAACACAAAATCATATCAACTAAATGATTCAGGTAAACTAAATTCTACCACTAGTGTATATCTTCCATGTCTGCCCTTTGGGCCAGGCAACTGTGGGGTAGAGATCACTGTCCTTTTCAACATCATTATATAACTTTTCTTAAACTACCTTAAATTCAATAGTTATTGAAGAAGATACAGCAAAATCCATAACAACATCTTTCTAAACCCTTAGTGAAAAACTATTTCTTCTAGAGGCTTGTACTTCTTGATATTACAAGTGCTGTTTTACTCACTTTTGGATGTTGCTCTTTCTGCTTGATTCTGAGAATCAAAGGAACAGTAAGAATGACAGTAATGAAGACATTATACAAAAAGCCTGAGTGAGTTCTCCTGAGCACCACGGAATTACAGTCTATTACATGCACTTATAAATCTTTCTTATAGCATTCGTTGGACTTTCCATTCTTCAGTTCTCCCAGAATAATATCCACTGATGAAAACGGATTTATCAACACAGTAATGCCAATAAGAGTCAAAAGTCAGGAGAAATGTAGCCCATGTAAAAAAACCCACTTTAAAAAAATCAGAGCCATAAAAGAGGATTTGATCTTCTCAAATAATTTGATCTATAATTAAATCATGTCTAATTCAGATATTCTTCCATTTACAATTTATACTTTCTGTCATCAAAAGCAGTTGCCTTGAAGCCTTTTGTCAAGCATGCTTCTCATGTACGACAGACTTGGATCAGTAAGTCTACCTTACTCTTTCATTGGCAGCAGACTCCAGAATATCTCTGCTGCTTTTCTCTAGATGCTTATTTCCCTTGCCAAGTTCTGCTTACTTCTCCCTGTGTGCTGCTGTTCTGCCTCAACTGTCAGGCTGGCCAGGCCCTGGACTGAATCTATGAAATGATTCAGCTTCAACAGTCTCAGGCTTCCTGGCAAACAGCTGAATCGGTGCAACTGAGGTCATGAGCACTGGGAAGAATTTCCCTGATAACAATGAGTAAGAGAGAAAACTGGTATCAAATCACATTCCTGTGATTTCCTGTGTGCAAGACAAACTTATATGCAAACAGATACACACAGCAAATATGTGCTGAATCACAACGCAATATGATTATCACTGAATCATTCAGGTTGGAAAAGACCCTTGGGATCATTGAGTTCTACCATCAGCCCTACTCTACAAAGTTCTCCCCTACACCATATCCCCCAACATCTCATCTAAACAACCCTTAAACACATCCAGGGATGGTGACTCCACCACCTCCCCAGGGCAGCCTGTTCCACTGTCTGACCACTCTTTCTGTGAAAAATTTTTTCCTAATGTCCAGTCTGAACCTCCCCTGTTGGAGTTTAAAGCCATTCCCTCTTGTTCTGTCACTAATTACCTGTGAGAAGAGACCAGCACCAACCTCTCTACAGTGTCCTTTCAGGTAGGTGTAGAGAGTGATGAGGTCTCCCCTCAGCCTTCTCTTTCTCAAACTGAACAGTCCCAGCTCCTTCAATTACTCCTCATAGGACTTGTTCTCCAGGCCCTTCACCAGCTTCGTTGCCCTCCTCTGCACTCGCTCCGGCACCTCGATATCCCTCTCGTATTGAGGTGCCCAAAACTGGACACAATACTCCAGGTGTGGCCTCACGAGTGCAGAGTACAGGGGGACTATCACCTCCCTACTTCTGCTGGTCACACTATTTCTAATACAAGCCAGGATGCCGTTGGCTTTCTTGGCCACCTGGGCACACTGCTGGCTCATGTTCAGCTGCTTGTCAGTTAGAATCCCCAGATCCTTCTCTTCCACACAGCTCTCCAGCCACACCTCCCCAAGCCTGTAGCGATGCATGGGGTTGTTGTGGTCCGAGTGCAGGACCTGGCACTTGGCCTTGTTGAAGCTCATCCCGTTAACGTTGGCCCACTGATCCAACCTATCCAAGTCTCTCTGTAGTGCCTCCCTATCTTTGTGCAGATTGACATTGCTGCTTAACTTGGTGTCATCTGTCAACTTACTGATGATACACTCTTATGTCCTTATGAAGATCATCAATAAAGATGTTAAACAGAAATGGTCCCAACACCAAGCCCTGAGGAACGCCACTTGTAACCGGCCGCCAGCTGGATTTAGCTCCATTGACCACCACTCTCTGGGACCGTCCATCCAGCCAGTGCTTGACCCAGCAGACCGTTTGCTCATCCAGGCCATGGGCAGCCAGTTTTTCTATGAGAATTCTATGGGGAACTGTGTCGAATGCTTTTTGAAAATCCGGGTAGATAATATCCACAGTTTTTCCCTCATCCAATAGTCGGGTCATTTTGTCATAGAAGGAGATCAGGTTTGTCAGGCAGGACCTGCCTTCCATAAAACCATGCTGAATAAGCCTGATCCCCTGGTTGTCCATTATATGACTTCTAATGGCACTCGAGATGACCTGATCCATGACCTTCCCTGGCACCAAGGTCAGACTGACAGGTCTATAGTTTCCTGGATTGTTCTGCCTTTCTTGTAGATGGGTGTCACATTTGCCACCCTCCAGTCCAATGGGACTTCCCCAGTTAGCCATGACTTCAGGTAAATCATGGAAAGCAGCTTGGCGAGCACATCTGCCAACTCTTTCAGCACCCTTGGGTGTAACCCATCCGGTCCCACAGACTTGTGTGCATCCAAGGGGTGTAGCAGGTGTCTGACCACCTTCTCTTCAACTGTGCTGACCTCAGTCTGCTTCCCCTCCCCATCTCCCAGCTCATGAGGCTGGGTGTCAGGGAACAGCCAGTTCCACTGCTAAAGACTGAGGCAAAGTAGGCGTTGAGCACCTCAGCCTTTTCCTCATCCTTAGTTACCATGTTTCCTTCTGCATCCAGTAAAGGAGGGAGATTTTCCCTAATCCTCCTTTTGCTGTTAACGAATTTATAGAAGCATTTTTTATTATCTTTAACAGCTGTAGCCAAGTTGAGCTCTAGCTGCACTTTGGCTCTCCTAATGTTCTCCCTGCATAACTTCACTACATCTTTATAGTCTTCATGAGAGACCTGGCCCCTCTTCCAAAGGTCACAGATTCTCCTTTTGTTCTTGAGATCCAGCCAAAGGTCCCTGTTTAGCCAGGCCGGTCTCCTTCCCTGCCTGCTTGTTTTTTGGCACACGGGAACAGCCTGCTCCTGTGCCTTTAGGACTTCTCTCTTGAGGTATGTCCAGCCTTCCTGGACTCCCAAGGGATTTTGTTAATCAAGGGATTTTGAACAGGTCAAAGTTTGCCCTCCGGAAGTTTAAGGTGGCAGTTTTACTAACCCCTCTCTTTGTTTCTCCAAGGATCAAAAACTCAATCATCTCATGATCACTGCACCCTAGACAGCCTCCAACCTTTGCTTCCCCCACAAGCTCTTCCCTGTTCACAAGAAGCAGGTCCAGGAGGGTACCTTCCCTGGTCGGTTCACTCACCAGCTGTATGAGGAAGTTATCCTCCACACATTCCAGGAACCTCCTGGACTGTTCCCTCTCTGCTGTGCAGGTACCCGGGAGGTTAAAGTCCCCCACAATAAAAACGGCACGTGACCGCAAGATTTCTCCCAACTGTTTATAGAAAGCTTCATCCACCTCACTGCTTTGGTTGGGAGATTCCCACAGCAAGATCTGCTTTATTGGCCCTTAACCTAATCCAAACACTCTCAACCCCGTTATCACTATACTCGATTTCTGAGCTCTCATAGCATTCTCTAACATACAGGGTCATCATTATAAAAGATGACTCGAAACCCAGCCAGAGAGCTCTCTTACAACTTACAATACATTTCACAATGGAAGTTTACATCTTTAACAGACCAAACTGACCATTTGTCAGATTTTACTTAAACATAATTCTGCCCCATGTTTTGAGCAGATCAAAACAAGGTGACTACTATGGCCTCCAAACTAGCCACTGTTACAGTGTCTGTTCCTGAAAGACTCTAATGTTATTTACACTGCTTCTGGGCTATTATTTTGAAATAATAAATTCACTGTAACTAGCACATCTCATTCCCCATGCATGGAAACTTTCTTGTCTAGGAGTATATACAGGTCCCCAGAAGATGTCCTCTGTAAAAACAGCTTTTAATGGCTTTGCTTTGGAGCAGCAGAGCTAAAAAACAAAACTAAACAAAACCAGACTCTGCTTATGTTTTCAGCAAGAACTGCTCATATACAGCTGCTGTAGACCTGTACTGGCCCATAAAGAGAACTTCTTTTTTATTCATCTAATCTTTTCAACAGGCAGAACAGCTCCATCCAAATATACCATTGAGAAAAAATTGTTTAAAATAAATGAATCTGCTCCAAGAGAGGATGAAAATAAGAAGAGAAAACAAGCAATTGAAATTATGATTTAGGATTTGCATAAATATTTCCAATTTTTTATGCAATGCCATATGGAAAAATTTATATAATGCAGCGATTCCAAGAGCTGGAGCTTCAATAAAAATGAAAACAAACACAACACCAAACAACATAAGACTTGTCACAGGACAGCAGGAGATTACAACTCTCCATATAGAAATGAACATGTGAAAGAAACAATTGTGTGTTGCAATGCTGCTCCATTCTGATTCTTTTGTTCCGAAAGCCACACCAAATCCATTAAGCTGCTGCTATGAGAGCAGAAAAAGCACGAAAGCTCTATGCTGGTCTCTGTTTGAGAAATGGTACAGTGATAGGGAAAACTCACTTACTGTGGACTGCTCTAACTACTACTGTTACAGATACTGTTGCTTCAGGCTTCATATACAGAAGGACAACATCCAAGGGAAGAAAGAAAGAAAAAAAAATTTCAACAAAACCAACAACCCCTCTTGCCCCCCAAAGCAATATCACATTTGTTTCTACGTGGGAAGTTGTGTTCCAAAGGACTGGAACAAAGTGTACAGCAAACCCAGTGCTTGCAGAAAGCCCTCCGAGCCTGTTGAGCATAGCCACTCTGTTCGCACACAGCCGATGCAAGGCTTCTAGAAAATGCTTGATGTGCTGCCTGTGAACAGGTCCTGCACACACTTACTGTGCATGAACGGCAGGTCTGTTTGGGCCTCCTCTTGGCTCTGAAGTGAGATGTGTGGCCCTGCCTTCAAGAAATGTTGAGCTGTACTGTCTTAAGTGAAGCTTAAGTGGAGGTGTGTGGGAGTAGGGTATTTCTTTGCTGCCTAGAACACAGTAGGGAAAAAAATGTCCAATATGAATAAATGACAATACACTTATTATTGCAAAAGATAGATTAAATCAATTTTTTTTTTCTCCCAAATTACAGAAACCATAGACAACTAATGAAAGATATCACAACATCTTAAGAACTATGGTGAAACAGTTACAATGAGAAGAAAAGACTCCTTCCCTCCTATCAGTACCGCAAGCAACATTTGCTAGCTCTGGAAGCCAAGAAAATTAGCCAGGAAAGTAAACTTTTTATTTGTTCTCCCTCACATGCTTATAAATGACTCAAGAGTACCAAAAGTATTAAAATATCAAATGGATGTAAAAAGTAGAAGGTAATTTTTCTAGCACTCATACAGCTGCCCAGTGTGGTTGTGCTATTAAAGATGAGATAGAAAAGCTGTATCTATCCTCTAAGAAAGCACGCTCCTAATAAGCCAGAAAAAGTTTTTCTCACATTTGATCATCCACAGATTAATGACTACAGAAGATAAGTCAGAGAGATGGCAAAAGATCTCGTTCTACCGCATTCTCTATCTTGCATTTATGGTGTATATGTAGGCTTCAGTTATTATCATTAAAAAATATCCAGGAGACCACATTACATAAAACCCCCCAACATTCCGAACAATAAAGCATAACAGCAGAAATGAAGGAGGGACTAAAATGATACAATGTCTTGCGGACGACAGTACAGAAATTGAACCTGATACAGCGAGCGTTAGAAGGCTGGTAGAGTGGGCAGAAAAAAGGAGCAACTGAATTGGACTGCAGGCAGGGAGAATATTTAAATCATTGCTTTAGGCAGAGTACCTGTAGACAACTGAAACACTGGAAAGCCAGAGAGAGAAAGATTATGACAAGATATCTGAACAGCAATGAGCAATTTTTAATTGGTCTTTAATATGTCTAACTTGACATGTATAAAAGAGACCTAGTTTCCAAAGGGCAGATCTTAGTATTTGCTGAGTAACTGAAAACCACTAGTCAACGCTAAAATTTCTTGCTGAAATAGCTTGGGCGTGAACAAGGCTTTCAAAAACAAAGAATGATAATAGGTTGAAGTATAGTGATAACTGGAAATGAAACAAAAAAAAAAAAAGGAAACAGTACAGAGAAAATTGGATCCACATGGAGAAAGGTGAAAGAACTCAATCAGAAAGTGCTGGCGTGTCAGCACTGAAACATTTCACAGAAATGCATCAATTCTGATGACATTCTGTGTAGAAAAAAAATAACTTTATGTCGTGGTTTGAACCCGGCCAGTAGCCAATCATCACTCAGCCGGTTACGCACCTTTTCCCCGCCCAGTAAAATCGGGCTGAGACAAAAAGGAAGAACTCATAGGTTGAATAAAAAAGCCAGTTTAGTGATGGTAACAAAATAACAGTAACAATAAGATGTCCAAACGGGTAATACACAACGCGGTTGCTCACCACCTGGCGACCGATACCCAATGGAACGAAGATCCCGCCACTCCAGAAGCAAGAGACAACCCGCCTCCTTTATATACTGAGCATGATGTCACATGATATGGAATACTCCAATGGCCAAACAGGGCCCCTCGCTCCGGCTGTGCTCCCTCCCAGCTCAAGGAAAGTTAACTCTATCCTGGCCGAAATCCGGGTTGCACGCTCTGGCTGTGCTCTCTCCCAGCTCAAGAAAATTAACCGTATACCAGCTGAAAGCAGGACACTTTACAGTCTTTGACATGCCAGAGAGGACCATTGTGAATTTTCATTTAGAAATACATTTCAGATTCTTATTTTGTTTTAAAATATTGCCTTTTACATTTGATCAGGTTTAAATTCATGTATTGTATAACGAATGCTAAACAAACTAAAGACAAAGTATAAAAGAAAATATTTAAGTTTTAGCAAACTGAAACATTTTAAACTGTTTTTTTCCCCTGATACCTTACTCTTTCCCTGAAAGATGGAAATTATTTTTGTCTATTTTAATGTGGAAACTTTCCCATAAAAGAAAACCAGCACATTTCAATGAGTTCCAACATGTTCATTTACATTTATAGATGGTCTCCAGCTGCATCACAGCATTAAAAGAGGGATTCACAGAACACAAAGGCTATCTACATTTCCCTCCTACAGGTCACAAGAAATAACAATAAATTCTTTAAGTAGAAGTATAGAATAGACTATATTAAGGGTTTCTAAACCAATTTTCATTCTACTTCAAGTTGGGTGTGGAGGGAATTGGCTAATAAAGTGTCTTACACACAAAATCCATTATAGGAAGGCTCATTTCCCCAAAAGTGGGTCAGAATCAATTTCAACCTCGTTAACGGGATGTCAAAATGAAGACTGTTGAAACAAGCAATGCAGGGAAGAGATTTTAAAGTCTTTGTTTTGTACCCAACCTCTAAGTTTAACAAACAAATTTAAAGGGATCAAAGCTAGCCTATTATGAAGCATAAAACCACCTCTGCAGAAAACCATAAATTATGTATGGAGCAGGCATATTTACTAGTGCTGCTAGTAATGCAGAACATCTCTGAGTGAGCACTGGCTGTTGAATACCTCATGTTCTTTTATGATGAATTATGCAGAAAGCTCCAACACCACAACTATGCTAAGGTGCTACAGTTCATGTAGATGACTGTTTGTGAGTCATTCAGTAAGCAGGAGACAAAAATATTACCTTTTTCTTTTTGCTCAGGTCCAATGTTTTGTGAAGAAGAATTGCCACTAACACAAAAATGGGTATATTGAAAACTGTCAGAAAAAATTATTGTCTTCTCCACCTCCCTTCCCTTTTTTTTTTCCATCTTTTCTTCTTTCCTCCCTCCCTTGCCGACATCCCCCTTCTTCAAGTGATGCAGCTGCATAAAACTTTGAAGTACTGATTGGAGTGATGCACCAAATTCCATGAAAAGAAATGGTATTTGAGAATATAACAACCAGCATGTATGTCAGTTCAAGTATTTCCTCCATCATGAACAGTTAAATTTCAAAAAAGGTTTTGCTTCTTCCAAAATAAGGACGATTTCAGAACAGGTTCATTTATAGTCAAGACTCAGAAGAATTTAAAGTACTAGGGAAGTGTGGGGAATGTCTGTATGGCCCAATGAGGCACAACGCATCACCTCTTTCCCCCTTCAAGGAGGCAGTGACATCCAGAAGCCATCTGTTACGCTTCTATCAATATGTCTAGATTGCTTTGATGCATAGATATGCCCTAGCTGTACTATTTCTGATTTGAGACCTAAGTCAGTATTTCTTTCTGGTAGCCTCAGTGAACTTCACGAGTTGGTGTGTGTGCAGGGATTTTTAGTAGACAGAATAGAAACCAAAGCAGAAGAACAAGTGCAGCATTTCCCATCCAAATCTGGAGCACATAAGGAGACAGTAGTCAGCTGTGCAGAAATACGTGAAGGGCAAAGAAGTAGTCATAGGGCTTGTTCCAGAAGACTGGGAACAAAAGATTAGCCTAAAATCCCAACCATGCAGTCATTATGAGCCTCCTTGTTTACCTGATACATGTGTGGATAGGCCACACATGGCTGTGAGCAGTTTACCATTTCCTAAAATGGAATGATAAAAATCTGTAGGCAAGCTATCAGATTCAACTAAAAATACAGTGAAATATATTTCATATGCAACCTGTCTTAATATAGTACAGCAAGAAAAACAAAGTGCTACTAAACAATGCAATTTCCCCCAAAAAACTTGAAGTGGTTCTGATTCCAACTAAAACATGAAAGTATTTTTCAGTCCTTGTACTATTTGCAGAATCCTAAGTCTTTTTTATTTATTTAGACCTAGACAGAAGTAAAAATACATAATTTTCTTCCTCTCTCTTTTCACATTGAAGATGGTGGTTGAGCATACTGCATTTTTCAAACTTCTCATTTAAAGCAGGTGGTTTAATTTTCAGATCTTCAGGGGAAAAATATCCATCTTGGGCTGAAACTTTATCTGTCTCATTTCAGCAGAGAGGATTCACTTTTTCTTCTTTAAGAAAGTTATAAACCTCATCTTGAAGTCTTTGACGACGAAATGTATTTTCCCTATGCTCCTAACTTCAGCAATGGCCTAGAGATTTAACAGGAAACTAGGTCATTACAGTCCCTAATACTTTCTTTGACATAGCTAAATGACATCTCTTCTGGAATCCAGATGTCATTTTTGCCTTTTATTCTTAGAAAAGTAGATGTCAATCCCCACTAGAAAACATTGCAATCATTACTTTTTGATAGAAACTTTAAATCAATAGGAAATAAAAAGTTTGAGGTGTTACTTCTCTAGAGCTGTTTCAGATCAATGTTCTGGGCTTCCTGAGCTGCCCAAGCATCTCTCAGCTGGGCAGTCTCTTCTTCTGATCAGGAATGAATCTAGAGGTATACAAGCCAGCATCTGTGCATTTTGGAGGCCAGCTCGCAAAGTTCAGGATCAGAAAAATTCTGCTTCTTTTCACACTAGCTTAGAGAAAAAACAAACCTAGCATTTTACCTAACTTTCATACTACAATCTGACTTCATATTGTAATGCATTCAACAACAATACAAAGCATAATGAATACATTACCACGCTGTAGATAAGTGAATAGCAATGGGTGAAACACAAAGCTCAGGGGGTTTTAAGATTAAATGGTTTATTCCAATCATAAGTGACACTAGTTGAGAAAGCCTTGTCTACCCTTTCACTGGCATTCTCCTGACACCAGTCCAGATCTCTCACTCCTCTAGCACAGCATTCCTCTTCTAAGAGTCTCCACCTCTCCCCCACACATTTTAAGCATGGCTTTAAATTTTACAGATTGACTGGCGTTTTGTTTTTTTCTATTATGCTTCCCCAGGATACACAATTCATTTCTAATAGAAGCTCACATCACACACTCAAGGCAACAAAGCAAAGAGAAACAGGGAAACAGTGTGCTGTAAGGTAACTTGCCATGAACAGCCCAGCAAGTACCATTACAGAGACCTGTATAGCTGCAAGGCCTTAATACTCGAATGACAGAAGTGACAGAATGACAGCGAAAATTGAAAAAAACAAAACACCCTAGGGCCCGGTGGAAAGCCAGGGAATGGCCTACCAGGAAAAAGTCTGAAATTCAAATCAGTATGGAAGCTGGAAGATCTGAGCAGTAGAAGTACAGTTTAGTTTAAATTACATGTAAAATCTCTGTTAGCATTTAATTCAAAATCCTCTCCCATATTTCAGGGGTATATCGAGTTCTTTCCTCCCATCACCCTTCACACAGGCCCCGAGAATATCAAACTCTTGTTGTTTTGCCTTGTTTTCTGTAATAGCTTTCAACCCCCAACCCCAGTGTAGAGAAGTAAAACACTGGCACACAGGCTTTGACCAGAATCCAGGGAAGGGGCTCGAACAACCTCCTCTTTACTTCCAGCAGCACAGAACGCAGTACTTACAAACAAGTGAACAAGATCCACGCAGTCATATGCACTTGTCTTCCATAGAACTAGGGTCCTGCTAATGAAAATACAGGGAAGTCCTTAAAATGCCTCCTCTTGCAAGTTCTCTCTTAATGATGATCTATTCTATCTTCCAGTGCTGAGCTACTAGTCCTCTAAAAACTGATACCTTCACCTCAACCTGAGAAGCTATAGAAATGAAGCCAGTAGCCTCTCAAAGAAATATGCTTTGACATTAGGCCAAGCTGATGCAAAGATCATGCTGGAATTCCAATTACCCATGTCAAGTGTGGTACTGTTCAAGTGCTTTGCTTTCCTAAAAACAAAACCTCTTCCCAGCTTTGATTGCCGCAAGCCCAGCTCCTGTCTCACCTTTCAAGAAGACTGTGAAATAAGATTCAAGAGAAAAGCACTCCAAAGCAGCATGAAGCTCTTTGGTCAACATGTGGGGCTTCAGTACTCCCTTGGCCAGCCAGTTCAAGGGTTTCAGCTGGCTCAGCTTGTGAGCAGCCTCCCATTATCACATCTGTGGGGCTTCAAACACTGGAACTTTAACGGGGTAGAAAGGCTTTGAGAAATTTGTGTATTTAGAGCTTTTATTTTTCACTCTGGACTTTTCACACTGAGTTGTCTCCCCAAAATAATAGGTTTATTCTCTCAATGGGTAGGATACCTTTTAATATTTTGTACCTGATTGAAATTTATTAATATAGGGTAAAAAGAGATATCAAGATGAATGTAGGGCCCGACTTTGCTTGGCCAACTTAGTTTTGCTGCAAATGTCTTCTGCAATACAAACCTCTTATTTCTTTCTGCATTTTACCTTCAATTCTAATTGCAATATAGTGGTGATCAGCTGGAAAGAAGAAGGGTATTTGGAGTCTTGACTCTGGCACCCATAAGACCTAGCGACCCGTGTGCCCAGTTCTGTAGTGCATTCCACATTATTTTTTCTCCAGGATCTTCTTAAATAGCTTTAATTAAAATGGAAATACCTGTAAAATAATCTTTCTTCAGATCTAGTGACTGACTGGACATTTACCTTCCCATGTTAAGTTAAAAAGATAAAACAGCATGTAAGGCATCTGTATAACTTTTTTCCAAGGCACATAATCTGATTCACATTCACCTTTCTCCTTAATACCTTTCATGTTACATTAATGCCCACACATATTAAAAGAAAGAAACTAGTGTTAAAAGAAAGAAACATGCTAAACAAATAGTAATAAGAATCCTCTCAGATCAGGTTACAGGCTGAAATCTGAAGGGTGTTTTTTCCCCCTCTTCTTTGTTTTATGTTCTTCTCAGATACCCATACATTCCTGAAATTTTACTCCTGGTCTTTTCTATCTAGAAGTGAAGACTCTTAGTGGAAACATTCTTCAAGACAATCTGGCTGCATCTACCTTTATACTTATAGTGATTATTTTTTTTAAATCACTTGTATTTTCCTTTTTGTTTTTCCTTGTCAGCTATTCTTTTCAAATACAGAAACAAAAGAGAGAAATGAGATTCAAGCACATAAAAATATCTCAACAGAGAATAAAGATTTTAAAATGTTTAAGGATACAATTTTTGAAGTATGGGACAATTTGATTCTTCTCAGGATAGCAAGGAGATTAAAAAAAAAAAAAAAAAGAGAAATTATACCACAATTTTATGTGTCCCATGGAAAACAAGAAGATACAGAATCTGTTTGCCTAGGAAGAAATGTGAGAAATTAGAAGAGAAACATCAAACTAGAGAAATTCTAAGATATTAAAAGAAAAATCAGTTAAATATTTAGCTATTAAATTGGACAAGAAGCCTCCAACTGTGACAAAAAGTAGTGGGATAAAACCAGGAAAAGATATTTCCATAAGTTCATTTAGCATAAGAGAGACCAATGACGAAAAGAAAGTGACAAAAACCAGTTTAAAGGCATGTTTTGAGTGCTTAACTCAAGTGCAGACATCTTAAGAAGAGCATGCTGTGCTTATCTTGCAACCAGGCTATAAAGCTGCCTAGTAGGTGACAGGGATTGCAATTGTCACTAACAATACCAAATTTAACAAGAAACTGCAAGAAGACGTAATTTTATGAAGCACAAGTGTGTGTTGCAATAAATAGATGCCATAGCCTTGGGCTAACAAGGGAAAATGTTTGAGGGTCACTGGAGGGAAGAAAAGACTTCGATGAATTCTGCTACTGCTGCCTGATCGAGTACTGACATACACCCAAACTTATGAGCTGATTTTCTTTAGTAAGCTAAGAAAAAAAGCAACCAAACAAAACCACCCCACCTTAAACTACCTTTGCAATGAAGTCTTTCATTGCATGGCTATTCGGAAAGCAGATCTTAGGACCACAAGGCTTCTTTATATCAAATACCAAGTAAATTCAGATAATCTTGTGTGAAATCTGATGCCAATGCAAAGTCACTCAAACTACTATTTAAGTCTCCCTTAGTAGTCCAACACTAAGTCACTAAGCTAATTATTATGAGACATTTCAAAATTATTCTGTATTTCCCCCAAACTGGCCTGGCTTTATTTTAAAAAGAAACAACTAATCCCCCCATCAGGCTTCGCAGCCCCCTCCCCTCTTCTTTGTGCAGATGAATTCACCGGTATTTTCTGAAACACTGGAAGCAATGTGCAAGAAAACCTATGACCCAGACGCTGACAGATCTACCAGTATAAAAGTTGGCTCAGAATCAAGTAAGCCATTTATTTCCTAGAGATATGGTACAGTAACTAAGATATTTCAGATATTTACATTGACTTTACCCCCTACTTTAAATACACAGGTGGACTCTGACTTCAGGAGAATTACAAGCTTAACTTTAAGCACATAAGTAAATGTTTACAGGATCAAGTTTCAAATATATCATCCATACAAGCCTGATGCTTCACCTCTCTATATTAGAAAGCTGTAAAAACTTCTTTGAATGAAATTCTTTGCACAGTGTAGACAGCTGCAGTGCATTAAAGAAGTAATTAGAGGTTTGCTCTAGCTGAAGAAGTTTGAAGCTGAGAATGGGAAAGTATACATACCTTTGACAAACACTGACAAATTCATATTAAATGCAGTCTGTCAGTTAAAATCAAACTCCTCTCTTTTCTTATGGAACTTGGGTTATGTTGCTGTAATGTAATAATACTTATACAAGAGATAAACAACTTTTCCAATTTATAACACTTTCAACTGAGTAATAAAGTATTTGAAAAGTTACTCAATTTCCCTCCTGACAGTATTAAATAAAGAGGAAAAAGATATAACTCCCCTAAGTTTACCAAATATATTTTAACATGTAATAGTCAACATGCCGCACTACAAAAATTACTTTTCAAAACTTTATTATAGCTAACAAACATACACTCTGCACCCCTCCCCATGAGATCTCAAGTCTCCCAAAAGCCCAAATCCTGTATCTTTCTCTGCCACGTGTCGGTTCCCTAACAAACCTCTTACAGTACTGCTGTATCTCCACCATCTTCATCTCCACCATCCTACCTCAGTCAAACAACACAACCCTCAAGCTGTGGTTACTCCAATCTGTCTTGTCTTACACTGACCCATACCTATTTTCTAATCTGCCCTATTCCTGCATCACTGTCATGCAACCAGCCATCTGGGGCTGTAGTCCAGCTCTGCCTTGGAATCCATAGCATTCACACCCCAAACCTGTTGTGCATCTATGTGCCTTGCCTCTTGGCTTGTGTAGCTTCCTGTAAAGGCTTAGAGCAAGGACCTTTATTTTTGGACTTCATTGTCCATGCAGCATATTAGGCACAATTTGCTGGCTGGATATGACCGGCATCAGGACCTTGAGGCAGAAGAAAAGCTATTATGCTGTGCTAGAGACAGGACTTGAAAAGCTCTCCCTAGAAGGTATTTGCCCGTCGCCACTATGGGCCACCCTTCTTCCCACTGTGTCACTTAAAACTCTGCTCCCTGCTTCAGTTATGAGGCTTTGCCTCGTTAGTATGGGATAAAACGAGAGAAGGCACAAGGGTGCAGTGATCACTGAATGTCATACAGGGTGCTAGGAAGTAACCTATAGCTCAAACTGCTGTTTGGACATCCATTCATCCATAAAACTATTTTCTGTTTAGGAATATACATAAATCAAGGGACATGTACAACTGAACTAAAAATAATAAAAATAATCATGGCCTTACTATTATTAAAGCATTAATATGACTAATACACCAAAAGATTTTGAGAGCTTACAGACAATGAAGATTGACAATAGTATGATCCTTTTTTGAAGAGATTCTTCTGTTTAACTTCCATTTCACCTGAGAGATTAGATCCTATTCACGGGGAAAGGAGAGCACTGTCAATTCATAAACACATGCACTTACAGGGAAGCAATTCAGAATGCTGACCTATACATTTTTGGTCAATAAAGTAGCTTGTAAAATCTGTAGAATTATACTGAAACCATATGAACTCTGTGCTCTTGTTTCTAACAGGACAGTATTCTTGTGTTACTTCAGAAGGAACCAGTGGCACATCCCTATATAATGAACGGACTGTTTCCTTGGTTTTTCTACGCTTAGACCTTGAGCACTTTTATATTTACATACTGTTGGTAGAAATTAACACACTATTAAACATAACAAACAATCACCATGAAAGAAATGAGAAAGAAACCAAAACAAAAGCAAAAAGACATGCAAAGATTAAGAAATCTAGGTCGTAACTCTTGCTGTTCTTTGTAAAGGAAATACAGGGGAGAAGCAAGGAATATAACAAAGACAACCAACAGCAGGAAAAGCCTCCAGGACTAGACAAATTAAAATAAAATTTTGAATGCTTTCACTGAAAACACAACTCTTTCTCAAAGGACAGACTGCTTCAAAACAGCTTTCTATTGTCTAGGCTGGGCTGCTCAGCAGGAAGCATCTCAGACTTAGAAATGAAGAGAGAAGGTTGGGAAATTTTGTGTTAGCTCCAAATGTTGGTTTAGTACATAGAAGGAGGGCAGTAAGGACATCACAGTAAATGCAGATTTATCACTGTAGCAGTTGTGGAATAATTACTGGAGGTGACTTAGAAATCAAACCTATATTAAAGACACAGCATTGTTCACACGTTAAGGAAAAGTATAACATCAAAGCTTCCAGGGTGGAGCAGAACTGGCATGCAAGGAATCTAGCATGGAGGGTGGAGCAGAGTGAAGGCTCCATGGCCAGGCTCTTGTGGATCACTGCAGAGATGGGAACTTCATAGTACTATGGTACTGATAAGCTGCATATTTGCACCCTGGGACAATAGTCTGACAAAATGCTTTCCTTTGTGCAAACTTTGCTTGTTATAATCTCATTATAATACCAAAACACACCTCCATCCCAAAGGCTACCTGCCTGCAAAGTGCAACCACCCCTCACTGAGCTGGCACCCTGAATTTTTGTTAATCTATACCTGTAAAGGTGAAGTGAGAGAATCTTACACCAATCATATGAAAGGTATGTATGACTAGAATCACTCAAGCTCCACCCTGAAGATAAAAAAATTGCACAAAAATGGCCTGAGAAAGGAGGAATGTTTGGGGAAGATACCATCATGAACAAGTCAGGGAAGATACTGCCTCTGACTCCTGGAATCAGTTGACAGGTTGAACCTCTCTTTCCTCCCTGTAAGAGTCAGTCAGAAGATCAGCATTGTCTCAACATTGTCAGCAGGGACATGGACAGTAAGGTACCCAGCAACAGCCTGTTTGGAACACAGTTGCTGATCCCAAGAGTGGAATGCGGTGCAAAGGCTCCTGAATACAGAACTGTGTGGTACAACGAGTGCTGTGCTATCCTTCGGTACCTGAGCCCAGCCGGAGCTGTTAGAGATAACTGCATAGCTACTGTCAAAAAAGATGGATCGCAACTGCTGCCATAACACCGATGAGGAAATCATGAACTTTAGACGACCTTTGCTTCATTATAACACCAAACACACCTCCTGGTTGAATGCTATCTGCCTCCAAGACTGACCACACATCGGACACTCCCCCCATGCATGCGTGGTAGCCTCGCTCAAGGAAGGTGGAGATATGATAATTGAATTCCGAGAAGGGCAGAGATCCCTGAGGCAGAGGAGGAACAAAGTGTGTTACTAAGCATAAAAGATGACTTCTTGGAAATGAAAATTTGAAGCTTCCCCACCAAGAATCACAATGACCAACAGAGCACTGGCTGGACCCGGGACAGTTAGGACGTCTTGAGATCAGCGGTGGTAGCTATAACCTCTCTTTCTCTTCTTCCTAAACTTAACTTTACTTTTCCCCTTTCTTTCACCCATCTCTAACTATCGTGTGCCACTTCATGGGCAACACAATAAAGTTTCACTGTTTGACTGATGCCCCTTTTGTGTTGGTCGCCTTAATTTTGCACTTTCAAGATCGTAGTAAATGAACCATCATGAGTCCACCGAGTGGACTGTGACACCCCTCCACAGGGACACCTTTGGGTAAGATCTGGACTATCTTGAGTGCTTGCTCAGAAAACTTGGAAATGTTTATATATAGAGTCGCTTTTTCATTTTGCACGCTGTATTACTCATAATCTCAATATTTGCACGTGCTTTTGCGGACAGTATATTTATCACTGGCAATCGATAAGAACCTGTACTTCTGTTGCTTTAATAAACTGCACTATTCATCAAGCTAGCTGTAAAAGTTTCTCACTGGGTGCCGCCAACCTCTCTAAGTCTGGCTGTGTGAGTCCATGGAGCGCGACTAAGCTGAAAGTGTAGCACGCTGTCAGTAAACTGAACACGACCGGACTAATAGTGACAAACTGGATATCACTCAGAATCTAAACCTAGCCACCCCCAGACCCTCTGACATCTGAGGATAAGCTGGAACGCAAGAGGGTTTATTTTCTGCCAAATTACTTTACCCTTTAACGCGACAGCAGTCTATAAAGATGAAAAAAGCAGTCCTAAAACTGGATATGAAGAGCATTTCACCAGCATGTCTCATGCATGCGAAAGATGTGCCTAATTCAATTAGTGAACAGATAAGAAACAAGCAAAATACTTGCATGTTAATGCAAGGAATTTGGACAGCCAAATGCAGGAAATGGAGACAAGTGCATTCTGTTACAGGATGAAGAGAAGTAAGATAGAATAGCAATCATGGTTAGAATATCAGAAGACCATGAGTTTTTCATGAAAGATAAAAATAAAGGTGAAGTTAGATGCGTCCTAATAGCAACTGCATGAAAAAAAAAGGTGGCAGAAGAGATTTTTGTTTGGTCCGAATTCATTTTGAAGAAGCTGGTAGATAGGATTTTAGTAGGAATTATTCTAGTTCATTAAAACTAGCTTTGGTTGTGTAGTAGACCCACCTTTTTCACAATGCTAAAGAAACCAGTCTGACTACAAATTTTGCTGCAATGAGGTAACTCTCAGAAAGCACATGGTGCTAACAATGTCTATACCTCTTAGTAATAGGATGCTTAGGAGACCCCCTAAAACCACTAGTGGTATTGATCAGGATGTTCCTAAAGCAAGGCTCTTGATTGCCAGTTTCACTCTGTAGGTATTGTATTCAACACAAAAAAAAAGAAAAGAAAAGCAGCAGTAATGAATCTAGTCAGAAATTGCATTTAACATCTCTCATGATGTTATATATAAGGTTTCATATATTTTTTAAATGAAGGTTGATATTAGTGTAAGTCAACAGACTTTCAAGAAGTGGGGAGAAGGATATTCCCAGTACCCTCAGCAGTGTTAAATACTGTGCCAGTAGCAAATCTAAGGAAATAATTTTTATTAGAAGGAAATAAATAAGATTTTGGCATTCTAGCTTGGAACCACCCAGAGGATGTGCCAATCACTTTTGCTCCTGGCCTCTTTTCTGCCCCAAGCATGGGGAAGGCATCATAACGACAGTCTAAGCAGGAGAAACCTATGTCAAGATCATAAGAGACTCCTGTATCACCTATGAGAGAGGCAGACACAGAAGGTAGCTGAAGCAGCTAGTGTCTCTCTCTCTCTCTGCTATATATAATGTACCTCAATACTATATTTTGTTCTTTCACAACTTTGTTCCATAAATGCAAAATCTATGTTTTTAAGTGAATATACCCTTTTACCCATAATCTTGCATCCTGATAAACTAAGTAAATGATCTGACAAACAAGGCATTAATCTCTCCTGATAACTGGAGCAGCTGTTGAGCTCCCCATAACAATACACCATGTTAGTGTCAGGGTAACAAGTTGTGCCTCTTCAGGAGCAGCAAGTCTGGTTCTGAGTGATACTGCACATATTCAAAGAGGAAAAAAATCATTCCCTTGCTGTCATGGGTCACTGTGAAAACTCTGCAACAAGAAGCATGCCTGAATCCCAAGAATTACCAAGGGAAAGCTTTATAACATAAAACAATGCTATGAGTGCCTGGAAAAAAAAAAGGAAAATATATAATCATTTTGAAGGCCATGACTAATGCACTGATGAACTACAGTGTGTGACTAACAAGCATACAGGTAACAAATTATGGAGTAAGATTTATGATCTATGTAGCAGGTTGGAAGACTATGAAAGATACACATAAGGCACTTGTAGAATTATATGCAAAAAGGTGCAAAAGCCAGGAAATGTCAAATAAAGTCCTTTAAAGATACATAGCTTGGCCAAATACAATACTGCTGGATACATAGCTCAAGAATTACTGTATGTACTTAGTATACAGACAAAGTAACAAGTCAAGTGCAAAGTGAATGAAAAATGGCCAGCAGAAAATTGTAATAATAAGATGCAAAAAACCATCTATCAGGATATTATTATATCTGAAGTGTAGCTGTAATTTAGATTAGATTAGGCATAATTTGTATTTTTTGAATATCACTGCTTGCTGGTTTATCACTAATAAACAGCATTACACTTGCTAAGTATCAGTTGTCTTGACTAAAAAATGCTAGTTAATAAATCCACCGTCAATTCATCTTGTGTAGATTATGAAGGGTAAGTGAATTTGTTCCCAGGAAATGACCAGGAAGAGGTGAAAGAAGGGATCAGAAACTCTGGCATAGTCAGCCAAGACCAGTAAATTAATACGAAGTTAACAAACATAGATCAGTCGAGTCTAATCTGATTGCTGGCAGACAATAGAAATTTAGTAGCTTAATCTTTACTTAAATGTGTTAGAAAGAGATCCCATAAAAACAGCATGTAAATTAGGGAGAAGACACAAGCACAGGAAATGTGGGAAACATGAAGAACTTGCTTATGAGGGATGGTGTCAGGCTGGAGCGGAAAGGAAGAAGAGACTTGAGGGAAGTCATTAATGCATGGGCTTTTTTCAAGGATTCCTCTTCACTTTTTCTTTTTTATGTTAATAATAATTTCATTAACAGACAGCATGAGCAAGTTAATGACAAAATCTTCGAAGGTATCATTCATACAGAAGAGGAGTGGTACAACTCACAGAAAGTGCTGGGCAACATTTAGGGCCGTGGCAATAGAAATGAAAAAAAAGTATTGTACTTGGGGATTAATATTTGAAATTTCAGCTATACACTATAATCTCATCAGCTGAGAACAACTGAGCAGGAAGAAGACACGTTTTATAATTTATCATTGGATGACTTGATGACTTGGATGACTATGAACAACCAGTATGAAGCAGCTTCAAAGAAAGCAGTCATAAGACAAGTCAGTTGAAGTATTTCTGGTAGATGGACCGCTTGGTAGAAAAGATGGGGTGAAGCCCAGATAAAACACTACAGACCATTCTTCTTACTTCATTTAACAGCAGCCAATTCACACCATGACATACTGGAAAAGCATAATGTTGCCCAGGCCATCCTGAAAAGAGAACAAACTGAAAAATATCTGTCTGCCTACCAAAATGAAGACTGGGAGAAGACATGATAGTTATCTGTGTTTTACTCATGGAGATAAAAAATGAGGAGGAGGAATATGATCAGTTTACAATTAAAGATAATCTTAACAGCTGAATTATGTGAATAAGCTGCTTCTAGAAATCAGAAGAGTGTGCCTGACAATTGCAGGGGAAGGGTTCACAGTTTCCCTAATCAGAACACTAGCTGAAGAGAAAAACAAACCAAAACCAAGCCAAACAACAAAAAAAAACCCAACCAAACAATTGAAAACTCCAGCTTTTCAGAAGAATGCATATATGTAGGATATAATATGTAATGCCTAAAACCAGTGACTGGACTTGATGATCAAGAAAATCTCTTATAGCTGTCCACATTTTGAATACCATGTACAATTTGGTTCTAAAAAGCAGCCAAAAGGCTAGAATACTGTACGTAAAAGTCAATCAAATTCATGTCCTTTGGAAAACATGTAACAGTCAACAGTCTTCAGGTAAGAGTGACAAGTTTACACCCAAAATCTCTGATATGACATCTTGCTTTAAGGAATTGTCATGGGAAATAATGCTTTGCTCTTCACAGAAGAACTAAAGAAAGTAAAATTTATTTTTAAAAAGGTAAAGTTATTAAAATAGTTGTCACTAACCTATACAAATGACTGAATATATTTTGAAAGATATTTAAGATACAATCAAGATGGTAGCTGAATACAGGAGAAGGAATAATAGAAGGTTATTAAACTGCCTCCTCTGTTAGTGGGATGTGCCAGCAAGTGGGGTGGGGGGTGTGGGGTGACAGCAAAGCAGGAGGGAAGGACCAGGAAAACATGCTGTATTGGTCAGCAGGCAAGGTGGATTCAACTGTACATTATTACCCTGCAAACACTGAGAACGGCAGGGGTGGAAGCTGTCTGAAAGTAAATGGAAGGGAAATGTTGGCAGAGCACATTTTGAGTGCATTTCCCTGATGTTGTAACTTGCTTCCTAGCTGGTGTCCCAGAAACCAGAAACTTGTAACCTCTCAACAGTGCTACAAGACTCACTTTTTCCCACTTCTTGTGAACTTCTAGAGAGAGAAAAAAACAAAGATCAGAGGAATTTTATTATGTCTGCTCTGGAGAAGCATTTATTTTACTAGTCTGCCTCCTGGGGAACATTTATTGTTGGAATGGGATGGGCAGTCCATTACGATAATCATTAAAAAAATGAAATTCTGTAAAAGAAGCCCAACCATGGGAGGAAAGCCTATTCATCCCATTCATTTCTGTACATAACATTATCTGAAAAGAATGTGGATTATTAGCTCAGTAGTTTTATACACTTGCAAATTCCTAAAATGTAAATGGACATCAATGCAGGGATTCATATTTTCCCTTAATTTCTGAGCTGCTACTTGGGAAGCATTAGCTGACACACTTTACATTTCCAGGTATCAGTCACAAATAAATACAGTAAGTACTATTCTCCAAAACAAACGAAAACAAATACTTCTGAAGGAAGCTAAGAAAAGAAACAAAGGGATCGCAGATGACAGACATCTTGAATCTACTAAGTATGGAATGAAAAGCAAAAATTTCTACCTTGAGAAACTTATGGTTATGTACAATTGTTTCTAAATCCAACTACAATAAATCCTTTAAGTACTTCTGATGCACCACACACAACACGTATTATGTATGTATATAGAAATAACCATAATTATTAGAAAACTCACATGAATAGAAAAGCCATCCTCACAAATGAAAAAGCATTGCAGTACTCTCAGCAACAGTTAACAAATGAAAAGTGAGTCTGTGGGAGACCAGTTGCATGTATTGTATCATGCACAGTTACTGATATAAATCAGGAGCCTATAGTCTTATCTTTGCTTACACAATCTAAACCAGCACAGTTAGGAAAGACAGAATTTGGCAAATTGACAGTGATTTCTAATACCAGCCATAAGACACATGGGGACCTGCAAAGTCTAGGTAGAACCTCTACTGCTGGCTGCGGCAAAGGCCCACTGCCTTTGTAGCCATCACGCATGATTCCTTTCCATCTCCCTCTTTCCAGTGTTTCCCTCCCTGACAGCTTCACTTAATTTTATTTTGAACACCTTAATTCTCTTGCTCATTTCCCTTTGAAGGATTTTTGACAAGTTACAGCGTTTTAAAGATCTTTACCATGTTTTATAAGCCATGTAATAAACCTAGAAGGTTGTTAGATTGTAATCATGACTTCTAGTTTGTTTAGGGAGCCTGTGAAGAGAATGCTGATATAACAAATGAAAAATCTAACATTTACAGTGTTTTTTTCTTTATTACTAAATCTTTTATCAGTTTCAGATATATTGTAATTCTGTGTTCACCATGAAAAAAAAATATTATTTATTATCATTACAATATTAAGCTTATGGACCTGATTTCATAGAATCAGGCACCTAAAAAGGGAATACTAAGATCTTCTCTTTCCTGGGGTACTACTACTGACATACTTTCAGCTACAGCAATCTGTGAAGAACAGGAACACACTTGTTCATCTGTTTAGCTTTCTGAGAGTAATCATCAGTTTCCGAAACATAAAAAACATAGGTTCCTACTGAAATTTGCAGCTATTGGCAACAGGCCAAATAAAGTTCTGGTTCTTTTACTTGAGCTAAGAAGTTGCCTAAAGGCAATATGATGTTGCTAGCTAGTTTTTCTAAGAGATTAAATTCACTTTATCAGCTTAATGGAAAAGGAGCTGGGTGTTCGGCAATCAGGTGAGTAGAGAGTGAAGATCTTAATTCAGAATCAACAACCTAAGGTGCATGGTAACCCAATATTGCATATTTCTCTCCTTCATCTCTAATGATCCACTGGGTCTTGTGGTCAATAAATTCACATGAATAATCCCATGATTGCTTCTGATCAGACCAGATTTCGGAGTTAGTTGTGTATGAACAGCACAGAAACAAAAATCCCCACATAGTACTCTGCTCAAGTGTTTTCCACTACCTTTCCCTTATATGCAGTTCATAATCGCATTAAAATGTGAAGAAGACCTTGAAGTTATTAGCCCTTGAAAGAATCCCAGAGTAATGCAGAACATAATGCTTGCTTACCAAGAACTTGTAGAGATCTTCTACAGAACAATGGTAGCACACACAGCAAAGTCTTAACTTCCTTTCTTTTAGTATGCCTGAACCCAGAAACCAAGCTAGTGTTAATATAAAGCTCCAAATGTTAGCAGCAATACTGAATCCTCAACCATTTAAACACCATGTGTTTTACTGACCACTGGCCACTAAAGTAAAAGAAATTCTCTGAAGATCTGACCTCACACAGAGATTTAAGAAGCAAATCTTGAGAACTGAGCTACTATGGAAAATCAGTACAAGTCCTCTGTTTTTCTTAAAGAGCATTTAAGAAAAAAATAAATCTTTCCTTTTATTTAAAAGCACTCTCTCCACTTCCTTTGGTTATAAAAGCACGCTGGAACAAAGCCAAGCCAGAAAAAAAAAAAAAAAAGCCAATGATTTAAAAAGTGTCTGTAACTATCAACAGAGAAGTAAAAATCAGTGATCATGGGTTTGCTGTAACCTGTACACCAACTCTACCTTTTCTTCAGTCCGTAGATATTATTATCAAATTCGTTTTCTCCATCAGAAATTTCATCTCAACAGAAGTTGAGGAATTTAGATATTTGGGACAAAGAGAAGTCAACAGCCTGCTTCACAGCAACAGCTCCATCCAACTGCCACGTATTAGGAAATCATGCCTAGCAATTCCACAGCACATAATAAATATGGTGAACACATCTTGGGTACTCACTATATCCATTTAATTGCACCTAAATTAAAAGTCCAGATTCTGACACAAAGTGTTTTGTCTGGCTGGAATCTGAAAACTGGGCCAGCATACAGCAGTATGTGTCTGCATCTCATGTGTTCACAATACTTTCATATCTGAAATGCAACGCACTGCCTAGGAAAATTCTTTGCAGATAGCCATAAGGGCTCAGTGCTCAATACCATGACCAGATTTTACAACAGTACATCAATTCAGATAGCAAATAAAGCAACTAAATTTCCAGCAGAGTTCTATTCAAGTATGGCAAGCTCTCCTAATACGCTGCTTTTGACAGTCTGGTCTCAAATACTTAACAACCAAATGAGGGCAGACAAATTGAAAAAAAAGCAATCAGAATTTGTATTAACCATTGTGGAGGGAAGAGTCGCATATCTGAAAGTCGGGGAATAAGAACTGACAAAATGCTTTAGTTGATGATAACAGAGTCCACCTCAAAAGGGAACACCCTCTCTAGAGTCTCTCTCCCGTAAGTGTGTTGCACTTCACAAGAACAAAAACAAACACTATCTTACTCCATCCCAAACTCTTCTACACTGGTTATTAAAATATTTAGTCAATAAATGACCATCATGTTGTCTCAGTGTTGATGTCCCTCAAATGAAAAGGGCATGTCAACAGCAATAGCCTTCCACTAGCAATCTCTTTTTAGTGAGGCTTTGTACTTTCCTTTACTATTTCTGTGTTGCTAGAGCTCCTTTATTCCATGGTGACCTACAATTTTAATGAGCATGTTACATTACCAAAACTATTAATGGTTGCTTTGTTTACATGTATTCTGGAAAACATACCAAAGGAAAATGCATTAAAAGCAGTAAAGAGGACATACAGTTGTATAACTGCTGTTCCCAGTGCTGCTAACATCGTCCCTCAATCTAAGAAAGAGCTGATTGATATTTTCTCAGTCTTCTTAGTAGGTAGCAGAACTTGGGGCCTTGAATGGCAGAAGGGTTCTGGCTGGAACTACAATGGTGAGCATCTGGACTGTGTACACACAACATTATGTGGAAATCTCAGCTGTCTCAATACTGGAAAGACCTTACAAATGCTAGGGCCAAGTATTTCCCAAATATAATTGCAAAGGGTAAAGAGCAGTCAGCAACTTTGTTAAAAACTATTATCAGCATTATGATTCCAGCTTTCTCCCTCCAAGGATCAGGCAGAGTTTGTAAGGGGGGGGGGGGGGGGGGAAAGCACAACACATTTAATGAATCTTCTAAAAAAACCCTCAGAACTTAGTCAACTGTTTTATCTTCCAAATCTCTCTTGACAAATGGCATATATATTATACTGAAGTAGATATATATGATTTTTTGAGAGTATAATGTAATTATAATGTCTGATGTTATCTGATGGAAAACCAAAACTGTGAAATAACCTATTATCTTGATCTATGTAAACTTCTGCATGTAGGAGGATTTAAGAAAAAAAAAAAAAAAAAAAAAACAACAAACCCCAACACATTATTATATTTAGAGACTAACCATTAAATGGAAAATTCCATACTCTTTTCACCAAAATAGAACAAGAACTGGAGAAACAAAGGAACACTTGCCTACCTAAATCCATTTCTCAAATACCTGCTCCTGTGTAAGTATCAACAGCAAAAGCGTGCAAAGAGCAGCAATGTTTCATGTATGCCTTCTCAGTTCTTTTGCACTCTTAAAATGGTCATTTCAAACCCTTTTCTTTTTTTTCTCTGTGCACGGTCCTTACACCAAGCATCAAATTCTGTTCTTCATCACCACTTCCCATCAGAAATGCTGAATATGAAAAAAATTTGGCCTTAAGTGTCATGAGAAATCACAGAGGAAAACTGTGGCAGACCTAGGAATGAAATCCAGATCTTTCAAACTTACAGGTTTAGCCACTGGACATGATCTAATCAGCAGAGAGAAGCACTGGACCTCAGAGGTTATGTACTGGAAGAAGTGACTAAACTACAGGGGAGGGAATACCGAAGAGACAGTAAAGAAATGGTTATTATTAAGGCTTCATTAGCTTTGTTGTTCCGCCCCAAAAGTACAAACATATATAAATACCAAAGGTGTTTTTACTACCTTAAGGTGACATATGAAAATTTTACATTTAGAAGGTGAAACTATATCTTGAATAAAAATATCAGGAGAACATTTTACAAAAAAAGAGCTCCTTTATTTCAAGAGCACTAGAATATCTGAAAAATTTAAATCAGGCTTCAGATCATGCCATGCTACTACAACAGCCTTGGCAAGTTTTTTGTAATGACCTTGTATTAAAGGTGGAATCTGACAGGTTTTCATTTCTACATGTCTTGGTGGTAAAAGCTTGCAACCATAAATAAATGCTCTTTCAAACTACTGTGAGTTATGGAGTTTCCCTAGGCTCTATATTGGATTCACACATTCAACATCTATACACTTCAACTAGTTTGTATTTTTTGCCATAATGTTGCAGTGTGTCATTTTTATGCAGATGATAGCCTGAGTTATCTGTCCCTCAATAAAGAAAACTCTCTAACAGCAGAGCTAATGCCTGACTGAATAGCTCAGACCTTTGTGAAGGATATATATAATGCAAATAAGACAAATAGCAGTCGTCTTTGTGTACGTTTATTCATCCTGCTCCTAACATGGTCAGCTGTTGTGTTACTTGCTTGATTTCAGAATAATTTTATCTTGAATGAGAAACATGCTTGCCTTATTACATGTACTGAAGAAAGGATCTAAACTGTAGGTCTTCCATACAGGGAATTTCGGTCAAAACAATTGATTCTGGTTTGTCTGGTTTTCAGTCAAAACAATGGGATGAATTAAACCTATTATTTACCAAGATGACAAATACTTATGTGGAGCAATGCAATAAACTTTTATCACATGCTGTAAGGAAATCAAGGAGATGGCTGGGTAGAACCTGACCATTGATGAAGATCTGGTGAAGTCTTGAGAAACAAATTGATTCCTAACTAAAAGAGAACATGAGTCATTGTACAACTATTCAGGCAATAACAGAGTATGTTTGTACAACATTCTTCACATGATCCCTCCTGATTTAAACTTCAAATAAGCTGATACCAATTTCATTGACATAATGAGAACAAACAAAATAAATCAAGTGAATAAACTCCAGAGTGATCTTTGCCTCTTGTATAAGCTGCATTTAGACAGTGTATCAACTCCTATGATGATTTATATTAGAGATTGAGATGTATGCTTTAACTAGTGAAACAACATACCTCTGCATTTGTAGAAGAGATGGCTGAAAGAAAAAAGTGTTTCTCCATGGAGCTCAGAAATAAAGACAATTTATCTGGGACACAGATGCAATACAAATCAAGAAAAAGACACCTCTCCAAAATCTCCTGGATATCCAATGAGTTACAGAAAATAGTACTGTTAATATCAAATTTGTGAGGCAAATGAGATAGAGTTAGAGGCATTTACAGTACTTAAATATGCCAATTTAAGTCAGAAGAAAGTTTGAATGTATCTCCTGTCAATAGGACAGCCCATTGAGCCCACAGAAGTGCAGCTTTTACAACAGTTTTGGAGAGTGACTATAGCATTGTGTATATATAGACTGAGTGGATAGTACAGTAGTACTTCATTCTGAGAAGCAGTGGGACTATGATGTGAATATAAGATAAGGAAAATTAAAAATAGAACTTCATATGTAGCTAAAATGGGGGAAAGGAGCATGGCAGAAATAGCTACCAATCTACAATGGCTTCACATAGATTGGATAGTATGAATCCTGCAATGTTAAGGCAGTTACACCCTTCTCTGTTCAAAAATTCTCTTCCTGGGACTTGGGAATCTTGTTGGGAATTTCACTCTTTCTAATCTGTGGGCCTCTGGAATCTTAGGAACAGGAAGGAATGTTGTACTTCTCAACAGGCAAGCGATAAGAGATCTTTCTGGAGGACTTGCTTTCTCCTCCTGCAACAGCAGATGGCCTTTATATACATATATTTTTTTTTTTTAATAGGAAGTTGTCATATTCATCCACACCATTCCCAATACCAAAAAAAATCAGAAATTCCAATTTAAATTTTGAAGGGTTATATAAAGTCAAGTGTCTAACTGCATAAGGTTAGCGGGGCAGCTCTGGAAATAACTTTTTAATAGCAGCTGACACAGAGTGTATCAGAGATGTGAAAATATGGGAGCGCAGAACTCCATTCCTCAACTAATTACATTTGAATGAAGACACTTGGCCTCTCTCTTTCACCTGCTGACTGAAAACTGACATGTCATTAGCAGCTCTGATAAGACCACTGAGCCTGGAAACCATTGTTAACTGCTGCCAGAAGAGATCTGCAACTATATTGTCACCAAAAAGTCACAACCCTTCCTAAGAGGTCAAGAGGTCTTCACACTGGTTCTTTGATAGAGGAAATGCTCATTTATAGAGCTCAAGTTGAACAAATCTCATCTGGTGCCTTACGGAAAAGTCCTTAAAATATTCATGCAGTGAAGCAATTCTAGTCAGATAGTCTGAGATTTTCAGGTGGCATCTTTGATTTCTGCTTCATCAAATTCAGTGCAATCAATGATCATTTTCATGTTTAATTTTACCCCTTACTCTTTCAAATCCTTCTGAACTAGACTTCTTGGAAATGTCACAAGTATTCTGTCCAAGCATGAGTGTCCTGGGGCAGCATCTGCCCAAGTTAGTCCAAAGCAAGATCCTTCCTTCTATGCAAAATCCAAGTATTTACCCTTTCTGGAGACCACCAAAAATTTTCATGCAGTTTCTTCTAGGTAATGGAAAGCATAAAAAAGAAATAAGGAAACCAATGGTAAAATAAAGCAACGATAGCACAAATCTAACCTGGTGCTGTGGAATCTCTGACCCTTGAGATACTTCTATTTGACTGAAAGACTCTGAGCAACCAGATCAAAGTGGGTCTTACTTATGTGGTGGCTAGGTCCAGCTGACCCGCAGACCAGACAACCTTCCAACCTAAATTGATTCTAAGTGCCACAAAGTAAGGGTAAACTAGAGAGTTCAACAGCTGCTTTAAACCACTTAATACAAACAGCCTTCAACAAAGTCTGAGAAAACACTTAAGGAAAAAGCATTGAATGCAATGTTTGAGAACAAGGTCTCTAATGGTCTACTTATAGACAATCCCACAAGGAGTGGGAGGGAAGTTGGAGACCAAGAGGAGTTGTCTCATGCTAACAAAGTGCAAACAAAATTTCAAGACAGGTGATCCCATACAATATCAGCTACTAACGTGTTCTGGAACCCTCAGATCTCAGGGAAGTCATGAGCGTCAACTTCACCTTGCTGAAAATGGCAGCACAAATTTCCCTTCAGGAAGAAAATATGAAGATATGAAGCACAGATGTACGAGTGCTGGATTTCAGGGAGATAAATGCCAAAAGAGAAACTCCTCCTGCAGCAAACCATTCCCTCGGTTGTGAGTTGCTGTTCCTAATTCTGTATTATACAACTGCTTGCCAGTTAAGTGTTGTACTTCAAAAGGTGGAACAGATCCTTCTTTACTGCTTGGACAAAGCAATATGAAAAGCAGTAAAACGTCAGCTATTTTATGTTTTCCATCAGAGGAAATTACAAGATGGGTCCTGTTCTTTTAGTAAAAGACAGAACTATTGCAGGACTGAATTCCTTGTGGATACTGGGTACCTTCATCACAGGGCTGTTTAGCACCAAAGGAAAAGCTGATGACTTGTTGAAGGCACTGCGCAACTGAGCAAGAGACCTCCAAAGATAACGTGTAGCTACAGATTATGAGATTTTTCTCTTATCACAGTGTCAAACCCCGTTTACTATATATAGTTTCAGCTGTTTATTCAATATGCATGTGCACTTCTGAAATAAGGGTGCGTTAATGTTCCCAGATGAGTGGGGCCCATGAGTAATTCTGACTCATTTTATAATTCCTGTGCCTTCAGGGCAGTTTCTGTTTGAATGGCAATATATGGGTACGTGAAGTAATCGCTGAATACTGATGAGATTATGCGTATCTGTGCTGAAAATTTGCTTCCGTGGATGTGTTTTGGTTTTGTTATTTTCGTTGATTAAGAAAGTCTTAAATTGTTGACCACACTTACGCAGCATTACAGCCAAGTACATGACAGTACAGAAAAGAGTAAAGCAAACTTCATAGCATGCATAGACAAATATGTCAGTTTGACTTCATCCACTCCTCTCACTCATGAAATCCAATGCATGCAAAGTTTCTGGAAAAAGATTTTGTGAAAAGCCATGCAAGGGTTTTAAAAAAACCTGAGCTGTATTTCAATTACTGATTTAATCATTCAAATACATAAATACCATCAGTTGGATGTGTTTTCCTTGATTATTATTATTGTTCTACATCTTCAAGCCAGACAATGTATATAATTGAACTTAACAAACACAGTGAATGAGAGTTCCTAACTTCCAAACTACATGTAACCAAGCATAAATATTTACCTTAAAATCTGATGTTTAATTATCAGACAACTCAAATTTATTTACCAGAAATGTTAGATAAATTTTAATAAAACATATTTTCAGGATTTTCTATGAAAATATATGTTCCTAATGTACACACAGACATATATATATACACATACACATGTATGCATACATTTATATGTATATGCAAGTAAAAATACACCATTCAGGTTACATTTGCTACATCACTGCTTCACTGAAATTCAGAAAATGGTTTAAGGCACAGCTGACCTTACATGATTAGTTCTGAAAGGTTTACTTCTTTGTCACCTGATTTGTGACAATCACCTTGCTGCTCTGAAGTCAGAGATTATAGTATGCCTCTCTATAGATTGGTATGCTATCAGAAACAGTGATGATCATTTTATACTAGTGTGAAAAGACAGGGAATGTTTAGGAGACACTTATGTTCATTGTTCACTGTTCAGATATTTATGAGTATGTCTAAAGATAGAAAATATAAATTACATTTACATATTTATGAGCATTTTTATGTAATATCTTCATTTTGATTAAAATGCCATCAATATCCCTACATTACTATAATGCAAGGCAGAAATCTAACCACAATGCACTTGGTTTCATCTTCTTCCTAAAAACTTCCTAAATTAAAACAATTAACAAAATACAGTATGAGTAGTGATGACTGATAAACAATGAAAATAGTCTATGCTGAGGGGCAATTAAAAAACTGTAAAAAAGTAATCTATTATACCATAAGATCTGAAAATATTTTTCTCGGTTTTGAGATGCAGAAAAAGCCTTGTGAGAAAATATGTGGGCTGCAGAACCATGCAATGCAAATTGAAGAAGTGCAGGCAGAAACTCACCTCTAGCTTTGTTCTTTGTAGCAGCCACTGGAAGCAAGGAAAAGATTGCACAAGAACAAGAGAACAGAGATAGATTAGACAGATGTTTGAGCAAGTAAAAATACAGAGAAACTTTATCACTATTGATTCAAAGCTAACAAACACTGTTTCTAGGATTATTTGACCTATTTATTTGAGACACTGCAGTACTATGAGATAGTTCAGATCTATGATTCTGTCAGAAAACCCGTGTTGAGAATTTAGAAAATATATCACAAAACACACTCAAAAAGCATGTCAAGGAATGCAGAAAAATCATGGACCATTAATCACAAGTAGGTGAGAGCATATGTACACACATCTGTGAATTCTAAAACTTACAGCACGATTTGCCTTGCCAAAAGTACATTCTGAAGTACCTAAATCTTACATCATTCCCTTGCTCCTGTTTCTTCAAACAACATTCTCCTGTGTGGCTGATGCAAACAAACATTAGTTAAACTGCAGGTACTCCAATTAGTTATAATCTATGCTATATGATCATTGTTTTTCTTTATTGAAGCCTATATCTTCAGATTCTTCTTGCACCCTGACGGAGCAAGCACAGCAAAAGGAGCAGACAATATTTTAACAGTGATCAGTGTTCAAAGTCAGAGAAAAAGGAGCAGACACTACAGCTTTCCTTGAGTCTCCTGAAGCAACATTAGTTTCACACTATTAGTTCTAAAGGCACAACAGGTCACAAAAACAATAATAGGAGCTTAAAATGTTCCGCTAACATCTGCCCTGCCACCAAAATCAACAGAATCATTATTTTCTGTTTTCTGAGGCTCATGGATAATGTTGACAATATACAATAATCAGAACCCAGAATGAAAATTACATAAAAGATACTATCCAAAACTCTTTAAACTCTCAAGTGCACTCTGAAAAGGCATTCCTTCAAGAAAAAAAGGTGCGTCAGAAAAAAAACCCACATAATTCCTCTTCTACTAGTCCTTCTTCTAAGGCAGAATTACATTAACAGTTCAAAGGCAGCTACACTTGTGACCAAAAGACAGAAAAAAAAAGAAGACCAAATCCCCATTCTGCTTTCTTTGCTTCTCTTGTTCACACCTAAAGGCTTTAAGTTAGGTTTTTTTGTTTGTTTGGAGTTTTTTTTTCTTTTTCTTTTTTTTTTTTTTTCCTGGTCTGCTGTCTCACTGATCAGTCTTTACTAAGACAAGTAAGGAGAGCATGGCAGTGAAAGCCAAGTTGCCATATATGAAGAAACTGTTGAAAAAAATAAACTTTTAACTTTATGAATGCATCCAAAAATATCAATTCTCTAATTTTGTTCTTTGTCATTTTTTTTTTTTTTTAATTTTCCTTTTTTAAAAATTTCTTCACTGATCCCTCCTATACTTCTAGATGTACCATTCTGCATTGCCATCATTCTCCTGGTAGTGAAAACAAAATAAAAAAAAAAAGGCAGTCCCATGATGTCTGAAATCAGCATTACTCTACAGAATAGCTCTGCTTTGGGGAGCTCCAACAAATGCAGATGCTTCTGCAGGGCTCTTTCCATAAGGCTGTTTAACAAGACACATTCACCTGCAAAACAGCCAGTAAATCTTACATGCACTAGAAATTGCTTGTGTAGTAAACAAAATTAATGGTGCCATTCTAATTTTACAATAAGTGAACAGTTTCTCCTTCATGCAAATATAAGTTGATAATGAATGCATTGAGTTCATCAACCTGTTCGCTTTCTTATGCTTCCCCTTCTTTTTCAGTCCTGAGAAGTACATCTGCATGAACACATTATCACTTTGAGCTAGAATAATTGTTTAAACTTAACAAAAGTCTGGAGGAAACATGCCCCCCTGGTAATTTAAAAGCACCAGGAGACTTTATAGTTACATTAATAATTCAGAATAAAAGATAGAGAGAGAGATATAAATATGTATATGAAAAAATATCTATATACTTGAATTATTCAGAATAAATATATATGCACACATATATGCATATATAAATTGTATATGATCTATGTGTATGGGTACATATATATATTAATCTATGTATATGGTTTCATATATACATGTATATTAAAAGAATCCAACCATTCTGTGATTAGACAGCTTTATTTTGAAGCACAATCATCAGACAGAGAATTATTACCTCTCATGTATCAGTAAATAAAGAAAAGATATAAATGAGGTTGTACATTATAATTGGAAGTAGGACAGGTTACTAAGCTTGTTAGACCAATTATAACTCTCTGCAAATCCACTAATAGAGAACTAGATGACAGTAACCTTCTTAAAAATGTCATGTTCAATACTTGTATGTTTTTCCATTGACAGCATGTTCCAATTACAAGTCAATTCGTAAAGTTCAAACTGCACAACAGCCAAATTAGCTGAAAATGGTCTTTCAAAATATAATTCTGCCTAGTGAAGGGAACTAGCTGGAGTTGTTTCCATCAATGACCCATCTTTTTGACACCTAGCATGAGGGAAAATTCCCTTTCATTGTTATCATTGAGGTCGGTATTTCTTTTTCCAAAGGTGAAAGAATTTTTCTCTCTTCCCTCTTTGCTCTCCTTGTCACTCTGTGTAAAGAGAAGACAATTTTCAACCTATATTCAATATGTTTGAAAACTTTTATCCGCCTCTTCTTATTAGTACATGAAAAGTCATAGGAGGAGGCAAGCGTAGATAAATGTTTCAAACGAGCATCATCAAGAATAAAATTTAGCAGAGGTATGCTGATCTCTTGGTTAGAGCACCAGATATGGGATAACTCTGAAGTCAGTGACAAAAGACCTGTGGGTTTCAACAAACAACATTACAGTCAAAGGATCTATATTTGCTTTAAGTCTTCAGCAAGTCAGTTGATTCTCTGCATTTCACATAACACATTCTCTTTTTCCCCACCTAGACTTCCTTGCTTGCTGACTAAAGAAACAAGCTCTTTTAGAGGCAGTGAGTCTCTCACTTCTCCAAGTAGTATACTTGTAGGACACTGATTTGAAACTTTTGTAATACAATTAAAATGGATTAAGACTGCCCAGTAATAATTTATGGGTACAATGTAATCTGAAAACTGGAATTTACTGTACTTGGCTAACACTTACTTTATTTAGCTAAATTAACAAGCCAGTCAGGAAATGGATATAAAGGAAAGGTAGTGACCTCTGGTATTTCCCATGTTCAGGGTTTTCTTTAAAAAACAGAACACATTTACAAGGGCATTTTTCTTTTGTTACTCTGCCTTGTCTTTCCTAGGAAATTGATTTTGGATAGGGAAGCATACTACAGAAAAGTCTGAACAGTGACCTTTATTGGAATTTAGGGAAGATTTTAAAGATCAGAGAAGACAGACGAAGAGGGAAGAAAGACCATATTCTCAAAAGTCAGGCTGAAAGGGATGACAGTGCTACTAGATTTCTAGGTAAGACTGAGGAAGAAAAATCTCTTCTATTAAACCTTAGTTCTATCAAGATTAAACAGTATGTTACTTTCTGAAGACTCTTATGGTCACAGCATATGCAAAACACAAGGGTTGGCTGCTAGGGAAAGGTCTGGGACTGAGGGGATCACAGAGCAGCAAGAAGTCAAGGTCAGAGATCTCAGAGGAGTCCACTGTGAGGGATCTGGAAAGGAGACAACAATAGTGCCAAGTCCTGAATCAGGGCAGTTAATTTTCATAGAACTAAGGTTTTTAGGGCATTTTTAAATCAGAAAAAGCATTTCTGCTGTAGCTGGGCTGCTGAAACAATATTTTTAAAAATAATTGCCTGAATGTAAAAAAAGCTGGATTCAAATTTCAAAAACTGTAATATACCCTTGCTCTCAAATATCAGTAATATATTGTGCTTTATTTTTCTGTGATATATCTTTCTGACTTCTTGCTTTTTGTATGCCAAAATTGTTAAATTACATTCTTTGATAAATGGTGGCTACAAGTTGTTCAATATTTTCTCCACACTCAGCTGTCTCTACGCTGTTCAATTTTGTGGACATTTTTAGACAGATTTGATATAGCATTTATTTTATTTTTCTCTTATATGTGATTTATTATTCGATTTGGGGTTTTGTCTTTTGTCTTTGGAAAAAAACATGTCCTTCCAGTTACTTCAATAGCTCAATAAAAATAAAAAAGGGAAAATGTATTTCCTCCAGATGTCCAGCTTACCTAGCCTTTTATTTCAGAAAATAAGGACAAAGAAAAAACAAAAAGTGAAAGGTTTGAGGTCAGTGCCTTGTTCTCATTTCACCTATTACATGTACTAAGAACACAGCTAGAGTACAATATTTAAATGTTATAGTGACTAAACAGGTCTTTTCAAGAAAAGAAACAAGATGAAAGTCACACTCATAAAGCACATAGCATTGATTTTCTCCTGAATACAGTAACCTACAGTTCCAGCAAATATGGAGGTCCTCTAATCTTCAATAAAACATTAAGACATCAACAGTCTATAGGATGGACATATTTATTCATCTGTATTTTTACTCTAGTCTTAAAACATTTTGCAACCATAGAATACTAAAAATTATCAAAGAAGAAACATACATAAACCCCCCAAAACCCCAAACCCAAACCAACCCCTCTCCCCACCACTCCCTACATATAATGCAGGTTTCTAATTTTCAAAAGAAAATGAGTTATTTTTAGACTACTTAAAATTAAAAAGAAAATTCTAAGTTTATGATGATGATGGTGACAACTGCATTTTTTTCCTTTGGATAAAGTGATGGATTATCACTGGTCATTTAGGTCACCTAATTGCCAGCTCTGATTCTTGGACTGGAAGAGCTGCTCTGTGTGACAGAAGGCTTAGCAGGATCATTTTCTCCAGAGAATAATGTAAATTATTAGGCTCTTGTAGACTAAGAGACGCAATTTAAAGCAAAGATACCAGTATGTGCTGTAATGCAGCATGGTTCACCACCTCCTTTTCAACAGCACCATTTTCCAAAAGCCACTGAAGGAGAAAGAAATCACCATCATCACCTGATATTCTTAGTGGGATTTTGAATCTCCTGCATTCAGAAAGACGTTGCTGCCAACAGATGACAGAGAAACATGGGACCTTAGGAGTTCTTTTAGATTAGGATACAGTTCAAAAAACCTAGATACATCCTCATGGCTAAGTTTGTTTACTTCTGATTTTCTGACCTCTCATCTGACTGCCTCTATTGATATACCTTTGCATTTCATAGTGAATATTCTTTTTATAAGTCAGTTCTGCACACTCTTCTCATGGAGATTTCTACAATATCATTCAGTGGCATTTACAGATATAATCAGAATGCATATAATTCCTAGATAAGTCTTGACCTCTTTATCTGTATAACTATTAAAGATCTGTGCGATCATGCACATGGAATTCAAACATACGACCTTCTATTATTTATTCTATCTTTGCATCATTCTATCCATAACATAAGTTCCTAAGATGACATCAGGTAATTTACCTCAGAAAGAGATATTTCACTTACTAAACTTATTGATTAATCTTCAAAAAACCAAGAACCTTTTGGGTTCTGAGATTTTCATACTTTTTTCCCTTCAGGGTTTTAGAGAAAAACTACAAATGAACTGGGTATGCAAAAAAAGTATGTGATTTTCCATGAAAAAAATTAATTTAATTTCTTTTATCACAACTATAACATTAAATGTGTATAAAATATAATACATGTTGAATATATGCTATATGCTAGGGACTATGCATCTATGTAGAGATTCGCAATAATTTTTTTCTCTTAAAACATAAAACATATTCTTGAAGATATAATTGAAAAGGGGAGAAAAATGCAAATTTGGAGGGATTATGAAGGGGTCAACTACTGCATCCTCTGGGTTTAAAGCAGCATGGACCTCTCCTAACAGATTGTCTAACATATTGTTAAAACTTTTGATGACACTGACTTCAAAAGTTCTCCAGGTAAATCTGTTTTAGTGCACAGTTGTCCTCTCAATGTCAAATTGTTTTCCTGACATATAATCTAACCATCATATGCAGGAGACTATCCTAATTACTTAACCCTTCTCATACCTTCAACGGATATAAATAAAACCAGAACATATACTTCTTCAGTGCAACCCTCTGCAAATTTAAAGACTTACTATTTCTCTTCTGTGCCTAAACAATCACGTTCTTCCACTTTCTTAATATATGTTTTCCAACTTCCTCTTTATTGTCTGTCCTTTTTTTTTCCTGGATTTTCAACAATTTATCTATATTGATCTCAAATCAGGCAAGATACCCAGCTAAGGTGGTACTAGTACAAAGTGAAATAATTACTTACGATGCCTTCCACCTAGCCCATTGGCTGTGCACTCAAAACCAGCACTTGGCTCTAAGAGAACAGCATCACATTGTGTTCAAGGCCACAATGATCCCTCAGTCCTCCTCTCCATATTTCACACATTTATTTTATTCTTTATGAATACAGGACTTCACCCTTGTCTTTGAAAGATTCTGTTGCTTTAAAGTTATTTCCCCCATTAATTAAGGTCATCTTGAATACTAACACAGCCCTCCAATTCCATGAATACTTACTTGACTGTTGAACTATAAAGTACAAACCTATCTCAAAGTTACATAATGTGCTGCATTCCTCTGTATTTCTTCTATTCTATTGAAGAATATAATAATTCTTGACAGCAGTAGCACACATTGAAATCCAAGATTAACAAGGTCATAAAGGACTTCAGTTGTGTTCAGTGTGTCTACATTCAGCCCATAATTAGCAAAAAAAACCCCAAAATAGATAAGCAACTTGTTAACAAAACTAATCCATCTTACCTAATGTTCCTCCTGCACACAAACTATAAAACCTGTAGGCAAGCCAGACATAAACTATATAAGCGAATGTGCAGACCCAAATGACAAAACACTACTGCATCTAGCAAGTCTGGGAACTGACCATACATGCTGGGCAATAATAGTCACCTGTTCTGTTACTAAATGACAAACAGAAAATCAAAACAGCAGCTGCTGTATGTTTACTGTGCTCTGAGAGAAAAAGCAGTGTTTAGAGAAGTTGTTTTTAAAGCAGACTTTTCTGTATAGGATGTTGCAACTCTAGGAACTGTATCAAATTATATTTTACTTGGTGAAACTTTGAAAGGCAAATGTGATGAAGGAGCACCAGTTCCAGCATTTTGGTTTTCCCTCCACTCTATCATTCAATGCCCAATAATGACAGAATATTTTCCAGTGTTCAGAATCTTTCCTTTTCTAATGGAATATAGATTTGTGAAATAGTAATTACTGAATCCCCCTAATGAGAAACAATTCATATACTGGAATGGAAAAGTTAAAATGACTGTAAGCATCTTTCAAACTTTCTATTATGCTGCTAAACACATTAAATATTTTAAAACTGCAACTAGATTATCACATGCAATGACTTTTATTATGCAAAGTAATCACAAAATATTGAAGACTACAAATATACTAATTTTGTTCTTGATGCTCGTTATAACTGGCATGATGGAGGTCAGCAGAAGCATCTGACGATCTAAACATCACTAGAGTTCAGGATTCCAGCTGTAGCTGATTCACATTAGCAGCTGGAAACACATAACACAGTGTATTACTGTATACTGAAACTAGAAGATTAGTATAATCATGCCCTAAAGGCTCCTCTTACAGGCATCCAGATAACATGATTTTCCTCTCCCAAAATGCCAACTTTATGCATGTTATAATACAGCTGGACATGTAACTTCCACAAGCAATGCAAGTTGCGAGTAAGCAATTTCATCATAAGTTGGGTTTCCATAAAACATCACACAAATTTCACTTGCAAATAAGTAATATAGTTTGTGAACAAGAGTAAATACAATTCTCATATTACATTTTACCAAGGTAACACAATGTATTAAGAAGTATGTATAAAGCCAGCTCTGAAGTAGTAGAACGAAGAACTCCACAAGGCTCTAACTGTGGTTATGTCAGGCAGAGATAAAAGTACTCAGTTCTGCTCTCAGATCTCTTTTACCATTATTTCAAAACTTAAACCAAATATTGGAAAAGCTGTGATATTCATTCAGCACCTCACACAATCAAAATTGTTCATCCTGCAAAACATGCATACAAACATACTTGCCCAGCTTCTGTGTTTATGTCAGGTCTCCAGAAAGAGTAGAAAGGAAAAGACCCTACTTGGATACACTTAGCAAACTACTTAGGCACAAATTGGCTGTCATCATGTAACTGTTACTGGGCACATGGGCTGTAAGCAGTGAGCTTGTTTCTTCTGACATCTGCAAATCAATGCATGTAAAACAACTCAAACTACGCCTTGTCTGTTTTGCTCAATCCAGGAGCAACCTGTGACGTTCACGACTAATGTGAGGTTTTTGGTGGGTTTTTTTAATTGTATATGCTTATCCTACATTTTTATAAATAGACATTTTCTGAATCTACTATGCTTATATATATTATTTTCCACTCAGTCCAGAGCTCTGATGACCCACAAAGCTTTAAGCGTTCCTGTATTTGAAAACAAGCCCTTACACAACCAGCATGAAATCAGAAATGTAATAAGGAGCAGGGAGCTAGGTAGGCAGACAAGCAGCTAGGGTTCTCCTTATATTACCTCTACATACAACTAATTCAACTACTGAAAACCCTAAGAAGGTTTTGAGAAGGCAACTGGTTTTTATTACATTAGTATCCCTGGTTTGTTTTTTGGTTTTTTTTTTTTTTTTTTAATATCACAGTCCATGAGATCTCTGTTTAAGAAGTGTTATATCACATCCATAATAGATCATCTGTACGAAATGTTTTCTTAATAAAGTTAAAGTATGCATTAAGGGCCACTGGGACAGCAACTGAAGCACATGGAAACAAGCACAAACCTTAAAGGATAGAGAATTAAGACCTTGAACAGAAAAATAAATTTAAAAAAATTCGCCACGTATTATAAATTTAGCCTTTCTCAGACATTAGAAGACAAACTTGGGTAACTAACGAGACTAATGAAAAAAATGCGGTAATAAATTAAGTGCAGAGCTCAATCAATAGGATTTTCCTAAGTTTAATTGGATGTCAGTAAATACGTTCTAAATCTGAGCTCTTCTTCAGTTGGAGAATGGGAATTTCAGATGTGACTTTTCAGTGATGATTTTATTCAGCCACTAAAAATTCTACACAGAATTTTCTTCATCACCACTTATACTCACTGCAGTTGTCATGTCAGGAAATACACTGAAAAGCTTTATGCCTTGTCTTGACTTGATACATTATAGACATTATGCTTGAGACCTTCTAGAGAGTAGCTTCCTCTTGAGACCTTCTAGACTAGATTTCAATATTACGCAACATGATTCCTTTGGAACTAGCGAGGCTTATGGGGTAATTTAGAGACATTAAAATACCCTCACAATTGAGGGACTATATCTAATACTTCTGAAAACAGCTATTTGTATGTGATGGTAAGTATTTGGTGAACTTTATTTTAACTAAAAATGGATCATATTATACATATTAAAAATATACATTCCTTTCTGAAGAGTAATGAAACATTTTTCTCAGCAATTCTCCATTTATCAAAGCAAATTAAAAATATTTAAACTTATATACACAGTAATCAAAACATAAAAACATAATTTATCTCTTTATGTTGGAAGTGGTGAAGATGTAATAGCAAATCAACCATGGTGTTTTATTAAGACCCCTAAAGAACAAAATAAAAACTTATGCTGAAGTAGCACTAAACACACAAATTACTCATTTTCAAATACATACTTAGTCATTTATTCTCAGAAACAAGGTAAGATTATACACTGCTTTCCATAGGAATTATTTATTGCATCTCCACCCAGTTTGGATGATGAGGAACTTAAAGTGAATCTTTCAACTTGATCATATTGCTACTAGTGAAGTAACATTAAAACAGAACTCTTCCTTTTTTTTTTTTTTTCATGGGATTTACTCCCATTTTTCTACATTTTTCTGACAGTTCAAGAAACACAGGTAAACTGTAAGAAAAAAAAAAACAAACAACCTAAGACTGTATATTACACCCAATGTTCAAATATTTGACTGTAATTTATCATCTGCTATTCATAATCATACCAAAAATAAGGCTCAGTACTATCTTTTTTATTGTATCTGGCTTTACAGAAAAGGACTTCAGTGCTGGAAACAGAAAAGACTCATTGCCACTCCATTTTGTCAACTAATATCCAATTTGATGCTGTCTAGTGCTGTTAAGGTGAAAAGTTACCTTGGCAAGACTTACTGAGCAAGACACCATTTTGTAGCTTGGGTGAGACACGTAAATGAGAAATTATTTTTGTAGGGATGCACTTCCAGAGATAAATTTCATCCTTACTAAACATCTCTTTGACCTCACACCATCTTTCATTGCGTGTTTGAAATTTTACCTGACTATATGCATTAAATTAAAACCCACTTCATTTCCTGTATCTCCTGCTATGGTTTTAACTGTATGTGTTGAATATACAAACTAATGCAGCAAAAGTTGTCAGCTATTCTACAGCTTTCCCAGAGTTATGAGAACTACAGCTGAAAACTCACAAATTCAAACAAATCACAAATTTCAGACTTAAGAATTTACACCCAACTCCCACCCTCTTGTTTAAAGAAATAAAAGCCAATAGTTCTCTGTGAGCAAAAGACTGGAGGAATGAATATTCAGAATCTAAAAGCATACACATGAATATTCAGAATTTGAAAACTCATAAAACAGCCGTTAGGTTTTTCAGGCAGAAAAGAAAGTGATATTAAATTCAGAATTTAAAACATTGTTAAAGAAGCTTAAAAAAATAAAAATAGTTTCAAAGAAGCTATAATTGTTCCAAATAGAATATTCTTAATATTGTCCTGAGCCCAAATTTTCTTTGATCTGAGCATTGAAAACATTTCTATTCTTCCTTTAATTATATTGCCACACTACTGAAACTGTTTGTAGGCAAGATTCATTTAAGAGTTGATCTACATTTACAGCAGCTATCAGTAGTCCTGGCTCTCCATATCACTCTCAGGTTACTACATGAAATAATATGCCTAATGTGTTGGTAGATAAAAAGATGGAAGCACTATGTGTGAGGAAACGTGTATTCTGGAAGCTTTCTGCAGCAAGAAAAAAAAAAAAGTGATTTTTAACACTGGGGACTAAACTGATGGGCTGAAAAATCTCTGCTTAGGTGGTCAGCAATTAACATTACAAAATTACGCTTAAACTTGCTTCAGTTTGCATTTCATCTGAGTTAGTTTCAAAAGGGGTGGCTCACAGCTTTCCAGTCTGACAAGAACACCCACAGACTGCTTACTTGAGCTGTTGAGGTGGTTGTCACAGCTTTGTTCTGTACTGAGGCCTTCACTCTTGGTTTTTAGATATATATGCTGGCTATACCTCCAAAATAGACCAGATGCATTTAATGGACTGCTCAGTTCTGCCTATAAGTCATCAAAATAAGGACTTATTAAAGCACATCTTTACCACGGTATGTGTACATAGCCAAAGTATATGCACCTGGCAAGCAGACACACTAATGATGGTATATGGTCCACTGTAGAGACAGCACCAAATGAGAGCTTCTGAGTGACTGTTAGAAATAACTGAAGTGAGAAAAACAGCGTTCAGCAAGTCTGTGCTGCTTTGGTGGAATGAAAATGAGAAGACTGAAGCATTGTGGCTTGTAGGTAGCACAGGATCTTTAAAAATGGAGTCTAGGAAATCTAGCAAGCTAACATATTAAGATGAATTAAAAATGATGCCAAAAGTTGTTCTTCAAAGTCAACAAGAAAAACTAAAAACCAGGGAGGTAAAAAAAATTAAAACACAAGAGGAAGAAAAGCCAAGATTAAGTGAAAAGAAGGGGAGAAGATTAAATTCAAAGTTCCAGATCAGAAAGCTCAGAGAACCAAATGTGTATAAGACATACTAACTATTATAGAAATCTCTAAATTTCAAACTCCAGTCACCTGTATTTTCAGCATTTCAATATTGAGAAATTATTTCTAAAGTGATGAGACATAAAATATATAAGGAGATAGACTAAGATTCTACAATAACTGTAAATGAATGCTTAATGACAGGAAAGTTTTAATATCTCATTAATAATTACTTCCTCACTATCATTATGATGGTCTCTGCCTATGCTCCTTCCAACACTGCCACAAGGTTGCTACATTACTCATCTTAAAAAACAAACCTTTCTTATATATAGCAAATAAGCATGTTTCTTGCACTTCTCATTTCTCATATCTGTTTTTCCATTCACATCAGTGAAAATACTCCCAAAATTTAATGTAATATGAATGTATACCTATTTTTATATATATTTAATATATGCATGTTATATTGTATATTTCATATTATATATACTAGATACTGGGTATATATTATTTCAATATATTCTTTCATATAAGATAACCATATTATATGTTACATAAAGTTACTTGTTCAATATCCATAGCTTTATATAACATATAACATCCATTATTATATTCTAGAAAAGAATATATAAAGCAATATATGTGTGATATATATATGAATGATATACTATATAACATAAACCTCTGTGTGTGTGTATACACGTACATTACTGCCTGTAAAGTATAATGCATTTTGGTACATTTGAACAACAGAGAGTAAATCAAGTTAGAGTAATGTGTACAGTCAATTGAAAATTGAAAGATAAGAACACTTTTGAGAAACTTTTGAATATTATCTTAGGAAATTAAAGCAACTAAGTATAGTCAAAGTGACTCTTTACAGGAAATGATGCAATTCTTGGGGTAATCCTCTTAATTATGACTTCTGAAGTAAAATATTCTTACTACTCCTACAATGAAAAGAGTTGTATCGTAAAGAAGTGATTTGTGAATGCTGTAAATTTCTGAATTGTACAACAACTATATGTTGAGTCTTTACAGTATTTTGATCCATAATGTGAGTTTCCTAGCATCCTGGAAGAACATATACCAGACAAATAATTACCCAAAGTATTCCTCAGTAATGCAAATGGAAACCATCCTGGGGAAAAAAAAAAAAAACAACAAACCCAAACACTAAACTAATCCGCAAGTACTAATAATTATTATTGGGTATTTCCAACTAATTCCTTGACACTTCTGCCAACATGCATCTTATAGACAGCATGTTTACACAATTACGATGAGCTGAACAGGCACACAAACCTCCTTTATAGCAGAATAGTGCTTATATGTAGCATTTAGCTTCAACTTTTGCTGGAAATAGAAGAAACATTTTGAAATGTTACCTGTTTGTAGCAAAAACATCGCACAATAAAGGATTCTGAGCGAAAGAATTAAAAAACAAGGGTGGTGCTGCTATTTTTGTTTTGCTGTCTGAGCACAGCCAAAAGAGATGCGTAGCTCAGTGAATGAGCGGCAGAACAAACTCCAGCTGTGAACGTGGGCTCTGTGAGATTCACCCAGGTCCCCAGCAGCTAACTGGGTAGCTCACCAAATTATTCTGACATGCTTTTGCCTTGCCCACCTCTCGGAGCACACCAAAGCAGACGGTAAAAACAGATACATCCCCATTTTTATCCTAGGAAACCAAAGAAACCTTTCAGGGCCATTCCTGAGAAGTTTGTACACACACCTCTTTCATATTCAGTACAACTCTTGCAGTTTAGAAGAAGTTTGCACATGCAGTCAGCCACAGCATAAATAGAAACTGGCAACACAACTATGACTACTCTTCCTTAAAAATCTCATAAGCCTTCTCTTCAAAAGATTTATGAATAATGGGAACTAAATAATTCATGGCACTGCAGATGCCAGTCCAAATAGCCTCTTCCTTTTTAAGGTTTCAGTTTGTAGATGTGTGATCAAAAGCCTTCATCAGTCATGATAGTGGCATTTGTACTCAGTCCAAACAAACCGTATTTGCATCTGAATGTTTTTCATTGAAATGAGACATATAATATGCAAGCCAAGTTCCAACTAAAAGGTGTTTTATGCTATTTAAATTCAGTCAAATTAAAGGCTGAATGCAACCTAAAAGGTCTACTCTCAGAACAGTAATTTGACACATCATAAATAAGATGCATTTTTTTGTTAGAGTACCTGAGCACTTGTCTGAAAATTTTACACAGCATCTTAACAGTGCTGCCTCTTGAGGAATAATAGAGAAAAGTCCTGCATATCAAGTAATGAAGTGAACAGAAACTTAACACACTGCCGCCAGTTCAAAGATTTCACTTACTCATACACAGTTACATGTAACCAAGTAGGCAAAAAGTAGTTGCTCTGCGAGGCCAACATTAACCTCGAAGAACTTGCTACTACGTTTTTGAGCAAATAGATAACATGCCTTGTACACCTTCTTATCCTGTTTTATTAATCCTGTCTATTAGTAACATGAGGATCATTCTCTGCCACGTCCATTGCTCAGCTTTACTACTACATTTAAAAGTACCACAAGCAGTCCCTCAAAAAATAACAAATGGAAGAAACCAGTCCCTAAATATCTCAATTATTAAATGTGGAAGAAGTTACAGGAATTTCACCTTGGCAGGAAGAAAAGCACTTGGATCAGATTAAAATTCTTGTTCTTGCCAAGGGTAAATAAATGCAACTGTCATAAATTGAGGTTAATACTACTTTTAAAAAGATTATTAAGAGCCTAAAATGCCCTTTCTTTACGAACCTTAATGGGGATAAACAAGGTAATTCTTTTTAATTGTCATGGGGGTTTGCTGTAAATCCCTTACCTTTCCCCCCATATTTTTTTTTTTTTGTTTTGTTTTAGAGTCTTCCTATTGTATTTAGCAATGAGCTAGGATGAGCTGGTAATAGAAGGAAATCAGATATTATGTATGATCCCATATGGAAGCATGTCACAGGCCAGTATTTACATCTGAAGTACATCTGGGTTTTTTTGTAATTTTTTTTTTTTTAATAAAAAAATATATCAGTTTACTTTGCAGAAAACAAAACCCCATGAATTAGTTATCCAAAATATATTATATTCAGGTCTTAATTTTAAAGTCCTTAAATTTAATTTAGCACTTAGTATATGCACCTTACAGGAGACACACTATGACGGTCCCAAAGGTGTTTATATTCATTCACATGCAATCTATTTAAGTATTTAGACAATGCATGATTTTAAGGTATTACTAATTTTGATATAGAAAGAGTTTATGTGAATAAAAGTTAATAAAAAGAAGAGGAATGTACTCTAGAAAGCAAGGCTACTCCACAGCATGAAGGTACAGACTTCTCAGGAAAACAACAGGGAACGGCTTGTGGCAGACTAGCACAACACAGCACCAACACTGTGAATGCTAATGAGTAAAGCCAAGGAATAACGCTGGAGCATCATATATTGGAAGATGACACTGATGAGGGCAGATGTAGAAAAATGATTATCAACTTCAGACCCCTAGAGCAGCATGAATGAAATCACATCCTTGTGTTCTGGGAAATAAAACAGGCAACTTGGATAGAAATAAAGACAGCCTTTAATTATCTAAAAGTAAATTGGGAGCAGCCCATGATAATTCAGAAGTGGCGTTATTATAGGACACAATGCAGAGTTAATTCAGAAATCAGTTTGTTCAAAAACATCAACAGCTGGGTTTAATAATAGACACAATGAATCAGAAATGAAGAAAAGCCTGAGACAGAAGATTATTGAGCAATTCCAATCATATTATTAGATTTACAACTAAACAATGGCAAAGAACCTGTATGTTAGAATTATTTAAATAAAGGAAAACAATAATTTGGATTGATGAGATGCAAGAGTGTCAAAAAAATGAACTTTTACAGCGTTATTTTGTCTAGTTGTGTTTCAGAGATGTTTGGTTATGCTTTTACCATGGCAAAAGGTAGCTTTCCTATTCCTTCCTTATTTTTAAAATAAAATAAATGCCGTCTTGACACAAGACCAAGCTATCATTTGAATTAAAAAAATGTTAATGTTTAAATGTTAAAAAGGTTTTAATTACACAGTGCTACATTCTAATATTTCTATTCATATTCAGTAAGAACTCCTCCCACAAATTCTCTCCTTGTTTTTATAATTCCCACGGCATGTGATGCTTAAATACCATTACATTTGGGAAAGCATGGGATTAGCACAATCAGACTATCAGATGATTAAATCCAGTACCACTGGCAAAGCAAAAACAGTAGCTGACTGCAAGTTTAGTTAGTCTGATTGGATATTTTATTAACAGAACTATAAAGTTGAACTTTGTACAACACATAGTCAAATTTTACATATAAAAAGCAACTATGCCAAGAAAATACTGTAGGGCCGTATCATACTCTGCAGACAACAGAAATGAACATTTTTAAGTTTTTGTTTTGTTTTGTTTGTTTGTTTGTTTGTTTTTAAGGGAGGATAATAAGGATGTTTTGTTTGGGAAATCTCAGCAGCCTGTATTCAGGCCTCTCTACAATACATCTGTCTCAATCCCACTTTTCTACAGTGGCCCTGTATTATGTCCAGATCATATGAGGTGAATGAGATTCACCATTTTTGACCTCATTAAAAGCTGTCCTTTACTCATCCAATAGAGTAATCAGAAAATATGGTGCTTTCTCCAGATGCTTACAGAACAAGGTCTCCCACTAGGTATTACCACTTCTACAGCCATTGAGGTGTTCACGGCACTTTGCTGACAAGTACAAAGCAAGGGCTTGGTTCTCTTCTTATTTCCCTATGAAGTCTGGTCTAGACTGTGCCAGCTGCAGTGCTCTATGGCAGTATATGAGTGCGCTTGAAAATATCCACCTTTGGTTCTGCTGTCAGCACACTCATGCCAGAACAAGATGATTGCAAAGCCTCCCTGGAGAACCATGAAAATACTTGGTTAAACTGTCAACCAGCAGATTAACAGCAAAACGTATTCTCATATACACAGTTCTTTTAGTACTGATTTCCAGTAAGAATGAAAGTAGCTCTAGGAGGAAAAGAACAGCATTGAAAAGATGGTGGTTCATGGTACAATTCTTGAAACTTACACAAACATTAGTCCAAGACCACCACTTTATTTTACTCCACCTTCCTTCTCTGTTCTGCTTTCACCCACAATGGAAGTACACATACAGGAAGAGAGACTACCATGGTACTTTCTTTGATTAACTATTATTTCGGCAAGTTACAATTCATAACAATACTGTCAAGAGAAAAACCAAACAGCTTCTACAGTCAGCACTTTGTCTACCAAGCAATACTGAGCTCCAAGTACTATATGCAGAACATTGTTTAAAACCATCAGTTCAAATTAGATTCTCTTCAAAGAAACAAAAAGAATGCTGACAAAAAATTGCCACTCAAGGTAAAATGCTGGTATCAGATCTGTGTGAGGCTATCAACCAGAAATTAAACCAAGTAAAAATATTTGGGCTCTGAAACAACTTATGCAAACATACAAGTGCTAAAACTATATTTGACTCAATAGTTTTGTATTCTGCATTTCTAATACAGGAACTGGGAAGTATCATTTGCACAGAGGCAACATTGCACAACTTTCCATGTTTCATCATATGACAAATAATTCTGAAAATATCTTCGCTATCCTCTACGTAAGTTGTACTATGTAATATCCAGATAAAGTATGTCCAAATGACAGTCCAACAGAAAATTTGTAGGAGGTAATGAATGAATCCCTCTACAATGACACATATGAATATATACATTTATTCATTGAAAGTTAACATTTTTATTCAACATAGTTGTTCCTTCTATGATTCAGACATTTTGTTTCCTTTAAGGACACGAGTTTTTTATTCCCTTTTGTTTTGCCTTCTAAGTAAAAAAAAAAAAAAAGTCTTTCCATTGACTTTATAGGGCTTTCAATCAGAACTGTAATCTGACATTCAAAGAGAGAGGGAGAGAAAGGGAAAGGTTTTGGCCTGTGCAACATGAACAGTATTTAGCTTGCAACTGAAAAAGTATTTTAGCAAAAGGTGTACATGCAAGAAACAATTTAGGCTGGCCGTTGGAAAAAAAAAACAAAAAAACAACTAACACCCACTGAATATGAAAGGGATATTTCTATTGACTTTAGTAGGCTATGATTCAAGCAATAATTATACCATTAGATTACTGAAAGAAAATAATAGTGATTTAGGAAAAATAAATGGAAAAAAAGGAAACAGCCCTAGAATGATCTGTACAATCTGATATCAACCTTGGATAGATGGAATTGCATTTTTCAGCATCCTCTAATGCAGCAATTATCAGTAGTCATGTGTACATATTATTATATACTTATCAGCTAAGATGGATGATTATTGTGCAATGTAAATCATTAATAAAATAAATTAACCAAGAAATTTTATCAGAGAGAGTACTCACAACAAATAAAAACACAGACTTGATACCCAAAGTGATGACTCATACGGTAAGATGCAGGAATCAATATGCAACCAACACTGTCATAGCAAACAGTTACCTCATGAAGTTAATCTAGTAAGAAAAAAAATAATATAATGTAGCTTAAGAAGCAGAGGGAGCAGCCATAAGATAGTCTCGCTCTTGACAGGTATTAGGTTGATCTGTTGTTCACACCCATATGTTGAGAATCAGTTCAACTAAAAGGGAACTTCTAGGAAGGTGGTCACTGGCTGTCAGTGCCATGATTCTACTCCCAAAACTGCTACATGCCTTTTCACACTTTCACCCTAAAATTGAGAAGCAGCCTGTAGCTTTATCAGGGAATTATGTTTCTAAAAGCTGCATAGCTCATTCAAGTATGGAAAACTATTTGTTATTATTCTAAGTTTTTGAAAGGAGTAAACCATCTGCCACTGAGAAATACAGGGTCTTTTATACATATATAATTATATGTAACGCAGACAGATGAAGGTCCTCTTCAAGCTTAATGCCAGGCTGAGTGCACAGTCATCAAAAGTCCATGAAAAACTATATTAACAACGATCCCAGGTAATTTAAAAACATGAAGTTCAGAGTACTGGAGAAGACATTAAGGGCATAAAAGTATAATAGTAATGAAGAGAATTAAATACCAGAAGATAATCATCTTGACGTGATACCTTTTTTAACATTAAGCCTTTTTATACTGGAACTATAACATTTTAGGAAGACATATAGATTTATTTAGACCATAATCACATTTTGAATTAAGTGACCATACATCTAGAGCGAATGTTCCCGTCCTCTGTCCATCCCCTGACGACTCGCACAGTCTCCCTCACTTTTATGCCAGGATTAGTACATTTGCAACTACTTGGAGAGTCAGATGAAGGAACTGATGCAGATGAAACTAATTTCTTTGCATTGCTGTGTTTCAATTCAGTAGTGTTTTGGACTCAGTTCTCTTTGTGGATCTACTTACAACCTACATTCCTTCACTGTATGTAACTATAACTGTTTTATACTTCGTGCATATAAAAAGCCATACTGCCCTCCCCTCACATCTTTAATCTGAAAATATTATATAACATGCATTACAGTTAATATCGGGAACAGAGTAGCTATAAGAGATAATCTACACCTTGTCTCATAAATAGAAATGAATACTAACATGAAGAAACAAATAAAATTGGCACACAACTTGAAACTTTCAGCATCTGGAAACAGGAGATATTGAAGATAAAGTTAATTAACTCAGTGAATTTGCTAAATTTGACTGAAGTTTAAAGTTTCAGCTTTAGAACATACTTTAGACAGATCATAAATATACTATTAGTAATAGAGTTACTTAAGATAGATCATAAGATTACTAACATTTATAGGCTTATTACATATATAATTTTGAACCGAAGTGGTCCAAAAGGAGGTAAGGGGCTGGGGGTATGGGAGGAAAAAACTCAATATATGCAATCAGTCAATTAATTTATCAACTGGGAAAACGTATAATAAAATAATGAAGGGCATAGTGAAAACTATCCAGTTTCTCTTGAACTTGTGAAAAATCTGCTTCTATGAAATGATACTAAACATTCAACTACAAAAAGGAGCCACTTTTCCGAGGCAGTGTTTAATTAATTTATGGAGTTACTGCTGTGAAAGTTCATTGAGACAAATATTAAAGCTTCTTTTTAAAAGGGTTGGATAAATTTGTGATGATAAACAACACTGGCAGCTTTGTAAGCAAAGACAATGATGTAAGAGTAATTAAATCTCATGCTTCAGAGTATAAGTAGAATCTTTCTACCCCAAGTACAGCATGGATATTATTGTTAATAACATTTTCTTCAGCACATAAATGTAAACTCATAGGTGAATTATGTTATCCGGCCCGCCTCTTAACCTATTTGCCACTGCCAAGGGCATGAGACTAGAGAAATCCATGGGTTGACCCAGTCTGGCAGTGCCTGTGTTACCATGTGAAGAGCTACAACGCCATCAGAAACGTAAATGCAGAACTAAGTTTCCCTCCAACTACTTACTACCAAATACCTTTCATCTAGTCTAACTCCAGAAGGCTACACCATCATCAGTATTACCCACTTAATGCTAAGTCATTTGCAGTAAATAAAAGTGAGGATGACAAATTGGCCAATACAAGGAAATGCAGACATGGAATTTTACATTTTCTGACTATCTTCTTGAAATTGCTATACCGTTGCTTATTTTTTGATAGTGTAACTGAGAAGAGACCAGAGAAAGAACATTATGCAAAAAAAGGTGTTGGAAAACATGGGAAATGTAAGTTGCATACTTAACATACACTTACCCTTAACTGCTAAAAAGAATTACAATTGTTTAAAATGAGTTGGGGCACAGGCAGCATAACATGTATGCATTACTTCTGTTGTAATATGACTATGCCTTCCTTTGTGCCCAAACACTTCAATAAAATAAAACTTTAGAAAACATGAATAAAAGCCATTGATCCAGCAAAAACAATATAAAGGAGGAAAAGTGGAAGGAAGCACACATTTGTGGAAAGCCATAAAAAAAAAAAAAAATTGCACAAAATTCAACTGTTCTTTCATTATCCAGATATTTAGCAGAAAACTTACAGCTCTAGACAACACATTCCAGAATACTTCACAGTAAGTCTATCATGAAGACAAGAAAAGCCCACGGAAGATAGGTTTATTAATGCATGCTTAGTTATAAATTATTGAAGGAGCACTTCAGAGTTTTATCAAAGAAATGTTAAATAGATCTACATCCTGATCACTTTTTGGCACCTATTTTCATATATATACACCAAAATATAAACCAGAAAAAAGTATTAACACCTTTTTGGTAGAAGCAGTTTAGCAACATTGCTCGAAACCACAAAGACCTATAAATATACCTTCCCACAAACAACACACACCACTATTAAAAGGAAATGGTGAGTAAAATAACATTAAGCCAATAAAGCACGTGAAGTACAGGATCATGTCATATTTCCAGATGAAAATTTTTCATACTTTGCAACAGAGTAACTCAGAGGACAGTCTGCAAAGAACTGCAACCAAAAGGCAGCTAACCTACACCCGAAATCCAGGTGGCTGCATTATCGATTCTTTCCACACCGCCACTGGTAAGGCACTCATCAGTAAGGAATCAAAGCTGAAAATCCCTAACTACTGAGGTGTCACTGGAATTTGTCAGTGAGGCTGCTGAGAATGGGCACACTGCTTCTGCTGCTTCTTTCTTTCCAGTCACTGCAAAGAGCGGTCAGGAGAAACCGAGCCATACTGCCCACTGCCCCTGTTCGTTTTTAGAGCAAGGGCACACGTTTCCTCAACCTCTCTCACACTCCTTTGCTCCCGCAAACAAGTGACAGCGGCAACACTGACTACAAACAGGTTGCAAAACCCCTATAACAAGGATGCAAGTAAATGCATTTCAAGTTAGATTCAATATTCTCACATGCCCCCAGGCTTTCAGGAGTTGCCATCTGCAGCCTCATCAGTATGATGTGCCTTTCTGAGTTACTTTGTCCACAGTTTCTGCACTCTATGAACAGAAGTTATATCTATATTCATAGTTCACATAGTAAAAAAAAATAAACAGCTTCTTCCTGTGCCAATTTTCAACTCAGCTATATAAAAAAGACAAAAGTAGAAAACTAAACTGAGAGCTTTCCTGAAAGAGCTCCCTATATTTTTTACTCATGAATTAAATCCAGTTATCTGCAATGAAAAAACCCCAAATCAAAAAACCTGACCTCCCTCTTATTGTTAACAGCTTTGTGCTATTAATGATAGACTTAATTAAAACAGATTAATAGTCATCCTATCCATTTGGGTTTAAGAGAGATCATCAGAATTATTAACAGGGCATGATTATAGAAGACAGTTGTCAGCAGTTACTTGGCTTTGTTCACTACATTTACCTGACTGCAGTTCATGAGCTCAGTCAAAGCATTTTCTGTTGTACCAGCTGATTATTTAATTTTATCCTAAGAATTCTAAATTTTTTTTTAAATACCAACACTTACTTTTAGTGCCTAAATTTAGTACACCTCTAACAACAGCTTCACAACTGAACATATTTTGACCAGGGGTTTACACCAGATGAGCTTCAGAGGTCTATCCCAACCTAAACTGTTCTATGACTCTGATTAAGTTCCTGTTATAATTCAAGACAATTTGTAGGCAGAGGTAAAAACTGTTATTAAATCAGTTGGTAGGCATGGAAAAAGTAACATTCATTTACCATAAAACAAAGAGTAGGAAATAAAAGTAGATTAGCAGAATGGGGGTAGCTCGGAGTTTCCATTCCATGCTTGCTGTTCCAAAGCCTGCGAGGGCTGTAAAAAGCCATTACCTGCGTGGAGTCAGCACAGTGTGGTGAACATCCAGGCTGCTGCTCTGTGGCTCAGCAGAAAATCCTGGCATCCATCCATCCTCACCTCAGCTTTATAATCCTTGTTAATATCTGAGCATTATTTCTCTCTTGCACTAAGTGTGATGGCAGACATGACAGCTTCAAGCCTGGCACCATAACACACAGGACTAGGAAGCTGCTCACTGGCTAAGAGCATTAGAGTCATCACTGAGGGCAGCTATAGCCTGGTTTCCTTTAATAAACTGTACATATATGCTATCATGGAATCTTTTGAAGGCTGAGGAGCTAGTCACCCCAGGCAATCATCACCTCAGAAATGTCATTATCACGATCTGCTCTTGCAGCAGATGTAAACCTTTCTCCATGAGGGTAGTCAAACGATGGAACAGGGTGCCAGAGAAACTGAGGAATCTCAGTTTCTTGGAGACTCTCAAAACTTGTTCAATTAAGGCCCATAGTAACCCCATCTAACGTCAGAATTGCAACTGCTTTGCTGAGGAAGTTGATCACATGACCTCCAGAGTACCCTTCCAGCCTAAATTACTCCACCATTAGCTACATGCAATAATCTCATCTTCAAGTCTGCAATTCCTAAACTTCAGCTGTATCTTGGGAATTTTATAAGAGATTATATGTTGGGTACATTGAAAGACTAAAAGGATTTTTAATCACAGTAGAAAAAGAATGTTTTATCTCACCATACAGTTACAGTTCTAATATTTACTAATTACCCTGATTCTTGAATCACCTAGAAAAAAGTTAAAGCCATCCCTGAATTATATTAGAAATTAAAGATATTACTCTTGATGAAATTAAGATTTGAATTGGCGCAGAACCTTAAGTGGAGCTGCGTACAAAAGGAATCTTTTTTTTCCCTCTGGTTGTAAATTAAGAATTTTAAAAGAAGAAACTTTTACTCTTGCATTACAAACAGGTTATTAGACAGATGATATACAGTAGGAGACACTCTGAGTGGATTAGTAAGAGATAAGAAAGCTATTAGCTCCATAAAGTTGCAAATATGTTCTTAAAATGAACTTTAAAATTACTTATTCCATTTACATTATATTGTAAACTAGTTTATGTTAAGGGTGATTTACAGGTACCAAGCAAACACTAAGGCATCCCAAACCCAGGAGTTTGGCAAAGTTTAAGAAACTATAGCAGTCTTGCAGTTCCCTCACCACCAAACTTTTCCTCAGATTACCAAAGTATAAAAGGGTACTAACAAGACTGTTTGGATTTTGTTAATGGAAGAGTCTGTTAGAGAGATGGTCAAACTTAGCCAGGAAGTTAGACTCATGGTCAAACTTAGCCAGGAAAGCTCTACAGCATACAGAGGCCTGAAACAGTTACAACCCATGACGTAGTAATTAACAAAGAAAACGGGGAAAAAAAATTTACTTACTTCCCCTCCTTTAACCGTTAAAAACTCTACTGTACTTTCACCACAGAAAGTACTCTCCACTGTTTCAAATGCTGGCTTAATCCATCCACACTATCTCAGATACACACAGAGATCAGCCTTCTCTTTCCAGACCAAGACTAGCACCAGAAGTCAAGAACACAACATTGCTTAACAGTGCCTTTTTATTAGCAATTTTGAAGGATGCTATTACGCTCATCATCAATTGCTTCAGTAATATATATAACACAGACTATTCAATTTATTTTTTTAGTGTTGCTGTCAATACATTTGCTAAAATTCATCAATGTACTTGATTTCCATAGCCACTTTTACGAGGTGTTTGTTATCCAACATGTCATGAATTCTCTCCCTTTTGCTCCACTTCTGTCTAAAAATACACCCTTCAGCCATAGTGACAATTCATGTTCTCTCTCTAATAAATAACATTCAAGTTTCTGACCTTCAGGGCTGCAAACTGTACATTGCATCATGTCACATGTTAGATTACAGGTGCTAAGACTGTGTTTGTCTTTCCATGTAATTGCAACTAAAAAAAAAAAAAAGTTACAATTTTAAAGGAATTTATAAGGGCAAGTACAAGAAGATCAATATTTTACATTTGAGATTATTAAATTTCTACTAAAGATCCTATTCATCAAAAACATCTACACATGTATTCTTCCTATTTTTAATCTCTTAAGACATGTATGACATTATACGAGTAAGTCAGAAAATCAAAGAAAAATATCCCTGCAAATGGCTATGGGTGGCAGTTTAACACTGGTATTGATTAAGCACCTCGAATATATTGGAACTTGACGGAAAAGTCTCCTGACCCTAGAAATCAATGCAAGATGAATCTGCTTAGACTTTTCTTCACAGACTAGGGAATTGAACTGTTGGGTGTAAGGACACACTCTCAGCTCTGCTGTGGGGAGGGAGCACTGCCCCTCATTCCCACAAAGCAGCTGGCTGACCGGCACCCAGCGCACCCTGACATGTCTTCAGGACTCTGCTTTGCGCTTCTCCTGCTTCTTACGCACCCCCATGTAGCACAGCTCTGGCTGCTGTGGAGCGAAGTTCTGGGTTTAGGCCCTTTTAGATCAGCAGTATGGAAAGACAGGAAAGGGGAGTGTTGTGCAATTATGCTACTTGAACTTAGTCACCTCACTGAGATGTCTGACTTCAAACAAAAAGGTATCTCAATCAGTGGAAAAGCAGAGGGAGTGCAGAGCATTTAGGCTACGCTTCCTCTCTGACTTGCCCTTTAGAGGAACCTGTCTCTCCCTCCATTTATTATGGAATCTCTTAAAACTGGTGCTTATGGGTAGGTGACATGGATATTTCCTGCACATACTTTTGGTGTTGTATTAAAGAAGTTTTTTTGAAGACTGTCGATAACAATTTATGGGAAAGAAGAGAGAACTTACAAAAAAGTCTGTTGCTTTGCATCAGTACTACTGAAAATCTGACTGTACAAAACATACATGCATGCAGCTTAAGTGGATAGCTAAACTAGCTAAACTAGGCTGCAACTTTTTAATTATATTTAGAGCAGCAACAAATGGTTGGACTGTACATTGAAATTTAGATGATCACTTCTATGAGCAAAACAGCAGATGGTAAGAGACTTACTATGGTTACAGACCTTACTGCATCCAGCATTATACAAATACTGGTACACACGCTACTTGTCCTAAGAACTGTTAAGCTGCTGGACAAGAGAACCAAGTCAGCAAGTAAGTTGCATAGGCCCTTAGCACATGTGCTGTGTGGCTTTACAAGAAAGGAGCAGAATACATGGCTGGGGCAATGAGAAAAGTATTTCTGAGAAAAGGAGGAGTGGATAACAGCAGAGGAATGCTACAAAGCAAAACAGGAGAAGAATAAAGGCAGAGGAAAGAACAACAAAAGGAAGGATAAAATAAGCAGGCTAAATTAAGCTGAGGCTATTCTGGTAAAAGGATTAGAATGACAAAAAGATTCAATTGTATTTGGATTCAATAGTGACAAAACAAATGAGAGGAAAAACCTTCCATGAAATCCTTGACTCTGGTTAGAGCAAACAATGCCTAGAAGCTCCCTTCATGCTGAAATGGCTATCTTCGTACCTATGATTATGAAAAGCGTGAGACTGACTCAAGAGAGACTTACTGTCTCTTCTTTATTCTTAGGAGGACAAGGCTGAGAAGGGTGGAAAACGGGGGTCAGATTAATATGAAATAGATCTCCACACAGTTTTTACTTAGCTTCCTGACAATGTCTTCAACTCTTATCAGAGGAAGTGAGGGCAATATCAAAGCATGAAAGGACTAATCATCTGTTCAAATATGACCTTTTCTGTGTGTTATTGCAGTGGTTTGGACATATTGTACAAATTAACTTACAGAACAGGGGTCATGATATTCTTGAAACTTCTGAGAAATTGTGTAAAAAAATAAATACAAGTGTAAGTGGTGGTGATTTCCATATTTTCTAAATGAATTTTCACCTGACCAGTGTGCTACAGTCTAAACCCAACCATAGCTAGCATGCATTTGGTTAGTTAGGCTGCTACTACAAAGTTATCACAAGCAACAGACACTAGTTCAGCTCTAATACTAAAATTACTGAAATTCTCAGGCAGATCTTCATGCACTATTCCCCCCCCCCCCAAGAGGAATGTTGAGTAGAAACTGGGGAAAACTCAGGAAACAAAACTATATTCTACCTCTGTAGATGTTCTGTCTTATATAATAAATTGTTCCTGTAGTAGGGATTTAATCAGCTATTATTTAAAAAATAGTATTATATTACCTAGGAAATAATATAATAAAACTATGCAATAAACACCATAAGTAAGTAGCACACTACAAGGAGAGACTAGCAAGAACAACGTCCAGGTTTACTGGGGAAAAGGCAAAAGAATGACCACCTCTTTCTAAGAGGAAAGGGGAGAGGCCAGTCTTCCACTGGAAACACAACTGCATCAACATGTGCAAGGTGTGCTCATCAGCAGGAAAAGACAACTCTGGAAGAATACTCTCTTTTTCTGCTTATTTAAAAATATTTTGTTTAAGAAAAGTAGAAGGGTTTTGCTTCAGTGAGTTGCATATACATTCCATAATTTTACTCGATGTGCGACTCATTTTTATACCTCCATGTAATGAAAATTAAAAAAAATAAAATAAAATAACACAATCTCTGTTACAGATGAAACATTTTAGTTGCTCAAAATTTCGGTTTTGGGCAAAGTGAGAAATGGCTTTCATCCCATTCAAGATCCTTTTTGAAATATTTTTATTCTTAGAGAAAAACCTGTTTTCAGAAAGGTTTAAAAGCAAGGGGATGAGGGAAGGGTATTGTTCCAGTTCAACTAAAACGAATAGGATTTTTCTGAGATAAATCTTCACAGTTGTTTTGCTGTACTAAAAAGTTTACATCACTTGGAAGCTTTAATCCACCTGATGACCGGAAACCATATGAACAGACTATTATGGAATATTATGGAGCCAAAATTAATAGCATTGACAAGAGCAATGTTCGCTTACTGATGGCACTGCAACTTGTCCTCAGCAGCACTTGTGCAGCCTCCTGTCAGGTTAGGAGGCAGCGGGAGCAAGTAGCACCTCCTTGCAAAGGTCTACGCAGATGCAGCAAGATAGAAGTTGCTAGTCCCAGGATCAAGAACAGTTAAATAGAAGCACACCTCCATTTTGTTGGCCGTACTTTACTGCACAGCTAGCCTAAAGGTTAAAAATCAATACATGCATGAATAAACCTTAAGACTTTTTCCAAGTAGCACATAATGTAATTAAAAAAAAAACCAACAACAACAAAAACAAAAAAAAAAAACCCAACAAAAAAACCCCACACTCATCCTAGAAACACACAGCACTTTATATGGATTTTTAATTTAAACATTTGTTCTATCAAAAAAAAAAATACGCCAACAAAGCCCAAGATTATCAAACAGCTCTCCTTTCCTTTCAGCTGCTTTGTAAGGGTTTGTCAGTTTGTTATTGTATACTCACTCCTCTTTAGACTCCTACTTGTATTATTTAATTTTTCTGCTGGCCTGTAGATAACAAATCTGTTGTCAGCCTGTCTGTTTATGTCCAGCAGATAGACACAGGGAATAAAATGGTTAGAACAGAAGACAAAGGGCTATCCCTTTACTCCTGCCTGAGAAAAATCAGATTCACTAGAAGCTGAACCGAGCTATACCTCTTACAGTGGCAGCAGGTTGAAGAATACTTTCTATTTACAAATATTATGTGTAGCATAGAGGGACAGACATTGCATGACAGCTCTCTCTAGCCGTATGGTCTTTAAAATAAGATGTTGCACTTTGAGAAACATAATTTGCAGATTCTGATATTTTAAACAGACACAAGGAGGAAATAAAATATATGCATAGGAAAAAAAAAAGTCTATGGAACTAAAAATATCACACACACATCCCCCTTGAATATTTTGCATTTGGTTAAAGAGCATCTTCTTCAATGACTGCTTTGCAATGCATACAAGATGGAGACATCTGAAATCACTTCTTTATAAAGAAGAGCAGATTGCCACACTTAGTAAAACCCATTGAACCTCCAGTGACTAAAACTCCAATGTATTCATTAAATATCACTAGAACTTTACAGGTGGAAGCTTCTCTGACTTCACCTGCAGCACTTAGCTGGCAAGATTAAATCAAAAGCTCACATAAATATGCTTACAGTGACATTCAGATCTGTGCTCTTCTATTAGTTTATTTCCCAGATTAATCAGCAGTTGCAATGTACTTCTGACACTTGCAAGAACACAACATATTATAATAACACTGACCATGATTAGTATTTCTTCATGTGTACTTGCTATTAATGCAATTATTTATTAATGATAAACTTTTATGAAAAACACTATTTCATCTATGAACAGCTCTAAATGATTCCCATATTCAGTGGCAATTATTTATGATAATATGAAGAGTTATTTAATATCTGCACTTAGCCAACTCATTTTTGTAATACTCAATGCAAGGTACAAAAGAAGACACGCTGAATTTGTTAATTACACTGTTACCTAATTTGTTAACTACAATAACAAAAACATTAGTTAACAAAAAAAAATATTCAAAGCTGGTTTTAATCTGAGGAAAATAGTACATATTCACACACACTCTCATTGACAAATATCTACAAATCAAGTAACAGGTATAAGTGGCATAAATTAAGGGCCAGTCACAAAGGCACCAACAGATTATCTACCCAGAAAAAGAAACCCATCATAGGGCTAGCATTTTTCAGACCCTGAAGGTTTTGAATTTCAAGTAATTCTTACTTCCTTAAAACTGTATGATCTAGAATATATCTTTACCACTCTTAAGGGAGAAAACAAGGATATATTTCTATTTCAATAGAGAGGGGAAAATTTATTATCTTCAGAATAACAATAGTCAGCAATATTTATGAAACCATCTTTTGGGCTGGAGAAAATACCAAGGACTTTTCATGAAAGAAAAATAAAAATAATTAATTGAGTAGCTATCATCACAATAAGTACTGAATTCCATCATTTCATTAGGTATCCTTTTCTGAAAGAGCAGAGAGTTCCCATCTCAGCAGAAAAATGTAAAAACATGTTATAAAAGAAGCATTATAGAGAAGCAATGTGAGGAAAGAAATAAAAACCACTGGAGTGCAAGAACCGTCAACAGCAAAACAGTAGCAGGAACATCAGCAAAGCACAATGTTAGTCAGAGAGGTTGTAGCCCACAGCCAGATGGAGGCCAAGAGAAGCAGCTTTCAAAGATAACAGCACAGAGGCATTCCAGAGGAGAAATGAATGCATGTCCCTCTCCTGTCTGATGGACAGAGGGGCTTGCACAGCTTTAGCTAGGAGCTGAAGAAACAGTACCTTAAACAGTGCTGATGCCACCTTAGCCCATGCACTGAGAGCCAAGAGAGGAGGAGCAAGACCTGCCATACAAAGTCCGATTGACACATAGCAAAACAATTTCTAGTCTGTGCTGAGAAAGCACTGGCAGAAGGAGCTAAACACCACTGGAGCTGAGCCCAGAAAGAAGATGCTGAAAGCAGCCTGTGCCCAAGGTATCAGACTTAACAGCTGACATAGGAGAAGCAGTGAGCAACAATTCCCTGAAGTGGGAACACCATTTGCTGCTGTCATCTGCAAGGCATGGGACCCAGTTGTCCCACTGTGCCACAAAAGCAAACCAAAGACCAAAGGACGGGCTGAGAACAAGGAATCACGGACAACTTGAGACCAGTAAGGATCCACCAAAGTTCCATCTAAAAGTATCATCTAAAGTTCTCTCTTCATTTATGAGGTTGGACAGTAGACAGTAGGGCATGAGATACAAAGGACTCAGGGCTGAGTCCTTAACAGAGGAAGTCCTTGAGAAGAGACAGAAAATATTAAAGGCTTATCCTCCAGAGAAATCGACAAATTCATCAAGGAAAACCTTTTTTTGCTGAAACTGTCATAACCTATCATGTCATACAGACGATCTGACAATTCATATTTATATAAAAAGATGTAAACAATTTAGCCCCTTTGTTATAAGTATTTCAAAGACAAGTTTGGAGGGTTTTTTTCCCCTCTCTTGCTAGATTATGGTAGTCTCAGCCCTACTGATACTAAAATTCCAGAGCTGTCTGTTGTACAAAATGGCCGGATAGTTGGATCAAAAAGACACATTAGACTTTATGGCTCTCACATTAAGTCTTGCCAGATGTGCTCAGCAGAGAGTATCACAGACAGCAAAATAGGGCATGAGAGACTTTGTACCAAATTCACATCAATCACTCTCTCCCTAAATCTTCCATCTAGCTCAGATCTGCTGAAATCTGTGCTCAGCTACACTGGGCGTTTACACTACTTGGGAGTTTGTGGGTGTCCAACAATGACTCCGCCATGTAATAAAGGGGAAACCTCTGTTGCCCAGATTTAATCACTGTCTGGATTCTTACATGACATTTTTGGCCTTATTTCAATATCTCATAAGAATAAAATAATTTTTTAAAAGTTTGTTTCATTCCTTAGTCCTTTGTTCCAAACTGATTTTCAGTGTATTAAATATGAAAAATAGTTGCTCTGTATCACTGAAAATAGGACACTGAGAATTTAGACAGGAAATTTTATGAGTCTTATGAAAGGCAGGATATTAATCAATATAATGATGACATTTATTCAAACAAATGACCATAATACAAGGCAAATGTATTAGCCACCCCAACGAGTAAGATGAAGGACACCATCGACTAACCAAAGATACATTTTGTTGTTAAATATGATTGCAGGATCAATTGTTCTCAAAGAAGACGACAAAGGAAGAGATTTTCCAGATTCTGACACTATGAACAGCTTTTATACCCAGTGTCTGAAGAATGGATGTGGTGGGTTGACCCCAACCAGCACCTAAGTCCCCATATCCAGTCGCTCACTCACTCTTCCCCAGATGGGGGAGACAAAAGGAAGGGCAAAAGCAAGGAAAAAAAAGTGAGTTGAGATAAAGAAATTTTAATAAGTAGTAAAAAAAAAAACACCTAACCAAACCAAAAAAACTCCAAGTGAATCAAAGAAAAGTGAAAAAAAAACCAAAAACAAAAGCAAAAAAAACCCAAAAAAACCCCAAGTGGTGCAAGGGGCAATCACTGACCACCTTCCACCAGCAGACCAATGCCCAGGCACTCTCTGAACAATGGTTACCTTGGAATAAACTCACACACACCCCTCCCCACTCCCCGCCCAGTTTTATTGCTGAGCATGACACTATATTGGATGGAATATCTATTTGGTCAATTTGGGTCAGCTATTCATGGAGGGGCAGAGTGAGAAACAGAGAAGGCCTTAATGCTGTGCGAGCACTGCTCACAAGCAACCAACACACTTGTGTGTTATCAACACTGTTTTGGTCACAAATCTAAGACACAGTACCATACAGGCTGCTATGAAGAAAATTAACTCCAGCCCAACCAGACTCAGTACAAGGGATTAAAGACCCTATCTATATTCAAATTATAAATATTTTGTCAGGAGAAAAGTGAAATGAACTATGAATACCTAAAACTGATAAAATATCAGAGCCTTAACAGCTAGGCACCAGTGAAAATGCTGTATTAATAAAATGACAGCAAGTAATTAACAGCTGGGAAAGATATTTCATTGGGTAAAATTTACCAAGGGAACAGGCTATGGTAGGAGGATCTCTGTTTTGTAGAACAGGTAAGTTCTCATAGTTCCACCCCAAAAATTCTGAAGGTAAACCACAGTGTCCATTTTCTGGAATGTTTGCTACAGTAAAATTAGGAGAAAACCCAAGTTTACTCATTACTGGAAAAGAGGTGAAAGATTATGGTACACAAATTGCAAGTCGAATTTCTTGTTGACTTTGCTTTTACTCATACAATGCAAAGAGAAGGAAGATGAGAATACAATAGAAATTCATGGTAGCAGTAGTTTACTACTTCACAAGTTAGTCACTACTGTATATATCCCATACTAGTAAGAAATATGAGATGGTGATGGGTTAATTACATAAAATTTCTCTTTACATTTGAAGTTGAAACGTGATTTCCATGAAGTCAGAGATTGAAGATACAAAGGTCCAAAATCACTTTGTTATCTTTCAACACCAGTGCACCGTGCTAAGTGAAAAGCCATCTGATCAGTGGAAAGAGAGATCATAACAGTCTGCTCCCTGAAGACTGTCAGGCTCAGAATATGAATTCTACTGTTTGCTTTGCCACTCAGTGACATGAGGAAACCAGAAAGAATGACCTTTATCCAATGGCAATATCTACACTCTACTTGCAACACACCTTAACACAGAAACTTCTCTTTCGGGCAATGCCTCCTTCTGGGTGTAAGGAATCAATTCTAATCTTACTAGATTCTAATCTTAATCTCATAGTTAGGCTGCCTATTTCTTTATTCAAGATGTCACATAATTTTGCTTCTGATTGCAGCTCCTTACTCAACTCTTCCCAATATCTTCTGCCTACAGGATTCCATTATTCCCTTCTACACCTTCTTCTATTTGTGCCTACACCAGTACTCCTGCCCCTCGGCATCACCTAGCTACACAGCCCTTTAAATTTTTCATTAAACCAAACCTTTGTGAGACCTGCCAAAGAATTACATAACGTCTCTTTTAGCAACTGATACCTGTCATCTTCCTGGTCACCAAAAATTTTTGTTGCTATTGATTCTTCTTCCAGTACCAGGTCAGACAAAAAAGAGAATTTTCTCCATATGTAATTCTGGTACACCAGCAACAGCAACAAGCCAGCAGTTGCAACAGCCTGCATAGAATTTTACTGTGTATAAAATATATTACAGGTTTATAGTTAATCAAAAGGTGATATTAAATGGCTTCTGGCAAGGGATCCTTACTTATAATATGTAATTGATTATTTTTTTTCCTGAAGTAGACCCTAGATTCAAAGCAGATTTTAATAATACCATAAAATCTTTGACAACTATTTGCACAGGATAACCACAGGATTTAACACAGATTGTAATATTATAATGTGCTATGAATTATCTGAATTTTTCCTCAGTAAACTGACTACTGATGCAAGAGCTCAAATCACTTTATAGTTCATTCTGTAAAACATCCCTTAGAATACCATTACCATCATGACCTAAATAAGTTTGCAATTAACAAATTTTTAAAAAAATATTTCTACAGGGTGTTACAAGACGATTTTTGAGAAAAAAAATACAGTTAACCACCGATATTCTCAGAATTCTAGTCAAGAAAATTCAAACTAATTTGTACTGGCACTGCCATCTATGGTAGATACTAGGAAACCCAATTAGATTTCAAGAAATAAATTCCCTCTCCACCAAAGAGCCGATTTGATTGCTCTCTTCATACCGCATTAGGTAATGTTTTTGCTAATAGCTGTAAGAACTCTGGATTGAAAAACATCAGGTGGACTTGTTAGAGCATCTACAGAAAAGTTTGCTTTCTCTCTCTGACATCAAAATCAACAGATATCAGATTTTTCTGAGTAAGCCTGACATTCCTGCTCAGGCATCCAGGGCAAACTTTTCAATAAAAAATACACTGATTGAGAATACCCTCAGGAAAAAAATATTTATGAGTGACAGGAAGCCAACTGCTGAAAACATATATTGCTCGCTCGCTCTCATCTATATACAAACACTTCAGAAGCTAGAGAGAAGCTATAAAACCCAGTTTGGGTATTAATTTCCTGTTTTCTTCTGAAAACTGACTCCTCATAGCAAGTATAAAATAACAAGTAGCATATCTTTTTCTACTTGCCCTACGGTAGCCAGCATATGGGGTCCTGGCCAGGCTTGGGCCGAAGGGGACACACACTATCACCACCTGCTACTTGCCCACTAAACAAAGGGCGTGTTTTGCATTCTTCAGTGGCCTTGTTCTGAAGTCCAACAAATCTCAGAAGCATTATGTTTATAATAAAATTCTTTGAAATTCATATTCAGAACTAAACAAGGACTTTCACAGTAAACATTTTTATTATCTGAAAGTTTCAGTAGCCAGTATGAACTTTCACTAACTGAAATTAGGAATATTTAGCTGTAACACTTTCAGAGTAAAATACATTTTCATGATCTCCTAGAGGTATGAATCATAGCTCTTCTCTTTGTTTTTCTCCTCTAAGTTGGAGAAAATCATTTTCTTGGAGCAGATCCGTTTTGCCCAATGACAGAGAAAAATCTAAATGTGGGCAAAGGAATCAGGCAAATATTCAACCTCCCTTTTCAGTGCAGTGGAACAGCAAACCACTGCAGTTACAGCAGTGGTTCAGGTCTCCATCCCCTACCAACAGAGCAGCACTGCCGTGCTCAGGCTTGGAACCACTGGCATTCAGCAAAGGTCTGTATGCGAGATTGCTCTCCCTGTGTTAAGTGAAGGAAACTGGAAAAGGCATTTAAATTAATTTTACGAGATATCTTAATCACACTGTTCTTATTAATAAAAAAAATAGGGGTTTCACTGATGGAAGGAAAAACTCTGACATTTCCAGTGCCAGTAAGAACAACCAGACATCATCAGAAAATTATGACTTGCCCCAAGACAGTATTAGATTATGTAGTAATTTTCATGCTCACGAATCAAACTTAATTTGCAAATGGAGGAACAAATTAAAAAAACAACCATAAAACCAGGAATCTTGGTTACCAGACAATATGATAATGGTGACCCTAAACTGCTGAACGAGTTGGAAAGCAAAACACCTCACAAGGGTGAGGTTCTTAGTAGGAATAGCATCTCAGAAATAGGTTTTGACCATTTTATAGAAATAATAAAAACTCACAAATATTTACTATTAGCATAGTAAGCCAAGCAATGACTTCAACACCACCAAATCTGCCCCAGAAACTCTGATGCAAAATCATGTGCTATCAAAATCTCAGGTAAACCACCCTCGATGCAGTTATCTTATGTGAAAAGGCATTCTCAGTTCTAAAAGCAGGAGTTCCAGAACTGGGCTTACATAATGCCAGTTGTATTGGGGTGGTGGGAAATATTTATCATAATCAAATTTGATAAAATCATACCTGTTGTCTTTTCTGACAAGTGTCTTGGACACATTAACACAAGTTATTCAATTAAGTGTATATTAAAAATTCAATCATTGTCATATTTCAAAGTACTTCTTGCTGACATAAGAACTACGGACATTTTACATTTATCCACTATTTCAGTTTTGTCTTCTAAAATTGTCACTTTTTAATATCTGAGGCATGCTGAAACATTCGCATTTATGAGGAAAGTCTTAGACCTGAAAAGTTGTTATTTTCGTGTACAGACTTTGTCTTTTGAACATGACAGACTTTTTACACATCTATGCCACATATATATATATGTTGCCCTAATGTAAAGACTAGCAGTTACTATATTTTAAGAGTTTTCAGAATAGTGGGTGGTAAATTCGCAGCAGGACCCTCACAGAATACTTTGTAAAACAAATTCTAGAGCTCATTATTATTGAGGGTTTTTTTCTGAACAAAGTCTATTAAAAAGTGAATAGAAAAACAACAGATGAAAACGTCTTATTTTTGAAGTTTACACAAATTTTATTTAAAACGTATTAGACAGACATGCATAAATTGGCAAACCTTTGTGAAACTGGATGTTAAAAGGTTGTTTAAAACACTAACAGGAGAACAAGCAAATTTCTTATTAGTCATAGTCATTTAGAGACATCTTTTAATTATATAAGCAAGATTCTTTACAGCAGTGAGAAGGGCTATGTATAAAATATGGTGCTAATAAAAGTAATTATGGAAATTTGTTAGAGGAATATAATATTAAATTCAGAAAAAATCCTTTTGCTTCCTGAATTTAGGAAAAAAAAAAAAAAAAAAAAAAAAAAAGAGTAACTTTGTGGCTACATTCTGCAACATATTTAAAAACTATGTATTGTTTTAAAAACATGAAAGACCTTCCTTATTCCACGGAAAATTTAATTACTTTCTTGACAGGGCCTTCATTCCCTACACATTTGTTCTTACTTTGAAGAATGCAGAGGGCCACTGAAGAGCTCTAATTTCAGTCTCTGGAAAAGTATATTTTATATCTGCAGTCTTCACAGAAAGTACTCTCAGGTAACTACTTTGTTTCTCTGTCCTTTAGCTCTCTCCTCTCAAACTTGTTCGTGCTTTCAAATTTTCTAAAGAACAAATTCAAAACATTCTTAATTGCACTGACTTAATCAACTACTACCCTTTCCCATTTTGTTTTAATTCCAGCTATGGCACTTTCCTCCAAGTTTTTGAAGTCTAGCTAATCTAAATTCCAGATTTTTTTTTTAAACCTTGTGCCCCCCCGTGTTTTTCAAAGGCCTAATTTCTTTCTGTGTTCTAATTTTTCTTTCAGTGATGTTCAGCAGAGCCTCCTCATTTCAGCCCAGCTCTCTGCAAGATTCCTCAAGACCACTGTAGGTCTCCTAACTGCACAATCCCATCCATGAACTCAAATAACATATATTCATATAACATCTCTAAGCTCCTATCTCACCAATCTACCTCTTTATTCTAGTTCTCTTCTACCATGTACAAATTAAATTTCATTAGCCTCTTCCTCTGGCCTTTACTTATGGATGTCTTGGATGCATCTCATATATATTATGGCTCAACTGAGGCTCTTCATTCTGTACCCTCCCTTTTTTCCCCCCTACTCTCTGCTTTTTAAAATCTCTTTCATGACTACCACCTATAGTAATAACCATTTGCAGCTCTGCCTTCTAAACTTGACTTAAATCACTATAGTGATTATACCCTCTGCTAAGTCCTTCACCTTGTTGGTCCACAAATGCCTTTTGAATAGCATCTCTAAAATATAGCTCTTCTCATCTTTTTATACAGACAAAAAAGCTCATCCCGGCTTCTGCATGGCAGTATTCCTTGTTTTGGCCTAGATATGTGCCATTTTTCACAGCTCAAATCCATTCCAAATGTGGCTACCACCAAAGCAAAGGTTTATCAGCACAGATAAGGATACTGCAGTACCCCATTAGCAATGGCTGCTACAATATGAATCCTCTGGATCATCTCAGGGATGCAGCACACTGTTGAACAACTTAAAAATGCTTCCATCCCTTTCACTCTGAACCCCAGTACAACTATGTAAAACCCTAAGGAAGCTCACCTGTACTCCATCTGTGCTCTTCTAAAGCCATTTGCATGATTTTCTTTATTACATAAATATAAGCTTTATTTATTTCCACAGCCCTCTTTGTCCTCCCCCATTGTCTACCTCAGTGTTAAGATACCAATTTCTACTTCTTCACTCAGGCTGGAAGCCTCCAAAGCCCATTTAATGGAGGAGACAAGCTCTACAAGCTGGCAAACCTAAAGTGTTAGTCTCTTGGAACAGCTTTTTGAAATTCACCTTCCTCGTGCTGTCAGAATCACAACAAAGGCTGTTGCAACACTGAAACTACAGCCCACTGTGCCAGCCAGGATTGTGACACCATCTTTCTGCATTCTATTTCTCTGATTCTGGTTTTTTTTGCTTTATAGTTAGCTTTTCTAGTCTTACAAGACATGGACCTTCTTTTACCTCTGAGTTTTTAGATCGAGTAGTACAGCATGGCTTTATCACTTATGCAGTGAGTGAATGAAAAATACTAATGTAAATGAATTATAAATAAAAACCTTACTGTGACTATACCTTTTTTAATAGCAGTAAAAGATACAGCTAGTCTGGAAAACAGCTAGACCATGACTTATATTTTACAACCACGTTTTAAAAAAAGAAAAGCTTATCAAAATCCTAGATACATCTGTACTAGAAAGAGCTGGGGAAGGGCAGGAAGGGGCATCAAGGGAAGAGTTTCTTAAAATCAACATTATTCTGTAGCAAAATGGTTTTTAAACATTTTCGTTTAAGTCTAGCTGACAATGTACTCAACAGTTAATATTTATGCTTATATGAGAACTTTCTATCCCAAGAAAAAAAATTCTTCATAATATACTTTATATTCTGGTCTCTTGATTATTTAGACATTCAGCATCCATAAACAAGTAGTTTATCCATGAGATCAGCTATTTGATACCAAAATAAATGGACCCCTGAGAAATATCCTTCACAAAAAAATAATAAAAAAGAAAGTTGATTAGTATGCTTATACTTGACTTAAAGCAAAGCAGACAAATTGTGTAAGAACAGAAATGTCTCTGAAGGCCTCAGATTCTGCAATCATATGGATAAATGCAACATTGTGTATTGGTAACTCTGCTGCTTCATAAAGTACTGTCCATTAAGATGCAAGCCTGTGTCTAGTATCAGTGACAAAGGCATTATTTCAAATGAGGTGACTGGAAAGAAATGAAAATAACACAGAAGCTTAAAACAGTAAAGGACAAATTATTTCATAAGCCATTGTCAAAATAGTTCTTCATAATATATCAAACCACAGTTTTCAGCTGGCTAATACTATCCTTTTATACGTCTAACTATATACAGAGATATAAAAACATGTCTACTTTAGCCAAACTACTTACCAAGTCACAGTCATTTAAAACAGCAAACATGCAAAGACCTTGCAGCATGCTTACCCTTTCAGCTTGTCCTAACTCTGCAGCCCAGAGTTTTCTATACCAAATAGGACATGGCTTTGCTTTCAAAAGGTACCCTTACTGATTCTTTTCACTTTTCCACGGATTTGCTGCTAGAATTTATAACTAGCACTTCAAGCCTTTTCTCCCCCTCATCCGAACTGGTTTAACTTCTTTATGATGGCAGATAATTGTTTTGGCCTTAGGCAAGGAATGTGCTCTCTGCTTAGGAAGATGGCTGCACAGCATCTTTATAAAGGAGCCAAATGAGAAAAAATGAGATAGTTGCAGAACATTACAGTTCTTTATCTTATCAATTATTGAAAAAATACTTTTTTTATTTAAGGTGGTAAGAACACTAATAAGAGGTCAAAATACAACACTAGGCTCTTGATGTTAATTGTGATAAGAGTCATGATGAACAACAATTCAAAATAAACATTTAATGAACTTAATGAACATAGCAAGACTATGATTGAACTAAAACTACAGAAAAAGCATTGCTATTGAAAGAATAAAGCAGAAATGAATCCAAGTACTTAAAAAACTGAGGGAAGTCCATCTTCTGTAGAATCTATATCCACTTTACTGAACCATAACTATATCTTATTTTTACTGTAATGACTATAATCTGAGATGTTACAGGAAGAAAGAAGTTTGTAACACATATAATGTGCATCTATACTTAAATGGTATTATTCATTAACAGGGACAATAGTCAAATTGATTCTCAAAGTTCTGTGTATCTGCAATGATAGGCTCAAAGATTTTTCAACATAAGTGAGGACATATCATATAATTTCCCACCTAGATGTAACAAAGAGAAGAAGCAGGTGCTTAAAACCTTCTTTCACAAATAAAACCGAAAGTGGATTTTTCAACGGGTAGAAGTCGGGGGGGGCCTCTGTATACAGAACTGTATAGTTCTTTATTTTGGTTCCTGTTTCTCTTTTTAATATGATATCAATAATTATCAGATAAGATGGACTTTTTTTCTGGTGTTGAACCCAGAATGAGGAAGAGAAAATGCTGACTACAAAGCTAACATTCAGAAATAGAAATTCCCTGAAAGACTTAGAGCACTGGAAAAGAAACAGAGGCAAATATACTCCTTTTCATCACCTTAAGCAGTCCTATCATCACATCTATAATTCTTTTTCCTATTTCCTGTAAAAGTCTTCACCTCCCACTGACAGCAAATATCATTACAGGAATACTTGGGGGAAATCTCTCCACTGATACTAATGTTTTCATTCTGTAGTGGAAGCACCAAAACCTAAACTTTACCATGTTAGAACACATACAGCCTTTAAGTTTCCTCTATTTTGATTATTTTGCTGTTCCTTTTTTTGCTCTATTCACTGAATACTTACAGCCCTTAAAGTTACTAAAGAAAAAAAAAATAATTTTGAATTCACTAATAATCATAGCACTACCATAGATTCTCAAATTTATTTCCCAGTTTGTTAAAAAGTACTTATAGATACTGATGCTCATGAAAACATTAGTTAAAAATTCATATTATTGTCAAATGCTTTAAACAGATGAGGCTATTCTTAAATCTCTCTTAAGTGCTTAAAAGCCTGCCATTTTTGCTGGTGTGTTTTCTATGTTTTCAAAGCGTAAGTTATTAAATCTAAAAGATGGATACTTGATTTTACACATAATAGAATCCAAACTGGTTATTGTTAACACCAGCTCTTCTTCCAACATCCTTTCCTCCTGTAGAGGCAAACCCAGAAACACCACACTGGCAGCAGCTGAGGAAGAAAACATGAGCTATCCTTTGGAGGCTTCTGCTGGCAGCTGACTGCTTGATCTATTTCCCACTAGTGTCGAGAGAACAATATGGCAGCAACATAACAAAAAAATCTAAAACATGGCTTTGCTGACATTTCCTACTTTGTATTCAGTTTGGAAATTAGAATTTTTTCCAGGGAAATTTGGTTAACAAATTTCAGACTGGTATTTAAACAAGTATCTCTCTCTTTAGCTCTTGAGAAAGAGACAGATGCACAGAATTCATACACTTCAAAATTCAGATATCTTCTCAATCACATACATCAGAACTATAATATGCCTAGAGTATTTTAATTAAGAAGAGTTTACAAAGTTTTCATTAATTTCCTGAATGACTACATGGTAGCTCTAGTATTTAATAAAGGTATGCAATAAAATCCAAGTGGCTGACATATAAACCTCCAGAGGCAGTACTAACCTGAGGCTGGCAAGGATCTTCTCTTCTGCTTTGGTTGAATGACCTTTTACTTGACCTACAAGCATGACTATTGCTAAAGAATATCAATGAGAAGTGCAAGTAGCCAACTCTCTACTACACAGGTTCCCTGGACAGTGGCTGGTATGGAAGGTAATACTAAAAACAAAATTTGGGCTTTGCTTTCTGAATATCTGCATTTGCTCTTCCTAAAAATTGACAGATTTATCCCCTTCTGCCTTATTTCCTCCTCCCCCCAAGGTCTTCTCTTTTGAAGTTAGGCTCTTCTAAAACTACCACACAGAGAAACAAAATATTGACATGGCTGCCTGATTGCTGTGGAATTACTCCACAGAGGAGAATTCTGAATTAACATGCAACATCATTTTAGCTTTAACATTTTGTGGTTCAGTCACTAGACCTTGCAGTTTATTGCGCCTGTGAACTGCATTTGCTTCTGCCAGAAAATAACCTTCTATTTAAGGCACTCGAGGTTGGGAAAAAAATTATCCTCAAACAGATTTCATTAATTCAGGCAAGAGAAAGTTAATATCCCATGACACAACTGATTTGTTTGTAGGGGTGTTAAATGCATCATTTCCCTAATAAACTAAACCACCAGAGGAATGTGTAGAAGTTGGTGTTCCTTCCCTCAACTCATAAAAAAGCAGCAGTGTCTGCCAGGTAAACTCTGAGGAAAAGTACTGAATGGATCACACACTGATAAGCATTTCTAAAAGAGGTAAATGGATTTAGATACTTACCTCAATAGTCGGAAGAGAATATTCCATTTGAATTCTTTTGAGTGGTCTCTTTCCCAGGATCCAGAAGCATCCCAAACATGTATTCACTAATTTACTATAATGTAATAGTACTTTAATGGTGCCCTTAAATGAAGACCCTATTTCACCAGAGCATTACCTACATTACAGTCTGAGCATCCAGACTTAGAACTCCAAGTCCCTGCATTTCCATGTTTATGGGTATCACTTTACAAATAATGGTTTTCACTTTTGTTGATCTTTGTTGATCTTTATGAAGTTCCAATTTATCATCTAATCAATACTAAAAAGGAAACAAAACCAGCTATCTGAACACCACAGATAGATGACATGATTAATTCAGCTTTCACAATAGATAGGTTCTGGAATGGATATAACTGGTAACATTTGCAGAAAAGAATACACACTTATTTGCGTAAATGCAGTGAGAGGCATGTCCTCTCAGCTTCACAACCCCACAGTAAAACAGATTAGGGTCTTACTCCACAAAGCCTTCAATTTAAGAAATGTGTCCCATCCTACATACCACAGATCAACTCACTTTTGAACTACCCTTGTTGTCTAAGAGGGGTTTGAAATCCTGCAAAGATTTCAAAGGTTCCCAAACTCCTCCTATTTGTATCTTAAATTCCGTTAGAGCTGATTGTTAGCCTTCTGGTATGAAAGGCCAAACATATTTTTTGAAAATAAGCAAAAAAAACCCAGAAACCAAAAAACTCCCAGACTACATACTTCCATGTTGCTTTCCAAGACCACTGTCCTTAGTCCTTTTAATTTAAACAGCACATTCTCATGATGGAAAGATCACAGTCCTTCAGAAAGCTGAATAAATATAAGATGAAAGCTAAATATTTTTGACATGTCAAGATAGATTTGAAACATATCATTAAGCAAGACAATTGCCTAATAGATCACCATAAATTTTAACATTGTCACTCAGAAAAATCTCTGTATACATCAGCAGGGGAAATATCAAGCTTTCTGTTTTCATTTGTCTTTTCTAGGGAAATATGGATGTAAAACCAATCAGCCCTCCTACAGTCTTCTGCAGTCACTTGTTCTCTACTGAATAAAGAACCAAACAAGACCCCTAGATTTTACTGAACAACAGCTGAAATACAAATCTAGTTGCCTAGCCAACTCACACAAGTATGTTTTGCTGCAAATGCCTGTGAAGACCAAAATCTTGTGACCGTATATGTTCTTACATCATCTCTCAGAGGAACACAGGACTGGTCTCAAAGAAACTTGAGACATTTTTACCAAAGAATTTTGTATTAGGTAAGACTTGGAAATTGTTAGGATTCAGAGACCAGAATGGGCATATTACATCAAACTCAAGGGACTTTTATCCATAAGATTATTAAATTCCACATGTCTAGACTCCTGGACCAATGTGCATAATAATAATCTGTAAATTTTAGGGAGCTGGACTGGAAGTGCTTACAAGTGCAGCAACAGAAAGCCAGATGCATAAAAGACTAAGTAAAAAGATCAGAAACATTCCCACTCATTCCAGTTTAGTTGGTGCTTCACAGACGCTTCATATGGAATTTTTGCGTGACTTGCAAGACAAAGTCAGCACAGTTTACTCCCACCAGCATCACCAGATACATCACTAGCAGCAGCAGCAGATGCCCAACTTTAACTGTGAACAAGGGAGGCTTTCGTCAAGTGTGTCAAAATCTTCTTCAGTGGGCCAGTCTCATCTCAGTGCTGAGACCTCCACAGACAGTGCTGATACCGTGTCCAGATGCACAGGAATTCTGTAACTGCTCAGATGTCAGCTAGCACCCCTCACTGCACATGAGCAGAGGGGCATTTTAACCCCATATCATTTTTGCTCAAATGTTGGGAAGCTCTTTGCATAATACTGGTATTTCAGCCAAAATGCATAAGGTATTGTACAGCTACTTCTATTGCTGGATAGTTTGGTCAAGGAAGGAAGTACCAGCAACCTGGCTGCTCTGTGAATTCCTTTTGAACATTTAAAGCACTCCCATTACAATGCCCAAATCATTCACTGTCTCCAAAGGCTCTCAACTTGCAGCAAGGTTCATACAATAGTGATAATCCAGGAGAAATACAGCTATGCTTTCCATTAGGATCTTAAGCCATATGGCAGCAATTACTTCACCCAGGTCCAGTTCACACCACTTGTGAGAACTCAAGACTATCATCACACCTCATGTCCTGTGGGATGACAGGGATCACAATAAACAGTCTCTTGTGAAATAAAGAAGACATGATAGGACAACATTTTGCAGCAATAGCCTAACATCTAGTTCAATTCCCCTGTGGTGCAGCCAGGACAAACATAGGCACAGTATTACTTCCTAATGACTCTCTCTGATGAAGATGTGTATGTTAAGGTCAGATAGGAAAGGGTAAGCATCATAGTTCAGATGGGAGGTGGAGCAAATGAAAGAAGCACGTCACGTAAGGAAGTTAAATCCAGGCTCACGAGGTGTAAGATAGAGGAGGTGTGAGCATAATGGAGAATATAGCCATGTGAGTTGCTGTTTCAGTCCTCAAACTTGGCAGACCATGTATTTTCACCAAAATGGACAAATGTCATCATATTCAAGAGATCCAGAAATTTTTCCTTGTCATCCTGCAACTTAACTGAACCAACTGATTTTGGTATCTCATGACTGCAGGGACTAGACAGATGCTTGTATCCACATGTTGAACAAGCATTTTGTTTTAAAAATATGTATTTATATATACTTTATAAACACTAGCTGTGATCTTGCATCTAATTTTACTTTAGCTATGTTTGCTCTCCCTTCACCTAAATGACAATCAAAAGAATAAATTTATAAGCAGTATTGCAAACCAATACATATTTTGAAAGGGGCAAATTATTTAGGTTGAGTCATAACATAGTTGCCTATGAACAGTGTTTGACAGAATTGTATGATCCCCAGGGCAGCAATCCAACTTTTAATACTGCTGTGTTACCAAAGCCATAAATATTTTTCTGACAGTGTCAGGTTTAACATTCAGCATTGCTATAATTTCTGCCCTAATCCATGAACAGTTTAAAGGATTTGTAGTCTCTTAATATTTCATCTGCTGCAATTACAGTTGTTTTAGTGTGCTATGTATGTTTCTGCAATACAGTAGGGTTCTTATTCTCCAGGAAAAAAAAAAAAAAAAACCTACAACAAAAAAACCTAATGTACTTTAAAGTGCAAATCAAAACTGCTACATAAATGAAGTGAACATTAATTACAAGACTAACCTGCTCAAACAGAAAAGGACAATCAAAACTTGCAAAAAACAGTTCAGCTCCATGATTATTTCAAGAACCACTATATATCTGACAGACTAGTACACTACTACAACCTGAATACTGTGTAAAAATAATGGCAATTAAACAGGAAGAAACACATCAGACCAACAAGCTTAATTGAAAGTGAGGAGATGGAAAAATCCAATTAACTTTGCAAACTAGTTTTGCCTTCGTCAATTACCTTAATTGTACTAGTGGAGTACAGGTTACAATCTTCACTAACATTTGAATTGCAAGAACATGTCTGAAATTGCTGAAAAAAATCCACCTTCTGAATGCTTCTTAATTACGGCAACACACAGCATGAAGCAGCATCACATCTGTTGAGACACAATGCTTCTAAGGTTAAATTTTTTAAACTTTACCTACTTACTCAACTGGTGTAAATATTGGAAAACTAGGATGTCATAAATTATTAGTATTTTAATGCAATACTTATAAGTAGAAGTTTGGTATTTCCCAAACCTTGGTTTGTTTACCTAAGAGTAATCTTATTTCACAAAGAATTCCCATTGAAACAACTGAACAGCCAGGGAAAAGGTAAAGGGATTTGCCATGGCACTACTGTAGCAGTAGCTGCCTGACTGGGGGTCAGCAAGAACAGATCAGATCTTTTTGCAAGTACAACTTCATGGCCACAGCTACAGCTGGTGCTAACAATGATTAATTTGTTGAAGGGTGACTCAGTTTACACCATGAAGTCCATACTGAAAACACTAGAATCAAAAAAAGTTGAAGACTCAGGAAAGGGACCTGGAACTGCCCATCCACATAACCTCTACCCCTATTTCAGAAGCTTGGCAAGATGTAACTTAGGGATGGGACATAAGAACTGCAGCCCAGTATTGAGGAAAAGATCCTAAAGCACAAACCAGTTAATTTCCTTCCAAATTCAAGTCCTGACAGTACCTACAGTTTTGTTTCCTAACATTATCAATAAGAGAGATGCAGCTTTTCATCAACATTCTTATCCTCAAGGCCTGTGAAAGACTACTTCCTTTAAGCCAACAAATGAAAGAAACTTTTCACTTCTGTCATTTTGCAGAGGGTTGACCCTGGCCAGCAGCCAAACACCCTCTCTGCCTCTTGCAGGATGCCGAGAAAACAGAAGGCAGGCAAGAAGAGTCATGGCTTGAGATAATGACAGTTTAATAGGGAAAGCAAAAGCTGCATGTGCAAGAAAAGCAAAATTCACTGCTTCCCATTGGCAGGCAGATGTCCAGCCACCTTCTAGGCAAGGAGGGCCTAGCAGCAGACATTAATGGCTGCTTGGGAAACAAACGCCATAACCCAGAATGCCCCCTCTTCTTCCTCCTTTCCCTGAACTTTTACGGATATCCCCTTGGTCAGCTGGTGTCAAGCTGTCCTGGCTGTGTCCCCTCCTAACCTCTCGCCCACCCCCAGCCTACCATCCTCCGTGGGGGTAGAAAAGAGGTGGCTTTGAGGCTCTGCAAGCACTGCTAAGCAGCAGCCAAAACACCAGTGTGTTAACAACACTGGTTTAACCCCAAAGGCAAAGCACAGCGCCATACCGGCTGCTACCAAGAAAGTTAACTCCATCCCAGCCAGACCCAGTACAAATTTAATGGAAAATGCAGTCATGACTCAAAAACCCAACCTATTGATACAGAGAAATGACTGCTTTCCTTGCAAATTATTTACTTACAGCAACATATGATGATTTCTGAATGTTGCTTAAGAATCCTGCTTGCCCAGACTGTTCTGTGGATTCAGTGTAGCCTAGCAGACAGTTAGTGGATTGGCTATGATAAGAAAGTAGCAGGTAGCCCTGGGGTGTGAAGTAAAAAGATAACTCACTGATAGCAGACTCAAAGCCCTCAATGGGCACTTAAGCAAACTAAAATGAGGGGAACTCGAACAAAAGGACACAGAGATACAATCTAGGGAGGATGATCTCAACCGATTTAGGAAGAAGACACCTGGACTCTGCTTCATAGTGCATGCCCTGGGAAGAGTGGATACCGTGAAGAAGACCACCTACTTCTTCTCTTGACCACCAAAGACCCTCATCCTATTTTTACTACGCATGCTCAGACTATGTAAATGAGTTCTGAGAAATAATTATAATAATCATGCCTGTTCCCCGAACTAATTGTAATAACCCAGCCTTTCCTAATGAATACATATGTTTTGGCGTGATAAATATTTAGCTACTTGCCAGAGACGGTGTGCAAGCTTTGTGGAGAAATCCCCTTGCACCCTGGCCAGGATAAACATACCTGCTTTATAACTCTATCCGAGTTGTAGAGTTTGTTTCTGCGTGTCACTATGTATAAGAGTAATCCTCAAAATCAGATCCAAAGACTGCAACTTTTTGTGATACAAACAGCCCAAATGGAGCTCCTAAGATACCTGAGATAAAAATAGTCTTTAGATCTCTTAATACTTTTTAGACCTCTATCACAGCCTGTAAACCTGTTGCCTGAAAAAAACTTTCATTCCAAAGCTTCTCTGACAATCCTTTTTCACCCCCAAACAGATGACATTAGCAAAGCAAAAAGTTTGGACAAAATTTTATCACCATGATTGAATGCAAGCACACAATGTAATTCAGAGCAAAAACTGTTGGCACTTGGGAATGTAAGAAAATGAAGATATAAAAATAACCAAAAGAAAACACTCTAAATATCAAACATAGTATCTTTTCTTTTTTGACAAATGCACATTTTCATCAAATGTTGCCTGCCCCACTGCAACACTTCCAAGCTAAAAACCAAACTCCACACCCCTTAAGTGAAAACTCAGTTCTCTGTAACTAAAATCAGCCTTGACACCAACACAGTTACAATGGATATATTGCCTTTACATAGAAAACATGGATAATTTCATCCTGTTTTTTCCTCTAAGAACCTCAGCTGAAAATGATAAAGTCTAATTTTTCCCCTTCTAAGTATATGAATTTTATCAGCCTGAATTTCCAGCTATCAGACACATGAATTAAGTATTGGATGGGACATCAGAAAGATCAACTTAAGCCCTCTCATATCTCAGAACACATCGTATAATCCCATTCATAGAGCTATCAGCCATCATCTTTGCTTGTCAAGGATTCCTGCCATTGCCATTCCTCTTGAGATCTACCTCCTTCAATAGCACATTTTAGTTGAAGGTAAACAGAACTTTCAAATAAATTGTGCTTCATTGTGTGGCCTGGCTGCAATAGAGGAGACATCCTGTGATGACACGACAGTTCCTGCAAACTGATGGTGGGATCTCTCTTCAGTCCCATTAGAGAAAGGCTTTCTCACCAGCAGATGTAGGAAAAGGAGACAGGTACCTAACAGCAGGTTCAATCTGCGGGAGGAAAGAAAGCGGGCAAGAGAAGCGTGGTGCAGTTCTTGAGAGCTCAAGAAAAAGTAAATAAAGCTTTTGATAAAAAATATACAACAGTTCATTTAATAGTCTATACAAGTTTGAAAGCCCAAGAGTAATGTTTAAGGCTACTGACATCCCCTAGAGAAAGGAAAATTTTATGGATTAAATACTTTATCCGAAAGAGAAATAGATCAACTGCCATACCACAACCTTGCAGCCTGAGGCAGAAATACTCAATATATTAAATTGCTATATAAACAACCCATGTCTGAGAATAAAGTGTCCTAAAAACTAAAGAAAAAAAAATCATCCACTGAAAAGAGCATCAATTTTTTTCTGAAGTTTGCTGGAATATACTCTGAAATATAGACTATGCAAAGGATCCATTTGGCTTTCAGATATACAAACACAATGACGATTCAATTTTCTTTAATTAGTGTTTCATACTTAGCATTTAAGAGCAGAACTGGGCTCCCTAAATATCAGCATTTCTGCAATACTTTATACTGTAATATTACTAGGCTTATCTCTCTACTTCTGCTTAATTAAACTGTACTTTCTATTTTTAAGATACTGGCAGAGCAGTTCCAAAAAAATTAAGCATCTCATACTCTGTTCTGAATTTGTTTCAAACCTCTTGCTTTTCCAATAAAGCTACCTCCAAAAAGTGCAGCTTTTAAGGTACTTCAATGGGATTACAGCTGGCCTGCTAATTCTGCCATTAAATTAATTCAGAGAAGCTCTCCACTGCAGTTACTTCTGTAACAAATAAGACTCAAGTATAAAAGATGCATTAAAACGTGTCTTGGTCACAATGTAAATGCAGTGAGCATTACAGCCATCTAATCTCAGGGAGAAGACAGACAAGGAAGACTGTAGCAAATTGCATACTGGAAAAACATATATATTTATTTTTGGCCCCATACAGATAGAAATCTAACATTTTGCATTTGATTTATGTAGCTAGAGGGGCATCTATTAGAGAATTTTAGACTCCACAGCCATATTTATTTTTTCCTCAAGAATTCAAAGTTCAATAAGATGAAAGAACAAAATAAATGATACCTGTTCCACAGAAAGGAAAAACAGTATTGCAGAAATCAAGCAAAGGCAAATGTCCCACAGCCAGTAGGTGGCAGAAATGGAAACTGAACGCCAGCACTGCAAGATCGCTCTCCCCTTTCAACCTTGCCTGTACTGTTACAGCACATAACTTATTTTATTGCAGAATCACATGCATAACCTTCACTTTTTAATAATTCTGTAACAACACTAAAGCACTTCGTAAAAGAAGAAGAGTACTGGTAATGAAAAGTCAGGTTGTCTGGGCCATGCGTATCCCAAACAATTCTCACAACACATTTACTTCAAAGATATAAAGGGATGAAGTCTTGGCTTATCCAGCATCACTGTCACTGAAGTAACAGTACTAGGGTACTGAAGTAGCTAAGTACCACAAGCAACAATTCTCTTCCCTTGCTCCCCTAATACAGAACAGTAGGCTATATGTAGAGAAGAGACATTTCCCCTCCCCCATCATTTAAACTGCATAAACTGTAATTTTAGTAAATCAAGCAAAGAGCTAATCAAGTTTTGATTTGCTAATTACTTCTCAATTTGATTAGAGCTGGCAGCTAATCATCTCTGGAAATGTAAAGTCAAGCTTTCACTCACATTTGCAAATCAGGACTTTAGTGTAAAGAAACCGGGATATTGTGCATTACATCCTCATATTATTTTTTTTTCATTACATTCTCATAATTTTTTTTCATATTTCAGTGCTGTTAACAATAATCCTAATTTTTATTACTGTGGCAGCTCTCTGAATAAAAACTGTAGAAGTCTATGTGGCCCTGAGACTGGGCCATTGATAGGAGCTGTGGTATTACTAACATTAAAGCTCAAGGGTTATGTATGCTACATTAAACAAATACAATGCAATTTAAAAGTATAGTTGACATAGGAAGAAAAGGTATCTGAAAAGGACAAACAGATTGACACAGGATTTCAACAACCAACATTTTTAGAATAACCTGGTAGAAGTAGCACTATGCCACATGCAGAAAAAAAGTATTAATTTACCTCATGTAGGATAAACAACTTCAGCAGGAATCAAGAAATTAGACTATGTGGTTTCATTCTGTTCTGAAACAACAGTGAAACAGGAAGAGAATGGAGTTCTGCTGTATTTTGTTTCTGTGAGGAGTTCCTGGCATGGAGTATCTACCTATATTTTTCTTCATCTGTGTTGAGGACAAACAACCTTCTAAAACCACTAATTCTCTACTGTTCCTCACCGCCTGGCTGCTGCTGTGTCTTCCTGCATTAGTCACACTACAGGACAGATGGAAAGTTAATGCCCTGAAAAATGTATTGTTACAGATATCACAACAGCAGTTTCTGACCACAGTAAAACCCGAGTATACTTCGGTATACAAAACTCAAATTAGGCATTTCCCTACACACTCCCCTGGCTCTCCCCTCCCTACAGAAAAAAGCAAGGGCAAGATTAGGATGGGATGGTCCTGCTTCTTGACTATCCTTCACACTCTTTGCAGCTCCAATGTCATTGAGCATGGAGTCCTTTCCTTCATCTAACCAAGCCTGCCTAGACTGGGCCACTACTGCTTTCCCTATCTTCCCCAACATGAAAGGTAAGAAAGGAAGCCATTGATGGGCAAGTATGAGGCTCCCTCCAATCATGTGGGAGTCTGACATCTCCCCCCTCTAGACAGTGTCCAGCCTCCTCCTAGACACCACACACTCCAGTGGCACATGTCTGCAGCACTGTCCTAGCCCCACGTCTTCCTTATCCCCAAGCTCTTACCCGTAATATAGTCCTTGCTTCCTTACTTGTATTTCTTTTGATGCTTAAATTCACTACTGCTGCCACCAGACTGACATTATTCAAGTCCTCAAGGGTTATCACTCCTGATCCCCATCTCCCCCTGCCACACATTACACCCAGTTCCTTGTGTTACCCAGACTCCCTTCAATTCCAACATCCCCCTGACACCTAGGGAGAGCATGAGCAGGGAAGCAGTAGCAGGGAGGAATAAACAGCAGGCAGCAACTCTGAGGATTGCTTCAAAACATTTGTGAGGCACCGCAGAGAAGGGTACGGACACGTTTAGTGAAGTGAAATTCTGAATACAGCTTGTCTTCTTCCTTTCCGGTTTCACACTTCAAGACCTGCAGATTTGCACCACTGACAGAGACCAAATGAAGCATAACCACAGCTGTGGGGAAATCAGGAAAGGACAAAGTCGTGCAAGATGGCACTCCTTCAACGCAAACTAACAGGGAAGGGGACATGCCAACAGTCACTTATACCTAATTTACTAAAAACCAGACTTGTCTAGCTACCCTATTGAAGATACTAGGACAGAAAAAAGTGTCAGAAACAACCGGAGGGCTGTCTTAAATAAAGCGTAGCTTAAGTTCAAAAAATAAAAAACATGGAATGGGTTCATTTTAGAGAAAACACATTTCAAGGAAAAAACACACCCAGAGTCCGTCAAAACCATTTTACTTGGAGTTTTTTCTATAGAATACTTGGCACTTTTTCTGTTACCATTACTTCTCATTTAACATTTAAAACATCTTGTATTTGTATTATACTTCTGAAAGATAAGATGAAAACAAAGTATTTACTATGATTCAAAAGAAATTTTAAATATTTCATTTATAATTCATTTAATGAAGAAATTCAAATAGTGAGGCTTTGTTACAAACTTGAATGATTTTTATAGATTCTTCATGAAATAAATTATCTAGCCAGCTTTATCTAGCAATCAAAAATAGCCAGTGTTAAAAAAGGATGAAAAAATTGCCTCTACTGTCTATAATCTCTGTGTCTATAATAATTTCCTCAAAGTTGCTGATTTCGTTGAATTATTATTAACTCTTTATTCCAGAGAAAAGGCTGCCATCTATCTATGCTGCTTTCTAAACATTGAAACATTAGAAGAGGAAGTGTTCTGGTTGAGGAAAGTGAATACTAAAGACACTGTTTAGCAGTGTCACCAATTCTTTGATGTGACAGATTTCAAATTTTGACTTCTATCATTGCTTTGGAGTCTCTCATTACCAAAATGACTGATTACTCATAACTGATATTACTGTGAAATGTTTCATAAATTCATCATCAGTATATTAATTTTAGAAAACAATAAAAATACACATTTACAACTGTAGCTTCAGCAATATAGTATTTATTATATTTTAATATCATAAATTCTTCATACTCTGTACCAATTGCTATGAAATCATAGCAAACACATCTCTACTTGCCTGTCCTTCTCTATCCCCCTGTAAAATAATAATGCATAAGATATATTCTTAATTATGCTGAAATTGAATTTGGGACAAGAAATTAATAAAGGTAACTATGAAAGCTTCTAAAACATGCAAATGTAGACTTCATGACATTTGACATATTCCATATTATACTTTTCAGCAAAACACCATCTATCTCCCTGCTGAACAGTGCAACCACCCTTCAACATAGTTTCAAATGCAAAAGTTAAATGAATTAGAGAACATTTTCTATCTGATATAAAGTTCTAGGTGTTGACCATTAAAAATAAATGTCATATTTAATTTTTATACGCGTTTCCCATCTCCAACTCAGAACACAAATACCAGAAGCTTTCCAAAACATCCTCAAAAACACAAAATAAAAGGACTTTGGAACCAATACCATAACTCCACAGAACTCTTTAATTTTGATTTTATCACAGGCACAGTCTAAACTTGGCTATTTAAGATTTTGGCTGTTATTTCAAAAGCTGTAAAGCACAGTTAGAAAATTACTTAGCTATTTTAATGGAAACCACATGGGAGAGCACTGCTTCTTTTTGCCAGCAATGTTTTTCAAATAATGTTGTACCTATAAACTAATTTGTTATGATTCTATTGATGAAACATCCGGCACTCAACCTAACTCCCAGGTCTCAACCAACTACCAATAAAGTGTGGCATTTCTTAAGGCATAACTTAAAAACTTCACGTTTACTGAAGTAAAACTTCAATTTGAAATACATTATCCACACACAGTTTTGAAAGCCTTTGAAACATACAATTGAGATGGTATCTATGTAATCAGCTATTTTTCAAACATCAAGAAAATAAAACTAAAGATTATTTCTGTAGGAAATTGTAACACTACCACTCTTTTCCATCAAAGAGGAAAACAACTCTGCAATTCAGTTTGGGTAGTAAGTGATCGAGTGCCAAACACTCACCACAAGTCTTTTAAACACCAGTGGTTCAAATCAGTCCATCGGTTTGATCTCAGTAACTTTATTCCTTCTTTACAAAACTGAAGGTGTTATGAAAACCAAAGACTTACAAACACACACAAACAAAAAAAAAAAAAAAAAAGAAAATCTGGTGACAAACGAGTAAACTAGTAATAGATAGGGTTTAAGTTTTTTTTCTTGTAGAAAGTCAGAATACAACAGAAAGACCCAGGTTGCATTTCTTGGGGAAACTAATTTTCCTAGCAAATTCCATTTACTTGTTGAGGAAAACAGTTCTCTCTCAGTCTTTGTTCTAGCCATTGCTCCAATATTTGTCTCTGCCAGTTCATGTAACAAATCACTGGAATGATTTGTATCTATAATTTAATATAAAATTCATAACTTCAATGAACGAAGGAACCAGGATGTTGACAAGCTTACTTTGTGAAGAACAAAGAAATTATGCTAAGGCAAGATATGAACTTCAGACCCTTTATCATGAATCATACATTACATTTCATAGGAAAATTAGAAGTAATGAAGCCTACTATCATTCCCTTACCTTCAAATGAATACTCCATTCATTAGAAATCAAACTGTAGTGAATAAAAGTTTGCTAGAGATTTAATTTTTATGCATCTGTCATCATAAAAACCATGATGGAATGGGTGTTAATCTTCCTGCATGTTTTTTGATACATTTTTGATACATTTGCTGGATGGCTATTTCTGGTGGTTCTGAGAGTTCACCTGCATTTCAAAAAAACCATTTGAATTCTTCAGCGCATCCTGTACTTTTTCACATTACTCTCCCATTGAGCATTTGCACATCCTTTGAAGCAAAGTGACACTTTCAATTTTGCAAATTGAAATCCTTCTTTCCCAATGAACTTTTGTCAAATCCACAGCTACTTGACAACTGATTTAGTGGTCACAGCCTTAATCAAAAAATGGAAGACCTCTAGTTCAAGTTATATATTGGTAATATATAGTCGAAGTACAGAACATACAAGAAACTGATACAAAAACTTCACATTTAATCTGCAATATTTCAGTTTGGGCACTGAGAGGAAAGCCATGGCATGGAGTTACAAAAACCTTAGGAACGCACAAAGAATTATTTTATCCAATAGCAATCAAATTTATAAGGATCAAGTTATCAGTTAGAGTAAGATTTGGGTAGAGGTAAATTAACACTCTTGCTTTTGCTAGATTGTTGGGGTTTTTTTCCACACATGACAATTCTAACAAGAAATCACAGGTTCACTGTAGCAGGAAATTAGGAAGAAAAGTTTAAACTGAATCAGTTATTTTCCAATAAGACTTCATCCTGTTCTTGTTTACCTGTTACATAGTGTGGCAGAACATGATGCTGTGATATTGAAAGCAAGCTAAGGATCTCCTCCTTAAGCAGATCTTTACCTCTTTTACAAATTCATTCTTTACCACCCTTGTTAACGTAGTAAGTCATCCAATTCTTAGTAGCTGTATAAATTGCTTGCTCACATTCACGTTCATCTTTCAAGTATCTAGCAAGATGCCTCATGTCAAAACAATTTGATCATATAATTAATTCCTGGTCAAAAATATTACTGAAAACCAACACAAATATTTTAACTTGACAAAAATATCATGTCTTTATTTTATATTTAACAAACACACAAAGATCTGTATAATCATACCACAGTAAAATAACTGTCCTAATTAACATGACAAGGTATTTTGAGTTGAAACCTGCTGTAATTATTCCTCTGTATACAAAATGTGTAAACAGTCATTGAGACTTACATCAACAGAATGAAAAGGTTTCCTTATTCTGTAGTTAGTGACATTGAACTAGAAGTTGTAAGAATTTCAGCTTTACTGATTTATATCTACAAGAATGTACAATTTTTAAGAGAAGATAGATAGATCACCCAAGCTCAGCACTTGAAGACATGATCACTAGGCCAGTCTCCTAAAAGAATGCAGATTCAGAATCTGGAAAAGCTTTAGGAAACTGAAACCTGAAATTTTGTTTCAAATTGTGCTGTCCATTTGAGAAAACATATCTTTCAATTCTCATCAAAATTCTCCCAGCTGTAACTCTTTGAAAATGTTGTGTATCTTTAAGACAAGACACAAATACGTAGCAAATGTAAACACAAACTTCTTGCAGAATTAAAAAGAAATACAATACCTATGCCTTGGTCAGTCTCACCATGTCTTACTCCTCCTCTTCAGTTTCCATATATGTGGCTTGAATTACAGAAAACTTCTAGGGAACCTAGTTTGTGGTGACCAGTCACTCCAAGATAGAAAAATAAGACTTATTTGAGCAGGAAATTATTTTTGAACTGCAGAAAGAACTATAGGGAACAATGTCTTTCAAACATGGAAATATATACCGATCACCTTAAATATGGGATGCATTACCAAATCGCCTAGGGTCTATTCTCTGCTGTTTCAGTACCTGTGGCAATTTTCTTCAGATACACTTTCTCATTAACTCACTTAAACAATGAGTACTGCTTTAAAGTAAAGGTGAGATTTGGCTTACTTTTCATTAAGAGAACCCTGTGTTCTCTTTCTAGGCATGTCAAATATGTTGGAAGAAGAGTTCTAACAGATTAACTCAACTACTATCATTTGCTTCTTTACAATAGCCTAGAATTTCCTATGTAGTACAATCTCTCAATAACAGAACAATGAAACAGTGAAAAATTAAATGCATTGCAGCTTATATTAACCTGTTTCCTAAATAGATAATCACTGTTGAGTATGTCCAACCCTCTGCTCCCCATTTGCTCTCCCCCAAGTCTATCAACCCATAGAAATGAAACGCTGAACTCCAGCTCTGGAATATGTCTTGGAAAGAATTAGGAAAATTCAGAGAGTTTTAAAAAATATAAAAAATTACATATTTTTGCTCTGTTGTCAAAACCAAATATGATGCTCTAAGGTAAAATTGTTTTTCAGCTACTCCATTAACCAGTTCTCTGGACAGATTAGCAGACTCTCCACTACTAGTAGTATTCTCCCACAGAGCAGAAGAGCAATCCCTGTCCCATATTTCCCAGTACAGAAGTTAGTAGCACCTAATAATATGTTTTTCTCTTCCCCATTCTGTTTCAGTAAGGATCCAAGAATAGGTTGAACTGCTATATTAGAAAGCCTGCAGATAGAAATATAATGAATGGCTATCTTTTCTACATTATCAACTAAATCTGAAAACGAAGCACTCTGAGTGTTATAATAGTCTGTCAGTTATGATCAAATTTTTCTTAAGCTGACCAAAGTAACAGAAGTATGCAATGATCATCACAAATCCCAACAACTGATTTTGTAAAATTATTCATGTTAAAATAATCGAATCTATTTAGAACATAGATTTCAATGGTTGCCTCCACTGAGACATGCTGACATTCTGAACGTGTCCTAACTTCCCCCCTCCCCTTTTGTCTCCCTCAAGTCTGTCAACCTACAGAAATGAAGCACAGTTGAACAAGGCACACATGGTAGAAAGAATACCTTGCTGTTTTTTCATAGACCAGAATTGATGGGAACCAGACTCACAGTCAAGAGGGAGCAAGCATGACAGGACTAAAGGACTTCTGAACTATGGAGTGGCCTTCAGGACCACTGCCTCCCTCAGAATCCCCCAAGCTCAACCCTGCCCTCTCCCATCCCTTATCATGCTTTTCCTTCCTCTTAGATATCACAGGGTATTGAAGGAACACATACTGTGGGGCAAGAAGAGGAGTCTGGAAAAAACATTAGCTGCATTGGGGATGCAAAGCTGAGAACAGTAGGAAGTATAATAACTATTGTGGGTCAAGAAGTTGCAGTGACAAAGGAAAGGTGTAAATATGTGGCTGGTAGAAGTGATGAGTTGCCTGGAGGACAAGCTAGGCTGGTACTTTTTGTTGCTAACTTACATGGTACTTTTTGATGCCTTTTCTTCTTTCCTTATGCTGAGGAGGAGTACACAGATTTGGAAGATTAAGTATCTTAAAATCATATTAATGTTCATATAAAGCTTGCAAACTATAAAGCACAGCATTTCTGGCAGTATGTTTTGTGGCAAGAGAGAACTACTGGGATGACTAAATGGAGGTTTTTCAGGCATGTCTTAAATCAGTCAAGAGCACAAGTAGTAACATGGCAAAAGAATAGTGGAGGCTTCTGGATATATCTGCAGAATGTAAAGATTAACGAGTCAATATATATTATTTTTACATTAACTGATACACAAAGATGACGTCTAAACAGTGACTGTGTATAATTTTGGTATAACTGATATGTATGTGTTGCACAGAGACAGATTATTTAATTGCATATATTTTTGCAGTTTGCAAAGCATTCTTAGTTAGGCATCTATTTCTTTCATTATGATTCATTATAATTTGACCAAATAATGTAAAGTGTATCCCAGCAGGAGACTGAAAATGAATCTTGCTGATTCCAAGTTGTACTTCTCCCAGCAATCAGAAGGACTGAAATGTTCACAGAAAGGGCTTACAAATAGGTTATAAATGGACCAAAAGCAAAAAGTAACTACATGAATAATGATGTGAACTGGAATCTAGCTTTAACTTTGAACATCAGTAAAAATTTCTGTCACAATTTATACTGGAAATCCCACAGAAGTCTATACTTTCAATAGGAAGGAATTTAAGCACATTCATAAAATTTACCATAAATAATACAACTCAATAGTGCAGCACTGTCAAAAAAACCCACCAAACCCCACACCTTTACACTTTCTCCCTTTACATTTGGGATCAGTAACAGAAAACAAACCGTCATGTTTAATTAATGGTTAAAAAGATTGTTTTCACTGGATAATGATGCAAATACAACATTTAAAAATCTAACTACAATGACATAGAAGTTCTTCCATGGACTTTTAATGCAAAAATTGATATACCACATAGTCATCCTATATTTTATTTCCCCTTCTCTAAAAATGAGATATTACCATTAATGTCTTCTCAGTTTTGTTTTTTTCTTGATTAAGAAGGAAAGATCTTTTAGAGCAGTGTATGGAGAATCAGGAAAGCATCCGTCACTCAGATGCTAGCACCAACTGTCATTCCAGGACCACAGCATGTGATGTGATCTCGGTAAAACTAGTTTTGCTTATCAGGAATGTTTTGAAGGACAGGTGAAATGTAGTTTCTTAGTTCACCGTTCAGTTTCATTTATTTATTTATTTATTTTAACTTTATGCTTGTCTTTCTCTAGCTGGTACAAATTATGTGATCTAGAACTACCCTGGTGGCTTGATAGGCCATTATGAACGATAATGTAGCAGCCTAAAGTCAAAGTTGCTTTTCTTCTTCCAAGTGTCTCAGAAAACAGCATATGTCTCAGGAGAAAATGTTCCTCAACATCAACACAGTTTCATGTACAGCACTAATCTTCATACATTGTAGATAAATTAACAGAAAGAGCTGTAATAGCTTTGAGGTTTTATGAGAAAATTATACCATTTTAAAATTATGCTCACCTCCAAATAGCCAGGCCATAATGAAAGTGCTATGAAACGGCTATGAAAAAAGCATCAGGAAGGAAATTAAAGCTGGATGCACAGCATTTACTAAAAGACAAGAAGCAAGAAAAGCCACAAACAATGTTAATCAAAGTTAAGTTTCTCTCCCATCTATCTGCAAGTTCCAGAGGGAATCCTAAATCTAAAAGAGTTTTCTGAAGGACAGAAAAAAAATTTCTTGCAGGAATGAGGCAACTACAGATTGCTTAAGTTGTTAACAAATAAAGGTTCAATAATATATGTTTGACTTGCTTGTTTAGCAACAAAAAGTTTACTGGAGTTACAAGCTGCCAGACTTGCTTTTTTTAAAATCTCATTTTCCCTTTAGGGCTCAAAAAGCAGCAAGTCAGTTGCTGAACCACAACATCCAAATAAAGGGTTTGCTACTCACACTGCTTCACAAGTGTGAAAAGAAAGAAATCTAGGATGGAGCAATAGTTGAGAAAATGAAAGATAATTACCCTTCATAGGTGACATATTTGATTTATTCCACCGAGATTCATTTCATTTGATCGTAAATTATACTGTGTAGTTCAATATTTTGAGTACCCAATATTGGAGGGGACACCTGGGAAGAACTAGTAAGAGAGCTGCCAAAGAGATAGTTAGAACTTTCAGTGAATTATACAAATTAAATACTGTGTTTATAATTATTTGCATTGGGTGAGTTGTTACTTTGATATCACCTGATCTCTTCTACTGTTTCCGACCTCTTCTTCCTAAGAGCTGGCATGTTACAGACATACAATTTCTGAGAAACCATTTTTGCAAGAATCTTTTTTTGTTGAGTTTTTGAATCTTTGTTTTAGTTATAGAAGTCCAAGGTCAATACTATCAGAGCAAATATATGGAAATCAAGTCTTAAACAGATTGCTATCAGTTCCTTCCCTTCCATTAACAGGAAAAGAAAAACAAATATATACTGCTTTACACTTTCCTTTCTCATACAACAAAATACATGACAGCTGAACACCCTAAAGAATGTCTCTGGGTGCATGACAGCTGAGTTACATATTAGCCAAATATGATAGAATTAAGTGTCACTTTATATTACTTCCAATAAAACTGATGAATAGATTAAATTAAAAAAAAATGCAAAATCTCTGTGAAGTTTTAATTTAAATTGACCAAAGGAAGAAATGAAATGCTGATGATGTTGGTCTACTCATTTTTAATACCACTTCTTCTAAATACTGCAAACAATTTAAAGGTGCATAGCAAATTTAAACAGTAATTTATTTTGCACAGGATGTATGCATGTTGATTCTATAACACACTCTCTACAGTTAAAAATATAAATATTACCTCATTACAGTGTTCCCCTAAATGGCAAATCCCTATAAAAACACAGCCTGATGATCAACATGGATTTTGAGGTAGTCAGAGAGCTTCTTCATTACCTGGGGCCATGAAAATCCTCAGTGGACAGGTGGACATTTGAAGTGTTACCTAAAGTTTATAACAAACACGTGCTGCAATAAAAGAAACACAGATGCCAGAATAAAGGAAGTTTTCGGGACCTCTTTAGAGAAATGTTGACTAAAAGCCTGTGAGAGTTAAAAGTACTTAAACTGATTTAGCACTACATATTTTATAGAAGAAATATCATAAAATGTTTTGCTAAAATATGAAGCAGCATATAGAGTGTTCTAATTACCCAATAGTGAAAGGGCATACTTCTGCTTTATTTTGTACTATTTTTGTCACTGTAAATTTCTTACCCTTGTAAAAATTATCGCCATATAGAGCAATCCTTAGAGCTTATCAGGCCCTCCCAAAATATTTGGAAACTTTTATTATCTAGGGATAAAACATATAACATGAAAAATACTAGTAGAATCAGTGAAAGTTCTGAGAGCCATATGCTTCTCAATTTCTTCAGGTGTTTTTGTGTCCTAGAAACACTTCAGCTGGTGCTAACACAAAATATTTTAATGGAAAGATTACATAGCAGCAACAGTAAAACTTTAAGTGTGAAATACCTGACTCTTATGACAAATAAGCTTCTGGACTTAGCAACTTTTTTCATTGCGGTTCCTATAGTCTAAAACGTTGCTGGGAAGGTAACATTAAAGCCACAGAAGCAATCTTTCCAGAAGCAATCTTTCCAGAAAAGAGAATCTAACTGATGTAGTTCAAGACTGACATGCTAAACTCTATTCAGAACTCAGGTTCTACCTACAACCAGTGCAGAATATATGGTATGTTCCTGCTATGAAATACCATACAATTGTGATGCTACCCAAGCATTTACTATGCTGTAATGAGAAGGGTTGGACAACACGCATTACTGCATCCTGCTTTTTAAAAGCTTAAGAGCGTCCTCTGCCCTCTTAAACACAGGCAAAGGAAGTCAAAAGTGAAATACTGTTTTGAGTCTCTTGAAGCAAAGCAGAAAACACTCAGTGACCTTGTCCATTGCTTCAGGGGTTACACACATCAGCTTAACAGCTGCACCTTAGTCACCAGTATCATCAAAAGCATTAATATGGTCACCTCATCTTTATCCATCAACGGAAAAAAGCTGTTTGTGTTCCCAGAATTTTCGTACGGAACCAGGATTTTTTTTAGATTTGGGCAGAGGTACTAAGAAATCTTAAAACACCTCTTAAATACTTTTCCAATCATGTTTATTCAAATTACAGAGGTCTCAGTAAGAAATGACAGCTAAATAGATTGCATATAAATAAATGCTTTCCCAAATTAATGTGCTGTCTACAATGATACAAATGGAAATGTAAACATCAGTGACAGTCTGTAGTATGTGAGTGCTAGAACAACAGTCACAAGATGGGAAGGTCTAACAGAGACCCAGAATGAGCTTGAACTTGCTTTATTACTTACATACACCTGGTAGGGTGGCTAGACAGGAGCTAATTTTAACTGTTTAGATATGCAACGTCCTTTGTGTTTGCAGAATTGAGAATAAGCTATGAAAAGCAGGCCATTACAGATATGGTCACCAACAGTTGCTTTCAATTTTCTTCAAATAACTTTTAGATAGTCTTGGTCTTCTCCCACTTTACGCTTACTGGCAACTTAGCCCTAAAACAGCTTTGGAATTTTAGTCACAGAGGATCACTGTATTCTAGAAGAAATAGATAGAGCAGGGGTGACAACAGGAGTCTGCTGGTCTCCAAGGCCTTGTCTAGTATTTGACACAGAAGAAATCTCACCTGAGAATCTACCTTTCTCCTGTGACAGCCCTTGCTGCAGACTATAGCTTACAATAACTACAGAATCTCATATAGAAGGATTTTAGGTTTTTACCTTTCTAAATGTGAACAAAATGTAATGCATAGTCATTGTGTATTCACATTAAAGTTACCTTCAACATCTAACATGATGAGCCAGCACATTGCTAGTAAAATTTCAGCCTCTAGTGAAAAAAGATGCGTTAAATTTATTAGCAGGAAAGATTTTTATGAAGAGGTACAAAGATAGGAAAGTGTCAAGAAAATACTGCCTCTTCTACTTTGAGGTCATAAATTGTGTGTAAACTTAAGCCTGTCTAACTGTGACTGTACATATGCTTATTTACTACTTAGAACCCGAAAGTATAAAAATGGAACAGCTCATTTTGATTAAAAAAGACTCTAAATATAACCTAGACATTGACAAGAAATCCAGTTATTCTGACAGGCTTTAGTAATTCAAAATTGGACCCAACAGAAATTTGATGCTTACAGTTTAATCAACCTAGCTGAAAGAATATTTAGAGGGCACAGTACTTCTAAACAGTAAGGACAATTGTGAGGTATCACACAAAATGGTAATTCCATGATGTAAGTACCAATCATCCATTACAAAACGTGTACTGTTGGATGCAGGATGTTTATAATGTCGTCTAGAATATAAACACAAGGTAGACAGTGGGCAATCATATTTGGACTTTGGCTTCTGGATAGCTCAGCTACTGTTCTGTTTTTTGACTAGCAATACACAATTGATTCTGGTTTGCCTCCTATTATACTGGAAACCTGAGTGATGATTCAGATATTGAATCCACAACAGAGATCTGGACCAACTTTACGTAAGGTATACCTATATATAAGGAATAAGCTCATAGTACGAAAGAAGATATGTTTAAGGAAAAATCTAGAACCAGGAATTTTACTATAACTCATTTTACACAAAATTGTCACCTGTATATAGAAAACTAATTGCTCTGCACCCCCCACCACAGCCAAAAGTATATCTAGAGATACTACTTTATGGATAGAAGAAAAACTAAAGAAACAAGAATCTTGGGGGGATTAAATGCAGCTATTATTGGGTGAAAATGTTCTGTTTGTCTGCAATACATATTAAAAAAATAACATTTTTTTCCTGATAATTTATTATTACAATAAATATGTATTCATTTCACAGAGAGTGAGAAAGGCTACTTTAAAAATAGAAATTTTCTTATAAAGACTAATATGCATATATGGCAAGTTAAAGGGGCCAAAATCTATCAAGATTCATATATTAAAAAGTTAGCCTTGAAAGCATAGGCTCAGGCACAGTTAATCTATGGTGCAAAGCACTGTAAAACAGGTGGTTTGGGTTATGTTGTCTGAAGGCAGTGGTGACATGGAGGCAAATTAATTGGTCTTCCTTAAATATGGCCATCATTCATAGCCTGAGATACTAGATGCTGAGATCTTTTTCCCGAAATTATTCTCTTCGTGTCAATGTTTGTAGTTTCCTACAAGTGGCTATAACAGAGCATGCATTCCTGTCAAAAAAAGAGTGCAAAGGTAGGGCTTCCATTGTTTGATAAAGCATTCTCTTCCAAGAAGAGAATGAAAGAGCATTTTGAAGCCACCACCACTGAGAACAATAGAACAAAGCAACTAAAATAATTAAAATTGGTGAAAGTTACTTTACTCACAGGTTAGAAAAAAAAATAGGTAAAATACTTGTGGATACCTGACCGTGCTACACATGCAATGTACTTTCTAATCTGAGCATATTGAAACAGAAACTAGCATTTATTGAAATAAGAAATTTCAAATTCAATAGGATGACACATGCACCAATCAAGACAGAATTACTGAAGTGATCTGGATTCTAAAAGTAGGGGAACAAGGATTAAATCAGCTCTGAATATCCTTTACTCATGGTTTGCTGACTGTCTATGTACAAACCCCTTTAATATGTACAAACCCCTTTAATTTTGTCAACCCCTTTTGACCAACACGGAGCAGACATTTATTTTTTCTATGTGAGGTATGTGATATTCCTTGAAGAACACTTAACACTATCTAAACATAAATGTAAATCCCCATGGTAAGAAGCTTTCAGAAGTTCACGTAGATCAAAATGTATGACCTACAGCAAAAGGTTAAAGGAAACCTGTTTTTTTGTTCCTCAAACACTTGCTTTCTAGACTGATCATAGATTCCCAAGATAAAAAGGGCTGTGAAAACAGCTGGTCAATTCTTCTTCTGAGAGGGACTCAGTTTGCAGGGAAAAATTCATGTTGATGATCAGGAAGGCACAAAAAGGAAAATCCATCTATACAAGAACTAAAACAATGGAAGAGATGATCTCAACCCACTGAGCAATCTCTCTTACTGAATATTCTTGAAAACCAATATACAGGTTCTGTGTCTATGCAGCGGGCTTAGACAAATAAACACTTAAGCCCCACCCAACCCTTTATTTTTGTTATTCAGGAAGCGTTTCAATGTTTGGAAAAAAACCTCTGGTAGTACCTACAGACTTACACCTAAATACCAGCAACTTTGTTATTAGAAAAATGAATGCTAATTAGCCTTCTATCTATATATATCAGGATTAAAAGAGGCAGTAAACTAACTTTGCTATTACTGTGAAAAATGCAGCTGGAGAATACACAAAACATTTATTTTGTTGGTTTTACTTACATATTTTGCATCTTAATTTTTTTCCAAACTGAATTATCCACGTTGCAGATACATTGGAACTCCTTTTGTGTTTCAATTGCTCCACAGCATGCTTACTTCTCACCTCATTGTTTACAGCATGTGAAAAAGGTGAGACAGGTGTTGCACATAAAATTGACACTCTGTCAGCCATAAGCTGCTCTCTGGTCAGCACCTGGTTTTATATATGCATGAAGTAAAGAATTACTGTAAGAAGACATTTCCAAAGAGATTCAGAAGTAAATTAAAGAAGCTACCCAGCTGGTGATTTTAATGAATAGGTAAAAATAATGAGAAAGAATAATCAGACACAGAACATGATTTCATTGGAAGTATTTTCTGATTTTCTAGAGCAAATAAAGTGTGCATTTTTAACGTTAAATAACAAACTAGTGTCCAGCATGAATGCTTCTGTGATCTAAAACAGAACATATCATAATGCTCTTAAATCCACACTGGGTTGGGGGTACATAACAAAAAAACAAATTTCTCTTGCATGCCTGCAGATGATGTTTCTAGAATACAAAGTATGTTCCACCAATAAATTGATAGGATGAAATTTATCAGAAATCTAATTAAAACAAGTCAAATGTGTAAAATTAAAAAGAAGAAATACAAAATCTGTCCAAGCTCTTCTTCACCAAATTAAACAGGAAAAAAACCCAAAACTGACTAGCATTTGTTATTATTTCCTGTATTTCCTGTGTAAGAACAGCATGAGTTACTTTTTCATCTTGAGAATTCTTGTTGCAGTCAAACTATGCCCTAACACACAGCGCCTTATTGAAGAAAAACAATCTGGGTCCCTAGTGGACAAGTCAAACAGGGGCCAGCAGTGTGTCCTTGCAGCAGAGGCAGCCAGCCAAAGCTGGGGCTGTATTAGTAACACTGCAGCTTTGGCTGGTTTAGGGAAATGAGCCTGCTTTCCTCTCTTCAGCCTATGAGAGGCCACATCTGGATACTGTTTCTGTCTGTCTCCCCAGTACAATAAAGATACTGACATAACTAGAGTGGTTCCAGTGGGGGGCCACCAAATTGGTCAGGGGACTGGAGAACAACATACAAGGAGGCACCAAGAGCGCTGAGCCTGTTTATCCCGGAAAAGTGATGATCGGAGGATGCAGAGAAGATGGAGCTAGATTCTTCTCAGGGGTGCACAGTGATACAAGAGGCAATGAACAAGTTGAAATGTGGGGAAAAAAGGGGTTAGAGTTCGTTTGTTTAAACCATAAGGGTGTTTAAATACTGGAACAGGCTACTCTGAGAGGTTGCGGGATCTCTGTCCTTGACGGTGTTCAAGACTTGACTGAACATGACTCTGAGCAACCTGACCTAATTAGACGTATTTGGAGCAGGCACATGGACTAGATGACTTCTGGAGGTTCCTTCCAACTTAAATTATGACTCTACTATTCTACTAAGGAAACATCCAAATAGAATTTTCCAGAGTGCTCCAATTCACTAAGGATTTGAACAAGTTTTCTTTGGACAGCAAAACTAATTGTCTTCCTACAGATTTGCCTTTCTTACCTCCAGCATAAAAAAATCCCATATCCCTTCCATGAAACACCCACTGGGCAAAAGATACAACACATACCATGGTTAGACAGGAGCTGATTTTCTAGCTGGTATATTTGTACTGACCAATGAGCTAGCTGCTTTCAAACAGAATACAAATGATCTTCCCCCCGCACTATAGACAGTTATTACAATGCTCTTGTCATTGCTGCCTTCATGGGATTCTGGATACTGAATATCTTGAAGACCTCTAACCTTCTGACAAATGCTTTTGAAGCTATTGGTTCACAAATTCCCAGTGACAGTGAAGAGACAGGCAGTGCACATAGCCTCTTAGGAAACCACATTCGGAATCACTGCTGGCTAATACACAGGGCAAGCACCTTGAACTATGGCTCCACGTACTCCTTGTACTTACTGACATCTAGTAGTGGCTTTGGGTTAGCATCTCAGAAGTGGCCTTTGTGTTTCCAAACAAGAAAGAGTAAGGAAATACCTTACTCTTTCTTTTGCTCCTGCTCCAAGGCCAGAAACAAATTCACAGCTACCATGACCTGTCTTTAAAAATCAAGTTAGACCAGGAATCACAAAGGCAGTATTACCAAGATTGCTTTAAAAACAAACACCCATTCAAACGAGATCATGTTAAATCACTAACATGAAGCAATTTTTTCCATAGTGCAGGCAGCAAAAGACTCTAGGATTACCGTAGGACTGAACAAATATAAGTGAATCAGCCTATGCAGATCAAAATGCATAGGCATGGGGGAAATTCTGTGTTCTTCCTCTAGCACATTCATGCTATTTCATACTTCTAGTTGTATTTTTATATTTTCCATGCATACATGACACTCACTGGCGGACAGCAATTTATTTCTTCAGCATTTTGAAGCTGCATAGAACCATTTTTCTTAGAAATTAATCTCCATCAGGAAAGAGGGATACTTTCTGTGAAACACAAAATAGCCTTTTTGCTTTTTTAATGCTGTCTTGCATTCCTACTGCTTCCTGTACTGTTGGTACATTTCTGTGGATTCCCAATTTGAAGAAAGTAATTTATTAGGTAAAATCTACGTAAACCCCTCAAACTTTGCAAGATCCTCACTTAAATTTGAGACTGCCATTTCAAGACTGAGAACTGTTCATTGAACTGGAGATTAAATCTTTTCAGGTTTCTCAATTGGTCATAGAACAGCTTTGCTTTGCTTTCCCCAGAAGAGGCAGAGTGACACAGATAATTCATCTGACAGCTGGTCTCCCTGTTGGTAGTATGCTGTACAGACATTTTATCATCAGGCTAAATAAATATGTTTAACTTCCACATTATAAGTAAAATTGCCACTTCAGGAATAACCACTGTCTATTATTATTTTATTTAATAAAAGCCTTAATATAACTAAAACTAACCAAATAAAAAAAAAAATAATGCAAAAGTACCAAAAGTATGTGCGCCATATTGAAAAAAAACCACAGGCATAAACTTTTAATAAATCCTAACTTTCCTGACACAGTATTTGAAGTATATGTGAGGATTCTAAAATTAATCTTTTTTAGCTAGCCACGTTTATTTTTTTAATCTGTATTTGCTTCTGCCTGTAAGTTTTTCTGCGCTTGTTTCCTAGTGCCACCAACATCCCTTGCAATCTGCAGCTGCAATTACTAGCTAGTCTAAGAGGGGAAGTAAGCAGATGAATCTTACTAAAACACCACCAAGCTTTCTTAGTATCCATCCTAATATCCATCAGGAGAATTCCTTCAACTTCAGCCACTCAGACTTTCCAAAAAGAAAGATGAAAGAAACCAAAGAAAATGGACTAGAGCACCCTTTTTTTTTTTTTTTTTTGGTGGCGTTATAAAGCTTAGGAAAAAGATGTAGATGTATTTTTTTTCCCCCCTTACAAGCCTCCCTTCCATTTTTTGGTCCTGAAATTGAGGAGTGAACCAGGCTGGTAATTAATATTTACTACATTTGTGATATACTAGTAATTTTTCAAAACTTATTGTTCAGTAAGTTTTTACCTGCAACAGTTTTATTGTGGTTTTTTTTAAGGAAGTTGTGAATTCAACAATAAACAAATTATGAACTCTCTATATGGTATTTGGTTACAGACAGCATTACTATAGCAGAAAAAAGAGAAAGAAGAATTAAATCTTAAACTTCAAAACTATTTTCTGGGTTGAAAATGCATTTGATACACATGATGAGACGACTGACACTTCCGATTATATGAATATCTGCTGGCTACTTTTTTTTTTTTTTAACAATTCAAAAGAGAGAACAATAAATTTTAAAATGGTGTAGAAGTGAAATGATTAGTGAAAATCAGGAAACAATACTTACTGGAGGATAAAAGGCTTTCATGTGTCAAAATTAAAAACTTCAAAATTTGCCACATTTTTGTTTTGATGTAAGCCAGCATATTCATATTGGTTATTTTACCTGTTTTATACCCCCAGTATGTGCTATTCTAATAACTTGACAGCTTAATTTCCTTGATCTTGTTGAAAAGCAATTATATTATGGGTTATTTGCTGAGCTGGTACTTCCAGAGCAAGCTCAAAACTTGTATACAAGGCCTTATTTCTCTTGCCAGATTGCTTTTTAGTATCTAATGTACTTTTAATGCTGGTTTTATGCTTTTCAAATTTTCTAAAAGCCTGGAGAATTGTCAGGATCTTCTCATACGTTATTAAAATTTCTTTGGAATTGCTTTGTGTTGAAATATATTCTGCCATTCATCCATTAATAGAGATCTGTCCGCTACAAGAAAATCTTCTTACATTTTTGTTTTACTTTAATTTGAACAACACAAAACTTGGGTAGTGGCTATTACATAGCACAGATTGCACAGAACACTAACTCTACCTCTGTGTAGATATCAGCTCTTTAGTACCCTTCTCATTCCACTGCCCTCTCAAATACTCAGTGTCAGCAAAATGAATAAGTAATGTCAAGGTAGGGTTGCCTGGTGAAGGTGATTCAAGGTGAGAAGATTCAAAGCGATACTACCCTGTTGAGTGCCTACATCATGCATCACAAAATACACATTCATCTACTGGAACAATTGTCTAAATTACACTTGTTTTGCAGTTAATGGAATGGTACAATTCACCATTCAGTATTAAGCACTTTCAAACATACTTGAGACTTTACTATATTTTTGTTTCCAGTTCTAATTGCTTGCAATTTCTGTTTCTCTTTCTTTATGTTTTGGTTTTGTTTTTATTTTAAAAGGAGAGTTATTTGAAGTGCTCTTTACATCCTTAGGTTATAATTATCATATTGTATGAAAAACTCTACATATTATAAATGCATGTAACACACAGAAGCATACTTCTATACTTTTCTATTCAGACTACAGAAGTTTTTCATTTAGCACATCCAGCCAATCTTTTCTACCCTCAAGTGTAAGTAGGTAGACAGAAAAATAAGTTTTTTCCTATGATCGTTATATGGAAGTGTGTACCGGGTCTGGCTGAGCTGGAATTGGTTTTCCCCTGTAGCAGCCCTCATGGTGCTGTGTTTTATGTTGGGAGCTGGCAGGGTGTTGATAGCACACTGGTGGTGTGGCTACTGCTGAGTAGTGCTTACACAGCACCAAGGCTCTTCCCAACATTTCCCCCCTGCAGTGGGACGGGGTGGGCAAGATCTTGGGAGGGGACACAACCAGGACAGCTGACCCGAACTGACCAAAGGGATATTCCAGACCATATGACGTCTGCTCAGTATAAAGCTGGGAGAAAGGAGGAAGGGGGTGGGGTCACCCTTGGTCCTCCGAGGCAACCACTACGTGTATTGGAGCCCTGCTTCCTGAGAAGGGCCGACATCGCCTGTTCATGGGAAGTAGAGAATAAATCTGTTTTCTTTTTTTTTGCTTCCGCGCGCGGACCTTTGCTTCGCTTTGCTTATATTACAACTGCTTTTGTTTTACCCACAAGGGTTGGTTTTTTTTCCTATCTTATTTTCTTTCCCCTCTTTGCCCTGTTGAGAAAAAATGGGGAAGGGAGGGAAGTGATAGAGCGACTTGGTGGGTACCTGGCATTTAGCCAAGGTCAAACCACCACAAAGTGTCAGGTTGCACCTCACCAAATTATCACAAGCTAGTCATATTAAATAGCACTTAAAAAAAATCAGATTATTTCTTTTTAACTATTACTTATGAAATGGATCTAGCAGTAAGTATCTATTCATACAGGTTATCTCTGTTCCTAGTTATTTTATTTTTACTAATTTAGAACATGGGTTCTCTAAAAGCGGCGATCACGTTAGAATTTACATTAAAAATGGTATCAAGCCAAATTTAAGCTAAAATTAAAACAATTTTTTACTTTGTACTTCAGCTCTTCGTAAGCAATTTTTAGTAATCTTTGTAATCCAGGATGTTACAATATATATTTACATCATCTGAAAACAGTACCTAGTGTCTCATTTCCTTCTGCTGTATTGTAGTAGGATATCTAAAGTCTGCAGTGATGATCTGTACATATAAAATGTTACATCTATGCTCTTTTTATTAATGTATTTCTATTACAGAACCCATTTGCAGGGTTCTGAAACCAACCTTAAGAAGTTGTTGACGGTTAAGACTCTGAAAGAAAGTCTGAACCCAGAGGGTTTTATTTTTATCTTGTTACCCTGAAAAAAAATGTATACTTAGCTTTTTATTTGAGGAGAAGGAAATGCATGCTTCATTAAAACAACCACAATCTCTAATATAACATTATTGAAAGTAATAAATATCAAATTTTAAGTTTTAGATAATAAAACTATTATCAGATCCACCAATAAGTAATTGCATCCTGTAAAAATCAAGAACAAAGGTGGTGGCAAGCCTCACCCCCCAAGATGTAATTTCTTTCCATCCCTATGATTGAATGAGTTTCATTCTCCTATACTTTTTTTAAGCTGCTACAGCCACAGCTTCCTGCCTTTTTATGCTTTTCATGCTGAAGCTTAAGGAGTAGAGATAAGAGGTATGAGGCAGAGATGAGATGAACGGGGGGTTCCGTGGGAGGAGAAGGGAAAGGGAGTCCTTTGGGGGTGAAATATATTCATGGCTGTAACATTCAGAACAAGCCTTTTACGACGGTACCTCTGGTTAACTACGTATCATTTTCTCTTCTTTTTGCTGTTCTGCTATGAAGATCATCCTTCACACTTCTGATTTAATGAAAGACTGTACTCCCATATGGAGGAACACAGTGTCCCCCCCTGGAACTTGACTCTTAAGGGAAGTCAGAAGAGTCTACAGGCCCTAACAGTTTCATACAGTAAGATCCATCTCTCAATAGATGTTCAGATCTCAGATAATGTTCAGAACAACTCTCTGAAGATAGAGGGTCCGATTTGTTTGTTTGTTTTGTTGGAGTTTGTTTTCTGTGGGTTGGTTGGTTTGTTTTCCCCCTAGATTTTTCTTGGGTTTTTTTTCATCTAAGCATTATTATTTGAAGTTTTCAAAACTTATATGCATACACAATATATAAACAAACACAATATACATATCGCCAACATTGCTAATACTGACAAAGATCAAAAACTACTAATGAAAAAAATGGAAGTGCTAGCACTTCAGATCTGCAAAGCGGCGACCTAAAGTTTTCAATATGAATTCCAAGGAGCAATATGACTATACATTTGTACATTTATTTAAAAGGAAAAAGGAGCAGGTATGAAGTTATTTGAATGTCACTTTATAAGGGGCTCTCCCTATTTGAATATAATTTCCATCAGGTACATTTTTCACATCCTGTATTAGCAACAGTAACAGCCCATTAGAAGCAACTCAGCATCAAGCTACTGATAGGTTCCTGCTAACAAGATGCCCAATGCATGAAGTTTCTCCCATATGTTGCTAAATTATCTTACAGTAACGATATACATTTCTTGACATCTAAACTGAGTATTAACAGTATGGAGTCCAAATACCGTATTTTATACTTATTTTCCCAGAGGCATTATAGATCATGCAAAATTGTATCTTCCTCCTCCTCTGTTGTAGTTCTCCTTTTCTCCATCATGAGCTGTCCCGTATCTGGCACCTCATCCCAATCCCCTGCCCTGCAGCTCAGAAAGCTGCTCTAATTCAAAAGCTTAGAGAAAGCCCAACAGTGGCTCTGGAAAAAAAAAAAGTGAGGTCAATGACTATGTGTCAGACAGTCATCAGAATTTTTGTATGACTTTTTCCCCAGACTTCCATCATTTGGATAAAATGTTATCACCAACTGGGTATACAAGGCTGAAAGAACATGTAGTAGTTAGAGATTTACTGTGTGACCAGTGGAAAGGGCCAGAAAGGTAATCCAACCCTGAAATACCATCTCATCAAATAACGTGTTGTGGAAGTTGGTTCTTGCTTCCTCCTTTGTTTCGCAGAATGTATAAAGTATTAACTGAAGCAAAAATATTAGAAACAACTTTTTTGTCATTTCAGTTCTCATCTAAAATTTCTCTCCCCCTCTCCAACCTTTTCTTAGTGTATATGCAGCTGTAATTACAGTGCAACTATTGGCACTTCCTCAGTAATCATGATACTGTTGCAGCCCAAATGTCAGAGGGCTTGAGGAGATTTTGGTCAAGACCTGACAAAGAGCATTAGAAGCTGCAATGAAAATTGTGGAAAACTGTATTGCCTATTTGAGATCACACCTAGATAGCTTCCAATACACTGAACAACTTGCATTAAAAAAAATTGAGGTAATATTTAAATTATCTGTTTATTAATACAACATTGACGGGCTTTTCCAACTCATTATGTTGATACTATGCTAGTGCCTCTGAAAAAGATGATGTATACTTTTAAGCATCGGTAAACCAAATTAGTTAATCTCTTCTCATCAACCTATTATCTTCAGCTTTTATAACAGGAACACATGCTTGCATGAATCAGCATAGAAACCAACTCTTTCAGTACGAGACAAGGTTTTTTTATATAAAACAAACGCATATTGAGGAACACTCAAGTTTCACCTCCTCCAATTACTGAGAGTTCCTTTATACCTTTAAAGCTAGGATATCAGCTGAAGACATTCATGTCTTACATGAAAGTGAAGGCTTTAGAATATTAGTTACACTGACATCTGAAATGAATGCTGCTTCTAACAAGCCATCTCTGCAGTTACATTTCACCTGTTATCCAAACTTCACTTCATCAGGCAGGAGCTGACAGATGAGTGTACTTAGGAGATGTGAATTTATTTACCAGTCAAGCTTTCTACTGATACTTTCATCTAAATTTAAACTATCTTCAGTATGGATAAGCAGGAGTCATTAGTATTTTTAAAACTTCCTTGTCTAGCTTTGTCATAGGAGAGTTCTCAAAAAACTCAGTTGAGCCACACAATTAAAGATTAGAGAAAGCAAGAACAAACTTAGTTAATATTAAAGGATTCCCACTGAAGAAGAAGATACTAACTTTCCTGAATTTACATTTAAGACTGTAAACGCACCACCACCAAAAGCTGGTTTCTCCTAGTAAACAGCCTCTCCAGTCTCTCTCTTTTCTGTCTGCCTATCCTCTTAACACATTAATTACAAAGACACATAAATTTTAGATTAATTTCACTCCTGACTTTCACAGTGATGACAGGAAAATAGCAGCAAATAACAGTCGCACTATTGCTCCCTAATAGCTAATCTGAAATATATGCAGCTCTTGGAAGTCACTCCTTGTAAACATGTGCAATGGCAACACTAGATAGCTAGCAGCCTACCCCTTGAAGGCTGAGAGACTGACTATCATGATCTTATCTTGATCGAGATACTTCCTGATTGAGGGTGAGCCAGATCTCCGGTAGTTTCCACACAGTACATTATCTGGAATAAAACCCTTTCCTTTGCCAGCAGGCACTGTGCTACACTTCTTGCAGCTGTCTTATCTATTCCAGATTATAAGAAGCCTTTTCATGAGTTAGGCAGGGTAGCAATTTGGAAGCTTTCTCAAAAGCTTGAACTTGTAGACCCACTAAATAAGGCTTAATGTTTATAAATGACATGTCTGAGTAACTCAAAGCCTCTGGAAGAAGCTTTCCTGTCTTTTTGTTACAGAGATGGGCTTTTTGGTGCCTGGCTACAAAAAAGTGATCAATTGACTTCACAATCTGGAATGGTTATGAAAGGGGTTTGTAGCACAGGACAAAAGCCTCAAATATATGCTTTTCTTTTAAACACAAACCCCAAATATTTTTTGCCACTATAGTTGAGTTATTACCTCACGGATACTCTCAAAGAAGTAGAACATACTTCATCTTAAAACTGTCACTGAATTCAATGGTGTACTCTGAGGACCACTGACCTTTAGCCATCTACCTTTGGAAAAGAGTTTCTACTTGCACGTTATCGACAAGAAAAAAAAGGTAAAGCAGGGTGAGAGCCAAGCCTAGGTCTGCATTTCTGTGAGCAAATTATTACAGCTGCTGGAATATTCCTTTGATAAAAAGCTAAACTGCCCTTTTCTAAGTTCAAATCAACATTTTAGTATACAAGTAGTTGCAACTGTAGACTGGCATGAATCAATCAATCATCATCATAGTATCTTTGAGGTGTTGAGGTAACAAAGTCTATTTGTCTTGTGTTCAACATCATGTGATTTCGGGCTTTTTGGACAGGAGATGGATAAAGACCTACTTCTAGAGTGCTCATCTAAACTCATGAGCCACCACATTAAATTCAAGCAACATACTGAACTTACCAGTAACTAACCAATTCACTTAAAATTCTGGTTCTCTGGCTTTAAAAAAAAAAAAAAAAAGATCTAGAATTGTTCTATTTTGGTTATTATACCATATTTTTAATTAGTACTTTATAATACCTGTGTTAGGAAAAATGCAATGACAAGTGATGAAAAATATGAACAAAAACTGAGCTCAGCAAGTAAAAAGCATTAGTATTACATAATATATTTTAAAGGATTAGTCTTCAGCAAACTTACAATCACCAGTGTACATTAGAATTTTAGCTGGTAGTTTTGACTAGGTATTGAGAGTAGGTATTTTGAAAGAGACACAGATAAAATAGTTTGTTCACTGGTAAAGTATTTGTTATATTTTTCAGTATGAAAGAGTATGATTTCCAGGACTCCTGTACTCCAACTTATGTACATGAAATATTGAGTATCTTCTATCTAACTGTACTATTACTGATGATATGTCATAGTTTCTCTTTGTTAGTGCTAGAGGCTGTGTTGGGTTTGTGTGTGTCAGGGTTTTGATAGTGGAGGAGGGGCTACAGTGGTTGCCCCTGTCAGAAGCTACTCAAAGCTCCCCCAGCTTCAAGTTGGACCCACCTCTGGCCATGGCTGAGCCAATTAATGACAGTGGCAGCACCTCTATAATAATGTATTTAAGAAGGGGAACCTGGGAGAAGGAGGAGGGCCAGTTGTGAGGGAAATACCTCTGCAAACACTGAGGTCAGCTGAAGGAAGGATGAGGAGGGGGGAGATGCACCAGAGCAAAGACTCCCCTGCAGCCATGGTAAGAGGGCAGGCTGTGCCCCTGAAGCCCATGGAGGTCACCGGTGGAGCAGATGCCCACCTGCAGCCCATGGAGGGCCCCACACCAGAGCAGGTGGCTGCACCCAAAGAAGGCCAGGACTCTGAGGGAAGCCCGAGCTGGAACAGTCTGTTGCTGGGAAGACTGCAGCCTGTAACAGTGACCCACACTGGAGCAGTCCATGAAGAGCTGCAGCCCCTGGGAAGGACTTGTGTCAGAGAAGTTCACGGAGCACTGTCTCCTGTGAGAGGGACCCCCCGCTGGAGCAGGGGAAGAGTGTGGGGAGTCCTACCCCTGGGGAGGAACGAGCTGCAGAAACAACAGGTGATGAACTGACCACAACCCCCAGTCCTTGCCTCCCTGTGCCACTTGGGGGCAGGAGGTAGAAAACTCAGGAGCAAAGCTGAGCCTGGGAAGAAGGGAGGGGTGTGAAGAAGGTGTTTTTAAGATGTGGTAATGCTTCTCACATCCTACTTTGTTTTGATTGGTAAGTTAGTGTTGGTGGTGTTCAAATTAAACTGATGTTCTTTCTTCCCCAATTGAGTCTGTCTTTTGCCCGTGACCATAACTGGCGAGTCATCCATCCCTGTCCTTGTCTCGATCCATGAGCTTTCTGTTATATTTTCTTGTCCCCATCCCTGAGGGGGAAGGAGTGAGCAAGTGGCTGCTTGGTGCTCAGTTGCCCTCTGGGCTTTAACCACAACAGAGGCTTACTCTATACCACATCACACATACTTTGCCCAAATTTTTCTAATTCCTAATGCTGAATCTACTCTTGCAAATTATCTTTCACTTTTTCTCATCTTTTTGTTGAAGTGCTAAGGCTTGGACAACTGGCCCAAGCCAGAGTTGACCTATAGATGAATCCTGTATATTTTATAACTGATAACCATTGTGCTAACAGGTATTATACTAAGTTATAACAAACCACCTATTCTGATGTAAAAAGTGGATGTACTGAAGCCTGAACATCAGGCCCTGAGCCAAAGCTGCTAACTCAGTATGTAATCATTACTGAAATATGTATGGAAGATGTAGCTATCCTGAATGTATCTTTATCTTTCTTTGTGTGTGGATAAGATAACAGGATCATGGAGACAGTTGTCTGGCCCTGTGACCTAATGTGTGACCCTGCTCATAATCCAGTTAGATAAGCAGGGAAACTCCCTTAGCTTCTCCCTTGAGCCCTGGCCAGGCTCTGGGGGAATCTAATGTGAGATTGAAACCAGATGTTTCCACTTAAAGGTGCCAGCTGTTCTGGCTTGTGGATTTTTGGGTATATAAGGCAGGACCCGCTCACAGCAACTTTGGAAGCCTCACCTATGGGTGGACACACCGCGTAGGATTTCCCACTTGCTGGGACAGGCTCTCCAAATCCTCGCTGTAACCGGGGCTCCCTGGCGACTGCGGATCTGGATGATGGTAACGTATGCAAGTGGTGATGAATCTTTCTTAATCACTATTCTCTCTCTCATGTAGTAATGATTTGATGCATTACCCTGTATCTTCCTATTTGTTTACTTTAAGTGCACTATTCTGTCTTTTCTTACTGTATGTTTTCTGTATTACTCTGTTACATTATTTAGTTATTCCCAGTAAAATACACTACTCTTTTCACTCTGGTGTCTGAGTTTAATTGGTATCCTTAATCAGTAAAACACTTGTATACTAGGTACTAACATATATTCTCAAAAGCAATTTAGGAAATTATTTGTCACTGTTTGGTTATTTGAGAGAGATTTCCTTATTTAAGCATATCTTGACAGATGGTGACTAAGCTGACCTAAGCCAGTTCAGTGGCTGACCAGTTATAGTCTACACAAGAATTAAGTAATTACAAAACCAAACAAATGACCCTGTGGTGAACCAGTCACAGAAGTCAGACAGGCTTTTGTGGTTCGCCCAAGAGCAAGGGGGAAGAAATAAAAGGAAGAGCTTACTAGCGTCATGTATCCAACTTTGATCAAGGAATTCCCCTGTGTTTTGTGGATTTTATGTTTGAGTAATGAAACCATTTTCAGCAAAAATATAAGCATAATTCTGTAAGCATCATCTGTCTTTTCTGGCCTGGACAGACAGGCCTGCAGCCATCAATGCCACTGAAATTCTGTTTGTCATCCTGGTTTTTCCAATGCTTTACCAAAGCTACTGTTGAAAAGGAGTAACATTCCATAAAACGCAAGGTTGGTCTATCATATTGTCACTTCTTTTCCCTCTTCCTCTGCTTCTATAAGCTATTTGATCTAAATTTAGTATTTGGATATGACATACAATCACTTTCAATTCAAAGATTAAAGAGCAATTACAAAGTATTGTTTACTGTTTTCTACAAAAGAAGGGTAATACTCTAAGAAGGGTTAATTACACAGTGCCTAGGGTTACCTCTAATGAGAGGACGTCAGAGGCAGAAGGTAGACAGAGATCCTAAAAAGAGTGAAATAGCTGTGGATGGTCTAAATAGCTATTATCAAGGCTGTACTTCTAAAAGACTTGCAAAAGATATGCTCACAACAATGAAGGAGTCCTATAATTGTTTGTTGCCAGCAGGATACTGTTAAAGAAGGTGGTCACATCCAATATATCCCAAGAATTTTTAAAAATAAAACCGCCTTGTTTGTGTGCTTGCATGCATACATGGATGCTTGTTAGGCTTGAGGTGTTTTCAAAAGAGAAAGGGAGAAAGGCACATCATAAGCTTATAACATGCCTTCAAAATTCTACTACTTACCAAAGAGCATAACCCATTTCTCTTTATCTACTTTACTTATCTTCAGTAGTCCAGGTGTCATATCAATTGCTTAAGGCTTTCTATATCTCCCAGTATTCCTAGTATAGCTTTTTGAAAATAAGGTTTAGATGCACCTCCTCTTCTTTTTCGTAAGTGTGTCTGTGAGCTGCTGCACTAGTTGATGAGAAGCTGCTTAAATAGCTAGAAATGTACATGCAAGTAAATCTACTGGCTATTTCACTGAAGTAAGAAAATTCAGTTTAAATATATTTTAAGAATGCAAAATGATCTCTAGCAGGTTTACTGTACCAACAGTAAAGTGTTATAAAAATGTTCTAACTCTGCTTGCTGGTTTGGAGCAAGAACTGAAAGAGGAAAATAAAGGTTAAGTTCATTAACATGCACATTTTTGCTGCTGTTTCAAATTCTTTGGCTTAACTGTCTCTCTTGAACTGCTGCTGAATGTAAAGGTTGCAAGTTACTCCTGATTCAGTCTGATACTTCTTATTTACAGGATAGGCAAAATACCGCCCATAGTAGTATGACCTTCCTGTTATCCATATAACTATCTCTGCGTAAAATGATACTGAGGTAATTTCTAGACACTGCATTCTTCATTCCTGCCTCACAATGAGTCAATGATACAGTGTAACAAGCTGTCCCAGCCTAGATTAAGTATCTCAAGTGCCAATAGCGGTCTCCTTTAAGTGGCACAGACTTCAGCACTGGATGAATTCACACCAGTTCTTGCCAGTGCAAGTCAGCCCAGACTGAATTCATATAGCTAGATGAATACTTGTACTCAAATAGCTCAGGACTGTATGATGCAGCTATCATACTTCAAATATCTTATGGACACCCTTTTATTTGGTGCCCATTCACACTTCTGAGCTCAGCTTTTAGTGAAGCTACTTTCCAGCATTAGATGACTAACTGTATCTAGATAAACCTCAAACCTCAAAATAATCAAGTTAGGAAACTTCAAAATACAACTAAAGCACTTGTATGGTTGTTACATGTTTCATGGCTCACCTAAGTTTCAAAAGATTGATGTTTGCAGACTAAGGTACTCAGTAAGGCTTATACAATATTTGTATTACTCCATCTGAACAGACAAACAATCTTTCCCTGCTGCACTGTGTTTCTTTGTGCTGAAACACTGAAAGCAGTTAGGAAGTATTTCTCCTGTTATATGAATACTTATTGGTCATATTTAAGAAAAATAATCAGTTCCATTTTTAAACAGCTTGCCAAACAAATGCATTATAGAAATCATTGAGTTATATTGTACAAACCAAGGGGTTAGCTATCAGCTTTAGGTTCTCTAAATATACAGTAAGATACACAGGGAAGTTATTGTCAGTACTGAGGCTATATTAGATAGGTAACTGAATTCAGTTTCATGAGTTCTGAAGCTTTAGCTTGATACAGTTTTTTAATATTAAAGTTTCCTAATGCTTTAGCATGTTTTAACAGCTTTTGCAATGATTCAAGTAACATAATAAAAGCCAAGAACAAAAATAAAGCAATAGCACTCCCACAAACACTATGAAATTCAGAGAGGGAGTGCAGTGTTTTTAAAACAAGGAATTCTTTGGTCCCAGTATGATTCCAACCTTGGCTTTCTGTATCATGCTTCACTCACCATACATGCAGAATGCACTTCAATTTCATCCTTGGGTTGTATACACATATTCCCGGTATTTTTAGTAGCACTTTAAAAGTATAAAATCTATTCCCTGTGCCCTCATCAATTTGAAATTACCATTTTAAGGCTGATTAAATCAGGATTAGTGCCAATGTTCCACTTATTAGTCTGTGTCTTCAACTGGAACTGATGATGTAGTATTTGTCAATAACTAGTTCACAGCCTTAAACTCCACAAAAAGAAACCTCTGCAAGACAGTCCATCTGTCAGAAGATATTGTAGTAGGCTCCCATGTAGATGAAAACCATCTATTATAGGATGATACAAGCTTAAAGTGGCATGTATCACAGCTGTTTGATTACTACCGGGAAGATGACTTGCATCCCCCTTACAGCCCTGTATCAGAATCCAACAGTGATGGATTGAATTTCCCTTGCTTTAGCATGATGATGGATTACCTCAGCAGTATGTGTAAGAAAGGTAAAGTCTGGTCCAAATTAACATCACGACTAAAAGATGCTGGCCTAAATTGTCATTTCCAGCAGATCTGAATAGCTAGTGAAACATTTTAAAGACCTTTCTAAAATCTAAATGATGAGATTATAATCTGGGAATTCTCGATAAAAATAAAGACCCTTATTACACAAGCACCTAGAAGACAGAGATCAGGCAGCAGGTTCACAAATTCAACGAGTTTGTTCACGAGGTCTGAACTCAAACATGCCCTACTGTCCAGAAACAAACCATTTCAATCGCTTCATATAAACAGTATGTTCCAACTAACAAAACATCATACTATGAACTGAGATCTAAATTATCCTGTTGTTCTACCAAGTGAAAAACTATCAAATCAAAGTTGTTAACTCAGTGTTACTACAGGCTAAAAGAGAAGCAAACAAGAAAAACCCCAATTATTTAAACCTTGCACTGAAACATCCTATTTAACCAAAAATCTTGGCAAATACTAGTATTTCACATGTAAATATCACTACTTCAGTATGTTCCTTAAACTCAAACATAATTTTGCCTGCAGCAAATTTTGAAGTATTTTGTTTTTTTTCTTTACATTTTGGGGTTCTCAGTGCAATGGACTACATATGTTGTAGCAATACAGAAAACTAACTGGAGTCTATTCACTTGCAAGTCATTAAACACAACTAGTTAATTTAAAGCCTCCTCTAAACTGTATTGTGTCATATTTCATGTTGTAATTTTTCATAACATTTTATAGTAGTTATCAAGCTAATTACATTTTGAGGTGAGGTTCAAAGAGCAGGGAACATAGCAACATAAATTAAAAGGGTACTAAATAACCAGATTTTATTTAAATCCCTAACTGTACTCAGTTAAACAAATTTACCTTTGTATCCAGAGCAGATGTATGCCTATGTTTTAATAAAAAACCTAAATTGAAAACCTTTAATTGTAATTGCTTTTAATTTTTAAGTTTGAGATTATACAAAGCAGCTGAAAAGATAGGGTCTGAAATTATGTCCTACTAACAGTTTAACTTGGTGGGGGCTGGGGTGGAGAGGACCAAATCATAAAATCAAAGTTCCAAGTTGGGAGGGAGCTTGAGAATCATCTGTTCCAACCTTTCTTGGCAAAAGCATGGTCTAGACAAGATGGCCCAGCACCGTGTCCAGCTGAATCTTAAAAGTGTCCAATATTGGGGAATCCACCACTTCCCTGGGGAGATTATTCCAGTGGCTGATTGTTCTCCCTGTGAAAAATTTTCCTCTTGTTTCTGATTGGAATCTTCCCAGGAATAACTTGTACCCATTACCCCTTGTCTTTCCCATGTGACTCCTTGTAAAAAGGGAGTCTCCATCTTCTTCGTGGTCACCCTTTAAATACTGGTACATGGTGATAAGGTCTAAGCCTTCTCTCCTTGTTTTGCTTTAGCTGGGTTCCAGCTTCAGGTGATGCTTCACTACCATTAACTTCCAATTTTATTAACAGAGTTCTCTATATATAGGCATGTGAATATGGAACTAGAGGACTTTTAATAATAATTTAACGTGCACCTTGACTGAGGATCATTTTCATATGCAAAAGACACCTAAGCAGCTCTTAAAACTGCAGAAGTAAGATGACTTTGGGTCATTGGGTCTCAAACTTCACTGAATGCTGAACAACCATACTAAGGCACTAATACTGTGCTGGAAACATCTTCACAGCTAGGGTAAGACAGCAGCAGCAGCCTCCTGCAGCCAGAAGCCATCTTCATGTCTAAAAGGCAACACATTCCTGATGAGCTGCAGGCCAGATAATGTTAATCTATGAAGTAAAAATAATAAAAGATTATAAACATCCTCCCACTATTTGGTGTAATAAAGAAATTTTGCAGAGATGGTATAGCAAAGGAAAGAAACGTGCAATCCAGCTCACCTAATTTCAGGTGTCTTGCTCAAACAGCTGAAGACCTTTACAGAGTCCACCGAGAAAAAACACAGCATTTTGGTTTCATCCATCTGACTTACTTTAGTCACCTACTCAATATTGTGATGACTTAGACCCTAAAAATGTCTGTTTCTTTCCATTGAATATTAAGGGATGGATAGTCTAGACAACTATATTAGCTGGCATATCCATGACTTACAGGAGGAAATAAGGAATGCTACTGAAGAGTGACTTGCTTTCTCCACTGTTATGTAAGCTTAATTATGACAGTACTTAACTAGGTAGTACTTGACACCTTCATGATTTTTTTGGTTTAACACCAAACTACATTGGAGGGACAAAACCCAAAATATGTCTGAATTGGGCACATCTAGTATAGAAAAACTTTTTTTTTAACAAGAGTTTCATTGGAGACCATTTATAAAAAAGGCACAATAAAATAAATATTTCCTCCATATCTTCTGCAATACCACCTAGCCTTACCACACAGGCCACAAAATTGCAGCATTCCTCAAGCTGTTGTAAACAAATTGTTTGGATGTTATAATTTACTGACTTAAGCATATTATAAAACCTATTCTGATCCAGATGCCTCTACATAAAATTGATGCTACAACCTGCATGAAATATGGATACTCGGTTCTGATGAGGGGAGATGAGGGGAAATGCACTTGCTAATTTTTAGGTGTTTATTTAAACTCATATCTTCTATTTCATTGCAAATTCAGAAGAGCTACCGAGTGAAAAGCTATATCTAGTATGCTGTTAAACGCATTTTCAGAAGTCTGAATAGAAGGGTTATTACAAATTTTCTACTGTCTTGCACACTCCTATGGGAGGTTATGATAGCCCTGGGCTACTGAAGTCTCATGAAATGCATCCAGGTATGGAAATCTGATCTGAAAAAGCTTTAAGATAACTAAGCAACCTATGTCCCATTAAGCAGGAGGTAGAAACAGGTAAGAAGTCAAAAACTAATGGACATTTGAACCGTTTCAATACATTTAACAAATCTTTCTGATAGAGGAAAAAGGGTAATGAGGAGAGCACTACCGAGAAATTACATAATTGAGTCCAAGAAAGTATTTTCCTATCTATTAGGATATTAAAATCCAAACACAACTTAAACCCAGTATTCATAACAAGTAGTTTTGTAAACAGCAAACTTAATGAAGCCTGCTTTTCTATGCATTACATTCTATAATTCCAAGTTACCAGACAGTAAATGTTTTTATTTTATCTCAGGTCAGACAATTTCTACTGCTCCTCTTCATCTGTAATGCTAGAGGTAACAGCTTAACAAACAACAGAAAAACAAAATTCAGCAAGTCAGCTGATATTCACTTTCACTTCCTTCCTCTCTTTCACTGTAGTGTTAAAAGTCTTCCGCCAAAACCAACTCAGTTTGGGTACCAGGTCCAACTCTGGAAGGACAGCCTCCCACTGTACACAATTTTCAGGACTGTACTACGGAGGGTCACCTACTGAGGCCATTTGGTGAACAGACAGAGCAAGATCAACTGATTTGCATAAGCAGCAAGGTCCAGACAAAATTGTCTCTCTAGGTTCCTCTCTGTCTCCCTCTAATTTCCCTTCCTTTGCCTCGTCTGCCAGCTGGGCAAGACATACTAGACCTGCTAGATAGCACAGAGATGTTTATGGTAGAATACCAGGTAGCTCAGGCCACCCCCGCACCCCTGCCCCTGTCAGGAATCAGCTGGTTTAAGTTACAGTAAAAGCAACGTGGTTAAAGATCATATGCTTGTGCAAATACCATGAAGCCCCTAACACACCATAACTTCTTTTTTATATGTTTCCTTAGTCACAATTCCAATATGAGACAGGAAAGCCACCCCGACAAGTCTGCATGTATTTCAGCAAACAAGCAACACATATCAAACTTGTTTTTTTTTCTTGGCACCACCAACAAACATAATCAGTAAATTACTTAAGATAATTTTCCTAGAGAAAATCTGAGAATTAGAAGGGCTCATTTTCCAGTGAAATTTGTCTTATATCACATGGAAAACAGTGACTATGCTAGCATATGCTTACTGCTGAAATCAAGAGGTTCTCAGAATGTTTCGTGGGCAGCCCACGTGTATTTTCCAGTAACAATACACTTGTTCAGCTAGCTACACTCTTATCACTGATAATTCTAGCAAAGGAAAATATGACAAAAGCAATCCCAGAAACTGGAAGAAGCTGTGAGTCTTAAGCACTATAATCTGATTTTTCTACATACATAGGCAGCAAAAGTTACAGTCATTAAAGCATGGGGAACGTGAGCTTGGAGTGCATCTCAGTAGGCATATGATACATGAGAGGGTCAAATCTTGCTTTCAGCAACTCTTAAGTATGTTTTTAAAAAAAGAAAAATAATTTACTTTAAAACGCATTTCCCTTACACTTACTGAGTACTTAAATTTCCAGAAGAGAAAAAACTTGGCACCTTATCTACCCTATCTATGTTTTCCTCACTTCTATTCAACTATTTCATTTCCATATCTTCTTATCCTCAGAAACTAAACTAGATGCCTTTAGAATCCATCAATGCTTCATGCTTCAATATCCTTTCCAGTATTTTTTTCCCATACGTTTATTACTCTGTGTAAAAGTGTTTCACTTGAGCTGTCTTCTTCTCAACCTTTCCTAATCTGTTTTGATTTTCCCTCCTCTTTTCTTCCTTCAAGAATAAATAGTTCATTTAACATTAGCCATCCTCTCCCTAAATATATAAGTTTTGCTAAAATCACTGTAAAATATATTCTTCTTTTTTTCAGTCAAAATAAGCCTCTTAATCTTTCTTCATAAATTAAATCTTTGAAGCCTGGTATTATTTTTGTTTCTCCTCTTTGACCACTGAAATTATCTAAGAATCGGCACTGAAATCTTCAGCCTGGGATTTGGTCTAAACATTGCTTCCAATAAATTAAGAATTCTATCTTTTGAATGTGGATAATGCTCAAGAGCATTTTTTTTTTCCAGTCACAGTGCTATGTTCTTTATATTGATTTTGCACTGTACCAGGCAGGGAGAAAAAACACTGCCATTTTCTTCAAAACTGCTGCAGCCCATACCTCTCAGTTAACCATCTCATAGGAAAGAAAAATTTTAAAAAGGATATTCAGCATAATAGTCTCTATACCCCACCCTGCCAAAAATATGGTTTTATGGGGACGTTTATTTTTCAAGACACCTTACAGCTTTATTGCATCTTCAAGGAAGTTTCTGTATCCCAACTCTCTTCCAAAGAATGCAAATATTACTCTTTAAAAAGTCATAATGCAATTTTGTTAATCTAGAGGCAGCTGTAACATGAGAAATTTCCCCTAGAGCTTTAATTTGATGACACTGTATTAGAAGATCCAGTTGAGAAACAGTTAACAGCAAAGAAACTGTGTTTATATGCATGTTAGTACAACAGGTCTTTGATCATGATCAAGCCCATGGGCACTACCATTATATAAAATATTAAATTGCATCCACAAAATCATATAAAGAGATGGTTGCTAAGCAAAATATTCAAAAGGAGGAAATGCCAGACTCAGTGCAGACTGTAAAATCCAGTTCTTGTATATTATGATACAATTCCTAATTAAACAGTAGATTTTACTTTTCACCATCAGGACTCCTGCATATTGCACTGAACGAGTTCACTGCGAATTTATTTTCATCCTTATGTTCACTATATAGCCCTATACTTTAAAACACAAACCAGTATCTAACTAGTACCTGGTATATAAAAAAGTTATTTTCTTTGTGAACATTTCTACTGGGTTCCACTTATGTATTTAAGGACTTCACAAACACCACATATTTATTTTTAAACTCCCTTTCTGGAATAAAATAGTATTCTTGAATCTGTGTTACAGTTGTGTTCAAAGTCTCAGTGTCTGGCAGCCAGGTGGAACAGCTTCAGGGAAATTCACCTTAATTCAACACTCTTAAGTCTAGCCCCATTCAGTACTGAAAGCCTCCTTCATGAGCCACGGCCATCAAACCTAGAAATCCTCGATGTCAGTGCTTCTAAGAAGGCTGCATGATTAACTGCTTATATATGTTGATTATCCCATTTTGCCTTCATTCATTCTCTATCTCATTATTTAATTGCAATGTCACGGATGATTTGGTCTTGTTTTAAATCAAATACTAGAAAACAAAATAATTTCAAACACAGAGCATTCAAAAATAAGTCTTACTGCAGAGCTCTCTTGAAGTTATATTCTGTACAGTGAAAAAATATGGTATCAGTCACAATAGAACAACACATTCATATAAATTCAAAGCACTCCCTTTCCAAGGATTCTGAAATATTTTTGAGCTTTACTGGATCGCTCTTCGACACACCTATAAAGATAGTATACACTCTTTAACCCAATATGAAAAAAGCATAAGTACATGCCATCAGTTTCCACAACACCATACCACTGTAATCTGTGTTACTTCAACACCTGACTTTGCTTCAATCATCTTTCCATTTGCAACGTAGGTGTTGCTACATTGACAATACACCAATACCAAACAGGTACCACCCACTGCCTGTACTTGTCTGCTGATTTTTCTAACATTTTTTTAATTAATAACGTCTAAAAAAGGGCCTAACATGTGAAACTGATGTTACATTATGTTAAATAAACAGCTTTTATTTTCACTTTTGCTTTTATCTCACAAAGAAAAATGCACATATATGGGTACACTGCATCAAATCAGTTACTGTTGGAAACTAGCCAACAATTCTAAACTAAATGGAGGCAAATTCCATAAAGGGGATTAGATAACTGGATTTTGAGGTATTAATAGCACTTTACTATCTGCTAATAGCATTATGGATTCACAGATGTTGAAAACAAATGAAAATAAACTAAATTGCATTTCTTTTCAATGCACAATGAACTTTCTGAAAGATATCTTCCATTAGCTTACCTCTTCCCCATAATGCTCCCAGTTTTTATATAGATTCTGAGGAACTTCTCTTGTGTGACTGAAGGTGTTATTGCTCCCAGCTATCTTGCAGAAAACATGGAAGGACATGACTGTCACAACTGAGAAGGCAGCAGAAGTGGATGTGAATCTGCTTCTCAAGGCACCATTCTTTAGTATTAACCAGCATGCTCCCCTGCAGCAGTAACCCCCAGGAAACAGCTAGCTGCTGGCAATGGATGGTGACGTTCCACATCATCAGTGCTAAAGTCATCAGAATTCACAAGTAAGGATCTTTAGTCATGGTATCAACAGCTATGCTGAGCCATGGTAACTCCCTGTGATCAAAGACAGCATCAGGGCCTAGTGACACTACGCTAGACTTGGAGAGTCTGGGGTCTATGCTTGGGTCAGATGATAACCTTTAACACAACTACAGGCAGGTAGCCTTAATTTACTTCCTGCTCGGTTTCTTCTCTGTCCTGTGGTCTGTCTTTCTAGTTTAGACAGGTTCAGTTATTGAACAGTTATCATTCTAGAAAACATTTTATGAAAATGTTTTGGTAAGTACAATGGAACACAGTTATATCAGACAAAACCAGCAGAGTTTGTGTGGTGGGGAGCTGTAGGGTGAACCATGAGGGAGGTGGCCATGAGTCATTCCATGCCAGTCATAGCCAGATCCAACACTGGGATAAGCACACAAACATGGCCAAGATTGCTGCCCACAACACCCCAGCATTTGTATGTGTGAGTGACAGTGGCCACCACAGAAGCAGGAGATACATGGGAAGAGGTTCTTGGGGAGAAGAACTGAATAGACACTCTTAAAGATGCTCTGGGAGACACACAGAAGGAAAAACATCAGTTAAAGGAGACTTGGGGATATCCAGGTGATTCCTGGGGTACCCAAGAGAAAAAGCAAAGGGCGATGCCCAGGGGACCCTGCAGCCCTGCATTCAGGCTGAGCATATTACAGCAGAAATCCTTATGAGGACACACCCACCTTCTCTGCCAGACCACCATCTTTCCTGCAAGGCATAGAAATCCTCACTTGTAAAAGTGAGCATATGTGATTAAAGTGTTTTGGTATCAGTCTCCATTTAGCCTCCACATTATTGATGTGGTCTTAAACTACAACAGCAGCACACACTCTGAAATACACGGAAGTTCATCTTTTAGTACTGGTCAGATTATATCTAGAAGACATAGGTTTTCCCTGCCATCTTCACTACAAAATGGGAAGCTGTAACTTTCCTCCATTTTAACTAGTTACTTTGTCTTGAAATACACCTCTACCTGTATGGTAAATGCAGGTTTTATGTACTGAAAAGACCTTTGCTCTGACACAATGATCATTCTAATGTCTTACGGGTTTGGGGTGTACGTCAGATACAAACGTCTGGCAAGTTTCAGTTTTCTCATGACAGAGATCCTGCTAGCACTGTCATGCAGTTAACATGGGTATATTCCCTCTAGATTTCAAGTTGTCTCTGGAGATCAGTGTACTTGTATGCTTCACTGTTCAATATTATTACCCAGTGAGACTGACTTTATGCAGATTCTTTCAGGCTGTAGATACAAAATGTGAATATAACTCCCACCTGAAACATGCTCAGGCTGAAGACTACCTGCATACTGTATTCATTCAGAGATACAAGTTTTCCCAAGAATTTTCTGCAAGAACAGTGTTTTGAACACCTAATTGCAAGAAACACCATTCTTCCTAAATACTTTTGGGTGATGCACTAAATAAAATTGATTTTAAACTTTTCCCAGGATTATCTCCTCTTAAAGAGGAGTCTGGCCCAATGCTACTGTCATGACACACGTCAGTGACCGACTCCTAGAATCAGAGGAAATAGTTTCCCATCACACTGAGGCCTGAGGAAATAAGTATTTGAGAGACCCTGAAGAATATCCCATAAGCTGATCTGTGTCATACGTTACTTCGAACAACCCTGCCTGAGCCCCTGGGATAGGGAAATGGGGAGCAGACTCTTCTCTGTAATCACATGTTCTCTGCTTGCTATGGCCCACAAGTCTTGCTGTAGCCCAGAGTGGATGCAGAATACAGGAAGCAGCAAAGCAGCCAAAAGCCTCTCCTTCCCTACCTTTGTTCCTGCACTATGCAGACTGACACAGAATGCAGCGGCAGCGCTTTAGCTTTTATCTAGTTACCCTGCCTTTGAGATTTAGTACTTATTTCAGGGGTGGGGAGGGTGGTGGTGTATAGGGTACAACACCAAACCAAACCCAAACCAACAAGCCCAAAACCATAGCACACATTTTCCACAGCAACATATTTTTATTATGAGGGAGAGAAAGAGGGAAGAAAGAAGTGAAAGCCATGACTCAAACCAGAAAATGGTAGAAAGAATGAGTATGCAAATTCAAATTATTTAAAGTTTAGAAATGCAAGGGAAAGGATAAACCTTAGATTTTATCCAGCAGGAGGAGTGGTTCCCTAATTCCATCAGGACTGTGAAAGTAAAGCCCCCAGAACATCTGAATTAGGTCCAGCCAACCACCAAGACAGTTTTCTGGCAGTTGGAACAGCAGCAGATGGGGAAAGGGCAACATCTTTCAAAACTCAGGGTGAGCCTCTCAAGTCAACAAGAGTTCATAGCTCACTTGGGCAAAGCCAGGTTTACGTCCTCTGTTCTGAGCTTTCTATGATAACTGCTCCCTAAAAGCATGAAGATCAGGGCAACTCTTACAGAAGTGGTATGCTTATCTAGATGAGCTGAGAAAACGCCCTAGCTAGCAAGTTACTTAATTCAGGCATATTTTCCCAGAACATACCTGATGCATAAATTCATGTTCAGATATTTAGCTGTTTACAAGAAGTTGCTCATTATTAGAATACAGAATTTGATTAGAATCAAATTTCATACATGCCTGTCTCTGGGTGGGTCCTATACAAAAATGTTGTTTAGATGTGCAGTACTTTCTTACAACAAATCTGGTCATTCCTGCTCATAGTGCTTTGGTTCACATCTTACAGCAGTCTTGAAAGGCACAGATAGATTTCTTTCAGGTGAAACTAAACAAGATGTACTCCAAGAACACCTCTAGTGCTCCAGTTCATCAGACTAAAGCGAATGCAAAACCAAGCTTTCACAAAGGCACACAGCAATCGTGTTGGGAACTCAGCACCAGCTGTTCCAATCTACAGCTCCCTTCCCCTAATAATACCATACTACTTACTAACGCAGAGATGGCCTTTCATTTCACAGCAGTAATGTTCATGTATTTTTAGTTTGGTGTAGGAGAAAAGCTTTCTGATTTCCACCTCCTCACTTAAAACATGTGCCCTGTACATTAGAGTCATTAAAGTACACAGTACTAGAAAAACTGAGATATGATCACCAAAGGAAGACCCATTTCCCCAAACTAAACCAGGACATTATCCAAAAGGAACTTGCTAATAAAACTAATTCACCTTGGATCATATTAAAAAGATTATTTTTTAATTTCTATTCAGGCACTTTTCTCATAATACATTCAACACAATTTAATTGCTAAATAGGACAAGCGATGAAAAGGCTGTACCAACTAATTTGCATCAAAACATATGAATACAAAACAAATTATTTAAATCCCTCTGGATGAAGGTTTAGGAAATTGTGGAATATCTTAAATTCTGGCAGCCCCTCCAATTTCAGCTGAGTGACTTTTTAACTATTTATGCCAGTTACAGCTGAAGAAAATTCTCCCCTTTTTCTCCAGGAAGATCCAGTACCAACTGTTGCCCAGTGACAACCTTCCTGCTGCTGAATTAATTAATATTAAAAAAATGTTAAAGTGTTCCAACTTCTGTTGCCTGGAGTCACAACTGACATTCTGTACTTGAAATGGGCATGAATCAAATCATGCCCATCATTACGCTAAAATCATTATATTGAAAATGGTAATTTTTGAGCCAGGTATACTACTAACACACATTACATTAGTAAGTTACTAAGAAAGTCAACCTACTTGACCTAGGCAGCAGTGCAAGTGATCAAACATTAATTTCTCAATCTCACTAAGAAAAGAAAGGGAGTGAAGAATCGTCAAGAAAAGAAACGAACAAACCCCACCACTACACTATAAGACTGAATGCATTGATTGTATTTAATAGGATGGGAAAGTCAATCTGAATCTCTCTTCCTCATGCTTTCTAACCATTTCTTACATTCTTATGCATATTTTCCATCAGAAAAGCTAACTGCTTCTTCATTGATGATCTGGATACTTCAATTTGTATTATTTTATAAACATCCCATTGACATTCTTTTATAAATTGTTTTGCATGCAGATAAACCAGGAATGAAATAAAAGTTAAAAAGTTCTCACAAGAAAGTTCTCCAGAGACCCTCTATAATCTTCTCTCCTATCTTACCACATATAAAAAGATGTTATATTATATTATAGATATTATAACAGTCTGAAGTCAAAACGAACTTGTAATTAGATGGACAAATACAGAAGACGTGTGGCAGAGCTGACAACCATGCCTTCATTAAAAATACCTGCATTTTGCTCTTTCATATGATACATGAAGAGACCGTTCGTTTAAGCTCATCATCTGACCTTTGTTGCTATGGTGTCAAGCAAAGAAAGGAAGCATTTACAATTCCACAGGTTTCAGGCAACACCTTGAAAATGCAGCCAGAAATTACAAGCACTGGCTTCCAGTCATGGAGCTCATCTGATCTCTTCGGAAAGCACAGCTAAATAAAGAAGCATTCATTATCTGCAGTTTCATACTTACAATGGAAAAAAGAAAATCTAGATGCAAAAAAGAAAACCTAGATGCTGAGCAGGTTCAGATATTTCTTGCAGAGAGTTTATGAGTTTCCATATACAGAAAAGTAATAACTATTCTATATTGTTTACTTTTCTTAGATTTGCCTTACTGATACCAACATCCGTTCCCTCATCTCTAGAAACATTATCCATTAACTGCCTCAGTTTACAGACTGCTTAAATACTGTCCTTGAGGAATGCCTGTAACAATCAGCCAGAAGGATGCAGCAAGCTAATAGCCATATGATGTGTACACCATTTGGCCACTGTATTTGAGAGTAAAGGCCGCAAACATTTGAAAAACTTTACAGTTCTAGCAGTAACAGTATTTCTTCCTCCTGTAAGGTCATATCATACATTTGCTAATTCACAATTGTTGGGGGAAAAAAGTAGCACTCTCCATCCAGATTACCTGGTAAAGCATGATCAAGAAAAAAAAAAATTCTCTAGATAACTCCCAACGCCAAAGAACATTTTGAATAATGAAAACAGACTAATCAAAATGGAAACAACTCCATAAAATATCAAAAAATATTTATATACAGTCTGCAGTAAAGGCCATATTGTTAAGCAATTTTTATTTTCTTTGTACTCCATATTCCCATTAGACTGTCTGTTAGACATCACAGTAGACAAACAGCCATGGGTGTACACAGAATTGTGTTATTTGCCTCAGACTCCCCCCAGCAGCATGTGTTATTTTACTAAAACATGTTTACATTTACTAGCATGCAGTGGTATAACTGACAGTCAACTGACAGGTAAACAGCTTGTGAAGACAAGGACATTTGCTTCAATGAACTGTGTTTCAATGTATTTTGTGTGTGTCAAACTATGGCTTCAGAGACGTTAGAAGGTAGGTACACAGTGGCTTGTTATTTTTCCAGTAATTTCTGTCCACACAAAATCTGGCAGCATTTGAGTACGTTTACATTTCAGAAGTAAAAGAGTTAATACCTGTTGTCAGCAGACTATTGCAGCATTTTCTTTTTAATTTGAAGAGCTGTATGATTGTTAAAAGGAGCATCTTTACTAAACTCCTTTGAATACATTTATCCTTTGTTACAGGAAGGTTTTAAGAATCACAGGACTTTAACAAGTCACCCAGAAGGTACTGTGTGCTTCTGAAGGACATGTTTTCAGGCTCTTGAAGGACACTTTTTCAAGCTCCTGAAACATACCTGGCACTGCACACATAGGGGAAAAAAACCCACCTGTTCTGTATATAAAGCATTATTATTCATATTTTCAGTACCTTAAAATCTAGCTATTATGGCCCTATTATTTCAATTTCTGAAATGCAGATAAAGTGTGGAGGACAGAAGGCTTTTGCTAGAAGTGGTTCTTTTTATTTTATGGTTGATGTTCTGCTGTCAAGGACAGAAATAACCATTTGTGTTTAGCAATGATGACAACTACATTAAGTGTCACAGCTTAAAACACATCCAGAACACCACAACATACTCTCAGATTGTCACTACAGAACTCATCCCCCGAGATCTTAAATCATCACCACTCACTTGTGTCATTTTCAGAAGCCTTAGGGAAAAAAAACAAAACCCACAAACAAAAAAACCCCAGACTTTTCCATCTGCTGTGCCCACATTTTATAAGCAATTCCAAATGGGTAAGAGTGCCCTCTGTCACTCTGTTTACAGAGAGCACCATAATAGTAAACAAACTGAGGATGAAAAAAAAGCAGAAGTTGAATAGGAATGATGAAAGGGGATTTAACTTGGAAAATCCTGCAGACCAATAATGAAGACAGCCACCTGATGGGTGACACAGACAAACTGAAATCTGCTCTCTCCCCGACTTAGATACTGAGTTTGGCACAAAAAATTTCATGTTTTTGGAAAATATGATGAGTAACGATACTCTGATGTGAGTATTTGCATTTTGCCAGAAAGCAAAACAAATTCTTTAGACCAATGAGTAGGACCCTGCCAGGGAATGGGCACTTGATCTCTAGCTGCACCTACCTTGCCTCTCCATTTTGTCATCTGAAACACAGAAGCTGGAGATGAACCACATTTCATGTTTCCCTTTCCCCTCCATTCTGGGAGTGCTGCTGTTTCCTTTCTTAAGCAAAACAGAGCTAGCTTGAGCATAAGATCAGTGTTGGTTTATGGTTCTCAGGAGGGAATTTTGTTGGGATAAACTAATTGTTACTCCAAGGACATCAAGAAAAGGAAGCAGCAGCAGGTCTTAACCCCTCTTTGTATTAGGATGCATCAGGTACTGATCCCAAAACTGCTGTGCACTAAGACTGCCTGGGGATAGCAAGAGAAGAGAGACACCATTAGCCTTTGCTGCAATGCACAGAAAACTCACTTATGCTGCCTAACATCACTAGTGTCACAGTAAGATTTTGGCAACAATGTGTAGAAGAATCAACTACAATAACCCATCCTGAAAAATACAGATGTATTAAAAATATACAAATGCATATCGTACCGACATGTTCTGCAGTCACAGTGCCTGAAACTCCAGCCTTTCTTTGACATGTCTTTCTAGGTAGTGTTCATTCCAGTAACATCTGTGGATTTTTTTCTCCAAAACAGATTTTCAATAAAATTTAAAAACGATCTGTTTAATGCAAAACCACTCACACGATACATATATGGTACAAACACTAAATGTGTACAGATGTCTATTACAGAAAGCTTTCTGGTGCAAATTGTGACTACAGAAGAAAAAAACTAAGTCATAGCCTATAATTTGATATTGCAGTTGAAAGAAAAAAAAAAAAAAACAACCACCACACAACCCCATAATACAATCTTCATATTTGAAACACAGAATAGTAACAAGGGCAAACATCTATGCCAAGGTTGTGGGTCAATTCAGAGCAGCATTAAATGCAGACATGAGAGTTTAACTAAAGCTCATCCCCAGGTTTTCTGTATTTCATGGCATGGGCATTTTATTTTTAGACTGTTAATTCTCTGGAGAGAGAAAACAACCAAGTCAACATTAAGTCTTCCACTTACTCCAGCCATGAAGGACATTGACCTTAAGAGCTCCTGACCAGACAACAGTTTGTGGCACATTTCCTTTAAATTTGAAGCTTGTTCTCTTTAAGAACTGATAGCAAAACAGTTCCATAAGAAGGAAAGCTGAATAATGCTGCTTGGCTGGTTTGGGTGGGATTTCTTGTGCTTTTATATCCCAATAACTATATTGCTACAGCATGCAAAAAATCATAGCAGGAGAAATCTGTTCTCCAGCAAAGTGATTTTTAATAGTTTTGCAGTGCTATGGTTATGCAGACATAAGCATTCAGGTAGAGTTGGTAGATTTATTATTTCTTCTCCTGGTACCGTAATTTCTTTCAGCATAAAGAGGCTAATTTTCTTCAAATAGGACTTCATTGTCATTCACATAACAAGCTAAGTTGATTTAACAAACTCTGCTTAATGAAAAATTAAATTATTCAGAAAGGAAAAGAATATATAGTGTACAGAGTCTATTCCTACAGCAGCAGCAACTGCACCTCCGACAAGGTCAGAGAACACTGTTCCAGAAAACAGAAGCTACGTGCTAAACCATTTACTGAGCATACACTGATATTACAGATGTATCCAGTATTAATAAAGTGTCTGACAGCACTTTTTTTTCTTCACCAGTGACATTGTCACAAATTGAAAGACACAGTTTAATAAATAAAACAGAGTCATTGGAGAGAGTTTGTGCCACAAATTAAAAATATGCTTTAAAAAAAAAAATAAAAATAAAAAAATCAGCACTTATTTGGCCTTACTTCCTTATGTTACTAGCTTGGATAATTCTGCCCTTAGAGGTTTCTTCCATGCATGGTGCTTGGTTTTTTACTGGAGCCAGCAGACATGTGATGCATTTGGCAGGTGTAAGATTCAGAGGATGTAGAATTTTGAACCCTTCTTCCCCTGTCCGCCAACAATACAGGTCTGCTGATCCTTCCTTGGCAAATATTTATCTTGTCTGGCATTTTATCACTGGTCAAAACAATAAAAAGTTCTCAAAGACCCAGAGAGTTTTCGGTAATACTCATGGCCTTTTTGCTACTGTGTCTTTGCACCTCACGCAGATGAACTCAAAGTATTAAATTTAATCACTTCTAGAAAGTAATGAATTATTGGTCTTCTCTGTCACTTTGAACCAGCAGTAGATCAGAATATAGCTCAAAATCTCTTTCTTCTATGGGTTACAGAGATTTAGCTACTAAATATTTCTCTATTAGACAGATTGCTTGCTCCTCCTGTTACATGTCATGTTTCCTCACTTAACTGAAGTCTAATTTACAGACCTCTGTTCTCCTACAAATAGTTGAGACTAGCCTTATGATATTGGAGGCTTAAGCCATTAGAAATGATCACCACATCATCACAGGATAATAGAAGAGAAAGAAAGCAAAACCAGCTTTGCTAAGCCGCACATGCACAGAAACCATGACGCAGTAATGAGCTGTAAATAATTTGACCTCACTTTCCCCGAGGCTCATTTTCTACTGTGGAGAAATAGTTGTCCATCTATTTAGAATTCATTGAAATATTAGGGCCAAAACACTCCACAGCCAAGACAGGGATGCTAATCCTATCCAACTCTTATAGATCACGCACAGTTAGCAATCGTTTCTTTGGCCTTTACAAACAGGTCTGGCTAGAAAATGAAGAAAAATTATTTGAATGAAAAATGAAGAAAATTAGTTTCTGGCAAACACTTTATACTCATGAGAGCTCGTTTATTTTGATAAAATTAAATTTTAAAGACCACCTCTTTCCAAAAATGAATTGATTCCTATGGAGGCAACAGACCTAGACGGATGTCCTTGAAAGGACAAGACATACGGATAGGGGTAAAGATACCATCTGTACACTACATGAGACACTGTAAACATCATCCTGTTTAATTATATATTTTACTGCAGATACTAAAAATAAAGATATTAAGCAGAATATTAAGCCTACTGAAACAGAACAACAATTCGATTTTATCCAATCATATCTTTTACATATTTCATTTTCTCCAGAAATGCTCATACAAACCACACTCCCCAAAAAGCTAAAAAAAAAAATTAAAAAAAACTTTATCAGAGACTATACATCCTACCTGTTTAAAATTCTGACTAAATTAATTTCATTGATCTTGTACAATGATATCTGGTGAGGTGAGACTTCTACTTGTGCCTTTCCACAGTGTTTAGACAGCAGGCACATGAACATAGAAGGAACAGTGAGCAGTGAATTACAAGAGACCATACTGCTGGTAAGAAAGCTAGTTAGAACTGATCCGTCTTCCTCCCTTCCACATACTTCACAGAAGCTTGGTGACTTGAAGCCCAGGTAATTCAGCATCAAGCTCACAGGAAGACTCTACTGAGATTCATGAACTTGGTGTGTCCCACCCATTCCTTTTGAAGAGTTCAGTCTGCAATGTAAAGACACTTTTTACAGAGCAACCTCAACAGCCTCTGCTCCCCAAGCTGTGACAACTGCTCATTTCTGTTCAAACACTGCTATGACCAGTTCATTCAGCTGCTAGAATACTCAACGTAGAACAGATACCTAGACCTTGGAGCAGCAAGAAGGTTCTCACCACTCTGGTCGCGCAGTATAAGGGGTGACCATTACAATATTTTTTCTTTCCTCCCCTCTGACCCAATGACCCATGAATTTAGAGAAGCCATTTAAGTGGCCCTAGTCCAGTACTACCTGTAACATCTGTTAAGGCTTGAATCCTGGATGTTTCACCTCACCAACTACCAGGATATTGTAACAAAAGGAGATGCAAATATCTCCTCTTTTGTGTTTAAGAAAACCAACCAACCAACCCACCCCTCAAATCATTGGCAGCAATAACAGAAGAGTTCATTGTCAGGGGAGCATTCCACACTGAGAATCCCAAGTGGAGAAAAGTATATCCAGTAACGCAAAACCACATCCCTAGAGAACAGCCATGTACAGAAGTTTCCCGCCTGTTGATTTTAACATTCCAAGGGCTGAAGTGTGGGAGACATTAATCTACAGGGACATTCACAGTCCTGGTTTTCCTTTATCTGACCTAGTCTACTTTTGACTTTTTTTTTTTATTATCATTATTTTTAATGCTAGGATAGAGTGTTAGTAATACTGTACTGGGAGGCAAAAGGAAAAACTGTGGGACATATTACAAACTTCTCTCCAATGACTTCCTGCATTACAGTCTTGTTGCCCTATAGCCTGGAAAGGTACTATAAATGTATTTGAGCAGTCATCTGTGTTGCGGAACATGGATAGAGAAAATAAAAAATACTTTGAAATAAGTTAAAAAAAAAAAGACACCTATCTACTAAATTTTGTTTCCCCCTGAGATTTACATGATTCATGCGGTCAGCAGCATATTATCAAACTGCACAAGGATAAGAAAGCTAGTAGTATCAACAAGATAGCCTGTGCATATTTCTTGAACAGTGATGAAGTGTATTCATGAATAAAAACCTTGCTTCATTGGACTAAGTTCTTAGAAAGTAGGTCAAAATTTATTCACATTGACACACAGCAGCAATTTTCTAAGGCTGGAAATGTCAATGCCTATCTTGATTTCTAAATCTCCAGGCAAACTTCTATGCATAAACAGGTATCAAGGACAATGCATGAACTGCAGAGCTCTCACGAATCAAGTGGCAGTAGTGATATAGTCCAGAAGAAGAATGAAAAGGTTAAGCTTATACATTTCAATTATGTGTATCTGCCATTTTGACTTGTGCATAAGTGACAATAGAATACTTATATTGTCAGAATATAAAGTAATAACTGATGTATTAATTAATTTTGGCTTTCACTGCTTAAGGGGAAGGACATTATTATAATCTGTTTATACTTAGAAACATATATGTTTGTAAGTATGAACATACAAACAGGAAGTGAAAAGGGAAATTGGGTCATTGTACTCCTGCTTACAGACAAATGACCTTGTCTCATCTCCCAGATTCTTCCCTATTATTTTTCCATACCCCCTACGCCACTGTTTTCAATGTTTTTTTCCTTTGCTGTTGCTTCACTCTTCTAATACCTGTCCTTGTTCATACAATAGAATATCAGGTTCTGAGAGTGTTTAAGTTGTTGTCACTTCATGTCTTAATTTTGAGTGCTTCCTAATAAAACTGTTTTTCTTTCTAGAAAATATGTCAAATAGGGGGTAAGCAAAGAATCCATTTGGACACCCTCCCAAAGAGAGGAGTACGTAGGATTCCTCAGTATAAGCTTCCAGTACAAACATAATCGGTCTAAGCAGAGGGTGCCCAACTTCACCTTACTATTCACCTGGAAAAAGAGATATGGGGTGGTGCAAGGAGAAACAACTGCAAGATGTTTAAGTCATTTACTGGCTGGCATAAAGTACATGTGTCCATTGCATTATTTCAGGGAAAGCTTAGGAAGGCTGAGAAGTGTGCAAGTTGAAAAAATTTTAAAAAAATCTATTACCTCAGGCAGTATTCAATAATTAAGGACATTTCAATCAAGTAAAGAAAGTGGAAGCTACAGATTTTTTTTTCTTTCAGGAGCAAGAAAATCCACACATTCTTCTGTAGAACTCTAATTCCAGTTTAGGCTGCTTTCATAAACTGAGAATTTTCATACAAAGTGGAATTCTAATTGCTTTAGTATTTCCTGTGCTTAAATATATTCCAGTACATTTAAACAGTAATTCCATAAAGAACAGCTGACTTTATTGGACATACTTGAAAGATAATACAATTGCTATAATTATTTTTCCCACCATTTTGATGAAAGACAATTTAGTATTGAATTCTCTCTAAAAGAACTTCCTGGTTTTAATAGTGCATGCTTTAATAATTTTAAAACAAGTACTTGTGAAGTCCATTTATCTGAGAATTCAATAAAATATGAGGGACTATATCAGCATGATTTATGTTCATTGCATTAATTGTAAATTGCATTCTGGCCATTTCTACAATGCAAGATTCATATTTATATTCAATAGCAAGCATATTCTGTAAAGCTACATGGATCTGCCTACCCATTACAGACAATGCCTTAGCATAGAAGAAATAACTTTTTTAAAAAAGTCACTCTGCTTCTGTCTCTGACATTCCAGGTGTAAAAGTAATAATAAAACACCAAACAAAAATTTTAAAAAGCCATGGGAATAGACAAAAGCACTGTATTTTGCCTTTGCAAAATACAAATAATGTGGTGCATTTTATATTGATTTTATTACAACATGAAGCTGTGTCCTTAGAACACACCATATCTTCTTCAAAGTGTTTAAAGAAATGAGCAAAGTGAAAGAAATACCACACATATAGTATCATGGTGATCATAAACTCTCATGGTTCATATAGAATAATGTTGGACAAGCAAGACATTATACATAATATCAGCTTGATTCTTCCTCCTGATCTAGGCACCACCACTTTTAAAGCCTTAAAAGTTCCCTTTGGTTACAAACAACATTGGACAGTTTCACAGGCAACAAATCACCCTTCATTTACAGGCTTGGGTGAGAACCTAGTGAAGGACACAGTGGGTAATGTAATCCTAAATTCAATGCCAGAACCAACAGCCTCAGTTTAAAAAAAAAAAAAAAAAAAAACAAACCAAAAAACCAAGAAACAAAAACCAAACAACCATCAACACATATACATGCAGCAAACCAGAAAGAACCCCCAAAGCCATTTAAGCATATATGAGCCTTGCTACTTATAACTGCACAGGTCTACTGTCTTTCACATAATGGTTTTATTTGGTAACTTCACTTGTCAATCTAACAGAGACTTATTTTATGCTGTGCTTCTGCTAAATTAGACTTGGATAAATGTATTCCACTCTTGTTATACTTAAAGCTGTAAACAAAGCCAGTTGAAAGAAAAATTAAATTTCTCCAGGAGTTAGTTCTTCAGCAGCTGAATGGCCTATAGCTGAAATGATAGCTGTGAATTTACGTTCCTACATCGTTGGACATAATACCAGTTTCTTTAAATTGATGAAACACACTGTAACCAATTTTCAGCTCCTATCAGTCATATCTGGAGCCACACTAGTATGCTGCTGGGCACCGGAGTGTAGCAAATACCTTGAGATAGTCAGAGAGTAAAAGTATTTACTGAACTTATATGAACAATTGGTCAAGCCATCAGTAACTTTTCAATGAGACTAGGGCTTCAGGGTTTTTTTAAAAAATAATTTTGAAAAGTTTTGAAAAAACATTTTTGCTAACATTTAACACTATACAGTTTTAGTTGCTGTGTAATAAAAAATAAATGCTAAATTCTGTTTTAATATGCCTGCCAATTCTTTAGCATAAGAGGTAAGTTAAATGTTTGTGGATTTTTTTAGTGTTTTGTGTTGCTTTTTTCCCCCCACTAGGCAAGCCACCTGAGGTCTGATTTATTCAAATACACTTCTGTCTACTGTGACTATCAAAATCTTAAAGTACAATTCCAAAACATACGCAATTTCTGCATAGATTTTTTTTTTCTTCCTCTTTTTTTCTTTATACAGTTAAAGATTATAGAAGCTGAAAACTACATTGAGGGAAACAAAAATAACTGACTTTGTTATTCACTCAATATATTGCTGAGAAAAATGGCCTAAAAGAATTACCTACCAGATTACATTCTGTAAGTGCACACAGTTCTGATCAGGTCTATATCCTTATTGTGCTAACAGATGTACAAACACAGGTTTATACCCTGAATAGACTATAATCTGTTGTAACAGCAATACAGAGCAAGTGGTCATAAACAAGCACAGGGAATGCAGAAGTAAGGCCAGGCAAGTGAGCAAGTACAAGGAAGGACAAGCAAGAACTACATATGCTTGCATAGATGATACGAAGTCATTTTTCTTATTGTCCATTATGATTAAAAGATACTGGCAACTGCCTCATGGAAGTAGCAGTTATCATCTTAAGTTTCACTTAAGATTGTCACAGACATAAGTAGGGAGGAGAGAGAAGAGAAATGGAAAAGATGTACAGAAGTTGTGATGATGTGTCCACATGTGAAATTACACCATGGAAAAAACAAAGCCTAGAACAGGGCGGGGCAGAGGGGTGTGACATAACCACAAGAAAATGCTATGAAAAGTGGTGTCAGCAGTACTGTATATCTGATGAGATGTGTCAGTGGGAAATCAGGCCAGAAAACTCTGGAGGCAGAGGCTGCAGAAATGAGGCAAAAGGACTCAATTAAAAACTTAGATGCTAAGCAGAGAAGCGAAGGGAGCGCTCCCAGGAACCAGAAAATGAGCAGGAGCTCAAGCATCAAGCCCAAAATTTTACTATTTTGTCAGGCTGTGGAGAAACCCCTATTTCAGCAAAACTTCAGTTGCACTGACAAACTGTGTTGCTCATCAAGAACAAACCCTTTTAGGCTTAGTATTGGAACTCCCTGAACATTTATGGGGATAGCATAAGCCAGTGGTTGGCGAATATCTTGATTCTAAATAACGCATGTGCCTCCCTTATAAGGGATGGCCATTAGTCAGAGCTATGTTTGTCACATGTGATATTAAAAAAAAAAAGTAATTTAAAAATAAGTGTGAGCTATGAGAAAAAAAAGCATAACAACATACTAAACCCATCATTAAAGATCACACTTATCATTAAAGATCAGCAATACATACTTAGCACCTCCAGCAGTGACTTTGCCCAGTAGTGGTACATCTTGAGGAGCTCTTAAAGCTCTGTCTTTGCAAAAAGGGAATAAAAAAAAAAAAAAAAAAAGATATTCCAGCTACCCAAAGCAATTGCTTTTAATGATCTGCCCCACTTCAGCATGAGAGAGCAGACTTTGCAAGCTTCTAAGACTTCTGTAATGGGGAACAGAAATATCACAGGTTAACAGAAGTAATTTCCACTCAGCTCCAACTCCACACTCAAACCTGTGAGATTGATAATCAAGTATATTCAAGTGTGGACTATAAGATTAGTACATACTCTTGATTTTGAAAAGGTTCTTCCCTTTATTTACAGATACCTTGAAACAGCAGTTTTGATTAACATCACATAATTTGACAAGCAAAAGACTGTAAGTTATTTGTCAGGGTTGATATAAAGTTTTCAACAGTTATAACATTTCAACATTTATAAACCTTAGCTTGTTACAAGCTTTGCATGAAGTCTGAACACTTAAGCATCACTTTGCAGACCATACAGCTAATCCTGCCCTTCTTCTCACTTTCTCCATACAGACACAAGCTTTGTCAGCACTGGCAGCCATGCCTATCTGTGCATGCTGTGAATGACAGCTAGCAAAGGAGGAAAAAAAAAGTTTATTGTCTAGAAAATTAGGCCTTTTGTTTGATGGATTAGTATTTTCATTTACAGCCGATTATTTGATAGTTCACACACATCATCTGTAGAAGGGGGTTAATTAGACTAGCTTTGTGCCTAAACTGAACACACAAAATCTCTGCATACATCTCTAAATAGACACCAACTTAACATTTTCTACAAAATTCTTACCTTGATATCTATTGCTCCTTCTTGATTTATTTTTGGTGTAAGTAATAAGCATAAGTAATATGCTGCACATGCAACTGGCAAGTTAACTCCTATAGTTTATAATATATTCCTCTAATAATAATTGTCTAAGTCATAATTGCCAGCACCAAAACATATAGTAATGATGCCTTGTTACCTAGTCGCTGTGCTGAAGGATCTTTTCTGCTCTCCTGGTGACAGTGAAATCCCTGTCCAATACAGTTAAAACACTGTCTTTTAATAAAGACTAGTTCATGCTTTTAATTTTCCTGCTTAATATAGTACAAACATCGATAATGTACACCTATAGCAAACACACAAGTAACTCAAAGTACATTAAAGACGCAGATGTGGATAATTATTCTTTAACAGGTTCATTGATTGCAGTAGATAGATTCAACTAATTACCAAAAGAAGGAGGCCCATGGCGGAATAGAAAATAAAATATGTGCATCAAAATTCTTCTGCTTTCTATGTGGCTGCATAAAAGTTTAATAGTATAAATTGCTTCAACCCACATGCATTGATGTGTCCCAGCTTACTTAAGAAAAAAGTGTTTCTATCCAACACTTACCTTTGGCAGTCATTTCTAAAATGAAATGGAAACCTTCTTCATTAATCTTGCAACAGGTGCCAAAGATTGAAACCCAGCTACTATGGATTTCAGCCCCTGTGAAAATACTGTAAAAGCCTAGAAGAAAGATTCTTTCTTGTTCTTCAGGGAGTGCTGGCCTACTTAACAAATGTTTTGTGGAGACTTTTTTTTTTCCCCCCCTAAACCAAGGGGCCCATACTGTTTTCCTTCAAGCAAAACATGGATAATTTGAAGTAGGTTACTTGCAATAATACAACTCTCATTTATTCAGTTATGAGTAAGACTAATATTTGGACACAGGCAGGCAAAAAAAGAAGGGAGCTATATGCCCACAATTCATAACGTTGAAACTAGAGACACTACATGGTGAACATGGCTTCTATAGAGAGGGAATAAGAGCTAAGAAATAAAGAATAAAGCTTGGAAGACAGTGTAAATATGGCTTAAGTGGAGAATCTTAAGGTCTATATTTTTCTCTCCTTGGTGGACAGATACCTAGGCCCCTTTCAGAATAGCTGGCAGCATCTTGATTTTTCCTCCCTGTGAACAAGGAACTGTCAGATACCAATGCCAACAACCAGCAGGCAGATATACAGGGGAGGACTGCAAGAATAGCATAGCTTCCAGTAGCTTTCACACAGTCTAAAGGTTACCCAGAAAAAAGGGCATGTTTTTGTGGTGAGAAACCTTTGACAGTTTTAATTTCCTTTATCTGTCTTATATTTTTTTCAATGTATCCACATTTTGGCCATCCACAATACCCTATAGCAACAAGTTGTAACAGTTTCACTTTGAATAATCTGAAAAAGTAAGCACTTTTGTTTTTTCCTAATTTACCAATTTCCTAAATTACCAACAAATCACCATTCAGCACCTATATATCAGTACTACAAAATTTAATTCTAACACTATTACGTTTTCATTAGGACTCATTATTTTATTATTCCTCTCTTTTTGCAGTCCTCTCTGTTCAATTCCTCCCTCAGCCATCTTTCACTTCCAGCCTACTCCACAGAAGAGATATTTTCCAAGTATTTTTCCCATTCTACACCCTCCTTACACACAAGCACATAATCCATCTAAATCTATAATTTCACTTACCAAGTAGTAAATCTCCAGAACATACAGATTTATTGCAAGAAATCCTTTAAGATGACAACTGGCTCAGCCCTTGGCCCAACATACACAAGGCAGCTGTGAAAAGAAGCTAATGAACCTCTCTTAAGCGGGCATACACCTTTTTATACTGATCATATACAAGGCGCTAAGCCTAAAGTCATAGTCCTCCCAGGTGTTTTATATCACATCGTGCTTCGTCAGGCTGTTGTAATTCCTCCCACCATGTTGTCCTGGAATGCCTCACACAGAAGTGGCTGAATTGCTCACAGATACTCTCTATTAACTTCAAGAGGCACAGAATTAAAGTTGAAGGACCTATTGCCTTTGCCTTTTTATTCCCTCCTAATGCTGAGTTCTATTGAACTACACATCCTGAAAAGGCATATTATATCCTTGGGCAACTTGAACTCTGTGTTAGTGAAAGCTGGTTTTAGGATTCTGTCTGGGAATTTTTGCCATGCATGTTAAAGAATTTCCACAGAGTGAGTTTTTGGGCTGTTTTTGGAGGGAAAGGGGAGGGCTTTAGCCCAACTGACAGTCCGCTTGAGGCAACTGAAACCACTGTGAAGGCTACCTCAAATACCCAATTATTTTTTTCAGGGTCCATGGAGGGACTATCTTTTCAAGGTATCACTACCATGATTTCTCTGGTGATCTATTAATTTAAGGTAAAATGAAACCAAACCTACACCCAAAATATTTAAAACACATCAGGCATATTCCTGGGTTGTCTTCCTATCTAGTGTTTTCATTACAGGATGGCAACAATCTTAATACAATCCAGAATTTCAAATGTAGAAAAACAACACCAAATATTGCAGACAGAGAGAAGGAAAAAATCTAATGATGTGATTTCATGATGGAATCATATAAACAGTAATACTGAAGGCAACACTGGCTTCAAGTCACTAAGCTGCTGTGCAGCTCCGTAACCCAGTAAAGTTTTTGCCATTGCTAATAATAGATCACAAGCTTTGTACTAACACTGTAAGGCCTCAAGACATAGACTTGTTGGCTTTTGGCTAGACTTGTTTTAGGCTTGCCTAGAGCATTATTTTAGCATAATAAGCTGTAACAACAACTGTCTAATTATCAGGTAACTCCTACCTGACCTGATTTGGCTTAGCTTTGTACAATGGTGTGGTGTAAACCCCACTGTTATTAGAATTTTGATATATTTTTATAACTAATGGAAAATAGTAGTGAGGTGTTATTCTGCATATAGCAAGCTATCTATGAATCTAGCATAAAAATGCAGCATAGAAGACTGCAGGCACAAAATGATAGCAGAGGCCTTCAAAGTACAGACAGAAGACCCAGGACTGTAGAATAATCTCCAGTAGTCAATTACTGGTCACTAAAGGATGCAACCTTGGGAGTTGGATCATAAGAGAAAAAAGAACAAGCATCCAACATTTGTAAAACATACCATCTAGGATGTAATGTGGGACTCTAAACCAGTGAAAAAAGAGCAAGGTATACAGCACGTTACAACAAGATGTTAAATCAGCCTCAAAGGAACCCTAGACTGAGAGGGAAATAAAGCATTTCTAACATACTCATCCTAGTAGAGGATTTAAGATGCTGATGACTCATCGCAACTCACTCTTAACTCCACTCCTGCTTGGGCATAACTGAAGCTGTCAAGGCCCCAGAGAGAAACTGGAAGGTAAGTATAACATCAGAGCAAAGACATTAGGAAGCGTATGTAACAATTTAAAATTTATTATTATTGAGACTTTCTCTGTAATATCGTTCTTCTACTTTATTTGCATGTAACAGGGCTCAAATAATAATAATTATTTGATTAGACTGTTAAGATTTCAGTTAGACTAACAATAATCTCCTTGCTTTGCACATCAGGTGTGGTTTTTTTGGTCCACATAAACTGCAAAGACTGCAATACAAAACTCTTACAACAAACTGGTAGATAACATTGATTTAGATGCAACAACTGTTAGTAACTATAACAGTATCTCACATGCTTCCAAAAGCAGGATAAATCTATTTCCTCTTTCCCCTCTACCTTTTAAACAATTCTAGGTGTCTTACAAGTATATTAAACAAATGAGAACAGCCCCCCCCTCCTGCCCCCAACCATTAAATACTTAATTAGTCTGTACAAAGCTCTCTGCTATGAATTTTATGAGAGCCCTAGTCTCTGGCATGCACTTGCCTTGAAGCTGAGCCATAGGCTAAACCAGTTTCATTTTAGCCAAACATCTCAGATTGAACCAAGTATCTGTAAGGTCAGAACACTCAGTGCTTCGATCCTAATGAAAAGCAATGAAATTAAAACCATTTTGTTACACACAAGGGATACATTCAAGTGTCAGGATAGTTGTCAGCTACCATGAATCCATACTATGACTAAGCTAGGCAATATTCTTATTTTAATGGCATTATACAGATGTTCTGAGAAGCACAGCCCATATCTAACAATCATTTAAAATTAGACACAAAGTATTTCCTTATTTTTCTAGCTTTGTTTACACAGATTTTGCTACTGTTATTCTGAACCTAGTCACATCTTGAATAACTGCAGTTAAACAGATTTATGAGAACAATGCAAAATATAACTCACTTCTTCTCATTGGGTACCCACTGTAGGGATAAACTGAAGCCATCTGTTTGTTACTATTCCTGCCATCATGAGACCACATACATACTCTATTGTTTCCTATGTATAAAAGCACAAAATTATCAGACACACTGCAGCAACGGTTTCAGCTTAGTAGAAAATCAGGCAAGCAGGCACAGAAATGCTCTATCAGAACAGGGCATGTCTGAAATCAGCAGTGGAGCAACACGAGCACAGTTGTGTAGTCTATGCCCTACCTGGCACGTGCAATGAAAGGCCCCTCATTTTTCATCAGTGTCTTAATCTTCACAAGTATAATTACAGCATTCCCCAGTAATGGTAAATACAAATTATACTCTGTTCTGCAAGACAAAGATAAGCTGGGTTTTATGTTTCAACAAAAATGAATGTATGATTGGAATAAAAAGATATTTATCCGAGCTTAAATATTAGCACTATATAACAACTTTTTAAATACCTGCACAGAAATTGAATGTTCTTCAGCTCAGCATCCTAACAAGCATCCTCTATAACTACAGTGGAGACAGAAAAAAAAAGCTTTTTCTCTTTGTTACCATACTCTTTCAGGGCTATGAAAGATCAGCCATAAATCATTTATACTGTTTTGTTTTCCCTATAGTGTATCCTTTGGATACAGAAAATTATTTAAATGACACCTGTCCGATATAATTTCCCATTACACAGCCAATAGCTTGATGAAGTCTTCACTGTGATTTGAAAGACAAATAATAAATTGCAATCTATTTATAGCTAAATTATTTGAATAGCTCACCTCATATTTTCTTGGTTAATTACTGACTTCTATACTGCTGTGTAATTGAAACGATAAAGAAAAAAAATATCCAGAGTGTCTGAAATCGCCACATTAGAAATCAGAAGCCTTTTGTGCTCAAGACAGAGCAGCCTGTTGCTTCACAGTTTTTTGGAAACATCAGGAGTTCACTACTGCAGACCCATCTAGTAAGTGAGAAACTTCTGAATTTGAAACTCAGGAGCGTCATGCTTCCTTCCAGAATTATTTAAATGGAGATTTGCCACAGTTTACAGTTTATAAACTAAATCCCAAGAAGTCCTACCTAATCCTCATTTTTTTTCTCCAATAGCTAGCAAAACAAGTTTCGGTCTTGGTAATGTGGTTGCAATCTATTTGTATGTATTGTTTATCACAACAAATAGCACTTATAACAATGCACAGAGCAAGAAAAATACATTTTGCACTAGTTTTATATGTTTATTCTTCCTGAGACAGGAAGCCATTTACTCTGCCTTGCAGAACATTTAATCCTTTTTACCATTCAGATCCAACAGGATTTAAGGACATACAACATCTCATGGGGCAGGACCTGAGAGCATTCCAAGAAAAACCCTATCTTAACCAGCTTTAGAGCCCCAGCAGGGCACTACTTCTGGAATGATTTTATCTGCTTTTTTAGAACTGACAATTACTTATTTTCACATACTCATTTCTAAAAACTGGCAAAGAAAACTGACAAGTGTATGACATACTCTATAAAAATTAGGAGAGGGATACGATTGCTTCCTCTTATTTTCTAATAGTGTAATAAAGTAGGATTTCCTTGTAGAGAGGACATAATTTCTTCACATTCAGCAGTTCAAACTGTCAGAGCTATATATACCTTACTTGGCCTTGTTATACTTATTCCTTCTTTCTCTGCACAGTTTTAGACAATAATCTATTTAAATTTGATACTTAGTTTTGTATTCAGTTTTCTAAACCATAGCACTGAGTACATTTAATTTGTCTTTATTTTCATTCTACTAAGAAAACAGGTGTTTAGTAGGCACAGGCTGTCTCACAAAGAGGGAAAAGGAGGACAGTCAAATTAGTTTTAGCTCCCTTGTTGAACTGATCAACAGAAAAGAAAGAACTAAGCTAAAACATGGAGAAAAATCAAAGTAAAAATCCTCATGTAACCTCAGTAAATCAGCAGGTGCTTAATTGATTAAAAAGAATTAGAAGGTGACAGACAACAGGTTTATACAAGACTTTCCCAGGACAGCACAGGATTTTGAAGAACACCTTGATCAAATCTCTTGTGTCGGGAAGGCCAGCGTTAAAAGGGAGAGTGTTAAAGTCTGAGCAGATGCAAAGGAATACCCAATCCCTACTCTTTCAAAATGTAGTTTGTTGTAGCAGGCAAATGCTGTTGCATCTCCATCCTGTAAAGATTATCACATCACAGCCTGACTAGCCTGAGGTCTGGACCTTGTGCTGTGATTTGCTACTGGGGAGGCAGCTGCAAGAGGTGAGCATGAGGAAGGAGGGCAGAAGAGATTTGTTTGCCCCCATGCCACAGGCTTGTGCTCTGTTTGTCTTAGAAAACCATGCTGTGCTTGCACTAATCTATAAAAGGTTAGGAATGGAAATCTAGAAATGACACTATTCAAGGCATTCATTCATCAACTGCTAAACAGTTCATGTGAAAGGGACTCTACACACTGTTCATGTTACACTGTATTTAAATTCTTTCAGATTTTGAAATAGAAATCTGCTTCTTTTGACTAAAATCTGTTTGGCTAAGAAGGCTTTTCATTCTCACCTTCCTGCTTTATTTGCTCATCACATTAAAATTACTATTTTTTACATAGAAAGCCAAAAACAAAGCATAAAAGATATTTACATAATACTTTACATAACAAGCTCCTTTTGAGAAATGAGAATATTAAAATTTCAAAAGTACAGTCACAGCAAGTGGTAGGCGAGCAACGAAGATAAATCAAATCCTATTTCTTGCCATGCTGTGAAAAGACGGCTGGCTTTTAATCATCATGATGTGCCATATGTAAATTCCATCAAAGAAGAAGTTTGGTAAATGTTATATTTCATAACCACAGGGAAGGAAGCTATTTATAAACATCAATTAAATGATATAATATAGTCTAAAGCCATTAATAATAAAACTATTAATCTAGGTAGACATTACTCTCATATAGAATATTTTTTTAAATATACTTTTTCAAATACATATTTAACTAAGAAAATATTTTTTTTTCTACTCAAGGTCATTCTAACCTGTCTCATAGTTTCTGTGATATAAGTAAGTAAATTGTTCCAGAAAAAAAAAAATGCGCAAAACACTCATAAACCTAGAATAACTTTCTCAAAAAAATTGAGAATATTTCAGTAAGCACTATATTTTATATGTGGTCAGATACCTATACGTATATATGAAGCTTAAATGCTAATACATGTTGTGCCTTGCCAGTCTCAGGAAACATTTGGAGATGCAAATGTCTTCAAGAGGAGAGAGTAGTAAGGCCTAACACCATAAGAAATCTATTTGCAAGTCTCCAATGGAGTAAAGAACCAATCACAATAATAATACTATTAGACTAAAACTGTACATCACTCGCATTAGGAGAAAGCAAACTAATTTGAAAACACTAAAAATCCTTGTTTCACAAAATGCCTAGGAAGGCTGTAATCATCTATGTCACAATAAGTAAAGCTTTGGCATGGAATAGTCTATCTGCCCAGTCTCAAAGAGTATGGTAAGCTGAGACTAGATCTTTAAGCCCTAAATACTGGACTAACACTTAAAAATACCCTTCTTTCACAGAAAAGATGCTAAATTCAACAGGTTTCAAACATACATTCTACAGCAAAGCATGAGGGATGGCTAATGACAGCTGGGAGAAGCTATCCTGTAGTAATTGAACTGACAGGCTACCCACTGGATGCCCCAGGGAACACACGAGGATACAATACTTTTCTATGTAATGAAGGCGTGAAGGAATTTATTTCTTCTCAGCAGACATCAGGCTTCAGAAACAAAATTTTTAAAAGCCCCCAGCAAAGCATACCCTTAAAAAGGCTCCAAAAAACCCACCACCAGCAAACTTTCAAGATATTCTGTACTTCATTTATATTTTGTTTCTGTCTATAAAAAAATCAAATCTAATTCACAGTCTCACCAGAAAATTTATAGAACTGTGTTTATTTTCCGTGACACAGGAACAAACGTTTTCAGCTACACATTTAAAACCAAAGGTTTTATTCTAATGAGTTTTGTGAAGGGCAAAAAAAAATCTCCATATTTTCAGCACACTCAGCAATGTCTGTGTGCATAAACTGAGACCTGTCATATCTGCCTTGTGATTAGGAGAAATTTAATGCTTCACCTCTTCGGAATGTTTGTTGTTTTGTTATAACTGGTGTGTAGATTGAATGGCAGGTGACATTTCATAAGATTTAAATAAGGTAAGAAATTAATCAAATTAATATATTCCTTTTCTAATGTATAATGAGTCATTTGCATATGAACCACAAGAGTCTGTAAATACAAAATGAACTCCAAATAACAGAGGACATCATGAACTGCATTTCTTACATTTTATAACATATGTGTGTGTATATATATACATACATCAGAGAGACAGCTTTTAAAACCCTGAAACCCTGGCTAATTTATACAACAGTTTGGATTGAGGAAGTGATAATGCTTTCCCCCTCTGTGGATCACAGCATGTAAGATACCACATTGCAACATTCTGTAGGGGACCTACAGAGCTACTTATACATCAGCTGTAAAGGCAGCCTCTGATCTGTCCTTCTAGAAAAGGGAAATTCACTTACAATGCCTGATATATTCCAAGGGTAAGCTCTGGGTCTGATTCTCTAAAAGGAGTTAGGCAGATCCTTATTCATACATGGAATGCCATGGAGAACAATGAAAACCTGGCAGAGGGGACAGAATCTTACTCCTTGGCCTCTCTGAAGAACTACATCCTTACTGAAACGTAAGACAACCATGACATAGAGCTCCATATAGAAAAGAGAGCGATGTCAAATTAACAGATCTACCAGGACTGATAAGAATAAAGAATAAAACACTGCCTAGGCTGCATTAAAAATACCACAGGAAAGCAGCACTTACAAATTAAACAGTAGGAGTTTCAAGGATATAGGCTAATTCCTATTTAAGGATTTGCCAGTGTATACAATACAGTGAAAATAAGCTGATTTGGTTAGTCAATAATTGGAAAATCTATTTGCCTACAACTGATTTACAGTGTAACAGGATTCAGCTACTGTAATTTGTAACTGGTGCTCCTGTCTACAAAAGAAAGGACTGTCTTATTTATGAACTGAAGAGAGCTAGAATCTATTAAAGATACAACATGAAGGTGGAAAATAAGAAGTCTAACATATGGTATGAATTCACATATATACAGCAATTTTAGCCAGCTGGAGCTGAACTATAGTGCTAACTGCACAGGTTTGGCTTTGCACAGGGGATTCAAGAATTATTGGTATTTTAGTTCACATAGGTGAATAACTTATAAAAAGTCAAAATTCTATCCTCAGAGAGAAAAAGTTGAGTGAAAAGTATAAAATACTACAGAAAGGTATAAAAATAAATTAAAAAAAAAAAAAAAAAAAAGGCAAACTTTAGGCACAGGAATAGTAGGCAGTGCCTACAACTGCATGCTACCTGTAGGAAACATGGACTTTCAACATCATTTTTAGATCTGAAAACAATTTGCTATTTTCTTTACTTCCTCTGGTAGTAATTGCATGAACCACTCCTTGTGCATACCCTGTATGCTGACAGGCTGCTTAAAAGTAAGACCTGAGTCTATATTACAATTAGCCCCACTAATCCTCTTAAAAGAGGAGCAACCCTCACTTCCCTTACTTACAACCCTCACTTCTTCCCTGGTGGTAGAAGAGGACTTTTGCCTGTAGCTCCTGTATCTCAGTATGCCAGGGACACCATTGGTTTAGTAGTATGAAGACTCACCAGACTTACAGCATGAATACATTCTCCTCAAGGATATATATTTGATATCCTGTGTCAAACAAGGCAGAGGACTGGCAAACACTGAGTAACCCCCTACTCCTTTCTATAATCTACCTGATCATACTGCACCATTAAATAGACACGTAGGCCAGTGCAGGAGCAATTGACTTTGCATCCCCTATGCCAGCCTGCCATTCTTTTAGAATTGGTCAGAATTTAGCTAGTTACACTAAGGAAGGCACTTGGAAGTTGAATTGCATGCTTGCTTCTCAGTGTAATCATTAGTGCAAAGAGTAACAGATCCTCTCTCACGAATGGTTACAGGAATGGGACCAAAATCAGTCTTCCACAAATAACTGCTTTTTAAGGGTACTTTATAGGTGTAAGTATAGCATAAATGTATGTATACACACACGTACAAGATGATTCAACAGTTAAAATAAACTTGAAAATAGTAACTGAGTGTAGTAGCATTGAGGAATTTGCTTAACCATTTGATCCAGACTGCCAGTTACTGCTTGGGTTCTTACAATAGTTTCTGCTTAGTGGGGAAGCTAAGGACAGAATCAGTATTTCTTTGATACAGAAATCGTTATTTACAAGGACCATATGAAAAACACTTTTATGAATACAATAGGAATCTTAGATTTGGTCTTGAGAAAGCATGAACCTATCAGGAAATATTAATTTGAAGAATTCTTTTAACCCACTTACAGTAATGTTACAAGTGTTTCTGTGACACTTTGCCAGGCTTCTTTACTAGATCTTTTCTACTTCTTTTGTAGAATTGATATGCCTCTGCAACGTCTGCCTCTATATTTTCATATAGTCTCATTATTACCTCCAAGTTGCATTTTCTGCACTGCCTAATATTTCAGCTATCTCTTCTACATTGAGGCTCAAGTTCATTTCAGGTTTCTTTTCAGTGCAGGACGACTGGCTCTATCTTCAAGGAGGTATGAGGAATGTTTATTCTTTGCCTGTGTCTTTACTACTTCCATCCTATTCCTGCAAGTACTTGCAATTTTGCATACTGATTGCTGTCACAGAGTTGTCCTTGAAGATTTCAAATTCCTCTTTCATTTTTAAGCATCACTATTCCACACACTTGCTTCTGAAAGCAAAAATATTTCCTATTAAGATTTTAATTCCTACAAGAGATATGCAGCAACTCAAGTGTATCTCTATTAATCCTAAGGAAAAAGACATTTGGTGGAAAGAAGTGAGTGTAAACAGTAAAGACAGGGGGAGAAAAATAGTTACATGTCAGCACAGCGGGGATAGAAGCTACAACTCTATTAAACTCTTAATAGAGGTATTTAAATTGAAATACCCCTTTGAGTGAAATTCTGCACTAGCGTATGTTACCTTAGACTTCCCCTGCCTCCTTTCTCTCACCCTACCAATGAACCCTGGGAAACATTTTAACCTCCTGCAGTGCAGTCAGCAATCCATCCCATGACTGATTGACCCATATCAGGACTGAAGCAGACCCTGTGGGTCAGTAGCATGCAGCAAGGGGAGCAATGAGGCACTGAATCTGCGCTTGATAGGCAGATGAGATAAAAGATTACAGGCAGGGTAAGGTGGATAACAGGCTCAGCTTCTCTCACCCCTTCTTGTGAAGATTCTCAAACCAAAATATTAAGAGTTTTTTCCCATTAATTAAATGGGAGCCTAGGGTATATATAACCCGTCAAGGTCTGAACAGCTCAACCCTCAACACTTTCTTCAACAGAAAAGCCTCACCAAGAGAATGAAGTAAACATCCTTATTAAGCAAACCCATGTTTCCTTCTTCCCCTCCTTCCCCACAGCAAAAGACATGCATACAGAGGGTGCTTTTAAGTAACACCTATCCTGGAGACTTCAAGACGTAGTTTAGACCAACAATGAAAAACAAAGATCCCTCAAGAACAAGTAATATTCATTTCCATTAGAGGACTTTTCACTACAGGAGTCACTTTGTTTTACTGAACAGACATGCTAAATCTACTATTACACAGTCACATCATTTTTCCAGAGAACAAAGTTGCTTCTTAAGATACATGCACCTATGTTTCTTTGATTGCTCACTTCCAGTTTGCTTTTATCATTAACAGCTGGTGCCAGCCTTAACACAGAAATACATGACTTAATGGACGAGAGCTGTATGTTATAAAAAAAGCAAGTTATTCAGTTATGAGAAAAAGGAGTTCTTGAATTTACATGCACACTTCAGAGCAGGACAGAGTATCCAGCTTCTTATACAGTGACTTTTTCAGTCGCCAATAAAACATAGATGGGCAAATGTCTGTGCACTTCTGTATGTGCACATAGGCACCTCATAACCAAAGAAAGAAATTGGCAGTAAAAACAGCAAAGTATAAAACTTCATTGTAAATCACAAAAGTTCTACTGCCAAAGCTAGGACTTGCAATGCATTAAATGCTCTGCATGTGGGTAATTGATTTCTTCAGTACTTCCAGAAAGGGAAGGGTGTTCCTTAGGTCACAGATGGAAAGCAACATCAACAACAAAGTCAGGAAACCAGAATGACAAGACAGCTGACCTCTGTTAAAGCTAAACAAATGTATTTACTAAAAAAACCACGTCATCAGCCAACTCTTGAAGTCTTGACTAATTTGAATAATGAAAAAATTATTCCAGTGAAACCTCTGATTGAAGCAAAGCTTGTTTATATGAAGGTAAGATGTTTCTATAATTGTATTCAGGATACATCATATTTTCTATTATTTTCAAGAAAAACAATTCATTAAGGGAGTCTAATGAACTTCCTTTTTTATCAGGCTTTATCTTATACGGTAAAAAAAATATAAATGCTTCACCATAGGCACTTAGCCACCAGGTACTCAATGACAAGTCCCAGTAAGTTAGGATCTCTAAGTTAATTTCTTCAGAATTACATATCTGCAAACAAGAATGACCTAAATCCTTTACAATTTTTCAGAAATTATAGCCGTTTCCATCTTAATATATGCTTATTTTGTAGTTGTCCACTATTTTAATAAATCATGAATTATAGGTAATAATCTCAACTGAGAAACTCTACAAGATACAGATAGCTTCCCAGGGAACACTGCAGTTTTGTAGATTCATAGCATGTAACCATCTCTCTCACTGTTTATTGAATAAAATACAATAAAGAAGCATCAAAAGAATCCTGTGCATACTTCATTTTCAGGGGAACAAATTAAGGAGCTGTATTTTTGTCTACTGATCAGTGACCTGAAGTTTGTAATACCTAACTTAATTTTAAATGAAAAGTTTAAAGCATCAGCAGAACTGAGCATACAGTAAGACGAGTGATGCATCCATTCTTTATGCAGATCACTTGAAAACAAGTTGCTTCGTTAGAATGGTTTGGCCATAGCTGGTGCCGCCACTCATTCTCTAGCTTCACTTAAACCGTGCCAATTAACGCTAAATGGGACTTTGGCCTTCTGTACTGTTTACGATATGCACTTTAGGCATAAGCGAGAGAATTCAAAAAATCTACTTCGTTTTTTTGTAGAAATATACAAGTGTATAAATTGGACAACAAATGGAGTTTATGATTTTATATTGAATTCAGAGGCCTCACAAAGGTACCAAAATTATAATTTAATTAAATATACTACTTAAACTATGATTTTTTTCTCTCAAAAGCTTTTAAATTAAAAGGATTATTAACATTTTAAGCAGCACCCTAAGGGACAACAGCTAGTTGTGTAATTTAAGTGTGTATGACTCATACGACACACAAACACAAATGTAAGTGTGCATGACCAAGCAAATTATCATATTGTCATATGTATATAGCTCTTTAAAAAGAACATTATTCTTCTGACAGACTTGCATACTCAGGTTTCCTACTGTTCCCAAAGGCTCACTCCCTCTTTTAAGACAGCTGCAGATTTGGCAAACCCTCCAGGTTTTGGCAGAGGTTCATTTTCTACACCAAGGAAACTAAGGAAGGAAAAAAAGAGAAGAAACAGGAATTTTGGGGTCTTTGAGGAAAAGCAGAGGTAGTCTATGCCATGGAGAGTTCAACACTCTTAGGAGACTGGGGTCTTGGAGACACTAGTTTATAAATCAGTTAGGCATAGGGGCAAGTGCTGCTGCAAAGGTGTTCTCCTAAGGCGACTGTGGATCTGGCACCATCCTTAGTTTCTAATGAGAAATTATGTGATGGCTGAGGACGGAAGTGCAAGGTATGGTGTGATGGGTGACCAGTAGGCTGGGTGGGAGATTACCAAGTAGACTGCATCTACGTGTATAAACCGACCACCACCAAATCAAATACAGGGGACAGAAGATGCCACCTAAAGAGCCCGTATTAGTAATGCTAATGGTTAACAGAACAGGCTGTTTTGCATCATTCTGCATTTCAAATAAAATCACATATTATAGTGAAAAGTCCTTTGACTTCTCCAACTTTGGTTATTTTTCATTGCTGAATCTTTCTACAGTTAAGTCTGAAAGTCATGGCACTTTGCCAAAGTGCATATTACATCTAAATCCATTTAGATGCATATTCTATCTAAATAGAGCACCTGAGGCGTTTTGGTGTAACCTTCTTTACACAGATTATTGCTATTCGGATTCTGTATGTGCCTGTGCAAACATGCTTAGAATTAAGAGAATGAAAAGATGTGGGGCAAAACAAAGACTTTACACATGGGGACAAATGTGTATCTAAGACGTCACTCAGGAGAAAACAAATTATTTGGTTTGTGACATAGGCTTTTTTACTCATCTATAAAATCAATTTTCAAAAACAGTGTTAAAAATAACTAAATATCGGGATAAGGCCAGGTACTGATAAAGGAGAAGGATCTCTGATTACAGGGTTGTATACTAATCCTCTTCCAAGTTTTTCTGAATATCACAGAATACGCAATTGTGTTTACTGTGAACAGCTTTCAGCCTCTGACAGTTTGCATCATTATCAAAAACTTTACTTTGCTTCTACCTGTTACTACTAAATTGAATCACAGCAAAATTAAAATGACAGAAGAAGATAGATTTAAGGATGCAATAGGCAAACATCTGCTGGACTCGTGCAAGAACAGTGAGTGCCACAGAAGTAAAAAGGAAGAAATAAAATTTTATGAGCTATATCTAAACCAGGATATATTAATTAAGGTTATAGAGTTATATAAAAAGATAAAACGTAGATAACATATCTACAGACATATTAGCCAATGACTGTTACGTGAGGTTTTACTATGTGGCCATAAAAACTAAATGTGGACAAACCTGGAACAGATAGTATGGCCTCTCTAAAAACTCTACCTCATCATTTCTAGTGATTCAAGAAGTCTACTGTAAAAATGTAAACTTCCATTATTGGTGGCTGAATTTAAAATATGGCAGCATAATGCCAGACTGCTTCATCTTCCAGAGACTTACCCTCTGGAAAGGTAAGGGAAGAAGTATAAAGGATGACACCTGTAAGGAGCAGGGAGTTGGCAATGATCCTTCTGGGACCCTTCCAAGTTAGAGATATTCTATGATTCTATGATTTTATACTGACCCACTGAAGATCATCACTCATAAAGCAATGTGTTTAATTCCGTATTCACTACTAGACTCCAATTCAAGAAAGTTCTTCAGTACACACCTCTGTCCTTTCAGTGAGCATCAAAACCCATTAAGCCTGAACACAGGCTCAGGCCTTCTATGACTTCAAGGACTTACTTTAATGGGATTAAGTATAAGTTAAAATGTATTGTTGCAGCAGAGCTGCATGAAGAATGCAAAATACAATAGAAGAAACCAGCATATTTCTTGAAGAATTTTCCCTCACAAGCTTGATGCTGCCACTGCAATGGACTGATAGGTAATTAGACTGATTAACTGAAAATCATTGAGGAACTTTCATTCACTTCATTGTCAGTGCTGTCTGCTGCACAGTGCCAGGATCGTCCTGCTTTGCAAATAGTAATAAAAAATATTTAATGAAGAAAGGTGAATAGAGGTGGAACTATTTTGCTTTTTTTGCACCATAATATATAACATTTGCTATTAATTTCCAATGAATATTTTTCATTTTGAGCAATAGTTGCCACCTTCCAAGTTCCAACTATTTCATGTTATTGTAATTCATGTTATCCTGGGTCTGAACTCTTTTTAGAAGAAATCTTTCCAAAGACAAATGAACAGCATTTTGCAGAAGAGTTTTCAGCATTGAGTATTCCTGGGACTTTTAGAGCAGGACATAAGAGAAAAGAAAACAAAAAAAAAAAGAAAAAAAAGGGGAAAAAAAAAAAAAAAAAAGAAAAGAAAAATAATCCCTTCTACTACTAGAAGTGGTAATATGGCAATCAATTAATGCATCGGATTTCTAACTGTACAGCAATTACAAGTAGGCTTTCCCAGAGCCTTATATATTTCTGATCAATAACTGGAATATTTGGCCATTTATTAAAAAACCAGCAAAAATATTCTGCAGTAAAAGCTCTGGGTATGTAGACTTACAGACTGAAGTATAAAATGAAAAATTTATGGGCTGTGTCTCTTACAGCTTTTAATTCACTTATTTGTTTGCAACTTATTTTATTTTCCAACTCATCTTCCACATGAACAGCAATAATTGTCAGGAAAAACATACTTAGACAATACTGCTAAAATACTTTCCATGTCCACCCACAAATTAAATTTATTGAGCTAGCACCAAAAGTCCCAAGTAGTGGTGGGAACCTCACTGAACTTGGCATTCTCTAAATTACTCTATCAACACTTACTGCTACCAAGAGTAAGTAATTAAGGACTTACGAAAAAATTAAACAAATTCCTTTGAGGGAAATGATCTTAACCATGTATTTATATTTAAGCATGAATTTAAGCCTCATTCATTATAAAGACACATAAGCTCATAGTTAAAAATCAAACTCATTCATTAAGTCCCGCACTGCGAGTTTCATAAGAAGGCAGGCAAAGCATTTGGTGGCAAGATGAAGAAGCCTAAGATGATGATAGGTTAGCATTAATGGAATACCAAACAACTACAAAACCAAAAATAACAAAATATTCATTTATCTAAAGAGTGTTCTTTTAACCTTCAGACACATAGAAATACTTATTTTTGGATTCCTACTGAAGTTCTAACATCTGTACTTCTATCCAGTGCTAGGCATTTGGCAATGACTTAGTAATAGGTCAGAGACAATAAATGTCAGTGCCTACATAAGCCTTTTTGGTTTTTAATACATCTATAGGTGGAGAAAATAAATCTAGACTTTCTCTTCCACTGATTCAAAAGTACTTTGACAGAAGACAATAAAGCATCCCACAGAAAGAATTTCTCATTACTAATGTATAGGCAACTTGGGTATCATGATTTTTAAAATGGAACAAATACACATGGGAATAAGTAAGTTATATTATTGGCCTACATAGAGGGAGTCAATGTGGTTGACTAAGGGAACAGCCACAGTTACATGGATGTGTGGTGTTAATGGGATTATGCCTTTTTCAATGACCTTTAGCCAGCAACAAAATGTGCAGGCACAGACTTTACCATGGGCTAGGAACCACCATCACATGTACCTACATTACATGTTTGGCTTGAACAGTTTCATCTGAGATCTGAGACTTCATGACTACTGTTGTCACCTATGCAGGACTGTATTAACGATAACCTGTTTTTCACTGTAGAAGGAGCACTACAACACACTATAGTACTGTTCTTTTCTACACTGAACTTTGTCAAACCAAGTATGCAAAAAAAAAAAAAAAAAGAAAAAAGAAAATATGTATCTTTTATGACTGGGTGACAGCAATGGAATTTTTGAATAGTCAAATCAAGGGGAACAAAAAGAGCACTGATGAAAAGTTGAATGACTCAGATGAGGAAAAGTTAGTTGACTGTGTTCCACCAGAACTTGCTTTTTGGTTTGAAACCCTATCATCTGGAAAGCAACATATTTGCATTTACTTTTTAATGCATTAATAGCAGCTTAATTTTGAAGGTCTCTTGTTAAATAATCTAGTTAAAAATTAATTGGTGTTTGATTGATATGAAAACAGTTTTGATTTAGCTCTCTAGCTTTATTTCTACCAAAATTGTATGATTTGCAAAGTAATATATTTTTCTTTAATTATTATCACAACAGTAGAGTAATTTTGCTGGCTTTTCTATATTTAGTCAATAATTTGACTACTATAGAAAGGAGCTTTGCTTCAGTTTGCTATTGATTTGTGTGTACATGCATTAAGATTTTATGGTCTGTCATTATAAGCTAAAATATGCGATAATAATGTGTCCCATGTCAAGGACAAGGCAACGTGACACTGCTTTGGAGGAATTCTGGAGGAGGATTTTGAGTTACCCTGCCAGCAATCTAAGGAGTAGGTAAATCATTCCAGATTGCCAACCGTCACAGCATATAAAGCTGCAGCATAAATAACTGTTCAGCATATGAATTCTGTGAAAAAGATATTTTCACTTTCATATCCTAATAATATTATTTATGTCAGAACTGTAGAAGATCCTATATTGCATAAGGGAAGGAGTAATAATTTATTAAAGCCACATAATAATTACTAAATATACGTTTGAAGGATATAATTAATTTTCTTCTCACTGTACATGGTATCATAGGCAATTTGGAACACTATTCTCCCTTTTTTAATTGTTCATCTATTGTAGAAAAGTCTTGAAATTGGGAATCCATTTAAGAAAAATGCACACAAACTATCGTACAAGAAAGTTAAATTTTGAAAAAGAAAGTATAAAAAGATAGTTTGCAAAAAATACATTTTCCACAATCTTTTATTTGATTCCACATGCATATTTAATACAAGTGCATGCTTTAACAACTGAATTATAAATTAGTGTTTCTGTACAACTCCCTTCTCATTTATGGCATTAGACAGTTTATGGAGAAAAAAAAAATATCAGTATGCTTTTAACCTGATAAATCTACTTATAGTCCTAAATTTCATTTAATCTCTGCACTGGCAAAAAAGCTCATAGACTGAAGGCATTTTATTTTACTGGTGAAGTGAAGTCCTCTGTTCAATTACTTTTTCCTAGACTAAGGATGCAGAGGTAAAAAGAGGGATTATCCATTATCCCTACCCGTTTTTATCACAAAGAGACCATACCTCCATTCACAATAGGTACAGAGACAAAAATCCAATTTGCCCTAATGTAACCTCACATATAAAAAGGCTGCCTATAACATTGTAGTTGTACGTGAAAACAATATGAAAAAACAAGAATCTCTGCAATTCATACAATAATTTACTGCACACACTGTTGTCACAACTTAAAACTGACTGAAAATTGCCTTGGAAATTATGGCTACTGGTTTATAATAGCCTTTGTCATAAATTATCTGGAGTAGTTTTGAATAAGTACTACGTAGCTTCATATAACACTATATTGCATTAATATGTTTATGATTGGCTATTTCATCAAACTGCTCAGAAACCTCTTAATCTTAATGGACCCAAAGAAATGTATCTTAAGAACTTTGCTAATGTCTCTTTCAATAAAGGTATGCTGATTTTGGCTAGAACTGAGTTAATTTTCTTCACAATAGCAGGTATGGGGCTGTGTTTTGGATTTGTTTGGGAAACAATGTTGATAATACAAAGATGTTTTTGTTATTGCTGAGCAGTGCTTACACAGTCAAGGCCTTTTCTGCTTCATTTTCGCTCCACCCTGCCATCAAGGAGGCTGAGGGTGCACAAGAAGTTGGGAGGGGACACAGCCGGGACAGCTGACCCCAACTGACCAAAGGGATATTCCATACCATATGATGTCATGCTCAGCAATAAAACTAGGGGGAAGGCTGGTGGGGGGGCCACTGCCTGCAGACTTGTTGGCATTGGTTGGTTGGTGGTAAGCATTTGTTTTCATTTGCATCATTTGTCTTTCTTGGGTTTTATTTCTTTCAACTATTATTATTATTATAATATTTTAATTTTTAAACTGTTTTATCTCAATCCATAAGTTTTCTCACTTTTACCCTTCTGATTCTCTCCCCCCATCCCACTGTGGGGGAGTGAGCGAGCGCCTGGGTGGTGCTTAGTTGCCAGCAGGGGTTATACCATGACAAGAGGTATGGTAGGCCCCTATTTAGCCAAAGAAGCTAGACCTTATCACTTAAAATGCATAGGTACTTGATGGAGAAGCAGAGTTAATGTGTGTCAGTGAAATTTCCACTTGAAGCTCAGACTGAGCTCTCCCACAGTCAGATTCTAGAATTGTCTACTTCTCCACAGAACCCTAAGATAAAATTCTCAAAACAGGTATTGCAAACATACTGACTTGAGACTTCAGGGTGAAAATAGAGACAGGAAAAGGAACTGCTACATTGCCTTATAAAGCTTCCTGTGTTCTCTTTGGGTAAGACATAAACATGCAGAGCTATTAATACTAAATATTCTTTCAGTTATTAAAAAATGTAAACAGAAAAGTAACTTCAGATTCACTGGTTAAATAGCCAGCAATATGAAAGCAAACATCTACAGATACCCAAATTTTTTTGTCTGTGTTTGTATGAAGAATTTTACCAGCATTCAGCAGACATTGTCATTATATGAGATTCTCTTGATTGCTGTAGCTTTGTAACAGAAACCAGGATTTGCATACAAGTAACAGCATGCCACTCCTTGAAAGAAGGAAATGGTACTTACAGGTTGACTTATTAATACCAAGAAATATGGAATGCCTGCTGTGTAAATATATTTAAGAACATTGCACTGTACAGTATTCTGGTTTTGATATTCTTGCTAGAAAAGGAGCATTTTTTTACCAAAAACTTCCCTTTGGCTACAGAAATACTTGATGATATCACCATTTCATTTATCATAAATACTATCATTCACTTATATAAGGTAGGAAACACTGATTTAAAATTATCTTTGTCTAAACTATTTGCCAGCATGCTATACATGCAAAGTCAATTAAGTTACATATTTCAGCGCTGGACATTTTTCTCGTTACAACTCTTCATATGGCATGACAGGTAAAAACACAGTGACAAACTTTGTGAAGTCTTGTAGTTCTGTTAAGATACATGTCCATGCAGTTTCATTAATTCACCAGGAATAAAAAAGAATGGCTACTGGGGGCAGGGAGAGATGGAAAGGAGAGAAGGGGAAAAAAAAAAAAAAAAAAGGGAAAAAAAAAAAAAAAAAGCACAAATTGCCCTATAGTCAGAAGAATTCTGTATGCCAATTTGTGGAATAAATCAGATACTGTTCCAACTGCCATCCTTATTAAACTTAATGATGTTCTGCACAATTTGCAGATACCAATTTGACCAGAGATACACAACTCATGGTTTCAAAACCTGCACTGTAACTTTACTACCATTCATCTGCCACAGGTAACATGCTCCAAGACTCAAACAAATAGCATATTACATTTAAAGTAAGAGCATCTGCTGGAAGTACATCACAGAACAACAGATGTTGCTATATCAAATAACTATCAATCTTATGGTGATCTAATGGTACTGACAAGGCATTCAAAATGCAGCTGGACAAAGACACACCCATCCCAATGCTATTCATGAAAGAACTCTGGGTGATTTCTACTTTAAGCTAAATCATCTTGAAATCTCTGGACAACTCAGCAAACCCTACCTTTAAAAAGCCATTTAGATTCATCACAACATTCTGTCTAGCAGTACAGGATTTATGCTGTTTACTTGCCTTTGTGTAGCTGTAGGATTTTATATATCCCAGTATCCAACAGTCCAGATACTGGCAACAAAAAAATCTCAGTTGCTGAAATGTGAATACAACATTATCAAGAATACATGAGCACTACCATTCTTTTTAAAGTTGTATTTTAAAGATAGGATGCAATCAATGAAAGAAAGACTTCTATAAATGTTCTGATTGTTTTCAAGATGCTACACACTACTCTTGCTGGAAAACTACTATATCAAGGACTGCAAAACTACGGATTATTTGTGAGGGGGAAAATAGGTATCAATTTTTAAAACTTTCCACAAAAATCTTAGAAAGACATTCTATTACTGAATCTTGCCTGAAACTACTGCTGACTGCTTAACCACAAGGAATCCATTGTATTTTACTTCAATAACCAGGTTGATAAATGAGATTCATTTGTCTGTTCAAAATACAATACTCTTACGGGAGTCATATCCATAAATCTTGACTAACACCAAGGACATAAAAGGAAAACACCTTTTCTTTTTTTTCCTAGTTGTTCATATTCAATAATAGCTTATAATCAAAGAAAAAAACTAAGCTGGATGAAGACCTGTTTTAGGACGGTAAACACTAAGGTATACAAGAAAGAACCTGGTAATTCCTTTTTTTAACTTTTTTTTTTTTGAGATTTAGTAGATTATAACTTGTGGTAATATAAATATTTTGGATGCTTGAGCACATCAGTCTACACAGCATTGCAAACTGTGTCAATCCCACTTTTTAGGAAAATGCTGGCCTACATATCTACAAGCAGAAGCGAGTTTGATGTATCCCTCTGGTACACTGGTATTTCAGAATCTTTTTAATTTAATCTTTAATATTGTGAACTACCTATGCAACTCCATACTTTTTTTACTATTTGCATCAAACTATTATTTTCCTTTCTTTCTTATTTTTCAAATCATGTCACCAAGTGACCATATTGTTGTCTCAGCCTTACTTTGCAAACATGTAGACATACAAAATACATCCAATATGGTAAACAACATGAATTAAATAGTTTTCACAAGAATAGAGCCTAACCTAAGGAGACTGCAGCACAGAACGTAATTCTTTCTATTAGATTTTCAAGGTTTGCTAAACATTTACTAAAGATGGCTATTTTTCCTTTGGAAATCAAATCTATCACTGATTCAGACATTTTTCATATGCAAGAGAATCTGATGTTCACATACATGCACACACAATTATAGTCCCATCATAGGCTTCAGATACCTGAAATCTGTTACCTTGATGTAGTCTGATTATAGTGAGAAACCTGATATTCTCTTACCTAGAACACAAAAAAGAAATTGTTTTAGATTAATTCATAGCATTAGTAAAATCATATATTTTGCAAATTAATGAAGACAGAACTACCTACAACAACCAAGAAGTTAGGCAGACTACTTAGTTGTAAAATGGTCTTTAGTATTAATACAATCCAAGAGATTTGACAGCATCTTCTACCACAGACTTGTCAGTTCCTCTCCTTGAGACTGAATAAAATAAACTGAATCTTTTCAGTCAAGTAAGGTCAAAAGCCAAATCTTGCAACAAAAATCCAATATGCGTGTTTCTATATTTTGGTATGATTCAAGTTCTTCTCTGGCAAACTTTGTGCAGTGTACGTGTAACACCACTTGTACAAATGGACACACATATACATTTTTTCTTGGAAAGTATAAACTCAAAGTCAGTTTTTATCCCCCTCACTCTACACTGATTGTTTCATCTAATGTTACTACACAAATGCTTTGGTGTCGTTATGTCTTCCACTTTCTTTTCCAATAGCCAGCCAAGAATGGCAAATGTACCATGAGATCTCTATCAGCAGTATAAAGCATTTTGAAGCTCAGAGAATGTCTGAAGAAGTAGTGGTACCTTCTGTTTATAAAGTTTATAGACTAGGAAATATGTATGTTTGCAAACAATCTACCCTTTAAATGGTACACATTCTTTTAAGCAAAGTGACTTTAATGATGCCAGCACAGAGCAACTGCAAATCCTTTCAACTGCTTGAACTATTGAATATATGGATTCCTGGGACAACTGAAACTTTGTTCCTACAAGCTGTTCAACACCTGTGTGGATTACTGGGGCCTCAACCAAGACTACAAAATTGTTCATTTTTCACCAGAGTTCACCTTACCACAAAAACAAAGCAAAGTATCCCTTAATTTAGTGCTGTAGTCATAAACCACCAGGGCTTATTGTGCTAGAAGCTACATTTTAGGATAAGGGGGATTGGAAAACATCAACAAATTATAAAGTGCTACATATTTACGATTTTGCAACAGTCTGCATGAAATCCTACCAAAGCTTTGAATTTAGTTAACTTCTCATGAGCAACACAGCCGGAATTAATACCTAAACAGCCAGGTATGTATGTCTTCAAGAAGCAAATGCTTATAGGTAATTTGAGATCCACCACTACAATCTCTCTTCCTTCAGGTCTATTGTGGTCTGTTAGGAAAGCTACTTCAACATTTTTCTTTTCACTCACATTGTCAGGATCCCTCCATTTAAACTAACTTCACCAATGCTATGAAAACCTGTCCACCTACAACTGCCTTGCTGCTGGTAATTTTCAACTCTGTTCACCTCTGTCTTTCCCCATTATGCAGCATCTCTTCCTAGTTAAAGGTATCCAGTATGTTTTAACAAGCTACCATTTATCACCTAATGTTGACCAACTGCTAAGTCTGAAGGCTTTTAATACTCTTCTGTCCAGCAGCATATGACAGAAGTGTTCTTAACTACTCTGAGAAATTATTACCAACTTTTATTTAAACATGCACTGTCGTGGTTTAAGATCACATTGACAGTGTGGAGAGTAAATGGACTTGGATACAAAATCACTTTAACCACAGATATATGTGCAGTTTTATAAATTACATGGTCTCTGTGTCCCACAGGAGAGGCAGCACAGTCTGGGAGGAAAGGCAGGTGGGTCAGCATGGAGGTTCTGGCTATGCTTGCTTTGTGCAGCCCAGGGGTAACACCGCTGGGTCCCCTGGATTCCTCCTTCAGTTTCTCTCATCTTGAAACTTTTGGGTTCTCCCTCATGTACCACAGGAGTCTCTCATATAACCCTGAAACCTCTCCCTCTTGTGTCTCCAAGAGCATCTTCCAGAGTATCTAATCAGCATGTCTTACTAGGAGCCTCTCCACACATCTCCTGCCACTAGTGGCTGCCACTTTTTCTTCAGCATGTCTGAGCAGGTGCACTACAGACGCCCCGACTGGCTGAAGTTTTGGCGGGCAATGGGGTATTTACTCTAGTTTCAGAGCCAGGCTGTTCACTGCCTCCTCCTGCATAGGCCACCAATGAAAGTGCCCTGTCACCCACTGTCATTTACATCCAACACATTGTACCTCTCACCTCTGTGAAACACGTATTTTAAAAATTGTTTGAACATATATCCATTATAAACTCTACTTTTGACATCATCACAATCTTAATATACATTTATGAAACTCTGCCTTTGTCCCTGGGGCCAGATAACAGTGATTAACAATGTACAGTGTGTATATATGCTCAGATTACAGGGGTTAACATCACCACAGTGTGAACTTCTAGCTATTGCAAACCACCCCTTGCTCCTGTGGGCCAGATTAGGTACCGTTGCTGACAAGATTGGCACATATTGGTAATTTGCTCACCTGACAAACTACCACAAGCTTTTATTGTGTTGGACGAGCTGTCCAGATGGGTTTATCCCATTTTCATCTGTGTTCTTGTACATCATCCCAGCTTTCCCCACACAGCACCATCCACAATCCAGTACCATTTTGTTTCCAGTTTACACTGCAGCTGGAGCACATCCAATTCCTCTGACTTCACCGCCCCCACCACCACACCAACCTCATGACTGCTCCTTTTCCCCTGTTTGCTATTTGCATGCCCTTCTCAGATCGCACCCTCCCGACATGGTGTGTGTGAGGAGAGGAGGGAGAAGACACCTCAGCAGGCCTTACTACCATGTCTTGCTCCCCTGAGAGGGATCCATCTGCCCTCCTCCTCCTGTTCTTCTTCAATAACTGTGGGGGGGCTCCTCACCCCCACAGAGAGAACAAGTTCCCACCATCCTGGGAAAAGGAAAATCAGGTCCCCAGAGCCCTGATGCCCAGCTGGGAGCAATTTTGTTGTTTCCCAGGTTGTACTTCTGTTCCTCCAGTTTCTGCACTTTTTCCACCACAACCCAGGGTATAAGAGCACAGCCCCACATTCATGTCTTCCATCTGGGGACTGGGGAGTTGTTCTTTCTCATCCGCTTTATTTCTGCACCCAAGCATTTTGCTGAATCTTTTTCACACACTCACCGTTTGGCTTACCCCAGCATTTGAGCTGTGCAGGCCCTCATCAACCGGCTCGGGCTCACCCTGAGAACCGCCAAGGCCTGAGGCAACGGCTGCCGCGCCCACCCCCAACCCCAGGGCCTAATGCCCACCCGCCCCAGCACCACTGCCATACGGCTGGGGAACAGGGTGGCTCAGCTCGGCCGCCTCCCACCCCATCTCCCTGCTGCCTCGCCACCCACCGCAGTCCAGGAAAGGGCTCCTATATCAATAAGCCATTGCTTCAAGTCAGTATGAAGCATTACAGATTCTGACTAGAAAACAACCAAGTCAACAAAAAGAGGGAAGGGCCCACTGTTCTCATTGTTAGACCTGAACACTGCCACTGGATTTTAAAGCGAAGGATTGAGTTAGGCAGCAATGTTGGTTTCAGATCAGTGGGGAAGCTGGGTGACAGCACCCAGGCTGTCAGCCACCCCGGCGCTTCAGAAGTCCTGGCCCACAACCACCAATGTACTCAGTGAGCGCAAGCTGGGGACATTTTTTTCTAGCACCAGCAACTGCGTATCTGCTTATTTCTTTCGTCCCGCAAATGCCGTAGTTTCTTCACGCTCTGTTTATGTGGCCATGCACTGACCCCAAACTGCATGGTGACATTCCCTACTCTAAACTTCGATCACTTAAAAAACGTTTTCTGTTTTCTTTCTACTGGATTGTTTAGACAGATCTGGGTTAGTTTCTGGTAATAGCAATGCTTGAAACGGCACAACAGAGAGTGTGATAACTCTCAGCAGGGAAAGGAAACTAGCTTTGCTGGCAGAGGAACCCAACCTTTCCTTTAACCTAATTCTGTTTATCCATTAAGTGATCTGATTTTCTCAGTGAATGGCTGTGGGACAAGGGACAGGAAAGCTAACTTTCCTTCTTTCCTATCAGTGAAACCTCTAGAACAGAGCTTTCTTTAAAACCATTTATTTTCCTGCTCCTTCTGCCGAGTTCATAATTTTTTAGTAACCACTATAGGACTAAGCATTAGCTCCCAGGATACATAGTGACTAGCCTAGGAACATTTATTTTCTAAAGCTATTTTTGTATATTTTCCTTGATAATTGTGACTAAGAGGTCAGGGCTGAGTGATGGTCTTTGGGAAAAAAGAAAAAAAAGATAAAAGGACTAAGCAAAAAAAAAAATCCCATTTTTGCTGAGTCAACTATTAGATTTTTTTAAACAACAAAGTATTTAGATTTTAAAATGTTAATGTGTTTTATTTAGAGGTTGCTAAATACTTAGCAGTATTTAGCAGAATAGGGATGCTATTACTTTAGCAGAAGAGGGATGAAAAACTGCTATAATCTGGAAATATTTCAAGATTAAAAAAATCTAAAATATTTCTTTTTCTTTCATGACTGAAATTCAGCAAAATGACAATGACTGTGGAAAATGGTCATTGCTGGAATACACAGATGCAATCTTCTGTCATCATACTTGGCCACCCTGCACTACCACAAACTCTTTAAATTCATTATATCAAATACAATAATACTTACAATAATCAATAAGCAAAGGTTTCTTTGTTCTTTCCAGACAAACTTTTCTAAATCTGTAAGAAACCTGGCATTGTAGATCTTTTCAAATGACTTGACATCGTTGGTTAATCAACAAGATACAAAGAAAACTGCTATTTGTATACTATACAGTCCTTCTAGAATATATTTACCAGAAATGCCCATGCTCCACCAAGCTTTTCAGCACTGCAGCACCTTTCCAACAACATCAAAACCTGCATGGCAATAGCCCTACCAGTGGCATGTTAACACAAGGCTAGTATCTTTCGGGGCCACAGCTGCCCATGCTGAGTCTCTGGATGCTGCCATCAATGACCCCTCCTTACAGCGAACATCAAAGGGAACGTCCATGCCGGACCCCCATCGGGGAGAGCAGAGCAGGTTCTGAGAAAGGAAGACTTTGTCACCCGAAAGTCCTGCTACTACAAGTGTCATCACAGTTCTACGCATACTCCCTATTCAAACAGTGGTCACATCATTTGTCTAAGACATAAAATACAGGCGCTCCAGAGAAATACCCTTGCTGTTGCATTCCTTCTACCATTCCTTTTCTACTCTTCCTGTCAAACTGCAGAATCAAAAATGTGTTTCTCTTAGGATTTATATCTACCTTTTTGTTTTTATTAATGACTATCACAACTGCAGCCATCAGCACTGTCCCTTTCATGTTATGTGAGAGAAATTTTAAAATGGTGTTTGCAAAAGAGCAACAGATTCTAAGAGTGTATATGGGGATATATTGCTCACATCTGAAATATCAAAACACCTGCAGTTTTTAAGTAGCCAGGACACATTTTATAGAAAAAGAGGAAAAAAACCCCAAAAAATCATAGGATAGAGTATTATACCCTATATTTTCAGCTGAGAAACTGAGCAGCAGATGTTGGTGAGCAACAAGCAATTTAGATGTAATAATTAGTAAGGAAAGTGATTTAGCGTGGGATAGCATAATGGTACTGACATGCTCTGATTTGACACAGTCAAAGGGAGTAAAGAAAACTAGACTGAGGAAGAATTCTGTGTAACATAGACTGAAGAAACAGGAAATAGCATGAGGAAAGAGCATCACTGCAGATTTCTGTAAAGGTTTAGAGTTCATTTCCATATGATTTAAAGAGATCAGAGCTTTACAACTGAGATGTAAATTGGAAGTTAAAGGTTTTATGATCTACCATCCGGGCATAAGCTGAGTTCAATAAATATCCAACCAGTTAGGAATCAACAGCAGTGCTTATGGCATGGCACAGTATAAATTAGTAGTCTTGAATAAATGGATACATTGTTCTTAAAAGCCACTTGGGAAAATCCATTATAAAATACTCCACAGTAATGAAACAAAACATAATTTTTAGTTGTGATCACTACTGATGAGTCAAACTACTATAAATCACAAGCTATTCTAAATTACCTTCCCTTCAGTCAGATACCTTATTTAAGATGTTAAAAATGGTGATTTTATATATTGAATGTTAGCAACCTCCTTCTTAATTTCTTACTATAGATTAATCCTTTGAGCCCAAACCCAGAAGACAAAAAATAAATATTTACATGTTCACCACAGCTATGCAGACTGCATAGATACCAGACTTGCTCAGAGTTCTCAGGCTAATCAGGCCTGCTTGTGTCACATGAATTCTCCTTGAGCTCGACTTTGGGTTGACTTTGAAGTTTATGAGCTGAAAAGCAGCTAAATTAAGCAGAACAAAACAAGCAAATGACAGCTAAAGAAGCATTAGACCCAAGTCTATCCATTCAATTAATTTGCAGTTTTACCCACTCTTCTGTTTAACTGCTTTGTCAAAATTTCGACAGAAGTATCATATGACTGAATCTATGCTATGCACAATAATAAGCTAAATATCTGAAATAAAGTAAAAATAGATAATTCTGCACAAGACACAGTAAAAAATAAAATCCCACTCAAACTCTACCATTTTACTTTACTTTCCAATGTATGCATTTGCTCTTTACTGGCAATTTTAAATTTTGCTATTTTATAAAGAAATAAATGAAATTAAGACTAACACAGAGGCAGTAAAATATACAAGAACTGAAATAAGGAGCAAACGTATAAATTACAAAAGCCTTCAAGGGGAAAAGGCATATGAGATTTGCAGGATACTGACAATTATTCTGTCTCATTATAACATCTGATAGAATTCAACAACCCAAACAACATGTGAACCCAATTAAGATATGAAATCAGTCCCAAACAGAATAAAGTGCTGCTTCAGTCAGGGCCAGCAGCTTCGTCCTCCGTTACTTCAAACAACCCCCACTTGTCTTCTCAACCTTTCAATCCACTTTTTCACTTTGTTTGAGATGTACATTGATCGAATACGAACATTAGTCAAAGACTGGTATAGACTACAGAACCCTTTTATTTTCAGACAGATTTTTTTAAATTATTATGAATATGTAAGTTGTCACTAAAGATAATACCTACTGCAACTGTGCATTTCTAACAGAAGAATGTGAGAACCCACTTGCTTCACAAAGCTAGCTATAGTAAGAGCAAAAGTAAGCTAGCTATAGTAAGATGAAATGTGTTAGGTAGTTTAAAGAAAATGATCAATAAGCCTTCAGGAGTATGTGTATATAGAGGAGTGCCAATCAGTCTTGAGTCCTGTAGAGAAAAATATACTTTGTTTTTTTTTTTTCCAGAAAGATAGAGCACAATGTCTATATAGAGTTCCTTGTAAATTTATGTAGGGCAGGAGGAACATACAGCCCTTCTTCTTCAGTTGTGTTACCACTGGCAGGGTGAATCTGCTCCACGTATCTGGCTTGCACCTCCCTACGGTGAAGACAAAAAATTAATAGAAAGGTAGTTTGTATCTTCTTTGTCCATCTCCTTTAATAAACAGATTCTACTTAAGCCCCCATAGAGTTCCTTATTGTTGTGGGGATACTCTAACAGTAATCAAGTTAACTTCGTAAAAATTACAGCTTACAAATTTGCAAAAAATATAGGTGCAGTATGTTAACTGTGTTGCTGTCTCTAGCACAACTTAGGCCTTGCTGTCTCCTAAGTTGATGTGACTATGTACACTGAACTTTGAACACAAAAACTGAAGAACTTGAGCTAAAGAATTTCCAACAATTTTTTCAGAGACATCATATTTGTACTAGATCTGGATGGATACTTATGGGAACAACAAAATATGTCTTTTGACCCAAATACAGTCCCACTCCTGTTCTCTAAATCATAGAGACACTAGAACAATTCAAAGAAAACAGTGAGGAAAACTGTGTTATACTGGCAATGTTACTCCCCAAACAGCTGACTACACATTCTGTTAAATGTATTTATTTTAATGTGATCAAGATGAATAAAGTATGCTGAGCACTTCATGAACACAGTATTACAAAGCACATGCAATAACAAAATCTTATTTTCCACAATTTAAATTTAAGCACTGACACAAGTAATTCTTCTTTAGAAAATGATTTTCTGACAAGTTTTGAAAGCTCAGATGCAGATGTACTTATCTGTCCTCTAAAGCCAAGATAAACAACAGCACAAGCTTTTTTGCATGCGTGGTTGATTTTCAAACCATGTCTTGAAACAAAATAATAACTATATAAAACTAAAAAAATAGAAAAATGCCCCTAGTTCACATACTGACTGGAAAACCATTGCCAAGGACTATATCAGAGAATAGTAAAAATACATTAAAAAAACCTCAAGCAACTTCGATATATTCATCACAAAAAATGATTTATACCTACAGTTTGACTTCAGCTTAATTTCCATTACTTAGAACAAGACATCGTTAGTGTACCAATCAACTTACTATGTCACAGTCTTGTAAGAAGTGTTAGTAGAAATCAGAACCATATATATTTTGCTTAAGGACTAAACAAACAAAAGAAATAGCTGAGCGTATTTTAAAAGCATATGTCAAGTTTAAAAACAAATGCTGGGTCAAACCAAGACATCTAATTTGTCCAAAACTACTGAGATTTTTCTCCATCTGAATTTCACTCTTGTTCTGTTACACAGAATTTTGTGTTCTATCAGACAGGCTTGTAGCCTTGTCTCTCAAAGCCAGAAGAGTCTGATGTAGACTCTCAATTGCAATTTGGGGTAACAACCTAATTTATGTGTTTACACACCAGTAATCAAAAGCATATTTGTTAACTCCAAACTCTGGAGTGGGACTTCCGTTATTTTCACGCTTAAATTGTAAGGTGGGCAGATCAGAGAACTGCAGGTTAGGATAGATCTGATACACTGGCTAAATAATCCTATATTAGGCCCTATGGCATGAGTTTCTTTTGAAATAATGTAGAAATTAAAATAATTATAATTATTGTATCTCACTTCTAGTATTTTATAAAACAATTTACTTGGATAAATGGTAGCTAAAATGTCTGAATATTATCCTACATCACATATTATACCTTAAGTTTACTGTAATTGCAAACACTTAAAAAAAAAAAAAAAAAAAAAAGAGGAAATATGTGTGTGCTAGATATAGCCTAGACTGAGATGCTATATCAAGACAAAACACAGAGAAGTTGTGACGGGTTGACCTTAGCTGGCTGCCTGGCACCTACCCAGCTGCTCTCACTCCTCTTCCTCAACAGGATGGGGTAGGGGAGAAATAAGATGACAATTTTCATTTTTTGTTGCCACGGGCAAAACAGACTTGACATGGGCAAAATTAATTTATTTCCAGTTAAAATAGAGTTGGATGGTTAGAAACAGAGACAAAAACTGAAACACGTTCACTTCTTCATTCCCAACTCCTCTGCCTCCCCCTGTACCTGAGTGGTGGAGCAATGGTGGGGAACAGGGGCTGTGGTGAGTCCACAACAGCTCCTCTCTGCCGCTCCTTTTTCCCTTTTCCCCTGCTTCAGCGTGGGGTCCTCCATGGGTGCAGTGTGGATACCTGCCCCACCACAGCCTCTCCAGGGGCTGCAGGGGAACCCCTGCTCAGGTGCCTGGATGACCTCCTCCCCCTCTCCCCTCAGTGGTCTCAGGGCTGTTTCTCACCCTTCTCCCCTCACCCCTGGCTGCGGGGCAGCGTTTTGCCCTTCCTCACCCAGGCTTTCCCCGAGGCGCCGCCATCGTGTCTGCGGGGCTCAGCCGTGCCCTGCGGTGGGTCGGTTGGAGCCGGCTGGAACCAGCTGTGTCCGGCACGGGGCAGCCCCGACCTCCCCTCACAGCCGCCCAACTGCAGCCCCCCGCCAGCCCTGGGGCACCCGCACCCAATAGACGGCCACAAAATGGCTTCGTAAGCAGGACTGTCAGGGCTGCAAAATTCACTTGGAAAGCTGGGCAAGAAAGTCAGTTGTAATTTGTCAACGGGCAGATGTGGCCTATCTCAATTTCTCTGTCTTTTTCTGTGCTCAAGGTAGGTACTCTAAGTTAGTGCTGTGACTGGTCCCTACAGCACGGAAAAAGGCTAAATCTTGCTATTTATAAAGTACTTTGCTTTAAGTAGACCTCTTCATTTTAACTGAGCTGATTATAAAAGTATGTGTATGTGAAATTTCTATCAATAATATTAAACAGATAAAGGACAAAGTCCCACTATGGGGGACATGAGCAGTGTTTTGCTATTGACATATACAATAATTGATTAGGTTTCTCAGCTTCTGTTGCTAGAAATTCTGATGTATTCCACTTAGGATTACTAGTTAGCTTTCATTTCCTTTCAACTTTTGCCTCTGGATAAGCTCAACTATTCCCAAGAAGAAACACTGATCAAGTACATTTGTCATGCGAACAACTATAATAAGGTAATTCATCATAGTCTGTCAGAGTCTTATTCCAGGAAGACTGCTGCATTTTTATCCTTACTTAAAAATCTGCTGTCACTCCTGTTGAAAATTTTGGTAGACACTTTGGACATGTTTAAAAGCCCTTCTAAACTGATAGTGGCAGATAATTAAGTTATCACCTATCAGAGTCTTTTTTCACTCTGTGCAATGTTTATGACACCATGAACCTTTCTGGCTGGTTTAATCTGACCTGTTCAGAATGTGTGATCCCTTGTTCCTTCCCTTTTCCTTTCTTAATGGTAGCCAGTGACCAGTGTAATTCAGTACTACAAATGAAGCTCTTCTGGAGAGCCTAATTGAGCAATTTTGTTTGCTTTTCAAGGTTTGAACTCAACCACATCCTGCAATCCATTCTTCAGCACCACAGTGGCAAAAGAGTTACTTCAAGGCAAAGCAAGCTAGATTTTAGGTTTCCAAACAGAAGAAGAATAAACCAACACTCACTCAGAGCTGTGCGTGGGTGAAGGTGGGAGTTGTTATTTAGGCTGTCAGTAATGCTTAACTTTTCTGTATATTCTCCAGTCAAAGTTGAACAATTTTTTTGTACAAGCTTGGCACTTCACCCACATGTTGGGTGCAAAATTTCATGTACTCTTCCTGTATTTTCTCTTACCTTTCTCTTATGGTATTCTGTGGATATAAATATTGTCTTTCAAAAAAATTCTGCTTTTTGTTCACAAAAAAATAGGGCATGCAGTTTTAGCACTGGTGAGCAATCTCACAAATGGAAATGCACCGAAGGAAAAAAAATACTGGGAAAGAAGCATGTTCTATTTTCATCTTCCAGAACAGCATTAACAATAGGAAGGAGAAAATGAACTCAATCTTGCAGATCTATTGCCTCACATACAAACACAAACAGGGCATAGTTTTAATCTTTGCACCTCGTCCATCAGCACCTTTTATCCATGGCTTTTCAATATAGCAATGTAAGCCTAATGACAAAGTGATCTTAAAAAGCTAGAATCAATTTCCACTTCAGTCACAGCTGTCAAAAAGGCAAGGAGAAAAGTTAGATGTGATAAGCAAAATTAAAAGTAACATCAGTTAAACCTACCACTAGATACATACGGTAGATTGCTAGTAATACTATGAGTCTGTGTGTAATTGGTTTATTAACAGCATTTCATTTATGAAAGACGAAGCAGAATGGCAGAAGATTTATCCTGAAACAAGGCTTCATCAAGTGTGAAAGACAGGGATTCAGCATCAGAAGATAAATGAGCACTATTCCTAATACTGTGGAAAAGGGAAGGAGCCCTGATAGCTCTAGGTGAAGGAAGGGCCATTCTTAATGCTTACTTGACTTCTATTAATAGGTCTTCTGTAGGTCTTAGATGAAAGTGACATATATTACAACTAAGAAGTCTACATATGCAAGAAGCCAAGTCAGTAATATTTCAGTCTGCAAAACACCCCACCTTCCAAGCATTGTTTGTATTTGTCTCATATGAAAGAGATAAAATGAATTAAAAAAAAGTGACAGAAATAGACTCAGACACTCAAAGATTCTAATGTGTTTGGAATTAAGAACATTTGTAACAATTTCACTTGGACTTAGAGTGTCCAAAGTTTGGTCACTGAGAAGATTTGAGGAAAGGGAGATTCAGGGCTTAACATAAACATTATTTTCCAAACCAATATTTAAGTAGTACCATGCTTAGTCCTTTTTCCTAGTTTTTTACATAAATCATACACAGCATCACTTCTAACTGCGGCTAAAAAGTTACAGAAACAAGATTTATAGTAAAGATCCGGAAGCAATTACACATTGAAGAACGCATCTCATACTGCTAATATTAATTCCAAATCAATAGAACTACACCATCCAGCACTTACAGTTTGAGGAACAAACTTTTTATATCAGAGTATCAGCAGAACTTAGTATTTTTGGCAATATGTTTTGCCTTGTTCAGTTTCCTTTCCCTGAGCAGTGCTAAAAGGTGAGAAGAACTAACAGGCCTCTTGGTTAGAATTGTCTGCTTGAGAAGAACCCAGCTGAGACAGATCTGCATCATCAGTCAGTGTGACTGGGTGCTCTCCACAATTATCTTCACCACCCCTCTCCTTTGCCCACACAAGTGTGACAAAGAGAGCTGCTTACATCTGATGTAAACATTGTAGAGACTACTTAAGAACAGTACTGCAACTGTATGACTGTCCAACTCACGCTCAGCTTTCCCCCCTCCATTGCCTATGTTCTCACACCACAAGCTCCACAGCTGGATCACTGCTTGCCCACTCTGTGGTTCCAGACTTGAAGCAAACAGATCTGCCAGACAAGCAGATGTTCTAAACACCTTGGCTGTAAATTGCAGACCCTCTGGTTACAGCTCTTCCCCATCCCATGATCAAATGCAGTGGCATACTTCCCTCTCTGGGGCCACTCTGAGTGTAAATGGCTGTAGCCCAGCATATCCATCTAAAAATGGCAGAGCCTCTCATTTTCAATTCAGAGGTTTTTGGCTGGTTGGTTTTTAATAGTCTAGTTGCCCTTACCAGTCACAACTAGCCCGAGCCACAGGCAGCACTAAGAAACAGAATCAGTAATTCTGGGGAAAGATTTCACAGACTCGGAGAAGAGCCGAGTATTCATATTGCACATGAAGACAATATCTAATTTCTTCATATTCTGAATAGAAAATCTAGTGTCTGCTATGTTGCAACTATTCAGTATTAGGAAAAACCTTATTACTCATATGAAAATTTGCCAAGACACTAATGAAGGCAAAACTGCTGGAGTACATACAATGAGTCAGAATTGTGAGGAATCCCAATTTATGTTTTCAAATAACATTAATTTTTGGTGTAAAAGCCATACCAATGTTATAGCACAGCCAAGCATAGTTCTTATTGCCAAAGGGACCTGGGGACCATGACAACAAATTTCAGGACGCTGGATTTCAAACTGAAGGCGCTCCTATCTCAAAACAATCATTTTATCCAGGGAGTTATAAAGACAGCCTAAACAATGTGAGTCCATAAAATGTTTGACCTCTTTCCCACAAACCGATAAATCAGGGTGCCAAAGAAGCACAACACTATCAAACTGATGAAACTATGAGGCTGATGAGAAGGCCTCTGAATATGACTGGGAAGCATTTCATTTCAGACTTCCAGGGGGAATTCTTGATACCAGATAGACTGAATTTCTACTCAACATTTCTCTGTGTGTGGCCATCATTAGTTTTAATTATTTCTGACATTTTGCCTATCATACTGGATCCTTGGAGAAAAGTAATGAGTCTCCTCATGTGAGAGGTGAAAAGAACGAAGATCATATTAAGATGCCAGAAATAATTAAACCACATGATCTTACTAACTATAAACCCCATAAAGGATCCCATTAAACCACTTGCAAATACCAGTGTGACTACAGAAATCTCCTCATTAGGTATAAAAGCCAACTAGCAGCATCTTAATTCTGGCATTTCAATTTCATTAGTTGATTGTGTATGCTTGTTCCAGATTTAATATCAGCAACTGTCAATTGTCTGATAACAATGAGTATGTCACTAACAGACAATTAATGAGGGCTGCTTACCTGAGGAGCTGAGCCCAGTCATTTCCTAACTGTTTCTTTTCGAGTGGTTGGGAAAGTAGTTTGTTAAAGTTATCTTTAACCTTTTCCTGAAGGTCATGTTTGTACTGTAATAAAACTTACTCAGCTTTTTGGAAAGAATATACCAATCAGTTCAAATCAAAAGCTTTGGAAAGTACAAATTACATTCTCTCTCTTCCCAGCTTACTGGGAGAAACACTGTGTGATAGTCTCAAGAAAAATTAAGCAAAGAAATCTAACAGTCTGTATTTTCTTATCTTAATAGAATTTTACAACAGCAATGAATGCTTCAGAAATACTACTAAGGAGAAAAGCTAATTGGCAGAAGATTATAAATTATATTTCCATATTCAGCAAAATAAGTACAAGATAATTTATTATTATATTCAAAACTATAACTCAGTGTGTAGAGGCAGAAGACTGCAAAAATAATTTAAAATATTTTTCCTCTGAGAAATATTGGTTTATGAAATATTAACATATCAATACATTTCATAAAAAACACTGATACATTAAAATAGTCTATTTTCTTCCTATTTCTACACATCATGCATTTACTAAGCAATGTTGTGGATATAACCACCCACCTATATATACGAAGTAGTATAAAATAAGCAAATACGTATCCAAATTTCTACTTTATGAACTATATTCTCTACCTTCCATTGGCAATATTCATACACCTCTTTTCCAAGGAATTAATAAAGGTGCATAAACACACATCTAAATTTAACTCTTTGAGCAGTTCTACTGACTTTGGCAAATCGAGTTGATTGTATCAGTCTTAACTGATGAGTCTGATTACTTCAGTCTTGTCCCAGACATGATAAAAGATGGACAAGAAATAAAATATTAAAGCAAATATCATTGTATTTCTAGATGACAAAAGCCTCAGAACCCAGAGTGCTGAGTTCATTCTCTATGCTCTTTTACCATCTTTTACCATTCATAAGTTTCTTAAGCGGTACTCCTGTGGATCTTTGTGTCAGAAGAATACATTAAGCAAATTAAATTGTTACATTTCTCTTGAGGCCACAAGTTATGCCGTATATTACAAAGGGGTGATTATGTTGCCACTTTGTTATTGCCAGACTTTGTATTAAAATTAAGTATTATATGACATATGCTTTCATAAGTGTTTATTAAAATGAATTAAAATAACAGACACTAAAATACAGGCAGTAGCACAGTGCTGACTTCATGTGCTAATTGTGACTGCAGTTCTCCTACTGGTACCTAGCACTGCAGTATATACGTTTTTGAGATAAATTTTATTTCAGCTGTCAGATGTCAAAGACAACTTGTTCTCAAATTTTCATGACCAATTCATGGGATAGAGACAAACATGAAACAGAACTCCAAGATATTTTCTGTCTTCCTATCTATCCCCTTATTCACTTTAGTTGTCAACAGACACTTGACCTAAATGTTTAGAAGTAGAAAAATCCCTTAGCCAATACTGGAAGCAGCTTATAGCAATCTATAGAGTCCATAACTACGAAAATAAAAATAAATACCAGAAAATTTTAAAAAATAATTTGGAGGAATTATTCTCCAAATTCTCAGGTAGAGGGCCAGTAGAAAAAACGCAGAGTAATTTTACTATCAACCTAGAAATGCATGAAAGGCTTTGGTCTGTATAAATATTTCTGATCGTGAAAACCCCCCACCATATATTTATGTCAGACAACTTCAGCAGAAGAGTCAAACTCGGTAATAACGTATGGGCACATAAGCACAAAAATCTGAAGTTCTTAGCAAAATGCATCTGTTGCATTCCAGGAGCCTTGAGAAACAACTAAAGAGACACATATATAAAAATCAAATATCTGAAAACAGGAAGGAAACAAGCCATTGAGAATATCTTAGATTTAAATATCATGTCTAGTAATTGTTATATTGTTCATCAGATATTGTTATAGTAGTCAGAATTGGTACAGTCATAAGCCCTGATTTTGAAAAATTTCCCTTTCAAGAGATTTACTGAAATTAAATACAAGATCTTACTTACTTCACACTCACATGAACCCATCTTCTGGATTAGCAAGCACAGTTCTTTGTTGCACTAGCCTCATATGTACAAAGCTCTTAAATCTCACTTTGAAGGAAGAAGGAGCGGCTATTTCAAGACTAACAAGTATTGCTGTTGTTGAATAAGCTGTTGGTGGCATGGGATATTTATTACAACTTCTCTCCTCACATATATGTGTGCAAAACAATTAGTATTTTTACCATCTGTAGTTATTGAACTTAACATTCACCATCACGGAAGTTAATGCTTAACTTTAAACATTTCCTTAAAAAAAAGCCCTTTTCTTTATTTTTCTTTTTAAAGTTTCAGACACTTGAGAACTCCATTTTACTTATTAAGCTGCCCTTGGTGTGACTCCTAAAACATATAATCCAAAAAAATAAAATAAGTGAAATAGACATCTTAAGCTTTCATATATCAATACATAAGTATAAAGGCAAGAAAGGCATTAGGCCTTTCCATCTTTGACAGTTACCATTAAGAGGTGCGATCTTCAGAAGAGAGCAAGAATAAAAAGAAGAGCATGCCCTAATTATTACAAAGTGTATCACTTTAAGATGTGTAATGGTAGCTAACAAGAACAGAAAGAAACCTTGCAACATAGTTTATTTAGTATGAAAGAACATGCTAAGTGATTCAATTAGGAAAAAAGATCACGTATCTCCATTCTCTAGACTTCCTTCTTATAGAACAGACTTTCAGAAGTAGTATTCTTATTGAACTCTATTTCAAGATCAGAAGGATCTTTATTCTCCTAATTGCAATTTGAGATGAAGAAATTACCAGAAATTACTCACTCATCTCTAAGGATATTGTACTCCAGAAGTTGTTTTATCCAATGGTAAATAGTTATTTTATGATTTGTGCTCTCAACATAGAAAATGGAAGAGTAATAAATGAAAGAGTAATAGTGGTTCTTGAAAGCAAATATTCTCACTGAAGACTTAGTTTTACTAAAAACGGATTAGTAGTCAGTGGAAAAGGTGTGTCATTACTGACTTTCTTTGTATCAACTGTCAAGATGTAATTCGGCCCTTTTGTAGAAATAACATATAGTTGCTGCTGTAGTGATTAATGGAAAAGGGACTGTCTCTGTGTTCTGATGCTTGATTTATCCTTCTAAATGCACTGAATACCACAAGGGTCTCACTTTGCTTACTAAACTGAGAAATGCTGTCCTTTCACAGCACAGAAAATAAGATCACCATCTGTTTTTTTGCAAATACTTTATCTGGAGAGATTGTTGTAAAAGCAAAGTAAGTTCTGAGAACAAAATAGGAAAAATGTAATTTGAAGTTGTCACAATAAAAATAAATAGAAGATGAAGACGGATGATGGTGGGTGGTCTGACAGCCTGTCTGAAAACATATGGCTTGATCTAAGACCTACTGAAGTTAGAAGAGGCTTCTGGTTTCCTAAAGAGACTTCAGTTACAAACAAGGACCTATATAAGTCATTAAGACTGCAGAAACAGTCATCTTGTTACACTGCTTATGGGGGTTTTTGTTATTTATAGGTATGGAAGTTTGTTATTTAAATATTGTGACATTTCCAAATACATTGTATGTTACCATAAACTCCAATTTATAGCAAAACAAACTCCTTCAAGCTGTGCTGGATGTGGCAATTGGAAGCTGAAGGTGTCTAAGGAGTAAATGGATGCCAGCTTGTTAGCTGAGGTAAGAGGCTGAGGCAATGAACACTGTGAACTTGCATAATGAGGAGCTGGGTTTCAGGGAAGGCTGAGAGATTCAGGAGGCAGATGAGAAAAAGGAGCAGAAGCAAAGGTAATTTGTATTTTTGAGAGGGTCTGGACATATTAAGGTAAAACAGAAGCTTATGGTAAGAACCTGGGTTTGTGGAGGCACCGAAGGAGGATAGCTAGAGCTGTTCAGTAATTAGGCAGTAGCCAGACACCTTAGACAGATGTGGAGGTGGTTTGGACAGCAGACAATAAGGACTCATAGGTAACCACCAGTACCACATTGCCAGACCGCAGAACAAGAGCATTTTCAGAGCCCTTTTAAGAGGAGAGAAAAAAGGGAATGCTAACAATAGACTAATTACTATACTAACAACTATTTTTAGTGTGATTGCTGAAACACTGGAGTATGGTTTCCTCTATTAACTCTTCAAAAGGAACTGCTGCTTCTGTTTCTTCTTGCCCCCATAACACCATTTACTTTGTATCAGTATGAGCACTCGCGTGGCTCCACACTGAATACCAGGGAACTAATCCAGTTGAAAAGCAGTATTTGCATTCAGTTCACACTCTTGTCATGTAAATACTCACTCTACCTCAAAGCAAGTGGTTATGCAGGGGTACAAGTGCCTGAGGCAGCAATCACTTTCCATGGGGAATGCATACAGCGAACAAGTGGGTGTGCAATGAACAAGAGCCAAAATAATCTGAAGGAGTCAAGCCTCCTCTGCTATCCAGTAAAGCTAGCATAGACTGTACCTTCTTCAGGATTGAAACATAAGTGACCACAGAGATTCAGTGATTGCCATTTCTACTCAATATTATTCAGAACTCAGGCTTGCTGAAAATTATCTATTAATTAGAAAATTACCATCACGAGATTCCATCTGGTTTTGGTTTAAGGACCTATCTAGAGGAAGCTCCCCAATTTTTTGTTCTATACCTGTCTGTGTGTAATTCATGGACCAAAAGTAAATGAGCACTTTCCTTCCACACAGCAAGAGGTACCAGGTTTTGTAGGGAAAATCAGATTTCCCCCTTAATACGCTGTCCTTTTAAATACAGTGCAACCATAAATCTTTGGTTCAAACTTGCATGATTTTATATGTCAGGCAATCTCCACTATAAAAGGTGTGAGCAATTTTCAGATACATGAACCTGTTTTACCACTCCACCATTAACATTTTACCATTTACACAGTTCTACTCATAAGACCTTTGAAGATCATGAAGATCATGAACAGGAGGAAAAACAAATGCAAAACAAGCTCTTTCTTTGGCTCTTGCCCACCTAAGCCACAGAAACCCAGAAGCTTACAGTCCAAGCTTATCAGATTGTCATGACAGGTGAAATATGTTCTTTCTTCTTGCTTCACTTTTCAGTTGTGAACGTTATCATAAGTGCAGTGCACAAACCTTATTAATAATAGGAGACAAAATAACGTTGGCACTATCGTTTAGACTTCCACTCTTTCATTCATGTGTTTTTTCAATGAAAGATTTCATTGGTGGTAACATTACACGCACTCTAAAGCAGCCCTAAGAAAAAGGGAGAAAATCTCAGTTTGCTTACAAAATAAATTAGACCTTAGTTCATATATATATATTCTCCCCTCACTTGAACTAAAAATATACTTGAGGTCCAAGATGATGATTTAAGAGAAATGAATGTTATCTTTACCATGTGGCCATTAACCACTCAGCCAACGGTGACCGGAACCCTCTTGAACTTTAGCTGTACATAGTGTCAACTATAACACAAGTTCACATAATAAAAGTGCCCTCTTGTTCTACAAGAGCAGATAGTGCTCAAAAGATATATATATATTTAGACACTTCACTGTCCTTGCCACTTGTCACTGTCACTGAAAAGTATCACTGCATTTGGCATCAATACTCCAGTGAATTACGTCACCATGTTCACATTTAAAATTGACAAAAAAGTGAGGTAGAGAAATACAAAACACAGAGCCTACAGCTAAAATTCTAAATCCTTATGTTGTCAACTGCCTATCAACACACTGACTACCTACAGTTCTGGTTTGTTAAGTTGAATTTGATTGGAACCTCATAGTCTCCTCCCCAACCCAAACAAACCCCAAACCATTTAAAATTACCAGGTCTCTGGTTACAGTGACTAATTTCAGCTACTTAAATTCTGAAGTGCTGACCAAAGCATTTTTTGCATTATAAAGAGGCAGTATGCATTATTAAATCAGTAGCATGACATAGTCCTCCTCAGAATAAAGGATGTAGAAGAATTAGCGGCTACGTAATTAGAGCACGGAAGGAAGATCAAGAGAGAGGTCCCAGAATAGCAGGTCTATACAGTACTGCGGGAAATTATTTGTCCTGTTCTGGAAGCAGTCTAGCCACATTAACATGCTGCTGTGCTACGCCAATAAACCTTTTGAGGCTAGACTGCCCTGAGTGTAACTGGATAATAAGTGACTCAGCTCGGGTCGGGAATCGACAAGCCTTAAATCTTGCATTTCTGAACACTCTGTTCCAGAGCTGAAACAAGCAGCTTAATTCCACTTCTGCCTGACATTAGTTCTAGTAAAGCTTTTCTGTGATCAAATCTGGTTTGCACTGCTATGCCTATATTCCAGACAGGATCCATTTATTGCTAAGCTTCCTCAGTGTGAAAAGAGATCAGATGCAGTCTCTGACTTTAGGTTTTCTAGAAAAGCTTTTATGAATAAATTTCTCTTGGGAAGGGATTCCACAAAGATTTGAGTTTTTATTTTCTCATTGTAGCAGACAAAAAAAAAAAAAAGGCAATAGCTTTTCTGGACTCTGTGTATTTACTAACAAACCCCAGATACCTGAGCACCATAAATCAGAGCTCAGGGTTTGTAGTTTACCCTTTCTAAGCCTCAGCTGAAGCAAAAGAGAGTAATTTTCAGAATTTCTTATCTCAATTGTACTTAATACAGACCTAACATGCAGACGTGAACAAATCACATCTATAAGTGCTTTCTCGGTGTCATTCATTACTCTTGATTGCAGTGCAACATGTGGTCAAAATTGCTAAGCAAGTTCACTCTGCTCCTCTTTGTACAGATTCTGGCTTCTCTTCTAAGACAGGAGGCTCTCATCACCTGTACTTGCATTAGCATTCTGCCCTCCCCAAACTGTCAGTGTCCAGCCACTGTCAAATAACCTGGCAATCAGGTTTGTCAAAATGCCTTTTATCAAATGCTAGATGATCCCTCAGCTGGTCACCAGCCCACTTGGCAAAGCTGTTGTCTTGCTTGGACAGCTTCTTTAGTATATCCACTATACCGCCCAAGTGGACCTATTCAAACGCCAATGGGCTTTTTTAATCTTTTCACTGGCCCTAACCAGTTATTGCCTTCACTGTGAGACACTGGCACAAGTTGCCCAGAGCAGCTGTGGCTGCCCCCTCCCTGGCAGTGATCAAGGCCAGGTTGGACGGGGCTTTGAGCAACCTGGTCTAGTGGAAGGTGTCCCTGCCCATGGCAGGGGGGTTTGGAACTAGGTGATCTGTAAGGTCCCTTCCAACCCAAACCATTCTTTGATTCTATGACTCTATAAACAATGCCCATGGAAATGGAGAATACTACTTGTAAAAAGTGAACCCTTGAAGTTCAGGTAAGAAACAATACACGTATATACATGCACGCACAAAATAACTAGGTAAACCAAGTCATGGCATATCATAAAACAAATGCAAAAAATCTCTTTTGGGTTTGAGGCTTTGGTTATACATAAGGATAAAAATGATAAAAACCTGGTACTGTTATTCTGTTAAAAGAAACCTAGAAGGCTTTGTGTGCCTTGGAATAAAGGAAGACATAAAACTTCTACATAAACTCTTGGGATACTATAAAAAAGTGAGTTTTCAGTTTCTGACCCTGAATACTCTCAGTAAGTATGCCCCACTTGTTCAGCCTATAAATTTTCAAGGTTATTTGGAAAGTGAAGAAGAAGTGCTTCTCATGAGAAAAAACTCCTTCATAGCAACAAGGAAGGAATTCTTTCTTTTGGAACTTCTCCAGACATTATTACCCATACAACTTCAAAAGTTAAATAGGCTAAGGCATTATACACATCGTATTCTTTAAATACATTTAAAATTCAGTTTGATTAAAGTCCAGTGTGCAATATTTTGGGATATAGCTGTAACTTCTCTTGCAGTTTTGAACGATGATGCTAGATATGAGCTATGGAACCAATTAGAGCACCAGTTCAGTCTGAGGAAAAATGAGTCTCCATAAATAGAGTACTTGTATTACATAAAAGAAAAAACAGGCATACCCATAAACACAAACTAGAACATCAACACAAAAAAGGAACTGGATTTTCAGGGAAATATGACACAACCAAATGAAATACCTGAAAACATATTGTGCAGAGGATTTCACACTGAGCATTTCAATTATCCAACACTGGCACGCCAGTAACTAGTTTACAGATGATACACTGCACAAAATACAACTGAACTATCTAGTAGCAATATAAAAATGAAATTAAATCTCTCTGTCAATCCCTTTAGGGACTCAAAAGCATTCAAATAATTTACCTGTACAGACTGTTTGCTTATATGCAACCCCTTTGATTGAAAAAGTGACAATAGAAAAGAGGGGCAACAAGTCTAAATCCAAATATGGTTTTGTTGTTTCTGAAAATACAATGTGATGGTGCTGCAGTGAACATGAGAAACAAAAATACAAATGGTGATCCAAGACTATTCAGACTGATTTTCTCTGAGTATTTTTTCTTAGCTCAGTTACCAGTTAAATCACTTCCCTCAGAATTATGAAATATTATGCTGCACCTTTTACTTTCATCACTGGTAGCACTCCAGCATGCTACAAAGACAGAAGAAGCATTGATGTTCTAATCTCTACTTATTTTTTTAGCATTTTTAATCCTTTCCAGCTTCTTTTGAGGTACAACTTCCTTCCAGCTCACAAAGAAGGCTAATGACATCAAAAGATCGCTCATGAGGGCACTTGTAATGAAATCTTTGCAGAAGAATTCCAGTGTTTCTGAAATAATACAGTATTTTTCAGGAGACAAAACCAAACTAGCTTCATCCCTCATCCCCCAAGGCAATTGAAAAAAATACACACACACCCCTTTTTATTGTAGTTTTCCGAAACATTATAAAGCAAAATCTCTTGCTTGTCTTTGTGTTGATCAGTGAGAATGAAAAAGATTTGTACCAAGTTGGGAACAAGTCAAAATGCCCTTTCTGGCTTGTTAATGAAATCCTTCTGATGTACAAAAGGCATTTATTCACCACCTTAATAGTCACACTGCAAGTAGATTTTATCTGGCTAGAGACTCATTTATTTGAATGAGAAGCTAATCTCTTTTGTGGGATTCACATAAAGGATTTGAATTTAAAAATAAATAAAAGGAATTGTTTACCTGCACATAGCTAATAATACCTTTGGAAATCCATCTATGGATATTGACTACTGAGTCATGAAGCATTAGTCTGGCACATTTAAGAGAGTTCACGCTATAAAAATATAATGAGTCTATGCTCTAGACTAGCACACAACAAAATGAAGACAAAGTTAAAATTAGATTACAACCGCACTCAAAAAAATTAACAGAAAATTGTAGAAAATATTTTTAGAGAACAGATTTGAAAATGTACGGGAAAAGCTCCTGCCTGAAGCTTTGCAAATTGCATTTGAAGGGACTGACCTGACATAAGGTTGGCAATGGATGCAACTGGAGCTTTAATTGAATAAACTCGGACATCTGTCTCAACTGTCAATCCTCCTAACAGTAAGATTGATAGATGCAAGCTAATCGCCAATTAGAGAGAGCTCTTTCAGATACAGGTTGTGAGTGGAGAATCTGGATGAACTTGCATGGAGGCGGATGAAGCAAGTGTACAGAAGAGAAAGCGAGATTTCTGTCTGTTTCCAGACAGAGACCACAAGATCTGAGACTGAATTCATAGAGCAAAGCACAGTAACAAAGGTGAAAGAGAAATGCTGGCTCCACAACTGTATAATCAATGTCTATCTCATCTTAAGACAGTTTTAAGCAAATACCCAGTATGGTTTTACTCACACAGTCATTAGAATCCCTTTCCTTTTGGAATACAAAATATTTCAGCATTATGTAATGTGACTGCATTAGATGTCTGCTTTTCCTCCTCCCCCAAATACAAACACATTATCTAGTCCTTGTATCTCTTCCACATCCTTCTTAACAGACTACTGTTTATAACAAAAATCATTAGGATTCCTTTTGCTTCTAATATGTTTAAACCCTTCTGGACTGTCCTTGCTGGCTGCTGGTTGAAGATTAGGTTCTCATTTCCTCTATCAGTTTTCTACCATTCCTAGTTTTGGATATATAGCCTTTACAAACAACTTCCTTCTTCTTCCTAGTTTAGCCACTGATTTTTCATTTTCACTGGCCCAGACTTTTAAAAATCTCTCCTCTCCCATTTCCGTCCTCCAGATTGTGGAATTGCATCTTTGTAAACACAGAAGGTGTTTTTTATAGCTTACAGTTATCGTTATTTATTTTCTGTTTAAACACTGCATCCCCACCCCTTTGGGATCCACACGTAATGCCACCATGGTATACCATAAGAGTCCTTTAAAGAAATCTAATTATTTCTGGGACGCAAGAGCTGCACAGTGAATTTATTCTTCTCTCTTCTCTCTCTCCATTATTAAAAATTTATTCTTCTCAAGGCGCATGCTAGATTCTTTAAATACCACTTCTGTAAGTACATCTGCACAACTAAGTACTCTGATTTGGATTTATGTGCTTGTAGAGCAAAATTGATAACAAATGTGGTGGCCATTGGGAGCAAGCATTTGTTTCAGTTCTTTATCTCTCCATTCTAACCCTCATGTTGATGGGAAACTGCTGGTAGAGGCAATAGTTGAGGTTATAACAACATCTGCCAGGTTTCAGAAACAATAACTGGCAGCACAAAACCTCCAGCATGCCATAGGTGGAACTACATCCTAATACCTAGGTGTTATTTTTCCCAACAAACCATAAATGGTTTCTGGTGTGATTTAGTAGCCTGCGGTAGACACTAACAGGCACACCACATTAAACTTTCCCTAATAAGCTTTCAGGATAATCTACTTCTAAGTTGCCTATGACTTGGAAACATATAGTCACATTAACAACACCCAGAATAAAAAGACAGGCTTTCCAGCTGGCTCGTGAGAATGATACTCCACTTTGACCACTGGAGTCTTGCCTTTTCCAGTACCAAACGTTGCTTGGCTATTTCTGTACAGCCTAGTTTTGCTGCTCACTGTAGTTCACAGAAAAATATCCTAATTCATTATGCAGTGCTTAATGGGAAAAGAGTATTTTTGGCGAGGGGGTGGGCGGGACGTGGAAGAACTTTGTCTTGCATTTTTGTATCTCTGTGGACAGAGAAATTTTCACCTACCTAAAAAGCCCAGGAACTGACCTCCAGATACTTATGTCTGCACAAAATAAATCCTATCTCTGGCAACGCAAATATTTTGCAGTGGAAGTCGACTGTGCTGCTCTTTGCTGGGAATGGAAATGCCAGAAGTACCTGAAGTCCCAAGGGTTAAATAGTTTTTATAGAAATAATGACCAAACCATTAAATGGATATGAATATTTAATTTCAGCTGTACTTAGTTCCAGTCTTAATTGTCAAAACCACTTTGCTATGAATATGCAAATAAATTATCTATGTATCATCTTTACCTACAGATTTAGGACAAGGAGTTGAATCCACAAGGAAGCATTTTTGTGGCTTGTTTTGCTAGTTCACTTTACAGCGCTGTAAGAACTAGGACTAAGCACAGTTGTCCATTCTCCTTCCCCACCCTTTCTTTTTACCCTACTTTTCACAGTTCTCTCATGATCTATTGAAAATAATTCCTCCAAAATCCCTTGGATTTCTCACCAATGCTTTCTAGTTGATCCAGAAAAATCTCTACGGTCCAACTTCAGGCTTTCAAAATACGCTTACATTCAAAGTGCAGGAATAACTCAGGGTTAAAATGTGAAGTGTGGAGTATAATTTCCTTTAAACATAAAATTCTTTTAATGGCACTTCTGAAAGTACCCCTAAGCATTCTCCAGAAGCTGTTAAGCCATTCAATGCATCTTGCAGTGTTAGAAACCCCATATACTCTGTCCCAATGACTGACTACTCCATGTGGATCTTTTATCTAGAAGAGCTGTATAGCTACAAAAACCAGCAGTGACTGGCACATCACATTTAAAAAATGAAAAACACAGTTTATTTTCAATTAGCTTTCTTCTTTTTCTGAAGAAAAATGGCAGTTTTTCTGGTGGGCTTACTTGTCAGGACATGTAGGGATGAAAGATTTCTAATGATATTACTAAAATTACTGGAGGATTAAAACCAAGTAAAAAAAGATGGAGAATTAACAACTACTGGAAACAAAACTTAAAAAAGCAAACTCAAAGCTGTGTACTACAGCCATTAAAAAGAGGCAGAGGATTAAGTGATATGTGTGGTGTACGTACCCCTGGAGGCACACGAAATGCACGCCTAATAGTTGTGCCTTTAGGCAAAAAGTCTTAATTCATTGAGTTACAAATCCATCTTCCAATGTTATATGTTAGAGGCCACACAGCCAAAGAGTGTTTTCACACACCCTTTTATAACTTGGCAGAGCAGCTGACTGCTATAACTAAATACATTCTAATAGTGTAAATGAGTTATTTGTCTGCCATTGGGAGAATTTCAACTTTGCCAAAACCTAATTATTTAAGATACATTAATTATTTTAGAGTTTCATATAGCACGTTCAAACTGATGCTTAAATTTTAAAACAAAATACTGCTGCAGATGAGAACAACAACGTAGCTGAATCTTTTGCATGAAAGATTTATTGTACCCAATGTGATTTTATTATATATGAAGGATTGAATTTTAACAAGTTGAATGTGTTGCAAAAAATGGTTTTATTAAGCTGGCTTAGAACTGCGATCAACTTCAGACTAGAGTTATTGAGGTATAGTGTGTGTCTTAAAAGGAAGATGAGAAGATCAGCCTCTTCCACCCTCACCCCCACTACACATACCTACTACAGCAAATGGCATATGGGAGATGCTTCAAATGGAACAATGTTGAAAAGCAGAAAAACCACCAGCCCTAGAACGTTTTTGTGATTATGTGAGTGTGAATATTGTGTTTAAGAAAATCTGCTCGTACATGAATTCAATGACAGACGGTATGAGGAAGATTTTTCAAGAATACTGAACTTTTCACAGCTTCCTTTATGTTAATATATATGTCTAACTGGTGCAAGAGTACACTACCACTATTTTTTTCTTTTCAATCTAGGACACAAAGCTAAATTAATGCAACAAAGAAACATACAATGCCATGAATTATTCCCTCATTTGTTTTCTGATGTTCCTCTAAAGTAAAGCAGTCATGGAAAAAGATACTCTCAGGTTATCCAAGTAATGCGTAATTCCAATGGAAATACTTCTGAGTATTGCCATAAAGTGTATGCAGAATTAGCCTGCCTTATTTGCCAAACACTGCCTGCAGCAGATTACATATATACAATCAAGCTTTGAGAAAGTACGGCACTGATTGTCCTCTTTTCAAAAAGAAACTACCATCTTGAAATGTAAGCATGAGGAATCAGTTCTTGGCCAAGCCATTACATTTCAGCATTTTACGTTTTCAAGTTGTAAAAGAATGGACAGAACATTATTTATGCCTCTATGTACATACTCATATTTTTCAGGTGTTTAACATTCCTGGTGAAGAGGTTAAAAAAAATGAAAGGTGGACTTGTCAAAAGTTTTTAAGTAACTTCAGAGAAAAAGTCAAAGGAACTGCTATGAGCTCTGGCCTTAACACCTAGATTTTTTTCTTTTGTTAAGAGTTTTTGAAGTTTTGCAAAACACACACTGTGTTAAGTAAATGCCATCAATATCAGAAATCAAAATTTTCTGGAGGATGCAGTTTGTTACCTTATAATCAGCATTACTCAGAAGCCTAAATATAAAAGTTGAGTTCATAACTCTTGAAACCTATGTATTGTTATATATTTTACAAGTAGCATTTCTGAATAAAAAATTACACGTTCTCTGGAAAATGATAGTAATGAGTACTTCCTATGAAATGCAACTTACCTACTGTAACTCTAATAATTCAGGGAATGAATAATCAAAACTATATAAAACAGCAGGAAATGAAAGAATGGTAACCTTCCCAATTTCCTCCACTGGCATCACACACACTCATATTTGGGGGGGGGGGGGGGGGGTGTGTGGAAAGAAATAAAAGGAAAAAAAAAATGAAAGGAAGGAAAGGAGAGAGAGGAGAAAAAAGGATTGAGAAAATTGGACACATCCTTTTCCCCCATGTTTGTTTTATCTAGCATGTACTAAATGACAAAAAGTTGTCAAAATTAGTTACTTTAAAATGGCAATAACACACTGATGATCAAACTAAAATCAAGATTACTATGTTGGATCCTATAAAAGGCTATTATAGGTGAAGAACCCCTTTTTCATTTTAGCTAAAGCTTAAGGACTTGAAAGTTACCCCAGATAAGCCATTTGTTATGTAGATACGTGTCTCTGTTGCTCAGTGAGAAGGGAAAAGGGTCCTATCATCTGGATCCTGCTTGTCAATGCTGTTATTTGAAAACACCTTGATGCAAAATAAACATAAACGTTCATTGAAGCAGAACTGGGAATCACTGACTCCCAAAGAAGCCTAATTCACAGCAGGTCAGAAAAGCAAAAGCTCTCTGTTCTTCCTCTCACCCTATAAAACCTGCTGTGGAGTGGTCCGGATTCAGTAGCAGAGAGTAGAAAAGCCCAACCCCAGCCTCCCTCAGCTACCTAGCCTGCAGCGTGAGGTTAGGTTACTCATTCAAATCTACACCCCGCCTGCAAATACTCATGTTATGAAACACTTAATGTAATGTCCAACCATCCTCTGAAGTGAGAGGTAGGATTGGAAAGAAGGGAGGCTGAGGAGGAACAGAACCACATCTGCCATTGAGCAGTCTACACAGAATAGTGTAGCAGTGCCTCAACATGACTTTTTCTCTTCCTTCCTCTCACCTTGTTCTCCCATCCCCAGGCAGCTCTTCTCTCTTACCCTCTGCATTGTTATTCCCATCCTGGGTTTATACAATTGACTGCTCAATGGCTGACTCCAGCAGCAATGGCATGAAACTCAAGCTAGCCGCTCTAAAAAAACTGAGTCTGGGACCTCTGTGCGGATACCCCCAAGCAAGTTAAACTGTGCCCTAGTCTCACTCAGAAAAGGTTACTAACACTTCTCCTGACTTGCAAGAAAAGTCCACTCCTTCTGCTCGAGCACATTACCAAGATACCTGAGCCAAACAGCAGCCTTTGACAATGAACTGCAAGTCTTCAAGTTGATACTTATGCCAGGAAGGAAGAAAAACATCAGAACCTTCTTCATCTTCCTTTTTTCCTATTCCCCTCACCTCTTTCTCATGTTCTTCTCTTCAATACACAGAAATTTCAGTGTCATCCACTGACTCTGAGGTGTATTTTATTGTTCAGTATGTTGCTTGCCTTCACTTTGATTCTATATTGTCCAGCTTCTCTGTCTAATGTGTAGGGAACTTAGAACATCTTTACATGGCAAAGTACAAACAGGTGTAATCCCAGAATTCTCTAACCCTAGACATGTACTTTAGCCTTGAAATCTACTATTTTCTGATTTAAGATGTACCAACGTAGAATATGAGTAAGTAAAAAGTGAGACCAGTGTTCAAAATAATCTCATGCCAGCCTGAGACCCTTCTCATCACCCGTTCTAGTGATTTCCCTTGTACTTTATTCACAGTCTCAAAGAACAAATTAAAAAGTGAGGTCTGTGGCTATAAAAAGAAAAAGCTATTTGTAAGAGACTAAGATTCTTCACATCCTAAAACTGTCCTAATCACACTACATTCTTGAACACACAGAAAAAATAGATATGATTAGAGTCAATCCTGCACACGCAATATTTCCAACTCCTTGTACAGTTACCAATTTTAACACTATGTAAGTTTTTTCCAGTAATGAAGCAATGCAGATCACATCATATGTTCTCTACATAAAGAGAACTCTTTATAACTGCATTAAGAATGGAGCTACAATATAAATTGCCTAAGTTCCTGTTATTTTTAAGCTCTATCCTCCTGCAGTTCATAGCATTATAGCAGAAGAAAGGAGGAAGGAAAAATGAAAAAAAAAAAAAAAGAAAAAAGAAAAGAAAAACCAGCCAAAGCCTCTCCCACCAACTCACAACAAGGTGAAGTTTGTATGCAAAAGTAAAGGTTTTATTCATTCATCCAACCATAAAGACTCTTCCGACCTCTGCGGCTATCGAGACACTAAGAAAAAATCTCCAAATTGCTTCCTCTCATAACAGCAGTCAACCCATATAAGAAAAAATTCCTAAAAAAAGAGGCATAGACCCTAAGTCACTTATGCAGCCACACTGATGGAAGAAGACAACTTCTAATCATGAGCACTGATCCTGTGTATGCTGTGAATAAAGATTCTCCAGCATACCGCTCAGATTCACTGAAATAAACCTACAGTTCTATGTTCACAATTCCTAACATTTCTTATAGATGCTTGTGAAGAGGCAAAAAAAAGGAAGTTTGACCCAAGTGATTCTGTTTATTTCATTCATTAAAGTATGCTAGAATTATGGGGGATAAATGTTACTGCCATAAAAAGCATACAGGCACTAAAACTCCTTTTTGTTCAGTATATATATTTACATTTACATGTTCAACTCAAAATTTTACACGAAGATTAAGTTTTGTGGGCCTTTTTTTTCACAAAAAAAATGCACCTCACTTTGAAAAGCAGACGTTTCTGACAACTATGAGGAACATATAGATATATAAAAACATGAAGCAAAACAAGATAGGAGATGCTTTGAAAAACGGTGGCTTTCTCGATTTCTCCACATATAGTGAGAACATTAATCTTCCCCTCAGCAGATGATCTCCATCATCTCCTGCCTTCACACAGTAAGGTTGGGAAGGCTTTCCTTCTCATATGGCTACCAAGCACATTCCAGCCAGTAGGAAGGATGAAGCTAATGAGCCCTTTACTGACCACTGGGCTGTCCTGAGCCAGTTTCTCTAATCTCAAACCTCCTTGTTCTCTCTGTTTATAAGCTGGTCTGTATGCAGGTACTGCATGTAATAATGTAACGTGTAATGAAAGCCTTGATTTTGCCTTTTTCTTGCAGGCAGCAGGCACAACAATTTCTAGACTGAATTAACAGTATTTCAGTACAACCACTAAATGTAACTTCTCTCTAAAAATCATGAGCATGAAGCTCAAGGAAAAGGACCTTTTTTTTTTTTTTTTTTTTGACAGCACTAATACAGCACCAATGTTATATTCTACTCTGCTTTGTATAGTATATGTGTATGCTTTCATATGCAACAGTCCAATGACATTGGGAAATTAAAAAGTTAATACTAGCCAAATGCCAGGAACTGAAGTACATATGTTTATAAAAGCAAAGAACCAAACCAACCCAACAACAGTGGGATACAGTTCGTTACAAAAAACAGTGTTATAAAGAACAAATCTAGATTTTATTAAGTGTAAGTAGTTGAAGTTCGGAATACATTTGGATTGAATGTCAGATAATTTCTCTTGAAATCAAAAATCTTCATCAATATGAAGTTGTTGAACATGTCTTTAATTTCTGTAGGCAATTGCAGTAATTTCTGTTTGCCAGGTGACAAGAAGAAGCAACTGCTAGCTACTCACTTACAGACTAATTTTTATTAAGCACAGTATTCTTATACTAAAGGCTAACAATTTTCTACATCAACTGAGCAAAGGTTAGTTTTCACACCCTTCTGAATCCTACACACACTTCCTCCCCACAGTAGATGGAGGAATTTCCAAAGCTGAAAGCTATTTTGAGCAGCTTCCAGAGCCTCTCTTTGTAACACCTTCTTAACTGTGATTTCCTAATCACTATGCAGAAGATTTCACTGCCTAATTAAAGGACTGGTGCAGTGATGAAGATAAAGAATACAGAGCAGGGCTGCAAGCTAATCTACAAGCAAAACACAGGAGCTACTTGTCAAGAGTAAGGGCATATTTTATCGACAGCTGTGTCCAATAAGGATGAGTTATGTAGTGAAGGTTTAATATTAATGCATTTCAGTCTTTCCCATTACTTACTTGTTGTACATACCTAGGGCATTTCCAATTCTCTCACTCTCCCTTCTTATTCTAATGTAATTAACATTTCAACCCCTCTGAAAATCCTTGTTTTTATATCATCTCAGACTTTTACAGACAGTACTTGACAGAGCTGCAGGTCTCAGCAGTTAAGTTTTTGTCCTGGAAAATGCAGGTTGGGTGAAAAAGTCTTGGTGATGAGTGAATCTGCAGGCCAAATCCACTATTGCACATTTGAAACTTTCTTTTCCGTTATATGTCTCTCCCATTATATGTAAATATGCCTATACCACTGTTCCTCAAAAGGATAAAAATACTGAAACATTTACAGATCAACAATATTGTACACCAAAGCCATTACTTAAGTGTTATGTAAAACAACTATTTTTAAAGAATATGAGGTTACCAATCTAAACATTAGCATTACATTCCCTCGCACAAACATGGTTCAGCTCCCTTTAGAGCTGAACAGCCTTCATTCAGGTCATCCATTCCCCCCTGGGATCCCACCCACTTACAGCAGAACTGCCACCTGAGAAAAATTGTTCCTGTACCATCCACATCACACCTGATATGGGAGTTCATAGCTGTCTAGTGAGGGGAAAAGAGGCAATAACCATAGAAAAATAATTTTAGGGTGAAACCAGCAGAGTCTATCCCACCTATACACTGTAATAAAAAAAAAAAAAAATCAAATTCCTCCTCCTGGCTACTAATCACCTGTTACTTATTTGGGAGCAATTAATTGGAGACATCTGGGATATTAACTGCAGGCACAGAGCATTCACAACATCAACACACACAAGGGGAATGCTGTTATCAGCACATAAACTTCTACACAGCCATGTCTTAGGTGTGTCAAACTGAAGACCCAACTGATGGGTTTAAATTGGTGGACTTACATTATCGTGCCTGAGTTTGCCCTATACAACTTAAGAATAATATTAGTATGGCTTGCAATCACAGAGGTGTTTTAAAGCTGAATTTGTGAGTGGCTTTATAAATCATCAGGGCTTAGATAAATAAATGGACATATATTTTACAAGAAAATTCGTTTTTAAACAGGGAAACTCAGGTCTGCTTCCACATGAGTTTGAGGTGCTTATGCTCTTTCCTCTCCCTCTTTCTGACACGTTGAAATTTTTCAATGGGAACGGAGAAGGCTGTCAGGACCCCTGCCTCCTGGGGCTTTGGCTCAGAGCACAGCTGGTGACCTTGAAGATAGCCACTGTGAAGGAAGTGAGAAGAAACCTCAGCTGGGGCTGCTCCCCGTTCCCTTGGGAGCTACTTTTATACCAAGCCTCTCACCCTGGATCTCTGCTCAAGCTGTGCTGCTGCTGTACCACAGGCTGTTGGTGTCTGGCCATGACTCCTGGTGAGCTGGACCCCAACTGGACCTGATCTTGGCCCTCCTGGTCCCTACATCCACAGCAGATGATCAGGACCCTTGGCTGAACATGGCTACCATCACCAGGCCTGCCTGGCTTGCCTCGCTGGCTGTCACAGGACGAGGCTCCGCTCGCTGAGGGCACTGCCCTACCTGCTGTGCTGCCCCCAGCCTTGGGGCCGAGACCCAGTGGTTCCCCTCAACCCCAGCACCATGGGGTCTAACCCCCCAGCCCACAATCCCATGGCCATGCAGAGCTTTGTTGCTGCTTTGCAGCACCATACCTACCCCACCACAGGCTACAAGTGACCCCCAGCCCAGTCCAGGTTTAGCAGTGATGCTACCTGGCAGGATGTGTTGGCAGGGTCCCCACCTTGACATCACATGATTGGTAGTTACAGGATTATCCCCAAAAGACTGTACTTGCAGATATGAAAGCTCACCCCAAAAAAAGGTGAGAGGTAAACCCAGGTGTCCCATATTCTGCGTATCTAACTAGGAGCCAGCAGGTAAGAGGACAGTGGTTTTATCATCCCAGTAGGAGAGAAGCCAGAGTCTCCCTCTTTTCCTGGAGACATAAAACAAATCACCCCGGATGTGTTTTCTGTCAATGAGGGCAGGAGGGCAAAAGGCACCTGGGTTCAGACCTGACAGGTACAAGCATCCCTTCTACGTAATAGCATCCATGGTCAACCTGTGCAGCGGTGGACTGCCGCCCGACTGCCCTGTTGGGCACCAAAAGCTGTATCTAATTAGACTCATGCTGACACGACTTGACTAATACAAGTATTCATGTCATCTAAATGGAGCAGAGGATTCCCCATTCTGTACAAAACCCTGTAACAGCAATACCCCAAGGCATCCAAGTACTGGAAAAGGAATTTAACTTGGGGTTGTGCAAGCTAAACTGAGAGCCAGACACCTACAAATTAGGTATTACAATGCTAAATAGCAAAATACTGGTGTCCCTTTGTGGGTCTAGTGGTCAGATATAACAGCTGAAATACCTGGAAAAAGCACATGAGGAAATGAATAATTCTGTGTTCAGTGTGAGGACTGGACTGTGTGCTGTAAATATTACATGCAGGCAGAAGCTGATGGGAATGGTGAAGTTGGGAGGAAATACTGAATAGCAGCTCATTCGGTACTCAGCCGAAGTGAAAGGTTGTGCAGTAACACTAGTCTGTGAACATGTAATTAAAGACTGTATTAGTGCACCTGCCCGAAGGGGACAAATCAGTGTTGTGTAGGCCATCTTCATCATAGCGTTTCTTAGGCTGTGAGTGTTTGCCTTGCAACCTTGAAGTAGCCTTGGCATATGTTAATTTTCATTCCTTTTAATGTCATATTATATAAACAATCGCAGTATTAAGATTGACTTCAGATATTTGTATAAAAAAAAAGGAATGATCCTCTTTGTTTTATTTGAAGGATACATTATATCACCTTCCCCGCTCAAAGGACATACTCTAATTAAAGATTGAATTTTCTCAGGATTTTAACTAAATCTGTCACTTAGCTTATGAATTAAAAATAATTAAAGATAGGGTCTCATAAGAATTGTACTTCTGCGCCTGCTCACTTCTGTCTGATTCTTTTCAGTAACAAATTGCTAGTTTTCCATTGTTCGTGCTCTCTGCATAATTTGGACTTTGAAATAATTAATGCACATGGGAAAATTATGTTGTAAGTAAAATCAATTTTTCCCCATTATAGTCAGAATTTTGTCTTTCTTAGAAATATTAGTCATTGCACTCCCGTCTGCAGTTGAGGAAGGCAGTTGCATGTCTACAGGTAATTTTTTTTTACTATGTACTGTAAATAACATAAAACAGATGAATGCAATATCTGCCCTACATACTTTCTTACCATGTGAATGAAATTAACTGTTTCTGCATGTATTTTACAGAAATTTCAGCACATTTAACCCAGATAATCTGCTGTCCGAGATACCTGCTACCAGCAGGATAGCAAATGACCTTACTTCACCAGGGTGGATGTTCCGATCCACATCACAAGCCTCAGCTTCTCTTGGCTGCTGCTCTTTCCCTTTCAAACCTCAAATATTCCAAGTATTTTATGGTTGATTCTTTCATCAACTAATAGCAAAAATGAAATGAAATTGTGACAAGAGAAGAAATAAAATGTTTCCCATAGTTTAAAAAAAAAAAAAAAAGGATCAATAATAATAACCTTAAAAAGCTAGGAAATATAAAACCCCCCATTTTATTAAGCATATAGTGCTTTTGCACTACTAGAGACAAAATGCATATATCCTCACAAGGAATTTCAGTTTTACTTACAAAAAAAAAAAAAAAAAAGAAAAAAAAAAAAAGAAAAAAAAGAAAAGAAAAAAAAGGAAAAGGAAAAAAAAAGGGAGAGCACACTGGCCACCCATTAATCACAACACTCTTAACCTGTGTATACAATGTCAATTCTGATGATTTGTCAGTGTCTGTAAGGTTGAAATTCAGCTGTGTGTTGTTCTGCAAAAGAAGAAGAGTTAATGTCAGGAATATATGTGGAAGTACAACATAAATGCAGTCTCCACTTCTTCAGAGATCTCAGAATTTCTTATTTATAAAAATTATTTAAAGATCCATAACCACTTGTAGCTCGTTTCCCCAGCTGACAGCAAAAATTAAATATCAAACATAATTCCTGCTCAATTTGAAAGATTAATCCATATGTCTGTCATTGTACAAAGTATGCAATTAGAAAAATATGGAATACTGAGTGTTTAAAAAAAATATTATTCTTCTGTCAAGTACTGCCTTAGTTTAGAAATGCAGTTGATAAAAAAGTCATCCTCTCTCTTTCTCAGTTCTTATGTCTCTCATATGATGAACTAATGATGTTTTATGGCAACTCCACTAACTTTTCCCTTCCCTCTGCTAAAACAAGGAAACGCAGTGGTATGAAGAGAAACCTTTGCTTTCCTAAAACTTTATGGCTATTGTTTGATTTTGTTTTTAACTTAACTGTATAAAGGTTTTCCATAATCTTTGCATATGCTTATATATTTCCTCCTTTTCCGAATATAATTACTTCCCATTTCCTTAAAATTGCCATCCCAAAACAAGAATAAAAATTCTTGAGGCAAATTTATGATAGTTCGAAGCTCACTCTTTTTTCCTGACTGTCTGTCTTTATGAAATTGAAAGAAACATAATTCCCTTGGAGACCTATAGCCTTCTGTCAAATTTGACTGAAATCAGCCAATAGCCTCAAATGTTTTCACAGGAAGAGAGTCATACAAAGTCATAAACATTGAATAATTGTACAACTCTTCCTTTAAAAAGCAAAAACAAGACAAAACCACTAAAACCAACAAATGAACCAAGCAAACAAAACCAGTGTTATCTTAACAATTAAAATGGAAACTGTCTCGTCTCTGAGCTATATTTCAGAAGCATGCATTTAAAAAATACTCCTTACTTCAGGAGGCAGATTCATTTAAATTCAGTCAATTTTAACGAGCACTATGAAAAGACTGTGCACAAGATTAATTTTCATAAACTAGTCTGAACTTCCAACTTTTCCTTATGATGTTCTATTACTTTTTACATATGTAATGCTATTTTAATATATGCTGTTAAAAGAAGAAAAGAAAAAAAGAAAAAAACAAAACCCAAAAAAACCCAAACCATCATTCTGGTAGCTTTTAAAACCAGACTACATGTAGCTAATTTTGAAAGAACTTTTTTTTGTAAATTCGAAGTTCCTTATTTCAAAGTTAAAATAATTTGGATGAAACTCCTCCCAAGATTAACCTGTCTTCAAATCATAGCACTCATAAATGACAGAAAAGTCCCAAAATCTGCAATGATAAATCTTGTCTTTGAAATTACCGAAAGCCTTCATTAAGCCTTAATATATGCTGTCAGTTTTAAACTAAATAATAGATGGGATTTTAACATAATCAGAAGAAAACTGCTGGTACCTGCCTCTGTTACTGTCACAGTTAAATTGACATGGTAATTTTAAAAATAACACCTTCTCTAAGTCAGTTAAAGACTGACAAGCACCCACCATTTAGAAAACTTTTCTTCACATAGAAGGAAGCACCTTACTATGAATCCACAGGTAGGAATGAGCAAGTATCTCTTGTGCTGGTCCACTGTGGGAGTAAAACTTGGGTGGCTGGGTTAACTAAATAAATTTGAAAAATTCATACTAACACCTTTATCTTGGAAAAATATTCATTACAGTAATAATTTCCAAGTATTATTTGTTATTTTTTTATTCATGGTTGCAGGGAAAAAATCTATAATAATTTGTATTAAATGTGCATTTGGGGATTAGACTATATACTGTTCTTAAAATCTACACTTAGTATTCCACATGCTATGAGGATGAGGACTGCATAATGCAGACAACTAAACAGCTAGAACCTCCGGTTGCCCTCCCTATCATCTGCTATCTGAAAGGCCATACATAGTTTAGAAGGGAAACAAAAAGTCCTGGTCATCTCTAGCCACTCTGGAGTCCCAGCACACCTGCTGGTTTCAGGTATGCTGCTCTCCTTCTCTCCATACCCACATGCAAACCCAGGAGCTGTGGCTGCTCGACTGATGGACTCTGCTGTCCATCATCATATAAACCCAGCCTCTGCAGATCCCTCTTGGGCTGGACTGGCTGAGCATCGCCACCCACAGCACAACATTGTATCTGAATCCTTTACAGAATCACAGAATCATTCAGGTTGAAAAAGACCCTTTGAAGCAACATCAGCTAGTGCAGGATCTGATCCTCCTCCATGGAGATATCATCACCTCCATGAGTGAGCTGACCAGCTGATACCCCATCTGTCTCTGCTCTTTCCTTCTTTCCTCTCCTCTGACACCTATTTCAAATACTGCTGACATTGCCTAGGATAAGAAAGCAATGTCTGGCAGATTCTAACACGTGCTGAGCTGGAGCTCTGTTGGCCCTAAGTCCTCCTAAACTTGTCTTATGCACCAGCTAAGAGCTTTTATCCAAAGTAGCATTGAAAAAGACCTCCTGCATGTGAACTTAATGATGGTGAAATGAAACCAAGTTGTAAATAGTGGCAGAGGAAGTATATCACCAATAAAAGTTTGATTTAGAAAGTGTTGCATTTCTCTTCTGGAAGGTCACCAGGTGATAGTTTCAAAGTCTGTTTTAAGATAGTAATGTTTTGTGCCTATCAGCTGTCACTGTTACAGACACATTTCACTATTTTAGCTGTAAAAAGGATTAAAACAGGATGTAATCATTTCAAGTACTTCAGAAGTAGCTCAGAGCTCTAGTTGCTGCATCACTTGATAAGACTAGAGAAAATATTTGAACACTCAAGGAAGGTAACAACACTACAGATAATAAAACGTCATGACTCACAGCCCTTTTTCAGGGTTAGGATTTACTTTCTGGTTTTGTAAAACAAAACAAGAAATTTACAACTGAAAACACCTGCAAAGATTTCAGTGCCTCTGGGTTGAGGCAAGCTCCCCTGGGCTATATCTATGGAACCTGACCAGACCTTGAAGTGTGGAAATTCTTTCAGGTCATGCAAATCCACCAGACACCTAGGCATGAAGCTATATAAAAATACTTTAAGTAAAAACAAACTCCACAGTCTACCTATGAAACGAAATTTATTACTCCATCCTCCTGAGGATTTATGGATGATGACAAAACAAAGCACAGACCCATTTCTCTTTTCAGCTTCCAAGGAAAATAAACAGGACTGACTAACTGAACAGGAAAAAGAGAGTTGTAATTCAAGCAGTGGGAATAAGGTGTGGAAATCTCTTATATACAACTGCTCCATGAGCTTAAGAAGCTAAACTCACCATTAACAACCAAGATTCCTCCATGATTAGAAGGCCACGTCATCCCCTTACAGTAGGGGAAAAAAGTAGAGTTACTGTGTGTGCATGTGTACCTCTGTGCACCGGTTTTTGTAAGTACGTGTGTGCACATGTGTGTGTGTAAGTAAAGAAGCCATGCATACTTTATTTATAATACTATTTTTTCCTTAATTCCATATGTAAAGGTGAAATGGAGGCCATTCTGCCTCTAGTTTGGCTTCCTTATACTGAAGTCTGGATTATTGTTGTTGCTTCATGTCACATCTATCCATGTGGCACGTACTGCATATATCCAGCATGAATGTTTCATGAATATTGGGGAAGCAATTGCAATGTGAGACACAATGCATATTTCAGATGACACATGACTGATGTGTTTGGAGATCTGGGCTTATTATGTACTTGCAACATTCATCTACTACCAGAAAGCTGGTCTTTCCCCCTATTGCACTAAAGTCAAAGAACGAAAACAAATGTGCATTTTGAATGTATCTGATCTTTTACTGAAACAATGAATTAATGTATTGTCATGTTTGCTTTCTACTGTCTTTCCCCAAAGACAGAGCACAGAGATAAAAACAACATCAAAACTATTTTGTATTTCATTCAAAATATGTTTCTTTTTAAAAAACCTTTCATGCACCACATCATTACTAGGTTTGGATTAATAAAATGTTTTAATACCTCAGTTTTTAAGTATGACTTTTACTATAGAAATCATTCTTTTATTTGATACTTCCAGTTCTCTGAAGAGTATCTCTATTCTGTTACTTACTATCTCCAAATGCTTAAAAAGTTTAAATCCATAAGCAGTGCCCCACATGCTAGTTAGCAAACAGTTGTTAAGACAGGAACCTGGGTGAGTATCTGGTGTCATCTCATTTCTGCTGTAAAAATGCCCAATTCTTGAAAGGTAGTTTCCTTTGATTTCTCTCTTTTTTTATACCAAAACAAAACAAAACCAGAAACAGCATCCCCCACCCATACACTCACACACATGATTTTAAAGAGGCTTCATTTGATCCAATGAGGAAAAAATAACTTTTTGGAAACTCAAGAAGCTTCACAGTGAAGTTTCCCTCCATTTTATTCAATGGGTCATCTTTAAAAACAAACACTTAACATTGTATCTTTGTTATAGCAAAAACAATATACCTGCTTATTTTCAACAAATATTGCATATAACTAGAGGACTAAGAATTCTATGTATTGGTCAAACCAAGGCAGCCTTAATGATAACTGTTAAATTGTTTTGAAAAGTCAAAAAGATAAAAACTTTCAAGAGAACAGAAATGACAAAGGGAAGACAGAAATGGCCTTCAGAAGCCGAAGAAAATACAGGTGTCTGCAATCTCATCAAGTTTTTGCTTTAATGATTTTAAAATCAAGAGCCTTCTTTTCTATCTTCCTTGCATTAAAAGATGTCTGGGCCATGTTTACAGCTTTCTCATGGCAATCCGGTGTGTGGATGTGAGGAATTTAGATTTGACTAGACAGCCTGGGAAAAGGCAGTCACTCCCTGCGCTGGGTTTGTGTGTGTGTCAGGGTTTTGGTAGCAGGGGAGGGGGGCCCCTGTGAGAAGCTTCTCAAAACTCCCCTGCCTCCAAGTCAGACCTGCTTTTGCACCAAGGCTGGGCCAATTAGCTGCTTCTCTGTGATAACATATTTAAGAAGGGGAACCCAAGAGGAGGGGTTGGAGCTGTGAGGAAGACACCTATGTCAACACTGAGGTCAGTGGAAGAAAGGAGGAGGTGTGCTGGTGCAGAGACTCCACTTCAGCATGTGGTGAGATGGCAGGGCTGCCACCCCACAGGGGTCACCAGTGGAGCAGATGCCCACCTGCAGCCCATGGAGGACCCCACGCTGGAGCAGGTGGCTGTGCCTGAAGGAGGCTGGGACTCTGAGGAAATAAGCCCCTGCTGTTGTAGTTCAGCACTGGGAGGACTGCAACATGCAGGAGGGACCCACGCTAGAGCTGCCTGGGAAATGGTGCAGCCCATGGGAGGGACTCACGTTGGAGAAAGTTTGTGGAGGACTGTCTCATGCGGGAGGGGAATCACACAGGAGCAGGGGAAGAATGTGAGGAGATTCCCCTCTCCCCGAGGAGTAAGAAGCAGCAGGACTGACTGCATCCCCCATTCCCTGCCCCCTGTGCTGCTGGGGAGGGGAGGAGGTAGAGAAATTGTGAGCAAACCTGAGCCTGGGAAGAAAGGAGGGGTGGGGTGAAGGTGTTTTTAAGATGTGGTAATGCTTTCACTATCACTCTGTTAAGTGTTGTTGCTATTAGTTTCTGAATTAAACTGATGTTCTTTTTTTACTTCCCCTAAGAAATTTGTCTTTTGCCAGTGACTCTAATGAGTGAATCATCGCTGACTGTCCTTCTCTCCATTCCCGAGCCTTTTGCTTTGTTTTCTCCTTCCCAGCACTGGTGGGGACAGGGGAGTGAGTGGCTGCATGGTGCTCAGTTCCTCTCTGAGCTCAAACCACGACACTCCCGCATCACTGACCCTCAAAGATGAAAAAAACTTTTCTTTTACAGTTTCTCTTTTATAGCTCATGAAGCTTATTCCCCACTTGAGGTAAGTCCTGCAAGTGCTGTCACCTGGGTCTCCAGAGTAGGGAGAAGGTGGGGGGATCTGCACTGTGTGCTGGTGGAGCTGTGTACCTTACAGCCCCTTGCCCACTAATAGCATTAAGAGCCCAAATGTCCCACTGAGTTCAGCTCGCGTATGGAGCCTGCCACTCCTCACACAGGAATGCACAAGAAATTGCACTGGAAGTTTGAGCTGTCTCTGAGTTAATTTAAGAAGCTGGTGAAAAAATATGAAATTAGACTCCATCTCAAAGTAGCTGTTGCTTTTAGGTAACAATTCAAGCAGGTAATGCAGCTGTTATACAGTCCCTCTTAGTTTTCCCACTGCTAAGAGAAAATTTCACCACCTGGAGAGATGGTGGTAAAAAATCTCTGGACCTTGATAAATTATTAATTGTTAAATGGAAAAACCCCAGCAACAACTCAAAACCAAACAAACATATTGCTAAGTCAATTGGTCTAATTGTGAAACTCCCTCATTAAAGGTTCTCAAGCACACCTGTTTCCCATTCAGTGTCATAATTGTGGACATTTCAGCTTCTGTACCTCCATTTTCAGCCCTTATTTAAAGGGTACACTTTGCAGGGTAGAAAATGCTACTTTCCTCCTTTTTTCTGCCTTTCATAGATGTTGCTGTGAGAAAAATAGAAAGCATATAGCCTTCTTATAGTTCATTATATTTTTTATTGTTTTTTAAGTGTAGTAACCCTCTGAAATGAAACAATTCTGTCACAAGGGGTAATGTTTCATGGTCAGAGAAAAGAAAGGATTCAAACAAGCTAACAATATAAGTACATCTCGATTCACGTTATGCAGAGATGCTGTTGAAAAATCAAACCCACATGGAGAATTCAGAGGAAAAAGTTTCTTATTCTTTCAAAAGCAGATCTAGTAAATGAATAGCACACATTGATAAACAAAAACAAATTTCAGAAAAATTACATATGACTATCTCTCAGCAATTGTCAAAAAAAGCAAAATAGATATCTCTTGGAACTGGTAAGCACTTCCCCAACAAAACAGCTAATTGTAATTTTAAATGAGGCCACAGGTGTTAGTTACCTAAATGCCTTCCTGTGTGGCAGCTGCTTGTTGACTGGTTTTGGTGGACAGTTCTTCACATCAAGGAGCCCATCACAATTATCGCCTTTGTTGGTGGTCTTGGCGTAAGCCAAGATTTGAACGGCCATCTATGCTCCCTCTGATGTGTAGCATGTTGATGAGGTTTGCTCATGCTGTACTTACTTGTTCAGTAGTTGATTTTAATTGCCACGTCTTACTATCCAGCAAACCTATGTTCCCTTGAAAATATATATCCTTATCTAATCTTGTCTGCCTCAATTAATCACTGTGGCTTTAGATAGCATCCCAGTCCTTGAAACTGAAAATGGGAGGTCAGCATCCACAAATCTCAATTCTTACCTCAGAAGTAGAATTTTTTAGAAAAGACAATGTGGAATGGCCAGTGCAGCTAAATAAAAGATGTGAAGATATTCTTCAAGGAAAGGCAACAATGAATCATCCATAAACAAAAGTGTCATGACCATACAGACTACATACTGTTTTCCTAATGAGGGTTGCTGTAACATACAATGCAAACACTCACAGATAAGAGAGGGAGGAAAGAAAATTCAAAAAGCTGAAACCTTCCCATTGTCTTAGTTCAGGAATGGAACAGAAAGAATATTGTAGCTCAGTCTAGAGATACAAATCTGTATAAAGGCTGACTGATTCCTCTTCCGAATTACTGTTAACATCACTTTAACACTACATTTCTGCTTTCCTAGGGGGTAGCATTTAATCCATTTTCTATACACAGTAACAAAATACTGCATAGACATGCACATATTACGCATAGATATGCATATATATACACTATAGAGTAGTATATGAAGGACTGTGTTATTCCATGGTCTTGACCAATAGTTATTGAATTTTGTTGCCTTCAATTGAAATTCATCCTTATCTTTCACATCGTTCTCCTTACACTGATATCTCCAACAGAAATCTAATTTCTCTGTAAATATAAGAATGCTAGGTCATTGTGTTCTGTTTCATAGGTGATTTCCAGCCATCACTTTAAGGCATTTCTAATATTCCCGTCATCCGAACATCTCCAATAGTCTATGGCTATTTGAATGAGATATGAAATATAAGAAAATACATTCTTTTGTCATATTTCTCAAATTTCTCTTTCAGAAGCAAAGCAGGATTCTCAGAATAGAAAAAATAATAAAAAAGTAGGAATCCAATGTACTCATATACATGTATCAAAGACTAGCATTATTGATCTCAACCTTTCACACCTGGTAAGTGGTAGCTGTAAAGATGTGGATTCCGTCTCAGCTCTCATGCTTCTCAAATTAGGATAACAGCATTTATACGCTCAGAAACAATGTAGTGAAAACAACGTGGTTCTCACATCTGAATGCTTGAAATATGTGAAGTGTAATGTAAGTGGTTAGTATTACTCTGGTGAGAGTCTTGACTTTTCACACAGACAGCTCTGGGGTATACTTTCTTGTTAATGGTACATTTTAATTTACTATTATGGTTTTAGCTGTTGCTTTGTGAGTTATTTTATGAAGTTTAAAGATTTCCCATGATAAGGATACTTCAATGTATTTATAATCTTTTGATTTTCTACATGTTAATTTGGTCAGTTACCACTTCTGGTTATTGATCATCCGAGATGGTCACAATTCTAAGTAAGTGCCCTCAACAAAATTGCACTGAAAGAAAAAACCAATGGCACTAACTAAGAAAAAATGAGACTATTATTGCCATTTCCTAATCTCCAGTGTCCAACCAACAACAAGAGTATGACCAAAAAATTCAGCCATGTTCAAACAGAAATAAATTCAGTTTAAAATATCATCTTGGGAAAACAAAAACCTGTGAATCAGTAAAAAAAAAAAAAAAAAAAAGTATTAATGAAATGAAACATTACTAGAAGGATGTATTTCTGTATTCACTGTGTGGGATACCAATTCAGTGTCAGTAGTACTCTAGAAAATACAAAGCTAACCACTTTTAATAGCAAAGAAGTATTTTTTAGGAGGACACAAACAGACCAGAGGGTATGACTCAAGATTCCCTGCTTGACCGCAGATGAACTTTCCTTTATGCTCACTGAATCCTTCCTCTTATCTTCCTGGGTTCTTTTCCCACAATCAGTCCTTTTCCCCTCTTCTGTTTTTATCCATTCACTAGGCAATTTCTGTCTCTTTTTGCTTTTATTTTAGGCTGCTTTTAACACATCTTCAATCATAATCCCAGATTAAAAAGTGAACTGGTATTCTTGCTTATTTGGTGAAATGTTGTTGTATTCTTCCCGCCTACCAGTAGCTGAGAGCATTTTAATGTGGTCTTACCTTTCCTGATTGGTGCTATGGCACTACCGTAATCAGAGGGAGATGAAAGATTTTGCAGCTTTAGCACTCCCCACCTATTTATGTCCCTGCCAGAACTGGTCATGAATTCTCTACCAGACGGTTTCCCCACCAGATGGTGCAGAGCTGTCACAACTGAGCTGAGGTACTTCACTTGTCAAAATGAAACACAGTGGTGCGCCATTCCTGACAGTTTTCCTCTCTGGTCATTTGATGTTATATCTATTCAGCCTCTGAGGAATTTCATTTTCCAGTCTCCTAAAAATCCCCCAGCTCAACCTACAGCAATAGTGGAAGTCGTCAGCTTCCAAGCTCCAAGCCTCATACCGCAGCCAGCAGGGGTGAGCTTCCCAGATCTCCCAGCAGCCTCGCTGGGGCAGTCAGGAGCAGGGAATCACTTCATTTTCAGGAAAGGATTTCCTCTTCTCCTTCATGATTTCGCCTTTCTTCACAGCTTCTAAACCACAGGGATTACTTGGGTTTTTTTTTCTTTAAAATAAAACTTTAACACAAAAATATGCTGAGTGGCCCTGAGAAAGAACAGAGAAGCCCAGATGCAGGAGAGGAAAACTTTCTACATTGCCCAACTTCGTATGACACCTGTTTACAGCTAGAAAGACAGTGGTATCTCTTTCCCTAATCCTCCTGCCCACCTCTTTTCAACAACAAAATCTTAAGTGCATGAAGTTGCTTTAGTTCCACACATCTTTTAGCAAATCTGGATGGCTGTCACATAATTACTAGAGGTTAAAATAGCAGGGCTAGCAATAGAGATAACAAACTAAATCTTGTTTGAGAAATCTCTGTATTCCTTCTGTCATGCAGAATCAACTTCATCAGTCATTAACTCTGTAACCTAAGCTACTTACCACACCTGTGGGCTTTCAAATGGAACCAAAGGAGTTAGTCTTGACCTTCAAACGACTAGAAAAGGGGTACTTGAGAGACATTTTCTCTGTTGTGTGATTGTGCTGCAGGAGAAATTTGTGCTAGAGCTTTGTCAATATAGTAAAGTGGGACCTCCTAGAAGGGCATTCACCGTCAAAGCCCCTTGACTCTAAAATTGGATGCCCCTTTAACTTCCCAGCCTGGATTTACTGACTCTCCTGTAATGGTATTTCTCTACTAGAAAACTGAAGGAGGTCTTTGAACATTAAAATAGGGGTTGATATTTTGAGTGGCTTAATGAAGACTATTGCTTTGTGGTTCTTATAGGCAGTTGAATCCATTTTAATGAATCTCTGTAATACCAAAATAAAGCACGGTAACATTTAATATTATTCTTTCAGACTCCATAAGCAGAAAATATTTATATACAATTAGAATAAATTGTTTAAGGTGAAGAAAACATTTCATTGATTGGGAACATGGTATGATAGAGAAAAAAGTCCAAAGCTACACATTTTAAAGGAACTGAAATAAGTCCTGTTGCAAGTTTGGATTTTGGGTCAAAGATGAGATGAAGTGAGTATTACGGAAGCAGCAGCAAAAGTTCCTGTTGATGGGGTAGTCTATCAAGTCATGTGTGAACTAGAAAACTACTTTCTAGATGCTGAGGCATATATTGGTATTTGTCTTCCAGGTGCCCAAAAACTAAATGACGGAACAAAATTGCTTAAAGAGCCAATTGCATGTCACTCATTACTTGTGAGTAACTTCTGCATCTCCCCAACACTGACGTGCAGGCTTACCTGCTAAAGGTGTAAGCAGAAAGCAGTAACTCAAGCCAGATGAACACAGAAATGCCCATTCTTCTAGCCAAGCTACTGGGAGATAAGCTTAACTCATCCCCCTAAAAAGTTAGTGTTACGTTCTTTCTTCCTGCTTCCTGAAACAGCCAGCACTTAGCTTTCAACCAATTTGACAATATCTCTCAACTTGGGATGAGACATCATTTGATTCCTACATGTTAGTTTCAAATTAACTGCCTGAAAACACAAAATACAATTTTAGTTAAGGAGGCTCCTCAAGTATTTGTCATTACTACTCCTTTCATGCTTTTGCATATCCACACTGATGTTTATCGGGGCATGGTTTAGTGGTGGACTTGGCAGTGTTAGGTTTACAGTTGGACTTGATCTTAAAGGTCTTTTCCAACCTAAACTATGATTCTATTCTAAGTGATTTTAGGTGCAGATTTCAATTTGAAAGCTGAAAATTCTTCTACTTAGCAGCTCACAATTCCTCTACAGTAAGCAGAACAATAGCACCTTCCTAAAGGCCGTAAGTGGACATAATGATGTAAATGCTTACCATTTCACAACAATATGCAGACTATATTTTGTCACCTTATAAAAGATTAAATTGAGAAAAAAATAATAAGCAAGCCAACAAAATTATATCTCTAAGAAAATTTTGCATCCTTAAATCTGTTCATTGCTTGATACATTTATACCTCTCAGATTCTCCTCCAAAATTAAAGATACCATTAAAATATTTTATATAACTCTCCATATAGCTGCAAATACCAGTAACTTCATTCTGTTAGCTAGCTACTGTTACAATTTAGTATCTGCTTTAAGAAATCAACCAAAAAAATCTAAAAGAGAAGCTAATCACTTCAGTTACATTTAAAATTATTTGTCTTCCCCAAATTGATCTAATAAAATGCACACAGGAACATCTATGACTTAAATTAATAGAAGCATTTCAAAGATCCTTCAACACTTCAATATCCAATACAAGTCTACTGTCAGAAAGGTCTACCATGAAATTTAATAAGCCCGTACGGATTATTCTGAAAAAGATCAAGGAACTGGAAAATTATGGTAATTTCCTTACAAATGGACAAATCAGAATGTCTTTCCTTCTTCTGTAGTGTTTTTGTTATGCAAGTACATATAAAAAGAGACATTATAGTCTTCTTTCCATTCCTTTTGTTTCAGTTTGGCTGGATCACAGGTAAAGGGTGGTTAAAAGAATGCATTGCCTTTTTTGTCCACTGTGACTGAAACTTTACCTAAAACAGCAATGATAATGATTCATTTGTTACAGCCGGATATTCTCTTGAAATATAGTTAGTGCTTGGCTGAAATTCAGTTGTTTCCTATTCTACAATATATAAGTAAAATAAGTATAAAAAATCATATTACAAAAAATACCCCTTACAGTCATTCATAATATACTTTACTACACCATTCTACAGTATTTCCTCAGTGGCTCCAATTCTGCCTCACAGAAATTCAGACAGATAAAATTCATAAGAAACAGTTAAGTCTTGAACCAAAAGAACATCTGAAGTCAGTTTGAAACTATAGCTTTAAGAAGGTCTCAGCTTAATACTGTTTCATCTGCAACTGAACCAAAAACTTCAATTAAAATTTTTGACCAGATCAAACTGAGATTGAAAAGTTCCAATTTTTTTCTTCTCGTTCTAACCTGCCTTTCCAAAGTAAAGACTTAGCCCTTCCTAATATGTTCCAGTTGATATGAAATTAAATGTGAAAAAATGAAAGCAAAGGGATTCGGGGTCTACATTCACAAAACTAGAGAAACGTGATTTACAGTATCTCCAGGGCTGGAGAAATTAAAATCAGAGACAGTTCTTTAACTTGCAGTTAAAATATCATGGGCAAATACCACCTCCTGCTATTTTTTAATTCTCACCCCCAAAGAAGAAATATTACCTTCGCTCATCTTAACATGCATCTCACATCTCTCCTTCCCTCTCAGAATGAGGAATCTCTGGTTTTACTACTTGCTTGGCATGGTATTCCTCATTCCAAAAGTGGACACTGAGAGTGACTCAATGAGAAAGTTGTGTGGTTGTCTGTTTATAAAGGTCAAAGTTTCTGAAATAACGTGTATTATGAGAGATACATGATTGTCACTAAACATGTGACAAACCATCTCCAGTTTCCCCTAAAATAAGAAGAAATAGAAGACAACCACAGCTTCCAGACTTTCAAGCTAGTTTTAGCTTGTTTTATCAGTAGTCTTCAGCAATCTTTGTGTTCCTTTATATTAAAGTTGCTTGTAAATGTCCCTGAAGGTACATCTACACTGAACATAAAAGATGTCTAGAAGTGACACTGAGGACTGAATCTTCCCTGATCATTGATACTGCTTGTTACTTTGATCCTAGACTGTCTTTTGGAGTGAACAAACCAGCTCTTCCCAGAATACAACCTCTGACCATTTTTGGAGAAAATTTACTCCCAGTTCCGCTCTCAAGACACAGTATAGATGACATTACACGCAACTGCCTCCCATCTCCCAAGACAGTCTCTCAACACTATCTCAGCATATTTTGCTTCCTCAGACATACCCCGGCCACAGCACAGAGCAACACATACTTTCACATTAATATTACAAAATAACAAGTTAGTCGGTGCAAAAGAGCCCTGATATTTTATACAGTTTGAACTTAACCAAGAAAAAACAGTTTTGCCTATGGACTCAGACAACATAAAGGGCGGAGGAGACCCAGAGCAAAGTGACTTGTAATGTAGGCATGGCCAGTGTGTCCTAGAGAGAACTAGTTTGAACCATTATAAACGTAGCCCTGTTTTGTGCCTTTGGTTCCAAGGGCCTGAGATTGCTCCTTGTCTTTTTTTATGCTGCAGTGCAGACCTTGCAGACCTTCCTTGGAGGGTTACCCAAGAGCAGAAACTAGTTGAGGCAAAGTAATCAAACTAAACCACCCTATAAAATACTGGTTTACTCCAAGGTTCAGGCCAAAACTGTTTGTCAGCTCTGTTGACTCTTCATCAGCTGAGGGTTCATTTTCCATGCAGTTTCCTCAGTTGCTGCGATGAGGCAATTATGTTATCCACCCAAATGACTCGAATGTACTGGAACATTTTTTTTTCCTAGTCCACTTACCTAGTGCCTTTCCCATGAAGACTAGGGCAAGAGAGGGCTAGATCACTCCACTGCCAGTGGAGTCAAGGAAGGTGAAAACTTCTCCCAGATTTCACAGGTTAAACAAAACCAATGTTGTATATTAATTTGTCATAATGGAAGAAGACACCACACAGCATGTACACAAGCATATCCATCAAGACACTGCATTAGTATTCAGCTGGGCCTAGTTATTTCTGCAGATGAATTGTGTGAAAAAGGCACTGACTTTTGCACCAAGTCGTAACCCTGCCAAAACTGGCTATAGCAATTTAGAAGTGTTCTTTGGTTTCCAGTTTCAGATGGTCCTCTTGTCTTCCATTGAGATGTAAGTGATAGTTCTGGAAGTGCCTACTGATACGTATTTATTCTTCACTCTAAAGTTAAATATATTCCCAGCTAGCAATCTACAAAGTGCTTTACTGATTTTTTAGTTAAGTAAAAGTGTAATTTTTTTTTTTTTTTCCCCCCCCAGCTACTACAATTATATGCATTTTGGAATACAGTTGAAAAAAAATCTTTTTCAGGATCTATTTTTTCTATCATCAATTTTATATGATACCAGCCATTTGTGACTGATTATTAGTCCTCACATTGGGTAACTAAATATAATATTGGAAATCCATTGATAGCAAGTGCCTAATAATTCATCAATGAGATGTTACCATAGCATTATCTTTCAGCACAGACATAAGGGAAGGATAAACTTCAACAGATTTAATTTTATACAGTTCTTCTTAAGACTGTGGTAATAGTTTAATGACAGAGAGATTTTAGAAGCAAAAAGGTGTGGAAAATGAAATAAAGCTGTCCTTAAAGACTGAAAGCTCACAGAATTTTGAAGAAGAGTTCAGAAGTTGTCAATGCCAATAGAATTTAATGGACTAGATACAAAGCAAAAGACAAAATCAATACCTAGGTATTTGTGATTCATTTCTTTGTAGTTGTCAAACCTTTGAAGTTGTTAAATAATGACTTACAGACTAAGAATAGATGTCTACTTCGACATTTCCTTAATGCCATGTCAAGAATACACCTACTCACATTAAAAAAAAAAAAAAAATAAAAAATCATATGATATGGAAAAGCAGCTCAACCTCAGAAGCATATGTGAAATTTACCCTAAGTCTTTGCACTGTCTTTATACAATGCGAACAGAATAATTATATTAATCTCTTAATTTCTAAACCTCTGGTGAGAAAACAAAGCTTTCTGTCTGTATAAATATCTTTAAGACAAAGACACTTTAGCATGCATGTACAGAACTAAAGAGTATCCCTTTGTAGGCTTAACTGGTTCTATGATAGATAGAAGATAATTCTTTAGGGATTCTCTGTTGAAACACTTCTCTGAAGCATGTCTCAACCCTGTGAGCATAAACTACCTCTTTAGTCAGCTAATAATATAGTCATCTTTTACAAATCTCATACAAATACACAGTCCCTTCATAAGAACCCAGAGCATTCAAAACTATGGGATACAGACACTGGCCCCATCCCACTATGCACCTGCTCCCCTCCCACTGAAGCTGGTATGAGCAGTATCCCCATCTCTCGTGGGACAGCGACATGGCATAGGGGAAAGGCTAACAAGTTTTGCTTCATGAAGAACATATCACCCCCTGAGCCAGCGGCTCTATGCTGTGGAGCTGGGGCAAGTCAACCCAATGGTGTCGTGACTGTTGGGAGACCTACGTAACAGGGGAAGTCAGGGTAGATGTGGCAGGTGCATCCGCCCAATGAAAGCAGAGCTTCTTGGCTGCTGAAGTGTAGCAGCTCCTGGCTGCCTTTGTTCTCAGGGCCTCATGCTAACTGGGGCCTTTGGCCAATGGGAGCCGCTATTGACTACAGGTCAGATTCGGCCTGGGTATAAAAGGAGTCCCCTGGGGGAGCCATTTGGAGCTCATCCCCTGGAGCTGTACGCTGCAGTCGAGGACTCTCCCCTTGGGTCAGGACGTTGCTCAAGGAGACTCCTTGAGGTGCCTTGGGTCGGGATGCTGCCCTGAGCAGGTCCTCGAGGTTGAGAGCCCTCACTTGTCAGGTGAGTGATAAAGCGTTTTGGGTTGCCGTTAAACCCTAGGGAGTTCTTTGTTATGCGTTTTGGGTTGCCGTTAAACCCTAAAAAGTTGTTCTGTTCTCCTCTCACAGACATTCAAACCTGTAATTTACAGAGAGCTAGTTAACTGTGTTAGTAATTATTTTTTTTATTTTTGGTGGTGGGTTGTTTATTTGAGAGCATCCGTAACAGTAGAATAAACCAGAATGCAAATTAAGACTACTTTGCTAACTCCCAGGTGACCATTTCTATGTCTCTGATTCATGATCCTTGCCTGATTAAGTTGCAGCAGCTGAAGAGGTTATTGCCCACCCCAGTCTGGCAGTTAAAATAAACCAACAGTTTGCGGGATCTAATTTCTTCCATTGCTGCAGGTAAATCCTGTAGGAATTGTGAATCAGACCTCTCAGGTACCACAGCTCATTGTGTCACGTATTAAAATAAACTGAAATGTCCTTTGGTTTATGTTAAAACTATCATGGCTCTGGAGTAGAAATGGCACTGTTTCATCATCCCCACTCCTGGGGCAGAAGCTTTCAGCAGAGGGACATGGAGGACGGATACTCTTCAGCTGTCCAGCAGGAATCAGCAAAGCTCATGACTCAGAGCTCTTACTCTGACCTAGAAGTACCCTGTCTAGTTTGGGTTAATCTACTTTGTAACTGTAGCATAGGCATCACACTTTAAATTCACATCCTAACTTATTCTGTATTCATCCCATTATGCAGAGATACATGAGAAAGTAACATTAATCATTACAAATGTACATCAGAGAAAAACCCTGGTATTTATATCTTGTAAATACTGGTGTTTCTATTAGCAATCTAAAAAAAAAAAAAAAAAAAAAATCCTTTTATAAAGGCATCACGCAAGTCTATCAGTGTAAAGGAACTGAAATGATCGGAAAGATTCAACTCTGAACCATCCTGCAGAGTGGAACAAGGTTAAATCCAGTCCCCTTGTTCCCTCGAAAAGAGAAGGAAGCAGGGTAAAGCAAAGCAGCAAAAACTTCTTTCTGATTTTCTATGTACATTTAATACTGCTGGTAGAATCTTATAACTCTGACAGCCTTTTTATTCCTTCACATATTTCTGGAATACTGAGGAGGCCAGATTAGGAAGATGTATTTCCTTTCAAGGTCACTCCTCTATTCATCTGAAGCTAAAGCAAAAGCTCAGCTGTCCAGAGTATTCTTGTATTCTGATTATTTGGATATTTAAGGAATTTAATTGACTAATTTAGGCAAAACAGGAAGAATCTTGGAAGATTAAAATCTTGTTGGGAAACCAATCTCTTGATACTGGAACTGATAAGTGTAACCTGTGGTTTATGCTAACAATATTAGATCTCCATGACCAGTTACACTAGGATGGGACTTCTTCACAGGCATTCTGCAAAGTGTTTGTCAGAGAGAGTCACAAAATTTTTCTCATAATCATGCCTATGCTTTCTGAAGCCTGCTTGAGCTGGGATTCCTAAAACTCTATTACAGGGTTCTGAGAGAGGTACTGAAAACAGAATTGGCATAATTGAGAGTCAATGAGGAGCTGATTTCATATTTGGGATGCCTGAATTTTATTAGGACTATTCATTTTTCCATGACAACACATAATTAAAACAAACACTTCTAGACATTGCTGCATTGAAGGCTTATTAGGGGTTTTTTTTCCTACTACTGAAGTCCCATTTTCTTTTCAGGAAATTTTGTAGAAATACAAACTGATGGGAAGGAGACTCCAGAGAATATTTTGTCCTCCAGTAACATGTATGGATGAGATGACTTGCTGAGAAAAACCTTGTTAACAACTTTCAGGTTTTAAACAAAAGAAGGAGGGGGTTTAGTTTGCATGCTGCTTGCTTTAAGAAGGTACTGTATAATCAAAACAAGATCTCCCACAGGAGAGATTCTTTAGTAGCAAAGGAAGGAAGGCAGGCATTACCCCAGACATTTGATATAGAGGGTATGACAAGAGGAAGAACAAAGAACAATTCAATACCACTTATTCTTGCTGTAGCTGTAAAAAGTGCTAAAAGGAATAGCAGGCGGAGTAGAAACCACTGTCACTGAACCATCTACTTCAGTAAAGGACAGAGGTAGCCGGTACAGGACATGACAGTTAGTTGCAAGGCATACCCTCATTCCAAGCACCCCACTGTTAGATGGAGCTCGGAAATATCCCAGTTTCTCAGCTGGTAAGGACAGGTCTCTATTCTGTCTCACAGTAAACAAATCTAATTTTTGCTGCTATGAAAGCTTTGATCATTGAAGCACTTCTGCAATTTCATGACTGTAGCTTCCAGAAAACACCCCAATACAAATGATAATGTATATGCAATGATCTCCTGCTTCAGAGACAAGAACAGCCAGTTCAGGGTCACAAATGGATAATTACATTTCCATACTTTCTTATTTCATGCTTTATCGTCAGGACCTTGTTTGCCAGTGCCAGTTTTTGGTGCCAGTCAACACAGAATATCAAGAGTATGTGATGATTCACTTGACCATTTAACTAGTCCAGCTCCATTATTGCCAATTAGAGTCCTGCATAAAGTTAGCTCTCCAGGGAGTACATATTCAGGGAGTAAAGGAATATAATTACACCAAAACTGTTACACACAAGACTTGAAAAGTTCCACATTTTGGGAGTGCTTAGAAAAAAATGCCAGCAGAGCTGCTACTTTCTTGCAGAAAGGAAGCAAACCTTATGAATGCCTTGTTAGGCTGTCAAGTAAGGGAAGGATTTCGAGTCCTAAACTGATCTATAAAATGCTTGTTCATTAAAGTTATTAACTCAAATAAAATAAAATTGAAACATTGTAAGCCATCTAATCTCTTGCTTTCATCACTGGCTAGTAGCCAGTTAATTACAGTGAATTAATTATGTATTATTTTTGCTGAATCTATCGACAATTTGCATTTGGTGCAAATATTTTTTTTTTTTTTTGCTTTGTAGAAGCAGAAGCAGCTATGCTTTATCTTATATCATTTGGAAAGTGAGTAACTGCATAGTTTAGTGTGGCTATATTATACAGAAAAACAGCAACAAAAGCAACTCTGGCATAATGTCAGTGACAAATTTTAATCTGTGACAAAACTATGTTTTAACTTACACATTATAACCTATCCTTTTGTCATGTTACAAAAACAATTATTCATATTACAATTTAAAAAGAGAACCATCTCTAATGACGGGTAATTTGCCATTGCAGACAAAATCACTGTAATAGGCCAGAGGGTGAACATTATTTCAGATAACTGTGCCTGGGTGTGACTGAGGGCACTGAACTGGAAACATTCTCCTGCAACTCTTCTTAAAGAAAGTTTTTATATATCACCCAAAGGGGAGAAAATTTACAAATATAAGAGTTACTGAAAACCCCAGTGGACTCTGAAGGAGAAAATAAGTTATGTTTCAAGAGAATCGGCTAAAGAATAGAAAGGGTTTTATCTGCTCTGCTGGCCAAGACTATAGATCTTCTCTACACACTTAACACTTGTTCAAAAACATATGCAAACAGTGAACCAAAACACAATTATAGGATATAATTCAGTTCCACAAACAAGCACTGTAATTTGATTCCAGAATGTTAAAACATTTCATCTGTTACTATAAACATCTGAAGAAATGGTGTCATTAGAGTATTTTAGAACTTCCAGTGACAGCAACCAACTTTTCACCTGCTCTTTTTGCACCACCTTTTGATGGGTACGAATTTTATCATCACAGGTATTTGTTGCTTCTTTCTCAAACTTCCTGAGCTGTGATTCTCTGCTACCCCCAGTACATCCCTAATTCTCCTTATCCTGCAGTTGCTCTTGCAGCATGCTATTGAGCAATCCCTTCATCTTCCCTGCCTGCCTGCTTGCCAGGCTGCTGATGCTCTCGCCCTGGTTCCCTTCCTTCTCCAGCCATAACACTCCCTTGGCTGTGATGAATTTGACTACTAACTTCAGACAAATCATTTCCAAATGCACCTCACCAACTCTACACAGTCTGATATCTGCAGCTGTCAAGCAGAAAATGTGCACTTGATGATGGCTTAAAGTGTAACATTATTCCACCTCTCAAGTAAAATAGGGAAGGCTAACAGTCTTTCTATTTTATTTTAATGTTGACTCTGTGTTCAAAAGCCTCATTAAGCAGTGCTGCACTTTTCCTTTGAGAAGGATGCCTGTGCAATGCTTTTTTCCTAAGGGTGTAACAAGAATATACATGAATCACCTTTATTTGTGAGATTATCTGCAGAAAGTTCTTCGTACACTTTGAGTTTAGAAAATAATTTATATTTCATTTTGGCAGCTTTGTATTCCACCTGACAAAAAGAGTAACATAAAAATGCATTATTAGTCTACATTATTTTAGGTTTTCTTTGTCACCTTCATGTAGCATTATAAACCCATGCTCCACTTAGGGCAAAAATTTTGGCGGTGAATGAAGTGAAGACATCTCTAAATATTAAGAGAGTGCTTGATATGATGACAAGTTTGGAGAGTGAAACAGAAGCTCTTTGGTAAGATAAGATGAGTAGCTGACAACTCTAAGGAGAGAGCTTTACTCAGTGCAAGTACACAGACACTGTAGCATCAAAATAAAGGTACTTGGAAGAGAGAGGGATATGTTCTGAAAAAAAAAAATAGTTTACATTTTTCTTCTTATGATACTAGTACTTATAGATATTATTACTAAGTGGGTGAATCCCATGCTCAAGCATATTTCAGAAAATTTAGAGACTTAAATTCATTTGCATTCAGAGTTTTAAACTAACTGCAGTTCACTAGCTTGTCACTTCTGTGTTAACTAGTCTCCTACCCCCTCAAATACAGTTCCAAAAGCTCATTTTATATTCCTGCTACATGTTAATTATCTGTTGAACTCTGTCTTTATGACCAGCAGGTGATAAAGTGCAATCACATTCGTCCAGATGCGTTAAGTACCTTCCTTTCTCAGTACCCGAGATAAAACAACCTTCCTACAGTGGATGTTTACTTTAATTTCAGGGTAATTTTAATGTTTTGTGTTTCAGCTTCTTCATCACCTTAATGCCCCAGGTCTGTTTTCCAAAGATTTCCAACTCTAACCACAGACTACTTCTCTGAGAAGTCTCCTGAAGCTACAATTCCTGCACCAAAGTAACGCAGTATTTTTATTTCCAATTCATTGAACTAATTTTAAAAAGAGGATCAGCAAAACAAAGTGTCAAACTGTGATAATTTTTGAATCATAAAACTTAAATAAAATTTCCCAAATTATCTAAAATAGCACTATACATTATCTTGTCTGCAACAGATATCATGGAGAAGTTTTTTCCAAAATCTACCAGGTTTTCTTTCCAAATAAATGCTTATTTTTTTGATTAGGCTTCTCTGGAAGTCTGTATATGTTTGAAATGATGCATGGCTTTGTCTCCATGAGCTCTCAAGTCAAAGTATGTTAAAGATTGGGAATAATTTCCTTTGTATCTCTAATGACAAAAAAACTTTTAAATGATGAGAAGAACAATAAAAAATGATATTTTATTGTCTAAAAAATTCTTTCATGTCCCTGTTTAGACCTCAGTCTGATTTAGAAGATGTGAAAGTCATGTAGATCATGCTGGAGAAGAGGCAGACTAAAAATTAAACGATGGCTTCAATATTCAGTTCTGTATGTTCCAATTACAGTATTTTCAAAATAAAAATATGAACTCAAAATTCAGGTTTATCACAGAAACTCTATGAGCTCATAACAAAACCAGTATCTTCAACACTGTCTGATACAATTTACAATTTTGATGATGAAACCAGTACGTATTAGAAAGACATTACTGTAACTTTTTTTTTTTTTTAATTAACAAATATTGGTGGAAAATACAGGCAGTATGAATGAAACTAAACTCACATGTATTAAAACTTTGGGAAAACAAGGATGTCTGACCACAAGGAAGAAAGTAGTGTTTGTAGTGAATATACAGCTGAAAAAACACTTAATTTTGCTAATTTTATCAGCTTCTGTGCCTCATGAATGAAGACTTGCATCATATAGTTAGATTGACAAAGAAAACATGTAAAATCTCTAGTATCTTCACATCTTTACATTAAGTAATCATGAAATAATTTATTTCCGTAATGGGGAAATGTGTTTGTTGAAACTGTGTAAATTTTACTGTGTGGGGATTTTTATGTGGCAGTTTTGAATGAAACTGTTCAATATGCGTAGTCACCAAAAAAGCATAGCTTCAATATTATAATAGCTATAATTTTCATTTGTATTAGTTAAAGGTGCACTAAAATAGAGGTGACAAAAACAGAGTCTAAATTTGCCACTTTCTTCTTAATTCAATCTCCTACTAAAATAAAAACAATTAAAATAAAAAGAGATATTTTTTTCCCATGTTCTCAAGTGCAAAAGGCAAACCACAGAGTGGCCTTTCAAGCATTACTGAATCTCCCTGATGGTCCAGAGATTCATATACTTCCTAAGTATGCAAAGGACTCTGCAGCCAATTCAACCCCACCATACACTTCCTGTGAAGCGATCCTTTGAGCTAAGATTCACAACCTACTGTAAAACAAAAAGAGAGGATGAGAGGGAGGGAATTAGAAAGATGGAAAAAAATATAGAAGGAGGAAGAGGAAAGGAAAGGAAAGGAAAGGAAAGGAAAGGAAAGGAAAGGAAAGGAAAGGAAAGGAAAGGAAAGGAAAGGAAAGGAAAGGAAAGGAAAGGAAAGGAAAGGAAAGGAAAGGAAAGGAAAGGAAAGGAAAGGAAAGGAAAGGAAAGGAAAGGAAAGGAAAGGAAAGGAAAGGAAAGGAAAGGAAAGGAAAGGAAAGGAAAGGGGCAAGAATGAAGGGAAGAGGGAAAGAAAAGAAGGGAAGAAAGAAAGTTTGAGAGATAAAAAGACTACAAAGAAAAGTGAAAAATAGCTTATGTATCCACAAGAATCCCATGACTACATTAGAACTAATGGAAGCTTGCCAAGACTGGCACAAAATTAGTAATGTTATCTTCTTCCCAATAGCGGTAGCCACCACAAGTAAAAGGTGATGAGAACTGGAAGCCTTCCCAGAATTTAATTTTCTCAAGAAAGCACTCAGCAGATAATTCTATTAAATTCCAAAACACTGGATAAGAATAATATAATCCAAAGTTTAAATTGCATGTCTGCATAGACTGTGAAAGGTGATTTTTTTTTTAAATAGGGCAACACAGAAGAAGAAAAATGGCGTAAGTGTCTGAGAACAGTCATTAAGGGTCTCAAGAGACAGAGTGGGAAATCTAGCAAATTTGAGTCCAGCATTCTCTTTAGAATCTTATATTGCTTTTCCTATTTAGAAGTAATTTGTTTAAGCATGCACAGGGAGGGTAACATCTGGCTAAAAGATGCAGCTTCTTATTAGAAATGAGTCAAATGGCTTATTAATAAATGCAATATAATAGGGAACTCCTTAATATGTGATACTAAAAGAAAATCAATTACATTTGCAAGTCGTAACAAATCTCATAGTTTAATTGCAAGTTGTAATACTCCAGAAGGACTCTGCTGAATTTATTTTACCACTTGGTTCTAATTTTAACAGGTGGAAACCATTCAAATGGAATTTAGTGTTAACTAATATAATTCCTCTATCTATTTATCTTTATATATTTGTGCCTGTAAGGTGCTTGGGAAATCTTTAGTAAGTAACACTAAATGTGAATACTAAGTATAAATAGCGATTAAAACAAACCAAACTTCCACTGGTAGCAATAAGGTCTGCTATGAGGTGGGGCAGTGGACCTTATTTGTGAGGTGACATGGGCTACTTGCAATGCTGTACTTGTATGGATTAATTATAGGTTATATTTTGTGATAAAACAGAAGTCGAAGATGACATTCCTTAGTTGTTTCTGAGTTCAAAACCATTTCTCAAAGAACAGCCAAATCTATGTTTGTTTCAGGGGATAGGTAAGAGGAGGAATTCGTTTTTCTATATTAAGACATAGAAACATCTTTACTGACCACTGTAAGATATTCAAACAATCCAAAATATGAGAATTCCATAATACAATTAAAAAAAAAAAAAAAAGCCACAATAAAAGCTCCAAAAGCCAAAAACTTCTGTCTTAACAACATTCTAGGAAGAACACATAAATGAAAACACAATGTGCAACCTTACAGTAGAAGTTAGTGGTTTCTTTTTTCCAAAAGAGATCTATTGTCCTTAAAATAAAAAAGTATTTCCTCTTATCTCACACAAAAAATTGAGTCATTTTCAATTGAATATCTTTTCATTCACTCTCAAGATTTTTTAAATTAATTCACTGTACAATCCCAATATATAAAAATAGTCCTATAAATAACCACATCTCTTAAAGAAAGTATAGAAGAGATACAAAACCTGATGAAGATCTAAAGTTTTCTGTCCTACCACGATAACTATATTAGAATTTAGCGTTGAGTTAAAGAGGTGTTATCTGTAGAAAAACCACAAAGAAATTGCAAAGTAAGAAACTATTAATAAACATCTTAAGCCACTGGTTTTGAATTTTGCAAGTTCTCCTATCTAATTATATCAAAATATTTCATGAATAATAATTAATTGACTCTAAAATCATCCTGTGAGCTAATTCTCTGTAATGACTTACATAAACAAGTACTTTTGCTTTAATTTAGAGTTTAAGGACTAGACCCTCATCAATATTCTTGAAGTATAAAACGACTTCACTAAGAAAGGGAGAGTAGTAGGCAGGGAGAGTAGACAGTGAAACAAAGTTATGTTTTCTTGTGACAAAACAACAGAAAATAAAGAAAAAAAAAAGAGAAAAAATCATAAGGAGATTTATTATATGTTCAATATCGCACATATGCATTCACGTATCATAAAAGATATCTACGAAGGAAAATTTGCTTTCTTTCTATAATCACACAAGACTGTTATCAAATTAAAGGCAATAAACTGCTACTACTTAATTGCAAGGAATACTTCATATTTTCCTGAAATCAAAACTTTGTCTAACTTTAAATCATTAGATTAAAAAGCCAAGAGGATATTTAAATATTTCCAGTTACTACAATGTATTAAAATATAAACAAAACAGGAAATACTAAATAAATGGCTTTAAGTGAAGGGTAATATGACAATCGTTACATATTTAGGTTAAATAGATGTAGACTAGTATATATTAGTTGTCCAGAAAGAAAAGCCAAGGAAATATGGAGGAAAGGGGGAATTAACCTTTTCCACTTCAATACAAGACAAATTTTGTAGTCGTTTTCTTACATGTTATAATTACAAAACCAGTTTTGCTGTGTACTGCAAGTTGGTTTGAATTTTTAACAGCAACATGCTGATAAATAGAAAAGCCAGTAAAACAATTCATGGTTTCTCATTTTTTTTAAAGACCAATCTATGCCCAAAAGCACTAAAAGAGAAGCTGGCAAATTACTTATTTTCAAAAGAATGGATAAATCATTTTACAGCGTTATATACAGCACACAGGCTGTAAAAAGGTTTCCTTGAGCAAATTTCAATAAAACCATCTATTCAATTACAGTTCTGGTCAATTATACACGTAAACTAATGAGGAAAAAGTACCTTCAGTAATTAATAGATGTAAGTTTTGAAAGTAGCTAAAAGTTCTTACAGTAATATGGTTTCTAAATTAAAGTATCCCTATAATCCACAGTAAGTGGACAGGCTGTTTTTTTCAAAACAGGTATATTGAATGGAAAACTTGATTTTGTTTTTTAACCATGGTACGAAAATGTCTTCCTAAATCCTGTTTAAAAATTTGATTTTAGGCCTCAAAAATGGAAATTTTTCTTTGCAAAGTCACTAGGGAAGCAGATATTTTGAGGACTGTTCTGAACAAAACATTAACAATATGTTTCAGTGTAAAATATCTAACAACAAATGTACATTGTTAATTATATAGTCTTTGCCCTTAGTGGAAGGGGAATACTGCACATTTCCAGTTCCTATGGTTACAGAAAAGATGGTATTTGATAGCACATGTGGTTCTTGACAGTTTTATGTTCTTGAAAGCATAAGACTGATAGGATTTACTCTTTAAACATGTACTTCTTCCAGACCTTTTGCCTTTTATGCTTTATTGTTGCAAAATGTGTGTTCATTAACACGGGTAAAGAATTTTTTAAAAAATTAAATGTTCCAATACGGAAACTTAGAAGACTTGATATGGAGATTATTGTCCACCTCACTATATACTAAAACTGAATCCTAACACAAGGAAGAGGTAAAAAATACTCTTTCTCCCTCTGTGACCCAAAGAATTGAAACATGACAAATAAATGAAAAAAAGTAATTCCTGTAATATCTTCCTAGAAAATAGAGGAATCAGAATATTGTCATTTTTAAGGGTGAAATTATCACAGAAATGTAGCCCTTAATATAAGGAATTCACAAGGTCCCACCGAAATTAATTCAATACTTCTTAATAATCCTGCCATTCACTCTGCAAGAATGAAAAAGTTTGGAAAAGCTAGTGTAAATCACTTGATTTTATACCAAAACCAGACAAACAAAAAAGTTGTATTTACTGAAAAATTAATTTAGGAAACTTCCTTGACCATTTCTAGAAAGATCACCATTAGGGAGGATCCAGGACACTGAAAACTTAGAAATCTCTGATATCAAGTACTGTTAGATGTATTTTCTAAGGACAGAAAAGAAACAGTATAGTAATGAGAATGCCAATGTTTCTGTTTTGCTGTATCCACTGACAATATTGACTTCCCAAAAAACTTCAGAGCAGTGAGTTGTTGGGTAACATAGAGCTCAGAAAAAATATATTTCATTGTTCCTTGCATATCTAAATCCATTAGTTTTTAAGGAATGGGCTGGAGCAAGGCTTATTGCACATATCAAATAAACACCTGAAATATCCCCAAACACGCTTTAAGAAATATCCTCCTACCTTAATAAAAAGCAAGAACTTTAAGGATCAAATAATATCCCTTGTGTGTGTGGCACTTGGGGTTTATCACTGGGGGTGAGGGAGAGGAGGAAATTACTTAAGAGCAAAATGATAAACTACTCTTAAACAATATAAGTTATTTTCAAAGCTGACTTCTGCTGGGCAGAGAAAAGTTTTCAATTTAATTCTTTCTAATCACTTGCCTTAGTTAATACTGTTTCCTGACCCTTTACCATCAAAAATTGGAAAAAACAAGTCATCTTGCTGCCAGTGAGTAAAACACACTGTGCACAGCAGAATACCAATTCAGCCTCCAAAGCTGCTTCCATTCCCATTTGTTGCCTTTTTCTTTTTCTTGTGAAGCACATCATTAATGAAGACTACAGAAAAGCACAGTAATTTGTTATTCATGTTAACCTCTTCAGCTCACTACTATGCACAGCAAGACAGACTGCAGCACTATCGGGATGATGGCACCAAAAATATCCTTTTCCTTCAGGTCTGCTCACTTTAACAAAGAAAAGCTATGCAGACAACTGATAAAGGTCGTAATTTTGTCCAAATAATTGATATTTGAACCTACTCTCATCACAGTTTACTGGGAGCTCATATAGGATTACAATTTAAAGACAATGTATACACTGAAAGCTTTCCATAGCTGGAATCTGTTTCACATTGTAACAATCCAAGGCCTAGGCTTAGGCTACAAAGACTGATTAATTTGCTTTGCTGGAGACAGAATTTTAAACTCACTCTATTCACTCCCTTAAATTCACTTTTCCATAATGGTTAAAAATGATGTGCATTAATTATCCAGGTAAAAGTTATACATATTGTCTCAGTCTTGAATGAGCTGATAAAGCCTTTCCCCTGTTTAACACAGCATTATGTTTACTTTTCAAGTTACCTAATAAATCCATTCTCTAAATTCCTTATGTAGCAGCATAATTTTGAATTGCGTTTGAAAAGCGGAAGCTCACCTAGTGTTATCATTCCTTGATATTTCTAAAATAGTATTTACCTTTTTTATCTTTTTTTCTCCTTAGGTTAAAAAGTTGTTCTGGTTGACTTCTCGAGCTGAATTCTTTCAGGCTCGTCCATCAGGCAATGTTTCTGGTAAACTCCAAAGCCTGAGCTGGGAACTGACCTGCATCAAGTGTACCAACTACTCCAAGACCTGTCAAACCATCAATGAGCCCTCCCTTGCCACAGCTCTGACAGAGGTGTGGAACAGGGTTTCCTTCCTATTGTCACAGTCCTTCCGCAGGCTAAGGAAGGAGATGGACTCTACTGGCCTCACAGTCTGAGATTTTTTTGAAAACTGAATTTCTTCAGCAACAAGAGGATTTTCTTGTGTCAGTCCCAGGGATGCATGTGTGTGAAGGTAAAGATAGAGAGGTAGCGTGAAGGGGAGACATCAACCCTACAAATCAGATCATAGAACTATTATCGGGCTAACAACCACCTTGGCCCAGAAGAAAAAAAAACTGTAATCAACAGGGGCTTTACAAGACACATCTTTTCACCCTTTGCCAGACATGTGGAATAGATGACAGAGAAGCCTCTGCCACTCATGCCCAAATAATATTTCTCCTTGTGATGATTCCCTCAGCTACAAACACAATCTGCTTTGTAAACAATAAAGCTTGGGAAGATGTCCTTCGAGCATAATTCCTATGAATTCATCTCTATGGGGTTCTTCTAATAATTTTTCAGACCACAGTTGTAATGCCATACTATGGGGACCTGAGGTGCTGATGAAAACTGAAGCCAGAAGAAATCCATTCAGTTAGGGTCTACACATCCTTGGCAGTGGTGCTTCTAGGGCCAAAGCGACAGAGGGACTATTGATATGTATGCTGTTGATGATAAGGATATATTATTTTAAACTAATGTAAGAATCAAGAGTAAAGTAGCAGTTTATTAGAATAAGGTACAAGGCTAAGAAAATGCCCTGTTCATCAATCCAAAAACTAGTAAGATCAGAAGAGAGTCATCAGGCAGAAAGGTCTGCATAATTTCCTCTATCATTTCTCTAGAAAGAAGCACAACTAGCTCTTGTTAGTACTACAACATTAAAATAGAAGGCATTTAAAAGAAATTTGAAGAACTTTTTCCTCTACTTTGTGGAATGAATAATCCATATAATTTAAAAAAAAAAAAAAAAAAAAAAAAAGGAGAGGAGCACATTCTCCTAAGTCTTTACATACATATACAATCTTGCATACTCTTGCTCATGGGCTATTCACACTAAGTCAACTAAAGATGCCAAGCAGGAATACAATATTCATTTCTGAAATATAAATTCTCAAAGGATGGATAGTCTCTGGCATTCCCTTGGGTTTGTATTCTTTGTTGGTTGTCTGTCTCAGTGGCTTCCTGGGACTGATGATCAGACAACTCACCACTTTCCTATACTTCTCCAGACTTGCATATGAACTTTCTAAATGCATATTTGAAGGTGTCAGAGAAAATAATTTATTCTCCCCATTTTTCCATTCTGAATGAGGAATCTGTTTTATACTCAAATGTTTTCCATTTCAATAAGCAAAAGTGATCAGAGAATGTCGTCTAAAGCAATCTGAAAAATATTCCAGTATATAAAATGAAACCAAACCAAACCAAAGTAAAACACCTGCAAGAGACACTTGGAAATTAAAGGTCCTGCACGTGGCTACTAAGTAGAGTGAAGGCTTTTGTAGGAAAAACTTCAGAGTGAAATATTTTCCTGGAATCTCCCTGCTCAGGCAGGAAGGAGAGAAATACAAGGGGACATTAATGTCTACACATAAAACAATCTGAAAACACTTTCTACAGAAACATTACATTTGAAGGTAAAATAAAAAATAAAAATGCTTATTAGATGAATGGTAAATGGTGCAAAGCAGTAATTAAAGAATAAAAAAATACAGCTTTCTATTATTTTTTTTTTCCTGCTCATTGTTATAATTACTCTCTGTAGTTAGATGGTTAATCAACTTTCCCTTGTTATTTGACTGCACATGATAAATAAAGAATCAGCAAAACTGTCAGAGGATATCAGGACAAAGACAATACCCAAAATGATGCACATATACACTGTCTATCACATGGAAACAAACATTTGCATCTAGACATACAAGTACATAGATTTCTTTATATCCAAGGAAGCAGAAGGAATCATTTATTATTACTTGGCCTATTTTTAAACAAATTAGAAAATTCATAATGAGTGTACTGAGTAGTGTTGCTTCAAACCAGACTTAAGCCTTATTTTTCGCTTCTGAAAATAATAAAATACTAGGGAAGGACACAGTAAGTTCTTACTTAACATGAAAACTTAAAATTATTACAAGAAGAAATATCAGCCTTCCAGTGAATGCTATTTCATCGATATTTTAATACAATATTATCAAGGGAAAAGTTGTAGAAGATTTTAATTTTATGTGAAAAGCAAATGACAGTTGTAAGAAGAAGGAGAACAATGCCTCAGAAGAAAAAAATTTAGGGAAAAGAACCCCAAACTTTCATAAAAATTATGCTTTGAGGAACTGAAAAACAGATTTAGAGCAGTAAGTCATATATTACCTATAAAGAGGGGATAGATAACACATTACAAAGCTTTGAGAAAACAATAGCTGGGTTGTAGTAGAACCTCTCTTACAGAAGACAGATAGTACTCAATATTTAAAATGTGACTGTCTTCAAAATATTTGTCCAAACAGGTCATCAAGAAAACGTAACTCATGTGCCTCCCTTTGCAATAGCCCAATTTTCATGTGTTGAAACACTGCTTCGACAGTCAGCTATCTACTTTTTGTTTACTGTTCTTGCTCCACTAAAGGTAATTCAGATGATGTGTCACTTCTCATGTAAATATACACTTTTCACATGTCTTAATTGCCAGGTACATTTATAATGCTTTCTAGGACATCAAAAGTATTAGGTAGTAGGAAAATATTATTTGGCTTATCTCTCCCTTGCAGAAACAATACTTCGGTTTTCACACTGTCAGTTAATGAACGAGCACCATCGTTTAGGCAACGTGAAAATTGCCTGTAAAACTGTAAAAGTCAAATTAGTAAAGTGGATTATGACTGTTAGAAAACCTGTATCTTCACAGCGATATTCTTGAACTGCTGTCTGATAGTAGAAGAGTACATCTTATGACTTATCCCACTTCTGCAAGTGAGTAAGTCATCCCCATCACAGGGAACAATATTATCTGCTCATTCAATTTTGGTATACTGTTTGGTATGGCTCTCTGTCCTGATAGCACTGTTTTCCATTGTGTGTTTTCCTTTATCAAAATAGCTCACTCTATAGCCCTGTTTTCTCAGAAATGCAAAGACGTCAAAACATTTTTTAAATTAACTCTTGGACTACATAGAAGTGAATGTTAGAATGATGTGTTAAAAGCAGTACTTATGAAAAACATTTAATATTCTGGGAATTAAATTGTGGAGATATGAATAAAGACTCTCCCCTCATTCAATAACTTACAAATTTAAAAAGTTTATAATGAAAATAATAATAATGAATTATAATAATAATAATAATGAAAAAAAGAGAGCCAGGACACAGTTTTTCAGTTATTCTAGGAGTGGTTCCATTACTCAAAAAGGTGTCCCATGCCCAAATACAGGTGTCCCATGCTGTACGAGCGACTTGGGGGTATCTTCCCTGCTGCCCAGCTGTTAATCCAGAGAGTCTCAGGCCTCCCACAGGGCTTGTGTCATGTCTGTCAACCCTATGCAGATCTCTTGCTACATTAAGGCATTTTACATCGCATTAGACAACTAACTTTAAGCAACTGAATTAAGTTTAAATAAATGCTGTCAAAAAAAAGTTCTGTATCCATATCTTTTTTCTTTTCTGGGGGACTATATAAACATTTACCATCTATTCCCCTTAAAAAGCAAATTATTTTGTATTTAAACATAATGTCTATAATTTTTCTTCCTGAACTGTAAAGGTTAGTTTGTTGTTTGATTTTGACCCACAACAATATTCTTAAGTGCCGGTATTTTTTGTAGTGTGAAAAATCTTTTTCTAAGACTCTTGCAATCAGGAATAATTTGTTGTTAAAGTAGTCTATCTGCTTGATCCAATTTTTTCTACACTATTTCCTATTTCCTAAATAGGAGGTTGGACAAGGATTTTTTCTGTTTTCAAACAGCTGTCTAACAACAGACAACACTGGCTAGAAAATATTCATCTTAGGTTAAATTTAATCTAGTAATACGAACACAGATTCTTTATATCAAAAAAAAAAAAAAGAAAAAAGAATCAGAGGTGAAATCAAGCCTTGTTTGCTATACATAAAATGAGAACCAAAGGACATTGCAAATCTAATAGATTCTTCAAAGTGCCAGATCTTATCCAGATCAAGACAGGAGTAAAAGGGAATTGCTTGCCTCTTCAGTGAGGATTTATTTCTCGCTTGACTTGGTCAAAATACAGATCAGAGAGAGAACAAGATCCTGAACTGATGTACATCCTTACAGCTCCACCAAAGTCAAAAGAATAAACAGATTTCACAGCCCTCAAGAGATCAAAACTTAACAGATTTTTATCCCTGAAAGAAAAAAACTTACTACCCTTAAAATCTGCTCTACTGGACTTCTTACTCATAAGACAGATGGTCTGAATGTAGTATCAGATTAAGCACTGGTTTGAAAGAACTTCTTTCTTGCAGCAAGCTGATTTGTCCCCCAATATTGAAATGGTTACACTGAAACAAACCTATTGATCAGAAAACTTCTTGCCTTGGGGTGATACCTCTTCAGTCATTACTCCACTTCCAGAAACTTTACAGCTAGTTGAGAAGACATGCAAATTATCCAATAAGATTGCACTGTGAACATTTTTTAATCTTTTGTGCAGGGCTACACAGACTAAATTACCACATAAAGTGTTGCTCGTATTGGGCTGAAATAACTTACACCACATAAAATAATCCTTTTTTCACAGGGAAATTCGAAAGGAGTCTGAGGCTTAACAGCTGTATCATAAATTCCCACTGAAGACAGAAGTTGTACTGCTATGGCACATAAACCTATTCATATTCACTACACTATTTCCAATGGGAAATATCCATGAGCCACGAAATTACTCTAACCATTTTTAGTGTGGCTGTTGTATAAAATTATCATAGGATAAATTCTGAAAACATGTACGGGTGGTTTGTTGTTGTTGTTGTTGTTGTTACTTGGTTTTTTACTATTTCAGATATCTTTCTTTCTCTTGATTATTTTCTTATACTATAGATTTCTCTTTCTTGGTGTAATGCATAAATTCTCAGGGAAGCATACTTTCAGCTGAATGATCTAAAATTAGACCAGACTCACCAATTCAGTGGTGGCTGTAGACAGGGGCAGGGTCTGCTGAAGAAAGCCAAAGATAAACTAATAAGCAAGAGAAGAATTTCGTTAAGCACACTTTTCCCCCCTCTTCGGACATGATCATGACTTTCTAAGGGTCTTGTTTATTCCTGACCTGAATGCAGAGATCAGTAAATTAAGTGATTACTTTGCTCCCATTGGTTTATTTCTCTACTGAAAGTAAACCCAGGTTAGCAGATTGCCGGTCCATAGAGGATGTAGAACTTCAGTTGTCTGGGCTGGAGGGGGAAAGCAAGCAGCCTATGTGTGCCTTTAAGAGATTTTATTCAAAACATATAATCTTTGCTGTGGCTAAAAAAGAAAGATGCAGAGAAAAAACAGGTATTTTTACTTCTAATCATTTCACAGAATCACAGAATCATCTAGGTTGGAAAAGACCTTGAAGATCACCTAGTCCAACCATTAACCTAACATTGACAGTTCTCATTTGCTGTTCTCCTGTTAAAAATGGTTGGGGTTTTTTTTGTTTAGTTGGTTGGTTTTTTTTCCTTTTTTCCTTTCTTTTTAATGAAGTTTGAAATCTACCATTTTTAAACTAACCTGTCTGTCTTTATTACAGTATCTCCTAAAAATCGTATGCATTTGTATTTTGAGACCAATGAAGCTAATACAACTACTGGCAAATAAAAATTTAAATTTTAAAAATTAAGGTTGAATGTTCATATTTTGTTTGTTTGGAGAGGTTGGGAGTGGCAAATTGAATAATATTATAGAAATTTTATTAAAAGTAATTGTGTAAATATTTATGTTCTCTAGAAACAAAGACACTCTAATTGTGGAGCTTACAGAAGAAGGCTCCATTTGAAATGTTAGCTGTCTGACAGTTTTCTCTGCCATGATATCAGAGCAGAAAACACAAAGAAAGCTAAACTCAGGAAGGAGGTCTTTGAGCCATCATGAAAGATGCCCCCAGACTCTAAGTAGTAGGCTCCAAACGTGTACACTGGACACCCAGACAACATGACTTCTTCACTCCACGGTTCAGGTTTGCAATGAACAGATGTCATCTTCTCATGAAGAGTTCAAAGCTTTATAGATAAAATACACAGATAAATGAGGTAAGCCACCTAAAAGGGAAGGGGAAAGGGATAAACCAGCAGCAGGAAATGTTGGCAGTAGCCACCCGCACTGCTACATTACACAGGCAAGCAGCTGCAAGTGGCCCATGGTTTCACACCAGGGTACAGCTAAACCTGCAAGATCACCATTTTTGATAGCGGCTAGCCATGGATCTCAGTGCAGCCGTATTGCTAATTGACAATACTGTCTCAATATTTCTTTCAAAAAAAGTGGTGGGTTTTTTTTTCCAGGTCAGTGTTAATCTTCTTGTCACTTGTGCTTAGAATGCCTGAGTCTGGCTGTGTGCTTTACTGTGTAAATGCAGAAACTGTGAGGTAAGACTCAGACTGACACATAGATGCCTCTTTTCTTCATTATTCTATAAAATAATGTCTTCTCCTCTAAGAGAAGTCAACTGAAAGTCTTCACCAGACACCAATTTCTGATGCTGTTACACAGAACAGAAGCATTGCAAAGAGCATTTGTGAAAGTCGTGGGGCTATCTCTTGAAGTGAGAAACACTTTCACGTATGAAATCTAGCTTTAGGTGATTTTTGAGAACACTCAATATAAACAAAACTCCTTGGTCCCATTATGATCTTCTTCCCTTCCAACATATTTTTTTTTTTCTAAACATAGTCTTAAATTTTAGGTTTGGTTTCTTAGCTTGGTATGACTTCATATATATATGTTGTACAGTTTACTATCATACTATAAAAAGTTCAAAATCAGCTGTTTTAAAATTCTGTCAAATACAACAGGAGTCTGATGAAGAACTTTATTGAATGTATACAGAGATATTAAGAAGTTTATAAACATTAGAATCAAATTTTGAAGTGCAGTACACTGCTAAACAAGAAACAATTATAACTAAAACAAGAGCTGGATTAAAGAATGGATTAAACAAAATCTAATTTTCAAAGCCTACATTTATACCAGATTACTGGTTACTTTCCTTGTCCTCCTTTCTTTGCACAGCCATGGTAGGTCATAGCTGTGCAATATAAGAAAATTCATGTACTTCATTGTGATATAAAACCTAAAATGCATGAAGAAAAGAAGAAACACCAAAAAATACAAACACAAACCTGGAATCTACTTGAAGGGTTGATATCCTTGATGTTCCATGTGCACCATGTCTTTGTTTTTAACACAGGGGTTTTGGGGGTTTTTTTGATTCACAAACAAAATATGTTTTCTCTAATTTCCAATATAGTGCAAAATTCAATTCAATGTTATCCAATGCAAATGCAGTTTAAGATTTTAAATCAAATCTTTCTCATTTATGCATTATTTCCATTAACAAAGACTCTGAACTGGAATACAGTGCCAACTGCTGATCATGCATAAACCAGAAAATAATATCATTCATTCCCCTAAATAGAAAGTGTTCAATGTTCAAAAATGAGAATGTTTAAAGAAATAAGATTGTGCCTTAGATTTTACAGAATTTCACTTCCTAATATGTAATTAAAAACAAACCAAACAAAAACTCCCTAATCTAACAGTAAGTATTATATATAGTCCTGTTAATAGATTATTATTGCTCTTCCTGACTCATAAACTCTACAATTTAAATAGAGGCTGTATTTATATTTTAAAATCCCTTGGTCATTAGAAACTAACAGAATTCAAAAACAAGGTTTTCTGCTTTTTGGCGTTTATACTGACTACAGAGAAATTACTGAGATCTTAAAATTTACAAGAAAATTACATTTTTCCTAAAACTCCCAAATATGACAATGTTAATCCGATTGCGGGAGAGCAAGATATGACTTCCCTGTCATCAGTTTAACTTCTGTCTTTAAAAAAAAAAATTCTCAAGATGGAGAATTTATTTTCGGAGGTCAAAATAAACCCCATACAACTGAAATGGTCCAAAGCTGAATTATTTTTGGAATGGACCATATAATACAAAATGGTATACATTTCTTCTCTGCTGCCTGAATATGAGTGATTTTGTTACTGTCCCCAGCCCCTCACACAAACACTACGTCTCAGCTCACTAAGATAAAGCATTCAATGCAATTCCTTTGAAGAAAAATGTGAAACATGCCCTGCCTATGGTAATAGGACTACCTATGCCATTTTTTTGGCCAATTTTGATTACTTTCTTCTAATAAGTCATTTATGTGAATGACATAACTACAGACAGAATCACTTTCTTATCTACAGTATCATTTGTACAGATTTTACAACTTGTACATTAAGGATGTCCACAGGCCAGAGTAGATACTCCATTCTATTTTGTTAAAATGTGGACAACACAACCCTATACACTGAATTGTATCAGTCTCAATATGGTGCTGCTGGACTCAAGAACTGGCTATAAATTTGCCGAGGACTGACAAAATACTCTACTCCACTATATAAGCAACTATGCTGTTGCACTAGGGAAAAAATTCCATTGCTGTGCTCCTGTATCTCCTTTCCAGACATTAGGTCAGAGGATGACAAAACAGGCTGATGGGATATCAATATCAGTTAAAGCTCCTGAATGTCACAGCATTCAGTTATTCACTTAAGGGTAGAAAAATCTCATGACAGCAATTCATTTAAACTGCTAGTAGAAAATACATAGGAGTTTCTAGCTGATAATGTTTACTATTTTCTGTCAAATTAAGAGAAAATTATAATCTTCTGCCAGCTGGAAATAATAGCATCCAGGTAAACAAACTTGTGTTAATAGGATAAGAAAGAAAAATGTAAAAACCAAATATAATTATAAAAAATAAACCAAAACAAAACAAAAGCACCCTAAAACTCAGATAAATCTTTGATGCTTTAAATAAATACCTACTATGATGTGACAGTATACTTAATAAATATAATTCACAATTCTATAATGATAAGGTACATGTTTGGCAGAATGTATGACCTTGAAAAAGATTTCACTGAAAGTCTTTAACTTAATATAAGAGGTCAAACTAAATTACCTTTAACCTACTTTCTAGATTTATTAGAAAGGAAAATGGGAAAAAGGACCAGGAAACATTAACCAGTCAGTCAAAAACCTTCTACTTTACAAAGCTAACTTCAGCAGCAAGATTGTTTTGACAGCTATATTAAGAAAATATTCTTAACTAACAGTTTAACTGGTTAAGTGGTATTTGATGACTATTACTGATTCACATAGATTATGACAGAACTGATCAGAAATACGAGTGACTTACATTTACTACACTATTCTTAAGAGGCCTCTTGGAATGGAATTTTTCTTTTTTTCCCTCAAATTAAGACAAGAATTTAACCTAAGCTGAAAAAGGTATTATTTATATCAACACCCCTCTAAAAGTATGGTATCTCCAGATTAAATAGACAAAAATTCTCTATAAATCTCAAGTTCAAGATGATTCCTTATCATCCGCAGCTCATCCACATTTAATGCAACAACATAGTTCACATACTGTTTACATGAAAGTTTAAATAGAAATGGCTAACAATACATAAATATATGCATTTTTATTTAGATTTACTAAGAAAACAATGTATTCAGATAAGATGGGAGAGGAATATAGTATCAGAATAATTTCATAGAATCACAGAATGGTTTGGGTTGGAAGGGACCTTTAAGATCACCTAGTTCCAACCCCCCTGCCATGGGCAGGGACACCTTCCACTAGACCAGGTTGCTCAAAGCCCCGTCCAACCTGGCCTTGAACACTGCCAGGGAGGGGGCAGCCACAGCTTCTCTGGGCAACCTGTGCCAGTGTCTCACCACCCTCACATCAAAGAATTTCTTTGAAATTCACCCCAGAGCTGGACACAGTACTGCAGGTGGGGTCTCACTAGAGAAGAGCAGGGGGGGAGAATCCCCCCCCTCAATCTGCTGGTCACACTTCTCTTGATGCAGCCCAGGATGTGGTTGGCTCTGTGGGCTGTGAGCGCATATTGCTGGCTCATAGTAAGTTTTCCATCCACTAATACCTCCAAGTCCTTCTCTGCAGGGTTGCTCTCAATCCACTCATCGCCCAGCCTGTATTTGTGCTTGGGATTGCCCCGACCCATGTGCAGGACCTTGCACTTGGCCTTGTTGAACTCCATGAGGTTTGCACGGTCCCACCTCTCCAGCCTGTCCAGGTCCCTCTGGATGACATCCCTTCCCTCCAGACTGTCGGCCGCACCACACAGCTTGGTGTCATTGGCAAACTTGCTGAGGGTGCACTCAGTCCCACTGTCCGTGTCACCAACAAAGATGTTAAACAGCTGTTGACTTCCATTTCAGTTTTGCCTTAAAAAGCGGGAAAGGGGGCAGCATTCCGCCTCCTTTGGCTTTTTTTTTGGTTTTGGGTTAGGGTGTTTTTTGGTGGGTTTTTTGTTGTTTTTCTTTTTTTTTTTTTTTAAGAGACTGACATGTAATACAGAAAAGAGGAACAGGGTACATATTGATTTTGAAGGAAAAAGACTGCTTTAATTTCATTCCAAGTACCCTATGTGAAAATATAGCATTAATAATAAATGCTTTCTAAAGGCTATAGATGTTATCCACACAATGAAACTATGACGATGAATCTTAACTCTACAGCAGCAAAAAAAATGCATAAACCCCATGCTTGTACAGAGGCATAGAGCAAACATTCTGAAGAGAGGAAGCAAGGTAATGTTAGCATTAAAAAATGAAATCAGCATGTGAATGCATTGTATTATTTGTAACAGCATAAAGGCCAGATGATTTCAAAGCAAGAGGACTTACAAAGTTCAAAGAAACCAGTGTCCAAAGAAGTCGGTATCAGTAAGAAACTGAAATAAAATAAAATTTGTTTTTATTTAAACACCTTATTTAAAATAGGATTCATTTAGCTATTGATTCCATCAGCTACAATCTTCACATTGGTATGAAAATAAAATAGTATTTTCTTCCTCAGCAACATTCCTAAATTATTTTAATTCAAACATCTGTAACAGTTTGCCTTAATCTCAAAGATTAACTATATGTGTAAGAAAAGAGTTGAAAAAAATTCACCGCTTGGAATTTATTAAGATGTACAACAAATTAATAATGACTTCAGAGGAAGTCTGCTATTGCAGTGCTTCCTCTTAAAGACAACAATATGTAAAAGCAGTACTGAGAAACAGGACAAGGATGCAGGCTAAAGAGGGTATGAATAAAATGACTAAATCTATATGAAATATCAAGCGAGTCTAGGAAGAAAAAGGGTACTGTATTAAACATGCAGTGACACATACCAGTAGCCTTTGTGTTAAAATCTATTGTCTTTATCTGAAATTGTAATAATGCTGAATTATGCCTCCTAACACATTTTGGTATTGTGCAATGCATTTTTCAGCATGGATACGTTTTATAGGGTGAACTCTTTTCTTTGCCCTAGACAAACATTCATTTGAAATGGATTTACAACTCCCTTTACTGTTGGTGAAACACAGTTTCTTCACAAAGATCACATCTTGAGGGATTGAGATTGATTGTTTCACAAAATATATGGTGACAAAAAGATTTACTGCTTTTGATCAGAGCTACTAGTACAAGCATAGGCATTGGGTGGTATTACTTCAAAGATGGTGTGCATTTTAAGATTAATTGGGTCCTAACAATGACCTCTGGTGAGATACCAGCCTTAAAGCGTAAAGTCGCAATTTGTTCTGACATTCTTTCATTGCCGTAGTCTGGCTCTTCATTTCATATATTTAATAAAAAGCTGATAGTCATTTTATATCAGAGAGTTCTGCATTTTACTGAGAAAAATATGCTTCTGTGACCAAATAAGCATAAAACATGGAGGACAACCTTGTACATTACAAACACAAAATTCAAAGCTATGAGTTTCTCCTAGTTTTCTTCCCAAAAATGACAAAAAAAGTAATATAGGTCAAATTATGACTTTTTGTATCCAAAAAAGCCACCAGTTCATTTTACAAAGAGGAAATATATAAAAATGAGTTGATTGCTGCAGGATTAAGCTCTGAATTCTACTACTTTATTTCTGTATCAAACCCTACCTTTCTTTCAGCAGAACTGTCAAAGGAACAGATGTAGTAAGCTTCTTTTGGAGAGTTCAGCTGGAAACCAAGCAAATCAATCTGATCTCTATTTTTCCTTTTTCTGCCTTATTTTTTTTTTGTTTTAATGTAGAAATATCTTACTTTTTTCTGACCCTCATCCATAATGGCTAAAGTAATTCTTTCTCTTCAGTCATTCCTCATCAGTCCTGGGCCAACATTTAATAATTCATTTATACTTCAGAGACATGTTGAGACTGCTAATTAGTTAAGAGATAGATTTTATGCATAATAACTTGATACGTGTCTATGCCAGACAGATGTGTACAAAGTTATAATATTCACACCCTTAAAACTGTCATATGCTCTAGCAGCTTTTGTTTAAATAGAATTAAATAAATACAGAATAAAATCAATAAAGCCTTTTATTTTTCACAATCTTTCAAATCAATTTACTTGAGATTGCTTAGAAAGCCATTGAAGGAAAATGGACATATTTAAAAGCATATAAAGATTTTCAAAAGAAGGATTTGTTCCAAATATTTTAATTATAAATGATATTTCTAGTTAACACATAGAACTAAAAATGTAGTTATGTCAGATATACTCAAAATAGTTCATTTAAATTTCTCTATTTAAAAAAAAAAAAAAAACATGATGGAATTTTAGGAAGTTATTTCAATTAATAGATGAGAATAGGTTACTATGTTTCTTTGGACTGATGTAGTTTCCTTCCTGTAATTATTTTACTCCCCAGTGGGCATCATCACATTGTGTTGAATAGTTGAACCACTTTCAGAGTGCACTTTTCAAATGTTCATAGCCTGCCTCATTCCATAACCAAATGCTTTGGGGACTGAATGCTTCAAACACATTTTGTCCTCATGCATGCCTGTTTAGAGTGAACCACCTTCTTCTCCCTTTCAATTAACTTTATACTCCCATATTCTTGCATTTTGTGTTTTAACATTAAGCCTTTTTTTCCTGTCAAATATCCACGCATCATTTCAAGAGAAACATGCATTTACATGTACAGCAGCTGTCTTAACTGCCAGAAAGACAAATCAGAACCAGCATGATTGTCTTGCCTTTTTAAAATATTTTACCTTTTCTATAAATGTTTATATCATGATTATAATGCATTTTGAATGAACACAGCTTTTCAAATAATCTTTTCCCTTATCTTTGCTTTCTGCATTGCTAGGTATAAATCAATAATTCATCAATTTGTGGATTCATAAGTATGCCTCTTGTAATTTATTCTTTTTAAAGTTGTTTGGTTTTTTTTTTCTGACATAACAAAATGAATTCCTATCACACCGACTAGCATATCTGAATACTTGTTGCTCTCCGTTTCAAAGCACCACCTACATAATGTAAGGGTCTCTTCAAATGAGATGTTAGGAGTAGACTTCCAAGAAAGACCAGAAGAGATTACCAATTATAACCAGAATATTAAAGCTATTTCCTTAAAACTGGCATGCCAGAAGAATTTTTGGTTAGCTAAGTGGAAATTCTGAACAGAAGCATGACAAATATTTTTCAGAAATAATCAAATTTCATAAATGAAGCATTACCTTCCTTTGACTTCTTCCTGGTTCAGCACAGCTTAAAGAACAAACAGCTCAAAATGTCCTCAGCTAAACTATCGTAAAAGCAAAGAAAGCAAAATCCATAAAGAATGCAATTGTTGCACAGAATTATACTTCTACCATTGAAGGAAACAAAAACAAGTCCATAAATGAATTATTTCCAAGAGGCCCAGGCATGGTGTGTGCCAAGGCCAGCGGTGTGGCAGAAATGCTGCAAGCGTAGCATGCAGAGCCTGGTGGCAGGCTCCCAGCTGCCTTCCAGTACCGCAGTGACTGAGAGGAGATAAATTTACAGGATTAAAATTTGTCATGTCACAGCTACCAGGCTGTACTCAAGACCACCATGTAAGGTGGAAGGACCCTTGTAGAGCTGAGGAGAAAGCTGAAGATGATGCATCCCAAATGGGAAAAGGAGTCAAAACTGTTGTGTCAGGGGAGGGTGGCGGGCTTCACACAGCCAGCAGCAGTGAGAAGGTTAATAATCCTGTCTCGCTCTCAAAATTCCCTCTTGTAATGGAACAAGTCTTCATCCTCATCAGCTAGAGAGTCAACACAAATTGTGGCAGCAATCATGCTAATTATCATGTTTTCTTTTGATACAAAGCAAGACATTTTCTCTTATCTCCTGAACGGGGGATATGCTGTTGTCACATGGGAGTCACAGTGAGAGCAATGGGACTCCAGGCAGGAAGAACTGTATGCCTTCATGTAATCTTGCAGGATCTAGCTTTATACACTTTCATAAACATCTATTTTAAACTTTATTTATACTTCCTTAGGTTACAAAATGTCACAGTGATGGGGAATTGAAAGAAGAGAAAATTCAAATAAAATGTAACTGAATGTTTATGATCATCTTAATTGAATGTGCATTAATTCACATCACTGCAGACAGTTAAGGATACTGAGGTATGTACTTATGGTTTAATAGTACTTTTCTGTTTATAAATTCTTTCACATTTAGAAATGCTTTGGGACAGTTTATGCCTCATTTCTTCTATTTGGCTCCATGGCCCCCTCACTAATGAATGCAGTTTGGTGTTTCAGTCTCACCTCTTCTGAAAAAGTTAAAGGAATAGAATATTAATGTATGCAGTCAGTACTGCCAGCGAAACCTTCCCATAAATGCAGCCCCTAGATACTAATGGAGACCTCTGGATTTCAGAGTACCCTGCTTAACAGCAACGCTCTAATTACAGATGGGTGCTGGTAACTGCTGTCCTCAGCCACTGATGAAGTGACACAGAGATGAAGTAGGAGGAAAAGCAACCACAGTCTGATACAAAACTGTAATTCAATTCTGATGTCCTGAGGTTCAAAGAATCTTTGCATTACTGCTGCAAAGTTATGGGTGAGTTAAAAAGAAAGCATTCTGCAGTGGTCTTACAAATTTCTGAACTCATAAAACTGCAGGGTCTTTCTAAAATTCTCTATTTCACCTGAACTAGATTTCAGGAGAAAATGGAGGGTGGATAGCAATGCCAGATTCAACTCATCTAAGAATTCCACTGTTTTTCTTTTCAAGGAGGCTGGAGGCATAGGAACAAGAAATCATGAAACGCAGTCTATCTGCTTTTCAGGTTCAACATTGTTATGATCCACTTCTGGATGCATACCTAGCAATAGCTGTTATTATTTTTAGAGGGCCTATAAGTGTTCTCAGCAATCACGGTTTATAAAATGAGACATGCTTTGAAAAATCTTATGTTCTGTGCTAAGCAGTTGTCATGAAACAAAACTTCCCATTACTTCTTTTGACATTCATTTCAACAGCAAATCTTGACACTACAAGTTTTCTTCTTTGCTCCAGCACTAGATTGCTGCAATTTGTTCTACCTGTTGAATTTCTGCTCTTAACTGATTCCTTTAAATCACCCAGTCAGTCAGATGTGGTCCCTGTTGCAGAAGAATTCCAAATACTGTAGCTCAGAATTTTGACTATACCAAAGTCTACACATCTCTTCATAAAACCTACACTTACCTAAGCTTTTCCTTCTTGTTTTTAATCCTAACAGCTGGTACTTTGTAAACTGCTAACACAGAAACCAGTGGATGAATACACAGGTAATTAATGTAGAACAAATTTATTGCATTATTCTATAAAGAAAATGAGATATTTAAAATTGATACACATTTCTAAAATTGAACCCATGCATTTACAGGTAATTTACAAGATACTGTGATTGTGTAAGCATGACAACCTCTTTCTGCTCTATGAAAATTTGTACAACACAAGTAACCTGATATACCTGTTACAACTGAGTAACTTACTAAAATATTCTATGTTTTCCTACACTGAATTAGGATGGGAGGGATTTTGTTGTGTTGTAACCATCATCATGAAAAAATAAAACACTGCAGGTAATGCTCTTGAGATTAATTACTGATAAACACTCTGAAGTGGTACTAGAGCTAGAATTTAGTTAACTAAACTACAGGCATCTACTACTCTTTGATATACCCATACCAGACTGTTACAGGCCTCTGTTGCCTATGACAAAGAACTGTAGGAAGCTCTCACCCTTTCAGAGAACCAGCTACAGTCTAGGTGCTATTGCCTTTAAAACTGCAGTAGACATATGTTTAAGCAACAAATACCACCCTAAAAAATATAACTAGGTTATAACAACTGTACACCTATATTAAGTACAGTTTGATGTCATTACTGTCCCCTTCTCCAAATGGCATTTGTAAATGATGCCTAGAAACTTCCCACCTATTAAAAAAAAAAAAAAAAAAAGCAAGCTGTAGTCCTCGTATTCTTGTTGGGTTTTTTGACTGTGCTATATAATTTAGTGAAGCAAAGTCTCTAAACATTTATTTTAGTTTTATACTTCTATTAGAAATGTTAAAAGCATCTCCACTGATACTGAGAACAGGGTTCTTGTAAGCTATATTATATAGTTACATAATGGATATGGAAATTGTATGCAATAACATTATGAATACTGAAATGTAACTATTTCATGCATGTAGTCTTCGAGATAACTATGTGACTATGACTAAGCACCAACATTTTTGGTGTAAATATGTTCTGCTGCTAAAGCTCGTGGGATGCTCACCATATGCCGATAATTTTTAAAATGAATGCAATCTGCTCAGGAAGACACCACCACCTCTTTCCAAAGAGCAACTGACAAGCACAGATTTGCAAGACAACATCATTTTCCTAAGCTGTACGTTACACTGATAACTGTTTCGCAAAATTGAAAGCATAAGGATCAAAAAAGCTTCAAGTACACAAATCCTTGTGAAGGAACAAGTTACCTTTCCAAGGGCACGTTTCTGAGTTTTGAGAAATGAGACAAGCTGACCTAGAAGAACATTAAAGAAAAGCTTGTAAAATGTTATGACTTCATGAGATGAGAGTTGTATTAATTCTACCGATATTAGGTATCTAACTACCCCTGTAGCCCTGAATTTTAGTTTCTCTACAGTCTTTATGTAGAAGGTAGTTATCTAAGGTGTTGATGTCTACACACACTGGTTTGGGTTTCCTTGGGTTTTGGCAGCTGCTTTTTTAAGATATGTTTTCTCAAAAATGAATTTTCTTCCATGGTACTGGCTTTCAAAGACTTTTTTCAGCTAATGCGTTCCTTCAAAGAGAAGCATGTAAGTCCTGAACCAAAATTAGATCTGCTGAACATTTTTCACATTGTACGTAAGGACCTACAGTCCAGGCACAGCTGGACAGGGAAAGGCAAATTGTGATCTTATTGTTAGAGATGGGTGGTCGATACAGATCTGAAATTAGGAGGATTGCAGCAGCTGGGGAGACAAAGATTATGGATCAAAGGCAAACGAGTTACTATTGCTTCAGAAATTACCACCAGTCACCTGGAGCTCTATAACTGACAGTGTACAAGATCTCATCCTGACCCAAATATAAAAGTTATGTAATTCAACAGTTAGAGCAAGCAGAAACAAGAGCACAATCACTACAGTGGACATTCAGTAATTTGCAAAATTGTGGAAATTCTCATTTGCCTAGTCCTGCTGAAGCAGCACTTCTCCCAGGAACAATGAGAGATGATACCACTCTTAAATACAAGTATGATTTTGATATAAATAACAGTTGTCACCTTGGAGTTAATCACATTTTTTGCTGATATCACCTTTGTCTAAAAACAATGCATAATAATATTAAACTAGATAAATTGGTTTTTCAAAAATAATCAAACATACTTCCTTTACGCTTATCTTCATGTTAATAAAGGCCTTTTCTTTTCAAAGCTTGGTACGCTTAACATAGCTTTTCATTATTTTTTTAAAGCATTTTTAATGCTGAATATGGCAGAGTATATAATTGTTATTACAGAACAAGTAAGCAAGCAGTTCACTATTGCTCACAACATAAAACCAGAAACCATTATATGAAATCATTAAATAATGGAGGGTCGGAGCTCACCCTTTTTCTACACAATGCATGGCCAAACTCTGCAAGTCATTACCATAGACAGCTCTGGATGAAAAACAACATACATAGATTCCATTTACCATTTTATTTCCACCAGGATTCCCAAGATGTACTGAGATCTCTGAACTGTTTACTGTCTTTAAAATAATTGTCTCTGTCACACAGCACTATGTCCAGTACATATCAAAATTTTCAACCATGGCAGTGACCAATGACGAAGAACTCTAATGAGCCATTAAAGCTCTAAGCTGCAACAATTCAAAGTAAGAAAGATACATTAAAAGACATTTCTGAGTGGTTTAAGTTCTTTTCTGTGTCATCAAGAAACCTGTGGAACCCATTCCAAGATGTCATTACATTAAGCAGATGGAAATCTGTGTCAATAAATTTGAATCTGCTAAGTTTTCTATACAATCTTACCAAATGATAGAAGAGCATAGTACAATAATGCCTTTGTATATAAACACAGAACTAATAAAAAAAATACCGAAGGACCAAAACAAACCCCACATGTCCTCCAGAACTGATCTCTGCGTTCTTCACTTCTACATTAAATAGAAACATGCCCAATATGAGACTTTTACAAGACGCCTAATATTTTGCTTTTGTTTTCACAGGCGTAAATTTAATTGAGCAATTCCATCTGGAAGTTAGAAAAATATTTTCCTCATGAGGACAGTCAGGCAGTGAAGCAGGTTGCCCAGAGAGGTTGTGCAACCCTCAGCCTGGGAGATTTTCAAGTCCCAGCTGGAGAAAACACTGAGCAATCCCCTCTGACACTGCTTGAGCAGGAGGTTGAACTGGAGACTTCTTGAGGTCCCCTCCAACTGATATTGTCCTATAATTCTACAGTAAATTCATTACTTGTGTAAAATATCAAACCAAGGTGTTGGTATCAGCTTCTGAAGAACTGGGTGTTACTAAAGATTTGTTTCACTTTCAAAATACAAACTGAAGAGTCAGCTTTGGTTATGTATCTATTATAGACACTCCCAAAATAGTCTCATGCCTAAAAAGAGTTATACTAAATATAGGCCAGAGTATTTCAGTCATTTAGAAGTCTTCATCTTACACCCAATTCTGCAGCCTCTTATCCTCAAGTGGTTCATTTGCTTCTGAAGTTTTTGCTTCTTACTGTGACAAAGGCAAATACATGATATAACTAAATGAAATATAAGCACAGCCTGAGTTACTTAATTTAACCATTGCTACCACAAATCTTTCTTTAAATTTTAACTTTTAGCAAATTAAAAAGTATTTGATTTTGAAGTAAATTTTCCATAAATAAAATTCAGCATCTACAATTGGTTGCTGTTACTAATATGTGCCATTCAATCAGATGGCAGGAAAAAACCCCACAGAGTAGGTGTATTCTTATTCAGAATCAGAACGTTGTTGATTGGCAGTTTATACAATCATTTTTTAACAAAAGGTATTTACATCAAAAAGGAGCTGAGTTTGGGCAATGATAGGTTCAAAAAGAGACAGAGAAAAAAAAATATTTCAAATTCCCACTGAAGAACCCTTTCTAATTGGCATTCTGCTCATCCTGTGCACAAAGGAGAATGTTTAAAATATTTAACAGAAAAGTAAAGTTCAGCACTGTTCCAAGAGTATCCTGGGGAGAATAACCAGAAAAATATAAGGCACTTTCAACACTGAAGAATATTCCTCTTAAAAAGAACACATCCTACTGTAGACAGCAACAATTTGATAATTTTGTTCATTCACATGTATTTTTCCACTCCCACTTGTGTTCAAAAAGTTTGAAAAGAATATTAGTATCTGAAAATTGATGATTTTTTCCTTCCTCAATTCCATAAAAAACTGCTTGAGCCAGCTCCCATGAAAACATGAGTAAAAAATAAATCATGATAAAATTGACTAAGAAATAAGTTTCTTATACTCCAGTTCAACAAATGGTTTGTATAAACCTCTCCCTGCCTCTCTATTTACTAGCATCTTTTTGCTTTTTATGTAGGAAGTAATTTACATCAGTACTAGCTTATTGGGATGGAATAGCTTCTCCATCTATTCCACAGCGGGTCAGTGACCTAGACAAAGAAATGAGAGGAGTACAAGCTCTTCTAGGTTAGATAGTGGCAGGCTTCCACAGAGGCTTCCTTAATAAAGCTAAGGAAGAGCATGCTGTAATTTATAACATCTCATACAGCAGAAAATGCACTAAAAGCACCATATATCTTTATTCAGAAGAAAGACAGTAAGGTCTTACACATGGCCTTAGATCTAGTTGTAAAAGGAAAAGAAATGGCAGGTGTGCTCACAAAACAGTCAGAAATGAATAACAAAGGAAAGATGATATTCATCGTACAACATACTGCCAAAGTCTTTACCAGATGAAGAAATGAGATCATTTCAAACAAAGCCATATTATCTACATCTTGGTTTCTTTATGGAGAAAAAGAGAAGGCTGTGACGTAAGTAAAATGTACATATCACCTAAGATCATTTCTTTCTCTTCCAAGAGTTTCTTGATACCATTTAGAAGTTTCTCTTTGAATCACTCTTTATAATCCTAATTGTATTAAAAATGGTTAAATAAATGTATTATCAAGAAGGCCATGGACCAACTCCCTCCCTTCTCCTTGTTGAATTAAGATTTGGTTAAATTTTTATCTTTTAAAATGGTCTCTAGAAATAAATCCTAAACAACTACAGCTGGCTGAAATATTCATTTATATTAAATAATTTTAGCCCATATTTTTCTGCTGTTTAGTGTTGCTTGCACTGAATATACAATAACAATCAATCCATTACTGGTGGTAACTGATACTTAAATTTCATCTAACTCAGATTTTTCCTTGTATGCTTCAGTTTCAGGCATAACCAACATACTATTAGCACTGACCTCAACGAATTCCTCTTACCATTAAGTTTGAAGATACCTAGACTAATTGTTATCTGAGAATCTCCCAGCTACCACATTAAGTCTACTAAATTAGATTATAGCAGAAGTAACTTATTCAAAAAAGCTTATATAATTAAAGAGCTTAAATCCGTATTACAACAATGGTATATAAAAGATTTGCGTTATAACTGACAAACAAATTACTAACTTTTTCCATAAACCCTAAAGTCATATAAGTAAGGAAAGTTTAGAAGTCCTCTTCTGTGCTTCATCAGTAGCAATTTCTGTGGTTCCTTACACTGCAGCAGTGAAAGAAACAAAGACTGCTACGGATGTGAAATACAATACAGATTATGGAAACGTTTTATTAAATAATTACCCTTACTAATCCAGTGGGAGAATCAAGTGTTTGCAAGTTACAATAGGGAAAAGATTTTTGAGACAAATGCCCATTTTGATCTGCCTGTGCTCTGGAATCTTTGCTGGCTAAATATAGTGTGACAAACGGGTTCAAACCTTTGATCTTCTGCTTAATGAAAAAGATTTGCGAGAAATTGTAATAAGACCATGCTAATTTTTCTTGCGGATGGGTGTTTTACCAGTTCTCAGTATTGTCCTGAAAACCAGCTTTCCACTCCCTATTGGAGAACCTCAGGTTGCCCATTCTTGCAAAAGACACCCTAACAATTCTGTGAGGTCTGTGATTAAATTCCACATGGACTGAAAGATCTGTTTATACCCAAATGATTTTATTTTTGGAAAACATATAATAGCCATTATATTCTGGGTAAATATGATAATCTCATCCTGTTTGCAATGCTTATTAGGGAAAATGGACACATGATATAGTCAACAAAGAAATCTTTTTCATGGAGTTAGTAAACAGATATATTAGTTATGCAGCAAATTTATTAATTTGTTTATCCTCAGTTACTTCAACCATTTTCTAAACTTGCAAACTCCAATCACTCATTTCCTAGTCATCAAAGCTCAATAAATAAACACAAGAGTCTTTTAATTCTTAGTCATTAGGAATTCCAGTCTTCTTTATATCAACAAATAAAAAAGCATCCTAAGTCAATACTGGCCTTTTTAAGCAAGCTGAACAAAATGGCCTGGATGATCAAAGGTCTTCTACCACTTGGAAAGAAATTTACTTTTGCTATAGGTATCAGATCTATGTCAGTACATGTCCGCAAGTGGGGGTACTCAACAAAGGATAACTGCAGCTTCCTGAGACTTCCCACTCACCTTCTGTCTAGAAGAGAGTATAAAATCTTAACTGTAGAGCAGCATAGTTTTCTTAATCTATTCATACTTGGTATTCAAGATAGCATCAAATAACACTGGAAAGAGATGAAAAGAAATGCAGAAGATAGCTTGGCAAAAAAGTACTTAACAAATCTCAGAAATAAAAAGAATCAAAATGAAAATCCAGCCTCCTCAACCAGAAGACAGAGACTGGGAGAACGACTCCCCTGCATTCCAGGAGGAGATAGTCAGTGACCTACTGCATCACACAGACATACAGAAGTCTATGGGACTGGATGGGATACACCCGAGGGTGCTGAAGGAGCTGGCTGGGGTGCTCGCCAAGCTGCTTTCCATCATTTACCAGCAGTCCTGGCTGACCGGGGAGGTCCCGACAGATTGGAAACTGGCCAATGTGACGCCCATCTATAAGAAGGGTCAGAAGGATGATCCGGGAAATTACAGGCCTGTCAGCTTGACGTCTGTGCCTGGGAAGCTGATGGAGCAGCTCATCCTGAGTACCATCACACAACACATGTGGGACAACCAGATGATCAGGCCCAGTCAGCATGGGTTTATGAAAGGCAGGTCCTGCTTGACAAACCTGATCTCCTTCTATGACAGGGCGACCTGCTTATTGGATGAGGGAAAGGCTGTGGATGTTGTCTACCTTGACTTCAGTAAGGCCTTTGACACCGTTTCCCAAAGCATTCTCCTGGCAAAACTGGCTGCTCGCGGCTTGGATGATCGCACGCTTTGATGGGTAAAACACTCGCTGGATGGCCGGGCCCAAAGGGTTGTGGTGAACGGAGTTAAATCTGGTTGGTGGCCGGTCATGAGTGGTGTCCCCCAGGGCTCGGTTTTGGGGCCACTCCTGTTTAACATCTTTATTGATGATCTAGACGAGGGGATCGAGTGCACCCTCAGTAAGTTTGCAGATGCCACCAAGTTGGGTGGGAGTGTTGATCTGCTCGAGGGTAGGGAGGCTCTGCAGAGAGATCTGGACAGGCTGGAGCGATGGGCTAAGGCCAACTGTAGGAGTTTCAATAAGGCCAAATGCCGGGTGCTGCACTTGGGCCACAACAACCCCCAGCAGCGCTACAGGCTTGGGGAGGTGTGGCTGGAGAGCTGCCAGTCAGAGAGGGACCTGGGGGTGTTGATTGACAGCCGGCTGAACAGGAGCCAGCAGCGTGCCCAGGTGGCCAAGAAGGCCAATGGCATCCTGGCTTGCATCAGAAATAGCGTGGCCAGCAGGGACAGGGAAGGAATCTTGCCCCTGTACTCGGCACTGGTGAGGCCACACCTCGATGACTGTGTTCAGTTTTGGGCCCCTCACTACAAAAAGGACATTGAATTACTCGAGCGTGTCCAGAGAAGGGCAACGAAGCTGGTGCAGGGTCTGGAGCACATGTCGTACGAGGAGCAGCTGAGGGAACTGGGGTTGTTTAGTCTGGAGAAGAGGAGGCTGAGGGAAGAACTCATTGTCCTCTACAACTCCCTGAAAGGAGGTTGCAGAGAGCTGGGGATGAGTCTCTTTAACCAAGTAATAAGCGACAGGACAAGAGGGAATGGCCTCAAGTTGCACCAGGGAAGGTTTAGACTAGATATTAGGAAGTATTTCTTTACAGAACGGGTTGTTGGGCATTGGAATGGGCTGCCCAGGGAGGTGGTGGATTCCCCATCCCTGGAGGTGTTCAAGAGTATGGCTGACTTAGCGCTGAGGGATATGGTGTAGTTGGGAACTGTCAGTGCTAGTTAACGGTCAGACTAGATGATCTTTAAGGTCTTTTCCAACCTAGATGATTCTGTGATTCTGTGAAAATCAAACTGGAACTTTCTATAGGCAAAGCTGACACAGCCAAATTGATTGTAAATAGCTAATAGTAAAAGTTTCCATTAGTAACATTTGGTTGCCTTGTATATAAAATTAAGAAAATCTTATATTAGTGACAAGATAATAAAAATAAGCTTTCCTTTGATATTCTGTTCCTCCTGCATCAAAGGTAGATTAAAGCAAAGGCTTCCATCCACAAATACTTTACGACCTTCTTCACAATTTAGTCTATCAGTTCAGATGAGCTTGGCATTACTTCTCTCCTAACAGAATTGTCATCTGATGATAATCTTCCACATAACATTGAAAGATTTGAATACAAAGTTTGTATTCTTTGTGATTGCATTTGTAGTTATAGATTGCATACTATTACTGTAAGTGCACTCTTTATGTTTTACTTGTATTTTATAAGTCTTTACACACTGTATTAACATATTTAAGACAGTAAGTGTAATTCTCCTCTTTTGCTATGACAGTCTTGTATACAGCAACAGGTTTCCTGAACTCTTCCTCAAAGAGAAAAAATCCAGACAATGTCCAGGTGATGGCATAAGTCAGATGTTCTGAGTAACCCCGTGAAGAAGCTTCCATGTCACCACTGACTGCATAAGAATGTAGGAAGTGGCATTCCTAGAGGAAATGAGCCTCTGCAAATATACTCTTGCTTCTTGTTAAAGCTAGTTTTACACATAATGTAAATCTTGGAAGAATGTGTAGATTCAAAGCTGCTTGACAGCAAAAGAAGTGAAGAACCTTTTTTTTTTTTCCCCCAAGAGTAAGAATTATATTGTCTAATCAAAGATTAGATTATAGTTTACAGATGTCAAGCAGAAAGGTTTACATTCTGCAGCTGGTATCTGATGTAAGAAAATACCTCAGTAATGGAAGATAACTCAGCTTTAGTTCTATTGTATGAAAATCATCATAAGACAGGCTGTTAAAATGTTAGCCTTAACCCTTTAAAACTGAAGTAGCACTCTTGCACTCGTAAGAACAAGTGAATATAAAAAACATCTGTAATAATATATCATGTATGCAAGCATATTTTTGTGTGTACTTTATCTCATACCTCTCTCTTGAAGTACTGTTCTGCTATAATTTCCCTAGTTAAACAGATGCTACAAAAAAATGTAATAGTCTTTAAAGTCTGCCCTTCATCCAAATTCAGATGAAAAAATAGAAGAGATCACTCAATGGAACAAATCCAACTAGAAAGGCATACAACATTAAAGCAAATTAAGAAATAAATCCTAAACTTTTCCATTTTAAGAAACAAATTAAAGTCTTTCTTTTGTTTCCAACCCCTATTATAAATATTGCAATAATATAAACAGGAAAGGAAGATTACAATTAATCTTCATTCTTATGTAGGTGTCACTTCATATACCACAAAATCCTCCACCTTCATGCATCTCTTCTATTATTTTCCCCCTTGACCATCAAAGCAGCTACAGCTAGCTAGAGACCAAAATTTTATAGATACCTATGCATTATTTACATGGTTAAATAATTCATCTGCAATTGGTTTAAAATAATTAGGAAAAAGAACACAGAGCATATTCTGGAATATTATAATCACCAAACTATAAATACTTGTGAATCATCAATGTTTAAAAACAATTTCAACTAAAAAAAGGGATAACTACAATCAGAAAAAGGTGTTTTGTACAAAAGGGATCTCATAACCTGGGCATTTTATTCTCTGAGCTGATAGGAAAGGCCTCTTTCTCATAGGAAGGAAATACTTCGTACCCACATTGCTGTTTAAATTCTGATGCCATAGGCCTATTCCCTCTGCATAACATTAAGTTCAGAAAGGTTATGTGGCACTGGCTCTTTGCTTTTGATGAGGAGCCCAGCTCCGAACATTTCCTATGGTTAGTATCAGATATATCACTTCTTCTCTTTTGACATGAACATAGTTAAAATATCCAATAAAATCTCTTATTTTTCCCAGCATATAAATAAGGATCATAGGAAAGTTAGCAGCCTAGACCTCCTTTGGACAGTAGTCATGAAAGACTACTTCTTTAGGATTCTGCTCTCAAAATAAGCATTTTTTAATCAGCTAAAGGCTTTTTAAGATGTCTACATTAACATATATACAATGTACAACCGGTTTTATTATTCACAGTGTTATTTTTTCATTACAAGTTTTCCTTTAAAAGATGAGATTCTGTGAAATATAGACAGCCAACTTACTTTACGTTGGAATGGAATTCCAAAAGTAAAACACAAGGTTCACAAAATTTCAACTTTTTCCATAAGTAGAATTGTACGATGAGCCTTTGGCACAACAACAGTGTTTATCATCTATTTTCTAGACATGCACATTTAAACAGTTCAATATTAGACAAGCTGAATGTTGAAACATCCTGTATGGAGAAGGAAATGGAGTAGATGCAAGGTACACAGACACATACAAAAAGGAGCTTTGGATAAGAAGCTCCATAAGGTACTTAATTTCTTTTATTCTAAATTGTGGATGTGAGATGTAGAGTTCAAGATTCTAAACTCAAAACTTTCTAAAGAAACCTCAGAATTAACTTTAATTACAGCTAAAAAAAATAAAGTGGAAAAATAGTTATAAAATCCTAACCTATACTTCTGTTGCAGAAATTCTGAAAATGTTAGCTTAATCATAAAGAAAAGTAAATAAAGTGCTGATAACTGGTTTTTTCCAAGTATATCCATTCCTAGACTGTCCGGTCCGACAGTAACATGGTTTTAATTAATCTCAATCAACAAGATTAGTTTACCTGTGCACTTGTCTATGTGAAATGAATATAAATATTACAATATCACCTATGCATTTAAATCACAAAGCTCGTCAACTTCTGTTGGCAAGGTGAAAGATAAAAGCCACAGAAGGTCCTTCCCAGCCTCTGTCACTAATGATAAACAGCATTAACTGCTTCTGCAGACACTAATGCTGCTATCTTGGGAACACACGCAGCCACCATGAGAACTTTACAGCTTCACTAATCATACTCTTGTTTGTCACAGAACACCAAATAAAATCTCAACAAGAAAAGGCAATAAATATTAACAGCTATGAACAAAGGAAGGTCACATTAATATGTAGATCTTTAAATACAAGATGCTTTCTTCATTAACTAAATAACTTGTTCATTATTATAGAGTGTCAAGGGGGCGTAAGGGAGAAAATACATTAAAAAAAAATCCCTGACTGAGAAGCTTTAATATATTATCTACTCAACATTTAATATTTACAGAATAGGGAGTTTTGTTTGTTCTACTTTTAGTTCAAGGTTGTAAGATGTTTATATCATCTATTTTATAACCCAAGTATGTTGTTCAGCTTTTGCTTTACCCAGAAACTGATGGGTAAAGTTTGTTCTTGGTCTGCATTTTCCTCTTCTTTTTTTTTTTTTTTTTCCTCAAAGTTTTCATTTTTTTCTAATTACAAAGAGCGTTCAGGGCATATCTGTATACCTTCCTATCTCTTTTTGATCACAGAGGCACAGTGCTGGCTTCCATTTCTTCCCCCAAGAACTAGGTGAAATTATCCCTACCGTACACTGACTAATACTCCTATAAAAAATAATATTCGGTAGACTTGAGCTGCCACCAGTGCCCCAGTGTCTATGTGAACATATGCTTAGGTCTTGCAATTCATCTACATAAACTATATTTTTATTATACAAATGCTTGGTGAAGGATTAGCAGGAACAAAAAGAAGTGAGCCTGCCCAAACTCCACTCTCCCTTGTATAATGCTATGCTTAAACAAAATATATTTTTTATATCCAATCAGCCCAAAGGCTTTATCCCTCAATTTTTCTCTTTAGTTCACCAATGTCCCTGCCTGTAGCTTGGCAAGCTATTCCTGCCTTCCCTTCACTCGACAGCAATCACAAGTCACTCTCTGTACGACACCCTGGGCTACAACTCCTTGTGATGTGTCATGCACTCACCTGAAAAATGAGAAAAATAATGTAAGATTAATGTGACCAGACACTCCACCGTTATGAACATAGAACAGTTGCACAGGCTGGCTCCAACAGTGGTTGTGAAGCGTATTAGTGAGGCCATGTACATAAAGCCTTTTGAGAGTGTAGGAGGAAAGCCCAAGTGAAATAATCACCTTGGAAAAAGCAATTGGAAAGCCTCGCATCTCAGCCCTCCTTAGGCAGGAACCCTCCCCTCCCTTCTGCTGCAGTACCAACCTGGGCCCGAACGCTCCTTCGTAACAGCCAAACCTTCACTCAATAGCACCACATTTATGTGATCTTTCTTGTACACAAGCACTGAAGATAAAATGAGATTATCAGAAGCTAGTGGCCCGTGAAGGGCACAACAGTCCTTCTCTCATGGCTCAACAATACTCTTAGATAATATAACCCCAGACTCAAGTGCATGTGAGAAACCTGAACGTTAACAGTATTCAAGATATGGTTAAAATGAAAAATGTTATTTTAATAATCACTTTAATATTACATTAAAAAGTCAGAATTCTTAGGATGCAAATCCATTTAGGAATATATTCAAATCGATCTTCAATTGGATGATTCTTTCATATGTATTACTTCACTCAGAATAAATTAAATCAATTCTAATTTTATATATTGTACTGTAAACAAGTAATCTTTTTATATTTAAAAGCTTAATTTATTTTAAAAGAATACTTACACTTTTGAATTATTACTGATTTATTATGGGCAAGTAGGGAAGAAAAGCCAACCTTGATAGTGCTATGAATTAGTCACATGTCTAAAAATAATCACTGAAAATTAAGCATGGCCAGACCCACCAACATTACAGTTTGCTAGTGATTTGCAAAATTTCAGGGATACACATCTGAAAATGTAAACAATATTTTACGTGTAAATCAGAAATTAAAATTGTAAACTTGCAACAGGAAGTCTTCAGAGATGTTAAGAGAAGAAATAGCTGGAATTTATTATTATGAGATGAGATTCATCTACAAAATAAGCTGAAAACATATTCAGTGCATGAGTTTCACATTTATTTTACCTCTCCTTGATGTAATTCCTTCCAGACTTCAAGTCCTGCTAGGAACTTTATAAAACAAACAAATGAAACATTTGGTTTTGTGGAAATTGTTTTAATTAACTAAAAAATTGTTTTAATAAGCTATTATCTATAGTATAATGGAATGGGATGCAGGAATGAATAACATGCATTCACAAGGCTTATTTAGATCAATCCTCAAGATTTTCATGCTTCTGATGTAAAAAGTATGAGTATTAATATATCAGTTTAATCAACACCAAAAAATTAATTTGACCTTATTTTAATAAAAATATAAGTATTTTGTCCTGCAATGACCAAAAGACATGAGGAGTATCCACAAAAGTTACTAACATTTCTTTCATGTAAAAACCTAGAAACAACTAGATCAACTTATAAAGCCAGATATCATTAGTAAATAGAAGTTGCTTAAGGACAAGCATGTGATCGGGACAAGCAAGCATTAAGCTTTCTCTGAATTCTCTGGTATCCTGCAGAAAGGTGTCATTCAAGGATTTCCTGTGCTGGAGTTGGCATTTTTCCATCTAATTGCTCTGAATTATTTTTTTCATCTGTAACTTAGTTGTTGCTCTTTCAGCTTATATAAACTTCTTGGCATCTACAACATCTTGTGGCAAGGAGTTCCACACCCCAGTGATGTCTCCGTTTAAAGACAGATTTCTTCTGGAGAGCTGAAACTCTCAGTTCCCCTTCTATAGCCCATACTCAGGAGAGACCCCTCTGGAAAGTAGAGGGAGATTCTTGAGGAGGAGCCTGAATTAAATAGTCCTTTATCTTATGGCCATTTCCCCCTTCTTTTTACTGGTAATAGAGCCTAATGGGCTTATACTTTCTATAATACACGCATACTTTCGAAACATGTACTTCCTAGACTGCATGCGTACTTCATAAACATACCACACACAGCATTTTTTTCCCCCACTAAAGTGATGGATATTAATGGTGAAAGGTTCAGAAAAAGATAGTAAAGCCAGTCAGCCATTCACATAGACACCCGACTCTTTCCTGAGATCATTTAAAACCAAATTCAAATAGAACAGCAGGATCCCAAAATGATATTTCAGACAAGACACTTTCAAGCAAGACTGTTTGACTTTCAAGTAGACTTTTAGATCTCATTCATCAAAAAATAAACAAACATAAGAGACCTCACCACACAGGTACAGCAGATATAACAGAACAAGGTAAAAAAAAAAAAATCACACCTTTGACAAAATGGAAGATAAAAGTAGATAACAGGAAGCAAACAGGGAACCAGATTAAAGTCACTATCTTGAGAACTTGTTTCAATTCAGATCCATTCAGCAGAGATCTACTTCAAAGCAAAATCTTCTCAGGCTTTAAGAAGAAATCACAAAAACGCTGTCATATCAAAACATGGATATGTAATAACTGAATGCCCTACCTTATTCTGTTAGGTCATAAGACTTTCAGTGAAGCAACAGTGAAGCGCCTTACTTTCACTAGTCTGACTGTGAATGAAGGAAGAGTAGGTCTCACTGTTGTAGGAAAAATGAGTAGAGGAAAGGACTGTGCATATGAAATCTTCCTAAAATCAAAACTTTGCCTGTTTTGAGCACATTCAGATACTTTTGGTCATAAATTACAGGCTTAGAAAGCACTTGCCTCTCAAGGAAGGAAACTATTAAAAGTCATAATACAGGGAGAAACTAAAAGGGGCAACTGGATGAAAGTCATGTGCCTCTGAGAGTGAGAGGCAGATCACTATCACTGGCTTGCTTACACAGGACTTTCTTGGCTCTTTCCTTAGTCAGGGAAGAGAGACTGGTTCCTCTAGGGTGTGAGCTAGAGAAATTAAGCACTTACTCCAATTATTCCTCTAGAAGAACCCATTTGTCTCCCTTCAGGAAGTTTAGAAGCTAACAAAATTCAAAACTCAAGAAAACAAGTTGGGAAAACTGATGCCCAGGAACGTTAGCTTTTCATTAGAAGAAAATTTCTTACAGTGCAACATAAATTTCTTGTCATTCTGTTGTGTTAAAAAAATAGGGTAATCCAAATGGGTTACTGTAATACAGAGAAATATTTGAAAAGGTTGTGTGTATCCAATACACTAAGTAAGGCCAAAAAAGGTGCTCCTAAGTTCAACCTAGGTTTTTTAATCCAAAATTCCAAGTTTGGACTTCTCAGGAATGCTCACAGTGCAAACTCTTATCCATATGGTCATGAAGTATCAGTGATTTCAGGTGAGTTCCTGCAAGAAATTCTCTTAAGTATCATAAATAATATTATGGCTCCATATGAAAGACTTGTCTGAGTTTTTGAAAAGGGATGGATCCTACTATATTACTAATACAGATCCACTAGGCATGATGATATATATGGGCACCTATTTCACTGGTCTTCCAAGAGACCGTATCTTTCTTTGTCATCTCAGGATGCAAGAAATCATTTATACCCACTTCAAAGCTCTGCTGGGGATACAGTGTGTGGAAATCACCAGAGTGACAAATAGCAGTTAATTTTAACAATTACAAAATCTTTTTAATGGCCTTGCAGAGAAATATATGAGTTGTTATACTACTGATTGGGAAGACCACCTTAGGGAAAGAATATCAACATAGTCATCCAACTTGGTAATATCTTTCAGGACTGAGTTTTGGGTAATTTTTCTTCTGAACCCCTCCCAAGGAGATCATGTGTACTCCCCCTGAAAACACATTTACCCTATTCTAATAGTTTCAACATTCCCAACTGAAAATTACTTTAGAAAACATATAAGTGATCACGCATTGAGAGGAGGAACTACAACTACCTTTAAAATTACATCATGCCCTAGCATTTAAATTGGCAATGACCTGGTTTGGTGACTATCTCACACAGGTACTACAATGACGTCAAGAGCCAGAACGTAATACAGCTAGGTAATGGAAGAAGCTGTCACAGCAGGAAGAGCAACAAACAGAGACATAGTCAGAGGCAATTTTTCTGTGGTCAGCAGTACCACTACCACTATGGCAGAAGCAATGAAAATTTCCTGTGGGAACAAATAATCTTCAACAGCTTCAACAACAAGGTCTCTTTGAAATCTGTAGCCAACAGACAAAAGCAAAGACATGGGAAGAAGTACATTAGAAATTTAATCTTGCAAAGTTTTACTTAAGTGTTTAATTTCAGATGTAGTTCCAGTGGACTAAACTAGCTGACTCTTGTGCTTTAAGATAATAATTTGCACAAATGTGTGCAGGTTAAAGATCAGAACCTGAATCTGTAAATTGTGTTAAAATGGGCCATAATTTATCTGTATTTTCAACTAAACCTATTTCAGAGGAACCAGTCACCCCTGGATAAGTGAAGCAGTAACTTAGGAATTCACTTGTCTAGAGGATAAGAACTGTACTTCCATGTACAGCAATATAATAGAAAACAGTACTGTTCTGCTCTAGAACAGCACTGTCACTCCCTTGTTGCAAGCAGCTGAAATGAGCAGTTTCTTTTTCAGAAAAGACTTCTGAAAATTATTTTACAAATTTGCTTAAAAACAACATTCAGAAGTGAACTCTTGATACAATAATTCACTCAAACAGAGCAGTATGGATACTGAAACAACAAAACATAACAGGTTTTGTTTATGTAGCTGAGAGCTGTTTCCCTTTTCAGCTTTTAGTAGTTTCATTTCTATAATGTACAAGTCCAATATTCTCACATGCTAAAACTGACAATTGTTTAGGAGGATAATAGAACATAGACCCCTCTGTATAAACAAGATGAGACTAATTCTAAATTATCTCAAGTAGAATCTATGCATCAAGTAGATATTAACAGAGACTTTTAGTGCATTTTAATTTTATATATTTAAAATACACACATTACACATCTCGTAGCTGCACTTCATTTTTACCTCCTTCATCTTTAAAACAGCATACAAATACAGGACCATTTCTTCCAAGTGAAAGGATCACTTGGAGGTCCCAGATATTTTTCCCCTCCAGTACTATCATAAGTGATAAATTACAACAAATTGCAAGCCTAACAAAACAACACTTTAAACTGTATTGTCATATTTATTATAAAATTCCTGGTTCATTGCATTTTGGCATTTTATACAACTGGTTCTGACAGTGATTAACATGGTTTGGGCTTCTGCTGTTTCACCCAAGAGAAATAAAACACCAAAATCTCTGCAGGTGTGTAATGGGCCAGGGATTCACAATCTGTTCTGCAAAGTCAGACTTCAAAGACTTCAAAAACAAAAATCCTAAAGTTGGCATTGCCTCTGTAATCATTTAAAGCTTTTTGCATATTTCAAGGAATTCTTGTTTCAATGTTTTAATCAGCAGTTATCCAACATTTTTCTGTAACAATTTAACCAATTGTATGACAAATTCTCCATTAGCTTTGTTTCACAAACCAAACAACAACATAACAAGGAGTAGATCTGAGACTAAATAATAGAACAACCTAAATTATTAAGTACTTATTTGAACTTGAAAGAGGTTTTCACTTATTTGAAGCACACCGTACAACTTATCTGATGCATATGGGTGGTTAGAATTATACAGTAATTACAAAACAGCAATCAGAGAGTTGCACCTGCAGCAAAGGAGCCTCAGGACAACATCCATAATTGCTTCTGTTATTACCCATCTAAAACTAACACAGAACTTACTGAAGAAGAGTCAAAGTTCAGGCTATAATCTCAAGTCCTTTACAACTGAAAAAGAACTAAAGATAAACCCCAAAATAATAAGTATTTCCAAAATGCTTAATACAAAAACTGTCTTGTGTGTTACAGAAATTTCAAAAACACGTTTTATGATTAAATCTCTCTATTAAGAAGTGGAGACCACAATCACTTGATATGTTTGTGCTTTGTTTTTCTTTTTCTTTTAAAGTGCATTTCCTTATATTCAATATATTTGCTTTTATAAGCACTTTAAGAAGTTTTTGCTCCCTACCCAAAGGGTATTTTTCTTGACATTTGTCATTTAGTTTGAAATCTTCACACGTTTGTTCTTCAAAAGCATAGTCTCTTAAGTATGAGACTAAATATTTTGGTCTTAAATGAAGACTGAAGTAGTACTGTAGACAGCAAATAAAAATAAATTCCTTTCCATTTCCCCTTAGTTATGAATTATCAACCTTTTTTCAATGTTCACTTATAAACCTGATAGTCACAGCTTCAAAATATTCATCAGAACAAAATGAGTAATTCTAATACTACATAAACCAATGGAAACTGTTTATACCATTTTCTTGACGACTCAGTCAAAATCATCAATATAAACCAAAAATAAAATGATCCTCTTGATCATAATAAAATAACATTATCATAAAGACAATAACATAATCACAAAGATGATCAAAGGACTGGGAAGTCTGACATATGAGGAAAGGCTGAGAGAATTGGGTTTGTCCTGCCTTGAGCAAAGAAGACTCAGGGGAGACCTTATCACCATGTTCCAGTATTTAAAGGGTGGCCACGAAGAAGATGGAAAAAATATATCTTTTATATATATATATTTATATTTATATATATAAAACGCCTATCACCATATTGATAAACATTCTTTGGAACCACTCTGACAGTGACTCCATTTTACAAGGAGTCACATGGGAAAGACAAGGGGTAATGGGTACAAGTTACTCCTGGGAAGATTCCAGTCAGACACAAGAGAAAAATTTTTCACAGGGAGAATAATCAACCACCGGAATAATCTCCCCAGGGAAGTGGTGGATTCCCCAATATTGGACACTTTTAAGATTCAGCTGGACACGGTGCTGGGCCATCTTGTCTAGACCGTGCTTTTGCCAAGAAAGGTTGGAACAGATGATCCTCGAGGTCCCTTCCAACCTGGGACTCTATGATTCTATGATTAGTAGAAGGATAAGCCAAACAAATTTACCATAAGAGGAAAGCTTTAAGAGTTGAAGTACCATACAATGTTAAGCACTGTCCTTACTAGATGAGGGTTAACTCACGAAAAGGTGTATTTGATGTCTTTTTAATTCCATAGCTGCTAATGATTTAAGGGAGTTCAGTTTGAGTGAGTCATGCAGAATAGCATCATCCTGTGTACTGTCCTGGCTCCTGACTTGGCTGACTGAGATGGACTGCTGCCATTTATTTCCTCTACTTCTCTCTTTGCTTTGTAACTGCTTTTGTATCAGACCTGTGAACTTGAGGGGGAGGTGAAAGACGCAGATTGTCCAATATGAGCAGAAGTCAGAGTTCCTCAATTTTGAGTAATATAAGTTACCTAGTTCAGCGCGATTCATACCGATTGCTATGGGCGCGGCTTTTTGTTTTATTTTATTTTTGTTGTCGTTTTGTGCATAAGCACAGAATGGGAGAAACACATTAAACTACATTCATTAAATTTTTATGCTTATGATCATCTTTTTCCTCCCCATGTGTACTTTATAATGACATAACTCTACAACAGTCTGAGTATTATAAAAATGTTCCAATCCTTTCTTTCAGTAATGTGACATGACAGAACTTGGACTCATTGACTCTGTGTCAAGAATGAAATTTACCTTAAAGAAGAAGTGTTTCTGTGTCTTTTAAAGACTTTTTTCTTTCAAATGGTAAAGGTACCAATAGCTTTAAGACTCAGATACAATTAAAAGCAGTTTCTTCCTTTTTTTTAAAAAAAAAAAAAAAAAAATCCATAGCTTATTCTTTATTAACAATTCCATATTTTTAAATTTCCTTTGAAATTTTAGAACTTTGGTGCTCCACATGAGTTATAATACTGTCAGTCTAAGCGAAATTAGAAGATAGCCAAGTAACAAAAGCAATTGTATTTGCTATTGTTGGAGACCCACATACTTCACATAAAACTGCTGCAATTATACTCCACACAAGGACTTCATTAATACTAAGCAAACAGTGCAGTTTAAATACAATACTAAACATGACTGAAATAAAAGTACTGAGTCTATAGACAGACTACAACATATAAAAAGCACAGCAAAATCATGGTATAATGGGAAAAAAGGTAAGAGTCATACACTACAGAACAAAGGGCATTTAATAAGGGAAATCCACCTAGTAGGAGGATATAGGGAGCACTTTTCAGTCTTTTGAAAAGAAAAAGATTGCATACAGATGCCTCACAGTGGGAACTTAAGAAACTCAATAGGGAAACTTTAACGTCCTGATACAAACTCCATGCATCTATTAGATAACAGCTGGAAAGATAATATGCATGTGACTTTTGAAAAGTACATTTTCAATATATCATAATATACTGAATTCTTTCTGCTCGCTAACAATTCATAACACTCATAGGAATGTTCTGGTAGTCATTAGTTGCCATTATTCTTGATATTGAGGAAACACCACTTGAGTGAACAATATACAACCAAAACTGTACCCTGTGGCCTCCAGCCTGTATTTGAAAGCCTTAGAGGCACAACATACAAAATCAGAATGTGAAAAGTTGCTATGTGCCATCAAATGAGAGCAAAATAATGATTTAACATAACGAAATACAGAGTAGAAGGCCAGGTGATGTCTGCCTTCAGTATACCCTGTATCTACAAATAATCTACTTGGAGAAGTAATTAATAGATGGACAAAGTACTTCAAACATAAGTTATTCAAATCTGGACATCAGAAATGAACAACCAGAATTCATTAGAATATTCAAGTGTTACAGAATCAAGTATCAGAGAATGCAAAACATAACAAAAATTATGCTAATTTCCCCCCGTTAAATAACAAAAAAAATATTATTAGCATCATTATCAGCTAAGCATGTGTGGTAAAATATTAATTTCCTTCCCTATTACACAGAAAAATATGAGATGTAGTTGCTCAGTATAAATATTGGCCATTCACGGAAGGCTTGGGTTTGGTGAGGTTGTTTTTTTTTTTTCTTTTTTAATCATCAGGCAATCAACCAAAGATGATAATGTTAGGTTTCCTTCCACTAGTCATATTCCACAATTACAAAATGAAAGGTGACTTTTATAGGTTGTTTGTGTGTATGCTTTTTCAGAGTTGTACTCTCCTGCTTCTAGGTCTGTAATGCTATCAGTTTCTCTCTGAATTGTAATAAGCATGGCATAGAATAAGGATGTTAAATTTGCACATTAATTCAAATGTTGTAATAAAGTATTACCGTGTATCCTTGATATGAAAGTTCAGTGATATTATTCCTATGATTATTAATTCCTTTGGCATACACCCAGAAATATTTATACTGTATATAAATTAATAAATTATGCAGCTAGCAGTTAGTTGAAGTCACTCCAATTTCTGTTAATTAATAATGTGGCTGTCATGTTAAACCAAAGGATATGTGAAAAAAATCTCAAATCCTTACGGCAAAAAAAATGTTAAACTATTAGCTATCAAACCTTAAAAATGTTAATCAATACTATTAGCCCAAAGACACTTTTGGCCTTACCTGGCATCAGTTCTCTCAAATAATTATTTTGTTTTATCTCAAAGACTTTCTCTGCAATGCTTTGTTTTCAGAGAAAATTAGAAGCTGGGGAGAACAAAGAATTCACTTAGAGAGCTGATTGTCTGGTATATATTAAATAATATATGTACAATGTTGGGTAATGCAGAATTAATACTGCTGATCCAAATGACTGCAAACTATCTAAAGACTATAAGCACTCTTGGCTGATAATGAGTTACGTCTTTGGAAGTTTCATCTGGATGGATATCTATGAGATTTTCTATTGATACAGGTCTACTGAGAAAAGACAAAATTTGAATGTGCATCTTCGTAATCATTTTGATGCTTAACTATTATAAATACTTTTCATGTTAAATTTGGGAATGCAAAATAAATGTAGCTTTCCACTATCATATCTACTGTACTTCATTTTGAGGTGCAAGTGGCAAAATTCTATTTGCTACAAGTAACACAATTATTTTGTAGTAAATAGAAATGTTAATCACCACTATGAATGTCAACCAGACAGTTGGCTTAATTATATCAAGACTTGGGGGTTACTATGTATCCCAGTTTCCTGAGGGTTAAAATTTCCTTCCTATTCAAAGCTGATTCACTTCTCTCTAAGATATATTTTTTAAGTTTAAAAGCCAGCCCCCAACTCAAAACACCCCCCCCGCCCCCAAAAAAACCCTCCCCCCCCCCCCCGAAAATTATAAATTGCAGGGAGGGCATAGGGTTAGGGGGTGTAGTTTGAAACTAGTATGGTTCAAGAACTGAGTTGATTTTAGGAGGATATCCACTAAAAAGAGACTTCCTTTTTTTTATTTGAAGTAACTGTACTCTCTGCATACTCTTCTAATTCTACAAAATGGCTACTCCTGACTAAGCGATTTCATTTTAGAAATAACCTTTACACAGAAAATATACATAGAAAACAAGATTTCAGACGATTTCTTCTCTTACAGATAGTTTCACTGATGAAATTAGATATATTATCACATATCCTTCTGTCTTATTGCAGTTCATACCGTATCGACTTTAGTACCCCACACAAAAACGCTTTCAGAAAATCTGGAAACCATAGATTTCCAGATGACGATGACGACTACTGATGTGGCACTCACAGCAGAAAGCATATTAATTTTCCTTGGTATTTTGTTCCTCTGTTAGTTCTGAATTTTTAAAATATCTAAACCACAAGACAGAAACTTGAAACTCTGAAGCAGGTACCTGGTTAATTACTCTGATTATGTAAGGACAGAGAAAGTTGTTAGCTAATACAAGAGAACATATAACATGAAGCTGTTCCATACAGAAGTCCAAGCAAGTGACTATTTGCCTAGCAAGTCCAATGCCTAACACCTTCTGTGCAGTGCTCTGTGAATGCGGCCCAGACATTTCATGAGCGTAGGAGAGAAACCCAGGGGTTAGCTGAATTGTGAATGTTCAGACAAAGAACAGCTGCAATGGCTCTCACACTTCCACATTTAGATTCTGTCCGTGACACCGTGTCAGCACAGCAGGTTTAATGAGAGTACGCAGTGAACTCAGAGGAGCTATCCTATATATCTCATCAGGAGGAGATGACCTGAGGCTACTGTAGCCCTACCGAAACAATCTTTAATCTGACTCAACAAGCATTCAGGATTTTCTCAGTGATGTTTCTTAGCAAGTCAACAGCAGACGCTCTAATGTAGCTTGACTTGTAGGATATGAAAGAGGAAAAGAACAAACAAACAAAAATGAAAACATGTGGTAGAGAAGACAGAGTAAAAAATTCATCCAACATGTTTTAAGAGTTCGTCATTTAAAACTGCTCTCTGCTTTTTTTGATAGGCAGACTTAAGAGACAGGAAGAGGGGAGATATAACATGCTATTTCTAAACTATCTAAAACCAGAAGAAAAATGCCCCAAACTATTTCTCTGTTGAAAAAAATAGCACTGATTCTTTAATTTTAGCAAGAGCCACAAATGTTCATGATTCATCTTTAGGAGATTAGAGGGCAGTCATAAAATGTATGGTCTTCTGTAATTCCTGACACAAAAAAATGTAGTGTATTAAGTATTTGCAAACAGTGAAAAAACACGGAGCACTTAAATGTAAATATTTTATTCTCATTAAAAAGATAAAATATTTCTTATTCATTTGTTATGTGCATTTGGACATGTATTTTTGAAAGCACTCTGTAAAAGAAAATTTAAAAATCTTCCAAAATAGCTTGAAACATATTGCATAAAGCCCAAAAGCACTTAAAAAAATACAAGTATTTAAGAGCTAGGTTTATTTACTTACTCAAAAAATTAAATTTCAGGTTTAAACGCAGTTGAAGGAAATAAATAAAATGGTTGTAATGGGATAGAGAAATTACTGGTTAATTTATGTCTCTTCACAGTTATAATAAATGCATAACACTTTCTCTTTTAGATGACACAAGTGAAGACCTGAGGAAATGAAAGGGATTTTGTCCTTAATCCTTCAAGTTACAAAGCATTTTATCCTTAAAAGTGAAAAGCACCTATGTGTTGGTGGTTTTTTTTTTTTTTAATTTAGTATCTGAGCAATGTCCCTGAAGTCAATAGGAGAATATAACTTCAAAAACACTGGTTTTAATTATTGCTTTAAGTAGTGGTAAAATTTCTTGCAATTTCATATAACCCCACTCAGCCAGCCCATCTTTAAAAGAATCTTCTCCATCATTGTCCTAATGGCCTACACATTTGCAGGAGGATAACTCAACTGATAGGAACTGCTGGTGTGTGAAAATACCTTGACCAAGCCTCCCAGCACAGCAGAACACACAAAGGCATCTCAGCATTTTACACTCGCCTCAAAAATCTCCCACTCAGTGATCACCATTGAACCGAACTAAAAATTCAAATATATAACTGCTATCCTCCAGAACAGATCCACAGCATAATATTAATATGCCAAAAGAGTTTATTTAAAACTTAGAATGTATTCATTATAATTCTATAATTCGACATTTTATGCGCTGTGCATAGTGAAAAGAACACACCAGGGCACTTATCAGCCATTGTGCTTGAAATTTATGCAGTTCTGTGCAATAGATTATTATTCGTAAAGTGACTTCTAAATAGCGATAAATGGCATCTTGTAGACATGACTATATATAAAGTCAAACCATTTCATATAAGTTAATATAAAAAACTTAGCCTACGTTCTGCTTCAATATTTATTTTATATTTCAGAAAGTAAAATAACTTCCCTCCTCTCCATCCAAAAACCTTAATTCAAATCTAAGAATAAAACCCAGCCCTCTGCAAGAAATTAACTCATAAAAATATTTCTCAACAGTATTATCAATATAAAACATCTATGTCTTTCAAAGAGACTAAAGACATTCTCAAACTGCATTTGATTCCATATTTAAAAGGAAACTTATTCAGAACCTTACATACCAATTCTCTTGATTCCTTTTGTTTGTTTTCTGCTAAGGAGGAAAACCAGTTTCTTAGCTCAAGTTTTGAACACTTGTATACCTGTACACTTAATTTCAGATGTTCTTCCCAATGATACAATAGTTATAGCACAAAAATGCCATCCTAATGTAAAGATATATACTTCCTAAGTTTCATTTTTCAGTTGAATCACTGACAATATATCTACAAACATACACATGCTGATCATCCTTCCCTGAAAGTTTTGTTCTTTTGTGGGATACATTATTGATGTCACAGTTTAATTGTTCTGATATCACAGTTCACAGCTGTGAAAGATTTAGGAATGAATTACATCTTTGTCACAAATTTTTTTTCCTACAGTACAATGATTTTGTGTATGGTTTTATTACATATATATTTCTAATATCAGAAAGAAATTCAGTGAAAAACTAGAGAGGATTATGAATAAACTGAACAGCGTTAACACTCTTCAAGAATTGTACAGACAGGAATCCAGTCATAACTATGTATGTCTCCTGAGTCTAAGATAATGCTGATGAGAATTGCAAGCAAATCTGGATAAGTTATCCTTAATGAACAGAAAGTTATTCTTTGTTTTGTTTTTAATTTTTTAATCTTTTTTTTTAAAAAAAAGCAGGGGAAATGGTAGATATTTTTAAAATAAAATTGCCTTTTGAAACATTATTAAAAATTATTAAATTTATGTTTTAAAAGATAACTATTAAGAATATAAAATGAAAAAATTAACTTAGGATCAAATGTAATTTTTTACTCAAACAATTTTTTTTTTTTTTTTTTTTTTTTGTTATCATTAAGGAAAACCTGAAGGTTTTGGCTCAACCAAAACACCAACCTCACCCCCAGCCCTCTCGTCTTTTTTCCCCATCACTGCTATAAAGTACTGAATAGGAAAGAGGCTCTTTATTTTAGATCACTTTTTATTAATAAACACAGGCTGCATGATACAGCAACAGTAACAGTCCTTTTTTTTTTTTTTGTTAACATTCTATAATAGATTCTGGTGTGGCTATTTCACTTAGATGCATTCAATGTAGAAATGCTCATGTACTGATTAGTAGAAAATAGGTTACAATACTGTCATCAAATTATTCATAGATTTGCATGGGTTAGGCTTCACATTAGACTTCACATGTATATGTGCACAGACATACACGTGTTAAAGCTAGTCTTCTATAGGTGCTGAGTCACCCCAACTTTCCCTCAAATCAAATGAAAACTAGGAATTTATTAAGTACTTCTAATGTATATAACATTTTGTTATTACCATAAGTAGTAACAAAATGCTGTGGATAGTGGTATCGAGTAATACCTCTAACAATGTACTATAGTGAAAGATGTAGAAATAAATCTAGCAATCTCCTTCCTTTTCTTGTGCAAGAGCCAAAGGGAAATCTGGTACTAAAACAGAAAATCGGGTAATTTATTTGGTATGCTGTTGACCATAAACTTACTCATTTAACAAGTGAATGCCTGTTGGTGAGGATGCTGAGATACCTCCACATGATGAATCAACATTGTTGGAAGTATCTCCCCCCCTCCAAATCACTCCTACCCAAAACTTTGCCCTTTTAACTGAATAGAATCATTTTGATATATATAGATAATGCAGCCAGCACTACTTTTAAACAAAAATAAACTCTTGACTGTGGAGATCCAGTAGTACTGAATTTAATTCATAAGGACATGATTTGAGTTTGTATCTAACTTTAAGCATGAGTAAATTTCTGTAGAGAAACGCAGTTAATCCTGTTCATTCAGATATGTCTAAGTAGCTTGTTATACAAGCACAGTGACCCTGTGGTGTGTGTTTCTGTGCATGCACGTGTGAACTTCCAGAAAAGAGACTTTTTGGGCAGATGGTTAAGACTAACCTTATCACTGACTTTTAAACAACTCTCCCAATTAAGGATGAACAAACGATGGGGCGGGATGTGGAGATAAGCTAATAAACCAAAACTCAAGACCAAAGCGTGGATATTGCTTCTAAGTCAAGTAAAAATAGAATACATCACTTACTTTTCAGGCATTGTTAAATAAAAATACAGTGTATCTGGAAATTCCATCACCAAACAGAGGATATTGGCATTCTTGATATCTGTATAGACCACTAATCACTCACATGGGTTGAATTTATATCCTGAACATTTCTAAATATTTCAACTTTTCAGAATACTGCCCTTAACTTTTTTGGCAAAATAATATGAAAAGAACAGGTTCAATCAGTTAAGATTTTTTGTTGAATGCTGTTTTGGGCATTTTTGGAATACAGTATATTTTGTAATATATTAGTATATAGGAGTACAGTAGCATAAAAGCATATAGGATATTTTACTAGTATACTCTTAGTTATCTAGCCTTTTTCTCAATCTCTGATCCAGAAGCAAAATCACATTTACAGATGCTCTATTTTCTGCAGATGAATTATCTTCACCTATGTCAAACAATTTTACATATTCCAACAGCAAATTAAATTTTTATTTCTGAATTTTTCCTCTGAAGTTTTGATTACAAGGATAAAAAGATTCAAATTGCTCAGCCTCAAATTTATTTTGTGTGACTAGTTTTTCAGAACTTTTTCAAAGATACTTGACATTTATCATATTAGCTAAGACCATTCGAGATGATTTAAAGGAAAGTTGTAAAATCTCTTGAAGACATATGCGGGGCGGTGGGGGGCAAGTTGTGAAAATCTAAATGAAAGAAAAACCAGAACTGTTAATGCTGTAATTCTTGACCTTTCTGAGAGTCTTCAAAAGTAGAATATTTAATATATTGGCATATAATAATCTTTTCTTCTGCATTTACTACTTAGATAACTAAGGAGAAAGCTGTCATGAGTCCAGACAGTCTTTGTCCAGAGAAAAAAATGTTGTTCTTTATTATTGTGTACAGTTTTTGTTACAGCTTTATATATGGCAGGATAGACTAAGAATAATCTGCTCCTTTTCTTGTCTTATGCTCTTCCTTATTTTTCTCTTTTATAAAGCAAACACTGAAGAGCTGATTCAAATAAATCTGTTGTTCTGAGCAAAAAGTTTCTTTCTCCTGCCTTCAATTCCACTATGGCTGTGGTACTCATTTACTCTATTCCTTTGTTACTCCGCACACCACCCACATCCCTAAAGTTTAAGAAAACTCGTCATTTTCTTGACCTCTCACACATAGAGACCTGGGGAGCAAAGCCCGTGATAGCTGCTCAGGAGGGCAAATCAAGCATTTCATGCCCAAAGCTATTACACAGAAATGACTGTCTCGGGTTGCATCATCAGCATTACTGCTGTAGCATGAAGGAGAAAAACAAAACAAATATTAATGGAAGAGATGGAAGGACAGCAATGAACACATAAAGACTTGTTAAATCGTTGTTGCAGGTTTTCCATTGCCTCCCTGTTTAAGGGAGTTATGCAAATGGACCAAAGTATTGACATGCTGGTGTTTCATCTTGTATGTACTATCAAATTACCTATGAGATTTCAGGGGTTTGTCATACATGAGTGAGTCAGGTAATTAAACTATTTGTTGCAATTAAATAGCATGAACACTGTAGAATCTATTCCTTCCCTCCTTTTAACTTTAGAAATTTTAGATTATTTTAAAGGTAAAGAATTTGACCACCTTGCCCAATAGATTGCAAAAATTTTCAGTTTTTCATTTTAAAAAGCTCAAGTACAAGTCTCAACAAGCTACAGTAAGATATATGACATGCACAGTGTAAAACTCTTTTCTTCTTTTAGGTTATATGTCCCTGATTTCATAAAAATATATTTAATGGATTTATAGCCTTCATACATACATTAGACACGGAGGAGTTTCATGGTGATACAGCTTTTCCTTTTTATTTCAGATTTGATTAATATGTATTCCATAAAACACACCAAAGAGAACGTACAGATCTTGTGGAAAAAAGTATTCAAAGAACTGGTTTCAGTGAACACTTATGTTTTCCCCCCCTTTTTTTCATTGTTTGACATTTTTGACACTATACTATATTACAGGCTATTAGCCTTAAGCAATGATTGGGTAGATTAGATTCTTACTGAAATACAGACTGAAAAATGTGTGAAAAATTGAAATTACAAGCCTATATTAGCAGGTTCTTTTCAGAGGGTAGTTCCATCTTTGTTGTACAATGAACTATAATAATTTAGACCCTGCAGCTTACATTGATGTAAACTGAAAGTCATATCCAACACGCCTTGGTAATGAAGACATCCTCTAGAAAATGGTTCTGTTTAAGCAAATGTCCACAAAACACAGATTTTCCTTTTTTTTTTACCCCCGCTAAGACTTTTGATATTGATTTTGTTTCTTATCCTACTTTTTCTTCCCTGTCTGCTCACTGTGTCTGCTCCAGCAGCAGCTCCGGGGTTCCCGAGAGGAGCTGAGCCACCTTCCCTGCCCAGGTGAGACTCGGGTCAGCAGAGTGGCAGCGGAGCAGCACACTACCTGCAACCCAGCCACCCCCGGTGCAACCAGAGCCTCTCAGGCACATTCCTTTCTTTCACACCTTTGAAAAATTTCCCCTTCAAAATCCCAATATATTAAGTTAGCACATTGCCTTACTGCTCAGAAGGGTTTTTCAAATGGCTCATTCTTTGCAGAAACTATAGCAACTAAATTTTGTTGCATTTCATATTTATGATACTAACTTGAAGAAAATGTGCTAAAATATTCAGATATACTATATAATATATACTATACAATAAATTAGGAGAACAAAGATAACATTTTCTGACTGCAAAGAAAGAGCAGTTGCAGTAGAAATGTTTAAAAATATCTAATTGTTTAGGTACATATCAGTGTCTTTTTTGTATCATGTGTGGTTTTAATAAGGGAAAATGAATCAGTAGTTGACGGATGGATACCACTTTCAGAAAGCTGATAAGATGGCAATGATACAGCGACTGAAACATGTCTCTACCATCTCAAATTAACTGTCATAAAAGCAGACTTGCTTTAACTTCGTAATGGGCATAACTGTTACTCTTCATGGCAGAGTAAAAAGGAACTCCCATACTTTTTAAGCTCTAAATTATAATCAGCATACTTTAATTCAGTATATTTATTCTTTTAAATTTGCAGTTATAAAGTGAACCTACTTTCCCCTGCCAAAGAACAACAATGTCTGTTACTTCCAGAAGATGGCTACAGAAACACCTTTTAATTTGAATTGCAAAGGCGAATCAGTCAGCCAGGCAACGGCCAATATTCTGGTCAGCAGAGTCAGAGTGAAGGTGCTGCTGTGTTGGGTAGGAGATGGCAGATAGAAGTTATAAAGTACAAGGTAGCGCGTATCTATATTTCCAGGTAAGGTAATTTTAAATTAATCTGCAATTTATGAAACTCCTCATGCTCCCAGGAGTACTCCCAGGGAGCCTTTGCTGGCTAGTATCTGGGGAGGTAAAAAAATCTCTCCCTTGGTGCACTGTGCCTATGGCATGACATTGCAGACTCTCTATAGGATAGAGAAAAAAAGCCCGTGGGGAAGCAAGGAATACCTAAACCAAAATATCCAAATAGCACTGGGCTAAAAATTAAATAACAAATTTGAAAGAAACTTCAGAGTAAGGAGTTTGAACATAAGTTTCACTGCAGTGAAGGTGAGCAGACACACAGCACTATAATTAGGTATTTAGCAAGAAAACTCCCCTTCTACAATCAAATGTAGCAGCTGCTATTTGCTTTTAACTAAAGAGCCTACATTCCTTGACACAGTATTTAGTTTTAACCTTTGCCTGAGCTGGTTATAAGGTATTCATAAAATTGCTGTTGCCACTTTAAACATCGAATAGAAATGGGAGATTTCTAACATTAAATAGTATTTTTCATATTTCTTTCAATTAATTTTAAATGCAGTTAGTCAAATGTAAACATCTTGTTTCACAGAGTGCTTTCCTTGGAGAAGAAAAATACCTTCCAACACAAGGAAGAATCACCATTATGCCAGATTAGATCAGTGGTCCACCAAATTACCCATGACAGTAACTAAAGGCTCACACAATGTAGTCTTTTCTGTTTCTAATCCAGAAAAATGACCTTTATATCTCTACCATCACCTTGAGACTGACCTTCATTATAAATTCATCTTCTTCTCCCTTTCCTCCTGTATTTGCAAAAATTTTATTCTCCTGCTCTGTAATTTCATCTATAACTGCCCTGCTGACTCATTCTTGCATTCCTCTATCACTTGACTGAAGCACTTACCATTTTCAGTATCTTTCCTTGGGATCAGAGTATAGCATATAGAGAATACTGCTACTCCTTTCCTTACAACAACAGATTGAGTCCTGAACTATTCTCACTCGGATTCTCTTCACTAGTCTCATACTCGTTACTTATTTCTCTTTTCATATTTTTCCACCGTTGTCAATACACAAATGTCTCCCTCTGGATATATGCCATCTGGAACAGCCTTTTTGCATTGCTTTGCCTCATCAGCTCCAGCTTCTATTAAAATCTCCTTAAAACTGGAATTTTAAAATATAAATATATTTAATATGAACATTACACTGTAATTAAAGCAATAAACTCTCTTTGCTTCCTGTCCAAAAATTACACACTGTTAATTTCAAAACCATGGCCAACTTCAAAGTGTTATGCCTAATATTTCTGAGTTAGTAAAATCCACCAACAATAAAACCTAAAGATGGAACTCAATTTGCAAATATTAAGTCTTACATGGTCTGTGTGCACACACATACATGTGTATAGATATAGACGTATGAGTCAAAGAGAAAAGCATTCTCCCATCTCTTAAGAGAAACAAAAGCAACCAACCAAACCAACCTCATTCCTTTTAAATGTTTCATTTGTCTTAAACCTGTGAAGAATGCCGTACTAATAAATGCTGCTAGCCTATTTTTGCAGCAGGCAATCTCCTGGTTCCAAGTGAGCAACTGGAACAATGTTTTATCTCTGAATGGGAGACAGAAGACGTCACTTGGACTGTGGGAGTCATTGTCAACGTTAAGAACATCTTGACAAAGATTTACAGAATAGAGTCTAGTCAAAGTAACACTGAAAAATTTGGAACAATCCAACGGGTTACATGAAAAGGACAGGACGCAGAATATTTTATATGTTACAAATGAACTGCAGTCTGTTAGAAACTGGGCTTACTATGTAACTTTCAGCTTCAATCTGAACCGCACTTATGCTTTGCAGAATGAATTAATTAGATAACATCATAGAATAGGATCATTTCCCCCCTCATCTGCATATTTCTCAATCAGAATATTTTCTACTAAATTGCAGTCCGAGTTTCATCTGTTTTTCCTAAATACTGTGTTTCTGTTCAACCATGTGCAAAGCACTCTGCTCTCATATACATCTAAATAAGTACACTGAAAGCAGTGTACAGATATTTGCCTGATTTGCTGGAGCAGAAACAGAGATGATGTGGGTTTTTTTCACAAATATTGTTGTCATTGCTGTGTAGCATCCTTGGTAATATCTGATCGATATTGTATCTTTACACAGTGTTCTGCCATTTCAGCGGCTGTAGATTTCCAAGGAAGAGGTTCTAAGAGTAATGACTATCAGAAAAGTCATTAATAATTTTAGTCATGTTATACATTAACCAAAATTACAGTTTAATACATGCAGTATTTTCTTTATAAATTATTGACACGAGGATGCCTAATTAGATTTGTCTAAGGTTTTAATTAAAAAAAAAAAAAAACACCAAACAAAACACTGATGATATACTGAAGTTATACCCAAATTCACTTCAAAATATGGTAAATTTAAAAAAAAAAAAAGCAAAAAAAAAAAAGCATCCTAGTACATAAAAACATTTCAAAAGATTGAAATACCTACAGTTAAATAAAGACCAGTTATTGCTATGACACCTTGAGAACCCTCGTTGATTATCTTTTAATATACTCAACAAACAGGGAGAGGGAAAGGCCTAGGGTGCCTCAGCATCGTAGGATAGTGTCAGAGTGCCAATTACACTTGATTATCGGTGTGAAAGATTATTCTGTAACAAGGCTCCAGTTTTAGTTTCTCCATAACTAAGCTCAGTCCAGGCTCCCAATCCACAGGAAAAGCCCTAGAAAACTTGTGAAGAAAACTTAACTTAGTAGCCTCACAAATCTCACTCATGGGTATAAGCAACTTCATTTCTGAGTTATCCTGTGTGTTGTACTTTTTAGTTTCAGGTGTTTCTATAGCTTAACCAAATTATTCCAGTTTATCTAGGCAGTATCAGGACAGAAATTTGAGAAAAATTACAAAAGGAAACCAGATGCCACAAATTGCTTCAGTATGGCACGCTGTTGCAGCCACTGTGTATTTAATTTATGCAACCCAACTTCCTACAGTAAACAGCACAGTTTAGATGGAAAAGATATGTATGTTTATAGATTGGTCTAAACACAAAGCACATCTCATCCTCACTGGAAATAAGATATAGCAATACTGTACCACATTATTAGACACAAAAATATTCCTACAGAGATTGATCATTCTACAAGTTTTCTTTTTTAAAATCACCCATTTAAATCAAAGGTGACACGTTGATACAGCCTACAGGATTACTGTCTTGTGGCAAAAAACCCAGACCATTTGTATACCATGCAAATAATCCAGTATTATACAGTCCATAGAGTTCAGAGTAATGTTTCTGAAACAGGTTTATGACAAAAACTATCTACTTAACAGAATAAGTGGAATTTTGGTTTTGTTCTTATTTTTCTGTTCCTAATCAGGCATTCACAACAAAATCTGCATCTAACAAGACACTACAGTTTAACTTGGCATCACAACAGACCAGGTACAAACAAATTTACCCTCAAGAAAAGAACATTGAGAGAAGTAGTCAGTAACAATTCTGATATTATTGTTAGGATGTTAAAGATTAACAAGCCCCAGTAATTTGAAGGAATATCCCCTGAATCATGTCCATGTTTACTATTCGTATCACTCCTTTCAGTCCAAGCAGAGACAGGAGGACAGGGAAATGTGAGCTCAGCTTCATGGCATAGATCACACAGATGACTATGTCTTCACTAAAGCAAAATCCAACATACGTATGGAATACAGCCCTTTGAGGCCAGAAGATGTACTAGAAGTCTCCGCCTGTGTTTCTCCTCACCATATTGTCCCCAAAGTTCTAACCACTGATAAAGAAAAAAGCCTCCAGACTGGCCTAAGTGTTCTCCATGTCCTGACCATATATACATTTTTTTTCCCCTGTATGTTGTGTTCAGACATGGTGTGAAATATCATATGGAAACAGTCACTGAAAAGAGTGCCTGGTGGTGTCTATTTTTTAATTTAGTAACACACGCAAGCAACTACTTTTAACCTACTGGGGCCCAGATTTACTCTCGCTTGATGTTTTTATCTTGTTTTTTAAAACTTTAATTTTTAATATTCAGTTTATTTATTCCACAACACGAATGCACACACGTTGATTTTTTACTTCCATTTATACCTACCATAATGAACACTAAACAAACATACACATCAAGTCCAGAGCTAAAGCACGTAATGGGATCATATCTTCTCTTTTCCAAGGGATTGATGATGTTAATTGACATTCTTATTTCAAAGGGATCCAACTTGCCATATGGCAAGCAACTTTTATCTAAATGGAAAAAATTATTTGTGTCAGAGGATAGGAAGAGTAATTTTATAATTTTGTACCTTTAGTGATTTTTCTGACCAATATGTCTTTATTATTTCCAAATAAAACTTTTTTCCTCTCTCCCTTTTTTTTAAAAAGATATCAAATCATGTGAATGTTTTTGGTTGTGGAAATGTAGAATTTTTATACTGAAGTGTGTGGTATGAAAACTTGTATCTTCACAGCGCACTTTAAAAGCTATACTTACACCTTTCTCTGTGGATAGCACTAGGTGGATGAAAATATACCTCTTTTGCAGAAATTTCAAGCAAGTCACTGCCTGCTTTGTACCCCACCTGTGGCCCCTGTCTTGGTGGAATTGCCTTCACTAGACTGCTTTGCCTTGTGCTACATATTAAGCAGCTGGAAATAGGTAAATAGTACTTCTTGATTATTCTGCAGTCCTTGCTCTGGACTACAGGAGATGGAGACAAATACAGCCAGGACCTAATGGCATTTCCCAGCTGCACAGGAGCAACCCAGCCTCCAACCAACTGCTCACAATGTTATATTTAGCCCGCAGTTTCTAATCTTGTGTATGTGGGAAAACAGCCCATATTTTGGTGATTTGAGTCACTCTAAGAATTTTTACTGGTCAACTGCATCAACTTCACAAGAACTGGATTACCCTTGAGAGCACATGGAAAGGAAAATGGAAGGTTAGATACCTCTTCTGGAGCGACTGGGGCATATCCTGGCATCTAGCCAGGGTTACGTAGGAACTTTGATTCCATATTACTTTCTCAGTTCAGTTACTAATGACTTAAACGAATGTAAAAGAAAGCTTTCCTTTTGTCATCCCCCCCCCCCGCCCCAAACCAAACAAAATTAAAAAGTGCAAGTGACTTCAGTGGAGAAAGGTACAAATGATGCAACTCAATTTATCAGCCTAATCCACATCATTTGAAATCTGATGAATAATGTGTGGTAGTTCAACAGGGAACATCTCTTATAATTACTTGCTCATGAGCTTCCCACCAGCCAATAACTATTTGTCTTAATTGACAGTGTGTACTCCTCAAATAGCTAAACCTTCCTGTTTTGATAAATTAATTCCGTTGATGAACCCTTTGTTAACGTCTTCCAGTAAATCCAGAAATTACACATTAGTGGGATATGAAGACAAACAGCACTATACCCCAAAATAAAAATCCTAACTGTCCAGAGCACACAAAAGCAAGTTACTATATATCTTTATTTAGAAGCTATGGATTTTGTTAATATTAATTACCTCTTTCTTCAAGCTTTAATTCAGGGACAGTTTCTATTAAATTAGATTACTTTCCCTTGGGGTCTTTATGGCAAATATGCAGCTACAGAAACAAGAACAGAATCTGAATGGGGGTGATAGAGGCAATGAATACTTGTAATTAGGTCTGTATCAAAAAGAAAAATGCTCAGCCTTCCATCCAAAATAGAAACAGAAAAAAATACACAACTCACAAGTCTATCTGCTCTGAACAGTACCAATCTTTGGCCACCCAAAAGAGTACAGGAATTGTCAAGAACCTCACAACTAAAAGTTTCAGTATCAAGACAATACAACAATTTTCAAAGGATCTCATTTAAAGAATACTTTTCTAACTGTCTCTAGAGCATCCCTCTAATCCCATCACCCTTCCAGGAATAAGAGCTTTCACCAGCTTCTTTCCTTCTTAGGAGAGGACTCCCTTAACAAAGCTGGTCAGAAATACAAATTTAGAAAAAAGAGGTAAGCTCTGGCTACAGATAAAAATTTATAAAATACTGAATTATAGACCAGTCTATTTCAAGATCTCTCTGTGTTTAAATACAAATATTTTTAAAACTAACAGAAGTTACCCACAGATTAATGACTGGCAAGATTGTCTCACAGTATGTCCAAATCTCAGGCAGTAAAATTAGTAGTAGTAAATTAATTGAAAATATTTATAGCATGTGAGCTTTAAAGCATGATAATGTACCTATGTTTTTGTTTGAACTGCTTTTCTTTAATAACAAGCTATGAAAACCCAACTTTTGGTGTATTTTTGGTGGGGATCTTTAAAATACTGACTTTAGTGTAAGATTTTCAGTAGAACTATGAAAAGTCCATGTGAAAAACCCTCTCAGACTTATCAGTCTTATGATGAAAAATTTTATCTGTTTCTGTTCTCTCATCTGTGAATTATACGTAATGTTTAAAATCAGCAAACAGGCCACTTTCTTGACCTTAATTGTTACACATTTTTAGCTATTAAATCTTTCTGATATTTTCATTACTGTCTAATTTTATCCCACCTAGCTAGCTTTTCATTGCAGTATTGTCTATAGTCTTTGTGCCTTGGGGAACTATTTTTCATTTCATATTGTTTGTTCAGACTTTAATGAGATTCTTAAAAGAGCAATCCCTTGGATTGTAATAAAATCCCACTACAGATAAGTGGTAGTGTTTTGACACGACTAGTTTTGTAGAAAGAGAAATGTATGTTCACAAAAGTAGACTAGATGATAAGAAGTGGAAGAAAGAGAAAAAAGAACGAAGCAGCAACAGGCAGTCACACATTATATTAAATGTATAACATGAGAAGATATTAAAAAAAAAAAAAATCTGAAAAAAACCCACCGAAAATACTATTAGGATAGGCGTTATATTTTAAAATAAAATTGCTTTTTTCTCCCTCCTTTTCAAAAGGCTTATTTCAAAAACATGGATAATGACAGCTAGAAGTACAGGGTCCACAAGAAAGACAGGCAAATGGCTTGAAAATCTGCTAATGAGAATTGTACGGGTGTCTATGATAATAAAATTTAATTTGGGGAAAAAAAAAAATACCCCAAATCTTGACTGTCTTTCTTTGCCATCTTCTCTGAAATAGATTATTTCTCCAGCAAGAATCCCATGGTTATGTTCAGAAACAGAAAATACTTTGCACAGAGCAAATCTGCATATCAGCAAAGTAAAATAATTGCTTGGTTCCCCTCAATATACTTTTTAAGCACTATTTTTAGGCATGCTTTTGAAAATTTAACTATCTTTTGAGGAAATAGAAATATAGAGTGTACTGGAATAGTTATGAGAACGTTTATACTAATTTACAAAATACATCTAACTCCCTTTACTTCTATGCAGTCTTTAGAATGAAATATTTAATTTTATATAAAATTAAAAAATTTCCAAACCTGAAAGAGCAGACCACCAGTGGAGTCAGCAAGACTTGGCAAGACAATAGACACCACCAATATAACTGTTGACTGCTGTGATCAACTCCATGTTCGATCTCTCATGGAACCCTCAAAAGCACAGAAAGCATACAGAAAGATGAGCAAATTACTCTTAAAGCTAATGTTCCCTACGGCAAAAGAAAAACCGTATCTGGAAGAGTAGTGGGTGAGAGAGTAAACAGTTGTTTGTACTTATTAATGAGTAAGTTACATCTGATTTTCATGTTGTTTTGAAAAGGAAGTCAGTTTTTAAAGATAATTATAAGTGTTTTCATTCTTTTCCAACATATCTTATTTTTGGTAGTTTTTATTACATGCCTGTAATAATAATATATAATATTATTATATTATTATGCCTTATGACAGGAAGAGTTCAAATCATTAAAGGAATAGAAGACCTCCAGTTTACCCATCTCTTCATTACTGAAGAAAGCAATGTAACATTCTTACTTGCTCTTTTCTTTAATGACACTCTCCTTTAGTCTGATATTAACATTTAAGTTGACAGTTGACCAGTTTACCAAAATGACAAGATAGATTATTAACTAAGATAAGATAAATTTCTAAATCATAGATTTACTGAAGTAATTGCATTACTGAAATGTATCAGAAAGATATATGAACACTTTAATTCCCAGTACAGATTTCACAAATTCCACATGAATACACTTTTACTTTATTGATTTTCAAATAGTTTGGAGCAGACAGCTCAGCTGACAGCTCATGACAATATCCAGGAATTTTAGACAGCCCCCAAAATGCCTCAAACACAACTAAGCAACGTGCAGCACACATGACTAGAGACAGACCTGGAGAAATTGTGAACTAATTGGTTAACTAGCGTGCTAATCAGTTCTTACTTGCTCTCAGCTCAACCTTCATTGCCCTTCCACAGTCAACCAGCAAGCTGCAAACAGGGAGAAAGGGGAGGATGTGAAAGAGTCAGAGATCCTTTAGTTGCACATCCATTCTTTTAAAACACATTCAGCTCTGAAATATCCATGTATAGTTTATCTGAGTTGTAGATTAAGTGCACCACAGATGCTGAGATATTAGACCTGGCAGTTTGCAGGGGTATCCTTGGTCCAGCAGGATGCTTTAGCAAAGCCATGTACAGATTTCCGAGCCAGGTCAGCGGTGCAGCTGCTTATGGCAACGCTTCAGCTGACTCTGGGGAGCTCTGGGTTCCTATTAGCCTCCGCTTAATCCCAGGCAAAACCTGGCCCTGCAAGGCGATGCACCTGAGTTAATAAGCCCCTTCTGGATCCAAAACACAGAGGAACATGGGGCTGAGCCAGCAGGAGCCAGCCTGGGTCCTGTTGACACGGAACGGAGCCAGCACTAATAAGCGAGGTCCATATGATGGCCTTCATGCTGGGCTGTGCTGCGCATCCCAACGGTATGGGTATTTTCAAGGATTTTTCCATTATCCACTGTTTTCTTGCTGACTGCCTGGCATGACATCACATTAGCCTGGCCCCAAAACAGCAATTTGTGGGGAAAAAAAATGGAAAGGTATCCTACGCATATAATTTGGGTGCTCCTGGCACTAAGAAATAAGGATTTGGACATGGAAAAAAAAAGGGGTTTTTTTTCTGTGATTGCGTCTTTTAGAATTTTAAAAGTTGTTTCTGCCTGTAGTATGAGTTTAATACCATTTTAAAAATAAAATGTGTAATATTCCAATGTTTGAAAACTATGAATGACATTTACATTATATGTTGTGCTTAAAGTAATCCCTAAGATAAACGAACTTATATGACATATGCTCTGGTGAATTAAAACTTGTGCTGCAGGTACAGATCTGTGAGGAAAGATAGATTTTGCAGAAAATATATCACAATCCTCTTATTTCTTGATTATAAAATGCTGTTAAAAACCTGCCATAACTTCTGTTTTGTTTTTTCTTTGGGGGAAAAAAAAGTGGTTTTCCTTCACCGGAGTACAAATCTTTAGGTAATTATATAAGATATGCCAACTTGTCTTTTAAATCTCATAAGCCTCTATCCAAGCTATAAACTTTTTTGGTTTGTGGTGACATTTGTCTAATTAATGCCTGGAAATCCAATTATTTTTGGAAACGATATATCACTTCTGTAAGTAATATGCAACTGAGTCCAAATTTACACTTTTTCCCAATATGGAATTAATGTACTTCACGCTTCACTGCTCAACACTCGTATTTTCATCATGGGGTGGTGCTTAGGTAACGAACAGTAGTTATATTTGGCAGGGGAGTAATGCAATCTAAAGACTAGCCAATCCCCTGTTGGGAAGAGGAGCATACGGACTTTAAAACAGAGTATTATAGCATATGCAATATCCATATTGATGGAAGACCTTTTGAAAGGTATGAACATGAATCATCTAAAAATACAACAAAACTGAACTTTTAAGGGTTAAAAAAGCCCAGTTGTATTTACTTTCTCTTGAGTGTTGCATTAAAATTAATATGATATGCAAAACCAACAAATTAGTAATATCAACCCATACACTGCTGAAGAAAATATGACCATTTATGTGCAGAAGATGAAATTTCGCCGTAAGGGTAAACAACACAGCTCTCCAAAAGACAAGGCAAGTAGATGAGGAATGACAGAGCAAACACTGCATCTTCCAGCCCTCTGTTAGCCTTCTATTTCCCCTGGAATTATTCTTCTGGAGATTTCAAGTGTTATCATAAATATACCAGGTATATAGCTTCCTTCTGCTCTGTGTTACATGACTCTTTCATATTTCATGTTTTTTCTAATAATTAATTTTTTTAAATATTCAAACTGTTATAAATTTGATAGTTTAAATCCTTCAATCTACTAATTGCCAAAAAACCAGAAAATGGGCAATACACTTGTAAGCACTGTCTATTTGTCCTGGGAAGAAAAAACGTCTGACTTTTCTGATTGTTGGATTATATCTATCAATGTCAGTCAACATAAGTAATTAATTTTTTATAAAATTTACAGTGCATATTCACAATGCTGTCTGACATGTTGTCTGCAAAGCAGAAATCATAAACATGTTTCTTACTCTAAAGTTATCTCACCAATACAATTATAAGCACCTCCATTCAGTCTTCAACAGGCAATCTTCATCCACAGTGCAAAGCTTACCCTAAAAGTCAAAGAACACTCCTAGGTCTTTATATACAAACTCTCCTTTCTGCCATGAGGTCTTTTTGAGTACAGTAAAAATTCAGAAAAATCTTAGAGCCAGAGGAAACAACCACTGTCTACATGGACAGCATCACAGAATACATAGCACAATTGGTATAAAAGGGATGTTACGTCCCCTCACTTGATAAACTGTGTGCATGGGGTTTCTTTAGCCTGCACAGTCAAATTCATTTTGATTCCTGAAATATCCTGTAACTCTTTTCTGCCACCTTTCCAATTTTTTAAGGTGGTTTGGTTTAGTTTTTATTAAAAACAGATACTAAAATTAGGCATAGCATGACAGTGACTTTTTAGCAAAGTTAACTACAAAATCAGTATTACTTTCCTAATTTCCATCTACCATCCTTCAGCTTGTATGTCATACAATTACAGCTGTGCCAGAGGATCACATTTGGTTATCCAGCAGAAAGCTAACAATCTGCCTCATCAGATGAAACTCTTGACTGAGCTCTAAAGGTGATGAGTAGCCCAGAAAGGAAGGGCAAGACTACTCACTTCTGAGAAGTTTCTTTCCTTTGCTGTTATCTATACCCTTCATTGATCAACCACAGGAAAATGCGAGATCTGGCCTTTTGTTCTTATAGTAATTGTTATATTAAAATGCTGAGATCAAAACTTTAGATCTCTGGTCAGGTCTTCTGTGTCTCTTCTACCCCATCTCTTTCAGTTGCTCTGCATTAGACTCACATTAAAATGGCAATCGTGTCTACATTGCCTCTCCTGACTCAGCTGTTATGAAAGGATTTACTCAGCTGAAGCCAAACTGCAAAGCCACATATGGCACCTCAGGGTCTGCCTAGAGCTGTGGAGCATCTGCCTACCTCATGTTCCTGCAGGACAGTTATAATGTGTGTCCCCCAAACCTGAGCACTTGCAGACCACTGCAGCTTCTTAGGAATGGCTTCTCAGTGCTTGAGTCTCAGTTTTTCATCCTGAGGTATGTATATAAATTGCTTTGTTCAGAATCACTTCCTCCTTAGAGGCTGACCAAATCTCACATTATCCTGGGGTTTAAGCAACACAAAAAATCTGTTAGGGAAATTACCGATGACAAACCACACAGGCCACATGACCTATCAGTGATTCAATTTTCAGTACAGGTTAGCAAAGTTGCAAGATGACTTTGCCTGGACAGACCAATCCAAGAGTTTAATATTTGTGACCATTGCAAATAACTTCAGTGTGTCAAGGTTTCCAATTTACAGTCTTTTTCTTACAGTTTTAATTTTCATTTGGGTTTATCTAGTTTTCTAGACACCTTTATAATCTGTGAATATATGTGATTCAGGCTAATTAAGAAATACAATTATTAGATCAGTTGCTTTTAAATATCCATTCTGCTACAAACAAATGCATGATAAAAGATCTTGACTCATAGTTCACTAAAAATTACCTATGTGATGGTCCATTCTTTTCCTCTCAGTCAGCTTTTGATGTTATACCTGTCTCTGACTATGCCAGAAACCCACGGAACTACAGGAAACAACCTACTAGTATGAAAGCCAGTGATTAAGAGGTAACAAAATACACTTAGCCTTGAAGAAAAGGAAAAGATGGAAAACATTACCTTCACTTTCTGATTTGCTAGAAGTATATGTATACACAAAACATAAAAATACTTTACATGACATATAAAACAATATTATTGTATAATTAGGAGGGAAAAAAACTGACTGAGGCTGCCTTTCAATTATGGCATATTATATGTGGGAGACTAACAATGTAAATCCCTGCAGGGAGGATTTGTAAGAAATTCCCATTACAGCCTTTTGCATACTGCTGTTCACGCAGAGAGGGATTTCATAAAGTTGACATGAAACTACACTTACCTTTGGCTGCCACTGGGGTAAGTGCTAATTCAACATAAGTGATAGTTTATTTGTTTGTTTAGTTTGTCAGAAAGGTACAGGCATATTACTTACACTGTGAAATACAGGAATTATGCTTCACTATTACACACAAGTGAAGGTCACAGCTACTTTAAGTAAAAACAAATAGAAAACACAAGCACAGAGAAAAGAATGTGAAACTGACTGATAAAATTTATTAACAGTATTTTCTCATTTGCAATCCTTACCATAACTATCTGTTATAATTTGTTCAAATGATCTCAGGCTCGAAGAGTAGGTGGCAAACATCAGCTCAGCGTGCTTACACGAAAGCATACTTACCTCTTGCAAAAGGATGCCTGGATAAAGGGAGTTCAACCATTGCTTGTTGAATTCAAAATGCTACAGTCTGAGGGAAAAGGTTTGCTATGTATGAACCACAGGAACAAAGCATTTAGGTACGCACCTTATTTACAAGTGGGTTTTACTGATGTTTGCAGAGAGAGGCATTGCAACAAAGCTAAAATTGACTGTACTGCATTGAAACCAACTTTTTCCCCCCATAGATTTTCATTTCATTCATTCATTTCATTCATGTTATTTGTAGCCTTGCACTGAAGGGCAAAATGCTACTGTCAGGGGGAATGAGAGTCTAAGACTGAAACAAAGAGGCTGGATTGGCCACTGAAGCTTTGAGACGACTGAATTAGTTTTTTTCTTATTGATTTCTTTTGCCTGGCCTTCTGATGTTTTTAGAGCATACACTTCCTGTAACATGGAAAAATTTTAAGTCTTGTTAATCAGTCTTTATCTGGACCACTTAATTTTCACCATCCGATCAAGCAAGTGATACACTAACAATGAAAGATCATTTCTCTAGTAAACCTGCTTTTCTTCAGTCCTGGTGAATATACTGCACAACAAATATGAAGTTTAGAATGTGATGCTTTCTCATTCTTTTTGGATATTAAACATCGTTTAGTTTATATACTAGTATCACATACTCTAGCTCTTCCCTCAAGCTTTTGAAGGACTTCAGGCAAAACTGGACTGACAAACTTCAGTGAAAACACTGTAAAGTTGTCTTTTTTCCTCAAGCTCTTTTTCCATTATAGAAATGGTATGAAGAAAACTCACATTCCCTTGAATCTAAAAATCTAAAGCAACCGCCTCCTGAAAGTATAAAGGAATTAATTATAATGAATCAAAAATTCTGCATCTGAACATTCTCCCCTAAACAAAAGAACTACAAGAGAATCCACTTTAGATGCTATTATTATCAATTTAACACGAAAGGCACCCAGACACAATATTGATAGATGGGCAACAGTATAGTACCTCTAAATGTATCTTGGAGTTACAATATCCTGTTGTGTTTCAGAAAATAAACGAAACTACCTACAATAATCACCATTTTTTACCTATAACTATACATATATCTGATTGTCACTTACTGATTTCACGACTCTATAATCCAGATCATGAGAGCACTTTGGACACTACAGGTAGAAAATACTGGGTCATCATTTTGTAGTTTCTCATAACCTGAATTGTCTGTCTCTTGAAGAACACTCTAGGGATCACCATGATCACCACAACTGGTAAATCTGGGGAAGGCCACAAAGCAGCCAGCTTTCACAATGCTTTTCAGAGACCAAGAGCCAAGACTGAAAGACAGTGAATGGAAAATATCAGGACATGGAGATAAAGTTTGTAATTGGGAGCTGTAAGACAGCATCTTCATCCTGGCATGAGTCTTTATGAAGGGAGTCCCATAAAGGCTACAGCCAAGTATCACAGATATGCACACGGACGGCATGTTGAAGACTACCTTTTCTGAACAGCAGAGGAGGGTGATGACGACGTGGAAGAAATGACAGCTAGCACCCTAAGTGGACCAAAACCGTATTTCCATTGCAGTTACCTGGTCAAAACACAGAAGAAATAATGTTTTTTTCACTTAAGGAGGAATTTATGAAGCAACCCTGAGAAATTTGAGATCACCTTGCCAACACAATCAACCTTCTGCTCACTGTTAAACAACAGAAGGAGAATTCTGATAACTGCAGATGGAAAAGAAAAATAACGAGACATCCTTTATGGGAGTAGAGTTGTCAAGGTTGCAATGAGGATTTCAAAATCTCAAGGTGAGGGAGAGACACTAATCTTGTTACCTGGGAAACTACCCTATTCTTTCCTGCAGGGAGCAATACACATTAATGCAGTGCCAAGACTGTCACTGGATGAGGGTCCTCCATTAATACCCATCCTCTTAACATGTTATGAAGCTCACAGCAACACACTCTGGGTTTGACAGCATTCTCCAGGGTGGCATCAAGCCCATCTCATAGACAATACTAAGAGATCTTCAATGTTTGCAGATACACTAGATAGAAAACCATTAACATTGCCCCACTTGGGGACATTGGATGAAAATGTATTTGAGCTACAGCCCTGTCCCAGCTGGGCATGATGTTCGCTTGGATTCTGGCAACAACGTCTAAGACAATAAGGACAAGAGCACGTCAGTGGCAGAACGGTACATGGCCTCCCGACAGGAGCTGCCTGCAGAAACCCTAACAGATTGCAGTAAAGACATAAATAACAGTTTTAGTGCACACTGTGAGGGGAAAGCTTCAGAACCAGCTCAGCGGAGAGTGCAGACCTAGACACTGATTTCTGTTCTGAGAGATGTTATTAATATGATAATTCACAGTATACAAAAGGATTTTTGATACATCAAACAAGGATGAGTGCATAACACTGAAATCACAAGTTAAATTCACTATCGCCTGGTCATGTAATTTCCTTTTGCTAGTCAAAGGACATTTGAATATGACGCAAATACAAAAAGCCAACAAAATTTTTTATTATTTTGAGTTTGCATTAGTTCAACGCCTGGAAAACAAGCTACTCTGGTAATCTGACTGTTGACATTCAGGTGACAGAGGTGAGGGTAATATAAGAATCTCTGCAGACTATAACGACAGGGCTGGCACATAAAATAGGTTTAGCAAAACAGAGAAATTGACCCATCAAGGGAACAGAGACTCTTCTGCAAGTCAACCTGCTAATAAGGTAGTTGAGAAAGCTCAGAGTAAGTTTATGCTCTGTCCATGTAGGAAATTAGCACACTGACCTTCTATCTGGGATCGTCAATGTAAAAGTAGAGTGTCAGCAAGGTCAACGATTACACATATGCACAGCAGCTACACCATCATTCTTAATATTTGTTTCCTGGCATAGGAAAAATTAAACTACACAGTAATATAAGAGAGTTGTAGAACTGTAGGAGGCTAAAATTACAAAAATGTGTTTTGTTTTTAAAGCCTAAAACAATCAAACAATTATTGCATTTTGAGTTTACAATAATAAACAGTTGATTTAAGTCATTCCATATATATTTTTAAGAAGTTTGATTATTAAAAATAATGAATAATTAATACAAATGCAGCAGCAATTACTTTTCTGCCTCTCACATTTACCATAATAATTTATGATGAGACCCAACAGTGAAAAGTAATAAATATAATCTAATTTCATTTTGCTGATCAACGGCAATCAGGTAATGTGCTATTATATGAGATACAATCAATAGTACAGGAAATTTGTATAGAGATGTTTACTGCTACTTACTGGGTACTTCTATTGATATTTTAAATGTATAATTAGAATAATGACTCATTTGCCTTTCATCATAAAAGCAGAAAGCTTCAGTCTTTGGGTTTAGACTTCCAGATCTAAAAGCTAAACTTTGTTTTGACAGAACTTCCAGGAAGAACAATACCCCCACTCACTTTACAGTGACTTAACATCGCTCCAAAACACCACCCTTTTAAACGTGTTCAAATTAAAAAGCATAAAGAGAGATTTCAACAGTGTTAAGCAAAGGAATAAAATGCCGAGCACTAAATGAAAACATATTCTTATATTGTCCATGCTGGAAGAATTTGAATAATATGTATTTTTACTTTACTCTTCATACCATAGACCTTATTCAGGAAGATATTTATGCATGTTTCTAATCTCATTAAAGGCTTACTCACTGATGAGCTCACTGTATTTCAAGATGTGCTTTGTTTCTCCTGCCATGATTCCTTTAGAGTTGTACTTTATAGATAAAATATAAAAATTACAGCATTAGAGTTCTAATAGGATTCTCCATCTGTGACACTGACAGTATAAGGTGTTTCAGAAGACATAAGAAAGCCTCAAGGGGAATTTTCCTCGTAACTCCAGGCAGTTAGCAGATGTCATTCCTTCTCTTCAATACAAATCAAAGCCAAATTATCTAATTTTTTTAAGCTACCTAATGTGTTCTTGGTTGTTTCATTTTCCCTTCAAAACCATCCTTTTTGAATATTTCTATAAACCTGATCAAGTTTAAATTCCATTAGTTTGAACTGCTGGATTTAAAATAAAAAAACAAAACCAAAAACCAATCGCAAACCCCAAAAGAATCCATAACGTTGGGATTTAAGGACAGTAGAAGAGCAAAGAAAGAATCTACACTTGTGTGTTCCTTCTGGGAGGAAGAGGTCTTGGCTTCGCCATGGAACATAGTTATCACAAATAAAAGGGGGAAAATGCTGTAGAAAATGCGTAATTTATTGGATGGACAGTACATAAATAACAATTAGCAGATAACAACCACCTTAGAACTACTGAAAATAAAAATAACATAAAATGAAATCTCGACTAAAGCTTAAAAATGTACTCTAATTCTTTCATCATACGTGCAGACAACATCTTTAAAATCTCTGTTGTTTACAGAGATTCAGCATCTTCTGCACTCTTTCATTTCTTAAATATAAGTGAGTGAAATTAAAACTTTTTTTGTGCTAGTGGACCACCGGTAAACATCAAAATGTTTTGAGGACTATCACAAATTCTTTATCAACCTTGGTATTAAATGCTCCACATTTTACTGTTAAGTATCATTCACTGGATGTACCGAGAGGCTTTCACCAAAAATGTCCGTGGCCCACAAACTGTGGAAGCATATTCCTTGTCTAATTTACTACCACATATGTTTTTATAATCTTTTATACTGGTTCTGAATTTGGCTTCCCATACCAGTTCCAGTCTCACTAGATTTTTGGGATGTATTTAGGAATGTTCTGACCTGCAAAATTACCAGTACTACATAGAAAAGAGGTGTGAGTTAAGGGACCTCAGGAAGAATTATCAATCACACAAAAATTAGATGAGCCCTAGTGACAGGAAACACACGGTGTAAGAGAGCCATAGTGAAATGAGCCAGGGCACATAAAACATCTGCCCATGGAAGTTGTGATCTCTCCCAGGCCTTGCCTGGGAGCCCACTCAAAGCATTTGAGCAAAGACAAGCAAGAGAAGTTATTCGTTCTCATTTGACCTACTTCATCTTCTAATTAGCATTTGGTAATTGGCTGGACAAAGTCCAATTTCTTGCCCAGTAGATGCTCTTCAGGTATGCTGACTGCTTTGGGTTAACACCTGGGAATATGGTAATCTGTATTAAGTGATTTAGGAATACAAATCTCACTGTAATTAAGTGGAATCCAAGTACCTAACAGCTAGGAATTTTTGATCATTCCAAATGTTACACCATATTGCAAAGGATCACATGAAAAAGCTGCCAGTGTAACTCCAAGGAATAATAAATTAACAAAGGAGAGAAATCTTGCTATCCCTTTCTGCTTTTCAGCACTAATAGATTATCAAATCTGAAAAATTCAGTAAAAGCTTTATAGGGGGGAAAGAAGATAAACTAAGAGAAAATAAATACATTTAAAATCAATTGTAAGACAAGTATTTTTAACAATAAGTTTTAATTTTGGATAAAAGAGGCAATAGCAGTAACATTCTGAAAAACAATATAAAATAAGGTTAAGGGATGGGGAAAATCTAGGTAACAAATACTACAAAACACTGGCAATTCAGTCACTCTACATTTCTGCTTTTCTGTAAGGAACACCTGTGAAGTAACAACAGTTTGCCAAAGTGTTAAATGAACTCTAACTGTCTGCTCTGCAAACCTCAATCTGAATGAGCATCCTGAGGCATGCTATCACGTCTGAAAAAGCTCTAGTTGAATAAAGTCTCATCTGATCCCTGAGAATCAGTTCATCTGAGAAATAACAATACAAAATATGTGTGTTGATCTTTTTCACCAAAAATGTCCCAATGCTTAGTCAGGATGAACATCCAAAGACACCACAAGAAACATTACAGCAGCGTATCAGTCTCAACAAGAAACTAATGACTAACAGCAGTGTGGATGCTACCTCCAATTAACTGAATCGAGGTAGGCAGCATTAACTGGTAAACAAGTGATTATAGTTTTATACTGAGAAAAAGTAGGAACATTGTAAAGTCAAATAACAAGTGGACTGTAATTCTGATGGCACCAGTCAGGAAGTTTAAATTTCAGTGAAGCTTGATTTGATAATGGAAGGCTGACTGCATCCTTCCAGTTTCATTAAAGAATGTAAAGAAAGGCTTTTCTGGACATAGAGAAATGTTTTCTACTGAATCCTATCCACTGCAAAGTTCTTATTGAGGCTGAGGATTTGAGGTCAATCCTCTAGTTTCAGAAAGTTAATCGAGTGATTAAACTTTGACAAGAAATTTCAGGGATAAAGTTCTTCCAACCGAGCTTAACCTCAGCATGTCTGATGGAATTAAAATTTATTAAATCCTCAATTCCCTGAAACTCCTGTGTTTGAAACAAAACTGATGAGGTGTTGTTACCATCACAACCTTACACCATATATAATTAACATAATGACAGGTTAATCATATTCAATTGCTTCTCCTGTTCTCAGTGGTTGTTGTATGATATTTGAGAAAATAAAAGTTAATTTAGAGCCTGCTTCTACAAGTGCAAATGTAAATACTCAGCTCATTCTGTTCTGCTCTACAGAGATTAATACATGTGTATTGATCTACCCACATGCATCCAATTGAAACCAAGGCCACTAATTAGGTTCCTAAATGTGCCAGGAAATTTGAGTTTCAGTTACGGGTTCTGCCACAAATGTGTGATGCACTTAAAAACCCTTGCCTGAAAGATACTGAGCGAGCACAAAAAACTACTACTGAGTTCCATTTCACAGCAGCTAATCAATATTTCTGAAAAAATAAAAAAAAATACTTTTAAGCTTCAGTAAATTCATCCACAAAATCTTTCTTACATATCCGTCATACTTTTTTTCCTGTGTGTTTTTCTCACAAAAATATTTTAGCGCACTCATAGCATTCTTATTTCTGACTTAGTTATAATCATGTTACATGCAAGTTATACTGTTAGATCTTCACACTGTGACCCATAATGGCTAGCGTAAGTATGGTTCGAAGCAGAGTGTGGGGAGAAGTGGTTCTGTCCACAGCTCAGGCCACAAGTCAGACTGTTAAAAATGAGTCATCTCACACATATAGCTAAAATTTTGATGTAGGAGCAGATTTTAGAAAAACTTTCAGATTACACAGCTATTGAAAAATGCCAAATTCTTTCGCTTTTGAAAAAAAAAAACAAATACCCCAAACATGTTTAAATGTCCCTTGGTCACAAATAAAAAGCTTGTAGAGCATGTTGAGAACAACAACTATTGCAGCGGTGTTTGCCTGAGCCTGCGCAAACTGGAAGAAAACTGTTGAGCAGAACCAAACAAGGTGGTTTGTTGGGGGGTTTTTTGTTGTGGGTTTTTTTTTTCTCCTTATATCTCCTAACACAAAGAGCTAGACCTTCTGTTTGGAGGTTTGCAGTTAGCTCTAAAAGCTGGATGAGCTCTTACTGTGCAATGCTCATACTTGCTGTGTGTGGTCTTAATTCACATAGCTGCTGAAGTTTCTGTGAATTGCAGGCGTTGTCTATATGCCTTACTGCCAATTCGAGTTCAAGTCCCACATGAGCTCTGTAAGAACGGTCAGGCCCCAACACGATGCCATCTTCAAGCAACACTGAGAGAGGTTAGTAAGTCTTGCTGCCACCTAGGCTACTTAGCTCAGGTTGTACACTAATAATTTTGTCTGAAGCTATAATGTCTGAAGCTATAAAGCTTCCAACTCCAAAGCTGTTTTGCAGTGTGCAAGATTACTATATTAAGCTGTCCCACTGTTCAATCCCCGAGCCTCTTGGCATATTTCCTGGCTGTGGCATCTGCCTAATATTTGACAGGAAAGCAGTCCAAAAGCCAAACTGTTTTAGGTCTCCAAGACCAGTGCTGACCTTATTTCTGGTAATACACAAGGATTTCTGTTCCACATGTTCTTTAGATTCACTGTGGAAGAGAACACAATATATGTAGAAGATAGTACAGCTTTACCTAGTAGCATAAAGAAATACAAAGACCTAGGGGGAAAAAAAAAAAAAAAAATGATCCCCTCACCCTTGAAAGAAAAAAAAAGAAGAAAAAAAATTACTTTTGCATGGCTTTCCTTATGGTTCTGGATAGTTTTCTTATGAATCAATACATCTCCAACTTCTCCCAGAGCTTGCAACTTTTCTTCAGATCCTTCAGTCTTAGCATGAGATCTTCCACTCCCTATCTTCCCACTTTTCTCTTCGCTGACAGTTCCCTACAAGTTTCCTGGGACTGTCAGGAAGCTTTCCTGCATCCTTGCGCCCTCCTCTGTCCTTGCATCTTCGTTCTCTGCTCTGATAAACACCAGAGAAGACGTTTGGGAGATCAGACTGTATTTTTAAAGGTGTAATTGCATGTGCGGTCCCTTTAACAGCACTATGGTTTGAGCAGTGTCTGTTCTCCCTCTTTCCTATCCCCACAATTAATCATTCCTTCCCCCCTTAGTTATCTTGGCAAAAATATTTTTGAGGCTGCAAAACGAACCAGATGAGGAAACGGATCTGAGCTGGAAGTTATACTGAAAAAAAAAGTGGGCAGAAGAAAAGAACTAACTGCTAAATGGAAATGCTGCTTAATTTGATGTTCCTGCAGAGGGAAAGGCCTACATAACTTTGTTTCAAAGTACTTTTGGTAACATACCAGTGAAGTTGCTGTAACTAGAAGATATGGGTTGCAAATGGTTACCAGGGCACTATGTCTACATGTTACTTTATGTGTGCATGGCTTCTAATAGATCGTTATTTTGGCCAAGTGAATCATTCATGGTCTTAAATGAAGTACATGTGATTAGTCTCTGGTAATGAGACATTACTTAGGCTATCAGAAAACCACACCTTGAAGAAAAACGGGATTTTAACACAGGTCCCCTGAAAGTACAAACACCAGATGATAGCAAAGTCCTTGACAGTGGGAGCACAGGATGACGGCAAAGCTACCACGGCTATAAACACAAATCAGAACGGTCAATCACTGCAACCTTGTGAGCTGGGGAAAAAAGAATTGTTGAATAAAGATCAAGTTAACAGACTGTGTTAGCAAAACAATAAAAATGAACCAAAGCAGACCTGGACTGTGGAGGAAGAAACACCTAGGTCATCATCATACTCTTCCCACCAAAGAGAAGAAACAAACCATCAACACTAACATCAACAATTTCTGGTGAAGAACTTGAGGTGCTGACCACTCACCATAACTCTAGCCTGGTTTTTTGCTAAATAAGACTACTACCATCAGTCTTAGCCCCTGAGAGGCTTTAAGAAAGGTAAGGGTAACACCAGAGAAAGGGGTATATATAGAAAGTTTGTTTATATCAGTTCTAACTGTATCATTATTGGGAACAAGCTGAAACAGTTGCATAATTTGCTCTATAAATATTAATATTGTAACAAGACTAAGAGCTCTCTGAGTAGACTTAAGACTTCAATAAGATTAAGAACTTACATGCACATTGTGTTTCTTCAGGCCACATGAAATACACGGGGTGCTTGATATGTACTCTGTCCTTAAAGACTGACTGTTAAAACTAGGATGCAAAGTTGTGGCTTGGGATTAGATAAACCTGCCCTGATGTCTAATTCTCATCTTTATCCTTTTGACTCTTAAATTAATAAATAGGAAGAAAAAAGATGCTGGCTTTTCTCCAGAACACCTTCCTTATGAGGTGGATATTAGTAGAAGTGATCAGGAATTACATCTCTCCTTTCCTGATGTGATCAGTAACGAAACAATGACTCTAAAGTCATCTGAGGAAGCACAGGCCATACATCTCCAAACTACTGTTTCACATGATGTTAAAAGAGTTCAAAGTTTCTGCTTTGGCTTCCACTGTATTATCAATTTAAAGAAGTATAAAAAGGTACAAAATAACTGAAAGTTTAATAGCAATTGTAAACAGTTGTGATGTAGCTCTCAAATATTTCTGCAATTTTACCTGGTCTTTACAACATGAAGAAATGCTTAGCAATGTTGGCATGTTTTTTGTTGATATTTTGTACTGCACATGCAATATCACTGCTGTATTGTTTTCCCTGTGTCCTCACCTAAAGTCCTGTTTAAGACACCATTAATGCTTTGAGGTTTGTACATCAGTTTACCAAAGAAAGAGAATAGAAAGGAAGACCAAATATATAAACATCTAACAGGCTATTTTTATTTTTACATGTCACATGGTCCTAAAGCAAAGATAGGCATGAAAACTTTGCAAGCAATTTCTTCTTCTTTACGCTTTTCTCCCAGGAAATAATTCACAGATAAAAGTTGATACAAAGAGACACCAAGCATTCTTGCTGTTCATTATCATATTCTCAAACATCACTTGCATAACCAAGCTAACAAAATTACAAGACTAAAAGCTTGGCTATGCATCACATGAAAGAACTTGGAAAATTACATAACAACAGTGTTGACCTACTGAGGTGACTGTAAGATCAGATTGCAACATTTAAGTGCTTAAAATTTTGAAAATATTTATTTGACAACTCAATGCTTCCCCCCAACACCAGGAAAAAAATCTGTGTAATGCATAAAGCACTGAATATGATTATTCATAGCTTCCAACAAAAGTTGCTCTGTACTCTAAAAGTGAAACTTTAGCCACAGTGCATACAAGCTGTGAACAATGAATGTACATTAAATATACATGTAGAGATATTTGTTTAGCATTTCTATAAAATAGATTCAAATTACTAAAACTATGGACAAGAACATTATGATTAAGAGTTAACACTAGGCTCTAATTAAAACAGGATCAAAAGTGAATTGCCTATCCAAAATCACATCCTAATTTGAAAAATTAAATAATGGAACATAAATTGAGTATCTGTATAAATTACTTGTTTGACGAGTTATCAATAACTACCCTTCCTGATTTCCTGTTTCAAATCCTGTGCTATCATATATTTCTTACTGGTCTTTCTTCGCGAGTTGCTTCTGGCAATCATTATCCTACAGCTATCTCCTCCAAGTGCTGCTCAGCTACTGAGGAATATAAATGTTTTATATTTAAGTGCTGAAGAAAGAGATTGTGCTCACTAGTATCCTCAAAGACATGAGTAAAGCCAGTATTTTACTTTTTAATTAAAATCTGTGGAGGTTCCAGCCTCCTAACCTTCTGCATTGTGCTGTTCTGTCACTACATTATATGGACTCCAAAGAAGAGGTAAGTCCAGACAGACATGGGCCATCAACTCTATTATTGCCATCATCTTGGCAACCAACCATTCTTGTTCTCTATACATGGAAAAGCTACTAGAGTTTAATGAATGTAATACAAGCTGAAATACAATGAAATTGCTGTTACAGAAGTTTCAGAGTACATAATAAATTGTGGTTGCAACTAAAAATGGTAAGCTAATTTCTGGACTTGCACAAAGCATATGACACTTTCCCACGTGACAACATTGTCTCTAAATTGGAGAGACACGGATTTGATGTATGGACCACTCAGTGGATAAGGAACTGGCTGGATGGTCACACTCAAAGAGTTGCAGTCAAGTGGAGAGCAGTAAGGAGTGCTGATCCGCAGGGGTGGGTGTTGGGACCAGTGCTGTTTAACATCTTTGTTGGTGACATGGACAGTGGGATCGAGGCACCCTCAGCAGTTTGCCAATGACACCGAGATGTGTGGTGTGGTCGACACGCTGGAGGGAAAGGATGTCATCCAGAGGGACCTGGACAGCCTGGAGAGGTGGGACCGTGTGAACCTCATGGAGTTCAACAAGGCCAAGGGCAAGGTCCTGCACATGGGTCAGGGCAATCCCAAGCACAAATCCAGGCTGGGGGATGAGTGGATTGAGAGCAGCCTTGAGGAGAAGGACTTGGAGGTATTAGTGGAGGGAAAACTGACTATAAGCCAGCAATATGCGCTCACAGCCCAGAAAGCCAACTGTATCCTGGGCTGCATCAAGAGCCGTGTGGCCAGCAGGGCGAGGGAGGGGATTCTCCCCCTCTGCTCTGCTCTCATGAGACTCCACCTGCAGTGCTGTGTCCAGCTCTGGGGTCCCCAATATAAGAAGGACATGGACCTGTTCGAGTGAGTCCAGAGGAGGCCATAAAGACAGTCAACGGTCCGAAGCACCTCCCCTATGAGGACAGGCTGAGAGAGTTGTGGTTGTTCAGCCTGGAGAAGAGAAGGCTCCACGGAGACCTTATAGCGGCCTTCCAGTACTTCAAGGGGGCCTCCAGTAAAGATGAGTAGGGACTTTTTATCAGAGAGTGTAGGAATAAGATGAGGGGTAATGGTTTTAACATGAAAGAGGGTAGATTTAGATCAGCTGTTAGGAAGAAATTCTTTCCTGTGAGGATGGTGAGACACTGGCACAGGTTGCCCAGAGAAGCTGTGGCTGCCCCCTCCCTGGCAGTGTTCAAGGCCAGGTTGGACGGGGCTTTGAGCAACCTGGTCTAGTGGAAGGTGTCCCTGCCACGGTTGGAAGTAGGTGATCTTTAAGGTCCCTTCCAACCCAAACTATTCTATGATAACCTCCAATAATTTGTATTCATTTTGTGGAATTATTGACTTAGGAAAATGAATCAATACCTAAGCTATCTCCTTTTTCTTAGGTGATGAAGCCCCATATCTAGTGTTTTTGTATTTTATAAAGGCAGGATTATTAGATTTAAAAAGTAAAGCTTCTATGCAGAATAATCTTTTAACATCTTTATCATTATAAAAATACTAAAGCTGATATTTGTTACAATATTATGGGTAATGTTTTCACATGAGGCTAAAGTTAAGTCAAATAAAAGCTTCAATCTGAAATGAGAAATGACTTCAATGAAATGCCACTAATAACACAATATTACCAAGCTTTACCAAAATTTTTCAATAATATATCTATAATGTGCAATAATTTATCTAAACAGCACACAATAAAATTAGGACATAAAAAAGTTGTAGACATTTATCCTCAGTTTTGAGACAGAACACCTATAACAGGTTCTATTTAGTAGCTTGAAAGGTTTGTACTAAGAATGAAATATTTCTAATGAAGAACAACTTACTGAATGAGCATACCTAGAATGCTAGTAAAAAATGACACACTACACCTAAATGCATTAAGTAAAAAACTGATTAAACAAGATACCAGACAAACAAGGCAGCAAAGAGCAGATCAGAATGTTTCCAGACAGCAGGACACAGCTACATGAGTGCAGGGGAGCATTTCTCTTGAGTGATTTCAGTGACATCTCATTTTGTCTAAGCAATATGCCTACACAGACTCTGAAGGCCTCAATCCAGTTAAATGGGGGGGGGGGGGGGGAGAAAAAAAGGCCAATAAAAAAGTAAAAAAAAAAGGACTGATCTGGAGCACCCTGAAAAAAAATTACTAATTTAGATTTTGCTGTTATGTGGTCCAAGCTTATTAGGATTGTAGAAAATGTAAATACCAGTTACCTGCAAACAACATCCCATAGAACTCTGAAGGGCATGTGAATGATATAGAGTGTGAGTTGCTAAACCACAGCATATGCACCACTACTGATACATAAAGCCTTTTTAAATGGTTCACGGCCTGGCACAAATGCTGCCATTGACTGTAGTCCTACGTAGAGGGGGAGAGGGGGCCTGCAGGGGGAGTCGCAAGGGCCTTGCTCTACTCTTGTTATTGCTGAGGAATAACTTACACTATAAAGTGTAAAAATCTTAGTATTTATGACCAAAATTTAGATGCACAGAACATAGCTAATATATTGGAAAATGAGAAAACTGAAATATAAGGACCATCAAACAAAAGGAAGAAAAATTATAGCAGATGACCCTAAAAGCAGCCAAGAATGCAAAAGTATTGTGTTCAAATAAGACATTATGAATGGTTCCCCAACACAGGTTGAAAACTGTAGTAGTGTCAGAATTATTACAAGAATGTGAACAAACATCATTAACTTGTTCATTTACTTTTTGGTCACCTTACTTCAAGACTCATCTCTGTTCCATTATGACAGTTTGTTTGCTGGAGCAGTGAGGCATAGGAAATAAAAGAAAAAAAGAACGTAAAAGACAAATAATACTGATGAAAGAATGAACTTACTTTTATTATGTCTTTAGGTCACCCAAGAAGGAAACACAAGTAGAACTCCAGATTTATTTTTTTTAAAGAAGGCCAGCAAAATATAAGGGTAAATATATTAGTGTGATAACTAAAGAATAAATGTTAATAGAGAGGAAGTAGGGAAAAAGATTTTTTTTCTCTGTGTTCTAAGACCTAAGTACCTTTAAAGTTCAACCTTTTATATAAAGCTGCAACAATGCATATATGGCATGATACAAATCATTCTTAACTCACAATATGAGATTTATTTTGATATAAAAAACTATGATTGCCCTTGCAGGTTGCAAAGTTTAACTACTTTATATTTTATTTAGCACCTATGATCCTGACCGCACGCTGTCTTAAGCCTCATTTCCACTTAATTCAGAAAAACAACATTCCTTATTCATATACTGTCTGATCAAAGGCTTACATTTAGCACAACACACATTAAAAAAAAAGCACATTTTGAGTAGATTTCTTGCAGCTAAATGAGAAACTGAGCCCAACTCATGGAAAATGTATTAGTTCAGGTCATATTGTTTTTGCTGTTTGTGCACAAAGTTGCCGTGCTAAATTTATAGCATTCAAAATAGAAAAGAAAAAAGGTATGGTATGATATGGATACTTAATGGCATAAATGCAAGCATAACAATCACTTAATAGAAAAACATATGAGGTGAGGCTTCTTACTTTTCTTGAGTGGTCCACATTTGCATTATTTACATGCTGATTAAAAGCACTTTGGGCATAAAGGATTCCAGGCATTCACAAAATTGCATTAGTACTGATGGATCTTTGGGCCCAGCAGTCACAAGAATGTGCTGACAGAATGAAATGCCAATTACTTTGCCTTGAGTATTATGGGCAGATTGCTTGTATTTAGACAAGTCTGCATGTACCGTCAGTCACCGCCTGTCATGGTACATAACAAAGTTCTACTTTAATCACCTGAGTAGAATAAGGTCAAGTCAATCACATCCTATTTCTAGGATGTTTTAAATATCTGATACACCTCATACAGGCACTGACAAAACAAATAAGTTGTCTGTACAGTTACATAAATTAGTATTTCTTAAATGATAATATTTTTTTGAAAATTGGTATGACGGTCTACCTGACCTTTGATATCCTCTCAAGAGTTCTGCAATCAAGGTGGCCCAGCTCCCAGCAGTGCCTATGGTGTAGGTAAGGCAGCATACAATTTAAGTATTTCACTACCAAATACCAAAACAAATTCTGCCTGGGCTTCTATTCATTTTGATGAGCTGAAACCAATAAACAGATGCAGTTTGATCTACTCAGAGACACAACCATATGGAAGTGAATAGGTTCTTTTAAGGACCTGTGAACTGACAACGTTTCTGGACCAGAATTGATGTCATGGAGCTCAAGACAAGAACCATCCCAGTTTATGGTGTTCTGGCATCAGCTTTATCTTATTTGTATTTCAAGCTTGTTACACTTGATAAACAGAGTGTGACCAGAAACACTTCATTTGTTTAACTTCAGCTGTTGCAGAGGAGACAGAAAAAACAGCATTCAATACAGTATTGAATGAGTTTTCTTTGCTTAATTTCTTACTTCTGTTAGATATCTATTTGGCTAAAAAGACAGGAAAATGGCAAAATTTGTAAAGTTTCAGTTTCACATGTAAGTAACAAATACAATTTAAAAACCAATTCTTGCAACCATCTATATCTTAGATTTCATTAATGATAAATATTTTCTCTGGTTTAGAATGTTTACAACTTTCTTCTTAATTAATACATATCGCTTCTGACACTGTCCTGTTCCCTCAAGAACAAATATAATTTCCTTAGATATAAGTGTAAAATATCACTTAAAGCTATAATTTTTCACTAGAGGTTGTTACTCTGGTAATTTTCTTATTTAATCATTGTCAAAGAGATCCTAGCACAACTTAAGCAACTTAACTTCCAGTACCTTTCAACTGAGAAATCTGAAGGAGAAACAGTTTAGAGATAAATTACCCTTTGGTTCTTAGGGCCGGGCCTTACAGGCCTTTCAAAACAGATTTGTCTCCAGATCCCTGATAGTAGGAGCTGGAACAATGTGTTCACTTCTTTAGTCTAAAGAATGAATACCTACATCCCAATCCACTTAACCCTTGAAGCAGTTTGCACGCTCATGGATTCTTTGACAGCCTTTCACTGGTTCTGACTGAGATTCCCTCTCTTTGAATATTCAGTATATGTTACAGTATCAATTCTGTTAGTTCAGAAAATACATTTTGCTCTTCACATTATTAACTATCCCTTTCTTTCACTTTGGCCTAAAAACTATGCAAGACAACAAAAATCCTAGCATCAACAAGCTGGATTTTTTTCCTCTGTGAAACAGAAGATTCTTTAAACGCCAGTATAAGGTCTTACTGCTGAGAAAAAGAAGAGGCTTTCTGAGTAACTGCAATGGAGTTGATCTCTGATTTTTGAAATAATGTTTGTCTACAGAAGTAATCTCCAAATCAGCATTTCTGGCATTGTGTCTGGGCAAGCCAATTTCTTCTTTCAGGCTTTGGTCCTTATTTGTAATAATCACGACCCTGGCTTGTGCACCGCTGCTTCAGCTTCTCCTGCCCACAGCATGTGTGGCTCAGCAGTCACGCAGAGCCAAGGAGCCCGGCTGGGCCAGGCTGCAGCCGGTGCCCGAGTGCCCAGCATGAAGTACTGCAACCCCAAGACTACAAGCATCAAGTGACTCATGCAGGATCCTCTAACTTCTTATTTTCCTCCATAATATGCCATACCTCTTATTGGATATATGCTTTCTCTAGTTGTGTGAACCCAAGGTTGTGCTCCCTCACGTATTTTCTCCAGTCTTGAACCAAGTTTTTAAATTTACTTCTCCTTCCTACGTTTTATTATTCTGTTGTTCTTACATGCTAATTGAAAACGGAATTAACTTTCTGGTTTGCTTTCTCAGTGAGGCAAATGGAATTCATCACCTCCATCACAAATTAATACAATACAGCTAGAAAAAACATTTATATATATACACTTGGAAAACTTGTAACACACTTCATGTCACTAGTCAGTATATGAATAATTCAGATTCAATTACTCAGTGACAGAGTCACCATACAAACTGGAAAAAATTAACCGGTTATTTCTTAGTGTGAGGGAAGATAGCTCCCTATATTCAGCATCCAAAATACTGTAATTGGTAGAAATAGGAATAGGAGGTTTTAGGGACAACAGGAGGACAGGTTGCTTGCTTTCATGGTTCTGAGTTCTGGGTTCCTAGCTGAACAATGTTTAAGCAGTAGATGAACGTGCTGATTTTGCCTGCAGAGTAGCAATTTGATTTGACTCACCCACTGAAAATACCTAATTCTTAAAGATGAGACATTTCCTAAAATGATTGTTGCAAAGGAAACAAATTAACAGTCCATTTCACATGTGAGAGTGTCTTTGCTAAGAAAAGGGTCTAAAAAGGTTCGCCAACCATTGGGAGAAGCTGAAGGGGGACCACAGCAGGGCAGGAGACCTCAAACAGAAATTACTTTCATTAAAACTCTGCTATAAAAAACCCCACACAAACCAGTTTGGATCAAAGGACCTACATTTCACTTTTTGACAAGGGAGGAAAGAAGGTTTGTGTTTCCCCTTCAAGGGGTAAACCAAGTTGATACACCAGCCACTGGAAAATAGGCAAGTCAGTTTGGAGCAAAGTTGCTAAATCCATTAAATACTTTATGAACGGGCTCAAAGTCTTATGATTTTATAGGAAATTTGATTTTTACTTGCATAGTGAAAACATGCAAGCTTAAAACATTTGAACATTAGATATCAAGGAGATGAGAAGAAAGTTCAGAACCTCTCTGAAGTCCAAAAAGTAACTTGGGTTATTGTCTAATTTAATTTTTAAGAGAGAGATAAGACTTAGTACAGATACAGGGAAAAGATAAGACTGTGACAGTTACATCTAAGTAAAAATAAGGCTATGTGCTATCAAGCTGCAGATACGGTAATTGTTTGTTACCACACAATGCTGAGTGTTCAAGCAAGCAAACTTGCACTTACCCCAAGGGCAATCATTTATCTGTTTGGAAAGACTTGCATTTCAATTTTTTAATTTTTTTTTTTTTTTTTAAACCAAACAAATATATATAGCCTTCGCTTAATTCTGATAAGGATTTGATTCTAACTACCTTGCCACTGGAAAGGAAAAGGTCATTCTAACCCCAACAACAGAAAAATTTTAGGTAACTAGTTGAAATTACTAATAGGACAGAAAAGAGTGCTGACCTGTACATGTATTAAAAAAAACTAAACAAATAATTTCGGCCCCTCACAGCAGAAATAGTTTCTGCATGTCTGGACTGAAGTCCCCGTTTAGTTCTTCTGATACAGTTCACCAAGGGAAATGTACATATACCATTTGTTTTGATGATTAAACTCCACAAGACAACATTACAAGTAGATTTTGGGGTTTTAAGTTAGACACGATAATTCAGCATATTTTACTTTTCTAGTAGTGAGTTCTTCAGTGAAAACTCAGTATTAGTGTATTAGGAAATTCCTTTTCACATTTAAATTCAGTTCTTTCCAAACTTTATTAACTTTGAGACTAGCACAAAGGCTTTGAATCAAACATTCAGTAATTGGATCTGAAAAAGCATTTGTTAAATAGTGAAATCTCTATTAAAACGAAAGGAGCAATTTCACTTTTAGGAAAGGAATATATGACACAAGTATTCTGTATGAATATCCTAAAATATGCATTAAAATTATTCAAATTGTAGTGAATTTTTTAAAGCTAGAACTATACAGCCATGGGTGGCACGGAACCTTACAGGGATTTTGCTTTTAACATACTGCTGGTGAACTGCTTCCAAATATCCAATAAAAGCAACTGTTCTAGAAAACAGGGTTTATTGTGAATTGGTGATTGATTCTATAAGCTGCTGGAATAAATAGAAAACATTTGCAAATGAAAAAAAATATTTCTTGAATAAATACTTGAAAAAAATGGAAAAGTTAAATGTGGCAACAAAACCAAATGCAAATAAAAGCAATTCTTGTACCGTTGCCAAGATTATTCAAAATTATTCAGACTTTGTTTTCTAAGAGGTGATTTTGGTAGTGGTGATAGATTCAACTGAAATGTGATGTATGCAAACTAGAATTAAATGAACTGGATTACCTGCAAATTGGAATACATCTTATTTGTTATTTCCTTGCACACAGAAGCAGCAAAGGTAACATTTTAAAAGGCATGGACAACATTACAATTTATTACTGCAGCACAATCATGACCTGCTGTATAAAGCAATTACGGAGCTGCAAAAAATGCCTGCATAATTATCCTTTATAGTTTAGGTTCCTTCCTAACTGTACTCTAGAATCTTAGCTTCACCAACCCCAAGTTCCTTAGTCCATACACCAGAGACAATAACCTTGAAAGGGTTTGGTTAGGTTTACAATGATACCTGTGGAGGGCTGCAGACAGGCTGACATAGCTATTCAGAGGTGTGAACTGATCCTATTTGTCAAAACAGGTGCTAATGAAAAAGCAAAATTATAACAAACTAAAAGTCAGTGTTAATTGTTTCACTGCTGAACATTACACAGAAGAGAAAAACAGGCATCTATTGTTATTAAATGCAGCACCAAGGAGTGACACGCTGGATGGAGAGGGCAATGATACTTCTCTCAAAGGCTGCTGGATGTGGGAAAGAGCTATGAATAATTTCTCATCTGGGATTTAGCATAATATCTGTCTTATTCCAAGACAGATATGAGAGGAACAGGCATAAATTTATAGAACTGCCTCTTAGCTGTGGCATGACAGGACCAAAGGACTCAATGAAACAAAGTCCTGGAGGAAAAAATAATCTCCTCTTAATTCTTATTTACCATACACTGCTTATAAAATTATGCCTGTACTGACCCCAGAGGGTTAGAGCCCAGCCATCATCCAAAAAGGGTGCAAATGAAACAACAATATGCTGGGCTTGGCCTGGTTCTCCACCTAGTTAAATCCTGTTGTATTTCGTTATTCCAAACCTAGGAGTATTTAACACATCTTGATCCCCCCTTTTGCTTTTCTCCTGCTGTTTGCTCACCTCTGAGGCAGCACAGCTCTCCCCTCCTGAACCTGGAGGAAAGGTGGGCCAGGCCTGGTTCCCCTTGCCCCCCCACAGGGCAGCATCCAGGAGGCTGCAAACACAAACTACAGGCTGGAGAATATCAAAGAAAATTTCCAGTCCTCCCCCATAAATCAGTGCCTGAGCAGCCTGTGGATAACAAGAGCTTAATTCATAGAACTCCGATGCTTTCTAAAACGTAGCCTTCAGTTTTTTGTCAGTGTGTTAATCGTTATTTTGAAATATTGCTATTATACTTCAAGTTCTCAACTACTCCATAATAAAATTCACCACCAGGTGTTATTAACATTCAAATATCCCCCTCGTTTAAATAAGGTGTTGTTTTCTTCCATACAATACAGTGAGCACAACATTACATAATTTCACAAAATTTGGTTTAGATATTTAAAACTGATTACATTTTTTTATTTCAGAAAGCAATTTGTGTGGGAGCTTCATCCTATAAGCAATATTCTTAGCTGAGATTACTCAGTCCCTTTCAAACAATGTGTGGTAAATTGCTGATTATAGTCAATTAAACCATACAATATGAAGCAGTTTTATGCTATGCAGTTCTTTCAACCATAAGAAATGACTAATAAATGCTATCAAACAACAAAACCTATAAAGACTTTTTAAAAGTAACAACATACCTTGCACACAATGGATAAGTCATAGATTCCCTAAAAATAAAACCATTCTTGCACCTGTGTAACTGCAGTAAAAGTCTTTACGTTACAGCAACAATTAAAGCAGTACACTCTATTACCAATTTCAGCTAAAACAGTTTTTTTAATATTTCTTCTGTACCCATTTTGAGGGTTAGTTCTACCTCATGTTAAAAAAAAAAAAAAAAAAAAAAAAAGGTAAGATTTCTACATATATAAAACTCAAAAAATCCAACCCACTACTACAATGTTTCCACCTCTTTGCAGGGCAATGAGAAAACAGATGGTGTCTTTATAGCAATAAGCTAGGTAATCCATATTCCCTTCTAGAGATGCTAGCCTTGTACTTCCTCTGTTTCCTTTTATCTGGCACATTAGCTCCAATATCATCCTGTTTTTACCACCAGTTCTCCAGACAATTAACCACTAATGTTTGGCTTACTTCTTTGTGAATTAAATGCAAAATCAGATAGTTTAATGTGTCTTGTGCAACTCTGTACTACATCACTGCTGGGAGTTTTCTGAAGAGCATCTGAGCAGTGTATTGTATTAAGTTTTAGCCTTACATGTCAAAGTCAAAGCTTTAAAGAAAGTCTTCAGAAGATTTTTCCTCTGTAAATGGAAATAGAAGAGAATGGGCTAATCAACCAAGTTCAGTAAATAATTGATAGAACAACAAAGAGCAACAACAATAAATCAAACAAACGTCTATATTAATTGATTCTGCCAAGTGCCTTTTCATTAATACCACATCATACTTCCACAGGATGTCAATAAATATATGCAATACACAGCCTTCAAGAAAGAGCAATCACTGCTTCTAACAAGCAGATCACTCTAATGATCGCTTGTTTGCCTAAACAGTTTGAGAAAACACCCCACCATTGAAACAGGAATAATGCCACTTCATTTCACTGGCTCTCTCTTATCTGCTCTGGCTAACATTAAGCTGCACTGAGACCTCTGGGCAGGAACAGTCTGGTGCTGTCTGGAGCATGCTTCATGGTCTTGCCATCCACGAGGCTGGCTGATTCTCATGAAAACCACAGCACGCAAAAGCAGAAGAAGAAAGAGGAGGACTGACATGTGCCTAGGTGGAGTCACGGCACACACTTAAATCCAGTCAGGCACACCTTTCTGGGTGCCAGAGCGGAGCCTAGCTCTAGCTGCCTGGAGTTGAGCGGTGTGAACGTACTTACTGCTTTTCTCACTGAGCTTTTGAAAAGATTAGATAGTTAATATTTTAAAACCTTTAAAAGATTAAGAAGTTGCAAAAGACTTGCAAAGTGACCTTGTAAGTTTTACTTGTTTACAAACCTCACTTAATGAACTCAATTTATTCATATTTCCAGGTGTGACAAAGATATACTTCAGTCTTCAGAAATTAAGATGCATATTATATTTGTCCCCTCAAATATTGTAAATCTATAATACTACTATACACATAAAGAATACTTAAATAGAACTTCATTTTCTGATCAAAATCTAATTTCATGCCTAGCTTTTTATTTGCTTATACTGGTACTATAGTAGAATAAGTATGTCCATAGACTGAGTAGCCCCACAGTTTGACATGAAATGGAAAAAAAATATATGCAGATTTACATTTATTTAATCACAAATAAAACCCAGTGTATTTCACTGCAGTCTGGAACTGTACAACGTTACCTTAACCATCAACAGAAGGCAAAAATCTATTTAACAAATGTTTCAAAAAAGCACTCAAAATGTAGATTTCAATGTGCTGACTAAAGCTGGAGCAAACCGCTAAGCAAATAAAACAACTGAACCTTTGTTATTGATAGAGAGCACTCAGACAGACCCAGGTTTCAGCAGCATACTAAACAGATTACTGGAACCGCAACCAACAAAATTCACCACTGGTGTCGATTTAATTTTCAGAATTTTATAGAAGATGGAAACTTCTATTATTTTTCAAAGAGGTGTAGCTCATAAATGAGTCATCACAAAGGCTTTTTCCCCAGCATTTTCTTTTCACATCCATTTTCACAGAAATGTATCTACAACAAAATCCTTACAATTACATCCCCACACCCCAAAAAGCCTCGATGCTTGCTATGTGTATAGATCCCATCAGATGGGATGGACAGACTTCCAGCTTCTTTTCATTTAAGCAACAGAACTACAGTAGGAGATGCTCTCTTTTGAGGCTGCGTTTCATACATAACATTGCTACATAAACTGCTTTAAGATAAAATAATGGTTACTGTTCTGCTAGATCAATTTTCCAACATGATTCACCTTTAGTTTCACAAACAATTAATACAGCAAACGTTGCCCGGGCTATCACCACCTCTTCAAACATGCTCACTGAATGCACAGCTTCAAAATTAATGCAAACACTTTTCCAACAATGTGAGCTGCTTGGCTATGTCCAGAACAAGTAGCATGGGCCAAGTGAGAGCAGATATGTAAGAATAAACAGCTGGCAAAGATGATCTGTTGTCCACATTTCACGCATTTTCACAACAAATCTTGCCTCTCTTCAGCTGATAAAGCTGGAAAATCACACTGAGCACTCCTAGAGAAATATGCTTTAATTTACAGAATCTTGATGCTGCAACTCTGTTTAAACTTCAATTGGTTAGAAAGATTCTTTCAAACAGACAGAAAAAAATTGAGAGGCTTCAAAAATATTTATGTAACAGATTCCTAACATAAATGGGTTGATTTACTCTGGTGGATAAAAAAGGGTTACAAATAACAAGAATCTAGAATCCTCCAAATAGGTTCTACTTTTGTGGAGTTCTGTGAGAGAAAATACCCAGCCTAGAAAACACCCTTTAACAAAACTAAAAGAACAGTGAGAAGCACCACTTCCATCAAGCAACTCATGTTGTCAACATTTGTGTAAGCAATCATGACAAAATACATCCAGAGGACAAAAGATTCACTTTGCCACCCTGTAAGCAGCAAAACAGACAGAAGATCATATTTTTGTATATTTACAAAAAGAATTGGAGACCACAACTTTAATGACTCAGGTTTCTTGTATACCAGAACTGTCTTTACACCTCTCTGCTAGAAAAAAAACCAAACTATTTCTTATATGTTTTTTAAAGTCAGGATGGAGAAATCCCTGCAACCAGATGTAAACTTCATGGCTTGCATGTCGCTTTACGCTCTGTAATCTATTCTTCTTAAAAATGAAGGCATTGCATTTTTTTTAAGTAAGTAAACATTTTTATTTTTTACTTCTCAGACAAGCAGCTGGCATTAACGTTCAGCTATTAGAGGTGAAACAAAGTAGACTTTTATTTAAATTAAAAATAAGGTCTCAAATGGAAGAAATGTTTAGTTAAACGATGAATGCATTTATGCCCTTATACGTTACTTGAGCCTCCAAAACATTAGGTTATTTTCCCAAAGTCTAAATACAAATTTTAAGACAGATGCAGTAAACAGGAAGAAAGTTACCTCTTTAACACAGTTCAAGTGTGGGGAGATATTTTTTTAAATACAATTTAAAAGACTTGCAATTTTTGTACACTGCATACTGAGATTTCCAAAAGCCACTCATTAGTTTTTGAAATGATCAGAACAAAGTTTTAAGAAAACCAATCTATTTCTTTAAAAATTTCATAGTAAGTATATCCTGTAATCATGACTCAATCAGCATTTATTATTCTGATCTAGAAAGTGTTTATATTTCACTTAACAGAAATATTGAATTTTTGAGATCTGAAGATGTTTATTTGTTGCTGTATGTGCACTAAATTGGTTTCACTTCCAGAGGTACTCAATACTACTGTATTTTCCATTATTTATTTGTGATTTGATTCATTATTTAAGGTTCTGCCAGATATTTGCCATTGGTACCTCATGAAAAATAATTTAGTAACATGCCCCTATTCAGTATTAGCTTAAATGGTCATATTTAATAGTTGAAATATTCAAGCAATGTGGCCTTTAGAACATCATGTTAGATCCAAAGAAATTAGGAAGAAAACTCGTAAACAACTAATCTGTCAGTTTATGGCTGTTCCCCATTGCAGCGTTTACCAGGTGCCTGCTCTAACAAACTTCAAAGATTTCCAACTTAGCTGCTGAGAGCCTAACCCACAGCCCTAGGGGCTCACGGGCTTCTCCAGTTGCTACAGTCACCCTCTTACATGGCTTACGGCACAGTTTGCTGCTGATTATCACTCCTACTTCAGGTACATAATTGCTTCCAAGTTTCTTTAAGTATGTTATCCATCTTCCAAATTCTCCTCACGAGATCTAATTGGGCTGCATTTTCTTGAAGCTGAATCTCACTGTCGTACTTCTGCCAGTGTTTCTAATCTCTCTGTAGGCCTTGCTTCATTTTTCTTTTAACTTGCAAGTATTTCCATCCCCTCACAATTTAGTATCACATGCTAATTTTATTTTATTAGCATGTTGTTACACTCTCTCCCAGATCATTAATAAAGATGTTAAAAATGACTGGTTCTAGCACTGATCCCTGTGGTACCCTCAAGACACCCTTTGTTTGTAATCTTTCAGCCAGCTTTTAATTCACATGACAGTGCTCTTATCCAAGCCAATTTGAATTAATTTTGCAAGTAAGGCTTAGCAAGGCAACAGCCAACCTTTTGCAAAAACCCAAATTACTACGTTGATTCCTTCGCCATTCCCCATCCCCTTCCCCAAATTTTGTAGGTTTTTGAATCAATTAAAATAGTAAGCTTTATAGTTGTCAATGAATTTGGCAAATATCCTATGTATCTGTTGTATCATATCCCCTAGATATTGTATACATTTTTGTACTACATCTGCTTTCTTGTCAGTATTTTAGATTTGCTTCATAGCTTGTGGTATTTCAAAAGTAATAGGCAATGTTGTAGTAGAGGCTGCCTTTCTAAGTACTGATCTGATGACTAACAAGTGGTAAGGAATATAGCCTTATGTTCTACACAGAAAGTAAAAGTAGGTTTATCTCCAAATTAATTTGTATGTCCATTGGTATGATGTCAGTGTATATTCTAAATTGTAGGATACTGTAGTTTTATGGAAGTGTGGTTAAGACCAAATCAGTCTTTTTCCAACATAAATGAGATCCAAACTTCACCACAGAAATCCTAGAGGTAAATACCAAAAGTCATAATCTATATCAGCTGTTAAGTAAACAGTAAATAAGGAATAAATACATGCATCTTCCTGAGTGAACTGTATGCACACTTAAAGGCATTTTCAAGTTATTAATCTTCTTGCTTTTTAATCAATAATTATTTTACAGGATTTTAACTTACTTATTGCCTAATTATAAATGTTTTTACTCCATTTTCCTTGTTAAAGAGTCCTACTTAAAATTGATTTCAGTATCCCAGTCACCTGATCTCTCATATTTGGTAACAGGTCTAGAATTTTGTGTGTATGTCTTAACCCGCAGCTGTAAAATGAATCTCTAAAGCGTTTTAGTTTATTTCATTGTCACGTTTATAAAATACTCATCTTCATCTAAAAAATAGCGACGATAACACAGTGTCATAGTTTATCAAATTCTTCAAGAATATAATTTTAATATCCTCATGTGCACTAGACTCCTTATTTTTAAAATTCTTCCAAAATAAATTCCTAAATGTTGGTTTCCTTATATTACCACATGATGCAAAATTACTCCACGTTTTGATGAATGCAAATAGATGGCATTCAGTAGTTTCAAACTCTTTAATTTTAATTTTATAAAGGGTTCAAAGAGTAGCTACAAGGATCAGGTCTAAAAAATCCATTTCACAATGATGGGCTATATAGTTTTAATAACATTCACCTTAATAAAGTGAAGGACAAATGTTATGTCGATATCTGTAAAAATCTCTCTGTAAGAATTGTAACAGAATGATGGACATGAAATACATCTCCTCCTTTTTATTAAAAGCAACATGTTTTCCTCCTCTAGGAGGAAGTAGCCAGTAGGGTTTGCACTGCTGCATAGTACTGTGGAACACAGAGAGAGACGAGCAGACATAATATGGAAATGTTTAGTTCTTTGCTATTGGAGTCAACACACATGGAGAAATACTAAACCCTTCTTTGTGAACTGCTTCCTTTTAGTCATCACCACACTCAGTAGCCCACTATGAAGAAATTATACTTTGTCTTGGGAAATTTGTTTTGGAGGCTGGAGATTCCAAGCTTAATCCTATTTACTTTTGTAAGGTGCTTTTGCTCGATACTTTTTTTGAAGAGGCATGAGGGGTGTCACTTATTACAAATATCTTTTTTTAATCCCTACTAAGGTTGTTCTCAATTACTATCTGCCTAAGACTCCTATTCTTCTAAGTTTTCTGTTAAAAAAGGGGAAAAAATGGTTTTATAACTTCCATTTATCTGTGAGCTTCTGCTGGACAAAAAGCACCACTGTATTGCTGGTAAACATCTGCTCTGCAGAGCACTTCCTGTATTTCTAGGTAAAGTGAATGAAGAGAAACCATGTAAATTATTGCAAAAATGTACAGTTTAAATACATCTGCTATTGTATTCTTTTTCTCTTGTAATTAGCAATTTTACTTAGTGCTTTTATACTGACTCTCAGTTATATCCATTCACATTTGTGTATACATTTCCCATTATATACCCCATCTAGAATATTTTTATTTCAGTGCTCTATGGGAATACAGTTTTATTCTTTCTTCCCTGCTCCCTCTACTCCCTCTTCCTCCTGTAGTGCTTTCTGATAGCCTGTTCCAAGCCTACATTGCTGCATAGTGCCAAATGCTATTCAGTCCTCATGATCTTGTGCAAATACAGGCAGTTTAAATGGATAGATAAAATCGGGAAGGAATAGATGAAATCAGCAGCAGGGGACTAGCAACATGATGCCAGGAAAATGGCAATCCTCCTGGTCTCATTCTTTACAGATCTGCTGGGCCTGATGGCTGTGCTACACCTGAAAGGAGGAACTTGTGTGGGCTGAGAGATGAGAAGAACAAGATATTCTGGATCTTGGAGATTCTTCTTCTCCATGACTACAGCCACAGGCATCTTTCCCACTCACTGAAATGGAGGAAACAAGTAGATGCCCCTTTTTAGTTCTCCAGCATTTGATTCCAATGAATCAGAAACTCATATACAGACCTATCATTCCCTCTAACAAAATTAAGTGGTTCAAAATCCTTGCTTTAAAAAGTTCCTTTCACACTTTCTTTCTCAGATTATTCTGTATCAAAAGTATATTCTTCTACATTCTTAAAAGCAAATATTACATGATAGAATGTATTATCTGTTGCTCATACTCAATAAGCATTTTTACATAGGTCTCATATTCAAATTTCAGGGATTTTTGTCGAGCAATTTATGTAGGTACAAGCTCCTTAAAGTGTCCTTTGGGGACATCTGTCTTCCCGATTTCATCATTTCAAGTGAATATAATACTAGTGTCCCCAGGTAAAAGTCATGATGCAATGCTATCAGACAGTTGCTGTACTTTGCGCAGTGTGGGTGTGAGAGCTAATTTTGTCCTTAGATTCAGAGGCTTCATTAACAGTCTTAACACATTCACTGCAGCTTTCTAAATCCTTTCAGGCTTTAACACTTAAGCTACTGCAAAAAAAAAAAGTTCATATACTGAAAATGCTATTTCTCTAACCCAAATAAAACAGATCTTCTAGATAATGCTAAATGCCACATTACAGCAACATCATTCTAGTGAAATGAAATTTATGAGAAATTAATTATAGCTCATAAAGGCTGTAAACCATGATTTTGGACAATTTATCCTGATATAAAATCTGTGAAACTCTGAATGGAGCTGCATAAAGGGAAAGAATAGATATTAGGTGTCAATTATATGCAGGCATATGACTAACAACATAACAAATATTATACCACTTTGTTTTTATGAGTAGTTATTCAGAGAAATGAATCATGTGACAATATCTTGATCATAACATTTAGTAATTAAAAGATGCGAAAAAATACTTTTTCTTCCCTCAAAGATGGGCATTTTTTCCAGCTTAAAAATTTTTCATAGAGTGGGGTAAATTTTAGTTATTTTCTAAAAAAAAACCCAAAGAAAGCAAAACATGTTGCATAAGAAAACATCTCTATTTATTATATCTTTTTCTTAAAAGCTGTTCATGGCAACAAATTATAATACAGATAACCAAACTCCTACATGCTGCTGTTTGGAAGCCAGGAGAATTAAAATTCTGCATCTAAATTATACAGAATCCAGCTGCATTTCAAATTAATGTGAAAAGTTATAGCTATCCTTACAACTTCTGTAAAAAAGGGAAGCTTTACTGTTATTTTTATATTACTTGCCGATTCATTTCTATTCCTTTTTATGCTCGCTAAGCCTAACCCAAAGTCTGCTTCTTTTTGATTTTGACTTTATGATTGAAATAATATAAGACATTTTAAATTATGGATGAACTTCATTCCAGGTAGACTTGCTCCACAACATTACTTCCAACAGTTGCAAAATACTTTGCATACAATTTTCTTTTCAGCAGCAGTGAAGGATGGTTGGAATAATTTGTGGAAATTTTGCTTTCCACAAACAAGCATTAATCTGGAGGAGTATCTCCCAACAGCGACTCCTGTTGTTTTCAGACTGATTCAGGAGGTCTTTTACAGAAAAAAGGGACCCAACCTGGCTGAAGAACTGAGGCCATTAACTGGACTACATTACACATGAAAAACTATTAAATTATTCATTTTCATATTTATATTGCATATTTAAAATCTTCTAGAAGCTCCCACGTTACTCCTTGGATGCAGCAGGATCCAAGAAGCAATTCAATGTGAAAGCTAATTTGTTTCAGAATCTAAAGGTCGTTGCTTACAGTGAGTCACGTCCACTCATATGCTTAATTTGCCAATACACTGAGAAAGGACAAAATTGTCCCTTTGTGCAAACCACAAATATTGTGTGGAAAAAAAAATATTTAGAAGATAATATGAAGCAACAAAAACAAGGCACAAAGACTGGCAAGTTCAGACTCTTTTTTGTCAAATAAGCAGAAATATGCAGACAGAGAGTAGAGAAGGGAGACAAAGGAAACTGAGATTCATGGTTCATGACCTTCAGAACTAAACCTGTCTGGAGTGAAACTTGAGCAGGAGAAAGGAAAATGCTTAATTTTCCTGCTAGTCTTAAGGATTTCTGAATCAGTAAGTTTTCATTACCTATTGTCCTCTAAGATGAAGGAAGATCTATGCTGACCTCTGTCCTGCAAAGTTGGAAAAATACTTTCCTACTCCCTGAGAACCAGGTATCAGGAAGGACTATCTGTTATATGACCTGACAGTTCTGGGGATGTGCCTGTGGTTCATGTGTAGGGTTTTTATTTCACTGATGGCAGATTTCAACTCAGGAAACAGGTTCTCATATTCTCTCAATCAGCTAAAATTGTCTAAATGTTATTTTTGCCTACATCTCAGATTTTCTTTTCTTATTTTCTTCTCCTCCTCACTAGACAACTGTTAGGGAGATAGGTTAAAGCCTGACTGAATTTGTTTCAGATGAAGGTTATTAATTCCATATAACATAAACCTCATTTGAGAAACTAATCTTTTCTTAAACAGATAAATATTTTTGAATGCATATAATATAAAACATATTGCTTGAATGGATCTTACACATCTTTTCCCACATTCACTGAAATTAAATATATTGCCAAAATGACAAGAAATTCAGGGATAAGCTTTGAAAATAAACAAATAAGTAATGTATTTTGTGTTTTGGTTTTCAATATTTGGTAGGGTTTTTAGTCTCTTAAAATACAGTTATCAATTACTGAGTAAACATTTTATAAAAAGGAACTTCCCCTTCTGGGACAAATTACTGTCCTCTAGCTAGGGTAAACCTGAATATGAATGTAACTGCTTTCTGTGACTCTTTTCTCACTTGTATTTAATGAAGAGAACAATTTAAGAAAAGTTGATAGTTCTCACACTAACATAGCAGAGAACATGAACAACAGATACACTACTACTGCTGGAAAAGCTGCCTGTTAAGAAATGTAATCCTCTGCTTTATATTACTGAATGACAATATTTTGTTGGAAGTTTTATTCAAGTTTTGAGCAACATTTCTAATGCTGCTACTCATGACATTTTAACAAACATTTTAAACCTTTCCCAGTCTCAATTGGTCTCTGAAAACAGGAAGGATAAGATAACAGTAAGAAGAAAAGTGAACTATGTCCAGTCTATTTTGAGAGGGTTTTCTTGCTCTAAAACGCTTTGTGGGCAAAAGAATCATCTCAAGGCTATGAGCTATACTGTGTTTAAGTAGCTTCTCCTTTTACCAAGAGCTTAGTAAAATATGGCAAGTGAATGGCCAAGTGACAGGTGTGCAATGGGAGCTTCTGGTTCTCCATAAAGCAGTGAAGGATGGTGGTCTATCATGAGACGAAGTACAGTGGTGGGTGAACTACTCCAGCTTGCAGAGAAAGACAAGGGAAAAAAGTAAATTCACAATACAGGTTTAAGCCTTGTTGTACGATAGCAACGGAATTCAGTTACTAAAAAGACATTCATTTGCATTCCCCATGTGTTTGAAAGCAGAAACACTGTCTAAAATAAGTGGATTCAGAGGTATTTTTCTCCATAAAGAACAGATTTACTAGACATGGTGGATCAAGGAGTCAGAGCACAGGAATGCAGAAGTCCACAGATGTTGATGTGAACTTGATTAACAGCCTTTGTGTCCTCTGTCATTCAGAAACTGCAGGTCTAACTCAGCAATAATGTTGCAATCTTAATGTGTAGATACAGGAAAAAATTGCAGGGCTCACAGCGATTTATCAAAAACCAGCATGATAAGAAGAAAAGACACTTGTATAGCTACTCTTTGGACTGAAACAGAAAGGAAGAAATCTATGAAAGGCAAAAGTGAAGATGAGGCAGATGGGGAAGATGAAATTTTGGGGGAGTATCAACCTTTCAGGAGAGCATCACAGGACTAAGTAGCATGGAGAGTTAATTGTTGGTTAAGGGCCATAGCCATATGTATTTTAAACACACATGAAGAGCTAAAGACAAAACTAAGGACTGTTTAAGAGAGGAAGAGATAACGAAAAATAATCACAGTATAATCTTCTAAAGAACATGGTTTAGTGAGGTCATCCCGGTGTGAGACTGGTTCACAATTCCGGTCTCAATTTTTACTAATAATGCCTCGGTTTATCCAGTAAGTTTGACACGAAAAGGCTGCTGCTGTCCCATAAGAACTGCAGAATAAACATCTAATAGTAAGACCTTCCAAGAGTAAGTAAAGGTTTCTGTCATGGTTTAACCAATTATTTAAGCAATAATGAAAACATCCTGTATTATCAACACTGTTTTCAGCACAAATCCAATATGCAGTCCCAGACTAGCTGCTACGAAGCAAATTAACTCTATCCTAGCCAAAATCAGCACATTCTCATAGAAAATTGAAATCAAGCAAATAATACAGATACGAGACTGCCAGAAGATTATCTATAAAACAGGAAAAGAGAAGTCTACATCATTAAGTGATCTAACATTGAAGAACAGATCAGAAATGCTGGCATTAAATGAAAAGTGTGGCCTGACCAGTAAAGCAATACACAGCTAGCATTGGGATCAGCTTTGCAGGCAGAAGTTCAAGTGGAGTAACTGAATTCCTAGATCTCCCATGTCCTCACTTTAAAGGTAAGAGGATGCATCACCGGCTATAGAGCCAGTTGACCAAAAACCATTCTCCTGCTCACTAGATACAGACCTGACAGAAATGCACCTCACTGAATCAGGGTAAGTGGTAAAGAGAGTGGGACTCTTCACTATTAAGTTAAAAAGTCATCCCTATATAAGTCCTGAGGCAACTCAGCAGACCATCCCTACCCTTGACTTCAAACCTGAGACCTTGCCTCAAGCTAATAAAGACCACATTTAAACTATGTCAAAGTAAAAATGAACATATATTCAAAAAGTTGGATAAAATTAACTATTTTGGTGCAACTACACTAATAGTTATTTACAGGAGGATGAACAGACAAAAGAACAGAACTCAACCTGACAAGAGAATGAAAATAAATAAACTTCAAGTAATATCAAGAGGGTTTACTACAATTAGCTACCTGAAAATCCTCAGATTTCTTTTGTGACTAAAATTTGAGAAATAAGAAGAGGCAATTCAATTTGATTAGTACAGCTATATAACTATGCAAGAATGATATATGAGGGAAAATGGCATTTAAAAAGTAAATTAAAGATGGCAAGAAACAAAAAAGTCAACCTATCCTTCAAACACTAAACATCTCCTGTTAGTGAAATTATTTCTAGATTCCAGTCATATTCATTGCCAACTCAAGCTATCATCTGACATCTGATTATCATTATATGTAATTTCTTTAACCCTTGTGACTATCAGCACATGACAGTGACCCTTTCCCAGACTGATGTAAATTAGTCTTTGAATTGGTATTCACTCTCTATACGCATATCAAAAAAAACCCCAACTTTCAATGATCACACAACTTTGATTTCTGTATGGCTACCCTTCACAGTGCCACATATTCAGATAAAATGAAATCTTGTTTATGGCGGTGACCAACTAACGATGACTTAACAGTAAGCCATAAAAATGTCACAGTGAAGCTGGCAGCACAATATATAGTGGCTATCTGGAAATAATACCAACTAATAAACAGTTCTTGTTGTGAGGAATAAAAATAACACCTGCCATATTCTCTCAAGCATGAAGACAGTCTGGTATTCAAACAGTCTACATTTGTCCTTAATCACACTGGAGTCTTCACCCTTGTGTGCTTCAGTTTTCAGTATTTGTAAAATCGTGTAATTCCCCTCCAGCACAGATTTTGAATTGCTAAAATAAATAAGCACCTGTAAAACCTCTAAAAATTGTTTAGTGTAAGTAGACATGCCACTATTTTAGTGAGCAGCAGTTTTGAAAAATATTACTAAAAATCTAATGAGCTAGTCATGCTCTAGGATCAAGTACTCAGAACCTACATTATTAATCCCAGTTCCCAGTGTTTCACTAATCAAAATATTGTACTTATAAAAATAACAATTTCAAACTACAGCCAAGAAGCTAGAAAAATGGGAGAAATGAAGGCCGATACAATGAGAATAGATGGTAACACAAACAGAAAAATGGATGGTATCAGACCCTGGTAACTGTAACTGCTGTAACCCTGAGGTTGTGTGTGACCACTCACTCACTACTGCTAACTGGTTGTGCATTACAAATGTTACTACCGTCAGAAATCATCCCACAGCAGAGAAGAAGTCTTAACTCTGAGACCACTTTTTTGCCACTTAAAAACAGTATTTTTGCCAAATATAACAGAAATTCAAGTTGCATGCTGGTAATGATTTTCTCTAAAGATAGTTCTAGTAGTGTTTACAAAAAGAGCTAACTCTTTAAATAATCTTTTAAAAAAAAAAAAATATGTGTCTGTGGTTTACGCCTTAGCTTCACAGTCTGATAATTTTCTTAGTATTTTGGCTTGATCTGATTATTCGGATTTTTTTTTTTGCACAATAAGAAAAAGCTTTCCAAAGCATTACGCATGACAAAAAATCTGCAACTATTCAGCCATTCCCAAAGAGACCTGCTAGCTAGTTTTCAGACGAGCACAACAATCAAGCTGTCATTTGGTGCATCATGCTAAGGAAGTTCCATTCACCTCTTGTGCGTGTTCTACCCCACAACAAGATACCAACTAAATCAGAAAGGCCTCCACAGGATGGGCCAAGAGGTCACCCCATCCATAACACCTAATGCTGAATGTACGAAGGAACATCAGCAAGTTTACACATTTTCTTCTATGACAACTACAAAGTTGTATTATCTGTGTTAGTCAAGAATGCCACAGATCTTTCTGCATATTACGTATTCATTAGAAGCCATTTTTAGATCTTTAAAGGTGAAAATACATGCTCTAAAACATATATTCAGAACACAACTTGAAAGTTGGTCTATGAAAATCAGTAATTGCTAGACACATAAGATCAATATAGGAGCATTAAGTGCATAAATAGGGACCCTAACAAATAGTATGTATAAATACTCGACTTCAAAACTGCTGAAGCAGCTACTACACAAAGTATGGAACAGAAGTACCATCTATCAGTATAACTTTACTGCAGCAACTTCTTGATGCTAATGTCTTTTTACATTAATCAGGAGCCCACTAAAGACATATTCATTGTGGTAGCTGTATTACTTACATAGACTGATAGTCTTTTCAATCTAATATAATTTGAGAGTGTAAGTATATGGAATGCAGACGAATCGTCTCAACAGAGAAATAAATGAATTGGAGCACCTTCTTCTCTGGTTTTCTGTGACATAAGCTTTTTCACACAAGGCTTGTCCTAGTTATAACTTTTTATCCTAATGACACAACTAAAATCAATCATCAGGCTCTCTGTTGCCATAAACAGAGAGATGAATCTGCCACAGTTTGAGTTGCTGTTACAATATACTTAGAATAAATTATCTACTCAGGGATGACAGAAATCCTGCCAATTATACAAAATTATTTTGACCTCTTAAGTGTCATCAGATTATTATTGGACTCATTGACACCCTGGATTTCAGTATTTGAGATTTAGAAAGTTTAAGCATGTGTTCTGCATCTAGAACACCTTGGTATACAGCTTCAGCTCTTAATAAACCCAAGTTGTTTCAAAAAGTAAAGGTCATACAGCAAACCGCATTAAATTGGTATAGGATACTTAACTTCCAACCATTAGCATTTTTAGCATCCTTAGTGTACCACTGAACTGTTACCACTGTGAAGATGGGATTTGCTTCTGGGTAGCATTTCTCTCTCAAAATATTGCTTTTTCAAATTCTGAACATCCTCTTTGTGTTACTATTAAACCATTTTGCAAGAGCAATATTTCTGAACAAAGCACTCTTATCATAGGCTAACCGACATCAGTGAGGGTTAGATGACCTTGGTGGTGCTGCAACATTTGTAATTCTCCAGCACAATCAATTATCTCATGATAATGTCTTTTGTCAGAGAATATTGTAATGCAATGAGGACTTGATTTTTTCCTGTGAAAGAAAAGATCTGCTTTGACTGGTATACAGAAATGTTCGTACATGGGTCACTGACTGACGAGGGAACTGTAAATTACTCAGTAATAAAAAATAATAGGAGACATTTATATAGCACTGTACATCACACATAATGACCTCTAGGCTCATTATAATAAGTATTATTTGTCAAAAAAATACGAATGACCATCATATCTTCCAACAGATTTTATTTTAAAATAGTACATGAAGAAATTAGTAAATTTCAGATCTTATATATCAGTTAAGAGGTAGCCTAGCATACTACAGCAGCTATACTAACCTGTCTTTCTAAATAAAAGCAAAGATAATGAGAAAAAAAGATGCAACATTAAGCATCATAAAATAAATTGAAAATTTCAACCAGGAAACTTTTGCTTCAAGTTTCACAAATTATGAGCAGAGAGGAAAGAGCTGCATGCATACACATGCACAAAGATATGTATTACCTCATGTTTTCAAGTTTATCCTCAAAGTCACATACACAGCAATGAAACAATAAACAACAAGCAGTGAAACAAAAATCACAGCAGTGAAACAACAGTCCCCCCCCAACTTTGGGGTGTGCTGACAAATACATCAGAGAATGCAAGTCAAAGTGCTACATATCTAAAAGAAGGCTGCAGCTACCAGTATGAAAACATTTTATGCATTAAACTATGTTATCCCATAGAATTTGGAAAAAAAAAAAAAAAGAAGTGAAAGTAATTGAGCTCTTACATGGACTAGGTGAAGCATTCCTGCTATTTGCCTTGCTTTTACTGACAGGATTGCCTACAAGCTTAAATTCCCTAAGAATTTTGACAACCATCTCACCACAGAGAAGTTTAGAATCGTAGACTAATTAAGTTGGAAGGGACCTTCAGAAGTCACCTGGTCCAAACCTGTGCTCACAGCAGGGTTGATTATAGTCATATTGGGAAGTTAGAGGGCTGCATTTTTAAATAAACCGAAGTACAATGTTCATTCCTATGAATAGCCATTTCTAGCCATCAGAGTATCAAGCACTGACATTAAAAGTGGAAATTAAAAGAAGAAGTATGTCAACAAAAGCTAACATTTGATAATGTTCAATCTAAAAATCTTCAGAGCAATCAAATATATCATCTTACGAGTAGGGCATGAAACCAATCAACACTAAGACATCCCAGTAAACATGTCACAATAAATGTACTGAAAGAGGATGATAAATGAAAATGATTGATGACAATACCATGTAAACTAGAATTTGAGGCAAAAATGGCTTCATTTATCTACACATCTTGTGATTTCTTTGCAAAAATAATTAAGATTAAAAAAACTATTTAAAATCTGTATTTATCTTCACAGAAGTTACCAAACCCCGCTACATATCTGAACAATAATTAATATACTTATTAAGTGCATTGGTTCACATTTTATCTCTGCATCAAAACACAATAAAATTAGGCATAAAAAATAATATCACGATGAAGACTTAAGACATTCTAACATCTTATTTCTGATCCTATTTCAAGGAATAAATGATAAGTTTCTTTAAGAATAAGGTGGTCCCAGGTAATTAAAGTCAACCACCCAATTTCATGTGTGAATGCTTTAAATCAAGATATTTGGACATATGGTTTGAAGTTAAGTATCTTGCTAATACTAACACCTGAAATAATAGATAATTCTATCCTTCCAAAAGCAAAACAAAACCAAAACAACAAAAAATGAAAGATATATGCACAACTCCAATATCTGCTTTGAAATCTGATCGTCTGGAAATCCACAAAACACTGCATGACTAATAATTAGTGATTTGAGTAATATGAATTATTACCTTCAATTTAACAAGAAAGAATAAACATTTTTCAGGCTGTTGAGTGTTGCTATAGTTAAAAGATGGTAACATCTGAGAAAAACAATGACTAAAGAACAAGGTATGCACAGGATATTTCATGTTTAACTGGCACTGCTTTTGGAGAGTTATTTCCTAAACCTTTAACGTATCTTATATCACTGAAGATGATCTAGACATAAGTCAACAGCATAATGCACAAATTACATAAGAATAGTTCTAGGATCATCTTCATATTTCTGAAGACATATTTTATTTGAGGTTAAAAAAAATACTTTCTTCTACAGCCTGCCAGATATTTAGGCAGTAGGAAACAAAAAGTATATGTATGCATGTATATATACTCAGACTCATGTCTATGCACATACAGAAAATATCTTTATAAACAGTGCAAAGAGCAAATGATTCAAAATAATTTGAGACTGTTTTTTTCTTTCCTTCTTTCTTCAAACACTGTATGAAGAAACCTAATAAAACCCTGTAGCTTAGATCTATTTTCTTGCTGTAAATCAATTTGAAATCTTTCACACTCTAATAAAAAAAAAAAGGGATTGTCATAAAGTTCTCAAGTTAGATTTCATTCTAAAGTCAGTCAAACATATAGGTTTATGAAATTAAAAGGAAAAACCTTGGAGAAGTTGTCAATGGATTCCAGAAGTCTGGCTTTTCTCCTAAGGATGATGCTTAACAATATAGACATGCTACATCTCCTGAAGTCTACTATAACTGCAGAAACTCAGTAAGAAAGGACAGGTATTCTCTCTCTTCTCCCCAACCCTATCCCATTTAGACCTTTGTAAACAAACTATACGTGTAAAACAAAAGTAAGTAGCAGAAAATTCCTAGAACATAGCATGGGTAAAATAGCTAGCAACTAAAACTCAAAGATAACTTCAAAATACTACTGCACTGTTCAGCAGTTCTAGTTCTGTTCTTCCACCCTAGCAGCAACTGAACAAGGAATACCTCCCCCTCTCTACTTGCTCCAGAGACCATGAAACAGTGGGTGACTGGAACTGGAGGCTAGATTACTTCAATCAATCCAGCAAAATCTGTTTATTTACAACCATAAATTTGACTGATTAATTTCTACCATGAGAGACAGATGTAACAGGAAATGCTTCTAGATGCTTGTTTGAATGTTACATCAGGAAATAAAACCATCCAAGTTGAAAACTTGTTAGTCTTAGCCTTAGATCCTAATTATTCCACAGTATTTTTTTTTTTTTTCCATATGAATAAAGGTAGGGGAAAACATCCTCCATTGTCACAGTGGAGACAGAGACCTGATGACATTCAAAACTTATTTGACTAAGTCAATTTTCCCTCATTATAAAATGAAAAATAAAAATAATTCAAGTGAATGATTGACTTCGTCATACATTCAGAGGTGGAATCCATTCTGTTTAAAGACTGTAATTCAGGAAGTAACAAGGTTTTTCTTCAACTCTCAAAATATACCAAATTCAATATTATCTAAAGTTAGTTTCTTGACTACAAATATTGCAAAAGTCTCTTTCTTGGTCTGCCACAAGCATTTGCTTGTATGGTCAAGCAAATGTGTGCTGTTTTGTAGTTAACAGGCTCCTGCCCATCTTTCTTCCCCACTCTTTGCTCTGACCAAGGTCTGGATTCTCATTTTTTGTTCCTTGGTGTTATGACATTTATTTTAAAGCACTTGTTTCCAGTTTCCTAAAAACCTGACAACCTATTTATTTCCCTATAATTTATAACAAAAATAATGCTCGGGGTAGAAAGGATGACACTCATATCCTCCAACTATGGATTTAAGTACAACATCAAAAACTTGCACTAGACATTATCAGTGTATTCTTAACCTATGTTAGCAGCTTTCACACATACGCAAATACCCTACTGCGAGAGCAACTCACCCCCTGTGTTTACATTTTGAATTATTTTACTCCCCTAGTACAAGGGAAAAACTAACTCACAAAAAATAAGCAAGTTTTAAAAATAAAAACCAAGAGAGGTTGATGGTTTTGTAAAATCTGGCCCTCAGTACTTTACCTAAGATCACAAACGAGTTGTGTGTCAGGAGAAAGATTTTAACTGGTTTCCTCTGAATCATCTACTAATACATTGGTAATTGAACAATTTTTTTCAGCTTCTGAAACTCACATTTTTCTCATGCATACTTATAAATTCAACATATACTATTGTCTTAGAGAAGGTGAATGTCTGTAGTATTTTGTACTCCTGCCACCTTTCACTCAAGAATCTCTAAGAGCATTACAATAAGACTCACCATCTTTATCCTAAACCAGCAGTACAATAAACACTGCAGATATAAATACCACATGCAGTACCTAAATTACACGTTTTTAAATCACTACATAGGATTTTACCTGTATGACTCATAGCACTTAATGGCAGTCACAGACTTAAAAACACAGTACACTATGCTGAACAATGATAAGCAAGTTTATGTATATTAGATCAATAAACAACCAGCATACATTTAAACACTATGGGCTTCTTTGGCTCCATCTGCAAGGGAACAAAATTAATACTAATGAAAGATTTCTCAACTAATCTATAAATTATAAAGTAAAAAGTAGCATCAGATTAAAATACAGAAAAACGTACAATTCATTCAAGGAACATAACAAGAATCAAAGGGCATCTGTCATGCAAGCAGCAAAATGGATTTCACTTGGGTTTCCTTCAACCCAGGTGAACTATGTAGAAATACAAACTACATAGCAAATCTGCTGGTCAGAAACAGAAAAAAGATTGAGAAAACCTGGTAAAGACTCAAAAATGAACTCCTAATACAGACATACTAACAACTTAAAAAAATAAAATAGCATTTTAAGTATCAGAGTAAAGACCTTACACAACAGTAAAACAAATACTTTTAAATTTTCAAGACAAAAACAAAAAGAGGGCAGACATTTAGGCAAAGACAGATGCCGTCGTTTAATACACTTAAAGGTAACAATTCATTCAGCACACATTTAGATAAATTATATTGTGTATTACTTTTTATTAATTCATAATGTGTTTATGACATGCTACTTTTTAATCAGAAGAGTGCTGCTTCTTCAGTGACTGAAATTTCTGCAAATATGATTCAATTAGGAATGAGCTGCAATAAATTTGGTTTATCTTTAAACTTACTTTTTATATCATTAATATACAGTTAATGCATCTCACCACAAAGTCAGTCATGCATCAGCCTTGCTCTGAACCTATATGAAAAGCTCTTCTTTTCTAATCCAGATATGAGTAAGAGCTTGGTCATTTGAACTGTAAAAATCAAAGGATGATCATACCGGTTTCTTCTTTGACAGACCCTATAGAAGATTAACATGCCTTAAGCTCTTCTGTTGAGTTAGCTATTCAGGCTTGGAACAGACTTCTGAATATATTAAGGAAAACAATTTAACCAAATCTTGCTTATTCCCTTCTCAGAATGCTATTATTGAACAAATCTTGTATTCCACCATTCAAATCATGCAATCCACTTCTGAATGTCTCCCTAGCTTCCCAAACTTCTTTATCCCTGAAATGGAGCTTTTCATTGTCACCTATGTTCTGTACATGGACTGTATTGGACTTGCATCTCACATAACTTATGCATTTCCCAAATGTTTCATTTTCTTTACCTATTTTGCCTTAACATCATTGTTCTATGTTTCTAGAAATATCTCTGTCCCCATTCATCAACTCATTCCTCCTTTCCCACCTGCCCCCTAGGTTCAATCTCAGATGTCTTAAAATAGATCTCTTACAGAGTTATTTCCTCTTGTCATTACTACCTCTATCATGCACCTGTTTTGTTTTCTTGATAAGCTGTTTGTGATGGGATGGAGCAAATTGTGTCACTACTTCAAGTATCTTTCAAAACCACAGCATTAATACACTTTTAAAAGGCATTTATTGTTTCTGTGTAAATGTGCATTAATGAAAATAAGATGTTGCTCTGCACTGAAGTGCAGAATGAAATATAAAATTAATGTGAATCACAATCACTTATTGATGTGATGCATCAATAATTTAATAACATTGACAACCTATAACTATTTATATTCAGTAAATACTATAATGCAGAAAAGCATTGGAATGCATTATGTTTTCATCCTAAATACTACAAATACCTTCCTTGACTTAGCATGAGTTTTAAGTAAATATGCAATCTGTGCTAAAATTGCTTTATTGGTTCAATTGCAGTACAGCACAGAAAATCAGGTTCCTATGCTATGGGACTAAAAATGAATAAACCCACATATTATGACACTATTTCATGACAAAAGCACACTAACAAAATGTCCTGGGTTTATGTTCTATTAAAAAAAAAAAAAAAAGTAGGAAGGGAAAAGAAGGAAGACAAAGAAGGAAAAGCTCTGGGAGAAGGAAGAAACAGGAAGAAAAATTAAGTTACTGCTTCCAGATTAATACATGGTTACGCTAAGATTTATCCAAGGGCCCTGAAGGAGTTAAATACCAAACTCTCTTCAGAGTTAAATGCTGGTTTAGAAAAACCTTAATGTTTTAGCACTATGTATTGATCCTTTTATTTACAAGTACATAATTCTATTGCTAAATGCTGAGGTTAATACTTTAAACTTCTGCAAGTAAAAAATGCACCAAATACATCTGATTGCAGACAGACAGACATGAATCCATATCTTAAACACAGACGGATTAAAAACATTTGCTGAGTTAGCAGTAACCTGTGGGATTCAAAATTGTGGAGAAAAGATAAACTAAAAAAGATAAATATTATTATAGATATAAGTTACCTTTACAATGGTAGGGTTTTTTTCTTTTATAGAAATATGTTCTAATTTCTAAGAGTTGGCACAAGTTCTGATTTAAAGAGTATTACAGCTAGGTAATTAAATATTTGTGGTACTCTGAGTACTAAAAAAAGAATATACAAGTGAATAATGAATTAATACATCTACTTTGTTGATGCTATTAAAATGTTTATATGAATTTCTTAGGTAAAATTCTGGGAACACTGAATGGGTACACAATTGCATGGTTAGAACTTAACCATCTTGTATGAATAGGGAGGGATGCACCATTAGGATCAAACCTAATCCAAAGGTGTGGAAAAGAGAAGGACTGTTCGCAGACGCAATGATCGCAGCCTTTATCTTCCACGAGGCTAGCTAGTATATACTACCTAGTGTATACCCTGATACAATCACTCATACTCTTTGATTTATACTGGAGAGGAGGAAATTCCTTACTTCTCTTTTCCACTCTCTCTCCAAAGACAAAGATAAGGATTCAATAGCAGAGCAATACATTAGACACCTGATGAGTCTCTTCCAGCTGTCCTTGCCAGCACTCCAATGTAGCCATATTTAAATATCAATTTGAAGCTGGTAAACTTCTGCTATCACTTCTTTAACTACACTGAGCAAGATAACGGGAGTGAGGGAAAAACAATAAACTATTCTCTAATCAAAACAGAACCAATAAGTCTTCTTTCAGAAAGAAAACTGAAATAAAGAGCCCCTCCACCCAAAAAAAATAAACAAACCCCCCCAAACACACTTTATACAACAAAATACACAGGTTCATGGTGGATCCTAGAAGTTCTTTTAATAGTTGACTGTTAGGTAAATATAAAAGGAAATGATTGCACAACTCTACAGAGCATAAGGTGCAATTAAGGATTTATTGTGGCATTTAATTGTTATTAATCATGCCACTTTCTGTCATAAATCACCAACTACACACAATATGCTGTGCTTAATAGGTTTACATAAAACCCATGTGCGTTTGTGTGTATACATATACACATGTTCACAAAAATAACTATTTTTCCCCTTATTATTCTTAAATAAAACTGAAATCAAAACCATTATTAAAAGGTAATTTCTAATTTTATTTAAAGAAATGTGGAGGATATTCCTCCAATTGGGTATTTTGATGAAGGAACTAATACTTTCATAACTAGATGGTTATCTTGCCTCCCCTGCCCTTTCATGATTTATTTTTTGAAAAGGAAAGACAGGCTTGCTGAAGGCTATGAACCTGACGTTCCTGGAAACCAAAACCCTCTCCTGATCCTCAGGGCAGCTAGAGCTTGGGAGACCCCAGAAGTTTCCTCAGACAACAACTCCAAAATGCCTCAGCAGTGTCCTGGAATGCTGGACTGTCCTTGACCTCTCACAGAGACTGCTGAAACCAGTGCCAATTACTGTCAGTTTTGTTGGTTTATTCTGCAGTATAGACACCTGTAGACTATGAAATGGAACAGGATTGCAATTGCTTTCACACAGGTCACCATGCAGCCATCAGCTGGTAACAACTGTCACTCATTACCTACTGAAAATGTAATCAGATTGACAGCACAGAGATGAAAGTCACTGTTCACCCTCCTCATGAATCTGAAGTATCTATTCCTTCCATTGAAAGGAGTCAGTCCTTCCCTTCTTCAGAAGTTTATATAGTTACCCAAATCCATTTTAAAAGGCCATAAAATACATGTCTATACTATATTAAACAAGTAGAAACACAAAGCAATTTGTCTACAATAATGAATGCTCTCAACCCACTTGTTCCTCAGTAGTGAATGAAAAGAGTACATACATGTGCTGGGCAGGAGAAAGTAGGGGGAAGAGAAGGCAGAGAGTGATTTTTGTAGTGTTCTGGCAGCCTAACCAATTTGGATGCTGGCGGACTAATGACAGGAAAGAGCTCTAAGTCAGATGTCCCTCACAATTGCATCCTGCTATCAGCATCTTTATAGTTATTTTAAGAGGGCTATATCTCAGACATTTTTGCCAATATGAGGTCCAAAAATACATATTAAGTAGAGCAGCAATTTTTTAGGCGATCAGTCTTTATATAAACTGATAAAAAAAGAACAGTTAAAGTCCTATGAAGAGAGTATTTTGCTAGTCTAATCGCCAAATAACACGTACATGGACCATGCTGACAACCCCAGAAAGTTTAATGCACACAAAGAGATGGTGGCGTCGCACTTGTGCAAGTCACAAGTAGCGCAAGACCTGACAACATACTCCACTGAACATGAGAGAGTTGAACTTCAGTAATCTCCTCTTACTATCCTCTCATCATTTGTCAGGAAATTATTATACCTGCTGTTTATTACTAGTTAACAGGCAGATAGCACTCTCCAAACCCTAAGCTCACATAAACAGATTTCTTTTGATCTACTGCCCCAGCAGAGTCCAACAGGTAAGGACAGAGACTGATCTCTTCAGCCTGCTGAAAATGTTGTTTCCCATGCTGTCTCCCTACCTTCCTTAGCAAGAGTGAAACATTCAGGCTAAGGAACAAATAGTCTACTAAAGATAATAATAGTCTAATAAAAGTCTACTAAAAGAAAATAGTCTTGTAGAAGAACATAGTCTAATAAAAAAAATAAAATCTCATCATTAAAAAAAAACATCAAAATAAGCCAAGTGATCACTAAGGGAAAAAAAAAAGAAAAAAAAAAAAAAAAAGAAGAGATATTGGTTAGTGGAAGTCATCTGCTATAGCAACAAATATATTTTTTCACCCAGTGCCTGCCTTACAAACAGATAAAGTTCACAAATCTCGCAGAATGAAATGATTGTCAGAGGGACCTTCCCTCAAACCAAGGAAGAGGAGATGTTTTAGCAGTGAGAAACACTGTTAGTATCAAGTTGTTAACCCTCTTAAAAATAGATTTTAACAATAGATTCTGTAACTCCTAATATCCCTTAGTTAATCTATAAAAAAAAAAAAAAACAAAACACTTCAATCAAAAATTAACTCAGTATTCCCCTCTTCCAGATAAAACCAAGCAAAATGTAGAATTCGATAAACAGTCTTCCTTTTTCTGTATTTCAAAACTTTTTTTTTTTTCTTTTTACCTATTCAAAGGACGTTTCATTTAGCTTCCTAATTCAGGTTTACCTTAAGACCGTGATACTTGTTCTGGTCATACAAATAACAGACACATTGTATTCAGACTATTACAACACATTAGGTCTGCTAATTAAAGTCATTAAAATGACGAAAAAGCTAATATTGCTACAAGAAAAAAGTTGGTCTTACCTCTCCCCTCAATCAGGTAATTACGCAATTTACGAGAAATCAAGATGAGAGAAATCTTTTGGAAAGGAACTGCAGTATTTGTTATGAATAGTTGTTCACATTTAAGTATTTGGAAGTCATGAATTTTTATGATTTTGCATAACCTTTGTCATTTTACTTCTTCACAGTATGAAACTCATTTCATTACATGGAAGCCTTATCTGAGCAATATGGGTTGCAATTCTGTGATTGCCGTTGAAAAGAAGACCAAGTTGTTATTTAACAAATCTAGTAGAACAACATCACAAAATGGATTAAAGTACTGCTTTCGTTTCACTCGTGTTCAGTTATTTAATAAGGGCTTTTAATTCTAATATTCTCCAGATTTATCTAGTGTTTAAATTTAACAAAAGAAAATATGGTGTAAGAACAGAGAAGTAAATAGCTGTTTCTCTTACTGTTAGCAACTAAAGTAAGTCTTGAATGGGTATTAAAAAATGGCAAGTCACCTCACTGGTTGCTTGCACACTGAAAAATTCCACGAAGTTGATTTCTTTGTATTTCAAGTTGATCAACATTAGGTCATGTATCTCATCCAACATTACTTTTCTATTATGCTTTACTCTTCATTATATCTTAGTACTTCAACAATACTGAGAACCTTGATGGAAACTTTATGAAACATTTCAGGGAAGCTATTCAATAAAAACACCTGAAATATGAACTATCTATTCCTTATTATATTTTGGTTGTTTTAATGAGCAATTAATACCTTTTCCACAAACTAGGCTTATATATCTTAGATAACTTATGAATCTTCTACAGAGTAGCCTTTACTGTACAAGGCACATCTCACTAAAACAACAGTAAAATAAAAAGAATCAGAAATGTAAGGAGGTATTTAAAAAAATTTTTAAAAATCAAAGATAGTGGATACTCCCGGCTAATATACTAGCTACCATTACTACATTGCCACTTGTTTAGCATTCATATCACATCTTCAACAAATATTTTGTCTCATAGCCATGATTCATTACAATGCTAAAAAGGCTTCTGCTTCTCAGAGCTTGTTTTACACTTTCAATAATTTCTTCTCAAGTAGATGTTAGATACAGTAACTAATTAGATTTAAGCTACTAATTTCTTTAATTCCATACACATCCACAAACATGTATACACAGATACGCTAGCATACAACAAAATACTAATCAATGGAACTACGTAGTGAATAATTTTTTTATATATAATGGTTGTATCTATGCAATGATTTAAGAGATCTGAAAAATTTGAACAAATGTGTAAGAACATACACAAATTCTATTCACACAAAAGAAATGTAATAGTAAGTTGTTCATACATGCATGATATACAACCAGTCAGGTTAGCCACCGTGATATGAAGCATGTATTACCTCTCACTAAATTCCAGTGTAGCTCCTGAGAACGTATCATCTATGCATTCAGTATCATCTTAACTATCATTGTAATAATTCTATTTTTTTTTGAGCCCCTAAGGATATAGAATGAAACAACTGGATTTTTTTAAATTCTAGCTCTATTTAGGTATAAAGAACAACCTTTAAGTATTGCCTTCAGTTCTGACACAACAAAAAAAAAAAAAGTCAGAAAACAGTTTTTTACCATAATACAACTAGTTCTGTAAAAATAAGAGATTTTAATAGAAAATTTCTTCCTTCTGACATTTGCATTTATAGGCTATGTTGTAAATACTGCTTGTTTGCTTTAGCCTGAATCTTACCAGAAACACTGTAATTTTCAATTTAAATTAAAAGAAGGAACTCTAGAAGTCAAAACATGAAAACAAATGTTGCAAAGCTGAAGAACAAATATTGACAGTTATACAGAAAAGACCAGTTTACAAATGAGACAGAGCCAAAATCTTTCTGACTTAAAGCCAGGATTAAAAACAACTGTACCTAAAATTAGGCAAATAGATAATAGCAATTTCATCTTTAGATGAGCAACAGCAATTTGAAGCATGCTATCAGAAGCAGATTGCCCCAAATAATGCATGTTTTCCCATTAAGTAGTTGGCTAAAGCAGAGAAGACAGACATGAAACTCCTCTGACCATCCACTTCTCTAGCTTACTTCTTCCAATGTCAGATTGAACTAAACAGCAATAGATCGACTAGTGAACATAGTAACAAACTGAATTACAGAAAATTTTAGTATTTCCTAAATTTTTTTAAATTCTTTTCACCCATAAGAGGTGAACAACGAGACAAAAGGAAAAGACAGACCATAAAAACCAGCTGAACTGTTTCCACTAAAAGAAATAATACAGAATGAATTAGGAAATCTGAATTATTTCAATGCATATTACACCCTCAGAGTAATAACACTGATGAAAATTTCCCACGCGTAAATTTTTTCTTTTATGGTTTACAACCTTCTCAGCTTAAACTAAGGTTTTGATGTAAAATTGTTTCCCTCTTCCCACTACCTGCAGTCTCATCTTCTAATCTTGCTTCTGCCCTCCACCCTTTAATTAAAAAAAGTAAACAAACTGGGGGTTTTGATGTTTGGGGGTTTTGGAGGGGGTAGGTGTTTTTTTGTTTTTCATCATAGTGAGGTGGCTTTCTGTCATATTTATACACCAACTCACACCTACGTTCTTCTACAGCAGAATGTCTGAAACTGATGGATACCTGAAAGCTGTGACTCTGAAATTCTAATTTATTTTCAGCTACAGCAATCACCACTGCTTTTATTATAATGAACATTCCTGACACCAGGTGAATAAAAACACTGTAAATTAATAGCAACTTAGTATTTTTGAATTAATGGAAGCAGATGGAAAAATGTTCAGCATTTATAATATTTTTATTGCAGTTTTTGATGAAGGAACAGCAAATTCTTCTGTATGTTACAACAGCAGCTGTTCTGATTGCTTTCTTGTATGTCATTTGCTTTCAGTTGTTGTAACTCTAAGTCTCTGTGTTCCTACATTCTTGTACAAAGTCTCACAAAATCCAGTCTCCTGGACAACTCTAAACCATAAATAATGAATATCAAAGCATCATGAAAATGAAACATAAAATTCCCAGCAGGCAACCGTAACGACACTACTTTAAAATTATAGAACGTTAAAAACTTCAGAAGGTTGCATAATAAAATTCCTAAATGATTAATTTAATATACTAATCATTGCAACAATGATTGCAGAGGCAAGGTACTAACAGGTGTAGAATATGTAAGTATCTTCTGACTGATGTAGCCAGGTGTGAAGAAAATTTAAGTGAATCCTGATGTGTCCCAAGGAAAGAACAGTATAAACTACTACTTCTGAAATGTAGGTTTATTTTATTGCCTTTTTTTCTTGCAGTAAGGTCAAACAAGAAATGTAGAACAGTATTGTTTTGTATGGGACCATTTATTCCACTACATACTAAATGTTTTACTTTTTATCAGAGCTACTGCCTGCAGTTTATTCCTCTGTATACCACCACTGTAGTTATCACCTACAGTTAATTTCCACATTAGATATTTTTGTGATTTCTCTACACCAAAGGATAAGCTTCATCTAACTACATTTCCCAAAGTGAATCTCCATATTTGGAGATTTTCTCTTTATTATGTGCAAGTTCTGATCTAAGCCTAAAGCACAAAGGCAATCAATGCTGAAGAATGACTAGAAATGGTTTCTTTTTTCCACTCCTCACTGAATAGAAAGTTTCCATTATCTCCCTCAACATCTTCACTCTATCAATTTGACAGGGGCATGTGGTTCTACACTCCACTGCCTTCACTCTAGAACTGTATACAGCTTTTCTATCTGTTTCTAATATGAAAGAAAAATGATAAATTATAAAGTCTAGTGAAAACTTCTTGTTTTCCCTCATGTCATCTTACTTTTTTTTTTAATTGTTCTATGCTTTATTAAAATGCATATTAGAGTAAATATCCAGTGTCAGTCAAAAAACGTATGCATAAAATACAAAAGCTTATTTGGACAAGCAGAAAAAGAAATCGTTACAGCACAATAAATGCTAGCCTAGTTAAGTTCATATGTAAGGCACCCATGACAAAAATTTATACTGATCTAGTAGGTTTTGACTGATCATTGTACCTGCAAATTATTTGTCTTACAGAGAAGCATTATTTAAGCTGCATTGCTCAAAGCTAATTAGAACAAAATGGCAAACAGAAAAACGTTCATTCAACTAAACAGGATTTTATCAAGCCTTAGACAGTAAGACAACACACTGCTAATTACAGAAGCAAAACACACCAAACATCCAGGAAAGCACTCAAACTGACAATAGTATAAAAAAGGGAGTTCCCTACCTTCACCCAGGTGGTTCTGGCAGAACTGAGCCTCCCCTGAACTGCGGTGTTTGGTCCTTCCTAAGATGAGCTCTGATTTACCTAACAAGGATCGTGTTTCTGCAAGGACCCAAGAGACCAATGACGGTCCTTTTTACTCTTCTTTTCTCCCTACTGTCCTATTACATTTCTGGCTTTCAGGCTTTAATGGAGACATAAAGTTCATTGTAGAGTACTGATGAGCTGTGGTATTGTCCAGTTATATGTCCTGTCAAGGCTTTTAAACCCATCACCTTTTACGTGTTTGTTCAATGAATCCCTTGAGGACTTAGATATCCCAAAACAAAGTTTGTGCATACTGAAAAATTAGACTTCGTTACAATTTTTTTGTTCCTAATAGCTCACAAATTTGAATCATGCAACTTGATATTAAGAAATCTGGAGACTTCTGAGGGAGCATGGCAAGTGGTACTAACTGCCCTTCAGGTTTCACTGGGCAGTGGAAAAGAAAGGATGAAGGTGAGGGCTTAACCAAACACTGTACTGGAAAGTAGAGCTGTGAATCTTTCCTACCACTCACTTCTCCTTCACCACCACATCCCTTAATTCCAACCTCTTCTCCTTTCCCCCTTCTTACTTCAGGAGTCACCAGTCCTATAAACATACAACAGCTTTAGTGGAACATGGCACTGTGAAAAAGACGCTGCAACAGCCACAGCCAGGCAATGATGTAAGAGCATGGTATCCATCTGCAGCCTCTCACTCCCCTCCTCATTTTAGCAAATGAGAAGCTGCTGCAGTAATTACTCCAGGTTGGACTGTGGAAGAAAGCAACAAGGAGTAAAAGACTAAATGCTTCCAGACAGTGGCAATTTGGGCTCAGGATTAGCACTGCAGTTACCTCAAAACTGCAGTGACAATCAAAATAATTCGGTGATAATAAAACATACTTTTAGAATTATGATACTACAGTGTTATTGCTGTGTTGCCCAGTGCTTTCTTAAATGGTCAATAAAACAGACCTCTCTATATTATATTATGCCCCTAATGTGAACTACATTTTTATCAACTTCCGTTATCTCATTATAAAAGCTTACAAAACATAGCACAAGCCTCTTGCTCTACGTTCTATAAAGCCATTCTACAAGTACTAGTTTTCAGACAGACAACAGAGTTTAGACACTCAATTTCTCTAATATTCTGCAGATATTTTCACAGAATCACAGAGTCGTCAAGGTCGGAAAAGACCTTGAAGATCATCCAGTCCAACCATCAACCCAACATTAACAGTTCCCAACTACACCATATCCCTCAGCGCTATGTCGACCTGACTCTTAAACACCTCCAGGGATGGGGACTCCACCACCTCCCCAGGCAGCCCATTCCAACACCTAACAACCTGTTCTGTAAAGAAATGCTTCCTAATATCTAGTCTAAACCTTCCCTGGCACAACTTGAGGCCATTCACTCTTGTCCTATCGCTTATTACTTGGTTAAAGAGACTCATCCCCAGCTCTCTGCAACCTCCTTTCAGGTAGCTGTAGAGGGCGATGAGGTCTCCCCTCAGCCTCCTCTTCTCCAGACTAAACAACCCCAGTTCCCTCAGCCATTCCTCCTACGGCATGTGCTCCAGACCCTGCACCAGCTTTGTTGCCCTTCTCTGGACACGCTCAAGTAATTCAATGTCCTTTTTGTAGTGAGGGGCCCAAAACTGAACACAGTCATCGAGGTGCGGCCTCACCAGTGCCCAGTACAGGGGTAGGATCACTTCCCTGTCCCTGCTGGCCACACTACTTCTGATGCAAGCCAGGATGCCATTGGCCTTCTTGGCCACCTGGGCACACTGCTGGCTCATGTTCAGCCGGCTGTCAATCAACACCCCCAGCTCCCTCTCTGACTGGCAGCTCTCCAGCCACTCCTCCCCAAGCCTGTAGCGCTGCTGGGGGTTGTTGTGGCCCAAGTGCAGCACCCGGCATTTGGCCTTATTGAAACTCCTACAGTTGGCCTTAGCCCATCACTCCAGCCTGTCCAGATCTCTCTGCAGAGTCTCCCTACCCTCGAGCAGATCAACACTCCCACCCAACTTGGTGGCATCTGCAAACTTACTGAGGGTGCACTCGATCCCCTTGTCTAGGTCATCAATAAAGATGTTAAACAGGAGTGGCCCCAAACCTGAGCCCTGGGGGACACCACTCGTGACCGGCCGCCAGCTGGATTTAACTCTGTTCACCACAACTCTTTGGGCCCAGCCATCCAGCAGTTTTTTGCCCAGCAAAGCGTCTGCCCATCCAAGCCTCAAGCAGCCAGTTTTGCCAGGAGAATGCTGTGAGAAATGGTGTCAAAGGCCTTACTAAATTCAAGGTAGACAACATTCACAGCCTTTCCCTCACCCAATAAGCAGGTCGCCCTGTCATAGAAGGAGATCAGGTTTATCAAGCAGGACCTGCCTTTCATAAACCCATGCTGACTGGGCCTGATCATCTGGTTGTCCCGCATGTGTTGTGTGATGGTACTCAGGATGAGCTGCTCCATCAGCTTCTTGGGCATTGACGTCAAGCTGACAGGCCTGTAATTTCCTGGATCATCCTTCTAACCCTTCTTATAGATGGGCATCACATTGGCCAATTTCCAATCTGTCAGGACCTCCCCGGTCAGCCAGGACTTCTGGTAAATGATGGAAAGCGGCTTGGCGAGCACCCCAGCCAGCTCCTTCAGCACCCTTGGGTGTATCCCATCAGGTCTCATAGACTTGTGTGTGTCTATGTGATGCAGTAGGTCACTGACTGTCTCCTCCTGGAATGCGGGGGGGTCGTTCTCCCAGTCTCTGTCTTCTGGCTGAGGAGGCTGGATTCCCTCAGCACAACTAGTCTTGTTATTAAAGACTGAGGCAAAGAAGGCATTAAGCACCTCAGCCTTTTCCTCATCATTTGTTACCATGTTTCCTCCCGTGTCTAGCAGGGGATGGAAGCTCTCCCTTGTCTTTCTTTTATTGCTCACATACTTATAGAAACATTTCCTTTTGTCCTTGATTGCTGAAGCCAGATGAATTTCCAGCTGGGCTTTAGACTTCCTGATTTCCACCCTGCATAGCCTCACAGCCTCTCTGTAATCACTGTGAGTGGCTTCTTCCAAGGGGGCTTTTCTATAGAAATCCAACTGAAGGCTTGTCTGGTCATGTTGAAGAAGTCCGAGGACTTACGTTTTGGGTATCAGAAACGTTTTGTTAAGGAGTAGAAGGTTATTTTGGAACTTTGGTTACATAAATTGAAACACCTAATTGGTAATCAGCAACAGATTCTGCAAAGCAACTGCTTTGTCTCATAGCTTCAATTTGCTACCTTTAATACAGCCTCAGATAATGGGAAGTGAAGGCACTCATGAATAAAGTATCTCCAAAAAACACTATCCTGTGGCCTTCTTTTATCTGCTGCATACTCACTTTATCTGCTTACCAGTACTGCCTAATACTCTAAGTATTCAAATCATATTGGTTACTTAAAGCATGCACTCCCACAATAACTGCACAGAAAAACTCAGATGAAATGAAAGAATACAAAAAATAAGACACATACTTAATGTGTGATTTACGGAATAAGGTACTTTTAATAAGGTAATTTTATAAAGAAATAGATGATGTTTGAGTTCATTTTTGTTATTATCATTGTTTTCAATGAAAGTGTTCAGTACGTCTGTGTATGTCTTATATTTGTCATATCAAACACAGCACTTCTTTGGTAGAGTTACTTCCTCAAAAACTAATGGGATCTAAATTAATTTTAATTAATATATATATAACTGAGCTTCAAAATATAGGTGGTACTTAGAAAAGAAACAAAAATATAATTGTTTATATAAAAAAACATGTCAAAGTTCTACAATAAATCTTTCTCCATGGGAAATTATTTGTTTAATGCAGCTGGTGCTCCTAGAGGTGGCTGGTGTTTAATTATTCCATTTTGTTTTCATCCTTGGGCTTTATTTCTGGAACACCATCATCAAATACCAGGTTACGATGAAAAGTTGTTTCAGTGCCCCAGTGTGCAGATCACATTCTCTTATTGAGCTCCCTGCCCTTTCCTACCTGTCCTTCCTCCCTCTCATCTTCAAATAAGAAGTACAGCTTGATCTTTTCCTTGATCTTTCTGTAAAAAGCAATCTATAATATTGACCTCTAAGAAGCTGCTAGCAATTAGATTTCCCAAGGGGCTACCAGAGCGAAGCCAGTGTTAGATGATTCAGGAATTGTAAGTATTCCAGGGACTTTTCTGAATAAAACTTCTTCAGCTGGTACAGAAAGAGTGTCAGTCAGCGGTGCTAAGTCTTCAAGTTACCTTCCCCTACAACTCAGACTACTGCTCTCTGTGTTGCAAGCTGTCAACCCATTCTGGAGGAGCCCTTAATTCCTGCAGGCACTACCTCTCAGCCAAAATTTCTACTGCTCATTAAAGCTTTGCATGTCTCAAATACCAGCCATCTCCTATGGACACATGGTGATTGGAAATTTTTCTTTGTCTTTCATACTGATGAAAATCTGGACTGCTAAAAAGGACTGCCAATACATGGGTCTCAAAGAAACAGAGAAAGAACAGATAGAGTCCTGCATACTATCTGTGTAGAGAGATCACTTTCCTTTTTCAACAAAAACATTAATTATTCTTTAGAAAGAATGCTCTCAGCCACTTTATTAAGTTTTACTAGAAATTCTTACTTATACTTGTATAACCTCTTCCTTATGAACAATTATTTACAACATAGTACTTCTTAGGAGCTTAAAACTACCATTCAGTAGCCATAAGAGGTAAATACTTTTTATGAAGTTTCTCACTTTGAAAATTCATTTCCCTACATACCCCAGCTTTGCTATTCTTTAATAAATTACTCCAGAAGAATAATATTAATTTGGTTTGTTTTCACATCTTGGGAGGGCCAGCATCAGTCTTGGGGCCAGACCAATTTTCAGATTAATCCTTTTGTTGTGTCTCTGACATTTTACAAGACATTTTTCTAAACGATTTTACCTCCCTCCCAAATACTATAAAAAGTCTACTCAAGAAACAGTCAGCAGACCTCAGGCTGTCCTAATATCCCCTTTCTTTTGATAGACTGAACCATAGGCCACTGAGGTATAATGACCTTGATACTAAAGAACTCCTCAGGCACCCAGAACCTATAAATCAGAGGGATCTCCTGTCTTTGAAATAACTTTCTTTCAGATGATTAGGGAAAAAGTGGTGAAATATACTTTCAGCCATCAGTACAGAAGTCCTTTTGTGGGCAATGCAAATAATGCAACATCTTTTAGAATATAATAGCACTGATTCATTCAAAAATAAATACTCTGAAGTCATCAAGAGGTCTCTGGCATATATTCATATATAAAATTTTAGTTACAGGTGACTGTGTCAAACTGCATGTTTGTGCATGCATGTTAAAGGAAGAAGTCTGCAAGCAACTGCAGCAGTCATTGTTTGCTAAGAGACATCCTTGGGTGTAGTGTGTGAAAGTGATTTACAGAAGGAAGCCAGCTGGTAATTGTATTCTCAGCTTTTTGAGAAACTGAGAAGCCCATTCATGCAACGGACAGCAATACTTAATGCAATGGAATACAAGGTACAACTGCTGAATTTTGCAATGTTTAAGTTACATACGAAAGTTAGAACTTTTTTTTTCTTCTATCTTTTCAACACAGCATTTGCAAAACTATAAAAATTTCTTCTTCTCCTTTATCTAAAAAACCACAAACAACAAATAATAGAAGAGCTGCTATGGTAGATGCTAAGTTTGAACCCCAAATTAGGACTGAAAAAGAAGAGACTAAAAAAGGGTCCTTCCAAAAATATGCTTCATGTAATTCCTTATGTGTATGCACATACCATGTACATGTGCTCAAAAGTAAAAACAAAAGCCAAAATAACCCCACATCTGAAGGTCTTTCGATCCATGATGGACAGGCTAAATTTGAAAATTATATGAATTAAGAATATCAGTTTCCCTCACACTGCCACATCGAGTGGAATTCCTAAATAAAAAGGTACCAAAAAGTTGTTTTGAGAGTTTCCAGTGAGTCCCGGTAGTTAAGCATTCAGAACAGGATATAGGAGTATCCAAATGCGTAGGAAACATTTATACAAAATTTAAGAATGAATCATGTGGTGGTCGCACTCAAAGAGTTGCAGTCAACAACTTAATGTCCAAATGGAGAGCAGCGACAAGTGGCATCCCTCAGGGGTCAGTGCTGGGACCGGCACCATTTAACATCTTTGCTGGCTACAGACAGTGTGACTGACTGAACCCTCAGCAAGTTTGCCAACACCACCAAGCTGTGTGGTGCGGTCGACACACTGGAGGGAAGGGATGTCATCCAGAGGGACCTGGACAGGCTGGAGAGGTGGGACCGTGCAAACCTCATGAAGTTCAACAAGGCCAGCAAGTTCAACAAGTTCAGCAAGGTCCTGCACATGGGTCAAGGCAATCCCAAGCACAAATACAGGCTGGGGGATGAGTGGATTGAGAGCAGCCTTGAGGAGAAGGACTTGGGGTTGTTAGTTGACAAGAAGGTCAACATGACCAGCAATGTGCGCTCGCAGCCCAGAAAGCCAACAGTATCCTGGGCTGCATCGGGAGAAGTGTGGCCAGCAGGTCAAGGGAGGTGATCCTCCCCTTCTACTCTGCTCTCATGAGACCCCACCTGCAGTGCTGTGTCCAGCTCTGGGGTCCCCAGCATAAGGAGGACATGGACCTGCTCAAGCAGATCCAGAAGAGGCCATGAAGTGATCAGGGGGCTGAAGCACCTTCCCTGTGAGGACAGGCTGAGAGAGTTGGGGTTGTTCAACCTGGAGAAGAGAAGGCTTCAGGGACACCTTACAGTGGCCTTCCAGTACCTAAAGGGGGCTACAGGAAAGGTGGGGAGGGACTCTTTATCAGGGAGGGTAGGGATAGGACAAGGGGTAATGGTTTTAAACTGAAAGAGGGTAGATCTAGATTAGATATCAGGAAGAAATTCTTTAACATGAGGGTGGTGAGACACTGGCACAGGTTGCCCAGAGAAGCTGTGACTGCCCCCTCCCTGGCAGTGTTCAAGGCCAGGTTGGACAGGGCTTTGAGCAACCTGGTCTAGTGGAAGGTGTCCCTGACCATGGCAGGGGGGTTGGAAGTAGGTGATCTTAAAGGTCCCTTCCAACCCAAACCATTCTGTGATTCTATGTCTTGATTATCCAAAGAATATTCAATGTCTTACAACTAATCCACTTTTTAAATAAAACATCCCAATATAAAAAAAAAAAAAAAAAAAAAAAGCTGAAAAGTCTCTTTGCCATTACCAACTACTGTATATTGCTTTAGGGAATATTTACTGAATGTTTAATCCAAAACAGATTACTGCAGCATATGAGAATAATGTGTTTAAAGAGTTCAGTATGGCATTTACAGAATAAATCTTAATTTAAAAGAAAGGGAAAGCAAGAGAAAGGTATTGTTTCTCTCTGGGATGTCACATGAAATGAATGAACAGCATGAATTTGTGTTCTCAAAGCTGGTAGAGAACATCGCTTTACAGAGCCAGATATCTGGCACAGCAACTGTTAGCCTGCACTATTCAGTTTGGTATTACTCAAAATTCTCCATAGCATTCAGAAAAAATAACGATAGACTGAATTAGTCTACCGAAACCACTGAATTCGAGATGATAAAACAGTGGTGGTAACAAAAACAGTGTACTAGCAGAAATCCATGACCCAAGTGTGCAAAAAATGTGGCCTAAGTAGTGAATCAAGAGATGAAAGCGTAAATTGTTTTGCACACTGTGAATCTGGCATTTTATACTAGATGTAAACAGAAGAAATTACTCCACACTGGCATCGATGAAAACAGAACTAAAATTAGGAAGAAATACAACCTTTCTTGCCATTCAGACAGCTTTTGGGTTTTGAGGAACAACTGTTCTGTCTTTGGCACTTCTGTACTAGTCCAGATCAAATAAACCATAGACAGGGATACAGAGGTTTTCAAAGCACTTGAAGCTTCTACTGATTTCTGCTGCTTTCTGAAAATGATCTGTAGTTTGACACCAGCATTTTTGCCCTTTCTCAGATTTTCCTTGATTTATTTCTTTTCTTCGTTTTTGTTGGGTTTTTTTGTTTTTTTTTTTTTTTTTTTATCTTGTCACTCCTTCACTACATTTCTGAAAAGGATTTTGATTTAGCTAGTCAAGACTTTCTACTGCAACACTGTCGTGAGTGAATGAGCAAAAAGCCCCACAAAATCAATAACTAAGGGCATGGAGAGATGAATTCTGGCACAGCTAACTGGTAAGACTGAAAATTTACTGTACCACATGCTCACTATTGACTCTGGTCATATCAGCACAAAGTTATTTGGAGTTGCTAGGAGCCATACTGTGATATGAAGAACAACAATCAGACAACCCATTAATTCAGCTACAAAGGTGGTAATCACTAATAAGGTGGCAATCATTTTAAACAACTACATTTACTGCTAGAGAAATAATTAGACTGTACCCTAAAATGGACTGATCTTGGCAAGTGTGTGCCTTGGCTTTTAGAGGGTAGTAAAATCCATGTGCTAAGTTATGCTACTCTAGCACAACATCTGCAAATAAGTTAGTGCATAAATAAAAGGTACATTTTCTAGTTTTACTTTGTTACTTTTTATGAATTTGTCTTATTTTATCTTCAAGGAAACAAAATTATTCATCAGAAGCAGTAGTAATAAAAGTTTTTAGCTCATTTTGACTAACTTTTTCCATCCAAAACACCTTCAATCAAGACTTTTCTTATATTAAAGAACAATCAAACCCAGAAAACTATCACCTCTACATCCAAAATAGGAGAAACTTTACAGATTACACTTTATTTTACTTCTTAAGTGTCCTAATATTTTTGTTGCAGCTTAAATAATTTTTTTTAAAAATTAAAAAATTATAATGGTTGTTGCCATTGGACCAAGCAAGTTAAGATTACTTTTAACTTCTTAATTATTCAGCATTAACATGGTTAAAACTTCAGCACTGCTTAATCCATGAAATAAGTGTAATGTTACACAGCTTTATTCTGTACTGTGAGTCACTTCTGCCCTCAAAGAATGAGAGAATTTCTTACCATAGGATCAAAATCTCAATTACTGTTTCATACTGTCCAGTGAAGCTACAAATCAGTCAAGAAAATAAAGCTAACACGTATAGAAAAGGAGAAGGGAAAATTAAAATTTGCAGTGAGAACAACAAGGAATAAATAGTAGAAGGAGAATTGTTACAGAGCCTAAAGGATCATGAAGTGGAAAGAAGCAAACCAGAAAGCTAGAAAAGAACATGTCAGAATTTGTAGAGAGAAAAGACAGCAAAAGCAGAAAATATGTTCAGTCAAATATAATTTTCCCATTAAGGGTTCCTATTGATAGATTATGGGCTCTGGATTAAGAAGCTAGAGCATGTGACAATAAAGTATAATTTCATTATATAAATTTATAATACTGCATCAAGAGCAGTCATTTTAAGGTCAAAAAAGAAATAGTAAATGTCTAATGAAGAGCAATAAAATAGTCTATGACTAGCATAATTTACCTTACAAGGAGGGGTGATACTAATTTACTTAGAAAAGTACCCCCTCCAACCAATAAGAGTTATAAGTATACGAAGTATAATCATACAAAATAATAACAAATGGGATCTCCACAGGGTCACTTGCTTAGCTTTTTGTGGGTATCTCCTATAAAACTCAGAAATTCCTTATGCTGGATCCAGTTCAGTAAATGCATATGACTGTATGTCAGTGTTTTTATACAACCAGACTGAGTTCAAAACAATTTGCCTGAATATATTCACAATCAGAGGGTAACGTTTTATTAATAAACCATATACAGTATCATCAAAAAGGGCATTGGTTTTCATTCTGTTTAATGGACTATATTACAGAGACCACATTCATGTTTGAAACCTGTTATTACTTCCCTAAAATAGCAGAAAGTAAAACGATCCCATTCATCCAGCTTGTTTAGTAGGGGAAAAAAAAAGTCAGTAAAACCACCAAGCACAATAAAAGAAAAGAAAAAAAGAAAAAAAAAAAAAAAAAACACCATGCAAACCTGTATCAGATAAAAGCTCTGAACCTTAACCAGGTTTGCTACACATAAATAAAAAGTGTAGGCCTCTGATTTTTCTTAATATTGGATAGTGATTTTCATTTTTCTCCTTTCTTGGAAGCTATATAGACCTAAACAGTAACTTACATAACAACACAAATATGTCATTGATTTGATGATAAATTAAAGCTCATCTTACTGACTATGGCTTTACAGACCTGCATACTAGACAGACTTTAACTAGGCACTTTGGACAAGACACTAACTATCTAAGCGCCTGTTAGAGAGATTATGTATAAGAAATCAGGGACCTGGATGACACTGACCCAACAAACTTAAATTGCTTATAATTTTCTACTTTTAGCTCATGGTTGCCAGATTCCAAAAAATAAATCCAGAGTAGGTAACTGCAAATGTTATGGAAAAGTCTAAAATACTTTCATAGTCATAAATATTTAAGAACAGTTCTAGTGTTAAAAAGCTAAAAGATATACAATACTGGACATATAGTACAGTAGGATAGGAAGATAAAGCTTCATGTAGAGTTTTACTAGAGTTGTTGAACGGTGAGAGTGGAATCAATCATGAATTTTCCAGAAAAAAAACACCTCTCAGAACAAAAAGTACCATTTATGAAAGTCTAATAGTTTTTACTGCTATTAATACTATTTTGGAAACTGTAACAGTCCAGAAAATATTTCTCTAATTCAAGCTAGATTTGGCCAATCTCTAGCCAAAAGCACTGAGAACTCTACGCTACACTGACATTAACAGCACCATCACTTATGATCTTCATCTTGCATTTAGAAGAATCATGGTTTGGCTCCTCTTCTGTTCGAACACAGCAGCAGCAGCACTTGAATCTCAGGTCTCCATATACATGCAAGTTGCCTCTTACTACTGACTATTCTCTAGAAAGCCTGGCTCTATGTCTCCTGTTGAAGCACTTGACGCTTCCTAAACCAAAATTTGTCTCAAAGTTTCCACACACAATGAAGACAATGAAACTACTAAATTTTTTATCTGATCCATCTTTCTGTGTGGCCTCACACATTTTTAACTATTTATACCAAAAAAAGAGGAGATAGACACAAAAATTCCTGGACAGAAATAACCAGAATAAGTCTCTCACTCCTTGCAGAAAAGATTCATTTGTGCTTCCTTCCCTTCCAAATAAAGTAACTAAATAATCCATATTTAGTAAGTAAGGAAGAAAATGGACTTTCCTAGATGAAAGCTATAACAGCAGAACAGAAGGAGCCTGGGGTGAGGAATGTGGGGAGAAATAATAGCTCACTCACAAAAGTGACCATCACTGAAAAGGGCACCTAACTAGCACAGTTCTGTAAATCAGCCAATTTTGCTTTGTACTTGTCTCCACTGAAAAAATGTATAAGCATCATGGAAGAGAGCATCCGGGTAGACAGAGCAGCTGTCCAAATCGGCAACTTCATAAACTATTAGTTTTCATTCTATCCCGATTCTTGCATAGTACAAACTGGACTAGAGTTTATCTGCAAGAACGACAAGCAGCTTCAATTCAAGATATTCTGTGGCTGCTCAACTACTCAGCTGCCTTTCCTGAGCTAACCCAGGTAGAAGGTTAGCGTCTGTCTTCTGGAAGGTTCATATCTTCTGAAGTCAAAAAAACTCCAAAGATTTTTACTTATTTTATTCCTTTAACATCAAATCAAGAGTCTTTATATCCACACACTGTTTTACCTCACAGTGAATACCATCTCAGTGAACTTATGTTCCCTCCCTGCCTTCTCCTTATTATCACTTTACTCCTGCACAGCACTGTATCTTGCAAGATGAATAAAGGATAATATATTTTATTTATATTGAAAGTCACATAGCATATTTTCTGTGCTATAAGTAACAAAACAAAAACATAACAAGATGTTCAATTAAATTGCGGATCATAGACAAAGTACATCGTGCCCCTAGCAACAGCTTCCATTCACTGCATAGAAATACGCTGTAGACACGACAAATCTTTGTGAAGTTTCTCTTAGTAATTACTCTGCTTAATGCAGGCTGTCATTACATGGTAGCTTTGATATGGAAAAATATTTAGTGTCATATACCTATGATGCAAAGCTACCAGCAATAAACATGAGCTCTTTCAGCAGAGCTATCATAAACCCCACACTGTATATTTTGCTCTTTAAACTTGAACTCTGCATGCTCTTTGCCCCTGCTTGGCCCACTTGCCCAACAAGATGCAGCTCATCCCACGCCGCTGGCCAGAATCAACCTTCCAGAGTAGTGGAGGGCAAAGACCGCCCCAGAGCGTGCCAGCTGGCGTTCCAGCCCACCAGGTACAAGAAGCTGCCTCAATCCCTGTTTTACAGGGGCCAGCTCACCACTTCGCTTAAGCTTCTTGCCTTCGCCCCTCCCTCTGCACTCTTACCCTCAGCACTGCCCCATCCAGCCCCAGTGCCTGTTCCTGTTCCAAACCCGGCTGCCGATGTGCTCTTCCAGTGTCGCTTACTCCCATTCCTAATGCTGCCATTACAGACCTCCCAGCTTTCCAGGCTTGAGCCTTGTCCATCAGCTGATGCATATGCCTTTTCAGTTGCTACTGCCTCCACTTCAGATCTTCAGCTTGACTAAATGATTCTTCCTAACTTTCTAGTCACACCGATCTGCTGTACTAGCTGTTCTACTCTATGTTTTCCATTCCTCCCTAGGCTGCCCTCAAGTTGGCTACTTAATAGCAGATAACATGCACAGGAAAGATCGAAGAGAACCATTTTTCACATACACACAAACAGGTATTTAAACGCAGTCTCCGTGCCACTTAACTCGCCACTGTAAAGGTTAACTTGTCACCATTCAATGGAACACTACAAAAACATCTGAAATTTGAGATGCGTTAATCCACACTGTGAATTACCACTGATACTAGATTCTATCTAGCGTATACAGAAAATTTATCAAGGTACTAAAAAAGAATTCAAAGAAGAAAACCACACTCGCTACACAAACCAGCAATTGATAGGAACAAAATCTGTGATTTTAAGCACATTACACAGACCACCTTCTAAGTACGTAGATATTACCAAAAACACATTTAAAGAAAACAACAAAAGAACAGCTTTTGTTTAGGGATACTAAAGATATTTCCATAACTGGTGCCAAGAACTGTCCCCTTAAATAGAGAAGCTTCAAATTTATCTTAGCTTCATAAGACTTGCAGATATTACTGAATAAATCGTTGGATTTGTAACTGCTGAGAACTCAGAAATGCTCCACTTCCATATAACATGAAACCTCTATCTATCAAGTCTAAAGTGTTAGAGTTCCTATATTATTGTCTCACTTTGAAGTACAATACAGACATGCTAGTGGATTTATTTGCCCTAAGAATAAAAGGGTAGAAACCAGCCTTTGTTTTAAATGAGGAATGCATGTTTGTCTGGAAAGAAAAAAAAAGACCAGGAACCCAGAAAAACCCCACAACACCACCAAAAAACAGCTCCAAGAGGAAAAGAATAACGGGTCATCGAAACACTATTTATTTCTGTACTTTATTCTACCTTCAACCAGAAGAAACCAAGGCACAGTCATAGTGCTCAGAAGTCTACTAAATTCAAATTTCTTCTCAAACTGGGACAAATAATGAAGAATTATCTGAAGATGAGGGAAAATCCTCTATCAAGCTATATTTTAAAGACACCTTTTTCATTAGACATGGTCCTGTCTGCTGAAATTGGTGAAACTGTGTAGTTTGGCTGTACCTTGATTTCATAGCTGCAGGAGAGACAGCATCAATGCAATACCTCTGGTTTTTGATAGGAAGTGCAATGCCTGCTTTTGTGTCAGCTGAATTTTAAAGCTGTTCATGAAAAGATTTAGGATACTCCTGTTTTCAGCAGTTATTTTTAGATTCAGGCAGTTTATGGTTCAATTAACACCACAAGGCAATCTCAAAGGACTGGGGCAAAAGGGAGAGGAGGAACCGTAGGACTGAAGGAGAGATATGCTCCAATTTATTCTTACAGAACTGAAGATCTAATCAGTTTTAACTATAAACTAATGAAAAGCTCACATCAAGTTTTATGTGAACCAGAAAGAAATACCAACCTGGCTACAAAAATGGAAGTTACAACTTCTTCTTTTTTTTTTTTTTTTTTAAACAATGCAATAAAACATCTCCAATATTTACAGAAGTGTTTTCCATTACTGATGTAGTTAGTAACACAAGCCTACTCAAAGAAAGATATGAAGAATAATTTTAGCATGTAAACAAAGTTGATGTAATTAAGATATAAGAAGTTGTCATTCCTGTAGAAACTTAAGGCAGCTATAATTTTAAAAAATAGCTTATGTACAGAATTCTATATTTAGAAAACACACTGCATCCCCCAGTACATTTAGGTGAGTTACTTAATGGGGTAGCAGTGAAAATGGTATTAGTATTTTCAAACTGATTTGTTCCTAATACTGTTTATTAACATATCTAAGTTAAATTTCACTTCCTTTTGCTTTGCTTTTGAGCTTCATTAAATGCAATTCACATTCTTCTTAGAAATAATACAATCTATTCCACATTCAAGAAATGTAAGTCACCAATATTTTGGGACTTTTCTTATACTGTCAGAGGCTTCTCCAACAGCTAATTAATGCTGCCATAAAAATGCCAGAACTTTGCAAATCATGTTTTTATGTTAGAAACTACTGATAGAGGAAGGAATTGGATTTAGCGTTCCATATTAATTTTTTGTTTTCCTGGACTACCTTTTTTCAAATCTAAGTTTCTAGATAGATTCCAACCTAGTATTTGAATGTATGACCTCAATATTTCCTCTTGTGAACCTGCTTTAAGCTTATTTATATGTAAAGATACATGCAACTGTGAATAGTTCCCAACAACAGAACTGATACAGGAAACAGACAATAAACTAAAGTTCAGTTACTTCATTTGGTATATTTACATATCCAGGTAGTTGGAAATGAGTATGAAACACCTCTGAAGTCTGCAAACTACATTCACATTTGAATCGAGTTTGGCTCAATCAGTAGTCTATACATTGTAGCTATTATCTAAGGAATCACTGAATGAAAATAATACAACACTGAATAATTTCATATAAGGTGAATTACTGACTCTTGAAAGCAAGATTTCCATTCATTTCCATGAGGCTTATCACTTCATTCTCTGTATTTCAACTGAAGTAAACAGTCTGACATTTGATAGGACAAGTTTTGTAAAGACAAGGTTTTAAATGAGAGAAAAACACTGCTTATTGTTTTCACAGGACATCTGAACTTCAAATGTGTTTTATTAGTTCTTGAAAAGTTAACTTGCTACCCAAGAATATAAAACCAGACATACCTGAACACACAAAATATCTATCTAACCTTTCCTCCATCTTTTGTAGAGGCTGTTTTTTAACATTTAAAGTATAACAGATTAACTACAAAGTAATTGTCAGGATTTTGGTCAATGGTATAGCCAAAATAAGGAAGTCATAACAAAATGGCTACCAGGCATCCTCAATCAGCCTCATTCACTACATTTTTAACATAAAATCTCTGCCTTGAGGCTTTGAATGCATGATTATTGTTTCTGTACTCATGTATTCTTTTTTGCACATGCTGTGCATCATATAGTACTATTCAGCATTCTTTATATAAACTTTTTTTAAGTTTTCCAGGTTCAAAAAAAAAATCTCAAAATTCTCATTTCCTACACGTATGCTTTTTTCATGAATGAATATTACTTTACAAGTATAATTGAATAAACCCATGGTTTTAGTTTTACCATATAAAGCAGAAGAGCACTATTGGTAGAGCACATATCAAGCTTCCAAGAGAACTTAAGAGAACAATGTCTAAGATGTATTTTACACACTTTCTTCCTTCTAAAAATATTTAAACCAACCAGGCATTTGACAATTCAAGCATCCATGTTCACACCACACTATAACGCTCAGAAAAAAGAATTACTAAATTAACACTGCAAGCTTTAAACATTAATCCCACAAACTAAGTATTTAAACCAGCATTTAAATAAATGCCATTTTATGTGAAGTCAGAACTGAAATTTTTACAGGCTTAAAGTGTTCTAATGTAATTATGTACAGCTGTGTTTCTATTAATTTTAATTTCTGTCTGATACGGATGGCATTTCCAATGGAAGCAACTGTGGCCACTGGAGCTGCTGGTAATATTGTACAATGCATACCAGTAGGGCCGGGATTACAACAAAAGCCTTTACTTCTAGTTTTTCTGATCATACACCCCGTGGTTGATGAAAAGTAAATCCAACATAAGTCAACCATTCTCTTTAAAAGACATTCAGAATCATTTTTTTTTTCCAGTTAAACATATGAAACATGAAAATGACAACTAAGGAGTAAATAACAATTAAGGAGTATTATACCACAAACTTAAATTTTCCTAAAAACTTCTGCAGAACCAACGTAACTCCAAAGCATAATGTTGACCATTTATAAAATTCAAAATACAAGACATTTATTCATAAATATAGTAGCCACAGGCAAAACCAATTTTCTAAATCTGTGAAATAATTTCCTAAATTAAATTGTACAACTGTGAATTTTAGCCTACTTTCATGTACACTTGTTCCTTTAGAAACTAAAACATTTTCACATCTATAAACTTCTCAAAGTTTTCAACTCTACCCTAAATATATTATTTAAATGATAAAAGGACAGAACAGTCGGAAAATTCTATGAAACTGAGTAACGCCTACCATCCAAGCTTCTCCATATAAAATACCTTTTCAAGTCTGTTGCAGGTTTGTACAGTGTTAACATAGTAGACAATTATGACACTGATTAACACACCACTGAAGAAGTTATTACCAATCATTCATTTTTGCTTATGTGTTCATTTAAAAAAAAAAAAAAAAAAGTAGTATTTTTCTTACTTACCCACAGCATACTATAGAAAAGCATTAAGCATACTTGACAACCAGGAATTCTGTTAACCTTCAGTTACTCACCTAAGAAAAAAGAAAAAAATGCATAAGCACTCTTTCTATGGGGAGGAAGTAGTCAGTATTAATTTGTAATGTATGCAATAAGATTATAAGTTTATGAAATTTTTGACATATTTCATCTTTAATTCCAAGTCAAAAGGGGCGAGCTAGAAATATTACACATAGCAAGGTGGATCACGAAACAGCAGTTAGGTAGAAGTTGCATTTGTGTGCAATCCAGCTAGTTCATTCATCTGTAGCGCTGATACAATACTGTTCTGCTACCACAAGAGGAGTCTCAAAATCTTCTAAAACCAAAATGGATAAAGATTCTGTGTTCAGAATACACTGCCTAGAGCAACATTTTAACAGAACACAGTTACAAAACTAATTAACTTTTGTGACTACCATAATCCCTTTCAAGGTTTCCTGTGAAGCCTAGTGGGAGATCCAAAGTTTTGACTGATAAAATTAGACAACTTCTCTGAATTGGCTTATTTATATTTTTTTTATCTTATCCCCTCTTTAACAGAATAGTGAACATACTATGCTTTAGGTAATGCCAAATAAGTATCAACAATGGTACAGTCTTCTAGAGGTTTAATGAATTCAGCATTTATTATTGAGTACTGTGAATGGAAAATGATGAATATTGGCATAAAAGTCTTCTTCATCAATGTATATGCATAAGCCACATTTGTTAAAAAGAAAAAAGCTAAGATCTCAAATGTTTAAAATAAATTAAAAAAAAAAAAAAAAAAGCAAATCAAATGGCACCTTTACCAAGTAAGCTAATATTTTCCTGTAACACATTAAATAAAAATTGCATTAGCTTTAGGAAAGGCTATGACTTTTCAAATTAGGGAGATTTTGCCAACAAATTAAGCTACAAAGGATGTAATGAAATGGAAGTTGCTAGAAACTGAGCATAAATGGAAAAACCTAACTACTTGCTAGTCCTCTACATGAGTGAAGAAATTTCACAAGCAACATGAGTTTTCTATAATAGCTTTGAAATGGTAGAAATGTGCACGTAAATATTGTTTTTGACGTGATTTATTTTGGTTTTTAATGTTGGTATAGAAAGTACTTTGAATTACTCAGGCTCTTAAATGCTGCTAACAGACGTCATCTTAAGACTTTTGTGTATCTTTCATTACTCAGCCAATGTGTGCAGTCTTAACCGTAAGCAATCTAAAATACAGTTCTTCAGAAATATAACTTAGAAAACCGCAAAACATCCCAGCTATTGTTTCAAGGGTGATAACAGCGACACACTGCTACATTTCAGTGCATGGATGGCCACTGATATATCCTGCAAATCTCACTTTAGTACCCCGAGGGCTGGTTCCAGAGTGAGGTGCAAAGCCATCCAGACTCAGTAAAATACCTAGGCACGCTGCATAACCCACAAGAATTTCGGTCACTTCTAGTAGTATGCAGAGGACTATTAAAACCACTTCTGTTACACCCATTCATTGTACAAATATAAAAACTCAGTTCTCTTAGAAAGGTCCTTCAGCAAAAACTTTAAAATATTATAATGCCTATAAAGTTAGACAGGTTTACTCTGGATAACCTAATAAAATTTTTTATCACAGCATCTCTTATATAACATTGTAAGCTCTTATAGGCATCCAAGGTTTAGATGAAGCGGTTTTCTTCTAGAGCACAACTGCTTATTTCAACAGATTTTACACTTTTCTAAGAGAGTATGTAACAGTGTTGTAACAACCTAAAGAGTACGTAACATTTTTCATAACAGAATTTTAAATACTCCTGCAAGATAATAGCCAATCATTACTGTAACAAGGTTCAAGCTGATATGTCTCATATTCTAGGTCCTAAGTACATGACCACAAGTCTAGACTGAGATCAGGTCCCCCCTGTCTCACCATTTAAAAAAAGACTGCAGAAGAAATGTATGGCTGAAGGTCTAAGAGTCATTAAGCAAATAAACTACTTATGGGAAGGAAGACCTGAACATCTCACTTTAACAGGAAATCCATCTGAGCACAAAACTTGGTCCTATTCATAGTGAGAGGGGATTAATTTCTGCCAGTGGCTGCCAGCTGTAGCACTTTCCCTATGTATCAAGTGACCAACTCTGCACCCATAAACCATCCCTTTAATTGCTATAACTTTTTTAATACTATATGTAAGAAGTCCTTCAAATGTGGTCATTACCAGTATAATTATGATCTCTCCCAGTTTACATTCCAAAGTAGTAATATTCTGAAACTAAGCTGGAAAGGATAAGGCTTATTGAACTTTAGAAAATGTAAACCTCATGGCAGCAGTATAAAAACACTCTCCAGTGAGACAGCGCTCTTTGCTAAGAAAACAATTGAAAATCAATACCAATAGCATTTAAAATATTTATTTACCATTATCATGTAGTTTAATGAAATACATCAAATTTCTACTATGAAAACAAACCATGAAGTGTATCTCTCTACACCCAGTTTCCATAAAGGCAAACGACAAAGAAAAGGTTTTTGAGGTTCTAATATACGCTATATTGGTTTTCTTGCTACAATATTATTATCAGGAGCTACTTTTTTTATTGCTCTAAATAATCACTCTTCTAAAAACAGCTACTATACAGAAGTGTAATTTAGAGACACACAAAACTGCAACTTCTTTCAGCAAGTGCTTCAAATTATATCAGCATTGCAGTGAAAAATCTTCTAAGCAACTGCATTTTCCAATGTTATGCTTTTCTGATTTCCCAGTATCAGACTATTAATGTGACAGCAAATTGTAGTCATTAGTCAAAAATAGTGAGTAAAATGGTTTACATGCTTAAAGTGACCTTGAGACTGTCTTGTAAAATATTGATAGCCAAAACAATTGCTGTTTCATGATTGCTCCTGACTAAATGAAATCATACTTCAATTGAAAAAGTAAACTACATCTCATTAAAAAAATATTAATTCCACACTGGGTTGCTACTTTCAAATGTATATGGGACTATATGGGAAATCTGAACATAAGTAAGTGTAGCCAGTTAAATATATATCCAAAATTTAAAGATTATCAATCAAATTTACTATGCTACTGGCACACTGTTATAGTAATTGCATTGGTATCGTATGCGTTACAATTCCTGAGAAATATTGTCCACACAACTGTTAATCGGAGAAAAGTCTTGTAATTCCAAAGGCCCTGATCAGAAATGGAAGCCCCACAGTGTTGACTAAACTTCAGTCGTCTTAACGTAAGTTTTCATGTTGGTTGTGTGCCTAAGTGTGACTGGGGTGGAGGGGCAGGCCAATCACCAATTTTACTTTTTTCCTTCTTTGGCAAAGTGAAAAATAGACAAATTTACCAATAATAACATAATTTTTTCATAACACAAAAGTGTGTCAATGTTATTTTTGAGAGAGGAGAGGTGCATTTCATGACTTCTCTGAAAACTATACAGAAGTGGCATGAGCAGCAACAGTTACTGCTAACTCAAAGATGATTATTATGCATAGAGTTGCTCTGTTTAAAAGCACCAAACATACAGTTATATAGTAATGCAGTACTCCTAACATACAAGTCAATAAACACTGAAAACGGACGTTTTTCTTCTAATGTTTCCTTTTTTCCTGCCCCTGTTCTTTCTACCTCATTCCGTTTTCCAGCTTTGCCATCCACCCTCATACACTCATCGCCTTGGTCCTCTTTCTTTCAGATACTCACCACCCTACTTTTTGAGTAATCCTTAGAGATTTCACACTCTTCTGATATTTCCAAACTCTTTCTCTTGATGACAGTGAATTTTTAATAGCTTTGTATTTTTGGCTATCTGGCACTTCTCTGTGAGTGCTTTGTAAATTAATAAGTAAATACTACAATTAGCTTGTCTAATTTCACTGAAGGAAGATACGTGCACATTAAATAGCATGCTCTGCTTGAGAAAACATATCTAGGAAGTAAATAGCTTCAATCCCAATTATAGTGGCATTCAACTGGACTTCTACAGCTAATCTTATTATTGCCATCATGATAAATCCCACTTCCAAAGATATCCAGTTAGCTTTTAAATGAAAGAACATATGAAGTAGCTTAAGCCAAATATGTCTATTTTCTTGAAAGAAAATGAAAATAATTTTGCAAAGGTCAGTATTAGTAACTATTAAACATTTCAAGGGAACAGTGAAGATGTGTATATTTAATTCTAAGGCTAGAGTTCCTTTTCAGTCTTACATCACTACATTTATCTAAGAGTAAATATATGCACAGTGTTAAAAGACTAATATTTCAGGTTTTAATAGCAAAAAAAAATTTAAAAAATAATCCTACAATCTTGAAGGTTAGGATTTTCAGGTTTTGTTGCTTCTAACCATCTAGCTGCACTCTCTTACAGTAATGCTCAGTATTGAGGCCAGATAAGACAAGGAACCCTACTATAAACTACAGCAGAAAGGTATAAGCTATGCAGCAAAACCAATACATAAACATGTCCCAGCAAGGCATGTAGCTCTCCCTCTCTGCTGTAACTTAATTCAAAAGTAGACATGTTTAGGTTTTTTTACAGGTAGCAATCTGTAAGCTTAAAATTCGCATAAATCAAAATGGCAGTTAAAGGAGTCACAAAAGCACTGTTCAGTGCGAAAGACAGAAAAATTACCTACTCAACAGATAAGGCAATCTATGTAAAAGTTTAAAGAGAAAATATTCTGTGTTATGTGGGCTTCAATTGTAGAAAATCTAGAATTGAGGTTGGGTGTACATCTAAAGCCAGAATTCAGCTGTCTATATATTAAAAATCATGTGACAATTGCATTTTAATAGCAGAGGTTAATTCCTGAAAACTTTCTAGTCAATTAAGTATTTAAGAAATCAGTTAACTAATTGAAGTGAGGTCTTTATGAGACTGCAAAAAAATTGTTAAGAGGTTTATTTCTTTTCTAATTATCTTTGTACAGACTCTTCAAACTTCCAGTGCAATTAACCTTAATGAAATCTTTAATGATTTAAAGATAAATGAACATCATTTTGATTATCCTAGATAACATATATCCTTCACAAAAGGCTGAGCAGTGATATACTTCACACACCTTTCCACACACCAATGCTCTTCCAAAATGGATGACATCTCTTAGCATCTCATTTTGGGTCAAGCATAGCTTAACTATTGATTTCATTTGCTTGTAATACTAATTTTTATGGTAGCAAGGATGCAGTTTTTTCATTAACCACTATTTCCTGTCAAACATTAAACATTGGATTTTTTTTAGGAGTAAATAACAGGTATTTGCCATTATAGATGTATTAACTCTTTCACTCATGCAAGAAACCTAGTAAAACACCAGTAAAGATATACAATGGAACTACTGTTGTATTTCATATGATATTCAAAATCATGAAATGTAGCATCAGTAGGGATGATGGACCACTGCTCTGAGAAACAGGAAACCTCCTCAAGCAAGGCTGAGGTATCTATGATTGGGTACCAAAAGCCAGAGACTGCTGTGGGCCATGAAAAACTAGCTTCATTTTGGTGACCTTCGCAGGAAACAAGAAACTAGTGACTGACTAATGAAAGAGAAATAAACATAAACTCATCATTTAGCTAGGACATTCTCTGGACAATTCAACTAGTTTTTACAAGGTGGTAGGACAAATCAACACAGATATAAAACAGAAACTCTATAACTAAACTCCAGTTGAAATCAACTGAAAATTGAAAGTTTTGTATTTGAGCTACACGTAACTCACTTTCTAAACATAAAAAACTCCCCCAGCAATTACTTAAAAGCAATCAGAATAATTTAGAAATACAATTTTGTGAATAATTAGCTCCTTATATTTTGCATAATCTTCTTCAGAGATACAAGGTCATTTTTGTGCTGTCTTTTCCAAACAGAATGTGCTTCTTTCATCTGTACGCAATACGGATATGAGTATACTAGAAAGTAATTGCAATTATCAAAAGAACAAATGCATGATAAAATGAAAGTATCGGATCAAAGACTTCACATTTTTGTCAAATACATTTTAAAACATACTGTACAATTTAAGAGTATAAAACAGCTCATGTATATTCAGACAAAGACAGATGAACACACACACACAATACTACAGAGGTGCTCTTGAAAACATACTAGATCTGATACTTGAAAGTTTACATTAGTATTCTAAGATCTTCGTATCACTGAACAAACTTTCTCAGTCTAGTGACAATCACAGTAACGTCAGGATCACACCAAATCGCATACACACATTTATTGGTTTCTGCTTTTTGAAAGTTGACAGCATTTAAATTCACAAAGATTAAAAGGGAGCCCAGGTTTTCCTCTTAAGTTTAGCATTTACCATAAAAAATTTCAAATCAAGACATGAAAATAAAAAACGCTAAAATTTATGGGTGTTGGTTGTTTAAATATCATCTTAATGGGTTTATTTTTTGACACATCTATAACTGAAACAACATACCTCTTCAGCAAATCCTTTGCTAACTGGAGGCATGACATGTACGACAACTAAGTAAGCTTATCTGAGCTAAGCTTTGTCTAGCCATTAGTAAAAATTGCAACCAGTAAATAGCTTGCAAATGATTTATTAGACCTTTATACTTACTGCTAATCAAAACTATCATCCTAAGACAATGAGATCCTGAGATACTACATCATACTGTGATAATGAATTGACCCATCTTTACTTAAAAGGTACTTTTTTGAAGTTTGTAAGTATTTATAAGATAGTCTTTATTTATTTTAATATAAACCTAACAAGCCCTCTTTATCCTTTCAGCGACAAGAGCCTAAAAGACAGACATATTTACTGTAACAATAAATTTGGAAGAGGACTCTTCCACTGTCATCTTCTGAAATAAGAGGTAAAGTTAGGTGGTATGATAATCCTCCAGATACTAATAACATCTTCCCTTCCTCTTTGTTGGACTCATGTTGGCCCCAGTAAAGTTTGGCACACCTTGTGGACTACTCTATGGTGGGCCTGCATTATACTCCACATCATGAGGAGCAGATTCAATTACAACCATCACCACTGTTCCAACACCAGTCTTCTCTGTCTCCAGGATAGCACAGACACTGGACCTGCAGAGCAATATAACTTCACTTATTGTCAGACTTCTGAGATTTCTCCTGACTTAACTATGGAACCATGGCCAATCTATCCCACTGGCACAGGCCAACAAGAGAAAAACAAAGGGGTTCTTACATATTTAAAGTGTTCTATACATATTTAGTGTTGACACATTGCTGTAAAAAAAAAAAAAAAAAAAAAAACAAAAAAACAACCAAAAAAAAGGTTTCTATTTCTGCCTATTGATTTCCACAGTACTTTAAGCTCAGTGATATGAGTGAGATCAATGAGCTGCAATAAGGGGAAACAAGATCATATTTAAAAATATGGTTTACAAGACAAAAAGGGGTATTTCTTCATTCAGTTTTAGATGTAACCCACAAAAAATTATCCATAGCACATACAGCAGTTGCCTAATTCATCCATATATTAAGTTCAAAAAGGCAACCTTTTAAAATCTTTGTTATTGCTTCTGAATTACACAGTTTTAGAATCTATTGTAAATTACATGGGGAAAAGAGAAAAGAGGAATTTGCTTCTAACCACACTAAGCTTTCTTTTACTGGAAAGATCCACTGATGCCTAGGAATGTTATTTTTAAGTAACAGGTGACATGCTTGTTGTTGCAACTGCTCCCAGCACCTGGTGAAATTTGCAGCTGAGAAGGACTAACAATTTAAAAATAACTGGATCACAGCTTATTTTTAATTTCAAATAATATAATCGCCTGTATTTAGTATTACTCATATTTAGACAAGCTGCCTGTCTCTGTTCCCAATCACCTCTTTCCCTCTGTCATCTCAAACTCGACATTTTTCAATTCCAAATATGCAGATTTTTTTTTCCTTGGATGACTTGTCATTAAAACTGTCAAAAACTATAATTATTTATGTATACCTATTTATTATTAATCTAGCAAAATCTTCACAGGCGTCACACTGTTACTATTTGCTCATGTCATTCTGCTGCCAACCCTGGTCTTCACTGCTGTTGGTTTGATGCCTTTTTACGTATGTCAGACCTACCTCCCTTGTTGACTGTTTCCATAGCATGGCAGGCCAAGCCATGCTAGCTGTTTTTCTAAGTGTGCTTGTTTTTCAAACACTTTATAAGGTTCACAGCTATTAAAACATTTTAATGCAAGGCCACAATAATTATATTAAAAAAAATCTATAAAAAATGTTTTTATAGATAAGTAGCTTTGACAGATCAAAGATTTGATTTTTTCCCAATAATGGGGAAACTGTCCGTAACTCAAATTTCAAGGTCCCTACTTTCAAAGGGTTTCACATATGAACATTTCAGCTATGTATTAAGTCATGTAATTGCATGACTAAATGGGTCCACCTAAGGCTTAAATAAGACGAAAAAGGAAGGAAAAAAAAAAAAAAAGAAAGAAAAAACCCTCCTGCCTTTCTGTTGAATTAATTTTCCACTATCTGTACATTTTGGCAAGCCAGTTAATAAAAAAAGGCAGCTTTGTCTTGATGCCTTTCACTTTACCTTCCATTTCTTTTCCTCCAATTTAAAGCACTGCTGTACCTTTCTATTGTTCAATTTATTCACACACCTGATATATCTCCTACAACGAACCCTCTTTCCCCCCACCCCTCCACACTCCTGTTGTTAAAATCTGGTTCCAAATCACTGACCAGGATAATTTTTTTAAAAAATGTTGTTCAATTGAAGAACTTAACAGGTGAATTGTAAACATAAATCAAGTCAAATCTTCATTAAGAACCACCACAGATTGCACGATGGTTGTTCACAGTAACTCTTGCATCTCCTGTGACTTTTTCAAAACAAATTTGTCACAACATATAAATTGCACTAGTGCAGAGTTTCAAACATATCAGGAACAGCAGAAAGATTTGCAAATTAAATATACCTTGAATCAAAAGGATGGAACGCTCCACTAAAGAGCATTCCACACTGAAATAAAACCTCCATCCAAGAAAAAACAATCAAAAATAAGGATGTCCAGAAAAATAAAGCTACTAGAGAAAGATAAATCTTCCAATCTAGAAAGACCTGTCTCCCCACTACCTGTCACAGCTGAAACTCACCACTTAAAACCAGGAAGTGAGGATTCCTTCATTTCCTTTTCTTTCTTCCCACACAAATTTAAGTGGCAACTAAAATTTACTCTGTTCTTCTGCAAATTTCATTGTTTCAACCTTGACACTGCCACCAAATTACCTGCATTGCCTTTTATAGCTACTGTAAGAACTATCCCTTTTCTTTCTTCCACGACAACTGCAGTGACTATTTGGACCAGACAAACTTCTGTTTTATTCCCGTTTCTTCTCAAGTCACTCTGCTTCTCACAAAAAGCACCCCATTTGATACATGTTTTGTTTCATTTTATTTCTGCCACAGTACTTCCCCTTTGAAAGTGGAACAATTTTCTTGAACTGGATCCATATGCCACAGTGTCTTTTCCAGATTTTTTTAATAAACTCTAATAAGCCGTTATTCTGGGTGAAATTAGTTGATTAATAACAGCGAAGTTTCGAGACTCATGTGAGATCTTTTGCGCACAGACTGCGTTACCAAAGACTCAGAAGCCTTAGATGACAGCAAATAAAAAGTATGAACCTGCTACTCTGTTTCCTGTTTCTTTCCCAGATACTCATGTCTTGTTTATTCTGATAACTTCCTTCAGGCAGGAGAAGGTGTTGTGCTGGTAGATTTTAGGCTAGATACTTCTAGATCAATTAATGTTTCTTTTTCTTGGGTTTTCTTTTTTTTTTTCCTTCTTTTTTCAGTAGCACAAAAACACTGGGTGGGGAAGGAGTTAAAGCTTTATCCTCATGACAAGTCTGACAAATGCTGTTCAAAAGCCATACCCCAAGATCCATATGTCCAGTTGGAGAGTCTTCTGTACTACATTCGATCAGAGAAGGCTTATAAAAGCTTATATATTAAGATAAAATGTGACTTGACATAACCTTCAAGTTGCTGCCATGCCAAAGCAAAAAAAAAAAAAAAAAAAAAAAAGGCTGAAGTCAGTTTTGCAGACTTAGTTTTGGAATAGAAAAACTCATTGTGAAAGGTATCAAAAAAAGAACAAAACAGTAAGCAGATTTTCTAAGCCTAAGATCCTGGGGCATTTTCACATCAAACTGATTAAAGGGATCACTAAAATATCCATGTGGAAAGGCAATAGCCTTTTATAAGCCTATTAATAAAAGCTCATCCTTGGCAGGATGGCTGCCTCAGAAAATGGCAAAATACAGTCAACAAAACATAAGATGAATTCAAAACAATTACTCTGGACATACTACTCAGGCTTGAAGTACATTCAGTCAGTAGCTGAACTCACAACAGCCAAGCTACATGACCCTGTAAGAATAAGAACAGCACAGCTGATCTCATATTCTGAAGCTGCTGTTGGGTATGCAGATCTTTAAATTAGCATCCATTAATTGACACACTGCCTAGCGAACTACTACTTCATTAGATTTCCCAGTGAAGTAAATGTTTATTAGCTTTCTCTACTATTTTAATGTTATTGCACAAGGTATGCTGATTTGATAAACAGTCTTAAGAATTTCAGGCAGATTGGATTTCATTAAAGTCAACAACTTGTCTAAGATATTTCAAGAGTTCTAGACAGGCAGATAAATTCTATTCAAGTGGTTTTGAGGGGTTTTCTTGGTTTGGATTTTTCTTTTGATGGAATGCATAATGGGACTAAAAGTTGACCAAAACTTTGAGGGGAAGTGCCTAGACATTCTCCTTTATTGAGTTACCCCAAAAGATCAAAGTTTAGAGAAGCCAGGTTTGATTAGAACATAAACTAGTATGGTTCAGTTTTTACACAGAGAATATGCCACCAACTGGAGTATCAGTTTCAGCTGACCCAGTGACTTCCTGGGTTGTAACAAAGTCTACCCCAGGGCCTTCCTGTCCCAAGAAGCTCACACTTCCCATGCCACAAAGGTCTACCTATCTTTTACTCTCTGTTCATACTGGCAGTCTGCAGGTGCCTGCAAGCACACCGCAGACTCCAGATCCTTTCTGATGGTCTTCCCCCTTCTCCCCACCTTTCCTTCGGCCTACATGCCCTGCATTTAGGAGGAGCCTCTTCATCCCCATGTTTCATTGATCTTTGCAGTAAGGAAGCAACTCTTCCAGCCATTTTTACCTTATTTCTCCCTTCTTAAAACAATATAGCTTGCAAACTGAGAACAAATAAATGAAATGCATGCCCTGAGTTATAGGGCCAGTTCCGGCTGGAAACTCCGCCCAACCTGAAACATGAACAGGACTCCCCATGTCGTATTATCGGAAGACTTTCCTGTGTCGGGAAAAAACAGAATGAAGATGTGAATCTAGGTCTTTGGGGTGAGTTTCTAAAAACCTGAAATGTTAAATATACTGAAACAGGTCTCTCATTCCCTCATTCACTACCATTGGAAAGCTTCTAAAAGTCCTGGACTTATAAATCCATTTCATGAATACCTAGCCAACAAAGAAAAAATTGTTTATTGATAAAAGGAGGGTTCCTTTTCTCATCCAATCTTAGCCTAAGTAACGGCTAGAGACAAGGATATGTAGGCATGTCTGAGAGATTACACTAAGGACCTAGCAATGCACAAACCTGGAGTCATCAAAAAAAGCACTCTAGACCCAACAAAAAGGGACAAACTGCCTGCAGCTGGCCAGTACATCATCTCTGTGGTGCTCTGACATGCAGCAAATAGACACAGAGAAAGCCTAGACTCTCACAGTTCCTGTGAATGCGAAGTCCGAGGGGATAGCTCAAGCATATGTATTCCATTAGTTCTGATATGTATTGCCCTATGTATGTTTTTTGCTTAAGTCATTACATTTTGATGTGACTGATTGTTCAAATACCAACATCTTTGTCAAGACAGAAGAAGAACTACAGCATCAGCAGCTTAACCAGGCCATCAGAACTGCCACAGCAGTATTTGGTCCCGGGTCCCACCTACGCATGAGAGAACAAAATGACCCCATGCTTAGTCAGGTCAGACCTCAAAAATTAAGACACACAAAGGCATGACTTAGGCAAACCAGAGAGTCAGTGGTGAAGTGCATTTCATCATCCCTGTGGCAGTTACAGGACATTGTTCAGAATACAATTAGGGTAGCAATTTAAAATCAATCACTATCCAATCAGAATATTCAAATATAAGTTGCAAGTCATGAATTGCATGCAAGTCACGTACCGAGGAACACTCTAAGATAGCACAAAGAGATGTCATATACAGATCTGCATCTTTCAATATATTCTCCACACACAAAGGTATACTTTATACAAAGTATAATTTATTTTAGCACTATTTTTTTCCAATGGCAGATGTGATCACATCCACAATTCTCCAGTTCGTTATCTCCTACGGTATGATCACTGCTTTTGCATCTTCAGATGTCAGGATGTTATTTTTTGTATTACAGAAAAGCAGTGTAGGTAATTTTGAATTTGGGGCTTATAATGGTTACCTGCATTTCCCCCAAATTTATTTATAATATGTTCCCCTCCCCTGCCCCTAAAAAAAAAGTACCTGTCAAGAACTGAGAATTTATAATTTCAAGAAATAGAGCAATCTTTAAAACTATCTTGAGACTGCCAAAATATGTATGTGTATGCATATATATAAATATATATTTTAAAAAATATAAAACAAGAATGACAAGCTTCCATTCTGAAAAGTCTATGTAGATTCCAAAGACGCAGAGAGAAAAATAGTATTTTTTTTTAAATAGAAAAGACAGTAAATTTCTCAACACGGGAGAGATGTCTCTAAATCAGGGAGGAATCATGCCAGTTGAACAGCATGAAGTACTGTTAGTGTGAAAGTCATACTTGTTCTGTGCTAAATTCACTGAAAATTCCCACAAATACAAAAATCAGAATTCAAAATTCCCTGACACAATACATATAACAACACAAGATGTAAAGAATCAACTGAATTAACAAGCGTCCAGACTTTCAGGAAAATTAGCATTGGTGCCAACTTTCAGTAATCCCTAACAACTCAACCATTAAGTACAGCAGTAATTTAATCACTGGCTTTCCCATTCTCATTTCCTTCCACTACTTTTAAAGAGAAGTCTTAGAAGTAGATGCCATAGGGCAAGGGCCACCTTTAGACTGAAGCTGAATCACTGAACACCAACAAATTCATTGAAGTGGACCAACAGGAATTCCTTGCCTTTTAATGGTCAACCCATTTTAGGTTAAGTATAAAAACATGAATTTAAAAAGTAATTTTTATTCCCAGTTTTGAAAATTTTGCTGCTTAATATTTCTCTAAGATACTGTATGACTCCTAAAGCTAATAATCAAACATTCTGTTTCCTTCTATGAATAATAAAATTTGTGCAGAAAGAAGTCAGTATTTTACACAGAAATAACTGCTGAAATTAAGGCATATACATATTCTCGTTTTTTTCCAACAGTATTAGAGAAAAACAAAAGAAATTGAATAAAGATATTCAGAAGGGTACTTTCCCATATATTTGGTGAATTTGACATTGCTTTTGTCTCCCTAAATATATTTTCCTATTTTTCTTTAAATTGGACTTATAGTAGAACAGGTTTCTCCTACTCCTTCAGATGGTTTTGTGCGTTAACAGTTATATGTCCAAACATTTAAACTAAGATGTTCTTCCCTACTATTTAGAGAAAGATAGGAATTGTAGAAATACCATGTCCTTAAGAAGTTTCCTCTAAAGATTAAAGTTTGAAAGTAATTTTCTTCATCCAAAGAGGGGACCAGAGCTTATAATATCTTCAAAATATTCCAGATATAGCTCTCTAGTCTTGTCTACAGCTCCACAGATCAATAAACTTACTTTCATTTACTGTGTTAAAGACAGTGTGTAGGAATTGCAACATACCTCAGCTAATGTTGCACACACCTCCTATGCAACTGTGCTTTTTATACAAAGTACTTACCATGGTTAAGAGTTAAACTCTATGAATAACATTATCACAAACTTTGTATGCAGCCATTTAATATATTTCCAGTTTGGTAACTACAACACGTGAGAACAAGCATCAGTGAACACATTTGTTTCCTTTTAAATTAGAACTTTAACTACATTAACATACTGATTTGACAAAGATAATTCAAAGGATTATTATGCCTAAAACTAAATTCTTACTCCTTTAGAGACCTGAGACTTTAATAAAAAACTAAAGACCACAAAAACACCACACAAAAAACCAGCATTCTATGATGAATCATTTCACAGAATCATCGAAGTTGGAAAACACCTTGAAGATCACCTAGTCCAACCATTAAACTAACACTGACTGTTCGCAACTCACCATATCCCTCAGCACTATGTCGACCCGACTCTTAAACACCTCCAGGGATGGGGACTCCACCACCTCCCCGGGCAGCCCATTCCAATGCCTAACAACCTGTTCTGTAAGGAAATGCTTCCTAATATCCAGTCTAAACCTTCCCTGGCGCAACTTGAGGCCATTCACTCTTGTCTTATCACTTATTACTTGGTTAAAGAGACTCATCCCCAGCTCTCTGCAACCTCCTTTCAGGTAGCTGTAGAGGGCAATGAGGTCTCCCCTCAGCCTCCTCTTCTCCAGACTAAACAACCCCAGTTCCCTCAGCCGCTCCTCGTACGACATGTGCTCCAGACCCTGCACCAGCTTCGTTGCCCTTCTCTGGACACGCTCGAGTAATTCAATGTCCTTTTTGTAGTGAGGGGCCCAAAACTGAACACAGTCATCGAGGTGCGGCCTCACCAGTGCCGAGTACAGGGGTAAGATCCCTTCCCTGTCCCTGCTGGCCACGCTATTTCTGATGCAAGCCAGGATGCCATTGGCCTTCTTGGCCACCTGGGCACACTGCTGGCTCCTGTTCAGCCAGCTGTCAATCAACACCCCCAGCTCCCTCTCTGACTGGCAGCTCTCCAGCCACTCCTCCCCAAGCCTGTAGCGCTGCTGGGGGTTGTTGTGGCCCAAGTGCAGCACCCGGCATTTGGCCTTATTGAAACTCCTACAGTTGGCCTCAGCCCATCGCTCCAGCCTGTCCAGGTCTCTCTGCAGAGCCTCCCTACCCTCGAGCAGATCAACACTCCCACCCAACTTGGTGGCATCTGCAAACTTACTGAGGGTGCACTCGATCCCCTCGTCTAGGTCATCAATAAAGATGTTAAACAGGAGTGGCCCCAAAACCGAGCCCTGGGGGACACCACTCGTGACCAGCTGCCAACTGGATTTAACTCTGTTCACCACAACTCTTTGGGCCCGGCCATCCAGCCAGTTTTTTACCCAGCAAAGCGTCTGCCCATCCAAGCCTCAACCAGCCAGTTTTGCCAGGAGAATACTGTGGGAAATGGTGTCAAAGGCCTTACTAAAGTCATGGTAGACAACATCCACAGCCTTTCCCTCATCCAATAAGCAGGTCGCCCTGTCATAGAAGGAGATCAGGTTTGTCAAGCAGGACCTGCCTTTCATAAACCCATGCTGACTGGGCCTGATCATCTGGTTGTCCCGCATGTGTTGTGTGATGGTACTCAGGATGAGCTGCTCCATCAGCTTCTTGGGCACCAAAGTCAAGCTGACAGGTCTCTAGTTTTCCAGATCATCTTTCTGACTCTTCTTATAGATGGGCGTCACATTGGCCGATTTCTAATCTGTCGGGACCTCCCCGGTCAGCCAGGACTGGTGGTAAATGATGGAAAGCGGCTTGGCGAGCACCCCAGCCAGCTCCTTCAGCACCCTCGGGTGTATCCCATCTGGTCCCATAGACTTGTCAGATTCCATCTACTATGTATGTTTTACACAGAAGGAAAAAAAACATACTACTGACATACTGTAAACTTTAGATTCTTACAGGGAACCTTTAAGCCACCAGTATACGCCAGTGTTACTGAGAACATGAAAGTAAAAAGTTAAACTAAGCAATTTTAACATGCAAATTAACATCTGAAAGTTACTAAATTAAATCTGACAGTAGATTTCGCTTCAAATCATGACATGCTACAAACTACTTCCTTAAGACAATTAAGGAAAAAAGATGAACTAGTGTTTTATAACTTTTCTGTTGTTTTCCTACTAAATCACACAAAAACTGCTATCTTAAAACAAGGACGATATTTTTAATAATCCTGTAATGAGTCTGAGAAACGATCATAAAAAAGAATAATTTGCCTTTGTATTTGGATTACATTTGCTTAAAATTCATATTTGTAAAAGACCTCCTGAAATACTTTGAAATAGTGGGTTCTACTTGTATTGGCTTTTGGGGAGGGAAATCTGTGGTTTTGGTTGTTGGTTGTTTTTTTTTTAAAAAAAGCTTAAGATCACTTAATTTCAACTTCTTGCTACTTCTTTCCTATTCGTGCTGCTGGAAAAGAATCCCACTTCCTTTTATAATAAACTACTGGTTTGGTTGATAGGGGATTTTGTTGTTTTTTTTTTTTTTTTAATTTACTACTAAAATAATTTAGATTCCTGTACAGGAATGACAAGTGCAATTTACCTAAATCTTATCTGAAGAGACTGAAGTGATTTATTTAATCACCATACAAAGCAGCAATTAAGTAACACAGAAGCCACTTCATAAATAAATATAAATTATACCCAACATATAAAAAAGTAGGTTTTGCAGTTTTGAATTCAAATAGTCCTTTTAAAACTTTTTACCTAAGAATTTTGAAGAGAAAATTTCAAAACAGAACACCAAAATCCTGTAAAATAATTCAAGTCCTTAAAAGGATTAAGCAGAATCTTCTCACCTTTTCCCAACTAAAACATGTATTCTTCTGTCTGATAAGCTAATGAGAAATCTGTGTCAAAGATCTGAAGTTGAAAACTTCTAGTAAATTATACACTTGTACCAAGATTCATCAGTTCCAGTATTATTTATGCTAATATAATTTATAAATTATGGCAATTGACTTAGTAGTCAAGACTCTTCCATTAAATTAAAATCTACAGCATTATTTCTGAAGTATGTTTCACATGAACATTTCCCTGCTTAATTTCTTTGTCCAGTTTATTTTAAAAACATTGCTGCTGATTTGGAAGCATTTGACTCATGATGTGTGATACATTTGATGGCTGGACTCGAAATGTTAGAGAAGCAAAATTAATTACTAAGTTGGGCACAACCATATTATGCCGTTGGGTACTCAAGTTCAACCATTGCTTTACTGTTATAAAATCATATAGCACGTAAAGGAAAAGTTAATTTCTCCCACATACAAATTTCTTCTGTATCTGTTGATAACAGAAAAGAGTTTGTTCATTGTCACTAAAATGGGACACATTATAAGTGATACTGAACTGTATCTATTGATTAATCTTTTAACAAATAACTCATTTTGTATTTCTAGTTTTACTCCAGTTACTAAAGATGTATCAAGTTTTGCACTTGGATTCTTTTTGTTCCACCAGTACTGGTTTCAAAGAGATCCACAAGATCTTGTATGTAAAGGGAAATTCCTCCCTAATTTTTTTTTGTGGGATTTTGTAAATTCTTACTCTTTCTATAGAATATTAGTTATACCTTATGTTTCTTCAAATTTCCAAAGCATTCTTTTAGTATATTCTTTGCTATATGTACCTGATATCATAAAAGATTAACACAAAACTCCAAGGAACCGAACACGAAGTGCACAGATAGACACCAGTTGTAAAGATGACAGTCTAGCAGCACTGAATTACAACGGACACTTCTGGACTCATCATAGTAGTTCAATTAATATAATGTTAACAATAGTAATAAAGCAAACCCATACAGGTTTCATCCAATATTTGCCTTAAAAGACAATTTTTCTTTTTCTTTTTAAAAGTTAAAAGCTAACCAACTTCTGAGATGGGGAAAAAAATTTAGTATTTTTTAACAAGAGTTATAAAAGCTATTTTAAAATCAGTATTATAGCTCCTACCTGTAATGTTGACAATAATAATGATAAATGAATGACAAAAGTTCTACAGCATTTAGTTTTGAAAAATATGCTATTTTGCCACCTTTCAAGAAAAAAAAGGAAAAAAAAAAAAAAAAAAAGATTTCAATATAAATATAGTCCTACATTATAGAAAACTTTTCTATTTAATGATGCTAACTACAGGCCATGTTTTAGGAAAAGTCTGGACTTGAATGAAGATTATTATTTGGCACCTGGAATAAAAATAACAGTGAAGCAATCAGTAAAAGTAAATGAGAATAATTGAAGCTCCTCTATAGTAACAGCTCTGCAAATATTGGAAACATAGTTCTGGTAGATGTAGACACTCTCTGAGACAATATTTTGTTAGAAAAAGAATGACAGTGCATTTCTGTAAAAAAGAAGACTACAGAAGGGGGTCTTGTGAATGCCAAAATACAGTTTAAGTTAGAAATTACTGAAAGAAATGTTATTCTTCCTCTTCCCCACGCTCCCAAATGTCTCAAACTCAGTTATTTATCTCTTCCTCATTAATCCCTTCACCGTTCCCCAGTGTCCTCCTACACAAATATTTATCCCTCAAAGTGCCTTCCCCACCTACTTCCCCTAAAGCCTCACACTCTTCTAAGTCCCGCTCCATACATCCCTCCACCTTCCCAAGCAACCCTTTCACTCATATTACTACAGAATTCTCTAAAACTCCAATCCCACTCTCTAAAGAAAAAAGGAGAAGCACCCAGAACATGCAAATTAAAGGCTGCTTCACTTCTTCAGTTTGTCCAGCAGTGAAGTGAAAAACATATTCTGAGATGGCAACCAAAGCTGACCTGGGACCCAGCACAATGACAGCTGACCTTCAGAGAAGAAAACAGAAATACCCCTGAGACAAGAGATCAACTGCCTAGGTAAGAAAAGCAGAGCTTGGTAGTTCAGAAGTTTCTACTACCAAAAGACATACTCTTTCCAAGGGAGATGAGTTATGAGGAACTGTTTCCAGAAGCGCCCTGGAAAGTTTTGTATCATGAACAGTGACGGCAAAGACTCTGAGAAAACAAAAAAAACCCAACAAAGCACTTTTCCAGAATCCCTTTTTCATGCCTTTCTTTAAATCTATTTTTTATAATGTATTATACAAGTAGTTTTACCAAACCAGTTCATTCAGGTCTACTTGATTAACAGTCAAATTGATAGTGAGCAATGCAGAATAAGGTATTAGCTGGAGTTTGCTTTCTGGTTTTTTGTGAGTTTCATTTTTTGTTTTGTGGTGCTTTGCTTTTTTAGAAAGTTGGTATTATCTGAATTCTCTTAATTACCCTTGGCAAACTAGGGGATACAATCTTTAATTATTAGCTTGTTTACTGCCAAATTAAATACCCTCTATTCCACTGGCATTTGTATATACCCATTAATCTTAGACATGAAAACAAGGTAATTATAATTTTAAAATATATTAATTGAAAACTTAATATTAGTGTCTAGCATATTTTATTTTCTTCAACTATATGCATATATGTGTATATATATAATGAAATCTACCTGAGTTTACAGCTTTTTTGTGAACAATGGGGAATGTTCATAGGATAAGAGACATTTTAGAGCAGCGCTTCTTTTGGAATCACATTGCAACACGGTATTTGACGGAATACTATAATTATGAAGAAAATCCTACATACTAAACTAATGTTTTACAGTTTTCCATGTGAGTGACATGGCTATTTATATGCAATGTTCGTTTTAATGAGTGATTCTGTCATGGAAAATAAAAATGTGTTCATGGTTCAATAAATGAGTCTGTTGATTAACCAGACATGACAGATTTTAACCTCTAATGTTTTAATCCTCTGCCACTATCAGTGATGCAATTTCTACCTCAAGCTAAATATTTAAATTTGAAAGAATAATTTTCTTTTATATCATCTGGGAAAAAAGCTTTATAGATCACCTTTTACAAACTGTATCACATTAAAAATTTATATACAAATCTGAAACTATGTATTCTAGCTACTAGTTTATATAATTCAACTAAATTTATATTATGTTTTTATACATGAATGCATTATACATTCTAATTATCAGCTCAAAATAAAAAATTACCTATCTTCAGGAATATGTAAACATTTAAAATACCTACACAGTCTTAGCAGTGATATGTGAGAATTTGCATGCATACCAAAAATGCATGCACATAAAAATTCCTTCATGCTGATAGATCTTTTAATTTTTTTCCCCTACTTTCCAATTTTCAACTTAAACATCAGGAAAGAAAACCAAGAATTTTGTCGATAGTCTACCACACCACATCTGCCATTGGCAGTAAGTATGCAAGCAATAGGATTTTTATTATAGTGGAAATACAAAATAAACCTAATCATTATAAATGCACATTTATTTGTCCTAGTAGAATATAGACACTATCACAAAGACTGACGATGAAACCTTAAGCCCACTGAAGCTGGAGAGAGCATTCACCATTTTGAAGACCCTGAAAACCAGCTAAATATTCAAATCCTTTAATTTAGTTCCTCCTCCATTCTAAAAAGAACTTAGCTTAAGGTTTATTTTACTCTTATGAATTCTACTAAATTGCACAAGTTTCCCTGTATGATAAGGCAAGCTCAATTTTAAGAATTAACAGTAAAAAAGGTCTGGTATTTTAACTTATTTTCAGAGAGAAAATAGAGTTTGGCTCTTAAAGCTGCAAGAATTCATAAAATCATACTTCTATTTCTATTTTCTTACCGTTATTATAGTAACCAAAGCTAACACCACAGATGCTACAACATTAAAAAAAGCACCCCACCTACTTCTTTCTAATACTATACTTCTAGCTAAAGAGCCTTAAAACATTCCTATATTTTATTAAGCTCTCTCTTATCACTTAATATGGCAAAAGTTTTTTCAGATTTTCATATACATATTTCAGGCTTCATAAACATGCTCAGATTAACAAAAAACAATATAAATAACATGTACATTTTTAAAGAAAAAAGGAAAATTATTTTTAAATATTCAGGAAAAGGCTTCTTAGGATCTCTAGGAGCTATCTAAAAATATATATATAATTAAAAAATGAGTGATTATAGGTAATATGTATGTAGCATGTACACAACATGTTACAGGCATCCTACATGCATGCTACACATTACATACGTGCTACATATGTGCAACATATCACATACTTCTTACATGTGTTAAACATGCATAACATGCAACATTTGATGTAACATGCACAATATATTACATCCATGTTACATGCATATAGACCACACACGCCTGTAACATACATGTAACATGTATGTACCACATCTGCAGCATATTACATGCATGCTGCACACATTACATGTTATGCACACACTTCATGTGTTACGTGTGTGTGCAACATATGTTATATGTGTTGCATGTGTGCTATATAAGTTACATGCCTGTTAAATGTGTAGAATGTAACACACATGTAATTGTTTCTTAATTTGTGTAATAGCTTTGAGGTTGTGTCTGGGCAACTGTAGTATCCTGCATTGACGTAGTTCACAGTAATTTGATTGGTGAATACCTTTTAGTTTTAAGCTACTTTCCTGAGACTTTATTTTTATTATAGCCAAGTTACTGTTTTGTGAACAACATTTCCTTGTTCCTCTTTCCCCTGTTCTTCAGAGTTGTATACGACCATGTTATACCCTTCCCAGTTGTCTCTCTTCCATGTCATTAGGCACTAGAGTAGATTGCATCTCGCCTCAAATCAAAACTTTTCCAAAATTATCATCTTCGTGATCCTGCTGTGTAACTCCCTTATTTTTAATTTACGACTTTTCAAGACAGCGTGGCTCATGAATGTCAAACTACGTACTGATCTGTTCTCTATTGTTCTTGACTCCATTTCCTTTCTGAAATGTAACAATTAAAGCTAAACCATAGGTTGACTTTTTCAGATGACTCCCCATAATATCTCCATAGGAGGGTTGTTTGGGCTTTTTTCCCCCCCAAGTACTAATAGTGGCTACTTTAGAGACTCGTTACTGAAGCGGTGGATTATCAAGCTTCCTTTCGACATCAATATTACTTTTTAAACTTGAATGTCAGGAACCCTTTAAGTAGAGACCACATTCAATTAACTAGACAGCAAAGATCATAGGTACAACTGTCAGCCTCTCACAGTCTACAAATCATTCCTATCTGAACCTATTTGGTAGTTATTCTAAGTTACCGTAAAGTAAATCGACTCCTAGAAAGTACGTGTCCACATCACAGGGTGGGGTGAGTTCACCCTGGCTGGAAGCCAGGTGCCCACCAAGCTGCTTGATTACTCCTCCTCCTCAGCTGGACATGGGAAAGAAAATATGATGAAAGGTTTGTCAGTCAAGCTAAGGACAGGGAGAGATCACTTGGCAGTTACCATCACAGGCAAAACAGACTCAACTTTGGGAAATGAGTTTAATTTACTGCCAGTCAAAATCAGAGCAGGGTAATGAGAACATGAAACCAATCTGAAAACACCTTCCCCCCACCTTCCCAGGCTCAACTTTACTCCTGATTTTCTCTACCTCCTCCTCCCCAGCAGCACAAGGGGATGGGGAATGGGGGTTGCAGTCAGTTCATCACATATTTCCGCCACTCCCTCCTCCTCACACTGTTCCCCTGCTCCAGCATGGGGTGTCTCCCACAGGAGACAGTCCTCCACAAACTTCTCCAATGTGAGTCCTTCCCACAGGCTGCAGCTCTTCAAGGACCGCTCCAGTATGGGTCCCTCCCATGAGGTGCAGCCTTTCAGGAACAGACTGCTCCAGCCTCCACGGGGTCACAACTCCTGCCAGCAAACCCGCTCCAGCGTGGGCTCCTATCTCCACAGGTCCTGCCAGGAGCCTGCTCCAGCGTGGGCTTCCCATGGGGTCACAGCCTCCTTCAGGCACCCACTTGCTCCAGCATGGGGTCCTCCACAGGCTGCAGGTGGAGATCTGCTCCACCGTTACCCTCCATGGGTGCAGGGCACAGCTGCCTCACCATCGGCTGCACCATGGGCTGCAGGGGAATCTCTGTTCCAGCGCCTGGAGCACCTACTCCCCCTCCTTCTTCACTGACCTTGGGGTCTGCAGAGTTGTTTCTCTCACATATTCTCACTCCTCTCTCCCCCTGCAATTGCACAGGTTCCCCCCCACCCCCCCTTAAATACCAGAGGCACTACCACCACTGCTGATGGGCTTGGCCTTGGCCAGCGGTGGGTCCATCTTGGAGCTGGTTGGCATTGGCTCTGTCGGACATGGGGGAAGCTTCTAGCAGCTCCCAGTTTCTCACAGAAGCCAATCCTGTAGCCCCCCCCCCCAACTTTGCCATGCAAACCCAATACACCGTGGGGGGGGGGGGGCAGGAAGAAAGAAGTATCATCCCTTGCTACTAGCAGCCTTTATTTGTCCTTTCTATAGCAAGGCCTGGGGCCTTGCTGTAGGGCCTTGATGTTGGGACCATTTCTGCTCAACATCTTTATTGATGATCTTGATAAGGACATAGAGTGTATCATCAGTAAATTCGCAGATGACACCAAGTTAAGCAGCAATGTCGATCTGCACGAAGATAGGGAGGCACTACAGAGGGACTTGGATAGATTGGATCGGTGGGCCAATATCAACAAGGCCAAGTGCCAGGTCCTGCACTCGGACCACAACAACCCCATGCATCGCTACAGGCTTGGGGAGGTGTGGCTGGAGAGCTGTGTGGAAGAGAAGGATCTGGGGGTTCTAACTGACAAGCAGCTGAACATGAGCCAGCAGTGTGCCCAGGTGGCCAAGAAAGCCAACAGCATCCTGGCTTGTATTAGAAATAGTGTGACCAGCAGAAGTAGGGAGGTGATAGTCCCCCTGTACTCTGCACTGGTGAGGCCACACCTGGAGTATTGTGTCCAGTTTTGGGCACCTCAATACGAGAGAGATATCGAGGTGCTGGAGCGAGTGCAGAGGAGGGCAACGAAGCTGGTGAAGGGCCTGGAGAACAAATCTTATGAGGAGTGATTGAAGGAGCTGAGACTGTTCAGTTTGAGGAAGAGAAGGCTGAGGGGAGACCTCATCACTCTCTACACCTACCTGAAAGGACACTGTAGAGAGGTTGGTGCTGGTCTCTTCTCCCAGGTGATTAGTGACAGAACAAGGGGGAACAGTTTTAAACTCCAACAGGGGAGGTTTAGACTGAACATTAGGAAAAAAATTTTCACAGAAAGAGTGGTCAGACAGTGGAATAGGCTGCCCAGGGAGGTGGTGGAGTCACCATCCCTGGGTGTGTTTAAGGGTTGTTTAGATGACATGTTGGGGGATATGGTGTAGGGGAAAACTTTGTAGTAGGGCTGATGGTTGGACTTGATGATCCCAAGGGTCTTTTCCAACCTGAATGATTCTGTGATTCTAAAGCAGCATGACAATTGAACCACTTTCTCAAACGTGCAGGCTGTACTTGAATTTCCTTTATTTATATGTAGCATCTTTGCATTTATTAAAGTTCTGTTTATGTGCAATTGCACTGTATATGGTCAGCTAGAGAATTAGCAACTGTGTACTCCAATTTTAGGCTTAAGGGCTCCATGGCTCAGAAAAAAAAAATCTATTGATCACACGTGCATTGTTTCTGCATAGCAATAAATTACTTTAAGATTCCCCTAGTCTGACAAATTTGTAGCTTTCAGTGTAGTTTAACTTTGTTAGACTAAAAATAATACCAAACAATGTTTTCATTTTCTAAGTTCACAGTGTCATGTCCATTTTTTTCATATTCCAGCCTTAAGGCTTTACTGTATACCCAGGGTCTCAACACTAGCAGTATTTACTTTACTTTAGAATGAAACAGTTTTCCCCACAGGCTTCAAACCTGTGGCATTCAGAGAGAAACTCTCTGGTTAAAAAGATCAGAGCAGATCTGCCTGTAATTGACCACTTCCCTTGAAGATTACAACTCAAACACACTTTGAAAAGAGATGCCCCTGGATTTGACACAGTAGGAGAGACAGAAAATCTCTTTCCAGGACCACAGATCAAGTCCCATTCAGGGATCCCTGGCACATGCAGGTTACCTCCTGCTCACATTGCCCAAATTCCACCCTGCTGGGTAACAGAGTCAAACACACATCTTTATCTTTTATTTAACTATCAGGGGGACAGTTAATGGAGGAATGGACATAAGGAATCTTAACTTTTCTGTGTAGCCCTATTGTGCACAAAACCAGGCCTGAAACCTAGGCTTAAATTGCTTTGTATTTATGAGTTCCCTTCACAACCAAGGGTTCCTCTGGTAAATCTGAAGAAAGAAAATTAGAAGCACTTTTGAATGTCTTTTACAAAACCAATTCCTAGGAAATTACAAATCTCAAAACCAGGAAAATTTAATCTGAAACACATAAAAAAACATTAATTACAAAGCAGCAAGGAAAAGTCATTCAAAATCAATTCAAGGAAGATTAAATAAAAAACCCATGGAAAGTCAATGTTCACATTAGCGTTGTAATGATACTGTTCTAGAATGATTTAATTTAATTAAAGAAAACCTAGTACCCAAAATAAGGTTTTATTTATATGCTTTTAAGTGAGCAAAGTGTTACACTGATGTACAAGAGACTTTGACACAGAACAGCCAAAGAACCACATTTGACTTAAAATAAATAATAACCCATGTAACACAAAAGCTAAAGATTGAGTAAATATTATGGTTCCATTTCTGCAGTGACATCTACACAAGCAGATACCTGACACAATCTTCCTGATATCAGCTCTGCTCCCCAATGGCTCAGGGCTCTGACAGAACAATGGAGACCAAAGTTGGCATTATCAATCCCTATTGTTCCTGTTACCTGAACATAGAAGAAGATTCATCTAACAAGTTTTTAACTACATAGAGCCGTAACTATTTCAATACCAACACATTTAATTCACAATAGTAAGAGATTAATCTGCCTCCTACGTGTTTGAAGTTCAGACTTTCTAAATGGAGCTTCAAAGTTATCTGAAATAACCACCCAGCACAATTTCAGTATTGTGACTGCTGTTCTGAAAATATGGGATGTATCATAAAATTATTTTATTAGCTAATTTCTCTTTTATTCTGGACTATACACAGATTCAGTATTACACATTTTCTTTCAAGACAGGTGAGTTTCCATAAAGGAACTGTAATGAAGGTTTCTTCTTATCTTCCAAAAAGAATTTTTTCTTTCTCACTTACACTTGGAAATATGGGATTATGGAAAAGCCATTAACTCAAAATAGGGACAACACTAATACATCACAGCTCCATCCAGAATTCTAATACCTCCTTCACACCCAAGTTTAAAAAAAACAGACTAACCCACCACAAAAACCACCAAAACAAACCACCGTTTCTTGAAAATTCAGGAAAAACAAGCATTACACTTTATATATTCTTATAAAAAGGACAGTACAGCAAACTATAACTTATGAAAACTACAACACCAAAAATTGTTATTAAAGAGGCTGACTTTAAAAAAAAAATCACTATGTACAACAGTATATTGTTATGTTCCCATTATATTTGATGTACTGCATGCAGCAACAAGTGTAAGTGCACTTAACTACTGTTACTGTCTGATGTGGATTTGGCTGTGTTCCTGTTGTACGTTTGAAAAGGTTTTTAAAAGATACTGAAAGGAAATAAAGTCAAATAAGATGTACTGTATTCTATGAACAAAACAGCTATGCAGTTTCTCAAGCAAAGCCTATTTGTGTCAGGAATCCTTTTATATTCAGAAAAATACTATTACTAAATTCAAACCACATATCTGCAAATGGTTCAATTCAGTCGTTGTCTTGAACACCACACAGACAGAACAGTACAGATGCAGTTTAACTTAAGCAATCAATAAATAGCCTACTGCTAATCCATCCCAGCAAGAAATCTTTCTATGCTTTTCTGCAACTCCTCTGTTCCACTGTGATGGAGGGACTAACAACAGGTCAACACTAACCCACACAAAATTAGCACTAATTTTCTAGTCCTCTACAATCTGACAGGCAAGGAAATGCAAAAGGGGGCTGCTGTCCTTATAATATCCATAAAAGGTGTGGCTTCAGTAAAAACAAACTAGCCAAAGAGGATACGAATGTGAAGTGTCATCATACTGTAAGGAGACTCCAGTTCAGGTTTATGATGAGCAGTACTCCCCACTGGTTGGTTTACCACACTGGTACTGCACTTCTAACTAAAGCTCACAGGGTTACAAGGTTTTTCAAGGATCTTCACACATCAAAGCCTCACAAGGAGAGGAGGAAGGGGGAAGTAATTTCACCTCCCAACACACGAACCTCACAATGCCTACTGCAAAATCCAAAAGATCTGCTGTCACCCAGTCTTACTATGCAGGACAGTTCCGAGAGGGGTTTAGAAGGTTTCCTACTGAATGAACAGTAGGTTTGGTTTTATTAAAGGCCTCTGTCTCAAATGTTAGTATTTTTCCTTAAAACCCTGAGATGGCTTAATATTCAAAGTGAAGGAACATGTAGCCTTATTCTGAAAATCTTCCTGCATGTCGTTATAGTCACATGAATTGGGGACCTTTCTCAACATTTTACTCTGAATTCACAGTTACATATGTGATGCTGTACTGCATCAATTCAACGGCTTACCTAACCCAGTTCTGTCAGCAGAGTGTGACACTTTAGTGAAAGCACACCAGCTTTCTCCCTTTCTAGAGTTTGTTTCTCTTATATTCAACTGCTCAATTAAGGATGCTAGAAAATTTACTAGAAGGTATATCCCTGCCTAGTCCTTTTGGTATCCGTTTGTACACACTGCCCATCTAATCCTTTTTTGGACACACTGGTACCTTCTCCCACAAACATCCTGGGACAGCAACTTCCAGAAGATCACTACCCAGTGTAAAAAGAAGTTGTTTTTTTTTTTTTCATCCATTTTATACAGTTCTCATTTCATCAGATGACCCTAGTACTAGCACTTTTTGCCAATCAGTTCTGCACTTGCCTGATCACTTACATGAATTTGTAAACTTCAGTTATATCCTTCACTCTCTTCTCCTCAGACTGAAATGCTGAGGCTCCTGTGATCTCTTTTCATTGGCGGCTGCTCCACACTCTTGCTAATATTACTGGCTTTTCTCTCCATCTTCTCTAACTTTACCAAACCTTTCTTGAAATTAAGAGGACAGAACTGCACACTGTGCTCAAGAGGATGTTGCAGCAATTTTTTAATGTAACCACAAAACAATGCCCTGCATATTCTTTAAAAAGAAAAAAAAAAAAAACCCAAAACAAAAAAAACCAACCACCCCACATTTCAAAAAGGTAATCTAACTTGACTAATATTGTCACTGATTGTCATTGATAATTGGAGACAAAAGAATCAGAGTTCATAAGCCATATGATGTAAGAGAAGGTTACTCTAGCTAGACAGCCTTCTTGCTTCCAAGTCCTTAGTAGGCTCTATGGTTTGGGAAAAAGTAGAATACTGCTTTTATTAAAAAAAACAGTAAGATTAATTTTTTCATGAAAAAAATCTAAAATAGAAATTTAACATCACTTTTCTAGAGTATGTAAACTTGAGAAAATCCTGTCACTCAGTTATTTCAGTTCTACTGATAAGGCTAAAACCAAGAGGTCACATACACACGTTGTTAAAGTTACAGAACATCTCCTGCACAATTAAATCCTAAAATTTAGCCTTTTTAGACTTTGTCACTTTCTGACACATGATGAAGATGCAGTTTTGTAATCACTGACATCTGTTTTCCATTTACTACAAGATTTGAAACGATAAATCTCATGCTTTATGAAGTATCCAGTGTTTGAAATGGTATTATATACAACAACTTTATAAATTAAGACTTATGGTAAAGTTCTATAGCAAATGGCTTTCTATGTTTATTATATGCCCTAAAAAGATAATTAAGTAGATTGTATTGGGATAAAAATCAACATTACCAATCCACAACATGTAATAAAGTAGATAATCATTATACTGGTTGTATGCCAATACAATCCCTATTTATCAAACAAGCATATACAGTAATGCATCAGTTGGTTGGGCTTGGTTTTTATTCTTACTTCGTGGGGTTATTTTCCAGCCACAGTTCTGTACACAGAAGGTGTTAAGGCTCATAGAACTTCACAGCTGCACTGAGGATTACTCAACTAAGACAATGAAACAACAAGCAAAAAGTCCTGATTAACCACCAACAAAAACATCTAAAAACTATTTCATCAAGGCTTTCTCTTACCTTGTAAAAGAAAAACATGATATCATTAGGGTTTTTATTAACATGAAAAATAAAACCTGAAAGTATAAGAAGAAATGAATCGTCTTTAATCATGGTACTTGATATATCTATACGAAAAGTTTCTGTACAAATGTTTATCTGGAATATTAGGTGGGTGGTAGATAGTTTGTGCAAGTGAATATTGTAATCCCATTTAAATAATTGGAGCTACTCACTGCTTTAAAATTAAGTATATGCTGCAGAGATTATAAATCTGATTTCTTCTAATTCTTATGACTACTACAAAAAAGTGTCATTTCTATGGTGGTTGTAATCAGGAAAGTGTTACTGGGCTCTGGCTTCACTGTATTTTTTAATTTTCCACAGAGCTACAAGGTCCATCACTAGATTTTTCTTTCTCAAATTTAGGCATCACAATTCAAATGGTATATTTTGTCATCAACATCATCACTGACAGGAAAAATAGATAAAAATAGCATATTCTCTGCTTGCTTAAATGTGCCACTGAGCTATTTGGACTAATTGTTGACATGCATTGTTTTTTTAAACACCACAACTTTGTTTATAAATACACGGGTTACATCAGAACAGTCTGGAACACATAGGGAATATAAACACAAGTCCATAGAACACTGTCCCTGCACAGATTCTATATATATTTCAAGTATTACTGTCCTTCAAGTGATAGAAGACAGCAATCACCCTTTGACAGATGGGAAACAGATAAAGATCAAGTGGCTTGTTCCAAGTCAGAGACAAAATTATCCTCATTTAATAACATATGATATCAGAGTGGTTTTATTAGATTAAAGCAAATAATCTTAGCATATCTGGGCTAGCTATAATTTTGTTTATTTTAATTGTTTCTATTAATTTCAGAAAGGATAAAACTGAACTGATTATAAAAGAAACTCAGTGAAAACTTTACATACAGAAGTAGTTATTAGGAAAGTAAAATCCAAGATGAGTGCTGTCTTTCACTTCCACAAATTTGGTAGTCTTTTCAGAAAGAGATGCCAAAACAGTAGTGAACCTATATGTAACTTCAGTGACTTTAAATGCAGAATGTGTACCCACTTCAGTCTGTGGTAATGTGACCCATGTTCATCGAAACCAGAAACTCCAGACTGTCACAGCTACAATATTAGAGCTAAACAGATTCATTCAACAAAACAAATACGCAATAAGGCTCTTCATAATTTTTTTTTTTTTTTAACGTAGCATGAGATCACCATGACCTATGAGATAACTTTCAAGTTTTCAGATCACATTTTGAAAAAATCATTAAGAAAAACAGGTTAGAGCTAAACACTTGCCTGCAAAATTCACTGATTCCTGAGATTTTTGTTCTCCTCTGCCAAGATGAAAAAATAAAAATCAGAAAATGCTACTCCATATCATAGTTGGCAATCAGTACACTTAAGCATAACTGAGAAGGACATATCCTTGAACACTGCTATGAAGTTCACATTATTTCAACAAATTTGTGACTATTACCATAATTGTAGTTAAACTCAGCAAATTGAACAGACTTTCTTTTAAGCTCTCCATGCTATTCATGTGTTCTCTGTGCCTCTCTTGCTGCCACATATTTATAAGAACTGGGACTGTCTAAATAGTCCCAAAGCCTTTATAACATGCCCGCTGTCATACAGACTTTACAACTTCTACAGAGCTATTCCACAGTAAGCATGACCCAAGTGTAAAGCACAAGTGTAATAAAGCTGAGCAAACAAACTGAATGAATTCAGGCTTCTCTGGATCTGAATCCTGTATTTCCGCCCCAAAAGCTGACAGCTTCTTCTCATATGAACTCTTCCATCCTCACACACCTTCACTCCCCTTTAACTTCCACATCATCCTCCTCTCTCTTCCAACCACCTTAATAGCACCCTGAGCTGCAGCAACAGCTGCCTGCCACAGTTAATTCAAAAATACATGTGTGCAGGCCAAACACAGTAGATAACTGTAACCTCTGTTTGTGGTGACACTAATGGGCATTTTTCCTTTCCTTCAAAATTACGCCTGTTCACAAGGTTGTCAAAAAAAACAAGCAAGACAGAAGACAAGTGACTTATAAATGGCTGAATTGTGTAACTTCCCTTCCAGAGTCATTGGTAAATGAGACTAGAAAAGAAAATTCAACAAAAGTAAAACAAATCTAAAAAGGCTCATTAAAAGTTACAAAAAATTTAATCTGAAAAACTATAGTCTCTGACATTTTCACCTGAAGGAAGCCTGAACATTACTAAAACAAGAAAAAACCTCAAAACTAAAAATGTCTGTATTATGGACAGCCAAAGTGTTATTCATCCGTTTAGCATTTCTGCCTGTTTACTGAATTGGTCTTTATGAACTGCAACCTGACCACAAATACTTAAAGGTTCTCAGAATCACGTATAAAATTACTATTACATTATGCTGGATCTATGCAAGTAAAAAAAAAAACCAAAACACACACCACAACAACAAAAAAACCCCCAAACCAGAAACCCCAAGCTGCACAATAGCAACTAAGCAGAATCAGAAAATCCTACCTCCTCCCTATTTTGGGAAAACCCAATTTATAGCTACTTCTCATTAAAGCAGACGCTATTAAAAGACAAAAGAAGAAAAAAAAAAAAGGCCTGTCGCCTTATGAAAACTTCCATTTCAGAAAGCGAGGACTCAATTCCCAGCACGAACTCACATATAATTCAACACTAGATCAGCTTCTCAAACGTAGTTTACAGCATTATGACTAAGGGGTAGTTGAATTGATTTTCAATTCAAGTGAGAAGTCAAGTTAACCTCAACCTCCCAGCAGACAAGTACATTCTTGTAGAGTACAAGAAAATATCTAAAGGTTTTCGTGGTTAACACAAAATCCAGGTGCTAAGAACACTGTAAAAGTCCAATCTTCCTTCCAAAGAGTCTCCAAGCATCACATTTTCCAGGATGAGACAGCGTCCTTTCCCATCTGATGAGGATCCAGATACATTTGCCACTTCCAGACTACAGTACTGTAATTTAGAGAAACTGAAAACAATACTGTTACTTCTGACTTCTCATAGTACAACCACCTCCATCCTTGATGGGTTACCTCAACAGAATCAAAACACACTGGTCTGACTCTCAGACAGTGCAACTGCCTTGTTAGCATCAACAGGGCCACAAATGTGTCACACTTCCACTACAATTTTATTTCCCTTCTTGATCTTTCTCTAGGACTCTGCAAACAAACAATTGAAAGGATGAAAGCCAAAACACACAAAATATTGAGCAATATGTAGGAAACACTAATGTGATCATGGTAATAAAGTGTGGCTGTGGATTAAACAATATAAATGAAACCTAACAAATGCAAGTTAATTGCTTTCAAAATACACTGAAGAAACTATCCTTTTGATGCAACCTATCCAAAAGAGTAAAAGATTTATAGCACATACTTTTTCCTCTTACATCCACCCATCTCTTAAGGAAGAGCAGCATTCACAGTGAATGGGAACTTAAATTATAGGTCCAATTTACTTAAGTGTGATGATCACACTGAAAAATGGTAGGTATTTCTATGCAAAATTATATACACAGAACAAATGCTCTTCAATTTCATAATGGCTAGACAGAGTACGAAAACCCTTTGAAGGCCAGGCTATTCAAAATATTAAGGTTCAGAAAATCCAAAGTATTAGTGGGCTTTCCAATATATTATTACTATTCCTGTTATTTACCTAAGGGTTTTACTTCTCTTGAGAAAATAAAAAAGTCAGACTGTGAGCTGATCCACTTAACATTTCCCATGCTGGAAGGTTAAACCTCTACTCAGAACCAAGGTTTCCACACTGCGGGGGGGGGGGGGGGGGGGGGAACAGCTAGAAAGACAACTTAGATTATCAGTAAAATATCTCTACGGAATTAGCTGGAAGTTTCAGAAATACATACTTTCAGAAAATTAATTTCTGAACATTGAAGAATAAAGTAGTTGAAAAGAGTGCGACTAATACACCCTATTCTTCAGTGAAAAACTTATGAAAATCACAAAAGCATTTTTCTTCACTGTCACATTAAGATACCTTTTATTACAGACAATTTTATTTTGAAACAAGAGGCAGGGCCTTTTAGTCTGGCCTTGAATTTGTAAGCATCTACAAGTATACAAAAATTACTTCTCCTATTTGCATATTTCATTAAGTGTATAACCAGCACTGTATGATTTTTGTGCATTCCTCTGGGATTATACAAATTTGGAAAATCTGTTTTACTGCTTTTGTTGACAGTACAACTCTATGCAAAACCAAGTACACAAACATAGAACTGATTGTTTCTGTGTAATTTCTCCAGTCGGCTTTGCAGGAGATCTCCTTACATTAATCCCTTAAAAGCTTCTTAGGAAAAAAAAAAGTACCCCTCACCTGGAGTTGTTTTAGGCAAACATAAATACAAACTATAACTTTGCGGACTTCTGCATGAGCAGTCCAATTGTTGTCCATTCAAACTCTTGCTGTGATAAGAATATTCCAGTTAAACACTCTAAGTCCTTAAAAACATGGAGCTGATTTCTACTGTGAGCTATACAAGAACTGCTGTACCTTCTGAAATAGGTAGTATGCTGCTCAGCAGCAACACAGGAATGTAGCAGAAACAGAATGCCATCTCGGCCTACTGTCTTTACAACTACTTTCTGGCTCACCTTGTTTGATCATAGTTTCAACTACCTCATTTTCATCTCTGTGTGATATAGCCTGCAGGACTTTAAAAGAATAAAAAAAATTATATGTACTTTTTCATCAAAAATGTATTGTTATCAAAATTGGTTTTGTTCACTTTGAAAACGTTTTCTACCTTGCTAAGTTTCAAAACACTAGGATTTTTCCATTTTGCTAAAACTTTAGTTCTGTTTTTCTATTTGACTTCTGCTGTATTTCAATGTACAATGTTTTGATTTTTTAAATCAAGAATGATCCAACACCAGTTAGGCAAAAAGCTTTCAATATACCCTAAATGAAATTATTACAGTGTTATCTCTACGGTAAACAGAGCTTTTGTCCTGAATTGGAGTGAAAATTAAATAGCAGAATTTCCTATGGAACGGTAATTGTTTTCAAACTCATTGTGCCAGAAACAAATTGGAAGAAACAGTGAGTTCCTTTTATGCCCTCCAAAATCTGTCTCCCAGTCATTGATTCCTGTCATCTGCATGCCATCTTCGACTACTTCACTAGATTCTCTGAACCTCCCAGGACCATCCACATTTTAAGAGTCTGTTTTTTGATCTGTGGCAATCATCTTAGAATTCTGTGGCTAAATACTCCATTATCATCTTTTGTTTTCCCATCCTTAATTAGGTACATGAGACAACAATTTTGCCATCTTAAAGTTACATGAATTGGTTTTAGCTATAGCCAAAAGATTGCAGGCTAAAGGACCCAAGAGTAAAATATCAACTGTTCCTCTACCTAAAAAAAACAAACGCAAAACAAACCCAAAACAAACAAACCAACCACACCACACAACAGAACGCAGAGTATATTAGAGCTGTAGCATGGACATTGGCACTGATGCTTACCAAAACCATCATTTTAGTTACAGATGTAATTAGCAGAAATAAACAAGCAGTTGTCCTGCTTGTCCTCCAGAGACCACAAAAAAACCACATTAGTTTACATTAAAGGGTGTTAAACAAATGCACACAGCAAGAAAAAAAAAAATCTAGACAATATATACTGAAGATTTTTCTCAGTTCCTGGAAGAAATTGTGGTTCAGTTGTTACAGCTACATTCAATAGCAGCTCTATTCAGGGTATGTGAAGGAGTGAATGTGGACTTAAGAAGTAGAGCCAAACAAATTCTTTAACATGAAAACTGTAACAGTGTTACATGTTGATATGCAGTGTAGTTGCTGAAGGGTAACAGAAAGCCACACTGTCAACGCACAGTATAGCCATACTTTACAAAAAGCTGCATGAAGTGGAAACGGCTTTTTTCCCAGTTCTATCCGAAATGACCTCGTGCAAGCTATCATCCACCCAGGTTGACTGATACATCCCAAGGCAAGAAACCCTGGTTTGTAATAAGGGCTGTTAACAGAAGTCCACAGAAGATTTGGGACTACTACACATAACCTTTAGATGCAGTTGACTAAGTTTTCCAGTAGGCTACAGTGCACACTAGGAAAGGGGTTGAGTCTCCCAAAACGCATATGAATACTAGAATGTTTTTATGTCTTAGTGATAATTATTTTGAGAATGCTTGTGTGACACTGAAGAGTCCAAACTAGAGTACATGCTGAACATGGCAACACTAAACTCACAATAGACCTCATTTCAGAAGGCTACCTAGCCAAACCATTCACATTTAAGACTTAATCTCACATTTAATCAGCAGTGCATTTTTCTCAAATCACTTTATATACAATAAGGCTTTTTTATAATTAAAAGTCCAGAAGGGACCACCAGATATGTCATTTCAACAGGGCAGACCACAGGGCAAAGAGCGTTTATCAGGGCCAAAATGACAGAATGAATAACAAATTCCAATACTTGGCAAATTGTACCTTCATCACAGCCAGGTCACAGAGCAGAGCAAGGCACCATCACATACCTGTCCCCTCAGTCTGAGAACCCAGGGACCACATGGCAGCCCATCCATCTTCCCCCTTCCTCGTTCTGGTTCCTTCTCTTTCCCCACACTAACTCCCAGGTCAAATTTGCTTTTAACCGCCAGCAGCATTTTGCTGATGTTTTGTTACCTGCTACCAGCCGTTTTCATTTTCTGCCTGTGCAGTGGACAGAAAACTTGACACTTTATATTTAACTAGTATGAAAAAAGGCCTTCCCAAGCCTGAACAGTTTACAGGCTGGTGGAGGCTTCTCGTGAAACAGCAGCAAGCTGTGTACTTCTAAGGTACCAGTGAGTTTCACTTGCCTCCTACCTTAGGATTTTTCTCATGTAAAAGTAAAAACCTATTGCATTGCAGTCGTTGCCAGCCGTCATCAGAGCCACCAGTGACCAGAAGGGCATGAGGACCTGAATTGCTCCAGCCAGCACACAGGTTCAGACATCTCGTACAACATTCCTCCTTGGCAAGCTGAATTAAAAGTCCATCGGTCACCCTAGCTCTTAAAATCATACTCTTGCACCTATATGCAGCTATATACAGGTGCTACTTCACTGCCCTGCCTTCCTTTTGAGGACGTATGAGTTTAGCAATTTAGCATCTGACACTCAGACATGGAACTTCACTGGGGCTAAAGAGGTTTTTGTATTAACTCCTCAAGGGGCTCCAGAGAGTACCTCCTGCTTCCTGCTGCAGAGCCGGCCTTGCTGGCCACAGGAGTCCACAGCTGTGGGGCAGGCAGTGGGCTGGTGAACACGCTGGGTCCAGCTTCACTCTGCTCCTGCATCTGGGCACCCCAACACTCTCCAGGGCTGCACTTGAAAGCCCTGGCTCTACACATTACTGCATCTTGCAGATTTGAGCTCTGAAAAGCAAGCCTACCACTGGACGCTTCACAAGGAGAGAAAGCCGATTTACCTTCTTTCTGCCTGTACATATGAGCTGTTCTTAATCCAACTAAAACAAGAGCTTAACAACACTACTTGCTACCTGATCTATCTCAGCATATGTTCTCTTTTCATCCTTCCTTTCCTTAAGGCACTGACAGCACCTAAATGCACACGTGTCTTCCATTTTCTGTATGAAGGATTTTTATTTTTTGTCTACTTTTCTTAGCTCATCAAGAAAATGGTATTCACATGCATTAAACGAACAAAGGACATAGTGGCTAAAAGAAGAGCTTGTTGTTACTACATACTTAGCTTGACACTTCGGGCAAGTCACTTAATCTCTCCCCTGTCTCAAAATCCCCACCTAGAAAATATGAACAACAGTGGGGAAATGTTTTGACTAGTGTTTATAAACAATCTGAGACCTTCAGCAGGCTTGAAGAAAAGTGAAACATCATTATTATTAAAGAAATGTTGAAAAATTAACATCATATTCAAAATTAAAACAAATCTGATATGAAAGGATAGTATTGCTTCACTAATCTCAAGTTTTCTGGACTGAAATAGCCACACCAAAAAAGACAAGTAAGAAAAACAGCTGCAACACAACATTCCTTGTGCATGTACTTGTGCTATTTGCTTAATATTGTATTTATGGGGAGAGAGGAGATCTATTTGAGAGCATGACTTTCCAGACAGAAAACAATAAAGATGACAAATGAAGGGAATTTATCTAGCTTCAGTGTTTGTTGCACAAAAGCCAAAAACTCTATCACGGCAAACTCTTCTAAAGTAGTAATGTACAAGAGCTGGTTTTGAAAAGATTTACTCAGGTTATCAAATTGGACCTATGCACTAACTGGAGCTCTAGGCAAGCTTACGTCTGCTTCTTACAGACTTCATGCTGGCTCAATAGAATACTTCATAGGTGGGCAGGGAAATTACTTTGCCATGTGTAAATCAGACACATGGTTACAGATATTACATTTTTCCTTTAAAACCATTTGATAAACCTCCAACAATGGAAGACACAACATAGGGGTTTTTTCCTAGAACTCTACCCACTTGTAAAAGGTCATGGGATAGAATGAAAACAGAATGAAACCAAGAGGCATGCTCCTTTCCTTCCATCAGTCTATGAATGTTTCACAACTGTTTCTCAGCTAAGAAACGACCTCCTCCTATTTTATTATAACCTTATACCCAGAGTTTATTAATCTGATGTCATGAATTTGGTATACATGTTACATAAAATGGGTGTTCAATGAGGAAACGCTGCTGCTCATGTTTTTCAGTCCATTAGAACTAGCCTATCTTTTCAACTTCTTATTTAGAGAAAGGAAGAAATCTTTCAAGCATTAGGTCATTATCAAAACAATGCACAGTATAGGAAAGATATAGCAATATGGTCTAACAGTAAACGCACAGAATCAAGATTTGGCAACAGATCTGCTACAGTCTTAGGTTTCCCTCACCTATTTTTACTTTAGTATCTAACTCTATATTATAAAGAAAGGAACAATTTGGTAATATGACTGTCTTGCAAATGAACTAATTAATGTTCACAAATCCTTCCCATGAACGTAAAATGAACAGAATTTAATTAAGCAAATTTTAAACGCATTACCATGTTTGCGTATATTCAAACCTCTTCACATGTTTATTCACATGTTTACTACAGTGCTTCTGGGGACTTTCACAGCTTCTCAAAACCTGAATACTAAAACGCTAAGTCCTCTTCAAGCAAGAAATAGTCTGTCAAATTGATGATACTTAAAAATCAAAAGCAATATACTAGTACCTGTTAATTTTAACAAAGTAATAGTTTTCAATAATTACTAGTTTTAGGCAATATGTATAATACTCAAGTTAAAGAATTCACTAAATTACTGCATTATTCAAACAGACAAAAACCTCAAACAGAACACGCTAAGTTCCTAAAGCTAACAAATGTCAAGGCTATTTGTTAATTTTTTGGAAATCAAAGGCTGGGAGTGGGTGGGAGGAAGGACAGCTTAACTCTGCTGGGAAATAACTTAAAAACTGCCTGGCCCACTTTTCATCAGGATAAAAAGAGACATGAAGTGTTGTTATTTCTCCTTGTTCATTGTAATTTTTAGTAGCTGTGTCACAGTGGCCACAAGAGACAATCTGGAGCGAACAGACTGCATACGCAGAATTGGAAAAATGAACTATAATATTTTAGTATAACAAACTAAAAAAACCACAACCAAGCAATAACAACAACAAAAAAACCACCAAAAAACCCTAAACCTCAATTATTCTAAATGCAGATTTTCTTAGACTTAGTTTCTTTGGAATGAATTTTAGATTTCTTACTGCAAAACTGTTGGGTTCTTTTGCTACTCACTGAATCGAAGTTCCACACACAACATTTATATACCCTTTCCATACCTAAAGTGGTTTGAGTCAACTGTTGAAAGAAAAGTTACCCCATAGGTATGGCTTAATTTAAGGAAAAAAAAAAAAAAAGGAGAGAGAGCACGTGAGAATAAAGAAATACATTAGGCTTCTACCTATTTTCAGGAAATAGGAAACAAAATAGGTTTGACTGTTTTCAGTGTTCTAGTACCCCAATTTATAGAGTAAAAACCTCCAAATCTCATTAGCATAGAAAATTTTATGGTGTGACCAATTGAGTATCGTGCTGAGCACTGGGTATATCTTAGCAGCTACTATTATACAATTCATTCAGAAATAAAAAAAAATTTCTTCACCCATCACTGAACTGAGGTAGGAATATTCTTACATGTTTTCACGTTTGTGGACACTTTACAATACTGAATACTCTCTGAATGAAGCAATATACATCCATTTATTCATGTAGAGATTATGGTCAACTATTACCAACAGAAGTAGCTGATGATGTCTTCTTCCAATTAATTTTTATTATAAATTCTTTTGGGATTATAAAACCCAATAGTCACCAAAGTTTCTAAGCTGGAGACAAAGAATTTCTATTTACCAACCTTAATCTCCATTTAAAGCTGTTCTTCACTACAGTTTTGTGCACCTTCGTCCTCAGCTACCTAGGAGTGCTCTTTTTCAGACATAATTAGATCACCATAAATCATATTCTGCTGGTTTAGTACTGCATACATTGCAAGTCAATGAAAATCTTCTCTCCACCACCACTGCTTCCTCCTCCCCCCCCTCTTTAGTTACCAACCTTCAGGCACTCCCTACATCTCACAGAAGACCAACACAAATACACCTTTACGATTTTCTTTGACCATTGCATGCTTTCATGAGCAATGCAGCATCACAACACCCCTTCATTTTGTCTTCAAACAGTGGATAACAGAATGTGACACTTCAGAAAAATATGAGTATGTTTAAGCAGTGTGTTATAATAAACTTCTTAGAATATGTTCAACAATGGAAAGTATTCCTATTTATACTTTGTTTTCCCTATATCTCTTCAGGCAAACCACAAGATTAAAATGAGAGTATAGCACACACAAAAACACCGAAACATGTAGCTAACCATGCAAAAGTATGCACTGTTGAGGTTCATTCCGATTTTATGCATTAGGACTACCTGCTGGGGAAATTACACTTGCACTAATTTCCTTCTCATGAACTACAGCTCATTACAGAAACAAGAACAAACTTCTAAATGTGCCTTCCAAAAAAAAAAAAAACCAAAAAAAACACACCACCAAAAAAACTCACCAACAAAAAACAAACCCTCAAACCAAAACAGATGAACCAAAAAACTCCAAACTAAACCACCTCCCCCCCCACTCCAAGTTTTAGTTTGCCTTTTTTGTAACTTGTGTCCTTTTGAGAACCATTACCTTGGATTTCAGTACAATGTGGAACATGTTTTGCTGAAGATTTGAGTAATCTGAACAAATTTCCTAGGCTATGATCTTACTGGCAATTCTAGCTTTACCCATCATGGACGATGAAAGTCCCGACTAAGAACTGGGAACCCAAAATGCTTCTGGTCATACTGAAACCCAGCGCACATACTAACTAGGAAAACTGAGTTGACATATTCAGCTTGGCTGTAGAAATAACTATAATGTTTCTCTTTTGTCTATACTGTCTGGAGACTGCATTACAGAAGTTACCACATACAAAGGCACAGAACTACAGATTAATTCAAAGTCTTTATGAAAGAGATAGCTATAGTTTAAAGAATCTGAAAATTGTTTACATTTGCTTAGATCAAGAAGTTTAAAGTCTTTTCACCTCAGCATAAGATTGATATATCCACATCCAATGTCATATACAAAACTGTAAGATTACTTTTATGGCTTTGGTTGTAATAATTTTTTTAATCCACAAAAATAAATGAACAATTATTAAAAACGCTTGATAGATGCTCCTAAAGTTTCTAGAAATATCATAAATTCTTCTTTGTCTAGTTAGAACTATTTATCTGTAATTAAATAATATCAGCCTGAGATCTGTATGGCATCACTTAGAAGAAAGTCTTTTGTTTTTCTACAGAAGACACTGTTCTGCAGAACACAGTGAATGTTTGTGGGAGGTTGATAGCTGAGGAAGCTGCATACACTTCACTCATTTAAAACTTCAGATGAGACATGGTAGTAGATACAAGTGATTTAACAGAACTTCAGGAAAGCAGCTTCACCCTACGAAGAAAGTAGTGAGGCCGTAGATCATTTTGCTGGCCATTTCTAGCACACCAGCTTTTAAGATATTTCTCTAAGACAAAAAGCAGATAGGCACTTAATTTTTATGCCTGCCTTGCTCTCAGTGGTCTAGGGCCATCTCATCATAAACTGTATCCAGCTTAGTGTTTCAATTTTTTTTTTCTCTCCAAACACTTCATTTTACTTTCATTTTTAAGGACATTTCTTTCAGAAGAGCTGCCTACTGAAATAGCAACTGTTTTGAAGCACAACAGCAGCTGACAACCCTACCAAAATGCGGCCTCCATGGTTGGTACTTGCTTTGCCTTTTGTTATTCCAAGTGCAACAAGCCTTGCAACTGTTCTCAAAGACAGGCCATGCAGTGCTGTTTCCAATGGCAATATGGACACAAGTAGTAAGTCTCTGAAGAAGAGATAACAGTATAAAATGATAACAGTTGTTTTGGAGCTAAAAAGAATAATTTAGGAGGGAGACTATACATCAGATTCAAACATCCTCATTTTGAGCCAGTTTTCCCTATAATAGTTTACCTCTTTCATGTAAAACCAACCAGAAATTCAGGACAGAGCACAAAATCTACAGCAAGCATTTGGAGTAAAGGAAGTAAGATACCTGGGCTCAAAGCCTCCATTATGAATACCCTGTAACACATGTACCATATAAAAATACATGAATAGTACTTGCAAAATTATCAAAATGTCTAAGTCAGTCCTGAACTTGAAATTCTCTTTCTTAAGGGTGTATTTACAGGTGCATGCTGCATCTGCTTACCACACAATCCCATCCAGGTTTATACAAGACAATTCCAGTCTGAAAGTCACATGACAGAGACCATGCCTCAGCTAATCACCTGCCTTTCCAGAACAGTAAATACAGCCCAATGTTAGGCTGACCTGACCTGCACAGCTTCTGCACAGGATTTAGGCTCCATGTGAATGGTTTGTAGTCTACAAGCAATGCTCTAAATCCAACCACATTAATCTAAAACCAAATCTCTATGAAATCCAACTAAACAGTCTGAAAAATAAACCTAGAATGGGAGTTTCACAAAGGCAGCACTACCCAGCAGCAATATGTACTAACCTTCTCTTTTAAAGCATGATCAAGAGACAGGTCAGAAGGAAAAAATACAGCAGCTGACTTTGCAAGAATGTCACGACTTTGCAGATGAACATGCTTTGTTGGCTAGTAATACACACTTGTAATACTTCAGAGAGAATTGCTACCTATGCAAAATCCTTGAGATTCAAGATCAACCTAGGAGAAACCCAAACAGTGTCAGCAACAGCACATGCAGGAATCCAAAGGTTACATCACATTGTTAATTAGGAAAAACACACATGTGAAAAGGAAGTCTGCAGAAATCAAATAGTGCTGATTTTGTGTATGCCAGAGACCTCTCAAGGAAATCAAACAGAAGAAACCAAATGAAAGAAATGCAGCTACAGCATGGGAGTCACCATGTTCCAAAGACCCTGCCAAAAAACATTAATATCTCACTGAAAAACTCCAAATTCTAACTAATCATATTAACATAGTCGTTAGATGCTGTCAATGGATAATTAAATATATTTGCAGTTTTTGCAGCCTTTAGCACAAAGAATGGGCATTCATCCAGGTAACCAAATGTTCACAGGGGGAGGCATCAGCTTTTTCACAGAAATATCTTTCAGTGAAATTGTTTAATGTAGCCAACTACAGCAGCAAATCTTTTTCACCACTTGTGTACTTCGCCACCAGTCCTTCAATCTTTTACTATCTTCTACAGAAATAAAAAGCTGTTCAGGTAGGTGACTTAAGAAAGAGAAGCCATTCAGATGAGAAAGAAAAACAATGAATGCACTATTTCCCATGGTCATAGAATGATGTTGCAGTTCTTAAAATTAAACAAGTTTATCATATAAAAGAAAGCATAGTCATCACATTTTTCTAAAAATTCTTTGTTTATGACGATGATATTTCAACTATGAAAAGTATTAAACCTCAGTGCTCCTCTTCATTCCAGTATATTATATCTACTATTCTTGAGGGAAAGACAAGACCTTTTTTCAATATGCACTATAGAACATGATCTTGTATGAAGCTGTCACCATGAGGCAACTAAAATTTGATTAACAAAATAATGGACTTTCCATCTAGATACATCAAGTCCAGCACAATTATCAAATGTTCAGTTTGAATTCTTCACATCAAGAACTTTCAAAACAGAACTTACAAAATATGAAGTTGGTTTTACAGGCAACGGTCTCCCATGAAAGGGATTACAAAGGAGGAGAAGCAAGGCTATCAGCTTTCAGTCAAATCAATTCCACTCAGGTAATGAATCTGAAGAGAGGAAATCATGAAGGTGTATATGGGCACTACTGATCATACAAAACAATCAAGCAGATTAAAGCTCTCAGGAGGCAAGAATCTGCAAGAGCACCAGAAAAGTACCTAAAGGAGACAGGGAGAAGAGAAACCCATTGCATCCTGGTATACTAGCTATAAAATTAAAAGCTAACCCAGAAAGACTGTGTAACAAAGGAATTTACTTTAGGCATTACAAACAGGTCCTGATCCAGAAGTTTGGAAGAAAGGTGAGATATGACCCCCCTCAAATGTACACTATAACAAAGTCTGAAAATATCCCTTTTTCATGTGCCCTTTTATTTTGCCTGTTCACCCATAAGCTCTGATGGGACTTTGGCTATATTTTGTGTGTCTTTCTGTTCTCTAAAAATACTTTGTGGCTGACTAACAGTAGCTGCTTTTATTGTGGCAATCAGAAGATCATCTTACTACAATGTTACAATCAGCATTTGGGCATGATCTAGAGCTCAACAGCTTGTATAATTTCTCTAAATTCTCAATGAAGTAAAAATTTGAGATGCCTCAGTGTTTCTGCTTCACAGCACATCTGACCAAACAAAATTACTTTGAAGCTCTTAACACCATATAATATACTTAAAACATTTTACGTAGAGAGAAAGACTCATCTACACACCAAGCTCTACACAAGTGTTTATATAGTCCATGGTACCTACAAGGGAAAGAACAATGACAAGGAACTTACAATGCAGTTTTACCAAAATTCAGAGAAATGCTACAGAAACAAGCCTTACCAGAATCATTGCTCAAAAACTTATCCTGCTTGTTTTTGACTGCAAAGTGCCCCAACTCATATTTTTATTGTGTCACATAAATAGAATAATACTCATTTCAACATGTGACAAGAAGTATCAAGTACTGATAGACTGTATATGGATTTCAATAACTTCAGAATAGCAAGGGAATTTTAAAAACAGACATTCTTTGACTATGTTACACTCTTCTCATCATCAAAATAGTATCTTAAATGTAATATTCCTTCACCACCTAAAATGGAAGAAAAATGAAACTTCTGAGAAAGAAACAAGACTGCAGGAAGTCTAAGAAAATATAATTAGGTCCATGCTATCAAAAGGGATTTGCTGAACAACAGCCACCTCTAAAGAGTAAAACAACTTATAGACAACTACTAAAAGAATATTTCAGTTGTAGTTTGTAGAGAGACTTAATATACATAATAAATACATATAATCAAAATTACTATTAGTTTCTATACTTCCGCCCTAAAATAAATTTTGCCTATAGCACTCTTGAACTCACCCACTTTCTATTTTTAACTAAAACCTCAGAAAACAAAATTTGTAATTGTTATCTGCTGTTGATGATAGTCTACTATTTGCTGTTTCATTTTTTATTACTTTTATGTCTTTTGTTACCCAGAAAACCTGCAATTAAGGATTATTAGATTCCAGCAAAAAGACATCTTGAAGAAAAAGTGACCATAAGCTATATCAACACTCTCTGACCAGTTCTGAGTGAAAAACAATTCATTAGGGACATATCTTTGTCATTTTAAGTCAACTACAATGACATAGTACAATCTGATAAGTATAGTTTGGATGAGGTAACAAAGGAAAATAATCAAGCATGAGGCTTTTTGAGACATTTCAGCATGTTTTGTGCAGTCCCATCTGTTTTTAGAAGTAATTCATAACTCATAAAATTGTCATTCTCAAGCTATTAGACAATAAGAGGGTTAACTAGAACACATTATTTCAATTAGAAGGGACCTACAATGATCATCTAGTCCAACCGCCTGACCAAAAGTTAAATCATTTTATTAAGGGCATTGTCTAAATGCCTCAAACACTGACAAGGATCAGGCATCGACTGCCCCTCTAGTAACCCTACTCCAGTGTTTGGTATATTTACAGTATTTACATTACAACACCTCCAAGGATGGGGACTCCACCACTGCCCTGGGCAGCCCATTCCAATGCTTAACAACATGTTCTGTAAAGAAATACCTTCCTGATATCCAGTAGAAGCCTTCCCTGGCACAGCTTGAGGCCATTCCCTCTTGTCCTATCACTTATTACTTGGTTAAAGAGACTCATGCCCAGCTCTCTGCAACCTCCTTTCAGGTAGCTGTAGAGGGCGATGAGGTCTCCCCTCAGCCTCCTCTTCTCCAGACTAAACAACCCCAGTTCCCTCAGCCGCTCCTCGTAGGACATGTGCTCCAGACCCTTCACCAGCTTCGTTGCCCTTCTTTGGACACGCTCAAGTAATTCAATGTCCTTTTTGTAGTGAGGGGCCCAAAACTGAACACAGTCATCGAGGTGTGGCCTCACCAGTGCCGAGTACAGGGGTAAGATCCCTTCCCTGTCCCTGCTGGCCACGCTATTTCTGATGCAAGCCAGGATGCCATTGGCCTTCTTGGCCACCTGGGCACACTGCTGGCTCCTGTTCAGCCGGCTGTCAATCAACACCCCCAGCTCCCTCTCTGACTGGCAGCTCTCCAGCCACTCCTCCCCAAGCCTGTAGCACTGCTGGGGGTTGTTGTGGCCCAAGTGCAGCACCCGGCATTTGGCCTTATTGAAACTCCTACAGTTGGCCTCAGCCCATTGCTCCAGCCTGTCCAGATCTCTCTGCAGAGCCTCCCTACCCTCGAGCAGATCAACACTCCCACCCAACTTGGTGGCATCTGCAAACTTACTGAGGGTGCACTCGATCCCCTGGTCTAGGTCATCAATAAAGATGTTAAACAGGAGTGGCCCCAAAACTGAGCCCTGGGGGACACCACTCGTGACCAGCTGCCAACTGGATTTAACTCCGTTCACCACAACTCTTTGGGCCCGGCCACCCAGCCAGTTTTTTACGCAGCGAAGTGTGTGCCCATCCAAGCCTCAAGCAGCCAGTTTTGCCAGGAGAATGCTGTGGGAAACGGTGTCAAAGGCCTTACTGAAGTCATGGTAGACAACATCCACAGCCTTTCCCTCATCCAATAAGCAGGTTGCCCTGTCGTAGAAGGAGATCAGGTTTGTCAAGCAGGACCTGCCTTTCATAAACCCATGCTGACTGGGCCTGATCTTCTGGTTATCCCACATGTGTTGTATGATGGTACTCAGGATGAGCTGCTCCATCAGCTTCTTGGGCACCAAAGTCAAGCTGACAGGCCTGTAATTTCCCGGATCATCCTTCCGACCCTTCTTATAGATGGGCATCACACTGGACGATTCCTAATCTGTCAGATCCTCCCTGGTCAGCCAGGACTGCTGGTAAGTGAAGTAAATACATGAACTAAAACACAAAAACATATGCATATGTATAACATTCATACCATGTGGGCATTTATATTCTTATTCCTGTCAAAAACTTGAAGTCATTTCCATTTAGCTTCACTTCCGTAGAATCACAGCAGGTTATATTTCACACTGTTCTATTTTTATTACAAAGCACTGCACTTGGGCCCCATTTCCATTGACCTTGCTTCACTGAGTCAGACACTGAAACACATGTGCTATCAACAAAGAGCCCTCTGAACTTTATAATTTGAGGTCAGAATGATCAGCTCTAAGTCCAAATTAGTGCAAATAAGTTTGGTAATACAGAAAGGTGAGATATGGAGCTTAGAGCTCTAAATAGTTAATATAAAAAGCATGGGGAGCTGAGAAATTAAGTTGAATTTCCTGTTGGCTGTTTCAGACAAGGTGAAACCAAAGAGAAGCATAAAGTGTGGAAGTAACTGGAACTACTAACATTTTTTGGTCAGCACATCACTGTTTTTTGTACTGGCTGTGTTTCCACAGCCAAGGAACACACTGCTCTATGTGCTCCAACATCAAAAAAGGACCCTAGAGCTGCTGAAGCATGTTTACTCTCTCCTCCTGCCATTCTAGACAAGGACCAGAGCAGCATGACACAGCCTGCAGGAACAGTCCAGGGTGAGGGCTGGCTAAGGCACTGTATCCCAGAATGCCCCAACATCAAGTTTAGACACTGACACCAAGAACTTCAAATATATTATATTTTACATTATTTTGGACCAACTTCATTCCACCTTGGGAAACAGACTTTACCCATTACAAACATTGCCATGCATTCATCCTTCAGAGGAACCCGACTTTAAAAGAATAAAATAAATATTTAGGAAAGAGCAACAAAAAAGTAGTTTTACACATGTGAAGATCATAAAAATAAATGATAAAGACCATTTTTTTAAATTTATTGTCACTTAGAACAGAGATTATTCATTCTACAACAGATTTTTAGATACTTCTGTTTCATTACTTTTTTTCCAATGGTATGAACTTCAGTCAGTCCTCTTTTCTCCTTTTACAGCTTGCTTGTGTTAGATAAAAATGTCTGTGCCACATGATGTGGCATTTCCACTTAAAGCTCTGTATTTGAAACTGAAGCCCCAAGGTTTACAACAGGTTCACCCTAGCAGTTCTATTAAACATCAGAGAACATACATAAATACATATAATGTGAAATATGAAAAAATAAACAGTAATGTAACTGGATATATGAACTGTGTTGAGTTTCTGTGTTAATCCTCTGATAGTTGAGTCTGAACTTCAACTGAAGCTTTTTTCCCCACACAATTATGACATTCTTATAATTGCTTACCTTTTAATATATTTTCTGGCATCTGAGATGCGCAATTAGAGCATTTACTCCATCTAGATTATCTGATTTGTACTATTTGAAGCCATTACTTCAGTAGGGACACTGACTAAGCACCCCCTACTCATATCTTTGAGACTTCTATCCCCTTATCCAACTTAGTTCTACTTGAAAAAGCATTTGTTAGTGTCTAGTTTATAAATAGGAAAACAGAGACAACTTGGGAAAGGGGAAATTTTTTTTCATGAACCTACTGGTGGATAAAGGGAGCAATTTACAAAGGACAAGGCTAAGTAACCTTACAAAAACAGACCTTATAAAAATCAAAAGATGAACTTGATTGCCTGTTAAGTAGGTAGTGTACGAGAGTCTGAAGACATAAAATTGAATTTTTTCCCTATTTGAAATATCCGCTTTCCAGGAATTCATGTATAAAAGATACAGTATATAATGTATTTGTTTTTAGAGTCAGAACTAAAGTCTTTCAACATCCCATTACATTGACCACACTTTTTTTTTTCCCCAACTTTTTTCCAACATAATTTGATGGCTTAAGGAAACTAGCACTCAAAATAAGACTGATACTTTTTAATGCCACCATGTGGCTGTTTCTTCTGGAATAGTCACTAACCACATGGCTACTGTTGCTTACCTGTAAATATACCAAAAAAATTACAGCACAGAAAGCTTTATCTAATACAAAAAGACACGGTTGAGAATTATTGATTTCTACTTCAAAATTGGTCAATATTTTTCTTAACCTATATTGGCTCACTTTACTCACTGGAGAAGAAAAATGCAAACATTCCAGCTTCCCTAGAACAGAGACACGTTTTTCTTCATAGAAACCAATTCATCTTTGGTGGTGCTTGATCTACCCTCAAATATTTTCTTACATTTCACTTTCCTCAGCTTATGAATCAATTAAAAAAATCATGGTATTAAAGTCTATTCTTTAATATTTACATCTGCTATTCTATTTGTCTTGTCCCCTTGAATATCTGCAATTGTAACATCCACAGAAATCCTTTGCTCTGCTTAAAATGCTGTCAAAGGCTTGTTACACAGCTGGACTACTTTACCTAATTTTTCTCTCCTTTCAGAGCCCCTTCAAAATATTTAGTAATAATTTTATTTCTTCCCAGCCAATTAATTATTTTACTATTATTTCTTATTTTCTCATATTCTTCAACTGTCTTTCAACTATGCAGCATCTTCATCAACCTTTCCGTTAGGTAACACAAGCTTGCACAATGCTAAAGAGCAAAATCTAAGATTCCAAGTTGGCAAGGGCCCTTTCTTTCCTTTACAAACTTTTTTATTCACACCTGCCATCACCTGTTTAATGCGTTGTGAGATTTTCAGTCAAGTTCCTTGTCCCTATGGTAGCAGAACTGTTCTCATTTTATCTACTCATCATTTCAAAAGCTTGTCTTTAGCATTAGATTCCTCCTGCCTTCCTGTAGATGAAAGATGAAAAAACCCAAAGCTTCCCCTCTGCTATGGCTTACATTGATATATCTATCATTTGAGGACCTAACAATTTTTGCAGGTGCTATAGTGTCTTTGAGTTTGAACGTACATGATTTGCCAATGATACTCAAGAAGATTCATTTTGCAACTGAGTTTAGTATATAGTTTCTTTCAAACAGGAAAACTAAAATTAATTCACAAATATCATAAACAATAAGTGTCAATAACCAAAAATCCTGCATTTAGGTATTTTATTCAGTTTATAAATGAACTCTTCAAGAATGGAAACAGAAACAGTAAAAAACACCCCAAACCCCTAGTTTTTCCATTATACGCTAAACTATGAATCACCTGAGCATTAGATGAGGGACCATTAAATAACAAATTTTTCATATACTGATACTGTGGTTGAAAAAAGCACACATCAGATCAGATTTAAGAAAATGTTAATGACTTATGTACTAAGCTCTAAATAGAAAATGACCCTCTATCAGACATTTTCAGTAATTTATGGAAATACTCAAAAGAATTTTAAGAGGGAAAGACATTAAATGTTCCAGACTACAAGACTGCAAGAACTTGACAATAATTCAAATATAACTGCAGAAAAGCAAGCAAGAAACATTATACTGGATAGATGTTAGGAGAGTGGGGGTAAAAGGAAATCTCAAGTCATGCTTTCATGTTTGTAATGACTCAGATGCCTATCAGAGCATTAGAAAAAAACTCAAACAAAAAAAATACCCAAACACAAATGGTAATCTTCCACTTTTTATGATTCCTGACACAATATTGATTGCATTTTTCTTCAAGTTCCTTGCTCTTAAGTGTCAAAGCAATTTTTGTAATATTGCTAGAAGCTTCAAATAAGGAGCGCTATGTTTTACCACTGATTTTTTTTTTTTAAGTATATATACCAATTTTAATGTACATATACCAATTTTGAACTTTGACAGTTCAAAGTACAGTACAGGCTCAGTGACTGACAGTACTGACTCAATACAGGCATATGGGAAGCTTACTGCTAGCATAAACATGAACTTATGGATGGAAAGTGTGAGGCATAAGGCTCATACACCACTTTGACATGAAGATGACTAAGACAGGGTTGTACATGCATTTTCTCAAGTCACACAGGGATTGAACATTTTAGTAGAAAACTCATACTTCATTTGTGCTGCTTTACAGGCATACAACTACAGGGTTCTACAATAACATGGGTTATGGGGTGATTTTAGTACATGTGTATGCTGTTACTATGAGAGGTGAACAAGGCCCTGGTTACTAAAGCTAAACCTAGGCAAATGGATGACAGGGTTTGCAGAAATCCATGAAATATTATGAGAGGTTTGAAAGAAACAAGTCATTAACTCCATTTACAGATTGACCAAAGGCTGATTTTTTTTCTACATAAAAAAAGTAGCAAGCCTTGAGTAGCAACTTAGGTACAGGAAGATAATGTGATTTCCATCCAGGAAGTCTTTAAGACACTGTCTGACCAACAGCTGAAGAAAGCTCTCACTCTAATCTGAAATGCAAATACCTAATGCCCTGTATTATGAAAACAAAATATATATGGTTTCCCTTCAGTTTAGTACTTGTATAGTCTCATATGTTGGTCAAGTCAACATGTGGACACAGATTCCATACAGTGAGGACACTTTTGCTCAAAATCAGCTTTAATCTACATCTACACAGATAACAAGTTCAATGTTTTCATTCATCCCCAGTTACTAAAAATGAAGATCCACAGCCAAGTATTACATGCAGTTGTACTCAATCTTACTATCTGAATTCAGGGCTGTGCTGTTTGTCTACTAGTCAGATTCTTCCAGGACTGTGGAGAACAAGATGATTATTCATTCATCAGGTTGCTAAATTAACTACACCAGCTTTAGAAGAATACAATGATCTAAATCCTGGAGAAGCAGTAATGGCAAAAGTATGTTCCATAATATTCACAAGGTTGTTATGAGTGGAAGCCAACCACAGGACTGAGAAACCATCAAACTAGTGAAGGTCTATCATATTTTCTCCTTTTTTTGCAAAGCTTCTTTATAAAAAGGATAATGAAATATTGGATCATCAGCAGCACCAATAAATTGAGAAGCAACCCGATCTAGTTGAAGACATCCCTGCTCATTGCATAAAGGTCCCTTCCAACCCAAACCGTTCTATGATTCTATAATTCTAAGATAACATGAGTATCAAAACAAAAGAATGGGAAAAAATTCTACTGTCTCTATGATCAGCTAACAAATAACATCTTTTAAAACCAAGTCTGCAGGAAAAGGTTATGGCTGGAAACAATTATACTCTTGAGGTTATAGTTATACATGAAAATTGTAAGAATAGGAGAAAAACTAAAAGGAAAATTTCCTTAATATATCTGGTATTTTTTAAAATTCTATTTAAATAACAAAATTTTAAATTAAAACAGAAGTAGTACACACCTAGGGCACAGAGCTACAAACCTACAAGAGATAATATCTTAAAAACAAATATCCTTCCCACAAATAAATAACCTCAAAATAATGGAACACAAGGTAATTGAAGAGGACCATTAAAGAAAGACCAGTGGCTTTTACTGGGCTTAAAGGAGGAAAAAAGAAAAAAAACCCAAACATTTGGCCTGGAATTTCTGCTGTTTTATATTCTCCATAATCACTGCAATGACTAAATGACTAAAGTAGTGCTTTACTGTTGTAACAAAAACAGTTGCAGAAAGGGTTATCAAAATGTCACAGTCAAAATAATTTCAAGTGTAAAATTTAATCAGCAAGCCATTGCAAGTATTCATTCATCAGCACAAAGAATTTAACCATAGATAATGCTGGTGTTTCATATTTATTTAGAGACAGTTTTTCAAATTTGATACTTAGTCCATTTAATTTTTTCTCCTTCATAAGGAAAATTTTCTTTTTAAAAGTGATCTGTAGCACATTGGTTTTATGACGCCTTAATGAAAGATACTTTAGAGTTTATTAGTACCAGCTAATGTCTTATTTCTAATTTTCCTGGTTTGTTTTCTCCAAAAACATCATTAACAGCTAATGCTGCTAATAAAAACACCAGTGTGATAAAAAAACTCAGACTGATATAACAGGCTTTGTATCAATGTGACACTCTGCTATAGGTTGTTTACCTTGTCACACAAAAATGAAGGAAAAAAATTACTTATCACAAACCAGAGCACTTCAAAACATATATTCACATTTAACACATATTACAGTTTCATGAAAGCCCTGCTGCTCAAGACCAGAGAATTTCTTTTCCACTGAACTCATGCCTTTCCAGTTCACTTTAACTGGTGCCCAAGAGGTTAAGGTAGAATGTGCTATTAAAGTTTGTAACAAGAAACACAAAATACACAAACACACAATCTTGGACGAGTTCTGTGAGGAAAATGAAAGGGGGGGGAAGAAAATAAAATATGAGTTGATGAACTCTAGTAACAGATAGCATAAGCCAAAATACCCATTTAACACAAAAGGATAAGGAATGATTTGGCAACATCAAGCAAGGTGGACTAAAGCTAGCTGGAAGCAATGAAGCCAGCAGGATAAGCATGAGATGCACCACAGACCTGGAAGTGACATTTACCCCAATGTGTAATCTCGGTGTTTGACTTCATCATATGTATATGAAATTAAGATAGATTATTACATAGTGAGAAAGGACTGGTTCCTGCTGCTGTAAGTGACTAAACAATGACCCGTTCTCATTTGAAAGAGTTTTCAGAGGATTCATCAATTTCTTATTAAAATCGTGGGTCTTAAAGATGTAGAAAACAGAGCACCTAACTAGCAAGAAGCTTCCAGTCACTACAAACAGCAAGTGATGAAACTGGTTAATAGTACTCAAACTTTAAAGGAGTCACGATATACCAGAAAAAGGAAAAAAAAAAAACCACAATAGCCAACAATCAAAGGAGAAACACAATTCTGAGCAAAACTGACCTGCAAATACACCTATAGCAGAGAATCACTGCCTCACAAAGGTAACTGAGGTCAGATGAGACAGGACCAAAGAGAGTCCAGTTGATAAATACAGCCATTCTGCCATAGGCCTTCAGTGCCTTGAAGTTTACTTCTCCAAATAAGTGTTTATCTTCCCTTCATCTTGGCAAACTCACACTGTCTCAGTGAGTTTGATTCAGCAATTCATAGAATCATACAATCATTTAGGTTGGAAAAGACCTTTAACATTAAGTCCAACCATTAACGTCGTACTGCCAAGTCCACCACTAAACCACATCCCTAATTATGATATTTGGTCCCCACACATACTGTCCATGAAAGCAAATATCCCCTAAAATTATCCTGAGAAGTAATAAGCTGTAAGTATCAATACCAGAATTAATACTAGCCATGCTTTGCATTTCCTCTGTACTTACCCTCTTAGGCAGAAGTGATATGACTGCAAAATACCTTAGTTTCAAGCACTGTTTAGATATTATTCCATACCTGATTACCTTTTGGCACTTACAAGTGCTTTGTTTCTTCCAATAATTTTGAAGAATAAAAGGTATTTTGATAACTTACATCTTCACATGTCTTCCTCTACCCTTATTTACTCTCCTGGTGTTTCATAAATTGAATTAAAAAATTACAAATAGTTCCAAAATCTATTACCCTGCCTTAAATCCCTTTGGATTGAGTTCATCAGAATTAACAGCCTTTAGCAACCTATTTCCTTGGCAGCTTGAGGCTTTGATACTGTTACTCTTACTGATATTAACCATGGCAGTTGATCTTTTTGAACCCTTCCGTTAACTATCCTTTACTAAAAAGCTTCTTCCATCTCCCTGCGATTTTACAGATTAGGTTTGTTGATCACGTCACTCAATTACACTATTAAAACGTTTCTCAAAGGTGCCTCCAACTATAGACAATAGATGAACTGATGTTCCTGCTCTCTTAGGCTCATGATTAAACACAAAGTTAGTACCTAAATTTCCTATTAGATCAGATGCATTTATCAAAGAAACATCAGGTTTCTCTGACATGCATCTGAAGGCAGTTCAGCTTTAAGGAAAAGAAAGACTTTTGAATTTTAGAGCACGTAGTAGACCAGTACACACGTGGGAAAAGAATACCCATAAACCAGAATATAACATGCAGTTAGAAATGTTTGTATATTCAGAACCTAAATTCAGTTTGCCTTTTATAGTTTTGTACAGTAACTCTATCAATGCCTGGTAACTCATAGCAATTTGCATGTGATTACTACTGCTACTGTATAAAAAACAACGAAACGTTCATACCTGTTTTGAATACATGTATTTTCAAATTTCTCTGAATACACAATGCTAATTTTATTTGTCAAATTTTAGGACAATAACCACACATCTGATAACTCCACGATCCCTGCTTTATTGTTGACATTTTACTATCTCTACAGGTATACCCTACAAAGAAATCACTACACAAAAACATGTCATACTTTCTGGTAAGGAAGACAACTTAAAAAGGTGAGAATCATCTTTGATACAGATAGTCTTTTTGGCAACAGCAACCTCTGGATGATTTTTTTGTCCCAGGTAATGTTATCCAGACTATGCTTGTCTGACAGAAAACTGTAAAGTGTTAAACAAGTGCTCCATTGAGATAAAAATTAACTTGGTCAGCTCTGTTACTGGTAAAATATTATTCCAATCTAATAGATCTTTGTTAACATGGTATGAGGTAGAACTATGTTAAAGTAATATAGCAGACTATCTTTCAAGTGTTTTGGTTTAACAGCCATTCTTGAGTTAGAAAGGAAAAATAGCTGAGTATATATTAATTTTCAATGAAAGCAAAGTTATCTGATAATAAATGACCCATTAGTTTGCTCATAATTCTGTCGGAGTTATTACAGTCTTTAGGTTCTGAATGACTGTAATTTACTATAATTGGTTTGCAGGACAAGAGATAAATTTGACTTGCTCAATTGCAGATTCACTAAAATAATTTTGAACATTAAAATGATTTTACAACATAACAGTGATGACAAAAATCTAGCAAAACAAAGAATGTTAATAGAAGAAATATTCCAGTTTGATTTTTAAAAGCAGATTGATTACTGAAAATTACCAGTCTGCCCCAAAGTTCAGTCCTCATGTTGTATAGATTGTCTTGTACATAAATCTTCCCAGAATCAATCGTTACACTGATGTTTAAAAGGAAAAGGCAGCTGAGAAAAAATATACCTCAGATAGTTCTATACAGGCTGCATGGATATGAGGCTCTGCTAAGCATGCAGCCTTCCTCAAATACTTACCTTTAGACATTAAAATATTAATACAATACAGGAAATTGAGAAAGTTGAAGTTTGCATGGAAACTTTTAAAAGCTATTTCTGTCTTGCTAGGCTGCAACATTTATCCGAGTTTCTAACAGTTCAGAAGTCTTCCAAACCTTGAAATTGGAATTGATTTGCTTTTATTGTTTGTTGGTGCTAATGCAAACTATGAAATTGAAAGTGATATGACAACTGTGGTGCAGAGATTAAGAGTGTTTTAGAAATCTTTTCCTTAAATTTAATCTTACCACTTTAAAAAAAAACCCACCTAGTAACTACACTGATCTTTTAAAGTGCAAAATGTGATAACATCGTTGCTGCCTTGACCTCCCTTCTGTTTACTTGCTATTCAAAAAGGAAAAGCAGTGTAATCTCAATGCTTATCTTTCAGAATCACAAAGCACTTCAGTTCCAATTTTTGTGCTCTAATTGCTCTTAAGATAACACAAATCAAACTGCTATCGTGCATTTAATTATTGTAGCCTTTTTCTTAGGTGGAATACCGATAGTTCTGGACTTGACTGGTTATTAGATGCTTTCTCTTGGGTAGTGCCCTCAACAACATCTCCTGATCTCAGAAACCTTTGGCAAATGAAGGCAAATATACCAAGTGGCAATCCCGGTCTGTCATAGGTGGTACAGCAAAAATGTTAAAACTAAGTTTCGCGTCAAAAATAACAGTCTTATTTCCATGGAAAGTTACAGTCCGTTATTGTGATCAAGTCAAAACCTAAAGATCTGGTCTTATCATTGCATTAGGATTTGGTTCACAGCAGATAAGGTTTAGATTAGAATCCACAGTAATATCTTGAATGGGATGTCTGGAAGAAAAAGGAACAGCACATACATTTTTTTATAATGGTTGATTTCAGCTGGAGCTAAAAGGCCTTTGTAATTCTTAAATTTCTTTTTCCCCTGTTCATATTCTAAAGCTGAAGCAGCCAAAGATGCATCTTAAATGAGATTTTGTTCTTCCAGTAGCCAAGCACTTTCAAATAACAAGATGGTATACTGAATTATTTCTGCAGAAGAAATAACTAAATAGACTATGACCCTTCAGCCTAGAAAACATATGACAGGTTGAGGGAAGACATCACATGATTTTAACATAAAGAATAAATAATAAACTTGATTTCTCCCCATAAAGAGCTAGGGTGTGTTAAAAAAGTACACCTTTAAATAAGGAGTCCTTTGACAGCTATAAAATGCAAAGCATTTTTTCTCTAGGAGAGCTCTGCGGAATAACTCAAAAAAAAATCAGAGCCTACAATACATGTGTCACTGAGGAAAGCGACACACATCCCTTCCTATCTCCCCAGGAACTGCATCAGAGTGTTGCATTAATGAGGATGCAGATGTTTGAAAACTCCAGATGGAAGAGCTTGTGCAGGCACAGGACTGCTGATGCCCTGTGCCACCAACTTCACAGGCACCACAGGTGATCTGCATGTACATGATGTTATTTTGTCCAGAGCTGCTAGTTATCTGAACTTAGCTGGACTAAGTGTGCTAAAAAAGCTAAATTACAAGAAATACTTGAGAAGTCATTCTTATACAAACACAAATTTTTCAGCAAAGACACATGAAGTCTGCTGGGCAGCCATATTTGCTGTACATGTATTCAACACAGCATGTAAACAAAACGCAAATAGGGAAATCCCAGGCAAAACTACAGCTCCTTCCAAAGAATCCACTCCTTTTAGCAAAACACCACAGTCCCTCCCTTTACTCCTTTCATTTTTCCCAAACTTTTAATAAAGATCAAGTTAACACCCTCTGTTGAAATTCATTTGTCAGTACACAACAGTATTAGCACTTTGAAATAATGCAAGTGATTCAGAAGCCAACTCAAAAAAGACAGAAGTCATTAATGATAAAGTAATCTTAAAAAAACTTGACAGGTTAGCTTCGATTTTCACACTCTGAAATATGAAGTTATAACTGCTCTATAGCTAACTGGAAGAAAACCGAATAGGAACTGGTTAACAATTCAGCTAAAGGTCATCCTCAAGAATTCAAAAACCCTTAATAACTGAGCAATTAGAGTTAGTGTAAACGTTTTAAAATTCACATTGCTTTTGTTACTAATCTGCTATTGTCTACCTCGTAATAAAATCCTTCAGGAAAACTGAGATATTTAGGAACCTGAATTTCTATAAAAATACAAGTGCAGTAAGGAGGGAAGAATGGAAGACAATGATCAAGAATATGGGGCCAATGATTCTGAGAAAGCAATCATATTCCAGATCTGTTAAATACAGTTAAGAATTTTATATAAAGAAAGTAATTTAAAGGAAAATTTGCAAGCAAAAATTCCCCAGTTTTTCTCCCACAAGAGAAGAAAAAAATTATTTACTTTTGCTCATACTTATGTCAAAAAGGAAAAAGACTACAGTACATAAAGAGAACATATAATGTTCTGCTAATGTTCTTTTTACAATAATGGCCTATAACCAAGCCTCATTACCCATAGTCAAAATTTTACTTTTCAAGCTCAAATTTACATAAAAAGTTCTTAAGGCAGCTTACACTTACCTTTGTTAACGTACAACATTAAAAAGAGAACAATATCATACTGGAAAAATCTTTACAGTTCATACCATAAAAAAGATGCACCAGTACGTCTGAATTCTTCTCATCCTTAAATATGTGTTCTTATGCACTATTTATTGAATAGCAGCTATATCTCTCTCTGAATTGAGCATTTATGTGTTTTCACCTTCTTCATCAATGTAGTATCTAAGCACTCCAGAAACATTAATTTATTTTTATAAAAAATTCCATTAGGTAAAAGGTATACATTTTTATATCTTTCTTTAAAGATAAGGAAAATAAAACATCACAGTTAATATTAAAGGGTATGTTTTCAGTAGCCCATTAAGATTTCTGTAACCTAACAACCACCAACTATCTCCCCATGCATACACTCCAGAGAACTTATTTTCTGTGTTCATAGCAAACCTCTTCTTGGATTTTTTTGGAATTATGAATGTTTGCTGTTGTGTTTGGGTGCAAATGCACTGGCATTTCTAATCATGTTTGATGATTAAAATAAGTTGCTAGACAAAATGCTTTTGTCCAGGTGAGTTCAAAGAGATCTAACAACCTCATTAGTGACATGATACTGTTCCACACACTGATTAAAAAAATAATTAAAACAACATTTAAAAATCACACTGATTTAAATACAATGCCACTTCATGACATGTGAGGTTTACTGTCCACTCTTACTTTTCATTCCTTCTCACACTGGGCTATCAGTCAAGTCACAGCTAGATTCGATTCAGTTAGTATCAGATATGGATTATGAGGAAGGGGATTTCATCCTCATTTAACATGGGCATTACTTTATGACAGGGCAACAAGTGTCCTATAGCTGGAAAGCCCCAGTGTCCTTGGATCCATGTTACAGAACCTGCGTTCCAAGTCTCCAGTGTTTTGGCTCCAGAGGTAGAGCCAAGGAATGGTGCTAGCTAGCCTTTTGGGTTTCTCAACCCAGCATTTTGCCAGAAAAGCACAACTACTACAAAATGCCAAAGGGATTTTAAAGCATCTAGTTTCAGCACATAAACACAACTGCTTATACCATGAAAATGCTGAGCAGTTCACACCTAAGCCTGCTAACACTGACAAGGTTAGTCATTCTATCATCTGTCTTGCTTTCATGCTGTTCTCTAGTAGACATGCTTATTTCACATCAAATACTACACAACCATGAAAAAGCCTCTATTATTAAAGAAGCTACCCAGTGAATAGGGCCTTAACCAGATGGTGATAAGTCTAAGATTTGTCTTCCATTGCCATCCACTGAATTTATACAGAAAACAAGTTCAAGGAGAGTGAGGCAGACCAGCCTAGAACAACATGGGGTACAGTACTCTCCTGGGACTTCTTCCAAACTGATGGGAGGAAAAAAAAAAAAAAAAAGAGTAGTAATGAAATTCTGGTTTTGAAATCTCTTAAGCCTTCTTCCTTTTTGAAATAGAATATTGATTCTTCAGTGTCGCACAAGTTTAAGACTCTGATCCCTGGCACAACACAGCACTGTCTGTAGTTATCAGTTCTAAGAATTTTCTTTCCTTCAGATTTCTAGCAAGCTAACTTCAGTCATCCTTTCTCCTAATTGTACCGGTGTCTGAAAATCTACTCCGAGACACCTACCATGCAAGTGACTAAATATTAAAGTCATTTTTATGAATAATACTTTAGGGACATATGAAAAACTGGTTTAAACAACTTCAAAGTCAGAAGCCACAAGAACAGTAATCTTCAGTACTCTAGAACAGCTTACATTGGAAGACCATCATTTTTCTTGTCCTTTCTTTATCCGTTTCATTCACTACATGACTTTCAATTTCTGCACCAAGTTTCAGCAGAAACCCTAGAGACAACAGCTTCATTAACTTACAACTCTCATTCATTCTCCAAATACCATCCATCCTATGCATTAAATTGAGTACAAATCAAGTGAAAGACAGTGTGCGAACATGTAATTAAAGACAATTACAATACATACTCGCAGGGAGAATGGGGGGCAAATTAAAATTGAAGAAGTAGCATGGATTCTGGCATTCCTAACTGATAGAAGATTATAACCTACAACAGCTGTGTGAACCAGCAAGAGAGAAATGGAACACACATTTTCTGTTAGTGGATTTCATGGCTACTTGCCAATACCTAACGAAGTCCGAGACTCAGGAATTCTGGATTCTCTTCCAGATTCTTCAAGCAGTTCAAGACCTCTTTTGCACCTGCCTCTCCCAATAAAGCTTATCACTCTTAATTAATCTTGGTTCAATTCCTAGTGGTTTGCTCCCTTCTATTTTATGTTCCCTATTTCCCACTCCAGCCAGGAATAACAGGCCCATTCTCCACCCATACCCAGCCAATCTATTGTGCTAAGCTACCCTACTATCACCTAACTTGATTTCAAAAATTAAAGCATGTGTTACACAGCCCCACTTCAGTCCAACTGCTTCCTCTGTTGAGGATACAGCTCAAATATGGCTGGATTTCTTTACAGCAAACGAATGTGGCATCTTTCAGGAAACCTAGTACTGTTTGAACAGTCAGATCAAGTAAAAAGCCAGCCTCAAAAACAGAGGGTGCGGGAAAATAAAATACAATTTCCTCCCACGTTTACCTTTCACTACGCATATCACAATGCCTTATGCAATCAAAAAAAAAAGGAGAGAAATTCTTAGTTTTCATTTTTAACTTTACCTGAAAGCCTAATGGCACAATAGAGAAAAATTCCAATCTCAGTCCCCAGACTACAGTAACCATCTTCATCTAGGCACATGATTACAGGAGGACTTCCACTACATTTAGCAGCAGCTGCTCCCTTCTCTGTAAGATACTTCATTTACCTGTGTTCATAAAGTTCATAAAATACAGACCAGGCTCCTACTATGATGTCTACTAAATGAACAAGTACCTACCAAAAAAAAGAAATAAAATCATGCCTGAGGAATGAATACAGAGAAAAGAACAGCATGTCAAGCAGAGGTTTCAGTGTAATTTCACAGAAGCTGAATCAAGATGTAATGACTTGAAACAAGTCAAGACACTTTCCAGGAGTCAATGGCAAAGGATAGTACTTATCTGCAATTGATAGTAGTACTGTGAAGCTGCTTGCTTATGTTAATGGAGAGCTGCTCACATATCTGAAGAACAGTGATAGAGAAAGTTTAATAGTGCTAACAGGCAACAGAAGCTGGCTTAGTATAAAGGAGCAAGAGAAACTTTGACATTGAACAGGACAGCACAAGAAAAAGATCCTTCAGGGATTTTCAAAATCAAAAGTAGATATGTTCAGACTGATACCAGGGGCAGAGACCCATCCTGTAAACAGTTTGTAAGTTACTATTGTGACAACTCTAATTCCAGTTTATTTTTCACTTCATCAAAAAGCTGAAGAAATTTATAGATAGCAGTAAACCTAAATACACACAAATAATCTAGAAGAGAGAAACAAACAATAAACTAACATGCTTTTACTGATGATATGAGATTATTTTGAATAGGAAGTACAATGGGCAACTGTAAAGAATTGCAGATGACCTTAATGAGACTGACTTGAAATAAAATGGTATATGAAATTCAGTACAAGTCACGTGATACACATGGCAAAAATCCTAACTTCATTTTTACGTTTATGGAGGCTAAGTTGACTATCACCATTCAGGAGAGAGGCTCTGGTGTAATTCTAGATAATGCTATAAAACCAAGCCAATAGTCTGGTTTTTTGCCCAAAGCTAATGGAATGCTAGTGATTGTTAGGAAAACAACAGACCAGAGGTCATCATTAGACCACAGTATAAATTCAGCTTGTCTGCATCTCAAATACTGTGTTAGGTTCTGATCACCTCCTCTAAAAGGATACAGAAGAAAAGGGGAAAAATTCAAAGAGCAACAGCAACAAATATCACACATCAGCTTACTCAGGCATTTAAAAGCCACGACTAAAAGTCTGTGTAGTCATCAGTGGCACAGAGAGAACAGTCAAGTATCACTGTATACTCTAGTATGTGAGCTAGTAGTTATCAAAATGAATTAGTAGAAGACAGGTTTAAAATAAAAGGAAGTGGTCTGCTTGCAGTAGGTGATAAACCTGCTATACTCCTTGCCAAAAGATAAGTGAAAGCTAAAAATTACACTGGAGACTGGGCACATTCATGGAATAACAATCCAATGAGGGTAACTAATTATGTAAAACCCCACATCTGGCTCCAGAAGTTCACGAAATTAAGATATACAGAGATATCAGGGGTAGTGTCATAATTCTTGCACTACTCTGCTCACTGCTGGAGACAGAAGAATGGTATACAGTCCTCTAGTCTGATTGACACCACTTTATTCCTGTTTCAAAATATTTCTGAAATTACAGAAATTAATTTGCATCTTTTCTATTTTTTCCTTGCTCATTCCCTCCCTCTTCCTAATACTTATACTTAGTCCAGCACTACTATTGAAAATATACTTGTTTTTATTTTTAAACCATTGATCAAAAACATGTACCTATTCTACATGAAGACACATGATTAATAATATTTGTGAGGAACGGTCATACTATGAAATGCAGGTATGAAAAGTCAATTTGTCCAGATAATGTTGCCTAAAATAAACCTACCATGACAAAACAACAACAAAAAAACCCCAAACAACAAAAAGCCAAACTGGAATGGAATACATCTCCATCTTCCTTTATTTGTATTACTGCAACAACATATTCAAGAACTAGCAACATGTAGTATTTTTGAAAAGTTCCTTTATGTCTTGATGAGCTGGAGAGAAATTCAAATCCACCTGGGTCACCACAGACAGCAAGCACGTGAATATATGCCTTTGAACTGTCTGCCGCAGTTTTGGTACATCATTCTCCCAAATTTGGAGGTACAGCAAGATTCAGATCCACATCTGTATTACTTCAATTCTTTCTTGAAATGTTTCTGCCGTATTCAGAAGACTGCGATAAAACCACATTTTATCATGTAACATTCAGTCTTCCAGCATGTATATTAATATAGTTATGTGTCAGGACAGAGGACTGTTTAAAGTTCTGGAACAGATGTGATAATTGGGAAAACCTATTTGAAGCTCTAATTTTTCTTCTAAAGACTTGATTTGACTTTATTCTCTTCCCTTACTTTTATTCTAGGAAAGTGTATTTTGTATAATCTCCTGTAAAATAAACCATCTGAAAGTATACATAACTTGAAGTTATATGGCAAATATAGTTGCAGCATCTCAGTAACCCAGCTGTCTCTGAATAATGCTGTACAACAACTGTACATAGCTAAAACTCCCCCAGAAGTCAATGAATGCACAGAGAGGGCATACATCCCTTTGCATAGTAATAAAAGAAACCAACAACTTTACAACATATTAAGCAAAGCAGTCAGAGAAACTGGGTCAGTCAGAATAAAAGTGCAAGGTCTGTATAAAACCCTTCCCTTGATCACCACGTCCTTGAAGGCACAATCCCACTTCCAGTGTGTCAGTCTGGACAGCTCCTGTCTGAGCCACCACACCTGAAGCCGACTCTTGTGCCTGCTCCTCGAGCTCTGCAGCAGCTCCCTCTTCAGAGCTCTACCTCCCCTCCCCTTCTCTGGTAAGCGTAACACGGTACCGTCAATAACTTCCACAATCATCGAGGGATTCACTCCATGAAATTTGATTAATTTTGCATAACTAACAAGCTTAGGGCACAAAACTGCCAACATTTTAAATCTATTGTACCAAAACTCATTCAAGAAACAAAGTACACACCCTTTGTTATAGATTTCAAATATGTGTTCTTCAGGTGGCTTAAAGAGAAGGCAAAAACATTAAAAACATTTTGCCCTTTCTTATATCAACATGCCTGTACAGTTTACAGAACATTTCTCCATCATACCACAAATTTGGGGAAGTTTAAGAGTTTATCACAGCAAAACCACTTTTACACAAGTGTACACAAATATGTTTCGGTGAGTGTAAACTTCTTCGTGATTAAATCTGCTGACGTGCTTCCTGAGTGAGCTAAACTGAAACACTCTGGTTTAAATTGACTTAAGAGCATCCAAGCACAAAGATGTGCTCCTATGAATTAACATCTGCTTAGAAATCACACATCGAAATTCAGCTAAATTAGGTTTTGTGAGTGAAGAATGACTGAACCTCACCAGCTACCCAAGTTTGTGTCTGAATTTCTTTTATCTCCATCATTCTCTTCTCTCCCGTCAAATATGGATGTCTGCTGCACTGAGCTTCAGCTCTCAAGCTGCTGCTATATGCAATAGCACAAGCTATCCTTTGCTATGTTCCTAAGTTTGTAGTAGATCATAGAATCGCTTAATCCCCTCTGCCCTAGCCCACAAATGCAACATACAAATTTAAAGATAAATCTCATTAGAAGAACTGCAAGCTGAAGATGGACATTCATCTACTACGTCAAAATCAAATGCAGTGTTGCTCTTCTGATACATGTAGGCTACAGGTTACATGGATATGGGCAAAGACTTTAAAATTATTTTTATTGAGGCTTTTCCTGTATTAGGTAGTTTGGATTATTAGACTGTTAAAAAAAATTAACAGGACTAACAATAAGTTATTGGCCCTGTATACATATGGTGAGTTCCCTTTCGCCCCTAACAAGAGGGATCACGACAGAAGTAGGAAAATAAATCCTCTCCAATTTCAATATTATGTGGCTACTTTTGAAAGCTTCATTTGTGATTCATGTTTCCAGGGGAAAACAGTGCAGATAAGCATGCCAGCTGTACAAAGGGGATAGTTAAGGATATCTGCTGTTCATAGCAAAGTTTGAAACTGGATAGTCATGGAAGGGCTCTCACCTCAGCCCTCCTTTGGAAGACTGAAGTTAGAAATGTAGCTCCGTAGCTAAATCAAACCCCAACCTACAAAGACAGGTCTACCTCCTGTCACTGTGTCAGTTCTTGACATGAAATTTAGACAGAGGTAACATTCTATAGATTTATGAACTATATCAGTCATGTGTTCTCTAATCTAGAAAGTTGCAATCATATAATAATTGCTTTTTTTCTTTTCCTTAAGGCTTAAGTCTATTTCAGGAACCAAATAACTATTTTTAAAAAAATCCATTTAACCAAGTACTAGGACAGCAACTGAAGAAATGAAATCAGATTGTCAGAATTCAGCATCTAAGTTAAACCTGCATTCTACCAACTAAATTCTTGAAGTAATTCAGACAAAAGCGGTATCACGGAGTACAAAAAAGAAAAACACACCACCTCAGGTCAATGAAATAAGAAACAATCATCTCATGTTCGTACTTTTGTAATGGTGTCTTTTGGACCTTTTTTAAAAAGTATCCCAAAACTAGAAGCGCCTTCTGTTTAAAAAGACCGTAGCTGCTAACAGGCATGAAAAAATTAAAGTGTCTCCTCTTATCACTTGAATTTTATCACATTTCAGATTGAACCATAAAAGACATTCACTGCTAAATTTAACACTTCCTCTTCTGAAGTCAAAAGATGACTCAAAACCAGCAAGAAGATAAATTAGGGCTAACCTCTCCACATTAAGCCAAATGTATTTAACAACCCCTTGTATACATGAGGTAATAACATCTTAACATGTATTTGGTTGGAAAGAACTTAAGGTTCTACTTACTGATCATTCCAACAACACCTCAGCAAGAACCGCTCTGCGATGAGGAAAATAAATTTTAGAATGTGCTAAATAGATCTACTCACCATTTGTACTTCGGGAATGCTGTAAATACTGTTAACAAGACCGTGCAGATAAACAACTAACGCATGGCTCTTAGCAGAGGGTTACATTTCACAGCTCTATCACCGAAGTCAAAAGAAGAAGAAAAATTAAACATCATTTTCTTAAAATAAAGTTCCTTAAGGAGCTACCAAGGGACCATAAACAGCATCATGAATTGTGAAAGCCTGTAACCCAAATATCTCCTTACAGCACCTGATGCTCCACACTATTTAATAGAAAACAGTAGACACGTTTGGGAGTACTTCCCAAACAGCACGGCTCCTTCTCAAATAGCAGACTGCCAGCTTTCATGGAGTTCACAATTAACAAAGTTGTCATTAATTCAGTAAGGACTGATGATAATCCAGCAGAGTCTCAGCCCCAAATTTATTTATCAATGTATTCGATCTCAAATTTAGAAGAACTAGTACGTTTCAGAAAAAAGTACATCTCAGTAACGCAAGCTACTGCAAATGCATTCACTTCATGTTTCAGTATGAAGGTCTGTCAAATTTAACCATCAAGATGCCTCAGCCATTATCCAAGATCTACCCAAAGAAATACAAAATGCCCTCCAAGGCATCCGTGCAAATGGGGTAATAATCCATGACAAACTTTTAGGACAAAATTAATCAGAGTCAGAGGAATGTTTCTAGGATTCCTGATTATGAAGGTAGACAGACTTGTAATGACTACCAGTACCGTATCAGCTTCCACTCCAAATACAATATATTTTAAAGACCTTTTCCTTCAGGAACTAAAATCCACATCTTGCTGCACATTTACACAAAGAACACCCCAAAGCCTGAAAATCCTCTCAGGGTCTGCATTTCTCTCCAAGAAGAGGAATGACAGAAGAGTGACAAATATACGCCTATTAATTATAGTTCTTACACTTGACCAGAAGATCAAACATACATTTTAAGCTAATTCCATAATATTTTGGAAGAAGGAAAAAGTTATTTGAAGAACTTAAAATGAAAACTTCTATTTCTCTACAGAAGTCCTCTAACATGGACAATGCTAGTTCTACATGTACAGAAATACAAGGCTGGTTCCGTTGCCGGCACAAAGGAAACATGTTTTAACATCAATGAAACCTATGAACAAAGTGTAAGACATATGCATCTGGTTTTGCTCAAGATTGGAAACAAGACAGAATACATCAGAATCTTTTAGAAGTGCAGTTTACCAGAAGTCTCACCATTTATGGTTTCCTTTGAGGTTTTTTTCCCCCCACTAGTAGCTACTAACCAGTTAACCTGTATTTTCTGCATCACCTAGTTAGTCATTTTTACAAAAACTGATATAAATTGAATGCATGATTAAAATATTTGCCCATATATTATTTTTGCCCAAGATATTAGTAATTCTGAAAACAGTACACATTAAACTGTGAAATGCTAACTTCCATTATTTGTAGTTAAGTAGCTTTTAGACTCAGCCAAATATAAATGCTTAGTTCTCAACTACCTGTGAAAGTTATACAACTGATAGCTTATATTAACTGCATCAGCATAGTTGTATAAGTTACCTGACAAAAATAGCAGCGTGTCAAGTACCTCGAAAGCTATTAGCTCCATTATTTCAAATGCTCTAGCAAAATTCATTTTTAAATACCCTGAAAATTACAAAAAATGTAATATATTTAACATTCCATAATGACTTAGTAAGCCTTAGAAAGTCAGTGTGCATGTCAGCTCTCCAGAACTATTCACAAACAAGAGAGACCTTTCACACTAAGGAGCTTGTTTCAAATCCCAGCACTGACAATCTGCCAGAATTGAAAACAGCAGGACAAATAATAATTGGGTATCTGTTTGCATATTAATGACCAATATTCTATCTGCAAAAATGAAACCATGTTATTTCAATCCCAATGGTAGATAAAGATATACTATGTTTAAAGCCTGACAATTTTAGCAGCTGCAGAACAGCGCAAACACTGCAGACACTATGGAGCGTGCCAAAACAGCGTTCTGACTGGCACTGCTGTAGATTACTTCAGAAGCTCATAAAACATTCCTAGATAACGACATATATTTTCTTTCTGCAAATTCAAACTGCTGGTTCTCACTGATACACAGCTTCGCCAGTGCCAAGTTAAAGAAATCCTATGCACGATCACAGGAAACCTCTGCTTTCACCATTCTAGTCAGGAGTAAACCAGTAAAAGCAAACACACGCACAGACTTGTGTTTACCTACCACAAACTAGGCCTTTAACACTTCCATTACATCAGAGAGTGTCCCACATTTGCATAACATGCCAACATTTCACTAACAAGAGTATTCAATGGAGTATATGATATAGTTTTCTCCTAATAGAGCCAGAAACTTCATCAACAAGCACTAAAAACAAACATTAATTTGAAAAGAATCTAAACTTGATCTGTAAACAGGTACTCTTTCATTAAGCTTGATGTACTAACAGTATTAGATCTAGGCAGATCAGGCAGAGTTTATTCCGTTAAGGACTGGGGGAGACATGTCTGGCTGACAGCAAGTTTCACTGATGTTTCCAGAGTTGAGGAAGGGATGCCTACCAAGGAATCTATCTGTTAAGCTAATTCCAGAGTAAAACCTGAAGTCCATTAACCATCAGGAAACTACCTGCCAACTGCTATCATCTCTCTGACCATGAGTAATCATTAGGAAAAGATGACAATGAAGTTAGACCTTTAAATGGTATCCACAGCAACTGATCTCCTTAATTTCTCTTCTATGGTACTGAGGCTATAAACGCTGTCACTTAAAGATAAAAAAAATGGTATTTTGCCTTTCCATTTTTTTGGGTATTATGAATGGTTTCAGAGGAACCAGTGGATGGATATAACAGCATTTTACCATGGTTTCTCTCTAACTTTGGCAAATTTCTCCTTCATGGATGCTTTTCTTTATTTGACTGACTTATGACCAAGAGCACAAATACAGAAAAGGGCTTCCTTTCAGACTTTCTCATCAGGCTGTAACAGAATCACAGAATGGTTTGGGTTGGAAGGGACCTTAAAGATCACCTAGTTCCAACCCTCCCGCCACAGGCAGGGACACCTTCCACTAGCCCAGGTTGCTCAAAGCCCCGTCCAACCTGGCCTTGAACACTGCCAGGGAGAAGACAGCCACAGCTTCTCTGGGCAACCTGTGCCAGTGCCTCATCATCCTCACATCAAAGAATTTCTTCCTGATATCTAATCGAGATCTATCCTCTTTCCATTTAAAACCATTACCCCTCATCCTATCCCCACACTCCCTGATAAAGAGTCCCTCCCCACCTTTCCTGTAGCCCCCTTTAAGTACTGGAAGGCCGCTATAAGGTCTCTCCAGAGCCTTCTCTTCTCCAGGCTGAACAACCCCAGCTCTCTCAGCCTGTCCTTATAATGGAGATGCTCCAGCCCCCTGATCATTTCATGGCCTCCTCTGGACCCACCTGAGCAGGTCCATGTCTTTCTTGTGTTGGAGGCCCCAGAGCCAGACACAGTACTCTAGGTGGGGTCTCACCAGAGAGGAGTAGAGGGCAAGAATCCCCTCCCTCGACCTGCTGGCCACACTTGTCTTGATGCAGCCCAGGATACGGTTGGCTTTCTAGGCTGCGAGCACACATTGTTGGGTCATGCTGAGCTCCTCATCAACCAACACCCCCAAGTCCTTCTCTGCAGGGCTGCTCTCAATCCACTCCTCGCCCAGCCCGTATTTGTGCTTGGAATTGTCCTGACCCATGTGCAGGACCTTGCACTTGGCCTTCTTGAACTTCATGAGGTTTGCACGGGCCCACCTCTCCAGCCTGTCCAGGTCCCTCTGGATGACATCCCTTCCCTCCAGCGTGTCGGCTGCACCACACAGCTTGATGGTGTTGGCAAACTTGCTGAGGGTGCACTCAGTCCCACTGTCCATGTTACCAACAAAGATATTAAACAGTGCCAGTCTCAACACCGGCCACGAGGAAGACCAGTAGGTGTTCTTTCTCACTTATTTAGAGGGAGTAATGTTAAGTTTAAAATAGGCATTTGAAACAGGCAGTGGGAATCAATTATCTCTTGCTTCTACCATAAACATACCTTGTCCTGCGACTATTTTAGTTTTTATGACAAAGAGTTCATCCCCACCTCTTCCCCCCCATTCTTCATAGTGAAGAGTCAGTAAAGAAGGGACAATATTATCTGAAGTGTTCTTCAGCACACCAGAAAAGCCTACATTTCACTGGACACTAAGACATTGAGGGTGAAGAAACTGAAGTCTAGTTACTTTGGAATTCCTTCTATCTATGCATAGTCAATGCATGCATCAAATTATTTCCCCATAACCAATATACTATGCATAATTTCAAGAATTATATTCATGAGAGTGAAAAAGTGCAAATGATGTAGGATAAAACTGTAAAAGAATAAATTACTTAAGATCTATTGCATTCCGTTGTATTTTTCACACATTAACATAACAGTTATAAAACAAGTATTTGAAAATATTTTCAGTGAAATAAAAGGATCTGGCTATGATAAACTGCATTCAGATTATCTTTCTGTCCCTTGCAACTTCTGCTTCCCTCACTACACGGTAACCTATTAGGAAGCTACGGTCACTAAAAGATTAGCAAAAACATAAGGACGATGCAGACAAGTCATGAAGTCCATTGACTCCTTTCATATGCTTATTAGCATTCCAAACAGAGCATAGGAATCCTCAGCATGAGCTGTTTTGTTTTTATAATCCTGTAAAAGAAAGCAGTCACCATTTCAAGTCTTTCCAAATGCTCAGTTTATAACTAAATATGTCAAGTATCTTAACAAATCTTTCAGCTCTGTATGAAAATTCTTCTCTACAGTGCATACAGTAAGTAGAACAAAGACAACAGTTAGAGGTGCAAAGGTTGTTTGTTTTCTTCTCAAAGCAGTAATTTCTTCCTTTTATGAATTTTTTTCCCCTCTTTGCAAATTAAGTCTATGATCTGAAAGCTAAAGAATGAAAACACTTAGATTTTTAAGTCAGGCCTTCTTACGAACATCTGCTTAGAAAATAAGGTTTTACTTGTTTGACATCATTTGAGTTTTCAAAAGAAAATAGTAACAGTTGCTTTGCAAGGTGAATGGAGTAAAGAGTTTGGTAAAATAATCATGAGTTTTGGAGAGCCAGAAAGTTTAAAATTAAGAAAATTGGACTTAAAACCTTTGGAAGGTTCAATTAGCATGGAGACAGATCACAGCAAAGTTACTACTGTGCCATAACTGTGGGATCAAGAGTCAGATTAAGACTCTTGGCAATTGAAATAGAATGCCTCTTTCAATATAATAAACCAGGACATCTATGTAGTTCCTTAAAACTAGGATATTTTAAATGAATTAATATTTTCAGTCACCTTATATCTAGGGAAAAACAAAGCAAATTTGTGTTATAGCAAAAGTCTATTTGTAATCCATAGGAGCTTTGACTGTTCTTGAAAATTATTTCATTTCCAAAAGGCAAACTGATAAAAGACAAAATGGGTATTAACTGTGATATTTACATGATGATGCAGGTGATGCTCTTTAGTAGCTGGATTTAGACAACTAACTCATTTCGTGTAGGCCCTTGGACAGATGGTTGCAACTTTCAATCACGTCTAGCCTCATGGCAGTTCAAACTCATGACCAAGAAGTAAAAAGCTTTGTATGCCATTAATAATCTCCATGCCATCTGTCTTCTGTAAATGGAGACACTCTAGGACAATTCCTAACATATTTTTTATGATAATATTTATTTCAAATCTTTCCAGAAGCTTACTATTTACCCCACCAAGTTCTCCTCATTTGGCAAACATTAATTTTCCTCATTTGAATTAGTTAAGAAACCACACAAGTCATTTCTATTTAACAAACCTGAGCTGGCATAGCACCCTAAAATCAAACTGCCTTTTGCATGCCTTGGTTAAAAACTATGTATTGCTCGAGTTTCTTCAGCATTAAAAAAGCACACATCAAAACATGTATCTTACATATATGCACAGGAGGAGTGTTTTGGCTTCATCTATCATAGTAATGAAAGTCAAAAGCTAGAAATTTGAAGTTGGAAAATTTTGCTGACCTCACAGGAGTGCTAAATTTGAACACACAAATTTTGAAAGTGCTTTAGCAGAAAAATAATTGAAATTAAACAATTGTGCTGAATATTCTCAACAGTACACATGGCTTTTGACTTCCTAGTCATGATGAGCTGACCTTGGCCAGCTGTCAGACACCCACCCAGCTGCTCTCTCACTCCCATCAGTAGAACAAAGGTGGGACAAGATAAGATGGAAAAGCTTGTAGGTCAAGATACAGACAGTGAGATCACTTACCAATTACCATCACTGGCAAAACAGACTTTACTTGGGGAAAATTAATTTATTGCCAATTAAAATAGAGTTGTGTTGTAAGAAACAAAGACAGAAGCTAAAACACCTCCCCCCCGCCCTACACACCTTCATCCCTGGCTCCTCTATCTTCTTCCTGCCCGTGCAGCACACACAGCTGTTTATGGTTAGTCCTCAGCTACTCTTTGCTGCTCCTTCCTCCTCACACTTATCCCCTGCTCCAGTGTGGGCCCTTCCCACAGGCTGCAGTCCTTTCGGATAAGTCTGTTCCAACACGGGCTCTCCACAGGCTGCAGAGTGGTTATTTGCTCTGGCATGGTCCTCTCCACAGGCTGACAGGGAATACCTGCCCCACCAGTCTCTCCAGAGGCTGCAGGGGAACCCCTGCTCTGGTGCATGGATCACCACCTCCCCATTACCCTCCTCCCCTCAGGGCTCTCAGGGCTGTTTCTCACCCTTCTCCCCTCACCCCTGGCTGCGGGGCAGCGTTTTGCCCTTCCTCACCCAGGCTTTCCCCGAGGTGCCACCATTGCCATCGCGTCTGCGGGGCTCAGCCGTGCCCTGCGGTGGGTCGGTTGGAGCCGGCTGGAACCGGCTGTGTCCGGCATGGGGCAGCCCCGGCCTCTCCTCACAGCCGCCCAACTGCAGCCCCCCGCCAGCCCCGGGGCACCTGCACCCTGTACAGCACTTAAGATTCAGACATCTGATATCACCAGCTCAATCTAGACTTCTTTTTGTCAGTAAGATTTAACCCTCATTTCAACAAAAATGAAGTACATTGAAAGTCCAATGCTAGTTCTTCTCCTTTCCTTCTTTTGATGTCTCCTCAAGCTTCCATAGTAGTTAACAATTAGCAGCTTGTTCCACGATGAGGAAAAAATTTTTGTGCCACCTCTGACTCTGAAGCATGACAGAAGTAAGATGCCAAACGTCATCCTATTTACAGTCAAGGACCTCAGCCTGCCTCCACTCCCCCCAAGAGGCAGGGCCCCGTGTGTGGCAGCAAGCGCCCAGACTGTCAGCTTCAGCTCTCCAAGGTCGGAAGGAGGCGAAGGAATTGCAGGGTGGCTCTAATGCACACAGGCTTGTTTGAATATTCTAGTAACTGAGGTTTTAACTCCATGTAGCCTCTTCCCTTCCCCTGCTGGCAGTGATATGAAGTCCCAATAAAGCAGGCTGACAGATCCAAACACCATACTCCGTGGGTGCTGGCAGCAAAAGCAGGGGTAGAGCTTTTAGGAACACACAGCTGAGTACCACTCCTAGGTCTGGACAAGCGTTCAAATGAGGCAGGATTCCATGATTGCCTTTTGTTCTTTGTTTCCTGTCATTCCTTGGAAAGTTATTTTTTAGCATACCAAAATCGCTAATAACAAGCCACTTTAAGAACTGGCAGAAACAAGAACAAAAATATCTAACCCCAAAACCATGCATCTGGTATAAAAAGGGTGAAAAACTCTCCACTGGGAAGTAGCTGAGGGAAGGGGCAGAGAGGTTTTCTTGGGTCTATATCAAAGAAAGCAAATTACCTCACTGACCAAAAGCAACTGTCCAGTATCAATCAACAACTTCTGTAAAATGTATCCGAGTACTGAAATATGCTTTGCCCCCATGCCATCCAATAATACCCCACTGAAAAGGCAAGGAAACTATAAAGCAAGATCTTAAACTTCAATGAATACACTTGTTCCCCAAGTAACCTTGCCAATTGACATCCTTTGCCTTACCAGCTTCTCAGAGATCACAGTCATTGAGAGCACCTGCATGGAACAATGAAGCCACTGCAATCTTGCTTATATGGGAGAGTGGGGAAAAAAGGCATTGCCAAAAAGAGCAGAAGCAGTAGAACAGTACAAAGAGAAAAAAAAGCAAACCACACACTGAACTTGTCAGTTCCCTATAAAGAGAACTACATATAAGTTCTCATTGAGTTTCAGAGTAAAGCAATATGAAATACAACTATCACTCGACTTCCTGCATTTTAGGTTAGAGTTTTGCTTTTCAGAAAAGCTAATACACAATATAAGTCTCAACAATTTGTATATAAAATCCAGACATAGTAATTTGTCATTATTTCTACTCCTTTTTTGGAATGGGTAATACAGCTTCTTCCAAAAAATCTGTATTTAAATCACTTTTCATAATGTTTCAGGAACAGCAGATATTTTCCAAAATGCTGACAAATACTGAAAAAGATGCAGCCATGGTACAGACCAGGGGCTACAGTGCTGCTACACAGTCAGATGACCTACGATACACCTCTCTTTCTAGGCAGAAGGGAAAGAGGACCAACACTACATCCTCATTAATCCACCTTCATATTGTCACTTGATCTTCCAGGTAGCAGCTATGGAAACAGCGATCCTACTTGTGATCTTCCTTTATGTTACCGCTCGAAGTATTCATCTCTGGAGTTCCAACACAATAATTCTGTTTTCTAATAAGTAGTGTGCACTACATGCTCGCACAGTAGATACACCTCTGGTTCAGAGTCTGTGACAACCTTTTATACAAACAAAAATGTTTTTTTGAGTTTTTTTCTGCCTTCTCCCCTATTATTATAGTCACAGAAGATCCTTCTTGTCCTCACCCTGATGGAACTCTCCCTACACAGGAACATAGAAGCTACCAACAGGCTGAGAAAAACAACATACCTTATTTCTTGATATATGTTCAGACTTGGCAACTCTACCAATACAATTTATTCCAGCAGTTTTATCAAGCTACCACTTTTTGGAAGACATCTGCCCACAACTGAGCAAACGTCCACCACATGTGATGTTAGCATCTGTGGTACGTATTAAACCTAAAACTTGGACATGCTTGTGAAACTCCGTTCTCCAAGTAGGTAACACAGAAAAACTTAACCAAAACTCTTATCTCCTGCTTAGTGCTTCTAAAACTGTCTTTGAAAAAGCCATAGGTCAAATATACAGCACAAAGACTATAGGTTACACTCTTCTAAGCTTATATTCTTTCAGTATACCTACTGAATTACGTCTGTTCAAAAACAATCATCAATCTGACTTCCCATTGTCAAAAGGAATTTTCCATCTCTCAATGTTTTTCAAACCATAGGTACTATCTAAATTTTTGATCAAGAGTGCAGCAGTATTTAGTATTTTGCATACAAATCTTCAAATCAGCTGCACATGGGAAGGTTCCACATGAGGGCAACACATGAGTCTAGATCAACACTAAAGACTTTTTCAAGTATAGATAGCTAGTAGTGCAAGAATACCTGTGTGTGATACAACTGGTTGGTAGAAGAGACAAAGTAGACAATACTATAAGGTGGATTGTCAACAGTTTGTTACAAGCAGTTTTAGTGGCAAAACGTATACTCTTCACCTGGCATAAGCTTATTTCCAAGATAACGGGTACAGATGTGCATGGAAAAGCATCTTCACCAGCAAATCTTTAAGGGCAGACAAGCCACAAGGCTAAACAGGGAAAGGAATGAAAAAGATAAGAAGGCTGATTGTTTCAAGCACAGCTAGCTAGAGAAGAAATGGTGGGAGAATATCTGATAAACTTCTTAAAGTAGTAACACTTTCACCAAAAGAAGGAGCAACAGACATAAGTTCAATAGTGAGGATGCCTGAACACAAGCCTCATTTTAAATGCTCATGTATTAGCTGGTCCTAGGTTTCTGAGCTATGGATTAATTGCAATTTGAAGAAAGTTAACTCTGATAGCAAGCAGCACTTCAGTTTTCCACCTGGCTTTGGGAACATGAACCAGCAGTTACTGTGGTCCTCTCCAGTCTGATGTGTAAACTGACATTGCCCAAGGATTCCATGACAGAAGCATCACATAGCTTCAGAAAAGCCTGAAACCCCTTTTTGTTAAAACACAATAACAAAAAACCCTAATACACACACCACCACCACAAAAAAAAAAAAAATCCATACCAACAAAGCAACAAAACCACCCACCAACACACCCCTATGTTATGTCTCCGCTAGTATAATGTGAAAATGTCCAGATGTTTGAATTCTTTCTGTTACCCAGTATGGTACAATACAAAATCCTAGCTGCTATCCCATTTAACACTGCTTTCAAATAACTGAAGAATTTTTTAATTTGTATTAAGTCTGCAAATTCCAGCTCCCCAATCCTGCTCTTTGTCCAAAATCAAGCAATACTATCATCACTCCTAGACAGAATACTAAAAGGCAAAGTTTCTCTCAGGACCAGAATTTAAAAGTGCAGAAGGAACACGGATTGACTTGAGGAGATAACACCCCATTATCAATGCATAGTGCAGCATATGCAGCCCTACTTCAGGGGAGATCATCACATCCTTGCATCTGCATTGGCTCATTCTTCAGGCCAGGGCTGCACCTGCCACTGCGGTGTCTTTGTTGATGTATACTGACAAGTCTGATGCCCAAAAAGTAAATGCTCTTAATAGATTTATAATCTGAACAAACTGATAGACTTGGACAGAAAATAACACCATGATGTTCTAGGAAAAAAATGACAATCTAAATAAGACTAGTTTTGGATGGTGCCTACATCACAGTCTTAAGGACTGGAATTATATAGCCTAACTCAAATCACTGAGTTGAAAATATGATTACTAACTAACATGTAATGGGTTGTGACATCAGGTAGATCAAATTAGGTGATTCAGTGATCCCTTCCAGTCCAGAGCTCTATGCAGCTACACAACTAATTACCTACATGGCAAGGATGGCTAGGGAAACTTGAAACAGGCCAGTTCCATAGAGGCGCAGACAAAACAGCTTGTACCATGCCAAATAGCATGTAGGGATACCCACTAAAATAAACGAAATGAAAGTTTTCTAGCAATTAATCTTTTCCAATTCAGACTTGGTAAGTACTAAAGCACATTATACTGGAACACTAACTAATCACAGCTTTCTTCCTGTTGCATAACTGCCAGATATTCTAGAAACATCCACTCCTCCCTCTCTAGACACTAACTGTGGGAAGAGACAGAAGTGATCTTTCATCTTACACAGGTAGGATGGGTGATGAGTCATGCAGAGTCTGCCAGAGACTGTCCTTATGTTTAGCAATCTAGATAATCACAACTACCAAATGACCAAGGTTTTTTGTTACTTGGAAACAAGGCTGCATAAAACCTGTTCAATCACAGGGTGAAGGTGCAGGAAACAGAAGAGATGGTTGTAATGCCCATTCAAAACTCTGTGGCATAATGCATTAGGAAAAAAACTGTATTGTTTCCATGTATGAAATCAAGTTTTTCAAACAGAATTACCAGTAAACTTTAGGTCCAATAATCTTTTTAATTTTACATTAACATGTAATCTCAGGTTTTATTTTCTATACTTCTATTTCCTAACAGCTGAAACAATATTTGTATTTCCAATTCAATTGGTTTATGCTTAATTCTGACCTGTTTGAGAAAAAAGAATTCCCCAGAACTACAGTAAAAGGGTGAAGTATTGTCAGCTAGGCAATAAAAGGCAAATAGATAGATAGAAAAATCTTAGACTTCATTTAATTTTACATGACACAATGAACTGTCAAGGCTTTAAAACATGACAATAAGAATTTTTTTTTTAATAGCTACCTTTACAACACTTCATCTTACCCTAAAAAGGGTACTCTTATGAATACTGAGGAACCATGGACAAAATCCACCCTATATTAGCAAGAGAAATGATTTTGCAACTCACTGGATGCTGTGAACTTAACCATTATAATCTACACATTACATGATCTCCAAGTTCTCTTCAGACTGTATAAAACTAATGATAGCTACTGGATGGAAACCAGACACATCCCATCTAACATCTCTATCCACCTTTCCATAGACTGGAAGAAGTTAGGAAGTGCATTCTCATCAGGTATCATAACACCAAACTGAGGTGGAACCATTGATGCACTCGAGGACAGGGCTGCCATTCAGACAGACCCACAGGAGCTAGAGGAATAGCCAACAGGAACTTCAACAAAGACTATATACCAAATCCTGCCTGTCCTGGTTTAACCAGGATAGGGTTAAGTTTCCCCAGCAGTGCAGGGGGAGCTCTAGCCGGGTTATTCAGATACCATGCGGACGTCACATCCTGGTGCAGGAGCGCGGGGCTTTATACATCTGCTCCTCTCACTCCTGTATTGGTAGATATACTTTGCTCTGTTCATTGTCATCACTGTTATTGTTGCTGTTTGCTGTGTTGCTGTTGCACTGTTGTATTAAACCTTCCCTTATCTCAGCCCCGGGGCTTTGTATTTCACTCCCTTTGAGGGGGAGGGGCAGCAGCCGCGTGGTCTCAGACCCTAGCAGGGGCTAAACCATTACACTGCCCCTGGGACAGACTAACCCCCTGCTTCAGTACAGGCTGGGGAGTAGCTCTACTGGAAAGGCCCTGGCACTCTAGGACAAGCCGAGCCTGCCCTCACAGCAGAGACGGTCAGTAGTAGCCTTGACTGAACCAAGGTGGTAGATCAAGGAAAGGGACTACCCCCTTTAGCAATCATTAAATAACACAGAAAACTGAATTCTTGTATTGAGGGACCAAAAATTACACGATGTTGGGCAACTAGACCAAGTTCAAAAGATCATTTGACCAGTGAGGGGAGGCTGAGGGACCAGGACTTGCTCTGCCTTGGGAAGAGACAGCTTGGGGGGTGAGGCAGCACACGGCAGCCTCCCAGTGTCTATGGGAAGGTCATCAGGGAGATGGAGCCAGGGTCCTCAGAGGTGTGTGGTAGGAACACGAGACAATGGGTATAAGCTGAAACAAGGGAGGTTCAGACTAGTTATAAGGAGAGTCTTCTTCCTCATGAGGGCAGGCAGGCAACAGTGGAGATTGCCCAGAAAGCCTGTGCAATCCCAGTCCTTGAAGGCTTTCAAGACCTTACTGGATCAAGCCCTGAGCAACCTTGTCTGACCTTGTAGCTGCTCCTGCTTTGAGAGCAGTAGGATGGATTAGAAACCTCCCTAAGTCCCTTCCAACTGGAATTACCCTATCCCTATTCTGTGCTGTAATTTTAGAAATGGCATGTATAAAATCTTTTTCTCAGTTGAATATCATCTATCCATTAACTTGCAGTTAAATCTCTTGCAATACCTGTGAAGCAGGACATTAAGTAAATACAGTAATTTCTTATGTAGGAGTATTAAATAAACTGAAATTACTAACTCAAGGAGGTGACATTCTCTCCAGTTAGTCTTATTGAAGTGATGAGAAATTATAGCATTTCTTCAAAATGGATCTTCAGTAAGAACCATTTACTTGTCTCCTCCCTATATTTTCTAAATTTAGGGTTTTTTTTTTTTAAAAAAAAAAGAATCAAAGTATTTGCAAATAAATGTAACCAGACCAACTTAAACTTCAGATTTCCCAAACCTAAAATCAATTAAAGTATTTTTTGTAATTAAACAGATTACAGTAGAAACATCTGCTTCAACTGGATGTTTTCCAAAGTATTTACAATTCAAATTTGGCTGCATTGTTTAAAAAAAAAATAAATAAATATTAAAATAAAAACAACCAAACCAGTAATCAGAGGAGAACATGACCAAGTCTTTACTAATGCCTGAGCAAATGAAAAACTAATTTTACTGCAAGAAGGTATTAGCTGTTGAAAAAACATCTTCAGCTGATGTTTGAAGTTCAAAACTGTCAGCTGCCCTTTCCAGAAAAAAAATAAGTATTTCTTCAAAATCTCCAAGAGCAGAAAGAAATAAAGTTGTAAGGTGAAATGTAAGCCATTACCATATTTCAAAAGTATTGAGATGGCAGATAATCCCCTTTCAGATGGACTCCTCTGTCCCCATTACTTTGTAATTTCACATCAACTTAAACATTAGAAGGAACTGAAAGAAGTAACCCCATCTCTCCCTGTATATTCTTACTGCTGGCCTCTGGACGGTGGAAGGGATCCAAACACAAAATAACCTAGCAGAATGCTTAGTTTTGAGCTACAAGTTCCTAAACCTTATGTCACCACATATGCACTCTGTCTGGCCTCATTGTCAGAGCAGTAACCAAAAATTGTTCAGAAAAAAACCCTGCACTTTGATAAAAAAAATGAATATGTTTTTTGTGCAGTAAAAATATAAGCAGCTTTACAGATAATATTTTGCAAGATTTTGTACTATATTTAAACTCAGTATGTATTTGGATGACATATGGTCTTCCGATGAATATGAGAAAACAAGAAACAAATTTTTACACGTTTAAAACTTAAAGCATATATACAAAGTAGTCAATTTTCTCATCCAACATTTGATGCTCAAACATTTCAGTCATCATACTTGTATTACATCCTAACAGATCTAAAACAAGTATCTTTAAGTCAAAGAAACTGATAGGTTTAAGGACCTCCAGAGAAATATTCAAGCCAAACAGAAGACCCATACAGGTAACCATGCAGTTAAACTCAAAGTGAGACACAGTTTTCAAAGGGAGTAACTTGCACAGCAACACTACAAAGACGGCCAAGAAACAATGGCTAATAAATATGAAATAATTTCATATAAGACAAACACTGCCAGATTCCAAAGTTAGATATAAAAAACCCTGAACAAAATTCGAATATGCATCTAAATGAGGCTCAGGAGCAACAAAGGACATATATAAATCATAATTACATAGTTGCAGTATTAGTACATTTGAAGGTCTGAGATAAATATGATCTACAGCGCAACTCTTACTACAGAAATGAAATGGTCTGTATTGCCGCATGCCTCCGTGCATATTCTGAATCTTACAAGGTTTTAGTACACATGTACTGCAATACCTGCCATTAGAGAGGGAAGGTTAATAAACTTATATATGATTTTTCTTGTGTTTCTCTAAGATATACATATATAACTATATACACCTGTGGCTTCATTATTCACTGACTGCACGATTTTACTCATTAGCTAAAATAATGACTACTATTGCTTTACACCTAAGGAGTTTGTAGAACAAAAATATTTGGCGATACAATACAGCATTTTCAGAATCCCTATCTCTGATTATTAAAAACAGTAAATTTCCTTGAGATGGGATTTCTCTACAGCTATAAGGAAGAAGAAAAGAGGGTAGGTGATAGTAAAAAGGAGTCGATGGTATAATAAATTAAGAGAGCTCTTTGCATCTTAATGCCTAATAAAGTAAGTCATTCTTTCATTTTCTACCGACGCTTTCTGAAACTTCCATTGGCCTTTTATCAGAATGTCAAAACTTAGTTTGGTGAATGACTGATAGCAACACTAGTTCCTGCTGGCAACAGAATCCATGATAATTGGTACACATTAACTTCGAGCAGCAGAAAGCACAATGCAAAGAGAAACTCTGAAGACTACACATGGAAGAAAAACAAATGAGGAAAAGCATGCCTGCTATTCCAAGTAATCCACTTGAAGTAATCCAACTTAAAGTTGGACGAAGAGGTAGTGAGAAAGGGATGTGAACTGCAATAGGTAACTAAGCACTCAAAAGCAGAACTGTTTTTGTGATAAACTAGTTACAAGTAGAAACAGACCTTCCTTAATTTGCAGTAAGTTTTAACTGCATATTTGCTTTAAAATATTTATTTTCAGAATATTTATGTTTATTCTCAGTTTATGATTTCCCCTACTTCAAGCATAATACTGTCTCATATGATAGAATGTTTTGAAGTAAAGTTAACTTTTTTTAGTTAAAGTTAATTCTCATGGCAGTTTTGTGACATTCTTCCAAACCTTGTTCTTTTGAAAAAGGTCAATTTCTCAATTTCTGAAGGCATCCACCTTAAAAAACGGTACTGCTGTAGGGTTATACTAACCTAGACTGATTTATTACCTTTAAGAACAACATAAGGAGCTTGCTCAGTTTATAATAAAAGATTAAGTTATTTTTAGCTTGCAATCCCACAAACTTAAACCTGGATATTCAGTTAGCAGTATTCTGCATTATTCACAGTAAAAAGTTCTTACAGAGAAACTACTTTCCTGCTGTTGCCTGTGAAACCTCACTCTACAGTGAGCTTCTTCAAACACAACTCAACAGGCATGCCAGTGATGCTCACCTTCAACTGGTAACAGACATAAAACACTGTTTACGCAGACAGTTTTAAGTCGGCAGAACGCACAGTATCACAGAAGCAGCCAGGGAATAATCTTGGTACCAAGAAGTAGCAGATTCTTTCTGAAATGTAGACCTAGTCAGGCCTTAGAGAATTTAGGCAAAAGTTTTATCAAGTTAAATGCTAAATGTATAGGAAACAGGTAAAAAGAAACATCATCTTTCAGTTTATCTATCTTCCATGACTTTTATTACCTTTAATTCTACATTAATTCAATTACTGATATGTTTGTGCATCTCAGCTGCTTAAAGCAGCACACTTGCATGTTTTAAGCAGCAGCAACTTTTTCTTCGCACCTGTAAGCTCTCTCTGGCATTTTCTGAGCATGAACCAATCACGATGCAGAACCTAAGCTTTTTTTGAATTACTGCAAAATACACAAAGTTCTTCTTTTACTAACTATGCACTGTCAACTTTTATGACAAATTTAAAACAGTCAAGCCTATAATGGATTTTTGTGGGCAAATGGGAGCAAACTATTTGGTCTGACAGCGTGAGCTCTGCCTACTGAACACACAGACAACGTTGAACTCAAAGCTGTAATTTTTGCTGAAAGACAGCATGCATCAGCTTAAATGTGCATTGCTCAAATTGATTAAGAGCAAAGAAACATCTCACAGCCGCCCATAATATATCATATACCTATATTATACAATACAGTATAATGTACAAAACAGAATAATTCAATTTATATAGTGTCACTTAAGAAAAAAAAAATAGAATTTACATAAACAGATACTGTCCATGAAAAATACTAGTGCTGAATTTCAAGCTACTGAAACCCTTGCCAGTGTCTTTATAAAGAGAAGAATCCTTGCACTGCACTGCCAGAACAGGCCTAGGTAAGGCTGGAGGTATCACATAGGCTGTATCAGTGCCTCTGCACACCTGTTCTCAATAAAGGACATGGTTGAACCTGTTATTCTCACTACACGGCTAACAGGACTCCATGAATCACACGTTCCTGCTTCTGCTTTTCCCACATCAGATGGGCATGTCTCACCAATGCCTGGATCCCTTTCTGTAACTACTAATCTCTTCAGACCTGTCATGCAAAGCTTAAAAAAGCTAAACCAAACAGAAAAAAATCAACAATTTACAACTAGAATACAACTGTCTGCACTGAATTATCAGAAGAGCCTCTTCATTTACGTAACAACCAGAAGCTTCAAAAATAGACAATGAAAAGAAGAAAAATGGGAGACCAAAATTAATAGACTCATTGATAGTGCTCCTTAAAAGTACTGATATATGATACATTTTCAGTTAAATTTCTGAGAAAAATAAGTTAACTTGAAACAACACTAAAACTAACGTAAGGTCTGCATACAAGGCTTCCATAGTGAGAATTAAAAGCGTGCTAAGCTTCATCTCTGCAGCTTCCAGGTGCGAAACTGAGGAAGAAAAACTAATCACAGCACATAGAATACTATACTACTGCTATTTATTTGCAGTATGTACCTCATCATTAATTTTAAAAAGAGAGAGAAAATCAAAACCCCACCTGCTAGTCAATGTATCTTCCTAGAGAGTCACTTTAAATCTTAACCCTTAAATCTATGACATTCACCAACCTCACCGTCAAGGAGCTGCAAGAGCATGGCTACTCCACGAGCAGGGCCCCAGCACAAGTGGTGCCTCCTCAGTAGAGTACAGCCCTGAATTATCTGAGCAGGTTTAACAGAGCCACAAGGTGACAACACCGGGTCTCACCAACAGGTCCTAGTGAACAGTAAGCAAAGAAAAAAGCCAACGCTGATCCATGAAATCCCACTGACAATTCAGGACCAGCCAGGAGCAAGACTGGCAACAGCCACACTTACGACAAGATCAGGTGCCAGGCCTGAGCTTAAATGCAGCTCCAGGGCCCATAGGCAGAGGGTGTGGGCTCCCAGGTGATGCTAGTCAGGGCAATTAAAGCCTATTAGTGCCCTCGGGGCCTTGACACCCAGCACATTTTTTTTTTTTTATTCCACTCACCACAAATTGAACGTCAGTTTTCACAAAATTCGTTAAAATGGGTACTTTTCTGTTCTACAGGGTTTAATTCATTTTTGGAATAAAGTGCCATTTAAATACTTGAACAAGCTTTATGCAGCTGAACTACAAGGCTTAGCACTGAAAAAATGTTTTATATACATCTTTCATAGTCCTACATTAACAATATTCCTGGTTCTTATGTCTGTTGTGCTTATTTTCAAAGAGCACTGAATAAAAATAAGGATACTAGTCAAAAAAAAAGCTGAAAGGAAGCTCAAAAGAGTTCATCTTTGCAGACAATATAGAGACCAAAAAAAACTCCAAACAATATAAAAGGTTGAAAACAATATCATTTACCAAAGATGATTTGAGCACGCACAAAAAGATGTTTGGCAGCAGGGTAAACAAAGATAGCAGAAACAAATCATTCTCAAAATAGCACAAATGAGTAGAAGGAAGCATCATAAAATTTGGTGAGTTAAAGTTAAGAACCCAGTAAGATCGACCAAAGAACATTTGTGGAGTAAGTTATAAGAATTAATAGTAAATCCTTTCCAAGCACGATGAGAGCAGGAAACATGCCAGGAAGTGTGTAGCACCTTCCGAGGAGTGATGTGTAAGCGCACATGCAGAAGATTAAGTCACTAGCTGTCATGAGGGAAGGGAGCTTCCTATGCTGACATTCTACTTCATGAGGGACTCACGAGGGCTGGGCTCAAACCTTCACAGAGAAGTGTGGGAAACAAACACAGAAAGTGGACATTAACAAATGAGCAGATGGTTTCCACCCAAGAGCTCTAAATGAACTCAAGGATAAAATAGCTGAACTGCTAACTATAGTATGACATTAAAGGACAAAATATGGCCACATCCGATTTCAAAAGCTTTTTTGAATATTCTATGAAAACGTACCACTCTAAACTTGATGTATTTATTGAGCAAACTAGGAGAAACTGTAACTAAGAACAGGTTAGCAGTCTTGAGGATTATACTTTGACATTCTGCATAAGAATCAACATGGCTTTTGTAAAGGGGACTGACACCTCACAAAGCTATTGGAGTTTTGTCAAGGTGTCAAAAAGCCATGGACAGGGGTCTGCTTTGAAGTGCAAAAGGATTGCAACAATGCCCCTTCCAAAGGCACTTAAGAAGTCAAAGCTGCCACAGGGCCTAAGATCCAGCATAAGGAAATAACTGGGGGTCATAGTTCACAGCAGAGAGAAGCCACTAGTGGAACTCTGCAAGGATTGGTACTGAAATCAGAGACGTTCAATTAAGTGCTCTAGATATCAACTAGATAGTCCATTATTAAATTATCTCAAAAAAGAGATGAATAGGAAAGTAACTGAGTTTGCTGCTAATACTTAGCTATTGAAGGAAGGTGATAAAGATGACCGAACAAGACCAAACTCATTAAAGAGGATCACCTGTAACACAGGAAGTATCTCAATCATAATTTATTGGAGACTGGGATAATATTCTAGGGAAATTGCACTGAAGATCTTCAGATTGCTCTTACTGTCTTTTGGCATTTTTTTTTTAACTACTCGTGGGCACAACCAGTCTTACATTCTGTGGAAAAAACACCTACAGATTATGACTAGGAATTCACATCAGCTGGAGCAGCATGAATTACCAAGTGCTTAACCATAAGCTCAGCTAGAAACATGCATGCTGTTTTAACAAAAGTTATAATTGAAAAGGAAAAAACTAAAAAAGTCTCACATTAGGTGCGGCAGGCACCTAACTACACTGAGACTCTGCTTTTGCAACACCTACAGAACTTGCAATTGCTTGCATTATTTGGCTATTCAATTCATTTAGATCCAGTTTAAACTGTAATACTAGCAGAGAGGTCACATTAGAATAATGGAGACAGCTGTTATAGCTAGTATATTTACAAAACTGTTTCTGCTATATTACTTTGTGACAAGTTCTACACTGTGAAGATGACTGCTTCTGTGTTGCTTGAACTGTCTGTGATAACCTTTTTCTGATCTCTGCACAGTCAGCACATCACGAACTTCCCTTTTTAAGCAGGTTTTTTTTTTTTCTTCCTCTGTTGGTTACTAAGATTAGGTTATTGCAGCACACATTTCACTGTGTTATATCTTGCGCCTCTTGGAACAGCCTAAAGCTACTAAATTAGGTAGCGGACTACTTTTTAGGAAACATATCTAGCCAAGAACATATGAATGTTCTCATCAGCATCAGCAATTGACAATGGGTCCTCAAGGCAGTCTTAACCATATTTTTCAGTTTAAGAAAAAAACCACAAACCTTTAGGTTGATTGGGATTTGTTCCTCCAACACAATATATTCCTTGCTGTGCAATACTTCACAGCTGGCACATTAAACTGGCATTTAAAATTACCTTCCTATGAAGTGGAAACAACAGTTGTTTAAAATAAAATAAAAATAATTTTTAAAAAGAGGGTTTCATTGTTTGTTAAGGAAGCTGCGGGTCCATATGCCTGATCCTGACATTGGGCAAAACAGCAGGGACAATAACAGAGAGTAGAGTTAGTAGAATGTGTGGATAAATATGATTTATATTGGAAAAATCAACACAGCTTTTTTGAAGAGAAGCCTGGAAACATATTGCAGTTCTTTGAGGAACAACAAGCACATGGTTAATGATGTTCCATCTAAGGAATACACAAAGATTTCCAAAAGGCTTTTAAACAAAGCCAAAATCATTCACTATGGTTTTTGGGTTTTCTTTGTTTTAAAAGGAAATCAGGCACCACCTGAGATAACAAGAAAGGCATAAGCCATAGATTGTAAATCCTTGCAATTCATTTCAAAACATGTAAAAAAGGTCAATCAAGAGCAGTCAACATGGATTTACAAAGAGCAAATCATGCTCAACCAACGTAATTTCCCTCTGTGACAAAATGACTGTCTATGCTGATAAGGAAAGCTTAGTGAATGCAATATACATTGACTTTTGGAAAGCTTTTGACCATCTCACACAGCATTCAGATTTGAAAGCTGGGGAAGCCTTCCAGTTGACAAGGAAAACCACTGAATTAAGTGACTCACAAGAGATTCCTCTGGCATTATGAATAAAGCACGGAGGCATGGAAAGTATTCTGTACTGTTTGAACAATGCATTTATTACATTAAATACAGCATTAAAACATTCTGAACTTTAAATATATACTATAAAGAAGCCCAGTGGCTCAGTGGCAAAAACCATACGCACAGCAGAGAGAAAAGCAAATAACTAGATATTAACTTGAGCATTAAAAGGCAGCTGCAGAACAGCAATCTAATTCAGGAATTAGATTAACAGTCATTATTATCTCTCTCTCTCCTGTCTAAAATCACTTATTAGCAGACACTGCTTAGCAAAGCTACATGAAATAGAGGTAGTTCAGTGAACCTCAGTTTGGTGGGGCTTTCTGTTTGTTTGAAGTGTTTCCTAATCCTCTGGAGTTAAGCAAGAACATGGTTGGCTGGTTACATCTGACAATTTACGTGAATCAAGGAAGCGTCAGTAAGAATCGTGGCTAGTAAGCCAACTACATCAAATAGTATGCAACCTGATTACCAATCTTTAATTGGTAATATAATTGTTAAAAAAAATATATCAGGAGGGCATATTTATCAAAACAAAGTGCTTTGTCAGACCTGAAATATGTTTTCTTTTGAGAATTTGTCTCTCTGGCATTTTCTATTTTCATCTGTAATGGAAAAAAAAAACCCAACACTTTCCCATAGGGCAAAAAAAAAGCAAGCTTTGCCACGGTCTCTAACCAGATTACTCAGCAATGAAGAAAAAACCACTGTATCTGATGTCTTCCATCTCCTACTTCACCACTGTCAAAAGGAAGAAAGGAAGTTAGACAGGAATGTACTAGTATTCCCATAAGAGGAATTATCTGTACCACTTGCCCAACAGTACCTCTGAAGCTCCATTTCAAGCACTTTCATTGATCCCAATTGTCTAGACAAACTGGTGTACTGGTGTCTGATAGCCAATTCCCCCATGCCATCCTTCTCATAGTTGTTTTACTTTGTTTTCATGTAAGTTAATTGTTTACACACAATATTGGCCTTTTCTGGTATTAAGCACAGTTCCTACTTTCATAGCTAAATAGAGTTATTCTAGGCTGTGCCAAGAAGCTACAGTATGCTATTCAGTAAAATTAGAACAAACAGGAAAAATTGTCACCACATAAAATGCAGCACTAATTCATTTTTCATGACTGGAAAAATGTAATTATAGAGCATTTCTAATATAAAAGACTTTGCTGCATAAACTTAACACACATTTTGCAAGTTCCAACTAATTAAAAAAATATTTAAAAAGTGAATGGTTTTAGAATGTTGTATGAATTAAGGATGTGAGAAGAGTGACAGAATATTCATTCATACTTATTTTTAACCAGCCAACTGGGATACAAAAATATTGTTTACGAGATTTCTGAATATATCAAGATTAAATGGAATTACATAAAATAAATGACAAAATAAATATAACTCTAAAGCCATTTCGGTAAATTGCTGAAGGTCACCAGTATGAACACCTAACAAGACTAGAATTAGGATTCAGTTAAATTATCTTAATTGAAACGTAAATAGTTACTGACAATTAAATACTCTTTGCTGAAAACATAAGAAACAGAACAATAATGAAAATATCCTTGGAATCAGCCCTCTGAGTTTAACTCAGAATCCCACTGATTTCTTTTATCTAAATGTCTTGGCTAGAGAGTGTGGGTTTTTTGCAATCAGTAGTCTAGAAGACTCAATATGGTAAGAAGAGGAAGAGCAGTTCCTAAAGATGGGAATTTCTTCCTCTCAAAGGAAGTTCATATGAACTCTTCTTTCTCCTTCATTTAAGCAATTTCATCTTTCTGCTGTGCCCAAACCAGGGTGGACAACTAACCTGTACAGAATGCAGGTATGGAACCACAAAGAATTTCACAGAAAAGAAATCTCACTTAAAACTGTTTTGTTATTTTTAGGCTGCTAGTACCCATTTAAAAAATACCTCTACAAGGAAAGTTATAGAAACTATTATAGTCAAATGAGTTAATCATGCAGCAACATAAGCCTGGAACATTCACTTTGGTGATCAGAAGAAAAGGACTGTACTCTTAGAGCAGGCTATATGCAGAATTAATTTGTTTTTCACAACATCCCAGCTGTGGACTGAATTTTCAAATGCCATTCAGAACTGCCAATATTATCATTCCTAATTTCTCTTGTTGTTTCTCTCATTGTACTAGTGTTACAGGAGGTTTGCATTGAACTGAGCCAATTCTTTATTCTAGCAGCGATGAGCAATCATACCACTTACTTGGCAGGTACTAGCTTTTTCAGAAAAAAAAAATAAATAAATCTGGAGACTGTATAATTTTGAGAAAATTATTAAGACAGGCCAAAAACCTTCAGAAATTATTAAGAACTTTTTAGTTTCAAACACAAGAAAACAGTTAAAACTTGAAAAAGCCATCTTCAGTAGTCAGATAAACTATGGTACTTCAGAGCAATGATAGCATTAACACCGCAATTATTTAACAATATGGAGTCCACATCAACAGTAAAGGTCCAGTTTGCATAGAGCATTCACAGAAAAGACCAATTTAGTGGTACAGAATGCAATTTAAACATTCCTGAGAAGGAAAATATGCAAGATGCATGACAGTGAACACTTCGTTTCACATGTCTCGGAAGTTTAAGCATTTAACTTGAGAATTTAACATTGTCAGAAAAACGGGTCTGAAATTTGCCATCACTAGAAATGGGATTGTAAAATGAGGAACCTTCTTGACTTTCAGAAGACTCTCAGGGAAAGCAGAAGGGAACAGGGTATTGCTGATCCACTACCATTTAAACAGGATGCATAGAATCCTAGAAGCGCTGTGGTTTGAATCATCAAAAATGGTAAAGTACAGATTCACTGCCCAGACAGAAGAGTTTTAATCCATCCTGTCTCATCAAGGGAATAAGCTTTTTTAGCAAGTGAAATAAGTTATTTTAATTCACAGTGTTCCTATCAGAATTGTAATATTGCGTAACAAACACTTCACAATCAGATGCACTAGAGAGAGAATTCATGAAGCAGTATTCTCCAAGCCCTCTGGTTAGAGCACTTACCTGATGAGACAGGCGTCATCTATCAATCAGCCCCTGAAGACTTAGGTGGGAGTCTGTTCTCTGATTTGGCACAAAAGAGATGCTGAGATATTCAAGTGGTGGTCCTTTTTCATGCATGACAGATCTCCTGGAAGCTTATTTAGTACACACTGATTTTCATTCATATCTAGACTCCTAGACAAGTAACTAAAGATCATCCTTCAGATATCTTACTTCCTACACCAGTGGTGTTCTGGGAACCTGGGCTTTAGTTTCTTGCCCAGAAAGAGAAGACAGCAGGCTAAACCAAAAGTATACTCATAATTTCCCGATGGCTTTCATCTGTCAAGAAAAATATTTACTCAACCCAGACAGTCAAGAATTTCTACACTACCATGTAGTGAGACACTGAAAGAAAGATGTTGGCTATAATCCTCCCCTGTACATTAACTTTTTGGAAAAGTAGCAGTAAATAGGGTTTACAAAAAGGACTTAACATTCATACACTTTACAAAGAGAAAAGACTGATTATGACAGCAAACTTTCAGTCTCCAAAGCCAAAATGCAAGTGTAATGGAGAAAACATAGCAAAAAATGCAAATTCCTTTTTTTGCCTTACAAAGATTCCCCAACATTATACTTTTAGAACTCAGTTGCCCTCTGTTACTGCACTCCAGTTCTTTCCTCCCTCATGTCAATTCAGCAATAAACTCAAAATATTGGCGGAGGGGAAAAAACAAAGCCAAACAAACAAACAAAGAGATACTTGAAGAGCCACTTTATTTTATAATCTATCAAGCCAAACTACAAGGCAGCTGTCCAGCTGGGTTTTTAGCCCCCAATCCTTTCATTCTTGGAAAGCTCCTTAGTTCTTTCAGCTTCTAAAATACAGATGATTAGAAAAAGTGAATGGCCATTAAAGGTACTAAACAAGAAACCTTAAAACTCAATGAAACAAAGTTTTGAATTTATCTTTTTTTTAATGGAGATTGGGAATACAGACCATATGGATCATACACAAAACTCTAGTTCTTACTTCTCTGTAAGAACAAGAAATATCTTTGTGATCCATTACAGAACATACAATTTTTTTTTTTGTACCTACAGCATATGTTAGTTCCTTTCAGACAATAATGTAAGAAATGTAATATAAATTATATTCCACTTCGGAGAGACAGATTAGTATCTCATTTTACACAGCTGTAATATGCTGTACTTTCAATATTGATTCTTAAATAGACCTAGTTATTTTCTAATGGCATTCTGGAAAACGCTAAATATTACCAAAATGTCTCAGAGGTGATTAACCTTTTATGAAATCAGAAATTTCAGGGCACACTACCTGAGGAGGTTACCTTCCTTGGTCTGCAACTTCAGGACAGACTGCCATCATGACAGCAATTATGTAACGACTTGGGTGAAGGGGCAGGGAACAGCCTTTCTGCGCCCAGGTTTCCATGTCTACTTTCTCTGGCATAGGGAGCCTGAATGCACTTTGGAGCACAGGCTCCATGGAGATATGTGAGAGTACCTCTGCCCGAGAGCACATGAAAGCTCTGAGCTGGAGACTGGTCTATGAAGGCTTCCAGCTCCTGGCTGAAGAACTGGGAGCTTTCTAGAGTGCAGATAACCATGAGCAAATTGCCTTAAAAATCTCCAAACTCTTCAGCATATCACCTTTGTGTCATCTTCATAACTGCTGTTCATTAAAAACTGAGTGCTATTAGCAATGTGAAACAGGCAACAGCATCAGTAGCTTCTGGTCTCCTACAGGTTTGGGCTTTTGTGTGGCTTTTGTTTGTCTGATTAGGGGTTTTTTTAAGGTATTTTCCATACTATTTTTTCAATTATTGTTGGGCTTTTTTAATCCTAAAAGTAAACATGGGAAAAGTTGTTTTACCCCAAATTGGAAAAACAAAACCAAACCAAAAAACCTTTTAAAATCAGCTATTTACAGTTTTTAGAATTAGAAATGTGAATTAGAAATAAGGATGCTAACCTGAAACTAGCACCCAAGGCCTCTGATGAGACACAGTTATGTAGTTTAAAGTAAAATCCTGAGATCTTTCCCTTTTCCCCCCACCTATCAAGCTGAAGACAGGAAACTTTATTCACCCATTCTCTGACTGCACTCTCTGTATTAACAGCTTGGCACCTTTTTGGACCAGAACATGGAAGCTTTTCTGGCCTGGGTGGAAACATGGACAGCATGTTATCCATAAAACCTGTCTGCACCCGAAATGACTCTCCGTTGTGCTCTATCCAAAAGAGATTAATGAGACATATTTCCTCTCTATCTGCTGCTCTGCAAGTTTGTGATCCATGCTGAAATCATGAAGAGCTTCAGGGCAGAATTAATAAAAATTGATTAAAACAAACTAGATCTCTATTTTTCTTCATTTGTGCCTGGAAAATATGTTGATACATTACATTAAAATTCATTAGTAAAAGGAGCTAATATTTAGGATGTATTAAATAACTTGATTACTATTATTTTTTCTTCAACTATCTTGTATTCTTAAACTAAGATGCAGATAAACTTTTTTCCCCCCTAAGAATTCTAATAATAACTACCCATTTTCTTAATATTATTAGTACCGAAAGCATGCAAAAAAATTCAACTTTGCTCATTAAATGGCATAAGCATTCAATCCATCAACTGAAAGGATGAAGTAATGAATAAATACTACACACAAAGATAAAAATCCAGAATCCTGGAAAAGTGGGGAGAGTGGGAAGGAAAACTATAGTCATACTTCTAAGTTCACAGAGTACAGAATTGCAGAGTTCAAGCTGAAGCAATGGCTTATCCTTTCCACAGCAGATTTATGAGATCAGATTTAAATCTGCTTTACTGCTTTCCCCAAGGACTCCCAATGCCCAGCAGCAGCCAGAAGGTGCACCTGGGATTCTATGCACATCTCCTTCTGACCACAGGCATCTCCAAGAACTCCAGTCTTCTCAGCCTCTAAGACAGGTACACTGTGGGAATAGGTATTTACAGCCTTTCTTTTTCTAACAAGGTAATTTTTCCCCAAAGACATTTTGGATTTTATTTAGCAAAGTTTATCAAGTACCATAGGCATTCTCTCTATTCCTAGAAATAGCTTTGTCGACTTTGTCATTTCCAAACAGGTTCCTTACAGCCCAAGACTGAAATTCAGTAAATTAAGCTACAGTCTTGAAGCTAATCCACGTTACTGAGCACTTCAGTAACCAAGTATTATTATGCATGGGTTTGACTAATTTTATTTACTTCGCTGCTTAAGTTTGTAATGTCAGAAAAGATTTTAAGTTCTTCTCAGTATAAAAATACACATATAATGTACTTCTTATTTTTATAAACGTGTCAACACTACTCTCATATTTAACATATCCATATTAGTTTACACGGGAAAGCATCTGTCCTTTAATTCCCCACCCCCAGCACACTTTCAAATAATTCCAGCTGCACAGCACTCCAATCCTATTTTCTCCAAGCTTGATATTAATCTTAAATCCAGGATGATGTTTGTTTTCTATTTCAGGGCTGCAAAATGTAAACAAATTTCTTTCAAAAATGTACTCATTGAAAGCCAAAGGAAAAGTGATGCTAAATAAATTACAATTCCGATTTCACTTTAACAGGAGACATGTCCAACCATTACAAGCATTCAAAATCAAAAAAAAAAAAAAAAAAAAAAATTTTGTCCAACAACAGACCTATTTAGATATCCAATATATAAATCTATTTGCTACATCAGACATATGCAGAAATAATAGCGTTCTTGCCATTTAGCTTCCAAAATGAACAGCCTTGGAGCTGAAAACACACACTTGTCAGGGTGATCTCCCCAATGTGAATGCCAATTTTGCAGAACATAACTCTGTATGCACTGAAGATTATAAAACAGTTTTTCAGGGTCAAGAGAGATTTCAGGGCACAAAGCTACATTTACCTCATCTGAATAAAATGAGAAAGAATAGAAATCCATTAACACAGCAAGAAGATCCACATTACATCTGTTTTCAGTAGACTTGACTAATCTAGACTCCATTTCTATAACTGGATATTCTCCATTTTACTGAAGAAATAAATGGCGGATTAGACGGAACCATGTTTAGATTTACATTGCAACAGACAAGAGAAAAACAAAAAAAGTTGGGTCAAATAACAGAAGTAATAATGATGAAGTAAGAAAAACTACCAAGGAATTAAGTTGCTAGGATACTGAGCACTAATACGAAATCAGATATAGCAATTAAAGTAAAACTATACTTTCAGGAACAAAACCATTTATTAGTCTAAGCTAAGTAATTAAATGGAATATTGAAAACAGAAGTAAATGAATGAAAGCAGCTCAAAATACTACATTGTCAATTTGCTATCAAAAGCTTGAAAGGTCAATTGATACACCATTACAAAGACAGATATCAATTTGACAGTAGCAAGTGCAGATTAGAGCCTACCTTTTCACTTATACCATCAACATGATCTTCTGTTTCAGAGAGGTGTAATTTAAAAATTTTCTCAATGTTACTAAGAAGCTAGTGGTAGCACAGAATAGTAAAAGAAAAGTGCTTAAACCACCAAAAAGAAACCCAAACCAAAAAAAAAAACCCAAAAAACCCTGCTTCGTATCTACCTGCAAAATTACTGTAGAACGCTTCTGGTAGAGCTGCATGGATAAAAACAAATTAGTCCTCCAAAAGAATTCTGTAACAGGGAGAATTGAATTTAGTCCCTGCTTCTTCAGAGTTTTTATCCCCTTTATTTTGTAAATTAAAATCAGCTTAGTTCTCTAAATCAGTACTCTGATCTCCTTCCATTTTAGGGTATCTAAGAGTACCCAAACTCTCCTTTAACAGTACCAAACTAATGTTCACTCAGCAATTAATTTGGATACAGCTATATGAGGTATAGAATGACTATGAGAACTGTCAGCAAATTACCAAAGTATCAATACATTTACTACTATTTTACATAATAGTTTTAATTTCCAACATATTTCACAATATCAGTCAATCATTCTCAGAATATACCTTAAGACATGATTTCCATTTTGTCTGGAAAAAATTAGTATTTTGCAAAATGAGGAAGTCCTCAAAAGCAAGGTTACTTTGTTTCACTTTAGTTTTCCACTTCTATTTTTCTCTACTTGTATCTTGGTCTACACCTGCAAGTAAGAGATTTAACTATTTGGGAAGTGGATCAAAGAAACTGGTTTGTATATAAAATCTCAAGTAAGCCTCTGGAAAGTGTCCCCTTTAGTTAGCTTTTTTCCTGCTTAAATACTATAGCTGTGTGAGAAGAAATTCCTCAAAAGAGTGATACTAATTAAGTAACAAAAACCAAAAAGAATATAAAATCAATAAAAGAAAGGGAAATACCGAAATACAGAATTTGCTCAACTTGTAGATGAAACAAGCATGTCAGCTTAAAGCAATGATTTCTCTAGACTCTAGTAGCATCAAGATTGTCTTTGTATGAATATGCAAATTTTCTTGCCACATTTTTATTGACTCCAGATTTACAAATTCAGCCACAAATACAAGAAATCAGTGCATCTGCTAATATGCAACAATAAATCCTTGTCGTATTTCTTTAGGCACCTGTGATTTCTTTAGGTTATGGAAATGTTGACTTCTGCATCCCAGGCATCCTAGGTATACAAGTTCCACATTTTCATTAGCTTAACTGAATTTACTGATCTGTATTTTGTATTTTATTTGAGCAACTGATAGCAAATTGAAGCACTTTTTAAGGGTGGTGAGACTCAGAATATCTTGAAAGCTTCAAATGAAAACCCTAAATACAAAAGCTATGTGTCCAAAAAGATCATCTACAACCACAGTGGCCCAATAACAAAACTAATAGTGTTCATTGTCAATATACTGAATATATAGGTAATATATTGAGGAGCTACTTCCTGCCTTGACTCTTTTAAGTAATTTTTTTGGAGGACTACTGACATACAGACACACCTTCTCACTCCAGATTCACTATGATTTTGTCTTTAATATACAAACGAAATTCCAACTAATAACTTCGGTTTATCTCTTCCCTTACTTCATAAACACTCCAGTTCAATACAGCTGCATTTAAGAATAAATTCAAACTATATTCTGATAGTCAAAACCCTCCACAGAATAAGTTCAATATGAGAAATTATCTTTCCCTCCATGAAAATGATCTTTTATGAAATTTATGGTCTGTCCATTGAAACAGTAAACTATCCACACCTAATAAAAGCTTGTGAACTTGGGAAAAAAAGGACTTACTTTACAGTAAGATGTGACTACAGAAATCACTATCTTTCTATCAAAAGCCATGATACAGCCAAGCACTTGAAGCACCTACTTTATCACACCTCTCTTCAACAAAGTACATAAAACTGTTATCTCTTCCAAGTAAACCAAAACTGCCTAGGAGCTCAGCTACTGCATGTAAAACTCAGTTATTGGTCTGCATCTTCTACAGTTTTTTCACCCATGCATCAAAACAATACACATTCCTCAATTTATGCAAACATACAGCATACACAAATCATTGAGCCATGTGCCCTACAGACTAGAAAGTTAAAATAGTCTACTTGGAAAACTCAGACACCCAGAACCACAGATTAAAGATGACAATGAAGATACCTGTAAGGGGTAGCATACAGGCTACAGCGTGGGCAAATATGGACTACTGTTTGACTACACACATCTAGCATTATGCTTTAAGTATCAAGTGCTAGCCTACAAAGGTTGGAGAAAGGTATTCATACCACTCAAACTCTGATAGTAGTTTATTCAAAACTATTATGGTACACATTCTGGTCTAAGCTTTTTCAGATACATATGGTTTGTCTTTTAACTTAGCTACGTATTTCATTATATATACATAATTCCATAAAACAGACACAATCAGAAGACTGAACTCAATTCTTTTTGGAAAAGGAACAGAGGCATAACTTTTTCCCATTACAAAACCTGTTTTAAAGAAATTTTTTTTGAAAGAGAAAGCTGGCCTGAAAGTATATTTGTTACATTATTATTTTAAATGTAAAAAGCCAAGAAGCTACATCACTATCAGAAAATTATGTAAACTTGAGAATATATTTATTTTTCATATAACTATTCACATGTTGAAAATCTTCCTCTCATCCACCCCTCCCATGTTCTAAATATAGATTGAGAACTGGCAGAAATTATTAGGACCTTAAAGCTCCAATTTTTATGCTACTGAATTTTGGGAATTAAACCACGTCACTATATACAACTGTCCAAACTTTAACTTTGGCACAATAACCCCAAAGGCATGCCTTGAGAGTAGTGGAAGCATGCAATGGACAGAGTCCACATGCTTCACCTGCCCCTCTGCTGCAATCTCCCTTGAGGGCCTGATGAAATTCAGGGGTCCTGGGTAGTCAGGAGCAAGTGTGACGCGGGCACCTCGGGTCCCTGGGGAGCTGCCGCTAGCCAGGGTGGGTAAGGCTGAAGATCCTGAAGAGATATGCCACATGCCACCTATTTCAATCCAGGAAAAAAGAAGTGCCTCATGGAATTCCTCAAAAGCAAAGGTTTGTTTGTGTTGGTTTTGTGTGTTTGAGAACCTTTTGTGAAATACAGTTTCAGATAAACATGAGTGTCAGAGTAGGAACCCAGTTTAATAAGGGGATGTCTGCAGAAGGACTAGACAACAGCCAGATGTTTTACGTGTTCACTGGAAATATCCCACTGTTCTAAGCGAATACGAAGACAACTCAGAAAATACTTTTTATGTGCACACATCTAGAAGGAGAACAAGGAGAAACATACGGATAAGGGTGTGTCAGAATATTTTTCAATTTAACACTTGAAATGTATGCTAACTGCACCTTTGCAGTAAAACTATTAACATGATTCCAATGGGTGAAAAATCATGACAAGAACAGAGGAAAGAAAAAATTCATGATCAACATTTTTTTAAGTCATCCAGATGCTCCAAATCAGTAGCTGCATTAAAAAAAATATCCTGACTTCAAACATTAATATGTTTTACCACACCAGTGAACTGACACCTATGAATAGAGTCTACAAGTACAGAAAATGAAGTGGTCTACTTCAAGGCACCAGAGCAGACTAAGCATTTAAATTAATTAGCTTCACAGCTCCTAAAAGCCACAGGCAAACTTGCTGTCCCCCACCACATTACACAGCAAACATATGCTGTCTACAGTTAGGAAAAAAAAATATTTATTTTTCTACTTCTAAACAGAGAAAGCTGACAAAGAACATACCAAATACAGGTACAGTCACGGGCAAACAAGTGATAGAAACAGCTCAGTCTTAGCAATTCTAAGCACTACAACAAAATGGTTATAACCACACCTTGAATATTGAATTCCTATTCTAACTTACAACATGTTCCACATGCATGATAATTTTATTACTAGAGATCAATAACAACTCTGTGTTTCTATCACTTATGGCTGTACCTACTAATACGTAACCACAACATTCTCCCTATATAATCACGTTTACCTCTACAAATATGGAGTATCTTCTTATATAAAACTACTCTGCTGTAGCAATTTTACTGTGAAAAAAAAAATGTTGTTTTCAAAAAACAAATAATTTGAGAGTTTTCAAACCAAGTGAACACTCTTCATCAAATTCAACATCAACATTAAAATCGGATTATTTAATAAATAAAACTCTCCAGGCCTTGCAATACACATCTACTCCTTGCACACATCATCGTCCCTACCTGATAATGGGCTCTGCTTTGAACTGTGATTGAATCAGAAGGCAGGTCTTACAACCCAACAGAACTTGCTAGTTTGTTTATGTCCAACAGATGGGCCATAAACTTCGAGGCAGCTAAAAGATTTAAAACTGGCAAAATAGTTCTGATAAGCCAGGAGGAAGACGCATTCACAAAAGGATCCAGTAAGGTAGATGAGGGAGAAACCAGCCATTTTGGATGGTTTGGCCAAGGGCGGGGAGAAGAAAAGAAAGAGTTTGCTCTGACTTACTTTGACATGTAGAAAACATGCCCACGTCTTCTACGGTTATATTTTTCACTTCCACCTGAAAGATCTAAGACATCCAAAAAAGGAAGAGGGGAGACAGACGTGTTAGCTTTGGGGTTTGGTTTTGGAGCGGGTTTTTTTTTTTAAACTTCTAAACTTGACAACTAATTTCAGACAAACTCTAAGGACGGATAACAAAAGGGTATATTTAGCTCATGCAAAAGCCAGGCATGAAGCTGAGAAAAGAGCTAGACAGTTCTTCCTGATCTTTGCTGGATGACTATTAAAAAATCAGGGTGTACTGCAGTTTAGAACATAAGGTCTCAGAATCTTATGTAAATATATGTTTACAAAATTATTTTAATATATTTTATATACATATAAAAATAATAATGTTTTGTTTACTATATTAGTCTTTCAAAATAATATAATGTCTATATTTGAAATATGTTTGGTTCTTTTTTTACTCACACATATTTGGCATATTGCCTTGACCAGTTAAGGTATTTATAAGGGTTACCAAAGTTAAACATCATAATATTAAAGCAGAGTGCTAATACACCAAAAACAGTCTAAATTCAACTATACTTTAAGCTTGCATTTATTTTTTTGTAATATGTGTGGTACACTCAAAGCAACACAATTTGAAATAATGAAAAACTATAATCAGACATATTTAACTGTTTTAGCATTTGTAGTTATGAAATATTTTAAAAGTTAATGCATATGTAAAACAAATTATATGACATTATCAAGCCTGCAAATGTTGGCAGCTGTAAAATTGTTCTATGTAGCACAAGAGACAACTTAAGATGTCTTAAAATTGGAGCAAAATCATCTTGGTGTCCCAGAACACTATCCAAGTGCAAAGACATACACAGGTCAATAGCACTCCAGCTGTGCCCTGAACTCCAAGCTCATGGATTAAACTTTCAGCAGTGCCAAGGTCATCTGGTTATGTTGCTACATCACTAAAAGGGACAAAGAATACCTCATTTTATTCGTACATGTTCTTGCTTGAACCATTTTAATGTTGATGATTATAACAGTATAAAAATACACAAACGAAATAGGGTAAGTAGTTCTAAGCACATCATCTGATTGGCTTGTTCCACCTTCTCCGGTAAGGCCCATGGCCATTGCTTTTTCCTCCTCGTCCATATTCCACAGACCCTTGTCTCCTCACCACACAGTGCTGCAGCCTCTCTTCTCTCTTGCTCTGATCCAGTCTCACTGCTGTATCCTCTTCCTCACAGCTTGTTTTCCTCTCCTGTAGGCACCATAGTGTCCCCTCATCAGTCCCTCTTCCCTACAGCTCCTCTGCTAACCTTCCCCACTCCCCGAAGGTGGGTGTCCCACCTCCTCCCTACCTCCTGCTGCGGCTCTGTCCATATGGGGGGAGTGCAGAACCAAAGGTACACAGAGCTGGAGCTACCCACTGCCTCAGGAGCCGCCCCACATTTCTCGGAGCTGCCAAGCACACCAAGGATGCCACAATGAAAAACCCTGTTGAGGCACACAGTTAAATGCAAAAGCCGAGCAACACTGCATGCTCTACCTATCACCCTTAAAAAGCCTATTGGAAGATACAGCAGCTGAAGATGCTGACTAACACTGCCATCCAACTGATCTGTAATTTTCAGAGTATTTAGAGCATATCTAACAGCTTTAAGTTGCAGAACAAATGCATCCTGGCAGTCAGAAATGATGAAAAATTTGGTCATTTTCCCAAGCAAAAATGTTTAGAAACAACGTAGGAGGATAGCGATCTCTCTGGCAACTGACACTGTTAAAGTAAACAATGATTCAATCTTTTAATTTGTCATCCCCCATCTAATAATTTAAATAAATTAAATAACTTTTTCAATATGTGCCTGAATTCAGTAAAATTTTAATAGATGTCCTTTGTGGTAAACACAGCAAGTAACCACAATTTTGAATTTCTTTTCGTTGTTACTATGTCTGCTCCAACATTAAAGTGAATCTTTGAAAACAGATTGGTGGAAATGGATCAGTTACCTGATCCTATTGGTTTTTCTTCCTTCGGCAACTATGACAGAAAGAAATCTTCTCTAACCATTGTCTTGGTGCTTACTGAAAGAATATAATTTTAAATTGACTTGTAGATAAACATGAATCTGCCTGGATACCATGTAATGAGCATTCTGGTGTCTAACTTGCCTTAAGCACTCTGTAGTTTCTGATCAAACTGTTCAAAAGATTTGCTCTAATATGCTCTGCAAAGGGAGCACTTCAGAAGTTTGACTAAGCAAAGGAGAAACTGAAGACTGTTCCTGAATACCTATTAGATTAAATGTTCAATAACATGCTCATAAAATATTCTAGGAGAGTTTACATATATATGCACACAGAGTATCAGCACACTTAATGCCCATATACTTACTTACATGATCTATCTATATGTTATAGAAGAAATGTAAGTACTTAAGAGTTATTTAAGTCCACTACCTGCTATCTAAAAGTTACTTTTAATAAACATTAAACTTTACTTTTTAAACTTTTTAGGGCAAAAAGTCTAAGTCAAAAAAACTTCAGCCCCAGTCACATCACATGAAACTGCCACAAGTAAAAAGATGCTGAGACAAATTTAAAAAAAAGATCAAGCATAATTCAATACACCAGACATTCCTAACCTTTTTTTTTTAAATTATATATACACATTAAGGCAATTTCTCTCATGAGAAACTTTTATAAATTTAGAATTTACACTGGTTTAGATAAACAACTATAGATGGTCATTTCAAAACTATATGCACTAATAATCATTGAAGTATTGTTAACTTAATGTAATGCTAATATACTGTTCCCAGGTGAAAAACAGCTTTAGTTCAGTAAAAATATTAGCATTACAGTAAGCAATCATTTCTTTATACTACTGTCAAGTAACTTTACATGCTGTTCCAAAGTCATAAAAAAATTCCTGCAAGTCTGAAAAAGCCATATTTTAAGATGTTAGTCAAAGGCAGAAGTAAATGTTTATAAGCAGTTGAATAGTAAAAATAAAATGCCATCTGTTTTCTCTCTCTTGTGATTTTAACCCCCAGAAGAATCCTGATAGCCCTACAGGAGATCTTCCTTTTAAGTACGATCTCTACTGACAACTTGGTGGTTTTGGTCTGTAGCCAGACAGTACTAGAAGTTAATTCATTTCTAGAGTTTTCAACTTTCCAGATATACATTCAAGAACATACCATACCAGTACTGGGAATAAAGTCTGACTGAGATGTGATTTTTGACTTCTTCCCACAAAGTATCAACTAGACATTGTATTATCTTACACATTGTTTTGTTAAGTAGCTAAATTAGAGTGCAGAATATAACCTTGGACTGAACAACCAGAAAGCATTTCAGATTAAACTAGAGGATAAATAAAACCAAGACTGAAACAAACCCTTTTCATTTCAGAATGACAAAACGAAAAAATAAAGCATCTGCACCAAGCCCACTGAAATGTGGAAGATACTTAGATTCACAGCTTTCACATGAGTTTGTCTGGAAAGATCATCTTAATCAAAATGAAGAAACCCAAAAACCTATTGGAGAAGCTTCTGACTTCTATCTATTCTGACTGAATAGACAGCTACATCAGTAGACTATTCTGACCAATTTTCACCTAATCCTGTTGAAAACAAGGACACTTACAAAAAAATGTAATCATAAAAATAAGGCAAGAGTAAATCCATGCTTATGAGGATAAAAAAAGAGCTATCAACAAATAGTCTTGTAAAGAATATATAGAAGATTGAAGAAAAAAATATTTCCATCCATATAACTTTTTTTATGCTATGCAAATGGAATTTTGATTAAAAAGTACAACAAATTTCAAATTCTGCATCAGAAGCTGCAGAATATTTTAAGTGTGATAATTGTCATATTGAATACATTTAAAAACAAACAAACAAACAAACAAACAAAAACAAACCAAAAAACACTATCTTCTTTTTTACCAAAAATACACGGTAGGAATCAAATATTCTCAGATTCTCCCAAGACAGAAAATATTGCATATATCATATGGAAAATAAATTCTACTAGCTTCTGCTTATTACTGGAGAGCCTCAGCTTGACTTTGGACAAACCTCATTTAATATTCTCATAAGCAACACTTACCACATAGGTAAGGCTGTGCTAATTAAATTTACTGATGATAAATTTAGGAAGAACTATCAGTATAGGGAGAAAGCACAATTTAACATCTAGAAAAAGCTCCATGATTTAAAGCACTGGAGCAATAAAACAGTCTGAAATTAGAAATTGTAGCTATTTGTTCCTTTTGCATGCTATAGAGAGTTTCCTGTTTTAAGCTGACATTTTAGGACTTTGAAGCAAAGCCAAAAAAAAATTAAAAATCACAAGTGTGAGCTCCAAATGTGAGCTCCAAATGTGACAGCGCCTGTAAATGATAAATGCAGTAATCCAGCAGCAGTGGACATTAAAAGTAAGGAAGGATTAGTAAAAAATTCCTGATCTTATTTATAAGTGAATTCTTAGTTCATAAAAGGGACTATATTATGAGGCAGCTTAGAATAGCAGATTAGTGCTGATATATATTCTGAAAACTATTAGTATAGGCTCCAATCATAGAGGGATATTCACCCTCTGGATTGAGGGTAGTCAAGCACACAGCATTTGAAATAGAAGTATGAGATACTTGTCACTATGTAAGAACTGAATTGAGGAAGTCACTCAAGTTGTTCTGAAATCAGGCACAGGAAGAACCAACCACATAAACAAGCAAATCATGATTATTAAAGAAGTCCCATATAGAAAAATAGTACGGAAATAACATAAACTTACACAATTTAAAAAAAAAAAATCAATTGATAACCATACACTGATGTTTAATGTTTCACCCTAAAGAATGTTTTATTCTTTTATTACAGAAAGTATACAGAGCAGAAGCTTGGCAAAACATGTAATTTCTTATCTTTAATGAAGAACTTCAAAAATATTTTTAAGTTCCAATTTGGTTATGACTAAGCTGTGTATTGAGGCCTAACTAGATACACATAGCAGGGATCTTTGCATTTCTTTTCCATCTAGAACTGCTTATGCTATTTTCCTATACCTTAGATCAGGCAGTCCCCAGTCCCCCTTTCATATCACGTTCTGTTTATCTCCCTTCTGACATGTTATTGTACTTTTTTCCCTCTCCTTTCTACCCACCTTTTCAGAACTCTTTGCATTCTCCTATTTCTTAACTCACCATAACATCTTATGTTATCATGTGAATGCAGCTACCAAGGAATGTGAGCAAGCTGAGCATCAGGCAATGCTCATTTGTTTTAAGCCTTTGTCTATGATCCAGCCAAGAAACAACAGCAAGTGTCAAAAAGATATTTACATTTGCAGTACCAAATGCATATATTATGGGTCCAATACTCCTCTTTTACAGTCTTCATTTGGGTTTTTTCCATGCTCAAACTTTATTTCCAAAGTGAATAAAGTTGTGCCTACCTCTACCCAGATAATTTCCCAAAGATTTAGAATTTCAGGAAGTTAATTGTGTTGGCATGAACAGAAATGCCACTCAGCCAAACTGAAGCTATGAAACACTGACCAGCTCTCCTACTCCTTTTTTTTTTCCCCAACACCTTTTTTTGGCTAACTGTCCTCAAATTTTCAATTATTTGCCACTGTTTGCAGTGATCAATCAGCAGAGGGTCAGATCTGCTTATCCAGTTTAGCCATACCTTCCTGTTTGTCTGCCTCCTACCTCAGTATTTCTCCTAAATCTCTCCTCAGCTGACAGAGAAGTACCATCAGAAGCACCAACATGTTTTGTGTAGTTGAGTGTTGTTAGGAAGGTGCAAGACTTGGCAATGAATAAATCTTTAGCCACATTCTAAAGCTGCTAAAGTTCTAAGCTGTGCAAGCACAGCCAGCAGCTTAATTTCATGTTAAATAATATCTCTCCTAATTTACCATTTCCTGACTAAAGAAGCAACATAGTAAAGACTTTGTTAAGGGGATCAACAGATTAAAAAACAAATAAACAAAACACCTCTCAACCCACGCACAAGCCACAACCACTCCTTACACCTAACACCATCCAGGAAGACGGGGATATTTTTGCTGCTGTGTTAAGATCAATGCCATCATTGGGTGCTTTGGCTAGGTGATCTCTGGGAAACTGCACACATATACCAAACCATTCTTCCAAAAACCAGAAGCCATCAGGCATTTTACCATAAAGCAAAAAAGAAAAACAAAGATCTCTCTTAAGAGATCAGGCACTGTCCAAGACAACTGAATCAACATTATAAGGTGCAGGAAGTATTCATGTTCAAACTCAAAATTAGAGCAGTTGAACCGAAGTTAAGGACTACAACTTTACCATTAACTGTTCTGTGACAGGGCATTGCTGGACCTCAGATGAAAGCCGCATTTCCAAGACTGCATATGAAACTCCATTGCCAAACTTCCAGCTTACATGAAAACAGAAAATATGAACCAAAAGGTTTTTTCTCCCATAAGAAGATCTTTCAAATGCTTCTAGGATGTCATTATGAATTTAAGCCAACTCCTATTTCAGCTGCTCTTACACACACACATGGCTTTCAGGTAGCTGATCCAGCATGTGTTGCTGCTGGTTTTTCGAGTATAGAAGCTTGCAGCTATGAAAATTTCCTGCTTACATTTGTTTATATTTTTAGCAAAACACGGGGGAAGAAAGTCCAAACTTAAAGCATCTTCTTTACAGAATTTTATTGTTCATGGTGGAGAGTGGTTAAAGAGGGAGACAGGAGAATAACACAAGGTTTTTTGTTTATAAGAGACTGAGCAAAAAAAAAAAAAAGACAGGGTTTATGATCCTTTTTCTCATTGCATCAAATTCTTAATAAGTATTTTTCATGCAGAAGTTAAGGAAATTTGAGAACAATTACATAGATATTACAGATAACATGATGCCATCTGGGGAAACTTGGTCCTAAATTCAAGCTTCTGAAAAAAGGAAACATGAAACAAGTTCAGAAGTTCGTTACAGAATGAATAGCAGCATTACTCGTGAATCCTGCCTCCAGGAATTCTGTCATTCTGTATCAAACTGTATCTACTCCTTTTTTATATTACTATAGTTTGCTTCTAGATTTTTCCAGTTAACGATCAGCAATGAAGCAGATGTCTGAACAGGTGTTCAGAAAGAGTATTTTTCATTTCTTAGAAAGTCCTCGTGCCTCTCTAATTCTTCGAATCCTGGTTAAGAATGTGATCTGGTAGTTCTGAGGGTCAAATCATGGTGAGTCAACATTAGAAGAGGGCATTCTTATTTTCATTTTAAAGAAGAAAAAATGCCCTTATCTCCACGGATCAGAGAAGCTGTGTTCAAACAGGATACTCATGTCAAGTTCAACTAATTATAGTTTGTTGCTAGCTGCTGAGAGTAGTACTGCCTTGGAGAAAGAAAAGGATCCAAATTTGGATTTAATCTGAAACCTCTTCCACATGACTACACTGATGTCTTCTAGCCTTGCAAATCTTACCCTTCTCCACAGATGCTTACTCCATGCACATGTGCACACTCAGGTCTGCAGATTAGCAAGATTAGTCTTTAAACTTCAGTATTAGCAAGGGGCATTGAAATTATCTGGTTTGGCAGCTCTCCTCATTTGAGTCTAAAGGAAGCCGATAATAAAAACAATACATCTGCCACTGAAAATTTAGTGGATGCACTTCAAATACATAATAAAATTCATGCAATCATATTTTATTAGATGTATTACCTTTTAACCTTGCTAGTAAATAGCCTAATCTTTTACAGGAGAATTACTGATTAACAAAGAAATCTCAAAGAAAGAATAAAAACAGTTATTAAATGAAATTCAGTGCAGAACTAGAAGCATTCCACATGACCTCCTGGTGTTGTAAATTTTAGGTTGTTTGAGAGGAGATCGCATTAACAGTTATGGTTGTTACTATTTCAAACTACCTTTTTTAGGGTTAATAATCTCAAATGCTTGCAAAACAAGTGAAAAATTTAAAAGTACTGAAAATATTTATGTTGGACACTTGTTTCCATTTGTTCATCTTAACTTAGAGTCTAAGAAATTCACAACTTTAACATATGCACTCCTGCAGCTACAAACAATCATTTAATAGAAATTAACTAAAATGGTTGCATTTAAAGAATGGCAAGCGGACATCCATCCATTTCATAGAAAGTAATTATGTCTCTTCAGTGAGGAGCATCTGTTTCATGAAAGTAGGACACAGGCTGAAATGTAGTACACCCTTTCACATCCAGCATTAACCAGCTGACCCATGATGACCTGGAACAACATAACCCTGACTCTACTCAACTAGCAGGTAACAGGTCTTCCGTAATTCAGCTGTATTGACACCAACACTTAAATAGTACATATTTTTGAAGTGACTTTTATTTACAGATATCAAAAATAAACATATTCAGGAGAAGTTTTCACTTTTTACTTCCAGACCACTTCAGTTGTTGTACTTAAATTCTCTTTAGTTTTGACCACTCTTTCTCGTCAGAAGATAACTCATTCACGGACACTTAATTTAATAACTTTGAATGCAGAGCAAATCAAATGATGAAAAATATAAAGTTTGTTAAAATATGCATATTCAATAAATGCAGTCTGCACACCATGTATTTTTACTTAGATAGCAGAAAAACTACCCAACTCTCTTCAAACTTCTATACATTAATTTCTACTGACCACGATGTGTATACTCCACTTTTGTAAGCTGCCCTACATCTCACTCAAAACTCCAAATTTCAACATGCATTTTTAGCATTCTGCTCCATCACTTTATATTATGACAAATATTATAAATAGAAACCAAGCCTAATGTCTATATCTGGTTTAGTACAGCGATAGCATGATCTGATACTGAAATACTTCACTGTAAAGAAAGGGACATGTACTAACAAAAAGTTAAATGGTTGTGTTTGCAAGAGAAAAAAAAAAGTGTACTGAAGATGAACTACACGGGGCTAATTAGCTCAGCCATAGCCCCATGATGTTTCTAGTTCCCAGACTTGTTTGAAGATCTCTTCTTTCAACCTCATAACCTAGATATGCAGTAAGCTGATGAACTTTTAACTACTCAGAAGATACACAATGTGGAGTAAGACAGGCTCAACACAAGAGTTAGTGCAGAATAAAGAACTTTGCTTTACTTCATACTTTGTCTCATGGTATTTTGCGATGAGAAAGACCCAAAAATGAAAATGTTAAAATGTATTTGCCAGCAGACCTAGCAATAAGACAAAACATTTAAAGGACCAATAGTCACCATTTAGCCAAGGTTTAGGTAGCTAAAAGCTTTATATATTATATCACTTTACTGAACCTATTTCAGTACTTGCACAGATTTTTTTTGGGGGGTGAGGCTTTTGATTTGCTGGGGTCGTTGGAAAATTTAAAAGCATGCACAAGTGCAAACTGCAAAATAGTAGTACTGATTTAACATATCCACTCTGGGATGCTGGTGCTGACAAATAAAGCATAGACAAAATGGTCCTGTTATATGTATGAGGTTTCTATACAGCAGTTACTTAAGATCTACAGTTTATGCACTTGGCAAGTTGAAAAAAAATGCCAACACTCTTGTAAGACTGAATGACTTTGCACATACTGTGACTGCATCTTTGAATTTTCAGGAACAGGTATACAACACGCATATGGACTATACCTACCATTCAAACTGCAATTGCAAAAAATTATAGACAACACACAAGTAATTCCGTTGCAGTAACAAAATCTTGATTTTATCTGAGCATTGATACCAATGCTTATGTGTTTCACAATGAAACTAAACAGACTTGCAAATAACACAGTCCCCTGCAGATGAAAAGAGACAATCATCTTTGATTCAGTTTAGATAACTGGTTTCATGGCAGAAGAGCTGGACTTCAGAATTTATTTATTTTTTTTTAAGTGTTGCCAACAAAGTTTTATACACACTTAAAATTCTTCAGGGTTGGGGGGAGGATGTGGGGTGGCTGGCAAACAAACCCAAACAACTTGTTTCCTGGATATTGGGAATATTTATATACAGTCAACTAAATAACTGTATTAGGTTCGTCAAATAACATGCAATAACTGCTCCATCTTCTTGATTATTCATTTTCAGTTTTAATATAGACAGATGTACACAAACGCAATTCTGTGTCTACCTTACAATTTCCATTTAATTCACCTATGTTTGCAATGTTATGCACAGACAGAGGTTTTAAAGAGGAAGTAATCATGACAAACACTACGAAACAACTCTCAAAAACATTTGTATCATTTTCATAATCCTGTATAGCCTTAAAAGCTCAATTTAATTAGAACTGATGAACCATGGTTAAAAAAGTTAAACTCAAAGGTTCTGAGATACCATTATCAGGGAAAAGAGGGGAAAGTACTCAGTTTACTCTAAATATGAAATATTTCCTTTAAATTATGTATTTTGAAGAAAGATTTCAGGGTTTTTTCCCCCCTTGAGTTTAACAGCAAGTTTAAATTCTCTATACACATCGGGTTTGTTTTAATCTGAACTCTGAAGTATGAGTTGTCTAAAGCTGAAGAATCAAACTGAAATCATACCCTATACTGAAGAGTTTTGTTTTAACAATGTTTGAGAGTAAACAGTTACTGCAACTGTGGCAACTGAAAAACTATGACAGCAAAGTGAAACTCTTTGCAAATATCAAAAGAAAGTATCTAACAACTCAAAAGTGGTGTGCAGCCAGAGCAAAAGCAGAGATACTATTATGAAAAATAAGGTAATTCCCTACCGTACCCTTCTCACAACCTGCATCACTTCCATAGGTACAATGGAAGGTAAGCTGTTACTGGTTGTCTTTTTTACCATCAGACATTGTTTAGTGTTACCTCCATTATTGTTACCCAAACCCAAACAAGGAAAAAAAAAAAAAAAAGTCCACAAAACTACTTTGTCTTATGTCTGAGATAAGAAAACCCTGGGTTGAAGTTCAGATGAGAGTTGGTTCCTCATGTTTTGGCCCAAGACAGATGATAATTTCATGTTTATTCAGACTTCCTCTTCTTCAACTGATTTAATATGTTGAAAATATAAAATCTTATTTTAGCACACTGACATAAGAAGAACAAAAAACCCTAAAAACCAAGACAATGAAGGAAGAAGAGATAAAAGAGCAGATTAAAAGGGAATAAAAACTGAAAACGGAATACAAAGCATAAGAGATCTTGGAAATCAAAGCATGTTGAAGAAATAAATATCATTTTCTCATAAATAAAAATGTAAAATATTTTATGGTTTCTTTACATTGTGGTATCTTCTCAGATTAGAAAAGTAACCTTATATGTGGTGTTATCTTGCACTTCATGTATAAATTATTCATTGAAATGTAAGCTAAGGGGAAAAAACACAGTGCTAATCTCAATAATTTCAAATAGAAAAGTTACCTAAAACTCAATACCTATTTCAGATCTCTCCCCATACCGATAATACTAGGGGGGGGACAAAAACAAAAAACAACCTAGAGTTATTTTAATGTACTCAGAAAGCCAATCCGAGCTTTACTGATGCTTTTGGAACCACTGTGTTTCCCAGAATCTACACAGAACAGGTAATAAAAATTCATCTTTATTTGTTACTTGCTCTGTTTTGAAATAATAATAACCCTCTCTCTTCAGATCTGAGGATTAACTAACATCCATTTTCTAGAAAAATATTTTGGAATGTTTTAGAAATCACAAGACATTTTCAGTGCAACTGGTTTAAATTAGATTCTTAAATAGCATCTGTAACTTGGAAAAATCTCTCAGTAAAACACCAGTAGCTCTAACACCTCACTCCTTCACATGTTCATATGTAGCCATTTAGAAAGGAGTGGGCCGGTGCAGAAAGACTTAGAAACGGTCCTTCATTTCAGTATTGACAGTCCAGACCCATCTAGAACACAGTATACAAACTGTCAATTTTATTTGCTTTCAATCAGAAGAATTGAATAAAAGTAACTGCTTCAAAAACATTCTCTCTCTCTTTAAGGCCTAAAGGCTTCTTTAGGAGGACACCTGCGTATATGAGGTCTTGATTCAGGGGTCCAGCACTTTCCTGAAAAAGAAGATATTACTGCAAAATGCAAAAGAAGATATTACTGCAAATTGCAGACTTCAAATATTCATGAGTTGTGCTAATCCACAAGCCAAACTGTAGGTTGTGGGAGAAAGTAGAAACTTAAGGTAGCTAGTTTAATCATTTTCAATTTATAATGTGCATTCAGAAATCTTCTTCACACTTGTACCCAATTACAGTTAGCAACACATAATCTATTAACGCACCGCTTTTAAAAGGAAGTAGTCTGCTAACCCAGGCAAATTGAGCCACTATCTCTGATATACAATTCTGGAACAAGTAAATGCTAAGCACTGAATTAACTATGGCAGTGAGTTATTATTAATATTTTTTAATGGCACATACCAAAAAACTCTGTACAAAGTCTATTAACACATACAGTATACTACTCAGACATGGCTTCTGCTTCAGTGCCAAGTATACCTGACTGTCAAGAATGAAAACGGATATTTTAAATTATTTCTTTGTGAATTAAAGTTGCTTTGGGTTTCTTTCCAGTTTCCAAAAATAAATCAAAACACCTTTTGGTACTTTTCAAACACTGGAACAACAGTAATTACAGTTGTGACATTGAAATCTTAAAAAAATCAGCATAAAGGGAATCATTGCTTTTAACCCTGGTAGATATTACTTTGTAATATTATGGGTATTATTTCTATATTTTACAAATTCTCTAATCTGAGTCAAGTAAAAGCCTTTTATGCTTACTCATGGACAATCAAAAAGTACAAACCAAACTTTCTGCTTTGGATTCCTCTCTATATTGCAGTGCTTTAGAAGGAATAGGGAAGAGAAACTGCAAGAAAAAGTTTTGCACTCCCCCATTTGTGACTATTAACAGATTATTTTTTGAGTAAGTAATTACCTACTTAAGGCAAACACATTCATAAGTCTGGCCTAGCTAGAGCACATTTTCATCACTTTTTCAGTACAGAAGTACATTTTTCCTAATTTCTTTATCTTCCATCTGTTCTTTCAACATTCCTGTTCAAGCAGTGGTCAAGGACAGGCATCCTCTACCAAAGTGCTACATAGTGAAGATGGATTCTAATTAGACATTTATTATTCTGCTGCAACATTGAACACAACAAATCTATCTAGATCCCAGGCAGTTCATTATAGTCTAGCTTCACTATTTCCTATTACAGCAATAATGGCATTGAGACAAGACAGTGATTAAAACTATTTTCTGCGAATGGAAAAAAATTAATAAACTGCTTTTCTTGCTTAATTACTTGTGATTTATATATTGCTACTACAGAGTTACAACAAATTTCTTCCAGATATTATTGATGATCTCATTGTGCTGTTAGCAAATTAGTCCCAAAATGTTTAAGAAACCAACAATGGAAAAGGATTCAAAGGTTCATGCATCTAATCATGCTAAACTGATCTGACCAAATAATCCTGAATGTACAGCCAAGTAAAGAGTAAAAAGATTATTAGAATTCACTTTGAAGTCACTGAAGCTGAAAATAAGAGGAAGTATATCACCATGCTGAATAAAACTAGACATTTGTTGGATGCAAAAGTTCTACATAAAATAGAAAGTGTGGTATTGTGCAGTTATTAACTCTCAAAGTAGCATTCTCAGTGAAATCAGAAACAATAACTTCCTCGAAGATTTAAGAGAGTTTAATGCATTCTTGAAAAAGTAGTAGCCTGGTGTTCTCAGTCCATACTTAAGAATTCAGCTGAGCTACAAAGATGAAAGAACAGCACCACCTAGTTCTCTATTTAAAAGTTTTCAAATATTATCATCCATTGATTTATTTTCGTAATCTATATTCACATATGCATGTGTGCTCTGCAATGAAATCTGTCACATTTCCACAGGAAACAATACTAACTAGTTTGTCAGGAGTTAAAGCATCTGATGCAGATACTTTACAATTGTACCCTGTGAATCAAAAAAAAGCTTACATATGCAAGAATGCTAGAGAGTTGTAATAATACAAATATTGTTCTGAAGCACATAAACACTGAATGGATTGCTCACCTATCCCTAGTATTACTTATGGGACCATTTCTCTAATTTAACCAAAAAACTGTATTTGTATTGGTTCCCCCATACAGTAATCTGACACTTCAGAGTATGTGCATATGTCCCAGATGCAAAAAATACATTAATGATACAGACATCACAAAAGCCTCAGCAACACGTTTAAAAAACTAATTAAGCTCATGCACGTTGTTTCCTATTTACTTTTCTACTCCATATAGTAGAAACCTTCTATTAATGGGGTAGATGTTTTCATTGTTAGTGGGACTGAAAGTTTTCATGTCAAGAATTTCCCTGCTAGAGAATAATAGATGTGTATCTGAACAATCCAGAAGTTTACCATGATACAACAGCAGCAGCTAAGAAGCTACTTACTCCTACCATGCAGACATCTTCACCAAGTTTTACCAGTGTAGCTGCCTGAATTTCAATTTGATAAGCATATAGCTAACACATGCAGAATAGTTAGTCTATTCTTCTAGACATGGTAGATTTAAGGTCTCGCTCACATCAGCAGGACATAATATTAGTGGAACTTTATTTCTGAAGACATCTTCTGTTTTGACATCAGTATTCATCAGTCAACTCTGATTTCTTATACTAATATACATTGCACTAGATATTTTCTGTAAGGCTCTTAATTGAAGTGAAGCACAAGTGACATTGATATGGTGACTATTTCGGATAGTACTGCATTTTACATTGTGATGGCATGTCTTGTAACATTATAAAGAAAATGGGAGTTAACTGCACCTACAAAGTGTTTTAGCTGCATTTGAACAAAATGTTCAAATCAAGTTATTGATTTATCTAACTTAGACCAAGGAAAATGAAATGCAACTACACTGAAATGATCTCATGTAGCACATTTGCATCCATCTGCTGAAGTTCATTTAAATTCCTGTTTTTCATATGGTAGCTTTTAAAGTATTTTCAGCTCTCAAATTTGACCCTTCCTACTATGCTGTAGTGATGCAAAAAAAGATCGGGCTCTTAACAGACAAAAGAGACTAGAGCCTTATGACTACCTCACTAAAAAGCTTCTGTAACTGGTACCCCTGGCAGAAGTCAGGCTCCAGTGCCAGGGACCAACTGATTCACCCTGGCTCCCCTCCTCACTTCTGTTAGTGCACATTTGAGGAAGGTAGAGAGAAGTAGGGGAAAGAAAAGAAAGCAGTAATAATTTAAAAAAAAAAAAATAAATCTAAGCCTCCTATCATACCCCTCCCAGGTATTTTCTCCTCCAAGATAGAGAGATGTCCTCTCATAGCTTCCACAGAATGCACTTGCCTTAAAACCTTCACTTGTTGCATTTCATTTCCTGCAGAAATGAAGAGGTGGAGACTCATAGCAGGAGAAAGACGAAAATGTACACTGTATTCTGTGAGCCTGAAGTCTTAGTGTTTTGTTCCAGCCTAATCCCTTCATATACGTCTTAAGTCTTTCACACCATCTGGAGGGGATGTTTTATTCCTGGAGAAAACAAGTTGACCCATTCCCTGTTCCTCATCTGTCTACCTACTTATGTATATCATCCATGAAGGCCACTTAGGTGTTGGCATGGCATAGCTCACTTGTTGCTGAGTTGATACATTAATGTAAACAGATTATACAGAATCCAAATGTGATGCCTTTATCCTCACATTCTTAAGAAGGGAAATCCCTTCATTTATAAAGAGTAGGGCTATTGCTGTTTCCCCACTTCAAGTCTTGGAGCAGCAAACAGAAGAAACAGTTTGGTTTTCTTGACAGGTATCCCAGGCAGACAAGGCCTGCAGGGAGATTACTCCCACTTTTATCTGTGACCAGCTAGTCACTTATTTTGACTTTTTTTTCTGAAGGTATTTCTGGAAGAAGTTTCAATGCCAAGAGTTTTTAATGACAAATTAAAAGAAAAAAGGCTATGATATTAACAATTCATTAAGGAGCAAATTTTTATTTGTTCACTTTAAATGATATAAGCTACCAGATTCTGTTTTCCTGTTGGGACTTACAGCATATTTCAGTTTGCAATAGGCATAATTTAATTAACTTTAAATGCATCTGCACTTCCAAATCCTTCAATACAGATGTCACAGTAAATTAAGAATACACCCCTTATAGAACATGTTCAACTCCCTTCTTTATCCAGATTTCTTGTTATTCCATTTCGCATCAGATTAGGAAAAAAAAAAAAAATGTGGGTTTGTAGAAAAGCAAGTGATACTTTTGTTCTAACAGACAAAAGCAAATCTGTACAAAATCAGATATAATTCTCCTCAAAATCCAAAGATAGTTTGGGAAATTCTGCAATCATGTTATTTTAAATTACACACGCACACCCCCCAAGTATTGCTTATACAAAATATACAAAAACCCAGTCACTTAAAAAAAAATCTTATAGTCCAAGCTATTTTTAAATGACATTAATCTTGTGTGTTAAACATATGTGAACATCCCATAAATAAGTCTGTAAGACATTGAGGTTTTTATCTACCATAAATAAAAAACAAATGGCCCATATATTTCTAGTACATGCCTTCCCCACCACGTCCAAAATTCACCGTTTAGAAGACAGCAAAGCAGCAATGATTTATAATTTGCAAAACAAAGATGACTTAGGAAGCAGAAAACATTTTCATTTTAGTCTGATCCAATTTTAAAATTCAAACTTATTTTGTGGGGAAAATACTGAAATTGTAAGCTTTGAACCATTCTTTAAGGAGTGAATGAGACTTATTCACTCTAAGAATGGCATACATTTTGCATTTTACATACCAAAAAGCACCATTACCAGCAGTTTGTAACCCACAAACATTAGGTTTAGTGAGGAGACATGTGCCAAATACTTGACAAAAAAATTCCAAATAGGGTGAGTGTTCTGAAGAAGCTAGGCAAAGAGTCAAGGTGCTAGCCCATACCTAACTTACACACTACTTGTGTTCAAATACATATACATCATCTCGATTGTGTTTATATAAGCAGTAGTCAAGATATATCCTAGGACTGTAACATGTTAGATTCAGGACTCCAGCCTTTAGAGGAAGCCTTTAGATGAAGTTAATTCAATGCTAATTTGTTTTTACATGAAAAGATGAGACACACTCTCTTTTAATACGCGATGTCCCAGTAATTGTCAGACTTAATATTTAAGTCCTGAAAAGCTCTGTTAGGTGTTACTAATTTTGCTACAATTGGGTTTAATTTAAAATTGAAAGGATTCCCTTTTGACTGTACAGATATCATTTTTCATTAACCAAAATGACCCTTAAACAAGATGGTACTTATAGCTTCCTCCATAGTAGTCCAAATCTCACCTATTTTTCATAGTATTACAAGGCCAGACTATACAAGCCTAAAGACATTATTAGAGATCTGCAAGTGAAATGGAAAAGTTAAAAAACGGTAAAGTTAAGAGGAAACTGCAATGTCATGCTTCCTCTAATGAACAAGATATTTCACATGTCACTTAAACTCATGAAAAATTGCAATGTTAGTTTAAGGTTTCTCCAAACATAACAGAAAATAAGTTCTCTCATTTCCACTACCATTATTTTAGATGTTAACAAATTCATGTAAAGAATACTGCAATATATGATACCATTTTATGACTTGTCACTGATTTGAGATACTCTGTTAATCCTTGATTACTAATCAATTTAGTGAGTAATAGCTCTGGTCACTGCATTTATTTTCTGATTTGCAAATAGGTGTGGTTTGACATTTCTATGTATTTGAAGATATAAAAAATTTCTTTCAGTTGATGACCTTGAGTGTGAACAAGGGTTTTCAGACATCAAAAAAAGTTTTACTTTTTTTCTGTATAAACTGTGCAAACCACTGGAGACTTCTTCACCGTTCTTCAATTTCCATCCATCAATGTATCACAATGAAGCACCAACAAGCATGTCAAGATTTAAACTTCACATATAAAAAAACATGTTAACACTCAGGGAAGAAGGAAAAAAAGCCTTTGAAAGGGATAAATATAAAATGAGCTTGACACTAGAACATATTTTGTACAATCTTTTAATTAACAGTAATTGCTTCTGCTTCAACTACTACAGCTTTTCCCCTCGTTAGGGACTAACCAGAACAGCCTTCCTGCCTTATAGCATAGCAGGAATAAAAGCAGGTCAAGTTACACTGTTAATCCAGCAGATGTAGGTCAGTTTGGGATAAATATTGGAACAAATGGAAAATACCAGAGTGCCTACTACATCTGCTGCTGTGAAGTAATTTGGCCTTATTCTCTTCAGAGCCGTCAGTCAGTTGCAGTTGTGAAGTTTCCAGTGCTGAACTTTGAAAAGTCAGGGTTTCAAGCACAGCTGTGCTGGCCTGTTCAGCTTCTGCCAGAAGTTGCAATAATGCAATGCATTATATATTGATAACATCCAGAAGGTGTAACTGTATTTTCATATGTGGCCAAAAATTACTTTGAATGTAACAGCATGCTCAGGTTACTTTAGCTAAGTTTTGGCAATTGAATTACTATTAGAATCATTGTTAGATTAATATTGTGGTATATAATAAGTTTAAAATATAATCAGAATATTTTTACCTCTAACATAAAAGTCTCTCTTGCACTATCCTTCCCATCCAACAAAGAAAAAGACAGGTAGTCAGCAAACTGTTTACAGAAATATGAGGACAGAGGTAACATCAAAGCTATGCAGACAACCACTGTACTGCATCTATGATGATATACACTGCTTTACAAATAACCGAAACCTTGCCAACTCCATTCACGGAACAAAGAATAAGCTACAGAGGAGTTCAGTAATGTATTTCTATGTGAACAAAACTTACACAGAGAAGAGCTTTAGGGATTCAAATTGAGAAACACAGACTATACACTAATAGTTTTTCTGAAACTGAAGAACAGATGCCTATGGACAGTTCATATTCTTTAACCACTATGTATGAAAAAAGGAGAATCCTAAATTATTAAAAAACGGAAAAAAGTTAAATTTATGAATTTATAGTAATGTAAAACTATACTAAAAGTGATTTGCTGCTACTTAAAATGTGAAAGCTATAAAAGCATTCACACTCTCCAAGAGCAATTTGCTTAAACTAGAGAGCAGTAAATACAACTCAACTCATGGTTGGGAAGAAACGATCTTTCCTTCAAAAATCCTAAAGCTGTCAGACAGCAAACACACTCCTGTAAGAGGCTTACATAGATCCCAAGATCTCTGTTTTGCAAATAAAAGGATGGAAAAGTATGCAAGTATGATTTTATTTTTCACATTTACAGATGATAGGGAAAGGAGATAGGATGACAGGTAGGCAGACATTGTTAAAGGATGAAACAGGGAGTCTTCCAGCCCATCTACAACAAAAATATCTACCTACATTCTTCAATAAATCCTTTCTGCCTGTTCCAAGTTCTCCATGTTAGAAAGTCCAACATGCAAAACATCAGTATTAAAAGAGAGCACCGGAAGATGCAATCCACAGCCTCCAGCATTAGCACTCTGTTTTGTCATTGAAATAAGTGTTCTCTGCTTCTTCCTCTCGCTCCTTAAAATGCGATTACGATAGTGTCCCATGTATTGATATTTAAAGCCCCCATTCTGAGCTTACTGTGCATTAACATAGGAGACATTGTAAATGTTTGGACTGTTTACTTTTCATTTATAAATCGAAGGGAAAAGATCCTGAAATAGGATCATAGAAAAAACAAAACAAAACCAAAAAAAACACACACAAACAAAACCCCACAACATTAAGAACCCTTGCAAAGACACCCACATTCATTTTTGAAAATATTCAATTGTTTTCAAAATGTTTTCATTATGTAGAAAGGTAAGTTGTTCAAAGGCAGATTCCTGAGAGAAATCATGATTTTACAAGTTACTCCTTGCTACTGGAATTTGATATTTGCCCTTCTCCCTTTCAATCACACCTCAAAAACTCCTTGGGAAGAATAGATATGCTCATGAAGATCATACTTAATATCAATGCAATCCCAGAGGAGACATGTATTAAACTATGTCTAATAGTTTTAGCATTCTACATTTGTTTTGGAATGGGTATTTTTAAAAGCATGTCAGTGGCATTCTCTTTAGAGAAGATCCTCCATTGTTTTGAGAGTGTCTAACAGAATTAGCCTGCCGTTAGATTCATGTTTTAAAACAGAACTGATGTATTCATTCTCTCTCTCAGAGAAGGCATTAAGAGGACAATGACAGCATCTTCTATTTCTACTTTTTAAATATTAGATGAAAAGGGAATCATCTTTCAAACAGTCAACCACACTCTGATTATACTGCTATTCTCTTGGCAACTACCCGATGTCCATGTCGTTACCACACATACAGTTGTTACCAGTTACTTAATCACCATTTGTGATGCATAAGTAAAAAAAACCCTCAAAATCCAATCTTGACTTTACTTAGCAATATTAAAAGATTAATTCTTTGGTGGAAAGACTAAGGGTAATCACATTCAACACGTTTTGTCAATAATAGGATCAGGCCAGAACTATGAGAACTAAGGCTTCTGTAATAAAAAACTATGGCTAAAGACATTTATAGCACATTATATTGCAACTGACAATTAAGTAAATTTAAAAGCAGAGGGAGATTCACTGTTTTCCATTCCTGAAATAAAAAAAAAAATTAAAAAAAGAAGTAACAAGAAAGTAAATAAGAAAAATGTATTTGTTTCAGCAGAGGTGCTTCTCTTGATGAACATTTCTATGGAGTTAGATCTTCAGTGAGAAACTTCAAAACTGTTTCCTGTTGAACTGATGATAGAAACTTGATAAATATTTTGAGTGTAAGTGATAAATATTATGAGAGAGAGTGATCCCTATTCAAGTATTCCTCAGGGAACTGTTGTGAGGTCATCAATGGGAATCTGGATTTTTTAGTTACTTCATGTTCTAAAACTGAACATGAACTGCTGTATGATGAGTATCAATTAAAATACATTAAGAAATCAAGCAAAAGAATTCATAAAATATGAACTAACCTGAGAACTAAGCAGCTAATAAGCCTACCAAGCCTTGGTTATATTGATGGAAGTCATAAAAAGACGGCCACCATGAAGTGGAGTGATACATTTTACGTTTCAACTTGTGTGTAAAATATTCCAAATAAAGATTGTATCAAAACTATTCTGCTACAGTCTTCCATTCTGTAATTGTCTACACCCTCACAGAACTTGCAGAACTACAACAACATGCTTCTGACTTGCTGTACACTGTAGTGTAACAACACTTAGCTGTCAGGACAATCCCTATGCATACAGCACCGGGTTGCCAAGAGCCTGCTAACAGAAATCCTACTGAAAATTCAAAACATAATCTAGATACACAAGATATTGAATATCATATAACAACTTCATCTTAAATCAGCTTACATGATCTGAGAAGTAGCCGTTTGCATATTTGCTCCTTTTATTTTTTTTTTAATTCTGCTTGTAATAGATCTGGACTTATGGAAAAAAAAAAAAAAAAAAGAGTCCCACCCTTAAGCAATTATCTGTCTTCACCGATTTGCTGCATCAGTGATCATAGTTGCAGACAAATTAAAGTGTCCCTACATTATTTTCATCAGGAGACAGGTTGCAAGCATTTGAAGTGTCTGAAGAAACCACGTTGAGAAGATTTGCCTGGTGTTGGCAGAGAACCGAAAGTAGATCATTTGCTACCACATACAGCACTACCCGGGTCTTCTCCAAAGCAGAGCACATTAAGGCATTAGATGCCATTTGCATTATCACACAGCAGGGGGCTACAGCAGCTACAATGCTGGGATAATCTTAACCCGTATCGGTATAGTTTGAATCCAACAAAACTATTTTTAATATTACAGTTTCTCACGTGATACCTCTTTGCAATAAAGAGCTTACTTCTTAGGTTGCATAAAAAGAGCTCAGACTATGTCCTTGAGTTATTCTAAATACTTGCTGTCCTCCGACTGTTAAATTTTGTCTAAGGAAGGCTAAAACCATGAAACAAAAAAAACAATCAGAATGAAACAAAAATGTAAGGCTGACTGTAAACATGTGTAACAGTTTAACCCCTTGGGACACTGCTTAAGTGCTCCAGAATCATTACAGTGCACAAGCTAAGAACAACAGCAGCCAGAGATCCTACTATTTTCACAGCAAACGCTGGAGAGGGCAGAGCAGACTATTATCATATCCGAACTCAGCTGACAAACCGCTTCTCAGCTCAACATGTTATTACTCCCTCTTCCACCTCCATCGCTCCCCTTTCACAGCAAGCAGTTGACACTGGGCTCTTTTACTTCTTGTTTGCCTCCTTTCCGAAGGGACTGCTTGCTGTTAATGCTATTCCACGCACAAGCTGAGAAGCATTATTCTATGTCCTCTTCCCTCAGCTGATGCTCCATCAATACTCAGGACAGATTCCTCAAGCAAATCTCCCCACAGATCATGCCAGAAAGGCACACTTCCATACAGGACACACGTCAGCTTGACTCTGCCACCTTGTCTTTAAACTTAATTAGCTTCAGTTTCACTAACAGGAACAATCCGTAGTTACAATCCAGAAGTGTTTTGAGTCCTCAGAATAAAGATCTTATTCACATACAAAGCTGACAAAAAACCTGCGTATCCCATGGCCCACAGAGAGAGAAATCGAGGGAAGCTAACAAATCCATTGAGCCGCTTCACAACACGGTTTGGGGAAGCAAAGCAAGCCAAAAGGGAAAACTACTTTTAAATGCAGGTATAAAGCTGCCAACAAGAAATATGTCTAATATGGTAACTGTGCCTGCTAGCTGTGTCAAAATAAGTGGCATAAACTGAGAAAACAATGTTAATGAAGCAGCACTAAAAGGTGGACCAAAAGAATTTGATATTCTGTTAGATATAGTTACTATTCAGGACAGTCTTCTAGAAAATATTTACTCATCATCTTCTCCATTCTCCTTTACCTTAGGAGAAAAGGATAGTGGAAATTATTTCTTCTCACTGCTGTCCGAGGGTTACACGTTCTTTATATCCTCCCCCCTTTCTGTTTTTTAAATAGTGCCCAGCAAAAGTGCCTCCTGAAACAGCACTCTGCTGAAGCACAGTATACAGGGTGCCTAAGGATTTTTGATTGAAGTTCTAATCAGTAACTGCAAAAATAATTGTGTGAGAAACTGGAAAGAGGGAGATGTTTTATATACATGGAGAGCAAGCTGGGCAGCATGTTAAGCATCGCTTTTCCCCATCTGCAAGGACAGGCCCAATCTGGGTTTTTTTCACACACAGTCACAGTCAGATTTGTATTACACCCCTTTCCTTGCAACATGTTTTTTACCTGATGCAGTTCACAGAATTACATTTTGCCTGGAACACTCCCTAAACTGCTGTGAAAGACATCGCTGTTTTTAATCACTGGTTTACTCTCAAAACTGCGAAGCACTGAATGCAGCTGATTGCATCTTAGGAAAGATCAAATCCTCCTCCTTCAGCAGCAGCCCCCATTTTATTGGTGTCAGAAAGTCAGTCCAGACGCTTCCCCCCCACCCCCCACCCCCTCCTTTGCAGGGCAATGAATTGACAATTCACAGGGAAATGTAAAAGGCAGAGAGGAACCAACCCCCAGGTGCAGCCCGCCACACATGCCCCAATAAATAATCTTGTATAGCACCAACACAGCAGCTCCTTGTGCAGTGACGTACCGGGCAACTCATAAACATTGGTAAAGAATACAAATAATCTGCCGGACGAAACTGTCCCTTGCAGTTGCCAGGCGCACCGCCCCCCCCCCCCCCCCCTTCCCTTCACTCTCGCCTCCACGGCCGGTAACTTCCCCGGGCGGTGGGGGGGGGGGGGCACTCGGCGGCTTCTGGCCGGGGGGGACCGGGGGGTGCGAGGCTCGTGCGAGGCTCCGCTCCCGCGACGGGCTGCCAGCCGCTGCTCCCCCCGGAGATCGCCCGACCCATGACGCAGCCGAGGGAAACGCGAAATATATTAAACTTGACGCGAAATGGCACGACGAAGGCGAGAGGATAAAAAAAAAAAATAATTCTTACAAGGTCACTTAGTTTAATCGTCTCTTCGCTTCTCCCTCCCACACCGACATGCCCCGTACGCCGAGCGAGGGAAGGGAAGGGAGGCAGGAGGGGAGATTCGCCCCGCCGCCCCCGGCCGCTCAGCAGCGGCGGCCGCCTGACCCCGCTCCGCCCGCCGGGCCGCCGCCTGCCCCGACCCGCGCCGCCGGCCCTCACCTCCCGCCCGCCCCGCGCGGGCCCCACAGGGCGGCGGGGGAAGGGGGGGCCGGGGGTACCGCGCCGCCATCCCGCCGCTGAGGGGGCAAACTCCGGGCGGCAGCGCAGCGCCGCGGGCCCGGCTGGCGGCCCGCCTGCTCCCCCCCCCGCCCGCCACCACCGGGCGGGAGAGGTCGGGGGGGGCGGGAGATCTCCCGCGGGCAGACGCGGCGGCCACCGGCACCCTCGGAGCGTGCCGCGGGTTTCCCCGCCGCGGCGGCCGCTACGTTCGACTTGGACGGATAACGATGGGGGGGGGGGGGAGGTGGCGGTGCGGCGGTGGGGAGGAGGGAGAGGGGAATGCATCCAGCCTGGAAACTAGCTGCAGGATGAGCCGCCTGGAGCAGGGTGGCGAAGGGATCCGCTGCTGAACCCCGGCTCATCCGATTACCCCACCTATAGATTCTATACCTCACCTACAGACACGCATTGTCGGCGGCGGCGCGACCGAGGCACGGACCCCCCCGCCCGTGGCTCCCCCCCGCGCCGGTCTCCCCGCCGGGGAGGCACGGCTGGAGCCCGCACGTTTCCCCGGGATGTTGTTGCAGCGCACACGCCGCTGCTGCGGCTGCACTCGCACTTTCGGGGGCACGTTTGCGGCGGGCGAGCGGGGAGGGGACGGGGAGTTGAAGGGGTGGCTGCAGGGGGTGGCGAGCGACTGGCGGTGGCTGGGGAGGGAGAAGCGCGGAGGGCGAACGAGGGCGGGAAGAGGCTGCCGGGGAAGGGCAGGAAGGGTTAACGGCCGTGCGGCGCTTTAGCGCTGGATAGCGCTACCCGAGCGGGAGGCTGGGGGCGCCCGGCGAGGAGAGGGCGGCGGGGAGCGGGGGGAGCCACTGGAGGGGCGAGAGAGGGAGGGAGCGGGTCAGGAGCGGGGCGGCGGGGAGGAAGGGCGGGGGTGGGCAGCGGGGCCTGGGGTGCCCCGGGCCGCGGCGGTGCCCCCCGGGGTCCCTCCCTCCCTCGCTCCCCCCCTCCCCGCGCGGGGCAGGGGTGGGGAGGAGGCGGTACCTTGTACGAGGATCCCGCAGAGGCTGTAGAAGCGCAGGAGTGCGCCGGGCTGCAGCCGCATCCTGGGGGCTCCCCTCGGGCTGGGTGGGCGCCAGGCACGCAGGTCCGCAGCCTCCCGCCGCTCCGCTCTCCGGGCGCTTCCTTCCCCCCGCAGGAGCCGCCGCCGCCGCCGCCTCCGCCGCAGTGTCTCCCTCGCTGTATCCAGTGGGGTGAGGAGGAGGAGGAGGAGGAGGAGGAGGACCAGGGTCGCGGGGGTGGATTGGGGAGGGAGGAGGAGGACGAGGAGGGGGGAGCGGCTCTCTCCGCTGGCTCCGGCGCTGCTGGGCAGGTTCAGGTTCCCCCCGCGGAGCGGTGTCGGGTGCCCCCGCTGGCTCCCCTTGCCCCTGTCCGGTGTGTCCGCCCGTCCGTCCGCTCGCCTCTCCGTCCCGTCCCGTCCCGTCCCGTCCCGTCCCGCTGGCGGGCGGGGGAGCTACGCTGGCGCCGCGGCGGGCGGGGAGGCGGCGGCGGCTCCGCTCCGCTCCGCTCCCAGCCGCTTCCCGGCTCGAGACACAAGGGCAATCTCCGCTTGCGAGGCTCCCCTGGCCTGGCCCCGCCCCCGCCACTCGCCCCGCCCCTTTCTGCCGGTATCCCCGCCCCTTTCCCCGCCCCCGCGCCACACCCCGGCCCCCCCTGTGCCGCGGGCACGCCCCTGCCACCGCCTTGGCCGCGCCTCCGCCGGCACGGCACGCCCCTTGGCTCCCGCACCGCCCCCTCAGGTGGGTGTGTGACTGGCAGCGGGAATGTCCAATGGAAAGCCCCGGGCTTCGGCCGGACTGCCAATGAGGCGGTGACGGAGGAGGTGCGAGACGCCAGGTTACAAAACTAACGGGCGTTTCTCGGAGTCCTCAGCCGCCAGCGAGGTGCCAGACCCTACCTCCTGCGCCGCTGAGTGGCAGCCGGCTCGGGCCAATCGCGAGGAGACCCGGCTCCGCGGCGGCTCTCCAGCCAATGGGCGGGGAGCGATGGGGCGGGGCGGGCGGCGGGGCGCTGTCCACACCCGGTCCTGAAGCGGCGGCGCGCGCGGCGAGGCGCGGGGGTGCCCGGCAGCGGCCGCCGCCGCCGCCGCTTGAGGAGGGGAGGGGCCGCCCCGGGGCAGAGCGCGGCGGGAAGGGGGCGGGGCGGGGCGGGCGTGAGACGCCTCCCGGCGCACCCCCCGCCCTGGCGGCACGGGAAGGAGCGGGGCCCGGAGCCCACAGGCAGGCGCGGGGGCGAGGCGCACCGGCGGCGGGGCCGTGGGGCCGGGACCGCAGCGCGAATCCAGCGGCCCCGCCGGCTGCCCCGGAGGTGCGAGGAACTGGCAGGTGAGGGGAGGGGGGTGCTGCGGCCGCCCCGCCCGCGCCGGCGGGCCGCCCGCCCCTCTGGGCGTGCAGGCCTGCGGCCGCCAGCTCCTCCGCGGCGCCGACGGGGAAAAACGGGGGTAAGCACCCGCGAGCCGCGGCCGGAGCCGGGGGCTGCGGGAAGCACCCAGGCGGTTGGCTGCCGTCCTTGCAGGGGAGGCGTAAAGTCCCTTCTCCGCTCTCTGCTTTTCCTCCCGTCTCCCTGAAAGCGGCAGATGAAAGAAGGATTGTCTGAGTCTCCCGAGTATCCTCAGAATTAAACACGTATAGGTACCTTCACCAGAGCAGCAGTAAGACCGGCTCCTTCTGTGAGGTACCCAGGCAATAGCAATAAAGAAGTTTCTGGACTTTTCGCAGTGTTGTCTGGACTCTGAATGTAGTAAAATAAGTTTTGTATTTGAAGGCTTTCTTTGGGAGGGTTTGTAGCATTCAGCTAGGAGTCCTAAATGGCTTATGGTCTAAAAGATAAGACCCTGCATGTGAGAAATCCAGGATGGCAGGCTGCTTCTTCAGGTCTGCGTGTTTGGTGTTTAGCACAGTATCATTCACCTTTTCGCAAAACCTCCTAGCAAAATCAGAAAACCTTATTTTTAAGTTGCTGGATCTGCCTGTAAATGTCTATGGAGGGAACTGAGTTGCGGTATCTCAGAGAAAGCAGGATTCCCCTGCACCCAAATGCTTATAATGATCAGGTATTTCTCCACTTCTGGTTCCATCCTTTTTCTATCAAGATTTGCTCTCCAACAGGATGCAGTATGTTTCGCACAGTACCCCTCTGAATTTCCACCTTGATGTTCCATTCTTTAACACCAAAGGGCTTTTATTGAGATAAACAAGTGATGAAATAGTCTTACCTATAGGAGAGGGAGGCTGTTCAAAAGCTCATTTCTCTGAAGAGTGTGTGGTCTCAGATCATTAAGGAAGTGCTGACAGTTGTCAACTTCACCTTAAAGAGCTTGCAGGAGAGTGGGATCGAGGAAGTTATGTATTCTCTAGTCGTATGTTCCACTTTGTTCGTTAGTGAGTGATGATTATGCCTAGCAACAGTTCAGACTGCATGAGGATTTACACTGAGTTCCCCCTATCTCCAAAAGATGTCCACGCACAGTACAGAATCAAATTACAGAATGACATTTTAAAGTTCTGTGTGATTTTGTATCAAATGAACATCATGCACATCTCCATGCCTTTAGTAGGTTACTTGAACACTATCAAAGGCGTTGCACTGGAATGTCTCCTAGGATGGGGAAGCATTTGAAGCGTGTCTCTGGTGGGATGAGTAGATTCTTGCTTTACTTGTTTTTTATTGCTACTGAAAAAATAAACGATAGGCAAAGGTTTTACCACTGTTTTGAGGGTTCAGTGCATGTAAAGCACATGAACGGGGAATGAGTCTCAAAATATTTTAGAAGTCTTACAAAAAGGAACAAGTCATCATTTTTAATGCAGCACTAAAAATGTCAACAAATGCTCAAAACTTGCATTTTTTTTGGTTGGGGGAAGAAATTAAAAAAGCCATTCCGACAAAATAAGTAATTTAAACCCTTCGCTAAATCAGGACCGTAATCCCTCTTGACGTGCTTGTGCATTAATTATGATAACTGAGAGCTCTGTACTTCTGACAAAACATACTTTTCATTGTAGTCTTGTTCCAGAAGTGCTATAGGAAAGATACAGGTGTCTCGTGACATTTGGTGTCAGCTCACATCTAAACCTGATGTAGATGGGACAGAACGTTGTAATCAGTCTGTGGAGCTGGAGCTCTGGCACAGAATGGCCAGAAGCCTCATTACATCCAGACCAAAGGGGCAACAGGGACTCTTCAGGCAATACACTTCAGAACAGAGTAAAAAGTAATACCCTAAAATTTCAGCAGGAGATAATGCTGAGAAGCAGATGCAGAAGGTAAACGCTTTATCAGAACCAGAAAAAAGTTCTTCTGTGTTACCCTGATATCCATCATGCTGATACTTACAAATATTCCTAATGCTAAACAAAACAAAGTAGTTTAGTCTCCAAGCATGATTCGGAAAGAGTCCGCAAGTTTTTCCTGTGGCTGAATTGGTAAATAGCAAGTCGTCCGCCTTCCCCTACACTTTCAGCCTCGATCTTATATTGCACTCTCCTACCTCACAGGTTTTTTATTGTTTGTGTTCACTGAACAACTAACAGACAAAGCCTTCCTCTAGCAGAGCAGCCAGCTTTTTTAGTTGTTTCCTCTCAATTATTTCCTGTTCATCCTTTTCTAGACGGCATAGATTTCACAGGTGTCAGTGAATAGTTGATGAAACAGTGTGCAGCCCCGATAGGCAGCTCAGATCACTAACCACTTAATTTCCCGGTCCACTACATGTTCTATTAATTTGCTTGCACACTTTTTTCTCCCAATCAACAAGACTTCGGGCTTCTCTCTGAACAGCTAAATTCCACCTCCTCTAGAAGGAGCTGTCTGTGTTGTATTGGGTCAGTCTACCTCTAGAGTTTGCCTTGAAAGACAAGCAAAATCTGAAGGGATAAACATGATTTTAATGATGCACCCGGGGAAGGCTTATTTATTTGACAAAACATTCTGGTTCTTTTAAATTCAGCAAACAGTGGAAGATGTAGAGAGAATTTAAGGAGAGAGAAATTTCCAGTGTTACAAGCTGTGAAGCATAGCTCTAGAAACACTTTCTCTGTGTTATATTCTAGAATATATATATTTTTAGTAGATTTTGTATAATCTAGAGGGTAGTGAAGAAGTAGTCAAAATATGATTGCAGAGTTCCAACAACAGCAAAAAAGCCCCACAGGAAATAAGGTATGGAGAAGGCAAGCTGGTAGTGACAGAAGTTAGAAACAGATTCTATCCTGACTTGCAATACTGCTAAACACTCATGATCACATTTAAAATAGTAATTTGGAAAGTGAGACTTATTTACATGGCTCAACCAAATATGTTGTGACAAAACCCCCGTGCAGCTGCCACCTAGCCTTACAGAAAAATCTGGTTGGATAACAGCCATCTCTTGCAGCCGCAAGTCCTTAATTCCTGTCTTTGCCCCCTCCCACCTGGCAGCATGGCGTCCCTAGGGCAGAGGGTCCCTCTCCAGAAGGTGGCATGTACTGTCACAGAAAGTGCATTTCCCTGCCCAGGGCGCTGTCATGGGCCTGTGTGGAAATCAGAGGATCAGATGTACATCGACTGAAGTCTCTGTATTTGGTTTTTATGTCACCCCTTTGCCATATTTTGGCAGCTGGAACAGAAGGGTTGGGGTTTGGTTTGGTTTGGTTTGGTTTGGTTTGGTTTGGTTTGGTTTGGGTGAGAAATTTTGAGTGGTGGAGGTGAGTTGCTGTTGTTTTAAATGATGTGGGTTTGGTTGAAGCTGATTCCTAAAAAAAAAATTGGATAACATTTACTTACCAGATGCCAGCAAAAATGCATTGGTTTGAACAAATACTGTAACTACTAATTTAGTTAAATCTATCCAACTGTGAAAATATATTGGCGTGAATAAAAATATATAGACATGAAACGCATTGCATTTTTTTGTTTGAAAAAAATTGGCTTCAGTAAAGAGCAATTGAAGTTTGAAAATATGCTCCCAAGAAGAAATGTGTTCATTTCCATAAAACATATTGGTGTGTAAATATACAGTATGTATCAGTTCCAGAACAATATTATGAATTCAGTGAAATTTTGTTCTGTGTTAGTTAGTAAGATGAACCAAGTAAAAGGAATTGCATGCTGCAATTACTACATATAAAATATGTGTGGGATGTAGTCCCATTTATATAGCAATTATAAATGTGAGATATTTCACTGGCTTTTGGAGGAGGAAAAAGTCCATAAAACAGCACTGTCGATGCAATGCCAATGCAAAGTGAACCAAGGTCAAACCAAACTGATATCATTCTTATTGAAAAGTACCTAATGTACACTTTGAGTTGGTGAAAATAATTGCAGATGAGAATTACCAATGGTGAGTGAAAGCAGAATTACCTTATTCATTACCTGACCTGTCATCCGTGTAATTTGTGGAATGAAGACACAGAAAAAATGGTGCTGGTAACATGATTCTCCATACATCCTAGTTAGGTCCTCCTCCTCCCGAGTGTTTGATAATGAGCAAAAGTGTGTGCTTTCCTACATCTTCTGTCAATGGAGACACAACTACTGGAAGAAATTTTAAATTTACTTACCCCAAACCACAAAATTATGGAACTATGTAACACCTCTGAGATCTTTATTTACTTATGATTTAAGTATGTATAATGTACATTACACTTTGCCATAAAAACATATTACCACATGGAATTAATTAGAGACTAATTGTGTTTTAAATATGCTTGGATGAACATGTTTACACATAGTTTAGAATACGTCCTGGCTAACATCTTTGAAATATATATTTACCCAATTATCTATTGTTTTGTTATTTCTGATGCTTTGTAATTTTTAATTGCTTTGTGTTTCATTACTTATACACAGATTATGTGATGTGTTGAAAAAAACCCTCTCTTGCACCCAGCTGAAGTGACAAAGGAATATTCAAAACTCAGTAAAAAGGAACTTGTTCGTTCTATAGAACATAGTGTCATCCATTTTACTTTCTTAAGAACATTTTTGATTACTGACACCAGCACATTTACAATGATTTTTTCAGACATTTTGGTAATTTAAAAGGAGTCTCTAAACATTTGGACTCAAGATTTGTTTTTTTCAGACCAAGATTTTCACATTAGTGCATCCTGAATTGAAAATGTTTTCAGATACAAGTCAGAAGTATTTTAGCTGATCCAGAGTAAGACTCAAAGAATTGAACAAATACATTGTTTGCCCATACTAAAGACTCCTAAGATGTTTGTTCTAGCACATCCTTGCTTTAAAAAAAAGGTTTTAAGACTTGATAGGGCCTTTCTGTCAGGAGTATTTCTTTTGCTGTCTCTATGAAAATCAGCCCAAGGCATAAGCCCCGGGGAAATTAAAAAATGCACACAACTGACTTAAAAGATCATAGCCTTTAAAATTTCTACACATTCTGTCACTACTTAGCATTCTTCTATGAGTTAGATGAGCTAGCAGTGAAACAAAGCCATCCAGCCAGACTGGATTACTATTGCTCTTTCTAGCAATGAGAATGAGATTTTGTCAGATGGCGTAATGTTAGATACCACAGCTAGGAGCAGAAAGAGTAGACTCTACTCAGCTTGTGTCTGAACAGTTCTGATGCTACAGTGGTCCTTAATGAAGACCTACTTGGTTGTGACATGTCATGCACACCAAAGTTCTCTTCAGTGAGAAACCAGGGAATACGAGAAATTGTGCACTCCAGTTTTTGCCCTGACATTCAGTCAGAATGATGAGGGCATTAATAAGCCTTAATGGTCCTGATGAGCCTCACCTGGGGTCTCCACCCACACCCATGAGCCCAGAAGCTCTATTTAAGATGAGCTGTGTTAGAATAGTGCAAGTTTCTACCGTAATCCTACTCCTATCTGGTCATGGAATACTTTGATCCAGTTTTCAATTAACGGCTTGATCTTTGCCTACCTCATTCTATGGACCTGCCTAGTGATCACTGCTCCTAGCCTTGACCTGTGGGTTGACTTCCCAGTGTGATCTCTGACCTGCTTCATGGCCATGATACTGCCTTATGACCTTCACTCTTGGTTGGACTTCGCTATAATTTCTGGGTCTGTCCATGCTTGAGTACTTTGGGACTGAGCTGTGGCTGGTGTGGGCTCTGTCCTGATGGCCTGGGCATCCCTGTGCTCTTGGCTCACCTTTTCATAGGGAGCAGCCCCACTCTTGTTGTTCCCTACCAGATGTGGTCTGAGAGAATACAGCACCCAAGAAGTGGGAAATAGATCCAGGTCCTTGGTTGTAGAGGTTTGTGTTGTCTTTTAAGCTGCTGACACTAGGCAGAATCAAAACAATGTCATCTGGCCCAAAATAAAAGGAAAAATAGGTAAGGGAGGAAGGAAAAATATATTCAGCAAAGATTTTGGGAAGACTAGCTCTAGAAAAAGCACAGGTGTAAGGGGTGGTCAGGGTAAAATTAGGACTAGATGTTGAATGGATAAGAAAGGCTGGGATAACACGGAAGTTGAAATCTGGGGGAAGATGAATTGTTGGTAAGGAAAAACAAAGCAAGGGAAACATGTTGAGACCCCAAGGGGAAAGGAGTGTGTGATCATTCAGGCAAGGAGTTTAGGACCAGCAGAAAATGATTTGGGAAATAAGAAGTGTAAGATAAATCTGAAAACAAAGTAGAGTTTCAAAGAGGAACTAAGAATCCTTAAGCACGGAAACTGGACCAAGGAGCCGCAGGATGGGGATCATGAGACAAGACTAGAAAAGAGGTAACAAAGGGAAACTGTGTGGTGATAAAGAGCCAGAAAAGAAAGTCTGTCAATAGAAAATGACGAAAGCAGAAAAAAAAATCATGGGAAAAGAAAATCAGGACTTAAGTAGTACAACTGACACAGCATGAGCTGAGAAGCCAGAGGATTGGAAAGGGGAGTGATAAAAGTAGCTGCTGGTGGCTGAGACAGCACAAGGACAGTAACAAAGTTTCGAGTTTTAAGACAAAAAGTAGAAATGTCTGTACCCAAATTGCTTTATAGGGCCTGAAACTCAATGTACCTCACTTTCATAGTGCATCGGCTTTCAGTAAGTATCTGAGATTCATGATAAAGTATATATGAGGTTACTCTCTCCTCGAGGGGACAGTAATTTACTATACCACTCCCTAACTGATGAGCTGAATTGAAAAGGTGTAAGGTGGATTTAAAAGCCTTCTGGTGATCTGTATGGGTATCAATGTGATAACATTTTTTTCCCTCATTCACTTTAATGCATTTTAGGGAAATGCTTTCATGTACTGTATATAAGGATCTTACAGTTAGGAGATGTTGATAATGAAAGATAAGAACTTGTTGGTTATACAATCTTTATGTTGCTTTTGTATTTTTATATGGTGAACTATATGTGATAGTCCTTCCTTCTGTCTTCATCTGCACCTTGATCATCTGTTGTGCTGTTCCAGCCTTCCTCCACATAACACAGAGCCTGGGTGTCATTCAGCCCAAGGAGTAGCTCTAGGGATGATTCATGGTTTTGAGGAGAAGGAAGACATTGATAGACAGAATCTCTAATTCATTAACTGAAAAAAATTGGAAAATATGGCAGAGGTCTGAAAGAAGAGAAAAGACAGTGTTAGAGTAATTGGATGATGCCTTTGAGAACTGGATTATGTTTCACTATGCCACAGAGTTCCTCTGTGATGTTAGGTAAGTCACTTAAACCAAATGTTTTTACAGTGGTAATAAATTGATATTAATGCTCATTTTCTCAGTTTCCAACTTCATACCAGAGTCATATCTGCAGAAATGAGAAGTACTGCAGACATCCTAAAGCCAGTATGAACTAGACTAGGTATACACAGAGCTGTGCAATGAAAATTGGCCACGTGGAATTAGTCGTTACCTTTGACATTAATCTTAATTAAATACTTCATTATAATGTATCTGCAGAGCAAGGACAAATTAAGGTTGCATAGGCAATTTTGAATCCTGGCATTTCTTAAGTCTTTGGTTTTTCAATTTTAGTGATGTTAATATGGCATTGTATATCTATTTGGTCATTTATTAGAATTCAGTTATTTGCTTTTTTTTTTTTTTATTAACTTATTAGCTTTAATTTAGTTACTCTTTTAAAATATTTGCCTAACATTTCTAAATCTGTTATATCTCAAAAGTGTAATCATCACAAATGAAGTCAGTGAGAGTTTCAGGATATTTTTTTTTCCCCTGAAGAGTGTGAATGTCTTGTGAGATAAATCACAATAAATCACAAATGAACACAGACATTACGATTACTAAGATAAATAATGACTTATATTGCTACTTGTTACCAGCCCAAAACATGGAACTGACCTCACCCATCTTTGGAAGGAAAATACTGGAAGTATATTTGAAAAGAAACAATACTGAAGGAATTATGCAACATACAGCAACTTGTCAGTCCCTGTTGAACTGTATTTCTTGTTTCAGAGTAGGTGAGAGGTGTTTGTTACTGTAATTACTACATTATTTTGCAAGTAAATCTTCTAGTTGCTTTTAAGCAGAACATTTTTATTTGTGATCGTATTGAAATGTATGTGAATCACAGAAATCTATGAAATGCAAACATTCCTAATTTTGCTAAATTTCTTTTTCTGAAGTCTCCCAGAGGTGAAGTTCTGGTTCTAGACCTGCCATATAACAAGCCCTGTTAATATGTTGTTTAATGCACAAGCAAAGAAGTGAACATGGCATATATTTTAATGCTCCTCTTCTACATAATGATGCAGTAAAGTGTTTCATTAGATCACTTGCCATTGTGATATAGGACAATCAAGTCAGATAGCTTGCTGCTAGGTGGAAAATAGAATTAAGACTAAAAGAAAATACATGTTGAGGTATCTGCAGCCATTAGGAGGCGCATTATTTGTTTTTCCATAGAAAAATTATTACGTAGGAGATTTAATGGGTTAGCATCCATAATTCAAGTTTCTATTGCAGCGAGATATAAGAGTTATAAAGGAAAATATTTGTGATAGAGGAGTATAAGAAACTATAAAAAAGGTTTTCAAGGTGCTTGTACTTGTTAAAGCAAATCTAAGTTCTCTGATAATCAGAAAACTGGTTTGTGGCAAGTACATTTGGTTGCCATTTATACTTCAGTTGTTAGATGGTGGTACTAACCACACTTTAAAATAGTGAGATAAAAAACAAGATTTTTGTTTCTTATGGGTCTAAGTTATTTCCTGAGTTTTTTATTAACATCATGACTGTGTTGTAGCCTATTGTCAGTAATTTTTTAAGTGACAGATGATGAGTAAAATGAGTTAGACTGAAAATCAGCCCTTGCTAGAGGCTGTGTATGGAAATAGTATTAAGTAGGGACACATACAGAATGTCATTTTAAAAATTGTTTTTCTGGGTTTCAGTTGTCTGAAATGTTTCACTTACAACAGAGATTCATCTTCTCTTTCTGAATTAATTGGATTAAGCTATGTCTCATTTTTTAAGATCAGAATTATTTTCATAGTACCGGACTATGGCAAATTGCTAAATACAACTATACTGCATGTGGACCCTTATTTTTTCCTGTGGAAGTATAAAGACTGAAATTAACAAATGATATCTGAGCAGCAGGCTATCCACTGGAGGCTGGTTTCTTGCCTACGGCAGAACTCAATTTGATTTGCTTCTGTATTTATAGCTTTTGCATTTTACAGAGGGCAAAACAGGTTAATTAAATAATTACAATATTTCACTTTAACAGTATACAATAACTATTTATTATATAAAAGGTAAATTGAAGAGAAAAAATAAGAGACATTATTTACAGTCAGATCATGCATTCTGTTCAGGCACCTGCTACGTGAGGCAAATGGAAGGTAAGAATGGATACTTTTCCAATATTTATACTCCAAAATGTGTCTTGATATATGAAAATGCTTCTGCATATCAAAACTAATTATCATTGGAGCATTCTGAAATACATGTCCATCCTTCTTTAAAAAAAATCTTGATTTTTATTTCAGATATTTAAAGAACGTTAAACTTATGGAGTAGGGATTATCTTTGTTCCTCATAGTTGTTTCACATATGACAGACATTTCCAAAGTTCATGCCGTACTGTAGATGGGCACCAAGTTTACTAAATGATTCAACAGAATCTGGGAAGATACAAGTCATTCCTTTTGTGCCTCCTATATACAAGCATACTCTGAGGTTGTTAACCGTGTGTGTATATGAGACAATTTGAAGTCTGCAGTAGTCAGAGTATGTGGCATTATTGTCTCTTTATTTATATAAAAGATTATGTATTTTTCTTATGTCTTCTTCAGGTGCAGTTGAATGTACTTCAGTACTGCTGAAGAAATTTTACAGATCCTTGATTGTTCAAGTACTTGGTTTCAGTTCCTGCACCTTGAGGTAGATTTCTAATGTGGAATCAACTTCAAGAGTGAGCTTCCCTTAGGAATGAGCCTAATCTGTGATTTTGATGTGATTTGTGCACATACATTTGCAGAGGAAGAAGATGGGGTATTACTCGTGGAAAGTACTGGTACAAACACAGAATTCAGAGGGGTTTAATTACCAAAAGTTCTAATGCAACTAGATTGGAAGCCAAGCTAATCATGCAGATGATTATTGCTGAGTATTTCAAACTTTTCAGTGCATGACAGTTACAGTAGCTGGCAATATGAACAATGGACCTTTCCTCTATACCCAACAAGAGGTCAATAGCCATTGTCTTTAATTTCCTTTATAGCTGATCAACATAATACAGTAGTAAATTGAGATCAAAATCTCAGTTTCAAGATGACCCTAAAGTCACTGCAAGTGAAGGCATTAGAACAACCTGGAATATATTTTCCCGTAGCTGCTGGGTCCACTTTTCTTTCCAAGCTTAATCATGTTGATGAATTTTCTGGCCTCCACTGCAGTATATTTACCAAAGCATAACTTTTGATCTCAAGTTTTTATGGATGTTATCACATCCAGCAATTTTACATAGTTTAATGCAAGTGCACTGTTCATCTTTTACACTGAGAACAGTACCAAAATTAGAAAGGCAAAGGAGTTTCCATGGTTTTTAACTTGACCTTATGAGTGCTATGCTCTGTAGTGTGTTTTGGCCTGATTTTCTCCAGGAATTTTAGGCGACATGTTTGCTGTGTGTGGTTTTGCAGTTCATACTGTTTAAGGAGTCTCTTTAACTTCTCTAATCTGTAGCTGTTGGACTCCACTACTCCTTTGAGAGGTTAGACAGTTTAATTTGATAAAAATAAGTGAGATCTTCATGACAATCATTTTGACAGTCAACACATTGCAAGTTCCAGTGAGCGTTAGGTCTTTGACTAATACTGTGCAGCAATTGATTTACATTTAGCTAATGCATTTATCTGTACTACATTAACATAAAAAGTCAGCTCAGTTAAAGTTCTGGTTGTTATCATTAGTCATTCACTGCTGGTTATAGTCATGAGTAAGGCTGAAGATTTACAATTTTTATTATGTCATATGATACAGAAATCAAGTGTCTGACACTTTGAATTGTGCCAGTGTGTTTTGTTTGTCATCATAGACCGTAAGTTGCACTTCCAAACAAGACCATGAAATAGCTCTTTCTCAGCCTTCATTTTCATTTTGTAGTGTTTTCATAGTCTCATAGTCTGGCTATATGGATCTATAGCATGGTGTAGCAAAATTGGAGGTGTGTATTCTGTGCTACAGACATTCACCACAAGGAAGTTACCATTTTAAAACTAGTTCTATAAGATGAATTACCTGATTATACTCCATGAGGTCCATGCTAGTTTATGGATGATGAAAAAAATGAGAAGTAAAAAAAACTTGTTTCCTGAAATTCAAATGTATTAATGTTTTGTGTCTTTAACAGTTTTTGGCATGTCATACAAGAGTGAGACAATCCTTCCAACAGGTTTTGTAGAAACAGAAAATATTGGCTTTGTTGGGTGACCCTCAGAACATCATTAATGTTGTTTTTCCAACCTTTTAGTCATCCTTACATTTGATTACCAAGCTGATGGTATTAACTGCATATTCATACTTTTGAGAGAAAATGAAGAGGATGTTGCCGTATTCCTTTTCATTAAGACATCTGTTACTGAAAGTACTTCTGTACTGTAAGAGAAACAAATAGCTAGATAAATGAACTATCTACATAAATATTAAGAAAGTGCAGGATGTTTTTGAGTTTCAGAACATATCATTTAGGTTAAAAATCTACATGGATTTGCAATGTAAAAACCTTTTTCATAGAATGATGCTGGGCTGTATTTTAACAAAGCATGCAGATAATGAGGCATATAAACTTCACCAAGTTCATGAACTTAAGAGTGTTTCTACCAAAACCATTGAGACCATTCCTGTGCTTAAAATTATGCAGGCACTTAGCTACTTTTCTAAATTCTGCCTGTATGGAAACTTTAAGGTGTGCTTACATTGGTGTATTTTTGATCCTGTGTGCTGTTATAGTGAATCTCCAGATCACCCACACTTACTCTGCTCATAATGGAGAGGTCTTGGAAGTGTACAAGCTGGATTTCTTCTGTATGAAACCAAATCATAATGCAAGCTTGAGAATATAGTTTATGCACTTCACCAGCTGACGGGTGTTTAATAAACAAACCCAGACCACAGTTAGTCTAAGGACCCCCTCCCCACCCATATGCTTGTAATAGTTTCAGAATGAACAGCCTTGTTGTGCAGAGCTATTCTTATTGTGTCTTGTTACTCGTTAGCATACATGTATCCTTACCTACAAGGATTTCTCCAAATGAATTGAATTCTGTCAATTTCATGACTGAAAGCATAATGGGGTTTTGGTGCTTTTAAGCAGTACAGGAGGGAACAAAAAAAGTGTTAGATTTGCAAATATTTTTGTGGACCTAGAGTGAAATTTTCCTCCTTCATTGACAACTGAACTTTTCCTTCAGAAGGTTACTTGTACTAAATGAAATTGCTTTCAAAAACCTGTGTTTTCTATTGTTTTGAATTTTTCACAGACTATGGGACTTTGTAAATGAGTGAAATTCCCTTTTATTTTCAACACAAGGAAATCAAGAACGATCAAATCCTGGATTTTCCAAGTAGCACTTCAAACTCATTTCAGTCTCAGTAGGAAAACAAACATTTTGCTACTTCTCCCAGTGAAAGTAGCCTAAACTTTTCCCTTTTTCTCACTGTGCTGCTTGGGTCATCACTACCTGGAAAGACCTGTCCTGTTGCCACAACCAAGTTGTGACTAAGTTCTGTTTGGGACCTTGCTTGGAGAAAACTATCACTTGACCAGAATCAGAACATCTTGGGAAGTTGATTGAAATTCTGTGAACTGGCAAGGAGTGTTAAGACTAGTATGCAGGAACACGAGGGACAATGTAAAATAATTGTAATAAATGTAATTTAGAGCAAACAAATAATAGACATATGGACATAATAGTTTAATAGGGGACGAATATAAGGCTAACAGGTTTAGTGTCGTTATGTTTATAAGATGTTGTTAATGTGTTATAAATAACATGTTACTAAGTGTTTATAAGAAAAACACATGTTCCTTGAGGCTGTCTTTCTCCTCAGTGTCTTCCTGAAGAGAATGGTAAGATGCAGGTTGAATGCTGTGGGATGGAAGTTTTGATATTGTGACACTGAGCAGTTTAAGCAAAGCACTTCTTTAGTTTACCTTTGAATGGAGAAAAGCCCTCTTTCAGCTACAGTGGGAATTTTGTGTTCCTTTGGTTTGGAATCCCATTTATTTCCTGAAAACAGTATCAGACTGGATCTTTGTGCATCTCTCATTTCTCTTTCGTTCATTGCTGCAGAAATTGTGGCAATCCTCACAGCAAAGTTTAAGACTGCCACTCCACTGACCTAAGAATTTGACAAGAACTTTTTAGGGTACATATTCTCTTCCTGCTTCTAAATTCAGTGCTCTTTCTCATATACTAAAGCTATTCACACCCACTTAACTTGTAGTGGACCAGCTAGCAAGCCCATAAGTTATTCAAACTGTTGTAATTTACATTTCATGAATAAATCTCTGTGATAATCCCTATGGGGAAAGATAAATTTATATCTATAAGAAGCAAAATTGTTGGAAGATAATAGGGATATGGATAATGAGACAAGTCCAGTTGTAGCTTGGTTTTATTCAAAATACAGTCCTTACCTGCCTAAAACTTCATTCACAAAACTAGACAGATTCAGTAGCCAAGCTTATATAAGGATATGTATGATAGAGCCTTTTTTTTTTCCCAAATCCAATGTGTCTTTTCTATAAAATGCAAACAAGCTTCATTAATTTAACAATACACTGAAGTCTACTTGAGTTGTAATTTTTAGAATAATGTTTATAAGTTGAGTAATGCTTTTTCCTTTTACTGCAGAAAGTACAGATTTTTCTTGAAGAACATCTAGCCTTTAAATGTACATATAGCTTTCTCTGTTTCTTTCTACTTTTCATACTTCCAAAAGCATGAATTCTGACATAAAAATGCTTATACAGTAGTATGAAGTAAATTCATTGTCTTGAAATATATTGACCTGTGTCTACTGTGTAATTTATACTGATATCAGTTAAGACTGATAAACTTTCCTTACATTAAAGTAATAACGTTTCACTTGAGATATTCTAATTTGTAAATTTAGTATCAAGTAATATTAATGAACATTTAGTGAATAGGAAACAAGAAGTAGTCCACAACTGAGCAGGTGTTACTCCCAGTTTATATAAGTTTATGCACAAGAATCAGCCTAAGTACCTGATATTTTTTTGTGAAGGAAATAATGATATGGCAAATGTATTTCTGGTTTTAATTCTTTAGCATTTGCATTCTTAGGTGCATAAAGCATCTATTGCTGTTCATTATTTCAACACTGGACTGTACAGTTCAGTCTTTTGACTATTGTATTGATAGACTACATATTCCTCTACATTGTATTAAGAAGAACTTCCCTTTCTAAGTGATGTCTGTGTGACCTTTTGTTATGGAAGAGTGTTGTTAAAGCATGTCCTGAATATGTCAGTTGTATAATACAACTGACATTTAGTACCTGTCCCACTTGAAAAAGGCTTAGCAATATACAGTCAGTGATGCGCAGATGCATCATCCACCTTCCACATGACTTCATTGAAGTTCATGCTTAAACAATCAGGAATTTCTCTGAAATTGCTGAGCTCTTCTTTTGGTATGAATTTGTCCATGATCAGGCTGTCATTTGGATTTACCAACTTCTCTCCCATCTGGTGATAGTTTTGAGTATTTAATGACTTTTTCTGATGATATTGCTCTTTTACATTTGTTGTTACATCTCTGCTTTCCATTTGAGGAGCTCAGCATGTGGAGAGAACGTGTTCTGTTGTGTTCAAATTCTGCTACTACAAATGCTGCATAGGCAGACCTCTGGTAGTCTAAAAATTCCATGTCAGGAAAATAATCTCTTCAGGGTTCAATGATAAAAGTTGCTTTTGGTATGGATACTATTTTCCAACAATTACAATAATAAACTGTGGCGAATTATGCATTTCTGAAACAGGTATGCAGTGTTTCCAACTTCAGGAGTCCTACGAGGATGGAATGGGCTCCTCAAATAGTAAGCGTTGTCTAAAAATCAGAACCAGTGTTATGCTGTGGCACATGTCAGAAAGAGGAATATTAAAAGAAAAACATCTGTTTTGCTACTACACTAGCTGATACTTGAAATTCAAGAAAGATTTCAGGAATGCATCTTCACAACCTAAAATGTAAACAAGCGGAAAAGGAACAGTTTATATTTCTTCATGATTTAGACTGACCAAAAAAGATGTGAAATAACAATCTAGAGCTGTGTATGTTTCATGCTTCAAGGAGAAAAATTTTGCTGACCTTAAATCAGTGGGAATAGTTCTAGTCCAGCAGTAGTGATGGACACAGCAGGAAGAACAGCCAGTAACAGTCACAGAACTAATCGCTATTAGAAATGACTCACAAAACTTTTAAGTTATAGTTGCTTAGATATATCCATATGAAGAAAAAAAAGAGAGGAGGTAGAATAGCTCTTTAAAATTTCAATTAACGTAACAGACTTCTGTATGAAGGTTATGTAGTCAAGAATATTGTGTAGCAGTGTGAATGGCTTGGTATCTGTAGGGAAATCTTATGGAAGATCAGAAAATTCATGGAAATCCAATATTCCCATGCCATTGAGGTCCCTCAAGATAACTAGCTCAAAAAATTTCAGTGTTACTCTTCCTGCTTTTTAGTTGTTTTTTTTTCTTCCCAAGTAAGTCCTCAATTCTCTTACCTAGTTGAATGAAAAATACTTTTGATTCTCTGCATGCCAGTGGTTTCCTTCACAAGTTCTTAGTTCTAGTGAAAGAGAGAAAGTCTATACAAAATATCCAAATACAGTTTTGCTATAGTAATACTGCAGAGGAATTTGTTCTGCCTTACATGTGATGCATCCATTTATGCAGTCCATAATTCAGTATGTTTTTTCACTCATTGAATAGTATTCTGAAAGGTTTAAAACTTTATACATTGCTTCCTGGGAACTTCTGCTTGTTCAGTGTTGTGGAAGGTATTACTGTAGTGAGTGTATAATAGCTTGTGCTTTTTTTCCTTTCTTTTTTTTTGGCCCTGGGCTTGTTGTCTTACACTTCTCTACGCTGAATTGTATAAGATGTTACTGCTAGTTTTTCCAGCACTTTCTGAATTACATTGTCTTTTGTCATATTGGTTGACCCTTCTTCATTCTGTGTTTTGCTATCAACATGTTTTAGCAACTTGCCTCTCATTCTTATATCAATTGAACAAAATAGGCTGTAATGTTCTTGTGGCACTCTTTCACTTATCTCCTTCCAACTCCAACTGTTTTCCCAATATATATTAAATTAGCTGCTGTATATCATTAACTATATGATCTCTTGAAGCTAACAAAATCAAAGAGTATTTTATATTGGGGAAAAATGTACTCAAACTGAAACTTTGCTGAAATATTTTACTTTTTCTTTCCATATCCATATGTTCTACAGCCAGTACCTCTCATCCACAGATAAGCTTCTTTTTCAATATAGCTGCTTTTTTGTATTTCATGCTTATTAATCTTACAATTAATATAATAACATTAAAACTAGCATGATAATAGTCCTTCTCATATCTCCATAGCATGATGCAAGATCTCCTGGATAGTATAACTTGCAGAAGTACTAAATGAGTAAAAGATGTAGCATATGTTCAAATGTAAATGTTTTAATGGTTCCATTAACTCCTGTGGCCTTTACATAAATTGTTCCAGTGTAGTGGAGTTATGCCCCTTCATTGTTCCATGTGAGTGGATGCTCTGGTCCATGTGGGATAATATGATGGATTAGGAGCTGTGCAAGTTTATTCTTTAGCTGGAACTTGCTGAAATATCTGCTTTATTATTCAGCCCCTGAATAACAGAAAACAAAATACAAGAGAATAATATTTGCTGTTCAGTGTACAGAAACAATAGGTTTATATTTTTCATCTCTTTGTATCAAATCTTGCTATCTATTCACAGAAAAGGAAAATGCTACAGGTGTGTTCTGGCTGTGGACTGTTTTAAATATTGATGTGTTAAGCTCTTTACAGCCAGCAACCCAGTACATAGACTGTCTTAGTCTGAATGAAGGCTCTAGGTAGCTGTTGCATGCCATCAGTGTTTGGACTGGTTGTACAGAGAATCTGACATAAATATTTACAGTGCCTCTCAGTCAACCAACACTTCTCATTTAGAAAAATCAATTACTGTAACAGTAAGACCATACTCTGGACTCCTTCAAACAAAGTTCTGTCAAGTAGTAGATACAAAAAATAGATAAAATAATAAATTCTGATTTAGTTAACCCTTTTCCTACTTCCCCAATTAGTAATACAGAATAGTTAAGAGAAATGGAAAAAAAAAAAAAAAGTTTACGTTTAAAACCATATCAACTCACAAAAATAAAATTACCTCATCATTCAATAACCTTGATTAGATTTGGGGGTATAAATCGAAATGAGAAGGTTAGATGCTTCAACTTTTAGCAGATTAAATTTTGCACAAGTGTTACAGCTGCCGTTTAATTTCATAGTACTTAGTACTTTCATATGGGTTGTCTCCAACAGTATTTTTCATTCTGTAGGGAAAAAAAAAAAAAAGCAGAAAAAGCTGATGAAATGTGGGTATATGGGTTTACCCAGTATAAGCAATTTGAGTCTATTTTGTTTTTTGCAGAAATAAAGATGATTTGCAGTGCTGAATTCCAAATTAGAGCAATTTATGACCAATCTTTCTCATTTTCATTACATGATAGGAGATCACTTAAAGTGGGAAAACAAATAATTCCAGTGTCCAGATGTCCAGAGAGCAAGAAAACAAAGCCAGTCTAGTTTTGGGTTTTTCAAGACTGCATAGTCTGTACAAGATTACATCTAAAGACCATTTAGGAACTTGGTTTATTACAGAATATGGTTACTGACTTGTTACATTTTAGAATAGAACAATGCGTTCTGTGCCCTGTACTGCTTTCCACTTGATTTTGTTATACAGAGCCCTAATGAGAGGTATAAGTTATTTCCCTTTTTGCTTTTCCTCCCTGTTATTGCTAACACAGCTAGTTTTAGCCTGTTCATATGAGAGCTGGAAACTGCATAGGAAGGTTCTAAGATGGCACTGAGGTTCCGTAGTAGCATCTAACAGAATCACCCCTAGTAGCTTTAAGAATTACCTTCTGGGCAGTGATACTAAAAAGGTCCTGAGATAGCTTGGGAATCAGGTAGGCAATAGGTTTGCAATAGATAGTAGATTTAGACGTTCTCTAATATGGAGATATAGTATTAGTTACAACATAATATGCTATTCATATTTAGCAAATAATGGTGAAATCTGTTCAGAAATATCTCAAGTATTTACAGATAAGAACCATTAATGGGATTTATTAGAATTTTAATTTAACTGTTGAGTATTATGTATGCACTTAATTTATGATTGTAGATGTAGACAACTTCTCTTGGTTTTAGCAACTGCTTAACTGTACAGCAATGAAAGACTAAGTTGTTCATAAATACAAAATAAAGAAATTCAAAGTCCAGGCTTGAATAAAAGCAGCCAATGGAAGAACACTAACTCTGAGTTTTCATGTACAAATCTAGAAATATGGGAATTACCTATGTCATTCCAGAGTTCCATCCATTTCAGTCTCCTGGTTTCAACAATGGCCAGCAGGGAATGTCCAGTGAAAGAAGGCAAGGCTGACAATATGATGATCTTTCTCATGATACATTCCTCCATTTCCTAGGAATTAACAATTTATGAATTTCCTGAGATAGATGTATATCAAAGCCATCTTGTTAACATCCTCTCAATGGAGTTTTTTCTGTAACTGTTGCTATTCTGTGGCAAAATCATCCACAGTTTTGAATGTGTGGTGTAAGTCATGCTCTTTTTATTTGTATGAAGCCTATTTCTTGTTTTAAGTCTACTACCTGATAATTTCATTGGATGAGTAACACTACTCAGTTCACCGCCCCTTCATGATTTCCTTACACCCTGGACAAACTTTCCTTCCCTCTTCTCCTCCATTTTGTTCAATCTCTCTTTGGTAAGAGAGCATACTGTGCCTACATTCTTCCTATGACTTGCTCTGTATCTTTTCTAGTTCTTCTGTATGCTTTTTGAGAAGCAGTGGCCAGATCGTATTTAAAATGTGGGCAACCATAGATTCATACAGTGGCATGTTGTGGTTTTGTTTTGTCCTTATTTTCTTTCTTGAGACTTTCTAACATTGCTTGTCACTAACACTGACTATCAGTGTTTCAGTAGAAAACCAGGCAGTGACTAGGCGATGCCTGAATGGAAATTGCTTATCTCTCTGTATTTGTGTACATATGTTGGGGGAAAAGGGAAGGGTCTGCGTGTTTATATAGTATGTCAGGGGTGGTTTTGTTTCTTCCACACACACATTCTTCTGCATTTACTGATATTGAGTCCCATTTCCCATTTTACTATGTTACTTTGTAGGAGATTCTCCTGTAACTGTTAGGAATCTGTTCTAGCTTTGACTCTTCTGATTAATTTTGCATCACCAAGAGCTTTGTCACATCATTATTCACCTGTCCTGTCCTCTGTATGGAAATCATAATCATGTTTTGTTTCCAGTTAGTCCTGCAGTATTCCACTTCCCAAGGCTTCTTTGTTTCTACAACAATGCTATTTTTCCTGGGATTTTTTCTGCCCTCCACTTCCTGGGATTTTTTCTGCCCTCCACTGTTGTTTAGCTGATTTTTCATGATAAATTTGTGTGTATTTTGTGTTGCAAACAATATTTTATTCATTTTAAAAAAAATTTTCCCAGGCCATACTTTTTATGCTATGCTTAATATTATGATAGGTCTTCTGAGATATTACAGTTTATATCAGTTAAATAACGTATTCTTTTACCTCACACTTACTTTATTTTACCACAGGGTCCCCAGGGAAGTGGTCACAGCACCAAGCCTGTCAGAGTTCAAGGAGCATCTGCATGATGCTCTTAGTCATATGATCTAGTTTTAGGTAGTCCTTTGAGGAACAGGGCGTTGGACTTGACGATCCTTATGGGTCCCTTCCAGCTCAAGATACTCCATGCTTCTTTGTTTTATTTGACTGAAGTTTCATATGTAAGGCAGTGAAAAGGTTTAGTTTGGAGTTCAGCAACACTATTCAGAAACTAAACATTTAAATTCCTTACCAGTATTTGAAGGGGACCTGTCTGATCAAGAGTCAACATTTTTAAAATGGGGAACTCCTTCATATCAAGGTTTAATAAAGTAGTGTGGTTCTATACTTTGCTTTCTTTAGAAATGCTTTCTCAATGTGTTTCAGTAATGTAGGAAAAAGATTATCTGTGGGTTTTTTTTCTTTGCTTCTCTAATAGTAGTTTTAAATGCATAATATGCATTATATAACCTTATATAATTGCTACTGGAGAAACAAAGTATACTCTGTGTTTTGAAAGTATAAGATATAACCTTAAAGAATGATTTTATTTACATTAAGATATTGCAATTCACCTTACTGTGCTGAGAATAAATTGTTGCTAGAACCTCTTTCCATTTTTACTTATTTTTCTCTTCAGCTGTTTTGCATATTTATTAGCTTCTTATCAGGGATACTTTGAATATAATTTTAAAATATGAAAATAAATATTTTCCTACTTTTTCTATCATGATAGATGTAAAGGAGCACATTTTCTGCATGGTGTACAGGGATTTAGGCATGCAATTTCCATTCATAATGAACCATGCCGAAAATTTACCCTTGAGAGGTACATGTATAGGCATCACAAACATTAATCATTGAAGTTGTCCAGCATTCATGATCTACTTTCTTATCCAAAAATTGTATGATATATAAGAATTTAATTTCACATTGAAACAGTTGGAATTCATCTGATTCATCTTACATAAAGAAATGTCATTGTACAAAGTCAGGAAGGCTGTCTCCTCTGCTGTATCTGCCATGCAGTTTAGTGGACAGACAGGCCCTACCACTCCCCTTACATATCCAGCTTGTTTAATAGTAGAATTTACTTCAAGATTTCATACATGTTCTTTTTAAGCAAGTATTAAGCCTATTATTTTTGCTGTCAGAAAACAGGTCTGGTGGGAGCCTGTAAAACTTGAATCTGTCACTTCAGATATAAAATACTTCTTTCAGGAATTTGCTAGAAGATGTTACCACTTTCTATACCTGGGTATGAGTACACGGGTGCTTGTTGCCTTCTCTCCTTATCTAACAAGTTATCCCTCAGCATAGTTAGGCAACAATCCTGTAAATATTCATGTATATACTTTCCACTGTAAGAAGTGTTACTAACTTCCATAAGATACACAGCAATAAAGTTGAGACTATATGTTAAAATTTGAAGGATTAGGGCCTTTGGTTTTTAGTAGACTGTCAAGGTCTGTGACCTTTCTGGAAAATGCTGTTTTCTTTTGGTGGCTTACAGGCTCAAACAGAAAGTATAACCAGCTTTTTTTTTAAGTGAAAGTGTTCCAAAACAGTCTGAAGACCTAATTCCAAAAAGTAGTACATGTTATTTTTCAAAGTGTCTGTAGACTATATTTGAAGCAAATCTAGTATCTGTGGTTTCTTAGGTGAGACGGGCACAACTATTTCCGTAGGTGTACTTGATTTTTAGGGATATCATTCAGTTTAGTCTTGGAGCAACCACTTCTCCATACATCTTTTATTATCTAGCTTTTAGACTTTTACTTCAGAATAGAAAGAAGAAAAAGTTATAAACAACATGCTGGTTTTGAGTGCACCCCCTTCCTCTTACAATGTTGTTGCTTTCCCTCCAATTTGGTTTGGTTTTGTTGAGCTAGCTTGATTGAGTTAGCACAGGGGCATGCAGCTGCTTGAAAAAGACAACATCAGTCTTTCTGGAGAAGAACTACCTTATGAAAAAAATCTTGACGCCATGAGTGGAATTGATATCAAACAATTCAGACTTGACCTTGACCAGTACTACTTTTCTGGCTGGCCACTTTCTTCAAACCAGAAGAACAAGCGTACGTTTGGAATGAATAATGCCAGGTAAGTTCCTAAATTCTGACCTGGCCATCACTGGAGAGTCAAGCAATAACAGCGACCTGCAGGTAGCATCATTCTCAATTGCTCTGAGACTTATTTAGGAAAAATGACAAAATAATACAGTTTCTCTGATAGCAGGCTAGTCTGAATACTGTACCTCCTATTTCAGTGAGTTACAGAATACTACACATGCTCCAGTGAGTCTCAGTGAACAGAAGGGAGAACTAAAAAAGACAGGCAAATAACATTTAGCAGTTTAACTGCCTATAATCTTACTACAATTTTAACAGATGGCTTTCATAGTGTTACTGTGCATAGCTAAAAAGCTGGCATATAACCTCAGCACAGTTAAATTCCAGTATTGCATTAAATACATGGTGTATTCACTATGTGGGAGTGTGTATATAAACATATTACCTGCCTGGAAGATAGATCATATGAAAAGTCAGCATTGACAATTCTTGTGATAACATCATCACTGTCTTGATATTAAATACTAGTGTATCTTGTTAAGATGCTCGCACGATTCCTGTCATCCATTCATACAACTGCTTTTGGTTTCTTAACCATGCACCAGCCTTCATGGCCCTGGCCATTATATCCCAAGACACACTTGTTTCAGAGAAAGAAGAGGAAAAAAAAAAAAAGAGCCATCTTTCTACTGGCCATAATGCTGTTTGTATTTGTGCCTCCTATAAAATGTGTGGTTTAATACATCAATGCTTAAATAAGGGCATCTTCTCAGAAGCATGTGTTTTGTGGTCACTCAGTGAAGGAGAGGTGATAGTCCTGTACAACAGTTAGGGAATAGCAGGGGCAGTTATGTACATGTTAGTGCAATCACAGTGGTTACAGATGTTTAAAGCTTCCCAGGGGTGGAAGCTTTAACTTCTGTTATAGTTTCAAAAAAGGGAACTGAAGGTAGTAGGTAAAAGAAGATCAAAAGGCAATAGCTATCTACTGTCCCATAAGCAGAAAGGAAGAATATAACATGCTATAATATGGTATGTAGGACTGAGCAAATGAGAGATAGAAACATTGTGGGGGACATAAACAACAGAAAAACAAATTTGATGGATATGGAGGTTAGAAAGATACACTGCATTCTTGCTACATATTTTTTTTTAGTGAGTAGTAAGTATGAGTTTTTCTACTTTTTAGTTATATGTATATGTGTTTTACTCAGACGACAGAATTAGCGACAGAGTTATCGGTGCATTTGTGTATGGGGAAGCTTGGGAAATGCATAGGGGTCTTTCAGCCCCTCTCTGGTGGATTTAAGAGGGGGGGTTCAAACTTCTAAAACTATAGCAGAAGAATCAAAGATAAGCCTGAAGGATTTCCCTTCAAGAAACTGTAGTGGAGATGTCTCCTAGACTTTTGACATCTAGGTGCTTCTTTCCTCCAGCTTTATAGCAAGCCAGTCCTGGCAACTTCTCCTACAAAGCTGGCACCTGTGTTGAGAGGCGCAGTGACAGAATGTTACCTCTTCTGTAAACAGTTTCCAGTGGAACCAAAGCCACCCTGACATTATGCGGTGAAATTGCAACTGTGTGTTCTTTTAAAGGTGTAACTGAGGTTGTCTTGGGAAGACAGTAATCATTTTCCATTGTTTCCTTTAAAACTGAAACTAGATTTCCAGTATTATATTCTGTTTCAAAAATTGGAGACTGAACTGATGAGATAAAAAATGTCATGGTCAGGGAAAGTTGGCAGAAAAATTAAAGTCAGTGAGGGATTATGTGGGAGTTCAAACATGCTGTAGAAACACCAAGAGAAAAACTGAAGGAGATTGTGAGTACTGTTGCTGCTCACATTGCCTTCCATTCATCTGTGTTCCTTTCATGTTTTCTTTTCAGAATTTCCCACTTAGTTTCTGAAGCACATAAAATCATGACCACTTCCCTAAATGCCATCTTAATTTCAATCCAGTGAGTTTAACTGGAAGTAGCACCCAATGAGTTGAAAAACAAGTACACCCCCTAAGCCAGTGCTCATACCACTGGGACTTGGTATATGCAGAGAATTCATTGCATGAAGCTCAGCAAAAGATCGACACTGAAATCATTAGTTAGACTGAATTGAAGAATTTGGAAAGTGATTCTTCAGTGACCCAATTTGTATGAAGCCTGCCCTGTGAAATTACACATAGGCAGGGAGTAAAGTTATTTGTAAGAGTAGACAATTTTCAGATTACTGAGCCACTTGACTCAAAAATATCTTTCTGAGAGAATTTGTAAGTACAGTGAAATCACCACAAAGAAAGACTAGAAGATCCAACATCACCCTTTTTTACATGTTAAAATTCTTAAAATATAAAACTCTCATTAAGTGAAAACCTAAATCTAAAATATTTAGGAATTCCTATTTTTATTAATTTCAAATATTTCTGTAACTAGAAATGCCACTAAATTTAAAAAAAAACCAAAAAAAACCCAAAAAACAAAAAACAAAAAAACCCAACCTATAACTCATTGTACTGTATTTTGATTATGCAAAGAAGGTGCTGTCACTGTGTGAGAAGGGCTGTCAAGGCTTTGTAGGAGGAAGGAAGGTAGGAATAAAGAGGAATATATGTTCATCTATAGTTAAAAATCATGTTAGAGGGTTTTTTTTATAATTCAATTGTCCCAAATGTGAATTCTCACCTTTTGCCAACTCAATATGAGAGAGAAAATGAGAAGCATAGCTCCAAATAGAGAATAATGAAAAGAAAGCATTCATCATTCCAAACTGACTAGAAAACACCAAGAATAAATCAGACAAGTCAAGCATTGTGGTAACTGTTTTACAGTGTTATGCTTCTTTACATCTATTATTAATTGAATGACAATTTCTATTTATGGTGGAATACCCAGCTAATTTGGATTCAAAATAGAGATACTTGCAGTAAAGGACTTCGCTATATACTGCTGAGAAGTGGCTACTCATTTAAGCAATAACTTATTACTGGACTTGGAAAGCTTGTTGCTCCCTTCCCTTCCCTTCCCTTCCCTTCCCTTCCCTTCCCTTCCCTTCCCTTCCCTTCCCTTCCCTTCCCTTCCCTTCCCTTCCCTTCCCTTCCCTTCCCTTCCCTTCCCTTCCCTTCCCTTCCCTTCCCTTCCCTTCCCTTCCCTTCCCTTCCCTTCCCTTCCCTTCCCTTCCCTTCCCTTCCCTTCCCTTCCCTTCCCTTCCCTTCCCTTCCCTTCCCTTCCCTTCCCTTCCCTTCCCTTCCCTCCCCTCCCCTCCCCTCCCCTCCCCTCCCCTCCCCTCCCCTCCCCTTTTTCTTTCCACTTTTTCCTTCTCTACTAAAAAGTAGTAAAAGCATCTTAAATTCCAGCCGGGATTTTAGCTGCCATGGTAGCTGAAATCCCCAAACACACTGACATCCTGATCGCAGCAGAAGTGTCACAACAGGGAACCTTTGCTCAAAGGTTTGCAATTACTAACGCATTCTGGTGAACAAATATACCTGTGGTGACATTTATGAGTACAATCTATTCAACATGAAAAATATCCAATGAAGTTAATAATATGGCTGACAGAAGTTGAATAGTAGTTTTAAGCCTATGTATCTTTGATTTCATTAGGCTTAAATCTTGAAGGATTTGCCGTTCTGTAACATTTGTTTGAAGTTATCTTAATTTTAGGTATTACATGAAATATTTCTTTTTATGTTGCATGTGTACCAGTTGTACTTGCTCTAGGCATGCCATACAGTCTATTGGTAAGAATCGTATGCACTCATAGAACATTAACTTTGACTTTCAACATAATATACAGATAAAATAATCCTTCACTCAGCTGCACGATCATCATATTCCAGAGAATCTGCTATATAGGCAAGAATAAAACATTAAGTATGATTTGTAGTAAACCTATTATTAATCCATTTCTTTTCTTTCACCATCTTGAAAAATAGCCATGCCTCTGCAAACACTTTTGTTTCTTTTAACGTTTTGTTTCTTTTGGATTTAGACTGTGTGTTGACTCTGCTGTTCGCTCTGGATAACAGCTGTTCTCGCTGAATTGGTTGCTTTGGTATCATCCTTCTCTGCACAAGGATTTGTTTGCTATCTGTTTTCCTCTGGAGGCAGGGCCTTACTCATGATACTCCAAGAAGTTTTTATTTTGTGGATACATCCTCCTATCTAGAATTTTCATATAAGTGAAATTGCTCTGTCTTTACTAGCTTTACATATGAAAAGAAAATAAAGGAGAAGGAAAAATTGCCTTGTAAGTTTCTCTTCCATTGCAATTCATTGCAAAGTACTATGACATGCCAGCAACAAAGATCAGCAATATCAAGACTTTATGACCAGATATAGATTTGTATCGCTAAAATAAATTCAAACTTTGAGTGAATGACTGGAATACTGAAATTGAGAAGCACTCAAAGATGCGTAGATATAATCTGTACACAATTACACAGTTTAACAAAAGTGCAGTAGCAGATTAAGATTTGACTGACAATGAAATCAGCTTTACTCACTGTTCCAGCAGGCAAGTGATAACTTAAATTGTCAAAAACTGAAACAAAAACTGGAGGTGTGAGTTACTGATCTATGAAAAAATATATTTAAGAAGTCATAAATCCTTTGTTAGAAGGCAAAAGGTCATAAGAGGTGGATCAATTTACAGACTTTGGTGAGAAATACAAGGGTTATTTAGAAAGAAATATCACAAACGTAAAAGGAGCTTTACTCACCCATTAGTGATTTGATCATAAAAAAACCTGGAAAGACCCAAAAAAAGCATTTTTAAGTCAACAATAATCTCCATTTCAATATACAGATAAAAAGGTGAGAAATTCATCAGTAGCAGAGACAAATGCCTAAATATATTTTTAAAAATACCTTATAAAAATATTAATATTAAATGGAAAGAAAATATAACAACCCCTGAACTGCTTCTTGGAGTTATCATAGTAATATAGGACTCAGAATTACTTCAAGATATTATCTTAGTCTATTCAGTGACAAAAGCTTAAGTTTATCTAACCTTTCCCTGTTTGGTGTTTTGTTTTTTTTTTTTCCCCAAGTTATGAACTTGTTCTGGTATTTCAACATTTATTGAAATTTATGAAAAATGATTGATTATGAACCTGAGTATAGTGTCGTTCCTTTATTTGAAAGAAGTTCTCCTCAAAATCTTGTCTTTTCTGGACTGAACTGCCACTATTTTTAAAGTCTTTATTAACAATCATGTATTTTTAAGCCTACCCTCAATGACAGATTTGCTCAGTAGTGAAAGCATATGCTAATCTCTATAGCCTCTGAAATTATTGAAAATCTATTACGTAACAACTTTTTTTTTTTTTTTTTAGTTAGTAATACTGTGACATACATTGGAAATTATTGTTTAATTTAATGGGTTTTTACAAGCTAGAAAATCTTTAAGGCTGCCATGTTCAACTACTTTATTAAATCTTGGAAGAATAAGGGTTAAATTTAAAATACAGTAGAGGTGAAAACTCTGAAAAGTAATTATATAACATCTGAATTCCAATTCTGCAAATTTCCTGACTTGTAAAATATTTTAATCTTCTAGAAATTTGGAAAACAGGATTGTAAGTCTTTTATGCAGGAGGATCCTAACAAAACTAACTTGTTCTGTGACTTCCTTTCTCCACCCCAAAATACACTAAGTGAAGTCAATGATATGGCAGTGCATAGGTGAAAGTATTAATTCCACATTCAGTGCTTACTTTTTATACAACATGCAGGATAACAGTAACAAAAAGTAAGGAGGACATGCATGGAGAGAGAATGAGGTTTACCAAACCACAGAATACACAAGCTGCTTAAGTTCTAGGCATTTTCATTGATTGAATATTGATGCCATAGCAAATGTCAAGCCTTACAGCACAAGTTTGTGTCACTAGGCATTTTTACTCCCTCCCGAAATATTTGAAAAATTGTGGATATACTGTAAAATCTATTGATTAGTTTTCCTTTGGTCTTGCTTCATGTCTGCTCCCTCTTTCCTAAAATGTTTTTGAAGTGTGTGATTCCCACTTGCTTTTTTATGAGTGCAGATTCAGCTGTATGTTGCAAATATGTTTTTCAGGCGGTGCTATGAATTCTTTGTTATATCGCTGACTTGTGAATTTATACTTTGGAATTTTGTCAGTTATGACAACCACTCTGTGCAGTCCTTCCAGCACCTCATGTGCTTTCTTCTGGAAAAGTTAAAATAAATCCCCTTCTTCTGCAGATGAGATGCAAAGGGCATTTACGAGAATCAGCAACTGCCAGATGACATGCTGCAGGTTGGCAGGCTGCTTCTCTAATCCAGCTTCTTTTGCCAGTGCATCACTTGATCACCTTGTACAGTGAATATAGCAACTTGAATGTCATATCACCCAGCCTTTAGTGCTGGCTGTAGCGTTCCTACAATAGTATGTTATTAACACTTCTGGACATATAAAAATTCAGTTTCTTTCCTGTATTTTTCTTTGCTATAGCTATCACTAAGATGATTGATTTGGACTCATTCAGCTTTCTGCTCTTCTCCTGATTTGTACTTTGAATTGGAAACATTTCTTCTTTGGTCGTTTTGGTCAGGAGGTGGTGCAATGTAAGCTGGCTGCTGTTTATTCCGCAGTGATCCCTAAGGTGCTCCATGCCTTCATCACATCTGCAAATTTGCTTGGTATAACACCCTGATGATTGTGTACTTTCCCTAGAGTAATTACAATTTCAGTCAACTTCCGTACCTTTTTGATACTCAGTGTTTTCCCTGCAGTGATGGTGTTTGCATTATGCATTTCTCCCCCGCATCCTGTGGCTGCTGTGCATGCACAGCCGGCCTCGCCTGACCCTTGGCCTGACGTGTCAGAGTTCTTGCCAAGCTCCATGTGTATCGCCTCGAAGGAAAGCTGTTGAATTGTGCACCTGTGCCTATTTTGAATATCTGAAGCTGTTTTGCTGCTCTGGCGACTATTATAGCATAAGCGGCATCTTTTTTCTTTTTCTTTCTGTTTTTTAATAGAAATAATTCTGGAAATTGATCACTTTTTGCCTTCTTCAAGAAATGAGTCATACTCACACTACTGTACTTTATCAAGTATACTGTTGACAGCTATTTGGATGATGTAGTTTGAGTTTCAGATTTTACCTGCACTAAGCTTAGCTTGATGTAAGCGTAGCCCCTCTCCTGCTCCTACACCCACTGGTATAATTCTGCGCAATCTCAGCCATGCCTAGCTTTCTGGCAGTGCCTCTGCCATGTCCTCTTGACTCTATAGGTCTCCAGAAGGATGTCGATCTTCATAGTTACCTGTGTATTGGGACTGAATTATATTTCTTGCCAAATAGTGTCTCTTTATATTCAGTTGTTTCTGAAATGTTTGCTTACGTACCTTCTTATTTTCAGGTAGGAACTTGTTTTCTTTCAATTCTATAGAGATCCATTGATTAATAACATTGATTAATCAATGATAATTAAGCAGATCATAACATGCCTTTAAATGTTAATCATTCACATATATGAATATTTAGTCTTTTATTAATATCTAGCATAGATTAATTATGCATGGTCTTTACTGTTAACTCCTATAACTTGTAGAGTTTTTCTCTAATATTCATAATTTTAAATCATTTGCCTGTATCTTTTTAATTCATTCTGTGTCAATTTCTTTTTAAGCTGCAGCATCTATACTTTTGAAGTGAAACTGCTTTTTTTTTTTTTTTTTTTTTTTTTTTTTTTTTCCCTTCCCTGTGCTACTTAACAGCTTGTGTCTGGGTTGGCTACCCACAGCTCAAACCTAGCTGTTGAGTTTTCTGAGGCACTCCCATTTTCCCCTTTTCAACTTCTAGGGAAGGCAGACTGAGAAGTAAATATTTGACTTTTGAAACAATACAGTGTTAACATTTAGGCTGTGAACTTCTTTCACAACAAATATACCTTCCTTCTATTTGCTGCCTTAAAGAGTACTTTTGCCATTGAGAATTTGTCAATTTTTATTTGCTGTTTCTTTACTGATTCATATTCATTCTTAAAATTAATAACAGTCAATATAGTGCTATTTCTTTTTCTCTTCACTCCTACTGCTTTCTTTTCAGACCTCTTACCTGCAGTAGTGTATTTTGTTCTTTTCTTTTGAATCCTTTGACCTTTATATAATAATATTGAGCCTCAGTGATTCAAAATCACTTCTTGTATTTAAAATGATAGACTGGATACTGTCATACACCTTCTTGGAACTGTTGAAGCTCTTGGCACACAGCTAGGTCTAGTGAGGATAGACTTACATTTCTGCTTTAGGGAAAACATTTATTCTTCCAACACTTTGTCAAACTCTCTAGCTATCATGCTATAGATAGAACAATTTAATTTCTTCCTGTGGCTTTTTTGTTTCTTGCTACTCCTTGAAGCTTATTCCTCTGTTGATGGAACTTTTGCAGCACCTTGTTTCTCATCCTGTAACTTTCTCTTTTGCCCTTTCTGCTGATATCAGACCCGATTCCAAGATCCTGACTTTGATCCTTTCATTACTGAGACTCTAGGAGAAGTCAGTGCACCGGATTTGCAACGAATCTCTGTAATTTTTTTTATCTGCTAGACTTGTGTGATTTATGTACAATGCGGTTCTATTCCTACTCCTGCTGTCATCATCTGCCTTAATAGCATGCTTATGACGATGGATGCTATTATTAGTCTCATATGCTCGCATAGTATAGAACCATTATAATCTTTGTCGAAAAAAGGGAACTGAATGAGTCAAACATACGGGTTTCAGAGGAAGAGGTCTATGAGTCACAGTACTTTATTCTTCTGTCTTTAACTTCTTAGCCCCACCCCAACACAGTGTAAACTATCTTATGAAATTTCTGTGCTGCTTTTCCTATTGATTTCTGTGATATGAAACTATTCTTTGAATAGTTCAAACAGCTGTATCCAAGATTCTTTTTGTTAAAAATCAAACTCTAAATCTTAAACCATGCTAGTTGCTGTTATCTAAAGATATAAGATATCTTTTAGTAAATATCAGTTCTACTGTGGCTGACTTCTCATGTGGCTTCTCATTTTGACTGCTGAATTCCTTTAGAGTGAATTTCCTCAGATGGGTGACACTTTAATTCTGAAACTATAGCAATATAATATATATTTTATCTGAATATATATTCTATATAGAATTCTATATAGAATATATATTGGGGGAAAACAGGAAATTGCTCTTCCTCAGATTTAAAAATAGGAATATGGCATTTTATTACTAATAGAGTAATTCTTGTCATATAAGTAGTTTTTCTCTTACGCCTGTTTAATTCTGCATTAGTAAGATCCTATATCAAAATTATGTAAGTGACAATGTATGTTCAAGAATATATTACCAGGACTTTCTTTACCATTTTTTGAGTTTTCTCAGATCTGGTGCTAATGAAAATTTGTATCAGTTATCAGTGCTAAGCCAGATACCTAAAAAAATGAAACAAAACCAAAAAAACCCCAAACATTTTGGAAGGCATTTTAAAAAAGGCAACGTGTCTAGCAGATTATACAGAGAATCAGAGATTTGCTTTGAGACATTTCCAAGATTCAGCATATTTAAATTGGAAAAAACACACTATTAATTTTAGTTAGTTTGAAGGTGCAATTATTTGGTGCAAGTTCTTTACAACACAGTGATAGGTGTGAGACTGGTTCCCAAATGAGGAAACACACCTCATCTGTGAAGCACACTAGCATAACTGTGTGGGATGGTAGCCAGTAAACTGGGATACTGGGCCAGGACAAGCTGCTGAGAGTGCACACATGGTCATGGCAGCAACCCAGAAAGAATGGAGGATCTAGGTGTGGGGTGTGGGAGTGGTGATGACCACAGCAGTAAGAGCAACCTTAGGGGGAAAAAAAAGTGGAGAATTACTGTTGGAAGAGAATAGCTCTGCTTCTTTGGGATATATGCTAGAGTTAGAGAAAAGAAGTATGGTGTAATCTGTTACAAAGTTCACATTTCCTGCATTCCAGTAACAAGAGTAGCCATCTTCCAGCAGACCTGGGGATTTTTTTTTTTTATTATTTTTTTATCATTCCCTTGATTAGATTGGTTATTTATGTAATACAAAGGCAATTATGCTCCATTCACTTATAAATGATTTACAGATGACCTAAAATGACTATTTATATTGCCTACTATTTTTATTATTTGACACATTTTTAATTATAAGCAAATTTTTCCAAGCCTTAAGTCCAGCATCCTCTCTGTTTCTGTGGTTTTTGTAATCTTGTGTTCAGCAGCATTGTCAACTTTTGGCACTCCCTTAATTTTTTATGTACACTTGTTAAATTTTGTCTTAATGTGGAATGTAAGCTGTGTACATTGTGAAAAGGATTTCTAAGAGTAGGTTAATATTTAAAACATGAACTTCCACTACAAGTTTTGCCTTGTAACAATGTGGACAGGTGTGTTTCAGGTGAGAACACTAATTTTCTTAGAGGTAGAATTGTAGGATCATAGGGTAATTCAGCTTGGAAGAGGTCTCAGGAGGTCTCACGTTCAATCCCCTGCTAAGAGGGGAGTCAGCTACAAGGTCAGACCAGGTTGCTCAGGGCATTATCCAGTCATGTTTCAAACCTCCAAGGATGGAGACTGCACAACGTCTTTGAGCAGGCTGCTCCACTGCCTGACTGGCCTCATGGGGTAGAAGTTTTTCCTTATATCCAGTCTGAACCTCTTTTATTTCAACTGTAGTCTTTTGTGCTTCCACCATGCACTGTGGAAGGGCCTGGCTCCATCTTCTTGGTAACCACTCCTAGGTACTAGTAGGCTGCTGCTGTAGTCTGAGTCTGTCTCCAGACAAAGTGAGGTAGCAAACCAATTCCAGGGTCCATCTAGCAGCAGAAGATGGTACAAGAAACAGGAGTCAGAGAGGGTTATTCAGGATACAAACTATCTACAATGTAGAGGTTCAGCCAGAACACAGGACCAGGGACAAAGGCGGGGACAAAGATACATATGGTGCAGCTCAGGCAAGGACTAAAGGTCTAGAACTGAACTGAAATGCAGCTCCTGGAGCAGTGGGCAAAGGAATGTGGTGGATAGAGACCCCAGATGAAGCTGGTCAAGGCCATTAAGGTTTATTAGTGCAATCAAGGCCCACAAATGTTCCATCATTTTCCTTAATCACCACTTTACTATGAATGTAGCAGTAGAAGATCTTGTTGCCCTTAATATCACTCGGCGATTCTCAACTCTGACTGAGCTTTGGATTTCTTAACACCATTGTTTGAGGTCTGTCCTTGTTTCTACCTCATATATAGTGCCTTTTTTTGTTGGAGCTCTGCCTTGAGTTTTATGCTTAGCTAAGATGGGTCTTCTGATACCTCTGCTTTTTTTCTTAATTACTGGGATAGACTATACCTGTACTTGGAGGACGTTGTCTTTAAAGACCTGCAAGTTTTATGAGCTCCTCTGCCCTTCAGAGCTGTCTTCCATAGGATCCCACCTACTAGTTTTCTAAGTAAGTTGGTAACAGCTACAATTAACTGCATGGCTTCCTTGTTCTGCACTTTGCTTTGTATGTGCTTTCTTATTTGTTTGTTATCATTTTTTTGCCTTTTTTTTTGGAGTAAAAATGCATGACTTTTTTACCATGAAACAAGAAGTGACTGACTTGCTGGGTGAGAAGCACCATTAGTTAAATCAAGTACTTTCACCGGCAAAGCACAGTTGTCTAGGGTGCCTGCATTTTACTAGCTTATTTTCAAACCTTATGAATTTGTTAATATGAAGTTACATTCTGTTATATATTTGTCCTATTTCTCTCCCAATGCTTCCATTCTGCAGTGGAAACAAGAGCCTGCTTTTCTCAAGAAGCAACATACACTTATCCATCCCACTTGTCTATGTATACTTTCTGGCATCAGAAATCTGAAGCTTAGAACTTACTTTTGTAATAATAAAACAATGTAACAGAACCAGAGAGTAAACATCATTTTCAGTCCAATGTCATTGCCTTTTCCTGAAATCAACTTTGCCAATGTAACTAATGACTTGGCAAAATAAGGGGATTCCATGAGCCTGCACTTCATTATTATGTATTGAACAGATGTAAAAAGTTCATGGTGACTTAGTTTGCTATGGTTTATTTCTAAGTAGGTAGTTTTTTTAAAACTGTGTAGCTGAACCCGAGAAACAACAGATTGTTCCTGGCCCTGATGAATACCCACAGGAATGAAGAAGGCAAAAAGGGATCTGTTGCCACCTGTGTGCATGACACCACTTCAGGCTGTTCTTTATTCTTGTTCCCCTTTGATGTTATGCTTGGTCTGACATATAGGGAAGAGCTTGCTAAAATATCAGGGTGTGATAGTATAAGCACACCATCTAAAGAGCACTGGGAACTCCTACAGAAATCAGGAAGGCTCGGTGTGTTTTCCCACAAGCAAATATCATTCCATACCCCCTCCAGTGTAGGCCAGTGTCACAATCTGGCCCTTCTACTTTTAATTCTGAAGAAGTTACTTTCTGTCCCTCCTGAGATTTATGCCTTGCATACATGTATTCTGTGCACTGCTGGACTCAGATTTAGACTCTGTGGGTGATCTTCTGCCACCACAGGCCATTGTACATTTTGTAAAACACAGTGGAACTGATAAAAGGGAAAAAGGGCATCCAGGTGAATTGCCAGAAGCAGCCCTCAGGTTTCTTGAGCCTCCTGAAAATAAGATAGGGATAAGAATGTACTTTCATCCCTTGATGCTGGTGTATTGTAATGTGACTACCTAAAACTCCTGAGGTTCTATATTTTCAACATTAGTATCTTTTGTTTAAAGCTAGCTTTTAATTAGGTGGATACTGTATGAATTCTATTAAATAAGAAACACCGTCCTTGCCAAAATCCACAATTACATTCCTCCTTACCTAAATAGTGAACTGTTTGAACAAAAATGGCTTTCATGTAGTATAAGAGACTCTGTAGTAAGTGAACAACAAAATGCTTAGATAAACTTGTAAATGTATACAAATATTTATTCCAACTATGTTCCTAAATAGATTTTTCAAAGTGAGAAAACTCGATAGAATTCTACCCTAAATAGAATCCAGAATGGAGAAAAGTTTGTCTCAAACTTAGGTCTGTAATTAAATTGGCAAAGCTAGAAAACTACAATTCAAAAACCAGACATTACAAAAAATAGAGCAGGGAGAAATTGCTCTGTCACCTGGAGCATATTTCAAATGTTGATTCCTCAGGAGGATTTAAATGTGATACTTTTAATATACTGTCAGATTTAAAATTTTGTTAAAATTTTGCTTATCTCATTGAAAGATTGTTTATCTGTTGTCCATTTACTCTTAAGTAATACTTCAATTCCATTTTTGCAAGTTGTTATGTAGATGGAAAATACTTGCTCAAGTAAGCAATGCTTTTTGATTTAAATGGAAATAGCTTGCTTGGGTAAATGACTGCATGGTTAGACCAATTGTTCCTCCATTTTCTTAGTCTTTTATTCTGCCTGCAAATCATCAAGCGTGCATCTGCTCACTCTTAGATGACTATAGAGAGAAAAAGGTTTCATTCTTCAAACCTGCTGACACAGACTTTTATCTGATAGGCCATTCCCTGGTTCAGTAGAATATCCAAATTTATGAAAATTCAGTATTGTTGAGTGCTGAGGGTTGAGTTCTCTACTGAAAGGAAAATTGTAACTCTCTAATAAAGGCTTAATCGGTGTGTGAATGGTTTCTTAATCTGTGCACCTTGAATTTAAAATATTTTCTGGTTTCTCCTCCATCCCTTTTCTCAGTCTTTGTGGATTGTCTTAGGTGACCAGACCTTGCTAGGGCTGCATAAGCAGTGATTACTGCAGAAAAGGCTTCAAAGATAACCCTTAAACCCTCAAGAATATGTTGTTGATGTGAGCAGCAATAAAGATGGCCTGGTTAAAGGGGGAAAATTACTGGGGGGAAAAAAAAAAACTGTCTGCTGAAAAATACTGCCAGAGGAAGGTCTGCCAGCCTGGAAGTTAGAGCCTAGGAACTAGCCCTGTGAACCAGAAACATCCTTGAAAAATGCAGCTGCCATCTTTGACATACAACTGGGGGACCTAGGAGCCAGAGACACACTGAGATACCACCAACAGGTGCAGAACCAAGGAAGTGAAACAGCAACTTATCACCTGAGAAAGTGAAAAACAGTCAGGAAAAATAAAATTGCTCTGAAAGAACAGAAACATTACCACCTGTTGGCTGCTACAGGTGAAAAATTGAAATTAACAGCATCTACTGGCTGCTCGAAGCAGTATGTCTTACACTCTCTTATGTTATAAAAAGGTCTTAATTTTTATCCCAAATGGAGCCTCTCTCTCTGAGAACATCCCATGATGCACATGCTTTTTCTTTTTCCTAGACAGGCTGAATTCTCTGCAGGGGCTTTCTGCAAGAGTTTGGACTCTCCCTGAGGAAGCCTGGCTGACTCCAGACTCTGCAGATCACCTCTGAAGGGAGACTCTGTCTGTGATCTTACTGGTCCTCCTTTGGGCCCTCTTCTGGGGTCAGTTCAGTTTATCATCCCACCTCTGGGATATTTGGGTTCCCCTCTGGGATCAGTTTGTCCTCCTGTTTGGGTTGGTTTCATCCCTTCTGAAATCTAATTCACTTGATACCAATTTATCTTGTATAGGTAATATTTATCTTGTATATTTTACAGATATTTCTATATATCCACGTATAAATAATCTATTATATATGCTGTTGTGAAGATAAATTGCTTCGCTAATAATAAGTTTATAGCAAACTGATGGTATAACCTACTTGGCTGTTGCTGTTACTGATTGTCGCTATACAGTTGATTACTGCTATTATTGATTGTTCCTATACCTTTGATACTATATTATTGCTGATAGTAATTTGTAATAGCCTGACAGATGTATTTATATATACATATATCTTGCTAGTGATGATTTTTTGGTATACTTGCTACTGGTGATATGTGTGGTATTTGTGCTAATCTGTAATAAAGTAGAGAAATGTAGAGGATAAAGCTTCTGTGTCCTTGTGTATTAAGGAATCCTACAAACTCATGGTGGTGATCTCTATACACCTGCAGACTGGGTAACCCTTTAGGTCATGACAGTTGTGCATGCTTGCTTGCTTGTTTATACGAATTTGGTATTCAGATTAAAACTCATGATTTTTTAAAACCAGACCTATTGATCTATTTTAATGAATAATTTTTGTTGAAAAGGTCTTAAAAACCTAATGACTTTATTTTCTCCATTAACAAGGTATTTCGTTTCAATGCTTTTTTAGGTATCTAAAAGAAAGTACAGTGAGGTTATTAATAGATTAAAGATATGAAGGGCATTTCTAGATATAATTTTGTAGCACTGGGAATGGAAGTCAATGGTGAAGCATCTAAGCACCATTAAGAATTTTCAGAACTTGTGTTGCCAGGCTCTTGGGAGATTACATTTCCTTTCCCATTACACTTGCATTCTGTCACTTTACACCATAATATTTTTACCTGTAATGATTTCTTTGACCTATGAGATAAAACCAGCAGTAACTATAAACCTTATTTTGTGACTATATTTTTCCATACTTTGAATTGTTCTAATCTCCACTTTGCTGTGAAGAACAATGAAAATGCCTGCAAGTGTCCATCAATATCCGTGTTAATATTAATACTTAGTTTTCAGCCTGGAACTGTAAGGCTTGCTGTGACTGTGACTTGCTCACTCCACTTAACTTTAATCTGCTTCATTTTCTTTCTTCTTTTTTTTTTTTTTGCTTGCTGTAGACACACCTTCACCTGTGACCTTCCTGTAAAAATTTTCAAATTTTTATTTTAGACAAATAACTGTGGAGCTGCAATTAATGATAACTATGACTCTTTGATTTGATGTAGAAGGGGTATATTACTAGAAACTTCTGAACCATGTCTTCAAATAAGGATGAAATTTAACACAAATATATGTCTTTCCAGCCTAGATATGTTATGTGGTAGGCTAAAACAAAACAGGTTTTCTGGAAAAGTAGTGTAAGACTTCTGCAGGGCCAAACAGGTAGCTCGGTGTCTAGTCCTCAATTCTCTTATGTGTCTTAGGAAATTCTCCTCTTTGTTAAGATCTTTGTGGGGAAAAAAAAGAATAGAAATTCAATCAGAAAAGTTCTCAAGATACATGTTTTTAGAAGCTCCTTCAAAAAAAAAAATCCTGCTGCATTGGAGAAAAATAGTTAATGTTCCAAGAGCGCTTGTCCTGCTGTCATTTAGTGCCTTGAGAGTCTTATTATACTTCCACATGTTTTTTATCCCTGTATCTTCTCTGATTTGGATTTACAAGGTTGAAATGGAAAGCATTTACAAACATGATCTCATGTCAGCTGAAAAGTCTGGAGAAGATTTGATCATATCACATTGAGATAGTCTAGCGAATAAGGAGAATGACTAAGCAAAAAGCATTTTCCAGTGCCAATCATTCTTTTATTTTGAAATATTCTTTACCTATTAACATTAATGAGCTAGATGAAAAACAAAACTTTAAGTGCCACCTCATACCTAAGAAATCAGATTTTAATTTAGAAGATAGAAAAAAAGGAAATTTTATCTGTTTCCTGTTTTTGTTTTTTTAAAAAAACAGAGACAAAGTCAAGCTTCTGTAGACAATCTTGGTTTATTGTCATTGAAGGGCTATGGTAATTATAGTACAAATGGACAGTTACATTTCTCAATATATTTGAATCATTTTTTTCCTGACAGTAGATGCTATATTTTATGAAGGTAGGTGTTTCTCTACAAGACCTGAGCTGACTGTTCTGTTGAAAGGCGCTGGACTAACAGCTGTGGAAAGCGTAATTCTCTATTTGATTAGTACACAGAACTCAAGTAATGACATTTTCGGGTTTTTCTGTACACTGTTCTACTAGTGAGTCTCAGTTCTGCTCTGCGGTAACTATTTATATCTCAAGAATTATGCTTTATCTATGTATAACCATCAAGTTTTAATCAACTTCCACTTTTCTAGTGAAGCCAAAGTACTGAATGCCTCTAAAGATAAACTGCCCTACCATCTTTGGCTTCATCAGTGAAAAGGCAAGCTGGTCACAGGCTTTGCCTTTTATAATTTTTTTAGAGAGAGAAAGAATTAACATGGGCCACAAAACAGGTGTTAGAAGACTGTCCTGGTTAAAGCTGTCATTTAATTTTGAGTTAGTTTATTTGAAATGCCATTATAGCAAAAATCAACAAGATCTATTACTTAGAAATATCTTCCCACAAAGAAGGATGGGTGGACCACCAAAGACTATTCCATATGATTCAGATGGTTTGGATGCATTTGGCTTGCTGTGTAGCTATTTATGTACATTTATTTCTTATAGACATAAGATTTGACATTTTTTCTCACCATTTCATTAACCAAATTATTTCTCATTTTAAATGTAATATGCATAGTAGTCTTTCCATTTCCATGGATATGGATTCTATCTTTATTTAATCCACACAGCTTTTACAAATAAATCTTAACTTCTAAATTAAGAAAGGGGTGGTTTAACATTGCTTGTTTATATGCAGGCAGAAATGCCTTATCTGTGATTTTTTTAATAATGTTGTTTGTAAGCTCTGGAGATACTAATGCTAATTTCATCTTTGTTATACTCCTGGATAATCTGTTCTGTGGCTTTGTGCATTACTGACATACAATGTTCAGAGGTTTTTTTCCTTAGTGAAGCTTGTTGTTTAGTCTTGCTATCACTAAAGCTTGTTATCATTTATCCTGCTCATTCAGCTGCAAGGTTCAATCCTTGTCCATCTAGTTTTCTTAATGCCCCATGTCTTACTTGCCTGAAACTGTTCTGACTTCCTATTTTTATTTAGTAGCATAATCTGTTTTTAGCTTAGAAAGATAATAGCTGATCATGTGTGTATAAACATTTATAGCTTACTTTGTGTTATGGTATAGTATTTAGTATTTAGGGGGCTGAAAAAAAAAAAGAAGCACAAGGGTAAAGCAAAAACAGAAAAGTGTGGAACAGAATATAATAGAAAAAAAATATAGATATTTCAAGCCAAGATTTCTAACAAATTTCCTTTTCTAGGAAGTGAAATAAAATGGGCTTAGCTCACGATTTGGCTTGATCATCTGCACAGAGGGATATGGGAGAATAAGAAAATGCTTTACCTGACTCTGTATGGACTACCTCAATACCAGGTGCCATCATGCAGGAGTAAGTACATGTCATGTAGTCATTCTTTCTCCCATCTATAAGAGGATGGACAAGCCAACTCTCTTTACCCCCTGAATCATATTGATCAGAACAGCTGAGTTGAGAAGGAAGAGAGAGCTCAAGAAGCATTGGGATATGCAATGGTGTGAATTGGAAGCCATCTTCTTCTAGTGGTATAAAATGATAGCTTGTAGGTAGTCTTTTGAGAGTCTTTCAAGATCTCTGGGCTGCGAGTTGCTGACAGCTGATTCCAGAAATAATATTCCATTCCACACATTCTCAGAATAAGGAGTTAGTTTGCAGTGTCAGTTACTCAAGTAGGTGAAGTAGACACTGCACCCATTAAATAATCTCTGTTTCTAAGAAGGAAATATTACTGAGCAAAGAAACAGTTATGTCACCACTACACCTGTTCAGTATACACTGGTCTATAAAAACTTCTGGAATTAAGTACTGAACAGCAGAAACAGGAAAGGTTCAATCAGGTGCTCAACTTACAATGCCAATTTTTCAAAACCAGAAGGCTGATCTGAGCTTTCAGATGTGCACACAACTGCATCTGTGCACACAAATCTAGTATTTGTATATGAAATCATTCCATATGTACGTACCTTTTTTTGGCTGGCACAAGTCAGTCTCCAAGTTCTTGAATGTATTCATTAAAACCATTTTCCAATGTACACCTTCTTCAGAAAGAATGACAATTTTTAATATTTTCTCAAGCTAAGCATTTGCTTGACATCACTTGCTAAAATTGATTTTTAAAATTTGTGTGGTGAGTGTCACTGTGGCTAGATTTTGACTTAACTCTGAAACAAGACGAGAAAGTGAATTGAAAAAATGAGCTTTGTAAAACTGGCAACACAGAAAATAAAATAATTTCTACTGGCATTTCTAAAATGGAAATTATTTTTTAAACTGTTTATTACAAATATATATTTAATGGTATGCCTTGATTCATAACAATTTTTCAGATATCTTTGCTGTCGGGATGTTTCATAACAGCTAGATAATTTTCTGCCATATTTCACCCTTAATTTAATTAGTAGTCAGTGCTGACTCTACTTCCTTTTCTTTCCAGAAAAGTGTGTCTGTAAAGAACTGAGAGTTTTATACTTGATTAAAGAGGCAGGAGCCTTGCTGTGCTATCTTCATCATTAGCCGGGTGACCACAAATGGCTACCACTAGGGACTGAAGGATAGTCCCAGTTTAGTCCTTGGAGTTCTTAGATTAAATTTAACGTAAGAACTAAACCAGCTTCTAGGTAGGAGCTCTTAATTGTTAGCATCTTAACATTCCATTAAGAGATTAGGCTATGGTTTTGAGCTCAACATTGGCCTGTGTAGAGACTTTTGGGCCCCTTTGCCTCTGTTATGCTTCCTATCTGAAAAACCCAGTGCTGAAAACCAGAGGAAGATGGTATTGCTATCTGAATCTTTTATATTATGGTAAAGCTTTTCTGTCTGTTATCAGTTCATGGTATTTTTATGTAATACTGTATTGATGACAAATAAATAAATGATAGGATTTTTGAAAAATACCTATACAAATTGCCATTATTATACCTTCTATCTATTCAAAATTTCTGTTCTAGTTAGATCCAAGCTTATCTAGTTAAATTAAAACTCAGTAAGATCTAATAATCTGAACTTTTTTGTTGCCTATTATGTGCTAACAGCAGAAATGACTGCATTTTTTATCATAATGGCTCTTGTTATTGTTCAGTTGGTAAAGGACGTGTATGAGAATCACCATGTAAATGTGACTTGTCATTTAACTGTTGAACTAAAATGTCATCAACTACTATAGAAGTTGCACCATATAAAAGAAGGAAAATAGAGTACCAGGCAGGACATGATATGTGGGATGTGTCCTTTACATGACAAGAGAGATTAACTTTCACTTAGCTTTTTGAGAAAACACATTGCTGGTAAAACTCACTGTTTTGTGCTATTGACAACCTTCCCCTTTCCTGAAATATAATAAATGTTTTGGGTTTTTTCACACAGCATTCTACTAGCTATGCTTCTGTTAATGCAGCTTAGTGTGCTGTAGGCCTTTTTTGCTGCCAGGACATGCTGCTGGCTCATGTTGAGCTTGCTGCCTACCAAGACCCTGAAGTCCTTTTTTTTTTTTTTGTCCTTTATTATCTTTGTAGGTGCCATAATTTGGAGTAAATTCTGTCCAGAAGAGTTAAAGGAGCATAAGGCTGCACTGTGAAAAGGGATCAGCAGAAAAGTAACACTGAGCTCAGTATTCCCGTACATCCCATGAGCTTCCTTCCTGATACTGACTTTTCAGAGTCATTTCATTATCTGACAGAGAAGACAAAAGACAGCTTTTATTATCCTAGAGAATGATGATTTTTCTACCTGTTAGACTGAATGAATAGTTGGGCCACATTCACATAATTTCTATGAGGTTTGCATTTATTAGGAAATCCCGTTTGTGCTGTCTCCTGGGACAAGACAGGGAGAGGTCATTTAGGAGCAAAATGACTAAAAGAATCTGTATTGGCAGAAGAAGGGGAGTTATAAGCAGAAGAGAAAGTCTGACCACCCTATGCTTATGGCTGTTTATAGCTCCAAAGTTTAAAGTATCTAATAAATGAACAGGCCTCTGAGAAAAAGTTCTTTAAAAAACCCAAACCAAAAAAAAAAAAAAAAATTAAAACAGTACGTGCCCAAGATAACTATTAAATAAAACAAATAAGCAATTCTTAATGCTATCACCAATTAATTTGCTGGGAAACACATAGTTCTCTGTGGAAAGGATGCTGAATTTCCAGCATTTTTGAAGGATGATATTCAAAATAGGGGTCATTGTACTGGATCTGGCTGAGCTGGAATTGGTTTTCCCCTATAGCAGCCCTCATGGTGCTGTGTTTTATGTCAGGAGCTGGCAGGGTGTTGATAGCACACTGGTGGTGTAGCTACTGCTGAGTAGTGCTTACACAGCACCAAGGCTCTTCCCAACATTTCCCCCCTCAGTGGGACGGGGTGGGCAAGATCTTGGGAGGGGACACAACCAGGACAGCTGACCCGAACTGACCAAAGGGATATTCCAGACCATATGACGTCTGCTCAGTATAAAGCTGGGAGAAAGGAGGAAGGGGGTGGGGTCACCCTTGGTCCTCCGAGGCAACCACTATGCGTATTGGAGCCCTGCTTCCTGAGAAGGGCCGACATCGCCTGTTCATGGGAAGTAGAGAATAAATCTGTTTTCTGTTTGCTTCCATGCGCGGACCTTTGCTTTGCTTTGCTTATGTTAAAACTGCTTTTGTTTTACCCACAAGGGTTGGGTTTTTTTTCCTATCTTATTTTCTTTCCCCTCTTTGCCCTGTTGAGAAAAAAAGGGAAGAGGGGGAGAAGTGATAGAGTGACTTGGTGGGTACCTGGCATTTAGTCAAGATCAAACCACCACAGTCATCTTGTAATTTCCCAATCTTTTTTTATTTTTTCCTATGACTTACATGTTGATATGTAATAAATGCCCAAGTCTGGTCTAGAAATCAGTTGTTTCCTTTCCCCAAGTCTCTTAGAAGCATGACAGCACACATCTATTCCACAACACAGTACTGAAAAAAAATGAGAACCAACATCCTTCCTATAAGAGACAAATTGTAAATAGAATGGGACCTTACTCTGAAACTGCTTGGAAGAGCAAAACTGGCAATGAAGTGAGTATGAATTTGCACTACTTTGACCTTGAGGCAGCACCCCTGAGAGGCATAAACAGTGAAACGTAGATGGCCAGAAGAAAAGTCAGTATAAGAGCTGGTGCGGTATTGATGGAAGTATGACATTATATTTTCCTATGAGATGTTTTAAACACTTTCTTTAATAACACATGAAGAAACATAGTCTAGAAACATCATTATAGGCTTTCAATTGAATAATGCCAGTTTTTAAAAATTATTTCATTTTATATTTAATTTCTAGTTTATTTTGCTGTTTTTCTATTCTTCTTATTATGATACACATCACATGTTGCCCTCATTAAGTAATTAATGGTTCTCTTAAAAAACACTTTTTGGTTTCCACATAAAGAACCAAAATCTGTAATAACTGGCTTGTCATCATTCAGATAGGTAATTCAACATGAAAGAAGCAACACTACATATGCCTTCTCATGTTTCACAGTTTCAGAACATTAAGATGCACAGACCAACTCAAGATACATGCTAATGCAAAATTACTTACCTTAAAATGACCACTATACTCGGTGTATCAAAACTCATAATTTTCCTCTGTGGCAGCTCATTTGTTTACTCTCCCTTAAAATGAAAGCCAGATGCTGATGAACTACACACTGGATAGAAAGACTGAGGACTGAAATACCTTTTGTTCTGAAAGTATGTACTGACATAGAAGGATATGCATGAAGGACCAAAAGGAGAGATGTATATCTGTCCATCCACCCAGCCATCTGTATGCTGCTCCATGCTACTCCCCCTCCTGCCCTTTTCCTGATACGCTCAAAGATTTCAACCTTGTTTTTTGAGTTCTACACTTCTGTCTGAAGGACATCAAGAGATTTTTTTAAAACATTCTGCAAATGAGATGGCAGTTTCTCAGTTGTAGTCCATGAAAACTATTACTGCAGATTGATTGTTAACTTTTTCCTAGCAGACAGTTTTATCTCGCAGTAGGATCTTCTTGCCCCCTTCACAGACTTGAAGTTAAAAATAGTTTGCACAGTAGTTATTATATTTTCTCTTAGCATGTGACCGATATTTGGACAAAATACACATTTCACTCCCCCTTTCATTTTTTTCCAAAATTTCATTTTTGCCACTGAGTTTCTCCGACGAGTATATATTAATCATTTGTTTCTTCTTCTACAGTATTCCTATCTTTCAATACATTTTTATCAACTCTTTTGGAGTTATCAAGAAAACAATGTTGCATACCTGCTCACTGATCTTTATTTTGCTATGCTCATTTATTTGAAAATAAAAATTAACCTACTTGTGCTGACAGGTTTTGCTAGTCATTTGTTTAACGGAGCCTTGGGCTGTTCAACCATTTACTATTTTAGCTGAAGGCAGCTTGTGGCATTTTTATCTGCCAGGCAATAATCACCGTTATGTTACTCTGTGCTACTTGTTATCTAGGCCCAATGTGTTCAATTTATTTGTTAATATGGAAAAACTCAAATGTTATTAGGCCTTTTAGACTATAAGAAAAGTAAATACAAATAAAAGTAGTCTGACTATCACACTCAGATCTTTTTGAAATATTTTGAAATGGCATTCACATTTCTGTGAAATAGGAATGAACTAGAAAAATATTCCTGGAAGGTGTTTCAAGTAAAATCTCCAGACCCATGCTGTCTAGAGAGGATTCTGTCAGCTAGAAGCACAAAACCTTCCATGATTAGGCTTTAGTCTCAAACCAATAATGAGAGCAACTGGATTTCAGAAGTTGGCAAGAATTTATTAAATACAGCTAAGAAAGAAATATGTATTAAATCTTACGTACCTATAAACAAGTTCCTTCCTTTATGTTATATGGATCTTCGTGTGAAGAGATGGTGGGGTTTTTTAAGAAAATGTCTCTGAAACACTTTAGTTTGCTACAGGCTTCCAGAGGAAAGGTCTAGCCACAAAAAGGATAACTTTACTTACAGTGATTTACTGACTGCTGCAGCTATGCTGCTTACAGTATTGGAATGGCACATTTATATCTATAACTTCGAGTACCTTTTCACCCCGCTATAATCTGTTGTGTAGACATATGCCATTTTCAGATGTTTATGACCATATGTTCCTTATTTTAGGAGAATGTAGGCAGTCGAGTGTGATACAGAAGATTGCAATGCTCATTGTGTAACTATGGCACATTCAATGTGTATTGTTGTCTTTACATGCATCACGTCTGTGAAACAGCATGGAACATACCATGTATTCAGCTCTTCTGGAAATACCAGCTCTTAGCTTGGAATAAATTAGCAACCTGCAAAGTCCTTTCTGGATAGTTAATATTTATGCTACTAATGGGTAAACTATTTTCTTGATATTTTATTGTTACTTTCATAGATTATCCTGTTCACAAATCCAGCACTAAGGACAGTTACATTCAAGGGGATATCAATAAAAGCTTGATCCAGCAATCAGCATAGTCAACCAGACACTGTTAAGAAGCATTGGATTTTGCTCTGACACAACATTCTCCATTTAATACATTGCTATAATTGTGCCTGCTATTGCAAGCATTTATTTCACTGGTGTTAAGAACAGTGTGTTTAATTGAAATTAGACTCTTAGTACTGAAACAAACTTATAAACAAAACAGACAGGAAGACCATTTTATACCCATGTTGGAATCTGGTTGGGTATGTAAGATATATTTACTCAACTGAGTAGACAATTTTTTGCATCCTACAGTGAGAGCATGAAACTGAAGCAATTTTACTGAAGATCCTGCAAGGCTGCATTTGTCTTAAATCCTGTAGATACATAATATCAGCGTAGTAACAAGCCTTCATGTAGTCTAAGCCTGAATAACAAAAGCTATTATAATGTTCTTTGTATGCTAGTGTCATTTGTTTAGTAACAGAGCTGTAGCAACACATTTTGGAGTTTCTCCACAGTCTCTTGTTTACCCCCACTTAGACACTGTTTTCATCCCATATTTGGTACAATTCTGGTCAGTAATGTACAAAATGGCAAAAGTTGTTCTGATGAGGAGACTGACATACTGCAGATGTACAAAAGGTAGTGAACTGTGAAAACAGCCAAGAGAGCCTAATTGCCGTTATCACTGATTTACCAACAGTTTCTGGTGAATTTATGTCCCTAAATTAGTATTATCTGAAAGTAGCCTTCCTTGATACAACTGTATTAAGTTAGTTTGAAGTATTTGCTCTTCTCCAGAGATGCTTCTGCATTTGAATTAATACAATTTAAGAAGGAAGCTTTACGTTTCCTGATTTCTTTGGGGCCCAAGCTCTTTGGAAGATATCAGTTCCAACGCTTCCAAATCCTAACTTCATTTGGAGTTCCTTGCATAGCTCCTTTAAATTCCTCTGGAAATCTTTGACTTAATGAATACTTTCCAGGTACCTACCTTTCACTTGGTCCCTTCAGGATCCAAATTTAAAATCTCATTTTTTTTTTTTTTTCCCACAAGAAACAAAATGGTACACTTTAGAAGTCCAATGACATTTTTTAATTCATGTGATGTATCAAAGGGGAAAAAATTTTGAACTATCTCTTTGGAAAAGAAGAAAAAAAAAGGTCTAAACTTGCTTTCTCCCACATAAAATTTGAATTTTGATAAAAATACATTTTTCTGTGAGAATTTAATTTTGAAAAAATGACAACAGTTTTCCTAATATCATAACCTTTACCATGATCCAGCTACTAACATAAATTAATAGACTCATCATTGTTTTCTCTTTAAAATTGTTATTTCTTTCTCTGAATTCTAAGCCCATGCCATACAGAGAAAAAATACAACTACACATTATGAAAATGCTCATATTTGTGTAGAGGCAAAACATAAGTCATCAACCAGGCAAAAAAGTTGCATTTTTAATCTTAATCATAGAAACCATGCTCTTATCTAGTGTCTGGAAATCACAGTAGTGGTCAGAGTTGTTGGACCAAAATCCAGTGGCCAAAATCTATGCCAAGTAGTAATCCCTTCTTTATAAGAAGAGATATCAAACCTTGAGTATGTATAACTAACTTAATAATGCTGCCTGTTCTGGTAGTATAATGTTGAAACTAATTGCAGGTGTAATACCATTTGTATGTAATCTCATTATCATCCAAGTAAATGTCCAGTTATTCCTAAGAGCCATAGATCTAGAGCTTTTTAAATTTTTTCCCCAGGAGTCTGTTTTCTACTGCATGGATCCAGATATTTTAGATGTTTTCAACAAAGTCAGACTTTCAGGATGACCAGAAACAGTGTAGTAAAACATGTCTCTCACCTACAGATATTTACTGAGCATCCCAGTTCTTTTTGCCATGAATGGCTAGAGCAACACCCGTAACAAAATATAGTGGCTTGCTGTACCTTCAGGTTTGTTTCTAATCGTATGTGCTGCCTGCAGATTTTTATCTGTGTCCTTAGGCTCAGTTATGATGACAAAACTTTGATCTTAGATATCCTTTCTGCCAGAAATATCCTCTGTGGAATTTTCAAAGTGTGTTTCTTCTTGAAGAATTATGTTTTGAGATGTAATTGAAGATCTGCAGGAATCATCTTCTTTCTGTTGGGAAGGATGCCCAGTGCTCTTTCATTGTTTCCTATTCTATTACACCATCTTCTGTTAGTTTTATTTTTAGGAGGATTTCTCTTTGTGATCCTCTGTGACTAGTACATGGGGCATAAGATGTCAGTTTTCTTAATTACTCTGGTCAGTTTACTTTACATCAGGAAGAATCTGTCTTCACATTTTATTTTCTAATTAAAATTAATATACCAAATTTGGACCTGCTGTGAGTAAGTATTGTATGTTAATTTCACTGGACACATTAGGCCTGACGATGCACGAGAGTTGTTTTGACTTGACAGAAGTTTAACACAAAAGAAATTCAAAACTGTTTGTATTGCTGCTCTTAGTAAAACTGCTCAGTGTCAAAGACAGGAATAGTCTCATCTATTTAGTAAGCAATTAAGGGTTAAAGAAACCTGAATTATTATTATATGTATCTTTTTTATTACAGAACATATGCATCTCAAATCTAACAGCTAGTTTCTTAGTTGGATACTTTTTGTAAAAGCTGAAAATAATTCTTAGTGTAACTGATAAATCTATTTCTGATCAGGTGACTTAAGCACTTCATTCTTCCTCTCTGGTGGCCAAAATACACACCAAGTAGTAATCCCTTCTTTATAAGAAGAGATATCAAATCCCCCCTAACTGTTCTCTGTTGAGAAAAAGCTGCAGGCAGCCTTCTGCATCCTGTAGATGATACAAAATCTCAAATTCTAATTTCTCAAAGCTTTTGGAGGCAATGCTTTACTTGGATTATTCTGTACCTGGTTTGGATTGTTCTCTCCTCTGTCTCATTCCTTTTCCTGGACAAATTATCTCCCAATGATTTGTGCATATCTTCTAGCATCTAAATAGAACAGATCTCCTCAAACATTTTCTCCCTTCCTTCTTGTTCTGGTTTCAGGTGGGATACAGTAAATTTTCTTGAGCTGGGAGGGAGCACAGCTGGAGCGCCCGACCTGGATTTCAGTTAGGATGGAGTTAAATTTTCTTGAGCTGGGAGGGGACACAGCTGGAGTGCTGGGCCTGGATTGGCCATTGGAGTATTCCATATCCTGTGACATTACGCTTGGAATATAAAGGAGGCGGGTGCTCTCTCGCTTCAGGTTGGGGATGGTGGGATCTTCCTTCGGTCGGGATCACTGGCTGGGTGCGGGCTGAGTATTGGTCAGTCCATTACCCGTTTGTACTTTCCATTATAGTTATTGTTTTGTTTTATTACAATCAGTAAACTGTTTTTTTTAATCTCAACCTACGAGTTTTCCTTGTGTTCCTCCAGTGTCCTCCCCCATTCACCAGGCAGGGGAAGGGTAAGCAACTGGCTGCATGGTGGATGTCTGCTGGACAAGTTCAAACCACAACACTTCTGTAAAATGTCATTGCCACCTATGGAACATGGGTTTGGCATAGGAGCTCTAGATTTCAGATGGCATATATTTCTGTTGCTCAAAGGCTTTCAAACATAGCATGCCCTGAAAATACTTAAAAGCAAGTTAGAACAACAAAGCTTTTTATGTCCTTCTGATCTCATTAACTTTTAACAAAAGTAGAGGAAAACAACTGCTGTTTAATGTCAGGCATGCAAACAGCACTGACACTACACAGGCTGGGAAGAACCAACATTGCTTTTCAAAAAACCTGTATCTTGAGTAGTAGCTCCAGTGCTCAGAACTCAGTGCAGAGATTCTTGGCACAAATATTTAATATTAAGATTAAGTTTATGGTCAAGTCCTTTATTCACCTGTGACAAGGAGGAGAAAGATGACACATCAGAAAGATGCATAGATGTGATACATACAAAGCAGATGTCAGTGAAACTTTGAAGAAAAACATCTTCTGTGCTTTCTGTGATACTAGAAACTAAAGGCCAAGTAACAACCAGCCCAAGAATTAAGGTATAATTTTGTTGTTGTCTTTAAAATACACCACTTTTTTGAATCACTGCATCAGTTCCTAAGATTATATGGAAGTTAAGATTTTCTAGCCTCAAAAGAAATTATGTGTGTTTAGATAAAAGCAAAATCAATAAACCCACAGGTCAGAATAAATAAAAAGTTCTCTGTTTTGTTTTTTTTTTTCTACAGTTCTTGCTCTTACTGCCTTAAAAGTCCAATAATATTAAAAAAATAATTTGAAGTTGTGTTATTGTTTTCTAAGTAGTTACCAAATATAAAAATTCTGTCTTTTCTCCTACCAAAGAATCATTACAGCTGCAGCAACTAAAATGGCTCAGGGAATTTAAGTTTTCCTTACTTCTGCCATGCATAGAAGAAATTTGATTCATATGCTGACTTTCTTGTAATTATTGATAACATAACAGCTCACTGAGTTACCTTCACGCATTCGAAGACTCTTTTCATTTTTCAAAGAAAGGTAAAGAAATCTAAGTTTGATAATTCAGTCTCATTGTGGATACCTGCTAGGTGCTGAATGCTTTCTGGAAAATTAGAGAAATGAACAGGGAGATTGTGCTGAAACTAGACAAGGATTTACACCTGTGGGGGAGTCAGTCCTAATTTATGAAAAAGAAAAAAAGAATAAAATAACATTTTTAATGAGATTAACTATTACATTAGGGCACTTACAAAATCAGAACGTTCCTAATAAACTGGGTTGTTCTTGTCATCAGTGAGCTCTGGCAGGGACCTCAATCTTCAGTTCCCTTTCTACTGATGATGGGTAAAGAACACCCTTTTGTAGCTGGTTTCATCTGTCTGTTCAATTTTCTTGTCCTCCTTTGAAGTCAGAATTATCTAATTTCTCAGTGAAATCAAATGTCAGTTTCTGTTTTTATATTAAAAGAATTGTATAAGACACACTGAACATTCAGTTCTTCAGTAGAGTGTTTATCTTTTTGTCTCATTGATTTTGTAGACAGTTTTCTCTCCCCTTCAACATCCCTTTTCTCTTTGAGATACCTACTGTGTCGTGGTGGGTTTTTTTTTCACAATGCCAAAATAGTAGCTCAGCATGCTTTAAGATGTGCACTTTATTATAACGAGGAAATGTCTCTCTGTCATGAATGTGATTTGGGATTGTTTTGTCTTAGAGGGATAATGCTGCTTGGGGAATGGAGGTCAGATCAAATATATCACATCAAACCTGCATGTTCCAGAGAGAATGCCTTAGCTTTGTCTGATTTTCAGATGAAACAGCTTGTTAATTGAACACAAAACTGGAATGTCAAATAAAAAATGCTTCTTCAAGGAGCTATAGATTATGAAGCTGAATTTCTGCACTGAAGATTCAGTACCAACAGAAATCTCACTACATAAACCCCCAAATTGCATTTTACTGTGCTGTGTATTACACAATGAATACTCTCTCATTCTTTGGAACTGTCATTGCTTATGGTCTTATCAAGGGTATTCTGTAATTCAGAAATCACTGGATGAATCATTAACTTCACAAAGGCCTTTTTCATTTCACCCGAAGTACAGGAGTACTTAATCCATAAACAAAAATATAATATTTGGTTTCACAATTTCCTGAACTAACAACTGAACCTACCCCAGTGAGTCAGGGTACTAATGAGAAAATCGAACAGAAGCCTCAGTGTTACTGAATCGGGTTGAAACTATTATTTCAGTCACTCAAAGAAAACTTCTCCCTCATTTCAAATATAAACTGGTACAGCATGCCAAGAATAATTTTGCTCAGGATTGTGACTCAGAGTAGGGTGGGCTTGGGGGTATGTTTAGGACCTAGATGAGTTTGGAGAGACTGCTCCAAAAATCCTCCCAACTTTAAAAGACTGCAGTGGGTTGACCCTGGCTGGATGCCAGGTGCCCACCAAAGCCACTCTATCACCCCTCTCCTCAGCCGGAAGAGGAAAAAAATATATAATTAAAGGTTCGTGGGTCAAGATAAGGACAGGGAGATCACTCACCAGTTACCATCACAGGCAAAACAGACTCAACTTGGGGAAATTAATTTAATTTTTTACCAATCAAATCAGAGTAGGATAACAAGAAATAAAACCAAATCTTAAAACACCTTTCCCCTACCCCTCCTTTTTTCCTGGACTCTACTCCCAATATCTCTACCTATTCCGCCACAGAGGTGCAGAGGGACAGGGACTGGGGATTGTAGTCAGTTTATCACACGTTGTCTTTGCTGCTCCTTCTTCCTCAGGGGGAGGACTCCTCACACTCTTCTCCTGCTCCAGCATGTGTCCCTCCCATGGGGTCACAAGCCCTGCCAGCAAACCTGCTCCGTCATGGGCTCCTCTCTCCACAGGTCCTGCCAGGAGCCTGCTCCAGCGTGGGCTTTCCACGGGATCACAGCTCCTTCAGGCACCCACCCGCTCCGCTGTGGGGTCCTCCCTGGGCTGCAGGTGGAGATCTGTTCCACTGTTACCCTCCATGGGTGCAGGGCACAGCTGCCTCACCATGGGCTGCACCGTGGGCTGCAGGGGAATCTGCAGCACCTCCTGCCCCTCCTTCTTCGCTGACCTTGGGGTCTGCAGAGTTGTTTCTCTCACATATTCTCACTCCTCTCTCCAGCTGCTGTTGCTGTTGCACAGCAGTTTTCCCCCTCTTAAATACGTTATCACAGAGGTGCTACCACTGCTGCTGATGGGCTTGGCCTTGGCCAGCAGCGGGTCCATCTTGTAGCCGGCTGGCATTGGCTCTGTCAGACATGGGGTAAGCTTCTAGCTGCTTCTCACAGAAGCCACCCCTGTAGCCCCCCGCTACCAAAACCTTGCCACGCAAACCCAATACAAGGAGAAATTTTAAAGGAGAAATTTTGAAGATATTCACATCTTTCAAATGATTTAACAAGAAGACAGTAAATGAAAGAAACATAATGAAATTCAAGCATGGCATAGAAGTATATTAATATAGCACAATATAGACTTATATTGAAACTGATCAGAAAAAATAGGAACTCCAATACTGAAGTGTTTTAGTTTTTAAATCATAAGAAACAATAGCAGATCACCAACCTGATATAGGATAAAAATAACTTTCAGAGGCTAAAGGTTCAGAGACTGGGTTTATATCTTGGTTCAGTCCAACTACAAATGTTATTGTATGAGCATCAGGTCTCTTGACATTTATCTTACATCTTCATTTTAAGTTAATGATTTTACTAAAGACTGTATTCAAATCCAACAAGTTAGTGATACTCAGATATGATCTGAGAGTGGATCTACAGTTGGATGTTGGCATGCTATCAAGGTGGATGGAAAGAAAATAGGTATCTCAGAGCCCTGAAGTAAATCTGACAACCCAGAAGCAGCTGATGTAAGCAGGTATCAAGTAGGCAATGTATTGTTACTTATGAAGTGATATACCTAGTGATCAGTTCAGCAGAAAGAAATGTGCTGATAATCTAACTAACTACATTTATCTCAATCCAAATGAGGTATAGGAAAATAACTTTAGATAGTGTTTATCTTAATTTATAGTGTTAACTATGCTTCAGTAGATCAACCAGTAAACTGCACAGTTTTACTTTAGAGATACAGTTTAAATTTTACTTGTGTTCATTTTTTTTAATTTTTGTATCCACACTTAAGATCTCATAGCAGCCAAGGAGACAGCAAACCTTTCTTTTGTGAGGAATTTTGCATGCTATGATGTGGAGGGACATCAATGGAAATTTTGACTTACATTTGAACAAGTTTAAGAAAAAGCACAAGAAAATATCCAGAGGGCTGGAATACCTTTCCTATGAAGAAAGGCTGAGAGTTGGTGTTGTTCAGCCTGGAGAAGAGGGACTCCAGAGAGACCTTACTGCAGCCTTTCAATGCTAAAAGAGGGCTTATAAGAAAGGTGGAAGGAGACTTTTTACTCAGGTCTGTAGTGGCAGGACAAGGGGCAACAGTTGAAGCTGGAAAAAGGGTAGCTTTAGGTTGGACGCAAGGAAGAAATTCTTTCCTGTGAGGGTGGTGAGACACTGGCACAGGTTGCCTAGAGAAGCTGTGGCTGCCCCCTCCCTGGCAGTGATCAAGGCCAGGTTGGACGGGGCTTTGAGCAACCTGGTCTAGTGGAAGGTGTCCCTGCCCATGGCAGGGGGGTTGGAACTGGGTGATCTTTAAAGGTCCCTTCTGACCTAAACCATTCTAGTATTCTATGATTCTATAATAAATGCTGCTTATATGATCTCACATACTAGATATTATGTTGAGAGATGACTGATACATAGAGATAACTTCTTTCTCTTTCTTAGTCTAAAAATATGGTTTATGAAAGATGCAAGTGTGAAAGTGATGTGATATCTTTTTAACAGATGTAACCAGCCTCAAATTTATAGATTCAACTAAGTCCTTCAGAGAAGATGCCTTGATCTAAAACAATTTTTAAGTTAATGATGAAATATACTGAAGTGTCTTCTTCAGTGAGAAGCAAAACAGTACTTTGCCATAAAAAACTGGCAACTTATTCATGACACTTTGAGGACAATGACTCCTGCTGCTAAATTTTCCATATATGAAGAAATTTTGTATATTTTCAGACCAAGAGAGTGTAAGAAAATGGCCTTGCAAAAAACACAGGATACATCTCAGTAGGATCGTGCTACTTTGGGTGCAAGCCCTTAGAACTGTGACCTGTAGCATAATACACAAATATCAATGGCTTCTTTACTTTAACAGGGGATAATCATGTAGAGGTCTTTTTATATGGAAAGTCTCTCTGTTTTTAATCAGCTTTGGGGAAGATACTTTTCCCAGAAAAGGTTTTCTAGCACCTGTGGAGCTAAATTGAAAAATTACTATTGATCTGAATGAGTATGAGATCAGCCCCATACTGGGAAAAATTACACATATATTTATATAAGAGTTAATGCAGGAAAGCAATTAGTTCCTTGCTTGATAATTTGGTATAAATTTAGCAATTAATCACTAACAATTAGTGAGGTAACTTTTTTTCTAGAATTCTATTCTATCTCACATTTTAAAGAGATTTCTTAGTTTGTTTATATGTATCACACATTATCATTATTGTTTTTCATGAAATAATCATACTGCAAAGTATTATTTCTCCTTTATGTACTTTTAGGATTTAATGAATCACATTATGAGTTAAAAAATAAGGAATTACAAGCCTCATTAAAAAAAAAAGATAATATTTTACTATACTTGGAGTAAAAGGATAATGCACTATATACATAAGGACATCATCTTAACCAAATATAAGATGTTGCAAAGGTGACTAGAGGAAGTTGCTATTATCACTTGGAATGCCTGAGTAGTAATGAATAGTCCAAAGCCTGTTGTATCTCTGTATCTCCCTGGTAAACAATGAGCTTCAAATGCAATAAACATTACTGTACTGATTGAAAATTAACTTGCTGAAGAAGTATGCAATTGTTGCAGAGGTAATTGCTTTTAAAGAACATAGTCTTTCTGTGTCTAGTTTTCCAATAAGAAATAAAATTACTGGAAGCAATACTAAACTGTAAAGAATATGGTAAGATATAAATCATTACTGAATGTATATTCTCTTTTTTTTTTACAAGGTGCTTCCTAAATTTGAGTGTAATTTATGTTCTATGTTAGGCCTGGAAAAGAAAAGACAAAGTCTGTATAACAGGAGCTGGATGTCTTCAAATCTGAGAGGTTTCTTATTCTGGTAGACTTCAGTGGACATATGGGGAATAGGGCCTCCTGTCATCTTCTCTATGTGCTGAACAGATAGAGAACAGATTGTGCTGATAGTAGCAATATCTGCTTCATAATCTCACGTATGAGCTGTGACCAGTCAATCACCATCACCATGTTCCAAGAACCAACCAAGAAAAAGGTGGATTGGGAAGGCCCATATTAACAGCATTATCATCACCTACTTGAGTGACTTTGAAATCACTGCTGTGATTCTGGCTGACTGCTACACAGGTCACTCAATGTGCTCAAAACTCATCACAACAGTTGTATAACAGCTGCAATTTGAATATGGCAGTAAGTAAAATATAAAGCAGGGAAAATTACAAGGAACTGTATGCTCAAAAACATTCCATGTTTTGTCCAAAGCTGAAAATGTCTTTCATGACACCAGTAATGAGGAAAATAACAAGTTTTATGTGATTCTTTATGAAATTATTGACTTCTATCTAGGGGACAAGAAAACTGATTTGATGTCAATGATGACATGATGCAGCTTCAGCTGAAAGAGAAGCAGAGCGCTTTGCAAGAATGAAGTCTTCCTTGGCTGGACTTTATTACTAGCAAGCTGATTTACAGGAAGCTTTGACATACAGTCTAATCAGATTAACCCAGAGGAAAGATTAGTCATGAAATGCTAATGCTGACAAATTGCAGATATGTGCTGATGAAAGCCATGCACACTTGCTCTTTGCTGATCCTTTTGCTCAATATGGAACATGATAATGAAGATCAAGAACAGAGACAAAAACACAAATCACAGATTGTGGAAGTACAAAAAGGTATTGTACCTTTCAGCATCTCCTCATTGTCAACATATCCATCTTGTGAGGTGTATGAGATCTTGAGATATCTATTTTCACTTTAATCTGCCAAGTGTATGCAAAATGTACAGTGCAGTCATGTCCATCTGGATGGAAAGGCACCCACTTTAGAAGGCATCTCTTTAAAAAAAAAGACAACAAGCAAACAATGAAGTTCAAGAACTCCATTGAATGATGACCCTCCATTGACTGAATGATTTTTGCAGGTTTTCTCCTGATTGTGTGCTAGAATAAAATCTGCTCAAGGGATTAGGTAAGTGCTCTGTATATGAATGGAAGTTAATTTGTAGCGAATACCTAGAAAAATCTTGTTTTAATTGGTAGGTTGCATTGCTTGTGATATAGACAAAGCATGACCTGTACATGTCTTTCAGTAAACCACTACTGAAGGCTGTATCTGTACCGGTAGGTAACATGACCAGTTGCTGCCCCTAAGGGCAAGTGACATGACACAGCTTCCATTGCTATAGCTCTTTTCCCTCCTAAAATAGGGTCGTCTTACTTATATTGCCTATCAAGACCCTGGTTACACCCATAGGACTTATCTGTCGACACTCAAGGTCAGTGTTGGTATGCAGCTGTACAACCTTGGTTCAGAGCATTGTGTGAAACAGCTGTGGCCCCCCCTTCCCTTGGGGGCTGCACTGAAGTTCAGGCCCTCAACACTGGTCTCCACCTGAGCTACTCTGCAGCCCTGCCTGTGCCTGGCCCTGCACCCAGCAGAACCTGCCCCGACCTCTGCCCCTGCCCCACTGGCTCGACTTCCCATCGGGACCTGGGAACTTTCTCACCACCGTGGGCTTGCCTGATCAGCACTGAGCTGTAGGCTGACCCCGCGTACTGGCACCAGGCCCTCTCTGCTCCTCTTGCTTGGGTGCTACCAGGTTGCGTCCTTTCTGGTCACATCCCTCTCCTGTGCCTCCCTTGCTGCTGTGCTAATCTCCTGGTTCGCCTTCCTCTATGGAGCAGTCGGTATGGCACATACAGTGAAATTATAACCCTTACTTACACATTAAAAAACCATGGTTTTCTTAGTTTTACATTGCAATTTACACAAAATATCTAACTAGAATTTATTTTCCATAATATCTCATAAAAATAAAGCCAGCAGGTAATTTTCTTAGCAACATGCTATTAAAATAACTATCAGATTTCAGTATAGATTTTATGCTTTTCCTGTTTGAAAGTAATCTGAAAAATGCCCTCCTTTTATTCTGCACATGGAAATTAGGTTGAATACAAGCTTGAACTTTCTCCTTCCTAACTACATAAAATATAACCCACAATTTCTTCACAGAGTGCCTTCTAGCTGATATCAATACTGTTGCTTCAAGATGTAGAAATTGAAGATAGAGAGGCTTTACATATAATTTTAAAACTTTTCCATCTTCATTGAATAGTTTCTGGCACAAGAAGATAAACAGTTCTTTCCAAGGTCTATGTGGTATCCAGAAGAGCACAGTTACACCCCAGGTTTTCTAATATTTTTTTAATTTTTCAGGCATGTTTCTACTGAAGACATAGAAGGGTTTGTTCATTGCTTTACACTATTTAATATTTTAACAAGTAATTAGAAGAAAATACTGTTATTGATAACATCTGTGGATGGCACAAGGATTAGAGAGCTATCATGCAGTAAAAAGAACAAGTGTTTTATTGTTAGTAAAATGGCTGCAAATGAACAATATGTATTTTAATATGACCAAGTGTAAAACCATATATTTAAGCATAAAAAAAGCAACTACACTTGAAGGATGGAAACTCTGCAAAAGATTCGGATAAATAATCGTTGAACTCAAGTTCACAGTACAACACTTATTTAGATGTATTCTGAAAGAGAGACCAAGTTGCATTAAACCCATCTTGACTTATTTTTTTAAATTATTATTTTGATTGTTTTGGCACTGAAGTAATTGCTTCAGGAATACTATATTAATGTCTCACTGATTCCAGTTTATAAAGGAAGTAGCCTGGAGAAATTTCAAAGAAGAGCAATGATTAACGAAATGGAAAATATATTTTATAAGGAAAGAACCAAGGAACATGATTTATATATTTTATGAAACAGAAGTTAAATGGCAATTTTATTAAACAATTTATTAATTGAAAATGCAGGACATTTCAGATTCATAGGTCACTGGAAGAATGTGTCCCATTGCAACTGAAATATCTGCTTTATTTATTCAGACATGGTCATACATAGTGTGTCTTCTTCGTTCTTCTCTTTTAAGAAAAGCTGTTGACATAAGTATATATGATTATACAAGCAAATTAAAAAGTGCCAGAGAACCTTCTTGATCACTGGAATCTAGCAGACTATGCTATTTGTAATATACCCCTACCATGGTTTTGGTCCAGTCTGTCTAGCATCCTCCTGAGCAATCCCCAGCACAGCTCAGGCATCACCATGTGCCAGGGAATCTTCTCAAATGACCCTTTGGATGCAGACAGACTGTTGTGGAGGGTGAAACTCTTTAAAAAGTGCAGCAGGGTCCGCTCCATTCCAGTTGGCCTTAATGCCAAAGAAGAGTTTCAAGGATACATAAATTACTAACAGATGAGTTTGCATTGTCGAGGCCTCAGGTCTGAAATATCTTCAGAATAGCTGTCCATGTTTCACACTCTTCTGGTTTTACCACATCATTATACAGGTAGACATATTAAAAACTGTCATCAGCTAGTAAATTGTTTAAGGCTTGGGGAGGAGTGGCTGGAGAGCTGCCAGTCAGAGAGGGACCTGGGGGTGTTGATTGACAGCCGGCAGAACAGGCGCCAGCAGTGTGCCCAGGTGGCCAAGAAGGCCAATGGCATCCTGGCTTGCATCAGAAATAGCGTGGCCAGCGGGACAGGGAAGGGATCTTACCCCTGTACTCGGCACTGGTGAGGCCGCACCTCGATGACTGTGTTCAGTTTTGGGCCCCTCACTACAAAAAGGACATTGAATTACTCGAGCGTGTCCAAAGAAGGGCAACGAAGCTGGTGAAGGGTCTGGAGCACATGTCGTATGAGGAGCGGCTGAGGGAACTGGGGTTGTTTAGTCTGGAGAAGAGGAGGCTGAGGGGAGACCTCATCACCCTCTACAGCTACCTGAAAGGAGGTTGCAGAGAGCTGGGGATGAGTCTCTTTAACCAAGTAATAAGTGATAGGACAAGAGTGAATGGCCTCAAGTTGCACCAGGGAAGGTTTAGACTGGATGTTAGGAAGCATTTCTTTACAGAATGGGTTGTTATGCGTTAGAATGGGCTGCCCAGGGACGTGGTGGAGTCCCCATCCCTGGAGGTGTAGGGTTGACATAGCGATGAGGGATATGATGTAGTTGGGAACTGTCAATGTTGGGTTAATAGTTGGACTAGATGATCTTCAAGGTCTTTTCCAACCTAGATGATTCTGTGATTCTGTGAAGTACTAGAGTTGGCAACTGGAATTAGTCTTCATTTTACATCATAAATATTTTACATAGTATCTTAAAACTGAAGGTGAGACATTTCATACACAAGGCATTTTAGAAACAGAAAATTTCAAATCTCAGAATGTGTTTTATTTATATTTTGTCAGACCTGGGACTGGTGTGAGGGTGGGGGGAGAAAAGGAAAAAAAAAAGAAACAGTTTAGGAGTACCTCTTGCAGCAGTCCAAAGATGCATCTCATATATCTCTGGATTAGAGGTGAAGAGCCAACAGTCACAGAATAGAGATGTGGCCTCTCTTTTCAGATCTTTGAAAAATATGCAAAACTAAACATATTTTACAAGTTTTTCAGACATTGAATACAATATGGGAATTTTGGTCCACCAAAATGAGACTGACCTAAGTCTGCTATCATTTTTGATTGTGGAGAGCAAATACTCCTGTTCCCCTAACATGAATTTGATACTGTTAGGATACTGCTGTTAATATTGGTAAATGTAGTCACACTAGCATTTTGCCTGAAGGGTCAAGATGAACTGTGCATTCCTAGCTTGCCTATGAGGCACACTCTCAACATCACAAACAACAACATTGTATCTCAGGTCCAGATTAATTAAACACACACCTACCCTTAGGAACACTGACTCCATTTAACTCCAGCATATTTTGCATGGCACAATGACAGAATTGCAGCTGCCAGGAAAATACCATAAGAAAAAGATATGTTGACATTCAGTACTGTCTACTATATACTTTCTGTACAATGTAACTTTTGGCTTATAAAAACAATGGTTTAAAGGTATTGAACCGAGAGCACCAGTGCTTAGATAGGAACTCTTATTTTCCCGAACATAATGAAATATACCGGGATACTTGTCCCTTGATTTGTGACTGCTTAAGACAAGAGTGGTAAGGTAACAATTATTTAATTGTATAAAAACAAATTCTTCAGCTACAATACTTAAACAGGCCATGTTTAAATTGCAATATTGAAATTGTTCTGAAAAAGCTGAGGAATCTGGTAAAAGCACAGAAGTGCATTGATGCTAAGTGTTCCTGAGCTGCTCTCTGCACGCCAGGCAGACCAAGCTGACACCATGCTGGATTGCTAGGATAAAATAAGAGTCTTGAAGAATGATTGTAACAGGCTATTTTGCAAGTAGTAACATTTCTCTAGAATGAGACTGACTTGATATCATTATTTATTCTATTTGAACGAAGAAGTGATAGTATCTGTTCATTACTTTGCCAGACTTGATTTATCTGGGCTTTTATCTCTTATGGGATTATTATGATGGCTAATATTAATATAGAATAAATTATGTATAGTTACACCACACAAGTGGATTTGATAATCAAAATGCATGTTGATATTTCACCAACACTTGTAAGTACGATGCTTCTGAAATTTGTGAGATTTGGAGTAAAATGTTTTGCTAGTTGTTGAAATGTCAAAACTTGCTGTTTTCCCAGGAGTTCCTGTTTGGCTTTAATAAACATTTGATAGCGACTTGTATTTCTAATAGAAAGCTTTACATGAAAAAAATGCTTAATTACTTATTCAGAATACTTGTATTACTTTTTCCATTTATAGCTTGGTAGTCATTCAAGCGTCCTTTGACACTGTTACTGTTCACTTTTGACGAAAGATGTTGTATCCAATCTGATTGAAATGTTTAAACAAGAAGCAAACACAAAAAGCGAATATTGGCAAAATGCATATCATAACACACCTGTTCACAGTATTGTTGTTAATAGTGCAAACAAATGAATTTTTCTGTCAAAGAAAGTAATAGAGTAGGTTTAAAAAAAAAGTAACAGTGACTCTCCCTCAGGGGCTAAATCACGGCTGTGATGATGCAGGCCTTACTCATTTGTCTGCAAGAAACTCCTCTTGTTTTGTTATGCTATGGGGGAGCAAGAAGATTTTGTAAGGCTGTACTGTTGCCTGATGAAGCGCTGTGTATATTAGGAGGAGCTGCCCTGTTGTTAGGGTGCTAAAATGCCAAGATGAGTTAAAGATCAACTCCCTGGAGCTCTCCTTGCAAGGTGGACCAGGAAGAAGGGACCAGGAGGAGATTAGGAGAGCACAGGGCGAGTAGAGGCCCTGCCCTACCTCCCTGCCCAGCCCCATCCCACAGTCTCCAGCAGGGTGAGCCGGGCCAGGCGAGGCCGGTGATGGTGACGGGGGTTGGTCACAGCCAGGCACCGCTGGGTTAATTGTCAACAAATACCAAATTCAAAGCTCATTTTTATTTCATTTACACAAAACCTCTTACTGTTTTGGTAAAAAAAGATGCCTGATACTGTGGTAGTTACTGCTGTAGTGTCTGTTATTGCGTTGGGTTTAGCAAGATACCTCCCCCAAACTTTCATGCGCCTTTCATTTAACTTCTGTCTCTGAGGTAAAATGGCAGAGGGAAGGTCTGTGTCCCATCATGTCAGCACCTCTGCACCCACCACCTGAGCTTATGCTGGAGGAGGTGGGCGCAGGCTGGGACTCCCACTCCACCAGCAAAAGAAGATGCACTTTCTCATTTTCCAGCTTTGCTCCCGGAGTCTGGCAGGGAAGGAGGTGCCTGGTCTTTAATCACTGAAATGTTTAAGCAGTGAAGCCGAGTGAAGGCCTTAGGCCCAGACAACCACACGCTTCATCCTTTTCGGAAACTGATGTGTGCATAAGCATGCAGGTGTCTAAGGTACTGCGAGTGACTTGCCAAGGAACCAAAGGGAAGCACAAGGAAGTGCCCATTAAACAAGCTCTGAAGTAAACTCATAGATTTATATTTTGCTTGCTTTGTTCCTATCATTTTGTCCATCAGCATGTGAATTACATCAATTCAGGCTCCTGAGGCCTCATTCTCATTTGTAAGAAGGGCACTTCAAATCACTCTAGTAATATAAAGAGGCATTAAAATGGGAGTAATTTATATTTACATTATTTTTATGTCTCTGGTGCTATTAGAATGGTGTAAAGTGACATTAAGAGAAACCACTATCAGGCTCCTTAGGGTCTTTACTTCCAGACTCCCAGGGATTACAATTCAGGGCCTAAATGACTAAGGGACTGTAAGTGAGCACATCTTAGAAAGGCATCTGTGACAGAAGGTACATATTAGAAAGGCCAGGAAAAAGTACTAGTTAAATTTACCAACCTCTCTCATAAACACCTGGGACATAAGATCTGCTGGAGTAATGCCATTGAATTATCTGGAAGCTGTTAACTTCTTTCACAAGTCCAATACTGAAAAAAATGTTGCTAATATCAGAAGGCTGTTCACCAGCCTACATAAAGTAAATACATTTGGGATAAATATATTTCCTACTGGAAGTATATTTGTTTTATCATAACACCGCAGAAATCTCAGAAAAGTTGTCAAGGATTATAATAGATACAGAATTAATGAACTTGAGGACTGAACGCTCTTCTTGCTGACCTGGTATGTACAGATGGAATAATGTTGGGAATACCTATTCTCCTTTTCTGTGTATCTTCTAAATGTTTGTATAAATCCAGTATATTCACGAATGCTATATATATTTAGATAAACACATTAATAAAAGTGTGCACTTTTTTGTTGTCTTATAAGTAATATCTCAGCATTAAGAATTAATTTCCAGATCTCAACGACCACTGAAATCTGTGAACTCTTCAGTTATTTCCATATTGTTGGCAACCTCTTACAGAAAATAAAAACCAAAAATTCTTATGAACACCAACCACTTTTACCGGTAACTTGTAGTGCTTGGTGACATGAAAAAGCATTACTAAAGCAGAATTAAGTAAATAAAGTCAAATAAAATCCATGGCAGCTTTTTCAGATCCTCTCATTCAGTATCTCTGCTATTTATTTTCTCTCAGTATGTTTTACACTTAATAGGGCCAAATTTTTCATTGCTTGCAGATGCTCTTTCTTCAATCTGTTTAGGTCACTTTACAATTTCCTGTGTCTTCATGGGTGTCCTCTGCCCCTCCAGTTTCAGTGTCACCCACATAATTAAGAAAGAAAGAAATGGGGGGGGGGGGGGGGAGTGTGTGCGCAGGGGGAGTAAAACAAGCAGGATGCACAGAAGAGCTCAGTGTTCAGAGTTTGGTTGAATAAAAATCCCCAAGCCAACACACACAAAATGCCCTTCTGAAATCCTAAAAATAACTGAGCTTTGATATAGCTACAGGAACAGTCACTGAGCACTAATAAATCTCCTCTTTCATCAAAAGGCATTCTCATCTTCTGACTATATTGGTCCATGGATCATACCTATAATTCATGAACAGTAATTAAACCATGTAAAAAAACCCCACCAGTCTGTATGCAATAATTAAAACTTAACATAGTCCGAGACAGACAGACTTTCTATAAGGGAAAATGCAGAAAATGTGGAAACCAAATCATATAATTATCAGTTGCTCACTCACATTTCATAGACATCAGAAACACGCCTACGCACCTATGAAACAGCAACTGAATGTTTCGAGACTTTTTTGAATGTTTCTAATGATGTATGTACAGTTTTCAGTCATATGGAGGTTAATAAATTTCTGCATTCAAATCACTTTCAGTAACCATTCCTGTAATAAATGAAGACCGCTCGGCGAATATAAAAAGGAAAAGCCAGCCTCTGCTGTGAAAACCTTGACTTCTCACGGCTACCTTCCTGAAAGGATAGCCTGAGTGGTTTCAGTGCATTTAGTTTTTTTGCAATATGAATTATGTTCTACAGCCTGATGAGTACTGACTGTGGGGCTATCATTATGGCTCACCTGTGGGAGCCTAAGAGAACTATTCTTTCCACAGGAAGAAGATAAGCGATTCTGTGGTCTTAAATGCAATCACAGGATTTGGACTTTCTTAGGTTCTCTAATGCTGCTGGAAGGAACAAACTCCCTTGAGACTTGGGTGGCGGGCTAATCCTCCAGCCCTTGAACCTCTAGCCGCCAGGATTATGAGCAATAACTAGGCACATAGAGCATGCTGATATACTTCAAGGGGGAACAGCTTCATGATGAATTCTTTCATTTTAAACTATAGCAAGAAGTGTTGTCCAGCTCCTGAAAACATTTGTCACTTTTCTACTCATTGGAATCTCTTGATGTAAGAAAACAGTTACAGCAAAAACTATTCCAGCTCAGCTAAACAATTAATAAACTTGCTCTACTTTTTTCATTTTCAAACACTATTCTCCAAGGGATTCTTGGACTATTCCACTATTCTCAGATTAAAAATTTAGGACAATAAAGAACTGCAAGTAAAGTTTATGTGCCTCATGGGAGCAAGTAGCCAGAGATTGTTGTGTCCATCAAATCTCTGCTCACATCAATAGACAGTTGAATGATCTTAAAGTAGCAGAAATTGCATTAGCTTTGTTCATATCAGTGTTTCTTGCAGCTTCACAGTCCAAAGCCAACAGCAAGTGATCACTTAAGCATCCATCATCCATAGTGGTTTTTACAGTATGTAAGCTCAACTTCAGCACAAAGATCTTTCATGTGAGAGTGCAGAGGCTGGTAAATTCATAAAACAATGCCTTCTATTATTGGTTTAGGCTGATAAACATTGTTTGGATCCAGTTTCAGCCCTGATATTCATGTCAAATTAAAATTCTTCAGATTTACCACTACAAATAAAGCTTCTGAAATTAAGTCCTACTGAAGTAAAAGGGCCTGCCACACATCAGTTTGTGAAAATTCAGTAACAGGAATGTGAGAAATATGAACACTTTTTTAGGAGCTATAATTTAGAATAATGTGTAACTTGTATGTTTTAGGTAGATATGAAAATATTTTCTGGCAAAGTATGGAAATAAGTACTTGCTTCATGTTTTCCTTAATACTTTTAGGAAACCATTTTTTTTTTTAGCAAAACGCAACCATATTTTTACCTGGAATTTCATAATTTATCATATAAATTTACCTATCTACAAGTGAATGTATATAATTGAATTAGCTCATAAAAACTGGTGAGAAAGTAAACTTGCATGCTCAGTAGTTGTGATGGTGTATTTTACATACATTGTTCAACTGCTTGTCATAGCAGTTGTCTGTATCAAGCAACTGGGAGCTGGACTGGTCCAGTGTGTTTTTTCCAAAGTAGCATTTTGCCTTACTATTTTTATTATAAGAATACCATTTCAAATACATTTGCACCTGATTAATAGTTCAGTTACCCAAAGGAGAAGGTGACATTCTCATTTTCCTTTCTTGTGCTGGCTCCAGCATGCTTGGCACTTTCCCTCAGCTGATTTGACTTACTATATGAGTATTAAACCACTTTTTTTCTCCCGTGTTTATTTTATGCCATTTTAGTGAGTTGAAAGGACTAGTGGAGCAATCTGGCAAACTCCAGAACCAGCATAAAGTAAACAATGAGAACATGTGTGTCTAGAAACAGGGAAAGGATTGCAAGGATTTTCAGCAGTTTTGAGATATGGTATTTTACTGCATCTGGTGAAATTATGTACCAAGGCTCTGAACCTAGGTATAAGTAGAGGTGTCAGAAAAGTGGATTGTGATCTTGGTTTCTAATCTGAATAATTAAGAAAAAAACAGTAGAAACAGAATTGAAGCTTTTTTTAAATTTTAAAATAAAAATTGGGCATTTCTTTTGAACTGTTTTTTAATTTAACTAAGAATGAAATACTTTGTTATATTTTGGTATTATTTAATATTCCTCAACCTATTTTTAAAGTTTGAGGTCAAGCATCAACCAAATTTTCAACATTTTCAATATGAAAATGAAAAGCTACTACTTAAAAGGGAAAAGGAAATATTCCCAAATTACTGAAATTTAATTTTTCCCTCCCCCTTTTCTTTTTCTGCAAACCTGAACACAAAATTGCAAGTAGTTTGGCTCCTCAACACTTACCATTTTCAGTGAATTCATTAATTGATGTAAAACTATGTGCCCACCTTGTGTCATTATAATTTACATAGTTGTACTATGCACCAGGCAACTTCATGTATTTCTGTGATACCTTTTTCATATGTGTTTTTGTTTGTCTTAAAGCTGTTTGTTTGTTACCTTGTTTGCAGAACAGAACACAGCAGCTATGTATTAAAAAAAAAAAAAAAAAAAAGGAGTTTAAGCCATCCAGACCATTTTGCCAGTATCAGATTTTTGTAAAATAATTTCTTTGAAGCATGGTTCTTAGGCTTTGCAGTAGGAACCCAAAATTTGGCAGGAGAATAGTCATTGGGTCAAGGAGACTTTTGCTGTCTGTAAGAAAATTCCTCTTGATTTGGCTGGGGCATAAACCTCTGAAAATCATCATTTACATACACTCAGTAGAGCATAGTCAGGGGCCTGATAAGATCTTTTTGAATGTTGTATCGCCACTGAAGCTGCTCCAGTACCAAAGGCTTTGGTACATGCCAGATTCAGGAAAAATGCTGCCAAACTTCACTAGGCTGCCTGTATAGTCTGTGCACAGCTAAATATTCAGAAAGGGCATACTGTTCCTCCAGCCATTATCTAAATATGGTCTTGGTTAAGAAAATGGAATGTGCTAGTCTTATACTTACAATTCAGGAATTAAGTAAATACAGCCTCCTGCTGCCCTATTTTACTGATAATTAAAGTGAATTCTTGGTGAAATTATCCATGACAAAGCCAGGAAAAGAAGCAGGATTCTGGTATGGCAAGACTACTTCAAATAATTCCACTGTCTTTTGGCATAAAAATGCTAATTGTCTGTCCTCGTCTGCATTGTCTATAACTCCTGAATGTGACTCACTTACCTATAGTGTTATGTATTAACAAAGTAGGGCAAATGAAGGCTGCTTTACTATACTTAATTCTAATATTTGTTAGACCATCTGTCTTACACTCTTATGTTTTGTTATTTAAATACTTTGTAAAATAGATATTTTTAATCTGCATTTTTTGCAAAGATGGTGAGGTAACATATATCCACCTCTAATGATCATGCATATTTCAGCCTGGCAGTGCTAATCGTCTAGAATATATTCAATTCAGAGAAGAATATTGTAGTGCTAGGGCCTGAATAATAGGCCCTGAAACAAAGTTGACCTCTAGATGAACCTCACAACCAAACGTTATCCATTGTTGGTATCTGCTAATTAGTAAAATATGTATTACCATTAGTGTTTATTAATTAGTATCTGATCATTAATGAAATATGTACGCTCACTAGTGAAAGATGTAGCTTAAGCAAAATGTAAGCAGTAATGAGGATGAAATGTTGTGAGAATGTGTATCCAACTTTCCTTGTTTAGCCTTGGTCAAGGCTGAGAACCCAAGTGTTTGACCTTGTTAGAAACTCCCTTGGTTCTTCCCTCCCCGAGCCCTGGCCAGGCTTTGGGTGGAATCCAACAGGAGGATGAAACCAGATGTTTCCGCTCAAAGAAAAGTGCAAGTCATTCTGACTTGCTGATTTTTGGTATATAAGGCTGGACCCTCTTGCTGCGACTTTGGAAGCCTCACCTACGGATGGACGCATGACGTAGGATTTCCCACTTGCCGGGACAGGCTCTCCAAATCCTCGCTGTAACCGGGGCTCCCCGGCGTCTGTGGATCTGGATGTTGGTAAAGTATGCAAGTGGTGATGTATCTTTCTTAATCACTCTTCTCCCCATCATGTAATAATGATGAGGTGCATTACCTTGCTTATTCTTATTTTCTATAATTAACTGTATGTAGTAATAATTAAGTGTACTATTCTGTATTTTTCTTATTGCTTTTTTTCTGTATTACAGTTATATCCTTTAATTATTAACAGTAAAATAAGCCTACTCTTTCCACTTTGGTGGCTGAGTTTAATTGGCATCTTCGATCAGCAGAACAAATATCAATTTTATATGTTTCTCTGTTAAGGGTAATGGAGTTGGGTGGATCTGTATTTCATTTGCTTTTCCCTGAAAATAGAACAGTGATATTAAAACAAACAAACAAAGCCAGCCCCAAAACCACATTAGGGCTAGACTTTCTAGCACTTTCATTTCCTATAAACAACATATTTTTTTCCAACTAAGTAGTTCTGTTTAAAATGACATCTAGTTCTCTAGGTATGTTTCAGTTCTTCTGAAGAGTTTCTAAGTCAGAGACTTTCCAAGTTTTTGAGCGCTGGCATTTAAGACAAACTTCTTGTTCTGGATAATAGGTCTCCTTTGCAGGAATTCAAACACCTGGCTCGCTTCTCTCTCAAGACTATGTGATTTGTCCTTCTGTCCTGTGTGAATTTATTCTCCTTGTTGTAACATTTAAATTAGTTTCAATGTCTTACTTGTGGGGATGGATCCTCATGTGATGAAAAGAAGCCTCTTTTGATGGACTGCTGGGAGCTACTTCAGTTTTCACCAGAATGAATTTTGTTGAAAATATTCTTTTTCCATTCTCTCACTTAACTCACATTCGTGGAGAAACTGAGAGTGTATTTTATATGATGGTTGCTCATCTGAAGCCAAATTAATGTCTTGAAATTTTGGCTAATTCATTTACAGTATGATCCTCATTCAAAGACTGCTAATGTATTAGAGCATTGATGGCAACAGTTTTGTTGCAGATGATAGATACTGTGGATCTAAGCAAGTTATCTTGTCATTTCCTGGGACTGGATTTAAAAGGGGCTACCAAATACCTGTTTGTGAGGAGAAAAAGCTCAGTCAGAAGGTAAAAAGACAGGAGCGCTTTGAAAGACAGGGGCAAGTTCTGCTGGCAATGTTTAAGATGAATACTATAATGTACTCTGAATGACTGAATGTCAAAAAGCAAAGTTACCCTTGATTCATGTTCAGTTTCAAATATTCCTGACTATTAAGTAATCTTGTTAACCAAAACCATGTCAAGAACTGTGTTCTTTCTCTGATAGGGACTGCAAAAGAAAACCTCCTGGGAGAAGGCCAAGAATAGGTGAATACTTGCTCTTCATTGTAGGTTATTTGGATACTTACTCCAGTGATTTGTGGAGTGGGTACAGTATCCGGAATGCAGCAATATTCCCTGTGTTTCCTGTTCTAGTAAGTTGATAATACATCTGGGACTTCAGCATGATTTCCAAGATGTGCCTTTTCAACATTTGTTTGTTTATTATAAAATTTATTTTGTGAGTAAATGCTCCTGAACTGCTCTTGAGAATTCTGCATTTTCAAACTTTATCTGTTAAGAGTTAGAAACTACATTTAGCTTAGGACATGAGCTTGTTTTTACTCTTACTTCTTGTACCTTCCCCCCCCTAAGCAACAGTCAAGATCTCAATAGATTTCGTCTAATGTTTATTCAAGTAATAAATGGATTCATAGCTTTTATATGGCTATGACCTAGTTACAAATTAGTATGGCAACACCACTATGCTAGTGAAAACGAATCTGCTATCTCTTGCTCAAATCTTACATGTCCTTCTTAAAGATATTTAGAATTGCTGTTAAGAAAAGAGGCAAATAACTTGAAAAAAAAAAAATCCTGTCCTCCGTAGAGGCATTCTTGTACCTGCTATATATATTAAAAAAAAAAAAAAAAAGTCTACAAGGTTTACAATGAACATATAGTAAATGACTGGTTCTTTTTTCTTGTCTTTATTTGAGCCTGTTTGAATCAAAGTCCACTTAAGGCAGTAAACACCATTATCACACTGTGCAACAATATACCTTAGTACTATAATTGAGATTAGCTTTCAATCACTACAATTTGTGAATCAGTAATTTTAAAAGGCTTACCAGTTTTTCCATGTGGAAGCAATCTACCCCCTGCTCTCAAAACAATGCTTTTCTTTGGGAACATGGAAGACAGCATAGCGGTTGTTTAAAAAGTTTTAACCATTGAGACAGAACACATCAGGCCAAATATATGTATGAATTAATTTATACCTGAGATTAATTTGATCTTCATTCTTGAAGCTTCATAGGTAATGTCTTTCTTTGGACTTCAGAGTACAAGATAAAATATGTATCTAAATAGACTTTACACTTGGATAAAAGAACATTTTTAATAATGTGGGACTTCTTGATAATATAAGATCAGGAAATCAGGTGTAAATTGCTATGTCTCCTATTGGCCTAGTCCAATTTAAACAAGTTAATAGGACAGCCTATATATTTCAGGACTGACTTTAAAACAAGTAAAGCCACAGCAAAACTTGAAGACACAGATTAAAAATGGGGAGGTAAAAGAGCCAGATGTGTAATAAATTTATTTAACTAAAATGGGATTTAAGCAAAGTTTAATTTGAGCCCTAGAACTGACTCAGTCTTTTCAGTGAAGAGCTAGATAGTAGTTAAATCTGCTCCTGAAAATAGATGTTTGCCTCCCTGTGTCCTGCAAGAGGTCTCACCTATGGATATACTCAGAATAAACATCACATGTGTAAAAGATTAGTCTCAATAGAAGATTTAATATCCAAAATGCCTTCCAGGCAGTGGTCCTGCTAGTTTATTATTACTAGTTTATGTATTAATCTGTGTGTGCATGGGACAGAGCAAGAGGATACTTTCTACTCTCACCTGTTTGGTTAGCAGAAAAACAGGAAAGATTTACTAGATCAGAAGATATGGAATAAAAAATTATAATGACCTTTTGTGGTGGTAAAATGGTGAAGGGTGAATACCTGGACTAAAAATTATTCTGTTAATTTACATTGTCTTCCATAACTTGAATGTATTCCAAATATTTTTCAGTATAAAATGGACAGGGAATGGTACAATTTCCTTCTCCCATGTAATGCTGTAAGAAGGAGTAAATCCTTAATTTTTATGGATATTTCTTATAAACCCATATTGCAACAATTGAGTTATAGACCTAAAGTGGAGGTTGACTTTTTCTTGCAGCCTGGAATTAGATGCTTGAATCTCAGATGGGGTTGGTGATGAGAGGAGGTGGTAGCATAAAACCTCGTTTTTATTTTGTCTTTTGTTTATTCTAGGACATACTCTGTTAGCATTCAAGTTATTGCTAATCTCATTTTGAATCATTTAACTCTCCCCATCTATTGTGTAAAAGGTTTTGATGCCTGGTAGGGAATGATGCATTCATTCTCCTTTCAGGCTCATGCAAACACAGTCTGACACTGGAGTGCTCAGAGTCTAACCTCTGGGTATGTGTACAGAGAGCAGTGCAATGCTGCTCAGACATGCTGACCGGGCTCCTGAAAGCTGAATGGCCATATTGTTAGTCCAGATTTAATTTGCCAGAGGTTTGGTAGCCCTACAAACCCTGCAAGCCACTGATGGAGGCATTGCTCCCTGCAATAGGAGGGAGTTTTGAAAACTAACGTTGTGCCATCTCTAAAACCTTGAGGGTATTTTTAGCTCTTCCCAGAAATGAAGCTTTCTGCTTCTATTTCAGTTTAGGAAAATAGAACAAAAATAATTTGGAGGGAAACTTCTTTTTTTAAAAGAAAAATTCTCTCTTGAATCAATTAAAACTTTTCCCAATAACTGTTTAAATTTGAACAAAAACTTAAAAATTCAAAATAAATGGGCTCACATAAGTTTCACTTAAAGAACCACCTATGGAATAATCTGAATCAATAGCTTCTTAAACTGCTTTTGAAAAACTAGAGAAATTCTTAAGTACTGTTACAATACTTAAAGAGAATGTAGATGGCCAAGAAAGTTTAGCCTGACACATAAAATAATGGAAAGGTAACTTATGGTGTCTGTGAAAAAAAAAAAAATAAGGGCTAGATTATAATTAATGTTAGGCAGAATAGTTTGATATGTTTTCCACCAAGATTAAAGGTCTGACTGACAAAAGCAAATGTGTTGATCTAGTATATTTGATTTTCTCCAGACATTTGATTTGATGCTGTATGACATTAAGGTTCAGAAGTTTGCGTATATATGTAAGGAAATGATTAGAAGGATTAAAGACTTGACAGATATTGTGATGCAGCTATTGAGAAGGAGGTATAGGACCATATCTAGCAGGGTTCACAGAGCTCAGATCTTATTTGCTGTGTGATATTTGTATCAGTGATCCAGATGATGCTATACAACCCTGCTGATGAAGCTTAGAGATAATAAAAATCTGTGGGATAAGATATAGTACAAAGCCAGGGAAATCTGAATCATTTGAACAGAGGGTAAAATCCAAGAAAAAGCTCTTTAATTTAGCCAAATGTAAGGTAATGCATCTGGGAAATTATTCTAAGAGGATGGGATAGTCGGTCTTGGGAACTCCAACAATTCACTAATGGATATATGGGTAGTTCTGGATAATCACCTCAATATGAGCTCCCAACAAGTCTTAATAGTAGACAGTTGACCACTTGAATGATATTGCTATAGAAGACAATGACTTACAATTGCTTGATACCTAGAGAGTAAAAACATGTATTTTTCTAAGAGCTATTATCTGATTCACCTTTTGGAAGAAACTGTTTCCCATACATGTAGAGTTGTTGATCTTACTCCCATATTTGGGGTGGGGAGAGGTGTCCTTAAAATGATTTACCTGAACTGAGGATTTGCATGGAGTCCATTCACAAATTTGAACTGTCAATATACGTGTTTAACTGGACAAGACTCATTAAAGAACCAGTCAAATTAATATCATTAACACAAAACAAAAAAAATCATGTCACACACATTCTGATCAAAGTAGAGTGTGGAACGTATCATTATCCAAGAGGAAGTGTTCACATTTTAAGCAGGATGTACCTTATACCATAATACCATAAACTATAATTATTGTGTTCCAGGAGAGAAAATCCAGGATGGTGCAAGAAGATGAGGAGTAACAGAGAATAAGAGTCACAATAAGGACCTTATTTTGGGGTTTTTTTTATTTTTTATTTTTCTAATAAACCTGGATGTTGGTTTTTTGGGAGTATCTCAGACTCCAGTCCGATTCACTCTTTTAGGATTATTATCACATGTTGTCTCTGTGACTAAAAATAGAGGAAAAAAAATAATGAATCAAAAGCCATATATCACAAGCTTCAGCAACATTCAAAGATATTGCCAGGACTTTTTTTTTAAATGTACTCTTCTTGTGTATATGCTTATACAACTGCAATTTTCAGGTTTCAGAATTTGACAAAATTTGGGCTGATCTTCAAGGAAATGGGAAAATTAATCCCTCTGACTCACATTGTCAAATCTTTGTTCCAGTGCATGATATTTGAGGATTTCCTGAATTTGAGGGACTTTGTGAGGGGTCAGGGAGAAGAAGAATGAGGAAGGTTATTATTTTGTAAATCTCTGAACATGTGACCAATCATACAGGTTTCAGCAGCTTTAAAGTTCTGAACCCTTCTATCTTTAAGTGGGAAATGTGAGGTAGTTTTAATATAGAGTTTGACTATAATTAGCTTCTCAGAATGTGTAAATAAAGGACAGTCAGTGAAACTTATCTTTTGCATTTCACCAAATGCTTACCGTTATATTGATGTGATTGTATTAGACAATCATAACAGACACAATAGAGGCATAGATTCTACCATATTTTACTAAGGAATTTATGACAGAAAGGAATCTTTTGCCTTATCAAGTCCAAGTCCCTGGTTAATATAGGCAGCCATAATATACAAATTATTTCAGACACCTTACTTAAAAAACACAATTGAATTCCTGTATTTGCAAGAAAGACCACACAACACAAATAAAAAAATACTCCTTCACTGTAAAGTTTGTTTAGCGGTGATCCATGTTTTATCTGCATAGCTACAAAATGTTTACACTGGGGTTTCCAGTTCATAAATCTTTAGTATTATGCAAACTTAATGACAGCCAGTCTTGCCAAAGCTTGCATTTATTATCCACTTAGAAAAATTGGTCATGACAAATGCTAGTTTGTTCTGAGACACCAAGTTTCCCTTCCTTCATTGTCTATTCTCCTGACTGTAGAAATGGTAGGCTTCAATACAGAATAAAGCTTTAATAATTCAATGTTGATTAATTCAATTTGCTTTTTGACACCCATACTCCTACTGAGGGAGACCTTGTGCCTGAGAGGTCCTATGATTTCAAGGTGTTACTCTCAGAATAAAGTGCTAATCAATAAGATAGAGGGTATCAGACCTAAATAATTGACTGTGCTAAGTAGGGAAAATAACTGTATGATGCCCTCGGTACTTTTCTGCCTTTAAACAATGGTAAAGACACAGAAAAACATGCAAGGTATGCAAATCTTGAACGACTTTTTAAAATTCCCTTCTCTATCTCTTCTGGTCATCATCTCCTGAAGTTTAGTGTACTTAACTTATTTAAGATGTTGGTTTCTTCTTATTTGTACCCTTCTTTCTACTCATTCTTTTTGGTACAGCTCATGTTTTTTGCAGAATTTCTTTCATACACTTAAACAAGCCCTCCTGTACATGTAGGAGCTTTCAGCATTAGGACTTATACACCTCTGCCTTGCAAAGTAGAAACACATGTACTTGTACAGACTCAGCTGGTGTCAACAAGCTCCATGGTTAGTTGGAAATTAGGGATTAATCTGAATAGTGTTTAAAAGAGTGTCATTAAATAAAAGTAATTTCTGTATTTGTGATCCTCCAATTTTTGTCCCTGTATAATTACATTCCTTGGGTTATTTTGTTAACTTCCTTCTTCTCCTGGCTTTACTCTTTGTTCTGGCTGGCTTTTTTCATCATAATGCTCTTCAAACATCCCTCTGTAATGAGTCTGTACATCTAACCACAATCAATTTTCCATCAGTCATTCACCAGACTGAGAATCTCTGATGCTATAGGCTGACAAATAAATCTCCTTTTCCTCTGAGTGTACAACACTTGAAGGAAACAAAACAGTAACGGTGAGAACACTAATTCCTACAGATTTATAAAACCTCTAATTCCCGTTAATCGGTTTGGGACAGATGATTACTTCACCATGTATCTTAAAAGGACTGTTCTATCAGGTAGTATTGACTGGAGTAGTTGGGTGCCTAACTAGATGGTTTACAGAAAGTGTTCTTTACTGTGATTACTGTTAAGAAGCAAATTTAGATTAGGATTTGTGTATGTGTGATCAGTGTTTAACATATCTGTTTTGGAAACCTAACATGGTCTATGAGGTTTCCCAGACATATCAACTTGCTAAGATATTTGACTGGAAGAAAAGATGTCTTCTTATTACTTTCAGCGTGGAGCAGATTTAGTATAATTTACCCGCTTTTGGCATGTACTGGGTCTGGCTGAGCCAGAATTGGTTTTCCCCTATATCAGCTCTCATGGTACTGTGTTTTATGTTGGGAGCTGGCAGGGTGTTGATAGCACACTGGTGTTGTGGCTACTGCTGAGTAGTGCTTACACAGCACCAAGGCTCTTCCCAACATTTCCCCCCCTCAGTGGGACGGGGTGGACAAGATCTTGGGAGGGGACACAACCAGGACAGCTGACCCGAACTGACCAAAGGGATATTCCAGACCATATGACGTCTGCTCAGTATAAAGCTGGGAGAAAGGAGGAAGGGGGTGGGGTCACCCTTGGTCCTCCGAGGCAACCACTATGCGTATTGGAGCCCTGCTTCCGAGAAGGGCCGACATCACCTGTTCATGGGAAGTAGAGAATAAATCTGTTTTCTGTTTGCTTCCATGCGCGGACCTTTGCTTCGCTTTGCTTATATTACAACTGCTTTTGTTTTACCCACAAGGGTTGGTTTTTTTTCCTATCTTATTTTCTTTCCCCTCTTTGCCCTGTTGAGAAAAAAAGGGGAAGGGGGAGAAGTGATAGAATGACTTGGTGGGTACCTGGCATATAGCCAAGGTCAAACCAACACATAGCAACAATAACTTGTAGATTCTGTACCTCAAAAACATCCCTAGATGTAGACTAAATCCTGTCCCATCTGTCTGTCATACTGCTCATATTTAGATGGGAAGAGGGGGGAGGAGAAATATGGATTTTCAATGGGAAAATAAATATAGCTGGAAAAGGTCCAGCTGAATTAAAGAAAATAAGCAAAGAAAATCAGCTGTTCCAACACTGGTGAGTGTTTACACTCTGAAAAGAAAACCCTTGACAGGCAGGGCAGAGTAGGATTTTAGCTGATTACGCTTAATATGTATCTTTGATGTTGGCTAGGAGTTGATCACATGATTCTATGATTTATTATGTAAATACTCTTGAAATGAAGAGAAGATGGGAAACATGGAAAAGAGTTAATGTAGGACTTCTTAAAAACAGACCTATTCTTGTTTAAACAATATTTCAGCTTCTGAATTGCGCAGAACACAGCAATTAGATATCACAGGGACATCTATAAGTACCTAAGACTGATAGGAATAATATTCAAGTTGTAATATATATTAAATTATTGAGGAGCTACTGTAATGAAGGATGAGCAATCTGAGAAAGACAGTTAACTGGATTCACATATAATGGTATAATAGGTTACTGCAGAAATTCTTGTATGCTGTTCCTCAGCTCTATTACAATATTCATTAGAGCTGTTGTACTGTGTATTTCACTTTTAAATAGGTCTTTTCCTTGTGATAAAAACATAATTATATGACTCCAAAGCAGGATCTTCCTTGCCATCTCACCCTCCTCTCTGCTGTAATTACATCCCCTTCCTAGCCCTAGATGGCAGATTGTTTAGGCGGGAGCTAGCCTGGCACAGGTGGCAGATTGGTCTTTTCATAGAGTGTTCATCAAAAAGGCAAGAAGAACCACTGATCTCTTCATATCAGATTCTTTAGATGACTTCTTTTTTAGCAAAGTTGGTAAATTCGTGCCCACTTGTGTGGACCTTTGCCAAAACAGGCTTACATAGTCATAAAGCTGGCAAATTCCCCCTTCCTTAAACACGTTTGACATTCTTCAAACTGTTATACCACAAACTGGTGGTGAGAGAGAATTCAGTTCTGCTGAGACACCAAATATACATATACAAAAACATATAAGGAATTTGGATCTAAAACAGAGAAAGTGAAAGTAGAATTTCTGATACTGGAAGGAAATAAAATTGTCTTGTTAATTGATTTAGTATCAATTGTGTCCTGATACTGTTTTAATCATTCTGATCCTCTCTTCTGTCCTCTAATTCCATTAAAAATTTTTGTAGAGACATTATTTGAGCAATTGTGTCTCTAACTTTACAAAAACATGTTGTCAAACCAAGCATGCGCATAAGTATTTCCTTGATTTCACTCCAAAACATTGTCCCATCCTACGTTCAGAAGGTAGTGCAGAATGATTTTTGGATAGAAAACATATATTCACAATAAAAATTTTCTGTAGAGAATTTTAAACAGAATCTTGGGTTAAAAATTTTTACTTGCATGCAATGTTGATAGGATTTCTTGCTTTTCCTTGTAGAAATGTTAGTGCAGAACTCTATGGTGTTCAGAAAACTACATTCCAGAGTATGCAGCAGACTAGATTTTCCTCACCCACCCTTAAAATAAAGATGAGATTAATCTCAGTGTGGTGCTCAGATCTTTCTTCTACTCCTTTCAAAAGCAGAGCTATGCCAGATAAGCTAGATCTTACCCTAGAGACCTGTCTCATGTTGTGCAATCACTTCTTGGTTTCTCAAAAATCAAGATGTTTTGGAACTTGCAATTCCTGAGTAATCAGTAAACTCAAAGCCAAACTGCCTGGAAGAGGAAACACATTTTTGTTGACATAGTTGCCCAGTGATTGCTTTAGCAAAAATCTGCCCTGGGCTTTCTGAGGTAATTTAGGATGGAGCCTAGAAAGAACAGAATTGAAAACACTAAGAAAATTTAAGAGAAGAAAAAGGAAGATTGAGAATATGACCATACTATAAAATAGTGATAGGATCTTTGTAATCCTGAATGAAGGCTACAGATGTTACCTGAGAAGATAGTCCTATCCTCTGGTGATTACGCTTTGCAGAGCTCCAGATGCAACAAAAACACAGACTAGAAAAACAAACCATACTTTAGACATAATGTAGTATGAAGGAAAGCTAGGGAAAATGCTGAATAATTTGTAAGGAAAAGTAAGACACCAGCTGTGCTGAAGTACTTTCTGAGAAACCAGGGCAAAAAAAGTGTCTTTAACTGTCTTCCCAGCTCAGTAATGATGCCAGGAAAGAACAGTGGGATATCTCTAGAAACTGAGAATCAAGGTTTCCTTTTCACCAGAGTGTGAAGCCAGGGTTCATAAACAAACAGAAAACATCTCAGAAAGGGATAGCTGCTTGTTTTGGTTGGTGGGCTAAGCTAAGCAATAAGAAAGGGGTATTAAGATCTATGAGGTACTGACAGAGGAAGGAAAAGCACTAATCAGCAAGAAACTAAAGTAATCAATTTATTTCATTTTGAATGGCCAGAATCCCTCACAATCTCTTAAGGCACCTTATTATGATGATAACACAAGAGCACAAGCTTATATTTTTAAACTGTATTGCATCAGCTCTTACTGGACACATAAGTATAAGGCTCCCTTTGAAGCCATCTCTGAAGTGCTGTGGTTTCATTCTTTTTATTGTTCAAAACTTGTATCATTATAGGAACATCATACTAATAATCAAATGGTTGTTTTACGTCCTCTCCTCCCTCATAATCAAGAACCCATATACACATGCCTATGTTAAGTTGCTAAATAATAGTTTTTGGTATTTGTCATATCCTTATTTCACTGCCTCAGACAAGTGTATATATTTTTCATCTGTCAGTTTGTTACCATAAGTCAGTGCTATAGTGACAATGAGATGTTAAAAAATCATTTGGCTTTCACATTTTATAATAAAAAGATGTAGATGAATAGACTAAATCATGTATATTTCTTTTAATATACTCATAGTAATCTGTTCTTAAAATCAACCCCAAATTTCTCCTTTATCAAAGAGGTGCATCGACACCTAATATTTTGCCTTCATCAGCAAATTTAGACATGAATTTGTAACTTTTATCTTCTAAAAGTATCCTTTCTCACTGTGCAGTGTGCACTTATCTGCCTGTCTAACATAGGAAATAAAGGAGAAAAAAATGCATGTCATAATATAAGTTCAGTAATCAGTTGACCCTGTATCCTTAACTTGTGTTATTGCATCTTTTCCCCCCCCTTTTATAACAGTGTTGAGACTTTGCAACAAACTTAATTTTTCATTGCGCACTTTTGCCCAGTTATGGAAAAACTTCCATTTTCTGACTCTAAGTACTTCTTTACAAATAGCCTCTTCTGTTGTTTGAGCATACTGCATTGTCTTCCCATTATTTTCAGAAGTCCCTGTGGCCTATAAACTTGGAGGAACCTATTTCATGGCTTTGAAAAAGCATCTGTTATGTATAATTTATTTACTGAATACCCCAGGTGGGGTAGCTATCACATTCTAGAAGATAATCCAGCAGAGTAACATTTCTGTATTTGGGGATTTTGGTTCAATAGTATGTTGTTCTTTCCAAGATGTGGTAGAAAACTGTCAAAAATTGAGGTGTACATAGTACATCAACTGCATGGTAACCATGACACTAATTTGTTCACAATAGAAATCACAAATAATTACATAAGCTAAGCAGTTCTTAAATTAACAATTAAATTGCTAATGAGTGAGTGTAAATGAGCCAGGTGTTCAGTCTTTGTTTCTGGCTCTCTTCATCTTTTGGTGGGTTGCACTTGCACACTACATGAATCTGAGGCTTCTGGAAAGAGAGAGTGGGACTGTAGGAAGGAAGAAGTTGGAAGAGGAGCAAAAGAAGGAGATCTTTGTCTTGTGAGTCATCTCCCCTAACAATGAAAAGCATCAGAGTCAAGAATGGCACAATACTACAATTTAGTGCTTACGTAAAGTCAGTGACAACTGCTGGACAGGGTAATTGATAACAGTGTTCCACATGAACTCCGTTAATAATTTAATGGCTGGATTTTCTGCAAAGTTTTTATAGTGCCTGCTCCATTCCACTGGGAGATCATTAAAATAGGCTTTTTGCATTGATGAAGGCTAAAATAGGGTTCTAAAGAAGTTGTCCTCTGGCAGAATAGAAATGGACAGGATCTAACCCCATCAAATCAACGAGGACTGAAAGTCAAGGCTATTTATGACCAGGAGGTGTCAGACTAGTAGATAAAAGTCTCCACTTCCTAAGTGCTACTGAATTATTTCTATTTGGTGTCACAGAAATACCAGCTTTTAGCTTGGATCCCAGAGAAAAAAGGATGCTAAGCTGTTCTTGTGTCCTTTGACAACACAGTACGAGGAGCTGAGCCGATGAACTTCACTGTGCAGTTGCGCATAATGTAACTCCTCTGTAGCTTAGAGAAGGTTTTACATTTTTGAGTTTGCTGAGCTTCACTAGTGGCAAAGTTCACTTTAAAATATGCTATAACATGGCAGAAATCCAATGAGCTGGAATTTAAAAGGGCCTTTAGTAACACATGACAAGGCGATAATGAAAGATGTGTTGTTAAATCAGAGTCATCAGGGCTCCTAATGTTCTTAGAAGCTTAGTTTCCCCTCCAGTTTTATGAGGTCTTCTTTTAGCCATCTCCAGTTCCTCAGAGATGTTAGAAGTCAGTGTGTGGGTTTTAGAATCCATTGTGACGTTAGAAGTCAGTTAGGGTGGGTTTTGTGTGATTATGCAAAACTGCTCATACCAGAGTCCTTATTCTGTTCCTTCGACAGGACACTAGAATGTAAACAGTTCCCTTTCTGACAGGCAAGCCAATCTTCTCCATTTCTTGAAACCGTATTCTTTCCTTCCTGCCTTCCTTATTTATCCTCACACTCCTTCTGTTCCATAATGCTTCTGTCTTTCCCATGTTTCATTTTTTCTTAAAAATGTCTTGTTATAAAGCATATGCAGTCAGTGGTTTATGGTCTAATGAGAATATGTATCTTATTGAACCCTTCCATTCTAGCCTTCGACCCCACTCCTTGATCTGTCCTCACCCAATCTTCTCTTGCAAGAAATGACAGTTTTGTTGAATCTTTGACAACAAATAGTTCCTTTTCATGTGGCTTGCATTTCAATTAATAAGGTTATTACACAGTTACTTCAGGTTATGATCAATGAATTGCAAACAAAAAACTGCAAGTAGTCTTTATAATATAAAATTATGAATCAGTCAGATTTTCTAAGGCTGAAAATGCAATTCCACAAAATGCTGGTGTTGACGGATGTGAAGCCTTGGGATTACAACACATGTAGAGACAAACTACACATTTTATCATCTTTGTGAAGCATACCACTTCTACAGTGGTAAGATATATTCAGTAAGGATATTCAGTGTATATTTTATTTCTGTTTTTTAAAGTACTCCCAGCTTATATTTTTTTTTCATGTTGGCCTTCATGCTGCTCCTCAGTTACAGTATGAAAATGCTAATTATATGTATATTTCACTTACAAAACTTAAAGGGCAAAAAAGTGTAGACTTTTATGAATATTTTGAGATATACCATATTGAAAAACTGTTGCATATTATGTGAAAATGCAACTAAGGTGAAGGGATAAACACTGATTCTGTTATACTGTCCTAGAAATATAAGAAAAATTAAAGAGGGTTTTTTGTTTTATTTGTTGAAAAGAGCTTGTCATTGAACTCTTGAAGTATGTGGTATTTGAAGATCAAATATAGCTACTCATCTACTTTTAGATGCGGGATTAATTGAAAAATCTACAGAGCATATTCTGGTTATCATTAGGTATTTCCCCAACTTTTGCACTGTTAAGATGTTAAAAAGAAATTAATTTCTGTATTGTAGTCTTCTAAGACACATTTTCAACAAATATCAATGCAACAATCTGTATATTGTCTGTTAAGTGGGTTTACATTCATTCTTTCCTTTCACTGATTTGTGAAAAGCCTAGGCACTGTGAAAGCAGATACTGAATTTCTAGAAATAAGGAGCAGGGCTTCAGTCTATATCAGACCTTTGCCAGGTGGTAGAGCAGCTTGTTGCAGCAGTTAAAAGTCAGAGCCATATGGCTCTGATCCACTGCAACTGTTACAATGGAAAGAAAAGTTTGGAAAACAGAAAAAAAGATGAATGAATGAGTGAAGAAGTAGTCAGTTACTTTGACAAATGTGACAGGGGCTGCTCTGAAAAATGAAATAGTCTCAATCTGTAGAGTTTGATAAGCATCTACTTTGAAAAGAATAAACAAACAGTATCTTTCAGCTCCAGAAAGACATTTAGGCAGATGGACCCTTATGCCTGTGTGACTTCTCATCAAAATTGATGGATATATAAGCATAGAGGTTCACATGGCCTGATACTCCAGTCTGTCATAGGAAATAACCCAGCATGGAACGCATGGAGGCTATGGTCAGACTCTGTCCTTGGCAGAGGTAATGATGAATAGGAGAACTGAACCAGGTAATCGACTTGTACATGCTGGCTGGATTCGAAGGAAATCAAAAGAATTATGCTGATGAGACCAAATAAAGGTCTAGCCCAAATTCAGCATTTGTGTTTGAATTTCATAGATGGATACAATTTAATATTAGTACCTTCCCTCTTCCCACTCCTTCCAAAGCTTTTACAGTTAATAATTTAACAGAAGAGTATCTCTGTGCCATCTTGCACCATTATAACAGTTTTCTGAAAGTTTTGGCATATAGCTTAAAAGTATTTTGCTTCTTGGATTTGTATTATGAAGGATATAGTCTCCTTGACAAAGATGGAAAGTAAGACTAAAACATTATATAAAGAAAACAATAACAATTGTAAAAACACCTGCCTGACAAGATGGTAAATTTGCCTGTTTTGAGATGAATGTAACTAGACCCCAGAGATCCCCAAGGAAGACTGAAAAGCTTTTAAAATCAGTATCAGAAATCAGAATAAAGAAGTAGGATGCCTATCCTTTAAATCTTAAACTGGCCAGATCAGAGTAAAATGGTCTCATACACACATCTCCTCCGACCCACTGTGTCTGCTTTTGGGTCCTGGCCCTGATTTTAGTCCGTTAGAGCTGCTGTTTCTGCACTGTAACAACCTCTTCCCAGCCTTCTTATCTTCTTAAAGGTTACTCCTTCCTGGGTCCCAGCTGCTGGCATTGGGCTCCTCACTACAGTCTCCATACCAGGTGCCGTCTTTTTCCTCTGACTCTCTTGAGTCCTGCACACCACAACCTCCTAAAATTTCTCTCAGAGCAGGCTCAATTCCTCACCAAGGATCCTCTAAAGGGTTTCACCCTGTCAATTACTTCTTCAAAAGATGTAACAGATAAATAAGAACACACTGAGAGGATGAATATAGTCCATAACCACAGTAGCTCTTCTTGTACAGGGTAGAATTTATAGCTTAATTCTTTTTCCAGAATTCAAATCTGTTAAACCTCTGATGTATTTCTTCTCAGAAAAGTTTATTTCTGATTTTACATAAGAATTTCACCCTAGAAAGACCTGTGTGCTTAATTTTAGGCATTGAACGCTGTGCTGTTGGCTCCAAACCCTAGTTTCAAAAAACCTGTCTCACCAAAACTTGCATGCTCAAATAAAGCTGAATATAGAATTTCAGGTTAAATGTTGGTAAGATTTAAAAAAACCCCAGACAAACACAGACTACTCCATTATTTTGCAAGTCATGTTGAAGTTTCTGTTTTGAAAATTATGAGGTACTGAACTTAATATCACATTATATACGTTTGGTAGAAACAAGAATAGAAAATGTTATATCTGTGCTTTGTGCTGGGGTTACATTTTATGAGAACATCTTTAAATTGATACCTTCATGTGTTCAGAGCTGAGATGCAATACTTACAAAGAATTTTAGAAACTTTTAGGGAGCAATTTTTTCAGCCTGTGTTACTTATGCCCCTCCTTGCCCAACCAGTGATATAAATACAACGAAGCATGAGTCTCAGAAAGACTTTTGATTTCTTAAAAAAACCCTAATCTACAACTAAACTTTTCTCCCGCTAAATATATCAATCAGATTTTTAGATCAACTACTTAATAAAAAATATTATTTCATTTATGTGAAATGCTAGTACTGATCTTCAGAATGAACAGGTGATAAGGATCCGTGTGGTTCTGTCTGTTACACCTGTTATTCCTGCATTACCAATCCACAAAGGTAAGAAAGAGAGGGAGGGAAAGAAGGTTTGAAAAAATTTACTTTTTAGGACAGTTTAGCACTCCCATTAGAAATGTTCAGTATGATTACATGCCACATTTAACAATGTTCACACTTGCCATTATCTTAACAGTCCCTTGTGAAGTCCCCCGAGGACGTATCTATGTAGGTTTGATTCAGTTTTGCTTTGTCCAGCTTGGTTTTTTCCACAATTTTACTCTGAACCTCAATTTCAGATTAAGAAAGAATTAGCATATGATTTCTCTGATAGATGATACTTTAAATCAGTGGCTTGGAGGCTAAATCCAGCTGAAACTGGGTTTACTTTAACATCACCCTGGAGAAATTTGTGAACCAAAACTGTATTTTGTTATTACAGTGTCCATCCTACCCTTATTTACCTTCTTAACTCTTTTTGACAACAAAATCAAAAGGTGCATAAACTTTAAAAAACACAAGAAGGTAACATGTTTCTCAAGACCTAGGAGTGGGATTTGAGTCATACATGTATTAATTTTTCTTTTAGAGACTGAATGTGTAAGTTATTCACAGCATCCTAGGGTGCCGTGAAAAAGCTTAGAGAGGAATTTAGTGTCCCACTCAGGTTTACCCAGTCTATCAGAGAAGGACTTGGATATTTGAATACTGAAACTGAATTAGTGTCTGAAGTCTAGATCATAACTGTTTTCTTCCTCTTTTTGTCTTTCCTTTTCCCTCCTGCCATCTCTTCTGTTACAAAGATGGCACACGAAAGAAATGTTATTGTTTATATCTAACTGATTAATTCTTTTAAGTGTAGAATGCTTTAAAATATTTGAATGAGACAGTGTTCAGATTGCCTTTTCACACTGACTTTTACTCATGCAGTGAAATATGCTTAGGCGTTTTAAAATTAATATATGAAAAGACTAGGATATCTCTCAAATAATGAAAAGAAGTGTCAAAAGAGAGAAAAGGTACCTATTTAGTATCAAAAGGACTACCATTAGTTTGGTTCTGTAGCCACAACTAAGAAGCCAGACAATTCATGCACAATACTTCTTGCTCACAAGGTTTTTTACCGTGACAGAGCAATCATAGGCAACGTAACATGTTCACTGGTATTCTGACTTCTTCCTCTGGAAATGATCAGACACGGGACTATGTAATCACAGATTCACAGAATCGTCTAGGTTGGAAAAGACTTTGAAGATCATCTAGTCCAACCATTAACCTAACACTGACAGTTCCCAACTACACCATATCCCTCAGCACTATGTCAACCCGACTCTTAAACACCTCCAGGGATGGGGACACCACCACCTCCCTGGGCAGCCCATTCCAATGCCTAACAACCCGTTCTGTAAAGAAATACCTTCCTGATATCTAGTCTAGATCTTCCCTGGTGCAACTTGAGGCCATTACCTCTTGTCCTATCGCTTGTTACTTGGTTAAAGAGACTCATCCCCAGTTCTCTGCAACCTCCTTTCAGGTAGTTGTAGAGGGCGATGAGGTCTCCCCTCAGCCTCCTCTTCTCCAGACTAAACAACCCCAGTTCCCTCAGCCGCTCCTCGTACGACCTGTGCTCCAGACCCTTCACCAGCTTCGTTGCCCTTCTTTGGACACGCTCGAGTAATTCAATGTCCTTTTTGTAGTGAGGGGCCCAAAACTGAACACAGTCATCGAGGTGCGGCCTCACCAGTGCCGAGTACAGGGGTAAGATTCCTTCCCTGTCCCTGCTGACCACGCTATTTCTGATGCAAGCCAGGATGCCATTGGCCTTCTTGGCCACCTGGGCACACTGCTGGCTCATGTTCAGCCAGCTGTCAATCAACACCCCCAGCTCCCTCTCTGACTGGCAGCTCTCCAGCCACTCCTCCCCAAGCCTGTAGCGCTGCTGGGGGTTGTTGTGGCCAAAGTGCGGCACCCAGCATTTGGCCTTATTGAAACTCCTACAGTTGGCCTCAGCCCATCACTCCAGCCTGTCCAGATCTCTCTGCAGAGCCTCCCTACCCTCGAGCAGATCAACACTCCCACCCAACTTGGTGTCGTCTGCAAACTTACTGAGAGTGCACTCAATCCCCTCGTCTAGATCATCAATAAAGATGTTAAACAGGAGTCGTCCTAAAACTGAGCCCTGTGGGACATCACTTGTGACCGGTCGCCAGCCGGATGTAACTCCATTCACCACAACCCTTTGGTCCCGGCCATCCAGCCAGTTTTTTACCCAGTGAAACATGTGCTCATCCAAGCCACGAGCAGCCAGTTTTGCCAGGAGAATGCTGTGGGAAACAGTGTCAAAGGCCTTACTAAAGTCAAGGTAGACAACATCCACAGCCTTTTCCTCATCCAATAAACAGGTCGCCCTGTTTTAGAAGGAGATCAGGTTTGTCAAGCAGGACCTGCCTTTCATAAACCCATGCTGACTGGGCCTGATCATCTGGTTGTCCCGCATGTGTTGTATGATGGTACTCTGGATGAGCTGCTCCATCAGCTTCCTGGGCACCGAAGTCAAGCTGACAGGCCTGTAATTTCCTGGATCATCCTTCCGACCCTTCTTATAGATGGGCATCACATTGGCCAATCTCCAATCTGTCAGGACCTCCCCAGTCAGCCAGGACTGCTGGTAAATGATGGAAAGCGGCTTGGCGAGCACCCCAGCCAGCTCCTTCAGCACCCTCAGGTGTATCCCATCCGGTCCCATAGACTTGTGTGTGTCTATGTGATGCAGTAGGTCACTGACTGTCTCCTCCTGGATTGCGGGGGGTGGTTCTCCCAGTCTCTGTCTTCTGGCTGAGGAGGCTGGATTCCCTCAGTACAACTAGTCTTGTTATTAAAGACTGAGGCAAAGAAGGCATTAAGCACGTAAGCCTTTTCCTCATCACTCGTTGCCATGTTCCCTCCTGCATCTAGCAGGGGATGGAGGCTCTCCCTGGTCTTTCTTTAAATGTCACTCTTTCTTTAAATGACTTGCTAACCTTGAAAATAAAAATCATAGTGCATGTTTTTCAATTTTATTACTTTGTCCATGGCTCACTTAACCCTCCAGTACCCTTTCTAATGCCTTTGTGTCAATCCAGAATAAGATGGTCCTGTATACAAATATTGTTACCTGGTGAACATGATTTGGTCATCTTTATGCTATCATAAGTTTTTCTTCTGAACAGACATACATGGAAATATATTCGAGGACTATGTAACATTGACTGTGGAAGTTTGTGGTATTGCAAAAGTATTGAAAACAAAGATCTTATGGCTACATTTGAAGCAACTGACAAATCTTTTAAGTGAAAATATTCAGCATTGTTGTCTTACAATTTTACAAGAAGAGGGATTTTATATTTAAGAGAAATATATTTTGTGAAGACTTAGCAACATATTCAGACATTCAGAGTTCCTAGATAACAAAAGTATTGAACTGTATTGGATTTCATATAGTCACACAGTCATACCAAATTGCTAATTCTACATCCAAGGAGAACAGGAACTCTTGAAGAATACTCCCTCTTCACAGAAAAAGAGAAATAATCAAGATGAACTAGTGTATAAAATGAAATCATTAACATGTAGAAAAGACCAGCATTCCCATATATGATATTCCTCCTCTACTGTGATCCACAAGTGACAAATTTTTAAAGTTTTAATCCAGGATTTTGAATATGAGTAATGAAATAAAAATAATCCAGAGTTACACTAATTATGATTTTTACAAGGTCTCATCTTGCTAAGATTACCTGATTAATGTTGTGTTCGTTTGACAATTGTAGCTCTTAAATTTGTGTTTTATGCTTTAGTTCAAAACTTGTACTGCACTAAATAGGCTAAGATCCCAGTAATTTTAATTACAGAAAATTTGAATCGAATCTCTTCTATCCAAGTGTAAAAATGCTGGTTCAACAAGTTCCTAACTTGCTTTTGTATTTGCATAACGTGATTGCAAGAAAAAAGTGCATTTTGTCTACCACAAAAACATCTCAATCAATTTTTTCTAACAATGCAGCATGTAGCTATTGGGCTAACATGAGAAAATTTGGGGTTTTAGGTACAAAAGTGTTAGAAAGGAAATGTGATAGTATGCTGATAATACAATCACTATATTGACCCTATTGAAAATCTCAGATGCAGGAGTAGTTTTGTTCAAGTAAAAACTTAATTAAAATGCAAAGAGCTGTTTTTTTCAGAAAGGATAGCCACTGTAAAGTGTTTGGGGAAACAGGTTCTTTAGGGTCTAAAAGTTGGGGAATATGTAAGCCTCTTATCTTGTTAATGCTTATCTAGGTAGTGATCATGGATCAAAAAATTTGCACTGAATACTCCAGGTACTATCAGATGTTCAAATTAAACAAGGTGCCCAAACAGATAAAATAATTTATTTTTTTAATATTTCTTTTTTTTTAAATGTTACTTGCTATCAATTTTAGGCTTCTTGCATGTCCAGCATTAACACATAATAATGCTAATGGTACACTTATATTTTCTATTAAGTGTACAAAAACTTTCCTGGTTTTGTGTGTTCTTACAGGAGCTGAGCATCTGATTTTCCATACAAAGATTAAATGAAAAAGTATACCTTGAAACAGCTTTAATGTACTTTACCTTAGTAACATTTGTCTTGATATTACAATTATTATGCAATGTTTCATCCTTTCAGTGCTGTGCAACCATTCAACAGTCAAAAGAAAGTGAAGTGGAATGTGTTATCCTGTTGCTATTGTTAGAGAAATAACATTATCCTCTACTGATACACAGATGAGGATTGCTGGGATAAATGACCTATGCCTAATGTTTTAATATCCAACATAGGATAAACTGATGTAATATGAAGGGCACCACAATGACATTAATGTGTTATTCAAAATAGAATTTCAGGGTAAGTTCATCCACTTATGTTTCATTAAAAATGTTTTATGTAATATAAGAGAAGGAATATTTGCTTCTTTCTAAGATTTATATAAGCCTTTTCTCTTTCTCCTGAGGTCAGCTGCCTGACTCAATAAATGTACTTTTATAAAGCAAGGTGGCAGCAAGAATCTTCTGACAGAAAAAAATATTCTACTCTGCTCATTTTTCATGAGTGCGGAAAAAAAATGAGATGCTAGCCACGACCACATTCTACCTCGGTTCCTTCTTTCTGTATATTGTACTCACATTCACCCAGTAGTACTTATTGTCTGAGTTTGTATTAAAATTATCAAATGTTGTGAAACTCATCAGTGTTTTGTACTGAAGCATTTTAGCTCAGGTGCTGAAGAATACCTCATGGTTAATATAGCTTTCAATAACTCTTTCACCATGTGTAAGATTTCAGTCATATGTGCCTGAAAATGTATTTGTAGACTGTAGATTGGATCATCTTTTATGTCCATCTAATGTTGTTCAGTGCATATTTTCTTTTTAAATAATTTTATCTCTAGTAGTCTTGCTGGAAACAGAGGTCTCTGATAGAGTCGTTTACTTTAGCAAGAACGTAGATTTTCTTTAACTGTGGATACTAGCCTATAGGAATTACTTTCCTTGATATATTTGCTTTTTTTAAAAATAACGTAGAAGCAAAATGCATGTAGGAAGCATCCTGAGAATAAGACCTCTCTACCTGTGACTGCTAGAGGGGAACTAAGCAATCTTTAAAGTTTTTAAGATAAAAATCAATAGAAAAGCTGTCAGGCACTGACAACTTATTTACAGAAAAAATTTATGTCTTTCAAAATTTCTTTAGTTTAACATGCTTTATACAGGTGATTTTTGCTTTAATCTATTTTAGGAAACTAAATCTCCTTTGAGAATTTTTGGTTCTTGCTAATTAATGTCTTCAGTGAAGGTACAACTTTTTACACACATCAAGGATTTGCTGAAAATCTGATTTTCTAATGATATTTTAAATTCTTCAATATTTTTTCTGCATTTTTGAATTTTTCACATGAAGCTAATAGTGTATTATCCACTTTGTCTGTCCTGTAACTGACCTCTTTAAACTGTTTCACAGTGTTTCACTCTTACCTAAAACTAATGCATCTGGGATCCCATCTTGAGACCTAGAGGACTAATAACTCTCATATGTTTCTGAAAATCTCCTTTTAAATTATAAGACCTTGTCTAGACTAGGATTACTGTTATAAATGTGTTTGTTGGCTAATTCTGATGAGTCCTTTCATATCAGTTTAGATAAGGGGGGGGTGTTTGGTAATATTTTCCTACATTTTTCATAAGAGTTGTGGGTTTGATCCTCCTTTTATTTGTGTGCAAGTATTTGTATGAAAAGCAAAATATGCCATTTCTATTCATTCCTAAGTATTGCTTATTTTGCATGAATAAGTAAGCTAGCTGCAAGGGGATGGGTAATTAAATCCCTCATGTGTGTGTGTGTTCTTGTGTATGCATAGAACATAATTAATTGATTTCTGAAAACAAGACCAATAGAATAGTTATTTTGATGAAAATTTGGCACTTCAATCCCGTTTTAATAGAAAAACAACCATAATGAGAACAAGAAAAGTTTTTAGAATGTTTGGAAATAGTATATAAGTAGAAATGATGATATTATATAAATAGAAATAATAATATTACATAAGCAGAAATAATAATACTACCAGAATCATTTTGATGTAGCACAATATGGAACAAACTAAGAATCCTACTACTAGTAATACCGAAAATGTGTAGTTCAAGGATATAAAAATGATTTTGATGTCACAATATGCCATATGTTCAAAATTCTGACTGGGGACTTTGATTCCTAAGGAATTATCCAGCTCCAGTTCAACGTGAAAAAGGAAGAAATGAAGACAGAAAGAAAAGAAGACAGAAAGAAGAGAGAATTGATGGATTTCTGGATAGAAGTCTACGTGCCTTAACACACAAAATTAGATACCACTGTAAAAGCATTTTATGCTACACTTTTAAAAATAAGCTTAAAAATGTTTGAACTATCTTTTTATTTGGAATACATATATTTACCCTTAGACCAGAAGATATGAATACTAAAATATGGGACATTAGCAATTGAGACATGTCTGTGAGGAGGGAAGCTGTATGGGAGAGGAAGAAGTGAGGAGGGCTTACTGAAAAGTAAAATGACTCCCCTTTATATCTCCTATACATGGCAGAAAAGACTGGGAACTGTGTTATGAGACAACTTCTTGGCTGGGAAAGGCCCATGGGTATGCAGGGAACTGGCTGGAATGCCTTCATATCTATCACATTTTCACATAGGTTACAACTACTATTATTACACTCCTAGGCCACTCTTAATGGATAGTGTTTGTACTCTAACAATGCTGACTTGACAGAACAGAGCTATATGCTGTCCTGGTTACACTGCCCCGAAATGCACAGTCCAAGGCAGTGAGCCATCCAGTGCATGCCAGTCCTGCCAGCTTTGTGCCACTAGAGGAAATATCAAACTGGTAGTACAAAAGGTCTGGCACGAGACAAGGAATTTCTCTCTAGGGGACCTCAGAGTCCATTCATTATTACCTGTAACCTTAACAAAACCACTTTTCTACAGATCTTGTAAAAATAACTGAATACACTATTTTGTTTATCCTGCCTCAGGAGTACACCTACTGATCATGTGTAAAGGTGGAAAGCAGACTAATACCACAAAAAATATTAATTTGAAAGTGAATGTGAAATTTGAGAGTAGAAAGGCTTTCACTGCACTTTCTTTATTTATTTTGTAGTCAAAGAGAAGTTGCCAGGGAACACACTCTGCCAGGACCCTACATGAATCCACTCTGACTCCTTTTGGGAGCAAACACAAAACCTTCTTCTAAAAGGCCTTGCTACAACAAGCACTGTCACTCACTTCAACCTGCAAATTTCAAGCCATCTTCCTCCCCTTTCTCCACCAAATAAATTAACTAAATTTAAAAAAATCTGAAACAAAAGCCTTCTTGAAGTGGAGCTCTTATGTTTAAATTGGAAAAAGCCAGACTGTGAAATCCAGTATGTGTTTCAGCTGTTCCTTTTACATGAAAGGTGGTTTGCTACTGCTGGGATAGTGATATTGAGAATTTTTGTTTGATGTTTGGGTTCTTTTTGTGCCATTCTTTTCTACTGACTAAATTTGTATATGCAGAAACTATTAGAATATGAATTCTGAAATTACCCACTGCAGTTACATGTAAAAAGCAAATTTTCAAAAGTCTGATATAGAAGTCAGATATATGTGCTTTCTTCTGATATAATCATAATTAATTTGTGTAAGAGCTGGATGATAACATAACGAAGACATTGAAATTGGGGATAACACTCCAATGGACAAATTGCTTTCAGAATTTTGTCTTGTATAAACTGCTTGAATTCTGGTCCTTGGAGGTAGGATGTTCTTACAAAGAAAAAGCATATATTTTTGCACGTGTCTAACAATACTAACTCCACCACAGTGTCAGAACTGCTTTTCAGTGCTCTAGAAACAGGCAGAGTTGACAAAGGAAGAAGTAAAGTTAGGTCATCTAGGAAATGGGCTAATTCAGTATTGCTTTTTATCAGCTTATTTTGACAGAGATCCTTTAAAAATTATTTGAACTCCTCTCTGTTGAGTATCTGTCAGAAAAGAAAGGAAGTTATTATAAAACAAATCCCTCAAGTTGAGATGAATTCTTCCTGCTTTTTTTATACAGCTGTAATCCTATAATTCTGCACAAACGGGTATTATGATAGTAATAATGCAAAATACTCAAAATATATCACATTTGATTTCTTGGAATTTGATAAAGAATGATGGTTTCAGATGAATGATTCTATCATAGGGAACATCTAAGTGTGTGGCAAGATTAATCCAGGAAACAGTGACAAGTACTACCCAACTGACATTGGCTTCCACATCACAGGATGTACTCATCATTTTTTTGCATGTACCTAAGGCCGAAGATAATGAGTAGATCTCCATGCAGTGGCCACTGATGGTCTTCAGTGGGTATTGAGTCAAATGAGTTTGGTAGATGTAGGGTCATTCCTGTTGTGCAGGTCATAGTACATAAGACTTGTATGCTCCAATTCAATTTGAGAACTGCTTCACTGAGATTCATTTAGTAATAATATTCTCTTCTTTGAATGAGGATACTGTCTCTTCCAGAAAAGCTTGGAGCTGCAACCTAACCCAAATTATTTTAATCAAGAAATCCCCCTACCCTGCCTATGGCTGAACTCTTTAACAAGGAATAGAGAGTTGAGAATTGGAGGTAAGACTGCATACTGGAGGAGACAAACCTGACGGGACACAGAAGGATTGCATTAGCAAACCCTTAAAGCATGTCCTTGCTGCAGTGATAGCTGCTTATAGAATAAAAATCCATGAAGTTTTGAGCATTGCCAAGATGGAGCTTTATGCCATCACAGCCAATTCTCTAAGTACCCAGGGTTATCTGAGAAGTTTTGGAACAGACTAAGAACAGCTATGGCCCTGCAGATATACCCTGAAACTGGAAGTTGTGACCGGTCACCTGTGTGACAACAGTTAGGTACACATGATTTCCACTACCCTCTTTCCCCACTCTCTTCCTGTCCTCTCACAGCCAGGTATCTATTGGAAAGAAACCCTGGGGTGCAAGCACAGATCATCCTGACCAAAGTGGCAAGATGGTAACACTCAGCCCACATCTCACCACATCTGTAGTTTAGGAACAGTTGAGAGACTCTATGGAAGATACTATGACTTTAATGAAGCCTGTGTTTTGATGGAACACTAATAAAGAGTATCTATCTGTTGCTCATGTTTGGCTTTTCCTGCTTGAACATTTCATGCACCTAAAAATGGTACAAAGAAGCAAAAATCTTGATGAAAAAGGGCAAGTACTGTAGCAATGACCTTGAACAGATGTTTGCTTTCTTGCATTCTTTGTTTAAATACACTGTATCTTCTCGTTGATGCCACAATCAGTTTTAATTTGTTTCTTTAAAAATTCTTTACTTTTTCATATAGATTTATTTTTCATTTAATATTTAAACTTTCTTAGTATCTGCCTAAGAAATGCCAGTCTTTATGCAAGTATGTAGCTGAAAATTGGAGCATTGCTGAATTTTTATATCTAATTGAAAATAAATACATAACGCTGCAGTTATGTTATGTCTTTTGCCTGATGAAAGGTCATTCATAATCTTTTTTTATAGTTAATGGAATGCACCATTGTGATTATACTGAAACCTGAATGCCTTCAGAAAGTTTGAAAACTAAACAATTTTATGTGAGATAACAGAGAAAAATAATTTCCTTTGGAGAATGACCTTTCAAAAGTGAATAGTCCACATCTTTTCAGTGATGCCAACATGTCAGCTTCACATTGTGTACGAACCTCCCTGTCTTTGCCATATGCAAATATCCTCACTAAAATGTTAAAATGGTAAAATAACATTACATATTGTAATATTTATGTTCATCAGATAATAGCTTTTAAGGGTCTTTGAATACAGAACACTCTATGTGCTGTCAGCTTAGCCAGTTGATTTTGTTTACAAAATGTCAGCATTTCCTTTTTTCTGAAAAGGACAGATGATAGTGTCTTCTGAAGAAGGGAACCTCAGGCCAACTCTCAGTTTACACCACCAGCGATGACCTCTATTGTCTTATACATACTAGCATCAATAACAAAAGGTAATTTTTACATACATGGGAAAAGAAAAAAGGTACAAGAGTGTCAAGATAAATGAGATAATCTTATACAAGATCTATTATCATTTTCTAATAAAAGATTGTGCTATATTTATCAGTGCAATTTCTTCAGAAATCCTCAAATTCAATTATGATCAAATTGTAAGTCAGAATAAAACTGCGGATATGCAACCTTTAGATGAATGATTTATGGTCACTAAAGCTTACAGTTAGCAAGCATAAAATATGAAAGGAAAATACTTAAGAAAGTATTCATAAATCCTCTTAAAGACTGATCAGTGCAAACTCTTCCTTCCCCTTTTATAAATAATTTTTACAACATACTAAAAAACTGTTATTTTCAGAATACAGACTGCCTCTCAGAAGTCTTCACATATGACAAAAAGTTAATAGGAAAAAAAAGCATAGATTCCTGTTCAGAAAAGCACCTATTGAACAAAACAGGTAAAACCACATGCTGCTACTGGACGTTTTGCATGGGATTTATGTCACATATATTATGGAATGTATAACCAAATCAATGATAGAGGAATTACATGGCTAGGTCCAATAAATTTATGCCGTATTCTGGCTATCTTTACATCTTTCTAGCTTTCACTTTCTATTTCACTCTAGAGAGACTATTTTCGGTCTATCATATACTCATGGATAGAAATATCTGATTTTTGGGCTCATGTGCCCGTAATATGTCACCTAGATAGAGACAATGCAGCCACAAAGGAAGAAAAATGCATATTGAGCCATTGAAACACAAGCACTGACAAGCTCTATGTATTAAAATTCCTGCATGAGACATATAAATGCACACATTGCATGAAAATAGCATTGCCTTGTAAATAATGCTTTGTATATGCCTGTTGCAATATACCAGGCATTAGGCGATCATGGTGTTTCATAGCACTGACCTAGACTGAACGTGCCTTCCAAAACCATATTGATTTGTGGTTCCCCACACTTAAGATTTTTATGCAGAGAAACCAGTTTATATTAGCCAACTTTAATCAATTGCTAGGTGCCAGGTGATATGTAGGACTGTTTTTGGTTTTAGTTATGACATATGATAATCTAGAACTTTTTTAACTGATGCAATATTATAATCTAGAACACAGTCTTCTTTCATCTCAGCAACATCTCTTCAGTATTTGAAAACCTTTCTAAGATTTTGAAATGGAAGCCAAAGTATTCTATTTCACACTTTGCATCTCTATTATGTTACTTTATAGTCATATTCTGATATGAGAATCCAGCTGCATGTTTTCTTGTTTGAGAAGATTATCTATTTATTTGGGTTCCTTTTGTATACCAACTCTTTTTGTCAACTGTTCCTTCTAGCAGCAGCAGTTCTCTTCCTTTGTTAGTAACACAGAAGTGTGAGTCACAGTTTAGGAACTACTGCATTATTTTAATGCATTTAATTAGATTATATGAGTGTCTACCCATTCATATTTTATTTCAATAACTTTCAATCTCCTTATCCAAGCCCAAAGGAATAGTTGTCATAATATTTGACTTCCTGTGATTCTAGTCTCAACATCTACAGGGACAAAGGTACATCCTAATAATATATTATAATTGGTCCCTTTGCACAATTAATAAGTCAAGTGTTATCAATCAGTGATTTTCTGTTTGTGTAACCAGTGCTGCAGATACTATGCAGAGAAAAACCTTCACTGCAAGCGAAACTTTAAAGGCAAGTAAGAATGGCTTATGATTTGAGATTTTTCCTTGTGACTTTTGAGGAAAGATCTCATTCACAAAACTGTATTTGACTACAGGGAGTTGATCAGGCGAGCCATCAACTACTACAAAAAGTAAACAACTATTAGGACTGATCAGAATGAAAAGATTAGTTTTGGAAGCCTATGCTATCCAGGTGCTTTGCATGGTAAGTAGTCAGTGAAAACAGAAGTCATGAATATCTCAGAAAACCTCTCACCACCAGAGATCCAGGATGACTGCTTCCAACCTAAGAGTGCAGCAGTAGCTCCAGCGTTTCTTGATAAAATACATTCTGAGGAAGGCCACTGTAATGGGGCGTAATACACAGCCATCTTGAGGTACTTGAGATGCTCCAGGTTTAAGTTAAATAGCAGAAGTGGGCAGCTTTATTATTCCCCTGACCATCTGCAGTGTAACACTAGAAGAGCTGCGGTGCTCCTCAGCTGGGCAAAGAGAGAGGGGGGACTGTTGGTGCTGCCCTGCAGGGGGTACAGCAGGGGCTCATTCAAGGGAAGTTTCCCTCCCTCCTTTTCCAACACTCAGGATGGATGGGGAGAAAGCAGTCTATCCACAACAAGTAGAGGCACGATTCTCCCCTCATAGCCTATTTCCAGGATAACACATTCACGAGCCTGGTAAGACCATCTCATTTGTTCTCTGTTGCTGAACAGCTGGTTGTCAGATGCAGAAATTGACCTTTCCTAGGCACCCCCTGAGAAAAAAAAACACATAAAAGTAATAACTAAATAAGTCAAGAGAGGTTTGGAATGATTGTATAAATTAGGTGAGCAGAATCTTCCACAATGATTGAAGAAATGGTAGCAATGCAACGGCCTCTTTTACTTCTGCCCTTGGGGTTTCATCTGAAGATGATGTATTTCTCAAAGTTGTCACTGCTGAAGGTTTTCCAGTTCTGAACAGATTTTTGTGTTATGGCATTTAGCAGGCAGGCTGGAACTGGATTATAGCATTTCTAAGGGTTAAATAGTTGAGTATAACTTTTGGTGAGGAGGGGGGAACACAAGCAAAACTGAAAGCATTATGCCAAAATCAACAAATCACATATCCAAATTTTCTGTTTTGTCTTCTGTCATTTGTATTGCCAAGGACATTAAGCAGGACAGACACTTAAGAGTTCTTATCTTGCTGTTTTGTTCTGGAATTCATGACCTTTATTTGGAGCATCCTAGTAATTATCACAGCAACTATTTGTTCATATGTCAAATCAGTAAATTAATGAAACATCACTTTCAGTAGACTGAACCGAGTGAAAGAAGGAAGCAGGTCTTCTAAATGGTGGTACATAAAATTAAGTTTAAAAAAGGATAATGAATGCTTCACTTAGAAGAACATACTGATTTGTAAATCTTTTTAATTACTGATTTCCTATGGGGTTATGGAAGAAAGATAAGCATGACAGTGTCAAATGAAATGTGATTTCTGAACAAATATTACACTTTGATTTAGATTTGCAATGTCTTTATTTGGAATGTATTTTGTTTGTTTTGGTTTGGTTTGGTTTTCTTCATATCTGAGATGCTTGTGTAACACCCGAGTATGGAGTTCATCTTGGAATCAACAATAATAAATGACATAATATTTCCTTCCTGATGATAGCATGAACCTTATCATATAAGTATACAGGACAGGTTAGACAAACAACATGCAAAAACATGAATGCATCTTAAGTGACATAGAAACAGACAGAATTTTAATCTCTCAACTCCCAGTCTAATACATTAGAAATTTACCATCTAAATATTCAATACTCAGTTCTCAAGATTTAAATCAACTTGTGGGCTAAACATCTGGAACAATTTATGTTTCAAATTTATCTTACTGACATAGCAAAACAACTGCATATTGGCAATAAATTCTTACCTTGTTCTTAAGCGACAAAGTAAGGTGATTTTAATTCCACAATATACACTATATCAGTAAGCAGGACTGATCATTCAGTTAAGAAGGATACAGGTTTTTCCAGTGCATTAGAGGGTTAATTTGGTCACACAAATAGATAAGCTACATACTTACAGGAGTTAATAATGTGTTTGCTAAAATATTTATGGCGTTAAATTATTCCATAAATTGTACTGTAGTTCACTGAGATTGTTTCATTTTAATATTAATATGGACAAACTATGTCAGAGATGCTAAAAATGTTGAACTTCAAACACATTTCTTGATCATTCTGATTTATATAAGTACTTTTTGGTTGAGGGCATGTTCAGTGAAAGATGAAAGGAAAAACTTCTTGATATATCTTAAGGTGATAGGTGAACAAAGTGAAGACCTGTATAGAAATAGGTCACAAGCTCTCAGTTGCACAAAATAAATATTTTAATTTAGGTTGCTGTAAAATGCTATTTTCAGTAACTTTGCAGAGAAGTAGTTCAGTGTAAAATAGCTCTAGAACAGGAAAAATAAAATGATATATTTTCTGTGACAATTTTCTTTGAAAGAAGTGTTTATCACTTTAAATCAAAATGAATTCATTTCTTACAAATCATATAGTGGATGTAAAACCATTCCTCTAACATGTGATCATCCCACACACACTTTAGTTTGTCATTCTTCTCTTTCTTTTTGCAGGTGTTGTTAAAAAAATGCAAAAGCCTCCACTTGCCAAGATGCATGTGTACTTAGCTATTTACAGCTTTAAATGAGAAAATAAGCCTTCTTAGAATTCTGAAAATGTTGAATTTCTTTTTCCCAGCTGGAGAGTGGGGTTTGCTTCATTTTTACAAATATGTCTATGTCAGAATGTTCTTCAGCTTTATGCTAGGAAACTGTGCTGCATGCTATGGAGTTCAATGGAAGGAAAGAGGACTGACTCTGCTTTTGGCAACTGCTACATCCACCTGATGATTGAAATAGATATGGTGATTTCTGAATATGATTATTCCTGTGGAGTGAAAAGGTTGATTGAGCAGTGAATCCTGAGATTTCTCCATGCCTTTTTTTTGTGTATCAACAGTTGCACATGAAAGGTGACCTTCCCTCTGAAATATTTCTGCACTGGGATTGCTATTCAGATTCATATGAGTTCAAGACCATCATGCACAGAGAAAATGAGAATTTGTTCTATAATTTGAGTATTTGGGCTGTTGTTTTTCTCATCAGAATGTGGTGTTTGTGTATGTACCAATAAACATGAGAATCAAAAAACCAGGACATACTAAAGAAGCTGACTATCTTTCAAATTATCCACCTTTATTCCTTTGCTTTCCTTTCAGTATGCAAATATCTTAATAGAGAGTCATGATGAAAACCAAAAAATGCATAGTTACAATTACTTTCTCCATCATCAGTTACTGATCTTTATCCCACTTTATGCCCATACATATCCGCGTCACTTTATTTTGCATTTTTTAAAAGATTACTTTTCATCAGTTCTCTGGTCTATGAGATAGACTTGGCTCTTGAGATATGCATGATCTGACATAATCTGAAGAGGTATACCCTTTACCTGTGCTGATAGGAGATAAATAAATTAATATGGGAAGCTGTGATTTAATCTCTTCAGTTAAAGGCATTTTGGTATAATCTTCTATCTTTGCTTGTTGCAGCTTTTCTGTACTATAAGAACATTTTAAAACTCTGAAGCTAAACTGTGAAATACATCAGGTATCTTTTAAGAGCTTTTAAATAATGATATGTGACCTTAGCGGGATCACCTTCCCTGTACTAACAGAATTTTAATAACGCTGTGAATTCACTAATAATAAACACAATATTTCAATGACATTTTATAAAATTATTCTCCTTTTCACTTAAAAAAAATCTAGATAGTCTTAAAAAAGTCGGCAATTTAACAATTAAAAATATATCTAGACTTAATTACATACATGGATAATAACACCTTTCATAAATTTTTTTTTTTTTCCTTCCACTAGCACATTTTTTCCTTTCATTTCTCGTGTGATTCCATCTCCTCTGGGTCTCTGTATATAACTGTAAGAACTGAGGCAACAGAAGTTGTATGTTGTGATACTGCAAGAATGCAGTTTGATCTACTGTTTGTGCACCTAAGACAAAGTCTAATGTCTACAAAATGGAGGAGGCTCTTGCCATTGGAGAGCTGCAGATGGAACAAGTAGCACACTTTCTGCCACTCTTATAACAATTAACTTTCCATACTTCTGACACCACAGGCAAGCCATATTCTATCAGCAGTGCCATATTACTTCTAACCAACAGCAGTCTTCAGGCGCTTCTGAAATTTTGATAATTAAACATGACATCTGATGGTCTTTCTCTACACAACGATCGACTAGTAAAATGATATATCCTACATGTATTTAGTCATCAGAATGAACATTAATCTATTTAAGTCTCTCTCAAGCTTGTTAAATCCTAAATGCTAAAGATGTCAAATTGATTATCACCTGATCTCTCTCCAAGGTGGAATTATGTGAGACCTTGAGTCAGTCCCAGAACTGACCACTGCCAAATGGGGAGGTTTCTTCTTACGCAGCTCCAGGAGCAGCTCCATCTCCCTCTTTCATGCGGCGTGGTTCTGCCCCTTTTAACGCTCTACTCAAGATCATCACTGAAAAGATTGATTGCACAAACCCAGCAGAAAACCATCTGAAATTGTCTCATGGAGAGACCTGATGTATGTTACAGCTACAGCAAGGTAAACAGAGACAGCATGCAGTAGGGAGCAGTGACAAGATGTTAGATTGGCTCAAGCTGTCTTGTGTAATTTTGTTTTTGAAAGTGAAGTGACACAGTGTTTGTAGCTTGGGTATGAAAAGCAGTGTTAGTTCTGGTTGGTGGTTTTTTTTGTTTGTTTGAGTTTGTTGCTGTGTGGGGTTTTTTTTGTTGTTTTTTCTTTTTTAAAACTACATGTTAGTGCTAACATTCAAAAGCATACTTTGGGTTTGAAAGCATGTCCAGGAATTTGGTTGAAAAGAACTACTAAAATGTTAGTGAATTTTTTTAATGTGATTTTACAGTTCCCATTATCACTTAACCTAAGTTGACCAAAGCTTGAGAAAGATATGTCTCATTCTGTCTCCATTGCACTATAAAATTAATTCCTGAAGATCAAAGGGTTGCTAAATTCTTATTTTTTTTAATAGAAAATTTAGTAGTTTATTTAACCTTTTGAACAGGGAACACTGAACTGTTAGGGAAGACAAAACTGGAGTGATAATGGATTATTTACAGCTTTCCCCTGCCCAATGTATCCTTGCTTTCAGGAAATTGATGCTTTTCAAGGTCCAGCAAAGTGTTCCCAGTTCCCTTTGACCCCTAAGAAGCTCCACATGTCCATTCAGGGCTCTGTTGGTACAAGCATCCTGATGTGACCTTGCTCTACCATTTGGTCTCTGAAATATTCTCCTCCTGAACATCTCTCTCCACGTTGACTTTCTGTCAATTTAGAAATATATAGGAATACATGAGGAGGAGCTGTGAACAAAATTAAACTCCCAAACACAATATCCATCACATGCAGACTGAAATAGTTTAAGCTGTACACATAATTGTCATTTGTTACAGATGGTTATCACTACATGCACTTAAAAGCTGTGTGTATAAAAACTAATTTCTATGTCTATTTATATGTTTCTTTAGAACTGAAAACATGACAAATTTATTTTGTGACAAAAAAAATAACTTCAAAATAAAGGGAAAAATATCTCCCATAGGTAGAAATTTCCTTCTTCTTCCTTTTTTCCTCCTTTTACTCAAAAATAACTATATTAGATTTTAAATAGCTTCGAAACTTACTGTGAATGATTCTTTATGCCCTTTTTGATGAAATAAATAAAAATTTCACAGGAAAAATCATTCCATGTTTTAGTAATGAATATGGCAAACATATTCATTAAAAGAAACACACAGATCTAGACTTAGACTAAATATTGACCTAGTTAAACCTGTAATGTAAGTCCACATACATTCATAAAACTGTTAAGTGCAGACACATACATGGGTATTACAGCAAGTTTATCTCAGAATTGAAAGCTGCTGTACAGCAATTAAAAAAACCCACAAAAAAACCCATGTATAATTCAAATAAAATTATAAAAAGCAATTGCAATTTAAAAAATTGCAGCAAAATAAAATAAGGAATATAATGACAGAAAATGTGAGTGCATACTTTGAAAAAAATTGACAAAAGGAGATTATATTTTTTTATGATCCTACAGATATTTATTTTATCAGCAGGAAAAAAAAACCCACAATAAAACCAAGAAAAAGAAACAGTCTACCTTCCTCCTCATTTTATCTGTGATGACAGCAGTTACTCGGTCTTTTAGAAAGAAAGATCTCTACAAGAATTATTGCTGAGAAGTTAGGGCTTAGTTATGTTAATTTTATCTGAGATCATTGACTTTAATCAAGTTAGTTTCAGGAAAGAATACATAATTTCTCTGCTTCCTGCTGGTCTGCTGAACCTTTATCGTCTTTTTTTTTAATGTTAAAAATCAGCTGTAATCCCTTTCTGTGGCCATACTACTCGATGCTGGGAAGGATTTTGAGAAAATAAGATAATGTTATTCACATAGAATCTTTGAACTACTTTTTGTAGGGAGCAGACTATTGATTGTGTCAGCATCTCTCACACTATGTGTAAAAACTCAGCATGGAACAACAACTCATTCTACAATGAAACACAAGACATGATTGCCCTGTATCGATCTTATTAGCCCAAAAAGCACTACAGTAGTTTCCTCAACTGATTTGACATAGAATTCACCCTAATTGATTTCTAACAATATAAATATATGTTGCTGCCATTTTATTTTATCCTGTTCCAGACACAAACCTCTTTTAACATCTTGAGGTTTGCAACCAAACACCTACATAAAAGGTTAATTGGAAGAAAAGCAAAATGCCTATGCTCTGTTTCAAAACCCAACCTTACTGCAGCTTATAGAGCATGTTTTTTAAATAGCGTATCAGCACTGAAAGACCTTCTGTATGGAGTTACCTTAAACTAGCACATCAAACCTGCCCACAATTTGTTTCTTTGTATTAAACTGAAAGCCTATTTAAAGCTAAGTGTTTAAGCTTTAAAATATGAACTAGTGGATACTTTTTTTTTTTTTTAATTTGATGTGTTGTAATGAATTGTGGCATTAAATTGATGGAAGCAAATGTTGCAGTATAATGGCTACTCGTGTGGCTTGTCATATAAGGCTTATTATCTATTACAGTTACAGATCAAATTCTTTTTTCATCTAAATTGTTTTAAGACCAGCATAGCTCATTAGTTTCTCAGGAGTTATAAGCAATGTCTTTCAGCAAATGCACGTCTTCCTTCTTTGAGTAAGTTCCTAAATCTGATAGTCAAATTCAACCCTAATGTAAACTGAATGTCCTCTAGTTTACACCACAATGAATTCAACAATTTCAGTGTATTTTTGAAGACTGTCCTTGGGAACTCTTTCATAATATACTGGCTATGATAACTACATCTGATGACATTTCTATTAAATCCTACAGGAAAGATATGCCTTGCCCCACTGTGATTCTGGAGCAAATCTATTGAAGTCAATGGAGATACATGAGTTTAAATAGTTGTACAAGGGGAAATGCATCGTGTAAGTTAGAGTAGACAAGGATGAATCCACTGTCCTCATTTAAATTGCAGCTTAAGCCCATGCCATTCCCTGAAGTTTCCAGAGGTGGAAGGATGGTGCACTAACTCACTATTATCCTGTCAAGTACATTTGTGTGGCGTTTATTAGGTCTGCAATTTAGGTTCACTATAAAAAGGGCCTGTATCCTGATTTATCAGTTTTATGAGAGTGGTGTTCTTTCAGTACTGAAGAAAGCGGAAAAATGGTTTCCTGGGAGTCCAACTGCTGAATGAGACAAATATGTATCTATTGGGATTTCAGAGACAATTCTTTTGGGACATTAGACCTTACTACATCCTAAGGAATAAATCAGAAATCTTTGCAAGATTCTTATTTTCAATTTGCACAATGTCATTTAAGTGCAGTTTCAAACTAATGACATGATAGAAGATAAGCATAATATCCCATTCCATAATTGCATTAGGCTTGAAAAAACAGAGAGAAGGGAAGATTTTATCTTATCCCTTTATATTATCCCAAACACATAACAGTATTTGTACATAACCGGGAGGCCAACTCAGTGACTCCATGAGGGCATCCTTCTTTAAGAAGGCCAGTCCTGCTGAGGAGGTTACTAGTGTGTAAATGGGAGCGATGAAGGAAGGCAGGGGACATGTATAACATGCTGGACGGTGGATTATGTGTCTTATTTGCCTTGACAGAAAGTTAGAAAACCATACTGCAGTAACTATCTATTGCTTTGGAAACTCTAACAATGATCAGAGTTTGATTCTCTGTGCCAGGGTGCATAGTAGTGGACTGCTGTGCAAAGACTGGGGACACAGGGCTGTCAGGACAAGTCAGTGCCCTTCTTCCCCAACCATCCCTATCCCACAGCCCCCAGTGAGGTGAGTTGGGCTGGGCCAGGGACGGTGAAGGGTTTGGCCGCAGCCCAGCCATCCCCAGGCACCGCTGCAGGCCCTGAGCCCAACCAGGAAAGCAGTCCCTGGGTTGAGACAGCATCAGGTCAGTAAACAGTCAGATCAGTCCGACACTTGGTTGGCAAGATCACAGTGATAGGGCAGATCCAAGGGCAAGCTCGTCTGTGGGTCAGGAGCAGAGTCTGAATCAATGGGGAGATGGTGGGGCATAGCAAGTCTGCAACACAGATGCAGTGTATCGCAGCTGGAGCCAATCTGGAGATCCTTGACTTAAAAGCATCCCCCAGGGAAGAGGTGTGGGCTTTCTTGAGGTTCAGCAGCTTCCTTTTTTTGGATACAGATGTGCTTTTTCCCAATTACTTCTGAGCCCAGGTAGTCAAAACTTTAGGAAAGGTGACAATGAAGTAAAGGACTTTACACTGTGTATGTAGGTATTATAACTGTGTATGATAAGATGGAAAAGATAATATGCAAATGGCTAGAATGGATTTCCATATTGTTTTGAGTAGCTGCAGCTAGAGTTGTAGTCTCTTGTGGTTAAAGGTTTGCAAGAATAACTTGGACTGCTCCTGGAGATTCTCTTTAGATGAAAACTGCTGTGGACTCTTCATCTGGGAGTAAGACAAATCTGTGATAAGAGAATTGAAAACTCTTGTAAAGCACATGTTCCTATTTACAGAAACATTTTTAAATGCTTGCTTGTAGATTTTTGTGTTTGTGGGTTTTTTTGACTCTTAAAGTCTTTGAATTCTGAGGAGTGTAGGCTTAGGATTGTTGTTTTAATATTTTCTCCCTGTTAGAAGTAATGTATTTGTTTAGAAGAAGTCAACTTCTATCTTTTACTCACTATAGTTTTCAAGGTGTGATGATGTATTGTTTCTCCTTTTTTCTTCCTACTTATCCATGTACTGTGTGATACTTGAAATGAGGTTTGTGTTTCTACTGGCAGTTCCTTCAGTGAGTTTCAAGTCTGAGCTTTTCAAAATGACCATAGTAGCTCTAACAATGGATTTCTTCCTTGCAAATGAGACTGATTTCACAGCATTAATCTAGGAATATCTATCTGGGGAGACCTTACTTTAGTACTAGCTGAGGGGTACAGAATACTCTTCCTCCTGTAGCATTTCAGAGCATTTGATGAACTATAACACCTTAGAATCTGAATTTCATCCAAATGTGAAATTGCAGATATAGGTTGTTAAGTTACAGTTCTTCAGCTGCACCTAGTGATGGTGACTTTTGCCTAAATTGCTCTCCCGTACTAGTTTAACATTATTCTATGAAAACCAGCCAGAGTTTTATGCCATATTCTGATGACCTTACTTGAGTTGTTTGGTAAATATTTACCAAGCAAGTACCTTTAATTAAATGTAAAAGGGAAAAATAACATTTAAAAAACAAATGCACTTCAATTGTTGACTTGATACTGCAGAAATGTTTTAGGCTTGGATCCCAGTGGAGCCTTTAGGATATGTATTATGAAATCTAACATTGTATTTTATCTCAATTGTTCTCTGTGTATTTTTTCTTGTCTTCTTGTTACCATGTTCAGTTTCTTCTGTCCCAATGCATCTACCACCCTACATGGTAAAAAAGCTCAGCTTGTTAATGAAAGCCTCCTATTAAATGCTGAGTACACAGACTTTAGCATAACATGACAGTAATCATTTGAATATGAAGATTATACTGGTAGAAGTGGAGCTGTGTTGTCCTTGTTTGCTAAAAGCACTAACAAAGTAGGTTCTGGGAACCCATACTAAATCCAAGTGCTGTTCTTTGTAAAGCACCTGTTTTGCATATCAGCATCTTCTCTTACTTTTAACAGACTCGGAAAGCGTTTGTGCTCCACAGCTCATCTATTCCTTATCCTGTGAAAGAGCATGATAGGTGTGTAAAGTCTGTCTATTTAGTTGCACAATTATTCATAACACAGAACATTCTTATTTGTAAATGCAGTTTACTGGTTTTTGCTGCTGAATGAAGACTTCAGATTATCTTAAAAAAAAAAAAAAATGAAGGGGAATAGTCAAGTATCTGGGACTGTTACTGTTTGACAAATGACACAGACAGCCAGGTAATGTATTAAGACTTCTTTATGAGTTATCAAATGCTAAAACCCAGATTTTAATCTGTGGTGAAGCACAAGGATGGTAGGTGCTTAAAGACCCTGCCTGTACATTGATATCAAGGTAAAATAAAGACTAACAGGTGAGCATGTCTCCCTGTTCTACAGTGCAAGAACTCCTTCCCTTTGTCACATGGGCCAAAACCCACAAAATAGCCAAAAAAAATATGTCAAGAAAAAAATCCATTGGTGTAGTGCCTGTGGTATTTCTAGTTTTGTGTGAAGCAAGTTTGAGTGAAACCATGTATAGTAAAAGAAATGTCATTGGTTAATAATGTCTGTGTTCTGTTCGCTACTGTTGAAGATTTGTGCTTTAATCCAACAGCAAAGCTCACAGTTTATATTCTGCTTGATCCCATGGTTAAGTTGTAATCTTATGTGTGGCACTGCAGTCACAAAAACTTATGCCAGAAATACAACATAATGTTTTTGCTCTAGGAAGAAGCAGTAAAAGGAAAGGAGCTGAGAGGGCCAAACAGAGCTGATTATAGAAAAAACTGATAAATAGGAAGATATTTCATCATTTAGTTGAATTTGAAATCTTTGGTATGCAGCGTACAGACCCTAGGACTGCTACAGCAGAAAAGGCTTTAGTCTGCTATGGTCAATTATTTTTCTTTCCCACTTTTTTCTCAGCATCAATCATGTTTCGTTTTGTTTGGGAAGAGAACATATTTGAGAGTAACAACTTCATAATTACAATAGTCAAGTCTGGAAAAAATATAAGTATTTTGGTATTAGTAATAATATATAATAATAAAATATTAGGTGTTTTGGCTGGAGAACTGAATTGGGACTTGGGAACTCTGGATCAGGTGATAACTTTTCAATCTTGTCTACTAATATATGAGGTTATTTTGGAGTGGGTGCTGTCTCTCCATATGTGTGTTTACAGTGCATATTACGATGGGCTTCCTATGTCAGAAATTGTCAATAAGTGCTACTGTAATGTAATACTAGTCTGTAGTGACTATGACAGTGCTAATAAGAAGCAGGGCTGAGCACTTCTGTGTGCTCAGATCTGCATAGTTCATGAGAATAGAAGTACTGTTTCATGTTTAAATGTTCCTTTGGTTTGTGCTTTCTTTATAGGCACTTGTAAAATGCTTATCAGGTGTTCTTTTTAGTATTTAAATACTGCATACTTCATAGATGTCAACACAACCTCACAGAAGGACAACAATTAATTTAAAAGGCCCAGTTCTGTGATATTTTTTTTTTTTAGCACAAAGATTGTACATGTTTAATTACATGGAAGTATTTTAAAATTGCATTCACTTTAAATCAAAGCAAAGTCTCACACTGGTTCTGCACTGAGTTGCCCATTAACAATACAACAAATTGTGTCAGCTGACAGCCATAGAATGACCATAGAATGGCAGGTCTTGCAAGTATTCAGCTTTCAATTAAAAAAAAAAAAAAAGCAACCTGCAACCCAACTTTAATTTATAGTTTAAACTTCCCATGAATGGTTCTTATTATCTGATGATTTAGATGCAGTATGGAACAGAGAGGATTACATTTTTCCGTAAAGAATGTCCTCTCTTCTACTTTGGCAATTTGGATTATCACTAGCTGTAATAAATAAAGTGATTTCCAAATGGAGTGTGTCTATGTACTGTGTTTTGACGTAGTGTAGGCATTATCTTTTATGATATTCAGTTTTGACTTCAACTGCATATTATCATAATTTGAGACAGGCACATGTAACTCTGTTGTAACTAAATGAAAATCTGAAGTCTCCTACTAAGCAAATTTTGCTTCTAACATTTAAATATTTCTCCTTCAAAATGCTGCCCTCAAGACCTTGTATATTTAGGGATTTATACAGTGGCAGAAGCAATTTATTTTTTATTTTTAATAAATGGCCCTTAAGGCACTTTGGACAGTTATAGTAGAATTAGCAGTTTGGTCACATTTGAAGTGTTCCCTTTGAGCAGCAATAACACAACCTTGTTATTTCATTATGAAATAGTATCTAAGCTTCATGTATATCTTGTTAGGCTGCAGTGCAAAAAACATAATAATCTCATGGGGCTGATCTTTGTTAATGTACTGTGACCCCTGCTATTTTCAAATTGGCTCTGAAGTACTCCCTTAATGCAGACATAGTAAAATAGTCCAAAGAACTTCCTTTTATAATGAAAACAAAATTCTGTGATACAGATATTTTTTGTGTGGAAAAAATTCTACAGTGTACGTGTGTATGTACTTTGGTATATATGTTTTGTTGGATGATCTCAGAGTTCCATCAGGCTTTATTATATGTGTGAAAGTGTGGTCATTCTTGTCAAGGTCTAATTACAAAGTGGCTTACATTGTTCTTCACAAACTAACAACAAATCTCACTTGACCATATTATGTAATTGGTCAAAATAGTAAATTTTCCCTCTTTCTGGTCTGAAGGTGATTATAAAGGTAGGCTTCCATCACTTTAGCCAATGCACAAGGGGTGTAAACAAAACTAGGTGCTTCAAGTTTTTATTTTTCCACTGTAATCTGAAACATGGATTATTTAAACTCTTGGTCTAGGGCAGTGTGTGTCAAATTTTCTCTCAAATAGTTCCCTTGTGTACTGTGTATCATGTAGTTTTCAGTGTTTTCAAAGCATTCAGAGCACAGAGGATCCTGTCTGGGTGTCTGTTTGCGGCATATTGCTTGCACTGAATGCTGAATTTTGTTTTAGGACATCTGGGGAGGAAGCTAACCAAAACAATTTTCCTCTTCATGTAGAGCATGAGAACGGTTTGCCTCCTAGACTAATCTTATCTGTCTTTTTCCAGAGACTCAGACAATGTAGGATTTTGCTTTCTTGATCATAGAAAGGTTTGGGTTGGAAGGGACCTTTGAAGATCATCTAGTCCAACCTCCCTGCTATGGGCAGGGACATCTAGATCAGGTTTATCAAAGCTCTATCCAACCTGATTTTGAACACATCCAATGATGGGGCATCCATGGCTTCTCTGGGTAACCTGTTCAGTGCCTTACCACCCTCATAGTTAAAAATTTCTTCCACACATTCAATCTAAATCTACCTCCTTCAGTTTAAAACTGTTGCCCCTTGATCCCATGGCACCATTTAGAGTGTAAAAAGTAAGAGGAGGAGCAGGATAATAAACTTTAAACCTGTATAGAAGTACTATACTAGAGATAATATGAAGTAGTGGATTTGCAGGCTGATATGGAAAGGGAAATTGTAAAAGCGTTGAAAACAACTTCTAATATCACTTCATTATTGTTCATAGGAAACTCAGATTAAAGGAAAATTGTCCGCTGTTTTCTTATCAAGTTATGTAGGAAGAAAGCAACCACCTAAGTTATACAACATTGTGAAGAAATACTCATGAAAGTTCTGACACCACCAGCCTGTAGCAGCTGAGGCTGCCACAATATAATTAAGTTTAGCATCCTGGGGGATAAACTGTGTGTGTATAAAAACAACCTACCAATATGACACCGGATGCTTAAGAAGAAAAGGGAATAAATATATCTAACCTTAACAGGATATATTTAACCTAATATATCTAACCTCCAGCAGACCCTTAATAAATAGGCTTCAAAATGACAAGTGTAAAACTAGAAATCCTTAAATTTGGGAAGGTTAAGCTTATTGTATCTGTCAGAGAAGGTATACAGATTTGATCAAAACTGGAGAAAGAATATATATATATATATAAAATTTGGTTAAATGGCAAATTTCAAAAGATAATTTCCTTCAGTAATATTGTAGAAATATCTAGCAAAGCGTTGGTCAAAAACTTGAAACTTCCTTGAGTAGGAAATACTGAGACACATAAAAGAAACTTTGGCATGATATGGCACACTGGATGAAGAAAAACTCAAGAAAATTGAGACTGAGTAGAAGGAAGTAAATGAAACTGTTAAGGGTGAAATTGTTACAGAAGGCTTAGCTGATGTGTTGAAATTGGTGTACTCAACTGAATAAGATAAGGAAGAGATGCTTTTTAGGTGGCAAGATGAGATAGCAGCATGAGAAATGGGAAATTGCATATATAACAAAAGGGGACAATAGCTTGAAAGAATTGTTAACTAAGATATATGTTAATGATGCAACAGTCTTGCAAATACCAAATAAGTGAGTAAAATCAGCCAAAGGAAAAAGAATGGTGGGGGTGGGTTGAATGTGGTACACCAGAAGGACTTGGAAGGTGAAAAAAGGAATATAAGGGTAGCAAATCTTGTAATAAAGAGTCAGTTGAGGGGTGCCTGCCAAGCAACCCTCTCACTATAGTGCAATAGGACAGGGATCCTGCTGTCTTGACCATGCACATGTCTGTCTGACTCCTGCATCTAGGAGGGCTTGGGGTGTTTTTTCACTATTGACCATGGAATGCCTGGAGGAAATGGACTGAACACCCTGCTCCAATGTGGGGTCCCTCTCACAGGAGACAGTCCTCCATGAACTTCTCTGACATGAGTCCTTCCCAGGGGCTGCAGCTCTTCATGGACTGCTCCAGTGTGGGTCACTGTTACAGGCTGCAGTCTTCCCAGCAACAGACTGTTCCAGCTCAGGCTTCCCTCAGAGTCCCGGCCTTCTTTGGGCGCAGCCACCTGCTCTGGTGTGGGGTCCTCCACAGGCTGGAGGTGGGCATCTGCTTCACTGGTGACCTCCATGGGCACAACCTGCCCTCTCACCACGGGCTGCAGGGGAATCTCAGTTCTGGTGCACCTCCTCCACTCCTCCTCTTTCCACTGACCTCAGTGTTTGCAGAGGTATTTCCCTCACAACTGCCCCTCCTCTTCCCAGGTTCCCCTTCTTAAATATGTTATCACAGAGGTGCAGTCCCTGTTGCTAATTAGCTCAGCCTTGGTCAGAGGCGGGTCCAACTTGGAGCCAGGGGAGCTTCAAGAAGCTTCTCCCAGGAACCACCTTTGTAGTCCTTCCCTCACTACCAAAACCCTGCCACACACAAACCCAACACAATATGGCTTTTACTGTCAGTAGTACCAGGTTTTAGGCTTTGTACTGACCTAACAGTGCAGGATCTCAGACTTGCTATGGCCTCCACTGGTTTTATAATGGTTTAACAACTGTTAGGAGGCTGAGTGATTGTTGCTCAGTCTGTGTGAGTCTAGGTGTGTGAGTGCCACTGTAGGGAAGGGCCTGACAACCCCAGGTAGATCCTGCATGGCAAGCAACTGCCTGTGAACACAGGAAGGGTACAGGACAGCTTTCAGCTGTGACTAGGACCAGTGAGGGAGGTCCCTGGTGTGACAAAACAGAGAAACAGACTTGAACATTTCAAAGGCTGACAAGGAAGAATCAGCCACTGTTCACACCTTCTTCCTCCTGGCAAAGTGCTTTGGTAGCTGCTGCCTTGCCCTAACAACCCCCAGTCGTCTTGAGAGAGAAGGAAGCTATCAAAGCTGTTGACCTTAGGAGCACATGAGAAGGGCAAGCCAAACACCAGAGAAATGGAGTGGATACTAAGAAGTTTTTATACAGCAGTTTTGCCTGTCATATCAATGAGACTCTTCTGTATTAATTAGACTTTTAAGGCTAGTAAACTGTTGAAGCATTAACTGGACTACCAGTAAATTCATAACTCAATGCATACATTGTGTTGCCTTTTGCCCAGAAGCCAATTTTGAGAGAACTGGGAGGGGCTTCTTATTCTTTCCTGGTCAATGTATTTCTGAGCTCTTGATGAAGATACAGACATTATCATCCAAACTTTGTGTCTCTTTAAATTTTAACTCTACTGTATGGATATAATAGTTAAAGCTATCTTATTTATTGCTGGTCAGGCATATTTTAATCCATATCAATATGGATAAGTAACATATGACTTTAGTTTTGGGATTGTCAAGGGTTCCCATTGAAGAGTGTATATGATTTTGGTTCAACTTAAAAAAAAAAAAAAAAGAAAAGAAAATGTTGGGGGGAGGGTGGGACTTGCATGCTTCATCTCACAAGCACAAAAATAATATGTGATTGTGAGATCTGAAGTATATAAAGCTGGATTTTTGTGTGTATGTATACACATGTACTTGCACACATCCATGAATGAATAGGCAGCAGCTTCTGGAGAAGGAAGTCATAAAGGTACCTGTTTTCAAAGCATAACAAATGTGACTTGTATTTGTGCTTTAGATATAGATATAATCTTTAAAAATCTATTGGTATTATCATGTGTTTGTCTTAAAAAAATAATTTATTTGATTTTTTTGAACCGTTTCAGTTAATTCTTTACATGAGACTATTCAAGGAAGATTGTCAAAGAGTGAGAAGTAAATTAATGGTAATGATTAAAAAGTAGGAATGAAAAGCAGAAACCAGGCAACGTGAGTGTAAGTCAAGTCTTTCATTTGTCCAAAAGCTAACAGTTGTTATGATATTTTCTACATCAATTTTCCACAGATAATTATATAGCATGTAAAAAGGGAAGAAAGGACTTCAAAGAAGAAAAATTTATAGCTGACACTAAATTATTGAGGCTAGTCAAGTATAATGAAACCTGAAAACGTTCTGAAGTAAATAATAAGGTTAGATGAATAGGCAGTAGGACGGGTAATGTGATTCGTTCCTAACAGATGTAAGGAAATGCTAACTGGAAGGATGTACTGGAGTTGTTCATACCTGTGGCGTTAAAAAGTAATTGTAACCACTGAAGAAATAAATCCTACTGGCATTTAAGTTTAAACAACTGAATGAAAACAAAAACACACAAACAAATTCTTTTCTTATCAAGTATCTGTATTCTGAAACATGTGGTATCAGCCACAGTGAGAGATATGGCAGTAAACAGAAGGATGTGTCAGGGCGCAGCAGTTCGCAGGGCAGTAGGATGAGTCCCAGCTTCCCATGGCCCTTTCCCCAAGACTCTCCCCTCACTCCTCAACGTGTGGTTTCCTGGCTCTGCTTGCTGGATGCTGGCTCAGGGTTGAGAAACTGACAAACCCTGGCTGGGGAGAGCAGGGAGGACCTGGCCTGATACAGGGGTTTCCAGGTGCCTTTACAGGCAATGGGGAGTTTGATTAACAGAGGGAAAATCCTTCTCGTGGGTTTTTATTAGTCACCTTGATTAAGGTACTTCTCTCTGCTCTAGAAACTCTGTCTTTCATCCTACGCTTATTTATAAGCAACTTTGGAGCTACTCAAATTGCTTCACTTTAGGACTCCTATATTTTCAAATGCTGTGTAGACACTCTTCTGAAATGTCAAGAGGAGTTTCTGTCCAGAGAAGCTCAGAAGCATGTATCACCTTCACACTCAAATCTCAATTCCTCAATTGTCTAATTTAAATAAAACTTTTTAAGGACCAAAAATTCATTTTTAACAGGAGATGAAAAGTTGACAGTCTCTGCTTTAAATGAGAGGGACTTTTCTGCAACCCAATTATGTAAATCTCCAGTATGTTCCTATTGCAGTGATAACTTCCATTAACTTACAAAATCTTGGGACAGAGCTTCAACTATTTTGAATTAGCATATAGAAATTGAAACCATTGCATCAGTGCTGATTTACTGGCAATCTAGATAGAATTTGGCTCCTTAATCATTGAATTCATAGCTGTTTTTCAAGCTAAATTAACTTAGTTAAACTTCACAGTTTCAGTTTTTAAGAGTTCGTGAAATTGTCCTGCAATGGATTTACTTATAGCTTTGACAGAAAACATTCATTCAAACATTCATTCTTATATCTTTGCATGGGAAACATGTAGATTCACGCCATCAAAATGATAAGGGAATTCAATAAGAAAATAAAACTTTGAGTGCTTCACTTCAGGTTGAAATTTGTAGTCCAAAATAGACAAAGATGATAGAAGATAGGATAACTAACAGTCTAATGGTGACATGCATTTATTTGGGATGCATCAAACAGATTTAAATTTCTGGACAGATGATTTATGCCAGTGACTTGAAACCATGTCCTCTGTTCTCATGGATATGTGCAGGTTGATCTCTTCCTGAGTCCTTGCTGCTAGAGTTAATTTACTTTCATATAAATACAGCCATATTGATTTGCTCATGGATTAGAATATTTTTAAATGACCATGGTTTCAACTGTGTTGCTGCATGTTCAGTATTCAACCTGGAAACATGGAAAACTGTGAAAACCATTTTGCATGTTTTAAAGATGGAAAAAAAAGTTATGTCAAATAGCATTGGATAATAACAGTTTATTATCTTGGGGCAGACAACTAATTCCGTATTCAACAGAGTTAATATTTATCTGAACAGTATTTTGCTAATAAGACTAAGATTTGGACAAGTTAATCTTTTAGGGGAAAGCTCTGTAGCTTCAAAAATATTCTCTATGGAAGAATGACAGACTGTTTATAGAGTCATTTTTAGCTCTTCAAACTCATGCTAACAAATAGTTTAAATCAGTGGGATTTTTTTTTTTTTTAAGAACTATTAATCTCCCAAACAATGCTTTAAAATTCGAGGGAGTAGATGTTTATTTTGTTGACTTCAACTTTCTGTTACAAGTATTTTGAGTATAAATTTTTGATCAATCCAAGGTACAAATTGTACAAATACAAAAGTGACCAAGAACTTAAAAATTCAAAATTGTGGGTTAGTTTGGGTTTTTTCTTGCTCTACTCTATTTCTACAGGTATTTCATAGCATTCATATGAACAGAGCAGAGTGACTGATTTCCCAAGATGGATGTCTTTTTCCAGATAGATTTGAGTAGTTCATCTTACATCTAGTGACAGAAATAAAATTACTATAGCTGCATTACAGATGTTAGTATTTTTCAAAGTACTATGTAATTTCAGAATATAATTTAAAAAATACATAAGGTAATGTTATGAAACAAAAAGCTTTTAAGTGTAAAACTTGTAAAAATTTTGATAGTCTGGAAGTAATTTTCTATAACATGCAACAAGTTTTGTCTTATTAAAATGAGTATGTCAGGATATATATTTACATATTCACATAATATACATACAATTGTATTACATAGTAGAATTATACATATTTTTACTCTAGACATTACACATGCCACCCTTCACCTGGAAACCTGCAGTATCATTGGATTTTATTGGTCCAGTTGTATTTTAGACCTTGATAAATTGGAAAATAGGAGTAGTCCAGTGGTTACTTCTATTATTTCCAAACTCTTTCACCAATGTATATATTCTTCATTTTGTCAGATCCAGATAGAAATGTTAAATCAAGAAATTAAGCTTTTCTCCAACGGTTTGTGAAATTTTCCAGGAATTTAGAACAGATATGAAATCTTCATTCTATACCGCTCAATGAATTTCAGACATTTAGTGGCAATACATTTGTCTTTACAGATCTAATCACCTTACATTGCTTTTATAGTTGATGGAATATGTACTTTTAGTGTCTGATCTGTCTTTAACATCTAATTTTAGATGTCATGAGCTGCACCGTAGACACCAGTGGCTAAAGTGATCAGATTCCAATGACTATAAAGGAAACCTAGGAAGTCTATCTCAAATTCAGATGCCCATGATTCAAATGATTCCACCTTTAGTGACAAAGTTAGTATCTCACTTGGCTGCCTCACTTGGCAGAAACATATGTTCCATGTTGGATGCGTTTTCTATTGATAGTAATAGAAATACAGTAAAGTAAATGGGGACCAAAATGGCTTTTATGATTTATATTGCAGAAGAATACCCTGAAATAACAGGTTAATGCAAACTCCTTCTGTCTCAGGTGAGTTGTCAGCTATTTTCTAATCTCGGTTTTGTGAAGATTACCCTATAAATTATGAAAAATAGGAAAATTACAACTTTTAATAACAATCTATAGTAAATTTCCTAAAAATATGGCCAAACTACTGAAGGTGAAGATCATCTATTCTAAATCCTAAATCTACAGAAGTTGCAACTCTAAATGGTATATGTGTTTTTAATCTGACTCGCTAAAGCAATGAATTGTATATGAGCTGGTTACATCATAAATGTGATGCTAGTGTGAACCTCTGAGATGAGGATGTCCGTGTCATAAATGCATACATTTAGATGTAATCTACACCGGGTTTCTATTAGTTCTGTTAACTGTGAAACAATTTATTGTGTTCGAAGCTACTTACTTATTGTAATCAAACTACAAGTTTGATTTATTGTACTTTCTTGCAGTAAAACTTGAGACATCAGAATTCATTGCATAATAGAGTGAAAAAGGCAACAGGAGGAGTGGAAAACAATAATCTAACTCTTGCAACTCATCCTGCACCAAATCTGGAGATAACTGGATGTTAATTTACATTTTTCCTTACCTGGTAGCCCATTGCATTGGACGAACTGTCTGCTTAGTCACAAAGGATTTAATAAAACATTTAAGCTGAAATCTGCTGATATTCATTTGGTTCCAATGAGATTAATGGTGTGCTTAAAATTAAGTGCTTAGGTAAGGTACAGCTATTAAAGTTGTATCACTCAGCAAAGAGCAGTACAACCAAAAAGAAATATTCATGCACATGCAGGAAAAATAAAAAACCAACCCAAAGCAGTATAGTTTGTGCACTGTGTACAGAAAGTAAAGAATGAATATATATCTATTTGTTCTTTGGCTTGAGATACCAAACTTTGCTCAGTGTTTCCTCAAGCTTTGATAGATCAAAATTTACATTCAGATACTGTGTGGATAGTCATCTCAATGTATGCTCTCTAGTCAAGCATATGGAACAAATGTCAAGGTCAACCTTTGTTAAGACCAGACTCTGAACCTCCTCTTGTTCATACCACTGAACAGATATTGGCAGAAGTCGTGGAAGTTCTTCCCTTGATTCTGTTGGCACCATTTGTATGTTTTCCACTAGCATCCAAGAGTTTGTAGTTTGGACTTAGGTGTTGACTAATACATCTGTCCATGTAAAATAACTTGGTATATGCCCCATCTATCTTCATTTGGTTTTGATATAATTTATCAATTTTTCATTAATAGGAATTTTTCCCCTAATAGTTTCTTCTTGCCCACAGAAAATGTTCAAAAGTGAGTGTAAATGCAGGTTAAATATAAGTAAGTGTTTCTATTTCTCTTGTGTTTTTTTTGTAATCAAGTAAATACAATTAGCTTGGCCCACTTGCCATTTTAACAGTTTGTCATCCAGTCTGAAGATAACAATTAAGCCAAAGATAAACATTTAAAGTTGTTTTCTTTATGCTAAATTTTGCTTGCTGTATTTCTAGATGACAACTGAAGCCTGGTAAATGAGAGTAAATGCAATCCTAATGACTTTGAGAAATTTGTAATGATTAATTTATTCAGTTTTGTTGTCAAAGTTTTCCAGTCACAAGTGAGAATATATTTTAAGTAGGGTTAAAATGTGTTGCTATAATAGTGTTATAGTGGCTGAGGAAAGCAATTTGTGAAGAACAATAAATGCCAAAGATAGAAATTAAGTGCTCTGGCTACCAACAAAACAAAACACTAACCTAGCAAAGAATTCATTTAGCACCATTCCAGATGGCTAGAATTTTCTACAAGAGCACATCTTTTGCAATCAGTATTGGAAACATATGTATTTTTTCTCTAATAAAGTTATGTCTCAGACTATTCCTATACAATTTTAAGATCTAAACCTTGATCCTACATACTTCTAGCAACAAAAATAGCATTTCTTCTTGTATGTAGCTAGGCAGAAATCAAAATGTGATATAAAAGGAGTTGTAGTATATCATGATTTATCACCAAATTGATAATGAATTATTGAATGGAACTTCATTCTCTAGTGTTTTGTGCGATCATTCTGGAAAGTGGCTAACTTGTTAATATGCTAATTTTCTAATTTTCTATCTTTGTATTGGATACTCCGCATGAAAGTGAAACCCAAATTTTTGTACAATAGGGATTCTGTTTCAATGCTTCTAAAATAAAATGAAAAAGTTATTGAAGCAATCACAGCATTTTTATGAAACACGATGTAAATCAGTTATGGTTTGAAGTGAATTTGAACATCTTTTTATGTGGGAAAGCAAGGGTATATTAAACTTTTTAGGTACCGGATTTCAGAGATATTTAAGGGTGATTTTAATTATTATTTCAATTTATATATTAAAAAAAATTCTAAAAGAGAAATCCATCTAAGCAATATCATTATTCAGTGAAAACTGTATACTTTCTCTTTATGTCTAATGAATGCTTTCCATTTTAATGTAACTTTTTAATAATTAAATTGTATGAAGTTTTAAGTTTAAACTGTATTGAAATGTTCATGAAACTCTTTGTTTTGACAGTTTCCCCTCAGCAGTTGTAATCATTATTCCATGTTGTGTGACACTGTCTTGTATGTTGTCTGTAATTTAATCATTTGCATTTTTTTGTCCTTGTAGCAATAACCTTTTCAGCATTCAGTGGCAAAAATAGCCCCTGGGAACTTTCTGATTAACATGCAAGAACAAAGTGTCAAGGAAAGCATGTGCTAAGAGCATTGCATTCTGTGATTTGCAGTTTAAAAATGTGTACCAACTTGAACGTATCTGTGCATCACATAGGAAACTGCCATAACTCTGTAGGGAAGAAATAGAAGTTTGATGTCAAATGAAAAAGTACATTAAGGGTTTCAATAGGAAAATTTTAAAAAAGATGAAAGAAGGAATATGTTAAAATAAATTAGTCAAAATAAATTAATTTTTAATAGTACTGCTTGCTTTATATCAACTGGGCATATAAGGTGGACCAGAGTGGCAGAAAGAAAGAGTGTCTTTATACACTTGGATGAATTTAATGGAAATAATTTTGGCTTTACATTTGTTCTACTTTAAGACATTTTGCTCTTTGTGCTAGTTTCCTTTGTTCTGATCAGCCAAATTCAGACATCTGTTCCTCAACACCTCTAGCCAAGGAATTGCTCTCAACTGCATTGTCTTTTTATATTGAGCTCAGCCACGTTTTGATTTTTGTCCTCTGTTTTCATAGTATCATTCTCCCTACTTCTTTCCCTTTTGATACCAAAGCCAGTTTAGGGCAACCTCTGTCAGTGAGATCCAATTACACAAAAGCAGAAAAATTCAGTTATTTTCTAGTCTAGACAATGAAGCTTGAGTTCTTCTGTCTTTGTATCCTTATGACATTACCCTTTGCCATGGGGATTCTTACTAATATATAACAGTGAAATTACAGACAGTGCAAGGGAGTTCGAAAACTATATTTTTCCTGAGTTTTGATGATAGATAGGAGGGAAATTTTATTCCCCTAATGTAATTTGGCCATCCAAAATTCACCAGATTTTAGGATAGAAGAAATGTTTTTAATAATTGTTTGTGTGAATGGGATAATGAAGGGACAGACATTGAAAATATTATGGAAAAAAGAAGCCTTGGATATCATGAGGAGAAGAAAAATAGTTGAGAGTTTTTAGCCCCCTCCAAACTAGGAATATGTTGCAGTCACTCTAGTCTTGAAAATGTTTCCAGTAGTGGAGAAGTTAGAGCATTTAAAAAATTTTTTAGAATACTTTTTTTTCCTCCCCTAGGGAAAATAAGTACTTTTATGATACAGCATTCTTCCCCTTGAGCTGACACCAAACACCTGTGTATATTAACAAACAGCTTTGGCAACACTTTTGATAGAAGTGAGCCAGTTGTGAATGCCGAATCAAAGTAGCCAACAGAGACTACAACTTGTTAAAGAGATTTCAAAAGGCACTAAAGAGGGATTATGGATTGTTTCTGATATCACTTTGATTTAATCATCTTGAGGTCTGATTTTCATTATGGAAAGCTGTCAAGTGCCATTGGATTTTAGTGCTCAGACCATCCTGGCCTCCAAAACCAAAAACTTGGTCTTGATATATCATTTCTTTGATTCAGATATCCTTAAAGAAAAGGAAAATACTGGTTTATTGTTAGTATTTAATTCTTTTCAGCAAATGTTTTCTGTGTAAACGTGTGCATTTACTCTCAGAATACATGTTAATGCAATTTATTATTTATATATGAACTTGCAAATCAGTGATATATAAAAGTCATGGTAGATCTGTATCAAGATATTAGCAGAGGTGAGTTACTTACCAACTGAATGTTCTAGATGACACACTCACACCTTTCAATGAAGTAGAAACCGAAGGTTGATTTTTATTCCTCTGTCCGCTATTTCCTGCTTCCAGTTCTAACTTGTATGAGAGGGGCCTGCAGTCCAGCAGCTGCCTGCCATGATTCTGCACTGATTGCGTTCTGTTGAGAATGAAAATGTTCTAGGAACCTCTCATTTTGTACCTTTGTACTGTGAATTGGTGGGACAGGTAAGTTCAGCTTTCTAGTCTGTACTTTCCTATTTTATTATAAAAAATGGAAAGGTAAATGAAATTTCTGAAATAACGTGTTTATGGAAATGACAGTAGAGGTCCATGGTAATGTGTAATATTCTATTTTTGGTATCTTGCTCCTCTTTTGTTTCTAACAATCAGGACAGAGAGGTTCTGGAACAAACTTCTAATGGAAAGTTGGGGGGGCGACAAACCTAATTATTTTGAATATGAAAATTTGTATGTGAATTACATGATGGTGAACATGAACTGAGAGGCCTTATAGTTTGGGAGTAATAAAGCAAATTATTCTGCATAAGAAAATAAATTCATGAAAGGAAAGCCTGTTTTATGGAATTTATACATGTCCACCTATCATTTTCATATATGTGTATATAAGGATGGGATATTCTATTTATTCAATCAATAATACAATCTAGAAATACGTTCACTGCATCAAGTCTCTAAGGCACAACATTCTTATAGAATCATGCATCTTTGTCCAACTATGTTTTTCTCCGGATTTTAACGTTTACTACTTTCTTCCATTTTTGAAAATGTCTGGTGAATATCTGCCAAATGCCAAATCATTAAACTAAAGTTTATTGACATAAGCCTTTGCGAAAAAAGAATTGGTCTCCCTCCAACCCAGGAAGAAACTGTGTTGTGTACTAAATGTTGTACCTGTGTTCTAAAATTTGACTTCTAAATACATTTTGAATTCAAAAGAAGCATTTAATAAGAAGGTGTAAATAGTATGTCTGCAAGCAGGATTTTTTCAGTGCAGGTAAAAATAAGAATATGTTGCTGTTTTGTAATCCGTGGACTATGGAGTAGTATGATAACTGTTACATGTTATTTTGTTTAAAATATTTTAGTATACTCTACATGGAAAATTACTTTGGGATGAAATACATGATTTTAAAAGACAAGTTAAGCATACAATAGTATTTCTGACCTTTTTTTAGGCAGTTCATCAGAAGAACCTTTCATCTGGGTGTATATGTTAGTGAAAACATATTTCAATATGATTTAAGTTTTTGGAAAACTCTCCTAATGCCGGTTGTGATTCTGGTTGAATGGTGCAGCTTAACATCATTGAGGCATTTCAGTTTCCCCCTTTCTTTTGATTCCCCAAAATGGGAAGATCTACAGTGAAGGTCTTGGCTAGATGGATTGACACCAGAAATACTGAGCTTTAGTTAGTGACGAAACTGTTGTGTCATGATTCAAATTCATACCTTCATTGAACAGAAATATCGATATATTTCCTTCCTTTTTGAATAGTATTGTCATTCCAAAATCAAATTACTGTGCATTTAGTGTATCTGCCTTAGAATGTCATTCCTGTAAATGAGTCTCTGATGTCAGTGTCCTTGCATGGGAGGATTATTTTAGAAAAAGTATTTAAGATGAGTACATTAGTTGTCATATGATATTTCCTGTTTTCCTGGAGCTATTTAGAATGTTATCTCCTTTTCTTGTCTGTAATCTGCAAGTAAGAAGATATCTAAGGCTTTTCAAGTTTTAGTCAAAAAAATCTCTGTGTTAGTGTTTTGTGTGGAATTCTGCATTGCTGTAAGCTATATGTATTTTTTTCACAACAGAAATCAGAGAGAAATAAAAGCTCTTAAAAACAGTCTTCATACTCTAGTTTACATGGAATAGCTTCCTACTTCAAGTAGGGATTGCTGACAAAGTGCTAAGTAACATTAGAAAAGGTAGCTGAATGCAGTCTCTTTTAATTAGCATTACTTGTCAAAGACTTTCTTTAGGAGTGGAAATTGTTTGAAATGAGCAGTTTTAACTTAATTTTTGAGACAGTTAAGTGGAATTTGTTAGTGAGATATTACAATGAGAAACAGGAAAGGCTTTAGTACTTTTTAAGTGATAGAAGTTGAGGATCTCAATATGTCCTTCTAGAGCATTTTGAACCTTTTTGTCATACTTTATGATGTGCCTCTGAGAAGGGCATATAATTTAAGAATCAGGGAGTGCTTTCATTAAGAACTTCATGAAATCATATCTTTGCTTCGAACTGGAATCTGTTGTTGATCTGGATTTGTATGCACTTGAGTTTCATTGGACTTGGAGTCCTCTAAGGAGAGAATCTCAATAGGTTAATGAATTTAACGAAGATTTTGGGTCAGAATCCGTGTCAGCTTTGCACATCTTCATCACAGTGTAAAAACCACAGATATCCTACACAAAATTCTCTTGCAATTTAAGAAGATATATCACTCCCATTCCTTCAGACAGACTGAGAGATACTAAGGTGAGGAAGAAAGAGAGAAGGCAGAGAAAACCATTGCTATTTCTACCTATTGACTGGCCAGCAGTGCTATTTTATTCTAAGCAGGTTAATGTGCCAGCTGTATTAGTATATATTAAGCGTATATTAAATCACTACACTTTGCTAAGGAAAAACATCTCACCATACTCCTGGGACAGCAGTGTAGCTTTACAGTCACTCAAACTGGATTGAATGTTTGGCAGAATTAAATTTTGTGTAACTTTGTAGATTATCACAAGGTATTCAAAACCATCTAGACATGTCTAGAAGCCAGTAGATAGGAATAAACTCTTACAAATGTTGGTTGAACTGAATTTAAAAATCATAGGCCCTCTTTGTCATATTTTCCCCCCTTCCAAGACATTTTTTTTCCTTAACACATTCTTAACTTTCCCTGATTCCCTGCAGTCACTTCTGCAATAACTGACCCCTCTTTGGATGAGTAGATTGATAGAAATGATCTGTTTTATGAGCTTGAAAATATATGGGTAAAATCAGAATATTTCAGAAGCCATGGAATACAGAAAAATCTCTTGGACCCCAGCCATAAAGATCATGTAGGATCAGATGTGTATCATATTTTACAGAAATATAGATTCTGACCCACCTACTCTTCAAGTAAATCTCTTGAAACCATTGGGATACTGTGCCAAAAATAGAAGTGTTTGTAGCAGCTGTTGAATTGAACTAGTTGGAGTGCCTGTTGGGAAAAGCATGCAACAGTTAGAGAGACAAAAATCGGAACAGCTGAGACAAACAACTAGAACAGTCTAAGAGTCCTGGGGTGTATGAAGAGGCAAAATTGCTGGATACATTACAAAGGACAGATTATGAGACATCAGTGAATAGAAATCTATCCTGTTAAAATTATTAGGACCAATTGCAGAGTAAAGTGCTGTTTAACATGCACCAGCTGCTACCGCTTCCCTATCTCATGGCATGACACATTCTGGGACCATCAGATTTCCTCTCAGTTGTGCATTCTTGTCAATATTTCCATTCTGTTGAACTACTTCAGGATTTAGCTTTTCTTTTCATAACCTTTCTGAGAACCCCTCCTTTGATTTCTCTGGTTATATCTTGCTCTAGCTCATTCTTTTCTTCCATTTTTTGCAGGAGTCAACTTTACAGTTATTATATACTTTATCAACTATAATGTGTGGTTTAAGGTGTATAATTAGTGTTAAGCAGTCAGCTAGGTCTTTAAAAAAGCCTAAACATATTTATATTATAATATATTTTAATCAATCAGTTACAATTTAGAGGCCTTATGTGTAGAAAAATTTGTGTGGTAGATCCAACATTAGAAAACCAGATGGCAAAGAAGAAATTGAAAATACAACAGATGGACAATGAATGATATGCAAATTAAATAAGGTTTGAAGGATCTTGGGGTCTAATTCTAATTTTAAAGAGGAGGATACCTATTAAGTTCATTTTATACTTTTCATACAATATTATCTCATTTATTTCTATTTCAACTTTGCTCTTTCAAATAAAATTTTCTTGGATTGTAGTTTGGAATATTTTCAAAAACCTTATTTTTAACTGAAACATCATCACAAAATATAGATCTCTTGTTATGATGCAGTTTCATGAAGGACAGGCTAGAAGTTTAGATTCTTCTTCTGCATAGAACTTACTGTTGTTCTGTTTAAGTAACAATATCAGGCATTATTCTGTTTTGACATTTATCAATGAATACAAGGCATTAGGAGGATATTATCTTAGATTTGTTTATTTTGACCTCTGTACCTGTAATTTCTGCAGAGAAAAATAACTACTACCCAACTTTTCCCACATAGTTTACACTTACAGTACAGTGACCTGACTAATACGTTATAGCAGATGATAGATTTGTCATGGACCTTTGTTTGTATTACATTTGATGCTATTTAACTGAAAAATCAGTTTAAGAAAATAGTGAAGTTGATTTCTTTATGTGATATAGTTGGCTTTTTTGTTTTTTTCTAACAATTAGGTCCATATCACAACAAAGATATTAGCTTCTACTTCTGGAGAGAGAAATAGATTAGCCACCAAATGAAAATAGACAGCTTTGAATTCTTAAAAAACCCAGAAACCAAACACAAATTCCCCCCCCCCCCCTTTGAATCTAAACTTTGAGACTGTTATCCAAGAAACTGAATCATAGAGAGAGGAATATATTTTGGAATTAATTTAAAGCTTTTTTTTAAAAAAAGTAATAATAAAAAAACCCCTATGTATATGCACACACTGGTGCTCATTTTCAAACTGTCGAAAAGTGCTGGCAAAAAAGTTTCTTTCCTAAACCAGAATCTCTATGGCCTGTTCTTAAAAGTGACCAAAACTTGATTTTTTGGTGAACTCTTCTAGAATTCTGTTAATTTCATACTTGTCTCCTGTATCTCCTGTCTTTGTGGCACCTCAGTAAAAGTTTCTTAAGGGAATAATTATCCTTAAACCAGAGTCAGAGAAGCACTGCAAAATGAAGAATCAGGACATTGAAGGAGCATGCACCAAAGCATGATTTTATCATGAGTTTAAGGCACAGGCACATTTGTGATAGTAATAGGACTTGGGGAAAGCTAAAAAAGATCAAGACATGGTTACTAAATGGCTAAGGATATCAATAACAAATAAACAGGAAATGCACTATAAATAATAATCTTATTCAAGCAGAAAGGCTGATATTAAAAACTTTGTAGTGTACTTTCACTGTGAAGTGGAAGAAAGCTGACTGAGTCAAGTAGAAACATAGATTCATGTTTCGTGGTGGAGGTGGCCTTTACTTTCTGGGATTGGTATACAACAGCACATGGTAAATAGGTCAAAAACCGATGGAAACACTAGAAAATGTCTTTCCAGGTGGCCTGAATTAGCCCACCAAAAGAACCCCAAATCAAAAGCAACCTTCAAGGACATCAGCTGTTTCGTTATGGTCACAATTTTTAGCATCCTCCCAAGGTAGCAAGTTGTGTCTGTAGATATAGCCTTAGTTGGTAGTTATGGTCCACTGCAGCAAACAAACATGGGAAAAAACCAAAGAGTTCCAACAATCTTTATAACAGCCTTCACAAACAGCAGGTTTTTTTACTTTCAAACATAACTAGGTCACATAACCATAAAAGTGGCAAGCCTTGAAAAATCTTACTTTATTAAAAGCATGATGAGATTAAATCATCAAAGATTTGGATGTAAAAGTTGTTATAGACATGACAACATTAGTATTTGTGAACCCTTATAACAGCAGGAACAACCATTATTTCATGATGAACATCGACTCTGAGTAGTTAGCTTTGGTTTTCATTTTTAGTTGGTTCAGTGTTTGGAGTATGGATTAATTTTATTGTCTTGCTGGATTACAGACTGCCTCTTCTAGATTAGTGTAAGTGGAATAATTCATGTGAAGCATTGGCAGTTTAATTTCATATAAAAGAGATCCTTTTTCTTTCAAGATTCCAGAGGAATAAGTGCATAATATATTTTTTCTTTATCCATACTTTCTATGGGTTATATTTAGAGTTCCAGTTCATGAGATCAGTACCTAAAAAGGCAAAATAAATATTTCTAGAAGAGTCTGAATCAGAAAAGAACTTAGAGTACACAGTGATGCAAAAGTAAAATGTGGGTTTAATGGAATATGTTTAAGTAGACACGTCTGCTTCCAAACACCAGGTTTTCCTACCTTTACCTCAAGAATTTTATTATAAGTAGTCTTGCTTGCATCTGTGAGGGCACATAAAGGCAGGTGGTAAAAATCAAACTCTAATAAAGTAGTGATACTCTAGTATTGGTTAAACTGTATAGTAAGGAAAGGTATTGATAAATCCATTAAATACTGCATGTGTATTATCAAGCTCAAAGTGTCAAGCACTGATATAAATAGTAAAGTAAAGATGAAAGTGACTTGCTTCTCTTTATGGTCTTCTCCAGATGTGGGGTGGTGCAGTTCCTCAGAGATGCTGTTTCAATCTTCTCTTTTCTTTCGGGTGAAAGGAGGACTGACAAAGCAGAAGCATCTGCAGCAGGATCAGTAAGAGGATTTTGGTTTTCACAAATTTCCATCCAGGAGGAAAAACAGCTGCCAAACTCAGTGAGAAAAGACTTTGAGGTGGCGATTGCTGCTTGCCCTGGCTAGGAAGCAGCTGATATAGGGGCTGCAGGATAAAGAGTTCAGAGCATCAGCATGCATGCTGACTTTTCCCCACCTTCTTTCACCAACACCTGTGAAATTCTATCTCATCAAAACCTCATTTCAAGATGAAGAGCCCTGCAGTTTTGCTTTACACAACTTGTCCGGGAGGATATGAAATATTGTTACAACCAATTTATGACAGTCTAGTAATTTCTCTGAAAGTATGCCAATATTCTACACAAAATGACATCTATACTGACTTTGTCTTGTCAAAAAGTACTTCAGATAATGAGGATAGTTACAGATGTGGGGTTTTATGGAAACTATTTTCTCAAAACCATCTAATTATCAACCTGTTAACTTTTTAATGTATTGTCAACCTTCAGCCTGTTTATAATTTGTCATTATGCTATAATGCATCCTACTAACTTTTATATATATCAGTTGCTAAATTGATATGTAGCTATTGCAATCTAAGAGTTAAAATGATTCTTTGCAAAATCAGATAAATTGTTTATAGAGGTACATAAATATAAAAGGAAATCTTAAGGAATCTTAATTGTTTTAAGGCCAAAAAAACAGCTTTATATTTCAAAAACTTCTACGACAGGAATGAATATGCATACATATAGACAGGGCTAACTTTGCTGGAAAGGTGATGCCAGAATCACAAGCCAAAGAGAAACTAGAAGTAGAATGTTCTTACGTATTTGTAACTAAATGGCCTAGACAAGATCTGGTATGCAATTTTGAACTATTCCATTATATACTTCGCTCTGGGCATAGACATTCTTACCGGAATCCAAGTCTTGAGAAAACACAGTTCCTTTCAATTTGTCTCATTTTATTAAAACAGAATAGAAATACATTTTTTGCATAATGTGAGATTACATTACAGAATTTTTGCCCCAAAATGTTAGGTATGTCAAAGTACACTTTAAAAATGATGACATTAAGTAGTGGAATAAAATACTTTTAAGAAATTGAAACATGTGGTGAAGATGCTTTTCTAGCTAAAAAAAAAAAAAAAATCTCTGTGTCTCAGGTAGTTGTGGTGAGAGGCTGCCAATCTAGGAAATTTCGCTCTATCCTATTTTTATTCTCTATTCAAATAATCTTTATTAGTCAAATCATCATCATTAATAATTTCTGGAGACAGTATCCTATACTAAATGGACCTTTATTCTTACCAAGTTCAACCACAGATGTCCTTTCTTGGTAGCTCTGTCTTGATGTCTCAACTTGGAATGTGGAAAAGTTTCTCAGTTATCATCACCACATTAGGACAAGATACTTTACACTCCCTGGATATTTTATTAAAAAAAGTGTATCTCCTTATTTCAACTCTACAGACGCTAAATGACATTTTCTATTTTCGCTTTAAAATAGTGATTAGATTGGCTCTGAGTGGTAAAAGAAATTCCTACTGCTTTTCATCTGCTGAGTTGTCCAACTGAAAGCTCATATCTGAAACACATTTCCAGTATGTTTTGTGTCATTATTAGCAAAGCTAAGACTACAAATGTCTCTGTATAATGATGGTAATATACTTCTATGTACTTTCCCAGCTTATTCTAACAGTTAATTTTGAATCTGTGTATTTCACTCCTAAATAATTTGTCATTGTTTGACTTCTAAGTAAATTTTCATTTTTTTATCTGTCTTTAGACACGAGCAAAAAATCAAGACCTTGTCAATTAGGATGAAATCCTACTGTAAGACCCTGGAATATTGACATTTTGATGACCATAGTGCCTAGGGAGAATGTGATTGTTTGTGCAAAGCCTGCTAGTAAGGATTAGCCTTAGCTAGTAAGGATTAGCCTGCTAATAAGCTTGCTAGTCAGTCTAGTAAGCTTGACTGTCTACTTGTTTAAACGAATAACCAAAAAAATCTTGAAATATTTGTTTTAATTTCATTTTAAATAATAATTGAACTGTAATGGTTCATATGATCTGAGATTTGGGAATAATTCATATATAATGAAAGCCAGTAGAACACATTTGAAAAAATAGTTATTTAGAGAACTTCCCAGATGCATCTGCTATTCTTATTTATTCAAGTTGGGGGAGAAAATTACAGGAGGCTTTAACAATCACTCCATTTAGGTAGTAGAGTGGGTACATAACATTTATTGTGATATATCTGTGGTAGATCCTCCCACAATGTGTGTGTATGTATATATAGTACATGTATATTGCTGTTCATTAACTATCTCAGTAACAAACACAGGGAAGAGGTCTTTTTCTGGCATTTTAAGAAAATGAATGGAATCTTTTTTGAAATACTGGCATTTATGATTTCTAGGAAATGATATGCATGAGTCATGAAATGCCAGGAATTATGATCTGCTAACCAATTGGAAAAGTCTGATTATTTGATGACATTATCAAATACTATTAAAATCTTAGAGAAGAAAGTCATTAGAGAAGGAGAAAAAACAGTGATATTTAAGTGGGTTCATACAAGGATTTATACAAGAGAGATTTCCCTTGCTGTAGTGATAGATATGAAACAGCTGTATTCGCACTGCTCAAGACAAACAAATCCTGTGACAGGTTGGCCTCACTTCCACCGCTTAGTCCTAGTTGACTTGACACCTACTCCACAACACTTTGCAGCTAATTAGGGGCACTCCTGTGTAGGGTAATATGCACACCACGTTGGACATTCTCTTCTTCCTCCCACTGTATTAACAGGATCTATAACAGAAGCCTGTACCCTTCCCAAACCTGTTCTGTTTAGAGACCTGTGTTTGCATGTTACTCTCTGCTGCCTCTCTACTTGCTCTTTACTGCTGTTGCTCAAGTGGATGAGGTATCATCTTGACCACATCACTGGGTGTGATGCTTACTCCTCTGCTCTGAAGACCTTACCAAATGAGAAGAAATCCGCTTGCAAGATCCTGGAACATCAACTTTTGATGACGATAGCACCTAGGGGTAAAGAGGTTGTGTGTGTACCTTTTAAAGACAGATAATCACACTTAAGGTGCTCTGCCAGAATCAGCATCAAAAGCAAGATTGAGCGTATCCTCTGAGACTCGTCATGCACAGTTTTTACTGGCTACTGTGAAATCATTCCTCCACAAGTCTCATCATAATTGAGGTCTCAATGGCTTCACCAGATTGTTGGCCCATGAGAAGTCTTCATCAACAATTTCACTAGATGTCTTTCAGGGCTTTTGAGAGCTGTGATCATCAATGGGATTCCCATTCCCATGTGGCTTCCCCTATAAACAGATCAAATATCCCAGCTACAAGGTCTCTCATTATATCAAGCAAGATGTCAAGAGACTGCTATAGAAGAGTCATGGATGGAAGAGTCTACTGCCCTGGCTCCATGTTTGATCCCTGTCCCCTTGAAAATCCTATTTTTTTACCATCTTGGCAAATTGGAGATTCTTCTCCTGTTGCTGTGTATCAATCATTTCCAGACTCTGCGGGGAAAAAACACATCATGAGATAGCCACAGGGGTGTAGCTGTATCTCAAGTAGATGCTGGTGGGACAGATAAGAGGTGCCAGAAAGTGATACCTGGATACGCCTGTAGTGGATGTGTCACCAGGGGTAAAAGTAGGGAGAGAATGAAAGATGTGTGAGGCAGGTGACAGAGTTGTGATTGCTTCTTTACCAGAATGGTGCTCTGGAAAACCAGTAAGCACTGTTTCTGACAACTGCAGTCCTTGTTTCAAAATTCAGTGAAAATGAATGCTTGTTTTTTCCCATCTGAGGAGCAGAGTGCCACTGTGAAAGTAGTACATGTTCTCTGACCCATGCAGAGGGGATGTCTGGCAGCTTATGTTTGTGCACCATTTGTAGATGTTTGTCTGGTTGTGATGGTCATAAATGTGTATGGGTGTGGTTGATCAGTCTCACTTTGTGTTCTTGGCCAGCAAAAACCTGAGTTGTGATGTAGCTTTTTGTCACGCAGACCTGTTCTCTGGATGTATAGTCAGGTGAGCTGGTGATGGGAGGCTGCCAGGTACAGAAGCTGTTCTTCTGTGTAGCCTGCGCCCTGCTTGTTTCAGCCTGCTCCCTGTCATACTTTGTCTGCCCCCAAACACAAACAGTATCTCCTTCCCCCTTTCCTCCTTGCTTTCTGTTCTCAGTCAGACGTAAGGAAAACTGAGCATTTGCCACAACTGCTTTTTTGTGATGGTCCCAAAAGTCCTGCTCTGGTCATGTATGCCAAACTGCACTAGACCTCTAGCTGGCAATCATCACTAACAAGCTAGTCTTCAGAGAGATTTGATGTTTGAGTTGACATGACTGGCAATGTGTTCCTACCCTGCAACATCAACCAGTCCAGTCACTTCCTGTGAAGCAGAGGTTTATCATGCCAAAGGTAAGCCTCCTGGGGACTCCACTTTCCCCACACAAATGGACTCCAGTGTCCAGGTCTATTCTGGCTTCAGGGATCCCCTCTGTGATGGTAAGTCACTTTTTTGCTCCCTTTTTTAGTGAACCAGATGACCTGAAATAATGACTGCTGGTTGAAGTAGGGTGGTGGTTTTGTAGCACAGTACAAAGAATGCAAGGCATGTGGCCCAGGGACGGGTACGGGTGCCTGTGATTGAACTGAATTGTAGTGCTGCTTTTGAAGGACTGTCCCAGAGTAGGATTCATTTCCTGTAATGGTCATATACACATTGTCTGTATGGAATAAAATGTGAGGTAACATCAGTCTTGGTAAGGTTTCTTTTCAGAAGGAGTCGAAGACTCTCTCCAAATGACAGCTCAGGAGTAAACTGGTATGCGTGCAGTGTGCAATATCGGAGAAGTGGGACCAAAGACTGAAACGAGTCATTAGTCAAATTGACAGTATAGACATGGCTACAATTTAGAAAAATTTTAAAATAAATTAATATTTGTATCTTCTAGCAGCAGCACTCATTGTTGCAATCTTGTGCCTTCTCACACAGTTCATCTCACATAACAATAATAGAGATAATTATGATAATTATAATAAAAATTAATAATACTTGCCCTTTTTTTTCAGTGGATTTTAAAGTGCTTTTCAACATTGACTAATTAAGTCTAATAGTATGCTGTGAGGTGGGTAGCAGGTGTTTGTTCATCTCTCTGGATCATGTCACCCACCATACTAATACAGCTGCTTCTACTTAAGTCTCATTGACTTCTAAATTATCATCATGGTTTTCAGCAGATAATTTTTCTTCATTCTCTGCATAGTGTGCCAAAAAGTGAAAGCCATTTCTTACATGACCTCTGTTTTGAGATCGCTGGTAATTTACATGGAGAGGATTAGTAGCTAGACTTGTCATGGCTACATCTAGCACGATAGGAATGGGAGGCTGTGCAGCCAGACATGCTTGCCACATAAAAAAGGAGGCATAAAGAGCCCCTAGAATTGCCAAGTAAGTCACCTCTTAGATGACTCACCTGGACAATGTTTAGTCATATGATCAAATATTTCCAGACTGGCTCCCTAGAAAAAAAAATTAATCCAGGTTCTGATGACACTCATCTGTACACATGGAAAAAACCATAAGGAGTCACAGGAAAAAGTTTTCTTTTATTTATCTCTTTCCCTTCTCTCTTTCCACCTGCCTCCTTAAACATATACATGCATGCATGGCATATTTATTTTGTTTTCAGATGTTAACTGAGAGATTATTCATACAGAGGTAAACTAATCTGGGATGCAACCTGTTCCTCTTAATAATCATGGCATAATCTGGACTCTGCAGCAAAATAAAGGGTTTTGAGAGGGATATGAAATGTCAGATGCTTGATTAAATTTTAAAGGGTAAAGTGGAGGATGTAGGGTAAATTTTCTGAACAGTGTATAGAAGACTCAACACAAATCCCATTATTAGTTTACAAGATATGTGGGTGTTAAGTAATAACAGCATTCCTACACAGGCATTTCTAATATACTGCTATACAAATTTACACCCATGCATTCAATGAGTTTAGTCACTGAAAACTGGAATCAGTCTTTCAGTTCTTACACACTATCAAAATTAATGTTGTTTTTCGTTTTCTTAAGTAGCATAGCATGATTTTTAAGAATAGCACCATATAAAAGGCCTGGTTCTAACTCTAGCCCTCAGGAAATTAATGATAATGGATAATACATCATGAACTTTGAATATGGACAGCATATCAGGACCATATTACGCCAGATCAGCCAAGTACCTTTGCCGAGGAGAGCACTTCTGCATCTATCAAGCCAGAAAGCACTGAATCAGATAGTATCTAAATGAATGCTGTCCTGAACAGGGTGAATTGGAGCATGTATGTCAGATTGCTTCTGAATTGAGAGTTTATACAGTCATATGAGATTTTTCTTCCTCATAAGTACTGCAAGTTGTAGGAAGAGCAAACCACAAATCCTCCCATGTAGCCAATCAAAAGAACAAAGGTGCTGCTAGAACATCTGGGTAATTTTGAATCACTGTGTTTCCAGAGATTACAGAAGACCAGACAGACAGCTGACATCTAAAATGGAGAAAAAGTACTGTATGATAACTAACATAAAGATGTAGTGAATATCAATTAATTAAGAAGTGAAAACCAAGTGTCTCTAGCTAGTATTAGGAAAATTGTAAGAATTAAGAACTAGTAAATGTGATGTAGATGAGCTCCACAACTTTATAACAAATTTTTAAAGCCTTTACTGGCTCTATATCTTTTCCCAAAACTCTGAAAAGTTGCAGAGTACTAGTGAATCTAGATCTTGATAATTATTTAAAAATACAGTTTGCAAGTACCTTTTCTGGATTGTAAACACATTATAAATTATTTAGCCTACTTAAAGCAAAATTAATTTTTAAATAAGATCTATTTCTAAAACTGTAGATAACATCTTGTTATATGTACTATACTGTTAAAGTACAGTGCTGTTTTGCTGATTAGGGATATCAATTAAACTCAGACACCAGAGTGAAAAGAGCAGGCGTATTTTACTAGAAATAACTAAATAATATAACAGAATAATACAGAAAACATACAGTAAGAAAAGACAGAATAGTGCACTTAAACAAATAGGGAAATACAGGGTAATGCATCAAATCATTACTACCTGAGAGAGAGAGAGAATAGTGATTAAGAAAGATCCATCACCACTTGCATACGTTACCATCATCCAGATCCTCAGTCGCCAGGGAGCCCCGGTTACAGCGAGGATTTGGAGAGCCTGTCCCGGCAAGTGGGAAATCCTACGCGGTGTGTCCACCCATAGGTGAGGCTTCCAAAGTCGCTGTGAGCGGGCCCAGCCTTATATACCTGAAATCAGTAAGCCAGAATAGCTGGCACCTTTGTTTTAAGCGGAAATATCTGGAGTCAGTCTCACGTTAGATTTTCCCAGAGCCTGGCCGGGGCTCAGGGAAAAAAACTAAGGGAGTTTTCCCAGCTTATCTAGGTGATTTATGAGCAAGGTCACACACCAGGTCACAGGGCCAGACAATTGTCTTTGTGGCCCTGTTATTGTGGCCTTGTTACCTTGTTTACACACACAAAGAAGGATACATGTTTTATGATGTTTAAGTTACATTTTCTATACATATTTCACTAATGACTACATACGGAGTTAGCAATTTCGGTTCAAGACCTATTGTTCAGGTTTCAATATTCCCACCTTTTACATCAGGACAGGTGGTTTGTTATAATTTTAGTACAATACCTATTGATACAATGCTTATCAGTTATAAAACATACAGGATTCATCTATAGGTCAACTCTGGCTTGGGCTTATTGTCCAAGCCTTAGCACTTCAAGTGCCTAATAACATGACATAGTAAATTTGAAATTCAGCCTGGTTTAGTAATCTTCTAATATTTATTGGAAGAAAAAGTGACAAGTGCTTTTCTGCTGATTGTAAAATAAACTACTGTATATACATTTTCATACCTCTAATACTGTCTGTTACTTCATAAGACATCCACAGTAAACAGCTTCTGAAAACCAACTTCTTTCCTTCAGTGTGGCCTTAGTGGGGTATTCTGATAGTTCATTCCCAGGAACTGTGAGCACAGAGAACTAGTATCTTAATTTAAAAATAAGTAGTATAAGCAGATTTGTAACTTGTCCTGGGCATTAGAAGAGTTTCCGATTTTAGCCTTAATTAGTCTTGCTGAAATTAACTTCCTTTTAGCAGAAAGGTTAAGAGAGAAGAGCCATGATGATGGATTTTTCTGGTCCTTGAACTAGAAGCGTTCAATTATAACTCAAGGTATGTAATTCAAGTAAATAAACCCTGTTTATCTGTTCATACACATTCAGATAAATAATTTAGTAGCACGACCTCTCTGATAGCAATGGTAAAAAATATCTGATTTGGGATTCTTTAGAAGTTCTTCATCATCTTTATGCTATTGGTTGTAGAGCATTGGGAGTCTTCTCTCCAGACATACTGTATTTTTGAGTCAATATGACATGTCTAAGATTTCCCTTGTATATAACACCCTTCCCTGTACAATAAATGGCCTAGGCACTGGTATGTGAAAGCATCACCATTCTGAACAACTCTTAAAGCATTTGCTTAATGTTCTGCATAGGAGTGGATTCAAGCATACGCTTATGAGCATTCAAAATTCAGGCTCAGTACCTAGACTAATACCTGAAAGAATAAAACTCCATGTGTCATTAACCTTCCTATCCTGCTCCCATAAAAAAAGAAGATCTAACTGATCAATTTAAATTGTGGTGACTGGCAAAAGATATAGGATTAGAAATGAAGCCAACAGCAAGTTTAATGCTAGAAACTCAATGTAAATCATACAGGGTTTTAGCAGAGTTATGATACATGCTGTCAGAGGAGATCGTAACAGTCATAATTTCAATAGAGGACTGAAGTATACTTTTTTAGTTAGCTGTTATATCCCCTTTATTAAAAGAAGTACTATGAGCAATCTCCGATTCTTTAAAAAGTGTTAGAATGCAGAAAGAAATATTGATTTAGAAGGCAGAAGTCTTCACAAGAACATCAGTTATTTTAGTCTGTGAAAAATACACAGCCTGACTGAAACAACTACCATAGAGCTGGATTAGACCTGTTTGAGCAAGTTACTAAAGAATATGATTTCACGTGAAATACAGAGATAGGGAGATAGTAGTTATGGTTTTAAGCTTTTTTTTTGCATTAGTTTGTACTACCAACTTGCCCAAATCAAATGAAGATAAATTTAAACTAGGAAATGTAACTCAACAGTTGCGCTTTTTGTTTTAAACTGAACTATGCAGGACATAATATAAAAAAAAGTCCAAAATGTGAGATGATTTTACCAGAATTCATGAAGTGGGATATTGCCTTTTACTAATTATATTGAAAGCGATTAAGTAAACGCCTTTATGGACTAATTAAAACATCTCTGTGAGGTTTTTTCTGTTTGCTTTTCTTTTTGAACTAATTTCAGAAGGAATTTAATCCCTCTTTATTTCCTTATTTATTTCCTAATTTCCTATTAGAAATAATATATGTAATGTATACAGTGTACTACCTTACATGGGATTTTTAATGTTTATTTGCTTTATTCCTTATTCTGCTTCTTTGTTCTGATATCTATATATTTACGAAATCATACTTTTCTCTGTTTGTGCTATAAAAGCCCTCTCCATCTCAGTCATGTTTTCTGTTTTTCCTCAAATCTTTTTCCTTGTTCTAGTGTATTTTGGTCTTGTTATAAATTGCCACTGATGATAACTATGGTATTATATGTGAGGACATTAACTATTTTGCAGTGTTCACGATTGAAGCAGGTTTATCAAAGGAGATACGTAAAGTACACGCCCAGTGTTACTTAAGCAAAGAATATATGTAAGGAAAATAGGTGCTCACCTATTTATAGGGTAGCACATAAGCACGTAATGTAACCATATAAACATTTGGTTTATATGTAACCATATAAACATGTAACATGTAAACCATATAAACATGTAACATTTACATGTAACCATATAAACATTATTTAATTCTTTCCTGTCCATACATGAAAAACCAGGAATCTCAGAGTATCTTAAACTATTGCTTTCATCACCTTCTATCCCTCTTGAGTATACAAAACTTGCCCATAACTGCTTTCTAGTTTCAGTCTGGGCCTATCCCGTCCTTCTTTTAAGTTGTCTCACTTTCTTCAGAGACTTAGTGTATTCATTTTCATTTTAGAAATCTTTATTCCTTTAGGAAATCTGACTAAAAAAAAAAAAAATCCCCCCAAAACACATGAGAAATTAAAGTACTCCCTCCATGTTCTTTGTCTCCAAGGCTGCTGTTTCTTTGGAACTGGACTTCTGCTTATCTTACTCTGGTAGGGAAAGCAATTAGCCAAACAAATAATTTTAATAATAATGTAACTGGATAGCACTGCATTCTCAGTGTCAATTACAGTATTCCCTGATGCAACATTGTTTGGTTCTTTTTTTCTTTTTGTTTTCAATTACTAAATATGAAGGCTATATAGGTTTATTAGATGATTTAATGTAACATTCTACAAAATAAAGCCATCTATTTTATGTAATCACCCCAATATTAGGTTCAATAACTTGTACACAGCAAAACCAGATTTTCCAGAAGGGCTTTTAGACTTGATTGGAAATTATAATGACAAGGAAAGCCCATAATTTTGCATAGTAGTTTGTTCCGATGCATAATGATTTCACCATCAGTTGTATGCACCTAACTCTAGTATCCAACCATATCTTCTTGACATGACTCTTTACTAGAGTAAAAATATCACTGTTATCTATCATTTTCCCTCAGGAAGCATTTATGACCAATCACAAGTCTTTCAATATTATCATCACATAAATGTTATGAGACAGCTTTCTAATGATGTAATGCATTTATTTGGCATTTGTGATACATCCTTTGTTTTCAATGTCCATTTTGAAATCTGGGCAGGTGCAACTTGACATAATCTTTCATTGTCACCTTCACCATGATTAGTTATGAAGATAAAATTGCTGGTTTAATTCTATTCATCATTCAACAATTTATGCATTAAAAGATTGTATTAGCTTTTTTTACCAACCATACTTTGCTGTAATTTTTTAAGTTATAAGATTGTGTTGAACTAGTTATTCCTTTTAAAATCTAACCCAGTTTCAAAGCACCTGGTTTGCAGAATATAGCATCCCACACTGTAAATATGGTCTGCTTTTTTTCTTTTCTTTTCTTTTTTTTTTTTTTTTTAAGATCTATAAAAATAATACCCTTTCTTCACTGGGTTCATCATACAGACTAATTCACAGTCCAAAATAGTTTCTGCTAGGTACAATGTGTCATAGAATGCTGTAATCTGTAAGATTTTAGAAATTTATAATGTTCTTTCACACATTTCTCATATGGATGTTCTGAAAAATCATTTCCCCTAACAGTTATTATAAGAAGATAACTGAGGGTTAACTCCATGTCTTCTCCAGTTCTTTTTTTGGAGTTTAATTCTATTCTCAGATGTGTCCTTGTTTTTAGACAATGTAATGGAAGTGGAAATGCATTTTGCATTTCAGTGGTTATACTAAAATTTGACCTAGTTGCTGCTACTGCTTCCATTCACTTCATGTAATGAACTTCTGAGGAATTACATGTGGGAAAAACTACAGCAATATACCCAAGAAGAACCAGGGCATCTGGTCTGGAATCAACCACAGATGGGTATGTATGAACCTTGAGCGGTTTTTGCGTAATGCTGGAGGAGAAAAGTGTGTCATATCCAGCTTTCCCAGACTTGTATTTCAGCCTTGTTATGACAGATAACAGCTCAACTGTCTCTCTTGAGAAACATCCTTTAATATATGCTACATGAAACAGGAAAATCAACAAACATTGTACTAGTGTTTGAAAATATACTGAAAATAGCATCATGTTTCTTGGGGATTTTCCGAAACAAGGGTTAAATATGTCCTTAAAGTAAATTTGTCAGACACCAGAGCACTGTCTTGTAGGTCTAAATGTCATCTGGTTTAAATGACGTTAGGCTCACTGTATAGAATCAGTGGTTATGCCTGTGCAAGTGGGTAGATCACAGCAAGAGCAGCTCCTCTTGGAAAATAGTGGCAAAAGAAGGCTATTACAGAATTTGCTAATACTTCTTCACATATCAGACATCTCACAGCTTCAACTTTGTGCTTGTATGTAGCAGTTTTCTGTCCTTGTGTATGTCTAATTACAGATGCCAATTCACATGTATAATTCCTGGCTTTTCCATGCTTTTCATTTCTAGGTGTGTAAGTTCCTCTTCATCACCATATCTGTCATCTTTATGATGGTAACTACATCCTATAGCACAGTATGGAAATGACAAACAAGACTTATATTGCAGAAGAAGAAACCCTGAAGTGAACACAGTATGGAATTATGGCTTTTTATTACAGACCAATCTATTTTTAATTTAATTTTGATACCAAATGACAGAAATGAGATAACAATGTATACAACTTTCCTATTCCACAACTTCCACATTATATTTAATTTGCAAATTACAGATAATCAGAATAATGTTTTTTTTTTTTTGCAAATATATTTGGAATCCACAGTGCTGCACTAAATAATATCTGCAAGTTTGGGGTTTTTTTACCTTCTTTTAAAATGTTCTTTTTTTTCTTTTTTTTTTTTAACAGTGTCATTCAGCCGCATTGCCTGTACAATATTTTGTTTGGAATGGGCTATAACACTTTGATGTGCACCTCTGATACAAGTTAGAAAAAAAGCATTCTTTAATATATTCTGCACTATTTCCTTTTAATTTTCCACTGTGGTGTATATTTATGCTATCTTAACTTACAAAGATATCTAAATAAAGAAAGTAAAATAACAACATAACAAAGCATACTCAAATAAATTACTTGGAAAAATATATTAGTCATAAGCTTAACAGTGTGTCCTAACTGAATTCTGATATCATCAAAGATGAACCTAAAGTTCTTTGGATGTAAATGTGGAACTCAACCAGTTATTTAAGCTGCACAAGTGGGAGCTGCAGCAGTCAGCTATCAGCTCAGTGAATGAAGAGAAATTCAGTTTCAGAGCAAACCAAATAATCATTTAATCAAAAAATGTCAACAGAAAAAAGAACATAAATTTTCTATGCCTTTAGTGGTTTAATATCTAGCTATTCCTTGTTATCATTTAATTCCTCACCTTTTTTTTTTGGATTATTTTTATTTCATTTCTCTGATATGGAATCCAACTGTTGGAAGCGATATGAGGCAAAAGAGTCTGCAATGAAATCCAACAAATGAGGTTGCAATGTTAATGAAATATTTAGTTCAATAGTTCTTAATTTCAGTAAGAAAACAATGTATGTCTCTCTTTCTTCCAAGGTAACATATCAAAACAATGGAGGTGTGTAGTCCTGTCTTCAGTCTAAACAATCCTTACACAGCTGTCATCCACAATAATTGCAGCAAGGCAGTACTGAATCAACAGTCAATATCAAGAAAAAGCTGGGACTCCCGAATATGACAGTATGTTGCAGTAAATACTTAAGAACTGCTTGTATTTTTTTAAAAGAGCTTTATTTTAAAAGAGCTTTACATATGAGTGAAAAAAATAATTTAACTTTGGCACATTTGAAAGAGTTTGATGTTTTGTAAAGGTGAACTGCAGACATGAATGCAAGGTATGTTCTGTGCACATACATTTATTTGACTGAATTTCCAGTCTCCACTTGCTTGCATCCTGTATAGGTGCTTATTCCATTTCAGAGTGAGTGTAACAGTACAAGTATGACTAAATTTGGTAGCATTTAACACCTGTTTTGCATAAAATAAAATGTTTTTCAGATGGAAGTGATAGAAAATCAATCTGAAAGGCAAAATGATTCATTATTGGAATTAATTTGTGGTGATGTTTGATGTCACAGCTAAGCTCGGGGCTAACTGCTGCCAGAAGGAGTGATCCTGCTCCTCACTCCTCACCTCTGGCCACACAATTGTACCCCTCCCTGTGCTCTGACAGCATCAGGCTTCAGAGCCTGCTGTCAAGATAGCAAACCAGGAGAATTTTTTTTTTTTTTTCCAAAATACCTTTCTGTAGATTTTTGAATGATAATTTTTGTTCAGTGGCAGCTGGCTGCTAAACTGACTAGCAAACTATGTCCTTGGTCTGGATCAGTAATTGTCTACCTGACTGTATCAAAGTGAATAAGGTGTGTTTGGAACAGGTAAAGCACCTAAATAAAACCATAGAAGCAAGCAAAATCATAAATGCAGACTGTAAAGTTCTTATTCAGTACTATGAAAACTTCTTTGCACCCAGATGTGTATGTTACCACCACCACATGCTGCAGAGCTCACACAGCTAAGTTTTGTCCATGCAAAAAGGCCACTCTTCCAACCAGATTTTTCAAAACTTTATATCCGAATAAAAATGCTTCACTCAGATCTAAAGAAAATGGCTGTATAATGAATATTTCCAATTAATTGCCATGCTTGGGTAACTTCAGGCTATTTATCCCCAAACGAGGCATAGAAATACTTACTAGTAAAAGAAAATTGGTTTAAATTGATCTAGAACATTTTTATAGGAATAAATCAATTTTCCTGTCTAAAAGTGAAAAAGTGCCCCCAACATACTACAATATTGTGATTATATCAACAGAAAAGTTAATTGGTATATTCAAAGGTATTAATAGTAATTCATATGGATGAAAATCTCTCTGGCAAAATTCTTCACAAAAGGCTATTGTGGAAACTTACCTTCTTATCCTTCAAAGGCTGTTTTAAATGTTCCGTATTGTGAATATGTTACTTTGACATCAATAGGCATTAAATTATGTAGGTGTGAGATCAGACCTACCATATTTTTTAAATAAGAGGCAATGCATGTTTAAGAGCTAAGTGAAGTAATAAAAAAATTGTTGGTTTTTTTTTTTTTTTTTTTTTTAATATGGCACAAGGATGATAGAAGAATTCCCAATATTTAAAATTTGCTGTAATTCAGTATATTTGCAAGACCTGAAATGTAATGAATAGAAAATGTGATCAAATTTTAGATAAGTGAAACTAGTAGAAATTTTGAGTAGTGTCACAAGGATCACTGACAAACATAACTGAAATGTTGACTGAAAAAATAGTGAATTTGTTTTTGATAAATGCATGAAAATACCCAGCAGCAGAAATAATTTGGTCTACTCGTACAAGTTTTTGTATTACAAAAATAGCTTAAGGCCACTGTGAGAAAGAAGAAAACAGCAAACAGATAAGGGAATCATCACATTCAGTTCAGCATAAAGTTCTCCTTGATGTATGGTGATGACATAACATAAATCAAAATAAATACATGAGAACATCAGAATGCTTAAAAAAATAGCATAGAAAATAACAATTAATGTTATAATTCTATCAAGTACTTATGATACTCATTCATTTCCAGTTTCTCTACTTCAAAAATAAAGATCATTTAGGGATAGATTATTAGAAATCTAGTAATGCTTCTTTGTATGCAGAGGGTGAAAAGATTACTTCAAAGGGATGATTAAGACATGAATTGGCATAAAAAATGAGTGACTGTAAAAAGATGTTTCTTCCTAGATTGTGTTATTGTTTAAACATAAAATAAATTACAAGCAGTTCAACATTTTTTACTTTAAAAGTATTGAGGATTTTGTCCATTATTTACTATATTTTTAGTAGCTCTTTTGCTCCAAAATATTTCGTAAGGATGATTTATTTCCCTCTGTACCTGTTTCAACATAAGTTCTTCTATTTTTTGCTGGTTTTATTTTTTAATCTTTACCGTAATACAAAGTTTATTTTATATATTTACTTTAGGTGTATTTACTCTTAGTCATTTTCACTACAATTTTTGTTTGCTTTTGAACCATCAAGTCTTTAAACACTGCTTTGTGGAAAATGTTTTGCCAACTCCTGCTCGCTTGCAATTTTTATTTCACAGAATTTGCTACTACTTTTTAAATAATTGTTGTCAGTGGCAGCTTTAAGATCACACAAATACTTCAAGCAATGATAAACTTCATTTTAATGTTAAAAGAATCAAGTATGGTTTTGAAACTCATTTTAGTTTTCACACATAGTGAATTTCTCATGTTTGTGCTGAATTAAGATGCAGTAGGATCAAATTTTAAGGTATTGATTGTCACCACCAGTTGTCATACATTTTTAACTTGTTAGACTGTAAGTTATAATAAATGGATGTGGTCTGTTCTCTTTTATTTTGTTCATAATTCAGGCAAAATATTTGGGATATGGTGCTTCAAGCATGAATACAGTTTAAAAATATGAAAAACTAATTCTGAACCATACCTTTTAAGGACTTGCCTGCCAAGTCGGATACAAGTAAGTATTAAGGGAAGAACCATGAGGAAAATTCTTGATCTGAAAATTGTCTGTATTTCTAAATTTTGTTTCTTTTGCTTATCAGTCATCTGTAAAGACTACAATTATGCACAATTAGTTGTAGTAAACACAAGTGTCAATTAGTACCAAGGGATTTGAATTTTGGAGTTCATTTGTTTTTGCACAGGAGAGATTACGTGTAATAAACATTATAGTGACCATTTACAGACAGGAAATTAAACTTCTTTTTGAATAGATTTATAATATCAGTATCGATATTTCCTGCTATTTTTCTACAAAGTGGCAAACCAAATATACAGGCGTTGGGAACTGGGTTGTACATACCTGAAGACAGAATAGAAATGGAAAGCGGGCAGCTCTTCCCAACTGAGCAGTGGGCATGAGTCACCTTCTTAGTACACACACCCCACAAAATATTGAGCACTTTTTGTAGCCGCTCTATGAATTCCACTTCCTTTGAAGGAAGGACTACTTATGATCTTGCATCAACTAACAGCAAAATGCCCACTTGTCTTTCTAAATCCATAGGTATTTTGTCATGAATCTTTATTAATTTCAAGGAAAGAAAAATCAGGCTTTGACAATAATCAGGTTGAGCTGGTATATAGTGCCCTGAATGAATTCTGATAACAAACCAATGATACTGCTGTGACAAGTAAATATATGTAGCAGTGGTTAGCAGAGCACTGTGTCTGGGTTACGTCTTGGGTTGGTTGTTTTGGAGCATCTCTCCTGATATTTGGCTCAGACAGGATTTTTTTTCCTAACTTTATGTAAGAGCATCTTTTCTTATTTTTACCTATTTTCTGGCCAGACTCTTTTTGCAGTTTGTTTCTGTAAGTAATACTACAAATATCCCATTTAGTTGGTCAGGATAAATATGTAAGTTCATGACTTGAAGCTATTGTCCTCTCATTTTTGAGGTTAATGTCATGTTTATTACTTTTTCTTCTAAGATGAGATGTAGATACAACTTTTGAAGATGGGATTCTCGAGGAACTTGATGTGAGTTGAGCACTAATTTTCTGACATCCCTTACATATTTTGCAGGGGAGTTCTTTAGGTGATTATGTGTCACAAGAAATATCAGTACATTTTGCTGGGAAAATTCTGATATTTCCTATCTCCATTTTTTTGGTAATATATACTTCTCAGTATAGCAAGTACAGTCTGACCTCTGTAGAAATTTAAGATGAAGAAAACTTGGAAATTGGAACAGATAGCAGAAAAAGGTTAACACAAATATTTCAGACAAGATCCACATGGTGGGGTGACCCAGTCCACATTTACAAAGCTAATTTTACCATATTTGAATTAGTGAAGCTTGCTTGTTTACACTAATGAGGGAGCTGAGGACCTCATTCTTTTCAGGGGACTGAGTCCTAGACCCTTGCTCAACATTAGCTATATTGGGACATAATTAATAAAATAAGTAAAAATAGTATTCCAGCTATGCACTTTATTGAGTTATTGAAAGTAAACTGTATTCAGAAACACTAATTCAATTAACCATGATATGCAATCTCTCACCACAAGAGATTTTATGTATCCTCATCAGCAAAAGGTTAACAAAGGCACAGTGATAAGCTTTTACTACAGAAAATCAGCATCCTTGTGAAAAACTGCCTCCTATAGGATCCTCCTTTGTGAGCTGTGGCAATAGAGTACAATGTAATGCAGTTTCTCAGGATGTAGAATTGACTCTTCCGTTGTGTAGAAAGAGCTCATAACACTCTTCCTTATATGCTGTCTACAACAGCTGCTAACACATTGGTCTTTTCCAATAGCGATACTACCTCCTGCACGTTACATGAAATTCACTGAATCTGGTTGAAGGATTCCTCTTTGAAATCTGAACAAAGTATTGGAGTATTCATGTTTTGTGCTGCTGTGGAAAAAAAATAAGAACACTGAAGAGTAAGTTACAAAGAGGTAATGGATATATTGTCAAATCCATTACAGGCAGGGTTTTTTTAAAGGATTTGCTCTGACATTACTGACATGCATGGTCCTAAAGAATCAGGAAATAGGGCAAATCTTAACACTGTCCTATAGTCGCACAAAGGATGACTCTCAGTATTTTATTCACATTAGATTAATGTTCCTGTCTTAGGGAACAATCTAATTGAAGACAAGCAAAACAGCTGTAAAGACTTCCAATAAAAGAAGAAAAAATGAGAGTGATAGGGAACACAAGGAATAAATTCTAGTTTCTTCACCTTAACCGCATGTTTCTTTATCAAAATGGATATATCATCTTTAAAGGCAATAATACATTGAGACAAGTATCTCCTTTGTAAGTAAATTAAATTTAAAGAACATTATTCTCAGAAATCAATGTATCTTGTCTTCTTATGCCTTAGATAATTTAGTGCAAATTATTCATGGGCAAAAGGGCTTTTTTTAATGGTTGGAGAATTCTCTTCACTTTATAACGAATAACCTAGAAAATGTATAGGTGGGCTAGTGAGCAATCTTATCAAGTCTGTTGTAACCAAATAAACTATTTAGACCTGTTAATTAAAAGAAGTCATTAAAGGTGTATACTTACAACAAGCAATTATTGAATAGAAAATAGCCTTAAAATGTAATTAAGGTCAATTATTTCTCTTTGTTTACCAAGATTAATTTATGTCGGTTTGCCAGCATAACATAATTTAAAGATTTGTAATTTGGCACTGTATTTTCAGACACAACTATTGTCTTAAATTTCTAATCATGACAGAATAGCATTCCTCAGGGGTCAGTATTGGGACCAGCTCTGTTTAACCTCTTTGTTGGTGACATGGACAGTGGGACTGAGTGCACCCTCAGCGAGTTTGCCAATGACACCAAGCTGTGTGGTGGGGTCAACATGCTAGAGGGAAGGGATGTCATCCAGAGGGACCTGGACAGGCTGGAGAGGTGGGCCCGTGAAAACCTCATGAAGTTCAACAAGGCCAAGTGCAAGGTCCTGCACATGGGTCAGGGCAATCCCAAGCACAAATACGGGCTGGGTGAGGAGTGGATTGAGAGCAGCCCTGAGGAGAAGGACTTGAGGGTGTTGGTTGACAAGAAGGTCAACATGACCCAGAAATGTGTGCTTGCAGCCCAAACAGCCAACCATATCCTGGGCTGCATCAAGAGAAGTGTGGCCAGCAGGTCGAGGGAGGGGATTCTCTCCCTCTACTCTTCTCTAGTGAGACCCCACTTGCAGTGCTGTGTCCTGCTCTGGGGCCCCCAACATCAGAAGGACATGGAGCTGTTGGAGTGAGTCCAGAGGAGGCAACAAGGATGATCAGGGGGCTGAAGCACCTCCCTTATGAGGACAGGCTGAGAGAGTTGGAGTTGTTCAGCATGGAGAACAGAAGGCTCTGGGGAGGCCTTATAGCGGCCTTCTGGTACTTAAAGGGGTTACAGGAAAGCTAGAGAGGGACTTTTTACAAGGGCAAGTAGTGCTAGGACAAAGGGTAATAGCTTTAAGCTGAAAGAGCGTAGAGTTAGTTTAGATGTAAGGAAAAAGTTCTTCACTGTGAGGGTGACAAGACACTGGCACAGGTTGCCCAGAGAGGTTGTGGCTGCAGTCTCCCTGGAAGTGCTCAAGGCCAGGTTGGACGGGGCTTTGAGCAACCTGGTTTAGTGGAAGGTGTCCCTGCCCATGGCAGGGGGGTTGGAACTAGGTGGTTTGTAAGGTCCTTCCCAACTCAAACCATTCTATGATTCTATAATTTCAGTTTTTCATTAAATTTATTATAAGAATGAAATCTCTTTTCTTTAGCTATGCTTTAATCTTTTTTGTTTCACTAGTGGATGCTGTAGATGAGATGATTTTATTACTGTTGGAAAATGAAATATGAAACTTAGTTTTTCAGTATGAACAAAGCTAATGCTGGATCTATAAGTTACTAATGCTGAACATCAGAGGCATTGTAATTTTTAAAATATTGACCTCGTGTAATGCAGTATTTGTAATTTGCTCTTGTATAACTTTGGTGTGATTCTTAATAAAATTCTTAGGTTTGGAACAGATCTGTAGGTTACTGCCATTGAGCCTTTGAGATTCTGTTACTGTGTTATAAGCTGGGAAGGACATTGGTTTTGCATAAAATGGTACTGTAAGTCCAGAAAACCACCAATGCTCCTCTCTCCTCACGAAACTCAACAAAGCATACTAACAAAAAATAAATGAAAACATAAACACTTGTTTAATACGTACTTCCCAAGGGGCACTAAGAAATTGCCTCAGATTAGTTTTGAAAGGAGCAAACTAAGAAAAACAAAAAAGGAAGCAGAAAATGCATTGAAGAAACTGAAAGTGTGGGGTATGATCTAGAGAATTTTTTTGTCCGGAATGAAAACACCTAAACACTCTTTTTGCACCTCCTCAGCAGCACTGGTAATGTTGTAAGCTGTTCTAATAACCAAAATATGTTTGCTTATTTGTAATATGTTTTAAACAACCACTGCTCCTGAATAATAAATACCTGAGATTACCCGAGCCCTCTTGCTCATTCTTACGTCTGAAGAGAAGACCAGGGCAGAGCAACGCTGAGTGAAACATTGCTGGTGCCTTGCTGCCACTTAGATGTGAGCCTGCAGTGGCTGAGCTGAAAGGAAGGGTGAGGATGTGCTGTGAGCCCCTACTGTAGGGTCTTCTCCTGATTTGTCAGTTTTGCAGAGGATGTTTTTTTCCCATTCTATAATCTTGGGTTCAAGTATGAGCAGCTGCAATGCTTTCATTGGCTCAGTACTTCTGTGATATAGTATTACAAGCATACTTAGCTTGTGAAAGGCAAACCATTAGTATTCCTTTTCCTTTTGGGGATGGAACTGTAGAAATATCTTTAATATTTACAGTCTGATTTATTACCTTGTTAAGCACATTTACTGAGGTAACTCCTTCCATTTTGTCAGAATTCAAGGAAAGTTTTTTTAAATTTAAGAGGCTTACCTGGTCTGAAAATAGTATTTTTTAATTTAATTTATAAAACAAGTTATAGACTGTACATAGTCATTCAGGAAGCTTTTTTATTTCCTTAACAATTTATAGATCATTGTCTTCTGTTCTTTTTGCTTTGGCACTGAACTACTTACACATTTCTAAATACGTATTTAACTCCATAATTAAGATAAATACTTTGTACTTAAATGGTTTCTTTAAACTTATAACCAGTTATAATGCAGCCACTGTCCTACATATCGGAATATAAAATATGTTATTGTTTGCATAGCACTGATATTAAGATGTTATTACTAGTTATATAAATTTACATACAAAATGTTTCTAAGCATACCACTTGAGAGGTTTATGCTGTTTTGAATATTTAAGTATTTGTAATTTTTTCACTATTAAGAGAAAACATGAGTTTGCAATAACCAAAATATCTTCCAAAGATAAAAGAATTTCTTAATGTTAAATAAATGGATGCTCTATAGTGCCTTTAAAATAAGATATTTTCTGTAACATAATGATTCATATGGTTGTTTTAAGATAAAATTATTTTTTACTTGAAATATAGGGGAATTCCCCCTGCTTTTACAACAGTGTTTATGGCTTTTGGTAACATATTCCCCAAATATTATTTTTCTCTGAATTATTCATAGTAAAATCTGCTTGAATTTTCACAAGTACTCTTACTTGAAATAGAACTACTGAATAAATACAATAGAAAAAATTTGCGCTTTTTTATAGTTTTGCAAAAGATAATCTCAGTGGTCTCCCTCCTTTTTGATAGAAGGCTTTTAGGATTACATGTCATTATTTAAACCATTTACCAGTTTCATTTAAAGATTGCTTGTCAAATATTCATAAAAAGTAATGTGATTAGTACTTATATGTATATTTCCAAACACGGCATGCTAAATGTTATATGGTGCTATAACACAACAGAGGCTAAAAAGTGTCTTTTATTTCCTTTGTAAACACATTTACATCAGAACAAATACAGTTTAATGCCCAAAGGGAGTTTATCTCCCTTTAAAATGATGGAAACCTTCTAGGTTGAAAGAAAGTATGTCTCAAAAGTTGCTGTAATTAGCTTGGTGATTCCAGTTAATGAAATAACCCCCCCAAAAGATAAGACTGTTTTTTTCCTTAGTAGATACCTTAGATACAAAATTGATTGCAATCACTTCTTAACACTGGGTGAAAATACAAACAAATTTGTAATAGCTTGATGTTAAAATGCTGATTAAGGCTTATACATGATAGCTATTAAAATGATTTCTGAATAAACTTTGTAGTGTATGTTAGAGAAAATAATATTTTATATAATCATAATTGATATATTGATCATAAATCTAAGGATAGTAAGATTACATTTAATTTTAAATGTTTTATCTGCTTGGTCAAGTGTATGTAATGTGAATTGGTAATCCATCTGCTATACTAGATCATGTTACTGAAGAGGTTATAATCCTTATATTATTTGTCCTATCCAGTAAATTTACATAATTTTCTCACCCCAGGAATTGAAGTTCTGTTTAATTAGGTAGAAGTTAAACATGTGCTATGTAGTCCCTCCAATCAAGACTGAAATGTACCATTCTGGTTATTATACCAGCACTGCTTACAGTCAAATGGTGGCTGCTTCTTATGTAGCATAAAATCTGTCAAACCAGACTAAAAGGGGATATTGCAGTACATTACTCCTCTTTCTCCATTTTTAGACATACCAATTCACTGGACACCAGAGCAAATGCCATATAAGAATGAGCACCTTACAGTACAAGCACTGCCTCAGCTGAGGTGCACATTTCCATTTTATTCAAACATAATAAAGGCATAACATATGGTTATTTTTTTACTAAAAATCAATTTCTTATGTCCCAGGACACTTAAAATAAAAATACAGTAGGCATTTAACAAAGCAGTTTTGGAAATAATGCACAAAATTTCCATTTTGGATCATGGAAAGAGTAAACATTAATGCCTCTGAATTGAAACAATGTCAGTGAATGGCAAGGTCACTTCAGGATCTGGAAAGGAAAAGTGGCTGAGTTCACAACGTCCCAACCTCAAGCCAATTCCGTTTTCTGAACTTGTTAGTCTATGCAGATCTATTTTATGTGAGATCTGACATTGGCAGGAAATTATATTCCAATGAAAATGTATTTCAGTTAAGATTTTTCTAAGAGGTGCACTAAGCTGAAGCTGCTAAGCTATTTTCTTTTAGCATTGCAAGAAAAAATTGAATGCACAAAAATGTGGAAAATAAGTACTTTTCCCTGATAATACATATATTTTGTAGCCATCTCTTTAATTGCCATATTAAAATACGTTGTTAACTGGTATTTTTATAATGGTTCATTTAAGTGGTATACATTTTTCTTAATGGATAAGGCCTATCTGCTGAACAGACAGACAAATCTTAGGTCATCAACAGAGTAATTTCTTGAATCTTGAAAACATGTCTAGAAGACAAAAAGAAAAAATGTTTCTATCTATATATATAAGAAAAGCAGAATCATAGATCTATTTTATATAATGTATAATTAATGTATAATATAGTATATAATATATAGGATGCAATTAATATATAATATATATGCCTATAATAATAATAATGTATAATAATACACCTATATAATTGTCAGATATTTTAGAGAAATTCCTCAAAGCATGATCTAGGCAGTAAATCTACTATAAAATTGTTTTGAACACACAGATGGTGATGCATGATTTTATTGTTGCATTTATTGATTTTATTGTGGTACGGTACAAATCTGCCAACAGTAAAATAGAATGTGATGATACCAAAATGTATGAAGAGATATTTCACTTCATGCATAACAAAGAAAGCTGTTGAACCAATATGTTAGAAAGGTATGATTTATAGAAAAATAATGACTTGTTATTTCTTACTTATTTGGCCTGCATGGCTTAAGTTTTAGAAAAAAACCCCAAGCATTTCAAGTATCATCATTCAGGTCAGCTTTAGCAGTAGCTATTCCTATTCTTGTTTGAAATATTGTTTGTGGATAGTGAATAAAGAACCTCAGGATTTTATTTCTTACATTTTAAATATTCCATCTCAAGTGATAAACGAAAAATGTACAGTCACTGAAACTTTTAAAACAATTATATTGCATGTTTGTAATACCTGTTCCTCAAAGAACTCATCTAGCCAGTACACGATGCCCCCCACTCCAACAATTTTCCCTTTTCTCTTGTATCACATCTTTTATATTAGCATACGCAGTAACATTTCATACAAAAGCTTCTGACATTTTGTGCTGAGACATAAGAAAATGGATTAATCTTCTCTAGGAATGCTACCTTGTTTAGCAGCAGTAATGCTTTGGTTTGCCAGCTGACAAATATGAACTCCCCATATTTTATATGAGCAAAATGGGGGAAAGATTCATGCTGGTGATCTGGGACCTGCTTCTTCAGCTGACCAACGAGGAAGTAGAATACGATACAACTAGGGAATGATTTCTATTCATTTTCTTCAATGAGAGATGCAATATATGTATGTCTATGACAATGACCAGGCCAGGAGATGTCTTCATTTTACTGTTTAGAAAATTCTGCAATAAATTTGCCATTGTTAATGGGATAGTTTTTTGCTTTTTGGGTTAAATGTTTGACTCTAGAATGATATTTCTAGTTTCATAGTGTTTCTTAATGATGAATTCTTGGTGTAGCTAGCCCTCACAATAAAAGTAAAGTTTTGCCTATGTAACATTCTCTCCTCCAGAATCTACATACGATCTTTTAGTCTAATAGTCAAACCTCAATTCCTACGTTTTTATATGGATTGTTAAGCTCAGAGAAATGGGTGAGTATCTGATACAAAAGTCAATTTTTGCTGGCAGATTTATGTTTTAAAAGAGAAAGTAAAAAGAAAAAAGTAATAAGTCCAGAGGAAAAACTTTTTGTTCCAATTTCCCAAAACACACAAGTAGTCTGTGGATTATATTTACAGGGCAGGTATATGCTGGGTGAAGAAGAGACTGCAAATAATTTTCTGTGTGTTGTATCATTCGAACACAGACTACTGAAATCCCTGGAGTTTCAAAAAGGACCTGGAGATACATTTCTCCTCCAGGAAATGCTATTGCATGATGACAGCCATGATACAAAGGTGACACTGCACAGCTACATTATCATGAAACTGGAAACAAAGGGGAATAAATGGAGACAAGAAAAACATAACTCTCCTTCACACCTTTCCCTATTCTTCTCCCCACCTTCCAGAGGGTGCAGCCATACCCTCCTATGCACTCCCAGAGAAGATTACAGTCCCCTGACATGCTTCTGCCATCCTCAATCTCTTCCACGTTGCTGTGGAGGAGTCAGTGCAGAGCAGTCCTTTAAACATTCCCTACACAGATCCACTGTTCTTTTTGTCTTCCAAGCAAGCTGTCATTTACCTTCTGTCACACAGTCATTAGTTGTATTAAATCTGTATTCTTAGTTTCTGCATTTAACTTATCAAGGCACTTTTATGTATCTGGACTGATACACTCAGAAGTGGAAGTTAAGTGTTTTGGGCTTTAACCTGTAAGGTGGCGCAATCTCCTACTCTTCTTTTTGCATAAGATGTAAAGATCTCAGAAATATCTGAGCCTAGGGAATCAAATGCCCAGCTGAGACAGACTGCTGTCTCACACTCAAGCACCACGAGAATCAACAATACTGCATTTCCTGCATGAGATTCCCCTGAGGGATCGAATCCTGTAGGTGTGTGTACTCAGAGCATGTAAAACATACCACGACAAGGGCACAGCTCTCACAAAACAGCATGGCAGCTGTCATGTTTGTTGAAAAACATGGCTAGAGGAGTATGTGATGCTTGTTTCCAATCCTTTCTCTTCATCTTTAATACCAGTGGGATGTCTGCATACTTCTCCATTCTTTTCCTGAATGTTTGCCCACTTAAATCTCTTACCATGGACTGTGCTAATCACCTGACAAGCTTTGCATGTGGGGATATACTTTCACAGCCCTTCCTAGAACCTGCTTCACTTTCCAGAAAATAATTTAAAAATTCAGAGATAAAATGTCAGAGAAAAAGAAAGAAAGAATGGATAAGGAGCATGGGGATGGAAGTGGGGAGATAAGGGTTGTTCTAGGAGCAGGGACTGATTTTTCAGTCAGGCTCTGAGAACAACTGCTGGCTTAAGCATTGTGGGTGAGGAGAGCAGGAAGGCACCATCCAGCTGGAGCTCTGCTCTATACTCCAACACATCCAGAGCCAAAAGCACATTTTTTCAGTTCTTGGGTGATTATAAAATTGAAACCATCAGGATCATTGGACATAATGTCTTGTTGGATACAGGCATGTCCTGGTTTCAGCTGGGATAGAGCTAATTTTTCTTCTTAGTAGCTAGAATAGTGCTAGTCGGTGATCTTGATAAGTGATATGAAGATAGCAGCTGCAAATTGCAATTATATGTATTAATCCTCCTAAGTCTCATTACAAAACTAATCCCTAAATCTAAACCTTAAATGTTTTCCATGTGGATAAACATGCAAGACTTGATCCACTAAAATACTTTTAACAAAGATTTTGGTATAAAGTGGGTTTTTTATAAAGTATAAAAAGGTGTCAGTAAAAGACATTGTAATGTGACACAATAGTTATACTTCATTTCACAGTGCTCACATTACCTTACATTTCTAGTAATTCCCCTAACATATGAAACACCTAATTTGCTAGTATGCATCAATAGTACTAAAGAATGAGTACTGTGAATTTTATGTAAGCAAAATGCACACAAATAACCATTGTTTCAAAAGTCAGATCTGCCTGACAACCACACTTCCTATTTTCTCAGTCCCCTTAGAAGTATTTTACATAGAGACTTGATTATTTTTCACATTTTTTTTTCCTTTTTATAGGAAAATGCCACTTAATGAATGTAAAGCTTCCTTTGTGGAAAAATATTGGTACTGATGAAATGGGAGCTGTGAGGGTTTCTCACATTCAAGATGGAACTTCTGCTTAGAACAGGAGAGGAGCAGAAACAGATATATTGTAAAACTGAGAAAGTGTTTGGGATAGTGACTTAGTCCTTGAAAGTTCAGGTGGACATTATATTACCCAGGCTAAGAGGTTTTCTAGAACAGAACTACTTGAATGCTTTTTCTATGATCTGTACAACTTTATAAATAAATATTGATTGATCTGGACTAAGTCTGAAGTGTAATTAGCATTCACTAGTTCTAAAATTTGCCAAAAAAAGACAAATTCTTTATTCTGATTCAAAACTGGAACTCAACCTCAATTTCATACATTGCAGGTGGATTCCATAGCATGCATAATGTTGCTGAGAACATTTTTTTTCCCTCTCCTAATTCACCATTTTGTGCTGGAAACTTTAAGCCAAGGATTTTTTTTTTTTTTTAATAGCTTCAGTGCTAGTATTTTTATGAAGGTTAAGCACTGACTTTGCTCCAGTGAGTCAGGAAATGGACTGAAGAAAGGTCTTCCACCTCACCAATAAGTATTTTATACTTCTTGGTGATTTTAGAGTGGGCAATAGACCTCTCCATCCCCTCAAAATTTAAGAAAAGGTGTTAGAAGCTTCAAATATCTGTGTTACCAAAAAAAAAAAAAAAAAAAATCTCAGAAGTCTTGAGTAACTTAATAGAATGGGAGAACTATTGCCCTCCTGCCTCTCTGCCCCTATTTTTTTCTCTCTTTATACACACATATTTATTTAAGATATATTCTGTTTTCTGATGTTATGATTTTAGCAATACTTTCTATACCTCAATTAGGAAATGACAACTAGCAAGTTAACTTTTTTAGCTCAGCATATGTGGGTATGTACAAACTCATGCATAAACATAAACCAAACTACCCTTGTGGAAAAAAGGCTAATACCTTTTTTAGAGCATAAGTGAAAAATAGCAACCAATGAAAACTGACTGCATGATCCTAATTGCTGAGAGAATGACTTATTTGTCCATGCCACCCAAGAAGGCAGAAAGCTGAGGAGTGGGTAGGTATGTGAGTAGCAAAAGATAACTCTACAGTACATCAGCTCTGAGAGTTTAATGCACTTGTATTAAAGCATGAGTGTGTGGAGGCGTATGCAGTGACAGGCAGAGAGCTGTGTCTGTTATGCAAGTGGAATGGAGCCAAGCACAGAAGCTAGGGATTTTTTTTTTCGCCATTGACTTCAAACTCTCAGTTTACATGCACTCTTATAAAAGCGAATTGTCAATCCAGCTAACAGCTACTGCTTACACAGTAACAGAAGTATACACTAAAGCAGTGTAAATGATCCCAGTATTTAGTAATCATACTCTTTTTGACCTTTTAAAGGGAGCTTTTGACTCTCACCTTCATCCTGACTTCTGCAGCAAGGAGCGCTTTCCTGCCTTTTCATTTTGATTGGATTAGTTGTAAGAACCTTCACATATCTCCCCTACCTTCCCCTTTTTAACATCAGATGCTGTGTTTTGATTATATTTTCAAGACTCTTTAAGACTCTAAGACTTCCTATAAACTTGTTTTCCAGTTCTGAGAAAACGCTTTTGGCCCCCGACTGGTAAATGATACTAGTTCCATTGCTTCCCTGCTAAGCTTCCAAATACTTTCCTAGCATTTCTCATGATGCCCCTCAAGTGTGGCAGACTCTCTTCATAAACATCAGTGTGTTGGGTTTGTGTGTGGTGGGGTTTTTGATAGCAGTGGAGAGGACTACAGGGGTGGTTCCTGTGAGAAGCTTCTTGAAGCTCTCCTGGCTCCAAGTTGGACCCGCCTCTGACCAAGGCTGAGCAAGTTAGTGACAGTGGTTTCACCTCTGCAACAACATATTTAGGAAGTGGAACTTGACAAGAAGTGGAGGAGTTGTGAGTGAGATACCTCTGCAAACACCAAGGTCAGTTCAAGGAAGAAAGAGGTCGGGGGGGAGATGCACCAGAGCAGAGACTCCTCTGCAGCCTGTGGTGAGAGGACAGACTGTGCCCTTGCAACCCATGGAGGTCACCGGTGGAGCAGATGCCCACCTGCAGCTTGTGGAGGACCCCACACCAGAGCAGGTGGATGTGCCTCAAGAAGGCCAGAAATCTGAGGGAAGCCTGAGATGGAGCAGTCTGTTGCTGGGAAGACTGCAGCCTGTAACAGTGACCCACACTGGAGCAGTCCATGAAGAGCTGCAGCCCCTGGGAAGGACTCATGTCAGAGAAGTTCATGGAGGACTGTCTCCTGTGAGAGGGACCCCCCGCTGGAGCAGGGCAAGAGTGTGAGGAGTCCTCCCCCTGGGGAGGAAGGAGCTGCAGAAACAATGGGTGATGAACTGTTTGCAACTCCATTCCCTGTCCCCCTGCGCCACTGGGAGGGAGGAAGTAGAGAAATTGGGAGCAAAGCTGAGCCTGGGATAAAGGAAGGGGTGGGACAAAGGTGTTTTTAAGATGTGGTTGTATTTATCAATGTCCTACTCTGTGATTGGTGAATTAGTGTCAGTGGTAGTGGTGTTCAAATTAAATTGATGGTCTTTTTTTCTTCCCCACTTGAGTCTTTTGCCTGTGACCATAACTGGTGAGTCATCCCTCCCTGTTCTTATCTCCATCCCTGAGGGGAAAATGAGTGAGCAAGCGGCTGCGTGGTGTTCAGTTGCCCTCTGAGCTTAAACCACAACAATCATCAAACTCTACAACAGTCTCCTTTGCTGTGTTGTCTACAAAAAGCTTGATATATGTGTGCTAAGACCATTAGGAGTAGCCATTTACACTCATGATTCACTCAACTTCATTTTACTGATAAAAGGATTTACTGGAGACCTGTGTTGTAGTTGGCTTTGCTTTGTTTAGACATCACTGCCTTCTCTGGTCTTTTTCACTGTAGCTTTGACACGTTTTTCTTTGGCTGTTTAGGTTGTGTGAGAAGACTTCTTCCTATTTTTGTTGTTTATTAGAAAAAAGGATTAAACCAGACAATCAAACATCAGCTTGTTATACCCATCTTTGCAACATGCAAAAGTCTGTTTTTGTCAGTAGAAATGAAAGGTATTCACTACTTCAAGGTCAAATGTTGCAAGAGAAATGTCAAAGACCTTTGAAAAGGTTTGAAAGAGCCCCAATTCATTAAGTTTCTCAAAGAAAGATTAAAAAGGAGAGAATAAGCCTTCCTGACTACTAAATGGAAGGAGAAGTAGGGCAATTGGAATTTGGTGCAATAGGAACATAGTAAAAATGACAAAGTCTTAGACAATATATTGTTGTTATATAGATCAAAACCCAGGGTAAAAGCAGTGGCTATTCTGAGAATGATGACTTGGAATGTAAACTACAAATGACTTATGGAGGAGAAAGTAGTAGTGCCTACAACTGTAATGCCTACGACAGCAGCTATTTCTCATTTCCTTTCCCCTGCACCCCATTAACATCAGCATCAAGAGTAACATCTTCCAGGAACTTACTATCATCCAATTAAAAACTTATTTCACTTACAGTCATCTGTGTTTGTGATTCCATTGGTAACTGACAAATCATCTTAAAGAATGAATAATGTTGATAGTTTATTTCTGTGTGGTTAAAAACAGTCATCTTAGGTTATGTGAAAGTCTTTCAATCATAAGATTAGTTGAGGTCATAGAACTAGTTCTACAAGTACAGTACAGGCAGACCAAGAATTCAAAAGTAAAAGGAAAATGAACTCTACAAAGCAGGTGCATTAGGAGCATTATTAAAAGGCAAAAAAAAGAAGTAGAAGAAAGGAAGTAGTAAGTTTTTACATGAACTTTATTGTTTTCAACTTTCTTGCAGTGTGCATAACTAGAGACCCAGTTCAGCCCTGGCAAAAAACCAAACCCAACCCAACCCAAACCAAACCAACAAACAGCTATTTAGGCAATTTTATTTTTTACCTGGTCTCACAAGGAAATAGAAAGGTACACTGAGTAGCTTGGCTCCTATGGAGACTCCATGAAGAGTTAGACACCATAATACGACTCTCAAATTATGTTTACAGTAGAGAAAGCCAGTCAACGAACTAGTCAATATCAAACACTGAAGAAAAAGAAAAGTCATTTAAATATCTCCCTCTTCAAGGCTCCTTCCTCTATCAGCTTATGGCCCAAATCCCCTTCTGGAAGGCAAGACTGAAATCCTTTCATTTACAAATAGAGCTGAATTTGTTTCTTTAAGAGGAGGAAAAGATGGTTCATTCTCTACTGAAGAGAAAACACTAGCCAAGTGATAAAGTACGTGGGAGCTCAATACAGAACATAGTTTCCATCCTTCCTACCTTTTAAATCTTTCACTAAAAAACAAACACCACAGGATTCAAGGGGTTGAACAGAGAGCACAAAAGAAGAAAGGCCCTTCTTGTTGGTCATTAAGACAGTTGTTGAGTGGAAAAGATCCGCTCCAGTGGATTTATCAAGATCTGAATATTCAGTTTACCCCGTACCTCTAAAATACATCCCAAATGAAAGAAAGTCTAATGAGAGACATTTAACAGGCTATGAATTGACCTGATTGATTGTTCAGTTTGGTCAAGACTCTACAAAATGGTCAGTGTGAGGTTAATGGTTGGACTAGATGATCTTCAAGGTCTTTTCCAACCTAGATGATTCTGTGATTCTGTGAAAACTTTAGGTCTCCGAAGAACTAAAAAATCAAGTTGAGGTGCCTAGCTGAATCTGCTTGTCTCAAAGCATAGATAACATCAATATGGATATTTTCTTAATGGCAGTTTTTAACTGGGATATCTAAATCCTGCCAGAAATTCTTACTTTCCATGTATGGGTAATGAATATTGGGTTCTGAGAGATGGAGTTTTAATTGTATTCATAATGTTTTAATCAACCAAAATAGATCATAAAAACTCCTAATCTCTTTTAAAACTACAGCTTTTTTATTATAATATGGCTTTAGTTGGTAGTGTTTATTTACTCTTTAAGAATGATATTTAAAAAATAACTAAAGCCCACTTCATGTGAAACCACTCTATTTTAAGTCCCTCCTCCTTCAGCTTGTTTTGGTAAATAACACACTGAAAACCTCTTCTGTGCTAAGACATCTAATTCTATTAAATATTAAAAATCATGATCTCCTTGTTAAATTCATGACATATTTTACCAATCCCAGCTCTGACTAACTGTTTTGGGATCCTAAAGATGACAATATTCTGTCTGTTTTTCTTACAGGGGATAAAAATCTTGTTTGAGTAACATAACAAAGGTAAATTCAGAGTAATTGCTTCAAATTTGTTAATATTTTGAAGTTTCTTCCTTACATGTTACACCTGGAAAAAGGGTAAAAAAATATTGCAACTATAAACTTGTTTATTTTTTTACTAAACATATTAATTGATCTTGTAAGAAAAATTATATGACCCTATAAACTTTGACCCATGTGTAATATTAGACCAAAAGAGTTATACAAACTCTATGAGAAAAGCTCCTGAATGTCTTAAGATATCACAAGAGCCCACCCACCTGTTTTTTCCACAAACCAACAGATTTTGTACATTATATATTGATATGTATAATACATATTTTTGTGTATAATATAAAAATAGATAAGTATACATCATGTATAATTTATATATAATGCAACCAAAATATATTAATATAGATAAATATGTATTTTAACTTCATATAAACAATGTACAAACTGTAAAAAAAATAGTTCATTATAGTCTGTGGTAAAAATAAGAAGAGAGAAAAAATAGGCAGTAGGATAGGAAGGAAGCTGAGACATGACATTCTTTATTTTAGGACTATGAGGTTCCCTTTGTCCTGAGGTTAATTTTTCACAACGGTGTGCAATTCATTCATGTTAAGCCAGAGCATGTGATGCTTCAATTTGTAACAAACTCAGAGATGATAACTTGCAGCTGTTCTTTTAGATATGCAGTAAGATAAAAAGTAGAGGCCTTTGAAATGTGAAGAAGTTGAATGTTTCTTGATTTTAAATGGGTAGGTGGTTAAAACTGTTATCTAGTCATTAATTTGGATGATTATGCTTTATAAGTACATGAATATGATAAAAAAGATGATCTTTTTCCTTCTAATTGGAGATAGAGCTGTTTTATCTGTAGTACTTAAATAGGTTTATTTCAGTGACTATTTCTGTGATTGTTTCAAGGTTTATGGTGATTTCCGGAAACAGACTCTACAACTCAGAGAATTATAAAGCAGGTATGTTTACTCCGGTGTTGGGGTGCAATTAGAAATTAATTTTGCTTTTGGTTTTTTTCCTTTTTTAGTTCAAGTAATAAATGACAGTTTCATTTTTTTTTAATTTTCAAAATTTATGTAAAATTTTCTTTAATGGATCTGTTTATGTTTGTTACTAAATAATCCCACTTCTCAAAGTCTTTATCACTTCATAGTTTTCATAGCCTGACTGTCAGGAAAGAGTTTATAGTTGTTTTTTTCCCTCCTTTTCTTAGTAAAAGTGGTTTTCTATTCATAATGAACAAATGTGTTGAAAGTCCTGTTGACTTTTCTGACAGATGTGAAAATCTGATTGATTCCTGGCATGGATGTGTTTTTCTACACTGAGGGGAGAAAAATTTACTGCTTTATTCTCTCTTCCTTAGGGAGCAAGCTGATATGAAAAAGATGAGAAAACCTACCACAAATTAAGAAATGTATAAATTATACTATATTTCACTTGAATGTAAAAAGAAAAAATGCAAAGAGACTCGTTGCTGATAGTGCCAGTGTAAACTAAGCATTCGTAAACTCATTGATTTTGCTATGTTGAGAAAGTAGAGAAAAAGACTTTTTAATAAGATTTATTGTTGGATAACAGGTTCATCTACTCTCAGGACAGTCTCTGTACTTAGAAATGTTGAATATTGTAAAGATCTTTACAACTGTGCAGATTAAAAAGCAGTATTATGAAATATTTGGCAATATTTTAAACCCACTTTAAAAGGCTGTGTAACAGAGCATCTATAATATCTAAGTATCTGAGAAAAGGACTGTTTTACAGCTCTTCATGTTAAGGAAAAAAGCAATTGTCTAGAAAGGCTTTGAGAAGCCAGTAAAGGGTTTTCGATGGGCAGGCCAGATTGAATCAAGGAAGTAGCTGCTTGCAATTTTCATGAAATATTACAAACCAGAATTAAGTTTTCCTACGTAATCAAAATTTGGTTTTCTGATTCATATTAACTTTGGATACAGTCTTTCAGTGGCAACCTCCTTCTTCCAGGATCCCATTCACTCTGCAAAATCCTCAGTTCAGTTAGTGAGCTGGCTGGACAGTCGTGACTAAATTTAACCTTTTGTTTGTTCTTACAGTTTCGCCTGTGGTGCTTATGCAGCAGACATTATGCAAAAACTGTTTGGTTAAAATGGTCTGTGTTTAAATAAAAACAAAGCAAAGAAGCAAAACTTTACAATTTGGACAATAATGACTCGTGTTACTGTGTGGCTGGTTGCATTTTGCCATATTCAGAAAGGAGCAACTTCTTTGGAGAGACATAAAACTTCCTGCAGGATTTCAAAGCAACGAATGGTTTCTCCTTTGTTGCTGTGGTGGGCCTGACTAAATGTTTCTTTCCTACCTTCTAAACATCATTGGCACATCATGGAGAGGAGGAAAGAGGGTGCCTCCTTCCTCTCATTGTGAAGTTAAGTGTTTGGGCTCGCTAGAGCTGTAAGGTGGAAAAGAAAACCCCAAGATGCTATTTGTTGCTACTTGTCCCTTTTCTTCTTTACAGTCTCTTACTGGCTCCAGCTGTCTTCAGACTATTCTCAGCCAGTTTATACTGATAACCTACAAAAAAGTCTGTAAATACTAAAAGCAAACACATGATTGCAAGCAGCACAGAGATATGATGGCAGATTTGTTGGGGAGTTGTACCTAATGACTATACTATATACATTTCAGGGGTATATACATTTCAAAGCTTCAAACCAGCTCTAGTCAGGATTGTCAGCTGAGCTTCCATTAACATTTGGACCATATTTGATGTATTTGTTTTTGTCTGGAAAGGAATCCAGCTTGTTCAGCTCTATACCTCTCCATGGAGTGACACAAGGCACAGTGCGTGGGTGACTGGGAGATATGCTTCAGAAATGCTCTCTTGCTCTGGTAAAATTTTATGTGGATGGACTCAGCACAAACCATGGTCTTCCTTTTTATTGCTTTAAACTATAGGGTCTATCTCTCCAGTATGGAAATGCTTTAACTTCCCACTGAATTTATGGGGAAATTGAGAAGACAGTGAATTATTTAACACAAGCCAAATGATGTGGTTTCTTTTCTGAGACACTGCCAAACTGTTTTTAATTACATTTTCTAAAAATGACACTAGCATAAGAAATTTTAGTCCACGTGGTTGAGTTTGGTGAAATCACTGATAGATGAACTGGTATAATACTGGAATGCTGAGCTGTCTTACAGACACTTGGTATCTCTGCTGGCTAAAATACCAGGGGAAGGTGATATTAAAACTGCTATTCCTAAAGAGAAACCTGAAAAAATATTGTGTTAATGAACTAAACTTGATGTCCTGATTTAAGTATCAGCTCTTCCAGCACTTGCCATGTAATTCCATTTTGGGACCTTTGACATATATATCTGATGCATGTAGACAGACCTTGGGTGGTGTTTGGACTGCAGTCACAGCTAGAATTGTCAATATTCACAAGAAGTTAAATGCCATGGTATGAATATTCTGGCCTCTGTTAGCTCAGTGATATCTTCAGTGAACTTGATTTCAAGTTCATATTCATGGCATATATGTTTTCATGTCGCTTATCTACTTTGTGGAAAATGTCAGGTTTTGGTGACAGGTGGTCTTTCACTGGTGTGCTTGTGCAGACTCCATACAGTGTGGTCCATACTGAGGTTCCATCAGGAGCACCAAATAATAAGTAATAAGACCTATCAGAAATCATAAACTTTACTGTTCATACTTCAAAATGAAGTAGTATTAGTTCTAGGCAATGTCACAATTTTTTTTCAACAGCACAAAGGACACTGTACAGGACCAGAGATGGCAACATAAGGGAAAACAACTGAAGTGATTTTGGAGATAAAACTAATTCCTCAGGCCACCTTGACTGAGGTACAATAGTGGGTTGGAGGGGACAGTACTGCTACAATTGAGACTTTATGGGTCTGTAAATAAAATGGATCTCCTCTGGCAGACCAACATTCTTCACAAATACTACATGCATAAAACATTTAGAAAAAAGATTCTAAAAAAAGAAAAAATGGAGTGGCTTACAATGATGTGTCTCCTGGCAGTGTGAATTTCTTTATAATGCAGTACAATAAAAAATGGACTGGCTGGCTATCAAGCATGTGAGGCATTTAGCACTTCCACTGCAATACCCAGAGGTTGTATCTGTATGGGAACAAGAACTTAAAAGTAAAGGTATTTGCTAATTAAGCCTGGGTTCATTTTGAAACGCTGATTAGTACAATTAATCTTCCTCTGTGCTTGGAGGCTATGGGGAATCATTGTTTTGATGGCAAAAGGTCTAATAATAGAAAAATAAAAGTACCAAAGGCCTTGTAGAATACATATTGGTGGGAAGTGAAAATGTTTTAATGAACAGCAAAGTGTATTGTCTTTGAAATATATAAATCTATTTGGTATTTATATGAATGTATAAATGAAGATACATGCACTCATTTGCATTTCTGGAGTACCTTCCATGTGGGGATTTCAGTGCTTCACTATAGTTTAACAATAAAACATGTGAGTAGCAGCGTACTATTTATGTGTATATTTGCGCAATGCCTAGAGATATTTTGCTATAAATCAAGACACACCCCCATTCCTTCAAAGGAAGCAAACTAGTTCAGATCTATGCGAGCCATAACACTGTTTGCCTAAGTTATGCCAAACACTTGATCTAACTCAGCTCATGTGCAGTAGCAGTTGAGGTATTTTACATATAAGCTATCAGGGAAGAAACAGGAGAATTTTTGCGTCAGAAAAAGGATGCTTTCTTTCTCTTTCTTTCCTAAAACATGATTGCCCACAAACCATTTCTTGTAATTAATAAAATGGACCTTGATGTAAGGAATCTAAACCAAAGATTGCTCATGTCTATGGCATTTATCATTATTCAAAACGGTTTAAGAAAATCTCACTTATTCATATTATAGCACAGCTCTTTTCTTCAAGGTATCATTTTCAGTAAGCCCTGTCAATATCACCCTAGAAAGACTAAAGTTAGGGCATTCTGGATCCAGCTTTAAATTGAAAAGCAGAACTCTAAGCAAAGTGTTGTAATCTCTTCAGCTTGATGTCTTCTAGCAGTGTTTCCAATGAATTTTCTTCTGCTTTAATTTTTGCCTAAATGTATATCTAGTCTTCAGAAACATGGTAAGACAAATGCAAAGGAATTATGCTTTTATTTGTGTTGTCAGGAACGAGTAACAGACGCATGAAGCTCATGTCTGACACTCAAGCTTTGCATTCAAGGTTAAGGTTTCTTTAGCGTAACTCGGAAGCTAAACAAGAGAACAGATTGTGCATTTTGAACACAATTTACGTTTTACACTCCATTTATCAAAATATCTTTGCTTGTACAAAATTCCCCTTTTGTACCAAGTACTTCCTAAATCAAATTTACTGTATCTCTTGGACAACGTATGATTGTTTACTATAGAAGATGTTTGTCTTATAATTAAAGTTTTTAGAAGCTGTTGCCATTGCTCTCTTTTGCAAGAAGAAAAACATAAATCTGTTTTAATGTTACTGCGCATCCTGAATATGTCCACAACATTACACAACAGCAAGGATAATTTGTTACATATACACGCTTTCCAGTCTCAGACACTCGGATATGTTAGTCATGTAAATGTTTGATTCCTTTAATCTAATCAGAGACTCAACACCATAAGACTCCTACCTTAGTAGCTGTAGGCTTTCCTTGGTAGTCTGACTGTCCTGGTTAAGGTACTATAGCAAAATTTTGACTTGTAATTTTTAGTCTCTATTTTACAGTCATGACTCTGTAAAGAACTTGGAAGATTTCAGTTTTGAAAAGTTAGGGATTGGCACAGACTCCTCATAATTTCTTGTTTGACTCCTAATGGAAGTGTGGGGGTAGATGTCTTCCCTGAGGTCCAGTAGTGCCAGTCTCTTAATTACTCACATGTACCTAGAGCCAACGGTAAGTTAATGCAATGGAAGAGGTGAGATATTTTGATTAAAGAGTGAATTCTTGAAGTAATTAGATCTTTAAAAATTGGTTTAAAAATAAAAACCATGTATTGCAAGACTTGCAACTTATCTCACTGCTTCTCTGCTCTTCTCTTCATTGGTTTAAGACTCCAACTGAGGAAGTGTTAGTGCTCAAAATAGAATATGTGGCCTATGCTCATATAAATTAAAAGGGGTTTGTTTGATTAGTTAGTACAAGTTTGTTCAACATATTAATACTGTGGACAAACTTGAAGGAAGTAGTGACCTATGGCCCATTTTCCCTTACAGTTGGAGTGATGTCACCTATTGGAACTGTTATATGGTAGTCTAATAGATGGGTTTACAGTGGGTTTTAAACATTACAAATCTAATGACTTCAAGGAAGCTAAGAATTTTTATAACCTAAGTATACGCACTGATAGGAGGAAATATCGAGCTGTTAGCTAACTCTTAAATCAGTCCAGTGGACGTGGAGAGGCATGTGATGGGTTCTGTATAGAATCAATGGATTTCTGGAACTGATTTATGGCCTTTAAAAATTAGGGCTGCTTTGGATTTTACATTCCTTCTTTCTTTCTTTTCTTCTCTTTTCTTCCTTCCTGTTATTTTGTCAAGTATTTAATGTATCAGCATCATTCACAAATACAGGGTGAAGAATGAAGGAGGATTACCCTCCTATTTTTTTTTCTTGTGAAAGTTAGGCTTTTGATTTTCTATTTTTTCTTCTAAGCTTATCTACCAAAGTGTTTGGGAAACTGGTCAACTTCTGCAAAAGTCTGAAAGAATTTACCTTTAGAGAATAACATACCTCCAACATAGAAGAGTCTATATTGCTAAAAATTGCATAATGCCCTTTATCCTTATCTGTGATATTTCATTTTTAAATACATCTGCAGATTCAGTCTGAAATCATTGATGTTTCCAAAAAATGAAACAATATGAAGGCCTAAGTTGCCATCATTTTTCCTTAACAAAAAAAATGGGAGGGGATATTTAGTTTATGTTACCCCCCAAACCATGTTTTGTTAACTTAGAGGGACAAAACATTCAGAAATCAGATTTTTAAAAAATGAGTTTAAGATAACAGTTTCAAGACTGTTATTCTGGTAGTATTATCAAATGAATTTATAAATGTGGTGATTTCAGTTCCATGGATCCCATATTTATTGAAATCCTGGAACACATGTCGCAGATTAAATATTAAAAGCAGAATTTGAAATGTTATAAACTCTAGAGAGGTTTAATAAATCTAACAATATATTTTAATTAACCCCTTCATTTTCTATATTACACTGACTTCAACTTTTAAGAACTAGTTTGAGAGGATACTAGTTAAATGCATAACAAAGCTTTCATGGAATGGGTAAGGCATAATGGATTGGGAGATAGAACACATTTTCTCTGCTTAAAAATGCAGGGCACTAGACATGGCTGATACATGGTACTGTAATACAGAAGGTGAAATAAAAATAGTTATAGGAATAACTTACAGCCTAGTGGTTACTATGCTTACTTTGGTTGCATTAAGTACTTGTGAATTAAGGTAAGCATACTTTAATTTGGGTTCATTAATGCACTACCAAGTTGTGAAATAATTCTCTCAGATGAGAAGCCCTTCCCATTGATATTTAACAGTTGAGAAACTGTTTTGGGGTTTTTTTTGTCTATAAGCAGATTACATGTTGAATTTGTTAAATTTAAGGAAGGTCTTGGTTAAAATGTTTCTGGTTCATTTATCTTTTTTGCCCTAATTTATAGAATTTAACCAAGAAATTAAATACAACCTTTGGGTAAGGAAATCTCTGAGCTAGAATACCTACTAGTACCTGACACCATGAAACATGAAGAACAGTCATAATCAGTGATGAAAACATCAGGTATGTGACATAAATCATTATATGTATTTCACAAAATCAAGTTACAAATATTAATCTTTATTTTTTTTCCTCTTGTCCTGGTTTCAACCAGGATAGGGTTACCTTTCCTTGGTCTGAGAGGGAGCACAGCTGGAGGGCCGGGCCTGGATTGGTCATTGGAGTATTCCATATCATGTGACATCGTGCTCAGTATATAAAGGAGGCAGATGCTCTCTCTTTTCTGATTTTTTCTGGTCGGTGTGGTGGGATTTTTGATGCAGTTGGGATCGCTTCTGGGGGCAGGCTGCGTACTGGTCACTGGCTGGTGAGAAGCTGCATTGTATATTACCCATTTGGACTTACTATTGTTACTGTTGTTTTGCTACTATTACTAAATTTTTTTTTTATTCAACCTACGAAGTCCTTTTTTTTTTTTTTTTTTTTTCCCCTCCTCTGTTTCACTGGGGAGGAGGGGAGGAAGTAAACGACTGGCCACATGGTGATTGGTTACTGGCTGAGTTCAAACCATGATACTTCTTTAAGAAGAAAAAGGTTTTTTCTTCTTTAGACTACTCTGCCTTAAAACTCTGTTTATGATAACAGAGATTACTTTTTTTCTCTTTTCAATAACGAGTAGAGTCTGAAATGTGTGGAAAAGTTAAGACAAATGAACAAACACTCACATCATGAACTAAATTATTTTCTAGTTAAAGCTTCCACCCAGGGATTTAACATGCTGAAGTTATGCATTTTAGCTTAGCACATTTAATGGATTTAATCCAACTTCTGTGAATACAGAGGAAGTCCCTGATTACAGTTGTCCCAGTATAGCAAATTAATATTCATTAAAATGTCATAAAGGTTTGTTTGAGCCAATTCTGGTCAAGGTTTTGGGTTGCCAGATGTAGATATGGTCCTAAAACAGTTATGAAGGCTTTTCCCAACTCTGTGTCAAACTCATTCAAGGTTGTCTTGGATAGATAACTTGTGAAATAATATTGAGCTTGGGTTTGTTTCTGAGTTCATGATTCAGCTGCATGTTTTAGATTTGATATATAGCATAAATGTCTTAATTTTTTTTTTTTTTTTTTTGTATCTTGTTAGCCCACCTAATCCTTTGTAATTCAGTTTCTTTTGAGGCAGAAGTAACTTATATATTTATAAATTGGAGGGAAAAAACATCACCGCTATATATGCATGATACTCATGCCCTCAGTTTCCAGATTTGGAGATTATATGCATTGGTAAGAATATGACATATGTTCTGTACATGAAATTCAATGTCTGCCATGTCCCAATCCTAATTTTCATAAACTTTCATATGTTACTGAGCTCTGCAAATCCTTTACTTATTAAAAACTAAGTTAATAGTGAATGCCCTTTTTTCTGGTTAAAACTCTTCTACCAGGTCTAAAGTTTGACCTGACATGTTTAATAGAGACTGGTTGAGGATTGGTGGTTTCCTGACAGTAGCTCATACTTGTTCTCCCGATTACTACTTTTGACGTGTATTTGAGTAGCCAGTCCCCCTGCTAGATGGGTTATATCAGTTTATAGGCTGTCCCTGTTCTACCTGGCTATTTTAAAAAAACACTGTCCTCAGCTCAACCTCCATGAGAAATATATTTTATTATTGCAGATCAGACTCATTCAAAGTGAAACAAAATGGTAAGAATCAGTACTGGCACTACTAAAAAGTAATCAAGTTATCATTCCCGAAGTCAGACAGCTTATGCGAGACAGCTTATTCTCTGCATTATTTAGAATAGCAATTCTATTGGCAATTTAGAATTGTCATCAGTCTTCTGTGCCATTTGTTGGATGCTGTTGTCATTTTTAAGAGCACTTGCTATATAATACTCTAGACCTGGTTGCTAATTCAGACTTTTGGAATCCAGTGTGTAGGTGTGGATTTTCTTCTGAAGTGATTTATTACAAGTATTTGATATGGTCACTTTTGTCAAATGACTGTTTGCAGCATGCTTATTGTACCTTTTCCTTCCCTTATTCTGTTATCCAGCACATACTTTTTTTTCAGATATCAGATAAAGGTCAAATTTTGTAATATTGTTTCAGTAGATGTTCAAGGTTCCAAAAGCTCCAGTGGAATCATGGATTAGAAACATGATATCATAATGTCATTATTTAAATATTGGTTAGTTATACATTATAACAGAGGCAAACTTGGCACTTCTGTTCATGTTGTACAGGCCAAATGAAACTCCATTCATTTCCTTATAGCTGTGCTTCTAAGATTTCTCTCATTTCTTTAATTCTTACAGGTATCATTATAAACCTAGAAACGTCAAACACATCAAAGGTTTTTTTGAGTCTCTACATCATTTAAGAACTCAAAATCCATTCTGAACTTCATGGAGCATGTGCTAGCATTCAAAAATTATACAGCAATTATAAATAAATATGGAAGAGTTTTTTCTTGGATTCCAAAGAAATTCAATAAATACCTGCCTAGTAGCTTTGCTGAATCAGGGTTGTTTGTTTTGGGTTCTTTTTGTTATCTCTCAACCAAAATATAGCCCAAGCCTTCTGTACTTACCCTCTCTTCACCTCCATTATGAATAATTTTAGTGTTGAAATATTATTATTCTTTAATGTAGGGCTTTGTATTCGAGGGAAAAAGATATGCAACAAATGATGTAAACTGATAGTATAAAAATGTTCTCAAGAAATGAGAGGAGAAAAGACCACATTATTTCTTTTGTTTTTCTTCCTCATCCAGGACATCCATATTCTCTTTATCGTTTCTTCCTGCATTTTGTTTACTCACTGTGGATATAACCTCTTCAGCTTGCTTTCAACAAAATAAGTATGTTCTACTCACTTTTGCCTTTTCTATAGACCAGTTCTGTATTATTCTACTTTTTTTCTTACTCACCTCCTTTTATTTTTCTCCTCATAATGTAGCATCCATTGACCCCCATAATCCAAAATTCAGTCTGGATTTTTGCTGTGTTATTTTAGATTATGTTCCATTACCGTTTTTTCTTACTGACCAGTGGGATACCTCACATTTTCTCAAGAGGACTCAGCCACCATGAAATTAGTCAATTTTCTGAAAACATTGAAAGAAATAATTTAGACAGCAGTAGAAGCTCCTCTTATTTCATCTAAGAAAGGTATAAATACTTTCCGGACACATCTGAACAGCTGAACACTGGATCTCTGTTTTTCTGAGTTTCTGAATTAATGGGTTCTGTGGTAAGCATTCTCACTTAGGTAAATACTGTATGTTTTGCAGGTAGATGACAGTCTTGAGGTAACAATGGAAGTGATCGATTTCTGTTAAATCAGTATTCAGCAAACATTTGTCTTCAGGCCTTTATTCCCCACTTTCATTTCCTACCCACACAAAACCTTTTGTCTCTCATAGCACAAGTCCAGCTACCAGTTTTTCATTATTACAGAAATCCTCAACCCTCTGAAGACAGTGGTTTTGCTTCATTCTCTGTTCATGACTATGACCTTCTATAAGACTTTTTCATCTATTTCATGCACTTACCACAGATATGGATGAAAATCTAGTCTATTTCTATTAGTAGGATGAATGGAATTGTTCTTCAGTTGTACCCAAGCACTTCTATATTAGATCAAATTGCTTCATGGTTAGCCAGAACGTCTTTCATTTTTTTTCCCCCTCCTCTATTACAAGGATTACTGATAGCTCAAATACTGTCAGAAGTTCTACTGAAGCTGCTATTTTTTTTTAAAGTTATTGCTTGTTGATACCTAGGTTAATGAATAATACATTTTTTTTTTTTAGGTGAAATTGTGGCATTTGATTTAAAAAATGTCAGCATGGATTTAGATGGGAATTCATTATAGGAGCTATCTTTCAGCAGTTTGATAGCAGTTTGACTTAAAAGAAGGTCTTCATGTTTTGTGCGTTTTGTATGCTACTTTTTCTAAAAAGGGATGTCTTCTGAAGGTTCTTCCTATTGGAAATACAATGCCAACATTAAGTTTACATTACAAATATTCTTTCATTGATAATATTAAGTATTTATAATTGTTTACAAGAGGTGGAGCATTAATAGGGCTGGGAATCTGATGTCAGGCAACTTTGTCAGCTCCAATATTACAGCAAGATTACTGTAAAGACAAATGCTCCATATAGGAAAGTAATTTTTAATGAGTGTTTTATTCATATAATTTCCAAGGTCACAGTATGGCTATGATAGTAGCTTTTAAGCAGGGAACTTTGCATTCAGACAGCCCTCCCCCAATAATCTAGCAATGCAGCTACCGTAATTTTCCTTTCCCCTCAATGGAAAGAAGAGGGAGAAGAGTAGCATAAAACTGTTTCCAGCTTTGAGGTATGGAATTAATGGAGAGTTTATACCTACTCTGTTCCTAGCTAGACAATTTTTTACAGCAGCTAAAATGAGTACATAAGAACAGACTAGCAGTTGTTGAGAATGGAACCTGATCCTTGTTGAGCCTGAAAGTTCTTATAAGCATGTTTTAAGAGTAGTGCATCTAAGCCCAAGATTTCTGCATTCATATTAACTCAAAAAATAGATGTTCTTATTTATATGAAGTGCTTTTTTTCATCGTGTAAACTTAATTCTGTCTGTTTTTTTTCTCTGTAGCTATTCCTTCAGGTTTCACTTTGCTAGAACTTGTTATAGTTTATAAATACGATTATACAGTCCAGGAGCTTGTGTCACTTCCTACAGGCTTGTACTTTTAGTCTATTGGCAGCAGTTTCTTCTCCATGGCAAGTATTCAAAAAATAAATATTCCAAAGTTTAATACTGATAGAATAATAGTCTTTTAATAATCTTTAAATATCATGAGGGTTCTTTTATTTTGGTGAAATTTGTCTGATAGTTTTGGGGAGAAAGACCATCTCTTTTGACCCTCACTGTTTTATAATTTTCTGAATTCTGTAATGAAAATTATATTCTCAGCTATGAGGAATTCTGAATATATTGAGTAGTTACAAGGCCTCTCACACATATTATTTTTACTAGTTGACTGATGCACTCCAACTTTCTGTTCCAAATAATTGAACAACCTGTGAGAGACTGAAATGTCAAATGATTGTCTCAAAGCTTGCTTGTGTGTGTGCTTTTAGTCACAGTGTGATGTCAGTAATGCCTCAACATTCATCAAGGACCAGCTATTGCCTTTGTAATTGGTATAAGGAATGTCATCCAAGGAAGCAGGAGTGTATTAAAGGATGCACACCCCACTCTCTTGCAGTTGACAGACTTCTTAGATAAAGCCTCAAAGAAGTGGACTGAGTGAAACCAGGTGTTTCTCATCAAGCACAAGGACCACTGATCACTGGCCATTGTATAAGCAGGATACATTTTGACTCTATTGTGTACACCAGATGCTATGCATATGTTGGAAATGACTTTGCGACTTCACCAGTAAGGAGGTGATAAGAACTGATAAGAGGTGATCATTTTTGCCCAAGAAGCCAGATGATTGCTCAAGAAACATGAAGTCAACAGATCTGTGGAAACTGAGGCAGGGCGAGCACGACCACCGACTCAGCTGCTCATGGAAATGAGTTCGTGGAATACCTGCCTCTCTTTGTCTAGTATGCAAAACAGCTGATAAAATGAACTTAAAAGGCCACAGAGAACTCTGCTGTGTGTGCACCTCCCATCGAAGTGACTATTTTTGCGACTTTATTTTGGATTGTACCGGGTCTGGCTGAGCCAGAATTATTTTTCCCCTATAGCAGCCCTCATGGTGCTGTGTTTTATGTCAGGAGCTGGCAGGGTGTTGATAGCACACTGGTGGTGTGGCTACTGCTGAGTAGTGCTTACACAGCACCAAGGCTCTTTCTGACATTTCCCCCCCCACAGTGGGACGGGGTGGACAAGATCTTGGGAGGGGACACAACCAGGACAGCTGACCCGAACTGACCAAAGGGATATTCCAGACCATATGACGTCTGCTCAGTATAAAGCTGGAAGAAAGGAGGAAGGGGGTGGGGTCACCCTTGGTCCTCCAAGGCAACGACTACGCGTATTGGAGCCCTGCTTCCTGAGAAGGGCCGACATCGCCTGTTCATGGGAAGTAGAGAATAAATCTGTTTTCTTTTTTTTGCTCCTGCGCGCAGACCTTTGCTTCGCTTTGCTTATATTAAAACTGCTGTTGTTTTACCCACAAGGGTTGTTTTGTTTTCCTATCTTATTTTCTTTCCCTTCTTTGCCCTATTGAGAAAAAAAAGGGGGAAGGGGGGGAAGTGATAGAGTGACTTGGTGGGTACCTGGCATTTAGCCAAGGTCAAACCACCACATGGATGCTTGCTTTATTTCTGTCTTTTCCTTCCATTCTGTCCTATTGCTACACTCTTCACTTTTATTAATAAAAACTGTTTTGGGTGTACAGCATTTGATCTCGTTTGTGTCTTAATCTCACTCTTGGGATCATATTGAAACCTCCCCCGACATTGCATTGGGACACAAGCCTCTTCCAACCTTAAAACAGATGCTAAAATGAGTCATAGGTCATTTGAACCTCATTATGTACTCCTGCAAAGTTTTCATTGCTTTATAAACTTTAGCTATCTTGGCCATTTACTTCCTGCTTTAGCCACTCATTTATGTGATTCTCTCTGACGGCTTCCACATCTGCTTGAGGCAGGGAATTAAGGTGTTGCAAGGGAACATAAAAGTAAGTCAGTTTGTTAGCAATTAACTGGCATGAAGCTGTTACTATTCTCCCACATATAAGTTTTTGTGTTCTGGCATTGTGCTTTCTACAGGGAATGGTGTGTTCTCCCAGAGCCAGCAGTAGTGACTTCCTTCTTCACACTGCCCCATAACTGTAAAGCCATAATGTATTGGACAATGAATGGCAAGCTTGGTTTTAGCAACATATACATCTCCTGTATCAAATTTATCAAAGTTACATAATATGGGATTCGTCATAATATCAGGCTTTTTTTTCTCTTTACTTAATGGATTGGTTTCCTTATTTCCAAGAAGGTAAGCATTGTGAATTCCAGGCACATCTTGAACTGCCCATTCTCCTTTTGCTGGAGTAGCTTGAGAATATTACAGTGCACACCTCATTGAAAACAAGTTCAGTCATGAAAAACATATGTGGTCATGCTGCTATAGAAATTTTTGGGCTGAAATACAAGAAAAATAAGGATATTTCTATATCTAGTGCCTATTTCTTCATTTCAAATGAACCTGAATTCAGAGAATTAGAACCTGTTTTCTACACCAGCCATGTCTGTCTTTGAAAATGAACTCAAATCTTCAAACAAAGGAGGAAGGTTATTCTTAAAATTAAAAAAAAGCCCCAAACCAGCAAACCAAAATCTTCTTGCAAATAGAATGCATTCTGGTGATTTTGACAGTAAACAGTGGACACTTTTTTGAGATTTAGTTTTACAAATTTTTGACAACTTGGTAGTTGTGGAAGACGTGTGTATTGCTATTTAGTTTTCTTCTAAGTGTTTCCTTGCTTCTACCACAAAATACAAATTTGTAAACAAATTATAAATCCAGCTAGAGAGGGAAGAAATGACATGACTATGAATTCTTTCATAACTAGAGAGGTAGACAAAGACTCAAATTAACAGAAATAGTATTTCTTTTTTCAAACTAACTCAGTAGAGGAAATATATGTATCTTTTTTAAAGTAAGAATAACTGACAAGCAGAGTTACATATATGATATCACATTTTCTGTAGCATGGGGTAACAAAATATGCATCCATTTCTATTTTATATGAAATAATATGCAGTTTTAGTATGCAGATGGTCTGAGACTTCTGATACCCATTTGTTTTCTTTCTACTACTTGTGATCGAGTGATACAAATGATGATGAAAGAACTGCACTGCTATTGCTTAGCTTTGCTGAATGATGTAAGAATACACATGAATTCAAGTCATGGATAGATGACTGGTATTTGATCAGGAGATTTTTTTTTCAAGATTAAGGAAATGGAATCCTCAAAATTAACAGTATTTTTGTAATTGTCCTTGTAGGACTCATCTTTCATGGCATGTGTGAAAACACCCCTTAGTCTAATCACATAGAAGTGCTAAAAAAAAAAAAAGCATTCTTGGAATAAAATTATAGTGTCATGATCTCTTTCATAGTATGCTTTTTGGGGAAGGACAGAGAGGCAAAGAAAGGGCAATTGGCCCACAGAGGAAAAAAAATCACTATCACGAAAGAGTCTGTCATGTTTCTTGTTTTTGTTTGCCTTTTTTTATCTTAATGTACTACAGTCCAGTAATAACGTTATACAATGATAACAAGGACACATTATCACCCACCTTCTACTTTCTATTTAACTGAACACATGTTCAAAGGCAAATAATATGATCTGGTTTTGAGTCAGCTAAAAGATTTGTTCACAGAAGTGTTATCCTTTCACATTTATTCCAGGTCAAGTAAATTTGTCCTACAATTTTGTTAATGGCCATTTGAAAATAAACAAAAACAAACACACACACCCCCACATCCCCCCAAAACCCTGTTGATATTCAATCAACTACAGACAGAAAAATCCTGATTTTGGTGTAGCATGATATACAGTGTATCCTGTATCAAAAGCCTTAGGAAGGATTAGAAGAAATTTATTAGATAAAGATACTGGCTTTGTCACACACTGGGTTTGTCTAGTTTGGAGAAAAGGAGGCTGAGGGGCGACCTTGTTGTTCTCTGCAACTTCCTGAGGATGGGAAATGGAGAGGGAGGTGCTGATCTCTTCTCCCTGGGATCTAGGACATGGGGGAATGGTTCAAAGCTCTGCCAGGGGATGTTCAGACTGGACATTAGGAAACATTTATTTACTGAAACGGTGGTCAAACACTGGAACAGGCTTCCTAGAGATGCAGTTGATGCCTCAAGCCTGTCAACATTTAAGAGCCATGTGGACAATGACCTTAATAACATGCTTTAACTTTTGGTCAGCCCTGAAGTGCTGAGGCAGCTGGACTAGATGGTTATTGTAGGTCCCTTCCACCTCAACTGTTCTCTTCTAGATTACTCTGCGGCATCAGTATATTCCCCCATTGTTATCTGATTATTTTACATTCACACACTTTAGTTTTGCATGTTGTTAAAGTCACTCAAACCACATTTTGTTTGCATTCATATCTTCACCTCCCCACTTTATGGTATGGCTGAAGTATGTTTTAATCTACAAGGGGGGTTCTCTATGTTATATTTGTATATGCTGACCATGTGCAGGTGGTTAAACAATTTTTTTCACACCAGTTACTACCTGTACAAATTGCCTTTGGTAATTTTTCAGGGTAAAAGTTCTCCTTATTTTCTGTGTGGAAAACTTCAGAATGCCTGTGGCAAATGAAGACTGAAGCAAATCAGTTTCCCAGAAGAACTGCTATGTGTGATTCCTTTAACATGTGACAATGAGTTGCTGAGAAATTAAAAACTTACAGCTACAACTTTGATCTATAATCCAGTGACTTCACCAGATAATTTTTTTTCCTGATGTGACAATTATACTAGTGAATCTGTTCCACTGAAAAGCTGAATATTTTGAAATGAAACAAAACTGTATCTAAAGCTTCTCTTATTCAATATTTGTTGTATATGAGATATTTTCTGGTCACACTAAAATATTGTCTCCACTCACATGGATGAAGAAACAGTCAACTGAAAACAAATAATAAGCCTTAGTTGAATGGGTTATAGTTATATTAAAAAAACTATAGGCACTCTGCCAGTTTAATGCTAATATTTACTTGGAAGAAAAGTGTTTTATTGATTGGAAATTTGTTCATAGAAACATAGAATGGTTTGAGTTGAAAGGGACCTTAAAGATCATCTAGTTCTAACCTCTCTGTCATTGGCAGGGACACCTTCCACTAGACCAGGTTGCTCAAAGCCCTATACAACCTGACCTTTTAAGATTATTATTGTAGGTTAACTTTTATCGTTTTTTTGAAACACAGTTTTGTGCACCCATGTTCATTTCATCCTATAGCTCTCTTCTCAAGTAATTTAGGAAAAAGAAAAAAAAAATTAAAACACTTTTAAAGAAAAAAATGGAAGATGATATTTTATTTCTGTAACAGTTCTGGCATCCAGAAAATGTTATAAATATTATATAAGCAGTAATACCTGGAAACTGAAACTAAACTGGAATTCAGGGATGTTCTCAAGAAATGGGCAGATATAGTTATCCATATTTCTATATAACAGCAATCTATGATTGTGCTTCCAGATATTTCAAAACAATGCCTGTGAACTAACTTAATATTCTGGCTAACATGCCAACTTTTGGCTTATTAAGGAAAACATGGAAAATGAGAATTGAAGATACGTATAAAACTGAGGATCCAGTAGCACAGTCCCTATTTAGAGTAAAAATCATTGATCTCTCTGACTTACCGGAAATGTTCAGAAGCAATTTTTCCAGAGACAGTATTTTTAATAACCTTCAAGCTTACAATAATTAAAATTTGAGGAATGTCCCTGAAATTCATGATGAAGAAAATTATAAATAAGAAACCTGAAGAAGTAAAGCCTATGTAAGAAGTGAAACGGTTAAATTTGAGTTCCTTTATTAATCAGGGGAGGAAGTTCTCCAAATCTGAAGGGTGGAGAGAATTGTGCAAACACAGAGTCTTTCTGCTGAAAACCAGAAGTCTGGCCAGATAGCTTAGATTACATGTCTTATTGTGATGGTTAAAGTTAGGGGAGATGAATGCCATTATTACCTATATTTTTGGTGCATATCCTAAATTTGAAGCTAATTTAGGATGAGATTCTCTGCAAATTTTCTTTGTGAAAATGTCTTGATTTTATCCTGGTGAGGAATAAGATTTTTTTTTTAACCTGTGAAAGTATTTGAAGAATAAGTAAAATATTTTAAGCCCAATTTATATTGTTTTAACATTATAACTATATACAAATATTTTGTGTATATGTAGAGAGTATATGCCATTTATATGTAAAATTATATATATTTTATCAGTTATTTTTGATTTTGCCATAGTAGATTGCAAGTCACATGGATTTTCTGTTTATTCTTTTCATTTAGTCTAATTTCATTGTTCACCATTGAGACTGATTGTTTTTTGAGTTGGAGAGTCAAATAAGCTCACCATTTGTTCATGGCAGTGTAACTAGTTGTCCTTACCGTAAGTGGCCCTTCTTGAAATCATAGTGCTTGAACAATTGCTGAGAGTACTGCAAAAATAAGTCATGTAAAATGAAACTCACTGTGTTCTTATTGATTTTCTTACAGACACCACTTATCCACATGATAGTCAAACACCACTTTGTTATGACGATGATCTGTTCAAAGTAATTCGCACATCAGTACTTTAAAAGTGCAATTGTAATATAGTAGTACCTGAGGCCTCACAGCAACACACCTAGCAGTAAAACTGCTTCTGACTTTTCAAACTCTGTTCATGTCTTTCTAATAAAGAGTCCAGCTTTGTTTTACTTCAACACTCAGAAGCTGAACCTTACTTCAATAATATAGCAACCATTTATGCTTGCTCTCTGTGTATACCATTGAAAGCTTTCATTGAAAAGTAACCCAACTATTCAGGAATGTATAACTATATTATAGTAGATAATAAATAATCCATTATATCATAAAATAAATACAATTATATAGAAAAAGAATGTATGTGTACAAATATGCATACATCTATGCATGAAAGTGCATATGAGAACATTATAGTCTGCCTCTAGTTGCATTTTTTTGTTTGAACTATTCCATCTATAAATTAAGCATTGATTTTTAAATTATTGCTTTTTTAATGCTATTTAAGGGACTTCAGACACTCACCTTCTCAATGGAAGGGAACTAAATGTGACTGAATCTCCTCATCATCTTTGAAAATCTTAATTATGTCTGATAAAAATTGTGTAATAGCTGATCCCCGAATCAGCAAAAATATTAAAGCTAAAATGCATAAGGTCAATATATTTCAGTGGAAGTAAATACTACTAATGTATGAATCAAATTGCCTAACTGAAAAATTCTCATGTATTTTACTTCTATGAAATTACATAACTCTAGCAGGTTTAAATTTAAGGGCTAAACAGTCAGACTTAGTTTGAAAATACAATCTGACATTACAGCATTGCTTACAGGATCTTTGACTCACCTGAGTGTTTACATTTTCATCCTGTGATTCTTTATGAATTTCAGCAAAAGAATTTTAGAAGTGTTGACTATAAACACAGATTTGTTTGGCAGTATAAGTAGTTTAAGTTTTCATAGGTTTCACGGCATCTAGATTCCTTCTCCGTTAACTTCCTACTACTGAATCATAAAATCACAGAATGATTTTAGTTGGAATGGACCTTTAAGATTATCTACTTCCCCTGCCATGGGCAGGGACACTTTGCATTAGCCCAGGTTGCTCAAAGCCCCGTCCAACCTGGCCTTGAACACTGCCAGGGAGGGGCCAGCCACAACCTCTCTGGGCAACCTGTGCCAGTGTCTCACCACCCTCAGAGTGAAGAATTTCTTCCTGATATATAATCTAAATCTACCCTCTTTCAGTTTAAAACCATTACCACTTGTGCTATCCCTACACTCCCTGATCAAGAGTCCCTCCCCACCTTTCCTGTAGGCCCCCTTTAAGTACTGGAAGGCCGCTATAAGGTCTCCCCGGAGCCTTCTCTTCTCCAGGCTGAACAACCCCAACTCTCTCAGCCTGTCCTCACAGGGGAGCTGCTCCAGCCCCCTCATCATCTTCGTGGCCTCCTCTGGACCTGCTCGAGCAGGTCCGTGTCCTTCTTATGTTGGGGTCCCCAGAGCTGGACACAGCACTGCAGGGGGGGCTCTCATGAAAGCAGAGTTGAGCAGGAGAATCACCTCCCTTGACCTGCTGGTTGTCCTTCCCCTGATGAAGCCTGGCATAGAGTAGATTGTAACTCTTTGCAAATAAAATAAAAATTTGCTTAGAAATAAAACATGCCCATTTGTGATTACTTATAGACAATGAACTGTTTTTTGGTTTCAATTTTTTCCCTTTCTTTTTACCTTAACATTGTCTCATCCTATCTGTCTCCTGTAGTAAACTGAACAAATGAAAATGTTGAAATAAAAAGTAATGGAAGGACTATGCACGCACAACTAAAATTCAGGTTCCAAGTTTTATTTCAACTATTTCTAAAGCCATATCCAACAAAAGAATTAAATTTATATATGCTTTCAATAAAGTGCCTTTACTTTATAGATGAAATACAATATACCGCCAAAATACATTTAGATATTTTAACTCAAGATATAGGGAATAAACATTGCACTAACAAAACAATATAAAACAACCAATACATAGAAATAGTAAATATTAATGTGTTAATGAAGAAAGATAATGTCTGTTTGTTGTGCTTACAGTTACAAGGAAAGATAAGTCTAGTTACTTTATATAATTCAGTTATGAACAATTTTTCACCTTCATCATAGAAGCAGAGTACACAGAATGGTGCTATGTATAGGTCATTTAGTAAGGAATTTTAAACATACATTTATTTTCACTGTAATGTCTAAATCCAGGGATACAAGCCACATGAATAACTTCAATCAAATGAATCAAATTCAACTTGCTAAAATTCTTTTAGTTTCAGAGCAGACTGTGTAAGAGGATTTTACTACCTGTCATAATATGAAATGTCTATATATTTTTATTGTGGCACAATGTTTTTAATGAGATCAAATTATTTAATTTTGTGTATATGTTCTCATGAGAAATGAACCTAAGTTTGTGTTCAATATATCTGAGTTACACAAATGTGTGCCAAGTTATGCAAGACTCTAAGTTAAGTACATATTCTTTGTTTCTTGTAGTACTTCGATTTTTGTTAGCCAAGCTCTGTTGGTAACAAATTTGAGATGTTAAAGCATAATAAAAATTAGCAAAAATCGATACTAAATATGAGCCCGAGTTTGGGATTCAGAAGATAATGGTGGTCAAAGGATATTTTTATGGCCACAAAATTTGTGATACACTTTTTATTTTCACTGACTTCTCCAGTTTTCTATCCCTGTACTTGAATTTCTATTACTCTTTATGTTTGTGCTGTTTTCAAGGAGGTCAGAAACGTTTTGGTTTGACCAAATTTATAAATACAAATTACTAGAGAGTAATTTGCTGGTGTCTTTGAGACATTCTCTCTACAGAAGAGTTAAGTCATCCAGATGTCCTCCTCATCTTTGTCTGTTTGACTGTGTCTGCTTCCCCCACACCCCAGCATATTTCTCTTTAGGCAACCTCTTTTTCTTGGAGATCTTGCACATTGCAACAAAAGGGCTGAAGAACTTTTAGATGTAGAAGAGACCTATTTGCCCCCAGTGCTGTGAAACAAGCTGTGCTGCAAGCACACAGCACAAGATGTACTACCTCTACATACTACTGTCTGTCTCTTCCCATCTGCTGCTAATAACGTCATCACTTTCCTTCAGTCAGGTTAGAAAAGCCTACTATTTAAATTCAAAAAAGAAACAATGTCCACTGGCACTTTTATGTCTATAATATTCTTCATTTTTTATAGCTCCTAGCATTTGAAAATTTCAGTGTGTCATAAACATTAGTTAAGTCTGGCAATTTCCTTAATAAGTTGGTTTTTTTTTTTTTTTTCCCCACAGATAAACAACACAAAGTGACTGTCCCTAGAAACCTAGACAGCTATCAGGGACAAAGTGAAGGATTCTTACTCAGAAAATCCTGATGTGAGCACAAGAAGAACTTGCATCTTATATAGTCTAATTATAGGTTACGTGTGAATTGGTTTGTGGGCAATCTTTCAATGACAGAAGTCTGTCTCAATAGTTGCCTTCCAGTCAAGCCCAAACTAATGAACTGAAGTTTCAAAGTTTAACAGATCTTTTTCATTTAAGCTTATTAATTATGTTGTTGTTTAAAAACAAACAATACCCTCCCAACCCCCCAAAACCAAAACAGTTTTACTATTTTAAGGAAATGTCACCTCTTTAGTGTACTATGTGAGCATGTACTACTGGTACTGACATAAGATTAATTCAGTGTAGGTCAAATGAACAAAAAAAGTTACTTAATGGTATTGAAAATATTTCACTTTAAGAGTTATACAATTGAATATTTCCATTCCTGAATGCTACAGATGATTCTGAATTAATTGACCTCATCTCCCTCTACAACTACCTGAAAGGAGGTTGCAGAGAGCTGGGGATGAGTCTCTTTAACCAAGTAATAAGTGATAGGACAAGAGGTAATGGCCTCAAGTTGCGCCAGGGAAGGTTTAGACTGGATATTAGGAAGCATTTCTTTACAGAACGGGTTGTTAGGTGTTGGAATGGGCTGCCCAGGGACGTGGTGGAGTCCCCATCCCTGGAGGTGTTCAAGAGGCAGGTTGACATGGCGCTGAGGGATCTGGTGTAGTTGGGAACTGTCAGTGCTAGGTTAACAGTTGGACTAGATGATCTTCAAGGTCCTTTCCAACTTAGATGATTCTGTGATTCTGTAATTACTTTTCATTAAGTCTTTTACACCATGTGCAGATTCTTTGAACTTTATCACTTATATCATTTGGGAGTCATACAGTAGCAACCTGAGAGGAAGAACAAATCTGCAAGGAGGAATATGTTCAGAGAGGTTTGGAATGTACAGGAAAAATGATATACTAATGCAAGCGGCAGTTCCCAGGTGTAGACATCTTACTACAGAGTAACCTGAAACTGGAAATGGAGTATCTGAATTAGAATTCTGCCAGAAGAAAAATGTGTTTTCCATGTGATGGAAACTCATAAATTGAACAAAAATTAAATGAGGAATCAAATTATGTCCATTCATTTAAATGATTCTTGGAAACATTCTTTAGGATATTAGTGTCCAAGAAGAATAAAAGATCTTGTTATATACATAGTAGAGGTGTGACTGTAAAATTCTTATTGATTTCTGCCAAGTGTAATCATCTCATGATTTTATTCAAACATTTTGGAATATTTGCTGGTATAAGATAACCAAGACAGGCTATATACTATGACTTGGAGAGATGGCTGATTTAGCTTTGTGATGGACTGCTCAGAGATTTGAGGGTACTGGAAATGGACATGTCGGGAAATAAACTTTACAAGTATTTCCAGAGCCAATTAACTCTTTCAAGAAGTGGATAAGAGTAGGAAAAAAAAAAAAAAAATCAAGCTGACTATATATATAGAGAGGTATGTATAGAAAGCTGATCATGGGGTTGTATATAACCCCAAACCTTATAAAAACACAGTAGCTATATCCATAAATGAATTAAGAAATTAAATAAACGAGGATTCTAACATGTCTAAGCGACTGAATTAGTTTTCAAAGTTGCTTTTGAGGAAGAAAGAATATCAACTGTTAAGAAATAATGGAGAACTTCTCACTAGAACTGTTGGTGAAACGTTAATAAAGGAATAGTTGCAAAACTTGATTTTATCTCAAACGAATCAACAGTTCCAAGTACACCTGTGAACATGTATGTGTGCATTTATGAATGTAAAGGGTATTGTCTAAGAGTGTTTTAAAATTTATACTCATAGGGTGCTTTGAGAATGCACAACTAAGAGGAAGCTTCACAATGATCATCTAGAAAGTCTTATTTTGCCTCAGAGATAACAAGAAAACAGTGTTAAGTAGCTAATGTGAGATTAAAACAGATAAACAAAACACATTTAAAAAAATTACATGTCATATAAATTTCATAACTGCTATATTAGTTTTCAAAGAATATAATTTGTAGGTCAGTGCCAGAAAATTTCTAGCGCATAGTAATTTTGTTCTTTGCAAATCTACGTTTGAAAACATAACCCCTTTTTGTTGCATACTTGCATACTCAAAAAATGTAAACCAAATTCTAATATTGAGTATTGCTTAGTGTTCTTGTTGGATACCACTGTGATTGACACTATTTATCTCGGACTTTATTTCTGAATAGGTGTGTGTATACACACACAGAGGAAGAAATGGGAAATGGACTGTGTGCGAACAAATTAAAACTGAAAAAAGTGGGAAATATGTGGAGACTGAGGATAAAAACTATACCTTAGTAATCTTTGTCGATGTTTTTACTCAGAAAATGTCAACAAATATCTTTGAAGCAGCTCTACTGATAAAATTTTAAGTTTGCATAACACGTTTTTGAGAATTATGAAAGATATTATGGAGAGGTTGTGTCTATAGTCATCTAAACCAGTCACTAAATACTTCAATAAAGAGTAAAGTATGCAGAGAACAGTAAAACTGAATGCATGAGAGGTTAGTAAAACTAAAAGGAATTGTGAAAACACATTGGACAAAGAGGACAAAAGTGCCTTCTCCATTTCCTCCACATGTATGAGCAAAACCTGTTTATTAAGTACAGTGAGTACATGAAGGAAATATTTTGTCTGCTTTAAAACATCTCTGAGATCTGAAGCTCTAGAAGAAAACATTAGGAAACTCTTTAAAGAAGGAAATGTCTTTTGCTTTATCTTAGTATCATCCTTCCCTGACTGCTGTTTGTTCTGCGCAAGTCACATCCTGGGGCGAAGTAGGTCATGGCTGAGCTGCAACCACTCCATCATTCTTTAATTCCCAACTGTTAAAATCCTCTGCAACCTTAGGCAATTTTTTTAAGGAATTAATCCCTTGTCAGGCTCATGGTTTAACAGCTTGGGGTTTTGTAATGATATTCTCTATCCCCATGCTTCATAGTAGGCAGATTGTTTACTAAACAGATTAAAAACCAAGACAGAGAAAATTAAGCCAAGTCTCTAGTCTTTGTAATTACACATACTTTTCTAAAAATGAATGTTAAATGTTTACATAGATTCAGAAAGAAACTGGAGAAATCTGGGGTAGGAAAAATAAAATGAAAGCTGCTAAGTACAAAGGGACCACCTCAGCATTAGGAATCCTTTGTGGTATTGGAGTCTTAAGAGTACCCTGGAAAACTATCACTCAGTTTTTGGCCTTTTATTCTGGAGGAATCCACTTGTGGCCACTGCCGGAGAGGGAAATCGGGGCAGGTCTGACTCCTTTGACCATTCTTAATGTAATTATACATGTTCTCACACAAATTTTAACATGATTAAATATGTTAATATAATTTTTATTGTGTTTTGTACATTTGTAAGGAAGTGGAATCTCTCCAATTCCACCCCAGGTTCAGGTCAGTAACTATATATCAATACACTAGATTTTAATTGCTTCAATGTTGTAAGAATTTTGAAGGTTCTGATGTCCAGTACCAAGATTGTTCTGAAAAAAAATGACATTGGTGCTAAATTGAGAGACCTAGTTCTTTAAATAATCCCAATGTATGAACTTGTTAGTAGACCTAGATTTTCAAGCAGTTTGAAGTACACTTGAAAAAAAAAAAATGCTGTAAATTAGGGTGAACATAAAGAGATTTCCCATATTAATAACTTTTAAAGTGTTTGAATTGTCTGTGCTGATGACACCAGATAATAGTGATGTGAGAAAAACTGAGAATATACTAATTTGTTACTGTTGAAAATCCTAGCAAGTTTTAGAAATTCAGAGGTGGGGAAAGAGTTACTGACTATCTAAAAATTATCTCTTATTTGGTGGCTGAAGACAGTGAATCATTCAAGATATTCTGAAAAATCACTGTAATGAAGTTTCAAATCCAGTGTTGGATACTTATATTTTTAAAGACGAATTCACAAAAGATTGTGTTACTAGGAACATGTTTAATAAAGAATAGCTCTGCGATTTGGAGACTCTAAAGTTTGTATGACTCCAAGCAAGATTTTATGGGTTCCAAAAGCTGGCTGAGCAATCTGAAAAAGGAAATAAAATCTCTAAAAAGACACTTTGTACACAATACTCTACAAAGTGGCATTTATGTATCAAGTCAAATAAATAATCCATTAAGTTTTTTATATAATCTCTTCTGAAGTGAACACCTGCAAATGACCCTCTGTGTAATTCTTGTTTTGCCCTTACAGCGAAGAGAAGCAGTTTTATGTTGCACAGTGTGTTGTACGACTATATTAAAATCAGTAATGTGCTACAAGTATACCTGGGCACTTTTCTTTAAAAGTTTTTGACCTAGAATTCCCATCTGTACTTCATTGTACCCTATTAGACCATCAAATCACAGCTGAGGAGTGTTGAGCATTGTTGAACCCCTGAAAAAATTTTGAGAAGATCAGTACAAGGTTTCTCAGCACAGGTGTTTGTGTAATTATGATGTATTAGGAAAACTCTTTGTTCAATGGCCTTCAAGCTGGCTAGAGAGTAAATTCCAGAACAATCAGAAGGTTTAACAGAGATGAATATGTGCCAGCAAGATTGCAGCAATCAGTTTTTACGGGGAATATGGACATCTTACTTTCACAGGTCAAGGCACCACTCACTTCAAAGTGGTTCTTGCATGCAAAGTAATAGACACTATGGCATCTTTCTCCACCTCCTTCATTAGAAGGCATGCCAGAATAGAGCTCTCAAGACAGACTTGGTATTTGAGCAACTGCTGCAAAAAGAAGCAGCAGAAAATGCTGCAGTTGCTCCAGCAACAAAGAGTGTCTTTGAGACTGTGTGATCAGGATCCATTACATCTCTACTAAGGACAGGGAAACAGGAGTCTTAAAAACATTTGAGTTAAATTATCCTGTGAATAGCAGAATGCTAGCCATTTATTTATATTAAAATGCAGTTGAATTGTGATTTTATAGATTTCTGCATGTGTAGCCAGAGACTGGCCCAAAGAGAACATTAACAGCCTTACCTTCAATAAATACAAATGATGAAATATAGAATGAGCATGTCAATACAATTTCCACTCAATGTCATTCCTCCTTAGAAGTCACTATAACTAGATGAAGCCATTTCCACATTATTTAGAAGACATTTTAAATCATTTAATCATAATCAAATGTCAGAGTATTTTTGCAATCAAAACTAGAGCCTGTAATATTTGTACCTTAAACATCTTTAAAGACATTACAGAAAAATCTCAAATCATAACGTGCTTCCAAAGTAAGGGTGGTATGTATTTTTAGCCTTATTTCACAGATGAGAAGCAGAAGTGCAATAACAAGAAATAAACCACCCAAGTTTATAAAAACTCTTGGACTGAAACTTTCACCTGGCCTAGAAACTTTCTGCTTCTGACACATGAGAAAGGACAGAGTAGCACCTCTCCGGCTTTCTCTTCTGCCTTTCCTCACTCTGTGTCTGAGCTAGAGGCTGTAATTTAGCATTGCAAGAGGAGCTTGTCAGGGCCTCTTTTCCATGATTCAGGGTAGTCTGATTTCAAACCCATTTCAGGTCCAAAGCATCGTATGGCAACGAACTCCACAAGATGAACTGCACAAGATATTAATTGTGTTGAAAAAGTATGTACTTTTGTTTTAACATTTCTGTCTGTTAACTTCACGTTTCTTAATTCTGTCATGAAAAAAACATAAATAATCATTCTTTGTTCTCTGTCCGTGGTTTTAAATACCTAAGAGTTCACTTTGACAAGCCAATGTGTCAGGGTCTGTTTAGTATTAAAAGCAATCCATACCTTTGTTTTTCTTTACCTCCACCTTTTTGGCAGTCTGGTTTTTCAGTTGAGGGCACTGGAATGAGTTAGTAATTCATGATGTGACTATGCCATGACTGTACACAATGCCATGATGATGGTCTCTTTTACTCTCTGTTCTTTTTCTTAGCTGTTTCTTTCTTAACATTCTACTTAGACTTTGACTGTCACTGAGTATTGGGCTAGTAATGCTTTCCTAGGATTACGGACAATGACAATTAAATACCTCTTCTGAATGATAACAGCTTGTTTAGTGACCATCACTGTGTGTTTCTAATAGTGAGCTTTTCCCCCTGTGTATGTTACCTTACATTTATCAACAGTAATGTTCATTTGCTCTTTGTCCTGTAGTTGATCAGTACCCTGAAATCTGCTGCAACTCTTAGCAGTCAGTTTTCATCATTATTATTTTGGAGAATTTTGTATCATCAGAACACTTAGTCACCTCATTATTCGCTTCCTTTTCTAGATCATTTGTGTTGAACAGTAGATATCCCAGCAGAGCTCCCTGAGGGACTCCACTGTTAAGCCTCTACTTTTGTTGAAGCTTATCACTTAATCCTACTATTTAAGCTATTTATTAATTCATGAGAAGACCTCCCCTCCTGTCCCATGACAGCTGAATTACCCATGAGTCAAGATTTTATCCTAGGCTATTTTGTTTTTTAAATTTTTACAGCGACTGTAGCAAAGCAATTTACTAACTAACAACAAAATTCCGGGTCTATACATTATAATATTCAAGTGAAAATAAAATGCAAACCACCACCCCCCCCACCTCAAACCACAGCTGTCAACACCAGAAACACATTTACAATGCAGACCTTGTAAGATTTAACATTTTAAATTATGTGGAAAAAAGTTCAAAACTGAGATAACTAGGTTACCTAAACCATGAAGAGTCTTCTTGGCTCTACTCCTTAGCTATTTTGGTTTACAAATGGGACATTTTTTCTGCAAATTAGTGATGCAATAAAGTAAACCAGGAAGTTACCAGGCTACACTGTTAATGATAGTTTGTTTCTGTTGAACTGAGTTCACTTCTGAAAACCCAATTTACTGTTCTTAAAACCTAGGTTGTAATAAGGTAATTGATGTAATGCTGTAATACCATTTAGTCCCACTTGAGAAACAAAACTTAATATTAAAATATTTTTGACTGACAACATTGCCATTTATCTTCTTAGCAGTAGTCAGGTGAGAACAATAAAGTGAGAAAAACTCCCTATGCTCCATCCATATCAGCTGCCATCATACTTAAAACAAATGATGTGAATAACCACAATAAGATTGATTGTGTTCTCTCAGATTTTTGGATTTGAATGCCCATAGCGGAGCTTCAATACACATAGGATCTGATAAGTTCCCTGGGTCTGACTTTTTGTGGACTAGAGAGAAGGCCCCTAAAAGCTTAGACATCCCAGGTGTCATCAATTCAATCACCAAAATTAGATGGCTGTTATGTAAATTATGCAAATATGTGACTCAATCTCTTCGTTCCTATTTGAGAAATGAAATATTTAATGATGTTGACATTTTTAATTATCATCAGGCCTCTGAGTTAATGCCTAAGTGGAATCAATATTATTACAGGATCTCTGCAGACTCTAGTGGACACCTTTGCATCATGTCAGACTTCGTTGCAGCCATATGTGTTAGCTGTATTTGAAAACCTGAGAAGATGGATAATAAAGAGTTTTTAAAAAACACCAAACATATAAATTAATAGGTGTTATTAAATTGGTCTGTTCTTTGACAGTGGTCAGAATTTGACCATACTATGATGAATGCTTTTCCCATATCTTTTCTCATACCCCAAAATTACTTATGACGTAGACTTCAAATATCACCAAACTACGCTATTGTGATGGAAATGTTATGAGAACAGAAATATCATGACTGTGAACTTTTTAATTTAAATATATTTGTCTGTCTCCCATCACTAAACTATATTGTTCTTTAGATTTACTTAGCAGACAGAAAATAAGAGTAAAAAAAGATAGGCCATTCCTAAAATTTAATTTCAGCTGTCATTGACATGCCTCACAGAAATTTCCTGATAGTTAAACCTCAGCTTTTCCATCAGCAGAAGAGGGATAATGATGCTTAACTAATTCACAAAGCCAGTGATATTATTGCTGTTGTTTGTCTTATTTTGTAAGTAGATGTAATCATCTGTGTTACACAGAACTTTTTAAGAGGAATCTACCTATCTAAATAGAGATCTTAAAATCCTGAGGATTAATTAATTTATGTTTGCATAGTTCCTTGAAGCTGTGGAGCACTATATAAATGCTAAATATTATCTACTCTTAACCATTAACAATGACTTTCAGTAGGTACTGCATAGCACAGTGCATACTATCATTACAGCCCAAGCTCTTCTGTAAAACTCATAAAATCATTAATTTCCCTGTTAATATTCTTTCTGTCCTGTTCTCTAACCTTCATACTCTTTGCATAGCATACTACAAAGTAAAGCTGCCAGATGCCTACTCATATAAAACCATTACACCCATTTTAGACTAAAGTTATTTTTACTGTATAGAAACACCCCTTCTTACTTCAAAGTAACAAAACACTGAATGATGTAAGAAAGCTGTCTGCCTATAAAAAAAATCCTCACTATCTCTCCTTGAAACAAAGCTCTTCTGATCCCTTTCCTTCAGCACAAGAACATCTGTCTCCCTGTGATGATCAGTGACTTAGAACCTTGCTGTCTGAGCGTGGCACAGACACAGTCTGCTGGCCTTTAGGGCTATGGGAGGTCATCAGTGGAGAAGTTCAAGGGTTGGGAGCTACTGCTGGGGGCATTCTTCCTTTGGATTTTTCATGCTATGCAACTAGCATCTATTAATGAAAGCTCTCTGTGCTGAGATCCAGGTAAGCAATACAGACCTCATCAGAGAACTATCAAAACCTGATTCACATAGCTGTCCTCTCTAAGCACTACGATTCCTGCATGCTGACTGGTGGTGGAGGGACAAAGCATCTGGCAGTGAGCTCCTGTGGAGAACACCAAGTCATAATTAATCCAGGACAGTGCCATGCTCTTGAATATTTGGGGGAGAATCAACAGGGTGACATTGAACTCTTAGAACTGGGAAGGTTAATATTTTGATTTTTATATGTACACTTTCGCTAGTTATCGCCTCTCTCCTCATTAACAAAAAAAGAAATAACAACCTTTCGTATGTATAAGGTATATATATGCATATGTGTATAATTTATCACCTTCTTCTATTCAAGCTACACATTTTTGCAGGAAAATATATAGCAAAATAAGGCAATTCAAATCTTTACATTCTATTATATTAGGAGTGATAATAGATTTCACAAATTTTCTATTAAATTAAAAAATTTGGAACTATTTTGTAATTCACAGTTGCACTGAGCATGCAGCATTGACAGAAAGGGCATTTATAGTCCTTTAATATAATAGACAATGAAAACATCACATTTTTATCCTATTTTTAAGAATCAAGTAATTTACAATTCTCAGGTCACTGTCCTCCAGACTGTCGGACTATACCTAAAGTGGCCACCTCTATATTTCTGAGCCTTCAGGTCCAGCTCCATACTCTAGCTACACCATCACTCCTTCTTGTAGTGAGATCTGGGAATGCACCAGCCCTTTCCTCTCCTGAACTTCCTAGAAGGAAGTTTGGGTGCAAAGTGTCTATAGGACTTGTGGGCATAGTTCAAATAGTACTAAGCTGGATGATTAGGAATGAGGGGCATGCACTGACATGCACCTATCCCTAAGGATAGATCTGGTCTTCAGTGATGATATTTCTGTAAAAACAAGAATTAAGAGTGATTGCCAACAGCATATCAGTGACACAAAAGGCCAAGTCATCCCTTAGTAGCCTTGAAACAAGGGTTATCACACAACCCAGAAAAGTCAGGGTTTACAACATTTCCAAGGAAAGTAGAATGAAAAAAAAACCTTTTTTTTCCAAAGGAAGCATGGTGCACTCAAGTGTAGTTCCCTTTGCCACAGCTCAAGCAATTGCATTTTATCAGTGGTTACAAAGGAATTCACAGAATCTGTGTTGCTAATTGTGACATGAATTTTTCAGTCAGGTTTCTTCACAGAGGCATGAAATTGTTGTTTAGCAATGCTACTTGTACATATCTAAGAAACTAATGCAAATAGTCTTTTTCTACTAATACTTCTCTCCCTTGGGATCATCTTCTGACATACTGCAGACTCAGATTTCTTGGTGCATCATTTCCTTTCTCTGATTGAGAAAAAAATGCCAGGTTAAAGATTTACTTTATATAAGCCTAAAATACCAGTCCCTAGCATCCTGGCTGTACAGTGTGTTTCTATCACATCCTTTCAGAAATGTGCTAAACTGTGGTTTAATCTGGTGAAAAGAGGTAATTTGACCATGGATGATACAGTGTGAAGGGTATCCTGAAAATTTTGATTGCTCCCCATTTTATTTATCTTAGTGGGGCAGATTAGAGGCTTTATAGATGGCAATCATTCTTCACATTAACTGTCTAGCAAGGAAGGAATGAAATCTGGCCTAGAAACTTGAAGGTCTCCTTATCTGCTGCTGTAACTCAACTTTCTATTCTCACTACAAAGTTAAGGGGGCTCCACTGAAATTCTACAAAGCCAGGCAGAAGAGGAAGAAACTTCATGGGTCCTGTAATAAATCTCAAGGTAATTGTTATCACATATGTTATGTGACTCCACTAATGTTTTCAGTATTAGGATTTAGTTTAACAACAGAAAACTTTTGAATTACACCTATTTAAGTAACGACTTTGTGATAATGGTAGTCATCGACGGTGCCTGATAAGCACTGATTCGGGCTGAAAAAATGGATTTCTATTCTAAAATATATTTGCATCAACTAAATGCAAGAAATATTTCTTTCTTTTTATATTAGAGTTTGCATTATTTACTAAATTTAGTTAATGAATACATAAAAGAATATTAATGAAAAATAACTATTAAAAATACATTAATGTCTTTTTCTTTTCTATTTTCTAGTAAACTGGAGGGAGAGAAAGTGACAAATCAGTAATCAGCAAGTAGATGTCTGTGTTTCTTCACTTGTCCTCATACAGTGATAACTAGATAAATTATTCACTTGTTCTTTCCTGAAATTAATGAGAGCTTTTTATACAGTTGGGATTTTCATCCTGGTGTTTTGTGGTTTTTATTCCCTACATATCCTTATTTTTATACCTTATTCAAAATAATCTATACCCATATATACCAAATCTGCTACCACATTATATAAATCTAGCTAGTGATTCTGGTGGAGCCTAGTGGTAATGTCAATGATATCAATGTAATAAAAAACCTGATCCATAGATTTCTTCTCTATTTAAATCCCTTTAACTTTTTTGTTATCTGTGGTTGCAAACTAACACCTTATCTACCTGTCCTGTTTTCCTAATATCAATGATTATAAATGCTTATGTTTGCAGGTTCCAGTTTTGAACTGCAACTGTAACACAGCTTTTATGTTGTCTTTTTGATTTTCTTTCATTTCTGTTTTGAAGCTGAATTGCACTGTTAAAAAAATCATTCTGTTCAGAAAGAACAGTACTGAGTTGATATATCTGCATTCTTATAACATTCATAGCTTGTAAAATACTAGCCCTGTGATTGCTAAGTCCTTGAATAACCACATTCAAGTCCAAGGCATTGGAAGGAAACATGAATCATATATCTGACTACAGCATTTCAGTGAGTCAGTGAAAGGCTGACTGGTTTATGCCCCAAAGCCCATGGATTCAATAGATGTCTTTCATTTAAATGAGTTTTAGGTCAGATCTATTGTAGCTGCACAAACACTGAAAAATCAACAACATTCTTTAACTAGACTGAGTAGCCTGCTTAAGATGATGAAGTATTACATATTCTGTAACTAAATCTGTAAGAAATGCCTGTTTTTTGTTGCCTGTTTAAAGAAAATCAAAGGTAACTTGAAAGAAGTCAAATGGGCAGAAAGCTGTCTGAAACTACCTGAATATGTTAACAGAAAAATTGAAGACAGTGTCACTTTCATCACTGAAGCAGAAATTATGGGGTTTAGGAAGAGATTTTTAATACTATATCTATATCTCAAGAACATAAACCTTATTGAAAGACTTTTCTGTTTGGTCACAGATTTTTTTATGAAAGATTCATGTGTCTTCTATTAATACATTCAATTTTGCTGCATTAAAGAATAGCGCAGGGTGGGGGTACAGGGGAGAAATCTTTCCAAACACATCCCTTCCCTACCTGATTTATCTGCAGGCCTTAACTGTTTTGGATATCCTTTTTTTCCCAGCAATTCCTTTCTCCTTATTCCTTAGTAATGCCTCTGTCTTTGATTGCATTTCTGTCTTGGGATCTATAATTTTTTCTGTGGTCTCAATGCCTGCTTGCTCTTCTAGAATTTTTCTGGGTCAGCAAACCTAGAAGAAATGATAAAAAATTATCTTTGGGGAAAGCTTTGAGTTCTTAGAGCTGACCCTACAATGAGGATATCAAAGTCAGAGGCAGACCAGAGGAATAAAGAAGATATTGCGGAACAGACTTGCTTTGATGGTATAATGTAAAAAAAGAAAACACAAGTTGAATGAAGCATGAAACACTTGCCAAAAAGCTTTGAAAAATCCCAAACTTGGTTCCTTGGAACATTACTTAAGTCATCTTTCATATTTCTTTATAGCTTTCTGAAACTTTCCAGTGATTCTAGTTTTGCTGCTAATCTTCAAGAATGAGGTAGTCTAACATATTCCTCTGTGCTGCATACCTTAGTTCCACAGGAAGTTAGGTGGATTTTAAGACTGTTGATATTCTTTCTTACATTTTAGATGTTTAAGTCTATAAACAATATTGAAGAAAATATGGGTATAAAGGGAGTTTAAAATCAAGTTTTTGAATGTTCTAGAAAGATAGTGTCAAAGACAGCTGATTAGCTAAAAGAGCAATGCCTCACCATTCTTTTGCAACAATTCCCATGAAAAGCATGTCTCTGCAAGGCGGGAAAGCTGGGATAAATGCACTCAGGATAAAAGTGAGGACTAAAGAATAATCTTTCAGGAAGAGAAACCTGTTTTCCTAACAGAGTTACCATCCTCACCCAATTCCATTGAGAAGCAGCATGCCCATCTTTCTTTCTTCAGACAGCAGTGAGGCTCCAGTTCAGTTTGCAAAGGCAGAAATGAAAGTGAACAATGGTCAGATCATTAAAGAAATGAACTCTGCAGCACAGAAGTGAGACAATGAGGCTGGCTCTTTCAGGGGAGTGGATTCCAGCATATGAAGACTGAATAACAACCTCAGATCTCAACATGACTAATGGAAACCGGGGCTAGAACAAGCTTGCTGCAAAAGCAAAGCACTTAGTAGCAAAAGTGAAGGATCAAGAGAAAGGATGTTCAGTTCAAATGTATGCTGGAGCAAAGGCAGCCAGAACTGACATTATTTCCCTATCAATGGTGCTTGACTGACTAAGGAAAAAACCATCTGCAAGCCCTCCCAAAAGAGAAAAGGAGCTCGTAAAGTCCCGTAGCCAGAACTGCCAGCCAGATCAGGTGCATTACTAACTAAATTGTTGAGTTAGTGTAGGGCATAACAGAATGAGGTATTATATAAACATTGTACTTGCTAATGGGAAAAAACCCCCACAGATCAGTGTTTAAACTCATGGCATGAAAAGTGGGAAAACTTCTCAAGTTTGACTCCATCCTCTTTCACAATTTTCTTGTATACCCTACTTTAATCCTTGTTATCTAGGAAATGGGGACAGATAATAACTCATTGCACGTGAGTCAATATGTCCTTTAAGTATTATAAACTGCTCAGAAAATAGGACAGTGATAAAAGTGATAACGTATACTGCATGAGTTTTTTGGTACTACAGCATAAGGGACATTCATATCCAAATTCTAAAGAGTGCGCATCATGTTTTTTCCTAAAAAAGAAGTGTGTTTCTTGACCTTAGAATTTAAAATTTTCTGTCCACTAGATCTAGGATAATGCACAGAACTCTTTAGGGAATGAGCATCCAACAATTAATATTAAAAAAGCCCAAAACATTCTCCTGACTCATCTGTCTATATTTTTTTCTCTTAAAGCTGTGAAAGGGAGATATACTTAGGGCTGTGTGCTTTTTACATCCTGTGAATATTTTTCCAATTCAAGGAGAGCAAATCTGCTTTATAAGCTACCATAGGGAAAATAATTTCCCTCCACGAGATGGCTCCTACAGTGAGAAATACCAGGGTCTGAAGATTTTGTTTTTTGGTTCTGCAGAAAGTAATCCCATCTACTTTTAGCTCCTGAGGAGTGATGTTTATTAAAAAAAAAAAAAAAATTTAAAAAAAAATTGTTTTTTTATGCTGCAATTATTCTGTGGTACAGGATAGATAACTTTGTTATTGCAATTGCTCACAATATGGAGCAAAGTTCTTGATGCTTATTTTGATCATCTTTACCAACTGTGGGTTTTTTCCTAAAAAATCTAATACCTGTGGCATTTTCATGCTGGAGATGCTAAATGAGAATTCCCCACTGAAATAAACAAAGAACTATGACTAAAAATCAATGGCGACATATGATCCAAGTTGTTTTGTGCTGGAATATTCTATGAAAGTCTTTTGGGATACAATAGAATAAACCATTTCTGGGTATTACCTTCACGGAAACACCATATATAAATATGGTTTGTCAGTGATGGAGTTGCATGGAATTTACCAGATTTACCAGATTAAAGGGAAAAGAGAAATCTAAGAAAATATATAAAACAAGATCTGTAGAATTAAATATTCTTCTGAATGTAAGAGTGTACCCTTTGTTCGTGATGTTTCAAAAATTATGTGCATTTTCACATAAAAACATTGTTTACAAGCATGAAAATGTGAAAGAAGATTGATACACATTATTTTGTCTTGGTTTGCTATTGGTTAAGAGCATACACAAGGAGACGGCAATGTAACGTGACCATATAGGTTTGCCCTAATATTTTGGTCTTGAGTCTCGAGCAGCACAGACAGATATGACAAAGTTTCGTGTACTTTTGGCTAATAAGTTTTTTGCAGACCAGCAGTACCTGGGGTTTTCTGTCAGTGATGGAACTGTATATAGAAGATGCACCTGCAATTATGTGAACATATGTTTGAAAAAAAAAGTAAGAGTCTGAGGATGAAATGCTTTATTTGTTTACCTCTTGTCTCAGGCTAAAAGAAGATTGAGGTGTCCAATGCTTGTGCCTTTGCGTGTGTCAGCCCATGAACTTCATGATAAGCAGTTCTTTTGTTCTTAATCACAGCAGGATATTTTCTTTCACCATTTCATTCTTTATGAATGATAACTGTGTAAAATAACTTCTTCTTTTGAGCTTATTTGCAATCATAATACAGAATTGTGGAAAATAAAGGCCTAAAAAAAAAAAAAAAAGGGGGGTTTTATTACTTATTTACTTTCTTTATGCAAACAAATAAAGGCGCAGATATTTGTACCATCCAAGAGACAGTTATTGAAAGTGATTAAAAGACTTTTCTAAGTTAGGGAGGATTTATTAAAAAATGAGTGCTGGATTTTCCTGTGACTCAAGTTACCTTCTATTTAGCTCGCATATAAATGTGCTTCAATTAACCTGTTTGAAAATTATAGAGAAATAGAGAAAGACCCAGTGCCAATTTAATAACTAATGTCCCTATTATCAATGCCTGCAGGAAAGCCTGTGGGAGAAAGAAAAAGCACTGGGCATTTTGTAATGTTCACCTTGCAAAGCTTTGTTCCCCTAAGTCTTATGTATTCAAAAATCTGTCATGCAAAAATGATGCAAATCTTTAGTTTGCATAAGATGTATAACCATAGTGTTTGGTAGAGCTTGGGGAACTTCCAGCAAAACATGGTTTAATCAGAAAATGCCATTTCATTGAACCTACAATCTTTTACTCCAGATTTCTACAGCTGAGCAAATAGCCAGTGCTCTTAACAATGATTCTGACAAGAACATCAGTTTTACTGAAAACTATAGGGGTTGGGAAGGTTTGTAAGAAATCATCAACTTTTTTATTATTTATTTTTCTGTGAATAGGAAATGTTTCATTTTCTCTCAGTCTGGATGTTAGCAGAGGGATCATCTATCACCTGTCTTTCCCTTTTACTTTTTTTCCTGACTAGCATGGGTCGACATTTGTAAGTATTGTGTTCCCCACACAGGAGGGGAAAGCTAGAAATTGCTTAATTGAAAAAAAACCTCAACAAAAAATAAACTGGACTGATATATAATTAATGGGGTACTGTATGGAGTGGAGGAAAAGACATATTTTCTTGTTTCTCTTTCTTTCATATCTGTCACATACATATCAGCTTTTCTGGTATGCTAAAAGCTGAGGCTGTATAGTACAATAAAGAAATAGGCTCAATGCACGTCCTGAATCAGACTCCAATTATCAGAAATGTTGCTTCTGTGGAGCAATTAAAAAAGAAACTTTTGGTAAGATTTTGTTCAAGGAGTGTCACTGAAGAAAACCTTACATAAAGTTTATTTCCGAACACCTAATGATGCTGTCAGTAAGAAGCCTTTATAAACATCAATATGAAAGGTGTGCAAATTTGCTTTCTTTACAGATAGATCTGTCCAGACATTGAATTCAAATACAGGGTGAAATTATATGAGAGTTATATTCTGAGCTGAAATTACTAGGGAATAATGAGAGGGAAAAGGTAAGGTAAGGCAAAGGAAAAAAAAAAGAAAAAATAGGCAATGGAAACAGTTCAAACATACATTTATTATGCCATAAGGAACTAGCTTATACTAAACATTTTTAGAGGGTGGAAGTATTTTTTCCTGAATCAGTGATACTTGTGTTCTTTCAAACACTAAAAACATTATCAGAAAATTAATTCCTGGAAAGTTAAAAATATTTTTTTTTTACATTTTAGAAAACACTTTCATAAAAAAGTAAAATAAATTGTAATTAATTTAACATCTGTCTCCACCTTTTAAAATATTTCTTGTTTGTAGACTTAAAAAGGTCAGCAACCTAAAGAAATGAAATGAATAATATCTAGAAATCTGCACCCATAAAATAAGAGTCTTTAAATCTTACATAATTTACATGATGAAAGGTAGCAATTTATCATAAGCAGAGACTCAGGTGTAAAAATTATTCAGGAAAGCAGCCCTGCATATGAGTAAAACAAAGCCTGCATGACTCCTTACCTTATAATTTAAAAAAAAAAAAAAAAGTGCAGCTGCTTGTGTAGGACCACAAATAAAGAAAGAGGAACTTGACAGCAGAGAGAGCTACATCCAAAGCATTAATTGTACTTTCTATATTCTGTACCGACACCTCCTTGGACTCCTCAGGCTTCATTACATTTGGACTCCAGGGAAAAGAAGTTTCTGGGTATTCTAGAAAGCACTTGAAGAAAAATACAGAGCTGTTCCAAGTGTAAAGCCTGGGTTTATAAAAAAAAATCAAGAGAGATCAGTTTCTCAATAATTTGTAGATTTTTCTGGGGAATGTGTATCTGAGGCCTTCAGACTCCTTTTGAATAATTGTCATCTCAAATCCCTAACCCTGATAAATAATACCATATCTACCAATATGTCGTAAGAAGAGTTTACTGGATTGTAGCTTCATATATTTCTAAATGAAACAGTACATCTCCTTAATCCTTTCAGGCAACTCCATCTTTTTGAATATTAATGATAGTTTTGTTCACTCAGTTGAGCTTATAGCTGTCCTACTAATATTTGTAAAGATGGATGAAGCACCTGTATAAGATGCATATCCTTTAATAGGAAATATACGGGGTCCTGTTCAGTTGGTGAGCTACACAAAGTACAGGAGATGCCAGCAGTATCCATTGCAAATTGAATTCATTAATTAATTGAGACAAATTATGTTCATATGAACAGGTTCTGATGATGCCCTGAGAAGAGTGAACTGTTGGAGAGATTTAAAGATCCTTATCTGTGGTGGTGGCCTTTTGAGACAAATAACAGACTGTGAGAGAGGAAAAGTATTTTCTCTCAATTTATGGTCAATTAGATTAAGTTGGAATAGATGGGAGGTATAAAATAATTTACTGTGTATTCTCCAGAGATCAATTAACTAGAAATCTTGAAAACTTTTATTAAAAAAGTTTATAACAAAGATGTCCTGCCACACCACTCTTTGCTTTTCTTGTGAATCCTCTACACCAAAGATTTAACACATATCTCCATGAAACCTGTATGAATTTAATGATCTTTCTCATCACACAGAATGCCACTGTATCCTACTGTGTTGTAACTAAGATTACTGGCAAGGCTTCAGGCTACAATATGAACTTAGAGAAGGCTCAGGAATGCTCCCTCTGCCTTACTGTATGAAACTGTATTTATATAGCTATACATATATTTTTATGTGTATTCACATATATATATTTATTTACATACACAAATGACCTCTTTCCCTAGCTCATGCATACCTCCCATAGCACACATTTCATAGATGGATTTCTGTGGAGGGAATAAGAATCACCATTGATTTAAAATACCTTTGTTTTGACCTATAAATCTCAGCTAGTTCTACACAGAGAAAAGACTCCTGTTTACCTGGAAATATTCTTCTTATAATAAGGAGAGTCCTTCCATATGAAATGAACTTGTGAGCCAATTTTATACTTTTCCTACCATTTGTCCATGTTAGCAATAAAAAACTCTAAAAAAAAAAAAAAAAAAAAAAGTGGTCCCTTTCAGTTCATGCACTTTTTTTTTTTTTTTTTTTAAGGTAAAAAAAATGGGAAAAAAACCCCTCCATCCTACAGAAAAAGATAATCCAAAGTGCTCCCACTTGAAAATACTGATTTATTCTTACTGATTCTCAGTCCTGGAGGGCAACATCAGAACTTTCACATTAATGTAAAGAGGGGAAAAAACTTTTACCTATACTGTCATGAGGATATTTGTTGTTAATTCACAATAAATGATAACTAAAAATATCAAGATATCATAGCTGAATCAGAAATATGTATTTAGCCTTGCACATGTTCTTACAGAATGTATGCAAGTATTTGAAAGGTATTATAGCTAAAAATTTTCAAGCCTGTTTATACATTTAGGTTGCTTCCATTTTAAGAAGAATCGTTCAAAATATCTCAATCTTTGCAGACAAAAATTGCAACACCCAAAATTAGAAAATAAGTTAGGAGATTCATCAATGAACATTTACAACAACATCCTATTATTTTTCTGTTTCTTTTAAGCTGGCACCTTTTTTAGTCCAATGTAATAAATAATCATAGTTAACATCTCATTAAAATAGTATTAACAAATGTAATATTCCAATTTACAAGTTGATCCCTTTCTTTCTCTTTTATTGCATATTTTTATTAGGACTAAAGTTTCAAAAATGGAAAACATTTTACAAATCGTTCCAGAAAAAAAAATTTCAATTTCTTCTTAACAAACTTTTTTATTTCCAATTTTGATGTACAGCAGAGAAACTAATAGAAACCAACTGTTGGCAAAGGCAGTGTCTAGGTAAATGGAGTTCAATGCTGCAATAATTTTCCAAAGCCACTGCCTGATTTGCTGTCAACAAAGAAAAAAATTGTATCTGATGACAATTGCGTAACAGACTTTTGAAATTGCTTGTTGCATTTTTTTCTTTTATTTCTTTATTTATTTACAGCAATGTAAGACATACAAAAATGTTATCATAGGATAAAGGGCCCTCAGGAAGTCTCTGGTCCAACCTTGTGCTTATGCCAGATCAGCTTCAAGGTCAGTCTAGGTTGCTCAGGGCTTGATCCAGTCAGATCTTGAAAACCAGAGAAGGTCCCTGCGTAATATCTCAGGGAAATGCGTCCCAATGCTTTGTTGTCCTCATGGGGGAAAAAAAAACAATTTCTCCTTATATCCAGTTGGATATAAATCTTATAAAATTTTATATACATTTCAGAGTAACAGAACTCACTGTTATTTTTCATCCACTGCTTAAAAAAGCATTGCACATGCAAACAACTTATATACCAGAACATTCTTCTGGGCAGATACAGTTTTTTTATTGGTTGTTTGCACTTGTACCTGTGTATCCAGAATTCTGTGCTTCATGTCTTCATTTTGGAGAAAGAACATCTAGAAATGCTTATAAAAATGCATTTTTGTTACTCAATAACAATAGGAACTGAAGTACTGAAGCAGATAACTTCTGAGGACACCTTTTCTTGGAGTATGGCTTAAGACCACATACTATCAAGAGTATAAAGATACTATTTTATTAAGTATCATGAGTAGTGGATTGGAGCAATTAAAAGCTCCTTCTGTGTTGAAACTTTTAAACAAGGAATGCAACCTGGGCAAGTTCAAACAATGTTTATCTCAAAGCATTGGCTGTTAATAAGAAGAAAAACATTCAGAGGGCAGATTTATTTTTGACATGGACTGTTTTTGATGAATTTGAATTTTTCGTGAATCTGATGAATTTTTGAGAGAAGCCAGGCAGAAATGATTACTTATGAAATAGTAGTAAAGGGAATGTTAAGAGTTGTACTAGACTCCACAGAAGGATGAAACATATGAGCAATTTGGCTTTAATTGCAAATGTTCCATGTGGAAACTGAAAAACTTGCAATCTGTCTCAGAAAGCAAAGCTGGGATTTAGCATTTGTTGCAGGGCAGGGAAAGCTAACAGCAGCTCTGATGGATTATTTCAGACGAACAGTGCATATGACTTTGTCCAAGACCAAATGCTTAGGGAAGACTGTGAGAACAAGATACCCCTATTGTATTAAACCTGAGAACTTTTTCTTGGCCTGCAAAAATTGTTGATTCTGGGACTTCTGAACCAGAGTTGTTTTAAGTACCCTGATTGAATTTTTCTTATTTTCATTTGTTCCAACACCCTTTGAAGGCTTGTAAGCCCTCAGCATTCAAAACATCACATGCCAAGGGATATTCACAGATCATGTGAAAACCTGCCACGTAATTTGGCTATTGCTGGTCCATACAAGGTTGTTATACAGTAGTTCTTCAAAGGCAGCCTTTTGTATCAGGCCTTAGGCTTGAGAACATCTCCTTCCAAAAGCCAAATGGGATTGTTATGCTTGAAGCAGACAACACTGCATTTCTTTTTCTTACATTTTGATGCTGCTTTTCCAGTTTTGACTGTAGAATATATCTTTATCTTGCTCAAAAGTGCCATATAACTGAGTAGTATGTTGTCATGTTTTTGGCTTTAAAGACCCATTTGCACTACCATCATTTTAGAAATTGGCCAAAAGACTTTCAATAGGAGTTTTATGTGATTTATTTCTCTGTATCTGTTCTTAACAAATTACAAATATAAATCCTCTACTTGGAATATATTGTTGTAAAGAGTAGCTGAGATTACACTGACAATATATTTTCTGTTCAAAAGTATAAATCAAATCAGGTACTCAACACTAGGAATTTCAGAAATTGACACAATGTCATCTCCAAGGAAATACATTTTATGGCAGATTCTCTGACACATGTAAACATTTTGGCTCAATGCCATTATCTAAACACAGGCATCTCCTACTCTATTAGATCCCCTATGATATCTAAGAAATCAGCAAGAGGCTGGCACATATCCACACTGGATCTATGGGGACCCTTCAGGAGAGGAAGCCTGAGGCTAGATGATATACCATAAAGCACACCAATGATGTTAAATCCCTATGTTTAAGCAAGTAGGGATATTCAGAAACCACCAGGAGATCACACTAAAACACATTTTTCAGTAGCAGTCCTTTAACAAATGACACTGGGACTTTCTGTCCTAGGAGGCTGTGGAGGCAGACAGTATCATCAAGTCCAAAAAACAATTAGAAAATTAAAGGATAATATGTCCATAAATAGATACTACAGGAAATATGGACAAATGTGCCCTCTAACTTGCACGGAATGTGGTCAGGCTCCCTAACACTCATTTGCTTTCTCCTTTGTTAGGGAGTGAGTATCAGATTAGGTGGACCACTGGTCTGACCAAGTAAGGAATTTCTTACGTTCTTATATCCATACTTATAATCCTACTCTATAATGTAGGAGAGGAAGAGAGGACTCTTTGAGAAATGAGAAGATTACTTCATTATTTTACCTTTAGTAACTTTTATCCACAACTTATTTAAGAACTAAATTTCCCCACATGCCAACTCATTTTGTCTGTGGGGTCTCTGGGCCATTCACTATAATCCTTTTTAAAACAGATTACCTGCAGTCTTTCACCAAAAAGAATTCCCATCTGTTAATAAAGCTTCTCCTTGTACAGTTAACTCACATATGATGTGGACAAATTATCTTAACTGAAAAATCCCTTTAATAAAACCATATTCAGTCAGTGATGTTCAGTGATTAAGTTAACCAAATGCTTCCAACTAATTTTCCCCTTAATTTGCAATGAACTTCTATAAATAAAGAGCTATGCACTTAGACAGAAGAAAGATTTTCCATTGTCACTCAATATGAAGGAGAAAAGTTATAAAAATATATGACCAAATTGATGTTAACTTTAACATAGTTATACAAGTTTGTGCTGGCTGAGCCATAGCTCTTAAAAACAAGAATTTCTGAGAATCACTAGTCAGTGGCATAATTGACTTTTGGTGGCTTCCAAAGGCCATGAACACAGCTAATAGTTTTTGGCAGTTCCAAAGGCATTAATCACAATCAATGTGTGATATTAAATAAGGCTCCTTCAAAATGAATATAAATTAAGACTGTAATTCCATCTCAGCCTTCTGGTGACATGAGGAAACCACTTGAGTTTCACTCTCATGGTTTATGATGTCCCCGGAAGCCTTTGATGGAATTATAGCCTTATTAAGTACAGTTGGGGTACATTATTCCTTAAATTATTGCAACTACAAGTCATTATTCCCTCTAGAAATTAGAACTTGCTGTACTTTCATCAACCATGTAATCTTGAAGTAAGTTGGGGGGAATTTCATCGTGGGAGGGTATCTGCCTTTTAATTTCTGTCACTACTATACATGCACAGCTTGGTAGAGTTGTTAACATCTAATATTAGCAGCCCTCACTTTTTTTTTGTTTTGTTTTAAGGAACACTATTTACAACAATATAACTGAGTCATCACTGATATTTATACAGCATTTTATAGGAGATTTCAAATCAATTTTTTAACCTTTTTTATGTAAGACCATTCAACTACCAATGAAATAAAATAGAATTTAAAAAGACAGATGAGGATGGGAGTATACAGACGGGCTTTTAGGGAGGCATTATATAAGTATTAATAGTATTTCAGTAAAGACACATCCAAGCATATCCTGAGTAAGAAAAAAGTGATATGTAATCTTTAATTCCTCAGAATAGTTCAAGCTTTCACCTGAGGTTCAAGAGAGCAAGATGAGGACTTTTTGGTTTCCAGTCTGTATCATGGATGAGAGCGATGGTTCCGAGGAAGAGCAAGATACATACTAATCAGCCAGGGTGACTATTTTGGAGGTTTCTTACGGTATTACCTGCAGACCATGGCCCACAAGAGCAGTGGTCCTATGGGAGCTGGGAATGCTGGATAGGCTCCAGCTAGTCTGGGACCCTTCCTTGCTGACTCAGGAGGATGGGCTGATCTCTCAGCCAGTGCTGTCCATACGAAATCCAATTTAGCTTATAATATCAAAATCAGTTTTTTTATTTCTCTCAATAGTAGAAGTAGTGTATGTAGTACAAGTTGACTATTTTTATTATGGGCACAGCTGACTTGGCATAAGATGCGCACAAGTTCTGTAGCATTTCTTCGTTAAAAGCAATGAAGCTGTCTGGAAAAAATGTACGGCATTTATAAAGCATGTTTCTAAGATGAGAATTTTTCTTGTCTAATGATAGTTTAAATCATCACAGCCTTACCAGTTCAGTTAGTTTTGTGTATTACAGAATCACAGAATCATCAAGGTTGGAAAAAACCTTGAAGATCATCCAGTGCAACCATTAACCTCACACTGACAGTTCCCAACGACACCATATCCCTAAGCGCTATGTTAACCCTACTCTTAAACACCTCCAGGGATGGGGACTCCACCACTGCCCTGGGCAGCCCATTCCAACGTCTAACAACCCGTTCTGTAAAGAAATGCTTCCTAATATCCAGTCTAAACCTTCCCTGGTGCAACTTGAGGCCATTGCTTGTTACTTCATTAAAGAGACTTGTTACTTCATTAAAGAGACTCATCCCCAGCTCTCTGCAACCTCCTTTCAGTTGTAGAGGGCGATGAGGTCTCCCCTCAGCCTCCTCTTCTCCAGACTAAACAACCCCAGTTCCCTCAGCCGCTCCTCATACGACATGTGCTCCAGACCCTTCACCAGCTTCGTTGCCCTTCTCTGGACACGCTCGAGCAATTCAATGTCCTTTTTGTAGTGAGGGGCCCAAAACTGAACACAGTCATCGAGGTGCAGCCTCATCAGTGCTGCGTACAGGGGTAAGATCACTTCCCTGTCCCTGCTGGCCACGCTATTTTTGATACAAACCAGGATACCATTGGCCTTCTTGGCCACCTGGGCGCACTGCTGGCTCATGTTCAGCCGGCTGTCAATCAACACCCCCAGGTCCCTCTCTGACTGGCAGCTCTCCAGCCACTCCTCCCCAAGCCTGTAGCGCTGCTGGGGGTTGTTGTGTCCCAAGTGCAGCACCCAGCATTTGGCCTTATTGAAGCTCATACAGTTGGCCTTAGCCCATCGCTCCAGCCTGTCCAGATCTCTCTGCAGAGCCTCCCTACCCTCAAGCAGATCAACACTCCCACCCAACTTGGTGTCATCTGCAAACTTACTGAGGGTGCACTTGATCCCCTCGTCTAGGTCACCAATAAAGATGTTAAACAGGAGTGGCCCCAAAACTGAGCCCTGGGGGACACCACTCATGACTGGCCGCCAACCAGATTTAACTCCATTCACCACAACCCTTTGGTCCCGGCCATCCAGCCAGTTTTTTACTCAGCAAAGCGTGTGCCCATCCAAGCCATGAGCAGCCAATTTTGCCAGGAGAATGCTGTGGGAAATAGTGTCAAAGGTCTTACTAAAGTCAAGGTAGACAACATCCACAGCCTTTCCCTCATCCAATAAACAGGTCACCCTGTCGTAGAAGGAGATCAGGTTTGTCAAGCAGGACCTGCCTTTCATAAACCCATGCTGACTGGGCCTGATCATCTGGTTGTCCCGCATGTGTTGTGTGATGGTACTCAGGATGAGCTGCTCCATCAGCTTCCCAGGCACAGACGTCAAGTTGACAGGCCTGTAATTTCCTGGATCATCCATCTGACCCTTCTTATATATGGGCATCACATTGGCCAATTTCCAATCTGTCGGGACCTCCCTGGTCAGCCAGGACTGCTGGTAAATGATGGAAAGCAACTTGGCGAGCACCCCAGTCAGCTCCTTCAGCATCCTCGGGTGTATCCCATCCGGTCCCATAGACTTGTGTGTGTCTGTGTGATGCAGTAGGTCACTGACTGTCTTCTCCTAGAATGCTGGGGGGGTCGTTCTCCCAGTCTCTGTCTTCTGGTTGAGGAGGCTGGATTCCTTCAGTACAGCTAGTCTTGTTATTAAACACTGAGGCAAAGAAGGCATTAAGCACCTCAGGCTTTTCCTCATCACTTGTTACCATGTTTCCTCCTGTGTCTAGCAGGGGATGGAGGCTCTCCCTGGTCTTTCTTTTGATGTTGACATACTTATAGAAATATTTATTGTTATCCTTGACTGTTGAAGGCAGATTAATTTCTAGCTGGGCTTTAGACCTCCTGATTTCAGCCCTGCATAACCTCACAGTGTCTTTGTAATCATTGTGAGTGGCTTCTTTCAACAGTTTTCACACTGCCTAGGCTTTTAAATAGTGGTAAGTATTATTCAATGCCACATACTGAAAGGAAAACCTGTTAAAGAAAACCCCTAAATGTAGCACATATGTCATTAAGCCCTGAAGGAGTTTGGAACTTTTATTCTCTTTTTTTTTTTTTTTTCCTCTCTTTATTTTCTTTTATATGTTATTTTGAGGACTGTATAAGGTAAAAAAGATTCTGCACCCTGTTCTCCCATAACCTTTCATAGTATAAAAAATATTTAGTTTTAACTAAGAACGAAGAAAACTTGTAAATATTGCGTAATTCATATAAAATTTCATGGGCTTCTGGCAAAGATGGACTCTGCCTTTTGAGTGATTCTTAGAGAAAGAAGAATCCTTGGTTACTCAGAGAAGTTATATAAGCCATTTATTTGCATCTCCAACAATGGGTTAGAAAATGTGGCCTTATGCTAAAGAAACACATTGAACAACATATTTAAATTTTAAGATACTATGTTATTCATATTTTTTGAGGGGTTCTATGTTTATGAGTGTAGCAATTCTGTTACATCCCTGTAAATACTTCTGTCTTGAAAAGTTGCATGCAGATCTTTTAGTAATCAGTGTTACTATTTCCAATGATTTTAGTAATATATTTCATATTTACAACACTAAGAGATACGTACAAGTCTGAAGGTTGATAGTGAAAAATATAATATTTATCAAACATGAGATCTGAAAAATATAGCATGTTGTTTTAACTTTGCTAAATTGATTATTATTTAAAATTTAAGTGCTTACAAATAATGCACTTTTGTGTATGTCTGCTTTCTTGATGTTTGATGATTTTTTTTTTTTTAATTGAAATACGGTTTACTTCTTACAATCAGAGGAAAATTCTAGCCTGAAATGACATAAAAAATAAATATTTAAAGAGGTCACAAAAATCATGAACTCTTCCTATATTAAAATATAGTTTATTTTGTAAATATTTTAAAGAGTTGTCATTTGGTGTTGTGAATTTCTGAGGACCAATAATATTTTTATTCACATTGAGAGCTTGCTTTTAAAGTAGCATGAAATGTTATAAACAATACACATAAATGGCCTGCTTTTCAAAGTGCATGAATAGTTTGCAGATGTTTACAGAGTAGGGATGGTTGGCTCAATAAAAATGATGTGTCTTGGTTAGCATTAGAATCATACTGAAAGGCAGATAAGTACAACACAGAAATTAATGCATTTTTATGGTGATGTAAGATTTTTCTTCTATTAATATAAGACAAATGTGGTGAACAGAATTTTTCTAATATGTACAACTCAAAAATATTTTACATCTGAACAATCAAGAAGTACTGGGGTAATGCCATAACTGTAGCTAATTTGTAAAATCCCAAGAAGTATTGTCCATATTAAATTCCATGTGCCAGTTATAAATATCAGCAATGACAGAGAAAGTAGACATGTTTTATCGGTTGCATTTTTTTATCTAATTATGCACTGCTTAGTATTATGAATGCACATAAATTTGCCTTTCAAGACTTATACATTTTAGATTTAAAGCCCACTACAAAACCACCCTGAGAGTCACAGGGAAAGATGATGGATAACAGGAAGTATTTAAAAGGAACCTTTCTATTTACAGTAGTCTTTTTTTTTTTTTTAATGCAATTAATATATTAAAGAATTAAATATATAAATACCATCAGATGTTCAAAATGCATCTTAAGTAACAATACACAAATCAATTATAATTGATTGTAATATAATTGTCACAGGAGTGACATAGTTGCCATGGATAACGTTTTCAGGACTGATTATCAGGATTGTATGTTTTTCACAGGTCTACTTGTCTGTTTAAGTTTAGCCTCTCTGAAATTCCATTAAACTGACTGATAGAGTTGGGTGAAAATTTATTTGTGTCTTTTAAAAAATAGTTGACTGTGATTTCACTTTCCAAGCTAAAGAAAACCAGTAAAGTTTAAAAAAAAAAAAAAAAAAAGCCAGCAAAAGAGAGGGACTTGTTCTGGAACAGCTAAGGTTATCATGACATGAATATTACCAGAGATGTCAAGGACCTAAGTCCAAGACCTTTTTTTGCATGATATAGCACAAGAACAGAAATTCTGTCTTCATGAGACCAAGCTATGATGCTATCTGGTTTTCAAACTCTTTCTCTTACTCCTCCCTGGTACTTTGAGGACATTTCATTTAAAAAGTCTCATTAAAGAAGTCCTCTGCATATGCCTGACTCTGAGCATGGAGGTTTTTTTGTAAGATCCAGTCTCAGAGAAGTGTTTACTTTGACTGCTGGGGAGCTGTAGTAAGATACCAATTTACTTTTATTGTGATATGGTAGAATTATGAGATCATTGCTAAGTAACTTCTTTAGGGAGGGGATTTAAAGGATGAATGGATGGGTTCCAGTAACAGCAATCCCACAGGGTTGCCTTGCCAACTTTTCCTGTTATCTATATGTTCAGTTTTCACTAAAACCTAACTCACCTTTTAATTCTGAAAGAAAGATAACCTCTATCACACAGCAATCTGCTTCTTCCAGGCACTGACGGGAAAGTAGTGCGGACGATGTTCTTCCTGCCCATGTTCTTGCAGGCTCTTTAGTTCCTTTTGTGTCATTAACAATAAACAGTTTTGTTAGTTTTTAAGTACTGAGAAATGCACATTTTGGCAATGCAGAGGAAAATGTCACTTGGTTTTACATTCCTGGAGAGTTAGAGGGTTCCTAAAGAGCTGCAGTTTTCCAGGAGTACTTACTGGAGGATTCATAATTTTACAGGGAGAAATTATGGCTGTTCAATTTCCAAGTGCCCCTTTAATCATTAAAGTTACATCACAACCCAGTATTCTTCAACTGATCTCATTTTGTAAAGTAAACACACAGAAAAAAGCCCACCTCTGATTCAACACCGTGGTTTGCTTGCTTATGTGGTTAATGTAATACAAAATTTATCCTATTGCTTTTTGCTAAGGTATAAATATGAAAATATTGTATTTAAATGTTGCAGTACTGAGGTGCAGGGTATGAGTTTAACATCTATATTAAAAAAGTTATTTTGAAACATTTGTTGAATCTTAGGCATAGTAATAGTATTATGCATTTTATTTATTTTCTAATTTAGCATATGGTTCCATTATGACCACTATTAGCAGTTTTCACTTTTTTCACTGAATTAAAATAAACTAAAAAAATTAGGAATTGCAAACTTAGAGTTGAAATTGCTTCCTGACCAATGAAAAAAACATATTTCACAATAGTGAGATTTTAATAGCTTCTCATGTAGTCTCATATGTCTTCCCCTGTCTGTATGGTGCATCCCCAGCTGAAGAGGAGCTCTACAGAAACCTGCCTTGTGTCCTGTGCGACCAGGAAGGTACACAGATGGACATTAGTCATCCTGTTTGAAACAAGTACTGAAAGAGGCTGATTTCTCTGAAAAATTGGTTCAAGTATTTTCAGTCTGAGTATCTACAGATATTCTTAAAAATGTGTGGTAATCATTAGTTTAGACCACTATATCGTCAATATATATAGCTCCAGTGGGCCCTACTGTATGATTTTATATATGTAATATGCATGTATATGAGCAAATACAGAGAATAACTTCACTAGTTAGAACTTTGTCTTCAGTTGCCAAAGCTGAGCTGCCTCTGTAGCCCAAGAAGGTATCCATTCAACAGGTTGTGACAATACTAAAGAAAACTGTAGTGCAGAAATGAAGAATATTTGAAGAGACTGACAATTCTTTTACAGTTTTAAGGATCCTTCAAGGTGATAAATTAATGTGAATATTGATATGATATGACATTTTCCATCTCATTATTTAATATACTTACTTCTGCTTAGGTTTTTTATGAGAAACGTCATTGAAATAAGGTGCCCAAAAGTCATCTCAACATTGGTGTATCACCGTCTACTTGAAGATACGCATAGGCTGTATGCACATTTAAACAGATCATAGAAACTTGTGGATTTGTGAGTCAAAGTGTTATAAGCATATATTGCATGCAGATTCATTTTATATGGGTTTTCCAGCTTGTGAATCTACAGCTCAGCCTTGTTCAGCCTAGAGAAGAGAAGGCTTAGGGGAGACCTTATCACCATGTTCCAGTGTTTAACGGGTGGCTACAAAGATCATGGAGAGTCCCTTTTTACAAGGAGTCACATGGGAAAGACAAGGGGTAATGGGTACAAGTTACTTCTGGGAAGATTCCAATCAGACACAAGAGGAAAATTTTTCACAATGGGAACAATCAGCCACTGGAATAATCTCCCCAGGGAAGTGGTGGATTCCCCAGCATTGGGCAATTTTAAGATTCATCTGGACAGGGTGTGAGAGACTGAAAGAGTTAATGCCTCAAACATTGGGGCTGCATAGCCTGGTGAGTTGCAGGTAGCGGGGGGAAAGCAGCAGGTGGGCAGTTTGAACTGGCCCGGGGTGGGGGGGAGCAGGGGAAGGGGGGGGTCATGCTGCAGGGCACATGGTTCTGTGTTGCTGGGCAAAAACAACTTGCACTTTATGTGGGGAAGGGGCTGCGCAACCACCCCCAGTGTTCAAGAGTTACATGAGCTGAAGAGGTGTTTGGCGGTTACATAAGCTGAACAGATGTTCTAGAGCCATATAAGTCCTCATGGGGTGTGATGGTAATTACCATAAGAAGCGAGACTAGAGGTGAGGACTAGCACTCGAACCCTGCCCTCCCTTGCCTTGCATGTAAATGAGACCAGGAAAGCCCACCCTCTTCCTTGCTTTGCATGTAAATGAGCACAAGAGGACCTGCCTGTCCTACCTCACATGCAAATGAGCCAACGTATCTAAGGAGCAGCGAGCCATACCTTGGTGTGCACCCACCACCATTGTCAAGAACACCAGGAACTGGACCAGAGGTGTCGCTGGAACCCACGGTGGTGATCTGGATCTCTCTTCTACCTCTATTTTACTATATTTCTCTCTCTCCCTTTCTTATGTTACGGGCTGTTCAGCCCTTTTTTAAAATAACAGGGTTTACTATCCACTGTTGAAAACTGTTTACAGAGCTTTAATGGGGTTTAATTAGCTTTAAAAGTTTTAATTGGCTTCTGTTAAAATATAGCTTCTGCCATTAATAAATTTTTCAATCGATCGTTTGGTGTTATGTCACCTTTATTTAGCCCAAGGGTATCTCGAACATTGGATATTGGAGTGGGTTGTCCAGGACAGCCCTCTCCGCCAGTAATTGGCCTGCCTATTAATAGATAAGTCCAGACACCCCTAGCTCCTCTAATCTTTGAGGACTGGCTAGAATGCAAGGGGATTCATCGCTTACCAAATTAATTCCTCACCTTGAATGCAACACAGGGTGCTGGGCCATCTTGTCTAGACGGTACTTCTGCCAGAAAGTTTGGACCAGATGATTCCCGAGGTCCCTTCCAATATGGTATTTTACGATTCTATTCTATGATTCTATGACTTATTCATCAACTTCACAGCAAAAGTGAGGATAAAAATCAGGTATAGAAGTTTAGCAGTTTGAAGGGAAGCAACAGGAAATAGTTAAACAGTGGCTATCAATAAAACTCCTGACAATTTGTACTTTTAAATTACCTGCCTCATTTGTAAAAACTTGTGATTCTGAAGAGAAAGAATAAAAGTGATAAGTCCAAGTTAACAGGGAAAAAGTAAAATTTGTTATTGCTATCATTTCTTGAGAGAAGAAAAACTGTATAAAAAATAACCGTATTAATGAATTAATGTGAAGGACTGAATAGGAGAAATCTCTGCAGTACTTTGGAAGGGCATTGACGGCCTCCATGTGGATGAGTAATACAAAGACTAGACCTGGAAGGATGATTGTTTTTCAAATGCCATGATAATACATGCACTTTATTTATTTATGTGTGATCATGGGGTAAAATAGTGGGGAACATTTTTTAAAGAAAAAATTTAGAATGAATAGTAATAGGTTAGAAGACTACACTTTCCAGTAGTCTATTTATCCCCACAGTTGCAATTTTGATGTGCTAAATTAATGCTGAGCTCTTTCTTCCCTTATTAATCTGAAATTTCTGCGTTAGGAAGGGAAAAAAATCAATCTAGGCATTCTACTCAGTATATTTTAGAAAATATTTGAGATATGGTGTCATTTTATGAGATCAAAATATAAAAAAGAGTGAATTTTACCTAATGAGAATTATTATAATAGCTCCAAAAAAGCACAGATATTGCATGATATAACATCGTGTTATGTATCTCATGTTTTGAACAGTTAAAGTTCTATTTTATGGATTCTATCAGCAGGGGATCTAATGTTAAGCAATATGTTTTAATGGAGTTGCTGTTATGCTTCTCTAATGGGGAGATTATAAAATTATAATTAGTGTAACCCTGCTTCTATTACATAAAATGACAAAATTGCCATTTACTTCAATAGGAACAATATTAAGTATGTTGTCGTAATTAACCTTCTCCATCCATTCTCCATCTCCATCTTTCAAACTTGCTCCTCTCAAATAACCACAGAACATCCTACAGTTGGTAGCAGAGATTAGGGATATATTAAACAAAATAAAAGAAGCAGACATAGTTGATATCAGTTAACAGAGCAACTCTAGCATAGGATCCTCAGGAAGGGAGGTTAGAAAATAGTCTAAAATGAACTGAACATGAAGGGGGAATATCCCGTTTTTCACAGGCTTTGCAGCATCTCCTAGGAATTGTAATGATAAATTGTGCACACAGATTTTTTGTGTGAATTGCTAGAGTCAGCAAACCATTTTTGTGAAAAATGTAATGGATGGGGAGTGACGCTGCTGAATAAAAAAAAGAATAAAAAGAAATGAGACACCATTATTGATCATTATGACGATGTTGACTGACCCTGCTGCTAAAGTTAACATGATATTCAGCAACCTCTATTCTGAAGAGGATAAAATCAAAGTTGAAACTTGATTTCTCTGTACTTGTTTAGGGAAAACCAGTTTTTCAACATAAGAAAAATTCAGGAACTTTAACTGCAATTCAACCTTCAGTTGTTAATCCAGGAGATTAATTTTCTTGCAGTTCTCAAAATGAACTGCCTCCCATGGAAAATAGATTAAATAAAGATGTACTTAGTGACTGCAAACACTCTGATTTGGTCTTCATCTCTCTCACAGGAATACATTTTCTCTGATGTGCCTTCTTTTTCTTTATTTAGAACTCTCTTATAATTTGATCCATACCTTTACATTCCCAAAGTACTGTAGAATCAACAGGATATTGGATGCACAATATCCCTCAGAGATGGAATAACTAAAGACATATTAAGGAAAAGTGTACATGTAAATCCGTGTGCATTTTCTTGTTCAACAAAGCCCAATTTAAATGAGTAGTAAACTGAAGAGTAGTCAAAGCAGTGACCTCTTAAACTTAGTCATTAGAGGAATTATGAGGTCAAATCACACACTGACAAGAAAATCAAGCATGGATTTCACCTGAGGACACGAATGCTCATCTGCAAGAGGAGACAGTCTCGACGCCAATGAATATTTATGCATTTTGTACAATTATTGTTGAAAATAGAACATGAACATTCATTAGTGCGGGAACTGGAACCCCACTTTCCCTCATCCTAGGTAAGTGCTTAAATCATTAGACTCCAAGGCCGCATCAAATCTTCAGTATAGACAATGAATATTTCACTATACCAGGCAAAGTGTAACAACTTCAGCAACAGGGAAAAAGGAGTCTGCAGTCCTTTGAAACTAAAATCCTCTAAATTCACACATTTATTGGTTATTTCAGGTGGTTTTTTTCCAAAACAGTTTGGCCTTTTATGTTTATGCTCATTATTTGATTATTGTAAAATGTTTGTGTTTAAATTACATGTAGTTTTTATATTTTGTTTAGCTATCAGTGTCATTATTTAAATATAAAAATATATCAACTATATATCAACCATATATATATATAAAATTTGACTATATTATACATGCAGTATATCGTCTTGACAACATAGCTACATTATGACTATGAATTCATTAAAAAATAAACTAGTTCCCTCAGCAGCTGCATGTTTTTCTGAACAAGCAGTGCAGGTACAAATACACCTGATTATGGGCCCAGTGTAATTGTTCACTGATTGAATCAACATTCTTTTTCCCTTTATTCAGAATCTTATATTCACAAAAATTAGCTGTGACTTTCTGCAGATCTCCACTATTTTGCATTAACCTTGGCTGAGTTATTCCTCTGAAATATTTTATTTCTCTATTTCAAGATGTGAACTTCAGATTACTTCATGTACTACAGTCCAGACTTTGGGGGTTTTGATGAGTATTTCAGTTTTAGTATATTTACAAGAAACAATAATCATGCAATATATTCCTTGTGTTTTAGTCAGCATGAATTAAATTATGGAAATATAGACTAGATTTCACTATAACTTTGCCTCTTCCTTTTACAGACAGTTTAGGAATCCTTATTTGTTATTGCTTCTTTTGACAATCAAAATTCCAGATAGCTTTGCAATATTTTAATGTTATTTATAAAAAAGTTACCACCAAAAGTACATTTATGAAAATACACATGCATGACTCCATTCATGTATGTTTGTATCAATGCCTATATTTAGAGATTGAAGTAGAATAAAATTAGTGAATAGTGTTTTCAGTTTCTCATCTGCACTCATAAAACTTATTAATGCTGCTTCTGAGTCACAGCTTGATAAAAGTTACATAGGGAGAAAATATTTTGGATACAATAATAATTTGAGAAACCTCTAACCATGGCTCCTTTTCTAGTTTGAAAGCTGTCAAGGTAACTTAAAATGAAAAATGTACATGCACCTCCTTTTTTGCTTTTATCTGAAATACAGTGAAAAGGTTTTGTTTCATTATTTCAAACCTAGCAAATACCGAGGAGTACTGGAAATTTTGTGAGTGCCTTTCATTAAATTAATCTCCCTTCTGTTTTATAACCGAAAGGTTTGCTTTTCAGATCTAGCACCTAATATCATTTATTCCAAAACTTATGAGTGTTGTCCAATTACCTATTCTTCCACTTGAATAGTAATTGAATTCTGCTTAAGGACTCTTATGCATTGTTTGAATAAGCCTGATGGAACTCTGCAACATTTCTCAAGGACAGTATCATCATACTGTGCTTATGAGACTGCTCCACAGGTACAAAGAGAATTATGAACCACATTTTATCCAAGTGCCATGGACAGCTGGAGGGTAAGAATCTGATTCTCCTTGCACCTATTTTACACCTGTGGAGTTGCTTGCCATATAGCTTATTGTACATCTAAACAGAATGAGTACCTCTGTGCTTGATAGAGCAAACTCTTCTGAGTTTTACGGGTGAAATCAAAACCTTTCACTCAAACCCCACAGAAAGGTGAGGTAAAGAACACGGTGTGGTTCTTCATGACACTACGTGTTGCTCACATGTATTGTTTTTTCTTCCAGTTCTCCTATGTAAACTACTCTAACAGCCCCAGATTTTCTTCTTGCCTCTCAATAGTTACACTGAATAGTTAAACTGTGTACCAGAAAGCAATCCTGTCCATTGTCTCAGAAAGGGTTATTAACACAGTTAATAACAAGGGTTATTAAGGGTTAGTAATGCAATGAAATGTTTCAGATTCCATTTCTCATGAATGTTGGCTTTACTTTGCTCTTGACTCTAAAATCATAGTGCTGAAGATATTTGGTTTTTCACTGGTCTTTTGACACCAAGCATGATGTTCAACAGCATATGTGCTGTCAGTCAGTCTTATATAGAAATTGTCAGCTTTCTTCTGCAGGGGGATCAGTGACCTTTCACTGCATGAAGGGGGATGACATGACAACACACCTTCTATAATTTCTCACAATATATACTTTTTTGCTGCTACAGACATATTGACTTTCTAATCACACAGACATGAGACTGCTGGCAGCGTAACCTGTTCACTATTTTTGTTTCCCATTGTCCTTTAAAAACAAAAAAGTTCTTCTGTAAATTTCACATATATATACATAATCATCCAATTGTTTGATAACTGGCTGCATATTTATTTCTTACAATAAACGTATATGATCAGGATATATATTAATATTAGAAAATAATAATATTAATTTAACTTCTTTGGAGAATAAACTTTGCTCATGCATTGCACAAGTCTTGCCCTAGTTTACAATAGATTTTTTGGTGATATGAAATGGCTTATGTTCAAATTCTCAAACATAGATATACAACTCCTATCTGGATACATAAACTGTCATGTTGTGAAAAGAATTAGGCAGTTACACTGGATGTTTTTAATCTGCAAAAAGTGGATGCCATGCATGTATGGATTTCAAGGGGCTTCATGCATGTGCTGTTCTTTCTGAAGTCTATCTTCAGAAAGAAACAGTGGCTTAGGCTAAACTGGCTTTCTTGCCCCAATGACCAAGATGAAATACTTTGAGAAGGATGAAGAAATCATTTTGCTACGTAGAAAAGATAGCTTCCCTATGCAACATTTTTCAAGGTAGTGTCCAAAAATACCTGCTATGCACCTGGTCCCATTGTCCTTGCCCCTGCTTTTTGTCAGACTGACCTAGAGCCAGGTGTTACTGAGCCCAAGGTTTTATTCCCTCTGTCATTCCTGACCTGCTGGAAAGGAGAGTGCTGGTGATCTGTCCTGTGGCCATGGCTGAGCTGGGCACTTGACATTAGTCAGCATCATACCCAGAGAGTCTTAAAATTGTGATTTTTTTTACCACTCTTCCCAGTCCGGGGGGCAGTCTCAGCAGCTGCCCACATGTCTTATGCTGAAAACTGGTGCTGGTGTTGACATGATCAGTTTTCAGGAACGGTTCTTCAGCCAAGCAAAAGGGCAACCTTAAAGGCTAGGTGTAGGGAAGCAAAGGCAGTGATCTTCGCACAAAGCTCTCTGATGCAATTTTTTAATCTATCAGAGTCCCACAAAGCTTAACAGAGGAAAAAATTGTCCTCTGTAACATATAATAGGCTGATTAAGAAGGAAAACTTCAGAAAGGTTTTCTTTTACTTTGAAATTGCATTGTTTTTCAGAGTTTCTATTTTGCCTCTTGTTAAAATCTTAGACTCTTAAGAGTTAAAATGTAGCCTCTTACCAGAAGAAGTCTTTCTGATGAGGGGAATGAGAGAAGATCAATCTTCTGGGGAGACCTATTTGGTAAGGACATATTATTGATTTATTCTGCTGTAGCCTTTTGTATTATCTCTTCTCATGTTTGTTGGTTTCTTCTAACCACGCACCCAAAATTCAGCTAAGAATATCCTGCAAAATATAAATTAGTTTTATTGATGTGATGAAAAAAATGACTAGTCAACTTGTTCTGTTATATATTTCTATATTTTATGCTATATGATTATTAATCATCATCCATACATGTGGCTCTTTACATAGTCATCATGTATTTGTTAATCCTATTAGTGCACTTTCAGATGGTCACTTCTCTAGTCGAATATGCAGCCCACCTGACCCACTTAGGTATGCAGGTTTGTGCATCACTGGCTCTGATTCTTAGTCAGAAGAGAGTGTTTTTAACAGGAATGGCCCAAATAAATTTTTTTAAACACCATATTTCTATAATCCTGAAAATAGCATTTAGATTCTCCTGACAGACCAGTGATCTGTCATTTATACTATGCCATTTATCAAGTATTTCAGATTATTTCTTTTGTCAAGATGTCTTATGGCACAACAGAGAATCTAAAGAAATGGAATTTCAAGCGACACTTCAATTTGCAATGTACCATTGTACTGTTTTTGGCTGGGATAGAGTTAAGTTTCTTCATAGTAGCTAGTATGGTGCTACGTTCTGTATTTGTGCTGAAAACAGCGTTAATAAACAGGGGTGTTTCAGTTACTGCTGCGCAGGGCTTGTGCAGTGCCAAGGCCTTTTCTGCTTCTCACCCTGCCCCACTAGTGAGGGGGCTGGGCGTGCACAAGAAGCTGGGAGGGGACACAACTGAGACAGCGGACCCAAACTGACCAAAGGGATGTCCCACACCATGTGGCATCATGCTCAGCAATTAAAGGTGGGGGAAGAAGGAGGAAGGGAGCACATTCTGAATTATGGTGTTTGTCTTTTTAAGTCAGTGTCATGCGTGATGGAGCCCTGTTTTCCTGGAGATGGCTGAGCACCTGACTGCTGATGGGAAGTGGTGAATTAATCCCTTGGTTTGCTTTGCTTGTGTGCATGGCTTTTGCTTTACCTATTAAACTCAACCCATGAGTCTTTTCGCTTTTACTCTCCCAATTTTCTCCTCCATCCCACTGCAGGGAAGTGAGCTAGCAGCTGTGTAAGGCTGAGCTGTCTGTTGGGGTTAAACCATGACAACCATAAAGATGTCCCAAAACTTTAACTGGATAATCTTGGTGCCTGTTTTTCACTTGCTTGAGGAATTTATTTGTCATCTGCCATCTTTGAAGCCACTTATACTTTTGCCAAGTTTTATCAGAGCCAGCAAAGTTTCTAGGTGTTGTTGTTTCCAACCAAGCTGCTGCAATTAGAGGATGCGCAGGAAATGCACAAATGTGTGCTGGAGGATCTGTCATATGTGAGATATGAGCTATGTTCTCTTTTCTGGTGTGTAAACATCCCTTATTAAATATTGCACTTTATCAGGATTTATTTTGTTTGCTTGGGTTTTAGGGAGAGTGGGGGAGGGAAACATCCTTCCTGCATTTTCTCAGCCGTTGGTTTTTCTTTAAAAGCTTTATCCTTATTAGAACTAAAGCTTCTTTATTCCTCCATAGCTCTGCAGAGGTTTTTTAACGTAAGAGACAGTCTTATTTTCAATTTATTATCATTCCTGTACTATCTGCTATTGATTTTTCTGTTATTTTAAACTTTTTTTTTCTTAAATGCAGAGTCATTTTTCAGCTTCAGGGGAGTAATTCAGCCAAACATTTTGTTGGTAGATAGTTCCACGCATAGCATCAGGATTTTTTCCTGAATTTGTCCTTAGCATATTTTTTAAATTCTTCATTATTTTTTCTCAATCTTCCTACTGTTATTTCAGTACTTGTTTTGATCCCTTTCTGGAATACCTATTTGACTAATCACAGTTTCTCTCTATTCATATATATTATCCTTAGAGAGGCCCTGATTCAGGACTTTTCATAAATGAGTACCAAACTTAAACTAAACTACCAAATTATATGATTTCACAAACCAGATATTTATGAATCAAGGCTGCAGTTTTATAATTTCTGGTTTAGAAGTTGCCTTTGGTTATTCCACTTTTTACAATCTTCTATCCAGCTGTGACTATGGATATAAAATTTTGTGGCCTTTACTTTCCTTGGTGCTTGTTTATACTCCCTTTTTTAAAAAATTAAAAGAATTTCTGAAGGATATTCTTGGCTGCATTTTAAAAATATTTTTATTTTATTAGCACAGTACCTAGCATTACAGTGATTCTGGAGTCCAAGATGGAACAATGGTGAATGCTTATTTTTTTCAATTACTTTCAGCTGTGAATATTCGTACAATAAGATTATTCTGTACCTAACATACTCTGATCTTACTACATCATGAATTATCTTTTTTTCTTTTTCCCTGTTTTAAAAGATGGAGGCTTTGAGGCATATATGATCTACCAATTTCTGGTTTTCTTCAACAGCGTAAATATAGATCTATGATTCAGCTAGTTCTGGCATGTTAATGGAGTGAACTACCACATTATAAAGAGTATATATTGTTGGGCTATGTTGTGTAGTGTAGGTATCCTCCTATTAGAAATAATCTCCATGAGTTTTGATAGGTAATTATAAGATGGTTCACTTCATAAATATTCAGATTTTTTGCAACTGTAGAAAAAATATGGTATTGTTTTCAACAAATATACAGAATATTCATAAATATACATAGTATCTCATATAATCCATAATATATACATGCATGCAAGTGTATGCAACAGCTGAAATAAATCAGACAACACTGATGGTAAGCTTTGAACTGTTTGGTTATTTGGTTTCAACAGAGTTCTTTATAGATGCAATATAATATTTTCTAAATTTAAGAGTTAGCCTTAAAAACCTCCTCCCTCACTTAAAAATACTCTGTAATTTTGGGGCAAAACTAGTGAAAGGTTTTTTGCGGTGGTGGGGTTTCAGCACTACTTTCATTGCAGTATTCAGAGAGGCAATCCTACATAATTGTCCAAGAACAGACTCAGTAGAAGTAATTAATTCCCTGATAATGTCAGTAGTCAGGGTCTTCTAAAATGGATCCCAGACCTCTAGAGGAATAAATGTCAATATTTAATACCCCTTCATCCTACACTAATAAATTTCCTGTAACAAAAAGTAGAGGATGATTGAATTAGTCTGTGGGTCAAATTCAGACCAGCAAACTAATACAAATCTCTCATTAAGCATATGCCTACCAGCTTTCAGGGTTGGGACATTATAATAATTTCATTTTGGTAGGTAGGTTTGAATAACTTTTTTCAGTTACAGGCTTTTTGTCCTCCAAGTCTGGTGAGTGGTTTTCAAAAGTATTTACTTTCTGCAGTAGTAAGGGCTCAGGGATTTTCTAGTTAAATGGGCATAAGAATCCAAAAGTAAAAAAGATTTGTTTTCTGAATTCTTCTTATAAACTCCACAGTGAAAGTGACACTATTTACAAGTTTAAATTATTATCCAGTGACATAAAAAACAGAGCTTTACTATGACCTGCTCATAGCTTGGAAAGCATAAACCCTTTCAGATAGAGTTGTGCTTCATTGTACAAATCCCTTTTACTACAGAGTTTATACAGTGGTTGCACGCAGGCATTGTATAAACCCCTGTTACTACAGAGATTATACATTGGTTGCACATAGGTTTACAATAGAAAATAATTGCACAGATCAGTATATTTTCTAAAAGAGAAAAGAACAAAGAAATATTTCTTTATAGGCCTTAAATGCTAAATACATTATTTTAATGGTATCTTCAGAATTCTTCCCTTCGGTTTAAGGTTCTGGCAATTTATGGGCCAATAGCCATTTCTAAATAACTGAATTTAAAGAAAAATTTAAAAAATCATAAAGTGCAAAATGGCTTTGGGGCCACAAACCACTAATGACAGGGCAATTGAAATTCAAGGAGACAGTTTAAGTGCTAATGTTTCATTTCTTCCATTTCTGGCAGATGCTTTAAAAGACCTCTCCATCCAGCATTGCTACTGCCACTTGTTAAATACGCACAGCTATTTCAAATTTTAACATAAGAATTAATATTTTAAATTGTTCCAGTTCAATTTCTTGAATTAAAATGGGAAGACACCCACTACTAACAATATTGATCTCTCTTTCATCTCCTCCCTTTTTTATTGGGCAGAGAATGTGACCATGTCAGAAATATGACATAAGGCATTGAGATATGGGCATGAAGAGTTAGAACGGGAGACCTCTTGCTGCCCTTCCCCTAATTTAAGTAGTGCTCACTGGTTTTTTTCTTTAGCGGTTCTTTTCCTGCAGGGCTGTTGTATGATTGTTATGGGCTCTTTTTTTCTGCTGATGTTATGATTCTCATGCTCAGGCATCAGGAGGGATTTTTGTTTTTCCAAACTGGGAGAAGACCTTTTGGCAGCATTAGGGAATTAAAGTTTGTTTAAAGGGTAGAGAACTGAGAAAAACCTTCCAGAAATACCTGCTTTGTCACAAATTATAGGTGATGTGCTGTGAGATAAAGACCAAAGAGATAAAGGAAACCATTGGGTTTTATTGGTAAATATTATCTGAAGGAGAAATAGAGTGCCAATGATTCTGCAGATAAAGAAGATTTCAAAATGAGCAAAATCCTCCGGGTGGGATGATAAGGAACTAGATGATGGATTATTTATTATCTGGGAAGACAACTAACCACTATGTCATCATGCATATATCAGGGTTTGAGACATAAAGGGTAGAAGGGCATATTACCCTTCCTCACTCTTCAGCTGTCTTATGGGCCATCATTACATCCATTTAGCCGTGTTTCACTTCAGTGAGTACACAAAGATGAATAAGATAAATAACTGAACTGAGGCTTCAGTCTTGCAGGTAAAGAACAAGGTATTTGAAGTTTTGTATTAAAAATATGCAAAGAAAGGATTTATATTCTTACTTGTGGTGGATCAGATCTCATCTATTAACCGGGGGTGACAAAGTATTGCAACCACCAAAACTAATCTGACCTGGTTAAGAGTGTCATTATTATGGTCCTTTATAAATTGCCTTTTGTCCATTGCATCTTTCACTCTTTTCTGTTTGTAATATCTGCAGTACTACTGGATCGATTTCGTACTCCTCAGTAACAGCATTCTATTTTTTTCTTAAAATTCCTTCTTGCGCATTTAGAGTTCATTTGAAATTTGGTGTTCACACCAAGATAGGAAACATTTAGAATATGCTAATGTATTGGAATTGGTCAGTATTTGTTTCTATCTCCAAATAAATATGCAGTAGTGATTCTTTTTTTTTTCTTTTTCAACTCAATCAAGATATCTTCTGTAACACAGGTGAAGAAGATCTACTTAACAGGTGGGAAACTGGCCCAATTTTGACACTGATAAGTAAAAGAATGAGTGAGTGCTATAGGAGGCATGCTGTGGCAAGAGACAACCTCAAAGGCAACGTGTCAGAGGATTGGTTTTTTGGGTTTAGATGCTAAGAGGAATTTAAAAACTAGTAGGAAAAAGCAGCCTAGCAGCAGTCTACTACTATGACCCTTGCTGCCTCTTTTCCAGTTTATTTCCATGAAGATGTACTAGCTGGGTGTCTTTGTTTCACCAACACAGACATTAAGCCATTTTCAGTCTTACTTTTCAGCTCCCAGAGCTCTATGTGAAGCAGCTGAGCAGGTGGGAAAATGGAGAAACACTTCTACCACCAGTAATTCCCCTCTCAGCTGGTGGTTTGCATTCTGTGCATCTCTGGAGCCGGACTATGAAAAGGTAAGAATGAGTAATCTGGAGTCACACACTTTTGCAAAATACTGGCTATGAACATTTTTAAAGACACAATTTTACATTCTGTCTGAAATTACTGGATTTTTAGTCTGCCCTTCTATTGCTCCAGACCCAGAGCAGATTTATGATTAGAGGTTAAAAGAGCTTTATAGTAGATAGGATTTGCAGTGTGCTATTTGAACAGACTCCTCAGCCATTCAGTATTGAAAGGCTGAAGCGCTGATGCTGCTACTTGTTTTCTGAGCTATAACTTATTCTTTCTACCCTATGTCTCTTAGAGCTTTTGTACCACCTCCTGCAGTAGATTTGAGAACAATAGCTTCAGCTGAAACAAAATTACTATGAAAATGAAAAAGGAAGCACCAGAGTTGAAACAAAATGGGACAGAAAATTTTTATTCCACTATAGGTTATATGTATTTGAATTTGTATAATGTACTTAGAGGGATTCATAGAAGTTCGTTACTTCGCTTGATACTATAAAATACACATCTTGGACTTAGAAATACTCAGATACTGAACAATGAGAATCACCAGCTACCTTGAACGGACTGCAAATAACTATCTAAACAATTCTTCAAATCCAGCTGATATAAAATTATTCTTATTTGTCAGCAAGAGAAGACTGAGGCACCTGCTTATATAACATCTACATGTGCTTGAGAATTTCATTTGTATTTCTTGGTCTCTCAGACTGCCAGTTATAAACAACCCAAACAGACAAGAAGAACACAGCAAAATAGAAGCATTTCAGGCTGTGCAGTGTAGAATAATGAAGGCAGTTTAGATACATCTGGGATAATGCCACATTAACTGCATTAGTGAAGCATTTTCTCCCATAACATAATCTGTCAATGGTCTTCTGTAACTGACAGAATAAAACTTCTTGTCAATTTTATTTTTGCATATCCACATTTTCTCTAACAATGGCTTTTCTTTGTGAATTTATGGATTACACCACAACTTGCACTCTTACTGCTTCGTTATGAAAATTCAGACCATTCACATGTGTTTCATCTTTGCTCTTTCACCATGTATATTCAGAGAGCTCTTCTAGACGTGCCTCTACAACCTCCTTTGAGACATAGACAGAATTAGTGTTCCTCTGGTGGGAGAAAACATTGTTTTTACAGATGTAAATATATAAGGATATCTGACTATTGTAAGGAGAAAACAGATACCAGGTTATAGTTTTGCCTTCCTTGTTCACAGATAGGCTGGAAAACCGGGGACAACATATGCTGTGTCTGTGGTGTTAAACCTCCAGTTATACTCTAAAGCAATGGTTGGAAACAGTTAACATAAATCTTCTCAGAAGCTGGGAGTCAAGATCTCTCTGCAATCCAGATGTAAGGCAAAGAACTGCCTCCTCAGCAAAGAGAAGCAAAGGAGGACTGAGAGATCAAGCTGGGAACAGGCTGAGGAGTGCCACTTCTTTACAGGCTCTGAAGATCTGCCCTCAAGGTCCTTAAATACTTTGAGTTCTTTGGTAGAAATGAGTCAAGGCCAGCTCCTGACATTCCCCCAGTCACTTCATCCAGTGGCTTTGGAGAATCCTTGCAGATGACTGTAAACATAGCAGGTTGGTAAATTCTGAAAATCTGAGGCTCTTCTGCCCCTTTCAATGATGCTTCACGGTAAAGTCAGTGCTGGCAATTCCAGTTCATCAGACAGGTATTGTTTACAGATCATTCCTGTCTTTCTCATATCTATTCTTGAGCTTTAGGACAGATATCCCTATTGTTATAAATAAAAAAGTCATGCAACTGGCAAAGATATGCAGAAATATTAGCCAAAAGTGGGATGTCATGCTAGTTAGTTCTTCCAATAACGTGTTTGCAACACAACCAGTGAGAGGCACGCCCTGAAAAAGCATAAAATGCTATGCATCAAGAAAATGCCATTGGGAAAGATCTGCAGCTGTGAGCAGTAATTGGTAAAGTGCTATCATCAAACCCCACATGGTCACATATGCAGAGGGAGACTCATAACACATCAAGTGTAAAATGAAAGCTGCGATACAGGCAGACATGAAGCCAAAGGAATATTGGTCAATATGCTGAAGTTGCTGGCTGAAGACAGATCTGTTCAGCAGTCTCCAAAATGTTTGCAACTTTGAAAATAAAAGGAGAAAACTGAAAAAAAGGAAGTTGGTTGTTCTAGTTACTGGAAAAAGCTGATGTAGAGAAATATTCCACAGAAATGAGGTGCAGATGCTGTAAAGATGGATTATTATCAGTGAGTAATACCACAGTGTCAGCGCTCTCACAAGCGTGAAAATTATATACATCATCACTAATCCCTATGGATTTATTATGTCACATGGTCAGTCTACATTCCTCTGTCTCCATCAGGCAAAGGCTGTGGACACTAACCAATAAAACTCATGTCCTTCAGTCACAGTGAATGGATGAATGAGGAACACAGATCAGTAACATCATGGAGTATAATGGTGAATTAGTAGGCTAAGACACATGAAATATGTGCTGGTATAAAATATTAAACTAATTATGAAGAGTGGTTCTGCACAGCCAAGACCAGATGCTTTGATTCTGGCTACTAATCTATTTGAAACACAAGGCTATGTCACATATAAGTGTAGTCCTGCACATTGGCAAAATGCCCAGAGTGAGCAAACCTGTGGTAGAATGGTGATGGTCTTCTGGCATTTCAGGCATCATTCTGCCTCCCAGCAGAGAGAGGGAAGATTTGGAGGATATATGGAGATCCCTAAGTGGCTACAGGTAGGGCCCATTTTTTTTCTTTGTAGTCCCTTTGCTGAGTCAAGGAATGAAGATTATCTGAATGTCTTGAAAATCTCTGGTTCAGTGATACTGGGTATAGTTTTCTGGTCTGCATATTCTCTTGGACAGGGACCAATTATTTGGTAATTTTTGTATTTAGGTATAAATCAACATGATGTGACTTTTGTAAACATCTTACTATGCAGAAAGAACAAGAGAAACCAGTTACTTAAATGTGCAAATACTTGGTTCATCATGGTTACTCCTTGATGTATCACACTCCCTATTTAAGGCTGCCTGGTCAAAACCAGTGCAATTTGCATGGTTTTGTAGGCAAAAAACAGAATGTCATTTCTAATATCACCTAAATGAATTAGATGCTCAGCTGTAGTGATAAGTGTGTTGTTGTGGTTTTTTTTTGTTCACCTCTTGTTCCAAGGCTATTCTGCAGGAAAAGATCCACTACTGCAAATAAATAAAGCAATAGTTTTAACTTTGTAGACTCAAGTGAAAGCAACAGTGAGTGTAATACTGGATTTTATTCTACAAAGGCTTATGCTTTACTTAGATTTAGCTTCTAAGATGATTAGAAAATATTACACTGGTATTTGAATACATCATCCTTCTTTCTTCCTTGTCCACTTTCCTCTTGGATACTTTTCCCATTTTCAAATCTTATTTTTCTTGCCTCCTGCAAAATATATGGAGAGAATTAAGACAGAAGCCTGAATTTTTGTCTATGGTATTATATTAGATGAACTGGTACATTTAAGTGCATTTAGTGTTATGAAGTGCCTTGTGTTCACCCTTTTGCAGGTGACCAGAATAGGGATTAGACATCCCATTTTGATGATTTACTTGAAAAGCAGCTGGGCTTTGTATTTGGGTGAATATCAGACTTTCTGTCTTACCTTGATACTTCTTTACACTTGCATGGCAGGCAACCAAAGGAACAAAAAGAATTTGAAAGATTTGACCTATATCTCTGTAAAGTATCTGAACCTAAAACCAAGAACCTTCTGATTCTAGCTTAGAGCATTTCTTCCACTAGCACTCTGCAACTGAATAAAAAAAAAAAAAAAAAAAAAGAAATAAAAATTGAGGACTCTGCAGTTTGTTTGAATTAAGCTCATTGTCTGATTAGAAGCCCTGACTAAGAAATTGTAGGAATACTGGGTGTATTTAAATAAGAAAGCTGTTTCTCTTGTTGATTAATGAAGGGAAATATTCATGGTTCAACTACTCTGTGTTGTTTTCCTGTGATTTGCAAAAAGAGAAGATCATAGAAAGATTTTTTTCCTATAAAGAATATGCCTACCAGCTTACATTTGCAATCTTATTTTATTTTTATTTAACCAGCATTCATCACCACTTACTCTGCAGCATGCACCATGTCAAGAGTTTTAATTCAGACCCCACATTTCCTATATGAAATATTCCTATGGCGTGCTGATAAGGTCTGTCTTATTGAATTTCTGAGAAGTGCAACTATATGGTATCTTTCTATGTAATTTTTTGACACTTTGGTTTGATTTTAAAGTTCTAGGGACATTACAGTTTTCACAGTGAAATCTCTGATATAGACTGCTAGTCTGTATCTTCTATTCCTTCATTTTATTTTCTTTACCCTCAGGTTTTTGACGATTCTAGCCATTTTGGGGGGCAACTATTTGCTTTCTTAAGTTCTGTTAATATAACTGTGTTATAACTTGAACCATTTCTCTTGATATTCCCCAAAGTACTGGTAAAGCTTCCCTACATTTGTTTCTCTTCCGCACACTTTTTTTTTCTTTTTTCTCTCCGAATGATCTTTCTTAGTGTCAGCCATAACATATAAAATGTGTAATGTCTTTAAACCCACTTTATTTTACACAACTTGTCTGGTGATCTGTATTGTCTAATGCTTGCTAGTCTTTTCAAGTCTAGGTTGCATCCTCTACTGGTACCACTGGAGAAGGGGAGGGACTACAGGGTTTGTGAGAAGAGCAAGAAATCTGTGTATGTCTGAGGTGGCAAGGACAAGATGGAAAGCCAGCTGAGCTGTTTCGGAGGGCCAGATTCTTGATTTACTTCTTGTGCCTAGATATAATGATCCAGACAAAAGTCAGTGACCGCATCCAGCTTTTTTCTTAGGAACCCATCCCAGCCAATGCTCAAGGTGGAACAGTTCTGTGGATTAATCAGGGCAAAAAGGCCATTACTCATCCTGGGACCTATTATGCATTGTCACTGGGGAATTTCAGATGAGGCAAGAGCTTGCAGGAAAGTAAAGGAAGGTCTCACTATGAACGCAGCTGGATCTTGCCTTGGAAAGCTGGATTTTATTCCTATATATGACATGGAATGTTATTTTATGTTATCAAATAACTTCAACTTTTCTCACTTGCTTACAAGGTTATTCATTTCTCTGGTGTCTTACATGTAGAAGTGTTTATGAATGAGAGCTAAAATTGTAGTCAATAAAGCCATACTTTAAACATGAAAAGTTCTATCTAATGCTAGGAATGCTGAAAAATCAGTTTTTAGCCACATCTCAAACTTGACATGAAAAATCAATTGATACTTTTAACCTTAAACGCCCTGTGATCCAGTAACCCCTCTTTAAAATGTATATAATACCAAATACATCCTCGTAATTTCAGAGGGGTGAAAGGTTGAGAAAATAAATTGGTATTTGGGAAGCCTTCACATAGTAGAAATGTGTGAATTAATTTTTGTTTTTAGATCAGTGTTTGAAGAGTGTGCCACTAATAATACCTGGAATTACACATGCAAAATAAAGGTAAATAAAAAATTGAAAAGCTTTTCATAAATGATTTCCATCCAAGCTGTGCATTGAATGAGGAGGTAGGGGACTTGTTAGCTTTTAATGCTTGTGATCATACTGTTAAAGAGAGTATCATAAGCATGAGGACTAAATTCAGATTGCATAAATGTGATTTTCAAATAATTAACATTGTAAGCTGATAATGTTTTTAACATTATTTTATGGGTATGTACATATGCATTCATGCCTGTGCATGTATGTTGACAGGCTCAGTTACAAATCACACTCAGCTATTAGCAAATACCTGTTTAGGACTCTAAGACACTGTTACATAGTGCAGGGATATCATGAGAACATCAAGCTTTAGCTTTTAATTTATTTGGGGAGGTTTTCTTTCTACTCATTTTTGGCTTTAATCACATAGTGGAAGTAGAGTTACATCTGCCATCGAAATGTAATTTACATCAATTGTGTAAAATTGTTGTCAAATGACCTTGTTAATGTGGCAAATCACATATAAGAGAGGGTATTTAAATGAGATCTAAATGTTTAAATAGCTTAAAATCTTAGGATTAATAACATTCAAAATGTTGACTGTGCTACTTGAGTCTTATAACCTTTCTCAAATGGATTCTTAGTTAATTATGTCTAAAACCGGCCTTTTAAAACATTATGCTGTGTCTAGAGATTGATATTTAACTTTTTTTCCATTAATCATATTTAGTTTTAAGATTTGGAAAGATAGTCCTCTAAGGTTCAGCTGACATTTAAACAATTATGTTGAGACTTAACATTGATATATTTTGGTTGCTTAACCCTTCTTGTCAGCAGTTTTGTATTTTATGCAGACCTTGCTGGTGTGACACTGGCATTTATAGCAGAGTGCGTTTATTTTAATAAAACAATTCTTGTCCTTGTGGTTATAGCAGTTATGATTATTATCCTAAAACAAAACAGTCTGAAGATGTAATCGATCTATAGGGGATAGTTTCACATGCAGATATATGCATATCCCTTGTGAAAACTGATGCTGATGTGTATTAAACTGCAGAATTTTTATTATGAAACCATTATATGTGATTCCCAATTTAAAAAAAAGAAAGAAAATAAATAATAATAAAAAAAAAACACAAAAGAAAAAACTGTAAGTCGAAAACTTATTTTTCAGTGGATAAAGCTTGACAGCATAAGTTTAGGGCTGACTACAAAAACTGTATAAGTTACTCCATGATTCTGGTCTGTTGAAGGCTACGGGAAGAAATCATGATATAGATTAAGGAAGCTGGGGGTATTTAAGCTAAAGCAATGTTTCTGTCATGCTGTTGTTTATTGTTTCTTCCACGACTGAAGTGTTTTCATTCTGGCTCCATCCTAACTCACTGTTTCTTAAAGTAATATTTTTTTAGGTGGGGTAGGAGGGAGATGATGTCAGTTAAACTCACTGGAAATATGGTACCTGGATCCTGTTCTCTTTAATCAAGCTAGTATTTAATTGTAAGGCTGGAGTGTCATGTGCTATCAATGTGTCACTGCCATTGAAGCACAATTACATGTCCTTTCTCCATTTCTGTGTGGTAGTAGAAACATTTGACGGCTGCATCATGCACTGGAACTAATCTAGCATAAAATAAAATAGAAAAATTAAAATGAAAGTTGTCAATAAATTGGTGATGGACAAAGGGAGGAGCTGCTTGTTTAGTGGAAGTGCTGGTTTCAATCCATCAACTTCCCTTTTTTTTAATATATCAGAAGAAATGAACTGAAAAAATGCTCATTTACATATAAAACCACTCTAAGATTAATTAACATTTTAATGCCTCTGAAGTTTGGAAAATAATAATCAGTAGATAATGTATAGAACACATTAATTATCTTTTTAAGATTACTCACATTTTCAAGCATTGTCCTCTGAATTTTTGAATGATGGCATCTGAAGGTCATTTATGAACAATTCATGTGACCAGTCAAAGCCAATAAACAACCTGATGTGGTATGAATTACCACCTGCTCCTTTTTTGCATAAAAGCAAGAAAGTATCTTTCAATATCCATGTCACAATACTGTTTACCACGATTGAGATTGGTATCTACTTTATACAGGAGAACCTAAAAAATGTGGTATGAAAATTGCTGTCATCTAGCTTGAGTTCTGCTCTCAGAAGCTTTTTCTTGAATGCTCCTTGTGTCTCTTTGTGTCTCAAACATATCTGGAGGTACCAGCTTCAGGTACTATCGTTGCTCGGGGAGGAGGGCAGAGCAGCCTTTTCAGCACACCACATGTCTCTTTCAGCAGTAGGAAGAGCCAAATGCAATAGCGTTCTCCTTCTAGAGGACGTGACTTTCTGTGAATGCATAGATTGATGTAACGTTCAGCAGGCCCAGAGGGAAAACCTACAACGTATCAAACAGAAGGTTTAATATAGCTTTATGATATTTGCATAAAAAGTATCTGACTGTACAAGGACAGGTCAGGCTTTTTGCTGCTGCTGCTGCCACCACTGCTGGTGGGAAGCCTGTGCTGGGCTAAGTGATATCTGCCCAGCTCAGTGGTAACCTTTTTTCCCCAGCCTCTCCCTGTTCCTAGGAGTCTCTTATCTGCCACCCCAAACATCAGAGCATCCTTTATATCACCATCTCTTTTCCCTCCCTATGCCCAGCACAGCAGCCAGGTTTGAACTGTGCTTGTTCTGTCCCTCAGGTCCTGTGGGCTCCCCTTCACCAGGATAGCAGCACTGGGAGGGAAGATGAAGAGGGAGGGTGCGTTGTTGTATGAAGGCAGGCTGCTTCATGAGTGGGAGTGGCTGCCCACATGGAGGGTACATGAACATGTGTGTGTGCAGAGGATGCAGTGTCCCACAGACAGGAGGAGGGCTCCTGAAATCTATATCCAGTTCCCCCAGGCACCGATCCTAGGCCACCTTTTTTGGAGGAAAATATTTAGAATAACAAAATAATCTTGTCCTAAATTAATGTCCTAAATGACTGATGCTTCTGTGACTTGAAATCTGATGTTGGGTGGGAATCAGATTTCTGAGAACATGTCAGATCACATTCAGGGGCACCAGAGAGGAACCTGGCCTTTTGTTTATGTTGCTCCTACAATTCAATAGTTGTTATATACTGTGTTGTATATATACTGTTGGTATATACCTTTGAAAACAGTAAATTCCTAAATTTATGCGACAGCTAGGCAAACAAGAAAGGATGTAGGGAGTTGAAATACAGAAGAGGTGCCTGGATTACTCATCTTCCTTCCACTCTGTTGGCTATACTTTCCTTGGACAGTAGAAGCCAACAGTAAATTTTAATGGTTGGTTTTTTTTTTTCCTTCCAAATTTCTATTTTTAGATTTATAGGTAGAAGACACTAGCAAACACTTTAAAGTTTTAGTGCTCACAGAAAGTTCCAAATTAACAACCTTTGAGAATAAAATCTGTAGCTCAGTCAGGTCACAGTAAAGGCAGGATCTGTATAAGTTTCAGGTCTCTGTGAAGAGCTTCAGATCTGGTAGTAGTCCCATTGCATGACTTTTCTGCTGAGACTACCACTAAAAATATCAATTAATGCTAACAGTTTTATTGCATGAGCTCTTCCACCTTGAGAACTATGCTAAGACCATTTATTCACCTTATCCAATGTTCACAATAGTCAAATGGACTGGTTTTGATTGTTTTCTGTGTTTGCTGGTCCCTTCAATCACTCAGTCTTTCAGCATCCAAAATGACCTTTTTCCTACAGACAGAACTAATTCTGGTAACACAATAGTGCCTTTATTATTCAAAATATTCAAGCAAAATGTACAGTATTGATAGATGGTCATGTTTATGAGGTTTTATATTTTCAAGTTACCAAACCACATTGTTTGATGCTCCCTTCCTCTATCATTCTCAAGTGCACGAGGTACATACTTTGCTCATGCATGTTAAAATGCAAGGAGAGTTGGCTGTAGCTACTCAAACAATTCCATCTGTGCTTGTTTTCAGTCAGCGATTGCTACTTTAATGGACATTTAGGGAAAAAATTCTTCTGCTTTCACCTGAATTGAGGGGATATTTAGTGGGAAAAAATGTTCTATCAAAACCAGAATTTAAAAAAAAAAAAAAAAATTACTTGGAATTCTTTTATGAACTTTCAACTGACCTTTACTGAAGACGGTTGCTGCTTTTATTCTCATTTCCTACATCGTGTTGTGCTATACAAACCAGATTTACAGGTGGTGACCCACCTGCCCAGTCAGCATTAGAAATTCCTGGTGGGAGATGCTGTACAATCACATGGGGAAAACCCATTACTGCCAGCAAGGACTTGTATTCAAAGATAAAACAAACCTTCAGGTGTGACAAAATATATGAGGGAAAACATGGATAGCCATAGTAAAAACATAGCATTACAAGCTCAGTTTGATAGCTTTGAATCATTTAAATGTATAGGGTTTGCTTGTGTGTCTGACCTTGTTGTGATTAATGCTCAGGTCTAGCACTACAAATAATATTCCCCTTTGCTCCACAGGAGGCTTCTTCAGCTTCAGTTTTGGAGGGCATGTGCTAACCAATGCATAATTTCTAAGGGGGTATTGCTTTATCTAGTGCCTTAGACATTCTTCGGGCATTGAGGTCCATCTGCTATTCACAGAGCATAGGAAAAGAGACAGGAAGCCAGATGTCATGTATTTAAAGACCTTGTCTCACTTTGGATGACAACTCTGGAATGCAGTGTTTGGCACATTTCTTGCATCAGTAAAAGGATAATAGGAGAACAGTATGATCTTCCGATAGCTCATATTGCATTCTGACTTTAGGGAGGACAAACAATTGCTGAGCAGGTCAAGATGTTAACAGCCTTACTTTTTTTTTTTTTTTTTTTTTTTTTTTGTCAAGTGGTTTATTTCTAAATGCTATGGGAAACAGTGAAAGCTACCAATTATGCTTATTGTTTAACAAGTACCTGAATCAGTTTCTGAGTCCTTGGGGATGATGTATACCTGTATAAGTGCATAATTTGAATATAGATTAATTTTTTCTAGAAGTAAAACTAATTTGTTCAAATTTATATTCTCCTCTATAATTTAGGTTCTGGATGTCATATAATTTGTAATAACGAGTCCTCATAACTACGACACACAGAGTAATCAGTCATAGGTTCATAACGTATAGTACTGAGTTTACCTTTCTTCACAGTACCCTCGTTCTTTGCACAGTGTGTAATCTACACTAAACGTATGATATTCTCAAATAATAGTATGACAAAACCCACCACCCCCAAAGAAAAGCACTACTCCATTATCTCAGACCAACAGCCCACAATAACAGATGTCCGTCTAGTAAAATTTTACTATTTCACCATAACCAGAAGCTGTGGCCCTACTTCGTTTAGAAGAGGATTTCTACTGAAGGCAAACAGAGTTACTTCATTAAAAAGTAAGTTGCAAACCTTTTTTCTATATCCCGTCAGCCCAAGTAATGCAGTACACCTTTTATGCTTTAAGTTTTATCCATAAGAATTTTCCAAAGGCAATTAAAATATTGGGAAAAATTAAAGAAGACAATGGACTGCAGTTTTCTTACCTAAGTTACAGCCTTTTGGATATTTCACAGCTAGAAGCTTGGCACTATTGCAATCTACTGCAAACAGATGGATGGTTCTTTTTGGAAACTACCTTAGTACTTCATTTTCATTCCTAAACACATTTTGTTTAATCATTAAGGGGCAGGTTCATTATTCATTTATCCAGATTGCTACAGCAATAAGGTGGGGCAACTATCCAAAGTTTTAGGCAGTAATAGTATTTTTGACATACTGTGAATCTAAGGAAATACTGTTTAGTTGTGGTAGACAAAACTGTTAAGGTCTTAAAGAAAGATAACTCCTCCACTTTTATCTCGAGTTATTTGTGCTATTCCAAATACTGTCCAAAAGAGATTTTAAGTTACAATTCCTCTATAAATAGTTCAATTAAAAAAACCCAACCAAACAAAAAAAAAACCCCCAACAGTTCTATGTGATTAATTTTTATAGTTTTTTATCAATTAGTGCGTTCTAGCTGTCCAAGCATTTTAGTGTAAGAGCTGAGGCTTTGTTCAAAGAATATACTTTATCTGACTTTCACTTTCATGCTTAAACTTCTGTGAAAGCTTACACATTTCTACAACTAAATTCTCCTTAAACATTATAATGGCTGTCTGCAAACATTTCTAATGATTAACATTTATATTCCAAATACAGTATTTTTAGTTAATAATTTAATGTTGCTCTCTGCCTTTTTTTAAATTCTTCATATTTTAACCATATTGTGGTAGGTTGGTCTTGGCTGGTTGCCAGATGCCCACCCAGCTGCTCGCTGACTGTCCCTCTTCAACAGGATAGAGGGAGAAAATGGGATGGAAAAACCTGTGACTTGAGTTAAAGACAGGGAGATCATTTATCAATTATCATCATGGGTAAAATTGATGACATGGAGAAAATAAATGTAACTTATTGTCAATTAATATAGATCTGGATGGTGAGAAAAAAAGACAAAAATCTAAAACACTTTCCCCCAAAACCTTTTTCTCGGGTTCAACTTCACTCCTACCTTCCTAACTCTTTTACCTCCCCCACCACAACAACAAGAATGGGCTGTGGTCAGTCCATAACAGCTCCTCTCTGCTGCTCCTCCCTCTTCACACTTTTCCCCTGTTCCGGTGTGGGTCCTTCCCACAGGCTGCAGTCCTTCAGGATAAACCTGCTCCAGTGTGGGGTCTCCATGGGCAGTCCATGAAGATGTTCAAGGAACATCCACCTGCTCTGGTGTGGGGTCCTCCACAGGCTGTAGTGTAGATACCTGCTCCATCATCTGGAGCACCTCTTTCCCCTCCTTCTCTCACCTTGGTGCTTGAAGGGATGTTTCTCATACTTTTTTTCCTTATTCCTTACATGCCAGGCAATATTTTGCCCTTTCTTACATATGCTTTGCCAGAGGTGCCACCAGCTTGGCTGATGTGCTCAGCTGTGTCTGGTGGTGGGTTTGTTGTGGAAGTGGCTGTGTTCAACAGGGGGCAGCCCCTGGCCTCTTCTCACAGAGGCCACCCTTGCAGCCCTCCTGCTAACAAAACCTTGACACTGACATCCAATACACATACACTTGATTCAAAGTAAAGCTCTTTACAGTGGTGTTTTTTACAAACATTGTATGGAATGAGATTGATCTTTTTCTTCTTTTGGGCCCATATCTTCAAACTCTGAGAACTCTATGACAAAGTGTGACTAACTGTGCCTATCCTTTGGTAACTGTCTGGGTCTGTCCCATCACAGATATAAAGTTATTTAAACAACTGACTTCCCTTCTCCATTCTGTTGATATGTTATATCAAACAGTTATTCTGTTTGTTTCAGGAACTAGGGAAGGAGTAGGGAATGGAGAGGTTCAAGCAGCTGCCATACTTGCAGCCACTGACACCTTTCTCTGCCACTCTCTTGGGTCAAAAATGGCACTGGCATTCCTTATCTCAGCTGGACATAGGCAAAGGTGTAGTTAAATGAATGTGGCAGCTACTCTTTGCACAAATGCAGAGGGAGTGTAACCTTTGCATGGAGTAGTAGCTCCTGTAGTGGGTAAATCTGTGATGACAGTGATGTCCATGGGAAAGTGGTCAGAGCACTTGATGAAGGGAAGATGGGAAAAGGCATGCTCATGTTGAATGAGGTCAGCAGGAAGTGGTAGGCTGACTTTCTGCACATCTAAGGGACCCTAGATCTGGAGCCAGCTCCACATACTCCACAGATTGGGGCACCCTGGAAACAGACCATAATTAAAATCTTTGCTTCTCATCCCCCCAAATAGCAACAGTTCTGAGATATCATGTGAGATCCATTTGTAACTAATTTTTAACATAATTTTCATATCTTTTTTTCGTTAAGTACTGCTGACATGTACTCAGTTTTTCACTGTTGTATACCAGTATAGATTTCCATCCCCCAAGCTCACTTTCTTAAACTCACAACGGGTTGTCAAGAGACTCTGACCATTTCTACCTACTTATAAATAGATTTTTGCACCCTTTCTTTTAGAATTGTAAAGATTTTATTTGGATTTCATGCTTTTGGGAAAACATCAAACTAGAAATATATGGCAAAAAGTCTCTGAGTAATTGCACAACCTTATTGTAATTGCAAAATGCACAATAAGTGCAAGCCATTTAAAATCCTTACTAACTAGGAGAATAGAAAATGAGAAGTTAGAACCTGAAATGAAATTGAAAATATTTAACATCAAGTAAAATGCTGTTCTTTGTATTTTATGTGATATGGATTTCTATCAGGAAAACCTGATTGCCCTTTACCCCTTTAGTGCTTATGGTACGTATGATTCTGAACTATGGTTGTGTTACTTCTCAGTCTGCTTTGCTTGTTACTTCCTACTGTAATAATATCACACAGCATTAACATTAAAATAAAATTCCTTATTTAAAAAAAAAAACCCAACACCCTGAAGTTCATCATGCCTGATCTGTGTTGAAATCAGTGGAAATACCAAGGGATAAATTTAGCTTGGGCGATATGTAGAAGAAACATTAATTATCAGGAAACCAGAATAAAACATGTCTTTATCACTGAGTTTTTTTCTAAGTGTTTTATAAATGAACACAGAGTCTCTTCTGAAATCAGTATTCCAAAATACCAGATTTATATCTATTATGGATGAGTCAACAATAGAAATGAATTGGCAGCGAATTATGCTTCAATGCTGTTTTGTCATAGTCTTTTAACCTAACTCAAAAATACTTGGACTCAGAATGGCTGTTCTTTTTAATGTGATTTAATCAAAAAAGTAAATTGTGGTGAAATGCTTAGAGTAAGGTACTCATATCTGGGTGATCACATGCACCTAATTTGCATTCTGTAGTGACATGGTTATGTTACTTCAATGTTAATCTTAAATTTTATTTTGTGTGTGATTACAGAAAAGAACACCACTGCCATTTATTCTTTGAACATTTCCATTACTATTAGCAGTAATTAATCATTTAATGTCTTTATATGTCACTAAGAATATGTATTTGACAAGTCTTTTGTTTAGCTACAGTGCCATGCTATAAAACCTACAATCCATCTACTGCTTCAGCTACTGTTGACTTTCTAGTTAAACCAGTCAAAATAGTTACTTCTACATTTTTTTTTTCCCTCTAAAATTCTGCTGGTCAATTTATAAGTCAACACACAGGTTTTGCCTTCAAAATCACAATTCTGTGTTGCTTTATATAGTTTTTCAAACTGTGATATATAATTTCTTGAATCCATTCTCTAACAGGGAATACTTTTTAACATTCAGTTAAAGCCAGGAGATCATATTTTTTAGTATTACACTAGATGTGCTTTAAACAATTTTATTCAATAAATTTTCCCAAAAGATATTTTTTATGTAAAATTATGATTTGTTGAAATTAAACATTTCTAGGAAAGATATAAATTTTGGCAGATTTTGTTTTCAGATTTTTTTTTAACGTTATTAGGGCCAAAATACTTAATTTAACCTTTTTCAGAATTGAGCATCTTGATTGTTTTTTTCTTCAAGAACAGTTTATTGTTGATTATTTTTATTCTACAGTAGTTTTAAAATGTTCTAGTAACCTTTAAGAAGTCTGAATCACAATGAAAATTTACTGTTTATTTGTTTTCTGAAAAGTATAATGTCAGAATTAAGCACTGTATTAATCTCATTCTTGTTTTTTAATAACATGTTTTTCATTTTGTTTTTGTTCTGAGCAGGGAGTAAACATCCCAAAGCCCAATATTTGTCAAACAGATAATTGGATTCCTAGGTAATATCTCTTGGTAAAATTCACTTTTATGAAGATAACTGACTTACAAGAATTTGAGGATTCCACCTGCAAGGCTACAGACGGGAAGTATGAAGTACAAGAATTTTGATCATTGTGAAAAGCACTTGTGCATGTCGCTTTATGGTTCAACAGGACAATGTGAAAGTGTAAGCTAGAGGGAGTAAGCGGATATTGAAGATCAGGAAAAATACTGACCCAAGCATTTTGAATAATATTTTTCTAAGAAGTCATCCCACACTCAGAAACATTTCAGTGAGGGACATCCCTTGTCCTTCTATGTTTTACATGGAGTTGAGCACTCACTTGCTAAATCCTGTGGGCAAATTAGTACCATGCTTGAGAGATGAAAATAATTAAGATGCTCATTCCTGTCATCATGGAGTTCTTAAAGTGAGACTTCCAAGTCATTATAATCATACCCCGCCTTTTCTGCATACTCCTCATATTAGTTGTCATCTTCTTTTATTCTAAGCTACACAAACATCTACACTTTCAGTTCATTCTTTTGAAGGGTCCAGCTTCTCCTTTTTTATCTCTAATTTCAACATAAATTAAAAGGATTTAGCATCTGGAAGGATTAAGACATGCTAAATTTGCAGATTTTTCTGCAGATGACAAATACTGATATCCGGTGGGGTGAATCTGTGTGGTCCTTTCACTGGATGCTGGGATTGAGCCCTGTGGGATTTGCTTAATTCTAAGGTGAGATACTGAATAAGAGAGACTAAATCTTCTGGAAGATTTTGGTTGCTAAGTTATTTTAAGCATAAAAGTTCCTTTTCTTTTTTTCAGTAGGAAAAGTGCATAATAGCTAATTAGGCCCTTAGGGATCAATTTTCAAAACAGTGTGCAGGAAGTGTAAGCACAAACCTTATTTGTTAATGGGTTTTGTGAACATACCTCCTGTGATTTTTCAAAATTTAGAACAACAAAACAGCAACCTTATTGGAGAAGAACATTTAAATATATAGAATAGGATATCTTTTTCTTCAGGGCATTAGATAGATGACATACATTATGACCACGGAGTATTTCTGTGGTCATTATGTTTTACTTCCTCAAACCTGTAAACATAATGAAATAGTAAAATATTCTCTGTTGCTGTGTAGAAGCAGCCAGTCCCACAGTCCTTACCCACCTCCTCTTTGTTTAAAGGAGGAAAAGCAATGGAAGACTGATCCCTAAATTTGGTGATGAAAAAATTATTAAAAAAATAAAATAAACTTTATTAAACATTTAATTGTATAGATTGTGCAAGGTATTTAGAATGAAATAACAGTATGCATATCGAAAAATAGCACAGCAATGTTTGATCTAATTCTTCATTTTAAACTGTTGGGAAAAGGCTCCTTATCATTGCACAGGAAAATGAAATAAATGCATGTTATTTTTCAATAATTTTAAATAGAAAAAAAAATGTGATCCCTGAAATATGGGAATATTAAAGTATGCTAACAGAAGTGGTTATTATCATTGATAGTAATGCTGAAGGTCATGAGTATAAGAAAAGAGGTAGGTGGAGACAGGTCAAAGCTGATTCAGAGGACATATAGCTGTAAATGAAACGCATGGCATGTTTGTTTGGGTGTGCTGTGGCCCTATTCTTCTCTCTGTTCTGAGAAGTGTTTTAAGAAGAAGAGGACCTCACTTCTGGCCAGGTCAGAATGTAGGCCGGTCAGCTTAGGTTTGTTTGTACCTTCATGTTTCAGTATACCTTAAAAGTTTAAATGGGGATCTGGATCCACGTGACCAGATACTGCTGACACGTATGTACATCCAGGAGTATACACATTACATCCTGCATGTGGAAAATAAATGTTGTGCATGCTGTATATATCTGTATTAACTATACACTATATATATATATATACATGTCATCCTTGTACTGAAAAGTGTGCAAACTGAGAAGGTAAAAGAAGGAAAGTAGAAAATTACATTTAAAATACTTAAGTATGTATTACGTCCAAAAGACAGTCCATGCACTGAAGTTCTTAAAATAGAAAAGAGAAGGGATGTGAGATTCTGTTCTATTTTATTCACAAAAAGCAAACAACAAATGTAAATTGAGCTTGGACTTCACTAGGTCAATGAATTTGATTTTAGTGGAATTGCGATTTTGCCCTAAAAGACTTTCTGATGGATGCAAAAGAAAATTGTAACTAAGAAAATAAATATAAGTCTGCTGAACACCAAGCTGGTGTCTTACCAGTATAAGTTCTTTAGTCAGTTTTAGAGAGCTATTTACTGATTATAAGACAACCTGAAGATATCAGCTGCTTCTGTGTTATTTGAACTCCAAACACATCATTGTCAAATTCACAAATAATGAACAATCACACAATTCCAACCCACCTTTATTAATAAAAGCTTTTGGTTTCAAATACTTGCAGCTTCTATAAATGACAACAATTTCTGTTCTGAGCAGAAAAGGATTTGTTGTCTTAAATATTTCATTGCTCAAGTGGCACCTATTAGCTATAAACATTGGATTTCCCAGAGAATAGAAAAGATATTCAAAAATATGTGAGCATAGATAATCACTATAAATTGGTGATTTTATTTAATGTTACTGGACAGTAGCCTAAAGTGGCAAGTTTCATTACACTAGAGTATAGATTTGACAGAAGTATGCAATTTTTTCCTTCAGTGCACATTTAATGGAATAGTACAATAGTCTCAGAATATTTATATTGTGGTACATGATTGTAAAGTTGAGAATGTGTACTTGTTGCAGTTATTTTATTATTGAATATTGAAATTCTGGCTTTCAGAATGCCAATTTCAAATGGTTTGTTATATATATTTACATTTGGTATAACACATTAAGAAGGTGCTAACAGAAAGGATCATTAACACTAACTAAAAATTATGTGATTAAGTGCTTCATTTAAAATCTTCTGCTTTCAAATACAAATTTGTATCCCACAATCCCTTACATTTCCAACAAAGATTAGCTAGGATCTCAATTATGATATTGACACTATAAAATCATGAAGTAGAGCCATACTCCAGTTTAAGGGAGATTCTATTATAAGGAATGATTACTTGAGCTCTAAAATTGCCTGGTATCTGAATAAATACATTTATTTTTAGCTATATGGGTTTGTACTTTGAAAAATTCCATATATAATCTTACAATTAATCTTTTGTTAGTCCTTTTCTGCTTTGACTCCTTGACTGCAAGCACTGAAAGACAATCTCCTCTCTTAGGTATCACATGCAGACTATAATTGTTGATCTAGGATTATGGAAGCAATCTATGTGGAATAGTTCTTCAGTAATATGTCTTCCTTGTGGACGTTCTTATTTCAAGACATTTCAAGGAGTAATATTTTCCCTACTGTAACTACCAATTTTGTAGCTGCTAAGTTTAGCTACTAGCAGCTACTCTCCTTCAAAAATAAGAGCCTTACAGGGTCATTGTTGCAGAAAAGGTATTGTAGTTTAATTCTTTCCATATTTTTGGAAGAGTTTCACCATAAAGACAAGCACTGAAAGAAGGATAGTCCTTCCCTCCCTATCTATGCCTCTGTTAGAGATGGACGCACACCAAAGGTTCTACTGTTTTAATACAATTCAGTGTAGCTTACAAATGCAAACTTAATAGAAACAAAAAGATTTCAATGTTTGTAGCAATTTGCTAATAGATGACTGATATGGGTTTAGTTTCCCTGTCTGCAAAATTGAGACTATTAGTTCTTCTTGTCACCCGTTCTCTATCTTGCCAACTGTTTACAGTGCCCAACAGCATAACCCCCCAGTCCTTCATGTTCCTGATTACTAACAGTAATCCTATTGCACAGACTAATGATTTTTTAAATTTAATTTAGCCAAAACTTAAATGAAAATAAAGTCTCAACTTTTGCATGCCTTGTTCTTTCTGACTTCTTTGTAAGACATTTTTGACATCCTTTGGTCTTACTCTGGATGTAACATGTGAAACAATCTCTGTATTTTCCTGTCCATATCTGACCATGCCACAGAAAACCCTTCCGGGATCATTATTATTTTCCTTCCTTCCTATTACAAACATCATTCTTCCCATTGTCCCTTCAGTCATTATTACTTTACTTCTTCTGAAAATTAGCTGCCAAATCATCTACTTTACTAACTCATTAAGTCCTTCCACCAGTGTGCTTTTTCCTCTGCTAGTGTTCCCTTGTGTCCACACTAGTTCTCTAAAACTCTTCTCTGATCAGTTTGTCTGCTTTCTATCTCACCTAAGGTGCCCACATCACCTCTTCTCCCTTTCCCACAATTTTTTGAGGTTTTTCTAGCTGACCTTGTATGCCAGAAGGGCCCTTCAGCAAAACTCATCCTTTCCTACCACCTTTGCCACTTGCCAGAGTTGAGCTGGGTTTTGTACTATCTTGTTAGAACTAATTGATTAGCATTGTGTATTATAACCAGGCTTTTAAAGACTTCTGCTAGTCCCCAAGAATTTCTCACAACCTGTATATTCTAAAGGGTTCATAATTTCCTAAAGTGACAGTTAAGCTTCCTGTACCTCTTTGAAGCACTCTTTACAATGATTCTTGAAATTCCTACTTTGTCTTACAAACATAAGTGCATTAGGAAATGCTAAGTGCACTCAGATACTTGCCTAAAGGTACGAATGTGTAAATGCTGTGACTGGGTATGACAAGAACAGCTGTAGTGACAGGCTTACTGGGCTGTTGTTACCACTGAAATCTCAATATCTTTCAAACGAATAAGTATAATAAAATGAGCATTAGAACATAACAAATGCTAGTTGGGAACATGCATTTTGACAAGCTGAACCAGCTGAAAGTCAGGTTCAAATTTATCCTCCTAAATCAGGTTGGCTTATTATAGGGACACTGTAAGTTTAGCCTAATGTTTATTTATTACTAATGCTTGGGACAAGTGGGACCCAGAAGCATTAATTTGTGATGTATTGTAGTGACTGTAGCACCTTGGTGCTGATGCGTATTGATTATTTTGCCCTTCTAGGAAGACATTTTTGATCAATTAATCACCTAGCTAAGATATTACTCCATAAATTACAATCATATTTGAATGAAACCCGGTAATTATCACAGATGAAATCTGCATTTTAGTCTAGTGACCTCAGATATCCAATTTATAGAAACAGTACTAATGCATTTCTCCTATTACGGAGTTCTATGGCACATACAAAAAGAAAGAAATTCAAGAAAATGTCATGAATAAAAAGAAGTGAAAATTAGATGAAAAATTTTCCCAAGTCAACCCCTCAGATTTACTGGATGGTTGATTGTGGATCCTGAATCTCAATCTTCATTCTTCAATTAGACTTACCAGTGATAAAATTATCTAGTTGATAAACTGGAGAATGTGTTAGGAAACGAAACTTGATGTTTTATATCTTTTAAAGTAGAGATAATTTGGGGACTTGACTACAAAAGTAGCTGGATCTTTCAGAATTGTTTTAATTGTCCTTATGCAACTAGTGTTTTTTTCTCTCAGTACGTCTGTTATAGAACGTACCTTTCAAAGATATAGATAAGCTATACATCCAGTGAAATATGGTGAAAATTGTTATGTTTGAGATTGAAATACTGTGTGGATCTGGAAGTATACCTCTCTGTTAGGGAATGGTATATACGAAACAAAGAAAGACTAGAGGAGAGATGAAGGAAATGATATTTCAGGGAAATAAACTTCTAAAAATAACCGCTTCTTAAATTTTCTTTTAAATCAGCTACAAAGAAGAAAATGCACCTGTTAACTTGTGATGTCAAAAAAGTGTCTAAAGGTATAGTTTGCACAGAAGATATGTAAAATGTGACATGGATCACCTGAGTCATTGCCTTTACAAAGTTTACGCTCTGTCTCTTAAGAAATCATGAGCATGTTTTAAACTACACAAGGTGATATCTGCACTGCTTTTTTATTTTTCATCTTCTGAAAGATATTTGTGTAAAGACCTGGGTATGTGTCATTATGCACATGGTAAGTTAGATTTTTCTTGATGTTTTTAATGCAGTGGTTAAAAACTTACAATCCTGAATAATATTTATGAATAAGTAATGAGGGCAAGCTGAAATTTTGGCTATTAGCGTTTATTTTGGTATTGATGCCATTCTTTCATATGTCAGCTTCTGTCGGAATATCCCAAGGCACAGAGCCCTGGCAGAATTAACATCAGAGGAAAAGACTTGAAGAAAGTTGTCTTCACAAAAAATGCTCTCTCATTCTTCAGTTATTCGATTTAGAGCTGTAAAGTCTACTCCTCAGATTATTTTTGTCTCCTGGAGGCAGTCTCAAGGGAAATACAGCTAATGCACAAAGATGTTTTTCAGAGGAAGTAGTTCCCTCTTAGAAGTATCGTAAAGAGAGGGATGCGGGGTTGCGTGACTTGGGCCAAATGTGGATGAATCAAAACTTAGGCCATTCTAGTTCACGTTTAAAGCAAGTTTTGGTGCACAAGGATTGTTTCATTTTCCCAAAGTTAATCTCCAAGAAGGCAAATTGATCTTGATCCAGTAAAGCAGCTGCCATAGTGGTTGCCAGAGGGATGGAAAGTTTAACAGACATTTTAAATTTTAGATTGCTCTGGCTCCACGTAGAAGTTTGAGCTGTAAAATAGTGAAATGACAAAAATGGCATGAAGTCCTGATGTCTTCACCTGGAAGGATGCAGATAATTGACTTGGAGTGAGTTGCTGGAAGCTTGTCATCTCAATGCATTTCACAGTAAAAATAATATGCATCCAAATATCTATGCATCCTGACAAAACTGTACACTTTCATAATACAAGGAATCTAAGCATTTCCAAGGAAGCTTTCAAGCAGCATATAACTTATATGTAAGAAAGATGTTCTAAGGACTAGCATGTCATACAACATTTTACAGGTGTATATTTAGGTATGCATATATATACCTGTATTCAAAGATAAAAGATGTTCATATTAATATAAGTTGTAACCTAGTGGAATAGAGTCTAGGAAGTCTGTCTCTGAGTTTAAGCTCTTGGGACAGGAGAAAGACTATGCAACATGTGTCTAAGGAGGTTCTCACCCCACAGGCAGATCCCCAAGCACCACAGCAGTACAGGTGCAGAGTGGGTGCTTCATGATGTGATTCACAACTGGCCATTGACCCCTGATGATGAGGGACACAACAAAAAGAATTACAGAGTTGTAATCTCATTTAACCCAATATGATTTTTATTTGCAATAATTAATTTATAACATAGGAAAGACAAAGAGAAATTAATTAGCTGGTCTTGGATTTAATTTTGACAAAGTCATAAAAAGCCAAACACTTGGACTACTACAGGATAAAATGAGTATGAGATTAGACTCAGATCTTGTAACCACCTGCCTTCATAGAAATTACTCCTTGGACTAATATGAGTAGCTGAAAATGTCTTTGCCATAGGTAAAAATAAAGTATAATTATTAGAATATTGCAGTTGCTGCTGTACTGGCATGGTTAATCTGTAGCTAAAGACTTGGAGAATACAGTTAGATAAGTCTCTTCTCACATTTGAATCAGGAAGGCATTGTCAAACGCCTTTCAGACTGCGTAGGGGATAAAAGGTAATGATGGTTTGAAGCTATGTCATGCTAAGTAAACACCCACATGATGGTATGTATGAGAAATATCCTACGCACAGTTCTGGAAATCTTGAGAAGATTTTACGACAAGATCAAAACCAGGAAACCTGTCACAGGTTGTACCTACACAGCAGTGACTGCAATAGAGTGAAAAGCTACCTGAGCTACCTTTACACTGTGTACACTGGGTAGAGGTAATGGTTTAGGCCAGAGCAGCATGAAGTTTAACATCAAGTACTTTACCATGATTTTTAAGGCAGACTTACATATTACTACTCCATGAACAACAGAAGTATTTCAAATAATTATATCAAACCTAGTTCCGATGTCTCTCATTACATCAGATGTAATCATATATATATTAATAAAACCTCCAACAAACCACCAGAAGAAACTGACTTCCAGACAAATGATTTAAAACTCCACTGATTTTAGTGGCATTGCTCTAGAAACTTCTAGCTTAAACCAGATCAGAATCCAGCCCTTTTTTCAGACGTACGTTCAGCAGGAAAGCAGACACAAAAAAAATCACAGCAGTGATTGAAAGTGGAATGTTTGTTACTGAGTAAAAAGCATATCTGGAAAAGCTACCAACCAGGAAACTATTTTTATAATGCCTATACTTGAAAAATCATTCCTAAAACCTCAGTATCTTGCAATATTTTTGCTAGGGTTCACTACGTAGGAAAAATCCTCTATAGAGGAATTCATATGACTTTGCAATCCACATCAGCATATCGTTTCCTTTTCAAACTATTTAGTGATGCATTCATCAAGAATTTAAGTGCTAGGATTTTTGTGCAACCTAGATAACTGAAAAACTGTTTTCAGATATACACAACATAATGCACGTGGAGAAAAGGGTATGGGAAAAATCATGAGCCACCAGGTTTCAGCAACAACAGAATTCTGCTTAAGTAATGAAAATTTTGTGGTTTGAAAAAATATAGTAAAAAAAGAGCAATGTCACATACTGGATTTGCATCTGATATGCAACTTATAATACCAGATCATCCTTTGGTTTTCCCATAAAGAAAAATGTAGACGTGATTAAGTATATGCATGGTATCAGCATTAATATAAGAGTAAGTTAAGTGGTTCTGGATCAGGAAATGAGATTATAATGAACTCAGTGTGATTTCATTGAGGTAAAAGAAATTTAAACTTGATAACTATTCATAGAAGAATAGGTACTGTGTTAGCATTCTGTTTCCCTGGAGGTGAGAGAGTCTTGACAGGGCTGTTTTGCTCATTAAAAAGCTGACATGACTTTGTCCTATAGGATTTGCTGGCTTCACTAGGAAATTTGCAGTCATATGACACACATGTTCTTCTATTCCTAATGGATGAACAAGTCTAATTTAGTATATACATATACAATTAAATCTCTCCATGGCTCTGTTGGAGTGTAAGTTTACTAAACTGTTTTTAAAACAGATTTAAATCAGAACTGTTGGGCATAGGACCGTATAATTCAGGTTACCTATTACTAAAGGGAAAAGTCAAGATACTCCATCAGTTTGGAAAAGGGAGCAACTACAGGATAATCACACACATTGGGCCAGATCTGAATACGCTGTAATTGTACCAAGCCCCTTTGTTATTGAACAGCTTCTAAATCATTTGATGAAGCTGTTGCAAATTGGATTCTATCTAGGCTTGACAGTTAAAAATATTTCTAATTATTTAATTTAATTTTACTCATCTTTCCAATGAAATAAGACCTATATTGGCCTTAAAAGCTGAGGTATTAAAATATTGAGTGGATTTGCACATAGACCTGTGGATAGTTATTACTGTATCTAAAATTAATTAATTTGGAGTGGTGTAACATGTATGCTACAGTTTAAAAATAATGATCAGAACATTTGATTTTAATTTATATCTATGCATAAAATTCTTTCAACCTTAAAACGTGTTAAAAGTCAATATTAGTGTAAATAAGAAATCCAATAATTTTCTCGCCAATTTATATTTCTTTGCTCCCATAGATGACCTTTCTGTGGCTCAAAGCAATTTCTCGGGAGGATGCAGTTCAGAATACACAACATGAAAAATGCTTTCTAGATGATCATCTACTCTAAACAGATGAACAGACAAACAAGAAAAAAATTTCCAAGCATTTTTACAGAAAATTTGAGAAACATTTGAAGACAAAATGTAATTAGAAGGGTCTGATCTTCTGCAAATTGTGAATATTTTCCAAGTGTGCAACTTTTATGAAGTCTTATATAGTCAGCTTTAGTTAGAATTTTCCAGTATTATTAATCATCTGCCAAAACCCCAAGGGCATGATAGAGGAGGCAGTTTTGGCAGCTGAGTAATGGGCTTGTAGGCTTTTCCACTGTCTGTTCTTCACACCGTTTCATCTGTGTCCCCAGACTGCCCGCCCTTGCTATCTCCCCAGTATGGGATTCCCAAGGAAATGCACAAAGCTGGCAACAGGGGAAATGGATATTGGCATTTGTTAGATACTGTCAAATCTGATTCTGCTTCCACTAGCTATCTTCAAATATAGATGCAGCACAGGGTGAATTTTGTCTCCAGAGCTTTGGACTGAAAGCCTGAACCGAACATAGACTGAAATTTTAATTCCACAAATACACAGTACAAGGAACATTGCATAGGAACACTGCATATTTGCAGTTTATATAATTATATAACCAAGTCTTTCAGAGAGTGCACTATATCTTCCTAAACATTAATGCTTGTAACTGAGGTCCAAGGTACCACAGAATTGGAGGTGGCAAACAATTCCAGAAGCTGTAGGGAAGCAAACATGTATCTTCTTAAAGTTGTTTAAGGACTGTTATTTTATTTTTGTTTATTCCTCTCCATTTACCTGTCTCTTCTGTATTAACACTATTTATCACTACTGTGGAAAACTGACTTTCAAGCCCTAACTCCTAAAATTCTCGCCTCCTCCTCTTCCTCATCTGTCTTCTGCTTTCATTGTTTTTCCTCATTTCTGCTTTAATTATAAAGACATTTAGTAGCTGGTTCTAATTGTACTAGCAATGCTTATGACAATGTGTTCTTCTGAGAATCATTCATGAATAGCACAAGTGTTTATCTCTAGTGAATAGCTAAAGGTTGAATCCAGTTCTTGGAAATAATTGGTTATTTTTCTCATTGGTATCAGTGTTTACTAGGTGAGGCTTGAGTCCAGTTAAGTCACTGGACTTCCACTACACATCAAAATGATGCAGTAAGCTTCAGGGACAAAAAGACATGGGAAGGGAATGGGGTTTTTTCTTTACAATTTTCCATTTCTTTCAGTACTTACCTAAATGCAGCAGAAAGCTGAATCAGATCTTGTGTTCCCTTCAAGTGGTTACAACACAAGATCACTCAGCCTTTTATAATATAAAACTTACCCTGTTAGGAGAGAGGTGCCCCATCTTTTAGGGAAGCTAGAGGATAAGTATATTATCCAGAAATGCAATTTTCAGGTCACACTTAGACCTAGCCCATAACAAAACTATTCATTTCACTGTTTCTACACTATGATTGATTTTCATATCTTGTTTCGAATTAATTGCTTGGGTGGTTATTTTTTGTTGGTTGGTTCATTGGTTGACTTTTGGTTTTGTTTGTTTGGTTGGTTTTATTTTTCAATTCAAGAGGTCCTGGTATATGAATTTCCTGATAAATTTTATTCAGAAATTTCTAGGTCATTTACTAATCAACACCTAGATACCATGTGAACATCCTTCTAAACTTATATTAGTCATGAAGCCTATTTTATTGCAGCATTCCTGTTTAAGGTTAAATATTTTCAGAAATATGTTTCCTTCCAGGATGTTCCTGTTTCAGTGGTAAAATTCCATTTTCCAGCATCTGTATCTTCTCACTTTATTCTAGTTTGGAGGCAGAGATTTTAATGTAGATGTTGGGATGTCCATTTGTTAGTATAGCCTTTCACAATCATAAGAAATCCCATTTTGAATCATCACAACTCTTTCTGGGTAGAACTAATCAAACTTCTATTCCATGGGAAGCACCAGCATATTAAAAATGTTTGTTCTGGTCCATCATAAAAAAAGATAATTCATGATATCTCCATCAGAAAGAAAATTCTGAGGAACTTAAAAAAAATTCAGTCTTCCTATCTTCTGTACTGACATGAAATAGGATATCCAAGTTCTCAGAATCACTCTGGGACACCCAGGCTTTTGAGGTTTCCCAAAGCCAGAGGACTCCCCCATTACTGATTAGGGAAACTAGAAATGTTGAAGCCTTGGGTTCCAGAAATCATCTGTATTCAGTTGTTTCATCATTTTTGATGTGTTCCAAAATCTGTTGCCAAAAATGAAAAAAAATTCTAACAAAGGAGAGTTTAAATTTGTAGTTACTACTGATTATAGTATTTTCAAGGCCACTGTAGTATGAAAGTTAATTTGCAATCCTTTGACATTGCAGAGCATGTTGTCTCCTAAGAGCAGCAAAAAAGCAAACTACATAGACCACATTTATCCAGCTGCATCCTTCCTCTCAAGAGAAACATTAGTCAGTATACACTCATACACTTCAAATTATACTTCAAAAATTGTGCATTAATGAATTCAATATTTTAATGGCATTAACTAGATTTTTTTTTTTTTTTTTTTTTGCTTTACTATCAGAATTTTAGGCCTTATATATGTATTTCAAGACAAGCGAAGATTTTGTGCAGTAGCACATAGGCCAAACTGGTACTTAAATCCATGACTGTGTTTCCATGGGGGCTCCGATGTCAAACTTCAAACAAGTCTGAACAAGAGAATCAATTAAAGCAAGTTAGAACACAATAATTTAGGAGCTAATCTAAGAGTTTTTGTGGGTTTTTAAAATAAAATTTACCCTTTTGATGTCTTTCCAAACTAGACCTCAGAGGCATCTAATAGAAGAAGAGTCATGTTCTCCTCATTAACATTCATTAAGCATCAGTTATTAAAAAACCTAACTTGCTAATAATACCTGGCAATTGACTGTACTGGTAAAAAATCTTGCATTTATGAAGTTTCAGTGTAGCAGACTCAGATTCCATGGTCAGCATATTTCCTCAGTATGCTTACAGAGATTTCTAGAGGAATAGTATCAATTATTTTCTTACAGTAGCCTTATATCACAATTTTCTGAGTAAGAAATGACAGACCTAGATCCTGAAAGATGCTTAAGTCCCTACTGGTTTCATTACATATTGAGAGGGCTCCATTGTTTGTAAGATGGAATATATGCATCCCATCTTCAAACTATGGGGTTCATATCTCCCAGTATTCTGAATGTAATCCATAAAGTGAAAAACTACTGGATCACAAAGTGAATTTGCAGGAGATTCCTAGGCGTCAACAAGGAACAAAATTAATTCTCATGGAGTTTCTGCTAGACATGTGATCTCATAGATGGTGAAGAAGGACAAGTAACATGATGAACAGTATCTTCCTCCACCAATTGGTTCTGTTGCAGTGTTACTCTACTATATTGGCACAGCACAAGGTCTATAGAATTCCTATTTTTCTTTTTCTTGTAGCATAGCTGTCATCCAGACTGAGAACAGTCAATCCAGTTTCATGCTGTGCCTGACAGCCTTGATGCTGCTGCATCTTTTGTGGACATGTTCTGACCTCCAAGCTTCTGCCTCATAATGCTTCATGATAGGCCTGAGCCCTTGCATAAGGAAAGATTTTCTAGAGAACAGCCCATGTCTACAGCTGTCCCTCCATATAAAACTGCATAGCCCATGTATTTACTGCCTGAAGGGCTCTGTAGACCTGATTCGGCTCCCAAAGTTGGTGAAGTCCTTCTTGTGACATTAGCAGGAGTTGAGAAAAGTATCTACAGATGATGATATATGTGTTGTGTAATAACAGTGTCAGCTAATCTAAGCTGTCTTTCTCTGTATATAAACCGGCCAGGTATAGGCTGTCCTTTACAGCAGTGAAATGGGCAATATGTGATGCACCCAGGAGTTGGCTTTAGGAGCATAGCAAAAAAGGTATTGGGAACAATTTGTTAGAGTACTTGCCATTAATAGGGTTCTTTGGCTGTGAAGTGGCAATTTCAATCATTTTGAAATTTGCACATAAATATACTTGTCTGTTAGATGTAACATTTGAAATGTGGAAAAGAAGTATCATTTCTAAAAATGCAGAAATATAGGGAAAAAAAAAGGATCTATTTCCAAAAATGTTTTCAGCATAATGAGTCCATTGCAGTCTTTCAACCATAACATGTTATCCATTTAATAATCATATCTGGTTATAACAACTTGTATAATAGTGACTATGATTTTTCAAACTATTAAAATGATACATTTTATAGGTTTTGTAGCTGACTGATTTTAAATGAAGTATATTCATGTTAAGGAGCTTTTGAATATCTGTCACTGTGGAAGTCTTCAAAATAGATTGTCAGATAAATGAAAGCAGCAGTAAAGCATCGCACCAAGGAGAAATTTCTCTTTCAGTGACTGGTGACTTCAGAAGTATTTTGAGGAGGAGCTAGTTCTGAGAGTGAGTTTTCTTATATGTTCTTTAAGTTAGATTAAATTTGGAGTCTGTCTGAGTGTTGTGGTAATACAGAAATGATGACTGTGTATGAAGACTTTTAGGCAGTCTGTGACTGAGACACATACAGTACTTTGTCCCATTCAGTTTATTCAGTGAATGAAAACCAATTAATATCTATATACACATCTCTCTACATGTATATAAGTTCTCATACATAATTTTACACAGAAGATATATATACTTGCAATATATATACACATGTGCATTTATATATAAACAAGGTTGGGGGGTGGGTGGGTGGATATAGAGGGAGAGACCCTTTATATGAACATATGCTTCCTATACATTTTAAGTACTATTTCTTTAAAATGAAATTTACCAGATTATGCATGTATAGTTAAATATATATGTAACATGTCTGAACATAATAAACTCCCTTCATATATTGTTCATAATTTTGAATATGAAAACATGTCATCTTTCTATAGAACATATTGCTGAGAGACAAAAATTTTTTACATTAAAAACTAGAAATTGAAATGAAAAATAATTCTAAATTTAAATTCTGCATACGTGTGATTTTTAGGTGATGAGGGAGCAGGGTATACAGAAATATTTTTTATGGAACTTAGGAGTTCTCTTTCTAAAGAACAGAAATACTTTAAATTAGGAACAGTCTTTCAGTAATGGTGAGTTGTTTGATTGTTATGCTGTGCTTCTTAATGTAGAACTTTTTCTGCAGTAAAAGGTTAATTAGTTGGGAAATGAAATACAAAAAACTATCATGAATGAGATGGTATTAAGTCTTCCTTTTTCTGACTGTCTCCTTGTCTTTTTCTAGAATATAGCCTCAGAAAGGGCAAAGGTGCCTGTGTAATTGGACATTCCTTAGCGAACTGCACTGTCTTGATTCATACACACAGTGGGAAGTAAATGGATTTCATTTCCCTATAGAATTTTGCAAGCTTCAGTGGGTCTTTAGTTTATTTATTTATTTTATTTTTTTTTACAAGAACAGTGCAATCGCTCTCTAGTTAAATTTTTCTAAGTTCTTTGGTAGGAGTGTGTGGGTGTAAATCATAGACTTTTTTGGCTGATCCTCAGTAGCTTTTACCGAGAGGGTGCTTTTGCACTCCACAAACTCCATGACAGGAACTGATCAAAGGGTAGCAGGTAAGCCGTGTTAGCACATTGAGCTTGATACTGTATGCATGCCATTGCAGTCCTAGAAAATATACTATCTAGCCCCTTTCTTTGTGTGTGCTGTATAAAATGAAATTTCATGGCCTCAGCCCATTGCCAAAGGCCACTAACCTGTGTAAGGAACTGAAGGAAGTAATGCCTCAAACATTCATCAACACAGAAAACCTCAAGGACAAACTGTGGCCTTGGATTAGTCCAAGGAATGTCACCCAAGGAAGCGGGAGTGTGTCGAAGGATGAACCCCCCAATCCCTTGCAGTTGTATTGAAAAACTCTTTAGATAAGCCTCAGAGGGGGTAAACGTGGACTGCCTGAAATCAAATGTTTTCTCTCAAGTACAAGCACTGCTAATCACTGGCTCCATTGTGTAAATCAGACACCATGCATGCCTTTCTAATGACCTAGCGTCTTCACCATTGAAGAGGTGACAAGAACTGGTACAAAGTGAGCATTTCTGCCCCAAGAGTGGGATGACTGCTCAAGAAGCATGAAGTCAGCAAAATTCTGGGAACTGAGAAAAAAAAAGAAAACAAAGTATGCTAATCAGCTGATAAGATGAACTCAAAAGGCACAGAAAACTTTGCTGTGTGTGCGCCCACCACTCAAGATTACTGGACCTGAAACAACGCTGGATCCAGGGGTGGCGATCCGGGTTTCTTTGACTCTCTTTCTCTCCTTTCTTTTTCTTTCCTTTCCTTTCTTTTCTTATAGACTTTTTAAGAGACCACATTGCTTATTATCCTTTTCCAAGCTTAAATTGTTTTCTACTGCAAGTAAAACATTTTAACCGGTCGTTTGCTGTCATTTCACCTTAATTAACGCAAAGGGATCACAGAACCATTGAGACTTTCTGGGCTTCCAATCCGTGCTGTGACAACCTGTGACAAATCTCTATTAAATGTAATGAAAATGATGAAATTCTGAAAGCACTTATAGCCACAAAGCACTTATATAACAGCAATAAAAGCTAGGTTTAAATTTGACAGAGATAATACCTGGTCAAATTTATGTCAACAGCTATGTTCTCATATGTACAGATACACAAATATATAAAACAGAGAAACTTGCACACACACAAGCATGCACACACACATACACATGCACCTTGTACTTAGTTTTCAGTCTTAAAATCTCTTGTATTCACCTTCACCTCTTATTCAATTCTTTTCAAATTTCTATAGTTTTGCCCTCCATCATCAGTATTCCCTAGCTGTAACAGGGTGTTAAACAAGAAGAAACTTTGAATTTTAGGTAAATATTAGGCAGTTTGACAGTTTTTAACTTTAATACATGTGTATTCTTAATATTCTGAAATCTTTCATTCCAAGTGTTATTTTCATCCAGCAGAGGAGCAGAAATAGGACTATGTTTAATCACAATTCAACTTGAATTCTGAATATTGAATGTTCATAATTAAAGCTTCTAAACAATTTACAGAGCTAGTAATAATTACAGGAATTAATTTGTGAATTTCTTTAATTAAAAATAATTTTGGCAAATTATAACTTGCTCCTGAAAAGTTTAAGAATAGAATTTGAAATAAGGTTTTATACAACTTTGTTCAATTTCTCAAACCCTTCGGCTTCTTCAGAGTATATATGGCAGCTAAATTTTGATTGTAGCAAGATAATTTTTGGTTCAACACATTTATATTCTGCACTTTCATATATAGTCAAAGTTAGGGAGAGATGGGCAGAAGTACTAAGACATGGTTTATGATCATCTCTTTATGATGTGTTTGGAGCAAAGTTTCAGCCTAACAGCAGCCTTGGAAAAGGGGCTTTTTACTTTGCATACCTCCTTTTCATATATCTAAGCAGAAATGTATACTGCAATGAAAGGTTCAAACCAGTGGCACGCATATATTTTGTGAGGTACATCTTGGACTAGTCAAGGCACATGACACTCCTGTTACTTTAGGATACATACTTAAGAAACACTAACCAGTAATTCTAAAAATATTGTGTTAAAAACCCACACCATGAAGGAAATATAACCTCTAATTTGACATGATTTCTTTTTATTTTTCAAGAAAAGACCTTTCAATCTGGAATATAATGAACTTGCACAATTAGCTCAAACTCATTCAAATTCTCTACTGTGTAATTTTGATGTGTATGTATACAGGAAAGCAGGAAATGTTCTTGAGCTTGTTATCAAGTGAGACAAGGTTAATTAGTGACTAGAATAGCTTCGGCATTTATTTCACTCCATTATATTTTACCACCTGTTCTTTTTACTTCCAATGTAAGATTTTCCAGTTTTAATATAAGGAGAAACTGTTGCTTTTCACATTTTAAGTCACTAATGAATGTATATTTAATATACGGAGTGGGTTGTTTTAGGTTTATTGCCTATCTAGACCTCTATTTTCAGAACTGCACAATGAGTGCTTTTTCAAAGGTTCAGCAACCAAAATTACAACTGGATTTTCAAGAGCTCTGTGCTGAGCAGCCCTCAGTATAACAAGGATTTTCAAAGGTCTCAAAATGTAGTGCTGCAGTACTTTGAAAATAAAACCATTTGTTTGATATTGGATAAAACCAATGAAATGGTTTGAGAGATGGAGAGATAAGCTTGTGAAAAACAGTGTGTGTGTGTGCTTTCTTCTTGCTTTTTGTCTCTCTCTCTGTTCTGAAGAGCAGGGATTTCATACTGCCTTTGGAAGAAAGTCACTTTCTTTTGGTGCAGACACTGAATCCCATGGATAGGTCTATACTGTAAGTTTGACTCTGTGTTTGACAGCAGACTCTCCTCCCATCCGAACTGTACAGAAGCCCAGAGTTAGACAGAGAAGGTAGGTGAGCTCAGCAGAAAGGCATGTTAAAAATTTGGTAGACAAACCATGGATTCTGTCTAAAACATGTTTGCTGTCATCCCTATGCAATCTAGGGGCTGCTGTGACAGTGCTGCAATGTCAAAACTGAGCAGGCAGTCACCTGCAGACTTGTGGCCAAGCTCTGAAGTTATGTAGAGCAGGCTTGAAATCCAATTTTCCTTTACATAGTACAATAGTGCTTCATGGAGTGATAGGTTCCCAATAACTCCTGAGACATGCCCCAAACTGGCCAAGTCCAAGTCAGCTGCAAAAGAAGCTTTAGCCCTTGCTGACTTTTGGTCTGCCCGGCACAGCAAATACGGGTGACTAGGAAAAAGCAGTGGCCACCCAGGGGTTTAGGGTCCAGCAGGGATGGTGGCTGTTGCAGGTGCCCACAGCTACACGTGGCCTCTGCTACTCCCTGGCAGCCCAGTTAACATTAGTGGTTGTACTTGCAGTAATTATATAAATATATAGAAACAACCTTTTGCTATCTAGTGAACTGCATTATATCTTTATTAATGATTTGCTGACCAAAGGAAGATCTGCTGGTCCAAACTTTTGCAGTCACCTGTTGTTAATTAATAAGATCCAATCTTTAAGGAAAGTTTAGTGTTTTTTGGGGTTTTTTTGGGACTCATGGTATTGGATAAACATTGACATCCTTCCTGACAGAATGGGGTCAGGCTTCTGTTCCCAGCAGGGCTGTTACACACATACGTGCCCCTCCAAAGCATTTGGCTAACGAACACATTTTTCGATTGTTCTATTCAGTGACTTGTAACAATTACGAGGTGGTTCCCTACCATCTCCTTTACTACAGTCTTAAAAATCAATGAGATTTTGAGACTTCCACTCCCATTCTACTTTGATTTGGTTTAAAGGAAGAAATAAGGCCCTGAATATCATGTGATGAATGTATGGGCTAAGTAAATGTAAACACCATCACTGTTGCTTTGAAGATCTTCTTTGCCACAGTGGTGTAATATGACCTTACGGAGCTTTCTGTGTTTATTTTTATATAGAAAAAGAAAATTAAACCCCTTATATATAATATTGGAGTACATCCAGATTTCTATATATGCAAATTTGGAGTCTTAAACGTAGAATTTATTTTAAAACAAAAATCACCCTCTGTTTTGTAATTTGAACTGTCAGGATTTCAAGCTCTAAAGCAAGTAACTAAAATATTCAGTACACTTGCCTAGTCTAGCTAGTGCTAAATGCTGCAGTATGTCCTTTTTTATAGAATCATACAATATCTTAGGTTACAAGGGATCTCAAGGTCATGTACTCCAACCTCCCACATTACAGAAGTCCAGCTTCTCATTTTTCCTCAGAAGACTTCTCAGATTAAGGCTTGCGTTTCTTGTTGTTAGTTGCAGAAATTCTACGGTTGTCTTCCATCCATGGTGGAACAGACTTTCTACCCAAAATCCAAAAGAGTGCTTGATCTCAATTTGAAACCTGTCCTATTCTACAATCTGTTAAAAAAATAAATCTAAACCAAGATGTATATGTGGAAGCCTCATTTAGATATTTTCACATAAAAGGGATTTACTCGAGACTGGTGAGGTGGTTAATGTACTTACATTGGGTTTTACAGCTAAGGTTTTCTGTTCTTACCAGTCTGATTTCCTTTTTCTGGCACACTCTTAATAAATATTACATGTACTATTCAAGAATTCAGGTAAGTGGCTTTCCTTGAAAAGAAAATAAATAAATAAAAATTAAACTGCAGTATTCTATCTTGCATAGGATGTCCTCTGTAAGATGGGAGCAACAATGGTTCTGTCTACACTTTCCTGACAGTCTAATCCACTAATGGCCATTACCAAAACAGACCCCAAAGCAGAAAAATGCACTCAAACTCAATTACAAAAATTTCTACAGATTAAATTACTACAGAAACTCCTAGTATGCAACAGTTATTTCACTCATTTCCTCTCTGTAGACAATCATGAAGCATAACCAGTATGGAGGTGCCTACCTGAAACTGCAAAGTTGAGGCAGTAGATACTAAGGTAGTGTTAATGCATTGTTCAGTGATCATTATGTCTGACATTTAAGCAGCACTGTTCCTCCTCATCAATGAAAGGAGACATCAGTTGCAGCCTTGGCACTGTCAGCTCATCTTGTTGCTATGGATGACAACTGCAAATTACTAATACTTTTTTCCACTTTATCTCCTACACAATTCTGTCTTCCAACTAGTCTGTTCTTCTTCAATCAAGCAAAAGACAAACCCAAAGATCTCTTTGCAGCTTGGGGTTTCATATGAGGCCTCACAAGGAGAATAAATGCTCCAAAACCAGTCACATTCATGTTTTGGATGCTGTAGTGTATGTGACAATAAGTAGCAGCTCTCTGAAGCAATTCATACAGTCAAAGGTTCATGTAATAATATTAGCTATTCCAATAGTTGCTTTAAACAACCAGCCCAGGCTTCAGTACCTGCCCAGGAATATATATGACAAATGGTGAATTCACTCAGTTAAAAAACTCTGTCAATAATAGGAAAATGTTCAAAAGAACTTTAGGTAAGGTTTGGAAAATGTACCTCATTCTGAAAGACTTCAGTAGTTCTTAGTGCAAAGAAGGTTAAGGGAAGAGTTGATCATGGATTATAAATATCCATCATGGAATAAGACATTGACCTCTGGAGGCTAAATAAACTGACAAACAGGGTGAAAAACCAAGACGCATAGCTGAAAACTGAAGTTTGAAAGCAATCAAATAGGGGATAATATTCAGCTGTACAAAATGAAGGCTATATTCCACTGAAGCAGGTTACCAAGGGAGCTATTAAGGTGTTCTTTTACAATTAAGATTGTATATGTGTTGAAAAGATATACTTTAGTTCACCTGCAAGTTTCTGAACTTTGTATCTCCCAGTTACACTGAGAGAAGAACAATTCTTTCTCTGCAGGAACTGTTGAAAAAAATCTGTGGCCTGCTTTATATGGAATGGTCACTCTGGGTTTGAAAATCTTTGTGGTGCCAAACACCTAAAAGTAATAGAACAAATACTAGAAGATTTTAGAAAATGCATAGATCCCATCCATTTTGTCTGGACAACCCTTTCATTTGTCATATGGCAATGTCAGAATAGTGTCTGTTCAAAAGCGTTATAAGTCACAGGCTTAGATTGGGAGCACAGATGAACAATACCATGAGAATAAAATGCATCCATCAGCTCTGTATATCTTTATTATTAGGTAATTTCTTTATACATGGCATTATTCGGTTTGCTTTCCTAAATGAATGTATATATAGTATAATGAAACATTTGAATGCTACCCACAACTTTTAGATGATGTTCCAATTCTTATATTTTGTATTTATTCTGTATTTCATTATTATAGGGTACTTGTATCATTATATTGAATTACCTCAGTGCTGTAATGAAAACCATTAATTTTTTAAAATCAGCATGAGTATAAACAAAAAAGAAAGAAAAAAAACATGTCATGCCACTCAAACTTGATTGCTTTTTTGATAGACTTACAAAATTAGTGGATGAAGGATATGCAGCAGATATATTTGCATCTCAGTAAAGTATGATCGTGCCTTTGAAAAGCTTACAGAAAGGGTCCACATTCACTTGAATATGATTGCTATTATGCTATTATGGAGGAAAAACTAGATGAAAGACAATGAACAATGAACTTTAATGTGGGGTGAAGTGTAGATGGATACTCAAAACGTATGTATTAAAATTAATTTTAATCAATGCATTATGCCCTGATCTGGAAGATGGAGTAAATAGCACAGATGAATTTGCAAATCATAGTCAGCTGTAGAGTAAATTTTACTCAAGATGGGCTGGACCAATAGGGAAGTCTCCCCAGTTTTATGAATGGGTCATCATGTTACTGTGCCATCCAAAACAAAATCCACTAAATGTACTGTGGCTGAACTGTGGTCTCCAAAGGAAAAAGAAATTAAACTGAGTAAGTATTAGAAAATTTGCTTACTCAATGATTCTCTGTTGAACACCTAAATGATTTCACTTTTTCTGGCTTGAAATAAGTAAGTCTAATATGTATTTTCCTCCTCTTTTATGCGTCCTTAATGATTTACTAACAGAAATAACCCTGTATACTGTAAAAATAAAAAGAATAAGACTGCTAAGTTTTGTCTGAGCTGGACTGGAACATGATTATGTGTTGAGTCTTTTGATAGGGGAATTAAAATGACTTCCCAGCTTTTATAAGAGGATAAGTTTGCACTCTGTGAATTCCTTAAGGATAAAATCTGTTTTACCTATTTTGATTACTGAGGGAGAAGATGGTCTCTGGCTCTATTTTCGCAGTTTGAATAAGAAATGTAGAAGTTGTAGCTCTAGTGCTGAGAGAGGGAGAGAAAGAGATTTGTATTTCTTTACTTCTTTCCTCTCCTTAACAGCAGACAAAGGTGGAAAATGGCAGTGATGGGAAATGATTGTACCCACAGCTGCTTGTTGTGGAGCACAGATGAGGCTGTGTTCTGCCCTAATGGGGCAACTCTGGGGAGAACTTAATCCCCTTGGGGAGTAATGGGAGAAGCTGTGGGAGGTCTTGGGCTATAAAGCATCTTTTCTTCAACATCTGCTGAAGCTGTTGCCTATGTTAAACTATCTTTTATTTTGGATTTATTCAATCTTCTTTGGAATATCATAACTACAGTGTCTGTATGGCCCAATAAATACAAATTTGCTGTTAGTAGTAAAAGGCTGTAGGCTTTAAAACACTTTAAAACAATTCCAAGTGAACCAAAGATTGAAGAAACCGCTGCTATGGACATTGTATTCCTCGCAGTAAGGATCTCAGGATACTGCTGATAACCTGTTCTAAGTCCTTCCCTTTCCCAGTCTCACTGAGGAAGACTGAAGCTTAGGACCCAGAGGCATGCAGGAAAAATGAGTCTAACACCAGAAAAAAGGGGTAAATGTGAGGAAATTTTACATGGCAATTTTATTTGTTTTACCAATGAGTTTTTTCTGTACTAATTAATTAATTATTTGGACAACTAGACTGTTAAAATGTTAACTGCAATAGCAATAAATTATTATTTCCATGTATATGGTGTCTTCCTTTTTGCCCAGAAAAAGATTTTGAGTGGAACTCTTGTTGCAGTATATGGCAGTTATGAAAGGAAGATCATCCATGTATAAAAAAGAAAAAAAAGCATGTAATATGTTTTACTTAACATCAGACATGTATAATATCACTGATGAAAGAATGCTTAAAACATTTAATAATTGAATTTTACTTAGGTAAATTTATATATTGAGAAACCTAAAAACTTAATAGAGATAAAACTTTTTTTTTTTTTCTATTTCTAAACCTTTTCAGAAAGATTTTGCTTTGTCAGCTTTAGCCTGGGTGTTACCATAATTTTGAAAGCATTACCACCATTGCTTGGAAAGCTCTCACCACAAAAAACCCCAAACAATCTAACAATAAGAAATTGTTCTTTTTTCAATTTGCAGGGGATTTATGTTTTGAATCCTTGAAGCTGTGAAGTATTACAGGTGATAATCTCTTAAGAAATACAAAGGTACCGAAAATAGATAATACAGATACGTATGTGCAGTTTGATAGTAGGATCTTACACCATACTTTTAATATATCAGTAAAATGTAATTCATACAAACCATATTATATTATTGTACTCATAATGAGTAATCCATTAAAGATTATAGGGTTTCTTACAAAAGTGAGATACTTCTCTCTCTGATTAAAAATGATTGATAAACATATCTGATACTTTGATTTTTCTTCTGATAAGGTTAAGAGATGTATTCAGTTTCAAGACTGTCTTTAGGTCAGCTTCACTGTTCTGAATCCCACTGAGTGTCTTATTCCATGAGTTATTCACTGAGTACAGTGTTTCTCAGTATGATTACAGGCCACAGGATCTAGCCTTCTTTACTCTTTCTTTAAACAGAATTTCTTGAGGAAAGGCTGTGCTGGTGTTTCTACAAGGCTGAAGCATGTATAGAAATGAATCCATCTAAATAATTTGTTTTGAGATGCTATTACCCAAACTATAGTTTTACCTCTTACTTGTTATTGCCTATATGTTCCAAGTGCTTCCAGGCATTCAGTTTTCCTTCTATGTTATCAGATGGTTTTCTTAAACTAAGAATTATCAGTCTAGACTCACTAACAGCTATCAGGCAGCAGGCTCACTTAGCTATCTCAGGTTTAGTGGAATCCATTAATTTTGCCATCTTGCACTGACTTGTGTTTTTCATCCAAAGATATTTAAAAATTCCCATCTTTTTTTTCTTCTAAATGTTTGTTATTTTTCTTCTAAAGCTTATTATTGCTTATACTGAAACATGTAGCTAGGAATAGAAGCAAGCATTTCCCTAGTGATTTGTACTGTCACAGGAAAAGTCACAAGATAGTGAACTTTATAGAACAATAAAAAAGATCACCTACCAACGTGCACTCCTCACATTTTCATGTTATTTTTTAAATGTAAGGCTAATGAAACAACAAGGTTTCTCTGCATATTTTTCTGCCTGCAAGTTTTGTCTGAATATGAAAAGAGAAATACATGCCATGTTCCTGTCCTCCAGCACGTCTTTATGTAAGTTATAGAATCAATCTGACTGCAGTGTCCAGATGAGGCAGCACCTACTACTACTCTACTGAGACCTGTTGATTCTGGACATCTCAGAGTGACCACACATATAATGCACAGTGAATGCAAGCATACTTCTGTCTGCAAAATATAAGACAGAAGTGCACCAGCCCTAATAGGTGTAACCTTGACAGAGCTTGCACTCGGATAATCCTATGGCAAAATTAAAAAGGGGGGGGGGGGGGGAAGACCTGCCATGAAGAGAGAGAAAATAATTGCAGCACTGTTCACTAAGGAATAATAGATCATCTTTTCACACTGTTAATTTGCCTTGCTGCCTCTACTAACATTTTCTGAATCCTACCTAATTGTACCCCTTCGTTCCTTTGCCAGAGCACATTGTCATGTCTGCTTCTCTGGCTGTCTTTTGCTCTCAGTGTATTCACTGACAAATGATGAGACACTGAAGTATGAAGAAATGTAAACTGCGTTATATGAAGTCTTCAGATCACTCAAATTAGCCAATTGGCTGTGGAAACCTTTCTTTCTACGTGTTGTTCCATTACTGAGGAAAAAAAGGGTTTGTACAGATCTGGTCAAATATAGTATTTATACACAATGACTAAGATTTTTATCTCCATTAGCTTTTTACAAAAGGAAACATTGACTCTTCCTCCTATCTCAGTTATTTCCAAACCTCTTTCTAAGGTAAGAAAAATGGATTATAGCAATCACATTTTTCCTCTTTTTTTTTTTTTTTTTAATACATAATTCCCATTTCAGATTTAAATTTACCAGATACTCAGGGCTTTTATTGCTTAGACCCTCAGGTATGAACTTTGGGGACAGCTATAGTTCTGTTTTTGCATAAAGCTGTCAGTTCTCAAGGTCTAGCCGTTTATATTCTTTTGTACATTAACTTCTCATCTGCAGCTTGGATATCTGGGAGTAAGCAAAACCTGAGGGTAGCATTTACTTTGGCATTTTCAGCAGATCATTGACGGAAATACTACCCATCATCTTTCTGATACTATGAAAAAAAATAAAATTCATAGAATAGAAAATGATAAGGTAGACACAACAGGAAAACTATTTTCCTTCCACCTCTACCTTTGGGAATTTCATGCATACCCTATGTATAAAGCTTTTTCGTATTAATATCTGATCTGTTCATCATGCTACCAGCATGTTCAATGATCAACTCTTTTATTTGCTTATTGTCTTGCAACACAGTTTGTAGGGCTGTCTTGCAACATTTTATCAGATCCAAATTATAGGAGATAAAAAATATTCACACATGATTTTCTCAGGTCTATATTTTGTGATATCTTTTTACTACAGAAAAGAGTTAGGTATCTGATCCAAGGCTATCATGCATGCTTATACAATTTGATCCACGTACTAGGAATATCATAAATATTCTCTGCACAAATTATTCTGGTCTCTGAAATAATAATTTGTATATGATTCAGGAAGCCTCGAATATAGCTTGCTTTCCATTGGTATGTACACGAACAGTTATGTTGATTTTCTGCCCAAAAGTTTTTCAAGTTCTTCTGTTGTGACTTGCTTATCATTTATTTGTCATCAATATAATGTTTTAGGAATTGATTTCCAATTTCTTAGCTGAAGCTGCATTGCAATTTGGAGTCAGACTGTAGCACAAATGAAGTACTTTTATAACGAAATGAACCTGGACAAAAAACAATGCAGTAAATATACAGTTGCAACATTATTTTATAATTTTTCATACTACTAGGAAAATATCTAATTTGATGACATTCAACTATTTAACAAAAAGTCTGAAAGTTGAACCTCAGAATTTTGTATATGCAAAGACTGTAGAATAAAAGTTGTCTAAAATATCTTTTTCTTTTACATACATTCTGCACCGCAGACACAGATGGTTCCAGCTTGCTCCAACGGAGTCACTGCAGGGCAAAGCTGAGCCCCGCAGCCACGATGGTGGTGTCTCAGGGAAAGCCTGTGTAAGGAAGGGCAAAGTGCTGCCCATCAGTGAGAAGTGAGGGGAAAAGTGTGAGAAACAGCTCTGTGAGCACCAAGGTGAGAGGTGGAGTGGGAGGAGGTGTTGCAGACATCCAAGCAGGGATTCCCCTGCAGCCCCAGAGGACCCCCTGCCAGAGCAGTTATTTCCTGCAGTCACGGGAGAGGACCACAGTAGACCAGATATCCAGCCCATGGAGGACCCCATGCTAGAGCAGGTGGATATGCCCTGGAAGAAGCTGCAGTCTGTGGAGTACCCCATGTAAGAGCAGGGTCCTGGCAGGAGAGGAGCCCACACAGGAGCAGGTTTTCTGGCAGGAACTGCAGTCCCTGAGGAACCACACTGGAACAGTCTGTTCCTGATAGGCTGGACCCTGTGGAGAGGACCCATGCTGGAGCAGTTCTTGAAGAACTGCAGGCTGTGAGAAGGACCCACATTGGATCAGTTCATGAAGGACTGTATCCTGTGGGAGGGACCCCATGCTGGAGCATAGGAACAGCATTAGGAGGAAGGAGTAGCAGAGTCAAAGTGTTAAGAACTGACCACAACCCCCATTCCTCATTCCCCCGTGCACTCAGGGAGGGGAGGAGGAGGCAGAAGAGTCAGGAATGAATTTGAGCCTGGAAAGGAGTGGATAGGGGTGAGGTGTTGTAGTTTTGTCTTTGTTTCTCACCATCCTACTCTGCTTTTTAATGAGCAATAAATTAATTTTTCCCACATTGAGTCTGTTTTGCCCATGGTGATACTTGGTAAGCAATCTCCCTCTTCTCATCTTGACCCATGAGCTTTCCCATACTTTCTCCTCCTGTCCTGTTGAGGAGTGGGAGTTAGAGAGTGGCTGGGTGGGCATCTGCTGGCCAGACAAGGTCAGACCACCACACTTTCAAAAACAATTAAAAATTACTGTTACTCAGAATCTGCTCTCTCCTTCTGAGGCCATAAACTCAACATTATTGTCATGAAATGAATAGATAGCAAACTTTCACTTTCATAAAATGTGGCAGTATTTTCTGAAGTGGATGCAAGAATTCTCTGTGCACACTCCCGCTAAATGCTTACATGCATGACAGCCCAGCATTTCCATTGGATTTTGAGGAGTGGTCACAATATTTAGGTATCACAAAATTTGGGCCTGATTTATGTACAAGTTTTTTCAAGTATAAGAATAAGGGCATGATACTTTTAACAAATATTTATAACACCAGATCCAGAAGAGAAACTGAAACTACATTGGTAATAAGGTGATTTTTAATGCTTTTTGTCCTTTACCCTAATAAGGGGAGCTGTTCAAGAACTGGGTTTCACATTTTAATTCACTGGTCTTTGTCTGGTTACAGGAATAAGCAATCTATTGTAAGAGTTCTTAAGTCTGCAAATATATTATTAAGTTGGGAGGTAGAAATAATTTACACAGAAATTACAGATTTTGTAAAAGATACTGGTTAATAAATTTTAAAAGTAACTGTAGGTTATGCTCAAAGTAATGGTTCTATAAACTTAAAGGTTTTTCACATTATTATTGAAAGAACTGTCAGCAGTGACTCAGTATTTCTATATTTCATTTATTACACGCTACAACACTGATTAAACTTAAAATGAAGAAAATGTTTTTGATTGATTTACAGTAAATTTACTCTTTGATTAACATTCCAGAAGGAGGAAAAACAAATGAACATGCTATAAAACATGCTAATGATGATCATAATGATAATTGAGAATGTTCTTAGAATAGATAATATCATAATGAAGGCATCAAGACTTTATGTAGATATTCCCCCTTGTAGGTTTTATAACAGGCAGAAGAATATTTACTTATTTTTGAAAATTTGTGTAGAATTTTAAAATCTTTCTGACCTAGAACAAAAGAATAATGGAAAAATATTGCCTTGTAATTTTTAAATTTTCATTAATTATGATGCTGCTTTGTTCCTTGCCTCTTTCTGTATATGTGCTTTCATTTTCCTGGCCACTAGGCTTTATATTTGCTAATAATAAGTGTCCCTCATTGGCTAAAAATCTCACAGCTCAAACCTCTCTTTTTCATTTAGCTTTAGTCTCTGTTATTTTATTTGCTACTGTCTGTAAATTGTGGTCACAGCTGAATAATCATTCTAAAGTTACCAGCAACAGATGTGGAGCTGGTATTCCAAGCACAGGAAAAGAGAAACTGTATGGGGATTTCAGTTTAATTGGTCATGAAATCACCTAAAAACTTCTAAAAGTCATTACTGAGGTATGACTCCTAAAAAATCCTCACTATACACAGACCAATGATTTCCTTAAAAAAACAAAGAAATGTTCTCTGTGCCTCCAGTGATCTGCAAATGAAAGCTTGAGAACTACATCCTAAATGAAATGGACATCATGTAGATAAACCTTTCTTTTCTAGATCATTGATAGGAATATGAGAATATAAAATGGTGAGTAATGGTTCATTATGAGATGAATATCATACATAATAAAGTAATTCACATTCAGATTGTGCATCTGGGCCCAATCACAATTTGGTCAGAAGATCTGTTCTGAAGTGGGAAAGAGAAAAAAGGGCATAAGAGAGTTAGGCACTTAACAGCAGGATTTTAAGAGTATTTAGCTTCTGTCCATCATGACAATTAGTAAGAGTGAGCCATCTAGCAGCCCATTAAAAAAACTTCTACCAAATTATACAGACCCACCACTCCTGTCTCTAAAAGCTGAAACCTAGTCTCACTTTTTCTCTTGGATCCTCTTCTGCATACCAAAGTCTCTTGGCCATCAGTTATTCTTTATCAGCACCCACCCTTCCTACTCTGAAAGTTCAAACATAACGAAAAAATCCCCAACACTGTTCTCGGTCGCCTCCTGTTTTATTACTCATGTCTATGTATCCTACAGGTCCTTCTAAGTTTTCGCACATAAGGACTTTTTTTTCTAACTTGTTAAGTTCTCTCTTCTCATAACATCCCTGCATAAGCCTTCCTGCTTGTGGCTGTAGTTTCTTCTACTCATTTAACAGAATGTTTCTCAGCAGATGCTCCCTACTAGGCCATGCAGTCTTAATGGAGAAGCAACTCATCAACTTCTGGCACAGCTGTATTAATCAGGCAGGGTGTGAATTACAACTCGGGGGAAGGGTGTGGTGTTTTCACAGGCAGCCTTCCCCAGAAAAGTCTCTGGCTTTCTGGACTTGGTTAATGAGGAAGTGCTACAAAACAAAGGCTGTAGGCTGAGTTTCATCTCTCTCTGCTTAGTATTGTTGCTGCGGTTAAAGAAAATGACTTCTGCTACTAGAGGATTGCAGCACTAATTCTTCTTGACGTAAGTGTTTTTAAGCTTTCTAACAGAATATAATCTGAACGTAATGCTCTTGTTGCTTTCAAAACACAGTTTTGAAGTGATTGTTGCTGTGGGCTCTTTTTACCTGTAGGCTTCTTATTTGAAACACTTCATCCAGGAGATGGGATATCAGGCCTAAAATTTGGAGTGTGAATGCAGGCCTATGGCTCCTATCATGTAGGTGCTTGCATTAAGCATGAAGCCATAAGCTCACTTAAGGGAAAAGAGAACAATTGCTATTGTCTTCTCTTTCTCTTATCCTCTTCCAGTGCCTTAAGGAGAGCTATAAATTTTGGATCTGCAGGCAGGACAGTGTGGGATGCATGTCCTTTGACAAGAGGAGAGTAATGAGTTATAACCTCTCATTTTGGGAGTGCTTTTGGCCACTGACTGAGGATGGGATTTTAGGGGTGATTCAAGTATTCACAACCATTTCTAAGGTGTGGTGGTGACTTCAGTCTTGTTAAGTGTTTAATACTTACCGGGTCTCTCTCCTAGCTAAATAGCACCTTCTGTCCTTGTTGTTTTTGTCCATCTATGTGTGCACCTGTACTTTTTAGACATGATATAAAGTGACAACTGATATCAAATGATATTGACAGGCCTTTATTGAACTTAATTACTCTTCAGAGACTGGCATGAATCAATCCTCATAAAATTTGTCTGTCACTTTGTGATGTGCCAGCTTTAATATGGAGGAGATGGAGGGAAACTTCTCTGAGGAAGGAGGCATTCCTCCATTTTACCAGTAACCTTTTATTTCTTCTTAAATTATTGATGGACTTTGTTCAAGTAAAAATTGTCATAAACATTTATCAGTTAACATACTGAAATTAAAGATTGGAAAACTCAGTGGTGACATTTAGTTGGCTCTATTCTGTAGTGTAGTAAGTACCCTGAACTCCCTTTAAAATTAATGAATTCTCTGAAAATACACTCGCCACAATGGCAGATTAAGTTCTTTGCCAGTACAAAGTTCAATGTGTAGTGATGTATTAAATATCTTACAGTGTTTTGGGTGGGGTTTTCTTTCTGTGGTGGAAGAGTTAAAGCACTGGTTCTCAAAGGTGATGGTAAGCAGAAGCAAGAACAAAATTCAAGGTAATTGGCTTAAGTCAATTTGCTTTATTTTTCTGACACTGGAATTGTGGAAAAATTATACAGTCTGATCACTTATGGAGTGGTCACTTCCCATCTCTTCTGAAATGTCAGTTGCTTTGTAGATTTTACAATATATGTTGCATAAAGAGTGGGTGAAGGGGGCTCAAAACTGCTTCTAAGACTTCAAAGAGTGGTCAGGGAAGATAAGCAGTTTAAATGGTCTGTGAGTGAAGGCTCAAGCTCAGTTATGAGTGCAGGCCTAACATCCTTCTCATCAACTAAATAAATAGCCAGTAGTAGCATATCTGGCTGGCCGTCCCATGCCAGTGCATAGTCATCCCCACAATAAAAGTGTTTCCTGATGTTCAGACAGCATCTCCTGTATTTCAGTTTGTGCCCATTGCGTCTTGTCCTGTCACTAGGCACCACTGGAAAGAGCCCGGCTCCCTTTTCTTTACACCCTTCCTTCAGGTATTTATATACATTGATAAAACTTTTCTCTCCGAGACTTCTCTCTCTACTACGTCCATATCTCTCTTGCACTGAAGGGCCCAGAAGTAGACACAGTACTTCAGGTGTGGCCTCACCAGTGCAGAGTATAAGGGAAGGATCACCTCCCTTGACCTGCTGGCAACACTACTCTTAAGGCCCAGGACACCACTGGCTGCCTTTGTGGCAATGATGCATTGTTGGCTCATGTTCAGCTTGTTGCTTATCAGGACCCCCAGGTCCTCTTCTGCCAACCTAATTTTCAGCTGGGTGGGCCACAGCATATACTGGTGCATGGGTCTGTTTGTCCCCAGGTGCAGGACTTTACACTTTTCCCTGTTGAACTTCATGAGCTTCCTGTCAGCCCACTTCTGCAGCCTGTCAAGGTCCCTTTAAATGGCACCACAACCCTCTGGTGTATCAGCCATTCCTCTTAGTTTTGTGTCATCAGAAAACTTGCTGAGAGTGTACCATCTGTACCATCATTCAGATCATTAAAGAAGATGTTGAACAGGCTTGGTTCCAATATTGCACCCTGGGGTACAGTTTACTGGCCTCCAGTTAGACTTTGTTCCACTGATCACCATGCTCTGGGTGTGGTTGTTCAGCCAGTTTTCAGCTCCTTCAGAAACTTATGAGAGCCTTGTCATTGATGTCAACATAAGCAAAACAATGTTCCAAACTTGTGACATAGTCTCTAAGGAAAGATAATGACATCACAAAATGAGAGAGAGCTGGAGGAGACAGCTACACAGGGGGCTGAGAAAGGAAAAGGTGTAACAGAAACTAACTTGGTACTGGATTTTTTTAAGCTCTGGTTACTGTTTATAACAGCCTGACCTTGCTATCAACGTGTCTCCTCACTTTATTTTAATAAAATGCTTAGCAAAATATTTTAATCTGTCCAATCCCATGGGTAATAAAACCAAATAGAATGTTTAGCTCTTCTCAAGACTGAATATTAAAAGCCAATTTATATAAATGAGGAGGGTGTTTTATGAGGCCTCTTTTTTCTTTTTTTTTTTTTTCTTGAACAAGAGAAATTGGCTTAGTCTGACTCAGTTCAGGAAAGATACCAGTCCCATGATGTAAAGTAAGGTACATTAATGTGGTGACTTCTATGAATATGGTAGATATTGATCTAATCCTGAACACCCAGTACACCTTCACAGTAGGACTTAAGAAATTTCCAGTTCAAATGCATTTTAAGTTCTCTATCCCTAACATTACCTATCTTGGCAATATTTAAAAAAACTAATGAAACTATTTTTGGTTTTACCACATTATGCCCGAAAGTTGAGTATGTGGGGGGAGGTGGGGAAAGGTATTTTGTGTCAGGAAAACAAAGTCCTATCTAAAAAAAAAAAAAGGCTGGTGATGTGAAGGACACCATTCCTCTTCAAAAGATATTTACCTCCTTTCACATCAGTTGCTAAATTTATTCAGTGAAGTGTGATTTTTTTGGGTCATCTTTGAAGCAACTTGTGTGTAATGTGTTTCAGTTCCTTCATGTCTTCATAATTTATTTCATTCAATAGGAACTGCTTTTGCATTTATACTTTATCCATTCTTATTACATGGCCAGCCCATCCCTGCTTGGCCTCTACAAGTAAGGGTTCAGCTGATGTGCAGTCAGTGTGCTAAAACTTCCATTTCTATTCAGTTGTTAAACCAATTCATTTGGAGTCATCTTCTAAAATTACTAATTTTTTTCTGCTCCCCTCCACTCTTACTGAAAGGCTCTTCTCCTTCTGATGGTTAAGACCTATCTTCTAAACACAAGTTAAACTTGTGGGACTTTTTTCACAAGCAATATACTCCCAGGTTTTTTTTCTTTTGTCTATCCTGTCCTTTTGTCTTCTGTAGGTTGGTTGTGCTGGGTGTTGATTTTTTTTTTTTTTTAATTAATCCTCCTACAGCTTCTGCTCTAAAAAGCAATATTGTCTCTTGTGTTTTTTGTTGCTAGGCTACATGACTCATGCTCATTTAAGATACATTTATATGGCATAAAATAGTACCATGTAGAAATGCCCAAGCTAGATTGCTGTGAGGTAGTTTGGGGTAGTGGAAGCACTGTTGCCACAACAGTGTAATGTTCTATCCAAGCTAAATTACTCCACAGAGAAGTGATTTCCTTCAGTTAAAGTAACTACTTTTAAAGTCATAAAAGTTCATGTATGATCTCAAAATATACTTGGAGGTCTGTATCTATAGATATTCTGCACATCTTTTGAGTAGACCTTCTTGTAACTTGTTCCAGTTTGATAACTGCTGTCTTGAACTCATAATTAACAACATCCAATAAAACTGGAAGCTGCTTCTTATGCTGTCTCTCTGCCATATATTAAAGCTCCAGACAGACACTCTTTCAACCAAAGGTTAAAGACCCTAAGCCTTTTATGTGTTTGGCTTCCTTGATGTGTGCATATACCTTGTTCTGAGGTTCATTTTCAGAGTTAGCTTTTTATGAAAATATTAGTAAAATTTCCTCAAAGTGTTTTTTTCAGGAGTTTGGAGTATATGGGGACTGATTAATCACTTTTAGGTCTTTTCAGCAATACATTGAACAGAATTCAAAATTATGGCCAGGATTTTAAAAAATGACTTGCATTCTCCAACCTGATTAGCTACTTATCTAAGCTTTTTCCAGCGGTACATTAAGCAGCACAAGTAAACATCTGGCATTTGTGTAATTCTGCCATTCTCTTCACAGCTAAAAAACATGCACAGTGTTTCCTCTAGAAATACTTTAGGTTATTTCTTTTTTTTAATATATTTATCTCTATTTATGTACTTAATTACCAAGTGAGGAGATGAAGTTCTCACTTGAAGGACAGTGGTATTTTCAGTGTTCTGGTTTCTTCAGGAAGGTTTATCTTGCTTTTTCATATTTGCTCCTGAGAAATTTGTCTTCTAGTCCAGGTATTCTGGTCCCAAGCAACGAAGGGCTGTGAAGATAAAGACAGATTTTGAAGTAATTATAGGTATTCTGTGTAGAATAGCTATGAGAAGATAATACAAAGAGTAAATACATCTATAAAGAGATGTTAGATGAGTCTTAGTTGCATTCTATTTGTGATCCAGTCTGGCACAACGTTATCTTTGTATGTGACAAAATGACTTGTATCTATATGACTATAAACAGTACTAACACACTCCTTACCCAGTTGAGCGTGTGGAATATATAGTATTAATATAAAGATGATTTGAATTGTATTGCCTTATAAATGAGGATTAGTGGTCTGAAATGGGCCTTAGGTGATTTGAGGAAAAACACATCAAATGATAACTACACAGCAAGTCCACATTCACAATTGGACAATTCTGTCTTTAAACTCAAGCTTTTAAATCTTGCCCTACTGCAGAACTCTCAGAGGATTTTCCACTAATAGTGCTGACTTGCCAGCAAACTTCTTGCATCTCAGCATGGCATGGCCCGAGTCAATTGCTAGTTTCTCATCTGGGTAACAGTGAAAACCTGTCATGCATCCAGGCAGGAAACTTTCTGGGGTCTGAGAAGGCCAGATAGAATACTTACAGAAATCCTGTAAAACAAACTTGGAAGAAATCTTAAAGAGGTCATGTTTCACTTTCAGCCCCAAGACAGAATCAGGTCTTCCTATGTTATTCCTGATGCGTATTTATCTAACTTGTTCTAAATATAATAATGGAAATTCTGCTGCCTCCCCAGGCAATCTCTTCCAATACTTAGCCATCTGTAGCGCTATGTGCTTCACCTGAAAGTCCCTCATTGCTATTAAAGCCACTACTGCTTCCCTTATCTTTACCAGATATAAAGAAGCGTTTACTCTCTCCTACTTAATACTTCAATGTGTAAAAGATAGAAAAGTTGTTATCACACCTTCCTTCAGTCTTTGTTAGACCAAATAATATAATTTACTTTCGAACTTGATTATGTTTTTTACTCAAAAATCCCTCCCCCTGCAATACCAACTGGTCCATATTTTTCTTGAATCACATTGCCCAAAAATGGAACAGTGCTTGCTTTGAAGCTTTACCAGCACCTAATGTCACTGAAGAATTTTCTCATGCATCTTGCAGCCTACTACTGTACTTCATATTTTCTAGTATAGCAATTGAAAGAGGAGAGAGGCTTGATAATCTTGGATTTACAAGTAGTAAACTGCCCTATTTATTTTCTGGGATATCATTCAGACAATATAAAAGGGAAGATTTTTATTTCCAATTAACTTGTCACAACACTTTCTGAAAAATAGATTATTTCAGATTGTTATACCTGTTTCATTTAGGATGCCCCCAATATATTGTTTGAGTCATCTTGAGTAAAAATGCAACATTTTAAGAGATCCCACAGCACAGTCCTAGAAATGTTTTTAAGGGGTCCTCAGATTAGGCTGAACTACTGTATCTCTGAAAGATATGAATGATGTTGGGAAAATGAGTTCCCATATAACAACATAGGTAGCATAGATGCCCAATTAAAATTCATAGTAATTCAGCGTGGCATGAATTCACCATATGAAAAGTTATACTGTGCATTATCACTACCAAGTAGTTAGTTATGTTCCCTTCTGCAGTATCACAGGCTCAAAAACTGGGGCACTTCACAAATTGACACCTTTACTGTTCCCCTCCCATGCCTGTTTCTTGCATGTTGTATGGGTCTTTTGAGTTCGTCATTGAAAAGATGGAGGAAAAAAAAATGGGCTGGGGGGGGAGCAAAAACTCTCCATAATAATTCAGCTTTGTGTTGGAAACAGATATTCTGCTTCTGTAGACAGCATCTCAAAGTTGAAAGCTTATATTTCTCTCCTCTTCCCTTTTCCCCTCCTTTTGCCTTCTCACCCCTTCTAGTGGAATGACAGAAATAATGACTTGATGTTTGGCTTTTGTGAGTTATGGCCTTGGTAGCAGAAGTGCCATGATTATCTCATTGCTACTATCACAGTATTGTAAATATTAAATGCAAAAAACAATGTTTCAATAACTTTGAGGTCTTGACATTTAGTGAGAAAAGACAGGGAGTTCATAGTTAATATTTCCTCTCTTTAAATTAATTTCTTCAGTATTTTTAGCACACTTCTGCTTTATAAGCCACAGATTCTCATTATTAGTAGAATAAGCTTCTGGAAGTCCATCTCTGTACTGCTGATTTCAATCTATTGTCAACTATACTACAGGAATCACCTAGCAAAAAGGATCCTCTGATTAGCTTTCACTGCATGCCACGTATGTAATCAGACTTCTAAGAACTAGAATAAGCCTTCACATCTGCTCGTGTAATAAGGTAAGGTACATACATACCTTAGCTTCAGCAGCAATGGAACAAAAGATGAGATTATTGTTTAGCCCCTATTGTTTACTTCTTGGAAAGGTGCATGTCCACAGCTGTATTAATGTAAGTGTATTAGAAAATAAAAAGAGAAGTGGAGAAAAGAGAACTTTGCAGATTTATCTGAATTTATTCTATCGACATTTGGAAAAAAGATTATATTTGTAATCATTTTAGAAGAACTTGTTAGTACCACTAGTTGGAGATTGGCTGTTTTCCTGTGCTTAGTTAAGGGACCTTGTTTCTGGCCTACTCTGAAAAAAAACACCTCATCTGTGCCACTTAATCACTTCATTCCCCACCCCCAATTTCAGTGGCCTCTGTGTGGTTGTTACACAGTACATGTTCCTTTAAATGTGATTAATTCCATTCAGAAATATTCACCGTGATGCCCACATCCAGATGTGGAGACACCTGTGGAGACATCTGTGGTAGCCCAAGAAGGAGTATATTAGGAACCACTTTTGACACCTAAGGCTTTCATGGTATAATTCTCTGCTTGCTCTACTGTTTTTACGCTGAAGTACAGGGGCTATTCCTTGGTAAGTTTTTTACAGAAGAACTTGAAATTGGATGCATCTTTGAGTCTAAACAATTAAATTAAATGAAAAAATGCTAAGTAATATCCTTAGGCAAGGAAAACGAGCGAGGAAGAGCTACTCCTTTTCTACTGTGAGCACTTGTATTTAATCAAAGGTTAATTCTGAAGGATTATGTTGTCTTTGTGTGTTTATTTAGAATAAGATGAAGACAAATGTTTAGTCTATTATTAAAACGTACTACACAGAATTTTTCAAAGTACGCTTCACACTTGACCTACTAAATATTTGTAAACAAAGTCCTTCTTCTGACTGAGGCAAAATTGCTAAAATTAACCACAGCATAAGGTCTCAAAATGTGTTTATTGGTCTACCAAAATGTTTTCATCTCTGGTATTTTGATATTTGCAGTTAGTCTTAGTCCTAAACTACAGTTTCTATTCAAGACTAACCAGATGATGATTTCATATTTCTGCAGTTCAGCATAGTAAAAATAAGTTTTAAATGGCTGTTCCATCTTTCCTTTATATTGCATACATCTATTTACTTTTTGCTATTACTTCTGGTCTTTAAAATTTAGCAGACACCTACTTAGACATGTCCTTTAATGCCAGTATCTATGGGATGCAACAGAATAGGAATTTGATTGAAGAATCTAGCTGACGGCATGACAGTGACAAACTTTCATGTAACCTACATAATTTTTGCAGGACATCTTTCAAAATATTGGATTAATTTAAAAGGATATGTATACTTGTCAATGATTTTTACAAACAAAACCCCCAATATTTACTAATGGTTTTATATAATCTAAAACATTCACAGATCTTGGAAGAAAACATTTTTATTCCTTTTTTGGGGGTGGTTCTGTTTTCTGTATCAGAGATTTTATTCTTTGTTCTTTTCCTGTATTTTCTTAGTTGCAGCTTATTAGAATTGTTTTCACTATGTGGCCTTGGTTGCCTAAGAAAATGAAATGCCATTAGTACGTGGGCAGGGGGAGTGTAGGGAAACACCAAACCAAACACATCAAACACCTATTTAGCATTTAATGACAGAGTTGTGGTTTAGGGAAGAAAAAAAAAAAAAAGTGATTCAGGCTATTAACTCGCTCAAAACAGTGGCCAAGTAAGAACACCGAAGGAAGATATAACAACTCTATTTCAAATATATGAAACTTCTTTTCAGAGCTAAACTAAGGAGGGTTCATGACAAAGCCAAGAATAAATCTGTTAAGGTTGTTGTAGAATCTTGAGGTACTATATTGAAGATTAATCTTCAGAATCTTAGACTGATTAATTAAAGAGTCTCTTTTAGTTCTTTCAGGATAATTCTGCAGAATAACAGAGAAGTAAACAATTAAATATAGAGCAGAGGACAAGAGTATAAGTCATTTCAGAATAACAAGTTTGAGAATGCTTAATTTAAAGTGGGTTTTCCACATACCTTGAAACAGAGAGGAGTAACATACTATTCCTGTTTAATTTGAATTTGCATGGTTGTAGTATTTACTGAAAAGAAATCAAAGTAGCATTTAGAAATACTGACTGATATTTATTTAATTAAAAATAATTAATTTAACCAACTCTGCTAAAGCATATCAGAACTGGCTATGACACTGTGGGAGTTAAGGAATTCCACATTTATCTTCCATTGCATTTAGTGTGGCAGCAGCAGCTATTGGAGGATACCTGCTTGTGGGTCTGAGATGATAACCACATGGATGAGGCTCAAGCATGGGGGTCTAGCAGCTGCTAGGATTGGATGTCCTTGCTGATGGTCACATAAGAACTTCCTGAATTGAACATGTGACTGTGGATGTGTTAATTCTCTGCATTTAATAGATGATACAAATTGGAGCTGTTAACATGATGAGGTTTTTGAGAGCAGGCCTATAAGAATCTGAAAGTAATACCTCAATTGCCAAAAGACCCTTGCTAAATTTCCCCTTTCTTCTGCTCCCTCCTCCCTTATTCACCACCAGCTGCTTCTTCAAAGTAGTTGGGTATAATAGCCATTGTGTGAGCTTCAGTTTTGTTGACGTTGTTACAGAAAAAAGTTCTATCCAACTGAGGACTTGCCTAAAGTTTGTAAGTTCTATCATGACGTTTGGAGGGGAAATAGCAGAAGAATCATGGGAGATTCCAGAGGAGGAAGGAGTCTTGCTCCTCTTTACCCTCCACAGGTTATTAGTGAGAGAGAAATCTTTGTCTAACCTCCATGTTCTCTAAAAATGCAATCTTGTTTCTGTTTTTACTATATTTAGTCTGATTTTTTTTTTTTTTTTTTTCCCCTTTGGGAAACCAATATGTCTAAGTCCATTTGCAGCTTACTCCTGTTTTCTTCCCTTGCATACAGACCACAAATGCAATGTATGTAGAAATCATCCTTCCTGAAGGCTTCTGTTACTTTATTAACTCATGAGGATTATAATCCTTCTACTTCAAAAGGCCCTCAATTGCCAGAGCTGCTACACTACTGATTTACAAAGTCTTGTAAGAGCTTCTCCTGTACATGCATTTTATAAGACTCATATCCAGTTTGATATTCACTTTCTACTAACACTAGATACGACACTACAGCAGTACATGATAGATGTAATGGGATTTTGGAAGGAAGATCATTTGGATAAAGTACTCGTAGTTCTTCTTAGGTTTACAGAGTTGTAATTCCTAGTTACCTGTATTTAAATTTATAAAAATTATCCTTTTCTTTGTGGCATAAGATGCTCTGTTGTCTAGGAATTATACTGGAATAAAGATTCTACCTCTAAAACCTAATCCTATAGAATTTTATTTATGTGAGTGCTTAGTAAAAGAGTCCAAGAAGAACAGATCACATGAAAATTTTATTAACCTAAATTTCTCTGGAATAAAATGAGAGAATGATATCTTGCAATACCCTTGCAGAGTTCCTAGCTTAATTTTAGTATTCTAAAATAAGTATTAACAACACATCTGATTAAAAATAATTCTTATTTATTCTTCCTTATTTTTAATCTGCTCTGATGAATCTTGGTAATTTAATTTGTTTCCAAGGGAAAAATTGGAGCATTTTAGGGCTGGATTTTTTTAGCTCTATTGCCATAAAGCAGATACTTTTCTACAAGATGACAATGTTCTGTCCTGCATTCTCTTTCATCTCATTCAGACTTATTGCAGGTAGTAAAGGGAAAATTGAGAGAGATTTAAGTCATTCACCAAAACCCTATACAGACATGAACTCAATAACATATACTTAGAAACTCAGAATTTTATTATGTTGGATGCTAAAAACAGCTTCCAAAATTAGGGCAAATATGTATAACTAATGGCACAGTGCATTGCCAATTTTCACAATGATATCCCTTGAGTAATTCTACAAGCAGATTTGCTATTTAGAACTAGTTTTATTTTTCCATTTGCAAGCTGGATATTTTTTATTTTTTGTATGTGGTCTCTAAATAGTCAGTCCTTGTAACTGAACTGGAAAACAATAAGACACTTGACTGAGAATCTGTGGGCCCTTGTGTGCCACCCAGAAGAAATCCAAATCTGCGTTCAACTTTGCCAACCTGTTCACCTCAGGTCACTGGGCAATGCTTCTGCCTCTCCCTCCCTGTTGATGTCACCTTTCCATCTAGCCTGTGTAACTGAAACAGGGCATCTATGAGGTATTCCAGTGTGACACGTGACAGTATTCCTCGTGTGACGTGTTGCATCTGCTAGAGAGCCACCCAGTTTGGTGGACTTTTTATAATTAATTATGTGTAGGTTAAGTCTGTCTGGCCTGTGGAGGATAAATTTCTCTCTAAAACTCATTCTTCTTCTTCCTTACCCTGGGGCTGGGCTAGTCGTGCTTATTTTTTTTTTTTTTAACATGCATGAATCCACTTCTTGTGAGATACAAGGGTTGTCTTTTTAGAGCTAATAATGTTTCCTGCATGTAAATATTAGTTATACTGCTTGCCTGCCATAAGGAGAGAGGTTTTTGTCCTTGTCTTCTGGCAAGACAGTGACATATTTCAGTATAAAATCTCTCACACGGGGCTTAGAGGTATCAGCCTTTACAGTGACCAGCCTCCATGCTGTAACAAACACATACATGGCCCAAGTACAGACAGTTTGTTACTGACTCTCTGGTGAAACCAGATGCAACAATAATTAAGCACTTTTGGGGATGACTAACTCCTAGTGGCTTTTTCCTAATCATACTGTAACAAAAATCTTGAACTAAAAATTATTTTTCAACTCTAGAAGAAAAGCAAGATTTCTGTATCCCAGATGCCGCCTCTTCTTCCTTCCTGATCTGCAGTTACATAAAAATGTTTGTTTCTTTAATGGAGAAAAATCTTAATTATTCATACTGGGAGGTGTTTCAATAAAGATGACTTATTTCTTCTCTTTTCTGTGAAATCAGGATAGGCAGACAGGCACATGTGGCAGTGCTACAGATAAGTCCTCTGATGGGAATAATAAGTGTTTTATGACTTATTTTGTTGGTGTCAGGGCCCCAAGCACGCTGCGCCCTGCTAGGCAGAGCCCAAAGTCAGCTCCCTTCAGCCCCTGACTGACCCTGGGCCCTGCTGTGCTGGGCCCAAGTCCATCCCAGCCTGGTCACCATCCCCAGCCCGGGTGGCCTCTCTGGGGCTGCAGGATGCGGCTGCTCAGGGAGAGAGGGCACCACGCTCCCTGCACCTCTCTGCAGCGTCCCAGCCCACACTCTGCCCTGGGACGCAGCTTTCTGATCCCTATTTGAAAAGAGGCTGAATGGCAAGACTCAGAAATGCAAGGATGTAAGTTTTTATGTGCTGTTTTTCTTTAAATCACTGCAACAGAATGGGAAATTACACCCCCCAAATAAGAAGAGTTATGAAAGTTTTGGCATAGGCCTAGTACTGAGCTCTTCATCGCTGCTTTTCAAGAGGAAGAAAGTGACCTGCTTCCTGACCAACAGTATTCCTGGTGGTAACAGCACTCCCTTGACTTGTGATAATCGCCAAAGTGTGGGCTTCGCATTCCTGCCTGGAATTGGGCCTACCACGGCCTCTCTGGCAGCACTGGGCATGGGGAGCACTTCTCTCCGCTCAGAGGTTGTATTTTCTGTCCCAAAGATGGTGGCACACTTCTGTCATGCAGCAGGTAGAGATCTTTGAGGGAGGATCTGTCATGCTCAGGGTCATGCCTCTTCAAGTTCACTTTCACAAAATGGAGCCACTGAAAGTGGAGAGAGTGAGGTGGGAGCTACAACGGGCTGTAGGCCGGTAAATGAGGCAGTTACCAACTCAGCCAGAGTTAATCAAACTGTCATTTTCTGCAGTAAAAGGTCAATTTTAGGTGAATTGGATGCCTCTGTGTGTGCCTGCGGGAAAATGTAGGATGTCTGCAGTAAATTGAGGCTTGTGGTTAAATGTGCATAACTTTTGGCCTTGGTGTTTGACTCTGTAGCTACATTTTTGCTGCGTTTATTGTTTTGGGGAAAGTTGTCACTGAGTCTTATTTTCTACCTTTTACTCAGCCCTGGCTTATTTATGTCCCTTAAGCTCTTTACTGCAGAAGACTTCTTGCAAGTCATAAACAAATGGGGCAGAGGGAAAAAAAAAAAAAGCCTCTGCAGAGATGTAACATATTGGTGTCCGTTCTCTCTGTAGTTTCTTTGCAGTGGTGCATAATAAAATTCACCACTGAAGTGTGCTTTTGTGAGCCGAAGGTGATTGGCCTTTATGTTTAAAAAAACAAAACAAAGCTCCCTGGTAGATCAAGAAAATGATCAGAGAAGCAAAGAACATGGGACAATTCTGATTCCTTTCAAGCAAAGGGAGATGTCAAAGATATAGGCAGAATCCACAGAACTAAAATAGGGCTCTGATCACTCACCCTTCTAATATTTAAAAATTGTAGGTACTCATATGAAGAGTTAGATTGGACCTAAAACACTAAAAATACTCCACTCATTGACTAACAAGCAGAGAGCCTTGACATTTAGATTAATTTGAAAATTACAGCTCAGGATTTATCTTGTGTATGCTTAAAACATTAGCAAACCAAATTTATCAAGACCTGGTAAAAAAATTGGGAAACTGGGAAAAGCATTTTTGTATTTTATTAACTGTACGTCTGAGAGTAAAGTGAAATCACCCTTTAAGAACAAATTAAATATAAACCAGCAGTCACTTTCTGACACTTAGAAAATCAGATTTAGTGTCATCACTGCTAATATTAGCAAAATGTCCTTTAATATGTTAGTATTCAGAGAATGTTTCACCTTTTACATTAGATACAGTATAAAATCATCCCCTCATCCTCTGCTCCTTTTAATCTTTTTTTTCTCTATTTTACCTACAAAAGCATCTTTATTAATAGTGCTATAGAAGTTTAGCCAGCAGGATTTCTTAGATCTTTTAATAACCCTCTGAATTTAAGCTTTCCTACTTTCTTTTTATGATCTACCAAGTCTAAAAACTTTAAGGTTGGTCTAACTTTACTGAAAGCCTTCCTTTTTTGCTTTGACCACCATATAAGAATGAATATTTCATAAGGGAAAAAGGTGCTGCTTTCCTACCTGATTAAGCTGTGCCCAAAATCTATATTTGTCACTAGCAATAGTGTCAAAGTGAGATACTGTTGCTGACTAGTGGGCTTGTTCTTCTGTTGTTCTCAGAAGTTTGCTGGAAAACAAAATGGGAATCCTTTTAAGTGTCAAAATCTAACACTCGCTCCACTGTGATATTTCTCTAGAAGTAGACCTAAAAGTCAAAAAAGGAAAAATCATCATCAAATATCCAAAGGAAACAAATATATTTTCAAGTAAGAAGTATGTCTTAATTTCAAAAACTATAAATAAACATGATATTCAAATATAAAAGTAATCTTGAATTTGGTTTAACCATTAGAAATAAACTGTACACCTTATATCTTAATGATTCCCTTTTAATGATTCTTCTAATTGTATGGATGTAATAGCCACGGAGGAGGAAAATTCATCTTTGAATGGGATTTGTTCTTATTTTATTAATAGATAAAGGTACTGGTCTACTCCACTACTAGTTACCTGCCTCGTTCTTCTCCCCATAGAATAAGACATGCTGCCTTGCCCCTGGCATCAGTGTCTCTGACGCATTTTGGACTGGTTTGTTCTGACCCCATGCTTTTCAGACAGCAAGAGGCTAGCAGGTCTGAAAGGAAAGCCTAGGTGCTGATCTTATTACCAATCTTCCCTCCCATGTAAGCAGGTAAAGGACTTGAATCCTTTTGTTTCTGGTGATGGCAGCATGTGCAGCAGTACCCTGGGATGCGCTGCTAGGTGGAGGGCTCTACCATGTTCTAGTACGACTCCCCTCTTGTTTTTCAGAGCCCTGCCACTCAGCAACTCTGCTTCTCTCCTGACAGCACCCTGTATTTGCTTTCTGGCTGCTCCTCCCCTGTGCTAGGCTCAGGAGGTAACGCTAGGACAACACTTCCTCTGTCATGTTCACAGACAACTCCACAACTCCATGAGTTTGCTGGGTCTTTTGCTATAAAAGCTTCAGAGAGACTCTGGAAGAGAAAGAAATATATGTACTGTTACGCTGCAATGTCACATTTTGGGTCCTAGGGTTATGTCTGACCTTTTCCTTGTTCTAAAGATGGCATGTTTTCACACGGTGCTGTGATTGCCCATGCTGGTCTTTTCGTTGTTGCTCACGGTTGGCCATTTGCATACGGTAAGGGACCACTGTGGGAAGCGTAGGTTTAGGGTACCAGTAATATCCCATGATGAGGTCAAAATTATTTGTCTTCAGTTATATTAAAAGAGTTGGAGATGTAAGAGATGAGACTGCAACTGAACTGAGTATAGTATTTATCGAGTTCTTTTATCTTGACTGAATCTGGGAGTCTGGAAAGAAGTGGTCATTAAGAATCCATGGCAGGAACAGTGGGATAATAATCCTCTTTGCAGACTGTACTTTAATTTAAATCATGGTGTGCTAAATAGTACTGTAGGTCTTAATAAAAGTAGATCAGAAACCTTGTTTTTCAGACTCCATACTGAGTATATTACTCTGTTCATTCTTTACTTGTTGTTGAGAAACAGGATTTGGGCTCCTATTTGAGTGCCTGGAGTTATCCAAACATGAACTGTTTTTTTTGAAATTGATAGGTTTCAAACCTTGACAATTTCTGATAATATTAGCTCATTTCTTATATGTTACTGCTCTTAAGAATGTGTGACACTGATTTTTATTTTTAACTTTTTACTTTTATCTACCTCCATGGCTAATAGGAATACATGCATATTTTTATACATTCTATTATCTCACTAAAAATATAACCTTTCTTTTGAATACTGGAATCACTAGAACCTTTCAACTATGCCAGAAAAAGAGATGCTTTTACTGGTATGTCTGTGGTGAAATAGCTATGGATAATGGCTTCTAAAAATTGTCCCAATAATGCAGAGATGTTAGGCAGGCTTTCTGATTTTTATTTTTTTTTTTAATTGCTGTATATCATATATGTTGTATATGACATAACAAGAGTAAGAAAATAAGTTAGATTTGGGTCCAAACTAGCAAGACTTGAGGTATTGCAACTGTTAGCAACTATAGCATAAACTAGCAAAATACCAAGCAGTCTTTTCCTTTCAGTTGTAAAACTTGTATACTGTGGCTGCACTCAAAAAAGCTGCTGTGCACACATGCTTCCCCCCAACCCTTCATTCAGCTCACTTCATGAGCACAAGAAAATGGTAAATATAGATTCAAGTGTGGCTGAAAGAAGAGACATTCTGTTTTTATATTTGAGTGACAACAGTTAAAGCTACTTTTCTTTGTTAGAAAATGAAAGATACTTAGATGCCTGGAAAAAAAAAAAAAAGGGAAATGTCCATGTTTACTTGGGATTTATTGTGCTTGTGAATGAGTGTTGTGTCAGGCACCCTCAGCCAGTGGTGGGTGGAGGGGCTGCAGGGAGGTGGGGTGGGCAGAGGAGTTTGGTGGCAGAAGCTGACCTTGGACAAGGGGAGAAAAGGTGTTTGCTTCAGTGTTTAATTCCTTATGTTGTCTTTTTTCCTCAATATCAGGGTCCATAATTAAAAGCATGTGTTAATTGGGAGCAAATTAAATAATGTTAAAATCCCCCAAATTGAGACAGTTTTGCTCATAATACGTGTTATTAGTTAAACCTTTTGAATTTTTTGTACTTTCTCTTTGATTCCTTCATGTATGTACCTAACAGAATTAGAAACGTGGTGAGCAGATGAAATTTTTTTGTCTTGCAGTTTGACTCTTTCTCAACTCATATCACTTACAAAACAAAAATGCCTTTTTTGACAGAAGAGTGGATGTTAAATTGATCCACTGCAATTGATAGATTTTTTGTTTTGTTTTGTTTTGAAAATGGATGGGCTACTTCTATTATTTATTGTAGCTGAAAATTTACGTGAGTACTGATGGAGGAACTTCATTTTCCATGAGTAGATAAAATCTCCGTCATGAGTTATGCTATTCTGTCAGATTTTTGTCTGCTTTTATGATTATTTTTTTTTGCGTTAAGTTACAGAGAAAAGAATGTGCAATTTAATTAAAATGTTTCTTTTTCAATGTGTTTAAAACAGTCCTGTTTATTCCCAAATATTGGTGTAAAATTATTTGCAGACATCTCCAAACTATCAAAACTAATTTTTCAGAAGCTTTTAATAAAGGAAGGGGGGGGGGGGGGATTACACAGGTGGGGGGATTATACTGCTATAAATCATTAACAGTACTTATGTTAGCTCTTTGAGATTTAAAAACAGTCTTCTTGTAGCTTTAAGTTTATGATGTGAGCCTGACCTTTCTCAGCAGACAATTAGGCATAGTTTAATCTAAAGCCACCATCAGTTTCTGCTTTCTTACCTCTCTTTGGATGTGCTTAACAGAAATCCCCCTCCCTGCTCCCCTGAATATCCAACAGGTCTTCTTTAAACTTGGGAATAAAGGGTGAGCGGGGTGTGATAGGGTGCCATTGGGCAATGTTGAGCTGCTTTCACTTTACAGCTTTAGCAATGCAAAGTGAACCTGACCTGTGATAGACTGGAGAATCCAGCCTGAAGTCCTAGAATATAGCCTCAAAAGTGACTTTAAAAAAGTTATTTGTAGAGATGGAAATCCCAAACGTTTGTTATGTACCAATACCATTTAGTCTAAAATGCCATTTTTCCTGAAGTAATATGATTACTTAGAGGTCACAGTCCAGTTGTTAGATACTACACAACAAAAAACCCCAAACAAACAAAAGCTCTTCTCAGATTTACCAGTATTTCCCTGTTTTATTGAAACTGTGTGGTACTTCACTACCATCACAAATAGTAATAGACTACAGAAATAATATTTCCTCATGTATATTGCTAAGAAAAAAAGTGGAGTAATGAGACGGTAACCTTGGATTGCATTACCTAAGAGGCAAAACTACTATGATTTCTATCCCAATTTATTTGACAGAGACTTAGTTTACCTGCATATCTGAATTGATTCCAGCTGTACAAAGTGGTCTTACCTAGAACCATGTTTTTATCAGGAAATGGGGGTGTCTGAAAGCTTAGCCTTGCTACTTAAGTGAATTTTAGTTTAATCATGAAACAAGATCGAAATTACTTTTTCTGTCTATTGTCTGCCGGCCCTCCTGGTTTTGTCTTTTAAAATGAGTGAACGGGGACTACGCTAGAAGTGGAAAATGTTTGTGTAATGCATTTACAGTCAAAGGTAAATAACTTTCTGAAATATTGAGGTCAATTTCTTATCTTTCTCCTGCCTTTAGGTGAGTACACTTCTATCTTAATAGCACAAATATGAAAAAGACCTGTTTTCTTTATTCAAACTTACAGCTATTTTGGGTTGACTTTCTAGATCTTTAGTTCATTTTGGAATTCGGGAGAGATAAATTAATCTAGCTACATGCTGGGATAACCGGGGACGTCTTTTGCTATATGTCAGTACTGCATAATCAGTCTACATTATTTGACTTATGGAATACTTATTGGGATAATTCAAAGGAGCAAATAAGTAAACCTAAGAAACTATTATGATTAGGTATAAAGCTCCCTACTGAAAATTTTTGACACAAAAATATCTTTTTGATGACATCTTCGAAGCTTCTAAACTAGTACAAAGCTTTTGCTGGAAAGTTCCTACAGGGAAAAAAAATCACTTTTAAAACAGGTATTTGAAACCAAGGTATCCGGCTTTTGAAAGCCAAGACAACAATTCAAAATGCTTTGCCTGGTAGTAGAAAGCTCAAAGGCTATCATAACATTCAAAAATTAGTGATGGTTTCTGAAAAGTAATTCTTTAATATTGTGGGTGATCCTAAAAATTTACAGTGAAAAGCAGCAGCGTTATGTCCTCTAGAAAATCTATTACATGTTTCTGAGAAGAAGAGATTACTGCAAGGGTTTTTTCCTCCCTTTGTCATCTGACTTTGCTCTTACGATTAAAATATTTTAAAGAGTATTGCCAAAATGCATTTCATATACTTTATTCTAATGAAATATTTATATGAGCTCAGAGGCCAAGTAAATTAAAAAATTAAAAATAAGACTAAAAATTTGGAGAAATCTCATGATCGCTTGCCCTTGTTCTTGTGGGAGACTTTAACTTCCCAGACATCTGCTGGAAATACAACACAGCAGAGTGGAACCAGTCCCAGAGATTCCTGGAATGTGTGGAAGATAACTTCCTGACACAGCCGGTGAGTGAACTGACCAGAGAAGGTGCCCTGCTGGAAGTCCTCTGTGAACAGAGAAGGACTGGTGAATGATGTGGCAGTTGGAGGCTGACTAGGGACAGCGATCATGAAATAGAGTTCCCTATTCTTAGAGAGGCCAGGAGAGGGGGCAGCAGAACTGACATCCTGGACTTCCAAAGGGCTGACGTTAACTTGTTTAGGCACCTGCTTGACAGGATCCCTTGGGAGACGGTCCTGAAGGGTATAGGGTTCCAGGAAGGCTGGACACTCTTTAAGAAGGAAGCCTTAATGGCACAGGAGCAGACTGTCCCCAGGTGCTGTAGGAGAAGCTGGTGGCAGAGAAGACCCCCCTGGCTGAACAGGGAGCTTTGACTGCAACTCAGGGAGAAAGGGAGAGTTTACAGCCTTTGGAAGAAGGGGCTAGCAACTCACAGTGATTACAAAGATGCTGTGAGGCTATGCAGGGCGGAAATCAGGAGGTCTAAAGCCCAGCTAGAAATTAATCTGCCTTCAGCAATCAAGGACAACAAGAAATGTTTCTATACCTATGTCAGCATCAAAAGAAAGAGAACCTCCACCCTTTGTTAGATGCAGGAGGGAACATGGTAACAAGTGATGAGGAAAAGGCTGAAGTGCTTAATGCCTTCTTTGCCTCAGTCTTCAATATCAAGACTAGTCGTACTGAGGGAATCCAGCCTCCTCAGTTAGAAGACAGAGACTGGGAGAATGACACACACACACATACACACACACACCCCCGCATTCCAGGAGGAGATAGTCAGTGACCTACTGCATCACATAGACACACACAAGTCTATGGGACTGGATGGGATACACCCGAGGGTGATGAAGGAGCTGGCTGGGGTGCTCGCCAAGTTGCTTTCCATCATTTACCAGCAGTCCTGGCTGACCGGGGACGTCCCGACAGATTGGAAATTGGCCAATGTGATGCCCATCTATAAGAAGGGTCGGAAGGATGATCCAGGAAATTACAGGCCTGTCAGCTTGACGTCTGTGCCTGGGAAGCTGATGGAACAGCTCATCCTGAGTACCATCACACAACACATGTGGGATAACCAGATGATCAGGCCCAGTCAGCATGGGTTTATGAAAGGCAGGTCCTGCTTGACAAACCTGACCTCCTTCTACTACAGGGCGACCTGCTTATTGGATGAGGGAAAGGCTGTGGATGTTGTCTACTGTGACTTTAGTAAGGCCTTTGACACCGTTTCCCACAGCATTCTCCTGGCAAAACTGGCTGCTCGTGGCTTGGATGGGCACACACTTCGTTGGGTAAAAAACTAGCTGGATGGGTGGGCTCAAAGAGTTGTGGTGAATGGAGTTAAATCTGGTTGGCGGCCGGTCATGAGTGGTGTCCCACAGGGCTCGGTTTTGGGGCCACTCCTGTTTAACATCTTTATTGATGATCTAGATGAGGGGATCGAGTTCACCCTCAGTAAGTTTGCAGATAACACCAAGTTGGGTGGGAGTGTTGATCTGCTTGACGGTAGGGAGGCTCTGCAGAGAGACCTGGACAGGCTGGAGCGATGGGCTAAGGCCAACTGTAGGAGTTTCAATAAGGCCAAATGCTGGGTGCTGCACTTGGGACACAACAACCCCCAGCAGCGCTACAGGCTTGGGGAGGAGTGGCTGGAGAGCTGCCAGTCAGAGAGGGACCTGGGGGTGTTGATTGACAGCTGGCTGAACATGAGCCAGCGGTGTGCCCGGGTGGCCAAGAAGGCCAATGGCATCCTGGCTTGCATCAGAAATAACGTGGCCAGCAGGGACAGGGAAGTGATCTTACCCCTGTACGCAGCACTGATGAGGCCGTACCTCGATGACTGTGTTCAGTTTTGGGCCCCCCACTACAAAAAGGACATTGAATTACTCGAGCGTGTCCAGAGAAGGGCAACAAAGCTGGTGAAGGGTCTGGAGCACATGTCGTACGAGGAGCGGCTGAGGGAACTGGGGTTGTTTAGTCTGGAGAAGAGGAGGCTGAGGGGAGACCTCATCGCCCTCTACAGCTGTCTGAAAGAAGGTTGCAGAGAGCTGGGGATGAATCTCTTTAATCAAGTAATAAGTGATAGAACAAGAGGGAATGGCCTCAAGTTGCACCAGGGAAGGTTTAGACTGGATATTAGGAAATATTTCTTCACAGAACAGGTTGTTGGGCATTGGAATGGGCTGCCCAGGGAGGTGGTGGGATCCCCAACCCTGGAGGTGTTTATGAGTAGGGTTGACTTAGCGCTGAGGGATCTGGTGTAGTTGGGGACTGTCAGTGTTAGGATAATGGTTGGACTAGATGATCTTCAAGGTCTTTTCCAACCTAGATGATTCTATGATTCTGTAAACCATTAGAAAGAACTTAAATGTACACTTGGGTGAAGAAAAAGAAAAGATAATCTTTTTCACAGCCTGAGTACAACCCATAACACCAACAAATAAATATGTATAATGCAGTCGTCATGATGTGCTGCCATCAATTATCTGCATCTTTTTATTTTTTAATGGTAAGTGTTTTATAGATAATTTAGTTTTTGCAGATAAGTTACAGTATGGAAGACTAGCCTTGACATGAATTAATTTTGCAGTATCACAAGATTTTATGGAAAAGCTCATTAGACTTTCTGGTCATCTACACTATCAGGAAGAAATTGCCAGCAAATAGAGCTCCCTAAAAGTAAAATAACATAATTATACTCTGACACAAGTTGTGCTCTCAAACACACTTACTCTGATTTTGTTCATAATCAGATACCAACAAGAACTTTAAAAGAAGGTAAGGTTATAATGTTGGATAGTATGATGGTGTGATGGTGTGGTTTGGGTTTTTTTTTTTTTGAGTATGTGGACTAGACTATCTGGATCTTTCTTTTCCTGAACACTACTGGAGCTCTAACCCTGGACAACAATGAGACTCCAGTATATAATGCTTGTCGTCTTATAAAATATGCACACTGCTGCTTTAAGCAAATCTTTAGGATCAGTGAGGTCCTGGCTTCATTTTTATCTGAGGACCAAGGATGCTTCACATAATTTAGCAGTAAAATAAAATGGCGCTCTCAGGAGAGGAACTGATGAAAATATAAGCATCCGTCACAGTAGTAACAGCAACTAAGGGCATTAGTAAGACTTTATGGAGCAAGAGCAGAAGGAAAGTTTTTGCCACTGCTTTTCAGGAATTGGGAGAAATTTTTGAAGTGTAAGAAGTTTTATATGACTTAGTGTCTCTGTTTAAGGCCTGTGACAGTACAAGGGGATGTAGGGAATGAGGAGAGAATAAGCAGAGAAATTAAATTAAAAATAGAGGGTTATAATCTGTTTTTGATTTAAGGCCAAACCCAGTAATTAAAGGCCTAAGCAACTAAGACATGTGGTAGCAGTGTGAAGGAAGTGGCCTGTGATAGCTGGACACAACTCCTATATTCCTAGTTTAATATTCCTATTTAGGATAAGGCTTATGATGCTGCACTGTGGTTTGATTTTTTTTTTTTTTCTTTTTTTGCTCTTATGTGAGAGTGTGACTCCAAAATAGACATTTTTTTTGTTTTCCTTTGAAATTGTAGCACTTCAGAGGTGTAACCTGCTCAGAGAGCATCCCAAAAGACCTGCCTGCTCACAGTTACCTCTGGTTAAGAATTTAGGTACAACTCTTTCAGCTCCAAGAAAAGTGATAGTATAACCCTCTGTCAAAGCAGATATTTATTTAAGAGGACTTCTAAAAGATTTGAGCAACCAGTGTCACAATTAAAACATTCAACAATTTTCCTGTTAGTTTCCTGCCTTGATCCCCATGTGAGTGGGAACTGCAGATCCTACAGGCTTCTTCTGACTGCTGTTAAAAGAACTCAAAGATCTTAAGTTTGCCTTTGCTCATAATCCTTATCGCGTAACTAGACAGATATGATAATCTTCTTCAGCTAACTGCTGATCTTTTATTTTTTTAATTGTTGAGTATTGTATTAAGCAAAGATGTAGAAACTCTGAACTCAACAACACAGACACATAGCATTGTTATTCTATTGTTTATTTCATGTAGTAGAGAAAAGTAGAGAAAAGTAGAGAAAAACAGCATTTATACTGCTTTCCTGATTTATAAATATTGCAATTTTTCTGAAAAGTGTTTCAGAAAATACTGAGACAAATGATTGTGTCTTTATGATGCAAGTTTGAGCTACGCTGTGAATGGCAGTACACGGACAAACAGGTCAATTACAGGTGCCAACACATCTGACATAGTCGCTCCCAGTGTCCTATCCCTACAAGAGAAGAAAACAGAAGGTGGCCCTTGCTGCTCTGACTTCATCCAGCAGCTCAGTGGTGGCTGGGAGGTCAGCCTCAGGTGAAGCTACTCCCCGAACAAGTTAACTGTCTCAATCTTTTTGTATTCATAATAATGATATAGGAATATTTAAATTGTCTTAACATTAATAGAATTATAGGAGAGAACCACTTTAGTCTGGTATATGATTTTAATGCTTTTTTTATTAAGGGGACTGAGGGTTGCTGGTAATACAACTGACATGGTCTAAGATCAAGTGCATGTTTCTTTGCTGAAATTTTGAGAAAGTTATAGTGCATACTTGACACTACCCACACCCAGACAAAGTGAAAATACTTTGCCAGTAATTGCAACATATTTTTGAATTTGAGGAGGCACTTTCACAAGGTGGGTTTGAGAGTTCTCCTCTTGCCAACCAAACTGCAAGTCTTTTACAGCTCTTTTGATGAAGAAAAGCTTTTATGTTTGAAGTAGCAAGGAAATAGATTGCTCCAAAGCCATCGAATTAACTGCTTTTACATCCCAACCCCAACATTTATCGATTTGTTGGTATTTGTTTACATTTGCAATTCTATTATGGCAAAAGGTAGACATATTACTTCCCTCTCTATTTGTGTTGAATTGTTCCTTTGTACTGATAAAAACCATCCACGGTACAATTTCTGCATTTTTATCCTAGCAGGTGAAGTAGAACTCTGCTTCCACAACAGCTGGTAGAGGTGATGTGTGGGTTTTGGTTTTGTTTTGTGGTTAGTGGGTGGTGGTTTTTTTTTTCTGACCGTTGAAATGGAGTCATGGTGCTTTGTTATATATTGATAGGTCTATTATGGTAGAATGCACTGCACTTCTCTGTGGGGTAGTGGAGTTGGCAGAGCGGGCAAAGGATTTTGTGATTTGAGACGCGTATAATCTGGTTAGCTTTTATGAATAGTTTTTTAACACCTTACAGAAGAAAAGAAAGGTCCATATTTTAGTGCTTACCTTTTTCATCTGTTATGAAAAGACAGAAAGCACTTTGTAGCAGGAACTTAATCATTGTGTGTTGTCTAGCGCATTGCATAGCGATGTCCCGATCCACAGATGAAGCTTTCAGTGGTTACCACAATATAAATAATACGGGTGGTGTGAAAATAACCTTGTATTGAACAAGGCTGGCTTGTTGGGTGGGATGGGTTCTGTATGTTATTTCATTTTTTTTCCCTGCTTCCCATTAACTGTTTGAGATACTAGTCTCCCCTCATCTACTTTAATAACTCTTAGATAATAAGAAACAAAAAGGAAGTTTTTCAAAGTTTGAAATATGTTCAAATTAAATCAAGTCCCCATGAAAGGCAGGACTAGCCTCTATGACTAAAATATTTCTTTATGAATTAGACAAGAAGTCTTTTGAGAGTTCTGTGTTCAGGTCTGATTAAATGAACTGTGTGCCTTCCCTCCCACCCCTTTTTCTTTAAACAACATATCCTTTTTGCCTGAAGTACAACTAGATGATCAAATGAGCTCTTCAACCATGAAAGAAAGACTTGTATTTGCCCCTGTATTCTGTTTGGACTACAGTTATCTGCCATTTAGCATCTTAAAGCATTTCTGATGCTAGTGGAAACTACTAATTTTTCCACTCCTGCTAGATGAATATTCTCACTTATTCAGTGTTCATCTTTGGGTTACAGCATTCTTGTTATCTTGTGACTCATCCTTCTCCCTCCCTCTTCCCTATTCAGGATAGTAGCTAATGTTCATTAATCAGAAAAAACGAGCCTGCATTTTCAATGCAATTTTCAGTTCTCTGAAGTAAGACCAGAGGACAAAAGACTATTTGCAACAGACAAAAATAAAATAGGGAACAACAAATTACAGTCTGTGTATTGTATCCATACAAAACTTCTCTTCAGTGTAGCCATATAGTATCTGAATTTAATAGTATTTGAATTGCTGCCAATAAGCAATAAAGAAAAAAAATTTATCCTATCATCTAGTAAAGTTTAGTCCACGTTATCCTATTGTTATTTATTGGGTGCCCTTGTAGTTTTAAAATATTTTTAGTTGGGAAATATACTTGATTTTTAATTCGGAAAGCTGCTGGAAAAAAAGAGCCGAAAGAGTATCACTCTCTATGTTTGTTTGTATATGCAATCAGTAAGACATCTGTAGAGTATTTTAAATGTATTGAAATCATTGTGACATTTGGACCTCATAGAGAGATGTCTGTACAAAGTCTTTATTAGTCACTTTCACATGTAACTTTTCTTTCCTTTTTTATTAAGTTGGTAATGAACATTGCTGTGAGATTTTTGTTGACGTAGACATGAAGAAAGGGAGGGAAGGTTTTCTTCTGTGATTATTCATATTGGATCAGTCAATGAATGCAGTTCAACAAGGGAAAAAAAAGGATGAATTTCGACTATGGTGACTGATAAAGTAACAAGTGGGGGATGGAGAGGATACATTTATTTGCTTCTGCAGCTCTTCCCATCAGAATTGTATTCCAATGTGCATGTAATTCCCTTAAGATCTATGTTATCCTATTCGAGTGAAAAATGTTATCAGAATTTGCAGAACTTCATCCTAATATGTAACCTTCAGAAAACTTTTTTTTCATGTCTTCTGCTGCTGAACTAAATGCGATGGGATTTTATTATGCAAACCACTGTCTAGTTGGTGTAGTACTCACTCCCATGAAAGTACAGTATGAATGTCAGTACTTAACTGTATTTGCAAGGGTGCATCTGTTTTATAACAATAACCACAAAAGCTAATTCTTTTTAGGTTGTATGAATTTGGTCAGTTAGGTTATAAAATGCATATCAAAAAAAAACCCTAAAAAAACTCTTAGAGAAAGATTAACGTCAAAACAATAAACTTGCATAGGTACTCTATTTTTTTTTAAACTGTATGAATTCCACCATTTGTGTAGCATATGTTGCACTTTAAATTAATAATGCTTCAGAGGTTTAATTTTTTTCACTTACTACCTGCTGAATACCACAGCATTACGATTTGGATCAATTGCAAGGCATAGTCCTGCACTGGTTTCAAGTACATATTGGAATTTCTGTGATGAGCACAGTGGGATGTCAATATGGTGCTTTTTTCAGAATTAGGTAGACTTAGAAGGTTTAGCTTTTATGTTGGGATCTGGTTGTGCTGCTGGCCGCTTTCACGTAAGCATAGCCAACTAAACTCTACAATATGAGTTCCTAGCTATAGCGGTGTGGCTAAGCCTTAGAAAAAAGCATTAATGAATGATCACCTGCTTTGCAACTTATTTACTTATACCAACTTAAAACGATTTATGAATATTGCTTAATAATCCTGCTTGCCCTGACTGTTCTGTGGAAACTTACCAAGAACTACTACGTTTGGCAAAAATAAGAGACATGTCCTTGGAAAGCAGGTGTTCTAACAAGTTGAGTCTTTGTAGACTATATGTGGACAGTAGAAACTAATAAACTAGTGCTTTTAGAATCACAGAATCGTCTAGGTTGGAAAAGACCTTAAAGATCATCTAGTCCAACCATCAACCCAACATTATCAGTTCCCAACTACACCAGATCCCTCAGCGCTAAGTCAACCCTACTCTTAAACACCTCCAGGGTTGGGGACTCCACCACTGCCCTGGGCAGCCCATTCCAATGCCCAACAACCTGTTCTGTAAAGAAATACTTCCTAATATCGAGTCTAAACCTTCCCTGGTGCAACTTGAGGCCATTACCTCTTGTCCTATCGCTTATTACGTGGTTAAAGAGACTCATCCCCAGCTCTCTGCAACCTCCTTTCAGGTAGTTGTAGAGGGCGATGAGGTCTCCCCTCAGCCTCCTCTTCTCCAGACTAAACAACCCCAGTTCCCTCAGCCGCTCCTCGTACGACATGTGCTCCAGACCCTTCACCAGCTTTGTTGCCCTTCTCTGGACACGCTCGAGCAATTCAATGTCCTTTTTGTAGTGAGGGGCCCAAAACTGAACACAGTCATCGAGGTGCGGCCTCACCCGTGCCGAGTACAGGGGTAAGATCACTTCCCTGTCCCTGCTGGCCACGTTATTTCTGATGCAAGCCAGGATGCCGTTGGCCTTCTTGGCCACCCGGGCACACTGCTGGCTCATGTTCAGCCAGCTGTCAATCAACACCCCCATGTCCCTCTCTGACTGGCAGCTCTCCAGCCACTCCTCCCCAAGCCTATAGCGCTGCTGGGGGTTGTTGTGTCCCAAGTGCAGCACCCGGCATTTGGCCTTATTGAAACTCCTACAGTTGGCCTTAGCCCATTGCTCCAGACTGTCCAGATCCCTCTGCTCCCTACCCTCGAGCCTCCCTCCCCCTCTCCCTATCCTTTTAGATAAGATAGTGATGGTAAACTGGCTGGAACCACTCTTGTTGTTCAAGAAATTGGTTAAGAGAATCTGCGGATGCTCCGAGGAAAAGTACATGGTGAGAAAGACTGTGAGCCTTCCTCCAAAAGACCCCCAAAAACGCCCACCAGGAGGCAATGCGCAGACGCAAAGATAACATAAACTGCTGACACCAGCCTTCTGAACTAACCCAGCCTTACTTATTCATATGTATATTTGTATTATGTAATTCAATGAATATGTATATCCGCACTCTATAAGTTTCTGGTAAAATATTCTGTTTGTGTGCAAGCTTTGTGGAGAAATCCCCTTGCACCCCAGCACTGTAGTAAACATACCTGCTTTATAACTCTCTCAGAGTTGTAGTTTGTTTCCGTGCACCATGAAGAAGGAGAAAATAACTTCCTCAATTATTTGATCTTGGCTTCAGTTTAGGTATAAATATGTAGAAAGTGCATCTATGCATGATTCTGGGCATAAGAACATCATTCAGGTGTCTTTAATGGGGGAAGTTCCTATGAACAAATTATTGCTGAGTTTAAGTGTAACCTGCTTTTGAGATAAATTCATGATATGGTACTGCAGTACTTAGCTGAAATAATTTTTAAAAAAATCTATCTTTGTTGTGGCATTTTTGGTAGGTCTCTGTTTCAAAATGTGTGTTTGTAACCTAATTTATAAGTTAAAATGGGAGGGGGGAATAAAGAAAGCAGCAAACCAGATGTATGGTGGAAGCTAGAAAGGCCTGACTATGACCTTTTCTTCTGCCTTTTCTAGTAGAGAAATTGAAGGGCTTAATGTAATGAACTTGTAATTTTTGTATCTGATCTTTCACTGCTAGCACTTTAAGCTCTTAGCTGCTTTGTTTTGAACTGAAGAATGGCTAATCCCTGAACAGTTTTTCTACTGTTCAGTCAACAGACAACTGGAACCAAACCATGAGAAGATTCAGGTATATCAGGCAAGCATCCTTAAAATGGTTTAGAGCTTCTTTCTTCTTGGGCCTGCTCTTAGGAAGTTTCATTTAGCTAAACTCTGGAGCATCTGACAGATGCTACACATTCTCATCACACACACATTCTGTGAAGGTTGACTACTATCATGGGCACACACGTGGGAGTAGAGATACAGAGACATATGCATCATATTTAGATCTCTACATGTGCAAATCTAATTATAATCAGAGAGGCATAGTACATTTTAAACTATTTTTTTCCCTTTGAGATTGCATTCCCCTCAGATACATCTGTTGGAAGGAAATGTCTGTGGGCAGTGAAATATTTTAGAATAAAGAACAAGAGAATAAAGCATTGAGCAAAGCTTCTGACTCTGTAATGTTATGGCAATTTTCTAAATGTACCTCTACTATATGGTGCCTTTGCAGACTGTTTCTCAAGAAGTGACTAAATAGAAGGGAATATGGGCAATATATTTTACATTTAAAATCTGAGAGCAGTGTAAGAGGGACAAAATTTTACTATCTCAAAAATAAAAATAGTTCAGGTGTAACTTAGCACTACAAAACTTGGAAAGAAGGAATTGGAGAAGGATGGTAGACGAGGTTTTAAAAATAATGAGCAAAAGGTGCTTATTTTATTGACAGGAATAACATGCTGTCTGCCATTTTTTTCTGTATCATCATGATCCCCTTATTGTGTGTTTTGTTGACTTATTTTTTTGGGGGGGTTGCCCTGTGCTGCTTACTTTATTTTCTTCATACTAATTTCTGCCTTATTTATTGCCAATCTTAAAATCTTATAATTTTCTTTTCTTGCTTCTTCCCATCCCACAATTAGTATGCCAGAATTGTATCAATTTACTGTTTCTACTTCAAACTTTTTACTTAATTCTTGATATGATGGCTTGCTCTAGAGTTCAGGATGACATTCATCTTTGTTATGATGTTATAGCATATCACTTAAATATTTTGTCTGCTTTTACCACTAGCTATGAAACTGCTAATTTAACTCCTTAATTTATTAAATAGTGATTTTTAAAAAAACCCAACTATTTAGCATCCTACTCGATAATAGGTAAATGTAGTCAGATTAAAGCTTAGTGTTTTCGTGTTTGCATTCCTGATACTCATTTGAATTAGAATCATAGAATGGTTCTAATCGTAGAATTCTCCTGTTTCACCCAAGTTTCTTATAAAGAGTCTATTCTGTAAATAGCTATATTTTTTTAACCAATCTCTCTTGCAATCTTTTAAAGCTCTTCAGCTTAGAGGTTTACATGTTTCTGTCCCCTGTAGGACTAACCTCAATACTTTGTCATAGTTTAAATGCAACAATGCCTTTTCAGAGTTGCTATGTTTGCATTTCTAGAGCACCTGAAGTCATGAAAATGTCTGTCATCTTTCTCAATTCATCTTTTTCCCTCCCCCCCCCCCCCCCCCCCCCCCCCCCCATTTTGAAATGAAAGAACAGAGGGGAAATGACCTTGTAATATATTAAGTGGCTAGTCCTGAACTACCACTCTATTTTGCCTGGTTTTGCTGTATGCTTTGCAGTATTTGCTCTGAATCTCGCATACAAAAAAAGTAGCAGCTGTCTTCTACTCTGCTTTGCTTACAGTGAATGGGTTCCCTTGATAGCCTTCAGTACATCACATACTATTGAACTTGTTCAGGCCCACTGTTCTTCAGAGCACTACATATAAAATCTGTAGTGTCTCTGCACTGCTTAGATGATAACATCTGGGTATAGGAAAATCCTGCAGCAAAGCTGAGCATATTCCTGTCCCTGCAGGAAAATTCCAGAATCATGAAAGCTTAATATAAATTCAGATTTATATTGCAGAACAGTGTAAAATAAAATTGGAATTTGATCAGATATGTTCTGAATGTAATAAGATGGCATATTGCTTAAAACTCATCCACTGAAGCCATTAATATAAATCAAGTAATTGAACAGTTAAAGATGAAGGAAACTCATTTGTTTTGTGCTGCCTATTATCACCACACTGGAAAAAGTGTTGCTCTTCACCTTTCCCAACAAGAGGATTCTCTTGTTTTGCTCTGTGGTTGGTAGACTGGATCTGTTTTCATGAAGCAAGGGACAAAAGGTTGTAAATCTGGTTAAACAGAGAAAGAAACCTTCCATTAATATTTATTTCTTTCTGTTTGTTCAGTACTAGTAGTAACACTTTCAGATGTAGTATGAAAAGGAAGTGTGGCATCTCTTATTACCAGCTGTTTGCTGAAGAAGACAATAAGAAGAGTGGATTTCAAAGAGGGTGTTCAGCATACCTTATTCAATACAATGAAATGCAAAAGAAATTGAAAGGGCTCTTCAGAAACACATCACAGACATTGTGCCCTCCCCAGAAGCTAAACTTTGATCTGAATAACCCAGCTGGAACAAATAACAAGTGTATTCATCTGTAAAATGAAAAAACATTACTCCTTGCTTACCAAGTTTTCTTTGCTATATCATTGAATATTTAGTGGCCAACTGTTAGTTAAACTTAAGAGCTGGGTTGGCATGCTGGGCTCTTACCTGTGTCACTTGCAAATTACTAAAACTTTCAACATATCTGGTTAATAAGGTCTGACCCATACCATAGCACGGATGGGGAAGGCATGCTTTCCCAAAGGAAGCTGTAATCCTTTGCCCGTAAACCTATTTAGCTGTTATATTTCTTTAGATAAATTGAATATTACTGCACACTTGTGAAAAAGCAGCTGGACTTCCATATTTTTTTTTGTTTGGTTTGGTTTAAGTCTTGTGTCATGCAATGTTGAGCCTTTTAATCTCATTATTCAGAGCAGAAGAAGACTTTTGGCCTGTATCTCTGCTACTGTCAAACAGTACAGTCCAGTAGTGTTGCATAAAGAAGGGTAACTACAGAATGAGGAGGGAAACTTACTCAACCACAGCTTTAAAGATGACTGTACCTGCAGAGATGGAGAAGCCTTGTCAGTTTTATCACAACACAAAATGTAAGGCTATGTTTGGTTTTGAGGTGTTAGAATAATATAACATTAATATAAAGTAACAGTACGTTTCTGAGGTTTCACTTGCAATCCTCTATAATTGCTTTAGCATTTTGGCTAGCATTTGTTGCTACTTTGAACTTAATGCCTTTTATTACTTTAACAAGATAACTCTGTTGGAGAACGCACCAGGCACCTTGGGCTTCCTTTTTGCAGCATGGTGCTGGCTTGTGGAAAGAGCAGAACACACAGATGTTTTTCCTGTGTCATCCCAAGTTGGACTGCCTGGTCACACCGTTACGCTACTGCAAAACTTTACTTGTTTTTCACTGATAATGTATCTTACTACCATGATTCTCCTCTGCATTTCATGGTGAATGTTTTCTGTAGTTTTGGGTACACATACCTGGATTTAGGCTGACTTCCTCCCCTGCTCCCTGTTGTAGCTCTCTGAAAGCTGGTAAAGTGCTTGATAGCATTAGGTAATTATTAAAGACAGAATAATGATGAGCCTAGAAAAGATAATGTTTTATTTTTCCCTGCTATGGCTACCATCTGAAGATCAGCTGTGCTACTGTATGCAATAGCATTTGGGAATCAGACTCTTAAACACTTTCTTCCAGCCCCTCCATATATGATTTCATAGGGTGTCTGTCTGGGGAGTCTGTCGAAGTAATATAAACTAATTTTGAGCTCAAGTTGAAACACATTCCCTGTATTGAGTCAGAATCTAGAGGTATGTATTTTTAATAGATGCTTTATAATTCATATTTGAATCTTCCGTTTGTCATTTCATGGTCTCACACTGTCTTAAACAGTCATAAGTATAATGTTTGTTCCCCAGAGAACTTTTAAACTGTCCTTAGTGTGCTCTGAAATCATATTTCATTTCAAAGTCCTGTTTTTGAAATGTTAAATTATTAGCTAGAACACAATATAAGTATTCCCTGAATGAAGCTGGTAGTCTTTTGTAAAGGAACTATTCCTCTATGGAATTGATAGCTATTAATTCTAATGTTAAAGCTTTGAATCTTGAGACTAATACTGAATTTAGTATTAGCCTAAATTTCTAAAGACCTTCATTGTTTTACCTCTGTGTGTGAAGGAGGAAGGAGAGGAAGAGTATTATTAACTGCATTAATATAAACAGGAATTGCAAGTTAGTTTAAAATGTTAATCTTGATCTGCTGTTTTTAGACTTATTGATTGCTTTTGCTTTCTTTCTACAGCAGACACAGCAATTTATTTTCTTTTTGCATACCTTCAACTACATATCATCTTCCTTCTGTATGATGGTGGAAGTGGCCATACTATATACCATAAACTAATAACTTTCTGGCTGCAAGATTGATGTTGCCTGAGATTCTGAAACTGTGCCATTGCCTGACTAGATAATAAGTCCCAAGTTGCAAAACACATGTTTATCCCAGTTAGAAGCGGGCGGCACAATTGTCAAAAAGATGGAGAATGTTATGAGCAAATTTATTAAAGTACATATCTGTATATTAACATAGCAAGATTTCTTATATTTTTTTAAATAAAAATTGGCTAGGAACAGGGAAAGTTATAAACAGCTGAAATGGGTTAATTATATTTCACATTTGTTATGCATAAATTGAAAAGCTCAGCATTATTCAAAAGCCTTACTCAATTAAATCTTCATGAACTTAAAATTCTTATTGGTCCCTAATTAAATTAGGGAAATTACTGGCAAACTGAATTGGAGCTGATCTGTATTTAGGGACCTCTTGAATAAGGTCCCTCATCAATATAATATCTTAAAAATTGCTGCCTTAAATCTACCCCTGTGATGCTTCCACCTCAGTTGATCTGTTTCATGGTTTTAATTTTGTTTCCTTCTCATGAATCCTGTATCCATGGATCCCAAAGAAGGAATGATTAACTGTTAGTTACAGAAGCAAAAGTAAATATCTCCTTTTTGTAGCGCTGTTAGGGTCTTAATGTGTGACTGCCTGGGCTGCTTGGCTGTTGAGTAAAAATGTAGTGTTTTCTAAGCTAGGAAAACCCCTAGAAGACATGAATAAGAAAGTCAAGAGAGAACCTGACAAGACAAAGGTGATTAAATATGAATTTAGCTACTATATCTAAGAGTGTAATGGCCGGGGGGGTTTAAAGTAATTTTCTCCTGAATTCTGAATAAGCATACATTGACAAAACAATATACGTTTGCCAACAGGACACTAAAAACTTACTATTGCCTTTAGGCCAATCTGTAGGATAAAAATTTGGAGAAGTGTTAAACAAGCTAATTCATACTTCTGCCATGTGATGGATTTAACAGCAATTCTTGGGGATTTTCTATATGGATTTCTTCCTTCTTTTTTAAGAAAGAAATTAACATGGAGTTATATTTGAGGGTGAGAATTACATAGTTTAAACATTTATAACATAAACTAAAAGGGAATTTAGTTTAAATGCTAATGAGATCCGTAAGCCATCTTGATTGTTACCATTGGGTGAGTGTTAGAACCAGGAAAACAAAGACTCCAGAAAGATCGCTTTATTCCTACACTCAAGTTGCTTTTTTTACATACCTGCTGCTATATCATCATAGACGTATGCCTGAATTGGAAAAGCTGACAAATGGCTGTCTTCCAAAGCTTCCTGCCAATATAAATTAATGCTTACCATAAGACATACTTGGATGATACAAAAGCATTGTCCTGTGAGAGATTCTTGAAAAATTGAGTAGTTCTGGTTCCTATACATCAAATCTAAGACTATATATTAATTAATTATAAAGCACTCCATTACTGTTTCTTGCCAGACCTAGTATTTTGTACGTCCACATCAATAGCATCATATTTGTTAGGGAGGGAATATCCGTCTCACAGGATATGGTATCTAGAGGAAGATTAATCACTCTGCTAGTCAATTCAAATAATGACACTTAATGCTTTTTAGTATAGTTTGTTTGTACAGCTGAACAGGTATTATTGCTCCTATTTTATCCCTTACAGTTTTCAAACCTCATAAAAGATATAATAGCATTGATTATTTTTCTTTAATTTTTATTTTCTTTGACTAGGAAAAGATGAGAGTTCATCAATTAAAAAGTATGGGTTCTGCAGTGTCTAGCTGGATTTCACTCTGTCTCTTAAATGCCTAGACCTTAAATTTTAGCTACTTGATGCTAAACACAGAAACCAAATGCAGAATTGATGACAAAACTTACTCTTCACCAAGATTATCCATAAATGAAATGAACATGCTAAGTGGAGGACCATCTACAAGTAGAAAGTAGGTGTCAGAACCTGATACCTACTAATTGCCGCTCTCCTGTTTATGATACAGTTTGTTTGGGAAAATATTTTCTGTAAAAATAGGAAGTAAGGCCTCATGGTGTTGTCAGCTGAGGGAATTAAAAACTATTTCTTTCTTAAGAGGAGGTGCAGAAACTACTACTGAAACAATGAAGCAGAGAAGATTCTGTAGGTTGGTGAGATGAAAAATGGGGAAGCATAACTGCAGTCTGTAGTCAGCTACTCTCATGGAAATGAAAAGGCCCTAGGTTTTACCTTCACTAAAATCCAGAAACTCATGACTTATCCTAAGTAGATGTGTCAGACTACATATGACAGTGGATTTCTTGCACATCTGAGATTGTATTGTCTCCCTAAAATCAGTAGTACGGCATTGGTGTAAAAGTAGTTCAAAAAAAATTTTTGCTCCCTTTTGGACTCTGTTGTAGCCTCAACTTTTTTACTAGGAGTGTTTATATATATATATATATCTTTAATTAGGAGTTTCTAAAAAACACTTTAAACTAAGGATGATGGGGAAGGGAGAGAGTTACCAGCAGCCCTGTGAGAGTGTGATAGACAGGATTGACAAGCAAAGTGCCTGAAGTGATGTGACAGAAAAAGATCACAAATTCAGGAAAATGGGACTTAAGCAGGGTCATCTTTGGCATTTGCATGTAAGCAAGGAAGTTTCTACCAAGCATCATTATGGAGAAATGCCCCAAACCCTTTCTGGGAAATCAGTGTGCTGGGATGCCTCTCTGAAGTGCGTGCACACTATTGCATGCAGCATGGGGAATAAACATCATGAGTTAAAAATCTGTATGCCATTGAAGGGGCCACAGTCTTGTTGCGATCATGGAGACATAGAAGGTACATGGGGTACAGGGTCTTTAGGAAAGGCAGGCTGGGAAGATGAGGTGGACTTTCCCTTTATGCAAGACAACAGATGGAATACATGGAGCTCTGCCTGGGGATGGATGAGGAGCCAGTTGAGAGCTTATGGGTAAGGATCAATAAGAAGACAGGTAAGGGCAATATTGCAGTGAGTGTTTGACCAGGAAGAGTGGATGAGGCCCTCAGAGAGCTAGAAGCAGCCTCATGTTTACAGGCCCTGATACTCACAAAGCTATTAATCAGATGGCAAATGGTTAGCTGATTCAGAAAGAAATTACTAGATCCATATTACAGTGCACTTTTAAAGCCCAGGCAGTTGAGTTTCTGGATGCATTGAGATATTACAGTGAGTCTGTAAAGGACAATGCACATGTTAATTGCTGACCATGCAAAATACACCATCCTGAAGGAAATCATGGCTACAAGTAAAATTTTAAGACAAAACAGTATAGTTGGAAAAATTTTAATACAGTAGCAATCTTAAGTTCTTCAATTTAATTTGTTCAATGCAAAACTGCTGCTTGAAAATGTAGTTTTAAGAGCACTCTGCAAGTACTAATTGAATTTGGAAGAATTCCAGTGTTAAACTTTCTTATACCACAGAATTCTTGACCTAGCAAAGTCTTAATTCTATTTGGTAAAAGATCTTTTAAATGGACATAGGTTTGGCTTCATTCTTAATAATGATAAACAGTTCTGAAAGGAGAACAGTAAGTGTTTATTTTATTTACCTGCTGATCTTTGTGGAGATCTTGGTCTATGACAGCGGTCTCTCTACAGGAAACAGGAAAAAAATCCATGCTGCAGGTTTTTTTAGTTCTCATGTCTGTAAATTTCTTTTGCTGATGCTGTACTACACTGATAATTTACTTGGAGTTACTGTTTTGCAAGAGCACTAGGAAACATAAGATATTCCAAGGGGGTAGTTTTTCCATCAGCCTTTGTATTTCTTTGTGATTAACTTCCAGTAGTAATAACACTGTTTAGTTAGATCTCCTGGTCTCTGCTAACATAATGATGAACATGGTAATAATAAAGAACTTAAAGCTTTTCTTTTAAGATAACACAAAATTGTACAGTGAACCTCATCATCTGGTGAATGTGGGGTGGTGGTGTTGGTACTAGCGGGGTACAGGCTTTGTGGTAAGCCAAGAACATGGGTCTTGGCCTGTCTGCAGAGCTGTTTTAGTTTGTTTAGTTGTTGCAGCATTTTTCTAATGACCAGGTGACTGTTATCTTCTTTCATTTAACTTTTGTTTAGCTATATATAATTGTGTGGTGTAACATCTCTTGTGGAATAGAAACAGTGTTCCTAGAAAATACTGTATAACAAGCAGTTATACAGTGTAGAATGAGCTATCTGTGATGCTAGAATAAAAAAGCAGCATGTGGGAGTAAAGGTATGGGATGATAGTAAACGTACCTGGGCTACAAACAGTTCTCTAATAGTTACTATTCATCGTTAAAAGAATGCTACCTGGGGATTTGGATTAAAACTGATTTCAGGGATAATAAAGAGAACAAAGAACATGTTGCAAACATCTGCAAAATGCACCATGTATAGGAAATTCAGATGCAGCTCAAAAAAGGAGCAAGATGGTAGAAAATGTGTAAACCCAAAGTGGATCTTCATATGAGGAGGAAAGGGTAGGGCTACAGCAAGCTCATGGCAACCCAAATTTTATCCCTGGATATAGTATTTTGATGGTGGATATTTCTTCCTCACTCCTTGGGGTATGGTTTTTGGTTGGTTGTTTTGTTTGGTTTTTTATATTTGGTAACACATTCTACATCTTTCTCACCTGTGCAAGTTTATATTCACAATGGAAATGTTATCAGTAATTTTCAGAAAGTATGACTTTGTTCTTCCCAAGAGTCAGAGCCATCTAGTTATGGAACAGAACTGATACTTATTGGATCAGACAGATGTGTGAGCCAAAACACTTAAAGGAAATTAGAGTTGAAATCCATCCATGTTCAGAAGGCCAATGTGTAATTTTTCTTCCATTTCAAGTTCAGCTTGTGTCATTTTAAGTGTTTGCTGTGATATAAAGCTTTATTCTCTGGAAAGAAGGAAAGGAAGTGTGAGATAGATTCGTATTACTATTTTTTGGAGCATTCTTCTAGACTTGAATCAGTATCATGATGTGTCAATAAAAAAAAACCCTAACCAAACCACAAAAAGCTAATTATATCTGAAGATGAGTGGAAAGGAATTATATTTGGCCAATGATCTTTCTGAATCAACCAGAAGTTAAAACCTGAGTTTTTCTCTCCATGTCCACAGAATCTCAGGCCCCTGTCAGAAATGTGTGTTGGTACAAAACTTTGATTTGCACATCTGTCTCTCTGTTGGCATGATTTCTCTGTGATATGTGTATAGCTTGTCTGCTGTATTAGTACTGAAAACAAATGTCAGGAAGTAGGAAGTTTAACATGGAATGGACTTGTCCATATGGAAAAGCTTGTTAGTCTTTGTCAGTGCCTTCTGTCTGAATCAGTGCTGCAGCAGCTGCCTGTTTTCTGGATGCTGGGACTAAGTTTTAGAACACAAATCTACAAATATGTATTAACATCAGAAGGATTTGGGCCTTTTGGTTTTAAGTATGCTTTCTAAAAGCATATATCTAAACAAACATATTACAGTGATACTAGATAATCAATATAGAAATGGTAGAGGAACAGGAAACCAATAATGGGGCAAATATTATATAAATGCACTATCAAACAAGTTTTGTTAATACAAATCAACTGTAAAACCAGGATTATTTTCCCAGTGGCATACTAGTCACTGCAGAAGTAGCAAGAAATAAGACCTGCAATAATGTTATTTTCTATACACAGAAAGTTTTCTCCTTGTGTTTGATGGAAAGGTTTGACTAAATATTAGTAATATCCTGAATAATAATTCTATGCTTTTAACCTGGCAATAGAATCATAGAATCATTTAGGTTGGAAAAGACCATTAAAATCATCAATTCTAACTGTTAACCTAGCACTGCCAAGTCTACCACTAAACCGTGTCCCTGAGCACCACATCTACATATCTTTTTAAATACCTCCAGGGATGGTGACTAAACCACTTCCCTGGACAGCCTGTTCCAATGCTTGACAACCCTTTCAGTGAATAGATTTTTCCTAATATTCGTTCTAAACTTCCCCTGGTGCAACTTGAGGCCATTTCCTCTTGTTCTATCGCTTGTTACTTGGGAAAAGAGACTGACACCCACCTCACTACAACCTTCTTTCAGGTAGTTGTAGAGAGCAATAAGGTTTCCAGGTGCCACAACCCCATTTCCCTCAGCTGCTCCTCATAAGACTTGTGCTCTAGACCCTTCACCTGTTTCATTGTCCTTCCTGGACACATTCCAGCTCCTCAGTGTCTTCTCCTTAACGTCTTTCTTGTAGTGAGGGGCCCAAAATTGAACACTGTATTTGAGGTGCGGCCTCACCAGGGCTGAGTACAGGGGGAAAACCACTTCCCTAGTCCTGCTGGCCACGCTATTTCTGATACAAGTCAGGATGCTACTGGCCTTTTTGACTCCTGAGCACACTGCTGGCTCATTCAGCTGGCTGTTGACCCCCAGGTCCTTCTCTGCTGGGCAGCTTTCCATCCACTCTTCCCCAAGCTTGTAACATTGCATGGGGTAGTTGTGTGCAGAACCTGACAGCCTTGTGGAACCTCATACAGTTGGCCTTGGTCCATTGATCCAGCCTGTCCAGATCCCTCTGTAGAGCCCTCTGACCCTCAAGTAGATCAACACTCCCACCCAACTTGGTGTCATCTGTGAACTTACTGAGGGTGCATTCGATCCCCTTGTCTAGATCATTGATAGAGATATTAAGCAGAATTGGTAGCTTTTAAAAGCAGATAATTTTCCTCTCTGTGTACCTTCCCAGTGGGATTGGACATGATGGACTACCTACCCAATTCTTCATGTGGCTAATAGCCTTGGTGCTTACTGGACACATCACAGTTGAGCAAAGGAGATGATGACAGTGGCTCTCCAGAGGTCAACATTGCTCAATCAAAAGATGGAATAAAACTGATCCTTGGGTTGACTCCATTATCAGTCTTGGCTGACCTTTCTGGCTGACTTGCTCAGACTACTGTACTGGTGAGTTGCCAGTGCGAGCATGGCTCTGCTGTTGGTTATGTGAGGGGAGGCCAGCATGGGAAACTGTTCAAATCATTAAATTGCGTGCATCTCTTGAGTAATAAGTTGGCAGATACAGACCACCTCATTAGAACTATGAAATGCTTTTAATAAATATGGAAATTTTTTAATATGGAAAACTCTCCTGGACATGCTTTTGTGTGAATAGAAGGTGTGTGTTTAGTCAATGACCTCACATTCTCAAAGAAATTTTATATAAAAACAATAAGAAGGGGCTGGTTTTTAGGTGTCAGTGACAAGACTGTGTGCTGTGTATTGCCATCTAGTAAATGACAGGTAATGAATGAAAATATTTCCGGTATCAAGGGCTCCAGAATGGATTGATCTGTATATGAGCACTTGTCTTGTAATTGAGACTTGCTAGGGAAACCTGATGCAAGAAAGGCACTGAGTTCCACAGCCTTTTCATTGTTGCTTCTTATTAGGTCTACTACCTCACTGAGCAGTGGGTCAACACTCTCTCTAGTCCCTTTTGCTAGCAGTGTATATACAGCAACTCTTCTTCCTGCCCTTCATCTCCCTTGCTAGTTTGAACTCCAGCTAAGCATTGCTGACTTTATTTATACCTGTGAAGACAGTGTCTTTGTATTCCTCCCAAGTAGCTGTCCCTGCTTTCAGCTCCTGTGTCCTTCACTTTTGTGCCTGAACTCAGTCAGGAGCTCTCTTTTTTTAATCTGTAGTGGCCTTCTGCTGTGCTAGCTTGACCTTCTGCAAAGTGAGATGAACTGTTCTTGTGTTCTGGCAAGGCTGACCTTGAACATTAGCCAGCTCTCCTGGGTCCCTTTGCCCTCCCAGTCAGATTCCCATGAGATTCAGGTTCCTGGAGAGGCTGAAATCTGCTCTTTGAATCCAGGATTATAATATTGCTGTTGATCCTGCTTATTCTTCTCAGTGTCTTTAACTCTCCAGTTTCATGGTCACTCTGGTCAAGGCTGTCCTTGCCATTGTGCAGCTGTTTCTCTTTGAGTGGCAGGTGTGACAGAGAATCTCCCCTAGTCATTTCATTGATGACATACATTAAGAAATTGCCTTCTATTTGTTCCAGAAATCTGGATTGCTTCTGCCCAGTTATATTGACTGTTCAGCAGATACCAGGGTGGTTATAGTTACCCATGAGACAGCTCCTGTGATTGTGAGGCATTTTCCAGCTGCCTAGAGAAGGCGTCATCTGCCTTCTCTCCTTGATTAGGAGGTCTGTAGCAGACATATACTACAGCATCACCTGTGTAGGCCTGTCCTCTAATTCCTACCCATAAGCTCTCAAGTTCTTCATCACCCACTGTACAACAAAGCTCCATGCATTCAATCCTCTCATTTACCTGGAGCACAACTTCTCCTTTGTACCTGCCTACTTTTTGCTAAAGAGCCTGTATCCCTCTCTTGCAGCTCTCCAATCCCCCTGTGTCTCTGTAATACCACTGAGGCTATAGAAGTCTGCACATACCTGCAGAATTAATTCTTCCTGCTTGTTTCCCATGCTATGTGCACTGGCATACAGGCATTTGACATGGGCCTGAAGTTGTGTTGTTTTTACAGGGTGAGACTCCCTGTTCTGCTCTTCTCCACACATCTGCTGCACAACTTGCTCCCTCATTCACTTCTCTTCATGTTATGGTAACTGTCCCAGCATATCTTGTTTGAAACCCTTCTGACTAGAGTTTCACATAACACTTTGTCATATGATCCCATCCTTATTTAGTAGCCCTTACTCCAGAGGTTCTGTGGTCATAGAAGCCAAATCCCTGCCTACAGCACCAGCAGCCAGGTATTAATCCACTGGTTGACTGCACTTTTGCCCAAGCCTCCTCCCTCACCAACAGGGTTGCGAAGTGCACCACCTGGGCCCCCATCTTTCACCCTTGCCACCAACCTGTCCTGCTTTTTACTCCAGTGCAGATGGACATGCCTTCTCTATTTGATTTGATTCTGGGGTGAGGAAAGCAGATGGGAATGAATTTATAATTTCATAGTGTATTTCTATGGAACAAGCTTGATATTGGTATTCATAGACATGGTGGTGGGTTTTTTCTTTCTTTTTTCGCTTTTTCAGATTGATTCTTTTCTGTGCACTGTATGACAGGAGTTCATGTACATGTATGTCTAAGAATATTCTTAGATAGGTACTTGGGGGCGAGGGGGAAAAGTAGCAGGTAGTCTTGGAGTCTTTCATCACAAAAGCCCTAGAGGATCCCTGAAACATAAAACTACTTGTACCTAATATAAAACATAGTAAATGAAATGTTCCTTCAGGTAAAAGTGTGACCGTTTGGGAAACTTGCCTCACTCTATCACTTAGCCAGTCGCTGTACTGAAGAGGAAAGAATTAGAGGGGGAGTTGGTGTGATTAGCACATTAGCTTAAAATCCTGAACAGTAAAATCCTCATTTTCTTGATCTTGTCTTTTCTTGTCTAACTTGACAAGTCTATATGAGATTGTCTTTACTTTTTAAATAGTAGTAATCTTCCTTAGTTCTGAATATATGCTTCAGCTGCAGAATGTACAAATAGGCTCTGCCTTAATGTGCTTGAATAGACTTTTTTAGCTTAATGTTCCCTTCAGGGATTCAGATCCACAACTTTCCATCTTTTCTTCTTCCTGCTTCTGTCTCTGAAAACATCAGCATCTCTTTAAGTATCTCCACTTCCTCCTCGGGCAGTTTGTCATGAGGTATTTCTTCTGGTCTCTGAATTTCCTTTAAGCTGACTTTTTCTTTCTTTGCCTCTCTTTAAGTTCTTTTTTTTCATTTTATTTTATGCTTGGTTCCACGTCAACTCCCTTGGTGCAGCCTTGACACTTTCGTGATGCTGTTGTTGTTTGAAAAAACAAAATGAACCTTTTTCACTGTTCCTAACAATTGTCTTCTCTTCTAGCAATTGGGAAATTGAGTTTCTATAAAGGAAGAAACTTTTTAGAGGCTGAGACTCTGATATTGCAAATATCTTTTTACTCTCTGTAATTTAAAGCATGATAGTAGTCTCACTGGTTTGAACAGTATCACTGGCATGCTGATGTTGGGCATATGTACAGTGCTTGCAGGATAAGGACCTTAAAATTTTTCCTGAAAGGGCTTGTCAGGCTTTTTCTAATTATTGTAATATAATAAGAAAAAAATAGATACAGACGAAATTGCATAAATTGAAGGCTTTTTCCTAGGAAATTGTTGGGTTCAGTCAAGTTGTGCTAGTTTCAGTATCATTTTACATGTCCTTCGGGTTTTAGAGACATATTCTTCTGGTCGAAAAAGATTTTTCTGCCTATACATTAGTAACCTGAAATAAAGGTACCTCGTCCACTATTCTATGTGCTCATCTGCTTCAGTAAAAAATGGTATAAAACTACCATCTTGATCTGACAGTTACTGGCATAAATGACTACGCAAGGTAAAAAGTGATAATGATTTTTATTTTATTTTAGGACACCTGCTTTTCTTCATTCTTCCAGATCATCATTTTCTATCGCTCTCTGGAGTCTTTGTTCTACTTCCTTTGCCTTACACTAGCACCAGAAAATATTGCCAGCAGTTTGGACTTTTTTCTAGTTTCAGAATGGTACTTTTTCAGGAATATTTCAGTGCCTAAGTGCTATTTCTCTCCATCACTAAACATGATAAAGTGCTGTAGTAATACTGAAATTAGTAGTTTATATTTATGTTAAGTCTTATTTACACTTGTTTGTCATGAAGGTTAGGCTCTTCTGCCTGGAAATGAAGTCAACAAACATTGTTATTCAAAACAGTCGGTGAGTAAGTATTTTGGAACAATTTTTAAGCATCGAATACCAAACTGACAGATTTCAGGGAATGTTGAGGAGTGGAAAACTGTTGGTGTTCTTTACTTAAGAGATGATTGTTTGCTTTTATTCCTAAGACACCTGCTTGTTGAATTTTCCATCCAGTGTTATAAAATACTGAGTTCATTATCATCAGATCAAAGTGATTTTTGACTGTCAAAAGTAACATCTTGGAAGAAGCTGAATATCATAACACTGCTTTAATATTAAATTAAAAGTACAGGTTTTCTTTCAGTGGTGATAGTGTGTTATGCTTCTGATTTTAGTTATCAGTTTTATCACAATGCATGGTGGGAAATACTGTTTGCCACCTGTTGGTTTTCTGCTTGGTTAAGGATACTGTATCTGCTTGGTTTGCTAAAGTCTTAGCTCTGTCCATTTTTTCTTGTATTTCAGTGTCTTGTTTCTCACAGTAGTGTTTTTGCCTATGCAGAATACTCTCTTCAGAAAACATAAACTGAATCACAGTTTTGGAAGTAAACATGTAGTATCTGTAAGTCTTTGGGCTAAGACACACACACAGAAATATAAAAACATGAGGGGAATGGGAATAGAGTGTTAAATGAAACTGGTACATTGCATGCTTAGCTGAACGAGAGGAGGCAGCTCTTCATGTAAAGGGTTGGAAGCAAAGAGCACAGAGAATGCCATGCTACATGATGCTTTGAGTGCTAAAGTTATAAATGTGCAAAATGTGAGAAACAAATGGGGAAAATTCTCTGATGAGAAAATCCATCAAAGGCCCTAAATACAGAGATGCCACCTTCAGTTGAGGAAGTTGCTCTGTTGTAAGCTCAGGGAATACTTGAGGAAATTATTTCCTCATAATTTTTTTGTTTACTTCCCCAACTAATCTCTATAGTTTGCCATGAGAGGCAGCATACTGGTCTTAGATGGATTTTTGATCTGATGTCTACGGCTATTCTTTTGTATGTTTATTTTCTTATTTACATAGGTAAAAACTGTGGCACCTAGCCTGCCCTCTCCCAGCACTTTAGTAAACCTCAGTTTGAGATAGCTAGTCTCCACAGGCTTCTCCTATTGCCAGTGGAAGGAAAGGCTTCAGCTCTAGTTAAGCTTGGTGTTAGTTCTGGAGTGGGAAGGCAATTGAAACCATTCCTGTTGTTTCACTGACAACAGGGGAAACATAGAGGGTTTAGTTTCCTTATTCTAATGCACTCTGTGAATATCCACTGTGGCATTTCCCCAAATGGCTTACAATTTAATTTTGAAGCAATGCGTAACAATTGACTGTAACAAACAAATAGGAGGAATGATGAGAAATGGAAGAACAGAGGCAACTGTAATAAAATCATTACATGGTTCCAAGTGACTTCCATCACTGGACTTGTGAGCAGAATTAAACATTAAAAACAAAGCAGTATGAAATGCAACATTCCAGTATATTTGAAAGCACTGTGGGAACACTGACATTCTCATTCAGATGTTGACTTTATGAAGGATGGTTATTTCTGTGCTGAACCTCATAAAACAAAATGTTTTAAAATATTTGTCTGTTCTTGTCTTGTTATATTGCAAGGTCAATGTGTTGGTGCTAGGGTCTAAAATGTTAACAAAACACCCATTTGGCTCTGAATGTTCCTTTTTACCTCTCCAATGCTCAACTCTATTGTGTGGTGCTGCTATCTGTTCTGCAGTCCTAAAAGAACAAAAAAAATCCCAAGCAAACAGAAACCCCTTGAATAAACTAATCCTGTCATGCATTGCCAGTCTGAATTACTCAGAGAGCATTAAAAAATAAACTACTAGATTTATAGAGCAGAGTTGCCCTTCTATGTATCATTTCTTTCTGCCTGTGCATCTATACATACATAAAGATCCCTGAAATGGTAGGAGTAGGAACATATGTTTGGACTATCCTGCTTTCTAATACGGAAATGAGAACATTCTTTCCTTATAGTCTCAATGTGAAAATAATTATTTCCAAATCTTCAAATTGTACTTAATCATAGACTCTTGCTCACCACTTCATTCAAAGGAACTACAACAAACTGTCCTTTTAGGTTCTTTTTAGTTGTTTGAATGCTGTGTAACCTGGGAGTGATTCTTCACTGTCCATTTGGGTTGTGAAGTTATATAGAGGAACTACAGGAAATGGAAGCTCAGAGTGTGTTCCTTGTCCCTCATTATGGAGAAAAAAAGGAAACAAAAAAAATTAAGTTAGGCAGACAAAATATTCTATATGCAGATCTGTATGTATGCAGTTACATATATAGATGGATATACAAGAAATCTAGAGTAGATTTCATAGAAGATCTTAAGAACAAGGGGGAACAGCTGAGGCTTTATTGCTGCCGTTCAGTTTTGCTGAGCATTGCAAATATGGGATGTTGAAAGAAGAGCTAATAAGAGGATAGCTGTTGGCGTAAGAGGCTTGCATTTGTCAGCAGTTTTAGTTAGAACTAGGTACCACACTAACAAAAGCTATAGCAAATGTAAGGATCAAATAACTGACTTGATTTACAATTACCTCTGTGCCACTGATGTGTTTATCAAACAATTCAGATACAGTAATGAGTAAAAATACTAATGTGAAAGGAGCAGTAAGATCAAATCTACCTCCCAAGCAAAGTGTACAAATATTAAATGAGAGAAGAAATAATAAGGGGGAAGAATGGAAAACTTGTGGAAGATGAAATCAAATGCCGTAATTTAGAGTCAGCGTTAAGATTCACAATGTAGGAGATGATGGAAAGAGTATTATTGTTAGGTGACATTAGGTCTTCACTTCCAGAAGCTAATCATAAGTAGGTCTCTGTTCATAAGCAGCAATCTAAGTGGAGGAAAAAACCTGATGGTACTAGCAGGAGATATGGGAACAGCAGGCAATGCAATTCCAACACCTAATTCTGTGAAGATCAGAGAAAGTTCTACAAGGGATAACTTATACTGTTTGTGGCCATTTTGTTCAGAGTACGAAAGATTGTTAAGTCATCTCAATTGAAAATGTCATTGGAGTGTAAGGCATGCAGCAGAGAACTCTGAATGTCAGTGAAATAAAGCATGAGAAAGATTTTCCTGGTGAGGCATGAAGGTTGCCATCTGTAAGTCCTGTTTCTTCTTGCTTCTTCCTTTGTCTTTGGAAGAGAGGGAAGAAAAAAAATCCAAGAGAATAGAAGATACTGGGTTATTTCAAAAAATCTTATGTGAGTGTTACACTATTGATATTCACTGGGGAAAAAATATTCACTTCTGTGGATCTTTCTGTACCATTTGTGTGAGTCTTATGTGTAGGAGACAAGGAGGTTTGTCAGTTAGGAGAGTCTGATCTGCAACTCCGATGTTACAGCAGGCTTTTTGGCAACTCCCCTTTGCTATAGAATGTGTGTTGTTATCTACGTTTATTACCCTGTTTGGATGACACTTTCAACTGGCGTCCCTTCAGCATGTCTTTAATGCCAAAACACTTCCAAAAGAGACTTTCAGGTTGTGACAGGCTTGCCTGGCTTCCTTGGCCATGCATACGATATGATGGTTTCCAACACAGATAAAACAAATGGAGTAACTACATGCTGTTTGGAGATGTTTACAGCAAGTTGGACTGGCTACTAGAGAGGAAATGTGAATGTGGAGTGAAGCAGATAAACCTTCTAGGATGCATAATTGGCAAATAGCATTCAGCTGAACTTGAACAAGTCCTAAGGCATGCCTTCTGCTTTGGAAAAAAAAAAATAAATAAAATTCAGCATTAACAAATGATGGGGGGTAAACCTTATCAAATTTAGTAATCTGAAACTTTTTGAGATTAAAAGCTGTTCAAGTAGCTAAACTTTGGTATGTAGTACCAGTCTAGATACTCTAGGGTAACTGGCTTGGTTCCAAGCTGCTTGCCTCAAAAGGAGCACGTGTGCTGTAGCTCCTCTGTCATCTGCAACAGCCCAGTGCGGGTGTTCTGGATGCACAAGATATCTAAAATAGCAATAGTCACAACTAGTAACAACAGAACTTAATAGTGAACATAGAACCAGTAATACAACAGAATTTACTAATAAGCCCCCAGATCCCTAACATATCTATGTCTTTTTTTTTTTTTTGGTGTGACATTTAATAAGTAATTTGGCAATATTTTTTGACATATCTTTTTTGTATGCTTTTTACGTAAGCTGCTAGAAATCAGGAGGCTAGATCTGTATCCATGTCAAGACATTACATGGAAGCTGAGCAACGATAATTTTAAATGGAGGGGCTCCTTGCAGTGGTGCTAGTTTCACTGTGAAATAACTTTGTTCCAAGTTTTTAATTTTACCATATAAACACAGCCTTAGTGAAGTTCAGGTTTCAAAGATTTCAGATGATCTTCAAGCTAGGATTCAAAGACTTTGTCCTTGTCTGGTGTGGTTTCCTCTTTAAACAAGCACATGTTCTAACTAGACACCTCTTTTAAGCTGTCAGCAAAATGAAAAATCTTTATAGGGTATGTTGAATTTTGTTTACTTTGTCCTGGAAGCTTTTCAGCACCTGCTAGTTGAGTTCAGCAAATCAGAGTTGAGACACTAATGAGTCTTGCCAGAAAAGTCTCAAGAGTGCTGCAGCAGGTTGGGTTACATGTCTTGGCTTCCAACAGAGCAATCACTGTAACAATGGGGCTGTAATTATCTTAACATGAAGATCTCCATGATACTGAGAATATGACTGCTTTATCTTTAGGATATGAAGAGAGATGTGTTTGTGTAAACCTGTGTGCGTACAAGTAGATACATACAGGGCACAAAGACAACAATCTGTTTGGGACCCAAATTTGGAAAAAGATCTTCCCAATTCAATAAGGAACCGCAGAGAGTGTGCGAAGGAGAGATGGAAGGAAAGTAATTGTCAATATCATCAAAGCTATTTAGCAGGTGTTGGTAGTAGGTAAGAACAGACCTATTTTTAAGTCTTGCTTTTTGAAAGGGCAAATACATGACTTCTAGTGACTGCTGTATGGACTTGTTTTATGCAGGTCAGTGTAAGTCATCTGGGCACTGAGGGAAGAGTTTCAAGTTGGGGATTTTCTGACATGGTTATGGCAGAAGCCTGGGTTTACTTTTGAAGCGTTTCTTAGGTTTTCACCTAAGACTTAAGTTTTCAGAGGCATATGTAATCCTCAGGGAGCTGTGGTACAGAAAAAGCACTGATGTCTATAGCACCCTTGTTGTAGTAGAGTCATGAATGATTTTCAGTGGAATGTCTGACTGGGTGAGTCAAAGGAGAGGGAAGGATATTGTTTTATCAGAGGAATAGGGCTTATCTGTTATGTTTCCTTATATGGTAAGGAAGGAATTGAGACTACAGTGGTACTTTGTTGGAACCTTGTTAGTACATTTTTTGTTCAATGATGCTTCTGTGTGAAAACTATATAGAAATGAGAAAAAGTCTGGAAGAGTAATCAGGCCTTCCTTTTCTCTATGAAAATACAATCTGCATTATATTGTTTAGGAGTATAAAATTGTCAAACACAGTAAATATTGTTTTAGACTATTAAATGTGTGTGTATGATTAGGTTTATAGTTAATCAATTATTAGGCAAAAGAAATATGTAGTAGTAAAAGTAGTCTTGGTACTCGCCAGCCTTCTTTGGTAATATAACATAAACTGCAGGTAGAAGCTGGAAATGTTTAGTGGCATTACAAAGTCTGGTTCCTCATTTGCCATTAACATTAGATTCCCTTTTCTATCATGCTAACCTTCCTTCTAACCTTCTTGCTAATTAGCAAGACTGGTCTCTTTTGAAGATGGGTGTTGTTGTTCATCCTACTTGGATTAGGATATCTGTTCGGAACGGTCAGTATTTGCTTTTAAAAGGTTAAAAAGTATTGTAAACACCTTGCTCATGCTTTACTTCAGCCTGTAAAGTTGCCTGAGTTTCCATATATGATTCTGGGTGCAGGGAGTCTGCCATCAACTCAAAATCAGGAAGATGACATAAAAATGGCTACATACCTCTTTGTATAATCCCAGAGCACCTTCTGCATGTATATTCAAGCCAAAATACTTGTATTTGCTGTTTCCTGTCTAAGGTCTAATTGTCTAAGATAGAGAGACTCACTACAAAAATAAGGATTTCACAGGAATATTTGGGAACTCTATAGGCGTGAGAGTTATACCAATACTTCTGATGAAGGTTGATGTTTGTCTTATATTTCCTTGCATCTCAGCAACTGGTGAGGTGCATTATCTTCTCAGCTTTAGTACGCTACATAAGATAGAACAGGAAAAGAGGAAAAGAGACTAAGGCAGCATCAGTAAAATCAATCTGAGACTGAAGAGCAAAGGGATGTGTTTGGAAGTGGTAAAGGTCAAAATATAGGGATAGAAAGGCAGGGAGAGAAGCTGCTGATGTTCTTTAAAATTCTTGTGTTCATTTTTCTCTCTACCTCATCCTTTCCTTGGTGCTTTTTGCAACTTCATACTCACTTCAGTTTGAAATATTTTCAAGTGATTTCTTTCAAAATCCTTTTATCTTGCTGTTTGATAATCTGAAATTCTCAGCCTTCATTGTATTTGCCATCCTGGAGGCAATGCTTTTTATTAATTGTAGAGGTGATGTTCTGCTTCTCGTCATGGTTTTTGTTGAATAAAACAGTGTGCTATATCATAATTAGCAAGCCATCAGAAGAGATAGGTTTACAAGAACAGAGTTACAGAGTTGTCTTCCTCCAGAGCACACCTGGGAAAGAGACCAGAGATTGATCTCCCTCCTACCCCCATCAAAATCTTACGAGTTTTTCCTTAAAGATATTCAACGTCAGTTTCTCTTCTCTTCACTGAGATTGAAAAAACCCAACCCTTCCAAAGATGTGCATTGAATATAGGCTAGATAACTGTAGAAGAGTTGTAAGTATTCATTACAATATCATATAAGGAATAACCTCATAGCAATAGTTGAACAAATACACATAAATCAACACCAGGGGTATGTTGTAAGTGACATAGTTAGAGGTATACTGTGTAATAGCATCTTTATGTAAAATCTCTGAGTAAAGTAATCAAAATAGTACTGTAAAAAAATTAAATCCACTATTGTTTCTTTTTGTTGGCCTGGAACATTTCTCTATTTTGTTCCATTCTGAAAAATGCTACCATATACCTGTTTTGTTTATTTTCCTCTGAAATATTCTTTACAGAGATGAAGTACTAATATATACTTGTTTTTTTAATTAGTTCTTTGAACTCTAGAAATGATCTGTAGTATTTTGATCTTTCAAGATTCTGCTGTTTACCTGATTTTTTTTTTTTTCCTGTTTAATTATTGGAATGTTATTCTAATTTCAGAATAACAGTTGATATAATAATGTCTGACATGGTTAAAAGGTAAAGAGATATTAATATGTGGCCTCAAATTATCTACAGGAATTAAGTCTTGGTATCTCGGTCTTGCAATACAGGTTATAATAGAATTGGGAAATAGTGTAATGCTCATGTTTTTGAGTTTGAAGAGCCAGCTGCAAAGAGAAGTGGAGGGAGTACTTTGAAGAATAAGAGCAGGATCTCTTATGGCAGCTTTCTTGCATGATACTATTTGTTGCTGCAGAAATGAGGTAAGACAGCTGTTTATGCAAATAAAATGTCTCACAAATCCACAGGAGAAGGTGTGCACAGCACTTATAAGAAAGAAATGTTCCCTTATGCCCATACTGCGTCTGTTTCCTGAATAAATCCCACAGCCTAAATTCCTGTCTGCCAACTTGTGTTAATGAATATGGAACTTGCCGAAGAGCCAAAGCATAATGAAAACAAAAAAAAGCATAAACATTGCTTTTAGTTTGGAATGAATGCATGGCTAATCCAAATTAGATATACAACACTGCCCATTTCAAAGGGCAGGGTCTCTGGCTGGCTTTGCTTGTTTGCTTGGTCTAAAGAGAAAAACAGAAATACAATGAAAACTTGGTTGAATGCAATAGAAAGGGGAAGAGAAAAGGGTAGAATTGATTATTAAAATTGGGGAGAAAAATATACTACAAAAGTGCAGTAATATATGTTGTTTTGACATCCAATTGAAATATTTTATTAGAAAGTAACGTATCTCTTCTGACAGAGGAACAAGGGTGGCATATAGTATCAAGAATTCGGTGGGGTTTGTTTTTTCAAGAACTGATCATATTGTCTAATCACTGCATTTGTGAGGGATACAATGTAGCTATTTTTTGTCTCCTTAATTTCAAGTACATTTAAATGCAAGTAATTAAAAAACAAGTAGAGTTTCTTCTAACTGGCTTCCATACAGACAGACAGAAACAGACACTTCTGTGAGAGACAGGGCCAAAAGGATTGGAGACCTTATGATGGTAGAGTATATGAAAATTTCTAAGTAGGTGTTGCCATGATTGTACCAGGTGTTAAGCCTATGAAGTTTCCTGATTTACGTAAGTCAAAGAAAGACTAATTTGTTGGACTTGGGTAGATCTTCTGGATCTTTATAACTTTTTTTAATACTACATTTCAAAATGCTGGCTTCCAGACATGAAGGAAATAGAGGTGAGGAGGAACTGTCATTCCTCTGACTTTGACTGAGTGAATCCCGATTTCCATTTGCATGTGGAAATCACAGGACTGTATATTAGCTCTTTGTTGCTGAATACCTGTCAATAGCATTGAAGATTACTTTATGGTGTGCTGGCAGTGTCTGTTCTTCATCTTAGAAAACAGCCGAGGAATCTGATGATATTTTAGCATTTCTTATGAACTTGATAGTAAGTTGAACAGTTGGCAAATGAGACTGCAATCTAGAAATAAAAATCTTAAAATTTCGTTGTTACTTGGTATTATTGAGTACAGAGTTGGCTGGTAGTAACTTTTGCGAACTTTTGTAGCTGAATTTCTCATAGGTAGGAATCTAGGAAAGGATATGCCTAATCTTACACGGCATTGACACTTTCTATAAATTGTCTCTAGTTCTTCCCTTTTTCCTAATGGTGACTTGAAAAAAAAGAAACAATAATACAGCTTGACAGATGAGTACATGTGTGGAAAAAAAAAAAACAACATTGAGCTCTGAGTACAAGACTTTCTTTGGACACTCATATATGTGTTATTTTGTTGCTTAGAAAAGCAAACTAATCCCTCCTAGAAATTCTATTATGTGGAACTGTATTGCTACTGATACAAGTCAACAGCAATTTTGTAACTGTGGAAACCCATCATAATTTTTTCTGTCGCCTAGAGTATGTTCCAACTGACTGATGATCGTGGTAGTCAGTCCTTTGCATGGACTAGCCGATATAATAATGGCCAAAGATAAACCTGTGAAACCTCTTGACAAAATATTTGCAACAGAAGAAGATAAAATTCAAGAATTTGGGTTTCATTCCAACTTGCTCTGAGAATATGCTCTAGTGACCTAAGCTCTATCTCTTTTTTCCATAGAGATGATGACTGTTTCTAAAAGTGATAATCGTGATTCTTTCTTTCTCACTGCAGTAGAATGAGGGGAAAAGCACATGTAAAGAATAATCAAGATGGTTTTCTTGTTTTAAGTTCCGGTGCTGGTGTTACAGAAGCTGACAGCATCAGTTTCCTTTAATTTGAGGGACAGTCCTACTGAGATCCTACTGATCTGGGACAGAGCAGATAGAAATCTGACAGGATTTACAGTGACTTGTTTTTTCTGTTAAGATCAGAAAAGGAAATCTCCTTAGCATGTCAGAACAGAAATTTTTTCCCAAGTCTTCATTTTGTCAACTGTGGCAAAAAACTGTGCTGCACTTTGAAGATTAGCCAAAGTTAATATTACAGAAAATTATGGTAAAGCTTTCACAGGCTGATTACAACTAGAAGGCTGATTCAAACTCTGAATTTTAAAGTGACTATGATTCTTGGAAGGCAGTCCACATGTTCATCCTTAAAGATAAGGGCTAAATAAACAAATCCAAAACATAAGAAAAAAAGATGAAAAAAATGGAAACTACAGCCTTGATTTCTGTTGCAAACTTATTCGTAAAAGGAGGCAATAATGAAATAAAATTGATCGATTCCCTTTGAGAGCTGGCAAAATTCTACCCACATTTTGCTGTTAAAGACAGTACTTTTAGCAGTGTCTTTTGTCACCTGCTCCTAGAGGTTCTGTTAAATATAGATTTATGCAGACTTTCATTGTACCGAATATATAAGAGAGTGACTAAGCAGCATATATGTAGTAGGACTTGCTACCTGCATGAGAGGAAAATTTATCAGATTACAGTTATGGCTAATTTCTGCTTTGGAAGAATACTGAATGGAAAAAAAATGTTCCTTACTGTAAAAAAAAAAAAAAAAAAAAAAAAAAAAAAGCTACACGAGTTATCAGTTGAGGATAGCCAAAGATCAGCACTGCCAAAGTTTTGGGTTTCCTCCTTTACCTCACTTTGGGATCAAGACCTGCTATTCCTTTACTCAGTTATTTGGAGCAATGATTATTGCCTATTACTTCTCTTTGAGGAAAACAAAGCTTATCAGCACTGTAAGGAAAATTACAAAGTGCTTGTGAACTAGTGAAAAAGCCCCCTAATGAGACTTCATGGACATCTAGCATTATCAAAATACTCATTCAGAAACCAACGTAATCTGGGAGCAGAGGTTTCCACTGGTATAAAAACTCCAACAAGAAATCCTGAAGAACTAGAGCTTATGAACACTTCACAGTGTGCCTCATTAGATGGTGACTTGTACAGCTTGAACAGTGGTCTTTGCATAACTAGCAGCCTCACCTGGCTGAGTATGATCAGGAAACAGGTTGAACAAGTTGCAGGTATCTTTCTTATGCTTCTGTCAGCCTGACAGCTAGATCACACTGATCTCCTGGGCATCAGGAGTAGGAGAAGAAAGAGGATGACTCTCTTCCCTCCATGATCCTAATTCCGCTGGCTAAAGGTGGATTGCCCAATATGACATTATGATGGCTTCATACCTAGCAGAGCCCTTCCTTCACAATATCTGGAAGAATGACATTGAAGTCAAAGGCCATGAGGAGGGTACCAGGTCCAGGTGTGTGTTTTGTCATATATTAACTGAGAGGCTGGATTCCTTCAATTACTGAAAGCTCCAGGGTTATCAATCTATAGACTTGATTAGAAGGTCGGGGAGTGGTAGGGGTGTTTTGCTGGGTTTTCTTCAGTTAGGAATAGCTCTGTGGCAATATTAACTAACAGAAAGGCTTTTTTTTCCCCCTTTTTTTCTTTAATCTCAACTGGTAGCAGCGCATATCTTTCAGTTCCATCAGTAAAGCTTTTAAAGACTTGTGTGCACTATTCTCAGATTGGTGGATTAGTAGTGAGATTCAAGCACGTCTTCATATTAATGATTCTGTGCACTGGAACAGTTGCTGCCACCCATGGAAGCCTTATGGAATTTTTCCTTTAGTTTTTGTATGAAGCCCCTGCCTTCTCTTGGAGAAGAAACAAGACATAAAAAGTATGGTGACCCCTGGTATTTTAGGACCTGCCCTATACTTGTGACTGACTAAACCCCTAGGTGTGGAATGTGACTTGCTGAATAAACCCCTACAGTGGAAGAAGGCTCAGTGGAGAGGTGCAGGGGTGACGTGCCCATGAAGCTCAGGGAATAAGGCAAAGAAACTGACTGTCTCAACAGAAAGGGGACCAGAGGGCAGCCTTTGTTTTAGATAAACAACTATCAACAGTTGAATGGATCATCTGGTGATGTAAATGTCTCCCTGAGTCAGCCAGACCAACACGGGGGCTGTAAATAAATTACTCAGTCCAACACAGAGTATGAAAACTGGACAACTATTCCAAGTTACTTTAGTAGAGCAGCAAGGTTGAGCTGGCTTCACTCACGTATGCCTTCCCAGAGACTGGGGATATTAAACGTTACACCTTTCAAGTGTAGAATATCTGAAAGCAGCTGGCAAGAGAGTATTGGACTCTGGCAGTACTAGAGGTGGATAATTACTAGAGGTTGAACTGTCTCAGTAGACCAGAGCCTTGGTTTGACAGAGGGATTATCATCTGATTCCTCCATCTATAGAACTGCAGATCATACAGTTGGCCTTATTCTGTACGTTGTGTCATCTGGGATTGTAAAGTGCCTCAGCAACTTCTCAGAGCTATAGAGGGAGTCTTCTTGGCTTGTAAGTGATTGCAAATACCTGGATTGCCACCTGGGTAAATAATTCTGTGTAGTGTCAGTTCTACAGTATGTTGTGGTGGAGGAAGGCGGCATTCTGGTCACCCACTGATATCTTCCTTTAATGTGAGCATTGCAAAGTGTGTATAGCAATATAGAGAGGTTATTTATCTGGGCTACAGAAAAGGTAAACTTGGTTGGAGGGACTAAATTTGTGCTGATGCCTGGCAAAGCATGTGCCCTCTCCCCTAAGAGTCACTATAAGAGGTTTCTTGGCCTGACTGGCCTTCTATGTATAATCATCACCATGATATCTCTATTGAAAAAAAAACTGCTGAAAAGAAGAAAATAAACAGAAGAGCCAGATGATGGCAATTTTTCTTTTTCCTTTTGAAAGCAGGATCTTTTCAAAGAAATGGTTCTTTTTAACTTCAACCTATTAAATCACTTGCTTCAGACAAGAATGGCAACGATGCTGAGTTAAATATGTTGTTCTTTAAGAGGTGTATAGAAGACATGGGCCATAAGCTTGTTCTTTTATGTAATATTCTTGGGAAATAGAATATATTCAACTATTATGAAGAGAATTTAGCAGTTAAATGCCTAGGTATCAGTTACTAGGTAATTCCCTGTTATTGGAGCACTTATTTGTGGTCACCCAGATGTTGCATGCAAATGCATTCAGTAGTGAATCCGTCTCCAAATAAGGATGTTTAAACAAATGTTGGATACTATACTCTCAGATTATTTTAACTAGTCAGAGCTAATTCCTTATACACCAGAGCTGATTTGTTGATTTTTATTCTGATACTTCCCTTGTTTTCTTGATTAGCTGACAACACTGTCCAGAAGTGGTATGTTCTCTTATATGCAGTGATGTAGCCATTATATTGCAACATTTTTTTGAAGACTTTTATAAGGACATTCATGTAATAGACTGAACTAGACGGTTGTTGTTTTGACCATTTAGAACATATGACTTTTCTACAACAGGTATGGCAGATATTTCATTCAACACTCTCCCCCTTATTATATTTGTTCGATAGTATTGGAAGGATTTGTCCTTGGAATATTGGATAGTGATATATCTTGTACATCAGAAGAAGTATTTTAATGGGAATAAGCTTTTTAGCACAAAATCATTACTTAAACCATTTTAGATCCTTTAGCTATCTGATGGAACTGAAATCAATATGCCAGGCCATAGATACTGAAATTAAGTGCAAACTTGATTTGAGTATCATACTGGTTTCCAGAATAACACTCAAGGTATTTAGTCAATAAATTACTTTAACTAAAAGTTTTCCATTGATATTTTCATAATGTGTTTTCCACATTTTCATTACATTTATATATTACCTTCAGTCATAAGAGAAAATTCACATTTTGCAAATATATAGCAAGATTAGATGGAAATGCTTCCTACATAAAGAGACCTCAAATAAGGTCTCTTAGCTCTACTAAGGGCAACAATTAAAACAGCACATCGTAAGGACTAAACATGTCATATGAACTAGTGCAATGACTTGTATGTCTAGTTCACTTGCATATCATAATTGCTAGTCAGGCATTGTACTAAGAATTCAGTTCTAAGCTTTTATGTGAAGTCTTCTTAAAGTTGACCTAATCTTTTTATTTGTCACACCTTTGCACAATATAATTGTGAAGAGAGAATTGTCAGTTCTCTCAGGTACAAACTTGTTCTGTGTCTTTAGCAGTAGTACTCTTGCATTATTAAAAAGCAACATAATTACTTTAAGCATAATCATAAAACACAATGAACAAATTATCATCACATTCCAAGATTTAATCCTGCTCACTGAAATAATATAATAATTTTTTTCTTATAATTTAAAGCAACTGTAAATGGGTACAATGTGAAAGAACTTCAATAAAGCAGTTCTGCTCAAAAGTGAGGAAGATGCAGTTGAGGCAGAGCATTGTGTCCGGAGAGAGGTATCAAAACAAAGCTAATGGTTGAAGATACCTAGCAGATGAGACTCAGGAGGGATAATAAATTACTGTATGCATGGACAAAGAAGAATGCAAAGCTTACATGCATGTACTATCTGTAACCGCTCTCCACAAATCGTGGGATATACCCTCATGGTAATACTAAAATGAATATGCTAAATAAGTAACAAGTTGCTGCTTGCCAGGCCTGAGGGTAGCAACTTCTCAGCCTATTAATGCAGTCATTTTAATTGTAAGTGAAAAGAGTTTATTCTTAACTTTATTTAGTAAAAGATTGGAAATGAAATATGCATCAGCTTCTGAAAAATTCTTATTTCATAGTTTAGGAATATTTTCCCTCCTCTTCTGTGCTAGATGTGAACACAAAGCACTTCAGTTAAACAGTGAGAGATATGAATTGTTGTGTAGCTGTTGACAACAAGGTATATGGTTAGTGATAAATATTCCACCAACGTTTTAACACTGAACTGCCAAATTTATTTTATAACCTGAACTTATAAAATAAATTTATAAATGAATTTATGAAATAAATTTTGAAACCAAAGAGGAGGTATGGAGCTTCATTCTGCCTCTGCTGCCCCCTTTCCATTTTCCAATTGAACCAAAGTTCAGTCAATGTAGTTGGTAGAGCAAGAGTTATACCAAACAGAAGCTCACTGTGAAGACCTAAAGCCATAGTAGCTTTGAAACGTGGTCAAATTGTACATCACAGAAACTGTTCCAAGCTAGCAGCCATATTATTTGTGGAAAGCTGTATGCACTCGGCTACAAATCACTTGATCCCTGATAAAGTAGACTTCCTGACTGAATTACATCACACTGAAAGATATATATTACTCAGTTGTAATCGGGATTACAAGGTAGTTTACAAACTTGTAAAAGCATGATGGGCAAGGAACTGCCAAGTTACCTAAATTTTTGTCATGTCTCAAGTGTCTCTATTTTGGGGGTTAGTCTTCCTATCTAACACAGAGGGTGGCTCCTGCAGACCTCCTGCTCTGTTTGATCCCAGATGTCCTACAAATTTCTTGAATGACTGAAATATCATGTATTTTTCTCTGTAGCCTTCTTGTAATACAGGGAAAATATTTCTTTTTATCATGTGTAAGAAAAGTTGAATAAGTATTTTGCCTGAGAATGCTTTCAGTCATTATATTGTCTAGTGTAGGAATTGATTATGCTGTCTGGAGCTGCTGAACAGTAGTACTATAATAATAATAAAATAGTGTACTGTTTCTAAAAAGGTTCTTCTGTATGTCAACTACTTGCTTTTTTTTTTTGTGTCCTACAAACAAGAAATACTTTAATAGTATGCATGTTCTTTCTCTGGGAAGATCAAACCAATTTTTTTTATCATTTAAAGGAGAAATCAAAATCAAATGAAAATGTTCCAATTCACAGTCCTTCAGTGTTTGATGTTTTGATTGTCTTATTTGATATGTTGATTTGGGGTGGAAACTTTTTGTTAAAGTTCTCATAGACTAAACACATTTTCCACTGCCTAACTTAAGTTTGAATAAACTAATTGGAGATTTAATTTTAAGAAACAAGCTTCAGCTACACATTTTGTCTGGATTAAAAGTCATCCAGGCATCAAAAGCTGAGTATAGTTTTCTTTTGGTTTTGTTTTGCTTTTTCCAGAAAAAGATAAGAGTCTCAAACTTTTGTGTAGTATCTTAGCAACACCATTATTGTATATTGAAAATTATTATTTTCCTTTTTTTCCCCAAATTTCATTAATGTTACATCTGTGATTTAAGCAAATTGCAAAGGTGATTATTTGCTTTTACTAGCTGGTTTTGGCATCAGTTTTAGTAAATCAACAATAGGTGAAAGTTCAATTTTTAGAGCATGAATCTTTTTTTTTTTTTTTCTCCTTTGGTAACTGAACAAAAACTAATTCTAAACTTCCTGAAAGAAAGATTAGAAAGTTTGACTAATAATGTTTGTTATCAATATTTTTCATGGGAAGAGACAAAATGAGATAAACCACTTTTTTTTTAAATTAGTTTTTGGCTGTTACTCATAAAATAGACTTTATGTTTAAGGGCAATAAAAAATATTTTATGTGAATCCAGAAAATTGTATTCAAACAATTGTACAGCTTTGTAGATTTCTAGAGGGTAGACTCTATGTCTGCCAAACTGCTGTTTTTCTTTTTCAGGAATACTGTTGCATTTAAGGTGATGAATTAATTTGGTAAGAGATGAATCCCCTTGTGTTCTAGCCGGTCCTCAGAGATTAGACGGGATAGGGGTGTCTGGACATTTATTAATAGGTATGCCAATTATGGCCATAACTATAGTCCTGACACCAGATACACGAACAGCCCGTATGCTGTAGGTCCGGTTGCATTCAGGAGAAGCAGTCAGGTTCATGAATAGTACGGTTTATTCTTATGCAACATCTACAGATTCTGTGAGATTGCTTATGATAAATGCACAAACTGCAGGTTGGCTATATAGCACTACACACACAAAAACTATTGCAATAACACACACTTAATTCCTGGGTAATTACTCAACATAGCCAAGAGCCCAAATCTTACTAAAAGGTGTCCATTCTTGGGCGAAGGGGTGGGAGGTGGGGAGGGGGGCGAGTAGCACAAACCCGTCGATCTGTCCCTTCAATTTGGTATCGGATTATCCGTCCCTCTGAGTTAGATACAAACTCGGGGCAGTATTTCTCTAAGTTTGTATGTGTGAGTGGGTGGGACTGTGGTCAAGCCATTGTTTCTTAAGTAACAACACAGCACATTCCTTGCTGCAAGGTGTGTGCTGTTCTTGTGGGAAAAGAAGAAGAATGAGAGATAAGGTCCGCAGAGTAGTGCAAAATAGTCCTTGAGAGAAGGGGAAGAGCAGGAGATAAATCTCCATAGTCATGTCAAAAGTTCCCTGAGAAAAGTGGAAGAACGGGACCGTGTGGCCTCCACCTTGCTTTGCATTCTTCCTTGGTGCCACAGCAACACAAATCACTGGATCTCCATCCTGTCCTGTGTTTGTTCTGGGCACCGTGTGTTAAGGAAATGTGTGTTTTGCAGATTTTTCACTGTTCTGCTTTTCCCACAGTTCCAACACATACTAAAAACCCTCCCAGGAAGAAGAGTTAGATTTGGTACATAGAATTATTAGTACTAGGAGCCAAAATCTTCAAAATAATAACGAGACATCTTTTACTTTAAAATAATAAAGAAAAATTACTGAACAATGACTTAGTATAGTCTTATTCCACTCCTGTTTGTATCCTCTGTGTTTGGATATTTTAAATTTATTGTTCTTATCTGAATTTTATTTAACCTAGCCAATACATAAATGTTAGCTTATGTATTTCATAAATGCTTATTGAAGGACACAGTTTAGTGCCTTGGCTGTTATTTGTGTTGCAAATAACTTCAGTCAATTATCCATAGATTAACTCAAGTTAATGTAGGAACAAGTGTTTAAGCTCATGAATAACCTTGTTATTTAGCTACGTACATGTTTAATATTTCAGAACATGGTTATAACATTTGTTACGAGCAATCCAAGCCAGACTTTGAAATCAACTTGTGCTAAGTACTGTATGTTAGGAAACTGATCCTCTCTTGCAGCATGCTGTGTGCATTTTTCCCAGTGTTCCCTTTGCACCCGACTAGTAATGGCAACATTTCAGTGTATGCTTCAGCTGCCCTTTTTCTGCTCCATTGCAACTGAGAACGGACTAGACTTCTAAATTCTGAGAGATAATGAAATTACGTCTGCACTACAGTTATGCTTTTAAGGACAACTTAGACCTCCTTGCACTTACCCATTTAACTTGCCTGGATACTGATAAAAGTATAACTCAGACACTGCAGAGTGCGGTGTGTTTGCCCAAGCCTGCCTGGGAAGCTGCCTAAATTGCAGTGGGATTAGCCTCTCCTGAGCTCACCACTGCATGGCTTCTCTTGTCTTTCCAGACATCTCTCTTCATGTGAAGAAAATGTCAGCTGGTGCTGGCAGAAGCGAGAACTTTCACCTCTAATGTTTATTTTCTAGGTGTTGATTGCATTTCTATCACTCTTACAGAGTTGAAAAGCTGCTTTTCACTTCTGCTTGCTAGCAGAATACCACATGTGATATTTCTCAGCATAAGGCTGATCCTGCTGATTCATTTCTTCAGTTTTATTTCTGTTAAATTATAGACTTCATTTGTTCAGTCTGGTTGAGCTATGTCATGGCTTCCACCTGCCTCCCTGTCCCAGAGCACATCCCTGGTCAGCCATGCATCATAGCTGAATGTATTTATGATGTCCACCTGAAAATACTTGGAAACCTTATGTAACTCTGTGGTTATGTACACGGACATACATGGCTGTCATTTAAGTCCCATGGGCAAAAGAAAGGGAGAATTCTAAAACTTAGTTGCTTTACCGTGATAAATTGATAAATTATAACTTAATTATAATAGTCTGCACCTTGGAAAAAAAATCCTGAATTAAACTGTAGTATTTTGGGAAGTGAATTTTTTGACTTGCGTGGGTGATAATCTCCTCAGACAAGTCACTTCATGTAGAAGTGAGTTCAGTTAATCTCTGTTCATGCTGACCAAAATTTAGCTAGGTATCAGAGCCCTAGTTGACTGGAAGTGAATTGTTAGCTTGTCCATGCTCTCTGTGCGTGGTAATTCTGTCAAACAAGAGTAGGCTTTCTAAACAAACACTGCCAACAGAAGCAAATCAGAATAGCATCAGTAGCACTTTAGAAACTGTGACAGCATGTGCAATACAGTCATTGAGAGTATGAGTGTAGGACAGAATATATTAATGATCTTTGTTTGGATGCCACTGTAAAAATGTATAGGAAAGATGGGCATAGAATAGTTACTGAACAGGTAGTCTGATTAAAAAGAGACCAGTAGGCTTGAATCTCCTGAAAGTTCAAAAAGAAGAAAAGAAATCCTGGCAATGTTGAAATTAGCAGGGAGGATTTTTATGGAAGTTCTTACTGATCTTCTACAAGAGAAGATTTCTAAATGTAACAAAACAGGAATGTTTGATAAGTATTAATCAAATATGAACAAACTTGAGTTTGGTAATAGCAGCAAGACAGACATCAAGCTGAATGGAAAATTATTTTTCCCTTAAGAAAGGTAAATCTGTGGTATATTTATGAAGTTTGATTTGGGTTTTAATCTCCTGCGTGCTTGTATGGATTTGACATGTCTTGGGCTCAAGATGGCACATTTGAATTATGAGTTGACAAGATTTCTTAAGTGTTTCGAAACTTAGCTTACTTAATTATAAGGATCCTCTGGTTTTCTTTGGCATTGTCGCATCGTATACAAGCAGTTTGTCCCGATCCAATATCGGGGCGGGTTCTTAAATGATCCCAAGAGCGAGATTAAGACGCAAATGAGGTCAGATGCTGTATAACCTTGTGAACTTTATTTGCTATAACAATTAGTAATAGCGATAGGACAGAGAGGAAAAGAAGGGGAAAGTCAGAAACCCTAAGCAAGAAAGACGGTAGGTATGCAGCTAATTACCACCACCACCAGGGATCCAGCGATGTTCCGGTGGCTCGGACTCGGTGCAGGGGGTGGTGTTCCAAGCTCCGCTGAGGTCCCGGCCCCAAGTAGCAGGTGTTGAAGAGGGGAGCCCCCCGGGAGGAGTATGCAGTCCTTTTATTGTCCCAGTCCCCTTGATCTTTTCCAAGGAGTCCGCCCATTTCGTGCCAGCCTGCACGTCTCACCCCGATCGTGGGGCTCCTGGTCTCATGGTCCCCCATGTGCAGATGCCCAGGCACTGGTCATGCTGGCTGGTGCATCTCCCGCATCCAGATTTAGCTTCGGGCGGATGCTGTGGTTTTGTCTGGGACCCTTCGTCTCCTTCAGGGTGTACTCCTCCATGGCAACGGGGTGCTGGGGCCAGGAAATGGTGGTGGTGCTACAGCAATGTTGAGACAAAAGTCCAACACAGTTCCTTACACAGTTGTAACAGCCCTTCACTTCCTTTAGGTAGAGTAGGCTGCAGTTAGAATGACATTTCATAAGGTATGCTCATGTACAAAATATTTTCTTTATTTATAAATCTTATTTGACACAAGCACTAAAATATTTTTCTAGTTATATAGTTATAGTAATTATCTTTCACTAAATTATTAGAATTATAATTTATTCTATTACAAAGCAATAAAAAGACAAAGTTGAGAAAGCATCTGCGTTTTTTACTCAATCCAATTACTCTTAATGGTGAATGGTTAGATTTTCACTAGCCTAGATTTAGACCTACTGTATACAGATTGAAGCTATTGATTTGAATGCTTTTTTATCTTGATAGCTTGCAGTAAATTCTGATCCAGTTACTAAAGTGTATTTCCCAAGAAGGATACCCTGTGTGAGTAATAACTTCTCATTTTCTCCTGGACATGCTCTATACTTAAAAGTGTGATTTATAAATAGCCTATAAAATGAGCTATATTTATTAATGTCTAAGTAATCACAGAAAGAATTGCTATATTGCATCAAATTCAAAATATAATATCAATGATTTCATTGAGCTGCTAATTTTCTTTTTCTTCCCAGAAAGAACAAATCATTCCTTCAAATATCACTCTTCTGCCAGTAGTTAACGCTAGCAATATCGGTTCTTTTTCAAAGATAAAACTGTGACTTGAGCCTCTTCCAGAGATGTACTCCCTTTTCTAAATCTGTAGAATTTTTTCTTACTTTCTTCTTTTTTTAACAAAGCTAAACAAACACCTTCTTTTGTCACTTTAGTAGGTGCCTTTTCTCCCTCGAGAAATACTCTGTACCCTTTACACTAGGGAATCAGAATTATTATTATTATTATTATCATCTATTTATTATAGGCAAAGCATAAAGTGTTCAGAATTACCATGCAAGTACCATGTATGCAAGTACATTTAGAGGGGTGTGTATAGACACGGAAGTGCACGATTTGTAGACAAGCTCATGGATCAATTGACACTCAATGGCCATGGAATAGCAAATGGGGCAGTGGATGTCATGCTCTGTCTTAATGCACACAAGCACCTTTACATGTTGCTCTGACACAGACACACCTGATTCAGCGATCTCAGTTTTCTCTTTTACTGCTGCTAGGCTGGTGTAGTGGGGGATCTGAAGCCTGTGTGATGCAGCCATTGCAGCGGTCTGTCTTATGATGATATTCACATAGTCAAATTTCTGCTCTTATGTTGCTCTGTCAGGTGTTTCTGGCTTTTGGTTCATTGCACTGTAGGTCTCACGTTGGGTGTCAATGGGCAGTGTTTTCATGACTTGTGATCCATGAGGGGAGGTGAAGCTGGCTTTCTAGAGACCTTTTGGGACTAAAGTAAGAGCTAATCAAGCATTTTCTGATAAAATGTTATTGCTGACAAAAAATGTTAAATTCATTGAAATTAAAAGATTGGAGAAAAAACATTCAATTGATTTTTCTTTTCAAAATACATTTTTACTTTATCAGAAAGGAACTTTCTGATTTTTGTTTCGAAGGTTTGGTGCATTAACATAACATAAAAATGTGAGTTGAAATGAAACATTTTCCCTTATTAAATCAGTAACATTTTATTGATCAAAACCATATTTTTGTTTGTGAGAATATTGATTTAGTATTATGCTGAAATTCAGTATTTGACCAGGACTGAGATGTCTCTATCTTTAGTAGAATTAATCATGAAGAAGAAACAACCAGTTCCCAGCCAGCTCTCGTTAAAGCATAAACTAAGTCCAATCAACCTGAACAGGCTGACTTAAAACCCTTGCTCCATTTTGTATATGTACTTTGCTCAGACTTCTGTTCCTAAAGTCTCTCTATTCTGTGTGTACTTGTTCCTTTCCCTAGAAAATTAGGACTGTGCTCATCAAGAAAGGGTGAAGAGCTTGTCTGTAAGGGAGCAAAGGTATTAATGTACAGTATATCTGTGAATTTACAACACACTGGTAATTCCACAGTAATTGTCCATGTGGACACTCTTGTTACTTAATATAGTTTTGACGGACTATAGCTTTCCGTTGCCTACTACTAGGCTGTAAATTCAAAGCATACACTGTCTTTCAGTATCCTTCCTAGACAGACAAACCCTCATAATAATTTACCATAGGAGAGAAGGCACCATAAGAGGTCGTTGCCCTGTAGTCCCCAAGAGGTCAAAAGAATAAAAATCTTGGTGGATATAAGCTATCAAATCTAACTCACTGAAGCTATATTATGGACATTATTCAAGGAATACAGATTTGTAGGAAATCACCACTTTGCTGACTCTATTTAGCTCCAGGAATCTTTAGTGAGATTATTTACTCAATGGCTAAAAGTCCTTTTCCTGTATCCAGTCAAAGATCAGTATGAGCATTTGATGATATGCCCAAATAACCATGCAGTTGCCTAGACATTTGGGGATAAATTCTTTGAGGGCTTTGTGTGTATATGTATGTGTGTCTGTGTGTACATACACTGTGCGATATTGTCCTTGTTAAAAGAAACAGTATTTTAAAGTAGTTTATATTTATTGTTGCAATATTTGTGGTCACCAAACTTAGGACTGCAGTCAAGTCAGTTAGCTAGAGGCTCATATTCTTTAAGGCTATGTATATAGGCACCTGTCAATAGTAATTGTAATTGAGAAAATACCTTTGGGGCTGGCCTATTACACTTATCCCCATCTCTACAACATATGGGCATAGTAGAAGTCTTCATTTGCTTTTTTGGAAATAGCTGTAATTCTTAGGATGTAGCTTGTATCACTGGATGTGGGAGTTGGTTTTGTACATTAATTTTTGTGTGCATATATTTGAAATAGTTAGCTGATGTACAAATACCAAACAGATTTTGAATTCTATACACTTGAAAAATGGAGGGGTTTTTGTTACTATTATGCTATCAAATTGTTTCCATATAGCACCAAGTATGCTTCTGTTTTAAGCATTATTGTTTCTCTTTGAGGATGCCTTGGTAAACAGAAGTTTTTCAGCTTTACTTTCTGAATTTCTTATTGTAAGGAAACACACTCATGATAATCAGTAGAAGTATTTGTGGCTTTGCCTATCGTACACCTCTTTCTGAACTGGATCTCAAACAACCACTTAAGAGGCCTCCTATGCAAGCATGTGAACATAAAATAAATAAGATGAATGTTTCAAACAAATACCTTACCTTTATTTTTGATTCAACCATCCATTATAAACATGCATTATGCTGCAACTCCTGTTGAGATGATCGCTGCAGGAGTCGTGAAGAGAGCAGGCCTGACTGTCGTCCTGATTAGATCGCCAACTGAGAAGCAGTGATTTAAACAAAATTGGCTGGGCAATGGCTGCTGATGTGTTATTGGTTTTTTTTAAAGCCATGGAAGCATAGTGAAGTGGTCAGATTATGAGTCTGGAAACCAAGTATTTTGGGTTCTGTTCCTGCTGTAGAAATGTCTCATTTGTGACCTGCATCAAGTGACTTATCTGAAAAATTGAGATAAAATGTTTATTTCTCATAACCATAAGGTTCTTTCTGCAAAACAAGGAATGTTCCACTGACAGGTAACTGAATGCCAGAATCTGCAATTAATGATTTTATTTTTTTTTTTAAATTGGGTTGTTCATATCCCATAAATGGAAACTGTAAAATGGTTTTGTCTGGAAAACGATGATTGCATGATATTTCAAAAAGAAGACACACTTCCTGCTCAGAAAGGCTGATCAATGATATTTTTGTCAGTTCACTGCTAATTGTAGCAATGGTGATAGGGGCAACATTAGTTTCTGTGAATGGCTCTTTGGGGTAACAGTCTCCTCCTTGTGATTGCATGTCAGAGAACTATGAAAATCTAGGAATGTAAAAATAGAGGAGAACAAGGATTTTTTGGTGAAGTGGAACAGCAAATTTAGCTTACAGATGTTTTAAAGTGTGTGGGATTCCTAGATTTTTGCTAGTTAATTACTGGGACTGCTTATAATGGAGACTACCAAAATGACAAAATGCAGCTTGAATGTTATCCCTGCAGAACACCACTACTATTTGCATACTTTTTTCTTACTGTGCATAAACAATTAAAGGCTGATTTCTGCCATTATTTACCTCTGGAGAAGGGAACACTAACAATGCATGTCAATTTTAACCTGTAGGAATTTAGTAAGCATATGAGCAAACTACCCATACTGTTGCCCTATATCTCTGCCTCAATGAAGCTTACATCCCTGTCACTGAAACAGGAGCAGAACCTGAGGGAGGACCCAGTTTAATGATTAGACAAGAGGTGGGTAACGGCTATGACTCAAGCCCCTGATGGAATGGAATTAGTGCCTGTGGGAAATGAACTTCCTTTCTGTGAAACAATTGGATGTCATGGCATCTGTTTAAAAAAACCAAAACAATCCTTTCTCCTGGAATGTTGCAAAATAAAAGCTGAAATGCTTATTCAGAGCTGTGCTTTGTGCACACATCTCCTCAACTGTCCATAATTCATGCCAGACTTTGGAGCAGTGTTCTGGGAATGAGGCCAACTGACTTGAGTGGGTGTTATAATAAAATCTGTAGATACCATGTGTGGTGATGGCTTGAAGGAAACCTGCACAGGAAAGGATAGTCCACTACCTCTATGCAGAACACGGTCTCTCCTCACAGTAGATGTGCAGTAAATATAACTTCTTGCAAAATTACACGGTACATTTTTGGAGGTATTGCATAGGATATTGTTCTCTGCAGAGACCTATACATGGTTTTCCTCTTTCTTTTGCAAATGATTCTGTAGAGAAAACATTACAGGTCTGCGTTCTGCTCTCTCTTAAATGGCCATTTTGACTTGCTCTGGTTTTAATTAATTTGGTATTATTTATTTGGTGGTTTGGTTTTCTCCACTTCCTAGCAAGGCAAAGTGCTATTTGGGGCACAACTTTGGTTAAATTTTTTATTTACTAAAGTGAATAAGGTTTCTGGCATCTTTCAGATGATTGGGGATGCATACTCTGCTCTTATGCACATATGAATCTTTTTTATTATTACTTCTGTTTGGAAAAAACCTGAACTCACCCTCAAGGGGAAAAGTGAGAAAAAAAGCATGGAAATATATGTAGTTACGTATTACAACTAATAAGAAAACATCCTGTCATTTTCACATGTAAACATGCACATGCACTAACAGTGAAACTGGAGATTACTTGACCTGTTTTAATTTATACATGTTATCAGTTTAGTATCTTTATCTGGAAATTATTTTGCAATGGAGATTATTCATCCTCTTAAAGATGCAGTGGCTAGATGGTAGGGTTAATCTTTAACAAGATAGTTGTATAATTATTGGCAGTGTGCTTATGAAATCCTGTTATTTAAGGGCTTTCATTAATCAGATGCTTATTTAAAAGCATTCTTCTCTAACATCATTCAGGGTCTGATAACAGGCTTTTGTATTAGCTTTATATTGTATTGGTTCTTCAAAATCTGGATTTTCCCTCTGAATTTTATGAACATTAATTTATACAAATGTAGCATTGTTTACATTTAAAACTATGTTGGAAGGCAAGAATAAAATTGATGTTATCTACTTTCTTTCCTGAGGTGTACAATATCCTTTTTCTGAAATGTGGTATAACCAAAAATACTTTTCAGAAAAGTACATTTGCTCTCAGCATTTAGAAAGCAAGGTTTGGGCAAGTTTTGTCTTGAAGGGATATGTTCTGTACGTATATGCCATATTTGATCTCCTGGATTTGTGCTCACAATCTGAGCAACTTCTCAATTATATCAGAAAGAGATGCATTAAAAAAAAATCCTTGATTCAGACTCTAAGCCTGAAAAATTAAGTTTCTACCAACAGCTTCTGCCAACAGTTAAATTCTGAGTTAGTTCAGAACTCTATTTACACTTATAGTCATTTTTATATAAATTATGACATGTTAATAATTACTTTTTCTTGAACCACTAGGCACTGACTATTTCTTAATCAATTTTTTGTTAGTTTGAGGTAATCGAATACATAGATAAAGTGCAAAAATCTCTTAGGAACTCCAGGTGAATATTTTTTAGCTTAAAGGAACAATGAGCATTTTTACCTGAAAGCTGAAACAGCCCCTGCTTCCAGCCTTAAAGCTGAAACATTAGGTGCTATCTCTTTTGTTCCTTCTGTAAGGATTTTCTGTACTATTGCTAACGAAGATTGGATGCAACTGCTTTGCCTTAAAGGTTTATCTTATTTGATAGGCCTTAGACTTTGTACTTATCCTTCGCATACACAACTTCTGCATCAGCATACTTCCATCTCAGGAATTTAAAAATTTAAGGGGGCCCTAAAAGTCATTATGTTGAGTGGGTTTTATCTTATCTGAGCAAGACATTTTACAACTAGAGAATAAACCAGTTGCTAATGTTACCTAGGGTCTCAGGTGCCATGCAACACATTATTTTTGTTGCAAAACTTAAAAGAACACTGCCAAATAACGGAAGGGGAAAAAATAAAATCTCTATTTGGTAGCTGTTGGTTTAAATCTTCTGACTCCTGTGTAGTAATGCGTTGTAGCATCTTCCTTGCTTTAATAACTATCTGTCAAGATCTGAAATAGAGTATGTGTTTTGGGGCTGGGATGACATTAACATAGACAGAGTAAGGGGAGAGGGTTGGAGAGATATTTTTGCAAGCCTGCTAGGTACTATAATCCTATTACTGGAAAAAAAAAAAAAAGAAAAACAAATTTAAAAAAAATACATTTTTTCCAAACAGCAGGTGCACAAAATAAACCAGCCAGGAGCAGGAATAGTTTTTTCAGTCATATATCACTTTAACCAGTGCTTCACCTCTCTAATCTCTAAGCATAAACCTTTCCAAGTAAGTATGTATATATACAAACACTCACACATGCACATGCACACACACAAAATACATAAATTATCTTCTACATTGCTGCAAAATTTTGTTATTATGAATCCCATGGTCTAACAAATATATTCTGAAGTCCAACCTCCTTCCAGACTATTTCGTTAAAGCAAAAATCCTCTAAAACCAAACAAATCCTGTCATTTTGTGAACAATCTCTGGGCAGTATAGGTTATTTTAATGGGTGCATCATTTTAAACTTAGCCTTCACCATCTGTTCTACCCTCTTCACAAATCGAAAAAGAACATAATTCACAACTGTATCATAAAATGTAAGATGAAAGTGATTTAAATGGGTTTATGTTCCTTATTCAATAAAGATTGCATCTGTTATATTTTTTCTTATAAATTGTGGGAGGACTGGAGGATTGCTGTACCCGGAATGCTTTTTGTAGTTGTCTTAAGGCAAATAAAAATTCTGAGTCAGATTTGTTGGGTAAGTTCAGGTCTGTTGACAAAATAGAGTTGTTATAAACAGAGAGGAAAAAAAAAAAAAAGTAAAACAAAACAACCCTGCCATGGAATTGGCTAGAGAATTCAAATTCTGTGAATACAACCGGAGAGATTAGGAATGTAACTGTGTCCTGTGAGAACCATATTCTGCTTGCTAGCATTTTAGCAGTTCTCAGCGTGCGTCTGTTTGCTCTGGTAGAGACTATCTACAGTACTTAATGTGGAATAGTAATTCCTGCTTAACATCAGCTCTGCCTTGTTTTTATAGGTTTTTTCATTCGTTTGGGTTTTTTTTTTTCCCTCCCAGAGGTTTGGTTTTGGTTTATTTTATTGTCAACTAGCCTCTGAAGGGAATTAGGTCTGCAATATATGCAAGGTAGACATCTGCATACCAAGAACTAAAATTTGATCATCAGCTCTTCTTCCCCAGAGCCACTATCCAGCTGCTAGAGATAGGGCAGGGAAAATGCAAACGTTAGCCTGTTGATGAAGAGCATCAGTGTGGTCACTTCAGTCCCCTGGATTACCTGGAATTTGTTGAAGGTGTCTTCATTCTTTTACTGGAGATTATGCTACAGGGCCTTAAGAGATCATGAATAGAGATGTAAATTAGGCATTCCTCATTCAGGGAAAACTCTAAGGACTGTGCCCAGAGTCACATCAGCATGTTCAGTAATGAAGTTTGACAGTTCATGTCTAAGCTTTCAGAGTAAATGTGTGCTGGGAATGTAAATATGAAAAGGTAAAGAAATTCACTTTTGAAGGAAAAAAAAAATTGCATTGGTTAGGGATCCAGACTCTGTAAACATCCATAGTCACTCTGGGTGCGTGTGTGTCTGAGCTCAGTGAATCAAAAAATATTTCTCAAATGACCTGAGTTTTTCGCTTGTGAAATCACTGCAGAACTGAGTCCTAAGAAATAAGAATCTTGTTTTGACAAAGCTTCAGAAATGTGAAAAGGTTTAAATTGAAGTCCAGCACAATTTGATTGTTTAATCTGAAAAGAAAAAAGAGGTGTGAAAATAGGAGATACAAATTGTATAGTTCCAACTACTTACCTATATTTTAATATATACTTGAATTTTGAACAGAAGCATGAATACCGGATACATAAATTTAAAAAATATTCTACTTGCTTCCAAAGCAACTACTGTTATTTTAGGGTTTTTTAGTATTTTCCTTTTAAGAAATCATATCTGTGTATTTAGCTTGCAGAATAGACATTCTGTCCTCTCACATACTGTACTTTAGTCACTGTATTGAACATATTAAAAAACCCCACACCTTTTACAAAATATATATGTGCATGAGATGAGTACCTTTTCTTAAGAGTTCTTTCATTGTCCTAGATAAGCCTTTTAAATAATTTCCTAAATGTCTACTTGCTCAGTAATCTGGCTGCTCTGTACATACAAAATTCTGGATCTGTGTGCAAAGTGTTGCATATATAAAGAAACTGTTAAACTGTGTCGCTGGACAAAAGGTAAAAAAAAAAAAAAAAAAAAATTCTCTTACAAAAGTGGATTCCTCTTCTGCTTCGAGTTGCAGGAAGTTGCCCATGGAAAGGAAAACAGCCTGGAGATGAGGCTGGCACTAGGATGCTGGTTACCTCTCTATAGAGAACAACCTCAAAGGTTATGTTTCCAGTAGATAAAAATGATCTTGCTTCTGGCAGTCTGAATTTGGCCTATAGCTTGGTTTAAGCTTGGCCCTATATAATTAAGTGCCTTAATAGAGCCACCATGCACAGGCAATTTCCAAAAACTCAATTACATTTAATACTGACTAGAGAGTTTTGTGTGCAAGGGAGTTAAAAGTGCCACAAAAACGCAACAGTGATTTTTAAAGGATCACCTTGAGTAGGGAAGGAAGGAAAATGCCAACTGATGAAGGGAGGTGGGGCAGTAATAGAGTCATACGGGAGAATTTTTAAGTGTTTCATTGCTGAGGCTTACAATTCTTATTTATGTATGACTCTTGACTTATTAAACATATTGATGTAGGTCCTCAGATGTGTTTTTAGATAGTTTTATTAAATGCACTCTTAGTAAAATCACAGCATTATTTTATCTGGCTTGATAAGGTCATGTATGAGACAAGGATAGTGCATGCATTTACTTCATGGAAGTAGCATACCTGTATTGAAATTAATTTAGTTAAGTTGTCTGATTATGTGTAGATTTTTTGTTTGTTTGTTTCTGATTGATTTTTTTTTTTTCCCCCCGATCTAAAACTACACAAATTAGCAATCCAAACCTGAACATCAATAGAATCTCCTGTGACCTGCATTAACAAAAACTTGTCACAGATCTGACTCCACAGTCAAAGTGGTGGAAATAGCACAGGTGGATTTATGGGATACCAATAAAAGCCTTTTATATAAGAACATCCACAGAGACAGGTCTTTTATATACTCTCAGAGGTGCATAAATCACTGACAAATCTGCCTGGCAAGCTTGTTTAGGAATTTGATTTATTAACCAAGTCAATTTAACAGCTTCTGGACTTGTTCGTTCTAACTTGTTAGAGATGTTCTTTGCACGTGTTTAAAACACCACTAAATATGTATGTGTGCCACTAAATGATAACTAAGGACATTATCAGCTTATACATTCCTCCCATTCCCTCATGGTTTATTTAGTATATTAGAAATGGTAGTGGTGTGCTCCAGCTTTTTTTCCCTGAGTATTTTGTTTTGAATATAATTCTTAAAGAACATCTCAAGGACTATGACAGTCTCAGAGACTTATCTTTATTTCCAAACAAGAGCTTATTCTGTAATGGTTAAATCACCAATGTTTCACTCTTCCTCTGAAATTTCTCCCTATGCTTTCTGATTATGTGGAACAAATACGTTATTATTACTGTTTGCATACGGACACATATGGTCCTCTCTATCACGTAGCCTTTTTCCATCTCAATAATTCATCTCAATTCTGTGAAAAATGCCTCCCTGCAGTCAGGCTGGCACAGAAAAAACTGTTGCCCCTTTTCTGAAAAGATGCATCCCACCTTTTTAGATGTGGCATTAGCAGTTCTGTCCACCAACAGAGCTCTTCTGTCAGTATGAGATTTTTATTAACCAAGAGGGAAGGAAAGTACTCTCAGTTATGACAGACTGAAACTCCAGCAGTTGGATGTTACTGAATGAGGGAAAAGTGAGGAAAACTCTGAGCTCCAGAAGTCGTCTGTCTGAACAGAGGCTGGACCTCAGCAGGCTCCGTCAGCTGCTCGCTCTTGTAGGATACATGATTGTAGGCATTATAACAGAATGGATGCACGTCTCCAATGTATTAACATTCCTATTATCCATGTATGCAGTTACCATAATTAGGAGGGCAGGTGGAGGGGGCACATGTCTATTAGCACATATTTACACTTACAGGCTTGAAGCTTGTTTATGTAAACTAAGCATGCAAATATGAATCATTGCTCTCAGAACATCAGAGCCTCCAATATCTCTCAAAATATGAGATAATGTGCTGGGCTGTTTTCTTATGCTATTAAAATGCATAGATCTTAATCACAGTTTGCCTTTTAAATTATATTTAATACCCTACTACTCGGTTTAGATACAGTTATTAGTATCTCTGTTAGTGGAGAATTGTCGGCCTGCTATACTGAGGCCTTACCTAGACAAATATATCTTGATGACACAGAGAATTCAGTAAAATTCATTATAAAGACAGAAACTGAAACAAAAAAATTGGAAGGATAATAAATATTGCAGTGTGTTTTATGAGTTGGGGGAAGACATTTGCTCAATCACTTAGTTTCAAATTGTGGTCCTTGTGTTATTGTTTTCAGTGACACAACTTAAGTTTGCCTTCCTGATCACATTAGAATACTGACCTTAGTGGACCTTGTTTCACAGCCTGCTATTTTCTTATTTACCCTTAAGTGTAGGAATTGCAAGTGCAGAACTCGCATAAAAATTTGTAGCACCGAGTGACAATCTGTAAGAAAGAGGATAAATTAACACCAGATTTGCATCTAATAAATGTTCTCTAAATTAATCACCCACATTAATTAATAGATGGCAAAGTATAGCTTTTTCTGTAATGAATGAGCAAAATGTCTTATACTATCATTCACTCAGGACAATAAGGAAGAAAGTGAGTTAACAGAAGGCTTTTTCCTCCGCCGTGAATTTGGGAAATCCTCTCCCTACTTTGCCACCCACACTCAAAAAGTGCTGTGACCGTGGCTGGCAGAAGCAAAAGCAAACATTTCCGAGCCAGCTATTCGCAGCTGTATATGTGTCTCAGCTGTGCTGATCCATCTGCAGTAGTTGCCATCTGCCAATTGCTTTAGTTGGGGAGCATCTGGAAGGTGAGCCATTTTAAAGAGAGTCTGCTGCACAACAAAGAAACAATTTCCTCCTTTCCTCCTTTTTAATCTTACTTCCTTCTTTTTCCTTTCCTGTGACTTGTGTATGCAGTGCCACTTACTAAGTGCCCTCTGCCACTTGTATAATTTATAGTTTTAGTCAATACCTACACGCAAATAGTATACTGAGAAACATATTATTCCCTCCAGTATCCCATGGAAAAAGGATGCTAGTCAGAGTATCTGTGATGAGGACAACACAATGAGATGCTCCTGTGCTCCACCATTTTAATCCATGAGTAGATTCCTAGTAGGAATGCTGTGTTATATGAGTTTTACAAAACAGGATAGGTCCATTTGTTTCCCTTTCCTTATATTTCTGAAGAATTGTTAGATAATTGTCTTTATAGACTTAGTTTCTAGGGATTTAGTTTTAATGATCTGGCTTTTCTGTTTTATTTTCAGTTACAGATAGATATAGATAGAAACAAACATGCTCTAGGCATCTCTTACAGTTGTGCATATAATAATGCAGAAGGACTTACTATGAATAAACAAGAGTGCTCACTGCCTCACAAGTTTGTGTAAAAAAGAAAAAGTGTGCTTCATACATAAAAGATAAACTGAAGATGTACATCTGGAAATCTGAGAACTCTTTGCAAAGAATGATACTTCAGCTGCCTTTCCTTGCTTATGTTGATATTGTTTGTATTCATGTTTTATGAAGAAAGGTTGAAGTTCCATTTTTCTCTAGTTTTGTTTTTTTTTTTTATTTTGTTTGTTGTTTGAATTGAGATGAATTTGAAATTGGGACTCCTGTTTTGGAGTGGATTTTACCTTGTGCAAGACTGTTTGGCCTTTTATTTAGTTCCAAGAATGTTGGATAATAAAATTATCCATGACCACTAAGATTCTGGTGTGTTTTTTGAGTTTGTTTGAGGTTGGTTTTTTTTTTTGGGGGGGGGGGTGGTGTTTTTTTCCAAAATACCCACCTTTAAAATTATCCCCCTGCAAAAACAAGCAAAACAAAAAATCCACTTCTCCCCCTGCCCCCCACCCCACACCCCCCAAATGCTAATATCTTCTTGGAATCAAAGTTAAGATTTGACTGTGACATAGCCAAGAGAGATGCTCAGGTTTGTGTAAGCAACAGGAAATAAATACACTAAATGGCTGTTTACTTCTTTGCATCTAGATCTTACCCATGCTATGATTGAGGCAATGCCAGAGTGTTGCTTTCACAAGGCATTTACATCAGCAGCTATAAGCAGAAGAAAGGATTTTGTCAGAATAAAAGAAAAATATTGGGAACTTCTACCAACTTTATTTTACAGCTCTGTGGGCTTCCCTCAGTTGGATTCCACAGAACTATTTTCTTTTTAAAAAAAACCTGCTGTAAAATTCTTCCTGCTTTTGCATTAGCTTTTTATTTACTGTTGCTTCTGAGCAGGAGGTTGTCATTCCTACTTTTTTTTTTTTTTCTTCCCAGTCCCCAAGTCATGTGCTTTGACGATGAACTTCTTTTTCTATTTCCTTTGTGTTGGTACAATAGGCATTTATTTCTGGCAACTGGTTTTGTAGGACTCTGGTCCTTGGCTGTGAATCTTGGATTCTTACCAATTGTTCCTGTTCTGGGTCTGGTAGCTTTAGCTCATTAATCTAATGTTCTGTAACTTCCTGCTGCTAATCCTAGTTGTTAGGCCCCGTGTTCATTAAGCTTGCTCCTGACTCCCATGTATGACATGGAGTGCAAAATAATCTGTAACGATGAGATACACATGAAGCACTGCCTTGCGCCCCAAGCAGCCCTCATGGCTTCAGTAGGATCACTCGTACTTGAAGTGCTAATCAGTAAGGGCAAACCTGTCCTATGCAAATGCTAAAACTTGTTAGTGTGCACAGAATAAGCTCTCCAAACTTACTTTTTTTTATTCTCATTCTTGCTGAGTAAAAGCAGTGAGCCAGTGTCTATCTGTGTGTCAGTATCTGATGGACTGCCAGCATGAAGTTTGGCCCATGGTTAAGTGGAAAAGAGCAGGTCAAGTTGCAGACAGCCTTCTTTTCTCTACCTAAGATCAAGGCATTTTTGTTGTCTTTGTGATTTGAATGCGAAGTGACTCATGGTGAACGACTCTGAGACTAACAGCTTAAAAAGGGCAAGAATTCCAAGTATTTTTCCATCCTTTAAAAGATGAAATAACAGTCATCCTTCTGCAACACAGAAGTGCTCCAGGCTGCAATTCAGGGTATCATTTTTACTATTTAAAGCCCTAAGGGTGTCTAAATCCTGTCTATCTGAGCTCATAAGCACAACTTGTCATTGTAATTTCAAAATGAAATTGAGCTAAGGAGCTCTAAACTAGTCTTTCCTTTTAGTCATAGCCCCAGTGTTTATGGGAGCCTTTCATGGGTGTCTGCAATGCTGGCTTTGTGACAGGGAGAACAGAAACCCCTAACCTTTCAGATCTAGAGACAGTCAGGGTGCTTGGCTGGGTAATACTCCTCTCCTCTTCATGGAGCATCCAGACCTCCAACAGCTACATAAAGCTAGGAAGCAGCAAGCAAGAAGGAGCAAGTTTTCTGTACCCTCTTTTTATATTTCACCTCAAATTTTTCTGTTTGTCATGTTGTTTTTAATAAACTGTCATTTCCTGATGAAAGCCAGTACTTTTAGTTGCTGAAATAGTCCCCTTTTAAATTTTGAAATTGGTAATTCTCTTTAATGTTGGTACCTGTTTGTATAATCTCAATTGTGTGGTGGTCCACCACTCTGTAAAGAGGGAAAGCCACTGACTGGTGTTTCTGCAGAGGTTGAAGGCTGTAACAACTCACCACATCATCTTTGTTACAGAGATCATTTGCTGACATAACCCATAGCAGTGATTAAGGAGCCAGGCAGCAGCCTTGAATTGAGAAAGAAGGCAATGGCAGATCTAGGTGTGATAGGATCTCTGGTCATTCTCAGTGATGGTTTCTGAGCTATGTCAGTCTGTAATTTTACTGTACAGTGAGAGCCAAAACTGGTCAGAGTACTCCAGCTGAGTCTTTACCTGTGCTGAGTAGCAAGATTACTTTGTAAATCTTGCTGCAAGAAGGGAAATTTTTTATGTACATGTTAGGGGGCCCCTGAAGTGTGGGTTTAAGTTACAGTAAAGATTGCACTTGGATACTATGGAAAAAAGAAATATGTCATGGAAAGGAGGCTGGAACTCTGCAACAGGTTTCCTGGCAAGTTGTAGACTCTCTGCCATGGGATGCTTTTAAGAGAGGTTTACATAAAAACAGGTCAGGTAGGACAAAGGTGTAGCTGAAACTGCCTTACTATAGGAGAAGGGGCTGAATGATCTCTCTAGTTCCTTTCTAGTCCTGTGACTCATTTCAAGAAAATACTTAGTAAATTAAATCACCCAGAATCTGTCTTACCTTTCCCCTGGGTTTGTGCCATTTTGTCTCTCCTTTAAAGGTGGGCTGCATCTTAAAGTCTGAGTCATATAGTGAATCATCTCAAACACATCTTTGCACACTGCTATTAAAGAACACCTTGCAGGAAGAGAGTTGGATTGTGTAGTCAGCCCCATTTGTTTGTAGAAAAAAACCCTCTACCCATCAGTGAAATTCTAATGCTCCTACCTTAAAAGACATTGTGAAAAATGGATACAGTGAGTTTTGTCCAGTTTTACCCAGACTGGATAAAAAAATGCTTAAGGCAAGTTTGTGCTGCAAGCTCAAATCATTAAGGACAGTGAATTTGCTGGAATAAAAATAATGATAATAATAAAGCAATATTCCAGTACAGGGAATCACTCACATTCTGAGTGGTGTAGTGGAAAATATGGTGTTCTTAACTGCAATTCATAGTGAGTTGCATCTTCTTGTATGTCATTTTTGACATGAATTCTTGGAATGATTATAGAGGATAATATGATGTGCACATTGACATGAATAGGTGTAACATTTCATCTCAGTGACGCCTCATGCCTACAAAATTCAGAAAGATTACTGTACTAGAAGCAGCTGAAAGCAGGCTTTAAAAGTGCAAATACAATGCTTTAGTTTGCAGAATTCCTTGAGTCTTGTAAGCATGAGTAAAATATTGGTGGTTTTGACGAAAAGTGAGCTGTGGATATTTAAACATCTTCATCTCCGAGTTACTGTGCAAGACAGCTCCCTCCTGAAGCTAGAAATTAAAATGAATTAAAAAATCAGCAAATGCCAAACTGATTATTTCTTATGATACAGAGACTCAACTGTTTTAATTGAAAACCAGTCTATAATTCGTTGCCAGATTTGCATTCATTTTGATCCGCATTTATGTAGGCCAGGAAGAAATAGAACAGGGTAAATTAATACACAGGTCTCTACTTTAGCATCAAGAAGTTTTAATCATTTGCTATTTGTGTTTAATAATTTGTTATTGTGGTTTTTATGCACAATACATTTCCTAGCTCTGTTAAGCATTTCTTTGCCGAGAGGGAAGTCAAACACTGGAACAGGCTTCCTAGAGAGGTGGTCAACGCCTCATCCCTGTCAGTGTTTAAGAGGTGTTTGGACGATGCCCTTAATAACATGTTTAAACTTTTGGTCAGCCCTGAAGTGGTCAGGCAGTTAGATGATCATTACTTCCAACTGAAATAGTCTAGTCTATTCTATTCTAATCTATCAGAAACTGAATGAATTAGCATATCCTCTAAAATGAAAGCATCCTCAGGTGGCATTCAACAGAAAAAGCAAATCTAGCTTGCTTTAACAAGGCAAGTTACTCTGTTGCTCCAAGTAGGACAAAATTTTGAGCTCAGATTTGTGCAAATTTGTGGGAAGTCCTGCTTGGAAATTATAAAGTAATCTCACCAGGTGTAGAGTGAGCTGAGAAAGTACATCTTGTTAAAACAAACCAAAAAACGTTATTTCTGAGTTCCCTGCTCATTTACATGGAAGAGACCTGACATACACTTCTTCAGGAGCCTGAGGACACCATTTCCCACCACCCCAGCTACCTTTTCAATGTTGTTGTTAGAATATTACATATTTCCTAATAAACTATGCATATTTTTCTTTCCTGCAGCACTTTCATATATGTGTTGAGAACAGAACTGATTCAATATAAAAACATATTTATTTACCCTGGCCTTTTATCTTTCCTTAAGTGTCTTTGCAAGACCAGAGGCAGGAATAGTAACTGTCCTGTTCTCCACAGACGTGCCTTGTCTGCCTGACCGCTCCGGCTTACTCATCTGTTCCACGTCTGTTCAGTATGGCCCTAAGCTCACAGGCCATTTTCTGTGAGATCTGTAACAAAGATGGTTGGAATTAGAAAAAATAAAATAATGGACCTCTCCCCTCTTTTCTTCTTTTTCTCAGATAAGATGTGCTCAGGAGCAAAGAGGGTTGCTCAGAAGCAGAGGGGTCATTCCAGTTGCAGCAGTTTTTAAACTGAGATAATTAGTGGTTCATGACTCTATTTTGGTTTTACTCAGGGAAAAAAAGAGAAAATTAGGAAGCCTCTTAGCTGACCAGGCTAAACAACAAGGTGTAAAGCGAAAATCCTGTGCTCTACAGTACAGGGAGGGTGGTGTATTGTGCTGATTGCCTGCTTGCCTGACAATATACACTGTGACTGGTATAAAACCTCTGTGACATTTCTATCATGCATTTTGTCTGATTAAAATAGGATCTTACTTTTTTTCCACTTCTGAACAACAAACCAACCAACCAACCCTGCTTCAACATCTCTATGTGCACTCACATGTGAGCCTGCATAATCATGATGTGGGGTGGTGTGGGATGGGGAAGAGAAGCAGAAGTAACATCCTTTGTACAGAGGAGGTGAATGGGGGAAACATAGAGATTGTAACAAAGAATGACAGAGGCAAATCCTCTTAATTGTTTTTACTCACAGCATTAGAGTTGTTTTCTTTCCAGTCTATATAAGCCAAAATATATATGTGCTAAACAGTCATACAGTCAGAGCATGGATAATTTTTTATATATTAAAAAAATAGGTTTGCCATTAATTGATTTTGAAGAGTAAGATAGAATACAAGAAAAAAGAACAAACCCCAACCCTCACTGGTAAAATCTTGAATGGGAATTTGGCTTTTATCTTAACTTGGATCAATATTTTATACTCATTGTTTTCATCTGCCATAGGATGTGTTTTAGAAACTGGGCCCAAAATGATGTGTACACATAGGCATGTTGAAAGGCTTGTATAAGCAATCACTGAAGCATTGTTCTTAATCATCAGATTATCTTTTATTCCATTATGGTTCTCTGATACTGAAATTCAAACTCTGGACTGCAGTTCTTTTTTAAAATTGAAGCTGTATAACTTAGAAATATATTTGTACAGTAAGTTCTGTATTAAAACTCTTCCACATTTTCCAGAGTATGATTCATGAAAGGTAAGCTAATAACAGTAAAAAACCCAATATACTGGAAATAGTTGTAGTGTTTTATGCAGGCTTTATTATAGGTAGGGGGCTGTCAACAATTCTTTTTCTTTTTAAGTTGACAAAAAATATTAGGCTCTGAGTGTCTTTTAATTCACATTTTATAACTTTTAAACTGCATTAGCTGGGCTTTTAGGATAAAGAGTTGCAATTTTCTTTGCATCATTCTTATTGCTGTCTTTTTTTTTTACTCAAACTGTGTTAAAATGAATTAATTCCTACAGTGAGCTCTCTTAATATGTGGCATTTTTGGAAACCACAAGCATTTCTGTATTTGCACTTATTCAGTGGGATAGCTTTAGGAGAGCTACCAAATTCATTAAGAATTCAAGTTGCTCCAGATTTGGATATTGTTTGAACCATGACACAATGACTCCAGGTAAAGCTCCTGGGTGTAATTCTACGAAACATACTGACGCAGTTGCCCTTGAGTCCAGTGGGGCCAGCGTGGTTTTGTTCCAAATTTTTCAGTATGTGGCTCTGTATACTACCCACTAAGAAAATCTTCTGCTTTTTAAAACAGTTCCAGTTGTTCACACGGTGCTAAAAGTTGTTGCACAATTGCTATGATCCACATGCCTTATGGTACATTATAAGAATGCATTTTTATTAGTTTTCATTTTTAGATTCTGATCACATAGTCTTCCAGTAAAGATGTATAATAAAAAGCTAAAGAAATCCACTGAAGAGTATATGTTAGAGAAGCAGATATTACATGAAATTCAGTGCTAGGAGAACAGCTATGCAGAGAAGAAACCAGAACTGTATGTTGCTGAAACCTGTTTCAGAGTGTAACATGGATGACAAAAAATGAGGAAGTTACTCACAGTTGAATATACATTATTGTGTTGATATAATGTCATTGTTATTTTGAAAAGCTGATTTCATGAAAAGATGATTTCATGCATTATGTTTGAGGAAGAACTATGCATTTTCATCAGTAAAAAAATGGAGCGATAACATCGTTTTGTCAAAACACTGGGACTAACTAAAAAGTACAAACTTATGGAGAGAAAAAAGGAAATTATAAATTACTCCCCAGAGTAGAAAATCTTTAACTATGCAATTGCAAATTATAGCATGACCAGTTCCTGGAAAACATGCAGGTCTAAAACAAGTCAATATCTGACTGAGAGACCTTATCCACACAGAGTTATAAAACTAACATTGCTGAATGAGTAAGCTATATGCTCTTAGCTAATATCTTAGGCTAATTTCTATATTCAATTGTATATATTCAATTGTATATATTAAAGATAACTTAGTAATTTCTGCAGAAGTATGGATGCTAGGCTAATTTCTTGGAGTACTGGCAATCTGTTTACATAAACTGACTCCATGTTTTTGTGGTGGAACCTTCTTGTTGGTTCTTAAGCTGTTTTGCCAGTGCTTTGCAGTGTAAATGCCACTGCTGTATTTAATCACAGATATGCCCCTCACAGTACCCGAGTCATTCTTTTGTTCTGCAGGAGAGCACAGCACTAGGAGATGCCATATATTAATGCAAAGCATTATACTGAAATTACATTTGAAGGCTTCAATACAATACAGCTCAATGGTCTCTTTTTGCCTTAGAGGCAACAGTAGGAAAATGTAGTACATAATAAGAATTTTAACTACAGTTCTGCTTTGTATTATCTAATGCCTTGTGGCATGATGCTGAGAAAGACATACCTCTGGGAATCATGCACGAAGACTGACTGGTAGATAAGATGTAGGTGATGATAAATATAAGTTCCTCCAATCAAAGCCAACACTCTTCTCATCCTTGTTATATTCTTTTTTTTTTTCCTCCAAGATTGTTTTTATTTGTTTCTTTCTTGCACTATGTTCTCTGATACTTGCTTTTAAATGTCGTACAAAGTATCCTCAGGAAAGTTACAAGTCTAAAACTGTAAATGAATTATTATAAATTAACTCACTAAAAAAAAAACCACCCAAGTATTTTTACTCAAATTTATGACTGGTACAACTGTTGACTTCAACAGGTTTACACATGAATTAAATTTGCTTTGAATCTCCTGAATTAAGTAGCTTTTCAAAGTAGAATAACATTGGTGAAAATAAAGTTAAATCCTATGTATATTATATAGGGGATTAAAGAGGTAAACAGGTTTTTTTAAAGTTCTATTGAAATACCAGAAATTATTAATTTTTTTTAATATTACGTCTGACCTGTATGCCTTCAACCAAGAATTGGATGGTACACAGAATGGGAATTTGCATCTTTTCTTCTTAGACTTGAAACCTACAGTGTAAAAAAAAAAAAACCAAAACAAAAACAAAACAAAAAAAGAGTAAAATGGAGTCACTGTCTGAAAAACCTAAAATATTTCAGTATTTTTGCCACTAACTTTATTCTTATTGCACTGATGGGAAAATTGTGCATTTCTTAACTTGCAGAACGGAAGACGTGTTTATCTGCCTGAAAGTACTTATCGGTATATACCTAGCATTGATTTTATTTCACTTAATGCAGCACAAGGAATGCACTGGAAGCAAAGCTAAATACTGTATTTAAAATAAACAAACAAAAAACAGCAACAAAACATCTAAGGAGGAAATGTTGTAGGACAGAATAAGTTTGTAGGTTTGGATATAAGTGGTGTGGTCATTTTAAACTCACTGTGTAATTTGAATAAAACTTTATAATTCTTTTGTGAGAAAGGTGAAATGTGAGTAATGAAACTATCAAGTAGTCTTAGTTTTTCCTTGTGAGTTTCACATCACAGATTCTGTGGTTTCTTTTGAGTTATCACTTGAATCTAAGAAAAGAAAACTTTATAACAATTCTTCTGGAGTTATGGATTTTAGGCTTCTGTTACTCATTTTTTTTCCATAAGGAGACCTTCATATTGTAGTATAATCTCATGATAATTTAGCAGCTCCTGGTAGCAAAGAAATAGGTAGAGATTTTTATGCATCAGTATTGCAAGGGAAAAGAGCAGAGAATGGCAAGGGATCATGGCAACAAGTCTTCTAGGACTTCAAAGAAAAGTGAAACTTGGATTTTTTTTAATCTCCCCCTCTTCCTTATACAAAAAGTTACCCTTCCGAAAAGAGTCGGAAATCTAGTGTATGATTGTGTGTTGTTGTTCTTCCTGTGCACACACACACCTTCTTCAAGAAAGATTAAGTGGCACCTTTTTCATTGTGTTTGTAGGAACCCAGCAAGCTGTGTTGCTGAGCAAGATGCCCATCTTCAAACACCTAACAACAGATGCTGTTCATAGCAGTACCTCCATGTTAGTCTGCTACCAATTCACTGATTGCCAGTTTGAAAATATGTATATAAAAAGAGTAAAATAAGTGTGCTGATTTGTGCCCATTGTGCACGGTAATGATTTAACAGGAAATCTAGATTTATTAATAGCTAAGAGCACTTGATCATTACAAAATAATTCAGAAAATGTTATAAAAATAGCGACTTATTTACAGATTCTAAGATGACAAGATTCACACTAACTTACTTCATGGTATCTTAAATCTATATATACGTACATGCGCATACACAAACACAAAATGTACAAACACACACAGAGACAATAGTATTCGAATCCAGTAGAATGAAGTATGTACCCACACATCAGTAAGCAGAGAAGGAGTGGGTGAAAGAGAAGCTAGTTCAAAGTTTCCCTCCTCTCGAGTTCAGAGTAAATACTCACAATGCCTTGGCATTCCTCAATGGGCAATAGTTGAGACTCAAGCAGGTTGACTTCACCCTGGCCTTCCATCAGCTCTGTCAGCAGACGACACCTTAAGGGTTTTGGTACCTGAGAGGTTTCCCAGCTCAGGGGAGATGCTGGTCACAGGCCCGCTGGGATCCAGGAGAGCTCAAAGGGTCTCCCTTGTGGTCGCAATTTATAGGGTCCAGGATAATTGACTTTTGTCAGATACCTTTTGCTCACGCCCAGCTCGAACAACGAAGTATTCTGGTGCCTTACAGCAGTTGCACAAGAACTTGATGAATGTGCAACTCTGTTATTGTTCCCGTTTGCCCACATCCCAGGCACAGGTGTGTCAGCCCCTTAGGAGATGATGGGCCGTTTTAAGCGTTTCTGAGCAATCGGGAGGGGCAGGAGCCAGGCTCCTTGCCCTTAACATTAGCAGTCCTTATCTCCACAGATTGGCGTATAGCTCGGGGGATGTGGGTGGAATCACACCTAGCACCAAGCAGCCCAACAAGGAGGGGTGAAGAGGGGTGTGAATTGCACCACCACACCCATTTAATTTACATCCTGTATCTCTCAACTTGCAACCCTTAGCCGAGATGAAGTTTTTAAATGCAAAATGGAGAGAGGAACAAGAAAGGTATTGCAGACTGAAAAGGAAAAGAAAGGATTCCTTCTCTGTAGCACTGTGTTTGTGAGTATGTGTGTGTGTGTGTGTGTGTGTGTGTGAGTTCATCAGAAGTACAGCCCCAACAAGTTACATCCTGAATTATTGTGATGCTCAATGATATTAACTCCCATTTGGAGGAGTCAGGTTCTGGCTCAAACATTAAGCCTATTATGGATGAAGATTATTTTGACTACTGTCAATGGACATGGACAATACTATCTCAGTAAAACAACTGTGATGAAATCCACAAAAGATCTGGCTCCTGGAGAAACACAAAATAAAGCTGCTTTTTTTTTTTTTTTTTTTTTCATCTGATTTGCCTATGACCATCTGCCAAAAAGTACATGTTGAATTTCAGTTTGTGAATGAATGATGGTCTGTTCAGTTTCTTTGACAGGGCAGCTAAATCTAGTAAAAAATACAAAGAACTTAAATATAATTTTCTAGAGTCTTAAAGGAGGCCACTCTTTTATGGGTGAAATTCCTGTCAGATAAATCAAGAAATATGTGTCTAGAAGTTGTGAAGAACAGCTTCTAAAATGAATTTTGATGACTTTTAAAGTGGTGGTTCTGAAGTACTAATGTGAAGAGGCAGCATTGATAAAGCTGAGATACCTCTGAGTTTTAGAGTGGAATTAGTTCTTTATGTTTTGTTATGTGTAAGAAAGTCAAATAACTAGCTAGACACTTGCAGAGGGACAAACAGCACTCAACAGAAGTGTTGTTTTGATGAGGTTTTGTGTCTGCATGGTTTTTTTTTCTTTTTTTTTTTTTTTTTTTAAATCTAACTAGTTATTTGACTTCTTGATAGACAAACAGCAGCAGGGTTTTTTTTCCTCAAAACCACAATGCAGTCGTAACCAGTATTTTCCACTTCAGTGGTAGAGGAAAATGTGTTCAGTAAGTAAGTGTACATGTGGAACCTGGAGCTTTTGTAAATTAATTGCTAGGGTTAGTAACTAAATCAGTTGTATGTCCAAAAGGAGTTGTTTAGTAAAACAAGGATATAAATATATATTTAGGATAAAAGAAGAAATGGATCATCCTGAAGGTTTTGTGTTTAGCTGTTGAGGAGCTTGCCCAGATGGGAAGTAGTGCTTGACCCGCTGCAGCATAGCCATAGAGCTGAAAGTACAGGGCAAGGAAGCATAGCTATGCTGCCTTTATGTATGTCAAGGGGATGAAGGCAGAACAAATATTTTAAACCTTAGCATTTAAGTATGAAGATGATGGAAATGATTATGAAATAGTAATGGAGAAATTTGATGAATATTTTATCCCCAAACGAAGCGTAATTTTCTACTGGAAGAGCTAAAAGTTTGGGGAACAAAGGAAGGCTGATTTGTCAGGAACTATTGCAAATCTGAAACTGATAAACAGGAGCACATCAAGGACAACTGAGTCACTGCTTTCTTAAGAGCAAATCTTCCTTACGTGTAATAATATAGGTAGCTAATATAGTTAGCTAATAATAGTTTTCAAGCTAATCAAAGGAAAATAAATAATTAAGTAGACTTGATAAGAAAATAGAAGACAAGGAATTAATAATCACAAATGAATACAGTGTTTTTAAATCCTTGTCTTTGACAGAGGAATGCAGCATAATGAACAGCAAGGCCATCAAATGTGGTGAGGAAAATGTACATGGGGAGAGCCAAATGCAACATATGTTTTACAGTAGCATATTTGCTGTCATTAGCCATATGAAAATGAATGAAATTGAGAAAAATGACACTGTAGTTCAAAAGTGGATCTGTGGATCAATTGTTACTGTCCACGTTACTTCAGCTAGTCGGTAGAGCTGCATTAGATTTTACATGGTAATGATACCTAATTTTTAGTTGATACAGGAAATGAGAGTAGGGGTTTTTTTTTGTGTGTGGTGGTGTTTATTAACCGAAGAAGCTCTCTAAATACATATGACTTCACTATTGGTCTAAATCTATGAGTTTCCATTTTCACGTGTTCCACCATCTGTGTACCCTACGGGGATGGCTTATCCCTTTTCAGGTTAGCAGTCTTAAATGCAGTCATCCTTAATCTATAGCATGGCCTCATTATCGAGAGAGGTGTCCAAAGGATCAGCCTAGAAATTGGGTAAAGGGGTTAAATGTTAATCAAAATATGATGAAACTGAACTGGCAAGGGTGAAATCCTTATGTGTAGTTCGCTTAATGAGGAGAAATATTGGTATGAAAAAGTAAAGATAGATTCCTTGGACAAGGAATAAGGATCTGGAATAAGCCTCTTTCAAAAATGAACAGTGGTGCTGGAGCCCCTCAGTCAAGGGGAGGAAACTGTATGACCAGAGGCAGAGCAGAGTCATGGGAGAAACACTTTGCAATGCTGACAGGCTGGGCTGAGGTTGGTGAAATTGTCATGTTTGCAGGCTGGGTTGGCATTGTGAGCAGATCCAAACTGAGCAGAAATGACTTGACAACAGCCAGCTGAAGCATAAGTACACAGCAAAAGAGGGTTTTAATCTTCTTGACACAGACAAAATGTTGTTTGAAATTTGATAAATGGAGAGATTATGTTTTCTGGGTACAGGATAGGTACAGGATGTATGCAGCATGCCATGTGGGAGATGCAGTTCCATAAATTACTATTTATTTTACTATATTCTTATTTATCTCCCTGTCCTGGCCTTCACCTTTCTTCAGGGTCACTGAGAAGTAAACTGGGTGAATTGTGTCAGTCCTGACACTGTCTTCTAAACTGGAAATGTAAAAGCAAACTCTGGTGAACACTGGCAAGGTCTGTGAAGGAATTTCCATCCCTAAACCAGCCCAGAGACAGGACACAGCAGAAGAGGCCTCACCTGACAGAGTTACCTTAGTTTTTTTCAACTGCTTTTCCGATGGTTGCAGTTTTTCTGATGGATTCTGATTTCCATCAGAAATTGCTGCCTTTTACCTTTACCCATCCTGGATTTCTAGCTAGATCAGTTTATTAAATTTTACTTAACTCTGCCCTCCAAGCTGGCACTGTCCGCTTGGAATGGTTCATTGCTAGCCTTGCCATAATAAATAGTCAAGAGGAAGAATCAAGACTGTGCCATTGTATTGGATTATCATCTAGAGATTTAAATTCCAGCATTTTTATGCATGCTTTGCACCTGCTGTTATTTGTGTTTGGTGTCAACCTACTGAATGGTGAGATTAGTTGAACAAGTTGGCAGAGACATAAGCAGCATTGGTGAGATCGATAACAGAGACGCTCATCTGTTTGCCTGTTCTTTCGTCTTCACTTGTGTTAAACTTCCACCCACTGCACAAATTTTGCCCATTTTCCCCTTTCAATCTGGCCCTCTTTTCTCTCCATTTGGCACTATCTTTTCTACGGGAAGCAGATTATTGTGACACATAAAAAGACAGAAGCAGTAGCAGCTTCAGCAGATGTTGCCCAGCATGCTCGAATTGCAAAAGCATTCCCTGTAACAAGAAAATAGCAAAGTTGATACCTAGTACTTTGTCAGTACAGGGGGGGTCAGGCATGCTCTGGGACTGCCTTACTACACCAACAAATTTCTAACTTGGCACTTCTCTCAAAAGGGACGTGGAAAAAGTCGGTCTTGGTGATCTCAGGGAAACAGTGCTTCTATCATACCTCGGTTGATGTTCAAGATTAAATGAAAATTTTATGATACAAGCCTTCCAGTTCCAGAAGACTTAGGAAGGGGGGGGTATTGTAAAGGAAATCATAGTTTTCATTGAGTGTCGCTTTGTGTATCAGATGAAATGTAGAGTAGTTCTTAAATGTGTGGTTGGGAGCACCCAAACAAAATAGTTGGGAGATTAATGAGTCTTGTGCTGCAAGGCATTCTTCCAAGGGAAGAGCTATTTTATCTCTTAGCCACAGGTGTATATTTGGTGTTAATAGTGCTCTTGAGATCATCAAGAGGAAAATGCCAGAGGCACGGCAGGATTTGGAATGGCTAGTCATTTATTATCCTTGTGTACAGTCACTGTGAGAGAAACATGTTAAATTGTCTAGCGTATAGTGAGGGTGGGGAATAGGATCTAAAGCTTGCTGAGAACTGCCTGCTGTGACAGAAACAACTTGACTTCTTTACAAAGGAACAGGCATACGTCCAACTTCAGAAGTACATTTAATAAAAAATTGGTGAAAAGACTGCTACTCTTGCAATGATTCAGTGCCCATAATATTAAACATCTTAAAAATACTATAGCTTTTGAACAAAGTCTCAAAAAGTGAAAAGGCCTGTTTCTGGAACTCGTACAAGAACAAGCCTCCAACAGAGGAAAATAATTGTCTGTGAAAGCATCAGACATTACCTCATGACTTTCTGAAATGATAGCTGCTTATAGGTGTTGGTGCTAGAAGGTGAGGATTATGGGACACCCTACTGAAACATCATGGATGGCAGCTGAAGACATCTGTAGAGTGACTTCGGATCAGTTTACTCCATGAGGGGAGTGCCTTTTTGCAGTACTGGCATACAGGGTGAAAATCAGATACATGAATTACCATTAAAGTCTTCTATTCCTACAAACCCTGGATTAACAGTAAAGGCTTTGAGACACGCAGGCATTAAGGCAAGGGAGGAATTAATCAGTATTGCTTTATAGCACAGTAATGAGGCACGTGCTTTCCAGACTTCTTGTTCAGAGAGCGTCTGAACACCCTGGGAGTGCGAATTGATACGAATTTCAGTGACACAGATTAAATCCTGATCTTAGCTCTGTGTTTTTTATGTAGGAAACAAGATCAATGCAGGCCGTATTGCTCATAGTTGATGAAGTGGAGTCCAATAAAAGAGCTCTGCATGACTTGAAACCAATATCATGGCAGATCCAAAAGGAGTGACAGACACGTAGTTTCGGCATACTCACCCAGAAGGAGGAGGATTGAGATCTCGTTCTTCTCTAATTACTGTTGTTATTTTAATATGTTTAACAGAGATCATAAGGGAAATTGGAACTTCCTTTCTTCCCAAGAAAGCATCTTTACCAGTAGGCTGTGTGACCAACCGTTGCTCTTTCTTCTCTTTCACTTGATGATCTTCCATTTTTTCCATTTAAAGAGGAATAGCTAAACTTGACTAGGAGTGTCTTTTCCCCCCTATCCCCATAAAACAAGAAACACTAAAAAACGTCATCTAAGTTAATGATTAGGACATGCTAATGAGAAGTGAGAGAATTGAGTATGCATGCCGTAAGGGAAGAGTGGTTTCACCACTGGACCTTTTGGGGAAAGAGATGAGCATCCCTGTTGCCCTGTTCTCCAGGTGTGTTTTGCAGGGAGTGCACTGGCTGCCCTCCCAGTGGGCCCTGCAGAGTAGCTCAGAAGCTCATCAGGGAGAATCAGAACCATGTCTCGGGAGCCCTGTTCAGCATTGATTTGCTCAGCATCATCAAAACCTAGCTGCTTCTAGTTGTGCCAGCAAGGAGAGTTCATGGTATGTTAGTAAGAAATCTTCCTGGTAAAATCTTTCCTGTCTTAACTGTGGCTAGTGAATGAACATTATTGAGCACAGGTATTTCGGACTTAGGTATGTAAATGATCCTGTGGAGCTCTCTGTAGTCTGTCAGAATTTTGAGTTTAATCAGTTATCATACAGAATCTGATAAAACCTGATGACTCAACGTATGTGAAGTAAGAGGGAAGAAATATTCAGCTACAGTTGACAACAGTTTCAGGTACTTAAAACATAACATTGCCACATTTCAGCAATCTGAAGGCCCAATATCATAAAAAAACCTGTTGTACAGGAAAGAACTTAAGACAAACTTATCAAACAGTAACTTGCTCATCTACATTTTGTCACAACAGAGTATGTTTTTTCTATGGCTAAAATAATTTTTGTGTATTACTTCTGATTTGTTCTATGCACAGGTCTGTACTCAAATAAGAGGATCCAGTTCTAATTGTATTAAACTATTCAGTCACAGATATACTCTTGAATAACTGTTAGACAGTTGGCAAATAGTATAGATTCCAGAAATTGAAACAAATTCATGTATTTTCAGGTTTATTTCTTTATTAATAAGTTTATATACAAATACATCAGACAAAATTAAATGGATTCACAGATATTTATAAAGTTTTTCAAATTTTATTTGATGAAATACAAGCATTTCATTTAAGAAAAAAAAAAAAAAGTAACAGATAGAAAATATTCTGCAGAAATTCCTGCAGCATTTTCAAAAACCAGAAAGCTTTTGAAGGTCACTAAGCTTCATATAATAGAGCATACTGTGTATACCGGGTTCTGTCTCTTTGTTCTGTTAACACTATTCAGACATACATAAGAAATCACAAATGCTGTTGGCAGGACAGTAAAAAAGACCAATATCTAATCTTTCATTTAAAAGCACTAAAAGCTATTATGTATGACTCGCTAAATATTAAAAGCTACTTTATATAAAACTGTTACATAATCTGCAGAGCTGAACAAGAATAACTTTTTTTAGCTATCCAAGCAATATAAAATAAAAACCAAAAAAGTTGCTCTCTAAATAAGCTGCCAGACCACTGCTGCTCTCAAAGATGACAAAAAGTGAATTGCAGAAGTTGTCCCTGTAGCAGAAACAGAAGTACTAGAGGCATTAAAGTCTTCACTTTTCTGTAAAGCTACAGGTAGAAGTTGTTTTCCCCCATTGTGTTTTACAAAATTGTTGAGGCTTGATTAAATCCAATTCTTAAAAAACTTAGAGTGTGTGAAATGATTAACTGTTTGTTGTTTTTCTAAAAAAAAAAGTTTCCTCAGACATTGTATTGATCTTTTGGAGAGTATCAGCTAGAGTCAGAATGTAAATGGACTGAATTTCTTCATAGATTACAAACTACAAGTACTAATAAAATTCCTTTCCACAGCAGGAGTACTGTCATGAAGGAAGTTTTCAAAGACTAAATTTATGGTAGAAAATGTCTTGTAGGATAGGTTCAATGGATAGGTATTTTGTTTGGCAGGACTCTGTGCCCACACTAATACAGTATTTTATTTTTGTGAGTAGTACCACAAACTTATCTTTAGAGACAAAGGCCAAAGTGTGTGCATTGGAAAGAAGCCAGTAGATCGTGTAGAGTGGACCTGTTTAGTTAAAGTCATAAGAGCTTTCATTTACAAGTTATGAGCAAAATCCAGGCAATTCATGTGCTTGTAGTAACTTGATAGCCTCAGAAATATTCCTTTAGTTTATGAAACACATCCAGGTACCCTTCTTCTGCTCCCTCCATAATGAGCAGTCTTGAGAAGTAAGGCTGGAGACATATGCAGAGTTGTGTGATGCAGAGCATTAAACAATTTTTTTTTTTTTTTTTGTATTAAAGAAACTAATAGATGTCTAAGGGGCTTTTACATGAAGTGCTGTAGGCTTCTATTTAGGTGGTCAAAATCATCTTTCTTCTTACTGACTGTATGGGAAACTTGGGTTCACAATTTTTGTCTTCTGAGCTGCAACTGTATCCTTATTTAAAATGGCCTATATTAGGTGGCTATATATATAGCCTATATTAGGTGAGATGTAAGGTCCAATGCTCTTGTCTTGAGAAAAGGAACTATGTCATACAGTGATGATGTGAGATGAGAAGACATAGCAGATGTATATCTCTTCCTCTTACACTCACGCAGTACCCATTCCACTACTGTAAAACTTTTTTTCCTTTTTTTTAACTTCCTCTCCTCATAGAACTGCATAAACTTTCAAAACCAGTAAAATTAGAGTGATTCTCTTGTGAAATGTAAGGTAATATTTCTTCAAGATAAAAGTTTGAACAAATGTAATAGGTGAATGTGTATGTCTCATAGTCAGAACATAGGGAAGGAATAATTTCAAGTGGTTTTTGAAATGTTATATTGGCTGTAAAATTCTTATTTCTTTTAACAGCGATGTTCTCTGTAGGTACCTTAAACAAAAGCTATATCCACTACAGTGATCCAAACTGCAGGCCTATTTTGTAGTAATCTATATAGATTGCACATAACAGACATAGTTTTGAAAAGTAAGTTTCACAGCCTTCCTGTGGAATTTCACTGAAGACTTCAAATTGCATTCATTTCCCATGAGATTTCCATTTCTAGTTGTTCAGTTACTTACAAGAGAAGTCTGTTTCTCCTCTCCCCCCACAGTACTTGTGTTGTGTGTCGTCTTGATCTAAATTAGAATACTGTCAATAAGCTGGAAAAACAGAAATGTCTGGACTTTCATTAAGTAAACACCTGAAATGGAAACAATATGACATATGTTGTTCAGATGTCTTGCTGTGGTTTGGCTGTGCTTGTCTGCTCAACTACCTCTTCCAAACTGCAGTGCAATCTCACTTATATAGTGAGTGTCTAAAATTAAGGACAAGGTCAGAGTATTGTGTGCATAGTGGCAATTTTTAGTTTTGCTTGAAAATATTACTGAAAATATTTAAAAATAGTCTAGTTGTGATCTTTCCCTTTCTTTTTTTCATGTTGGCTTCTGCTGAAAATATATTTTGAAATACCTGATAATCCCAGAAAGAGAATTCATATCATTTGTGAGGTGTAATCAGTCTTAATTTGAATTTTTTTTTGTAAATATATTTTGGTAGGCTGTGTCTGTGTTGTAGTAACAGGGCTGACCAGTGCATGGATTCTGATTTTTCTGTGTTGTGCAATTCGTATCTCAAGATATTATTTTCTGTGATTCTGTGGGTTGCTCATAGTTGTACAGTTTTTGGACAGGATATGAAAAAATGATGTCTCAGGTGCAGTACAGAGTGAAATATTTGGAAACAGTCAATCTTTGTTTTTCCTGTGCTGGTATATTTGTTTGGAACTGATCATGTTGGTTCTTTGTTCTTGAATTCTTATTCAGGATGCCTTGGTTAAGGTTCTTGTTCCTATTCAAAAAATTTTATGAAGGTCTTAAACACTGAACAAAAATAAATTACAGTGCAGTGTTGTGATGATGGAAGATACACCACTGGTCTTAGTATTGGCAAAAATGTGGGTTCAAATATGTAAAAAAAACCCCCACCCTAAAAGCTAAGATAGAAAAAGGAAAACAGGGTATGTGTCTGACTTCAGAGTTTCAGCAATGAATGATCTTCATATAGTGTTCAGTTCAAGTGAAAAATGTGCCTGTTGTGCCTCTGGAATATGATGGGACAGCAGTGGAAACAGTAATATTTTTGTGACTGTTGGCTAATTATATGGAAGTTCTACCAAAAAGGTTATACATAGCCTAAAGTACTACAGACTTAATGAAACTGTCGTCACTGTAGTGATAAATATCTCCATTCCAGAATGTCTTCTCGGACAGTACTCTAAGCATATCAGAATAAATATTTGACCATAATTCTGTAATGCTACCATATTTATTTTTTTTAAAATTATAGGCCTTCAGGTAGACTATATACACAAATTAGGGATTTGTAGTAGAAATAGTTAGAACTAGTTTGAATTAGTAATAATGATAGCATCGAATTCTGCAGGTCAAAGCAGTGGTAATTACGTCCAGTTACCTTATGGAATAAGTTGCAATTCCCTTGAAAGCCTCCAAGTCAAATTCAGCCATTATGTAAATGATGGCTTAAACTGATCATAAAAACGGGCGCATTTAGAAATACAGCTTACAGTCATTTAGCATTCAGTAGGTCTACAAAATGGATACAGCAGCTGAGGCAGACAACAGAAAAGAGTAACATAAATCAGGCACTTCCCTGCTTGATGTATACTTCTGCCGTTCCTAACAGCCTGACAGAATATCAAATCAGTGGAAGTTGCCATATACTCAATTTAAAGTGTCTACTGTATGCCGAATCAGTGTAATTTACTATGGACTTGTTACACTACTTTGGTTTTCCCTTAAATATGTTACATATTTAGCATGCAAAGAATAAGAACTAATTTCAGTAATGTATGTTGATTAGGCTCTTGTTAGGCATAAATAAGGGTTATCTTGTGCTATACAGTACATTATGTTGTAAATTTAATAGGCACATAGCTTTCTCTATCTTCTTCCATTTCCACCCACAGACATTCAGACAAAGAGCAGAAGATGAAACATAATATAAATCTGTTAGCTATGAGCAAAGCCTGATACATGAAGCAGCAATGTACTTATTGATTACTTGCATTGTTTTGACACTGTAAAAACACAGAAGAAAACAAGGGTACAGAGATTTAGAAGCTAGAGTTAACACTGCCTCTTCAGTGCAAATATATGAGTTTTTCACTAAAATATACAAAATATATGTGAAGATATATAGCTGATCACTTGAAAGAATGAAAGAAGGTAACTCATCTTGATTTATCAAAGTTTTGTTTCTGGAAAGAAGGAAAGAACATTTTGATTTACTGTATTAGGCTTATTACTATTAGTATAACCAGAAAGTAAGGGCAAAAAGAAAAGCAGTATTAGAAGGTAGATAAGCAATGGAACTGTATTTGTGAGTAGAACTTTTCTGGTGTTGATACAGTTTTCAAAGTGAATGAGATCATATGTTAAAAAGAAAGGATGAGAGCACTTAGAGGGTAGAAGGAAAAGAAATTTAATCATCTAGAAGAACACCCAGGAAGGTGTTCAAGGAAGATAAAAAGTTGAAGAAAATTTTCCACTCTGTCAAATGGACTAGATAAAATAAGAGGGTAAGAACAGAGGAGTAAAATTGGGAGTTCAGGAATTAATCTGTGCATAAGTACTTGTGCAAATAAAAAAACTGCTCAAGTACACAGGAAAGAGAATTTGGAAGGCCTCTGGAGGAGGAACAGTGGCTAGACAAATATTTTTTTCTGGGATCAGGGAAAAATGGATACTTCAAGGAAATAGACTGAATACAGTCATACTTTAAATTCAAGAAGATCAAATCAGAGATTTTTAATCTAAGGAACAATTATGAATAACTTACCACTGTTGCTACTGAAGAGTTAAAATATGGCTGGTTTCCTCAATAAACAAATCTATCTATGCTGTTTAAGATTATCTTCATGTTTTGAAGACACTGTAAACATGTCTGGAAATGACACACTCCCACAGTTTCTATACAGCAGAACATGATGAAACCAGCCACCAAAAAATATTACATTTTCCACTTGCGTTCATATCAGCTAACAGAATAATATCCATGTGATTTAGAACTAGTATTTCAAAAGTCTTTAAAGGACTTGAAAATCAAGTTATAAACTATGGTTCTTCCTAAAGTTCTCTAAAAAATACATCATTTCTATGTGATGTGCAAAGGAGAGGAAAAAATGTGGTGGTATAGAATATTATGTTCCTTTATTTTTCATTGTTCTCCATGCATATTTTGTACTTTGTTTATAGGCAGTATTTCAGTTAAGAAACAGTAATTCTTGTCTAAAATATGAATACTGGGAGTCAGCTAAGAGATCACGGGGCTGTGATTAATTTTTCTTCAGCAAACTGTAGATTTCTAACCTAGTTCTGTCACTTGAATGTTAGCATTTTGAGGCAGGGGCTGTGTATTATTTCCTTTCAAGTTTAGGTTATTCTTATTTTAGTAGCACTTTCAAGAAATTTTAAATTGGCCCTTTTGCACATCTCTCAACAGTGATGACTGCCATGCAATTATTCTATAGTCATTTTTGGGTGAGACTGGGTTAAAGTAAGGTAGTACTCATAATTTCAATGCTGCTGCATTCCACTAAAAGCAAATAAGCAACTGAATGGAAATAAAATGACCTAATACAGATTTTTGAGATGGTTAGGGTTTTTTTCCCCAAAAATACACTACAAAATGATGAATGATAATTTGAGTATGTTCTACTGATGGCTCTGACAGGTGGAAAAGGTTTCATTCCAGTAGACCCACACCATAGTGATTTTATACTTCTTGTACTTACTTGCAAAGCTATTATATAAAAGTAAATGGTCATTACAGATACCTGATGCAAATTATCACATTAAAAGCATTTACATCAATGCTTTTAAAGTGCAAACAATTTTTGTTGTGCTGGAGGTACCTGGCAGCTCTGACAGTAGTAATAAAGCTGACATCTCTAAACCTATCTGAAGCAGGGAAAAAAATCCATCCAAGTTTAGTAAACAGTAAACTATAAGGCTAAAATTTAAAGAATCTTTATAAAGAAAACAAACATTTAAGAAGAATGAAATCAAACTTAAGCATACCACTGAACACGTTACTGATGAAACAAGCAAGGGCATCCTGAAGAAGGATGGTCAAAGCCTTATAGACATATATATTTTGTATGGTACATGTAGTGTCCGTATAAAGCCAACTGCCTTGAATAAATGCCTTGTGAGGACTGGACCAAAAACTCTGAAAGCTTTCTACATCTTGGTTTCAGTTACAAGTGCAAGAAATATTCTTAGCAAACCTCCAAACCACTCAAACCCTAGTTCAGTACACTCAGTTTACAGCAACAGAACTGAACTGAAAATCTTTCATTGGAAATAGCAACGAACACCTCTCTCTCTACTTAAGACGAGCACCAATTTCTAAAGTACGTGCTGGCATAGGTGATTATGAAATCTCTAAGGATGTATTAAAGAGAAACATCTAATATGGACTCTAACTGCAGGACTATATGCAGTATCTTTGAGAAGGAAATAAGGAGTAATGAATTCCTGTACTCTGGATTACTTCATAAATACAGATACAAATAATTATTTGAGTAGAGATAACACTAGGGGAGATTTTTTCAAGAAATTGAGGTGTGCTGAGAATGCAGATTCCACCGATTTTTATCTCTGACTTTCTCTTGGGCATTTGAAATCTCTTACATTATTATTAACAAAAAGCAGCTCAAGTGCAAAATAGGCCTGAATGATCTTTTTATCAGTTAAAGAATGCCTAATAAGTCAGTGCAGTAGACATTGGTTGTGTTTGCACACCAGGATTCTGGGCTGAGGAAGTGTCGTTAAAGGGCATGCACAATTGAGAGGCATAACTGAGCCATAAAATCAGATACACAGAGAGTGAGGAAGGAGGCGCTTGTTAGGCAGACAATGAAGTGAATTAACTTGGCTCCAATTACTTGGGTTAATTTTGCATTATAGATGCAGTTTATACAATGTATTTGCAAAGAGAAACCAGAAAGGTGACTGTGACAATGCTTGACATCTAGGAAGGCAAAGTCATGTTCTTAGGTAGTTTAATATAAACCACGTATTAAACCATTCGGCTTTAGCAGTGGTTCGTAATAACACATGATGAGTAAAAAACTGGTAAATGGTTCATCTGTACAGGGAGTTTGTTTACCTGATGCCTGAGACTATTTTTCTAAAGTGAATTATTTTTGTTTCCAGTATGACTATTTTCATAAAGCTTCACATGAGTATTACTAACCCCAAGCACTGGAAAATCACGTGACTTTTCAAACTCATGTTTTGCAAGAGGTTTGCAACATGGGAGCTCACGTGAGTCCTTGACCCTAGCCTCTGAGGAAAATACCAAATACACTGCAGCTTTTGATAAAATCATGAAAGTTGGCAGCAGTGTGCATATGGTTACGTTTTCTAGCTAGACAGCCTGGAGACAGAATTTGTTTTGCTTTTTGTCTCAGCCAAAGCTTTAGTTGATAGCAATGACACTAATAAGTAGAAAATGCATTTCCTTGAGCAGGTAAGAGCTCTACAAGCCATCTAAGGTTTAAGCTCACACAAATGTAACAGTGCAAACTTGCTGTATTTCTATGCTTTAATATCTGCAATTCATACCAAATCCAAATGTAATTCTCATTTTTCTTCAGGTAAGAATTCTTTTACTTACAAAGCTGCAGTCAGATCTGAGGCAGCTATGAGGGACAGCCCAACACTTCATTATGAAAAAAAAAATAATTAAAAGAAAAGGTCAGCATTGTTTTTTGACCAAACTGCACTCTCAGCAGGAATTTGCACCAAGTTATCCCTTATCATTTCCCACCAATTTAACTGATATTTCTACTTTTGTACCTAATCGAATATTAAAAAGAATATTTGTTTTCAAAGTTGTTTTCCCAGAAGAAGTTTTATCACAAGTTAGTAAGACTTAGCCTCCTAAGTAACAAAGCTTGTGATAGCTAACAAATACAGACAGGAAGATAGATCTTGCAATGGCCATTTCAACATATGATGTTGATGTTTTTTCCAAAATCACAGATATAGTACTTAGTGGACTTTTATATCTGATGACAACTTTGCGATCTTTTGCTTGTCTGGAGGAACAACATGCCCTGTACAGAAACACTTAAGAATTAGTTAAAGGAAAACTCTCTTGAACATGAAAGGTGTTGCCCTTTTGAATCCAATTGCAGCACATGCAAATGTTTTGCTGGTAAAGACAGTGGTTGATTCCCAATGCGTCTGAGGTAGGGAAATAAGCTCGGCTCTTACATAGTTGAAACTAATGTGGGTTCAAAATGAGAACTGTGGCTACAGTGAAAACATTGCCTGTTTTTTTGTTGTTTTTTTTTAACTTTACTTGAGCAGAATTCCCCTTCAAAGCTGAAGATTCCTCGTAACAGAAAGTAGCACATAGTCAGAATTTATGCAATTAATTTTGTAACAACAAAGGAATCTATTTTATTTGACATTTTCAGGCACTAACATTCGATAGGTTACATTTCAGCTGAATTAATTTTTAAGAACTTGTTAAAAACAGATATTTGAAAGGCACTTATTTACTTATTGACTGTATCTGATACTGATATTTGATCAGTGTTTTGTAAGGTGTTTTAGAGCAAATTTTATTTTTATGCCTAATGCCAGTTCAGTGTTACTTTGAACTGAACCACATGGATGTGAAAATCTGATAGATCTTAATTCTGTCTTTCACTTAGTTTTAGTTTCACAATTATCATTAATATTTGTTGTCCCATGACAGGTAATAGAACAGTATCATCTGTGTTATTAATTTTCTTGAACAGTCTTTTTATTGGAGTAGAGGACATATTAGTTTGATCCTTTAATTTTTATCCCTGAAAAGTTGAAATATATATTCCCAGTTTGTTTTAATAATGCCTGTATATATTTCCTCTGAGTATTTTGAGTTTTTCATCAGAAAATTGCATTTTGGGTGGGAACAATATTGAAGTACTCTGAGGTGTGGAAATTAGTCTATGAAGTACTTTGAAATTATTTTGTTGTGTTCCACTCATTTCAATATATGTACTCTCCTTTATTAGTTTTATTAAACTGGTGGTGTGTCTGAAGTTGTCTGGAAGAGACTTTTTTATTTACTTGCTTTTGATGTATGGAAACTCGTTGGCAGATTGGAATACAAATCTAGGGAGGGGATTTTTGTCTATTTAATAGTTTTAATAAACTGTCTTCTAGATCCTGTCATATACTTTCTGCTACAGAAAGTTCAATTATACCACATTGATTCTTACCATCACATTAAAGATTGTCAGTTCTTTGACTTGTTTTAAAAGTTAACAATAGCATAAAATCTTTTTGTCCTACAATCTCTACAGTTCAGAGAAACCTTGAACATAGTGCATAAAAATGTGTTGCAAGACTACACTGCACTATACTGCAATGTTTGGTTTATCGTAGTAAGGCAATTAGTGCCTGTGGAACACTCCTCTTTGGCCTCCAACTTGTGCTACCTTGACACATGAAGTTATCTAAAATAACTTCAAATTTCACATGGTGAAGATAATGTGAAAACCTTGCATGCTTGTCAGTGAAAGTATAGCTTTAAAATTTATTTCAGAAAAGCTGAACATTTATGTCAGTTGTGAAATGAAAACTTGATTTACTACCAACTGGCAGTAGTCATTTAGGAGTGTACAGCTTGTATTAATGTTGATAAACCAATTTAAGTATATAAAGGAGAACTTTTCTTTGAGAGCCTTAAAGAATGATAACTGAATTCTCCTCAAGAACATGAATTAGAGTTTATTTAGAAAGCCCATAATTTTATTTTTCTTCCTAGAAAAAGAAAAAAAAACAAAAAGCCTTATTGTGGTGGTGAAGAGATTGGAAATGCAATGTTGTCTACTCAGACAACAAGTGATGGATAAACAAATGCCTAACATGGATTTTTCTGTGACTAACCAATGCATCAAATAATCCTTTCTTTTTTAGAAGTATCAGTACTGGAAAGTAAAGTCTAAGAAAACTTTTGTCTTCAGATGAAAATAAAAGGCAAAGGTAGTGAGAAGAGGGCAGGGGAAATATGATACTTATAAGGAACAGGATAGGGATTATAAGAAATGAGAGGTTACAAAGGAAGAGTCACCTGTAAGGTAAACATTCCTTCATATTGGATGCAAACACATAACCTATGCTTCCAAATTGTAGGGGATGATGTCCTTGCTAACCTATAGATTAAGTGCTCAAAAAGGTGGTCATAATCATTGCAGACTTTTCTTTACTTTTTCTCTTTACTTTTTTTTGTTGCTGTTTCCTAAACCCAGTTACCACAGTTACAGTTGATTTTTTTCCAACTAGTCAGGAATTCTGTTCTTACTGGTCTTTTTGTAGGTTTGTCACATCTGTCACTGAACCTACTGCTCATGCAAACTATCATGCATGTGTGTAGTAGGTATCAATGTGCATGTACATCCAAGCTGTGGATACCCAGCTGGTCTAATACAGAACTGCTGATCTGTCACAAACGTACCTTGCAGCTATTATAGGTCTGCATGGCCACTCCGATGCATTTGGGATGTGTGCATTCATTTGGCGTACAACAGCTAAGATAGGACCAGAGCTTGTCAGAGTTACTGGATATAAGCAACAAGAAGTTGTAAAAGTAAAAAAGTTGTAAAAGTAAAATCAATATCACCGTTAATATTAATGTAATAAATGCACCTGCAACTGAGTGAAACATATAATAAATGACTTTAGGTATAAGTTGAATTTAGTGCTTTAATTCAGGGAATGTGCTGTTAAGAGAAATATCTAGTTTTCCTAATGCCCTATATTAGCATGTACAATATTTTTCTGCTTCTGAACACTTGAACTCTTTGTTATACGAGCCACTGAAGTTTTGAATGCTTTCCCAACTGAGGAATTGGAAATGCATTTTTAATAGCAGACAAAGCTTAATGTAGTGATAATTCTGGTAGAAATGTTAAAACAATATCTTCTGACGGGGAAAAGTGAGAAAAAGGATTTTAGGAGAAGAGACCTTAGGGAACATATGTATAACATCTTTACAGCAGCAACCCAAATGTGATCAATGTGTTGTGCTGTATTTATATTACTTCCAGTACAACATTGCTATTCTGGTAAAAGATTGTAGCGAAAAGCAGAGCAAAGAGCTTTTTAGTGATTATTCTGTATCCTGAGTATGCAGGGTCATATGTTGTATCCAAATGCAATTTGTGTGCATTAGAAACATATAATTTTTTTCCTCCCTGAAATCAAGTAGTACCAATAGCAGGATTACATTTATTAAGCTGCAGTTAATGAGTTTTGGAAGTGCTTAATGTAAAAATGTGGCATCATATATATTTTACTTAATTTGAAAAATATGTAAGAAAAAAGGATGAGACTGTTTATTGAATAAAACCAAAACCATTCCCTTTACCTCCAAAATGAGGACATCAACACAGAAAGAAAAGAGATAGTTCAGTCACTTATCATGCAGAGCACTGTAAACTATCATCAACATGAGGAAATCTAAACCACAGAAATTTTGAGACTTCTTGAAACCCAGAGTTTCACAACAGCAAGTACTAAAGATTACTCTGCAAAAAACTACTGGGCTTATATGAGTGTCTGAGAAAAGATGTATGCATGTGCACTTCCCTTCAAGTTGTGCAGCACAAATAGCATTTTGTTTCTTCAGTCCTCTTCAGTTATTACTATGTCTAAATAGTAGACGTACATGGGCTTGTCTGGTTTGGAGAAAAGGAGGCTGAGGTGTGACCTCATCGCTCTGTGCAGCTTCCTGAGGAGGGGAAGTGGAGAGGGAGGTGCTGAGCTCTTCTCCCTGGGATCCAGTGATAGGACACGTGGGAATGGTTCAAAGCTGCACCGGGGAGGTTCAGACTGGACATTAGGAAGCATTTCTTTACTGAGAGGGTGGTCAAACAGTGGAACAGGCTTCCTAGAGAGGCGGTCAATGCCTCATCCCTGTCAGTGTTTACAAGGCATTTGGACAGTGCCCTTAATGTTTTAAGTTTTAGTCAGCCCTGAAGTGGTCAGGCAGTTGGACTAGATGATCATTGTATGTCTCTTCCAACTGAAAATATTCTATTCTATTCTATTCTATTCTATTCTATTCTATTCTATTCTATTCTATTCTATTCTATTCTATTCTATTCTATTCTATTCTATTCTATTCTATCCTATCCTATCCTATCCTATCCTATCCTATCCTAAAATACATTGCTGAGTAGTATACATCAATAGGAAAGGATGTCTAGAAGCAGTTGGCCAGTTACGCTGTGGACACAACATCCACACCAACCACTTTTATTTTTATTTATTTGCCTTTTTTCTGGTTGGTTTTAATTTTGTATGAGCCCTAATAAGGTTTCATGGACTGAATGAAGTATACTAGGGATGCCTTCAGAGTGCATCTTCCAACTTTTTTTCATCTGGAAGGTTTCTAGATTATGTGTTTTGAAACCATTCCATAGAGAAAACCAAAGTACAGAAAATGGAGATGATCACACCATTTTCTTCAAAAGCACCCTTGAACCAAACCGGAGAAACTGTAAGTACACCCCATACGATTTGCCCTCCTTTTAGAACACAGTGGTTTTGTTTTTTGGGTCTTACTTTACCCCCCTTATGAATAGATTTGAGAGCTTTTATGAAAAGAAAATTAATACAGAAATTAACCCCCCACTCTCCCCCAAAATTGTGACAAAATACTTGTTTCCTTGAGACAGGGAAATAGAATGTATGGTTTTAATGTATGTTCATCTCCTATTCCCCTCATCTTGATACTCATAAAGAAAATTAGGTCAAGGTGAAGCAAAAATGAGTGCACTTTTCAGTAGCTATGCAGTTTTCTCTAGTTTTACCTGTTCTTGAATTTTTCTCCTCTTTTGCTTTTTTCTTTCAGGTGCCCTTATAGGACATTAGTATAATTTTACTATAATATGCTTTTCCTAAGAGATACACAATTTTGTATGCATATGAGCCCCTAAATATTTTTAAATCCTCCTCTTTTGTTGCAAATCTACCTTATTTAGTTGAAGTCAATAATGTTTCTTAGGGAGGTGTGCATGCTGGAATATTACCTTTACACGCTAATTAATTGAATATGATAATGAGGGCATGATGACAAAGTCAAAGCAGAAGCTGAAAACAAGTATTCAGACTATTTTTCAACAAGCAAACTCTAACTTAATAGAGGCTGGGGGGGTGTCTCTGCAAACATAGTTTGCTTCATGTGAGTTGGGTTGTAGACTGTAAATCCCATGGGCCAAATCCTGGGAGATAACACTGTCTCTATTTCTAGTTTTCTGTAATAAAACTGGTACACTTGGCTATAGAAAGAGTACTTCTGATGAAGGAGTATCCAGGATCTCATAGTTCTAGGACAGACTCTGTTGTGTAGTGTAGGCCTTGATTCTGTAATCTATAAACTGAGATCCTACCTTGTGGAGGGTTAGAGCAAGTACCACCTAACCTGGAGTACTGAGAAGCAGGTCTGCTAGACCTCATACTCCTGCTGGACCTTATACTTAAAAACAGAAAAAATTGGTTGGGGATGTGAAGGTTGGGGGTAGTCTTTGTTACAGTGACCACAAGACGATGAAGTTCAGGATCTTTATAGGAGGGAACAGATCAAAAAGCAGTATCACAGTCCTCGATGTCAAGAGAGCAGTCTGGCCTGTTCAGAATTGTATAAACTCTTCATTAATGACCTGCATGATGAGGACAAAATGCACCTTCTTATATGAGGAGAGGCTGAGAGCTTGGGACTGTCCAGCCTGGAGCATAGAAGGCTCAAGGGGGGTTTATCAATGTATATAAATAGCTGATAGGAGGGAGTAAAGAAGACAGCCTGAAGATTCAGGTGGTACCCAGTGAATGAACAAGAGGCAATGGGAACAAACTGAAATACAGGAAATTCTATTTAAATATAAGAGAAAACTTTTTTAGTGTGAGGTTGATAGAATACTGGAACAGGCTGCACAGGTACCTTGTGGAGTCTCCATCCTTGGAGACATTCAAAACCTCACTGAACACAATCCAAAGCAAACTCCTCTGTCTGACCCTGTTCTGAGCAGGGCCGCTGGTCTAGGTGGTCTCCAGATGTGCCTTCCAACACTGACTCTTCCATGACTATTCTTGACCACTGTGTGCTGTGGAGCTGAACATGCAGAAGGATCACTGTCAGCGATATCTGCCTCAGCCAATCACCTCTGTTTTCTTCCTCCTAAACCTAGGAATTTGCATTATTGTTGAACATCTACCCGAGGACAGTCTAGTTAGCAGTTATATAACCTAGCCTAGGGAAGAAAGCACTCTTGAAATGCTCACAAGATATATGCAAGATTTGCAGGAGCTGTAGATTGAAAATTCCTCATATAGTAGTGTAACTGATGCCTTTTTATTAAAGTAGATCCCTATGTATTTTGTACCACTGAGACAGTACCACTCTTTTGAACTAATTTATGTCTTCAGATCTTTGGAACTAGAAATTCTTCATAGACAGAAGTTCTACAAACAGAAGAGCACAAAGATAAATTTTATTTCTTCTTCTAACTTCCACACTCCCTTTACATCTTACGCTGTGTTAGTCCTATTCTCCTAGCTGCTTATCAGTATGTTTAGGATGATAAAGTACATGTCCTGCTTCCTGACTCAATTTTCTCTTCCACTTACTGTCGTGCACTACTTTTCTTTTATTCTGTTTTAGTTCTAACATCCAGTCCAGAATTATTTGCTTTGCACTGCTATCTCATAGTTATGGAAACACTTTGGGATGAAAGCTGCCACCATCACGTATTTACAAAGAACATTCTTATGCCTGTAGACTGCACATACTGCCTGGAACAGGCACACAGAACTGCCATTGCCTTGCTCTCATTTCTTTTTACACTTCAATTTTTCAGTAGAAAACTGTACATTTCTGGGTTTTAGACAGTCTCACTTCTATGGTTTCATAAACAAAAGATTTGGTGTTGAAGCTTTAAACCTAACAAAGCCCTTAATCAGGCTACATATCTGTCATTTTATTCCCTCTTCATATAGGCTATGTAAAAAAAGGAGATCTTATTTTAGTCTACACCTCACACTGTTCTTTGGTAAATGTGAGCTTTATAGAGGCCTCTTTCTGCATATATTTACAAATACTATTTATACCTCAAGCTACATACTGCAAGGGAAATGGATGTCTGTCTCACCCCTATGGAATTTGTATGGGATGAAAGGAGTAACAGCATTAGGAAGTCAGCTTTTCCTTAGCAAATAACCTCAACAGGATTTTGTGGTTACCAGTGACCCGTAAAAAGTGGTATTTTTAAATGAGAAAATTACCACATAGCAATAGTGTGACATGACTCAGGCAACTTGATGTTGTATGTCAAAATCTACCACCAGCAGGAAGATTTGAGAAAACTGCAGATCATGGAAGAAAAAAAACATTTGCCTTATTTTTTTTCCCCCCTAGTAATTCTATGTGGGTAAGCAATTAAATCATGAAAGGACTTGCTACACTGACTTTTAAAATTCAGGCATTTTTTAAACTCACATTTGAACACTTCTAATTTCATTGAAGATAGCCAAATTACAGTCATATAAATTGTGAATATTCTTGCCTTGTGTTATGAACATTAATTTGGTCAATAAAGCAGGAGACTATGCGTAGTCAGAAATAGAGCATGTAAAAATGTTTACAGTTAGGAATTAATTTTCAGCAAAAAATATTTGCCAGGAGTTCTCTCTTAAGACATTTTTAGTGAAAAATTCTTGATGTTATTCCTGTCTTCTACACAGTTTCTCTAAAACATCCACAAGCTGTTCCATCTTTTTTTTTTTTTTTGTAACCAGTGAAGTTAAATTAACAACAGACACCCATAACTCAGTATTCATGAATTATGTTCTGTAATAGTTCATCTGAAAATTAATCTGTCCAGCATGCATTAGACCTAAGCTTAAGGTATGAAGTCTTTGGACTTCTAGAATGGACAATGAAAAGTTTTTGCAGAATGGACAAAAACAGAAAGGAGAGAGTATGTGTGTATGACTGATGGATGGGTTAGATTAATGTCTTGAGAAATTAACGTGGAAAGCATATCAGTAAGCAAGGGAGAAAGAATGAGGACAACAGTTGAGGGGTGTGGTGCTGAAGAATGGAGTGGATAATAAAAAAGCAGAAGGCAGATACAATGAGCTCTGCTGTGTGGAAACCACTGTTTTTGTCTGGAGTTTGATACTTCCCTTTGAAGCTGATGTAGAATACTTTAGATCCCAATAACTATAAATATCATTACAACTAATGTTGTAATTAAAATAATACAGTATCCGTTTGTAGTACTTCACGGATACTGCTTAGCTCTGAGAAGTGTTCTGTCTTTAGAATTATGTTATTAAGCATTTGCAAAGACCTATCTGGTAAGCAAGCTTAAATAAATATATAAACACACTCCCAAGCTTAGGAAGAATTTAATTATTTTTTTTTCAGAGGTTTCTTTACAGTTGAAAAAGACTCTAAAGTCTTCTCTCAGGGCTAGATCCATTCCCTTTCTTCATGTTTGAGGAGTATTAGTATCTTGGGGGGAAAAAAAAAAAAAGGGAAAAAGAAACAAAAACCAGCAGCAATGAAAAAGCACAACCACCACAAACCAAAAAATCTACAATCCCACAAAACCAATCCTGTTTATAACTCTGATGGTCAGAGGGAGCATTCTTCACTGGGAGCAGAGTTTCACATCAATAGTTTTTTCCAACTCCTCCTTCTTCTCTGACTTCTCTGTACAACTAGAAATTTTCCTCTTGCCCCATGTACTCACCAGAAGGAATTGCCTTCTCACTGCTCTTTTTCTTCTTGCCATCTTCTTGTCAAATAGCTGGCAGTCATTTGGTGGGACACATGCTCAGTCTGGGCTCTTCTCTTCACTCTAGGAGATAACTGTCAACCTGTATTTAGCTCAAAACAGTTTCTTTACTGTCTGTCCATTTTAAAAAGCAACTGAGGTGAGTTGGTTGTGGATGTTATCACTTCCCCTCCTCAACAGGATGGGGAAAGAAATCAAGATGAAAAAGGTCAAGGGTCAAGACAGGGATGGGGAGATCACTTACCAGTTGTCATCACAAGCAAAACAGACTTGCCTTGGGGAAAAATGATTTAAATTTACTGCGTGAAAATATAGTTGGATAATGAGAAACAAAGACAAAAACTAAAGCACCTTCCTACTACCCCACCACATCTTCCTAGGCTCAACTTCACTCCTTCGTTCTCAGCTCCTCTGTCTTCCTCCTCCCTGAGCAGTACAGGGGAGCAGGGAACGGGGGCTGTGGTCAGTCCGTGACAGCTCCTCCCTGCTGCTCCTTCTTCATCACACTTTTCCTCTGCTCTAGTGTGGGTCCTTCCCACGGGCTGCACTCCTTCAGGATAAACCTGCTTCTGTGTGGGCTCTCCATGGGCTGCAGCTTCCTTCAGGGCACATTCACCTGCTCCACTGTGGTCCTCTGTGGGCTACAGGGGGACAACCTGCATCACTATGGTCTTCACAGGCTCCAGGGGAAGCCCTTCTTGGTTGCCTGGATGACAACCTCCCCCTCCTCCTTCCGTCCCCTCGGGGCTCTCAGGGCTGTTTCTCACCCTTCTCCCCTCACCCCTGGCCGCGGGGCAGCGGTTTGCCCTTCCTCACCCAGGCTTTACCCGAGGCGCCGCCATCGTGTCTGCGGGACTCAGCCGTGCCCTGCGGTGGGTCGGCTGGAGCCGGCTGGAACCGGCTGTGTCCGGCACGGGGCAGCCCCCGCCTCCCCTCACAGCCGCCCAACTGCGGCCCCCCGCCAGCCCCGGGGCACCCGCACCCCGTACAGCGATATAAAAGGCTTTAAAGTGAGTTGTGATTGTGCACCAAAGCAAAACTAAAGGTCTGGATGAGGTTCAGATAGTAACACACACATTGTGGCTTCAAGAAAAGGATTTCAGTAAGACTATTATAATTCTTAAATATGTTTTATTTTATGGAGTAGCAGCAACGTATGAATTGCTTAAAAAACTTTAGAGCATTTTGTAGAGGTAAGAGTATAAACCATTTCCCCTACGAGTCAGGGAATGAATTGTCTGCTTTGTAAACATGAAGCATGTTCAGAATAAATAGACATGGAAATAAACACGAACTTCTGACTTCAAGGAAAAAAATAGCAGCACAGTCCAAGCCACTTCATTGCTGAATGGTTTTGAATGAGTACCGCAGCCTTGTGTCTTTCAGTAAAGGGTCTATTTAACCTGCCTAAAAATATACATGATGGCATTTCTGCTGTAGCAACCTGCACAAGGCACTAAATTCTGTTAATTCAAGGAAGTCGTGTATTTTCTGAGGGCAAAATAAAGCAAATCTAGGTGAACAAGAATGATAGCTATACTTCTTCGAATAAAAGAAAATATTTTTAATATCCCCTAATCTCTTTAGAGTACCAGGAGGCAGGGCTACTGTATACCTGCTCACCTATAAAGTACTTTTGTTTTTTATATATATATATTTACAATATATATATGTTTGGCTGTGTTAAAAACTCCCTGAATTCTGATTGTCTGAAAGAGGAATAGTGAAAGATGTTCTGAGTAGTATTGAGACTTGGCGCCTACTTTTCATAAGTCACACTGAAAAAATCTCTGTGAATTAATAATGAGCTTCCATCAGCGTGCAGGGATTTGTTATAACGACACATTGATTACACATCTCTATTCTTTTTTTCCCTCTGAGTGGCAGCTGTCTCCAGGACTCTGTCTATATCTGAACTCTCTTATCTAATATCACCTCTATTTCTGAACCCTGATCTTATTCTATCATTCTACTGAGGTCTAAAGACTAAATATTATTTAATTTTGAAAAGAATGGTAGTTATTTGAAGGGGGAAAATATGACTAAACATTCTCTATCTCATTAATCTTGTTATGCATGCATCACTGGTATCAGATATTTTCTGAGGAGGCCGTAGGGAAGACAGATATGGTCAGATACTTAGGACAAGGGGACAGGCAGAGGTAAGTGCTTCACAGGAACGATCACAACCTGAGATGGTGTATTTTATGAATGTACATGGATAAGAGTTTCTGAGGTCAACAACAAGTAAAATTCACTGTTGCACAGCCCACATTTGTCTGTTCTCTACTTCCACATCCAAAGCTGAGCTGTAAGTGGGGCACCATCATGAGTCTCTAAAAAGCTGACTATCATTTGAAATGCTTTGAACTCTGAGTTTCAAGATGCTTGGGACTGTAAGACTGCAAGTGTATGACAGAGTTTGGCACCATATTTTATCATGTTTTGTATTTCACAGATGCTGTTTTATTTTTCTGTGTTCACATAAGCAGTCCCTTTAAAATAAGAGGATTTTTTTTATTTGATTGAAAGAAAATAATGTATATATAAATAAAAAGTATGCAAATAAATTGTAGACATTTGTCAAAATATGTAAGTACATGTTTTAGCTTTTTCTCATTTTTTTCAGAGAAAGCTAAGCTTCAACAACAGATATATGGGACATGTATTTTAAGAACAAAATGTACTGTAAGGTAAAATTGAATAATCTTACAACCCTAGTTTGTTGTCATCTCAGGTTTGATTGTCAGATGTTGCTGTCTAAAGAACTTCATTCAAAAAGAGCATAATAAAATAGGTTACTTTGTGTTGGCTCTCGTACTACTGAGCTTTATAGCCAACTGTCAAAAAATTAAAAAGCAAAGTACATGGAAGCTGGATAAGTCTGTGTGTTTGGCATGTAATGTTGTCCCTGGATTGTGGTAGCTTCCTTTTCTATTGTTCAAGGTGTGTTCTTGCTTTCCTGGACAAAATCTTAGTCTGTGTTTTGTTTCACAACTGAATTCCATCTTTCCTTACTAATTTCTACAAATTAATTAGTTTTGACTGTTCTTATGATGATCAGTTTTGCTTTTTCTAGGCTTTGTTAGCTGCATCTTACTTTTCAACATCCTATGATTTTGTTCTTGAGTTGTGTGCTTTAAGAATAATAAAAACCTGTATATAGGAAAGGAGAAGAATAGCATTGCAATTACAGAGTAACATTTTTTCAACCTGATAAAAAAAACAGGATAAAAGTGAAGAAGCAAGATGACTTCTCTGGGAAGGCACATCCAGTATGTAATCAGTAAAGAACTACACAGATCAGCACTGGCTCCAGGGGGATCTTCCTGAAATTTTAACCTTTATAGCATCTAACTCTTCTTCATTTAAAAGTGGTATTTCTACAGCCACACTATACTGGTGGATGCAGGAAGTGAAAATGCAAATAAAACTATACTTCCCTGAAGTGACACAAGCTAAAATAAGACAAATGCTTGACCAAAGGCTGTCTTTTCAGTGTAGGTCTGAACACTGACAGTATGTTACTGAGAATCATCCTGCTACCAGTAATACAAGGTAGCAACTTTTTATAAGCATGTTACTTATGATAATGATGCCTAAAATTACAAGTCTAGTGGCTGTTTAGATAGATACCCAAGGATGTCCCACACCTTCACCTGCTTCTGCAGGAGAGCAGGAATCCAGGCTGTGTGTTGCAACTGTCTCGTATACACTTGTGAGTTTAAAATGGCAACCGATGCTTGTGTTTAAGTACATGAATCACACCCTTGGTATAAGATTCAGTGTTGTGTTTCTAGTTCCAAATCAATAACTGAGGAGTTTATTTACAGTGTATTGCCCTCAGCTCTCTTTTCAGCTGGACAATCTTTTATATTTTATTATTATCTTTACAAACTGTTATATAATCATCGTAAAAAGGAAGAAGAGGTGTATTTCCCCCTTTCTGGTTTTATTTTTATGGGAAAAGAAAGGTAAATTATGTGATATCTGATGGAAAGAACAGAGAGTTGGACAATGCTATACCTTAAACAGACCTGACTGTTAAATTTCTGTGGCAGATGTTTAGTGACTCTCTTTCACTGGGTTTATTCATCTGATGCTGAACATCTACATATAAATGAATATTCAACAGAATTGAACTGAAAGTTATTGTTGGTAGCAGCATGTCATAGTAGATTTTGGTAGATGATCAAAATCAAGAAGGCTAAGTTAAACAGCAAACCTCAAAGCTAAATGAATTTTTATACTCCCATTCCCAGTGACTCCTGTCCTTTCTAACATTTTTTTGTCTTTTTAAATGAACCTATTGTTCACCCCCCTGTATTTTTCCCTTTGCTGACTCCATACATACACTTTCTCTGGTACTTCTATCCTGAAGCATTTCTGAGATTCTGTGACCATATGTCTCTCTTGTGGATACTCTAATGATGATGAGAGGATGATGAACTCTATTCCTTATGGCTGATGTTATCTAATTATGTTTCTTACAAGTACTATGTTGTTAAATGTAACTTAAATATATCTTTTAGATAGTCTTTTATAGTATTTCTGACTGAGATTTTGTAGTGAAATCATTAATTGCCAGAGAAAATGATGTAAACTGAGGAAAAATGTTACTTCTTATGCCTACAAACAGCACACCAGGCTTTAGAACTGGGTGATTGCTTCTAACACATGAGGTCTATGACAAATTTTTTCACCTCCCATATATCTTCACCTCACATATTTCTCCCTCTCTTTATCTCAATTTGATGTAGCATTTCTTTGAACACATGCTGCAGAATGTTTATCACAGGACTTGAAAATCCTGATAGATTTCTATTTTGAACATAATATTTAGATTTCTTTTAGTCTTATAATGATTAAGTGCACTAAGCCTCTACAGGCTGAATTCTGAATGCAGGATCTGAGGGTTGAGTTCCTCACAGGTCTTGCATCCAGAATCCTTAGTGTGTCAAAATGCCTTAAACATATTTCATTGTTATTAATAAAAGAAAACCTCAAATCTGCATATAGCAGGATTTCTCTCTTCAAAAAAGAAAAATGGTGGTGGTGTGAACATCCTGTGATCCAACAAATGAACGTACAGCTAAACACTCATTTTACTGGAGATTTGTAGACGCATAGATGCAAGAAGGGTACTGTCATGGCATATGTGGACTAACATTCAGGCAAAATGAAATCTTAGTCACCATACTACAACCCTGTCACCACCATATTCAATATGTTCTTGAACGTTCTTTAATATCTTTAAATGTACATTATACTTAGGTGTTTGTTTAATTTTTGTCAGTCATGGAGAAAGTATATTTTTAATTGGACTTCTATGGAATAAGTAGTATTTTTATTAATCCTGAATCTTCCTTATTGTAATTTCTTATTAATTTAATCTTTAGACTTCATGCTTCTCTGGCTTACTTGCAAGTACCTTGGACCAAGGTGCAGTGAGTTCAATGTGAGCCTTCAGTTGGGCTTCAGAGTCTTCACTTTTGGAAAAAACCTCTTTAACTCATCCTGGCAAATATTTGCAAATAATGTAACAGTGACCATACAGCGTGCAATTTGTTTCTGTCATCTGGCAAGGGAACTGTTTGAGGAAAACCAATTAAAATATCACTGCCCACAAACTGCTCATAAATGTAAACAGTAGTAACATGGAATATCTCTACCTCTATTAAGTGCCAACTTTAAATTATTACAAACATGGATAGACCATCACTAGATATTTACTGACCCATAAAAATCTGGGCTGCAGCTTTGTTATCTTGCACAAGATCAGACTAGACTTATAATGACCTGCAGAGACCTAAATTAGACTTTTACATACTGAAAGAGAAAATAAAATATCTACCAATTGAGTTACTGATTTTCAGGAAGTGTTACTGGGATGTGTAATTAGTGCAGTTTTATTGATCCCCTTGTCTGCCCCCCTCTCCTGATTCACCCCATTTTATAGTCCTGTAGCTCTGTGATAATTCATACACAGGCAAAGGGGATAGTTTTCAATTAAAACTCTTTTCTTGAACACCAAGGAAATAGTGGTTTAAGGTGTTTGTGCAGAAGAGATTCATGAGAGGTGAAGAAAAGGAAAGAGTAGAAATCAGCTCAGAATCTCTAGGTTAGTCAGTCTTTTTGCAGAATCCAGTTAGTGATTGTTAGTAGTGGTAGTATTTATTACTGATATAGGGGCCTTTGCTTTGGGATATGTATTCTATAAATACCAAGAGCAGAAAATATGTTGTAGTATAAATAGATAAGACAGAAAGAGTGTGGGAGAGAAAACACAGGTAGACAGAGGTAAGGTCACCCAACAGAAAATCAGCAATTAAAATATAAAGCCAGAGTTATAGTCAGGTCTTCCAACTCCTAGTCCCTTGTATCAGAGATGCTGAAATCCCTGTTTTAACTCTTGTTGAGTTTATCACTATTCAGAACAAAAAGAATTTTTAGGGAGAAGGTAGCCCATTAATAACAGTTGAGGTGATGAGATCAGCTATTTTTCACAAAATTGCAGAATTACTAAATGTCTTTTAAACTTGACCATCTAACTAGGTACACGAAAAAAGTTTTGAGCAATATATGAATAATGATCTTGAGAGTATCTCTGTCGGCAAAATGCAATAAAACAGTCTGAAAAAATATTTATGTACAATATAAAGATCTATGACTGTATACAGATAGGCAGCCACAATAAAGGTAATGTACGTAATGAAATAATAAGAACTAATTGTTAAAAGTAAGAGAAATTAATATGAGACTGTCAGAAGACTTCACCCCCCCATAAAAACATGCTGACAAATTAAAGAATTTACCACAATTACCACTTCCCACGTTTAATCTCTGTGGACATGGAGAGACAATAATTGTGCAATGACTATGTAAAAAAGATAAAAAATATCTTAAATAATATTATATGTTAGCAGTTATAAAAAAAAAAAGGTTAAATGTAGTCTAAATCAATACAGAAAAACCTAATTAAGAATACCCTTAAAACTGTTTACAGGAAAACTTACTAATACTTGCACCTTCCTTGCTGTTAGGCCAGGATGTTGCCCCTCTGGCTTGGTGCACCGGGACCTCTTTGTCTCAGCTTTCTCATCCCATCCTGCTCCCTTCTTACTGCTCCCAGGCATCCTGCTGGGCCCTGCCCAGGGCCATCATCCTTTGCTGGCTGTGCTCACAGCCAGAGCTCCCGATCCCTGATTTGTGTTGGATGATGAAATCCAGAGCAGCTCTTACAAGCCAATGTGGAAGTGGGTCTCGGTTCCTGGAAAGCAGGTTACTGGTGGCTGAAAAAGGTTTTTTGTCTGTAACACTTTGTCCCTGAGGTTTAGAAGTGTGGAAGATTGTCCCCTTACAAAAATCAGTAATATTGAGACAAAAGTAGTAAGAGGTTTTCATTGTTGTATTTGATGAAATAGGTTTTGGCATAGCATGCTACTTCAGCATTTATTATTTATATGATTTTTATCTTGTCAGGCTTAATCTGCAGTGTGGTTAATCTTTAATGGATTTAATGCTGCCTGCGAGGTGTTGGGAATGCTATGTAAAAAGGATAAAATTATGTTGCCATTGTTACTTCTCGTAACAGTAACATATCCATAGGATAGTATTTAACTATTCTAACAAAGGGTTTACAGCTCAGGGAGGATGTTAAAATCAGGTGTGAGAGTGACTGCTCCTAATGTCACCCTGCTGCCCTGAATGTGTGGTCAGACCAGATTCTGGATGAATCAAAATCTCTGAGCCTTGTTTCTTTGCTTCCTCCATCAGACCAAACTACACCCGATCTTTCAGGGAAAAGGCACAGTTATAGTCCTTCGCAGTTTGCGTGCAGGGATTTCTCCACACCGTTGCTCTGTAAATGATCTCGGAGGAGGAGTAGAGAGACGGGTCTGTCCATACCTTTGCCACTTGTCTGCTGACAGCTTTGGGAAAGGGAGGCTGCACTGGAAATGCTTTATCTGTCTGCATGCAGTAGGGTGGTTCTGAAAGCACAGACTCAAAATTTTATGCATGTACCACAGTAAAACCTGTATGTCTGTTGTTTTTAAAAAGCTGACCTTGATTCTGCACCTGGTGGTTATATAGGTAGAATTTACTCAGGTTAAATAGTGGTGTCCTCTGTGTTTGGCCACAAAAAAATCAGCTGCTTTCTTCTTTTATTTGTATTTGAAGAGTAACAGGTTTTGCAAATTCACAGTTAGCCAAAAAGCTGACTTGAAAACATGGATGGAATTGTTGTCTCTACTGTGTGCTCCTGGCAGGTTTTTTCTATGACTGTGAAAAAGAGGAGCTGGGTATGTTCTCTAAAAGCCTTCATTGGCATCTGTTTTGGAATATATTCTGGCACTTGCAGTAAAGAGTTAAAACTAGCTCTTCAAAGTTCATTACATAAGTGAAGAAAGAAAGTGGTTTATTTCTGTATTTGGAAAATATCAATTGTTGTGCTAAATAACAATTGTTAACCTAATTTCTGTAGATAGCTATGTAAGTTTTACTTTTTATAAATCCCATTTTTATATGGCCATTAACTACAATGACTGTAATGGAGATTTTGTCAGAAGCGTTGACTTCACTATGGCCAGGCTTCAACATATTTGCCTGAGCTGCATGATTTTAACCATTAAACTAACAACGTCAGTCTTCACTAAGCCTCTACTCAAATAACCAGCAAATTTGCTTGAATAATTTTGTTTACTTTTTTTTAAGCAGCTGAAAACTTAATGCTGAAACTCAGATTACTGAGTGTCTTGAGGCTGTGCAGAGCATTCTCTGTCTAGAATTGGGATCATAGTTTTCCAATTCATGTTGATTTTTTTTTGATGTTATGTTTTGCATTATACTTTAAGTTACAGGAGGAGTGGTTGATTGTAACTTGTTCTCAGTACTTGCATTTCCATTGTGAGACTGAACTGTGTGAGAGAAAAAAAACCAATTTTTTTTATCCATTAAATTATTTTTAAATAAATAATCAAAATCTCTGAATTCTAATCAAGTCATAAACAAGTTTTCTTTATTTAAGAAGTAATAGAGGATATATAAAGAAGGAGGAAGACAGCCATCTGTGTGATGCTTTTTATTCCTTGAAGGCTGAGGTATATAGGTTTTAATATCCATAAGAGCTCAAGTATAACTTGCATGGTTTGTGTACTAGCTTTGTTCTGAATTTGTCATAAAGATAAATACCTTTATATACTATACTTAGAGCAAGGGAGGAGGAAAGAGAAATGATTGAAGATGATTATGAACAGAAAACTATCATTTAGAGAGTCATTAGGAGGCTGAGGGGAGACCTCATCGCCCTCTACAACTACCTGAAAGGAGGTTGCAGAGAGCTGGGGATGAGTCTCTTTAACCAAGTAACAAGCGATAGAACAAGAGGGAATGGCCTCAAGTTACACCAGGGAAGGTTTAGACTCGATATTAGGAAGCATTTCTTTACAGAACGGGTTGTTATACGTTGGAATGGGCTGCCCAGGGAGGTGGTGGGATCCCCATTCCTGGAGGTGTTTAAGAGTCGGGTTGACATAGCGCTGAGGGTTATGGTGTAGTTGGGAACTGTTAATGCTGGGTTGATGGTTGGACTAGATGATCTTCAAGGTCTTTTCCAACCTGGACGATTCTGTGATTATTCTAAAGCTTAGCCCTCACGTGCCTCGCTGAAAAACACATCCTATATAAAAATTGTCTGAATGACTTGGTTATTCCTGTGACCCATGTTAAGAACACCAAGTAAATATTCATATATCTGTAATATTGTCTTTTTTTTTAAAAAAAAAGAAAATCTGCTGCTTGTTAAATGGGCTGTTGTATTGCTACTAAGAAAAAGATGTTAGCTGAAAAAAAATATTCCCTGCCAAAAACACCTCCCAGAGATATTCAGACAGGTTATTTCCATAAAAACATCATGCTTTACTGTATGAACTGACTACCCAAGAAATCTTACACTGGATCAGTCTAAAAAACTACCTAGCCCAGTATCCTGCCTCCAAGAATGTTCCTCAGCAAATGACAAGGCAAGACTAAGAACTAGACAGTCAGATATGAGACTTCTTCCTGTATTTTTTCCATATTTATTTATTTTTAATGTCAGAAAAATGTTTCTAAGCCAGATATCCTTATGTGTATTCAACAAATCTCAGTGGCTTTTCCTTCCAAGGGCTTCTTCAGCGCTTGAACCCATTCAAATTTTAGTAGCCACAATGTCCATTGGGGGTGGGGGAAGGTTTTGCAGCTTTGGAACACAGGGAAAAAAAAAAAACACCCTAACCCAAAATTTATTTACTTATCTTTGGATTTTATTCTGGCTTCTACTAACTTCTTTTGATTCTTAGCTTTTCCTCTTTCAACTCTTAGCTTCTCACTGGAGGCACAGTGAACAGATAATCCTTAGCCAGACTATACTGTAGATCAGCTCTTACAGGTGTTTTACAGCAGCTTGATTTGATACCTTCATCATTTGTTTCTGGATTGTGAAATGACATATTGTGCAAAAATAGACTTGTTCTGAAGTTACTACTTTTGCTTAAGCGATTGGTGGGTTACAGCCAGAAGTGCAAACCTCAAAAATTTCGGAGCTGCTGAAATCAGTGGGGAAATATTCACCTAATTAGAGCCAGAGGTTTGTGTCTTATTCATAAATGTGTAGAGATCAGAGTGAAAGTGATGAGGATCTTCCTTCACCATTTTATCAGAGCAAGTACAAAAATAATCTGAACACATCTTTTTCTAACTGCTTTTGCAGTTAGGAGGTAGCAAATACTACCTCTGCCTTACTCTTTCACGGCCATATTAACATAATGTAGGTGAATTAGCTAAACTGATTGATCTAATGAAGTGCTATACAATACATCCAGGAACTCTAGTGTGTTTGTCTAACGAAGCGTCAATATGTCTTAAATGGTCCCTCAAATATTCATTGTCAGATTTAGTCAAAGAAGCCTCCAATGATTTACACTATTGCATAAACTCTTAATCGTTTAACCATAGGAGTGCTTCAAATCTCTCATCGTTTTTTCAGGTACTTATCCTGATGCATATACTAATGTCTTAATTTGTTAATTAGAGGAAGAATATTGCAGTGCTTTGACAGGCAAGGCCAAAAATTGATTCTTTCCATAAAAGAAATCACAAAGGTAAAAAAGACAATTCAAAAAAGAGGGATTAAGACATAAATAAGGCAATCAGTTGCAAGACTGGGAATTTACAATTAGTCGTGATTTACAAGAAAAGATTAAAATGAATGCAGAATCATGAGAAAAGCATGCAAATTTGGAGGAAAATCCTAATAGATTTTAAAAAACTTCATAGAAACTCCTTTCCACAGCAGTTTTAATAGGTTCCCATGTTAAATAATCTTCTTCAAAAAATTGCCCTCATTATGTAATCTGCTTTAAGAGGAAATGATAGGAATTCCTTACTCATTACTTCACAGTGATGTTCAGCTGAAGGACATCATCAAAGACTGCCAGAAGAATTGTTAATAAAGCAGGAATGCAAAGAAGGAGAGGCAAGTGGTGAAACATCTTAAAAGTCTCGGAGTTTTGTAGGGGATCTGAAAAATCAGAGAAACAACTCATTAAATAGATAACAAGTGATTATGTTAATTTTACAAAAGCCCACAAACTCTGACAGACAAACTTTTATAATTGCAGAAGCAACCATAACTTTCTATGTCCAAATTTCCTTTGTCACATGTTTTATGACCAAAAATAAATTTAATGGTATTAAGTCCCCAGATAGAGACCATAGCTAAATTACAGCTGAATTATGTGAAAATCAGAAAGTAAATTTTGGGATAATAACACTAATATGTATTCTGTGAGATCAGATTCAAAATAAATTCAAACATCACAGTGTCATAACACTTAAATTACAATGAATTACAATATAGATAGTATATCACATTAATTTTAATATGTTAAAATTGTAATCAGAAATAATTGGACTTTCAATACAGAAGTAAATGAAGTTGCTGAACCAAAAGGAAATTAACATTGATTGCAAGTTGAATAAACTGTGCAGATTTGAAAGATCCTGATTTATTGAGGTGGGAACTGCTTCTAAGCCCATTAACATAAAGATTTAATTAATGTGTCATGATTTTTGCCAGCTAGTGCAAAGAGTTATAAACCATAAAAAAATATAATTTTATTTTGATAATGAAAATCCATATGAAAATTGCAAGAGAAGCAATCTGAAATTACAAGACTGGACACTAATAAACCTACCTCATGATAACAATCAAGAAACAACAAAGGCTGCTAACAAGCATGACAATTGTTGCTATTTCAAACATGAAAACCTGTTGTCTTTCACATTCAAATGATCAAAATTTTGCCTCTTAGAGAAAGTAACATGTCTAGGAAATATGATTGTTTCTTTTTTGTCTGAAAGTGGTATTTATGTTTCTGTGCTTTCCAGTGGACAGCCCCTCATACTCCTGAATACCCGCCCTTTGAGGAGGAGCCAAAACCTTTTGACTTTTACTTCCATGTTTAATCCTCTTTCTGTACTCTGCCCAGTTTATACCATGAGTCAAAGAGCATTTAATAAACTTATTACATCTGTGCATAATATGATGCTATCTTAAAAGGAAACCAGTGCTTTTGTAAAATTGATGATGGATGATGCGTTGGGATGACTTTGTGTTACATTACTACACCAGTACAGATAAATATTCTGTGAACTAGGCAAGGATGGAAAAAGTGACTTATCCGATAAGAGCTCTCAAATATAGGTTAATTCCTGATTTGACAAATCATTCTGTCTAGGACTCAGTAAAAGGTGAATACTTCCTGTGCTGGTTGAAGAGTGCAAGGATAAAATCCATTCATGATTTTGTAGCTCTCAAACTCTTTGTGAGGACCCTGCAGGCACCTAGATAAATAGGAAGAGATAGATTGATTTTATCTATTTACATTCTATGGACACAAACAAAAAAATTCTTACCCGCTGATACAGGGAAATGGTCACCTGCTGTGCAACTTATAGTAACTTATAGCGACTTATAATGATTTCTGAATATTGCTTAATAATCCTGCTTGCCTTGACTGTTCTGTGGAAACGTACCAAGGACTACTGTGTTCATCAAAAATAAGAGACATGTCCTTGGGAAGCAGATGTGTTCTAACAAGCTGAGTCTTTGTAGAGTACAGATAGCCATGTATGGACAGTAGCAGCTAGTATGCTAGTGCCAGTAAACTGGCTGGGACCACTCTTGTTGTTCAAGAAATTAGTTAGGAGAATCTGCACATGCTCCGAGGAACGGGGTGAAAAGTACAAGGTGAGAAAGACTGTGAGCCTTCCTCCAGAAGACCCCTGAGGATGACCACCAGGAGGCAATGTGTAGGCACAAAGATAACATAAAATGCTGACACAAGCCTTTTGAACTAACTCCATCTTACTAATACATATATATGTTTGTATTGTGTGACTCTATGAATATGTATATCTACACTCTATAAATTTCTGGTAAAATGTGTTGTTGGTGTGCAAGCTTTGCGGAGAAATCCCCTTGCACCCTGGTGCCGGAATAAACATACGTGCTTTATAACTCTCCGAGTTGGAGAGTTTGTTTCCGTGCATCACCTCTTTACCTTCCCATTAATTAAAAATACCAGAGATTTTGTAAACTACATTCTCCTCCCTTGCTTTTAGCGGAGAGCTTTGAGTTACAATCCTCCCACCCCTCAGTGAATTTTGGATGTTCCTTCTATCCCATGTGAATCCTATAAAGGACAAATAAATCATTTAAGTTTTATAACCTTACCCTTTCTACAATAAGTAACATCTTTTAATTCACTTAACATCAAAAGAGAATGTGCAAGTAATGATGCTGAAAACTTTTGATTGAGTCTGTTTGTAAATGAGATGTGAGGCACCTCCTCCTTACTCATGAGGACTGTGTCCTGAGCACGTTGACAGTATATCAGTGCAGTCTCTTTTCCTTTACCACTAGAGAGGCAGAGCAGCTCTTTCCTGGGGGGTTCCTGTGCAAGACTTCAGAAACTGGAGCAGTTCACTAGATTCCCCAGATATCTAAGAAAGACATATTCGAAAACAAATTTCTTTGTCAGATAAAATGAAATCTTGTCTTGAAGTTTGGCCACTCTTCATGGGAACTCTAAACTTCTAGGAGTTGCCATTTTGCAGTGTTCATTGTCAGCATCACTGCTATTCAATGGACAATTTGGGACAGCAAAACAAAAAGCTAAGGCTCTGTAAGAGTAGGCAAACCACTGTGTTGTGCATAGACCCTCTTTTTGTGTAAAAAAAGCTGCTAAGTATAGCCAGGTCATTGCAAATGGTAAGGTCTTTCAGGTATATTTTATCAGATGCTCTCTATCTTTGGGTACAAAGAGCGTATGTGAGGATTACTGAAGATACTTCCTTTCACCCAAACAGCAAACAAGCAAAACAAATAAAATGACCACGTGAATAAAAGATATCCCTAACTTGCCAACCAGAAAAAGCCTTTAAGTGTTCTTTCTCCCCCATTCAATTTTTCTGTATGTATATGGTTACCACAAATATGGTTACTTAAGCTACCTAAGCCTAGATATCTCCTATTTTCCCTCTCTTTATTATTGTAGCCTAAAGCGATTTATATGAAAACAAGTTGTTCAGATATAAACTGTGCAACTTGGAATTCACCTAAATAGTATCAAAAAATCTGAGATGCAGTTTACATTTATTTCCAATTTCATCCTTTCTTTGCTTTCTGAACTGTAAGGCTGTGATTGCACTCCTTTAGTATCATAAAATCAGTGGAGGGGTAGTGGATTATGACCTAATAAGCAATTTGAAACTGGTAGAATATAATTTCTTTATTAAATTAATGAATTTATCCTTAATCATAGGATTCTTAAACTATCCTATTGAGTCTGAAGGAGAAAAGCATAGTCTATTATTAGGTTCCAATATGAAGGTTCAAGATGTTAACAATTCACTATTGAGGCTTTTCTTTAAGAGTGACATTAATATATATAACTTACAAGCTATAATTAATTTCTGCCTCACAGTCAGAGACAAGAAGAAGGTGTATGAAGGATTCTGAGATGGCTATAAAAATGGTAGAATAGCTTGACCTGACTTTTGTAGAAGTGGAACTCTGACTCCTAGGACGTGTCCTGTGTTGTAGAATTGCAACTGCACAAGGTCTCCCCTTACTGACTGCTTTTACAGTGGACCTGAATGGGTTATATGGGATATTTCAGGCCAAAATCATGCCTTTTCCCCAGAGTATAACTGAGGTGGAGACACCAATATCTGAAGGTAATTGCTCAGCTACAGCAGCCAAATGCCACCGACATACAAAAATGTTGATTTATGTCACACAAAGGCAGCATGGAAAGCAGGCACCTGGGTCAAGTGTGGTTTTTCATTTTTTCTGTTTACTTTCTTTCTGGGTTCAGTCACAAGAAATGATACAGAGTCAGCCTGAAGAGTGGAACTGAATGTCTATGGGAAGACTTTCAATTTTAAAGCAGGCTCAGGTGTAGAGGTAACGGCCATATCAAAAAAGACTTTCACTCCCCTCACAGCTGAACCAGCTGTTGCTACTCCAAATAATCTAGAGGTGGTGTAAGCACAAACAGCAAAAGCTGTAGCTTTAATATTCGTGCTTAGGAGACTTTAGACTGATATTTTCCTTCATCAGGACACCTAGTACTTTCTTGATTAAAGGAATGAGAGAAAAATTAAAAGAGGGTACACTGGACTCTTTTATCTGTTCTGTATACACTGTTGCTGTTTATAACATTGAAACTATAAACTTCACAGAACTTCCTTTCTCACACTTTTCAGATAGTTTCCAGTGTAACACAGGTTTGGACCAGCTATATTCAGCATCTTGTATGATCAGACCTGGACATGTTAGGAAACTTGAAAAGTGTAACAGAGATGTTTTGTGTTAGAAGTATGGTATCATCTACTGTCACATTGGGAAGAAGAATGTGAAAACCCAGACATATGAGAATCTCAAAAAATTTTGACTGAAATAGAGGAAAAAACATTACACCTTTCTAACTGTGGAAAGTTTTTCTTGGTCTTGTTTCATAATGAAGTTAAAATTATATGCATTTTCCTACATGTTCCCTCTTACTCAATTTTAACCTAATGACCATATTCAGCCACATATGGGACAGGAGCAAAGGTCTCCCCCTATTTAGGTTCAGAATAGGTCTAAGGGCTGAAATGACATCTTGATTCTGGAGGGCTGAAGTTTTACGTATATTAGCATCTGTTCTGAGCGTCAGTATCCTCTAGAAAGCTGAAAGATATGCTGTTGGTGGTAGGGTATGGTTTCAAGAAAGGGTGATTTTTCATTCCCCTCATCTGATGGACTGGTTTCCTAAAAAGTTTGCCTGCTCTTTTTTTCTGATTTTCCTTAGTCAATTCTGTATCTTTATTACAGTTCATATTGTCCAACTATAAAGCCAGATTTCTGTTTTCCAGAGACTGGAAAATAACATGCACAGTTAGAAAAGGAATGACCAGTGACTATCTGAATATATGGGAAAACTTGTAGGCAAGTCTATAGATTTGAATTATAAATTATTAAGAGACCTTGAACTTGTGATACCTATCACCAAGGTGCTCTTCATCATCTTCATCTTTGAAATGTCATAGTTGTTAGACTAGCCTTGTTGAACCCATTTTCAGAATATATGTTACAGTCTGTTGCAAGTATGTAACTATACTACCAAAAATTTAGAGAAACTGTAGAAAAACATTTAGTCTTCATTTCTTCATAGGTAATCTTTTTTTTCCATTGATATAAAAACAAAACAAAGGAAAAAACCCAAACAAACCTGATACTTAATCTTTTTGGAAAGTATAAGTGGGATTCCGTCACCCATGTTGAAAGCCTCCACGAAAGAAATTAATTTTATCCTATGAAAAAGATCTAAGATAAATGGGTTGAAATCACTGTTTGGAAGTACCTCTCTCTGTTTTCATTGATTACGACAGAAGCCTATATAACTCTTTAAGAGTAAGTGTCTTTTCAACAGCAAAAGTTAAATGAGATGAATCTCACATTAAATAACTCTTTAATAGCCAAAAGCTGGGAGAGGACGTTCTTGACAAATATCTCATGAACAATATAAAGACTTAACACAGCGCTACAATGTCCAGAGTAGTTACTATCCCTGTCTGGAATCTACCGAGAGTAGAAAAATAGCTATAAAGCATGGTTAATCGCAAAACCACATGCTAACTATTTGTGCTGTCTCCACATACACTAGATGAAGCCTATGGTCCGGGTGCTTATATCCACAGTACATTTCAGAATTTATTACTGCTTTCTTGTAGCAGATGCGTTAAAATACTTATTGAAAGATACGTTAAAATACTTACTGAATACACCAAATGTATTGATGAACAGTGTGCGTATACCCATGTCGTGGCTGATATGCCTGGAAAACATATTAATTAAGGATTATTTGAACCGAAGTTTGTTACATCCTAATTTCCATTTCCAAAACTATATAGAAGTTTTATAATACTGACAGTATCAATACTGAGTTGTCAAGCAGGGAAGGAAGAAACTAAAGGTAAAGGGTAGTGGGTTAGATGATGGAAGTCCATATCAAAAAAGGCTTCCACTTCATTATATGGCTGGGACTTATTGTTTCTCATATTGTTTAATGATGTTATGAGACTGGTATTAGAAAAGAAATGCATACTCTTATCTATGCAGTGCTTCATAGTAACACTGGAATGATAAAACATAAGATAGGAAATGGGGAGAGCCCTCTTTAGGTGAAATGCTATTTCTGTAACGGAACCTTGTAGTTCTTGTCATTTGTAAGAAACTTTTCTTTAATTCAAAGAAATACTGAAGTAGAAGGATATGCTTCAAGCCTGTGTAAGTCCTCAAAAAGTCTTCATAAGAGGTATTGTATATAGTCCAGGACAGATACTTTGAGCTTGAAGTAATGGGTATATATTTCTACAGAAAGATGCAAAAAATAAATTCTTACTGCTTGAAGCAGAAGTAAGGATAACCTAGCTGCCTTACAAACAAGTCAGCTCCCTTGTCATCCCCTAGTAAGGCTGAGATGTGGCCACTGCGACATTGGTTTCTTCAGCCTGTCCCAGGGAATGAACTGATTACTAAAGAGATATTACAAAGACTTGGTGTTAGGATATTCTGCTCATCAAACCTGTTGGGGAAAGTTCTGAAGGTTAAGGGTAGATAAAATTCTCGGTTGCTCCCTGTTAGGACGAATGTATCCATTTATCAAAACCAGTATTTTAAAACTGACCTAAGTTTCTTTCATTTTTGTAAAATGTAACTGTCTACATGTTAAAGAACTAAAAGCTATGAAACTGCAGTAGGTGTTTTGTATTTAGCTTATGTGTAAATGTAGTTTTTTCTACATGGAGGACATGAAAGTCTATGTTTTAACTTTATTGTCAGGCATTTTCTTACCATTCCCAGAGGACAGAGTAATCATCTGATTAATGGCTGTAACATTGCATAATATGAATGTATGTTCCAAACCTTCAGAGAGTGTTGATTATTTCTTCCCTTTCATATATGGAATATTAATCACTCTACTTCTTCCTAGTATTCCTTCAAGTATGAACAATGGGGTGCATAGTCTGAATAAGGTATGTGCTACTTTTAATTAAAACAACATATCAGATAAAACTAAGGGTATAGAGATCAGATATGACTTCCTTTCTCTAGTTATCTTCCAGGTATTATTAAGACTTTGGGAGGGAAGAATAAAGTAGAAAGTAGGGTTTAACTTTATTATAGATGTGAATCACATCTCTAGGAGATAATACTATATTATTTTTCTGGAATGACAATGAACACGATCACCTTAAGAGGCTCCCTTTGATGCGGTATTTAAAATGATAAGTGAAGGATGTGTTAAGAATAAAATAGAACCACAGGTGGTGTTTTGTTCTCTGTCCCACACTTCAAATACTGAGAATAAATTAACAGATAAATGAAAAAATACATCTGAATTTTGGAAAAGACTGTATGAATTACTAAAATATTTAGTTTCCTGGTTTGACTCTGAATAAAAAACTTCAATTCATAAATCAAATATCCCAAAACAGCAAGGTTTTAAGTTAAATGTTAACAAATGTCTAATATGTGTCATCATGAGTTTGTTTCTAAATAATGGTGTTACCAAGACAGGATGAGAAGTGTTTAAAATTCTAGCATAAATTAATAGATTTAATAAACTCTTTCCACTGGTTTATTGAGGACATTTGTTCATTCCCAGGTTCAGCATTCACTTTATTGTTAATATTTACATGATCGTATTACTTAGAGAGCGTGTGTGGGTGGGCTCCCCTACGCTTGCCAAGGCAGGTGTAACTTGTGCAGCTGGAGCCTTACAGCTGTGGGGAAGGTCTCAACACCTGCGGGGTTCTGCTTGTTTGACAAAGCTGCTCTGTGTGCTTCTCCATGAAAGACTGAAACTAATTTTACAAGTCAGACAAATGATAAGCAGGAGAACATACTGTCCTCCCCACTGTGCCAGTGTGGCACTGATTCGCAAGGAGAACAGATGACTTAGCTGAGACCGGAAAGAAAATATGTGGCAAAGTTGATTACTGGCATGAGTGTGGTGCAATATATCAACTGCAAAAGCTGATGCTGTGCTGTACGTTCTGTGGTCTTCAACTTTAACAAAACTATCTGCCTCTCTTTTGTTAAGGCTGAAAGATTGGGGTTCTTGCCTTCTGCAGAAATTAGTGTCAGCTGGACTCAGAGTGGTGGCTGGCAATGCCTTCTGCCCAAGCTGTCAGTGCATTTGCTGGAGATCTAACTGATCACCTCCTTGAAAAAACATGGTGATCAAAACCTGTATTAGTGAAGTCCTGATTCAGAGTTTCTTGTTTGGTAACTAAAGAGCTGACGCTATGTCACTAGCTTGACTAGACGAGGACTCATTAAAGTGATTATTGTCATGTAATGATTAGGGTCAATTATGTTTGCAGGCACTGTGAGATGTCTAGCTGCAGCTTGGATATAGAAAAAAATGTATGAAAGGAAGCCTTGCTTAATGAAAAAGTAGAGTTCAAAATAGCTTATAAGGAGTAAAAAGGGCATTTATGCAAAAATAATAAAAGTATGTAGAATTGAAAAAGATATGAAGATGGATGAAAATAAGTATTTAAATTGCTTCTGAGAAAATGTTAAGGTACAGTAGCATCTATATCAATTGTAACAATACAATTTATCTTTTAAAACTTCCATTTCTATTTATTTTCATCTATTTGTATGTTCTTTTCTAGTATGAAATATTACATGTTTTTTCTCAACTGTTTCTTGTAACAAAGCATTTGTTGTGGTATTACAAGATCATAGAATCATAGAATGGTTTGAGTTGGAAAGGACCTTTAAGATCATCTAGTTCCAACCCCCCTGCCATGGGCAGGGACACCTTCGACTAGACCAGGTTGCTCAAAGACCCGTCCAATCTGGCCTTGAACACTTGCAGGAAGGGGACATCTACAGCTTCTCTGGGCAACCTGTTCCAGTGTCTCACCACCCTCACAGTAAAGAATTTCTTCCTAATAGCTAATCTAAATCTACCCTCTTTCAGTTTAAAACCATTACGCCTTGTCCTGTCACTACACTCCCTGATGAAGGATCCCTTCCCACCTTTCCTGTGGGCCCCCTGGAAGTACCGGAAGGCCGCTATAAGGTCTCCCCAGATCCTTCTCTTCTCCAGGCTGAACAACCCCAACTCTCCCAGCCTGTCTTCATAAGGGAGGTGCTCCAGGCCCCTGATCATCTTTGTGGCCTCCTCTGGACCCGCTTGAATGGGTCCATGTCCTTCTCATGTTGGGGTCCCCAGAGCTGGACACAGCACTGCAGGTGGGGTCTTATGGGAGCAGAGTAGATGGGGAGAATCACCTCCTTCGACCTGCTGGTCCTTCACGTGATGCAGCCCAGGATGCAGTTGGCTTTCTGGGCTGCAAGCGCACATTTCTGGCTCATAATCAGTTTTCCATCTACTTCTGCCCCCAAGTCCTTCTCCTCAGGGCTGCTCTCAATCCACTCTTTGCCCAGCCCGTATTTGTGCTTGGGATTGCCCCGACCCATGTGCAGGACCTTGCACTTGGCCTTGTTGAACTTCGTGAGGTTTGCACAGGTCCACCTCTCCAGCCTGTCCAGGTCCCTCTGGATGACATCCCTTCCCTCCAGCATGTTGACCACACCACACAGCTTGGTGAGGATGCACTCAGTCCCACTGTTCACGTTACCAACAAAGATGTTAAACAGTGCTGGTCCCAACACCAACCCCTGAGGAATGCTGCTTGTCACTGCTCTCCACTTGGACATAGAACTTTCTCTGGCAATGTATCTCTCTCACTTCTCTCCATGTTTTCTGGGTCTTTTTATTTTGACAGGTGGGTTGAGATCAGAATGGCAAATTCTCTTACTTGAACCACATATAGATTTGAGAGATGTTTTTGTAACTCTTGAATTTCAGTCTCTTAAAGTTGGATTCTGATTGAGCTCTTCAGATTTGAAAAATAGTCCCATCAAGTTAGTGGAAAGACTGAAGGATCTGAACAAGAAACAGCCACTTCTTTTTCACCTGTCCTGTAAGGAAAACTTTCAAACATACAATAACATAACAGCATGTTGCACTCTCTATTATGCATTTGTGTAGAGGTGGCAAATTAGCAGGGAGAGAGAAAGGCAAAGCTTTGACCATAATGAAATAGGAAGAATGTTGAAACAAAATGTTCCTGTCTAAAGATATGCTATTACCAGGGGGAAAAGTCAAAACTGTTTTCTTAATTTTGTGACGAAAGAGGAGATGATGACAGGCTGTGGAGTCGTCACATCCAAACAGGCCAACTACAACAGCAGTATCTGGCAGACAGTACATCTACACTGAACTTTGAGCTCAAGTTCGTTCACTAGCTTCCTTATAGTTCACTTTATTCATCTCCTACATCTAGGTTAAACTGGCTGTTCCTAGGTTCTTGATGTCCACCATAGCTGCTGCTGGGTGGGAAGAGCAAACATATGTGAATGGATTAAAAGAGCAGGTGCTACTGTTTCCTTAAACCCAGTAGATGTTAGTATCAAATGTGTGAATGTTTCCTGTTGGGTTCAAAGTCAAGCAGGGCCTTCCACAATTATTCAAGTAATTTGAGATCGTTCCAAGGTATTTCAGATCAGTGATTGAACACACAGGTTGGTGTGCTGATTGCATGTTCCACTATTTTAATAGGTAGATTCATTTGCTACTCTGTCACCTGGAGCAGAAAAATTGGGTTGCATTGTGCCAGTGATGATAAAATATTGGTGACTTCTGACTTCAGGCAAAAATGGTTTTAGATGCTGTATTTCATTAAAAGTCTATTCTTCACTTTATCTAGGGCAATGCATGAATTTTCACTTCCTTTAGAGCTTTTGGAATATGAGTATCATTAGCAGGGGTTGACTGTTAAAAGTAAGTGTAAATGATGGCTTTTGATGTAACCCATCGGGTCAAGTCCTGGATCCATTGAAATAAATGACAGAAGTCTAATAATCTCCAATGGAAACAGTTTTATAAACATAGTTCATTATCTTAACTAAACATTAACTAACTCTCACTTAAACCTTCCCTTGTTGAATTGGATTGGAATTAATGTGAGTGAGAACAAGAACAAACTACTATTGAGAAAAAAGATTCCTTCAGTGGGAAATTATTGATGTGGTTTCATGCATTTTATGGGTTATGCTTACATAACAAGTCATTACCAGTAGAAATAGGGATGGTGGAATGACCATCAAAGTTATTAGGGTGTTGCTTGTTTTATTACTTTAAGTATTTTGGTTGATTCCAGAATAACCAAAGTTAATGGGTCTGCTAGTGTAAGTAGAGTGAGCACGATTTAGTCCTTTATGCATACATATTTATGTATTGTTGTTTTGTGGAGCACTAATTCAAGCCATGATTATTCTATTAAGCCCTTCCATTCATTCAAATTTTTCACATGCTGCTTCTATTTACAAAATGTTATCCAGGCCTTGCAAGACCTAATGAATTTTTAATTGTGAGCCAGTGATACAGGTTTCTGTGAACACTCTGAAGTCATCCATCATTAAATACATTTTATAAAACAATTCCCTTTTGCTTACCTGAATCTTACCTCCCTCTTTGTCATCTTATCACTTGACTTCATTGAAATACAAGACATGTTACTCAGTTTTTGAATGCCCTCTGTATTATCAAAGTTTTGAGAGTGTTCATTTACATACAACAAAAGCTTAATTTGATTGTTATGTCTTTATTTTGGAAAACCTTAATATATATGAATTTTACTATTTTGGGCTCATTTGTTTTGATACTATTTACTTGGAAAATACACATAGATGTTCTGTGAATAAGAAATGGACTTGTTTCTTTGCACTGCCTAATTTATGATGATAATCCAACCATTGATACTGGCTTCACCATCGCAGTAGAAAATACTGGGTTTTTTTGTCTAGATGAAATATCATTGCATGAAAAAATATTTTTTGTGAGATACTGGTGTTAGAGAAACTTGCAGTTTTCTCTATTCATGTGCTTCTTTTGCTATCACTCGAGTAGGGTGTATTTGTATTGCATTTTATACCTTAGATACTGGGCAGTCAATGTAAACACCAGAAGATCCTTCCTGTACTTTGAAAGAAAAATTGAACTAGCTGAATTTGGACTGCAAGACCAATATGTGCATTCATGGTTGGGATTATAAAGGCAATTTGTGAGAAATGAGATATTACTTCCGAAATTTTGGCTAAATGTAACTGCAATCTCTTGGGTAGATTTTTAATCTGAATAACTCAATAAACCTGGCATTTTCAAGGGATTTAAGAATTTTCCAGATAGAACAATAAAAATCAATAGCACATTTCCATATACAGTGCTAGGATCCCTAGAGCAATCAAGAAATAGTTATTCTATAATTCTGAAGAAGAATTGTATATTTAAAGTTGATAAAACCAGTAGAAATTATGATAAACTATGCTTCACAACACTGGATTTAGTTAGTAGACTACTAGATCTGAAATAGAATTTTTAATCGTGTTTTATATTCAATACAAAATCATATTTAAGTTATGCAATTCTAAATGTGTTAGCAATTTGCATTAAAATGTATCTTTTTTCCAGAAGAAAAAGTGGGGATGATGCTGCTCTTTGTCCCCAGAACCCTTTGGTTGGAGTTTGTAGCTACTTGTAAGTGGCAGTTTTACAGAGAAAAAACACTGGGTAGATTAAATTAAAAAAAGAAGGTAAATATTTTTAACCATGATACACAGTGTAGTGAAAAGTGATACTGTTGCTATGTAAGGTGCCTTTAACAGTGGAAAATTATAGTCTTTCCATAAATTTAGTTGGTTTTGAAATTTATCTATAGAACCCCTGCTCAAATGCCTGTTACATTCCTTAAGCCTTTTTCAAATAGGCAAGTTTGAGAATATGATTTAGCAATGTTAATCAGCTTTTCCAAATGAAAATGTAAGCCTGTGAGTTCTTGGCATTGACAGAAAACAAAACATGGTAATTTTGTTCTTTCAAGATTATCAGAAACTTTCATATCTAAAGAAGTGATAGAATTAGAAACAGTATTTTTTAGAAAAACTGCTTAATGTTGAAGACATAAATTGGTATATACCAGCCATTATTTAATGAAGCTTATAATTCATAGTTTCTCAGAATGATAAAGTAAGGGTAAAGGAATGAAGTCAATTATTTCAGCTACATTTTTATGTGAGTCATGATGTTAATGTTTCTAATCCATTGGAATGATGGTACAAAATCCTCTTTACAGGCTAAAGTGCATGACCTAATGCTCACAATATTGACTAACATTTCGTAGGTCAAGGATCCTATAAAACACATCAGCATTTTTGCTTTCTTTAATCTTTATAAACATGTGTGAAATAAACAATCCATTGATATTTTTGCGGCTAAGTTCTAGGATAACGTGATGTGATATGGAAAATTTTGGGCAAATACTTTTTTGTAGACTATAGGCTCCTTTCAGGTGTGTCTAATGCCTGAGTGCAGCAAGCAGATGCAATCCTATGGCAAAATAATGGAGATATAAAATTAAAAAATCCTGCTTTGAGAAAGCAGCAAGATAGTTCATCAGAGGACCACAATGTCGGCAGGGACCTTTCCTATGGCTACCTGGACAGAAAGATGACTGTACTCTAAGGCTTTGCTTTTGTCTCTTTTGCCAGTCTTTCAAAGGAGAAGCCTCATAGATGTTCTCAGCTGGGTAGTACCATTGACAGAAAAGGAGATAATGTGGAATTAGACATTAAAAATGCTTGTTTGTGAGATACAAGGGAATCATTTGAGATATGAATTATAACTGCTGATTTAGACATCTTCCTTCTTTACTTAGACTAACTGTAAGTTCTTCCTAAATTCAATCTAAAAACAAGATTCAGTTGGTTTTGGTTTTCAAGCTCCAAAAGTTTGGAGAGTTTTCTCTCCTCTTTGCTGGCAACTGTTATATCCTCTGAAAATCTTGCCATATATCATGAGACAGGTTCATCCAGGTTAAATATCTTCCTGTCTTCTGTGTTCATAAGGCCACACCTCTGAAACAGACTTTTTCATGTGCTATTCAAAATAATTGAAATGGAAGACCTGTCCAATTTTGCAATGTTAGCTGGATCCATGTTTTATTTTCCTACTGTCTTTGAAATTTGAGTATTGAATTACAGAAGATGAGGGGAAGGAATTCCAGAATGGAAATTTCTAGCCCTTTTCTGCATTGCCATGAAGTACAAGGGTTACACTGGTGGTTTTGTTTAAAATAGTAAGCACACCTTTAGACATTCAAAGGGAAACTGCGTTCTGTTAGACCTTTGCTGGTGTAACTGTTAACTTTAATAGAATTAAACTGCTGTTAAGAGTAATGTTGTAGGGAAAACTGTGGAAGTTGACAGAATTTGGCAAGAAAAAATAAATGTGGTGTTGTTCTTCTTTCACTCACCTGTTCTTACATCTGCACAACTCTCCAGAGATTTTAGGAGCTGTATTTGTTGAGGATTATTTCAACTGAGTGTCTGAGCCTTTGAAGACATCAACCCTTAAATAAGAAGATAATTCTTTGCTTTCACCAACAATACCCAACCAACCCACGAAAATCCTAAATGACTTAAAAATCTTTGTGAGCAAAGGGAATTGCCCATGAAGTAGCAGTATTGGTTTCATCCCCTTTGTTTCTCACTAGAGATTAGTTTTTTCAGCATGTCCCAAGAGATATTTTGCTGGAAATCCACAGAAGCAATTGGTTTTTGAAATCCAAATCCCTGTTGCAAATATCCGTTGTATACCTAGAAATTTCATTACAGAAATAGCCAGTGGGCTCCTGTTTCATCTAGCTAACTCGACAGGATGCATAGAGGCAGCAACAGGGTTAATTTATAAAACCTATTAACTATCATTTTCCTCTTGAGCAGATACATTAGATTGGACAGTGCCCTGGCAAGTGTACAATAGGGAGTAATACAGTATTATATTGAGAAGACCCTCTATTACTTTCTGTAACTTTTAAAGCCAGTTTTAATAGATATAAAGGTGTAGCTGGGATTCAGTTAAGGTTGAAATATCCCGTCCTTTGAAATGTCTCTTCAGCATTTTTGACTAGCTGGAGCAGTTTAGATTTTTTTTTTTTTTTAAAGAATATAAATGGATGGTATTTTTCAAATGTCTTAAGTGTAGGCAAACAAATTAAAAAAGGTTGCCTTTTCAGAAAACTTTCTTCAACTTTTTCATTTACATAGCCTTTTAGAAAGGGCAGGGTTATGAAAATTCAAGATACAAATACCAAAGAACAATAGGAATGATCTTCCAGAAAATAAGAAGGGAAATATACTCAATTCCACACTTAATGTGGAGATTATTGGTGTTTCACTAAAAAGGGAAATCTATTTTTGAGAAGAAACTAGTTTTTAATATATTAGGTACAAATTTGTCTGACACTGTGTAAAATGGGAGGAACAATGACTAAAAACTATAAATGACACCTTTTTGCCCTGTACAGGTTTTACTACTAGATTACTACAAAATTCAGTGTTTAAATTGGAGCTTTTAAAATATTTATATAAATGATTTGGGTGAAGATTCTGAAATGGAAAAAAAAAAAGTCTCTGAAGAAAGCAGGTGATTGCGTACTGATTTACACCAGTAAGTATCTCAACTAATATTATGCAAATACAGTTTGCTGAAGATGACTACAGAATAATGATTCTAGTGCTAAAATTGGTGAAGACAACTGTATTTTCTTAGGAATCTGACTTCAAACTTTGGCCCTTAGGGTTGACCCTGTATATAATTAGTTACAAAAAAACCCCTTACCAGCAGGTAAATGTTCTGGTATGAAAGGACTCTGTCAAGGGCTAAATCGTGCCAACGCGTATTTGTGTCAGTGATTCTATCAATTAATAGGACTACTTCAGTAATTTAACAACATGGATAAATGTCCATCAGTGGAAAGTTTATGAAAATGATAACTACATGAGTAAAATGTAATGAACAAGAAGTGTGGCACAAATAACTTGTGATAGAATCCAATGTGAAACTCAAAAGGAGCAGAACCATTTTAATGCAGAAAAGTCTGTGTGGCAAATTCTAATACCAAGAGAAATGAAGCTAGACTAGACAGAAATGTAGCAGCTGGAAACTATAATATGCCAAATGAAATTTTTTTGTTTTCAGAACTCTCACACTCCTGGTAACTGATATTAATGTTACATTCCTGCATACAGAAAAAAGTTGTCTTCAGAAGGAATTCTGTAAAAAATTATGTAGCATTTTTTCTTTTCTCATAATACTTACATGTTACATTGCTAAAATAAATAGTCTTTGTGACAGAATCTGAATTTTTCAGTGTACTAGTAATATGTAGCAATGTCACAATGAAAGTAGTGGTTTGATGTTTGTGTGTTATTAAACTTCAGTTTAGTTCTTCAAAGTTATAAAATACTAAAATTGTCCAGATATTTAAAAGCTTCAGCACTTTAAAAATACCTTATTGTGGAACACCATTGGTGTATTAGATCCTTTAATCTAATTCAATGGAATGTGGAGGAATTGGAGTAATTAATTCTCTTACATTTTAAATTAGTCATATAATTTGTTATTTTTAATATTTTGTGGATTTAGCAATTAAGTTTTATAACCCAGCAGAACTGATAAATTTCTTAACCTAGACTAAATGAACACTTTTGCTTGATAGTCTGTACCATTTAGCAAAACTCTGTAAAACAGTGGTACTTTTCTCTTTTGATAATCTTAAATATTTGAGTAATTTTCTCTAGCTTGGATTTATACAGTTTACTGAACACCCACTTTTCTCAACAGTTTTGCAGCTTTTTAAGATTGCAGTCCTGCCGTGCCATTCCCCTTGAGCTTCAATTTGTGACATGGAGAGAGAACTATAGAGATACTGTTTGGGGATAGATTTCCAGATGCACATTTTCCTTTGCTATTGCTCTCAGTACATAGAGATAGTCCTCTGAAATGCTGTGTCCTGTGAAATGTTCTTATTTTCAGCAGGAGTTCACAGTACGTTGCAGTGTTACTGGACTCCAAAGTACCTCCGTAGTCTTATGGATGGGGGACGAAAACATCAGACTAGCCCAGATCTCCTGTGACTTGTGTGTATGAGTCAGGTATATCAAAAGTAAAAAAAAAAAAAAAAGCACCACAGTTTACAGATAACACTAGGTTTTCCCAGTTGCCTAAGTTGTCAAATCTCCTTTTATCCAACTATATTGTTTCCGCTTACCTCAGTATGTCAGTAGACATAAACTATGCTTTTCCTTGTTTACAACAGTGATTGCATTTTCCCAGTATTCCCTTAAAATGTTTAAAAATGTGATACACCTTTCCAATAAACAAAGACAATCATTGTGGATGCTTAATCTTATATGAATTCTTATCTGTATCGAATTAAAACAAAGTAAACATCTGAAAAATTCCATCAGTAACTTAAAAGATTAAAAGATTTATTTTAGTGACTACTGGAAAGCCACAAGGACCGCAATGAATATGCTTACCCTTCTGAGGCTACATGTGTTTCGTCCAAAAGGTATATGCTGTGTTCCAGGAGTGGAGTATAGCTATATTACTTTCAGTTAATTTTAAAACCTGAGAGGGTTTTTGTTGTTGTTTATTTATTTTCCAAATGCCTGAAAAACTTTCTGTAGTCAGTCTGGGTACAAGACTGAGTACAATAATGGGACTGAAAATGAATTTTGATTACATACTCAAAGTATTGTCACGTTACAGGTATGGCGATTGTTCTGTATTATAGTATAAGAACAGATCAACCTCAGCAGTGAACTGGTGAACAGGATAATTCAAGGAAGAATTGACATTGCTTGAGGCCAAAATGCTGAAATATTCTTCAATAGAATTATAAGAACATGAGAGAATTTTGGAGAATGAATAAAGGTCATTTGGTCCATCAAGGCATATTCTCTTTAGTAGTCTGTTTCCCCAAGGATGATATCTAATTGTTTCTTGAATGACACTAGCACTTTTTGCCTTGACAACTTTGCCTGCAGGCTATTCTAAGTATTTATTATTCTCTACATGAAAAGGTGCTTTCTGATATATGTGCTGAATTTATTTTTTAATTTCCAGTTATGTTCTCTTGTCCTATAATCTATGTTGGAATGGAAATAATAATTTGAGTTGACATTATCTGTGGCAGTTAAGACTTTATATGCTTCAAAAAAGACAGTTCAACCCTGTCCTTAAACTTAGATGCTCAGATTTATAATGTAACCATGACTGCATATCAAGTGGTGGCAGGGGTCTCCCTTAGAAGATTTCACATCAAAATCAGTCTTACTTCCCTAAATGTGCTTTGCTGATGTTGCTGATGCTCTGTTCCCCATCGACCAAAAACCTGTCCAGTATAGAACATCTGATGACACTTGATGTTTTTCTTAACATCAGCTGAAGGGAAAACAAAAGCAAGATGTACTTTAAACTTTTTGCAACAGGCAGAAAAGTGAGAGGCAATAGCTAGGAATATGTCAATAGAAGTTCACTAACTCCTCCTTTGTACTTTTTTCAAAACACTTTGATCTTACTTCAGTTCTGGATGATTTAAAAAACAAATCAGATAGTCTACACTGCCTAACTTTTAACAGCATCAGACAGGATTACTGCCCTTAAAGGAGGGGTGTCTGACCTTCCTGTGTCTTTAAGGTTTCTGCCCAGGGCTGGCTAGGCAGCCCAAGTAGCTGATTAGGCAAGCTGGTCACAACCCTATTCCTGTTTTCTCTGTGTCAGGCTCTAGAAAACCAGCTAAAACAGTGTTTAGTTGTGTGTACCAGAAACTACTGCTGAAGCAGCAGCATAGTCTGCATGCCACATTTCTTGTTTGCCTGGAGACAGAGAAATCAAAGGTTCTTTCCATCGTACCACCCTGCCCTAGTTCCATCCATACCTATCTTAGAAGCAGAAGCCTTACCTAGCCTCAGATAGTCCAAGCCTCCTGTCTCTTGACAAAAAAATATCAATTTTCCTGACACTCCTGAGAAACTTCTTGAAATTTCATATGGAAAATAGCCACAGGACACATATCATCTTAGATGGCTGACCTTTAGCAGACCCTGCTAGCACTCTTCCAGTAGCTCAGATTTCAGATTACTGACAGTCCACATTATCAACAGCCCCACAAACACGAGAACCATGCTTTAATAGCTTATGAGCTGCATGTGGTTTATGAAAGAAAAATTAACTACCATCAGCTGATCACTTAGATATTACTGTGTACAGGTTAGTGCAAAGCTTTATGGAAATGCATAAGGAGCCTCCACTCCGGCTCTGAGCCAGGATTTACTTCCATAGACACTGACCTTCCATGGAACATTTATAAACCAATTCCTACTACACATGGACAGAGTTGTGTAAAAGGGGCAAACAGGTGTCAAAATAACAATAAAATGTGTTTAATTAGAGACTTAGAAAATACCAGGCTTTAGGAAGGACCTGGACATTTCCAGAAATTATACTTTAGAACAGAATGAATATTATATCCCCTCATTTTCTACTAGAAAACCAGCACTTGAATCAAGGTCTTCAATTTAAAAAAAAAAAAAGCGCACAACAACAAAAAATCATGACAATTGGTGATTGGAAATTGTCCAGTCCTGATGGAGATTTCCTTCCTTGACTATGAATGTTTGTAATTAGCTAGTTTTCCAATGTGCTTTCAAGATAAGAGAATTTCAAGTTGACTGAATAACCGTGGAAGTGGTTTCAGACATAAGCAGGCTCTACTGAGACTCTTTTATTCCTCATTTAACAATAAGAACTTAGTCATAATTGTTCCAAATCATTGTTACATGGGGAGAACGGAGATCCATGAACTAGGCAGGTTTTTCGCTATCTTCAGTACTAAATTATCCTTTTAACCTAGAATCCTCTACAATATTGCACAGTATCCTTGTACTATACCGGTCACAAAATACTTGCCTTTATAGTTTGAGGTTTGCATACCAGTGCCTATTTCTGATCATGGAAATCTGGTTTTACTTAATTTCCCATTAATGAAAATGAACCTGGGTCATAGTTCGTGGGTGGATATAGTGTCTCACAGAAACAGTTAAGTTATATTGCCTGATGTGTGATTACCATTTAACAATATCAACTTTGCTTTATATAGACTGAATTGTGGACAATCAGATCTCCTTATGCATGTTCTGGTCTTAGATGGGCACAATTACTTGCCACACCACTGGAGCTGAAAGAGAGGAACACATTAAGTTTAGTCTCTTGTTCGTTGCTGGCAACATGTGATTCATCATTACACTCTCAACGGTCTGCATTTCTCCATCAGTTTATAATACAGAACTTTTGGTAATCACTTCTGACAATATTCCTGGTCAACCAACACCTTTTGGGAGCTCTCAAATCTGTCTCCCCTGATTCAGTTCTCTCAGGGAGAGCGGTTTCAGGCGCACTAAAGACGACAGGGCTAGGTCCCTGCTGGTCAGAACGGGTCTGTACAATAATTATAATGGCATTGATGTTTAGTTTACACTGACATTATGGTAGGCCTGTGCCTGATGGGAAGACACCTTCTAGTGAGAACTTAAGGGAGATAACCACTGTCTTGAGGTTAACAGAGAAGTTGAGTTGCTCTGTACAATATTTTTACTGCATTCATGCTAAGACCTAAGTAAGCTCAAGGACAAGGTAAGCCTACAGATATCTTGCTGCCTATCTTGCCAGAGCTTTCTCAGTGAAACCACTATCATTAGGTATAACACCTACAACTAGTGTAAAAAGGGAGAGAAAAATTGAATAATATAAAATATTCAATTTTCATTTTTTCAACTGAAAATAATGTGAAATAAAAAGATCCCTGATTTTTTTTTTCACTGTTCTCCTACCAACTAGTGAAACCCAGTGAAACTAACTTTGCAGAAATCTCTACTCTTGCAAGAAAGGAAAAAAAAATAATACAAATTATGAAAAATATAGAATGGATAAAACTGTGTGAGGAACTCCAGCAGAGATAAAATCATCAATGTGACTTCTAACCTCCTTATTTTCTTTTAACAGACTTCAGGTTAGCAAAGACTATTTTATAAAAAACCAGTATCTTTGTAGCTGATTTTATGTAAGTTCTGAATTAGTATTACAGCGTAAGAGATACTTGCTTTTGCCTCCTATGCATATTTTCAAAGGATCTGTGTATCTTACCTAGGAGAGGGTAACTGAATTTTAGTAAATCAGTGTTTCACATATATCTAGAGGCCATGTTTTAACTGAATATGCATTCTGTTTAGCCATATTAACAAGGCTTCCTTTCACAGGTTTAAAACAGGGTCAGTTATGTTAATCAAACCAGAAATTACTCCCCTGTGAAGACCAAAATATTGCTAGAAGCAAAGAAATTGATAAGATTTAGCCAGAAACTGAATATGGCATGTTTGTTGCATCCTGAAATGATGTGTTTACCTTACCTGTTCTTCTTGAAGTCTAAATATTTAATTTCTTAATTCACTGAAATGCAACTTTTAATTTTCTTAAATTTAACTTTCTTTTTGAGCTAAACTTAAAAGGGAGATGCTATTTCACAATAAGATTATTTTTAATTCATTCAAGAATGTTAATTGCAGTTTTACTATTTTTAATTGCTGCTTTGCTTTATGAAATACATTTATGCTCAATACATCACAAGGATTTGTAACAAGTTACCTAACTTAACATCATTGTTTAACTTTTGAATCCTTTTACCTTCAGGTAAATTGGAACAACTAGTGCAGATTTCAGTTTGCCTAAAATAATTTTCTCTGCTGGATGAGATTATTACAGGGTAATTTAAAAAATATATATAGAAAGTGGGGAAAAGTTGTTTACAGCAAATGTATTTGTTAACCCTGTGATAATTGCCTACAGTGTTTTGAAGATATAAACATAAATATGCCACATGAATTTATGCATGGATTTCATCTAAGAAATCTCAGACTTGTCCTGATAACTAGCAATACATTTTCTAAAGCAAATTGTTATCTGGGAGTAAATTGCATGTTGGCTTCATACTTCTTCCCACAGTCACTAGTATATCTCTAGCTGCTCTTTCTTCTTTCTTCTTTTTCCTTTTTGAGCAAACACATTTAGCAGCTGTGGAAACAAACAGGGCATACTTGGCAAAAGTAGGGACCAGATGCCAAACTCCGTAATGCTTGTTCTAGCAGCAGCATGTGGGTCTGTTGCTAACTCCTTGGTGTCACCTCTGCTGGCTCCTTTTTCAGTTTTGCTGCTGGCAGGCAACAGAGGTGCATCTGGAGATGTTGTCAGGGTCATGCAGCTGTGGGGCTGTCTTGGTTACTGTGTCCATATTTCTCTTTTATATTTAAATGTTATTTTTGCATGCAATAACATTAATTACTTAAAGGTAACTAATTTTTCTTTCCGTTTTCATGGAGATGGGTGAGAAAATAACTTTTCTGTATCAGTAAGTAGGTGTTTTCTGTGATCAATTACTGTCTTCAGTTGGGGGAGATTTAGTTCCTCTTTAATGGGGCACAAAAATATCACTTGACACCTGGCTGGCACTGCTGACGCACTCTGAGAAACCGAGGTGTTTCAGTTAGACTGTGCCTGGCCATGATACGGGATCACATCAGTCTGTGGGCAAAGGAGAAGACGGGTAGGGTAAGAGTGTTCTGCTGTGGCCTTGTTCACCATTGGTTTTGCTTGAAATTGCAGGTTACCCTAGAGAGGTATGAAGAGCAACTAATGCTATTGATAGCCTGTAAAATAAATCTAGCATCCCAGAGAGAGCAAGAGAAGAAAAGAGGAAGCTGAAGGGAGGAGAATACATTATCCCAGCTGAAGCGTGCTGGGAAACATATCCTTGGCAATGGCTGGACTCTAAATTCGGATCATGCTGCTGTATGCTTCCTCATTTATATTCACATATAAATGGAAATTTAGACCTTTATGGCTTCAGTATCCTGCTATAATTTGCTACTATTAAGTGGGTAATACTAGGTCTTATTTGGATGTTAATAATCCTTCTCTGGCTAGTGTTTATTTTCTGACTGGAAGTTTCTTCTTGTCCAGAAGTTTCTTTTTGTTTTGCTTTGGGTTCAATTTCATGGAGTATTACTCTTTTATTTGCTGATTAGCTTTTTACAGTTAATCCATGTTGTCCTGTAGGTATTTAACTTCCTGCCCACACCATCAACCATCAGTGGCAGTCTAGACTTCACCAAGAGTTCAGACTCCCAGACTTTTGTATCCACTACTGACACATGAAAGACACAAAATTATGTGCCTCTCCTGACTTGGGGTACTGGTGGTAGGCAGAGCCTGAAAATGTACCTTCCTTTCTGGTTTAGGATAAATTTGGAACAAACCATGAGAAGAGACTGAACATAGAATGTGTGTGCTTCATGTGGGTGAGGAGATGAGTTTATGTGCTGGGCTTTAAGAAGGGCAGTGAAAGGATCCAGTAGGAAAAAGAGCATGTAATGCTGGTTTTGAGGAGGTTGAATATGCAGTGGGAAGATGGGTAGCTGGCAACATGAAGGCTGCCATTGCAGAGGAAGCTATGGACCCCTAGCCTTCACTTACCCTTCACACAGCAATCAATAACTAGAAATTGGTGTGATTGCTGGTCCATACCTATCAGAAGGATTTATCAGCAGCCAAAAGGTTTTTCATATTTGTTTTCACCATGTCAATTTTCAGTGTTGTAACATTGCTTTTGTTTTTTAGTGAGAATGTGATTATTTTTCCAGATGAAATTGTTTGAATTGTCAATTTTATTAAAAAGCAGCACCTCCTAAAATAAGAAATGAAAATACTGCTGCTTCTCAGTTAACTTTGATGTATGTTAACGTTCTAACTTTCCCTTATAAATCAGCCAGAGTTAACATTGTTCCTTTCAGTAGATATTTGTAGTCATTTCAATGACTTATTATGCCTAACATTTTTCTTATAGCCAGATAGTATAATATGAATTTACTTAGGCAGCACAATTTTGTAATGCATTGTTGAAGGTTTTAGACCATTCTGCATATTTTTCCTATAAAGGGAAGGCACATGATTCTCATATAGTGTTTATGACATGCATCAGCAAGCTACTAAAAAGTGAAGAAGTGAGATGCTGTACAACTTAATACGTCCATTTGCTATCATTTTAGTAGTATTAAAGCAAGTGTTGATTTACAGTGCATTTGGAACCACGTTAGATCTATAACATGTTTCCTACTTTGGGATAATGAATAGAGAGACCAAATCATCTGGGAGATACAAACTTATTCAGGACTGGGTGATTAAAAACAACCAAGCAAAATACCACCTTACCCTTTTTCTAAACTCCAAAGTTGTGATGGATAATCAAAACAATATTCAAAGTATATTCATTTATAACTTCTCTTTAATATTATTACAGTTATAAAGACTTATCCTTTCTAAGGCCTTGCTTCAGAACAAAAAAGGAGGTTGCCTATAATCAAATGGGAAAAGCCCCCTACCTAAAACAACAGATCATATATAGCTGGTAGACATTCCAAGAGATCCTGTCATCCATTCCCCGCTCCCAGCCCATGATCAGCTACGCCCAGATACTTTAGGATAACAGAAACTGGGGCATTCAGCATCTGCCTTCCTCATGGCCTTGCCTCATTCAAACAAGTAAGTCTTGATTTTACTCATGCATCAAATATAATAAAATTTTTGTGAGAGGAGGCAAAGATGTTAAAAAAATCTATCTGTGCCTGCTGCTTACTTACCAACTGAAGAGACATAATTGTTGATAGGCCACATTTTAGCACGTTTTTGGGGAAATTTTTTATCAAATGTAGTTATATTTAGGCATGGGGACCAACTAACAAAAGGAATGTTCTTGCGCATATAAAGACATCAATAGTAACTGCCCTGGAAATTTTACAATGAAAACAGGCATAACACATGTAATGTAGGGGAGAAGGATGTACTGCACACATAGTGCAGTACACTACACATAGTGTAGCAATTCAGAGAGCAGAAATTGGAAAAGTAGAAAAATCAGAAATTAAAAGGGTGAAATGAAAATAAGAAGTGAACAAAAAGGAAAGTGAGAGGGTTAAGTGAGTCCAAGATGGAGGTGCTGTGTGGGCAGTAGAATTTAAAACAAGATTGAAGCCAGTTAGCAAAGGACTAAATCAAATCAAAATGTTTTTAGAATACATTCTTTTAAAACTAATCAGTGGGTATGGTACTACATAGCATGCTGTGTAACTTAGATGAAGGTGCAAATCCTCCACAGCTTGCTATAGAAGAAATAGTAAGTTGGATTGTGGAAACATTTTAAAATAGAGAGAATTTCGTCCCAAAACCACTTTTCAAACTAATACTGTTTCACAGTACTTCTGAGTACATTCTGCTTACCCATATTAGGAATACTTCTGTTGTGATGATACAGTTTGTATTATGATTTCAGATAAATATATTTTTAAATAGAAAATTTAAAAAGGAAGGTAAAATTACATTTTCAGGAAAAAATATTAAATTACTAGAAAATGGGTACCTCTCACTCAATTTGATGAACTGTCAGGATGAAGTGTCTGTATATATGTTATGGATTAATTAAAATTGTCTGTACTTCAACACTGGTTTCTCTCAAGGTAAATAGAAAATAATTTAGTCATCGCTGAAAGTTATACAGCAACCATAAACGAGTACACATCTATATCATTTGTATACCTTGCTTTTATTTGTATGATCTGGAAAATTTTTAAAGTGTTCATATTCATTTCAGTGAATAATACTGCTTGGTTTCATAAGTAATATATTCTTTATGAAACTTCTTTAAATAGTTTTCTTCATAAGGCACAGAATAGAGAACCATTTCTGTTTGCCAATCCGCTACAAAATGAACTGTTATTTGACTGGGCTGAAGACTCAGCATGTAGGATTGGGACTTTACAGTACCGTGACACATGCACTGGAAAAAGTGATGGCAGTTCTGAAGATATTATTAGTCCTAAAGTCATACAGATTTTAATTCGGCTTTCAAAATATCATCTCATTCTTTGAGAGTTCAAGGCTTGTGTTCAGCTTTTTATAATTGTAGTTGTAACAGTGAATATCAGGATTTGTACATCAGAATTCTTTTTCATAATTCAAAAAGGTACACAATGAATGAATGAATGATAAACACATATTTACATGAGGAACAGAATCTAAAATGATTTTAGGAGTTCTGTTTCAAATTTGAAAAGTGCTGAAAATGCAGTCCAGTGGTGTCCTCTGTGCACAAATGGATCATTTGTATACAAATTTATTAATGCTTGTATAGCCACTGAATTGTGTATGTCAGCAAACATTTTGAAGATAGGCATGAAAATAAAGAGATATTGTAAAGTTCTCAGCATTTGTCATTATCATGACAATAAACCTGTACACCATGGCAAACAGTCATATAGCAGTTTGCAAATAGGAATGATTAAAATTACTGAATGGTTAAGAATTGTACACTAAGGAATGCAAACAGAAAGAGCAGATGGGTTGGATGTGAAGCCAGTCATATTTAAGAACTGAAAGCAATTAAAAAAAAAATCTCAGAAACTGTCTAATAACAATACAGAAATGAAGAGCAAAACTTATAACAAAATGATAGGGCTGACAACTTCCATGTCTATGACTGGAAAGAAGCAAAAGTGTGCAATGTAATCATATTAACCATTTTTTTAGTAGGTCAGTGCAATAAAGTTTCTGGTTTGGGAATCAAGATTCATACCTGGGTGGAATGGACAGCAGTTAGACAAAGCCTTTTATTTTTTGTGATTGCCATGTGCTTGGTATCTTCTCTACAAAAACTGTCAGCAGCTTAAGATTTAAGATTATTACTTAAATCACTGTGATTATTTGCCTTAAGTGGAACGGCATCTGGAGAAAGAAGGATGTTGTGGAATGGCTATTGTGCTGGTTTTGGCTGAGGTAAAGTTAGTTTTCTTCATAGTAGCTAGCATGGGGCTGTGTTTTGGATTTCTGCTGGAAACAATGTTGATAATGCAGAGATGTTTTAGTTGCTGCTGAGCAGTGCTTTGTGGTGGTTTGACCTTGGCTAAATGCCAGGTACCCACCAAGTCACTCTATCACTTCCCCCCCTTCCCCCCTTTTTTCTTAACAGGGCAAAGAGGGGAAAGAAAATAAGGTAAAAAACCCCCAACCCTTGTGGGTAAAACAAAAGCAGTTTTAATGTAAGCAAAGCAAAGCAAAGGTCCGCGCACGGAAGCAAACAGAAAACAGATTTATTCTCTACTTCCCATGAACAGGCGATGTCGGCCCTTCTCAGAAGCAGGGCTCCAATACGCGTAGTCATTCCCTCGGAGGACCAAGGGTGACCCCACCCCCTTCCTCCTTTTTCCCAGCTTTATACTGAGCAGACGTCATATGGTCTGGAATATCCCTTTGGTCAGTTCGGGTCAGCTGTCCTGGTTGTGTCCCCTCCCAAGATCTTGCCCACCCCATCCCACTGAGGGGGGAAATGTTGGGAAGAGCCTTGGTGCTGTGTAAGCACTACTCAGCAGTAGCCACACCACCACCGTGCTATCAACACCCTGCCAGCTCCCAACATAAAACTCAGCACCATGAGGGCTGCTATAGGGGAAAACCAATTCCAGCTCAGCCAGACCCAGTACAGTCTTACACAGTGCCAGGGCCTTTTCTGCTTCTCACCCCACCACACCAGCAAGGAGGCTGGGGGTGCACAAGAAGTTGGGAGAGGACACAGCCAGGACAGCTGACCCCAAGTGACCAAAGGGATACCCCATGCCATATGACGTCATGCTTAGCATATAAAGCTGGGGGAAGAGGGAAGGGAGGAAGTTCAGAGTGATGGACTTTGTCTTCCCAAGTCACCATTACACGTGACGGAGCCCTGCTTTCCTGGAGGTGGTTGAATGTGTGCTGATGGGAAGTGGTGAATGAATTCCTTGTTTTGCTTTGCTTGTGCATGTGGCTTTCGTTTTACCTATTAAACTGTCTTTATTATAACCTCTGAGTTTTCTTTCTACTTCTACTCTTCTCAATGTCTTTCCCATCCCACCATGGGGGAGTGAGCAAGCAGCTGGGTGGTGCTTAGTTGTTGGCTTGGGTTAAACAACAACAGCTATATAGTCAGTCTCATGTACTCTTTAAATAGATTGCTGTAGCACCCTATATCCCAGTCACAGACCTTCTATGGTCTGTCATAGGAACTTTGCATTATGTTACTCTAAGTTAACAATTTGGGACCAGTACATTATACTTCAGTGACAATTCTTCCAGCTGATCATGTCCTCTTGTCATGTATTGTGTCCCTTTGAGTAAGAATGTGGCAGGTTATGCTTCCTCTCTAACCTGTCTGCTAGCCTTTCTCCCATATGATTGCCATAGGAGCAAAATATAATGCAATCAGATATGTATATGTATACAAATACTGTTTTCAAACTTCAGCAGAATATTTTTGATGCTTATGTGAAGGTAATCTGTGTAGAAAGAGGGTGGTAAAAATATTTTTTCATTTTGCAATAATGTATTTTTTTTAACAGACACCCTACTTGTGATCTCACAGTATCATCTGCAGTCAATATATAAGACAAATAATGCTAATGATGTCTGATTTCCTATGTGTTTTGTCTCATGGATTCTCTTCTGCCTAGAAAAGTGAGATTTCCAAGTAGGATTTTTTTGTGTGGGCAAAGGCATTCTTAGTGTTTCACTTGGATCTTGGTTCTTTATACCAAGTCAAAAATTAGTATATTCTGCAGTCTTTTGCTTATCTTAGGCACTAATTAAGTCTTTTTCCTTCACTATGTTAGTGAAAACAGCAGATCTGGGAGATCTGTCCTGCTGTCTCAAATTCGGTTAAAATTAGCCAACAAACTCAAAGTTAAGAGTGAGGGATCAAAGGACAAACAGATCCTTGTATATCCCAGAGGTGAGAGAAACAAATACAAACATCTTCATCAAACAAATCTTGTTTTCTTTGGAAGTCAAGCTAAAAAAATTGTTCATTCAGTGATATAAGCTACTGTTCATCTCTGTAGAGGTTTTTAAAATGTCATTTTGCTCAATGTGAAGTAAAACATGCCCGCAGTCCTTCAGTTTTACAAAGCAATTTACAAATGGCAATTAGCCATTGAGGAAATTGGTGTGAGTTCTGGTTACCATCACCGGTGAGCTGCTGGTGGTAGATATCTGGGACAGGGGGAAGGATGACTAAACAATACAGTTAGTTCAAAAATACACTTTTTTTTTGGTGAAAATCAGGCAACCTCTGTTATCCAAGAAATAGCTTCATGATCACAGTAGTCTGTACTGGCTGTTATAGTGAACAGCTGTCTGTAACCCATGTTGCTTATCATTTGGGGTCATTCTTTTTCTTTTAAGGGTATGATCTGACACAGGTAATGTGCTAAACGTCATTTGTCTTTCAGGGTCCTTCAGTGAAAGTATATTCTACCACATGTGAAAGTGATGTGGTAGAAAATGGCAAGGGAAATTTTAGTCATTGTAATAGTGTCCAGTATTAGAATTTAAATTGATGCATCCTGAATATATTGAATGAGAGAATTTTTTATTTCCTGTTTCCCATATTCATTTTGTATTCACTATAGTGAGGCAAGTGGGTGGAAAGATACATGGACCTCTATGCACAAATTCGGAGTAATGTGGTTCATAATCCCATGTCTGTCTTCTGCCTTACATTCATTAAAATTGTTCATATTAATTACCAGTTGGAATTTCAGGTGGATGCAACAACTACAGCTCCTAGAATACTGCACAAGGAAAACACCTCTGATGTAATGAACTGGCATTTTGATAACTTTGGGGCAGTGTGAAACAGCATCTGAAAGTGCTTGATAGAAATGCAGAGATTTCTGACAGACTCCATAAAGTAAGAAAGTTAACGAAATTTAGGACAATAAATATCACCTTGTGCTCAAACTGGGTAGGGGAAAGAATGGTCAGTGAAGATTACCATGAGAGGCCAAGACTATATGATTTATATGACTTTAATATAAGTTTTAAAGGTGATCAATGCAAATATTTCAAATTAATGTCTAAAAGTAGGTCTATGCAGTAAGCAGTAATGAACTAGTTAGTAAGGTACTGAGATAAGTAGACAGTAATTGAAGCATTTAGGAAGAGTTGGTTGATTTCCAACAAATAGAAAAAAGTAGCTGTCAAGTCTTGCTTAAAATACTGATCACAACAGTAGACTTGTTACTTTTGGATACATTTAAAATATTGGCCAAAATTCTGTCATGGTGTTGATGAAGAAAGTAGAAAATTTAGTCATTTGCAAATTAATGTCATATAAAACATTTATGTACACAGTATTGTCTGGCCCATCAGTTTCTATTATTTGTCAGAGAGTGCAAACTTATGTTACAGTCATGCTTCTCCAAAGATAGAGTAAAGCTGAAAAAATGCAAGAGTAAATATGTAACTCACTAAAAATTAACTGTTCTGGAGCAAGCAAAATCAGATATTGATAAAAACATTTACAGAAAAGGATCTTTCTTTAGTCTCATATTTCTAAGCCACCTACTGAAGACTGCTAGTGCACTGAAAACTTTTTCAATTAGGAATTTGGGCTGAGATTCTTGCTGTTAATATGTTCACACATAGAAAACACTGCTAGAACTAGTGAGATGTTATAGGTTTGGGGTTTTTTTTAATTAGGTGTTTGATGGTTTGCAAAACCGTTATTAAACTAGAACTTTTTTTTTTTTTTTTTTAACACATTACTTCTACAGCATGTTGAAGTTAGTGACACAGCTTTTTTCCTATGCAGTATGAAAGGCAAATGAGATTAAGGGAAATATGATATGAGCTGAATTTAAGATAGTAAGTTTGTTTAAAAAAAACCCAAAACAAAACCAAAAACCCCCCACAAAAATCTACCTTCATATCTTTTTGAATTTTCTGAGGGCCTTTGTCCTTTTTTTTTTGTTTCAACAGACATGGAAGTACCAAAAGCTTGGAAATATAGTTTATATTGTTGAAAAAGATGCACTGGTTTCAGCTTTTGCATCTTCTGATGTCTCTTCTCTTTCAAAGTGTTTCAGAGTATCTGTTTGGTCTTCAGACTTTCAAATTATAAAACCGAGAAAACTGGAGGTGGCATTGCTGGAGCTAGTGAGGATGTGGATAACAGTACCTGACTCTTTTGTGCTCCCTTTTGGAGGAATAAGTCAATAACCAGAGCTTTCAGGTGGATCTGCCTACCTTTCTCCTTATGTTGAGAATCCCCAGAAAACCATGAGGGGTTTGAATCTGTAATGCTTTTAGTAGAAAATAAACTGTGATACGGTAATGTTTTACACAGAGAAAATTTGGAGTGAGACAGACCTGTTTGGAAGTCATTTTATTTTTATCTGTGCCCACCCACTGTGTCCCTGTAGGACTGAGGCATTTTACTCTCAGACCAGCAGTAATTTTTAGTAGCTCAGAGCTATGGCAGCCCTCTCCAGGCCCTTAAGAGAAGGAATTTTTCCTTCCCTCAGTTCTGAGGTCTGGCTCATGGGTCTATTCCCAGCTCCTCTCTGTAGACACCCTACTCTCCATCTCAGCTGCTAACTGCGTGCTTTGCAAGCTTTCTTGGGCCCACCAGAAGCTTTTCCCAGCCCTGCATGATCAGTTGCTCCCAGGTAAGGGAAGAAAATCTTTCTTCCTCCAAGGGCTTTCACCTTCTTTCAAAAATTTACCTTCATGCTTTCAGCCTCTCATTTTTATCCAAACAACAATGTAGTGTAGTATGCTGGGACCAAACAAAACCTAGGGCTTGTTTGTTGTGGGAACAAAGAATGAGCAGCCCCTCAGCTCGGGAGAGAATAACAGCGCTTCCTGGCCTCACTGCTGGCAAACAAAAGTAAAGGACTGTTTCTTCCTGTGTGAAGCCATGTAACATTCAGGCACTAGTCAGATCTGAGCTAAAAGGTTTTACTTTAAATGTTGAGCTTTAAAATAAGGAAAATAGCCTTGTAGTGCTAGAAATAATGAAAATACTGACAAGTGATTGCTATAAGAAATCACTTTTGCTTTATGTCTTAAACAATAACATTCAAGTTTAGTTTATATGTATATAAGGAAAAAAAAGTTTAGTTCTTGACAACTGATTGGTATAAACTCACTTGTTCTTTCCTTCCTCAAACTTTATTAAATATGTTTTTACTTGCAAAAGAATAGGACACAATCAAGGTATTGGCAAGTGATTGTTGCAAACCATTGTTGTCTCAAAACCAACTTAAAAAGTCACATGAATTTGTATTGTGTTTGCAGGTTTTTTAGACCATGTAAATGAATTAGAACAACTTTCTTTTAAAGATACAGCATGCAATGTCTTAGGAATTGTGGACTTGAGCTAAAAATTAACTGCACAGATCAAGCAGCTAAGATCCAATCTTCACTCCTTGCCTATCAAGTTAGGGGCAGCCTAAATTAGTTTAGCAGTAAGATTGGAACTGTGCTAGTATGAAATACCTTGCCTATGTTTTTTGGTTTGTTGGAGGTTTTTTTAAGGTATGTGTACTAAGTAACACTTGAAGGTAATACCAGAGAAAGAGGGTGACTGAAAATATTTGTAACAGAAATGTCAAGTTTGTCTATGTTCCATTTTCAAAAACAATTTACAAGTAATATTCATGCAACTTTATACATCTTAATTATAGATATTAAGAAAAGCAGGTAATTTTTTTTCATCTTGGTGATCATCTCTAATTCAGCTCTGTTCTCCCAGTTTCTTCTTACAATTTCTTGTTACAGTTGACAATTTCTGGAATGGATTGATGAAAGTGAAGTCCTTTTGCTTTTTGTATTACTTAGTATCTCAGTTCTGTCTGCTTTACATAATTATATAAAAATGGTTTACAACTTCAGAAATGTCACTAAATCACAGTAAGTAAACAATGTTGTATAAGAAATCGGAATAATGTTAGGAATTTTAAATAGCTGTTTTCACTGGGACAAAATGGGGGAAAAAAAAAAAGTTGAGACATGATTTGCTACTGCGATGGTGAAGAATTGACATTGAGCATACAAATATTATACTATAAACACTTTATTTTTAGGATTCTGGTCTGGAACACCTGGTCTTAAATGTTTAGTAAAACTGGAGTTTGATGCCAAGGAATCAGGAAACATGACTACATCTAGATCACAAACATTTCTAGATCAAAATATGGACTATATTTTCAGAATCCTTGGAAATGAAATGTTGCCATCTATTAAGAGTTCTTTGCAACCCTTTAAGTCTGTGGTCCTTCAAAGTACTTGTATCCTTGAATACTTTCCACTTCCTTTTCATTTGCTATATGCTGTTCTTCCAAACATCTCAAAGTACCTTATAAATAATAAATTAAGTTTTACAAAAAATTATGCCTTGTATAAACATTACTGCAACCAATTTACCAGGGAGTGAAGTGAAACATAAAGACAGTGAACAGTGTAGCTACTATTTGAAGAGGCAGACAATGAAGAAGGAAAAATTAGGAATAGAACCATGACCACATGGCAACAACTAACATTCTTTAGCTGTCTTTTAGCAATTAAATAAGTAACACTAACTACCCCTCCCCCCAAAAAACCTCTTAACAATAACATTTGCTGTGTGCACATTCACATCCCAATCCATATTTTGATCTGTAAATTTACCTGGAAAAGTAAATTAATACTTGAACATTCATTTAAATTCTTAAATGATGTGCTTGTCTGTCATGTTCATGTTGCTTATTAGTTACTCAAACCTATGTGTCAATGGATTGATCAGTGTGTATCGGGTATGTGTTTGGGTGTGAACAAACATTTTCTTTATTATTTTTATGCTTCTAATCTTACTTTTGTGAAGAGAGGTGAAATGGCAGCCTATGATCTGAGTGCAAACAGTTGATCTGATAGGTTTTGAAAAAATTGAATCTCAGAACTTTTTTTTCAAGTGTTTTATGGACTGAAAGATAGCTTATGTTTGCATGTTAAAGACTTTTAAAATATCTTGACCATTTCTGTCAACACTCCTTACTGAGTTTTTTGCATTTATATTGGAGGGCCTAATCTAAAACAGTTGGATTTTTTTCACTGAAGTTATTGCAAGAGTCCTTGACAAAGGACTCTTGAAAACAAACCAGTAGGATGAACTCCGCCTAGTCAACGATTAATACGTTAGGTCCTGTTTTTTTCTGAAATTGAAGATTGTAGTAATTCAGGCACCACCTTTGTTACTTTGATCTGAGACTTCTGTATTGCAAAAGTAGTGTTAAGCAGCACTCTTAAAATGTTTTATTTGCATTTCAATGAAAACCTCTGTTCTTTATCCTGGATATTAGCTTTTGCTTCTGATGTAGAAGCAGGAACAAGACAACACTTGTCTTCATAGTACTGCATGTCTCCTGGTCAAAGAGACAGAGTATGAAGCTAGATGCAAACACTGGTCCACTCCATGGATTATCAAACAGTCAGTGTTTCTAAGCCCTACTTTTGCTCCTTTGTATGCATACTTATACAATTTTCTGTACTGTCCCCCACTTGGTATTTAGCTTTCTGTTTGTCAATATAGATGCTAAGCAAAGAGCTAAATCTCAGAGTGCTCAGCTAGAAGTGAGTTGTGTGTGTCATTACAAGCAGAAGCCAACAAACCCTTTCCCATATCTTACTGTGTCACATTTATGAAAGGCAAATAAATAAATAAATAACTCCCCAATTAATGTGGAAGCACTGTAGGGTCTGATTCAGCACAGTGAGTGGAGTTTATGCCATTAAGTTTAAAAAGTGCAGGCCTGGGCCCTAATAATTTTTAAGATATTCTAGGTTTTATTTTTTTAATCCCTCTGTTGTTTGGAGGCATGTTCTCAATCATGATGTGCAAGCCACAGAGAAATATAGTTTATTACTGATACCCTCCAAAAAACTTTAAAACTGTAAAATGCTGGTTTCACACTGAGTATTATAGTACCATTAAAAGCTACTATTTTGAACAGATAAAATTTGGCCTATTTCTATTAGAAAGCTCTTGATCTTCCTTTTCTATACTCTATTTCTATCCTGACAGGTTAAAAGATATCAGTCTTAGAGTTGTCACAGGTGCTGGTTTGCATATTGCCATTTCTGGGCTTCAGGCCAGTGTAAATTTCAAAGTAGAGAGAAAAGTGAATGTTTTCCAGGCAGCCTGGATGTTATGGTTCTTCTTTTGTTTTTTCTCTAATTTTATTAATTCTTGGCTGTTTGAGTTATTCACATGCCTGTTACTGGTGGAGGAAATTCTGGAAGACTTAGGGTAAAGCAGGAAAGTGTATGTAATAAAATTCAGTTTATCCCTTGACAGTGATTTATAAATCATTGATACCAGGAACACATAGTTCATGAATTAATATCTGTATGTACTAAACTGATTAAAAAAAATCAGTTTTGTTGTTCAGTTTCATTTATTTCCTGCATTGTCTGACCTATGCCAATAGCCCTTAAAAATCTTGGGTTTATTTCCTCTCTCCATTACCTAAAGGAAGAGAGAGGATACTAATATTTTCTGTTCTTCTTCTGTCACTTGTGTTACTCAAATGCACTCTGTCCCCCATTTTTATTTAACTTTTTTACTAAGTAATGATATTTTTTGCCAAATTTGACTTCAGCAAATAACTTGAATGATTAAATAAAAATTTTCAAAGAAATAATTTTATTTTTTGTGCGTGGGTGTGTGTATGTGTGCTTTTGTTGTTTTATTAGATAGATGGGGGACATCCAGGACAGTTTATCACTCTCTTCTTCCAGTTGCACTTAATTTTTGAAACCTAACAAGGTGAAATTTTATTTCATTTCTGTCTATATTATTTTTATGAAAATATCTGACTTTCAACCCTAATGTCTTATAATTGAAAAAAAGAAATAATCAGTTTGCACACTTATTTACAGAGATTTTGGCGGAGGGGGGGCAGGGGAGTTGTGCCAACTAGTAGAACAGTAGATATTTGAGAGCTGGAATTCCATATCAGCGTAGCCCCCATTGCTCTTGCTTTAGAAGAAACTAGTATTGACTAGACAATTAACATTGCTTAAAAATCTTATCTATATAATGAATTGAATCCATTTTTCTGTAAAATATTTACTGTTCACTCTGAATATTCTATCTCTAGATTCTATTTGTGTTTAGATAACTACAATCTATAACAGATTTTCTATCTTTTTTGTGTAAGAGATCAATGAGTTACTGGACCAAGTGCAATGTAATAAAGGCTGTTGTCTTTGCACTTTGGGTCACGCCCATAGCAAAGTGTCTGCAACTAAATTGTTCGCAAATGTGTCTAAACAACTTTTGTCATGTTTTGGTAAATCATTGTTTTCAGCACCTTACATTGTATTTTTTTCCCCCTGTAAGATATAAAATAATGATCCCATGAGGGAGATTCCCTTTGTTATACTTGTATGTATATTTAAATTATTTTTATGGCTGTGCTTCTAAAACATGTTTTAGAATTGTTTTGCTGTAATTTTTTCCCTTGAAAGAAGCATAATATTTTATGCTCACATATTTTTATCATCAGTTTTTGATCGGTGCAGGAACAAGATACTTATTCCCATTCCATATCAGGTCAAGGGATATTAAGCACAAAAACATATCTAAAATCAAGCAAATTCAAACTGTTTTTGACCTAGAAGACCATACATGCTAAGCAAGTTTTGATTTCCAATATTGTAATGATCTGAAATCCAAAATTATTTTTTCTTCTTCCCATAAGTCAAAACATTCATTACTTTCTCTTAACTTCAATTGTCAATTGAATCTTCCTGACAAAGCTATAATGTAAAATGATTAAAAAGAATTGTTTGCTACCATCTGTTCATTATATATTTCCTTCTCAAACCCTCTGGATTGTTTGGCTCAGACACATTTCTGCTATGCTTTTGGTAGGTATTTCAACAAGAGAACAATATTTCTTATTCACTTATTTAACACACATACCAAATACTCATAGGTTGAATCATGGCAGGGAAGAGTGGTGTGAGGATCCTCCCCTGTAGCTGCCTTTAAATGTGTTATTCTCATTTCATACATGAGTATAAGGAAACTAATAGTACTTTTTCTCTGCTGATACCATCATCTCTGATGTTGGATTGCAGATGGCCTGGGCTGGTGCAGAATGTTCATAGACAAGTATCACCCTTCCCTCCTGTTCCCTTGCAAAATGGATGTAATTCACATTGAAATAACACAGCAGTAGAAGGACAATTTGTATGAGGCCCATAAAAATTTTTTTTGAAATATTACTTAAAACAAACAGTTACATTCGTATTGTCTCCCTGTATTTTTATTATTCAGCCATGTAGCCTGAATTTACCTCACTTAATATTTTATCAGAGTTTACATTTAATTTGACACACATGTTGCCAAACTACAAAGGGGATACCTCTCTGATTCCCCTGTGAGTCAAGCCTTTGATGTGGACATCTTCTGGTTACATTAGAGAATTCCACTTTCTCCCTTGGGGTCATCTAAGGGAAAAATTCAGTCAGTGCAGAAGATGCTTAACATTCGACTTGCATTTCTAACTTCCATTTCCAAAAATAGCCTGAGGCTTTAGCCACTCCTTAATGTTCTGGCTCCTCCTCTTAGAATATTTTATTTTAGAGACTGACCTGGTATTCTTCTGAACACCTTAGATACTGGGGCATGCTCAGGGTTTGTGCTTGCTTCAAGGGTAGCTGAAATACTTATCCTAGCTCTCCAGCTGAGATATCTGCTGGTGCGAGGGAAACCCCTGAGTGACATGAAAATCAGTGAAGCTTTTCTCAGACTATTTAAAATAGGTGAAAAAGTTCATATCAGGAGCACCATGGCTTGCTGGTGGCTCATAATTAACACACTTGCACTGAGACTGCAGTGCGTCAACTGCACAGGGTTAGTGAGTGGCCAAAAGCTCACTGTAGATTAATTTTTCCTCCTTAGACTCCCAGAGCTATGTATTCACTTCTGAGTCCCCCTTTTTCAGCTTGGGTTTATTAATGAGACCTTTTTCAAGTTTTAAAGTCCTACAACCCTGAGCCATACTTTCTCTTGATGTCATTGGCAGTTAGAGCCTGTCATCGGGCATTTTAGCCTGACTACACATCAGGATTTGCTGTCTGGGAAAAAGCACTTCTCAAACAGTAGGATCAATGTTTAATTTGTCTCTTATGCATCTGAAAGCCTTAAAGACATAAGAAATCAGACAGAAATAGTGTGATTTATGTGTAATTTTGAGTTTATATAATTCCATATTCTATTTTTTATGGGTGTGTTTGCACACTCATGTGCACAGGTGTCTCCTCATACAAGAAAACCTACCAGCTTGGGCTCACAAACCCACTAAGCCATTGTCCTCAGTTTTAATGGGAGAACCTGGTGACCCATTGCACCTTTGAACACGTGCCTGTGCGTATGTCTCTGTTTCTGTAGTGCTGGCTAGAGTTAGGCAAGGAGAAGGTGTGCTGCCCTCAGCAGCTTTCTGTGCACATTGAGGGGCAACCTGGCTCGTCAGGTAATCCCACCTCCTAGCAGCTATCATTCAGTGGTGTATTTGACTTCCTTGTTGTGAAGAATGCCTTGTCTTCTTACCGTTTGTACTTCTTTGTCCAAGATGGTAATCTTGCACAGAATCCATCTCTGAGTCATTCTTTACCTCATTTAATAAACTGTGTTTTGCCATTAATATTTTTTCCTTTTTTTTTTTTTTTTTTTCCCAATCAGTAAACAGTTCTTGAGAGAACACCTAATCTAGAGTCTCCAGTAGTGACTGCTTGTCAAGTGCAAGCCTCCTGGTTGAGTGAAGGATTTACCTCCAAGTCCTTATCTCAGAAGGAACCTCAAGTTATCTTATTCTTTAAATTACCATAGTTGTGTGTCTTGCAGTTACAGTATTTTCATGATAATGCTTTACTTTTCTCCTTTCTGTTTTATTTGTTGAATTGGTTCCAAGGCCTTTGAAGTGTTTCCTGATAAATAATCCGAGAGGGGTTTTTTTGTTGTCTTGTTTTGGTTTTTTTTTCCTCCAGGTGTTAATATCAGGTGACAGCTGAACCAGTTTTGGTGATAAATATTTGTTCCAGTGTCACACCCAATGGGTTGTTAGTGGAAGCCTGGTGTTTAAATGACCATTAAGTGATAAGAATCTAAAGGAAGGACTTTCCAGTTTATAAAATTTGAGGTAAACCTGTTTCTCCTTAACATCCATGATTAACACAAGTGTACTTTCTAGTTTTATTAACTTTTTTGAGATCTGAGTGAATTTATTTAGAGGATTTTCTTGAAAATGTGTAAGATTTGGCCTCTTGTATGAATACTTGCCTAGTAAAAATTAGGTAAAATAATGATGAATTAATCTGTATAAAAAAGAAGTAGAAAAATGCTGTGATGTTTTCAAACTTGGCCCAGGTTCAACAGAAATATTTTTGTTTAGTATCCAACTGCTTAGAGGGATTATTTAACTCAAATTCAACAGTGCTAAAATCTCTCATCATAATTCATTACATAATAGGATTACCTTAAAAGAGAGCTAGATGGCACAGTTGGTCAGTACAGTAGGATATGTTTTTGGAGGTCTAGGCTTAAATCTGACCCTGGGACACAAATGCATCATGTTTGCTGCTCTAAAAATAAGTCCAAGTAGATGTTTGTTTATATTCCATACAATCTGGCATTACTTCATGCAGCTGGCAGCCTGTTCAGTAAGGACCCAAGACTCAACTAGCAGTATTGGACAGAGAAACACTGGCACAGCTGTTGAGAGAACCTGATTTAGCATGTCTCAACTGTTCTTGGCTTTAGCCAATGGGGGTAGTTTTTCACTTCCCTGACTGCTAAAATTTATCAAATTCACACAATAAATTAATAGAAAACAAAGAAGAACAGTGCCACTGGAATTCACCTGAGCTACTATGTCTAGTTGTTATTCTTAGTTATAATTGGGATAGAAAAACTGGCTTAAATAAAATTTAGTAATAAAACCCTGTGTTGCAATTTTCAAATAGCCTAGTTATCTCTCAAAATTAGGAAATAAGAAGGAATAAAGTTCCAATAACAAGAATCAGTTCTGAGTTTTTAGGACATAATCTATAATTATGGTAATCAGTTGGGAAAATCTGTGTAACTGTGTGCTAGATATAGTCTAATTATATTTTACTTATCCATTACTTCATTTAGTAGTTATTTCTGAATTAATTTAGGTGTATATTAAAATAAGGTACATCATCTAGAATAAAACAATCATATAAGTAAAGAGAATTGTTGTAAGCAGTATCTTTTTTTTTTTTTCTGCTGAAATGCATATTATTTTCACTTTTCCTTGTTGCCATACAAATGAAAATTTCTGTGTAGTAACAGAATTCGTACAACCAAATTTCAATGCTTTATTCTGACGCTGTTCTGCATCTTCTATAGGCTGGTGGGGAGCACTGTTTTTAGCAGATGCAGATTTAATGTTAAACTGATGAAAAAAATGCTGTTTCTTTGTGTTATATAAGTTCAAATTTCTTATTTTTCATTTCTAAAACAAAGGTTGCATTATCATTTCCTACAAGAAGAAATTCTAGTTTGTATGTCCTTCCCAAAAGCAAAGCCAGCATATGGAAGCAAAGCAAAGCTACAGAGAAAGCTCAATCTCTTAATACTTTAAGAAATAAATTATTAGAACTGTTTACCTAGTAACACATCAGATCTGTTATCACTTTGCAGTTTTCAAACAAAATGGGTAAAGGGAATGGAGAAAAGGACTAAAATAGCATATCTGGTTTCTGAGTATCTAAATGCAAAAAATAGAAACTTAGAGCCTCTCTTAGCATAGAATACTAAATATTTATTGTGCTAGAGGAAAAGCAGCAGAGTGAATGTTACCTTATGGTAAGAGCACTTATCTAGAAGTATGAAAAACACTCCTACACACTCAAAACAGAATGCAGAGCCCTCCTTTGGCCTGGCCAGCCTTCAGCCCTGCTCAGACTTTGAAAAGACTCACTCTCCATGACCTAGAGAAGGAGCCATGAATCCTAGCTGGTACTTCCCAGACACCTAGAAAGAAAAAGCACCCACATTCTTTTGACCTGTTTGCAGTACTTTCTACTTTGTAGTTGAGGAGGTTTTCTTTTCATCTGCTGGCTTATTTGGCTCCTCTTCTGAAATACTTTCTTCATGCATTTTTAAAGGTCTGTTGATGCATAACTTATATACTGTAAATAAGTCATTAATCCACAGAAATGTAAACATTAAGTACTTTTAACATTTTCACCAGGGACATCTTTCTAAAATATTTGCATGAGCTCAGGCAGAATGTCTGTGTTTTCATAGAGTTTTCTGAGTAAGATTCTCTGGTCTATAATATGTGGGTGAGATGATAGATCTTAAAAAAAAAAAAAATCTATAAATGTTGAAATATATGGTGCATAATGATGGACATGCCACATGTATGACCTATGTATTGGACAAATCTAAGATTGCTGCTTTATACAATTTTGAAAATGCATGTAATAAGCTCTAGAGTATCGTTAACTTTCACATATTCCACAACTTCAGCTACCATTAAATAGAAAAGTTGGTGAATTACACTAATAAAATACTATTAGATATAAAAGGTGGGGCCAAGTCTCTGTTGTTGAAGAAGCCTCAGGTATTAATATTTCAAATTGTTTTAAGTCCAGAATTTAAGCTCCATCTGACAGCTCCTGTAGTCTTACTTCTGATGATCACTATAAGGCAAGTGAAAAAATATGAGTGTGTATATATATGTGTGTGTGTGTGTGTATAAATAAAAATTCAGAATGTCATACATTGTATCTGACCTTACTTTTACTCTATAGCCTAAGGCAGTGTATCCTATAATGACCTTAGCTGCTATGAATACAGAACTCATTACCTGCGCCTAGGTGTCATTCAAAATTATTGATGCCCCTGGAAATCTTGAAATTCTCCGATACCAGAGAGAGTAAACTTATAAAGCAGTATGTTGTCTAAAAAGGACAAAAGCCAAGTCGTTTTAAATTTGTCAACATTAAGAAAGGAAACAATACAAAATTGAGCAGATTGAATTGTTTCTTATTACAGGACAGTTCAAAGTGAATTGAATTTTCTAATCATTTCCAAACTTGATTTGAATGGAATCAGACATGTTCTTGCCATTAGGTTTTTAGAACTAGACCAAAGAAAAGTTTTTAGAACCAGACCAAATATTTCAGGAAAAAATATTTTACCTAACGGTGCTGCCCTCTTTACGACCTTATAAGCGAAAAAGATCCTGTAAATAAATGGGACATTCACTATTATAACTACAAAAGAGTGCACTTCACAAAATCCCTGTGTAAAAATTAAATTCCCATTACCAGCTGAAGATTTACTGGTTAATTTAACAGAAGATAAAGTATTCTTTGAAAATGCGATTAAATCTAGATGACATGAAATACAAATTAAAAATGAAAATGTTCCTGAAACAGTGTAAATAAAAGGTATGATGCTACTGACTTTAGTTCAGGTAATAGAAAAGCACTATATCTAGATAGTATTTCCTGTAGTGTATTAGACATCTTTCTTATTAGTGCTTGGTTGTACCATTTAAGAGAAATATGAGGGGACATAATCTCTCATTTATAGCTATTCTTAGTCAAAACCAGACTGCAAACATGCACCTGTATTGTTTTCTGTTAAAATTGTCTGTATATTCAGTACAGACATGCATGTTTCTGATTTTATTTTTTACTGACTCTTTGAGAGCCCTTGAGAGGTGGTTAAAACGTCTTTTCTTTATCTCTTCACAGAACTGCATATATGTGAATTCCTGGACTGATGGATGCTCTTGACCACTGCTGAATTGAAAACATAAAATAAAAACCTTTAAGGTGGACATCTTGGAAAATGCTACATACAAGGTACAAAACTTCAAATCATAAAAGCACTATTGATGTTCTAAATATATATCAGCAAAAGTCTCAAAATATAAAATGGTTTGCCAAGCAACTTGCTTGTTACTCTAGATTGTACCACAGAGTAATGAAGCATAACCAGATTTGTATTCTCTTTTCTTTACCTGAATGCCTTATATTATAGCAAATGGCACAGCTTTTGGTAGCCACAGAAATCCTGTTATTTTCTGTAGCATGGAAATTCTCGCAGGGTGTCTGGAAAAGTACAAACACATGCAAAAAAAGGTCATCCTCAAAACTTCATGCATTTGATTTCAGATGAAAGCTACAGAAATAGAAAAAAATGCAACTCCCCTCCACCCTGCCTTTGTATTACTGTATGAAAATCTATGAACATTTGGGTTTTGACTTATAGCAATCATACTTTTATGTACTGCTATCTTTGAGCTTTTGCTGGAATATATATTTATTTATTATTCCCCAAGTGTTTGTGTTTCATGTGTACCAATGAAGCACCTACCACTGTATATGCAACACAGGAACATAGGAAAAGTGGCTGCGAATTATATGTTAGAAAGTCAGAAGATTTAATAAGCAATTGGTGCTGGTTTGGTTTAGTTTTTTTTTTCTTTTTTTTATTAGCTAAAAGAAATAATGAAACACTATTTAATGTCTTAGCTGGCATATGATATCATCTAGGAGATCCAGCCATGAATCAGGTTATCACTATATTCAAGTGACCCTATACAGTTGGTAATGTATATGCAGTGTAAAATAGCAATGATTAAAAATGGTTCAAATAACAGGCAGCTTCCAGTAACAGCAGTTATGTAGATTTTTAGAAAATGTAGTCCTTAATTATTGCAAATTTAGTTTTACTGATTCTGAGTTTTGAACCCTTGTTTTTTTTCTAAATAACCCATAAATATTAACTGATCACTGATTTACGTAGAAAGCAGTTCTTTTGGGAACACGGAAAAATAAGGATATGGTGTTGATCAGATCTTGCATGTCTGTGAGGCCTCTTCATGTGGCAGAGAGCATGTACTGCATTAGAAAATGCTAATAGAGAGACTATGACATACCCCCATCCCATTAAGCCTGAAGGAGTGTCAGGATATGCCATCTGGCTCTCCATGTGCACCACCTTTGTCAAATTCACTCTTTTCCTGCAGTTTTTCATCATCCTTTTTTTCTTGGTTTTGTTGGTACCACCACCAGCTCTTTCATCCTTCCTCCCTTTGGAACAGAAATCTTCATTTTAGCTAGAGATGCTTTTCTCCCTTCTGCTTCTGCCTGCCCACAGATGCTAATAACAGCTCCTTCTTAGGTTGATGACTAGTCTCTATAGCAATCAGGCAGCAGAAGCACTCAACGCTTAAAAAACAAGCAGATCTTGGTAGCTGCCTCCAATTTTTTCTTTTCTCTTTCTCTGCAGCAGTTACCACCTGGCTTCACCTCTGCAGAAATCTGTAAATGTGCTGATATTCACCTGATAGAACAGACCGAGTAGAGGGAAACAGCAGTGTATGAATTAGTTACCTAAAGTACTAAACTGAATTAAGTTAGTTGACTTTACTACATTTTATGAAACTAACAAAGCATCTGAAATGTAGATAAATATTCTGCTGCTGTTCAGTGTAGATAAAATGCCTGATGAAAGTGATATACATAAGAAGATTGACTGCTGTCATGTTAAACATAGAATACCAAAATAGTGAATAAAATTCCACCCTATGTATTTTGGGTGAAAACACAATAAATATTCTAATTCATAGGGGAACACATTCTCAGACTTGGTGAAGATGAAAATATTTAATTTTTTATGCATGAATGTGTATGTAATATTACAGAGAAAAGGTGAATAAGTAGTGTTTGTTTTTATTGCAAAGGCGAGATTTGGATACTGTATGCTGTGCAGGAAAATCAAATAAGATGTTCTGTCAGAAAGATAAAAAATAAATAGCATTAGTTCTCTAGGCTGATTCTAAGATATCAAAAATATGTCCAGTCTAACATAGATGGCATTTAGTTATAGCACAGATGAATATTTAGTAATATTCTGCAGAGACTGAAAAGATGGCTTTTGTTTTACTAGACACTTCAAGATATAATATTCAAAATGTTTCCTTTGTTTGGCGTCAAAAAGTATTATGATCATTTTGCCAAATAGCATGCAAACAAAACTATCAGGGGATATACCATACTGACAGGCTTTAAGTTAGGAGATTAGTTTTGAATGAACAAAACTTCAAGTAATTTGCTAGGTCTTTCAGTCAAATGTAGGACAGATGTTTTATAAATAGTGTAATACATAACATAATAAGTGGCTTTAAAGATTTTCAATAAGGTCAGAGCAAAACCTATTTTAGGGGCAATTGGCAGGTGGCAACAAGTAAAGTATAAATTAAATCCCAGAGCTATTTTTCAAGACAAAACCAAGTGTGATTTAGATTTGGTAATGAATGGACAGTCTCAATGAGGCTGTTGAATTTAAAAGCAGCAGCAAATGTGCATTTTCATAAGCAAGAGAGAGTGCAGCTTTGATTGTTCCTTCACAGTGTCTTTGCTGGACTTGTCAAGGGATGCCAGAAAAGGAAATATTGTCCTTTATGAATCAATACTCATTATACTGGCATGACCCACTTATGGGAACATGGGGCAACGTCTGTATAAATGTACCAGAGTAATTTATTCCTCATCTTTTATAGGAAAAACTTTATCCATATAAAGATCATTCTGTTTGCATCTACACTGGGAGAGTCATTTGCTGTGCAGAACTCACAGTGCAGTGGTCTTCAGGTACAACAGAGATACTAAGTGAAGCAGACTTCTATCAGACTCTTAGGTATGAGAGTTTAACAAATAATTCAGGTTATGCTATATTGCCTGCACCAATTTAATTAAAGTGAGGTGACTTTCCAGCACAGACGAGACCTCAGAGTATGCTGAATGTGCAGTTTATACTGTAGTAATGTCTCCCTTCTAACTACTTTATCCCACTGTGCATTCTGAGCACTGACTTCAGGTCAGCAAAGAGTCTGAGCACGTGATAAACAGGCTATCCATATTCTTCCATTTAAAAGCATATGGTTGAGGTCTCTGTTGAATAAGAGCTTACATGTTAGAACTGAGACCGGTATGGAAAATTTCCTGGTTTTGCAAACACATGCAGAAGAGTAGTGTTATATAAGCAATGTTAAAAACAATGTTAACAAAACCATTGAAGAAAGGGTTCTTGAAAAACGCCAGAAGGGCATGAACAGGAGGGAATATGCAGTAGGAAGAAAAAAATTGTTTCTTTAAGTCAGACAAATTGTGCACCAGAATCTCAGCGTTCAGTTAATGGGAAAGTAACTTTGGTTGATAAGAACACAAGGAATATCTTGAAAGCATGAAGTGGATGGTGAGTGATGTACTTTTTTAGGCTTCAGCAGTAAAGCCTGAAAACCATAACCTTTGTATATTTTAATAACCCATTCATTTCCATGCTGCATTTATCTAGCTACCAAATGATGACACCTAAAAATGTACTATCTCAGCAACAGCTGGAAGCAAAAAGACAGCTGATTACAACACAAAGGGAATATATCTGCAGGAAGTAACTTCTTTGTTGTCACACAGGAGATGACAGAAGATTTGGCAATTAGAAAAGAAAGACCACTGATTTTCTTCTCTATTTAGGGAGAAACAAGGCCCAAGATTCCCAGTAGGATGAAGCTTACCATTCTTTTCTGATAAACCCAGGGAAATGCACAAACAAAAAAGGTAACATTCCAGTATATTAAGTCTGTCAGAACATACCAAGGATACTACTTTTAACATACATATATGTAAATTCTACTGATCAGAGCTACAGTTTGGCATTCGAAGCCAGCAGAGCTGGAAGAGTATCCTTTGTATTTTTTTCTTCTGTGCCTCATGATTAATATTCAGTAATATTTCTTATGGAAACTTCTTTCATCTTGTCACCTTTTATAATACCTGTTGTTTACAAGCTATTAAAAGAGCTATTAAGAGTTACTCCTGTGTGTCCAGGATCCAAAGCTACAGTTATCTGTGTGTATAGATTGTCTAGCTATGCGCTTGGAGAGTCAGTACAAAATATGGAGTGAAATAGGCAAGTGGTTGAATGATTAATCTCTTAAATTATTGCAAAGTCATACTGATTCATACCTTGATCTGTCTGGTTTAATAATCTGTCTCTGGATATAACCATCTTTAGAAGCTTCAGAGAAGAACCAGAAAGTTTATAATATGCAGTTCTTAATTTCCCACCATAATATTTATCTAACTTCAATTATTATTAACTTTAATAATGTTTGATTTAGGCTGCATGTTCCAAGATTGGTTGTGTCCATTCTTCTCTTGTATTTCTTCTTGGAACTAGAAATATAAATTAGTGAACAAGTAGCAGAATTTGGGATCTAATATTTTAAGCTCTCAATTTGAATTTGTAAGCCTTGTAGAATGATTTGTTGTCATTAATTGTTGCTGTTCAATATAAAGTGAATCCCACTGTGTAAAATTCTCCTTTTTTAGTATCTTTCAGCAAATCTTTCTATCTGGGGGAAAAAAAAAAAAAAAAAAAAAAAAAAGGAAGCTCAGATTACAAGTTTTAGACCGCTGTTCATTTTATCAGTAAGCCATGCAAACATGCAATGGTCCAGGTCCCTGGGTGCAGGGAGTGCCTGAGCCTGTCAATCCTGCCGGAGGGCAGCAGTGATAACACCTGTGTGCGTTGCAATTAGCTGGATGACCTGCTCAGCCTGGTGGCGGAACTCAAAGAAGAGGTCACAAGATTAAGAAGTATTAGGGAGTGTGAAAGGGAAATTGATCGGTGGAGTAACACCTTGGCACCCATGAAGCAACAGGAGCAAATGGAGGCTCCAAACAAGGCAGGTCATCCCTCATCCTCTTGCTACCAGGCAGGAGGGGACCTAAGAGATGGGGGAGATTGGAAACAGGTCCCTGCTAAGGGAGGCAGGAAAATCCTCTCCCAGCCTCCCTCACCCTCCATGGTGTCCCTTCACAATAGATTCGAGGCCCTGGAACTTTTGAATGAAAAAGAGAAAGAGGAAGAAAATGAGACAAACAAGGAGGAAGACTAGGGTCCACCAAGGCCGGGTCATTCTGGACCAGGTATTAAAACCAGTTCTAAAAAGAACCCCAGAAGAGTCATTGTAGTGGGTGACTCCATTCTGAGGGCTGTCGAAGGCCCAATATGCAGACTGGACCTGCTTCATAGGGAAGTCTGCTGCCTCCCTGGGGCCCGTGTCAAGGACCTCCCAGCTAAACACTCTGCTCTAGTGAGACTCAAGGACTACTACCTTCTCTTGGTTTTTCAGATAGGTAGTGATGACATTACCAGGAGAAATCCTAAAGCAATGAAGAGAGATTTCAGGTCCTTGGGGAAACTGATTAAGGGGTTGGGGGCACAAATTGTGGTCTCCTCCATCCCTTCAGTTGTGGGGATGGATGAAGAAGAATACCGGAGAACTCAACAGATGAACTTGTGGCTCCAAGACTGGTGTTGCCGTCAGGGCTTGGGATTTTTCAATCATGGGTTGGTATACAGGGCACCAGACCTTTTGGCATTAGATGGAATGCACCTGTCCTAGAGAGCGAAGAGGATCTTGGGGCAGGAGTTAGCTGGGCTCATAGACAGAGCTTTAAACTAGATTTGAAGGGGGAAGGGAGCAAAACACCAGCCCATCTGAAGTGCATCTATACCAGTGCACACAACATGGGTAACAAACAGGAGGAGCTTGAAGCCATGATGCAACAGGAAAATTATGATGTAGTGGCTATTACAGAAACATGGTGGGATGTCTCCCATGACTGGAGTGTGCCAGTTGATGGCTACAAGAACTTTAGGAGGCATAGACATGGAAGGAGAGGTGGCAGGGTGGCGCTGTATGTTAAGGACTGTTATGATTGCTTTGAGTACAAGTGTAGTGAAGACAGGGTAGAGTGTCTTTGCATTAGAATCAGGGGGAAGGCCAACAGGGCAGATGTTGTAGTAGGAATCTACTATATGCCACCCACCCAGGACAGAGACGTGGATGAAATATTCTATAGGCATTTAGTAGAAATCTCACGATCGCTTGCCCTTGTTCTTGTGGGAGACTTTAACTTCCCAGACATCTGCTGGAAATACAACACAGCAGAACGGGACCATTCCCGGAGATTCCTGGAATGTGTGGCAGATAACTTCCTGATGCAGCTGGTGAGTGAACCGACCAGAAAAGGTGCCCTGCTGGATCTCCTCTTTGGGAACAGAGAAGGACTGGTGGATGATGTGGCGGTTGGAGGCCAACTATGGCACAGCCATCATGAAATAATAGAGTTCTCTATTCTTAGAGAGGCCAGGAGAGGGAGCAGCAGAACTGACATCCTGGACTTCCAAAAGGCTGACTTTGCCTCGTTTTGGCATCTGCTTGAAAGGATCCCCTGGGAGATGGTCCTGAAGGGTATAGGGGTCCAGGAAGTCTGGGTGCTCTTTAAGAAGCTCTTAATGACACAGGAGCAGGCGGTCCCCAGGTGCTGTAAGACAAGCTGGCGGAAGAGAAGACCACCCTGGCTAAACAGGGAGTTTTGGCTGCAACTCAGGGAGAAAAGGAGAGTTTACAGCCTTTGGAAGAAGGGACTAGCCACTCACAGTGATTACAAAGAGGCTGTGAGGCTATGCAGGGTGGAAATCAGGAGTTCTAAAGTCCAGCTGGAAATTACTCTGGCTTCAGCAACCAAGGACAACAAGAAATGTTTATATAAGTATGTCAACAGCAAAAGAAAGACCAGGGAGAGTCTCCATCCCCTGCTACATGCGGGAGGAAACATGGTAACAAGTGATGAGGAAAAGGCTGAGGTGCTTAATGCCTTCTTTGCCTCAGTCTTTAACAACAAGAGTAGCTGTACTGAGGGAATCCAGCCTCCTCAGCCAGAAGACAGAGACTGGGAGAATGACCCCCCCACATTCCAGGAGGAGACAGTCAGTGACCTACTGCATCACATAGACACACACAAGTCTATGGGACCGGATGGGATACACCTGAGGGTGCTGAAGGAGCTGGCTGGGGTGCTCACCAAGCCGCTTTCCATCATTTACCAGCAGTCCTGGCTGACCGGGGAGGTCCCGACAGATTGGAAATCGGCCAATGTGATGCCCATCTATAAGAAGGGTCAGAAGGATGATCCGAGAAATTACAGGCCTGTCAGTTTGACTTCGGTGCCTGGGAAGCTGATGGAGCAGCTCATCCTGAGTACCATCATACAACACATGCGGGACAACCAGATGATCAGGCCCAGTCAGCATGGGTTTATGAAAGGCAGGTCCTGCTTGACAAACCTGATCTCCTTCTGTGACAGGGCGACCTGCTTATTTTACCTTGACTTTAGTAAGGCCTTTGACACCATTTCCTACAGCATTCTCCTGGCAAAACTGGCTGCTCGTAAAGCTTGGATGGGCAGACGCTTTGCTGGGTAAAAAACTGGCTGGATGACTGGGCCCAAAGAGTTGTGGTGAATGGAGATAAATCCAGTTGGCGGCCGGTCACGAGTGGTGTCCCCCAGGGCTCAGTTTTGGGGCCACTCCTGTTTAACATCTTTATTGATGACCTAGACGAGGGGATCAAGTGCACCCTCAGTAAGTTTGCAGATGACATCAAGTTGGGTGGGAGTGTTGATCTACTCGAGGGTAGGGAGGCTCTGCAGAGGGATCTGGACAGGCTGGAGCGATGGGCTAAGGCCAACTGTGTGAGTTTTACTAAGGCCAAATGCCGGGTGATGCACTTCAGCCACAACAACCCCCAGCAGCGCTACAGGCTTGGGGAGGAGTGGCTGGAGAGCTGCCAGTCAGAGAGGGACCTGGGGGTGTTGATTGACAGCCGGCTGAACAGGAGCCAGCGGTGTGCCCAGGTGGCCAAGAAGGCCAATGGCATCCTGGCTTGCATCAGAAATAGCATGGCCAGCAGGGACAGGGAAGGGATCTTACCCCTGTACTCAGCACGGGTGAGGCCGCACCTCGATGACTGTGTTCAGTTTTGGGCCCCTCACTACAAAAAGGACATTGAATTACTCAAGCGTGTCCAGAGAAAGGCAACAAAGCTGGTGAAGGGTCTGGAGCACATGTCGTACGAGGAGCGGCTGAGGGAACTGGGATTGTTTAGTCTAGAGAAGAGGAGGCTGAGGGGAGACCTCATCGCCCTCTACAACTACCTGAAAGGAGGTTGCAGAGAGCTGGGGATGAGTCTCTTTAATGAAGTAATAAGCGATAGGACAAGGGGGAATGGCCTCAAGTTGCGCCAGGGAAGGTTTAGACTGGATATTAGGAAGCATTTCTTTACAGAACGGGTTGTTATACGTTGGAATGGGCTGCCCAGGGAGGTGGTGGAGTCCCCATCCCTGGAGGTGTTTAAGAGTAGGGTCAACATAGCGCTGAGGGATATGTTGTAGTTGGGAACTGTTAATGTTGGGTTGATGGTTGGACTGGATGATCTTCAAGGTCTTTTCCAACCTAGACAAGTCTGTGATCCTATGTTTCTGTGAATTGTAAATGAGGGAGAACAGAAACTTCCGGTCTTCTTACTTTGTTCTAGTCAGTATTAATGTTTTTATTATGCATTGATGTCTTTCTTTTCTTGAAAGAGATGCAGTGCATCTCAGTATATTTTAGGGAGAAGTTGTCATGCTTTTTCATATTCATCTCACCCCTCTATGGCCAACTTGTGCTTCAAGTTTTCTTCACACCTCCTTGTTAGTACTCTAAAGCTTTTGACTGAGTTGGGCAACTTCATCTATTTTAGGGACCAGCACATGGTTTTGCATTAGGGGTGTAATAACTGGTCTTTTCTCAGTTCAAAAGCCCACCTGAATACCAATTGATCTGGGTCAGTCTGAAGCCAGTACTCTTCAGGATTTTTGAAGAAATCTACAAATTTCTTCTGGGCATTTTAAAACAAGTGTAAAATGAGATTAATGATGAGAGGTAGATGACTTCTTAAGGTCCACCAAGTGCTATGGCTGATTGTTGTCATCCACCATCTAATTACATGGTTGCATACCTGTTCCTTTCAGTTTTTGCTGTAGTACATTTTTAAGCATTTTTTTACAAAATGGAATTTCTTCAAGGGAAAGCCTGCTATCTTGAATGTTTAGGACAGTTTCAGACAAGTAAAAGATTTTCTTCTCTTCCATAATTATAAAGAAGTCCAGAGAAGAGCAAGACTAGAACTTATGTATCACAGCCACAGAACTCGCATAAAGTGAGGGACAGAAAAGGGAACGGGTTAAAGAAGTTAGAGAAGGCTGTCACCTGAATATTGCCTCAGTACTTGCTATAAAATCTGAATTTTTTGTTGAAGCAAAACTAAATCAACTATTCTAACACTTCCCAGTGTTTGTTTTCAGCTGAAAATATTTGGATTTGGCAGAATTGCCAATTCATTTTTCAATAAGTGTTTTAACCAAAGTATGTTTTATCAGTCTATTCTTAATGTAAAGTGCCTAATTTTTATATATGTGTGTATTCCTATATAAATATACTTAAAAACAAGGTAGGAACTTGTCAGACATTCAGCACAAGTTCCACATTTTATCATTATTTCATGATAAAATAAATCAAATGTCCATATAGATATATAGAGGAGATAACTGCATATCCTCTTGCTATGTCACACTTGTGTGGCAAATATTGTATGCCATAAAAATTGTTCAGATATGTCTGCAATATTTTCTTTATAACAAGATAACAAATGAATGGTTTCGTGTACAGTCAAAAGAATAAGCATGGTGTTGTGTTGCTTTATGATCTGTGCTCTATGTAATACACTCTTGACCTTTCAAGGAACAGCTTTCTTCTTTCAAATGTAGTTTCTTTTTTTTATGAGTCTAGATATCTATGGGTCAAGGAGGAGAGCAGTGGAGTATTGTATTAAATTGACCAGCATACCACAATGCCACTGTCCCTGCAATTGAACCAGAGTTGTACAACACATACCTTATACTAAAATAACTGGACTGTGTTTTGCTTCAAGTGGTAGGAAACTGGATTCCCACAGGCAGAGGCCAAGTTCTAACTGTTCTTTTTCCAAGTGTATGCATGATAACAGTGACTATTAAAGCACGCAAATGACCAATTTTATTATAGAAATTTTTCTGTTGTTTGTAAAGCAGACTCCCATCAAAAACATTTTCTCTATGGATGCTAAAAGATCAAAATACAAGATCATTCTATTAAAGTTTGTTTTCTTCACTTGTGTTTCTAGAAAAGCGAAACAGTTTTGCATATAGTAATATAAGATGATTGGGATGATGGTAAAGACTGTCAATGAAATGGCTGACAGTCTTCAGAGAGAAAGAGGAGGGTGTCACTACTTTAGTATGTGCTACTGCTGCTTTGGCATCTGTTGGCTCATTGGCATGTGGGTATTAATGTTCAGATACTGCTTCAGTGTTTTACTTGTCTGTGGAGTTCGCTAAGCGGTCATCTGGAAAAAAACCTCAAACTAGTTTTTCCTTGGATGTATATGTTAAGAATTTGAGGGAGCTTTTGAGTAAAAATTGCAGGAAATAGTTATCTGGTTAGGAAAATACAGCTCTTGAAGTTGCAAGCTTCCTTTTTTTCCCTTATTTGGCAGGACTGGAAGATAGGTTTTGTTTCTGATGTTGAATTACTCTAACTGATGAAGGCTGGTTTCCTTTAGGTAAACATTAGAAAAGTTCATCAGATAAGCATTTATTATTTGCCTTCAGTGCTAACCATGATTTGTATACAGAAGTTACTCTTTTTAAAAGATGTGATACCTTGTTCCCCTTAAGTACCCATAAAGTTGCAAATGAGAATATTGATTGTGCTATTGATCAGCTCAGTGATGGTGCTGAGACATCACTATATTAATTAGAAGGTCCTAAACCTAGTTAATAACCCTTCATTCCTCTCTCTCCTTTTACTACTTTCTCATAGCTATGTGATATACATGACTAAAAGTGTATTGTATTTAGTGGTGTTCTTGTCCAGACGTAAGCACAGAACTAAGGACAAGTGAGAGAATGTGAATCCTCAATCAGCAGCCATTTCAGTCATGAGTTGTTTTGGTTTTCTCTTCCCACAACCCCCCATCAATTTCAAACGCAATTTGCTTCATAGCCAATGAAAGGCAAGGAAACAGAAAGCAAGAAGAAGTGAAAGTCATGCTACCCTGATTCTCTTTAATTTTTTCAAATAAATGCTTTTTATTTTTGTATGTATTGCATTAAAATAATTAGGTTTTATGTGTTTGTAATACCTAGGCTGTATTAAGAAAAGAAGCCACTATTTATCTGATTAAGCTAACACGAAGAGAAAAAAAAAAAAAAAAGTGTTACATCAATGTTACTTATGCCAATCCAGAAAACAACTTTCTCTTGTTAATATAGTTGTTACTGGTATAGCATGAGGTACATTGGAGCCATTATCAGTATCAGAGCCATCACCCTAACAGAGAGCCATAGTATCCAAAATGGTTTTTGTGGCCCTGGTCTAAGGCTTTCTCTACTCACAAACATTACTACTTTACCCATAACTGGTATAATTTAAGGTGTCTGCATGTCTGTATCCTGCCCAGTTGGGATACACATACACAGTCATTTAACAAATTTACACTGCTATATTCCATACAGGAAGATGTATAAGCTGTATTGTTACAGGCTACCTTTGCAAAGCTTAACTAAATTCATGTTAGTAGTTGTGCTAGCATAGTTATTTTAGAGAGTTGTTGTATTCTGTGTAGAATTTTCAGTGGCAAGAAATCACACAGGGTGGGTGGTTCAGTGCAGTCATCGGAATATAACAATATTCTCCTACTGAGAATATACTAAGCTGAATTCCAGGTCTTCCCTTCTGTCTTCCTGAGAAGTTTTGCCTTACTGAACGTGCTTATGCCAACACATGTCCCCCCTCATGCCATGGGATTGTTTAATAGCCTGGCATACGGAAGAAAGTTTTTGTCTCATGCAAATGGAGTGACTGAATTAAAAATAGGAACTGTCAGAAAGGAAGGAAGATATCTTCTGAAGCATTTTAAAAATCACATGTAGATATACACTATACTCTGGTCCTGAATGTCACTTTCATTTTGGCTGTTTCGATGGCTCCTATACTTGAAAAAATTCAGAATTCTTATCATGTCGGAGAACAGATTTTTGCTGTATTCTTTTAGGTTCACTTGTCCCATTGTGTCCAGCTGAATCATTCAAATTTGTGTTGAAGACTACCAGACAGGCTACAGGAAGTTTATGAGCCTAGGGGAGACTTTTACTAGCAATTCATAGGCAGCATGAGCAACTCACTGTACCTTCAGGTCACATTATTTATTGATTTTATTTAAATGTTGTTCCATAGAAATAACCTCACAAGGTGCACAACAGATTTTCTTAGGGCTTGAATAGACATCAGTATGATACAAATAAAAATGATACAACAGTAGTATGTCATCACACTGCAAAGTTGTCAGTGTCAACAAACCTTTTTAAAGAAACTTAAGCATTGCAGTCTTTGAAAACCAAACAGTGGATGAATTACAGCTTTTATTCCTGCTTAGGAGAAGGACAGAATACCACTGAACAGACTGAAAAGTAGCTGAGGAGATGGGAAACTAAAATGAGTTTAGTTTATTACTCTTAGAGCAATACTGCACCTTTTATAAACTTTTTCTACTTTATTAAGTTGCTCTGTAAAAAACATGGAGATATTGAGCATAGATCTTCACTTCCAGAGGAACTGAGATCTCTGATGGATAGGTGCTGGTGAATCTTGCTGCAATCTCTTAGAAGATGCCATTTCCAACCTTTCATCCTCATCCTTTGTGGCAGTTACCTTCTGTGTAGCAAACCTTCAGTAAAACTGACAAAAGTAGATGTTTGCCACTATTTTTGCTGCTTTTTCGTGTATCTCAGTAAAGACACTACACTTTGAACTGGAATGGCTGAGGCACACTGTTATGGTTTAACCCCAGCCAGCAACTAAGCCTCACACAGATGCTCACTCATTTCCTCCCGGGTGTGATGGGGGAGGGAATTCAAAGAGTAAAAGTGAGAAAACTCATGGGTTGAGATAAAGACAGTTTAATAGGTAAAGCAAAAGTCGTGCACACAAGCAAAGAAAAACATGGGATTCATTCACTGCTTCCCATCTGCAGGCAGGTGTTCAGCCATACCCAGTAAAGCAGGGCTCCATCACGTGTAACGGTGACTTGGGAAGACAACCGCCATCACTCCGAACTTCCCCCCATTTCTTCCTTCTTTCCCTATCTTTATATGCTGAGCATGATGTCATATGGTACGGGATATCCCTTTGGTCAGTTGGGGTTAGCTGTCCCAGCTCTGTCCCCTCTCAACTTCTTGTTCATCCTCAGCCTCCTCACTGGTGGGGTGGTGTGAGAAGCAGAAAATGCCTTGGTGCTCAGCAATAGCTAAGATATCCCTGAATTATCAACATTGTTTTCAGCATAAATCCAAAATATAGCCCCATACTAGCTACTATGAAGAAAATTATTTCTATCCCAGCCAAAACAGCCACATTCTCCACCCCTTATTCCATACCATTTACATCGTGCTCAGGTCTCACTATCCAATACATTCTTACTTCTCACCACCACCCTTCCCATCTTTTGATATAATACACAGATATCATTCCCTTAGTCTATGGACCACCCCTGTAAAATGTCCATAAAAAGTCCATAAATGTCCACAAATGTCCATAAAATGTCCACTGTGTTCATTTAGTCCATGACTTTGGGCTCCATCTGTTATGGTGGTCACTCAGGACAGGAGAGGTGGTGTGTTGCATGGAGTTACTGGGCACCAAAGAGATCTCAGGTTGCGTCACTGCTGCACTTGCCCTGTTCTATGGAACATGTGTCCTCTATTGGTTCAGGTGGTTCCCACCATTGTAATTCCTGTAATGTGTAATTCAAATCATGGGTTACAACAATTTAAAGGTATTCACATTACAATCTCCACTCATGGTCCCTTTGGACCAGACCGTAGGGTTTAACATTGCAATTAACTCCTCACTTTGCCCCTGCTCTGGCTTGGACATATCCACAGACTGCACTCCCTTAAGGCTCCAAGTGGAGCTTTATCTATGACCAACAGTCTCTCCAAGCGTATACCTGCTGTGGCATAGACTTATCCACAGCACAGTCACTTTCAGGTGCACTTGTTCCAGCGTGACCTTATCCTTGGGCCACAATGCCTTCAGAGATATACCTGCTGCAGCACAGATATAGCCATGGCCACAGAAGCTTTGAGATGTACCTGCTCTGGCGTGGGTTTATCCACAGCCACAGATGCTTCTGGGTGTCCTGCTCCCATATGGTCTTATCCACACGTCATAGTCCCTTTGACTCAAGTTCACACTGGATTTCCAGCCCGTCCAGTACAGAAGCACAGAAACAGCAGCGATGCCATGGCCATCTGCCAGACCAGGCGCATCGCCATTGCTGTTATCAAAATGTTTCCAGGCACAGCAGAGCAAGATGATAAGCAGTGCAGCAGTACAGCAAGCAGCAAAAGTAAAAAGAAGCCATTAATGAGCTCTAGACTCTAATAGACAGTAAGGCAAGCAAGCCCCATGACACGCAGAGGAGCCTGCTGATTAATAGCTAATAACAGCTATAAATTCAGTCTAACATTCCATTCAAATCTGCCATTATCTTGAGCCTTTCGAGCCCCACATTGGGGACTAAAGAGGACTGTTGTGGTTTAACCCCAGCTGGCAAATAAGCACACCCAGCTGCTCCTTCACTGCCCCCCAGTGAGATGGAGGAGAGAATTGGAAGCGTAGAAGTAAAAATAAAACTCATGGGTTGAGATAATGACAGTTTAATAGGTAAAACAAAAGCCACACATGCAAGCAAAGCAAACCAATGGATTAATTCACCCTTCCCATTGTCAGGCAGATGTTCAGCCATCTCCAGGAAAGCAGGGCTCCATCACCCATAATGGGTACCTGGGAAGACAAATGCCATCACTCCAAACTTCCTCCCCTTCCTTCTTCCCCCAGCTTTATATGCTGAACATGACATCATATGGTATGGAATGTGTGTTTGGTCAGTTGGGGTCATCTGTCCTAGCTGTGTCCCCTCCCAACTTCTTGTGCATCCCCCGCCTCCTCGCTGGTGTGGTGGGGTGAGAAGCAGAAAAGGCCTTGGTGCTCAGCAATAGTTAAAACATCCCTGAATTATCAACACTGTTTTCAGCACAAATCCAAAACACGGCCCCATCGGCCCCATACTAGCTACTATGAAGAAAATTAACTCTATCTCAGACAAATTCAGCACACACAGAAATGGTCCTTTTTACCAACTCTGCCATGGGTAGTAGCTTCAAGCAAAGAGTTGAGAATTAAGAAGCTGGAGAAATACTAGTTTTTGAATCCTTATGGTTGTGGGCTTCAGGGATAAGAGTCAATGCCTCTGATGGTCATTAACTATAAAATGAATAAATTCTCTGATTTAGAGTTGACAGCTTCACTGGGTCCTCTTCTGACATGATGTGAGGTAGGCTAGAGGGTGTGGGCATCTCACCCAGTCATGGCTTTAGGTTGATGTGAAAAAAAAATAGTCACTGGCAGAAAGCACTAACTAAAAATTAGTTTCTTGAGCTGTATTCTTGATGTTCAGCTCAAGGAATGTATATAGCAGAGTTGTACCGTCTTAGATTTAGAGTGGTGATGGATTAATATAGAAATTAAATTCCTCCTCACATCAGTCCAGAGAGAAGTAATCTGAATCAGGACTTTTGTCTTTCACACACAGATTTTCTGCACCAACCCAGCACTTGTTTGCAAATGAATACCATAACAGTAGGCCTAAGTGTTGATATAATACTGGTATAAGTCTTACCATAAATTATTTGTTCTTGTGTGGCTATCCAGTTTTCTCTCATTATCAATTTTGAAATACCTTGGTTTAGGCCTGATGGGGAATGGAATTTACTTGTTCACTTTTTTTTGGTAATTTTCTTGTATTGGGAAAGGAAAAAAAGAATACTAAAAAAATATTTCCTGCTTACCAGCTCAAAAAAAGCATAGAGCATAGATACAGCATATTGCTGTCCAAACTGTGATCAGGCATTGATAATTGTAGTGGCAGTCTTAGAACTGAGGAAAATTCTCAGTCAAGTCTATTCTTAGTAAGCTGCATACATTATACATTTAAATATATGTATATACATGAACATACAAGTGAGATGGATGTACAGGTGATATACTTCAAGAGTGAGTCAGAAAAAGAGATTAAGGTTAAATGTGTATTTAAAAGTGGGGTTTTAGAAAAGCTTGCTTTTCTTACATTCATATTCAGATGTTTTGAGAAGATAAATAGGATTCAGTTGTTTGAGGATTACTTTCTGTACGACTTGGATTTAAATCACAAGGCATTTCAGCTCAGCTAGTGTGTTCAAAGTGGCTACTGTTAAAGGATTTATACGTGATATTGCTTCCAGGGTATTAGTATAGCAGGTCTTCTTCTAGCTGACTTTGAAGTGGAATGTAGATTTTATTGTCTATTATTTTACTGTCTGTTTCGTTGCCTAATGTGTATTTTTTTGAGAAATCTTGATCTGCTGTTTAAAGGTATTAACGGGTTCAAAATTATTGGCATTGATTAGAGGAAAATAATAGAAGAACATAGGGTTAAACTATGTGAAACCATGCTTTCCATTTAATTGTGAAAGAGGAAAAATAAAGTGTCTAGACTGAAAGAAGTACTTAGAATCATCCAGCCAGTGCTTCAGATCCTAAAGAAACCCACAGATGATACTTCACTGAGGTTAGTGTCTTGGATTATCATTATGTAGCATTTTTCCAACAGGATGAAAAGAACATAGAGTATTTATAAGGGAAGAAAAGAGATTTTGGTAAGCTTTTTAAGGAAAGTCAAAAGAAAATGAAATATGCCTAGATTATTTCACCCACAAACAAATGGCCAAACATAACAAATCAAACAGTATGTAAATGACAGTGTTAAGAAGATCTGTTGCAATGCTTGAAAACTGATTGGTTTCTTGGCTGCTGCCTTTGTAGAAACTAAACCTTCACAGGGAAGAGTAGGATATATGTTTTTTTCACACAGATGTAGTGGCTTAAAGTTGCTATCTTCTTTTACAAGTCCATTTTTCTTTAAATGTCCACTGCAGAATCAACAGATGCCCTTCAGAACTTGTAAAAGTGGTACCTAAGAAATGTGCAGTGCTAGCAGGTCTGAAAGACAAGGGCAGCAGAAGGAAATGCTGTTCTGTTTTCATGAGGGCTGTGAGTCTTCAGCACCTAAGTCTATGACAGAGAACTTACACTGGGAACTCTTGAAAATTTGAGCATCATTGTTACAGGAGACAGATTGTGAAATAGTGAACTGCTTGTTCTGCCACACGCAATCATTAGAGCATCGGTACAGATGTGTGTCTTCCTATTTAAACCCACAAGAAAAGCATCAGTCCAGATCGTATCTTAATGTGACACTCCTGGAAGTACAATTTATTCAGTACTTTCAAGACCTACAGTAATTTTTCAGGTGTGTTGCAAATAATGTCTCTAGTATTTTAAGACATATTTTGCTCCTAAAGTATGCTAGGCGTGTTTGCTCATTCAAATGACAATAATGGGACATTTGGTCATAATTTTTAAAAAGGATTGTGCAAGTGAATTGACTTGTGACCTCAGGCTATTGATTTTAAATCTCTCTCTGACAGTGGCTTCCCTTCTGTGGAATGTGAATGATGATGTTTTACTTCCCTATTTTAGTGAAGCATTTTGAGTTCCTTGGATTAGGAACTTTTGTCTGGCCTTGGTTCTGTACAGCCCTGTACAAAGTAGAAGTCAAACATTAAAAAATAATGAAATGGGCATAGCTCTTGATTATTATTCCTGATTTTTATCAGGATCAGATAAAGAACTCTCAGGTTTGAGATTTCCATAAGGAACTACTTGTAATATGTCCTTTCCCAAAGTAATGTAAAATAGCCCAATATTCGTGCATCTCACAATTTTTTTAGTATATTTTCCTGATATTATACATCTTCAAATCATAAGAAATAATGTTTGGTAATATGCTTTTGGGAATTTTTTGTTGACTATTGCTACGTCTTTTAAAAAAGCAATTTGCTTGCAGTTATGTGGTTATGTCATTTATGTCAATAATTTCAGAAATATTGGAACCAACACAAACCCAAACACTCCTGAACTTGAACATTCAGAAGGCAGACCTCAGATCTGAAAGTGATCTGTTAAGGCGTTTAAACATTCTTTATCTTACTCTGTAGTTATATGATGGGGATTAGGAAAGATGGAAAAAAATTAGAAATCAAAACAAACGAAGAAAAAAAAAATTTTCATGCATTTCCACACCTGTTATTGTACAGACATTTTATTGTATAGATGTTGTCTAAGGAAAGTCAAGGCTGTTTAGGTACTCTAAATTTATTAAGCAGTAACAGTATTTAAAGAAGTCACCAGGAAAGAGAACAGGTACTTCTGGACAGATCACAGAAAGAAGAATTATCTCCAAGCACGCCAAAGTGGCTGTTTTCCAAGAAGAATCCTGGTGCCTGAAATTGCAACAAAACGTTCTTCATGTTCCCCTCCTCCTCCTCTCCGTTAGGAATCAGGTTGTCTTTTAGATGATGTAATGCCTTCTGAAATTGCAATTATGTCAGTGTTCCCTCTCTTAATCCTAAAAACATTTTATCTAGTATGGAAGTACTATGGATGTATGCAGGTCAGTAGCCCTTAAAAGGTGTAACTGAGTTTCCGAGGTAAACAATGAATGAGAATATTGTTTTGAAATAGATACTGAAGTACTCTGTCAAAATTGTCAGCATTAGTATTTCAGAGTAAAGCATGAAGCCATAATAAATACATTTATACTCGTCTCAGTTTTGATGTCACATAGCTTCATCGCTAAATTTGATTCAATTTCTTTCATTATTTCCTTCAGCTCTGTTCTGTCTTTGGGTAAGACTTTCCCTTGTCTCCATTCTCTTTTCATACTTTGCCAGCCTTCCTTGTAGAGAGTTGAAAATGTGTTACAGATCATTAATATGACTAATCTCAAATACTTGTATAATAAACATTGCTAGCTCTATCAAGATAGACCATTTCCCCCTATATGTTCTGGAATGGTAGTAGTAAATTTTGAATTCTGTTGCTATCAAATGCTCTCCTATTGCCTCTCCATTTGACTTTCCCATGTGAAACTTTTATTAACTCCAGCATGACCACAGTCTGGTAGCAGAAATTGTTTTGCCCAGCAGAGTGTAATCATCTGGATTCATGGAGAGGGTGTTGGATGTTCTCTGAAAAAGAGCAAAGCTGGTGGTAGGAAAATTGAATTAATAAGATAAACATCAGTACAACAGTTTTGTAATGAAAATAACTGATAATATTTACATTTAAAGTGCAAAGTGTAGCAAATACAATGCCAGTCTGGATACGTTAATTTTATATGAAGAGAAACAGAGAAACATGATTATAATAATAATTTATTACTTGGACAATTTAATAAGGAACATTTTCTGGTGACAAGTTGGTTAATAAGAGCAGGCAGTCAGAAATAAATATGCTTAGAGAGCAAATGATAATTTTTATTCCTGTGGGTTCAGTTTCAAATTCTTCTGTTTATCCAGGAAACTGAGAAAACATCCAGTCACAATTGTGAAACATTTCCCCTTCCTGCCTTTTTTAAGCATTTGATCAGTTTCCTATTGCAGGATCAATTTACAACTTGCTCAGGTTTGAATTAGATGATCAACTATCTAGTTTTTCTTAACAGATTTGGGCTTCTGGATTGTGTTCTTGAAGTGCTAACTTTTTGTATTAATCTTTTTTGCCTTTTTTTCTCCCCTTTTTTTAGCTTTGTGAAGGTCAGAATCTATCCTGTTGCATTGTCTGTACTGTTAATAAAGTTCCTATTGTTGTACTCCTGCTCTACCTCTTCCTTTTTTGGTGACCCAATGCATGATTCCTCATGAGTATCTTCTGTCATATGAAATAACTACACTAACAGACAGCTGACCTCAGAAACCATGGCTTAACATCAAACACTACAAGTTAATGAAAAGGGTTTTATGGTTTTCTGTTACCAATGAACACTGTTAGGAAGTGAAAAAATGTCAGGAAGATCTCAGTGCTGAACTTGCTAGAAATTGTTGTGTTAATAGTCTATAAGATGTTTAATTTTTCCGATGAGTTACTATTTGGACTCTGCTTAGAAGCTGATTTCATGTTGTCCTGGAAGGACTCAATCTTCAGCTATTAGCCGTTTTTATCTAACTGAATTACAGTAACACTCACAGTGTGAGTGGCACATTCCGAGCATAAAATGATACATCTTTTGCTCAGAGGGTTTATGATCTGTTTTACTGAATCAATGGAGTTATGCCAGGTTATGCCATCTGAAGATTTGGCCCTTAGTAGTACACAATATTCTGTTTTCAAGGACCATTACTCAAATAGAATAACCTAATCACACTAAAGGTCTGCTACGCCAAACTTTGGTACTGGAATTTCTTTTCTCTAATTGTTGTGATAGAAAAAAAGAGTGCAGGTGGATGAGCAGTATAAAATTTATATGGTATTTCTTTTTCTCACTTCTAGAAGGTATTCCTTAAGGTCTTGTGGAAGTAAGACGTGACTTTCAAAACAGGTAATGATTTTGTTTGTTTGGAATGCCCATGTTAAAATTTCCAATTTTAACGATGGCTGTTTGGATGCTGATTTTTAAATAGACTGATTTTGATTGGCCAGAAGTTAAACACTGACATGTAAGCAGTCGGGAACCTCTGGCTCCCTATGGCTCCCTATTGCCTGTACCATGATAGCTCCCATAGGTCAGATTGTGTAGCAGACTTACTGCTAAGATTGCATCATTTCTGTTACTAATACTACCAGAAAACAATGCATAAGTGGGAGAATGGGGAAGTCCTTCCAGCAAAGTTAAAATAGAGACTTTATGAACTACATTTGGCATTGCTAAGTCAAAACGAAGCAGAAAGATTTATTCAGTTTCCATTCATATTCCATTAGCACACAGAACAGCAACAAAAGTGATAACAAAGTACATTTTTGATGAATTAGCACTCACACAGATGCCATTGAGCAAAGATTTTCTGGATAAAAAAGATTTTCTGGGGCTTTGCAAAGAATGAAACATGCTACACTTCATAGTGATGTAGGTTAGCTGAAAATATAATGTATTGTATAATGTATTGTATAATGTATAATATATAAAATATATAATATTCTACTCCGTTGTATCTGTGGGTAAAATAGATTGGATTACAAAGGTTTATAGAGATTATTATTACCAATATACATTTGGAAGGTTAGAGATGACCTAAAATTCCAGTTTTGAGGATGACCTAAACCCCCTGCTGTTTCTGAAACAGAGGGTTAGTGATAGCAATTATTTTAAGTCACAGGGAGAACTCAGGTGGCCAGTTGGGCTCAAAGCCTTCCTTTTCCATCTACTCTGAAAATACTGATGCCCTGCTCAAGAAATGCCTTCTTGCAGGTGTTCAGCTTGTGTGCCCAAGTCATTTCATTGCTTCATGCCAGGCCACATTGCTGCAACTTTGAAAGTTAATTAAAGCTAATCCATGGAGTTAAAATCCGCCTTGCTTTGAGTGCTACCAAAACACTAGTGCCAAGATTTACAGAAAGGCAGCCAAATATATTAAGCCCAGGAGAATGGACCTTTCAGACTGTGCATATGAGAGAGCACATTTTTTTCCATGAAGTATTGTATTGGGAGAGATGTTCTTTGAAATCATTAGAGTAATAGTAAATTGATCAGGTGTTGGCAAATACTATTGCTTTGTGTATTTAAGATGAATTAATAGATGGTTTCTAAGATTAATTTTATTTTAATGTAGCCTTCATTTTACTCAATAAAGTGTGTACTGGATGTTTTCTAGCTGTGTTACCTAAATGAGTGGTTAAGCATGTACTGAATATTGTAATCTCATTTTAAATCCATCTGACAGTCTGATAACTTAGAAAGCTTAGGATGCCTTAGGATGGTAAGAGATGAGAAAATAAAATGGACAATTTTAGGGGAATACTGGGAGGGAGTAAGTTGTCCATCTGTATCTCCTATCACGCTTACTCTGTTGGCGAGCTGTCAGCTGGTTAAAGCACAAAATGAGAATATAGTTCCCTGATACCTCAATGACAGTTTAAGTAGTTTCTTTCCCTGACCATATCTTCTATTGCCAAGTCCCTGAAAATTGCTTGTGAGGGTGTGAAGTGCCTCAAATCAGATCAGGGAACTGATTCAGATTAAATATAAAGCCTCCTCACCTTTACTTTCTTATCCTGTTTCATTTCCTGGCCTGGGCCAGCAGCTGTGCCGACAGCTGTATTAGCACAGCATGGTGCAGAGCAGGAGCAGGAAGGAGCCAGCAGTGACGAGGGGCAGGAGGTGGGCGTTCCCAGCCAGAATTGGTATTGCACACTTCTTCATGTTGAACCGTGGCCTCTGTCCTGGCACACTGAATATCTAAGGTCAAGTTTGCCATCAGAAGAGGAAGATAAGTTTCTGGAGACTTTAACAGGTCTGCAGGTGCTGTTGGAAAGACCAGTAAAGAATAGGAACCAGTCATATGAAGTACCTTGGCAAAGTGTCTGACACCTATTGTATGAAGTTTGTTTTAAACTAATCCTCATAGGAAGTTTAAAACTTATTTGAAGTAGATGCAGGAAGTAGCACTGAATTAGGACTGAATTTTCCAATCTTGTGTTTCCCAACTAATTAAGAGTTATGAAGTACTTTCTCTTGATGCAAGAGCCCCTCAAGCATACACAAAGTAGATCTCCAGGCAGCTAAAGCTTCCGCTGTTTTTCAAGTGACTCTTTTCCTGCAGCAGGGTGCAACTTTCTTTGATTTGATAGAGCTGACCCAATTGTTTACAATTCTGTGTCACTACTAATACATTTTTACAGGACTTGTATTATTGTATAATTTATTTCTTATGAACTTATGTGGACTTCTCAATTTGTGAATCATTCATAAACCTGTTATTGACTACTTCAGAAGGATTAAAAACTATCTGATAGCTCAGGTAAGATATTTCAAGATCAGTGCAGATAGTGTGCTGTGCATGTTTTTTTGGCTTATTACTTCTTGTAAGTTCTCATAAATGGCTGTTGGAAATGTGAATGAATACGGATTTTTCTTTCCCTAGTATTTCCCCACTGTTGCAATCTGTGGTCCAAAGTACTTATAAGAAATTATTTATCTGCAAGTTGGGACACTTGTGTGTGTACATGTGTTTATGTGTATATACACACATAGGCATGCTGTATACACACATATATATCTCTGCTATTAATAAACTATTATCTGTGAGTGCAAAGAGACTTTGGGAATATATATTTCAAATTAATGTTTAAACTACATGTGTCTGGAAAAGTTTGAGCCAAGTAACTGTACCGTATTTGTTAGCTTGTATCCATTGTACTTTGTTGCTAGTCAGTTAAGCACTTAAATTTCCTACTCATTGATCCCATGTATTTATACAGAGCTGTGCTCACTTTTAAATTTGATTTCTTCAGGGAGAATACAAATATTTTTAATTTTGTTTTGTGAGCCATATGTTCAAGAGCCACTACTACTTTGCTGTTTCAACTTTCTTTGCCTTTTTCTGCCTTTATAGTATTCCAGAAATTCACTAGTACAGTCTAAATAGAGCACTGTAAATACGCCACTAAAAAAAGTTTCTCGTGCAATGTAATTTTATCACGAACTCACATTTATTTAATTTTATCCTAATGTCCCCTGCTGCTCAGTTCTTTAAAAATACATCCCTCTTTACGTGTGTTTTGTGAATCAGATTTTACAAATGTACTACTGTTCATTCCTTTTATCTTAGCTTCAATATTGTGGGTTTGCTATAGGACTACTTTATGGTCTTTTTTCATTGTTTTTTTTTTTTTTGTTTGTTTGTTTGGGTTTTTTTGTTTTGGTTTTTTTGTTTGTTTGGTTTTTGGTTTTTGTTTTTGTGGGTTTTGTTTTTTTTTTTTCCAAGTGTTTCTGGCCACCAGAACATAGTAAAAGTGTCTTCATTGAATGCTGGCTATTTTTTTCTTTATATAATATTCAGTTTGGCTCGGTCTCGTGGTCATGTACCCACTTCCATAACTGACCCCTGTTCTTCTGTTTGGTCATGACGAGGAAGTAGAGCCTCCAGGGATGAGAGTAAGAGCAAGTGAGACCTCAGGAGCAAATGTGCAGGAGGCCAGTAGCAGCTAAAATGATTCAGTCAGACTAGATGACAGTTTAACAGTGGGGGAAGGCTGCAATGTTTACTTCAGGGAAAACACAGTGAAGAGGTGAAAGTGGCCTCATTTCATAAAAGAGAGGAAAAGTAGAACTAAACCTATGGGAGAAGAAAGGAGAAGAGACAGAATCTGTCTTTGTCTTGGCTTCACCTTGAGTATATTTGTTCTGAGAGTTGTGTGTGTTAAATCTCAGTAAATTTAACCTGGGAAATAACCAAAATTACATAATTGCAACTTCATGTTTTGTCATCTGCAGATTTTAACTGATGCTTAAGTATCAGAGTGAAATGTCCAGTGAACATTTTGTATAGTAAGAAATACAGATTCAGTTTCCTCAGGAACTCACAAGATATCTGTCCCAGCTGGCATTAATGCTGTAGCTCAGCAAAACAATTAAGCTGTTCTTGGAATTAAAGCACAGTTGCAATTCCAGTGATGTGGATCCTTTGCAGGATCAAGTTAAAATACATTTGGATATCCGTCTGTAAAACCAGCATTTCATTATTCTTTCTCCTTTGTTATCTAAACTATGTTTCTGAAATCACTGGATTTCCTGAATGAGATATTGATGCTTCTAGTGTGAAACACTTGTGAAGATTCCTTTCTGCTGAAGTGTTTTCCCAGCCTATAAACTTGAGATACAGGATGGATAGTCTTCTTTTCTTGTTCCACTGGAACACTGTGCCCTTAAATCTGACGATCTGGTTACCATCTTGTAGAAAATTTATCAGGTGCTAGCTGTGGCAAGATATTTTTAGTTCCAAACAATACACTGCTCTGCCTTGTCATTATTTCTGGCAACTTGTTCACTGTAACCTCTCTCCCTCTCCCCCCCACCCCCTATTACTTGATATTTTAAATGTTGCAAATGTTTTACATATGTTATTACTCTCAAGGTCCATCTCAAATTTCCATGATATATTTCATATCAGTAAATGTCGATACTGGCTTGACATATTTTGGCAAGCATTTGTTACAGCATGAGGTAGGGGAAAGCAATATCAAAATTCTTAGTCTTGGCATTACAGAGTCCCTCTGGAACAGTTGCATCATTGCATCAAATTCTTCACATTATGACTGAAGCAAAAGTAACTTTCTCCTTGTTCTCATTTTTGTGGTTTGTTCCCTACTCAATGTCATGCCAGCTTCCCTCTAGACAAACCATTTTTGAATCATTAATCAGATGGAAGATCACATACATTTTTGCAATTAATTGAGATGGTTAGATACCTTTTAATGAATCTATATTTCATTGAATGTGTGGTCTGCTTGAAGTTAAAATACTTCACAATTTTCCTAGGTACATATTATTGGAATTACTGGATTTTATTTTGATTGAAAGTAAATTTTATCTTCAAAATTCTAAAATTATTTTTAAATAATCAGTGTCTTGTGCTTGGAAAAGCAGTTGCATAATTCACAGCTAGTATAATTTTTTTTCTGATTTTTCTTCATCAATATCTCTCTGTTCTTTGGATAGGATAATTATTTTTCATCTTCACAACTAGGTGAAAGTCCATGATTTTGATTCCTGAATTCAGCAGTACTGGGAGATCCAGACTTTTTTTTTTTTTCCTCCAGAAAATGCATACATTTTGAAGAGAGGGAGAAAACAGTAAAAATGCAAGTGTTTTTTTGATATGTTATTAGATTTTTTTATTATTATTATTATTTTCTGAATAGCAGCTTAAAACTGCCTTGCCTGCTTCATGAGAAATTCAGTTGTATACTTTGAGCTAATTAAATAAAGTGCCCTAAAAGTCACCACCCACTGTTGCACCAAAAAATCACCACCTACATTTTAGCTGCTGCTATTGTGAAATACTGGAATCATTTTGTGTTAAATTTAACTCTGAAATTGCTAACTTCTTTATGCTCTTTCTGATGCAGAGTCTTTTCTTACTTGGTTGTGATTGTTTCTGTTCCCAAAAGGAGGTTGTAGCGAGGTGAGTGTTGGTCTCTCTTCCCAGGTAACAAGTGACAGGATATGAGGAAATGGCCTCAAGTTGCACCAGAGGAGGTTTAGATTGGGTATTAGGAAATATTTCTTCACTGAAAGGGTTATCAGGCATTGGAACAGTCTGCCCAGGGAAGTGGTTGAGACACCATCCCTGGAGCTATTTAAAAGACCTGTAGATGTGGCAGTTAGGGACATGATTTACTGGTGGACTTGGCTGTGTTGGGTTTGCAGTTGGACTTGATGATCTTAAAGGTTTTTTCCAACCTAAATGATCATATGATTCTACAAACAATTTTCATTGCAGTCTAGAAGAATGGCAGACTTTGTAGCTGCTGGTCAATGAGTGGTAAATTCTATGCCTGAATAATATTGAAGCAGCCAGGGAATATGCCCCTTTCCCTAGAACAAAGATTTAATTCCAGACCTTAGACTGAAGAAAGAAAATATGGTCCATGAAGACTTAAATATCTATTCCTGTGAATGCTAAAGGAAAAAAAAAAAAAAGCAGAGCAGTGTGCAACTCCTATAACCAAGAGTCTTTTCTATTCTACTTAATATGGGGAAAAAGAATGCTTAACACTCCCTTCCCTAAAGCAAACAAGCAAAGAAAAAAATCCCTCTCTCCCACTTTTTGTTTTTCCCATTATTTTTACATTGTGTGGGATCTTTGATTCTTCTCTCTTGAAGGCCATGCACAGATACAAGACATTGAGAATGCCCACATCTTCTGTCACCCTTGAGAATGCAGGGGTACAACTAAGTAAGTAAATGATCAAGTATTCATGACAAAGAATTAATGTTGTTGTGATTTATTTTTCCCTTGAGTTGATCCTGTTTCCTGGGATGCATGATTTACTTCTTTACTTTTTTTTGTATCAGGTCAGTGTTTTGATTTTTTATTTCCTACACTCATAGTTATTTTAAGCATCCTTCTACTTCTCTGACTTGGAAGACAATGAACCTTTGTTAAATTCTGCCTTTTAAGTGGAACCATTATTACTTTCCTAAGTTGTACTTTATTATCAAGTTTTCTAAGCACTTACCAGTCTGTACTAAGCACTTTGGAGGTTTAGTAAACACAGAAATAATATTTATATTAAATCTGGCATTACAGCTGGAGCCATGAACAGGAAATCCATGCCCAGTTGCATTCTCATCCTCATTTAAGGGAAATGAGTTTTGGGGAATTGGTTATTAACATAATATTTTATCATGAAAGTATGTTATTTAGTGAAATATTTCCAGGTAATGGTTATGCCCACTTAAAACACTGCAAACACAAGATCAGTGGTACCTTAAACAAATAGGGCTGTGGAATGAGAGCCATCTGAAACTGTCAAAGAAGTCTGGAAGCTGAGTAGCAAAATTCCTCTAATACAAGACTAAAAAAAGTGAGAGTGAGACTAACTGTGACAGAGAAAACTGATTTAAATCAAATAGTCTCATAATTATATCATTGAGGTGAATAAGGGGAGATTCATTAAAATACTTAGAGTTATAAAGGTGACATTAAAAGATATTAAATACAGTCCAAATATGGATAATACAACCCAGAGACAGATAAGTGTTGTCACCACTCAAATGAAATAGCACTGTGTGCTGGCCTTCTGCAGTGCAACACTCTTGTTCTTGCTGCTTTTCTTATGTGGGCTGATACTCTCGAGCTTGTTTTGACTACTTCCATGTATGTTTTTTTTTTTTTTGATTTGGGGTTTTTTCACTTTTTTGATGGCCTCACAGTCACCTGATTTTTTCACATTCATAGATATAAACTGCATGGCTGCAGAACTGGTTATGTATAGGATGAAGTTTTAGAACCTTATTTTAGTTTTTCAAAGCTGCAGAGGAGGTCACGGAGTCACTTGAAGGCAACCGGCCGTGTAGACTCTCAGCCCCTCAGCAAATCAAAATCTTAATGATCCTCAACTCCTTTGTGAACTTAACTGTGTTTAAAAATGGAGTTAGAGTGCTAATGCCAACAGAAAAAAATGCAGTCTGTATAAACAGAAAGTGTCAATTTTAAGAATGAACAGCTCTTATTTTTAATATACTTTTCTATAATTTTGGGTTTTTTTCTTTAAAAATAAGAATATGTGACTCATTAATTTATTTCTTTAAACTTTATTAGTTTTTTATCATTCAAGTAATAACTATTGATAATAGCTTACAAAATAAAATTCTAAACATTAAAAAGAGAAATTTCCTCCATAGACAATGGGAAAGAGAGCACAAAATTTTTCCATAATTTTATTCCTGAAAGTAGATATTCAAGAGCTATAGTATATATTGTTTCTGTTCCAACAGTATTATTGTTTTAAAATACTATATTTACTTTAATTTATGAATAAATTATTATATACTGCTTTAGACACTCACCTTTTCATCTACTATGTTCCTGAAGTATCAGGGGTGTGTTTAATTTGCTTGAATATGTAGGACGTATGATGTAATGACTTGAAATGTCTCTCTTGTGTGCAAAGGTAATGCCGGATAATTGCATTTATGCTCATGAACCTAATTTTCTTGAAAGAAAATTCTTTATATTAATTCAATAAAGACTAATGGGCCTGTTAAAATTAGTTGCTTTCCAAACAGTGTATTTATTGCCATAAACACCGCTGCTTTCTCCAGAAGCAGAGTAAAGCTCAGGGTCTTAGTTTTCTCCACAGAAAAAGTCTTGGCTGCAAAATTGTTCACATTACACACACAACTCCCTAGACACATTTTGTAGAACTATATAAAATCATTCACATTATTTCAATTTATGGTGTAACTGGGTGCCAAAGCCTTTGAGCTTTGGCTCAATGTGAGCACAATACAGGTTATGAAAGGGCAGTATAAATGAAAAATACTTGACCGTTACACAAAGGATACAGTGTTGTTCTGTATCCAGTTGTTTACTGTGCAGTAGTATGGAAAGTCTATTATACTAGTTTTATAGTTACAGATGCTGTTTCAGGACATTCATCACATGGTCTTGAACAAACATGGGGAAATAACCAGTTGCTTATTATACACTAGATTCTCAGGACAACAGTCTTTTTCCTATCTAGGGGAATGCATTTTCAAAGCAATATTGATTTTTCTATCTCCCTCTCCCTCTCCCTCTCCCTCTCCCTCTCCCTCTCCCTCCCCTCCCCTCCCCTCCCCTTCCCTTTTAGAATTATCTTTGGTCCTTAAGATTGTTTCTCTTCTAGGGCATGAATGTGTTTAGTCTCTCTTCTTTCTTTCTTTCTTTCTTTTTTTTTTTTTTTTTTTTTAAAAATTTGTGTTCATTGAAATTATTTGTAATGGTATGCTGGCCTATGAACACAGGAAAACAGTAATTTTGCAGGTCAGTCCCTGCAGGACACATGCCATTTTTGGCTTCTGCTGTCAGAGAGCCAGAGGAATCTGTAAAAAGAGGTGATTTGTTTCACATGTTACTCAAAAGCTGTTAATCAGGCAAAAGCCTTCTGAATCAAAAATTCTCTCCAACAGGTCTTTGGTTTGATTTGTTGTCACTGATGTGCCTCAGATAGATCTCAGTAAAAAATAAACTAAAATGGCTGCCAGAATGAAATTGCAGGGCTAATTAGTAGTGTTATTTACAACTTTAAGATGAGGAATAAGAAATTTGGGTGTTTAAAGCTTCTTGTCTGTGCTTTGATGAAAACTCACATGAATGGATTCCCCATGCACAATATAACAACAAACCTAAAAATTCAAGAGGAGCTTACAACCTGCCCTCAGCTGCCTTCTGTGCAAGAGAGACCTTTGACCAAAGTATTGAAGCTCAGTCCCCTTGAAAATGTTTTGATATAACTATGGCTTTTGCCAGGTAAACGTAAATGTTTTTTGAACAGTATTGCTTTGTGATGAGAGCAAACAAAGATTTTTTGAGCAACCTGTTTGGCAGGTAGTGATTCATTTGAGGCTTGCTATTGATGTGTGTGCAACTTCTTTCTTATCCCACTCTCTTTCAAATCCTTCTCGCTTTAAATTCAGAAGACGTCATGCCTAAATATTCCCAATGTGAAAAATATTTTTTTTTTCCTCAAAGTATATTCACATAAATTTCACTTTTCCATGAGAACAATCTGTGTAGACAAAGGCAAGTGTACGTCAAAATAGGATGGAGAAAATATTACACCTAGGTCTTAGTTTGTTTCTTTCAGGTTTTGTTGTTCTTTTTGTGGTTGTCATTAATCCTATCTTTATTTATGAGTTAAAATTTAACCTTCCAAATGTGAAGTATAGGGTTATTTAGCACATTCCAGCAGTAGGTTTAATTTTCACCCAAAATATTCTATATGACTTTTCCTTTAGTGGTAGACATGGCTTTTCTTATTTTTAGATGTTAGTTTCACTATATAGTGTTTTGAAAAAACACTCTGACTCCTACATGAAGCATAAGCAAAAAGAACTATTCTAAGAACAGTTCTATGGGTATTCATAGGACAACCTATAATTTATGACTTATGTTTGATCACAGCCTTTTTAATTAGAAACATATTGCATCTGTTTAACATTGCTACTGTTTTGTTGCAAAAGATTTTCTGTATCAATTAATCTAGTAATATCCCTAAGCAAGCTGAAATTGTTGAAGAAGATGGAAATTGGCTGATGAATGTATTGGTCACTTCAGAGGCATGTTCAAATCTATCTTCTTGCTGTCCTAATGAATATGGAAGCCTGCCCAGTGTGTGATTGGATTTTAATGACTACAAGGTCAGGGACTTTGCAAGGTGTGAATCTGCTTGCAAGGTCACTAGTGGCAAACAGTGCATGGATCTGAAAATAAACAAGGAGCTGTCAGGGATATTAGCTTTTTGTAGAAAAACCCTTGGGATGAAAAGGTTAATAGGTGATTGCATTGTAACTTGTTTTGAAACTCAAAATGAGCTCTAAAGCTACGTGCATTATCCTTCATTATATATTGCATAAGAAATAGTACTAATTTAAAATGCAGGCAGTGTTTGATTATAATAGTACCCTAGCTTACATTTACCACTATATAAACTAGTCCGCAAAAATCAACATATGCTCCAAATGCAGACATTTTAGAGAAATAAGTGAAATAACCAGGTCTAAACTGCCCAAGGATGTGTAAGTATACTTGTCTCCCATAGATAACCCAGTCTAGTAATGACCCATAGAAATTCAGGTCACATGTACAGCAGTTATCCCCTATATTAATTTGCTATTCTTCAGAGATTGTTCCAGCTGTAGACAAAATAATAGGGAATGAGTTTGAAAGTATTAAGAAAGTTTATAAATGACTTGTCATAAGGTACTTGACTTGTGATAGAACAGCACAGAAGTGACTCCCGCACGAGGAAAATACAAAGAAAATCTGCAGCGGGGGAGAAGTTCAAAGAGGTGATGATGCTTTTTTGCTAGGATAAAAAGTTAATTTACTAAGAACAAAAATCAGAGCTGTTGAACAATTTTCCCTGATGGTTTGGGTCATTGAGTAGTTTCAGGCACAGCTACCATGGCTGCAGTTTCTCTCAAGCTGTTTATACCAATGGGAGGCTTCATCTGATGGGCATGTTCAAATGACAGTTCAATACAATAGTGTAGAATGGAGTTAAATATCATCTGTTCCCTGTCATTGGGAAGTCTACAGGCTTAGTGATTGAAGAGCCAGGAAGAAATACCACAAGTATCCCACAGCTTTGGGGCAAAAATCAGCTTTACTGCAGTCCAAAGGGATTCTGTAATTTCTGGGTTTTTTTTTCACAGAAAGACTATGTATGTATACATGCGCATATATATATATATTTATATTTGGATACAGTTCTTCATATGTCTTCTATTCCCCATCTGTGGATATGATGCCTATGTGGTAACTGCTAACAGTGCTTTAGCTTGTATGAATCAGTCATGACTTCATGATTAAACTGTCTATCAGTTCTACCAGTTCTTAATATTATTCAGGACAAGATCCTTGAAAACAGGTATTGTACATGACCCAATGTTCTATCAGTAGTAAATAACCTGAATTTAGCTGCGTATTCAATTGCTGCCTAAGTTCTGCATTTAACACAGGGACTTAGATTCTTTGTTGTAAATGAAAAATATGTTATATCCTCCCCAGAAAAATATATAGTCTTTACATGCTTCATGACATTACATAGCCAATCCTAGAGTGTCATAGAAAAAATACAGCAGAAGAATTCTGCCAAGATGAAAGATTTACTTACTTCTGAATTCACCCTAGATGCATTGACTGTAGTCTTTTATGGTATGTCACTCTTTCATTGACTTCACTATCCTGAATGCATCATCTCCTGTATGTATTTCTGTCTGTTTCTGGAGTATAAGGGACAGAGAGAAAGGAGGTTTGTTTTCACTTGCTCTTAAGCATGGAGTACCAAGAAGCCCTTTTTCTTCCTGTATCCTACCTGGCTACAAGAAAGAGAAGGCACCAATTGTTTTTCTAATCTTGTGTTGGATTCATCATGGTTTGAAATCAAAAAGAATATCAGTTTCAATTTTCTTTCTTTAAGATAAATTGAAAATGTTAACACTGAATATTCTTTTATAATTTCTAGTTTACAGGATTTTGAAGAAGGATAAACTTGAAAGTCACGGTCTGCTGCAGTTTTATAGTAAAAACAGTAAAACTCATTATTAGGATGAGTTTTACCATTGGAAGTTGCTTTGTTTAATGCCTAAGTCTAATAATTAGCTGGATGTTTATCCCTAGACTTAGTATTGACAAACATTTTTCACTTGTATAATCTGTAATGCTTTTGTAGGAATATGAACTGAACCTACATTTTTGCATCCACTTGATGCAGAGCTGCTGCAGGCATATCTGTATTTTGATTTTCAAACTGTATGTCATATGTTAATGCCACTGTATATAGGAACTTACTAGCGTCCTGTTCTTTCCATTTTGCTGCTCTTTTCAGTTTTCGAGGTTCCAAACTGTAGGCAAGTTTGACAGCCTCTTCCATGCTTTTGGCCTCTGTATTGCCTCTTACACATATACATTGACAATAAATTTGGTGTCCAAGACCTCTTCTGTTCTAACCTTATTGCACTCTTACTAAATTTTCTCATATTCTAGAAATATTTCATTGTAGCTTTAAATTTCACTTATTTCAACAACTGATTGGTTATAACTTCTACACTTAGTCCCTTTCCACTGGTTGTCTAGCACTTTGACTGCAATAAAGTAAAATATCTGAAATTCCAGATGTTTAGTCAGGTTTGGTAACGCAAAACCTTGAGATTTGAAAAAACCTAACTGTTATCCTTTTGGATAATTGTCTGTTTATACAGTTTTATCCAGAATTATACAGTTCTTATTTCAATTCTGTGTTTTAGGGACACACGTCAATGCTCAATGAATGGTGTAATTGTAATGCTGAGTTGTATTTTTGAGTTCTATACCACCAATTCTGCAGTATGTAAAATGGCAATCCTAGATACAAATGACTTTTCTCATTAAAAATATCTGCTAATTTTCTGCAAATTGCACCTAATCGACTCATTCAACAGTAGTAATGTATACAGCTTTAGATCTCATCTTCAGTGAAGTTCTGCTCTCCATGCAAACTCCGGTCACACACTGCAAACTGCAGAAGTAGAAACAGTGCCAATGAATCAAGGAAAGCACTGGCCTCTTTTATTCTATTTTTAGTATCCTCTCCCTTGCTAGTAGAACCTTTACTGGGAGAAAAAATATGATGAGTAATTATTTTTTAAAGTATAGCCAATAAGGAGAATAATCTAAGGTCATCAGATCCACAGTCTGTTACAGTGGATAATTAGAAAGCCATCATGAGACAGTTCTGCTTGCATGAGTATTAAACATTTATTCCAATGACAAGAGATTGAGCTCTCTCCACCCCAGTGTGAGAACAAGAGGCCACCAGCTTCCTCCATCAAGAGAAGACCCATAATGTTACTGTACCCCTGAGGAAACAGAGTGGGAAGGAAAGATGACGAACAGTTCAGTTGTACAAAGAACTCCTGCTCCTTTTTCAAGTTTCCCTTGAAAAATAGCTGAGCTATTGTGATGTGAGAATGTGAGATGTGAGAAAGGTGGGGGGGGGCGGGGAGGGAAGAAAGGAGATTGTTCACAGAAATTAAATTAGGATGCAGATGCACGGAAGAGGGACACATTAAGCACTGTGGAAAGCAGAATGCACTTGCTAAACTGTATGACAGTAAAGACTAAAATGTAAAATCAGCTGTGAGAAGAATAGAATTCGGACTGAGTACATGGCTGAAACATTCAGAGCCCTCCCGAAAATCCTTTAGTCTCTGCAGCTATAGAGCCCTTCTCACCTCACACTTCTGTTGTGGCCTTGCCTGGTGCTGTACTGTTGAGGGCTTGTGTCGATTCCCACTACCTTGCAGAAAAAGGAGCTTTATTTTTTATTATGTCTGTACTGAGAGAGCGGTACTTAGCACAAACATTGACTATATAATTGACTAAAAATCAAAGAATCAAAGAGCTGCTTTGTATAAACAAGTGGCAAACCAGCAATAATAACAAAGTACTGAAGATACCTACCTAAAAAAGTATGTTCATGTTGGATTTTCCACTGTTTTATGTTTAACTTGCTTGTTTAGGTTTGTAAGCTCTGGAGGAAAAATACTGTGTTATCTATGTCTATGTTATCCCTGTGTTGTAGAGCTTCAAATATTTTTTTGGTGTTTGAGCACGTTTGGAATATGAGCTCAAAACAAAATTCATAGAACAGCCAATCCTGCAAGCAGAATACCTTGGGTGAAAAGACAGGCTTTCTCTGGTAGTGCTTCTGGCGGTAGAGGACCTCTCCCTGTACCACTGGTCGTTTGGTGGCTGAATTAGCACTGCCATATGGGAGGTCTGGGCTTCATCTGCCGCCAATGCAACAATCATCTACTTGGCTTGTAAAATTCACAGTGGCAGGTGGATGTTGCTGGAGATTTTTATGGAACATTGCTTCTCTACTTTATAACCAGAAAAGGCTTTTATTTCCCTTTACTTCCCCCCTGACCCCCTCCCCCATTCCCACAAGCTTTTCACTGGAAATAAACCGCAGTCCAGAGGAGTGTTCTGTTTATCTTCTAACAGATTTGGCAGCCAATGTTTGCAGAATTTTGTCTTCAGTAAGGCAAAAAAAGGAGAACAAGATGTTTCAGAGCTTTTAGGAGATGTAAGAGAAAGCTTTCTCTCATTGAACTGGCTGTCCCATTAGTTGCACCATGAAGACACTGGGCAAATTTATGCTTTTGGAGAAGTGTTGAACTTTTCTTCCATTTCCCACTGAACAAGAGAAGTGTAAATTGCTGAATGACAAGGAACATGGTTTTTAAATTTACCAGTCCTTTCTAATGGCTGGTGCCACTGAGGTTGTCTAAGCTAAGACAGAGAATAAAGATTTATGAGAATGACTCCCTCTGCTAGACATGCTTCAGTATTTAATAAAAATTCTCAGATGCTTAATGTCAAGGGTCAAAAACTTGAAGAATTCTGGGCTGGGTTCATCTCACCTAATTCTGGATGTTTATGTGTGACTTTGATATTTTGACTCCCTTTGTTGTCGATGGAGAGAACTAAGTACTTTTCAGGGGTGAGTTATGCCTATCTTCGTTCTTTACCTTTGGATGAGATATTTGCCATCTAAGTGTCTATTTCCTCTTCATGTATTCTTCTCTAGCTCAGATGTATTTAAGTGGGATGAAATCCATCCTGAATCCTAATTCTTAGAAATGCTGACAACTTAGAATTTCATTCAAACATGGGAGCTTCTCTGATATGAAAAGTATATATCTTGGCATCAAGCTAACACCCAAAATTAGATTTCCTAAATGTTATATTTATGTATGACTCAGTTTCCCATCTGTGAAATATTCACAGAGAGCTTCCTCACTTCAAAGACATGCTGTAGATCTTTAGAAAATAGTAAGAGAAGCCCTTTAAGGTGATAAAATATTCTATATAGAGATATAAAATACTGTTGAAACCATCCTTCAACAAAATGGGGTATGTAAGGAATTAGGCCACACCATGCCTAAGAGACAAATTTTTTTTTAAAAAAAAAAAAAAAGGAGTTAAAGAAATAGAAGAGAATAAACTGAACAAAAATACCATTTTCTGAATATCTCTTATTCTCTGTGTTAAATGTGACAAAAGTTCTGTAGATGTTAGAATATGCTATCACATTGCCAAATTCTACTACGGACAAAGGGTTAGAAATGAGATTGCATAAGCAACATGTGTGGTGATTTTGTCATATTTTGGTCCCTGAATTTGCTGTCTTAATGCTCTTTTTAATGAAGCACTGTATTTAGTTTGCAGCTTGTTTGAATAATTGGCAAATACTTGTGAATACAATTTCAAAATTTAATTACTCATTAGAATTATGCATAATTATGTCCTTTTTTATGAGCATATGAACAACCTTTTTCTGAATTTGAAGGAATACTGGTGCTCATACAAATATTCATTTTCTTGGGCAAACAACAGTATTCATCTGCCAAAAAAGAATGCTCATTGTTTGCTATTCAATTAATTAATATTTGCTATACATTTGACTCATTTTTCTTATTAACAATACTATGTCCCCCTAGCATACAAAAATAGCTGCTGTGGTAACAGTCTTACATTTAAAAACTTGAAATGATACATTATTTTTGCACTCACTCCATCTAGTTATTACAGTTCCTAATCCTCTTGAAACTATGATTTAGGGAAATGTTGTCATCTCTGTTTTACAGCCTGGTGATTGGCATACACACAGATAAAGCTGAGAATGGTCACAGGGAAGGAGGCCAGAAGACAGCACAGTCAGCAGCTGAAACTTGATTCGCTGAGCCTCTGACCTGGACTTTATTGGCAAGCATATCTTCCATCAGTTTTGATGCATCATGAAAATAATGTCATTTGTAGCATATTGGTATCCCCAAATATACCATTGCAGCACATTGCTCAGCACTCCTCAAAACTAGGACTTGCTTTTCGATGTCTATCCCTATGTTTATGCATTTAAGAACCTAAGCAGATATCTTCTGTGCACGTTCTCTTTAGATGTAAAGGAAGGTCTTAACCCCCTCCCTAGAATTTTATAGTTGTCACCACTATTAACCTCCTGTCAGAGTTGGAAGTATGTGCCACACCTGTCAGAGTTGGAAGTATGAGTGATCTATCAACTCAGTGCAAAGGCAACTTTAAACAACCTTGAGCCAGGTAAACTGAGGTAGTTGAGTTTAAGAAGAAGCAGTGGATGCTGCTGCTGAAATGGATGAGGTGTGTTCCTATAGTCTGTTCTGCCAGCAGCACTATGGATCTGGCAGAGAACAGTCTGATAATTTGCTCCATCTAGTTTTGCACTGCATCAGCCTATTCATCCTTTTGCTGGCTGGCGCATGCATGCACACACATGCACACGCATACACACAACCATTCTGAGCTCAGTTTACAATGATCTAGAACTCTGGTTTATGCAAAAAAATGTTTTCATTAGTGCTGAAATAAAAATAAACAACAGAAATTTCTACTGACTTGCAGATAAGGTTTTCCTATGGGGTAAACAGCTGGAGTATTGTGAACCAAACATTGCTCAAACTTAAAGGGGTTATTTGTAATTTTCTGCCCAAGGTAGAACTGATTCCAGTTGGTGAGTAGGACTGATTAATTTTTTTATTTTTCTTATAGGAGTACTGGATATAAGGTAGCCAAGGACATCTTGGGCTGTCAGTCCCAGATCTGTCATGTCATATTTTAATCATAAGTTTGCCAGATCTTGAAAATATTTTTTTCCTTTGTTTCTACTGTTTCCAATAGAAAGTAGTCTTTGCGTCTTGCTTCCCTGGTGGTTTGAAGCCTTCTTTCAATATCCACTCTGAATTTATTGTTGGCCAGTTCATTTGTTCCAAGGCCAGTGTTGCTAATACTGTTGCTGGGGTGAAATAGCTCATTTTCCTCCTTCATATTTAGGGAGAACAACTGTATGCCTTCTGACTCTTCTTTCTCTTTAGGTAAATACTTCAAGCTCTTTTACTCTCCTTTTGTAAAACAAGTTTTACACTTTTCAGCTTGTGCAAGGCTAGAGCAAAAAGGACTTGCTTCATAACTTGAGGCAAAGCTCTTATGTCAATAATGTATGTTTCTGCTTGCAGTAACTTCTGTAGCTATTACGTTAGGTTGGAGAGCATGCCATGAGGTGAATGTATTGGGGGTCAAAGGGAACATGGCTGCTCTGAAATACTGCATCTTCATCTCTGAGTCTGGGAAAGGTTGCTGCAAGCAGTTTCTATAGACTAGAGCTGATAGTCATCTCACTCAGTCAATGCAAGTTCACCAGTTTAGAGAAACTGAAGATCAATCTGATACTTTTATTTTCCTAAGATTATTTGTGTTTACCCTTGCACCTCTTGTATACCGTATAAACATCCTGAGTACTGCTCATTGTAACAGAAAATAGAAGAAAAGCTGTGGGTAAAAATACAGTTTGAACTATTTTAAAATATATTTTAAACTGTATTGTTGAATATAGTCACAGTATATTTTAAAGCCAAAATCTGACATCATCACTGGAAAAAAAAAAGAAAAATGTTCCGTCACTTCCTATATTTTATTATCGGCAGTTAAATATGAAAGTCTTTTAATATGCAGGAGTTCTATGTATTATAACCAAAACTTCACACTGTACCTGTGTTACTTCTAGCTGAACAGCTTTCTTTCTGTGCTACTGAATTTTGGAATTTGAGTTCCACAAAAGTATTTCAGTTTCCAGGATGAAGTGGGTTTGGGTTTTTTTTTTTCTTTTTTCTTTTTAAAAAGTAGTCATCTAATTCTTCTTAATTGAAATCGTATTTGAACTTTTTTTCTGTAATGCACAACAGCTCCAGGCCTCCCAGAGGTTACAACAGTATAAAATATTCACTTAAACCAAGTTTTCAAACTGGCTTTTGTCTAAACTTTGATTATTGTATGTGTCTGCTATTACAGTTGTAGAAATCCAAGTATGTACTTCTGAGCACTTAGTTGACTGCAGTCCCCCTACTGGCACTTTTACTTGTCCAAGCGACTTCTGCACAGGCAAAGGTCATATAAGAGGGCAATACAAACTGTGCATTCTTTGTCTTACACCCACAAGCTTATAAACTCAGATTTGGAGACTACATTTTAAATCATAGCCTTTGAAGTTTCTTTACCTTTCTTGAGAAGATCAATGTTTGAGACTGTAATGCATAATATTTGAATTATTCATTTTAATTAAAATTGATTATGAAAACTAATTAAAAGACATGCAACTGGTTACTGGCAGCGTAGTCAGACTACTTCACAAAAATACCATTTGGTGTTCAACCTTAGAGTCATGTTGGTTTTAGAAATTATATTTTATAAATAATAAAGGGGATATAATTAATTCTGTATAAGAATTTTGAAATCTACTATTTCTTATTAAAAAATTGAACAGTGTTTTCTGTTTTTGAGAAAGTATGGATTCTCTTTTTATGTAAAGCTCACTGCAGTAGTCGAAGATGTAATCTAAAAAGTTTATAATGAGCTCTTATTCGTTTCTTTTCCAAATGTTACGAAGTGGGATTCATCTCATTTCCTTCCCATCTCATCATCTTTCCCAGGATATTTTGGCAAGATAGATAGAATCATAATAAATAAGTCAGCCTTTAGAAGATAAGCATTGAGAGCGATCCTCTGGATCACTGAATCCAGGAAGTGAATCCTTGCTATTATAGCCAATCTGATTAAAAAAGTCATCAAGTTTCACCTCAGCAATAGGTAGATTGTTGCCTTCATTATTATTACTCAGGAGATTGCTTCAGATTCTTGCTATTCTTATAATTGGAAACCCTCAAATTTCCAGTCTAAATGTATTAATTGCCAGTTCATGCTCATTTTGTCTGAAAAGCTCTTTATTTGATCTCAAATTGTGACTTGATGACTAATTTTGAGAGCTGTGATGGGAATCCATTATCAGCTGTTCAGAGAAATGCTCTCAATGCATTGACTAATTTCCACTACGGGAAATATAGTGTCACTATTTCTATTCTCTGTCTGGTTGAGGTTGTTGAAAGGAAAAGAATCAAAAGAAATATTTAAAGAATTAATTTTTAGTTCTTTTAGCTTAAGACTTGAGTGGTGATTTCAACAAGATGGATGGATACTAGGGACGGTAAGAACTGAATTTAATAGCTGAAGGTGACCTAAAATGCACTTACTTTTATTTATGGTTAAGATATCAGACTGAAGGGAAACAGATTGTGCAGAGAAGAATAAATAAGACATTCTCTAGAAAACTGTCCATCCTATGTCTTAATTTGGTTGAATTTTTTCCATTTGGTCTATTTTTCAGAGGAAATTTTAATTTTTGACTATGTAGTTTGTTGTGGTTTGTTTTGTTTTGTTTTTTTCTGAAGTGTTGTGTGCCTCCTGGAACTGTCATATAGTTGTCTTTCCTTTGAAATTAAATTCTGCTGGTGTCAGATGGAAGTTGAATTATATTCAACTTGAGAATTGAGAATCAATTTCTCAAAATAAAGGCCTTTCCAAACACAGAAAGGTTTTAAGGCAGTGCTAAACATATCTGTGTTACACACTCAGGCTGAAAATGCTCGAAGAATGCTGACGAGGAAGGGTCCTGTCTATTGTTACTAGGGGAGTATTAGTTGGGATCTTGGGATCTTTACACAAATATGAATTTAAGAGCCTTTCACATGAATCATGATGTTCATCTCCAGTATTTTTTCAAAGACCAAATCTGCTCCCAGGAGAAAAGCTTACACAGTCTGTGGAATTTTCTTGTCACCCATAGCTGTCATGCATTTTTTTCCCTCTGTATTGAATGAACTAGTTTGGAAGTAAAGAACTCTGACCCACATTTTCATGGCATCAGAAAATGCATTCTCAGACAGCATGGCAACGTGCTGCCCTCCAAAAGATGAGCTGTGTACTAAAGACTTGTCCTAGAACAATTTCTGCTAGGGTCCAGGGAGAACTGGGCTGGCACTGTCAAAATGCCAAGGGTATTTGGAGAGGGAAGAAACCATAGGTTAGCATCAGCTGCATACTCCCTAGCCAGGAAAAGGAAGAGCAGAAGGGAAGAAATAGGTTTTTAGTTTCAGGCAATTTTGAGTAGAAGAGTTAAGAGATGAAGAGGTGTGGCTCGTCTTTTTATTAACAAAGGAAAGTCTCCATAAACAACTTTAGTGTTGTCAGAGAACATTGTGTTGAACTGTGTAGATCAAAGAAACCCAAACAGACAGACCCCAAAACACTTGTCTTCTTTTTGTATTGCAAATCGCAAAATCAATACACTTCTCTCACTCTGGAGAGGCTGGGGGTAGGGGATATTTTGTTTCTATGAATCTGCTGTATGGTAACAAGAATAGTGGATGGTTTTATGTTTCCTTCCGCAGTAGCAAATGGATTTGAAGCAACAACATTCTCTCTAAAAGGACTGTAACAAATTAAGAAGCCCAGAAGTATTTATATTAAAAAAGAAGGGTACATTTTCATGTACCCAAAAGTCTTTAAACTGTCTTTGTGACTTAAGTTTCTTACATCCAGAGATTCTTTCTATTAGTAACTATTGCATTGCCACTGATTAAAAGTATAAGTGTAAGCAATTGAAATCTCCAATAAGGTACACTTTTATAACGAATGCTTTCATTGACTTGGAGACAGTTATAGCATGGGATTTTCATTTCTAACGTACCTACAGTAATTATCCATGTTCTGCTGATGGTTATTTATTGTTTAATTAAAATGTATGCAGGGGATAAAAAGCCCATTAGGATAAAGCATTCTGTCAAAACCAAAAAGTTGCAATAAAGTTTGAGCATGGAAATGCCTACTGCTAGCTTCTCTATATTTACTGCCAAGCTCTGGTAGGAAGCTTCAGAGAAACAGAATATTATGTTACTCTAAAGTAATCACCTGCTTCTATAAAATTAGAAAAGAACTTGAATTATTTATCCAGCAAGCCTAACCAGAACAAAGTGCATTCATGGACTAGTATGCTGTGACATTAAGTATCACACCCTCATTAAGGAGCAGTTTTCTTTCCAACCTTGATTCAGTATGAGTGGGGAAGAACTGATTAAAAAGGAAAGGTTCTGCCAGTTAGAAATGGCAATAAATCTTTCAGGAAAGTTATCAGTTCATACATATGCTTAATAAATTAACCCATCTTTGTAGAGAAAACTGCAAATGCATTTTATTCAAAGGTGCACTGCTGGTTTTGAAGCTTAAATTCATTAATCTCTGTGAATTTTTACACTTGTCTGATGTGGTTTGAAATGCTTGCCCTGATGCATCAACTGAGGATAATCATGTATTTGAATTTATGGGGAACACTATCATTGTGAGATGTGGGAATATGCATGTGTAACTTCAGAATATTAGGAAGAGTTAAACATGTAAAATCCTGTGTACTGGGACATGTGAGTGAAAACATTATTTTTTTAATAAATAACTGTAGTTTTAATTAAAGGTGGATCAATTAAATTTCAGTATGTGACTCATGGTTTCTGCATATGTTTTTTTTTTTAACCTTTCCAGCAAAACCATTCTCATTGTTTGTCCTCCGAAGGTCCAGAAATTTCTCAAAAGCAAAATCCTTTTACTTACTGATTCCTGGACCTCGCTAAAAATCACTTTCAAATCAGGGATTTTTATATTCCCCCAGTGTTACCCTTTTTCCAAGAAGAGGTACGTACAGGAGGGGTGACTTAAGGACAGTTTTTATGTCTGTGGCAATCCCTGAATGAAGGTTCCTGGATAAGTTAGAACATCTCAATCACATTTCTAAATTCTGCTTAACTGTAGTGAAACTGGGGGGACACTACACAGCCAAGAATTATTGGAGAGCAACATCCTCTGATTAGGGCCTGTTTGTCCCTTGGCAAAGCTTGTATGTTGGTAAGTGTCATGTATGTGTATGGCCTTTCTGTTAGCTGGTGCTGGGTTTTCCATGCCAGAAATATTTCTGTTGGGTATCCAGGTCTTCATGCTGTCAGAATGGCACAATGGTAGTATATTGTGACAGGGTAATTTTCTGGTATCTTTAGATAACTATTAGAAAATTTTATGAAACTGTATTCTGGATGCTGCTTTATTCCAAAAAACACTTTAGTGTTCTGCAGTAATTTTTTTAAAGACCGATCTGTCTGCAAATGCTATGACACATCTAGAACATAGGTCAAATTCATGTTGCCTGAGCAGAGTTGACTAATTCAGGAGTGTGGGCTTTCCTCTTGGGTCAGGTTGGTGGGGACTGAGGCAAGGCAAGGCTGTCCTCTTTGGTAGCATGGGTGCTTAGGGTCTTCTCGAAGTGTTATGTAAAAAATCCCCAATTAAATCCCCAATTAGTGAAAGGAGCATGTTCTCTGGCAATGCGGTTGACTTTTGCTGCCCTTCTGTGTTGAATTATAGTTGTGGACTTCTGACCTGTATTAAAATTTAAAAGCGTGTCTCAAGGTATTATAAGTTATTCATACTGAATTGGGTATGGTGGTGCAGATGCTTTGTAGAGTCTTTAAAATGGATATTCCATTGCACAACTGTCCTCAGCCATGAGAGACTGAACTCAATCAGCTTTTCTGATCCTTTGTACTTACCTACTGTTACTTCTAGATTGAGTGGAGAGAGAAACAGGCGCATTCAACCACTCAAGTACTGAATTACCTTCAGGAGTTCTCTCCACTGACTGTACAAGGAGCAAGGAACTCAAACGTGTATGTTAGAGCCTAAAACCAGGTAGGCCTGGGTGCACAAATCTCATTTTCTTTCCTAAGCATTGGCCATTTGGCTAAAATGAAGCTACTGAAAGCTTGGCTTCTTGGTTTCAAACTTCTGAAATCCGAACAGCAATTGAGGCCTTGTGCACCTAAAAGTAGTCTCTGAAGTCCATTTGTTGCTGTTCCCTGAAACTGTGATGGTGGTCTGCCTTAAGTAACTGGTTATGCATGTAACTGAAGTTGTTACTGAGAAGAATAATATACCACTCTCTCTCTGAAGTATCATAATAATATCTGTTGATAACCCCACTTTTTCCTTTGGATAAAATGCATTTACTGTGGGATTTTGTCAGATTTCACTGAAAATCCTAAGGGATTCAAAAGTAACTACTGCATGCTACTAGTGTATTGTTCGTAATGCAACATCTCAAAGTAGGTATCACAAGTAAAAAGTATACAGTGACCATTCTCTCAAGTAAACCTGTTTTTTTCTGTTTCAGAAAGCAGGATTGTCATGTTCTTCTTACAGAATTAGAGAAATAGCTGTTTGAAAAAGAACCTACATTAGAATGAAGGCATCTGTTCAATTTCCATTTTACTTCCCCACACTAGATAATGTTGAAAACAAAGATGTTATTTTTCCCCCTTGTTTGTCATCAGACAGGAAAAAAAGCACATTACTTTTTAATTTCATCATTTTTTCTCTGTAATCAAAAGAGAAACAATGTTTAAATTAAGAGCTTCAACATTCCCATCCTGATTCACAAAGCTCTACAAAGCTGGTATATTGCTGAGTAGTTATTTTAAAACAAGGAGTTATTAGACTTCCCCCGCCACACACACTGCTTAAGAAACAAGGTCTAGCACATAACTGTTAGTGAAATAACGATTGCCTTGCAGATTTTTTTTATTTCAGTGACATTATTGTAGAGGTGCCAAGACAACTGTGAATTACTGAATATTTGTATGTGCTATTAGTTTATAATCAAAGAACCATAGAATGGTTTGGGTTGGAAGGGACCTTTAAAGATCATCCAGTTCAACCTCCTACCATGGGCAGGAACACCTTCCACTAGATGCAGTTGCTCAAAGTCCCATTCAACCTGGCTTTGAACACATCCAATGGTGGAGCATGCCCAGCTTCTCTGGGCAACCTGTTCCAGTGTCTTACCACTCTTTTCATAAAAAATGTCATCCTTATGTCCAATCTATACCTATCCTCTTTCAGTTTAAAATTGTTGCCCTTTGTCCTGTCACTACAGGCCTTGGTAAAAAAGTCTCCCTCTCTCTTTCTAAGAAATGCCCTTTGTATATTGAAAGGCTGCAATAAGGTCTCCCTGGAGTCTTCTCAAGGCTGAACAACTGCAGCTCTCTCAGCTTTTCTTCATAGGAGAGGTGTTCCAGTTTAATACCTTTACTTTTGTGATTTTAAGCAAGACAAATATTCTGGACCATCACACACCTCATAATGCTATGCCAAATACTACCTAAATTGCCTTTCCACCATGACTCCATTGCTTGTATATCCAACCATTAAACTTCTTTTGACTGAATCTCCCAGCAATATAGATCACTCAGAAGATCAAATTTCTACAAGAACTGTGAAACACAAAATATTAGAGTACTTTTTTGTCTGTGTATCACCTTTTATGCTATAACGGACCAAAAGCACATTTCTTCAGGAGTTCTGTCCTTTGTCAATCGAAGGTCTCCACAGTCATGGACTTCAGACTGATTGACAAGTGTTACAGATTTTTTCAAGATTGGATAGGGAAGGTTGGAGTTCAACAGGAAATCTCAGCTTACTTTTTGTTTCACAAAGTTGCCACATGAAGGGAACAAACATATAAGGAAAAAAAAAGTCCAGAACCATATCAGCACTGCCACATTTAGTTTACAAAAATAATGTGCACAACCTGCTAGGAAATTTCTAACTAAGGTACTTTGAATAAAAACAGAACTGCATCTTTTTTTTTTTCTTACACCCCCCCCCTTTTTTTTTTTTTTACATAAAACCATTTATACCTAAAGCCCACCTAACATTATATCTTCTTCCTGACAGTCACCATCCTGGATGCTTAGGAATACAATTGTATTGTATTATATACATGAATATAACAATAGAAGAATAGAGTCATCATTAGTATCTGACTATTTTAACTCTGCCTTGTTTATGTCTGTTGTCTCCTTTAAGAGCTAAAGTTCACCTATATATTTACATTCATTATTAAGAAACTATTATGCACCTCTGATAATATTTGCAAATGTATACCTATTTATCTATTTATCTATTTTACCATATCCTCTTGGAAATTGGCTGACTAGACTAGTATATGGTGCTCAAAATGGTGAGTGCACAGTGTGTTTATAAAACATTATAGTTACATCTACTGTTTTTGTGTGTTCCTAGTACTTCCTAACATCCTGCCTGATCACAGCTGAACATTGAGGTGATGTCGTCAAAGAAGTATCCACAGTGACTCCTAGGTACCTCTCCAAAACATTAGTAAGAAGTAAGACTCTTTACTGATCTCTCTCTCTCTTTGTTTGCTAGAGCTGTTCTTAACTGTAGTTTTTGCTAATTTGGTTGGTACAGCAATTTGAACAACTGGACTTTAAGTATCAGACTCATGGATCATTGGAAGATGAAGAAGTATTCTGAGGAAGTACTGTGACATGCTTGTCCATGTGTCCACACGTTACTGTGTTTTTCCCTTACATTGTCTCATATTTTTCCCAGGGCATCCATTGTTAGACACCTAGGGGGTGGGGTCCTAAGTGTACTGGGTTTGGTTCAAGATCCAGCACTTCAGACTCATATGCTTGAAATGCCACAGAAGCAGGTATTGTTTTGGGAAGTCTACTTACTACTGCAGAGAATCCTTTTAGAAACCATTACAAGGATTTCCAGTATTCACTTTCTGATGCATTGGTGCTGTTGTGTATGAACAGAAGTCTTCACTCCATTTTGGATCCAGTTTCATCTACTCATGTAGAAGGACCTTCATTCACCTCACCAACTCAATTACACAGTGGTATTTTCTTTTCTACTTAACTAAATCATTATTCAAGGTGGATGGCTTCTAAATATATTCTAATTTATGTGTTGAGAAAGCAATTATTTATACCCAGATTAACAAGAAACTTGGTCGTTGTTAGACTAAACACAGCAACAAGAACCCAGACCTATAAATTTACCAAGCTAGACTAGGCAGCTCATATGCATATACAGTGAGTAAGAAAAGTTAGATGCCCTTAGCTGAGGGCCACAATAGCCATCACACTGATGCTCACACCTGTCAAGAACCAACGCTGAAGTTAGGAGAGTGTGTGAAATCCTACCTGTCTCCTGGCCAGAATATTCTATACACTATATAGGCAGACCAGGTGATATCTGTGACTAGGCTACCTCATAGTGTTGTATTATATGAAATTAATTTTGAAAAAGAACATCAGAGTTTCCTTACATCACCAAAAAGATAACTTTACATGTCAAGGAAGAAACATTAAAAATATACCTTTGACCTGATAATAGTTTGGGTAGACAGTTCTGAAGTAATTTTCAGCAGATAGCTGTCAAGTTGGGATACCACAAGATTATTTCTAGACTCTGTACTCCTGTATGGCATGTAGGGCTGGATAGCTGTGCTTTTGAGGAATTCTTTTGCAAGTGCATAATATAAGCTTCCTTTGTGAGCAAATACTGGTCATAGGTCAAAGCCTTAGAAATCAAGGTGATAACCTTCAAAAGGAGTTGCTTCTGCAACAAGTGAACTTGGCCTTTATGCTCTATCTAATTAATCAGAAGCTTGCAATGTTCCTTCAGACCTGATGTTGGAGAGAGATGGCCATTAGGCATACAAATCAGCAATGCGGTGATCAGGGTTACAAGGCAGGTCACCCACTTGCACTGCGATGGAAAATTCATTTTCTTCCAGTCCTCTTGCCAAGCACTGGAAATTCCCAAGTGGATCCAATCTGGGGCCAACTTATCTCATTAATGGGAGATCCCATGACTTTTTGTACCTCATTACAGATGTCACAATGTCCTCAGCAGAGGTAGAATATTTTACTAGTAGTATTATTATACTTTTTTTCATTAGTATCCTTTGCCCTTCCTCATCCCTATGGCAAAATCCCCATTGACTATTATCATTAAGATGGGAGCAGACTTAGCTCTGTAAGATTTATAGAAAGAGAAAGCTGTAACCATTCAAAGTTCCATAGGCATTTTAAGATACAACAGTTGTATCCACTGTTTTATATATAATCTCATTTAAGACTTGCTATAGCTTCTGAACCTTTCTGTAATATTTCTGATGCATATTAAGCACAGGAGAAGGAGAATATGCATCTCACTGCTGTATGGGTTCTAAGCTGTGAAATACAACTCCAAAATGCTATATTTTCTCAAGTAGGAAGGTCAGATTAATTTTAATCTTCATTTTGCATCTCTTAATAATGTTAATGATATCTAAATATTGCTCTTGCTGAAGCAGTTTAGTATTAAAAAAAAGTAATAATTTCATGGACACAATTCTTTTGGATTAGACTTGGTCTAACCCTTACTAATACATATACACATGTGTGTATGTTAAGAAAATTTGGCTGGTTTTTAATTGTTTAGTTCTTTGTTAACATCATCTTCACTGACTATGTAAGTTCACAAAGTGTTGTAATTGTACTTTACTTTTGCATTATATCTTTCCTCATTATGTTTAATAAGAAATAGGCCCCCTTCCCCACCAAAAGCATCATTTGGCAACTGTTTGAAAAGATAAGGAGACAAATTCACCCTCCTGTCATGTCTCTTTCAAACACCACAGAGTTTAAATTCTTCTGTTCCCTTGTTTATCTTCTCTCTTGCACCGTTACTGTTCCCCTCTCATTCTTGCTTTCATTCTCTTTCTTTGGCTCCTCTATTTTCCTTTTCTGTGGGATTGCAAAAGTGATGATGCTTTCTTTGGGGATTTTTTTTTCTTTATAGAGTATTCTAAAACATACTAATTCAGCATGCTGGCCTAAGCCCATTATTTCTTTTTCTCAGTCAGCTGGATCCAAAGTCCATTGTAATCAATGGAAATAACACAGTATGATCCAGTAGGATTAAATCCAATATTAGTAGAAGCAGGGAATGTAATTAGAAAGCATGGCCATTCTATAAAGAGTGGAGATGACATTCGAAGTCAGATCCCCTCTTTACTGGTTAGTGGTGGTGGTAAGTTGCAGAAGTAGTGCTGCTTGGTTTCTCTTCTCTGAAGGGGGACACTTTAGATGATTACTTAAATTGTAAAGACAAGACCAAGGGAGGCTTTTTATGTATAAAATCGAGGTTTGAGGAGCAAAAGCCTATGGATTCAAAGAACAGAAGAAGTTATTTTTATCTTTTGCTCTCTGTTTTTAGTTTAAAAGGTAGCATGAATACCCTTGCCTACTTGAAAATTTCTAGCAAATGAAAGGAAAAGCAAATATAACCAGAAACATTTTGGTGGAGTCCTACTGGGAGAATTTAGCTCAAGATTCTGTTATGACTTAAGAACAAAGGGTAATGAAGAAACTATTAGGCATCATAAGGTGTACAAGCATTGCTGTTTTGTTCTCTAATAGAGGGCTATAATTCATTCCTGAGCCTGAATTTTTAAACAGAATGAATGTAAAAAATTATTAGCTATGAAAATAACTGACATATAGAGGTACCTATATATTATTCCTTGAAATCCTGGGTAAGCAGGCAAAATTATTTGAAATAAATATATAAACAATTTGATTTTATGATCCAGAAATACTACTGCTAAGGCTGAAAAGTAAACTAAATGGTTAGGAAAACTTAAGATATTACTTTGCCTTTTCACCTGTTTATCTCCCTCTTCATCATCCTCCCTCTTCACCCTGAATAAAGTAACAAACATGTGCAATGATTTATGGATGCATGTAAGCAATGACTTATGCTGCCAGTGTTGAATCTGTCAGTGGTAATTTGCTTGCTTACTTCTGGAGAACAAGGCATTTTGCCTTCTCTAATGTTTTTTTTGTGTGTGTGTTCTACATCATATAATTTACCTAGTCTGGGAAAAAATGCAGAGAAAGAAGGGAAGGTAGATGGCTGGTGCAAGCATTTTAGAGAAATCATCCTTCAAACAAGTGGATCAAGAAAAGCTAACAGCCTGTAATTATACCATTCATACATTCCACTGATTTGGGGGTTTGAGAGCCATTTAGTTGCTGAGTTGGATTTAGATTTGCTGTAACAGCAACAGCATTGCCTTTCATTTTGACACTAGCAGATTTTAGTCAAACGGGATAATATTATACGCATGCTTTCCCCAAAATCCTGCTCCTTTAGCTTGGACCATTAGCCATTTAAGGTCATTGCTATTATTGTATCATCTTGTTGTTAGACTTGGAGATTTTCTTTTCCTTATAAATATAATTTTGGATGCTGTCATCCCGAGGTATTCACCATGCTTTTATTAGATAGCACATGCACAACAAATGGTGGGAAAGACTAAGCATGCATTTGCTCCAGTAGTCTACAGGAAGAGACAAAACCCAAGTGTCACTGTCACCGGGTATTAAAAATTTGGGGATGGAGACCAAGGCATAGAGTGGTATGTATTTAGCTGTATCCCAAATATTGGCTCTTTCTACTATGGATGTCTTGGCAATATGTCCTCTGAGATTAATTGTCTGCAGGATCTTCTCTTTAAGAGTAATTTCCCTTTAACTGGGCTCTTACTTCCATGTTGTCTTGTTGATGCTGTCCTGAGATTCTTGTTTCTTCTTTAGCTGTATGGATAAATATTTACTATTTGGATTAATTTGGAACAATAACTTCTGCCAAAAGCATAAGATGTCAATATCTGCCAGGTTTCAGGTTTTTAACAGCATCATCTCAACAACAGGCTGTGGTCTTTTCCCAATGTGTTCTTTGACGGTGAACAGTATATAAGGGAAAACAATTTCTGGATGCTCTTTAATTAGAGTGACTGATGTTTTCACTGAGGCTTGCAGACAGCGCTGACACTTCAGTGTTCTTTTCTGAGGCAATAGCTCAGTGACAATTGACAGAGAAACAACATCTGCAATACTGAGGAGCAATATATTTCTCTACTTCTGATATTTCAGGGAGCCTTACAGCTTGATCTCAAGGTCACAAAGTCCAAGTTCTGTTGCAGAAAATAGAGAACTGACTTCCAGAGCTTACAGCCCTTCATAAAACTCAAACTACTGGCCCGTTTCAACAAGGCTTTCCAAATTTACTTGGCATGGCTGCTGCTGTTGATAGAAGACTCCAAGTCTGCACCAGGCCTATCACACAGAGGATGTGATATGCTTCAATCCCTTCCTCTCCCTTCCCAAAACACAATCCCTTGCTCCTGAGAGCTAAGACTGCTGCACACCTCATCCTTGTAGGCTACAGCTGCTTACCTCAGTTGGGATGTGCTACTGCTGCTACACAAATAAAGTCTTCTGTGACTTACCTTCTAGCTTTTCCTCTCTATCCTACTACACAATCACAAGCTGGGATCATAAAGTGTTTATGTTCACTGCTTTCTTTCCACACATACCTACTCCTGGAAATCAGGGCTGCAACACTGTGTCTTCCAACACAGGCTTCACCTCCATGTGGCCACACTTTCTGTTTCACAACACATGGGTTTTGTTCCTGCACCATAGCAGGAGCTCAGGGACTGAACGAACATGTTCAGGGACCAATTGGGTTATGGGGGAAATTGTGAAGCCTGCAGGTCTACGCTTCTGTAGTAGCAGTACGGGAGCCTCCATCTGAACAGTTTTACCGTGGCTTTGTGGCTGACTTGTGGTTTGGCAAAAATGTGTCTAACAAACTCCTGTAGCTGCAGCTTGTCTTTTTGATACTCCTCACCAACCTATCTGGAGTGACTAGCAGTGTCTGTAATGGTTATTGCTAAAATTAAGCAGGATTTGGGAATAAATAATTGCTAAAGAAAGGTTAAGGAAAAGAATTTGTCCTGAATCTGTTCAATAGTTCAAGCTGAAAAAAGTGATTTACTTTTTTCCCCAGGAAGTGGAGCATTTTGTTTCATTATTCTCAGATGAAATGTTTCGATGTTTAGTTTTGAAACAACAAAGACATGTATCTTCTGATTCATGTTAATAATTGGCATTAAAGATTTCTTTCTGAAAGAACACTGAGTTCTTGACTATTTTATTTTCTGTGAGGATAAGTCTTCATTCATTGATAAGTCTGTTAGGAATCTCCTTAAGTTGCATGGATCTACTGTGACAGAGTGCTGAAGCCTCTTATTCTGATCTACCATATACTTATTTATTCTGCAAGAAATCTGTTATTAACTTAATACTTAGAGCCATCCTTTTCCTCTATGCTAATTCACTTCTTGGCTATTTAACTGAGACAATGAGGGTCAGTGGTAATGGATTTTATGTAGACTGGAAACCAGACTGAGACCCATAATTCATTTTGCATGAACTGCTATACGGGAGGTGGAGGTCTAATGGTGAATACATATTTGGAGGTGTGAATGGTTTTCTCACTTAGAAGTATTTTAGTACAAGAAAAATGAAACTTTGGCCCCTGAACAGGAACTGCACATAAAAGCATGAAGAAATCAATTAGAAATACTTTTTATATCCTGCTGTAAGTAGTTACTATTTCCATTATTTTGTCAGACACACGCATCATTCTCTATCTCATGATGATCTCACATTGCTCTCAAGGAGGCTTTCTATTAGGTATTTTTCCTATCAATTCTGTTAGAGACAAATTAATCTTTTTTTTTTTTTTTTTAATAATGAACAGAGTATTTAGCTCTTTTAGGCCAAGAAAGCTACAGAGTTAGGGCTAGGGCTAGTAATGTATGTGGAAGTAACCTTTAGATGCTGGGCAGCACTGCTTTTTATCTTGCTAGTATGCTGAAGCACTTCTTGTTCTGAAGAGGTAATTTTATATCCTCCATATATTCCTCAGATATAGAAGACAAGCCAAGAACCTGTTTATCTTGCCTGAAGTTTGATTTCAGTAGAATTGTTTATTTTAATAGAAAATTGATCCTAAATGGGAGATCATTTCTCAGGGAGCAAGAAATGGGGTGTTTCTTTACCTGTTCAGAAAACTGATACATACCACCTAAGCAACAGTTATTCCCAGCCCACTCCCAATAAATCTAATAATGTACAGTAGCTAGTAGTCTGTTTTCCCCATAAGTACTGCATGTGATCACATAGTGAAAGGTCTTGTTTAAAAGTATACACACAGGGGAATAGAATTAAATCTTCTGTGGGAACTGTAAATTTAAACATCTTGACTTTGTAATATTTGAGAAGCCAAGGTGCCATTTCTTCACAGAGATATGTCATAAAAAGTGATAAGTATCAGCCATATTGAGGATAGATTTAAATTAATTTCAATATAGCAACTTCATATTTTTCAAGACTGTACAATAGCTGAAGTTATTCACTACAGAGTAAAAGATTGTTCCACTTAATTTCATTTTAAATTTAACACATAAAAACTACTTTTAAAATAATGCAGACTGAGTTTAGGATGTGATGTCAAGGAACAAGAACCACACCAAAAGCATGTGTGAATAAAGGTGACTTCAAGGTACCTTTGTATACCTCTACTCAGACAGCTGTCTGGGCACTGACTCTGCTCCTGTCATTACCAAGAGGAGTCTCAGTGACAGTGAAGGACAATAAAGGATGCAGCTGACGATGAAGTACAATGGTTCAAGAAAGGTTTAGTCCTAAATTAGTATAGCTAGTAGGAAGTAGGAAAGGCAAAAATATCCAGTTAATCTCTTTAAACCTCTTCCAGCTCCAGAGTGTTTTAAACACTCTTAAGAACATGCTCCAGAAGCAGCAATGAGGAACCAGCTCCCAGTGCTACTTCAATAGAAAGGGGCAAGAACTGTATCAATCTCCTCAGTTCTTAAAATTTCTAATTCAATTGTGTTTAAATTCAGAAATTTTGGATGCCTCTGGGAGGAACTGTCATTAACAAAATGTAGACTACATTAAGCATGGCAGGGAGCAGTTGATCTTTTTATACAGACTCGATTATATTCTTGTTAGGCAGTTCTTCATGCTGAAGCTTTTTAATGCAGAAATGCCCACTATCGTAACAGAATGTTTAAATTGATATGCCTCTGGATCTTGCAATAGGAAAAAGCAACTCAGTAGCGTGAGTAGGCTTTGAAGTTTTGTAAGGGTTCTTGTGTATTTATAACCACCTATCTAGATATATTTATACAGAAGTAGTAATAAATTATGTTCTTATGCTGCATCCACTTATTAATTTAAAACCCAAGACATTTCAAAGTCATCTAATCACTAGTGAAACCCTGTATTCAGTGAGAAACAAGATGGACAAAAATGATATACCAAAATTGCAGAGGACACATGACATGCATAAAAATATTTTGTGATGGAATTTGTATCTTTCTCTGGGTGCAGAGACTTTATATGACTGAAATGGGTAGGTGGCTTTTTTTGGTTTTAGAAACAAGAAAAAAATGTGAAGCCATGTTGTGAAAATATGAGATGTTGTATGATCTGTGGGTTAATTGCCTCTTGAGTGATCGGCACAGATTGTCTTCAGTCTGTAAGACAGAGGTGATCTGGTAATGCAGTTCTTTTCAAATGAATTTCAACAGTTCATAGAAAATTTGAACTAGTAGAGAAGATACGCTGTTGTCCATTCAATTACATTCCCCAGATATGTTGCTGGTCCTAGTTCATGATACACTGTGGTTTGGTAAGGCACCTCTGACCTCCTTCTTGGTGCAGTTGTAGTTGTGATGTGGAGACGGAGCATTGGAGTCATCTACTATATTAATCAGGAAAGATGACAACTCTGAATATGAGATGACCTCTCCCTCCCACCCAAACCAGAAGGTTATAAACAAAAAATGTGTATTACATATCTTATCCTTCTTCATTTCCATGACTGTCCCTCTCCTGCTCATACACACTTTCTTGATCATTTTCAATGTCTTCCCTGCTCTCAACTTCTTTGAACTCAGACAAATTGTCTTTGGTTCCACCCATGGATTATAAATATGGAGTTTCTTAAAACTTTGATCTGCAATTGCTGGATTTATCTGGTAACATGCTGTCTAAATCCATTGTTGTGCCTGGCTCCATTATTTTTTCTGTAGTAATTATAGCATGATCACCTCTCTAAAGCCATTTTGAATATACAGACTTCAAATTGTCTTCAAAGGGCTTGTTCGCTAATATATCGAGCCACCTGCAGCTGTGAATGCCCTCCTTCCATTATGACTAGAGAGCAATATTAACTTCTCTGATAATATTTTTTGCTAGTGGTAGGTGCCCTTTGAATGCATCTAGGACAAGCATTCCTCCTTTTAGTTAATAGCACACCTGGTCACCTATTCCAAACAACATTCAGCCAATCCTTCATTAAGTCTTTAGACATCCATCCTGGTTTTGACACCTAACACTTATTCCAGTAGGCAGCTGTTCCTTCGGCATTGTTTTATGCTTCAGAATCACATATGGCGGCAATTTCATGCCATCTGCTAACACTGCCAACATGACTGTAATGTGCATTTTTTCATTCCTCAAAGTTTTTTATGATGACAAATTTTGTGCCCATTTCTTCAATGGTGTAATTGGGTGGTGTGTCAAAATAAACTGGAGTCTCATTGGCATTACGCATTTGGCTCAGCAAGTAATTGCAATCTCTACATAATCCAGTCGCATACTGCTGGAATGCAGTGATTTTCTAGTGAACTTAGAAAGTAGGTGAAGGTATAACAAAGTTCCTCACTGTAGGCAAAATTCATTGTGTCACATCATTTGTACACATCGACTATTACTTGCCTCGTATTCTCTCTATGGTGTGTTTTGTACTTGTGTTATTTCTTGATCTTTCAGTTTAATGATTTCCTATATAACAGAGTTTCAGTCTTTTCTTGGAGTATGTAGAAATTCTACAACTTCTACTTTGTGAGAATTCTATTTTGGGTGCACTTACACATGTTATATGTGTAAGTACCACAAATCTTAATTTTTTTTCCACAAGAGGTACCACCAAGCTTAAAATAAGCATTGTATACCTTTTGGTACCTTCCTTGTTGCACTCATTTTTCTCATCTCCAGATGATCTGCTATATCACAAATCACTTGTAAGATTCATGGAGACTCATAAAACTGTGAAAGATCACTGTGGAGTTTTCTGAATTACAGTACACCACACAACTTCACAAGTCACTGAGAAAAACAAATAACATGTTAACACCATGTTTTATTTAAACTTATTGCTGCTTTGGGCATATTTGTGCTCCTTCTTCACTAGGAGGCCTCCCACAGTGCACACTCATGTTACCTTCATTAATCCTAATGGAAAATGAAACAATTTTTTAAGTTAAACTACTTGGGGAAAAAAAAAAGTCATATTTTTTGCTAAATATGATAACTTGAATTTAGCTTTTCTATTTTATGAATTTATTCTAGGCTCACTTTATAATGAAATGTGTTTTCTATTCTCTCCTGTTGTAGGTGACTAAAAAAGTGAAGAACGTTTCCCTTTGTAGCTGCCTGACTGTCCCTATGGTAAGAGCATAAATGACTACCTACATTAAATGCCAAACTTTTAGACTGCTGAAGTTAAGTAGAATGGGGACAAACAGCTGAGAGCAAGGGTGTTGAAGGTGTGAACATATTTTGAAAGATATATGGCAAAGTTTGCCCAGGCAGCTGAAAGTTATATTTTATTGAGGGAGACAACTGAAAACTGCAGCGCCTCCTACCTCATGACTGATCCTGGCTACATGCAAATTGACTTCCACGTATATGAAAGTCCCACGTTTGTGTGGACTGGGGACTTCTTGGACTGTTATGTCTCCAAGGAGGCTACCAGAAGTGTTATTTTTCCGTGTAGGCTGCTATGCATTGAAGGACAGAGAGCAGTGGGGAACTGATGTAGTAGGTCCCATCTCAATAATTGAATTGGGATATGGCACAGTGAGCACAAAAGTATTGCTGGATCACTTTAAATGTTGGCATTTGCTTCCAAACCTTTGGATATCAAGAGCCATCGCTTGACATAAGAACAAAATATGGTCATTAGTATGGTTTAATCATGCCTCTTCAGAAAAGGAATGTCTCTGAGCTCACATTGGGTTAAAAATCAACTAATAAGTAACAACTTGCCTCATTGCAAGGCTGAATGTTTTGTATCTCTGCCAGTATGCTGAAACTGATTTAGGAAAGAAACAGTGTGGCACGACACCTTTGATTGGCTGCCAGTTCTTGTTTTAGGGCAATCTGTAACCTCCTTCAGATAGTGGGGAGGAAGCAGCACCTGCCGTTCTGATTTGTGTTGCAGTAGGTGGAAGGAGCATCTGAACACCACAAGGAAGGTGGTGTGCCAGAAACACAGCTGTCCAGATAGATGGTAAGTGTGGACCCCAAGTCTACAACCATTTCTGTGCTGAGACCACTTTGGCTCCCCATAAGTGAGAAGGTATTGACCTTCCAAGATTGGTTATTCTGTACATATTTCTGAAATGCGTTTTGGGGTGATTGATACTTTGAGTCAGATAGCTGCTCAGCTTAGGTTTTTTATGGGGTTTGTTGGTTGTTTATTTTTTTCCCAATTTGCAAAATGTGCTTCAGCTACTTCTGTTTTATACTTACAGCCAACTGGCCTGAGACTGAACTTTTCAGAAAAGAAAAAAAAAAAAAAAAAAAAAAAAGGTGGGGGGAGGGTGGTTGTTGTATGTATTTAGCAATATAAGAAAAGAATTCTTCCCCCACTTGTTTGCTTGATGTTTGCACATATTTTGCTCTTTCATGTGTTCAGACCTGTTTAGGCTGAATAGGTATTGTCAGAAGCACAGTCTTTAGTAAGTTTTGCGAGATTTTTTTCAAAGGGGAGTTAGTGCAGATCCCTACAGCAGTGCCAAATTTAGTAGGGGGGAGAAAGGAACAGATGTAAGAGCTATGCCACCATAGTATGTCTGCCATCTCTCCCATCTCTTTTGCAGAAGCATACATACTCAGTTTTACATGGCAGATACTTGGAAGGATCTTGGTGGACAAAGTATCACAGTCAAACTCATCTGTTCCAGCTTCTCGCACAATAAGGTCATCATCCCTTATATACAACACCTTAAAAAATAAAATTGGGAAATATCATAAAAAGTATTTAATTTAATTTTCATTAAAACTTTGGATGCTGTCATGGTTTGAACCCAGAAGGTAACTGAGCACCACGCAGCTGCTCACTCACCCCTTCCCTCTCAGGAATAGGAAAGAAAGAATAAAACAAAAGGCTGGGGAATTGAGACAAGGACAGGGAGGGATGACCATTATGGTCATGGGCAAAAGACAGACTCATTAGGGGAAGGAAAATAACATCAATTTAATTCAAGCACCACCAACACTTAACAGAGTAGGACAGTGAGAAGTACAACCACTTCTTAAAAACACCTTCACCCCATCCCTTCTTCTGCATCCATTTCCTGGGCTCAGCTTTACTCATGATTTTTCTACCTCCTGCCTGCCAGCAGCGGAGGGGGCCAGGGAATGGGGGGTGCGGTCAGTTGTGCTGCTCCTTCCTCCTCAGGGGGAGGACTCCTCACATTCTTCCCCTGTTACAGCATGGGGTCTCTCTCATGTGAGACAGTCCTCCATGAACTTTCTCCAACATGAGTCCTTTTTACGGGCTGCAACTCTTCCCAAACTGCTCCAGCATGGGTCCCATCCATGTGTTGCTGTCCTCCCAGTGCCGAACTACAACAGTGGGGGCTTCCCTCAGAGTCCTGGCCTTCTTTGTGTGCAGTCATCTACTCCGGCGGGGTCCTCCACGGGCTGCAAGTGGGCATCTGCTCTGCTGTGGACATCCATTGGCTGCAGGGGGACAGCCTGCCCTCTCACCGTGGGCTATAGGGGAGTCCCTGCACCGGAGAGCCTCCCCCCTCCCCTCCTACTTTTCCTCCACTGACCTCAGTGTTTGCATAGGTGTCTCCCTCACAAGTCCTCCTCACAACTCCTACTCCTCCCCCCAGGTTCCCCTTCTTAAATATGTTCTCGCAGAGGTGTGATCACCATCACTATTTGGCTCAGCCTTGGAGCAGAGGCAGGTCTGACTTGGAGCCAGGGAAACTTCGACAATCTTCTCATGGGGGGCAGCCACTGTAGCCCCCTTCCCCACTACCAAAACCCCATCACACACACAAACCCAACACAGTTGCATACTGTTTCATAATCAATGAAGAGGAAGATTAATTTTTTTTTAGACAAATTAAAGAAGGAAAGACTTTAAGTCTTTTTAGAGAAACAAATTTAAAGATAAAATTCTTTAAAAGTAGATTCCTTCCATTTTTCAAATCCATGCAGGAATATGTACATCCTCAGTTCTCCATATCCTTAGTTATCTTTCTTCTTTCAGTCATGCAGAAGTTTTTATGCATGGCATATGCAGATCTAGAAGTGAGTTGTCCAGTGAGTCATGTCCTGAATTTCCTGGGTATGAATGTGAACAAGTCCAAGGCATGTATTTCAAGACAGAGGTACATCTCTTGATTCCCAGAAGCCTGGGAATCTGGATATCGGGTACATCACTTGCTCAGAGTGGCAGGGTGGCAAATTACCAAGAGAAGGAATAAACTGTTGCCTGTATCAGTAGGGTTGGCAAATCTGAGCACAGAAGCTCAGAAGTTGATTAGAGAATAACAGATGAAATATTACTTTTCTCTAGTCCATTTTCCATTTTCTTTCTCTATTTCTAAAAGGAATGGAGGTGTGGGAAGGAGATGTGGAAATATCAGGAAGAATTAAGAAGATAACAGAATCATGGTTTGAGAAAGGGTTTAGGGAGCAATTAAATATTGAAATGTTAGGGTGTCACTGCCTTTTTCCTTTACTCAGACCTTTGGTTCTTTTCTTTTTTTTTCTGAGTAAATGTATGCAAATGCCTGCCAGGGTCTGTAAATGTATGCCAGAGCATTTATTGTTTTCATGCCAGTAGGTTTTGCCCACGGAGGCCTCCCAGCCCCTGTATTTATATACTTCGTACACTGTAAAGGGATCATAGCTCCTTGGGAGACACAGTGCTGACATTTCTGTGGTGCAGAAAATAGACAAGTAGTGGTAGGCCAGAGCTGGTGTATTGTTAAAAATCCTAACTTCATTACGTGTGAGTCTACTAAATCTTTATTTTGAAATCTGAATTCAGAAAGAGGAAAAATGATGCTGAATTATTTTCTTTCTCAGTGGGAACAGTCTCACGCTTGCTGCCTGTGCTTTGTAAAGGCTGCATACATAGTTAAGCACCTTTTGCATTTACAGATGCCTTTACATTTACAAATGCCTTTATCTTCAGAAGCATATTTGACACACTAGGCTAGCTTACAGTTTGAAAAGCCAGTGAATCATCCTGTGAATAGCTGAATACAGAACATTTGAAACAATCAGTGACAACTTGCCAGGGCTTGGGCAGAATGCTCCTTATTGTAAAAAGAGCTGTAGAGTAGGCTGTGAAACTCGAGTGGTCATCTGATAGGAAATGAATGCAACCAATCTCCAAGGAGCTAAGCAGATATTAGCAACAACAGTTGCTTGTAGTTATAGTGTTATTTATCTCCCTGCATTTGACTGAGCTTCTCATGTTCTGCTTGGGAATAAAAGGATTGCTACTTTTGTTAGTCTTTACCTCTTAAGTATTTCCATATCTAGTATAATGTGTTTTTTTTAAATATTAGGTCTATTTATATAAATGTGCTTTTTCCTGAATTTGTGAAATCATAATAAAAAACTACAAATACAGGTATTTCCTGAATCATGTGACATTAGGCAGGATTGAAGGTACATCCTATTATATGAATATTCGCAGATTTATCTTTTTGTTATTAAACTGTTAATAGCCTACAGCTACTAGAAGAAAACAAACTTAGAAGTTAGTGACTCGACTTCCCCTTTCTTCTTTATTCTCTATGTCCACTTAAAAAAAGGTGTAATATCTCTGAGCGTGAGATGTAGCAAGAGAGTGCAGATGTGGGGGAGGATGTGGGTGTAGATATTTTAGCACTGCTAGAAAACCTTGTTTATTCAATTTATAGTGAATTGAACTGTTACATTTCTTCACATTTGGTTGCTCACATCTCAAAATCTCAACTTTCTGGCATTCTAGATATATCTATAAGATTTTCTGGGGAAAAAAAAGTATTTTCCCAAACCTATCCAGCATAGATTTTTACTTGCATCCCTGCTGAAATCCAGCGTAAACTATTGCTTTGACAGCAACACATTGTAGATGAGTACTGTAAAGAATTAACCCTAAACAAACCTCCATATAATCTGTAATATCATTACTCACCACCGAAATGCAACTGCTTCTCCAGTAAAACAAAGGAAACCAGCAGTAATCCAAGATCCCTCCAGAAATATTATAGATACTGAAAAAGAGTACATAGGGTGAACTCTATTACATCTTTGAAATTACAGGAAGAGTAATAGAATTCTGCACATGGGAGGAATGATTTTTGTTATTACCACATCTCTTCCTCTTTATTTTCATTTGGTATGTATTTGTATATTCACTGTATTGCTGTATTTAATAACCGTTACTGTACTACAGTGTAGTACAGCATGGGGGTCAGGGAGTCAAAACACAATGACTATGAAATAAATTAGACGTCACAACTAAAGGACCCTTCTGTATTTTATTTCTTTGCAGTTTGTGTGAGTATAATCTCTGGATACATAGGAAATTATGACAAACTGACAAAAGATAAACCATGTGCAAATGGTGATTGTATTTCTCTGTAATCAGGGTATCTAAAACTATGTTTATGTTTGCTAGTTTTTCCCCTACCACATAGTTTGATTTATAGACATTTGAGGGGATTTTTTTGCTCTGAGAATTGGTCTAAGTCATGGTAGTAGAGGAGGAAGAATTAAATAGATACAATTTTTTTTCTCTTTTGGTGAATTTTCACCAGAGATATTGGAAATTCTTTCATGGAACCCGTCTAAGTCTGTAGTAAATGATGTGTTTTTCTACCAGGTGGATGCTGAATTGATTCAAAGGTACTCAGCTGCTGCATCATCTTTATTTTCACACATCAAAGGTAGGCATATTGCAAGCAATTAATCATGTACTTGTTTATTGTTTCTGAGTAAATGCATTTTACACACCTTTTGTTGCTGAATTTAATTTAATTACAAATCATCCCTATGTGTATCTGTCATTACCTTAGTGAACACAGAAAGGAAAGGATAAGAGAAAAAAAGAAGCAAGTGTTTGCTTCTGTGATTCTGGTTACTTTTGAAACAAGGGCCATATGTTAGTTATCAGTGGTATTTTTAATATGAATTAACTACTACTAAAAGTATTTACAAACATATTTAGCTACTAATATCAAAACACTTGTGTTTTGCATGAAAACGTTTAGTCAGTTGTTAGAACCAAATCAGTCCCTTGTGAAGCCCCAGTTTCACAGGGTGAAATTTACCCAGAACAGGCCAGCATGGTGCTTAGTTGTCATTGGGAACACCAGGTAAAACATAAGGGGGACTTTACAATTATTCTTAAAAAAATGAATTTTACGCCTTATGTCTTTTCCACTTACTGCTGTAGACATTAGTCCTTGGAAGTATTACTTTCTCTTTTTTTTTTTTTTTTTTTTCACCATCATCCCCCCTTGTAACAAACATCAACTGTTTGTTAATAGCTACGGCCATAGATGTCATTGTGTTCCCCTGAAGTTGCTGTTTGGGTATGGAAATGGTTTTCACTACAATGTATTTAACATGAATGTTAAAAAATATGCAGGTGCTACTCTGTGAGAACTTTTCAGTTGCCCACTGCCATTTTACTGAGCGCAAGAGTTGATGCACTTATATTTTACACTTTTTAAAATGTGGCAGATAGGAATTCTTTACAAAAACCCACGGGCAGCAATATAATTTTCATCGATTAAGACTAAAGCAAGACTTCTGTCTGAGGTCTAAACCTTCATCTTTATGGAATGACCAAACTTGAAGTTCTTGTGTCATCTCATCTTTATAAAAAATGAAAATTTATAGACAAGAGAAATTTGGAAACCTTGAAATTAATGGCTGCAAAAAGTGTCAGCATAGCTGTGTCTGTAATTAAAAAGTAGTACAAGGCCTTTTAGGAACAGAATTAATGCAGTGGGCAGAAATGTATGAAAAAATTGTGACAAACAAAGATCATAATGCCCCCATTTCCTCTTTTCTTCACTTCCTGTCCCTTCCCAAAACAGCCCAGTTGGTCATGCAGTTTAGAAAGTATTAATTATTTATATTTCCTGATAGATTTAAGTCTGTGGTGTCATTTTGTTATTATTATAATAATGCATTTCTTTAAAAAAGAATGGATAGGGGTTTCTGAGTATATCGTGAGTTTGCAAAAAAGTGGGGTGAATTGATATAACCAAATGTGGAAACTGACCCTTAGAGTGTATTGTCAAGATAAAGGTGATAAATGTTTAGAAACCTTTTTTAATCAGTAGATACTTTTGGGGGGAAGGGGAAAGAAAAAAAAAAACAAAAACAAAAACAAAAAGAGAAGGCTCTTTTTCTTGTGTTTTTTCAGAGTAGATTAATTTCCGTGGCGCTTTTGTAGTTTCAGACACTTAAGACTCAAAGCCTAAGTTCCTTACAAAAAAAAAAAAAAAAAAAAAAAAATCTTGGTTAATACTTTTGCTCTCTGATTAAGATCACAAAGAATTCAAGCTTTTAAAAGTTCTTAGATGAAAGGACAAATTCTTCTCTTGGCCTCAATCAGTAAAATCAATGAATCCTTGCATTTAATTTCTCTTATGAGAGTGAAAAATGTAGATTCTTTGCCCCAAAATACTCATGTTTACACTGTTGATCATAATAGAGAAATCTTGCATTAAATTTATGCAGCATATGAGGAGGAGTATATAAATCCAAAGTACCAACAATGTGAGAAGGGTCCAAGCTGTAATGTCTTATGTACCATAAATGTAATCTTGAAATTCAAATGCCGGATAACCAGAGAGTAGTTCAGTGAACTAAGTATTTGTATAACACTGTATTGATTAGCCTGGCTATAGTACTCAAGGAGTCCTTCAGATTCATAACACTAGAATATATTATCACAGAATCACAGAACCAACTAGGTTGGAAAGGACCTTGAAGATCATCTAGTCCAACCATTAACCTAGCACTGCCAGTTCCCATCTACACCATATCTCAGCGCTAAGTCAATCCTCCTCTTAAACACCTCCAGGGATGGGGACTCCACCACCTCCCTGAGCAATCCATTCCACTGCCTAATAACCCGTTCTGTAAAGAAATACTTCCTGACATCTAGTCTAAACCTTCCCTGGCGCAACTTGAGGCCATTCCCTCTTGTCCTATCACTTGTTACACAGTCTAAAAAAGTAGGAAAGTGTTGATTTTGTTAGTGGCAAAATTCTGCACTTTGGCTAAGAATTTTAGTGACTATTTCTGTGTGATGCATCATAGGTTTAAATAAATGTGAGTTGCTGGCCAGAGTATGCAAAATGAGGAATCCATTAAAACTTCCATATCATAATTTCAGTTTTGTTAAAATAATGAAATATTTAACAACAATTCAACAGCAAATATTTAAGAATAATGCAACTGTTTTATGAACAAGGGAAGTTCTTTTGCCACCCTGTGTACCCCCTGGGCAAGATGAAGCTCTGTCAGAGGTGAGCCATTCTTCTGGAGAAAGGACTTGATTGCACCAGACCGTGAGCCTCTGAATTTGGGTATTGGGCATCAAAATCTTTACCCCCAGTTACTCAGTGATTTTGTTAGAACATGAAGACACCAGAAGGAGATGAGACTGGTGCATCACATGGAGGAAGAGAACAGCATGGCAGAGAAGGGAAAGGAGCACTAAGTGCTAGTTTGGTGGTAGTTCCAAACAATTTTAAATGTATACTAAAGCACCAGTTTTTATGGCAAGGCACCATATCTTTCCCAGAAGTGCTAGCAAGTACATTATCACTATTATCAGCTGTAGCTCACACTAACTGAATCTTATTTATGTCATGTCCTTGCAAATCTAGGTGTCAGCCAGAAACTATGAAACCGTATCACTGGGCATCATCACATTATCATCTCATAAAAGTCAGATGGAAGAATATGTAAAGTGTGGAAACTGATTTGTGTTTTCTGTGGTTTAGAAGCTACTAAAAGCTTTCCAAAATCCCCAAAATACACAGATTCCAAAATTGTGTATAGCATGATCTGACTAGACAGGATTATTTTTTCTCAGCTGTGGCTTTATGACAATATTATGACAATATTTCAGAATTAGGTGGATTTCAGAATGAGTGCAGAGTCTGAGTTAGTTTAGGATGGAAACTGCAGGCTTCAGCCACTGGATTTTATTTTAAGAAATGAACACCAGAATTATAAATTGTGAAGTATTATCGAAAAGTGACTGCTTAGAGGAAGCATTCTTGTTCTGCAGCACAGCAGAGTCCAGCTGATAAACAGGGATAATATAAATACTGGACAAGAAAATTGCTAGAAGATGGGGAAAAATTTGTTGATCTAGGTCCTTTACCTATAATAGGAAGTAAATTTACTTTATATTTTCAAGATTGAGGCAGGACACATCTGCATAGAAATTTTGCATGACAGCTGGCAGCTCCAAGAGATGTCACAAAACCTTTAAAGATGTTATCTGATTCCTGAACCCCACAGTGATGTGAATGTTAATCCTATCCCCTCCATAACACCTCCAAAAATGTGTAACACACAAGGGCTAAAAGAGTTCCAGCCTTATCTTATCCTTCTTTCACCTACAGATACTTTCCCCACCACCAAGGAAGACCTCTGAAATAGCAGGTTTAGTGCTGTATTGGTACATGGTGCAGGAGAGGATTTTGGGAACACGATGCTTTCCTGACACAGTAATGCGCACGTGACAATATCTGATTAGCTTCATTAGAATCTAAATATAAATCAAAGCTTACTTTGCCAAGTCTCAATAAAATCAATGAGGATGCAGAGTGGTTGTTTTAGTGTAAATATGCAGCTGTTGGACTGAAACAAAGTTCATTCCACAACACTAATCTTTGTTTCTAACTGGAAACAAGTATCTGCTGAGCAGCAGTGGAATTGTGCTCATCATTTATTGATCTATAAATATCTTAATCAAAGACTTTATGGAATTTTTCTCTTTCTCCAAATACTGAATCAGGATCATAAGAATGTCATTAAGTATATGTTCAGTCATTTTAACTGCAGTGATTCCTAATATTTGGATTGTTAATTCATTATTCTGCAGTGGATTTTGCTCCCAGTCACTGAATTATTTGTGTGTTGAGGACTATGCATATAAATGTACAGTACTGTAGATGTTTGTATTTACACTGTTATCATGCAGCATCATTGAATGTTGCAAGTAAATTAAAATGCAATTGTTTGTAAAGACTGTATTTTATAAATTAAAAAAAAAAATCTTTAAAAAAAAAAAAATAGAGTTAAAAAGAGTTATATGGATTTTGCTGTTCCTTTTCCTGGAACAGGAACTTGAAGCTGCTTTGGCCTCCTGCAATTTAAAGTAATGTTTGTCAAAATTTGCTTTAACTAGTCAAATAGGTTACTGAACTTTACAGAGGTCTTTTACAGAAGAGCTGGACCAGCACATCTGGGTATTTTGGCAGTGCCACCCCAGCTCATAGAGTAACACCTTTCTTAGCCTCTAAGATTTGTCTTAATTTATGCCTAACTGGTAATATGTTATTTTAACAGGTGCAAAAGAGTGACAAGAAGGTATGGGTGTAATGAGGACAGGTTCTCAGAGTGAGCATGAGGGTACCGGAGTTTTTAGGTTGTACCTATATGAAATATCTAGACTGGAATCTTGTTTAATGTAGTACATGAAAAGTTCAGGGCAAAGGGAAACTTTAAGAGGTAGAAATGCACAATGCAAATGTGCTGGATATAGAGTGAGCTGATCTGAACTCTCTCTGATGTATCTGTAATTGATCTAAGTTGTCATCATTGGAGAATGAAAAACGACTCATAAAGAATGTAGCAGATATTTTTCTTTGTTTTCTCTTTTATACATACCTCAAAGGCAGAATCTTCTAATGGAAAAAGTTGTTTTGTGAACACTGGAATTCATGATGCTGGGTTTCTAAGGGTTTGTTCCTAGGAGTGTATTTCTAATAGGCCTTTTTTTTTTTTTTTTTTTCTTTGCTTTTCTTTTTCTCCCAATAGCAATTAGTTACAGTTCCACATTCTACTCCCTATGCTCTTCCACAGTACCTTGACCTTCTCAGGCCTCCAAATTCCTGGGTGGACAAAAAAGTGTACTCTGTAACTGCTTTCAAGCTACTACTGTGCTAATTTGTTGAAAAGAATATGTATGCTGTTTGGTTAACTGGCTGATGAATGAGAACTCAAATTGTTGCTCGTTCTCAGGGATACAAATTTGATCTTTTTTCTACTCAGCAGCTGGTTTTCTTGGGCTTAATGTTTCTGATGCAACTAGACTTACATCAAACATGGTTGGAATTCGGTGATTTGTTGAAAAGTTTTTAAGGGGGAAGGTAGGCAACATGCCTGAATGAGTTTTGTTTCTTGGGATATCCAGGTGCCATTTGAAAGAAGGATATTTATTCTGGGTTAAATTTTAGACTTGTTACTGTTCCCCAGCAAAACAAGAAAGATAGGACAATACAATAAAACTTATTTGAGCAATGTATCTGTCTACATAACACTAAGTCTGATTCCTGGATACATTTGCAAGCTACGTATTAATCTGAAAATTATTCTTCCAGAACCAATTTATCCTCAGTCCTTTTTTTCCTGTAACCTTTATAACATCTGGTTTCCTAAAGTCTGTCAATCCATCCAGAATTTAATTTTCTCCTTTACCCTTCCAACTTCCCATGTTTTTTCTCAGTGATGGGGATAGCATAATCCTTACCTGTCAGTCAAAAATAGCACAGTACACAATTTCCTTGGTCCTCTCCATCCATTCCTTTTATTATTTTTATTTTCTTCAGCACCCACACTGATTCAGTACTAATCTCATTTACTGCCTCTTCAGTAATATCATTTGCATTCCTTGAGTCCATCCTCTGGCTCCCAATTTCACAGCAATTCACATTCAGATTGCTTTTCCTTATTTTTAAGGTCCTCCACAGCTATGATACTCCCTGCCAATCTGGCTTGTCCTCTCCCTATTTCCTCCTCCACAGCTTCCTCTCTGCCAGCGAAACACCTTTTGATATCTGTGTGTCCATCTCTATCACAGCTTTCTTCATGCTGTTTCCAAAACAGACATTAAACTTCAAAATTTCTGTTTCTGAGTGTGCTTTTCAGGCAAATTTCTACTGTGAGTCCTGCAGGAAATTCAGAGTTAAAAGTAACTGGAGAAAATGGGGAGCATACTATTATAATGTAGAAGGAAAAAGGAAATCATTTACACATTAACACATACACACACATGTATATGTATGCATACTCCCATATATATTTGTTGGAGAGTGCTATTGTGGGCAGGAACAGCCTTCTGGGTGCAACAACAATCTAGTAAATTATTAAATTGATGCTCTTGTAATAATATTCCATTGTATACTTGCCAGACAATCTCAATTTTATAGCCCCCAAAAAAGCTCATCTTCATTCATCTTGTCTTAACACTGTGTTTTCCATCTGTATATTTAATCATAACTACACACAAAGAATAGTAGAAAAAAAATTCCTTAAAATCTATGTGTCCCATTTATTTTCTTACTTTGCCAGACTTGTATATTTTTCTTTCATCAAAGTCTGAAAGGACTGGAAGATCTGAACTTTCTTCAGATCCTTGGAGCACTGTCATTCTACAGTTCCTCCATGCTGCTTGTGAGAAAAGGTATTTTTCCTGGTCCCAACTTTGCTTTTCTATGCCTGAACATACCAGGAAAAATATAGCAGGTTCCTTTCACCTACTTTGAATTTGTGACAAAAATATTGGTAGTGTCTTGGTTTTTTGCTTCATGGGAGTAGAAGCTCTCAGCATTGACTTAATTTTATCTCATTAAGGATTGTGGGAGTTTTGTTTACCATTACCTTTAGCAGGAGCAGTGATGGCAGTTCTGAATCATTTTACTAATCCGAGCTCTGAAAATTTGAATGCTTAGGAATTTCTTTTAAGTTCTTGTCTGGCATTTTTGAGACTGGTTTATTATCCTGAGTAGATATGGCTAACATAAAATGCCAATGTTAATGAGACAGAAATCACTTAATTTACTATTTATCTTTTAGGAAAAAAAAAATCAAAATAATCAGAAAAGGTAAAATTATCGATTTCAAAGTTTTAAATAAATGCTTTGACTTTTTAAATTGAAACTCAACCACTTTTTTATTAGATTGCTTGGGCTAAAGGAGGTGTTTTGAGTCAATTGAAACGTTTCTTAAGTTTTCTTATTCTCACAGCACAAGTCCTATATTAATATTTTTCAAGTGCTGTACCTATATATTCAGACATCTAGTCTTCTTTGAGTTCATCATGGAACAATACTCTCAGATGCTTTGAAATGTAAGTGTTCATGGCTTTGGGGTTGTGGTTGCAGTTTTGGGGTTTTTTTAGATTTGGGGGTGCCTGCAGTCAGCAAATCATCAAAAAAAAAAAAAAATTGTAATGGTTAAACTAGTGTGTAATGCAAACTAAAGACCAAGACATTCTAAAATAAATTTTTATTCTTTGTGTCAAAGAGACTGAAAAATTCAGATTTCTTTTTTTTTTTTTTTTAAATTTATTTTTCAGGTGGAAAGACTATGTACAACTTCTACGAATATAAAAGAAGATTGGGCCTAATTCTTTGTTTTGAACATATATCCTTAAAACCATGTGTAAAATCTGTATGATGATCCAGGGGAATGAGAATTCTTAGCATTAAAAGTCTAATTTCCCATTTTCTTTTTAGCCTAGTCAGTATTTCATTCACACACACTTTTAATATTATTGTTGCCTAAATCATATATTAATGGTTTTGGTCTCCGTAGCTGAAAGGCATAATTCCAGTAATGAGGGGAAATAAGCAGAATGCTTGATGAAGTAGCTAAGCTACCAAACAACAAACAGAATGTTTCATCAACTATGTTTTAACAACTGGTATATGAAGCTGCCACAGTTTTGTCATTTCCTCACCAAGAAATGCATATCTTTTTATTACAATGTGGTATGGTATCAAAAGGGTCAAATCAACCAAATGTGAAAACATAATATATAGCAGAAACAGAAAGCAAGCTAAGAGGAAATCATAGAAAAAGTGGTGGGTTTAGAATTATTTCCTACAGCGTTCCTGTTTTTTTTTCCTTCTGTGAGACCTCCAGCACACCTACTAAATCACATGGAAAGAACCAGAATCATCAGTTACCCCAAGGTAAGTGATACAATCTCCTAGCTAAATTAGTTATTTTGTTCCTTACTCTTCCAGTATTTCATACTGAAAAAGAAGTTTAAAGCTGAAGTTTCTAAGAAAGTAATAGAGTTTTAAATATCTCTTTTTTGGTCCATTTCTTTCTTCTGGGAGATTTATGGGGTAGAAGCTGTTTGATTGAGAGGAAGAAGGGAAATCAGAGGTGGTGGAGTTCGCTACTAAATTACTGACAGCTGAGTTCCCAGGGCTGTATGATTTGTTCGTTATTTGTAATATATCTTTTCTAGCTGTGGAAATATATTTGTATAACACTTAAAATAATTACTTTTTAATTAATTACTTCAGTTGTTTTTAGCAATATTCCATGTAAATTACTGAATATATTTTAAAGAAATAAAATTGAAATAAAAGTTTGTTAGGAAGGAGGATTTTTTTTGACCTGATACATTGAAGAGTATCTTGAGTACCTTTAAATTTTATTTTCCATTTTCCCTTATAGCTAGTGCATTATGATGCACTTTCTAAGGTAATACAGTAATAACCCTTTCTAAGCAGTAATAGCACTCGCATGTAGCCTATCCATGCAGAAGCATTCACATATATGGAAGCATCTGCATTAGTTTTTGCTCATAGCATCGTTTGGTTACCGAGTACATCACCTGAATATTCCTATTTACTGTGAATTTGATTGACTCCCATAGTTTTGGTCCACATGAACTAAGTCTGTTTTGGAGGAAACAAAGTTAGGATCTGTGCTCTGGCAGGGGTATAGCAATTCTGAACCAAGGTGGTTCATCAGGCATCTTCAAACCTGACATATGGCTATTTATTCCAGCAAACCAAGCTAACCGTGTTTCATCTGGAAGGACTGCGGAAGGACTTCCTAGGCTCAAAAAACCCTGGACCACCAAGGGGCCAGGTAGAGGACATGCAGATTTCCCTGCTTCACCCTGTGTCTGTCTAGCTATTAGGTAAAATGATGCTCATCTGTTCAAAGCTGAAACACTGACATAATGTGAGGTGCACTAAAGTCAGCCCTGGAGAGACTGGAGAGTAGATGAAAATATTTGTAAGTTTTCTGAAGTGCATCACTGACATGTGGAAAGCTTTGTATGGGGAGAGAGGGGGTGTACTTGGAAAGTATCTTGATTCTGTTAATTGCTTGCTCATTATTCCACAAGCAAGCTTACACATTATTTCCTGGTTTCAGATACAGCACAGCTGGAAATCTGTCTGATGCTATCAGCTCTTTTGAAGTGATTGGGCAATACCTGCATGATTAGAAAGAAAAATCTACAGAAAGAGATTTTTATTAAATACATTGCCCTCTTTCTGCAAACTGACATGAAATGTTGTTCCAGCCATTTCTTATGTATTTACTCAAATAACCAGTACCATATATAGTGCTGTCATTTTTCTGAATACATTAAATATACAAATTTAAAAAAATTAATGGAGACTACGGTCACAAGATTGCATTCAGTCTCGCAACAGTGTACCATCTCAGTGTTACCTGAGGAACATGAAGGAGACCAAATCAGTTCAGACCATTTCTGACAAAGTCTTATGTCTGACACAGGCTGGCAGTGGATGTCCAGAACATGGCAACAACGTAATGACATTTCCTGCACTACTGTCCCAACATCCCATGACCTTTGATCAGGGGTTTTCCCAGACAGAAGTAATGCTTTGCATTTTATCACCTTCAAAGAACCAAGAAGGTGCAGCATAGTTTTCTACGTAGTTGGAATTGTTTCTTCCATACATGATTTGCTCTACATTTATCTATGATAAATTTTATCTGCCCATCACTGTGTCTCCTAAAGCTCCTGTGTTCTTTGAAAGCAGACATCCTTTTTGCTACCATGGATAAGTTAGTATCATCAACACAGTATGGCACTTCATTGTACATCCACTTTTCCATATCATTCATCAATATGTTGAGACACCATCACAGTTGCTCATGACTCCCCATTTGACATCTCTGGCTCTGTGAAAACTGGTCACTTTGCTTCATGTTTCTGTTTTCCAACCATGTGAGGACCTTTGCCATCATCCTATGCCTAGGTTTGTTAAGAGTGTTGATTTTGTGATCTTATGAGACAATTCCAACTCTATATATACAGTGAGAGGCTCTGGTCAATCAGGAACATTAATATAATGATTAACAGAAATCAAAACAAATACACATTTTGGAATACTTAAGAAAGAAACAGAAAATAAATCAGAAATCATCATTATGACTACGTAGAAAACTATGCTGCACCTTCTTGTTAAATACTATACGTTATGGTGTTCCCACATCAAAAAGGGTATAATGAAAACTGTGAAATTTTAGAGGAGAATGACAGTGATTATCAAGGTAAGAAATATTTTCTGCACAAGAAGTGACAAAACAGACTAGGGCCTTTCAGCCTGGAAAAGACATGGCAGGGTGAGGGGGACGTGGCACAAATGCATACAGTCATGAGCATAACATGCAGAGTGAGTAATGACCTTGCTCTCTCCCCATAAAGAGCTACAGTGCATAAAAATTGGTATATATTCAAAGAAAAAGTCCTGGTTCTTTGAAGGTGATAAAATGCAAAGTGTTACTTCTGTCTAGGAAAGCCCCTGATCAAAGGTCATGGGATGTTGGGACAGTAGTGCAGGAAATGTCATTACGTTGTTGCCATGTTCTGGACATCCACTGCCAGCCTGTGTCAGACATAAGACTTTGTCAGAAATGATCTGAACTGATTTGGTCTCCTTCATGTTCCTCAGGTAACACTGAGATGGTACACTGTTGCGAGACTGAATGCAATCTTGTGACCGTAGTCTCCATTAATTTTTTTAAATTTGTATATTTAATGTATTCAGAAAAATGACAGCACTATATATGGTACTGGTTATTTGAGTAAATACATAAGAAATGGCTGGAACAACATTTCATGTCAGTCATTTAACATGCCTAAAGAGCTGAACTTGATCTTATGTTCTAATGTGATATTTGCTAAATCCAAGGTACAGCTGGTCTTCCATATCTGTTGCAGTTATTGCTCTTGCAGCTTCCCTGAGCATGTCAAATGACCTTCCTAAATATTCAATATTCACTTTCACCATGCTGACTGTGCAACAGTATACTTTAAATTCAGTGTTATCTTCTAGGAAATGTAGACCTGAGGAACTGACAGGCCCAGCTCAATGGAAAGGATGTACTGATCTTCCAGTATCTTCAGTGTCTTGGGAGTTTACAGACCCTCTTTAAATTTGTAAGACATAAGCATAAGGCGGTTGTCTACCGTTGACTAACAGATAAATTTTGAGGATATCTTGATTACTGGGTTTAATACTTTATCTGAAATTTGAAAAGACTCCTTGCATACAAATAAATAACTTTATTGGAAAAGAAATAAGGTTATCTCTGAAAATGCTAAGTGTTGGATGTGTGAATCTGGTTTTCATGTTCAGGCTTGACTTTTGATGAGTTTCTAAATTAAACTTCACAATGATTCCATTTTAAATGATCCCTTAATAAATGTTGCTATCTTGACAGTGATTTAGGTAAGAAACAAAATCCCCAAAATATCACTTCTTTTAGAATGGGATTGGTCTAAGCAGTCATTAGAGTTTGACATACTGCACACACTCAGGTCTAAAACTACACTGCATCAGGTTAGGACAAAGTTTCCCATAAGAAGCAAGTTGCATAGTGATGCAGTTATTTTTAAACTGTTTGTTATTTTTGCTTATTATATTTTACTGGAATTCACTTTTTGCTCTTGACCATGAGCTTTCTTAAAAAGCCATTATCTAGATAATCTGCAGACACGACAAGTTCTGTAGGCATGTAGGATGTTGATTACAGGTTCACAATGTATACATTGAAACTGGCCTCTTTAAATGAGACTTCTGTAAAAGTCTTGTTTATACTGTTAACTGGCTAATAGTCTCTAGTATTACCCTTCTAACACACTGCTTGTAGGTCATTGGCACATGACACCCTCTATAACATTTTAATATGGCAGAAAACTCAATAAGATCTTACTGGAAACATGGTACAATATATTCAGTTTCAACATGCCATTTGTTTCATTTTTAGCTCAGCTGTCCCTGCTGGCTCAAGCTTAGTTCTTTGGGTGGGAGTGGGATAATTATCTTCTGTGCCAAAGACAAGACAGTTCATTCAAAATGATGCCTGGAGCTGCAATCAGTGTTTGCAGGAAAACAGCAAACTAGGCTTTTTAACATGACACTAATCCTTTCCTAAACAATTATTGAGAGCTGACCTTCAACTTTTGCCTTTAACAAGTTTAGGTTTACAGTACACGGCTGGGCTTCCTAAAATGAGATTTGAATATCCTTCTCTTTTGAAAAAATAAATGTATTCTAGAAAAAGTTGCAGAATGGCTGATTCACTTTGGTTTACTGGAAGTAATAAATGCCTCATTTTGCAATACAAATAAGCATTGTTAAAAGCAATTCTATCTGATCTGATGTTTGTGAAAGAAGCTGAAATGCTAGTTTTAAAACTGAAGACCTCTGTTTGTCTAAAATAAAGATAGCTGTAGTGCAAAAATTTGTGCTTCATCATACCAGTACTACTCAAGTCCATTTTGTGAACAGGCAGTAAAAGGAAACAAGAGGTAAAGGACAGATTTTTTAAATTAACATTAGCATAATTTACCAAGGAATTGTACAGCATTGCAACTATCAAGTACTTGTTCCTTTCTTATTTTAATCTCTAGAGAACATTGATAACGTTTCTCTTCTTCAGAAACTGTAGCTCCAGAGGCAAATTTTGGTCATTTGTGTTTTAACTACCAGGAAAAAGGACTTATGGATTGTTACAGGGTATTTTACTCTAACACTAGTCCAGTGTGTTACCCTGCTGTCGCAAAGTTTCTCAGTCATTACTACCCCATTGGCCTCAGTACTTACTAATTTACTGTGGGCAACCTGCTCTTCTTGTCAGGTCAAGTCTGACATTTTAATGTGGGGTGACACTGGAGCAGTAGGTTTTCTGTGAGCCTTGGAGTGAAAAATGCTAAGCTGCTGTTATCTGTAGAAACACCTTCCACATTGGGCATCGTGCATATACTTTCCCACCTCCTGCTAGCACCCTCTAAGCTGTTGTAGAGAAAGCAGAAAATAGCAATCTTCTCCAGCAATCTGACAAACAAGTCTCTTTCAGCCTTCTGAAAGATGACCTATCCACTGCCCACAACAGACTAAAATAACTAGTGCAGGATGGAAGCTGGTCATGAATATGTGTACATGGGACAAGTATGAGTGAAGAGAAGTGGATGTGGGCAGACAGCTTTGAGCAGAGGGAAGAAGTTTTACTGACTGATCACTCCCAATAGCTACACAAGGTGTACCAAAACCTCTTCCATCATTGTCCTCCATGGATGTTTGGCCTAGTCAGCTAAAGGGGGTACAGGACTGTGCACCAATACATGACCGCCTACAGGGGTTAGCCCTTAGCAGAGCCCCAAGCACTGCTGTGGCCAGTGCCAGCACCCAGCATGCACTGGTGAAAGCTCCCAACTGCTGCTGGGATGAGGCAGCCCATTTTGGGGAGAAAGGCTACTGAATGTGTAAATGCAAGAGGTGAGCTCTGTGTCTTGCTTGCCCTCAGGACCATAGGATGGCCCTGGACCATTTTATTAAGGAAGAGATCTACAAAATAATAACACTGATTATCGTTTCTATGATTTATACCTGTGTCCACTAGAAATCAAGTTGGGACAAGTAACTTTTCCTAGAGGCCATTATAATAGTCCTCACATGGTTGTTAGCTTCAATCAGCACTATGTTTTTCTAGATTTAAACTAGTTAATTAGGTATGCATAGTTCCATAGCCCATTGCCATTTCTGAGCTGTCCAGTTTCTGTTCAGGTTCATTTTTTTATACAGCTGACATCATTCTGTGATAATAATTACTAGATGCATCTCCAAAATTAGCTTAGTACAGTCATCAAGATAGTGCAAGTGGCTATATTTCCTATGTTACAATAGCAGAAATTGGTATATAATTAGCCCTTTGTATAGCACAGTAGCAGGGAAGGAAATTATAATAAGAAGTAAAAATGTACAAGGGGGTTTGGTGATTAATGTCTTGGGATAAACAGCTGAAGGACAAAAAAAAATACCCAAAAAACATTGAGACAAGAGGACAAGAGGCATGCCTGCACAGCAAAGTAGGGTCCTTTACCTAGTGTCTGAGTGAAGGATGTGAGGAAGTTTAGATTCAGCATCTCTGTAGGCACAGTTCATACTGACTGAAACGCTGATCTGACAAGCTCAAGTTCAGTATCACCCTAATATTGCTGCATATCCTGTGAAGCAGAACAGGTTTGAGCAGAGGAGCTTTTGTCAGTATCCACTTGTCCTCCCTGAACTGTCTAAAAGCAAGAGGTTCAGAAACATGCTACAGTAAGTTGCTTAAGTGGTATATGAATATCTCAGCTTGAAACATTTTGCTAAACTGTAAAATAATAAACTTAAAAGAATAAAAGTTGTCCCAGTAAAATAGTGGCCTTAATGGTTTTGGCTGTGTACCCACAGATACTTCTTGAAGATACAATTCAGTTTTCATTTATTGCACATTCAATGTATTTCTCATTTTGTTCATGTAAAGACTGAAAACACAATTATTTTCCTTTTTCCACAGTATTAAAATCTTTTGCAAAATGGAAAGATCCAGTTCTAGTGTTGTGCTAGGTGTTGAACAAAGGAACTGCACACACAAAACCTGAGAGAATGCTATCCATTTCTTTATAGCAGAAGAATCAATTGATTTAGCTGAAAAAGGGATGTTTACATGCTCCTCAAAAGTAACAAAAACCAAACAAGAAGCTATGAAAAGCTTTGTTTTGTATTTTCCTTATTGAGAAAGTGCCTATGGCTTGCAAAAAAAGAAAAAAAGGCAGCAAGTCTCTTCATGCATTAGATAGGTAATATTACTACAGATGAAATAAATAGATGGAAACAGTGGTTTTCCTGATGGTGGGTCCAACTCAAAGACTGGGTCTTCAAAGCAATGTAGAACATTAAGGGAAGAAGCAACACTTCCTTTGCAAGTTTAAGAACAAATTTTAACTTAACCAATGAATATATATCCCAAGGAATTTATTTTCAAGCAGCTGGGAAGGAGGGCTGCCTAGCTTGTGCTACACCCAGTTGTTCACCTTCTTCATAGTGTAAAAAGGGTGAGGACATAGCACTAAGAGCAGCTGATTCATTTGTTGTAGTTCCTCAAATGGAAGGCTGCCGTGTCCTCTGGGAAGGTGAGAGGAATAGGAGCACTGTGGGTTTGGGCAGCTGAAGGCCAGCCTTTGGAGCTGGGAGAGCTGGTGCCAGGCTCCTGGACTTCAAGCCATATCTGAGTGACTGACTCACAGGATGCAACATGTGGACTTCAGGCTGTGGTCAGAATGAGCAGAGACTTTGGGATGAATAAGACTGAACTTCACGTACATGGCAAGTAAAGGAACATGAGTATTTTCTCTGTGGAACATAGGAATCGTGTTGGGTGCTTGTTATGGTTATGAATGAGTTTCATCATATTCCTGGTAAATGAGATAGTGGTACAAATCCCCTGTGGTGACTTCATGCCATTATTGTTCATTTATTTGAGATGAACTCTGCATCTGCTTTGAAAAGAAAAGAAAAAAAGAAAAAGAAAAAGAAAAAGGATGACAAAGTGACAATGTAGTTATTTGTATTTTGATGCACTTGCTGGAAAATAGAAAGCAAATTTAGTCTCTGTATGGCAAATGGCGTTTAGGGAAATGAAACGGCAGTGGCACTATGAGATTGTAAAAGTGAACAACATTTATTCAATGAGCTCCAGGCCTTCAGTTCCAGAAATGTTTATTCTTCACTTCTACCTAGCTGCACCTGTAACATCTGTGAATGACAACTGTGTATTTCAGACCACTGAAAACAGAACACAGACTTGGCTTTCTTAAATAGGGCTGAGACAGTTGAATGTGCTCTAACTTAAATGTTATGGGAAAATTGCAAAAAAAAAAAATTCTGACCATTTCATACCAGTTAGAAAATTAAAGACAATTAAATTTGTTGCAGATATGTATCTGTAATTATTTCTTTTAAGTTTTAAACACTGAAATGTGCATTTATCTATAACACGAATTGTATTTTTATATCTATAGGTTTGAAAAAGTGTGTTAACTATACATGATTTCTTAGTTATATAAAATAATTTCAATCTTTCTAAATGTAATTTTAATGTGTAATTTATTATATATTTTGTTTATCATATTCAGTGAGGGGTTCTCTGACATATTTGGACACACGTGAGATTTTGCATATTTTAGTGATTTATCAGATATGAAATTGGTAAAAATATAAATGACTATAAATTCAACATGAACAATCAAAATACATATTTTATCTTTAGCCATCTACTTTCAGGTGAAAATATTTATCATGTCCTGTGAGACTTGTTCAGTGTGTTTGGTGACCTTGGAAAGCTGGACTTTTCTAAACAAACTTGAAATATCTGTTTCTTTTCATAATGTAAGACACTTTGTGGTGATTTTGTGACAATGCAGTGGATTGCTTATTTGTGTTTAGGTAAAGAAAGTTAGCACTGGGTTTCGATCTATTTTGACTCTCAGTTCTCAATTAAGCATAAGCATAAGCATACCTGAATAGGAAAAGTGTAGTTCCAGACTAGTGACATTTATTGATATAATAGCTGTAAAATGTTACAAATTCTAGCATGCTAAGGGATTCATATCAAATTAAAACTATGTATGTGTGGTAAAAGTACAATTGAAATGCACTTCTCACTGTATGATAGGGTAGCCCTGAGCATGCCCAGAAAGCAGGATACTCTGTAGCATAGCAAAAAGATGTTCATTCTACCTCTCGCTTCTGGATTTCTTCGAGCTTTATCACCACTGTGTGCTCATTTATAATGCATTTTCTAAGTTGCTTAGATTTAGCATCTCGATGCCAAGCGTTTCACTTACCCTTATCTTGCTATGTATTACAAATAGTGAAATTTCATATTAATATTAAGTAGTGGCTTATTTAGACTGTTAAAACTACAGATTAGATGACAGTGGGATGCCCAGGAAGAAAAATCCATTAAAGACCTCTGTTTAAGGGAAAACTGAGCATAGGATAATAAATTTTCATCTGCGTGTAACCATCATTACCTCTTCAGTGTAAAGTCTGGGCTTCTCATTTGTCACGCTTTTTAACAAGAGTACAAATTTCTATCAGCTCTTCCCGTTACAACTATCACAGCTAATGCTGCATTTAGCTCCCACTGTGCTCCATAATTCTGCCAGAGAAGTCACAGATCCTGCTGAAACATGCAATTCCTATGTTGCACAAATATTTCACAATTTTACTTTGTTCTGCGCTGTAAAGTATCATTTTCCAGAATGTGTTGTATTATGGCTTCAAAAACCTAAAAATATTTTTTAAATATCTTTTTGGAGAAATTGTGGAGTTGAAACAGAGTAGTTTATCACTTCTGCTTATTTTTTATTCAAACCATCAGATTTTCAAACTTTCACCACCACAATAAAAAGATTCTTTGAACTAAATCAAATATGTCAGTAGAGGGAAATTCCATACCTAAGGATTTTTTAAAATAAAGTGCGATTATTAATCAACTATCAGTTATTGTGATATATCAGTAATAATAGAACATTATCTAGCCTTTAACAATGGTTTGATACAGGACATTCTTACATGCTAATATTATTAGTGTATGCATGAATGTACATTAATATTCTAGAGACAATATAGACTAAAAACCTAAAAGTTTATCTGAGCTGAATACTTCGAAATATTAACTGAATCCATTGAAAAGAAGTACAAATGCAAAGAACATACTTTTTAAATTGAGTAATGTTCAGTAAAACTTTTCGAATATATACTTTATTAAGAACAATATTTTCAAGTTAAATGCTGTTTCAGAAGAGTCTGTGTAATTAGATACATGCAGAAGGCTGTCAGGTGGGGATAGAACTATTCTGTTGGACCTGATAATCTCATACTGCCATTGCTGCCAGTGAGGACAATAGAGAAGGAGATGCTGAATCACTCCGTGAGACTCCCTTGCAGTTCATAAAATCCAGATCTTTAACAAGTGCAGACTCCTGAACTCCATGATTTTTTCCTTCACTTGTTTTCTGGGAGGATCATAACAGAGAAGAAGGTGCTAAGAAAACTAGAGTTTTAAAATTAGCTGCACATGGGAGGTGAACATATGGAATACTTTAATACAAAATTCACAGCATGCTTTAAGAAACTCCTCTGAAAAATATCACAGCTAGTGTGAGATATTTGTGCTATTTAAAAAGACATGTTCAGATAAGTGCTCCTTTTGTAGCTTGGAGAACATACTGTAGGTGCACTCAAAAAAATCTTCCATCCGTAAAATTGTTTGTGCACAAAGACGACTGTATAAAAGCAGATAGCACTGACCTTTTATTTTGCTTATGGCCTACAGACCCTAGTCATCATCATATAAATTAAGTATGTGAAAAGTGGGGTCCCACTCATACATGACTGGATTTTATGAGTTGTGTCTGTTAAGTCACAGTTTAGCACCATTGATAGTCCATTAATTTTGAGTCAATGTTAATAGAGATCGGAGTTTGAAGCATTCCACATAGGCCGTACAGCCAAGGTAAATATCAGTGGTGTATGAAAAGATGTGGCAGAAGATTATCTGTGAGGCATCTTTTACTATGTGATTTGTTTCGCCTGGCTTCATATTCACTGATCACTGGTCAGATGGTGAGTTACTTAAGATTCCTACAATGTTTTTCCAGAAAGGGTGGAAATCAAGGCTTTTTGGCTGTAGGTGGTAGTTATCAGCCACTCTTTTGCTAAAGAGCATTCCACTAATGTTCTTCCATGCTCTCGTTATTAACATTATTGAATATTTTATTTGTTTTCAAAGAGTCATTTCAGATGCAACATCTGTGAGAGCCTAAACTTAAGGAGGACATTTTTGAATAGTCATTTTAAATTAATACACAATGCTTTGTTTTACTCAGTTGCATAGAGTCTTATAATCCTTCAAGATCGCAAGCAAAATGCTGGGTTCAAATGAGATGTGTGTTTATTTGTATCAGAAATCTCACAGGAAAAAAAAAAAACCCTCCTTGAATTTCTTACCTATTAGATATGAAAAAAATTTCTGTAGTACCTACTCAGGACTCACTTGAAGCCATGTTATCTCATCTGTGACAACCTGATCCTAAAATATCTTCTACATTGTAAAACTCAGTGAAGCTACTTTTTCTGTTTTCATCATGTTTTCTTATTTTCTAAGTATGACATTTTAAGGATGTTAAGGAGGAAAATAATGTTAAATCCTACAAATCATAAGAATGATCTTGCCTCCATTATCTCACTCTCTCTCACACACATACACAAAGGCCAGATCAGTGAAGTAGTTAAAGAATACAAATGCTAATAAATTTAAATTTAAACACTGGAGATAATGCTAAAGAGCAATCAAAGTATTTTAAGGACTTAATATGATTGTGAACATCTTTATGACTTCTCTGACTTCAAAATCAGTGTTTTATGCAAAGCTTCTAGCTGGATATTCTTAGTGTATCATAGCATAAAGTGCTTCAGATATGTCATATACTCCAGTAAGAGATAGCCATAACACTGGAAAAATCTGAAAAACACTATTCCATACTGTTCTCAGGTGTTTGACAGTTCTAATGTGGATAACTGTCTCTGAAAACAAATAAGCAAGCAGAGAAACCAGGTTAATGATCAAAGGGTAATTAGCTTTGTAGATATTTGCAAATAATTAAATTGGAGGATGTTGCATTTAACACTGTATAAAAACTAATAAGTAACCATCAAACTATCATAAAGGAAATTATATGCTTCTTTAGTATATTGTCTATGATGTAATTATTCTAATGACTGATTTACATATACCTCTTTTGTCTTAGTAATGTTAAAGACTGGCTTGAGATTTTTTTTTTTTTTCATTTCAAAGAGATTTATTTTACAGTAAATGAAAATTTGTTGGAGAAAACTTTGTGAAAAATATTTTGGGAGTATTTCTCAGATCCAGCATGAATTTGACTAGAGGTTGAGGCATTTATCTAAGATCTGTCAGGCCCTAAATTCATAGTGTTGTTTTGAGGAATATTTGCTTATCTCTATGTCAAAAAATCCTAATCATGTAGGGAGGGATTGCATAACAGTACAGCCAGCAGCTGAGTCTGTCTGTCATAGCAGTGGAAGAGCCACATTTTTAGTGGTCAGCGTGACTCACAACAGTGACTTCAACCTGAGTATCCTATGAAATTCTCATAACCATGAGGTCAGTGGTTACTTTTTGTTTTGTGAATGCTCTCCTGTTAAAAAAAAACAGAAACAAACCTTGAAAAGTCTCAATTTTGACCTAATGAATAATAATAAAAAAATAATAAAAATCTTTAAAAAAACAAAATCAAAACAGAAAACAAAAAACACCCATCCTGGCATTCATCAGGAAAAAGAAAAAAAATCAATCTAGTTCTTTCAATAATTTCAACTTACTTTCAACACATAATCATAAAATTTATCTCTATAGACAGTCTTTCACAATAATTGCCATTTCGGAATAATGAAAGACTGTCTAAATTTTTTAGGTAAGAATTTCTGACTGAGCATCATTACAATGTTTTTGGTTTTTTTCTGCTTTTTTGTTTGTTTTTGTTTGGGTTGTTTTGGGTTTTTTCTTTTTAATTAGTTTGCTTGAAACCATGGAACATGACAATTAGAAATGGCTCCAGAAGCTGGTTTTTGTGTAGGAAATATTCTGCCAGGTATGGAGGTAATTTCTCAGTCATAAGGCTCTTTCAACTTTAAGAAACCAAATTAGTCTCACATTTTTGTGGTTTTGTTATAGATGTACTAGAGTCTTCTGCCTCTGTAACGTCTATTTTAGTCTGTACTTTACTGGTGGTGCCAGGATAAATTCCAGTTTCTGTTGAATGTCATAACTGCTGCCCTTCTCCTTGTCTCTGCAGTACAACTAGTGATAATGCCCCTTCCTAGTTCTCATCAATAATCCTTACAAGGTTTATTTGGAAACTGTGCTTACAGTTTGTTATTATCCAGTATAAACTAAGCTGGTGTTCCTAGATGAGCAGGCTTAAGTCTTTCTGTGATGAATATAATTGATAACAGTCCTTGGGATAAAGTACCTCTGGAAAGACTGTCAACTCGAGTATATATTATGAGCACCGTATGAGGTTGAGGATTTGGGAATAACTTTGAAATGTGTTTTAATCTCAGTTAGCTGTTTATCTAAATAGGTTCTTAACTGTTAAACTTGAAGTATTTCTAATGTATTAAGTAGGGCAGGATGTTAATATGTGCTGTGATTATTTCATACATCAGAAGTTCGTTATTACCTGCCTTCACATGAAGTATTTGGCATTTCTTTTGTTTCCTTTTTACGGGAACACTTCTGAGTCACAATATCTTCTTTTTGATGATCCCTGGACAGATAGTAAACTAAACCAGGAATTCCCTTGGGATTTAGGTAACTGTATAATCTTCATGTTACAAATGGGTCTGTGAGGCACAGAAGAGGGTATAAGTGGGATGTATAGTGATATTGGGCATCTCTAACCATGAGAAATAAAATCTAGATCTTCTGAATGATTGCTGTGATTTGGAACTGCCACACACCTTAACTGTTTTCTTTTTAATTTGTTCATTAATGAGTGTCCCAGAACTTTACTGAACCAAACCTAGGCAAATGTCCTATAGATTTAAAACCATGGAACTTACATAAATGTAGGTGACTTCGATATAAATATCCGCTGAACTCTTTGGCTTTGATTTTACAGTCCTAGTAGGAGAAGATAAGCTTTACGGTTTTTCTGCAAGTCAGAAGTCTAATACTCTGGGAATGGCAGTCAAAGTGACAGAAATCTTGTTCCCTCTCAATGACGCTGACATATTTATTGTGTTAGAACAGCATATCAGCCTCAAAGTCTCTAATGGCCATGCCTATGTGGAGTCAACATAAGTTATACCAATTCTTCAGCCACTCTCCTTGACCTTCTCATTATCATTATTTCTATCTGGTCTGCAGAAGGACTGCAGCTAATTAATCATATCAATGTTACATGTCACACAGATATTTACATTTTTGGTAGCAGATTGGAGAGAGGTTCAAGACCTCAGAGGTGTAAAGCTGTTTTAGACAAGATGAATACTATAACTAATCTTATGTCCTAAATATACATCACACATGAATTTATTTATTAAAAGATCCTGTGACTATTTTTTCCCCAATCTCATGATAAATGAGGAGGGTTTTCTTCTGATAGATCCTTAAATTAAATGAGAATATAGGAATATCAGCTTTCACTAAACAGAATACTTTTCAAAGCTCAAAATTATACAGAAATACATAAAAAAGGGTAACAGTAGAATACCATGGGCATAAATCTGAAAATACAAACACATCTGAAAGCTGTAAAGATTTTTAAACTTTTTCTTGATTTTTAGATTTTTTTTTTTAAGATGATGTCACAACTTTTTAACTTTGTCAACTTGTTGAAATTGAATCTATTAGGTTTTTTTATATCTCAACTTGCCTGAACTCTTCCTGTGAGCTGGAAAAAATGGAAAGCATTTTCCTCTGATATTCTGCCAGTTTCCTAGCTTCAGAATTTGGATGCAAAAAGACCAGAGTTTCTGTGAGCTTATTATCAACTTGCATCTTCCTTGTTCATCTTGCAATAATGACATCTCTCAGTCCAAAAATCTCAAATCTTTAAATACTCTGCTCTTTATTACCTGTGATACTTGTTTTTGTTTAGGGAAGAGAGATGACTTGATCTAACTACTCAAATGAGATTAACCATCGAGGGGTTTTTGCTTATGGTGGTCATTTGGATGTGTATTTTTTAAAATCTAAGATCAACCTGATAGAAATGTTATGGCTGACTGTCGTTCCCTTTGCTCCAAATTGCTTAATCTGTGGGATAAATTATAGATGCTGTGTATTCCTTAACTTATGATAGCTGTTTATGCTTCCTGTGTGGCAAAGTGTGGGCTCGTCAAACATTTCCCCCAATATCTCTTACACTAGGGTGGCAAGGGCAGGCTGACTTGCTTAGAGCTGACTGTGAGCTCTGAGCTACTCTGACAGCTCTGGCAAAAGTCCTTCTCTTTTATGGCAGCTGTGAATGTCATTTGTCATCTTCAAACATGTTGTCACCATGGCTACTTAATATTTAGGTGGAATATTGGTCTATACCTATGAAGGTTGTGCCTAAGCTATATATAAATTTATACATATAAATAGACTTTTCTTCTTCATACTTGGGTTGGCTTGGTTTGTTTTCCTGCTAGTTCTCAAGGAAGTAAAACAATAGTGTATGACATTTGGACACAAATACAACAGCACAAGTTCATCTTCTCGTTTCCTCTTTCTTTATATTGTACAATATTTGGAGAGAAGCTGATAGCAGATGTCTCTCATCTAATCCTAATTCATTCTTCCATTGATTTCCAAAAGTCTAAGGTAGAAAAGTAGTATCTCAAGTTATTGAACACTTAAATAATATGCTTGGATTTTTCTTTAGTTATAATAAAAAATCAAGGTCTTGTTACTTTTTAAACTTTGAATGAGTTGTTGAAGGAAAAGGTAAGGGAGATTTTCCATCCCTTGAAACTTTTTGAACTTCTATCTGCTTGTGTAAGAAATAATAATAATAATAATTTTCTGTGTGAGAGATGGTTTTCATATTTTGTAATACAAATGGGAGCATGGTATTCTCACAGTAAAGCATATTCTCAGAAGAAAGTCTGAACTAAAAGGACATTTCAAAAAGCTAAAACAAGCCAGAAATTTTCTGTTTAAGGATAAAATCTGTGCTCCCCAGGCATAGTACAGTTCACACATAGAATATATCACCACAGGGACTAGAAATTGATTTCCTGATTTTTCCTAGTTGCCTTTCTAAGTTTGTGATATATGGCCTAACAAGTAGTTTTCCTGTAACAGGGAAGCATAGTAAATTTGTCATTAAATTATCTAATCCCTAGCTAGCAATAAGCCAAGGAACATTTGACTATTTTCTATACCATCTTGCAGTTTATTTTTCCTCTTATTGTAGATTTCTTGCAAATTAGGAAAGATAGTCCTATGCTTAGCCCAAAGACTGAGAGTCAGTGATTGAGGATTTCATTCTTTGTATCCTCTGGAAAGTCATCGATATGTACTATGCATCACAGTCATTAAACAGCAATGCTGAACTCAGCTTGGACCATGTTGCTTCATGCCTGTACATAGCTCATTTGTTTGGCAGACAGCTGATTTACATGATCAAGAATATTTGCAGCCTGCCATGTAAATTTGCAGCTGGGCTCTGTGACTTCTAATGGGTCTCTTTTCATCACGAGGACATGTCAGTACTTCTTCAGATTTCCATGTGCCATGCGTAGCTGGTCAGTGGATGACTTGGTGCACACTAAGAGCAACCATGCAGAGGCACTGCATTGAAAATGTCTGAAAGGAGCAGGCAAGAAACCTGATTGAGTTGATTTTTCTGAAGTATTAGATCTGACAAGTGTGGTGATAATAATAATTAGCTGTCCTGCTGGGTTTCTGTGAGGTTTAATTCATTAATAGGTCTTACTCTTTCACATGAGTGTAACCCTTGATTTTGGCTGGGAAATTTATGTTGGCTCAAGTCAGAAGAGGATTAGATTGTGTAGCTACAAATCAAATAACTGGGCAGAAAGTACCTATTTCAGACACGAACCCTTATAAAAATTTCTCTTGTAACATCAGTAGCAGTAAGAAAATACAGTAGTTTCTCTGCCTCAAAGATGCAGGATGTCACAAACAGTTTGAACTCCAGATCTATGGCATTGCTTTTAAATAAAACATAATCAAATAATCAGAACACTTTTCCTCTCAGATGGTTAGCCTTGTAGGAAAGCACTGCCTGCCTACTTTTTTGTAGGTATGTGTGGTTAGAAATGATTGTGAAATGCGATCTGTGAAAAGGTTTATTAGAACATGTTAAAAAGCTGTGTGGCAAAAACTTCCTCCTTGCTGAGCTTTGGGACATCTGCTCTTTTAACTCATATACATATTTTCCTAGAAGCCAAAAATCAATATGAAACCCAAAGTCAGAATTTTCTTTGTAGCAGGAACTGTTTATTTTGCACTTTATTTCCAGATTTACAAGAAGCTTTCCAAAGATGTCTTTTTCTTGTATTTTGCAACAGTATTGCAGATGTTTCTCTATTGAATTTTATTGCCAGTCTATCAACACAGGAAGGATCAGTTACTGAATAAACAGCGTATTTGTGATTTTTCCTGGGAAACACCTCAACTTCAGCTCTGGAACTGTATTTTTAAAGGGACTCCTGAGCTCAGCCTATAGCAGAGATTCATTCTTCTGAAAATAATTTGATTAAATTATATTTGGCTCTATGGGCTGAATGCCATTCCAAGGCCTTTCTTTTAATCCATCATGTCTGACTCTATCACAGCAGCTCATCACTGCTCCCTGCAGCACCCCATGGTGTGGCACCTGCTAAGTTGACTGGTATTTCTACTTTTCTCAGTAATTACATGTGAATGTAACAGTTGCATAAGTATCCTAATTTTTCCATGAGTGATCACTACTGTACCTTGTTGGTGTGTTATTTTCATTCCTCTTTTTAAACCCACAGCCAGATGAACTCGCTTTGATGAAAGAACATAGCACAGCTGAAATGTAGTCAATGTCACTTATTTCCTATAGCTTTCTAGTTTCTTTTGGAGAATGATGACCAGGATTATCTTTAAAATAATGCCATAAAACATCGTCCATGTCTCAGAAATTTAAACAAGGTATTATATGGTTTACCTATTTTAAGGGGTTGTTAGTAGTACAAATGGTCATAGTCTCACTGATAGTGAGGGTGCTGTAAGGATTTACTCTGAGAATTAACCTCACATATTTGTATTATATGAAAAAATGTATCCTCCAGTTACCATAATGATAATCAGACCCTAAATTTAGATAAGTAAATACTCTTGGTTTATGTGTCCAAATTATCTGGTAAAACCATGTACAGAATTTTGTGAAATCATATGCAAAATATGACCTTTTAAAAAAATGTTAAGTGATTGCTTTGGAGTTTTTTTAACTTGTAATGAGACCTTTCTATAACTTGCTATCCAACAAAATGATACAACAAAGTGTATGTTTTCCATTGGCATTTTATTTTCAGCTTTTTAAACTGAGTACTGTTGGACAATATTAATAAAAAATTAAATTATCAAGCTGAGGTCATGATTCAGAGTACATTGAAATCAGAGGATAATTCTCTGAGGTTTTTATTTATGTGGAAAAACATTAAAACTCATTCTTAAGCTCCTTTGGTTTATATACATATTTTAAATATTTTCCTGAGTGACGTTGATCTGAGTGTTTGGACTTCAGTCTACTGCAAAGAACAAATAATTGTGTTCATATATGTTGAAAAATAAAATAGATATTTTTGTGATTTACTAATTTAAGTTGTTAGTGACTCAGGTAAAGACTTTTAAAATGTGATTTATTTTAATAACATCACTTAACATGATTTGATCTCTGTAGGAGGAAGGCAGTTCATTACTGAGCTCTCTATTTCTCAGCTGGCTCCACCACTTTATGGCACAGTACTGTTTATTTTTTACTAAGTCATTGGTTTCCACAGTAGGTCATACTTTCTGCTAAACAGCTTGGCCTCCTATGGAGACAGAATCTGTGACCTTCTAAGGCTTCCTAACTTGGGAGATGTCAGGTCTGTGTTAAAGAATAACTGTTTAATCAGAAGAAAATTTTCACTGATGAAATGTTAGGACGTACAGATTATTTCAAGGAAATTTCTAACCTCAGCACTTCACAGGAAAGTACTTAGCTAAATATTGTTGAAAAAATACATATTTTTGCATAGAATACTAACAAAACAGGTCCTTTCTGTAACTCTAGTACTGTTTGTAGGTGCCTGATGTTAATTGTATTTTTGCATTTGTGAGGAGTCCCATTCTGTGGAACAGAAATGGAAGGAAAGACATTTATTTTTCTTTCTTTCTGCAAGCTTCAATATCCATATGAATTTTCAAATTTTCCTCATTTTTTTTAAGGAACAAAAAGACTGTTAAAAATATTTTTCCTCCCCACCTCCACAGTGTTGGGGGTTTTTTTGGGGGTTTTTGGGGTTTTTTGGTTTGTTTTTTGTTGTTGTTGTTTTTTGTTTGGTTGGTTTGGTTTGGTTTGTTTTTTTTTAAGAAAATAACTTTTAATTAAAGAAAACAATGGGAAAAAGAGAGTAAAATGAGACCCCAAGTCTACATTCCTAAATTTTATCTTCAGTGCTATTTGTCTGTTCTTTCCTACTTTTATAAGACTCTTTCTAAAATACCATTTAATTAGAAAGGGTGAAATTTAATTGCTTTGCTAACACTGCATACAGATGTAATCTGTATGCTATTGTAGAATTATGAAGTGGACACCTTTGTGTTTACAAGATGTTATATATAGCAATGTAATCCATCCTCTATTTTCATGTGTTTTCTTTATCAGCTGATACCAATAATTTAGATGAAGTTTTTTTAACTTATCTGCTGGAAACTGACTCTATGAAGTTGTGAAATTAATCTGCTCTTCTAATCTCCTTTACATCTGCAGTTGCTTTTTCATTTGCTGCATTATATTGCAAGCACACCTTTCTCAGATATTAAGTGATTTCACAGCTAAGTGCTTGAAGAAGCAAACACTTCTTACAAAGCTTTTTAGAGAATCTTCTGCCCCTGAACTCAGAAGTTGACCAAGACAAATAAAAAAACCTTACAAAACCAAACCAAACACCCAAAACTAAAACCGCAAATGAGTTTCTTATTTTTGCTGTTTTATACTGTGATAAGACATTTATCCACATTAATTGAAGAAATGGAAAAGCAGTAAAAATAGGTCCCTTATTCTACAATGCATGCGTGTTTCTCAAGGTGGTATAAAACTGCAAATCAGACTAGTTTTAGGCACCTACAGTGGTATATTTTCTTCAAAGAACGAAGAGTATCTCAGTAGGGATCCTAGGAAATTTACTTTAGTACTTATTACTACTGTTTGTTCCCAGAAATACTTCAGAGTGTGGTCAGAAAAGTTACCATTGCAGGGTCCGAGAGCACACCACCTCTTTCATTGTTAGACCCAACTAGGTCATTAGAGCATGTGTTCAACTGCATATCTTCTCTGACAATTGAATCTGGCAGCAATATTCAGAGTAAATCAACCAGGCATCTACCAGGCTGGGATTTAAGTTTAGAAGAGTCCCTCCCACTCAGCAAGATACAGTGAAAGACTCCGTCCTTCTATATGTTATTTTTCATAGTTGGAACTCTAGTCAAAGATTCAGCCCACACTGAATTCCTATCTTTCTTTTAAAGGGTTCAAACCCACCCTCCAGCAAAACATTAAGGGGGTGAAGAGTGAAATAAAGTTTCTCCTTATGTCCAGGTTTTTGAATATTCCCATTGCCTTGTGTCCTGTCACTGGGCACCACTGGACAAAGCCTGGATCCTGCTTCTTTGCACCCAACCTTCAGGCATTTATATACACTGATGAGATTTCCCTTGCACCTTCTCTTCCGCAGGCCGAAGAGCCTCAGCTCTCTCAAGCCTTTTCTCGTAGGAGAGATGCTCCAGTTATCTTAGTGGCATTTCACTGGACTGTCCAGTATGTCCATCTCTCTCTTCTACTGGGGAGCCCAGCACTGGACCCAGCACGCCAGGTGTGGCCTCACCAGTGCTGAGCAGAGGGGAAGGATCATGTCCCTCCACCTGCTGCAACACTCCTCCCAGGGCAGCCCAGGATGCCACTGGCCTTCACTGCTGCACATTGCTGGCCAACTTGGTGTCCATCAGGACATTTTCTGCCAAGCTGTTTTCCACCTGGTCAGCCCCCAACAAATACTGGTGCATGAGGTGGTTCCTCTCAGGTGCAGGACTTTGCATTACTACTTGTTGCAGTTCATGAGGTTCCTGTCAGCCCATTTCTCCAATCTGTAATTCTCAGAATAGGTATGTGGATTTGATCTGCCATCTGATTTCCTTTCTTTTCCCACCTTTATCTGAATGGGGTAGCTTAATTATGTCTAATCACAAAGTTATTTGGAGAAAAATGTTCTCAATACATCTGTAATTTTGCAGAAAATAAGTCAAGAAATCCAGACCAGAAAGGAGGAAAAGCTGTTATTAACTCTGTAGCCTAGTGGTTAGGGTGTTCATCTGGGTCACTTGCTCCAAAAACAGCTCAGTAGAGCATAGGCTCTTCCAGCAGCAACAGCCTTCCCTTTGGTACCTGTGAACCTCCTTCTGACACCTGGTTGGTTAGCAGGTTTTCACACCAAGATTCAGACACCAAAAATTTGACATTTCAATTCTGAGTGTTGCAATATGAAAATTCATTTGCAGAAATTTTCACACACCATCTATTAGAGTTATGGATGGATCTTTTTAAAAAGCAAGCCTAAGCATAGCAAAGAGATAACTCTCTCCAAAACAGTATATCTGATCTCAATTTCTTTTCTTGATCCCAGAAACTTCTAAGAATAAGGTATCTTCTTTTATCTTTGGTCCCAAACAGGGAAGGGGGGGTGGACTGAGCAGGTTATTTTGCAGCCATATCAACTCTATAATTAAACATTGATCCATAAAGGACATTTGAAAACTACCACGTGCTTTGATTCCTTTTGTGGATTCTCTCTCCTTTTTGCAGCTCTTCCTAAGAAGTAGTGTGATGGTGCATTTTAGTAGCATATAAGGGCAGCACTAAACGAGTCTGTTGCAAGATCATATTGAAATTTTTGAACATTTCTGCTCAAGTCCAAACGTGGCTTCTCTGAGATGCATAAAAAGAAGGTTGTTTCCAAGATTTTATACTAGGTGTTATTGCATTTTACAACAACAATGTATGCCAAGGTAATTCTAAAATATAAAGTGGAAAACTGAGAATACAATAATAAGCTTAATAAAGATATGAAAACAATATTTCAAAGATATTTGTAAAGAATTAACTGACATTTAGGAAATTAGAAAAAGATAGTCCTATTTAATATTTAAAAGTTATTTGAAGAAACTTCCAATGTAAAGCAATTATAAACAAATGTGATTTAATCTCTTGAAATTGCTGTTCAGCCACTTAGAGAAAACATTGAACATGCTGCTAGACTGCCTGTTTAACAAGTGCAGTAACTTCAGTAGCTATTTAAGTTATTTATGTTCAGTGTACTGTACTGTACAGGAATCTAGCACTATACATACATATACACACACTTTTATGAAAGTGATAGCCATGTGATAAGCACCATAATCATTTACAACCATAAATAGTTATTAGGGCTACCATATGCTTGAGTTTCCCCATGCATGTTCTTCTTTTTTCTTCCCAGAAAGTTTTTGTCTAGAGAGAAAAAGCCTACCTTGGCCACCTGTTGCTACTCTCTGATGCTTGGTAGTGTCATTGGAAAAGTGGCTCTGAATGAGCTGCGATCAGAAACAAAAGCAATGAGTCTGAAACCAGGATTCACATGTGTCTGCATCCACAAATGCCCTGTGCAACATGTGTGTGGTATTTCTGGCATGTCTCAGAAGCATCTTACTTGCTCTGCTTGACCAGGAACTTGGTCTGCTCATGCATAGTTATAGCAGACAATTTTGCCTTTACTATCCAGAAAATTCTTGGTAGAAATATGAGCATCCTGTTAGGTCTTAACATCTGCTCTGCCTTTCAAGTCATAACTTAGAAGAGTTCTTTGGTAATCCAAATCTCAGGACATATATCTTTAAATAAATGAGATTTATTGATTTTGTTCAAGTAATCTGGTCAGAGTAATTTCTTGCTCTCTATCCAAAAATGGGGTCTTGTCCTTAAATTATATCTGGAAAAGTTGCAATGTGTGGCTAGTTGCAGATATTCTTTACATAGAAAGACCATGGATATAAAGTATTGTGTGTTTCTGCTATGTTGAAAAGAAGACTTTTTGTGGAAAGGAGTCTGCAAATAGTGTAGCCTGTGAAAGCTGTTCACTTTGACCGCAAACTTGTACAAATGGAGACTCTTGTAACATGGTATAGTATGGTATGAAAAAGCTACATTGGGTATTTTCTAGTTGGTATTTTTTTTCCTATTTTTTTTGGATGTCTTTAGGGATTGATTATGTGAGAATGGAAATTGTATCAATGAGTGTTTGATAAGACACTTTTTTATTTACGAAAGCTTGAGTATGTCTTCTGTTATTTCCTTTATTACAGATTTGACGGGCTGACATAGGAATAATAAATTCCAACCTGTCACCATGATTTCAAGGCTTAGAAGACCATCTTGTAAACCTAACTCACATATGTAATTTTACTACAGTTATCATGAGAATAGCATTCAACTCATACAACACTGTAAGATATTTCACAATGCTCGAAATCAAATGGCTTTAAAAAAAATAGTCATGCTATGTACTATATGGTACAAGGTACTGGCTCCCTGACTCAAGTCATAATAACTGGAGAGGTGTTGCATGTACATTATAGGTAAAGAATATTTACTTGCGAGAATAAATGATTTCGAAAATATATTTTAAAATATGTTAAAATGAACATATTTGACAATGATCATGTGTCATGTAATGTTGATGTATAAAAGTGAAGGATATTGTATGCTCTCATTAGGAATCACAGCAGACATAATAAACAAACTCACTCATAATTAGCTTCATTACCTGGTCTTGAAAGGTGCCTTTGTATCGTTTTAAAAAGGTATCTGATTTTATTCAAAATCTTGGGGTTTTGCCTCAAAATCATTTTCCCCACAATGCAAAGAATAGACAGGAAAATACATAATTTGTAAGGTGTTTCATCTCTAGTGTTAGTGAAAACATTAATGAAGAAAGGTTTATCTGTCTTAGGGTTTTTTTCTATCTTGTGTTTATATTTCATGCTAATAGTTGGCACAACCTAAATGTTGTAGACTAGTTGTTGGAGCACAAATGAGAGCCACTGTTTGCTGAATTTTAACCCTGTTTTGCCCAGTCCTAACTGCATGTCCTTAGGCAAGGCACTTCTTATCTCAGTTTTACAGACAAGAAAGGTTTTTGCCTATCTACCCAACAGGGATGTTAAGAGGATTAATTTGTTAAAAGCATGAAGATTTAAGCAAAAGCAAAGCATTGCTATTAATGTGTTTGACTCCAGACAGAGTACAGGATTCTAAACAGAACAAAGTTTTGAAAACTCAAGAGATTTACAATGTAGCATTGCAGACGTAATCACAAAAACTCTTGTCACATTTGAGAGGTTTAAGACTTTACCTCTTCTTGCTTTTGGTTTCCACCCTTGGACGTTGTTGCTTTAACTGACGACTCCTTGTCTGCTTCAGTCAACAAGGGAACTGGTGATTTTAAGTTTCTCTGTAAAGTGGTTTAAGCTTAAGGTTTATTCCCCACCCTAAATGATGAGTGTTCATGTAGTCACTCATTCATTCATTGATTTTTTTACTCTATTTCGGCCAGGGAGGTGGTACCCCGGAGGAGTCAGAGGGCAATTTCTTGAGGTGTTTGAATTACACTGCAACAGTAAGTCTGATTGCTTTCCATACTGTTTACTTCATTTTGTTTAAAGGATACAGCCCATCCAGTGTTAAAGGTGTCACCCCACAACACTGTAAACAGTGGTGTCGAGTCTTGCCACAGTTCTTTGAGGTTGTGTGGCTATGACCATCTGAAGGGAATTACCCCTGTCTCAAAGTATATATTTTTCTTTCTGCTCCCACTTTACTGTGTGTGACTAACAGAAACTGAGTTTTTAATTAAAAACTTTCTTATTTCATTTAGTGGGAAGCCTTAATTGTGGCAAGACTTAATCCTTTTGTTTATATGAACTCTGGTCTGTGGTTTGGTTTTTTCTTTACCACCCTTCCCAAGTGTGCCATATGAATAGTTTTCTCAGGTTTTTCATCTGTCCTGGAAATTATCTGTGATTCCACTCTGCCCTCCAATACACTCTTTTTATTCCCTTTTCAGTGCCAGTCGACCAGGTTTTTTGCTTTAGCTGGAGTCAGGCACGCACACTTTTAGTTTAAGCCAGTCTCAGGGTGGGCTGGCACAGTTCCATCTACCAGAGCTGTCAAGTGGGGTGACCCAAAATAAACCACAGGGGTTGTAAAGGGATGAGGCTGCAAACAGCAGCAGAAATTATGTAAACAAAGCTTACTGTGTGTGGGAGCTTACTCTATGGGAAGGTATAATTTGCTGTGGTACTGATGGAAACCGAAGACAAATGTATTTATGCATTTTGCTAGAAAGCAAAGAAACAAGAGGGGTTTTTTTGCATTAAGAGTAGTAATGGTATTGACAGACTTGAAAAACAAATCAAGCTGATTAATTAATTTTTGGCAAGGAAAAAGAAAAAGCCACAAAGACCCCAAAATAATGAATACTTCATTATTTTGTTGTTGCCCCTAACACCTGTGAAATAGTTATGTTCTTGAGTTACGGTGATTAATTAGCTCTAATCTGTCAAAACCAAAAGAAAAGAACAAATCTTCATTCTTGGTTAGGGTTGATGAGACTCAGTGACCTTGCATTGAGCTGTGATGTTGTTGCTACAGGAAATTCAGGGTTTTAAAATGGATATTTTTAGAAGACTTTACATTCCTGTCGGAGAATGAAAGAAAAAATATATCATTTTAATGCTTTTGTTAGTGCAAAATATTGCTCATGTACAAACAAGATCTCTGTCAATTAGAAAGTCACAAAAGATTTTTAGTGGTAAAGCTGTACAAGATATAAAATTACTTGATCAACAGTGTAAAACTTGAGGTTGTAACTCAGAAATGCTTTTACATTACTGTCCCCTTTAACAGTTGGGAAACCTGTCTTAGTTTAAATTCTCTGTTATTTCTTCTATGCTTTTCTGGTGTGTTTTCTTCTTCCACTGAATCTGGGTAACTTCAGTAGGAGTGATATCACCCCTCTGGGCCAACTACTGTTACTCATTTTCTGGGTTTATATGACTTCCCAATCTATACCTAAGAGACTGATGGAGTCCTGCTGGTCATAGGTGCTGTTAGCTATGGGAGAAATGATATCTGAGTCCCTTTCAGCAAAGAGATGATTATTCCCTGTAAGCGTAGTTCATTATTTCTCTCTTTCTAGGAATTTTTGAACAGGGCTTGCTGTTCACAACTGTGTTTCTTGTTTCATCCTTGCATTATGTTTATGTCAGGAAAGACTAAGGACCTGCACTTTGTGCCTGTTGGGGATGCAGTAAGTTTTATGTTCCACTAAATGAATGGCTGTGGGTAACCATAAGCTACATTAAAACCTTTAACTCAGTGTTTATATATGCTGAGATCAGGCTATGATTAACTTAATAAATACAAGAACTGAGACCTTAGACTTCCCACTGTTCTTTCATAGCAGACAATGAGAAAAGTATGGTATGGTCACAGTAGTCCAAATTATGGAGAAACACCTCAGAATTTTTGCTAAGTGAAATTTGATTACAGCATGACACAAAATAATCTACCTTTTGTCTTCCATTTGAACACCTTCATTTCTCCACCAACGTAGTCTCCAGCTTGCAGCAGCTCATCTTCAAGTAGATATTCCTGTCCCTTAAGTGATCTTACCTAAGCAGTTTCTCTAGAAACCACCTGCACTTTGCTGATGCTATAAGACATCTTAGTTTATGTACAAACTGAACACTGAACACACAAACTGAACAGGACCTAGGAGCTTATTTCCTGTTGTAGACCACACAGATGAGGATTTCTTGTGCTAGAAGGACAGTTTTCCATAATTGTTAGCTTTCAGAAAGAATCTGAGGAGAAGCTAAGGTTAGTATGTTTCCCTGCACATCTGCCACTTCTTTCAATAAGGACAGCTGTTTCTCTCTCCTGTCCAAGTGTTGTGCTGAGTGTTTCACAGAAATGTGGAGTAGTGAGAGTAACTCTTCCTCTCCCTCCAGTGGTGGTGGGGAATCAAACTGTCTCTGGCTTGGTTTTCAACAGTCCTGGCTTGACAACTAGATGAGACTATACCAGACATTCCCAGGTATGGGATATAGCTTTCAATTAGATGTGATGCCTTTGAATCGCTTCTCCAAATTTGCTCAGTGACAGAAGTTTTAATTCTCTTTGTAACGGACTGGAATAGGAGTGCCCAAATGAGACTTAGCATAAACAGAGATGCTATGTGGTTGAGGGAGGAATTGTATTGTTTGAAGTTAAGTGCATATGTTCATGTGTCAACTTTAAAAGACCAGATTCCTGCATCACAGCTCAGGTTAAATGTTGTTCATCTGATGCCTTTTTGGTTTTTTTTTTTTTACTCTATTTTAATCTATTGCTACTCCCAATTAATTATAATTAATGCTGATTTTTCATTAGCCAGCCATGATACTATTTTCTAAACATACTAATCTGTTAATAATGTATTTGTTAAATGTGAATCACAATAAAATAAACAACTTTTACTGTACCTTTATTATTTATTTGCATATAAACTGGTATTTTTGTTTTTAATAGGCTTGTGATTTAAAAATACTCTGGAAAGTGAATGTAGTTTTAAAATAATTTTTAGAATGTACTGAGAATTTACTATTGTTTAAACGATTTTGACTTTTAAAAGGAAGAAAACACAATTTCATAACTACTGAATAACTGTCTTTCAATAAAGTATTACAGCATTTAAAGATATTTAAAATGCATGTAGTACAATACGCTGATTTTTTTATTTAGTATTGTTACATATGTTACTATTCTAATGGCTACAACTATGTTAGCATAGGAAAAGTTAATCATAATCTCTGGTTCTCTCAAAATATTTATACATAGATTGCTTACTTTGATGGTTTTGGGTTTGTGTTTTTGTTTTTTTTTTTAAATGAGAAAGCTTAGTAGAAGTCTAGCAAAATATAGAAACACACCATGGCAAAATATTAAATCCTTACATCTGTTTCCTAGCATTACCTCCTTTCGTATTACTAAGAATCTGCTAGGCACCAAACAGATGTTTCTTTCTAACATTTTTGTGCAGTTATTTTTCAAGATGCTTCTTAGCACAGATATTTCTGTGTATATATACACCTTTCATTTGCTAATACCTTTTTTCCTGTGTAAACAGCAGATTGCATTGCCAATGCCTTTTTGATCAAAAGACAGTCAACTCCTCAGAATCGAAGCAGGTTTTCAAGTGAGGCTTTTCTTTGTGTCCTTACTGATGCTTCTTTTTCCTGCTCAAGTGATGATTGCTATCAGTGTAAGTTATGGACTGGATCTGGCTCTCTGGTGCCTTCCTTTTTCTGTAGCACAAAGCAGCATGAATCATTCCAGGGTCCCAAGCAGCTCAACACCTGAGTATGCATTTAACATAACATAGTTATTTGAGAATAACAGAAAGCAATAAATCCAAACTATAGTCATATTAGAAGCACAGTTAAAAGCTGTGGAAAAATGCTGTCCTCCTCTTCCCTTCACCTTCAGATTGGTCTGGTCTCCCCATGGTGTTTGTGGATTACCTCTCTGTCCAATCTGTCAGTTTATAAGGTTTTTCGTTCGTGCCATATCTGCCAGGCAATGGACTCAGGCTAAGTATTTGTATTTCTGCTCTGTGGGGATTAGTGTGAGAGTCAACTGGGTATCTAAAATATTGTGCCTCTCTTCTCCTAATATATTAAAGAAATGGTGGGATGGAAGTCACGTTTATCACTTGCTTCATACAAGTAAATGTGTATTATTGTGTATGCCACGGTAAGGAATATATTGTCTATTACACTGAGAGTCACTGGAGAAGAGTCTTTGAGTCTTGTAGTATAAACCTATAGTGTGTAGCTCACATCTAGATTGCTTGAAGTGCAGTAAAATAAATGCAGAGCTGTTTGAACCGGTCCATGCAGACAAAAGTAGAAGTTCTTGGGGCTCTATAATGGAATTTGCTTACCAGATTTTTTTTAAGCAAGTGTGCCATTATCATAAATTTAATCTTATTGAACTTAAATTATAGGTTGATTCACTTTTTTTGTGTTGTATGGATATTTCTCTTTTTGTGCATACAGAAGTGAAGTTTAAGGTCTTAGGTGCTAAGTCTCCATCATAAATGAACACAAATATGAGACTGAAATATTTAATATAGTTTCCATCTATATATAAAAGGAAATTAAAATTAGATGGAATGGTTTCTTACCTTCAGAGTGTTTGTAAACTAAATGGGAATATATTAGACTGATTTGCAGAACATATTGTAATAGTGATATCTTATCTTTCCTTTGCATCCATATCTAAAAAGGAAATAAATCAATGAACTATTTTTGAAGTACTTTTTCATGTTTTCCCTAGTGGACAGACTCTATGATGAAAACTATTTTCTCAGTCACTGCTACAACAGCTTCATGTGTTTCACTAACAATTGACTTTCAACTTTGATAAAACTGCAGGAAAAACCCCAAGTACAAAATAATTTCTCCCAGTATATGGTAGAACATATTTAAACTGTAAATTCTGTGGTAATTTCATGGTAGAGGTGAAGTCTTCTTTGCTCTGTTCCCTGTTTGTCAGCTTTTTCTCTGTCTTGTTCTTTTTAAATAGATCTATGAGCATTAATAGCAATCAGAGTTTGAAGATGCATTCATAGCAACCAGAGTTTTAAGACACATTCACAGAATCACAGAATCATCTAGGTTGGAAAAGACCTTGAAGATCATCTAGTCCAACCATTAACCTAACACTGGCTGTTCTCAACTACACCAGATCCCTCAGCACTATGTCAACCCGACACAAACACCTCTAGGGATGGGGACTCCACCACCTCCCTGGCAGCCCATTCCAATGCCCAACAACCCGTTCTGTAAAGAAATGCTTCCTAATATCTAGTCTAAACCTTCCCTGGCGCAACTTGAGGCCATTCCCTCTTGTCCTATCACTTGTTACTTGGTTAAAGAGACTCATCCCCAGCTCTCTGCAACCTCCTTTCAGGTAGTTGTAGAGGGCGATGAGGTCTCCCCTCAGCCTCCTCTTCTCCAGACTAAACAACCCCAGTTCCCTCAGCCGCTCCTCGTACGACATGTGCTCCAGACCCTTCACCAGCTTCGTTGTCCTTCTCTGGACACGCTCAAGTAATTCAATGTCCTTTTTGTAGTGAGGGGCCCAAAACTGAACACAGTCATCAAGGTGCGGCCTCACCAGTGTCGAGTACAGGGGTAAGATCACTTCCCTGTCCCTGCTGGCCACGCTATTTCTGATGCAAGCCAGGATGCCATTGGCCTTCTTGGCCACCTGGGCACACTGCTGGCTTCTGTTCAGCCGGCTGTCAATCAACACCCCCAGGTCTCTCTCAGACTGGCAGCTCCCCAGCCACTCCTCCCCAAGCCTGTAGCGCTGCTGGGGGTTGTTGTGGCCCAAGTGCAGCACCCGGCATTTGGCCTTATTGAAACTCCTACAGTTGGCCTTAGCCCATCACTCCAGCCTGTCCAGGTCTCTCTGCAGAGCCTCCCTACCGTCAAGCAGATCAACACTTCCACCCAACTTGATGTCATCTGCAAACTTTCTGAGGGTGCACTTGATCCCCTCATCTAGATCATCAATAAAGATGTTAAACAGGAGTGGCCCCAAAACCGAACCCTGGGGGACACCACTTGTGACCAGCAGCCAATTGGATTTAACTCCGTTCACCACAACTCTTTGGGCCCGGCCATCCAGCCAGTTTTTTCCCAACAAAGCGTGCGATCATCGATGCCTCGAGCAGCCAGTTTTGCCAGGAAATGCTGTGGAAAACAGTGTCAAAGGCCTTACTAAAGTCAAGGTAGACAACATCCACAGCCTTTCCCTCATCCAGGGATATCAGGTTTGTCAAGCAGGACCTGCCTTTCATAAACCCACGCTGACTGGGCCTGATCATCTGGTTGTCCTGCATGTGTTGTATGATGGTACTCAGGATGAGCTGCTCCATCAGCTTCCCGGGCACCAAAGTCAAGCTGACAGGCCTGTAATTTCCCAGATCATCCTTCTGACCCTTCTTATAGATGGGCATCACACTGGCCGATTTCCAATCTGTCGTGACCTCCCCGGTCAGCCAGGACTGCTGGTAAATGATGGAAAGCGACTTGATGAGCACCCCAGCCAGCTCCTTCATCACCCTCGGGTGTATCTCATCCGGTCCCATAGACTTGTGTGTGTCTATGTGATGCAGTAGGTCACTGACTGTCTCCTCCTGGAATGCGGGGGGGGTCATTCTCCCAGTCTCTGTCTTCTGGCTGAGGAGGCTGGATTCCCTCAATACAACTAGTCTTGTTATTAAAGGCTGAGGCAAAGAAGGCATTAAGCACCTCAGCTTTTTCCTCATCACTTGTTGCCATGATTCCTCCTGTGTCTAGCAGGGGATGGAGGCTCTCCCTGGTCTTTCTTTTGCTGTTGACATTCTTATAGAAACATTTCTTGTTGTCCTTGATTGCTGAAGCCAGATGGATTTCTAGCTGGGCTTTAGACCTCCTGATTCCTGCCCTGCATAGCCTCACAGTGTTTGTAATCATTGTGAGTCACTAGACCCTTCTTCCAAAGGCCGTAAACTCTCCCTTTCTCCCTGAGGTGCAGCCAAAACTCCCTGTTCAGCCAGGGTAGTCTTCTCTGCCGCCAGCTTCTCTTACAGCACCTGGGGACCGCCTGCTCCTGAGCCATCAAGACTTCCGTCTTAAAGAGTGTCCAGCCTTTCTGGACCCCTGTACCCTTCAGAACCGTCTCCCAAGGGATCCTGTCAAGCAGGTGCCTAAACAAGAAAAGATGTCATTTGGAAGTCCAGGATGTCAGTTCTGCTGCTCCCTCTCCTGGCCTCTCTAAGAATAGAGAACTCTATTATTTCATGATGGCTGTGCCATAGTCGGCCTCCAACCGCCACATCATCCACCAGTCCTTCTCTGTTCACAAAGAGGAGATCCAGCAGGGCACCTTCTCTGGTCGGTTCACTCACCAGTTGCATCAGGAAGTTGTCTCCCACACATTCCAGGAATCTCTGGGACCGGTCCCACTCTGCTGTGTTGTATTTCCAGCAGATGTCTGGGAAGTTAAAATCTCCCACAAGAACAAGGGCAAGCGATCGTGAGATTTCTCCTAAGTGCCTACAGAATATTTCATCCACCTCTCTGTCCTGGGTGGGTGGCATATAATAGACTCCCACTTCAACATCTGCCCTGTTGGCCTTCCCCCTGACTCTAACGCAAAGACACTCTACCCTGTCTTCACTACACTTGTACTCAAAGCAATCATAACAGTCCTTAACATACAGCCCCACCCCACCACCTCTCCTTCCTTGTCTATCCCTACTAAAGAGCTTGTAGCCATCAACTCGCACACTCCAGTCATGGGAGACATCCCACCATGTTTCTGTAATAGCCACTACATCATAATTTTCCTGTTTCATCATGGCTTCAACCTCCTCCTGTTTGTTACCCATGCTGTGTGCACTGGTGTAGATGCACTTCAGATGGGCTGATGTCCCCAGCACCTTTTTGCATTTAGAGCTTCTAATTCCAGCCTGACCTTTCGCAGGTGTTACCACCATTCATAGATGCCTTCTGAAGTTAGGAAATACCAGACGAATAATTTCCTACTGGACACATATAGTAATTTGAAAGGATTTATTCACTTTAAATCAATTACAGTAAAGAATATGGCACATTTTTGCACAAAAATGTACTGCCATGGCAGAATTTCATAGTGTATACCTTATCCACAGTGATGTATTTACTGGGCTATCTTATTAAATGCATTAAAACTTGTAAAGCTGAAGTATGACATAATAGTCCCTAGATTCTAATATGGTAGGGTTACTAGGCAACTGCTAAGAGATCTGTTAGTTTACAAGTATTAATGTAACAATTTCTGAAGCTTCAGATTAATTTTAAATCTTTCCAGATTAGATTTAGATTTCCATATCTATTTTTCTTATAATTTATTGTGTATTTGTTGCACATAATTTTGCAAAATCTGTGCATTTCTACCCATGAGTTAGAACATTCAGTTCAAGAACCATTTCAAAAGTATTGGATGAATAAGGGAAAGATATTGGTAAACTTGATCCATGTCTTTTTATATATCCTCAGGTATTCTCTCTGGAAATCAGTTTAGATATGTGATTTCTCCTGGATTCTTAAAACTTTGATTTATTTCCTAAGGTCTGATCCATTACTACTAAAAATCTTTCCTGTGAAACTTTAATCTAAGTTCAGGGTCTTTTTGGAAGAAAATGTAGATAGAAAAGACCAAGGGAGGCTACTGGCCGCTAGGTCAGTGTGCTTTTACTTTAGGACACCAAGTTATGTAGCAAATTGACAGAAGAAATTAGAGCACACCATGTTGAGGAATGTAAGCTATACACCTAAAAACAAAACTTTTGTGCAGAGCATGGAAGTAACCGAACAGATAAACAGGAACATTCAAAAATGAATGCAGAGTTGAGATTTTATTTCTAATGTTATGAAGGCCAAGATGACAGATTTTCTGATTTCTTTCAGACTTTTTGATGTTCAGGAAAACTGTCCAAATATGTAATGATAAGCACTGTAGGGCATAACTGAACTACACAGAGACAGGACACTATTTGTCTCATAATATAGACGATGGCAAGGTATTTAATGAAGCCCTCCTGTGCATCTTACACAGTAGAGTCTTCACATCATTTTTGGGTGATAACAGGGTGTTCCTTTCTTGAAGGCAGCTAAACATCTTTTATTAATTTTGTCTCTTGAACAGTTATAAAGTTCTCGATACCTCAGTTTAAGAAAAAAAAATTTGCTCTCCCGAGCCTCAAGATGGTATAGTTAATGAAACAGTTACCTGTAGTTGCCTAACTTTAACTTCTGGTATTTGAAAATGTTGACCATGGTAGCTGTTTTTTGTGTTCAGAAACAGTTATTTGAAGTATTTATCCATATCTGTCATTGGTCAAGCTGAGTTCAAGCTCAGTGCTCTTTTTGTATGGTCAGTGACAAGTCTGTGACTTTTAAAGGTTAATATTATTGGTGTTTGAAGTCTGGCCTCTTTCATTCAGAAGTTACAATGTACACATCTATCTCATCTCAGTCTAAACTGCTAAGTGTTTCTAGACAAATCTGTAATCCCGGATACATTCTTTTTGCCCAGCTAGCCTCGTACATGCACATTCTGCTCTGGAGAGAGGCAAGAGAGGGGTATTGAGGGAGTCATCCCATTTTCTAGCAGACAGCAGAAACAGGCAAATTGGGCCAAGCTTATAATTTAAGCAGTTCTTCCTCATCAAGTATGTATGTTTCTCCTTTACTGCTTCCAAGGCTGTTCCCACTGTCAGCTATGTTCTTAGTTCTCCAATAACTGAAGGATGAGGATAGCTAGAGATATAGGACTTAACAGTAAACCAAGAAAAAGAAAAGTTGAGAAACTTGTTCTGCTTTTTAGAAAATAAAGACTAAGTGGACTTCAATTTATGTGAATTTCCATTGAATGTTACTGTTTGACATTAAATAAAAAGCTACCATGAGGTACACTCAGTTAATTTATCTGATTTCCTGGATGAGGGGATGTCATGAATTTTCTACAGTCTGTGGTTCAACAGATTGGCTTATGTCAGTGCAAAAGCTGTGTTCAGATCAGTAATTATTCATGATCAATGTGCTGAAATGATAAAGATAAGAGCTTGGTGAGTTTATTGGCTAGGAAATATACATTACTTGAACATTGTCAAGGCATGGGCTTCTTTGAGTGTACTTTTATCTCACAGGAACTAGAGTCCAACTTTCTGTGAAGTGACTACATTGATTATTTTATTGTCTTGGGTATAGGACAAAGCTAATTACAATGATGAGGAATCTGAAAAATCATTAGTAGTAAAATCTGTTTTCCCAGCATTATATCAAGTTACAGAGATTTCAGATTATTGGTTCAATGCCAAGACATGCTTCTCAGCTTTGTTGTTGACATTATGACTTACTATAGAGGCAAGTACTTATTATTCCAAATGTCCATTCCTTTTCTTGCATCCAAATAGCACTATGAGTAGCCACACGAAGAGAAACCTGACATTTACTTTAACTGACTGGAATGTCAGTTTCCCTTTTCTGTTCTTCCTCTTTAACATGTTTTCCCTCTTAATGTGGGATACAGCTTAATTCAATAAAAAACCCTAGAACATTCTGAAAATGAAGAAATATAAGCCACAGGCAGCAGAGCTGTTCAACAAAGTCCTAACTACCTCCCCACCACTGGCATCATGTCTGCATGTTCTGTACTTATCTTCTCTGTAAACATCTTGGTTCAGAGAGGAAACATAAGAAATTCTTAGTTTTCTCTTATCCTCTCTGTCCTGAATCCTGTCAGTAAGAGCCGGGGTCCCCAATAGTTTCTAGTATCAGGTGCAGCAACTATGTTCACCCTGTCAGGGAAGAGAAAAGCTGTAGGTAGCCAGGCAAGCTCAAAGACTCAGCACTCATTGTGAACTACTCAAGAACAGTTAACAGGGTAAACAAAAGCAGAACTCAGGTAAACATGAGGGAATTGAATTGTTCTCAAACACTATATCAACTTTATACCTGCATAAAATTTTTCCCTAGTTATTTTCAAACAGAAATTTTGTTTGCTATTGTTTAGTTGCTTCTAAAATGCTTTTAGACACACACGATGTAATTCAACTTATGAGGTAGTTATAACTTTACTTCTCTTGTACTGATATAAAGAGATCCCTACAACATGTTATAAACATATAGAGAGAATAAGTTATTAGAGATACCTGCTGCTTCTATGTGAAAATAGTATTTCCCTTTAGGGGTGCTATCTTGTTAATACCCTTCAATTCAGGGTGTGCTAAATTTGCTTGATAGAACAGTACATTTATAAAAACAAAACAAAACAAAACCAAACCAAACCAGAATCTTTTGAAAGTAAAATCTCTCTTTCATCTGAAATGGCATTCAAAGACTTCTAGAGGGTTGAAGTCTCTCTATACATGGTGTAGCAGAACTCCTTAGCAGTGTCTCATGCAGCTGGGAAGCTTGTTTTCTCAACTGTCAGTCGGAGGACCAAGCTGCAGCATATTATTACTTGATCACCAGGGTAACAAGTTGGAAAATGCTAACTGTTTTCACTGCTACATAGGTTTGGTTCATGTCTTTGCACTGTTAGACTGGTGTAGCCACTGCATCTGTTTACTTTACCTTCTCTGTTTACCTTCTTCCTTGCAGGACCTGTAAATTTGATATAAAACTAGGAAGGAAACAGAACCCAAACTCTGCTGGAGATAAATCCTGTTGAGTTCTTTTATTTTAACTTCAATTTTTGTGGGAGTAGGAGAAGAAGGAAGAAGTTGCTAAAACAGTTCATGCTGTTTTATGTTCACATAGATCCCTGACAGTCTGTTCTCTGGACCTGGAAGTTCAAAGGAATAATGGAAACATCTGGAGGAACACCAAGAAGACAGAACAAGGGAGACCCTCACCACAATAAATCAATGAAAATGGGAATGTTTCTATAGTTTTCATACAGAATAGTTTTTGTATAGTGCTGGGAGGCTACTTATCTGATAAGAAAAGAGGAAGACCCTTTTTCCATCCATGTGGATGCAAGAGAATAGGTAAGCTGTATTCTTTGATCCACTTCATTTACAGAAAATATATCTGAAAGTAAAATAGTAATCTGAGAATTCAGTTTTAATTAGAAAATCTTTGGAGGTCTCCTGGGAGTGAGAGAGGAAAGGATGTAAACTTCAAGCTAAGGGGAATCCAGGGGCACACGGAAGAACTGTTTTTAATTTCCCATGAACTGTGTAGTCTTTGTTAAGACAGACAGTTCCTTTCATCCAGTTCTGTCCATCCTCAGACTTCAGCAAAGTTCATTTACAATGCATACAGCTTGTGTTTTTCCCACAGAAACACCATACTATGAGAGTACAAGCATCACAGAAGGAGGACTTACTCTTACAGCTTAACTTTATTTTTTAATATCTAAGAGTTAGGCTTGGGTATATGATCTTGATCTCTTTGTTGTGCTGTAAAGCAATTATATTTGTGCAAATGTGGCTACATGGACAGTGAAAAGGTGAAGTTTAAGATCCTCATTCCCCTCCATCATGGATTTAGAACTCTGAGACATTTTACTGCATATTTAATGTTATTTCCAATAAACAGAAACAAAAGTCCCAATTTTAATAATGTTTGCATATGCAGTGAGAGTGTCTACATAATGAAGCCAAAGCATATATCTCCATGGATTTGATGTGCTTTAACTAGGCATTTCCTGAGTATTTTTTAATTTTTCAGTACTGTAAACCCAAGGAGAATAGACTGTGAACAGAGGCAGCAACCTTGACAGTGATTTTACTGGTGAAGCATATCCTTACAAAAGTTAGACCATTCTGAAGAAACTTGAAAAAATAGTTTAATTCTCTGTTTTAAAAGGAGAATTTTGTTTTTCACACATAAATAGTACCTCACTGAATGAGAATCAGACGTGCTATTCTTTGCACAATTTTGACAAATGATTTTTACATATTTTGACCTGTTCCTATAAATTGTGAGCATCTCTCTTGAGATATAGCATACACTCAACTGACATTAGAGCAAAGGATGTCCAAGGATCTTCACCAATTTGGAAGATCAGTCCCTGAAGTACTGATTTATTTCTTAACCTTTTCCTTCCTGATTACATCTTGTACCTTAAACAATGTTTTCCTTTCCGTAGTTTTCTTTATTTCATCTCTTTAAATACAACAAATCTTGGTGTACAGACAACAGCCAGGAGATTACTGCATCCGGTATAGTATCACTTGAAATTAATTAGACATTTTCTCAGTTAACTCTACTTAAATTGTGCAATTCATTTTCTCTGTAAAGGAACCCAAAGGTTTTATGTATGTTGCATGTAGATAGTTGTTTGTTTCTGCTTTGGCTGCAGAATCAGCTCATTCAGATTGTCTTTGATCTCAAGCTTCATTCAGTCTTAGCATAATTTAGTAACTTCTTGTCTAAGAGACTGTGCACTGTAAGTAAAAGTTTCCTCTCCCTACAAATAGTTTTAAAGTACTTTACTGATCATTTTCTACACCTAATCCTAATATCTGAGTTCTACTGAGATACTGTTGCATGTACAGAAAAAAGCTAAGAAAAATTATGATCCCACTGCATTATATACAAAGAGAAATAGAAAAAGGACACAACGGGTGGAAAAACAGCTGGTTTTCAAGTGTTTCCACTAGTACAGGGTGACTAGTACAGTCTTTAATGAAAAATAAAAAGGAAAATTCATACGTAATCTCTTTCCTTTAGATCTCTTAAATTTCAGTTACCTTCCTGAATTTAAACTTTGTGAACCTTAACTCCTGAAACACAAACCAACACAATGGCATATACTCCATTTTAGGGTAAAGAAAAAGTGGAGGAAGAGCTATGAACTGCAAGACTAAATTATAGCAGTTAACTGCATAAATTAACCTGTATCATATAATGCGTAATTAATATGTATCCCTAAAGCAGAGAATGTTTGCAGAAACCAGCAGTGGTTGTGTTTTGTAATTACTGTTTCAAGAAACAGATGAGCCTGTATTAAAGGTCTGGTGACTGATTAATGGAGATTTCTCACACACTGAATAATCATCTGTCTACCAAGAGAGTGAGAAACATCTCTCTATCACTCTGTGTTTAAAAATAGAAAGTTGTCCCAACTCTGTTTAAACACATATTTGTTCCAATATGAAATTAAAATAGATTTTAAAGCCTTGAAAGACTTCTTGTCTTTTGATGAACTCTAATCAAAACATTCAAAATATGTTACAACTATTTCATGGTGTTGAAGGTGTCAGCATCTCCCCTCACATTTTTACCCATGGTATTCTCCAGAATAGCTGCTAGGAAAATTTGAGACTTACCCTGTTTTACAATATGCATCTCATGTGGTGTTATAATGGCAAAGTTTTTCCTGATATCTCCTTCATGAAGACTTTTTTAGGTATTTCCTAAGCGGAAGGATAGTTCTTAATGGTTTATGCTTAAACACATTCTTTGATATATTTAAATTTTGTTATTCCTAGAGGAGGAGCTTATTTTCTTCAACTTCTGTAGGGGGGAACTCTGACTCAGTCTACTTTACCTAAAAAACTCTTTCGACTTCCAAACCCAAAGTAGCATAAATTATACTTTTTTCTTTTTTTTTTGGCTTCTGCCCACAAATTATCTAGCTCTGTCTCCATGTATTTAATTTTAACAATACAAGATCTCCGTACAAACTACTGGGAAGGGATGTTTCATTATTCTAGTTTCTTCAGTGTAAGGTAGAGCCTTTTTATTTGATGAAGCAAAATAATTGTCCATCTGACTCTGAACAGGTCAGTGATTCATATTCTACAGAAGTCAAGGTGGAACCTATTAATGAACACAATGCCTCACAACTGAGCCTGCTTGATGATGTTCTTCAGAAAAAGTCACCTCATGGAAAGGGTGATACTGTTCTTAAAAGGATCTGGAATGCTTGCTGTGACATTATTAAAATACTCTATTTTTACATGAGGGTCAAGTTGGAACAGCTCCAACGGTAAGTCTGTGGCAGTCATTTTACAATGAGCACAGTAGTATAGGAAATGTCTCTTTGACTTCAATCCGATTAGTAACCTTCCACATGAGGGAAGTCCACCAAAGGGTCTGTCATAGATTGCTCTTACCATTGTTTTCTGTTACACTTGTCATTAGCTTGTGAGACTTCAGATCACAACGTCTTTTCAACACATCTCGGATAGGTAACTGGCATGTAATCTTTTTTGCTTTGGATCTTGTTTGCTCTACTAATGGCAGGTCTTTATAAACAAAATCATTTGTTCCCGCTCAAAATAAGTATTAGGCTGCATAAAGTACTTCATTCAAGTTGTCATCTCTGATAGTTTCATGATTTTTTGGCATCAAATGCTAAGGTTTTAAAAATGTGAATTATTACTGTTAAATGTTGATAACATTTAGCTTGATGATTCAGCAAAAGTGCAAATGTGGATGTCATAGAAGTTGTTAATAATTAATGCCTTTTAATACAAAAATATTAAAAATTGGCTTGAATTTATTAAAATCTGCCCCAACTTTAAAGCTGTCTTTTTGGCAGCAATCTGATCCAGTATGACCAAGAACGCTGAGGGTCTTAATAGACCTAGTTGTGTGATGAAAAGCCTCTATTAATAATAGTGTTCACCCTTTAAATTGCCAAATAAGAAATACTGCTAGGATATTAACATTTTTAACACTGCCTGATGTCACATGCTTTTAGGACTTCGATTTTACTTCTTCAGTTAGATTCTGCTGTCTAAGGAGATTGTAAAATGCTGGTATTAAAATATTATTTCATGGATTATCTCTGTCCATCACACTTCCCTTGTATTACATTGCCTTGAGTTAAGCATTGTACCTATTATCAAGTGTTTACTGGTATTTGCATTTACCCTTTTATATCAAGACTACATATATAATTTCTTTTCCTGAAAAAATTTTGTTCATGTTTCTGTGTTCCTCTAACGACTCCGGTTTGAAGTGCCTCAGCAAAACACAAATCTAATGCCCCAGTTCTTCCAGCTTTGAAACACCTTACATCACCTTCATACCAACTCCTAATACCCAAGGCCCCTCAGTTTTTCTGAGTCTACTCCATAGTCTTTGTTCTCCCACCTTTAAGGTTGTCATCTTCTCCCCAGAGGTAACCACATCCTCATCTGCTGTCTCTTTCCAGCCTGTTCAGATCCCTCCCATCCACTCTGCTGTCACCATCATCCCATTGACTCAAATATCCTTACTCTACAATCCCCACTTCCTTCCATGCTCCATCTGCAACTTCTTCCAGCCTGATCGCCTCACACACTTTGGACACAACCCTCCAATCCAAAACTTCTCTGGTCTGTAAAACTCCTAGGTCCTTTTTCCTTCTTGTGGACAATTTCTCCCTCTTTTGTATCTGCTCCTTAAAATGGCCTGCTTCCTTTGCTGGCCACATCTGCTTCCACACCTACAAGGCTTCTGTTATAAAAAAGCCTTCTGTTCTAAAAAAGGATTAAAAATAAGAAGACTCAGTCCCCTGCCCAAATCCTCCCATATGAGTAGGACATACTTCCTAGGTGGGTCACCAAGTCGAACGTTTAAAAATGTATCTTTTTGCCCGGTATTGCTTCTTGTGTAAATCTTATTAACTCATTTGTTTGCTAGCTAAATCCTTCTATCATTTTATGCTATTTTTTTTTTTTCTTTACTAGAACCTAGAACAAGGATGTCAAAAAGTCTCTACTGCTGGTTATCATCTTTGATGTGGGTACATTTTCATTGCTGTACCCATTCTCTATTCTTAATTCATCTGAAATGTGAGTTTTTGTCACACCACCACCAGGTTCACAACATCCTAAATTGACAAGAATATTGAAATTGCTGAATCTTACTAGCATGAAGAAGGGAGGGAAGAATGTTATCTTGAGCATGCTATTTCTTATTTGCCTTGTGCAGTGAATCTCCAAATTTGGAAAGACCTTTCGGTGTAGTCTCTTGTAACTACTCTCTGGGACAGCCTTTTGAATTGCATTAAATTATCTAAATTCAATTGAATATTGCCAACCCAAAGCATTTTCTTCTGTTTCAACCAGTAGAACAGTTTGAAATCTAAGGACTTTTCATGTAGTTGTTTTATAAAAGGCATTTCTAAAAATTGTGATTCTAACTGTTTTTCCTTTTGATGATCATCTTTGATACAGTCTCACTTTCTTTTCAAAATAAGTTGATGTTTTTTGGTAATTTATAGATGCCTGTGATTTGAATGTCCAGATGCTCAAACAAGGTTAGGTACCAAAGTTCTTTAGGATTCACTAGAGTCGCTTTTCTTTTTAGCAGAAATATTTCTCACTAAATCTATGCATGATTTGTTGTAAAGATGCAGTGAAGTTCTTTCTTCCTATTCTCCTTTTCCTTGATGATAAATTGTTATTTTTTCTTCACAGTAGATATTTAGCTACAGAGGCAGATAATGAACATACAAGGAAGAGGGTTTTGTGGCCTTGAAATCTGCTTCACCTATAGGAGCTTTAAAATCAAGTATTGTTTATATTTGGAGGACAATGTTACTAGCTAACAGTTAGCTTGTTAGACATTAGTCAGAATTCTTACTAATTTATTCTTTTATTTCTTGCTGATACCAGTTGTCCTGCCAGTTATCTGTTAACACTCTAGTTTTTTAATTCCAGAGCGAAAGTCTTCTGTTCAAAGGAATGTCCTGATCTTCTCTCTCTCGGTCTTTTTCCTATCCTGCCATCTTTATAGGGGCTCATCAGTGGTAGGACTTAACCTTTTTATACTGAATGACTGATATAGATAATGAAGGACCAGGCTATGAGGGACCTAAAAAATGAAGACAAGAGCTTATGTTTGTAAAATAAAAAAAGGGGAATCAGTGAATAGATGATAAAACAGAGGGCTTAAGGAAATGATCTCTTGATAAATGTTTTCTGGAGAAATATTGATTATGTGAGATTGCATTTGTCAAGGCCAAAAGGAAAGGGTTGCAGCTATTGAGATATGATGAAACTTTATAGAAGCACTTTATCTGTGAAGGCAAGATAGGAAAACTGTGTCTTAGATACATGGTAAAGAACTATCTGCAAGTCTTCAACAGAACATGAGAATCTAGAGTCAAGTGACACCCATAGCTGAATGACAGGCAGAGTGTTGTCCACAGAAAGAAGATAATGGAAGGAATTTGAGGAAGAAGAGAAGTAGAAGAGTTTTGGGTTACTAAAGGATTGTGGTCTGAGACTTGAAAGGAAGACCTGAGATGTTATGTAGAGTAATAATGTGCAGCACCAAATGTTGGTGTATCTGGGTTCTAATTGTTTGGTTTTCAGCTCTGCAACAAGCCTCCTCTGGGCTCTTCGATAAGGCATTCAACCTTTCTGTGTCTTTGTTTCCCCATCTGGCAATGAATGATAAAAATCTAGTTCGCAGGTGCATTGTGTGGCTCAGTTAATTAATATTTTGAGGGTTTTTTTCAGTCATCAGATGGCACAGTTATAGGAATGCTAAAGCTATTAACAATCACCACTAAAAACAAGAAACACAGAAATGGCACTGCTCTCTAAAGCTCTATATGCTTGATGTAAATTACTTGGTGATATATACCAAAGTACAGTTTTGTATCGTAATAACTTGGGACCAGAATAAAAAACGATTGAACTGCCCAAAAAGGCAGAAAATCACATAGAAGGATTAACAAAACCACATGAGCAGGCAAAACATTTAACGGATTTTTAAAGACAGTGGCAACTAGCCAGTGCCTGGTTAGGCATTTTTGTAAATCCCATGGCATCCCTAGCTGCATCTTCAAATGTCTTAGTGCATTTGCAAACCTGGCCTACACATCTCGAGCCACCAACTTAGAGCCTGTTAGCATGTCCTCCATAGCTGTTTGAGAGTTCATCTGACTCTGTCCCCAGTCCCGTGACATTCATTGGCATGAGGCCTCTAAACAGGTGATGATGGTGAGGAGACCTGTGAAATGGATTTTGAGCTTGAAATGAATCACTGTTTTAACAAGAGGGGAAATTGTTATAGAAGTGAGGGGGGAAGCTGAGAGAGAAGAAGAGGGCTCTCTGTGTCCTATTCAGTCAGACTGCTGACATCCCCTCTTCCCAATAGCAACCTGAATGGTCCTGCCTCTTAAATAAGGGTTCTCAAACTTTTTGTCATTCTGGCAAAGTTGTGGGGCAGAACAGCTAGAAGCTTCGGCAACCTGTAGCCACGGGCTGGGTTGCTCTGAATGCTCTGGATACAGATCCCGACACAGCGCCGTAGCTGTGAGTGGCTGGCTCTGCTGCGGAGAACTGAAAGCAACCCCTGGCAGAAAACTTGTGGCTCTGCACCCCATACATGATTGGCAAGACAGGCTGTGGTTGAACAGGTATTTGGAGAGCTGAGCCAGTTTAGCACCTGAAATGTTGTGTCCTGCCTCCTGGCCTGCATTTTGCTGCTCCCATGTTTCAACATGCTGAGGGGCTGGGACCAGGGTGGAGGCATAAACCTCTTGTTTTAACTATTGTTTTAACTATTGGGAGTCTTGGGTACAAAAAAAACAGTTAACTATTGGGAGCGTTGGGTATAAAAAAATTAAAAAGATAAAGTGCATCTATTTTTAGTTCATTGTAAGCATGATGATGACAGCAAATTCTAGAGTAAAGATGCTTTAAAAAAATCTAGAAAAATTAGGACATACAAAAGGCTGTATCATTTATTAACAGCAAAAATTCCTGACAAAATGTGCTCTGAAATACTAATTCACCTAGACAGAACCTAATGTCATGTTTCAGCTGAAGGAGACTGCTGGCTGCAGCAGGAATTAGGCACAATTAATAATATGGAATATAAAATAAATGTTCATAGTATGCAAAAATGCATAAATAGGACTTAAAGTAGCTAAATTTCTAGAGAAATTAAGGAGAATAGGAAAAAAACCCTCAGATATTTAATGTCCTGCTCACATACTGGATGGATTGATTGATTTGTCATAAATTTTGAGTATTTTAGGTGTTAATAAAATGTCCATCCCCATCAGTCAGTCATTTTAAAGGATCTATTGGGAAGTTCACAGATACATAGACATGTATTTTAACCCCGAGTTGCTATGACTTTTATGCGTGCTTTTCTTTCTTACCATCTTTGGTCTATTTCCTCTAGCATATTTTCTCTCAATTCTAAATTCTTTTCCGGTAATTTATAGTGCAATATAATTATGAAAAGAATTTTTAAGACTGATGTGTATTAGTGGTTGTGGCTGTTTAACAAATCAACCTGTTCTGTTTGGATTTACTGTTGTGTACACAGTTCTGTGAGGAGTAAATTTTCTGCTTCTTGTTAGCTGCTAGTAAACTGTATTTCATGTATGCTCCCATATGGCTTAGTCCAGCATCAGATGTTAAAAGAACAAAACAAGGTTTTGTTAACTCATTACTGAGGTAATTAATATTTCACTCCTTTGACAAGAATATATTTGGAGGAGACAGAACTGGAGTAGGGTGAAACTAGTGGTTTTGGTACCAGACCAAGAGTAGAAGATGGCAGAACCAGGGTTTTTTAAGCAGGACGGGGAACCTTGGGCCAGGGAAGGTGGAGCAGAGCAAGGCTGCTGGTCTGCAACTCACGGCAAGGCTTTACACAGAGGTGTGCTTGCTATTTGCCAGCTTCACTGAGAAGCAAAGGGAACGGGCAGCTTCAGCAGCCCAGAGGGGTTGCCTGGGAGGATAAACTCCCCGGCAGCAGCCTGAGGAATGGTTCACATCCAGAGAGTGTGTTACAAGGAGAGGCCTGCAATTTGACATATTGATATGACACCCATTAATTAAAAACTTTCTTTAACTGAAAAGCAGATTGTTTTCTTTCTATTGTCATCTGTACAACTTAATTCTTCCCTAAATTCAAGAACAGTTGATGCAAATTGTTTTTTTTTTTTTTTTTTTTCATCTCTTATTTAATCTGACATTTAATGTTTTGTCTAACTTTTCTTTATAGGCCCTGTCAGTGTCCACAAGACTGGGAGTATTGTTCCTGAAAATGAATGTAGGATTATAAAATAATGTTCTCTGTTTAACAGATTTCCCATATTTGCCAGCAAATTAAACATAACTTTGTGTTGTGGGAGACACACTGGAATCTCTGTGGTATCAGCTTCCAATACTCAGACGAGCCACTGGAAAGAAAAGCATGACTGTACATCAGCATGCTGGCACCTTGTTTTAGCAGAAGAAACAATAAAATTCACAGCTTCAAGGTAAACTATGTCTGCCAAAACTACCTGAAGTTCATAAGAGTAATTAAGTTCTAAACCCCAAAGAATAATTAAAATATGCAAAACATCTATTGATCTTGAGCATCTGGTGACTTGTCAGTAACCACAGACACAAAACCAGCCTGCTTTAACATACTGTTAATTTGCCGTCTTTGATTAGATAGATTTTTTTGGTATGTATCCATAAAACTAAAGGGATCAGCCCTGCCATTCATTATATTCCTTTTAATAAATGACCTCAGTTTTGTATCCCAGCAGGGAGGTTTGCAACAGTGAATGTTCCTGTCAATTGAAAATTGATCTTTTCCACAGGATGTTCCAAAAGATTAAGCAGGTATCTTTAGGCATGAGACTCAGGTCACCTCCATCCTGTAAGTAGCATGTGTGATTTTATTTTTGGGGTTTTTTTTAGATCTGCAAATTCAGCCAAGAGCAGTGTCTCTGAGAAAACTGGATTTTTACCTCTTCTACTAACTTTGAAGCAAAAATGTAACTCAGAAGGTAGATAGTTACATGAAAAAATAAGTAGTCTCAGTGGAATATAGATGGATAATGACTATACTTGCATCAAATTGAAGAGAAAAATACCTTTCTCTACAGAGATGTTTCATAGTTTATTGATCTTTGCAAGATTATTTTTTCTCAGCCTCAAAATCTACCAAAAAAACCCTGACCTTTTCTTTTTAAATAACGTATATAATTTCTGGTTTGATGGACTAGAACCATAGGGCCAGGTCATGCCCTGTTAAATTCCATCAATGGCAGCAGAGTACAACTTGGAATAATGTCAGCCAAAATGCCTTTCTGTCAAATTACTGTTTTCAAGTCTGAATAAACTATACAGTAAAAAAAACCCACCAAACCCTACAAGGCATTCTGGGGGAAAAAAAAAAAAAAAAAAGAAAAAACAACAAAAAAACCTTATGCGCAATGTGGTTATCTGGAAATTGACTTAGTTGCAGACTGCATTACAATTTGAACTTGGATAAAAATTCATAGAAAGGTAGCTCAAGCTCACAAGATCTCAGAACAGTTTTATGTCAGTTTAAGATATTTTGCTCATGAAACACTGCAATACTTGAAAATGTCTGACTTTAATGAGACATCCAGAGGAGATCTCTCTTTTCAGCTGAGTTGCTTTTTGAGTGGAACACATTCACTTGGTGCAGATTGAAATTCTGGGTCCTAAGAATGGTTACATTAAGCTCTACAGAGCAAAGCAACTGGGCATTGCAAAGTCAGAAGTCAGCACATCAAGTTCTGTATTAGAAGGGTCTAGAGTGGAACTCCTGTCCAGGCACTTGCAGGAGACACTGTTAGTCATCATATTTGCACTCCTTTTTGCAAATGTCCATGCAAACTTGACTACTGCATCCCACTCTGTCTGTGTAATGTGGGTGTACTCTATTATTTAACACTTTAAACTCTGGCAATGATTGTGCCCGTAGTACTGGATTTGCCTTTGAGATGTGTAGTTTGAAAGGTAGGATTTAGTCCTGGAACTGCTGCAAGGCAGACATTAAAAGCAGTGACAGAGCCAATGTTTCAGTCTTCTTTGGATTCACTTCAATTAATACTGATATATATTAGGTGAGTTGCTTATTAGATCAGGTGAAATGCTAGAGTTTGTTTCCTCTTTTGGAGGGACTAATTTTTTTAAACGCTTCCATTTCCAAATGGAACTCCTTGACCATTTTTAATTCAAAGCAGCTGTATTCTTTCTATGGCAGTCCTCTGTGCTGCAATTACAGCATTGGCATTGAGCTTTTCAGACTTGACAACAGATTCTAATTATATCCCATCTGATTTATTGTGAGGATTTTTTTTCATGCCTGGAGGTGGCTTTTCCTTAATCATTTCTTCTGTACAAGATTGCTAGTAGGAGCTTAAAAGGCTTTCTTTGCTGCAAAGACCAACTGCTGGTTTCTTCTCCACCAGGACAATGTATCAGCAGTTCTCTGGTTAAATTGTCTAGAAGGTAATCATTTGGAAGCTCTTGCCAAGCTAGAGAGGTTATTAGCTTTTGATCTCTTTTGTTAAATAATATCACTGCAAAGTTGCCCTAGCATAGTGGCATTAGATCTCTATTGGGTTATCTTCTTGAGAGGAAAGATTACAGAAAGCTCCTTTGTTCATTTACTGAAATTTAATTAAAAAAATTTCTTCAAAATTAAGGCCTCAGATATTCATGTGAACATCCCACTGCAGGCACTAGGGGAGGTGTGCAGATGTGAAGAAACAAATGGGTCCAGTTGCCAAGTGGGAATGAACAGGAAAGGATAGTTAAAAAAAAAAAAAAAAATATCACAATTTTCCTTCTTTAGTAATTTTTAAAAATCCTATATACTATATATATATATATGGTATTTAATCAGTTTGGACATCAGTAGAGTTGGGTCACTCTACCGGTTAAAGTGATTGCTATAACTTTAACTAATTATAGTTAAGGTTATGATTGCCTTTTTGTTTTGTATATATATTTCAGATGCTGCTTGCCTCACTGAAAGGCAGTCAGTAAAACTAAGAACATATCCAGAACCCATCTTCAACATATGGAGGAGTAGGTCACTGCTTGTTCCAGACTTTGACTCAGTCAAAGCAAATTTCTGTTTATTTAGACAGTCTTTGATATTTTTGAAGAGGCTTCTTCATTTCAGATAGCCAGTATTGTAAAAATATTTTAGATTGCTGTTCAACAGTTATATGCTCTTTGGGAGTCTGAAATAAACTGTAGAAGTTATTGCAGTTTGTTCTTTATATTTTCTGTGGATTCCTAAATACTCTGAGTTTCTGCCTGGTTCTCCCTAGTTGAACTGTAGCTACCAAAACAATATTGCAATATTCCTTACCTGTTGGATTGAGTCCCAGCATAACTATAACTCCACTGGCTTCTGCGGTTTCACTGTACAAATCTGTTCACCCTGAACCTGAAGTTCTTAGTGAGAATCTTAGATTACTTGTTTTTTTGACAAGGAAGAGCATCTCATTGTAAATGATGTAATTTCTGCTTTTCCATATGTATTACCCTGGCTATATTTTTTTAATAGTTTTAACTAGTCTTAATAATTCTTTTCTCTGAACTTTATGATATCTAAGCTCCTGCAGGTGGCTACAGACCCCCTTCCCCTTCCCCTTCCCCTTCCCCTTCCCCTTCCCCTTCCCCTTCCCCTTCCCCTTCCCCTTCCCCTTCCCCTTCCCCTTCCCCTTCCCCTTCCCCTTCCCCTTCCCCTTCCCCTTCCCCTCCCCCCCCCGTTATTATTTGGACTTTGGTACATTATACCTTGTTCAGAAATTAGTAATTCAGTGGGGTTTTTTTAGTTTGGAACTGAGGTGCTCAAAAATAAATGTGGGTCAAAATAACATATGCAGTTTTTTCCACATCTGACTGCCAGTATGACTATTCTATAGGTATACCATACCTGTTCTACCAGCTCTAGTTTAGGTGAAATTATTGTCTCCATGCTCTCACCTAAAAAACAATATTTAAGATTATAGTTCATTTAATCTTCTCACACATATTTTTCAAATTATATTTTAGCTTTCTTTCAGCCATATGTTTAGTCACCCTTTTGTCATGCTTTCCCACTAATGTTGATGTTGCAATCTTTCTGAACTGAAGCTTAAATTACTTAGTATATCTAACATCTATCAGTGGATGAAAGCAACAACCAAAGCCTGTAGTACTCCAAAAATATATGTCCTCCAGCTCAAGCAATAGGTTGTTATTTATCATTACACATTCTAGGACAATGTAGCCAGATTTCCATTAATGTGACAATGCTTTTTTTGTGACCTAATTTTGAATTAATTTTTTTCAAATAAATTTTTGTGTGGCACCATATCACATGTTTAACAAAATCCAGAAATACTACATTTACTGTCTTCACCTGGTCGCTCATTTTTTCACTGTCTCTTTTCACAGTCTCTTCCTCTTCAAAGTGTGCATCTAATATGGCATATCTTCTGCGCGATAGATAGTGAGTGTATTTCTTTAATGAAACATTTCAATTTTGAGAACAGGTGGGCAAGCATCTATTCCACTGGCCCAAGGAAAAACCTGTCTTGACTAGAATATAAGGCTGTTGTATGTAAAATACAATATCTGCCATCTCAAATGGAATGGAAAATGTTCTGAGTATGTCACTTTAACAGTGGCTCTATACCCAATTTATATCATGTGCATAACTGTTTTGTTTAGGGTTTTTCCTTTATATTGGCAGCTGCTAAATAAAAGCCATTTCAATTTCCTCTTTTTGCTGATTGAGTGGTTAGCTGTAAGTCCATTTTCTAAACAGCATCTGGCACTTTTTTATGCAGCTATAAAATATTTAAAAATAAGGTGAACCACTTTTGGCAAGCCTGTTACTTGAAACCCAAAGGGAATTCCAGAGTCTATAGCAAGCTTTATTATCTCTCTGCCAATGCAGCACATCTAGCAATATGAGACTGTCTTCTGTGTTAATATCAAGCAGTCAGAGAGAAATAGATGACCCTTATCACCTAGTACAGCATTCTGCCCTGACTTTGGCCTGACAGGTACTGAGGTTTTCCTGATTAGGCAAAATTCTAAGCAATTACAGCTGAGATGCAGAGGGACATCTCGTCATGCTGTCATACTTTTTGTGATGGATCAAAGCATGACAGATTGTATATGGGCTAGAAAATAGACTTCAGAAAGAGGTTGGCCACCCTGAAAGCTGAAATACATAAGCTCAGTCATTTGCTGGCACACTGCTATTCAGAAGGTGGAAATGGGAACTAATTTAATTTTAATAGCATTAATTTTAATGTTATTAAAAAAAGCCCAAGCCCTTTGATTGTTTACTGTTGTGAAGAGAGTTGAGGCATACACTAGTGATGGAGGTAACAAAAATGATACATCAAGAAGTAGAGAAATAGAAAGCGTTCAGTGACAGTCTTAGCAGCAGTAGGTGCTAACCGGGGAGAGAAGATTCCCCTCTCAGGCAAAAAGTACCTAGGTCTCTAAAACTCTATGTTCAACGTTAGTAGGGTGTTGCCTGCTGAGAAAAGTTCTTAGATGTAACAGCATAGCAAAGAGAGGGTTTGATTTAATAAAATGTTTGCAAAGAGTGCAGGCCTGATGCTCAGCTGGAGTAGGTTGGCATGGCTCCATTGAACTAGAGTTGCCAGCTTTAGAGATTTATCGATGCTCTCAATACTTTTGTGCTTTTATAAGACATCTCTGTAGATTTTTTGTGCTATTCCAGCTTTTACCTTCTGGTCCTTGCAGTTTTGCTTGTCTCAGATGGCAATTCTTAAGGCTTAAATATAGTTATCTGTCTCCTCTGTGATTCTTTCAGAGTCCCTGAACTGAGATAACTGCAGCACTGGCACAGAAAGGAGGCTGCAGCAATCCATATATGTTAGTACATATGACAGTCTCAAGGGGATGACAGGATTTCAGATTCATCAGATACATAGCTGGCCCGAAGCTGAAAGGAAAGGGTCCAGGGACAACTAGCCTGATGTATATCACCTCCTCTATTGTATCCTCCATGTTATACCTTTAGAAAGCTTTGGGCATAGGTATTGCTCTTGGAAGCTGTTATCTACCACTGTGCTACAGACTTTATCTGTTGGCTGATAGGAATATGGTAAATGAGTTTTTAAGCCTTGCATGTAAAACATAAAGTTCTCAAGATTCAGTCTTAAAGTCAGTAGAGAAAAGGGAGAAATCATTTTAAGTCAGTAAATTGAAGATTCTTCTTTATTTTCCTAATAGGCTCTCAGGTATACTATAAAGGCATTGAAAGTGCTGGTTAGGGGTTTAGGGCATGCATTCATTTCTCTCCTGTGTCTTTCCTAATGTCCCCCTTTACAGGAAAAAAACTCAGCAGCGAAGTCATTATGCCACTTCACTGTAGACAAGACAAGTAATTCTGAGGCTTATTAACCCCTTGAGTAACCTAATGGCATATAGCATGTCCTCTAAAAATGGACATTTTAAAAAAGAAAAAGTTTTGGCTTTCCCATGAGAAACAGTCTGTTTTACTATCATGCTGGCAATGGAGAGGTTCCAAATCATGATAACTGTAAAAAAATGTGTCCGCATGGGGATAGCACTCAGCAATTTATTTAGCACAACTTTTTATTTATAGTGATATACAGTGGAAAAGCAAATATTCAGCAGCTATGCCATTCCTTCATGTATGGGTGCACACATATCAGAGGGGGACAAAAAGCAGAGACAGTACAGGCTGCTATCTAGATAACTATCATATCACCTATTGAGGTGAGAAAATACGAGGCAGTGTGAGTAATGAATGAATACCCAAGTGCATTTTTGTGTGCTATTTATATGAGTGCTTTGTTTTGTTGTGTTTATGTTTTGAGGAAAAGAAGTAAAGGGGAGAAAAGGAGAAAGGAAAGACACATGGAAAAGTAGATTTACGCTGCTATACCCATAGATTTAGAACTGCTTTGATGCAGATGCTTGATTTTACATTCTTAAGACCCTATACGAGCAAAGACAAAAGACCAGTTTTGTAGACTGCCAGCATATCAAGAAGAGGAAAAGTGCTGGAAACAAAATCTACCACAGGTCAAAAATAGGTAGTTCTGCCAGCCTCCCTGATGCTACTCTCCGTGCCTTTCGCCATGGCTGGTACATGGACACGTACACCTTCCTGCCTTCTCCTGCCTCCAGGTGACCCAGATCCTTTGGAGAACATTAAAAAAAAATCAACCTCCATTTTTAATAAACATTTCAAGTCCTTAAATGTCAGCTCTGGTCTCATCCTAGTACAATTTATAGCAGCCTGCCTTCTGCTTGAACTGATCATCTGCTCAGAAACAGTTTTAGAAGTGACTTCCAGTCCAGATTGAAGATGGAAATCCTGCTCCAGTGGCCTCTGAGAAAACTGTTTTCTGTGCTGAAATAACTCTTTAATACACAATAATACGGGAAAATTAAAAAGCTTTTACCTCTCTCCACCAGACAACATGCAAAGAATATGCAGAAGATGCTTAGTGTGTGTCTGTGTGTCTGCATGTGAAACATACTTCCAACTGTTTTATGAAACACTTCTAAATGTTTATAAAATGTATAAATATGTCTGTAAAATCATATATATATATATATGTCTCTTTTTATCTTCCTTTTCAGTTACAAATGCTCGAGTTAAAAAACTCATAGCTAACATGATTTTAAACACTTCCAGGATTAAGTTCTTCATTTGCTTGCGCATGTTCAATATATGAAAAAAAAATGTTGATCTCTGGGAAGATAGAGTACTACTGTCATACATCAGTGAAACTGGTCCTTTTTGTAAGTGATTTTGGAATGGGGAAAGTGTACTACATCTGTTTTACAGGTATTGAATCTTGTCCTGTTCAAAATCCTTAAAAACCCATTACAAAATTTTTCTTGTTGAACAGTGTATGAAGGAATGTACATGTTGGGAAGGATTTTCAGTTTACTGAAGAAATTTCATGGACTATAGACTTTTGATGTTATGCTATTGTATGATTCTCTTAGAGGGCTATCTGATAAAACTGTGTTCAGTAAATATTGTAGTTCACACATTTTTATGTTTGAGATTAAAAAAAATGTCTTATATGCTTTCTACAAGTGTTTGAGACAATTCTTTATTTTTTTTTCCAAGAGTCTTCTGGGAGATGCATGCAGCTTATTCAAGTCTTTGAAATTATTCACAGAAGTAATTTATTACTTCTTTTGCAGAGGGATACAAGAAATCTCCCCCCTTTCTCATTTTGATTGCTTCTTTTTCTTTATTATTATTCCCTTGTTGCACAGTTTTTTGAACTGCTACGAAATATAAAGCTATTTTTATCACAAAAGAATATGCATAATGATATAAAACATATTTCAATTTATTTAGCCTTTTCTGAGATAAAGTCCAATTACAATCTTTAAAGTATACCCTAGCTGATACTATTCTTCCACAGAACTTTCAAGATACGTTTTCTGATAAAGACTCATTTAAATATTGTATCTCGGCTTTTTGCTGATTTAAATGTTCTGCAAAATAGATCCACTATTGTCAGTCACTGCTGTGTAGTTACCATATATATTTATGCTCAATCTGTCTTTTCCATTTTTAATCATCTCTCTCCGCATTGAACATTTACATTTTCATGAAACCGAACTCCCTACAGATCATCATATAAATTTGGTTTTTGTTCATTTTTAATGACTTACAATACTTACAGTTGCACTAAACTTGAACCTAGTGGAGTACTTAGCCAGGAGGTTGATTTTAAACACTCAAAGCTGAGATGTTTTGATGGGACAGTTCACAGGAGTATTTTGCCAGGTCTAGGAAAAACTAAAAATTGTGAAACCCTGAGGCAAACGTAAGTGCCTTCTAATGCTTGTAACACTGAAAAGATGCCCATCTAAGGTTTGTGTTGTTTCTTTATTCTATAAAACTGTCCATGTGGTTGAGAGAGGTTAAAAGAGCTTTTGCCACCCTTACCAGAATCCATTTCCATCTTCTGCTCCCCAGCTGCTTTGTGGGCATTACCCACATTCTCATACAATTCTTCTCTCCACCTTGTATCTAACTTCAGAAGCTGAGCACTAATAGGAAGTCACTTGATTGTCCCATCTAAAACTGCAGCCATGGGCCTGGCCAGTGACTCGAGGGGTGCAGCTGGAAGGCAGGGCTCAGCCTCCCAGATGCATCCATCAGCACCTGCTTCGGGGGTCCACGCTGGGGAGAAGGTGCTCCTCCTCCTCTGCTTCGGGAGGCGTCAGGAGAGCCCTCTGTCACATGGTCACGATGAACTCAAGCTGCCTTTAAAGGCTAGGTGATAAGGTCCTAGGAATTTCTCATTTCATCTGAATTCCTTGGTGCATTTTAAAGTGTGCATTAGTTGTGTGGTTCAGTTTTGGGGAGTAAGCAAGAGAATGAGCCAGATGTACAAGGCAATTGTGTGGCTAAATCATTTTGCTTTGAAAATAGTTGTGTCTGCTGTTTTGATGTTTGCATAATAATAGGATATGTGTACTTTGTGTGTCAGCCTTCTTAATAAAAGACATAATCTCTTCTCATCAGTCTCTAGATGCACAGACTTGCCTTAAACACTTGCTGGTGAACAGCCTGTCTACCTTTCCGGTGTTGGTTGTGGTTGCTGTTCCTATCATGGCTGATATTTTTTTAATCTAACTGGAGAAACCTCAGCCTTTTACAATATACATTAATTTTGTCAGGTGTTTTTAAATCTTGTCTCAGACATCTTCCAGTCTCCTTTCCTGTCCTTTCACAACTGAAGATACTTCTAGTCAGAACAAATAAGAAACTGATGGAAAAGCAGTTCAAGAATGTCATGCTGGTCACACTAACACTTGGCAGTGTGTGGGTTAGCAGACAGTTGAATTGGATAAGAAAAGTGGGGTACAGACTGAGACAGACATGGGTTCTTCTTATAGCCAAGTAGATTTTACCAGGAGAGATAAGGTTAGCATTACTCAGGCAGACACCTACAACTAAGTTAGGAGAATAATCATTTGACAAAACTCATCTAAACTTTTGAGATGTTTAGCCTGACTGTAAATACAGAATTTTCATCAGGTTCATACTGAGTAGGTTTGTTCATTTGCCCTCTTCCGAAGCTAAATATTTATATTTTGGTCATAAATTTATTTTTCTTGTGTATTTGTGTAAAAACATCACAGGTGCTCAACTGTTCTTTATGTTTTGTTCTTTTATCAAACCGCAGTGCTTGATTTGCTGTATACATTTCCTGCCACATATTAAAAGCTGCTCTGAGCAAGTGCTGTTCACTGTCGCTGTAATAACTAAGCCAAACAATATTAAACCTGGGATGTAACAGGTGTAAAATCAATCAGTGTCCTTAAAGAAATGTAGCAATATCTTCCTGTTTTATTTCTCATAGAAAAAAGGTCTGGTAGGTCAGTCCTGTCCTCTTCAGAGTCATGACTGTGTACTGAAAAAACTACTACGTACTTGTTACCACCTACAGACACAGAACTGAAGCTTTTTCTGGGGTGTGGAGTAACCCTCAGGAGCTTCTCGTTTGTGCAGATTGTTCTAAATATATTTTTCTCTTTAAGAATTGTGTTTCCTTCCTCCAAAGGATCTGGCACTATCTAATGATGGAGCCAGATTGTCACCCATGCCTTACTTTTATCTCACTTTCACCACCCTCATTTTCCGCTGAAGATCTGTATGAGGATGACAGCTCCTTCACCTTGCTTCTTTGCTTTGCTAGTCCGGAGGTCAAGAGGGGTCCTCCTCCCTGGTTCAGTAAGGGCTGTGGATCTATCCACACCAGTCTGTCACCATGGTTATTGTGTAATACAAATTGTCTATACTGAAAATGCAAGTCCTATGGTAAGACGACAGGAATGAAGGCATTGCTGTGGTGTATGCAGCTGGCCCCCAGCTCCTCCTCTGCAGTGAAACTGTGGCATATTAACAGTAAACTAGCTAATATGCCCAGACTCCTAGGTTCAAAGTGTTTTTCAATTATTTAACAGTATGAGTTTATGAAATGATCTGTCTATTGGCTTCATATTGCTTTGTATTTTTCTGTCACCCTCAGAAAATTTCTTTCTTCCTTGCTTGTCATTTGCATGGCATAGTCTCTAAACCACAGTAAATATGACTCACAGTAGTCACAGTGTACTTCTGTCTCCCCTTGTTTCCTGCCCAAATAATAGCAAGTACTTTGGACCGAATTGAAGCTTTCACAGTTTCACTTCCAAATTTTCAAGCTATTGTTCTTTATTTACTACTAGTGAAGTTCCTTCATTTATGGTTTGTTTTTTCCGTAAGTGTAAAACTATTTTTCACAACTTTATTAAATCTGCAGAAATTCATATACATATAAAAAAAGACTTATTACTGGAACCAGAGTTTCAAAACAATCCTTAACTAAAAATGTAGACCTTCTTAATCATATCTCTGCTTGAAATAGCAGAGTTTGGCAATAAAGCTGTTTTCTTGATCCAGAAAGAGTTCCTGCAGCAGTAGTAGTAGTAGTAGTGTCTCTGGAATTACAGATGCAAACTGACCATGAATATGCAGCATCTGCAGAGGGGTTTTTTGTTATAGCTGTAGTTTTAAATTATTTTTGTAGGGTTGCTGGTGGTTTGCGGGGGTGTTATTTGATAGTTTACTTGTTTTACTTTTCTTTTTAGGAATATGAAAGCATTATGGGAAATTCTATGGCATTGATGAGAATTCCTTTATTTCTAGCAATAACTAGAATTGATTTAACCTTCCAGAAATAAATATTTTTGAAATGCTAGGAGAAATAGCTAAGGCAAAAGAGAAGAGAGACAAGCTGGTCTATTAATCTTTATTTTGTTGCTTAGCCTGATGGATCGCTTTAGTGTTTCGGTCAGTTAGTTGCAACTAATAATGGAAAAGAAAGTCTATTAAAAACACAGAAAACCTACAATGCTTTGTTTTGTGGTGGACTATTGGCTAGTACTTGACAACAGCTAAGGTGATAGCTGCCAGTTCATTTTATAGCTCTTTGCTTTACCATTACATACAAATGGCTGGAAATGTTTTAGCTGTTGTTCCTTTGCTAATAGGTGTAATTTAAAGTTGGTCTTAAGTGGTTTGTTACTGAGTTGCAGGCTGGTTTTACTGTTTTTCTGCTATGGAAAGAGCCATCTTTAATATGTGCTAAGGGTCATTTTTTGTTGCTCTGTACCTAAAACTTCTCTACCTCTTCTCCTTTTTCTGTACCTGAACTTTTCTGTAATAATATTGGAAAGGTGTTTAGTTTCTGCTATTTTGGATTGTCATGGGCTCCTGTGGAATGGGCTCATAAAAAATGCAGCCACAGTTCTTTCTGTGTTATTTTCCCCTTTGCCTCTTCCCTCCCCCCACCTCAAATAATGCTTTTAAACACAGCTGTTAATATGATCCAAAGCTTGGTTTCTGAAGACAACAGAAAGTTTCTCTGAGTTTCTGAGCATGGGTCAATTACAGTGCTAAACAATTTTACTAATATTAATATCCAATGAGTTGAGAGTATTATTTGAATGCTCAGGATTCACTCTCTTAGGAAGCAGAAATAATCCCAAGTGACTAGCTGGGATTAGTCAAGCAATTACAAACAGTTATAGGGATTAGCAAAAGTGAAGTATTTGAAAGCATTCAATTGGTTCCTGTATACATATTGAAACCTTTGCATAAAATTATTCCTAATGACAAACATATCTGTAAAATGGAGGTCTGTATGTTCGTAATTTCCCAGAAAGCAACAAAAAGTTCACACACAAAAAGTTTTATGCAAGTAAGTATTTTAACCAAAATTGAAAGTGTAAAAGCAATGACAGAGGACCAGAATTAGAATCTGGCTGGGATTAAATATTACTTCTGGTTCTGTATGTCTTTTTAGACAAGCTTTGGTTATTCAGGTCTAAAAGTCAGTTTAGGAATTCATGTACAGTCTTATGTACACCTCCAGAACAAAACAGGCTTGTTTGCTGTCTATAGTATTTAACATTTTCATTAAACGTGAATGGTGATATTTATGAAAAATCACAGAAATATTGATCCAGATAGAGGTAAATTCACTTACAGTCTTTCAAAAATTAAACTACTTTCAGGTTGCAGTGGTACCAATAATAGCTTTACCATAAAATATTCTGAATAATTCATAAGCATAAGAAAGACATTCTGACATTTACCTAATCTAGCTTAAAAGATTAGGATCTAATAAGAAACTTGATAATATTCATTAGCTGTTTGTAGTAGGGCAGACTTGAAGACTCTGCCCAGGGCCACAGGACTCCTCTCTTGAGTCATTCTGATATCAGGTGTTTGAACTCTGCATGCAAGTGCAAGGTAATTATCACTGAGTCATAGACGCAGGTGCTGTTTTTAACCCCACTGAGGTTATAAAAAGGAACTGGAGGCTCTTGGGGTGGAAATAAGGTTTTTGAGGTGAAGATTGTGTTTGCACAGCTATGAGGCAATCCAAGTTTGGGGTTTATATTTATGGTTGCAATGGCTGCCCAAAGTTTTAACTGCAATCTTCAAATGATGTGGCATAAACCTGCTAGCTTGTACTCATGGTGGTCTGGGAAGAAAACCTTTCTTCATGTCAATTCCCAACAATTTGGAATGTGTGAGTAGTCTGAAGTCTTCTTCGTTCTACTGCCCAGAATCTCCAAGGAAAAATGTAACTGTGAAATGTAGTGGTTGTGTATGTATTTTGTTTGATGTATTCAATCATTTTGGTGTTTCTGTAATTATGGAAGATGGGGAGATTATGGGATATAAACAGGGTATCTTTGGTTTTCCTAGTGACTTATAAGCTTGAAAAATCTTAAAAAGTGTCTTCTCAATAAAGCTACACAGTTAATAAGTTGGATAGCAGTGTCATCAATTATAATAGACTATTTTTTTCCCCCTATCTTACTACTCCGGAGCTATGCAGGATGTCTTTCTTACTATGTCTTTATCACAGTGATCTCTTCTGGCAGGTCACATAGTGTATCCTTGGCTGCGTATCTTAAGTGCCGTATGATTTATTTTCATTTATGTGTCTTCCTCTATTGTTAATTAAACTAAAAGTAACACCTCAGGTTCACAACAGTTTTAATATCCAACTTTTCTTCTGCTCTGTCCCTAATCAGAACAACCGAATGCCCTAAGGAAAAATAAACAATCTCAGCCTTTGTAAGACTGATTTTTTTATTCAGAAATTGTCAGAGCACAAAATACTGCCTGTGCTGTTATAATAATCCATGCAGAAGGAGGCAGATCTTGGCTCCAGGGAAGGCCGACCTATTTAATAGAAAGATTGGCTAGCCCAAGGAAGCCATTTTTTAAGCAGATTGAGGTCGCTGTGATCTGCAGGGATATGTGTGTTAGAACTAATAAGTTATCGCCATACCCATGATGCTTTCCTCCTGATTGTTTTGTTTTAATTCCAGCAAAAGCAATGGAAAGTCCCCCAACAGTGTCTGTTGCTGACCTGCTGGGTTTGTGGCCCCAGGTAGCCAAACACTTCAAGCTATTCATTTTAAAATATGTCACTGACAGCTTGGATGCAAGGACAAAACTTAAAAGTTGTGAAGCTTGAGAGATGAAAGGAGAGTGGCAAAGATGAAACGCTAGTTAGAATTACTGGGTTTTTTTCTCCACTCAGAGTAACTGAGTAATTGCAACCTAGCCAAATCTATGCAATGAAAATAATTTGTTTCTACAGCAGACAGCTGCTGTCTTCATGCTCCTATGGTGGTACCATTTGTGATACACATGTCCACTCATGGCATTCTTGGGGTCCATTAAATTTGCCTTGAATATCACTGAATATGCAGTTCCTCCATGGTCTAGCCTATATTTTATTTCCTATCTTTTAAACCAGAAGGAACTGTAAGGACTCTAAACAAAAACAGGAATGTGGCCACCTGGTAGTGAAACAAACGATGGCTTATAAAACTCATCCCATCAGGCATCCCCTTGAAATTATGTACAGTGCTTCTGCTTCCTAGTTGAGAGATACAGCATTACCATGATGAGTCCTAAATTATTTCATTAAGTTTTCTTCACTCTCTGTTCAATCTTTAAAAAATTAATTACCAATTCCTCATTCTGTCAATTAGTGAAAACCTACATAAATTTTATGAAAAAGTTACTCAAGTCATGACTATTTTTTCCAAAGACTTCTATAAAACTACTCTAAATAAATTGCTGTGTTTAAGTCAGGGATATGGCTTTTTCCATCAAGTGTATTAAATAAAATTATTTAAAGGGACTCATGTCCAATGACAGAAAAAGGCCTGTCCACTTTATTGCAGTGCCAGGTAATGATATTGGTCATATGACCGTGTTATATGAACCAGACAAAACATGCGGAATACTGTGGTGCTGTACCTAAATAGGACTGTCACTTGAAAAGATATTATTTTGTTTTGCTTTCATGTTAAAATGGAGTTCACATTGATATAAAATGAGCATGCAAGGGATTGTGCCATTTCTAAGCAAGGAAACCTTTAAGTATATGTGACCATATGGAACACTGACTAATAAAACAAGGAATCTGCCTATTTATTTTGGTATGGGATTCCCCTCCCTCCCCCAGGGCTTGTCCAATCTGCATGGGTTCTGCTGTTCTAGTAGAAGGATAGTATATTCTCTAGTATAGTGCATAACAGCAGATACTGGGGTTTTGAACCAATGTTAGTTCAACTATATAACTTCACCATGGATTAGATTTAACTCAATGTTGATAATGGTGAAAATTATGCGGTTAAGAAAAGGCAGTTTAACTGCAGTCATCAGCAATCCATCAAAGAATTTCAGCTTGTCAGTTTTCTTGTGTTTTGTAGACATTTACAGTTAGAACATAACCTGTTTAAAAATTATATCCCTGTATGGTAGGAGAAAAAGGGTGCTGTGTATATGTGTTCACTTAGGAATCTAACAGTCTTCTGATCCAAAGATCATAGAAAAAGAGTTGTTAGAGGACATACTAATAAAACCTAGTATGTGATCTTTAGTTTTCCTGTTCCCATAGGACTGTATTTATAAAATTCCCAATTTTTACATGTTTAATTCAAAGAAAATATACATGAGAGTTTTATGTGGTGTATCTCTGAGGGTTATTCTACAGTCTTTGAGACAACTTGGATAGCTTAAATGTACCTCTCTCAGCAGTAGTTCAGCTGTGTCCTATTAGAAGATTTAGGGGTTTTGGTCTTGTTGATTATTCTTTTAAATGCTACTGAAGCATCACAATAACCTCGCTTCTTGCTTATCATGGATGTCTCTGCTTAGCCTCTCTAACCCTTCTTAAGGAAACCAGTGTTATTTCAGTGTCTGTTCAACAAAGTTGAAAAGCCACCTTGGTCTTTATAGGCTCTCCATCATTGCAGTACTGATCCACAGACTGTCTCTCCTGTAATACATGTAACATTATACCAATGATCTGGTATTAAGAGCTTTGTAAATAGCTTCTGTATAAGCTTTATATTTTAAGTTTCTAGGCACTTCAACTTTTCTATTATTTTGGATTTTCTTTATGAAATTAAATGTGTGCTTTCAGAAGAGGCAAAATTTAAAAAGTACATGATGTCTCTTTGGCTGAATGAGTATTCTTGAGGGGGGGAAAAAGTAGGCCAAGTTAAATGTGTGCCTTCTGGTATATAGATTCACCTGCTTCTCTTATAAAGCAGACAAGTAGCTAATTTACGTTTATTACTGCTATGGAGATTTAAAGTCCCTTTTGTCTGATCCCCTAAAGTCTTTCTAGTGTTTTGGAATTAATCTATAACTGGTGACAACTTTCAGGCCTCCCTTTAAATTAATAGAATCATGATTGTTTCTGTCTCATATGGACCTGCACAGTACGTAAAATTAGAACTGTATACGTACATCTCCAACCTGACTGTGTGCTTTGCCCTAGACCATGGCATCTTCTCAGTCAGTCATTAGCATTTATGTAACACCTTGAAGAGTTTTACAAATGAAGTCAAATTAAAGGAAAGCTAACTAAAATAACCTTGTTTAATTTGAATTGTGTCAGGGAGCCCTGAGTCTAGTTCTGAGAAGAGTAGAATGGAACTATGAAAATATTACTCTTTTTTTGCTCTTAATTTATGCCTTTTAGATGAATGGAAAATCACAAGTTAAGGTCTTTGTTATAAGGAAAAGAGAAAGACTGCTCTTGTAGGGATGGTATGTTCCCAGGCTGGAGTATGGGAACTGATGTTGGTTGGACTATGTGTGGTTCAATATTTACTCCTTTTTTTCAAGTCAACAGAAGTCTTGGGTCTAACTTTACTGTCCATTATCAGACAGCAATTCCACCTTTTATTTAGATCTGCTGTGGAAAATATGAAAAAGGGAATTGAATAGATATTAGGCAGAGTTTGAGAGTGTTGTAAGGTACAATTGTAAGTGTATGCATCTAAAAATAATAGTTGGTTTGGCACTTTTTTGGTTCCATCAGAGTATATAGTTGCCAAGTATGCAATTGTACTAAATTTTCAACAATTTATCTTGGATATTACTATCTATGGTGTTTCCATGAAAACAACACGGCTACAGTGATGTAAACTTAGACTGCATGAAATAAAACAGAAATAAAGCCCATTATAACAACAGGAAGGTGTTCTTGCATACTTATAAATTCAAAATTATGTTAAGTAAAGGTAACTGTTTATATTTTGACTCATCAGTTTTAGGTAAACTATATACCAAAAACTGGTGGTCTCTATTATTGCCAAAAATAATTGCTTTGTATGCCCCTAATGATAAATACTACTATTTGGGAGTGCTAGTACATTAAATCAAAATAACTTCTACTAATCAACTGCACTGAACATGCATAAGTTAAAGAGCTAATTAAAGTTACTATGAACTTTGAGAGGATTCTTATATCAGGAAAAGGCTGTGACACTGAAGTATGACACTGTCCCAAGTTCTCCTTTCCATGTAAACAGGAGGCCTGCATAAACCTAAATTTTTCTCCATCTTTCTGATCAACTGAACTGCATGAAAGTGTATGTAGAAAGGAGATGAATTTTTATACTGCTGAACAGTCAGTCTAGGTATGCTGTTAAATTATTCTTGTCTCACGTTTTGGGCCAGCATAATTCATACTATGTGAAAAGCTGGGTGACTACCAGTTCCCACATTATGTTGCAGGTACATTTTGGAGATTTCAAATTGGATGCCAGTGAAAACATTGCTGTGAAATTGGGTGTTCACATATATGCATCACTATCTTCAGAAGGCCTAGTCATCTTATAAGGTAATGGTCTTGTTGCAAGAAGAGAGACACAGAGTAGCAAAGTTCCTTAGAAAAGTCTTTCTTGGAGAACTTGGATTTCTACTGCTGTAGGTGTGATGACTTGTGGCTTCAAACTGTCTGATAGTGTGATAGGTAACATAGCAGTGAATGCTATGAAGTATGGTCCAAACAAAGTGTACAACTATCTGTGCCTTCAGTCCTTAGAAGGAAGAAATGAAAACAACATGTTACTGCTTCTGTAATCAGGTGCAAGCTCCACAGTATGTGAGGGTCCTTCATGTAAAAGATGGGTATAATTAATGACCCATCAGTTTAATTCAATTTTTATTGTAACATAAAAATATATGGGAGAAGAAAACTAGGAGACCAAGTCAGATGTTTGAAGAGAAATAGCCCATTAGGGAGCCCTGGTATCCTTGTAGAAGGGGTATGTGGAAGGTACTGTGGTGACTGATTCCTTCTGTTCTTCCGTGATGTTCTCTTAAGTGTTGCTCTATGACTCTTACATGTGTCATATTAACATTTCAGAGGAAGAAAGGGATGGTGCCTGCAATCTGATTTTGCAAATGGCAGTGACTCAAGATAGTGGTAATATAGTGCGTGTCAATTTTAATGGCATATGTCATTGCTTATTTCTCATTCATGTTGAGGGGAGCTTTTGTCCCAGTGTGGTCAACAGAAGACTTAATTTTCTTTAACAGACTTGGTGCTTAATATACATGTAGCATAACTGAGAATTTTGGTTGAACTGATTGTACTTTCACTAGCTCAGGTGTAATTTAGAGTCTAAAATAATTGATTACAAGATAGGTCAATGTGATAAGATCTACTGTTGGGGTAGCACAGAAGACACCATCTCTTTCTAAGAAAGAAAGGGCAACTCATATTTTTTGGAAGTCAAAAAACCCAAATGGTTATCCAAATCCCACTGCTCTAAAACTTTTGTGTGTGTTATTAAAAAACTGTAGTGATATTTTTAACAAATTATACTGTTTTAAGCTGTGCAAAAAGAAAGCATACTGCTATACTAAGTGGTTATCTTACAACATGTGTGTTTGATTTAAAGAACACAAACAAAATAAATCTTCATAGAATTTCCAAGGTATATTATTTCAAAACCAGTTGTTTAGTTTTTACATAATTTTGAACTCTTAAGGACTTTCCACTTCTAATAAGTAAAGCACAGGTATATTAAAAGCGTCTTAAACAGCTCTTCCCTTATAAATTTCAAACGGTAATTAATTTTCTGGACTCCTCCTGAGTCTGTTAGCATTAAGAAAAATAAAAGTATTATATAACTATTCAACTACTTTTACTGCAGCATATCTTACAGGTATAACTTTGCTGTATTTGTGTATCATGCATTAAGAAAATCCTCTTTCTTTGTTCCATGCATACTTGTTCTAAATTGGAAAGGAGGGTTTCATTTGTCTTTTGGTAATAATAGATTATTTTATTCAATGAGTATAGGATATTGGTCCAGAGTTCTCTGTGTTTTAATCTGTTACAAGGTAAAAATCATAGATGTATCACTTGGTTTCAAAGCACAGACTTTTCTAACACTGTGTTTTGTAGGGGTGATATGGGTTGAAAATGCAGCTTTAAATTGTGTGCATGATGTAAGTATGTGTTCAGATATGGACTCTGCTGTTCACTTTCTGTCCCACATCCAGCATTCATATTCTTCCTGTTGTTAAACCTTTCTGCCGTATGTCTCACTTGTAGTCCCTGACTTGACTTTTCCAACAGATATTCTAGGTGCCCACATAGGAAAGGAGACCACTCTGGGCCTCTGCTAACAGAGGGAAGAAGATGACTGGTTAATAAGCTTGTGATCATGACCAAAATTGAAATGCTTTTTTTGTGCATTGTGTAGGGTTTGACATTGCTGAAATATATTGGAATGCTGTGAGCATAGAGGACAGAGGTTAAAATATGAACTCGGGGAAATGAGCTCTGTAAGGATCCCTCAAGGCCCTTTAACTGGCTTAAACACACAAACCCCACTAAACATGATGTCAAGAGGTACTGTTAAAGTAGAGTTTGTTTAATGTTTTTCATTAATCTGTTTTACAGTATTCTTGAAAAAAATTATCTTGGTGCCATCATCCCATGGAAGATTTAAAGTTAACTATAATTCCAGCAGAAGCATGTTTGGGATGATGTCAGAAATGTAAATAGATCCCTGATCTTATTTATATTTGCTTCCTTAATAACCAAGATTAAAAATAATACACAGAGGTACTTGTCACGGTCATCGGCAATGCAAGGGAAAAAAAGGTGTCTGGGGGGGATGGGGCCATCACCGTTGGGTCAGAATAATGGGATACACAAATAAGGTTTAAAATCAAAGCCAGGAAGACTTAAAAACTTGATAAAACTGACAAATGTGAGATACTTTGCTTTAAGGTAATCTTTAAAAGTACATTAGTTATTTCTGTCTTTGTGGCCATTGAGAGGGTTTTCTTCCCAGGTGGGTGAACTGAGTATATCACATAAACAATTTGCCTGAGCATATGCAGGTAGCCACTATGAGAATCAGCCTTTCTTTAAGTCAATATTTAGTTAAGATGTTGTTATTGTGACAAAAGCCTTGTATTCTTTGGAGGGAACTTGATAGACTGTTTCTAAATTGCATTGTGGTAATCATTTTTCTGCTATTGTTTTCTCGAAGTTAATTTAAAAATGAGTCAAGGTTCTGTGTTTCAGTAAACTTCTAATGAATGGAGTGTGGTAATATACTTTGCTTAAGGACTAATCAGGGAAAGCAGACAAAACAAAGTAGGAACATCTCTCTATTGCACTTCAGAAAATTAAATAAAATCAGTGTGAGGCAGACTACATAACTTTTGAAGCAATATATTTAATATGTGGGTAATGGAGAACATTTTTTTAAAGTCCAAATGTTTAAACTAAACAATCTGTAATCAGTTAACCAGAATAACCGTATAGGTATACAAATTCAGTACAGTTACATCACCTCTGCAGCAGCAGACACATAAAAAAAGTGCATGGAATTTCCCACCTCTTGAACATGTCTGTTCTAAGCCTCAAAAACTGGAGGTTAAAAGTGAATAATTATATTGCTTGGTGCTATTATTGAACATTAGAAAGAAAAAAATGGGGGAAGAATCCACTGTGTTGACAGAAATGATAAATGGATTGATGAATGCTGATGAATAGATTAACAAACATATGCGAAGTCCTGAAGACACTGCATTGCATCAGTGGAATCCTCTAACACTCCAGTTTCCTTTTACTTTTTTGTGGTAAGCTTGATGTCTAATGAAAGGCAAGTAATTAAGAATGGGTCTAAACAGAGGCAAATAATCATTTATTTTTATATATTGAGCGTAGTGATACTAGATAACAGTGGCTGGATGACAATTCCTCTTGATTGGGACTCTCTTCTCAGTATTGCTTCTCCTATTTAGCAGCCTCTGCTACTTACTGTGTTATGTGGGGAGGCTGGAAAGTAAACGAGCTTCTCTTCTTTCAGTGTTGCCTGCTTGTGACACTGTTAGCTTTTTCATTTATGGAGTCTGCTGTGCTGGCAAAGCTGGGAATTGAGATTCTGCCCTTGGTATTGGGGAGGTGATGGAGAAGTTTTCTCTAATTATTTCAGGATGCCTCTGTGCCAGGGCATATTCTCAATTCCATGTTCTGCCAGGCATGAGCATACTTCAGTTCTTCAGGCAGAGGCAAAATGGTGTCCTAGAGATAATGAAGTTCTAAATTGGGGTGAAAAGCCAGCAAGTCTAATGCAAATTAACAATTAAACAAAAAACCCAATGCCAACAATTTTTTTTTTTTTTTTTAGACCTAAGAATAGTGTCAGACTTTCCTTTTAGTATCTCCAGGATAGTCTTGTTTGAGTTACTCCCTTCTTGTTGAACCCATCTATTTTAGTCTGCTGTAGGACCCTGCAATTTCATTGCACAATTGAGCAGACTTTTAAACAAGTTCTAGAAGCAAATTTTCTTGGCTAAAAACAAAGTGCTGAGACAAACTGTTGTAATTTGGAATAAAGCTAATACAAAATATTTAAAATCACAACTGCAAGTAAAAGTAGATTAGCTGGTGCAACTTCTAGGTGTAGGCAAACCTGCATGTATATTCAACTCATATTGTATATTCAACTGTTTCTGTGCTCTTTGGCTACACTTGGGGTGTGACCTGTGGAGGTTGTTCAAAGCAAATCACATAATTCTGTAACTTTGTTCTTTAAAGCAAAACAATTATCCATTATTTCAATCGCTTCATGAATAACTAGTCATTCTTGTATTTTTGAATAACTGAATACTTCTCATCTATTAGAAGATCAAACTGGAAAGTATCAGATAAGTGATTGATCTCTTTTAACTGCTTATTGACAGAATAAAGATATTTACAGGAGACAATATTGTATTACATTTGAATATGACGTAGTTAGAATCTAATAGTTTTATTGAAATAGAATTTTATTCAGGAAGGAAAAGCAGCTCAGTTTGAAGTAGAAATAGTCAAATCTTCTTGACTCTGAAAAAACAATTTTTCCTGGAGTAGGGGTGTTTCTGAAACTTTTCTGGGGAGCTATTGCTGATAGTTCATATTGAAGAAATACTTTTCTGACTAACGTGTATATGTTAATTTTTTTCCTTTTCCTGAGAAGATCCATATCTCCATTTTTGTGGAGAATTTTTTCCTTACAAGTATCATCGTGATGCTTTGTAGATGTTTCATTGTTTTAACTGAAATTTCAATTTGCTTTTTTTGCTATTTTGAAAGCTTTCGTTCTATGGCATATCTCAAAGTGAGGGAGCTGCCCTAAAATGTTTTGAAGATGGATGTATGTATTTGATATATCTGTCTGCAATAAAACAAGATGTCAAAAACCTCTTCTGGGAAAACAAAGTAGAGGCAAAGTTAGGAGTATCTTAAAATTGTCAAACTATACTTCTGAGGAAGTATAGACACAACTATAGACTACTTTCTAAAAACTGCAAATATGAGCTGCCTTTAACAGGGGCAAGCATATGGGTTTTTCTTGACTGCAAAAATTTCAGCATTGCTCTCTGTCATTTCAGTTGTCTCGATTTTCAGGAACTTATTTGTCACTACACTGGGTGATGACAGCCCAAACCTATTCGTCACTGTGAGTGAAAAATAATGTCCACCAGTAGGAACTTCTAGATTGTAATTCATTTGTAAATCACAAATCAAGAAGGTATATTTGAAATTCCTCAAAACTAGTGGATAAAGGACTTTCTACATATTTTATTTGTATACTGTACTAGGCTAATTTTATATAATATGTAAGTACGATTGCAAGCAAGAAAGATTTGAGACCTCTTCCTTCAGTCTGCAAAAATGTGTTCATAAACCTAATGAAGAAAATGTGAGATTGAGCTTTCTCACTCTGAATTGAGATACTAAAAGGGAAAAAAAAAAAAAAAGCTGTATTTTGCAGCCAGTGGAACGAAACTCTCAGAAAGTTACTCCTATTACTTATTGACGTGTAATATTACTTCTCCCAGTCAGATTTTTTCAATATCTGTAGTGTACAAATACTTGAACTAATTTTATAGTACAACCAACATTAAGTCTCAAAGCAGTAAGGACTGCTTTGGTTACGTTGCACAGCTGATTTGGCTGTGAGACATTATTGGTCTTGTTCTGTTTATTTTTTAATTCATCTCACTCTATACAAAGCTCTCAGTGTCTTGGCATTGAATTTAGCTTTGAATGCATTTTGCTCACATGACGGATTTCTTGTTTTTATTATTTAAAATATTTCTGTGTAAAAAAAAAAAAATAAATAAAAAGCCTGGAATGAATCTGAAGGTTGCTATCCTATAGCATTTTCTGTTTAACACATCTTGTATATATGAAACTATTATATAATGTGGTTTAGTGATATTATGACAATTGCGCTACATTAAGTATGAACGCTCCTGTCCTACTACCTTTACTCTCACATTCATGCTAGGACATTGACTGCCATATGGTTTTAAGTGTATGTTGCCTTACTGGCCTAAAACATCTTCCACACATAAAATACAACCTGGGCATATATGCATATTGGTTTAAATGCAAAAATTCAGTTTGCAAGTGCTGCATCACAGTAACATTGCTCTAAGGAAAAGGTTGAAAAGCTTCTGAAACAGTTTTTCTGCATCCATGGTAAATATTCCTCTCCTGGTGAATCTCATTCTGATGTTAAAGTTCTTCAGCTTGTAAACAGAGATGGTCTGTTATTGACGTATCTGATCCACTTCATGGTGATAATCTCAGTTACTTTGTATTATTATAAGACCATCATTTTATCAGTAACATATCCTTCCATCTAAACCATATTTCCTGATGTACATGTAACCATTTCCATACTGATTTATGTAAATTATTAAGATAAAAGAACTAGCTTTCAATGGAAATGCTGTTAAGACTCTTTTTTTAAAAAACAATCTTTCCTTTAAGCTTGTTTTCCAGGACTCTTTCAGAGGTGGCATGATCTCCTTGGTTGGGGTAAAATTGGAAAGAAAACCAATCTGTAGTTCTACAGAATGAAACTTTTCTCTTAGCTATCACCAAATCTTCAAACCTTGGTATTTAACTAAGGGCTTCTTTTATTTGCTTGCAGTATCTTAATTCATTTGGTCCTGAACTACACTCACGTTCTAGTAGTACAGTTAAACATACACTAGACTTCCATTACTTCCCCTAGAATGTGCTGTTACAATGCTACTTAAGAATGATGTAAATTTTTCCCATTCCTGTACAACTGTGTATGTCAATAGAACTGTCAGTATAGCCACACAGGGATCTCATTAGTCTCAGTATTTTGAGTTGTAAATACAATTATTCTTTTCCAAAACGTAGATCAGTACAAGTAGTGGAGAGCCTTATTTTGAACACTTTAGAAGTATTTCCAATATACTTACACTATACTGAGGAAACCAACTTCTAGCTACAAATAGTATGTTTGTATAACAGGGTACCTTTTCTGTGAACACATGCTGCGTAGGAGCACTTATCTGCTTTTGCCATTCCACATCCATTGCAGCCTGGGGCTTACAGCTTTTAGAAGTTACAGGTAAGGGGACTATAAGAAGAAAGTTGAGCCTTGGTTATTCCAGCAATGATGGAATCTGAACTGTGAGGAGTCAGTGCTGAGGTCCATAATTGTTCCATTAGTCAAAAGGAGCTTTTTCTGAGCAAGGGCTGCACAGAAAATCTGAGGTTGTCATCAATTTTAGTAAAGGACTATTGATTCTGTTTTTTAAATAACATTGTAGCAATATGTTACCTATCCTTTCAAGGATGATTTGTTTTTTCTTGATATTCAGAAAATCCAAAGAGCTATGAATGTATGGGAAACACAGATTAAATGCTTGAGGGTGCATTTGGGGATGGGGGATAAATCAATGTGAGAAACATTGGTACTGTGGGAAGATGCCATTAGATTGTAGATGCATATTATAAGGAATAGTAACTGATCCTTAAAACTCAAGTTTTCTTTTTTATATGAATTGGAACAGAGTTGGGGTAGTTATTGCATGAAGTTGATCGGTAGCCTGATGACCAGTTCTGAAAACAAGGTTTGTGAATAAGTCTTTCCATCAAACATGGAGGGAGGGAGGAGGCAGAGGAAACTTATGGAAGTTTAACTGCTCTCCTGCCAGACCCAAAAAACTATCTACTCTCTACCTCAAAGACGCCTCACACTTAAGTGTCAGACAAAGAAAAAGGAATATGTTGAAAGGCCAGCATTGTGAGGGATAACGCAAAGAATGTTTACACTGGACTAGCCTAACACTTTCTCACCAACATTTGCTAGTGTTTATAGTATTATGCTAGCAAAAAAAGTGCTCTAGTGCCTGGGATTTTTTTTGAGAACTACATGTTACAGCATATAAAGCTAATGGAAAAATCAAATAAGTTAGTAGTAAAAACAAAGTGTTTCTTCTAGGTCCACATGAAATGAAAAGTACATCTGTTTTAAGGTGACGAATTGTTTAATTTCTTTGTGATATTTCTGGATGGTGTTTACATCTATTAAATACTTTCTAAACAGCCTTTCATCAAAAAATTATAACTGCTCATGTGATACTGAGCAACCTGTAGGAGAAAAACAGAAATATAAAATGTAATATAAGGTGTTAATAATGTTTCTATTCATTACAAGTGACAAAGTCATGCTTGCAAATGCAATATATCAGAACTTAGATGTTAGCAGCTTTATAAGAGTTTCCCTGTTGTTCCCTGAATCTAATAGGAACAGGTTGTGAGGAAAAAGACTAATTAAAGGAATTGGTGGCTTTTCTCCAGCACTGAATTATGAGGTCGTTACTACTTGTTAAAATACTTATCCCACTCAAATATTCATAATTATCTATTAGGTTTCTTGCAGACAGGGAGATTATGATAATACATCTAGCTCTTGTTATTAGTTGGTAGTTTTCATCAGTATTCAAGATTAGTCCATTACTCTGAGCCATAGCCACATCAATATAAATCACCAATGCAAATGCTAAATACAAGTAAGTTCTGTGTTGGAAAGACACTGCTGGTTACTTTACTATCAATAGTGTTTGGTTTTTTTCTTCTGCATTACTCGCATCACTTTGAAACCTGAAAATACAATTTTTCTTGCTGTTGATTTTTGTCCTTTCCCATTTAGTAAGCACTGAAGTACATGGAGATCTTTGCATGTACCTTTCCATGTGGTGAGCTCAGAACATGCTTTATTGTTTCAATATGGTGCTTCTGCAACTTGGGATCCTGGTCTCGCTGTCTGTGCAGCAGTTTATCTGCAAAATCAGAAGTAGAATTAGTTTACTGAAAGTTCTGGTTAACTCCCTCATTTTAGTGGATATACTACGAAAATTATCCAGTCTCCCACTCTCTCCAGCATATTGTATGTAATGTATGTGAGATCATTGTATTCACAGTGAAGTTACCATTAGGTGAGACAGCATCTCAAATTTTTGATTGGGAGGTTGATTTATTAGCAAACTATTATGAAAGCTGCTCACTCTAAATGAAGACAGTAGCTTTAAACAGTCTGTAACATCCAAATGAAACAAAGAACATATCTAATTGCCTGAACTGTTACTTCTGAGTATGGAATTGCAGGTAAACAATTATGTTTCATAGAAACAACTGTTCAACTGGTGAAGCTCTTTGTTTATTCATGGATTGAAAAAACTCTGGGATACTGGATCTATTTTCCAGGAGCATCTCATTCACTAGTCAGCAAATTTTGTCATAAAATTGGTGTATGAAATGGGAAACACCATGGTTGAATCCAGGAGGAAATGAAAGGGTGGCAACTTGTACAACTGTGAGAGATCTCTTAAAACAACTAAAATTGTTATACTGATTGTTTTCTGTGGGAGAACAGAAAGTAAGAATTTGTTTTAAAGGAGAAGTGGGAGAGAAAAAGTGTGGAAATGAAAATGAGGACAATGTTTACTAATGTTCTGACACTTAAGACTTGTTGAGGTCAGCTGAGAATCTGAGTTGAGGAAATTGACCTTTGGTGAAAGTACTGAAGGTGGCAGAGCTATGCAGCACTACAATGACTTTAGGATATGTGCATGTCCTTTACACATCCTTTAGACATCTAATTCTCATAGCCTCTGATCACTGGTAGGAGTTATAAGGTGCACAAGTCTGTAATTTCATGACTTCAACTCTATGTTAAATTGTAAACTTGATATTTTCTTATAAACAAAATTTAATTCAATTTATTTATAGGTTTGTGTTAATTAAAAAAGGTCTATCACCAAAAAGATTCCTATTAAACACTTTAGTAAAGCAGAGGAACTGTAGGAAATATCATTGTGCTTACACTGTTCCAGTGTGTTGGTTGTTACTGTTTCATCCACCTAAAGAACATGGTAATTAAAGGATTTTTCTAATATGTGATAAAATTACTAACATAGCTGAAGTGTTCTCATCCGGTTTAAGTTTTAGTCAAATGAGTGTATGATTTCTAGACTGAAATTATAAACAAATGAGAATAGAATTGTAAAATAAGTACTTGAATATCTCTATTCCAAGAACTAGTATACTTACTGTAATACTCATACCTTTTTGTTTGTTCAGAAAGAAGTGAAGGGGTCAGCAGTGTTTGGAGTCAACTTTAGCTTAATTTTTTTTTTTGGTCTGCCTGCTTCATAAGTAAGCACCCTTTCCCAAAAGGAAGAGAAGTCACTTTGTGCCAGATGATATGAAAAGGAAAGAAACTGATCTGATAAGAGCAAGGAATTAGAAAGAGGCTTGAAGCTGATAATCTAGCATCAGGTTAATTGTGCTGTAATGTGACATTGCCCTAGGGATTTCCTACGAGGAAAATAACTAATGCTCTAACAGAACTGTCACAGCAGTAACCACTTAGAAAAATATCATGGAGGTAGAAGAAAGAGTTAGTGGTTAACAACAAGAGGAGCAAGGTGAGATCATGACTGCTGCTCTATAGCTTTGATTCAAAACTGTAAAGTGCTATGGGTTATTGGAGGTCAGGTATTTTCACCAAAAATGGAAGCCCAGGGTGATTACTTCTTGCAGATGTACATCCCAAATGTAATACTGCTAAAGTACAGATATTTAATCAAATTTAGTCTTGTAATATATAACCCATAACAGAGATATAAAACATATATAACATATAAAACATAGTGGGGTTTTTTGTTCTGGGGTTGGTTTTTCTGAGCTTGATGAGAATAGTATTGAACTTGCCCTACTTCAGTCTATTCAAGTGTAGTCAGGGAGAAAAAAATCTGCTAGATGGGACTAGTATATACTCTGAAAGTTATCCATTTACAGGGAAAGTGAGCTACACTGACATTCCTTGTTTAGCTTCAGCAAGCGCAGAAGCTGGTTTAAATAGAATCTTCTAAAGAGACTGTATAAAACCCCAAAATCTGTATTTTACTTCACCAGAGCTGTTATTGTTCCCAGGTTTCAAAATATTAAAATGCCATATGGATGTTTCTCAGCCAGGTTAACTTTTACTCAGAAAAAGCAGTTGCTAATTTCCATCAGACAGGCATATAGTTGTCTGTTCAATAATGGGAACAAAGATGACCCTCTACATATTTCAGTTCTTAAGTGGGAAAATGACTTCCATTTCTCAGGGTTCATTGCAGAGTTTAATAAATAACAAACAAATTTAATGATGATTTAATGTAAAAATACTTTAATACAACAAGAGCTGGAGATGAAACTATTCTCTCCTTCCTAGGCTAGACAGTGGCATAACAAGGTAAAGTGGTATATATCCTACCAGCCCCTATGACATGAGATACCTAGAATCAAAATCATAGAATGTTTTGGGTTGGAAGGGACCTTAAAGACCACCTAGTTCCAACCCCCCTGCCATGGGCAGGGACATTCCACTAGACCAGGTTGTTCAAAACTCTGTCCAACACGTCCTTGAACACTGCCAGGGAGGGGGCAGCCACAACTTCTCTGGGCAACATATTCCAGTGTCTCACCATCTTCACAGTAAAGAATTTCTTCCTTATGTCTAATCTAAATCTACCCTCTTTCAGTTTAAACATGTTATCCTTCATCCTATCCCTACACTCCCTGATGAAGTGTCCCTCCCCATCTTTCCTGTAGGCCCCCTTTGAGTACTGGAAGGCCCCTATAAGGTCTGCCAGGACCCTTCTCTTCTAGGCTGAACAATCCCAACTCTCTCAGCCTGTTCTCATAGGAGAGGTCTTCTAGCACCACTGATCATCTTCGTGGCCCTCCTTTGGACTGGCTCAAGCAGGTCCATGTCCTTCTGGTGTTGGGGGCCCTAGAGCTGAACACAGCACTCTAGGTGGGGTCTCAGGAGAAACTAAGTGTTATTAGTGACTTAGTTCCATGTGATTTGTCATAAGACCACCGTCTTAAAAACCTACAACTTTTAAGAAGTAGAGGTGTCTAATTATAGCACTTGTCTATACAGTGGAATGAGGATTCATATTTGGATACAGAGAAATATTAGAGAAACAAAATCAACAAAACTCAGGTTAACAATGTTTGGAATGAAACTTTTTATGGATGCTGGTTAGTGTCACCCAGCCTAAACCAGTCATTTTTATTTTTTTAGGAAAAACAGTGCACTGTCTCAAGGCTGCAGACTGCCAAAACTAAAGGTACTCTCTGCAGTAGTTCACATGGCAAGCCTCAGTGTCTGTCAGATAAGATTTTATGGCACAGGAAAACATTGCTCACTGTTAGCACTTGGTTATAAGACCTCTATACATGATCTTCCCTTCAGTGCTATTCCAGGTACTTAAGTACCTCTTTAGAAAGCGGAGAGGTATAAAATGGAATTGGGAACTGAAGCAGATGCCAGGGTATTTTAACCTGTTAAAACCTAAAGTAATCAAAGTTCACACACATGTGTCTGGATTGCATGGGTACTGTACAATATCTAAAAGCAGCTTGCACACGCACACACTCCTTTTAAAGACACAGCTGAAGTGTAAAGTGCTAAACAAAGTGATGGCCCGTGCCCAACCATTTTAAACTTGCTGCCTAGGGCTGGGAACAGATTCAGGGTCTTCAGGATCCATTTCCAGAGTCACAAATATTTATTTTAATTAGAAGTAGCTGTTCCAGCACTGACCTTTCTGTAAATATTTCTGTAACAGGAGTTATAAAAGAGGAAGTATTTGCACTTTCATTTTCTGCAAATAAGTCTTTTTTGTTTCCTAAAGGAAAGGAAATTGCCACTGAATGCCAGTAAGTGTAGTTTCTCATTTTTGGTATGCAGACAATTCAAAATAATTAAAGGAGAAACCTGTGGGGAGACTGAAGGCCCAAGACTCTTCAAATCTTTTTTTCCCTCTGGCTTAAAGTAACTACTTTAAGATGGTCACCTTTATGAAATAAGTTATTTAAATGGCATTTGAACAAACTTTAGGGAAAAAAACACAACAGATGTTCTAAGATCACAGTTTCTGTGAATGACACTATTGTTAATTTTGGTTTTATAAAGCTAAGTTAGAAGAGTTTCAAAGGCATTAGACATGCAGATTTGTTTCTCAACAATATTGTTAAAGCATTGTTCTTTGATTTTTAAGAGCCTGGTGTTAACTTTGGGAATTTTTTTGGTTTTTCAAAGCATGTCACAGAAAAATACTATTTAGAAAGCTACGTGAAGCTACTTACATGAAGTGAGTATTTTTTAAACATCAAATTAAGTGGATAACTTTTTTGTTTGAGGTCTAAAAGTATAGACGTGAGGGAAAAAGTATAAATAGGACATCAACATACACATTATTGAACTTGTAATTTTCTGTATTTACTGAGAGCTTTTCAATAGCAGATTCAATAGTTGTCAGATAGCGCTGTACAACATTTCTAATAATACATAAAAGCATGTGTGTTTGCTTTTATTTGCATGAAGCTTTTTTACATGCAGATGCAAAGCTAATACATTCAAAGAAACATTAATGTTACTTTACAATAACACTTTTTTCTTATCGTGGATAGTTAGCTGCAATATAATCACGTCCTGTTTCCATAACTCCTCTACCAATATGAATAGTTAAAAATAGTATTGGTCCATTCATGTAACTTAGTCATTGAACAGGACAGAAACTGACCTACAATTATACTTGCAGTCAAAGACAGAGTCATTGTGATTCGTTGTGATTCTTGTGATTCACGTGCAACTATGTATAGGTCTTGCTGTTCAATATCCCTCTCATTTCTTATCACAAATTTTCAGAAGACAGGAAGCTATAAATAACTTAAAATGAGACATGAAATTATGAAAACTGATAAAAATGTAGGTATTCTCTAATTCCTGATCAGTGCAAATCAGAATTCACTGATTTTTCACTTTAAGTGGGGTGGGACAGGAACAGGAAACAAGACTAAGATTGACTAAATAATAATTTGCTGCAGGACAGTGGGAGATAACTACTAAAAATATTCAGAGTATTTGTCTGGGTGGTTGGAAGATGTACAGTGTGTGTTCTGGTGGGTGGTGTTTCTAGTTATGAAAGCAGTTATGAAAGCCATTAGACTGTTTGCTTCTACGATCAGTATATACAACTGGTTTCCATGAAAACTTCTCTCTGATGCTGTAAATCGCTTCTGGATGGCCCCTCTCTTAAAATCAACATGTTCATATAAAAATGGGTTTGTTACTATTTTTCCTGAACTTAATGTTTTGTTCAGATGAAACACTGACAGAAAATTTCTGACTAAATCTGTTATAACAAAAATTTCTGTTACAATAAAAGACTCCTATTCTGTATTTGGCTTTCAGATTTTAAAGCTGCCACATGGAATTTTGCTGTGATTGTGCAATTTTCATTCAGTTCCAGTGGTTTTAGAGACATTATGCTTCTAGATGTATTCATGGTATTTTTTTCTCCTCCCTCTTTTCTTTTTAAATCTGTAAACTATATCTGATCAAAAACAACCTAAGCCTGTTTCTTAGTTAGCAAGAATGCAAGTGAACTAAATTAACTAAAGCGTACTCTATAGCTCTAACTAAATGGCAGAAGGCATTACTCTTGGATAAAACCCGTAAAAGAAGGAAATACCTCATGTACAAAACAGTCTAGTCTGGTGCTTTGTGTGTTGAAATGTCTGTGTTTTAAGAAGTCTGTCTCAAAACAACAGCTAGTAACAAGGTCATATTTCCAGGTGGGCTAGAAGAGGCAGTACTCTTCCATTCAGCACACTCTTATGCAGTTTGACATGGTGGCAGTGGTGCACAGCTCGTAGCTCCTTTTAAGCTTGAGCTTTGTCCTCCCTTGGACAGTGATCAGTCAGCTGCCTGTGAATCTGTACACTTTCATTAACTTACATAGCACTATATTTTCCTCAGATCAGCTGAAGGTCCGGCCTTATGGCATCTAGGATGTGTGGGTTCTACATACTGAAATGTAAGGTTTGTGACCTGGTCATGTATAAGCCTGGGATCTCAAGCTTTTATTTTAAAATTATGTTGTAAGCTACAATACCTCTAAATGCCATTACAGAGAAATGTATCAAATAACTCAGCTATTCGGGCAGCACACAGTTTGGAATTTATTAGCTGCTGCTCTGATCCTAATTTAGTGGCATGGTCTCATCTCACTGAAAGTATAATTGTCATTATTGAATAATCATTTTGACAGGTTATCCCATTTTCTGCCCTGTTTATCTTCTGTTCTTAAGTGTCTCGTTTTCCTCTTTCAACATTGCCATCTCAATCTGAGCTCCTTCTGACTCACTCTCAATATTTTCCAGTCTTTGTTTAATAGCACAATCATTGCTCGATAACATCTGTGTGTCTTCTGCAATTCTGTCAAACTGGCTGGTATGAAGGGACTTAAGTACTACAATTTGTTTTCTGATATCCTGCTGTTACATCATTTTGATGCATGAGTTTTTTGTCTTCCACTCTTTTTCTTCCTTTGGTCCTGTACAATAAGATTTCTTCTATATTCAAATCAATTACCCACTGAAAAAGCTAGATTTCTGCAAAAATCTCCTATGCACTGAAAATCTCCAACATCTACTAGGGTGTGTACATGAAATAATGTATTTTTTAACATGAAATTATGGTCCACAGTGGGTATTTAGAAGGCAAAACCACATTTTTGTTAGACATTTTGTCTATCATAATCAACTTGAAAGTGTTTCTGCCCTTTCGTTATGCATATCATTTTAATATGCTTCTTGTAGACATTTGCAAAAAGAAATGGAAATAAGAGCTTGAAAAGAATATGATTTCTATTTCATGAGTTAAATTATTTTTACCACTACAGTATCTATTGTGCCCTCTTATGCATCCTCTGGTAGCTCACATAGGGACACATATGCATGTGTATGCACATGCATGCAAAAAACCCCACTCATAATGGCAACAGGATCCCTGTAAGGAAAATGAGATATGATATGCAGTTATAGATTACCATTTGAGTCTTTGGAGAGAATTCTAAAGATGAGTAGTAACGAAAACTTATTTACATTTTCTGCCTTATTTGCTACTGCTTACTTATTCTCCTTCTCAGTATCTCACAGCAGTATTACTGACCTCCGGCTCTTTATTTCATATCTTTAATTATTGATATTTTTGAAGTATCAAGTAGCATCCAAGGCCTCTTTCTTTCCTGATGGAATTTTTATGGCCATGATATGTTATAATTTGCTGGGCATTTAACAAATGCTTTAATTCCACCAAAAATCTGTCTATAATAAAAGTGCTTGGTGCTTTGTATGACTGGTCTTGAAATACTTAGATATAAAGAAGTTTATTGAGTTTGTGTGGCAAGGTTTTGCTAGTTGGGGGCTATGGGGGGTGGCTTCTGTGAGAAGCTCCCCATGTCCAACAGAGCCAATGCCAGGTGGCTCCAAGATGGACCCACTGCTGGCCAAGGATGAGCTCATCAGCAATGGTGGTAGTGCCTCTGGAATAATGTATTTAAGAAGGGAGAAAAACTGCTGCATAACAGCAACTGCGGTCAGAGGGAGGAGTGAGAATATGTGAGAAACAACTGTGCAGACACCAAAGTCAGTGAGGAAGGAGGGAGAAGAAGTGCTCCAGGTGCTGGAGCAGAGATTCCCCAGCAGGCTGTGGTGCAGCCCATGGTGAGGCAGGTGTGCCCTGCACCCATGGACAGTAATGGTGGAGCAGATCTCCACCCGCAGCCTGTGGGGGAGCCCATGCCGGAACAGGTGGATGCCCAAAGGAGGCTGTGACCCCCTTGGAAGCCCATGCTGGAGCAGGTTTGCTGGCAGGACTTGTGACCCTCTGGGGGACTTGTGTTGGAGCAATTTGTGAAGAACTGCAGCCCTGTGGGAAGGATTTACATTGGAGAATTTTGTGAAGAACTGTGTCCTGTGGGAGGGACCCTATGCTGAAGCAGGGGAAGAGTGTGAAGAGGAAGGAATTGCAGAGACAGCATGTGTTGAACTGACCACCGCCCCTATTTCCCATCCCTCTGTGCTGCTGGGGGAAGGAGACAGAGAAACAGGGGGAAGTAAAGTTAAGCCTGGGAAGAAGGGACGGGTGGGGTGAACGTGTTTTTAAGAACTGGTTTTATTTCTCATTATCCTACTGTGATTGGATTGGTAATAAATTAATTTTCCCAAATTGAGTCTGTTTTGTCTGTGAGGGTAATTGCCGAGTGATCTCCTTGCCCCTATCTTGACCCATGAACCTTTCATTATATGTTTCTCTCCCTTGTCCAGCTGAGGAGGGGAGTGATAGAGCAGCTTTGATGGGCACCTGGTGTCCAGCCAGGGCCAACCCATGACAAGAAGAAAGTGTAACGGAGGAGGTAGCAGACTGTTGAATGGATCTGGTAGGAATTTGGGGGTTTTGATTTAAGAAAACCCAACAAAATAAACATAAAAGAAAATACTTCTCACAAAAGGCTCCTATTTAATGCCTAAGAATGATATATATGATTACATATAAGTTGTATGTGTAGTATGGTCTGCTCTAAAATCCTAGTTCTATTCTGCCTAGTTGGTTTGCTTCAGCTGTTTGTGATTCTTCAAGAAATGCTCGGTTGGGGTTGGAATCAAAGCATTGGATGGCTAGTTTAGGAGTATCTAACCCAAATGGAATGAATTAAGCAGGATTATTACTCTAATTGCAATGCTTTTGTTACTGTACTAAAAAAGTATCATTTATATGGTTTTAAAAGTCACATCCATGATTCCTTTATAGTAGCTGCAATTCTTCATTTCTGTGATACCACTTCTTTCCCTCCTGACTTGCTTATTGGAAGTCCTGTTTCCTCCATGTCACTGATCTTTTCATCTCGTGGAGATAAATAACTTATAGCCATTCAAAGATAATTTTTATTTGACTTCTACATTTCTATTTTCAAGCTTACTCAAGGTATTTCTCTGATGCAAATCTCTGTTCCAGTGAACAACATGTTATTCTTGTGCCCTGTTTTGAATCTGAATGATCCATTCTGTTCAGAAAGGGGAAAAAGCAACCACATCAAAAAAGAGGAATGAAGAAACCTAATGGGTTGTATGAATGGGCAAAAGAGGTTTTTTAGAAGCCCTTTTTTAAATTGTCAGTACTGCATCTCATTGCATACATGTTTAGGATGACTATAAAGAACTGTAGCTTCTTTCTTTTTAAATACATTTTATATATAAAATATATATGCACTGATGCTTAGCCCTGTACACTGGGCTAGTCAGAGGCTCTGCAGGAAGTGGCAGTATAGACACGTTCATCTACTCTGAAGAGAAAAGACCCACTCAGAAATGATAGCGCTGTATCTGTTGCAGGTTTTCAGTTTGTCCTTTCACCACTAGGGATTGTGAAGGTTTGAAGATGTGGCAGGTCTCCTGCCTGTTAAAATCTTGTCTATTCTGCCAGTCTGGCACTTAACCATCCACAATATTCTTATGTGTATTTAAGTCAAAACCATTTCTCACAGATGCTAACGTATCTCAGTTCCCATTGCTTTTTTTTACTACCGTCCGATATTGCAATCTACAGTTCATATTTATTGCCATTACCCAAGATATCCAGTCTCCTTTACTAATACCAAACAAAAGGTGTCACCAATTATATAATTTCTTAGAGAAAATGCACAAAAGCTGAACTGGCTTTGCACAGCTGTGGAGTGCTAACACTTAAATGCCATCTGTAACTGGAAACAATTTTATTTTGTTAAATTCTACATATAATAAAAAAATTAGAATATATCTGGCCTTTTCTGAAATGCCTCTTTCAAACTTAATATTGAAAATAAGTATTTTCATCATAACTGAGTAATCTAAATTCTGAGCCCAAATGTATGTCAGGGATACAAAACCTGAATGCCTGTCATTCAGAAAGCCAGCCTTTATCCTGACTTTAAAATAAACAACAAAAAAAATCAGATTCATGGGAAGAGATTCCCGAGTTAATTCTAAGTACATCCCTTTGATATAGAGCATCACAACACAGAGATGGCAGCCTGGGGCTTACAATAAGTATGGCTGTGCCAGGATGGGTTCTCTACAGGGCCTGTTTGATGACTGCAATTTGGGGATCTGTGATGCACTTTGTGTGTTCAAAGTGCCCCAAGTTCTGCAACTGAAGCTTTATTTTACCATACTAACTCCTCTTTTTCAAAAATCTCTTCACTTCCACCTTCCTTACTGTTGCTAACGGGGGATGGCAGCTGTCATGAGACCTAGTTGCTGCATGCTTCTCTTGTCAATGAAAATATTTTCATGCTGGCATTGACAGCCAGACTGAAATATTTTTATGCTATCTTTATGAGCACTGTAAAGTTTCTTCTGATGAACTGGGTAAGTCCATTTAAACTGTTAGCTCTCTTAATTGATTCCACTCTTATTTTTTCATTGTGACTTTACAACTCAAGAATAAATTTTCACATCTATTGGACAGCTTTTAACTAGCTCTCATTAAAGGATGCCTAGCAAGAGGATGCATTATGGTTGCACTAAATCAGCATGACATCCTTCCAGAAACTTGCATCTGACATGTTATCATGAGGACAAACAAAGATAGACATAACATCCTGGATAAATAGCTACCAAGGAACTGGAAGATCAGCAGCTCAGTCATCCAAGACAGGGACAAGTACATATATCTGAGACTAGCTGGTCTTTTTTTTTTTTTTTTTTTTTTTTTTTCATACTTACAGGAAGGATGCACTTATTTTCTGGCTGAATTAGCTGAGTCTAAGCTGAAATCTAGTCACAACTGTATTGCTCTTGCCCTGAAGTAGTGGCATTAAAATGTGTATAACTGACTTCAGAAGTGCAGCAATATATTTTTGTATTCCCTGAAAACATCTGAACTAAAATGAAAAAGAATGAAAATTTATGATTGGAAGAAACTTAGGATATCTGAGATAGATAGTTAAATTGACATTTTGAGGTGCAGACTGCTGAATTGCAACAATATTTAATAAGCTTAAGTACAGTATCCAGGATATTCTCTCTGAATGCATATAGGGTGATGAGATACCTCCACAACACAATGACTTCTTACTCTAAATTGCTTTAAAAATTGGGGAGGAGGACTGTGTGTGCTGAGTGATCTGCATTAGGGTAAGTGTCAGTCCAGGACTGACTGACTGTGCTACTGAATATTTTGCTTTGTTCTATTTTGCTGGGGAGAGCTTATTCAATTCCTTACTGGTGTTGCAGAACTATAGATATTCTTCTGTAGCGTTGGCTGGAAGACAGTGTGTGGCAAACAAGCAGCTACTATGCTAGTTACCAACAAATGTGTGAATACTATAATAGTTGTAGAACAACTTAAAACAAACCTGGCCATACTGCAGCCAAGTTATATTGCTCCCCTTCTCTGAAGAAGAGAAAAAATTGTTTATACTCCTGCAATTTATTTTTCTGATTTTGTGAATGCCTAAGCATGCAATCAAGGAAGATCATCGAATCATAAAATACTTTGGGTTGGAAGCGACATTTAAAGGTTATCTAGTCCAAAACCTAAGATGCTTTTCTCAAGATGAGATTCTTCTCTTGACTCTTTTCCTTGTGATTGGGAAATGAGAGAAATTCGAGCAATGTAATAATTAGGGCTTTCTGTATCCGCTCAACTCTCCTGTTTAAAGGAAAAAAGAGAACTAAGAAATTGGGAAAAATTCAAGAAAAAATTCTGGTTCTTTGAAGTATGGTGGAAGGAACAGAATGGTTTGGAGAGAATCAATGTATCATCTGCAAACTAAATATGCCCACTTAAATATTTCCGCTCTTTCAATGCAAGTTCATTTTCATTGAGTCTTTAGATGCACTTTTAGCACAGTGAAGTAATATATAAAAATAAGATGTAGCAAACTAATAGCTTTGAGATACTCTTACGAAGAAAATGTGGTGAAAGTCCCTTCTGTGCCAGTTCGTGTCAATAGCTTTTATTGGTACCAATGTACCTGAAAAGAGAAACATCTGACAGGAAGCAGAATTCCAAGGAGAAGAAATTTATGTGCTGAGATAACATGCATGAGGCTCCCAAGAATCCATCAGCTCTGGGAACTAGTGGATCTGTTGAATCCACAAGAACTGATAAATTTAGGGGACAGTGTCATCTGAAAATGTGCCACATTAGAATCAATGACAGGCTGTATAATTCAAACCACATCCAAGAAGACAGGGGCTGCTATATGCAGGCAAAGTCGACAGGATTAGTTACACATTTGTTGAAGCAAAGAAATCCCTTGAGGGACTTTCTGACCTAAAAGTCAGTGATGCATCCATATGATGTGCCATTTCCAAATAAATAGTGGGGTTGGCCTCCCAACTGTTGCTCCAATAGGGTAACTGAGAGTATGTGTGTATGCATGTATGAGGGACCAAGCAACTGAATGCCCTGTGTGAACAGTTATCTGCTACTAATAACAGCTTATTCATTAAAACACCTTTAATTAGTGACAGTGATCTGTGTCTTGACTCAATCCCCTATGAGATAAAAGGGTATTTGTGACAAAGGAATACAATTGATTTGTTTATACCTATATGTTTTTAAAATATGTCTTTTCATAGAGATGTGTATAAATTAGATTCCTTGTGAGGACAGCCTTCAGAATCAAGTTTAAACTTTGGATTTGGAAGTTCAGACTGAAGTACATCATGTATCCACCAGGGAAAAAATAAATGTGTTGAAATGTTTATAAGGTGGTCTTAAACAGCAACTACTTTTGAACATCCAAAGAACATCTAGTATGGGGGAGAAGCTTTATGTAATGAAGTTAAAGACCGAATTTAAGTTTTGACTGGCTTGAAATAAAAGCAAAAAGGATGGAAGAAAGGCTATAATTATTGGAAGAACATAATGTGATGCTTAGACAGGATGTGAAATTCACTGAGGAACATATTGCGGCTATAATTAGAGATAGTGTTTCAGTCACTTTAAAAATGAGTCATTAGAGAATGCATTAAAAAGTAAGATTCTACATCTGTTGGGTCTCCCAGTTGGGACAGAAACATGAGACCTAAAAGGGAGATGCAAATTTTTTCTTCTTAGGAGCTCTGAGGTTAAATTCCAGAAGTGAAGCACAAATAAAGCTTTGGAGTTGGGAACAAATAGAAACAAAACAGTATAGATGGCTTGCAGTACTTTCCTTATATACTTCTAGAACATATACAAGAGCACTGATATTCTCTTTCTACAAGGAGTTGAAATCAATCACTTAAAAGTTTTACAGGGCGTTCCCCTCATCTTTTATCCTTGCTTGTAATCATACGGAGGGGAAAACAGTTCCACTGTATGGTTTTGTAATGTACACAAAACAAGAACTGTTGAGTGTCTTAGTCTCAGTTTTTCTATGTTCATCTCCTGTATAAAATGAACTAGATGGAGAACAGCTTTTACTATTCATTGCTCAGCTATAATAAACAATTTTCAATTACATTTTCCTAATCATGCTAGGACTACGGGTGAGAAGCACAGATGTCAATTTCTGATTGCATTGGCTTTTGCAAAGAGTTGAATTTTCTGGGGGAGGAGAAGTTTGTGGGAAGGAGGTCAATGCATGTAGCTGGCACCACATTTTTCTCAGACTGTTTGCATGAGGGAATGTTCTACAATAAAATATATTGCCTAGCAATTTTAATCAAGCATCAAGTTAAAGGAAAATGATCTATGCAATAATAGTTCTAGTATTTGGTCCTCCAGTTTCTTCTCTTTTCTTCAGCCTCTAAAATAGATTATTCTGTAGATCTTCATATTTCAGCTGATCATAATCTGTTTTGAAATGTGTTTTGTGTTATTTCTACACAGGTGTGCCACAGACTAAACTTGTGTAGACTTGTAATAAAATAAGATGACCTGGTATCAGTCGTCTATCTGGACAAAAAAACCCAACAACAAACCTGGCAGATCTGGGGTCTCTAATACTGCATAAGCAATGTCATTACTAACTGCTGGGGAACTCGGGGATGTAGCAATTTACTCAATTTATTTAAGATAAATGTACATTCTGTACTTAGATCTATTTGCCTAACTTATAAAACTTCTTGTTGAGTGTAAATTGTAAACACCAACAAATAGTTTTTGAACAATAAATTATTGCAGCACTCAAAAGATGAGGTAGCCTGAATAGATTAGTTTGCAGCCAATTTTTTGGTCTTCATCATATTGTATGAAAGTGGTTGTTATTATATTTATCGATGGAATAATGGTGTTTCTGCTCAACAGGAGCTACCTACAAGATATGAGTTCTGATAGCTGGTTTGCCAGTTAAGTCTTACCTCTGAGGAAATGCAGAGGAAATATTTTAAAGATACTACTGTACTCTTATGATGCACTGCTATGTGGAAGCTGACTCTTCTATTCTGTCTTAAGGTGGCTCCCTGGAGCAACTTCAATTACTATGGTGCAATGAAGTATTCCATCTAGTTGAATATTATGGTTTGTTTTCAGAGTTGTCCACTTAAAGGTGCTAGGAGATGGTCAGCAGTACATGAAAACTTAGACTATGCAAATAAAGCTGGGCAATTGCTCCTGGCAAGGTGTCATGCTTAGGAATATATATTGCTGCTGAGTAATCAAGTGGCACAGCCCTCTCTGCTCCACAGTATGTTGGACCATATCGATATTCCCTTATTTCTAAAGGCTCCTTAACAGTATTCAAGACAAAAGAGCTTCCAGGCTTTAATAAGAAATGAAAACACCTTAGTTCTCATAATAACTGCTGTATTTTTGATTTTGCTTTATTAAATAAAGGTTGGAAGCCAAGTTATTGACAACTTTCACAAAATTGAAAGATGTTTCTCTGTTGCATCCTGTCTTGGTTAAAGTGTTGTGAATATGATCTCTTGGATAAGGACAGCTTGTCCCCTGAGAACCTAATAGAAAATTTTTGTCCAGTTGCATAGGTTAGGAAATATCATAAACTGTTAACCCCTAATTACATGGATAAAATTTAGATATAATTTAAAATTAAAATGCTTTTTTACCTTTATATATAGTCTCTGGGCAGTCCTGGTCTGTGGGTATTTACCTCAGTCCAAAAAAAGGAGGTATTATATCTATTTATATCTTATATATAATTCACTCAAATATAAATGTAAACTTTGCTTTTCCTCAAAAAGAGGGGGGAATGCTCATCTGCCAGCAAGCACAGAGGATGCCTGATCAGCTGTCTGCAGCCTGATGTTGTCTGTGGCAACTGCAGGTCTGGTCTTCCAGCTGGAGACCTAGAGATAAGCGCAGAGTGGAATAATCATATTACAGCTAGCTGAATATGTTTCAAACTAAAAGGTTTTCTCAGGGAGATGAATTTTGATGCATGATTTTTGTCAAACTGATTTAGGACAAATTGTTTGTGCATGCTGGAGCATGAGCAACCTCAATAATATATCTAATCATGCTCCTGTGTCAGCATTTCTCCATTACTGGTGAATGGGAAGGAAGGCATGTCTCCTGGAAGATTTTAGTACTTGAAGGTAGAATAAAAGTACCAGAAATGCAGAATATGATGGAGAGTGAGTTTGTACAGGGTTTTTTTTATTTCTATTTTTTAAAGAAACAATTGCTTTTTGACACATCATCTTAAGAGAGAATGAAAATCTTACCTTCTGGTATTGGTAGCACTGTGAACCAAAGTGTGCCATCCAAGGCACACTTAGGACACTATTAAAAGAGTTGCTCAGCTTCTGTGTAAATGGAAATATTAATTATCTTTGATTTATGAAACTGCAAAGATTATAGTACCATCTCAAAAACAAATGTAACTTAGGCAGTGGCTTATGACTAGTATATTTTAAGCCACTCAAAGTTTTTATAATTATACTGAAGATGCAAAGTAAAGATGACTTTCTTAGTTCAGACAAAGCATAGTGTGAATATTGTAGTTAAAACCTGAAAAAAAAGTTATAGTCAATTATCCTTTAAAAGCTGAAGAATAAAGTCTCATAAAACTCTACTCACTTTTGAAAAGGAGTGAATGAAAATAACTATGAAGCTCATTGATATGCTTGCATTTTCACCTTCTAGTAGAAGGAAAGTTGAGTTAATGTGTTTAAAAACTGCCTTTTTTCCTCAGAATAGCCTTTGCCATTTGTTAGTTTACTTTCACAGTATCAAGTACTTCTAGGATAGAATTTTACATAATGATATCTAGAGTATCACCACTAATGTTGATAATTTGTTTTTCCTGTTACTTTCATTCCTTTTGTGAAGCAGTTGTCTAGGTAATAAGGACATTGTGATAAACGAACATCACAGCCAAAATAGGCAGCTCTTCCTTGTTCTGGGTGGTTCTTTTGAAATGATTTAAAGATACTTCAGGACTTCAGCAGATTTGGTAGCAGAATATAGATATACACTGACCTCCAATGCCATTTGCATCAATGCACCTAATCTGATTTAATACTCTTGAAAAATTGACTTATGTGGGTAATTCTGTTCTATGTGGAAACAACTGGTGTGTTACAAAGACTTATTTGCATGGCATTGCCTTTGTCCTCCTTCTAGAAGCTAAATTATGTTGAAAGACTGCTGAAAGTAACTTATTTATCTACATTTTTTCCCTGTATGTTTTCTTCATTGCAAGTGTGTCATACAAAGGTAAATGAGCTGGAAAGACTACATTTCCTTCGCTTAATAAATAGTTGTTGAGTTGATCCATAGCGCAAGCTCTGTGGTGCTATTTCTTTCAAAGCACAGACCTGAAGATTAGGAACTATTTCATTGTACATATTTAATTATTACAAAACAGAACTCAAGAAGGTCTGAAAGCAAGTAATGATCTTAAGCACTTTTTTCTGTGTACACTTTTTAGGTCTGGAACATTCCTATGTCTTTAAACAAGCAAATACAGGAGTCCTGCAAACAGCTTATTTGTAAACTAGATAGCAAGTATCCGTAGAAGTATCCATAGATTTTTTTTTTTTGTAGTTTTTTTACCTACTGGTTACACACCATAATCACCTACCTCAGTAGTCAAAGTCTTGCTGTGCTTGCAGTTTTTCTTAGATGAAGAATGTGTTGCACCATGCTGTGCAAATAGCTTTCCATTGACATCTCAAGAGCTGTTAAATGTATTGGGCCAAATTGTGCTCTGAGATGTGCCATAACAAGCTTCCTAGTTAACAGATTCTTCATCTCCTTCATTCTCAATACACACCCCTTTCCTTCAGAGTTTCACAAATAAAAAAAGCTACTTTGAACCTCCACAAAAAAATCCTGTCTCTCCACACTGAAGGAATATTTGGAAGCATAGTAGGTAAAGGAGGTAGACTAAACTAACTGAAGAACTGAAAGATATTTACTTTCACTCTATTTCCAAACCTTCTCCAACGTATTCTTCCAGATGAATTTGTAAATGAGAACTGTGAAAGAATTCTGAAAGATAACTCTAACTAGTTAATGATAGAAGTCTCATTGACCTTTTTATACATTAACTCTATATTTACTTCTTTTTTAATTGTGTGAACTTTCTTGAAATGATTAGGGGAAAAAATAATTATGAATCTTTTTCTGTGGTAAGGCAGTTGAATTATGCTTTAAGTGATTTATGGGAAGCTGTTAATAAAAATAATTTTTCCCCCTATAATTTAGTTCAGTGTTTTTCTTTTGGATAAGGGAGAGATCATTCATTTAAGGTACTACACAATGAATCAAATTCTAAAGCATTTAAACATAGTCTTTTTATTTTTGTTTTATAACATAGTTAATAAAATTAAAGGAAACTTTTTGAGTAAATGAAGTTATATTACTGAACTACATAATTTGGGTTCTGAAAAATCCCTTAAATAACTACTGTGACTTTCATTATTTGGCAAATTTGGGAAGAATATTGAGAGCAAAATCATGACCTCTAACTAGATTTCAGTGATTGTATTGAGAGTCTTGATGGGGTCAGCTGACCAGGGCCTGGAAACATTATAGAATAACTTTACTGTCTAGGAAAAACTAAATCTGAGAATAGTTCTTCAAGCTTGCAGACACAGGAAACCGTGCACATGTGCACGTGAGTATGCGCACACACACACACACGAACTCATCTGGGACAAATGATATGTAATAAGGATCTGGTTTATAGTGGTGTGGTTTATCCTCTTTGTATGACCTTAAACTATGTTCTCAAGTTTAAAAAAGAAAAAAATAAATAAATCTTGAAGTTGGTATTTGCAGGAGAGCAGTGTACAGCTTCACCAAACTCTGTGCTGTGCTTAAGGCTAGCAGAAAAGTTACTGAAGTATTCTTTCTTACAGTGACTGTGGTAATGGTCTGTTTGGGTGGGTTCCTCAAACTGGTAGGTGTTTGGGTGTTTCCAGCATTAGTCTTTAACCAAACATTCTCTTAAGGAAAACCAAAGTTTGTCTAGCAGCCATGGGGTAAACGTCTATCCCCTCTTCCACACCTTTTAATAGAGAAGAATTTTGTTTGTAAGATCACTTACCTTTTGAAATACTTGGAAAAGAGTTCTATCTTTGACTGTTTTGTTGAAAGCTGTGCTGACTGATAGGAACAGCACATGAGGACTTTACGTGCTATATAGCTGTGGATGCACTAATGGAGAAGGCTGACGCATAGATGCTGAGTATGGGACACAGACAGTGTGTGCCTGAGTGATCATAAAGGCTTTATACAGCAGGCACAAGTAAGAAGAGGAAATCTTCTGTCCTCCTCAGTAGGCATGTGGGTGAATGCAACCTGATGGCTAGTATCAGGGCTTCTGATCTCAAGCAAGTAGCAATGGAGCTCAGAGGTAAAGAAGAACATAAATCTGTGAACTGTCACAGGGTTCTCTGGCCAACAAAAATGTATGAGGCAAAGAAAATGTTTGAGGAAAAACCAGACTATTTCATATTTTGAGGACCATTGCAGACTCTGTAAGGGCTAAAGTGATTGCTGCCTGCAAATATAGAGCACTCAGCTGAGCATCCTCTGATCGACACTGGTTGTGTTCATCCATTCCTTTGGGACTACTATCTTGCTTGGGTCTCATACACTTGCCAGGGGTTTTGGGTCAACTCAAATTTTCAGGGGAAGATGAAGTAAAAAAAAAAGTTTTAAATGTCTTAACAAGACTTTTGGGCTTACTGAAGGAAATGGGGAGCAATTCTAACCACTATTTATTTTTATCCATCCTAATTGATGTGTTTGCCCCTGTGTCTTCATTTTTGTATGTCTGCTTTGAAGGGGGAAAATACCAAGATGTTTAAAAGTTAGACTGAAATTACAAAAATTGAGATTTATTGTCAGTAGGGAAATGTTAGAGTGAAGCAGTTGAAATAAAGCTATACATAAGGAAGGTAAAATAAGGTAATAATACATTGGCTGAATGGTAATAAAAAGACCAGAGAAATCAAATTTGAACAATAGGAGCAGAAGTCAAGCAGTCAGCGTGTAACAGGTAGAAAGAATTCATTTAATATGATGGCAAGAAGGAGGCTGTATAATTTTGTGAAATGAATCGTAAGTAAGCCACCATGCTAAACTAGACTACAAAACGACTGAAACAGGAGACCTTGATGTAGATTTGATGCGGGTATCCTGTGATGCAGAGGCAGGGGAGAGGAGACAGATGCAGTGATTTCAGAAGATGTAAATACAGCAGAAGACTGCTCCCCTGCTGAAATCAGCATTGAGAGGTAGAGCTTATGTGGTCATCTTGTAATCTTAATAGGTATCTTGTTGCCCTAAGACTAATGCTTTGGTTACCTTTTTACTTTTTATTTTGAGAGAAATTAGAGGAAATCTCAAGTGCATAATTGTCGGTGCTCATTCACAATTTCTAGATTCAGTCTCTGTGGTTCCAGTCATTAAATCTTCCTTCCTACAGTTTCATCTGTCGTACGAACTATATGTGCATCCCAGTTTCCTTTGTGATGAGTTCAGTAACGGTTGTATTTTTTGCTGGGGTTTGAGTTTGGGGGTGTGTCTGTTTCTTGGACACGATTTTTGCCTTGATGACTAGTTGGCAACAGTTTATTAAAAGTAAGAACTGTTCTATTGCTTTTTCTACAAAGCACTATATGTATATACACACATGCACTTATAGATAAAATTATATCCCTTAATAAAACCATATACACCTTTTTCCTCTATGTCAAGATGCAATTTAAACACTTCCACAACAAGGTTTTCAGTTCTGTGGAAGTCACAGCTGCTCAGGTCCTGTATGCATTGTTTTCATGGTATTATTAACACAGTTTCCTGCAGTTTACAGGCTTATAGCTTATCTTTGAAATATCTTAGAAAATGTATAGCCAATGACATCTTTTTGATAGTGACCGGGAATATTTGTTATATGTGTTACTGAAGACCTAGAAAGATATAAAAAGAGGAGTGTAAGGCCTGTGTATCATAGTATATGTATAATAGTACATAGTATAGGTAATAATACATAATGTACACTCAGGGTAGGGTTTTAGAAAGTACTTCAGAATGTAAAAGCATAGGCTGAACTTTCTGTATTGCTAGCTTTGGACCCAAGGTTGTCTTGAGTACATTGCCCCTTAATCAGGCTTGTGTTCCTTTTCTGAGACCTTTGAAGTTTTGGGGTAGGATTTATTCCAAATTAAAAAATCAAAAACTTCCAGCAGATTTCAACTGCTAAATTCCATGTGTTTTAAAAATCCCACCTTTAATCTTTTGTGTTTCTCTGTACATCTACAAGTACATTTAAACTTTATGAATAAGGCATAAAAAAGTGCTTGCTGTTATGTGTTTATCAAGGAATAGAGACAATACATAGATTTTTATATATAAAATAAGATAAGCTTGAATTAGTCAGATCCAACCTTGTTGCACTTACCTTAAAGTAAAATCAGGAGTTCAAAGGAAAGATTCTATCTGAATTTTGATGGTGCTTCTAAACACATGATTAATCCTTCTTGCCTCTTTAGTATCAATAATTTACAGTTTTGACACCTGTGCTTTAGCAGGACTTCTTTTTGCACCTGCAATTATTTATGAAGAAATTAGAGTTTTTCACTTTCAGTTAGTTGTAGGAACACTTATGTCAGAAGGAGTCTATGTAAACACCTAAATGGAATATTCACCAAGTCTTCATGTACACTGATACTAAAATTCAAGGAAATATCAATTTGTTCTAATAAAAAACATGGTCCGTGAAGAGTGTCACAAACAATATGAGGTGCAATTTAATCTCTGCCATTATTTTGTCCTCTAAATTACGTGCCAAAAAAAATGAGTAATCTAGAAAAAATGTTTCAAAGGAGAAATAACTAGTGACACTATAATGAAACTGACAGCTGTAAGCTGTTAAATATGGAATGACTGAAATTAAGCTATCTCCTGCAAGAAATACAGAATGAACGGCCAAGGAAATGTGATACTAAAGAAATTTAGTGGACTACAGAGAATGAGCCACATGCATGGGTGAAATCGCAACTGTAACCACATTTGAGAAAAGCAGCTTGGTTATATTCCTTGTATTTTCATGGATATGAAAATGGAAAGTTGAGATTTGCTGTATGTGTATTTCTTTTAAATGAATTACTATTACTTTTAAGATCTTCTACTAAAAGCGGGCAACACTGTAATGTAAAGAAAAGATTTAGCTGTTGCATTTTCAGTATCCATGAAAATATGTCCCTCTTCCAGTGTCTCCTATGTCTGATCCTTGCTCTTTCCTCTTTAATCTTGGTAATTTTTATCTCACAGAATCATCTAGGTTGGAAAGGACCTTGAAGATGTCTAGTCCAACTGTTAACCTAGCACTGACAGTTCCCAACTACACCATATCCCTAAGCGCTATGTCAACCCGCCTCTTGAACACCTCCAGGGATGGGGACTCCACCACCTCCCTGGGCAGCCCATTCCAACACCTAACAACCCGTTCTGTAAAGAAATGCTTCCTAATATCTAGTCTAAACCTTCCCTGGCATAACTGGAGGCCATTACCTCTTGTTCTATCACTTATTACTTGGTTAAAAAGACTCATCCCCAGCTCTCTGCAACCTCCTTTCAGGTAGTTGTAGAGGGCAATGAGGTCTCCCCTCAGCCTCCTCTTCTCCAGACTAAACAACCCCAGTGCCCTCAGCCGCTCCTCGTACGACATGTGCTCCAGACCCTTCACCAGCTTCGTTGTCCTTCTCTGGACACGCTCAAGTGATTCAATGTCCTTTTTGTAGTGAGGGGCCCAAAACTGAACACAGTCATCGAGGTGCGGCCTCACCCGTGCTGAGTACAGGGGTAAGATCCCTTCCCTGTCCCTGCTGGCCATGCTATTTCTGATGCAAGCCAGAATGCCATTGGCCTTCTTGGCCACCTGGGCACACTGCTGGCTCATGTTCAGCTGTCAATCAACACCCCCAGGTCCCTCTCTGACTGGCAGCTCTCCAGCCACTCCTCCCCAAGCCTGTAGCGCTGCTGGGGGTTGTTGTGGCCCAAGTGCAGCACCCGGCATTTGGCCTTATTGAAACTCCTACAGTTGGCCTCAGCCCATCGCTCCAGCCTGTCCAGGTCTCTCTGCAGAGCCTCCCTACCCTCGAGCAGATCAACACTCCCACCCAACTTGGTGTCATCTGCAAATTTACTGAGGGTGCACTCGATCCCCTCGTCTAGGTCATCAATAAAGATGTTAAACAGGAGTGGCCCCAAAACCGAGCCCTTGGGGACACCACTCGTGACTGGCCGCCAACCGGATTTAACTCTGTTCACCACAACTCTTTGGGCCCGGCCATCCAGCCAGTTTTTTACCCAGCAAAGCATGTGCCCATCCAAGCCTCGAGCAGCCAGTTTTACCAGGAGAATGCTGTGGGAAACTGTGTCAAAGACCTTACTGAAGTCAAGGTAAACTACATCCACAGCCTTTCCCTCATCCAATAAGCAGGTCGCCCTGTCGTAGAAGGAGGTCAGGTTTGTCAAGCAGAACCTGCCTTTCATAAACCCAATATCTTTGTGGTAAACAAGTCAAGTCCTTCCTATTATAGACATCTTTGAGCTGCTTCTAGGTAACTCTTTTACTATTTCCCCTTAATGATATTCTGCTACTTAACCCACACAGGGTCAAACCTTAGCTGGATAAATAGTGTCAGCGAATATTTTGAGACTAGTCATGGGAATAGGTCTACAGAATTGCCATTTTGCCTGTATTAGAAAGGAAGCTGCTGATATACTGATTTTGAAACCTTGAATAATTATGTGATTTAGGTCTCCTTTCTAAGTCAAGCTTGTCAGAATAAAACCATTCAATACTCTTCTTTGGTTTTTGTTGTGGTTTTTGTGGGTTTTTTACATTATCACACAGATAATTACTTTTCTAGCTGTTATAAATTATTTTTCTTGGTGGCTTAACTAGAAAGTAACAAGAAAAAATACTTGTTATTTTCATTCCCACTGCAATATGGGAGAATAATTTGTAGACCAAGTGAAATTTTAGATAGCTAGTGTTGTTACTTTAAAACTTAACTGTCACTTGCAGGGACTTGCAGCACTAATGACTTGCAGCACTGAATTTGGTAAGTCAGAGTGGTGAAGTCTGTCTTCAGTGTTTGCAATGAGTCTGTCTGTACTCAGTGTCACTTTTTGGTTATTTTCAGTAGTTGAGGGTTGCTGTTTAGTTGTTAAATATCTGCAGAGCTCTCAATCTAGTCTTTCATACCTGACATAAAACTGGCACATCCCTACTTCTAACCATAACTAACATAACTCATTTTCTTACTTATCCAATATTTGACAAGTTTAATTTTAAATTACCTATACCTATCCAAATATAACTGTAGAGGAATAGAGTTTGTCAAAGTGCCACTGTTAGACCAACGCATATACCTTCGGGGAAAAAGAGCCAAACCCCTGTACTACTTATTAGACTAATATGTATGACTTGCAGAAAACACTACTTCTCAGCACCTAAGACTTTCTTCAGGTAGAGATTTCTTTTTACCTAGAAAAGAGCTCTCACATTGGAAAGCTCACCTGTTTTTTTCCATATCTATCAATCAGCCTCATTAAAAATCTTGTCTTGCTTATATATGTAGACCTTTACTGCTGTAACTTCTGAACTAGCTTCTTGTTGACTACCAGAGTAGACAGATTAGTTACCTGTTTTTTAGCTGTGCAGATCTCTTTGGCAGTCACTAAAGAAATTCAAGCAGGTTTGCGAGAGCAAGAAATTAATTAGAATCAGTTTTACTTCTTGTTAAAGCAGACATAGATATCTACTTTCCATCCAAATTAAAGTGGCCTGTTTGTTTCAGAAAAGCACCAGAGACTCATCCACTTCTGATATTTTCTGTTGTAGTCTACGTCACGCATTTGTTTTCAGAAGCATCTGGTAAGCATGTTCATGTCTGAAAGTATTAATTCATACTGGCTGTGCAAATCACTTTCATTAGACTTGTAGCAATAGTTTTTTCTATAGTTATTGTTATAGGTTTAGCCTGATGCTTCCTCGCTCACTGAAAGGAATCTATAATGAAGATGGGAACACAGAATATGAGTGGCCTTACTGGGTCCAGTCAAAGATTGATCTGTTCTGTCTCCTCAGCCCTCTTGTTTCCAGATCACAGAGTACTTCTTGATCTAGGTGTTTCTCTGTATTTAGAAATACAGTGGATTTCTCATAAACTTGTCCAGTGTCTCCTTGAATGCATATAAATTGACAAGATTCCTGGTATCTGCAGTAAGGAGTTCTAGAGACTAAGTTCACTTTGACATCAAGTACCTCCTCTATTTACTTTTTCTTGAACCTACAACTACTGCTTTCAGTAGAGGCCTCCTAGACCTAGGTAGTCAGTCGTTGTATGTGAGTCACTGCATACCTTAACCACCTCTGTCTCTAGTGTCTCTGTACAGATCAGCCATGTGCTTTTAAAGCAAATCACTCCCTTGTTCTCACTTCTTCTGATGTGATTCATTTCAGATTAAAGTGCAGCAGGTGATGAGCTCCAGGCATGCACCTAATGTAGCTCTAACTACTGATGAGTGTTCAGGCAATGGGACCATGCAAGAGGTAATTTGAAATAAGCCCCCATAAAACTTGTATACTGTGAGTGTTAGCACCAGCTGTTTCACTCCACAAACCTGGTAGTAAAAAAAAAAAAAAACCAACCCCAAATTTCTGTCTATCAGTACATCTACACATCCATTCATTTAGATCAAGAGAATTTCTTAGCTCTCCATATCTACTGCTATATCCTTGAAAACCTGAAATAGCTCAGTTAAAAGCAGCATCTTGCTGATTCCTAGTAACTGTTCCCAAACATCACTTATCTCGGATTAGGTGCTGAAAATACATAGAAAAACCAGGATTTAAAAGCATAGCATCTTTTCCACAATGTTTCATCATCTTGCTATGTATCTATAAAGTGAGATCTCTGAAAGTGCAATTTAGCTTCAGACTGACTTAATTTGTTGTATGCTTTCCATGCTCTTATTTGCTATGGCTAGATGCAGTTCTTCCAGAAATATCAAATCTACCTTGTCAGACTCTGGGTATAATTACCTAAATTTTCAATTGACATAAACAAGAATAGCTGAAACCTATTTCCAAATTTTAAAAGATCACGTTTTTAATATGTATTTCTATGTTAAATCTTACATTCTTAAAAAGCAGACTCCCATTTTGAATCTTTCTCGATAATCCAGTATGAGCTTATTGTGAGTATTGAGAGGCTGTAGAATACAGGTGTGCTCACCTATGCTGTTTCTCAAGAGTAAATATGTCTTGGTTTAAGGATTTATTTTAACTTAAACTTTCTAACAATGACACTATATTTTGTTGGTGTAACTGATTCAGGATATCTTTTTAGGACTGTGTAAATAATTTATTTTCTTGGCTGAGTTGGACAGGGGTGAAAAAAACCCAACCAAAACCAAACAAAACATCCCTCAGAACTGATCCAAAATATTTAAAAAAAAAAAAAAAAAGGCAGAAAATATGTATTCGATTTGATCCATACTGTCTTATGAACATCTTGTTTTCTGGCATATATGGTAGAAAATGACAATGCACACAAATAACAATTCAACAGATAACTACTATGTCTAGAACGTTAAGTGACCCAATTTCCTCCCGTCTTCTCTTCAAGGTCTATTTCTTCCACAAGAGAGTGCTGACTGATCTGTTTTAGACAGGAATATTTTTTTTGTAGGCTATTTAAATATTTCTTTGACTCAGGAATGTGTCTTTTTTCATATCTAGAAAGTGCTAAGTTGCTCAAAAAGCAAACTGAAGAAGTTGAAGCATCACAACCACAAAGCTTAAGAGTATCTGTATTAAACCAGTTTAAAACAATGGAGCCACAGACCAACATTTAGAGCAATTGCAGCACATCACCTGTACACGTCACATACTCCTCAAAATTACTGAAAGGACTGTCTCTCTGAATTTTGCCAAAATAAAACAGGCTGAAATGAACTAAGCCTTATACTGGTCCTGTATCTTACTAGTTGAATAAATAGGGCTCTGGAGCAATTGAGAAGCTGACATCAAAAAAGGCTAATAATAAATGGGAAACTTAGACAAGTACAAAGTTAGGAAAAAAAAAAACCCCACGCAATATTTAAAGCTGAGCAGAACACACTTTCTTAAAGGATGGCTAAAGGTTACAAGGTGACTGTCCACTGCAGTATCTAATAATGGATAGTCACTTTGAACCCTGGTTTACCTTTTCACAGCATGGGCTTTTGGGGAGTTTGGGTTGTTTTTCAGCTTATTGTCACTTGTTTCCTTTCCCACGACAGGACAGCCAAAGGAGAAAGTTTGTGCTACTACTGGTATTGTGGTGTTTGTCTTCCCACTCCTGAGGCCATACTGATGGGTTAGTAGGATCCAGAAATGAAAGCTAGTAGTATAATTATATGTTCTAAAATATAAAAATAAACCCCAAAACCTAATCCCCTGAACAACACATCCATAATAGTTACTGACTGTTCTGGCACCCCTCCAACACCCAGGAATTTAAATATGAACTGTATCATCAAGGCCTGGTACAGACAGTCTCTCTGAAAAGTGACAGTAAGTGAGGAAGAAATTCTAGTATTTTAGTCAAGTTCATACTGAAATTTAAACCTTTACCTTAACTTTCAGTATTTCCTATGATCTGGAAAATAGGGGTTAAGATCATTATCTTTAAGGAAATGTCATCTATCCCAGAGCACAGCAGTAAAGGAACTTGAATTTCAAAAAGAATGCTAGTAAATAATTTTAATCTCATATTCTAATTATTACAATTTTATACAGTTTGTATAGATTTCACTTTATGAACATGTTCAGCAGAATGGCATCTGTATGTTCCAAGATATAGGATCTTGACATCAGAGTGATGACAAGGAAGACAAGCACAGTCACTTTCAATATTCTAGATAATTATTAGAAGACCTAGAATATGACCTGGAGTTTTACTTTACAAACAAGGCTTTGCTATAACTCTCTTAATACAATTCTAAGGCTGCCTTTTGTGTGAGCTTTTTAGTTTAAGACATTATTCTGTCAGCCTTTAGCACCGTATATAGCAGTAAATTTTACTATTGGTTGGTGGCTTACTAATTATGGAAAATAATAAGTGGGACAAATAGTAATGCAACATGTCCCATTCTTTTTGAAAAATACTGTGAAAAGAATTAAATAGAATGTTGAAATTGTGTTGTCTGTGTGAATTTATAGTTTTTCTTTCCTTTGCCAATTTAAGAATCATTCTCACAATAAATATAGGTAATCTTTTTCAGCTGTGAAAGAGATAGCTCTGTTCCTTAAAAAGCAAAAACAAACCCCAAAAGACCCCATCCCTTTTTTAAAGGAGCTTGATGTGATTGCAAATATTGTATGTTTTTACAGTCTGCTGCCACTCGATGTAATTTTTACATCACGCTTACCAATACATTTGTTCCTGAAGAGGAAATAAGCATGTTGTATTAGAAGAACCACCTGTGAAGGATATGGGCAGCAGATTCAAGACAAGGAAGAGGGCCTGTTATTTAAAAAAATGCCAAATTATTGCATCAATTGGTGAATATGATATTACGTATGAACAAGATTTTTAGGTTTTTTTTTAAAACTAGAAATGTCAAGGTCTTCTATCTCTGGTTTCTCAGGTTAAAAATAGACATCAAATTTTCAGAATAAATTCTTTCTGTATTCCTACAATATGAGAAAATCAGCTCTGTATTACTCTGGGACAGCATCTTTTGAACTACCTGCTGAAGATACTGAGGTTCTAATATACCTCCCCTCCATTATAGTGTGTGTATATATATATATATTTCTTTTACTTCTGAGATCCTCATGGTGCCTGGAATAGTTCCACTTCCTCTTCTAGATCATCCATTATATTTCTTTGACATGGAACAGATACTGTCAATGCAGCTACTTCATTTGAGGATGTTATGCGATACATGTCGAAATACGCGGGTTACCAAATACAAATAAATCATGAGTAGTAAAAATAATTCCAAATGCAACCTCATTTCATGGCAACAATGCTTGAATTGCACTGGAGCATCATCAGTTTTGACTAAGCCAATTTTATTGAAAAATGTGATAGAACACAGCACTTCATTTCGCTTTAAAATGAGATCTTCCTAGTACTGTGTGTCTAGATGAATATAATATGAAAAGAATGAAAAAATGAAACAAAACTTTAGCACCTTATAAAGATTACTACTGTATGTTATGCTTACTATTTGAAAGTCTTGAAGTTGAGTTAATCCATGTAGAAGCATGAAGAAACCTTCTTCAACATGCATAAATTCCAATTAAATTATTTTTGTTGTGGTTGGGCTAAAAGTGAAGTTCTTATTTCAAATTGCTTATTATGCCAAACTAAAAATTCTGAAGGATATGGGAGGCAACAGATTTGCATATTTGACTTCCAAAATACACAAAATATTATTCTGCTATTGTTAATCACTCTCAGATAGGTAAGCTTTATTTTTACTGATCTTCTCCAGTAAAGGAAATGCTAACGCAGCCACCAAACCAGACTCTTTTATTTTTAAGTAGTTTGACAAATTTACGAACAGCTTAAAACTGGGGCAGGAAAGGCTAGCTAAACTTTAATTGTAGATGTACTTAATAGATCTATCTTTTATACTTATATTAGTATGCTGTTAGATATATGGAGATGGACAATATTAAACCGGAATTGTTTATTCTGACTGTAGCATTATAAAAATATTTTGATTTGGACTGAGGACTAAGCCAGATTAAAACGCAATTTTGGAGAGAGAATGTCTAATATTTATTTTTGGAAAAATAATATAAGGAAAGAACAAACTGTAATTAAAAAAGCGTTACTAAGGAATCAACATTATCAAATGCACAGCAGCAAGTATTCCTTCACATCTTTGAGCAGAACTGAAAAAACTCAGGCACACAACCAAAAAGCAGCTAACAATTATCTCTATTAATGTTATGAGAGAGGCATTATCTTTTAGCCCATTACTCTTTCTATTGTAAACACTGGGAGGAAATAGTTTGAAAGCAGTTGTGGTATTATAAACAACTTATTTCACCAGCTAAAGGCACGTCCCTTACCTGAGTTCCCTGCTCCTTCTCTGACAAGAATTTTATTGTAGGCAGAGAAAATTCAAGTAATAAAATGAGTTTAGACAATATCTGACAGTTCTTCGAGGTAAATAAGTATGCTAGTTGAACTTGGCTGATGATCTGTGAGTGAAAGTAGTAGTATTGTCAAGACATTAAAAACCGTTGGCTACTATAATGATGAAACATGTGGTTATAGGTAGAAAAATGCCAGAGTAGTAAAAAGTTTGGAGATGATTAATTGGGAGAAGAGTTAGCTTGGCAGAAATAAGTAATTCTATTTAAGACTTCTATATGTACAGGGCTGCAAAAACCCTTGTGTTGCTTTTGTAGGAGTCAAAAGGATTGTAATAATCACCTTGACTGACTAAATAGGGTTGGTGAATCTCTCAGAGAATTAGGTAATCAAAGAACTTCATAGGTCTTGGTGCATCTCCCAATGTATTTTATGCTAGGCACTGTAGGAGGTGAGGAGTAATCACAGCTGATGAGATCAAAAGGAGGAACAGGTTTCCTGTATTGTTTAGGTTCTGTATGGGGGGGAGGGGGGATTTGACACATAAATATTGTACAAATGAGCTGAAATATTTCTTATAATTTAAAACTTATAATGGGATCTGGACAGCTTTACAAACTTTACCTGATGCAAATAAAGTCCTGATATTAATTCTCTTTGATTTCTAATTGGGGTGATAATTACTTTAAATGGAGCCTTGCTCTATGAGCAGTGCTGCGTAATTAATTTCACTTGTGGCTGAAACATTCTTTTGATAAGACTTCTTGATGAGTAATTTCTACTTTTAGGCTTATAAAAAAACCCCAAACCAAACAAGAAAAACCCCACCATACCCAAGAAACCTAAAACCCAACAGAAAAAAAATAAGTCCAGAAAAAAGTAGTTTTCCAACCTTCTGATGATTTTTGTCCATTATTAGTGAAAAACATTATTCTGTTACTATTGAAATCTTACTACACTGGAAACTTTGGCATTAAACTTTGTATCCCAAGTTTTCTTTAGCTAAGAACAAGACTTTCAAAACTGGTGTTTGAACTTCTGCTTCCACTCAGGTTAGTGATAAAAATTAAGGTGATAAAAGCAACCTGATCTTAAATGATAAAGAATCTGAGTTTAAAGGAGGAACCACACCATTGCTGACTTCTAGGTCATCTGCTTTCTGTTTCTTACTGCAAGTAGTGAAGATGTTGACAAGTCTTTTATTCTACTTGTAGACTGTTAAAAATTAAACTTTGTATCTAGAGCAATTCAATCCCGATTTTTAAAAATGTTATAATTTCTACCAGAGTTTTGTTCTTTCTTTTTTGTTGTTCCTTTTATTTTGATTTAATTTAGAACATATTCTGGTAGAAAATAGGAACTTTTAAGAATTAAACATGTTCAGAAGTTTCTGCCGTTGATCTGAAAACAGAGGAAAATTTTTTTAAAGATATATTTCTTCTATTCAGTATTTTTTAGGCATACAAATACTAAAAAGACACCAGACTGGAGTTGTGTGACAATGAAGTTTACAGCAGGATCTCTTGGGTCTTTGAGCCACTTGGGACATAATTCTCCTTAGCAGCTCTTATTTGTTGCTGTCTAAATTATTGTCTAGACATTCATTATTTCAAGTTTTGTTTTTAATTCCTGCAAGCTACCAGCACCAGGATTGCAGGCTTACTTATCTGGCTACTCCATTTGTTCCACTGTTAGATTCTCAGAGGGTTTGTCTAGGTTTAAGCCCAAAGGGCAGCTGAACACCACACAGCCACTCCTTCCACCTCAGGGACGGGGAGGAGAAAATAAACCAAAAGGCTTGGTGTACTGAGACAAGGACAGGGAGGGATGACTCGGCAGTTATGGTCACAGTCAAAAGGCTCAATTGGTGAAGGAAAAAAAGAAACGTCAGTTTAATCTGAACACCACCACCACCACTTAATTTACCAGTCCAACAGTAAGACTGTGAGGAATACAGCCACATCTTAAAAAAACCTTCCCCCCACCCCTCCATCCTTCTTGGGATCAGCTTTTCTCCCAATTTCTCTACTTCTTTCCCCCACAGCAGGGCATAGGCCAGGAAATGGGGGTTGCAGTTATTTCATCACCTGTTGTTTCTGCTGCTCCTTCCTCCCCAGGGGGAGGACTCCTTACACTCTTACCCTGCTCCAGTGTAGGTCTCTTTCACAAAGTGCAGTCCTTTCAGAAAGAAATTTCTCCAGCACAGACTTCCCTTGGAGTGACAGCCTCCTTTGGGCACAGCCGCCTGCTCTGGCTGGGGTCCTCCACAGGCTGCAGGTGGATATCTGCTCTGGCACACCTCCCCCCCTTCCTCCTTTCTTCAACTGACCTCAGTGTTTGCATAGGTATTTGCCTCACAACTCTTCTTACTCTCAGGTTCCCCTTCTTAAATATGTTATTGCAAAGGTGCAGCCACAGTTGCTAATTGGCTCAGCCTTGGCCAGAGGCAGGTCTGACTTGGAGCTGGGGGAGCTTCAAGATGGTTGTCACAGGAGTCACCTCTGTAAACCTCTGCCCCCCCCCCCCCCCCCCCCCCCAAACCCCCCACACAAACACAACACAGGGTTATTTGGACTGGTGATAAATGCCGACTTAGTAACTTTTCCTCTTCACAAGTTTAAAAGCAAATAATTTGCCTTTTTGCTGATTTTTGTTTCCCTATGAGAATCTCCTTTGGCATGTGTGTATATAAAGTGGAAAGGAGAGACAGTAATAGAGTTCCAAGGTAAAGAAAGATTCCATCAAAATTATGCTTTATAAATGGTTTACTGAAGCAATTTTGGAATATATTGGCACTGAATTTAATTCAAATGGAAGTAGGGTCAGGGATAAAATTTCAAAGTTCTTAGAAGAACAGGGGTGGGCCTTACAAAGAACAGGAAATAAAATGCTACTAAAAAAAGAAAAGCCTAAGAAAACAACAATGCTCAAACTTCTCAATTCTAGAGGAGTCTGTGTTAAATCAATATAGTACACTATTGTCATCCCAGTGGTACAAGTAAGTTGTATTCGGACACCTATCTATAAATAGCAATGACATATCCCTTATGTACTGACGGCTGTGTAGCCCTTCGGCTCGTCAGTGTTGTCACACTCCAACAGCAGAACAGCATGAGTATTGTGTGCATTATAGGTTGTATTGGTAACGTCAAGGGGGTTGAAATCACACAGTCTGCTAGCTCACTATTTACACTAACGTTCATCTCGGATGCTCCAATAAAACTTGAGGCCAAAGGGAATTGTGTTTTTAGTTACTGTTTCTTTAACATTTCTGCTGTTGGGTTACTGAGTGTGTGTTGTTCTCTGCTCCACTTACTTACATGGGGCACCTACCTTTGAGTGCCTACCTCCCACTGCAGCTGCTGCAGAGCTTGCAGAGCTCTCTGGGGTATGGTCCACATTTGTTCAGTGTGAATCTTTTCATCATATCAATAATTTCTCTGTGGAAAAGAGGACAAAATAAGCCTCATGTCAGCTTCAATGACATTTTAAAAATCAAGCATCACAGTCAGATTTCTGTATTATATTAAATATGCATGTATGTCAAAATGAAAAGTTTATGTGAAGAACACTTTTTGATCATTTGGTATTCTTACTTTTCTTTAAAATTCACTTCATGGGGAATGTCGGGAGAAGGGCTGTTTTGTTGTGCTGCTTTTGAAACAGATTGTTCTCAATGTTCGTCTGTTCCCACAGAACTAAAAATCCATTTCTTGATTATCGCTGAACTATGGCAATATTAAGCTTGCTAGGCTATGCAAGCAAAATATTCTGCTTGCTAACTTGACAATTTCCACCAGTGGCTAAAAGTAAATGCACATTCTTTCTGATTGTGGTCTCTTTTTTTACAGAAAACTCATAAATAGAGTATCAGGGGCTTTTTTCTAAGTTGTTTACCGTGTATCTGTTGTATCATAAGACAACTCAGGTTGGAAGGGACCCTGGGAGGTCTTTAGACCAAACTCCTGCTCAAAACATGGACATCTAGGAGGTCAGACAAGGTTGTTCAGGACTTTTTCTGGCTGTCTTAAACCTACAAGGACTGAGATTAAACAGTCTCTGGGTCAACCTGTGACACTGCCTACCCATCCTTATGGAGGGAAAAAGTTTCTCCTTATGTAGTTTGAACCTCTTTTGTTTCAGCATCTGCCCTTTGTGTCTCATCTACTCACCATGCACCACAGTAAGAGTATGGTTCAGTCTCCCCAGTAACCACCCCATAGGCACTGGGAGGCTGCTGTTAGATCCCCTGTAGCTACCTCTTCCTCGACTGAATGAGCCCAGGTCCCTCAGCTTCCTCTCACAAAGCAAGTCCTCCAGCCCCAACTGTCCTGGTGGCCCTCTCCTGGTCTTGCTTCAGTTAGATGTCTGTCTTCAACTGGGGGACATAAAACTGGATGCCATCTCTAGATGTGGTCTAAAGAGTGTGAGTATGGGGAAGACAATCTTTTCACTCAGTCTACCAGTTGTTCTCCTGTTCATACAGCCTTGGATGCAGTAGGTTGTCTTTGCTGTCAGGGCAGGCTGCAAGCTCAGCTTGCTACCAATGAGCACCCCGATGTCCTTTTCTGCAGAGCTGCTCCCTGTCCTGGCAGTCACTAGCCTGTCACAAGTCTGAATCTTGAATCTTCTTCACTCCCCGATCCACTTCCTTCATAATAAATTCCTTTTTTTTTTTTTTTCCCCCCCCTCTACGTTTCTTCTCAAGAACTTAATCTTTGAGGTTTTCTTGTGGCCACCCACATAAGAAAGGCCAGCGGTGTTCCCATGCATATGTCTAATTCATGTCTTCTGAGAACTTTTGAAGTAATATACATATTTTAAAAACCCCTTCATTCCACTTTTGAAAATTTCCATAATAAATAACCATTATGGTTTTTTAGTTGATGTCAATATATATGAGAATGAATTTAAGTCTTTCTTTTTTTGGTTTTGACATCTAGCAAATTGGTTTTTTAAATTTCTTGGTCATCTCTATGAAAACTAACTTCTATTCCTGTGTAGAATCTTTAAAAAAAATTGTTACAGTAGAATTAAAAAAAAATCAGACAAGGCATACACTTGAGGTATGATCAAATTCACAAGGACTGTTTAGCTTGGAGAACTGAAAGGAAATACAGCAATGTGTTTTAAAATTGTAACTGATACAGAGAAAGAAAAGAAGGTACAATTGTTCAATGTCTTCAAATTAAAAATTTAGCTGGAATTAAATCCAGCTGAGAGGAAGCATTTCAAAAGAAGCAGTTTCCTGATTTTTAGGTCATTGTGAATTCACAGGGCCAAAACTTGATCTCAATGGTGTGAATGTTTGTGTCAGCTACTGAAATGTGTATGGCCTAAATGGTGTTCTTACTTATTAGTGTAAAATAGCAAGACACGAGAAAAGTGTTATGCTGGTTTGCACTGTTCATGCTGTTACAAGTGTTGGCTATAGGTTATTTTTATATATGTATTGGTTGTCTGTGACAGTGGGGACTGCAGTTAGGGGGCTGTGAGGGGAGGCCGGGGCTGCCCCGTGCCGGACACAGCCGGTTCCAGCCGGCTCCAACCGACCCACCGCAGGGCACGGCTGAGCCCCGCAGACACGATGGCGGCGCCTCGGGGAAAGCCTGGGTGAGGAAGGGCAAAACGCTGCCCCGCAGCCAGGGGTGAGGGGAGAAGGGTGAGAAACAGCCCTGACACCACTGAGGGGAGAGGGGGAGGAGGTCATCCAGGCACCTGAGCAGGGGTTCCCCTGCAGCCCCTGGAGAGACCATGGCGGAGCAGGTGTTTCCTGAAAGTCTGCAGCCTGTGAGAAGGATGCTGTTTTAGCTGCAGATGCAAAGCACAGCACTATACAGGCTGCTATGAATAAAGGTAACTTCATGTCTTTATGCTAGCCAGATCTAGTACAAATATATCTTTTAATACACATGATTTCGGGTTCAGCAAAATTAGTACTGCCTAAAGGACATCAGAACAAATCCATTCATATAGTAAAAACTATTAATAGATACACAAGCTAACCACACTTGAATTACTTGAACTGCAAGAAGGTCCCCCATCTTTTTGGTTAACCCAGGGACAGAGGAGCCATCTCATTGAGGGGAAACTCATGTGTTGGCTATTAGCCGCTCACATCTGGTGTATAACCTGTTAAATAAACTTCTCTTTTAAGGTGGGCAATGATCTGGTTTCAGAGCTTGAAGGGCTTTATAAGGAGATTTATCAGGGTAAGAATGCTAAAAGCTTTCAGTAATTACAGTATAAAGTCCTTGATCCCTCTGTCAGTCTATATAATTTGAGAAGTGTTTTGGTTTAGACATTCCCCCATCCCCCCCCCCGAGTTATCTACAAAAATGTTTAGAGAAGGGCTAGAACAAATCTGTGTAGCAATCTCTCTAGAAACATGACTAGATTAATAAAAGTCCTCTTTTTTAATTCCATGTGAAACCTGTATGTTTGCCTGCTCTTAATCTACTTAACTTGTGAAATAGAGTTTCAGTATCCTGTTGTACTATTTAAGATACAAAGTGACAAGTTAAATGCCTCGGAGTCTAACTGCATCACATCAATTTTCCATAAACAAAAAAATACCTCATAATCTCATAACAAATTATCACATTTTCCTTTCATAAGACCTATATTCCACTTATTCATGCTGATTGGCATTAATTGTAACATCATTCTTTAATAGTTTGTTAATTTCTTATATCTGTATTCCTGTTCTGCTGGATTTGTCTGTGGTTTATGTCAGGCTGCCAAGTTTTCCAGTTATCTGGATCACTCTGTTTACCCTTAAAGCAGTAACAGAACAGTAGCTTTTTTTTTTTTTTTTTTTTTTTTTTTGTCTGAAATTCTGACTGTGTGCCAAGATATTTAGGTCCAGGGATTTGAAATTTCTTGATCTTAACTTTTCCCTAGTTAGTAACTATTACATAATTTAGGGGTTTTTTACCCATGTAAGACAGGAATATTAATTACAATCTAAATTTTCTTCAAGTGGTTCTACCATATCCTTCCCGTAATGCACTGTAGCACTGTAGCATTCTTTTTGCAATTAATATTGTTAAGCTCTCCTGATTTAAGTATAATTTTTCTACATATGTATATCTAATATCAGCTTTCCTCCCGATGTTATCTGTCTCTATAGAAAGCTTTTATCTCATTTTTCTTTTTTTACCCTGTGTAGCCTTCTCTCATTCACAAGAATGTGAGGTGCCTAGAACTCCTTCATAAGGTTTTCTTACATGTTTACTGACCATTATTCAGATTTTTTTGTGAAAATTGTTTTTACAGTTTGATTCACACCATACTAACATTTCCTTTGGAGAAAAAGTCCTCTCTTAAGCACCAAAATATGTTGCATTTATGGCAATAGACATAATTGGTTCATGAACTGTTGCAGTACTAACTCTTAATCTGGGGGCTCGGTTTCTTGTTTTCTGTCCAAATGATGTCTTGTTTTGTTTAATAGAAAATGAGAATGGAAGAAACTTCAGCAGAAAGTTCTAAAACATGCTGGTTTCTCTATTGAGAGTGATCCCAGAAAGGAAGATGGGAAGCTCCACAATAAGGTAAAAGAAACAAATCAGTATGTAGCCTCCTACAGAAGGAATAGAAAATGAGAAAGGCTAAAAGGAACAAAATGCTAAGAACCTACAAACAGTGTGATTGGCTCAATGACATTTAAAATAGATTTCTGAAGCATCCCAAATAGGGAATTGAAATGTTACCTTGAATTTTAAGCAGAACTCATTTATGTTGAGGAATGATAACAATCACAGTAAAACTAGTTTAATAATGGATTTGTTCCTTAAACTGCTTGAAATAAGCAATAACACAAGTATAGTGTTATAATATCATCTATTAGTTATAACTATACTGTTACAGAGATGGTGTTCTGCCTCCTAATTCACTAGAGATGCTATGTTTGAGTGTCAGTGAAAATAGAAGAGAATTGCTTGTTAAAAGAATGCTAAAATATGGCTTGTCACTCTGTTCCTCCAAAGTTTTAGTGAAGTAGTGCTGATCTTGTAGTTTAATATTGTGAAAACCAGCTGCTTCTGACCTTAACATTTTTATTTTAAAAGATTATGTTTTAAGCTTTTAAAGCCATAAACTAAGCCTTTTAAATAAAAACCTGAAAGGTTAAGGTGCAGATCTTCATCTATTAAAAACTGTCATCTCTCATCAGACATATGAAGTCTTCAAAATGTCAGTCAGTCATGTTTTTTGTTTGTGGCTGGAAATGACTTAATCATTATTATTTTGTTAATATATAGAGACTCTCTTCCATTTTTCCTCCTTGTGTACTCTGTGCTTTTAGCAAATAAGCATAGCTTTAAAATACCAGAGTACAAGGTGGATTTTGAGAGAGATTTTGGAATTTGGAAATTGGCTGTTTTGAAAAGGCTATGTCCTTATTGGCTGATGAAAGTGCCTATGAACTGAGCATAAAATACACCTTTGTTGCTTTACACCCTGACCAGTTGTGTGCAGTGCCTTCCTAGAATGGCTCAAGTCTAGAGCAGGCAGCCTAACCTCTTTTACAGTGTTGCTGTCTCTAGGCAGAGAGAGAAAAATTCATGGAAGTGATCATTTTCTACTCCTGAAAAAAGTATTTAAAGGACCCTTTCTGAAGGCTTTTTCCTTTTAATTGCAACCCTCCCTTATGGGGTAAGGGACTGTCACAGTTTAACCCCAGCTGACAACTAAGTCCCACAGAGAATCAGAAGAGTAACAGTGAGAAAACTCATGGGTTAAGATAAAGAGAGTTTAATAGGTAAAGGAAAAGCCATGTGCACAAGCAAAGCAAAACAGGGGTTTCATTCACCACTTCCCACCAGCAGGCAGGTGTTATGTTCAGGAGAGCAGGGCTCCATCACCCATGACAGTTACTTGGGAAGACAAACGCCATCATGCTGAACGTCCCCATGAATCCCACTGGGGATTCATTAGGTGGCATTTTCCTTCTGAAGCAGCACTGATTAACTGAGCATTATGTCATATGGCATGGAATGTCAGCTGAGGTCAGCTGTCCTGGCTGTGTCCCCTCCCAACTTCTTGTGCACCCCCAGCCTCCTTGCTGCTGGAGTGGGGTGAGAAGCAGACAAGGCCTTGGTGCTATGTAGGCACTGCTCAGCAGCAACTAAAATATCTCTCTATTATCAACACTGTTTCCAGCACAAATCTAGAACATAGCCCTGTGCTAGCTACTATGAAGAAAATTAACTTTACCCCAACCAAAACCAGCACTGGAAGCTAAGCAGTTTGTTGTTCACAAAGCAATGAAATACCAGGGAGAGGCAGACATCACTCAGAAATTGCAACCTACAACAAGCTCCTGCTACACTGACTTTTAAATTACTTTTTTACTATTAAAACATTCTAATCAGTGACATAAAATTGCTGCAGATTTCACTACAGCTAATTCAGTTTGCATCAGTGAAGAATTTGGTCAGCACCATTGAAGATGCAAGGCGTGTGCCATTGTTGGTGTATAATGCAGCTTTCTCCATCATCCAGGTGTGCCTAGCTTTGTACATAAGTAACCATATGTTCTATTAGTTGTTTGTAGATATTGTTCTAGCAAGAGACATAATGATAACTTTAAGCCCCTGGATTTGAGGAAGGCTTAAAAGTTTAGAGAAATACTGACATTAAAATCAACAAAAATACAGGAAAAAATAGGAAGTTCCCTAGGGATTTTTACAAGGTTTGGGTTTTGTTTTGTTTTGTTTTTTTTTTCCTGCTGTAATTGAAACTGATGTCTTCTACAAATCTGTTGTGCTTTAACTGATATATACTTGTAAATCTTGCTCCATAAAGTCAGGCAACAATTTTGATTCAGAAATAAGTCTGCCAGCTATGTGCATGTCCATACCATAATTCCACACAAGGAGGCAGATCTGCATTAATTACAGTTTTATAAGCATTTAATGATCATCTGAGTTCATATAAAAGTAGCCATTCAAGTTTATTTGATTTCTGCAGGAACATATTTAAAAGTGGAACTACTTACAGTGCCATTCACATACCACTAATCTTACAGTCTAACTTGGCATCAAAGAAGGAGAGTACATGGATTATTACTGCATCTGAATTCATCATTCCTAACGCTACACAGCTTGGGGCATGTCGGACTTCACAACTGAAACGGGTAGTCTTGATCTGTTCCAGGCTGGTACACCTGCAGCAAAAGCGCCTGGTGTGAAGGAAAGTGCCACTGGGGATTCATTAGGTGGCATTTTCCTTCTGAAGCAGCATTGATTAACTCTGTGTTATGTTAATGTGCTGCTGGAAGCACTGTCAGTCAGCAGGACAGGAAGGGGCAGGTAGAGAAGCTTTAGGGATAGTATTAGCTTCCAGGTTTTAATCAAGTTCTTCACTTATAAGAAAGGATTTAGTGGTGTGTGTTTGTATGTTTGTTTTCTCTGTGGTTCCTTAATACAGTGTTTTAATATTTTATTTTTTTCATAATAAATTATACCATTTAAAAAAAATGTAGCTAGCACGGAAATACACTAAGCCATGTTGTAATATTCTGTCCTGCTTTTGCCACTGAGTTAGCTTTACTTTGCTACAGGGCATGTCAGCTATTATATATAATACAGACTTGTTAGGAAGGGAACATTAGAAGGCAAGTCATCCTTAACCTCAAACTATAATTATGGTTGCACAGTGTACATATAGAGTCTTCCTCTGCAAGTGGTTCAGTCAAGCCCTCTGTTCGCCCAAAACTCTATGGACCCTGGAAGGGTTGTGCATTATTGATGCCTATGTTGGTCAGCCTGTTCTACCAGAACTACTGGGGGGTTTATTTGCAGTTTTGCAATAAATGTAATCTTTTTCAAGCCCAGTAAGGAATTACACTGATAGTGCAAGAATACCAAAAAGAATTACAGCCTTTCCCTTAACTCTGTTTAACTCCAGTAAAATTTCCAGCCTCTCGTAGTACTCCTAACTAGTTATACATTAAAAAGGGTGTGCCTAATGTTGCCTCCACTTTTATCTACAGTGTTATATAGTGAATACTACAGGAAAGTAAAAGTAAGAAGGTCAGACTTTATAATTAGCTCACCTAAATAACATTTGCTTATGTTAAAGACAAAACCAGCTTCCCTTTGAAGACGACACCACCTTTCATTTTCTATGAAACAAAAACTCCCCAGACTCCCAAAAGAGAATTCAAAGCTGTTAACTGGTTATATGTACTTAAGTCTACATATATTTTAAAAGCTGTGTTTCAAATTGGGGAAGGAGTTGATACACTTTTGTTTCTTGATTAGAATGAGTGACGAATGGAATTGATATCAAAGAGGGTTGTTTGTTGTTTGGGTTTTTTTGTTGTTTTTTTTTTTTTTCTTTTTTTTTTTTTTTTTTTCCCCAAAAGCAAAGAAATTAATCACACTACAGAAATGAAATGGGAGGTGTTTTGCTCAATTCATTGTTCTGATATAAATTCAAAACCTCAGTGCAGTTTTACATTCTTTACCTCTTTTTGCCATCTTGGTATTATGAAGGGCTGATGATATCTGGGATTTACTTATGTGGCTGAAGGAAGAATAAAATGGTTGGGCCTTGAAGGGAATGGTTAGTTTGGGGAAATCTGCTTTGAGGTGTGAGATGAAAAAGCGTGCTTTCTGAACTTCATATGTATGGACGAAATGAAAAGTATTGCTTTCTTGTAGACCTGTGTGTTTTACAGGTTTAAAAAAAAGAAAGGAGGGGAACTAGCCCAAAATATAATAGGGAGCACAACATAGCCTACATAAAGATATTATCTAACTTAAAGAAATGAGTTAGTTCTGAATGGAAAAATTTAATTTCTAATTTTCTTTTCATATTAACGCTGTTACTACTAAACATCAAAAACAATTAAAACTAAAAAAATCCCCAACCAACCTAACACAAAAATACCCCAACCCTCTTTAAAAATAATATCTGTACAATTTAGGGAATATCTCTTGTTCTCCTTATTAATTTAGAAGGTAGATGAGCATATCAGTTAAAAAAAATGAGTGTCAAGCATCTGTAAGAAACTAGTCTGTTTTATACATAAAGATATGGATTAATTTCTTGGCTTTACATTTGAAGTGCCCTAAAAGAAGGGAGAAACAATTGTTATACGTGAGATTGTGACTTGTAATTTTTTAAAATCAATTTTCCTGCAATAATGCTTCTGTTTTTTCAGACACATTTTGAAACATTTTCTCCTTGAGAAATAGGAGCATTGATTTAACAACTGAAATCAGTGTCAGCTTTGTTATTGACTCAGAATAGACCAGAATTTCCTTCTCTGAGTATTTCGGTACATGGACAGCGCAGCACATGGCTCAGGCCTGAGACTTCTGGACTTGAGAAACAGGATGACTAGGATGGACGCAGTGAAACAGTATGCATTTTCCAGGGACACAAACTTGCTGTGTTCTGTGGTAGCACAGCTTTAAGCACAGTATAGTCTTTAAAATGTACTGTATGCAATGCGCGTGTACCTGAAAGCATATTCCTAGTGGGAATGGTGGTTAAAAGTGGTAGAGTGAGGTTCTGCCTCTTAAAGAATCTGGTTCAGGTAGTCTCAGTTTCTGCTGAGTTTATTCTAACTAGTGCATCTATTCCTCAGTGTTTAAGAAATGGAAAGTCTTGAGTTTTACTTTACCTAGCTTGTTCGAAGGATTTGTTCTGGAATAGAAACTCCTGATGCAGACTTCTGTGGGTTATTCTTCCTAAATTATATTTGGAATATCACTGCAGTTTTTATTAGTGAATTTTTCACGAGGTGATATATGCCTCTACTGCTGCTTCAAGCTCATCATGGAGTAACAACAGCTTGGAAAGACCTTCTTTTGCATAGATTTATCGATCTGCAAAAAGAATCATTCTGGTCAAAGCTGGCCCAATGTCACTGAAATGTCAGTCTTACAATGTTGCCAGAGAAAATCAGAACTGTGCTTTGTTGTGTGTCAGTGGAGTCCTGTAACCAAAGCTCAATGTGTATACTCTCAGTGAAGCTGGAGATCAAGAAGCAAGACTATAGGAGGGAAAAGTTAATACCCTGTGATTTAGTATTCTGAATGCTCTTTTGGATCAACTGATGGAGTATGTTGAGAAAGCAGCTCTGGAACTGTAGAACCTGCCCAGTTGTGGAGGACACCTTCCCAGGGCAACTGAGGTCCACTGGGTAGACATATGAACAGTGATAATAAAAAAAGTAAATTATCATCTCGAGATAGCTAGGGTGTTGTTTTGTTTTTTTGGGGTTTTTTGGGGGGTTTTTTTTTTGAGGAGGAGGAGGAAGCTGAAGAAGGGTTTAGGAAGATGAGGAAGGGAAAACCAAACTATTCTAATTATTCATCATACAAATATTTGAGTTGGTTTTGATCTGTCCAAATTAATACAGTGTTCATTTCTTGGGGTGGGGGTGGGAGGGAATAGTTTTATGCACAGGTACCAGATGTAAAGATATATTCTTTGTTTTGTTTTGCTGTTTCTTTCATGCCTCTCTTCCACATGTATGTCCAGCACTTACTCTTTCAGCTTTGAATGCACCACTACCCAGAGAGATCAGTTCTAAGAGGACTCTTCAGAGCACTGAATCCACTACTTGTTACTGATGAGAACCTGCTGCCAAAATACATGCATGCAACTATCTCTTAACTGACTGACTTTCTTCTCTTCAAGGGAAAGGTTTGGGATTTTGGATTCTTTATGTTTTTGCTCTTTGTCAAAAATGTTTGATGTGTCAGTGACATGAAGATCATTGGTCAAAATGGGTCAGCTCAGCCACATCAGCAAACTCTATGATCATCCTTAATTTTTATTTTCAATTTTTTTTCTTTTAATAACTTGCCAGATACTGAGGTGAATCTATTCTTGTATTGGTTGAAAGGATCCCTCTAAATATGCCTTTTGTTTTTGTAAGTTTCCTAATCATCTGACACCATTCTCTGTTGGAGGTGAGTTACTAGGCTGTGTGGACCTATATCCTGATCCAGTGTGGCTCCTCTTCATTTCCTTTTGCTTTTCTCTTAGTTGCCCACCAAGCAGAAACTTTTATGTGATCTGATTGCACACTGCAACAAAAATGTTCACACAAAACCTTTATCATAATGTCAATGTACCATGCCAGTTCCACTGCCATTATTTCTGTGGAGAAAAGAGCTGCTTTGGAGTTAGTTACACATCAGTTATCTGTTAAAGAGGTTTTAAGATCTTGGTATCTGTATGCCCTTTCTCCAAGAGGGGGATTGACAGAACAAACTGCAATTTAAAACCATGACTGCCAATAATGATATTCAAGGAACTAGAAAAAGAGGCTTTTCTTTTTAAACAAAAGAAAACCCTGTGGGCAGTCCCAAGCATGTAACCAATTACTTATCTTCTTGTCCATTTACCTTTTGTTGTGTGAATATCTTTCACAGTATGAATGTCTTAAGACCTACATAGGTGCTTACTGCAGATCATCAAATTGATGTTACTTTTTTTTTTAAGCTTAAAAAAAAAGTAGTGATAGTTTGATAATAGGAGCACTATGGTTTCAGATGCTGTACAGCAACCACTGTGCAGCACAAAAGAGGCAAGGCAGATATCTACAGCAATTATTTCAGCTGTAACGATAATAAAATGCTGGACAATTTAGTAGGTTTCAGATGGAAATTCAGGACATTTATAACTGTCATATTATGAGCTCTGTGAGGTGAACACAAATGGTAGCCACTAACCAGGAAAGGTATAAAAATCTTACACACCTGGAGAGAAATACTTGCCTCTGCTTATTACTCATCCTTATCACTTTAGTTAATGTAAGATATTTCAATAACATATGCGGTTTATCTTATTTACCATATAAATATTGTGTTAAAAAACAAGGTCTGATGTGCAGGGCTCCAGCCAAAGCTACTTTAAGAGCAGTTATATTTGAGTAGAAGGGGATAGGTTTATTTCAGTCTTTCTTTCCCCTTCTGGGAAGTTTCAAATTTTGTTAAAGCTTAATGACTTCACATAAACACACCTACTTTGTCTACACTTACGAGTTTTTCTTCTCTCACCTTGTAATGTATTCTTCTTCATGCTCAAACTATAGTTCCTCCATATTTCTCACAGCATTTTTAATGAACAATGAAATTTTTAATAGGTGGGTGAGGCACTTGCCTAATTCATTTTGAGTTGAGTCCAGATATTCACTTCACAACGAGCCTAAATATTCATTTTTCATCAGATAAAGAAAAAAAAAATTGAACACCAGATTCCCCATTCTATGTTGTATTCAGTAAAAGAGTGAAAGAATATAAAACCTTTTTTGCATATCAAATATGATAAAATTGCATACCCATTTAGACATGAAGCCCACACACGTGACCTATTTCAAAGAATGGTTGAGGTTGGAAGGGACCTCCAGAGAGGTCATCTTGTCCAAGTCTCCCAGAACAAGGAAGGCCACCTGGAGAAGGTATTGCCCGGGACCATGTCCAATCTCTCTGGGCAAACTTTTCCAGTGCTCAGTCACCCTCACAGTAAAAAAAATGTTTCCTGATGTTCAGAAACAGTATCCTTTGTTTCAGTTTGTGCCTATTGTCTCTTACCCTGTCACTGGGCACCACTGGAAAGAGCCTGGCTCCTTCTTCTTTACACTCTCCCTTCAGGTATTTATATACATTAATAAAATCCCCCTTGTGCCTTCTGAACTGGCTGAACAGTCCCAGCTATCTCATAGGAGAGATGATCCAGTTATCTTAGTGACATTTCAGTGGACTCCCTCCAGTATGTCCATCTCTCTCTCGTACTGAAGAGCCCAATGGACCAGCACTCCAGGTGCTGTCCATCAAACAGGGTCTGGTACCTGATTTGTAATATGCCAATCTTACACATAGAGTCAAGATATTTATTTATTCCATGTTTGTGCAAAGAGGGGTGCTAGGTGGTAATTCCACAAAGCTAGCACACCACACAAAAGAATTTCAGTTCAAACCACAACTACACATTTGCTGTAATGACCATTTGTTAGTTCCTTATCACTTTGTCTCTCATTGGTTAACAACATGCCTCATCTCTATTTAAAGCTACAGTGTCTTTTAATTATTCTGTGCAAACTCAACATCCCCCCCTTCACCCTTTATCTTGGTCTTAAATTGAGTTGGTGGTCATGGTCTCCCCCTGCTGCCTTTACGTTTCCTCCAGTTACCACTGATTTTCACTGACTTCATGCTTCTCAGGCAATCATCCAGCCTTGGTGCCTTCTGGTGAAGGATGTTCCCCTCTTACCAGTCTTGAAGCTCTCCTTCAAGGATATAGTCATTAGCAAGGCCTGCATCGTTTATACAAAGTATCAGGCTTACACAATAGAGCCAATGTTTAGTCATCCTCCTTAGTATATTCGATTCTAAATTAGTGTCACTATAATTCAGGCATTAACACAAACATATGGTTTTACTTAGTCTACATAGATGTGGCTACACAAGTGATCACCTCTCTTCACTTTCTGGCAACACTTCTTCTAATGCAGCCCAGGATGCCATTGGCCACCTTTGCCACAGCAACACATTGCTGGTTCATGTTCAACCTGGTTTCCACCAGGACTCCCAGGCCTTTTTCTGTCAAGCTGCTTTTCAGCTGAGTGGCCCCCAGTACATACTGCCCAGTGTATAGAGTTGTTCTTCCCCAGGTGCAGGACTTGGAATTTGTGCTTATTGTTGTTCCTGAGGTTCCTGTCAGACCATTTCTCCAGCCTGTCAAGGTCACTCTTTCATTAGAAGCTAAGATTTACCAACACAGTCTAATGTTTTTCCTCCATTTCTGATTTTTTTTCATGGAAAGTCAGGTCATTTACATTTCATTCTGAATGTGTTCAGGGTCTAGCGTGAAATTTCTTTTCCTGAGTAATATCACTAGGCTCTGAGCAACCTGATCTAGTTGAAGATGTCCCTGCTCATTGTAGGGGGTTTGGACTAGATGATCTTTAAAGGTCTCTTTCAACCCAAACCATTCTATAATTCTAAATAAGGTTTATTTTACTGAAGACAAGGATTTTGAAAATAAAGCGGAAACACTTGAGTCAAAGTGTAATTTAATAACAGTTTTATAGTCCGGAAAATAGAAATGCACTCAGAATCTGGAAAAAAAAAAAAAAAAGCATGATAGGATTTCAAAACATTTTTAATATTAAATACAGAAGGGAAGCAGAAGGTGACAAATATTTGTAGAGCGCACACTGGACAACCTTGAGGCTATATGTTATTAATTTTGATATACCACACCATGTGGAAGAGGGGTGGGCAGACAGACTACTGTTATGTAAGGTGGACTTAATCAAAAGCAGTTTTCTTAGCAGCTTTTATATATGTTCAAAAAACTAGTGTTCCTCTTTTCTCCTCTCCCTTCTATTTTTACAACAAACTGGGAAGGATATTGTCAAGAAAGTGACTTTAATAATAACAACATTTCTTAATAAATATTAATCTTTGGGGTTTTTTTGTTAGTTTCATTATTTTTTTTTTACAGTAATGCCCAAATTTGAGTAATTTTCAGGTACTTATGTATCCATAGGCAGAATTTTGCATTTTTCTGCTGGAGTACTTTCTGTCCAGTGTTTTGGTTCATATTGTCATCCTTAAAACATATCACAGCCTTGCTTGTAAAGGACAGTAAATCTCAATAAATCCTGACAATAAATATTTTGCGGTTTAAGTTTGTAATCCTTAGTGACTCCTTAATGCTGGATTCTTTGTCTTAAATGGAATGTTGTAATGGATTTTTAATATATGTATAAATATACAAATTAATATTACATGTTGCAGAGATGTGAAATCTTATTAGGAACAAATTCTAAAGGGATTGTGCATCACAAAATGAAAAATTAAATAAATCCACTGCTATTAATGGAAGAGTGGCTGTGCTATCTGCAGTATTTCCTGCTTCTCCACATTAAATGTATCCATTTAAGGTATTTCTAAGTGCTTCATCACCACAATATTAAAATGCCAAACTTTTTCCTAATATGTGTCATGAAATGTATGTGATAGGAATATTAATTCACATTAAAGTTGTTATTCCAAAAGAAATATTATCCTTAGAAGTTTCTTTCTCTTCTTTTTATATGTTTTACTTTAGCTTGTCAAGTTCTACGTTTGCATATAATTCACCTTTCCAATGTTAAGAAAGAAGTTCTTAGTGCAGGTAGAAAATAAAACTCTTACTAAAAAAAAAAAAAAACCCAACATTTTGAAGCCTGTTAATCTAAAAGGTTTTTATGAGAGTGACATTTGTGTGCACAGCACACAGGTCAGTGCACCTGATATTCAGTACAGGTATGTAACAGCATGCAATATTTAGCACTCTGCAGGGATGTTGAAAATTGGCAAGGGATTTCAATGTTAAATTTAGACCCAGAAAACTCAGCCAAACCAGAGCAGCTTAAGTTGTTAAGCATTAATCAAGTGTCTCCATAGTGACAGGTCAGTACCGTAGGTGCTAATTCACGGGGAAAAATTAGATATTGTTCCATGGGGGGAAAGATATGTGGTTGAGGCAAGATATACAAAATTCCTTTGCATCACAAACCTTTTTCTTGGGTAAGTGGGGATAGCAAAATAGAAAATCTGAGGAACATTGGAATATGAAAGTGAATTATAATATTTAAGTGCTTGGATGGCTGATATCATGGAAGAACTCCATAAGCTAAGCACTGATTACAAGAAACAGTCCTGAAAATTTTGCTGGTTTTGGAGGGTTCAGAAAAACTCATGAGTGAGAACCCTGTGCATCAACTTTATAAACACAGAGCACAAAGCTCTTGAATGCTCATACCCATAGCTGTATGAAAGTAGTGTTCACTTCAAAACTTTGGATAATCTCAGATAACCTGACACATCACACCAATATTTCAGGAATAAAATTAGGTTGTTGTGTGTAAAGAATACTTTTTGTCATTCTGTATGGTACTTAAGGTGAGCGTACATGCCATAACCAGTTATAATTTCCTGCAGAGTTCATGGTTAACTGTCTCCAGTTGTTTTCTGTATGGTTCATGTATTAGCAGACATATCGGGAGAAGGAAAACCTTGCTTTGCTTTTTGTCTCCGCTGTCGCTACTAGTCTTGGACTTCATTTTTCCTGAGTTTTCACTCATGATATGGGTGGTCTGTCACTGAGCTGTCTGATCTGATTTGTTGGTAACCTCAGGTCAGTTTGTGCCAACATCTGTAACTGTCAGCATATAAGAATACAAATTTGAATGTTAATTTTTTATGACTGAAGCTATACAGCTGATTCCAGTTCACCACATTGATGTATTCTCCTTTCATATATTTCTAGGTCTATGAAATGTACAAATAAAAAAAAAATTGTTATCTACTACAAACTGATTAGTAATGCTATCTTTCAGGAAAATGATCCATTTTAGAGCAAATGTATAATTTAATGGGAAAAAGTAAGTGAAATAGGATTAATTCATCTGCTTGCTGAAGACAGTGTATGTTGTAATGGGGTCAAAGACTTATGTTCTTGGTAGACAATACATTAGTGACAAGTGCCAGATGAAGAATTTGCATTTAAGACTGTTACTTGATTAAAAGACTTTTTTAATAAGGAAAAGGTTTTCCTTTTTTCTTAGTTTTCAGTTTCATTTCAGTGGACACTCAAAACTTACATTTCATAATTTATTAGTGTTTCTTTGTCTTATTTCCTCCATAAATCCTGAATGAAGTTATAGTTCCACATGATGCTAACAGTAGCTCAGCTAGGGATGTATCGTCTATAATGGGAAACTGTCCTTATATAACATGGGAACAAGTAGCCTATGGTTGTTACTCTTTCATAGCAACATGTGGTTTCAGTTTACAGATAAATGTATCAAGTCAGATGATTCGAAGCGAAACAGATATTTAAATTTTGAAATGTAAACCCGGAAAAGTATGAACCTGCACTATGAGGAGAGACTGAAGGAGTTAGATTTTTTTTGTCCCTGGAAAGAAGGTGGCTTGGGAGGACCTCATCACAGTTTTACAGTACTTAAAAGACAGATACAAAGATGATGGAGGCTCTCTCTTCACAAGGAGTTACAAGGAAAGGGACAACTGTTACAAGTCACAATGGGAGACATTTTATCTCAAGAAAGACTTTTTTTTACAGTAAGAACAGTCATTCACTGAAACAACCTCCTCAGGGATGTGATAGAGTCCCCATTGCTGGAGGTTTTCAAGATGCAGGTGGATAAAGTGCTAGATAATCTCATCTATGTTCCCTTTCCCACAGAAGGTTGGACCAGGTGATCTTTCCAGGTCCCTTCCAACTTCAGCTCTTCTATGATAAATAAGAGACAGAAAAGGAGGGGTGAGAAAACTTATTCCCAAAAGAGACTGCTTCTCAGGGTGTGTGTGTCTAAGGGGGGGAAGTTTTCTTACACAAAAAAATAGTGGGATAGAATTAAAGCCACTTGTTATTATTTCTTAAAATGATTGGGAAATTGTCAATCTCTTCATTACGCTCTGTATAATGAGCTGGAAATTTTGGATTTTAAGAGGAATTGCAGTGGCCAAAAATAAATCTTGAAAGAGGAAAAGAACATAAATTTTGAGGCATTTCTATAAAATGGAAAAGTAAATATGAGAATGAGAGGAAAAACTTGTCAAATTCAATTTAAGGAAGGAAAAGCAAGAAATGCTGTTTAATTTTTAACTTATTTTCCTTGTCTGTCTTGTTAAACAAAAAGACAATGAACAAAGTGGGAATTAATGTAAAAGAATTAATTTTATATTAGTGTATATAACTCATTATCATACAAATTTCGGTCAGAAAGTGACCTCTAAGTGTTGTGCTTTTGTTGAATCACTTTTGTATATAAGATGCTCTAACATAGCCTAACATGGTCTCGGTGAAAATCTTTTGATAACTGCACTTCTTGTATCTATATTCCCACAGGATCCTGAAGTAAAGCTTATGGGAACATTATAAAAGTAGTAACCCTGTCAGTACAATTTACGGACCATCTACTTTTCTGATCAACACGTGGACAGGGAGTTTTATTGTAGGGGAAAGAAAACAGCCAAACCCAATCAAACAAAAAACCTGTGATCCTAAAGTATGTGTATTTTATGGAACAGAAAAGTAGTAGGTATTCACCCAGGTCTCTGATTGCCTATACCTCAAATATAAAGGTTTTCTCAGCCTGTCTGCACTCATGTGGTACAACCCCATGCCCTTAGTCTCTTTTCACTAGTAAGTTTTCCCATCAAACTGAAACCCATTTATAGTCCATAAATTACAGTAGAAGGGCTGGTGTATGATCTTTATATAAACTTTATTACTGGGCCCAGTGAGGATACATACAACAAGAAAATACAGCTATTAAATGTTTTTATTCAAGACATGATTATGCCAGTCTAAATTTGTCTCTCAAGAAAAAAAAACGCTTAAAGGTCATTTACTGACTAAAAAATGTACAATGGTAAGTATGTACTGTCCGGGCTGCTTCTTAGTGCTAGGCCAAATACTTCAAATAATTGATATAGCATTTACATGTAAAGTCCTAGAACAAGAACCTTCAGGCTTCAAAGCCAAACAACAAAGTTAGCGAAAGGTCACAAGTAAAATAACCATTCAGTTTTCTTGTGGTGTCTTTTTTGTGTATGCATTGCTGTGGTCATTAATTACATAATCATTTACTATAAACATTTCTACTAAACCTTAGCATTCATCACTGCACAGGGAAGAAAGCATTTGCTAAATGGGGAACTGCTAAATGACTCTTCATTATGTTCATCATTAAGTAGTGGCTATATACTGTACTTTTTACACACCGTCAAAATGCTGCACTTTATACAGAATTATTAATTTACCTCACGGGCTTTCTTTGGCATTTATCACCACAGTCTGAAGGATTCACAATATTTTATGAAATTAGCTTAACAGCAGTTTGTTAGGTAAAGTAACCATTTTGCTTTCACCTTGCAAAATTGAGCTTAGGCACAGAGAGGTTATGGCCCAAATAAGACAGCTATTATTTTATGTTGTAATTTGAGGTGCCCATAATTTTCTTTTAAGGTGTCATTTCATGCTTTTCCTTATTTCTGTAATGAATAAGACAGACTCTGGAGAGAAAAGCAAGCTGTGCACATAGCATTCTCTGAGCACCATCCATCTTGAGTTTTGAATGAAATGCTAAAAGTAGGATGTAATTAGGTAATTAAAGGCCATGTTACGATATTTATAATGGGTTTGCATTTCAACAGCATGACCTTCCCCAGATGTTGGTATTTCCCAATTTCTGAACACTTGTGTTGAACCTTACTTTATGTAACCAACTTAAAGTAAAATTTCCCTATTCAGGTAATCAGTAAGACTAGTTTCTCTAGATCCACAGCGCAAGATGTACTGCTGACATAATAGAGTACACAAATGACTGTGGGCATCAACTGCCAGAACCTATTTGCTAAGTGGCCTCAGAGGTGTTTGTTGGGCATCAGGGGAGGTTGTCTCTGAAGACTTCTAGCTCTTCACTTTACAGCTTTTCTCTCCTCTATTCATCTCATGTACCAGCTTAGCCTCTAGGGTCCTTTCTTTCCACCCTGGACTTTGCTCTGGTTTTTTTTTCATTCTGCATTTGTCACATTGTATTGCAGAAACTCATAGCTTCCTCCTGTACAGCAATAACAAGGAGAACCAATAAGACAGACATCCTACCTGTGGCCCCGTAAGAAAAGATGCTTCTGTTAAAGATAGCTGTGAAACTAATTCTTGCTCACGTCCAGTTATGTGCCCACTAAAGGCAAAGGCTGTCATAGCTGCAAAGTGTTGTGTGACTTTGTGACTTTGGACAAATTTGAATTGATTTTAACAGTGTCTACAAAGAGTGTGTTACTGATGCAGGGAAAATCTCTGCACTGGTTTCAAAATATCTACTACACAAAAAGATGCCCCTGAGAAAACATTTGCTCCCTCCGTACGCAGTAATGGTGGTAAGAACAAATTAAATCTGTAACAACTGCCGTATTATATGGTCACACCACAGGCACATGTTGTCCTCTGTCCTTTTTCTGACAGGACATGAGCAGCTGCCAAGTGAAGAATATAAGACCAAGGAAGTCAGCAAGTAATAGTTTCCCAGCATAACCTCCTTGATTCCAGGAATGCTGTAGAGATGTTTAGACACAAATGTAGAGTCGAGATTATGGTTGTGATACCTCTTGGCAGATTTTTTTCACGAGTTTAAGCGGTGTATATTTGTCCATATCCTATAATACTTAGTTTTAAAATTTCAGTGCAAATTCTGTTATAAAGAATTTGATTCAGAAAGCATTTACCATGAAAAGACCTACCTTGTTTCATCTTTATAATGAGAAGCAATGCTTATAAAGCTAACAGGTCTGCATTATTTTACAAGTATTTATTCAGAGGATACCATCATAAATTTTCTATTTACTATATTTATCTGAAATTAAACTTGCTAGACTTTATGAATAATCAACATTTTTTACTACATGCATGCTAGGCAACTTTCTTATTTTGCAAAATGTTTTAATAGGTACATAGGTAAATTAAAAGACATTTAAATGGTCATTGGTAAATCTGGCACTGTGGATGCTGAGGTCTAAAAAAGTATTGTTCTGGCATTTCATGTTGCTTTCAGTTATATCGATAAAAAACTGAAAAAAACCCCAAACAACCCACCTCACAAGACTGACACAAGATTGTTGCTCCTGGGCTAGCAAGGAGGGAGCAGACTAATGTCAGGAGAAATTACTACAAATATTGCCTACCAGAAAGGATGTGATAACTGTCCTTGAGTGAAGTGAATGACTTTTTCTTTTGGAGTTAAATAGCTTGCTTTTCAGCTTGAGCCATGTTAAGAATTGTGGTGGGCATACTGTAGAAAAATAGGTTTCATTATAGTGGAATTTTGTAAATAGCATTCATGTTAAATCCATATTTTTCTAACATACAGAAATATGAATACTATAGTTTTAAAAAGTGAAAATTGCCTACATTAATACCTTTAAATATTTAGGACTAAGTCACTATCTTTGGGTGATTATACACTGTTTCCTGTCTGATCAAAAATTGGAGAGTGGGAATCTGAACAAATCCATTCATTCTGGTTATTATTGTTTTATTTTTGAGATTATACTCACACTTTCTGGTCAGATTGCAGTGTCAGACCAAATTATGAAACCTATAATATTTATTTTATTTGAGAGTGGTTGTGGTGGGCTTCTTTTTTGTTGTTGATTTGGCTTTGAGATATTTTTATGTTGACAATGGAGTGAATCGGAGAAACTCGCATTGTCTCAGGGGTATTCACTCTTGTCCCTCAATTAGTCTGATATGTTCAGGTATTGATATCCCTGGAGGCAAAACCTGTGTGGTGTCTGAGGATTTATTGGAGGAGAAGGAGATGATGTGCTAAAGGAGGCAGTATAATGAGACATAGCTGATGTTCTACTGTCACCAGTCTTGAACTGACAGCTTCACCTCCAAGCTTAGATACTTGGATGAATCTGTACAAGTGTGAGTTTGTTAATCATGGAACATGCTTTCTTTCTCAAATATTCTAGTCTCATTCACTTTGAAATTTTTTTTGTTAAGTGATAAAATCTACTTTGAAGTGGCAGATAATAGAATACCTGCAGATGAGAAAATTTAATACTAACATAAGTACAGAATAAAACCTTTCTGGAGGTAGGGGGAAGGAATTTGCTACAGTAATGATAGTCCATGGAAAGGCTTTGATGTACATCATAAGAAATATCTTGAGATTAGTTTCATCACAGAGATAAATCCTATCTCATTCTCCACCATCTTTTTTTGTAGTATTATTGGCCTTGACATGTGAGTATCTATTTTTTCCAAGTATAATAAGCCGTGCAGTTAATAGAAATAAAAAAAACCCCTATTGTTTTTCAAGAGTGGATCCAAAATCCACTGAACTCATGTATTTTAATGGATACTGAAAGTTCACAACTTGCACTGTATTTTAATTCCTAATGCACATTTTTGACTATAGGAACATTTTCAACCTAAGTAGTGAAAATTGTTTGAGACAAACTTGTAAATTAGCTCTGAAGGTCATTCAAAATGTTCAAGGAACTTTAAAAATATTTTCAGTTGATATTGAAAACTGAGTATTTTTAATGAGAAAATGAAAAATAATTTTTAGTTGTGAGATTTGCTGAGCAAGAGCAGTCTTTTGAAGGGGGTTAACACCTATTTTCTCCAGGGTGATAAGTAGTGATATCCATTTAATATAAATTTTAAAAGAAGGAAAAATGTCTTTTACATTAGCTAAATCCTTTTCTAAGGATAAAAAAATATTCTTAGCCTGCAAAAAATTCATGCAGCAACATGTGAAGATTGAAAACCTCACGCAGGTCTGAGCTTGAGTTTTATCTCTCAAGTGATGCAAAACAGTCACCTGAAGGAACGTGAGCAGGAGGGTGGAGGGAAACTTGCTCCCTTACCTGAACAGCCCCTGGCATGCAGCTTGTGTTGGGACTGCATGGGTAAGCTCTGTCCCTGACCATTTGGGAGGTGGTAAGGCACCGCTTCTGGTACAGGCTGCATGTCATTTCAGCACATTTGGGTCTTTTTTGATACAAAATAATTCCAAAAGGGTTAGCTGATTTGGAAGAAGAGGGTTCATGGTAGAAGATGGGTGTCATGGGATGCACACTTGTCTTTTGCCACCTCTCAGCCTATGATGCATGGTGCCACTCCGTGGAGTGCCTTGTCTGCAGCATTCTATCAGCCAAACCAAGGCTGGACCAGACAGCACACTCTGAAGCCTGCAGTTCCTTAAGCACTAAACCCTCTGCTGAGCAACATAGTCATTTGTGTGCTACAGCTGTACTCTGAATTTACAACAGCATGCTCTTCTCCAAATCGCCTTACAGAATCTAAGCAGAATAAATATATATTTTTACCCATCTGTTCCAATTTCCTGTTGGGGCCTCCTGAGACAGTATGAAGTAGGGTTTGTGTGTGTGTGCTTTCTGAGCTGTGCCTTGAATACTCTGAGGATCAGTTTTTTGTTACTTGCAGAGGGGTTTACTTTTAAGCTTGATGAGTCTGTGGGTTTTCTGGATGTCTGTTTAATTGGATAGGCCTTGGGAAATCTTGCTCAAAAAGAAAAAGCTCTGCCAGGGAAGAAAAATACAGTGAATATCCTGAGGATAGGTAGACAGGAGAAATGAGGAAATGTTGGGAAGTGTGACAATGAAAGAAAATTATTTTAAAGGAAACAAAAAAGGAAGAAGAAAAAGTCTGAGAGAAAGGGGAAGGAAAGAATCAAGGTATTCATGAAACAAACTTTACTGTACTTTTTTCACTTGATTAGAATAAAAGAGCTCAGTGTGGCAATTGCATAAAGATTGTAACTACTTTCAACTTTCATCCAACTTCATGAATGCACTGCAAAAACTAACAAATCCACATCTAGGTTTCTTTAGGATGGCTTAATAAGCTCAGATGAATACATGAGTGTAGCAACATGTAAGAGTTATAACTCTTCCTGTGTTTGAGGAAGCTGGTAATACTTCATGACTTTCCATCTACTATTCATCTTTCCTTAAAGATATAATTTTATTGAAATAGGATATAATGGGCAATGATTTAGACATCTGCTTCTCTAGACTTGATTGCATTCAGAATGAAGGACCAACACAAATTTTGTTGGTTGCTCTGTGTCATGGAAGCATAATCCTACTGATACTCAAGTTTCAGCAGACCAGGCAGGTTTCATTCACCTCATTGTGCTTTCCACGCCCAGTAGTCCACAGTGCCTTCTGCCCAGATCACTGTCCATTGTGGTAAAAGCTATTTTCATATCTTTTATTATACTTGCATCTTTTGTTACTGAAACACTTCTGTATACAACGTGCTCTTCTTATTATGCACTTGAGTAGAACTTTTTCCTTGTTAAATTTTCTTTTTTCCCCCACTCCAGGCCAGTGGTTATGTGATCGTCCATTATTTACAGCTTGTATACGCTAAATACTAGCAGCAAGGATGAACTTCAATTTCTCATTCTTGCTGTACATTAGTGGGCAAGCAAATATGCTTAATTGTGTTTTTGTCTGAGCTAATAGAAACTGTGCCAGGTTGTTAGACATGGAAGACTGCTTAATACCAGTTTTGTCCCCACCAGGGGTCTCTGAAGACCCTGTTGCCTGCATACACCAAACTCACGGTACCTCAGTGAGCACTGGCAGGGTCTGGATGTTTGCAGGGGAACTCTCTGGTTCTTTAATTGCTCACAGAAATTGGTGATACTCTGTGTTTCCATTTTCATCCATGCCTTGGGAGATAAGGGGAAGGGTGGCTTTTAATTATTATTTTTTTTTAAAGTTCCTTTTCCCTTCTTTGTCCCTTATTCTTTGGTAGCTGTGATACACTTGTCACTGTTCTGGCATTTTATGATACTATTTTAGGATTGATTCATTTATTTCTTTTGTGTGTTAATGTATGCAATGTATCAAATTAACATGCATCCTATTAAAGTACCTTAAAGAGGAATTATTTCACTTTATCTTTGATCTTTATTTGATATGCCAAACACATATTAAAAAATGCACGAATCTGAATGAATTCTTCCCCCTTGACCAAGTCTGATTTTCTGCTGAAATTTGAATGCTGTACACTGGACTATTCACAGATTCTTTTGACAGCTTGAGTACATTTCCAGATGGTGTGTAATCACCATTCTTTTTTAAATCTGTTTTTATAATGGTGATAATTAAGAATTATTTTCTAGGACTGAATAGTCTGTACACCCAAATTGAAAATGGTCAAGAAAATAGTTGGCAACAAAGGGCTGAGCTAAAAATTATTTCAGTATGATATGACCATGATTGAACCCTACTTTTTAATGAAATGGTATTGCACTATCTGTTGCACGTGGGAAAAAAATAAGTCAGTTTTGGATGCTTTCTATACACAGAAAAGGGGCAGAGGTAATATTTTTCTGGTTTTATAGATTCTTAATCAGATCAAGCTCACTACCTGTGAAATGTTACTTTCTACTTTACACATATACTATATAGTGCAATGCATGCAGAAGTATTTAAAATAACTAATATTAATAGTCAGATTTGAATGAAAGTGAAATACATTAATATAGGCTTAATCCATATGCAAGATGAGTGACTGTTTTTCTCATGCTTTCTAAGTATGCCAAGAATCATATGTTCAGAATCACAGTCATTAGTTATAGAGCTGTAATTAACCATTGTATTTAATTGCACACCATTATTTCTATGTACTTACCTAATTAAAGTAGTTAACTTGTATGCATAAAACTATAATGAGGAAATACTATGCTGTGGGATGGCTGGTTGTTCTTGTCTGAAACCACTGTCATTGGTTTCCAACAGCAAGCTTTGTGCACAGTAACTTATATCCTGGTTGTTGAGGAAGAAACTTCAGTAATTTCAAATGCTTCACCTTAGTCCTAGATAGCACTGGGTCTGTCGCAGAAGGAAGGACATAACTTAAAAACATCTCATTTTTAGTCTAGGTAGTTTAATCATTTCAACAGGACTAATTCTTTTAATCCAAGAACTGGTAATTTAACAGATGGACTTCTGTCCTTTGGTATAAGTATATTCTCAGCAACCTTTTAATGATTGTAGTTTTCAGGGTTGCTCAGTTGTATGATTTCTTCTGTTTCTCATAGAAAATCTCATCGGTTGATAATTGCTTCCTAAGTATTTGGTTTAAGAATTATCCACTTAAAATCAGTTGGATACTTTGTAATATATCATGCTCTTTCTTGTTTCTGATTAGACAAACATACAGGTAATATTCATGCATGTAATCTCGTGGTCAAACTGTAACTGCTTCTGCAGTGTTCAAATTGCCCGATAGACCCAGGGAAAAGCCAGCAGAATTCAGTCATGCAAAATCAAACATGATCGAAATGTAGCTCAGCTGAAGCAAGTTCATTAAGAAACTGAAGATAAAAGTAATATTTTTTTATCTTTTGGTACTGATGATTTAGCTCTAGTCTTAGGTCTGGTGTCAAAAAAACATCTTTGTCATTTGTATATGTACTTTTGAATGCTTAATTATGAAATATATGCATTAGCTATATATACGGCCAATTTCCTGGAAAAGGCATGAGTTGCCATAGACCTACTTTGCTAGTGCTGCAGAAGAAATATATTTGATAATTTTATGGGGAAATGGTTCATACATTGATCTGATATGCATACACTACTTATCTTTGAGAAGCCTTAATGGGATTAAAGGGAAAACACATTTATAATTTATAAGACTATGAAAAATTTCACGTCCTACACTGGAATAGGAGTGAGGACCTGACTTGTTTTAAAAAAAGTATAAAACTGGCTTGAGTGAAACTGTTAATGGAGAGTCTTTAGAGGGCAAGGGATGAACATAACTGGTTTGGGTGACCAGGTTTTGGAATAGTTTTATTAATAATATTCTCTGCATAATTAGAAAATTAGTAGAATCCAATAAAGAGAGCTAGGTTTTAAAAAAAGTGTTTGAGGCAGTAATATTTTTCACTCGTATTTTCCGTCACAAAATTGGAGTTGGATGCTTTGCCAATATATGTTCACAGCTATGGCAGTTTCTGCAGTAGAGTCACAAATGGAATCAGTGGGTCACTGTTGCCTATGAATACACTTCTTTCAGGCTGAATTGTGGGAGAGATGTGAGAGGAGGAGGAGGAGAAAAGAAATAGAAGGAGTATGCATTGTCTTCAACATGGGGTTTCTAGAAATGGTCTGGCTCCTGTTAATACTTTTAAAAAAAAATCTGCTACAATATAAACAGTTATTAAAGCTTGTGAATCTTAATAATCAAAACAAGCTAAGAAAACTCATTGTGAACCAAACAGTGCTTTTGGCATAATAAATATGAATCTATCCCAAAGTTACTTTCCAGATACTGATGCCTGTTGTAGAATTTATCTGGTGAAAATTCTTTTGTTCGCTTTTATAATTCTTTGTTGGAGGTTTCTATCCTTTTGTTCACTAGACTTCAATACACTGTGAAAGGCAGGAACATGGTGTAGAAAAGACAGTCTACAGCATGCCTGAAATCCACACATAAGAAAGTAATCCCATTTGTCTGCTTAAATAAATATAATCCCAGTGTATCCTTGGAATTTGCAATGCTTTTATCAGTTAACATCAAGCATTGAGTTTAACATAATGACTGATGAAGTATGAAGAAGGGCCTCTTCTAGTGTGAAGGCTAAATTCTGTCTCTCGAATTTCCTTTTAGATAAGTTCTGGATGAGTATGTTTTCTGCTTTAAGGAACATTAACAGTTCCAGACATGTTTGCTTAGATGCATTAGAATACATGAGGCATCAAAACTGTATTTTTAAAGGAGCACAGAAATTAATTGAAATTACCTATCAAAACTATATCGATCTGTTAAGTCCTAGACTTTGTAAACATCAACACTGAAATTGCTTGAGCAAGCATAATTTATTCCATTGGTGGTTGTGTATACAGAATAACAGAATTCATAAATTACAGAATCACCCAGTCTTTTTCTTTTTTTTTCTGAGTCAGTATAATATTCTAAACCACATCTAAAAGTAAGTGGTTTGTTTTCCCAGAAGTTAACGTGAGTTCAGGACTGGATGACCTGAGCCTAGTTTATTAATAAACTCACTGATAAAGCACAAAATATTTTTGAACTCTGAAGCACTTTGCAACTGGAACTATCATGAGAAGATTTCTGTTCTGACATTCAGTTCCATTTTTTTTATCATCTTGACCTTGGACTTTTCAGATTGTGTCTGGTGAATGGTACAGACTCTTTGATTTCATCCTTTCCCCGAGAAGCAAATAAATTATTTATTATTTATTTTTGATATCTGAGCATATTTTTGTTGTCATGCTTGGTGTATGTCACAGTGCCTCCAATCCACCAATGATATTTTCTTACATTAATAAGTAAATATTGATGATTTGGATGTTCTTAAGGGAAAATAGTGTTTATTTCTCTTTTTCAAGCTGTGGGTAGATGGTGAATGTTGAAATTATATTAATCACGTTAATTGTAAATGAAATTATATATTGTACATAGCCATGGAGTGTTTTATATAATCAGTTAAGGCATGGGAAAAGTTACATCATTTATAATTACATCTGAGGTGAAAGGTAAATAATGAATGTTATAGGAATGTTGTCAGTGGTCAGCTTTATTTCTGAATACTAGCACTCTGAAGATTAATTTTCAAACATTTACTACTTCTTTAAAGAGGATAAGATAATATGCTTTCAAAATAAGCTATTGAACATAAAGAAAACAGCAAAGAAATCCTTGTATTGAAATCTTAAGAAATGTATAAATTTGTGCACAATCCTTATCTGATAATCTATAGTGATTCACAGTACAAGTAGCTTACTTAGAGTTCTAAATTCAATAGAATTTCAGGCCTTTATTAAAAACGAAATGCCTACTATATCATCTAGTCTGCCAAATTGGTATAACAACTCACACAATTCAGCATATTTTGCGTTAAAATTGAATCACTAAAATTGAGTCCTGAATAAATTAGTCTGCCTAATCTTGTCTCTGCTTTAGCTGTATGTATGATCTATGACTGCTATGTTAAAAAAAAAAAAAAAAAAAAAAAAAAATCACATTGTCATCTAAATATTCAGGCCCTGATCCTGAAAAGACCTATGAATAGGCTTAATTTTAACAACACAAGGGTCCCAATGGCCCTTTATTTGTCTAATGCAGTGCTCAAAAGTAAGCAAGCATGCGTAATAATCTTTGTTAGAAACTGGGCATAAGCAAGTCATAACAAAGGCAGTCATGTCCAAGAGAGTTAAGCATCTTTTCAAGTTGCTACACCAGAAGGGGTAAATTTAGCAAAAAATAAATTACAGTCATGATTACGGAACGGCTGCAGACTTAATTAGCTTGTTTTTAATGTTGTATATATATCAGAAAACACATTCAATGTCATATTCCAAAACAAAATATGAATATAAAAGAAATTAACTAGTGAATGGGCTTTTTTAGAGTGTTTTTAGAGTTTTAAATCAAGGAGGGACCCATTGCTCATAAATCGTAGGCATTTTTGCATAGAGCACTTGTGTAAGAAAAATGTCATAAAGTACTTGCAAAACTTATACTGAATTCACGATGAATTTCATGGCAATTTGTAAGTAAATATGTTAATTATTCTGTTTAGAAAGTAATTTAAAACTATAATCTTTAAAGAAGTCTAGCATGTGTGTCAGTCACTTCTTTGTCCTGTATGATTTTCCAAATGGGTTCACAGACACTTTGGTCCTATGCGGTTGAAATAAAAATCTTGTGAATAGTCTACAATGGAAAGCATTGATTGCTAATCAAGATAATTTATTTGTAATTGTACTTAATTGTGGAATATTTATATAGGCTATGGGAAGGGACAAAACAATATCTCTGTTATTTCTGAAGTGTGGCCTCTGTGACCTCAGGGGTAACTCAAGTGATTGCTACTACTCTGCTATGTTTGCACGCGATATATATGCACCAGCTCTAATGGTGGCAGTGAGTCTATAGGCAGACAGTGTGTGACAGCATGCCTTGGACCTGTAGCAGTAGACTGCACAGACTGCCCTTTCCTGCGGTGTGTATGGATGCATGCTTTCTTGGCACAAGGGATAGAAAAACCATTTGTGTCATGGTCCTGCTGCTACTGAAGCAAGTGGGCAGGATCTTCAAGACTTTTCCTGAAGGTTTTCTTGTGCTGTATTCCTCTTTCTGCTCAAAAATCCCAACCAACCAACCAACCAACCAACCAACCAACCAACCAACCAAAAAAAATGCAAACCCAAATCATGTCTCATCTTCTAAGCCTATTGCAAATTAAGGGGCAGATCAAAATACCACTGGTCCTGATTTAACTTCTGGGTACCTGTTGGCTCACAAGGACTATCCTGGTTTAGCAAGGCAAGGAGGAGTCATCCAGTGAGTTTTTTTGTACTGCTGACACTGTATAGAGATCCCTAAAAACTGTCACTTTGTGTACACAGCTGGATGGTGGAAGCTTTTTCTGTCTGATGGGCTGGTGACCACCCGGACGAGGTCTGCACCACCTGTGTGGGACAGTCCTGGTGCCATGGCATGGCTCCACTGTTGGGCTCTCCCTGCACTAGGACAAGACTTCCCTGCACCTCAGGGCAGGAGGAGGGTTCCTTGCCAGAAATGTCAGTGCTCCACATGTGTGCTCAGCATTGTATGAAGCTGCCAAACCAAAGGATGGGTGTTATCTCCCTTCCAGTCTGGGAGGGCAGCATCCTGCCCCTGCTTGAGAATGAAACCATCTGTCTGGAAATACCACCTTCTGGAAGAGCCCTATTTAGTGTTCATAGATGTTTTTAAGTTTTACTCAGCTAATTAAATGGCCAGGCCAAAACTGCTTAAATTGGGTTATTTTCAGCATTTAAATACCAAGGACGTTACAGTTATGCCACAGACAATCATTACAACTAAATTGAGATATAAAGTAACTTTTTAGAAAAATTCCAACATTTCTTATAAGTAGATGAGAGGATACTGTAGCAATATGAAAAAAAATCAGTCTTTTAAATATAAGTTATTCTGTTGCAGGCTGATAAACATTCAGACCACTAGGCTTTGTTTATATGTTCTTAACATGCAGCTACTATAGACAAAAGGTGGGTCAGCATCTCAACTATTTATTTTTAAACCTTAACTTGAATTTTCTTCTAGTATTAACCAAGTTTTGAATTTCATAAGATCTTTTCCCATGAAAGAGACTTGAACAATTGAACCATTGTTCTTTAGTAAATTTAAGAGATATCCTCTATTGAGAGACAAACCCAAATAAAGGCTATTGAAATCAGCATCAATATATAGCTCTTCATTTACTGTTTTAATTTAAAATTGTTTTGAGTGCTGAGTTTATTTGATGAAAGGAGGCAGGCAACTGTTTCTATTTCTCTCCCAATCTTCTTAAAATGTAGGTAAAACAAATGCAGACTATATATGGTTTAATATTTCAGTTCATATAGCAGTAAAACACTAAATAATTTAACTTCTGTAGGCATTTACCTATTGTAGTTTTCTTTGAGTTAGTTACTGTGTTCTTGTCTTCTACTTATCTAATTATCTATTCTGTGCAGATGCTCTGCAAGTCATGAACATGCATACCATCTGCATAGGCCTTCATTTCCAAGAGCAAACTACTCCCAAGACTAGCTCTGATCAATTGATGGATTGATAATTGGTTTGCTGATCTGTGCCTCTAAAATGCATGTTGCCAGGATTCTTTTTTGCAGTAGTTGTTTTCTGTAATAAAGAGAAAGGTTATAACATAGAGCATACACAAATATTACTCTATTTGTCTGTAACACACTTGTTATTGTTGCAGCTGTTCACCTTCCTGCTTGAACTTTAGAACAGCCTCGATAGTACTGATAAATCAAGTTTCATCAATTTGGAGTGACTAACTTAGAAAATGGAGTGACTGATTTAGATAACTTATCTCAAATGTCAGGTGATAGCAGTAAGGAGAAGACATTGGAGGATTATTGGAATTGAGATAATATTGTCTAATTATACATGTAAGTTGGGAGTGGCTGCAAAGTTTTGTTGAGTTCCATTCCAATCCCCTCTGACTGTAATCATAGCAGTATCCTATCCTGGAGTGTTTACCACAATGCAGATAGTAATGCTATTAATTCAGAGTTCATAGAAGTGTTAACTTGATAACAGGACTCCCCTAAACACAGCTGAAAATAGCAACGAATCCTGTAAAGGAAAATGCTACAAACTAGTGAGAAACATGTCTGTTTCCTTTGGTAACTACAAAACAATAGGTAAAATTGTGCTGTAATTTCTTAACAGTCTTTTATTGGGGTGGAGGGAATACACACACACACACATACACATCTATTGTTAGTGAGGTTAGGGAAAAAATTTGTCTGTATATATATCAATCATATTTAGTTAAGATTCTCTCTAAACATGTAAGAAAAATGTGTCTAACATGAGGATTTTGCAAATTACTTCTGAAGCAGGCATGTGGAATTTTTCAGATGGCCTCTGATTAATTCTGTTGCCACCTGGGGTTTTGTTGGTTTTGTGTCCTTTGCACATTTTTGTTTGTTTAACATTTTTAATTTTTTTTTCTTAGCATTTTGTGTATTTGTATTGCGTTTATAATGTCTGGTGACTAAAGTTGGGGAGCCAGAATGGAAAAAACAGCTGTGTGTCTCTAGTGAGTTCTACAGAAGATTTCCTGGGAAATAATTCTCGGTGTCATAAGCAGTGATCTCTTTTGTCTTTGTCATGGTTTAACTCCAGCCAGCAAATAACCCCCCTCATTCCCTCCTGGTGGGATGGGGGAGAGAATTCAAAGAGTAAAAGTGAGAAAACTCATGGGTTGAGATAAAGACAGTTTAACAGGTAAAGAAAAGCTGTATGCACAAGCAAATTAAAACAAGGGATTCATTCAACACTTCCCATCTGCAGGCAGGTGTTCAGCCATACCCAGTAAAGCAGGGCTCCATCACGTGTAACGGTGACTTGGGAAGACAAATGCCATCACTCCAAACTTTCCCCCATTTCTTCCTTCTTCCCCCATCTTTATATGCTGAGCATGATGTCATATGGTCTGGAATATCCATTTGGTCAGTTGGAGTCAGCTGTCCTGACTGTGTCCCCTCCCAACTTCTTGTGCAGCCCCAGCCCACTCGCTGCTGGGGTGGGATGAGAAGCAGAAAACGCCTTGGCGCTGTGCGAGCACTGCTCAGCGGTAACTAAAACATCCCTGTCTTATCAACACTATTTCCAGCACAAATCCAGAATACAGCCCCGTGCTAGCTACTATGAAGAAAATTAACTGTATCCCAGCCAAAACCAGCACAGCCATCATCACTAAAATTTGTACGAAGTGCATGTTTTAGTGCAATATTTGTATCTTGAGTAATTACTACAGGAAGTTGGTTTTTTTGTGGGTTTTTTTCTCTTTTTGCTTCAATCAGCAGACATCTTAAATTTCCATATAGCATGCTAACTGCTTGGGCTGATTAGCATGAAATTTGGCTTCCATCGATCAGCCAGATGAAGAAGGAATACAAAGTAAGTTTTATTTCTTATATTAAGTGATAATTCTTTTCTACTGTTAATGTTCAGGTGCTCTTTAACTTGAGAAAATCAATAACCATTGGAATATGAGTTTAACAGAGGTCAATTCCATTTAATGACAATCTTGTTTTGAGGTAATGTTTTTGTTTTCAAGAAAAAACAAGAACAGTTTGTAGACATGGAGTTAATATATGATGCTTTGAATCAAAACCTAGGTTTCTGGTGTTCACAGATAATTAGAACACTGGCCTGAGATGTAGGAAGTAAAGATTTGAGTCCTGCTTGACTGAGCCAAAGTAGTGGGTTTGATACAGGTTCCTCTGAATAGAGACTGGATCTTGAGTCTCTTGCAGGCCAGACCTGCAGGCTAGACAAGTCTTTCTTTTCTTCTGATTCTCAAACCTTGTAATAGAGCATGTTGGTCTCTAGTAAATGACAAAAGTTGGAATGTTTTTGATTAGATAGAATGGCTGTTTTCAAAATAGCATGTGTAATGGTTTTCATAGGTTTCACAGTACCTAAATGACCCTTATGTGAGGACACCTCCTGAGCTTAGAGCAACCATTTGGGCTGATTAAGAGCCTCTGAGGGAAACATAACTTTACTAGAACTGGCTGATGTGCAGATCAACCTACAGTCTCTGTCCCAAAGAATAGGCATATGGATTAGCAGTATGGTTTGCCTTGATAGATGCCTGAATCAAAGAGGAGAAATTTGTTAGACGTTAGACCCACATTCTGTGTCATAGGATTTGTTAGATTGTGTACAGTCTCTTCATTCTTACACCTTTAGCTAAGGGATGATGCACAAATGGAATATTTATAATGGTCTGGGCTGAAATCCATGTGGTATCTGCTGCACAAAAAAAAATGACAACCCTTGTAGAAACACAACTTCTAGTTTTCATGCCAATTGAAGTCTCTATTGACAAGTTAGCTGGCTTTAAGTTTGAGGACTAAGCTTAGGAGTTCATTAATTGGCAAGGAGCAGTATAAAGCTGGTCACTAAAAAGAAATTTCCCACTGCAGAAAACTAATGAAGGAGAAATTATATTGCCCTATCTTTTAATGAGTGAAATGGTCTTAGAAAAATACCTCTGTTTTAATTTTCTTGGTATCAAGACAGTCAGACTGTTTGTTTTAACAAAAGCCCACCTGTAATATTAGTGATTATTTATGCATGCATGCATGCATCATTCATATCAGGAAGCACTGCAATTCGGCAACTTCCATTTAATTAGTGATTGAAGTCCTTCCTAGAAGTGCTCTAAATAATTTTGGGTTTGATGTTGCTACAGTATGGACTATGTAGTTAGCAACATTGCTGATCTGAATTCAGCTCCTATTATTTAGGTGCTTTTGTTCATAAAAGACTGACGTAAAGAGACAAAACCTCAGAGACAAAGATCACAGAGATGTTCAGAAAGGGCCCACTTCTGATAGTTATCAAATGGGTACCAGGGAGAAGAGACTTCATTTTCCATTGGATTGGGAGCAATCAGAAACTCAGTATTTGCTCTTCATCCAGGTGCTGGTGGATCCCAAAGCAGCATGGTAGCTAGCATAATTAACCTGTGGATAATAAGGGAGGGGGGAGGAGTGAAGAACACTGAATAACTATTAATTCTGCTGCAATTTGTATGGGTTCTATTGTGCATTTAAGTTCTTCATTGTGGGAAAGAAGGAAATCAACCATCAATTTTAAAAATTTGTCACAAACAAGATTTAAAGGAAAAATTTCCATTTACCACTGTGTTACCAGCAATAAAATAAGCAACTGCAAAATGAAAACAGTAGATATAATGGAGAGACAAATCTCTCTAAAGATAACAAAAGTACATTTTCCTATGAATTTATGTGGGGCTTGTTTCCAGCTTGAGAATTGTTCAGTGAAGAAATTCCCAGGTAATTTTCAAATGTTGAAGACCGCAGAATTTCATGATCCTTTCATTGCTGAAGGCTTTGAGCAGATGTTGTCCATCCATCCTGTATAGTGTCAATGTCCCGTCCCTCCCCTCCCATTCCCCTCCTCAATTACAGCAGTACTGGGCTAAACAATTAGGACAAAACCCCCAAAATATGCATTCAATAATTGATTTCAGATTATTCACTCAGTTCTAATAAAAGTCAACCTTCTCATGTCAGCCTCTGCTTATGGATGCATAGCTCTCCCTGTGTATGACTGAACCTAATGGCCAGTGAATCCAAATACTGGGAAGATGACCCTGCTATAATGATTCCACCTACACTGAAAAACAAATTGATTTATGAAGAGGAATAAATTGGCTGAATAGTGGATATGGTACGAAGAGTAAACTGGCGTTGGTTTTTTCCATTATTCGTTTGAAATTACTGATGCAATTAAATATCACTTACTTTCCCCTTCCCTGCCAGAAAACTCTGTATAAGAAATAAAAATAATCAGTCTGGCAAACGAGCTGAAAGTTCTTCCCCCATTATGCTCTCAGCACTATTTGGATCACAATGCATGTTTGCCACTTAAACACAGTGTTCAATTTCATGTGCCTGCTGATTAATGCAGTCTTTTATATGCTAGATACTTATATACACACACCACTCACTCATCCACATCCTGCCATTTATTTAAAATGAGTTTCAATTTTAGGAAGACCTTATTGTATGAAAACTATGAAACATTTGTCCATCTAGCAGAAATATGTGATTTATTTTTCTTTTAGATAAGAATCTACTTTGTACAATTTATCAGTTCCAAAAGAGATAAAACAATTTAGAATAATTTTCCCCATAGAAATGTCAAAGGTGTTGAGCTCCACATAGCAGGAACAGTTGGCTAATAAAGCAAGCTGAAGTTCAAGTACTTCTATGCCCTATCCCAATGTTTTAATTTCACCTCACTGAAGCCAACTAATTTTATTTTCAGAGAACATGTTATACACCAAGCACTTTCCTCATTACCCAAGTGATTTTAATATGGCAGAATACTCTATCTGAGCTAAAACCAGCCAACACCCATATAACTGCTGATTAAATTAATCCTTAAAGGAAGATAGTCATGATATGTATCAGAAATTGAGTCATTTGTACTTTGTGTAACTACAGAAAAGGAGGACTGGTATTTCTGCACTCTGAACAGTGCTTATAAGCAGCTTTGCTTATTTAAGCTATTTTTTATTTATATGAGTTAAACATACTAACCTAAACTTTTTTTAACCTCTTCTTTTCTTTATTATTTCACTCCATTGTTCCTGACTGGGAATCACTTTCTGCTCTGGTATATAAACACCTTGTTTGACCTTCAGTTTGCAGCAGTGAAATAAAAATTACAGTGAAAATGATGCCCTCCTTTATAAGATTGGGGAGGAGAGGGATTTTTTTCCCTAACGTGACAGTAAACTCCAGTCTGAATCTTCACCTCTAGAGAGGTGAAGCAGATCTCTGCACAGTGGCACCTATGCTCAGTTTGCCTTTCATTTAATCTCATGCAGTAGAGCAAGGTGTTACTGAATGGATGCACAGGCACTTTCTGCAGTTGCCGCCTGTGCGAGGAGTGAATTTCATGATGAACCATGGATTACAGCACTGAGGTGTTCACCTGCAGCAAGGACAGGGCTGGATGCAGAAGGGGGAGCACCTGGGGGAGGGGGTGGGTGGGTGTGTGTATGTCTGGGATCCTCAGGGCACAAAAGGGGAGAAAATGCTAGTGGCTTCACCCTGTCCTGCTGTACCACAGTTCATGGATAGCCTCTGGAGGCTCTCGGAGTTTCTGGATGTTGGAGTAAATCCTTTACTTCAGCACATGGGAAATATCAATAGGGGCAAAGAGCTCTCATACAACAAATTGAGTCTCTTGTTGATCCTCATAGGAAGCTCCTTCAGTGAATGTGTCTTCAGTGCTTAAATCTATGGAGTATCTCTTACTCAAAATATATAAAGTATCTCTGGAATTATAGTATATGTCGTATGATACATGATTTCTTCTGAACTGAACAGTGAAGATATATGCTCATATTTTTGCCTACATAGCTATGCATACTCACCCATAACTTGTATCAAGGAGTTCTTTACACTTACACCATTTGAAATACCTTGAAGCTGCTGTTGAAATACTATTAACATCTGGTGCTCATAAGTGCAGTCTTACCTTTAGTGCAATCACAGGTTATAAACCATGATGTCAGTCTTTCCTCCTTTCTTGCTTCTGTTTATATTTCAGCTGTTTACCTATCTGTGGGTTACTTTTGTGCACCTTTTACTTATTTAAATAAGAAAGGAAAAAGAGACAGCAGAACTGCTATTTATAGTAAAAGTATGGAAGGGAAAAAGTGATCCTTTGACTTCTATAATTTGACCAAGAGGAATAATTCCAGAGCAGTGATAACTTTCATTTTCATTTAAGCACGGGATTAGCATTTTCTGTATTTTGTTACATTCTGAATGTTAATGTACAAGACAAGTCTGGTTGTCCATCATCTAGGAAAGTGAACAAATTTGAAGTTTTAAACATTTACTTCCAGGATGTTCTGGGTCTGGAGTGCCTATTTAAGGTTCTAACAAGCCTGTTCTAACAAAGTGAAAGGAGTACAGCCTATAGCTATATAAGAGGTGCAAGTAGAGGCAGAAAAGAGGTTCTTGAGCTAAAGAGCCATATGTGCAACTGGATAGGAAATTAGATTAGGAATTAGATCTCGAACATCCAAAGAACAGTTATATAAAACAGCCTTTCTCATAGAGAATATATAAGCAAGAAATCTTAACTGAATTTATGTTTTGTTTTATGACTATAATGGATGTATGAATGTGCCAGATGATATATTCGTGCAATGACAAAACTCTGATGACTGAGGATTTTCCTTCTAGTCAAATGTGGATTCACTTATACCCCATCTCCAGGAATGCATTTTTTAGAAACTTACTTTTCCTTTTTTGAGCCTTAATTATATAGATGTAAAGACTTTGAGATATCTATCACTCTTTAGATAATTTTTCTTTAGAAAAATCAGAAAGTAAAGCATCTTTCTTAAAAATTCTACATATCAGATAGGGAAAAGTAAAAAACAAAAGGAAATGTTTTCTTGAATTGTTTCAATTCTTATATTTTATTTCCCCTATGTGGCATCTTATAGATGTGTTAGCCTTTTAACCAGTGCTGTTTGTTAAAGCTTCTTATCAATACTTGGTATTTTTTAACATACATTCATTGACCAACTCGGTGGTTCTTTGTAATAGATGTAGAAGGAGATTATTTGTAATTTCCATCTAATGAGACTTGTCTAACTGCTTATTGACTGTAATTTGCTATATTTTGTGTTTTAAAACAGATGGGAATGAAAAATAAATGAGCACCTCTGTCATGAAGTTCTTTTGGTTTGTTATCAGATTTTTTTATTGATGCCAAATCCTATGGTAATCCAAAGCTTGGCCAAGAGCAATATATAACATACTTGTGGATGTTGTTCCATGACAGCATCCTGTAATAATGAGTACAGCAGTTATGGTTAATGTTTTATATCAAGAGACTGTGATTGTCTCTTGCCTAACATTCTTGCTACCGTAAACCTGCATTGGGAGATGGAGGAGGGAGCAGGAGAGTGCTTCATTCATATTCATATTGGAAATTCACAGAGATTTTTTTTTGTATTCCTTTCCAAATAGTTATGATTTAATTAAACAGAATAAGACACTCTGAAGGATGTGGACATCAAAATAATCTGTTTTATCAACTGAAGGAGCCAACAGTAGGTTTTATTATACTTCCCTCCTTCAGCTAAATGATTTGTGTCAGGTAGGTCATCTTCATTTTGCACATTTTAAAGATAACGTATGAATACCTCAATGAGATTTGAGGAAAAGCATTTCATTAAGTAATAAATTTTAAAAATAAAATTGAATTATCATACTGATTTGTGTATCATACCAGTTTGTGCCCTCGTGAATTAGCACACCTTACTTTCAGACTCTGACACTGTTTTACACTGAGCCAATTTGAGTATTTAGTACAATTCATGGAAGCCAACAGCAGTTGCATCCTGGCAAGGCTTAGAAGACTTCGAGTTCATATAAGTTCCTTTTAGAGAAGGTTTCAAACTCATCTACATCTGTACCTGGTAGATTTGGGTTGTAGGAAGAACTTGAAACACCGTTCTGCCCTTTCTAATTTTGATCATGTTAGTTGTCCTTGCCAATCACCTTAACTAGAGTTAGTGTAACATCTATTCATACTTATATTTTTCTTTCCTCTTGTATCTGAGCCCCATCATTGCCTCCGACACCTGACCTTTTCTAACAAAAAGTTTTGTGTAGGTATAGTATATTCCTAAAATGCAATATTAATTTACTCAAGTGCGGAACTCTAAATTTTGTATAATTCCAAATTCATCAACATAAAATTTGCCAATCCTCTTGTAATTAATTTGGAGCACTCTTACTGAAAAAAATTGTTTAAAATTACATATTATTTAATATTAAGATGGCTGAGAAAAGTCTGGTAACAGTTTAGAATTTCCTCTCAAGGCAGAGTTGTACAATAGTTTGTGTTAACTTAGTCTTTCAACAAACTGCCTTAGAATTATCCTTCTGTTTAATGCAGCCTGAGAATTATAAAATCCCCAGATGTCAACTCCTTGATTACAAGGAAGCAATTAGTAATAGAATCTAAATTTATATTCCTCAAGATGAATAAATAAAACCCCTATGAGAGTAATTTCTGTGGACTGCATTTCAGTAGAAAGTACACTTTGAACAACAAAAACCTCTACTGTGAAAAAGTAGTGTAATACCATTAGTTATAACAGATAGGGTTGGTATACTTTAAAATGAAGACATTAATAAGGTTGTGTTTTTATTGTTAAAACACTTCTAAACAAGAATATGTTTTGACAATTTAGTTCATGAAATTTAAAATGAAAATATTTTAAACTTTTAGCTGTTTGAAAAGGTAAAATGAAACATTTCAGATAACATAGTATCTCTTAAGAAAATCTTGCAACTTAGTTGACAGCTTCCATAGATACAAAGGTTAAAATTTGAGGGCCAGAATTCTCCTATGAAAAATCTGTCTTGTTGAAATGAATTCAATTTATTATTCCACAAAATGTCATTAAAGCTTTGAGTTTGGAATTAACTATCCTGTCGTTATCAGGAAAACTAAACAAAAACAATACCTTTGACACTACTGATATTAATCGTCCTTTTATCAAGAATGTGTGGAAAGTATTTCTGAATTAATAGATGCTATAAGTGTGCTATGAAATTAACTGTTCTATGCAGACCTTTATGTTCTTTTTGATAAGATGCTGCTTGATCTATTGAACTGTATAAATAGGATTTAAAGTTGATTAAATCCTTCTTATTAGAGGGTTACTCTTTTCTTAACCCCTTATAAACTCCAAATTAATTCCTTTAAAGTCTTCTCTATCCAGTGATGCTCTCAGACAAGATACTGTGCAAGACACTATAATTTTGACTTGGCAAGGGCATGTTTCCCTGAGTTTCTCTTCAGGTCCTAAGTGCGATATCTTCCACTTATTTTAAGTAGTTTTGGATTAGATGCAATGTCTTCAGTGCAACTTGCAGAAGAACCATATGTGAGAAATAACATTCAGAAATGCTTTTCTGAAACCAAAGATAATAAAACTAAAAAATTATTTTAGGGTTGCTAAAGTAGAGGGGAAGAGGAGAAGAATGATTAAGCAAAAGACAGGACAAAAATATCCTGGACACAATGAAAGATGAAAAAAAAACCTAGAATAAACAGCAGTTCTCAGTATCTACTTTACCATCATTCAGTTGAAATTTATAAGATTTGTTTAAAAGGCATTCATTAGCTCAGCTACACATACTCTGTCTTTTATCAAAGGAATCGTATCCAGCAGTGAAGCGGGACTATATATTCATGAACATAGAGATCCTTTAACAATTCCAACAACCACAGTGGTCCTTTAAATTTCATTAACAAATTAGTAATCTATGGCTAAATTAAGTGGCCTTATAGAGAGTTTTTACTGGGAAAAAATAGAATGGAGAATATCTAAGGAACATCAATTTAGTCTTCAGATCAGTATCTGGAGTTTGTTTCTCTGCCACCTCTGGCAGCAAACTGGCATCTTAGTCTTCAACAACTGTCTGGGCATTACCATTTTAATTTAGAACACAAGAGTACTTTTGAGAGGCATCTCTCAATCTTTTCTGCTTACTGTTCTTTGGTTTGCATCATGGAACAGCCTTGAAGTATGCAATTTTGGGTGAAACTAAGTTGAAGCCTCTGCTCCAGAGTGTACCTCATCCTCCCTGACTGCTGTTGCATCTTCCATCCAGAGGATCAGATTAGAGCTACTCTGAAGAAAATCCTCACAAACATGTAAGGTTTATATATCTAGCTGGCTGTACCAAAGTCAGAGGATGGGACTTTACTGATTTTAGTAGAAATCTGTTTGATTAGACAATGAGACAACCTGTTTGAATAACTTAATGGTTTATATCTGGACGAATCATAATCTAGTCCCTTAAACCTTCCTGAAGACATCTTATTTAAATCAATGTTTGTATTTTGGAAAATATAAATAATATTAATAAGTTTTGCCCACTCTTTCCTGGAATAAATAGGATTTTTTGACAAAATTTCTGAAAACATAAATAAATTGAAAATGAGAAGCCTGAAAACATGAATCTCAAATATGTAAAAGCAGGCCAAGATATGATATAGGTTGAGTTTAATTAGGGAAAAAACCTTAGAAAAAGAATTTTTCTTTATTATCGTTGTTACTAAAAGGGAAAAGAATGGTTTACCCTGATAAGAAAGAAACCTACAAGAAAGGACTGATGTTCAGCTCATTTTGTTTATTGCTGTTAAGACTTGAGTTTATAAAGCAGAGATTGTGTCCAAAAGCATGTATTTTTGGTGCACCCCTGCTCCTCTCCACCCCTGCTTGTATACTGGATGGTCTTCAAAAAAACCCCAAACTTTTTATCTGTAAACAGTTTACTTCATTTATAATCTTACACCATCACAGCTATAACAACACTTAATAATTATTACTTTCACAGCGTGGTTTTGTGATGTTGTGTGCTTGTATCAGCTTTAAACTTAGCAACAGGAATTGCAAATTAATTTCATGCTTACAGGGTATCCTTTGTGAAAATAATATGCTCTTGAGATCTTTGTGATCAGTCACCTAATTATTTCATTTCCTATTCTGTATTTGCTATTATCCAGATACATTATCTGTGTGGTTTGCTGAGATCTTCTTTCCAGTAGTTTAAGGGTAATAATTGAAGCATTGCACTGTTTACTTGTCCACATAGAGCTGTAGACAGATTATGCATCCTGAAGCTGTGGCCTTTTGGTAATGTAGCTATTTTTTTGGTGGTGGTGATGATAAATACTTAGTGAGTGACTTTGCTGGCTTTCTACAAGTTTTTATCTACCATGTGGCATTTTATTAGCTCTTTTTTGTAGATGATTACTCCATCTCAGAGTCATATACTTTGAACTGAATAAAAACCAGTCAATTGAGTATGTTGGGACTGTAGTCAGAGTTAAGATTTCTTGCTGAGGTAGCATTGCTCTAAGTAGCTCAGATAAGCTTATTTGTTCCTACTGAATACTGAAAGCATGCATCACTGCAGTTCTGTAATTTGCCATTTCTGTTCTCTTTCTGGTGTTCAATTATCATAGAGGAGGTGAGGTGTAAAGATGTAAGCCTAAAGAGAGGCTCAGGGAGCACCCTTCCCACGAAGCCTACCAGAAATTCACAGAATCACAGAATCATCTAGGTTGGAAAGGACCTTGAAGATCATCTAGTCCAACCATCAACCCAACATTAACAGTTCCCAACTACACCATATCCCTCAGCGCTATGTCGACCCGACTCTTAAACACCTCCAGGGATGGAGACTCCACCACCTCCCTGGGCAGCCCATTCCAACACCCAACAACCCGTTCTGTAAAGAAATGCTTCCTAATATCTAGTCTAAACCTTCCCTGGCGCAACTTGAGGCCATTCCCTCTTGTCCTATCACTTATTACTTGGTTAAAGGGGCTCATCCCCAGCTCTCTGCAACCTCCTTTCAGGTAGCTGTAGAGGGCAATGAGGTCTCCCCTCAGCCTCCTCTTCTCCAGACTAAACAACCCCAGTTCCCTCAGCCGCTCCTCGTACGACCTGTGCTCCAGACCCTTCACCAGCTTTGTTGCCCTTCTTTGGACACGCTCAAGTAATTCAATGTCCTTTTTGTAGTGAGGGGCCCAAAACTGAACACACTTATCAAGGTGCAGCCTCACCAGTGCCGAGTACAGTGGTAGGATCCCTTCCTTGTCCCTGCTGGCCATGCTATTTCTGATGCAAGCCAGGATGCCATTGGCCTTCTTGGCCACCTGGGCATACTGCTGCCTCATGTTCAGCCAGCTGTCAATCAACACCCCCAGGTCCCTGTCTGACTGGCAGCTCTCCAGCCACTCCTCCCCAAGCCTGTAAGTGCTGCTGGGGGTTGTTGTGGCCCAAGTGCAGCACCCGGCATTTGGCCTTATTGAAACTCATACAGTTGTCCTTAGCCCATCGCTCCAGCCTGTCCAGATCCCTCTGCAGAGCCTCCCTACCCTCGAGCAGATCAACACTCCCACCCAACTTGGTGTCATCTGCAAACTTACTGAGGGTGCACTCGATCCCCTCGTCTAGATCATCAATAAAGATGTTAAACAGGAGTGGCCCCAAAACCGAGCCCTGGGGGACACCACTCGTGACCGGCCGCCAACTGGATTTAACTCTGTTCACCACAACTCTTTGGGCCCGGCCATCGAGCCCATTTTTTACCCAATAAAGCGTGTGATCATCCAAGCCAAGAGCAGCCAGTTTTGCCAGGAGAATGCTGTGGGAAACAGTGTCAAAGGCCTTACTAAAGTCAAGGTAAACTACATCCACAGCCTTTCCCTCATCCAATAAGCAGGTCGCCCTGTCACAGAAGGAGATCAGGTTTGTCAAGCAGGACCTGCCTTTCATAAACCCATGCTGACTGGGCCTGATCATCTGGTTGTCCCGCATGTGTTGTGTGATGGTACTCAGGATGAGCTGCTCCATCAGCTTCCCAGGCACTGACGTCAAGCTGACAGGCCTGTAATTTCCTGGATCATCCTTCCGACCCTTCTTATATATGGGCATCACATTGGCCAGTTTCCAATCTGTCGGGACCTCCCCGGTCAGCCAGGACTGCTGGTAAATGATTCAAAGTGGCTTGGCAAACACCCCAGCCAGCTCCTTCAGCACCCTCGGGTGTATCCCATCCAGTCACATAGACTTGTGTGTGTCTATGTGATGCAGTAGGTCACTGACTGTCTCCTCCTGGAATGCGGGGGGGTCGTTCTCCCAGTCTCTGTCTTCTGGCTGAGGAGGCTGGATTCCCTCAATACAACTAGTCTTGCTATTAAAGACTGAGGCAAAGAAGGCATTAAGGACTTCAGCCTTTTCCTCATCACTTGTTACCATGTTTCCTCCCGCATGTAGCAGGGGATGGCTACTCTCCCTGGTCTTTCTTTTGCTACTGACATATTTATAGAAACATTTCTTGTTATCCTTGATTGCTGAAGCCAGGGTAATTTCCAGCTGGGCTTTAGACCTCCTGATTTCTGCCCTGCATAGCCTCACAGCCTCTTTGTAATCACTGTGAGTGGCTAGCCCCTTCTTCCAAAGGCTGTAAACTTTCCTTTTCTCCCTGAGTTGCAGCCAAAGCTCCCTGATTAACCAGGGTGGTCTTCTCTGTCGCCGGCTTCTCTTACAGCACCTGGAGACTGCCTGTTCCTGAGCCATTAACACTTCCTTCTTAAAGAGTGCCCAGCCTTCCTGGAACCCTATACCCTTCAGGATCATCTCCCAAGGGATCCTTTCAAGCAGGTGCCTAAACAAGACAAAGTCAGTCCTTTGGAAGTCCAGGATGTCAGTTCTGCTTAGCCCTCTCCTGGCCTCTCTAAGAATAGAGGACTCTATTATTTCGTGATCGCTGTGCCCTAGTCGTCCTTCGACCGCCACATCATCCACCAGTCTTTCTCTGTTCACAAAGAGGAGATCCAGCAGGGCATCTTCTCTGGTTAGTTCTCTCACCAGTTGCGTCAGGAAGTTGTCTCCCACACATTCCAGGAATCTCCGGGACTGGTCCCGCTCTTCTGTGTTGTATTTCCAGCAGATGTCTGGGAAGTTATAATCTCCCACAAGAACAAGGTCAAGCGATCATGAGATTTCTCCTAAATGACTATAGAATATTTCATCCACCTCTCTGTCCTGGGTGGGTGGCCTATAGTAGATTCACCCCAAGCTGACTGGTGTTTTTAGCTCAGGGGTGTAGGGCTGAGGGTAGAGTATCATCTTTACTTCTATCAGCAGCCCTGGCTGACTTCTAGAGAGACAGTGGCACTTTCTCATAGTCACAAGAAAAAAACCCAGCATGCTCAGGATTGTTTCCTGATATCAGGGAAGAGGATTAAACCACAGTTCTCAAAAGGAGGGGATCAAAAATAAAGCCAGAATTGCATAGGGGACTGGAAAATCTTTTAAACTCCCTTAAAGCTTAATTTAGATGAATTACACCTACATGTGTGAAAGTCAAAATTTCAGCTTCATTATAATACATGCGCTTAAGTTTTGTTTTTTTCTGAATGATGGGTTGCTTAACGGTAGTTGAGCACTACTCCCTGCTCTTTCAGATTGCCTTGTACAGACCATCCAGCTTTTACTATATGTGCTTCTCTTCTTGTGTGAGGTGGCAAAAGGTTGACCCAAGAGATCAAGCCTGAGGGCAGAGAGGAGGGTGAAAAGCAAGCTTACAACCCTGAACTTCAGGGGAGCAGACTGGCCTCTTCAAATATGTGCTCAAAAGAGTCACCTGTGGATAAGCCATGGGGGGAAGAGGGGCCTAAGAAAGATGGTTAGTATTCAAGGACCGCCTTCTCCAAGCTCAAGAGAGTTCTATTGCAAAGAATAAGAAGTCAGGCAAAAATGCCAGGAGGCCTATTTGGATGAACAAGGAGCTTCTGGCCATACTTAAAGACAAAAAGGAAGAATACAGAAGGTGGAAGTAAGGATATGTCATGTGGGAGGAATACAGAAACTTTGCCTGAGCATCCAGGGTTGAAGTTAAGAAAGCTAAAGCCCAAATGGTATTAAATCTGGTCAGGGATATCAAAGACAACAAGAAAAGCTTCTACAAGTACATAGGTAATAAAAAGAAGGCTAGAGAAAATCTGGGCCCATTGCTCCACAAGACAGGGGATTTGGTTACACAGGACATGGAGAAGGCAGAAGTACTGAATGCTGCCTTTGTCTCAGTCTTTACTAGCAGGACTGGTCTTCTGGAATCACAGGTCCCAGAGATCAAGGGGAAAGACTGAAGCAAGAAAGATGTATCCTTGGTAGAAGAGGATCAGATCAGGGTATACTTAATCAACACAGACCTACATAAGCCCATAGGCCCTGATGGGATTCACCCATGAGTGACTGATGTCATTGTGAGGCTACTCTCAACAATAGTTCTTTGATCAGGGTGCCTGCAGGAAAGCAAATGTTACTCTTATCTTCAAGAAGGAGGACCCAGGGAACTACAGGTTGGTCAACCTCAACTTGATACCTGAGACAGTGATGGAGCAGCTAATCCTGGAAACCATCTCCAGGCACATAAAGGATAAGGTAGTGGGAGTAGTCAGCATGGTTTCACCAAGGGGAAATCATGCTTGACCTACTTGATAAACTTCTTAATGAAATGACTGGCTTTGTAGATGACCTCCATAGGTCCCTGACAATATCAATTATTCTGTGAAGCCATTGCAAGCTTTGCTGAATCTTTTAACTGTAGATTAAACATTATTTTTAGTGTTGAAGACAGCCTGAAGAAACTTGTTCTCAATGAAAGCAACTGTGCCCAAGTAGAGTATAGGGAGAAGAAAAGACAGTTACCATTCTCAGGAATTTCCCTGATGAAGGTCTTGACAGACTTGCAGTTGTTTTCTGTAAGAATGACTAGGTGCATTTATAGAAGTGCATGACTGAAACAGTAGGAGAAATTGGTTCCCTTTTAGTTAGGGTAAGGACCGAGGTTTTGAGGGGAATTGAAATGAAAATGCTTAGATGCTCAGGTTCTAAGACTGAAGAACTTGGCAAAATCGAGGCAAACAACTAGGTGTAATAGAGAGAAATGCTGCAGTTACCAACTCCCATAAATAAGTGAATGAATCTGAGTTATTTTTGCTGAAGTTTGTCTTGTATCAAGGTTTGACTTTGCCCAGATCAAATATAGGTAATGTTTATGGAGGAATTCAGAAATTTAGGATTTTTTTTGTTTAGAAATTTGATTTTTGATGATGTGTTATCAGGTAGAACAGAAAATGTTGGTGCTTACATCAGAAACCACCAGTTTGTCTATAAATGAATGTTGAATGAAAATTAGTATTTCTTTGCTACTACCTGTCTATTACTATAATCACAAAACTGAAAAAGTGGGCTATGCACAGCTAAAATGAGACCTTGAAAACTTTGTAACAACAACTTTGTTCATCTTACAACTTTTCTAGAAGAGAATAAGTTAGAGAGGATATTTCATTTAATAACTTTGAATACATGGAAATATAAAAGTATACTTCTCTAGGATCATAAAATGTCCTCAAACTGAAAAGGTGCTTTATGGGTAAGGTAAAATTGCACTTTTTATGAATGCTCAAGATGAAATGTTAAAGACAGACTGCCAACAAGTGAATATTCTTTCATGTTACTTTCTTGCATATGTATTGAAAATTAAGGTAGTCAAAATTAGAAGAATCTAATTCTACATGCACTCAAAATTATAATAGTATTCAATGAAAGGTAGGTTACATTAAAGAGAATATAATTCCTTAGGCACAAATGAAACTACTCTACAAAACTGTATGACAAGAAAACTCTCTTCTGGAAGCTACAAACATAATTGGAAGGTTTGTAATTGTTGCAGGTTTCTTACATGGGGTATAACATGAGCGCATTTTTCACTGCCTCTATTAGTTCTGATTCTCTGTCACTACAGCCTACTTTCTTTCGACTCTTTGAAATATACAGAATTCACATTTGTCCACTCCAGGAAAGCACTATATATATTTTTTTTCTTTTGTGAGTATGTAACACATTGCAAAAATCTGCTAAATATAGAATGTTAAAGTTGGTAGCAAAATCACAATTAATAATTACATCAAGGGTTTTATCCATCAATTCTGTGAGGGTTTTTAATGAAATATTGAAAAAATTTAGATCTGATAACTAATAATAAACTGAAGATAATGTGATCTGAGTTTTATTTTAGTGGAAAGAGGTTTGATAGAATACTGTATTCAGAAACACGGTGTTTCATTAATACATCCTGTGAGAGAGGACTTGTAACTCCCCCAAAACAGGGCCTGAGAGAAAAAACAGCCTGAGAGAGATAAGGGATGGGGGAGAGAAGAGGCCCTCCAGGCTGAGGAATGTCTCAAACTTTTGCAAGTAACGAAACTATAGTCACAGGGTAGATAGTGTGGAGTTTGGAGCTGATAAGCTGCAGCTGTAGGAGGGAGCCCTGTGAAAGCAGGATGGTTCTGCTCTGGTGCATCTTGTAAAGTTTCAAGGGTCATCTGTCCGGTGAATGACCTTTGCTTCATTATCTGCAAAATGTATGTTAAAGTTGACACCCTGAATATGCTAATAAAGGTTAACAAGATTATGCTAATTACATCATCCCATGAAGCACCTCACCCTTCCCCATACATAAGATACATAGGTATGTGGGTCGACCTAGGGGATGGACACAAGGAGAGTGTGTATAAATTGAGAGGGAGTGAGGAGTGAAAGGTAGAAAGGAAAAAGAAGACATGAAGAAGTGAAGAAGATGGATGCAGCCCTGATGAACTTGGGTGGGACCAACACAGGAACATGGACCGATGATCTCTATTTTTCTAATGTCTTTATATCTCTCCTTTTCTTTTTCCCTTTTCCCTCACTACCATGAAGTAACGCAAGGTATATTATATTGCTTGCCATAACTCGTTATATACTTAGCCAATTATCGTGTATCCAATTAGTACATTGTGGGAAGTTAATAAATGTCTGGACTTTGAGACTTATCTCACCATTATCCACTCTATTGGGGATTTACAAATCTAAGTCACTCGTCTCCCTCCTCTGAGCAGGACGTAACACAGCCTCTTAAAAATTTTTGTCTATCATGTGAGTGTCTCTTAACTTAATCTGTATAAAAGCAGTCATCATAGGGTATTTTCTTTAGCTTTACCCTCAATTCTCTCATTTCATTGCATGGTATCAAATATGAGACTGTTCCATAATGTTTTTAATTCAGAAAATGGAAAAAAAAATCTTATGCTCTCATAGTCCACCAGAAATAGAAATTCATAGATTGGCTTATCCTCTTGGAAAACAGGAGAAGAGGTCTGTCACAAGTCAGTTACAGTTAACATATATTTTCTTCTACTGTTTTCAGACTGAATGTAGGTTAATCTCTTGCTGTTTATCTGTACTCAAGGTATCAGAAAAAATTGCTGAAGCTGCTGTCATGTTGAATACTGACAAGCTGAAATAGTGTAATGATAGAAAAGTTAACTTCAAAAGGAGACTGTTTTCTCCTAAGAACTACAGGCACTTCACTGCTACTGGAGGTCTGTGGCTTGCCCAGAATATTTTTAGCCACACCCTTTTGTAAGGAAACCATCCTTGGCAATTCTCTAATTCTGTGAAATATTTTCCTTTCAAAAGGTAGCTTAAAAAAAAAAAATCTAAAATTATATATTGTCACCATCACATCAGATTTCTGAACCAAAAGTAATTGGAAGTGAAATTGATGTGTCACCTTTTATGACCATTCAGGATTCCCTGCTTAAAGTACCATCTTTGCCAAACTTCAACCCTTTTGGGCTGACCCATATCATATGGCTGCTGTATTCCAGGTTTTATTGAAATACTTTAGCTGAAAATATTCAGCTATACTTTGATATGAGGGCAAGGCAACACACTATATTTGATATGATAAAAGTTTCTGAAGTTATTGAAATATTTCAATTTAATCTTAATCAAGTTCTCAAAAATTCAGAAACACTAGATTTAAACTTGCCATATAGCTTCAGTTTAGTACTCCTGAATAAACCACTTAGGGTGTAATATTCAGTGACACCATTACAGAGGTCATGGGGCTTTTCCAGAGAACCTCTTTTGCACTGTATGTCCTGGAGATTAATCTGATCAGTGCGACAAGGTGGTTGTTTTCAGTGTGTTTAGTGGCTCGTTTGCTGAATTTGAAGGATCATACTGAATGAAAAAGAGTTTGATAGAAGGAAATTAAAAATTTGGACCAAAGAAAGAAGAGATCCATGAAGGCATTGCATACAGTTGGTACTGTTAGTGTATGTACATGGCGCCCAGGACCTCACAGGCAAAAACTGAAGATTTTATTGCTTCTGTAACTTCTAATTCAAAGTGATTATGGGTAATTGGATTTCTAATGTTGAAGTTAGGATTGCACTGATAAAAGGAAAAAAGATGAGTGGAAGAGGAAGAAGAACAGCAAAGTTTACATAATAGAAGGTAACAAAGTTATTTGTGTAATGTGTGTTGAAATTATGCCTTTCTAAAAAGCAAAGTGCAGTGGTGATAGGGTTAGCTAAGTAAGCTGGTTGGGCGACATCTAAAGTAATATAATGTTCTCTTGGCATGTGGGATTCTGGTCATCTTAGGCAGATTAGACAGCAAGAAGAAAATGGACAGAAATTCACACGGGGCATTGATAAATACTGGGTGAAGTAGAGCTGGCAGAGCATACACTGTATGCCAACATTTGTTCCTTTTAAAAAGTAATAACACAACACTTTGCCACTAACTGTGAGTATTCAACTCTTGTTCTTTGCAAGTCACAGGACTGCAGTGGGACTCAACAATGCACAAGCACGTCCGCAAGCCTTCATTAAAATTTCATTTGGACAGCAGGGCCCCCTATGTCAAAAACGAGGTGGCAGGAAATGGCTAAATAATTGCAGTTGGGGGTAGGAATGTGATACAGATACATCTTTAATGAAGAGAACAGAATGCAGTCATGCTCGAAAGACATTTCCAAATACACAAAAAGCAAACAAGAAAAGTGGCAGCCACAATATGCTTCAGAACACAAGATGCCAGGTATGTGTATTGGTAAATAGTGTTAGAGAGATCAGAGACATCTGTGCATGCAAAATAAAAACCTTTTGACTATTCCTTTATATAATATGGTGTTTGCTAGCTTTGACAAGTGGAAGTCGATAAGGAAAGGGCAGGGGCACTATTTGAAAACAGCTGTGGTTCCATCAAGACTAAATTATATATACTGCTAAACTTAAATATGGTTGTGGAGATTTTATTTTATTTTTCTTTTCTTCTCTTTCTTTTTTTTTTTTTTTTTAAAAAAAAAAAAAAAAAAGAGAGCACTGGGGGAATTGTTTTCCAGCTTGGCTTCACTGACTGCATCTAGAAGTCTGTGAGTCGCTTCTATCACCAATGAAGTATATGTTGATCTTCAGATAGTAGTTCTTCCTGCCAGACTGCAACACAGTCCAGTTCACTCATAAAGTCTGCAGAGAGACATCTAGTAAGCTCAGAGACAAAAAATACTTTCAGTACCCAGAAAGTATTTCAGTGCCAGTTAATTAGTTTTTCATTCAATGTTCATATTTCTCCTCTGTTACTATTTTTTCTAAGGTATAAATACAATTTTTAGATCAAACTTTCTGGACACCTAAACTTGACCAGGTGTAACAAAATCAGAAAGGACAGAATCAAACTGCAATATTCCACAGATGAGTAAAGCCACTAGCAGTTGAAGGCAGTAAGCAAACATGTGTAAACAGAGTTATCATTGAATGTTTACTACAAACTAAATTTGTTTTGATCCCTTCCTTCAGCTTTTCACTGAAGTGTAAGGCTGCTTTTTCTATTGAAATAACTGGAAAACTCAACCAAATTGGAAGAAACAATTTCCTGAAAATAAGCTTTTTAGAAAACAGTTTGAACGTGGAAGAATTACAAGCTTTTAATGTTTTATGCAGCTCTGTAAGTAGCCTGTAAGTTAGCTCACTATCTAGCTCAGCAGGAGTCCTCAGCTGGTGCACACTGACACAGCCCACCACAAGCCAGAGGCTGAGCCGGCAGCACCGGGTGCGGCCTCCTTGTGGCCCTATCCTGTGCTCCAGCTGCACCCTGGATGCCCTGGCTCTGCCATCTGGCCTGAAACACCCATTCCCTCATCATCCCCGGCAGCGGACCTGTGGGAGGGCAGCACTGTTTCCTCGTTGCCTGTGTGACCAGGCTTCCTTGAGAGGGAAACCTATATGTCTGGGAGAGTTGTGTGGGTGGCAAGTCATAGCCAGTCTGTGTTCAAGGACCAGGACTACAAGGAAGGGCTAATGCTGCACTCTGACACCAGTAGATTAGCCAGAATTAATGTGTTGGAGGATCTGGCATGTCTAGATGACTTAACCAAGCAGTGTATGAAAACTCTTGCCCTTCATTCCATACCCTTTTTATATTCCTTTTCTTGTAACAAACTACAGTTACTTAAGTGCTAGACATAGAGTAATGATTTAGAAGGTCATCTAGGTCCACGAGCAGATGTCAGCCCTAACAAAGCTGGCAGTGATATGAAGAACTTCTGAGAACTGCAGTGCTTGCAGGTGAGCATGTTCATGCCAGTCTATGTTTTGGGGTCTGTCTGCTACTATAAGTTGAAAGTAGGTTTCCTTGGCACCGGGAGTATTAACAAGTCTGACACAAAAGTCTGTTATTCTCCCTCACAATCTTCAGAATAGGAAACATATTACTTGGGCAGCTGAAATGGTCTCCATAGCAGCCTACCATTGCATTAAGTTGGTAGGGAGCCTAATTTATTTCTCCCTTTATGCCACCTCCTAGTTATAAAGACAGGAGATATTTTTAAATCCATAATACTTCAATCTGCAGCATAAAATCACTGATGCTGTCTTAAATTTATAAAATGGATAATATTTTTCTGTTTAGTTGAGGTGTTGCATAGGTAGATCCTCTAAATTATTACAAGATTCCAGAATTATATCAATAAGGAATATACATACATATAAAGTAGGAAAATATTTTTTTAAAAGTTCATTTGAAAATGGGTTGTTCATTACATTTGGACCAGGTTCACTTTTACTGTCTTTAGCATGAGTTACATGTTTCCTAAATGGAGGACTCTTAGAGAAACAAACACTATGTAAGGAACATGATTCTTTGATTTAGTAATTTGATTTATACAAATTTCAAACAAGAACTGTGATACTCTAAATTCTAATCATAATAGGCAAAACACATAATACCCAATCCCAACCATTAATAATTTTTCAGGTAAATTATAAGTTACATGTAGAATGATTTACAACCTTATTTTTTTTAATATTTATGTGATATCATGTTTTAAATATTTTATAAGGTTACACTAAGAAGTGAAAGAAAAATATGATAAAAAAAGGAAGGGAAAAGTGAAGAATATTACTCAACAGAACTTTGTACTTTCAGACGATGACACTTGAAAAGGATGGATTGTCTACAGTTTCTCCTTTACACCAGAAAAATGTAAAGCAGACATATTTATTAGGTGTCAAAAATATTTGTGCTATAGTGATGATTTCTGTACATAATTTATTTATTTGTACAACAGATACCACCTTTTTACTGGAATTTAGTGTAGATGATTTGAAAATACAGTATTATTAAGCATTGCAAATGCAAGATGATCTTTCAAAGAAAATTCATAACATAAAGCTACAAAACTGTACTGCTTTAAAAAAAATTAGGTTTCTTTAAAGAAAGAAAAAAAACTTGACAAGGAGAGAGATAAAAACTCTTCTAGTTGTCAAAGTCAGTTTGCTTTCTTAAGTTCTTAAATGTGAATTGTTAATTGAAAAGTATCCCTGCAACTTAGGCTGAACATACTCAGATCTGTTGATCTATATTGAATTTTGTGAAGCCGATGTTGTTCTACAAAAAAGGTTGGAGTGTGGAATGGCGTTTATGAAGGAGAGAAACAAGGGGCTTGATTTTTAGGAACAAAGCTTATCTGAATCCAAGATATGCAGGCTGAAGTGCAGTGTTCTGTTTTTGACCTATTTTGGGAACGATATATCGCTTTCTGTAACAGTGACAGATAGACATATATATAATTTTACAAGAAAGAAACAAATACTCTAATTTTTCTCTGCATTGTAGCATTTTAAGGAACAAAGCACAATAATATCTCTTCATCTCTGAAAGTTGCTGGATTTTGGCAGGAGAAGGTACCTCCTAGGCTGTAGATAAGGGCTTAGCAGGAGTAGTACAGTACATACCATTACAGGAAAAGGACTGTTGCATAATATATATTATGAAGGTGTATTATTGTTGAAACTGCCAGTCTGATGTGTTGTGCAAATACCTTGATGATATAGAGTAGTGGAGTACAGCAGGCAGAATTCATTCCTCAGACTGCTGCATGGGAATATTAACTTTTATAGTGTTGTAGAAGAGGAAGACTAGATCGTTCATTGATTAACTCATCATGAGAGTGTTTGAACTGATGTGTCTTGTATCTTCTTTACACTCTGTCCAATTCAATCTTCTCAGCAAATGAATGTTTTTAAAATGTTAGGAGAGGACGTGGTTACAAACTCACTAAGAAATAATTGTAGGAATTTACCATAGTTTCATTCAAGGAAGGGAAGAAAAAAAAAAAAAGATGTAAAGTTCATTTAGTGCAGTTATGAGCTGTAGAGGTGGTTTTCACACAGACTGCAATTTGGAGACAACTGAAAATATCTGAGCAATTGTAAAAATTATTTTGAAAATCAATTAGGTCAGTAGGCTACCAGCTAATTAAAACAGAATCAGTTTTCATCCAGGCCGGTGCAGGTGATGAGAGGGAGAAAAGCATCCAATTTTGCATACTTAGAGAAGGGGCCTAGTTATTTTCTTAAAGGAAGAACATGGATTTAAAAAGAAGTCCCGAAGTAATACTAGCAATGTTAAAGTTTATATGCTGAGCTTTTGCCTCTGATTTTTTTGCATTCAGGTATGTATTCCTAAGAAACAAGCTTTGTTATAAATATTTCACCTTTGAAATGAAGCATAATCACAATAACAGCAACAATATCTCATGAAATTTCTCTCTGTTCACTGCATTGTCCATGCTCCAATAGTACTGCTCTCTTTCTATCACTTGCATAGCTCTTACCGAAAGGGTTTACCTTCTCAAAATATTTGTCAAGGCAGTTTGGATAGCTAAAATGTAATGTGCCAATTCTTTTTCTGTTATTCTAGTAGTTTTACAGTGATGTGCTGGAACAGGGTACCAAAACTGAAAGAATATATATTCACTTCTCTAAAAGCCCTTATTTCTGAATTTGAAAGTTTTTAAAGGTACAGAATCACAGAATCATCTAGGTTGGAAAGGACCTTGAAGATCATCCAGTCCAACCATTAACCTAACACTGACAGATCCCAACTACACCATATCCGCAAGAGCCATGTCAACCTGCCTCTTGAACACCTCCAGGGATGGGGACTCCACCACCTCCCTGGGCAGCCCATTCCAAAGCCCAACAACCCATTCTGTAAAGAAATGCTTCCTAATATCCAGTCTAAACCTTCCCTGGTGCAACTTGAGGCCATTACCTCTTGTCTTATCACTCATTACTTGGTTAAAGAGACTCATCCCCAGCTCTCTGCAACCTCCTTTCAGGTAGTTATAGAGGGCGATGAGGTCTCCCCTCAGCCTCCTCCTCTCCAGACTAAACACCCCCAGTTCCCTCAGCCGCTCCTCGTACGACATGTGCTCCAGACCCTGCACCAGCTTTGTTGCCCTTCTCTGGACACGCTCGAGTAATTCAATGTCCTTTTTGTAGTGAGGGGCCCAAAACTGAACACAGTCATCGAGGTGCAGCCTCACCAGTGCCGAGTACAGGGGCAAGATTCCTTCCCTGTCCCTGCTGGCCACGCTATTTCTGATGCAAGCCAGGATGCCATTGGCCTTCTTGGCCACCTGGGCACACTGCTGGCTCCTGTTCAGCCAACTGTCAATCAACATCCCCAGGTCCCCCTCTGACTGGCAGCTCCCCAGCCACTCCTCCCCAAGCCTGTAGCGCTGCTGGGGGTTGTTGTGGCCCAAGTGCAGCACCCAGCATTTGGCCTTACTGAAATTCCTACAGTTGGCCTCAGCCCATCGCTCCAGCCTGTCCAGATCTCTCTGCAGAGCCTCCCTACCCTCGAGCAGATCAACACTCCCACCCAACTTGGTGGCATCTGCAAACTTACTGAGGGTGCACTCAATCCCCTTGTCTAGATCCTCAATAAAGATGTTAAACAGGAGTGGCCCCAAAACCGAGCCCTGGGGGACACCACTCGTGACCGGCCGCCAACCGGATTTAACTCTGTTCACCACAACTTTTTGGGCTCGGCCATCCAGCCAGTTTTTTACCCAGTAAAACATGTGATCATCCAAGCCTCGAGCAGCCAGTTTTGCCAGGAGAATGCTGTGGGAAACAGTGTCAAAGGCCTTACTAAAGTCAAGGCAGACAACATCCACAGCCTTTCCCTCATCCAAGATAAACTAGATGAAAATGCTTCTGGTCAAGTGAGTTATACTACCCCAACTGGTTCTGTAGTATGGTGAGGGTTAAGGAACAGTAAACATGTGATTCATTTAATCTTCTCCAATTATTTAATCTTAAACCTCCTCAGGTCTGAAGGTTATGCAAATGACAAGGACAAGATTATGCAGATATACAGAGTAAGCCTTAGTCTCCAGGAGACCTGGAGGCTGCCTAAAATACCCATTCTCTTTGACCTTGATTCTATAAGATGGCAGTAAATTATTTTTGATTTAAGTTTACTAGGTCCATTGTATTTTTCCAGCTAATAGGTACTTACTCTCTGTGTGAGTATGAATGCATATATAAAGATCACTAACAGCCAAAATATTGATTATTTCTTAAACTAAATAACACAGGAAACTTTTCTAGAATTTCTGAAATCTTAACAGTAGAAATCTGTGTGGTTTCACATCTTCAGGGAAACATCTTCTATCACAGCTAAATTCCTTTGAATTGGTGATGATTAACATAACATTATGTTAGTATGTAAAAATTAAGGTTCTAACCCAGGGTACCATAGCTAAAGAAGTGCAGGACCTTACCTGGTCATGGCCATGCCATTAGTGACCAGATCCAAAGCTCCATGAAATTAAATGTAATGATGAAACAAAATGCCATAAAATCAGAATGCAATACTTCCCTACTCACTTCCAAAAAATGCCTTTGAAAAATTCTGGATTGAACTTTTCTCGTTAGTGGTTCTGTACACACTTCTGCACATGCATGTAAATGGGTGCTCAACCATTTTTAGGGATTGAATCCTTTTAATCTGTCAGTTTCTTTGCCTGTAAAATGTTGTCAGTGATAATGTTTCCTTAATTTAAAACAGAAACATTATGAAGCCGAGTTGTTATTCTGAGAAGTGCCTTGAGATACTCAGGTGGAATATCATAGAATTGCAAAGTGATACAATATCAAAGATAAAAGTAAGTTTATTACTACTATCTGTCTCTGTCATCAAAGTTTTATTGCCCCTTACAACATACCAACCTGTACCTTACTAGAAGAGGATTCAGTTCAGTAACTGAAAATCTACAGATTTCACAACCTGTACAACAATCTACACAAGCTGTAGAAAATCTACAAGTGTCATTACATTACTGCTCCTAAGAAAATCCAACCAAACCCATGGTTAGGACTTTTTGGGGAACAGCAACAACACCCAAACCCTACAGCTTTCAAGTGAGTATTGCTAGAAGTAAGTATGTGGGGGTTTTGTTTTCTTATGTAAGGAGAAAAATAGGGGTATATAGTTAAAGCAAGTATGTATGTCATGGGTGTACTGAATTTTGTACAGAATTATGTTTCAGATACATTACTCCTTGCCAATACTGGTGAAACAAAATATATAGCATAAACACAACAGTGGGAAATGTTGATAGATTTTTCCAGAGTGAGAAAGATCGTAAATGCCGTGATAGATGTTGCCCTATGACCATAATAGACAGTCTTTTATAGTCTGCTTTTAAAGATCAACATGTTTGGATTATATTAGTTGAAAGAGAAGAAATACATCTCAAATCAAATGAAACTCCATGGGGAAAGTTCTGCTTTCTTTCTTTGGTCTGTTTTTTTTTTTTTTTTGTTCACGTGTCAGCTGCAAAACCTGTCTTTCATTTTAAAAAGGCGGTGTGAGCTTGATCTATCTCTATAGCTAATACCTATGGCAGTGTGTTAGAATAAGAAAAAAAGTGATCCATACATTGGAATTTTTTTTTTTTTTTCTAATTTTCTGGCTTCTTTTTAAAGGCTTAATAAGTTAGCAACATACAATCCAACAGCCTGGGGCACCATTTCCTTTTCTTTTCTTAAATCAGTATAGCTGATTCCAAGTGAACAAATTAAGAAGGAACATAGATTAAAGTCTGTTGATGTTTGGAGCATTAATGCAAGTGACCCCCACATCATCTGAACTCTCTTAAGAGAAAGAAAGTGGCGCATAAAATGAAGTCCAGGCATTTTGTTGGACCCCTGTTTACAGAAGAATTATAGGTAAAGCATCTTCTCCATTTGCTATCTTTCATTCTTAATGTATGGTTTATGCAAGTCTAATGTCAGTGCTTTTATTATATTCCTCAAAGATGGTAAGAAGAAACAGTATGACTCTATAGTTATTCAGGTGTTGATAAATATCAGATTGTATTTTCTATTTTTATTAAATAGGAGTTCCTCTTTTGACTTTTATTCCTTCAGAATACTTTAATTATCACAGATTTATCAAGGCTGTTATGTAAATATTTAAATAAATACACCCTCCTCCAAGTTTTTTCATGAGACAAGTTATGTCTTAAAATTTATATAGCTCCAAAAAAGGAATTTAGCTAAACTGTCTCTCAGGAAACAATGTATAGAAACTGCTAAGTACCAAAACATTAAAATGCTGTTAATGGTGAGTATTTAAGTAGAACAGTTGAATAACAAATAACACAGTTTCAGGATTAGTCCAGTTATGGCAGATATGCAAAGTCTGATTGGGCTTTTCTCATTTCTGAAGTTTAATATGTTATTCTGTCAGCAGCACCGTTCTGTAATCCTCACTAAATCTTTTGTTGGACCTTGAATATTTTAAGATAAACTTTTCCACATCATGACCTTGATATAGGACATAAATCATTTTAAATATAATGACTTATAATTTTGGATGGTCTATTCTAAAATGATGCTCTTTGGGGTGTGTGTGTGTGTTTTTTAACAAATAGGGGTGAATTCTGTGAGAAGATACCAGGAGCTGAAGATGTTACTGACCCTTTAAAACCTAGGAGTTGATTGGTAGAGTGATCACAAACCACAAAACTACAGACAGGAGGTTAGCATTACTAGGCTCTGGAAAACACTAATAGTGATCAAGATAGTTGCTAAGACCAAGCACTTAACAAGAACCAAAATGCTGGCCTAAGCAAAAGGGCTGAAAAGGCTCAAATTTAATATTCATTTATATATCTTGAAGGATACAGACTAGAAACAGAAGTGACAAGGGTTTGCTCCAAGCCTTGGAGTCTGAAAGACCAGCTGGGTCATCAGAACAAATGGATGGGGTATTGGTTTGTTATAAATGGTTAATGGAAGATGTCTGTAGCTGTGAATTTTGTGAAAATATCTCGTTGTGTCTTCAGGCAGCCCATCAGGTGCCCTGAGTTGCTTTATTTCTGAATCCCTGAAGTAATCTGGTTTATTTTAGAAATTTTTCTGAGAATCTGATCATGACTTTCATAGAGTCAGGAGAACTTCATCTCACATGATCTTTGTAAAAGTGCCCAACTCCAAAGTAAACTCTGTCTGAAATAAATAATAAAGATTTTTCAGCACTGCAGTTTGCATATAGTTCAAGCTCTTTCAGATGAGCAAATCAAAGAAGGGAACAAGTTCATATCTATATATTTATCATAACTTTAATACTTTGGTTAGGAAAGGAATTAGCCATTAGACATCTAAGTATTTTGTGTGCATGTGCATAATGTTCAAGTTATTAAGTCTGTATGAAAACACAAAGAAAAAAATACAATTCTTGATATGATGAGATTAATCCATACTCTTCATCCGTTTAGGGCCCATTATATATAGAAATGGAAGTGTTCTATTCAGCTTGGGTTGAGTTGCTCATAATTCTTTTAAGACACTAATTAAATGTCTTATATCCAGCAAGTAATAGAGCCTGCTGCCTCTGACAAATGGAGCTTTGGCCAAAACCTATCGAGTTCTTTAAAAATGTCTGAAGAATAGGAACACTACAATACATTGTATAGAAACCTTAAATCTAGTTTCATGGGAGAAAAAAAATAAAACATTCTTTGATGAACTTATGAAAGGAAAGATCTATTGCAGGATGAAAGTCTGACCTTCTGAATTCTACTTTGCAGAGTCTGTGATGTGGGGAAGGTAAATTTCCTTGCTAAGAACATTAATTCTGTTTTAAACAATATGTTTAAATGAAAGTTCTATGACCCTTACAAAACTTCAGAAAGATCTCCTTTTAAAAAGTAAACTAGTTTCTAAGGAAGGGTTTGATTCCTCCTTTTCCTCAGAAACCTCAGGATCAAATTATGGTAGCCCATTGTGCAGAAATCCCTTCATGTGCACTGTAGAATTGAGGCTAATTGCATTCCAGTGGTGCGATTAACAATTTGGAATGAAAAGTGTCAGGCATTTGGTCTCAAAATGTGAGCTGGAGTTCACAATCCAGAGAAATTCTTGTATATTTAGACATGTATTTTGTACTGTTTCAGCCTCCAGTTAATTAACACTGCTTGATGAACCTCTCTTATTACCTGTTTTATGTGATACCTTTCAGAAGACAAACTAGATGTTTTTTGCCTCAAGCTCTGATTGACTTTGCAAGATAAAACAAGGTTTGTCAGGTATTGAGGGAAGCTTCTCAATCTACTTAATTTTGCACCATTTACTAGAGCTGCAAAAGAAATGAGAATGGTAGATAATACACATTCCCCAAAATGTTGAGAATGCTTGAACCTAGTGTTCGTTTCAGCCATTAGTCTCTTATTCCTAGGTTTTTACCTGAAAGGTATTATATGAGTTTTTAAGGTCATACAGGGAAGTCCAACATTTATAACTTAAACCTAAAATAGTAATCTGTAATGCTATAACCATTTATTTCTTTAGTTTCCATACCATTTATGAAAGCGAATGAGAACGGTGGCCCAGGACTGTAATAGGATCAAGCAAATGACTGTCCCATGCAGCTATGTCATCCAAACAACAAGAACCACGATAGAAGAAATTAAAAGCTTCAGCTGACATACAGGCTCACCTGTCTTATATGAATACCAGCTTTTAGCTGTCACTCTCCTTCCTTGCTCTTCATCAAGAGACATTTTTGTGTGGTGTTTTGTAAACTAGAAGAGCTTACATAATTCATGTTACTTCTGTGCAGCACAAAGAAGCAAAACCCATTTCTCAGAAGTACAGCATGATTCCTTTCATGATCTAAAGGAATGGAAATTTGGACTCCAAAAACCTGCTCTGAACTCTACTGTGGTACTCCTACCATTATATCTCATAAATAAATGTAAAATAGAGGGTCTAGGAGTGGATGCTGAGGTCAGTCAGGTAGTGATCAGGTATGGTGGCAATGTGCAGTGTCAGTACAGAAGTAAATTCATTTTGTTTAATTTTTAAAGATCATTTTATTGAAGATTTCACCGTTCCATATAGCAGCTACTTGCCTGTGGATGTAAAGAATGATGAGATTAAAAGCACAAAACACAAAACAGAATCATTTGTAGGAAGGTGTATAATATGCATAACTCGATAATCGTGGACCTGATTCATTCTGAATTACTTCAGGTATTCTCAGGCAGTGCCGATGAAATAAAATCCCAGAATCTATAGGACTACTTATGGAGGAAGTCAGTATGTAGCAAATGAAATTCACCTTTCCAAAAACGACTGTTTTTCTGCGTAACATAGCTGTTGCGCTTAAATCATGCTCTGAACTTGTGATGATTATTTAAGTTGTTCATGTTTCTGCTTTGCTTTATTCTGTTCAAAGAACGAGTCAGGAAATGTTTGCATTTTACTATGACAGTGACCCAGATCGGAAGGGGTCAGGTGTACACTGAGTTGTCTGCCTGAGCAAACATGCACACAAATTTTTTCATCTCAGATTTCAATTACAACTCAGTCCCTTTTTTCCCCCCCTCTTTTAATGGGAAACGAGGAATCAATGCACATCAGTGCTTCTCCAGAACTAGTAATTTATTTTAGTATGTGGCTTGCTTACACTGGCTTGGCCATTGGAGGAATGAAATCAGTGTTCCTTCATGACTACTTCAAAATCTGTGTAGGGAGTTGCAGCCATGTTGAGTTTAACTAAAATGGGAACAGATCTCCCTCTCCCTAATTGCCTCAATATCAGGAACAAAAGAAATTACTGGGTAATATGTGGTTGGATCCCATTATTACAAGGTCTCTGGAATTTCCTGCGTAATATAATAATCTGCAATTTTTCAAATAGAAGTCCTACTTTTTTCTCTCATTTATGCTAATTTTACAGCAGTGTGACTTCTTTGAAGCCAGATGCATCCTATCTAGAGGAAAAATGAATTGAGAAATCAGGTTTTTAGTCCTCTCTGCCCCATTCTAGAGATACAACTATTTCTGTTCAAGAAGTGCTACTACCCTATTCACCCTGCCTTCAAAAATGTCTCCAAACAACAGCTGCTAAAGAAGAAAGAGGCCTTGCCTAATTACACTTTTTATGTGCAAGAACTTGAGGTCTAATTGGCACTACTTAAATGCTAATATTATTAATAGTAGACTTTTTTTTTTCTTTTCTCCCATGGAAAAAGGAATCGAAATGAGAAAAACTATCTTAATAGAACATTACTACTACACACGGAAAATCATAAACCCACAGTAGTGAGGTAGTTTCAGAAATCATTTTTCCAAAATCATAAATATTTTCTCTTCTGTTTTCTCTACAAAGCTTGTTGTTTAGTGTATTCAGAATTGTAAAACATATAGTAGAAATGATCTGATAAGCAGCTTACAGGAGTTAGGGCTGGTGCTGAATCTTTTGGGTTTTTTTTCACTTCCTGGTCTTTGACACAGCATAAACCTTCTGAAACTATTGTTGCATGAACATATGTTTTTGCATTAAATAATTGGTAGTAGTTTAAGTCCTCATAGTCACAGCTTCTGAGTGTATTGTTCTAAGTTGAAGCAACTTTATTTTCCCTTAAAGACACTCTCACTCACAGAAATACTGCTCAAGTATTCTTCCCCAAACAGACAGAAAAATCACTCAATGTCAATGACTTCTTGAAGATTTTCCTAGGAGTCCTGAGGTAATGTGATTTTGCACTTCGGCATCCACCATTCTCTCCTACCTCAAAATGCTGGACAGTGTACACCAATTGAAAGGAAGACATGCAAACTTCGGGAACGGTTTTGTGTCTAAAACCAAAAGCAAAACCAAACCCCATCCCCCTAACCCTCATCTGGCAGAACAGCCCTTGGACATTGCTCAGGCTATTCTTATTTGTGCCAAGAGAAGAGTATGTGTGCTAGTCACATGTTACAGTTGCATTACCAGCTTGGCCACATCTAAAAATCAGATCTGCTGGCCTTTCAAGGCATGGTAAACTACCAAAGGAAGAGATTTCTCTGCCTGGATCCCACCCTTCCCACCACTACAAGCACTTTTCCTTTGCCATTTCCAGCTGTGAAGTGGCTTTCTGCTATGTATCGCTTATGTCTCATCTGGCTCCTATCCAGACTCTTTTGTTTACTTGTTTCTCAACTTCATTCCTTGAAGCCATCAGAACTGGCTGTTTGTATGGCAGGCTGCCAAGGTATTTGTAGTAGAACTCTGGTATACTTGCTCTCACTTAGTGATGCTCTCAACAAGGTTTTTGTAGCACAATCCTCTTCTTACCATGGCTCTATTCAAGAGAAACACTCATAATTTTGCATTCTCTTAGCTATAACTTACAAACAAGTCAATAATAGCCCCTCCATTGTTTGCAGTCAATCTAGTAATGAGCAAATACCTGAGTAAATGTATGTGTGACTTTTAACTTCCTCTGTAAAATTCTGTGGACTTGAGCCTTGTTTACACTGGAGTGTATGAGAGACTATATATTAAAAGACAAATACAATGGTGCAAAGGATGTTTTGTAAATATTGTACTTAAGAAGTTTTAAATTGTATGATGAGTAGTTTTATTGTGAATCTCTGTCTTTCATCTGTTTTTACCTGCTGGTAGGTAACTCTTGTTCTTTGGGACTTAACTTTGAAAAAGCCTCTGAACAGTTTCATATGCAGTTAATGTTTTAAAAGTAGTCTGAAAGATAAATATTATGTCCAATTCTGCCCAGTTGTTTCTCCATAAAACCCTAATGCCTCAGGCCTGAAATGAACCTCACTGTGTAAAGCCAATGACTTTGCTGATGAATTGCAGTAGGAAAGTGACATCTTCAATTAATCTGAACTTAAAATGTCTATGGCAAACTGTTGGTTTCAACAAATCCCTGGATTTTGAAGCATTTTTTAAAAGAAATACAAGAAATGTTGATATGATTAACTAACTTTTTAAGGAGAGAATATTTGGTTGTAAACACCTTTTTCTTTTAAAACTTTAGTTCATTTTTTTTTAAAAGATCAAACAAAATTGATACTGAATTGAAGATTAAACAAATAGACCTAATCATCCCCTATTTTTAGCTGTTTGAACATTAGATTGTTAATTGGGTATTTGTGGGATGGGGAAGAACACTATCAGTTCTACGGTTTAATCCCGAATCCAAACAAAATTTTTCTGGTCATGGTAAAGTTTGCAATGTTAGTATTCATTTTTGTGTAATTTGGATATAACAAAGTTTATTCAGTCAGCAAGGAGTGAGATACTCAATTTTCTAAGAGCTATTGTCTTTTATAGAAATTTCTGAAATGTTGTAATGAAAATAAGCATTTTTAGAGTTGAAGAGTTAATACAGTTACTAAGAGAGATGTTTTTAGTGAGGATGAGGGAGGACTGGGGTGTTAGTGTACCTGTTGACTTTGCACACCTACTAGAATGTGTGTTTGGAGTGCATATGTAGGAACATATACCTGTAACCACAGAGCTTTGAAAGTGCTATAAAGAGAAGTAAAATAGCTTACTTGTAAACAGAATGCATCTAATTAAAGAAAAAATAAATTTGGAGGCTAAATTTGGACATTGTTTTAAAACAAGTTAATTTGTTACTAACATGTCCTGCAAATGCTGCGTCTATGTGCACACATATTTCAGTGGTCATAGACATTTTGTCAATGAGAAATTGAATAGTTTAAAAATTAGTGTTTTATGAGAACACAGGTTATTTTTTGAACTGCTTATAAATGTAAAAATATTAAAGCAGCTTCACTGTTAGACTAGAACTGTGTAAACAGTTGAGATGAATAATTCATTTAACCAGTTTATTTTCTTTTACTCTTAATGAGTTACCTATGAGCAGCAGAAAACTCTCTTGCTTTTAAACATTTTGCAAAATCATTTTATAAGGTATTTTGCTGATAAGTTCTTGGCTTCCATTTGGTTTACTAAGAATACAGGTAGTTTGCTAAGTGTGTAAAATATATCTGTTTTAAAAAAAATAAATTCTGAATGCTAGTTTTCATTGCAAACAAAATTTCCACTTGTGGTCAGTTCTCTTCAAAACAGAATGTTTTGGAGGGTGCCTGTAGAGGGTAAATTAATGTTTCTGAGTCAGAATAAGCCACCTATTGGTTTCATATAACATTAGAAATCTGGATTTAAATATTTTTAGGGAACTACTCCTGGTATTGCAGGTGCTCCCAGGTTCCCAACTGAAGTGTCATTACTACACTACATACAAGAGTAGCAACCTGGATATACTGGAACTGGTAGATATCTTGCTCATATTAAAGAAAAATGATAAGTCTTAAGGGAGTAGAGTACACAGTGATCACTGTTGACAGTGCATTAGCCCGAGACTTGGAGTATCCATTCCCCTTAGGATCCTGAACTTCCTTGAAATCCTCATATGTTTCTTTTTATTTCCATTAGTTTTTAATGAAATTTGAAGTTCTAACCTCCTAGTGCTCTTCAGTTGAAGATTATAAAATACAGGTCTTGAAGGGACCTTGCATATTTGTATCTTTTTTTTGTGTATGCTGTTTTGGAACGTTGTCTTGAAGAACAAACTTACTTGTAATGTTGTTCTTTTATCAGCCCTTTCTTTAAAGCTGTGAAGTATTTGGCAGACAATAGTGTTGAGGGAGACAATTTGGATATGGAAAATGACATAAAAGAGGTATTCCTGCTGTTGCCACTTCGCCAGTACTCCGAATTGTCAAGTCCATGCGTAGTGCTTTTTCTGTAATACCTCCTGTAGTGCTCCACAGCATCTGTTGTTAGAAATTTAAGTAAACTGTTTCTAATGAGAACTTTTTATAGGGATTTAAATAAAAGCTTGTCATCACCCCTTCTTCCATTTGCAAGTAAAGCTTGTTGAAATATTTGCTAGAAACAATATCATTAACTGCACCACCCAAATAAAGATAGTACAAGGTCAATGACTAATTCTTTGTTAGTGTTCTTCACATCATTGGCCCTGTACTGCATAGGCAGAAAGACATTTTAGTACTAATTCTAAAAGTGCCATGTAACTTGACACTTTGGAGAATGAGACTAAATATTCCCTGTATAGTGAAAGTTAAATGTGTGTGTGTTTATATAAACAATACGCAGTCAATGTCTCCTTTAGTTTTTCCACTGGGAAGGTTGTATTTTCTGTAGACTGAAGAGCTTCTAGACTGAACTTAATACTTTGTCTTTGTTATATCATTCTGTTTCTGAGGTCAGAGATGAAAATATGGCCATGGCTCTGCCTGTCATAACTGGCATTGTTACCATACTTTTATTAATAGTAAACACTTCTCTTTTTTCTCTATCTCCCTCTCTCGCCTTCCTAACAATGTGCACTGCGTCCTGGGTGAGTATATGTGTTCAATAATTTATTCAGTCTATTCACTGTGTCTTATTAAAATTTAAAGCAACTCTGTTGTAAGGGTTTTTGTGTGTGTGTAGTTTTGGTATGCAGTCAGTGCAAAAGTAGAAGTAAACAATCAAATCTTGTTCTTGTATGTGCTGTATTAATGGTACTGATGAGCAGCAAGCTGACTGAATGCATTGGTTTCAGATAGATGATGAATGAAACACCAACTTCGAGAAATCCAAGTTTGCTTCAGTGGAATTCAGGTAACTATTTTCCCTCTTTGTACCTCTCTTCCTTTTAAAATTTGTAAAATAAAAAGAAACAAAGAATTCTCTTCCACTGAATAACTTTTACATATAAAGACTTAATATCAGCAAGAAAGAGATCCATTTGCTTTGTCATCCTGACCAGTGTCATGCAGTTGCAATAGCAGCAGTAGTTAAGATACCATTGTGCTGACCACCTTGAGTACAGGTGACTGCTGAATAACAACAGAAAGGAGTTTTTTACAAATGTCAACTCATCCAAGAAAGCAGAAAAGTATATGAGGGAGCTGCCTGGAGATGTTGCTAAAAGTTGCTACTTAATGTGTTGCATTCAAAATACTGTTAGGGAAAAGGGAACACACTATATATATGAAGCCAAGAATTTATACTTAGTCCAATTAATATTTTAACAGTTTAATAGTTCAAATCATTAGTCCAGTTACAATGATACATTATTGTATATAATAGCCCAAATTAATACAGAAAGGCCTCAATAATACTAATAATAATTTAAACTTGCTATACAGGAAAACTACTAGTTACCCTTTTCTTTGTTGCAATATTCATCTTCCCGACGTCCCTCTGAGTCCTAAGGCTGAACCTTATTCCTGCATTCCTTCATTTTCCTGGTGTAACCCTTATTCATATCTCTTACAACAGAGATAGCTTCTTTGGTATCCCAGAATCTCTCTGCCTAAATATGCAAGCATTGAGTGACTGAATATTATGTCAGATCTCCTTCCAGTACATTTTAGTTACTGAATATTTGCATCCTTCCTTTCGTTCCAGCTTCTCTTTCTGTATTAAGGTACTCTGTGTTCTGGCTTTGGGGTTTTTAGAAGCTCCACATAATGATGCAGGAGATCCTTCTCATTCTGTGTTCTCTGTGAAACAGAAAGAAAATTTCAGTGCAGGGGTGAGAAACTTTAAGGAAATTGCTTTAATTTGAAATCAGCTTGGCAAATGAAAACTGAGCTTTCTTTAGGACAGAAAGTAAGACGACAAAGATCTTATATCTGTTATTTTGGTTGGACTACGTTTTTCTTGTTGCATGCATTGTAATGACCAGACATGCCACATCTCACACAGAGCAAGCAGTGTTTCTATTGCTGTCATGTGCAACACATGAGGGAGGGTGTTAGGTGTTGGAAGTGTGGAAAAAGCAAAACAATGAAAAATCTGCAAAACACACATTTCCTTGACACATGGTGCCCAGAACAAACACAGGACGGGATGAAGATCCAGTGATTTGTGTTTGCTGTGGCACCAAGGAGGAATGCGAAGTGAGGTGGAAGCTGCGTGGTCCCATTCTTTCACTTATCTCCTCTCAAGGACTGCTTTGCAGTAGTCTGCCACCTTGTCTCTCACCCTTCCTCTTCTCCCACAAAAACCAGTGCACCCCTTGCACCAACGAATGTTCTGTGTTGTTATTCAAGAGATAATGGCTTAACCACAGTCCCATCCACTCACACATACATACTATGATAAATACTACCCCAAGTTTCTACCTAACTGGGGAGGACGATAATCTGACACCAAATCGGAGGGACAATAATCCAACACCAAATCGGAGGGAGAGATCGACGGGTTTGTGCTCTCGCCGCCCGCCCCCCCCCCCCAAAGGGACTCCTTTTGATAAGAATCCCCTGGCTACACGGGGACTAAGTGTGTGTGTGATTGCAATTGTTTTCCTTTTTGTGTAGTGCTATATAACCAACCTGCAGTTTGTGTATTTATCGTAGGCAATCTTAAAGAATCTATAAATGTTGCATAAAAAATAAACCAAACTATTTGTGAACCTGACTGCTTGTCTTGAATGCAACCGGACCTACAGCATACGGGCTGTTCGTGTATCTGGTGTCAGGCCTATAGTTACGGTCATAATTGACGTACCTATTAAGAGATGAGTCCAGCCGCCCCTAGCCCCTCTAATCTCTGAAGACTGGCTAGAATGCAAGGGGATTCATCTCTTACCAAATTTAACCTCACCTTAAATGCAACAGAGGGCTATGCAAAGGGGTCAGAAAAAATTGAGAGCCCACCTTTTCCATCTTGTGAGTCAGTGCAGCAGAGAAAATGCAAATGGGGAAGGAAAAACAGCTCTCATGCTCCTCCGAGGTCACCAGGGAATATGGTGTCTCCTGGCAACCTGGAAAGCCATGGGTGTTGTGATTGGAATTAAAGTGCCACCCTTCTGTCCAGGTCCTCCTGCTATTCCCAGTGGGGAAGTTGTAGCACTTGGGTGCAGCACTTAGTGCACCTTGACAGTACCATCTCTCCAACCTATTGCTCTTGATGAGAGTGGAACTTGAATCAGGTACTAAAAGGTGATGCAAGTTTTGATAGTTTCATCTCAGCACAGTACTTGATTTCCACTGCCTAAGAGCTAAAATAATAACATTATTCCTTCATTGCCACTCTAAATAAAACATGTCAGTACTACTGATAGGCTCCCTGCCACTTCTTCCTGCAGCAGGTTTGGCCTGCACAGGTCAGTTCTCAGCCTTTCTCAAAGAGTTGATCTCTGTGATTAGATATAAGTTTTTACGCTCTTTCTTTGTTCCAGAAATTAAGATCTTTAGCTTCAAAACCATGAGTACAGAGAGGACTCAGCTGCCTTCTGTGAGGTCTCAACTGCTTTATGGAAGGGCATAATTTAAACTACCAATGTATTAATTAGCTAATTTAATTTTTTATAATTGTGATCCTGTGCCTAAAAGATCAAGGAACTCAACTGCGATCAATTTAATGCATTCTTAAATAGAGACCTATTTTCTATCCCTATTCTTCCATTATATGGATCACAGCCAGTGTGCTACACAAAATCCATTCTTTTAAGGATTGCTAATGACACGAACTAAGTGATCCTGAAAGACGAAATGGTTGGTGTGGTTTTCATTGATTTTGGCAAAACATTCAGTCTGGATTCTCATTTGCTTTTCATTCAGTTGTGGAAAATATCTCATTCTGGGTTTTTCAGAACAGGCTGAAAAATGCACAGCTACTTATCTGTTAAAACACAACAAAGGAAAAAAAAGCTGATGGGAAAAACATGTAAACTTGCCCTTGAAATCTCTATTTCTTTATAATTTCATCAAGTATGGTTGTCTACTAACATAAAAATTTGTTTCAGGTTTAATCTTGGTAAAATTTCTAACATGAAATTAGGAAAAATTAATCAGTTGCTAACCACATCTTTAAAATAGTTCATAGAGTACTAATCCTTTATCTTTTCTATATGGAAGGGCCTGTGTCTTTTCAGAGAGCTCTGTGAAGCCCATGGAGTCTTTATTTATCAGCTACAAGCCCAGTGACTGACACTTTGGAGTTAAGTAACATCTCCTAGGGAGGGGTAGAATTCCTAAAAGGGAGATTAATTCTGCTGATATTTGATGGAAAAGAAGGGATGATGTACAGAGGAGACCAGCAAGCAATCCTGAAATATGTACCCTTGCATATTTTTATCATGCTTTGTGGCATTTCTATTTATAGTTATAAAAATTTCTTCACCACAAAATACAGGAGGCATATCATAATTACACTACTTTGTGTCAACTAACTTCTCTGGTTTCGCTAATAATTTCTCAGTTTTCTAGTCACCAGTGAATTGCATCTTGGGAGTACAGATGTCATGGGCTGAAATAAGAATCTGGTTTAAAGTATATTTTTTTGAGCAGTAAAAACTTTTTTTTAAAGTCATGTGTTTCTTATAAAATCAGAAATAACTGAGGAAGAGAAGCTGTTGCCAAATTATTGCAGTTAGCTAGACAGTGGATGAATTGGGAACAGCTAGGAAGCGCTACAAAAGATAAGTGGTGGGCAGCTCACTCAGTGGATGTGGTAATAGAAGTGGGGATAAAACCTCCTTCATCACTAAGGCTCAAGGAAACGGGAAGCAGCTGTCCAGTTGAGCAGTTGCCAACTTGGACTTCATCATGCACAGCTCAGAAAAAATAATTTTTCTAAAGTACAAGGACCACTGCATATTTTCCTCCTCATTTTCCTTTTTTTTCCCTTCTTTTTCTCTTCAATGCCATGCTGTTGTGTTAGCTATTTGGATTCACTGTTTAAGTAGGAATTTTAACTCATTGAGCACCTATAATTTTTTTCAATCTTTGTTAGTGGCACCTAAAATTTGAACCTAACACATGTTGCTGTCAATCAGCTCCTGGAAGAATAGTTATAGATAGTATACCATACCTTAATGTATGCGTACTTGCAACTTGAATAAACGAGCTGCCATGTCCTTTTCACAGACCTGAAGTTGGAGGTAGAAGGACTGAAGCTCATATTAAATAAAGCCTTAGGGTTGTTTGGGGTTTTTTTATATATGTATATATGTACTGTATGTGTATATTCATATGTAATCCTGCAAGTTTTCTTAGCTGTCACACCATGAAAACTCAAGTTCTCAAGCTGCTTTTCTAAGCAGCTTGATACAGTTAAAACAGCTCAGTGCCAGACTTGCATATTGCTCAAAATTCATGAATATGCTTAAAGATCAAAAGATGCTGTCAAATAGCTTCTGAAAAATCAGTCTATGCACCTAACATGGGGTCAGAATTAACAGACTTGCTGTTTTTCTTTACTCCATTTGTATACCTGCCTAGAAATTAGAGCTGCATGACAGAGGGCAAGCTTTTTGTCTTCTTGAGAGAATTTAAACTTAATATCTCTCATGTAGGGAGAGTTTCCAAATCAAGTTAATGCCTACCCTGGAAGGAAGATGTCTTCCAATACTAGCTTTCATGCCATCCCACTTCCTACCATCTACTTCAGCTTTAGTTTGCCCATGAAACTGTTTGTGGGGAACGACAGTCCAGTTTCACAATCACCTGAGATAGGAGGGATCTCTTAGGGTTCTACTTCTAAGGACTACTTATGTGTTTCACATGAAATTGTAATAGGATAAAATAAATATCTGTTGTAGCAGAATGCAAACTTGAGCATAGGCTCCAAACTCTTTGAGGAGGAGGAGGAAGCTTTGGGGTTTAAGGTGGGTGTTTGGGTTTTTTTTCCAAATCTTCCAGATAAGCACTGCTTTTTGAATCACATTTTCACACAGTTTTATTCCATAACATTTCTAAGGCAGTGTTAGTGTGAGTGAAATATAATGACATAGAAAATGACAGTCTGAATGTTATGGGTAAATCTCATACAATTCCAGGCATACAAGGGGTTGCAAAACAGATAACCTATATCTGCTGCTGCTCAGAATTGACTAATTATGTTTAATGGGATAGCAAGGGTCAAAATCTTCCTCTGACAACCCTTACAAGTACATGAGAAATAACTTGAGCAAACTAGTCTTTAAGACACTGAGCTGCTGGAAGCTTTTAAGCAAGTGAGAAGGTGACTTGTCAAGGATTGTTCAGGGAAAAATATAAATAATTCTTCATTATATTTATATTCTTAATAGGGAGTTTAGTTAGTGATGTATATTTGGAAACAATTTGACTAGCTTTATGGATCAAGAAATGGATGTCAGTATTGGTGAGAGGGATGGAATCAGGCCATTCAGATATTATTTCCTGAGCAGCTGCTCTTATTTTTCCTACATCATATTCATACAGAAAATCTATACTGATATTAGGGTCAAACTGAGGCCAGCCTTAAGTTAACCCTGAGCCACAAGCTTAGGACTTTCTTGTCATGCATTAGCATTTGTGTTGCTGGGGAGGGAGGTTCTTGTTTACAAAGCAGGACCTTTCTAAGAACTTTACTTTTCCAGTCTGGTCTCTATTTATGAATGGTAAAGAGTACAATATGTAAGGGAAGGTACTGAAGGGCTGGATAAAAAAATGAGAATATGAGATTGTAGCCAGTGGACTTCTGTAAATCCCCACCATCCTTCAGGAAGGGCTGAAGAGGCATTAGGAAGCACTTTGGTCAAAATCCATAGATGGAAGTTTAGCGTAGATTTATAACTGAATTGACAGCCTCTAAACAGTGGCCTGGCTTAGTGAGGTCACTGTGTAAGTCTTAGCAAGGTTAATGTGTAAGGGTCCTAGAGCAGTTATAATATGATACTAGCTGTGCAGCTGCGCTTCAAACTAGATATTGAATAATGCTATTATTTCTAGTGTCATTAACCATCTCTTGGTTCAGCTAGTTGCGTTACCTTTTTGTGTGAAGCTCTTCCATCTATTTACCAGCTATTTCTAGTGAACTACCTGCTGTCAAGCTTTCGTGATACACTTTGATTTTTTCTTCAGTCCCTTCATCCTCATAAAGAAAATTCAGCTTTGCATTTGCATAAATGTGTAACAGAAAGGGGGTAAGCAGACATTACACACACAAATGCACAGAGATAAGTAAGCAAATTATATTTTTAGAATGGTGGATTTTTCTTGAATAGAATAGAGATCTCTAAGGTCAGAAATGCAAATGCACATATGCAATATACCTTTATACAACATAACTTTGAAGATATCACTAATAAACCTTCATTTGATATTCTGAAAGTGGTTTTGTTTTACTTACAGCTCTGTCAACATTTCAGCTTTTTGTACATATTGGTTTCTGAACTACATATTGTTCATAATTTAACTGTGAGTATTCACTGCTTGGTAATTAGCATATGTCATCCAGAAGTAAACGAGAGGTAAAATTTAACCTATTGGTCAGGAAAAAACCAACACAAGCCCCCCCCAAAAACCCTTTCTCTTTGATGTTTAAATTCTTTTTGATGAACGTAAGATATACAGAAATGTTTTTGCTTTGTTGAAAAAATATTGGGAAATGATGGGTTAATGAAATTGTGTGGTCCTTTTGTGTTATCCTTTTGTGTGGTTAAGGAAACTGTAGTTGTAGATACTCTAGTCTTCTGACAAATATTTTGTAGTACAGTAATCCTTTACTATGGGAAATCTCAATTTCTTTTTTTTAAATAGATACATCTAAGTGAAAATGTGTGGTAAATTTGATTTGACTTTTTCATTTTTCTAAAACAATATTTACCTACAAAGCTGTTAATGATAATGATATCCAGCTATTTTTCTCATGTAGAAGATAATTTTGAAATAATAATCACACAAATGTAGGATTATGATGATATTGAACAGTTGAAACCTTCTTTTGACCAAAAGAAGGAATTTAGCTTTGATTACACAATGCTTTTTTAATCAAAAAAAAAAGTATGCGTCATCTTTTTTAGTATTGACTTTCATGATTTGTTATTTTATCTGAAAGACTTTTGTATGGAAATTAGATTTTCCTTTCTAGTTGAACAAATGTTAATAATAGTGTTCTACAATCACTTGCTAAAGTTTTAACTGAAGTCACTTCGATTATTTTTGCATCCCAAATGTCATTTTCCCCTACAAGCATCCCAGCAAACAGGGTTACTGGAGTGAATATTTCCAAATGAAGCAAATAACAAATGTTTGTGAAAATTTTAAGTTTTCCTTCAGCAGTAATCATTCAAGAAGTTGATTAATCAGGGAGCAGATGTACTGCAAAGGTAAATGCATAGATCAAATTTCACATATCAATTAATTCTAGTGACCTTCTTGTATCCAAACTACTATATAACTCCTGGTCTGCCACCTGGCCTCTGTGACACTGCCCCCCAGAAGAGTCATTATGTTATCAGCTGGAGGACAGTGAATGAAAATAAAAGGTACAACCTCATAAGGTAAGAGTTTACTAGACGTTAGACTGAGAGGTAGGACTGCAAGGGATACTGTGTTCATACAACTTGAAGTGACAAGTACTTTTGCAAGCAAGTAAATATCTCACCTAAACACTCCCAGTGAGTTCAACACACCGGAATAAAGTCCATGCACACAGATGCTTTCTTCTGGCTGATTAATGTTGGGCTCTGAAATCTCCTCTATCTTAGGTAAATTTCTTTGTGGACTGTATGTTTTTTTATTGTTGTCCTTCACTGTTGCAGTCATATGAAAAATAGACATTCATCGTGATCTGTTCCATTGAAATTGAAATTCAGATTGCTCTATTGCAAAGGGAAAAACAAATACAGGAAAAGTATAAAACGGAATTCAGATCTGTGTTATGAAACAAAATAAAAGGGGTGCTTAATAATGGAATTTGGGAGATATAAAGTATATTCGTTCTATGTAAGTTTTTAATGTTTGCTATGTACAAGTACTGTGCTCTGTGAATTATGGCAGGAGAAGGACAGGGGAAGAAAATGTTTCAGGTGGACGTGTGTTAGATTTCTATTTTGAACTGAGCAGCTGTGATGATCCATCATACCAATTTTTGCAAACTATTTCTTACATAATGACATAAACAAGATATGTTTCAAAAAAAAAAGATTCTACCATTTGATTGGTAACTGTAAATTTGTGTACATTTTTAATTAGGCAAATACATTCTTTGTTTAAAAAGAGTTTCTCAAAGTAAATGGAGGTTTTGTACTTAATTTACTAGCTTTATATCTTTCCTCTCTGTGAGTTGAAATGTGTTGGCTTTTTTTTTTTTTTTTTTTGCCATTTAGGACTATATTTTATCGTCAAAAGTCATTGCCATTATTGTTATTTTTTGTTCAGGTTTTATGCTTCAAAGTGTGTTCAGTTTCATCTAAGGAAAACTTTTTACTGTTTGGATCTAACTGATGATAGAAGCTCCTACATGTAGAGAAGGATGGATTCCCCCAGTTTATCATTATGAAAGATTGTTGTAATTTAAAATTAAATTTAGGAGCTGGAATGAGATTAAATGGAAAGCTCGAGTAGAACATTAAAGAGAACAACATCTAAATACTGGTATGATTTTAAATTCTAGTCAAGGACTTACTATTCTGTACTACAGGGCCAGCCCCAATTTCTGGGATACTTTAAGAAAATAGTGTAATAATTCAAAAGAAAGAGATCCACTGAACCAAATAAAGAAATTATATTAAAGGCAGTAACAAAAGATGAGAGAAAAATAAAATATTTTATCATTGTGATATAATGCCAAAGATTTTTGTGTGTTCTTTGTTAAACAGGGTAACTGATCCCAATATCAAAATTACAACCAAGTTTTTCTAGGTATTCTGCTGAGGCTGGATCATCTAGTTCTGACTGGGTCAGCACAGCAGCTTTTGGGTCATCATAGCTATGTTTTAGCCTAGCAAACAGCTATTTCCCAAGGTGTTTCAGAATATTTGAAATACAAATGTTATACCTTTTTCAATTCTGTATGCTAAGCCATGGGGAGGGTCTTCAGAAATGATTCTTTCTTTGCTTGAAATTATGTGATTTTTTTTCTCTACATGTCTAATTTGCACTGTCAAGGAAGAAAACTTGCACCATGCTATGGAAAAGAATTTAGAAACTGCTATATTCTCCAAATTCTGGAACATGATACTTAGGGGCAAAGTTGATACAGAAACATAACATTTCCCATAGCATTGTGCCCAAACTGCTCAGCAGTTTAGGCTAATAGTAAGAATTATGGCCTCTCAGTTTTCCATGACTAAGAAACAGTTAACCATGCCTCAAGTGAACATGAATTACTTCTTTCACCAACCAGGCTTTTACTTGTCTTGCTTGTTCACTGAGAGTTTCTCTGTTGGGCACAAGACCACAAGGGAATTTATGTGCCTTGGTAACTAACCACCTGAGCATTTGCTAAAGCATATGTGCTCTGTGATCATGTAACAGCCTTAGTAGCCAGTGCTTCAATGCAGTAAACCCAGAGGATTTTCAGAACAGCTTGAATTCAAGCCTCCTGCTTTTCCTATTGAGCATGCTGGCACTTCAGATCTCTTGAAGAAAAAACCTGTAAAAACTTGTCTGCTGACATCAGCCACATGTCTCTATAAAGCACAGAGTGATATACAGCAGCAGACTTGGGCTGACAGTGCATGTGCTCAAAGTGTCCGCACTACAAGAAGACATGCTCTTTGACATGTGCGCTGGGAGCTGACAAGAACTCGGCTTCATCTCCTGCTGTGGTCCCGAACTCAGCCAAAGCCTGTACCTGCTCACCTCTGTGCAGCCTATCAGTTGTAGATGTCAGGTGATCTAAACTTAAACTTGAACCTAAAGTATAATTCGGACACACACTCTGACTTTGAAGCTGCTTATCTTCTAGTAAAATTTACAGCTCTGGGATTAACAGCCCCCTAAAATGCCTAAAAATCCCCTGAAATGTGATTTATGTTTTTTTAAGAAATAGTTTACAATTTTCAAGATTATCACAGACCTCTTATGCAGTGGTGAGATAGGAAATACTCTTCTGCCTCAACTCTGCATCAAAAAATAGTCCCTAAGATAGCTCGTTCAGAAATTAAGCAAGAGGTCATGGCTTTTTATTTCAGAGAAAAGGCTCAGTAGATATGATCCATGCTTATGTGTATATTGCATAAGCATGCCATACTGTACAGATAGGATCTGTTAGGAAGGTAGCAAAGCATCCCTTCTCCTTTCCCACTTTCCAAAATCTGGACTTGACCTGTGCTTCTTGTTTCACCAAGCTGTGCTTTGAAAGGCCAACACAGGGTTTGGGAAACAGGGCTCGATTCCATTCCCTGCCTGAAGAGACTTTAATTTACATCTCCCAAAGTAACTATAACCTGACCTGGGTCAGGGATGCTCTTGTTTCTTCCTGCTGTAGCTGTTTCACTTTTCATGGAGTATTTAACCTTTCAGTGAACCAGTGACTTAGAAAGTGCAAGAGTACAAGTAGGTGAAGGAATAAGAATGAAGACAACGTTGTTACCTTGTGCTTGGGGCCTTACTTGAGAAAACAGTATTAGTCCAAGAAATGATTGTGAGTATTTAATTTCTTCAAAAGGCCATTTGTGATAATTCTCAGAAGTTAGAAGACTGATAGATATATCCTATTGACAGAAATATCCTAGCTGGAGTAGGAAAGGTAACTGAATAAATTTCATAATCTGAGAAAACTGGAGTCTTATTGGACTGAGCAGTAGATTCCAGTTCAGTATTTAAACTGTAGGTTAAAAGAAATAAAAAATGTTTGTTAATGTGACAGATGAATCAGACCCTGAAATATTTTATCATTAAATGTTTCACCCATAAATTTAGAAATGGAGGACTTTTTCCCCCTTGATTAACTAGTAAGTTTCCTGAAGCTACGGTATTAGTAAAGCAGTAACATCAAAGGTTACTGCTGTGAAATGGGATCTTAAATTTTTTTGTTGTTGTTCAATATGCCACTTAGATGTCATATATTTTGCTCTACTTATGCAAGTCAACTATCTGTAGACTTACAACTTAAGTATTTAGCCTTGTGAGAAGTATCTCTAAGTGGTAGAGATAGCTTACTCTAGTGTTGTGTTCTTCCTCAGACCCACTGAAACTGCTGAAGGATCATTGGGAGGTTGAACTTCCTACCTTTTCCTCATGTAAATGGCGTAATTCTCAATTCTATGTGCGGTTCTGAGGCTGAGCTGTGGGAAAACCTTCTTCCAAAGCCAAGTGAAAGGGCTACCACCAACCCAAGAGTTTTTCATGAATCAACATTTAATGATTGGATCCAATGGGATTATTACTATAAAAAAGGACTGCAGGATCTGAACTTTGAGTACTGTATATTGAGAACTTAATCTTTTATATTCTGTGAAGTGCTGTTCATATCTATTGTCCTGTGGGGGAAAAAATATTCTCCTGTAGTAGTCTGACCCTCTTTTGAACTGTCTATATGTTTTGAACATTTTACGTGTTCTGCAACTTGTCTATTGTTCTGCTTCCTAAATTCTTCCCAGCTGGGGACAGATTACCATTTTAATTCAGGAACTTCATTTGTTTATTCTTAATTCTTGCTGGTAGTTGTGTAAAGTGATCATGAGCATTGCCTTAATTGTGCAGGGGACGGATTTGTTTGACTACAATATTAAATGGTCCTTTCTCTGAAAGAGCTATTATGTTCTTAGTCTAGTATGCCAAAAGAAATTTTAATTTTTTAAAAATTTATTTTTTAGCCTCTCCACTATCATAGTTCCCACTTGCATGGTTTTTAGAGGTCATGTAAAACAGACTACATACAGTAACATTTAGTGTTGTGCCTACAGAATGACAAATTTACTTTATTCTTTGAATTACTGCTGCTCACTGCCAGTATGTGGTCCTACCAATCCCAGTTTTTCTTTCTAGCATAGAAGCATGCCTCGGTATAACTCTAAACACATGAAATCATAAATGTCTTTTTTTTCATTATCCATGTATGTGTCTTGTAAATCTTTCCTTTTTTTTCTTCTTTCCCACTCACCAGTTTACTTTTTTCACAGCCTCTGCAGTATCTTTACCTTACTTGTACACATTTGCCTCTAAACTATCAGATGGAACATTTTTACAAGCTGTGTATTTCAGATCACTCAATGACAGCTAATGTTTTCATTACTTATGTATTCACTTTCCTGATGAGGTATTCTACAATCATAACAAATTAAATGAGTGACATATAGTGTGCAGATATTTGTTTGCTCTTTGACTAGTTACAGAGAAACAGCTTGTACTAGAAAAACAAAATATGTAACTCTGAATTACTGCAATATTGCCAAGCTAAAGGTGCCACAGTTTACTGATTTTTTTTTCCTATTTCTGAATGCTGTAGTAAAGGTTGTCATTCAGCTTCCACTTGGCATCTGTGTAGAAGTTCTTGTAAAAGTTTGTTTTGATTTAATATTGTATATTTCATACTCTATCTCAATTAATAATGCGTGCCTCATCTTTTCAGGAAAAGTTAAATGAAAGTCCTCTTATATGTTTTTTGAGGAATGGGAGGTTTATTTTTTAAAATTCTAAGTCCACAAACCAACATTATAAAGCATTTTCCTTCATCTTGATCACTACCCTTGGTGGTTCCAAGAAAGAAATTTCCAGATTTAGAGTATAGTTAGTCTTTCTGAGTGGTCAGAAGAAAGCTTATAGTCAATTACTTTTTTCTCATTTTTTTTCCTCTTTCTTTCTTTCTTTGCAATAAGAAAGTCTCTGTTGTCTCCCTGTTGGTTGCTCCCCACCTTTCGCTCTTCACACTTGAATGGAATTCTTACTGATTTTGTAAAGCTGTAAAAATAAGGAATGGTATCTTCTCCACTGTCTTCCTACTATGTATGTTTTAATTGTAGAGGTTTAAGTTTTGGAAGTTATAACTTTCTTTGTGTCAGCAATTCCAGCCTTCAAGTCCACAAAGATAAGATTTCTTAGATGAGGTGAGTGATATTCTTGCTACTCTGCTCCTGCAGAGTACCAAAACTGCAACAGATGTAGAGCAAGAAATAGAGATGCTCATCACATATGGGTGCTTGCTCTTAAGATTGTTCTGAAAAGCAAATCTTTGGCTCCTGCTCTGCAAGAACAGAGGGTCAATAAACCCATTCACAATGGAACTGGATTAAGACAAAGTTTTGCACTTCCAAAGCATGTGGCAATAAAATTACTTTCAAATGGCACAAAGGAGATTCATTAAGCTTATGTGAGGTAACAGATTAGGGAGACAAAAGAGATGAAGGATGCAAAGAAAGATAAGGAAAGGAAAAGTATCAAAAACACCCACACAGAAATGAGCTACTATGAAGATAAATCAGGGGGTAGGTTTGAGAGAGAAAGACCATGGAAGGAGGTAAAACTGATGCCAGTGTCAAACTGGATTCTTTTCTATTTAGATTTCTAGTCTGCCTTTTGATTTAGAAAAGTAGTCCACTTCCTGTTAGCACTAGTAAGGTTCCCTTTGTTTCTCTTTTCACCATTATATTTGGCTTTTTTTTTTCTGAAGGTCATCTGCCATTTATCACTTTTTTACTCATAATATTTGGCATTTTTTTTTCCTTCAATAGGAATCTAAAAAATGTGGATATTTATGAATATATCTTTGTCAGGAGAGTGGGGTCATAGATAGCAGTTGATTGATTTTAACAAGACCAGTATTTGGCAACCCAAATTTCAAAAGAAATCTGAAAATATTAGTTTGACATTGCTTTTGTTGGGTTTTTTTTGTTGTGGTGGGGGGTTGTTTTGTTTTGTTTTGGTTTTTTTTTGCTTCAGTTCACACTGCCTGCAGCATCTTATGTCTTTCTCCTAATGAATTATTAAGACAGGTAACACTGAACTTCCCAAACAGGCTGCCTGACTGTCAAGTGATGTCTCCATTGACACAGCACTCAAGCAAACACATGCTATAGAATTGGCATCCAAATAACCAGACAAGCTGTCCCTATTGACAATTGCTCCTGTCTCAGCATATGTATTGTCCTCTTGGATTATCCCATCTGCAGCTGCTTCAGTTCTGATGCCACATCATCATTCTACTTGCTCCAATGGTTCCTCTTCAACAACTGAACTCCATCCTTCATGAATTGCATCTCAATGTCTGTGCCGGAACAAGCTCTTCAGCTGCTTATGGTTCCTCCTTTACTGACATTATTTAAACAATATCTTCAAGAGATGCCAGACTGCTTTTGCATATCATCATGATTATTTTTTTAAAGCTTGCTGCACATAAAACTACAAGATAATGATGGCCTTCAGTACAGAATGGTAGGGAGTACAGACAAATTAATTTCTTATGAACCTTTAAAAATGGCCTGTGTCAGTATGCTTTGAAGCATTGTCTTTGAAGCATTGTCTGTGAATTTGGGAGCCAGAAAAACACTCATGATTTAGAAAGATAGGAATAGCAGTGAAAAAACCTGTAACAAAACCTCAATAAAATCATAACAGAATAGAATATTCCAGCTTCCAAATCAACTGCTATGCTTGCAATTTATGTGGAAATCAGATTGCCTTTTGATTCAGATTCCTTTGTAGAACTCATCACTTCTGTATGCCACTAGAGCCAGTACGTGAAGCAAAGGATCACACAGAATAACTGGATGCCTTGTTTTGACTGAGTCAGAACTGCTCTGCCTGCCTGCCTTATGACCATATTGTCATATGGTTTTCGACAGGTGAAATTCTTCTCAAAATCAGAGGTTATTTTAATATTTCTGGATTTTACTTCTTTAGCTAATTTTATGTATTATTATGGACTATATATAAGATTTGCTCACGCAGTTCATGATGTTGTCAGGATTCATGTACCTACGTCCAAAGCTGGGCTGCACCTGAGGTTTTCAAGTACACATCTGACTGTACTCCATGATGCATTTTTAATGTTAAAATTCCACAATGATCAAAACAAAGTTTTCCCTCATCTCCTTCCTTTCAAATACATTCTCAAGACACACTTAATGAATCATGTATTATACATGAATTGCTTTTTTCTTTTACATAACCTGAAGAAATACATACACAATCCCATCACTTCCTTCTCTGAAACACTGACCTTGGATGGGGAGCATCTTCTTCACAGGGTATGTTCCCATTGCCAAGCCATTTTGAACGTTCCTATTATAATAAGTGCTCTAGTTTCTAATGGAACAAAAACATGCTGGTTATGATGTTGAATGGAAAACATATCTTACATGATGACAAAGTAGATATATTTACTGAAAATTCTAAGAAAAAAGATTTTAAAACAATGCCTTTGAAATTCCTCACAGAAAGCTTTTTGTATTGTATTCGATTAATTATTTTATGAAAAGGTCTACCCACTGAAAAATTTTTTAAATGGATACTTGGTTGAAAGAAACATCACAGGGTAAATGTGTTGCATCTTAAATATGGTGATTAATAATTCTTAGGGTTCTTACTGTGATTCATAGTTGGCTTTGCAACTTTATTTCTTTATACAGAATAGCAATATGTTAAATTCTAGGGATTGCAGCAGGAGACCATAGAATTGTTCTATACTTGATTTTTCCATTTTTATCCTTTACCTACATGTAAGAAAAAAAAGTCAGTTGATCCAAGATAGGATTAGCACTTGATTCCAGAAGAAATCTTTTTTCTAATTTAAACCAAGAGTTTGGAGATTTACTGCAGTTCTTCTGGAATGCAAGGTGGCTTCCCAGCAATAAGCGAGCCCTCCGTAGTCCAAAGCAGACAAAAATGAATAAATGTGGATATTTCAGAGACCTTCTGAGTTGAGCCTTTTTTTCCTCCCTGCATAAATGCTAATGTTCATATTCATTTGGTATGACCCTGCCCATCGCTCTTGTTTTCTCTCAACCCCTGGTTTTTTAAGAGTACCAGCTGTCTGTTCCTTTCCCCTAAATTGTGGATGTATTTCTATTTTGTTGTACTAAAATAATCTGCAGTGAAGTGATACATGATGCTCTGAGATGGAGAGAGAGAGAGAGAGAGAGAGCGCCTGTGTGTTTGGTCTTCCATTTTTATTTCATAGAGTGCTCTATTTACAGTATAGTGTGGCAGTGATAATTGTCATTGTCCGATTATCTGGAAGTCTCTTAGAAATAATATATTACTTCTTAAAAGAGTTATCCTTCTCAGTTTTTCAAATACAGCGTCCTTAAGAACTTTATTAAAATGGTTAAGATAAGTAAAGTGAGAGATTACCAGGTGCTCTATGTAGGTGGCAAACATCTGTTCAGGCAAAAAGTGTAAACCTAGAAATCTGGGTTGACTGACACAGACTTTTGCCACAAACTCACCAATATTTCCTTTTAAGATCAGTACTGAAATCACAGTTTCTTGTCATGGCATGTGTTCATTGCAAGCTGATGTAACCATATTCATCTTCAGGCAGCATAGTACAAGCATGTAAACAAAACATGTTTGATCTGTGCTGTTTTATGCTTGATCAAAATACCATGGGTTTCAAATTGACTTTTTTTTTTAATCCTTGGAATAAAAAAAGGCAGTTCATACTTTTTTTTCCTCTCTGAGTTGCAGCTCTAATTCCAAAAGAGCAAGGTCCTCATACTTAAATGCCTGACTGCATGCTGAGTCGTCCTACTGACTTCAGCTTGTCTTTCTTAAAGCTATGTATATTTGTGAATATTTGGGTCTAGATTTAAGTCATTAACTGACCTACTTTACAAAAAAGCATGCTTTATGAATTTTTCACCAATCACAGAATCACAGAATCATCTAGGTTGGAAAGGACCTTGAAGATCATCTAGACCAACCGTATTCATGTATATATTTCGTCTCCTTGCCAAGGTATGCATTAATGTAATTATCACTGATAAATTCAAGACATTTGTGTGAGTTGTTTCTATATGGATAGGTGATGGATCTTAAAGCTCAGGTTCTTCGAGTGCAGCAGCTCAACCTTTGCATAAAATGACTGTATATAATTCAATAAAACAGGTCCTAGAGCGGAATGAATCCCAAGAAAACATTCTTATTTTGTGTGGAGGATTTGCTTTTTGAAGGAATATCAAGGACAAGAAATGCTCTTATTCTGTGGCATGCAAATGGGGCTGTGCTGGTAAAAATTATGTATATATACATGCTTATAGTGAGCAAATTCTGATATACTTGAAATTGGTGGAACTTTCCATAGTTTTAAAGATTTGGCCCATAAAGCAGGCAAGGAAGAGACACAAAAACTTTGGTGAATTTATTTTTCATGTTGAGATTATGGCCCTGAGCAAAACCTTGCAGATTTCATATGACTCTAAAATTAAGATACATGAATATGTGATATTTATTTGACTTACAGTTATAACAGTAATCGTAATTCTTATGTGTTTTAGTTATGTGCATTCAAATTCTTAACAAAGGTGATGATGTGGCATTGACATACCTGAACTTATTCACACAAGTAATTCCTTTATCTTTTTGAAAAAAATCAGTTGTAACACAGTTACTTACCTATGTAGCTGTTAATTTACTGGTCCTGTAGAAATTCAAATTTTGAATATAAGCTCCTTAACAAGACCCCAGAAGACCAATTTACATGCTCTAACTTAAAACGTAAATTCACAAAGCCCAATCTAATAAACCTATTAGTTTGGATCAAAGTTTGTGAAATAGCAGAGAATGAGTAGAGTTGACAAAGAGATAAGATTTTATTGGAAATTCCCTGATAATGAAAATGTGATAGTATCTTAAAATTTTTTTTAAAAATCCAAATTAATCTTACTTTTAAGTTCTTTGAAGCTTTAAATTATTTCTGTTTTACATGTATTCTTAAAAGTTTATAGTAATAAATCAACATTTCTAAAACTGACAACACCCAGATTTCAGCATGATGAAAATGCTTCTTTCTTTAAAAAGTGCATTTATCAGTGCATTTATCTGACCATTCCAATTCAGCAAAACACCACTTCATAGGGGAAAATAATGTTCCAGAAAAAAAGGAAAGTGAGAGCTGAAAGGATTGAAAGTAAATTTGTAGTGAGTTTTTATGTGGGATGTGAGAGAGCCTGAAAAAACAGATCTAGCACTCTACTGAACATTTGAAGGCAGAAAGAGAAATATTCAAGAAATAATTTCAGTGTTTTATGTGTTCCTGGTATTTATCTTTGCCATAAATCACATAAGAGGATTTAGGTTTTACACAACATAGGAACATTTATTTATTTATTCGTTCAATTTTTTTCAATCTCAACGTTTATATTTGGGGTACTGCACCTACTGCCATCCAGAGCAGTGGTCCAGTCTCTTAGTCTATGTTTGCACTGTCTATTGTAGCATCATTTTAATATGCATTATACTCCTTTGCCAGACCTAGTGTCTATCACTACAGTGGGGAAATTGGAGAGATTAGGACTTACCTATGTCATGAAACAGTAACATGACAACAACAGAACTGTCACTGATTTGAATTGATTTGTAAATCTTCCTTGCAAGAAACTCCCCCTGCGTGCATCTTTTAATTCCACCCTGTCTTGAATTTACTACTGATGACTGAATTATTCTGTAAATCTCTATAGTCTCTGAAATCAAGAATGGGATATTGAAGAAGGCATAAAAACAATTCAATTTTCTTTCTAATACATCATCTTTTCTGATTCCCTAAAAACCATATCTGTTCTTCATTTCACAGTAAAATGGAGGTCCACAGAAGGGACCTGATTATCTGAGTCATCATTTCTGACCTTACACTGAAGAGTTCTGTAATGCAAACACTAAAATAGGTACTAGTGGGACTGTCTAAATGAGTGTGGAAACACCAGGCAGGAATACCAGAAGAAGGGATATAGTAATGGCACAGTTGGACAACACCTACATTAGTAGATTATCAAGATCTGGGCACATTTCCATTCAGCTTCTCAACACCTCTGGGATTAGAAAGAGGACAGCTTGCTCAAAAGACTCAAGATATCAGGAAGCAGTGGTAAGAAGGTGAGACATGACCGAAGCTTTATGACACCCAGATAAGAGATGAAACAGTAAGCAGATGATTGCGACTCATGGAGGTGAGACATGCTTGAGGCAAAACTTCCTAATCACCATCAGCTCTGAGAGTAAAACAAGGCACATCCAAAATCAGCACATGATCACCAACTTCAAAACAATCCAGAAGACATAATAAAACCCTGATAGCCAACATCCCTCCTCTTCTGCATCATCCCAAGGAAGCCTAGCTGTCAGGACCACTTGGACATATGCCCACTGGTGTGAAAGACTGTGAGTGAAAACTATTTTCTTTTAAAATAGAATTCTTTTAAAATAGAATCACCCTCGCTACCAAAGAGATGCATATGGAGCTTTGCTATTCTGTTGCTACAAGACCACAATCTTACTTGCTTTCAAAATGTTGAAGGCCAAAGTTGAGGTCCTCAGCAACCTCTTCCTTCTGACCCTGGAGCATGAATAATGCCCAGATGTCTCTGTATTAGACACTGCAAGGCCTCCTTCTGCCTAGCACAGAGGTCCGAGTCCACTCAAGGCTGAGTAGCTTCAGGCTGAGCTACTAATGCCTAAATCCTGTGAGAACAGGCACTGTAAGCATCTTTTTGATTGTGGAGATGAACTGCAAAAAAGCATTCAGAGTTGAAAAAAGACACAGTAGTTGCATTTCCTTTACCTTTTTAATATAATAACTGAGTTCTTGGGGCAGTAACTTTAATGTTAAGAGAACGAACTTTGATGTCTTGCTGTTCAGTAGTATGCCTTACCACATGGTGTAAGTTTAAATTTTTGCTGTTGTTGACAAAATTAGCACACTAAGACAAAGAAGAAAAAAGCAAATATGCATAAACTGATCTGGTATGGTGGAGCTCTCTAGTTCCCATGGCATCTAGTAACAATATTTGTATTTATTCATAGGTTACTTAGTATAAAATCTTCAGAAGGCACTAGAGCAGAGAATGAAGATTAGGTACCTTCAATTTCCTGGTGAATTCCTTGATATCCTTACCCATAGCTTTTCTGCTCCAAAGATACTTTCTGTCCATTCTGCAAAAACATCAGCAAAAGAATCTGAGGCTTTTTTATGAAGTCTGGAATGGCAGAGTAAGGCACTTCATTCTCAGCTTGGAAATGGGAGTTTGAGACTGCTCACTCAAAGCAGAGGAATGAAACCACATCTCCCATATAAGGGCTGAGCGTTGTGAAGAAATGAAGTAAGAACACCATCACAGGAAACATTATTTCTTTAGACAGAATTTGACAAGATAATCCCTTGCTGGTTTGTAGAAGAAAGGTTTGGCTGCCTTTCTCTGAGCAATGAGCTCAGAATGATGAAATCTTAATGGCTGAAAGAAACAACATTTAAAACATTTCACTTTTCACAGTGTTACCTCTAACTTAAAATGCCAGTCCAGTGTTCTGGCAATGCTGGCTGCCTGGGTTGGTACCTTCAAATCCATATTTGGAGTACTATTCTTTTCAGTATGTGAATATGTGTAAAAAATAGGAACTCATTATGCAACAGATCTTCTTTCTGGATGAAATCGATTACAGCTGCTTTTCTTGAGACAACAGTGATGCTAAAGTTTTCTGTGTTGGTTTGTGGTTGGTTTTTTTCCTCCCCTTCCTTGCTGCTCCTTTCTCCTAGGACAATGCCAAAGCTGAATTCTGTCTCACCTTATGTATTGTGCAGAGTTGCTCATCATGTTCAAAGTGAACATAATGGGAACTGAAGGGAAGCTGATACTGTTCCATAGGGTCCTTCATACGTGCAAGGACTGAAGTTAGTATGGCTTCAGATTCGAAATAGAAGAGTGTGTGGAATTTGTTTAAAAGATAGCTTTAGCTTTATTAATGGTATTTATAAACAGCAGTCATTTACCTCCCAGTGCTCTTCACATTGAATGCTGAAAAACAGAATGATTATTTTATGAAGTAAAATTTCAAATTAAAGATTTACTTGAAAGACACCTCTAAACAGGCTGCAAAAACCTCTTAAACAAGCTGAATCTCTCCCTCTTTTTCACTTGGGCAAACAAGACCTTGAACTAAGGCCCAACTCATTCCTTTCCTGTGGTTCAGATGAATTTGAAATGTAGTAATCAATACCTGATTTACATCTTGGCCAGCACCTTTTTTGTCTACATTTTCCCCTTAGGACTTTATTTATTCTAGCCTTTTCTCTGCTGAAAGCTGCTCCAACCACTGCTTTGTTAGCCTGGGAGGGCTACCACAAGGGAGTGGGATCCCTGCTGCTCAACAGGGTTTGTGCTCTGCCTGGTGGGGTGGGTCGACAGAGAAGCCCTACCACCTGGTTTCAGTTCTGCTCAGCAGATTTTGTATCTCTGTTTACACTTTGCTCAGCTGTAATTGACAGTTCTGTCATCATTTCTTCACCATCTTTGGGTGTATTGTTATAGTTGAATACATACCATAGATTGGGAAGAATCCTAGCTCATCACAGCTGTCGTTTTCCTCTTCAGTTCTTCTTGTTCTTTTTTCCTAGGCTTTTAGTAGTGTAAGTCATGCTGCTTATATTGCATATGCATTGACAGATTTTTTGACTGACATGCAAATTAATTCAGAGGAAGAGAAAAAGAACATTTTTGTTCCTGACACTTCTTTATTTTTATCCTTGCATGCCATCTTTGACAGGCTTTAAAATCTTATTCGTATTTTAAAAGTAACTTTAAATAAAGAGCAATTTGTTGTATCAGAAGTGTGTTACTACTGCATTTTGCTTTCCAGTTTGTTCAAGTCTACACTAAGAAAAGCTTCTCAGTGATATGATTCTGACAGTAAACAAGATCCCTGGAGTTCCAGTAAATATATACTCTTTTTTTTTATCTGCTTGAGGTAGAGTTTTTAATGATCCTCAGCAAGGAATTTTCCTCTGGTGCCCTTTACCGTGCTCCTTCAGGATTGCACAGGCAGAGCCTTGAGAAATATTCACAATTTATAAAATTAAAGAGGATGGTCCCAGAAAGGACCATAACTAAGAGCAGAAAATTCATTCTCATTAACCAAAAGTAATATCAAGTAGACCTATTGTCTCAGTATCAGTAATGGATCAGCTACAGCAATATAAGACTTTTGTATTTTAAACTTTAGTTATTGGCTCTCAAATAACTGATTCTGGTTTTAATTTTTCCAGTTCAACTAGTATCCCGGTAATTTCGTTTTCTTCAAGAAAACAAAGTGTTTATTTGCTTTTCCCTTTTTATATTTACTTACATTGGGATTAAAATTACCTGTGACCTGTCACCTCCCCAGAACATCAGCCTTGGAATAATTCTGTGAATTTTGAGGAAACAGAAAAGCAATTTTACAGAGAGGAAATTGCCTTCATATTTATACTAGGTGAATTATAATCTTCTGTGGGATTTTTTTTCTAAAAGATCACAATTCTCAAGTAGAGTAGTGACCTCAATTTTTCCTCTTGTGGTAGAAAATTGTTGTATGTCCTTTTCTCATTTCCTGTTGGGGCATGGTCACCTCTGAGACCAGTGCTACCCACTTATTACTCAATGTTTCCCACCCCATGGATTCAAAAGCGTTGCAGGTATTTTTGTGGTATGTGTAAGCAGTTTGCAGGGAGGAAAACAGTGTCTGTTGAATGGAGAGTGAGGTATGTGAGTAAAAAAAGAACAGTGACAGTAAAAGAAAACATAAGAGTGGGAGCATGGGTACTGAAGGAATGAAAATGTCATTCAGAGAGGAGCTATGGGAAAAGAAAAAGTGGAAAATTAATTCTAGTTCTTTATTGTCATTGCTCTTGCTTTTTTCCTCATTTTCCCCTAAAAACATTTTCTTCAAGGAAAGAATACTATCCAATACAGAAATATGTTACAGACATTTTGGCATGAAGCTTTCTTTTTGCAGTAAAGCTTCTGGAATAACAGATGATTCGATGCAAAATACTATTAAGTGATTTGTTGTTCTTCTCTTTCTCATACAGATTTTTCAGTCCTTTGTGTTCTCTTCACTAGTGCCTCAAATTTAACTGAAACCTATTTTAGTTAATGGATGTGATGCTCTTAGCTAGAAAGGAAAACTCATAGAAAAAACATGGAGTGAGTTTTCATTACAAATGGTATACTTGAAAATTCTTTGCACTTCACAAGCTTAGTTGTGCTTGATTTGTGTTCCTGAACAAAGGAGGAGGAACAGCTTTAGAAACTGCAGCACTTTTAGAACCAATGACAAAACTTACTGTTTTTTGTTTTTTTTTTTTAATTAGTTTTCCACCTTGAGCTCATGGAGCTCAAGGAGAGTTTTAAGTGTCCAAGCGTCACAAGATGCAAGACATAACGTAACATAACTGGGCAGAATAGTGATTATGGATGGCAATTAGTCATTGATCAACTGTCTTCTTAGTGGCTTGTATAGAATGATGCTTTCTTGCTACCCACAAGCTGGGAGTATGAATTTAAACCTCCTCTCTTGCCTACTGGTTAATAGGTGCCTTAGAATAATCTTACAGTGACAGTTTCTTGTATCAATAATGAGTGGGCACTCCTTAGCAGATGTGTCCCTTGGATGAGCAGAGGTCCAGGACATCTTTTTAAATTCTGAATGATCTACTTTGAGTATCAGTTTAATTTGCAGAATATGGGAGGAATCATTTCTTTTCAAGAAAAGTTAACAAATACTCTATCACTGAATTGTGCAATAAGATTACTGGTAAATCATAATTTTTCAGTGAAACTGATGAAAGAAATAAATCCATCTAGGCACATCTAAGCAAAGTATTTACAGCTCCCTTAAATAGCCTTTCTAACTCATATTTCCTGTATAAATCAGTCTTGTTTGTGACCTTGGCAATATATCAGCACTACAAAAATAACTAAATTGCTTTCTGCCAAGTCAAACTGAGGTTCTTTTAACTTACTATTGCCTTCAATTTCACAGGAAATGTCCTCTCTGATTAAATACAATTTTAACATTATAACATGTTTTAGGAAAAAAAAAAAGTCTAAGTATATAGTTAAAATGATACTTTCATACTACCAATCTGAATTTTTACTACCATTTATGAACTTGACCACAACATACTGTAAATATCTGTTGACACGCAATTTCAGAAAGAAGTCTGGCTTCAAGTTTTTATTTATAAATTAATTTTAAATACCCTTTGAAACCACTGCATTTGAAATGTCCTTTTTGAAGTTAGGATATATCCCCATAGGAATTTCTTAGCACTTCACTGCAGATTTTTTGTCCCTGTGCCAAAAGGCCAAGAAAACTAGGCGTCTTTTTGTTTCCTGTCTCTTTTGAGCCTAACCTAAACTGCCCGCTGGTTCTTTTGAAAGTTCATCCAGCTTCCATTGATAGAAGCCCTGACCCAAATGCTTATTGCAGCTTGTCTTCTGCCTTGTAGTTTCTCAGGCACAGAAAGCACAACTGTCATAATCTTTTAGATTTTATTGATGTCAATATATTGATGTTAACAAAAGATCATGCTGGGAGATTTTGGTCAGCTTTCCTTTTATCTGGGCATTATCCAGTCATGGTACAATATGTGTAGATGACAAAAGATGGTTTTGGTGTTTAAGGATGGAGTATTTACAAAAAAGGACAAAAGAGTTACCAAGGAAAAACAATGCTCAAATACCCTTGGGTGGTTTGGGTAATTTGTGTGAAATGAGTTTAGATTTAAGAGGAAAATTGATATTATTATATTCTCATTACAGTCTTCTTTTCTGTTTTGCCTTTTTTTTTTTTTTTTTTTCTTGTGGGAAGGAATGGATGAAATTTCCTCTGAACTTGAAATTTCAATTTCACCTGGCTCTGTAAGCAGTTAAATTACAGTTTCATCAAACACTTCTGATGTACTCATCCATGAAGTCTTGTGAATAAACACGCTTTTACCAAAAGCCTGCCCTTTAGATGGCAGGCTGCATTCTATACGCTCTTTTGTCTGTTTCCTTTCCATGCACAAAATCATACCCAAAGTTCCAATGTTGGCTAAAGCCTTTAAAAGAAAACAATTCACATTTAATCAGTAGAGATGTTCATTGCTAAAATCTCAGAAGATTCCACCCACCGTGAACAACCACCTCTACTGTTGGAATGACATGAATAACACCTAAGAAATTAAAATTTACATGAAGAAAAAAAAGCAGGTAGAGACAGTAAATAGGAGGTAGAAAAATGTCAGAGGTTCAACACTGATGGCATAAAGTTGCTGAAGGCTGCAGGAATGTTTCCCAACTTCAGTACTTGGCTTTATAACTTTTGTTTATTTTGTTGGGGAATAGGATCAGGAGGAGATTTTAAATAAAATGAATGTTATATTTATGATAAAACATAATTCTTACACAAAATCTATGCCTCAGCACACTCCCTTCTATCCTGAAAGCTTCCCCAAAAGAGAGAATAAAACTGTCAGAGCCCCCCATGCCTTCTTGTGACCACTGAGTGGTCCTAGCCTTCTGCTGGAGGTGGTCACTTCCACAGGGTAGGAGGGGAGTCTAGCATGTTGCTTTTGTGTAGCGAAGAGACTAGTTGCCCAAGGGGTTGAGGAAGTGGGTATTGTTTGTCAGCTCACTGAAATGCTGCAAGACCTATGTCCAGTCCCTCGTCTTGTCTCCCCCAGCTATCAAGGTGAACTAAATAGAGTCTAGAATCATGGAGATCTGTGTCGTATTTCTGTCTGAAGGTATTAAAAACAGAAATTGGTTCTGCAGTTATCTTTTTAATTAAAGGTCAGTGCAACTTTATAGCCTTCAAAAATGTACTCCTGATTTACAGGAAAACATAAAAGTCAGAAGAGAATCAGGTCATGTAATTTAAAGCTCATTATTGTCATTCACTTTAAAATAATACTTCCAGTATTATTTTCCAGGAGTTGAAGTTACATTATTCACTGTGATTTGTATTTTTAGAAATTGGAGATGGACAACAATTTTTTCAGGCCTCAACCTTTAGCTAGAGTGAGTTATGGTAATTGCTGTAAACAGAGATTTAATGTAAGTAAAGAAAAGATGGCAACAAATTAGAAGTAGAGATCTGCCAGGAAAGCATTCTATTCCAAACAAGAAGAAAATATTTATGGAGGAGAAGAGCATTAGACTGATTATTATTATTACGACAACAAGATCCCCTGTTTAAAACAATATATTTATATTTTTAAAAAAGAAAACAAAACATACTAATGGCTTTGACAGAGCAAGAATGTGGTTGCAGATGAAGATAAAGGCACTTGAAGGGGTAGTTTGGACAGGAAGATACTGGAAGATTTACATGTGTGTTTTTGAATTCACGAACATCTTTTATCTGAAGGAAAGGATTAAGTAGGCAGGTTTTGGGGTCGTGTGTCCCCCGTCCGCCCCCCCCAACACACCAAACAGGATCAAGATGATTTCCTTTCCTTTTACCTACAGTAAAGATGTAACAAGCACTGTAGGCTGTAGTTTCACTCCTCTCAGCCTGATGGACCAAAATTTGAAAGTGGCTCAGAAGAAAACACAGCTAAATTTGGTGTGAGAATTAAGCTTCTAATTATTTGTACAATGAGCGGAGACATTTCCTTTTCTAAAATTATTTCATTTCCTTAGCTAAGAAAGGAATAGCAACTAAGAAGTTGGACTAAGTACTGCTAGTTACTTTCCAACAAGTAGAAAAGATGCAAAAAGAAAACACAAATTTTTCTGAATAGATCTCAGCGGATCTAAAGTAATGAATCTCAGCCAAATTAAACCAGATGCCTTTTATCCAGTCTATCTTCTGCTATATCTAAGGAAATGGCAAATTTTTGAGCAGGGAGATAAGAAAAGGTGATGACAAGTGAACAACTGATTCTTCCTTGAATTCGTTGCTGCTGCTTTCTCCTTCAGTCCTGGTACAGTGCTATTCAAAGCCAATTTAGTTGGCTTGGACAGACTCATCACAATGTAAAAGTGATTTTTCTTACATTCTTTTCTCCTCTGTGACTAACTTACTGGGAAGAAAGGAAGCTGACAGGAGGAAACATGAAGAAGATAGAGATGCTACTGCTATGTCCTTGTTTTAGCTACAGTTTCAGGTGCTGGTGCTAGCAGAAAAATTTGCAATCTCCTTTTACATTCCATTTGCAAACGGTGCACACTAGAGAGAGAATAAAAGTTAGAGCTTCAAGCCATTCCAACAACCCTGGATATGAACCAGCTGCTAATAGTAAAATCCTCTTTTTCTACAGATACATATATTTCTGATTTTATACCCATGTATATATTTATCTTGTTTTATATTTTCTCATAGTTATTTAATGTAGATTCCGGAGTGATACCTTAAATCAAGATTTGATATCTTTGCAGGGGCTAATACTTTTATAGGTGATAGTTAAACCTTTTTCCTTTATCCAAATACAATGCAGTTTTACAAGATTTCAGTGCTGTGAAAAACAGTTTCAGGCAGTCACAGAAAAAAAAAAAGCAAAACCCAAAATAATTCTGAGGCTTTGTGCTACTGACTTTCACAATCAAATTAATATCTATTAAATAAAATCATTATTAAAGGAAGACTGCAAAACAGAATCAAGTGTACCTATGCAGTTATCCTCCTTTAAAATTTTGGGAGTTTTCTACATTCATCAGGATTGTTCAAACACCTTAAAATTGAGCTCCAGCAAAAATCTGGACAGGCTACCTGTTTTCACACAGTCAAGAGTTAAATGACAAGATTTGAGATCCCTCTTTTTTCTTTACAGACTAACAAAAGACCTTTAAAAAGAAAACATTAAAATGAGACAAACAAACTTGTTAAATTAAGAAAGAACCCAAGAGTCTTCATTGCCCCATCCCCAAAGGTGCCGAATAAACTGGAGAAGGCAGACATTATTTTTTAATGTCCTTAGAAGGTAGTTTCACTGTGCTGTCCCATGTAGGCAACCTGCTTAGGTCTTTGCTATGTACATTCACTGCACCAGTTTATGAGCCAAAAGGCAGAAAAATGCAGAAACACCTTTCTGATATAGAAGCTGGAGAGAGTAAGTTCCTTTTTATGCCATCATAGTAGCCAGGTGCACAAAAGACTGGATTTACTGAAAAGGAGATTCAATCTTACTGTTTTTAAGCAACATTCTTGAGGGCCCATATTTACCAGTGTAACCCCAGAAATCTGGGGAGTGAAAAACAGAAGGCAGTTTAGGAGTCCAGTCTCCTATTGCAAAAGAGAAGTTAAAATTTTTTTGATCCTTCTAACCCTAGTATTCAGTATACCAGTACAGGTTGCTTTAAAATCTTGTCTTCAGATTTCTCTCTTATATGAAAACAGCTATGAACCATGACAGGTCTTCAAATTAGTTTTCTCCCTACTCAATAAAATATTGTTATAAACAGTAAAAAACCCAGAATTGTCACAGAAAATATAATCACACACACCCCCTTTTTGGAAGTCAGAAAGACTGCTTTCTGACAACATCAAATTTATGCTCTAAGTTCCAAAAGTGTTTTTGTCACAAATATCTTTCTTCTTTGAAAAATACTTTTATTAACCTCAGTTTTTAATGGGATAAATGTCTGTGAGGGTTCATCAATGCTCATTATATTATTTGTTCCTTTTTCATTAAAATCAAAGTAGTATATACAGGTGATTTTTCTTCAACCTGCACATTCTGGTCATATTCATTATTTTTCACATGGTGAGACAAATCTCATAAGATAGAAGCAGATGGTGACAGCTTCCCAGTGCTATCAAATCAAATTGAGATAGCAAAAATAAACATTGGTCCCAAGCTTAGAAACTAGGTGAACATTCTGCCTTCTGAAAAGCTGTGCCAATTTCTTTAGAAAACATGAACAAAATAATGTTGATTAAGAAATAACCATGCATCTTCTAAAAGAATTCTTAGGAGACATTAGTTTACTGGAGACATGAGACTACCTTGTACTTAATCTTCTATATCAAGATGGGTTTCATTTCAAAAGAGTGAATATTCTCCCTCTGGTCTTTCTGTTGAGAAAGTGCTCTGATCAATAATAATTCAGTGTCACCTGAGGATCACTATTTGAAATTCAAGAACTACAGGTAATATTTGCACTGTTTCTTCAACCCCTCTATGGAACAATAAAAATCCCTAAAATATGCAGTAAAAATATTGTTACTATATGATGAAAATCCACGTAGTAAATATAATCCAAGTTCACTGACTTACTAGTAACATCAAAACCTCGTTCTGTATTTTTCTCCTTTTATTAATTTCTTTCATGTATTATTTTTTTCACCACTCAAAAAACCTTGTACCATGGTACATGAGAAAAAACTGAAGGAGGAAAAACAAATACACTGGGAATATTATATATATATTAGATTGTATCAGCCTTAGTTATCCTTCTGATTTTGAGCATAAAGCATAAGGAACAGTTTCATTGCTTTAGTACTTGGAGCATATTTGCTAGTAGGAAGGGCTGAATTGAACACATTTTGGTACAATAAAATAAAACTATCGCCTTCTAGGATTTAAATCAGACAAAACCCATTCACTTTCCCCTCTTTCTGTCCACCCCCATGAATCCATAAAATGGTCTCTCTTCTGCATTTAGCTAATGCAAGTTAGCTTGTCTAGTCAAAAGGGTGAGAACATGAGACTTTCAACAAAATTATTACCAAACTTCTTAACACTGGTCAAGTCGCTCTTTGCTCTCCAAAAAAACCCCACTTCTCAACTTCTTTTAAAAAAAAAAAAAAAAATAGCTCTTGTTTCCATATGTAACATTTTCATCCAGATGATTACTTTTGTTAAATTTGTATGTAACAGAAAATTGGATATGCTACTAATGGAAAAGTAGGACAACTGATTGAAAAGTGGTACTGTTTCTATCTTACAAAACTGTTGCCTTTGGCAGAAGAATATAAATAAAAATGCCTACAACATTAATGCTTTTATGTGACAGTTGAATAGTGTGTAGAGCAGTGGAAAAGGAGAGGTTTTATGAGAAGTAGGCTGGGACAGTAACATAGCATTTGTGTGATACTGGTATCATATATTTTATAGATAGGGAGAATAACTCAGTTCAGACAGAAATGTTTAGCAGTCCCTCTCATATGGAATGCTCTCTTATCTTGCAGAGGGTGATTTATCCTGTAAAAAATATGTTACACAACCCATTATGTGTCTTGATATTCATCAAAAAATAAATAATATGAAAAATTATTTTGATTAAAAGATACCATGAAAAATATCACAGCATAAATAAAAAGTGTTATGACTAACAGTGTTCACAAATGAAAAATTGTTCTCCTTGATGTAGTCAAAGGTAGTTTGTATACTCTGTACCTAACTGAAATAAGGTGTATTATCTAAACTTTAGATGGTAAAATGTTAGATCACTAACAGGGTGTGTGCTGGATGTGCTAATACAGGACTCAGGGAAAGAAAATCCTCTTGTGTCAATGAATAACGTAATACTTACAGTTTGGTACTGCACCTGTGCAGGAGGGAATATCAGTCTTACAGTGATTCCTCTTGGCATTCAATCAAAGTCTCCTGCGATTTTGAGGATGAGAGAGAAGCACAAAAGGTTACTGTTATCTTAGAGTTTGGTCTATAATCTCATTAGAGTAATGGAGGAATTCACAGCACGATTTACTGTTCTGTCCTGTCTGAGTAATCTGGAAAGACATAATTACATCAGTCTAAACTTGTCTTTTAGATTTAATTTTTTTCTTTGTAATCCCAAATGCTATAAACATACTTTTCACTAATTAGAAGCTTCTTTTACAGCCTCCATCAATGTGGAACATATCTGTCAACTTAAAAAAAAAAAAAAAAAGTGCTATAATCTATGTTGCATTGGCTATTGAATGTGTTATTTTTTCCTTTTTATTGCTGCTATACATTTTCTTATCTTTACTACGTTGATTTTAAGTCATCAGACAATGCATAGCATGGATTTATATTTACTTCTTTGTTTATGGCAAGGATCTCTTTGACTTTTGACTGCATTTCTTAGATCCCTCTTTTCACCCTTTCTCATCATTCTTCATCTTTCCCTTACATTGTCTTTTTCCCAAGTCTTGTTTTTTTACCTGAAGGGACACACTGAAGAGGATCAGCAACAATTTGGGATTCTTGCTGTCTTGAATCCATTTCTCTTCACTTCTAAAACCTGAAGTTCCTTCAATGTCTTACAGGGTTAGAACTGTGACAGCATTAGCCCTGTCAGATACTTTCCCCAACTCCAAGTTGCTTTCATGTCCTCAGACAGAGATTTTTTGCTTCAGAGGACAAATCCATAAACCATTAATTAATCTTCAGATCTCAAAATTGAGGATTTGATATTTTCAAATTATCTCAAATGTGGTCAGGAACACTAAAATAAGGGGAAAAAGTGATTACTATATACTTCAATGGACACTTTACTGTTTTAAAAGCAAAAGCTGAGCATGTGGGGTATACACAATAAAATATTTAACAAAGAAGCTTGAACTTTGATTTTGATATAAATTTCCACTGTCTTCACGCTCCTCTGACATTTAAATAAATTTATATTTATTTACCACAAGATATGTTGCAACTAGAAAACATATGTCCACTAATTTAACAATATTTCTGACAAATTCATAGCATCTCCTTTGTTAGAGCAGTATTCCAATTTCTTCCTTACAGAAATATTCTCCCAAGACTCCTTATAGCAGGCGTGTTTTGGTGCATGGACTCATCCTGCAAATGTTCACAAAGTACTAACATAACATTTCAATAGTATTAAAACCTGCTCAAGTTTACTTGCCAGCTTGTGCCCTATTTGCAAGTAAAATATGCCTTCCTTCCTAATCATCTGCTGCTTTAACTGATCATTTCCCATTCATTTAATAATATATGCCAAGTGACTTCCAAACATGTTTTATCCTTAGACTGTCTCATCATCATTATATTGTATGGTAGCAGTGCCAATCTCAAAAGAAATGAACAACATAAGGAACTCAAATGTCTAGGTGGCAGGTCACTTTATAAAAAATATAAAATGTAAGTAGTAAGGCCTATCTAAAAACCACTAATGTGTTTTTTTTTAAATGAACAAAAATAGAAAGCAGATGGAGAAGCATTTGGGGAATTTTGATCAATCAATGAGTGTTTTAAACAATATGTATTATTTGTGAATTGAAGAATCTGAAATCTGTTACCATAGTGATGATACTAGAAAAGTATCAGTTTCTAAAATGCTAATTGGAAACTAACAGTCTTGATTCCATAGAAATAAGTGTCTATTACGCCAATCAAGGAATGGATAGTTTTGATTGGAGTTCCAAAAAGGTACAGTTATCTAAGGAAAAGAAAGAGGTATTTGTGTTTGCAAACTTTATGTGAGTCAACTTTAATTTTGTGAGTAAAAATACTGCCATTGTTATTTGAGAGAGTTTTAGATAATCTAGCAACAGGACCACAAGTTAGCACGACCTTCCCCAAAAAGCTTCTGAGACCAGTGTGTGAAAATTGTTCAAGATGTATTTGGGAGAAGAGATATTTTTAATATCCTTGGAACAATACAGCTGAGTAGTAGAAAAAGTATGATATAATAAAAAAACCCCAATAATTAAAGATAGAAGATAATAAACTAATAGAAATCAGTTCAATTATTTCAATATTTAATCCCCTCTCCTAAGCCATGCACTTTTAATATCACATGACTCACTTCTGGGCCTAAGTGTGTATCTTAAGACTGGATAACTCTCATAAACACTGATGAAACCTGCAATCTGTATAAGAGACTTAGTTTTTTCCCTACATGCCTTAATTGTGTCTAACGTATCTGATACAGAAAAAGTAGTTCTACTTTTGCACTGGGAAGTTTAAGGCAGAGTTTAGGGGCTTTTTGACGTTTTTGTTCTTTGTGAATACTGGTACCTCATTCTTGAGGTTTTTTCTATTTTGGAAAATGTGTGGTAGTATATAATTACTTTGGAACACTCAGAATATTCACTATGGTAATAAGAGCTAATAATCTTGGGAAAGGGGATGAACAAAGTTCAATGCTATTTCCAGAATGGATGGATCTATGCAAATTTTAAATACTACCTACAGTGTGTGTGCTCTCTCAGAATTTTATTAATAAAGACAGACAATATCTGAGCAACAAGACAAATACTAGTACTCAGAAAATGTAGTACATATTTTAGCTCAAGACAGAATAAGCAGTTAGCACATAAATACTGCTTTACAGTTTCAAATTCCCTTTCTGATAGCCACAGCACCAGTGTATGTAGGTTTTACAGCCTTAACTACCAGCCTACCTCACTGAGGTGGCATCAAGTCATCTGCCTGGGACTACCACATTACTAATTAAGTGATTTATTTGTCATATTTGGGAGATGAAGAAATAGTGTTTAAGAGGAACCCAAGTAATTTTTGCCAGTAAACCATACAATACCAATTCAGCATGTTTACAGTTTTATTTTAGAAATGTCTGTCTGTGATTCACAGAGTTACTCATCACTGGATATCAATAACTTGATTATGCAAAGTAACAATCTGTTTTCAAGCTTTCAAAGAGACCAAGTATATCACCTGCATCTAAACTCCTTCATGTTATGCGTTGAAAGTCAAAAAACACTGAAATTTGCTTCTCAAAACCCCATTATCTCAAGAGGTGTCAACATTTCCTATGTTACCCAAAAATACAATATATTCTTACTTTTATGATTAAAAATTTATTTCTGTCAAACAGAAGAAAATCTGGTAACAGAGATGAAGCAATACATTTATATGCTTAAAAACTAGCAACAAAACACCAACACCTCCTCTTCCCCACCCACCAAAAAAAACCCCAAATCCATGCACTAATTTTCTTATCTCAACTGTTTTTTCTTGTCACTCTTCTGTTTTGCATCCCTATCAGTTTAATACTTTCTCAACCAGCATGCCACGATTTCTGCTGTTAACTTGCTAAACAGTGTGCCATAAGTGAACTAGTTGGCTTCCAAGCAGTTTTCACAGTCCTCTTCTTCTGAATGCAGAGGACAAAAGAATGCATAGGCCATTCATAGAGGACTCTTGGCCCCCTTATCTCATAGTCTTGTTTACAGTAAACAATGAAAATAAAAATGTTTAGATGTGAATAACTCTCAGACAGCATCAGAAAGATCTGTAGGAATTTCAAATGAAACAGAAGAGTTCATGGAGGCAAAAGCGTTGAAGGCTGGTGAGCACTGTGGAAAAAATGCAGACTAGAAACTCTTTCCTTGCTATAGCTCGTGTGACACAAGCTGCTTTGGGAGCATGGAGAGCATACTTGGAGCTCTGAGCTGCAAACTGCTCCTTGTTAGGGGAATGCGTCTTTTATGAAAGAGATTTAATTGCAGCCATCTTCAAACAAATTGAAAAATAACCAGAAGGTGTGTAAGTGAAAGATTCATTTAATAATCTCATCGAGACAGAGCCTAGAGCATCTGAAGGCCTTTAACAAGCGCTAGTGATTATACCTGAGAAAATATCTGGTTCTGATTCAGAATTATTAATTTAGGTGCAGGAGGGAGGATAAGAATTGATACCAATTTAATGTGGGAAATAAAAAAAAAACCCAACACAGAAGTGAAACTTGCTGAATAAAGCAACTATTATTAAAATAACTCACAGACCCAAATGTTTGCTGGTTCTTCAAGACATGAGATACTTTGTCTTTTATGTGTTTTTCAAGGAAGAAAGATGGCTTTTCTATTGTCCCGCACACAGTCAGTTTACCAACACATTCCAACAGTTTCCGATAATTCCCCAAAAGCAGTTTTTCCTTCTGGTCTTGAAAAACATATGTGTAGAGTTCCAGATCTCTGCCATGTCAGGGAACAGGCTCAGATGAGATCCGAATCAAATATACTCTACAGTATTCAGGATAATCAGTATCACGTGATACAGTCATAGTGATATAATCAGCACCTAACCTAAAATCGCATGATCACTTCTTCATCCAAAGGGCCAGAGAAGAAAAGCAGTCTGGTTACACAAATGAATCAAACCATGGATTGCGTGTGGTTGATGTTCTCCCTTTCATTTCTCAGGTCTGGGTCCTTGGATCATCTTGATGTGTGGTACTTTGTTCTTGTTGTTGGTTATATTTATGTCACTGCCAAGATATAATGAAATCATACACTCATTTGTCACTATCTTTTCAGTTATGGGAACTGAGCACTGATAATATTTTTTTTCTAACTATTAAAGAGGTCCAGTGTTCCTGAGTCTAATCAGTCTGTTGGCTGCATTACCAAAGTCAGAGCTGCTACAGTTTCTTCACCATCTGAAGAAGGAAACCTCGAACAGAACTTAAATGATCTCACCCATGTTACACTGTAAGCTTCTACTCAATTTTCAATAAACTACTACTCTGAGGTCTTCTTTCAGCATTACACTTCATCCCAGCTTTTCAGACTATTTGAATATCTGTATTTTATATTATTTTTCTCAAACATATTAGTTTGTATTTTTCCTATTTGAATCTCATTTTGCAATTTTCTGCCTGATTCCTTAATCTCACTTGGTCCCATTTGTATTATGCCTTTGTGCTCTCTGGTGTTCACCTCAAGTTCTAATTTATTCTCACCTGCATATTTCATTAACATATTTTTACTCCCACATCCACATTATTAATAAAGATGTTAAACTGAATGAATCTCTACAGAATGCTATTAAATATTCCCCCCTACACTCCAAATTTAATACTTTGAGCCTTTATTTTACAGTCAGCTCTCAATCCATGTGACAATGCTCTTCGGCAAGTCATTGGGAAATAATTTCCAGTACAATTCTGCAAGGTATCGTATCAAGCACTTTACTAGACTCCATATATATACATATATTGCATTCCCTTTATCGACCAAGTAGGTGATCATGTTAAAAAAAAAAACAAAATGGCAAAATATCTTTTTAGGAAATAGCTGTTGTACTTTATTACTTGATGACTGGGTTTGGGATTGGGGAAAGAATAATCTGAATTCTTTTTTATAACCTTTGCACCATGATTTATAGAGCACTGTTTGCAGCTTTACTCAGGATCATTTAAATTCCCCTAATATCAGGATCTGTTTCTGCTGCTGGTAGTGTTTAGCATTAAACACTTGTTGTCAGGATAGAATAGCAGGGCAAAAGACTCCTTCAGACCGACCCTTCTGCTGAATTATGGTGAAGCTTACACCAAGTTCTGCTGCGAATGCTACAACCAAGTATGCCGTGATATATCTCCCACAGACAACAAAGTCACCTTTGCGCTATCTGGAAAGCTTCCATCATGTTCTCACATGGAAGAAGTGCACCGACTCAATCTTCTGTCTGCAGCGTCTGGGAAGACAGCATGCCCCATTGCTTTCGTGCTGTTTTGGTTTTGATCTTTTCTGAGTGTGTTTTCTAACTCACTTTCTTTTCTATGTTAAATTGTTTCCCTCCCTAGTAATTTTCTCCCAGCTACTTTCCTAATTACTAGGTGCAGTTAGAGTAATGTTACTTTTTTCTACAGGTTCTGCAGTTTGACAGTGGAATCTGATTGGGACCAAATTCCACTGTGGTTATCTATCTAGCAAAATATGTGTTTGCTTTCAGAAGGTAAGTTGGAGACCTGGTGTATTTGTCTAACTAAAGTAATACCCAGCACCAGAAGAATGCTGCAATCTTTCATTAGGATATTATGCAGTGGCTGGAAGGGAAAAATCACTTTTTCACATTCTTTATTTTAGGTTTATGCAAAGACTGCACCAAAAATAATCAAGGGATCAAATTTGGATTTGCCCCATAGCAAGCAAAGGCTAGAAGAAAAACATTTGCTTTAGAATGACTATTGCAATAGCAGCATTTAAGACTTACTAAACAGTTCAGTTCCAAAGAGGGTATTTTGACATCCAAGCCATGTGCCCTAATGTTTCAAACCAAATACTAAATAAATTATTAAACCTGTGTGGGCTGCTTATTTCCATTTCAAATAAAATACAAATCAAATATGACATTTGAAACTTTTCTATAAGGTCTATAAAGAGTGGTAAGAAGAACACAGACTTTCAAAAGACACTTGTTCAGTGCTTATAAGACTGACCTATCAATAGTGAAAGTCATTAAAAATACAGATCTTCCATATGATGATTCAGGAGAATATTTGTGGCTTAAAATGTTGCAAGGTTAATACTGACAATAAATCTGTCTCTGTTTCTCCTGTCATTCATTCTCCAAATCCCTTTGGCCAGTGGTCACTTACCCCCTTTTATGTCACATATCCCCTTTTAAGGTGTCCCTAAGATGTTTAATTTGATTATGCTAGACTCTGAGGATTTTGGTTTGCTTGTATTTTTAGTGAGGTAAAGACCTCCTCTGCTTCTTTCTGTGACAAAAAAAGACAATATCTGGTAAGAGTTCTGATAGTGTTTTCAGGCCTTTATAGCTAATGAAAATTAATTTGCAATAAAGCAGTCCTTGGGTTTCTGTGGTTTAAGATCCATCCTGATAAAAGTAAGAAAATATTGTAAATAAGGCACGTGTGAGCTCTCTACGCACTGATGTTGGGCACGTTTTCTGTGTGTATTTTGATAATGTCTTTAGAAGTTACTAAGGATGTCCAGAGCTCATCAAGGGAGGCAAGAGGCATTAGCTCATCAGAGCAGGAGACTATAGAGTGTATTCATGTCATACTAACTTAGATGTTCTGGATGCTCTCGGGATAAAATTCTGCTGGCACTGGATTTGAGACAGTCTGACACTTTGTTTAGGTATATAAGTGCCTAAAATACATACAGTTGTTATGTACCTTAATTTTTATTTTACAATGCACATAAATTTCATATTTTAACTTCACTGATATTTTAAAACTTGTGAATGTTATGATTCTTAATTATATGCTTAGGACAAGCTCTATGTGTAGAATTTAGCAAAACTAAGCTATGTCTTTAATTGTTATAAATTTTGAGATTTATGATAGTTGTTTCTAAGTGATCAAATTTAGAAAACCACAACAAGGGAGCTGTATATACAGAGGCAGGGACAAAACGTTTACCTGAGAGTTTTCTTTCTGGGTTTTCAGTTTGGTTGCCCTTCCCCCTTACCTTGCCACCCCCCACCCCATTTTATTTTCTATGAATTCCTACCTACATATTTGGGTTGGATTTTATGAAGTAAATTAAGATTTTCTCTGTTCAAACACATGTGCTTTCAGTGCATCCCTGAATGAAATATAAATTACTGCAGACCATCCAACAGATGTGCCATTGTCTCCCTTCATGAAGAACTAGTTAAGTAGACAGCTGTAAGCAGAGGAACAACCTGAAATTTTCAAGACTCTTTCAAAAAAATAGCTCTAATCGCTAAAGTTTTAGTAAGTGTTTCATGCAGGTACTTAAAATACATGGTGAAGTTCTCATCTAAAATTAAAATTTATTGGTATGTTGCTGGAAGAAGATGTAAAAAGTTTTCAGGAGTTGATGACGATGGACAGGGACATTCTCTTATGAACCTTTGTAATATGGCTGGTCATAAATGTTCCATTGAAAGTAATTTCCAGCAGAAATCTAGTTTTTACTAAATGTCCTGAGGCATTGTTCTTTTTCTGTCTTTCAATCAAAATATTAGCATTTAAAAAACAAAAAATCCCCAGATGACAAATTCCCCCCTGCCTTTCCCTTTGCTTAGCAACATAGAGACATTAAAGTCTTAGTTGATGATCTTTTGATACATCACCATTGTTTCCTATAGTGTTCATATAGATAAAATTTTGCTAAGTTTTAAATTTTATGTCCTACTTTTGTATTAACTCTGGCTGATTACTGCTAAATAAATTGAAGAAACTTTGTCCCCAGTCTTTACCATGTATTTGCAAACCTTCTGGTGTGGAAAAAGCTTATGGAAAAAGCTTTTGCAAAAAGGAAGAGAATAACTTGCTCACCATGTTCATGATGAATAAAACAAGAAGTTAATTAGGTTAGATTCCAGCATGAAAGAACTTGGATTACACATTGTGAAGAACATTTTGATGATAAAGATATTGAAAACAACAGAATGAATTGCTGGGGAAAGCTGTAGCTGCCATCATGGGACACTTTTATTAATAGGTTTGATAAACATCAGCTAGGAATGACAAAGATAAAATTGACCTTGTGTGAGGCATGGTGCCAGACTAGATTTCTTGAGGTACTTTACATACTTACTATTCCATGATTCTATCCCTGTAGCTGTGTATGTGACAGAGTAGTTTCACAGCTGTCAGTGGGACAACTCAGAAATGCTAACCTCTTGTGAAAGACTCTCCATGGTCACAATATTTACATCTGCAATCTGCAACAATCAAAAAGATGAAAAAGTATATGTTTTTGTATCACTCTGTTTTCTGCTTTTTAGGTTGTTTACCATCTGTTCTCTAGCATAAATTGCTCAACGTATATTTTATAGTATGAAGAGATAAACGTTTCTCACTGGGTATGGGAAAAGGTCAGATTATCTATTTCTTGGAAAATTCCTTTTGCTTTTTAAAGATGCATTTTTATATAAAAGTAATATCCAGCAGAAGGAACATGAAAACAAATATATTCTCAATCATTAAATAGTCTATTTTGAAAAATTTTAAATTAAATTTGGAGAGCTTTGAGGTTTCTCAAGATTTTGTGTTTTGGTTTCCTGTTACTTCTCTAGTCATAGGGAGCTGAGAAATTAAAACCTTAGAGGAATCCAAAAGTTATCCAGCATCCCTTAAGCATGGGAGGCAGCTCCTCATCAGGAAGTGCAGAAGCCTCAAAGTTGTTACCTTAACTACCCTAGAGAGCTGTCCTGGTTTCAGTTGGAATAAAATTAATTCCAGCTACTAGAAAGAAAATCAACTTTATTCCAGTCAAAACCAGGACAAGAGCTCCTACTGCAGCTGGAACTCCCATGGATTTCCAGCTCCACGTCTTAAGGCACTGTGACAAGAAACCTTGAAGTCCCTAGTCCTAAAACAGTCTACAGAATGGGATTGTTCTTGAGATACAGCTCAGGGAAAAGTTGAAATGTCAGGCTCTGGGACAGTGTTGCTCCAGAAACAGAAGCCTGGGAGTCCTTAGAGCCACGTAATTGTCTGAGCCCTCCATTCTCCACTGATTTGGTGTGACAACAGTGGGCTGATAGAACCACCACTTTCTTGCCTCTTATCACAAGTTTGTTGAGCTTGTTTTCATAATTTTCATAATTTCATATTTTTCAGTGAAAATCTGCTTTTACTTGGAAAACAGCCAAACAGGTTTATATTTAATGTTGTTTAAAGCTCTGGATGGAAATCTTCTAAAAGCAGTTTGTAAGGAAAAGCAAAGCTAGGAAAAAAAAAAAAAAAACACAACCAAAACTGAAATCTATTTGCTTACAAAATCAAAGTTATTTCATATACTAGACCTGTTTCATAATTCTGCCAGTTTTTATGGGCTTGCAGTCACATGTTTATGGGCATTTTCAAATTTTGCTTCTCTGTTGCTGTGTGGAAGATCTATGCCAGCAACACAGGAATTGACTAACAAACTGAGTATATATTGGAAACAGTTACTTTGCCAATACACAGTGTACTGCCAAATGTAAAAATGTCAAGCAAATGGGAAAAAAAAAGGATAAAATAATTATTTTTTAATCTCTTATATTTAGTGTAGTTTCAGTTTTTCCTTGCAGCAATTGTAGGTAAACTGTTTTCAGGCAGAAATTATTTTAATTGTCAGCCTTTCTTCAATGTTATGTGAATTTTAACCCACTGAACATTATATAATTATCTTCAAAGTATAAACTGTTAAAGTGAATTCACTAAAGAGTAAATTGACTAAATTTGTTTAGTCCTGGTATTTTCTCCATACTTGGGTTGTTGTTAGGGTGTTTTCATTGTGTTGTTAAAGAACGATTGGAAGACATGAATATAAACTGCTTAAATATTTATGATGTGGTGTTTAGTTTAATTGTTAAAATTGCATAAAACATAAGAACCTAGTCCAGTCTATTTTGGTAAGAATAGAACTCTGCCTATTTTGAGTAATGAAATTTCTTGGATGGGAGACCATCTAGAAACCCATTCAGAAATAAAAGGGGAAGAAGATAGTGAAAGGTCACAAAGCAAAAGATAAATTGCCCATGCTTAAAACAGAGGAAAGGAATCTGAAAATCCTCTATCTAATTGCATTCTGACATTCAGTAAAGTCTGACTTGCAGGTTTATTCTCAATTCTTGCTTTACAAAAGTAGTTCTTGAATTTTTCTCAGCTGTATACTCAGAACAGGACCTTCATTTCTTCTCTTCTTTCCAGTCTAAAGTTCAGTGACTGTGACTACTAATTTTTACTATCTTGACACATTCCCATTGATTTCTTTATCTGCTTTATCTGTGGTGGTACACCTGAGACATAAGATTTTAGACTCTACAGATCCTACAAGATCTGTTTAGGGTTTATGATTCAGGTTTTTTTGTATGTACCCAAAATTCACATCTGTTTTTACACTGTTGGGATGATTTTTGAAGAGTATGCTCGGTTTGATTCTTAATGAGTTTATCTGCCTTAAAATCCTTATAACATGCTTTGCATAATGCAGTCTTTTCTGTTTGCTTGTTCTCAGATTACAGCTACTGTTCTCATCTATTAGGCATTCACATGATGATTCTCAGTTGTTCTACATCTTGGTGTCCTAGCCATAAAGTTTTGGTTTGCACTTAGATTTTTCAGGTATTGTTTTCCTTAATTTCTGTTTCTCCTTAGTGCTTTATACTACTTATCTACTGATTTATACTCTAATGATTCATTTCTACAGACCTTCTCAGGAAATGTCTATGCTTTAATCTAACTCTGTAATCCAATATATGATTTTTGACAGACCCATATATTTTGCAAACACAATATTTTTTGTATTTTTCTTGTGTTTTGATTCTACGTTTGCTTGTACAAACAGGGAAGGAAAGAGAGAGGAAGGGAATTAAAAGGATTCTTTAAAAGGCACTGAATTTTCAGACAAGTTCACTTGAATTCTTAAAGTTTTGTAGCACTTCTTTCTGCTTAAGTGCTCTGTGGGTGGATGTGTCCTCCATTGATGGACCGGCAAGAGCTCTAGAGACTTTCCACAGAAAGGACCCAACTCATAAATGTCAGTGTAGAATCAGCAAGAACGCGTTAATGTGGTTACAGGTTTGATGCTGGATGTTTGCATTTAGGCTAGAAGTGCCTAGGGTTGAATGTGCTCTATAGATACAACTTTCATGTTATCCTAGCAACATTGCTACCACTGTCATTCCCAAGCTCACATTCATCATATTCATAGTGTTGTACAAATCCTTGTAATCATTCAAGAATTATACTTATTGCTCAAATATTTCAACCTAAACTCTTTATTTCAGTGGCAATGTTGTTTTAGTTCTGTTTTTTTCACTGAAGATTCCCATCTCATCAATCCCACCTGAGTGGTCTTTCATTTATGCTGATGTTCTCCTGGCTTGAATCCATAGGTAAGTATGGGTCAGGATAAAAGTAGATTTTTCTTGAGATTCATTTCCATTCATTATATAAATAGACTTCTTCAAACCCTAAAACCCATTTTTCTTATTTTTGTCTAACTAACTGATAGACAGGGTGACAAGATAATCCTCTCCCTGCCTCTGTCTTCATTGTTCTAAAGAGTGCTATATGGTGGGATTACATCCAAGGTCAAGTAAATAAACATTTGAATTTAGAGAAGATAAACTAAAGAATTTTTATTTTTTTTTTATAATTCTTTGCTGCAGATTGGAAAGTCTTCAGGAATCCAACAGAGAGTGATAGATTTGGAAGATACTTAGAACATATCCTTCTTATACCTGCTAAGCGTTCTAATTGTTTCATTATTGGAATAAACAATATGCCATCTCTTTGTGAACATAGGGAGAGTTTATGAAATATTTCTCATTAAAGACATGCTGTACTAATAACTATAAAATAACCACAGAAATGTATTTTTGGGAATGAGACTGGCTTGGGTCACCACAGGAGATACATTGATATTACTCATTCTGCCAATGTTCATAACTTTGCTCAATTTATTGATTCTGTGCTGAAGGGGTAAAAGGCAAATCTATCTGTTTTTCATGATGAAAATCAAAGAACAACATGAAAAAACCCCTCTGTTTTTTTTCTCATACTAGATACATGACATACTTTTCTTCACTGGCACCTTTAATGACAAGAAACTCCAGTATGGTTTGACAGCTATAAGCCAAGCTAATTACACAATCTGAGATCTTAGGTTTCTGTAAGTCAATATTCAGAACAACTTAGAATATATTTGAACAATGTAGACATAAAGGTCAAGTTACAATATTAATTCTTTCTAGGTAGGCCCAATATATTAAAATATATTTTTCTCTCTGTTTGAAAAGTCGGAGCATTCAAATACAATCAAGATACTTTTGTCAATTATCCATCTACACCAAATGAGAAAAGAGGCAGCTTTGTGCTGTGCATACTTTCTTGCATTTTAATGATGTGAATTTCTTTCTGTCAGACATAAGAAATTCAGAGAAGTGACCTCTCGGCAGCTTCTTTAAGTGGTGCTGAGTAATACATAATTTATCTGTAAGAATAAGGACTTGTAGACACTCAGCATAGGAGTTTAATAAATAATATATTTGAATACTTTTATAGTACATTGTCATATCTGCTCTGAATGTACAGACTGATGTTTTATTTTGAGTTCTAAATTTGGGAAGTATTGCTCTTCCTTCTTTTCATAAAACTTTGGACACTTATTTGTGGCTTAGGTGGTGATAAATTCAATTTCTTCTCTTGATGGAACTGAATGCAGCATAAATTAGTATATGATAACACATGTAAAAACTGCTGTAGATATCTTACACCAAGTGTCATTTTTTCACCTACCCCTGAAGAATAATATCTTTATTGTTCTGTATGTTACTGTTCTGTTTGAGTGCACTGGTGAATTTCCTGAGGTTGTTTGTCAGTTTTAGTACAAAGTAAATGTTGCTTAGATGCTCCAAATTGATTATGTTCACCCTCAGGCAATTTCACAATAACCTATTGCAGATTAAAATCACAAAATGCTTTGTCACCTCCAGTCCTTATTAAGATAATTGACCCTCCTACTGAATTAATAATCTACAACCTGGTTGCTTAAATACGCTTGTTACTAAATAGTTGTCCTAAAGTCTAAATGGTAACATATTTTTATGAGATAATTGAGCTTGTTTGTCTTCTTATTCAGTTAAATGTCCTAGATTGAGAAGAGCATGTTGCTTAAAATTCATCAGAAAATTGTAGAAGGCCCCAAATTTGCCAGGGATATATTTCATAATTTCTAAGTTATTTTATTCATTATCTTTCTTTTATTCAAAAGAAAAATTACAGGTGAAAATCTAAGCTATTCAAACTCAAAGTTATCAGTGCATGTATAATTTCACATTATAAATTTATTGGCTCTGAAACAAAGCTTTTTCTATGGTAGTAGGATACCTTCTATATTTTCTCATAATTAGTATGGGTTTACTTGAATTTTTAAATTAGTAGGAAATTATTTAAATATGAATTAAAATTAAGCTGCTCTTGGATATTTTGTAATTTCTGATAGAGATGATGAGCTTCAGAATGCTTTGTATTTCTCTTAGTGTAGAGATTCATGCATGGTTCTAGATAGATGTATGGGAAATAAGTTTATTTTGCTTTTATACTGCTTATCCTTTTCTTTTGTTCCAGATGAGTACTGATGAAATGAACAAGAAGAAACACATATGAGAACTTTGTTTCCCTCATTAAAGCAAACATTTTGCATGTGGTTGTCATTTTCTGTACCCCATTGTTGCCTTTTCATATTCTCTTTCTGCCCACTTCCCTTATTTTTATATTTTTCCTTGTTCTAACATTTCAAGTAAATATATAATTCCTTCAGACATAGCAGAAAAATGGGCTGGCTCAAGCAGCTTGTTTGAAAATATGATCCCCTTCATTTCTTAGCTTTTTTCTTTTCTCCTAATCAAATAGAGGGGTGAGTTGCTTTTATTTAAAACAATGGCAAACATATGTCCATAGCTGGTTAGTTCATAATAAAGTGAATGGATCAAATGGAAGACTGCTACCATGAACAAACTCTGATCAAGTTCTTACTTAAGTGAGGAACCATAAAGGAGTTCTGTAAGACTAAACATCTGTTGTCTTTATGTCTTAAGTGCCAACATACACTTCACTGTAAGTGCACGTGCGCTTATATGGAGAGTAAAAGGAGTTCTGTGTATTTGGTACTCAAGGCCTGACTCCATATTGTTTGTATAAGTAGCCCATGGGGAGTCAGATAGGTTATTGGCATGAGGAAAGTTGTTGAAATTTGAACTTCAGGTTTTAAAGACTTTATAAGACATACAGAAAGTGCTCTATAAAAATGTGCAATATCCAAACAGAAAAGGTTGGCAAGAAGAATCTTGTATCTAGAAATTTCTCCATTCTTGACTGTTTTTTTGCATTACTGATGTAGCATCATAATTTCTTTTTAATTCAGACGATGACTTTACATACTGGAAATTGCATACACTGACCTATTGAATAATGGCATATCAATGTTCACTGTCAATTTCATTTCACTGCATCACACCTAGCACCTGGATTAAAACCTCTGGGTGTTAACATACATACCTGCTATTCTAGAGCTGCTTAGCAGTCCTGTCAACATACTGTTTTGGACTTCTTTTACAACGGTACTGTATCTTGATAACAACTTCTTGCTTCAGCCAGCTACACAGAGAAATAGTCAATAAAAAACCAATCAAAATAATATATAAAATATCCTGAAAATGACCAAAGGCATTGAAAGAGCTAAAATTAATTCTCTCAGCAACCAGCTGCTGAGCAAGTCCAGTATACTAGTAAAAATTCTTTATCCTTCCTCACTTTAAAGTACTTATCCTTTTTCAGGACTGGTTCTTGAGAATGTATTACTTCCTCAACTTTACCAGTGGTACTAAATTTAGCCTTCTGTATTTGTTCGAAACAGTAACCAAGAAAATAAACAATTATTATATAATGCATAGATCAATAAACCTGAAACATCTCCACAGTTGCCCATATTAATTTCCATATTCATCTAAGTGAACATTCATCCCCTCCAACCTTGAAAAAGTCATACATCAAAAAGAGGCATCATCCACATAAAGGAACAGTGCTTAACTGTCTGAAATATCTCCTGGAAACCTTTTGGTTGCTTTTCTGAAACCCGGTTAGCAGGAAGCACTACATCTTGCACAAGTAGAGAGCTTTTCAAATAGAATTTGATATTAAGTCAGTTAACTGTAGAAAACAGAAAAAAATATTGTTCCATTATAATCAATATCAAAGCTTCCCTTTACTTCACTAAAGCCTAAAATTGCCACAATTTGATTGCATTAAATTGATAATTTTTTCCTCTGAGGTTGTATTACTTACTCTTCCACATCCATATTTCTGATGTAACTTTTTCACCCTAAGAATAGTCCTATATCTTTACATAAGATAGGGAACTACAATCTGTGTCACCCCTCACCACTTAGGATATTGGAAAGATAAAACTTTGGTAAAGTAAGCAGGTGGATCTGCCAATCTCCTTGTTAATTCTGAACAAAGTGTTCTATTTATATTTCTTCCCTGTAAATAAGTTATTTTTCAGAATATTGTAAAGTCATTCCTATACCTTTCAATTTTTACTGGAACGCATCAAGACATTTTTAATTTCTATACTGCTATTTTATTTTTCTCACTTTTAAACTGGCTATTGAATTTAATGAAATTCTGTCTGCTCAGAAAGTTACTGAGTTTTTGAATAACAGTAGTAAATTGTTTGCCATTCTCATTCTTGCCAACCATAAAGGTTCTAGATGTCTCAGGACTGATCCCATTCATGATTAAGTCAAGACTGTCACTCCTTCCATGGAAATGCCTTGTACAGATAGAGAATGAGAAATTCCACAAGGTTTAAAACAAAATAAAAAATCAGCAGAAATAATAATGTATTATTGTGGTCTCCATCACTTTTTATCTGTTTTCCTCAGGGTCCCTATTTTTAATATGTACCCACAGAGCCTGCAACCTAAAAAGTTAAAAGGTTATGATACAAGGCAAGATAAAATGTTGAAGAGGTAACTATTATTTTGCTTATTTTGCATATAGGTAAACAAAAGCTGAAACTATGTAGTGATTTTCTTGAGATGTTCTATAGTGGAATCACTTCAGAAAGAGAGCTGAAGTACAGATCCATGACATGCTTACTTTATGTTGTGGTTTAGGCCCAACTTGACAACTAAACACCATGTGGCTGCTCACTCACTCCTCCACACCCCGGTGGGATGGGCAGGAGAAAATATAATGAAAGGCTCGTGGGTTGAGACAAGGACAGGAAGTTGATCATCACCAATTATGGTCACGGGCAAAATAGACTCAACTTGGGGAATAAAACGATTTGATTTGTTACCAATCAAATCAGAGTAGGATAATGAGAAATACAACTAAATCTTAAAAACACCTCCTCCCCACTCCCCCTTCTTCTTGTGTTCAGCTCTGCTCCTGATTTTCTTTACTTCCTCCCCCACCGCAGTGCAGGGGGACAGGGAATGGGGGTTGTGGTCAGTTCATCACCTGTTGTTTCTGCTGCTCCTTCCTCCTCAGGGGGAGGACTCCTCACACTCTTCCCCTACTGCAGCATAGGGTCCCTCCCACAGGAGACAGTCCTGCATGAACTGCTTCAGTGTGGGTCTCTTCCATGGAGTGCAGCCATTTCAGAAACAGACTGCTCCAGCACAGACTTGCCTTGGAGTGATGGCCTTCTTTGGATGCACCCACCTGCTCCAGCATGGGGTCCTCCCCGGGTTGCAGGTGGATATCTGCTCCACCGTTAACCTCCATGGGCTGCAGGGGGACACCCTGCCTCACCATGGTCTTCCCCATGGGCTGCAGGGGAATCTCTGCTCTGGCATACCTCCCCCCTTCCTTCTTGCCTGACAGTGTCTGTGGAGCTTTTTTCTCTCACATCCCACTCTCCACTGCAGGTTTTCCCCTCTTAAATACGTTATCACAGAGGCTCTATCACCATCACTGATTAGCTCAGTCTTGGACAGAGGTGAGTCTGATGTGGAGCCAGGGAAGTTTCAAGCAGCTTCTCACAGGAGCCACCTCTGTAGTCCCCCTCCCACTACCAAAATCCCACCACACAAACCAAACACACTTTATTAAAGCTGTAAGCTCCTACCAGTTGAGGTACCTTCAGTCCTCCTGATCCTACCCATGGATCCACAAGCTGCACATACTCTGGCCATAGCCACTTTCCTTGCATTAGACCAGCAATCATATTACTGTGGGATAAATCAGTTTTAACACTCTGATCAGACAGAATATTAATCAATTAGAATGAATAAATTTATATATTATATATATATAACAGCTAGAAGCAGTTAAGGATGTAGATTTATTCCATCACAGATTGATCCAGTATATGACTGGGAGATTTTCAAGATAAAACGTTAATTGTTCACTAAGGTTCCTCACAGGCAAAAATAAGTATGGGTCAATGGTAGTTTGTTAAAAAGGCTGGTATCCCATTTCTTGGAATGATGTAAACTAAGATGACAAAGCTTTGTCAGTCTGCTCTTTGTCTGGCGTAGAGCTCTTTTTATTCCAGAGGCATAGCTGGCCGAGAGGTGTCTGCTGGATTGTGTTTTTTAACACCCTGTGATAGAAACTGTTTCATGAACTGACCTAGCTAATATCATATTGCATGGACTATACCTAACAGAATGAGACTTAGCTTTTTGCGTGACTTACAGGTTTTGAAGTGAAGCTTTGAGACTGATCTGAGTGCCAGGGGACTTATGGAGGGTGTCCTCAGATGCACTCAAACTTCTTCATATTGAATTACACCTTTTTAGAGTTTGTATAATTTCAAAGTTATGGTATGAATCACATACCAATTTATTTTCCTCTTGTATCATTTTCATTGTTTCCAGTTAGATAAAAAAAAAAAAGAAAAATGGGTGTTGTTAGAGTAGTATTAACACTTCTTAACTGCAGGACAGTGAATACTGGCAATTCTTTCTCTTACTCAGCAAGCAAGTTGTTTCCCAATAAAATAATGTCTAATTAGAATGCCACTTACAAGCAACACTGACTAGATAGGATATTAAATATCCATTTAAAGAAAATACATGTCTGTATGAAATTACTTTCTAACTGTTGGTCACTTGATCCACATGCTAATACAACATATTATGAGAAAACATGTATGCATATTTTATTTTCATTTTTGAGAAATGAGATCTACTCTATAAATTAACAAATCTAGGTCCTGCATTTGAATATGCTCTGAGATAAGGTATGGATCAATAATGTTGAATTTACCTGACAGAAAATACTTTAATTATACTGGTACTGTTTCAAGAATTAATGACACCTGTAGTATTTCAACTTACTAGGAAACTGCTGTGGAAATAAAAAGTAGGATAGGCATGCATAATAAAATGGAGTATTTTCTTTCAGATATAGTGTCTGGGATCTAACAGATACTGCCGCACAATTTTTGGGTGGCAAGAGAAATACAAGTAGAATAAAATAAAGATTTGCTGTCGTGTTGGTTCATAGAAGACTGTCTACATAATCTAGATGAAGGGTGTTGTGGATGCTTATTTTTGATTTACAGATCTGTAACTCTGCTAAGCTCTAGTTCATGTAGGTATACTCTGAATTCAATATAAAATAAATAAAGCAAAGTTTGGTTTCCCCACATAAATATTTAATCCACTGTGATCAAGTTAAGGACACAATGATAGTATTCACAAGTATACAAACCTTTAGTTTTGCATACCATATTATTATAAAAGTCACTACAGTAAATTTAATTTTAATATTTTTAAACATACATTTCCTCAGGAGCTTTGAGAAATGGGTGTTTGTCTTCTTTCCTTACACTGTGTTACAGATTTTCATTAGGGAAGTACTTTTTTCTGAGTGTGTGCATGACTATATTGTTCAGAAATTCAGATAATTTGAGTGCTTTTCCTTGTAAGAACACGTTTTCCCTCACTGAAGGCACCATTTATATTCCTTGGTTGTTTTTGCCCACCAGATAGTCTCTACATGATCTTCAGTGCTGTCTCTACATGATTTTCAGTGCTTCTAAATGTTTTTCTTCCAAATATTATTTAAAACTTTGTTATATAGTACTAAACTTTCATTTATTTTCTAACTTTACTGTGTGTGGAAAGTGGAGGAAAAACATTTTAACAGTGTTTTTATGATGTGGCATATGAAACTTGGTTTCATGTGTGGTTTGGTACATGAACTCACAGAGTTAAATTCTTTCCATGAGTCAAGGGTAGTCAATATGTAATCAGCCATGACGTTTGTGTTTCACAAAGCTGCTTACACTGAATAATTCAATATTTGAGCTTTAATGATATTTGAATAGGAATTTGTATGTAGGCTATACAGCGGATAGATGAAAGAAGGGAGACTTCTGATTTCTGGATGAATCATTAGCATCTGAGATTGTTTTTCAGCCAGCTGTGGGATCAGCCCTCCTTGAGACTGACATGCACCGTGCTGCCTCCAATGACAGGTGACCTCCACCACCATTATAGGTTGTACACAGGCTCCATAGCTTCTCACATCTTTTCTCCAAGGACCTGAGCCACATAACCCTCAGGGATGGCCTCTCAGAAGGAGGAACATCATCCTTAGGTGTCTACCTCCAAGAAGATGGTGACCCTGTACCACCTGACAAGAGTGAGAGAGAAATCCCATGGAGGTCAGTGCTAGCGCTGCTGAGGGGGCGCTCCCATGTCAGCTGGTGCCTCGTGCCCTGAGCCCCAGCTGTGACTAACGAGGCACCAGGGCTGCTGCCTGGGAAGCATGCTGTGGAGCACAGCTTGTCTCTGACTGCTTGTCAGGTCAGATGGGAGGGAGAGGACGGCAGGAAGCCAAAACCAGCCCAGAACATAGGAAAAATATTTCAGAAGTGTCTGCAGAGGGATTTTCTGCCTGCACCAGAACTGCCTCTGGGCCGCTCTTCACAAACAGGGGCGAGAGGGATCCACAGTGGCAATGATGGAAAGAGGCAGAAGTTTTATTTGCTGTGGTGCTTGAAGTGTGCCTCTCCTGACAGTGCCCTCACAGCTGCCTTTAATCCCTGGAGCTGGGGCTGCAGCTACGGGTGGTCAGGCTCAGCCACACTGAGAGCCAGTGTGCTGCAGCGCCCTGCCCTGACCTGCCACCCAAAGCAGCCCTGCTGTGAGACCGCACCATGTGCTGCTCGCTGTCCATGGCTGTTCTGGCAGTGGATTGTGCCCTGTCCACCTGCCCTGGGGCCTCTGAAGAGCTGGTAGATGGAGCCTCAGCAGCTGGGAACTAGGGTGAAGGTCTTGTGGGTGGTGTTCTGATCGTGACAGAGTCATGTGCAACAAGAAGCCAAAGGGGGTGGTTGCCCTTGCACAATTTAGCTTTGTGCTGGTATGTTGTGCAGCCAGGAAACTCCTAGAAGAGCCCTAGGCCATAACAGCAATTTTCACCCCTGGGAACACTGATGGATTGTGCTGGCATGCTCAGTCCTTCAGAAACAGCTCAGACTCCTGGGATCTTAAAAAAAATTATAATGTGGAATGTGTTAATGTAAATCAGCCATCTTGAAATCAACCTTAGTTCAAGCCAGTGTGAGGTAACAGCCATTTCAAGAGTAACAAAGAGCAGCAAAATTTAAGAATGAAAGGAAAGCATCCTCAGCTCCAAAAGGTCTGTTCTCACTGCCTCAGTATACCTCATAGAGATATTTACCTCCTCCATGCAGTCAGAGACTAAACCCACTTGCATACCTTACAGCTCAGGTCACACTAGAAAGTCTCCTCAAAACATTCTTACTTTCATAATCAATTTATTTTCAGGCTATCCTGGGACTTCAGTCCATATTAACTTCCTAAAAAGATTCTTTTACTTTCCTTCAGCTCTCGGAGGATGCAAATATTTTTGGCAGATCTTATGCTGTGGCCTCTAGGTGGTAATAAGAAATTTTTCGAAAGACTTTATCTGATGGGCAGAGGTGAGAAGTGAAACAGTTTTCCCCCCATCTAGGAAGAAAAAATTATGCATGAAGCCTTTTGACACTGCAAACTTGGAATTTTAGATCAACTCTAAATTAACAGCCTTACTTAACATAATGTCATAACTGGGATTAATAAATGTAGATCATTATTGGCTGCTGACTGAGACTAGACACAAGAGTAGTCAACCACTCTGGGGTCATTGTGAAGTTTGGGTCATAATGGGACTATGTTGGCTGGTAGCCATATCTAACTTCAAAGAATACCATGACATAGAGTTGCAACTGTTAGTGTGGAAATGATTATAAAAAAGCTTTTACACAGGCCAACTTTTACCAGCTATGCTGATCCTAAATAGTAACTCGTTCTTTGAGTATATTCTGTCTCCAAGCAGATAATAAATCCAAATTAAAGTTTGAAGTGGAAGCATTATTGCCATACATTTTTTACTAAACAATCTGCTTAAACATAGAGGAAAATAGTTCTTGATTTCTTATAAAGATCTTTTCAGATTTGAATCTCTGAAATAAATTGGCATCTGAAATAAATATTTCTGATGAGCCCTAATACCAAGATTCACACTTTTCATTACGACATGTATTTTTAAACTTTTGATTGAGTTGGTATTACATTATCTCCAGGTTATGAAAGATTCAGGAAGAAATGAGAGGAATAGTCCAAACTCCTGCATTATCTAAAGTAGACTGTACACTGAATTTCTAATAGATTTTCTCTCCAAGGGTCTTAATCCCAGCCTCTTTCTGGGGTAGTCTGAAAAGAACAAGATAGAATCTTCTTATCACCCTTTCCCCCTGAAAGCACAGGAAAGGTAAACAAGAAAGGCAACTTTTCAGCATTGAGACAATTCTGTTTCTAACATCACAACCTAACACTGATAAGGGATTTTTATGAAGGATTTTTGTATCCAGATTAGAAGAAATCAGCAAGTGTGCTTGGGCATTCTGCTATCTAGATTTCATGTCGCTCCCTGTGTCCTTATATATCTAAAGGCAAAGTTATTTCACTTTAATTTCACTTTGCTTGAGAAAAAAAAACCAAAAAAACAAAAACCAGCAAATCCCCCTATTGATTTATTCTGAGCATTGTTCATTTATTTTACCAGAGTAAACTATAAGAGGAGATGCAGAGCTGCATTGTCTCAATCCTAGCAATGAAAGACATTCTACCAAGAGGAAAGAAAATACCTTTCCAACACAGCTATATGTTATACCCACAGACAGCCCCTTTTTGGAAAGTACTTGTCTTCCCTTGCTGTGTTGGTCCCATTCTGCAAGCTGGTGTGAAAATGTTAGGTAATAGACCTTTCATTCAGTGATCTTCCCCCAGAACAAAAAATGTGTGCTCTCAGGAAGGAGAGAAATCTACTCTCTTTCTTAGCAGAAAGATAAAGGAAGAGGTAAAGTCATTAAGCTTTTGCCCATAGAACAATCTTTTATAAAACAAGGAACAATCTGGCCAATTATTTGCTCATTTTGAAAACTGTCCTGTCATTTTTTCTTTGTAAGTCATAACAATCTCCAAAGCATCTTCCTCACCTAGAAGCTTAAATCTCACTCAAAGGTGATGGGATTTGAGTTCCTAACTTACTCAGCTTTTTTTCAACATTGGAGATTCTGCTTAAGCAAACATCAAGCTAATCCAATATTGGCTTTGCTTTTCATTTAAGGCTTGTTTTTGGAAGAGATTGAGGGGCAAAAATAACCCCATAGAAAATCCTTTTTTCTTTTCCCTGAACTGAACAATTTACAGTAAGGGAAAACTTCATAGAGACAGATCACTTTACCTAGAAAAGCTAACCTATTTTATTTTGAAATATGCAATGAAAACAAAATGTGTCAATGGTATTTGATTTGTAGACAAAATACTGGTCAAAATAACCATGTATATGGCATGACCATCTATCATTTCATCTATAGCCTTATGATAAGTACTTAAGAAGTCCTCAACAGGCAGGAGACCAAATTCATAGTGTACCTTTAAACTAATCATTCATGTGGAAAGAAACAAGAAAAATAGAAGCTGGCGGAATCACTTCCTAGAAAAAAGTATTTCCAGACCAAAAAGTACTTTGAAAATCAAGAATTAACAAATAAATTCATCATGTTATTATGATTGTAACAAGAAACTTCTGTCTCCAGGGTAAAATCACAAGCAGTGATTTCACTCATTTTCCTACCCCTCAAGAAAACCTTCCCACTGAATGTACTTTATTTTTTTATTAAATAACAGTGAAATCTTTCTGTGGAAAACACAGATGGCCAGACAGGACATGCTCAGTCAAATAAGGGAGAAAAATTGGAACAAACCTCAAAGTTAGTCTGTGATATATCTGTGATTCTTTTCTTTAATGTTATGATACTCTTAACCACAAAGTAAAATGTCTATCAACAGGCTAAATATAAAAATCCTGCAGGCATTTTTTACTCAAACCTCTATTGATTTCAGTTCAGAGCTGCATATTGGACAAAAGTACAAAGTTAGGTTTTAGGAGGTATCTACCAATTCAATGACAATTCACAAAAATTTACTTTGGAAGAAGCCCCATCTGTATTCTGGTGTGGCATACAGTGTTACAGATCTTTTCAGAAAAATGCCCCATTTTTCAGATTTATTGCATCTGGTTGATTGTAGTGTAAATATGGTTTATTAGTGTAGAAATGAATATAGTATGGTATAACCAATATAGTGCATTGTATGTATAGTGTGTAAACCAATATAGTGTAAATATGTTTTATGTGAAGGGAAAGTAGCTATTTTGAAACATTATCAAATTGAATATCACAGAATCACAGAATTGTCTAGGTTGAAAAAGACCTTGAAGATCATCCAGTCCAACCATCAACCCAACATTAACAGTTCCCAACTACACCAGATCCCTCAGCGCTAAGTTGACCCGACTCTTAAACACCTCCAGGGATGGGGACTCCACCACTGCCCTGGGCAGCCCATTCCAATGCCTAACAACCCGTTCTGTAAAGAAATGCTTCCTAATATCTAGTCTAAATCTTCCCTGGTGCAACTTGAGGCCATTCCCTCTTGTCCTATCGCTTGTTACGTGGTTAAAGAGACTCATCCCCAGCTCTCTGCAACCTCCTTTCAGGTAGTTGTAGAGGGCGATGAGGTCTCCCCTCAGCCTCCTCTTCTCCAGACTAAACAACCCCAGTTCCCTCAGCCGCTCCTCGTACGACCTGTGCTCCAGACCCTTCACCAGCTTTGTTGCCCTTCTTTGGACACGCTCGAGTAATTCAATGTCCTTTTTGTAGTGAGGGGCCCAAAACTGAACACAGTAATCGAGGTGCGACCTCACCAGTGCCGAGTACAGGGGTAAGATCGCTTCCCTGTCCCTGCTGGCCATGCTATTTCTGATACAAGCCAGGATGCCATTGGCCTTCTTGGCCACCTGGGCATACTGCTGCCTCATGTTCAGCCAGCTGTCAATCAACACCCCCAGGTCCCTCTCTGACTGGCAGCTCTCCAGCCACTCCTCCCCAAGCCTGTAGCGCTGCTGGGGGTTGTTGTGGTCCAAGTGCAGCACCTGGCATTTGGCCTTATTGAAACTCCTACAGTTGGCCTTAGCCCATCGCTCCAGCCTGTCCAGATCCCTCTGCAGAGCCTCCCTACCCTCGAGCAGATCAACACTCCCACCCAACTTGGTGTCATCTGCAAACTTACTGAGGGCACACTCGATCCCCTCGTCTAGATCATCAATAAAGATGTTAAACAGGAGTGGCCCCAAAACTGAGCCCTGGGGGACACCACATGTGACTGGCCGCCAACCGGATTTAACTCCATTCACCACAACTCTTTGAGCCCGGCCATCCAGCATGTTTTTTACCCAGAAAAGCATGTGATCATCCAAACCTTGGGCAGCGAGTTTTGCCAGGAGAATGCTGTGGGAAACGGTGTCAAAGGCCTTACTGAAGTCAAAGTAAACTATTGGGGTCACCATTAGCCGGGGTCCTTATTTCTCCATGTGGGAACAGAAACGACGCAACACCAATGTGATGATCAGCTCGTCCATCTTTTTTTATTCCAATCCTGGTTACATTTATACTCTACTAAGTTCCGTACATGCACTCATCTATCTTCTAATAGGCTACAGGTCATCTACACGCGCTGTTCACGCGCCTCTACAAGCATTTGCATTGGTTAATTACAATTAGCACGTAAAGCCCAAAACTTGCCAAAACTCCCTTCTCTCATACCCTGTTTTGCTCAGACTTGTGTGCTTTTGCTGACCACAGGTGTTTCTCACTTATCTGCTATCTTGTGTGTTTTTGCCAGCCTTATTTTGCTGGCCTTGTCTTCGTCCTTGCATTCTTCTGTCTGCACTAACTTTCTCCCAGCGCGGCCCAGACTCCTACAGTAAACTACATCCACAGCCTTTCCCTCATCTAATAAGTGGGTCACACTGTCATAGAGAGAGATCAGGTTTCTCAAGCAGGACCTGCCTTTCATAAACCCACGCTGACTGGGCCTGATCATCTGGTTTTCCCGCATGTGCTGTATGATGGTACTCAGGATGAGCTGCTCCATCAGCTTCCCGGGCACCGAAGTCAAGCTGACAGGCCTGTAATTTCCCGGGTCATCCTTCTGACCCTTCTTATTTATGAACATCACATTGGCTGATTTCCAATCTGTCAGGACCTCCCCAGTCAGCCAGGACTGCTGGTAAATGATTCAAAGTGGCTTGGTGAGCACCCCAGCCAGCTCCTTCAGCACCCTCGGGTGTATCCCATCCAGTCCCATAGACTTGTGTGTGTCTATGTGATGCAGTAGGTCACTGACTGTCTCCTCCTGGAATGCGGGGGGGTCGTTCTCCCAGTCTCTGTCTTCTGGCTGAGGAGGCTGGATTCCCTCAATACAACTAGTCTTGCTATTAAAGACTGAGGCAAAGAAGGCATTAAGCACCTAAGCCTTTTCCTCATCACTTGTTACCATGTTTCTTCCTGTGTCTAGCAGGGGATGGAGGCTCTCCCTGGTCTTTCTTTTGCTGCTGACATACTTATAGAAACATTTCTTGTTGTCCTTGGTTGCTGAAGCCAGAATAATTTCTAGCTGGGCTTTAGACCTCCTGATTTCCGCCCTGCATAGCCTCACAGCATCTTTGTAATCATTGTGAGTGGCTAGCCCCTTCTTTCAAAGGCTGTAAACTTTCCTTTTCTCCCTGAGTTGCACTCAAAGCTCCCTGTTTAACCAGGGTGGTCTTCTCTGCCGCCAGCTTCTCTTACAGCACCTGGAGACTGCCTGCTCCTGAGCCATTAACACTTCCTTCTTGAAGAGAGCGCTCCGCCTTCCTGGACCCCTATACCCTTCAGGACTGTCTCCCAAGGGATCCTTTCAAGCAGGTGCCCAAACAAGACAAAGTCAGTCCTTTGGAAGTCCAGGATGTCAGTTCTGCTGCTCCCTCTCCTGGCCTCTCTAAGAATAGAGAACTCTATTATTTTGTGATCGCTGTGCCCTAGTTGGCCTCCAACCACCACATCATCCACCAGTCCTTCTCTGTTCACAAAGAGGAGATCTAGCAGGGCACCTTCTCTGGTCGGTTCACTCACCAGCTGCGTCAGGAAGTTGTCTCCCACACATTCCAGGAATCTCCAGGACTGGTCCCACTCTGCTGTGCTGTATTTCCAGCAGATATCTGGGAAGTTAAAGTCCCCCACAAGAACAAGGGCAAGCAATCATGAGATTTCTCCTAAATGCCTATAGAATATTTCATCCACCTCTCTGTACTGGGCAGGTGGCCTATAGTACACTCCTACTAAACATCCCCCCTGTTGACCTTCCCCCTGATTCTAACGCAAAGACACTCCACCCTGTCTTCACTACACTTGTACTCAAAGCAATCATAACAGTCCCTAACATACAGCGCCACCCTGCCACCTCTCCTTCCTTGTCTATCCCTTCTAAAGAGCTTGTAGCCATCAACTGGCACACTCCAGTCATGGGAGACATCCCACCATGTTTCTGTAATAGCCACTACATCATAATTTTTCTGTTGCATTATGGCTTCAACCTCCTCCTGTTTGTTACCCACGCTGTGTACACTGGTATACATGCACTTCAGATGGGCTGGTGTTTTGCCCCCTTCCCCCTTCAAATCTAGTTTAAAGCTCTGTCTATGAGCCCAGCTAACTCCTGCCCCAAGATCCTTTTCCCCCTCTGGGACAGGTGCATTCCATCTAACGCCAAAAGGTCTGGCGTCCTGTATACTAACCCATGAATATGTTTAATCATATAATGTGAATTTCAAAATATATATGTATTATCCATTAAATGCTGACTAAAATGGATTTTAAAAAAATACCATTTCAAGAATGGTAATTTTGAAGAATGTTGGTCATAATAGAGTAGTAATAGAAATTCATACTATTCTGTCTGAAGAATAGAGGATTTGCTTATATGTTTAAAGATGCATTGAAACTAGGATAAGAAAATAAAACTGACACTTGTCAAACTAAATGCTGATTTCTATATTTGATTTGGAAGAATTCCTTTGATAGAGACCAGATAATACAATTGAGCAAATTCAAAGAAAGAGGAAAATATGCAGTAAACACTTAAAATTTTATCATTTTAAAAGAGCAGCAGTGAGATTAAATAAAAAAGTGTATTACATAAAAATAATCATCACTACTGAATCTATTTTCCACAAGCTCTACAAACACTCATGTAATTTATTTGTTTATGTGAGAGTGGGTATTCTATATTTTCCACAAGAAAGTACCTCTTATTTGAGCTGTTATTAACCACTTTCTGGCTCTGCTTCACAAGAAATTGCTTTTTTGGAGCCTAATCCCACCCTGAATTTATGTAAAATCTGTGAATGTAAAACATATTTCTGTGCACTCATGGAAAATACTTGCATAATGGTCAAGTTTCCCTTTAAAAAGATTTCTGAAGTGATCCATCTAAGCAGCAAAGCTTTTTTGTATGAAGTGTCTTGTAGTCAGCACTTCTGAGAAATATATCACCTATTAACATCTTTGAATTAGAAATGGATTTTTGAATGTCTCTGGTCCATGTTGGCAGTCTGGGATGTGAGAGAAGTTTCTATATATCTGTTGTGGGTGTTTTGCTTCTTTGATTTAGGAGCACAGTCTGTATTAGAATCAGTTTGTATTTTGAAGTAATTTAGGCTTTAGTCTGAACCTACAAAGAGGGGTTTTGAAACCAAAATGACATTGATATCTGATCTGAATCTGAGAGTTGTGCTCCCCACTGGGGACACTCAAGAGATATTAGGCATCTCAGAATAGGGAGTTTTCTGAGACAGCCAAAATAATTCACTGAGGACACAGTCAGATTTAAATCACACCCTTTTCTCTCAGGGGCTTTACTGCCACTCTGCCACTATCAGGGAACAGATCCTCCTGTTTGGGGAATTCTCTGCCCTGAATTCTCTCTTGTAAACAGGCCCTTCCAAAAGGAAACAGCTGCTCCTTAATTAATGAATTAATTAATAAAAACTCACTTCAGGAGGAGGAGAAGCATACAGAGGATATTCTCCCCCCTCTCCCACTCCCACTCATGCAGTAGCATCAGCAGTAGTGAGAGAGTCATCAAGGATATCAAAGATCTGAGTTTAGTTCTCTTCTCCACCTGTATGAGCTCCAAATGTCTACCTCCTTTGGCTCAGAGGTATGCTCTGCCTCTCAAGCAATAGACGTCTTTTCAGCTGTAGTAACTTGCAGGTATGTTGGAAACTGCTTACTTTCCGTAATATTCAGTGAGCCAGAGAGATATAAGAAACTGGAGATCAAGTCTGTAGGGAAGTGTTTGGGTCATCTAGCTTGAAGAGCAAAATTTTGTGTTTCAACTGTCTTCTGAGTACTTGTTGTTTGTTCTACATTAAGCAATCACTGGGTAAAGTACTGAAATGCTTACTTGCAAGAACTAGGATTGGAGTACAGGCTATACCCAGACTATATAGTAGACAGGGAAAAGAGACAAAGGTGTGTCTCATTTATGCATGTCAGTGGGGTTTAGATGCGAGAAATCTGATGAGCTGCTCAGCCCTGTCAAGTGGTAAGTGCTTCTGAGCACATCAGGGAGAAAATCTGTAGGCTTCTGAATTGCTGCTAGTATTGAAAGTAGTATGTGTTATTGTTTAATGATTTAGTGGTTAATATTATATGACTTTAGGCATTAGATGCTGGAGTTTTGAAGATCTAAACTCAGAGCAGAGATGCCCTTATTTTATGGTTTGGTTATTAAGCATTGCTGGAAATGCTTATGTATGAGTAGCATGGCTTGGGGTCTCTGTGTCTGAAAACATTAGCTATTATATCTCATTATAGCTCCTTTAGAAACGATTTTCCACCTTAACAGCTCATGCTGTGTGATGACTGACAGAAAGTTCTATCAATTGCAAATATAAGGCCTAGTCCCACTCCAAAGTTATTAAACCCAACAAAATTCTGCTTACTCTTGGTCTTGGTTTTTGGGTTGTGTTTTTTTGTTGTTGATTTAGTTGTGTTAGTTTGGTCTGGCCTAGATATTTGGTGATAATGTTGGTTTATAGCAGTTTAAGGATTTTCTGGTAATGATTTTAAATCTCCTTTTTTTTCAAAATTGTCACATGAAGTATGTTTTGTGAACATTAGCACTCAAGAATATTGAAATCATCAAATCTTTGGTATGTTGAATTAGATATATATATTGTTCTAAACAATGTCTCCGATGATAATTGGAGGAAATAGGTAACAAAACTGAGAAAGTGTTTTTTGACAGGGTCAAAGGGAGACAAGAGTAAAATTATGTATCACATTATTTTTCCTAACCACTGTGGAGTCAGGAAAGCTTTCTTTACATTTGCTGGAAAAAACAGGGAAGCACTGCTTCAAGTTCCAATTCCTTTTGCTTAGATAATCACAGACAGAAATTATAAGGAAAATCCTTCATTAATATAGGGGCAAGAGATATTAGATTGACAGGAATACTGGCTAGGAAATACCCAGTTTTCAAACTTCTTTGTTCTGCTTTGGAGGGAAAAAACCCCACAACATCAGGAATGTGTGGGAAGAAAGAACAGTAAAAAAAAAGTGATAATCTAGAACACCTGCTGATTCAGGAGTATCCACTTGCACCACTGTAGGAGAAGCTAGGTTCAGGCATCTGTTCTAAATCAGATGGTCAATGTGGTTATGTATTCTAACTCCAAAATCAGTACCTTTAAATATTGTGACATTAGTATTCTGAATCTAGGTCTTCTTCTGAAAGGTACCATGGAAAATTATTTAAAAGCATATTTTCCAACCTAGACAACATTTCTTTAATATTCTTCATCGGCTCCACTGAATTGACATTAGGGGAACATTTAAGAAATAACACAAACTGGGGATAGAGAAGAGCACTTGTCTTTGCACAAATGTTTTCTTGAAGGCATTCAAGACCTGGGCCTTCAAGATTTCAGTTGCTCTTGTAACATGCTGTATGGCATGTCTCCAGGAGCCACAGCTTTTCCCCTCAAGCCCATTGCTGCATCAAAATTCCTTTTCCTCTGGGAACAATATATATTCAAATAGTTTTATATCTCTATAGCCTAACTCAGGAGCTAACTTGTGCTCTGTGTCTTGATGTGACATTTTGCAGAACTAGTATCTCTGTGATTTCATTGCTCAGGGATGCTGTTGGGCGTGTACCATGAGATGTACCACTAACATCAAACAAGAATAGGATTTCATGAGAAGTGGAGGAAAGTTCTATTGGGCTGAGAACTCAGATGGAAATGAAGTTTTCAAAATGCTAATTTCTGCTTTTCTGGAATAAGAAAAGAAAATTAAAATATTTAAAGAGATAGATCACTATTTCTAAATTTAATTTTAAAATTTTAAATTAAAAGTTATAGAGAAGTGTCAACTTGAGGTGGAATGAAGCACAAATTCTAAAAAAAAAGCAAGTATATATTTACTTTGCAAGGCTATAGTATCAACTTGGTGCTTGTGCTCGAGTACCTCCTGTACTTTCTATATGTTATTAAACTATAATGATGCATATATCTTGGAGAAGCCCTTCACAAAGGAATGGATTACACTCTGTATTTCTAAAAGGAAATTCAAGGTCAATTACACTGGAGTACAATGCAATAGTAACATGGCATTGAGACTGATGTGCTCAATGGACTTCTGATAGCTTCTACCCTATCTGTAATTTCAGAAGCAGCAGTCCATATGTTTTAGCACTTAATGGAAGTGATGCTGTTTTAAAATAAATAAATAAAATATTAGAGCTAAAGGGCACATTCAAGTGTATACAAGAATTACTACCAAGTCTGGACAGAGGGACTTGACTGCACATTCAGATCAGTTGTAAGCTCCTAACTGAATTAAATTAATGATCTCCTGGAAGAACTGGTCCTAGAACAGTATCATAAAATCACAGAATTGTCTAGGTTGGAAAAGACCTTGAAGATCATCTAGTCTAACCATCAACCCAATATTAACAGTTCCCAACTACACCAGATCCCTCAGCGCTAAGTCAACCTTACTCTTAAACACCTCCAGGGATGGGGACTCCACCACCACCCTGGGCAGCCCATTCCAATGTCTAACAACCCGTTCTGTAAAGAAATACTTCCTAATATCTAGTCTAAACCTTCCCTGGTGCAACTTGAGGCCATTCCCTCTTGTTCTATCACTTATTACTTGGTTAAAGAGACTCATCCCCAGCTCTCTGCAACCTCCTTTCAGGTAGTTGTAGAGGGCGATGAGGTCTCCCCTCAGCCTCCTCTTCTCCAGACTAAACAACCCCAGTTCCCTCAGCCGCTCCTCGTACGACCTGTGCTCCAGACCCTTCACCAGCTTTGTTGCCCTTCTTTGGACACGCTCGAGTAATTCAATGTCCTTTTTGTAGTGAGGGGCCCAAAACTGAACACACTTATCAAGGTGCAGCCTCACCAGTGCCGAGTACAGTGGTAGGATCCCTTCCTTGTCCCTGCTGGCCACGCTATTTCTGATGCAAGCCAGGATACCATTGGCCTTCTTGGCCACCTGGGCATACTGCTGGCTCCTGTTCAGCCGGCTGTCAATCAACACCCCCAGGTCCCTCTCTGACTGGCAGCTCTCCAGCCACTCCTCCCCAAGCCTGTAGCACTGCTGGGGGTTGTTGTGGCCCAAGTGCAGCACCCGGCATTTGGCCTTATTGAAACTCCTACAGTTGGCCTTAGCCCATCGCTCCAGCCTGTCCAGATCTCTCTGCAGAGCCTCCCTACCCTTGAGCAGATCAACACTCCCACCCAACTTGGTGTCAACTGCAAATTTACTGAGGGTGCACTCGATCCCCTCGTCTAGGTCATCAATAAAGATGTTAAACAGGAGTGGCCCCAAAACCGAGCCCTGGGGGACACCACTCGTGACCGGCTGCCAACTGGTTTTAACTCCATTCACCACAACTTTTGTTTAAGTTTTCTTAGTATCTGATCAACTTCAGTAAGGAGGTGCTAGTCATACCTCAGAGAAAACACAGGAAAAACTCTCTTAAAATTGCCTGCTCTATTTACATGCAGTTAGTAATTCATGGCCAGCTGACCGTTTACAAAGGATAAAGAATGCAAGATGTTTAATATGCATCCGAAGACTCATGTGATCTGTAAGAGGTGCAGGGCACCTCTGTTTTTCAACTTAGTCACTCCAACTCTGTTGTAGATTTTGTCAACATTCAACTAACTTTTGAATTGGCACTGGAAGACACTGGAAACTAAAACACAAAAATCTTCTTGTTGCCAGGGACACCTATTCAAGAGACTAGAGTAGCTGATGTAAAGACATAATCAGAGCCTTAGGTAATGCCAGATACAGAGGAGTCTGGATGCTTTGGCCAAATTTGACGGGCCAGTGAAGTTAGTGAATATCATCCTAATTCGTGATAGCATGGTAGCAAGGAGACTTTTGCTCAGCGTTGTTGAAGCCTTTGTCTACATGCTGTTCTTGTTCAGACTCCTGTGCAGCAACATTTTTCCATGCATTCAGAAGCAACGATAAAAAGGTCCGAACATTATCATAAAGACAGAATAATTGTAGTTTGGAAAGACTTAACCCTTAATCAGAGGTGCTAGAACTGCTTGCCTATGATTTACTCTCTGTCAATATTTGCAGTTTTGTTGGTGTTTCACTGAAGTGAGTGGAATGTCTTGCTGACCATTTTGAACACTAGTGCCAGAATAACGAAAATGCAGCTCTTAAATCATTCCCACCCTACAGTACAACATACACAGCAATTACATGCATAGACAAGGGAACACTGAAATGTGCAGACAAATTTCTATGTGTTTGCACAAGGCTTCTCAAAATACCAGTGCTTGATGGACTCAGTTCAAAGACTCAGAAAAGTTACCAGTATTTCACTGAGGTAACCTTACCACTGTTGGAGCTTCAGCAAGAAGATACTGATCCTCATGGCTCTGCTGTTCCTTTTGAGCCTTGAACCACACCATCTCTTCCTTTTAAAATTCTGGATTACGTTATACACAAAGTATCGGACATAAGAATTTAGAGCTATGTGCATGGAAGTTAAGGTAGGGTCCCTTCACAAGTCATATGTTTTTCATGAGACATCTTCTTAGTTCTTTAATACGTGTATCTGATCCTTACCCTACTGATTATCTCTACGAGTTCTGGTGACTGTCTGGTGACTGAACAAGTTACTCACTTTTTGTTGTTCTTATTTTGTCTAATGGCCTTTCTGATCTCTCTGAGCAAGAGGCTGTTTTGATCTTGATCCTCTTGGCTCAGAAAACTGTAGAGTTGTCCTATTTGGATGTCTTTACCTGTGCTTCATATTATCTCTGCCATGTATATTGTTTGGTTGATTTTTAGTTACGGGAACATTTAAGAAATTATAAATCCCCACCCCCAGCAGGGGGGTTGGACTAGATGATCGTTAAAAGTCCCTTCCAACACAAACCATTCTGTGATTCTATGATTTTGGAAACATGTGCGTGATAGAAAAAACCAAGACAGACAGGGAATAATCTATCTACTCTAAGGAGTCCACATCCAAGAATGGCAACATTTCCTGTTTGCTTCAGTGGCTAATATTCTCTCCATGAGAGAGAGAAAAGAATTGCCGAGTGGGTAGCAAAAGCCAGGGAAACATTCAGAAGGAAGCTTTTTTTCTTTGTTTCTGAAAGCATTAGCTTAGAAAAGAAAAAGATATCCTATTCCTAACAAGTAAACATAAATGTTCATTTCTTCTGTATGTGTACCTAATGTCTTGGTGAGTTTTGAGTATTGATATTGGTAAAGCTTATGTGCAAACCAGGCTGACTGTAGATGCACAGTTCAAAAAACCCTAGAGAAAAACAAATACAGAGATTATGTGAAGCTGCTTCTATAAGATATGTAGCCAGTTCTGTACTGTGAAAATCAAACTACTGCATCACCAAAGAGGTGATGCCACAGAATGTGTTGCATCAAAAGAAAATTTCATCATCAGATTGGAATAAAAAAGCTTTAAGAAGTGAAACTGTGAGGGAAAACTGATTTTTGTGCTTGTGTCTGTAATGGCTGAATGACAACAAAAAGTCAGGAAAATTGCTTTGGATCAATAAGGAAGTAATTTTATCTTCCCATTTACTGTGAAAGGGAAATTGTTTTGGGAAGAGCAAAACGTTTTATTCTTGAAAAAAACCCAAATTTTCTAGGAGCTTTCAACTCTAAGAATGTGATATTTAGGTATAACTTGAAACAAAATGTCATATGTGAAACAATTGATTCAGTGTATTTTAAAATGTTCACATTAAATATTTTATTTTCTCTTTCTGTCTCTTTTAAATAACTTGGTGTGACTAAAAGAATTGTTTTAGTGGATTTCTTTGACTGCTCTTCTTGGAGGGTGTGGGTGCATCTGTGGGTAGAGGTGTGTGTGTACAAACAGAAAGTTTCTGAGGAAACCTTGGCCTATTTCAGCTGGTTAATTTCATAGGGGTTTTTTGTCTGCAGATAGATTAAGGCATCTTTCCAAAGCACCTGTCTGAAGTCATCTATAGTGAGGGAAGGAAAATGTAGGATCATCCTACCCACCAATAAATATATTCAATAACAAAAACTCAAAGAATCCATCAATTATTCAAAGGAATTTCTGCTTTCACATACTTAATACTGCCATCTGTGCTATGGGTGAAATTCAGCCTTAGGCAGGTGATCAGCACTAGGCCTGTGTTCTAAATCCCACATCAAATCCTCCACATTTTATATATATATATATATATATATATATATATATATATATATATATATATTCATTATCAACTCCTTCTCCATCCCACAGCAGATAATGTAGCACAAGTGGGGATAACTGAGTCATTTTCTCATTATAAACTACTTTACAATTCAATGCAAAAAGGAAAAAAAAGAAGCCCTACATTAATATGTATAAGAATATTTAAAGTTGAGAAATGTTCCACAAAGAAGCTAAGTCAATCCCCTTCACATATGTACCATTTTATTACAGAACTATGCTTGGTATTTAGTTTCATGCTTCTGTATACTTCTGCATGTTTATAACATGGTGGAAATATTGCTGGTATGGAAAATATCTTCAAATTTGATCTGGGGTACAAAAAAACCTATCATTTGAATTGCTATTGATATTTATAAATTGGAGATGGCAAACCCAGAAATAAATCAATACTCCATGATTTAATTATATATTCAAATTACATACACTTAAGATTCAGTGTGAGATTCAAATGCATTTTATGCGTAAGTATATTTATTTCATGCCTGCATCACCGCATACTCAAATAAACTAGGTTCAGCTATCTGCATATGTGATGCGGGACTTGAATTTGTGGGACTTTGTATTTAGTGGAATTCTCTTACATACCCAATTTGCTGCATTACAATCCAAATACCTACTCAGGTAAACTTACTGGGTTTTTCGTTGTTGATTATTTTAGGAAATCTGCTTTAACACAAGCAATGCTGCAAAGTATACTGGTACAGAAAGACATATGGTTCAGTAAATATAGAGCAAAATTCTGGTTCTATTTAAGCTGATTGAATGGAGCTAGTACTTCAACCCCAAAGTGCCTGTTTTTGTGGTATATTGCCCTTTGCCAGGACTAGAAGTTTAGACATTTTTCTGGTTAGTAACCTATTATCTATCCTGAGCAGTAGACATGGATGGTAGAGACTAGTTTAGATATGGTTACTTCCTTAAGTTCAGATTACTAAACTATGAGAGGGATGATCTTTAAAATGCAAGGGGATATGTCTTGCACAAAGTACGAGTGAGGTACATTCTCCATAGAAAAACTGTCTGAAATGGAACTAGAAATTTTGTAAATTGTTTTGCCCCTGGTCAAGATGAAATAGCTGAGTGTTGCTGTCTTTGTGTTTCAGCTCTGAACTGTCTCACACAAATTGCAGTTTAAGTTTCTCATGTGCTCATTTTCATTCTTAACATGTCTTTCTAAGGCTGCATCTCTCTGAACGTATCATGAATATGTGACTTCTCGTGTTCCGTGCCAGTTCAAGTAGGCTTCAATGATTGTGAAGGATGCAGTATGAAGCCCAACCTACACAGCTAATAAGGCCAGAAGATGTACCTGGAAGGAGCTAATCCTCTACTATCACAAGCAGGCACGTTACAGACTCTTTTTTTAATAAACTGACAAGTCACATCTTGGAAGCTGTTAGGATTTCTCCTTCATTTGACAAGCAGTCCCCAAACCCCACTGCTTGAGTAGTCAAGAATTGTCAGCCCCCAGGTTCTAAAGGAACACATTGCTTTGGGTAAATTTCCACAAGGAAGCTAGGCATCTTGCAAAAGCAGTCTGCATTGCTGCCAGCTGGCATCCCAATGAGCTGATGGAAAGCAGAAGGCCTCAGGAGTCACAGCTTTCAGGCATGATGTCCTCAGTTGCCTGGGATGAAAGTGTCCATAATTCTCAAGGAAATCATCACTAGGGCTGTCTTAGTGACAGTGGAGTTCAAAAGACATGTTTTGCAGGGAATTTTTAAATTATTTCTTTTTTTAATGGAAATTAACTAGGATTTTGGAATATTTATCTGCTCTCTGGAATGGGATTTTCATTCTGTAGGTAGTCTGTAGGTATATTAAAATAGAAAGCTATGCATTCCCCTCAAAGAAAAGCTGCTTTTCACTCATTATGAAATCTAACTATTTTAAGTTTTGGTAAAGATCATCTTGGACATGACAAAACCCGATTGATTGCTTCCTTTTCTTTCTGTCTAGCTTAGAGAGACACTAAAATGTCACTCAGTACTTGTGTCATACCACAAAGCTTTCAGTTGTTTGACCTTCTGTCTATATTGCTGTCCACTATTTTTCTTCTTATCTTGTATACTTTTTATTTTTACTTCCAGCATGCAGTAGTGTTTTTTTCAACAATTTGGATGCCAGTGATTGGCAGTAAGGATAGCTCATGCTTTTTACGTTGAAAAGAAATATGGCATTTCATGGAAACCGATTAGGATCATTGTCAACACAATGTACTTCAAAAAGACTCAACTGGTAAATTCCTGGCAGAATAGTAAGATACATTTGACGTGAGTTACTGAAGAGATAAATGCAGCCATTTTGTATATGAAAGAGTAAGTTAACTTAGGGACAGGTTGTCTATTCCCTTTGTTGCATGGATGTCTTTAGCAAAAAGTTTAGTATTCTGTGTATAGTCCCCTGCTATTTGATTTGTTACACTTTGTAAAGGCTAATCAGTTAGTTTTGTGAGTGTTCACTGTTGATCTCGTTATGTTAGGTGTGCTGGCTACATAGCAAAATTATAACTCTTTGAAGTACCAAAATAAAGTTGAAATAAAGTAAATTAGCCTCTGTGGTGAACTTCTTTTATCCTGTGTCTCCACCAGTTATGTGCTTTTCTTGGCTAATATGGAAAATTCTGATTCTTTATTATAAGGATTTTACTGTTTTGAAGTAATCATGCAATGCAACTACAGTTTACTAGCATTTTTGCAGGGCATCTGAAAAGCAGGCTCACAGTATTCTGGTTTAGGTTTTTATTCTGAAAATGTAGAGCCATTGTGTTTTAACATATACAGAAAACTTTAGCATTTCTTTTTGAGAAGTTATGTGGCTCATGATGAAGTTATACAGGATAATCCTAGACTATTTTCTGTGGTAGTAGATACATTGAAAAAATATATATCTATATATTATATATTTAATTATATTTTTTATATATGTTTATCTATATATTTCATTATAATGAAACTACCATGGTTTCATTTTTGATGTTGTTTTTGTCTCAAGAGCATCAAGAAGATCCTGGAAAAGTCTTATTCTCACACTGCACTGTGTGTGCATATATGTATATACACACACACACTCACACCTTTAAAGCAGAGTTCTTCTTTGTTGATCCCTGTTAATTTTGTTTTATTTCAGACCTCTCTGTAGGCTATTTATACTTAACCACACATTGACAAGGAGAAAATCAAATCTCTACAGATAATTTCTATAACATGCTTTGCTTTAGATGCATGTAAAGACAATTTCATTGACATATAGACCACTTAATGGAAAACAAGTTTATATTACTTTATGTCTTCAACATACCCAGTTAATATTGAGCCAGTACACATTTTTCTTGTTATACTTTTAATTATCTTAACAATTGACTTGTATCTTTTCAGTGCATGTCTGCTATTAATGCCATTCTGTTTATAACTTCTTGGTTACACTCATGTTTTCTGTGCCAATTATTCTTTCCTATGCATGATTGGCAGCGGAAGCAAGTGGGCATTTAGAAAACCTGACCTATCAACAAAAAGTGAAACAACTGGGGTTATTTAGAGAAGATGGAAGGATACATTACACCAGTCTCAGCTTGCAAACTTTGCAAAAGTTTGCAAAAATTAAAAAATGAAGTGTTCTTGTTAGTGTATATGGAGAAATAATGGGCAGCAATGAATTTTAGATTAAGTATGAGAAAGCTGAAAGTGTTGCATCAGGTTACCTCAGGAGGCACTCAAATCTCCAGTATTAGAAGTTTTTAAGATTAGACTAATATTAGTCAGAGATTGTTTAGATGTTGTTGGTCTAGACATTAACAAAGTTACTAAAGCATGTCAGGAAAAAAAAATATAGTTCATTTGTAGAGAAATGTATGAGAGCAGCCAGGCTAGTAGCTCTTTAACTAAAATTAATAGTACTGATAGATATGAGGTAACATGTCACTGTTAATAAGTTTCAGCAAATTGAAATTGCTTCAACAAGTGAGACTTAATCATTCCAAAGTAGGCTAATCATTAGAGTATTTTTCTGAGAAGAATGAAGTTCTTGCTTCAGATAGGTGTGGCAGGGACTTCAATATAGGAGGCTATGTGCTCTAGTGAGAGCCACAGGTACTGGGCATTTTAGTTTACCCACCCACTCCACAGTCCCAGCCTCAGCTGGATTTGTCCTCAGGATGGCTGCCAGGGACCTCCTGCAAGTAGGACACCTCTGGTGTTTTGAAGGCTTTGGCATTGTTTGAGTTTTAAAGCAGCTTTGGAACATACGTGTAAGTGCTTTAGGGCTGTTACTGGAAGAAGTTTAAGTGCTGGAGGAATTAATAGTACTGTAGGACAAACAGCAAGCTGGTAGGATATTAATGTTGATAATTCTTTTGTGAATTTAACTGTGTGGAGGCCAAGAGTTAGGTCTTATGAGTAGGGCTTGGTAAGGAAAGAATTCCTTAACAGGGAGGCCTGGGAAAGGGAACTGGCGCTTACCAAATTGAAATGGCCTTCCACCCTCTACAGATATTCTAGCTGAAAAAAATAACAGTGGAAAAAAATTCAACTTGTATTCAAAACACTGAAGTATTTTGAAACATTTATGAATTCCATTTACAATTGTGCATGGAAACCTCCCTAAACTAAGTGCTTTTTCTTTTGCAGTTGGATTGGGCTGGCAGTACACACAGTGGCTGTCACTTGGCTGACTGGATGTATCTTGTTAAGCTCCCTGGACCCCTGTCACCAGTTATGTGTACCCTTGGATTAAGCAGTGATACCCAGGCTTCAAACAGAGAGATCAGATAGTTATAAATAAGAAATCATATGAATTTGAGAATTTATGTCCAAAGTGTCCCAGTAAGAAAATTTTCTTTAAAAAATGTTCATTATTGTCACCTGCATCAGTGTCTCATGCCTACCACTCTTCTACATGTAACCAAGGAACCCTTCTACTAGCATAGCTCAAAACACTGTTGAGGCTTGCCATGCTACTGCAGTTTCAGAAAGAAGTTTATCAGTTTCTTAGAAGGTACAGCTACTTTATACAGAAAGGACAGCTATAACAACCAGCTTCAAGCATTCTATTGCTCTGTTCAGTGTAAAGTATGCACCACATTGAAAGATCTTGGTATTTGTGACTGAGTTGTTCAATAACATTTTGAGTGTATTGGACCAAAGCAAGCACTGCTGGCATACAATGGATTAAAGCATAAAAATGTAGAATTTGATGTTTACATGAATTTCCACAGATTTTATCATGTTGCTCATTTAAATAATTTCACAACTAAAAATGTTAGTGAAAAAAATTGACTGACTCATTATCTCTAGATCAACAGCAGATTTTTCTGTGTGGAGAGGATACCAAACCAACTTCTAACCCACGTAGAACTTGTGTTTAATTCTTGTGGGCATGAGCTGTTGAATTAAAACCATGTTTAGGCTTGAAATACAAATTTTCTGTCAAGTATTCAGGACTGTCTTCTGTACAAGGCTGATCATGTTACATACAGGAGAAGGAAATTAGTTGTTTAAGTAAGAAGTATCCATCACTGGTAGAGTGAGTATTAGCTGACTCCACTCATAAATCTTGCAATGTAAAATGCCTGGACCCCTATAGAATTGCAACCCATTAGAAATAACCTTTTTATAGCTTTTATTTGCAAAAGAGAAGGAGGAGAAAAGGGAGTGAATAATTCCCTTACAGCGGAATACCTTAAATACCTTCACAGACAGATATGAAACACTGAGGAACAATATGGCCTTACTACCTTGGAGTACCTGTATGCAAAATACAAGTTACAGAATTCCAATTTTTCCATTTTTACAAGCAAAATGGCTAAAAAAAAAAAAGTGTCTTGTAATTATAAAGATTTCCATCAGAAGGCAGTTACCTGCAAAATATTGACAGGAGCTCTTCTCAGCTGCCTACTGCACAGCAAAATAGACACCATATTCCTGAAAACACAGTGGAATTTTGGTTGTGGCATAGAGCTATTGACATGATCTTTACTGTTTGAGAATGGCAGAAAATATCTAGGAAGCAAAATAGAGATGCTTATATAATCTTTATCTGACAAAATCCTTTGTTAGATTCTGCCTTCATGGTCCTTGGAAGCTCCTGTGGAAATGTGAACGTTCAGATAAGAATGCCAACATCATCCATCAACTCTGCGATGGACAGACAGAATAGGCTGTGTTTACCTTTTTCTTCTAGCATTTCAAATGCTGTAAAACAGGTTCAAGCCATATTCATTGCACAGACCTAGTGAGGTTACATGAGGCAACTCATAGTTGGAGAGAGCAAGAGATGGATTCTACAAAGGCAAAGAATCTAATCTAATTCACTTACATGCATCAAGGGTAGTGTCAGGAACCCTATTACAAAATTGTTTGTAGATGTCTGTGCAGTTGTGGCTCACTCAAAGAAAGATCTGAAGATAATGATATCTCATTATTCAGCAGCCTCTGTAAACTTTGTCTTAACAATTAGCATTTCAAAGAATAAGGTTGTGTGCATCAAACAAACAGTGAAATTCTGTTGAAACAAACAAAGATGATAATAAATACATAATGACAAAATTCATCTTTCTTTGAGTTCTCACAAAAACAAAGGCAAGGAATGAAAATATTAAGCTGCCTATACAAAAGGTTAGCACTTCATGCTGCAATCTGCAGAACTGTGTTGAAATAACATAGTTTTGATGCATGTATGGTGATAGCATTAAGCATTGCTTAATATTGCATTGCCCTGCTTTCTATGCTCTGCAAAAATGGTGAGGCACAGAACTGTTAGTCATAATATCTTAGTCAGAGATAAAGTGGGAGCTTTACAACTGCGTCATCTCCCTGAAGTTGTTCTGTTTAATGTCCACCTTCTGATTCAGAGTGAGGAAAATGCATAGAGTTGGCAATTGATCTGTTCAGGTTAAGCTATAGTAGCTTCCAAGAATAGATGACATGGTGGCCTAAGTATTGGCTGAGGGATACATCCTAAAGTGTTTCACAGGATCATGTTTCAGCAATGTGTGCATGCGTTGGGTTTTATTTGATTGAGAGTAGCATCTGAGTGGGTGCATAAGAAAGTGCTTTCTTAATGGTTTTTTCCCTGCTTTTGATTAAGAAAACCCAGAAAACCAAGCAAACAGCTAAAGCAAAGTATACTGTAGAGAGCAGACCTGAAAAAATCCCTAAGAAAATGAGCAAAAAGACATTCAGAACTGTGAGCAGATAAAACATTTCTTGAAGTTTGAGTCAAATACGCTAATGGAATCAGGCCTTTATTTTTTTTTTTACTTGAACAACAGTACATTAAAGAAATTCCTAATTCCATTAACTGTTTTTTCTCTTGAGGAGACAAGCTTTATTATTTGACTGTTCAACTCAAGAGTAATGATAACTGATATATATTATGAAGTAACAAAATACAAAACGTGCATTTGTTCTAACATGATAGTCAAGCAAGTTTATACATAAGACTAACAAAGAATGAAAGATCACTTTTATGCATGGATGAAAAGTGTATGTGAAGGTAAGGTCACTATACAGACACTGCATATAGGACAAAAAGTGAGAAAATGAAGTATTTTAAAGGTACTACCAAAAAAACCTCATAAGCTTGTAGTCAAGATACAGAGCATAATCGTGGCTGTTAATCATGCCAAATATTGACAGTCGTACTTGAACTGTAGCTGTCAAAGCTGGTTGTCTTTGTGGTGTTCTGCAAAAGAAAACACTAACTGTATTTGCTGCAGCGTTAAGGGATCTAAGGATTATCCTCCTTTTAGACAGGCTCTTTTCTCAGCTATCTAGCTGATGTCTGCTTGCCTTGTTAAACAAAAGGGAACCATATGTTTAGTTGTTTTCTTTTCATAGAAGTTTCCTTCTCCCTAGATAACCCTTAGTACCCTGTTTTATCTATTGCTATTTGACATGTATGGACACCATTACTATAATCAAAGAATGGTTTGGGTTAGAAGGAACCTTAAAGATCACCTAGTTCCAACCCCCCTGCCATGGGCAGGGACACCTTCCACTAGACCAGGTTGCTCAAAGCCCCGTCCAGCCTGGCCTTGAACACTGCCAGGGAGGGGGCAGCCACAGCCTCTCTGGGCAACCTGTGCCAGTGTCTCACCACCCTCACAGGAAAGAATTTCTTCCTTATATCTAATCTAAATCTACCCTCTTTCAGTTTAAAAACATTACACCTTGTCCCATCACTGCACTCTCTGATGAAGAGTCCCTCCCCATCTTTCCTGTAGGCCCCCTTTAAGTACTGGAAGGCCGCTACAAGGTCTCCCCGGAGCCTTCTCTTCTCCAGGCTGAACAACCCCAGCTCTCTCAGCCTGTTCTCGTAAGGGAGGTGCTCCAGTCCCCTGATCATTTTTGTGGCCTCCTCTGGACCTGCTTGAGCAGGTCCATGCCCTCCTTATGTTGGGGGCTCCAGAGCTGGACACAGTATTCCCAGGTGGAGTCTCATGAGAGCAGAGTAGTATATTTAAATATTTTATTTAAAACCCACAGATGAAGAAAAGCTATTTAAATCCTGCCTCACTGAAGGGAAACAAGGGATAGAACAAATAAAATTAAGCTAAGAAAAATAAGGCTATAAAAATAAAGCGTAGGTATATGACAGGTCATTTAACATGGAATGAATAAAGGTAGTGTTGGGAGAAATGTACAGCCAAAAGCAGAGCTGTGTGTAAGATTGGTTTTAGTTTACAATGTAATCTTAAATACTATAATCGTATCTCATTGTGATCATATGTTGCTGTTCCCCCCAAAATGTTAAAAGTATATCTATGTAGCTAATGATAATCACAGGTTTATTTAAGAATATGTAAGTATGTTGTATAAGAAAAACAGGAGGGAGGGATAGAATTAAGGCAACCTGGGCAGTCTTCTAGCAACAGAAATCAGCTATATCAGTTGCAAAAAACCTCACCGCTCCTCAGCCTCTGAGGCTAAATAGAAATGAAATCCACATCTGCAAGAGAGAATTAAAGAAAAAAATAGTCTAAAATTTACAAGAGTGTCACAAAGAAAGACACCTGAGTGTTGCCAAACCTATTGTATGTTCTAATTTTGAAGGTTTACGTATCATTAAGCAGCAAAAGCAATAGTTGGATATGTTGGCAAGAATGAGACTGGGTACCAAGACATGAGCAGAAAAAATAATAAGATACCCCAGAATCTGTTAAGATGATAGACTCTCCACTAGGTACAGGTGAAAATAATGTGCTTGCTAGCTGACTCAGGAATTACCGTTAGCAGGCTGCTGTTGACCAAAGTTTGAATAGCAAACTGCCAGTGTAATTATCAGTATAATATGTCTGCAAAATGGGAGTGAAAAACCTCTTCCTATATATGAAGCTCCCACATAGTGAAGTCTCCACACAGCAAATAACAGTGGAAAGCACAGTAAGATGGGATTCACTGAGGGGTAGAAACAAGAGGACATCCAAGGCCTCTGGATATAAACAAGGGTTGTTTGCCTATGTTGACTCTTTGCATATCTGTGGTTTTATTTACTAAGTTGGAGTTACCTACATATCTTTACCTTTCACAAACACAATTTCATGATATAGCATATAACTACCAATGTGGTTTACCTCACAAGTAATATAAGGTAAATTCATCTCAAATGTGATGTAAATTAATGTCATAATTAAATTTCTTATGGTCATAAGAAATGGTTGACCCTTACTTATGTTGTTTCTAATGTAAATGTAATTTGAATAAAACATATAAAGATGTGAATTTTCCTTAGCTTTCAGTGCAAAGCTATTAATCATTTCTCATCTTCTGTAACATTGCATTTCCATTTTAGTATTCATATGACAACTTATTCTAATTCACCAGCGCACTTACTACCATAGGCAGCTTTTACATCTATTTGTTACAAATCTTGGTTTAAACCAAATGTGAAGCTTATTATCATCATCTTCATCAGTCAACATATTTGAGTAAAATACTGAAAAATCCTCTTGAAATTGGTACTTGAGAAAGTTAAGCCCAGGTAGATAGTGACTGCAAAGGGAATGTTTTTGGAAACTAAGGCTTTCTCAAAAACCTAAATGACTGCAAATTTGTGATCTTCAGCAGATTTTGAATCAAATATATTTTCATGCTTTATTTACATTTCAGTAGGTGACTATCATTAATAGTAATAAACTAGTAAAGTATTAACAGAGGACAACTACAAAATATGTTCTGTTAGTCTATGGAAAATCTATCTAGACTCATCAATAAACAGACATTTGGCAAGATTTTGGTTTTATTTTTTGGTTTTTGTCCTAATTGTAGGCACCAAAGCAGGTAAGGAATTTGAAGGTAGAGAAAGATATAGCTTTAGGACTTTTTCCAGTGTGAGAAACAGCTAGGAAAAAAGACCAGTATATGAATACAAAACCAAATGTAGTCTAGAGGCGACTTCTAAATACTGAAATGGAAATGATTTTTAGGAAGTTCTGGTCGCAGTAAATTTTGTTAGTGAAGACAAGATCTTGTGTCTGATGCAATGAAAAAAGCAATGAAGTAGAAGGGAGAAATGACACGGGACAAAGTTTGGATTTTACATTAACTTTCAGATTGCAGTGATGCCAACCCAAATTGGATGCAAACTACTGCCATTAATGTGGTATTTGCTAACCATTTTGTACTATTTGTGACCACAAAGAACCACAGCACCCTGGTAGCATGTAGATTACACATCAGACAAAAGGAGGAAACGTTTCTCTCTAGATTGGCAAAAAAATGTCTGAGAGATACCCAATTTGGAGAAATATCAGTTCCTAAAAATTGACTTTTTTTTTCCTAAAAATAGAAACTTCATAGAAACATCACTTTTTCATCAGCATCCTGGTGGAAAGTTCCCAGACAGACCTGTTGACCAGTAAATTTCATATGATGACATCTCTCTGACTGGAAGTAAGAGTCTGCTATGTATTCTATAATGAGTATAATCTCATTGTATCAGGGAGCATACAAAAAAAGCATGTTAGAAAGTGTTTTGTGTTGTAATGAATTTTCTCTTTCTTGTCCAATTTACATCTTGGCTTCCCTGGTTATTTTTTAATTTCCTGAAGGGTAAACATAGGTTATGCTTGGATAACGAATGAAGTAAAATGCAGTTTGTGGAAATGATCTTCAAACTGACAAGATTATTTTACCTACTGGCTTTCTGGGAAGCTTTTCATGGTTCCTTTTTTGAATGCATGTTATTTGCTCCCAGTTGGAAACACTGACAACTTCACATCTCCCTAGGTCTTTAGAGTCCTGGGAAATGAAGCTGAAACCGAGTGTTGTTAGCTACCATACTATGATTTGCAAGGTTGGTGAATGCGAGGCAAATTATATGATATTGGTACACAAGTCACTTTTCTCATATACAGTAAATTGCAGCACAAAGAGTGCATAAAAAGCAATTAAGTGATTTGTGAACCAGGCTCTTGACATATTCAAAAATTGCTAAGGTGAATTACTTCTTGGATTGTAAGATAATTATAGCACCAGTCTTCTACTCATCAACAATGTAGTCCCCATACAGGCACAATTGCAATGGAGTGCTGTATTTTTATATGTGGCCCACACTCTAATTAGCACATTCTAATTTCAAGCTTAAAAGAAAACCACACGAAACATATGGCTTATAGCATTTTATTGTTAACAACTAAGCTGTGTGTCTCACTGTGAGACAAAAAGCCAATCTTTCTTTTCTTTGATTCAGCTTTGCTCCCTGCTTTTTTATTTCTATCAGATAATTAAATAACCCAAACAAGATGAAATGAGTTACTTAATTTCTTTAGGAATTAGAGGTAATTTAGGTTTGAGAAACTACTTTTTGGAGTATTTGAATGTTTTGTTTATAACAGCTTAGTTCAGCTTGTTTGTTCACTCATTTCATCTGCAAGATTTAAAACCAATCAATGGTGTCCTGAATTCTGGCTATATTTAATGAGAGAAAGTGTTTGTTTTATTTTGCAGTTAAATGCTCCATGCTTTCCAAATCTCTTCCTCCCCCCCCCCCCTTTTTTTTTTCTTCAAGCAGCATGTTAATAGCATTAGACTCCCAAGATGAGGATGTTGCTAACAGCAGAGTCACAGAGCATGCTAATTGCTTGCAGAGAGGTCACAAAGGTTGGCGAGAGACAGATTCTGATAAGGTGGGGCAATTGCAATATTCATAACTTCCTCTTCTTCCTTTTCTTGCTCCCCTTAAACTTTCTTAATTTTAATAGAGCGTTCTTGGTGGATTTTTGTGGTTTAAAGCAGATGGCAATGCTCTTACTGTCTCTTCAGAAGTGAATACATTAAGGGTAGTGCCCCACTGCCTCTTTGATGAGACAGGTCTCAAATCATCAAAGGCTGGCCCTCTTCTTTCCATCAAAAAGTACAAGCAGGGCCTATAGAGACCACTGTCTATGGAAGATGATAACAGTAATTAGTCTTTATGATAGATAAATCTTCATCCTCTGATGATCAAAGACAGCTAAAATTACGAAATTATATGTGACAGTTTTGTAATATGAATAAAATGAAGCAGTTTTATAATCTCTATGATCTTGTTACATAGAGTGTTAACTCTGTTTTAAGTGCATTTAACATTAGTTTGGTTGTTTCAAATACAGGAGCTTATTTTTGTTAACAATAATTCTCTATTTAATCAATTATTCTTGATGCAATAAAATGATTTGACAAAAGGCAGGAGATAGGAAATTTTTACTTTTTTTCTCCTTTTCTTTCCTTCCCTTTCCTTTCTTCTGATGTGTGTGCTTTTGTATCATTCTTTCCATCTTTTCTACCCTTGCATACCTCTTACAGTCTTATTAGGAGTAGCACTGTCTGGATTTCAAACAGGAGGTGGAACTCCCTGACCTCCCTCAAGATCAGTTCTATCTGAAAAACAGGAACAGGTGACCTGGCATCGCTGGTGAGAGATAGCTGTAATTCTTGTCACAGAAGATAGAAACCTTGTTCCTGTGCTAATAGCAAAATCTCCTCTTCAATGAGGCAAAGAACTAAGGGTCAAGAAGTGTGCTGCCATTTAGAAATCTCCCTCCTCCCCCCCCCCCCCCCCTCCCCCCCCCCCAAAAAAAAAAAAAAAAAAGAGGGCTCTTATGCCCCTGGTCTGCCTAGATAATTTTTAATTTTTTTCTTTTTTCCAAATCAAAATATTCAAATATCCATCTTTTAGAGAGGAATTAATTTTTTGATCTCAATAATGGTGACACTTTTCTGGGCACTCAAGATATTTTTTTCCATTCCAAAGTTGGTGCATTGCAGGGGGTGGGTATTGTATGCTTTCTTTCGATAGCACATGTGTATGCGCACTGCAGTCTGTCAGAATCATAAGGGATGAATGACTTTAAATGTGGTTATGCTGAGTATTGTGATATCTAACATCAGGCAGCTCACTTCTAGAGTTCACAAATCCTGTTGCACACATATTGTGTGCATGCTTGCAAGAATCTGGAAACAGAATCCAGCATAGCCAGGGTGCTACACAGGGAGCCAAAAGGCAACCTGCTCAGCAGGAAAGCCTTTACAGACAGGGTTTTGGGAAACCATGATATCAGGAGTAATTTAAAATGACCTCTTTCACTTAGCACTGAACTGCCAGTGTCCACATGGTCACTTCACAGGTCTCAACCGCAAAGCAACAACTAAGAACTGAAGGGTGAGATGATAACAAACAACTAAAAGACAATCACTCATTAAGCTACCACAGTTATTTCCCCAGTAAATGTTTAATAGTGTTCTAGGTTCATTCATGATCCACTTTCATGCACACAGTAATTACAGAGCTCAGATCTCTCCTCTGGAAAGGATCAAGTGGGAGGGAAGGTGGGCAGTGTCGAAGAAGGGTGGGGGGATCCTGCAGGTGAATGCGAGTGTAGTGTGCAGGTGTGAGGCAGGCAATGGGACCCTAAAAGGGCAGCAGCTCCCATGGTCGCACTAGGATAGGGACGTTGGCCAATTTGTAAGAGATACAGCATGAGTAGTTGGATCCTGATTAGTTTCAGCATTAAAAAATTGCATGTGGGAACCAACTTTTAACTTAAGAAATGAAGCAATACTAGCCCTTACTAACTTCTAATTGAGGAAATGAGGAGTGATGAGCAGGATGTGAGATTACAGGTTTGGATTTAGGCACCCAAATGCCATTTAAATCTGGTGCTAGGCATTTATTTCCTGTTTTGAATTGGAATCTGAGTTTATATTTAAATTGTTCTAGCAACATTTTAAATAAAGCAATAAAATAAGTGTAAGGGGGGAAAAAAAAAAAAGTAACAGTCTTTGAGACTTATCATCCAGTCCTGATAACGACCTGAAAACTTCAGGGACAAAGACACCACTTCTCTTGCTGCTTTCAGATAATAATAGCTACGCATTATTATTATTATAAAAAATATGAAAATACAGTATGTTCTGTAAGGGAATAACTCTTGTTGCCATGGTGACCAAGTAGAATACATCCCCAATATATAAGTAACTTTCAAAAAGAGAATGATAAGACAGTTGGAGAAAAGAGGTAGAAGAATGGTCTAGTGCTAGGAGGTATGTAACAATATATTTCAATTTTATTATCCAACTAAGAGAGTTCTTGTTTCAGTCAAATGTAGACTAGTTTGAGCTCAAAATTACTATTATTTTTTTGCAATCATAGTCTAGTTTTCTCAGAGCATGTTCAATTTTATCTATTAGAATCAAAGCTTTTGTTACCTGTTTAAGATATGTTTGTGAAGAAATTATTTGAATAAAAGGGATATTTTTGTAGCATAGTTTCATATTAAAAATATATGTAAAAGATGGCTTTGAATGTATGACAAATATTTTTGCAATAACAATTGGGAGCAGTCCTAATATATACCAGCATTTTTTCAGTCAATAGTTCTAAGTATATTTCTGCCTCTTGACTGCATATGGCACTTGAGGTGACTTTGATGTGACTTTTGTTTAGCAGCCTAAGGGCAGCATCTTCAGAGAGGTGAAGGACTGAATTAGCATGAGCTTATGATTTGGTACTACTAGCAGCATTCCTTACCTTTCTTACAAGGAACTACAAGCTTGCTGCTGAGGAAGGACTTGGGCTCCTGATTTCAAGTGGTAGCTTGCCAAAGTGGATATACAGTGCTGCAATTGTTGAACTGTCTAGGCTTCATGGCTTCCTTGTCATTGGGGTAACAGTGATAAAACAATGCATAAAAAAATAGTACAAATGGGAAGGAGTGCAGTGCCCTGCAACAGAACTACCTTTGCCTAAATGAGTATGAAGGCTTTAATTCAACTTCTTCATTTTTTTTTTTTTTTTTTTTTCCCTAGGAACAATCAGGAATGAAAGTTATAGCTACGCTTGCATTTTGAAACATGTTCTACAATAGTGGATGGGTGTACTGGGTCTGGCTGAGCCGGAATTAGTTTTCCCCTATAGCAGCTCTCATGGTGCTGTGTTTTATGTTGGGAGCTGGCAGGGTGTTGTTGGCACACTGGTGTTGTGGCTACTGCTGAGTAGTGCTTACACAGCACCAAGGCTCTTCCCAACATTTCCCCCCTCAGTGGGATGGGGTGGGCAAGATCTTGGGAGGGGACACAACCAGGACAGCTGACCCGAACTGACCAAAGGGATATTCCATACTATATAACGTCTGCTCAGTATAAAGCTGGGAAAAAGGAGGAAGGGGGTGGGGTCACCCTTGGTCCTCCAAGGCAACCACTACACGTATCGGAGCCCTGCTTCCGAGAAGGGCCGACATCACCTGTTCATGGGAAGTAGAGAATAAATCTGGTTTGTTTTTTTTGCTTCTGTGCGCGGACCTTTATTTCTCTTTGCTTATATTAAAACTGCTTTTGTTTTACCCACAAGGGTTGGTTTTTTTTTTCCTATCTTATTTTCTTTCCCCTCTTTGCCCTGTTGAGAAAAAAGGGGGGAAGGGGGTGGAAGTGATAGAGTGACTTGGTGGGTACCTGGCATTTAGCCAAGGTCAAACCACCACAATGGGGTACACCTGTTGTTCTCTGTCATGTCTAAACCAGAAAAGTGAGCATCCTGAGATATTTGTTTGTGGAGAATTTATGATCTAGTTAATTGAATTATTAAGGAGTTGAAACATTTAGAATGCACAATTGTAAACATAACCGAAGAATTAACTGGACTGCATGTTAGAACTTTTTCTTTGTGGTTGTGACAGTAAATGGTTTAAAAGGAGCAGTTCTATAGAGTATGCTATACATTTTTCATCAATGCCCCAGTGACACGTTCAATATCAGTTTACTAGTCCAGAAGTAGCCTGGTTGTCATCTGCTCCATTGCTATGCTGTCTGTCTGAGCAAACAACCACATCTGTGAAGTTTTGTCATAACCAGTCATTTAACGCTGAGATTTTATCCATTCTAAACCTAGTCTTAGACTATGGATTCAGCCAATATGAAAGCACACATGAGGTTCTCTTCAAGAAAGTGGATTATAAAATAAGTTCCTGTGGAAGCACAGTAGATATTTGGATAGGTAGGAAATGCAGAAAGCTATCTTAAATCAAAAAGGTTCAAATGAATTGAGTCTTAGCCCAGTTTACGGATATGTGTTAATTAATGAGTCAAGAACTGCAAATACTTTACGTAAACAGAGGAAAGTGTTGCATCAATTTTGCCTATAGAAACAAATTACATTTACAGCTGCAGCTATGTTTTGTAAGGAACCACATATAACAGGCAATACCAGGTGGCAGGCATATTTTTGGAATCCTGCTACTCTGATGTGTTTTCTTGAGTATTAGATTGCTTGCTCTTTAATAAAGCTAATTAATTTTACTAGCTTATGCAAAAATAAACAGATAAAAATTGCCTTAAAGAGACTTCACTATAGAAGGAAAGCCAGCATTGCAAAATGCTAATGCCAAATACAGTCCTCATTAACACATGAGCTGCCCGACCTGTGGCAATATGGTGTGATGGGGCAAGAGGATACTCAGTTCCTCCTAATCAACAGGCAAGATGCGTAGAGGCAGCATAAACTGGAAAGCATTCCTCCCTGAAAGGCTGAATGAAAATGGGCCCTTCTGCCTGTCAGTCCTGGTCCAGACATGGACCATGCCCGAGGTTAAAATGCATCTTTTTAGCAGGCGTGTATTTTAACAATGACATTGGACACATTTATTTCTTCGTGTTATGGTTAAAACGTGTCCAGGGAGAAATGAAATTGTGATCATGTCCTCAATAAGCCTGTTGCAAACTAACTTTTAGTAAATCTTAAACAAACAAAACAAATAACCTCTTATGGAAAAGTGCAGTAAGGAAACTGAAATAGTACAGTGAATAATCTAAAGATTATTCCTGTCCTACCAGATGTTAACCTTAATTCTCCTTTATAAATAAGTAGTGAAAATCAAATAGAGTATATGAGCAGGAAAGGTCAGACATTTTAGTCTGTAACTGGCTTTTTTTCCTATGGAAAAAGAAGTTGCTAGCCTGAAGAGAACTTGATTCTCAGACTGAATTATTTAATAGGAATCTACATGTGTTCTTCTGAACTGCTAAAGTTTGTGATGTTAACCCTGTGATATACCCTTCCTTACTTTGTGTGATGTTAGCTGATTGATTTTTCCTCTTTTTTCCCCACCTGTTTTTCTTGCTATTACAAATACTTTTTGTTGTATTTTTCTTTTTACTTTTATATTCCTCCCTTAACAATTATTTTAATAAAATAAGAGTTAAATCAGTGACAAAATTCTACTTGACATCATTAGGACCAAAATTTTACTCAGAGTATGCAGACCTACTGGGTACAACTTCAAAAAGCTATTCTTTGTAGTTCTGATTCCTTCTTTTCTTCCTGTTCCTCCACAACCAACTTTTCATACACACGTGTCCTTTGAGACCTTTAAAACCAGGTACTAACTCACACAGTTGACTTCTGTCTGGAGATTGGGAGTGGGGGTGGGGGAGAAAAAGAGGAAAAAATTGAAAAAATCACCAGACTGTACTGCTCAGTGGAACAAGGCAAGACCTTACCGGTCAATGAAGTATAATCTCCATGAGATCCATGGATCAGCTAATGAAAAGACGACCTTCTCCAGTGAAATTTGTCCTACGCAGATCTGCATTAAAGTGCTCAGCATGCAACAAAGCCAGTACTGATCTTCACTCATTAGTTCTTATTCCATATTTATGTAGTTCGATTGCATGTTTTGTGCAGATATGTGTGCATATCTGGTAAATACACCTATACAGGTAAATAGTTTTCTTAAATTATTGTCTTAACAATGAATTAAAAATAATAGATTAAAATGAAAACTTATCTCTTCAGAGTAATTTTACATTCAATGGGTATATTATCATATATATGTCCTTTCCCTACTTGTATTATTCTTGATAGAAATTTTCCCAAGATGTTTCTAGATGTTAATTTATCCTTAGATGGCAAAGTGGGATTTCTGACTGTTAGATTTAAAAAATAAATAAATAATGATAAAAAAAATCTCCTTTCTTGGCTTCTTATCAAATTTGACCTTGATGTTATTCTATAAGGACTTAGACTCCATTTCACCAGTGTCTCCTGACTAATACGAGTCCATGACTAGTTACTGGCACAGTCCTCTCGAGAGGTACCACATGCTGACTTCCTTCATGTTTCTTTTTGAATTTTTGATTTCCAGCAGGTGTGAAGGGACAAGAAAATGAAGACCCATCTTCTAATGAAGGTCCTCTGTGTCCTGCACTTACTGTCTGTTGATGATTGACATTATGATGCCATTAATACCTTATCATTTTCATTCTTTATAAGTTTATATTGGATGATATAGTTTTTAAGAGATGCAAGTGCTGATTTTTCTGTTTTCTTTTCTATTTTTTGTTGTTTTGGTAATTGTAAATATTCATATTAATATTTCACTTGTTTTCCTGACCCATAATATCTTTAAATTTTTGCATATTCTTTTGCCTCCAAATGAGTTAAACAATTTTATAAATGGCATGTTAAAGTTATTTGTTACAAAGTTGAAGTAGAGATCTATTACGTTACAATTATCTTGTTTAGGGTTTGGTTTTTTTTCTTTCAAGGTATATTACCAGCTCAAGACTTTTTGACCTGAAAGTCAAGGTACAGATTTTCTTACCAATCTTGATCTGCTCAAGTTAGTTATGGAATCAAAGAGCTTATTGTCTGCTGAGTTGTTATATCTCAGAATATAACTGGCACCAAATATCAGTCTGATTAACTCACATAGCTAGTGAAAGTGTCAGCATGGGCATACTTCCCTTGTTCCACATATAAAAGTGGTCCTATAAGTTCCTATAGGTATTAGATTAAACCTTCATTTTAGATAATGAAAAGAGGAAACTATATGCAGTATGAAGTTTGAATACTTTTCTTTGTATCTCAGGAACACAAGATAGTCATACTTGTTACACGCAAAACAAAACAAAAAAAATGTTGTTATTTAATGCTTTTATTCAATGGAGAATTTATTCACATGCTTCAATTCCAGATGAAACAGGGCTCTAGTATTCGTGGTTTCTTTCAGGTTCATTTTCTATAGTTATCTTCTGTTTGGTAGCATAATCCTTCCTAATCACTCATTCAGTATGATGAAGCTGTGTTTCTTTTGGTATTACAGAGTTTTCACTGAAGTCAACTTTGATTTGTCATAAGTAAAAAGAAAATTTATCCTGTTCACATGACTCAGATGTGTGAAGATATTTTATAGACACATAATTTTGAACAAGTTCTGATGAAATCACAGTATAGCCTCAAACACCCAGAAAAGAACCAAACCAGTGTTTTCTTGCCTGTAGTTTATCAGGAGCAGAAGGGCCCAGGCATAAGCAAAGAAAGCTCTACCAAACTTGGGCTGTCTAGCCCAGTGAATGGGAAAACATCTGTCTGACAGACAGAGAAAATAACATGTCATCTAAGACTTCTGTGGCGGTATTGACAAAGCTGGAGATTAACAATATGTGCACTGCAAACTCTGAAGCTGCCCCGAGGAGAGGGGGAACCCCATCCTGGTTGCTCACCCTCGCACAAATGGAGTCCTGTGTGAATCCCCTCACAACCCTGAGCTTGCAATGGCTTCCTCCCTGCAAGGTCCTTACCACCTGTGTTTGGTAAAAGTGAGGGGAACACTCATCACACCTTTTTAGGGAGAGAGTTGGCATACTCTTTTTCTTTCAAGTGGCAAAAGTCTTCTAGTCCTTCATGAAAGGAAAATTACTTGATATTTGTCTCTATTCTTTTACAAAAGAGATATGTCTGAAATAGGGAACTGGGCTTTGTATACGCTTAAGAACTTAGTTAATACATATAGCTTAAGGTTGAGTTAGTAACCTGAAGTAGAAACATTACTACCTTGAATGGTTTGTTCTTTGCTCAAAATGGTATTTTGTTCAGGGTTTCCTGTAAATATTGCAGCATGAAATGTAGCATCCAAAGAAAAAAGATACATGCAGTTTTCTCTGTCACTTACATAATATAGATTAGATCTTTAAGTCGAGATATGAAAACAAAAAACAACACCACAAACTGAACCATTTGAAGAGAAAGAAATGGTGGCAGGGGGCGTACAAGTTATTACAGAAAATTACTGCAATGACCCACTGAAACAGTTATGTTATTCCTAAATCCTCAGTGTAAGGTGGAAGCATTCACATGCCTTAAGGAAAGCAGTAATTGTTCTGTCACTGAGCAGAAACTCTCTGCCTTGCTGCATCATATTTTTGGTTGCTAAGTTTTTCTTTTTTTTTTTTTTTAATATCTTTTCCTCTTGGCAATATGTGAAATTACAGCATTCTAACATATGTGAAATGTAAATGTTGTGTATGTAACAGGGCTATGTCTCTAAAGGTACAGCCACACTGCTAAATAAAGGAAGGTTGGGATGAAATTCACCCCCTTGATTGTCATCACCTCTAGCTTTGTCAGCCAGCTACCTGGCTCTGTTTTGGAGTGTCCCAGATAACCTTTTCTAAAATAAAGCTCAGGTGTACTTCTGGGAATAGCTCGTCATGAGGACTTCTCCCCCAAACCATATGAGTAAAACTGTACCAGGTTAGTTCCCCTTCCTTCCACATAGTCCTCCAGTGTTAACTCAGAAGTCCTAGCCCTCAGAAGCATGTTCACATAACCTCATGTCATTAAACCACTACCTTGGTGGGTCTAGCATGCCTTGCGTTACTTCCTACATGAAAGGAAACCAAACGAAACCAATTGTTACATTATTGGTGCATCACCCATGTAGAACCAAGGCCAAATGCTGTACAGTGTAGATGTGGCCAATATGCACTAAAAAAATACAATTTATGTTCTTTCTGAACTTGCTCATCCTTGGATCCATCTATATCTGAGGCCCTTTCACTTAGAAGTATAAAGGGAGTCCGATATTTTCTAAAAGAATACAAAAGATCTTCTAGTAAGATGCACTTTGTTTACTAAGATCCAGCTTCACACTCTATTACTGACAAAAGCTTGTTGAAAACTTTTATTTGAATGAAAATTTCATTTTTGTATTCTAAATATATATACATATATATAAGTTTTTTTAAACTGAACTGCCAAGTCTAAGTTGGTTTTGTTTTAACCAGGTGAAAGTCTAAGGAATGTTTCAGGTGGTAAAAGCCTATTGTGGTTTTTCAAAGCACCACTTTGGTTGATATTATAATATAATATATTATGACATGTACTTGGTGAAGTTGTGGGAGAGGAGTTGGAACATCAGCACAAAGTTTCCATGCTCCATCAGCACTAATGTTGGAACTTGTTCATTCACATTACTATTAAGGTTAGTATTCCCAAACAGAAAATAGGGAAATGGCAAAATAGCTGTAAGAATAGCAAGTAGAGGCAAGTGCAGTTATAGTTCAAAATCCAGCATTAGAGCATCACCAACAAAAGAGAGAAAAAAAAAAGAAAAATCCCTTCAGGCTGTAGTCCTTTAGTAAACCCTGAAGTCTAGCTGGTAAGTTGGAGCTTAGGCACTTGTTTCTACTTTCTACCAGCTCTGAGAGATATGCTTTAATACAAGTCCAAGTATACAATGTCCATTTTGAGATCAGTTCGGCTGTTGAGCATATGTGAGGCAGAAGGGAAGGCAGTGCCTATTAAAATGCTTATGAAAAATAGATAAAGCCTTTCAAACTTTAATAACATGCTATTTGATTTTTGTCAGCAGATAACATTACGCACAAAGTATTGCATACCCAGGTTTAAGAGCTTGAAAGTCATCAGTCTGAGAAGGATTCCAGGAGATGCAGTGCAGGATAGCTAACTCCAGCACATATTTGTTGCTGGTTTTCAGGGCATGAAGAGGACACGAGTACCATAGTTGTACTTGAGTATGTAGAAAGGAGCTGGATATTCTCACTAGGAGTGAATGGACAGGACAGGCATGGACTGGACCAAAAGAGAAAATTTCTGTATGGGCATATTCAGCAAGATCTAGTAAGTAAGGCATTACTAAATATATTTGTTTGTGGTCGTCTTAAGATGTTCTGGAGACAGCTTTATGCCAAAAGCTTCTAAATATTCACTTAAAAAACCCCAAACCAAAGCAAACAAATAAAACCCCCAAAAAACAAGCACACACACACAAAAACCCCTCCTAGATTCCTGGAGGTATGTCATTGATATTTTACTTAGGCTGTTTGGGCTGGTGAGCACCTGCTTGTAGGAGAAGAAATTTCAGGAAGTGCCTCGAGGGAAAAAATTCATTCAGCCATGGACAGAAATATATGGACTGCATCATTCATCAGGATCTCTTTATCCGATTTGGTTAAATTAAAAAATTGACAGCTTCACTTTACTTCCCTTTTTCCTGTTTTTCTTGGATCTGTTCCTAACATAATTCCCTTTCCTTCTCTCTGCCACTCCAGGAACACTCATGGAAGAACCACTGACTACATGGTTAGATATTTCTGTATGATATTGCTGTAAATCTGGTGCAGTTCATCTGTGCTCAGCAAAGTAGTATTGCTTTTGTCCTCTACCTGCCCTGCACTGCTCCTGTGATGACTGGCAAAATAGTGTTAAGGTGATCTATCAGTCTGTTACACATACCTTCTAACAAGTCAGCAAGCAGACATTATAACTTTTCTTATTTATTCTTATTCATTGTTTTGACCTCAATCCTGGTTGCAGTGCTTAATATGATTTATTTATTCATAAGATGCTAAACTAACAATATCGGGCTTAGTTTGGACTGCCCATGAGAGACAGAAAAGAAGTGCTGACATGTTATTGCTAAGGGCAATGGGCAGATTACTCTGCATTAGATTCACATGGTGCATTTATTCATCTATAAGCATTTTTACAGTGACTGTAATTGTAACACCTGGGCAATATATACGCACTATAAAAATGTTGAGAACTGTCCATTAGGACAATTAATTCTCTGTCCAGCTTCTGGTTTAATTGAGACATTGTGCCTTTGACTGTGTTACTGTTTTTTAATTTAAGGCATGCAGTAGGGAAAAGCCAACTCTCACAGCTGTGAAAATATGTGGGTAGATACTTCGGCACTGGAAGCTGAGTATAGGCAGGAGGGGGATAGGGAGTATTATAGCAGAAGCAGTTACAGCATAGTTTTAAAGATCATATTGTTTTCTTTGTTGTAATGACACTAGGCAAATTTTATTTTATGACTAATAATTAAAAAATTGAGCTTAAAGGGGCCTGCAACTAATCAAGGTTGAATTTGGTTAATAGTTCTGGTCAGAACAAAGAGCGGGAGGAATTCAAAAAATGTCAGAACATATCATTTTGACCTTTCCGAAATGAAATGTTTCATTTCAGAAATGCCAAACCATTTCATTTTGACATTTATAAAATGAAACTCTGACTTTTTGATTCAAAATGGCATTTTTTCCTTAAAAATTGACCTACATTGTTCAAATAGCATGAAACTGAGGTAAAATAATTCCAGAACACTTTGAGCTGAATAAAAATTGTAATTTTTCAGAAAGATCGAAATGAATCCCACTTTTCTTGCAATTACTTTCCTTATTTTTTTTTTCCTTCTGTCATTGTTGCTGGTGGTGGTGGTGTTTTCTTATGTGTTTTCATACTCAGGTTTTCCTCCTTCCCTCTGTTTTGCACTAAATGGAAAAACTTGTGCTTTGTTGTATTGTAATTTGGTTTGAGATTTTTGTTGGGAAGTGTTTTTTTCTTGCAGTTTCTTTTAATTTCTTTTTTCTTTAACCTAGTGTGGATTTCTAACTACATATTCAAAAAGCAGCAGAAGATTGGTGCTCTAACCTTAGGACAGTGCTGCGGCAAAAGTATTATATGCATGGTCTAGTCAAGAAATACACATGCCCACCACTTGGGAACTACATCAGAAGAAACCATTGAAAAACATGCTTGAGATGCTTAATCTCAGGTTCTGCAATGTGCTTGTTAAATTTGAAATTGATTTCTGGGAATTTCCCAATCAATTAAAAGACCAGAACAACCACAAAGAAAAGAGGAATGTTTAATATTTCTGTCATTAACAGGCCTTTGCCAACAGTCATCTTTACTACAGTCTTGAAAATGGCTCTTTAAAAGAATTGGATTTCTTCTTATGAGTTTGAATTATACCCAAATATAGAAATGCTTGATAGAGCGCCAGGCAGTGAATGAACCTAGATCAAAACTGGTTCTTAAGCTGTAGCTAAAAATGCACCAGCACATAGTTTAGCTCAGTAAATTCACCCGGAATGAGTTTGATACGCAATCTCCTGCATTTTCCAACACTCATTTTTATGAGAATAGTGTTCTGATCTCCAGTTAGGTTTGGTATTGTATGGTGCACAACATATCTTCAGTAAAGCACAGAGGGAACAGAGAGTCTACTATACAGGTGTACAGGTATAAACAAATTTCTCTAGGTGAAGTAGCAGAATAGTGGTGTATTTGGAAATCAAAATGTAGTAAGTTGTTGCACAATAATGAAAAAGACTTTGAAAGACTTTTAGAAAATGGAAGCAACTGGATGACTTTTCAGATCATGTGACGTTTGAGAACAAGCCTGATACAAGTGTGGAAATAACACTGAAGGCCAGTGATTAAAGTTGAAATTAAAAAATGCATTTTATGACAGATTTCATTTTTTTTTTGTCATAAGAAATAAGAAAAAGTTTATCAAAATAGTTAAATAAAAGTATAAAATAATAGTAATACATAGTATTATATTTATAAATAATGTTGATATAGTACAAAAAATTTAAAAAATAATAAAAAACCCCACCCTAATTCCTCATGGATTCATTTTTGTGGAACAATATATTCTAGAGCAGACACATACCTAATCTGTCCTCTGGAAGCCTAACTGTTTATAATAATTATTCTTGAATATGAGACACAATAGACTTTGAAGTCTAAGAAAAGTGTAGACCACATTCCACTTCTGTTGTCTAAACTTGTAAATATTTAGCAGAAACCAGAGCTGTAGTCTCAGAGGGGAGCTATCCAGTTACATGGAGATTATTGGAAACTGGGAGCGTTTTGTTTCAGACCCTACTCCAAATCCAGGTAACTGAAAGACAGCGAAAACTGTGGCCAGATGCATGTATGCAAGAGGTTTTTTTTAGCAAAATGGCAGGTAGTGATAACAGTCTTTAGATACACTATTTATAAACTGTAGAGATTTAGACAAAATCCCCACATGAATGGTAAAAGATTCTTATAGTTGCTTATATAGCTGATGAGCTCATGGTATTTAATCTCACTCCAGAATACAGATGTGATATGTTTCTTGCAATGGTACCATTGCTTATGGTGCTATCTTGTGATAGTTGACACTTAACATTGGTACTTTTCAGCCACCAGCAGAATATGATTAGATGGTTTGAAATTTTTTAGATCTCTGATTATAGAGAAAAACTGAATAAAATAACTGAAGTTTAACCAGCGGATTTATAATCCCAAAACTAAATAAAACTAAGTTGGTTTATTAGATCCTACAAAATATTGTGGGATGAGCCATGGAAAAACACTAGAGTTTCTCGAAAGTCATGGTCGGTCTGATGCTGCAAGTGTCCACAACAAGACAAGAATCACTGTGCAACGCACTTGCCTTGTAAAAACTTTTGCAGTTATATGCCAGAGTTTGTTAATTCCATACCGTGGTATTCTGGACTAGGATGTAAATTCCAGTCGATTTATTTCCAACTCCACCTATGCTGGAGAATACAGTGAGAGGAAAGTAAGTAAAGATTTTCAGAGGAATACCGAAATTGTAAAATGTTGTGTATTTGTTCTGATCTATAGTGCATAATTCCTGTATTAAGCTAAGAATATCTCAGAGGTTTTTGGTTTGATATACAGCAGTAATGTTGTTGAAGCTAAGTCTCGTCACAAGAGCTTCCGATGCATGGAAGATCAAAAGTTTCATCTCAAGGACTTTTAAGCTAAATTAACCTGTCTCAGATATACTTAATTTTAAACCAGTAATCCAAACCCTGATGTAACTGAATCAGAACGATTTTTTTTTTTCAGTGGAATTAATGAAGTCTAATTTCCTATCCGTTGTTTCTCATAAATGGAATCATTAGGTCTAATCTTTTCACGTACTTAAGGTATTTACAGTGTTACTATCCTATAGATATATTGAAGTATCTCATAATAGTTGAGGTGATTCTGCAGCTTTTTTCAAAGTGATGAAACTAATGCAGTTTTAACCCATTTTTAAAGAAAATTTTAAAGACTTAATACCTTTAGTACTCCTAATTTTCTTTCAAACATGGTTGTAATTTTTTTAACAGTTATTCAAATTTTAATAAAGAGACAATTGTAGGATGCAGAATAACAATATCAGATGCTAGTAACTCTTTTCACTGGAAATGAACATATTCTGTCATCTAAATAGGGCATATTGGATCATATTTAATACAGGAAGAAATAGATGCAAGCTGATATTTCTAATCAAGGTAAATATCCATGTAATTATTGCATTTGAGAAATACTGAAAGAACCTATAACTTTTCTGGAAACATTTCATGTCTGTGGTATTTCAGGATGTAATAAATCCAACAGAATGTAAATGGAAAAAACCTTTCAACACTTATGGTAAGAAGTTGACTAGAAATATTTGAGTACGACTTCAGTGTCCATAATGTATGGACACTAAAAAAGAAGTAAGGTAGACAACAGTAATTTTTCCTCCTTAAGATGACCTACAAAGTGCATTCATAAAAAAAATAAGTAAAAACAGTATGACTAATCAGACTAGTGGGCATTGTGTTTTGTGGGCTGTACGATTCTTTTAAGCATATGACTATAAATGCTTTCACATTTGTAAGGTTTGTAGTAAATTTAATAATGAAAATAATATATTTTTTCTTTTTTTTGTTGCCCTTGCCCAGCCCCCTAGAACTAAAACAGTAAGAATTTGTTTACTAATCAACATAGAAAAAAAAATGTTTATATATTTTACTCTTTCATTAGGAATTTTAATATAGAAAATATGAAGGACAAAGGCAGAGGAAATAAGAGGATCAGTAGTCAATTAACTCTTAAACTGACATCTAACTAACCAACAGTGGCTGATGAATGGTGAAATGATGATACAGCTACCCAAACTGTAGTTTCTGAGCTTTCTAAGATAAATATTGTGACAGTACTCAAAGATACAGCCTTTTCATATTTAAAATATTGTTGTTCCAATGCTCAATTATTTGCATTTTATAGTCTTATTTTTAAAGTATTAGCTTAAACCGTACTAAAAAAACCCGAAACCTAGTCATATGTTTTGCAATTAAGTGAGCAACAGTCCCCCTTTACAATTATTGGCATATGTTTCCTCTCAACATCCCCTGAGACTCTACATAGGAAAGTAGTTAACACATTTATCTGTTTCACTTATTGGTTAGCCTGAAATAGCTGAGAAGCTCACCCTGCTTTCTGAGTTGCTGAAGCTCTTCCTTATGGTTGATTTTACATATATATATGTGTGTATATATATATATGGGGAGGTTTCTGATTTTTTGCTTGGTTGGGTTTCTTGCTTTTTACGTATCTATCTTGTGTGTATATATAAACATGTATGTTTTTATACATATATGTGTATGTGTATATATGTAAATACGTATATTCATGTGTTTCTGTGTAGGTGTACCTTTGAATGTAGTCTAGATAAGGTGTAGATGACTGTGTTTATTTCAAAACTAATCATGTGAAGTATAACATTAGCTTTGAATGATACCTAAGGCTGCCTCAGAGTAACTAGATAAATGAAAAAACTTGGTGTCTTCCAAGTAAATATTTTAGCATCAGGTATTTCATTCTGAGAGCACCAAGCCTTGAAGGCAGTTTTCCCTCCAATAGCCATCACCCAAATATATCTCAAAATGGGACATCCAAATATTAATGAACAGAGAAATCTCTAATCCATGCTGAAAACTATTGTATAAGACCACATCATTTAGCCAGCTAAACACAGATGTCTGATAATATTTTAGATGCCCTGGGATATCCTCCTGCCTTCCATTTCAGAAGGATGAGTTTCTCCAGTCTTCTGTATGCAACCTCTGTTGACAACTGTTTGGGACACAATGAGTTATCTAAACTGGTATGAGACATCTAAGCCTAGACAACTGACCTGCACTTGTTAGAGGGTGCCTCAGAGCTAAAAATTTCCAGTCATCACTGCTAATCTGCTTCTGGTAAATTTCCAATTCTCTAAAGACCTGGCTTGCAGGCAGATTTAGGGAACTTCCATGACCTACCAGAGGGGAACCACTCAGAGCACAGCAGGAGGACGGCCAACTCAGAAACCTGAGTGGAGCAAAAACCAGTAAGGCTTCTGGACCAGGGATGCTGGGCTGTGTCCATGTTAAGCAAGGCAAAAGCATCTTGGTTTGAGAAGTTGAGTGTTTCATGGAGAGACCGATAAAGATGCCTGGCCTTAAATTTCTGAAGAATTGTGGTAGAAGGGAGGGAGGGAAAAGGAGCTGACTTAAGTAGTGTAGATGTTTATGATCCTATTATGTAGAGTAGGAGTGTGGAGGATGGCATGGACTAGTGGTTGTGGTGGTGAGTAAGCAATCTTGGCAGAGTTCAGAGCTTCTACAGCATCAGGGGTAGCAACTGTGCAAAATCTTATTTAGAGAATCCTGCCCTAATACAGCTAGTAGCTCATCCGTGCCACCTAGCTTTGCTTTAAGCTTAAATACTTTGCTTTATTTAATTTATGGAAACATGGTGGTGAATGGATTTAAATCCAGTTGGCAGCCGGTCACGAGTGGTGTCCCCCAGGGCTCGGTTTTAGGACCACTCCTGTTTAACATCTTTATTGATGATCTAGACCAGGGGATCGAGTGCACCCTCAGTAAGTTTGCAGATGACACCAAGTTGGGTGGGAGTGTTGATCTGCTCAAGGGTAGGGAGGCTCTGCAGAGAGACCTGGACAGGCTGGAGCGATGGGCTAAGGCCAACTGTAGGAGTTTCAATAAGGCCAAATGCCGGGTGCTGCACTTGGGCCACAACAACCCCCAGCAGCGCTACAGGCTTGGGGAGGAGTGGCTGGAGAGCTGCCAGTCAGAGAGGGACCTGGGGGTGTTGATTGACAGCTGGCTGAACAGGAGCCAGCAGTGTGCCCAGGTGGCCAAGAAGGCCAATGGCATCCTGGCTTGCATCAGAAATAGCGTGGCCAGCAGGGACAGGGAAGGGATCCTACCCCTGTACTTGGCACTGGTGAGGCTGCACCTCGATGACTGTGTTCAGTTTTGGGCCCCTCACTACAAAAAGGACGTTGAATTACTTGAGCGTGTCCAGAGAAGGGCAACGAAGCTGGTGAAGGGTCTGGAGCACAGGTCATATGAGGAGCGGCTGAGGGAACTGGGGTTGTTTAGTCTGGAGAAGAGGAGGCTGAGGGGAGACCTCATCGCCCTCTACAACTACCTGAAAGGAGGTTGCAGAGAGCTGGGGATGAGTCTCTTTAACCACGTAACAAGTGATAGGACAAGAGGTAATGGCCTCAAGTTGCACCAGGGAAGGTTTAGACTGGATATTAGGAAGCATTTCTTTACTGAACGGGTTTTTAGACATTGGAATGGGCTGCCCAGGGTGGTGGTGGAGTCCCCATCCGTGGAGGTGTTTAAGAGTTGGGTCGACATAGCGCTGAGGGATATGGTGTAGTTGGGAACTGTTAATGTTGGGTTGATGGTTAGACTAGATGATCTTCAAGGTCTTTTCCAACCTAGATGATCATGTGATTCTGTGAAAAACCTGTATAACATAAGATGAGCTAACATCAGTGCTTGCTTCCCTATGTATTTGAAAAGAATTAATAGAAAAAGAAGTTATTAAATAAACTAGAAACAAACTTTTGCACACAAAAGTGTCAGAAAAACAAGCAGAGAAGGGAGAAATACTGAAATACTTCTGCATGACTACTGAGGTGCCAGTAATATCATGGTTTTGTACATATGATTTTTTTTTAATTTGACAGCTAGTACTGTGTTTGGGAAGAAGAAATCATAATACGTACATTACTCAAAATTGCAGGATATTCTAATTCATTGGTCTTTCCCAGTTTTGTGGGTTCTATTTCCTGCCAGCCTGAGTTTCTAAAATGTGCACATCTGTTTTCAGATCAGTAGCGTAACAGACCAAGCTCAGTTCTCAGTTAATATGAGTTTTTGTAATTAAACAAGTTACATTGAGGTTACAAGTTACAACATGTCTTCTACTCTGTGCTGAGTAAGCAGATGTATGTTTCTTACATGAAATACCTTCCTCTCTGTTTCGTTGAAGAGTACATTTTCTCAAGCAATCTTGCTTATGAATGCAGGCTGACAGCACAGTTCCCACAGACTACTGACACCTGTTATCTTTTAGCCTACAATACCTTTTACATGTCCCAAAATACTATGGCATTAATATAGATACACAAGAACTGATTATCTGCAGTTGTTAATTATTTTTTTGTTGTGCTCCATGTGGATGAATATGTTTAACTTCAAGCAGTAAACTTCAAAAAGGTAATCTTAATGCTGGTTTAGGGATCTGTGGAAGAAAGAATTTCTTGTTCAATGCAGCATTGAAACAGACAGATCCATAATTTCTCATTAACTCAAGCACAGATAGAAATATCTTGCTCTTGCCTGCCCCTGTGTACAATGCAGAATTGCTGTTGTCTGCATTGGTTCAATTGCTTGATTTTTCACTGCAAAAGTACACAAATACACAAGTTATTTGTATTATACCAAGGCTAAGATGTCAAGCATGCAGAAGAAAGACAAGTACTCAAGCTGCCCATACATATTTGTTAGAAGTCTCTGTGTGACCCCACAGCGATTTTGTTCAGCAAATCCCTGTCCCATTCAGTGTACAAAATGGATGGTGCTTTTATTCATCAATTGGTTAATATTTTTAATTTTTTCTTCTGTATGTAGTCATGTCTGTTTACACCTGCATTAGTTTTGCTGTGTTCTTCAGCACAGTAGTATCTGGAAGCCTTGCAAAGACTGTGGCAATTAGTTTCATAACATTGTGGTTGTCAAAAGTATCTCTCAGTTTTGGTTTCCCACTGAGACAACAAATTTGTCTTTTTTGGCTATTCTTAGATTAGTATTGTAGTTAACTGTACAGACTCTCTTGATGGCAGCTGATACTGTGAATACTCAGTAGTTCTGCAGATTAGATCCTCAGGTCCCAGAAAATGACCAATACAAATTGCTTTAGTGTAAGTTAGTTGCATCACATCAGATTTTTCACTTGCAACCTTCTCACTGTTGGCTGAAATAGATATATACATGTATTCTCTTTAAGTAACAGAGGGGCAGCAAACAAGTTCAGGGTTGTTCTTCCTTTGACCTCCCATTGAGAATGGAAATGTGGGGCTCAAATATAAAATGGGAAGAGGGAGCAAAAGGAGAAGTTGACAGAGTCCACAACAGGAGCAGGACTACCTTCCCTCTAGTCTCCTCACCACTCGTTCTTTCTTGTCCTGCCCAGACTCTCATCTCACTGTTGACAAAGAGCAAGGAATGACTGAGCCCAGGGCCACTGGAGTATCTGTTGAAATTAGTGACAGGGAGCAGGAATATGCTGTGAAGAGATAAAACTAAGTTTTATTTCAGGAGACAGGCTGTATTTCTGACAGTTGGACCATCCTTCTGAACCATATAGCCTCCAGCCTCATCCTGCCAGTGAGGAACACATCAGCCTGAAAGATTAAAGTTCAGCAAAATTATAAACCACCAAAATCAGACCTTTATAATGGGAACTGTCATCTAACTTGACTAATAGTCCCATTCATAATACTTATGCTGGATCTTAATCTCACTTAAAGTGAAATTACTCTGGGGACTTAAAATAGGAGTATTGGTAATTTAAAAGCCTTCTGAGACTCTTTACACCTTGGATATAGTGTACAACGATGTGCACTCTTTATAAACATGTTTGTGTGTGTGTACAAGTGTCTGTATGTCTATAAATATATTCCATATATATTTTCAGATGTATCATAGTATACAGATTACAGTGAAAACAAGGGGCATAATAATGATTGCCTTCTTTAATCATTGCCAGCAAATATTTTTTTGTTTTGGAAACATCTGACAACATATTATTTTCTGTTCCCCTTTTCACTGTCAAAAGAGCACAGAGGAAAAAAAAAAAAAGGCAGAAGAAGGAATGCAAAGTAATAAAAAGCAAATTATTGTTATGATCATTGTGGAGAAAAAAAACCCAGGCAAAATAAAATATTCTCTCTTGAAATGTATGCTATTGAAAGGAGTGTGAAGCATCCATACAGTCATCTTTGGTTTATGACAACAACTACCAAATACTTTCTGTGCTTAGGACTGAGCACTGTAAACACTGAATTAAATTTTCTCAAGGCTAAAACTTCTTAATATTTTTAGCATACATTTATACCATTACTCATAAATTTGCTATTAGGGACATGTTCATAGTGAGCTCTCAGTGGGATACAGAATTTCATGCTACTTACCCAGTGCTGGCCATAGCTTCTCCTCTTCAGCAAAAGCTCATCAGTTTGTGTAAATTATCATTGCTCTTGCAGGTAGAACTTTATTATAGGTGATGCACATATGCCAGACTCATCTAGTGTTATAACACTTTCTGTCACCTTCATCCAAACAACATCTGGCAGCAGTTCCCAGAGTGACATTTCAGACATGGAAGCAGAATTAATATGAAGAAAAAAATATGGTGGCAGTGGCAATACAACCAGAGAACAACTTCCTTCCCAATTAAGTCAAGATGCTTTTATATTGCAGTGTCTCAGGAGTGCTACTCATTCCTGGTAATTTTTTTCTGATACGTAGTTTGCAACAGTTCAGTTTTCCATAGCGTTCTAGGTCAACTGCTCTCCACGAGAGAGGGTGAGAAAGGTGGATGTCAGCTCTCTGAACCTGGCATCCAAGACTGAGGTGAAGATGTGCTCCTTTGACCTTGTAAGGTGTTGTATACAAGTATGCTCTTTCTCTGTGGTTAACATACTGTGAGCTGAATTCACTGCAACATCAGCAATTACCTCAACAGTCCCCTAAAGCAAAAAGCCTATTTCCACCCACTACAACTTGTTAGATCTGTATTGTTGCATGTCACTACTTATGCAGTCTCTTCAAAAAGTTAAAGTGAAATCCACCACAGCGTAAAAGGTGAGGGAAAAGCTATTATTTTATTAAAGACTTGAACCTAATTTTATGGGAATTAAACTACAACTCTTAATGACTAAACTTTAATTTTGAATATAAATGCAAAATATAAGAATTTCTGACAAAGTTGTAGTTTATGGTTTCCAGAGAAAGGAAGTTTTAAAAATTTTAAATTTCAACTATTTTAGCTGAGAAATTCAAACACACTTAATGTAGTTATGTGTCATGTCATCACTTATTTGCTTCACTAAATGGACATAGAATATCTAAGCCAAAAAGACTGCATATTGTAGACTGCACCTTGTCACTGTTTACCTACAAAATAGAAGAGGAAACCTTTCTAAAGAGTTTTGAATTACTGTACAGACAACCTTCTCACAGTAAGACATCACTAGTCAAATTATAGATCTGTACCACACTTCCTAGCCACGCAGTCCCACTCCTTTCATGGGTGAAGTAATTTGGTCACTTACCCTTCATGAGTAATATAATTCTTACTAGCTGCCATTACTACCTTTTTTGTGTGCTATGTGTCACTTGTTCTGCTACAAAAAAAAAGGTTACTCACCCTAATCTGAACGACATAGAAACGGAAGCCAGGCAATGAGAGAACATAGAAAAACAGCTATTTGCCATATCTACCCTTTCATGTGGGGACCTTTTTATGTTTACAGTGTAGCTTTTCTGAGCTTTGATATAGCTTATTTATCTCAGGATTCATTCTTTTTTTTTTTTTTCTTTTCACTTGTCTCTTACACCACTGTGGGTTTCTGAGGATTTTATATTTTTTTCTCTTTATATGCGTCCTCCTTAATCACTGCAGATTCTCTTTTCCTTCCAAGCCTTTTTCATGTATCTTCTATAACTTCCTATATAAAAAGCATGGACAAAATCAAACCAGAAACATTGTAACATGTCTGAAAGAATATTAAATATTTTAAAAGCAACAAGTCATATTCAGCTGTGCCACAAAACAAAGTAATACTACTAATTACAAGCTTCTATCATTATGAGCAGCAACCTTGAGAACTCCCCTTATACACTGAACAGTTTTTAATTATTTACCCTACTGCAAACATTGAAATTCAGTGTCTCTTCTTTGTTTACCATTGTGTCCTCAAGGGACCAATGAAAGGAGAATACAAAATAAATTTCAATCCTTAGCTCTCTGAGCAACCCCTTATGTCCATTTGGAAGAAAAAAAAATGAGTCACACTAAATACTTTGGGAATCTGAATCAAGTTTCTACCTTGTGTGCACTGAAGGATCAAAGAATTCTGAGAGATAGAAAAAGCCTATTAGACGTGATCATTTGGCCACCACCTTTCTAAATGCAGCAAATCCTTCTCAAATAGAGGCCATAAATAGAAGGCAATGATAACTGAAACTTCATCATTAATTTCCCAGGAACTAATTGCAGGGTTGGATAATTTTACGCTGACTTCAGTTGCACCCTGCAACTGTGGATCTTCATAATTTTGTTTGCAGGCCACAGTCTTCTGATGGTGTAGCTGTGAGAGATCCTGCCTGCTGGTGATAATGCCTTGTTTTCTGGGACCTGTGCTCCAGCCAGGCTCCCTCCCATCCCCTGGGGCTCTTTTTCCACATGTCTCCATCCACACATGGGGAATATCTCACAACATGATGAATACAATGGAGAAGCAGAATATTTCAGCACATCTGAAAGCTTTCCATGAGGTTTTTGGTGAGAAAAAGGAAAAATCTTTCTTCTTGTCTGAAAAGGGCAGAATGATCCATTTGAACATTGCTCTCAACCCCAAATACTAGTAGTGAGGGCCAGGAGGAAATGCAGAGGGCACTGGTATTATGAGTGAAGAACATAAGAACTTAGCTCCTTCTGACACATCTGTTGCCCACACAGCTCTCTGACAAGCTCTTCATTACCCCACGTCCTCCTGCCAGCACTGTGCCTTGGGTAAAGCACTCAGCAGAAAACTACTAAGGTACAGGTAAGTAACCAGTGTGGGTAGCTGTTTGACTCTCATCAGGGCTGTGAGTGCACCCCCTTCCCTAGTCTTTTGCTGCTTCTGCTCAGGACCAGCTTTGCCAGAGCAGATGTGAGTCACCTTGGTAAAGGGTCCATCCCATCACTCAGGAGCTGCATTTAAGCTGAGGGTCTGGGCCCTGGCCTCTGCCTTGACCTACACTGCAGCTGCATGCCAGACCTTGGACTCCTTTGGGTCGGTCCCTGACTGACTGGGCTGACATGTTTTTGATCTGCCTCATTGCTGTGGATTTGCCTGCAGATCTGGACTCTTGGCTGTTGAACCTGGTTAGTGCCACTGGACTTGCTCAGGTAGTGTGGGATAGCCCCCTTTGGCAAGGCCACAATGAGATTTCAGTGTGAGTTATCAAGCAAATAACTGCTCTGCTGAACATGCAATCTAAGCAGGATTTTGCAGATGCATTCAGATATATATATAACGTATTTATATTTAATGTTTTCCATGACTAAGGAAAAAGATAAAGTTATTAATTATAGTAACTGAAATAACTTATTTCATTCATGATAATTCAAAATTTTTCTTTTGTTTACCTAGCTACAAAATTTTAAGGTAGGTTGACTGGAGGCAATCAAGGTCAAATAGTTGTCAGTAATAAGGACAGAAACAGTGTGTTCCTATATAGATTAATAGGAAATTGTTTTTATCTCCAACCTCTCTTAGTAGCACTGATCAATTAAAGTCAGAAACACACAAATTTGGAAATGCAGCTGCAAGGAACTGATTCAAGAATTTTGGCTTTTGGATCTCTTCCTCTATCATCAGCAGAGAAAGATCCCTGGGACTTAGACTCACTGCCAGAGGTGGCAGCTGGTAGAGAAAATATTGGTTTTACAGCAACTGCTGAAGCATGAAGTGGCTGGTAGCAGTAGTAGTAGCTGCCCAAGAGGGAAATGCACATCCTTGTAACAGACTAGGGAGGGAATGGTGTGCAGGATCCTCTGTTGTGGGGGAGCCCAGGAGATCCCAAGGACAAACACCAGAATTTGACATAAGCCTACCTGAAACAACAATGATTCCTGTGAGGGGCACTGGAATAGTCAAGAAGGGATTACTGAATGCATAGAGGAAAGGCTTCAGGCTTTGCAGCAGTGCATTATACTTTAGATGTCAGGATGTGACCATATGATGAGACCTGACTCTGCTGAGGTGGATGTAATTTAATACCCAATTAGCACCAACATCTGCATATACTGAAGTGCCTTATGAAAGACTTCTACACATCTGGCCTGTGTCTGCTGTGTCACTTTTCCGTTATGCCAATATCTGAGGGACTGGGGGTCAGGAGTTTAGTTATGGTGGTTAGACTCCCAAGGATAACATTAACTGTTGGGTTTTGTTCTGATTTGTTTTCTACTTCATCTTTTTACATGCAGAACCTTCATAGTTCCTGGGGTGTATGCTTGCATCTCTGTTCCATAAACACAGCATCTTCTGGGAGAAGAGGCTGGGTGTATAGATGTTATAGGTGTCTGCAGTAAGGACATGACTGCTGGGTGGAACTTTCACTGGATTACCTTCTACTCTACATCTACAAAGCAGTGTGAAGCATTCAGATTACAGAGCTAATGACCTGAATATCCTTCTTTCTCTTAATGGTTTTTGGGTTTTGTATTTGTTTTTTTAAAAAAAATTTTAACAGCACTGACAGTCTTCCTTAATATCTCCTATTCTACTCAGTAAAGTGTTGACAGACCACTTGAATGTAATTACTACCTCATTCACCTTGGACTAGAATGATCCAGCATTTTTAAGACCATGGAAACATGAAGTTATTTTACTGCTCAGCAAGGTTTACTTTCTTATTCAAGGTGAGAAAAGTAATACAAATTAAGATTTTTCTTCAGGTGAGTGAGAGTTGGCATCAACTCAGAAAGCTAAAAATGTTAATTTAATAACCTTATGCAAGCCTATACATTTCATAAATTCAGCAAATTAGATATGCTTTACATATATATTTTTGTCACAGAGCCTTTGCTTTGGCATTAGTGAAGCAAGCTTGATGTGCTGGCTGCTAGGCAAATTAGTTTATATAGGTGTTTTTCTTTGACATTACCTTATTCAGCTAAGGGTGCTAAACTGTTCACAGTTTCAGTCCTGCAAACAGGACATATCGATCCATTGACCTCATTGAAGAATTTACATTGATATAGGCTCTGGAAAGTAAAGATGAGATTGTCCTTACAAATGTTTTTGACTTGAAATCAGTCTAGTAAGCGAGGAGAGCCGAGTCAGTAAATTTGAGCGCTTTAGGTTTGGCATCAACCGCACTAGCTAGAATTGATGATCAAGTGTTCTTATCAAGGTTTTGACTTTGGTTTTGATGCTCCTGTAATTCAGCATCTTTCTCTTTTGTCATCTATCTATCTTCTAGATTCTTTTTTCTTTTCTAGTTCAAGTTAGAGCTGTGAGAAGTCTAACCTAGCCATGCGAGAGAAAAACACAGCATCCCCCTTCGTGAACTAGAGATAAGTTGAAGGACTAAAAATGATAATTTAAAAGTATCTTATTTAAATTTAGGTTTTAGTAAGCTGCTTCTTTTTATTTGCTCTTCTTTCACTTACACTTAAAAATGTCTTGAAAATTATATAGGTATTTGTAAAGTGGTTTTTTGGGGGGGAGTGTATATGGATGAAAACCAGGTCAAATCTTCTGGACTGTGTAGAAAACACTGGGCAATACTTTTCCTTCTGTTTTGTTTTCTTTTTCTAGTGATTGAAACAGGAATTTCCTCTGGCTTATAGATAGAATATAGATAAATGTCAGTATGCTTTTTTATTGTAGCCTAGTAATGAAGAAAGATAGTAACTGGGATGTTAGTGATCCTTGGGCATTTTAAACTGGAAAATGTACCCCAGATTTTTGATTTTTTCTATTAGGAAAATCTAGTTATTTATTCTGAAGGTTGTTGTCAAATCTGTTTTCTTCCCATATATCACAATCCCTTCTGCTATTACTAACTTTAAGGAACTTGAAAATGGAATGAAGGCTGAAAAGCTGCAGTACTAATGCTTACTCCTTTGAGATAGTAAAAGGCCTTATCAAATATAGACAAGGCAGAGGCTTGGGCTTTCTCTGGTCTCCTGGTACAGTTGGTTTTTTTCAGATCTCCACATGTGAATGCAGAGAGGGAAAAACCATCACGCTAGTATTTAACTAAAATCACAGAAGAACTACATAAGCTGTAGAAGTTTTTTTATAAGGTGAGAGTGGCATCTCTTCACTCCATTAACTAGGAGGGAAAGAACTAGTGAAAAGAAGGAAATCCACCAGAACAGCTATAGAACTTCTGAAAATAAAAGTCTGTATCAAGAGTCAAGCAGATATGACAGTAGTTATTTCGCCTCAGGACATGGCCAAAGAAAGATACCTGAGAAGCCAATAATAATACAATCCCCTTCGGGATAGTATTATCTCCAATGGAAATTTTGAAAATGTCTGAAGATTATAGAATGAGAAAAACAATAGCTACCTGCTGCTATTCAGGAGAAATGGAAAAGCCATAATAATGCACATTATGCTGTCTGTGAATGGGACGCATTCCCCATTTGGTGAAATCACTTTAAACACTGATTCTTAATGCTGCATGAAAGGAAGTTATTTACTGCTTCTAAAGAAAGAATAAAACACATATTTTCTTCTAATATCATCAATTCTTATGTTGGCAGACAAAAATACAAACTTTTCTCTTCTGCCTTTCATCTTCCCCTGCCTGATCTAGCCCAAAAAAGCAACACTGAATTCTGTTTGGTTCACACGTCAGCTATTATTAGGTCAATTCCAGTGTCATTAGTCACATAATCAACTTCGATGTTCAAAATCTATGTGTGAAAATTAGTCAGATGTATTGCTGATTTTTATTGCCAGTAGAGCTGCAAGTGCTTGAAGTAGCACCGAATTCTGCCTCTGTCTTGCTTTATTTTCCTCAGACGCAGTATTCAAAGAACATTGCCTTTACTGTGTTAGTGGACTGCTGTCTATATCCCTCTGAACAGAAAGGCATTTATCAAAGTAGAGATGTCCGTTTTGCTTGGTATTCAGCTAACATTTCATTTTCCTTAATGCTTTATGGTAAGAACGTCACTCTGAGCTCTGATCAAGAGCTGAGCCAGGACCTTCTAAAGCCTGTGACAACACAGTGGCTTAGTGTGACACAGGGACTGTGTCAATGATGTCATGAGGGCTTTGACGTGGCAGCAGGCAAGCAAGATAGAGCAGCAACAGAGCACTGCACCATTTTATCAGCATAGCCCACACAGGCCTGACAGATTTTTAATCTGAAATAAATTCAGTAAAGTTGCTGCTCCAATAAATGATTGTTATCTTCGTAAGCCAGAGGCTCTGATCTACTACCTTCACAGAATATGATCTCAGATGAGAGTAGGCTAAGGTTAGTGAACCAATAACTTGGGAAGGACCAAATCTTGACCCTGCTAAGTGACCAGCTAGACCAGTAACCTTACCAAATCCCCTACCTTGATATCAGTCTAACAAGTCAAAACTAGCAATATCTATAAAGCCCCTAATTTGAAATCAAGATGCCTTTGAGTTTTGCCTCTTAAGTAGATCCAAAAAGCATGTTTTATGTATTATCCTGTAAATGTGATATGCCCCTTAGCTTCTGAGGCTGCTTGCCTGGGGCTTTCCAGACTGTGTACTTGTTATGTTCATGATAACTGCAACAAATTTGCTGCTGTTGCTAGAACCGTTAAGTGACATCTAAGTTAAAATGTAAAAGTTTGTGGTGCCCTGAAGCATGGAGAACTGTCATTTAGCATTCACATTTCCTGTTGGCAATTTTGGGAGGGACCTACTGTACGTATTGAGTGAATACCACATAGCAGTGTCAGAACAACACAAAAGGACATTGCACTGATTCTTTTGGTACTGTGGATTTTCATGTTTCCTTGGATCTACTGCTACTACATGCCAGCTTGCGGTGGATTTGGGACAATTCACAGAAGTGAAACACTGCCCTTCCATGATGAAACACAGGAGTTAGTACAAGTTGTCTCTCAGATCAGTTGGTATTGTAAGTCTGAAGAGGGTCAAATAAGTGCCTTAGGAAGTTTTTCCAATAATCTCCAGTAAGTAGGTTTATTGTTCTGAGAGTTGAGCATTCTCCCAGGCAGTCAGAGATACCAGCTTTAGTCACAAAGCCAGTATAAGTAGTTTGTACTTTCTTTCTCTGGTCATTTTTTCTGTCCTTGTGGTTCAATTTTTCCTCCCACCTATCTCCTCAGCTGCACAAAATCTGTTCTGTGGTGGGCTGAGCAGGAAACTGGATCACTGAACTCAGCTAATTAAAAGTACCCTTTTTAAATAAAATAATTAAAACCAAAAAAGACAACAATGTGCCAAAATCAGCTGTGACAGATGACATCTGTTTTCCCTGCCCTTGCTTTTGTGTTCCTTTAAGAAGCTTCAGCAAGGTGAAGCCTCCAGAAAGACAGGGAATTTGTTTCTTTCTTTAGGTATCTGTTGTAGCTGCTCAAAGAGAGGTGGCTTGGGAGACTGCAGAGTGCGGCCAGGTGCAGCTCCTCGAGACTGCAGTGAGGAGCAGAGAGATGTCAAGTCAGGCTATGTAGAGTAGCTCTGCTCAGGAAGTCAACAACTAATTAAAGTCTAGAAACCAAGCAAAGGAATAATTATTATTTCTAGTGCATTTAAACTACTTGGTTTGAGGTTCCTAAATTTAAAAATAAGGTATTGTTGTCATCTTTGTTCTAAAAATCCTGGGGCATTCTAGCTCTTTTTTTAATGAGCTCACTATGAGAAGAGAGACTAGGCAGGCGCAGGTCCATATCAAAGATATAACCAGCTCTGTTATAGTGAAATTACAGACTCATTAAGAGGTCTGTAAACTATATTCATAGCCAAAATCTATCAGTCCTTTCCTGATGTGTTGTGCTTATCAAGCCTTTCCTGACAACTTCATACCTTTTGCATGGAAGTGTTCCTCTCTCCTAAAAGCTACACTTGCTTGTTGGCATTCCTCTTGTTCCTCCTGCTTGCTGTTTGATCAGATACTAGCATTTGTATCTTCTATCTATATTCTAGATATAGAATATATTCTATCTATGTTCATATATATTATATATATATTCATATATTCTATATTCTATCTATATTTAGTTTTATTTTTCAATCTATGGGTCTGAAGACAGTTTAAAAGTATACCCATTGAACAGTAGAAAACTAACTTCAGTCAGGCACCTGGTGCTGGTAATAATGAGTCCTGTCTTTAAGGAGCATTATCACTGAACAAACTTCTACTAGAATCTTAGATACTCTATTATATTCAGTTTAGGTATCTTTAGCCAAGCACATGACTTAAATGTATAGACTCATATCTTGAAGTGCATTCAAAATTACATGGGAAGTCAAAAGAAAAATATGTTTTTGTTGCTGAAGAGAAGTATTGCAATAAACTGGAATTTCTGAGAGATTAAAAGACTGATATTTCATGGCTTACCTACATTACAGGAATCTGGTAGAGATGATGAAAACATGAATAAAAAAGTCAGGTACTCATTTGTCAGGACAAAACAGAGTCTGCTAGTGAAGTAAGTATGATATAAAAATACACCTTTTCCTCTTGCATTTTGCAGGTGATCTGTACTATTCTTTTTTTTTTTTTTTTTTCCCCTTGCCCCCCATTCATTTTTTGCAGGGAGAGGGAGAAAGGATGACATACCACTGTTCAGAGTAGTATAGACCAAACTGACCAGTGAAAAGAGTCTGCAGGTTGGCTAAAAATTCTTCTAAATTCACTTCTGTTAATTCAACTTCCAGAAGAATGTGTTTTCTACTTGTCCAGTCATCTACCAGTCAGCTATTTTTAATTCATGGGCTGATTTCTGGCAAGCATTTCTGACACTAAGCTGGTTTCATGCAGTAAAAGAGAGGTGTCTGATGATACTCTGGGTGCATCATCAGTTTTCACCAGAGTTAGCTAGCTTGGAAAGCTACAATATCCCAGCTACTTTGTGGTACTCTTACCTCCGTTACATAGAGATTTTATTTAATAAGAGCTTTGGGACATGTACTGGTTTTGCTCTCTATTTCTTCATAATACAGTGTGACAGGACTTATCAGAAGTTCCAGGCAGCACTCTGATAGAAATAATTAATAATATTACTTTGCACTAGGCAGTTCCTGTTCGCAGATTTCAAACTGCTTTTCAAAATGAAGTAAAACTGTTAATATCCCCATGTTACTGGAAGAAAAATGAAGTAAAAGAGGTGGTTTATGCAGTGTCAGATCCAGGCAGTGACACCAGACTGGCCTCCCCCAGTGGTGACACCTTACCAGACCCAAGCAGAGTTGGATACACAAACACAATACATGTAAAGATGATTGAAAAGCCTTTTATTACCTCAGCCTCCCAGCGGGGATTCCCCAATAATTATTCAAGTGAGTTAAACAGCAAGCGGGGAGGTCCATGGCACAGTGGAGCGATGGCTCATGACGAGAAACGGTGGGCATGAGCTTATGGAGCTTTTATGTAAGAATGTGCATGCACAATAAATCTAGGTGATGTGAGGGCTAGTGGATAGCTTCACAGGTGGACACGTACAGGGAAAACGTGTGACAGGGAAATCCAGCCCAGGACAACATAAGCAACAACATGCTACAATGTGAAATAGAAATCTCCTCTGCCTTAACAAAGCATAAAGGGATTTATTATAAAGAACCTGGGCAATAGCTGTACTGACCTCCATCACCTATCTCCTCACCATTCTTCCACACGTAACTGTACATGCAGTCACACAGTGTGTCAAGGGAAATCAAGGGGCAGAATCCACATCACCTGACTCTCTCCTGATCACCCTTGTTGGTTGAAATGCTGGTAGCATGTGGCATTGGCAGAACCCTTCCCCTCCTTCTCTGATGCTGTGGTTAGGGCTCAGTGCATTTCCATATGTTAGATGGGAAGGGGGAGGCTTAGAGACTCCTGCTTGCACCTTACTATTTCCATTTCTTCTCATAATAACTCACAAAAGATTCAAGCTATGACATATGTGAGGTAGAATAAGTGGCTACCAACTACTGTAACACCCTGACCGAGAAATTGATAGGATGTCACTTGCTAAGATGTAATTTCCAATAATCATATATCTTCTGTTTACCTCCCTCTTAGTGATTTACTGTGTAACAGCTCCCCACCATATATCTGTAGGGAGCTTCTCTGCTCACCTTGGTTTCTGCCTTTCAAGATACTGCACTGCATGATGATAAGCTTCAGAGAGAAATGACTACTGTCGACAAACCCAGTCATCCATGTTGTACATTGCATTACCTAAATCCCAGGGGAGTGTCTATCTGCAGGTGAATGCTGATGGCAGAATCCATTTAGAGAAATGACTGGTGTTGTTCTGTTTATTTGCATACAGAAGTATCTGTAAATCCTCCTATTATTTTATTCCATTATTCTTTTTCCGACAATCATTCTCTGAGGACAGAACTATAAAAATGAGTGTTAAAAAACTATGAAGTACCTTAAGAATTTTGTTTTTCTAAAAAAAAAATGTTTCATTTCTACTGTGTAAATAGTAATAAATGAGAAGGTGAGAGAGACTAGAACTGAAACCAGGAAAAGAAAGATAATTTAATTTTACAGAGCATTTCAATATTTTGCTTTTGGCATTCTTTCTTCATTTGCTATAAAAACATTTCTTTTTAATTCTCTGTGAAAGAAAATAGAAATGTGGACTCTGGGAGCCCTCTGTCACTAGCTTAGAAGCAGCCCACCTGATGTTTTTCCCCAGAGCAGTGAAATATTGAAGCCTCAGGAACACTCGATCTGTCTTCTCAGGAGCTGTTTGGCTAAATTCTCAGGGAACAGGTTGCTGTCCAGCAAACTCCCTTAGCACCGTGGCAGAGTTGAAATATCTCTGCATCTCATTTAAAGTTCAGGAAAACAATAAATTCTGTTTTTTTTTAAAAAAAATGTTCATACTTGCTGCAGAGAGAAATGACCTTGTATATTTGGTTAAGTTTTAAAAACAAAGTAGTCATCATACAGTCAAAACTAGGAGGAGGCAAATTCTGAGGTACATTAATGCTCCTTTACACCAGTCTGTATAAATAGGCATCAATGGGGTCACAAACTGCTTCCAGAGAAACAGCCTTAGAGTGTATGACTGCTCTGGCTGACAAAGTATCTTGTTTAGGACCTCTAGACCAGCTCACAATGTAAAGGATGTGTCAGGGTGAGAGTGGTTAATAAGAGGAAGGGAATGAGTTGGGTCTAGGAAATGCAGTTATTTCTACTTTCTAGAGCCAGAGTTCCTGCAGGAAAATACAGAAATACTACAAAGTTGCTTTTGTCTCACTGCTTGGCACAGGGGGAAAGACTTGAGAGGTATGGACTTCATTCCAGCAAATATATTGTTTTTTAGGGAGATGAAGGAAGAAGCCTTCAAGTCCTTTAGGGTATTCAGGAAGAAGACCCAGCTGATACCAGGCCTGTCTACCTATGCGCCTCATTGAAAGTCTAATTTCTAACATGTATAGAGGCAGGAAGATTACAATTTCAATAAAAGCTGTAGGCTTTTTTCTTCACTGTAGCTCATCTTTTTTAGATGATTCTTGGTGGCATGAGATTCAATTAACTAATGTCATGCAATGATGTAAGTTAAACCTTGTTTGCCAGGTCTGGGCTCTGAGCTTTACTTCCACAGTTTCTTGTTCTTGAGGGCTTTAAGGGACACTTCAAGTATTCTGCACAAGTGTTGTTAATGTCCACTATTTGGAATAGAAGCTTGAGAAATAAACTTCCTTTCCCAGAAGTCTAAGTTCTTTCTAGTGGGCCCTCTCATTCCCTGCTATTAAGCAGACAGATAGGTTGTATTTCTAACAGAACTTACCATGTTTATTTAAAAGACTTCGGTTTTTTAATTTCCATTGATGTTGTCACTGCAGCTCTGGGGAGAATGTTTGCTACATGACCCACATGCCCAGGAAAAGTATACTCAACAACAACAACAATGTTTACTGTGTAAATATGGCTCTTTATTGTTGTCAGCTTTAGTTAATGGAATACTAGCTTTGAACAAAGGTTTGGACTACAGAGTAATTTACTCTGCATACTAAACATTCTGAGGTAAGTCAAAGTAGGCATGAAATAGAAAATGAATATAAGCTTCAATCCTTTTCCTGGAAACTTTTTACTGAACTCAGTAAGACTGTGTGAATGCAAGATATTTTGCAAGTCACTGAAGGAATGTACAGTTCATGATGAAGTAAGGCTGCTCATCACTGCTGGCAAGCATAGATATTCCAGTCTGGAGAGGTTTTGGCTCCTTTGAAGGTCATTTGTTACTCTCTTGGCAGGGAAAAATAAATACTTTTGGAACTGTGTTTGTGAGGGAGCAGAGCTGCAGAAGATGCAGTTTCTAGGTCAAGAGTCCTGCAAGCACCAGGACAGTGCTTTGAACCTAAGAATTAAGATTTTGCAGCCTCCTACTTTGTTGTCCTAGTGGAGGGTGCTGAGACAGCCAGATGGTGAAATTGAAGCAAATATTAGCAAAGACTTGCAGTATACAAATGCATTTGAGGTAAAAAGAAAAAAAAAAAGCTAAAAATAATAATAACTATGAATAACAGTTTGTGGCACAATATTTACATTATGGGACCTTCTGCTTTGTGATTCTGGCAGCATCCTTGACTTCCACAAGTTTTTGTGCCATTCTTAGCCAAGGGTAGCTAACTAGTGGCATTACCTGTTAGCAGCATCTTCTTTCAGTACCCAATATTGCATGTGTTAACCATATAAGAGAATCACACATGGTAAGGAACAGATGACCTCAGCTACAAGATTTGCTAGGGATTGAATTAATGTCTATGTAATTTTATTTTCATTATTCAAACAGCTGTGTGGCCACATCCATTTAGTGAATAAGTAAGATGATTTTTAACCTTTGGTCACTAAATATGTATTTCAGCCCAGCTTTTACCACTCTAACCAAGTTAGTGATTTCTTGCTCTTCTCACTGTGCTTATAATTAATATCAGACTAAAATATGAGTCAAGCGTAAATTGAATTTAGTTTCTCTTTTTTATATCCTGAAAGTTAGTCAGAGTTTGAGAGTGAGAACATGCAGTTCTGTTCCTCACTCAGCATCTAAGCTTGTAATGACTTTGTCCTGTGGCAGAAGTGTGGAGAATCACTTTTATAGGGGTTGGAAGTATACGTGTGAGATACTTCTGATTTCTGAGAAAGAAATGTATATACAGGGATTATACTGCAATCTGCAGGAGATAGGAAACTTTGCCAGCCAAACTTAAGTAATAAACCCAGGAGGATCTGTTGATCCAGAAAATGGCCTGGTCGGAAGGAGGTTAATTCCCAGCCAGCAGTAAAAGTGTTTGGTAAGGTGCTCCCAGCTGGGAGCTAATTAGACGCCGCTGAGCCTGGTAGGGTCTCCAGGTGGTGAATACAACACATCTCATGTCACTATCACACTTCAGCAGTCCTGTCACACATTCCTGCACCTCGAAGGGATCTCTCACATCTGGTCGAGCTGTGGGAAGGCTGAAGGCATTTTCCTTCAGTTGTGCCTTTCAGTCTCAAGTATCAGATGTGGGCCCTGTTACACTCATTGCTGCTGCCTCCTCTTTTATTGCTTCCCCTGATGGATTATGATGACTAAGAAAGAGCTGCTCGGTGGGAGAAGGAGACGTTGCTACAGAGGGTTTGTATATGTGGATGTGCAAGCTTACCAAGTAACATTCGTGAAATGAGCAATATCTGATCTATCTAGCTGTGCCTATATTGTTGGATCCTGAGCCACAGGCGAGCTCAAATATGATTCACGCTCTGTGTCCACATTGCCAGTTCTAAGACACCAGTGGCCACTTCTCCCATAAGTTCATTGCTGCTTGTGATGTTAAAGCATCCTGGAATGAGCCTGGGCTGAGGTCTCTGCTGAGCACTAGGAAGTGTGAAATTGCTGTGTGGCAGTGAGAGGGATCACAACACGCCTGGCCATGGGCACCGTAAGGTGGGACATAGCAACCAGTAAGGTGTGCTTGGGTTAGCGCTGCTCCAGCTTTCTCTTACTATCCATGAAAGCTCAACTGAAGCCAGAAACTGAGTGTTGCCTGTGTCTGAGCAGCCTGGATGACAAGGCAGTTTGGGCATAGATTCAAAATGCAGTTTAGGAGAATCTTATGAAGTTTATTGCTTTTAAAGAGGAGAGGTAAAAAGTCTCAGCTAAATAGAAGCTATATAAAACCAGAAGTTATTTGTAGGACATATGAACTGCACTGTGTGGTTTGAGTTTACAAGTTAAATGGGATGGACAAAGTGAAAACTCCAACTAAATTGCATTCAGTTTGCAAACACTGCTTACTTAGTCACAACTTGGAGTTTCAGTAAATACTAATGCTGCTAAGGATACCTGGAAATAGGGCTGTTTTGGTTTAAGAGCCTAACTGCATATTTAGAAGTCTGACCTAACTTTGAAAATGCAAGTCTTTGCAGCAGGTTGTCTTACACATACCAATAACATCTGCGAACATTTCCAGTAACAGGTTTGAAATCGCTTGCTTTATTACCTGAACAGCTCTGAGGATAGTCAAATGGTATTCATCAGATAAATTATTCAAGACATTCCTTGTCAGATTTCTAGTACATTCTTCATGCAATTTTTTAATTATTGATTTGCCAGCTATAGCTATTTTGGTGGTCCAGCTTTTCTTAAGAATTGAGAGAGAAGATTTGTACAAACATCAGTGGCCATTGTAACCACTCAGTTTATAGCCAGACAGCTCCTGTGAAAACTGCAGATTAAAGACAATCTGTTCTTGCATAGCTGGAACAGCATGAATTGACTCAATAGGTGGTTGAACAGCTATAAGCAATACTAAACTGTAATGAATTTGTTTTGCTGAAGAAAGGTGAAGGCTCAAGGCTACATCTACACAGGACATCCATGGAGTAGAAACTTATGGGAATACTGTGAACTACCCAGAGACGTAGAGTGGGATTCGTGTGCGTGTGTGTTTCCTTCTTTAGTACTCTCTCTTTATCATACAAAAGCAGTTATTATTTGAGCTGATTTGGGAATACACTGGTGTCAATGCATTTTCCTTAAGTAATTTCCATGCTTCTGTGAAGTTCAGTTGCTTTTTTTATTAGACCCTTTTGAATTTGATATGCTTTACAACTGTCTTCCTTTTTCTTGCCTTGCACATCCACTGATTTTAAACTGGGAGCTTTCCCTGGTTAGGGTATTAAATTTTACAGGATTTTTACAAGATGATTTGCCTAACTAGCTATATGAGAGGAAATAGCACTGCAGTTTTTAAATGAGATAAGTTTGAACTTTGTGTGCTCATTATGGTCAAATTCAGAATTTCTTTATAATCGTATTAAACTATAAACAATAGTTAAAACATCATTTTCTTTCCTTTTCATTTTCTTTTTTTTTTTTTCCTGTTTTTGTGGTTGTTATTAGTTGGTTAAGTAAGTATACTTCCAGCCCTATAAAACCGAGTTGAAAAAGCAAAAAGCTTCTCCCTTTAGAAACAAAGAGAACAGACTACCCCTCCTGCAAAGGCTGGGCCAACAGCAGGGGAAACCTGGGCCCTTGTCCCTGTGGCTTAGAGCCACCATGGTCTCACTGGCAGGGAGGTTGGGTGCAACAGCTCTGCTCCCACCATGTGCAGACAGAGCAGTGGGGAAAGAGGCTCCTGCAACCAGGAGGTGGTGTCCCCTACGTTTCACATGAAAAGGAGCAAATGCTCCCCTTAAAGGCAGTCAATTGGTTCAAAAGGATATTTGGGCATATTTTCAAGAACTTCTTCACAGTTAAAATTAAAATGAATAGGTTAAGATTTAGTCTTATTATATGATTCTTAGCAGCCTTATAACAAGCCTTTTAGAAACTGTCCATGAAAAAGTCCCAGTCTATGAGTTAATTAAACTTTGCTCTAGATCCTAACTTAACAGACGAATAAGCTGCTAGACTTTTTCTAATTAATAATTTTCACATTTTACTTCTGCAAACAACATAATCATATGTAAGCGGCTGAGACTGTCTTTCCTTAACTCAAGTATTAAAATTTCAAGTATAGTTATGCTTTAATTTAGTAAGACTAAATCCCAATCCAGCCATAGACTTATGCTAATAATTAAGAAATTCCAGACATTTAACATTATTAGGAGTCAGATACAGCAAAAGCATTAATATTTTAAGAATGTTTAGAAGACAAGTGACTATGATATCCTTCCATAAATATTTTAACACTACATCATATTTTTTCTTAACATTAAAATGTCTCACAGAAAATAAAATAATTTGTGTTTTTTTATACTGTGCATGTATATGATGCTAATTTTACCCACTCAATTTAGCTTATGTAACACTTGCATTAGTTCATAGCTATGGCCATAAGAGAGTCTAGCTAACAATTTTTTTTTGTTGAGTTTTGTTACAATTAATTATTTGTACTTCAGTGCAGAGAAAAAGAAAGATGCCCCCAAGAAGCAGTTATTACAAAAAAAAATTATGTGGCAGTAATGCAAAAATTCTTCATAATCAGATTGCATTTGGTGCTAATCAAGAAGAGATTGTGTGGAAGGAGAGTTTTTAATTCCCTATATCCTGTGGACTTCATTCCTTTCTGACTTCAGTGTAAATGGTAAGCTATTGGCTTTTTTCCATTGGAATAAATGGAATCATAGGTGCAAATGAACAGAGATAAATCAGCTGTCTGTAAAACTGCTATTTTGGAGAAGAAACCCATTATGTTCAGTATATCAGCAGAAGACTTCAGAGCTCTCCATTAGGCAACTTCCACTAATTGTCACCATTTTTAAAACTCTGAGCAGAAGTTCAACAGAAACTAGATATTAATGTCTTTACTGGGCTGCTCTATTTTTGCACTGATGATCTCAGGCTGGGAAAGGAATTGAAGGGAGAACAGAAAAGCATCAATAAGCTTTGGTCCACAATGAATGCCTGAAAGTTTTTCACTTAAAACTGTGGCCTCAGCGCATATACTTATACACCACCTTTTAGCAGAGTAATTCCACTCAGCTTCCATCAGAGCTCACAGTAACAAATCCAGAGCCCCTAACTTGAACTCTGCTGTCTGTGGGTAGTGCCTGCAGGGAACTGAGCAGGAGGACAGCATGTTCCCTGCCGCCTGTGTTGCTAAGCAGATGGGTTGCTCTATTTCCTACCAGTTGACACAAAGAATACTTGCAGCTCAGGGTAAGGCAGCATCACTTTCAAACTCAGCAGTGCCTACAATAATCCCTAATTCCAGAGGAGGAAAGTAGGATCTGCAATCAATAACATCTGAGATAGGGGTTATGGTAACCAATCTTGTTAAAATGAACACTGAAATAAAACAAAATATGCTAGATGGAAGTACTCTAGCTGGAGATATAGTGAGCTATAGTAATTCAGATAGCTGGTGAACCATGGTATTTTTCAGTTCATTTCCACACATAGCAGATAACTACTTCATTTCCAAGATTTGGTTCAAAAGCTACAGAGGGAATCAATAGGGAGTCTAGTCTCCAGATAAAGTGTGTTCACTTTTAAGATGTATTTTAAGTGTAGCCACTGCAAAGTGCTTCAGTGCACAGTAACATTTTCAGTAGGTGCCAAAATCAAGTGACTGAAAAGAAGGATAGACATTATGAAGGACAAAGGTAACATTATATTACTTACAATTTTTGGCATGTTGCCATTATTTCATTTGTAGCTTTAAGGGGAGTAGAAATATCTCTTATGCATATTTAAATGCAGAACATGTTAAAATGCAGGCTAAATAGAGAGCTACTCTGTGCTCATTAAATATAACTGGGTTTTTGAAACATTTATTGTGAAATGTGAGAGAACATTATTTAAAGTACACATTTCTATGCTATGGGTAATTCACAATAATTACGGTGCTAATGGTCAGTTGAAATCTAGCTGGCATACAGAAGAAATTTTATACACATTTAAATTAAAAGTGTATTTAAAATGCATTTTGAAAATGACCCATTTTGACATATAGCTATATTTGTAAATAAATATTAAGTTTGCCTGTTATCTAGGCTGAAGGAGATACTACCTGTTCGATAAATGCTTGGTTTAAAAAAAAAAAAAAAAGAGCTATACTGTCATCCTAGGAAAACACAGTGCTGCTGACCACAAAAGCAGCTGAGAGAGCTTCATGATACAGCCCAATCTTATTCTATTTGAGAAATCAACTTAGCAGTATGAAAACCAGTTACAGAACTGGCCTTACAGCGTGACTTGAGAAACTTCTTCATAAGATCTTAGTTCTTACTGCTCCATGAAAACACTGGCTCCTACCATGCTTGGACAACTGTTCTTGATATCAGTGGTGGAGAGAAGCAGTTTTGTTGTCCTGTTAGTTCTTTCTGATCCATGTTGCCAGCATCCAAGTAAATTGCTTAATTGGGGTAACCTCAGGGCTTTGGACACTTCATCTTCTAATAGCTTGGGATTTACCAAGTCACTGAGATGTCTCATTCATGTGTCTGGTCTGAGAGTACCAGTTACTCCAGGAGCCATGAAGACAGTGATACTGGAATTGACTTGGTGACTGCCTTAGCCTTTACCCAGGGAGATGGATAGAGGCATTATTTTGACTCTGATGATTTTGCTCATGTGATAAGAGTTAACTGCTCAAAATGTACTGAACCTGAATCTGAGGTGTCAGTATCTCTTTCCTAGTGAGTGAAATTTTAAGTAGTTGGTATTTTCTTTTATATTTTAGTATCTTCTAAGTCAGGACAGTTCTGTAATAATATGTAGAAATGTTAAATTCTAGAAGATCTAAAACCAAAACTGATTTACTGAACTATCCGTTTTCCCAGCTCTGATTAAGGGAACACATCCAATTACATAAGTATATTATTAATGCTCATCTGTAGTGTAGTAGAATTAAAATTGCAATGCCTCCCAATCACAGTCTAAACCATGCAGTAATCAAGCACGAATTTAGCAAGTTCATTTTTCCATTATGCTGTTTTCAACACAAAGTTACCATATTAGCATATGGTACCATAACATTGCAGTTCAAAGACAGCTTGCATTAAAAGTACAAATGGAGGTCACCTTTGAGATGCCATGGTCCATGCTTGGGACTGCACTTATCTTTAAACACATTCAAAATGAAAGATAACAAGATGTGATTGAAAATCCCTAAACAGTAACATTTACTGAAATGAGCAGTAGAAACAGCATATTTATAAAGCTCACTATCTGAAACTTTTAATGTTTCAAATGCCATCTCCCGCTTGCCTCTTGCCCCAATAGACTGTATCAAAACAGGACTAACATTATACTACTGTACTGAGTTCAAAACCACAGTAAAGTGTCCAGGAGTCTAACTCTGCCCAATTCAAGTTATTCTTTTAAGTATGTGCTGCTGTATTTAAATATCAAATTAGAGAGGAGAGAGAAAAGTGAGTTTTGGTTTTTTTCTCTGAGTTTCTGTGTGGCAAAGCGAAAGGCTTTATAAAAGGATGCACTGTAAATAGGAAAAAGGCATAAAAGGTTTATCTCTTTAAAAAAAAAAAAAAAAGTGTCCTTTGCAGTGTGCCAAGGTTTAAAAGTAATTATTTATCATTATATAACTCTTTTTTTCCCTTTTGTTCTTAACTCAATACACTTTTTTTTTTTTTTATTTTTTCTTCACTCATTTGGATAAAAATAGGCAAAACTGTGAAAATAACCCGTCCTCTGTCTGTCATTCATGGTTTTATGATATGCATTGCATTGGTAATTTTACCTACTGTGAAATTTTTGTTTTTAGCTAAGATTAACTAGGCTTCAAAGTACTTTCAAGGCTAATAATACAGACTGTCATATAAGCAATTTGCTCATTTGTGAGGATTTTTTCTTTACAATTTTGTGATAATATAGGACTGTTTTTCTCTAACTGTCTAGTTTGCACTTGCGTTATGCCATCTCTTGAGAATCTTTTCCATAGCAGCAACCATGCACAAAGGAGTGGTATGGTCACAATTCAGAAGATACACCTGTATATGAGGGAAGAAGTATTACCCTCTAATAGAATATTTGACTAAAATCCAATACAAAACTAAGCTTGCAATGCTTTTTTTAAAAGAAAAAAAAATGTTTAAAGAAAAATGTTTTGTACTTAATGGATTAAATTTCACAAAAAAAAAAAAGATCTCTGTTTTTGTTTCTACATTGTGCTAGTAGACCATGACTGTTCCCTTGGTGTTTACTCTCTCTGTCACTTGCTAATGTTGGCTTAAAAAAAACCAAATACAGGCAGGTGCTAAACCATCAAATAATAAGTGAAGACATGCCAAATTGCATAACTAATGACACTGTAAATTGAAAATAATAAGTTAGGGAATGTAAGTTTATATTTTAGGCCTTTGCAAAAACAGACTTTGACTTAATAAACACTAATGAGTACTTATGGGCTCGTATAACGTTGAGTATTTTTACAACCATGAATATGCATCACAAACTACATAGAAGATCTTGTGGGTATTTTAGTAATAGTAATAAAATAGTAACTGGTTGTGAAAAATTCTGTATCTAAAATGAAATTAGTTTTTTAGCTTTTCCTTATAATTAAACCCACAGTAATGTTCCACATTTTCATTAGAATAAGGTGAAACAGTTCAGGCAAAACAAAATCTGTCCAGAGCTTTTTTATACCATTTTCTGAATTTAACTTTTTAAGGTCTTAAAGTTACTATTTGGGTTGGTTTGTTTGTTTATTTGTTTGTTTTTTCCAGAGGAACAGGCAGGAGTGTCCCTCTGCTCCTGGGATGCAGTGGCAGTTGTTCACCACTCTGACTGTGAGCCTGAACCATGTTTTCTGTGGTAGCACGATCTCCTCCCACTCCTGGGTCACTGGAGAAGCTGCTGCCTGAACCCTCTCTAGAACTTGTAACTCTGAAAGTATGATGCCTCATCTGACCTTTTTCTTACTAATCCTATAGCTCCCTGGACAAAGACCTGATGGTTACTTGGTTGTCCCAAGTGATGACAAAGTTTGCCATGTCATGTGCACTTTTTTGTAGACTTGATTTTTGCTCAGCACTTTCACCTTGATATCATTCTGTTGCCCCTGTGCAAGCCTAGACTACAAGGGAGAGTCACCAAAGGAGGAAACAACAGTGGCTAAAGCTCAGAGCAGTGTGCTTTACACTCCTGTGTTCTTGGTGAGTGTATTAAAGACTGGAGGAGATGATCACTGAATTATGAACTAGGAGCCCAAGCTACTGCTGGAAAGACATGCATGCACCCAAAGTAGCTAAAGTGTGACTTTTTATTCTACATTAGCTGCTACCAGGAATTAAATTGTAGGGGAAGAGGATGAAGGAAGCATTATAAATGGAAGCTCCCCATTTGCTCTATCAGTAATCATGAATTCTCTTAGAAGCATTTATCTCATGATCAAGTGGAATTTATCTAGCCAACTGCAGCTGGAAATAAGCAGCTCTATGAGTGACAGTGAAAAGTAGGACATGCTGGTTGTCACTTATTGTGAGGATGGGACAGCAGCTTTAGCCAGCCATCAGTATCAGTATATCTGAGTGGTCAAATAATTATGAAGGTCTTATGTCAACATAAAAGTTATTTTATCAAAACACATCTATGGAAATGGGGAAAATGAGGTAAAAGATATCTAAGTGGTTTGGTTTTTTGGTTTCTTTTTTCTTTAAGGGAAATTTTGACAAATAGGAAGAGTCAAGGCCAGAAAACTTAAGAGTTTAGGGCTTTTATACATCTTCCAAGAACAGCCCAAAACTTTTCATTAGATTTTGGTATTTCTCCAAAAGTATTTGTTTACTTGAAACTACTTTTACCCTACTGAGTCAAGTTATAAACAGAATAATTTTTAATAAATTTCTATGAACTCAGTGTAACACTGAGAAACTTGTGCTCAGCTTCTCAGCAGGTCTGAAAAACACTTCTCTGACTTCAAATAACAGGATCCAGTATCATTTACATCAGTGAAAATAGGCTGGTTTATGTCATTCAAAAAAACTGTGATCCTGAAATAGAGATCAAATAGGTGTATGATATATAACTGATAACTGGAGCTATGTAAAATCCTCAGTACAAGGTTTTGACTGTGGATTGTTTTAACTTTCTTAGTAGATAAACCAATTTTTTTTAAATAGACTTAGCACTTCTAACTGATTTCTGAAGAAACAAATGATAAATGTAGTTAATGCCTGGCTTTTGACCCACTATGACAAAGACTAGTAAGAAAGGCTTATGTCTAGATTCAGCCATGATTAATGGTGAAGAAAAATGACAGAGGAGGTAGTAGAATCAGTCACAAAAAAGACTGTAGTTAAAGTATTGTCTCAAACTCAAAGGCCTGATTGCCTGAACAAGAGTTTATAAATTCAGGCACTTTTAATGTTATTTTGGTATGTGATTTTGCATACGTTCTCACAGTTTCCTAGCATTATCTGGGCATGCTGTGGTAAGTTTCCAAACTCTGCTTAACAATGCACTGATGCTTTTTTATTAATCGTTCCAGAAAACAAAAGCCCCAAACCCTAAATGTAGGAAGTAGTGGGGGAATTAGAATTTCTTAAATTCTTTGCTCCTACCTTTGTGTTCTTCATTGCAGGATGACTATTTGTCTGGTATAGATAAAGAGAATAGTATAAAAGTTAAATTTGTAGATGCCCGTAAATGCTCATTTGAACTTTGATGTATGGTGTACACATTGGCTTAGTTATGGTGATACAAAAAGCTTAATTCACAATTTTTTTCAGTCCTGATAGGTACTGACAAAGCCTGACTCATCAGACTGAAAAACTAACACTGCAGGAACTTACATATTTATGGACAACAGTGTGTACTGGGTAGTTTTGTTGCTATAAATCCCTTTGTCTCATGGGATTACACTAATACAGATGTAAGATGGCTTCCTTCTTGAATATGAAAACTGTAAATCCTGTCACCAGAACAGATTGATTATATGATTTCATGAAGAATTCCTGACAAAGTAGGTGGATAAATACATACATGTTTCAACAAGTAAGGAACCTGTTCTTCAGTGAAATAAACCATAGCATCTATGATGTGGTGTCTGCACAGGATCCACATGTTTTAAGTTTCATAAAGCCTGACCAGTGAAGAAGTTAGGTTGTTGAGACTGTTTAAATGCCCTGTAGATGTTAATGACTGCTGAATGCAAGCTTGTGGAAGTTCTCATTATTTGTCATTCACCCTTTTCTTATTGTTTCTTGTGCTCCACCCCACGTGCCCCATCCCCCCCACCCCACCAAGGAAGTGCTTGAAATACTTTCTGAGCTTAGAGAAATTTCAGTTCTGTCCGGTGCCCTTCCTTCTTCACACTTTTAATCTGTTTTCTTTATGGCCTCAAGCTTGTTTTAGCAGTGAAATCTGTTTACCTGACTATACTACTTTACAAAGTTGTTGACTAACTTGAAGAGATTTGACAAGAGATTGAAAGTCTTCAGGATGATTCAATTTTCACACACTTTATAACAAATAATTAGGAAAAAAGTGAGTTTTAAATATTCACTTTTGATTCTGTTGGTTGATTTTTTTTTCGATCAAACATGGTGTTCTGCAAATTGCTGCTAAAATGCTGCATGGGAGGAGAGTATATGTGTGTAAAGGTCATAGAAAGCCTTAGGATAGTTCAGGTAAATAGTCAAACAGCTACGAGACATAAGCCTGTAGGAATTGGGTAGCCTGAATTCAAGGGCTCAAAAAGGTGATTATTATTCATTTTTTGTTGTTTAAGCCCAAGAATGGTCTTCCCAAGCAGATTCTTTGTTGTTTCAGGGTTTCACCATGTCTATAACAACATCAAACACATTATAATGTTCTGCTAGGTCAACTGCTCTGCTCGTGCAGCCCTCCTGCTGAGCAGATGTGCTACTGAAATTATTGCATGTTTTTAACTATGAGGAAAACTCACAGGTCTCATGGGATCTCACTGTGGATTTTGTAACATTCCATTTCCTCACTTTATTGATGGGCTTCATTCCAGCAATAATTCTAATTTGGTTTTTAAAATAATTACTGAGTTTCACTTTTTTTTCCTTGCTGTAAGTATCAGGGACTTCTGTGTATATAAGTAGACAGTTTTGTTTGACACAGGTTTCTAAAAATGAAGATTAAAATGAATTGGTTTTTTTTTCATAACGAAAGATATTTAGGGATAAATTTTCAGCAGCTCCAGGATAAAAACTAGTTAGTAGCTATCAATCTTTTCACTTCTCACTCCTTTTGCAAAGGCATTCACAAGAATCTTACTGATAATCTCACTGATATCTATATCTGGCCTGTTCTTTCATGGGTGATAATTACAGAAGTGATGGAAAAGACATAGTAGGAACAGATGAACAGGCATCAACTTGGATGGCACTGCTGGCAAAGTAGCAAGGCAATTTGCAGTATATGAACAGAGAAGTGCATCTACTTAATGAGGGCCAGAATTATGCAAAGCCAGGTAAGTAAATATGAGCACAAAAGAAGCAGCTAATAGTAAATTTACTGAGATTCACTCTATGTTTTGGGGCTTGCTCCTTACTTTTTTGAGTACATTCTCTATAGCCCTTGGCAAGTCTAAGTGCAAATCTACCATATAAAGAATAAGTCTGTTTATATAGTGCCCACAGTATGCTGGAGGCTATGTAGTTAGCCCAGCAAATATGGTATCTGTTTGCAGGCATGTAAAGCAAAACACTAGCCATGTGAGACACCTTTTTTTTTTTTTTTTTTTTTTAATGTTCTTTAGGCAGCACACGTTTTTGTGTGCATTTTCTGCCAAATCACTTTAAGATTTCTGTTCCAGTAGCGTGCATAACCAGGCACAGCCAACCATATAGACCTGTGCAGAATAATGTGGAGAATTTTAGCTCCCGGTTTGTGACCTACTTATACTTAACATGAGACTTAGACATGAATGGGTTCTTTTCACGTACACCTATGCTATGCAGAGCTAGTCTTAAATTTAACTTTGCTAAATATTATGCAAATTCAGTGCATTTTACTTTCACAGTCTGGAATAAAAGTGCTATGCTTTACTTTAAGCACACATTTTGCATAACAATATTAAGTTCCATATATTATCTTAAAATGCAAAATGTATAAATCTATATGGCTGTAAGAGCATAAGCAGAACATATTACTCTGTTAAAAGGAAAGCATAGTCCCAGCAGCATACAGCATCTGTATATTAATCAAGTCCACTGATAGTTTTGTTTCAGGAAAAAAAAGTTAACTTTAACTTTTTTTGCTGTAATTTATGAAGTATGAGGAAATATTAAGCAATAATGCTCTCTAGAAGACAGCATTTAATACATGAAGGTATTCACATTTTTATCATACTAGGCTAAAAGAAAAGCCATAAAGCTTTCAAATTTATAATTCTGCAGCAGAGATAAACTCCTAAAATGATAATTTAGCTGTTTCTATGTCTGTCAAAAATAGCAGTTACAGTTCAGTAATCAGATCCTAGTTCTCAATTTGTCCCTCTTAAAAAATGAAAACCTCAAAGTTTTCTTAATTAATCAGACAAATTTCCAGTAGTGTAAGGCAAGCTTATGAAGACAGAAAGAGAGATGTTGACTATGCACCAACTTCTTCTCATGGCTCTATCCTGTGTTTAATTGCTCAGTGGCAGGGCCAAAGGGGGCTCCTATCTGGTGCTGAGGCAAGCAGCAAGGCAATTACTTAATTCAATGAAGAAGAATTATTTTTACAGCCTCCCCAAAGGCAGTAGGCTTTGTCAAAGAAGTCAGTGGCTACTGTCATAGATGTGGGAGTGAAGAGGAAAGCAGCAGGCTGCCCTTTCCTTTTCTGGAAACCCCAAGGAGAAAGGAGAAAACATGAAGCTTGCTACAGAGGCCATTGGGGATGGGGTTTGGGAAATACACCATTTGTTGAAACTTCAGTCTCTTTCCCAGTGGAATGTTTATGATACAGAATGATCAGTGCCTATTTTCCCTTTTTTTGATGCCTCCATTCCACAGGAAAATCAAAACAGAGTCCTGGGCTGAGTGCTGGGGCTGCTGTGAAAAATGTGCAAAAGAAGGAAGGGAGGGATGACCTGAACAGTTTCCATTTGCTCAATTAAAGATCAAGGCTCAAACCACCATTACTGAAAGTGTGTGTCAATTTACTAAAATCAAACCAAATTTGTTTTTTCTTTCCACTTTTCTGAATTAATTCTTGGCTTCAGGAGAATGCAGACAAGCTGCAGAAAGTTGCTCCCACTGTGTGTAGCCCCACAGGACAGATGACTCTTCTAACTTTGTATAACTTCATATAATTATGAAACAATACAAGAGCTGGAGGGTATTATTTTACCATACCTGTAAAAAAAAAAAAAAAAAAAAAAAAAGTTTTGCTAGATCGGTTTTCAGTTATAACATTATATTGTTTGTACAACGTGGAGTCCTTTACGAGCTTAAAAATAATCAATATTTTAAGAAAAGTATGTTGATAAGAAAACAGTTTTTGCTTTCTTTTTTTTTTTTTAACTTAGAAGTAAAACTGCTCAAAAACTAAGCTCCCTTACATTGCAGGGTTCTGACATACTGACTGACCATGATGCTGTGTGATTCTGCTGCAAAATCACTAATGAATATTGTTTCTACACATTTGTAGTTCAAGAGCTATATTTTCAAAGATATTTAAGCTTTTATTGACAAAAAGTGTTGTCAATAGTGTTTTCTGCATCATCTGTTGAAATCCATGGGACTTGTATTGGTACTGTTCCAATAAATGTAGACAATTCACCTATGTGCTTAACTACATCTTTGGGTGCCTAAACACTTCTGACAATATAATCTTAAATTATATTTGCAGTACACAAGAGTTTATGGCAGACTGCCATCACTACCTGCACTCACAATCATAATCTGTTCCCTATCCACCAGAATATCCTTTAAAATCTACTGAATAAATCACTTATGCCTAAATAATTACATGTTCAGGTTGTAAACCATTAAGGTCCATTGATTTATTACAACCTTTAGAATATGATGCTCTGGTATTGTAAACATTCCCAGGCATGTCAAAAAGCAATGCTTCTGGCAGAGAAACGAGGCAAAGAAATGGTATTTCCATGTTTGTATCTTATTTACCAGGTTCTGCAAAGTATATATCCACGTGAATAATGATGTCCTATTCCTCACAAAATGAAAACTTTGTTTAGGAATGTTGTTTACCTTGGTTGGAGGAAGCATAAAAAGTGAAAATTCCTTGTATGGGTACTTTGATAATAGTAGTGGGAAAAGTTGAAGTGGTTGTGTTCTGCTCTCTTATGTAGAGTCCCAGGGTGCCATAAATAGTTAAATGTTTCTCAAACCAAATAGTAAAAACTTGTGTTAAAAGCTCATGGATTTTCCAGTTCACTGTACAGATTCTTCTCACAGAAAAGCAATTTAGTCCACACTGGCTTTTTAAAGCTCTTATCAGTGCCATAAATGGTTTGACTATATTTAAAGTTAATGTATGTCTTTCATGTGTGAATATATTCTTTCAAGAAGAAGGAAAGGGGTGAAATAAAAGCATGAAGCTCTTTTTTGAATGCCATATTAATTAGCTTGAATTTTAAACTCCGTAACACATTGGTAATGTGATATAATTTAATGTATAGTGTCTTCCGCCACCTATTTACCACTGATTTTGAAGAGAACTTTTGGCACATATTTGTAGGAAATTCTGGTTTTTACTTGTTGTTGATTTGCAATGTGCTCACATGCATGAAACTTTATTTTTTACATGGTTTCTTAATTGTTCTACATGTGATGCAGCAGTGGTTGCATGGCTGCACATCACATTGAACAGACTTACCTAGCTACTGGTTTTGCTTGATAATAAGCATGTCATAAGCCTTACAAAAGGGGAAAGAAGAACTTTTATCTTCTCTATGATCACTCAGGAAACTAATTGCTAGCAAGATTAATTGAAAGGACTTTTTGATAAGAGGGTGTTCCTCCCACACTGTGTCTGTTCTGGGTAACTGTATAGATCAGTACCCAGACCAATGCTCTGGATAGCTCTATTTTTAGTTTTATGGCTGATACTCCAAATTAATCTGGACTCCTAATCTTAAATCTAGACTGGTAAACTCCAACCTGAATGCCTGGTAAATCAAATTTAGACTCCCCTCCTTCCTGAGGATGACATAAGAAATTAGAAATTGAACTAAAGCTATTTTTGCTTTGTATTTTTTATGCTACATAGCCCAGTAGAATATATATTTTTATATATATTTTTGGGCCACAACAACCCCCAGCAGCGCTACAGGCTTGGGGAGGAGTGGCTGGAGAGCTGCCAGTCAGAGAGGGACCTGGGGGTGTTGATTGACAGCCGGCTGAACAGGAGCCAGCAGTGTGCCCAGGTGGCCAAGAAGGCCAATGGCATCCTGGCTTGCATCAGAAATAGCGTGGCCAGCAGGGACAGGGAAGGAATCCTACCCCTGTACTCGGCACTGGTGAGGCCACACCTCGATGACTGTGTTCAGTTTTGGGCCCCTCACTACAAAAAGGACATTGAATTACTCGAGCGTGTCCAGAGAAGGGCAACGAAGCTGGTGAAGGGTCTGGAGCACATGTCGTACGAGGAGCGGCTGAGGGAACTGGGGCTGTTTAGTCTGGAGAAGAGGAGGCTGAGGGGAGACCTCATCGCCCTCTACAACTACCTGAAAGGAGGTTGCAGAGAGCTGGGGATGAGTCTCTTTAACCAAGTAACAAGCGATAGGACAAGAGATAATGGCCTCAAGTTGCGCCAGGGAAGGTTTAGACTGGATGTCAGGAAGTATTTCTTTACAGAACGGGTTATTAGGCAGTGGAATGGATTGCCCAGGGAGGTGGTAGAGTCCCCATCCCTGGAGGTGTTTAAGAGGCAGGTTGACATAGCGCTGAGAGATATGGTGTAGATGGGAACTGTCAGTGCTAGGTTAATGGTTGGACTAGATGATCTTCAAGGTCCCTTCCAACCTAGTTGATTCTGTGATTCTGTGATATTTTTTGTTTCTTAATGCTCACTGCGATGGATTAACCTTGGCAAACAGCCAATCGCCTACCCAGCTGCTCTCTCAGTCCCCCTCCTCTGCAGGACAGAGAAGAAAATAGAATGAGAGTGCAGTGGAGATGGGGAAGTATGGTCAGTACCTAATGGTTTCTCTGTACCACTTCCTCCTTCTCACACTTTTTCCCCTCATCCAGTGCAGGCTCCTCATGGGCTGCAGTCCTTTAGGGATGTCTGCCCACTCCACTGTGGTCTTTCCGGGGAGTGCAGGGATCCCTGCTCCATGCCTGGAGCACCTCCTCCCCCTCATTTTTCTCTCACCTTGGTGCTAGCAAGGCTGTTTCTCACACTTTTTTTCTTCCTCTTTTGCGCTTTCTTACACAGATTTACCCCAAGGCTGCCTCTGCAGTATCCTGCTGCCAGCACCTGGGCACCTGCACCTGATACGTGAACTCAGACACTAGCACTGGGATCTAGAGGTACTTCTTGTGTATGTGGACCAACTTAGCAAAATGTATAGATGTATAACACCAATAAATTGTACGTAACATGCTCAGGACCTTGTAGAAATTGCAATGTACACCTGCCGTCTACTACTCTGTTGTATCCACTTCTCTTTAAAGACATTCCCTACTGAAGGTTTCTCCAAAGGCTTAGAAAAAGTTTAGAGTTTGAAAAGGTGTTCTTAGATGTAATTTTCACATGCAGCATTTCCTTTTTAAGCCCCTGAGCCCCTGTGCTTAGGGACAGTAAGCATCGACAAGCAATCTAAAAACCTGTAAACAGTGGAGCATTAGAACTGAAATGTGTAGAGGATTTGGTTTTGTTTTGTTGCCACCGAATGTGAATAAAGAAGGGAGAATATAGGACAGGATATAGAATAATTTTTTCCTACACTTCAGACAGAAATATGTGTTTAAGAGGTATCAGTTTGAGCATCATGATAAAGAACTAGAAATCTTCCTTTGGAGTATCTGGCAGAGGAATGTGTTTAACTTACGTTGTCAAGGTAACACCAGCAGCATTTGCAGGCCCCTTGAGTGCTTTATTTTCCATTCTTTAATATTTGCCTGGTTTAGTGAGCAGAGTTGCACACCTATCAGAGTGTTCCCAAGGGCCAATGGGTCACTGCTGAAATTAGACCCCTCCACTGCTTTCACGTGATCTTGTAGCCATTGGAGAAAACACATAGTTTAATTTTTTTTTTTTTTCCTAAGCATGATAGGATTGAAAATCCCTGTTGAAAATAACTTTTACAAAGTTTACTTGGCACTTACAATGCATTACAAAGGAAAGAATTGGGGAGAAAAAATTAAAGCCACAAATAATGGGTGTTGTCTTTTTTGTTTTCTACCACAAGCAGAATGCCATTGTGCTGGACACCACACAGAACACAGGATTAGAGCCAGGTTTTGAAATACTCATTTGTAATGCAAGGGGCTCTGCATACCTATTTTTCAACTGAGGCTTTGCTGATAGAGCTGTAAAAATAATTTCACAATTATTCGGTTTATTCACTATAGTGCACTACTTTCCTCTCTGAGTCTTTACTGCACATTAAACAATATGTGTCCATAAATTAGTTGAAAAAATACACTGGCAAAATAATTATCTTTCTGGACCAGCCTTTTTGCACTTTTTATCAGAATGGTTGCAGTCTCTACATTGAATTTCACAGTATGGTGACTATAGCTGCAGGAACACCATGGGGCTCTATTTGTGAAAAGTCTCATGAATTGAATCCCATGGTTCTGTCCACAGGGGGTGACTAGCAATGAACCAACCCCTGTGTATTAAAATATACTGAAGTACATTTTCAAGGACAACTGCCAAAGAGTTTTCTCTTTTCACAATTAACAGCTAACCTCTCCTACTCCCCTCAAAGACTCAAGCCTCTTATTTAACTCCATGACTTAACTTTGATTATTTCAACAGACTCAGTATTATGTGTTCTCTTCTGGAACTGGCCATCTTTTCCCCTGAATCTTTCAGAAGGTTTTTTTGTCATCAGTTGCGGGCAAATATCCATTGTCTATATTTGCTAACGTATACAGCCTGGAATGTAAGCCACTACATTTTTTGAGTCGGATCGACAGACATAGTTAACATACTTTCTTAAATACCAACTGGAATACAGAGAATGTGTCTTCACTGGCATTTTAGTTCAGATCAGAAATGTGCTTTAGCAGTGAATCTCTCAAAGTCATTTCCCATGCTGTGGTCTTAGAGCAGATGGACTGGATTTCTCTTGGGTGAAAATAAACTGGAAGATGTACTCCAGGAACATTCATAATCCTCTCTTACCTCTTACAGTAATTCAGTCAAGAGGACAAGAATAGAGCTAATCTGAGGTAAAAAATTTTAAATAGATATATTCTAGATATCAAGTGCTCAGAAACAACTGTTACACTCAATAGATCTGCATAAGATGGACTGAGCCAATACTATGTCTCATTGAAATCAATGGCACTTTGATCATTTCCCAAATGCTGGGTGAAATGACTTCACCTTTTCCTGAACTGACCAAGAATTTATGTCTCTGAGAGGACAAATAATGATTTAAAACTTTGATTTAAATAGGTTTGCTTTCTGCAATAAAGTTCTAATGAACTCAGTGTAACTTCTCTCTATATGAAAATCAATCCAAAATCATAGACACCCTTCCAAAATTCAAGTATTTCTGGCTTGAGTAATCAAAAAGCAACAACAAAAAAATTGCTGTGCCTTTATGATAAATTTACACATACTTCTAGGGATAAAATAAATCTTGAAAACCAGGTAAGATTTCTATAATTTCATAAAAACTTATTTGGCTCAGCTGGATTTATAGATGAAGTTTTTATGCATCTTCTATTAATTCCTTCTTTTGTGTGTGTTGTCATCTTCTAAAACAAAAATTCTGACGATAGAGATACCCTGGATAAAGGGTAGTGTGCTCCAAATCACAGGGAAAGCACGTTACTTGGCTGACAGCTGACCTGCCATTTATAATTAATATTGGAACAGCGGTAACCCAAAATGACTACTTTTCCACCTGATATAACTTGTCTTCTGTCTTGTCCTCTTTAAACTTCTTTCAACGTATTATACCTGTTGGCGTATCCTTCTAAAATCCCTTTCAGTGCTGTGTTTTGATCTCTTTAGCCAGTTGATCCCATTTTCTCACAGTGTAATTTTGTTTAATTTAACAATATTCTCTTAATTAAGAAATAATTAAAGTGGAATTTCACTTAAAATATCTAGATCTTACCTCCTTTCCTGTTTTGCTCAGGAAGACAATCTGTTGGAACAGCTGTGTGAACAATAAAACACACCTTGTATTAAGAGGCTAATCTGTTTTAACCATAATAAAAGTTATCTCCGTACTGCAGATACCCAGAAGGATCTTTTCGCTCTCCTCCTTATCTCTTTTAAATCTCACAGAGAAATGAGAAATCTTTTCTTATATTCTCCTGGATCCAATTTGCATACTGTCAGCACTCTTGACTGGTTTCAGAAATTGACACATGTAAGAGAATTAAAAGAGAAATAATAAGATGAACTATTAAACTAAGTGAGAAAGGAAAGAAATGGATATCTGCGAAGAACATGCACAGAGCATATAGTAAAATAGAAAATGTGGCAGATAAGGGTCATGTGTGCATTTCTTCTTTTAATGTAAATACATAATTGTAATTACCATGTCTGAAATACAATTAGATATTTCGGAAGAAAATTCTGTCAAAGACTTTTCATCCTATTATTTTTATTCAATATGCAATATCAGTGGAGGGAAAATAGTTCAGCACAGAATCTGAGTGCCCTTGGCTATCTTTTAAATATATATATAAAATATATAACAATACATACATCTATATATGTATACACTTATTATATTATGTATATGTATAAAAGCCTTTGGTACACCAAGTCAGATCTTATTAGTAACAGCAGCAAGCTAGTGTTAATTTAAACTTTCATTAGGTTCCTGCTAGTATCTCTTCAACTTCATCACTCCCTGACAAGCACAAGGGGAAATGATGTGCCACTTTTCATTTTCCAAATATGCTACATTTAATAATGAAAGTACTGTTTTTAAACTCTGTAATTCAAATGGGAGATTTTAAAACAGAACACTTCTGATAAGAGTGAGGTGCGAGGATCCACCTTGTGGCAGAGCTGACTACTCAGAAGTTAGGGTGAGGAAAATGAAGGGTGCAAGAATTAAGGAATATTTCAGAGAAAGTTAAGCAGGTCATATGTGTATATATACATATATATACACACATATACATTCTTGTCATACTTCCACTAAGTACTTTTGAAAAGCAGTAAATGTTCAGAAATATTTTGCTTTTTTAAAAAATTTCCCACATTTTAAATTATGTATTTGGACCATCTCTAAAAATTGCCAGTTCTGCAGGTAATTGTTGAAGACTGAAAAACTGTTGTTATGTGCATAATTCCCCAGGGACAACATGGAAAATATTAAACCTGCTGTATATGCTTGATCTCAACCATAAAAGCAAGTGTATAATCAAATACAACAGGCCTATAAAGTGCACTCACACTTCAATGTTTATTGGCTTCATTGATTTCTAAAGGAAATGGGCTAATTTTACTCAAGACTTGCTCTGTCCCTTTCCCAGAGCCAAGAGGACCTTTTTGCTGCATTTTACTGTATGTGGGGCGGAGGGTGGTGGATCGCAGCTGGCATGGCTTAGACAGCTCTACAGTAGCGTAACGGACAACAGGGTTTGACCCTATGCAGGCAGTGTAGTATTTCTCCTCATGTGAAATGAGCAGCCAACACCAGCTTCCAATCCAGCCCTGGTGCTGGCGGTGCCCAGTTGGTGGATGTAATGTACAGAGAGACATTTTAAGGCTGCAGCTATGCATACACGTTACTGCAGTATAAGTCAGTGTCTGAATTTACACAGCATTATCGAGGTGATGGTATTTATTTTACTGACCTCTCTTCTTCATTTTTCATAATCACAACTTTTGCTGTTAGCACTGGCTTTGACTAGGATAGAGTTAAATTTGTTCACAGTAGCTGGTATGGGTTTATGTTTTGGACCTATGATGAAAGTGGTGTTGATAGCACAGGGATGTTTTAGTTACCACTGAGCAGTGCTTGCACAGTGCTTAGGCCTTTTCTGCTCCTCACCCTGCTCCCCCAGCGAGTGGGCTGGGCTGCACAAGAAGTTGGGAGGGGACACAGCAGGGATAGCTGACCCCAACTGGCCCACGGGGTACCCCAGACAATATGGTGTCGTGCTCAGCAGTAAAACTGGAGTGAGGGGGAGGTTAACCAGGGCTGCCATTGCTTGGGTACTGGCTCAGCATCAGTCCAGCTGGGCATTATTACAATCATCAGTTGGTGGTGAGCAATTTTTTTTTTCAATCACTTGTTTTTTCTTGGTTTTGGTCTCTTAATTTTCTTTGCCGTTTTCTTTTTCCTTTTTTTTTTTTTTTTTTTTAATTATTAAACTGTCTTTATCTCAATCCATGAGTTTTCACACTTTTACCCTGTTAATTCTCTCCCCCGTCTCACTGAGTGGGAAAATGAGCAAGCGGCTGCATGGTGCTCAGCTGCCTACCGGGGTTAAACCATGATGTTGTTGTATGTATATGAGTGTGCATATGGATGACTCCTGTGAAGTAACTGTGATAAATCCAGACCTCCACTTGACTTGATGTGGCTTGTGTTGCACTCCTCTAGATACATAAATGAACCTGTTCCTTGTGGTGTCAGATGCTGGAAAGCAAATTCCATTGATAACATTCACATATGTCACAAAGAAATAATTTATTCACTTATTCTACTACATTTACCTTTAGGGTTTACAGTAGTGGATCTACATGGGCTTCCTTTTGCTGTAAATAGCATATCCCTGTATAGGAACCTAAACAATGAATCTACTGTTTGGAATTGCCTGGATTCTAAAAATTAGCAAATACTTAGTCCTATAAGCCACAAAGAACAGCAGAAAAATACAGTTACGGAGAAAAGCTGATGCAGAGTTGGATGCAATGCCAGATTTCTGAATGACGTGAGAATATTTCACAGCAGTAGTAATCTTGAGTGCCAGTCAGACAGAAAAAGGGGTCTTTATATAACCTGTAACTTCTATAAAATAGTCTGTGAAAAAATTGACATTAAAAAAGTCAGATGAAAAGCATAAACACAAAGATTTTAAAATGATGTTGAATGTAGGTTGTATTGTGCCATCAGTATCTTTCAGTGATCTTGACAGTCATTTCCTCTTTTAAAAAAAATCAATGGAATAATATACCAATGTATTTGATATAGGATAAGTGTACTGTGTAAGAGCAACGTTCACATTTTTCATACATACATACCATTTAAAACTGGCATATTTTTATTGCATTTTGACTGTTGTTGTTTATAGTTCCATGAAACTCTTCCTTATGTAACGAATACTAAAAATATATTATTTTATTTCTTTTATCTTATGGTCTAAACTTTGGAAATGTAAACCAGTATTTTTGATTCTGCAGTTCTTCCTCATGTATAATCATTTCAGCCCCACAAAACCCGGTGTAAAGTGCTACTGCCTGAATATCCTATTATGGGAAATTCTCCACCTACTTTGCACAGATCTAAATGATTACAAAAAATGATTATACGGAGAAAATCATCTCATAAGGAACATAGGTTAAAGGGCTAAAAAAAAGCAAAAAAATAAGGCAGTACATTCTTCCGAAAGTGGAGCAAATGATTGGTAAGTTCAGAATAAAATAGTATTTTCCTAGTCTCTTTTATTCCACAGCTATTTATCCTCAATTACTGTTTCACTTTATTTCTTAATCCCTAAACACTGTGGAAAATAATTACACTGATTTAATTGGAATAAGACTAGATCCTTTTTTTGTGAGGTGTTTTGAGTTCAAGTAGTTCTGGGTCAGCATTAAGGTTATTGGCTAAATCAGTATGTTTATTTCTTAAATCCAGTGATGTCTGCTTGTATTATGTACTGTCCATTCTTATCTTTAATACTTCCTAGAAGTGCCACTAGATTTAAATGAAAGAAAAAGGGTTTGAAGTATAGATGATAATGGCATCTACATTAAAACAAACAAACTCAATGTGAAAAATGCAGTTATAAAATAATTATTTTTCTCCTCCAGTTTCACAAAAATCATTAACTGTATTACACGTTCCACTTAATTTTGCTTAATGCTACAAAATTCATTTCATTTAGTACTAAAGAATAAGTGGTCAATGACTCACATATATTAATTCAGGAACATCTGCCTGCTTACAGATAAGAGTCAGGGGAGGAAGGCAACTCTGGAAGCTCTTTCTTGAAAAACAATGTTTTCCCGTATGGAAAAAAAGAAATATGCAGAAGTAGTAGTTGATTAGTGGATTGGCATTATTTCTCAGATGTCATTATGTGGAGAAATGCTCAGGTACTTTAAATCCTTGATGTGTCAGTTGCCAATCTTGAAGTATTTTGGAATTGTTGATCTTTCAAACTGCTGATAGTCTAAACTGAAGAAGTATATGAAATTCTAGTCATTTGTCTCATGGTGAAATTAAAATGACCTCCATATTGTGTTTGGCTTTTGTTTTGTTTTCTCTTGTGGATTTTTATTTTTATTTTTTTATGATTACACAAAACCAATTTATTTACACTGAGTTCTTGTAAGGTAAGGAGAAAAAAAAAAAAGATACAAAAATGTATGTAATCCCACAAAGAATGTTCTATATTGTGAGTTTAAGAAAAAAAAAAAATGTTGCTCAGACTTTTTTGTTTAAACATAAACTATAACCCATTTTTGGCCTCATTTGTGGCCATTTATGGAATTATTAAACACTAGTGGGCTGCAAGGGAATGTAATTATTGTACACTGTGACTAAGCTGGTTTCACCTAAAGTGATTTAGTTAGCACAACTGGTAATGTATAATGAATATATGTTGAATGTATAAAGCTCTTCTTTGCAGTACTTGTTATCAAAAGCAGTCAATGCCAAAATTTTATTTTCACATACAATGTACTTTATTCTAATTATATTAAATTAGTTTGACCAGAAAAAGAGATAACAGTGTGGGAAGAATGTGAATGATAGTCTACAAACATGCAGAGAGACAAAATGGAATTAGTTTAGAATTTTTTTAATGATTGTCCTTTTTAATAGCTGGATGGGGTGGTGACTGAGACTGTATTTTCAATTACTCTTCAGGTCATTAATGTTGATTACATTCTTCTTCTAACCATAAGTCTTTATTTAATGAAAATGTATGCCACCCACTAAGCAAGCATGTAGTTAGGGAACAATACAGCAGGATTTGATTGCCCTATTAACAATAATCATCATGAGACTTTGGGAGTAATAATTTAATGACTTCTTGCACTCTTGTGCTACTTTTTGGTGGTGTTCATTTAGCATGTGCTACAATGATATCTCTAATGAAATTAAAACTTGCCAGCAAGCATTATTAGCTAGAGATAGGCAAGTATTGAAATACCAGACCTAACAGGGCTCCAGTGACTGCCATTAAAATATCTGTGGACAAGGTAACTTAATTTGAATAAAGCAGGGTGGCCTCTCAGAAAGGTAATAAATAATTTGCAGTGACTGACAGGGTTCATGTGGAGGAGATTGGGGGGTGGAGGGGGAGGGAAATGTTGTTTTATTTGTTTGTCTTTCTCCTCCTCATGATTCACAGTCATTGCCAGCGTTGTGGACAAAATGCAAGGCAGGCAGCACAGAGCTGGAACTGACCCAATTGGAGAAAATGGTGGGACAGCTAAAAAGTTCCCTATTATAGGGCTCAGTCGTGCTTACAAGCAGGTCAGCTGTAGAACTCTCACCTGATGGGTGCTGCTCTGGTCACACTCTGTTCCCTAAGAATTCCCTCTTCCGCATTCTGAATTGAACAGTGGAAATCGTTTTCAGAGGCAAAAAATAAGTTATCACAGAAGACATTTTGCTCAATCTTAAATGAAGACCTACAGTTAGGGAAGGCAGATGCTGTTGTTTGTGCCCTCGACACTTCTTTGTGCCAAAATGAAGAACTCTGTGTCTCAATTACCTGGTTGCATGTTTGCACACATTTCCTCTTCACTTAACTAATTCTCTGAACTTCATCATACATATTCAGGCTAAAGAGTACACTTAGTAAGGTTGTACTAAGCAGAGACTTACTACTGAAAAAATGCCAGCCACAGAAATAGCGTGCTCTGACCATCCGAAGAACATGGGCACACAAGAATGTAGAATCCATTGCCTGAGTAGTGGTGTGTGAAGTCAGCTGCATGCATGCCCACAAAACCCAACATAATTGTTTTCCAAAACCTTTCTTCCAGCATAAAGCATGTTTTAGTCAGTGTATCTTAAAAAACGAATTTACTCTGAGATCTTGCTTGAGATTGTAATTGTTTGATTATATCAGTCTATCAATTGAGACTCTGTCAAAGAGTGGGTGAGTGCTCCTGCTCCATTCCAGTGAGAAGTTAAACTTTACTGTGGTTTGATGAAATTAATCTGTATAGCACCAGACTGAAATTCACAAGGGACTTTCATAAGGCCAATAACCACATCTTGTCTTGGAGGCAGTAGCTAATAGATGAAAGGGTGTAAAGAGGTAGCTTCCTAGAACCTCACTGGCATAACTGCTGATCAGTAAACCTAGTGCAACTCAGCGTGAGATCAAAGTATAAGTCACTTTCAGCACTGGCTGAAGGTAAACATTTCCACTTACAGCTGAGAGATGGTTTAACAAGCTGTTCTTCATTCTATTGCATTAGTTACTAATTGCCTCGGAGCCTGAAGTTTGTACTTGGTTTGTTGTCAGTCCATCAACTGGTCATATCGCAGAATAGAAGAAATTTAAGCTTTCCAGGAGGGCTTATTCACACCCAAAGAAAACAGCAGAGATTAACCTTGTGATGTTAAACAACTTAATTTTCAGCTCACATGTAAGTATAGGTAAACCTAATAGTGAGTACATAATAAAAAAAGGCAATGGAAGAATTTGTTGTCCAAAGCAAGCCACAAGGAATACCTGAATTCCCAATAAAAGAGAATTTAGGCTATCACATGAGGTCAAAATAAAATACTCGTGATTGTCCTTTATTATGTTAAACTGATTGGGTATTTATGCTTTGCTCTGTACTGGTGACAAAGCCTCACACTATGTGTGTGCTGCAGTAATCTCATAACTAGTGCAGTGTAGCAGCTTTCTTCAGCCCTAGTTTCTAATATGGCTTTCACTCTTACTAGTGTCCTTCATACTGCTGATGCAGTTAGTAAAAGTTCAGTTTCTTGACTTGCACCTGGTGATAAAGTTATGGATTATGTGGATTTTAAGATGACTTCATAATCACGTTTTCATTACAATTAAAACACACATTTAACATATTTCTCTATTTTTATGTATAAGATAAATTGTATTTATACTTTTCACATCTTCTTTTTAAACTGCTGTGGATAGGAATACTTCCAGAGTGGGAAGAGTGGGAAGACTGGAAGCAGTTAAAAAGTAGTCATTGTGTCCTAGAAGGTGATAAGAATGTATATATAATCTTGTAAATTTACAATATAAGACAATTGTCTAAGTAAAACTCCCTACAAAGGTAGAGAGTATCCAAGATAATTCTGTATTTAAGGTAAATATAGAATTCTGTGTTTAATGTAAATATAGAAACAAATGCAGATATCCATATGGTTAAGGAGGTTTTGTCCAGCTCTGCACTGAGACTTGCCCTAAGGTTTATTCACCAGGCAGAAGAGTGCTGTTGGCCACAGCCCTTCTCCTATGACCAGACCTGTACTGTGCAGCACTTGTAGGCCAAATACTTCCAGTAACCATCAGGCTAATTGCATATGCACTGTACCGTTCTCCCAGGAAAGGTGAGAGTCAGGAGCCAGTGGCTGCTACTAGAATAACTTCTGCTACCAGGGTACTCTTTCCTGAGTCATTTCTTCTCCTGCATGTACCTGGATGGACACCTGTCTGCTGATGGCAGAGAGCAACAGTCCCTGAGTGATAAAACAACAATCCCAGAGAAAAATCTTGCTTGGATGGAAGGGAAAAAAATTACTAGCATTGTTCTATAAAAAGGCTCTTGGGAACTCTCCAAGCTTCAAGTGATTATAAAGGCAGGTTTGGTACCTGTTTAAGTAACCCATCTGTCACAAATGGCTCTTCTTAACTGAGGTGAAGGCACAAATCCGTTGATTTTGACAGAAACTGGAATCTAATCTTTCATCAAAGCAGGTTAAAGTTTGAGCTTAAGTAGTTTACATATCTTTTTAGGATCTGTTTTTGAATTGTTTAATTGTTTCATTGTTGCTGCTCTCCAGTAATGTTCATTTCGGTAACTGACGCCTTATCTCATTATTCTTAAGATGACTTAACAGAGGAATAAAACTGACCCAAACAGTTATTAGTTAACCAATTCCTATCTAGGCAAGTAGTAAAAAAAATGTTTCATTGTTTATGGAATTTTTATGTAGTATCACAAGTAATTTAAGGACAAAACCTAGTACTAAGCAGATACAGTGGAGAGCAGAAGGCATATCAGACTGCACAGACCTTCCTAACAATACACACAAGAAAATTTTTGCATAATTCTCTCACAAAATGTTACTTTTAAAAATGAATAAATGTGAGTGCCAAAAACTAGCTGCTGTGCAAGGTTATAACTTTACAAAAGGAAAATTCAACCTGCTAATTCTTGTGACTGTGGGGCAAGTGTCAGTACGAGATTAGATGAGACCCAAAAAGTGCAAAGAAAAAAAAATAATCATCCATTCTAGATGCTATGTCTTGTAAGGCAGTATAAAGCATATCAACATTAGAAGGCAGTATAACAGGAAGTGTTACGAATATCAATCACAGAAAGTGTTTCTTTATATCCCATAAATTCACACAGTACAGTCTGACTGGCATACAATGTCAAAGTTAAAGTCAACTTTAATAGACGTAGTATTTCACCCTTGATGCTCAAACCCAACCTGATGTTTCTTCTATTCTCAAAATGTCATAATTTCAGGTCAAACAGAAAGGGTGTTGCTTTACAGTATTTATCATGTCCACAAAAACATGCTGATGACTCATGTGGAGTGATTCTGGTCACACAATGGGAGCTACAATGCTGCAACGGTGTCTATTAAGATGGACTTTTGGTTACTTCAACAAAATTCTGTTTTATTGCCTATAGTGGGAGAGAGTGTCCCCTTCTACTATGAAAAACAAATGTAATAATGTCTATCACATCTTTTTGTTTGTTTTCTTTCTCTTTTCATAAGTGTGCTTCTACAAGATAAATATATCTAAAAAGTATATCTATAGCTATAAATACAATAAAAATAAATAAAATTATATTTATATCTATAAATATAGCTAAACTCAAGCTATTACTGCATGATTTAGCTATGTAAACATTCTTTGCTTAGACTCAGAACCACATGTCTCCTGTATTTGACATATAGTTTATCTTTATTTGTATCCAGTGAAGAGATGTCAAGAGGTATCTAATCCATGCAAGTGTGGTATCAGATGTTTATTATACAAAGTGTATCCATTGTATGCCAAGAGTCTTTGTCTTACTTCTTCATATGGTTGGTCTTTATTTTCTCCCACTTCAAGGAGTTCTATGCATTAATCTAAATTTCTATAGGAAAAAATCGTGTCCAGACATTTTTTACCTTCTGCCACACAGAGCACACACAGTTTGAAAGGGTACCATCTCAGTCTGGCCCTGCTAATCTTTCCTAGCTCTTCATTTCAGTGTTTCTTCATCTTCCATCTGTCATATTAGGCAGAGACACCTTTGTTAGGCACCAGGAACTGACCTGTATGATTTCTCTTAGATTCCTCCCTTGATTATCCTATCTATTGGCAACCTATATTGCTTACTTGAGAGCATTTTCTGAATATCTAAGGCAGATATCAAATAGCTGTATCTATATCTCTTCCACAGAAGAACTCTGACATTAAGAAAATTAAAATCTGTTTTAGTCATACAAAATTAAAACTGTTGTTTGACATTTAAAGAATTGTTTGGTGCAGATCTTTTACTGGATTTAGACTGGGTTGCTTTTTGAATAGTATTTGAAAGGGAAATAAAATCTGCAAGAGAATTTTAGAAGTCTCTCTGAGTTAAAAACAAAAAATGAAGTTTGATAATTATTCACTATAAAGGCTTTGATTTTAATTCCTGATACTTCACAGAACGTCTAACACACAAAAAGAGAATGAAAAGAGCTTCGTGACTTGAGGTTTTAGGGTTACAATAACATTGATGGTAATATGATTAAAGGTAGTGGGAGGCTTGCTAGATTCAGTGATTCTATGTTACAGTCGAAGAGACAAACCTGAAAAAGTGAAAAAGCGTGATATCTCTTGCACTTTAATTTTATGGAATGAACATGTTAAATCAATTTACTAATCTTATTTAAAAACTCTCCAGACTGAGGTGGGAGGGAGGTGGGAAACCACTACCAACAAAAAAAACATGGAAAAGGCAACAGAATTTTTATATGATTAAGAAGTAAAGAGAACACAGGTGATTTTAGGGTGTTTTCCTTTTGTGTTTTGCACTCTTATACCTCACATTATTTGCTCAATTCTTTGACACAGAACAGTGATTACTGCTCCCTTATAGAAGTATGTAAATACTGTATATATTTAGCTTTGCAGCTTCTCTAATTTACGTTCTATTTTGGTTGTATTTCTAACATCTCCAAAGACTTAAACACTTTTTTTTTTCCTGTTTATTCCTTATTTGGCATCTAAACATGGGAATGCTTTTCTGCTGAAGCATTTTCCTTCTAATGTCTTCCACTCATATTACTGTTGAAATAAGAGATTTGAAGATTAATTTATATTGGTGCATGTCTTCTGAAAAAAGTTATGATTCACAAAGATACTGAGTTTTGTGAAGATTCTAATAACTAAGAATAGGATGTCTGTCTAGAAAAAGATTGACAGAGCTGTAGGAAACCATTTTGGGTTTGCAAGGGGAAGTTATTTAGCTATGAGAAATGTGCTCCAGTTTAGGATACTCATAACCCCACTTGCAACGAGTTGGGGGAAGGACAGTAGAAGTAATAGTGCCACATAGCCTTACACAAACAGCAAGAGATTGGGAAATAGTTGTTTCGTTGTTTTTTTTTTTAATCTGAGGTGGAATATCTGAGGGAATAAGCAAGGACTGTGTGAACTTCCCAGTAGCATCAGTTGCCAGAACTTTTTTGTACCCCGGGTATATCAGTGTAGTACCACCTACATTAATATCATACCAGTGCTGGTAGAAGGTACCTAAATCCTTCATAATACATGTACAGCTAATTGTTCTTCCTGTGTAAGAGCAGTCTCCCCATATTTTTATGGTGTCAAGTTAGGCAGCTTCCTACAACTACCCACACAGATGTGTGATAGTAACAACCAGGAAAAAAATATCAAATTAGAACCTTCTGTAGAAGGTTTCTGAAAATTGTTTCAATGAATGTCAGTTATTAGCAAAACAGTGGGACTGAAAACTGGTTATCTTCAATTAATTTGTCTTTTTCAATATTTTATTAATAAAAAACTTGAATTTTCATTTCAGTGTATTTTTTCTGTGTAAAGTACATTTTTTTTCTCATTATGAACACTTTAAAGACTCATAGTAAAAAAAAAAAAAAAAATCAGAATGCTTTAACCAAAATATTGCTTAGACTCCACTTTTAAAATTTGCAATGCTGAGATACTTGAGAATTTCACAATATGACAAAACTTTCATAAGGCAGAAAAGTTTTTTTAACAAAATCTCCATATAAGTACTCCACTCATGGGAAAAAAGTTAAGTAAGTTATAATGCAACTCTAGCTGTTCTACCAAGGAACTAAGTACCAGTGAATTGGGATCACAACTGGTTTCTTATGCCCTTGCTCCCCCTGGGCCCAACCTCTATGTTATTCATTAAGGGTAATGTGTTTCTAAACTGTATCCAACTGGCTCTTTCTATGGGCATTTTTTTGTGTGTACAGCTGTTTATATTTTCAGATGTCTGTATTTACACATGAAAAATATAGATGTGAAAAGCATTTGATTTTCTAAGCACTACGCTGTTTTTTTCTGTTGCATTCATGCTTATGTAGTCTATTGGATATAGATTATCCAGTCAAGATACACAGTAATGGATGCTGATAAATTCCTGAGGAACCAAAGAGCACTGGGTTTGTTTCTTTAAATAAAATACAGATCTTCACCAAGATGGTATGAAATGTTTACATTCTTATAGATCTACAAAGATTTTGGATGCTTTGATAAGAGCACTAGGAAAGTATTTTGTACACACTGCTTCTCCACAGACATGATAATCTTTGCTCTCTGACATGATCATTGTTGCCTTTAATAGCACTAACAGTAGATAGAGTTAAACCGAGACCCCCAGGATTGGGAGTGCACCCAGGTCTCCTGTGTATCGTTGTCACGTCCTAACATACATCCAGGTCTCATTCTGGTATACCCTGATACTCCCCCAAGCCCAGGTTTCCAGTGGAAGAATAGGTAGAATTTGTTATGTGTTTCAGTATGTTGCTTAGACTAAACAAAGCGGGAGACCAGGACTGTGACTTGTATCTTCTCTGAAGTTTGGACACACCCAGTGACATTTTTCAATAGTTTGCCATTGAGGTGATACTGAAGTATGCTTGTTGCACTTACTAGAAATCTTTTTTCCTTCTCTTCAGTGTAGGTCCTGTTCTGTATTAAATAACTTTAAAAGAAATTTATCCAAAGGTAGATGATAGATGAGACAGTGAGTATATTGAGTTAAAGAGTTTAGGGAAAAAAAAAAAAAAAGGCTTTTGAATTCTAAACAAGTTTTGATTTGACCACAAACTATCTATACCTAAGCATAAAACCAGACATTAAAAAAAAAAAAAAATCCATAAAGGCTGAACTTTCCAAAGAGAGAACCCAAGGTGAGATGGAACAGAAATAAATAGGTTTACAAATACATTTTCTCCCTACCCACTGTGTCCTAGCATCAAATATTCTCATGGTTTCTTCTCAGCCTGGGAACAAGGTAATTATGAGAGTGGCAGCAAAGTCCGTGTAGTGTTCTCCAAATCCTCAGGAAACATTTCCTTTCTGTTTTCCAACCTGAGGTCTAGCTGGGTGTTTCTTCCCAACAGAGAAGGCTGCAGGATCCACACTCCACCAGCGTGTGCATTGATAGAGCACCCAGGGAAGTGTGTGCATTCACACAACATGTCCCCCTCTCAGCCCCACTCTGTATTCAAGGAACTTTTCCCAGCTGAGGATATACTTCTGTTTTAAGGAAGGCTCATCCTGCTGTTTCTGCTAGAGATTCCACCTGATCCATGGGGCAAAAGCTAAACCAAGGTAAATATCCCTTACAAATACCTCTGGAGGAATATAGCACAGCAAGGCATAAACGAATGAACAGAATGGATTCAAAGATGTAATACACTTTCTGTTTCTACACAGGAATTTAGCTAGCCCATTCCCACCTGTAAAATGAAACAAAATGCAAGAAGAATCACTTTACCAGAAACATCCAAGGTCATTTCAATGTTTTTGTTTGATGTTTTGGTGTTAGGTAATGAGAATGGTCTTTGCATTCAATTTAAATGCTCATCCTTTCCTGTTTACTGCTAGCTTTGATGCTATGTATTGTCTAATCTAAGGCTGGCTGGAATTTCAGATCATAAAAAGCAGTATTTTGCTGGAGCCACACTAGAATGTGGCCTAACAATTTTTGTTATTTTTCTTGGGTTTAACAACACTTTTGTCCCAAGACAAGAAATTTCAGAATAAGTTGTCACTTCTCCTGCTTTTTCTTTTTTTTAACAGACCTAACACCCTGACTTTATTATTTCCTCTAAAATCCTTAAGCTATTTACCATTGTACTATCCTGTGGTTCAGATGTGATACCATGTTGCTGTCAAAATAATGCTGACATTGCAGACGTGAGTAAATATGTGGTGGATGTTACATACACTTTCTCTCATAAGCAAAGAATTGGAGCTAGAAGAAATAGAATAATGTATGCATAACCCTTAGGGAATCACTGTGGTCACTGCTCATTTTTTCATTATCATTGACATTTCTGAAAATGGAGCTTTGTTAAAGACTTCTGTCTTTTATCAGTGGGCTAGCAAAATAAGGTTTCCCTGAGGGATAATGCAAATGAAAAAAGGAATTATGTGTAACACTGTAATAATAATGTTGTGATGGTATCTTGCAAGATGAGACAGACTGTGGAGTAATGTACTACAGTGGCTATTTAAGACCCAGAGTCTAATGTCTTTACTCTGACTTCAGAGCAACTTGTCCATAAAGTAAAGTGCTACTCTGTGAGTATTTCAATTGCCACTTAAGAAAGGAAGGACGGTTTTGTAACTGGGATAGTCAAGATACTTGGACTCTGTTCTTAACTTAGTCACCTTCTTCCTGTGAAACTTTGGAAAAATTATTTGACCGATCCCACAGATGGAAAACTCACAATACTATGGAGTCTCAAACTTCTTAGCAAGTTTACTTTTGTGCATATGAACTCCTGTTAGATATTGTCTATGCTTATGCTTTCTCACTACACTGTTCTTCAATCAAATCCCAAAGCTTTTCTTACACTAGCTCTTGGACTGTACTCTTCTGGGGTTTTTAAATATGTCCCAGCTGGAATCAAATCTTAGGTGACCTATGTGTTGCAACCTGTCAAGTTACCAACAAACACCAGTCTGGTTCTTTCGCATTCTAGAGTGTAAAAAGTCTCCAATTTGTATGCAAAAAGCCATGTCTTGGGGCCCAGTCTGCAGTTCCCTAGCTTCAGTTTCTCCATGGGCAAAATACAGAGTCTTCTGATTTATAAACATTGGCAGTGGCTGCTATGTGGCAGGATCTCAGCAACACACAGCTGGTTGGATAAGTTTGTTAGTGACTCAAAGGTCCTGTGATACTTCTATGTAGAAGTATAAATGGCTTAAAATAGTACATTCCTAAATTAATTTCTTTGCTGCAAACCAGCACAACAGCCATGAGCTGCAGGAGTAGCTTTATGAAATAACCATAATGACAATCAAATCTAACTTATGCTGGAAAAGGTGACCTATGCATAAGTCTTTAATTCTTTTTTCAGTTTGTGGTAATGTACTTATTCATTGCCAGAGATGCTAGTGGTACAGTGAAACAAAATGAAATCTACTTCTAATATATCTTCAGAGTCCCAATAGGGTAGGTTTTGAATCATAAAATAAATAAAATAAAAAATATATATAATGGTATACTTTGTTTTCACCCCCTGTGGATGAGATTTATAGTAGGAAAGCAAACATTAGCTTGTCAGAAAAAGTGACCAACCATCCACTGGATATCACCTTTTCAACTTAAGGGGAAATAGCTTTCCTTTTAACTAAAACTACTTTTATTTGTGTTAAACATATGCATTAACTCAGTAGATTCTCTGTAGCAGGTCATAAATTATATATGAAATAAAATATAAAAAAAAAATCTGTGCACAATGCACACAGAGAATATAAAAAACTTTGTGCAATTACTGCTGAGCTCTTGTATTTGTGGTAGTATCAACTCGGATGAAACAAAAAAAATCCCCACTACTCTTTTTCTTCAAAAACAAATAGGGTGTGGTTTTAAGGTTTTGGTGGTGGTTGGGTTTTTTCTCTCACTTTTGCTTTCCTCAGTTCAGGAGGATGCTTCGTTTTTCTAAAATACCATTTATCATTGCATCTTACCAATAAGGCAGTTAAAAACTTGAGGCAGAAATCTTTGTCCAGTTCTTTGGATATAGCACCAGGGGTTCAGGTGACCCAAATTATGTTCCTGAGTTGAGCAGTCATGTGCCACTATCCTTGGGCCACATAATTTTTTGTCTGTTTTGCCTTGTAAAACTTCCCAGGCTCTCATTGTTTCTCTGTTTTTTGGTGCATGTCATCCATTGCAGTGGAGGTGGCAGTCTTCTGGAGATCTTAGCCACCACACTGCAACAAGAAATGGTAAGTTCTGGTCCTCAAATGTAATATTTCCATAGAAAGATGTTGATTTTAAATGAGTTTGCAAAACTATCTGCTTATTTTGGCTTAGGAAATTACAAAGACTGTATAATCCAAGATCAGGATGTTTTCTTCAACATCAGAGCTGCTTTAATGCAGTTATTGGCCACACAGGGCATTCAGTGTGGTGTAGATTTCCCTTCTTCCTTGTTCAGTAGCTGCAGACCTCTGGCTTCCTAGAAACCTTCACCAAACTAGAGGGCAGAACCCACCTTGCTGGTAGTCTGTCTACTCTACAGTCTTGATGACTGTTAGATTGCTTTAAGCTTTGGCTATTGAACTGTGTTTTTTCTGAAGCTTTGCTATCAAAAGGAATTCAAGGACAATAAAGGCTGTGTGGCAAAGCTCTGGGGACAGATGCATATATCCCAGGCAAAGAAGCTCCATTAATACATTCATTAACAGCTAGACATATACTATGACCAAGGTGACAGCATTTTAGGAAAAAAGAAATAAGATTTATCTTAAAACTCTAATGTTCCAGTTCAGCTTCCCACTCCAAAACTCTATCTTCTATTAACACAATTGGTTTTGCATTTACAGCTTCATCAGCGTATATCATTTTGTGAAAAACAGCTGAACTTGATGAACTGCTTATTATTGTGTGCCTATGGCTGCAGAAGCTGGCATGCCCCACCTTTCATCTCATGAATATCTATGGCAAAGGTCCTTGATGGAAAAAGATAGCATGAACAAAGATGGTGTTAGCAAGAAAGAGTATTAATTAGCCTACTAGCCAGTCTCAACCATTGCAAATACTGAATATTAATTTAACTGGATTACACATGAATCTTCCAAAACTTGTAACTATATCAAATTTAATAATTAATATTTAGGAAGGAGTAGAACAGCTTGCTCAGTATTTAGTGGCAGATATTGAAGTCTGTCTCCCCTCTCTTCTGGGGTAGAAATGGTCACTGTTGAGCAATATTTTCCTAAAGTAATCCTTTTCTTCCCTGGGCCACACCAAGTTATTTTCAGTATCAATTAAAGTATCTGCAGTAATTTTATAAATTTAGAGGAGCTGATGATATTAATGAAAAATCTGTTACTGTCTTTTCTTAAATCTGTCTTTTTGTTGATTTACATTTGTCAGAAACTATTTCAAACAGAAGCTTTTAATAATGATGATAAGGTTGGGGCATGGAAAAATGTTTCAAAACATTTTTGATTGAGAATATTTGTCTTGGTCTAAGTAGCTGTTGAAGGATATCTAACTTTATATAGTAAAATAGTTTTGTGCTAAATATTATGTGACAAACGTGACCGTATTAACTTCCTTTCTGTATCCCAGTTTCAAAAGACAACAATTGCAGAAAGGGACTCTAGCCATAATCTCAGAGACCCAATGGAAATTATTCATTTATAAGGCCAGATACCCTGCCTCACCATCTGGCATTTAATTGAATACGCTAGGTGTAATCAAGACTGAACTGTGTTCAAAGGAATTTTATATAGTGAGATGACTAAAAGACAGGGAAAATCTGCAGTACAAGGGTTGAACAGAGAACCAGAGGAAATTTTTCTTGTTGAGAGACTTGCTGAATGGAAAGCGAAGTGGGTAGAAAGTTGTTTACTCTTACTGTCACAAAAGGTTTTGTTTGTTATTTCTACCACTTTTCTCCTCAGAGTTCATTCAAGAAAGTTGAGCAAGCAATGCCACACATAAAGGCCCGCAGGAGGCTTTCTTGCAGATGCCAGAACTTGCAAGTGAGGAAACACTTTGTTTATTAACATTTCTTCTTGACCTGTCTCAGAAAGCATGGCTGTGGGAAGAGCTGTGGTGTAATTCTCCAAATTCCCCTCATGGTGATTCAGTATCAGTTCCTTTTCCACAGGGCCAATGTTTCTCAAAGCAGCATATACACTCTTCGAATTCCCTTAAAAATTAACAGCCCTGATCATTCCTTTCTCAGTCTTAGTTCATGACACTTGTTCTGCCACCTGCAGTAAAAGAATTTTTTTCCTTCCCTTTCTTTATGGACAGACCATAGTGTGGTACCCAGGGGTGTCTCTCCATTTAGATCCCAGAGAAATAAACTGGACCAGACTGAGTATAAAAAAAAAGATAAAGTGAAAGAAATAACATACAAATGGTGTGCGTGTTACTATAGTTTACACAGAGATAAGGTTTGAGGGAAAAAAAAGTTTAATTTCGTTGGAATGTAAAAGGATATCAGAGAAATTCATTCAAGTGCCAAGTAGAAGAACAAATATTTTCAAAGACTAGAAGTCTGACTACACCAAAGCTAGAGTTATATTAGGTTACTTATCCTTTATTATTTGTTTCTTCTCCAGATCAGTTTTGTATTTTGATGGTATAGATGGTGAACTGTGATTCACATTAAATGAAAACAATAGCATGTTGCAGGAAAAAAAGTAAACATACAATGAATTGAAAATTAATGTTATATTCATTTTAGTCATATATTGATCAGTCATTGTGACAGTTTAGAGTCATCATATGATTTGGCCTTTTATTAGGAGTTTTTGGCAGAATCTAACACGCTGAGAACCCTTAGTTAGATATTACATATTGTAAATACTAAATAATACTCAGAGATTAGTTGCTGAAGTAAGCCTATTTAAATTTAGAACATTATTTGCATAGATTTTTAGTTGTCTTTTTCACTCAAATATTGCAGTGCTTCAATTGTGACTGTTGTCATGTTAGTGAACTCTTGTGAGTATGAAAATAAGGAAAGAGAGGAACAGACCAGTCACATTATCATGTCATATCTATGAGGTTCAGCAAAAATATAGTGTGAATCACATACATAAACAGTGTGGACTTTTATTATTTACAAAGTCATTACTGCTCCAAATTACTGTTGGTAGCTACAAGCTAGAGATCAACTGTCTTCTCTCTGCCTTAAATTTTTCATATTGCAACCTCTGTTGCTCAGTCAAGTTTTTCTGGGTTGGAAAGAGTGTTTTAGAACTATGGAAGCAGAAATATGTATATAAAAACTAAAATATACCTGTAGCTCAGCAAAGTTCAGAGACTCTAGCAACAGAGTAAATAACTGTCATCGGAAAAGGGGGACAGAAGTTAATTTATTTTGTTCTTTTTGTAGGCTGCCACCTAGAAATGGGTGAGCAGATGAAAAAAACCAACAACAATGGCAGATTTCATAGGAACTGATGGTACTGAGCTGTTCTAGAAAGAAATCAGACCTTGAGTCTAGACCTGAAAAATTTCATAATATCTGCATGTGGCAAATCATTATTTTGTAAAACTTTTTTCTGGTAGTGCTGTTGAAGGGATTTCTGCACATGAAGTAAAAATAAGATAAAACTTTAAGTCTGATCCACCTTTTTAACAGCACATCATAAGAAGCCATTTGCAGTGCATACAAAAAGGTAAATCAGTCTTGTGAAGCTCAAGAGTAAAGCTACGTGTTCATAAGCATCATCTATTGGCATTTTATCTATTAGATAGCTATATCTGTATAGATCTGGAGCACTTCAGTAACAACTGTTATCGGAACTAATTTGGGAGTGTCAGTGGACGTGTCTGAAATTTGAATTGGTTTGCATATACACAGATACAGACTATGGGAAATACTGTCAGGGTAGTGAGCTAGGGTATCCACGTGTTAGCAGTGAGTGCTGGATGCCCACCACTCACTCTGCAAGGGAAACCTTCCCTCAAGGAAACATCCAGTCGAGAAAGTCTCTGAACCCTGGTCTTGGTAACAAGAGCTCAAGTCAAGTAACATCACCCAGTGGTTCCACCCACAGATATAGCTTCCTTCTTTGAGGACTGACTTATTCTTAGGTAGTTTGTTCCACATGATAGCACTGCAGGGTTGGTAGATGACTGGCCTAGAGCTGTTTTCCAGTGAATATTCCTCTGCTTCAGACACTAGCCACTCACCATTGTGGCTACTATATTCCCTGCCTCTTTTCCTGAGCAGCTTCTAGATAGCAGTCATGACAGAATTTCATCCCATCTCCTTCCCAAGTGATGTGTCCTGACCACCATCCACAGTGCCATTGGGTGCTGAGCTCCTGAGGAAGCACCACTTGACCTGGTATAATCAAAGAATGGAGCACTGAGATACCTTCTTGGGCCTCAAAAATCATACAGACAGATTAAGGACTCACTGGCCTTGGTCTTCTCTAGCAAGTTAAATGGGCCAGAAATGACTCTCCAACACTCAGGCCAAGTAGTGCAATAGCTGTTCTGTCCAAAAAGTTAAATTCTTTGTTCTTCAAAACAGAGGGGCTACTTCTGAGCTGCCCAGCTGTCACTGCTCCATGCTAGCACCTGAACCATACCTGAACTATCTTCGGGAGAGTGCTTTCTGGCCTGGGCCAAAAAGTACCAATAACTTAACAGTATGGGCAATTGTTTGATGGAGTTGAGGTCCCTGCCCTGGCTATGTTCAGCTTACTGTCATAGATATGGCCTCCCTGCCTAGAGGTACTCACGGGATAGGCCTGGCTGTCAAAACTCTTTGTGTGAATTAAGGTTCCTTGATGTCTTCCGTAGGACATCATGCCTCTATATGAACCTCAGCGTAGAAATGTTGTTTGTTGCCAATACTAGAACAGAATAATACACCCAAACGGGCTCTAAAAGCTGCTGGAGCTATGTCTGGGTTCTCTCCTGGTTATGACCTCTTACCTTCCTACCTTTTATTAGTGAAGGATGAGCACAATATAGCAGAGTTGTGCCACACCTCGTGTAAAACCTCCCTCCTCTGTAAGTCCTCTATACTGGACTGGCAGATGAAGCATGCTCTAGCTCTTCTGGCTCTGTGCTAACAGGCAGCATTGTTTCCCCTGCTGGGTAATCAAATAGTGCCTAGGGCTGGCGAATAACACAGTATCTGGATTTTTTGCTTACCCTCAATTCTTCACAGCAGGTGTCTGTGAAATAATGGAAAGTATTATGGAGCAATTTGATTTCATGATTTGTTCATACTGATGGCAAAGCGTTCCCTAATTATATAATAAACATCTGTTCTGCTTGATTAAGTACCCTCAGAACAGAACCATTTCAGAGTCTTCTTTCACTTCCTTAACCAATACAAACATCTTAATTTTATTTTTTTTAGTGGTCTCTGCAATGTGTACTGACCTTCATTTGACAAAACTAAAATGACAGCAAGAAAAATAAATTATTGAAATGAAAAGGTGGTTTGTAAAGCCTTTAAACTGTCCATTGAGCTGAAGCACAATAGCTGAGTAAGAAGATTTAGAGGTTACCATGTAGTCTTATGGAAAATTCTTACGCTGTTGAGAAATTCAGGTTTGATTTGTATGCTTCCGTGAGATCTGTAACTATAGCTAAAGTGGTAGCAAGTTTCTAGCTGTAAATGCCCCAAAAGGAGAAGGGGTCAATTCTTTGAGTTTTGAGCTTTCTTCTTTCAAAGACTGGAGCTGTGAGAGGAAGAAAAAAACAATGCAGGAGCTGTTTACAACGTTGAAATGCATCACACACTGTTAGATCAATGGACTGCAATGGTAGGAATCTTTTATATGGAAGCCGGCAACAGTCCTGCTAGGACAAGTTACTGATGCAGCAGGGTTGGAGTATTTATTCTTTTATGTGCTTCACCGGGGAAGTCCTAAGTGTCCTGAAAGCAAAGGGCAATCAATATCTCATCAGACATAATGTAAAATGGAACTAATGCCCAATCAATTAGGTACCGTAACCATTCCATGAAAGTACCAATTAGAAATAAAAATAGTTTAAGCAATTAAGCAACCTTTTAAAAGCACTTGAGGTTAGGAACTATTCTGTTTTTGCAAGTGGCATATTCTAACAAGAAACTCTTGTCAATAGCTGCCAGAGATGCATGGCTTCAGATGTTAAACTGGGTTATTTCCACAAATAGTACCTCAGTATAGCAGCTCCAACATATTGAGTTCATTTATATACCACAGTGAAAAATTTGTCATCTTCATTTAAATACATTTCTGGGGTTCCTGAAGCTGTTTTTCACATACCTACATGTATGAGAAACACAATGAAGCTAGAAGGTATAACAAGATCTATTTCATAAAAACAAAAATTCTTATTTTATATCTTCGGTTCAATATAGGTAATCTTAAGTTTATATATTGGGTTCAATTTGCTATCTGCTTCACCTGTGTAATACCTATGAGAATCAATTAAAGTTTTTTGGGCACAGCTGAGGGAGGTATCAGTCCTTTTTATTATTACTTACTTATTTTTTACATCACAGCTGAGGGATTTTAAATTAAGAAGTTGCATTTATTTTTGTTGTTTTTCTTTCCCCTTTTTCTTTTAAGGAAAGATCTCCCAGAATCTCTAGGGCACAGAAGATAGAATTTAACCACTTTGTTTACTTTGTCTCTTGGATAATTTTTGGCCAAATGCTGTTTTCATTTATCATGACCTAAGCGTGGGTTAACACGAAGGTTTTTATTGCTTCTGTGTAATAAGAAAAAAATATTACCTTTATCAAAAGAGTAGGATCCATGGGTGGAATGTATAATTTACTAAAAGGTTATTACAACTGGTTGAAAATATCCTGTCCAAATGTGTAGCAGAAAATTTAGTATTTTCAAAGTCTGGGGGTTTGGTTTTTTGTTTAGTTTTTCTAATATTAACTCTCTGTGAATTGCTTTGATTTTGTTTTATCACAGAAGCACAATTATAAACCTGAATATTTTGCTTTTACATTAAACTACTTTCATTTGGTTGAGCTGACATAAAGACCTAGGTGAGATGTGACATGGTCGCCTTGTCTCCCTCATTTCTTGTAACAGAAATTACTTACTGAACTTCAAATACTAAGAAAAAAATATCCTCCCTGACTCAGAAATATCAGTTATTGTCCTCTGGTGTGAGTAAAGATACTGATCTAATCAGGCTAGGGTACTGAGCAGATTATGTGATTCCAGATGCCATGATCTGAGAAATGAAGGCTTTGCTGTTTAAAACGGGAAATCACAGAATGAAAGCAGCTCCTTTGGTAGTGTTGCAAATAGCGAGAACTAGACTGCATCTGCTTGTGCCAGCCAAGTCCACCATGAATGGAAGGTTTGTATTCATTAAAAATGGGAATTGCAAGATAATATTTAAGTTCACGATTTACTACAGCTACACTAATATTAATTATGTTTCTGCGTACAAGAATTATGGTAAATATACTGTTTTCCCAATAGAGCTTCTTTAAAGCATGGAAAAGACTGAGGGGTCATATCCCTGTTAGAGAGCACTATTTGAATTCTGCAGTTGTTAGATTATTGTGGGCAGCATCTCTCTCACAGAAAGGAAGAATGAGAATTAAACTCCAGTTTAGCAATTCAGAAGCGCCTCGAAGAGTTGTGTTGGGAAGGAGGAGAACTGGGTCCCAGTCTGTAGTTATCAGAGGGGAAATGGAAGGGCACTAATAATCACTTTTGGATTTTCTCTTTCTGACTGAACTCCTATCCTGTCCATGTGGGGGCAAACCCAGAGCAGCCCGGAAGTGTCCTGCACCTTGGAATAACCAGCTGCTTAGAGGCCATTGCTGGGAGGTAAGTATCCCTAGAGCAATAACGGCATCAGACTGTGATCTTCAACTTGTTTGGTGAATGCTTTACTAGATAAGATGTCAAGACAAACTTTGGTCTCTGTTGACGTATGTGTAGATGCTTCATATCTCCCTTTCTGAGGCATCTGTTTTTTCTGATAGACTGCATAAGAAGCCTATATCCTATAATATTACAAGGCTTAGATAGTTTTCTAAAAGGTCTGCTGTTTCTCAGCCAGAAAATACATTTTTGTGTGTTACGCAGTAAGGAAGATTGAATAACTGCAATGATCTTAAAAGGTACTTAAAATCTTGTATTGAAGAGTGTGGAGGGTTTTTCAGAGGGGACTATCAAACAGAAGCCTCCTTAGATGTATTTATTACTGCAGAGAAAAGGAGGTGTCAAATAGCCAGGGAGTTCTGATAGCTGTGTTTTATTTTTGGAAAGCATCAGAGCTATTATTTCTACGTTTATTTTTTCCTAGGCTTAAAGAAAATTTGTTGCCCAGTGAACCTTCCTTTCCCAAGTTATCTTTTCTGAAACACTGCATATCCCAGAATTTAGTTTTGGATTATATTTATGTAAAAGGGGCAAGGTATGATGTGTGGGCATATGGCTACTGTTCCATATACAGAATATTACCCTCAGCTGTGTTAACATTCCAGCTGCAGAGATCACTCATGCATATGCATAGTCCTTCAGGAACAGAAAAAGGTAGGATTATTGTGTGTGTCTGAAAGTCTTAATTAACAGATTTCAGCAGGGTGAATGGTGGGTAAAAATTATTGCAAACATCACTTCAGTAGTATATCTGTGAAAAGGTAGGTTATGCAGGAGATGGACTGTACAATTACAATGGTCTAAAACTTATGAAAAATGTTATCCAGTAATTATTGGGTAGAGATATATGACATATTTTTTGAGCAAGATGAATACAGAGCTGCACTGGACTTCAGCCTGCCTGGAAGCAGAATTTGGACTTTCTTTTCTTCTTCTGATCCACTTGAATGAATGGAGTCAACAGCAGAAAATGTGAGCTTTTTTAGCAGGTGAAGTGAAGGAAGGCATTTAATTAAATTAAAGCTCAGAAAATGTTAAACCTCTGAAAGGAAAAACTTTTTCTAGGCTCTGTGTAATTTATTTTCATTGCTTCTTGAATGCATTTCAGATATAGGTATATGACCAAGCTACTGTACCAAACTAACTAACAGATATATTTTTCATCTGTTTTGCAGTAACTGCTAACTGCAGTAACTGCTCAAATGCTTGCAAACTCCTCACTGGAAAATTATCTTTCCAAACTTGTCAACTTCTTACAGATTTGTATCACAGAAACTGGGCACTGGCAAGTCCATTCCAGCCATTATTGCGTAGGTCTGTGACGTTACTCTGCTCCATTCCTTTCGATCGAAGTTGTAATGGGCATCCTCCTTTCCAACCAGAAGAAGAGTAGGATTAGCAGAGTCCATATAGCTAGTTGTGATTTTTTGCCAGAAAGAGAAAACCTAGCTGCCAGATGGGCTATTGGAAGGACTAATAGAATTCACCTCTCAGCTACCAAGGGTTGGCAGCCAAAAAGGGCCAGTTGTGTCCTGAAGGTCATTATCTCACTGCTGACAAGGCTAGTGCTGTAGTTCTATTTGACACTCTTTTGTGCAGATGATGTTTCCATAGTGATAGGAAGCCCGCAACTGCGTGGACATGTTGGATGTTTCATTGCTTTTTTCTCCCTATGGAACTCTTGAATTGGAGGCCCAAATTCTCCTCTTCTACTTTTTGGTAGCTACTGATAATTTTTTCTCTTACCTCTCTCCTTTACCTAACAATCAAAAATGTGATTTAGTAAGGAAAGTCCTGCCAAGAACATTTCCAAATATCTTATTCTGGAGGCAGGGGCACTTCACCAGTATATTTCTTACTCATTGGTCACATTCGGCATTTGACTCCTACTTCAGTGCTATGTGCAGATAATCAAAGGCACAGGAATTTGACACGAGGGAAAGATAGTGTATGTGGGATGGAACATGACCACAGATCACTATGGTATATATAGTTATAGATTCAGAGTAGTCCTAGGTACATACGAGTGTGTTCTGTTACATGCTGGAAGGTTTTTCCGCCACTTCAAGGTTTTCCACTTTAAGGTTGCACTTGAAGTTTTTCCTGCCGGTGTTCCAGCTATATCTCCATTTGAACAGTGCAGACTCCCATGGAACTGTCCTGAAGAGCACTGGCAGGGACACTGCAATAAAACACACTTCTGAATACACAGCCTATGTGTTTTTCCCCGGGTATTTTTGCACCTGACTGTATAATGGAATTCAGCTTTTTAGTGAAGGGATCTGTAATATTTCTCACCTTTTAAACATTCTTCCGTTTCTTTCTCTGGAATGTTACTAGAAATCTCTACTTAGTGATGTACTGTTTGTTGTTTTGTCTTATTTTAATGAAATGGTATTCCACATATGGTACTACACAGTTGATTGCTACATTTATCTAGGCTTCAGATTTGGAGTGGCCTGTACATGCACCCAGGAGTTCCAAGTATCACGTATTTATGAAAGCATTAGGTCAAGACAAATTGTTTTGAAATGCTATACAAATAATGATCCTGAAAACTATATTTCACTGGGTTTATCTGTGCATGTGACAACTGTGCTAAAATAATCTGAGAGTGCTCCTCTGAGTGAAGTTACTGCTCTCAACACTACTGACAAACAAAACAATTTCTTTCTTTAGTAGCACATACTCCTGTTTTATTGTGTCTCATTCTTGGCAGCAGGAATGGGTTTTGAGGGCATGACACCTCAATGAGATCCTGTAGTGCATATGACATTGTGACAAATGGCTACATTGCAGCATAGAATATGACAGAGACTCTGGCACTGTTCCATGGCCAGCACTGCTTAAAAAAAAGAAACAATAAACAAACAAATCAACCCCTCCCAAAACCTTTCACTGAAAAGAAACAATAGTATAGTCTTTAAGAGAGACCTAGAAATCTTCAGGGGGGCTTTCAAATCTTGAAAGTTACATGAAATGCTTTTCACACCGTCCTCCTTCTTCCCACCCCAAGAGGAAATCTTGCTTTCTTTATAAAACATATTTATTTATGTTGGTACAGTTGATTTTAGGTTGCAGATTATAAATGTAATGAAGAGGAGCATTACTGATGAAGTTAGAAAACAAGAGTCTATGCTGACATTTGTGGAACATCATTGCCAATAGGCATATGTAAAGATTTACTGTTTATAGCAGTGGTAAGCTATGATGCTGTGCCTCCGACTCATGGGAGCTATATATTTTGTTCTTTAAAGCTCATTAGTGTTGTAGGAGGCTCAGATTTTAAAAGGGTTTGCCTAGGTAGGTTGTCAGTTGGTGATGAACATAATTGGTGCAGTGAATCTTTCTGACAGCTCACAATCATAATTATTTTCAGAATATCAACAGAAGAGCTGTAATGCATGGTTTATAGCATTTAGCTGGTGGTTTGTGCAATGGTGGGCTTTGTTTTGCAGCTATATCTACTGCACCAAAGCAGTTTTCTATTCTCTCACCTTCTGCAGCACTCTCCATCTGAAATCTGTTCATATGACACACTCCCAAAGCTTTGGGATTCACTAAGATTGCATGGATGTAGCTAAAATCTACAATTTGGTGACAACATTTTTAATTATGAATTTCATAGCTATAACAGCTCTCTATAGAAACCAAAAGTTTAATTACACAAAAGCAACGCTAATTAGGGTGGGAAATACTAGGACGTTAGATCAAATAAATCTAACAGGGAAAAGTTATTCAGTGTGCTAGCTACTACCAAATCCTCATGAAGACTTCCATTTTCTCTTGGTGATCTGTGATGAGATGTACCTTCTGCTTTTGGAGCCACTGGTCTGTGTTGACTCACGCCCAAGCCTCATGCTGGGGCAGTGTCCAGAGCCCCACTCCACTTGTTGGGCTTCTCCCTTGTGCTTTTTCCCTGGGGTCTGAGGTCATCTGCTGTCAGCTGTGAGCCCCACAGACACAGCTCTGTGCATGAAGACCTCTTTCAACATGTGGAGATTGGCAGTCTTGTGGGACAGTCTCGCAGCTCCTTGAACTCATGCAGTGCTTGGGCATGGGCAGCTAGCTCCTGCGTCAGACACTGGGAGAGGTTGGGCGGGCTGGCAATGCAGAAGGCCAGACACAAAACAATCTCCTCAGGCACTCTCTTCTTGCTGAATAGGTGATGGAGGTGTTTTTCCCTTGGGCAGCAGCACAGCTGTCTCAGGCTATCATCCAGCAGCAGCAGGAAATTCCTCCTGTGCCAGCTTGATGGTCGTCAGGAGCTGCATCACAGCTGTCTTCAAGGCATGGATGGAAAAGTCTGTGCCCACCAGTACACAGGTGCAGACCTGCAGATACTTGAGGTGGAAGCTGTTGTGCTGGGCACACCTGGTCATGCGCCTGAAGAACTGCATCCCTGCCATAGAGCAGCTCTCTGTCCATGCTGTTGCTGCTGGTAATGCCGGCCTCTACCTACTCAATGGTCAGAAAGGCATCTGAGTCATCCAGCCACAACTCAAACCTCATCTGTGTGGAGAGGGTTCTCTTGGGGACATTTGTCAGCTGGAGCTTTCAGGAGCAGCTGGAGGGCAACACCGTTAGCCAGCAGTGTCATGACTGAGTCATAACATGCCAGGCTGCTTTTACCAACATCTGGAACCAGCAGGGAGTTTTCTCCAGATTGAGGTAGAAGCCACTGCAGAGGGCGTGTAGGAGGCTGAGCTCCCAATTTCTCCTCAGGTCATCTTGGTGGTTGTGGAGGAAGCACTTCAGGTCCCCCATCAGCTGCTCCCTCATGCATGTGCATTCTAGCTGCATGAGGAGGCAGGAGTTCCTCGCTGGCATCTCACCCACAGTGTTCCCTGGGGGAAGGACTCAGGGACACAAGCAGGTGGTAGAGGTTGCTGTTCTTCCAGGCACTCCAGCCTTCATAGACACAGCCCACCCTGATAGCTGGCTGCAGCTGTGGCTTGAAGGTCTTCCTGGGAAATTTTCAGCAGAAAAAGCACAAAGAAGAAAGGGCAAAATGCTAACCAGCAGTGAGGGGTGAGGGGAAAAGTGTGAGAAGCAGCCCTGCAAACATCAAGCTGAGAGAAGGAGGAGGGGGAGGAGGTGCACCAGGCACTGAAGCAAGGATTCCCCTGCAGCCCCTGGAGAAGACCGTGGTGAAGCAGGTTGTCCCCTTTGTGAGAGACGAGAAACCAGGCCTGCAAGAAACTAAGAAAAACAGCCTGAGAAAGTAAAAGTTGAGGCTGATCGAAGAAATGCCTCAAACACTCTCAAGACAAAACTATGAGTCACAGGGTGGATGGTGTGGAGGTTGAAGCTGATAAGGCTGCCTGAATAACACAAGATGCAGCTGGAGGAGGGAGCCCTGTGGAGACAGGACTGCTCTGCTCTGGTGCACCTGGCCACATTTCAGGGGCCATCTGTCTGGTGAATGACCTTTGCTTCATTATCCACAAAATGCATACTAAAGTTAACAACCCTCAATATGCTAATGAAGGCTAACATGATAATGCTAATTACATCATCCCATGAAACACCTTACCCCTCCCCATACATGGGATATGTAGGTATGTGGGTCGACCTAGGGGACAGACCCAAGGAAAGCGTGTATAAATCAAGGGGGGGTAAAGAAAGGGGGGATCCTGGAGAGTGCAGTGAAGCGAAGAAGACAGATGCAAGCAAAAAAGATGGATGCCTCCTGGAACCCTCGCTGGCGGGATCAATGCAGAAACCCAGACCAGTGATCTGTATTTCCCTATTCCCTCCCTCTCCCTCTTTTCCCTTTTCCATTAAGAAATGCAAGGCATATTATATTGCTTGCCACAACTTGCTATATACCTAGCCAATTATCGTGTGTTCAATTAGTACATTGTGAGTGGTTAATAAATGTTTGGACTTGGAGACTTGTTGTCCGCTCCGTTGGGGATTTGCAAATCTGAGTCACTTGTCTCCCTCATCTGAGCAGGAAGTAACACCCTTGCAGCCCCTAGAGAGGACCACACTGGAGCAGATATCCACACTGCAGCCTGTGAGAACACTATGTTGGAACAGGTGGATGGGCCCTATGCTGGCACAGCCCCCCCCTCTGTATTTGCAACCTTGATTGGAAGATACTTAGGAAAGCCAAAGCCCAACTCAAATTGAGTCTGGCAAGGGATGTCAAAAGCAACAAGAAGGGATTCTATAAATTCACAGGTAACAAAAGGAACAGTAGTGAGAATGTGGGCCCACTGGTGAATGAGGCACAGGATCTGGTGACACAGGACCTGGAAAAGGCTGGGGTACTCAAAGCTTTCTTTGCTTTAGTCTTTACTATCAACACTGGCCTTCAGGAGTCCCAGGCCTCAGAAAAAAAGGGGTGATTCTAGAACAAGAAAGTTGTACCCTTGGTGGAAGAAGTTCAGCTCAGGGAATACGTAAGCAAACTGGACATACATATAAATAGCCCCTGATAGGATATCCCCATGAGTGCTGAGGAAGCTGACTGATGTCATTGCAAGGCCACTGTCAATAATCTTTGATTGATCATGGTAACTGGGAGAAGTGGAGGAAAAACAAGTGCCACTCCTGTCTTCAAGAGGGACAAGAAGGAGGATCCAGGGAACTACAGGCCACTCAGACTCACCTCAATTCCTGGGAAGGTGATGGAGCAACTAATCCTGAAAACCATTTCCAGGCACATGAACAACAAGAAAGTCATCAGGAGTAGTCAGCATGGATTCACCAAGGGGAAGTCGTGCTTGGCAAACTTAAACTTATGTGATGAAATGACTGGTTTGGTAAACAAGGGGAGAATGATGGATACTGTCTGCCTAGACTTCAGTAAGGCTTTCAACACTGTCTCCCATATGATCCTCATAAAGAAGCTGATGAACTATGGGCTGGATAATCAGACAGTGAGCTGGACTGAAAACTGTCTGAACAACTGGGCCCAGACGGTGGTGATCAGTGGCACAAAGTCTAGTTGGAAGCGCAGGAATTACCTGGGCTAGTGGTTACCCCAGGAGTCAGTATTATGTTCAATCCTGTTTAACATCTTCATTAATGATCCAGATGATGGGGCAGAGTATACCCTCAGCAAGTTTGCTGATGACACAAAACTGGAAGGAGTGGCTGATACATCAGAGGATTGTGCTGCCATCCAGAGGGACCTCAACAGGCTGAAGAAGTGGTCTGATGGGAATCTTGTGAAGTTCAACAAGGAGAAGTGCAAAGTCCTGCAACTGGAGAGGAACCCCAGGCACCAATATATGCTGGGTGCTGACTGGATGGAAAGCAGCTTTGCAAGAAAATGACCTGAAGGGAAGTTCTAAAGAAGATGAAGCCAGGCTTTTTCAGTGATGCTAAGTGACAAAATGAGAGGCAAAGCACAAAAACCTGAAACTTAGGAGATTCTGTCTGAACATTAGGAAAAACTTTTTCTCTGAGGGTGACTGAGTGCTGGCACAGGTTGCTGAGAGAGGTTGTGGAGTCTCCATACTTGGAGGTATTCAAAAGCTGTCTAGACATGGTACTAGGCAATCAGCTTTAGGTGGCCCTGCCTGAGTAGGGGGGTTGGACAGATGACCTCCAGAGGTCTCTTCCAACCTCAACCAGTCTGTGATTCTATGAAGGTGCTGGTTGGAGCCTCTACAGGGAAGTTAATGAAGGAACCAAGGTGAGAGACTCACCCTTTCCATTTACTGCTTGTGGCTTATATGCACAAGTTTTCTTTCTTGAAGTAGCTCTATGCAATTTTTTTTTTTTTTCCTTTTTGTATCTCACTGCATTAACATTTAGGCACAGAGCTACTTGGGCTATGTACACAAACACAGATGGCCTGTGAAACATAAAAAAGGCAGCTATAAAGAAGAAACTTTGTCACTTTGTCTTCAGAGTGTTGGGGCTTTTTTTACTGGAATTTGTTTGCTAAAACATCTAAAAAATTTTTAGATTGTGTCTGTTGTCCACAAAATATATTAAAAAATGGCATTTTTTGTTTGGAACTTGATGCAGTTTCTTGAATTATAAAAAATCTGTTCATTCATTATACCCACCAGCCCTTACTGATATAGAAGTGACCCCCAGAGAAACAGAAGTGCTTATTGCCTTGGGTGTACTTTGTACTTCTAGTCTTGAAGTTCTAGACCAAAGGAATGCATTTATTGCATTTTGCTCTATTTTATATATTAATGATATATTACAATATATTAAACATACAGTCTTCACTTGATAGAATACAGAAGTTCTTTAACAAATGCTATGAAGATTAAATATTTCCACCATACTTGAGTACAGGAACATTATAACACTTCTCCAGAAATTTCTAGGTAGGCTTCTTTCTCAAGTTTTCTGTGAGGAAATATCAAAATACTTAGAAAGTGGGTGCTTCACATTCAGAAAAAACAGGTCATTTCTGGCTTTCTGTAAAATATAGTATGGAGTGCACATTATTGCTCTGAGTCAAGTTTTCCCCTCCATCTTCAAACTACCACATTCATCTGTCTTTCACTTTTAATTTCTCAATATTTCTACTGTTTAAAAAATCCTCACACATATGATGTTGCTCTTATGACCTGATGTTATTTCCCATCTGGAAATAACATGTAAAATTATCATTTGTTTATATGAACTAGAAAAGAAAAATAATAATTTATTGTTTTCATTCAGCAGTGATAAAGTCCAAACCTATTTCTGGACAAATGAAGATCCCTTGGTAGTGGAACTCCAATAAAACCAGAATTCACACTTCTAGGTTGGCTGAACTCTTGGAGAACCCACCCTCTGTGCTACCTCTCTAGTTTTAATCAGTCCCAGTACCCAGTGATGTGTCCACTTGTCCTGGATTCATGAACATCCTGCAAACTAGAAGTGACTGCTCAGCATGCAAAATCTGAGGAATTGTGACCAGCTTATGGATACAGTGACCCAGACCAGCCTATTCAAAACAAACCTGCCATATTTTCAAAATGACAAGAACAAAGCATGACAAAAAGAGGGTGCATTGTCATTAAAAAAAAAAAAAAAAATCACCCTCCAAATCTCAATAGCTGTACTCTTTCTTAAAAGCAAAATAAGCCACAGAGCAAATACAAGATTATGAATAAGCTGGATATATAATGGACACAAAATATTATAAACAGTTTGCAGACCCATCACAACAATTTAATTCATCCTAGTCTGCTGGGTTTTGCATTGATTCACAGGCTTAGCATATGACTTTCAGGACTCAATACAGCATAGTATTAAAGTGATAACAGCACACACTGCTGACTTGAAAGATATTTCGGTAGGGGTAGCAGGTACCTGAGAGCAGATTCTTAGGTGGTATAATTTCTTGTGGCTCTAATGCATTTTAGCTCTGCTGATTTACATCTGCTGAGAATCTAGTCTATGGGAATTCCTTGATGCTCAGTGCTATCATTCTGACACCTGCCAAAATGTCAATGGGAGAATGTACCATAAAAATATCACTCCTTAATAGAAATGGATGTAACTTTAAGATCAGTCATTTGTGTTAGCCAGATTCTGTTCTCATCTTAATAGAACTTTTAAATATCTGTTTCACCACCAGGATAAATGGCTGAACATTAACTACTGCAAATGAATGCAGAACTATAAAACTTCAGTATAATCATATAATTTATTTCTTAATTTACCGTTAGTATAGAACCAATCTTCTATTGAAGAAGACTGTGTTGGCAATTGGGTGCTATATATTTGACATGTAGAGTAAAATCTGTATTCCTGAGAATGCAGTCTTATGATGAATTTTATAATCATTTCAAAAATACCTCACAAAGGGAAGTAATTCATTATTATCCTTATTTTATAGCTCAAGAATGGGATGTTTAGAAAGGTGAAGTGACTTTTTCAAGAAAGTGAGTAATGTGAAATAAAATATTGTTAAAAAGCCAATAATATTTTATAATAAATGTCATTTTATAAAATGACAACATTCCATTACCTTCAGGGAGTCCAAAATTTCCTTTGGAGTCTTAGCTATAACCCACATGCCTAGTTCATCACCTTATTCACAAGGAAACGTATTCTCAATCTTTTGCCTAGAGTGGAGCACACCTTTTAATAATAATCCCACAACTTCCCTGGGACTGCCACCAATGATTTCATTAAAAAACAGGTTTAGAATTTGAGTTCATCTTGTTAGCTGTAAGAATAGAAGACTTACAGACCACATAACCTCAGGGCTCCATAATCAAGCACAGCTGTTTGAGAGAGACCATGCTGAATTTTACTATTTTGCAGTGGCTTAATAACCTGTGTTTTAAGTATTCTGGATTTCTAAGCAGTTCTTGACCTTTGTTTACAAATATTACTTTTTTTCCTGGTAAAGCAGTTGTTGACTGTGCCACACAGATCATTTCTGTGTACACTCTAACCTGTAAGCATCCACAGTCCACTTAAGGGTGTACAAATGTGACACTGTAGACAGTGCTAAACTCCAGTGACTATACAAGATGAGACCTGGAAATGGTGAGACAGTGTAGTCAGCATGACTGACAATGAAAGCAGTGTACTAATACCAATTCCTGCAACATCTTCACACAATGCGAAAGTACTTAATAGAAAAAAATTGGGAAACTTTGGAGACCTATATTTGAAGGACTTCCCCCAAGCATTGCAGACAGCACAAGAGGGAATGCAAATCTAACCAGTGAAAGATGGCAAATTACTTCCTTGGAAATTACAAATGTTAGCTGCTTGTTGTGGCAGTGGTTCTGAATAGTTCTTCAATCTGGTACATGTAAAACAGTGTTAGCTTACTTTCTGCAGATCAGTTATCTCTTATAACACGTTTTTATTTATCTGAGTAGTGACTCTCTGAACAGCTTCAATGGCTTCCATAATAGTGTCTGTTCAGGAGGATTTTATTATGAGTATCTGAGCCTGGAGTTTCACAGCTTTAAATTTTTTTCCTCAGAGAATTGTCAATGAGAAGGACTCAATGTATAAAAAAAAAATTTCACTTCCGAAACTGACTTTCTGACAAAAGTAACGATGAAATGGACGTAATAAAAATGTGCCATAGACAGCAACTTTGGTAACAAACAGAACAGTATTATTTCTACAGTAGAATGGCATAATTAATGAGGAAAGTCATGCATCCGGCCATAACCAGTCGGTGTGTACTTACTGCACAGTGATACCCACAGATTATCTGCAACTGCTTCTCTCAAAAGATGGAAGTTTTGGCCACTGAAGGGAAATATAGCTTCAGGCCAGTTATTCCATGTCATGCTAATTATTTTTTTTCTTTTTTGACAAGTGATGTGTTTTTTTGAGGAAGGTGAGAATGTACTCTTTGGGCCCTCTTTGAACCTACCTTGTCACCCTCCTCTTTCCCTGCTACTTCCTTTTTCTTTTTCATTGAGACTTCTACTGCTTTCCATTCATTCCTTCCATTGTGGATATTTCTGCCATGTTTAGTATCATGAAGCTAAAACCAAAGCAATAAACCCAGCAGGAACTAGCTGAGTAAACCTGGAGTAACTCTGACATTTCTGTATCATCTTCCCTTGTTTTCTGATTTTCAGGAGTGCTGAGCTAGAACCATTAGACTTGTTTGCACCAAACCTGAACTTGAGCTTGTTCAGGAGCTCCATGTTGTACTTTGTCCATTGTATCCTAAACTATGTATTATATTCACAGAATTTCACAGAATCATCTAGGTTGGAAAGAACCTTGAAGATCATCTAGTCCAACCGTTAACCTAGCACTGACAGATCCCAACTACACCATATCCCCAAGCGCCATGTCAACCTGCCTCTTGAACACCTCCACGGATGGGGACTCCACCACCTCCCTGGGCAGCCCATTCCAACGCCCAACAACCCGTTCTGTAAAGAAATACTTCCTAATATCCAGTCTAAACCTTCCCTGGCGCAACTTGAGGCCATTCCCTCTTGTCCTATCACTTATTTCTTGGTTAAAGAGACTCGTCCCCAGCTCTCTGCAACCTCCTTTCAGGTAGTTGTAGAGGGCGATGAGGTCTCCCCTCAGCCTCCTCTTCTCCAGACTAAACAACCCCAGTTCCCTCAGCCGCTCCTCGTACGACATGTGCTCCAGACCCTTCACCAGCTTCGTTGCCCTTCTCTGGACACGCTCGAGTAATTCAACGTCCTTTTTGCAGTGAGGGGCCCAAAACTGAACACAGTCATCGAGGTGTGGCCTTACCAGTGCCGAGTACAGGGGTAAGATCACTTCCCTGTCCCTGCTGGCCATGCTATTTCTGATACAAGCCAGGATGCCATTGGCCTTCTTGGCCACCTGGGCACACTGCTGGCTCCTGTTCAGCCAGCTGTCAATCAACACCCCCAGGTCCCTGTCTGACTGGCAGCTCTCCAGCCACTCCTCCCCAAGCCTGTAGCGCTGCTGGGGGTTGTTGTGGCCCAAGTGCAGCACCCGGCATTTGGCCTTATTGAAACTCCTACAGTTGGCCTTAGCCCATCACTCCAGCCTGTCCAGATCTCTCTGCAGAGCCTCCCTACCCTCGAGCAGATCAACACTCCCACCCAACTTGGTGTCATCAGCAAACTTACTGAGGGTGCACTTGATCCCCTCGTCTAGATCATCAATAAAGATGTTAAACAGGAGTGGCCCCAAAACCAAGCCCTGGGGGACACCACTCGTGACCGGCCGCCAACCGGATTTAACTCTGTTCACCACTAGTCTTTGGGCCCAGCCATCCAGCCAGTTTTTTACCCAGCAAAGTGTGCGATCATCCAAGCCACAAGCAGCCAGTTTTGCCAGGAGAATGCTGTGGGAAACGGTGTCAAAGGCCTTACTGAAGTCAAGATAAACTACATCCACAGCCTTTCCCTCATCCAATAAGCAGGTCGCCCTGTCATAGAAGGAGATCAGGTTTGTCAAGCAGGACCTGCCTTTCATAAACCCATGCTGACTGGGCCTGATCATCTGGTTGTCCCGCATGTGTTGTGTGATGGTACTCAGGATGAGCTGCTCCATCAGCTTCCCAGGCACAGACGTCAAGCTGACAGGCCTGTAATTTCCTGGATCATTCCTCAGGGGTGCGGTGGGCATGGGGGAAGAGGAATAATAAAAAAAAAAAAGAAAAAAGATAAAGACCAGAATTGGAGTAAATATTTCTGCAAGTTAGAGATAAAAGTCTATATGAGGTATGGAGAACACATCCACAGATGTATAAACCCATACTACTCTTTCGGTGAACCATACAGAATTTTACTCAGTATTGGTTACAAACTCATTTATTGTATCTGCCTCCTGGATTCTTTTTAGAGCTACAGATAACATAAAAGTTTTTTAAGCTCTTCTGTCCCTGCACACCTTCAACCTTTATAAGTAAAGTTTTTCTCAGCAGGAATAAGGGAGGCACACACAGAGAATTTAATTATAAGTAAATTGTATGTGTATGTTTATACTCAGGTTCTTCAGAAATTTATAATTATCCTTTGTTGTTATTGTTGAGGAAAACTGATACCAGATCAGTTAGACGTGCTTCTTAAATGAGTTGCCTTTTCTTGTACTATAGTTTACGTATTACTTGCACTCTGCATAGCTAACATTTTTTCTTTAAAAATGCACTGTTAGGTTGCAGATTTAGTTATCAGAAAGGCAATACAAAAAATCTCTTCCTAATGGCAGTGGATTTTGGTATACTAAAGATGTCTTACTGATTCTGTTACTCTATTAAACTTATTTTCTAATATGCTAGTTCTGTATACAACGCATCACATAAAGTATATGGGGTATTTTCATTAGAGATGGAATCAATTTTCAGCATGTAGTGGCTTGATAGTATGTTTATTATATTCTACTGATATGACTTTTTGTATTTAATTTCACAGAATCACAGAATCATCTAGGTTGGAAAGGACCTTGAAGATCATCTAGTCCAACCGTTAACCTAACACTGACAGTTCCCAACCAAACCAGATCCCTCAGCGCTAAGTTGACCCGACTCTTAAACACCTCCACGGATGGGGACTCCACCACCTCCCTGGGCAGCCCATTCCAACGCCTAACAACCCATTCTGTAAAGAAATACTTCCTAATATCCAGTCTAAACCTTCCCTGGCGCAACTTGAGGCCATTCCCTCTTGTCCTGTCACTTATTACTTGGTTAAAGAGACTCATCCCCAGCTCTCTGCAACCTCCTTTCAGGTAACTGTAGAGGGCAATGAGTTCTCCCCTCAGCCTCCTCTTCTCCAGACTAAACAACCCCAGTTCCCTCAGCCTCTCCTCGTACGACATGTGCTCCAGACCCTTCACCAGCTTCGTTGCCTTTCTCTGGACACGCTCGAGTAATTCAATGTCCTTTTTGTAGTGAGGGGCCCAAAACTGAACACAGTCATCGAGGTGCGGCCTCACCAGTGCCGAGTACAGGGGTAAGATCACTTCCCTGTCCCTGCTGGCCATGCTATTTCTGATGCAAGCCAGGATGCCATTGGCCTTCTTGGCCACCTGGGCACACTGCTGGCTCCTGTTCAGCCGGCTGTCAATCAACACCCCCAGGTCCCTCTCTGACTGGCAGCTCTCCAGCCACTCCTCCCCAAGCCTGTAGCACTGCTGGGGGTTGTTGTGGCCCAAGTGCAGCACCAGCATTTGGCCTTATTGAAACTCCTACAGTTGGCCTTAGCCCGTTGCTCCAGCATTTGCTTGTGATCAACTCTGATTTGTTTGAATTCATCTTTTCAGTGTGTTTTTATTACTAATGTTTGGAAATTTTCTTATTAATAAATTGTTTTCCAGTGATTTTTGGGTTGTTTTTTTGGGCAGGGTTGGTTTTCTTGGTTTTCTATGGATGGATGGATAAGTTCTCTCAATATCTACAATCTAAATTAAAAATGATTACACTGAGGTCAGTGGGTTATCACATGGAGGAGAAGGGTAGATTTCACCATGCCACACCACCATTAAGAAACACAATTCTGTTGTTGCCAGAAGATGTGTTCCAACACCTTTTACAAGAGGGAGGTTCTTCAGACTGTTTTTAATTTAATGACTATTTCCTCTGGACTTGTTTAACACATAGATATTGATTTGCTTTTATTTTACTTCCTTCTTTTTTAAATATATAAGCAATATCATGTGATGCCTATTTTTCAGTGATTTAGGGTAGTACAATATGTAGGTCAGGATTAAAAACCAAAATCACAAATATTTGAAAAAAACTTCACAAACAATCTGATTGCAGCACAGTTCCAGCTTTTTCTCATAGGACTCCTCATCAGCAATATTCATAGAATATGTAAACACTTCACCTTAAGTAGGGAGGAAGCAATAATCCCTGGTCAATTGGTCCACAATCATCATTGCACTATAAACAGCTGGTGGTGAATAACTATCATCTTTACTGAGAATTGTAACATGCACAGAACACAATGCTTGCCAACTGTTGTGTGTATCCCTTTGTTAAAGCATAAAATGACCATTTTCAGTTATAGTGATGTATCTGTGTGTTCATAAACAGTTTCTTAAATTTAAAAAGGAAAGAAAAATATAGAAATGAAATGGATTAAATCAGTAAAGATTCCAGCAACTCAATTTTAAAGGGAGACATGAAATAATTATTTAAGACATGGGAGGGAATAGCAAATTAGAAATAAGGCAATTATATCTATGGAAGTGGGAAAGTTTGAGAGAGTAAAAATAGCATTTGGTACCTATAGAGCTGCAAGGAAAGTAGGGGAAAAAGTGAGATAAAATACTATCTGTAAGAATAAAAATATGACTATTTTGTATTATAGATAATATAGAAAATAATATATTATAAAATTATTTGATTGTTACTATGACCAAGTTATCAAACTAATTACAAAACATTAGGGGGCCAGTTCACCCAGGCTAAGACATCTGGTGCTATTTGAGATTGTCAGGGCCCTGAGTACCCTAATAGGCTTTAATGGCCATGACAAGCCTTACCTGTGACCACCACCCACACCCCTACCCATGAGCCCTTTTTAGCTCAGGCCAGGGCTTTAGTCTTGTTCTACCTACGCTGTTCTTGTCCATGTCTCTTTCTAGCTGAGCCCTGGCTCTGAATCTTGTCTTTGTTTAGAGCTTACTGGGCTGTTGGTGAGACCTGTTACTGTCAGCATGTCGCTCTGCCTGTCTTGCTCAGGTACTGTGCCCTGTTGGGGAGGCACTTCTTGTGCTGCGGTTACCCTTGTCTCCTGGCTTGTTCTCCCTTGTGGAGCAGCCCTCTTCTTACTGCTCCCTGAAGAGATGTCCTAGTTATTGTTTGACCCATGCAGTTGTCTCAGATATGGTATCAGACCTACAGATGATCTGTGCCCTTTCATAGTAATAGCTGGAGTCAAGATGGGATGATAGTATCTCAACTAGCACCAGATGCTGCTGTGGAAACAGTTGATTTGACCCCTAGATGTGATGTGTTTCCAGAAAGCTTTGCTTTGAGATCGTTCACTGTTGTAATCGAATGTTTAATATGTCCCTTAAGCAGAAATTTGGTCTTCATTTGAATATTTCCATTAACTGAGTTATTATTTTGTGTTTATGGCTTTTTGCAGGTGTCATATTCCCTATTTGAATGTTTCTTCTCTTACAGTTGGATCTATGTGGGGTTTTTAATTGACTCAGAACTAACAGAGAAGAATATCATTTTATTTCACTAGAACAGTGGAAGACATTTAAGCAGAAGCAAAATGTAGTTAAGGACAAAATTTGTTCTTGGTATCAGTTATATACACTGGACTTGCATCACTTTTTTGTTTTGTTTTATTTTTCTTTAAACATTTAGTGGTCAAGCCTTTAATTTTTTTTCTTTTTTGTTTTTTCTTTGGTTGTTTTTTTTATTTATGAGAGTATTCTTCAAAAGTAAAATGTTAGGACATTCGTATAAGTCTGACTAGTTTATACATTTCATGGACAACGAATGTGATAGGTAGGTCTTGGATTCTTGTATGCTACTTTTGCTTCATTTACTGAAACAATTTCTGTAAAGTGATTAACACAAGATGAGAAGTAGTTAAGATGATAAGCTTCCCCCCATTGTTACAGTTCTTAACCTTCTTGATTCACTTAGCTTTTTTTATCTAGGGTATTTATATCTTTCTTGTGGTGACAAATAGGAATTTCTCAAGCAAGTATGTATGCAATTATATGTACATTTTTATCGCTTTCCATGAAGTGATAAAATATGTTGGGACAGAATCAATATTTCCCTCTTCCCATAATTACATCACCTTTAATAGTTTGCTTTTCTTACTTGTATGTGGTCCTGATGAGACTCAGGTGAAAATGTTTCTAGTTATTTCTTCCCAGCAGTAAAATCAGCTTCAAATATGCTTTTCTAGTTCAATTTCATTTTCCGAAGAGCGGCAAAAAAACCCCACAACATTGGTTCTTATTACTAATCATAGAATCATGGAATGGTTTGGGTTGGAAGGGACCTTAAAGATGTTCTAGTTCCAACCCCCCTACCATGGGCAGGGACACCTTCCACTAGACCAGGTTGCTCAAAGCCCCATCCAACCTGGCCTTGAACACTTCCAGGGAGGGGGCAGCCACAGCTTCTCTGGGCAACCTGTTCCAGTGCCTCATCACCCTCACAGTAAAGAATTTCTTCCTATCTAACCTAAATCTACCCTCTTTTGGTTTAAAGCCATTACCCCTTGTCCCATTGCTACACACCCTGTTAAAGAGTTCTTTCCTGTAGGCCCCCTTTAAGTACTGGAAGGCTGCTATAAGGTCTCCCCAGAGCCTTCTCTTCTCCAGGCTGAACAATCCCAATCTCTCAGCCTGTCTTCATAAAGGAGGTGCTCCAGTTCCCTGATCATCTTTGTGGTCCTCCTCTGGACCTGTTTCAACAGGTCCACACCTTTCATATGTTGGGGACCCCAGAACTGGATGCAGTACTCCAGGTGGGATCTCATGAGAGCAGGGTCAAGGGGCAGAATTATCTTCCTTGACCTGCTGACCACAATTCTCTTGATACATCCCAGGATAATGTAACTTGCTTTGTGTTTACCTCTCCTGGATTTTGTCACAGCCTCAGACTTGTTTATTACCAGACATTTCTCAACCATTCTATGTAACTAGTTATTATGCTCATGTGTGTGAAAGACTGTCTTTCTAGCAATCTATATTCTCTTGGAGGCAAAGCCCGTTACTCCTTGACCAAGCCTCCCTGAATCTGGAAGAAAAACTATTCACACTTTCCACAAAAAACATTTTACTCACTAGAACAGTGCTATCATCAATCACCTCTTCCCTCCCCTGCCTATCTCTGCAGTCCTCAAGGGCCATAATAGTAGGTATTCAAGAACAAAAACATCTATTTTTTGAATCTGTTCTAATGTATCATCTTTTAAATCTCTTGTTTCTGGTACCGTTCTCTATGCTTCATCCCGTTTGTCTATATTTTTAAAGTATGATGCTGTAGTGCTAGGGCCTGAATAATAGGCCCTGAAACAAAGTTGTCCTCTAGATGAACCTCACAACCAAACATTATCCATTATTAGTATCTGATCATTAATGAAATATGTACGCTCACTAGTGAAAGATGTAGCTTAGAAAAAATGTAAGCAGTAATGAGGATGAAATGTTGTGAGAATGTGTATCCAACTTTCCTTGTTTAGCCTTGGTCAAGGCTGAGAACCCAAGTGTTTGACCTTGTTAGAAACTCCCTTGGTTCTTCCCTCCCTGAGCCCTGGCCAGGCTTTGGGTGGAATCCAACAGGAGGATGAAACCAGATGTTTCCACTCAAAGAAAAGTGCAAGTCATTCTGACTTGCTGATTTTTGGGTATATAAGGCTGGACCCATTTGCAGTGACTTTGGGTGCCTCACCTATGGATGGACACATCGTGTAGGATTTCCCACTTGCAGGGAAAGTTCTCCAAATCCTCGCTGCAACCAGGGCTCCCCAGTGTCTGCAGATCTGGATGTTGGTAAATTATGCAAGCGGTGATGTATCTTTCTTAATCAGTATTCTCCCCATCATGTAGTAATGATGAGGTGCATTACCTTGCTTATTCTTATTTTCTATAATTAACTGTATATAGTAATAATTAAGTGTACTATTCTCTACTTTTCTTATTGCTTATTTTCTGTATTGCTTGGTTATATCCTTTAATTATTAACAGTAAAATAAGCCTACTCTCTTCACTCTGGTGGCTGAGTTTAATTGGCATCTTCAATCAGCAAAACAGATGCCCAAAAGACAGCCAAGCTGAAGCATCCTGGGAAAGAAGGAGAGTAGAGTAGCAAGCTTGTGCATCTTACACAAGATGAACACTTAATAGATCACAGAATGAGATTTGCTCAGTTATTTTCAAAATTTCATGCTACACAAAAGGCATAATCTGTATATCAGAAACATTTACTCTCTACTTGGAGATAAGTCTTATTATAAACTATTGACTAGGACTGAATCCAGAGTAGATAGCTGCAGAACCCTGTTTGATGTCAAACTGAGAAGACTTACGAAAGGATTGTCTGTGTTTTGATTAGGTTTTTTGGGCCTTCTCTTTCTTCTTTTTTTTTTTTTTTTTTTTTAGCTGTGGATATAGCATATAATAATTTAATCTTCACCATGTTTTCCTAATTTCTTGGAAAATGTCATATAGAACATTTTATGACTTTTTTCCCCTTATCCACTTAGTCTGTCAAAGAGGGAAATTCAATTGGCTTAACACAGTTTGTTTCTTGTCACTTTGTTATTCTTTCAAGGTTTTGTAAGTGGATTGTTTAATTTTTTCCAGTATCTTTCTAGAAACGGAAATGAGGCTGACGGGTCTATAATTTTCTCATATTCATTTTTTCCTCTTTTAAAAGTTGAAGACTAAGTTTTGTTTTCTACTGGCCTGTGATACATCATCTACACTCCAAGTCATGGGAAATAATCACTAATGACTTGGAGATTTCTTTTACTACTACTTCAAATTCTTGAGGAAGCCCTGGTTACATAGATACTTCCATCTTATTCAAATATTGCTTAATCTCTCCATAAATAAGTGAATGCTGGCTATAAATAACCATTTAAATTCTATTTTCAGCACTATGAATGACAGATATATTATTGAGGAAGCAGAGACTGAGTATTAAAAAAGTGTAGAGAGGAAATAATTTAGAATTTAAGGACTTACTAGCTCAATTAAATCCTAAATCATAAAAGAGTTATAAGCTAAAGTCATATTCAAATTCTCGTTACCTAAAAAAAAAAAAAAGTGTCATCAGTCTAAGCCTTCTTCAAAAGGTATACACTGGTCCTTAAATTCCTTTATAGTTATTTTAAGTTCAGTGATAGATTTAGTTTTGCCAGCTTAGCTTGCCTCTGTCTGTATAGAATCAAGAGCTGGACTCTTACTCAAGGAGTACACAAGCTGTGGATTTTTAGAATCACTTTGCACAATTCAGTCTAGGAAAACATTTAGAGAATATTGTACCTAATTAACTGAGAATTAAATAACATCTTACAATTTGTATATAATTTCTTTACTGAATTAATTTCTGTAGGCTTTTTCCTACCTCCATAATGATTTTAAATCTAAAAGGATAAGATGCTTAGTTTGAAATTCCAATTAATTAAAGGCATTCTGCATTTTACTGATTTTTTGCCAGAAAAGAACAATTTAAAAGCAAGCAAGATTACACTAAGGGAAGCAATAGCCCCTAGCATATTTTGTAGTGTATTTCAACATTCAAGTTTGAGTTTTATATGATTTTACCTGTTGCATTATATTCTGTTTTATGTAAGGTCTAATTACTATCTACATTTTAAAGTAAAATGATCAAAATATAGGTTGCAAACACAAAAGGAAAATCTTGCAGAAAGTTAGAAAACAGAATAAATAAATTAGACATCCTACTTAAACTGATATGTATTTTAAACATGTGTTAATTATTATATTCCTAAAGGTCACAGATTCTCGAACTGCAAGTTACCTTTTAGATAAAAATGTTCATTATAATGAAAGTGATTGTAAATGTGGTTTAAGTTGTTCTTTTCTTTGAGAAGTGTCTTGCTCTCTCCTCTTTCATGTTAATTACTGTGTGCTAGCAGAAGAGAAGCCTCTGCTGAAGCTGTGCAATAAGTGACATATACTGTATAAAAAATAGTAATGAAACTGCCTTTATCATGTATTTACATATACTTTGAAAATAAGCTTCACATGGTCAAATGCAGGCTTGACTCCCTATTCTTACAATGAAACTGTTACAAGCCAGACACGGGTCATCTGTAAACTGAACCTTTCAAGGATATTTCTGAGAGGATGCTAACTTACGCATCTGAAAAAAACATGAATGTAAAAGACAGTCACATACTTCTTGCATTTGGTCAAATAGCAGCTAGAAAGCCTATCTCCTACAAAATACATTAAAGCATCAGAGAAGTTTAGAATGTGGAACTTGTGGATTGTATACCATAGGCCTATTATTAAGTGAGTTTAACATTTCTGTGCATTTCATATCAGTTATTAATCATGAGCCCCATTTTCCAACCTAAAGAAAAAATTAATAATTATCACAAATGTGGTATCCTAAAGGTACTTAAGGTGGGGCTGAGACTAGAATGAAAGATTTATAAATTAACACAGCCTAGTTTTCATTTTTCCAGCACAGAAAGATGGATGAACATTCAGATCTGGATACTGGCTTCTTATAAAGCAATTTTTTTTTTTTTAAAAAAAAAAAAAGCAAGCTCCGGTCTGAGATATATTTGCTAGTCTGCTCCTTACATTTATTGTCCTAATTTGAAGCCTAGTTGTTTTGGACCAGATGCTTAATCTGTTGTTGAACTATTTCCTATTTTGAGATGGGTGTTTCATGAAATATTTGAAATTGTTCTGATGACATAACTTTTTGAAATAAAAAAGACCTTTTCATTCCCAGATAATCTTCTAGAGCATTTAATTTATCTATATCAAAGTAATCTTTCACTACAATAAAATATGAATGAAAATAGGCATTCTGTGCAAACTCACTATATTTATGGTTTTTCATATGGTATTTTGTACATAGCTTCCAAGCTTTTCATCTCTTTATCCTAAGCACTGGGAATTTCAATGTATTTGTACTGACACACTCGTATTTCATAATTCAAAATGCTTCAGGTGTACTAACTTTGATTTTTTGCATATTCATTTAGAAGAAATACAGTGGAAAATATACTTTCCTTTCCAAAGAACAAAAATAAAAGTGCTTCAGATACCTTCAGAGACATAATGTTTGAAAATGAACAGCTGAGTTCCACACCAAGCCAGGGCTGCCGTGCTGTACACAGAAATCCTGATTGCATCCTATACAGCTACAGAAAAAAGATGAGGTACAGTGCATCTCACAATCCTGATGCACCAGGCATTCCCATTTGGGAAATAAATAGTAGTTGTTGCTCTACCCTAACATATGGATGATTTTTGGAAGGAAAATCTGAAGCGTGGAGCAATGGTGTGCAACCTAGTTGTATTGGAAGCCTTGGAAGCCTTGGAGAAGACATTGCATTTGAGAAGATAGTGATCTTGAACAGATCCTGTCTGCTCTTTTGGGTCTTGTACTCAGGGCTGGAGAAGCCATTATAATTAGTATGACTAACCACTGTAAGTGAATTTTTTGGAGTGTCCCATGCTGGTCTGTACTGCGCACTGGTGGATGCTCTCAGAGAGATGATGTTCCAGCTTGCCAGGAGAAGACCTATGGGTTTGCTTGTAACAGAAAATAAAAGGCACTACAGAATGGGAGGAGGAAGCAAGCTCTCCACAGACAGAATCTGTGCAGTGTGCTATGGGAAAATCCACCCAGGATCTGTCTGATACTGCACTAAAGTGGGTTCCCAACCTCTACAGGGACATGAGATGTACTCACTATCTCTATTCCTCTTTTTATTCTACTTTATTGAAACAGGTATTTTATTATACCATTTGTCAGGCCTTTCTTTTTCAGATCCAGAAAGAACTGTGATCCATTTCTGTCTTTCTCCCCTTTCTCCCTGACTCCTGGTACAAAACACTAGTCCCTGATTGAAATGGTGTCAGGGCACAATAAGGCTATAGTTGGATATTAGGCTATAGTTTGGCTATTACCAAAGCTCCCTCCCAAATAAATATTTTGAGTCATAATGTATATATTATGGGGTCTTAGCATAATGATATTTTTGCTGGGAATATACACCATAAGAGCTGATGGTCTAGGTAGGGCAAATATATGCAAGTAACTGAAGAGTATCTTATGAACATTTTGAACGTTTATTTTTACAAATGTACTAGCACACGTTTGCAGGACTGAGGCTATATCAATACTTACCAACTTTTTCTTAGTCTCTGAGCCAAAATTACATCAGCTGGTCCACAAATATGTATGTACACTTGTCAGTGACAACTGAATGCATCATGCTGTTTTGTGGTCACACAGTGCAGTTTTGTAAGAAGGATTTAGATACTCTAACTTGTACAGAATGGTGGAGAACTGAATTCAGTTCAATGTGTGAAACTTGGTGTGTATATATAGCTTCCAAACTACTTTAAACTAAAAGTCTTACCTCATCTCACCTAAATAACCAGATCCTGTTTCTATTAAAATGAATAACAAAGTACCTGTAAATACATTTAAATTTCCTTTTTGTTTAATTTCTTAGACGAAATTTATAGGAAAATGTGACAACTAAAACTAATTTAAGATGCCAAGTTTTTGTTTCTGTTTTACATTATTTTACATTGTATTTTTTTAAATTAAGCAATCAATGAAGGATACAGCCAATATGGTGTTTCTGTAAAAACAAAAATCTCATCTGTACAATAATTAGAATATAGATAGATGTTCCAGATGGTACACATGCAAAAAGAAGGCTAGCTGTATACCAGATGGTATTATGACCATACATAAAGCAACTGGATAATCATTGTAATATTGTGACATGTCATATTATATGAATAAATACTATATTTTCCTGAGAAAAAGGTAAAATCATCAGTAAATTAAACTGCACAAGGCAGATGTGGCACTTATCCAGGAATTACTGTCCTAGAGGAACAGCAATATTGGAGTAGGAACTTACAGGTTTTATTTCTTTAATTCATTCCCCTTATGAAAAAGAGGTAATTCTAATTTGTCTAAAGTATCCTTTACATAATTTGTCTTAGCATAAGCAAATTCAAGGAATTCAGAATACTCTATATTGCTAAAATGAAACTAATTTTTTTGGCTCCCTCCAAGAATACTCAACTTTTATAAACGCTTCTGTTCCTAAGATTGGTTGGGTTTTTTGTTGTTTGTTTTTGTTTTTTTTTTTTTTTAAATGCAGTAGACATTTAGAAATAACTTTGCAGTGAAACTTCACAATTTCTGGCAAAGCATGACAATTCCTATGATAAGATACAAGATCAATATGACAAGAACTTTCTGTATGTTTTTTATATTAATAACATATTCAACAACCTATATTCCTAACTGAAATTGGCCTGCACCATAACTAGAAAAAATATTCTTATACTGACACTATAAAGAATTCCTACAGCTAATAGAAAATCTGCTTTGATTTTTTAAAGTTTTTTTTTTCTTCAACAGCACACACATTTTTTCGTGGCCATCCAATGCAAGAATGTGTATATATGTATAGATCAAGCTTTGTGATCTACCATAGATATTTTATATCTAGTTTATCTACACAGATACTTAAGTTTTTCAAGATGGAAGATTAGGGAATTTCATAAAGGAACAAAACCAAGCAACAGCATTTATTCTCTTTCTCTATAGATGTATTAGAAGGAGAGAAACTTTTTCCAGGCTGTCTCCTATTTAATTTAGAAATACATTCTGCTCTTATACAGGAAATACATGTCCTGTAGCCCTCTATAGTTGGCACAGTAAAGTTCCAGGTCTGTATGGAAAGTCCTTACTGATGAAACAGGATGAGAAAATGTTGTGCTCCAGTAGCAGTTCCTGGAATATGACACAGGCTCATAATTCCCTTCCAAAAAAGAAAAGGCTTTATCCTCTTTTCCTGTTTCTGAAAGGCAGCTCCTGTGGTCACTTCCAAAGTCTTCCTGAAGGCCATCTTCTGCTTAAGAAACCTTGCATCTCCTAGGAAACCTCAAAAACAATATTGCCTGCTGATAATTCATTACCCTAAAAGATTAGCCAGGTACTTGTCCTCCTTGTGTTGGAAGTGAATTTCTTCTGTGTCCTACTATAGTCAACGATCTATGACCAATCTTTTTGGTATGATTTCGATGTTGTACCACAGTCTGGCCAAATCTGAGATACTTGAGTTTGAACGAACAAATTACTTGATGCCTTTTGCCATGAAATGATGGGCCTTGTCCTCTCTAATATGAAAGAGTTTCAGATCAGGCTGATGCTGCAGCCTTCTAAGAAGAGGGTGCATGAAAGTAGTCATTGACAAGGTAGCAAAAGTGGGGTGACATGCATTGTTATTGGTAAAACTGTGCTAGTATTTCAATAACTTCCCGTCCAAGAGATGAGATGATTTTACTTACAGAAGTGCAGTGATGTCAGTACATGAGATGTATACTAGGGACATGTTGCTGATGTAGTATGAGGACATAATTTTAACTGTAAAATATTTCCAGTATAAAAATAGCTTCAGCCATAGCTGAACAGTTTCTCCTGAGTGAAAAGACGAATTACTTGTTTCTTTGAATAAAGTCATTCTGTTACTCTGGGAAATTGAGTCAAAAATGGACCTCTAGTATTAGTTCATAAGAATGAAGTTGTAAAAGTAAAAAATTAATGCATCAAATATGTTTTTGTTTGTTGCTGAAGGATCTGACAGCTACTGTAGGAAAACATTTCCATGTTTATTAGACATATCACAGTATGTAATCTGTTAATAACCATGCAAGAAAGTAGGTTATATTTGTTGCACAGGAGAACTGGGATGAAGACTACTTTGGTCATTGAATCCTAGACATATAGTTGGAGGCCATCAACAAAAAATGTTTAAAAAAGAAATAAACAAATCCAAACCAACCAACTCCTGCCCCCTCCTGTAAGGAACTGTGTTAGACATTGTTTGTCTCAACATTGCTGCTCCGCGACCACCACTTCCCACCCCCAGCATCCTGTTGTTCTAAAGGAGTACGCTACAGAGTCCCCAACAAAACCACGACATCCGCTCAAAGCGAGAACAATGGCAGCCTTGGCAGTGCCTGCCAAGCTGTACCTGCGCACGAGCTAGGTGCGGGTCGAGGAAGACATGCAAAGGCTGAAGGCACTGCAGGTCGACCCCCCCCACCAGAACACCTGGGCATGCACATATGGAGGACCACGGGGCGGTACATATTACAATGAGCTCCGTGGAAATGGGCGGACTCTTCAGGGAAATCGTGGGGACTAAAGGACTGCGTACTCCTCTCTTGGTGCCACCGTCTTTGCGACCTTGGTCTTCGGCACCTGTTTCTTGGAGCTGGGACCCCAGCAGAGTTTGGAGCTCCATCACCTGCATCACGGCTGAGCCTACGGAACAACGCTGGATCCCTGGTGGTGGCCGTAACTAGTTGCATCTCTACCATCTTTCTGGCTTAGGGATTCTGACTTTCTCTTTCCTTTTCTCTCTGTCCTATCGCTATTATCAGTTGTTATAGAAAATAAAGTTCACAAGATTGTACAGCATCTGACCTCATTTGTGTCTTAATCTCACTCTTGGGATTGTTTAAGAACCCACCCCGATATTGGATCGGGACACCTCCCCAGACTCTCAAAATAGATAGTGACAGTTCTTCAGGCTAGAAAGAACAGTTACATCCTCCAGTCTGATCTCCATATATCACTTATAACATTGAATAGAGCATTTCCATTGATGAAAGCAACTTATCTGGATAAAGACTATGCTTGAGAAGGTTGTGCAGTTGTGAACTGAAGACCTCTGGAACCATGAGAATCCTCTGGTTTCTTAAGCAGCTTATTCTGATAACACATTTATTACAGGCCTTTTTCTTTTTTTTTTTTTTTTTTTTTAAACAACTCCAATGTCTCAGTTGAATGGTCCATTTTCAAGTAGTTATTCTTGCTTTCCTCACTTAATTTACTTTCTGTGCCATCTCCTAAGTATAATTGCATGCAGTACACAATTCACTTTTCTTTTGAAGTAGAAAACCCCTCCTTTTCTAATATTATTCATTCTGAGGAATTTTCTCCTCATCTGAAAACCTTATTTCTAGACTGATCTTTGATTCCTGATCTTTGTTTGAATAGTCTAGTTCACAAATTGACCCATCTCACTTTGCATGACTTTTCCTATCCCCAGGTATATTTCTCTTAGTTTCTAGCATCTACCAATGTTTTCAGGAATGATTCTTCATCCTGATTTGATGAAAAATGTGGATCTAGTATTTTTCTGTGTGGAACACTCTTAAACTGTATATATCTCTATCATCTCTTTAGCACAGAGATCATTTACTTTGGACATAAAATTAAATCCTGGATATCTACAGAAGCAAAAAAATATATCTATATATGAGTTATACCTCATGGAATTATGCCTCAGCTTTGCTGAGTTCCATGATGTAAACACCCATATGTTGTAGCCCAACAAGCATAAGATTCAAGAAACATTCAATTTGATATGAGCACGTTATTTTAAGTTAGGAAAAGAATAAACAAAACCTAGTTAGTGAAGACTAATGGATTATAGATCATGAATTTGAAAGAACAACAATAAAAAAATGGAAAAAGTTGACCAAATACTTCTACATTAATATTACATAAATAGATGTACTTTCCCATCACCTGCAGATGATAGCATCTTAGTGCTTTATGTACTCAGAGAAAATGCCATGTTACTGTATACTGGTACTTGTTCCTTCTGTACTTTCACTGATATCCATCAGAAAAAAAAACCAATTTTGTTTTGCATAGTCCACAGGCAAAAAAAATTCCTGACCTGCAAAACTGTAGTCTCACTTTGTTGAGATTTTTTGTTTCTTTGACTCTGCCCACTTCCCTTTGATTGCAAACATTGACAATATGTTACATTTTTATCTTGGCTCCCTTTACTTCTAGGCCATAGTAAACTCTCATGAGCAAAATTTCAGATCTTCAAAGAGGAAAGAATTATTTTTTTTTTGTTTAGTTTGAGTTGTTGCAATAGAGGTTGCTCAATGTATTTGTTACTGTATTTAATGAAGTTGTATGCAAATTCTTTATTCTTTTTGGACTGAAATAAAAATGGAAATTTGTTTAAGTATGTCTTCTAGCTAAATAGTTTATGTACATAGAACTTAACACAATGCTAATATTTCAATAAATTTCCTGGACGGAGCTTCCTGGAAAGGATTATAAATGGTATAGATCTATAAACAGGATTATGAACAGTATAGAGAAAAGACACATTTTGTCAGAAATGTATGTGAATTAAAGACTTAATGAGAGATGGGGTAGTTAGCAAGAGGTTTTCAGAAGCAGTAGAAAAATTATCTACAGAAAGAGATATTTAAAGATTTTTTAGAAATACATTTAATATTGAACTACCATCTAGAGATTGACTCACAAGCTGAAGTCTGGTATTGTTGCTAAGTGAAAAAAAAACAGTCTGAGTATTACCCAGAGTCAGTTATCTCTGGCACCTTAGGTCAGTTGTCATTCTTTATTGCAAAGAAAAATGTACAGGAAATTTAGCAGAAGATATTCAAGTCATAACGAGTGTCTGTTTTGTAGGGGGTTTTGTTGTTTTGGGTTTGTTTTGGTTTGGTTTGGTTTTTAAGGATATTATAAAAAATATCCATCTTATGTTTTGGTTGTCCTTGCGATCTAACAATGCCACACTGGATGATTTATCTCACTCTAAATGAAGATACAGTGCTTTGGAGATGATAACCAGGAGACATCTTTACACCATAAAGTAATTAGCACTAATCCCATTCCCCCTGTTCCTTGGTGAATATTGTTTTTCCCTTATGAGAGCAGAGGAGTAGTTAGCTGTGTCTAGGCTAGCGCAGCTGGGCTTTGCAGGCCTTGGAGGGAAAGGAGCTGATTTCCAAACTGAGCAGCTGCACATCATTCGTGAAAAATAATCTAGCACTTTTCTCCTCATTTAAACTGAGCAGGCTTCAGAGTTTACTGACACTCAGACTGAGAAGAGATGAAATTTCTGTGTGTATGACCACATATCAGACAATTTAGGACTCCCTCGATTCCTAACCAAAAGTGAATCACCAGTGCCAGTTTAAGAACAGCGAGTGCAATGTACTGTTAGCATGAGATCAGTGAGCCACTTACTGTAGTAAGTGAAGCATGGTCTTGATGAGTGGTATGATGGGAACTGTGTTATAGTACTCTATTGTAAAGGGGACAATGGAGTATGAGCCAGTGGAAATTTTTTTTAACTATTTAACTTCAACATTTTTCTTTCAAATATTTGTAAAGCAAATGTTTCAGTTCTTCCTAAATAAATGACTTGAAATAATTAGAGCGGGCATATTTCATTTAAGCTCTGGAGTAGTTAGTCTTAAGGTCTTACAAAAAGAAAAATTACTTATGTAGAATAAGCTTGACATTTACAAAACTTGTAAATAGTTGTGAATTGAGAGACTTGTCAGGGTGACTATTTTTTCTTCTGAATAGTTTATTTCAATAAACTGGTGTTCTCTTATCAAACTAAAGGTTTTATTCATTATCAAGATTGATTGAATCTCAAATCAAGGTCCATGAATGATACTTTTTTGCTCAGATGTAAACTCATGGCATAAGCATTTAGGAAAAGTCCAGTTTCTAAGATCATCTACAGACTCCACCACTATCGTACCAGACTTGTCTAGAGTGAAGCATACGTACTCTGCTCTTGACCAAAGCCTGAAGTTACTTGTCCTGCTTTTATAACTGACTGATGTCTGATGGAGACAAGTGGAATGTGTATTAGAACATTCTATCAATCAAGATTTTAAGGTATATCTTACTTGTCTTGTGAACCTCCCAATCTATGGTAAGCTATTTAAAAAGAGAGAAATTTTGGTAATTTTTAAAAAGTGCATGTTATTAAGAAATAAGTAAAATTATTGCAATATTGACCAAACCTCATTAGCTAAATAAGATAAGGAACAAACTCATCTCAATTCTCTTTGTAGACATCAAGTGAGGAGATTACTTAAATGGGAGGTGTACTAAAAACCCAAGAAGTTACGACTCAACTTCTTTTAAAAACAGTGGTTTAACTATTTTAAAATGTACTATTAGAAGATAATTATTTATATTTTCCTATCACTTCACTTTAAACTGATTGACTTACAATCATTACAAGTTGCTTAATGGGTTTGTTCCCTCCACCTCCCCAAAAAAATTATCTAGACAATATAAAGTAAATGAACCATATAATTACCAGAAGGTGATCATTAGAAATCTAAAATGTTTTTTTTTAATAACACTTCCCCTTTGAGGTCATTTAGAGACTACTACAATACTGATGATTTTAACTTCAGAAACATCTGTGTTCCTGACTATTCTTCTAAGCAGTTCACTTTGAGGTGTCTTTAACATTGTTGAAAATCTTACTGCAAAAAGCCCTTTTCTGAAGCATCAGATGAGCAGTTAAAGTTTAGGAAAAAATCCCTTCCAGCTTTATGAATTTCTGAATAAATTATAAACTTGAAATAATCCCCTCTTTCAGTTAAAGATTCTCTGTAGGATACAAATAATGGGTTTTCTATCAAAAAAGTAAGATGAATATGAAAACATATGTGTTCCAAGAAGAAGTATTTTTATTCCAGCGATTGTGTACACATATGTTATGGAGGCTCTCAAATAAAAAACCAGGCACCAAAAATTGAAAATTTATTGTCAACACAATTAACTAGCCCTCCACAAGTATTCAATTACAGGTTCGAATGTCCGTGAGAGGAGAACAGAACAACTTCCTAGGGTTTAACGACGACCTGAAAAGCAGAAGAAAGCCCCACTCCCTAGGGTTTAATGACAACCCAAGACACTCCATCACTCACCTAACAAGTGAGGGCTCTCAACCTCGAGGACCTGCTCAGGTCAGCGTCCCGACCCAAGTTACCTCAAGGAGTTTCTTTAGGCGGCATCATGACCCAAGGGGAAAGTCCTCAATCACAGGACTGCTGTTCCAGGGAATAATCTCAAAATGGCCCCCTCTGGGGACTCCATTTATACCCAGGCTGAATCTGATCTGTGGTCAATAGCTGCTCCCATTGGCCAAAGGCCCCAACTACAATGAAGCCTCGAGAACAAAAACAATCAGTAGCTGCTACATGTCAGCAGCCAAGAAGCCCTATTTTCATTGGGCAGGTGCACGTATCACACAACACGCTCATTAGAAAAAAAGGCAATAAACTGTTCTTCTTTAAATGAAATCAGTGACACATAGCATTGACTTTTGTACATAGACAAGTAAGTTGTAGGCTTTAGCAGGTCTATTACCAAGAAGAGGTGCATTAGGGTAAACAATGCTTTTTTTTTTCCTTATTTTTCTTTTTCCTCATTGAGAAACCATTGTATTAGAGAGTCAAAGGTGAAAGTGGAAAAAAAATAGAAAAGAGGTGTAGGTCTTGACTATGTAAGTACTTTATGAGAATTACAATACCTTAAGCAAATACCTTGGGGTCATCATGGTCCACCACAGTGCAGCAGATCTTGGGTGGCCATAGGGATGACTAAGTATAGTATATTATTGAAGCGAATATATCTGTTCTTGAAGGTATCTTCTGTGTAAGCCTTAGCATATTCTATAAAGCTATGTGGTTCAGAGGTCTTTCCATACAGAACAGTACTACAATGAGAACATCTTACAAGATCTGGTAATCCTTCAACCTGTGTGTCTGCTAGAATTGAGGGCAAGCTCCTTCTTTCCTTTTGAAGTTTGTTCAGATTTTTCTTTGTGAAGGAACACAGGGAACCTGTCACATTTTTTTGTAAGATGTTTCTCTGCATAAGTGACATTGGTGACTTCTCTGAGTTGTTGTTTTGATACAAGTAGCTTAAACTCAGCGAGAACTGTGTATGAATGTGTACAGATTGGGGGGCGCTGGGGAAAGGGTTATAGTTACTTGCTTTTAAGATGTAAGTTGATTATTACAGATTTCTTAGTAACTGCTATAGTTATAAACACTTGTATGTATCTTCAGGAAACCCTAATTTCGCCTCTTCTGCTCAAGAGTGTAAAGCTTCAAGAGCAATGGCAGTAGGGAATGAACACTTGGTAAAAAAATAATCCAGTAAGTGTGCTCATGCACAAACATATATGCACAAGCTTTTAATTTTGAACATGCATTTGCCAGTTGTTGCCCTACAAAACAAAATGCTATGGATTGTGTCTAAAAGGCCAGGTAAAAAGTAATTTTCAGGTTCTTTAACGAAACACTACTTGCTCTTTCTCTGCAGCTTTAGTTCAGTGAGAGTTCAACTGAAAGCTTTTGGAGATATTCTTAGATGAGTTAATCATAAGAATTTAATCTCTTTAAAGCCTCTGGAAGAACTGCAAATAAATATTGGAGCAGCATGACCCTACAAAAAGCCCACATATGTAAGAGAAATGTGTTATATATCACATATGAGCTTTATTAAGCCAATGGGGTTTTTCAACTTGCTACAAGAACACAAGAGCAGAAAAAAAAAAAAAAGTGACTTTTTGTTTGTGGAGAATGGGATGCAAGGAAAGAAACCTCGTGGTTTGGGGGGGTTTCTGTTTTGGTTTTTATAGTTGCATGTAAATATTTCCCTGAACATTTGAAAAATATGATTTACTGGGTTTTTCTGTATCCCAAACATTTTGGGTTACAATCTCTTTTTGAGCTAACCTTACTTTGTGTGAAGGGCGAGAAAAGGAAAGGAATTTGAAAAACACTGACATAAAGAAGAAACAGTAAAATCTTTTTTTTTATTATTATTTTCTAGCATGAAAAAAAAAGGTTAAGTTTTCTGTGTACATTTCCCCTTTATTTTGGTCATATAATATTGGGCAGCTGAAAGACTATTTTATTTTCTTTTTCTCCATTGGATGTCTTTTAACACATGACCCACCCCAGAAAAACTCATTAAATTCCACCTCATTGCTATTATTTATTGCAAGGAACTAGTATTTGTTTAAAAAAAAGTTTGGGTGACTTAACTGTATTCCAACAACCAAATATAATGAATTGATTTCACTGAGAATTTGTTCTGAGGACTCAGAATCCTCAACTGCAGTATCAGGAGTAGCAGAACAGTCACCAACATCTTTGCCTGATACTTTTGACAAAAAAAAAAAAAAAAAAAACGGTTTTTCAGAGGGCAACAAAAAGGAATTCTGTAGAAGTATTTTCTTCTTTGACAAGAATCCAGCTAGTCAGAGCAGGAAAGGAGATTTTGTCTAACTAGAATGGGTCTCCAAGGCAGAGGACTACAACTAGCAATTCTGCTTCCTGCCAACGCTCAGTGCCCTTTAGGCTAACAAACTACAGGTTTTTCGGACACTGAAGTGGTAGGCAAGTTATCGGAAAAGGTGGAGGAAGTAAATTTGATGGTTTTATGCTGAATGTAAAACTGCTTTACAATAAGTATGTTATGACTGTTTTTTTCCAACTGTGTTGTACTATAGTTAATTTAATACTGTCATATACAGTGGCAGGGCTGGAATGGCAGTGGTTCATTCCAGTTAGAGCTAACTGTTGTAGACTGTTCCTCTCCAACTCCATCCTTTGTGCTGGCAGCTGCACTACCACTGCCTGCGGTGAGGGAAGCTCTTCCTCCCACTGCTGTCTCAGGTCCAGACAAGAAGGTCCTATTTCCATGGAGAAGAGGAGCAATACCTCTTGTACTAACTCTACAGCTGCATCTTAAGCCAATTATTTTAATACTCTTTTAGCATCTCATTTAGCCCTGCATTATAGTAGCTAGGTTTTATGATGAAATATATATAAAGTCTGAAAAACAGACTGCTATGTGTGCTCACATTTTCTTGATCGCTGTTTTGATGGCTGTCTCTTAGTATTCAAAAACTGTTTTTATTTACACTGATGTGAATTCAAAGTGACTTTTCTGAGATGCATCAGGTATATACTGCCAAAACCCACAGCATGATTTATCTGAAAGGTTGAAATAACAACAAAAAGCTGTATATATTTGGTTAGTTGGACTATTGTATGCCTTGTTATTAGCTGATTCTTTCTCTTCTTTGGAGTGCATGTAGTGCATAATGAGGTGCAGAGGGAAGACATGGCAACTATTCTCAAGGGATTTATGTAAATAAGAAGTATTGGCACTTTTCTCAGCAATATTAAGTTTCTGAGCAAAATGTTAAATAAAAAAAAATCAAGGAAATGGTGCATAAAATGTGCATGAATCAGGTCCTAACTCTGTAATCTAACTCTTGGGGAACAATTAAGGCATTACAAAGTCTCAAGGCATTTATCTGTCATTTTTACTGGGACAAGGGGAATTAAAAAAAAAAAAAAAACCTAATGGAAATCTTAATTATACATACCTAATTATGAAAATTTCACAGAAGTGCAGAAAAGGAAAGCTTCCTAATGCTAATAATGTTGCTTATAAAATACTATAAACAAGGCTGAGAGCTTGGGAGGACTCCTGATGGAATCTTTCTTTAATCTTCTATAGGAAAAAGAAGCATAATAGTAAGGAAAATTAAAACAAATCATCAAAATTCTTCAAGAAGAATTTTAGTAAAAGGTAAATGTCTTTACCTATAATGGAATCAAACACAATGTACCTTTCTTTAATTGCACACCTTTAGAAGTGTTTGTATATGAAGTATTCATATTTGCAAGGAACAAAGAAGTAACAAATTACAATATTTTCATGCTACCTAGTGGAAGAGCCTGCCTCAGCTGTAATCATAATCTTTAAGAAATCAGAGGGGGTTTGCTTTTAACCCGTCTGTATAATCCAAAAGGTCTTGGGGTTGAAACTGTGGGATCCTGAGCAGGAATGCACATCTCAGGGTCTAGGAATACTGAAAAAGAGGGAGATTACCAAGAATACTGACTTGTGGATATAAAATTAATTAAGCCACAAGGGACTGAGTGGAACATAGTGGGGAAGAATTAAAAAAAATATTTAAGTGAAGAGATGCCTTGACTCCATAATCTTAGACCCATCAAGGGCGATATTGAAGGGCATGCCCATGGAGGAGCTGTAACGGGGACCTGTGAGGGTGTTTGGGGTACTGGTGCAGGAGAGCAGCCTGGAGGAGAGGGGCTGGGCAGAAGGGCAGGTGGTGAATGGTGGGATGTCTCCCTGGCTGTCTGGGGCAGTCTTTGGATGTGGTTTAGGGTGTAACAAATGTATGGGTTCTGCCTTGGTTTTTTTTTCTGGGGAAGCTAGGTTGATACAAGAGACTGCTGAGCTCATCCTTCTTAAGGCTACAAAGCACAGTTTTGAACAGCAAACAGCTGAGAAGAATAGGGTGAAATCCTGGTCTTGGTATAATGTTTCAATTTTTACTATAATAAAAGCTAGCTAAAAAAATACATATCTATTAAAATGGCATGTGACTTAGCAGTCCTCTCTTCATGCAGATAATACAGTTTCACTATAGGCCTCATTACTTACTTCATGAATGACCAGAAATCCCAGCAGGAATAATTAACATCCTTGGGCGGTGTGTTTTACCTTTGTAAAACCTCTGGCTCTTGTTGGTTTCAGGGTTGGGACTTCAGAAGAAACATTTAGCCAGGACTAAGCTTCTATTTATTCCACTCAATTATCTGTACTTAAATGAGGTATTTGTGTTAAGAACTGACTTTCCCCCTCCCAAATCAAAGCAGACGGTATGCCCTCCACAGATCCCACTTAGATACTGGGATGTCTCCGCCAGATGTGGGCAGAGCTTAAAACAACATAGCTCTCCCCAGCTGCATAGATTCAGGTTGGACTTCTTACAAGCAAGCCAACTCCAATGGATTTGGGGAAATATAAGTCAGAAAAAAGCACTGGCAAGAATACTTCCCTCCAGCTGTGTTTGGTTGGGTCTGGGTACACTCCTGGAGCTGGCAGCCTGGGAGCCTTGAGCACTGCTAGTTCTGAGCAGGGGACACATCACCAATGGCCAGTGGGTGGCTGGGAGCAGCAAGGCAGCAGGTCGGGGTGAGAAAGTGAGGAGAAGCCCATGGCTTACCAGGGCTGCAGAGGTGGAAGCAGCTCCCACCACGAAGGCTGAAGCACTTCCTAGTCTAGGCTCTGCCGTGGGCGGCCTGTCATGGCTACCTCTTCCTCAGGGAGACTGAGGACAGTGGGACCCTGAGGTGTGCAGGAGGGTAAGTGTGATGACAAAGAAAAGGGGTGCTACTGTGAAAGGCCTTTTTCATTTCCAAATGGGTTTTTTTCTTTTTTCTTTTTTTTTTTCCTTTAACGATTTTAATTGTATCTTTGTTGAGGTTTTTCTGTACTGGCCCCTCAGGCTCTGAGGCCACTACGGTGTTGGTTGGGAGGTCAGCAAGTCCTGGTCCCATAGGACCTGGGTGCAGCCACACCCCCACCCCACGGAAGGCTGGGGTTTTGGGGTGACTGACCAGAGGCCAGCAGGGAAAGAGGTCTGACCCTCAGAAAGTCACACTTGTTTAAGGAGCTTGTGGTTTGGTACACAAAATCACTGATTGGTTTGGCCTTTTCTTTTTTCCTGGCCCAGCAGGATGATGAGTAAGGGTTTGGGATTTTTTTAACTCACACATTGAATTTGGAGGAAGATTCAGAAGCTTGTACTTTTTTCTTTTTTTGGGGTGGAAGGGATTGGCGCTGCAATGATTTACCACTCCTTTAGGCATGCAGACTGTGGGAACATATGGTTCTGAATGTCTTAAAGTTAATTCACTGTGTCACCTAAACTCCATCGCTCCTATTGGGAAAAGCTATCAAGCCCTTACCTGGCAGAATTTAAATGTGAAACGCGTAAAAGACATTTCAGAAAACACATAAAATACTTTTCTAGATTAACTTTGTCTAGTAAGATCTATTTAATAGTGTATATAACCAAGAACAAAAGACCTTCTTGTAAAGAACTGGTTTAAGATACAAAATTAATACTTTTCCTAAAAGGACTGAATAAACAGTTATCCATACTGAGGTGGTCTCTCGTATGAAACCTTTATCACATCAGACAATAATGAAGGGTGACATTTAAATCCTCAGCCATTTTAAATAGTGACTCTGAAAATGAAGTATTACTGATGTCTGTGACAAGGAAAATATATGAGTTAAAAAGAGAGGTAGCACAGAGATAAGCTATTTATTTTTAGGGACCTCAGTTGATCTTGTTCTTGTTTTTTAAATATTTTACTAGTAAACATGATACAGAATATGTCATTCATTAGACCTGTCAGGAGCAGCAGCATGGGTAAATAGATGGGAAAGATTATCAGAACTCTATGAAAGATAGAAACAGTTATAATGCTGCAGAAAAATTATTTCTTTTTAGAAATAGTCTTTTATAGGACACAGATTGATCTCAGACCAAATCCTAGTTATTTTATTCACAGAAATATGATCTTAGTACTGATTTGTTTCTTAATTAAGCAACACATTGAAGTATGTGCTTAAATGATCCTTATTTATTACAATAACTATTTTTGTATTGTTATGAAGGTTAGCGCACATTTAGGAGCTCTGAGAGACAAGAATGTTGATGGCTCAGCACCCCAGGGAAATACTTCAAGCAGTACCTTATTTTAGATACTGTCAAGGAAACAAGTTCTCTGTGATGCTCATAACAAATTGTATGTAGTGACACCAAGAGCATTGAAGGGGAAAAGGTGTAAGAGTTCATTTTGATCACACCTAGCGGTCACATTAGGCCTTATGCAATAGAGGTGAGAGGTCTAGATGTGTCACCTTTTGCTCACAAAATGAGGCTTCATGGATTGAGTGTCCTGGTTTGAGTGAGTGGTGGGGGTTTTTTGCTAGTGGGGGAGGGGTCTAGAGATGGCCCCCTGTGAGAAGCTTCTTGTAGCTCTGCCGGCTCCATCGGACCCACCTTTGCACCAAGGATGGGCCAATTAGCTGCACCTCTGTAATAATGTATTTAAGAAGGGGAACCTGGGAGGAGTTGGGGGAGTGGTGAGGAGAAGTTGTGAGGAGAACGTCTGTGCTAACACTGAGGTCAGTTGAAGGAAGGAGGAGAAGGGGGGGGAGGTGTGTCGGAGCAGAGACTCCCCTGTAACCCCGTGATGACATGTCAGGGCCACCCCCTCCACCACCCATGGGAGTCTGCGGTAGAGCAGATACTGATTTGTGGCCTGTGGGGGGCCCCACATCGCACCAGGTGGCTGCACCCAAAGAAGGCCCCGCTGTTGTAGTTCAACCTTGGGAGGATTGCAACATGCATGGGTGACCATGATCCACATGCCCATGGGAGAGATTAATGTTGGAGTTGGTTTGCAGAGGACTGTCTCCTGTGAGAGGGGGACTGTACTGGAACAGGGGAGGAATGCCAGAAGATTCCCCCTTGGTGCGGAAGAAGCGGTGGGACTGACTGCAACCCCCATTCGCTGCCCCCTGCGCCCCTGCGGGGGAGTAGGTAGAGATATTGGGAGCAAAGCTGAGCCCGGGAAGAAGGAAGCGGGAGGGAAGGTGTTCTCAAGATATAGTAATGCTTCTCACAGTCCTACTCTCTCTGGTAAGCGTTGTGGTTGTTAGTATCTGTATTAAATTTACGTTCTTTTCTTTCTTCCCCTAATGAGTCTGATTTTTGCCTGTGCCTTAAAGGATGAGGACATACCTCCTTGTTCTTATCTCAAGTTCCTGGGTCTTTTGCTTCCCTCCTCAGTACCGAGGGGGAAGGGGGGAGTGAGCAGCTGCATCACACTCAGTTGCCCTCTGAGTTCAAACCACAACATTGAATTAGGCTGACATGATGGGGTGTAGAATTTCTCTATTATACCATGTAAATTCTACAGCTTTAAATATAGATCATAGAATGGTTTGTGTTGGAAGGGACCTTAAATATCATCTAGTCCAACCCCTCTGCCATGGAGGTTGGACACCATTCATTAGATTAGGTTCCTCAAAGCCCTGCCCAACTTTGCCTGGGGCCATCCACAACTTCTCTAGGCAACCCATTCCAGTGTCTCACCACCTTCACAGTAAAGAACTTCTTCCTTATATCTAATCTAAATCTACCCTCTTTCAGTTTAAAACTGTTATCTCTCATCCTATCACTACATATATATATTCGGGTATACCAACTATTTTTGAAAGTTTGCTTCATTAATGTTTTCAAATTTGTCCAGTTCATGATATCCTAGTCAGGATATTAAATAACACTCATTATTTTAGTGGTTTTTTCCTACTGGAAAGAAATTTTATATCTTTGAACTAAATACATATTTTACAATGGAACTACTTAGGTCTATTTATATGGTGAAAAAGAGAAAAAAATGTGTAAAATGAGAAATGATTGCTTGTTGTAGAGCTGCATAGGTTTTGGGCCTTAATGATGTAAGAATTCTTGAATTTCCATGTTTTTCTTGCACAGATAGATAGTTGTAAAATCTATTATGACATCAAAGAGCAATAATAAAACATGGGGGAAGGGAAATTTGTCAAACTAAATTAAGAGGTGACTGATTTGGGAATCAGAATACATTCTTGGAGAAATAAAAACACTGTACTCTGCAATCAAGATCGTAAGATTATAACCATTTTCTGAAATAAACATGTATATATTAAGATATTTCAAGATATTTTAGAGCTTTTCAGTGTTTTACTGGGGTTTATCTCCTAACCTGTCTGCTTTTGAAGTTCAAACATTATTAGTTTATTCAATTTCCATGTTTTAAATGCAACTGAAGAATATGCTAGACAAATTCTTTGTGAACATATATGGCTGTTCTGGTAAGGAAATCTCAGCAGCGTCATTTAAGTACATTTAAATTGAATACTTCAAATATTACATCTATTCCAATCTCTTGGTGCTCATGGAAAAAAAGGTAATATCAACAGGTGTCTGGATAGCAGAAACATATTAAATTCAGTTAAATGTTTGGTCTAGTTAAAAATGAGCAGCAGTAAAGAAACCTGGCAATAGAAGTGAACTGAAATTTTACATCCCAAAATTGAGGTCGTCTGTATGAGAAATCATGTTTCAATTCTCCATAAGTGTACAAAAAAAGTGGAAATTCTGTGCTGCATTCAGCAACACCTAAAAACCTATATTATCAGCTGCAAACTGAAAAAAAGCTTTGATGCAGGAAGGTGTGTGTCTATGCACTTTTTGCTGAGGAAGACAGAAGAAAAGCTGGTTGCTCTGGCTCCTTACTAGGGGGTTCCCTCGCTGCTGCAGTGATTCTAAGGTAAAATCCAGCTCGTGTCTTGTTCCTTCACTGCCTCTTGTGTAAGTACATATGTAGGAACCTGATCTTCAATATTTGATAGAACACTTCTTTAGATAGGTAAGTGGCTTTTTACTCATATTTATTTACATATTTTGTATTTATGTACCATTGTTAATATTTACAGTGCATGCATATCAGGACCTGAAAAGATTAACTTAAATCAACTTTTTATCATGCTGGAGTATAAAATTTCCAAAGTCATTCAAATAGGAAACATTCAAACTGACCAATTGTGTCAATATTAGGTGTCACACTAACAAGCATGAATTTTTTGAATTTCTGTGATTTATCACAGATGTGAATTTGATGGTATCAATCTAGGTCATATTTGGATATGGGCTAGTCTGTGCTATAACTCATTATTCTTGCCTAATACAATCCTAACAGTGGAGGAAATCTTTAAGTTGGAAACAATATAATATGTCAAAAAATTAAGTGGAAAAGTTTATATAGAACTCTAGTTTGGTTTTAAAGAACATCTCCTTCATAAGTACATGCAATGTATCACATTTTTTAAAAAGGAAGAAAATTCCTTTTCTTATTTCTTTCCTATTTTTAGCTTTCTTTGTTATGATTACTGCTATCTCACTGTTTTATAACACTGACTGTTCTACTTGACTGGTCCTTTTGTTGTGCTTGTATTAACTGTACATTTATTTTTACCTCTTTTTTTTAATCTTGAAAGAAAATAGTATTGTCCTGCCCTCAATCAGCTAATCAGTACTTCTACACTCAAAGTGACTCTATATAGATTTTTTTCCCTGCAAGATTTAATATTAATGTCAAAAGTATCTGTTGAGAGAAAGGATGTTTCTTTCAGTCTTTTTTACAAAAATATGCATTATCAGTAAAAAAAAAAAAAAAAAGACCCAGAAGACAGTTCTTACAAGACATCCTTTATACAGCAATACTTCTGACCCATCCTTTAGTCTCTTTTCAATCTATGCACATGAAAATCTCCCTTTTGTTTAAACCAACTCATATTTGCATTCAGCAATGGTATATCAAAAAGGAATCAGAAATTTCAGACCATTTTTAACTGGGTACCAGAGGGGGGAGTAGAAGAAAAAAATTGCAACGTTTTGAACTTTTCATGAAACAACACTCAAAAGTTAACTCAGTTCTGTACTCTTGAGCATAATAATACATCTTATGTATTCATGTATATCACTGTAAAGTATGTAAAAAATGTCACTGCTACTAGATTTGTGGCTGAATGGAGAACTATGCTTTACAAATATTTTACACCTTATTATGCAGAGGCATAAATTACTATAAAAATGCAAGGATGTGGAAGATTAGAACCCACATATAGTTTTTCCCATCTAATTTGTCCTGGTTTGCGTGAGTGGCAGGGGTTTCTTTTGGTAGCAGGGGAGGGGCTACAACAGTGGCCTCTGTAAGAAGCTTCTTGAAGCTCCCCCAGCTCCGTTGGATCCACCTTCGCACCAAGGATGGGCCAATAAGCTGCACATCTGTGATAACGTATTTAAGAAGCGGTACCTGGGAGGAGTGGTGGGAGTGGTGAGGAGGAGTTGCAAGGAGAACATCTGTGTGAACACTGAGGTCAGTTGAAGGAAGGAAGGAAAGAAGGAAGAGAAGGGGGGGAGATGTGCTGGAGCAGAGACTCCCCTGTAACCCCGTGGTGACACAGCAGAGCCGCCCCCTCCACCACCCATGGGAGTCTGCGGTAGAGCAGATACTGATTTGTGGCCTGTGGGGGATCCCACGTTGCACCAGGTGACTGTGTCTGGAGATGGCCGGCTACATTCTTCTGGGGTTGATCAGGAATTTTTGTAAGGGAGAATTCTGTAAGATTAAGTCACCAGAATGATCTTGGAAGTGGACATCTGTCAGGCACATAAACAGTTTTGGGTTTTTTTACTGAATGTTTTTGAAACATTATCATTACTATGATCTAGTTACCAAAATGTTTTCTGGTGAGTGGTTTAGTCACTCTATTTTTCCATTTATTTTTTCTGTATGTTTAGTAGCTACTGTGAGTTGTGAGCTGCGATCCCTGCCAATCTCAAATCAGGAGGAATTTATTATATTGAAGTCACACCAGCAGCAGTCCATCAGAAAGAATCTGTGACTTGAGAATTTTGTCTAGCTTAAAGGGTATTCCCTGTAATAGAGGGGTAAAAACCTAGCTAGTGTCGGCACAAAATACGCTAAATATGGGCAGTAAACTTATTTATTCAGACTGAAGAAGAGATCACAAGTGGCAAGTGGAAGGCAGCCTTCAGTGGTATGTGTGGAAAACTGTTGGGATTTTTGTCTTTTTGCCTTTTTTTTTTTTTGCATATATAAGTATGTATATATACATCCCTGAAAATATATCTGAGTACTTATGTTTCAGTTCATAAAATAAGACAGAGAACTGAAAAGGACATGAAAAACTACCCGAGCTTTCAAAAAAAAAAAAAAATAAAATCCCTAAAAGACAGAGAAAGATACATTTACTTAAAAGAGAAAAAAGACCAGCAGTTAGATCTGTGTAGCACGTGTGCATACCCACATACTATGGGAATGTAAATGGAACACTGGATTTGGTATCTAGAATAGCTTTCTTGTTTTGCATCCCTGACCCAAGTTGCATACTGTATTCTCTTAGCTTAGCAAATTGACTAAATGACTTCCCCCTGACTCGGTTTCCCATCTGTAAAATGGAAAGGGTGCTAACTTACTGTTAAAACAATTGAAACATTACTTAGAAAGAAAGAAGAACTAGATAATATTACTGTTTATAATCTATTAATTTTTGTACCTTGCTGTTTTTTGCTATGGTATCCTGTCAAATGCTCAAGAGTTTTGAAGTTTGTCAGATGTGTGAGAAAAGTTAAAATAAAAGATGTTCTGAGCTTGCAGAAAACACCTGGATCGTTTTAGAATAGACACCTAATTTTCTTCAAACTACATGTTTTAGTGTTCACTTCTAATTAACATTGGATTAACTTACAGAAACATACATTTCTTTGATCTTCTTTGAATGTATTGGTGTGTTCCTGTGCACTGTAGTAAAATCATAACCTAGAAAATTATAATATTCTCCTGGCTTTGGATGATCCATAACAGTTCCCAGCTGATTTGAGGATGAGAGAAACTACATAGTGTTTTGGAAAAGTTTCTAACTATTAGTTGGGTAATTTCTCTCTTGAACTTTTCTTTCATTTCTGATTCTTGGCTTGTAGAGACTTATTTTTACAACCTGAAATAAACAGGAGGTGTGTAATTGACTTCAGAATTTGACCCAGCAAAGTTTTTGTTGTTTATTTCATGTATTTTAATGAAATTATAACTTCCTGTTCATCCTTCTGCTAAAGAAGCCCTAAAAGAACAGTTCCTACCTTTCTTGCTATAATGTGATATTTTTGTATTATGTTATCACAAATAAACACTTTAATGCCTGCTGTTTGGAAAGTCCATTGCAAACAGTCTGAAATTTTATTCTTTTTGACTCTATGGCCCATGAACACACTGGCAATTACCGCACTATTTTTAAATAAATGCATTATAGTAGGTTGACCTTGGCTGGCTGCCAGACTTCCCACCCTATGACTCTCATTCCCTACTCCTCAACAGGACAGGGAATAAAAAGATGGGCAAGCTCATGGTTGAGATGAAGGCAGTTTAATCAAAAGAGCAAAGGCCGCATGTGATAGCAAAGCAAAATGTGGAGATTTATTCTCTACTTCTCATCAGCAGGCAATGTCCAGCCACTGGGAAGCAAGGCCTCAGTATGTGTGCTGGTTGATTTGGAAGACAAATGCCTTAGTAATGAAAGTCTTCCCCCCTGCCTTTCCCCCTGGCTTTTATTACTGAGCATGGTGTCATATGTTATGGAACATCCCTGTGGTCAGTTGAAGTCAGCTGCCCCAGCTGTGTCCCCTCCCAACCTCTTGCCCACCCTCAGCCTACTGGCCTTTGCGGGGGTGGGCTGGGGGTAAATAGTGGCATGCAGGGGAGCTGGAGAGAAAGCCCTGGTGCTGTGCAAGCACTGCTCAGCAACAGCAAGAACACTGACACATTATCAACACCATTCTGGCCACAAATGTAAAGCACGGCACTATATGGGCTGCTATGAGGAAAGTCAACTCCACCCCCATCAGACTCCATATAACCGTTATCCAAAAAAACTCTACTTTCTTTGCCAAGTACAGCAATGTAATAAAGATGTTTTGTTATTTGCATTTATTGTTAGTGTCTTTAAAAGGCCATTAAAAATAACAGTCCAAATGTTTCTGTGGTTTGTGGGATCTATATGTGTCAGTATTAAAGTGAGTCATACCATCACAGTCATGATAGGTTATTGGCATTTTACTCTAAACCAAAAAGTATGGCTTGTTTGAACTATTTTGTTTTCTCCAGTTTGGTAGCATCTCCGTCCTATGAGGTATTATGAATGTTTTTATATATGAAAACTTCCACAAGGCAGAACTCTAGCCTTTATCAAGCACTGTATTTCATTACAAAATTGGTTTTGCGCTGAAGTCTAGAAAAATATGTCCAAAGTATTATACTGTGTAAACATGTTCTTGGTAATTACATATCATGTTGATCTTGGTGAGTCAAATATCAAATCATTTCCTGAAGATATTAATCTGGGCCACATATATCTGAAATCATTTGGGCAATTCCACTATTTAATAATGTCTGTGGTTTTACTTCATAATTGAAATTTAAAAAAATAATATATTGTTTTCATGGGATGTCAGCTGTGTTTTGGTATGTGGTTGCACCCTCTCCTGGAGAGGAGAGGTGGCTGATACCTCCTTTAAAGCTTCCAATACTACCAGGATGAGTTAAGTGCCATCATTGCCTGGTCTAGCAGCGGTCCAGCTTGTCACCATTCATTTTTTCACTTAAATGCTGTCTGTATCTGTAGCCCAAAAACTACAGTACTAATATGGATGGTACAGCCTTGATACCGACTCAAGCCCCTGGACTGAATCTTGTTAGGCTTTGTCTGGACTTGTCTTGATCTACCTAAACCTCTATTTTTCTGTAGAGGGTAGTAACAAGTGAGTTTTTCTCTGCATAGAACAAACATTTATGATCTTCACATAATGAAGTAGTATGGAAGAGTATGGGCATGGTATGATAATAGAGGCTTGAAAGTGGGGACGTAGTACAGTGCAGAAGAATGTGGGCATGACATGGTAAGAAAAGTGGCACGTGGTGGCACTGGAGACCCCAGGACTATAAACAAATCATCAGTGTTTATTTACTATAAGTAAAGAAAAGCAGGCATGGGAGCTGGACAATACAGATTTTAGAGTATCAAAGAATAAGTATTTGCTATAGATAAGACACTCCATATACAGTATATTTAGGTGTAAAGTGGAACTGCAGAGCAATGAAGAAAAAGCAAATTGTAAAAGTGCTAAGATATAAAGATATAAAAATAGTCCCAAATGGACCCTAGCAAGAGGAAGAAGAAATCATCCTTCTGCCACCAAAGAGGAAAAAGGAACCCCAGCCAACATCATCATATCTTTCCCTCTGAAGAACCTGGGATGTGGACAGCTTGCTGTCTGACTCCTCCTGCCCCAAAATTTAGCCAAGAACCAGCAGGATAGTGGAAGGGTAAGCTATAACAATGGGGAATGACTGGATATTAGGAATTGTCTGTATAGCAGTTTTAACTCTATTGAGTTATTTTTCTCTAAGAGTATTTTTTTTCTTTTTTCTTTTGTCTGTAATGATTAGATTTGGAATTCTTTGATTAGATGGTTAGGATTTCAGTTACACTAGCAACAAATTCTTGACTTTGTTCATTAGGAGTGTTTCCTTTTGCCCAAACAAGTTTGAGTGTATCAACACCTCCCTGACTCTTACGTTATTGTTATAGCTCATCATTATATAAGATAATGTGCAATGCTTGTTGTACCAAATAAAAAAAAAAAAAGCTCAAATTATTATTTACATGTAAAAACATGGTCAAGAAGGAAGTGAAATAATATTCCTCCGTCCCTTCAATAACATGTGCAGTATTGACTTCCAAACAAAAGTTTAAATATATGAATTCCAGGTGATATTAGTTGCTTGCAAGTGTCTTGTCATATGAAAAAAATTTAAAACAAACAAACAAACAAAAAAAACCCCCAGGACTCTAAACTAAAATTCAGTAGAATTCAGTAGAATTCAGTAGAATACTTAAGTAAGTGTACTCCCTTCATGTATTCAAAGTTTTTTCTGGAACTTACTGTGTTGAAGCTACATCTTGAAGGATGTAGGGACACAGCCAGCAATGGCATTTAATGAATTAGTGGGTACAGGAAGAAGAATATAGCTGTATTACACAGGGCTAACCCAGTTTAACATATCCTTTTCATTACTTTACTGCAAGCTGAAGAGATATGTATGGGAGGCAATAATAAATTGAACTCCAGACCTAGGTTCCTTTTACTGTACTTCCTTTTACCTCTCAAACTTTGAAGCACAGTTTAGAAGGGATTACAGCAAAGGAAGGGAAGTAATGCACTGTCTGAAAACATTACTAGTTAAGCCTACATAGACAAACAGTTGTCATTCTGTGGCAAAAGCTGCTCACTAAAGCTTTAGTGAGTAGCCTAATTAGAAAGGTAACGCAGCCTTCAGTGAAATCCACTGAATTCTCAGGGCTTATTTTGTCAAGAACTGGATTGATCCAAACATGGATCAGTCTTTATGATTCCAGAAAATCTAATCCTGAACCTGATCCTTCTGATATGCCCAGACAGAAATTAGTCCTCAGGGGTTTTTTTTTTTCATTGTTAAATCATGCAGTGAAAAATGTACATGATACAACTGGTACTAGTATTGATCTATGTGATATTTTAGCATGAGAACAATTTTCATATGTGTATATGTGACAACACATGTATATACCTATGGAAAAAATACATCTATTTTGGTTTTGTGGTATAAATCTTTTGAATGATATAATAATGATGAGCATACTTAAAACCACTTCTTCTCAACTTACTGGTGTGTCAGTCTGGTTTCATCACTAACTGCAATGAATATATACAATATAATGTATATATTATACACTTTTTTAGTTGTGTTTCATTTTCTCCTGAATTATCACTGAATCAGGTTGTGATATATTTAACACCTGTAATAGAGGGTATATGATTAAACTCTAATATGAAGCTGGCACTCTATCAAGTTCAACACGCTTATGTAGAAGGAAAGCCACTTACAAAATCAGGGGTAAAGAAGACTACTGAGTTATGGTCCGTGCAGCTATTAAGACGATTTAGGATAGCATGAATTTGATTTGTACAGGTATCCCAACAGGAAAACAGATTCAGGTTATGGGATTTTACATTGAAGGCTACGCATAGATAAAATCATGTTTCAAAGAATATCTTTTAATCTTATTTTGAATTTCTTTCCACAATTTTAAAACTCCCTACTAATAAAACATTTTTTTTCCTTAAGAATGTTACAGCAGAAACACATTGTCTTTGTGGCCAATTATATCTCTTCGGTGATGTAACTTCGAAGTTGCTGAGAAGCTCCTATTGCTCTAGAGAGCAAGGAAGATACCCAGTGTCTGTGTAATGGTCTAATGGAGACTGTCATTTTACTCCTGACTGTTTAAGGAGTCTCGTTCACTAAAAGGCCACATGTGTAGCTGTTGCACACAAACTGTTGGCTTTCTGCTGTGCAGTTGGCAGACTCTTGGGAGGCACTGCAGAATCTGTAGCACTATATCCTAGACAATTATTATATGGCATGCTGCTACAGGCTCTGTTGATATACCACAAGGTAATTTGTGTTAATGAATGTCAGAATTGTAGATGCTCTGCTGCTGAGCATTTTAGACCACATATAGAGAATTCCAACAATTGGCATGCATTTGTCCCCCCTGTCAACCAACAATATTCTAACCTATACTTAATCCTTTTTTTTTTTTTTTAATTCTTGCATAAGTGTGAACCACACACTTCATTTAATCAGAAATATGACTAATAGGGAAAGCATCAAATTCTAGTCTATGTAGCATTCCATAATACATTTGACTGAATTAATTAGCTGAGAATACTAATTTGATGATTCCTGGGATAAAGTAAGTGTCTTTTGCCCCTCTGACAAGGGCAGACTAGGTGAATTTCAAACAATGTTTTATGATGACAAATATAAAAATAATTAGTAAATACCAGAAATAATCAATATTGTTTGGACACCTTGTCTGCAGGGTAATTGCAAATCACTAATTGTCTTTTTCTAACACTTCTCCGGTGTGCCATTGAAGGGTTTGTCAGCCTTGCTCTGTATAAAGAAATCCTTTAATGTAGAGAAATTTGTTAACTATAGTTTGTAAAGGTGTTTTCTTTTACAGGTTTTAGTCAAAATCTAATTCATTCCTCTATGTCAATAGTTTTTGCTCTGTGATCTTCAAAGGTTCATGGACTAGCTCTCATGGGTACATGAAAAGCAATTTTAAAAAATAAGCCTGTGTGCATGACGCTTGGATTTGCAATATGGTGTCTGTACCACCACTGACTATTTTAATTTGCAGACTTAAAAAAAAAAAAAAGTTTAAAAAAATGACCTTACTGTAGAGGTGTGGAGGTATGAGCTTTCCCACTGTCCAAAAGTTTAAATAATGGAGTACATAGTGATGTATGTAGTTAAAAATTCAAAATTATGAAGAGGTTACCAATTAACAACTTGAGATATTTAATCTCAGCGTACAAGAACTGCAGTAGAGTTGCCCAATACTAAAAGCAGAAAGTTGTTATTTATTTTTGTTTATATTCTAACATATTCTGTAGGACTGACAGAGAAATTATTTCTAATATATTCTCCATAAACACATACTAGAAGATATTTTCCACTCCGAAGAACTAATGTCCCCCTTAACCATGTAGTTCATGCTGCTGTTTCCAATTTGCTCTACACAGTCTACCAACATCCCTATATTGCAGGACTAAGGACTGATTCCAGAATGAATGAAAGTTGGAAATTATTATTTCAATTTTACAGGAGACCAGACAGGGGACGATTAAGTGACTTGCCAAAAATTCACACTACAGAGAAGAACAGCAAACTGAGCTTCAGTGGTAAGTTCTTTAAATGCTAACTTTATAAAATGTGCTGTAAGTGTCCATCATCAAGTGCACCTGAAAAGCCTGAGCGTTCATGATGATTGATTGCATTAAACAATGTCTGCTGTGGTCACAGGGGACTTTTCTAATTTATATGACTTTAGGATCTGCTCTGAGTTCTAGAAAGTGTTTAGTAGAAACATCAGCTTATAAACTTCATCACTTTTCTGGAACATTGTGAAAGTCCTTTACAGAATTATTTATCTGTTTCTGAATAGGGGAGTGAGGTAACTTTTTACTTCATATTTGCAGGAATATGCTAGAAATTGAAAGTCTATGGAATGAAAAATTCTGTGATTTCTGAACTTGTTTCATTATGATTCTTGGAAAAGATAATGCTAATTCAATCCAAATATTCCCTTTCAATAAAACTGATATTTTTAATTATTATTTTTAATGTGTATTTTGTGTAAAAGAGATGCTCTCAAATTAAAATTGTACGAAAACAAAAGTCTTAATGTTTCATAATGATATCAAAAGACAAGTATGTTTTTGCTGAATTAAATTCATCAGAATCAGTACATTCTTGCAGAATGTTTCTATTTTGGTGAAATGATGTAATCTGACAAAAAAATATTCCACTGGAAAGCTTTTGACAATCTCAGATTTCTTCCAAGTGTACCTACTCTAAAGCTGAGACACTGAGGAGTACTTTCTGACTTTTCTTAGTATTTGACATAGCCAATATAAGAGAAGTTATTAAATGCTAACACAAAGCTAAAGTTTGGTCTGTAGAGGCATTGCCCATTTAATATAATTACTGTGTTTTCAGTGCTGCTAGTTTTGATAGCTTCTGAGACTGCAAATCAGCCTCTGTTCTTGCTGTCATGCATATCACCAGCAGATGTAGTGTTAGTGCCATAGGCACAGGCCAGATAATCCGGAATTTGGAAAGCAAAGAATGTCATGTAATTATTTTACAGCCTAACATAATGTGGCCTGTTTGGGGAGCCAAAAATATACAACTACATCTTTTCTGTTGATGTTTTACAATAAAGTTGTCAGCCAGATAGCAGTAGGGTGAGGGAGGCAGAGTGCTGTGCAGAATGTATGTGTGCTATAGTGACAATCCACAACACAACCTACAGATACAGCACAGAAGAGCACAAAATAGCTCTTCAAAATAGACATGTTCAGTCAATGGTATTGATACATAATTGAAAAATGAACAATATCTTTATCCATCCTGTCAATCTTTCAGCAGCCTAAAGAAGGTAAAGAATTGCTTGAAGACAAAGAGTGGAAGAGTCTTCTTCCTCTTAGAGGACTTCCAAGCTGGCATCAGTGGGCCTGAATTCAAAAAACTTTGCAGGATGACTACAAATATTGAACTATATATGTTCAGGTTGAGGTTATTGTCTCATTGAGCCTTGCCACCTTCTTCTTAGTCTTTTATCAGCTCATTTTTATCCTTTCTCTTCCATATATCATATCAATCATATCATATCATATCATATCATATCATATCATATCATATCATATCATATCATATCATATCATATCATATCATATCTCATTACCTTCCCGTTTCTCAGCCTTCTTCCCTACCTTGTTCTTATGTTCCACTTGTTTCCAGTTTTCTCTCACAAGACCAGTCTCATCACCCCACTGCTCACCTGCTGTTTTGTGTACTTCACATTAAAAAGATTTCTTTCTGAGAAGATTAATGCATCAATCAAAATATCTAAAGTGACTACCTATGCTAAATTGCTCTATTCCTTGTGTCTTACTGATTCTTACATAGCTAATGCAAGAATTCTTAACAGGCTATTTTCAAGTCAAGACCATATTTAAATTGGTGTAGAAGTTTTACTTTCATGGCCCACATCTTGACTCCTCATGTTTCTTCCACTCTATTTCTCTGGATCTTCTTTTGACATCAAGGGTAGATTTAAATACCTACTTTTTAGGGAAGATTTTTGGTCTTTTATCTGCCAATCACAGTTTTGATTCCTGAGTTGAATAAAATTGGGTAACATAGTTGTCATTACTTTTTTTTCATTTAGATTAAAAGAAACTTAAAATCTATTGACTACTTGATGATGACAATGTTGACAATGGTAACAACTAGCATTAGCAGTAACCTTGTTAGTTGCCTCAGGGCTATTTTGCAGCCATGAGAGGGACAGAATGATAAGGGATGGCAAGAAAATTAGTTCAAGAAACAATTTTTGTGAAATATCATTTGAGCACTGAAAAAAATGAAATTTTTCTGAGTTGCATGCATGGGTCAAATATAACCTTTCTTCTTTTGAATTCTGTCTTTTTCATCTCACTAACAGTAGCACAAGATGACTGGTGATTAGTGGGCAAGTTGGCTTGTACCAAAGGCCAGAATACAGGCTTTTTTTGAAACTAGATAGTATGAAGAATAAGACAGTATCAGACCAATAAAAATTAGAAAAGAGAACCTAAAAATCAATAGTACAAAATAACAATTTTCCGTCTTAATGAGATAAAGTCAATGCATGCATGTTGACACAGAGTAATTTGCTACTCCACTGTATCAAATTTTATTTTAGGTCTATGGTTCAGGAAAGAAAAGTTTTTAAAACTTATATTTTTGAAATTCAAACCTTCTGAAAAAGAAATTAATTTTTTCTTACCTGTATGAATCATGGTGAGAGAAGTGGTAGATTACATATTACAAATCGATACTAGGGATCAGATGTTATTACAGAACCACTCGAGCTAGGCTCCTCTGGTTAATGATATCATCTGGACTCTGCAATGATTAAGAACATAGTAATACATTCTTCCTCATTCATTACGTTACAGATAATAACCACATATTTGATTATATTTGATTACATTATAAGCAATATGCTCAAACTTATCATGTATACAAAAAAAAAAAAAAACAGAGAAAAGCTTTTTGAATGTAATTAAGGTATAAAAGAAATTTCTGTTTAACAAAAAAATATATTTTATTCATAAGTTCTGGCATTTTCTCTCACAAAGAAATGAAAACTGATCTCCTGCCAATAAAATGAAAAAGAGAGAAAAAAAAAAAAAAAGACAGGAGGCTTAATATCTGATAAAGGAAAATAATACAGAAACAGATGTCCTTCTTTACCATTTATAATACATTTACAATACCTTATTTTTCATCTTAGGGCAGAACAGAAAGATATTGCACTCTTTGGAAAATTTTCTGTTAGCATGCAGCAAGTAGTAGACCTGCTGATTCACTAGTACTGTTTTGGCTTTATCTCCCAGTGTTTTTCTCAAATGTGTCTGGATGGCTGTAGTAGTTTGTATCTGAGTTTCTCAACTTGTTATGCAAATTATTAATACATCTCTCACAACAGAGGAGGGAGAAAGTCCTCAGAGCTACACATGGCCATAACTTCTTGACAAAAAATTCCCTTGGTATTTACACATTCAAGGTACCTATCTCACTTTGTCTGCAATTTCCAAAGAGGCAATATCATGGTGCGGTGTCAAGGGAAACAAAAATAAAATGTGAGACTTTAAACAACAGGAAAAAAACAACTGGAAAATGCTGGGAAACCGTTGCAACTCCTTAGTCCATGTTAATATTTAAAGGGGTGTTCAGTTATTCTCTAGACTCTTCTGCTATTTTGCGTCCACAAGTAACAGCAACAGTGTTTTTATCTGTTCATTTGTCACTTTCCATCACACTATTTAAATGAGAAACTGCTAGAGTTTGCAAGAATTGAAAAAAATTTTCTTGAAAAGATCCCCAGATATGGAGTAGTGTTCTATTAGGTGAGATTTGTGTTGGCTGGGTAGGTGGTGAAGTTAGCCACATTGGGGCATGTAAAGACTGAAGTTTTCTGTGGGGCAGATGAGAAACAAGACTAAGATCTACCATGTTTGAATGAGATTATTCCATTATTTGAAGACCTTTCTGGTATTTATTTTAAAAAACTGATTTGACAAGGGCTTACTCACTATAGCGATATTCTAACTAGAAAGGAACATCATAACGTACCTTTCATAAAAAAGCACACATCAAGGTCTATTATAGTAGCTAAGTAGTGTTCAAGGATTGAAAATGAAAGTTATTTCTAAATCAGAAGCATTTTAACAACACAGAATACCAGTTTACTATCTCAACAAAAACAGATGACAAAGGAAAGAGAAGGAGTTCTCAGAATTAATATAGTCCATGCATCAGAACCAAAATCTTTAAAATGCTTTTGACAGATACTAGGAACCTGTGTAGTGGTAGAAGCCTGGTATAATGTACTTGTTCACTTCTCCTGAAGAGTTAAAATAGTCAGAATTTCAAAATTGAAATGTTTTGTGATTTAGAAATGCTTTCAGCTAACAAATACACAGGCAAAACATAGTCTGCAGTAACTTTGAAACGTTGATTATATTTATAGGAAAATATATATTAAAAACCTTACCAATTTCAATTATTTCATGTATTTTCTTGGTTTGATTAGTTTCACCTAAGAGATATCTGGAGTTGTGTATCAATAACAATATTAATTTGGTAATTTCTTGTGAAGTCTCAGGCAGAGAGAGGTCTTAGTTGTAGAGTACAATTGATAGATGCCTGTTTTTTATTAAGAGGATTGAGAGGAGAGTTAAGTTTTGGAGAGGAAAGCTCACCAGTGTTTAAAAATAGACAGTATTATATCTTACATTTCTCCTGTCTTCCCTGGATTTCACTACAGATTTCCCAGTTTTCATCCAACCCCATCTCTCTGATATGCTCACTGGTATCCTCAGTGGCTGGACACGTATAAGCAGCTATGTTGCAAACCACATATCTTAGTTTCAAAACTTTACATGTCCATATCTGAAGTAAGAGTTGTGATAGCACTGAACCCTGAAAGATCTTGTTTGTCATTGAGATGATGTGCTTAGGGTGCAAAAGTTGCCTATCATTAATTTTTGGGACTATTTCAAAAGGAATGATTGATGGCAAGCTCAGTGTAAGCCAGAACACATTATGTATGCCACATTCAGCAATATCTTACATGGATGTCTGGGTTTTTTGCTCCAAGGTCACACTGGTACACAGTCTGCTTCGGCTGATGGACACAGTTGAGCTAACAAACCATAACAGTATTAGACAAAAAGTCTGAAGCCAGCCTGGGAAGGACAAAGAATTTCTCTAGAAACTACATATTGTTGGTAAGAGGCCAATATTATCATCCAAGGAGTCCAAACAATGAAAAGGTTATAGAGTTAGGAGGGCTGAGAGGAGGATACTATCTTTTGCGTTTCTTAAGAATGTGAATGTATCTACATGAGCATCTGAGTTTGAATTTTTTGAAATAAATCTCCTATCTACTGCAAAAAGTTCATGAGATGAAACAATCTCCAAGGGCATGAAAGCATGAATCAGGTTTCTTTCAGATGAAGTCATGGCAGTAGATGTGCTCCAGGAGTGTGCCTAGTGTGTTCTAGCTGCTAATAGGCATGCAGTTCACAAAACCAGAATAGAGCCAAAATAAAACCTCTTGAAGCACAAATAATTTTGATATCTCATTGTCAGCACAGTTGTTTTGCTCCTCAAATCTCTTTCATTTGGGCAGCACTAGTCACTAATGTAAACATGGCCAATGGCTGTTTCTACATGTAGGACAGCAGGCAGTTTATTTCTGCGTGTATTCACTACATATATGTTTAATAGCTAGCAGAGTTAGTTGCTACAGGTAACTGAAAATCTGGCAGGACTGCCTGCATGGACACTGCAATAACCTTTCCCAAGGACTTTTAGAATTTTCTAGTAGTGAGACTGGTAGAGGGTCTTTCTGTAAGTGATATAAGTTCTCCAGGCTTCAGTGGTCTGGTTGTGACAGGCCCCAACACTGCCCATAGCTTTGCCTGCACCCTTTTCTCTCTTTGGCTCTCTGGGTTGTGAGAAAGTCCCTTCAAGGTCCTTAAGAAAATCTTTCCCTTTCCAACATACAAGACATGACCATAGGCTGGCTCTCAGAAAGCTCCTCATCTTTTAATACATTCACAATGCCCATGTGCTAACAACTAGTTCTCACTGTGCCTGCGCCTGAGTGCAACTAAGAGAATCAGCTAGCAGAGATGTAACAGTTGTCACAGCAGTTTCCAGGCTGCTTCTTCAGGGAATTTCTTCCATATGCTTCTTCTGCAGGAATCATCTTCCTCGGGGGAGCTTCTGGCAGCTTACTGCTGCAGGTGAGGGTTGGCTTCTGGAGGTTTTTTCTTCTATCAGCTCTGACAGTCAGCTTGTGTTGGCAGTTCCTTGATTTGGGGCTGCGTACATTTCTTGTTTCCAACTGGCTGCTGCTACAGCTACTACTGCAAAGGAGTCTAGAAACTCTGCTGAAAACTCCTTTAGCCTGCTCATCTATGGTGTCAGCTTGCCACAGCACACAGTCTCCAGCACCAGCTGTTTTGGGGACATCTGAGGCCTTGACCCAGAGGGAGCTCTGGGGGGGAGTATGCAGCCTTCAGCTGCAGGTAGTGCCTGGTGCCTCTCCCTGGGACTGGGCTGAGTGTGTCCTTATCTTTGGGAAGTGGGCTGTCATTGAGACACTGGATCACCAAGTGAAGGACCTGTGAGAGGAGATGAGCAGACTTCATAGTAGCAAGGTGGATGAGCAGAATTTTGACAGGGTCTTTAGGGAGACCTTGCAGAAACAAGAGCTCAAGCCCCATTAATGGAAGGAAGGACAGCTAGTGACTATGCTCCGAGGAGGAGTAGATGGACTACCTTGATGAGGAAGACTGGAAATGTATGGCTTCTGGCAGCAGTAGGAAGGCTCCTTCTCTGCCCGGAGAGCTGCACTTGTAGAACAGGCACAATGCCCTGAGAACAAGCAAGAAGAGGAAAGAACAGTCGGGACAGGCAACAGAGCTATCTGAGTCTGAAACAGGAGGTCTGCATGAAGAGGAAAAAATGAGTAATGGAAATCCAACAGGCTTCAAGAGGGTGTTGAGGACAATTTCTCTATGTGAGTGATCAATGAGCCAAGAAGGGGAGATACTCTGCTGGACATGTTAATCATAAACAAGGAAGAGCTGGTCAAAGATACAAAGGTCAAAGGCAGCCTTGGCAGTAGTGACTGTGAAACTTCCTGAAAAGAGTTAGCAAAATAAATAGTAGAGTCACAGTCCTGAACTTCAGTGGAACAAGATTCAGCTTTTTGAGGGCTCTGTTTGGTAGGGTTCTGGAGGGCCAAGAGGCAGAGAAAGTCTGGCTAATCTTCTAGAAGAGCCTCCACAAACCACAAGCATAGTTGTTTCTGATGTGCATGTGTAGAATGCCTGCATGGATGAACAGGCAACTTCTGACTGAGTCCCTGTACAGAAAGGAGGTACACAGAAGATGCAAGAGGGGACAGGCTACCCAGGAGAATTACAGGCACATTGTCTGAGCATGAATAGACACATTTAGGAAAACCAGAGCTCAGGTAGAGTTGAAACAGAGGGATGTAAAGGGCAATAAGAGTGCTTCTGTAAGCAACAATCAAGAAAGGTAACAAGAGTGCTTCTGGTAGCAAAAAGAAGGCTAAGAAAAGCACAGTTTAATGAGCCAGTTGATCAATTGCCAGGGCCCTGAGTGCACCAATAAGCCTTAATTGCTCTGACCAGCCACACCTGTGACACCCCACCCACACACTCTTTGTTCACAGGCCTAGGAGTCTAGTCTTGCTCTGAGCTATGCCATAAGTAGGTGTCCGTCATCAGTCCTCTTTCTGCTGTCTTGACTTATTGACTGTATGGACCCCAGACATGTACTGCAGGTAGGTTTTTTTCCCAGTCCTGGTCCTGTCTGGCTCACAGATATATTACAGGCTATTGTGGTCCCATTTCCTGCTGTTCCTGAGTTGGCATCCTGGGCATGACTTGTTACCTTGATTTTTCTGAGTCTCTGGTGGAACATGCTGCTGCCCCCAACTTGGCCATACTCAGGTACAGAGAGATTGTATGTATTTACTCAGGGCAAGCTGTGACTGTCCGATGCATTTACCTTGTGTGATGAGATCACAGGCTCTGTAGGCAGGGGGAGAGCAGTGGATGCTGTTTACCTTGACTTCAACTTGTTAAATGTTAATTTTATTACTGACTCTTTCTGTTGCAAAAGTTCTGTTTCACCTGTTGGGTTTTTTTGGGGTTTTTTTTGTGGCTACACACAACACATACAAGCAGATAGAAATGAAAAAATACTGGTTAATTTTAATTCTTATAGGTATCTCTCCTGATTAAAAATAATATAGTTGGATTACAGTGGATAAACCTGAGTGTTGACTAGTGGTAGATATACGCAAGACTATGCCTTCCCTTTTTAAAAGAAACTGTTCTACTAAAAATGTTGTGGACTGATTTATTCTGTTTTTCTTTGTTGGTGAAAAGGAGGTGATGGTGTGAGAGTATAAGGAAGACTGTAGTAAAAAAATCTGTGGTTATTAACAATATCCTTGACTCTTTATTTTTCTCTACACTCTAAAGGAAGACCTTGAGGTATTGTCAGGGACAACAGTGCAACAAATAATATGATGGCCAGTCTTATCTGCACTGTGTCCTGGTTTAGCTAGGATAGGGTTATGTTTCCCCAGCAGTGGGGGGAAGCTCTAGCCGGGTTATTCAATACCATGCTGATGTCACGTCCTGGTGCCCAAGCGCGGGAGATTCGGGGAACGTGTGTGTTGTGCGATCTCTCTCTCACTGCTGTATCGGTATATATGTTGCTCTGTTCATTGTTATTACTGTTACTGTTGTTGTTTGTTTTGTCGCTGTTGCACTGTTGTATTAAACCTCTCCTTATCTCAGCCCTGGGGCTTTGTATTTCACTCCCTTTGTGAGGGAGGGGCAGGGCCTAAACCACCACAACTGTTATTTCTGACGTAATTCTAGACAGCTGTATTATAGTAAATCAAAAATGTTTTTGCATTTGTCACCACTGAAGCTTAAGTTATCATGATTCTCTGGAGACAATAAACAACCTTAACTTTTTGTGTTTGTTTTAAGTCCCTATCAGAAAGAGGATAATGTCACAAAACTTTCTTTCTGTGTGCCTTAGGGTTTGTTTCCTTTGAAGTATTTTATTTTTGGAAACCCTTTATGAAATCCTGAACTTCTAGCCATCGTTGTGGTAGCGTTTTATTTTTTTTCAATCAAAATATTCTATTGGTTATCATGGATACAGATTGTCATCTTGAGTCATTTCATATGTTCACATTCTCTAATGTATCAGACCAAGTATAAAAATAAGTGTAATACATAAGTTTAAAAGTACTTGCATTTGTATCTTGGTTGCCAACATTATTGTAGCCATGAACAGTAATAATTGCCAATAGCCTGCTGTTTAGGTGTTACTGATATAGCCTGGTATTCTCTCTTGTCAAGTTGTGTGTGTGATATGGGCCGTAGGTACCTAACCTTAACTTTCATTTCAAGCTACTGTATAGAGAAGACAAACCCTTCAGTGGCTGTGGCAAAAAACTATTAATTTCAGCGGATCAACTCTGCATTACACTAGCTAAAGGTTTTCTCTTGATTCGCAGAATAGCATATATATGCTGGAGGCATCAAATTAAAGGCATTCAGTCCCTTTAGCTTCTGCTTTAGATATAGCTCAAAAACATCTGTAGAATCCTGTTTGTGCCATGAGGATAAAAGAAAATTTTGCAAAGACATGCTGATAGGAAGCTCCATGTAATTCTTAAGATGTTTTCTATATGACTGAATTTTATTTACATGATCCTTAACTTCAGGTTATTCCCTTATTCCTGTGGCTGTTTCTCTGTGAGGACATGTTTACCCATGTGTTTGAGACAATTTTTTTGTTTGATTGATTTTCCAGCAGAATGTGTCTTCCATCTATGTGCTTTCTGAGTGTGCACACAAGTGGGAACTCACAAGGCTGTGTGGCACAGACTGCTGGTTTGTTATTCACTGTCCAGATCTGGGCAGATCCAGAAAAATAAAAAAAAAAAATGTTGCTTCAAGCTTTCTGCTAGTGTAGTTTGCGTTTTCTGTCTTAAATATTTCAAGCAGAAGTAATTATTTGCAATTTTTAACTTCTGGGAACATTGTCCTCTGAATGATTATTGTGATATCTAGCTTAGACAATAACTAGGGGAGGGGGGAAAAAAAAAGCTGTCTAAGGTGTTATGTCATAAATTTTGGTGATAAATCACCAAAAAGTGTGGTGTTTGCCCTGTGAACTCCTTACTGTTCTCCCAGAGTTTTCCCTTTAATTTCAAAACATCTAACTTCTAAATAGATTTCTTTCAAAAACAGATACAGGGTAAAGAGGAAAAGAAAGATAATTTGCTCCTTAAGACCTATCTAACAGAAAGATGAACTTATCTTTTCTCCTCTCTTATCTTATGATATCTTCAGAAAATAAGTTTGGGTGCTGTTCTGTGGGAATAGGAAGCCTGTGTTGGCAGCTCAGGACTGGATTTTTTCATCACTGCCACACAGATGGGACAAAGATCTGGAGTTTGTCACTGAAGCTATCTGAATTAATATCTATTAGGTTCTGAGATACTGTACTCTTCATCAGCTTCCATAGTTGATGGCAGAGACTCCCATGCTGACTCATTAGAGCTTTTTTTTCCTCATTTAAAATCTAAAGTTGTTGTAAGAAAATTAAGATTATTGTAAGAATTTTCTACATACTACTTAGCATCCTTCCTCTTAAGGTTGTCCCTGCTTAACTACAGAAGTGAGCAACTGTATGGGAATATGTTGAACCTCTGTACTTAGCACCAGTCAACCATTGTACTTAAAAGACTTAGACCTTAAACGTGGCCTTCTGGATACAAGGTCCTCTACTGGAATAGCCTGGACACAATACAAGGAGAGGGGAGGGGGGAGCTGCTAGTGGAAACTATCCACACTGTCTGATCTCAGCCACAGCAGTCTTCTGCACTCTTATTGTGAGCTGTTGTTCAAGAAGGCCATGTGCTACCACAGAACTTCCTATGGAACCTCTGTTTTACCCCAAAGAATGGAGGAAAGATGTGTTGTTGGGTTTTGGTTTGGGGTTTTTATTCCTCAATATGAAAATTATTTTCTCCATTTTTTTGAAATGCTTTCATTCAGTGACACAGACCTAGAATTGTTACCTTGTTCTCAATAATTCTAAATCTGACCAAGGACAATTTTTTTTTTTTACTGTTGCTAGGGGGTAAGGTGGGGGTTCTCTGAGCTCTCTGCTTCCAGCTTTCAGATTTCTGAAATTCTTAATTAGTGCAAAGCCATATTAACACAGGACTTTTGAATTTGTAGTAACATGAATCCTGTTGAGCTTTCTTATGTTGTTGCAAACTAGAAATGTTTTTGAAAACAGAAAAGTGATCTTGTGTTCAAGTCTGGCAATGCTATGTCTATCTAGATATTTAACATGAATAACTAAAATTACGGTTACATAGACAGATGCCCAAGATGTGGTACAGTGCGTGAACATCATTGGCAATGTTCAAATGAAAAGGGACACACCTCTTCTCTGAAAGAAAGAACTCTAGCTACAGAAGGGGGGCGCGGCAGGGCTGCATTCAAGGGGGGTGGTGTGGTTATAATAGTGCATCTGGAACTTTTTGTAGTTTTGTTTTGGGGGCTTTTTTCATAAAAAGCAAGGAAAAACACTAGGGAGAGAATTTAAGGAATGTGTTTGCATTAGAGCAAGTAGGAATAATTAGGTACCAAAACCAAATTTAAGCTGGGAAACTACAGACTTTCAGTTAGTCACAAATGGCTTTCTGAAAGAGATTTCCAAACAGGAATAGAGGGGCCCTTTATAATTTTTTTTTTTTTAGAGAAAAAAAACCGAGAGACAAACCCCTCCCACTAGTCACATTTGATGGACCATAGTGCATTTAATGAAGGAGCTTATTGATGCGATGCCCATCACAAGGGAATAGACTTGATGACCCAAAAAATCGCTTTGCTCTGAAACTTAAAATGACCTCAAATGCTATCTTCATAAAAATATCACAAAACTATCCTTTAGAAAGGTATTTCTTGTGGAAAGAAAGTTATTTTGAAAGAGTATGGGATAAATAAGGTCTCAGTCCATGTATATTTAGTTCACTGCTACAGGTTACCTCTAGCATAAGTTTAATTCATAATTAGGATTATATCATCCTAATATTTCCTTAGAAAGGCTCATATATATGTTCATTCACTTTGGTCAGTCACTACTGGCTACTCCACAAAGAAATACAAATTGAGGATGATAATACTATGGAGCTAACACCATAACTGAAGCTGAATCATAATAGAAAAAGTCTCTTGAAAGGTCCATGATACTAGGTTTTTTATTCCTGAAGATGGGGCTTTAGATTGTTTCCCTGCAGTGACTGCTTTCCTTTCCTCATTGCAGAGTACTCTTTACCTTGTGACTTATAGAGAACACTGAAAAATACAGTATTTTATTAACTAGTTTATTTATTGACTTGGTTTGATTCCAGGCTGGGAGTTGTGGATGCAACTCACTAAAACTCTCTGCCTGGATTGTAATAGTGGAAGATTTAGTCTCACTAGGTACTGGAGGTCCATGCTTTCCAGTCCACTTGCTTTGGTTTTTTTCCCCTTCTTTCTCCTCATAGCAATCTAATAGCTGATACATCATGATGTGTAAAAAAGGAATTATTAGTTGCATTAAAACTTACAGTATAAAGAGCACAATATAAAATGGAGATAACCCTCCAGAGAGATTCATATCCCCAAGCTTCCTAATTACCCTAACTATGAAGATATCTCCTTCAGCAGCTTCCACTGGCTCAAAGAGGTCATGGGGGAATTAGCTAGTGCTATTTTTAAAAGTCAGCAATTACAACTTCCATCTACATAATCATGAATTACATCATCAGCATTCTGCCCACTGCCTACACAAGAACATTTTTCCAACCCAGCTGATATAATAGCTGATAGTAAAAGAAACTTCAAATCAAAAAGGGTCAGAGGAGCTTAAAGCTATGGCTACTTATAACACGTTAAAATCTCTGCCTCTGTTGGAGAGTTGCTTCATCTGGAATTTCAATCTGACTTTTTAAAAATCATTTTGCTAACTTCAGTTTCATATAAACTAATGTCACAGTAAATCTCTACAGAAAATGTCACCACTTGTAATTTCTGGGAGTTAATATTAAGTAGATTATTTCAAGGATTTCTAGTGATAGTTGTATTTTTTTTTCTTTTCTGAGTTCTTCTCTGGAAGATGCATGCTTTCTAATTGGGTTTAGCATTTTATTGTCAAACATTCTTTGTTCTACTATTGGTGATTTGCAAATGTTTCATGATTTGTCTAGTCGCATGATGACCTATAAAAATACCTATAAGGTATTCTTTTAATGTAGCATGATAATATAAATGAAAGATCTCTTAGAGTGTGTCTGAGATGTACTTTTATTTCTCATTTAAGAATGTCATCGTGTCTTATATTTTTCTTACTCTGATCTAAAAAAAATAATTTATTTGGAGAAAACAAACAAACAAGTCTTTATTTTGTATTCAAAGCCATTGTGCTGTTTGTCTGGTTTTCTTTTCAGTGTTTTAAATCTTTGTTTATAATATGCTTAATACTCATAGTCTGTTTAATATTTGTGTTGCTTACAGTTCACTAAACAGAAAATAAGCCTGCAAGATTTTTCTTCTTCTGACAGTTTCACAGGGTTCAGTTGCTTGTAAGCAGAGCTTGAAGTACACAGTAAAATTTAGACAGTCTAGTATCCCTACTTAGCAAATCCTAATAGTGAAATAAATCAACAATGCAAATACATGGAATGAGTGTTAAACACAAGATAAAACAATGAACTACTTAGGGCTACTTAGGAAAGTCTTAGGGTAGAGGTAATATTTTTCTTCTGTTTCTCTTCCTAGTAAAGTGATACTTTCTTATTGAGGATAAACCCTGACCTGATGCAGTACATGATTCATTTTAATATAGGTCTTTATACCTTAAAAACAAACAAACAAAAAATGAAACAAAAATCCAACACCCAAACGACATACCCCCACCTAATTCATTCAATGACTATAAAATTACCTCTTTAGTCTACTATATATTTTGAATCAGGCTTTAAAAGGTATCAAAATCAGTAGTAGGATTTTTCTTTTTCTTTCCCCCTAATGAATGTGAAACCGCTGCTATAATGTAGGCTGAATTTTGCTAATAACTCTTAGCTAATGCATCATTCAGAATTATTCTAGGCTTTTCCGTGTGGGAAAATATATATCTCCCTCTGCATGCTCAAAAAGCAGGAAGAAAAAAAATATATAAATGTTTTCAGTTTTTGTTGACTTTTTTATCAACTGCAGCTTTAACAGATGGTCAATGTCAATTATGTATGTAAAGTGAAAGAAGATGACTGTCTCTGATGCTTAAGAGGGCAGCAACTGAGTATCTCCAGCATTTCAACTGGGCAACTGCTTTCTGTGTTGCATCCTCCTACTGATGGCTAGTTCTTCCCTGGCACCTGAGATCTTTCTGCAGTGCTCCATCCTTTTTTTCCACCACACTGACAAAGCACAGCACCCTCCTGTCAGGGAATTTCACCAAGATGCTCTAAATGTTTTACTCACTTTAAGGTTTTGGTAAAGCAGACATGTTTGAGGAGTAAAAGCTGAAAAAGAGTTATCCTTTCTGCAATTACTGGGACGTCAGAAATTGAAAACAATAAAAAGACAGAATAGAAACCCAAATAAGTCAATGAGGACATACAAATGCTCTTCTGTTGAATATATTTAAAAATGAAAAGCTGGATATCACACATGTAGTTGGAGAGTAGGGCATATGTACAAAGGAGTTGCTGTAATAGTGATTCAGAAGTGTTTTCCAGAAAGTTATAGTTTAAAACTTAATCACTAATAAGGTAGTAGATAAGAAAATAACTGCTGAAAAATGTGGGTTTGAGCCTTCTCAGACTGAAGGGAGGAAAAAACTGAAACTAGACACCATACTTCCCTGGAGCATGTACTAACCATGAGGCAAATATATAATACTTATTTGTCATCACCATCACTCAAAACAAAAAAAAAAAAAAAAGGAGAAAAAAGTCACGACACTATTTTACCACTTGTCCATCCTGGTAATGGTTGGGGTACTCTGTGCAAGAACTAGGGAATGCAGTATTTCAGAAGACTAAGATGATGGCTCTTTTTCTTTTGAGGTAGATGTTTTGTTTTTTGGTGTGATGGTTGGTTTTGTTTGGGGGTTTTGGGTGTTTATTTTTGTTGTTGGCGTTTTGTTTGGTTGTTTTTTTCTGGTTTAGGATGTGAGAAACACTCTTATGCTGTATCTGTTCTGCTTAGTAGACATGCTCCACGATTTGTTTCTTGGTTCACAGGCTAACTGAATTATGGCAGTGCTGCTCAGGGTGAGCTTCAGCCTGTATTTATGCTATCACTTCATTCTGAGTGTCCTCCCAGTCTCAAGTCGTACCTGATGGGCCTAAAACATCTCCATTATATGCAAGTAAGGTTTTGCCTTTTTTATCTTTAGTTCACAGCACCTGATGTCATCTGAGGGCTGTGTACAACCCATCAGTGTAGTCCTGCAGCATATTGAAGATATGTATTGATTATTTGCAGCGTAGCATGATGCCTATGGGAAAGTTTGAGAGTGGAAAATCTTCTGGAATAATAGTGGACCATGTAATGGTGAGTCAGAACTTGTGGTGGAGTGGCTATATAACCTTCATGGAGTATTCCCTGGATCAAATTATCATGAGGATCTCATCTAAATATAGCTAGAAATTATAACTAACACTTATTCAATCTGAATAATCAGGGACCCAGTATTGGGCACTGCAGTGGGGAACTAAACTATCTGAAAGTATAGATGTTCCCACAGAGCTCTGGGGGACTTCTAGCTGTGAGCAGGAACAGATTTCTAGGCATCTAGGGTATATCAAGTCTCAAAGTGCAAGTGTAGATACCCTTTGAGTTAGACAGCTAAATGAAGATTTTAATTCTTTCATTACAATTTGGTACGGGCTTAAACTCTATTAAAACTATATTTTTAGGTACTGAAAGTTAGATCTACTTTTAGGTAGAACTTTACTCAAGCCTTCAGTCCATGAACTGAAAAACTTTAAAACAAAAAAAACCCCACCAAACAAAATCCTGAAAGCTGTTGGTTGGCAACATAACTTCAAAAAATTATTAAAGTTTAAATACAACTCAGCTCATCATTTAATACTGTGATATAAAGCATAACAAAACCCAGTGTCTTTCAGTGAGATGCAAAAATCCACTGTATACACCAAATTTCAAGAACTCAGTGCAGCACTCAAAACGGTATTTGACCTTTCTAATATTGAGAAATATCTCAGAAGGATCTTCAAGTGAAACATTCTTTCTTAGACTGCTGCTTTGGTGGTAAACTGATTTGGAACATTTTTTTTTTGCCAAACGGCTGCATGTAGACAAGGTGGAAGCACAACTGGTGATAATTAAAGATTATCAGAGTACTGAGTGTTGGCTGGCTGAGGCACTTAGGGCTGTATGTGTGGAAAGACATAGATGGAAGTTTACTGGTTTTTTTCTCTCACTGTCTGTAGAACTTAAAAGAAATAATGAAATACTACTATTATGTTGGTGTGGGTTTTCGTGGGGAGAATTTTTTGGTTTGGTTTTATTTGGTGTTTTTTTTTCCTTGGACCTTCCTTCTCAGAAGTCTGCAAAAACAGGGTAGTTTTGCCTTTTGGAGAGACTTTTTGCTTTTCTTTCTCTAGTAGATTTCTGCATGACAATAAAGTGATTGGACAACCCACACCTTATGCAATGTCTCATGCCCATTAAGTCTATGAAATGAAAGCTTGACTGTTTATCCCTTTTTGAAAAAACATTCGTTGATCTGCTGTATTCCTTCATCATTTGCTCACTTTAAGTCCTTTAGTGCTATAGTTACAGAAATAGTCTTCAAAATACACAAATTAGAATCAAGTTTACTACATTAAAAATGAAGTTATAATTTCCAGCTAGAGCTTGCAAATAATTCTTTGGATGACTTGTTTCTGCACACTCACACCCCTTCCTCTTCTGGAATAGTTTGGGAAACTTTTTTTTAAATGGATGTGTTTACCTGGAATGATTTGACAAATGCTTTTGTGAATATACTTCAGCTTCTGAGTTTCTGTGAGTGATTCTTGATCTGATTTTTGTAATTTGCTTTGCACATGCTATCAATGAGCATACAGCACCTAACTGTCTATTGTCTGGTTGCAGTGTCTCTTGTAAAATCAGGTCTCCCATGAGTATACTCATAATTTAACATTTGAAATGCATGTTTTGTAAATTTCCCTTTTCTCGATATTCAGAAAAAACTTTTTATAGAGTATCTGTCAGTGATTTTATTTTCTAGAATATTAATGTGTATACATATATGCACATTAATATATCAATATTCTTGTCATGCTTAGAGTGGCTTGAGAAGAGATAACAGAGAAAACTAAGAAAATAACCTAAAATTTCTAAACTAATAGATTCCTGTTTTATCATGATCACATTCTTCTTGCTTTTTTTGTTTCCTATGGCTTTCTTCTTTTGATGGAAGTACTCAAGCAAGTTAATATCCCGTGTAACTTGAAGGACATATCGTTACTAATAAATGCTACACCAAGTCCCTTATTTTTATGTAGCAGACACAGAAGATTTTTAGAAATTCAGTTGCAGCTGTCTGGATAACTTTATCAGCTATGTATCAGTTTAGCACAGGCATTCCTTCTGAAGCCTGCTAAAATGGGAAATGGCATAAATGATGCACCCTCAATACTATAGGAATGGATAGGATAGCTTTCCCTGTGAATGGAGACAATAACAATCACCTCTTGCTGTGTCTGTTCATAGTGCTTCTTTAGATTGTACTCTAGATGTGTGGCAGAAAAAAGCAGGACTTTAAGACAGAATTTAAACTTCAGAGACTTAAGTTTCCTTGATTTATTTCCTTTTTCAGTCAATGACCTTCAGTGTCATTCAAGGGGGAGAATGAGTAGCTCACCCCCACTACAAAAGGAAGAAATGGTAGAAATTAAATTTTTGGTTGAGGTTCAACAGATAGTAATGCTTGAGGCAATAAAGATTTCTGAAACAGGATTATGAGATTTAGCTGCCACATACAGCTGGACCACGTGTCTGCTTGTGCCAGATTCTGAACTTTTATTGTGGTCATGATGGACTCAATTGAATGTTATCCAAGAACTGGTTTTGGTCGTTTATGAATGCCAATTGCTTATGCTTTGTCAGTTGTGCAATAAATAGCATGTTTTCTGCTACTCTTGGTTTGTGCTAATTATGTAGAGGTAGCCTCAAAAACATTTGTTTGAAAACAAAGTTTTTTGTTTTTAAAAGGGAAAAAAAAAAAAGAAAAAGTGGGGGGGAGGGAGCAGAAGGATCTTGGCCAGTAGGTAAATCGAGAACATTTGTTTTTCTGAAGAGGAATGTGGGATTTGTGGTAGGGCTAATGTGGTGATTTTCTATTATTCTTTATTGAAATATCCCTTTTTTCTCTATTGTTCAGATGTTATAGACACAGTTACATTGTTTCAATCAAGCATTTGCTGGAGGATGAGTTGGGGTAGTTTAAATGCTGTGAATTTCTGAAATTTTGATAACTATTTAAGAGCCATGTTTTGCTTTATGATTTGGTATCTTGGAGTAGTTCTTGCAAAAAAAGTGTGTAAAATCAGGTATTTGATGTCCTAGATGACATACAAGTTGCTTCTGAAGTTTAGGAATCATAACTAATCACAACAGGGTTTATTTTTCTTCTGGAAAACTTCCATTCAGTATATATTTCATTCCAGAATGCATATTAATAAACTGCCTGTTGTGTACCTTCTGACAGTCAATCATGTAGTAAAGTTGTTGTTTTTCCTTCGTTGCCTTGTTGCAAAATATGAATGTAGTAAATATACTGAATGTTCTTTTAAGGAATCAAGCATAAGCATTTATGAATTTTCCCTGGTGTAAGTTTTTGGGGGTTTGGGGGTTTTTTGTTTTTTCTTCAGCTGTGCTGCCTTCTTCCTTCATATATATTTTTTTTTTATAGCAACATTTTTGCCATGAGTGACTAGGCAAACGTGTTTCTCCTAATGCCCTATTTAAAAACATTACAGTTTTGAGACATGGGCTAAGAATAGGTTACAAAACCCACTTTGGAATAAATTAATTACAAAAAAAAAGTAGTTACTCCATCACCATTTCTTTAACCATGCTTCAGTCAGTCTCTAAAGGATACCATGACTGTTGTTACTATGGAGTGATTGCAATGGGCTGAACATGTTGGTCCCACCTTTATAGTTGCATGATATGTGACATATGTAGCCAATGAACTTTAAAGGCAGTTGTAGGAAATGGTATCTCAAGGTATTCTGGCAGAAAACGTGCTGTATCCAGTAAGTTATGGTAGCAGAATACAGTCATCACGATCTAAAGGAACTGAAGTAGCATTGACTTGAGCATTGCATGAAAATCTTGCCCTGTTTAGACCTGGGGCTTGTGGCAGCTGAATGTTTGCTAGTGTGTTACCATTTCAGCAAACCAACAGAGGCATCTTGTACACCTTCCAGAAATAAAGTTCCTGGGAAATCAAAGAATATCCTGAAAAACCCTGGGAAAATGTTTTCCTGTTTCTTTCACAAATCCATTATTTGATTTTGTTTTCATGACAGTGATTTGAAATGGATCAGGTAAAATGGAGAGACACTTTTGGAGAAATGAGACAGTTAATTGTCTCATAACTGTCTGTGTAATACACTTTCAAACCAAAATAAATATTTAAGTGGATCTGTAATATATAATTTGATATTTGTTTGAAATAGATATAACATGTATTGACAAAAGGAATTAGTTTTCTGGGGGAAGAAAGCATGTAGAAACAGTAAAGCACATCTGGCTTTCACTTCGTAAGTCAGAAATAGGCTTACGGAAACTTGCTCTTTTTTTTGACCTTCTAATTTTTGCCAACAGCAGATTTTGCTTTTGCTTTTTTCCTTTCCTGTGTTTGAAAAAGGGTGTGGAAGATGAACACAAAAGGCTGGGAAAAGTTGGAGGTAGGAAATTTCTCAAAAAATCCATCACTGATTATAATGCTTAATTAGGAAAAATATTTCTTAGGAAGTTCAGGTCCCTAAAATAAGAAGAAAAAAATGCTTTTCAATTTGAAGAGGAATACTACCCCTTAAAATTTGTGTTCAAAAGATATATTTTCGGGAAAGAGCACATGGGGAGATTTTCCACTTTGGAGGAAAGTTTATGCTTTTCTTTTCCTCTGAAAAGTCTGACTCTTCAGTAGACAATAGTTTGAGTTGGAGCTATTTTTATTATAGATAGTGCCTCTGCTGGAGTTCTGTTGTGACTAGATTACTATGGGAATTAGTTCAGCAAGATGTCAATGAAACAGTTAATGTTCAATAAAACAGTTAATATTAGATACTCTTTTTAATATTACCTGATAAATTCTATATTCAAATTATTCTAAAAGAAATGCTTTTAAAACAGCTTTTTTGTCTTTACAGTTCTTAAATTCTCAGTTCAAGTAGTTGCTTATTTATATCTAAAGTAAAATACACTTATTAAAGGGAACACATCTTACATATTTAAAAATATAACTTGCTGCCATGTCTGGAGTGGTCAAATATATGGTTAGGAAAAAAAATGATAAGAATATATACTTACTAAGTCACAATGCATAGATGGAGTGTTGGGACCTTTAAAAGTTCAGTTCTTTATGTGGTCCAACAACCAAGGACTGTATTCCCAGAGTTACCCTCTTATATTATTTAATATGCAAGACACATGAGCTCATTAGTAGAGCTCAAAACTCTATCAAATTACGTTTAGTAAACAACCTCAGAAAGACTCTTCGTCTCTCTTACTTTGAAGGCACATCAGAGGAGGAGGGGGGAAGAGCACAAGGGTCTCAAAAGCTTTAGTTTTAATTAGTCCAAAGAGCAACCTTCCTGTTGAAATGTTATTGGCTATCATGGCAATCTTATTTAATAAATTACTTAGTTATTTCCCATGACAAACCTCTGATAAAAAAGCATGTTAAAATTTCTTGCCCACTGCAACTAGTTCTGTTGTGGATAAACTGTAGAGGGAATAAAGTAAGTCACACTTGAACTCCACATATTCAGATAGATATAAGAATGTTTACAAAGATTTTAAGTCTGTGATTCACAACAGAAACTCCTGGCTTTTATTAGTCTTTAAAATATAAGCCTTTCCGTTTAATGCAGTGTGTAACAAAATGAGGTGGTATACATGGCATCATGTCAGCTCTTTAAACCTTGCATATAACTATACATTAGAGCAGTTTGTATGAGATGACACATATTAAATATAAGCAAGTTTTTGATGGCACTGGGCTTCATTTGCTGCACTGTTTCCTATAGACAAGTCCCAGTGTTTTAGAATGCTATTCAAACGACTTTCACACAGTTCTTTCAACAGATGTTTTATTTGTCTTCATAACACTTTGGCTAATTCATACATTTAAGATTAATTTTCTACAAGATTTGCTTAGAATTTCTCTTTCCATCTAAAATTGGGATATATGTGCCTGCACTGTACAGTTGAAGTATAGAAAACTTTCTGACCTGAGATAGTGTCTTGTTTTATATATATATATGAAAATGTACTAAGGTGCATTGAAGAGTTATCAAGTTGGACTTGCATTTCTTATAGTAATTTTATTTTTTTTCCATTCAATTACAACAATATGCAATCACAAAAGCCAACCAAAAAAAAAAAAAAACCCAAAACCAACACATGCTGGTACTTAGCAGTTCATTTCTAGTAATTCTGGAGCTGCTGGGGTTCTAGGATGTAATGAAACTCCTAAACTTCTAAAGGCTCAACAGCGACATACTTCAAGTTAGATTCCCCAACATAGGGCCACCCCAAAACGAAGTTACTTAATTTCTTTATACTTTTTTCCTGTCAGTAAACTAGTGTGTGAAAAGCTAGAGATGCTTTACCTATGCAGAGCATCAGCAAAGTTTTGTACCTTAACCCTCCAGTTCCATTCAGTCTCCACTGGAGGTTCCAGTGAGGGAGGATGATTGCAACTTGCCCCCTGCTGTCCCTCTGACAGCCTGTGGTGTGCTGCATGACTTTCCCCACAATGTACAAGGCTGAATGATTTCTACACTGATTTCCTACAGTAACAACTTTCTGTAGGAAGGTCTGAACTACTGCTGAGGGATTTCAATCAACAGATTTTTCTTTTCCTCTTTCATTGTCTTATTTCTTCTCTTGCCTTAAAACCCCTAACCTTGGAGTTACATTTGACGGAATTTATTTTTTTTAAATCAAGCAATAATGTTTTAATACTATTCCAGTAATTGAAGCTGTAATATATGGGATCTAGTTGGGATGCTGAGATAATTATTCATGTATATATATTTGATTAGGGAGAGAGGTTAGAATGGCAGCAGGAAAACCAGGAAGTAATTTGAGGATTTGTAATCCTTTTCTCTTCTGCAGTTATCTGCTGTCTCTGGTAAATATAAACAGGCTATAGAATTAAGCTAGTGAAATTATAACAGACCTAAGATTTCTAAGTCTGTCTTTTCATAGTTCATATTCTTGCTTTTCTGCTTATTCTGTAGGATTGTCTCAGTCTGTATTCTCTGATCTGTACTGTTCCTTGATGCTCAGAAAGGCTGCTGAAAGGTTTCCAGGTGTTTCTGTGCTATTTTAAGAGCAGCAGCTTATTGTCCTTATTCATTCATTGAGATAATATTCTGTCACTTCAGATTTTCCCTGCTCCTTCTCCTTCTCTGGCTTCACTTTAGATATAAAGCTAATGATGATCCTTTTCTACCTCTTTATTACCTTTTAACTTCCTTTTTTAATTACTTTCACTGAGACATATATCAACTGTTATAAGCAAGAAAATGCTGAAATGCAAATAGAACCTGAGAATTTCTGCTAATGTTAACTGAAGTTAGATGTCTGGGCAGATACTTTAATTATAAGAATAGTATTAGTCTGAGAACTTGGCAGGGGAGGACAGATGAAAATGGGACTGAATAATACAGACTCAAGGAAAGCTATGGAAGTGCAGCAAATACAAAGGGTTATATTACTAAGCAGCTAATGACATGGGCTGATTATGGTTCAGGAGGGAAGAGAGAGACAGCACTGCAACAGTCAGAGGAAGTCTGAAACTAACACACTGACCACCTAGGAAAGGAAATCCTTATATTACATGGCCAGCTAGTTGTGCCTGTTGGGGTAGGAATTTGTCTGATGGAATATTCCTTCAGACTAACTTATTTTCCATTGTAGGATATCACACTTCAGTACAAAACAAAAGGCATGTTTCTAAACAATATTATACAGAACTTAGAAATTCAACGTGATTCAGTCCTTGCATTGTTCTATTGCTGTTTTCTGATCTGTATTCCCCTCAGTGGCCTGCCTTGTTTTGGAACTTGTAGATGCAGAATTTCCTTCCTCCTCCATCTGCAGAAGCTGCAGTTGTCTCACTTTTCTTCTGTATTGCCCTACTGTCCTGTTTAAACCTTGTTCTCATAAAAGCAAGGTTTACCTCCATGAAATAAAACCCTTCTGAGCCTCTCTTTTGCTATTTGGAAAACTATCAGCCTTGCGTCTTGACCACTAAGCTGTCTAGGCTATGAAGTCATTTTAAATGTCAAGAAATCACTCTGATTCAATTTTTCAGGGAATTAATGTTGATAGCAGGCAGTGATTTGGGGCTTTTGAGTAGCAGCTAGGACACTTGCTATTTCTCTACACCTACTTAAACACAGTCTTACTATCTTAAGGGTCAGAACATTTCAGCAAGCTAGATAACCTTCTGATTACCACTTTTCCATAAGCAGTATAATGTTATCAGAATGTGATAATCCTAGGGTTTTTTTGTTTTGTGTGGGTTTGTGGTTTTTTATTTTAAAAAAGGGTATTTCAAATACACAAACCAAAAGGTTTATAGTAGCTTAAGTGTAGCTTGAATATAAGGATATTAAGTATTCTTAGATCATTTGAGACTCTATACTCAGTCTTTCTTAAAGAAGCTTCATTTTTTGGGGGGAAAAAAGAAAAAAGCAGCAAAGTGAAAGTGATTGTAACACACAGGACAATTTTTAGAAATTTGATTGACAATCTATTGGTGACTTCACATAGCAAAACATTTCAGAATCTAGTGTAACCAAAGGGGGGGAAAAAAAGCTAACAAAAATATTACTGCTAATTCCTTCTTTTATCCATCATCTTCCTTGTTCTGTGAGTACATAATCATATTAAGAAAGAAACCTTAGAGTGCTGAAGATGTCAAGCTTTGTTATATAATAATGTTTTATACAGTAGGTTTCCATCCAAGATAATATGTTAGAAATGTTTGGTGAAATAAAGGCTTTTCAGTCAAATCCATCACAAGGCTAGCATGTGCAGGTTTTGTTAGGCAACAGAACAAGGATGAACAAAGAAAAGCAGACTGAAACCCTGATTCTTTTCAAATTCAGCTCTAAAATGTCTTTTTTAGCACATCAAAGCCTCACAGTTGGATTAAACCTTTAAATCCTCCACTCCAATTCTCTTTAGATCTTAGAGATCACAGGTAGTTGATTACAAAACAACAGATACCTCTGCTGCACTTCTTCCATATTGAGCCACACTAATTTAAAAGTTACCTTAATACTGCTGCATTTTCACATATAATGGATTTTGGAAGAGATCTGCTAAAGTTTGCTAACTTGATGCTATTCAGCTTTCTGGGAGACACTCAGGTACCTGTACAGCCTTTTAACACTAATACATTGATATTTTTCCAATAAACTTGGCATATTTTCTTAAGCTGCAATGTATGCTCTTAACTTTAAAACAAGGCTTATGGCTGTTAAGACTGCATATGTCCTACTGTGCTGTCAACTGCTTGAGGGAATTCAGGCTTCTACTCTACAGTGCATTGCTGCTGTTGGGAGAATACTGATGACTTCTGTCTCTGTAGTGAGATGTTTACGATTTGTTTTTTAAGCCTCTCCATAGTAAATATATGTAAGTAAGCACACACACATATGTATCCCATAGCTTGATTGGTGTTTCTCTCTTCCTTGTTTTATTTCTGTTAACTTGTCTGTGTGCATATTGACAAGGAGGGGAAGCAAAGCTCGTCTATAGGAAAATGGTAGTGTTTTATAACTGCTTGAACTGATGTATGGCACATATTTAGTAAATAACTGGCTTGTAGTAACAGTGAATTGATGTATTTGGGGATCCTTGCCACTGTGGCAAGAAAGTTTTCAATGGTTTCAGTGTCAGATCATTTTTCTCTTTTCTGCTCATTCTGACACTCAAGCCTTTGGTGAAAAAGCACCTGACAAATCACTCAATTTGTAGTGAACTTGGATAAATGTTCTTTCTTCTTTTTCCTGTCCTTAATCCAGCTCTTCCTGCCTTTCCTCCTCAGCAGGTCAGAGATTCAGTATGATGGTGGGAAGTTAGGTCATAACTGTGACATATGAACAAGTGCTCTAAGGAAGTGAGAAACAAAGTTGGAGCTCTGAGGAGACAACTCCTATTCAGCAGCCCTGTAACCGACTTGAAAGAAGGGACATGTTGGGTGCCCACAACAGGTTGTGGACCAGCTGTGAAGGGCTGGGGGCTGAGAACAGCCCTTTGCTAAGTAAAACAAAGAATGACAACTTTAACTGAGTAAGTTATTGCTCGTATTTCCCAGATGGGTTAAGTTAATAGAGTAGCAGGCTAATTAAAACATTTCCTGCATGTTTGGGACAGGTCTTTTGGGAATCGCATGTGGAAAACTTGCTTGGAAACATTTCATTCTGTGAATATGCAGCGATTTGATTGTAATGACATTGTTAAAACATTGGCTTATGAAAAGACTGAATTCTGACTTGAATGCCTTCCAGTTCTGCACTTCTGGAATGTTTCAGGTATACTGAAATTCTCAGTTGTGTTTCCCCATTATTTTTTTTTCTGCTTTAAGATAACTTATTCTCTTCTTAACCACCCCCCTGTTTCTAAATGGCAGTTAATGAGAAATTTCTGGTAGAATTTATAAATGAGGTAAGTCTTTAATATAAAGGTAAATTAATGAAAGTTAGAAGAGGACTTGTTGAGTTAAGGTGGTCTCATTTCTTTGGTTATTAGCACATATATACAAGGAAACCAAACACCTATATTCTCTGGAACTGTCACATTTAGTTGCTAAGTCAGCAAGACAACATGGCCTTAGCATATGCACAAAGACTGAGGTGATCAGGTAAATACTTGAGGTCTCTTGGTTCTTACACTTACTCATCAATTTTGAAATACTTGATGTAAAACTAGAGTTGTACTTTCAGTCTTTTCTTAAATGTAGACTTTCATAATAGGTGGACCTACTCCTTCTTTCTCATGCTGAAATATTATAGCTTTCCTTTTATTAGAAGTCAAGAGAGGAGAGGCTGTTCTGACTCAGAGATGAGGGGATGACTGATCCCTCACTCCTGTGCTTCTCCCCTGGGTCACATAACCTGCCCTGACATGCTTATCTTCTTCCACACTAGCTGATCCTTCTGTAGCTTAGTCATTTTCTCTCTGGCTATAAGACAGAAGGAAAATACACACAAATACAGTACTTGTACTGTTCTGTTCCCAAGTCTTTGCCTTGAGACTTTTCTAAACCTTACTTCAATTCTTTAAATTTTTGTCTGCATCAGGTTTTCAAAAGCTGTGAAGAAAAATGAGAGAACAGGATTTGACTGGATCCTAGAGTGCCCTTCTCTTAAAGGGGAGTCACCTTATTAGGTGTAGTAACAGAAATGAACCTGAGTGAGGTGACTAGTACTAAGTCAACTTCAGTATGAACTTTTTTCCTTTCCATGGGAAGGAAAACAAATTGCGACCATAGGAAAAATTATACTGTGAACATAAAATCTGCCATTTTCAGATGTGACTCATTCCATATCAGGAACATTCTCTTGGGGAGGAAAGTATGAAAACAAAGTATTTTTCAGTTAAACTTGTGCTAGCAAAGAGTATCAGTTGTATGTAATATAGGGCATCTCTGTTCCTCTCCCTTGTTCCTTCCTCTTTCATTTGTTTTCAGTAAATGAGAACAAGCTGTATCAAAGATGTGTTACATTTTGAAGGTAATCCCTTTGGAAATGAAGGAATGAGACATGCTTTCTTGGGAAGCAAAGTTTTAAAAGCTTTTTTCTGTCCTATTTTCAAACACAGTATATTTTAAAGAGTGAGATCAGCATTTTGTCTTTCACCATTTGGCAAATACTGAGCTTCATCTTTTGTTCTCTTATTTCTGACTTGTCTCAAGGTGAGTAGCTCAGTTTTTTGTTTGCACACAGGCATAATGATGTTTTTTGTATAATTCTGAGAGCAAAGAGATTGTCGTCTTTACTGGAAGTGGGGTTGCAAAACTCCTCAGGTTAAATCCATTGTCCACACAGTTAACTGTATATTATGACTGCAGAATGAAAAGCCATACCTCTGCTGTTGCTACCTAGCCAGCGTAGATAATAACTTTAGCAATCTGCTAGACACCTATTTTTACAGCTGGATCAGTCTTTCACATATTAATCTCTGTAACTAGTGCTAGTGTATACAAGTATGTCTACTTATTCTTCAGTTGCATTGGTGAAGATGGATGTAACTTTTAGGCAGGACCAAAAAAAAAAAAAATTCCACAGCAACCCCACCTCAAAGAGGTGATACGTTTTTTGCAAAACCAGTTTTCTAGAGAAATCTCTCCTTTCCAACATTCTCTCCAAAAGGCAGAATACCTCAAAAACCAGGACGTTGTAATTCAAAGTGACACTGATAATTCAAATAAATTCTAATCTGGGAATCTGTGTCATGTTCTGTCTTCAGTCTCTCTTCTCTGATGCACCCAAATATCCAGCCATACTTGTGGATTTTCAGCATGGAACCATCACAGAAAATAAAACCTTGCCACATAATTTGGTTCTTGTAATAGAAAAGAAAAAGAATTGTATAAGAACACTATTTTGAAAATGAGTAGTTGCATTTCAGACTGTTCTTTGATGTAAGGCTGTTGGAACTTCTCTAAGGAAATTATCATACTGAAACTTCAGTGATAAAAAAAAAAAGAACCCAACCAAAAAAAACCCCACCCTATAATTCTAGATCCCAATCCAACATTTTAGGTCTAATGGAAGCAGTTTCACATTTCTTGCAATTTTTTTCCCCTTTTTTGCACCTATGCACAAGCATTGGGAAAACTAATAATGTAAAAGAATATGAAGCCAACTACAAGACCAGTACTGTTTTTCTTGTTGTTGAATTAAGCCTTCTGCTTTTGAATGAAGGAATTAATCAACTTGATTTCTTTGGAAATCCCTCTCTTTTTGGTTGGCGCTTCTGCTCTGCTCAGTAATCAAATAATTTTTGGTCTGACATGTCTGACATCTTCAAATAAAACTTCACAATATTCAGGAGAGGCCAAAAACTAGTTCATAACTCTCAGTTGGACAACTTACATGTGTTTCAACAAACTGCTCATGATTTGATCCATTTTGAAGATGGGTGCAGCAAGATCTCTATATTTAAAAAAAGCAGCTGTGTATACCTCAACTTCTTTTTGTTCTTTGGAGGCTCTCCTTTTAGCTTATTATCATAGGAAATGTACCTCATAGGAAGTTTTTCATATTTTAATCAAATATCTGGCAGATGGAGTACAAAATGATTGGTTTTAAGCAAGATATGGTCAAGTAGCTCTAAGTTATGAATTTCTCAGTCATCTTCCATTAAAATAAGGAGCTCATACCTGGTATTCATACTCTTATCCGGCACTATTGAAATGCAGCAAATTTTCCTGTAATATTTTTAACTTTGTTGCAAAGATCTTCTACACAGTTTGACCTGATGCCACAAATTAGCTGATTTTATTAAATGCTTTATTTCCCAGGGGTCAGATGCCTGAAACTTTTGGCATGTGGTCTTGAATACCTCACTATATGGCTTCTTCCTTTTAGTGTTTTCAGGAACTTTGATACAGTTAGCATGAACAACAACTTCATTTCCTTGACCAATTTCTTAAAAAAATTAATCATTCAACAGCAGTTCTGATTTGTCCCTAAGGTAATCAGCAGTGAATTTATTGAAGGAATTTTGATTTGTCATGTAATGGTGTTTGATGTTCTAGTGTCTCATAACAGCAGTAACTTTTGTACAAGTCAGGCACAGCACTTCCTTACCTTCTTGGTATATTAAGTAAACATAATTCTGTTTTATGGAATTCTTTCTTTTCATCATTGTTTGGATCTTTTTAAGTGCAAATTCCATATTTCAACTTGAATAACAGCTCTGGTGTAACAATAGCTTTACTGAATAATGTAAAGGCAGGTGGAAACTTCTCTACTTGATCCCTTTTTCTATGGAAGCAATCTGGAGAAAGGTTTGCCGCGCTCTCAGTTCTAAATTGCACAACAGAACAATGTAAACTTCAACACTGTTGTTGAATTGCCAGATATCAGGCCTAGAAGTGATAAGTATATAGGCAGGTATTGAACATATCACAGACCTATGTAAATATTTTTAGGCCTAACTTATAAACTGGCAAATCTGGCATTTTTTCAGAGAAGACACTTGCAAAATTGTCTAAAGAGGAATTATTGATAGAGCAGCTTCATACAGCACCTTTTAGTCCAAGTGACTCTGAACATTAATACTGAGTGAGCTTCCAAGCCCTACAGTTTCTGTTCCTTTTCCTTTCTTCCCTGCTCTAGGGAGAGTTGGTTGCAGCTACACAGGTACTCTAACTATGAGGAAGAACTTAACGGTGATTGAGTCTGTGAAATGTTTAAAAGCTCTCTCCTAGGCCTTAGTGAGAGCAGAAGGATACTGCATAGTCCCAGCCTGGGGTCAGATGTGTCATTGTTGTTTTCTCCCTGCCCTGTGATGACAAAACTTGCCTTTCTCAACACTTTGGCTGGCTGGCTCATGCAGTAGCTTTTCATTCTGGTATAGAATGGTATTTGAAGAAGCCTTTGTTTGGCTTTTGCAGTGGAGCAGCAGGCTGCGTGCAGAGGGAAAGTGGGCACCACTGAGAAGTACCTGTTCCTACAATGTGACAGGGGAAATAAAGGGCCTATAAAAGGCTTATGCAAGAGGAAAACCACCATTGGCAGAGTTTTTCTATGTGAGTGGCTGGGCTGTCATTCTGGTTTTCCTGTTGTATAAAAACAATACATAACACTTCTGTCAGAGATGTCTGCCTTTCATCAGCTGAAGGGTGTATTTCTGTATCTCTTCTCTCTTCTTGGTAGTGCCTCTCTCTCTCTTTTTCAGTTGACTTTTGCTTGTGTCTTTTTGTATTAACTGGAAAGGGATCCTGACTAATCTGTTGCCCAAAGGGCATCTGTTGCTCTTATTTGGCCCAGGGGGTGTGGACACAGGTATTGTGTATCTATATTTGTATTGAGTCTGGCTGAGATGAAGTTAATTTTTCCCACAACAGCCCACGTAGTGCTGTGCTTTCTCTTGGTAGCTAGAAAGGTGTTGATAGCACACCAGTGTTTTGGCTACTGCTGAGCAGTGCTCGCACAGCATCAGGGCTGTCTCTCCAATATCTCCCCCTCACCAGCAGGCTGTGGGTTGGGAAGATCTTAGGAGCAGACACAGCCAGGACAGCTGACCCAAACTGACCAAAGGGATATTCCCTACCATATGATGTCTGCTCAGCAATAAAAGGTAAGAGAAAGGAGGAGGAGGGAGGGCATTCGTTATTACATTTATCTTCTGGAGCAACCACTACACTTACTGAAGCCCTACTTCCCAGGAAGTGGCTGGACATCACCTGCTGATGGGAAGTAGACATTAAATCCTTTTGTTTTCCTTTGCTTCTATGTGTGGCCTTTGCTTTTGCTTTATTACACTGCCTTTATCTTGACCCACAAGGGGTTTTTTCTTCCATCTTATTTTCTTTCCACCCTGTCCTGCTGAGGAGGGGAGTGATAGAGTGGCTTAGTGGTCACCTGGTGTCCAGCCAAGGTCAACCCACCACAATACTGTGTGTCAGAATAAGAGACTTAAAGTAGCAGGAAACCCTGAACAGTCATTGTTGCTATGGTGACCAAATCAAACCAAATAATTAAAATCCTTCTTTTCTTCAATCTGGAAAGATCAACCCCATAGCCTCTCTTGTTCTTAGCAAGGCTTGGAGATGTCCCATGATTTTACTCATTATCTTTCTGTGAATAGGACACCTATTCTGAATTTTGAGATGTTAAGGTGAGGGATGTCTCAGATGGGACTGTATGTTCAGTAAAGCCTGGTATTTTAGACTGTGTCTGGTTTAGGGAACAGCTAAATAACAGGTAATTAACTTTCTCAGTCTTTCAGTTGGAAGATACTACTCTGAAATAGCTAAGAAACAAAGAATGAATTTGTTCAAAATGACAAAGGGTAAGTGGACAAGATCTGCAAAGACTCTGTCACCCTCTAGCCTCAGAGTACTGTTGGCCTAGGAGTGCACTGCCAATGGTACACACAGCAAGCAGGAAACAAAGCACAATGTTTCAAACAAAGTAACTTCTATATTTCCTTGTTCCTACTGTGTTCTGTATTTAAACACGCTGACATTAGATGCTTTTGTATGTAAACATGTTTCGGTACAGATAGCATAAGCATGCAATATATTGTTGGTGGGAGTGGAAGGGAAGGGATTAACCTGCAGAGATAACTGCTGACAGATGTCACTGTTGGAGTCTCCAACCTACTCAAACAGTGTCAGAAGCTGTTTGAAGCATATGGTTGGAGGGAGATCTTGTGTGAATATCCATGAAACTTCATGTGGCTGCCTTGGGTGGCAAAAATCAAGACGCTCTGACCCATGTCATCAAAATGAGCAAATAAATTCCTCTTCATGGAAAATTTTCATTAGCTTCATGACATCTGCCATCAGTCTCCCAGCAGTATATGTCTCTGTGGCAGCAACCTAAATAATTGTTCTACCTGTATGAAGTCCTTAAACTAGAGTCTTAGAGTACCTTTGAGTGACAAGCTTTCAGAGGCCATTAGTTGCATGCTTTTCTCTGAGAAGTCTCAAGTTCATCTGCTATTTCTGCACTTGTGGAGTGAGATTTCTAGGAAAGTGACTGCTGGTCATTCCAGAGTTGTTACTGCTGACTACACAAATCGATGCAGCTTTACTAAGTTGAAAGGGAGAACCACTAAAATGAAGACGTTCCTGGAAATTTGACAGCAAAAGAAAGATTAAGGAACTGGTGTTCTTATTACTCAATGGGGCAGTAGACATAGTGACAACAATTAAAAGGTTGAGATAGTAATATCACTGCCATGGATTCTTCTGGTAATCTAACACCCATGTCTTCCAAGTCATGGAAGTCTGAGCCTAGCCTACAGCCCAATGGGTTGCCTTCAAGGGTGCCAAAAAGCTGGCTGATGTCATTGCAAGGCTGGTGTCTGTCATTTTTTAAATTTGTTGGCAAGAGAGAGGTTTCTTGTTGCTGAAAGTGGGTAAACCTCAAATTCATCTTTAGAAAAGCATCCTACAAGAGCCACATCCAGGCACACAAAGGACAAAGTGACTAGGAATATTAGCACAAATTTACCAACGAAGGCAGTGTAGCTGACTGCACCAGTTGCTTTCTATGATGAGATGATCTGTTGCATGGGCAAGGGGAGAAGTGCATATTGTTTACCTTGACTTCAGTATAGCTCTTGGCATGCTTTCCCATTGCATCCTTACAGCCAAATTGCTGAGATATGGACTGTTTAAGTGGATGAATAGGTGGCTGGAAAATTGTGTGGGCCATTGGGCTCAAGAAGCTATAATCAATGGGACAAACTCCAGCTGACAGTTGGTTTCTAGTGGTATCTCTTGGACACATCCTAATGACTACTAAATATGGTCAACCCCATTTAGCATTTTCATTAATGATATGGACAATGACACAAAATGCTTAGTCAGAAAGTCTGTAGATAACCCCAAAATGAGGGCAACTTTCAATATATTGGAGAACAAGGCTACTTTCTCAGAACCAAATTTCTGCTTATATCCATCACTGTTATGAGAGAAGGATCAGAATAGAACCAGAAAGAATGTGGCGACCCAGACGGAGCTGCCACACAAACATGCAACGGTCCAGGTCCCTGGGTGCAGGGAGTGCCTGAGCCTGTCAACCCTGCTGGAGGGCAGCAGTGACAACACCTGTGTGTGCTGCAATCAGCTGGGTGACCTGCTCAGCCTGGTGGTGGAACTTAAAGAAGAGGTCGAGAGATTAAGAAGTATTAGGGAGTGTGAAAGGGAAATTGATTGGTGGGGTAACACCCTGGTACCCCTAAAGAAACAGGAGCAAATGGAGGCTCCAAACGAGGCAGGTCATCCCTCATCCTCTTGCTACCAGGCAGGAGGGGACCTAAGAGATGGGGGAGGCTGGAAACAGGTCCCAGTTCAGGGAGGCAGGAAAAACCTCTCCTGACCTCCCTCACCCTCTAGGGTACACCTTCACAGTAGATTCAGGGCCCTGGAACTTTTGAATGAAGAAGAGAAGGAGAAAGAGAATGAGACAAACAAGGAGGAAGACCAAGGTCCACCAAGGCTGGGTCATTCTAGACCAGGTATTAAAACCAGTTCTAAAAAGAACCCCAGAAGAGCCATTGTAGTGGGTGACTCCATTCTGAGGGGTACCGAAGGCCCCATATTCAGACCAGACCCGTTTCATAGGGAAGTCGTCTGTCTCCCTGGGGCCCGTGTCAAGGACCTCACAGCTAAACTCCCCGCTCTAGTGAGACCCAAGGACTACTACCCTCTCTTGGTTTTTCAGGTAGGTAGTGACAACATTATCAGGAGAAGTCCTAAAACAATGAAGAGAGATTTCAGGTCCTTGGGGAAAGGACTGGGGGTCGGGGGCACAAATTGTGTTCTCCATCCCTTCAGTTGGGGGGATGGATGAAGAAGAATCCAGGAGAACTCAACAGATGAACTTGTGGCTCCAAGACTGGTGTTACCATCAGGATTTTGGATTTTTCAATCATGGGTTGGTATACAGGGCACCAGACTTTTTGGCATTAGATGGAATGCACCTGTCCTAGAGGGGGAAGAGGATCTTGGGGCAGGAGTTAGCTGGGCTCATAGACAGAGCTTTAAACTAGATTTGAAGGGGGAAGGGGGCAAAACATCAGCCCATCTGAAGTGCATCTATACCAGTGCACACAGCGTGGGTAACAAACAGGAGGAGCTTGAAGCCATGATGAAACAGGAAAATTATGATGTAGTGGCTATTACAGAAACATGGTGGGATGTCTCCCATGACTAAAGTGTGCCAATTGATGGCTACAAGCTCTTTAGAAGGGATAGACAAGGAAGGAGAGGTGGCGGGATGGGGCTGTAGGTTAAGGACTGTTACGATTGCTTTGAGTACAAGTGTAGTAAGGACAGGGTAGGGTGTCTTTGTGTTAGAATCAGGGGGAAGGCCAACAGGGCAGATGCTGTAGTAGGAGTCTACTATAGGCCACCCACCCACGACAGAGAGGTGGATGAAATATTCTATAGGCATTTAGGAGAAATCTCACGATCACTTGCCCTTGTTCTTGTGGGAGACTTTAACTTCCCAGATATCTGCTGGAAATATAACACAGCAGAATGGGACCAGTCCCAGAGATTCCTGGAATGTGTGGCAGATAACTTCCTGACACAGCTGGTGAGAGAACCGACCAGAGAAGGTGCCCTGCTGGATCTCCTCTTTGTGAACAGAGAAGGACTGGTGGATGATGTGGTGGCTGGAGGATGACTAGGGCACAGCAATCACGAAATAAGAGTTCTCTATTCTTAGAGAGGCCAGGAGAGGGGGAAGCAGAACTGACATCCTGGACTTCAAAAGGGCTGACTTTGTCTTGTTTAGGCACCTGCTTGAAAGGATCCCTTGGGAGACAATCCTGAAGGGTATAGGGGTCCAGGAAGGCTAGGTACTCTTCAAGAAGGAAGTCTTAATGGCTCAGGAGCAGGGGGTCCCCAGGTGCTGTAAGAGAAGCCGGTGACAGAGAAGACCCCCCTGGCTGAACAGGGAGCTTTGGCTGCAACTCAGGGAGAAAAGGAGAGTTTACAGCCTTTGTAAGAAGGGGCTAGCCACTCACAGTGATTACAAAGATGCTGTGAGGCTATGCAGGACAGAAATTAGGAGGTCTAAAGCCCAGCTGGAAATTACCCTGGCTTCATCAATCAAGGACAACAAGAAATGGTTCTATAAGTATGTTAGCAGCAAAAAAAAAGACCAGGGAGAGTCTCCATCCCCTGCTAGACACAGGAGGAAACATGGTAACAAGTGATGAAGAGAAGGTTGAGGTCCTTAATGCCTTCTTTGCCTCAGTCTTTTATAACAAGACTAGCTGTATTGAGGGAATCCAGCCTCCTCAGCCAGAGGACAGAGACTGGGAGAACGACCCCCCCGCAATCCAGGAGGAGACAGTCAGTGACCTACTGCATCACATAGACACACACAAGTCTATGGGACCGGATGGGATACACCCGAGGGTGCTGAAGGAGCTGGCTGGGGTGCTCACCAAGCCACTTTGAATCATTTACCAGCAGTCCTGGCTGACTGGGGAGGTCCTGACAGATTGGAAATCAGCCAATGTGATGTTCATATATAAGAAGGGTCAGAAGGATGATCCGGGAAATTACAGGCCTGTCACCTTGACTTCAGTGCCTGGGTAGCTGATGGAACAGCTCATCCTGAGTACCATCATACAACACATGCGGGACGGCCAGATGATCAGGCCCAGTCAGCATGGGTTTATGAAAGGCAGGTCCTGCTTGACAAACCTGATCTCCTTCTACGACAGGGCGACCTGCTTATTGGATGAGGGAAAGGCTATGGATGTTGTCTACCTTGACTTTGGTAAGACCTTTGACACCCTTTCCCACAGCATTCTCCTGGCAAAACTGGCTGCTTGTGGCTTGGATGATCGCACACTTTGCTGGGTAAAAAACTGGCTGGATGGCCGGGCCCAGAGTTGTGGTGAACAGAGTTAAATCCGGTTGGCGGCCAGTCACAAGTGGTGTCCCCCAGGGCTCGGTTTTGGGGCCACTCCTGTTTAACATCTTTATTGATGATCTAGACGAGGGGATCGAGTGCACCCTCAGTAAGTTTGCAGATGACACCAAGTTGGGTGGGAGTGTTGATCTGCTTGAGGGTAGGGAGGCTCTGCAGAGAGATCTGGACAGGCTGGAGCGATGGGCTAAGGCCAGCTGTAGGAGTTTCAATACGGCCAAATGCCGGGTGCTGCACTTGGGCCACAACAACCCCCAGCAGCGCTACAGGCTTGGGGAGGAGTGGCTGGAGAGCTGCCAGTCAGAGAGGGACCTGGGGGTGTTGATTGACAGCCGGCTGAACATGAGCCAGCAGTGTGCCCGGGTGGCCAAGAAGGCCAATGGCATCCTGGCTTGTATCAGAAATAGCATGGCCAGCAGGGACAGGGAAGGGATCTTACCCCTGTACTCGGCACTGGTGAGGCCGCACCTCGATGACTGTGTTCAGTTTTGGGCCCCTCACTGCAAAAAGGACATTGAATTACTCGAGCGTGTCCAGAGAAGGGCAACGAAGCTGGTGAAGGGTCTGGAGCACATGTCGTACGAGGAGCGGCTGAGGGAACTGGGGTTGTTTAGTCTGGAGAAGAGGAGGCTGAGGGGAGATCTCATCGCCCTCTACAACTTCCTGAAAGGAGGTTGCAGAGAGCTGGGTATGAGCCTTTTTAACCAAGTAATGAGAGATAGGACAAGAGGGAATGGCCTCAAGTTGCACCAGGGAAGGTTTAGACTAGATATTAGGAAGTTTTTCTTTACAGAATGGGTTGTTAGGTGTTGGAATGGGCTGCCCAGGGAGCCCATAACACTTAGAGATATGGTGTAGTTGGGATCTGTCAGTGCTAGGTTAATGGTTGGACTAGATGATCTTCAAGGTCCTTTCCAACCTTGATGATTCTGTGATTCTGTGAATACATAGAACATGGCAGCAGGACAATGTATCCCAGTCTGTCCAGGAAAAAATAAGGCAGTGGCAAGTTAAACGTGTAGATGGTTTTCTCTTGTATTTTCAGAAGACTGGGGATGAGGATTAGAAGGCTTTCTTAACTTTGTAAAGACTTCATTAGGAATTTGTGTTTTCTCAGGATCAAATGAAGTTTAATTGTGATTCTCATAAGACTCAAAATTGAAATTCACAATGTTTCTGAAGTTAATAGGAATTCTAGGGATAAATAGAGATAAGATAGGAATAGGTTAATCAGGGTAGGTAGGGAAGAGAAGAGAGGAAGCATGGCATGGAAGAACAAAAAATGTGAATTATAAACATGCTTATCCAATAGATGTTTACTCTGACTTCAGATCATATTATATCTTTTAAATGTAAATGGTTTTCCTTTCTGTACATCTTTGTAAGGCAGGAAGGAGCAATTTTTTGTTATCCATGCCCTGAGTCAGTTAGAGAGATAGTCTACCCTCCCCAGGTGTATGTGAAGGGGAATCCTCTGAGGCTGCAGCAGAAACATTTCTGCTTGCCTTTTTTTTTGTCTCTCCCCATTTTAGTATTTTTGAGATGGGACTTTTCTGTCCATCTTCCTACTTGCCACTCTAATTGTCAAGAGATATTTTATAGTAGATGTAATAGTAGATTTGCCACTAAAAGAGCAAATTATATTTTTCATAGAAGGATGGAATATTTTAAGGCAAAATTTACCTTCTGTTTGCTGCTCCTGGAGAATAATTTGCTGGAATATCATTGAACAAAGACATTCTGACTCATTAAAATTACTCTGAAAGCAACATGCTTGAGGGGGGCCCCGGGGAAAGCTGAAAGATGTACAGTACATGGATATGTTGGAAATCACAAGAAAAATGTAGTTCTGGCCACCAATTAATTCAGACTAATTGATTATGCTTTAGTTGACCTTGATTATCCATTAGAGAGTGTCAAATGGAAAGACAATATGAATGACAAAATGTAAAAGTGCATGTTACTGTAAATCAGGTACATTAGTGACATCTGTCGAGAGTTCAAAATGCTGCTCTAGAAAAATGTTCAGGGTTTTAATGCTTTCCTCTCTGAGCACCTTTTTGCACTGTGTGCTAGCTACATGATGATAAAGTGTATCTGGCAGGGATACAGACCACATCTTAAAAGGTAATTAGAATCAATGGGCATTTTTCTCTAAATAATTCTTTTGAACTTATGGGTGTGTTTTTTGGAGAGATTACATCCCCCAAAAGGCACAATAGTATTTTGGTGGTACATGGAAGTTCTGGTCAATGACACTTCAGACACATGCCAGTTAGTATCAAACAGAATGCAAAGTAATCTTTTAACTTCTTTACTATGGTAAGTTATTGTTGACAACCAGTGAGTTCTTATACCAACAAGTAGTCTAAGAATCAATATCCAAAAGCAGGAGACTTCTGGGGTGTAAAAGTAAACTCTATGCAGAAATGTAACTTACTACAGGAGTATTGTTTCTCCCAAGTTCATACCTCCAGAAAGAGGGAGTTGTTTATGAAGTTGTTAGACTAAAATATATTAGGTAACACAAATAACAGGAAGAAGAGAGAGTGTTTTCTAAGCAGCGGACAGGCAATCTGTCAGTTCTTATCACAAACTGGATTTCTCCAGGTTGCTAGCTAAATTTGTAGTATTTACTCCTGAAAGATGTATACAATCAGTACAAAGGAAGACCAGAAACTTATAATTTGCTTGTCTGTTGGCCGTGCTTTGTGATACTGAAATCAAACCATGTTAGAAGGAAGATGATCATAGCAGTATAACTAAGTTGTGCATCTCCTGAACAGTTATAAACAAAGTGTGCCTCTATTCCATATCTGCACAATGTTCATATTATTTAAATGCATTATTATGTCCACAGTAGTAGTTTTGGATAGAAGCTAGCTGATGGTTTAGCTTTCTGCATGAATTTTGCCTAAAGCTGTATTTCACCCTGAGCGAACTGGGAGCTAAGGTGACAGAGACCTTCTTGTAGTATTATATTCAGACTCTAAAACCTAGATAACTTTTTGTTTCTATAATGGAGGTGCCCAAAACTCTCGTTTGTAAAAAGGGGTGATGGGGTGGAGGGAATCATAAGTAATAAAAACAATTTTCCATGCCCCAAATATTAAGGTGAACTCATTTTCCTTTCAAAAAAAAAAATCTATATCACTTGTATTCATCTTAGAGAAAAAAATTCAACAGTGACTTTAGATTTGTAATGTCTTCCTTGCTTGTGGGCTAATGAACTGCAAGTCCATACTGCTACTGTACATAAAAGTACTTTCACAGCATACTCACTTTGAAATGTTTGTATTAATGATGACTTGTGTTAAAACAGCCCAAGTATTCAGGACTTGTAACAGTCTAGTAAAACATAACATTGAACTGTTGGTCAGTTGCTTTTTGTCTATGAAATGTGAAAATAGTAAAGTAGTGAGTAATTAGATTATTTTAAACTGTCTCAAATATTTAAAACAATTGACATATAATTAATTTGTTGATGCTTGTGTATAAGTAGAATCAACAGTTAATATATTGCTTACATGGAAATGCCATTTCAATTACATTTTAGCAGTTAAATTCACAGTCAAATAACATGAGGATATGATATACTTTTTCATATCTGTTTTGTTCAAGATGTTCCAAATCTACATACAAGGAAATAAATAAAGAGCTGGAGATAGATTAAGGGTTCCTCTTCTTTCAAATGTCTTTTCTAACACTAATCAGTACATAGATATCCTTCTGTCTATCCTGGAGACAGTGTCCCATACAACTAGTCAGGAAAAATCCAGCAAGCTTTACACAGGAAACGTGTATCTACTTTGCTAGTACAACAAACTTACACATTGGTTAGAGTTGGTTTCTAAAGCATTATGGACAATTGATTGAGATAGATCCCTAGTGCACAATGCCCATTCAAATAAGTGATTTACTCTTCCTTCTAGAGTTCTTCTATTTATCAGAAAGGAAACAGCCTAATTGGGAAGTACTTCAGCAAACTTGTTTAGTATTCCTTCAAGTTTACTTGACATAAAATAAAAATGAACACCCACCACCACCCCCCCAAACAAACAAAGAAAAAACCCCAAGCAGACATGTTATAGTGGTAAATCTAACTACTCATTTGTCAAAATTCATAAAACAGGTTGAAAAGAGCATTCATGTCCTAAAATTTAACTTTAATCTCTCTTATATTCTTTAGCTAAGTAATAAATACTCTGTAATACCTTCATAAATAAATTAGATAAACTACTCCAATAACACTGTTAGCTGTTTTATAATGGTTTTATGCTGGATTTCTTTCAAAATATAGATTATTTTTTTAAATTATTTTTTTGTGGCTAGTAATATTAATAGAAATGAATGCTTGATGTGCAAAGAAATCTGGATGATATTTGTTTTGTAAGTGTTTATTATAGTCTGTTTATATTAACATAAATATAAGAATTGCATTAAAATATTCTCACCACAGCTGCTGTTACCACTGCTGTTAAAAAGACAATCAGCATCTCTTCTTTTTTTTTTTCACAGCACCAAAATAAAAATAATGCTTATAGCTAGATTATTCTATTCTGCTTATTCTTGCAATATATATGCATCAGAAATAATGCTGGGCTTGTAAAATAAGAGTATTTGTCTCTTAGAAAAACTCACTCAAACCTCAGGAATCTAATTTAACTCTAATCATGTTCTTAGTCCAAAAGTATTTTTGTTCTTTGTCATGCAATATATTTATTACTTTAAATATAATTTTAGTGTCAAGAGGTCAAAATGTCTAAGTGATGCTGTGTTTCTAAAAATGTTTAGTTTCTTTTTAAAAAAATCTGCTTATAAAACGGTAAATACTGTGATAGACTGTATTGCAATTGCCACTTCAGTGTGTGTTAATACTGTTATGGAACCGAGGAAGGTATTTGTGGCACAAAATATTATATTGAAACTGACCTTTGCTTTCCTTCATGTTTAAAAATCACTTCAGTGTTGAAATGTTGACACACAGGATTTTTCTACCTGTTTTACTTTTGATCTTAGTAATGAAAACTAGTTTTTAGATATAGATACATGTGTATGTGTGTCCATATATATATCTGTATATGGATATTTTGTTACTATTTTCCATCTTGAATGTAGTCAAACTGTAAGGACTCAAAACCCTTAGTTTCTGTGGTTTTACTCCTTGTAGTACATAATCACTTAACCTGAAAAAGATTACCACAATTCCTGTTAGTGTTCCCTTTTGTGTAACTGCATGTGATCCCGGGCTGGTTCAGAGGAGCTTGTGTGCTGTCTTGAGAGGTAAGGATAAGCTGATAAACCTTTCAGCTGTTCTGGTACAAATTATTTGTGCAAAATGCTTTCATTCTGCCTTCTATAACAAGGACATCTTTTTCCACTGCAATCCATTTACCTTATTGTAGAGAAGACTGAAATGTAACTTGATTCTTCTCTACACAGGAAGTATGTTTTTGATCGTAGAGAGCTCTTTACTAAATGCTTTTTCATCTAGACTGATTTCCAGTACTGAAGCTAGACAAATTGAAATGGAAAATAAGGTGCAACTTGTACTTTTTCTTAAGCAATTAACAGCAAGGGCAATTAATGATTGAAGTAATTTATCAAGTGAGGTCTTTCACTCTTCATATTGTGCAAACTTTACAAGATGGTTGGATAGCTTCCAAAGTTGTGCTATAATTTTAACCACAAGGTTACAGGTTTGATGCAGGCATGTCTGAGTGAGATTCAATAGAAGGAGGTCAAACTACTCCTTCTCAGTTGTTGCTTCTAGCCTACAAATATTAATCTTTCTTTCAAATTACTCTTGACAGATACTGTCATGAGCTTTTCCATGCACTTAAGTCCTGAGGCAAAACCCACAGAAGACTTTCTGACATCAATGGGCTTTGGATCTAATCCATAGACAGCTAGCTTCTTTTGGAAAACGTTGAGTGAAATGTAAGTGAAAAGTTTTATACAAGTATTACTGCAGCAGCCAAAGTGTGTGTGTATTGCAGTGGCATTTTGAAGATGAGAGAATTGAAGGGACAAAATGTATATTGGAGGAAATTAATAAAGTCATCTTTACCTTATCTTGTAATCTCTCAAATTCAGCATGCAGGGTACTTTGTGCTTCTAAATATTAAAGAGTCATCTCTTCAATATGCTGCAAAGGAACAAATACATGCTTGTCTCTTGACTACCAGACCTCCACTGGGTTAATCATGGCATGTTGCCTTACCCAGGCATGTTGAATATTTGAATATCTAACTAGTGAAATCTGCCAGTGAAGGTCAAGATAATATCCAAATTAGGACTCATTTTATAGACTTGAAAGAATAAAAGATACTTACACAAATCTTTCACAAATGATGAATTTCGCTTGGTTAAAAAAAATGAAAAATTTAGTAGTCATGTAAACATCCAGACTATTTTGAAATATGTACAGTGACACTGAGTTTGAAGAAGACGTTTTAAGCAGATGTGAAGTTTCTGACCACAGTATTAACAGGTATAAGTCTGGTCTCCCAGGCCAAAAATGGAATTGTTGTGGCTCTGGTAAAAATAGTAGTGAATTTAAATAAGTTTACTGAAATGCAAGAGATAGTAATCCATGTTTAGTATCATTAGCCTGAGCTTAACTTGTACTAATCACTAGAAACTATGTGAAAGCAAGTGGAAGGAGAAGACAAAATCCCTGCAGAACACCTTGAACTTTTGAGTCCCTGAAGAATTACACATTGCTCTATATACGTACTTGAAATTAAATCATGTCCTTTCCTGCCTTTTCAACTTTGCCAAAAGTTGGGTCACAATTCTTGAGATTTATTTTTCTTTTCTATATTCAGGAGGTAATTTCTCCCTTCTTGCTCATCTGTCACATTAAACTTTTCACTATTTTTTGTCATAGGTGTCATGAAGCTCAGTCTGTCTGTGTCTGTCTTCATGTCTCCTTATATTCACTGATCATTTTTTGAGAAAGTAATTTTCTCTCTTACATTTTCTTATGCCACATCTCTGAGAAACCCACTGTTCAGGTTTTGGCTGGGATAGAGTTAATTTTCTTCATAGTAGTTAGTATGAGGCTGTGTTCTGGATTTGTACTGAAGACAGTGTTGATAATACAGGGATGTTTTATTTACCACTGAGCAGTGCTTGCACAGTACCAAGGCATTTTCTGCTCCCCACCCCACCAGCAAGGAGGTTAGGGGTGCACAAGAAGTTGGGAGAGGACATAGCAGGGACAGCTGACCACAACTGGCCAAAGGGATATTCCATACCATATGACATCATGCTCAACATATAAGTCTGGGAGAAGAAGGAATGGGAGTATGTTCAGAGTGATGGTGTTTGTCTTCTCAAGTAACTGTTATGTGTGATGGAGCCCTGCTCTCCTGGAGATGGCTGAACACCTGCCTGACAGTGGGAAGTGGTGAATGAATCCTTTGGTTTCCTTTGCTTGTGCTCATGGCTTCTGTTTCACCTGTTAAACTTTGTCTCAACCCACGAGTCTTGTCGCTTTTATGCTTTTGATTCTCTCCCCCATCCCACTGGTGGGGAGTGAACGAGCAGCTGTGTGGGGCTTAGTTGTTGGCTAGGATTAAACCATGGCACCCACCATGTGTGGGATTCATCTGATCAACACACTTACCTGGAGTGTAGACACTTACATGTGAGCAGGTAGGTTTTGTTTATAGCAGATGGGCTGAAGTATATATTTCGGTGACAGCATTCATGTAACCCCAAAGTAAATGCAGAGCTTGTGCAGTGTGATCCTGAACGTTAGGTTTCTGTTGTCCTGAGAACTTTGATCTGTGGAAGTTTGTGTTACACAGGCCTGTGTCAAGGCAGATGAAATCAGTCTTGTAACACCAACAGCTGTTTCCATGTCTTATGCTAGTGAGAACGTTCCTATGCACTTTCATTCTCTGAAAAAAATAAGTTTCGCATAGGTGAAAGCACTGAAGTCGGTGACAGTACAGGCCTATTAAATGGGACCTATTTTTCTGTAGTATTCATGAATAACAGTAGCTTGGTTGATCACATGTTTTACATATTCTTCTGAAAGAAAGTGTAAACTAGTTCTCACAGATGAAAGTCCTGATGAACTTTGTTAGTATTCCTGTAAGAATATGTACATCTGTTCTATATGTAAATGTACTTTTTAGTCGTGTTTCCACCATGGCCATAGATGGCTTCTGCAGACTTTCAGGGAGAAGGAATTCACCCCATCATCAAATGCTTAATTTAGGATGTTAGGATGCTCTTGATGAGACTAATTCTTTTGCTTATACTGTTTTCTGATGTATGTAAAATAACTTATCAAATTTTTAATTTTAGATAGCTAATCAAGGAAAATATTCTTGATAGCCTGAGGAAAAATAATCCAGCCTTGATTGATTCTTCCAATAGCAGCTATTTTCACTGCAACAGCAGGAAGTAGTTTAAGGTTCTTTATAAAATAGAATGTCCAGACAAAACCTCTCTCCTCATCTTTCTTTTAACAACAACAAAATCCCTATATAGCCAGATAACCCCAGTCCCACTGTGAAATAATTTTATCTTGTCCACTTGTTATCACTTGAAGTTTTCCACTGATTTCACAGCTGTATTCCTTGAATCTCCTCCCTGCGTGATACCTTAAGGTCTGCTCCAATTTATTTATTTAGATTTTATGCACAGGGATAAGTTACAACTCTCTGATACAAAGCATCTTATTTTCCAGGACACCCCACAGATATTAGCAATTACACTAGAATACAAAAGGTTTTCATCCAAGCAAATAATTTGTTTTCCAGCAAAGAATACAGGATCTCACCTCTGAAAAGGAATTTTTTTTTTGATGTTGTTTCTCTCATAACTGTGAATGACCTGTGAGACCCATCTGGTCTTTCAACAAATGAGAGGAAGAAAACCCTTCAAGGGTAAAATATTATTTATTCTATGAGAAAACAATTTTAAATTAGAAAAGGAAAGTGTTTGACTTTATAACACTGCGTGTGTCTGATTTGAATCCACTTGCAGCTTGTACTAATACACCCTCTTAAAATGTTATATTGCATAATATCTATGTGGAAAGTATAAAAACCTTTCTCACTAGTAAGCAACTGCATATGGTCTGAAAATTAATCCCTCACTACCAGAATACATAAATAGAAAGCCAGATTTGTTAGTAGGCTCCAGCTGCTTTGTGTTTCTCAGACAGTGCAAAATAACCATAGACCTAGCTTAAATGTTCAGCTAAAGTGGGTTTATCGGCTGCTTTCCATTACCAAAGCAGTGGAAAGCAACTGGAGGGGGCTCATGAATCTGACCCATTCTGCAACTTGACGCCAAATCCAGTGTTGCACAACAATACTAATAGCCTAGCTAGGATGCTTCAGTACTTTTCAACTGCTAACTGCTAGGATACCTTTGTGAGCTGAGAACCTATGATTACACAGATGTTAGGTGGAAGAATAAAGAGAAGCTTCATAGTGTTAAGTGTCTTAATACATACAACATTCCACATCGTGGAAGTGTGTGTCCTGGGGAAATTCACATGAATAATATAGTGTGGTTCAAACAGTGGTCAAGTTCTAGCATGAATATACACAACTATATTGGATTCTGGGAATTGGGAAGTTTTGTTCATGTTTTGTTAGAGCTGACTTATCCTGATCTGTTTTTATGTGTTTTGAAATTGACTCAGAATTCACAAGGTCTGTTATCAGCTCACAAGTGATACATGAAAATTTCTTTATTGATTTAAATAGTTTTCATTTGATTTATATAGTTTTCATATCATATGATGTATGTCTCTGGTGCTTCTGTTCCAAGACCAGAAATGGTCTGGTTTTGCAATCCATTTTTCTGCAGTCCCAATATTCAGTTACATATTCAAAATAAGGAAAGAAATCCCAGTTGTCTGTGTGAACCATCTAAAAAGAGTAGTAGAAGAAATCTTGACAAATGGAGTATTATTTTTCCCTAGCAGGCAGCAATTACTTCTAGATTCCTTTCCAAATCTTCCACAATAACAATTGATGTAGAGGTTATGTAGAGGTGGAGTATATCACCTACAGCAATGTAAATTTGCATAAGAATCAGGACTGTTTAAGCTAAAAGCATTCCAAGCTGTGATGTTGATGCACCAGCAGTGAGGAAACACTCCAAGCCAACTGCCCAGCTAACAAGATGCAAGCAGTATAGTGGGGATAATTTTTTTTATCAAGGTCTTGAGTTCAATAACTGGAACTGTATCTTCTCCCTACGCCTGTGGGTTAGGCTGCCTGTATTCAAGGTCAGCTCTCCTATGATGCCGTGTAACGTTGGATCAGACTTTTGTGAAAAACAGCAAAATTGTGAGAGTTGTGAGAAGCCTTGGCTGGGGCCTCCACACATTGTCTTGGCAGCTACATTTATGGACCACGGTTAAGAGCTTGAGCTATATTGAAGTCATCCCTGTATCCAGTTTTCCTGATCCTGATATTCCCTTACTGACTTGACTTCCTGGATAGGCAAGGGGCCTGTCCAAGACCTACGGCAACATGTGGCAATGATAGGTTTTGGCTGACCCTGGTTACCAACCCTAGTCCAGCCTGGTTTGTCTCACTGGGGATTGTAGTATGGAATCTGGTCAGGGAGTGAGGGTGCTGTACTGCCCCACCAGCTCCACTTCCACCCATTCTGGCACCGAAGGCTTCATCACCACAACCCCTGCTCCCCCTGATCACTGTTCATAAGGAGGTGGAAGGAGTTATGATGAAAAAAGTTATGTTGGTTGTACTATCCCCTAGAAGTCAAAGGAGGCAGAACTGAAAAAGAAATAGTCAAGATATGGTGGTTGGAGCATCCAAAAACTATAGACCTGTAGCATCTCCCTGTTGTGAGCATAAGGTTACAGCATAATTATTCTGGCTTTGTCAGCCTGTCTCATGTGGCATAGACTACACAACAGTGATGTTGTTTTGGTTTTGCCAACTGTCATGGTTTGAGCCCAGAGGGTACCTGAGCACCATGCAGCCTCTCACTCTCTGCTTCCCCCTCAGAGATGGGGAGAAGAAAATAAAACAAAAGGCTCAGGGATTGAGACAAGAACAGGGAGTGATGACTCACCAGTTATGGTCATGGGCAAAAGACAGACTTGTTTGCGGAAGAAAAAGGGCATCAATTTAATTTGAACACCACCAATCAATGAATTTACCAATCAAATTTTAGGACTGTGAGAAATGTAACCACATCTTAAAAATGCTTTCCCCCAACCCTCCCTGCTTTTCTGGGCTCAATTTTGTTCCTGATTTCTCTATCTCCTTACCCCAGCAGCACAGGGCAGGCAGGGGAATGGGGGTTGTAGTCAGTTCATCACCTCTTTGTTTTCTGCAGCTCCTTCCTCCTCAGGGGAAGGACTCCTCACATTCTTCCCCTGCTCCAGTGTGGGGCCCTTCTCATGGGAGACACTCCTTGTCCTGGTTTAGCTAGGATAGGGTTAAGTTTCCCCAGAAGTGGGGGGGAAGCTCTAGCCGGGTTATTCGATACCATGCTGATGTCACCTCCTGGCGCCCAAACGCGGGAGCGGGGGAGATTCGGGGAATGCGTGTGTTGTGCGATCTCTCTGCTCTCACTGCTGTATCGGTACGTATCTTGCTCTGTTCATTGTTATTACTGTTATTGTTTGTTGCTTGTTTTGTTGCTGTTGCACTGTTGTATTAAATCTCTCCTTATCTCAGCCCCAGGGCTTTGTATTTCACTCTCTTTGTGGGGGAGGGGCAGAGGCCCACGTGGTCTCAGACCCTGGCAGGACCTAAACCACCACACTCCTCCATGAACTTACTTGAACATGAGTCTTTCCCACAGGCTGCGGTTCTTCACGAGCTGCTCCAGTGTGGGTCACCGTTACAGGCTGCAGTTCTCCCAGCAACACTCTGCTCCAGCTCGGGCTTCCCTCAGAGTCCCGGCCTTCTTTGGGTGCAGCCACCTGCTCTGGCATGGGGTCCTCCATGGGCTGCAGGTGGGCATCTGCTCCACTGGTGACCTCCATGGGCTGCAGGGGCACAGCCTGTCTCACCACGGGCTGCAGGGGAGTCTCAGCTCTGGCACATCTCTCCCTCTCCTTCTCCTTCCTTCCACTGACTTCAATGTTTGCACAGGAATTTTCCTCACAACTCTTCCTCCTCCTGCCCCCAAGTTCCCTTTCTTAAATACATTATCACAGAAGCACAGCCACTATTGTTAATTGGCTTGACCTTTGACAAAGGTGGGTGGGACTTCAAGCCAGGAGTTCTTTGAGAAGTTTTTTACAGGAAACACTCCTGTAGCCCCCTCCCTTACTGTCAAAAACCCACAGCACAGAAAACCAAAGCAATGTATTAGGAGATTCATCATGTATTATCTTTGTTCAAATTTTTATTCTCAAAATTTAGGTGACCACAATATGATTTGATGGTTTTGGTCATTGATTAGACAGCCTGTAACTCAGGGTACTATTTGTCATCAGGGAGAGTAAGATATCTGAATTCTTTATACTGCCCTTTTTAATCTATTAATTTCTCTGAGTAAGTACATACTAAATTTTTAACATAGCCTTAACTGTTAGACTCTTTATATAGGAATAATTCGGGAAATTTTAGAGCCTACAGCATCCAGACTTGTGTTCTCTTTTGTTTTTAAATTCTGCAAAATGTAAAATTATATTTTCAAAGAGGAATTAATTTATTAATAAAGCAGTCAGTGAGTTCCAGTAGCCATACAATGGTGAATCCACAATAGTAGGGCTAGAACCAGAACAGCCTTGGTAGGCTTTTTCTTTTTTCTTTTCCCCACCTATAACAATGCTTGCTGATGCTTCCCATTAAGACAAATTTATCCTGTATGTATCTCTTGCCCAACTCTTTGACCTCTGCTTCAAAAACAGTTTGCCAGGATGGAGAATTCATGCTGAAGTGATCATTTTAATCAGGCTAATACATTGTAAAGAATTAACAACTTCACCATTTCTCTCGTACTGTTCAACTTACTGTTATCAATATTTGAGGTTACTGGAAAATATATTAAATTCCCCCTTAGCGAAAAATGCTTTGTTTTGCTCCTCTCCTTTGAGAAAAGACTTGCGTATTTTGTGACCTGCCAGCTCTTTCAAGATGTGTTATCTCTTTGCCCTGGGGACCTGATTCTGGAGTAATTTACATCAGTTTTAAACAGAAATACGTTCAGCAAAATTATATGTTATTCTATCAGTAAATGAGATTGCCGTAAAAATCTGAATCAGTCTGTATTTCATACTTAGTGCTCAGGCTTCACATTTCTTTTGTTAGCACTCCCCTTTCCTTTTCTAGAGAGACCTGCTTTTGATTTGCAGTAGTAACCTTCTGTCCTGCACTAGGTTAGCCTTTGAGCTATTACTTTTTCATTTTTAGCCTTGGGCCAGCTGTTTGTAACCTTTTTGTCTTGCATCAGTGGTATTCAGCCTCTTGTAGTTTACGGCAATCATGTAGCAATGACCTTATAAACTTTCTGTACCTTTCTCCTTCTTGAGTGTTCAAATTCACATCTAGCATGGCAGCGTGTTGTTCAGGTACTTGCTTGGTGCTCTGTCTTCAAAAACCACAAGTTCTGCTTCAGCAGTCTCTGGCCTCTTTGGTTTCTAAAACGTGTTGGGACCAACATTACTGAGGTAGCTCTCTCAAACCATTTGTTTGCAGGCTATGCTTATCTTCTTTCTATATTGAAGTGTTACAGCCTTTATAGGAAACTGTCACCAGTGTTCAAGGAGATTTTTACCCTCTTTTTGTTTTGGGCCTTTTGTGGTCTTTTTTAAGTAGGGGAAAGGTGTGTTTATCATTAAAAAAAAAAAAAGAAAATAAATCCAGTCTTAACAAATGCAGTTCAGGAGAAAGTAGCAAAAAACCTGGCTTTTTTATCTACTTTTTTTTTTTAATACATATTCTTTCACAATTTTTGCTATCACTGTGCTAACTTCAGATCATACCTGGTGCAGGTTTCTCTTTTTCTAACTGATGATAAATTACTCAAAATATCAGAGAAATGCTCAGCACCTGTTGGACTGACACCATATGCTCCAATCTTACCGATAAATATTAGAGAAGTAGGCTCCTTTGAAGCAGGAGACACAGACTTGATCCATAGAGGAAGGCCATGAAGGTGAAAATGTATTGCCTAACATGCACAGGCATGAGGACTTACTCATTTTGTCCAAGAAATTTGTCAGGGATCCATCATACTGCTAGCAGAATTGTAAGGTATAAGGTTGGAAGGTGATAATGGGATGCATTCACCTTCTTGGCTTTACCACTTTCTTAAATCTAGGACTCTGTGGTAAAGAATAATAATTAAAAAAGTAAGTCAATGAGCTCTTTTAGCATAGGTGTTACATATGCAATTCATGTTTAAAATTAGTTCAAAATTTTTAATTTTATCTCTATAAAGCTATAGAACATATTGTATTAGATGTTTTATAAAGTGTAAACAAATCCTTGGAGTTCACTTTGAATAAATTTACCATGAAGTTATTTGTTGCTGTTGAAATGAATTTGTTCTTCTGTTTGGACTTTTTGAAAGTTGACCTAGACATAATCTCAGATCTTAGAATTTTACTTTATTCTTAGTTGAGAATTTTACCTTTATTCTAAAATTCTAGAACTATAGAGAAGCTTTTAAATAAATTGTTTTATCTCATGATGGAAGTTGAGCTGCAAATTTTGAGAAGTTACCTCATTAACGTATCCATAGTGTATTAGATATAAAGGTAACCTACAGCTTTAGAAATCCATTATTTCCATTCTGAATGCAAATTTTTAGTTCACTATTCTCAGTTTCTGGTTTTAAGAACACTCTAATTTTAAAAATCCTTAATAGAATGTTGTTCATCAGATGCAAAATGGCTTGATTATAATTGTATGTAAATAGATCAAAATAGATATCCTTATTCCCCTCTCTGTTTAGTAATTTTTTTACTGCAATACGCTTACAGGTAGTAGTAAGGCTGAATGTTTACTCTCATGAGTTCATGACTTAACATTTCTTTGTAATTTTTTTGCAACTTTCTGTATGCCTCAATGTGTTTTCTTTATTTGTTATGCAAAGCCTACTGACATTTTACTTTAGAGTGGAAAACTCAAAGGGAGGGAGGACATCTTTTTTTATTTGTTATTGCTTTGAATAGTTGATAGTGTGAACTGAAAGACCTGTCACAAGTGGGGTCCCCCAGGGATCGATATTGGGGCCAACGTTGTTTAATATCTTAAGTGATCTGGATGATGGGATCAAGTGTACCCTGATGAAGTTTGCTGATGATACTAAACTGAGTGGAGAAGTGGACACTTTGGAAGGGAGAGTCACCCTGTAGGAAGACCTGGACAAACTGGAAGAGTGGGCTAACCAAAACATTATGAAGTTCCACAAGGACAAGTGTAAGGCCTTGCACCTGAGAAAACATAATCCAGGAGTGCAGCACAGATTGGGTTCTACCTGACTGGGGACCAGCTCTGTGGAAAGGGACCTGGAGGTCCTGGTGGACAACAAGCTCAATACAAGTGAACAGTGTGCTGCATCAGCAAAGAAAACCAGCAGGATGGTGGGTTGCATCAACAAGGGCATCAGCAGCAGAGATAAACTCTACTCATCGCTTCTCAGGCCACACCTAGAATACTGTGTTCAGTTTTGCTCCCTGATATACCACAAAGGTGTGGACAGGCTGGAGAGGGTCCAGAGGAGAACCACAAAGATGATCAGGGGACTGGGAGGCCTACCATATGAGGGAAGGCTGAGAGAACTGGGTTTGTTTAACCTTGAGAAGAGAAGGCTTAGGGGACACACCTTATCACCATGTTCCAGTATTTAAAGGGTGCCTCCAAAGAAGATGGAGACTTGCTTTTTATAAGGAATGACATGGAAAAAATAGGGGTAATGGGTACAAGTTACTCAAAACCTGTTATGTGCAAACCTCATGAAATTCAAGACCAAGTACAAGGTCCTGCATGTGGGTCAGGGCAATCCCATGCACAAATACAGGCAGGGCAAGGAGTGAATTGAGAACAGCCCTGTGGAAAAAGACTTGAGAGTGGTGGAGGATGAAAAACTATGAGCCAGCAGTGTGTGTTCACAGCCCAGAAAGCCAACTATATCCTGGGCTGCATCAAGAGAAGTGTGACTAGCAGGTCATGGGAGGGGATCCTTTCCCTCTGCTCCACCCTCATGAGACCTCATCTGCAGTGCTGTGCCTGGCTCTGGGGCCCCCAACATAAGAAGGACATGGACCTGCTCGAGTGAGTCCAGAGGAGGGCTACGAAGGTGGTCAGGAGGCTGGTGCACCTCCCCTATGAGGACAGGCTGAGAGTTGGGTTTGTTCAGCCTGGAGAAGAGAAGGCTCTGGGGAGGCCTTATAGGGGCCTTCCAGTACTTCAAGGGGGCTACAGGAAAGATGGGGAGGGACTCTTTATCAGGGAGTGCCGTGACAGGACAAGGGGTAATGGTTTTAAACTGAAAGAGGGTAGGTTTAGATTAGTTATAAGGAAGAAATCCTTTACTGTGAGGGTGATGAGGCACTGGCACAGGTTGCCCAGAGAAGCTGTGTCTGCCCCCTCCCTGGCAGTGTTCAAGGCCGGGTTGGACGGGGCTTTGAGCAACCTGGTCTAGTGGAAGGCGTCCCTGCCCATGGTAGGGGGGTTGGAACTAGGTGATCTTTAAGGTCCCTTCCAACCCAAACTATTCCATGATTCTGTGATACTCCTGGGGAGGTTCCAATTGGACACAAGATGAAAACTTTTCATGATGAGAACAATCAGCAATTGGAATAATCTCCCCAGGGGAGTGGTGGATTCCTCAACACCGGACACTTCTAAGATTCAGCTGGACAGGGTGCTGGGCCATCTTTTCTAACTGTGCTTTTGCCAAGAAAGGTTGGACCAGAGGTCCCTTTCAACCTGGTAGTCTATGATTGTATAACTGAGTTTACTTTAGTTCTTATATGACATTCTCATTGACATGTTCTAGTTCATTTTTCCTCGGTTATCATTCTTTGCAAAAGGGCCTTTTGTTTATTTATTGCCTGGTTTACGGACTTTTTCAGTTTAAAAAAAAAAGTCACTTCATACATATCTAGTCATATTCAAAGAATTCCAATGATTGAGTTTATTTCCAGTGTGGAGGACTAAATCAGCAATATGCATGGATTTGAATTTCAGGGTATAGTGAAATATATACAGAAGAAATCAACAGTCTGTCTCAGAAGGTTTACTGTAATTCCTGATTAAGCTATGGCTTTTCAGACTAAGCTTCGACTGGGGGTCACAAACCAAAGACCCTGTGAAATTTCTGTGGAAAAAAAAGAAACACCATAAATATGCATCAAGTATGTATGTATAAAGATCTTTGCAAACTCATCAAATGACTGCTATTAGGCCAATTATAATTACACCCTTTTAATAGATGTAGCATTCTTAGAAATGAGCTGTTTTCCATGTACTTACCCAGCCAATGCTCCTTTTGTATCTTAAAATCATTGTTGCTAGTCTCCCTCAAAATAACTGGGGAAGGATTATAGTAAATCATCATCATCATAAATCATTCACCAGAAGAATTATGATGTTGAGGATGAAAATTTCTTACTACTCTTTCTAGGGTCTGTTGGGAGCTATTTTATGTTTTTCTAGAACTCTATACTTTGGTTTGCAATTCCACAAATACAAATTTGTCCTGCATGCTATATTTTACATATGTTGGATGTATGTTAATATCCCTAAAATTGGTTTTGCCCAGCTCCTAAGGCAGCTTTCCTTTAATGACCAATAATTGAACAATGAAAAACCTATCTAGCTGAAGGTTTCTGGTTTCATCATGTGCTGGTACTTTCAGGGCCTTTGCAGTTATCTAACACTGTACTTCTCTGTTCTTCATCTTTATTCTAGTGTCATAGTTCACTCTGCACAGGAAGGCTACTTATTACTGTCTGTTAATTACAAATAAGTGTCAAAATTATTGTAATAGTAGGCTTTATACAACACAATTACTCAAAACTTAGATAAAACTAAAACTAATTAGGTAATATTCACCTGGTCATTAAACAATTGCCATCACAACTAAACAAGTTAAAACAACAGACACAAGCAAGTCAAGCCAAGTGAAGCCTGGCAAGTCCTAAGTCTGAGACCCTGCAGACTTAATGCAGTCCCTGAATCTTATTGTTAACATTAATAATATTATATTTACTGGACTTGCAGGCTACAGTGAAGTGTGAAAAGAAATGGGTGTGCTGTTGGTAATAAGAACATTCTGAAGTGGAATGTTACATATATTCTTAACTACAATTCTTTGGATGCAAGGAAGGTGCAATACATCATTCAAAGTGATAAGGATTTACACATGCTCAACTACTCAATACAGATTCTTCATCTTGCAATAGCAATGCTTTTCTGCCTGAAAAAAATACATAGGATTCAAAAAAAAAAAGTCTAATAAGTAGGGTATAATCTTCAACTAAAACATTTTTGTGAAGTGACTTGTTTAAATTGTTTTAGTCTAAACTGCATTTAAGTTTAAACTATTTTTGCTATACTTCAGAATTTATTCTCATTTACTTTAGGAAAAAAGTAACTTCTATATAGAGAAAATTAATTGTTTGAATAACTTGTGACAAGATTTGTTCAATATAATATTTTTTCGGAATATTCAGAAAATCTCAAAGAATTGCATTGCCACAGAAAACATTCATATGGCTGTAGAGCTGTTATAAAATATTGGCTGCATGTTTGGGGTGTTTTTTTTCCAAATAAAAAGAAGTGTGTTTAATAGGAGGTTTCCCATTTTCCTTGCTCCAAATACCTAGTGAATTTCAAAAATGAAAGTTTCACTTGTTCATGTAGCAGTTACCTCCCACAGTCTTATAATTACGTGATATATAATAGTCTTATAATTATATAACACTGATTCTTGTATAACATAATTTGATAGATATGTATTTGATTGTTTTCCTACATGGGGCATAACTATAGCGCTATCTTACACTTTAAATTATCAAACATGCTATGTTAATGTTCAGGGAGTGGCACCATATCGAGGAATATTGTGGAAACCATATTGTAAACAGAATATGTGTGATATACAATGAAATAAGTGAGAGCCTTTTCTATTCTTTTTGAGATACTAGTAGAATTTTGAAATCTATATAGATTAGAAAGGAATTACTATAAGACGTGTCATCATGCTAAAGAAACTTCTGGGATTGCGTAACAGTCATGTGCAATACATAAAACCTACTGTAAGAGAAATATTCAGTTCTAGCAAAATCTAAATCAGTGTCCCTGGATTATCACAACAGTGAAAGTCCTATATCCTATAGAAGTTTGATTCTGCTCATGTGAAATGTTTTAACGTTTGTTATTGAGATTGTAAATTTTATAGTTTCCCTTACAAATAGTAAGCCATCTGAACAAAACTGTAAAGGCAGATTTATGGATAAGGTAGGATATTTGGATCTTATGACTTCTAAGGCCATGTTGCCACAGCTGTAGTAACCAGCAGTTGGGGTGGGAGCTCAAGAGGTGATGTGTGCATATAGAGGAGCTGCCTGCTGAGTGGACACAGCTGGTGTCATTTATCTTGGAGGGAACAGCAGCAGCAGGAAGAAAAACTTGTTGAATTTTTAAAAATTCATTTCACTAGCAAATTAATTACAATTTTATCAGCTAGTTCTTTTGAAGTAGATTAAGCCACAAAACCATAGTTTTCCTGGTAGTTGTGTCTGTTCCCCATCACCTGAGGAGAGAAGAGCCTCATGGTGGTGTTGCCTACTGCATGTGCCTCGGAGGTGCATCCAGGCCCTTAGTATTCACATGAAAAGAAAGAATGGATAGAGAAAGTTAGGGAACTAGCAAGTGCTTTTTTAGTGAGTTTGGAAACATAAAGATCTTTCTCCTCATGGAGTGTTATAGTGCCAATGAATGTTAATTAACCTTAAAAAGGTATTAGCTAAGGGTGTGATCTTCTATTTCAGTTTAGAGAGAAAAAACGGTCTGTTTCAGTAATAATTAGAAGAGTTAAGTTCCTTCTAAATTTGAATGTACAAGTACAGTACCTATTGGTTTGTTTTTAAAAGGTAGTTTGCATACCGATTTTTTTAATCAGTAAAATACTGAGGTGTCTATCTTCTAAAACACCTGCACTACCTCATACTACTGCATACATGCTCATGTTTTATTTCTTTCTGATATACAACTTTGTGCAGTCAGACATATGCAAATTTTGTATCTACTGGAATTAATTTGTAGGATGCCCAAAGGATAGGTGGCTTAAAAATGTTTTTTCATCCCAATAGAGTAGATTTTAACTAGGGACAAGGATTGCTGAATTCATTCACTGCATATGAAATTGCAACAGGAATCAAATATTTACTAATTATTCCTTACACTAGCACCCAATTTCTTAGGTAATCTGTATTTCTGTATCACATCAAAACCTGATAGAACTCAGGACACCTTAAAAATGAAAGGACTGTATAAGAGCATGTTAACAGGGAAGAATCTAGTTAAATCAGACATCTTCTATGGGTATATTTTATCTTTGTGATTTGAAACAATAAAAAGATGGTTGTAAAAGAATGCTTGGGGAATGAAGAATTTTTCTGCCTCAAGAGAGCTTCCATTATGTTGCTCTAGGTGGGAGAAATTTAGATGCAGGTCCTATTGCAGACTCTAATTTCCCTTTGATCCAACCTTCAGGAAGATAATCTGTTACATAAGAATCTCCAGAAATTACTTGATCAAAGGATCAGTGCTCAGGCTTCATCTAGTCAAGTTTTGAATACCTCTAATGGTAGTACTTCCCCAAGCTCTCTGTATGCCTATTCCAACATTTGACTTCCCTCATTGTGAAAAACATTTACCAAATAGCCAGTTGGACTTATTCTGGTTGTGACTTGGTTCGTTACCTGTTGTTCTACTCCTATATACCTCTGAGAAGAGTCTGGCTTCAGCTGTCTCATGGGACAGTGTAGAGAAGAGGGAGATGACAAGATCATCTTCCCTAAGCCTTCTCTTCATAATGCTGAACTAACCCAGATTCCTTAAGCACTCCTTATGTAATATGTTCTCCATGCCCAGCCATCTTGGTGGCCGTCCACTGGAATCACTCCAGTCTGTTTCTATGTTTGTCATCTTACCAGAGAGTCTAAAGCTAGTCACAGTACTTCAGATGAGGCCTCACGAGTGCTTAAGAGAGGGGAAGAGTCACTTTCATAGACTGGCTGGCTACACTTTTGCTAATGCAGCCCAAGATGCTGTTGACTGTCTTTAGTTGGGGATTTATTAAAACCATCCTCTGTAGTTCAGGACCATGTTTAGATAGATCTGACACACCAAGAAAAAAAAAAAATCATGTTTATGTGTGTGTATGGTGTCACCTACATAATCTTCCTTTTTTTTTTTTTTAATGACTAGCCCTTTCTGGGTAATATAGTCTCTGATAACTGTCATTTGTAACTACCTATTCCTGTATACCCTATAGCTGTAATGCTCAAAGAAATTATCAAGTCAGATCTTGCAAACTCCTCAAGGATTTCATAGGTTGATGTGTGGAAGGGAAAGAGGAACATGTAAAGACAACTTTGTTACAGCAAGTGGTATCGATGTTCAGTACAGATCAATATTTATTCTGAGTTTCTATTTAGCCACTGTTTTTCCAGTGGGATTTGGTGGGGTAGAATGCTTCTGGAAGCCTTGTATTTCAGATAAGGTTAGAAGTCGTGTTGCAAGTAGTGGCATTCGTTATTACTCTGGATTCTTTTCCACAGTAGTAAGGTTATCTTTTATTTACTGTCTGCTTATTTAAATCCTTTTTGAATATATATTATTATGGCTTTTTGGTCACTGCTGTAATATTTTATGTGCCCAGAAGACTGTCAGAACAGAATATTTAGCACTTTTACTAGCAGCAGGTTAGTCTGAATAGGACATGGAAAGCATATATGTGATACCTGTTCTACACTGAATATGCTTGCTCAGAAGACTAAATCATAAAATAACTTTATTTCATTATATTTGCATTTTGTCATCAATACAACAAATATGGTAATTCTCCTTACAACCATATACTGTTCAAAGGCTGTTCATTCTTGAAAAGAGATGCATTTTAATGAGGGCTAAAATAATTTATGTGCACAGAGGAGTTTGCAAATTTACGTAGTTCTTTGAGAGGAAAATTACTCAATAAACATTTTTGTTTGTTTTTAACTTGGAATATACTTGATTTTATTCAACTGGTGCTTTGAGTGGCCCTAGGTTATTTTTATATACTATAAAATGCAGTTTGAAGTAAGAGTAACCAGTTTACTTGAAGAAAATTGCAATTTAGGTTTTTTTTTCATTGTGGACAACATAACATAAATGTTCTTCAATGTATTAATGTAAATAGCTGCATCTTAAAGGAAAAGTGAGTCTATATTTCACCATGAGCTGAAACAATAAAACACATCAATTCTCAGGAGCAGGATGTAGAAATCTAAAAGTAAACTTTCAGTAAATAACTTTTTTATTATCATTATTGGTTTATTTTCTTTTTTGGCAAGCGGGACAGCTTTGATTTAAAAAATACTTTTCTAAAGTAGAAACTAGAGACAATAAGCTATCTATGGAGATATCCCTTTTAAGAGGATTGGAGTGTGTTAATTTGATCACTCATTAGCACTCGTGGTTTTATCCTTCAGGACAACTTTCTTATTCCAGTAAGAAAATTATTTGTTTTCATTTCTTCAGGGGATCTTTGATTAAATTTGTCATACTTGGTACCAAATTTCACATGCAGTTCTTGAATCTATTTTAACATATATTTTAGTTTATATAAATTCTAGATTTGCTGGGTTTTCCTCTTCAGAATTTTCTTATGAGGTATTATGTCCATCCAGGAAACAATTAAGTTGACTTTCTCTTTCACTGCATACTCATGATCACACATATTTTCATGCATTTTGTTTATCTTGAATAACATACTTTTTTGTTGTTGTTGTGTAGCTGTCTGTAGACTTTAAATAAGGACATCCTGGATTTTCTTAAGTCTAAGAAAGAATTAATCTACTCCTGAAAACATTTACTGGATGTCTGCTTTGCTGAGTCAGTCTTTGGAGCAACCATAGCTGAGAATCTGATAAACCTTTCTGGCTGAAAAAATTACTTTTCCCTTTATATGAGTATTTAACGTGTGAAACTTGCTTGAGGCATATCCTGAAGCAGTTGCTCAAATGGAGCTGCTGTGTGTCAGTACTATACTAGCATATCTTCTCTGCTCTCTTCCCACACATTTTCTAGTGTAGAAGTAGCGCACGAATGTGACACTGACCAAAAAACCCCCTGATCTATTTGTTGAAAATTAAATGCCATGCCTAAAGATACATAGCCCCCAGCTGTCTCATATACAAATGAGAAAAAACAATTTCCTACCTGTTTTCTTCAGTGACATAATGTTAATTTGGTATTACTGCAGTTTATTCTGTTTTAACTTGCTCCCTCATCTTCACCAGTCTGGAAATATTAGATTGTCACTGGAATCTCTTACCTTCTGCTTTTTAAAGAAAAAGCGTAAAAAAAAAAAAAAGTATTATGCAGCAGTGCCAAATTCACAGGAAGCTCTTCACTTTTCAGCCTGCTCTAAACTCTTATAGATTGAAAATGATCTTCAGGGCATGTGTTAGAATAACACCGCTCAAATTTAGATCATTTGTTAGACTGTGCATCATTCACTTGTGTCCAGCTTTTCTGGGGCTTATCCTTCTATTCTCTTTTGTTTCTCTTTAAATGCATAACAGATATTTACTGCATTAGGACCTAGCAAACAAATAAGACAAAAAAGACAAAGTTTGCCGGTTTTGGGTTTTTTTTTCTATTTTCCATTTTTTAGTACATTACCCTCAAAACTGAATGTGCATGGAGATGTCTTCTTTGTCATTGGCTGCTTTTTTTGGTCCATCGTGTTCACTAATTTCAGCCGTAAGCAGAAGTTAAATAATTGTATATTTCCCTCCTGCCATTTTTCCCCTTCTTGTTATTACTGTCCTTAGAAAAAATGAAACATGTTTTTAAATAGAATTCAAAAAAAAACAAATGAAGGAACAAAATGTGTGAATTTTTAATCTACAGAAATATTCAGCTATTGCAAATACATGAAAATGCTTGGACCCAGCAAGTTGTTTCAGAACATAGATGATCCATCACCCTCAGCATATCTTCTCCTACCTAGATTGAAGATAATGATGTGGAAATGAATTGTTCTGTGCAAAAAGGAAAACAGAATTAAATTATCCTACAGACATAATTTTGGTTTTGTTGTTGTTGGAAATCTGAAACTGATTTCTCTCAACCCAAAGGTATAAATTTTTGTCTCGCAATATTCCATATAGCTTTTTGGACTGCTTTTGGGTTGTGTTTTTGTTTTTTCTTTCCCAGTCTTGCCTGGTACAGTTTTGGTTTTGCATGAGGGTTTTTCTTCCCTTCAGAAAAAGTTTCAGTGGGAAGTATTTCTCTTAACAACTTCAACTTCCTGGAACCATAGCAGCATCCAGATGTTTGAGAGACTTGTCATGTTTAGTCAGTATCACTAAAATTAAATTTCTTCACTGGCTCACTTTGGCTTATTTCACAACTGTTAAGATTTAGTTTTCTTTGAGGCCTACAGAGAGCAGATCTAGCATGCAGTACTAAGTCTCAGGAATACTACACAAAGTTACAACAGGCTTAGTATTTCTAGGTACTGGCTTGAAGTGAAGACATAGGCCTCCACAATGTCACTGAATCAACAGCTGGAATTGTATCTGTGAAATGGTTGTGCTGATGTGGAGGCACAAGGGCTTTGTTGAAGGACTGGAGTATTAAAGTGAGTTTGTGACCTCAGTGGCTGAGATCCTTTTACAGAATCATAGACTAGTTGAGGTTGACAGGGACCTCTGGAGGGCATCTTATCCAACATGCCCTGTTCAAGCAGGGCCACCTAGAGCTGGTTGCCCAGGATCATGTCCAGGTGGCTTTTGAATATCTCCAAGGATGGAAAGTCCAAAACCTCTCTGGGCAACCTCTGCCAGTGCTCAGTCACCCTCCCAGTGAAAAAAGTATTTCCCTATGTTCAGACAAAACCTCCTGTTTCAGTTTGTTCCCATTGCCTCTGGTCTTGTCACTGGGCACTGCTGAAAAGAGCCTGACTTTGTTCCCTTCAGGTATTTATATACATAGATGATATCCCCCCAAGATTTCTTTTCTCTGGGCTAAAAAACCCAAGCTCTCTCAGCCTTTCCTCATAAAAGAGATGTTCCAATCGCTGCTATCAGGGATGCTCTAATCCAAGGAGTGATGCTCCAATCCAAGCTGTTTTTCAGTTGGGTGGTCCCCAGTATATATTGATGATCACTTTGTGAGGGATCAACTTTTCTATATACATCACAATATCCATAGTTATTTGAATTAAAGGAGATAAAATGGGTGTGGAATTTCACAAGCTTTTGGATTGCATAACATACCATCACCTCCATATGATAGTATGTGTGCTGTGAAGGGAAGGACAGTTTCTGAAGGAAAGTTGTTGGCTAGCAACGTCAGAACCCATTAAAAAGTAGCGTGAATACACACCTACAGAATTTGAGAAGCCTCCACATCATTATTTAGAAATATCTTAACTTTAAAGACATTCAGCTTAGTGCAATGATAATAATATTTTTAAAAGTGGGCCTTGAAAAAGACTTATTTCTTGTGGATATCTTCTAGAGAAGGAGAAATGTGATACTCATGTTGTATTTGAACATGTTAGCTCATTCTTAATAATCAGAAAACATGTCACAGGCATCAAAAATGGAGACCTAATAAACTTCATACTTATCTATTTAAAAGAACCCTAATGCTTATCAATTTTTTTGCTTCCAAATTTGAAGCCTTAAGGTGTGTTCAGAACATTTTAAGCAAAAATCTAAGCCTTAAATCATTGGAGGCTGGAAGAATACTCAAGGGAAGGACGCCCATGTACTTGGTGTAATGTGCACTTTCCTTGATCATCAGCAGTCAATGACTCTGGAGATGGGACAGCAGGCCACATGAACCCTTGGACTAACCCAATAAGGCAACACTTTTGAAACTTAACAAAAAAAACCCAAAACCAAAATCAAAACAAAACTACTGCAAAGATAAATTGATAAATAGCATTGAACAATCACTTTTAAGGACAATATTTTTTCCTTCATGCACTTTCTTATTTTCTACCAGCTTCCAAAACATCTGAAGTACATTAACAAAAAAAAATGCTGAAAGAAAACTAGGAAACAAAAAACATGACTTAATAAGTAGTCTGGGAAAAAAATACGCATCAAAAATGGGTAATAAAATGATAATGCTCTACCAGATTCAGAAAAATGACTCTCCTGGGTTATCCTTCCTGAAAAGTGTTCTGCTTCCCACAAACTGTGCAGATTCTTTTGTTTACTTTTTCTTGTGTGATTTTATGTACCAGAAATAATGGAAAAGGCTCAGTATCCCAAAGGTAAATGAATGTATTTCAGCAGATACATAGTTTGCTTTCACGGTAAAATCAGTTTATAGGTTGTATATATAAAACTTTTCAATATGTTTTTTCATGTGAATTCTTGGCTAGGTGTGCTGGCTACTGTTACTATGTTTATTAAGATTTACTAGTCTTTGCTATGATTTACAGGGAAGAAAATCCTCTGGAATAGGAGCATTTGAATAGTTAGTGTTGCATCCCTGTGCAGAATCAGGGCTAGGGTTAACTGAAAAAAAACCAAACAAACAACAAAAAAACCACCCTGCAATCCTAGTAAATGTAAATAAAATCTTTATGATATTGCCGGAATACTTACTTAGAAACTTGACCTTTGAGCTGGGGATAGGGTAAAACTCTTTTTGCTGAGAAATAACAGATGCTTAATTATGTTTTGTAGACCTTATGTTCAGGATTGCACACTGTCCAAATCTGTCATGGAAGGACTTGATAAACAGCAGTTATTTCACTGCACAAAGATGCTGGGAGGACTTCTGTTTTTCTTATTTTCTTTTATTTTTAATTTGCTGTATGTGTGGTACAATTAATATTGCTAAGGGGAGAACCTGTTAGCCCATGAACTGGTCACTTAACACTGAGGTTTCCTTTGCCTACTTACCATAACTCCAGGTGCCCGTCTCTAAAGAGTTAACAGTGCAATTACATTAGTTTAGCTTTCAATACCACCCAGATACTGTTACCAATCACAACTAGTCTTGTAACCCTGTAAGCTTCTAGCTAGAGTGAAAGCAAAGAAAATGTAAAATATTTTCAAGTGGGCCACATACTTATGCCAATTCTGTTCTGAGTGGGAAAGATCTGGAAAACTGTAATTGGTGAGCTCTCAACATCCTGTTTTCCCTTTTAAAAGTAAACCAAAATAGAAAACATTGATCTCATAATTGAATTAATTACGTGTAATATTGCCAGTTTGATGTATCAGTAGCCCTCATCTCTGATGTTTTAGGGGAGAGAAAAAGAGGCCAGCACAGTCAGAAATGAACTTAAACAGATAAATTGAGCACAACTGTGATGTACTGACAACTTTAAGTGGCTGATTACAGTTTGCTTGCCTAATAAGTGTAGCAGCTGTGCTAGGATAGAAAGAGCCATGATGATGTGCTGCCACTATTAAAATTATAGTAAATAAACTGGTTTCTCAGATGAATGCTATTCTCAATTTCTACCTTATTCACTGTCTGAATAAGAGTTTATAGCATTTACAACAGTGACCAAGCACACAGTTAGAAGGAGGATGCTTTTTTAAATGTACAGTATAGACTACTTTTCAATATTTTACAGCCTGAATAGATAGAACTGCTAAAATTGACTGGGGGCACACTGAACTGTGACTTACTCAAGGTCAAACACAAAGTCTTCAGAGAATAAATAATTCGTCTTAAAACTCTCATTCTTTGCCTTTACCATAAATACATCCGGCAATTGGCTTATCTCTAAAAGCTGGGTAAATTAAAGGGGCATTGTCAAGTTTGCTAGACTCACATGTGAATTATTTTTTTCTTATATCTATCTATAACCTCAGTGTAGTCCTTTCATAAAAATATTTCCTTTCCCCCCAGATCATTATATGAATCATTATCAGCATAGAAATGCTCATGAGGCTACTAACAATAACAAAGCCGAACATGTGGGTTATGAAAGAAAACACTCCAGAGCTCAAACAAATTTCTCTTTCAAGCTTCTCGGGAGGCACTAGAAACAATGGAAAAAATATTATAAAAGTCTTACTTTCAGAAATGTTGAACTGCCACATCTGTTGAAGTTCATTGGGAGTTACAGATGCTGTATGCCTCACTACATCAAGCCAATAATTTTAAACATAGTTCAATCATTATCATCTTTAAGAGCATAACAATAAGGTTAATTGTATGCTCCTTCCACTAGCCATTCCGCTAACCAAAGAACATCGTATCACTTGGGGTGTAGTGTTCAGAGGTGACATTACTTATGACCAGAGTATCCATTTAAATGGGAGGAAAACCCCTGTATCTATACTGTCATACAAAGGTTCAAATGCCAGAGAGAAACTTAAGGCATGTTACAGCATATATGAACACCAGTATTTAGAGGAATTTTGATCTTTTAGAGTAACGACAGTTGAAACTTGGACTGTCCACCTGAAAAACATGTGATGGCATTGAAACATGAATAAAAATCATGTGTGGCATGTTACAGGTGGAACTGCTTTGGGGTTGGACTAGATTTTTGTCTGAAAAACTCTTGAACCCTGTTGCTGTATTCCTTTGGAATCTCTTTACATTTTGGCAGAACCAAACAGTAGACACATCTTCAAAATCTCTCTGTTGAAAGGAGGTGATGACTCTTCTATTGTAGCATTTCCAAAGTGGTTCACTTTGAACTCTTTTGCATTTGCTTTGCATGACTTTTTATTTTGCAGTATGCAAACGTCAGCATATTCAAGCATTGAGGGATTTGATTTGGAGAGTTTTGAAAGACATGATTTTTTGTCACCCCTCTCTCCCCTTTCATAGTAGAGTTAGATGTTTGCGTGCATGCTCTACAACTCTGTCATGGAAGAATATATTCCTATGATGCCACATCAGTTTTCCTTCCTCCACTTCCCCTCATTCTTGTGCTATTTTTATAAGTATCAGAAAACTATTGAATAGCTTGATCATCAACTGACATGCAGAACAAGTTGTAAGACGTAGATCTACATATACAAAGGTATTCTCAGATCTGTAAGTAATCAGTGAAATTAACCTCTTAAGGATCACTACCATAATCTTTGCATTCTTGCTACCTCTAGCTTTTGCAGGGCAACAGAAATGGTGCATTTTCTTGTGTCTAGAAGGACTGTCAAATTCTCTTCTTGCAACAGATTAACTATTTTTGCATTTAATGAAAAGAATAGATAGCTCCAGTCCATGAAAGAAGAGTGACTTAAAGCAGGAGGCCTTGAGGGTTCCACTTGTAAAGGGGACTAAAGAGAAAGGCTTCTGCTTTGCATAAATTCTGCATAAGTATTGTTTCCTGTGCTCCTCACCTATCCTTTCTCTACTGTTCAAACTTAATCATTCTTCTTAAATGTCTGAAAAAAAGAGAAATGGTAAAACATTATTGCAAATAGAACAGAATGCTTTCTGCTCTTGAGTTAAGAATTATCATCAGCAAAAGGCACTTGTCACAGAATCAGGGTTAAGACCTTAGAAACCCAGTCAGTAGGAGAATTAAAAATTTAGATGGCTGCTTGAAGCAGGTACTCTTCTTTAAGGAAGCACTCTAGTCTACAAGTGCCTCTCCAGGTATAAAGAAGGTTTAGCCATTATCTCCAATTAATGTTGACTTCTGGGGTGAACATTTTAGATGTTCATTTTTTGACATAGAAAATACAGTTTGAATTTTGTTTGTCTAATGTTAAAAATATTTGTGTTGGCTTGTTATTTGTCAAACATGTCTACAAGAATCATGGGATTTGACATTGAGAACTGGATCTGGTTTTGGAGTGTGAAAGTTGAGGATCTCCATTCTGTATATCTTTGAGTAACAAACTCTTACTACAAAAACTCTTTGAAAAGTCTCATAAGGGAAAGTTGCCATGGAGACAAAAAAAAGTTCATTTTTATTCATGAGTTATTGTAAGGGATGGATAGGCCTAATTAAAGCTGTTTCAGCTCTATTTATCCACAAATATCTATATAAAAAGATCTTGCCTCAAGTGAAGTCCATTCCTCAAAAGCGTACTGGTTTTCCCATGTACTCCAGAGAAGTATTCTGTAGTTTTCCACGACAGCAGTGAATACTAAGTATTCTAAATTAATGAGCCTATCCTTGCTGTATATTTGGAGGGGGAAAAATAATCACTGTTGCCCCTGCAACAGTGTTGCTGAAAACACTATTGAGAATGCATACCACACAGGAGATACTAAAATAGTTCATATAAATGAAAAGAATGAGACAAAAGTACACTTCCTTTTTGTGTAAGTGTACATGTATAAAATATCAGCCTAAGATTGATGTGAGTTGTTTTTCAAATTACTGAATAATTGATTCTCCTGTCTTCTGGATTTATTTAGAGCTTGCTTAAAGCTTTGCTGTTTCTACCTGTGTAAATGGCTGAAGCTTTTCTCTTTATCTAGTCCGTTTCTAACATCTCTTCTCTTTGCCCTCTTTAATCCAGCACTGAAGCATGAATATGTCAGCTCATTTTACATTGAGTAAATAATATACCTGTGTTTCATATGCTACATTGCACTATCAGCCATTTCATTAAAGATATTCGTTGTCCTGCTGCTGTCTGAAGTTTGCAGAATTTTCCCCTTCAGCTTCATGTTTTATTGTCACATGGGCAGTAGTATCGTGTATGTGGCCTTATTCTACCATTTGGATGTGTATTCAGCTATGTTTTATTATCAAATAATCCTATAGTTCAGCTGCAGCTGAGCCTGAGAAATGGTACAGAATCTAGTTCCCATATTTAGAATCACATTTAGAAACAGAATCACCGAATCATTCAGGTTGGAAAAGACCCTTGGGATTGAGTCCAACCATCAGCCCTACTCTACAAAGTTCTCCCCTACACTATATCCCCCAACATCTCATCTAAATGACCCTTAAACACATCCAGGGATGGTGACTCCACCACCTCCCTGGGCAGCCTATTCCACTGTCTGACCACTCTTTCTGTGAAAATTCTTTTCCTAATGTCCGGTCTGAACCTCCCCTGTTGGAGTTTAAAGCCATTCCCTCTTGTTCTATCACTAATTACCTGTGAGAAAAGACCAACACCAACGTCTCTACAGTGTCCTTTCAGGTAGTTGTAGAGAGTGATGAGGTCTCCTCTTAACCTTCTCTTCCTCAAACTGAACAGTCCCAGCTCCTTCAGTTGTCCTCATAGGATTTGTTCTCCAGGCCCTTCACCAGCTTTGTTGCCCTCCTCTGCACTCGCTCCGGCACCTCGATATTCCTCTCATATTGAGGTGCCCAAAACTGGACACAATACTCCAGGTGTGGCCTCACCAGTGCAGAGTACAGGGGGACTATCACCTCCCTACTTCTGCTGGTCACACTATTTCTAATACAAGCCAGGATGCCGTTGGCTTTCTTGGCCACCTGGGCACACTGCTGGCTCATGTTCAGCTGCTTGTCAATTAAAACCCCCAGATCCTTTTCTTCCAGACAGCTCTCCAGCCACACCTCCCCAAGCCTGTAGCGATGCATGGGGTTGTTGTGGCCCAAGTGCAGGACCTGGCACTTGGCCTTGTTGAAGCTCATCCCATTGACGTTGGCCCACCAATCCAATCTATCCAAGTCCTTCTGTAGTGCCTCCCTATCTTCATGCAGATCGACACTCCTGCTTAACTTGGTGTCATCTGTGAACTTACTGATGGTACACTCTGTGTCCTTATCAAGATCATCAATAAAGATGTTAAACAGAAATGGTCCCAACACCGAGCCCTGAGGAATACCACTCGTGATCAGCCACCAACTAGATTTAACTCCATTGACCACCACTCTCTGGGACTGTCCATCCAGTCAGTGCTTGATCCAGCAGACCGTTCGCTCATCCAGGCCATGGGCAGCCAGTTTTTCTATGAGAATTCTATGGGGAACTGCGTTGCATGCTTTTCAAAGATCCGGGTAGACAATATCCACAGCTTTTCCCTCATCTAATAGGTGGGTGATCTTGTCATAGAAGGAGATCAGGTTTGTCAGGCAGGACCTGCCTTTCATAAACCCATGCTGACTAGGCCTGATCCTCTAGTTGTCCATTATATGACTTTTAATAGCACTTGAGATGACCTGATCCATGACTGTCCCTGGCACCGAGGTCAGACTGACAAGTCTATAGTTTCCTGGATCCTCCTTTCTGCCTCTCTTGTAGATGGGTGTCAGGTTTGCTACCCTCCAGTCCAATGGGACCTCCCCAGTTAGCCATGACTTCAGGTAAATCATGGAAAGCGACTTGACGAGCACATCTGCCAACTCTTTCAGTACCCTTGCGTGTAACCCATGCGGTCCCACAGACTTGTGTGCATCCAAGTGGTGTAGCAGGTCTCTGACCACCTCCTCTTCAACTGTGCTGACCTCAATCTGCTTCCCCTCCCCATCTCCCAGCTCCCAGGGAACAGCCAGTTCCACTGTTAAAGACTGAGGCAAAGTAGGCATTGAGTGCCTCAGCCTTTTCCTCATCCTTAGTTACCATGTTTCCCTCTGCATCCAATAAAGGAGGGAGATTTTCCCTAACCCTCCTTTTGTTGTAAATGAATTTATAGAAACATTTTTTATTATCTTTAACAGCTGTAGCCAAGCTGAGCTCTAGCTGTGCTTTGGCTCTCCTAATGTTCTCCCTGCATAACTTCACTACATCTTTATAGTCTTCGTGAAAGACCTGGCCCCTCTTCCAAAGGTCACAGATTCTCCTTTTGTTCTTGAGATCCAGCCAAAGGTCCCTGTTTAGCCAGGCCGGTCTCCTTCCCCGCCTGCTTGTTTTTCGGCACACGGGAACAGCCTGCTCCTGTGCCTTTAGGACTTCTCTCTTGAAGTATGTCCAGCCTTCCTGGACTCCCATATCCTTCAGGGAAGCCTCCCAAGGGATTTTGTTAATATTCTTCTTTCCCTTTATTTTGTCAAAGTAAGCTTCCATTTCTCATTTATGGATTAGTTTCTTCTGAATATGTTGTAGTTCACAATGGGGCTCCAATGGGTTACAAGTTCAGTTTAAGACATGAAATTATATTGAGGCTTAATGGATTGCATTAAATTATTATTATAACACAGGAGTTTTTCCTGCAATGTCACTTGACACTTGCTCAGCTTGTTTTATACTCTCTTTTCTGTTATAGATATTCAGAATTAGATAGCATAAATTAACCAATTATTTAATTTAAAAACTAACCCAAAATTCTCTGAGGTTTCCTTCAGATCATATACCTCTTTGAGAAAGGAGTACTAAGTGGAACAGCCAAGCCAGTAATTTTCTGGCTGTTGAGAGCTTTTGACCGAGGCTAACAAATCTGGACATGGCAATGGGGCGTTTAGCACTTGCCAACTTTTGATCTAAGATACATCAAATTTCATTTCCAGAACCAGACACCATGTTAGCAAATTCTGACTTTTATCTTTCAACATTTTTTTTTTTTTAAAAATCTGTCATCTTCCCAGAAAGAAATCTACAAAAATGAAATAACTAATGTTCCTTATATTATCATATTATCATCTGTTTAGAGTTCAAGAAGTTAGATGTGTCCCCCCGCTCCTTTTTTTAAGTCTCTGGATTAATATAGTTTGTATAATGAGGTCTCTCTTTTCTCATTTGATAACTGTGTTCCACTTCAGTTTCTAATGTCTCAGCCCAGGGTTTAGATTGTATTTCATATTCTGTTGAGCTCACTTTCAGACTGGCCCAAGGCATTGGTGTCTTATATCCCCTGTACAAGTTCCTCTATATGCAGAATGCACTTAATTTTATAAGCTTATTTTCAACATAGTAACATAGTTGAGTCTAAACTGTTGTGTTAATTTTCAAAGAAATGGACTCCGGACTGCCTTATAAGTTGGTGTTGATGAAGCTGTTGATTACAGCTAAATAGAGTCCAGCATCTGTATGCAGTTGTTTTCCAGAGTACTGAGCAAACTGTTGAAAACCAAGCAAGCTCTTTGAAAAACATATGATGGAAATATTGGATCTTGAGTTATTTTTATGTGTATGTTATGAGTTAAGTATTCGTTTGATCTAATTTTATTGTAATTTTTTCCCTGTTAAATTCCTTAAAAGTAAGGAAAAGCAGAACAGGTCACTGGGTCTTCTGTTTTTTTGCTATAAACATAGTTTCACCATTCAGACAAAACAAAGAATCTGGAGTGCAGAGTTGCCAAAATCACGATAGTTCTCAAGCATACCTTCTAAGACTGCATATTCTTTGTAACATAAACTGCATAAATTAAAATGTTTCAATTTTTACATTTAGATGAGCCTATCTTAGTACAACTTTGTATCTGCTCTGATTCTGTTGAATTGTTATGGTATTTGGGAAAAAATACTATGTGCATTTTGATATTTATTCAGGAATTATTATTGGTATTGAGAAGAATATAACTAATCCACAGGTGAATAACAGAGGGGGGAAGAAAAGTCTCTTTGTGAATCTGCATGGGTTTTGAAGCACCACTAACATAACACCCATTAATATTTACAATACTTTTTATATAATTGTACTCCAGTCGTGTTCTGTTATAGGTAGGGTGCTTGCACATTTCTTTTTTCTCTCCTATTGTTTTGCAGGCTATATAAGCATGATATATGCTACTGCTTTTATCTAGAGTTTAGCACGTAAAAATATCAAATACCAGCAAGTAATTCTGGAACTTAATCTGCACAGGTACATTTAAAATATTTCTGCATTAAGGGAAATGAAACTGGACACACTAACTAACTAACTTTAGAAAAACAGAATGCCAATAAATGGTTACTCAAGATGTAAAATGACAGGGGGTTTGTATTTCTTCAATATCTTCTGTGATTTCAGTGATACTATTTGAAAAGTAAACAATTGCTTTATCTGAGAATTAGTAACAATGCCTTCCTTCTTCCTGTCTCATCTGCTAACTGGAAAACTGTGGGAATCTGACTTCGGTAAGCTTCATATCAAATCCACAGCAAGAAAAAACAGAGGAAATCAATTTGCAAGATTTTTTTTTTTTAATTGCTATTGATGAAGCATCATTTACTGAGCCTTAAGATAAGTTCCCTATTTGTGGTCTAGGGTTAATTTGGAGTCACCCAACTGCATATGTAAGTTTCAAAGAAAAAACAGTAATTTTTCATGTGTGCCAGGTAAAGTTGTATTTAATGCAGTGCTCCCTGTCTGTGCATTGCTTCTCAAGGATTAAAAGGAAGCACACCCTGAGAGTTTTTAAATATTAGGTAAACACCAGTAAACGTGTATGTATAGATCTTGATACCACCAGAACAAACACAGCCCTCCTATTAACCAGATAAAGACTATTTTCTTAATTATCCAACTATTTGTTAACTAGTCTAGAAAAAATTAATACGTATATTAAGCAATGCATATCTCACCTAGTGTAAACCAACATAGCCTGAAGTGCACTATGCTACACTGTTGAAATCCAGTGTAATTTAGTGTTTTATTTCTCCCTGTCATATGAAATATCCATTGAAAAAACAGTTTCTTCAGAAAATAATTACAGTAATTCAATGTCATATAGAAAGTCACAGTTGCCCTCCATTTCACTCTCTCCAATTCTTCTCCCCATTGATTCAATAGTCTTAACTGTTGCCTGCAGACATTGTCTAGTGCCTCAAGAAACAGCTTTCTCCATACTCATGTTGGTTCTCTTCCATTTTCAGTAAGTTTATCTACTTCAGGTGATAAGTTCCATAGTGTAATGCTTCATAGGGCTGATATGTTCTTTCACTTTTCTTAGGTGTGAAGAGTTAGAAGCTTATTCCATCTTTTTTGCACTACAGTGTGTTGAGTCTTTTCCCCAACCCCCTCCCACCCCCGCCCTGAATTTTGGGTTAATTTCACTGTTGCCTTGGGCACTTTATTGAAAGATGGTTAACATTTATGTAATACATCTTAATTCTAAAATGAGCAGGTTATTATCACACCTTTAGTATGAGCCATATCTTGACTGCTACCCATAAGCAAGCTAGTTAGCCTAATGGCTAGACATGGTACAGTTGCTGAGTGATTTGGTTTTGGATGTCAGCTGCATAACTTGCACAGGTCAGCTGTGGCACTGGAACACTAGGACTGATTTGTGGCTTTCAATAACTTTAATGCCTTCTGCCCATGCACCAAATTATGTCATGGTGTACAGTGACAGCTGGTTGATTAGTATAGGACACTAATGCCAGTGAAGTCGTTGAACCCTTGCTTAAGTCAAGTATTTAATTAAAATTAATAAGCCAGTAACAAAAAAATAGCTATAATAATGAAAAAAACACTACTCAAGCAACACCAACAATACCCAAAACATATGCATTTCACACGTGGCATGTTAGTTATCTACAGCCCATGCCACTGCTACACATGAGAAGTCATGCTCACAGTTGCGTGATGTATCTACCTGAAAGGTAACTGAACAGGGCTCAGATCACTGATAAGGATGGCACCGTGTTAACCACAGTCCAAATCAGGGTACAGCATGTAGCTTACCTTATCCTAAGGTCCAGCAATGAGAACAAGACTTGAGTCCTCTCTCTCAGGAGACCATACTTCTTTCTGCACAGTAGTTGAGCCTACTGACAGTTGTTCCTCTGGGATCTTCTGAGGATCTTTCTACTGAACAAGTTCTCTTTTTCATGCTGGCTTTCTGTCACCAATCCCCTGGTTTAAACAATACATTATTTTCAATGATTTAATCCAATCATTAGTCCTTTCATTTACTGTTGTTGGTTATTTCCTGTTGTTAGTTTTGGGCACTTGTCTCCAGTCAGTTGTTTACCGCTTCATCTCACTTTTTGGTCAGTAACTTCATTAATCTCCAGATGATTCCCTTCCTTCCACTCATCATGCTCAAATCAGTCTTGGTTCCCATTTCTTATAGCCAGGAGCTATAAAGATTACTACATACACCTGTCTGGCAAAATCATGGCAGCAACAAAAGGTTGTGCATAACTCCTCCTGACCGACTCACTGAAGGTAAGTCTTAAAGTCCTTTTTAAATTTTCGCTATTCACTTTACTGTCTTTCACCTATTACTTGAGGCTCTGCACCTTATCTTCATCCTACTTTGTCAGTTTTGCACGCATTTGTCTTTCATTTTCAAGAGCAAAGAGAATTGACTAAGTAAATGGAGTGATATCTTCATTCCTGCTTGTTGATGACTGGGTAGCGCTTTCTGCCATTACAGATCTTTCCTGTACAGGAAAGAGCACTGGACCTAGAATTACCTTTAAAGATTCTTCTTGCTAATGTGAAGGGTTTGGGGGTTTGTTTTCATTAGTTTGTTTTTTCCAGAAGCTTTCAAGACTTCATTGGGCTTATGGAATCTGTCTGTCTTCTAAGTATAGTTGAGAGTTCTGGTTGTGTTCCTCAGTTTGCTATAGCTGATTCTTAAAATATCAGGCCTGCAAAATTAAATGCCAACATTTTTAAAAAATAATACATCTTTTTTTTTTTTTTTTTTTCATTCAACTCACAGTGGTGTTGGGAAAACTTCATGCTTCTCCTGAACTATACTTTTCGCATTCAACATTTAGCAGAGTGAATTAATGAGAAGTAAGAGCACAGTTGCATTAGCTATCTGAACTCATACACCCTTCTGTTTCTGAAAGACCTCTTTTTTTCCCATTTCTAAATTCAGATTCCTGGCAGGGTAGCTTGAAGAAGCTTTTTTAAAATAACTGTCTAATAGATTTTATCTCAGTCTTCCCTTAGAAGAAAACTAGCTTTAAATGCCTTAAATTTCTCAACCACCATTTACCTTAAAAAAAAAAAAAAAAAAAAAAATCTGTTTTCTAGAGGTCCTATCTTCCTGTTGTTACACTTGAAAATATGATATAGAATTTAAAAGCGGCGAAGAATGATGTTTTCAAAAGTGCTTTCAAAGGTCTAGGATTTTAAATTTTTTTCAAAAGTAACAAAAGCTTCTAACACTATCTTGCTGAGAATCACTGAGGTTTAACTGAATCTGTTTATCAAGTCTGGGTTCTGCATAAGACACAAGTCATCCAAGACACATATGTGGCCAATTCTTGTTTCTTTCAGGGCAATCTAGGCATCTGATACTGTTTGGTGCCTCAGGCATTTCTGAAACCAAAGCAAATACAGAGGGTTTTTTGTAAAGTCCTCCAAATATATTTAACATGGAATAATATACTTGTTTCATATTGCATTTGTCATGCTTTCATCATAAAGTCCTAAAAGACTACAAATTTTATCATGTTCTTTAGACATGTGGAGAGGTTCTTATACTCCATATGGTGATCTGAAAGGCACTTTCCATTAACTAACATTTTAAATTAATGACTTTCTTCATTAGATGCAATGTTTGGAAGAGCTAATTAGTAAATACTTTACAGATTTTTTTGTTGTTGTTTTTTTTACATATAGCAAAAGGAAGAAATGTGGTGTGTTAATTTGACTCAAAATGCTTGTGCAATAGGGGAGAATAGCCCTGAAAATCTTCCCTTTCTTCAGTCACCTTCTACAGATCCTCTTTCAAACTGCAGCTTGTTTTATAAAATAAAAACTATTGTCAAAGGAGAAAAAATAATCTAACATAAAGAAATTTACAACTTTAGCAAAGTCAAGTCTCTTACATGATGGTAACCTACTTGAATGGCCCAAAGCCATTAACAACAGGAAAAGAGTCCCTGATTTTCTAGTTTCTTTCCTAAATGAGAAAAAATCATCTTGTTTTCGCTGTAGTGTCTGCCAAAAACTTCAGAACTTGTATTTGCAGTATACTTACAATATAGCTAGAAATACTTTTAAATACAAATCAGAAGATAAGTGGAAAATGCAAAATGAATTTTTAAAAGCTTACTCTGATAGCACCTCCTTCTGGTAGGAGTGTACAAATAGTACTGTAATTTCTTTTTATGCTATTTTATGATAAATGAAATTCAGTTTCATTTTGCCCAGCCTTTTGGGCAGAGAAAGTTTAATAAGATCAGTAAAGGAATATAAATAGTTAAAAAAAGATATGTTTTCAGTTGAAGCTGAAATGAGGGGGTTATTGAATAATGTGTGGATCTGAAGCTTCTATGTCTTGCCCATACATTCTGATGTAAAGCCATCTTTGGACAGAAATACTACCTTTTTTTTTTTCTTTTCCTCCTGTCCTGGAGTAAAATCTTTTGCTTTTTTTTTTTTTTTTTTTTAATTTGAGGATATCTTTTAAGGGCTCATTTATAGATTTATTTTTTAAGTACATATCTGTAACTTTTTTTGGACAGTATTGGAATCAAACATGAAGATAAATCAAATCTGACTCAGTTTTTTGGTCATATTGAATCAATGTTTTCAAGAAATGTTTTCTTTTCATGAGATTAATATATCTCTAGATACACTGGATGAGGGTTGTGTGATGAAGTGTAGGGAACTATTGGAAATAAATAAAGCTGGGGAAGAAAATGTCCTTACAGTCAGTGGTGGTGAAAACATACAGAAAGAGAAGTCTGGAAATGGAAGAATGGAATATGAACAGTACAATCTGTCAAGAGTTTAGAAACTAGAGGCCAATCCTGATCTGGAAATTGTAAAAAGGAACTAGCGTAGCCGCTCACAGACTGAGTGATGTGATTTTGGTCACAGAGTGTTAAGGAAGCAGGAAAAAACGGTATTTGAAGTACCAAATACCAGAAAGGCATTTGGGTCAAAATATGTGAATTCTGTAGTGCAACCTCCTGTTACAACAGAGGTAGTAGCACAAATACTGTAGTGGTGGGTAGGATCCAATACAGCGATTCTCCGATTGCAAAACCAAGTAGAACATATTCTACATAGACTGGACACTAAGAAAACATTTTTCACAGAAAGAGTGGTTAGACAGTGGAATAGGCTGCCCAGGGAGGTGGTGGAGTCACCATCCCTGGATGTGTTTAAGGATCGTTTAGATGACAGGTTGGAGGATGTGGTGTAGGGGAGAACTTTGTAGAGTAGGGCTAATGGTTGGACTTGATCCCAAGGGTCTTTTCCAACCTGAATGATTCTATGATTCTGTGATTCTATGATATTATACAACAAGTAAGACCAAAGTTAATGTTCAGGGACAATTTTGTCAGCCAGGGTGATGCAGACAACCAGACTAGAAATAAAAGTATTTGTTTACTTTCATACTACTGGTTCATTCCTATTTACCAGTCAACACGCGCACTGGGAATCAAAGGAGAACCTTTATGCTCTTGTGGAGTGGATGTACCTCAGGTACTATTTTTTAAAATGGCTGTGTTCTCATTTAAGTACTTTGCATTTTGTCATGACCACCACCACGTTTTCTTTTATTAGTGCCATATCGTTCTGCTTTATGCTTTTTTTTCTGTAGATATTCACCTATCTTTAAATTACAACTATCATTATAAAGTAAGATTTCAACAGAAACAAAAACATTCCAAGGAATAATACACATTACATATATTACTTCCCATCTCTTTTGGACACTTATATATTATTTATATATCTTCAGCTGATGATCCAGCTGCAGTCTGAAGTAATACAAGGATCTACTAGTTTAGTTTTTGTGGCATAAGGTGGGATTTTTTTTGTCCTCCAATTTCCTCCTCCTCCAAATGTAAATGTATTAGGAGGAGCCATTGCTTTCTCCCTAAAATGATTCTACGTTTTATAAGAAAGCTTCTTGGACCACTAGATATCTGACTTGTTCTTTACAAGTGCAAGGTTTTCAGTTTCTTACTAAGGATTCTCTCTCAGGAGTGGTATTATTTCTTCACAGGAGTCAGACTGAATCCCAGATGGCCAACTGTAACTTTACAGTTTGGGGCTACGCTCCAGCTTGTTTCCCTCATTGCAGTATTTCCTGTTCTTGGTAATGCCCAGCAGGGTTTACATCCTAAACTGATTTCCAAAACATCTAACAAGATGTTTATTGACCTTTTAGCATCTTGTACACCCTGAACTTGACAAAGTGTACTCCCAAACACAGAAAAGCGGATTAGCTTTTTTCTTACAAAACAAACAGAAAAAGATTTCTTTTTCCAAAAAGTTTTATTGGCTAGTGGTTTTCCTAGCTTTGTGATAAAACACTAATCCATGACTGTTTAAAACCACGTACTTGTAAGCAGATAGAAAAAACTGATTAACTTGCCTTATTTCACTGACTGCTCTCTCCTGTATTTACTCATGCTCTACAGACTAAGCTTTACAGTTCATTGAAAAAAGTGGAATAAGTTTAACAGCAGGGGAAAAAAAAAGAAAAGGTAGAGGATCATGGGTAGTTTATATTAATTTACCTAAGAGAGAAAATCAATTATTTCTTTTTATAGTGAGCACCCTGAGGAGCAGAAAACGTAGTGATTAGACACCCCATTCTCTTTTTTTTTTTGTGTGTTGTTTTTAATTTTATCGCCTTCTGGATGTTAAATGAATCTCTGCTTTTTTGCCTGAAGTGTCCTGGTGTATTGTAACTTATCAACATGTGAAGTAGAGCAGAAGTCTGATAGTACTGTGCAACACAGAATTTCTTAATAGCTCCTGGTCTATTTACAAAATAGTTTACAGAGGTTTTGAGTTTAAAATATTCCCTTAACAAAATCTTTTTACAGTCCAGGTTCTCATTATCTTTTGTCATTCTGTGCACCATCATTTCTTTTAGCAAGATGATTCCATCATCATTTCTACTTATTTAAAAAGATTTCACAACCTCCCTCTCTGTTTTGGTTTGTTGCACTTTATTCAGTATGATCTCCAGTTTAATGCATTGTTTTAGAAAGATCATCTCTTGAGATGTTGGTAAATTTCAAAAAACCTGAAATATATTTTCAGTTGGAAGCAGCACATTAAACACAAGTACCCAGTCAAGTTATCTGTTACTGAAGACTTCAAATTAAAAAAAAAAAAAATCAGAATGATGACTTGGACTGTAAATCATGGGCGAATAACCTTTCCTACGGTGCATTGATATCTCTACCTCTATGGCAGTGAAGACCTGAAAATATGTAAGGAGAAAAATCACTGAGACATACTTCAAGAGCTTGCAAGGGAATTTTGGGGAGAGGAGGGTGGTTGGTTTTTTTTGGGGAGGGGGGCGGAAGGGTGAAAGATCAAGGTCAGGAAAAAGATGTATAGTCTATAACAAGATTAATTTAGATATTACAAATTTTAATTACTTTTTGGATTCTTATGAATGGACTTTGACAATGCCAAGTTTCCAAGAACCTGCCAGAAAGAAAATAACTGGAAAGACAACCATTTTATACAGTAAAATAATATGGGGTTGAGGTGTACTGCTATAGGACTATAGCAGTGGTCTCCAAACTATTTTGATCATGTACCCCTGGCAGTAAAAAGTTTTCAAACATGCACCCCCAGAGTGCATTTGTGTATATATTTAGTTATTTATAAATTATATACATGTGCAATTGCAGTAATTATGTACATAATAAAACGTACACATAGAAATGAAAAAGGGATGAGATAAAGCTTAACAATATTTTTAAAATAGTTTTAACAGTACAAAAACCTTTCTTCTTTCACTGAAAATACATTATTAATAATTAGTGAAAGCAATATGGTTGAATATTCTTAATTATATTTTTAAATCTTGGTTTAACACCTTGTGATACAGCAGTTTGAAGATCTGTTTCTAAATTCAGTGTTTTGATACTTAGCTTTAGTAGCTGTCATAGCTGAAAAAGACACCTCAAAGATAAATAGATCCAAATGGAGGAAGTTCATAATTTTCTGTGCTTGCTGAATCAGGACACTCACTTTTCAATCCCATCCATCAGTTATGCAAAGGTTTTTATGGTAATTCAGCTAGTAAATTTCCATCCACCCCATGGAAGTGGGGTGATGTGAATCAGTTGTTATTGCAACCTAATTAAAAGGTGCTACGTTTTTGTATTTTAAAAAAATGGCTTCAAAAGCCACAGACACTTTTCTTTTTGAAAAAATTTAAATAGTTTAGAAAATTGTTTTAATTTTTTTATGTATACAGATATGAGAATTTTTATAGGTAACACTTTGTTTTCAACAACAAAATGCCATAACAATGAAAATACTTCCAAAACTCCCTTTTCGGAATATTCTCTCTGTAGCATGAGTTTCTTCTGAGAAGCAATTACTTTCTCACTCATTGTTAAGATGTCATCTTTACCTTGAAGGGACACATTAAGTCTGTTTATTTTTTTGAAAATATCTACTACATAGCAGAAACTCAGAACACATCAACACAGAAAAAGACAGAAAATATGGAACACTTGTCTTTTCGTAAAAGAAAAATGTGTCACTGATCTTTAATTTTGAGAACTCTTTTAAGCACTTTGCCATAAGATAACCAGAAAACCACTGTGTGGTACAAAAGATTTTCACAGTCACTCTCCATCTCATTACAAAGTATTGCAAATATGTCTTTATAAAACTAACCACATCAATGACATTCTGTAGAACTTTGTGCATTTCTGGCTACTATTTCTGTGCTGCAACAGTTTGCCTATGAATGATGCAGTGAATTAATTTCATGTGTGGTGCTAGCTCTGTAACCTCACCATGAAATACTTTTTTATTCCAGTCAAAACAGCCACTCCATCAGCGGTAACACTTGCACAGTTTTTCCATAAAACATTGTTTTTATTAAAGAAGATGTTTACCATTGAGAATATATCTTCTCCAGTACATCTTTCCTTTAGTGTCTCACAAAGCAGTAGTTCTTAATGTATTTCATTATTGAAACAGAATCTAGGAAATACCATAAACTGCGACATGTTAGAAACATGTGCACTTTCAAACAACTGTATAGCAACTCCTACACTGCGTAATTTTGTTCCAATACATGTGTCTTCAAATCTTTGGCAATTTTTTTTAATGCAGTATTTGCTGCAAAGGAATGCATTTTAGTTTGTCACATTGTTTTGTGTGTATTTCAGCCATTTCTACCATGGCAGATTTCTGCTTTTGCTCTTAAGCCTCAGAAGAGGCTTCTGAAGATTTATCATTAAGTTTAGTGAAGTACTGGGTTGAGTATCACATGTCTTTAAACTTTGCTGATTACATCTGATTAGATCGTCTTTATTTTTACCTTATGACTGACAAAAAGCTTGTACTAGGAGTAGGAGAAATGTCACCTCTGCCATTTTCTTGTTGTTTGCTTGTGCTCACATTATTAGCATTATTTTCAGTTTAAGCAACTTGTCCATTTTGTGAGGGTTAGTTTAGTAAAAGCTAGATAATATAATCTGTAAATCCTCTTAAAGACACCTAAACTGCAATATGTCGCAATACGCTGAAAGTGATTAAACAACAGAGGGCACCACTGTCACCTCCTCCACGTTGTGGAGAACCCACTCTTCCCCCAGGTTACCTTAGTGACTGTGTAGGTGATATGGGATTTTCTGACATACAGAGTGTGCCAGTGTCAAGGCATATGTTAAATATTAGTAAATCTTAATTTCTTTCTTGTTATTTTTTAGAAAAAGATAGATATAAATTAAAGTTCTAAAATTTTCTTCCCACACCCCAACAGATCACTGTGAACCTCCTGGGGTGTGCACACCCCATTTCAGAGACCATAGTCTTGTAATATAAGTTAGATGTACTTCACATTAATTAAATTTTTTCCTAGTTCAAGTTCCAAACTGGAAAGTGTATTGGATCCTGTGGTGACAAAAAGGGTGAAGTGTTTTCAGTATTGTCAAGCCCCAATGTTCAAAAGGCACAGATCAAGTGCAGCACAGCAGACTTAAAAATAACAGCTTACCACTATTTTTTTTCTTTTGTCTCTGCTTTTGAACTTTAAGACCTACCCTGAGTCACGAATTTCCAAGATTTCTTCTGTAACTATGGGGATTAGAAACATAATATATCTTAAAAAAAATTAAAAAGGGAAACACTCATAGAAGACCTTTCTCAGGAAACTGAGGCTTTTAAGTAAATCTACAGACACCATGAGACTCATGATAAAATGTTGATAGTTGAAAAGACTATGTTCTGTTTCCTTAAATGTGAGAGCACTTAGAGTCATTTCCTCATATAGAATCTGAAAAGAACCCTAATGTATCATGTCTAATGTAGTTACTTATATTCTGAACTTGCTATGAGTTTTGGTTCTGTCAGACCCTCTGCCTGTGCAGAATCCCACTAGTGGTTTCACTCTGAAAGTAGTAGATGTGAGTATGGCACTCTGACAGAAACATCCACCTGCCTTGCACTGATAGCCTGTAGACAGCCCGCAGGCAGCATGCATATGGTTTGTCTGGGAGCGTCTCATGGCATATTAAGCTGCCTTGTGTCACAGAAGTCTGTTAGGGTGCACAGGACACCACACGCTGTGTAAAATGCTCTCCAGTTGCACCTGAGGTTGCATTAATAGGTGCCAGTCTCTTAAGGATAGTGGGTCTGGTTTTAAAAGCAGCTCCAGAAGACTGCATAAGATCTATCTGAGCACAGAAAATTTCTTACACGAGCTCAGTGCAGAATTTAGGATCTAAAATTAATTTAAAGATGATTATAAAAGCACTGTCAAACCAAGGATACCAAATAAAAAGTTCACTGGCAAAGAACAACTGTAAAAATCGTTCAGTGTGCAGTGATGCGTAGTTCTTTTAGTACCTTGATGTTTATCTAATATTATTGAAAGAAATGTTACTAACTGTGATTATCTTTATAAGCTTGTATATGTATTTATAAGATTTAGATCTGAATGCTTTAAAATCACTGATCTGTATCTGCATATTTTTTTCTAGAAAAGAAAAAAAAAAAAAGTTGGGTAGTTATCAAGTTCCTGATATAATGGTTTTGGAAAGAGCAGTAGTTTGCCTGCAGACCAGTGTGATCTAGAGCTATGGGAAAACAAGAATGGAACTTACTGGAGCTAGTCTAGATGATTAAGGGACTAGAACATCTTTCATATAAAGAGAAGCAGAGACCTGAGACTCATTAGTCTGGAGAAGGTTCAGGAGGATCTTGGCAATGTGAATAAATACCTGCTGGAAGGGAAATCACAAGAGGGAGCCAGACTCTTCTCACTGGTACCCAGTGGCAGGACAAGAGGCCATGGACACAAATTAAAACACATGAAATTCTATCTGAACACAAGAAAATACTTTCTTCTGGTGAGGTTGGTCAAACAGTGGAACAGGTTGCCTAGAGAGGTTGTGGAGTCTCCATCTGTGGAAATATTCAAAACCCAGTTGTGTGCTGTCCTGGACAACGTCTTCTAGATGATCCTGCTTGAGCAAAGGGTTGTACTCGGTGATTTCAAGAGGTCCCTTCCAACCTAAATTATTCCTGCCTGCCCTAGGTGAAATTTTAGAAGGCTGCCAGATATTAAAACGTATGTGATGAAACACCCCAACCTTCCCCACCCCCCCCAAAAAAAAGAATTATTTCATTAAAAGTAAGAAAATAAGAAATGCATCATTTGCATGTTGTTGTTTGCCTGGCTCCGTATCAAAGATCATCACCTGCAAGACCGTTTCTAGCAATGACTGGTAATATGCCAGTATTTCTGTGCTTTAAACAGGTAAGCTTACCACACTTAAATCCTCCTACTACACCAATTGAAGGAGAACAAGTCCTGAAGAATCTTCATGAGAACATGGTGACATAGGGGACAGAAGTAATTTCTTTTCATTGTTTTAACCTGAGGTCTGGAAGACTGACACATGCTAATTTCTTAAGGGGAAAAGATATATCAGGAAACAGTGATTAACATGGGTACAAAGATGTGAAAGGGCCCTTGAGCAGACAATATTGCTATTTTACCTTTTGAAATATTTTGCAAGCCTTTTTATCAGCATGAATAATACATTGCAGGGATGAATTTCTCCTAGGCCTATTCACATTAGAAGAAACATTGTGATGAGAGCAGATGCTCTACTCATGATGGCACATTGAGAAATTGTCCATCAGATGGCATGGTAACAAACAGCTTTCACAAAAAATCCAAAATATATTTACAAAACAAAAACCATCCTGCAGCCCACCTGCTCAATGGAAAATTCAGGGAAAACCTTTCAATATTTCTTTTTAGAGATACCCTCCTAGGAAGATGTTGATGAACTGAGGAATGTCTGGAACAGATTGTTTTACGAGGGAGGAAGATAGAAATATCGGTTGTTTCAGCCCTCTCAGAAGTGAAATTATCCCAGCTTGCAGAACAATTCAGACTCAACTACTTAGCAGGCTTTGAAAATGTTTTAAACTATGTCTGTCTGTAGCTACTGATATGGAAACTATTGAGGACCAGGCTATGTTATCCTGGATCTTTTCACCAATCTGGAAGTTCCCTTACCCTTGGTTGCCAGTTCCCATTTTCAAAGGAACTAATGAAATGTAGCATAAGTTCTCTCACCTGTATTACTCAGTGTGTTCACTAATTTGGTTGTAATGCTAGTGGAATTTACTTTGCTACTGAGTGGTAATAAAGGGGCAAAAATGCATTGGGGTAGTGGAAATGTGGGTGACAAACAGAGAACAAAATTGATAAAGATTGAGAGTGGGTAGGAAGTGAGGAACACTCATACTTCTCACTCCCTCCTGAAAGAACAGAAGGGAAAGAATAAAAAGTTCTGCACACAAAATATATAGACATGGAAACTGAGGAAAGCTTCTGCTCAGGGGCCGCATACTGATGGATGAAAGGGCTGAAAAATAAATGTCAAGATAGAAGAAAAAAATAGGTAAAAGGAAGAAAATTCCAGAAGGAAGATATTTTAACACTGAAAAATAACATCAAATACAAGGAGCCAAAGGGGTATGTGCTATAATGACAGTGGGTCTGAGAGATACATATGCCTCTCATGACCTGAAACAGCGCTCTCACCTCTAATGCTTGAAGTCTGCCTCATTGTGTTTGGAATAAAAATAGACTGGAGGTAAGCTAAAAAAATAGACATATACTCTAAGATTTATTTAGTTATGTCAACAGATGATGATCACATTACAGCTTGAATAACAATACTACCTTTCGTGTATGGTAAGTAACATTCAGCTGTTTAAATGCAAAACCATTGCAACATCTGAACACTGTCACACTGTTGAAGCACAGCCAGAAAGCTTCCTAGCAGCTCCTGAACTGTCTTTTAGAAATTAATATTTCTTGAGTTTAGGAGGTAAAAAGAATAAGGAAAGGCTAAGAGATTTATTTTAGAACAAAGAGAAACTTTCTCACACTCTAAATAAAAGAGCTTTTTTTAGTATGAGATTTTACTTTAGATTAAAAAATGCATTCATGGGGAACTTTCAAGTCAGTACATCAGAATTTGCCACATGGATGAACTCATGAGAATCATTTGCAAATATATATCAGATAATATTTAATGCATGCCTTCAGAATTCCCTTGCTCTACCAGTCACTTTATCTCCTGACTTTTCCCTTCTTCTTCTTCAGGATTTTTTTGCTGCTAGAGCAAGCTTCGGGGATTTATCATGTTCCAAGTTTCAACTGCAGACATGTGCCAAAACAAGTAAGCAAGCAGCATTTTCCAGCTCAGCTCTGTTAGCAGCTTTATGAAAGCTTAGTGAAGCTTTCTACCTCACATTGAAAGCACTGAACCCAACCATGTCAACCAGATATTTCAGAGGGAAAAGCACATTTAAAGTTGTATTGAGTCTGGCTGAGATGGAGTTAATTTTCCCCACAGCAGCCCACGTAGTGCTGTGCTTTCTCTTGGTAGCTAGAAAGGTGTTGATAGCACACCAGTGTTTTGGCTACTGCTGAGCAGTGCTCGCACAGCATCAGGGCTGTCTCTCCAATATCTCCCCCTCACCAGCAGGCTGTGGGTTGGGAAGATCTTAGGAGCAGACACAGCCAGGACAGCTGACCCAAACTGACTAAAGGGATATTCCCTACCATATGATGTCTGCTCAGCAATAAAAGGTAAGAGAAAGGAGGAGGAGGGAGGGCATTCATTATTACATTTATCTTCTGGAGCAACCACTACACTTACTGAAGCCCTACTTCCCAGGAAGTGGCTGGACATCACCTGCTGATGGGAAGTAGAGAATAAATCCTTTTGTTTTCCTTTGCTTCTATGTGTGGCCTTTGCTTTTGCTTTATTACACTGCCTTTATCTTGACCCACAAGGGGTTTTTTCTTCCATCTTATTTTCTTTCCACCCTGTCCTGCTGAGGAGGGGAGTGATAGAGTGTCTTGGTGGGCACTGGGCATCCAGTCAAGGTCAACCCACCACAGTTCTTTTTGGTGCACAACATGGGGCATGGAGAACTTGAGATAAGAATAGTAATTGAGAGAGGTGACAGGCAAAACATGGACTGAACACAGCTAGAGAGGAAAGAGTGGAATGACTGTGGGGAATCTGTTGTAATTGTGGTGAGGGACGAGAGGTGGATTGTGTGTAAATTGCCCATTTTTGTTTGGTGGTGTGATGATGTGATTTTGGTGTGGGGAGTTCTTTTTGTTGATGTGAAGGAAGTTTGTGTTATGAATGTGAATTTTAATGATGATTCTTAAATATGTAATTCATAGAGGCAAGGGGTGGAATATATTGGGTTTGTATGGCAAGGTTGTGGTAGTGGGGGGGCTACAGGGATGGCTTCTGTGAGAAGCTGCTAGAAGCTTCCCCCATGTCCGACAGAGCCAATGCCAGCCGGCTCCAAGATGGACCCACCGCTGACCAAGGCTGAGCCCATCAGTGATGGTGGTAGCACCTCTGTGATAACATATTTAAAAAGGGGGAAAAAACCCTGCACAATAGCAGCTGGAGAGAAGAGTGAGAATATGTGAGAGAAACAACTGCAGATACCAAGGCTAGTGAAGAAGGAGGGAGAGGAGGTGATGAAGACAAGGGTGAGACAAGCTGTCCCCCTGCAGCCCATGGAGGTGAACAGTGAAGCAAATATCCACCACAGTCCATGGAGGACCCCATGCCAGAGCAGGTGGGTGCCTGAAGGAGGCTGTGACCCCGTGGGAAGCCCATTCTGGAGCAGGCTCCTGGCAGGACCTGTGGACCCGTGGAGAGAGGAGCCTACGCTGGAGCAGGTTTGCTGGCAGGACTTGTGACCCCATGGGGGACCCAGGCTGGAGCAGTCTGTTCCTGAAGGGCTGCACCCCATGGGAGGGAGCAATACTGGAGGAGTTTGCGAAGAACTGCAGCCCAGGGGAAGGACTGATGTCAGAGAAGTTCATGGAGGGTTGTCTCCCATGGGAGGGAGCCCATGCTGGAGCAGGCGAAGAGTGTGAGGAGTCCTCCCCTGAGGAGGAAGGAGCAGCAGAAACAAAGCGTTATGAACTGACCACAACCCCCATTCCCCGTCCCCCTGTGCCTCTGCTGTGGGCAGAAGGCAGAAAAAACTGGGAGTAAAGTTAAGCCCTGGAAGAAGGGAGGAGTGGAGGGAAGGTTCTAAGATTTAGCTTTTATTTGTCATTACCCTACTCTGATTTGATTGGTAATAAATGAAATTAATTTTTCCCCAATTTGAGTCTGTTTTGCCTGTGAAAATAACTGCTGAGTGATCTCCCTGTCCTTAACCTGACCCATGAGATTTTCATTATATTTTCTTTCCCATGTCCGCTTGAGGAAGGGGAGTGATAGAACAGCTTGGTGGGCACCTGGCATCCAGCCAAGGTCAACTCACCACAAAAGTGAACTGCAATTTGGGAGGCTGGGAATTGAACAGGAACCAAATCAAAACTAGACTGCTGAGTCAGACTGGTATTTTTATTTGAACCCAGATAAAAAAGTAACCATATTTGTATCCTACCTACGGAACCAGAAATGAATAGCGGGGAAAACAAGGTTTACTAGTTAAACTAAAGGTTCAGCATTCTTATCTGCAGTACATATGTGTATACGTATATGTAAGTGTGTGTGTATATGCATAAAAAAAAAAAAAAGGGAAATCCAAAACCCGGCAACAATAAGGTCCTACTGTAGGAAAATATAAAGAAAGTGTACTATAACTTTATGTAGCAAATAGGAGAAAACAGTGAAGTTAGTATTTAAACATAACAAAAATGAAGTAGAGGAAAAATATTAAAAATGAAAGGAGATCAGAAAGTGCTATGAATATAAGGAATGGTTTAATTCTTTCGATTAACAAGCAGATAAGTTACTATTCTTCCTATAAGCCCATGTTTTTGGACAAAAACTCATTGGAAGAAGATATTTGTCCATGAAAAACAACATTTTTAAAAAAATAGATTGAGAGAGAAAGAAACAGAATTTGTAGATTTTTGAAGATTAGAAAACAACCTTCGATTAGTCTACAGAAAGGATAATTAAATTATTATTGACCTGAGTGGTGACTGCTAGGTCATGGCTTCCCCACATCGTGTTTCCTGCCCAATGGAAGAAGAATTAAAAGCTGTCAGAAGAAATTCTAGGAAGCCTGATGAAGTGACAGAAAAGTATAATTAATGGAATATAGATGGCTCTTATGAAACATGGACTGGTATTGATGCTGATTTGGCACATTATATATTTGGTTGAATTTTATTGAGATTAGTGGAAAAAATAAGAAATTCATATTTGAAAAATTAAACTTCCTCTTCTACTTATTGTAGATTAACCAAAACTGTTAGAAAACAAAGTCAAAGCAACATTTAATTTAACCAGACCATGGACAAGATTCAGTGTCACAGAAATACTACTGAATGTATCTGACATTGAAGGATCAGTGAATGACTTCTTAAAACCTGTAACAAAGAGAAAGATATGTAGATAAAGTAGAGCCCCAAAAAGGATTGGTCCAGTTCTTGGTTTATCAGTGGAGAAGCCACAACTCAGGAAGAAGGAAAACATGTTAGATTTGGAGGATGTTGTAAAAATGTCATACCTAAGTTTTATCGACTAGGAAAAAGTATCTGTCAGTCCTAGCAATGTAAGTACAAGTAAAAGGGTATTTTCAAGCCTTAAATTTATCATTTCACCAGAGAGGTCCAGTGTGAAAGAGCAAATATTAGAAGACATTAGTCTGATTTGTTTAAACAAATAATTCTCAATAAAAAAGTAAATTTACAGCTTTTCTTAAAGTTAAAAAATTAGATCAGGAATCAAACATAAGTTTTCATTTTTGTTTTAATATGTATACTTTGACTAAATCTCAAAGTAGATTTGAGCCAGACTTCTGACTGCAAAAGCATCCAAACAGTTATTGTTTATTTATCTGTTGGTGGCTTCACCAAAACTGATCTTGAGTATATTGAATGCAACTGAATGGGGATTTGAGTTAAATCTATCTATATGCCTTCGTATATAAAATAGACAGGGTAGCAGTTGTGCTAGGTTTCCTATATTCCTTAACATATGCTCCAGCCTTTTACAGAAGGAACTAAATTTCAAGCAAAGAGCTGTGAGGAACTATGAGGCTTTAGAAGAGGATCTGCCATGAATATGTTGAAACAGCTGTGTTGCATTGAAGTTTATGTTATACAAAGCTCAGAGTCAGTGTTTTAAGAATTTGGTTTCAGAAGGGAATATATTTCATTGAAATTTCATTGTACTCTTAAAAAAATAAGCATTTGAAAGAATGATCTGGAGTTGTGATCAGCTAGTCTGTGTAACAAAGGCTTTGAAATTTTGTTCATCATTTCCTATGGTGGAAGTTATTTTTCCTTTATTAGTATGTTATCTCTATGGTATCAAGACAAGTACAAGGTTTTTTTAAGGTTAGTTTTGAATTTTCTGGAATTTCTGATTTGGTCTATTTTCTGATTTCTGTTTTGTACCATTAGATTGTTTTACAGCTTTGTCAGTCAAATATGTGGATTCCTTCCTATCCATGGTAGCAGAAGTAAGTTATCCAAATCTTTTAATATATTTTTGTATATATATGTGTGTGCATGTATATCTATACGCTTTAAATATTTTTTAAATTTCAGGATTAGCAGAGTATAAAATCCTTAGATTAAATTTAATATTGTGCTCAAACTAACAACCACTTTGTAAAATTAATCTAGTATCAGTGACTCCAATTTCAAAGACAGATATCACACACTTGGTAGCAGGAGAATTTCCTTTACACTTACCATTGAGAGCAGTAGTAGAGCAAAAGAACCATTGTCAAAGAGGGAAACACAAGATGTAGGCATTACACAAGGTTCATATTTTATCAGTCTGTGTTATTGGAAGACATAATGCTGAAAATAAAATGTTCTCCTCTCCACAGGACACCCTGTCTCATGTTATTCATGTGACAACTTAGTTCTGTACTCAGTATACAGTGGCAGAGAAGTCCAGAACTAAGACCAACTAAAGTTGATAGGGATCTTCTTGTTGACAATGACTAATTTTATTTGAGATTAACAGAGTGCCCTACTCATATGCTGTATGGATGGAGCAAAATGGTAAGTGGAGGACTTCAGGACTGAGAGTGATCAAGGTGGAAAGGATCATAAAGGACAACTCAGTTCACGTATTTGTGTTGTCCTCAGTAAAACTAAAAGTGGACAGAAAAACAATCTCAGAAGAAATTGGGTGGGTTTTTTTCTGATGAGAAAACTGAAATAATGGTAAATATACAGCAAAGCAGGCCACAGAATAGCAAGTGAAATAAAAACGTGAGTGAATTGCACACATAACACTCTGCAGGACAAATTATGTCTCAAATATAGATTAAATCAATTTCATGCACAATTTATTAGTGTTGTCATGGATGACCTGCTCTAAGTCAGAGCCTAGGTGAATTGTTCATCTAAAGCAGTGTCTAGTCGTTTTTTACAGCAAAAATGTATTACTGTAACAAAAATGGATATGTTGGGATACGTTGGGCAGAAAAGACAAAGAAAAGGAAAGGCAACTTGAGAAGGGTATTTCTACTTTGCAAACTTCTGATTCTGTAGATAAGCAGACCACTGGTCTTTTCTAAATGATGATTGTTTACATTAATCACAGGTTTCAAATCTGACTGCTATATCAAGTTTGTCTTCTAAAGGGACTAACTACTGTATTCAGAAGACCTCCAAGATGTGTTTAAATTATTTTTAATTAATTTCTACTAAAAAAAATAATTTTAATTTTTTTAAAAATTAATTTTACAAATTTAATCACACACATAGCAGAGTTCAAAAATGTTATGTAACTAAACAGAACTTCAAGCTGCCTTGAAGCACAAATGAATACAATTTGTTATGTAGCATCATAATTTTACCAGGAAGGAACCAATTCTCCAAAGATTACATAGAGAACTCATTTTGAATCTGGTTTACGTCACAAGTAAAGTAAATTTTGTTGGCATCACTCCACCCTCTAATGCATATTTAGCCATAGCACAGCCGCTCTCTAGGCCCAGAATTAGACATGACTGGCAGCCTCACCACTCTAGAGAGTCCCAGTTATGACATAGCAGAGGTATCTAGTATGTCAGCACTGAAACAAAGTTGGCACAGACATTAGGGTAAATTTAAAAATAACTGCCATGCTGGTAGCCATATGCTAGAAAAATTACATTAAACTTGCTTTCATCTTTTTAAAGTGTTAACAACTATGGAAAAGTAATGCAAGACACATACAGAACCATGAAAGATTCTCTTTGATTTCAGTTCTTAATCTTCTCTTTAATGGGCCAGTACTGCAACAGTTCACCCACCCAGTAATAATTTTGTGTCCCAGGGTGTGTACATGAAAGACTTCAGTTCCCTGGATTGTCTGGCTGCACTTTCCTGAGCACTCAAACCTAGTAAGAAAGGCTTTATTCAAGGTAAACAAAGAAAACACTTGACTAAAAATATAAACTGGAATCTAACTCTTTCTTTTCTTTATTCTCAATTCATTCCTTGGCAAGGCAAGTGCCTCAGTGTGGTTTTGTTTTTTTTCTCACTGCTGCCCTAGTTTACTTATTGTATTTTACGGTTAGAAGCTATTGAGGCAGACACCAGGACCAGCTGTCATTTGCCGGTGTCCTAGGGCCCTCTTACGCTACAGCACAATACTGAAGCAAAACTTGTTGCTTTGCTGAATTACTTTCTTCTGTCCTTAGACAAGAGAGTCAATCACATCCATACTTCTTCAGATAGGCCTCTCTGCTGTGTTTAGTGCTATTGACTGTTATTACATCGGTCTTCGCTCTGCTGGGCTTCCTTCTAAATCAAAATGTGGTTAGCCATATTGTACTGTGAACTGTGGTCCTGACCACAACTGACTGTCAGCACAGATAATGGCAAATCCTGTTCAGTGTGGTTTAAGTCTTGACTTTTGTTCAGATCTGGACCCATGTGAGAAGGGCCTGGCTCCTGACACCAGAGCTCTTCTCCAGACACACTTTCCAGGGTGCAATCTGTCTGGGGATGGCCTGGTGAGGTCTGGAGGGCCATGGGGTAGCACAGTGCCCTCCCTCCCTGACCTGACCCATCCTGCAGTCACAATCAAGGAGACCCATGCTGGGCTGGGGACAGTGATTGCGTTCAGCCACAGCCTGGCCATCCCCAGGTGCTGGCACAGGTCCCAGATCCAGATAGGTAGGCAGCCGATGGGGTGGGGTGGGATGAGATGGGGTTGAGTTGGTGTCTGGTTCAGTGGGGCCCAGGGCAAGCCTGGGGAGAATTGTTGGGGCTGAAAGACAGTGCCCAGAGCAAGGGGATGAGTCCCGGCTTCTCACAGCCCTTTCCATAAATGTCTTCCTCCACCCATCACCCTGAGGTTTCCCCACTCTGCCCACAGGCTGCTGAGCTGAAGCCAGGCCAGTCCTGCCCCAGTGGCCAAACCCTGTCCAGGGGCAGTAGGAAGGGTGTACCAGGCCTGGACCCATCCAGACCTATGGATAACACTCGGAAAGTGTGTTAGGGCCAGGTCTTGAGAAGTATTTTAATTGTTTAGTTCTCATTCAGGCACCTGCTTGTCTTTGATTTAGAAGCATGCTTACTGATTTGGGAACCAGTGCATATATAACTTTGAGAATCTGGGTCTTAATTCTGGCAATAAATAATACCTCCCGTTTTTCGAAACTGGTTATAGCTTAAGGATGAAATTATTCTTTCAGTTCTGAAGTCATGTACCTTTCTGAACGTTTTTTGGTCCCTATCACTCATTTGTTGAATATACTTCTCTTCTGCAAACTCCCATTGGCATGAAAAGGATTTCTATGTAGAGATACAAGAATCCATTCTTTTTATTGTAGGTGCATGTTGGTTTCTCTCTTTAGTTTATCTATAAATGTTAATGACTTTTTATGAGGGCTAATATGCTTCTGTAGACTGCGGTGTGAGCTGTTGGAAGGAGAGCTTCCTTTGAGTATAGTCAAGCAATATTTTTCCTAATGGGAATGACTACTTTTACTTAACAGAAGATATTAGGCTTTTCTTACAGTAAATGAAAACGGCAATCAGGTACTGGACCTCAAAGACAGTCTGAGTGTATTCTGGAAGAAATTAACTTATTTAATTATGATCATCAGGAGCCTTCTTATTTGCCTTTGTGAGTATGGGTTTGCTTTTTAATATAGTAGGTAACAGCCAAAGTGAATATCAATTAAAAAAAATATATGAAGTGTGATGAACAGAAAACTATAGTAAGCAGTAGATATGGAGTAACATTTTCTATCCTAACTTCTAGGTGAATAAATTGATAATAAGAATAACAACTACAACCCCACCAATGCTAATGACAGAATAATGACATAAAAAATTATACATACCATCCTATTCTGCTGCCATAACAAATTCTGCATTTTCACCTTTCAGTCCTTCTTTTCCTGTTCAAAAATTGGCTCTCAGTCAAGGAAAAGAATGAAGGCAGAAAGAAACCAGTACACCTTCTGATTCTTTATCCCTACATTTGTGTAACCCTCCAAGACCCCAGCCACTATCTTATTAATACTTTCAATTTCTGTAACTCATCAATTTTTTATTTGATAGTAGTAGTACTGAGACAGTCTGTCAGTAGAAATCAGCCAGTTTCCTCTGAAAACTACCCAAATTCAGAAAGAAAGTGTAAAAACTCTCTGGCTCCCCATTTCAAAGTACACCTGAAAAAAGAACCTCCAGGAAGATCCAGAGTTATCCAGCCATACAGCTTCAATTCAAATGGGAAAAACAATCAAAAAAGTCCAAAGATCCATTCTCTGTTACCAAATAAAGTTCCAGTACGTAGAACGGTTTAGAGATTGGAGATAACTAAGAACTCAAAATAAACTTCTTGCAGTTCACTTACAGGAACCAATTTTCATGTCACAGATCCTTTTTTTCTCCTCATTTTTGCAAGCCAGGATTATCTGGGTAAAAATGAGGTCCTAGTTCTTTTGCACTATGTCAAAGGCAGAGGGATTTTTTGGCTGTCTTTATCATTTCTTAATTTAACCAAGTAGACAATAAACAATGTTGAATTTTACCCAGGAAAAACTTTCACTGAGTAAAGATCTCAAGATAAAAACAATCTAAAAGTAGCATCCTGGTTATAAAATAGTTCTCTTATGTCATTATGGTAAGCCTAGGAAAGAGAACGTATAAATGTACCTCAGTTAAATCATATGTAAAGATAAAGGCACGTGAACCGTTCCTTTAACACTTTGTTACCTATATGTAATGTCTCCTAATAATTGGAAAGGGAGAGAAACGGTAAAATTACTCTGTGCTTACAAGGTTCCTTTTAATTCAGAAGATGAAATAGAATTTCACAGCAACTGGCTTGGTGAGGTTTGAAGTGAGGGAGGAGTCCAAAGCACTGGAAATACCTTGAGATTATGCCTTGTGTTGGAAAGACACAACCAGATGAAAGATGCATTCTCCAGCTACAGCCTGTACTATGGATCCCTCCTCCATCATACATTTAATGTATGCTTTGACATTTGGTGTCTCCTCTGTTACATATCTCTCACAAGACTTAGGAAATGTATTTACTTTATGCCAAAGCATATGAGACACACACCTCAGTGTTGATAGAAGACAATAGGCCTGAAGTAGGTACTTTGCACCTAGACTCAACTCCTTCTCTGAAATGGCAGATCATTTCTATTTTAATATGTATTTCTCTCTAATAGTTTGATTCTATGACATCTTTAAAATTTCTCTTCCAAGTGTTGTATTTGTAGAGTTCGAGTATTACATTTTGTAAAACTTTAACTTTTCAATTTGTGAATCATAAAAAAACAGTTCAGTTTGAGCTTCTGTAAATTGAGTAATACCTCCTACTGGTGAAAATTGACAGAGCTACAAGAACTTGAAGCTATATGAAAATCTTCAGGTTTCAACTCTGCTTTAAAGTTACTGGGTTAATTTTGTGAATTCAGCAAAAACTGAGCTTTGCACATTCACAGACAGAATATTAATGCTTCGGGTCTGTTCCTTGAACCCTTGAGAGCAAGAGGAAGTCTAAACATGCCAATCTTAGCTTGCATGGCTGTACCTTTCATGCTTCTCCTTCACAGTGATATATTGCAACTTACAGTTAGAAGGCCAGCTTGGATTTTTAATCTAAAGCCAACACAGGTAGAGCATAAGAAATTTAGGATACTTATATAAATATACTCTTAAACTGGAGAAGTGTTTGCTCTTCCCCAAGTCAAACCACTCTATGACAATGGAAGATAAGTGTTAAAGGCATGAATTATGATATACCATTTTTTATTTTTTTCTTAAAATGCCCAGATATTTTAAAGCAGTCTTTCTGTTCTGAAATGAGGACTGCTGTAATTAATAGTTTCTTTTGCTATATGTGTATGTGCACGTATGCATGTGCATTCATAGATGTGTGTATGGGGGTGTGTGTTTATGTGTATATACATATATAAATAGCCACAGAATAAGTCCACAAAGTGCCCTTTAGAATTAGTGACATTGTTGCAGTGCTTTAAGAGGAACTGGAAAAGGATTTAAGTTCACATATTTTGTTTTATTTCTGTGCAGAGAGTATACAACAACTTCTATCAATAATTGTTATTATTTTTATGACAAATTAAAGAGGGAAAAATGTCAGGGACCACTCTTATATTTAACTTCTGTTTTTTCAGCCCTGACCTTAACTTTCTGTCACATCTTTCTTTCTTCATTTAACTGTCATGAATAGTACTGTCGCTATTTTCAAGAAACATTCTGAGTTTAACACAGTCCCCTTCCTCTGTTTTTTATCACAGCACAAAAGATAAAATGGTGGCTAGTCTTCTGTATCAGTCTCTTTTCTCTGTGTTTTTTTGTTTTTTTTTTTTTTTTCTTTTTATGACAAAATTATCATTCCCTTTCTTGGCTTGTCTTAGAAGCCAGAGTAATGTCACTTGGGCCTCAGGGGCTGTTGAGCAGCAGCAGCAGGTATGAGCCGAGGAAGTCAAGGTAGCATTAGCAGTCGTGCCTGGCTTTATAATAGTAGCTTCCTCCTCCAGGATTTGTCAATTTTGATTTTGCAGTTCAGTCAGCAATGGCATGTGCTGTTTGCCTCCTGTCTGTTCGGCAAAATAAAGGGAATAATTTTCTCTTCCAGGTGACAAGACTGAAAAGGAAACCTCAACAGTTGCTTTCATGGCTTGATGTGCAAGCTGCATTTTTTCCCCCTACAGCTGTGATGACCTTTTTAGTAATATTTAGGTTCTCTGGATAATTTAATAATGGGTGAATCCTACTCCCACCTACTTTCCTTTTCAAAAGTTGCATCCTCCCTGAACTTTTCTGCTTTCTTTTCACTAGCTGTGAAGGAAAGTGAGAAGGAAAGAAAAGTGGGGAGAAAACAGGAGAGACAAATCTTATTTCTGACTGCAGGGGAAAGTCAGCAAAGAAGAATGAGTTGAAGGATACAGATGATCTTGAAAGCTCTGTTCCCACTTGAGAATACTCTTGCCATAAAAAGGAAGAGAAGTATGAAAAAGAAAATAAAAAAGTACTGCCACAAGTTCCAAACATGATGTAGTGCCAGAATGTGAAGAAAGTGGTTGATTCCTGAACCAGAGCTTGGAGGGAAAATAGAACCTAGTACCAAAATCTCTGTTGCCCAGCTATGAATCTTAGAAGTGCTGAAGTATTTTTGCCTATATGCTGCATGCAATCACACACCAGCACAGCTTTGCTGTTAGTCACTGCCCCTTTTTCAGAGAGCTTGCAATACATGAACTCAGCTGTGGCATTTCAGTCAGAGCTTGTTTTGAATCCTTGTGCATACAGGCTGCAAATGTGTGCCAGATACTTTTGGCTGATTGGAACGTATTTCAAAGATGTGAATAGAGTTTGCATGAGCTATAAGGAGTTTGCTGTGTCTTTTTTTAGTACCCACAATACTAATTAGCTGCAAAGCACTTGCCCCTGAGAATGCAAATTGTAACTTTAGTTCTAGGAGTGTTTTCACATTTGCCAGCTCACACATTGTGCAGTGACTCATCAAAATGGATTGTGTCTTTGATGCTTCAGCTAACAAATATGAGAAAACATGTATTATTTTAACAATGGTTAAATGAACATGTGTAAGCTTTCCTGTAGGAAAATAAAAGGTTTTAAAATGTTTTTATTTTCCTTTGGCAAAGACAGAGTAAGGAATTGTACCTATGGCAACAGAGATATCCCTAATTATGTGGGAGAAGTGCAAAAAAATTTGACACCCTCTCCAAAACTTATTCTATACTTGCAGTATGATCCATTCATTCTTTATGCCCTCTTTTTTTTCTCAAAACTTCTTGCCATTTATTGTTTAGATGTAATTTGTTAGAGGAGGATACAGTACTTGCCTCTTTGTAGAGTATTGGAAAAAATATGAGTATAAATGTTGGATATATCTTGTAATTAATAATATTAGTATTGCCTCATCTTTGTCTCTCCGCATTACTAGCAGAGTTTTCCATAAACTTGCAATTATCTGCAGAATACATTTTCTATTCTGTGAATACTTTCAGATTTGGGACAAAAAAGGATAAAAACATAAGAAGATTGTTTATAAGATTAAATTTCATGGAGGAAAAACTTCAGTCCTGAGAAAAAGTCATAGCTGAGTTTCAGGGTAACCTGGATGACACTATGCTTTTAGGAAAGTTGAAAGGAATTTGAATCAAACCAGTCCCTGTAGGGCTTTGTTTTTATTGAAAAAGGTTATATGTTATTTTTCCCAGGGCAGATTAACTTCTGTAGACCACCTGCATTTTGCTCTGAGAGGTGTTTGGAAGATGTAAGATAATATAATCAAATTCTAATCTAAAATGCATCTGTGTAACTCCACATAATTCTGAAATAAAGAAATGGCTTTCATTTTGTAATAACTGAAATTATAATGTGGCCTTTTAACTATAGGAAAGAAATAAACCTCCTTGATAAACTAATTCATCTCCAGAACAACTCTGAATTAGGCTGTAGTAGACTTAAGACTTATGTGTTTCAAAATAGCTAAATCTTGCCCGGCTCTAATATAGGAGTCAGTACAGAAGATATGAGACAGATACCAGCACAGATGTGTATGTGCATCTAGAAAACATTACAGTTTTCTGACTGAAGAAGGGCAAGTATGTTAGGGATGTGTCCAAAGTGCTAGGAAATAATGAAAAAGTATGTTTATGAAGTCCCAGAGATTTCTGTAAGATTTATTCTTAAGACAATCATGTTGACCTAAAAGTCTATGTCTAGAAAGCAAAATCTGTACTGTTACATCACACACTATAAAAATGTAAATGCAGCTTGAAGCATGCTTTGTTCATGAATTTTTTAAACCACTGAGACCTTAAAGGAACAAAGCTAAAAGAGCTCCCTGTTTAAAAAGCTAGAAGATAAAATATGTATTTAAAATAATAAATTATACATAAATGTGATTTATAATTTATTGACTATAAAAGTTTTATCACAGAAACAAGGAGAATGGATATATGTAAATACAAAAAAGCAAAGTAAACACTTTCATAAGCTGGGTGCAGAGAAGAGAGTGAACTTGGATTACTTTTAATATATCTGTAGTGTAAGAGACACACTTATAAGAGTGTCCAATAAGAATGGTAGAACTCAGGGTATTTTTTCCATTAGAAACATAATTTTTTTCTGCTTTGGTAGTAAACCGTGATGTTTTCTGACATGCAGTGGTGGTGTTTATCCAATTCAGTAGCATTCTGTAAGGCAGACCAACACGTACATCAGCTCGAATAGTCAGTTCCCGTATTTGTTGTATTCAGATAGCCAAGAAGTCCCGATTTCACTCTGTGATTTTTATAACATGTCTACCTAAGTTGCATGTCACAGGCTTGACAGAGCTGCATATTTAATAAAAAAGGATGTAAGAATCAGAGGCCATAAAAGAAGAAGCGCTTCAGGCTTTCTAAACCAACCATATTAACCTGTGAGCAGGGCTCACGTACAGTCTTAGCGTCACTCAGCACTCGGTGTCTTCCCCCACTTTAATACAGTGAAAATATGGGCTACATCTAGGACTATTTAAATATATGTACATATGTATAATTAGGAAAATAATGGGCTGTGTTGTTCTGATTCATTCAGGATTAACTGTTAACTGTAAGATATTGGTTACAGTCATGACTACTACAGATCGATTTGGCGATGGGTACAGAAGACAGACTCTAGCAAGCTTGTTAATAATGCTATTAACCATATTCCAAAAATATTCTGATTACTCTGCTTCATGAAGCCTTCCTAAGATATACAGCTGCTTAGGCCACACAGAAGAAAGACAATAAATAAGAGTTTCTGCTTGGAAATTTTACTGTGAAGCTCATGCCTGTTCAAGACTCAAAGACTGCTAGGTTTTTTGTTCTTCCCCGCTATTCCAAGAATTTATTTTGAAGCATGCAGTGGGTTTTTTGGGGTGAATTGTATGAATTACTAAAAACATGCTTGAAGTCCAGACTTAGAAGAAAAGAAAACAAAAAAACCCTGATACTTGATTTTATATTTAACATTTTTCTATGTGTATTTTAGATCGGAGGTTAAAGGGTTAAAGGCTTATCCTGCTGCATTGCAAACACTGAAGTGACCAATTTTAACAGAACAGTGAATTGAACAAAAAATAATTTGAAAAAACCATTATATTTTAATGATCTTAAAATTTAGTAGAATTTTGCATTTAGCAATGAATTTAGTAAAGAAAAATGGAGAAAAGTAATAAATCAGCAGGACTTGAAGTAGTTATTTTTATGATCCTTGAACGTATTAGAGTCCGTAACATAGCAAACATCTCAATAAAAGAGCCTTAAAAACAACTCAAATACTAGTGAAGACTACTTGTCTCTGGAAAAGAGGTAGATTGCAGCAGCACATACATAGCAGACAACTGAAACTTGAGACTGCAGAAATACTATATTTTTTCAAAAAATAAGGGGACTGACATAGGTTATTGTGGCAACCAAGCAGGAGGATCTTCAGAAATCTTCAAGGATACATCCCTGAGAGCTTTAGCTTGCATCCCTTCCTGAACAGAGTAAATACCAGGTAGGTTTTATATAGTGAGATGATCTCAGTGGCTCTCTGATGCTTCCTTCTTACTGTTAACCACGCTGGAATGGTCTTTCTCTGTTTTCTACTATTTTAATTTTTCTTTTTAGATTTTTATTTCTGACCCAGAGGGAGACTTTAATTTACTGCATGTGGGACAGCTTGATTAATGCTAAACTATCAGTAAGTCAATGAGCATTTAAATATTTTGTCCTTTTCAATTCACAATGGAACAAAAAGAAAATCACTTAGCAACACCTAACAATGTGAAGCTAGACTCTGAACATTCGTTAGTCTACTGTGTTTTTGTACTTAGCCAGTTCTTTAGACAGTCTAGTCTTTTTTTAACCATCTAATACTTTCCCCATTAGTGTTGCTAAACAACCCCTTTCTTTGATGACCTCTTCAGATGCCTGTCTCAGACTGTATTTAATTTTATTCTTTCTTTGAAAGGGTGTAATCTTGTTTCTCTTTACTCTGTTACAGCTGTGTAAATTTAAATGAATTTACTTTCTTCATAGATTTATTTGGCCAAGAATAGAATTTCATCACCCTGAGATGCTCATTGTCAAATATTTGAGTATGACAGCCGAAAAAAGTTGATGAATACTAGCTAATTCTGGGCATCTGGCTATTTTATTTATTCTTGTAAATAGCAGTTGAGCTCTTTGTAAAATTTCATGATCATAGCTAGGACTAGTTGTACTGCCAGTAGGTAAGGTACACTTATCTTTGAAACTTTTCTATTTTAGCTGTTACAGATAAATCTCTTTGGACAGCCTCGCACCTGAAGAAAAATAAGAGTGTTAAGTACCTGAACTATATATTCAGTGAAACGTTGTTTGAAGTATTTCTGTTTTTCACTAAAATGTAGTGCCATCGAGGCAGAATTTTCTCCAGAGTCTTTCCAACATGTTTTCTTCAATTTATTATGTATTCTGTTGAGGAAGACTGATGGAAAGAGCCTAGGTTTTTTGAATTTATTCTAAAATTTCTCACTTCCCCCGATTCCCCAATTATCTTTCCCATGAGGAAAGAAAGGTGGTGGCTTTTAAAATTCATTTAGTCCCTTAAGTAGTCGCTTAACCTATAATTAATCCAAGAATTACCAAATCTTGACAGTTCTTTGTTGTGCCACAAATAACTTTCAATTTTGGCATGAAATGCGTGTCTCTCCTCTCTGCTGATGGTGTGTTCCTGGCTGTTGTTGTTACCGTTTACAAATGTAATAATAATCTAGTCTCTTGGTTGAAAGTCTCTGAGTCTTCAAAATGCTAACAGAAATATATAGAGAAATTAGATAGGTTCCTCCTTTTAGAATTTCTCTGTTTTAAACAGATTTATTTTATTGGGAAGTTGATACTTTCTGATTATATAAAGAAGTGCCAAAACTGGAAAGTCAAGTGATCCTAATCAATGAATTAGAAGCATGACACTTGCTCTTGCATCTTTGCTTTGGTTGTATGTACACAGTAAGCTATCATTTTTAAGCACATGGTCACATCCACATTTTCTCACACACCATTTTCATTTAGTATTCAGTCTCATTCTACCTACTTAATACTGTATACAAAGACTGCATGAAATATAGAGTCTCCTTTTTCTTGTGTCACTTCTCTAACAATCTTTACAAAACACACAGATGCTTAAAAGATATTAATGACTGTACCTGCAGTTAACACCTCTGAGCTACATAGGAAACTATTGCATGGACTATTTAAGGAGCTGCCTATTACTTAGGGTGCCTAGAGTTTGTAATTTCAGAGTTCTTTGCAATTTGCATGCTGAAAGCAGACATCCTATTGGTTTCAGTTGTAGTTGCTTTTTGCACATTGCATCAAGATGTCCCAAAGTAAGTATTCAAGCACACAATTTGTGAACACCTATGAAAAAAAAATTTATTTTAATTGACTTGCTCAGCATCGCATACACATTTTGAAGCAGAGTCCAGTACTGCATGAGAGGATTCAACTGATTTAACCATGCTACCAGCCTTTCTAACACCATGCTGCTCATAATATAGCTTTCAGCTGCTGCAATGAATGATGTAGAGGATATACAGAAAGCAACTTCTTTCAGTTAAATATCTTTCAATAGATGCCTGGACATGTGTGCGTGTGTATGTGTGTGCATATATATATTTATATAAAACTAAAAGTTGTATGAAAATGCCTTTTCAGAAACAGTAAATCAGCAATGTCATAGGTCATTTTAGTCCTTGCTTTTCCTAATTTGGGATTCCTTAATGTTGCAACCATTACTTTCTTTGTATGTTTTTATAGTACATTGTTATTTTAGATACATTCTCTTTATATGTGTCTTTCCATATTTGTCTTTATGCTGCTAATTCTCTGGTACCTTTAAACTAGCTTTTTCACAGACTGGTATCATTTAATGAAGCACATTTAGGGCTAGATTTTTGTTGATAGTATCCTAATTCTGTAGTGCATTTCATGCAGACCTGTGATATTTGCAGTTTGTTTTCTTATAATAACTTTTGACTTTCCTTTCATTTCCTTGGATGATTTTTCTGTCTTCCTGATTCATTATTTTCTCCAATAGTTTCTGTTATTTCTGTCACATTTTTTCCTTCTTATGGACTGAGCACCAAGATTTCCTCAGAGAGAGATTTTGATATACTGAGAACTACATAAAAAATACAAGGAAGAATTTTAACTGAATTTTGACTGAACTGAGATTTGCTAAAATAGGTGTTTTTAAAAAAAAGGCTTTTCTCTTTACACCCCCTTTTATATTTGTGAAGTAAATATATTTGTATTGAAAGCAGATTATTGATGTTTCATAAGGTTTTTTGATTTTTTTTTTTCCATTTAAATGTTCCAGTATAAAAAGCTTACGTTTCTACATTATCTAATTTGCAAGCACCTCATCTTTCAGTCAGATGCTCCTTGCCATGCCACCACTACTACTGTAATATCCCACCACCACTATTGTAATTTCCCCACTGATTTATTTTTTATTTTATGAGACGTGATTGGATAGTTTAATCAAACTAAGTTATTTTCAGAATTACTAATGTAATTCTATATTTAGTTTACTCATAATTAAAGCTACTGTATAATATTACCCTCTTTAGAGCTGCCTGCAAGGCTCTGCCTGAAAAGCTAATGATTTGAACTAACTTAGAGTAAAAGACTAGCTTATGATCACAAATGTGCCCCATAGGAATTTTGTTACCTGTGTTGGGGCACGTTATAAACTGTGTTTTAAGAACATACAGTTAAATGTGCACCTATTAAGGCTCATTCTTGCCTCATTTATGCTAGTATAAATCACATTGAAATTACTAGAATTACATTGCTTTTACGGCATTGTACTGAGAGCAGAAGAAGGCTGATTAAATTCACGTTAATTGACACTAATTGGCAGTAAGGACTTGAAGAGGATAAAGTTTTTAATAAAGCATTAAATAGACAGATGATTTGTCTGAACTGACCAAAGGCATTTTCTTATTCTAAAGATGCTGCTGCCTTATTGTTCTTGTCCTAAAGCTAATTTCTAAATTAAAATCAGCTTGTCAGTCTTGGACTACATGGAGTCCTAAGTCATCTTCATAGTTAATGTTACTTTTGCTCTTCCATGCTCAAATAACTTTCATGTTGGTGACCTACCTCTGCAGTGTCAGGGCTAATTCAACACAAAACCTCCAGGAACATTTCCTTCCCAGTTCTGTAGCTGGACTCCATTGCTCTTGAATCTGAGCATCTAATAGTCCATATTCTTTTCTTGAACTGCAAACCTGTGTTTGCCAGGTTATATTTGCACACTTGCAAGAACTTTCTTATTACTTCTCTGACTTAGGAGTCTTCTAACTGTGATGTCAAACTCTTTTTTTAAAGTTTGAAAGTCATGGTTTCATGGCTTTGTTTGTAGCATGCAGTCTGCTGCATTTCCTCGTTCATGTAGATGTTAAGAATCATGCTGAATTGATATTCAGTATTTGTTCTCCGTGTATGTAGTGCATGAAGTGTTCAAGGAGAGGCACAGTGCCCATACGTGTATAGTATATATGTGTATCAGATATAGTGACACAATATATACACAATATATGTGTGTGTATATATGTAGTAGGTACAATATATTTATATATACACACAATGTATGTGGGTATATATTTACATTCGTTACTGATATCTGGTGCTACTGGTTCAATACAGCTTGGATGATCTCCAGATAGGCATCATGTATCTTACTGCTTTGTCCAGTCAGTGAACATCAGAACTTTCCTGTGTCCTTCATGTGGAAGTTCTTAGGAACTCTGTACTGAGGTCCAGTGAAAATAAAAAGTTCTTCTGAAAATAGTCCATCCCAAATCCTGTAATTGCAATTGGTCCTAGCTATGAAGAGTATAGGTAACCAGCAGAGACTGCGTTGCACCACGCCCCAGGACCTGAGGCTCTTAGATTCATGGCATATTCCTGCTATATTCTGGCCATTCTGTAGAAACGTGGTGCTCAACTGCTCATTTGTCATTGTTTGAACCTTTGCAAATTAAGGTAAAACTGTGAGGCAGTTTTGCCTTTGCTTGGCTGTAGTGATGAACTGTCTATAACCTAAGTGTATACTTTTCAGTACATATTAATGATTTAACCTGTTACGAACCCCACTACTGTCACTGGAATTCTTTCCACAGTATGGTATACATATAACTGCCTCCCTAATTATTTAAGATGATTTTAAATGGTTACTCTCTACAGGTTCCAGCTGGACTAGATGCTTAGAGTACTGAATATTGAGTCTTATTCTGTGTTCCAAAATGCTGAAAACATTTATTTTCAATTTAAGTTCAAATTAGAACTATGGGTTTGCAGAAGTAATACTTAAGATGCAATTAATCATGGATTAAAAATTTGAATGCAATTTGCAGTAATTTAAACACCTAAATCCCTGCTCACGACCACTTATTAGGGATTTAGATGTGCGTGTAAAAATTATACACACTTCCTTCATAATTTTTAATAGTTCAGTCTCCCCAGTGGTAGCCAGTGCATACAAACTAATGCTTAACATAGTTGCTTAGTGCTCTAAACATTTTTCATACTGGATTTGTTGGGTTAATAGTGATATTATTTAGATATGTAAAAATCTGGAGATGGCAGAAAGAGGGAGAAAGAAACCACTCAGCTATGGCTTCTTATTTGTTCTTCAATATTAATCTGTATCTTATTTTTCTCAATTAGAATCAAATCAATGAGTTCCCACATAGAATCTTTTGGAACAAAGTTTGTCACAAAGCAAATTTTTGCTTTGCTTTAAATCACAAACGTATTAAATTTAAATCGTTTAAAAGATGACTAATAAAGAAACCCTAACCCATACATGCATATCTGTAGCAGCATGAATGTATTGCCATAATAATAAATTCCATAGTTTTCTTAAGTGAACATTCATCATTCTAATTCAATGAGTTATTCTTATAGGACCTTTGCTAATAGTAACCACAGAAAAGGGGACCTGCAGAAAGTGTATTTCTTTTTCACATTCAGTTCCTGATTTCTGAATACGTTACTTATTCAGAAACACTGACGCAATTTCTCCCTGGTGAGATTTTTAGCTTCATCCTGTGTAAAATCTGTATCAAGCAACCAGGTAGTAAGAAGTATCAGTAATTTACATTATTGTTATGTTCCAAATAATGCTGTACTAAACTTAAGAAACAAAGCTCTGTAACAGAGGGGAGGTAGGTAGTACAGGTTTTTAAGAAGCATTGATTCTCTTGGACATGCATCACCTCTCTTGCTATTTTCACCATTGTTTTCCCTCTTGTCAGCCTTCCAAGACTTTCTGCACATTTTTGCTGTCATTTATTCTCCAGGAAATACATGACACTTAACAGTATTCCATCTGAAATATAATTCTTCATTTTCTTCATAGACCACTTCAGTCTGCACACTTTACCACGTTAAGGGTAATTCCCTGGTGTATACTCAGCTCATCAGACATTAATATTGGCAAATCTGTGGAGAGAAAATTTTGGGGAATGCAGTTTTCTACTAAAATTCCAGAAACAACATCTCCATGTACCTGGCTTGAACAGGCATCCAGTACAGTGAATAAGTGGAGTCAAGAGTAGTAGCACCTGCAGGCTGAGAAAATGAACCAGAAATCTGGCACTCTGTCTGAAGGGTCCCCGTGTACAAGAAGCTTGAGATAATATTTTCCTGACTACTTGAAAATGGAGCTGTCTTGATTCACAGGCATGACTCTGAAGGACACCTGGCCTACTGGGAGGAGGGGAGGATGTCTAGGAAAGTTCCCAGGCTGCTACCACAGCAGTGGAATAGAAAATAAAAGAAAAACTGTTAAATATGCAAAATAAACATTAAGTGTTTCGGGGTAATACCTTCGAAAGTCTAGACGCCTTCTGGGGTCACATTCTTTTTGAGGTAAACTTGTAATGTTTCATGAGTTATCTTTTTCTGGACTGATTCCAGAAATGGTCTGCTTATTATCTATTGTTTGTTTTCATGTTTGTTCACAGACTGCTGTTCTATGAATAAGCTAAATAAGGACTTTCTGTCCTTTCCATGGACCTGTAAAGTTGTGGCCTCTTTAATGTGCAAAAGGTCTTAGTCAGCAAAAAACAACATCCATTTGTTTGGCCCTGTTTCAGAGTAAGTGGGGACTTGGGGGTTTGTTTGGTGCTTTTTCTGGGTTTATACTTGTGTGCCTGTGTGCTGGGAGGATGGGAAGGAGTGAAGGATCCTACTGATGTTATAAAGAGCCTAATTGTGAATTAGTGAAGTTCTCTATGACAAATTCTTCAGGATTAAGGTTTGTTCTCTTTCCCCTCCTTCCACCTTTTTCCACAAGGACTGTTACAGTTTGGATTCTGAAGAGTAGAATCAGTCTACATTTTCTGGTCCCCCATTATTTATTTCAGCATTTTCCTGATGTTCTACACAATTTTCCCCACTCTTAATTATGTAGGGAAATTTCTAGTCAATCAATGAAAATGATTGGTAGATTAAGTTCTTCAAAAAGACTTCTGTCCTTTTAACTAGGCCATTTGCTGGTACATTGTTCTGATACCTTAAACATCTTTTAAATTTATTGATGGAATCTCTTCACTGCCCAGAAAAAAAAAAATTGTCCCAGATATATCCAAGATTTAGAATACCATTTCTTACTTTCTGTTCCCCTATCTAAAGCTGTGACATGGATAGACAACCCTACTTAAATTTTAATTAATTTGGGGTTTTTTTAAAGAAAAAAACCCCAATGCAAACCAAAAACGTTACATAACATACACCATAATTTCTCCAGCTGCCATGTTCACCTGCAGGCCCTGATATAGGTCTTAATCAAAAATTATAAAAATTACAGCAATGACCCTGGTTTAATGCAGAAATAAAACTTTGTGGAAATGATATAGGTAGATTTCCTTCCTTTGTCCCTGATTATTTTCATTCTTTATCTAACGTCTTTTCAGGTCCTTATAATTTTGAAAATATCCAGACATGAGACTTGAGCATTCAGAAAATGCAGATGAAAGGAAAATCAAAAGGAGCAGTATTTTGATTTAGGAATAAGGATGCAAAGCAAGAATTAAGAAGATGATATAAGTTAAGGAGGAGCCAAAGCAGCACCTTTTATAGAGTTTTCTAGAACAGAAAAATGACAAAGCAGGACTGGAAGCTCTAATCTCTAGTCATTAAGGTTTTAACAGGTCTCAAAATCTGAAAGCTCTTGTCCTGGAACAAGCATCTGTGCAAATGTGAAAGCCCCTGATCCAAGGACATGAACCTCCATGTCCTCTAGGCTTTCTTAGGATTTTCTAACTCTAGAAAGGTTTAGGATTTTTCAACTGAAAAGCAGTTGCAAGAATGAGTGAGTGCTACCTGCTCAGTCCTGTATATTGCATATTAGGTTCCTTCAGAAGAAGTTTAAAAGGCAACCAATAAGAGAAACCACCAAGACTGTTAATAAGTTTGTTTTAATTGTTTTTATTTCTGCTGTACCTAACTCAACCCTTAACTTAGTTTTATACTTTTAGAAGATTTGTTGCTATACACCTAGTCTGATTATTATCTTGGATACTCTAATACACTCATCAGTTTAAAGAACTGACATTTTTGTGGGCAAAAAGAAGCCATGTTTATGCAGAAAGGTTTGTTTAAAGTAAGAAACTAGAAATCCATCTGCATATCAATGCTTCATTCAGTATAAACAAAAAAAAACATAAAGATTTAGACTTGCAAAACCAAAAACCTTCAGACAACTCCAGCAATAGAATTAACCAGTGTAATCTTCCTCTTAAAGACTAGACATGGTTTGCTGTTTTGGAATTAAATAACATGCAAAGTATTTAAAGCAGCAAGGGTATTTGCAGTCAGTTACCTGTTAAAAGTTTTTTAAGAAGAATGGTATGAGCCCACGTTGCATTTCTAATGCCTGTTTTAGATTCAAGTTACTGGAAACATGAAGTAGAAATATCAGGCAGGGCAAAAACTTCTTTCCATAATTAAGGCCAAAAGGGAAAAAACTGCAATGCAGTAAAAACTAATTCTTGGAGGAGGACTTTTCTAGACAGAGAAGCAAACCTAAGATTCACTGAGAAGAAGCAGCTCTAGAAAAAGGGTTATGCAAGTCCAAGATGTTTGTTGTATAAGAGTCTTTTCAAATAATATGCTAAGATCACACATTTTGTGTAGTAAGACCCTCACAATTTCTGTAAAATATAGTAAGAGAGATTTGGAGACAAAGTTCAAAGGGAATTTTAATTGCATTTTTCTTTTTGCTCACTTTCCCATAAAAATGATTTTTTAAAAAAGGTGGTAGTTCAATGTTTTCTAGATCATATGTGCTATAGATTTTTTAGTATGGTCCCTTAATCTTTTTGCTTCTTACTCAGGTAAAATAATCTAGCTAATCTTTTCAGGTTTTATGATTTTTTCCTTAGAATGCACTTTCCTTTGAATCAGGGCTTCATCTTCACACTTTTCAGTAAGCAAACCCAAAGGAGAGTAGAAATTACTCACATTTATTTTGTGAATTGGACTAGACAGCAGGTTGTCATTCACAGCATCTTTGAAGTCACCTTTAATACATACAAGTTTTCTAGCAGTTTACCTTAGAAGACCACAGAACCCAGATAGGACAGCAGAATGCTGTAATGAAGCAGGGATTCACTGACACTGAAACACAGAGATGCTCACTGAAGGTCACAAGCATAATACAGAACCAGCACCAGACATATAGGTCACATCTATATTTAGTTCTGAACTGGATTAAAAAAAAATAAATCTGTTGTTCTTGCTTTTCCACAGATCCTTTGGTATTTTACCAGATAGACCCTGAAGTCCCTGAAGGTATGTGAATTTTTAATGCCCATTATTTCTCATTGAACATACAGGGAATATATTAATACATAATAATAAATATATTGTGTTGTTTGGAACATTTTGTGAAGAAAATAAGTTATTGTTGGTGAAAGGTACCAGATGTGGGACTCTGAGAGTGTTGGTGTAATACATATCTGCCAATTATCCTTTTCAATTTTTTTCCTTTTCCGTGTTCTTTTTTCACATTTTTTTTTTTCATTTTCCTAATGATTTTCAGTTGACAGGTGTGTTTTCAAGAAAGCAATATGTCCCTCATCAGGTCAGCTGGAAACACCTTGCTTTTGTGAAGGACAGAAGCTTCTCTCTCCCAGTTCCCAGTAGTTTCCAACCCCTTCATGCTCAGAAGATGGGGAATTCAGCAGGTGCTCAGACTTTGCGCATGCAGAAGACACTAGCTGCCAAATCTGAATTCTGGAGTCTGCAGGTATCCTGAGCTGTTGCTTTTCAGAGAGGAGCTCAAAAGAAGGTGTTAGCAAGTAGCAACTACTTTCACAGAAATTATTTTGCATCTTTGAGAGGTATGGGCATGAGGCTTTCCCAAACAACCACAGGAATCTCTTCATACCTGCCAATTTTACTGGGTTTTGAATGTCAGGTGATGGCAGCTATAGATATAACTTCATCTTCTGTCTCCTTAGATTGCTTTCTTTATAGAGGATCTCGGAGTGGTCCACATGAAACTGAGCACAATGCTCTCAGCTCTAACAGCTCTCAAAATCACCAGTTCCTTTCGTTTCTGGGTAAGAGTTTCTCTGTCATAGGTTTAATTTTTTTTTTTTTTTTTTTTTAAAAAAAACTGTGTAATCACTGTTTTAGAGAGATTTAGGGGAAGAGTAAGAAAACATTTACATGAAATTGTTTCCAGGCCTGGTTTTGTCTCAGTGTTTTGGTGTGACAAGGAGAGGGGTCTTACTAATAATAAACAGAATTTGCAACTGAGCCAGTATCAAAGAGTATCTTCATATACCTTGTTCTGAATTAGTGATGTAAAATGTGACTGTCATATTTATCAAGAAGGTAAATCTTGCCTATTATTCCTTTAACCCCCAAAGAATATATTCAATATGAGATAGTATTATTGCATTGTGTATACTTCTGTGTGTTGAAAAACTCATACAGAGCTACTATTCAATTTTTGTAACATCATGTTTTGGAGATCATATTTTACAAGCAAAGCCCGTGATGTTCAAAGTAAAGAGTAAATTGCACTGTGTTATGACAGATAAGGAGCTCCATGGTATACACTTTTGACATGACTGTGTGTTTGAAGTTCAAATGATCATAAGGTATACATTAGTCCATGTGATTTCTACTTTCATGCCTGGCATTTAAAATGTCAAGCATGAACCTAACTCCATTTGATAAGTTCAGGCTTTGAGTAGCATAAATTTAAAACCCTGTAACAACAACAAAAGCCAGTCAGTATATAAAAGTAATAATTTTCTAAAGACATAAGATCACTGATGAGTTAAAACATATTGACTGATGATAGAGTTTTACTTTTAGGATGATTCCTTCAATATTGCTAGCGTTCATCTTGTGCTTCCTTCTGCTACTACAATAGTATATTTATTTCTCAAAATAGATATGCCAATGAAGAAAGATCTAACCACCTGTGGGCAACAAATCACAGAGCTACAGTAATATTTTTGTTGTCATAATATATTGATTTGCAAAGTAATTACTTAATGTTGTAATGACAGACAGAACTAATACAGACCCTGATGTAAGGGATCTTACAGAAATTCTAAAGGGAGAAGAATAAAATATATCAGATGTGTGAGAAAGCCTATATATAGTTTGTATTTTCCTGAAAAGTTTATAAGAACAATAAACAGTCATACCTATATGTAACTGTAATTCATTCTGTTGTGGTACCCTTGTTTATTTCTTGATGCTGTGTTGATCCTTATAAGCCACATGACCTACTTAAGGTAATTATATCTGGCCACATATTAGAATTTCTAATCTTCATAAATCTTTAAGGTGAAAGTGAAAATTAGAAACATAAAGAAATGTGTAGCTCCTTCAAAATGATTACCTGAAGATTTATTTGAAACCATGAAAACGTTTTCTAGTATCAGAATATGTATTTTTATATTAAACAATATTTTAAATATTGTGGTTATATTTTAAGTAATATTGTAATTCATATTATGTTAAAGAGTGAGTAAATTTTTAAAAAAAATATTAACAAATGTTTTCGCTTTTCCCAGACATACCTATACTGTGAATCTATATTTCTTTAATAAAAAATATTTTCATCATTAAAAGCTATTTTGATCAGCTCTGCAAAACATTCTGGCTGAGATCTCCAATCTTTTATTGCTTTGATGATCATTTTGGTGATATTTTGAAACCTGCATATTATTTTAATTTGAAAAAGGATTAAAAAAAAAGATTGCTCCGAAACAACCCTTCCCTCTCCTCTCCCAAAATAAACCCACCAGACCTTAGGTCCTGATTCTTATTCTTTTCCACCTTTTGTAATCATGCATAAAAGAACAATTGTTAAATCAGAAAAGCAGTATTTTACACCCACTTTACTCTAATATTACCCTGAATGTCTCTTTGCAAAGAAAAATTTAATGAGGTTGATATATATAAGGGATTGTCAGTTCTCCTCTTATGTGCTTTTCCATCTAAGACAATACCATAATCATATCTCCATTCTTGGATGTATTTCTGCTTGCCTTTTTCTTTTGCCTCATGTGTGTAATTCTCAGTTCTGTTGCTGGCCTGATATCTGTTCCGGTCTTCTGAAGCTAATGAAAGCCTTTTCAAAGGTTCTGATGGCTTTTGTTTTTGTTGCTGTGAAACTTGCTTTGTCATTCATTTGTACGTGCATCACTCTCAGGGATAAAACAGGTAAATTCAACAGATGCAGAAGCATCAACTATGTGTTTAAACAATGAGTATAAATCATACTAAACTTTTCCGCCCCTTTGGGATATTAGATGGAAATTAAAAAGACACTAGAGTAGCAAAGGAAAGTATCTAGAAGTCAAGAGAACCCCAAAATTAGGTTGTATATGTAAGCTTTTCTCTTTGTTTTGTAAAGATAAGTTCTTAAGAACTGAAGCCTGGAAGAAGAGAGTTTGTAATGCATTAGGAAAAAAAAATTAGTTTAGATTTTGCTTCTGTATTTTGTGTACAAATATATTTTTTTAGGTTCAGCCCATCAGACAAAAAGACAGTGAAATGATACAGATATGCTTCTTGAGGTCAGCCCATCAGATGAAAATTGAGCTTAGGGCATCAAGAGGAACATCTAATCCTGAATATCTTTTCCTACATCAACTCAAATTATAACTTCTTCACTGAATGTAGAAGTGAACAGCACTACAGGCAAAAAAAGCAAAGTAGGACCAAACGTGGGGGAGTTAAAGGTTTTCCCCGCTGTTCAAGAACTGTGAGTGTCTGGTAGAGAAGTGATTGCTCAGCTTAATATTTTTGCTCTTTTTCTGAGTGCCTGCCCTTCCATAGGAATTTTCAGCTTCCTTACCCTTCCAGAGAAGTAGATCTTCTCTTGTCTGATATTTAATGAATAATGTTTATGCATACTTACGCTAGCTTATTGGACAGTTCAAGGTTTTTTCTTTTAGATTTTTTTCTTTGGGAAAGGTAAGACTCACATTGGAAGCACAGAAGCTGTCCCCAGTATTCAGCAGGATACTCTCATAGACCTGTGTGACAGAGTTTAAATGCTTGTTAATACACATCCTTTGTGTGTATTTAAACAGAGAAAATCTATGGAAAATATATCAAAGAGCAAGAGATATTGAATCATTTCTGGTTTACAGTAAGCAAATGGTTTATATATCCATTTAGATGAGCTGACTACAACAGTCTGAATTGGAAAGTTGAGTCCATTTTCTAATACTTGTCCTGACCTTTCCTCTTCTAACTATTGGGTTTGATATTTTTCTAAGTTTAGAAAAAAGGATTAGCTACTGCCACGTGAGTGTGAGCACCTCCTACAAAACTATACACACTTAAATAAGCATGAGAATCAGAAAACATCTATTATTCCATGGTCTGTGTTATCAAAGTATCAAAGTCTGTCTGTAATTAACTTTCATTTTCCCTGCTAATTCTCTCTGTATATTCAGAGTTCATCCATTTTCTTTTATGTGCTAACAAATCTTAGGTTACAACACATGAAATGTTGGTCTGATGCTTTAGCAATTTCAGTTCTCAAGGGGTTTTTTTCCGTCTTCTTTTCAATAGAGTGGGCATGTAGCCTTCAAAAAACAACCCCAAAAACAAAACCAAAAAAACCTGGCTGAACATCCAGAATCCTAGTCATTAATTACAGAAACTTAGAGCAGAGCAGTTAAAATGCACCTGTGCCACACATGTGGCCTTGGTATGCTAAGTATTTTTTTAACAATTACAAGGTTTATTCTTAACAAAACAACAGACATCTGGTCCACTCTGAACAAAGGCTCATAGAAAACTGCCAGATTGAAACAGACTATCAAATCCATTATGCTACATTTGAAGGTAATCTAAACCTGTTGCTTCTAGAGAGCCAGACGTGATCTCTAGTGTTATGGCAAATGAACAACTGCTCTACTTCATGTTTTCTCTAGGACTTCTGTCAGAAAATTAAATTTCACTGGGGCTTACATAATAATTAGAACAAGTTGAACTAGGCATTTAAGACATGGTGACCTTTTTAATATTAGTGTTTTATTTCCAAGGATCATTCATTTTTGAAGATGTGGTAGCTGTGATGATATGAACAGCATACTTGAACAAACTTCAGTTTATGAGTTTGTCATACACTCTGCAGGCGTTTGCTGTTCATTTTAGTCATGGCCTGATAGTTTTTTTCTCTGCACAATTGGGCTTAAAGTACTTGCAGGAATGAGAGGTGGTACAACCAAATGTCTATATCTTTAAGTCATTGTGGAAGTAGTGTGATATTAGGGGTAGGCAGGTACTCTGGAGACCTTGACCACAGGCAGACCTGTTCAGGTGGGGGTGTTAATCAGCTATTACATGATAAGACCAGTTTGAGAAAGTATCGGGAAAGAAAAGGGATATCTTCATGCAAAATTATTTTGCTTCTTTCCTTGCCTTCTCATAAATGTTGATTATGAGTTTAAAAATATCAACAATCACATAAAAATATGAAGGTTTCAACGTATGCCATCTTCTCATATCATTGCTAACTTCACTGATGTTAGAAAGAAAAAGCAATTGATATATTCATTCACTTTTGATCCCCTGTACTTACATTAACATAGCAGTTCTTTCATCCAGACTGTTCTGAACACTTAGAAGCTAAATAATTTCCTTACTACATCTTTGTATTATCCTGTCTTCTATATGGCTCAATCTATAGTAGAAGTAGTGTTAATGAAGAATATAGTAAAATATAAATGTTCTGATCTTTCAGCTTGCTTTCTTCTGGTTTCAGTTTCTTACATTAGAAAGAGTTTATATTTTCCATTAGTACAGTTTTGAAAAGACTCAGGTGTTGATTTGGTGTGCTCATTCTGTCAAGATAGAAGATGAAAATATTTTCCCTCAGACAGTTAGAGAGACAGATTCATTTGGCCATTTCCCACTTAATGTTATAAAGGAACCAAAAAGAAGAACTGGAAAGTGGAATATATTTTGATTCCTTGATTAAAGGTTTTGAAAGGTATAATAAGAAAAAACATTAGCTCAGTATTCTATAGTGTATGTATAGTACATTCTAAACAACAGCTAATGTACCAGTTATCCAAGATTATACATTATTAATCTAATTTTCTCTAAATCGCAGAGTGAAATATACATGTATCTACACATGCCAACAAAATATATGTATTGTCAAAGTTGGTATAGATTTTACTCTTCATATAAAATAATCAACTGAGCTTTAGCTGCAGCAGGCAATTTTGGGGGTTTTATGTGAAAGTCTGTGAAAAGGAGAAAAAAGATATAATGAATTAAAAGTATTAATAAAGCACCACCACATACTGAGTAGTAGTCTCATCATACCATATGCATCTTTCTGGCCTACACATTACTCAACATAATGGAAAAAAGACTAAAGGAATATAAAACAGGAGAGAAAAACAAAATTGAAAAACAGCCAGCTGCTGATGGCAGAGGTAGCTGTGGATGGCAGGAGTATAGTTCATTCACCAGTGTCATTGAAGGAAGGAGTAAAAGTGAAACTTTAGTATAGAGGTGTAATTGTCAAAGAAAATGAGAAGTTTCTGTTAATGGAGAGCTAAAAATCTAGCCTCAATCTCTAAAATTGCTCTTTAATAGGAATGCAGTTAAATATGCATTGAAGTCTCACTGAAATAATTTTCAGGCTCTCACACTGACGTCTTTCCTCTCCCCATTCCCTGTGTAATTGGGACTACAGCTATGCTGCATGTTTTGAACTGAAGCCTCCCCAAGAGTCTGGTGACTTCTGCTTCCAAAAGCAAGGGTAAACTATAAAGAATGTCCTCAGATCAAATGAATTTCTTCCCTACTGTATCCTTAGAAAATGGCTAGGGGCTTCAACGGCCCTATGAATTTGTCCCAATCTGATAACTAAAAAACTAGGTTCTTCATTAATATTCTCCACTCTGAATAATTTTTTCCTCTCCTTGGGCCTCACAAAGGTTGAAAAAAATTATATTACTTCATCTTTCACTTTTTTTTTTTAATGTCCTTTTCTATGTTGCTGATTTCTGCTGTGATATGTGTGCATCAGGATCAGGTAACTCTGTTATCAGCCATGTAATGACAATGTAGTTTTTTTACACACCATTTACAGGAGTGTAACTCAAGACTGTTTCTTCTCCCAGTTTTTTGGGCAATGACAATCATTTCCGTATCATTTAGCCTCTTTCTGATCAGTTACATCTGAAGACTGATATGAAAAGTAAAAGTAATATTTTCCCTCTGAATGCTGCTTCTGTGTTGTATATACTTAAATCAGATTCAGCATCTGGCAGCCTTACTCTGTATTCCAGCTCAGACTGTAAATGTAGATAGAATGTATCTAATTGAAAATTAAATTAATGATAGACCACTAAATTCTATCATATTTCTCTGAATGTTGAAATCATTTAATACTGCTAATATAGACCATAAAACCAAATTCCTCCACAGTCATCAATTCTGGTTAGACACTTATTCAGGGTATAATCTTCACCTGTTCACTGACTGATTAATGTGCTCCAGTTTGGTATGTTTAAAAAACGTAAAATGGCCGAGTTCGTTGAGTCGTACGGGGTCTTTGCCTTTTTAATCTCTTCAACCTCTTTCAAATTCCAGAGTATTCTTATGCTGCGTGCCTTTTGTTTGTTCAGATATCATTCCGTGAACAAAACTTCTGCACAGTCCCTCAGTAAAGGTATAATTCAGAGGCTAAAAGTCATAAAAGCCTTCTGCAATTCTTGTTTACCAAGCACAGAAAAAATAAGCCATTGGATGTGCACTCAAACCACTCAGTATTTCCTTCCTCTTCTTCTTCTTCCCTCTTTACCAACCCATGCTCATATCCTATTGTATTTGTGAAGCAATGCGCTTTAAAGACACGCCAGAGATTGATGTGCAGATATACAGCATGAACATTTGCATGTTGCTTCCTAGGATACTCTTCATGCTTTTCTACCATTTTATAGAAATGAAGGTGGTCTGAGCCTTGAGAAATGAAAAGTAAAGCTTATGCATGCTGGTGTGCAAAATGGATTTTAATGACCTTTAATAACTTCAAGAAAACAAAGCAAACTCTGAGAGGACAAAAAAAATCTACTCAGCTAACCTTCTGAAAATTATGATTTGCAGCCTGAGAGCACATTCATCCCTGTCCTCATCAGAGATTTTTTTTCAGTTGAAGGAAATTATAGTTCACACTATGTATTGTTTTTCTCTTTGCAAGAACAAAGCTTTCCACAGCAGGCACTGTGGTGGGGTCTTTGTCATATTCACAGATCTTGAAGTGTGTGCAGGTACCTCTAGGTTCACAGAGAATGTATATTTATCTCACTAATGAGCTGTCAACACTTTCTGTTCTTGTAATAAATATCTGGGTGCTCATCTTTGGAGCTTATCCCAAGGTACAGCTTAACCAACAAATATATTCTCAAGGTTCTGTAGGAGATGTATTGCTCAATGTTTCATACAGTACTGGTAGCAGATCAATTAACAAGTGATTACCTGTTTTACACGGTTCTTTTTTTGGATCATTAACTTTTTGAGGAATGTTTGGGGAAAGTAATATCTCTTTGTATTTGATACTGCTACAAAACTAGTCAATTACCATGTAAATCACTCATTAGAACTAATTTGATGTTATCTCTCTGGGATTTTATTAACATTGCTAGTTGCCGTTTTTTCACTCCTACTAGTTGATCTCTACATAGCTCCAAATAGGTTGTGCTGCATACGACTTATTATCATTAGTACAGATTGCTTGAAGATGTGACAAATTGCTTGAAGATGTGTGATCCTGCAATGAAAGGGTATATTTTAAGTTTAATAAATGTTTTCATAAACATTAAATATTCTTTACTTAGTACATAAAGGAAAACATTCAAAATTTGGATTAACAAATGCAATCTCCATATGTATGGGTGAATTTAAGTAAATATCTAGAATTCAGAATCTAAATGTGGCCATACCCTGGCATTGTGGTCTCCTTGTTTCCACAAGGTTCATCTGGATGTATTGATGATATTATTTCTTTTTTTAATCGTTGTTATCTGAATTTGTTTCCCTTCATTATAAAGTCAAGACAGAGAAGTCTGAGTGATTCTGTTTTGGATAGGTCACTTGAATAAATAGGATTTTAATAGGCTAGGTGATCAACACACTTTAGAAATCAGGGTATTTTTAAACACATTAAGTTTGGGCTACCAAAAGGTAGTCTTTTGCCATTAACAGTTTAGAATTAAAGTGACAAGAGACCCCTATCTTCCTACCATTAGGTAAAATCTAACATACTTAGACCATATACATTTCCTGCCCAACACTTTCTTAAAAACCCAGAATAATTATCATTCTGCTATTTCTGCCAAGCAATATAACTTCTCTTGTAGTTAGAATATTTCTGCTAATATTTGACCTAAATCGTACTCACTGTAAACAAAGCTGATCCTCTTCTTGCCCTACACCTGATAGACATGGTGAACAGTACCTTGTTCTCCTCTGTGCACATTTGTTTCCTTCTCAAAGACTAATCGTGTTATCTTTCATTTTCAACCTTAAACAAATTCAATTAGTTCAAAATTTCCTCACAGATTATGCCTTCTAAAATTCTGTCAATCTTGTTGCTTTTCCCTGGATTCTCTTTAGTACATCTGCTAGTTACTAGTTATTATATATCTATATTTAAAATGCTATCATGATTTGGACTAGAATGAAAAGAATCTGATCTGGAAGACACTCAGAAAAGTCAGATCTCCTACTCTCCATGGTGGCTGAAAAAGGGTCATGTAACGGAAAAATTTATAAGTAACCATCTACCACAGAACTGCAGTAAATTTTGGAATTCAGAGATAGTAGTAGCTCCTATAGATACTCCGAGTGTGATATATTGCAGCACAGGCATCTGGTTTGATACAGTTATTGGTGGGGTGCAAACTAATTCTCTCTCAGAAACTCACCATTTTGTGTTGCTTTACCATAAATTGCTCATGACCCAAAGGGACATTTTGTTCTTGTAGGTTTTGCAATGTCTATTGCCTACTAAGCTAGAATTTCAATTAGTATGAGATGCCATCTACAGCAAGAAATAACACCAAGTAAAAATTTTAAGTGCAATCAAAGAGTGATGGATTTTATTAAAATAACTGCTTCTGCTTCTTATTACCCAAGAATAAAATTAGATTTGTGGGTTGTTCGTTGTTTTTTTTTTTTTTTTTTAAAAAAAAAAAAAAAAGAAGACGACATTGAATTAAAGGTTTGGTCCAAAATTCCAAGGACCTGATTTTATTCCATAACAGATTCTTTCATGAAACTGAGTATGTCATTTTATTCCTATATCTCTTATTTTAGATAAATGGATGTTAGATAACATACCTAACAAATTGAAACCTAAACCTTTCCATTAGAGGTAAACTCTAATTCAGTGTATTTTCATTATTTGCTTTATGATTATCATGATGGTAAATCAATCACTGTTTTTAGTGCTCTTTGGTTCACATCCAATGCAAATGAATTAAGTTTCTAAGTTGCACATATTGCTTGTACTTTAAGAAGTGATGTGTTGTGATAAATTATTGAGTGAAGAGCAGAAAATATTACACAGTTTGCAAATCCTTTTTAGAATTCTGTCTTTAGACAATCACCTTTTATTAAAATACCAATGAAAACACATCACTGCAAAGTGAAAATTGTTCTCTAGTAACTTATAGCTGTAAAACACCAATTTAATCGTTTGCATTTACAAGACTATATCTTAAATGATGGGCCTCTGATAAAAACACAGCTTAAGCAAAGCCTCCAAAATACTGTGTCTTATCATGTGGTATGGTACATAAAATTAATAGCAGTGACATTACAAGGTAGAAAATCACCACTTTAAAATACAAAATAACTCCAAACTATTGTGCAAGATAATGAAACTAGAACATTTAGGAATACAGCAATATGAATATCCCATTTAAATTATCACAGTTAGACCTATTTTGCAAAGTACAAAGGTTTCTGTTGACTTCTGTAGGACCAAAATTTAATTAAATTTGTGCTGAAAGAGATGAGGTTAGTCTGCATTATGTATGCACTTTTTAGATTTGCTGATTAAACGTCCACTTTGTTGTAATGAGAGATAAGATTATATATGGTTGTAAACTGAAAATTAAATATGTACCAAATTAGATAATGTCATAATTGTGTATTAGGTGGTCTTGAGGACACACATTAAGTATTTCTCTTTGAAATGTAACCTACCTGTATTGTTGAGGCATGGAATTTAGATATCTCTATTTCAAGAGCAATGAGTTTCTATTAGTTTTCTTTTGATTATGAAACGGGTCACCTTGCATTCTTAACTTGTTACTTTGCATCTATGGAGACTGAAACGTTTAAGGTATCATGAAGGCACTGGAAAAAAGCCCAGTAGTTTAAATAGGGACTTGAAAGACACCTGGAGAGGAAAAAAGAGTACATCTGTTAGCAAAAAAAAAAAAAAAAAAAAAAAAAATTACAATAGTGGAGCTTTCTGGTGTCCGACCATTGCAAATTTTCCTATGCACTCATATAAATCACGGAGAAAGGAAGAAAGAAAAACTACAACCAAAGAAAAATCCCCATTATATCACATGCACATCTTTGCTTTTTTCCTTTTTCAAAGTAGGCTTAGAAAGAACAAAGGGCTTAGAACTGTTCAATGATATTGTGCCAGGGAAGTACTGTACTTGGGGTTCCATTTTGCCACCTCAAAGAGGATTTAATTCAGCTGTCAGAGAGGGCTTTTTAGTCTGTAGACAGAGTACGAACAGGGAGAATTCTGTTTGTTCTTTAAAAATAGTCCAAAACATTCCAGTCTTTGTGAAAAATTCTCGAAGCTTAAATAGGAAATAAATTCAAAGTCAAATTCCCTATTAAGTTAACCATGATGCTTGTTCCTTATTCCTCAGAGAACAGTATATCACTGTTCTACTGAGGCTAAAAATAAGCTTAATATAAAAATGAGTGCTCACTCTATAGAAGTTTTTTGATTTTACCTGAAAGTCAAACAGGTCTTAAAGTTATACAAGGTCACTTATTATTCTAATTTAATTTTTTTACCGGTACCATTATTTTTTGATCTAGCTTAGGCTGAAGTTTCCTACCTGAGCTGTGAAAGACAGGTACAATATGAATTGAACTGACCTGATAATGCTTACTTCCTTTTTAAAACAATGAGGTCATTATCTAAACTTAACACTTAACCGGACATTTTTGTCTTTCAATTAATACAAAGGCATGAGATGCACTTGACACAAGAGGTAGGACCATTGGTCTTATAAAATGGCAATTTTTATGTTTTTAAATCTCATTACTTTTATCTTTAGCAAGTCAGAAACTGATGATGTTACACTACATAAATACATTTTGTACTTGCATTGGACATTCTATGGCAAAGCATATAGGGTGGGGAAAGGACTCATCAACGTGCACCTATTTACTTCCCTCATGATCAGAAAATTAAAATCTCACACTTATTGAGATGATAATACTACCATTAATGGATGAGGTGTTCTCATAAATAAGTATAGCTCTTAAAAAACACAGCTGTTCAGTGTATCTCCAGGTTAAATGTACTTCCCAGGAGAGAAATCTGGTGTGTGTTGGACACTGAGAGGCCTGAATGAGTTGTGACCAATCCCACTGAGAACTGAGGGGGTTCCTCACTTCTCAGTGTCTGTCTCCCATACTGATGGAACAATCTCTTCTGAAGGAAATGCAGTTGCCAACACGAACTCTATGTGTCACCCTTACTTTGGGCACTGGGGAAATGACCCCTTGCTGGCACACAATCCAGAGCCTGTTAAGCAGGTCAACAGTTAGCAGGTGGTGCTTTAGGATCTCGGCTTTCCATGCATTATCTGTCACAAAGATCTGCCCTGGCAAAACCTGAATTTATAGATCTGAGTTCTAAAATCATGTAGTCATTCAAGATGAACATGGCTTTTATTGCATTCCTTTCTTCTTCTCCTCCTTTATCTCCCCCCTTTTTGGCTATGGGTGTGAAACTGTTAGTATTGTAATGTGATAACACAGAGCCAAAGAGTACCAAGACAAACGTCTTTCCATAAGCCTTTTTCCTTTGATACTGTAGAAGAAGACAGTCTGTGATACTTTACAAGATAATGTCATGGTGTACAAGAACTCTTGTTTTATTTTCCTATTTCCATCTTGGAAACGCTCAGGAAAAGAGAATTTGTTGTACAATCCTGCTAAGAGTTGTTATCGTTAGAGCTATACAGCTACTGGATATTTGGTTTTGTAAAGAAAGGCTAGATTTTAACCTGTGTCTTCCTTCTCTTTGTGTTTCAGAATTCACTAAAAAGGACATTTCATGAAAAAGAACTATTTGAGGTGGATTTCAAGTTCTGGTTTATATCAGAAAATATTTTGCTATGGTGCCAGTGGAAGATCATTAAAAACCTTGGATCATCACTTTGGTTTACAACACCAGTTGGTTTGAATGGTTGTTAGAAAACATACTTTTATCGGTAAACTTGAAAATAGTATCTGTAGACTTGAGCTTAGTGAAATACAACGTATTTTCTATACATATGGACCATGACACCATATGAGGGTAAGCCTACTCTAACATCCTGCTTTCAGTTAAGGTAAAGGCTGAGCAACTATTAACCTGACACATTACCAAGAATAATTCATATGCAAGGAAGAACCATACTAAACTTTGTTACGCTGCAAGTTTTACCTGGTTGGGGGGGGGGGGGGGGGGGGGGCATTAAATATTTCCCTTATTTTCTCTGTCTCTCTGTATTTTTTTGAATGTGTTTCAATTGAAAAACTGTCACACAAAATACAGGCTTTCTCTTTCCTATATAGAAACTAGAAGCAGGCACCAAAACCGTCAGTGGTGACAAGGTAGGTGCCCATGTGGTAAGCACGAGTTCATTTATATCTTGGACTCAGCTGAATGAACATGCTAAACTAGTTTCTTCTCTGGTGTAAATAGAATGTAGTTCCCACTGATGCTTAAAGAAACCACACCACCTGAGAACCCCACATCAGAATTATCTGAAATCCTGTAGGGGAAAAAATTAAGATGTGACCTAGCACTTTCTTCATAATGCAAGGATAACTCTAGTTCTTGGAATTCTTACTGTACAGTGTCAGACTTGGAAATATTAACATGCTTTCTATTGTGTTTTTGTGCAGGTTTAATAAATGACAATTTATTCTTCCTATTAGGGGATACACACACCCCTATATAATATATATGCACATATTATTTCAAGTCCAGCTCTAATCCTAGGTTTGAAATAATATTTGGGTAAGATTTTTATGTAATTATATTCAAAGTTAATACATTATTCTATCAAGTGTACACTGGCTTAAGTGAGAAATCTAACCCACAGTCTACTGATGCTGATGTAAATCAGAATAGCTCCTCTGATTAGCACCTAGTAAGAGCCTGGTTCTATATCTCATTGTTGAATTTGTTGAAGGTTTTTTTTCCTTCCCAAAAGACAAAATTCTTGTTTGTTTGGAGGGGTTTTTTAACCTCTTGGCTGAGTGATACATTGCTGTTTATCAGCCACCTGCATCCCCTCAATGCATTCTGAGGCAAAAATCAAGGAATGAGAAAGTCCAATTTTAAATTCAATCAGTTCCCAAGTTGTTTGATGCAATGGTTTCCATTTAAACAGCTGTCTCTGTCTACTTCACCCACACGAAGGAACCAGCTTCCTCTGGAGATCTGGAAATGTACAGTTGGCAGCTAAAATTCAATTTAAGTCTGGCCAGGTACAAGTTTATTGGCACTGGTCCCAGGTCTTGCGATTGACTTTTAACCCCCTCAGAGCTTTCCTTGTGTGCCTAATAGAGCTGTGTGCTGTGTGACAACTTCAGTGAAGTCCAACTGCTGCCTTCTGTTGCTCTGTGCAGTAAAAAATTTTGAGATCATAAACCACCAGCTCTGCATTTGAGTGGTATTTGTAAGGACTCTTCACACTAGTTATCCTCACAAAAAATAATGCATTATATACACTGTTTAAACAACTATCTGAAAGCTACACTGGAGAATACGTCTCACTTTCTTCTTTTATCCCTATGTTTCATGATCCATCATTTTTAACTTTTCTGACTTTAAAAATCCTTTCCTTACTTCAGAAACAATTTGCAGTACTTCCATTCACTCTGATAATTGCTTACATATCTGAGCATTCAAAATGATTTGTGGGAATGAGAGGTTGAACAGTTTATCCCATAGCAGAGGAAAAGAGTAAAGACATTCCATCTGTCCTTAGATTTTGCTGTTCTAACAGTTAACAAGTTTTTCTGATATTTGTGGACATGTGAAGTATGAAAAAAAATTCCTCTACCACAAGGTCCTTCCTCATGTTAGGGCTCAGCTTCATTTTTTTCATGCCATTCAGCAAAAGAAACAGCAAACCAAATCAGATTATGGGCAAAACACTGATCTTTAGAAATTCAAACTGAAAACACCACAGCACAAACTGAATTTTTATATCTTTATTCCCTTGTCCTCCATCCTGTGCAGAAGAGTCCAAAATAACCATGTTATTGTAGCTCTGGGTACTAGAAAGCAAGCAGTTATCAGCTAAAGGTATATGTTAACTTCATTGGTAAGCAAAGGGATTGGTCTGTACATCATCTCTGACATAACCTCCTAGATTAATGGGAAAAAAATTGACATATTGGAAACCTTTAATGTTAACACATGGTGTTTAGTTCATCCTTTCACAGTAGGCTGTCAGCTAGCCACAGGTAATGGAAGCAATTTTAGCTCACAAAGGTATTTAAGCTGCCCAAACCTCTCTGTCTAGAGAGCTACTCCCTACATCTGCCACTATTCTGCAATGTAGAACAAGAAGGGAATAAAGCAATAGGTGAAAGTTACTACCAGTAATTATTCATCAAAGCCCTTCCCCTTCTCTCATCCATGACCTACAGCTTGAGAACTGGCAGTTTTAAAGGTGGGAGAGAAGGGAAGTCTACTTTCCTAGGTGATGTTCACAGGCCTTTGCCTCCTTACTTCCCGCAGCATGGTACTATTACCCTGGTGATCTGAGGTATTTCATCAGATGAAAGAACAGAGGGAACTTTGAGTAACTGAATTCCAGATCACTTGTTTTCAAAAAAACAGTGAGCACAAATGTATAAAATATGAGTATCTGGGAACAAGTGAAATAAAAGAAGTTTTTCAGATTATTTTTCACTATGAAACAGAGGCCAAAGATTGAGGCCTTGGTTTTAAGACCAGGTGTGACTGAGTCAGTTTGGATAAAATTCAAGCATCAAGAGTTTGTACTGTGGCTCACTTTACCCGTGTTTTTGACAGAAATATCAACAGGATCTGATCTCACTTTTTTTTTTTCTTATTGCAAAATAATAAACTTTCTTAATTCTGCCTCACACTGAAGAAGAAATGCAAGAGTCTCTCTAGGGTGATTTAGTACAGCTGGTATGGTCTGAAGAGAGTTAAATCTAAATCTTTAGCCATCTCTGACTCATTATCAATGGGGTTGAGAGAGTTTAAATGAGTGTTAGAATGGATCTGAACTTGTGGGCACTTGTTTATACCAAACATCCACATTTTCTGAAGTTTAAAAATCTTTCCTGACAGAAGCAAATGGGAGCAGAAATAGTGGCTTGTTTGTTTTTAATCAGGAGACATGAAAAGGAACAGAGATCAATTAGTTACACCATTAAGCTATTGAGAACTGCGAAGGTACATTTTATTGTCAGAACTATGCTGTAACTGAAACAAAGCTCAAGGATCTAGCAGAACTGGGTGTTGAGGAGCAATAAACTTCTGTTAAGAAAAAAAGAAAGTGGAGATAGAGAGGAGCTAAGTAAGCTTTAACTGTTTATTTAAGCAAACACCCATCTCTGGTATTGCTTGAGGTTAATTTCTCATTTCTCAAGATTTAGCAAACTCTTTTTACATTATTTCACCACAATGTTTCCACTCATGCATTCTGTATACAAAAAATTATACTGGTATTTTATAACCTCTGAAATATTTCTCTCTTGCCTTGTGCTTTTCCATGTTGTGAACATTTGCAGACAAACTTCACATTTAGAAAATGGCAATGACCAGCCAAGGTTGTGACTGCTAAAAATGAGAATCAGTTGAGTTCATTTGCTTCAAGATAATTGAGATACGACACCTTGAGCAGTGGGCCATATCTACTGCATCAATTTGGAAATGGAATGCCATTTGTATCACAGTGACTTTTAGATAATGTGTGCTATTGTCTATGAAGAGCAGCTAGATAATTCTTTAGTGACTCTTTTTGTACTTACATTCAAAAGAAATACTCCAATAAGCCTTAAAGATTGTTTTCTTCAGCTGTTCATCAATATTTTATTGTATGTAACAAAGTCAGTACTGGTCTAGTAATTTCTACAGATACACACCAGATAATTTTTCCAGATAAAACAATATCATCAAAGTGTTAAAGGGTATATCGATGTAGATGGTCAGGAATTTATGCATGTAGATTCTATTTAAAATAATGTAAGTTAGGTAAATCATTGTTGTTGGGTTAAGAAAAGTATGAGTAAACACGCTAGTGTGTGTTGGTCAAGTCTAGTCCTAGACTTCAGAAGACTAATAAGAGAAAGAAGAAATTATTTAACCAAAGAGTAATTATGCAAGTAGGAAAGTAGAAAGGCTTTGGAACCATATGGTCCTCATCTATTGAGAAAACAGGCTGTGAGATGTGATGTATTTAATAGTTTTAATAACAAGCTGTCTTACTGGGATACTAGTGACAAACTTTCACTGGTTGAGAAATGTTGCTTAGAGGTATAAAAGGAGGTGTTTCATGTTCCAGGTAGAAAAGTCATTGAAGAAATGAGCTCAAAACTTGTATGTTTCATGGGATGGCTGAAAGACAAGTAGGTGTCTCCATAGGTTAGTACCTTTAACTGCCAGAATTTGTATCACAGGAACCTCCAAAGACTCAGCTCAAGACAGAAATGTGCAGGGAGAAAGAGGTGAAGAACCATTTCCCAGTCAGAACAGTAGGGACAAGGGATAGGATCAATATTGCCCAGTATTCAGTGACTTATTTGCCGAACTTGGTTCCACTTATTATAATCATAAGTTTCTGTGAAATTATACTGTTTTTCATAGTGAGTGCATGTGTGTGTGTGTTTTTGAAAGAGAAACTGGGTATATGTGGTATACCACATGTTATGCAGAGATTTTATCTGTCAATTTTCTGTTTAGATAAAAAATTACCAAATGCTTTAGTTACAACAATTTCTAATGATGTTTATAATTTCCTTGCTCGCAGGTTCTTAACTATGGCACTGTACAGTACAGCATAGTGAAATTTATTCATAAAACAGGCTCCAGTTTCTCTGTGATTATCATTGTCTTCAGAAGCAAAGACTTCAAATTCTTCTAAAACATCAGCAGTAAATATTGTACTATTGAACTCAACTCACTTTGATTAAAGAGATTACTATCATTGAGTAGAATAGTCATCTCTCTTAAACTTTGAGTTTCACAAAAAATAATGAGGGGCCCTTGATCTCTTTTGCCCAGTGGTATAGCCTGTGGGAATAAACAGAGCTAACTTTGTGTGTTGAGAATGGAGAATAAAGCGTATTACTTCAGACTAAAATGAATCTAAGTTTTGTGGTTGGATAGCTTTTTTTAATTTGGACATAGCTAATTGCAACAGTGCCTGCAAATTCCATGAAAATCTTGTGGTCTCAACCTTACACCCTAAAATGTTGTGACTAACAGTTTGAGTTGCCTGCAGAGTGACGAAGCAGAAATATAATGTTCAAGAAAATACAAAGTCTGTACACAAGCTATCACAGGCAACATCTTCCATGTCATCTGAAGGTTTTTTAATTGTGAAAAATGTTACCTGAAATAACATTTTTTGCTGCACTAAATTTCCAGAGAATGTTCTTTTTTACTGAGGCTAAACTTACTTTGCACTCTAGTGAAGTATAATGGCTTGCAATTTTTCTTTGCTTACCATGTCTACAGGGTATCCTGCCTCAGTGAATCCTGTGGAAGCTTACCAACCAGTATGTGCCCCTTCAGAAGATTATCTGCATGAATATTTAAGGAAACTATTCTGTAGAGATCCATCACACTGTTACTGTTTTAAATATTCTTTTGTAAATAACCTTATGGGTCCCAGAGGAAGGAAGAAAAGCATGCTCAATTACCTCCTAGAATGCATTTTCACAAAATGCCAAGCTGAAGGAAATGATGGTCAAGAACAGACAAGACTTTTTTATTATAAACTGGTCTCAGTAGAATTTAATATGATTTTTAGCAGGTTAAGCATTTATCCTTGCATTCTGTATTTGAGTACTTAAATTACTGTGCAGTGAACCTTCTTTACGTGTATTGCCTTCCCTTCCTAATGCTGGTGCAAACTACAAGTTCGGGTTTTGGACTTTTGTGTATTTTTCATTTTTCTCCTAAAACGTTCTGTTCTGACAGTTCTGGTGCACAGTGATTCACAAAGTTTTCTTATCCAATTCTCAGCTATCCATGGATATAACACATTTAGTCTTCTCCATCATTCTTTGCTCAGTCCCATTGAAGCTGCTGTCACTGCAACATTTTACTTTCTTCTATCAAGGCAGGCATGAAACTTCCAGTGGAGCGAATGCGAATGCTAAGGCAGCTGCATGGGTCAGTAGGCAGATGGAGGGGGGGAGGGTTTGGGAAAGCTAAACAGTTTGCATCCTTCTCTAAAAGACAGCAAACCACAGGGCAGGGATCTGCAATCTGATGATTTGACAGTGCAATGCCCTTTAGTTGTTTGACTGGATTTACAAGTTCTGTTTAGCTGACAGATATTTTGGCTAATACCCTTCTCTAGTTGTTTTCCTTTTGACTATCAGAAGTTCTGTTTAAAAATTTAAGCAAGCTCTTGTTGTACAGCAAAATAAACACATTTCTCTTACAGATAGGAAACACTCTCTATGATTTTTTTTTCTGTGAATACCCCAATGAATACAAAATATTGACCTAAACAAATACAGTTTACTGAGAGTGCCAGTAAACAATCTGGGAAGTAAATCAGAGGATGTAGCTTTATTCTGTGTGGAAACTGCTTTTCCAAGCTTACAGCACACAGTCCAATCTATCTTTTTTTATTTTTTTCCCCCTCTGTGTATTTTTTACTATTAGTCATTCTCCTGACTAAAAATCAAATCATTAGCTTTTAAAGAAGCCAAATGAAATAAAGTCATAGCTAAGTAAGGAAAGTGTGTGGGGGAAAAAAAAAAAAAAAAAAAAAAAGAAGGAATTTGCTCTAAGTTAAATATTAATATTTAATAAATATTTTAATAAATATTTCTTAGTTTCTGAGGTAACATGGTTTTAAATATACTGCTTCTAAAAGCTGTGTGAGAATTAACAGGTAGCTTATAAATACATAGAATCATACATCCTGGAAGAGAGATGGACAGTTGTTTGTAATGTCAATGACTATAATCAAGAGAAAGAAAGAGAACTCTTGCTCTGATCACAGGTTGACTGTCCACTGAATTATACCTTGAAATTATGTGCAAAAATAATTCTGTTTCACTGGCCCAAGGTCTCCACTTAAAGCTTTTGAGAATGGACTAGCAGTAGTGTGTGTATTACCAGAAGTGGCTAAGGTTGAAGCACTGAAAGGACGGACTGTTTTGGCTTTTTTTTCCCCTGTTTCTAGCATATACCTCAGGCATCCAAAGCTGTCTGGGGAAGTATGACTATGAATATCTGAAGCTCCAAATCACTGAACAGCAGGAAGTGTGTGGGTTGAACCACAGATGGATAAAATGAAACCAAGTAAAGAACACGTTAGACTGGCTGTCAAGAAGAAAACAAAACAGCAATTTTATTACATTTTGGATATCCTGCATTTGGAATCAGCCATAAGAAGGTTTCACCAGGTATGCCAGCATTAGCACGAGTGAGATTTTGAAGTTAATCTCCTTAATGTCCTTCCTTACTGTGCATTGGTTTTCATCATAGAGCAGTCTCATGACATGTAAATGAGATTCCTTTTGGGTTAAACTACACCAGAAACCATGGTCCAAGAATATGCTTATTTTCTCCAAACAGTAATGTATGCTAGGTTTCAAACTACAGTTAGTTTGAAGTAAGACTCCCCTATGCATGTTGTGAATGTATTTCAGGTCCTTAACAGAAACTTCTTTTGCTCAACAGACCCATTCCTATTTGGCCAGACATTACCATTGAGTATTGGGCTGTATTTCAATAGCAGAGGAAGGATGGGTTGTCTTTGTCATTCTCATGTCTAATTTCTGTGATTATATGAAGCATTCTCTGAATTCATGTAAAGCTTAGTGCAATAGAGAGGCTTCAAGGATTTAGGCTTTTGACAGGAGTTACTAAGGTTAAACATGAGAGAGACTGAGAGCGTTTGATTGCCAAAACTTTCTAGGTATCCTTGTTTTTTCCCTACTGCTGAATTTGAATAGTCCTTAAGATAATGTTAACCAAAACACTGATGAAATGTGCTAAATATGCACAGTGTAAAACACTGCTTTTGCTAGACCTGTCTGGCTTGTATAATCCCAAATTCTCATCAGTGCAACTGTGCACAACAGAAGCCAGTAATAATTAATGCCTGAAATCCCCCCTAACCATGCTGCTGCCCTGGGAACTCCAAAGCAACTGTACGTGCACTTTCAGAGGCTGAGCACACAGTCCACCGGTGTGCATGGGGAAGCAGAGTGAATGGCACTAGGAGCTACTGGGATTGCTCAACTTCAAGATCTCCTACAATGACATTTAAACAATAGCTACTGATCACTTTACAGAGCAGCACCTGTAGATGCTGCAGCTTCATAAATACATTTCAGGGTTTTGTGTGTGTGTGTACTGCTGCACTGGAAAGATGTTTCACTGGTTAATAAATTAATTGATAATCCAAGGTCAATCTGCATGTGGAAAAAATATTTATATTTGTTACTATTCGCAGGAAACCACAGACAGCAGTGTGAATGAGCAATGCTGAAGTACAGCTGTAAGAAGCAAAGTCTGTCTGTCTAGATTTCAGTCACAGGAGAATACTACTGGCCTCTGGTATTCATCTGGGACCTTGAACCAGGAGACATTTAGTCGACTTAGTGAGCCTGATTAGTGAAACATGGTGCACATGCTGATGCTCTTAACTATTAATAACTTTAACCCTTTGCATTTTTATAATGTGTTCTTTACAAGTCATAAAATAACCTGAATGATGTCTCAGCAGCTGCTGGTGTGTAACACAGGCACACAATGACTAGCAAAAGTTTTGGTATTGACAAAATGATTTAGTGATAACAGTATTTGTTACCTGTGTCCAAAAATTTTCCATATCTATATCTATAATTCCTGCCTATCCATATCTATCTATAATCCATTCATACATTATTTTTTTGGATAATAGCATACTGAACAAAGTTCACTTTCAGCTGTGAATGCATGATAAAATTGACTCAAAGCTGCAAAATTCACTGTACTTTATAGAGGAACTGTTTGATCAAATGACAGATTAAAATTGAAATCAAAACCTAATTACTAGGCCTTCATTTTCCATTAAATATGTACTCTTGGTGGCAGATATCCCATTTAGAAAACAAGTCAAGGACATAAGCTGGGTCTTATCTCTGTATAATTACTGTTCTGCATATCAGTTCTTGAACAGAGCTGGTCACAAGAAAGTCTTCAAGTAATGAAACTGTCTTCCTCCCTCATGCAGCAGCTCTAAGCACAATGCATTCAAAGTGCACATATACTTTGAAGTTCTCTGGGCAATGGTATTGTTAAGGGTGTAGGAACTAGATGCCTTAACCTGTCATATTCCTCTATCATGTGCAGCAGCACTTGGGAGAAATAAATAAGAATCAAAACAAAGTAGGTCTAGTAAAAGAAATCTGTGCAATATGTGTCTGTTAAAAACATATTCCATTATTTGCTAATATAAGTAAATGTAAGTGCTCATCATATCCATTATATTGAAAAGTAAATTGAAGAGTAAAGAATGGAAATAGTTTGGTCAGGATTATAAAATGCAATTCAATGGTTTAGATAAGAAAATAACAAGGATTTGTGGTCCCTTGATTGTAATCCAGTTATTATCACGTGCTCTTGCACACAAAAAGCAGTACAGCAGAGCTGTAATTCTATTCATAAATTAAATTATGGCTAAATTATCCCAGATACCATATTTTAAAGAATACAATACTATTTAATTACATACATTTGATATGTAGTAGTTGGTATCATTAATTACATGAAGTAGCCGTTCAATTTTCCATCAGAAAAAATATATAGGTGTGATGAATGTTGACAATTCACTTAAGTACTTAATAATTTATCTGTTACTAATTATTTTGACTCATACTGGTGCATATTACAATAACACATATGTAAGCCATCTGTTAATGGTATAAGGAAAGAAAGAACTTGAAACTGTATTAATTAAAAAGACTATGATTATGCCAGACTGAAGTCTTTATCTGTACCTTCATACGCAGTTTCAGCAGGCACAATTTTTGGATGTGTTCTTGCTCAGAACCTCTTGAATGCAATGACATTAAACTCTTCCTACGGGAAGGAAAGGGACTACAAGATGTTGTTACTTGCACACACAAAAATGGTACAGGGGAAGACAAATAGAAATCTATGGATTTGTTTCTGGTTATGGATTGTTCTAGCTTGTTAGAAGAGTGGCCTAGGTATTAACATAACTAATGCAGTAAGCTTTAAATTAAGTACCGGTAGCAACAAGCACACGTGTTCCAGTTTGGACAGGGTCAGAGAGATTTTATGTGCTCTGCAAATGATGTTTTCTTATTGCTAATTGTGGACTTCCTTGCAATAGCATGGTCCGTGTTTAAGAGGTAGACTCTCATAGTTTAAGTAATTGATGTTGTCATCAAATTTATCATGGGCAATAGAAACATTCTCCTCCTCACTGGAACTTTTTCTTCGTGACTTTAACAAAATTGGCAAAAGAGGACTGGTGACAATGCCGAAGCGCCTTTGAATAGATGTGAGTGGGAGTGTAAATCCTTCTGCAGAAAGTTTCTTCCTCACATAGATCAAAAAGAATGATGGGGTGCTAAAGGGGCGTCTTTGTGTAGGAGTGCACCTGTGAATGTGACCACAGGCTCTGGAAGCAAATTTCTAGGATTTACATTCTTTCCCGTGATGACATCAGAAATGAACTTGTCATTCAGCTCCAGTTAAAGTTGACAAGAATATCTGCATTCAATAGAGAGGTCAGAGAAGCCATTAGTCTTCCATTCTATGGGGAACATTTGTTTAGTGAGACAAGCAGGTCGTGTTGCTGACAAACAGAAATTGTATTTTAGTACCAACAGTACAAGCCAAGCAAGTCAACCCCAAACTGCAGCTATAAGAGAAAAGAGACATGTTCTTTCATGTCTCAGGCTGCAGAACATAAGCCTCCTAGCCCAGTATCCAGTAGGAAGTCACTGGGAGACGCAAATATTGCAACTTTCCAGTCATTTAGTCTATCTTTACATTTTCTGGCTACATTGTTGTTATCAGAAAAAAAAATCTTAAAATATGTTTAATTTAATAAGTTAAATTGTTTCTTGATGAATTAAGTAGCTAAACCTAAGAATTCAGAAATCTCATACATTTATCTGTACCATGCCAAATTTTTAGTGACCCAAAATATAGTTTCAGATATGGCTTATTAACTGGCCACCATAAATAATATTAGAATTTTGCAAGCTGTTCTCTTTATTTATTTATAAATATATACAGTTTTATCTACTATTTGAATAGTTACACTTTTGGCCCTGCTGGGGGTAGGGCAGGTGGGAAGAAAGCTATCATAAGGAATTTAAACATGCAGTCCAATGTCTAAATGTTATGGAAAGCTTTCATAATGTGGGATCCCAAATTACACACTAGGAGTCTAGTACTTTAATGGCACAATTTGTAAATAAGTAAATAAATTGTGTTAAAACCTTTTTCCTTTTTTTTTTTTTTGTTGTTTTTTTTTTCTTTTTTTTTTTTTTTTTCTTTAGGAAAAGCTTATAGGAAACGTATAAGCTTAAAAATAAAGATTCAGGTTACCATATGTTTGTTTATGGAAGCTAGGCAAAATTCAGAGGCTTCAAAGAGTTCATCCTGGGGGCAGATCAACACTCTTCTCACCCTTATTATCACCTAACCAGTTTTGAAACAGGTTTACTGTTTTATATTTGATAGGTACCTTTAGTTCCATACAGGAAGCAATGCTTTGCTAAAGGAACGTAGGTGCAGTTTGTATTTCAGTGATGGGATGACCCTTTTGTTTTCTCTTGCCATCATCATGCAAGATGATTTCCACTTAGGCAAAGTAAGATGTTTCCTGCAGCCAAATAATATACATGTATATATAATGTGTGTGAATGCAGTTTATGACTTGTATATATTCAGCTCATCTTTCTTTTGAAAATGAAAAGAACAAATAACACACAAGCAGTTCCTTTCCTGACAGATCTTGAGCACTTATGTCTTCTTTTTCCTACACATTCGTGCAAGCCCTTGTCAGTGTAGAGACTCTCCTGGTAAGCGCTGACATATAAACCTGTGTTACTAATGTTGCTTCAAGTGACCCATCCCCAAGCCTGAAACAAAGTGCATCCTTTCTCCCTCCTCCACTATGATTTTTTGCAGGCGTTATTTATTGTACAACTAGCTAAAATTAAACACAATAATGAGATTGGCCACTCAGCAAAGAAGTTGTATTTTAATTTTTTAATTCCATAAAAAGTCAAGCATCTAGTTCATGTTGAAATGGTGGTTAAGATAAATTCTCTGTAGTTTTAATGCATGTTAAATGATTAGAGTAAAACTACATTGCCTTGATTAACACCCAAATTAAAACTAAAACTGTCTTATTTTCACTAGGATTGCACCATAGGATAATTTAATGCAGATTTTTCTTTTTTGTAATTTAGCAGTGGTAGCATTTGTAAGGTGATGAGAAGTGGTGTGTTCCCTCATGTTTACTCTGGTTTGAAGGAGCTAGTTCAACTGAAAACATGTACTTTTTCCACATATAGTCAAGGTAAAGCACAAGGAGTTTGCCTAAGACCAATGAATTAGTTGGTGGAGCTCAATTGGTGCTTGTCATCAGAAGAAATTATTTGGGTGTGTTCGCTGTATCTTTTACAATGGTGCTACGTATCTTAATTGAATTGGAAAGCATTAAAAAATAGGATTATATTTACAGTACAGAGTTTGTCAGGACAGTTGCAGACTATAGTAACATCGCTGTTGTGTTTGGTAAATCATTGTCTGCTGTGATTCAGCATAAACTGACTTAAAACCTGCCTCAATCATGAAGTATAACAACTTTGCGTCTGTGGACTTCAGTACAGATGAAAGACTTATAAAACCAAATATTTTAGTTTTTCTCATCTTCGAAGAAGCAATATATTCAAAAACAGCACAAAAATTGAATCCTATAATAAAAGTAAACTGATCTTTAAAAAAATGTAAACACCTACTCAGAACAGAAATATTTCCAGATTAGATGGTGTTATTTGCTATTCTTGTTTGCTATTGAGCTAGTTGTAGGAAAACTGTCACTCATAGCAGTCCTTTATTATTTATACAAAATCAGGAAGGAAATCATTATACTCTAGTACCATTGCAATAAAAATTTCTATTACCTAGTTATAGATGGACTTTTTTCCATACATTTAGAAAAGAGAAACACCTTCCCATGTGTTTGAATGATTATTTAAAATGCTATATAACTCCAAGGTTTGGAAGAAATGTATATAGGTTTTTCTTTTCAATTTTCTCAGTCTCATTTCTTCTCCATTCTACTCTCCTTTCATTTTACAAATCAGTTTATTTAAGTTGTCAAAAGAATTTAAGGAAAGTTCAACTAACTTGTGCAGAGTTAGTGGAATTGTGTATGTGTGCATGTGTTTGTGCGCAAATTTCATGCTCCTTAAAGGATTTATTGAAAAACTTCAGAGCTGTTAATTCCTGTGGAAGTTTCAGACAATAAGCACTTAATATCATAGTTGTTTTCTTAATTAATTCTGGTCATGGGACCACAGAGTCATTATAAAATATGATAACATTGATATGTGGTTTTGTTCTGGTGATATAGAAATGTTAAGAAATTAAGCACATAACTAAAAGATGGTTAGCCATAGTAGGCCTAAGAGTTGTCTGTTTAAGCTAAGGCATTTTGAGCTGTGGGAACAAAGAAGCAAGCTCACATAAACAAAGACAGAGGCCCCCAAGGACAGAGGATGTAAAACCATGGCGACAGAAGATAACGGGCATTTTATGACCCAACAGAATGGGTCTGGGCCCCTGGCACCGGAAGAAAACGGACATTTATGACCCAAAAGAATGAGTCCAGACCCAAGGATGAGCATCACAATTCAAATAAGGTGGATGACAGGGGATTTAGTCAGAAGGATCTGGTTTTTAGGGACTGGCGATGTCAAAATTGGGGAAAGGGTGACGAGGAGGACTACTGGCCTTCCTTCTGAAGACCCCCGAAGACCACCACCAAGAGGCAACACGCAGGCGCAAGAGTGACATAATTGTTTTAGAACTGCTGACACAGCTTTTTGAACTAACCACACCTTAATAGTAAATATGTACGTTTGTGTTGTGCAACCCTATGAATATGTATAAGGTACCTGCATTTAAGTTGTAACCTAAGGGGCTTGGGTGTGCACATTAGGTGGAGGAATCCCCCGTGCACCCAGCGCTGCAATAAAGAATGCCTGCTTTCTAATACTCTAACTTTGAGTCTTAGAGAGTTTTCTTCAACCGGCTTTTTCAGTATCATGGTAGCTCCATTTCAGAATACAAATAAAAATTTCTATGTATGTCAGCTAAAGCTAAACAAACCATATAAGGAAAGGGTTACTTCACTAAATTCTCAATAAAAGCTGAAATTAATAGATGTATGCCCAGGGAGATAGCTTTTTCTGTAATTTCTTTTCTCTGAGTGCTTCAACTTATTACAAATAATTATTTCAAATTTTCCTTACTTTTGTAGGTTTGTACTCGAAAAGACACACAGATAGAGCATTTGCTATTTTATAGGAAATGGATTTTCGATGGGTGAAAGGAAGTATCTGACTTTTCCATACTGAACATTACTATTTTTTCCTCATCTTTTATTGAGTGTGCCCTTTCTTATTCCAAGGATTAGTGTAGAATTTTCTCTCTCCATTCTTGGATGTTGTATAAATCAGTCAATCTGTCATCTGCAGTTGACCAAGCCAGCCATCTTTCTATGCGAAATAAAAAACTTACCAAAAAGCTTATTTGATATGCATTATCAGAGTTTTCTTTAACCGAAACAATCAAAGGAGGGTCTGTAATATTAACATTACTGTAACCAATACTGTGGACATAATTCTTCCAGTTTTACAGTGAAATAACCAAAGTCAGTACATACATAAGTAAATAATTAAGCATTAATTATGTTTTCCCTTCTAATTTAAAAATAATGTAAACTATATCACTCTTTCATTTGCAGTATGCTGATTCTGTAAACAATCAAACCAAATTTTGTTGCTCACAGAACTGTCCAAACTTACAGAAGATAGGATTTTACCTGACTGGTACCTCTGTTCTGACCTATTGTAAAATGCAAGGCCTGAGGGGTTGTTTGAGGATTCCCTCCACCCCTGCCCACCTGTGTCAGCTAATGAAGGACTGGCTGGAATTGTTGCAGATGATGTGTGAAATAGCCAGCATGTGTCCCATCTGTGCTTGATTGCCTGAGGGGTCACACATACACAGCCAGGGCAGCATGCAGAAAGGGACAGATATTTACATTATTGTGATATAACTGTGACTGCTACAACAATCTCAATGGCAAAAACATTGACATCAAGGTAAATTTGTTTTGAATAGGATGGTGTTCTGCAGATTTGGACAGATTTTTTGTTCTGTACCTCATCTATTGTTTTTCTTTCTTAGTCTTAACTACTGTAGCTCTGTGTTAACTATTGAAATCTTTTTCTGAAGAAGGATATAAAATAGTGGGTACTCTGATGTCCCTGAGCCAGACTGAAAAGCACTTAATCACCACTGAATTAGCATCCTGAAAAAAATAATTCTGGTTTCTACAATGACAGGATATCACTATAACATTGGTAATATGCTATTCTAGATTTTGCCAAGGAATTGCTGTGTCTGATATGGTTGTGGTCTTGTAATATTGCACATCACATTCCCGATAGTCAGTCTGTGGCAACACAGTCACTGCTAATTGCATCCAAGTAGTGCAGAGTTGCTTAAACCCCCACTTCTCAGTCATAGCCTCCTTTAGAGCAGCTGCATCCATTCTACATAGTAAGTCAACTTTAGGCTGTGTATGTCTTTTGGTTTTGTTTTTCTTTTTGAAATGTATGAAGCAATATGAGGACTGTGCTGCAGCTCAGCAGAATGCTCTTTATAGCATGAAATTGAGTGCATGTTATATGTCCTAAAGGGTGGCATGTGGAAGCACCTGAAACGGTAAAACCTGATCAGACAGTTTTTGGGGATTATGTGTGGTTGAGAGAGTCAGTCCTGAAGCAGTTGCATTGTGCTGTCTGTTTGGCAGCTTCTGGAGTGAGGAATCTAGGATAAATGTTTGGATTTTTCTGACAAGTTTTGTGGTTTATGCCAAAATGAATCATATATGAGAGGACTAATGTGCAGTGTGGGTGATGAGGAACCTGGACCTGGGAATGAACTAGACATCAACTCCAGAATAGCTGTGGGTCAGCCTTTTCCTCTCATTGTTGCTGCATCCTTCATGTTGGATGATTTTCAGTTGTCAACTACTGGTACTTTCTGCAACAGTCACTTAACACAAATTTCATAACCCTACTGGCCATGTGGAAGTGTAAAATTGTATAAATCTCATTAACATTCTTGAAATGCTCTGCTGTGTTAGGCAGCCCTTTGCTCCTCCTATCAATATGGTAAAGAATTAAGAAATTATCTCTTTCCTTTTCACTTGAATAGTTTGTGTTGGGGTTTTGTCTGAGAGATGCAGTTAGGTGGCTATACATTTCCTATTCTGATGCAAGGAAATTTGACTTAATTTTGTTCAGAAGCTTCTTCTTCCCATACTACAGCATGCTGGATGCTGAAGAGATTATCATCTACTCTTTTTTTTCCTTTAGCTAGATGTAAGGCTTCATATGGAAGTATGGAAGTTGGAAAGGTTACAGGAAGGGCTACCAGGACTGTGGTATGCAAGCAGTTTTTAGAGTTTGTCTTTTAGCTGCTTTGTGTTGTAGTATGAAAACATTCAGTCACAATAAAATAAGCTCTGCCTGTCTAACTTAGATTGGAAACACAATGCTTGTTTCTGTATCTTCCCTCTATAAATATGAAATAAATATTTAAGGAGGTGTCTTAGTTTTTACAACGGAATGGTCCTTACTTTACATCAGGATACATACCATACGATCTGACTTTCAAATTATAAACTCTTGCTGTTAATACTGCCTGTATCTGCAGTGTAATAACACTTATAGAACAGTCTAGAAGTTTTGATTTAGGAAATTCTAGTAATATTATTGAAGTAAAACCTGTATGGCAGAGAGAAATTATATTCTGCTCTTAAGAAATATTATTCTTTCCAAAAACATGGCCACTTGGAAAAGCATCAGAAAATTTGGACTGCCCTGGAAAGTCTGTCATGTCAACAGGAATCTTTCCACTAAATTCAGCCTGGTCACAAGCAGTGATTTCACGGTGGGATTTCCTAGTGTAGCTGATTGTAAAAGATCATTAAAAGTTATTATTATGAAATTACTTATTGCTTTGAAAATAATAATTTGTTTGCCAATGTTTTGAATGTGTTTGTTTTTTGAAGCTGTTGCCATTTTTCAAGATTTCAGTGGTATCAACTCTGTTGCCAGATTTCTGCTGAGAGACTTGCCAAAAGAGAAGATTTCAAAAGAAAAGGTCTGGAACAGATAAGAGTCCTTGAGATTTACAACCCAGCCATTGGAAAGGCTTTTCTTAGTCATGCTATCTTTCAGACTTTTAAAGAGGATTAACCCATGATTATGAATGAGGTTCAGTAGATGGAAAGAGGATCAGAAACTGCATTGTAACACCTAAGAATGAATCTGTGTTGGTTATCAAATTCGGATACTGACAGGGGATATTTCCCTCCACCCTTAGCAGCAAAAAGATGGCTGTATGTGTCCTTTTCCCATCCTGCTTTCAAGTTTCAACAGATTGTATGCCTCTACTGGGAAAAATATAACTAAATTCATATTTCTTTCAGCTGTATATCTTATACATTTCTGTATACACATCATTGTTAAGTTTAACTGAAAATTGAAGGTAGCCATTTTCTCCTATTATGGATTTTCTAAGTAGAGTGGAAAACTTCTGATTTGTAATCAAAACTTTGAAATTTATATTTATGTCTTTTTTTTCTAGATGATATACTTCTGCCTACAGTCTGACTTTCATTTACAGGGGAAGATTAAGAACAAAGCTAAAATGTTTCTCAGATATTTTCCTCCATAAAACTAAAAAAAATCATCAGCAAAAGTATTTTAATGCAGTTTTTCCAGAACAGTAGTTGAAAAGGCTAAAAATGTTGAAGGCAATATATTCTTACTGATGCGAACGGAATGAGGAATCTAAAGAGAAACAAGATAACAAGAAAACTCATAAACATTTTCTCAAAATGTATATCAGACCTCTTTAGAACTCTTAGCAGAAATCAATTAATAATGCTAAAAAAAATCTGAGTAATGTTCTTATACTTTAGTATTTTTTATGAAGAATTTACCCCTACAAACTCAATTTTCAACGTGTGAAAATTGGAGAGACTGTAGAATGTTATTTGAAGAAAAGGATTGTATGAAAAAAAGATAGTATGGCTATATACCTAAGAAAGACAGAAAGAGAATTCTTACCAGGGTCTGTAGTGACAGCACAAAGGGCAATGGTTTTAAGCTGGAAGAGTGTAGGTTTACATCAGACATAAGGAAGAAAATTTTTATGATGAGGATGGTGCGATAGCAACACAGGTTGTCCAGAGAAGTTGTGGCTATCTCCTCCCTGGCGGTGTTCAAGGCCAGGTTGGACGGGACTTTGAGCAACCTGGTCTGATGGAAGGTGTCCCTGCCCATGGCAGGGGGGTTGAACTTGATGATCTTTCCAAACCAAGCCATTCTATGGTTTTTCTCCTTTCTGTATAATTACTTATGTTTAAGATGCATGGTTAAATCAACATGATCTCAAATTAGCACACACATGTACAGACCATGAGGAAAGTTTACTGCAGTTTTCAGTGAATAACATTTCCTAGTACTGTTGTTCTTCTTCCTTCTCCTGTCTTGTTAAGGAAACCTGTCCTTTTTCTCTATTGCTTGTCAAGTTAAACTCATCCTGGTATACCATCTTTTGGCCCAGCATTACTTAAAATGTCTTTGTCATTTTCATAGCTGTGTTATAACCAAAAGCCATGCCTATGCAAACTTTTACATTTTCCTCATTATTACTAACTAGATCTGGATCTTTTTCAATGTATTCAAACATTCAAGCAGGTGAGATTCTGACATCTCAGCAACACCCCAAAGCTCTAGGGAAACAGAGGGTGAGCATGGTGATAAGCCCTTCTGACTCTGTGCTGCCCTGGTAGTTTCATGGGCCCTTAGGTGTCATCTAGTTGCCTAAGGGTGGATGTACAGTACAGTACAGTTACAGACACTGCCCATGTGCTGTAGCCCACCTCTGAATCTGCTCCCAACATCCCATCTAGGCCAACATTCCTGGGTGGCTGTTTTACCTCCAGTTTCCTATCAGAGAAGATTTTGCATGGTTGAGTTTGGGGTTTGCATATGTTCTTTATGTTTCATTAGTTCTTATACCCAATGTTATATGGACCACAGCATTGCTAAGAATTTTATTCAATATATGTGCATGTTTTTAATCAGATTTATTCAAGTCACTGACCTGAAGTGATTATTAAACTGCTGGTTTAGTAAATATCTTTAGTATGTTATAAGCTGAGTGAACACATTAGGCATTACTGTTACTCTGTCCCCCATTATAATTAGCAAATAACTTCAAAAGTTACTGGGATGACAAAAACAGAGAAAGTAAGGGAAATCTAAAAGTGGAAGAAGATATGAAGATGGAAGCTACTTTCTGGTCTTGAACAGAAAGGTGGCATTTCTACTAAACTTAACTTTGCAATAGTTTTGGGTGGGAACAGATTGCCATTTCCTTTATTTCCACAGCTGGGGTCAGAGAGAGACTTTTGTTTCCCTGGAATAGGATTCCTTCCTTGGGATTATGAAATTGTGCCAGACTACCAGAACAATTGAATACTATATTTTCTTCTGTGTTGTTAGCGGTGGGTTTAACCAGTTCTTATCCTTCTGCCTAGCTTCTGTCCCAAAACAATCTCCTCTTTCAACACTTCCTACCCAAGCGATTTTTGATACACATGTAGGATCATGCTGTTCCCTCTCAGAGGTGCAAAGTATAAACCAGCCAATGAATTGTCACTTCTTTCTCCCAGGCTTTACAGTCCAATTATTCACTGTATTTGTCTTAAAGTGAACACAGTACTTTCTTGCCAGACACAATGCAACAAAAACATGATGATCTAACTTATTGCATCTAATGCAAACAAATTCTATTTATTTTGCTTACCCAGTTTCTCTCTGCATAGCTTTTATTCCACCTCTCCATTTATCAATTCATCTATTTCTGTCTTTAATTCACCTTTTTAAGTAATTTTCTTGATGCACTTGCTACCCTTTGGGAGACAACTTCTTGGTACCATCAGTTCTTAATTTTGTATATTGTGTTTGCCTTCATTTTTTTCTGCTTTTTAATTGTTTTGAATTAAGCAAAATGTGGATTGAATCTGTTTATTTAATCTTCTACAAAACTTAAAACCTTTAATTGCAGTATTAATTCCCACTTGTGTCATGTAATTTCTTACAGCATGTCATAGCTGTGCTTAGATAAGAAATGGTGCTACTATTAGGAAGCAGTAACTTGCATGTTTTCAGTGGGGGTTGGTAAAAACATTTCACAGCTGAGAATGATCTTTGACTTAAAATTTTTGCTAACCTAATTAAACCATTAGATTTTGGACAAAGTATCTTGCTCTTTCTAGATGTCTCACAAGAACACATTCTCTCAGGAGATCCACAGCACTTTCAGAAGTCGGACGTATACATTTCTCATCTCTTAACTTGCTGCTGCACAAAGAGCACTTAAAGATAATGGGGAAAAAGGGAACTACAACGTGTCTTCAGACAAAGTTGGCTTTAATTTTGACTGAAAATATGGGCTGATTTCCATATAATCATCATTGTTGCTTGGTAATAATCCATGACTATAACAATGTCATTTAAATGTTGCCACATGTTCAGTGGTTTTCTGTAAGATTGATGATCATTTTTCTTCTTGGAAGAGCAGACTTTTCTTTCTCATTCTTGAACCCACAAGATTTGGTTTTTTAGGAGCAAAATCCAAGCAAACATTGGTAAAATTTTCTAAATTATAATTGCATTGCTCTCTTGCTAGCCATGTTTATCACCATATTTATTACACTGATATGAATTATGCTTTTTACTATTATTTGTAGTTCTCTAGTAATAACAGCACCTGGGGGTTTTTGTTTGTTAGTTTGTTTCTAATTTTTTTTTCTCCAGGGGAAAAGGCCAAATTTCTTTTTTTCATGTTTCTATGAAAGGCTATATTCTGCCACATAACTTACTCTGCTAGTAATTCCATTGACATCAGTTGAAATTTTCATAAAGCTTATCATTTTACATAACATAAGTTTTTCTTTAATTGATTTCATAGGTAGTCCTACTGCTGTCATTTATGATCATGACTTAAGGGCTATTCAAAATAAATTGGTTTATTTTTGTTTAGCATTATGATTATGGCGGTTATTGGAGTGTGAACAAACAATTGACCATTACATTATTTCTTGATGTGTGCTCAGGTTGTTTCGGAATATGAAACTGAATTTTAGTGAGTCTCTTGTTTAGCTCCTCTGAAAGAATGGATTATCAGTTCTAACAGGTAAACTGATAAACCAACGCAGTTCTACTAGCAGAGGAAAAACTTGCATTTGCAGCTTCTTTGTTTAAAACATTTTTTGTTTGATACTACCTTTCATATATGTGATCTCTCCAAGTTGTGTTCATTTTAGATATGTTAAATGATTTTCTAGTCATTCAGTTTCTCCCAATTTAAAAAATAAAATACAACCCAAAATAAAACCCAATCACAATAGCTAAAAAAGTACTTTATTTTGTTTTTCTACTGTTGAATTAGGCTTACTGAATTTATATTCCAGCTTGAAAGAAAATACATGAATATACTTTTAAATAATACTATAAAAAATCCTCTCTGACACTAGTTAATTCAGTCTCTGGTCTTTTCTTCTGTTGCAAACTCACGTTTTATTTTTTTGTCATAAACTTTAAACTATTCTTATTACACAATGCTTTGTCTACCATGAGCTTGTAAACTGTCGCTGATGCTGACTACATTACTCACAATTGCTGTCTCTTTCAATTTCCAGATTCTTTCTTCTGTTAAAAGAACAATAAAAACTAATGCCTGCCACTTATCTTTTACACCTGTGTAGTATGTACCTGAAGTTGTAAATGAAATCACCATTTTCAATTTCTTCTTTCTTGTACTTTTTTCTTCCTTTTTGTCAGCTTTCAATCTCTGCACAACTTCCCATTCTTCTCCAAATTCAAGTCTGTAGATATTGTGGAACATCACATATTATGTCTAAGGATGATATAAGTAACAGTCATGTCCATATTGTTCTTTTTTTCACCTATAGCTGCAATATCAGTAGCAATTTCCAGTAATTGGGGGGTAGGAGTGGGACACGGATGAACATGGTTGCCATTTCTTGGAACTCTGTTACATATTTCTGTCTTAATACAGTAGCCACTTATCCAGCCCTTTATGTCCAACATAACTTATGCCATTATACAAGTATTTTCTGGTAGCTGTTTCTATGTACACAGGTTATATCACATTAAAGATGCCATTTACAAAATTAAGGGACTCAGGTTCTTAATTGTTTCATGAATCAATAGTGTTTGGGACATTTGGGTCACTGGCAGGATCTAGAAATATGAGCTTCACTTTTTCAAACAAAAGGACTCAGATCTGACTTCATCAAAAAACAGCTGCTTCTAATGAAGGACTGGCTATATAAACAAAAATTTTTTGCCCCCCAAAGCTTAAACTCTGACATGTTTATCCAAAATGAAAGATTAAATTACACGTGTTACCCTAGTTCCTCCAATGACTTGAAATGTAATCAGCCTATCCCCCTCTCCATATCAGTTCTCATGATGATGGTTCCCTTTCATTCAAGGTCTTCCTTCACCAAATGGAAACATTACTGTGTTTCATGGAGAAGGCAGTCTAAGCAGGGAAAGAATCGGAAGACAAGGCAGCTGAACCACATCTCCTGGCAAGCATGACTTGCTAAATGTTGGGTTTTTACATGAAATACTTTTTATTATTTTCAAGGGGAAAACATTCTTAGCAAGCTTTTCCTGGAGGTGACATTTCAGTGACATTAGTGAACCCTTAAGAGATCGACTATAACATGTTTTTGTATTGTGCACTGAGTTACTGTTATGCAGACCTGAGCATTTGGGGCCGAGCCACTAAACTAAGCTGACATTTATCAAACTTCTTGGGTCTGAAGAAGTCTAGAACTTCTTACCTGAAAGAATCCTACAGGTTTTGCTCTTGCTGTTATTCAACATATAAAACTGAAAAGTCCCTTACCTACTAAACAAATGTGTATGATACTGTATTGGGTTTGTGTGTGGTAGGGTTTTGGTAGTGGGGGAGGGGCTACAGGGGTGGTTCCTGTGAGAATCTTCTAGAAGCTCCCCTGGCTCCCAGTCAGACTCCATCTCTGTGCCAAGGCCGAGCCAATTAGCAATGGTGGCAGTGCCTCTGTGATGACATATTTAAGAAGAGGAACCTGCAGCAGAGGAGGAGGAGTTGTGAGGGAAATACCTCTGCAAACACCAAGGTCAGTTGGAGGAAGGAGGAGCAGGGGAGAGGTGCACCAGAGTTGAGACCCCCCCTGCAGCCCATGGTGAGACAGGCTGTGCCCCTGCAGCCCATGGAGGTCACCAGTGGAGCAGATGCCCACCTGCAGCCCATGGAGGACCCCATGCCAGAGCAGGTGTCTGTGCCCAAAGAAGGTCGGGAATCTGAGGGAAGAGGCCCCCACTGAAGCAGTCTGTTGCTGGGAAGACTGCAACACACAAGAGCAAGACTGCAACACACCTTGGAGCAGTTCATGAAGATCTGCAGCCTGTGGGAAGGACTCAAGTTGGAGAAGTTCATGGAGGACTGTCTCCTGTGAGAGGGACACCATGCTGAAACAGGGGAAGTGTGAGAAGTGCTCCCCCTGAGGAGGAAGAAGCAGCAGAAACAATGGGTGATGAACTGACCTCAAACCCCAGCCCCTGTGCTGCTGTGGGGGAAGGAAGTAGAGAAATCAGGGGCAAAGCTAAGCCCAGGAAGAAGGGAGGGCTGGGGGAAGGTGGAGGGGTTTTTTTAAGATGATTGTATTTCTCTCTATTTTACTCTGATTTGATTGGTATATTAGTGTTGGCAGCAGTGGTGGTGTTCAAATTAAATTGATGTTCTTTTTCTTCCCCAGTCACGTCTGTCTTTTGCCTGTGACCGTAATTGGTGACTCATCCTTTCCTGTCCTTGTCTCAATCCCCGAGCCTTTTGTTATATTTTCTCTTCCCTATCTCACTGAGGGGAAGGAGTGAGCGAGCAGCTGCGTGGTGGTTAGTTACCCTCTGGTTTTAAACCACGGCAGATACAAAGCAAAAGTATGGTTCCAGTCTACAGGTATGTGTAAAATGGTAGATTGCATGTAAATTGTCAGCTAAAAGTGGTGATGTGTGCTCAGTTTTATCCTCTCCATAATCACCCCTTCCGTTTTTTTATTTATAATCTTTCCATCATCTCCAATTATTGGCAAAGTTTGTGAGACTTCTCGTTCATCATGAAGTTGTTTCTCCATATCTGGCTGATATTCATTTGAAATATGTATTTGAGCTATCCCAAAATTTTAGGGGTCAAGACATCCAGGGAGAGCAATCTATTGATCAGGAAGAATTTCAGCATACGTAGTGCAAAAAGTATCTAGTAGACCCACAATTTCAAGAGCTCCTCAAACTGTCCACAGCACTGTAATTGATGATGGCAGCATCAGTCACCACATCCTATTTCACCTTCTTCCATTCTTCCTCTACAGCTTAACAACTGACAACTACAGTACTTGATCATTAGCGTAGAATAAGAGCACTAATAATACTCATAAAAGAGCAACAGTGAAATAACGATGGCAAGAACAGCATGGAAGTATACAGAGAAACCCTGTCCTGACAAGATATAAAGGGACAGCAGATTGAAGGCAAGAAGAAACACAGACTCCACAGACCCATTCAGAATCCTGGGATTAAACTGTGGGGGACCAGAGGGTAATAAAAGCACACCTAGCACAGCCATAAGGGAGTGCAGGCAGGACACTGTATTTGGGAAAAATGGAGGCACATGATGTTCCTGCAATGAGGGAGACTATGCGAAACTGCAAAGAGAGAGGAGACGAGGAGAGGAACACAGTGAAAGCATGTGTGGGAAGGTTGTGTTACAAAGCACTGCAGCACCTTTATCCTGGAATTGCCATGTAAAAGTCTGGAAGTTGTGGAGCACCTAAAAAATAAATGTGATAAAATAAATGCTAATCTAGGGAAACCATAGCCGTAATACAAGTACCCTCTTGATTAGCATCACAGATTAGCTGCCTACACCCACTGAAAGTGTGTCACATCCCAGGGGAAATTTTTCTGTCTGAAATTCCTCTGACTGAAGTGGTTCATTCCTACACAGGAGATGCAGGTGTTAGTGCTGGTCCAGCAATTTAGGCAAATGTAAATGCATTTCATTCTCTCTGAAGTGAAGACCATTTCCATCCAAACTGAGCAGTCAGGACAGTACAGTGACTAGAAATTTTTATGGTATGAAGAGCAAAGGTTTGAGCAGAAAGTAGGGATCACTGGCAATATACTTTTTGATGACAAGAAGTACCTCTTCCCAGCAGTGGTCGTAATTTGCATCACAGTTATACAGTTTTAATATTGATGTGCAAAGTAGGAAGTTATGTAAGATGTCAAATTTACATTTCTCCCCTTCTTTGAAACTTACTATTTTACTTAGCATTATAATAGCCTGCATTTTTGCTTCTATTTACTACTTTCAAAGCAAGATTTCTATTTATTTATTTTTCTTCCCATTTCTCTGATATATCCACTGTCTAAAAACAGAAGGTAAAAACCATTCCTCATAGAAAAAAAAAAAAAAAAACAAAAAAAACCCTGCAGAATCTCTTCATTTTCAGTGTGTTTTGCATTTCTTCTTCTTACAGATAGTCTGTAAAACCAGTGCTTGATTCCTTGTTGTTGAGCTATAAAATTGGTCATGACAGAGCAGTGCAAAATATTTTACAAAACATGTGAGTGGTATTATCTACATCAGTCTCCCTGCCTGAAGTGTTTTCTTCCATCTGATTAATCCAAATCAAGTTGCTTAAACTTTCTGGCTTCTCTGGAAGACAGAAAGATTTCTGATGTTTCTTTTCTTTCCTTTCATCAAATGTCTGCAATGCCATCCTGCTGTTTATACAGAAATACCTAGCCTCATCACTTAAGCTTATATAACCCTAACATGATTGTAAAGCAAGTAACACTCAGTGTAAAATTACTCATGAGACCCAGACACCCCTTTTTGTTAGAGTGTCTCAACTGCAGGGGAAAATGGACAACAGGACCTGTACTAGCTCCCATTTCTGAGGGTTCAGTAGCATGTCTTTATGGTAAATTAATGTTAATTGTTCACAGCAAATCTCTACACTCTAATAGTAATTAGACATGATTTACACAGATGCATAACCTCTGTATTCCAATACTGTGAGGTTGGACTCATTTCCCTCATAGTAATTTATACATATTTGTAGCCTTATCAAGAATATTATATTTTTCAGATATTGTTAACTAGGTTTAGGAAAGATTTATTGTGTTTAGAAGTTGAGGATCAAGCAAGATAATATACAATAATTAAAAAAAACCCAACAAAACCACTTAAACATTAGAAAGGTAAATACCTGAGGTACCAGTTCAACAGTATTTACACAATCAGTTTATTCTAAAGCACAGGACACCCAGGCGTAATGGTGATTACAGTCTTAATGGATTATTTTGATTGCTTATTTGAGAAAGCTCCTTGTTTTACATTAAATTCTCCAAAACTATCTAAATATTGACTGAAATCTCTCAAATGGATGCATGGTAATCCCGTTCTTTATTGTCTTCATTGGTTTCTAATGACACATTGTTTACAAAATCAAAAAGACCAGGTTTAGTTCTATTTATTTCTTCCAACTCTCTGCTAAATATGCGCTCTTAGCTTGACTCATTTTTGTTGCTGTCTCATGTTGCAAGTCAGTGTTTTAAGGATTGGGCTTTAAAAGGAAAAAATATCCCATTGAAATTTCACTGCCTCAGAACATATGTTCAAACATTTCTAACAGCCTTCAAACCAAAGAAGAAAATGTCCTTAAAGGAGGCACATCTCTTCAAAGTGATCATCCTGAAGCTACAACTTGTCTCTGTTTTAGAGCAGGGTGTTTATTTTACACGCTTGTGGTCTCTTTGTTACCCATTGTGACCTCTGAAATGGTAATATACGAATCATTTACTATTGTATTTTTAGCTGTTACTACACCCACAAGACTTTTTATTATCAGCAGGAGTGGAGGTATTAAAGAGATTTGTGGGCCTCAGAAGGCTCAAAGCACAGTAGGGATGAAATTACAAAATTATATTGTTATAAAATATATTTCTAAAACTGTGTATAAAAGCCCAGTGTTAATGAAAGTAATTGATAGCAAATACTGATTTCTTTTTACATCACCAACAAAGCATTTTTTCTGAGTAATAATGAGCCTCTTTTTAGTAACAATAGGAAAAAAATGAGTCTCATGAATCATTTATGTGGCCTCATTCATTGCTATTATTACTTCTGCCATCAAATATTTTGGGAATTCAGCCCCTTTTTCTCTCTGTCTTTACATCTCGCGTAATGGTCTTTCTTGTGCTTTTCAGAAGGCAAATTGAACTTTCTTCTTTTCTAATGTACAGAAAAATACCAGATCTTCCATTCTGATTCTGAATAAATGTTCCTGTTGCTGAGACTTTTAGCTGGAAGAAGCCATAAAAGATGAATAATTGCTAAAGGAGAAACAAGATAGGGGAAGTAAAACCCAATGTGCAGAAGGAATCCATTTTTAAAAGGTCAACACCTTCAGCACAGGATTTGCCTAAATTGGCCAATTCCATAATATTTTAGCTGTCAGTAATTCCACTACACTGAAAAGACTAAGAAAGTGCAGTGAAAGTGTCATGCCCATGTAGTCGGTTTAATTACAAGTATCATTGCATAATGTTCAGAGCAGGACAATGAGTGTCAAAAAACTTTAGTTCTTTTGGACTTTGTCTAAAATCATCAAAACAAGTAATTTAACCTTTAATACTTAAAAGTAATCATCTGTGCATTTGTTACCTCTTCATAGATTCACATGTTCAGCAGGAGGCTGCATGTAGAGACTATTCAGAAACTGTCTACAACAGGTATCACACATTCTTTTTTACTGTCTTTAAGAAATGATTTTTCAGTGAAATGTCCTCTTCTACTCTAATTTTGTCAATGATACCCTTTGTCTTCACTATTTTCCAATTTAATGTGGAACTGCTGTTCTCACATCCAGGTTTTATTTCTGGTTCATATCTTCTTAAAGCCATTTTTTAACCTTGGTTGCATATATTCAGTTCTTCAAAAATTATTTACGTGCTCATGATCTAGAATCAGTTGAGGTGGGTTTTTTATCAACAAATACAGTTTAAAATATAAGGCAGCTATAAAAGAGGCTTTTTTTTAATGAGTCATGCTGACCTCAGTCTACTACCCCAGAACCCCAAAACATAATGCATGTTACAAAGATAATCTTTGTGCTCAGGGTTTTTCTAAAATTATGACATATGAAACTGCTTCAGCTTTAGTTTAGTTTTGGTGAGGTTACACTATGACAATTTCATCTTTTTAATTTTTTTAAATACACAAAATATTTAATTTAAGAAAAATGTGTGTTCTTTGAAAAATAGTATAACCTCACTATGCCTGAACTTCTCCTTTTATGAAATTTTTGTCATCATTTTTACATCCTTCTTATAGTTTTGAGATCTGTGGATGAGTGGTATTATATTACCATCAAGTAGCGTTCTGACAGTTAACTCTTTTGCATAAAATTTTTAGCTGCAAAAACTAGATTGTGGCTCTTCTCATGAAAAAAATGTGGCATTTTTCAGAAGAAATGCACTTCAGTGTAAGTTTCCTGTCATTCCCATCAACATTTTAAAATTAAATATTTTAAAGATTAAAAATCAGTGCTTTTTATTCTAATATAAGAGGACTGATAGCAACAAGAACCATCATGCTTTCATGTGTGAAATATGACCAAACTCAGAATGTTGTCTACTCTAAGCAGAGCCTTCTAAGCTGCTTCTAAGATATAGCCTCATTATAAGTAAATAATGTTGATGCAAACAGACATTAAACATTTAAATGCCACCAAATAAGAACTTCTGTTTAATCAAATGAGTTGTTCAATGGTGTTGACCAAGCATCACTAGAAACAGTTTCATGACTGTAAGTTCACACTGTCTTTGTGAGCAGGGTCCTTACCCTTTCCGTTGGGTTGATTTGTCAATTAAGCCATTAGCACTGTTGGTTATAAAGTCATGGTCTAGCTTAAAACTAATCCATCTACAAAATTTCCAGTGAAATATTTTCAGGTGGATAAATACCATGGTCTGGTTTCTGATGCAACTGTAGAAATGTTGGGTGCTGCCACAAAAGCATATGTGGGAGTGCACTCCTGGAGACATAGACGATAGACAACAGAATTGCCCCTCTATGCCATGACATCCTCATTGTTTCCTTTAAATAGATTGTGAGACGAGACCTTTAGCAGGCAATGGGGTAGCCAGATTGCTGGAGGCTGCGCGTTACCTCTGTGGCAATTGTGCAGAGGGAGAAAAGGAGTCTGCATATGGGGAAGGAGGGAGGAGTGAGTGCAGAGCCCCAGAGCTAAAAGAAATTTTCTGTTCAGATCCTGAGATCACATTTGCTGCTGTTTTTTTTTTTTTTCTTCTCTATCCGATTCAGAGCTCGTTTCTTCCATTAGAAATGTGCTAAGCACAAGATTAGTAATAACTGGAAACACTAAGTGGAAGCTGTTTTCAGATATAGCAGTGAACTCTTTACCTCATAGTGTTTCACTGATGATTTTTCTTAGAAATGATCATAAAATATGCACTTTTAATCTATGATCTATTACTGAAGTGCTTTCTTAGTGGATTTATCTGAAGGAATTAACATCTCTAGTAAATCACATCTATTTTTTTCTACATAATGTATGCTGTGTGGTAAGTCACATGTTTCATAACAGATGTATGACCTGAACTAAGCAAAAAATAACCATTGCAGATTAATGAATGAAAATGATGCAAGTCCTTAAAAATGCAGAAGTGATGCAATTACCATTTCTTTCCTTCCTGGGCAATCTTCTAAAAAGAAGGGCCTGCTCTATTCTTTTAAAATATAATTCCAATAGCTATATCCAGCTCAGAAATCTTATAATATAGCTCACACCTAAAATCTTTATGTTTAAAAACATGCATACTGAAAAGTCCGGTCACATCTGTATTGTACGTAGTCCACTCACTTTTTCATCCCCTCCTTTTTTATTTTCCTTTTTTTTATTCTTTCTTGGTCAACTGTTGCAGGCTGGAGATAATGTGTTAAGTTACTGGATTTTCATGCTCTGGAAAGATGCCTTGCATTTCTATTCTAAAGCATGATTCCTGTCTCTGAGCAAGAAACAAACAGAGAAAGAGGTGACCTTTGCATCTGCCATTTTGAAAAAAAATCTTCAAAGCTTGTTAAGAGAGAAGCCAGAAACCTGGGATGGCAAAATAGAATAAAATTAAAACCTTTTGTGCTGCAGGGAGAAATGTTTTGCCAAAAGATGGCGGCAATATATCCTCTACTGGGTTTATGTGGGCTCTCTGGGCACAAGGAACAGTAGTGGCAGAAGGTCCTGCTGAGCTTGCTTGTGATACTGGATGACTCATTGGAGAGTAGAAGAACGATTTTAAGGCAACAGATTCCAGCATCTTAATCTCCCCATCGGTCTCCCAAAGACTCTTGTTGCTTTCAGGGTTGTGTGGAAACAGTTTGCTCTGGGGCTCTTATTCTCTCCAAAATAGGCCTTCCCAGCAACTCAGCAGTTAGATGTTAAGAATTTAGAGAACGAGCTGTAAATTGCCTGGAAGAGATCTGCCTCAAGAGAGTTGAAATGACCACAGCTGTCGGAGACAGAATGTGCCTGGACAGACGGGACACCCCTGACAGACTGCAGCACCCCATGCATCAGCCCAGCTCAATATTCTAGGGCAGGGAAACCATCCCAGGCCTGGGTAAAAAAACAGGGCTCAGGGAAAGGAAAAGACTTCTACAGATAGATATTCTCAAACTGCCAACACTTAAAATAGCAATCCTAGAAACCTGAGCAAGGATAATCCCATTTTATTAAGGTCAGATGGAAAAGCAAAAGCCCCTGTTAGAAGTGATAAAAGACACCTGAAGTGAATAGTATTGGAAAGATAACAGTAGAAGCAAACGGCCAGTATAGAAGCCATTTAGACTTTCCCAACACAGACTGGGGTTGGACCTGCTAGTAGTTAACTGTAGGTTTAGTGTGTTTCCTGGAAGTTTTTCTTCAACAAAAGAAAACAGAAGCCCACGCAAACCTCAGTGCTCTTAAAGTGCACAGCCAGGTGATTGTGCAGCGTTCACTATTCTCTGTCCTTTTGAAGCTGCCACATCAGTTATAAAGTGCTTAAAGTGAGACCCTACAACAGCTTCTCCTTTCATGTGTGAAGAATCACATGAATTACTTCTGGTTGCAGTGGCCAGCCTACCTAGGGATACTTGAAGCTATTGCTATTCAAAACATATGTTCTATGCTGTGCCTGAGTCACCAAATATAAATTTGCATTTCACTGATATCAGGATTTGTTTTGTGTGGCTTTGAGATAGCTGGTACTCTTTCTCATGGGACAGAGGTCTCCAGGACAGCAGAAGGGACGTAACCAGAGGGTTTTGAGTAGAATAACACATTTCTCATTGATGTAGAAGGAATTGAACCAGATAAGTTAAAAACCATACTAAAGAGTATAAACATCTAATGATTCAAACTACCATTGTTTTACCCATGCATGAGAGCATGCAAAGTAATTAAAAAAAAAAAGTGAACAAAAAAGGCAACCCACATACCAAAAAAGGAATCTTAAAATGCCTTCTAACAGCTGAGCCTCCTACTTATATGAGTGTGTTCTGTTGTCATAACGATGGTTTGCACCTCAGTCCAGCACCTCATACAAGCATTTGAATGTGCCCCCCAGAATAAATCTAGCTGCAAAGAAAGAGTATGGATTCACAGTTGTGAAAGATATATAAATAAAGAAGTCTTACAAGTAAAAGAGATATCTGTTCACTCTACAATAATACAATTCTCTTAATGGAGTACTCCTGCAGCCTTTAAAGAGAGCTCAGTAATGTAGTAATAAGACTGAAAGTGCATCGAGGAGTTTGACTGGTGAAATTCAGTGTCTAAAGGTGGTATTCAGCCATGAGTTTCCAATAAATATAGGAACTGCAATGTGTCTAATGTTTGCAAGTCAGTGCCACAGTTTTATTCTTAACCTTACCTAAAACCACGAGCTTATTTCAGGTTGGGGTATGAATCTCTTCTGAATCTGGGACACGAGTAGCATCCACAGAATCAGCCCCAGGTTTAAAGTCACAAAGTAGGTCCATGAGAGGCACCTTATTCTGGACGCACCTGACAGCTTCAGCACCCTGGTCCTCTCCTTCCAGCTCTGCCACTTTGCACAATACAAGAATGCAGCATGGGGCACCCTGCAAGCGGGTCCAGGGAAACTGAACCTTGACTGAAATAGATACTTTATGTTAAAGCCAAGGAGGGAAGGTTAAGAGCAAAAGGTGCAATTGCAAGCATGACTAAGCAGGCAGATTTATACTGAAGAGAGACCTCGGGAAAAGAAAAAGGTGGGGTTGGGGCTCAGAAAGAATTAAGGAACAGCTGAGTGCTCCAAAAATACAGTAATAGCAATCTCTAGCAGCAGCAGCAGTATTCATGTGCCAGAAACTCAGCTTCCTGTTATAGGACCCAGTTGCTATAGAAACTTACAACTGGGAGCTAAATAAAGTAATTTCTATGCTAGTGTTGGTGTCTGTAACTTCAGCACCTGATGCTAACCAAATTGTGCTCAATAAACAAATTTAAACCCTAAAAGCCAGCAATGAGTTCACAATGGTTTCTATACAACTGATTAATCCCAATTGATCTTGGCTTAGAACACAAGAGCATGAGAAATCATAGAAACAGAGAAAAGACTACTCCGGACAAAAATACCTCCCCTTTTTTTCTTTCTTACCTGATTTCCTCCTTCTCCTATATATGTCTTTATTCTGTCTTAGCTTCTTTTTTATTTTGAAACTATCTTTTTCATGGCTGAGCCTGACATCTCTGATCCTTTTTAGGCAAATTAGTTCTGCATTAACCTGCAGTTGCTCTTGCATTGCTTTCATATATCATTAAGCTTTTACTTCAGGTTAAAAATGTGAGAAGCTATGTTAACAGCTGAGTGAAAATTTTTCTTCCTAGATTTCCAGTGCAGGGGCTCAGGGATGAGGCACAAGGGGCAAGTTTGCAGAAGTCTGTATAGGCAGCTCATACCATGGGAACTGCTAGAAACACTCATTTCTCAGGGGGCATGGGCACAGGTAAGTCTGCTGAACCTGGGTGCCAGGGCATCTAGGGTTAGAAATGTCTTCTCTTTAGAAAGAAGAAATTGTTATTGTTATTACTATGACACTTTCCTGTACTGACTAGGAAACAAGAGATTATCCCAAGTGTTTCAAAATGCAGACTCCATTTCTGCTTGACATTAAATACAAGTCCAGCTTACTAGAATAAATAACACTAGTGCCACGAATAGTCATGTAGGACAGATTTAAAACTCTTTAAAATTACTTTGTCACTGTTATAGAAGATGCTTGGATATTTCTGTGACACCTGGCAAGATGGCAAGAGCTGAAGCTATGAAGGGTGTCACAGAGCCATAGTGGTGACTGCTCTCCCTTTGGCAGCTTGGTCAAAATCCCTCCCTTCACTGTTCAAAATGCCCAAAGCAGTCCATAACTAATGCATGTGAAGGAATGGGTTAAACACTTAAGGTAAGTGGCACTTCTGGGGGAAGAAAGCAGAAGGGGAACGCAGCAGTGGTGGGAGGGAGAGGTTTTCGCCATTCCCAGCAAAAGTGAGCTGCAACAGACGTTGCCTTATCCCTGAAAGAGGAACCAAGGAGAGTGATGGGGCTAAAAAGGTATGTAGACACCCGAGCATCATTCCCCTCTAACCCAGCATGCAGGTTGAGAACAAAGGGGAGGGAGAGGTGAGCAGGAACGGCTCAGCAGCTGCTGCAGGAGAAGGGGCAGGTAGATTAGCTGCTTGGAAGAGGTCAGGGCTGCCACACCACAGCTCCCAGCAGCCACTGGCATTTGCTGAGATGAGAGCATCAGTGGCTGCTGGCACAGGGTTGTCCAAGGCCTTGAGGATAGGCTGAAGCAAGAGCAGGGCTTGAGCAAGCTTCAGCAGAGGAGGATCTGGGAGGCCAGATCTTATGGTACCTCTCTGACTCATGGTGGGTCGCTGGGCTCCAGCAAAGGGTGGCAAGCAGCCAGGTGGCCAGTGGCACACAGATCCCTCGCGGGCTTTGGCAGGCAGCACAGGCAACTGCCAAGCATGAGCTGCCTGATGGCTCCCAGGCAGCAGCAGGCAGGCGGACAGGCTGCCAGCCAAGTCTGAGGATAGTGGGCTCCTGGCCATAACAGGAGAGCAAAGTCTAGATGGTAGAGTTACTTGAAGGACCACAGCAACTCCTTGCTTGAGAAGATCTGGCCAGTAAAGCAGAGAAAATATATGTTTTATCAGTGTTCATATAAACCAAGGCATTAGGCATGAGGCCAGAATCTTTGGAACAAACTTGGTGAATTAGGCTAGACTTTGAAATACTTTTTGTTCATCCAAATCAGTCCAATGATATCTTAGTATAAAATTATCTGGGCCTTTGGAAGAAGAGCTACACTGCTCGTATCTTGTCAGAAGCAATGTGTGTGGGACGTATATGCATCCCAAATATATGTATATGCATGTGTATACACATACATATATGCATATATATGTAATCCCCCATTCAACACAACAGGGTAGTGGTTGCTCAGAACTGAACTGTGTCCTGCTGCTCACACCAAAGCCAGGTATTAAGATCATGCTGAAGTAAATACAGTCCAGCAAGACACATGATTAACATAAAGGATGTGTTTGCAGCTCACTGACTTCAGGAGAACTTACTCACAAGCTGAAGTTTCCACATTTACTTGAATAATGTGTTGAATAAGAATGAGCTGAAATTCGCACATGAAATTAGACTATGCTTAACTGCTGCCACATGTTGGAGTTGCTTCCAGGCCTCTAGAGGGATGCTTATAAGCAGGGAAGTAACTGTGGCGGTGATCTGGAATGCCCTTTTCACTGGGGGTTGTTCAGAAACCCAGGAGTTTTAGCCCCATACATTGGTCATGCAAAAATAGGGAATACAACTCTACCTTGGTGAAACAGAGGTGGTTTTCATTAGCTTTAAAGTGTAAGTAAGCAAGCAGAAAATGTAGAAGACTTGTATAATTTTTTTCTGGTTAGACTATAAGGAAGTCATACCTGAGTCCTCAAGAAGACTTTGAGAGTCTTGCTTTTAAGGAACCATAATTTTGAAAATTCATTTCAAAAATTTGCATTCAATTTTGATGTCTGTTAGTCTTTCTAATGTCTAGTCTGTTTGCACAAGTTTATGAAAAACTTGAATGGATATATAATTACTGTGATATTGTTGCAAAGCTATGCATAACTGTTTTCATAGAAGTGTTACTTTTTACCTTGCTATTTCAAGAACAAGTCCTTGTACAATTTACATACCCAGTGAGTCACAGCTGAACTTCCACACTGTTTTGTTGTCTTTGCTATATGCCTTGCCAATAAGAATACAAAAGCCAAAAGGGCCATGCTTCAGTGCATTGAAAAACTGAAAAGCAAAGTTTGTAACCCACTTGCTTCTCTTCTCTTCCTTTTTGTCCTTTGTCTCACTCTGTCTTTCCAGTCAATGTGATATCCCTCAGTGAGTGGGGAACAATAGTGTTTATTTCTTCTTTCCAAAAGCTTCTGGGAAATTTTGCTTGAATTTTCTTTGTCACTTATTTCTTCTCTATAACAGTATTTCATCTTACGTAAGAGCTGCTGTAGAGAATATGTATTTTAATTTGCATTCCTGATACATAAGTTCTGCCACTTAAAGCGTTCGTGCTACAGAGCATCATACACTTCCCTGCGATGGCTCTCCCTTCTGGCATGATTCAAGCTTCCAAATACTCACAAAACCAGAAAGCTGCAAGCTGGTCTCTTTCCTGCCATCTATCTCAGTAGCCATGCCAAGCCTTCAGGTCTTCACTTCAAACCTGAAGTCTTTTTCTGGTGAAGTTACAAGGAAAGACAGAAGCATTTCACTTCCAAAGGTCCTGCTCAGTCTCCGAGCATGTAATGAGTTTCACACAAGGAGATCCCTGTTTGCAGAGACCAACAGAATTTGGTGGGTTCCTGCTGAAGCACAAGGGACTCTTCCTGAAGAATTCTTTCAGTGAATAGATGGCCAGAGGTACTTCTTAATGCATCATTTTAGCCATGATGACCATTTCTTTTAGAAATGGAAATATTTTAATAATTAGCATTTCCCCATACATTGCAGAAAGAAGCAGGCCAAAACTGATGACTCACACTATTTGCTCTTGCCTCTGATTTCTCTGAGTTTCACAAATGCCTGTCTTATTGTTCTCGGTTACTAATCTAAACAAAGGGAGTAAAAAAGAAATTGTGTGATTAAATAAACTATAGTCTAAAACTTGCTAGGATATACATGCCCACTTAATTTTATATGCACCAAGGGTCATTGCAATGATTGCTTACAACATGTTAAATTTAGCATATGCATAATTATTTCCAGGATCAGTGCACAACAGGTCATCTTTCAATACACAGGAAACTTAATAAGGGATAAAAATTTAAAATTCTAGATCTGAATTTCTCTGAAATGTGGGACTTCAAAATATAAATCTAAGGGTTTGCAGGTTGCCAATAATATTTGCTCTCTAAATTTCAACAGAAAAGTCTATCCAAGCATTTTAATATGTTGGGTTGCTCGGTGTTGCTTTTTACAATGATCTGGTGTACCTAAGCATATTTTACTTTAGAGACGTGATTGACTTTTATAAGGAGGAAATGAGATTTTGAAGACATAAAATTTACTTATAAAACACGTTCAGGTTCTTAAGTGGGAAGATGGTAGGAAATTGTTAGCTGTTTGTGGAAAGAATTTCTCTGCTTCTCGTGTTACATCATTTTCTGTTACTTTTGCATCTCAACCCCACTTTAAAGGAAGAAAAAAAGTGAAGACCTAGAGGAACAGTATCAACTTTCTGTTGGTTCATGAAAGAAAAAACAGTGCTTTGTTCATTTCTTTTATACATTTGACCAAGTATGGTTTTTCTTCTTTTTAAATCCTGTGTGCCATTTAATTTGGAAGAAACTTTTAACAATTTCTGAAAAATAATAGAAAATAATTGCTTACAGAGGACTTTATAAACCTTTTATGTCTCTAAGGGGAAAATTGAGCTGATACTTTCAATTCCTCACATGCTTGTGATGAGATAACTGACAGCAGCTGTTGAAGTAGGAAAGGGTGTGCCAGAGTCTGCTTTCCTCAGAGCAGATGGGTTTCATCTGCTGCCTGGAATGCAGGAGGGTGCTGTAGTTCAGGGTTTTCAGAGTGGGTTGGCAGCTGCCTGGGTCAGGAACCCTGAAAGTGAAAGGGGGTGAGGTTGTCTGGGTTTGTTTTCTTGAGTTATGTTATTAGTGAGTTATCTTTTTTTTTTTCTCCCCTGATGATTATCTCTGCAGACGTGTACTGGTAAGCCCATAACTTTGATTTTTAAAGAGGTTCATGAATACGTTCCCTATGGAAAGAGAGTCTTTTTTTCTTGAATTATTCATAAGTATGATTTTTGTGCAGTTTTTTACTGTAAGGGTAACTTATCTGCTCAACTATTTCCTTCTTGATTTCTGTTTTGACAGACTTCTAAATCTCTCCCTGCATACCCATTCCCTTTTCTCTGCATTTTGATGGCATATGGGGTTTGGGGATTTGGGGTAAGGGGGAGAGGAAGGAAGAGGTGAGAGAGGTTACCTTTACTGTGGAAATGCCTTAATTCTAGAAAATGATGGTGTATGCTTTGAAACACCTAGTTCTTTCAGTACAAAAATGCAGTAACAGTCTCATAAAGAAATAAACAGGTAACGTGACTTTTCTAGGGATTTAGAGAGGTAACTATTGAAACCTGAATTTGAATTCATGAGCACTGAACCAGAAACTATTCCAGCTCTACCTAGCTCTAAAAATAAAGCTTACCTTGCTGAAAGTCAGTGTCCCCTTCCTCTATTGACAAAGGCTATAGTATTACAATGATTTAATGCAACTGAATATGACTCTAGGAAATTCAGAGCTCTCTGAAACCTAGTGAAGGCCTCTCTGCATATATTTTGATGCAGAACCATTGTGGCTGTGGTATGGACATAGGCTGCTGTCTCAAAAGCAAGTGTCCATGGTTTAAATACGTATGTAGTTAAATATTTTAAACTGAATGTGAAGGAATGTAATAAGTGCAGGTAACAGTAGTAAGATCTGCCTTGTGAAAGGACTTTAGATAAAGCTAGCAGTCTGGAGGTTATTGCAGCTGGGAAAAAAAAAAAAAAAAAAAAGAAAAAGAAATCAAGAAGCTGTAAAGGTGGTGACAGAGGTTAAAACACTGATAACAGATTAATTTAGACAGAAGAAAGTATAGGGGTGAAGAGACTTTTTAAGGCAATTATCCTGTAGGAGTAAATTTACAAAGGAACCTCATCTGAGGCAGCTGAATGGGGAACCGGGAGAAAGGAGATAATTGTCCTAGCATTTGATTACAAGGTCAGAAGGATTATCTATGGGAAGGAGTGGCTGGATTACTTAAAGGATTTAGAAGGCAACTATCTGTAAGATTGCCCAGGAGGCAAATATTTCAGTGGGACAACATGGATAGAACTGGAAGATAATAACTTATGATATTATATGTTGTTAATTATGATGTAGAGAATATTTCATGCGGTTGATTCAATGAGCTAAGAAACATAGAACTAGAATTAAATCTAGATTTATTTCATATGGAAGATTGATAGAGGGGGACATATGTCAACAGCAAAAGAGAGTAAAATCAGGATTTAAGTGACAACCTGACTCACACTGATGCAATTGCCAAGTCTCATCAAGGAACTGTTGGGGAAAATGCATGGTCCCTGAAGGATCTAAATCAGCCAAAAATGACAATATGTGGGACAACTTAAATAACAAAGACAGGACTTCAGTTAGATCTGAGTCTGATGAGGGATACCATGCTTGTGGCTACTTAATATGAATGAAGCAATACTGAACACACCTGGTTATTGAGAATTTGAATGCTTGATGTTCTTAGTAAGTGAGTAGATGTATCGCAGGCCTATGAAGCATAACAATTATTCAGCATACTTATTAATACAATGACTATGAGGCAAAAGGAGAGATTATAACTTTAATAACCTTTAAAAATATTTCCTAAAATCCTTGTGTAAAATGGAGAATGAAAAACAGGTTTTAAAAACTTGGGGAGTGAAGACCTGTGTTCAGTCAGGTACAGAAATCTTCCTGAAGGCCTGACTGATACATGAAGGACTGTATTTTACACAGCATGATAACTTTTGCATGTGCTCATCCATGGTTTCCATTCATAAGAAAGATACCTGGCATTGAAAAGCATGCTACTCTTAGAAAATCCATACAGACAGCCTAGCTGAGATGTTAATTTTCCTTTCAAGAGCCCTAGGCTTGTCATTGACATTAGGGGAGTACTGGAGTGCAACAGCAAGCATTCAGGCAGGTTGCTGAGATGATTTGCTTTGCTAACTAAAATGCAAAGAGACAGAACAACAATTTTTTGTGTTTGTGTTATCACTACTCGTAAGGGTTATTACAAAGCAACAATAGAGTGACAAAGAATAGAATGCATGCTCTTGCTTACAAAAAAAAAAAAAAAGAAAAAAGACATGATATAAATGTGCTTAAGGAATATGAAACCAGGACTCATATTGCAGCTCTTCTAGCCGTGACCTCAAACATGAAGCATGCTAAGTGCTCACAAACTTACTAAGGGAGGTTGTCCAATTCCCGTGCACTGCAGATGCTGACAGCACAAGATATCAAAGCTCAGACTCAGAAAGTCACTTTCTCCTAGATGGATGTTACTTGATTTTTGACAGAGCTGGCTATGTTCTCTCTGTTCTTACACACTTACAAGCCCTATATGGCTTGTCAAGCCAATAGTCTCACTGAACTGAAACTGCTTTCTAATTACGGTATATGACAATACCTGTGGAAACTCATTGCCTTCAATAAAATTGCAGAGGTGGAACTGATTGGGAGTTAGTGAGGGATCTGGTAAACAATGCTCAAGAAAGAATGGGATTCAGCATCCTCACTCTTAGTTCAGTTGTTTGCACAGAGGTAATGAGAACAAAATCTAGTAAAACGCTCTGTGTGATATGAATGGTGATGCAATCCTGCTGAATATAAAGATCCCATTGGCACAAAGACATCTTTCAGCATGAAGTACATATTTGTACAATCAAGATAACCTCAATGCTTCTCTAAGAATGTTGGGGTTTTTTTTCCTCTTTTAACCCTAGCTTTTAATTCTGTCATGCCGCTTTGATAGCGTGACAGGTGAGGTTTTAATCCATGCAAGATAGAAGTCATTACTTCTTGCCTCTCTTGCATTTTCATTTGACTTTTTATTTGCTGTCTCTTTTTCCTTCTCCACATTCTTACATTGTTAGTCCCTGATGAGCACATTACATTTTTCTACTAAAGGTGCAGCATGTTTGATGGCAGATTTTGTGTAAAGAATAACATGTCAGGGTATCGTATAGAGTGATAGATAACAGCATATCAACAGATTTATCAAGTTTATCTGAATGCATATTTAAAAATACCAAACGTGCTTTCAACTCGGTTCTGGCAAGTCTTTTGAACCTCATTACAATGTAATCTTGAGGGAGTTTGAAGATCTGAAACAGAGGTAATTAGCTCTTTCTTTAAAGAAAATTTGCCCTTGCTGACAAAATATGAGCCAAGATCATTATGATTCTTGCAGTGTTTAGTACATAGAATCTACTGCAATTGTAAGAACAGGTCTCCCTTCAGGAACATTTGAAAAGCATCAAAATCAAAAAATGATTAAGGATTTGCTCCTGATGTAATTACTGAACCCTTATGTCACAATGAAGAATAAAAATTTCTCATTACAAATAAAATCACAGGTATATTGACTCTTAAGAATTTTCATCCCAACATATTGCTTGACCCCACACATGGTTGGGGTGTACCATTATAATTACGATACTGGGGATGGAAGTACCATATGTCAGAGCACACATGATAGTCAGGGATGCAAAATGGCAGTGTTTGCAGATTTTTCCCTTGATTTTTCCCTTACTAGTGTTTTGTCAGTGTAAAATGAATATAAGCCATATTTGCTACTTGATATTCATACTAGGTTTGCATACTCATCTGGGGGAGTTGGATTTTGCTGTTGGCTATAGACAACTCCCTTTTTCTTGAGATTCACCTCTAAATAGATGCTGAACTGGGATCGGGGAGTAGTGTGAGATATTCTTGGTGCTTCATTCTAAATGTCCACTGTCGAGCCGAAATAAGCCAGATGAAAAAAATCTGTTCCCAGGACTTTGTGAATCTCCTCAAGTCTGCATTTCTGATGGCTCAAGCCACAGCTTCTCCCAGAAGCTGCAAATTCTAAGCCCAGCAGGAGTAAACAGTGTGTCACACAACAGGTCTCAACTGAAGTATGCTGAATCCATGCTGTTATAAATGGAGAGTGTTTGGCACAATCTGATCAGTTTGTACATTTAGTATTTTCCTTGCATCCATTAAAGGAAAAGTTTAGGGGCTTTTTTACTGCTTTAGTATTCTTCATTGCTATTCTCTCCTCATTTACTTCAATAGATGCACTGTTAATATTTTCAGTCCTTAAACAGCGATATTTGATCTAACTTGGTGGGTGGGGTTTTTTTAGAAACCTTTCTGAAGCAAGGCAGTACCTGTGTATGCATGCCACATTCAATGTTTCACATTGACTAAAAGTGCATAAAGCAACATCTGATCAGGTGACAAAATGAGGCCAGTTTTGGACCAACTGAAAATAATCTTTCACAGCTATTTTTTGCCATGCCAGCTTTAGAGTGGTGCAACTGATGTTTGTTGTTCTTTTCCCATGGTTCAGTAAAGTTTCTAATGCTTCCATAAGGTGCATTGAAAAGCCCATATATAAGTTAAATTCCTCTTTTTTTGACTAACTAGTCAAAAAGCGTGCCCTTTTAGTATCAACCTGAGGTTACAAGTTTCCCAAGTTTTGAAAAAAACAGTCTCCTAAAATGAAACAAGGGTTTAAAATCCTAATGAAGTCTTAAAACAGACTTTAAAGAGTACTGAGCGAGTGCAATGGCAATATCCATTTTGTGAATGCACACCTGAGAATAAAGTAACATTTCTGCAGTTCTCCTCTTACATTATACAGGGCTATCTTGCCATTTGTTCTCATGACACTGATTACTGTCCACCAAAACTGCTACCCTCATTGGAAAAGTGAGTAAAGTGATTTTATTGGTGACTGGTCATAATGGAGCAAGCAGATTATGCAACTCTAAGAGATCCTCCTCTTTTAAAAATATCTCTACAAATATTTTCATGTTCTGTCTTATACACTCTGGTCAGATTTCTTCTTTTTTTTTTTTTTTTTTTCTTCCCTCTGTTCTATCTGCAGTTGTTATCTCCTGCTGAACATTATTTTTTTAAGAGCCTCCCTCTGAGTGATGTTACCATAGAAGCCCTTTATCTTCCATTGGTGTTGATCTTGTAACTTCATAAATCTAGGGTGACTGGTCTTCAGTGGGGTTGTCCATCTCTGTAATGTGAATCCTTACTCGCTGGTTAAAGGAATGTTGATGTCAATATAGTTAATAGCAGTTAATTCGAAGGAATTTGAGTCATATGACTGTGACAAGTTTTTCTTCCTGTCAGTCATTTCCTAAAACAACAGTGACTTCTTTCATAATATTTTCATTTATTCTAGTGATATATCATGAAGTCTGATATTTTGCTATGATTGTATTATATTTAAATATTAAAGGGTAACACCTTGAAAAATCATGTTTTCTGAACTGACTTATAGCACTTTTACAGCGTGTGCTGCAGAACTACAAAAGAAGTCTTGGGTTAGTTCCAAGGGCTAGGTGGATGTATACTCATACCCTTATATACATGTATCTGTACTGTCAGTACAGAGCAGCATGTAGCCATACCCACTCCAGCCCGGGAAGCACAGTAACCATGTTAGTATGGCACTGCACCTAACCCAATAAGCTCTACCTCTTGAGCAGGGCTTCCTGTTTCCAATCTCGAAAGTTCCTCAGCCACAGGCAATTTCAGCATCGTGCTGTACTGTATAGCCGCTCAAATGCGCAATCTATGCACTATGGCACAGTTACACCTTTGGGCCCTAAGGATCCTGTGTCTAAAAAGCCAGGCTACTTCTGGAAATGTGCAACGTTGTGGAAGTCATGATCATGAGGGTATGCTAGCAGTCACCACACTGGTAGCCAAAGAAGCTGATGACAAAAAATGCTAGGGAGCATAATCTCTCTGCAGGCAAATAGAGCACAGCATAGGCAAAATGCAAGGTTCTTTTTGAGGTTGTACTAGCAGGGAGGAAAGCATCATGACCCTCCGATTTTAAGCTTGTTTGTCTCCAAATTGTAATCATTCCTGCACAAAGTCATGAAAACAAGTTGCATTGATAGAAATAAGAGCAATCAGAGAAAATTTGCTGGACTTGACAGAAGTCTAGGACATACGGTAATTATCACCTCATGAATGCAAAGCCCTCTGAAGTCATTGCTGCCCATTTCATTAAGAAGTGTTGTTTCCATCGTTTTTTGTGTCAGAAAATCTAAGGATTTAAGTATTGTGAAGACATATTTTTTCCAAAAGGTCTGACAAAATTTTGTGCAACAATTGGTACTTTACCACATTTTGAGTTTGGGAAGGGAAATTGGGAAGCTTGTGAAAACATTCTCAAAAATGAGCTTAATATTTAAACTTAAATGTAGCTGGCTCAGTTCAGATGTGTCTTAGGAGAAGGGATGAGGTCTTATGCTCTGTTTGCTTTGCAGTGTTAGGCAAGGCATAAACAAGTGATATGTAGAATAATTTAGATGGGAAGGACTTTTGAAGTTCATCTGGACCAATCCCACGCTCAAAGCTGAGCCAGTTTAGATAGCTGACCATGACCTTATATATCCGTTATAAATTCTCAAACTTAGACTGATTTAATCTTTGGGAGGTTGGAACAGTACTCAAAATGGATTTATGTCACTGCATTTTGCAACTCCTTGACAGTATTTCAATACATGGTGACTTGGGGGATTGTATGCTCTGTATTGGTTTGTCTGATGGGGTCAGAATTGTCTTATTTAAATCTTGGAAGAGGGGTTTAGGAACAAAGATATTGAGATGGTGACTTCACTACTGAACTAGGACTACTGCTCTGCATCAGCATATGGATGGTAGGATTCTCCTTGGACCTTATGCTCTTGCTTTTTTTGCTTTAATTGTAAGGAACTCTAATCTGTGATTCCTGCCTGCTACCGTGTATGCATACTGCAGGAAGCTAATGTTAGCACCCAGCTTCTCATTTCCTAGAATAGGAGAAATATGGTAGATAACAGCCCCTTCTTTCTGATCTCCACTGACTGTGTTGTGGCTACATTATTGCCAAACTGTGACTTTACATCTACATATTTTACATGGCTGATGTGGTGACTAGTAGCAGTATTGAATTCCTCGTGTTGACTCTTCTAAAGTGTCTGATCCTTTATATTTTTTATTTCCTGTTCTCATAGCTTTAATGTGGCATTAGATATTGGATATTAATTATATTAGTATGAAATGTCTTAAATTCTGAAATATCAGCTATACAAAACCTGACTTGTTCTGACTTCTTAGGGAGGTGGTTCTATCTATTAAGTCTTTCTTTTGCAGTGTGACGTTCAATTTACTGAAGCAACTGTTTAAACCATCTAACGGTGTAGTACATTTAACTTGATATGCTATTTGTCTTGTTCTTAATGAGTCTTTGATCAGTTTATACCTAGTTCGCAATTTTGTCTGTTTTACTGTCCACAGGGGGGAAAAAAATAGTAAGTGCTTAATTTAGAAAGGTCAAAATAGTAATCAAATTTAAAAGGGTCAATGTACTTCAGAGCGTAAACAATGTCAGATTGCGGAAGGATTGCTTTGATCCTAATTCTCTGCATCACATAAAGGTGTCGGTCCTTCTTAGACTACCCTGATGTTAACAAAGCCAGACAAGAGCTGACTGTGAGACTGGGCTTTGCTGTTTTAGGCTCCTTCTTCTTTCGAGCAGAGTATTTCAGTGTGTCACAGTATATAAATAGCCCTTACAGAGCAATAGCACACAGTTGCATTACTTGCTATATGAACAGCAGAGCCAATTAGAAGTGATGAGTATATTTGGTGGATTTGATTTGGCAAGATGTGTTTTTTGGGTTGGGTTGTTGGGGTTTTTTTCTCATCACCTATACCCTCCAGTACACATGTACTCTCCATGTGAATGGCATAACTGTTAATATCAGAAAACTGTGGCGTGTATCATGAAGTAAAGAGTTGCTTTTAGCTGCAGTTTTGGGGCCCAATCAAACAGGTCCATTGTAGGCAATGACAAATTATATTTTCAAATAATTTGGCCTTGGAAGATGGGGACGGGACTTTGTTTTTTAAAAAAACCCCACAGTTTCCTTAGGGAAAAAGCTTCCAGATCTGTGCTTTCAGCTAGCTCCATAATCACAAGCATTGTTGAAATATTTTTGGTCAACAAAAAAATCCCATGATGATTTCAAGGCAGGGTCAATTAAAATAAATAAATGGTTCTGCTTTCTAAGGAAGCTTTTGTGTCAGATATAAACCAAATTATGATCTACTTGAAAGCATAGATAAACACAGACTACCAACAGTTTTCATTTGGGAACAAGTAACACATGGAATGGCATGGAAATGTATGGTTTATGTGCAATTCTTGTATTACTACTGCTGTACAACTAGTGATAGTAGTCCCATTAGCTTAATTACTCTTGAATTCAGAGAATCTGCTCATTTGTAAAAGTCCCCATTAGTGTAAAGCGGCCTTATAGCAGTGAACTCAAACATGGATTAAGAGCCATAAAAGATAAGATTGCGATTGGCTTTTATACATTTTGCAATGGGTTCTTTACAGCCTAATCTACTACAACAGTGAAATATTTTGCAGTGTGTTGTCCTTTTTTGCTATGTAACCATGTGGTTTAAGTTGGAACGCATTGCTTTCCTGGCAATACGGACCTTGAGGTAAAGAAAGTAAGTTTCCCCTGTAATTCTCTCAAGCCATTAATAAATGCTCTCAGGACTAGTTAAATAATTTTGTTGAAGTGTATCTGTCAGGGACGCATATTTGGGGAATCATACCAGTGATGTGACTTTAAAAGGGCAGAAGTCTTCCCATGTGGGGCTTCCTGCAAGGTTAAGGTCCAGTCACCTCTATAGATTAAATTGTCTTTTCTTCTTTCTTCTGTTCCCTATGTATGTTTAACCACTGCTATATTTAGTGGGATGGTGAGCTTGTCCATGTAGTGGCCCTACATACTGATGTTACATGTAAGGGATCCCTGGTGGAATATCAGTGAATAAACTGTTAATATTAAGGGTTTCTTTCTGCCTCTCTAACTCATAGCCAGCTTACCAACAGCACTATTCCTACTATTTTCAGTAAAGGAGTAACTGATCTGCTATCAAAGTGTGCCAGAAAACTCAGTAATAGGAGAGTGATGGTAATGGGGAGGGTATTTGAGGAAAGGTTGTTTCTGAGGCAATATACGTGAAAATAGTGCTCTTACTAAGGGACTCAGTCAGTGACTTCTCATCTGGCAGGGCAAAGCAAAGTAGCCAGGCATGTGTGCTGTTGCTCTAACAGAGGGATGGGGTCTGCAACTACAGTGCTGGTGGTATAATATGTAATAATAATATGTACCCTTAAATAACAGAGAAAATGTATCAGATGCTGCGGGGGAACTTCTATCTGTAGAAAGCAAAGCAGGGTTTTTTTTGTCTTAAGTAGTAATTATGCATAGCTTTTTTCCTCTTGTTAATTCATGTATTGGTATGTGTAAAGTATTGTCAAACTAGTATGTAACTTGTGGGGGTGATTGCTCTGCATCTAATGGTAAGAGTGTGTTCTTAGAAGGACTGTAGGGGAAGCCAGGCTAATAGACCAAATACCCTCAAAAAAAGTAGAAGGATAAATAGCTGACAACCTTGTCAGAATAAAGAGCAGGCAACCTTACCGATAATTAGCAACAGAGCAAAGATGGCAGTAGCAAGGGTGGTATATGTGAATGTTAGCCATGAATACATGTATTACTGGGAAATATTTTTGTCACTTTATGTTCTACAGGTGTTTCTATAACTACAAACAATTTGGGGGGGATAGTATTGATAGATTTTCTTTTTTATCTCCAAAGCATCACTACATAATATACCATGACCACATGTTTTTGCAATATGATCATACTTTGAAGTCTGTGGAGAGAAAGCTGCTAGTAATCCTCTCTATGGGTTTTCTTTCTGAGACTAGGATGAAGATCATGAATGAATGATGTGAGATGTCACACACGTACAACACACCGAGACCATTTCTTCAGTTCTTGTAGGGCAAAGTTTGTTAGATATTGGTTTGTGCACATGTTTTGGTTACTCTGTGGTTGATGTGGACCAGTCACTTGCAGAATAAAAGGCTAGCTTATCTAACTGCATCCACACCCATCTGCAAGCCTACCAAAGAACAAAGCAAGTTATACTCTTCTGTCTTCTATGCAGCTGCAGTGAAATATTTGTTGGTGTCCAAGCAAGCTAGCTGATTATAACCTTTAGGTAGTCCTTGGTTTGTTACAGTGCCTTCTCTGGTGACAGAATGATACATTCAGCTGATGGTATATCTGCTCTTACTGCAAACTTGTCAAGTGTTGAATAAACTGGTAATCTTTTGGGGAAAGGGAAAAGGAAAGACAGAATTGGTCTGATAAGAATGGATGTTTACTGCAATTTTTTTTTTCTCTTTTTGCAGTATCTACTGCTAGCTTGGGTTTCTAGGATAATGGAATTGGCATACTTCCTGCCAAATGTACAATGGTCTTTAGAGAAGTACTGTATCTAACTATACAATAAAAGCACAACATAAAAGAAAACTGCGGATGTCAGTTGGAGGGGGAAAAACCCCAAAAGTTAGATTCATCCCTAATTTGTAGGGAGAGATAATCCATATATAAAAGATTTGCTGAAAACTCACGATTATTTGAGAGGTAACTGTCATAAAGACAGAAATGTTTTATTGTGCTTTGAAGAGCCCCAGAGCAGAGATCTTTGTAATGGTCCATCTCATACCAGTTGAACAGAGACCAAATCAGCCAAAAGCAAGGGTAACTTTGGAGGGAAAATAAGACACTTTAGTTTTGCATGGCATCATCAATATAATTAGGTGGAATGCAGCAAATGTTTAAATAGCATGTTTTGTTTTACTACTTTTCTCTAAAAAAAAAAACAAAAAAAAAAGAGGTCATTTAAGGACTTGACACATGAAGATGTTTAAGATAACTGTGAACAAGAGTGTTATTTTGGGGATACCCTTTAAAAACACAAAGACAGTTGGAATGTTACCTCATCACTGCACTTAGAGCAGATGAGAGAATCTGTAACATTAGAGCAGTATTCAGGGAGAAAACACTGTGGTGTCATTTAATTGTGATGTACGTCACCAAGAGAAAATAATATTTCACCTTAATAAGAGAATGTATGGAAACAAAAGATTCTTAAATCCATAGATTGTTGTTGTTGTTAAAACGTAATAATTTTTTTTTTTTTTTTTTGGGGGGGGGGGTGTGCACTGGCTCAGTCAGCAGAACGATTGTAGTCAAGTGGTTGCTTGTTTTGCAAGGATCCTACTCTGAAGCAGTGCACCATTTTTACATTTTCTTTATGCCAGAGCTTCTCTGGGCATGGCTTTCAAGTTTCCAGTGCCTCTAAAGCCACTGAGGAAACAAGAGGTTTCAGATTGGAAGTGGTCAACAGAAATGTGTAGGTCTCCCTTTCTTTCGCCACTGCTCTCCTAACACTGAGAGAAGCTTCTGTACTCGCTCCTACCATTCCTCCATCTCATTCTGATCCTGCTGTTTGCTTCTTCCTCCTTTCCAGCTGCCATTGCTCTTCTGCTCCCTCTCTGTCATGTGTATCTCTCACTTTTTTCTGGCTGCCTTTGGTGTGTCCCACATTTTTCTCTTGTCCCAGCAAAATAATTTTTTATTGTCCAACTTGACAGTCTTTTAAAGTTTTCTGTAGTCAGTAAATGCTTGCACACTACTCAAAATAATTAGAAAAAGTTTGTTACTTATAATAGATGTGCGTAACTAATCAATGTAAATGTGTAATGTGGAATTCTAATTAGTGTTATAATCTGAATAAACACAATGAGCCCTCTCTTCCAGCTCAGTTTTTCTGTTGCCCCTCAGCATGCTACTGACTTTGAAATTGTAGGTGTTTTCCAGAGCAGAAAAACAAAGTTGTGCTGGATGTTCCAATGTTTTATATCTTACCATTTCTTATAGCAAGGCTAGCTATATACCATTCTGTTTTGAAAATGCTTTGCAAATGTGTTGCACGAGACTATCTCAGTAGACAAGGTAACTAAGAACTAGAACATTTGTTCTTGAAACTCCAGACACAGCTATTGCAGTGTATATACATAGTTAATTAGGTCGAAAGTGAATCATAGAATAATGGTCAGATTGTGAATGTTGTTGTATGTCTACAGTGAGGTAATAGAAAATTTCCTTATATTCTGCAGCCTTAACATGAGTATGAAAACTCTCTTATGCCATTCTGTAGTAGATATTTTTAACAGCACAAGACACAAACACAATCAGATTGAGTAGTTCTCGTTCTAGTTCACAGATTAGTTTGATAACCAGTTGACCTCCTAATTGTAACTGATGTGCACAATAAGACTCCAATAGCACACCTTACTGTACAAGAATTTGACTTTATTTTTGTTTTGTAGAGCCTTTGTACATACCATAGTTTTCACGAGTGCCTTTTCAAAATGGTCACTGAAATGGAGACTGTATGCCACAATGTCATTTCTGTTTATTTTTGCAGTTACTGCTGTCACTTGATGCTAGTGGACTTCTGCACAATTAATAGTGCGTTCAGTATTTTATTGTAGTGTTTGAAGCAAAATTCTAGATAGTTAAGCAGCAAAGGAGGAAAAGCCTATGGATGCCTTTCTGAAAAGAGTATTATGTCAATTACGCAAGTATTCTATCAGAAATTTATGTACGGGTCTAATGTAATTTCAGGGTGTAAATACATGGTGTGCTTTCTCCAAGACCTTTCCGGATCCTTCAGTAACTGTAGGTCTCCCCGAAAGTTTATATGAGGTTATCAGCAGTAGAAATGATTTCTGGGTGCTGTTATGTCAAAAGACCAAGGCAGCAGTGACGTTGATTTTCTGTCCTATTCTTGAAAAGATGAAGGATTCATAAAGTGGATACACTATCTCTAGATGTAGAAATACAAAGTGTGGTCAGACAGTAGAATGGGCTGCCCAGGGAGGTGGTGGACTCACCATCCCTGGAGGTGTTTAAGGGTCGTTTAGATGAGATATTGGGGAATATGGTGTAGTGGAGAGCTTTGTAGAGTAGGGCTAATGATTGGACTCGATGATCCCAAGGGTCTTTTCCAACCTGAATGATTCTGTGATTCTGTGTTGCAATGTAGATTAGCGATTGGATTTTTGACTTTGTTATGGAGAGTGAGTTTAAAGATCTTTCAGCAAGTAGAAGATTATATTGGTGGAAAAGAAGTACTTGAAACTAATTATGCCAAGCAGTGTACAAATACAAAATAAGTGTCTGGTCTGGTCCCAAGGAGTTTTAAGTTAGGTGACAGAGGAATGATAAAGAGGCAGGGTGTGTAGGAGCAAAATGAACAATGAGTTTCAGGTCCTGACGTTATTTTTATAGTTGGTTGTTCTTGTGCTTTTTCTGTGGATTCATGTTAGTAAAGGATGCATTTCATTGAAAGACAAAGGAGCATGTATTAGAAAAGAATGCTAAAGTGAATGATCAGGAAAGTAAATCTGACTGAAGTAAAGACTTGCATAATTTTTGCGTTCTATAGATACATTAATCAAAGCACAAGGCACCATTTTGGGAAACACATTTGCTTGAAAGAGTAGCAAAGGTATTGCTTCAGTCTAAGATCCAGATGATTTATGGCTCAGGCCAAGGAGGACATCAGATCTTCCTTGTTTCTCCATTTAAAACAAAATTGGAGGAAAAAAAAAAAAAAAGTTGCTTATTTATCTTGTCCCTTGGTGTTCAATTTGTGTTCTCAAGGCCAAAAACATAATTTATCTCTGATATTTTTAGTTTAAACTGGCAGACTCAGCCCAGTGTAGTAGTTAGCCTCCTGTCTAATTCCCTGATGGTTGCAAACATTGCTTCTTGCTCAGTCTTGCTCTGCAGCATCTGTTGAGTTGGTATAGGTTCCAGTTCACTAGATATACTATCAGAGTGCAAAGGGGTTGAAGATCCATAGAGACAAAAATGAACTCCTTCACAACAAGCAAAACTCTTTAACACATTGTTCTGATGAGAGCAGAAGCAGCAGACTTTGTGACAGTCTGAGCCTCTCTCATGTCAAATTGGGAACATGAAAACTGGAACCTCAGACTATGCATTGCAGGTGGTTCTCAAAAACCACTTTTGGTTAGCAGGAGATAGGTTTCCCACCCACTCCCATTTCCCTGCCTTCTCTTCTTAAGACAGAACACTTGCATTTGAAAGTCATGATTCCTCTAGCTCAACACTCCACTGCATCAAACCATTTTGTTAAAACTAGACAGAAGACTATAGGCAGACCTCCCCCTCAGATGCCCAGTGTGCATCTCACATACTACACTTCAGCAACGTTATTCTGATGACTTTCCAATTGGCACTGCCAGAGTCTGGGTGCCTGCATTATTTGGGAAGAGGATGCTTGAATTAGATACCAGTAGTGTGTAGTCCAGCTTGAGCTCTAAATCAGAAAGCTTTGTGATGGGCAGAAAGGGCAGAAACGTAATGGTTGCAACATAATGTTGCAAATATGTCAGTACATTGAGTTATGCCAATTCTTGCTTCACGTGTGCCTTCAAGACAATACTGACTCCTTTCAATGGACAGGAATAATAGAGGTTATGATTCATTAACTGAAGAACAGGCTGCAATTAAGTATACTAGTGAATTTTTAACTTGGTTTCTGAAACTTCCCCTGCAAAATGTGGACAAATTATTTTTCTAGGTGTACAAAATATGTATTTGTATTTACAAAAAGTGTAATTTTTTTGTGCACTTGTCTATTGTAGGCACAAATTTACTTTGTGTATGCAAAGTTTTACAGGGATGTTCTGTGAGATCAACTTAAATTCTGAATTTAGAAAACATGGCCTGGAGTGTACTGCAAGTCTCCAAGTAATGTTGTAAAAAGATTCACAACGAGGAACAGATTATGGCTTAAAAATATCAGGTGATTTGGAATTCCATCTGGAATTCAAGTTTTTGTGCATTGCACGTGAGAAGATACTGAAATATAAGGACAACTCAAAATTCGATAGATTTGTGGAATAATTTATCAACAGAAAAGATTATTGTGTCTCAGAGCATTGCTTTTTCTCATCAAGTATACATACATCCAGCTGTTTTGTGAGGTTTGGTATTCATTATAGTTATCGGGAAGTACAGCATTCATTACTTTCTTTTAAGCATATTAGCAGTGTGGATATAGGACACAGATTTATGTCTGAACAAGACTGAAGTCAATGAATTGCCTCAATAAATGAAGTGGTGTTTGGAAGCTATGAGCAAACAAACATTTATGTGAGAGTAAAGGATGCATCAGTTCAGCAATCACGCAGATGGGAAATTAAATCCATTCTCTGGAGCTACTCAGGATTTTTTTTTTTTTTTCATTTTGCCATTGTCTTTCTTAGATGTTTGAATTCTGTCTAAATGCAAAAAATCTCAGACATGGTCAGAAGTTTAATGTAATTTTAGTTTTTTTCTCTTTTCTTTGCAATCTTGCAGTGAAATAAATGATGGGGAGCTTTGGAGAGAATCATAGAACCATTTAGGCTGGAAAAGACCTTTAAGATCATTGCGTCTAACTGTTAACCTAGCACTGCCAAGTCCACCACTAAACCATGTTCCTAAGTGCCACAGCTACGGGTCTTTTAAATACCTCCAGGGGTGGTAACAAACACTTCCCAGGGCAGCCTGTTCCAATGTTGGGTAACGCTTTCAGTGAAGAAATATTTCCTAATATCCAACATAAACCTCCCCTGATGCAACCTGAGGTTGTTTTCTCTCATCATATCACTTGTTACTTGGGAGAAGAGACCGACACCAACCTCGCCACAACCTCCTTTCAAGTAGTTGTAGAGAGTAATGTCTGCCCTCAGCCTCCTTTTCTCCAGATTAAACAACCCAGTTCCCTCAGCTGCTCCTAGTAAGACTTGTACTCTAGACCCTTCACCAGCTTGCATGAACTATGCCCATCCGTGTCTTCTGGTTGGATTGGAGAAGGTCCCAGTATGTGTTGGTGATTTGTCTTGTTTTCTTTAGGCTTTTTGCAACATGAGATACACTGAAGACTGTTGTTTTTCTAACATCATATAAAGCATGAAAATAATTAATAGGTGATTCCTGCTACCAATATAGGCATACCATAAACTGGTTCCTCTACCACTCCATATGCTTGCAGAAATACTTATTTGTGCATACAAAACCACATGCTCTATCCTCCTACTTTCTGGAGGAATTTATCACTGTCCTGAAGATGTCCTTCAATTTTCCAACTTGGAAAAGGTAACTTTGGGTTGTGCCTTTTTCTTCTCTTTACCCTGTACCTGTATTTGAAAGCACGGTCTGAATATATAGTGCATGACAAGAAGCCAGGGTTGACAGAAAGGGGGTGTGAGGGAGCATTACTCGCTCAAATTACTGCATTTCACTTTTGCCATGAGATATTTAGATTCCAAAATAACACTTGTTATTCCCACAGTTCAAGGCACAAGATAAATACATGACTATTAGTTCCTTTAAGAACAATATTTTTCTGGGACACATTTTTTTAACTTAAAAGATCCTTAGAGATATGTGAGTATTTGTGTGTGTAATACATATGTATAGATATATTTACAGGCAAGCATATGATAGTAATATGAAAATAACTGGGATCTGAATCAGATAAATTTGCTCTTTCCTTCTCTTTGTGAAGTCTTACACAAACCAATTCATCAAATCATTTTTTTTCCCCATCTGTGAAATAGTGTTCATACTCATCTTTAAGCAATTTTAATCTCTGCTTAAGCATCACTATCTGGAAGCAGTGTTATTAATTAGATCAGTGCAAGTTTTTCCTGGGCATAATGACAGCCATATAGGCATAAATGGCTTATCAGGTATTTTTGGCTACATGGGAAATAGAAAAGCTTACCGCTTCTTCGAGTTTTGGCAGTTACTTCACAGTCTCAGTAACACTGTAGAAAGCTTGGGCTTTCCAAACAGTAATCCAAATGGAATGCAAACAAAAGTGGTGACCACCAAACACTTCCTCCTTCATCCTCAAATTTAATGCATGAGACAAATGACTGCATCCTGGGAATCATACTACTGAGTCTAAGAAAATTGTGATTTTTAGAAAGTGCTGCTATAGACATTTGTAAAAATACTGTAAGACAAAGAAGAATGTATAGAAAAGCTACTTGGAATCATGCATGTTAAAGCTGCTAATAATATTGTGATAATGAAAGAACAGAAACCATATCTTTCTGACAGGAATCAGACTGGGTGAGTATTGAATCACCTACAGAAGAGCTCTAGCATTAATAATAATGTACTTTGGGGTGCATAAGTTATTGTAAATGGTTTGCTGATAATGCAGTTTTCAGCTTTAAAATGGATTTTGAATGTGTAACAGTAAATCTGCCCAACCCTGCTGACACTGATCACGCTGCTTACTCAAGTCCAGGTGTTTCTTTAAAGTAGTTTTAAGTGCCAATAATGAAACACCTTAGAGGTTCCATGTCTCAGCACAGATGTATGTATTTTTCAAGCTTGAAATCTCTTGTGGGCTCAAACTCAGATTTTTTTTTTTTTTTTTTAACGAGGAAAATAGCTTCCTTTGTCTAATATTAGCTCCTTTTCCCTTGGCTTTTGTAAAATCTTTGGGTTCTTTCTTGAAGAAAAAGATACTGTTTTCTATGCATTATGGTACCTTAGGTAAGATATGTGAATCTCAGAAGCTTTTATTCTCATTATGCTATAGAGGAAAGGCCTGGGAAATAATAAATCCCTTAGTGAAGCAGACTGGAAGCTGAGATGTGCCAGAGCGCCTTGTAATCGGCAAACAGCTGTGCTGTCAGATCCTTTAGGTGCAATTTGGTCCCAAGCACTGAAGAGGAGCCAGTGAGTACTGAGGGTATCTGTCCCGGCAGCTGAGGGTCTGGGTACATCAGGCAGCAGGGACAATGTTAAATTCAAATAGCAAGAACATTTTCTGACCTTTTGGTATCCTTGGAATATTGATTTGTTTGGTTTTTGGAACATTTATTTTAAATGAAATTTTTGAGTGAGAAACATTATTGTGCTCTGTTGCATGAAAAGAATTATTATTTTTCCTTCACCAGATGTTTGCTAACAAAAGTGTCATCGATGCCATTTGTTATTTTGAGATGAAGTACTGTATAATGGGCGTAGCCATAATCAACTATAGATGCGTAAATAAGAGCAAATAAGGATTCAAAATAGGAAGTATTCTTGAAAAACAGCGCACTAATTAGCAGAATGTAATAGTTGGGCCCTGTAAGTGTGGGGTTTTCTGGAGTTCCTAGGGCCCAGTGTTTTTCAGACAAGTTCTCAGTTTGCAAGTCCTTAACGCTGCCAAAAATAGGTTCTTGGCTTTTCCTGTAATATCAGTTTGGTTGTCTAAAGCTTCCGTTAGTTTCTAGAGTTTTATTGAGTGTATTTCACTTATGGAAATTGGATAATCTGGGAGCATATTTGCTGATTCAAATTCCAGATTTTAAAAAAATAAAACAAAAACCCCTATCCATAAATAAGGTGTTGCAATGATTGTGTTATGCTATAACATTCTGTATTAAGGACTGTGGAAAGGCTTCTATAAGAGAGCAAGGTATTAGAAAGAAAACCAGCATACTATTACAGAGAAAATTTATATTAAAAAATTTGCTTTAGCCGTGATTTATTCCATTTTCTATTCGCTTTTTGCAAATAATCTGCCACCTACAGCTAAATACTTACATGGAGAAATGTTATCTAACAGAAAAAAAGTTTGCAAAGGAAGATGATTTCTAAATACCGTGACTACAGATTTTTTGTTTAACTTCAAGCAACAAAAACTTAATTTTAAAAATGCTAACTGTGTCTTGTATTGCATTCCTACCTATATGTGTGTGTTGCAGTAGCACCTGAGAGCCATGATGGTGGAGCACGGTCCTGCTGAGGTAGATGCAGTGGTTCTTCCCAGACTTTACACAATATGAGGCAGTTTACCTGTATATGAATGAGTCTGCCCACATCAATTCAGCCTGCATGAGGGTAGAGGTTCCCTGGAGGAGCGTGAGTGCAGGCTGTAGTCCCCTAAGACAGATGAGGTTTTCTGGGAACAGACATTATGAAAGCGCCAGTGGGAGGAAGACCCGAAAGCAGAATTGGTACCAGTGCTAGTAGTTATGCAGAAGAATAGCAATTGCAACTAGGACAGATCTTTCTGAAACTCTTCAAAGGCCCACTAATAAAAAAACATAGAAAAAATGAGCTCTGGTGGCCCAGGGGACAATTTCATCAACAAAACTGTAAAAATGTCCTTAGCCACCCATTGTAAACCTCAAGCCTGCTTTTTATCTTTTGTATTATTTTTTCCTATCTACATTGTCCATATTTGAAAGTACCTCGGTCCTTGCACAAAATTGGCAGTTGTAAAATAAATGCATATACAGCATTAATTATGGTAATGTAATATATTCCTTGCAGATGATGCCTATAGGGTGTCTGAATGCCTCAGCTTACATCCAATCTTGCTTCAAGATGGTCTTCAAAAGCAGACTTACACAAATGCACCTCTTGTTATTCTCTGGGATTTAGCAGAGCCATAGATGACAAGAGCAAGGTGCAGAGCTGAGAAAGGCAATCAGCTATCTTGTTGTTTGAAGATGGTGGGAAGGCTTTGTCCATAATTGCAACGCACACCTGGGCTCCAAATTGCCTCTCAGCTAGAGCTCTTTGACAAGGACAGGCACTGCTGGGGTGGAGTATGACAGCATCTCCTGTGAACCATGTATTTACACAAATAGACCAAGTCTGTCCTCATCCAGAATAAGGTCCTGATCAGCTAATTTTTCTAATTAACCAGACAAATGCCCACTAACTTTCAAAGTAATTTGCTTGAGTAAGGAAGGCATTAGTATGTCATTCAGGATTTATTCATATTTTATGAAGCATTTAAGAATCCTTCAGAAGGAATTGTATTATGCACATATAATATCGGTTACATATAAGACAGCTTGATTCAACAACGAACAAATAAAAAGGGCAATTTTATCCTTTATTGCCTTTTTTCCCCCCCCATTTTCACTTTGTTGTCTGGAATAAAATTAATAATAACACTATTTCTAGCATGTCTGAATGTCTATTGAAATAATAAATCAAGCTTCCAAGGCACAAGTGTGATTTTAAAAATACATAGATATTAATGAGATTCATTTTTCTCAGCTTTGTCTTTCTGTTTCTCACTTTGATAGCATATCAAACCATTCTTAATAAATCAGATATCCAAGTTAAATTGTATACTGCATGTAGAATAGTTTATACCATGCAGATACGTAAATGGGTTTGGCAACTACTCTGAAATATAAAGAGATTCATAAACGAAATATTCACCCCAAAAATCCACAGTTCAAAACATACCCAATTAGAATTCAGAAAGCAGATGAGTTTTTAAATGCAATCTTAAACTTGGAAGGAGAATCCATCAGGAGATAATTGATTCCACAAAACAGAAACAATCATTGAAAATGTTCTGCCACTGGAGGATCCTAAGGGCTATAGAAACAGTAATAACTCTATACTTTTCCTTATGATATTTCTGACAGATTTCTACAAGCCATTGTCCTAGCTCACTGAGCAGGCACCCCCTCTGTCATGCTACATTGCTCTGCTTTTGTCCTATTTCTTTCCTGGATGATGAAGGCAGCCCTGTCTTCACCTCCCTTTCTCCTCCAGCAGAGCTTGGGGAGAGCTGTGCATCCGGGGGACTGTGAGGGCTGTCCCTCTGCCTCAGCAAAGGCAAAGGTATGATTTGTGCAGTCCAGGACAGCATCACCTTGGGCTTCTAGCACCGCTGGCACTGATGAAAAGAACGGGGGTTAAGGAAAGGAGAGAAGGAGCCATCACCCTTCTTACCCCAACATAGCTCCAGTGATGGGAAGAGCGAAGAGCCTGATGCTTAGAGGGCTTTCTCCTGATTTCTGATCCCCTTCTGTTCTTTTCCTCCAAGTCTTCCCTTCTTGTGGTGGAAGAGTCCTGTCCCAAGCCTAGGCTGCATCCCCCTCAATGCACACAGAGTAAAAATCAGTTTTGTCTGCATATATGAGAAGACCTGAGCCACCTTGTGTGCCAGCAGTCATTTGGGGGTGGGGGAGTGATCATTGGTGTCTCTATTCCAAACAGATAATTTTTATGGAAATCATTCAAAATAAATGAATATGTTTGGACTTCATGCCGCCTTCTTCCTCTCAGGCACAAATTGAGCAGCAATCTGACTGCTTTAGTCCTATAATTTCTAACCTTCATTATTTCCAAAACTGCAATGAAAGGCACAGATTTTTCCAGATATACTCAAGTAAAGAGGTGTCACAGAAAGACCACACAGTTAGCAGATTTCTTTTGCTAGGTTTATCCAGTGGACAAACTTAATCACAAATCTCCACTGCCTCCAAACAGGGTTAGTGATATGTGCTTTGATTTAGTATTCTATTTTTCTTTCTCTCCACCTGTACAAAGCATGCACTTAGACAAGTCTAAAAGGAATCTGTGGAATAATTATTCTGGACCATAGTAAACAAGTCATATTTTATCTCTTGCTGATGCTCTGCAATTTTACTGCTTTTTATTTTTGCTCTGTCCTTCTTTAAATCAATGATTTTATTCATTTAGAGCATTTTTAATAAAAAAAAGTTTGCCCTATGAAAGAGGATGATTCATTGTAGGGGATATGTGTGTATAGATAAAAACTTCTGTTTCTCTTTAAGCAAGATTTTTTGTTAATCTAGAGTTGAGCTGATGATTTTGTACATATGATTTTACTTAGAACTACACTAGTTGTACAAAAGCATAGTTCTCCTTTAAGTTTATGAAAAGGTACACAGCCTGTGTATGTTTATTCTTAATATTTCTTATGAGAAAAAATGAGCTAGGGTTTGGGTTTTTAAAAATCTGATTTCTGCAAATAAGCAGCAATGCAAACAATTCATGCCTATCCAGAAGTGATAGGGAGGATTGCTATGGTGTGACAGCAGATGATCTGGAAACCTCTCAGAATGACACGCTAGGCAAAGTGGCAGTTGCAGTTATTTTATAAGATATAATTCTGTGAGTGGGAAACTAAAGAATCATCACTTTTTTGTGAATCCACGTCTTATGTGCTCTCTGTGACAACAGTAATCTCAGCCCCCGTCTGTGTCTCCTATGCCATTGTCTCTAATCCCTGACTTCTGCATCCCTAAATCTACAGAGTATCTTGTGCTCACCCCTGTGTTTTCTAACTACAGGCCAGGAAAGAAACAGCCTGAGTTGCAGATGGCGCTGAACTACACATTTGCTGAGTGACAGCTGGTAGACCAAACAGAGCAGATGAGTGTTGAGGGGATACTGCAGCCTTGTGCCCTAATTTACATATCTAATCTACAGGCCATTGCAGATCTCTACTCTTCTGACCATTTGGTTGATATTGACTGATTTTTATTTATTTATTTATTTTTAAAAGAACCAACAAATGGGCAAGAGCATACGTACTTTGTTTCCTTAGGTCGTGGGAGTAGCAAGAAGCAGCAAAGCGGTGGAAGCTTATAGATTTTGCTCTGTACTTGAAAAATGAAAATACAATACATAGATAATTTTTTCTTTTAATTATTAAATTTTCACATTCAGTTGTTCTGGTGCTCTTTCACTCCATAGTTCATGATCCATAAACCCCCAAGTTTCTTGATGTGGCATCCCCAGCCTTGCCAGTCTTTCCTGGGAGAATGAGCCCTTGGAGCCATCCTGGTCATCTTTAGTTTTGGACTCAACCTGTGCATATGCACACATGTGTGCAGATTCTTAGAGTCCTTTAATGAACCCTTACTTAGAGAGGAAAAAATATTGCCATGACTTAGGTATATGGGCTGTGGTCTTAGTCTCACAGAAAGTAAAGACCATGGTATTTCAGGGTTAAGGCACTAAAATCTAACTGCTAGTGGGACGGGTAGGTAGGGAGAGAGAATTTCCAAAAGTAGGAGTTAGAGGAGCTGCTCCTAATTTAAGCCCCAGAGACACTCCTGCTTTGAGGTGTAGTAAAGACAAATGCCTTTTCCTCTCTTTCTTATAAAACATGTTTGAAATACAGCACTGCAATTAACTTCCTATATGTTGTATCCCTCTTCTGTTTGCTCTGTTGTCCTTTTGCTCTCATCAGTTCTTCTGAGCAGCCTTACTGTTGGACTAATTTAAATATTGATAATTAAACTGTTTCTGCATTCGTCTTCCCCAAAATGAAAATGAAATATTGCTTCTAACTCATCTGGCTCAGTGAAGAGACTTTGGATGATGTATAATGTCTTCTTTAAGAGATAAAATGCTAAAGTAATAGTTATAAATAGATGTGTAAAATCATACTGGTGAATCTCAGAAGCACTGCACTCAAGGAGAGCAATGCAATTGACAAGCAATTTAAGCTAGAGTGTGAAAGGATGCAGAAATAACAAGATTTGCATGAAAAATACTGAGATCATGAGAACATAAAATTTAAACTAAAAACTCATGTGCCTCATGATTAAATCATGAGAGCTGACATTACTGTTATAACATTCAATATCCTTGGCTTTTGAAAATAGTTTTATAATGAAGGTGGAGTATATCTATCTGTACAGAAAATGAGCATTGTTTGTATCTAGCTAGCTCATTATTATGAGAATCAGGAATACAAGACTCTCAAATCTTAATACAGGTCAGAAGATCTCAGATGCCTCCAGCTATGGTTGAGCCCCTATTGTCAGGAAGATAACCCAAAGCAAAGACAGAAACTGACCCTGCTTTCAAATCAGTCAGTCAGTCAATCAGTCAATCAATCAGTGATTAAACAGTATCACAAAAAAAAAAAAAATAATAGAGGGAATTTCAATCAAGTAGTTGATTGTCTATTCATTCCATCTTACCAGTGACAATCATTTATCTTAGGACAGAATACAGTTACTCACATCAGTAAAGGTGGCAGTAGGTCTAAAGAAGGGTCATTGCAAAGAGAGTCTCTCACATCCATCAGGCTTTACTCTTGCATGACTTACAACCACCATGACAGATTTCTTTCTTTTGTTGCAGTTGTGCTTTCTGTTACACTGCACAGTCGGGGAAAAGCTGATATACTCGTTATCTAAGTAAAACTATGGACTTCCTAAACCAGTTTATGTTTTCATAATATACTGTATCACTGCAAATGTTGGTGGTACTTCCATGGAGTTCAGTTCCATGAATGAGAAGGTTGTCATAAACAAAGGTGCTTCAGGTGCCTTCATGTTTTCTAAACTATTCCCCACAATTGAAGGGTTAAAAAAAAATAAAAATAGTTGGCTCTGGGATTTTTTAACATTCTTCTTTTTGCATTAGTGGTACTCACTGAGATTTCTTTAATACTTTACATTTTGAGTATTTAAAACAAACCTGTAAGATATCCATGTGTTTCCTTCTGTTTGCTTTTAAAATAGCTATCATCCTCATCATAATGAACAGCAGCATTTATATAGAGGATTTTTTTTTTTAACTGAATAGACAATTGACTTTTTTTTTTTTCCCCCCTCCAATTTTAACTTTAAAAGTTATGAATTCTTGGGCACTTCACACAACCTTATTTCTATTTAAAAGCAGTTGAGTCAAATAGCACACTCATTGCTGTGCCATAATCCCTGGCAGCCATGTCCTTTTGCCATGTCACATTTCTTCATATAATATCTCATAGTTGGCACTTTGTCACAGGAATGCTTTTGCCTTGCAGAATCAAAAATGCAATCAAATATTCCAAAGCCTGCAGAATTTAGACCCATTTATTCTAGATATTCACCCTGTAAAGCAAAAAACTCATCCTTGTTATAGATAAAACAGAAAATAAATATGGACCCCTCCTCAAAAATATCTGACTATTTTATTACATATTGGTTTTATCTTTTTGAGTTGTATTTCAGAAGTAAATTAATGGTTGTATTGTGTTTGGCATCAACAGGCCTTTTGTGTGTTTGTTTAAGACAGGCTTAAATTGTTGTGACAATGATGTGTCCAGTATTACAAGAATTATTCTAATAAAACTGCAGCACAGTAACACTAAAATAAACTGTGTAGGAGGAAAACTGGGTGTTGATGGGTGATTTCACGCTGTTCAACATGACTCTTACAATTAGCATTAAAAATGAGATTATTTTACCTGGGAAAGGAATCTCTCTGTACACAGTGCATTTTACCAGTCTCATCAGCATTACAAAGTTTCATGTGTGGGAAATACCCTGGTAAGAGCAGATAACATGGAACCTAGATCTTCCTTCTTGTTAGAAATCTTTTCTTCCTGCTGACTTTGAGGAGTAAGAGAGAAGCAAGTTGTTCTTGCTTTCTATCCTCCTGCCTCCATCCACCTGCTGCTCATCCTGCTCAGTTGAACTGCTCATCCTTTGGGACAGCACCCTGTTCTCTTGCAGCCACAAGCTGGGAGCAGCTGCACACATCGCGAGGGCAAAGGAAGGCTGGTCTCTAATGGATCCTCCCTTGCAAAAGCTCATGTCTGTCCAAAGATTCCTTGCCTGATTGTTTGGTCAGCTCAGTATTATGTGAGTCAATAACTTTTGTTTCCTAGATAGTCTGACAAGTCCAGAAGGGATTAAGAGTCTGGAATGCTTAAACCCTGAAAGAGCAAAACGTTTGCCAGTTCTTTTTTAAAATACATCAGAAGGAACTAATCTTTGATGTGACTTAGCCAGAAGACTGAATTGCTCCACAACAGGAACAACACACTCAGAGCTGCCCGATCGGCTGAGATGGGGAGGGAAGACTGGGAGATGCTGCCTGGGAGCAAACTGCACATCAGGAAAGTCAGACGCCCACAGTGTGCAACGGAGGAGTTATCCACTGAGGGAGAATGCAGACTAGAGAGGAAAACCATGCACCAAAGCTATTATTCCAAAAATAGGCTGCAGAGATACTACGGAGTAAGGAAATTTCATGCTCTGTCTAAAAAAATAATAATAATTGAAGTTTGGGATGTACGTTTGTTCCCCATAGGAAATGCTGATGTTTGCTGAGGAATAGATAGACCAAAAACCAAATTTCAGTCAAAAACTCTAATGTTGGTCAAAAGTGAGCTTTGTTGGAAGGTTTCAACATTAATTATTTCTTATTGACAGGGAAGTAACTCTACCTCTGTAAGACAAACTTGAGAAATAAACCAACCCAAACCATGCTGGATACTTGGTGTCTTTAGAACCCTAGCAATGATTTTCTGCTTCCAGGTTTGATCATTACTCAGAACATCACTGTTCTTTTCTTTGTGATTAATATTGTGTAGAATTTAAATATCAGTGCTTGTAATTGGCTAGGTTTTCCTTGAATATGAAATTACGTGTGAGGCAGAAGTATGAAAATAATTCTAAGCAAAGACTGATTTGTCATTGGTCTTTTGTCTATCTTACAGAACTGAGTGTATTTAACAAACTGTAATTTGGGGAAAAATCTACTTGTGGAGAAGCAAAAACTTACCTCTGATTTACTTTTCCAGTTATGGAGAAGTAAAAATTCAAGAGAAACTCTTGTAGAAGTTTTAAAGCACTTTAGTTCTGAAGTTGTATTTAAGGCAAAGTAATTCTGGAAGTGGACTGGGGAGGTTGTTTTTATTTTTTTTTTCCTTTTGCTTTTACACAATGTCTTTTATGTTAGAATGACCTCTAAAGAAAAGCATATAATTTTCAAAGCTATTTAATAATTTGTTCATTGTTAACTGCAGGTCAAAATGCATTATTATTCTTTATTTTGTTAGCAAATAGGCAATTTTACAAAACTTTTCACTGCAAGTAGTTTCTTTCCCTCTCCTCGCTTTTTCCCTTGGATCTTCATTTCAGGGAATAATCTGGAAATATCTGCCTCTACCTTTTTACACCACCCTTACTGGTGCACTCTTCTATTGCTGGACTTTACACATTAAGCAATGTGACTAAATATCTGTCAGATGCTGTTTGTTCTCTTGTTGTCTCCTCAGAGGAAGAAGTATGGACAGTGAAGTGTTATGTTTTGAAGAGGGATTTATGGTTTTTAAGTTACACAAGTTGTTTTGTATTTTATGTTAGTGTGCACAAAGTCATAAAAATGTACTTTGTGCTTCAAGGGGAAAGTAGTCCTTTCTTTGTACAGGCGTTCTTGTCTCAGGGCCTATGAAAACTGTTATCAGCATAGGTCAGGTTGGCTCATCCAGCAGAGCCTGACTGTCAACTGTTGGTTTGCATCCTGGAATTGGAGGTAATTTTTCACACCTTAGGCCATTAAATGTTCAGAGTTATCATCCTTCTCATCTCAGTTACTTCTCATGTGGAGAGTGGAAGAGAGATTTTAGTATGTGTATTCATTAGTTTGTGGTACTGGGAAGATGAACTACAGTGTTCAGCAGCAGTTAGAGCTTCCCAAGAGGAGATTTTATTTTTTTTTTTTTAAATAATGAAAAATGAAAAACCCCACCTACACATTGTTGTAATGTAGCCAAAAATTTGTGGTGAAACAAAGCAGAGGTCATCTATCTTTTTCTTTTGTCAAAGTGGGATCTAGACTACTATAGTGAAGGAAGTAGTAGCTAATAACGATATCACTATTCGGAGAACTTTGTTTCAGTGAGAAATCAAATTTGTTCCCAAAGTATAGGATAAACTGAGTAAATGTGGATAACATCCATCATGTGACTATGTATTTTGCTGCAAGCTTTTCAGAGCTCTACCCTCCACCTGCCAAAAAGCCATCTTTGTCTCCTGAGATTCAATTTCAACTGTAGCCAGCTGCTGACCACCTGTGGGACCACTATTCCAGCCTCTCTGCTGTCCTTGTGGAAGGCAAGTGATCATGTGTCAGGGAGAAAATACCTAGCCTTTGCATATTGTGAGCCATTATATGACTGCTGACTGTTTGCCTAGTGGTAGTCTGCAGATGGTGAAAAACAATGTCAAATTAGGATCACCTGTGAACTTCACAGTAACAAAGAGCAATTTTGTGTTTTGCAGCATAGAATCAATTTATCACTCAGCACACTTTGCCTGCATTCTGCTAGGAAGGACTCAAACCACAGTCACATATTAATCTTAACCTTTTACATATTTTTGTGGTACAGTCATGTTGTATGGGAGAGGCTTGAGTGTCCAGGCATAAGAAGTTTAGGAATATTTTGAATGTCTTCCTAAACTGTGACTGATACAACTATTGAGTTGAAAAGGCTGTACTCCCAAAGCTCAGTGAAATAACTTTTTTCTAAGTTGCTTGAAATATATCAGTTAATTCTGTTAGCCAGTTGTCTTGATTGCCTATTTGGATGCTAGAGAGAAGCAGACTGTGATTAGTCTGATTTATTTTAGATGCCTACCCTAAGTCAAGGTCAATTACATCTCTCATTCTTGCAATTTCCTTTAAAGAAATTCCAGATGAAGAGCTCAAATACAGATAGCCAAAAGCTGGGAAAAATGAACATTTTATTCACTTGTAGAAAAAGATTTTACGTCTTACTTGTGGCATAGCCTGTCATTACATTTGTATTAGTCATCATAGGATGCATTGTCACTTGATTTAGATTTCTACCATTCAGAAAACTTCAGCCAATGTGTAACTGAAAAAAAAAACCCAGTCTGGGAGGCTACTATCAATTTGTAAGGAAATGCCAAAGCATCTGTCCGAATTCCTATCTATGCTTTTAAAGAGAAAAATACTTTTCCTAGCAACAGTTTTTATTTCTTTTAAAGACATATATCAATTTGAGGTGCAATGAGAACAGACTTAAACCTTGGGAACTCAGTCTTATTTCAGCATTTTTCTCACTACATTGATAGACATTTTGATGTTTTTCACTTCTCTTTTTGCCTATTCTTAGTTCACATGGAAAAATGCACCATTTCTTTAAGCTGAAGGTTAGGCAAGTATGTCTCCTCTGCTCCATGAAATGAGTATGATGATTCTACTGAGGCATATACAATTATATACCTACAATAGAAACAACTACGAACAGAAAGGCAGAATTTTCAGAGTTAGGAAGAATTGTCCTCTCATAAAATATGGGAATTATAAATAGTAGATATTTGTATGACCATAAATTAAATATATTTTTCCTTTCAAAATGAGAAACATTAATACAAAAGAACAACCCTCATGTGTTACAACTATAAGTATTTCTATTAGAACTTTACTGACATTGTTTAAATTTGTGGCATTGACCTGAATAGACAGTAGCATTAGGTATTACATAATTTTAATAATGCATATTTCATTGTAGGTATATCTTTGTGATGTCACACTGTCAAGAAATATATAGTGGGCATTTTATTTTGCAACGGGTATCACAGACACTTCACTGTCACAACATATTGTCATCCCTGTTAATGATAAGTAGGGGAAGATCAGGTTTATCTTGAAAATTACCTTGAAGCTTTCCTAACTCAATCCAGTAGAGACAAAGAAATGTCAGAAACCTCTTAGCAGCTGTAATGGTGTCAGATTTTTGTTACAATGAGTCTTGTTATGAGGAAAGAAGTCAGAGAAACAAGGATGAAAAGGACAAGTAGCAAACCAAAGACCTCTCCATACAGAGTTTCTTGGATTATTCAGTAGAAACTTTTATTCCCACTCTCACTTGAAAAAGTGTTTGGAGTTTTACTTCAGGACAGTTGTTGCCCTCACACATGCCTGTGAGTAGGAGAAGGGCACTTGTGACAGCTATTTGAGGTGATCTTATGTCATATCCTTGTTAAAGCTGATGGAAGTTTTGGCAGTGATTTCAACAGAGCTGGCTTTTTACTCTCTGTCTCTCTCTCTCTCCAGTGTCCTCTACTGGTTACACATCACAGGCAAAAGGAGCCTGAAAACAGTTATAGTCCAAAGTCAGCAAATAAGTTAATTAAAAACCCTTGCAGTAAATGTTGCACATTAAAGCAACATGCAAAAAACATTATGTGATTATTTTTTTAACAGTTCAAGAGTTTAATATTAAATGAGACAGCATAGCAACCAAAAAATCATAAATTCAAAGTCTGACTTTTGAAATAGTTGTTCTTTCTAAAAATGGAAATCGGAGGTCAGTACCAAAGGAATCCTGTTTAGACAGCAGGAAATGTTATCTTCAGCTACGCCTGCAGTGAAGAAAGTATAATAAACCAGACATGCTTTCCTAAGCTTGTTTAAATGGGAAAAAAGGATGGAGAATATGCTTCCAAAAATCATTCATACCAAAATACAAAGTTTATTATTTACAAATCTTACATATTTTTACACTAGTGAAACATATTTGAGTTGCTGATCTCTCTTTTGTTAAGCAAGCTCTGTTACAGTGTGTCAAGTTATACCTGATGCACCTAAAATGTTTAAGATTCTCTGAATTATCCATTGCAAAAAACATCAGACACACACCCTCATGCATTCATTCTTGTCCCACTTATCACATCAACAAGTAGAAAAGAAATTAACTGGAGTGAAAATGATACAGAGAGTTGTGAAGCAAGGAAACATGACTTGATGCTCTGCTTAGCTGACAAAGAACCAAATACTTGACAGCAGTCACAGCAGTAAATGTTGCTGTTAAAGTTTTAAAGACCTGGTAGAAGCAGAAATACACCTCTAAATCTATTCTGAACACACATACAACATATGTAAAATACACACCAAAATCTTAAAAGGTGTCTTTAATCTCCCCCGACTAAATGCTGTCTTTCAGATTGGTTGTTTTCTGAATTATTCTGATAGTATGGGCAAATGTAAATGACTGGAAAACGTAGGGTGCGAAAGCCAGGACTTCCAGTTCTCAGGGAAAGGAACATCCTACAGCCTGATGAGCTCATGGAAACATAAGCATATTGAGAGGCTTTTCCAAAATAAGTGAAACTGCATGTCACAACTATGGAAATGTAAAATAATTATGCAGGGGCATAAAGGGGATAAGGAGATGTGCCAAAAAAGAATGCTTTTTCAAATATAAGCCACCTTCATGCAGTCCATGCAGCCATTCTGCTGTTACAGTGTCAATACTAAAAAAAAGTAAGAAGTGTGAGGTATATGTGCTATGAGACCTATTGATATAAATACTTACAGAAAATGTTGCAACCCTCAGACTTAAGTTCAGTTTGGAACCAGTTTCTTGGTGACTGTTGAAAAATAAATCCTATGTGCTATCTTATGGAGCTGAATCTGCTTCTCATTGATCATTTGCTGATTTGTGTTATTTTCATGCTTCAAAAAGCATCTTAGAACTCAGAAGCAATATATCAAATCTATTGATGTTTGGGTGATAGGTTATCATTCATCCAAGTAATCTGAAGTCATTATTGCAGATCAGTTAGGAAGGAAAAATTTCAGTAGGGAAGATAACAAAGTGCAAAGTTTTTCCACATTTCTACAGAAATGCAAAAACTGCCTTAATTTACCTATGAGTTTTATTTTTTTTAATGAAGTACAAATGTACTGCCTTAAAGAATACTATGTAGTTCTTCTCTGTGTTCTACCTTAAACTTTATATTTTTCTTTTGCTTGATTCCATAGTACTGCTCTAAGTTGATTTGAGTAGTTGTGTGTGGTAACCCCACTACTGAGATTGTTTGTCTTTGTCTTTCCAAGACTTCACAGGGAAGATACTTTGTTTTCTCCTTGCTCCTGGTTTTTGAATCAAAAAAAAGGATATTCCCCAAATGCCTCTGGCTCTTCACTGAGATAGAAGAGGGATGGTTTGGAAAGCTGATGAATCAGTCAGTACAAATTGAAGTGGAAAGGAATAAATATCAACAGCTGCTCTTTGATTCCTTCTTTTGTAGTGCATTCTCGTTAGGTTAAGACATCCCTACAGAAGGTTGGTGCAAGAGGGGAGGGATGTGCACGAGTTATGTACAGCAACATCTATAGCCTAGAGAGAGTGAAGGGCACTGGCAAGAAAATGAACTGTCAGAGAAAAATGGTTGCTGAACCAAGAGTCAAAGCAGAAAACCGCTGAAGGAGGAAAATGAGCCATTGTACTGTAAGGTGCTAGCACTAAATCCTGAGCCAGCTGCTATTTCTGTCTGAACATCCAGGTTGTGCAGCCACTGTGCAATTTGCTCACTGTCCAGAATACAATTCTGCAGGCCTGCTGATCCCTGCCCACAGCGCCTGTGCAGCTGCAGCTGCTTTCTCTGACCGCTCCTATCTGGTGTCTAGCATGCTCCCAGGGGTGCAGTGACCCTGCCATGCAAGCACGGGAAACCTACCAACTTTCAATTCCTTCAGAGTGAGATATGCAGTCACAGAAGGTGTTCAACAGTGAGGTCATCTGAGATGTCTGCATGTACAACATTGCTTGATGAAGAGAGGCGTGCTACAGTGTATACACAACCCTCAATACAAAAGATATTCAAAATAATGTACCAATTCATGAAGAACACAGCTAGCAATCAACCAGTAGTCCTGGGACAACCCCCAGCCCCCTTCAGCCCCCAAATCCACCTGGACAAAAGCTCCATGACAGAAAAGGAGAAACTAAGGTGAGGAGAAGGAGGGAGCACAGGCAGTAAGGATGTATCTGATATATTTTATGTAAAGTAAGGGACATGGAGCATGCAGCATCACTAAGGAGGACCAGTCTCCTTACATCTGAAATAATAATGACAAGTTAATAGAAATACTGTAGGTGGCGTGGCCCTGTTGGTTTTTTGCTAGATCCACTTTGGGGAGCGGAGAAAATGGGAGAGGAATGCAGTTGCAGTTGTGGAAGCAACATTTCATGATCAACACGTCACCCTGACCCTGGGGAACACACTATTTCTTCAGATTTTTCTAGAGATATTGTTCCCTCTCTGATGTGTGTCTTACCATAGGAGTAAGGTTGAGTCAGTTCTCACAATCTATGCATCATCAATATTATTTCATATCTACAGTAATGTGATAACAGCCATAGCTTGCTTAGCCAGAACATGCTGGTGTAGCATTAGTAACACTTGAAATTTTTTATCAAATCCAAAAATATTTTTAGTTTTATCTTAAAACCTCACTTGTTACATCAAGTGATTACATGAAGAACTCATATGACCATTTGAGAAATTACATATTTTGAATTCTTATTGTTTGTTCAGAACCTCTGAAATGATCCAAGGAAGGGTTCTAAAATCCCAGTGAAAAATTGCCTCTCTAATTTGTTTTTTTTCCTAATCCTATCAATCTAATTAATTATTGGGAGACAGTGATAAAGAGATGGGGAAGATGATGTTAACCTGTGATACTTTAAAAACATATTGTGGGAAATTCTGTTGATGTACTGTTCCTTATATATTAAGGTGAGATAATTCCTACCACAAGTTTATTATGTTTATAGTAAAGGGTGTGCCGCTCTTTACTGTTTCATCTAGATTTCTGTGGAAGGTAGTGAGTATTTGATAAGACAGATCATCTGGTAGGTCTACACTTTGCTGCCCAAGAAACAAATTGAGAAGAGAAGAGCACAAGGTTACATACACTTATTATAACACATACAAAATGTATTTAATGTCACAAGATGGAGTACAAGATGTAATACATTAATGTGTTTAGACTGGTGCAAAGTGAATAACTTAGCTAGCAGTGAAGTACGAAGCTGTTGTCAACTCCATGTTCAGAGGTTGGAGTCAGATTAATTAGGGTTCCTAGGTTTTTATCTAGAGATTTTGCAGCCTTTTTCAATAGCTAAACATGAGCTTCCTGCTCTGTTCCTTTATCCACAAAACATAACAACATTAACTGGATTTTCAATGCTTGTATAGCACTTGTGTTTTGAGTGAATGTTGCTGCATGTTAACAAAGTGCTGATTTGTTCCCATGAAATGGTCCTGGGGCACCTGAGTACAACCATAGAGAAGTATTGGTATAAGGGAAAAGAGGATCTGGTCTGAGGACACTAGCTGCTGGTTTAGTAATGTCAATGACTTGTACAGAAGATCAATTAGGCTCCTATTCTACTCACTTCACAATAACTGGTTTTGGTGACACATTGTTATTAAGGTTTTCTGGGATTTAGTTGTTCTTGTGGTTCTAAAAATCAGAAGAGAGAGTGTTTAGTTGCAGGTGTTAGCAACCTATCATTACTAAGCTCTTTCAGAAACAATTTATGATCTGTTTTATAGATCCTACCATGCTTGTGGATCTAAGCTTCATTCTTGATGCAATTGATCAAACTAAGCCTTGTGAAGGCAGTAACAAGGCAGAGGAAGAGGACATTCTTTAAAAGAAAGATTATTTAAGCAAGTGAGAAAATGAGGAGAAAGAAACAGGATGACACTATACTGGTGTTAGTAAACCTAGCTGATCGATAACCTTATTACTAAAAGAGGCTAAAATTTCTCACTTAAGGAGTTTTTTGTGCAAACACCATTATAAGTGGGCAAGTGTAAAAACTGGAGTTTGTGGTATACATAAGGGAAACAGACACGGTGTTTGGGATTTCAGGCCATTCATTATTTACAAAGCGCTTGTGGCTGGTGACCTTAATTACTTGACTTCTAAAGAAAGTGGAGGGGTTGTTTTCGTTTTCAGTTTAGAAAAAGCTCTTTACTATGTAGCATTATTTATGTGTCTGCAAGGATGCGAACTTGTCAGTTGATCTTATTTTATTTAAAAGCTAAAATCATTACAAGTTGATGAAGCAGGTGAATAATAGCTGTTGGGGAGCCTCAGTTAAGGAGCATTAGACACCCCTGCTGGAGCCACATTTGCCATTGAAAGGAACAGAGGCAGCCTGCTGGTCCCATGGTGAGTGTGGGAGGCACCATGGGGCAACGAGCTGGCTCCCATCAGACGTGGTCTCTGCCAAAGCCTGCACAAATAGAAAGGGGAGGGGGGCGCAGAGAAAGAATGTGTTGCAGTTGTTTGACAGCCGCTGGTAAATTACGCCTCTTACCTGTAAACTCTCTAAATCCCCTTTCAGCATCTCACAAAGAACAATAATTGTTTATTGATCTAAACGTTAACAATGTATCGCTTGTTCTTCAATAAGGTCTAGAAATGTAACTCAAGGGCAATAACTGCTTTGGATAAACAACAGACTTGATGGATGTGTGGCTTTTTTTTTCCTTTTTCTAAACTATGAGCATATAGTTTAATCATTTTGTTGTTATCTTGATGTAATCATTGTACACATGTGTACCCGTATGGGCTAGTGTCCATCTGTTTTCCAAAAAGTCATTTTTCTCATCACTGTTTAAGACTTCCCCATAAATGCATGTTTTAAAGCACAGCAAATTGCAGAATTATTCTTTTTTACAAATCGTTCTTTTTTACCTTTCTGCAACATCCATGCTTTGTCAGCCACTCAGATGTTATATACAAAAATAAAAAGCAAGGTGATGCAAGATAAAACACACAGCAGCATAAACACCTGCGGAGAAATTTTCCATGCATTACCAGCATTTTGTGTGTACTAGGTGGGCACATATAAATCAAAACAGAATATGTTTCTTTGGATAACAAAAAACCACACTTAAAGAGGAAGATAATAATAGAGAGGTGCATGTTTGTTTATATTTAGTGGACTTTTAAATGAGTCTATTCTGTTTTACTTCAAGACAGAAGTTATAAGTTTAAAGTGAAAGTAATTGCTGCCTAGCAGAACAGCAGGCAGGTAATCATCGTAGTCTTAAATAATGACACTGACAGCAGTAAGCCGTAACCAAGTTATAATATAAAACTACCTTTCATGCAGAATGAGTACGAAAAAGTTTCCAAGTGTAGGGCTTTTTCCCACTTGGTAGATCTGGACAGCTGATAAACCCTCGGATATCTCAGTGGCAATTAGTTACTTATCTTTCAATTCTGAAAACGGAGGTTGAAAGTTAAGTAGCAACATAAAGCTAAACACCTCTGGGACAGGTCTCTGGTCCAAGCTAGGCAGAAATGACAGAAAATCATTGAGAACAGAAGACATTAAAAGGTCAGAAATAAATTGTGATCAAGCCCTGTTTGACCATTTTATCAGTTGGTATTTTTCTCTCCTTTTAAGAATGAAACGACATTTTCCCTCCTCTGAAGCTGTTTGTATTGGCATTAAGGATTTACCTACCATCTAAATAAGTCATCTTATTTAGATGTGCTTCATACTGAAGGAGAGTCATGTTATTAGAGGAAACTTTGATTTAGGAAAACTTTTAGTGGAAATATCAGTGACAATGTAAGAAAGAGAGACAGCGTATGAAAAAATGTGGCTGCCTGACTTAGATGATCTACATCTGTGCATGATGGAAATTTCTCCTTACAACTCCTGTGACTGAAATTCTGGCCCGGAATAAAACAAATAAAGTTCCCCTTGATTTCAGTGGAATCTGAGAACCTTATCCTATGTAATTTCTATCCCACTAAGCAGAGATAGTAGCTTTAATGTAGCAAAGACTGTAAATTATAAATATATTGTTGAAAACAACAAAATAGAAGTATTATATATTTTGTGGATATATCTTTTAACTCATTCCTACACATACATTTTATAGTTTGATCTTTCTGGGGAAATTCAGTCATTAAAATATTTACTCTGCCTTCATCTACCATAAGTGTATTTACAGTTTCTTAGAGGTCAGCTCTGGAAATGTGGGCTTTTCCTAGAAATCTTCCTATAAATTTTAGACATTCCTATGAATTTGACAATATTAATATCCCATGCTGCTGTAGTCCATGACGTTCTTGGTGCTGCAGAATTTTTTACTAAATCATTAGGGCATTAGAGTGAGTGCCTAAATGTAACCGTATTTGTCTTGATATTCATATCATGGTCTGTGATCCTTGGTTCCTCTTAGTTTCTACTTCCAGGTACCAAAAAGGAGTTAGTCCCTAGCCTTACTCTGCTTACCCTGTCATGCTGACAGTCAGCTGTACAAAACGATGCATTCCAAGGGCCTCATCAACTAGTCTACCCTAGGAACAGATCCTTGCCTTTGCTTGTCCCCAACATATTCATGTCAGAGAAGACATAACTCAGGATTTTAGCACTGATGAAATAGGTCTTTGGTGCTTTAACTGTCTCTGAAGGTACACTGTTGCTGTCCACTATCTGAGAGATTCTTACCAGAAAAGCTCAGTCTGTCTTCTCAGGCAAACCCTTTTTTTCCAGTTGCCTAAGTCGCATTAGGCATTCAGATGTGTTTATATGGAGGCAGCAGCTGGATATACGTTCAAGTGAAAAGGAATATTTTTATTATTATTTCTTGTATTCTATTTCTTACATTTCACTGTTTAATGTGCTTTTCTTCCTTAGACTGGAAACTGCTTTTAGCTGCATATCTTGTCTCTATTTAGATGGTGTTTTGTTCTTCACAACTGTAGTACTTTGAGAAGAGTTCTAACAAGAAACTTCTTTGTATGTTAATTCATTAAACTTTAGGATTGTGTTGCCCTGGAAATTCTCGTACTAAAAATGAATTAAAATGAAAGAAAATATAAAGAATGGCTTCACTGAATGTAGTGGAAGTGTTCCTGGAAATCCTATGTGTTTCGCAGTATACCACCCTTTCTTCTAGGTGAACAATTTTCTAATCTGTGCCAGCAGGAATGATTCATTATGTTTGATTGGCAAAGCAGTTGATAGGAAAACCAAGCTGAGGATGGAAAGAACAGCAAAATAAATTAAAAAAATCAATCAACTCATTCTTTGGTTCTGTTTGGTTTTAATTACTGTACTCCTGTTTCTTTAAAAAGCTTAACATTGTTATTGAAATACTATGGGTTCTTCTCTACTGAATAATATTTTATACCTGATAACTTTGGGGTTTGCTTTGGTTGATAAATAGTTGTACAGATCAAGATATATGACATAATTTCTCTAGATGCTCTGAACCAACAATAGCTTAAATATTTAATATGCTTAGCAATACATAGTTCTGTGAGAAATGAAGACTGGCTACTGTTGGGAACACTGTACATCTAGTCTTTCTTTTTTGTGCCCCTGAAATACATACTGCAGTCTCTCTCAAATCCTCTCCAGGAAATACATTAAGAAATATTGACTATGTTGTTGTGTCATGTTGAATTCAAAGTGATTTAGGGGGCAAGTTCTATGTTCTAGGTAGAAGCTTGTAATTTGAACTTGCCTACAGATAGTTGTGGTAATAGGGACTTTTGGATATGTAGTTACTACTTGCTTTTCTTTCAGTCGTGTGCATTAGAAATTCAGCATGATTCTTGTGGAATTTTTTAATTAATATTTTATTTTTTAAACCAGGTTGTACTAAAACTGCAAACTCATATGCATCTAACTGTAACTCTATCTCACCTATATTATTGCCTTGCAATCACAAAGGAAATTAGTGGACTTATTTTCAAGGGCAAAAATACTGAATTGGCTGTGACTCTTTGTCTCCCTACAGCTTGTCAGTGGGATTGACTGCTGAATTGGATTCTGTTCCCAGCTTTGGTCTGTTAAGAAATTCAGTATTAGCTAGAACCCAGCATGGGCCAAAATCTTTAAGTGCTTAGGACTGAAACATCCTTAGGGGTAAATATTTTGTAGGTATTCAGAAGAGAATTTGAAAATGCTTGGTTGATTTTTTTTGTTTTGGTTTGGGTTTGTTGTTGGTTTTAAATCCGTGTGTGTTTCTATGTAGATTTGCACATTCCATTTGCATGTTGGCTTGGCAATATTTGGTGCTTCTATATTGAATGTTTGGATAACTTTGTTATAAATCAGCTGGAACCAAATGTTGATGATTCTACTTTTGCACCTGAAGTCAATATGGGATTCTATTTTTCCTGTAATGGACCTTACTTTGTAGAGCTAGGTCTTAACTGAAATTAATTTTGATTTATCCTAGGATAAACTTCAATGCCCAAAGGTGTAAAGTGATTGCCTACAATGAATGTGCAAAAAAATACTTCTTTAATTATTGCAGATACATTTTATCTGCTTACTTCTGATATGAAGACAGGAAGATGACAAGAAGTTTTGCATGATTATTGTAAGGGATGATGCCTAGGGAGGAATGATGATTGAATGTATTGTTTTGTTTACTGCACACTAGAAAATGGTGTTGTTCTCTCTTCTGTGGTGCCAGTGTCCCTGTTCTCACTTCTGAGACTCTGTAGTGAAGGACTCATCATATCTAAGAGGAGTCATTTCAGGGAACATCTTTGTATCTAATGCTAGAGATTATTCAAATTCTAACAAGTTGCTACTGTATATGTGTGAACTGAGATGCTTGGAAGCTTTTAACTTAGTGGAATAGAAGGATATTCAGTTGGAGAACAAGTTGAACAGTGTCATGTCAGGATAATTCCTCAAGCAAAACTAGTTTATTTCTTGTAAGAAACAGAAATGTGTTAAATGACATACAAAAAAAAAAAAAAAAAAAAACCAACAAACCAAACAACAACCAAAAAAAAGGCAATTCAGCCTTGGGACAACAAGGGATATAACTATAATCAACTGAAGAGAGAGTCCTGCCATGGAAGGTGGCTCATAGCCTCTACTTACAGCTGCTGTTGTCAGCTCTGCTTATGACACATGGATTATTTGAATGAAAACTTAAGTTTGTGAAGTGAACATTTTATAAGTACTTGATGTTTTTTAAAACCTGAGCATAATTCTAAGATGAAATTTGCAAAGGAAAAGGCATATTTCAGGCATGACCTGCAATTCCTTTGACACACATATAGTTTTATGATAGGAGTTTACAAGCTAATGAAGAATATGCTATCACTATTTTTGAGTACCATTGACAGTTTTTTATTCCTGATGTAATTCTACAAGGTCATTCAAAATTTTTTTTTTTTCTTTTTCTCCCCTCTAACTGCATTTGCTGTGATACTGTTTCTTAGACTCAGTTCATTTGTACACAGGTCTTTGTGGTACAAATTAATTTTATAGTTTACTGCAGGTGAAGCAGGTTGAAGGAAAATTTCAAACAAAAGGAAATGCCAAGTCCTGCACCTGGAAAAGAATAACCTCATGTACTGGTACAGGCTGAGGGCTGACTGGCTGAAAAGCAGCTGGTCAGAAAAAGACCTGGGGTCTCTGGTGGACACCAAGTTGACCATGGTCTGATGATGCATTCTTGCAGCAAAGAAGTCCAACATCTTCCTGGGCTGTGTTAGCAGAGCATTTCCAGGAGGTCGAGAGAGGTGATGCTTTCCCTGTGGGGAAAAGCCATGAGCCATGTGGTAGGTGCAGACATCCAGGTCTTTAGCAGAACTCCAACAGATGTCTTCGCTGCTCAGCTCACTTCAGCTGGATGGATCAGGTTGCTTATATTCAGCACCTCTATAGGTCTGTGTTTAACTAAAGTCTGTTCTGAAACAGATGGCATGGCCAAGTTCTCATCATCCAAGCACAACAAACTCACTTCAGGATACTTTTGTCAAAGACTGAAGAGTGGAGTCCCACAATTTTTTATGAACAGAAGGCTTTTATTTCTTCTTTTCCTTCTTTTTAATGTAGTAACATGCTAGTCTCTACTATGGAGGGTAGAGGTATTTAGTTTTGTGATTCAATTAGGATACATAACAGCTCTTCTTACAGTAGAATTTTTTTTTTTTCAGCTGAACTTTTTCTTAGCTGGGTATCATAAACAGCTATCAGCACTAAATGTATTGATCTTAAGCTATTCAAATACTAAGTGCAGCTTCTAGAAATAAGAAAGATAGTCCTTACCAGTCTGAGATTCAAGAAACTGAAATGCAGGCTATCAAGCTGTATTGGTCACTGATGTAAACCTATGACAAGGAGAAAAGGCAACAGCTGTGGGACTGGAGCTATCTGCATACATTCTGACATGCACCCTAGTGCTCTGAAGTCACAGAATTAAAATGCATCCTTCCTTTGTAAGTAATTTCGTGCCTACGACCAGACAACAGAGAATGTATGAATATGTCCAAAGGCAGAAGTAGGAATAACTTTAACTGTATTCATTCACAGAGGGACAGCTTTTTAAGAAAGATTAGCTTATTTTAATGAATTATGTAGGGTTTTTTTAAAAAAATGCATAAAAACTAGCTATATTGTTTTCTCCTTGCTGATGATTCTCTTGAAGAAAACAGGAGAGGGGGGAAAAAATTCCTGGGTTTACATGAGATCAAACTATGGTGCCAGTTGTACAGCATTGCTATTATTTAATTCTATGCTTTGTTGTAAGGTAGCTGTGGAGAATCTGGCTTGCATACTAAAGAATGCTTTTTTCTTGTTGTGTCATCTTTTCATAAGAATTCACTCCTCAAATGCTTTACTTATACATATAATGTACTTACAGAGATAATTGCAATGGCAAAAAATGGGTTAGGAATATGAATAAGTTGAGATTTCATCTGAGATGTAGTGGTAAAATGGACAAGAAAGCAGTGGAGTATTTAAGAACAGAGGAAGTAAAATAGTTGGCATTATTTCTACCATATGTTTAAGAAGATAAGTAGAAAAAGCCAGCCTATTTTTGTATAAGACCTGTAAAATATGATAAAGGTTTGCTGTAGTAAAGGTGAGAAAAGATTTTGTATATCTTTTTTGCCCCTGTCTCTGTTATATCTTTGTCTGGGTAATGAAGAAAGAATTGTTGTAAATAGTAGAGATGGAACATGAGGAAGGATTTGAGTTACATAATCATGGGTTCAAATTCAAGCAAATATTAATCCACATCTGGAATAATTTATTCCATATCTTTTAATAAATTTGCAATTCTGATCTACTAGATCTCTATTCAGCAGTTTTGAAATTACATTTTTACTTTATATTTTAATGCCAGCTATATCTAAATGTATATTAACTTTCAGTATATTGTTCAGCCACTGGCTATCCCTTGCTATCCTGTATGCTTGGTAGCTTTTCACACTGTGGTTTGTACTAAACAAAGAAGATTAAGTTGAACTGCAAAACATGGAGTCTTGATTACACAGGTGTTGTTCTGAGGAAGTTTCTTCTGTTTAAAATGGGTCATATTCAATGAACTATAACTCTGTGTTTGCTGTTAGCATTTGATTTTTCAATATCAAACAACAGACCATTGCAAATTATCAGCCTTTACCTATGTGTGTGTATGTACCTATATTATACAGAGATGTGAACAATGCTAATTATAACCTTGCACAGAATATAAACAGTTTAATGAATTCATCACATAACTTTCTTCTTGCAACCTATGCAGAATCCCATGGGCTTCCTTGGAAGCCTCTTTGGATGTACATGTCCAGGTGTGCAGATCAAATTCTTTGACTGGAGTTCTTCAATGAGATGACACAGTTCTTTACCTAAAGTCATCTTTACATTTTTAGATTACTTTAGATAAAAACAAAAAATTAAAAAAACCTCCACTTCTTAGTTTCAGTCTCTTTTAAGTGCATGACAACTTCAGATTTTCACTTTGCATTTGAAATCTCATTAATATCTTTTCCATTTTTTGGTCACATATGCTGCTTCTTTCTTACTCTTTCTTTCAGTGACCACATCTGTGAGCTAACTGCATAAGCAGCACTCATTATTTGCTTATTCAAGTATAGCAGGATATTCAATTTCAGATTTTTGAATTAAAGAGATGGAAGATGCCTCCCAGTTCTCCAGGTGACTCTTAAAAGAGCTCAGAATTTTATAGTTCAGTAGTTAAGATATCTTTCTGAGGTTAAGCTAATGACTTTTTTTATACCTTATTAGCTATCTGACAGTGCACTAAAAAAAAATATTAAATTTAAAAAAAAAATATAACTAATGCAATCACATAAAACATCACTTAATACTGAAAGCCCCAAGCAGTATTGCAGAGCTACAGTGTAAGTTTGAATGTAATATATTATGAAAAAATAGAATATTTATGATCCACTGTTCCTGTAATCTTTTCACTAAGTATTTTTCTTTTTTCTTTTTTTTTTTGTTTTTCTGCCAACTGTTGTATTATGAATGGATTAAAAAACAAGATGTATCTTCCCAGTCATGATTCATCATCCTCAGCAAGGAAATCAAATATCAAATAATCAAATATAAAGAGGGGGAAAAAAAAAGAACCTCAAAGAATTACAATATTGGTTAAAAACCACAACTTTTCTGTGATCAGTGGAACACCAAGAAGCAACACAATAAACGATCCAACATTTTGTCTTGCAGGATCCACCTATGATGATCTATTTTAGTCTGCTCTATTTCCCTAGCATGAGTTAAATGGGCTACAAAATGTGCCTGTTCTCTCTGTTAGAGAAGACTATGTTGTAGTAGAATCTAAGGATTTAAGCTTTACGGCTGCATCGTGTTCTGTATAACTGTCATACAAAAGTATAGAAAGAAAATAATTTCTGTCCTGCAGAGCTTCCAATCTAGATACAATGAGAGATAATTGATACATCAAAAGTAAGAATAAGGTGGGAATGAAATAATTCTGAAAAAACATATTTTAGGCCTTGGTGATAGCATATAAACTGCCTCATACCTATGAGGTTTTCATAGGTCTGATGAGGGAAAAGAGCATAAATCAATGGAGAACTGCTGCCTCACCATCAGCTGCATCTTGGTTCTGAGTGAAACAGAAACAGGAATTCTGAATATGGCTGTATGCACTAAAAAATGGGGCTGCTGTTCTCCTTGATATTATTCAGATAGTCACTTTTACCATCCAACCTTCAGCACTGATAGTGCTGGTGATAGTATGTATAAAATAGATAACCCATAAAATGTCTTACACTCAGGAAAGAATTTGTGGAGAGAAATTAGGGAGATGGTGCCAGAAATGTATGAGCCAGAACAGTTATTTTGGCAGAAAAATTTGAACAGATAGAACTGAAGACATACAGTATTTAGGCCAGAGGGGTGGAAACTGCAGTAGCTGAGACATAGAAGAATGAAGGTTTGGATGAAAATGTGTTTCTCCTCTCATTCCAGACAGCTCAAGTTCTTAAATACCTTGTGCCTGAGGAACCTTCAAGATCTAGAGGATGTTTTGTAGAATGGACAACTCAAAAATTATTACAAGTTGTGCAACTGAGTCAAAGGAAAGTTAGGGTTGTCCTGATCTGAGACTAGACTAACAGAAAGATACTTAAGGAAGGAAAAGAGGGAGGGCTCTGTTTTAATTGTGCTGAGATTGAAGGACAACTGAGCAATAACAAGAAAACATTAGAAAATAAGGCCAAGATAGGTGTAGAGAAAAGAAGATATTCACAGTCATCTGGACTTTCCTTTAGGAAATATTACATTAATAATATATAAAGTGTGTGTCTACTCCATAGTTGCAATATTTTCCCAAATGTCCCTGGTTGCCATGGAGATGAGAGCCTAAGGACTGAAAAATAGTTTGTTTAAATTTAAAATTCTACTCTGTAAAACTAAATGTGGTTCTTGCCTTCAGTATGGATTCTTTGGGTCAGAGGAAGAGCAGACTTTGCTCTCAGAAAGAGTTTGGCAGTGTCAGGAAAAGTTTTTTCATTAGTACTTATAAACAGCTAAATTCAGTGAATATATTCTTTACTTCTTCCCTAGAAGAGAAATCATCTGAAATGGGAGTTGAGTTGGTGAGGTTTGCCACCTTTTCTCAAACTGAAATGCTCTGGCACATGGAGCAATGCAAACTAAGTAGGATAAAACACTCTTCAACCTAATGACTAAAGCAAAATGCTCCCTCATCCATTTGTAGCGAGGCGATAGGGATCTGTTCCCCCTGTGTGCAAATTATATAATCCTGTATCGTGTGGCTATGAGGAATGGAATAAAGAGTATTGCTGAGTAATTATAAAATACAGGCATCACATTTGTATGACTAACAGAAAGTGGGAAAACCTGTTTCTGAATCCATGAGTATGAATCCTCTGCTGCTTTTTACAATATGCCCAGAAAACTTATTGCTTTGAAAGCAAAGTGCAGTTCAGGAAATTTCAAAAGGGAGAAAAAATGCTGTTGCATTTGCTATTACTCTTCTGTTTCCTGCATCTTCTCAATATATTTCTGAAAATTGAAGACAAGCTTATGATATGTACATCAAAAGAATAGTTTCCCTATGATGAATGATAGCAGGACAAGGTCAATAGCAGAAGTGATTTAAGCATTTGCTAAGATCTGCCGTATTATTCCACTGTAAAGTTTGCAAGGCAAGAATACACTAAAGCTAATAAATACTGAGCCACATTCTTCCACTTATGTCTCTCTGTTCATAAAGAAATCTAACATTTTCTGGAAATTCCAAATTTAAGATTCCTGCCATGATGTCTGTTGGCTATGATTTCATGTTTGCTTGAAAGATGCTTAAAAAAGTGCTTGCAGTTATTTAGGACTAACCAAACCGTTCTGACTATTAGTCTTGAAACAGAATAAAATGTAGATTATTAGAGCCCAGAAAAATGACAATAATAGCTGCTGCTGATTGCTAAATCACATTACCTTAATACTTGTATAAGAAAAATTGGATATATTTTTTCATTGTTTTCAAAACAAATTACCCTTGAATTGACTAAAAGGAGTTTAAGTGATTGGCTGAAAGTATTGATAGCAATAAACAGTAGCAAAACATACTCTTTTTGGGATAGTATCACTGTCGTGAAGAGATATAAAAACATGTTAGGAAGGAAGGGGAGGTGGAGAAAACAAAGAAAAAGATATGTAAAATAAAAAGCACATTTACATACTTGAAAACTATAGCTACCTCCTCGAACGAAGTAATGAGTGAGAGGTGGTATGAATGAAATTTTCTCGATGAAAGATTATTGCTAGGAAAAGCGTCTTCATGTAGCACAAGCTCCCTATAGCGTACATTTTTTATTCTACAGTCTGTTTACTATAGCACTGTGTTCATAATAATTGCACTAATAGATTTTTGTTTCCTGGAGTGACCGAAGATGTCTTGGCAGGAATCAGGCAGACGAGTGTGTCCACGTGGCACCACCGCCTGTGACCCTTTCCATGTTCCCAGGGCACAGCCCTCCACTGGCCAGGAGTAACCAGGCCATGGGGCAGAAGTTGCTTTGATAGGTCTGTAGGTCTGGGCCGAACTCCCTGTGGACTGTTAATTTCCTAGTAATTAAATCTGCCAATTTAGGACTTCTTTGCTCTATTGTTCCAGGGATTCAAAAATTATTGTGCCACTGTGAAACCATTTTAATAAAGATTTTATCAATATTTAATACATATTAGGCCTTAAATAGAAAATATTTATAAGGAATAAATGGTGTTAAATTAAGAAGTATAATTTCCAGTAACTTATCTTTTTTATTAATATTTAGAGAATTTCTTCTCTAATCCTTTTTAACAGATCATTCTGCTTGCGGCTGCTGTTTCAATAGTGCTCCGTTCTTGGCCTTGTCATTTAAATTCCTCATTTAATTTGTATATATGAAAAATTAAACAGGTTTAATGTTCTAGTTTCTCATTGTTTTAATTAAAATGGAAAATGTGTCCCTTTGTATACCACTTCAAGTCCCAAATATTTGAGCCATTTAAGGCATTTTGTAAAACTTTATTTTTCTGTGTTGTTCCTTAAGATAAAGTAGACAAGACAGGTAAGATGATACACTTCCTTGAACTGAATGTTGAATCTGTTAGAAGTGTAATGATCAATAATAAACAAACTTTGCTTTACCTCTAGGTTTTGATTTCCTCTAAATTAACCCAGCCCACCATTTTTTGATCAGATCTCCAAATTTGCTTGCATATTTTATGGCACAGATTACTCTGATGGCAGGTTGCAGAGTTTAAAAAGTCTTTCCATCCCATAATTGTTGCTGATGCTGTTAAGCTATATGAAACCCTCCATTTCTGGGAATGGGAGTACTGTATCTTCACAGCTCCTGCTGCCTCCAAGTGGGAAGACTCGGTTTAAATCCAGTAAAACCAAAGGAAAGAGTGGTGTTAACTTTCTGGAGACTCAGGTCAGAATCTGTGAGACCAGCAAATCTGTTTGCCTGCAGAGTGCTCAGAAAGTCCTGTCACAGAGGCTGGTTGCAGCTTTTAATTTATTTCCATTCAAAGCTTTAACAAATCAAGTCTGAAAGGCAGAAGCTACTTCCCCTTCAAAGGAATACTGAAATGATCAACTTCAGTCAAGTAATCGAGCACTAGATCAAAATCCCTCAGGCAAATATTTACATTTTGCCAGTTTACTCAGAGGAAGGCCTCTAAGGATCTGGAGATATCCTCTGCACTTGGTTTGTTTGGGGTTTTTTTAACTTAAGGAAACGCTAATGCCAGAGCTGAAGCTAGTGATTTAATCATAGGATTGCTAGAGGCTGCAGTACCTTATCTGCTCAGAAATCAATACCTATGCTCTCAGTTATATTAGAGAAATGTTTACTAGTTCACCTGACCAAGATATTAATTTGTTTATGCTGTATTGTTTGATTTTTTTAAAGTTAATGATTTGTGGAGAGAGTAGCCTAATTTATTTTGAAATCCTTTAATGCTGCCCAATTTTCCTGTTATTGACTGATTATTTTGCTGTGTGTATATAACACCATTCACATGCATCAAGATGCTCTACGAAGGATTTGAAATGCTCTGTATGTAGGAAGCAATGCACTTTGCTAAAACACAGCCATCAGCAGGGCAGCGTGTAGTAGCAACCTTTGTGTCGCTGGTGCTACTGATTTCAGCTCAAGAGGTGAATAGGAGAATTCAGCTGGTGCATCAGGGGAATTTAAGTAGGTGAAATGCAATTACCCATGTTGGAATATGATCAGGATACCAGTGTTAAACCCCAGTCTGGTGAAAAGCGCTGTGGGATTTTTAATGACCATGAGTCAGATAACATTTTATTTCTCATCCCGAGGACAAAACCTCTATTAGCAGAGTGCCTCCTGCCACTTGCTGCAACGTTAGTTTAATATGGACCCGTAGGGAAGAGTGTCACCTCCTGTGGCAAGTCGCCATTGCCACGTCTGCTGCCTGCTCAGAGGAGAGTGAAGCAGAGGCGAGAGGGAAGCACAGAGATTTGCTGACTGTCACAGGGAAGTCTGTGGCAGGATACAGAGCTGGGTGGGACGGTGGGTGTTGCTGTGGTACGACTTCCTTAATAGCTGAACATATTTCCTGGTGGGACCGTGCTACAGCATCCAGCTGTCCCCAGACGTCTCCTGTCCACACGCTGACCCACCTCCACTTTGTTTGCCTAATAAGAACTGACGAGATTGCGGCTCAAGGTGGTTGGCTACAAAAAGCACATTAAACATGTCAGTGCAGGTGATTCTCGCACTATATAAATTGACAGTGTAGGATTAGCTGGTATTGCGTTGGAAATCTATTAACATTTGAAGCAGTTTGCTTGAATTAGAAGTCTTGATAGAATTACAATTACTTTCCTTCTCCTCTCTGAGCTTTGTTGCTATCTTTGTGTACCTTGTACTGAGAAGACTTATAAACAAGGGGAGATGTTTTCCAAAATTTTATGTGGAGCCATATTCCTCTTTTAGATTTACAAGCCTGGATGGGTAAGGGAGAGGAAGCGAATGGAGGAAGGAAAGATAAGCAGAAACCCTCTGTTTTTTCGAGTTTGACAGCATATGCTGAAGCATAAAAGTGGGTAAGTAGGGAGACGTAAAGGTCATGGCCTTGGGAACTGACGTGCATTGGCAATGTTCAGAATTGCACAGGACAAGGGTAAGAGTATTTTGTTTCCTATGCACTCAGTGCAGTGTGGCGCAGGTAGAATAACAAGAGAAGGCATCATCTCAATCAGGGAGCTGGATGCATGTAACCTTTTCTGATTGCAATTGTGTGTCCTTCTGGATGCAAGCTGGCAGTCAGGAATGAACATTGTGTGCTAGTGCAACAGGTTGAGGTTACGCAACTTTTTCTTCATAGCTGCATCTAAAAAGTTAAGAACCTGCAATCTGCCTCACTCTCCTGGTAAGTGACTCCTAGGCAGCCTTATAATAGCAGAGTAAAGAATTAATACTACTAGTTTTAACATGATGTGTGTGGACTGGTACCAGAATTAGCAAAGCATAAGAGGAGGTGAAGGCAAAAAACTAGGAGGTGGACAGGTGAAGCCACCTGGATGGTGAGTTTAGGACAGAAACCTGGGAGACAGCTATGAAGGGAGTCCGGGTTGGCAGGGCCTGCTGAGCAGGACAGAAAGGCAAAATGGAAGGGAGAAAATAATGACTAACACCACCTGGGGAAAAAGTGAGTGGTCTATCAAGAAAGTAAAACTTCGGCCTTTCAACCCAAGGAAAGAAGGATGATGTAAAAGAGGTAATGTGGTGATCTGTAGATTAAGTGTGTGCAGGGAGGAAATCAGAAGGAACAGAGACCTGGTCTCAGGAGTTTGGCCTAGAAACAGTGAAGTAAAATACAGATTATGGAAAAATCCTGCCTGCTGTATGGAAGCAGATGTGTCATTGAATATTTTTCCCCAGATCAGAGGGTGCTTTAAATTAATGAGGTCAGAAAAGAGCCAACCATCCCATGTGAGCTGCAAGAAAGAGGAACAACATTAAGTGATTATGCATTATTTATAAAAGTAGCCTTTGTTTCTCATACTGTATTTCAGGTATCTTATAGGAACTCAGAAACATCTTAGATTTTATTTTCATCAGTCCTACTATTTATTTTTTAACTTCAGAATGTTTTAGCTCAAACTGTAATGCTATTGTTTTCAGAACTTGATCTCCATGTGCCTCAATTAATCCACATGCTTAGTTTAAGTCTTGATCTTTACGCCAGTACAGTACCTATGTACTCAAGTGAGTCCTTTTGAAAATCTGTGCATGTTTTCTGCTGGTGGAACGTTCCAAAATATTCCAAATTATTTTTGTCTTGTATGTCTTGATCTTCATCTGTGAATGTTAAAATGTCACTTAACATTATGTACTCACCATAATATATTTTAGTCCCTCCCCTGACATTTTCAAGTCATGTCAGCAAAAAAATAATCCTTCATCTAAATATAAAAAATCATCAATGGCTATATTCCCATTAGGACTCTTTGTAGCCTCTGGTCAGTTTGTGGGCCTTATTTCTGGTAGACAGCGTGACATTCGTCTGATCTTCACCGTCTTCTCCAGCAATGTCTAGACTGCCTTTATTTCCTATTCCTTCACCTCCTTCAGGTAACACTTACTGCATAAAAGCTTCTCTCAGGTACTCATTCGAGGGTGTCCAGTATATATGTCACATCTGGATCCAGTTATTTTGGTTCATAATTCTTTTATCTAAGTAACAGTTCATCTGCTGATAATGTCTAAGATTTTAAAGCTCTTGCAGTTCATTGCTTAAGGGCTGTATTTTCTTTAGCTGGTGAAGAAGAAAAAGCATCTATAAGATCAAATATAGGATTAACATTTACTGAATATAGCACAGGTATGACAAAGTAAAAATTTAATTTTTGGAAGCTCAAATGTATCCTAATTGTGAGGGGAAATCTAATTACCATTGTCAATAACCTATCCAAAGTGCTCAGGGAACTAATATTTACTAATCACTAACAATTTGGTTTTCCAAATATGATAGGTTTTTATTTTTTGCATTCATCAATAGCTTGACTTTAATATTATTAAAAAGTACAGATGGTAATCCAGTCCTGAAAACACATCATTTAATTAAAAGCAATAATTCTATTACATTATGTGTAGTTATTAAATTTATGTTGATCTTTTAATATACTTTTTAATCTATGTAAGGAATAAAAAGATTTGATGTTAATCTATGCAATCTGCCATTAGGCATATAAAACAAACCCTGTAGTCCACAAAGGTCATATTGTCAAATATCCTGTAATGTGTTTTATGGTACCTTCTAAAAAAAAAAGTTAAAAACAGTTTATGAAACAGGAGCAGTTCAGAGGGAGACACTTCCTAAAATCTATAATGCGAAGTCTACTGTTAACTCTCCAGAATTTTTGAGGAAGAATGGGAAGAAATTATTTTAGAATTGTAGCATGGTTTGGGTTGGAAGGGACCTTAAAAAATCATCTAGTTCCAACCCTTCTGCCACAGGCAGGGACACCTTCCACTAGATCAGGTTGCTCAAAGCCCCGTCCAACCTGGCCTTGAACACTGCCAGGGAGGGGGCAGCCACAGCTTCTCTGGGCAACCTGTGCCAGTGTCTCACCACCCTCACAGGAAAGAATTTCTTCCTTATATCTAATCTAAATCTACCCTCTTTCATTTTAAAACCATTACCTCTTGTCATATTCCTACACTCCCTGATAAAGACTCCCTCCCCACCTTTCCTGTAGCCCCCTTTAGGTACTGGAAGGCCACTATAAGGTCTCCCTGGAGCTTTCTCTTCTCCAGGCTGAACAACCTCAAGTCTCTCATCCTGTCCTTGTAAGGGAGGTCCTCCAGTCCCCGATCTTCCTCGTAGCCCTCCTCTGGACTCACTCCAACAGGTCCATGTCCTTCTTATGTTGGGGGCCCCAGAGCTGAATGCAATACTTCAGGTGGGGTCTCATGAGAGCAGAGTAGAGGAGGAGAATCACCTCCCTTGACCTGCTGCTCACACTGTTTTTGATGCAGCCCAGAAAGCTAACTGTATCCTAGGCTGCAAGTGCACACTGCCAGGTCATGTTGAGCTTCTTGTCACCAACACCCTCAAGTCCTTCTCCACAGAGCTGCTCTCAATCCACTCTTCACCCAGCCTGTATTTGTGCTTGGGATTGCCCCAACCCATGTGCAGGACCTTGCGCTTGGCCTTGTTGAACTTCATGGGGTTTGCATGGGCCCACCTCTCAAACGTGCCAAGGTCCCTCTGAATGTCATCCCTTCCCTCCAGTGTGTTGACTGCACCACACAGCTTGGTGGTGTCAGCAAACTTGCTGAGGGTGCGCTCAATCCCACCATCCATATTGCTGACAAAGATGTTAAACAGCGCCAGTTTGAACACCTGAGGAACGCCGCTCCTCGCCGCTCTCCTCTTTGACATCGAGCCATTAACGGCAACTCTTTGAGTGCCACCATCCAGCCAATTCATTATGCACTGAGTGGTCCATCTGTCAAATCCATGTGTCTCTTAATTCAGAGACAAGGATGTTGTGCAGGATAGTGTCAAATGCTTTCCACAAGTCCAGGTAGATGATTTAAGTTGCTCTTGCCTTATCTACCAGTGCTGTAACCCCATTGTAGAAGGCCACCAAATTCATCAGGGGTGATTTGCCCTTAGTGAAGCTATGTTGTCTGTCACCAAAATTATGTTTAATTTTATAATAAAATCCAAAGGAATCCAAAAGAAAGGAAATGTCAGACACGCATCACATTTTGAAGTAAGAAACTCCTGTGAACAAGTCAATATTTGCACTACATAATCAAAATGGAGTTAACAACCAGCTTCTATGCACAGGTCTGAAGATATAAATGTCTCAAAATTTGGATCAAAGGAAATATTCCTCCTTCATTTTAATCATGAATGAGCTCAGAAATTAGGTGTACTTCTTTAAAAAAATGTTCCTTACAATATCTCTGGTTTTAGTACAAAACTGATTTGGGTTTGATTTTTTGGGGGTTTGGGTTTTGGGGTTTTTTTTTAGAAATTAGTTCAGTTGTTTAAATATTGCAAGTAAAAATGCCTTAATAATATTGGATAAAACAAAATAAGTAGCATACTAAGACACCTCTATTCCCAACAGAGGTTATAAATAGATGGAATGTTTCCAAGCGTGGATGAATGGAACAAATGATTTATCAACTGGATCAATATCACTTGCTGTATCTAAAATAAGAAACGTGAAGGGAGAGTGATATTTTCAGGCAATATGTTTTGGGTTTTTTTTTCTTTTTCTAAGCTTGCTTATAGTACGCCTTGCAGTCTTAGAACAGTGCTGTATACAAAAAAAATCCTTTACTTATTTACCTGACCAGCTGGCAAGCTGGCAGGAAATTTGCAAGCCATTTTTTATCTATGACTTATCTTCACACCTACAAAAGAGAGATCCCCCAGAACACAATATGGCATATGGACTCTGTTTTATGCAGCTATACCCACATAGACTGGAATGTCCTGGAGAACTCACCTGTAATAATTGGATAATTCTGAGAAAAATAGAAAAACCAGGCTAAGGAAAATCAGTGTTCAAGTGACACTCTGAAATGGGGGCGGGGGGGGAGGGGAGGCATGTGAGCGATGCTCTATTACCCTTACTAAGTCACTCTCTCATCTTTTGGTAGCCCTCTGACCTTTGTATTCCTTGATCAGTCAAACTCATGTGACTGGCCAGTCTTCAGTTATGATGAATAGTCAGAAGGGGAAACGATCCTCTTCGAATTAATGAGGTTGCCAAAGATCAAGCAACACAGAGGTAGCACAAAAGGAATTAATTCAGTTTCATCCAGTGTGAAAGCAGGTGTCTGTTGTTTTAGGATATTCAGACCTCAGTGCAGGTTTTTGGTCAAATGCCAGGCTATACTTCAGGAATATATGGCTCAAATTTTAACTTTCATTGCAATCTGTGATGCTAGCCACAGGGAAATTTCATTTTATAGTTTTCTCCTGGACAGCATGAAGGCATCTTGACTTTCTTGCCTTGGGAATGGAATACTTTTTACTAGATATCGCAGTGAGTGATTCCGTCTCCCCCTACAATAAGAAAACCTAAGGAGGCCTTGTGTTATAAGCCAACTTCTTCCCATAAGTGATTTGGGCTGAAGAAACAAAATTTATTGTTGATTTTCCCCTCCAAAGTCTTGAAGAAGGTGATGACAGAGATTCAGTCATCTCTCAGATTGCTCAGGAACTACCTTATATTTAAAGATCAGGAAGGAGTGAGAAAATCATGACCAGAACCGACAGAGAAAGCACCTTAATATATAAAAAGCACTTTCTTATTCCTGGAGACTGTAACTCTATGTATAAAGTTATATGCATATAGCACATACAATGCAAGTACATATGTATATAAATATATACTACATATAAAATAATTTACATGTATGTAGATAAGATGTATGGTATGTTATATGCATATAGTTACATACATATGAAGAAATAAAGGCTATATGCTATAGAATTAATATTTTATTTCTTGTGGTACTTACCACAATTTATGTCAAAGTGACACTCAAACTGTGTAACGTCTAAATAGACAAGTCAAATTCCTTTCCTGACAATTGCATGTTCTAGACTGAGTCACATCGTCAAACTAATTTTTGCCTAAAGTTAGGGAAATTCTCTTATTTGTTCATGTCAGTGGCAAAACTCCTACTTCAGTGGGGTCAGGGTTTGATCCTGTTTACCAGAGTAGCAAACATGAAAAGAAATGAAATGGCTAAGCAGTAAGCAACACATAGACCATTGTGGATTTCAACATATGTGATCCTTTGGCTTAAAAAAGGCATAAGCTTCTCCATTGCAATGAAGTCCAGAGACCTGGACAAATGGGTGATATGGTCATTCTTGCCTGTCATCCTCTTGAAATACCATGCAAGTGTTGTTTTTCTATCAACCTATATATAATCTTATTTTCTACTTCTATGTGTTCAGGTTGAAATTTTCCATTCAGGCTGGAGCTGAATGCACATGCAGTAGTTACACCAATATTTAATGTGGTACATGCCTTTTGCCCGGTGAGACTAAGGCAAGAGCTGTAGCACATTATTCACTCCCCTCCTCATGCAATACAAATGTAACCTTATAGCATGTCATCTTCAGGCTAAGGGGTTTGGAAGTAAGGAAACGTGGAGATTTCAGCCTTTTTGAGCAAGAGTTTGGAGAAAAAAGTCATGTTCTTTTTCTCACTTTAAGACTTGAGCAAGTGAATAACCTCCATGTTTTGAAACGTGAGATCCACCTTTGATGGAGAGGAGAATTTGATGGTTTATACCTGATGTGCAGTGTTTGTTGGCTCTATGGAAAATCAGATTGAATTCTAAATGGCTGGAAAACCACCTGCAAAATGGTTGCAAAGAACACAGTTCAGCAAAATTAATGAGACTTTGCAGCTCTGTTTCCAGATTTTGAAGCCATAGTTAGGTGAAGAGCTACTACCCTGCTTTCATCATTTTTCTCTGCAATTCCAGCTCTGGGTTATTGATAGGTGCCTAACATCAAAGCAAGGAAGAAAACTGTTCTTCCTGTACTCTAAATGCCTCCCTTAACTTTATACAATATTGACAGCTCCAAGGAGAGAGAGATATTGGCTAGTCTGAATGCTGTAAGGGTAACAGGTGAAAGACAGAGGATCAAGATTTTGCAAAGCTGCCTAAAGAGAAAGGCAAAACTTGTGCATGTGAGGGAGATACAGATCTATAGGCAAGAAGAGTAATGCTACCAGTAGGCAAAGGAAATGATGGGGACACCAACAGCAGGTGAGGAGACAGAGGAACCAGAAATTGATTTTGACTTGTACTTCAGGTGATAAATGAATATGGTATGATGGGAGACCTGAGTTTAAGTGAACAAAATAAATGTGCTCAGGAGCCACTTGACAATTTGTTTTCTCCTTTTCCATCTTTTCCTTGTTGCACAAATGATTGTGTTCATGTTTGTTTCCCACCACCCACCCTCCCTCTTTCAGAGATTAAAAGGTGGAATTTTTTGTTCTGGGAATAAACCAGTTTTTCAAGGGAAGGTTAGAGAGAGAGAGGATTATGTATTCCAGTGTAGTTTATGTGGATAATTTGGAACATGTATTGTGAAAAGGTTTGTATTTGCAGGATTCACATTCTGAAGCAATTGAATGGTGCCAGGGAGAATGCACTTCTCTTTCTCCCTCTCTCACAGAGTCCTTCTGTGATGCTAATCAGAGCAGATTTAGGGAGTGCATAGTAAATAAAGCCTGAACAAAGGGACATATTCTGAGGAGAAGTAAAGAAAGTATTGACTACTTGTTATGAAGAGTAAAGTGCCTATTGTGTACTCAGAATGGCACAAGTATTGTAGGGAAAAGGAAAATCATAAGATTAAAGCCAGCCTGTAAACATAGGCATGGCATGCCGATTTAAAGTTTCTGGGACAGCTGCAAATGGTATTTTCCTAGGTTTTTTGAAACCTTGATTTTGAAACGTTAATATTCTCTAAACAGGGGGTTTTTGTTTTCACTCTGTGTAATTGTGTCTAATTGTGTGCTGATTCATAAGTACACCTTTCTGATTATAACAGCTCACCTTCCAGATCTCTGAAGAAAATTCTCTTGGAAAGGAGACCTAAGGTTAACGCCTGGTATGAAGCTGTTATTCCCAGCTTCAGACTACACAAAAAATTGCTGATCTGCCTAAATAAGGAATTAATATTTTACTACTGGTCGACTTGCTGGCAGGATAGATCCCTTTATGTTGAGAATTTTCTGCTTAAGTAATCTTAGAGCAATTTGTTTTGTGTCTAGCTAAGCCTTAGGAGTAAATGTATAGGATAAAGTATTTGTGCAGAGAAACTAAATATTTGAAATGTCATGGTGGATCAAAGATGGCTTCATTTCCTAAATTACAGGAGGCCAGGGGTTATCTAGCAAAGTTGCAAACAGTAAGAGAGAGACGCTGAAAAATAATTTTATTTTTGTATGTTGAAATACTATGTCAATGAAAATTACACAATGAACTTGTTTAATACAGCAATCCAGCTTCATTCCCAGCTGGTATGTAAATACAATAAAATATTTATATGTTATTTGGTTAAATATATTAGTGAAGAACATGATTGATTTTTTTTTTTTCCTGAAATTAGAAGAAGATAAGGAACAAATGACCTCAGGTAGGCATCGTAATGACAAAGGATGTAGAAAGACTCTGTGCCTTCTTTGACTCAGTCTTTATTGTGGCAAGGTTGGCTTTTAGGCCCCTGACATATCCTGTGTCCAGTGTCTGAGTCTCTGGGAATGAACACTACTAATGGTAAAGAAAGACCAGGCAATGGACCACTTAAGCAAACAGGAGAAGCATAAGCCTATGGAACTGGATATGTTCAAGGCTGCTGAGACAGTCTGAAGTAATTGCAAGGCTGCTTTCTGTCATCTTTGAGAGGTTGTAACCATTCAAGGATGTCCCTGATGACTAGAAAATGGCTAATCAATCTACGTTCATTAAAGGCATTGAGAAGGATTCAGAGAACTATAGGCCAGTCAGTCCACCTGTGGTTCTGAAGAAGGTTATGTGGCAAATTCTACTGATTTTACATTTATAGGGGTGCAGAACCCATGGTGACTGACAACAGCTACTTTGCAATCACTAAGGAAAAATTGTCTCTGAGCAACCTCTGATTGCCTTTGGGGATGAGATGACTGGCTTCATGGATGAGGGGAGAGCAGAGGATATTGTTTAATCTGGCTGTAACAGAGCCTTGGCCATGATCTCCTGTAGTAGCATTTCTGCAGCCAAAGTGGTAAAAATAGGCTGGACAGCTGGAAAACTTGCTAGGCTGCCAAAAGATTATGATCAGTGGTGTGAAGTTCAACTGGCAGGTGATTACTAGTGGCATTCCTCAGCAGCTGATACAGGGGCAAATACTGATTAATGTCTCTATTAATGAGCTGAGTGGTGGAAATGATGATAAATCCTCATCAAGTTTGCAGATGACACCAATGCAGGGACCAATCAATACATTGGAGGGAAGGACTGTCATTCAGAGAGACTTCAGTAACCTAGAGAAATGGGCTGACAGAAATGTCATGGAGCTCAATAGTGGCAGACTGAAGAACATAAGGCTAGGGGGAGATCTAAATGTCACTTTCAACTTCGTAAAAGGGATTTATAGAGAAGATGGAGATAGGCTTTTGTCAGAGGTTCACAGCAAAAGGGCAAGAGGTAATGAACAGAGGCTGCAGCAAGGGAAACTGTAATTAGATCTAAGAAAAAAAATTCTTCGCTGTGAGGATGGTTAAACACTGGACCAGGTTGCCCAGAGAGTTTTGGATTCTTCATTTCCAGACATAGCTAAATTTAAATTACCCTTCCACTGAGATGGGAGTTGGATACAAATGACTCCCAAAGACTTTCCAACCTCACATATTTAATGATATTGTGAAGAAAAAATTGGTGATTACGGAATTCTAGGACCCACCTTTATAATATTAGAAAAGGCCTGTTAAATGGTCAAATTTATTATTTCCCAAGAAGAAAAAGAAATTATTACTTGATACATATGTAGAGGAGGTCTTAGACAGACTTTCTTGTTTGTGTGAATGTAGGCCAGGAGCTACTACAGTTACTTTCCTCCACAAAGTCTTGTAGACTGTCTTTTGATCTTTGAAAGACAAATTGTAGCAAAGCAGCACACCACACACATAGCTTAGCTTTATTTGTAGCATAACTGAGAATGGAGTTCATCCTACTTTATGTCCTGCTGATAAAATAGAAGCTGGACCTTTAGAAGGACTCGGGTAGGAAGTGTTAGTAACTCATTTACTAGCTGAAAAGTGCACAAGTTAATGAGTGACTTCTGTCCTAGAAAACTCTTGAATCTTCTGTCATGGAATATTATCAGATATTTTCAAATACTTTCTTTTAAGGGTTTGAAATATTTGACATGGTTATGACTTAGCAGCAATTCAAGATTTATTAATGGTGTGAGGTGGATCAAAACGTTGAATTTTGGCAGCACTTAATGACTGAGCAATTTAGAGATTAACAAGGTGATTTGGTAGAATATTTTTTAATTAAAACAGGGAATTAATTACTGGTTTAAGAATGATAAGATTCACACCAACATACTACAAGGTACCCTAAATCAAAAGTATATATATGTACATATTTATAAACACATAATAAATTCATACACAGACAGAAATATTTGCATCTAGTGAAGTATGTAGACACCCACACTTGTGAAGGCAAATGTGTGTATTCAAACACATAGATAGGTAGAGAGGTGAAGGAAAGATGCTAACCTATAGTTAAAATTTCCCTCTTCTCATGTTTAGAGTAAAGGTTCACAGTTCATCGGCATTCCTCAACTGGTGATAACTGAGACTCTCAAGTCTGACTTCACCCTGGCCCTTTGTCAGCTTTGTTGGCAGACGGTCTTTAAGCCTCAAGGAGTCTATGCCTGAGAGGAGTCCCAGATCAGGGGAGATGCTGGTCATAGCCTGTTGGGATCCAGGAAACCTCAAAGGGTCTCACTTTGTCACTATTTATAGGGTCTGAGGTAACTGACATTTGTCAGGTACTTTTCCATTTCAGCCCAGCTTCGATGACTGAATATTCTGGTACTTTCCACCAGTTGTGCAGGCCCTGAACTTGCTAGATCTTGGCATTCTGGTATCACTCCCTTTGGGCCACGACCTAGGTACAGATGTACTAGGCTGTCAGGAGGTGATTGATTGTCATTACCATTCCCAAGGGGAGGGGAGGGTGCAGAGGTCAGGTGCTCTAAAGGGGTGCCTTAACGCTCTGGTCCGCTGCCTTTCACAATCCATTTTAGGTTGGTATGTGGCCCAAGGAGGGGGGGAAATTGCACCAAGCACTGAGCAGCCCAAGAGATGGGGGAGAGTTGAACCACCGCAGGGTTGCAGTTATCCCTAAAGATATATTGGAACAGTTTTTGTTCTGTGTAGTAGTTAACCAATATGTAGTCATACTGACTTAGATCAGATGTAGTCAGTTTCTTACATTTGAGTAAGTCTACTGCATGTATGGTAATCTTCTGAATAGATCTTCCATATGCTATTCATATCATTAATATAGAAGGTTTTGTTGACATAGACAGATATAGGAAAGTCAGAGTTTTAAAACCTATTTGAAGTGTTAGTAAAACTATGATCACCCTAAGGAAAGAGGAAAGACTTTTATAATTTCAAAGAATTTAGGATGTGTTTGTATGATGATATTTTTTTTCATGCTGTCACATACTCCCTGAGGATCATTGTAATTTTGGCTTGTTTCCCAATACCTTACTGTATGTGAGAGCACTTACGTTTATCACAGCCACCAACCAGTTCTCAAACCAATACATGTAGCTAAAATGTATATATAGATACCTGGGGGAATGTTCTGACAGATGAGCATATCTTCAGGAGCCCCAATATCCTAGTATAGACTCACCTGTGGCTTGGTATCTTGTTTGCTTTGCTATCATCCTTACTTCCTGTGTTCTGTACAGACATGCAAATGTCAGTTTGACAGACCAAATTTTACCTCCTGTACTTAATCTGGTTAATCAACTCCTTGACTCCCTGAAGGATGAAACTCCCCAGCCGATTAATGGTAGTGTGCACTTGGCAGTATTCGACTGTGTTTATGTAAGTCTGTACGTTAACAAACACAATGCTGTTGTCCACTTGGGCTAAACACATGTAGCTTTTTACAATCTCTGAAACAAGACAGGAAGCTAATAGATGATAATTTTGTAGTAATGAGTTTTTATGGTGACTTGTCCCTCAGCCTCACTCTTTAAAGTATGGCATGACATGAATATCATTGCAAAATAAGTTAATTTAAAAAGATATATTAATAAAACTTTCTTGTTTGTGCCAATACTGTAGTATTATGGGTCAATATTGCATAAAATCATTGGCTGTCCATAACTAATTTGCACTCTAAAATGAAGTTAAATAGACTTTTTAATTTCTTTCCTTCAAGAAATATGAAACTATTTCTTTGAATAGTTTTCCAGAAAATTCAGAACATGATGCAAACATCTGTGTCCATGTTCTTGCTGGCAGTATGGACATAAGTCTGAGGAATTCACAAACAACTTTAAAAAAAATTTGTTTCTGCCATGTCTAGCCTTGACTCTACTCACTTTACATAGGTGGAGACCATCACTCTAAACCTGTTTTGGTTTTTTTAAGGGAAGTTTTAACTGTGATAATCATAAAAATTACTAAAGGAGGACTTATGTTCAAAGTTTCCTTTTAAAAGTCAGTCATGACAGCAGAAAACTTAATTGATTGTTCAGTCTGTGCATGTTAGATGGGCATTGAAAGGAGAATCTTAATTTTCTAACATTTTGTTAGGAACATCAAGATCTATTCTTCCCAAGATGGATGCAGGACATTACATCCTCAGGAAACTGGTAATGTAACACCGAGCCTATTATTACACATTTCACAGCCTCAGATTCAGTCATGGTGATGACTGAAAGTCATTACCATCTGACAACTGCTCCATATATTTACGTCAAAGGGAACGATGATTCCAGTCCGGTTTGTTAAAGGCATCTGTCTGCTTAATAAAATAATCTCTATTATTGGTTCAGATTTCAAAGACTAAACAGGAATAGAAAACAACCATTCAACAAAAGACTTGAGAGTGCAGCGGGGTTGTGTAAATAAATACTCTCTGCCCTTGTGCCTCCTGGGAGCTTTCTGGAATCCTTAATTGATTCACAGACCTTGGCCGCTCTCGAACGCTAAACAAACTAAAGGCAGTTTGCTTAGTTGATTTCCTTGAGAGAGTCCATGATATTTTCCCACAAATATAAAGATGTTGCATTCATTCACTGATGCCACATGTGGAGTTGGAATGGGGATCAGTCTCTCCCAAAAGCAATAATTTTCTGATCTAGAACTTAAAACATTTCCTGAATCTCATGAGGAAGCTTTTCAATCCCACATTTCCACTGTTGCAGTTTAATGCTTATAGAATTACACCTTCAGTGCGAGACAGTGATTAGTTCTCTGTTTCACAGGAAAACAGGACATCTGACAAGCTGTCAATGCCATATCTTTTAGTATGTGTCATGTGTTCTTTCATTCTCTGAATAAGCAGCATAAATGTGATGATAGTATAGATGTAGGCATATAAATAACTAGTTTAAGTCTCTTTCATGCAACTATATTAAAAATAAGTATGAAATTCAGGAATTTAGGTCAGATAACTTCAGTTCCATACCTGGAAAATAATCTTGTTTATATTAGTGGAAAATGAAATAAAACAAAAAAATATGTTTTTATTTTTCCATCAATCATAGAGTGTGCAAATATATGGGTATTTCATAAAATAAATTATTTTTTGGCAAATGATATGAAGATTTTTTTATGATGAACTCAGACTTGATTTTTTTTGTCCTTTTTTTCCCTTTGCATTGAATTTCCAAGTGAGATTAAACCTCTTATAAAATAAACTGATTGTATTCAAAAGTCATTTCACATAGCAGCTACAGGCCAATGACTATTCAGCATTTATTTCAACAATCCTGACAGGTGTGCAGATGGCGATTGCCCTACTAAGTTGCATCTTCTTAAGTTAGTTTCTCTGCTGGTGTAAACTCATGTCGCTCTATGAAATTCAAAGGGTATGTTTGAGTTTAGCTACAGATGCATTAGATCAGAACAGTGAATTCCAAGTATGTGCTCTAGGCATATTCAGACCATATAATCAAAACCTGAGGCAACTAAATATGAAAGCTACAGTCTAGCATCTTCTTAAGTGAGGAAGGAAACGGTAAATGCAGAATTCAAAAATATGTATTGTGGTTTTGGGATACCTAAGTGTGAGTATAGTAAACTGAATTTTAGGGATTTGATTTTCCTTGCCCTTCTCCTCTTACATGCCCATTTTCCTGTTGCCGTGCACACAAACATCCTCAGTTTTGTCAGGATGCCTGTTTATAGGGCCATTCTTCAACCCAATCAAGGAATTGATTTGGGTTAATAAAAAAGGCAGTCAGGGAAGGCTTTTTTCATTTTTAAGAGAGAATCCTAATCAGAGCTGTAGCACAGACTAGCAAATGATTGTGCTAGCACAGTAGAAAGCAAAGTGCACCGTAAGACAGGGGAAGGAATAATTTAAGCTGCTATTGCCACTAAACACTTTGCGCTTGAAACAATAGTTTTAGAGGAGTTCCAATAAACATGTAAGTGCTGCTCTGTGTTTTCAACAAGATACTAACAGCTGCCCATGAAAGATTCCAAGTGTAAAAGAAAAAGACAAGTGGGTTTACTTATCGGGGATTCAAATTAAGTGGGAAAACTGGTTTGATAGCAGCTGTGTGCCTTTACTTAGAAACCAGCTACATGATATTTTAGAGAAGCTGTTTCTAAACTTCAGTGTGTGAGTCAAGAAATTTGACTCATAACCTGACACAAAATAAAAAGCAAAGAATATGAGAAAGTGGCAGACCGGAGGGATCAGATTTGCCGGCTGTTACCTTGATAGTTTTTTTGGCAGGCGATAAAGGTGACCTCTGATTTTAAGCAACCAGGGGGGTGCACAACCTGAACTAGGGTCAATATCACAGAAGGAAATAAAAAGCATGCTCTGCCCCAGAGTCTAGCACATAAAATTGAATAAGCTGTCAGCTTTATGTAACTATTTACTCTAGGGTAGAAATTAGTAGTTACCTTAGCAACACTAGTATCACCCGAGACATAGTCATGCTGACTCTGATTTACAGAGATGCATTTACGTTGACAATGTATTAAGTAACCTTTCTGAATGTTTTACTGTGTTTTTATGACAAATGAGATGTATTGCAGCCAAGAAAAATGGTTTCTCCAGATTTCAAACGCTACATGCTGGTCAGACCCTTACCTGGCATAAATTCAAGAGACTTCATTGCCAGTGAAGTAATGTTGATTTATTACAATGGAAGAACAAGCTCATCATTTTGAGCAGTTTATTACCCGTCACTCTTTTTACTTGTCAGCTATGATGGGGTTTGATTTGCTTCCCATGGTATTTGTAATATCATGGTCATGAAAACGAAACTGGTTAACAACCCTTGGTGCTACCAGACCTACTGAGGTAATTGAAATCCGCCTCTACCACTAAATTCAGGCTTGGCTTAGATTACTTTCTGTCACAGAATGCTTCAAATATTAAGGACACAACAAAGAAGTTATTACTGAAAGCACAGCTTTCTATCAGGAAAGTTATGATTTTGGCTCCACAATACTGCATGGTTCACATTACATGCTAGTTGAATTATTTAATCCAATAAAATTGACACCAATCCAAGCCGGTACATACCACACAGCCATCTTCAAAAGATACATTAAAGTATACTGAATCCTATTTTAAATACTCCAAGCAAGAGTGAGTCTGCCATCTTCCAGGCTAAATTGTTATTAGCTCTCAATACATAGAAACTGCACCTTATTTGGATGCTCAGGTTACTGGATTTTTAGCTATTTCAGCTCATGTATTGTGGGTGAGTTCTGATACTGCAGATTTTCAAGTTACTTCAAAGCAGAGGTACTCTGCATACCCTGGGAAGGTTTATCCTTATTGTTCTCCATAGTAATCTAAACAGATTGAATTTGTGGCACGCCTTTCTCAGTCATTTTGGGGACCTTTCTTAGAACTATAGTAAAATCTCTCCTTTGAGCACAGGCACCAAATGGTGGGACATGTTATCCTTCTACCACCTGTAGACATCTCGTCCTTAGAGGTAAAAAGACCTTCCTAATTTTGTTTCATTTTCTCATGATTCCTAGATGTACAGTTTACTGGATGTGAGGAGGCTAGGTATTGATTTTTATTTTGTTTCTTCAGTTATATATTCTTTTCCCACCTGGAAATCTCATCCTGGCAAATTTTGAGAATTTGTCCTTTGGCCAGGATTTCTAGGCATGTGTCAGCCCTATTCTAAATGGAAGGTTTCAGCCATACTGGAAACAGGCCATAAGGTACATGCAGAAAGCCATAACACTACCACATGTTCAAAAACTTGAGGCATACGGATCATGAGCATGCTGTGGATGAAAAAAATGATGCAGAGTAACCCCCTTGCTTTCTGAGAATATAGGAATTCTGCGTAGAGACTACAAAGATACAAGCCACACTTGTAAGTAGTGGTATACTGTGAAGTTCCCTAAAAGTGCTGGACTCACTGTGCATGCATCAGGCAATTCCCAAACAATACATATGTGCTTCAATTTTCCAGGAAATTCCAAATTAACATAATATGTGTATTCCCATTTTATAAAACCAGAGGAACAACTAATCCATTCAACTGCATCATGGACACCAGAGGTCATGTCCAAGTTGTTCCCTGCAATGACTCAATAGGCTTTCTTTGATTGATGTGTTCTAGAGCAAACTCTACTACCCTGCAAGGTAAAATCGTCATTCTTTATTACCAAGTGCGTTTCCCTGTGTTTTGTCACACTAATACACACTGTTGCTTTGACAACATCCTAACCAGTCAATTCACATCCTTCTGTAGCAGAAAAATGTATTTATTGTTACTTACTCTACTGTAACCTTCATGTTATCTGCAGATATCACTAGGTGTCACCTAGACTGCTGATTAAAATTACTGAATAATTTTGGATGACAGACTGGTCTCCACTGGACTTTGCTAATAATTCATTTACACCCTACAGCCAAATATGATTTTTAGATATCTGTCAGTGATTCAACTCTTATTCCATCTATTGTGTCTCGTAAATTTTTTGTTAAAAGTCTTACCAAGATGAAAGTAGAAAGAAGATAAACGCTTTTAAGAAATTCCGTTGATGGCATTGCCATATAAACTAGATATGTAATCATGCCCAGAAATAGATAACAGGACTGTATCTTCTAGTAAGACCCACTTCTCATGACTAGCATCAGTTATATTTTTAATTTAAATTTCTGTCGTTGATACTATAGAATCCTGAGTGAGCTGGTTTTTACTTTTGTGTAAGGTTTAAATCAAGACTGTTTGTTTAGTACCCCCAGCAATCTCTTTATCAGAAGCCTTTTCTAACAGCAAAACTTAAACTGGACTTTTAAAATCCTTTAAAACTTTCTGAGATTGATTCAGACCTTTGACTCAAGCTGAGGTCTCTTGTTTGAACCAGCTATTTCCTTAAAAACATCAACTCCAATCAATTTAAAACATATTCTTTTTAAAGGGTTACAGATTCTCCTACTGAATCATATTATCCCATTATGTTAATGATAATTAATTTTTTTCTCCATCCCTGTACTAATGTGGCTGTCCTTTCCATAACATTTTATTACATGTGAAATCCTCCTCTTGCTTTGTACCAATTATGATTGCAATTGTCAGTTGAATGTTTATTTAACACTACTTTTGATTTTTCTATCTATGGTTAATAATGGCCTGCTTCTTCATCTGATGTTCTTTTATATACAAAAGACATATCTTTTCCTTTCTTTCACGTTGGTTACAGATTTTGGTTTTGGGTTTTTATTGGTTTTATTTTTTTTTACCAAGGGCAGTAATCTTGTTTATTTTTTTCCCTTAAAATTAATGTTTTAAAATTAACTTTATGTTACAATAGGAAGAAATCTGAAATACATTTTCGAATTAATTGTTTCATTTGTGGCAAATATAATCTTATCAAATATGAAGATTGATCAAATATTTAATGTATGTATTTTCAGTGGGAATAAGAGGTTTTAACTAATTAAAGTTGTAATGGAAATAATCTGTCCAGTTTGGGGCGGAGCAGGATGATAGTTATTTCCAGGTTTGGGGTGTTTTTTTGGTGTGGGAAAATAGTTTATATCTCAAAATTAAATTTCTTTTTCTCTTACTGGTTTATACCTGTATGCTATTTTTCTTCATACTCTTTTCAGTTATTTGCTGTTATCATCTGAGATGAGATCAGTGTTTGTTTAGCTTTTATTTATTCTTCATATTTCTATTCATTGAGAATAACTTGAAATACTAAGTGAGGTTCTTGGTGCTCTGTGGAACTTCTGTGATTTGCGGTTTTTTAATAGATGCTCAAAAGATTACTAATGATACAGCATAACCCTGGAGAAATGGTGGGAACAGGTGAATATCCATTTCCTTGTTTCGATAAACATATGGAAGACAAGATTATTTAAATGTGCCTGCTTGGGAGCCGGCTCCTGGAGTTAGAAATCTGGCTTGTATTCCTCTCATCATAAGCTATTTGGAATGTTTGTGAAATGCACAGAGCAGATTAATTCATGGATTTGTTACTGTATCACTGAACACTCGTGAACAAAATGTCTGGTACTGGTGTTTGGGGCTCTCCTTTAGGTCACAACATTTTCTTTTCCGGGTAAGTATGATAATGCTCTTCACATCTGATTTCCAGTTCAAATTCATCCCTGACCACCATTTACCAAATATTACTCTTGTACTTTTCATGCTTTCTGCTGCACTCAGGGGTTCATCCCACAAATAAGCTTTGGCACCTCTTACACTACAAGATGATACAGTGCAGTGCAGGATTGAGTACATCATTGCTTGAAGTAGATCTTAATAAAGGCTACTTATTTGTTTACATTTCAGTAAATATAGCGTACAGACGTCTAAACATGCACATAGAGTAGAAACTCTCTTTCTCTGAAATGTTTCAACTGTAAAAACAGTCTTCAAGGTGCACAACTGAACATGGCGCTCTTGAGCTGTGGTTCACCATCTTGCAGCACCAAGCCTCCTTGCAGAACAGAGAGGGTGCAAAGACTGGACACTTTCACTCTGAGGTTTCTATTGCTGGAGTTACTAAAAATTCTCTTTTTTAGCAAGCTATAATACAAAGCAGCTACCATGTATAAAAGGTATCAGGAGTTAAGGAATGACTTCCTAAAAACATAAAGAGCTTGCAAGTAAATGTTGTGGGGGAAAGGGTTCAGTTTAAGTGACAGATGAAACATTTTTTTAAGTGCCTTAAGAGCTGCAGAAGCATCTAGAGAATGAACGGTCATGTGAATTCTAGTGCATCTAGCCCTGCAGTGTTGCAAGGGCAGAATACAAGTGCACAAAATAAAGAAGATAATGGGTAAAACAGAGATATATAACAGCTCCAGAAAAACACGAAATCAGAAATTTGTTTTTCTAATTGTAAATACATGGATAACAGTAACAATTCCACACCTGAAAGTAAAGGTTAAAATCAACTCCTTAGGTTTAGATGAGGAAAAGCAAACATTTTTTGCACACATTTTTGGATCCTGTGGGTTTCTCCCATAACAGTTCCCTTGGAATTGCTTCTTCCCTGATAGGAGGAACTAATCTTTATGTACAAGAGCAGTGCCTGAAGAAATCATTAGAGCAATGAATATTTCAGAAAGAGCATGGGGAGCGCTTCAGGGAGAAAGGCATATCAGCAGAAAACCTGTTCTGAGGAAGTTTATGGCATTTTAAATCATTTCCTGGCCTCTTTTTTGCATGTTAGAAGATCATTGTATTTGCAACATACATGCATCAGTTTTGAAAGCTGGATTTTTCCCTACTACAATGGGAGACGGTTACTGAGAGCTGTGCAAAAAATGTATTTCTTATCATATTTGCTGCAATAGTGCTTGGTTTTGTTTTTATGATGGGAGTGATGAATGCCCAAAAAGTCAGCATAAAAAGTTAGATCTTGCCAATCCAGGGATATGTGGGGTGAGAATATGATACAACAAGAGGTGGAAGCATGCTGATCACATGCTTGTCCTCTTTGCAGTGACACGCTTCTGGAAAGGACACCAGCTCCTCTCTGCCTGAGTTCCCATAGAAGTGAAATGAGCTGCTTTCACCAGAACAAATGTGTACATTGTCTCTATGCAAGGTGGGAGTTCTTGCTGTTTATTCCTTTTGTCCTTAGGAGCAAGCCCAAGTAGGGATTCCAGTTTGCGAAGCTACCAGTGGGGTATCATTTGTTTCCTTTTGCAAGCCTCAGGACCCCACTGATGGGAACCGGTTGTAGTGACAGTGTCCGTTGGAGGCCTTCCTGCGAGTGAGCTACCTCACAGAGCTCAACGCCCAGGCTCATTTCAGCACATGTGTCTGCGACTTCAGGAAATCATGCTCCTGGGTCCCCCTCAATTTTAAGGCCAGGCAAGCTAAGAGGAAGAGACCTATACAATTTTTTTTTTGTCCTGGTCTTTCCTAGTCAATGAGGAAAACAAAAGGGCAGAAGAAAAGGAGGCAGTCACAGTTTTCTTGTCTGGGGGCTGTCTACTCCATGCCACCATCAATAGCAGTCTTTGTTTCAGCTCAATCAGCCCTGAGTGCTATGCCTGCTGTAGCAGACAGGGTCTCATCAACAGACCTCCAAGCCTCATGTGACCAACAGTGACAATGAAGAGAGTGCTTATTTGTTGTTTCGTGTTGAACTGTACTACAGCCAAGCTTTCCTTCCTCATGATTTGTGAGCGATAATTCCCAGTGGAATTCTCAGTCTGACTGAGGTTGGGCTTTTATAGTCCAGCCAGCAGCTCTGCCCTGCCTGTCTGCAGCTCATTCGTGCATCATAGCACATGGCTCTCCGCTGTGCAATTTTGTCCCTGGATAGTAATGAAGATGGGCAGAGGAAGGATGGAAGAAATAACCAGGCTCATCCTAAACCTGCTGAAGTATCTTGGAGGACTCTGGATAAGCTATTGTGGGTCAAGTCTGGTGCAAAGGTATCCTTGGCTTTAGCCTTTTGGGGCAGAATTGAGGTATGAATCTTCTTCTTCATGCTGAAATATCCTCACAAAGGTGTAGAACTGTGGTGGGTTGACCTTGACTGGCTGCCAGACACTCACCCAACTTCTCTCACTCCCCCTGCTCAACAGGACAGGGGGAGAAAATAGAAAAAAAAAAAGCTCATGGGCTGAGATAAAGACAGGGACATCACTTACCAATTACTGTCACAGGCAAAACAGACTTGACTTTAATTACTTCATTAATGGGGAAAATTAATTTATTGCCAATTAAATTAGAGTTGGATAGTGAGAAAAAAAGACAAAAACTAAAACATCTTTCCTCCACTCCATCCCTTCTTCCCAGGCTCAACCTCACTCCTTCATTCCCCACTTCGTTATCTCCTCCCCCTTCCAAACAGTGTAGAGGGTTGTGGGGGTTGTGGTCAATCCATAACATCTCCTCTCTGCTGCTTCTTTCTCTTAATAACACTTTTCCCCTGCTCTGGTGTGGGTCCTTCCTACGGGCTGCAGTCCTTCATGATAAGCCTGTTCCAGAGTGGGCTCTCCATGGACCACAGTTCCTTCAGGAAATATCCATCACTCTAGCATGGGGTCTTCCATGGGGCTGCAGCATGAATATCTGTCTGTTCCAGCATGATCTCTCCAAGGGCTGCAGAGGAAGCTCTGCTCCAGCACCTGGAGCACCTCCTCCCCCTCATTCTTCTCTCACCTTGGTGCTCACAAAGTTGTTTCTCACACTTTTTTTGTTCCCTCTGTCTAATATTTTCTCTCCTTTCTTAACTGTGTTTTCCTTGAGACACCACCAGCTTGACTGTGGTAGGTTGATTGTAGAGCTGGCTCTGTCCTGCACAGGGCAGACCCTGACCTATTCCAGCAGCTGGGAGTAGCTCTCTTTTACAAAAGCGTACCATGCCTGGTTGGGATGGAGTTAAATTTTCTCCATGGCAGCCTGTATGGTGCTTTACTTCTGAAACTGTATTTATCTCAACCTATGAGTTTTCAGTGTTTGTTCTTGGTTTCTTTTTGCCATCCTACTGGAGGGTAGGAATCAGTGAGTGACTGGTTGGGGGCTTAGCTGCTGGTCAGGGTCAACCCACCACAAAAAGTCAGGATTTTGCCAAACAGGTGGCTCCAGGAAGACAGCAGCTCCTAGCTTCTGACGAGTTAGAAACCTCTGCTTCATGTATAGATAATATACTTGTCACAGCTCAAGGCAACTTGTGTCACAGATCAGGGACTCCACAGCAGAAGGAACCTCTCATTACAGGGGAGGGGGAGAGAAAGTGTCTTGAGATGAAACCTCACTAAAAAGGTTTTAAAACAAATTTTAAAAATGAATAGGAATAAATTGCCAGGGCCAGATGTCATTCACCCTTGAATATGAAACTGTTGAACTGCTGACTGTGGCTTGCAATATATTCTTTGTATCATCCTCAGTACCCAAAGACAGAAAAGTGGCAAGTATGGCAAAAACTCTCAAAAAGAGCTCCAGAGCAATCCCAGTTAATATAAATAAGTAAATTAGATTTCCATGAGAATAAAATTGATAGGAGATATGAAATAAATAGAATTAATTAGCAGACCCATGAATAAATATGATGCAGCAAATGAAAGTCAATAGGTGTTTTTGTAAGAGGAAGCCATTTCTCCCTCTATGTGACAGATACAGGTGATACAGTCAATGTCATTTACCTAGTTATGTAAAAAAGACATGAAAGGCAGGGCTTCCTGAAAAACAGGAAATTATGCAGGTGGCTTTGTTGGCTGATAAATAATTAAGAGGTTAGGTTTTATAGTGGAAATTCATCATCGATGAGGTCCCAGATCCTCTGTTTGGAACTTAGGTGCTTAATACACAAGCATATTTTGAACTTGGAGAAAGGGATGAATTGTGAAGTTAAAGGTGATACCAACCTGGCTGTAAAGATGCATTCTGTTCTGAGCAATTAAATAATACACTGTCAGGAAACAATGTCAATACATGCTGAGTAGTAGATATTCCCAGTTTCGTGTATGTTTCTTTATATGTATGTGTATGTGCATACATTTGCAGCCCTGATGAACTCTAAATAGACTACCACACAGGTGAGACCTCAGGTTACTATGAAACTCTTAGTTTTCTGAGAAGTCAAAAAGCCCCAAGTTACACCACTACGTGTATTTCTGGTATAACAAGAGTTTGAATACTGTGTGACATTGCACTTACCCCATCTCAGATAGGAAGCACAGACAGAGCTCAAAACAGGATATGGAGAACAGTAAGGCTAATATGCCTTCCACATGAGAAAAGATTAAAAATTTATTTATCATGGAAAATAAGTGGCTGAAGTGGCAGTATGGCCTAAAAAGTAACTAATTAACTGGGGGAAAAGGGTATAAGTAACAATACCTAGTTGTTATAGAAGAAGTAGGGGATGTCCATTGAAATTACTGAAAAACAAGTTTAAAGCAAGTGAAAATGTTTTTCGCTAAGAATAAATTGTGGCGAATATTGCCATGTTTCTGTGGATGCTTGCATATAAATTAGTTCAAAAAGGACAGGGGCACTGACAAGTGTTAAACTTTGGGGATCTGCATTTGCCTGTTGTCTTAGAAAATCTGTATGTCGTAGTCTGCCAGATCTGAGTAAATGTATCAGCATAAGGATCAGTTTAAGGCTATTCTACCTAAACATTTCTTTCTAATCTGTCATTTCATAGTCCCTGGCATGATGGAGAAATTTTGCCATTCTACATAAATTAGTTCTTTCTGTTTAACTTATATTTCTATTACTTTTGAGCAAACAAATGCAAATGCAAGACACACACACACAGAGACTGAAACCCCTCCTAGATTCATGCTAAACTTAGTGAAGACTTGGGTAGGGAGGGGAAGAAATAAAATTTGAAACATCTTTTGTTTAAACTTGTTCTAATATAAATATTTCAATCTTTCATTCTTAGTAATTTTTAAACTATTTTTTTCTTCAAATTAGTTGTTTAAATGTTTAAAAACAAATTACTAGATTAACTAAAACATTCATTTCCGATGAAACAATATTTCATCCTGAAAACTGATAAAATGAGTACTACAAAAAACTGTACTCTTGGTATTTACTGAATGTTAGATCAGCAGGCATGTTGGTAATCAGTACCGAAACTTAGATGGTCGCAGAGGCTAAATTTGTTATGTCTACATGCATCTCCAGATTGGTGGTTGGGAATGTTGAGATATGGAAAAGGACATTTTGACATTTCCTTTAGCTGTAACCATCTCTATGAGAAAAGGAAGATTTGTCTTGAAACATTATGCCATAGTGTGTATATAATACCTAATATTAATATTATATATGTATTATATATTATTTTACTACAGCATATATAATTATTTTTTGCTTTACTTTAAGGTACATGTATATATTAATCTTGGGAGGAAATGTGGGAAGAGGAAAGGTGAATGTTTCCAAAGCAATATAGAAAAGGACAAGATTTCTCACCTGTGAGAAGGGATAAAGGCCAAGACGTGCTAAAGAAGCAACATAAAGAGGAACTCCCTAGGCTGTAATTAGGCATCTGTCTGCTTTGCTGTAGTGCCAGGCACCTACAAGAAATCATGTTGAGAGGCTGGTTGCTCAGCACTCTGCAAAGCAAACAAGTGCCTAAATATGGCCTTTGGGAACCCAGCTTGAGTCAGCTGTATTTAAGATTCTTGTCCAAAATTCAACACCTTTTATAAGAATTTTCTAGCAACATTTGGTCCTGGTGGTGTCTCTCATGATTTTGACTGGGAAAAAAAGTTACATTTTGAAACTTCTGATAATTGGAAGTTTACTTTTTCTGAAAAATCTTTTTTGTAAAATTGTCATGTCCACTTCCTCTCTCTGTCTTTCTGTCTTAGAAACACATCTCAACCTTTAGAGGACAAGTGTCTCTGCCTTGTGAAAATGTACTTTCAATGTTGCTTTTCAGACTTTAGATCAAAGTGATGCAAAGTTAGATGCAAAATGATGCTGCCAAGACATATCCTTCTGTGGCAAATAATTCACAGACTCCAACTCATTGGAGAATCCAAAAGTCTTGTCTTATGCCAGTGTAACTTCAGCAGTATTTTTCTGGACTGAGGATTAAGTTTGCTGAAGCAAAAAAATGCCGATCTGTCTGATCTATTTCAACAGTATCGCCAGACGTAAAGATGATTCATCAGTGTTCCTTCTCTAATAGCAACTATCTCAAGTGGGCAGTAAAGAATGACCAAACTGACTATCAGATGGGAAACAGGAGAAGCTGGAATGGTATTTGCCTTGCTTACTTTGTACTTGACTGTGTGTCCATGCATTCTCATCTAGAGTTGCAGGGATTGCTCAAGCATTTAATTGCTTGAATCCCAATGAGCTGAAGCTGCTTGGTTCAGGAGATAGCATAATAAAAGCATTCTCCTGAGGTGGCTATATCATTTTTTAAGCTTTACTGACAGGCTAGAAATAGTCACAGATTTTAAGTGTTGCCAACGATTATATTCAAAAAGCATGGAAAACATGAGCCTACATTTTCTGCTACACCCATGTTCCTCCGGGATCAGCAAAAGAAGGGAGTGTGGGCTTCCCAGGGAGCTGCTTAATTATCTGGCTGACTACACACAAGCTTTGGCCTTGTCATAGCCACTGTTATAAACTGCACCAGTTGATGAGGTCCCAAAAAGGGACAGTCTAGGGCTAAGCCCTCCCATTCCTGTATCACTGTATAACTAGGTCAAGAAATAGGAAGACTGGCTTCATGTTAGATCATGTTCAATGCCTGAAGTAAGTACACAGACTACAAGTGTCTTGCCAATATGAAGGTGGCAAGAAGGATCAGAGTAACCAAGAGACTCAGGGAAGAGGGAAATGTAAAAACAGTACACACTTGGATTGTGCATTTCCCACATATTTGAGGAAAATGGGTGTATTCCAGCTTTGTGTATGAATGGGGTCACTGGGGTATCTGGTATCCAACTAATCATGCGGCTACCATGTGTCAGTAATTATACATGACATAATCCTTTCTGAACTTTGCTACTTCACAGTGTTTGTGTGGCTTTTTTCAGTTATTTGTTTCTTTTATTTTTAAACTAGTTTTTCCCATATAGTTTCCATGAGAAGGTGAAAGTTTTCCATGTAGTAGAAGAAAAAGTGCGTGGACATTGGATACAAATCCAACCAGAGAAAAACATCATCAAAGAAATCCAGATCGTCAGTGACTCATGTAAAATACAGCTTGACATTTGAGCATGCAAGATGATTCGTGGGATGTGGCTTAAACAACTCCCAATTTTCTATGTCTCTTCATAGAGAAGACTGTCAAATCTGGAAGAGAATATACAATTTATTTTAATTTCAGGGTGGAAATAGTCTTTTTGATTTTCAGTATGCACTAGATGAGCACTTGCCAGTGCACATTTGTACAAAGCCAAAAAAAGAGAGCATACTTGGGCCAAACAGGAGCAGAACTAGAGTTAAAGGTCCTGATTTTTCTCCACAGCATGATTTATATTGATACATTCATTGTGTTAAATGGCATAACTTTATATTTTTGCACTAGTTTAAGTAAGGAAAGGTCATACTGTTGGAATCCATATGTTCTGACTTAGGTAAGTAGAATGGGAATAAGAATTCTCCTCTTATATATGAATAATTCTCTGCAGGCTTCCACTTAATTATAAGCTATGGACTATATAAATATGACCCTTTTGCCAGCTGGGAGATCATCCGAGCTTCAGCTTAACAAGCCTTATTTATAGCACGGATTTCTTTCACTTCAAATGTTCAGTTTTCTGGGATTACCTTCCGCTTCAAACAAAGTATGTTCTCATTGGGTTTGCACCTGAAAAGGAGGTACATGATAATCAAGGCTAAGTTTGAAGAATGGTAAAAAATAACAAAGTATGTTCTGAACTTTCCTTATGTTCCCTTCATTTCTCCAGGAGAGGGAGGGTGGGTAGGAGGAGGCATAATAGGCTCTTGAAGATTTGGCTGATACTTAATCATATAACTAAATATCACAATCACACAGAGGTGTACTCTTATTCAAGTCAGGAGACAAAATATGTCCAACCCATGTGGGAAGAGTTGTTACTACCTCCCGTCCTTTTCTGTTCTTTGAGTTGTTTAATTATAATCAGGATAGGACAAAGGAGAAACCAGAGGTTCTCCTTTGCATCCATTAAAAAATTGGACAACCCTCTGTATGTCCTGAAGGCTGCAACAGAGCTGCCATTAGATGCACACATTTCAGTACCCTCACAAGCACTGATTGCTATGTGCAGTTTTTAGACCAATGTAGCTATCTAGGTACCATAGCTCAAGGAGGCCACCTATTGCCCCTAACTAGTCTCAGATTGGTCCCACCTGTCTCTCATCTTTTTCATCAGCTTTGAATGCAAATGTCTCACAGAAGTACCAAAAAATGAGAATATACCCCTCATGCTTCTGAATTGATTATTCAGAGCTGTATAGTTATTCACTCCTTTTCTGAAGAAAATACATGGAGTTCTTGGATAGAACTTGGCTCAAACTCTGTGTTACAGCTCATATGAGCCAATCCACAGGGTTTTGCACAGGCATGTAGTAAATTACTGTCAGAAGCAGAGAGAAATAGAGGAAAAGTTGTGATAAGCCTCACATGTTCTTGTTATAATTGCCTCCTAATGTCACTCTTCTACTGATAAGGTTTATGTGCTTCTTCCTCCGAGCTCTGCTTAAATTCCTAGTTTAAGCATATGTGCCTTTCTTTTGGTTAACACACTGACTTGCTTGTGCTAGTAGCACTATTTTACTGTCATAGAACTCTACATGGAGAGTGGGAGGTGGTAGTACTCTGCAGGGCAACTTTGCTTTGCATAGTACTTGCCTGTTTGGTTAATATATTCACTTTCACTTCTAATACTATTTTGGAAAGACAAATGTCATCATGCGTAGATAATTAAGAGGCTAGACTAATTCTCTTATGTCAGTGCTTTCTTAGTCTGCCCCTAATCAGATTAAACACCTTAATTTAGAGGTTATTGACATTGCAGATTGCAGAACTCCAAGGGAGCTGTTACAGCCTATCATGTCATAGGGATTGTTGTGATTTTAATGGTCATTTATAACTTAAAACATTTTGCAAAGAGTAGAAAGAGTGGTTTTGGAATGAAAGAATACAAAAGTGTATTTTAGCACAAGGGAAAATGAAAGTACCCATCTGTCAGGATATTAGCTGTATTGGCTCATTTATCTTTTCAAGAGAGGAGTCACTAAAAGAGTCTTTTCTTAAAGTTTTCTGATAAAATTTTGACTACTGTAATGCCTGTCTGTGTATGTACATATGCACAAAATCCATATACTCTGCTATTTATGCTTAAAAATCCAAGAACTATTTTCTTAAGAACTTTCTGCAACTCAGAGTTGCACAATGAGTTGCACTAAAATATTAGTAACTCAACACAAAATCAGTCCATTAATTAGAGAACCCACATGCTGTTTGCTCTTTATTTCAAAATCAATTATAGTCACAAATGTTTTGGTATAGTTATTGGCAATAGCCAGTGTGTAGGAGGACTAGTTTAAACTTAGAATTTATGGTTTGTAGCCAACCCTGACTCACAAAACATGGTTTGTACCTAATAAGAACATACTTTGATCACAGGCTGTTTGTGTGTTGCTAATGGGATTTTATGAAATAAACCCACAAATGATACCTCAGGATGTATCAGGAAAAGCCTCTAGTGAGGATGAAGAAACCGTAATTACAAAATTGCATCAGCAAGTACGGCCAAGTTTTATTTTTATCTCTGCTCCAAAATATATTTGAATAATTCTCAGTAGCTTTAAAAGACATTCTCATTTCATGAATTTGTTAATTCTCTTCTACCAAGTTATTTTTTCTCTTGAACAGAACAACGTGTTTTTAAAAACACTTCATTTGTGAGTGTGTAGTTCTGATGATGTCAGTCAGCTTTGAACACAAACTGAATTGCCACCTTGACTATGGAAAGTTATGACTTGTGCTTGGTTTGTGTGTGTGGCAGGTGGTTTTGGTAGTGGGGAGGGGGCTACAGTGGTGGCCCCTTGTGAGAAGCTTCTCGAAGCTTCCCTGGCTCCAACTTGGACCTGCTTCTGGCCAAGACTGAGCCAATTAGTTGTGCCTCTGTGATAACGTATTTAAGAAGAGGAACCTGGGTTGAGGAGTGGGAGTTGTGAGGAGGACACCTATGCAAACACCAAGGTCAGTGGAAGAAAGGAGGAGGGTGGGAGGGTGTGCTGGAGTAGAGACACCCCTCTGCAGCCTGTGGTGAGACCGTAGGGCCACCCCTCCGCCACCCACAGAGGTCACCAGTGGAACAGATGCTGACCTGCAGCCCATGGAGGAGTCCATGCCAGAGCAGGTGGCTGCACCCAAAGAAGGCTGGGACTCTGTGGGAAGAAGTCCCCGCTGTTGTAGTTTGGTGCAGGGAGGACTGCAACATGCGGGAGGGATCCACGCTGGAGCAGCTCTGGAAACGCTGCAGCCCATGGGAAGGACTGCGTGTCAGAGAAAGTTGATGGAGGACTGTCTCCTGTGAGAGGGACCCCACACTGGAGCAGGGGAAGAACACGAGGGGTCCACTTACCCTGAGGAGGGAGGAGGGACACGCTGACCATAACCCCATTCCCTGCCCCCTGCACCGCTGTGAGAGAGGAAGCAAAACTGAGCCCAGGAAGAAGGGAGGGGTTGGGAAAGGTGTTTTTAAGATGTGGTAATGCTTCTTACTGTCCTACTCTGTCTGTTAAGTGCTGTTGTTGCTAGTGTCTGAATTAAATTGATGTTCTTTTTAATACCCCTAATGAGTCTCTCTTTTGTCCATGACTGTAATGGGTGAGTACTTAGTCTTTGTTTACAGCATCAGCAATTGGCACACCACAGGTAGTGTCTATTCTCTCTTGAACCTGCTTTGGCAAAAGAGGTCATCATAAAGCATCTGTATTCTCACTTGGCATACTCTGTCAAGAGCTGTATTTAATTTTTAAGTTAAAGTAATTCTTGCTCTCATCTTAAGACATAAGGCCAAATTTATCCTGAGTGAAATGCCTATTAAATTTGTTTTATTGTGGATAAGTTTGTTTCCTCGTGTCAGGTTTCAGCCTAAAGCAATTGCTTCTGAAAGTTTATTTTGTGATGTCTTACATGTTTTTGCAGAAATGTTTCCTTCTTTAAATAATGCCAAACAGCTGCTGTACAACACAATACAGTACAATGACTTTAAAACATACGCTCTGTGATTTTGAAATATCAATGGGCAATTGATGATAGAACAGTGAAAGTGATTAATTTAGCTCAAAGAATATAATGCTATTCTTCATGTCTCTCAGACTCACACAAAGTACTGAATCAGATTTTTCCATTATTAGCACTATAAACTTTATACTGATATCTGCACAAAATGTTATTATATAATATGCATCAATCACAGATGTTGTAAGTTGAGAAATAATAGTGCTAACTTGTTTTGGAGAAAAAGGCTACTATTTGGTCAGCTGTGTTCTTTAATGTCATTTAAGAACTCAGGATGTTTTTACCCTTTTAGGTTTTGTTCTTAAGCTGTTAACAGGAAGGGGAAGAAATAAAGAGGACAAGAGAAAGAAAAGATGGAAATTATTGTACTCATATCAAATGCTAGGCTAAGAAAATCTCTAGCTAATTGTTTGCAAGATAGACTGACTACAGGTTTGTAAAGTAATTAGGATATAAATCACACCATGTGACAGGATACTTATTGCAAAAAATTGTATCTAACCTTGATTACCAAATGCATTCTGCACTACAGATCAAAATTAACATTTAAATTTGGCCTGCTGACTCCTCTGCCAAAAGTACAATTCTGTTTCCAGACCTTTGCACATTCTTATTAAAATGAGAGTTTTTTAACACTATATTTTTTATCTTTTGCCTTCTTTCATTTCATAGTTCTTAGAACTGTTTTTCTTTCATTTAGATGCCAATTACAGTTCTCCTGCTGGTTTAGATGAGATGCAGATAGAACCCTGGTATCAAGCATCCAGATTCTTCATGAACAGCTTTTAACCTGCATGTTATCCATTCTATTATTTTTTTCAAGTTGTGCATTCCTCTTAACAGTTTATATATAAGGTAACGAAAGTTGTCCACCATGCACCAAAGTTCATCTGGAGTTAACTTTGTATGCAGACATGACACTGGGATGATCCCTGTCCTGAGAAGCTTACCCTTATTTACTAGAAGCTGATACCTGATTCAAGCAGGTGACGTATATGCTTGTAACCTGGTGCTACTATAGCAGGTGACATCCACAGCACAGTTGTGATGTAGAAAGAAGGTAAGTCAGGAAACTCTTGTGGAAGACATGAAATGGTAAATTAATGACATTGAAGTAGGAATGCTGAACTGATACTGGTCAAAATGATACTTGATCATTTCTACATAATTAGTCACGAAATTTAACTGTTAAAATGTAGATACCCAATGCCAATTGAGATGCCATAGGTATTCTGACTGGCCTCCACCTGTAGCTTGTAGAGAGTCAGCTTGGAGGAAGTGATGTAGCTGAAAATGTGAACCAGGAAAATAACATTTCAGCTGAGACATGGAGATGACCCAATCGAAGATGTTTTCCTGGCTGTAACTCTACTGACAAGGATGGTGGTGTTAGAGTGTGTTGACACTAAGGAACCATTAGTATTGAGGATGAGATGGGTCGACCTTCAAAAGGGTCAGAATGGCCTTCAATCTTACTTGTGCCATGAGATTTGCTGTGTGTGTACCTTTTAAATCTCTTACAAGATCCGTGTACCAAAGGACCATCCTGAGCTTAGGTTTTGTAACATGTTAGGGTGGCTAAGCTTCAGTAGTTTTTGAAAACTGCTAGTTTTTATAGCCAGTGGCCCAGAAAAAAGTGTGGTGAGACTCTTCAACCCAAAATAATCAGGTAAGCATTAGAATTTGGATTTGTAGACATACACCCTAGCAAGCTGGCTGCTTTACCTTTATAAAAAATTAATAAAATTGACATTTTCATACCTTGTTTTAAAGTTTTTTGAGAGATGACAAAGTAGTCAAAAGACTTTTAAACCAAGTGAGTTTTAAAAAAGTCCATTAACCCAAAGATTATACAAAGTACTGCATCTGTAATATGATAGTTGTCATGGTAACATTTGGTTTGTTATTGATTACTTGAGTAAATAACTTCCAAAACCCTGTTGACAATTTCAGACTGCAAAATAAGCAATTTTAGTCAGCAGTTCTTATTACATATATTCATTTATACTGTTCAGTAATTAAAACCTATCATCATTTTTTTGTGATATTAGAGGTGTTGTTATTTCTTAGTCTCTGTTCTTCACAACGTGAAGGGAGATCAACATTCAGAAGTAAAAATGTAATCCACAGCAGAGTGAACTTTTTTTATCCTGTTGAAATCAGAAAGGCATGTGATGCCTTCAAAATGTCTGTCTTTACCTTGTGCTCTCTCAGAATTACCCACCACATGTCATTGGTTATTCTGGGCTTGGATTAAATAGACTTTTGACCCTCCTGGTGATGATGAAGGCTTTCTCCTTACTATTCTATCTGTGATTTCAGTAATCCTCCCTATTATTTTCTTTTTAGGCTGAAGCTGTTGTGGAAGTTGCCATCTGACAGTGTTCATGTTTCACATCTGATGTGTTCAGTTTGTCTGTACTCCTTAGACTTCTAAAAGATAGAGTACCTTTCTTCCAATTTATTTTAATGATCTTTCTGATAAGAACAATGAATTCTAGAAAAGTTCCTCATTGTTGTGGTGTTCCCGAAATATCTCTAAAGAAGGAGACGAGTTATTGGAAATTGTTATTATTGTGTCAGTGCTGATCATGCTTCTGTGGCCAAAAATATTTCAAGTTTCTGAAGGACATTTGTTGTTAAAGACTATCTTATGCTTGATGTCACTATTACGACACCTATCATTTTCTAGATAAGTAAAAAGATTTGATGTTTTGAACAATATTCCTGGAATATTAACAGGCACACATTTGTTTTGCCTTTTTTAACGAAACCATCTATTTCTGTTGCTGATTAATGTCATCAGCAAAATGAAGGTCATTCAAATGTGTTTTGCCAGTGAAATGTCTAGTTGCCATTTATTATTATCTTCCTCTTGACTCAGACAATAAATAATGCAAACAGTAGCAGGGCATAACAAAGCTTTACTCTTTAGCTTCCTTTGTTAATCCTTGGATGCTGATCATTACCTCTGTATAATCAGTATGATCATAAAGAACTTGGAGTATTTTGATTATATTGTCCTACCACTTTCTAGTATTTTTTTTTCAAAAAGCTATTTCTCAGAAGGCATTTTGGATGGCGATACCTTCTGTCATAAAAATTATTTCTCATCCAACAGTTTATAAAGAGATTTAATATGTATCTTCTAGGGGATTCTCTTTCCAACCTGCAAAACTCAAATTATTTTTGTTTTGCTGACAAAAATGTACAAACAAGAAACCCACATGTATGTATCACATGGTTGGAAAGAAAAATTATGTAGACATATAATTACTAGATATTTGTAAAATGGAGAAAAAAGACCTCTCCATAAGTTGAATTATCACCTTATTAAGTACAAGTGAATACTGCTGCAAATTTTCCCCAAAACATCTGCACATAGACATCTGTAATTTCTGTTTTCCAGTCTGCTATCACTGCAATTGTTAGAGTCACAAAATGTATACAATATCTCCAGCAATGTCATACCTCTGGCCTACATGTGTTGTAGTGCTTGACTTTGTTCTCTTCAGGATATCTGTCATCTCCAAAGCAGACAGCCCGCAGCTTTCACAATCTGGCCATTTTTGGATCTTGGTAGAACACTGTGAGAGCAACTTATTCACAGGGGTTACTTGTCATCATCACCAATGCTTAATTTTTTTGTGTTTTCAGAGCATCACAGGTAAGAACAGAATGTATCACTTGATTATTTTGAAATACACATTAAGATAAATTTTGTTTGGAGGTGTTTCACACAGTTCCTTCTATATCTGGATGTATCTGGAAAAGAAAGGTTCAGCTGACTTCTAACTCTACTGTTCTCTTCATCTTTCCTAGAGTTTTGCTCTTTAAACCTTAGCATCAATTTTTGTAGCAGAAAAAATAATGCTTTCAAACCTTAAGCAAGTCAATTCCAATTATAAAATTCAGGACAATGTTGCAAAGAACAGGATTTACTAGTAATTTTCATAGAAGCCAACACTAGTATCATTTGAACAAGATATTGAGAACTTACAAATACTAGTCCTTTCCGAAAATATTTTGCAATATCATAATTAATTCCTACTGTAGATGTGCAATGATACTATAAAATATTTATGTCTAATGCACAGTTTATATTGTAATAATACAATTGTCAACACTTAAAATATACTTACTGCATTTGATAAGGTAATATCAGGCAATTAGGAATGGATTGGCAAACCTGGTTCAACAAGTCACAAATATACATGTAAAGTCAAATAGCTCCAATTCTATTTCTCTGTGTGAAAGTCTTCATGACATCACAATGTAACAAAACTATAAAACAGAATTTGGTTCACTGATCTGGAACAAAAAGGAAAAGTATATATATATTTTATATATAAGGTATGTTTTATATATATTATACACGGGAAAAAATAATATCTTTGCATTCTAGTTTTCTAAATGTTTATTAAAAAACAAGGATCTTGACTATGGCTTCAGTAATATACATGGGAATCCTGGTCATTGGAATGTACACTGAGAAATAATTTTTTTAGTCAACAGTTGTCCTTTTTATAGTTTAATTTTACTCTGTAACAATAACAAGAATAATTCACTTGAATAAGTTGGGGTTTATCTCTCTGACAGAGGAAAATGTGTTTAATATTTTTTCTGAATGTTTTAAAAATGTTTATGAAGATAACATATTCCTCTTAATCAGAATACCATTTAGCTTTTATCCTCTATCATTATACAATATTTTGTCACTAGGTGTCATAGAATCATAGCATGGTTTGGGTTGGAAGTGACCTTTAAAGGTCATCTAGTCCAACCCCCCTGCAATAAGCAGGGACACCTTCCACTAGATCAGGTTGCTCAGAGCTCTGGCCAAACTGACCTTGAATGTTTCCAGGGAGGGGGCATCTACCACCTCTCTGGGCAACCTGTTCCAGTGTTTCACAACTCTCATCATAAAAAAATTTCTTCCCTATATCTAGTCTGAAACTACCTTCTTTTAGTTTAAACCATTACCCTTTGACCTATCACTAGAGGCCTTACTAAAAAGTCTGCCCCCATCTTTCTTATAAGCTCCCTTGAAGTACAGAAAGGCCGCTGTAAGGTCTCCCTGGAGCCTTCTGTTCTCCAGACTAAACAACCCCAACTCTCTCAGTCTGTCCTCATAGGACAGGTGTTCCAGCCCTCTGATCATTTTTGTGGCCCTCATCTGGACCCACTCCAACAGGTCCATGTCTGTCTTGTGCTGAGGACTCCAGAGCTGGATGCAGTACTCCAGGTGGGGTCTCACCAGGGTAGAGGGGCAGAATCACCTGCCTTGGCCTGTTGGCCATGCTTCTTTTTATTCAGCCCAGGATATGGTTGGTTTTCCGGGCTGTGAGTGCACATTGTTGGCTCATGTCCAGCTTTTCATCTACCAGTATTCCCAAGCCCTTCTCTGCAGAGCTGCTCTCAATCTTTTCATCCCCCAACCTGTATTGATTGCCCTGACCCAGAGGCAGGACCTTGTACTTGGCCTTGATGAACCTCATGATGTTCACATGGGCTCACTTCTCAAGCTTGTCCAGGTCCCTCTGAATGGCATTCCATTGCTTAGGTACGTCAACTGCAACACTCAGTTTGGTGTCACCTGCATATTTGCTGAGGGTGCTCTCAATCCTACTGTCTCTGTTGTTGATGAAGCTATTAAACAGTACTGGTCCCAATACAGACCTCTGAGGGACACAACTGGTCACTGATCTCTATCTGGACTTTGAACAGTTGGCCGCTACCCTCTGGATGTGACCATCCAACCAATTCCTCATCCACCAAATAGTCCATCCATCAAATCCATATCTCTCCAATTTAGAGAGAAGGATATTGGGGGGGACCATGTTAAAGGCCTTCCAGAAGTCCAGATAGATGGTATCTGTAGCTCTTCCTTTGTTCACTGATATAGTCACTCCATCATTGAAGGCCACTAGGTTGGTCAGGCAAGACTTGCCCTCAGTGAAGGCATGCTGGCTGTCTTGAATCACCTCTCTGTCCTCCATGTGTCTTAGCATAGCTTCTACGAGGATCTGTTCCATGATCTTCCCTGGCACAGAGGTGAGGTTTACAGGTCAGTAGTTTCCAGGGTTCTTGTTCTACCCTTTTTAAAAATGGGTGTAATGTTTCCCTTTTTTCAGTCACCAGTGAATTCACTTGACTGACATGACTTTTCAAATATCATGGAGAATGGCTTGCCAACTACATCAGCCAGTTCCCTCAGGACTCTGGGATGCATCTTGTCAGGTCCCATTATGTATTTTCAGGTTCCTCAGGTGGTCTCAAACCTGATCTTCCTTTACAGAGGGAGGGACTTTGTCCGCCAATCCCTGCCTTGCGGTCCATCCACTCAAGAGGTGTGGGAAGACAGACTGCTAGTGAAGACTGAGGCAAAAATGTTGTTGAGTGCCTCAGCCTCCTCCTTGTCCATTGTTACCAGTTTGCCAGTCATGTTCATCAGGGGGGTATGCTTTCTTTCACCTTCTTTTTCTGGCTGACATACCTATAGAAGCCTTTATTATTCTTTGTGTCCCTTGCCAAGCTCAGCTCCAGCTGTGTCTTGGCCTTTCTGACCCCATTCCTACACAACCAGGCAATGTCCCTATACTGTTCCCAGGATACCTGTCTCTGCTTCCACTGCCTGTGCATTTCCTTCTTGCTCTTTAGTTTGACCAGCAGGTCTTGACTCATCCATGCTGGTCTCTTGCCTTCCTTTCCTGATTTCTTACACATGGGGATTGAGAGCTCTTGTGCTCTGTGGAAAGTGTCCTTAAAGATCTGCCAGCTCTGTTCTGTTCCCTTGTCCCTGAGGGCAGATTCCCAGAGGGTCCTATTGACTAACTCTTTGAACAGCTGGAAGTTTGCTTTCCTAAAATTCAGGGTTCTGACTTTACTCTTCATTTGACTCGTATCCCTCAGGACTGTGAACACCAGTGCATGATCACTGCAGCCCAAACTGCCTCCAATCTTGATGCCACCAATTAGCTCACTTCCACAAGGTTCCCTTTGTTGCCTCAGTCTCTAATTCTTACCCATAAGCTTTGAACTTACTTGTGGTTATTCTTCAGAGACAGCTCTTCACAATCTATCCATTTCTTGACGTAGAGGGCAATCCCTCTGCCCCTCCTTCCTTGCCAGTTCCTTCTGAACAGCTTGTAGTAAACGATAGCCGCACTCAGTAACAGCACTACTGTAAAAAAATCTAAAGGTTCTGTGTGTAGCTTTGACTTCATATAATCCTTTGTTTGAGCAAATGAATTCCAAAGGATGTAAAGTATGTATCAGTTTAAAACAGGTTTTCAGCCTAATCTCAAAGCTGAAGTTCTGACTTATGTACCTGAAACTGTGAGGCCAAATTTACACTTGTGGAAACAGGTGGAATTAATGCTGCTTAATGCTAAAGCATGAATAGTTTTAAAATACAAAAACTGAAATGTAAATTTGTTACGTGTTTTTTAAACCAGTGGGTTATGGGTACCCCATCTGTGGGTAAAGTTGTGTCGAGTATGCCTAACACCAGTATAGTTATTTCCCTGCTGGTGTGGAAATGAGCTTTACTAGTACAAGCTTCTTTGTAACAGTTTCACAGCAGCAAGAAAGTTGAGGAACCATTTTAATAATACAGGAGATTTGAAAGGCATAGCTTTTGCCAAGCATGCTTATGGAAAGATCAACTTTATACAGAAACTGCACTGAGAATTTTCTTACACATCCAGTCAGTCATGTATAGATGTCAGTAGAAAGAATTTTTCAGATTCCGTAAGGAATTTAAGCATCTAATGATTCTGATGAACCCCAGTTGAGATTTTCAAGGAGCTTTAACAAGTTAGGTACTTATCTCCCATTGGCTTTATCTATTCAGTCACTTTGGGGAGGAAAAAAAAAAGCTGTTAGACCATTCTAATCAGATTTAGCTGCTTAGATACTCATCGAAATATTTGCCTGATTTACAGTTAGTGATTGTTATCTGTTTTAAAGACTTAACAAAAAAAAATCTATAAAATTGCTGTACACTAATGCAGAATTTTTTCTAGAAAAATATTTTTCCAAAGCAGTGGTAATCTAAACTACAGCTCATAGAAGATTGCTTTATAGGGTTTAAATACCATATTGCAATTATGCAATCATATATGCATTTAATAATTTAACTAATAAAACTATGTAATTTTAAAAAAACCTACAGAAGGGTTCATAAAAGGTGGCAGCTAGTCTCTGAAACTTGGACTAAAGTTTTCTATGCTATTAAACAAAACAAACCAGTCTGAATATACCTTTATCTCTAGCATGGAGACTTTGAAAGTAAAAATGTTTTATTTCACACAGTGATTTAGCTCAGTTCAAAGACCCACACATTTAGGCTTCTTGCAGAGCTCTACTGCAACTGGAGACTGACAGATGAAACGAGTCTTTTCATTTTTGTTTTATTACCTGCCATAGTAGTCAGTTATACCCGATCATATAAAAACATATAATAATTTTTATTAAAGACTATAATTTAATGTCAAGATGTTAACCTTTCCCCATATTATTATTTCCTTCTTTTAGTTTTCTGAGCATATGGTTCTTAGCTGTTCCAGCTAAAACCCTCATGTTTTGCCTGCAGTTGCGCAGAATAAAATTGACATTTCTCATAAAGATTACATTCATTTTACCTTTTTGAAAAGCTTCTTGAACTTTAGAACTGCCCTCAGCTTTCTGCAATAGATGATTGGTTTCACCTATTTTTATACTTTTCATTTCTAAGTTTCAAGGCTACAATTAAAAATCAGTTTGTTTTAGCTTTTTACCAGTCAGAAGCAAACAGGTAACTCATAAAAGATGTGGAATCAAACTAATATATTTATAAACTGTGCAAAAAGCCTGGAGTTTTCATTCTATAGAGGAAGCCCAAGATTTTGATAGACTGGCAGAAAGAATTACTGATACTCTTTCTGTTGTTAAGGTTCACTAGAGAGCTATAAATGTTAAAGAGAAGGTTAAACGGAAGGTGAAAATTTGAGATCGTTTTTCAGCATGCTTTGTTTAAATTTGACAAAAATAATTTCTGCAGACTATATTTGGCATTCATTTATAACAGTGAGAATCCAGTCACTAATTTCACATGAAAGCAATGAAGACAGAAAATGAAGGCAAAATTACGTATTATATTAAGACCCAATTTGTAAACATCAAAATATCCATATGGGTTCCTTTCTTGCCAGTCCTTTTATCTGTAATTTACTCCTCATTCATACTTTCGGACTACTCTGTATTTTCTGCTTTCAATTAGCAGAGCTTTTCAATTTAACAACTTAAATTAAACTTTCAATTTAACAACTTACTGCAATAAATTTTGTTAGATGTAAGATAAGCAGTTTGCTTGACCAAAAGGCTCCAACTGTTAAGAAAATGAGAACCTGCCAATATTTTATGATACTGGCTACAATTCAATAGCTACTTAAATAGAATTTAGCCAAGCCTGTTACATGATACTCTCAGTATTTTTCTTATACATATACTCATAATCATGAATGCTATCGGTACATAAACCTCACTGGGTAGTGATAATCTACTCTAAATAAGGCAAGACGATATCTTAAAACCCACAAAGTATCATATTTAACATTTTTATCCTCCCAAGGCTATGCTGAGAATAGAAATTAGTGCATGCTCTCAGACAAATTGCATTAAACCAAATGGGATCTTGAATAAAAATAATATTATTTAAGTTATAAAATGTTCTACTTGAAAATGTTTAATCCAAATGACTTATTTTTAGCACTGCCAAGAGCAATACGCAATATATCTACAACTACATTACTGAATTTCTGTTTAAGGCTGAATAAAAGTCATCTGCACAACTGTTTTTATAGATATTACATGTATATGTGTGTGTATATATATGTATGCATATGCGTATGGTATTCTTATTCTGATGCACAGGAGATTATATGCATAAGAAGCATGGACAAGCTGAATTTACATCAGTATTTAAGAAGATGAGAATATGGCAGTTATTTCAAGCAGAAGGTAATAGACTGACATGAGAGGTATGATTGATAGCTGATACATAAGATCTGTCGCAGGGAGCATGCCAAATGTGCCAGCCACATGGCACAATGGGCACCTCAGGACTACAGCATTCACCACACCATGCTTACAATAATAGAGGTATCTAATACTAAAACCAGAATTTTATTTAGTTCTGCCAATGCTGTCACGCAGCAAAACTTTTAATACTCCCTTGTATGAGTTGAAATATACATTTATCGGTAGTAAAATTTTGTTCATCTGACATCTCTTTTACAACTGAGAAGTCTGGTAAGAAAATGCCAGTGTATACAAACCACATATGTATAGAGAGAATGACTGGTCTTTCTTAGTGTAAGAGGCTTGTCAAAAACAGATAGCTGTATCTTAATTTCCATTATGCTAAGACCCTTCTATGGTCTATGTCAAAGTGAGGGAAGCTTAGCAATAGCCTAGAAAAAACTCCTTGTGCAATAAGCCTTCCATTCAGCAAAGTGCATAACTATGTGGTTTGCTTGTCTGGGATTCCTCCTCTTCCCCATCTGATGTCCTGGGAGATGCTGGGGTGCTAGCTAGCATGTGGTACAATGTGGCTACTCTCTTTTCCCAAGTTAGAAGAGCCAAGGTTCTGAAGAAGCCTAAGAGACATGGCATGAAAACCCAGATGAAAATGTTCCAATATAAACACTGTAGAAGATTCTATATGACCTCACTGCATGAAGTATAGAAATTTTTTAAGTCATCTTAAGCCCTTTTTTTAGGGGGGAAAATATAAATAACATTAACCACAACAATATTTTTTTTCCCTTATGTCTTGGTTTCGGCTGGGATAGAGTTAATTTTTCTTCTTAGTAGCTAGAATAGTGCTGTGTTTTGGATTGAGTATGGGATTTGGTATGAGAGGAATGTTGATAATACACTGATGTTTATGGTTGTTGCCTAGAGATCAAGGACTCTCCAATTCCCCGTGTCCTGTCCATGTGCAGGTGTACAAGAAGTCGGGAGGGAGCAGAGCCAGAGCACCGGACCTAAATTAGCCAATGGAATATTCCATATCATGTAACATCATACTCAGTATATAAAGGACAGGTGGCTGTGAAGAAGACGGTTTCTGGGATTGCAATTTCAGGATCACTAGCCAGGAACAGGCTGGGTATTGGTCAGCTGGTGGTGAGCAATCACATTGTACATTACTCATTTGTACTTTCTATTATTGCTAGTGTTTTATTTTATTTCAATTATTAAACTGGTTTTATCTCAACCTACGAGTCTCCCTTCACTCCTCCAATCTCTCTATCCCCCTCAGGTTGGGGAGAGTGAGTGAGTGGCGGCATGGTTCTCAGTTCCCCTCTGAGCTCAAACCACGACACTTTAAGAAAAAAATAAGGCTTTTTTTCCCATCTCATCCATGGGTTTTTTTCAAGATTTTATATTGTGTTTTCACTGAAAAATAAAAAGATAGCTTTTTTTTAGAAATTTAAAAGACTTCTCTTCCAGTACATGGTAATAACAAGAGGAACAGCATAGATACAGAGAATTTAACACCCTTTTTGATTTTGGGGGTTTTTTTGGTAGTAAAACACATAAAGCAAAAGAACTAAAGCTCTGCTTTTGCCTCATTGACATGAATGAACTTTCACAAATACAAAAGAAGATAGGGTTAAGCCAAAGAAGAGTATACAATGAACAGGAGCAGGGCCAGTTCAAGGTTGAAATAGAGTTATCTCACAAGTTAGGTCCAAAACCATTTGAAATCAGTGACATCATTTTTATGGAGTTGTATACTTCACAAATTAAATACTGTTTCAAAACGGGACATTATTGAAGAGCAGTATAAAAGGAAAGAATAAAATATAAGAAACTTGTAATAGGTATATTTAGCATATTGCATACACATGTTCATCCCATGGTTCTCCCATGTAATACTACTGAATGCAAACCAGTGCAGAATGTGGTTCTCTGAGTACATTTTCTGGGAATTAGAGCCCTGTTTAGGTCAGTTTATGTACAATAAAATTTTTGCAGTGTGTGACCTTCTAACCTGCCAAGATCTTAGCTGATACTTAATAAATGAATATCCAAATATTTTTTCCTGAGCTGTTTCACAGAAGAATTTCAGCATCATTCTTAACTTTACATATTACCCAAAATAGTTCCGGAAATAGACGTTGATCACTTGAGAAAAGTGGTTTTTAACTGCTGACAATACTAAGGCAATTTCAATAGCTGAATTGCATCAAATGATACCATACATTTGCTTCTATATAACTCATTTTAATTTCTTATCACCAGTCATCTCAGTCATTTTCCAGAAAAAATTATTTTCTTAGATTACATATTTAAAGCTTTGTGACGAATCATGGCAAATATCTGCAACATAAATAACTTAATGGTCATAAGTTCTATAATTAGATTATTTTTTTTTCCTTCATTGTGTTCTTGTTCAGGCATGCTGAACCATCTTTAGGACATTAAGTTTCATAGATTGGTTCATGTTGTATTGCTTCAGTGTTCATTTTAATTTTATCACTCATTTGAGACAGGATAAAAAAAGTTGAGGGGAAAGTGGTCTTACAATACATTGGTTGCTTGTTTTCTAATTTGTTTCTACCCCTTGAAAGAATTATGAGAATGTACACACAAAATCTTCATACTGTTTTCCAGCCCAGAAATTCTACTCAGCCATTAAATTGTCTTCTGGTTTCTACAGGTTATTGTTTATTGTTCTGGTACTGTTTTAATTGACTTAATGCACAAAATGTCTGGGGTCAAGATTTTTGGCTTTAAGCAAGCTAGATGTCATAGCAGGATAGGAAAGGACAGGAGACCTTTATATACCAACAAATTACTTGGGCAGCACAGATAGTTTGCTTATTAGTCATTCTTTGACAAGTCAGAGGTCAAAATGGGAGCAATTTTAAGTGAGGATTTGGGTTATTTATTCAAGATAAATTCACCAACAACTTTTTCCTTAAATGCTGCAAACATACTTCTTTTTTTTAACAAACCTCTGAGAAATGTGGCAAGGGTAAATGAAAGATTGATACTGGAAGCAATTACTGTGACTGGATAGCATTATGTAAATTTATTACTCATAAGAACAATGACTGTAGAAAATTATATGTTTTTACCTTTCTTTTACTTAATCAGGTAGCCAATATTTGATGCCTTTTTATTTCCGCTAGGAAAATGCAATATAGATCAGTTATCTTCTGATATAATTGAGTGTAATTTACAAAAATGCAAAGGAAGCTGAACATAGTAGGAACAAAACTCAGGCCTTTCCATTGAGTTGTCTGTTCCAGAAGCACCTCAGTTTTTCTTCGCTCTTCACTCTTCTTTAACTTTGCTGGAGTTATGCTACCTGCTTGTCTCAGTTTCTGCTATCCTTCTCATTATTTCTGGTTGCTTCATACAGTCGTTCATGTTGTTCATGCAGTTGCAGTTATTAGTACATTGATTTCTGTATTTGTAGACTATCCTAAACTAGTTCCTTGGTCCTTACTCTTAACTTCTAACAAACTTTCAGCCTCATACAGTAGCCTACTGTTCTTAAAGTTATTGTTATAAGAACTGGAATTACCTAAGCTTACCTAAGCTTGAATAAAAGGGTATAGCACGCTTATTGAATTTAAGTAGATGTGTGATGAAACAAATACATACATGGAATGAAATCAAGGAGAAAAATCTCAATAGTATGGCAACATTCTTGGAATGAAATTGTAATGTAGTTTTGCTTCAAAATCACTATTTCAGTAATTTGTTTTATGCTTTTCATAATAAACGGTATAAGGGTTAAACCACAGAATCCATCCATTTTGAAGTAATGACAAAATTTAAACTGAATCATGAAACAGCTTGCTTTATTGAGTAATTTTGAAAGTAGAGCATCAATTTAGAAATTATGCCAAATGTCATATTATCAGAACTCCTGCCTTTTCCACAGTTCTACCAATAACTTTCTCTCTTGAAAATATCATCTTGAGAAGATTTAGTCTTGCTTTTTTACCTCTTTCTCTTGGCATCCAAACTTCAAATCAGTTCATGACTTAGAATCACTTAATTGCCAAAGAGGGATCTTGTCAAATACATTTTGAAAAATCTGAATAGAGAGAAGGCTAATTAAATCATCTTTACAATGATAATTCTAAGAATTCTTGCCTTTTTTCATGAGCTCCCTTATCTGATCCTACAGATGTCAGTCTGGATTAATGCTGTTTCTGTGTATTCTTCACATTCAGAATTTATGTAGATCTTCCAGGACTTTACTCACGACCAATTTTTAAACCTAGCTATCTATTGTGGTGGGCTGACCTTGGCTAAGGGCCAGACACCCACCAAGCCACTCTCTCACTCCCCCTCCTTAACAGGACAGGGGAGAAGATAGGATGAAAAAATTCATGGATCAAGATTAGGACAGGGACATACATCACTCACCAATTAGTGACAGGCAAAATAGACTCAACTTGTAATTTATTTTTTTGCCAATTAAATTGGAGTTGGATGGTGAGAAATAAAGACAACAACAAAATTACCTTCTCCCTACCTGACCCCTTCTTCCCAAGCTCAACTTCACCTCTTCGTTCCCCACTCCTCCACCTCCCCCGATGAGCAGTGGAGGGGGGATGGGGAATGGGGCCCACGGTCAGTCCATAACAGCTCCTTTCTGCTGCTCCTTCCTCCTCATACTTTTCCCCTGCTCCAGCGTGGGTCTTTTCCACAGGCTGCAGTCCTTCAGGATAAACCTGCTCCATCCTGGCCTCTCCATGGGTCATAGTTCCTTCAGGGCATAGCCACCTGCTCCACCGCAGGGTCCTCCATGGCTGCAGTGTGGACATCTGCTCTAGCGTGGTCTCTCCACAGGCTGTTCCAGCACCAGGGGCACCTCTTCCTCCTCCTTCTCTCACCTTGGTGTTCACAGGGTAGCTTCTCACACTAATTTTGTTCTTTTTTCTCTTTGTCCAGCATTTTCTCCCCTTCCTTAACTATGTTTTCCCAGATGTGCCACCAGTTTGGCTGATGGGCTCAGCTGTGTCCTGTGGTGGGTCCATTGTGGAGCCAGCTGTGTCCAGGACAGGGCCTCCCCTTGACTCTCCTCACAGAGGCCGCATCTGCAGCCCCCCTGCTGCCTCCACTTTGACACCGACACCCAATACCTCTATACATCATCCTTCTTTTCTTGTAGCACTTTTAAGTTTTTAAAAATAGGGCCAGTTTCCCCACTTCAAATCTCATATTTATTTGCAATTCATCAATAACTTCATTTAAAATTGAATCTCAGTGATTAAGCTGGAAATGTGCTGTCCGAAGGTTGTGCTTGTGGGAGCTGTGGGATTTGCTTCACATGTGAGAGGTATACAAGCTGCATAATATCATTTGTTATCCCTAACTGGTAGAGGTAACTCCTTATTCTCCTTACTATAAGCCTTGTCATGCCCAGCACTCATCACCATTATTTTAAGAGTAATGAGGTTTTGGTTTTGTTTTTGTTTTAAATAAAACCAGCAACAATAGAGTCAGGCTCTGATGTCCATGAATTCTTATGCTGGACAGACAGGAATGAAATTTCATTGTCTTTGAGGATGCTACACGTTACGCTCTGCTTACTGCTTTTATTCAGCTGCTATTTAATAAGTAGCTGGTGATAATAAATATTATTTAATTCTCTGTCCTAATCCATCAGATATTTATCAAACTGAACTGTGTGCTGTGAGACTTAACCCAGTGATCTTATCTTATTATTTCTTTGAGTAATACTCTAGAGACAGAGACTTATGCGGTGCTGCCCTGCCACACGCCACATGGCACCTCCCAGTACAGGCAGCCCCACTGCCCTGGGTAGTTCCTCGGTGAGTATGGGACTGGGCAGGGAGGGACACAGGTCCTAGGCACATTAAAAATAGTTTTCCACTGCTGTGCACTCCATGAACAAAGCTTAATGAGAGTTACAGCAGAGTAATGTCACCTCTCGTACAGGCTTTCAAGGAAGAACTTCATCTGGACTTGGGTTTCAGAGTTGCCACCATCTCTGAAGGTAGGAGGATGCACCCTGTCTCTTAAAGGCAAAGGAAGTGGTGTCTCAGCTTTATGCAGCATATCTGTTTTGTTTGGAAATACATAATGAAAATCTCCATTTTACAGGTGGGATTTTGAATCACAGAGAGAGTAGATGATTTGTTCAAAGTCACATAGCTGAAACAAGGAATTGCATCTGGATTTTTGAAAATTTAAACCAGGACCTTTTTCTGTGATCTAGCTTTTTTTTTTTTTTTCTTAGACTAAAAATGCATTGATATTGCAAATGAGGATGACTATTACAAACCCATCTATTTTCAGACTTCACTTCCATGGTTATTAAAAAGCCCTAACTCAGTCTTGGTCATTAAAATGTAAACATTTTTATTTGAATTTGTGTTTAAGTAGGACCAAGTTCAGTAGTGTTTGTTCCCTGAAGTCTGACCTGGACTTGTTTCTAATTTACAAACACTAATATTTAAGCAATTTAAAAGCTAATGTTGTTTATATATGTTCGATGCTAATAATTCTATTCTATTGTATAAATATATATTTACACTGGGAAATCCTTATGAAGTTGAATTAAAGGCAAATGTAAACATTGGGGTTAATTTCTGCACATTTTCAAACACATATCAGAAGGGAAGAGTAAAATTGGTCATTATGAGTACATAGTGATGAAAAATGGGTAGACACAATAAAGGATAATTTCTTTGGTTTCCAGAGCATAATGGAGTATGAATCATATTTAAAATTAACGGCTGAGAAGACAGATCATGATTTGAATGTCATCAGTAGCTATTTTACTCCTCCCTAGAGCAGCAACAAGCCTTTTATGAGAGATGAGTTCCTGCAAACAAGCCCTTCTAAGCTCTCTGAAAGCTCCTCACTTATAACAGAGCTTTAGAAAATGTTTTATTTTTACTTTTTTCAGCGCCCGGAGTAGGGAGAGCAGACCGGGAACACCACCTCACTGTCCAGCAAGTAACATACAGTTATTTGTTTGCAAATAATTTTTTTAATGTAACTTTTTCTGGGGTGATGTTGGCAGCGCATATCCTCATTTTCAGATGGTGTGTGGTCCTCCTTTATCCTTTTCTACTTCTGAAATACATAGAAATTTCTTCAGCGACTTCTGGTATTTTCACTTTTGGGCAGTGCTGCATCCCCGAGCCTTCACCTGAAGCACCACACCAACGATGATGTTCAACACCCTTGAAGACTGCGGTCACACTCCCACCCCTTGCCGAAGCACTTGTCTGTATCTGTGCATCAGCCACTGCAGCACTGATGTCTGGGTGCCTCCTGCCTCACCTGTGAGAGCAGTTCACCAGCACACACCTCGCTGCCAGTTCTGCAGGGCCTTCTGCTGGCCATCCAAACCTGACCTGTGTGCAGCGCATAGACCCTAAAGCCTTTGACCAACAGTAGGGCAGTGTCTAATGCAAGTGCTTATTACAACACCACTCTGTTAAACATTTCTTAGTATGTTTATTCTTGTGTATAGGGAATGCACTACATTGCCACTTGTTCTAAAACAGCACCCTGGCCAGGGTGGCTTGTGGTCATTAGTGGGAAAGGAAAAGTAGAGGAAAAAGTCAATAAACAGTATCTGTGGAAAAAGAATGGTGCTTGCCCTCAACATTTTACTCACACAATAAATGGACCTCAGAGTATATTCCAGTAGTCATTTTGGTCCCTGGAGAAATGGCACAGTGGAGGGGGACATGCTATTGTTTTTATTTAAGTGAACCTTTAAATGCTGTTGGTGTGTACATGTTGTAGGCAATATGTAAAGATAACTAGTCAACAATTAGTCTTTTTCCAGAAGAAGGCATCCTGATGTTTTTGATAGTCAAAGATATTGAGCAGCAATGAAAGAGGAAAATGTGGAGATTTTTGGCTTCTATGTGTATATAAAGTAATTAATGCTTTTTGATTTTCAGAAACAGTCCAGTATTGAAAGTTGAAGTCTGCTGTTGGAGATCAAACTTTTAATAAAAGATGAAGTGTACCTCTTGTTTTAAAGGACTGTAGGTAAGACCTTTCCTGACATTCAAACTTTGTGTTTACTAAAGCTGTTATGTACTTTCAGTTCACAGGCTGTGCTTAAGCTGTTGGAGATATTACGGTGGTGTATTACCTTTCATTCTTCCCACCAAATCTCTCATGGCTCATTTGCTGTGCACGATGATATTCTGTGAAATTGTTTTCATTTTTCAGTAACTTATATCACAGAGTATCCCAGATTTAGCAATAACTATTTCACTGGCAGGCTCCTCTCTCCTCTTCCTTTAGGAACTGCCTCTTGAAGGGAGCATTCGTAAAGCACGGCCAGTTAGGATCTCAGTTTAAAGGGTCTGCCAAATTATATTGTTTCAATTCAGCACGAAGGCAGGATCACAGGCTGAAAGCAGGCATTGGAATGGTTCATTCTTTCAAACGAAGATAGACCAGAAAGGATAATTTCATGCATAATATCTAAAATAATAGTCTGACTTCTGGTTTAGGGCATCATTCTTCATGCTGCACTGTCCTATTTATAGTCTTGGAATGTCAGAAAAATACTTCATATTGTATTTAGGTTCTTCTATTCTTTGGCAGTATCTAGAAAGATACAGAAGATATTCTGCTAAAGGTAGCTGAAATTTTCTTGAAAAATGTTTCCCTTCACATCATTACAGTATATTGTTTTGCAGGAGTCGAAATGGGTACAGGGAAAGTTAAGGACTCTAATGATCTGTAGCCTGGCAACTACAACAGTAGCCTGAGATCTGGAAGGCACATACATGCTCAAGTTCTTGCTCTGGTAAAAACGTTCCTGGGGAGATATATATATAGATACACACACACGCACACATATATATATATTTATATATATATATATGTAAATAACAACAACAACAAAATAAAATCACCTCTCTGCATGCTACTTTTGTACATCCTAGGACATGGCATCCTGACCACCACATGGCAGGATTCTGTCCTCTTAATGTTCTAAAACAAAAAGGAAAATATTTGAATACACACACCCCCAAAAAACCTTTTGTATAATTTCCTTACTGCAAAGAGACTTGATAAGCTTACTTCTTATTTCAGTGTGATGAAAAGCTAAATGTGAAAAATTGGAATTTCAAAAAAGTGATTGCTCTCTTTTGATTAGTTATAAGGGGTCATTATGTATTCACTCTACCAGATAGGCTTGCAAACTACGTTGAGTAACTCTCTGCTTCTGATGACCCCTCAGTTATCAAAGCACAAGCACGACAGGAAAGTACTTCTCTTTTTCAAATATGGAAGACTGGAAGGGATGATAATAGTGGGAAGTTCATGGGGACATGAATAAATGGAAGAAATCCCCTGGTGTGGGAAGACAACTAATGCAAATTATAATCTTAAGTAGTCTAAACTGCTACTTCTAAAAATAGCTGTCTCTAGGCATTTCTCTGCTGCACTTCTCATTTTGTATAAGACATACCTGGTACAACATTGTGCTATGTAGGAGTGGATGATGGTTTAGAAAGGCAACCCAAATGAAATATGAACAGCTAGTTTCAGTGCTCATAGAAATACATTAGAAAAACATTACACAGGAGCAATAGTTTGAGATCCCAAACACGTTTTTTCCCCATTAACGATATTTTAAAATGCAGAAAGCACTTCTGTGAAGCATGAAGGATGGTCAGGGTTAGCTAATGAGGCTGATAGGTACAATTGCTGCATGCTTGATCTGTCTTGGATCCTAGTGCTCATTTGGACATGTCTTATTATTGTGTGGGTGTTAATTCTGTCCAGGCTTATAATCAATAGATATATGGTCATTCACAGTGTTTATGCCTCTGTCTTAGAAAGCTGGAACAAAGTGATCAGGATGTAGTTTGCTAGGTTCATACAGAAAATTTCTCCTAGAAACTCTGAGCAAACTAATTGCTGGCATTAACACAGGAGTCATATGAGCTGTGATAATGATACGGATAATGAAACCTGCACCTCTGGCCATCACTCTATCACCTATGGGGTCAGCAAAGAATTTATTCAACCCTGAGCTGCATTTTATAATTGGCTATTTGTAGCTGGGAAGATTTTGGTTCTGTATGGTAGCTTCAGATATCATTCACTGACTGTAAAAGGGCCTAAGTGCATCAGAAGAAAGCATGGTGGACACACACTGTCAAAGTGTGTTGGAAAACACAGAGTCGAAAACCCGTAATTTTCAGTTTTAAACACATGGATCTTTGAGATTTAGAGAAAATAGCCTGAACTGGCAGCTTAGCAATAGCTTAGCAGATTTATAAAAACTGTATATCTGCCAAATGATGATAACATGATGTTGCATGAACATACTGAACCAAGTGAGGTAGTGCTTTGCTAAATGTAGTTTTGTTTAGGTGAGGTGGCTCCTCAGTCTCACAAAAGGGTGGGAATTTCCCACCTTTAATTCTGTACCTGGTATTGTAGCACATCACATTAATGAAAGTATCCCTGATAACGAGATGATAACTAGTCAAGGACTCTTGAATGCCTGAAGGTTAACAGTAGGATATTTTTCAGTTGTTTGATAAAAGCTGAATTCAACATGAGACATGGCCATGATTCATTCAGGCTGTGTCTAGATGCCTAGTTGAGAACAGATTTTGGAAGTCCAATTTTCTGAACTGTAGCATATGCCATGAAAGAGGCACCATTAGGAAGCAGCTCATAAATTATATCCCTCCAGAAAGCAATTCAGCTTGCATTTCATTCTCTGTTAGCTGTATAAAAAGCCTAGGGAGAGTATGAGCTGGTTTTGAAAAGATTATTTGGCTGGGGCTTAGGTATTCTGAGTTTATTGGCCCAGGCACATGGGCATAGGTGTCTGCCAATATCAGTAAGTTAAAATGACACCCACAGCAAAAGAATTTGGCAAGCATCTTCAGTCTTCCCTGCAAATTATGGCTTACTGCTTAGTAAGACCCATCCCCTCTTTCAATAAAGATGATCAGAAGAGCACTTGTGTAGTTAACTGTAGCCTCTGAGCTGAGGGGGTCCTCTTCCCTGGCGTGTGGAGCCCACACACAGCAGTGCTAGTTCTCCATTCCCAAAAGTGCAGTCCTACAGCCAGTCAACTGTAGAAGGAGAAAAGAGGATACTAATAGCCAAGAATTGACCATGAAAAGTTTCTTAAAGTATCCCATATCTTGCACTCATTCATGGTTGATACCAGCCCAAAGAATTACCAGATTTCCAGTAAGGCACTTTAGTAGTTCAGGTTAGATGCTTAGCTGTAGGAAAATTACTTGGAACAGACCCAAGTTTTGATCATCTAGGTCTAAAATCTGCTTATTTTTGCCTAGGGTGACATGTCTTTTACTTGCATATTCTTCAGGTATCAGTTCTGCTCCTGGACTTACTCCTGTTTGGAGCAGCTATGTTAGTAGCTTCAGCTAAAATCAGATCAAGATCCAGGTAATATCCACTTTGGTAAAAAACTCTGGATGCTCAGCACACACCCACAAGATTAGATGGCTGTGGCTACCATCTTCACTATACTATTTTTCCTGGACAAAGGAGAATGAAGAGCATTTTCACCTTTATAATTTATAATTTAGATTTATAATGAAAGGACATACCATCTTAGGTACAGAAGCAATAAATCAAACCAGGTTTAAGTTATTCCAAATGTTTTTCTTATAATTAAAAAACAAAAACAAAACACAAAAAAAATACCCCCCTCAAACCCTCAACAACAGTAAAGGAGCACACATAGAAATCATAAATAAAAAAATAATCTTCATTTAAATATTACATTTCAAATTATTTCTGGCTCCAAAATCACTCCAGAAGTAAAATCTGGTGAAGTAGATTTAACTTTTTAATTTAAATAGCGAAAAGCAGTAGCAATTTTTCCCCCAAGCTTCCTGAACCAGAGGTTTCCATTCATATTTTAACATAGTAATTTGGAAAGCATTCACTTACTCTGTTTTTAATCTAGCTAGCTATGTATTACTGATCTGAAGGGGTTCACTCAATCTACACATTTATTTTATTATGAAAGTCTCAAGAACATTATAAATTTTAAAATAAGTCTAAGAGTTTGGTTTTATAAGATTTTGCAAAATCGAAGTGAAATAATTCTGTAACTTTTTAGAATTTAATGTTTCAAAATATGTTATTGGTAATAAAGCTTCAAGGCAAAAATTGCAGCTACAGCATAGCCTAGCAGAGGGATATTTCAGTCATTTCTGCTTATTATGTCAGCAGACAGGTGAATCACACCCAAAGATCTCTGTAAAGGCTACTCATACAGTGGATCTGGGCCTTAATTCTGCGAGGACCTTGCCAAACTATACATGCTGTGTTTTTTACATTCCTACAGGACATCCCATATGTATTGCTTTTTTCTAATTTCCCCAGGAGCAGCTGCACCATCCCACTATGGTTCTTAACTAGGAAAACAGCATCCAGCACGTGTCTGTCCTGGCAGAGAGCTACAGCCTGCTCACTGACTCCTCCTGGGCAGATTTTAGGACAAGGACAGAGCGTTGCTATGTATGTTGAATGATTTGCTCTAAGATGGAACTGATACTCCTAGGGGCTGGAACATAAGTGTAAGCTCAGTGACCAGGTGATGTGACAGAAAAAAAAAATAAAATGCTGCAGGTCTGCCTTATTGTCTGCACGCTGTCAGACGTTGTGAGAATTTTGGATTAAATTTGCTGCCTGAATTTTTGCTAGTAGCTGGAGGGTACAGTATCAGGCAGTTTTACAACTGTGGCTGCTGCACTGAAACATTAAAAAGATTTTTTTTCCTTGTACTTTTGACCTGTGAGACAGGAAACTCCCTGTTCTGAGAATTAAAGCAGCGAGTTTAGTTTAGGTTTCAGTTGCAAGAAATGGAGAATTCTTGATAAGACATTTGCTGAGTTAAGTATTTGTTTAAGATTGAAAACAACTCGTGAGTAACATAGGCAGCTAAATTGCACCATCTGGAGCAAGAGGCAGATGTAAGCATCTTTATTTAAAAATCAGTTTATAAATAATAATAAAAGATGTGTGGAATTTATTTGCTCCTTTTCTGCAGGTAGCAACATTCATGGGAAATAGCTTTGTTAGTTTGTGATTATATCTAGCACATGAAGCTTTGTGTAGACATCTGGAATAGATATTTCTTAATCATTTTATATAATAAATCCAGAACAACTGCTAATGATTAATAGGAAACATTGCTTAAGGACTTCAGACTACCCGACAGCCTGAACAAAGCACAGGCAGATGCTTTAGACAGGCTGTAAGGAAGACACAGAATTATAAGCAAGGCAGGGAAGTGACCTTTTAGTGTGGCAGGGACTGAAAGTGTCATTATACACCTCAACAGCACATGTTGCACAACTTAGACTGATCCACTGAATACATCTAGACAATCTTGTTTTCCCTCTGGTATTCCGGGCCTTTCAACTTTTAAGTTGGGCATTCAGAAACTGAGGCACATAAATTTATCAGTCATCTTCTAAATTTTATAGAGAAAGTGGTATTTTTCATAAGAATACAGCAGTTTTGTTTTCACAATACTGATTTGTTGTCAGTAATTAATGAAATGGTAATCGTTTTTGTTACTGAAAATTGCTGGACTTGATTCACAAAATGACTGTTATTCATTCAATATTTACAGATGGAAGAAAAGAAGCATATGAAAAACAATTTATACATGATCCTCAAAAATTTTTTCAGCTTCATCTAAGTTCATTCAAAGTGAATATATAAATATAAAGATACAATAAGGTAGTAATCTATGTATATCCAGGCAGAAACAGGCTAAGATTTCGAGCCTCTTAGGATAAAAACTAATGAAAGAAAAAGACTGCTTAATTAAAGCTTAACATTAAGTTGTGTACTTTTAAAAAGGTCCATCTAATTCAGAGCAATTTATTTCCAGATGGAAGGCATGCATAAGAAAGATTATACTCACAATAAAAAGAAAAAAACTTTAGCGAGACCAAGACAACCATTAGTAAAGCAACCATTAACACATTTGTAGAGCTTTGATAGATCTATGAACAGAGTGTTTCAAAGAAGCTGCCCACCGAAGTAGCATAGAAAAGTTTAGGTTTTGAATATATGGCTATTTTCTCATGTCAAGAACTCTGATTTAGTTCCAAAGATATTTTATGGTCTGTACAATTAAAATGTGTGCATAAATATAAATGTGCATTGTACTGCTTATCTAAAGAAGTCTACTAGCTTAATTCTTGTGACATGAGCTAACATACCAAGAAAGGACAAAGTTACTTGTTCTTCAGTACATCTTTGTCTCTAGTGTTAGTTGCTAGTCAGCATCAGGAAGTGGGATTTATCACAGAGTCTAAAAATTAGGCCCTGGTAATTTTGCTTGGAGAAATTTAATTTAGATTTAATTAGAGATGGACTGGAGGCAAGATACAGGTCTTCCATAACCTGTTGTTAATACTGAAGGGGTAAAAGTTACCTTTGTTTTATTGGACCTCCCAGTTGATTGTGACCCATAAAAATCTGCCTTTTGGGTTAGCTGGCTGTGGCCACAATGGGCTCTCAAACCAGTGCCTGGGGCAGAACTAGTGCCCCTATCAGCAGGGTGACAGGCGTTTGCGTATGCCTGAGAAATAGGGGCTGGCATTCTATCAGTGCCAACACTGCTTATAAGAACCCTGTGCTTGGGTTTGTTTCTCACAGGCGGGGATGAAACTGTGGGCAAATAGCATCTTGCTGGCTCACAGCCCTTGCGCAGCTCTTCTCTTTTTTGGACCAGGTGCTCCTGGCCAGGCAGCCTCCCGAGCCCCATCACAAGAGTTTATAACTCCTCCTTGTAGTGGTGCCCCCACATCAGGGCACCACCCGGCCATGGCTGCCCTCTGCATCGGCCCCAGCACACCTGAGGTCTGTGTCCTGCAACACACTACTTAGGAGTGGATCCCCACATGCTTGCGCAAGGGTTTTTAGTTATCGGTGATACCTCTACCTTGGACACAGGGTTGTATGTATACAGAGCTCCTTTCAGGACTAGCGTCTCCATCTAACTTTAGGAATTAAAGTTTTAGCACCAGTACTGAGTTGCTAGAACTGTCCCTCTGGTCCTGTTTCTAAACTTGGTTTGTTACTTAATACAGCTGCATTTCACGTTGGTTCATGGTAACTACCTTTGCATGTCTGAGGACAGAACCTGACTAACCTCTTTTTCTACTATTAATCAGCCCTAACTCTTTTATCTTTGTTTTATAATAGTTATTTTTCATTAAATTATCATTCTTTAAAAAGTATTTGTGTTCTTCCTATTGTCAGGAAAAAAGCTAAAATACCATCATGAATCAAAACCAATCAAAATCTGCAGAAAACAAAAGCTAATCAGCAGGTTTAAGGAGAAGGCTTAATATTCTCAAAATATTTTCAGAATACTTTAACTTTTAAATTAGTATTTTTGAAAACATAAAGTGTCCAGTGCAGCATATCAATAATTTGAAACTTTCAGTTAAAAAGCAGAAGTTAGAAGTTGATCTTTCCCCTGTGCATTGACATGGCATTGTCTGGTGATCTGAGAATCCTGTAATGGCACTGAGCACCTCAGGAATGACTGAAGAGCACCTCCAAGCCCAGTACTTTTTTCCTGCCAGACGACGATGCTAGAAGTTTTAAAAGGATTGCTCTTGCAGTATAGGGTCTTTCAGCAGTGTCGTGCGGAAGTTGAATACCTGTAGGCTGCTGGTCGACAGTTGCTTTCTCATTTGTGATTATACCTCTTTCATTACATTTAAGAGCTTTGCTACAGATGAGTAGCATATGGTATTGGCTACAGAGATGAGACTTTAATGAGATATAGAACACACCAACAAAATGCATGTTAAATTGCAATGACATGCTTGTGTTGGTAGCATGTGATGTTGTGAAATTAAATTCCTGACAAAACAATACAAACAAATGCACTTCAGCAAGCATGCAGTCACCAGACTTGTTCGCAAGTTGGTCCAGGAGACAGGGCAAGTGGGGGGCCACTGGGAGGGAGGAGGGGTTGGGTTCTTTCCTCGTTCTGCTACTGATTTGCTGTGTAATTTCGTAAATGTCATTTCACCTTTTTTCTCTCATTTTGCACATGGACATAATGAGGCATGGTATTACTTACTTGAAGATGTAGAGATAAAGTGGTAAGTGTGACTGCTGACACAGAAGGGTCTTCCAAAAATTGTTGCATCTATCTTACACATACACGATTTCAAAGAGATAGCTAAACAATAAAAATTACAATCAACAATAGACCAAGTGATACTTGCTGTAACCTGGAGCCATGCACACTATTTAATTAGCGCCACTGAAAATTTTCCATCAGGGAATACAAGAGCCAGTCTTCTATTCAGCTCAAGGAGCAACTATTGAGCCTGCAGAAGGAAACAGACAGCAGTAGCTCTGAGTACTTCTGACACTTCGGTTTTCATGCCTGGCCTCCCAAATCACCCATTTTTTGCAAGGAAGAGTAAAAGTAATAACGCTAATAATATTGTTGCAAGTAGTTCAGAAGGTTTGGAAGGGCTTGGTAACATCATTACTCTGTCTTGGGAGAGATTGAAGAAATTAAATGTTAGGTTCCTAGCCAAGGAATACAGATCCAACAGATATAACCTTGGTTGCACCATTTGGAGGATAAAATAAAGCTATAAGTATTCCATTAAGACTGCTCCACTTGGGTCCTTCTACTACTCTCTAAGCTTCCTCTTGCCTTTCCCCAGATGTGGAGAAATACATGTCAGAAAAGTATGTAAACATCTCCTTTTCCTACCATGCTTAGGGAGAAACAGCCAGCTAATTAAAAATAGCAGCTTCCATCCACTCAGCCTTCCCAAGGCATCCCGAGCCTTGTGGTGGAAATGTATTTTTAAGAAAAAAAATACATTTTGTCTCTTTATGAAGAGTTTATTCATGTCTGTTTCACCTTAACAAAGTTTGGAAAGCTAAAAGTAAAGAAAGCTTGCAGTGCAAGTTATCGAGAAATTGCATTTTTCAGGTACAAGAATTTTCTAGGAAGTACCACTAGATTTGAACTAGAAATAGTCTCAAACCAAAAGATTCAATCATTTGCAAACTTTAATGAAATCCAGATCTCTCTGTGAACTTAATGGGTCGTCTTTTATATCTGTTGTAGAATTTAAACTAAAATCTAATTCTGGATGCAATTTTACCTATTTAGAACATGTTTGAAACAGAGCCAGTTCTAGTATTCTTGGGGAAAACCCCCCTGAAGAATAGTAGTTGCCTCATCCGTAAAATAGCTCTAAGATACATGAACTGCAGGTGAGTACAGACACTCTTAGGATAGCTTTAAAGTAGGTAACTCTGGAAATTTAGCTTCAGGAGCTCAACATTAGCTAGCCCTGGTTACCAAACCAGATGCCAAGGTGAGTTTTGCACCATGCTGATCTTCATGACACCTTTATCAGTCAGACAGCAGTGGCCACACGAGGGAATTAAAAGCCATCTTCAATATGCAACATGCTGGCCATGTGCACATATTTGTGGACTATGCTGTATCTTTTACTACTGATGTACTCTGTTCGCTGCTTTTTGAAAGATGGAAATCTCTGTCTTAATGCTACTAACAGAAAGTATTTTCTTGTCCTTTGCAGAGCAAAAGGACAATAATAACATCTTCTTTCAGCAGTCACGGAGCAGAAGGAAAAATCAGTTTAATTTGTGGTGAGGATTTTCAGGATATGCTTTGGTTTATTTCATTATGTTTACCGAGCAATATGAGCGTACTTTCCATGCCAAGGCTCCACCACGGTTGCATTGCCGTGGAAAGGCCAGGTAAGAAGTAGGGTAGGTAGTCTGAGCCCCAGGAGCTGTTGAATTGAGATTACCCTCAACCCAGCTCACGTTATCTCCTAGTGAAGAGGTAAGGCCCAGAGAACACCTTTTATTCCCTACGTGTAAGTCATTTTAAGAACTTCAGACTTCCAGCGCCTATGGTATGTGCATTTCTGGCAGAGAGCTTTAGGATCAATAAAAATTTGTGGACACTTTTTCTTATGGTTTCTATGCCAGCTAGTTTCTACAAAATAATATTGTCCAATCTTAAGGAAAAAATAAAAAAGTGTCTTTGAAATCATTCAGACAGAGACCAAGGGTCTGAGACACTGTCTGTGTGGATCTGACAGTGTGGAAAGATGATTGGAGAGGGAGCTGAAATATCTAGCTCAGCATTTTCATTTGTACTTGCTCCCTCATTCATGCTTCTCTCCCTGCCAGCGCATCCTTGTTTATCTCTTACCTTGAGTCAAATGTATTGTGCTATTCTGAGAGATATTTTCCAAAGGAGCTGCAGCATCTCCTTGGGATGATGGCTCCTGGTAAAAAGATTCTTTGTTCACTTGGTTACGCACAAAGCATCATCTGTTTCCTCCTAATAGGTTTTTCTTCTAGGTAAATGTCTTTTAACAACTGGAATTAGAAACAAATTATATTCAGCTATTCAGACCTTGCAAAAAAGGAGCTAAGACTGTCAGCCTTATGCCTTTGTATTTTTCCATTTGAAAAGTGGGCTAAAGTACAAATGCTGTACCGTGCCCACTGCTCTCAAGAGTACATGAATAGTATTTATATACGTACATATTTTTTAAAATATATCCTGTAATTGGTATAATACATATATCATGTTTGCAGATGTTCCAGTGATAGCAAGTTAGAAAAGTATATGATAACAGGTTTTTTCAGTCCATTTAGCCATTGTATTGCATGAAGGGAAAGATTATATACCTAGCTGATTTTTTTCAACAGTGAACGGTAGCTCTTCAATTATATTCTCACTACCTTTATCAGGGCTATTATCATCAGTAAAAATTCTCACATGTTTTTGCAGGATGGGGATTGTGCATCTATACTACGGAAACACAATAATCAATGAGTGTGGTACCTGGACAGCTATGTGCTTAGAAATTAATTTTGTTTTTTTATTATAGAGAAAGACGAAGAACGAAACTTTGGGAAAGAGAGTTTCCCTTATTAAATATTTACCATTTCAGCTCCAGAGTCAGGAAAGGTAAGCTCTGAGTCATTACTTTTTATTTTTAGTATCCAATCTATTTGGAAATGAATGGAATGCAATAACCTTCAAATCCCTTTAGAAGTTGTGAGTTACATGAAATCATTTATTTGAAAAGCACCATGAGATAATGGAGGGCTTGGCTGGGAAATATAAGGTACCTTCTTCCTGCAAATACCCATTTTCTGACTCTGCTTTTTCCATATTTAAAATTGGAACTCTGGAGATAAGAATATGAATTGATTTTTTGAAATTGTTTTGTGTTATGTTAATTTAAAATGATCAGCTAATGCAGCACTAATGATCACAGAGAATTGTTCTTTTGAAACAAAGATAACATATCATTGATCTGATGCTGCAATCACAAGCTTCAAAATACATCAGAGATTTTCAAGGCCACAAGGGAGTGTTTTGATCAGCTAGACTGACTTCTTGCACATGAGAAGCAAAGAGAATTTCACCCATAGTTCCTGCACAAACTGTGTTTCTGGACAAACACAAATACTTTTGTTTGTAAGGGCTTCTGAAAGTGAAACTAGGGCTTTATGCACCAGACTCTATGTTCACTAGGTAATTTTAAATTCTTCTGAAAGCACAGCTGAATATTTCATTTCATTATATGCTCTGACTTGAGATATTTATTAAAATCATGAGTGGATTCTGGAAGTGAATGAAAGAGAGGAGTTACCAGTGAACATCTGAGTAAGAAAAGTGAATCAAAAAGCACGATAAAATGCTGAAGTATCATTGACCTACTACCATTTTAAGAAGCTAGGTCTTAGACATAAGTGCAAAGAAAGGAAAAATGACTAACGTCTTAATCCAGTGAAACACTAAAGCATGCCTGTGACTCTCATGATGTGAGAAGTTTCATCAAAGGCAATGAGACTGTTAAAAGTTTCAGAAGACAGGCATAGGCATGCCTCAAGTTCTTTAATAGATTGGAATCCAAGTGTCTAGTCAAAATCATTAATTCCTTTTAGCAAGGAGGTAGTAGAGAGTTTATGAGAAGCTCAGTAAAATAAATTACTATGCAGAAAGAACTGTAAGAAAACTTATTTTCAACTGTCACGTGCATGGTATTTCCTAAGGATCAACCACAAAGTTCCCACTGTGCAGTGTAATGCACCTCAGAAAACCCTAGATGCTACTTGCTCCACAGAACATGTGAGCTAAAGAGAAGAAAACACGTCATTTTATGCAACGCTGTCTTCCATTATTATATTGTCTTTCTTATTAATTCCTCTTGTTTTATTCTTGATTCAGTTATGTTGGTTATGTTTTTTTCCCGATGCAGAAGCCTTTGGTTTGCTTTTCTTAGCACCTAAAACTACCACTGAAGACAACAGGGCATACCCCAAATATTGGAGCAGCCCTGCAGGTGAGATATACCACAATATCATTTTAAAGACTGAAGTGCTTTTTTTTGAAGAAGCCAGAGTACATAATTGAACAGAGCTGCTGTCATTAAAACGCAATTAAGGTTGTGAAGCCTTTGAGCATCTTAAATTGTGGCGTGATACAATATTTATCAGGCTTCAGAACACATAATCACATCTATGACCATCCAGCCATGTTTTGCTTTTTCACTAGGCAAGATTAACCCTCTATCACAGTTTAATGCAGCTAAACTTACCACTTCTGTATATGACACCTTAGTAATTCTGAGGTGGAAGAGTAAGGAATAGAGTTACACAGAAGACCAAGCCAATGAAGCGCCAAGAAAACACAGAAGCTTAAGCATTCGTTTAGAAAGATGCTTTGTTTTTTTACTGTTAATGAATAATGGAGCTAATATAAAATTCTGACAGGCGTAAACCTATTGAATAATTCTGATACTGCAATCTACAGGTGACTCGCAAGCAATGAATTGAATTATGTTAGTTTTATGCAAGAAATAATCTTTTAAAAGCCAGAAAAAAAGGCACATGTATAATTCATAGGGCTAATATTTGAGGTATTTTTCAGGTAAGCTCACACATTTCCTGTGAGTGTCTACATGTGCATGGGTTAAAAAAAAAAAGTACAAATGACCTTCAGTTAAAAACTTGGCAACTATTTCAAATTCTACTTCTAAATTTAACTTTGTCATGTATGCTTATTAAGAATATAATTCATCGCCTGGGAGTCTGGTCTGAAATACCAGTATCTATCATAAATGCTGGACAATTTTTCAATGTATCTGCTTTCAGACACTGGCACAGTATCAGCTTCAATGACTAGGTCAAATTCAGGTGTTGGCAGATGACACCATGGGCTTTAATGACAGATTTGTGAACCTGCTGACCAACTATACTACTGTGGTTCAAAAGATTTATGAATATTTTGATTTTCTGTCACATTTAGAAATCGAGTCAGATCTTGTGAACTGTACCTAAATCAGAACAAAACATTGTCACCCTGTCCCGTGGATGGCCTTAATTAGCTGTTAAAAGTGCTGTCCTGAGTTTCTCCATTTTGTTTGTTTTTCCAGGTAGGGAAGACTTGTTCTGGAGGGGAAACAGATAGAGCCACCATCATATTTTTCCTTAGAAATAACTGCCTGTAAACAGAGCAGGTTGTTAACATTAGAAACTCAGTATTGTTTAACAGATTTTTGTGTGCTATGATGTTACTTGTTATACTTTCACTTGTCATACATAGCATACGCATGCAGTAAGGTCTGTGTTGCTCATCAATCAGTTAAGAGATCAACACAGACACAATCTGTCTGTCTAAACCAGACAATGGAGATCAAATGCAAATTCCTTCCAAATTTAAAAGCAGGAGCTTTAAAAGGGAGCAATTTACCCAGTAGCTCAACAGATGGGGGACCAGAGATGCTACTGCATTTTAGAGCTGAAGACTCAACTTCCAATGTTATCAGTGCAACTACCACAATTTCCAAACAGTAGCTACAGCAGCAATAGAAAAGAAAATTGCACCTGTTGTACACAACCTAAAAATTGAAAATTTGCTCAGACAGGCAAAAAAGTATCTTAAAATGGTGGAAGACCTTCCTAATTTCTTGCTAATCTTGTCACTATTGCTTTCTCAGACCATTGCTCATCTTCACGTTGCTCCTCAGTGAGCAGCACAAGCCCTTCTTTCTTCCCTCGCCCTCTGCCTCCACAAGCTCAGACACCAATGTAGGAGTTTCACAGGTTCTCCAGGCAGGGATTTCCAGCCCGTAGGCTGAAATCAGGAGGTAGATAGAAAAGCTTCCCATGTTAGAGACATACTGAGAACCATTTTGAGCCATCCTCAAGGAGCAGCTTAACAGGTGGACAAAGCATAAGGGCACAGGGGGATGTGAAGCGGGTAAATGTTATCTAGACTACACATCTGAGAAGCGACTGCTTGTTTGTGAGGGGGGCAATGGACTTCATAATACAGATCACTTTTTTCTGTGACTGCAATGCAGAAGTTTCTCTGTGCTAATCTTGGCACTGACATTGAAATTGATGCGTGGCCTTTAGGCAAGTCACTTAATCAATGTGTTTATAAAATGAGGGTAATAACATTTATTTGCCTGCCTGAAAGGGATGTGGTGAGGACAGACTAGTTAATGCTGTAAAATGCTATTTACTACTAATTGCAAATATTATTATACTGCAGCCTTAAAACCCTCCTTGACTGGTAATTGAAATAGAACCAAACAGTAAGCCTGAAATGTAAAGGTGATAGAGGTCTTAGCTAAAGTGGAGGTGGTTAATCCCCTTCCTTTTCATGGAGGTAATTATGCTTTCACTGAGGCAATAAGTATAAAAAAAAGTCTCAAGCATATACCTGCTCTTACTCAGAAACAGAATGAGGAGAAATATTGTGGGATTTACATTTGATTCATTGTGTAATGTGCCACTGATAACAGGTCAAGTGAGGAGCTGGGTGCAGCACAAACATGTGGTCAAGCCTCTATTCTGGGATGCAGGTGCACTCAGGTGTCCTAAGTGCAGGAAGAGCACCACAGATAAGACAGAATTAGATGCATCATTACCATTTTCAACCCAATTAACATCCTTGCTCCTCAGGATTAAATAAGGTCTGTAACTTGCCTTTAGGTATGGCAGGTTAAAAAAAAAAAAAAGTCCTGCAGGTGAGAAGGATGAATATAATACTGTAGAGCAGCATGAAGTAGATTAGGAAATGAACTACGGTAAACTGGCTTATCTGTGAGCGGTGCCTTGAGACCTCTTCTGAGGCCTCAGACTGCCACCACTTCTCCCACAGATGTTTCTGTGAGCAGGGAGGAACATAAGCTGGCTCCCTGGGGTGGCTAAAGGATCAGGTCCTCCACAAAAATTCCTTTTTGTCATCTGTAATGCTACCAAGAAACATCCCATTAAAACCAATCATGTTTAGTTAACGTAGTAAAAATAAACAGCCTTAGGTTTCTCTAACAACTGTAGTAAAGGGTTGTAATTTGATCCTTCCTTACTCTGAGTGAAAGTTAACCAGCAAGAAAGTGTCTCTGACTTTATTAGAACTTGGGGGGATATCTGCTTCATGAATATTACATGTAACTCAATTTAACTGCTTGATATTTTCATGATGAATTTGCTTGAAATTAATCAAAGAGTCAAGGAACCGGGAAAACAGACTGTGATTAGTGATATTTCCAAGAACGTATCAAGAGTTATGAAAAGAGAAATAGTGGAATTGTTAACTGAGGAATGACCTGCTTTGCCTATCTCCAGGTTACAGCCCTGCTTTCACATTTTTAAGTTGTACAATCAAAACGCAGGGCAGACCCAGCCCGGGAAGGAGATAGGCGGCTAGCATCTCCAGAGCAGCACTGAAAAACACGACAGGTGCCAAGCAGGAGACCTGTGACGCCGGCAATACTGCTTGGCATATGGTGGCAAGTCGACTTCATGCATTGGAGTGGATAAGCTTTACAGCAAGATAGAGATGGAGAAACATTTTGCCATTTTCTGTAAAACAGTTCTAGGAGAAGTTGCAAGTCACTGTATGCTAGTCTACTAACCCCAGAGAAGTGTCATGCAGAAGCAACTTGTTGTTTGGCTTACCGTGTTAATAAGGCTAGAAATAAAGAGATGCCTCTTTGGGGCATGGACAAAAAGTGGTAGCTGTAGGACATTCAAATTAGAAAGAATCAAATGTACTGAAATCCAGTCAGTTAAGGGATGCACTTCTGAGAAGCAGATTTAAATGAAGAAATAAAGAATATGGTATGCTGTAGGCTTATCAGGTTTAAAGGAGAGCATCTCAGGGGGGTTCTGCTACGGTAATATGCGGGCAGAGCCCTGTCACTCAGAAAGACTGTGCACTGAAGAGATTAGGTAGAGGCAAGATCCAGCAACTGTTCTTGTCTCACGGGAGACAGTACTACTGGATATAAAGGCACTTCTATCTGCCAGTCAGTGAATGCTTAAAAATATTTCAGGGAATATTTGGTCAAATTGGTAAAAGAACGTGCTCAGTAATTTACTGTTCCTTTTGGGTTTTGATAATCACAGCCTTATAGAAACAACAAATTTTAAATGATCATCAGAGCAAAGTCACTCAAACCAGCATTTGAGTGTGTCAAAACATCTAGCACCAGCAATGTGCTAAGTATCCACAGCTAACAGGAATATAATGTAAATCCAGTCAAAACAAGCCAAAGGAACACAAATTTCCAGTTATGAATGCTAGTCCCAGATTATCTGTGGATTACCTACAGACCAAAAATAATTTACAGACAAGATTTCAAATTCATAGAAAAGATTTTAAACAACTGGAAAAAGTTTCTAAAAGAATTAATGCTTTGTATTTCCCTTCAATACCAGAGTGTGTCACAGTTAAGTGTTTAAATAATTATGTCATGTTTTTGGTAAGATTTTTGTTGAAAAATTGGCCAAGTTCCAATAAGATGCTGTGAATTTTTATTAAAAGCATGAAAATAACGCATTATTTTTTTTTTTTTTTTAACTTTTCTTCACCTCTGCAGCAGCAGTGGTGGCCATTTTCTTTGAATAATAGACTCCTTAGCTAATTAACTTTTCCCTAATTATGCTGAAATAATTTATTCAGCATTTTTTTCCCCTAGCACCATGTCCTTTGAAGGTATACTGAAATCTTTCTTCTATACTTTGTCACTTTGTGATGATGATGATGATGATGATGATGACCTGGAGGTGCCCATTCTATTGTAAAAACTCTACAGATGGATTACGCTTCTTACTGGGAACAGTGGATCCTTAACTGGATTTTAGACAAGTACTGTCACTATCCAGTGCTCAGCAGCTTCTTGTTTGCCTTGCAACTCTGGCAGTTATGCCCAAGTCACACATTTGGCAGTTCATAAACTCTAGACTTCCATCTACATACACTTTAGAGAAAACGAGTATCTTATTTCAGCACCTGAAAGGAAAGTCAAGTAAGGCTGCATATATTACTCATTTCTTAGGGATATATTTTACTTGCAGTGCACAGTACTCTGGGAGGTGGGTCAAAAAAATTCTTTTAGATTAAATAGAAGAAAGCATTGTAGCATACATCTTAAACTGTGGTTACACAGTGATTCTCTCTGTGCTGGGGCAGAGAATATGGGAAAGGTGCTCCTGTGGAAACAAAGAGACACAGATCAGGCGATGAACATACAGATCGGGTGATGTACATATTCTCTAGCCCTTTGTCCTTACCAAGAGTTTTCCATGTGTATTGTAGGAAGAAAGGAGTGGTTTGCCTACGCCTTCAGGCCGCAGATGTCTCTGCCACTGCTCACAGCAAGTTCTAAGGTTTAAGCGCATTGGTAAGTTTTCTTACTAACGTGTTTTCTGCCATCGGTGACATTGCTGCAAAGCCAGTAATTCAGCAGAGGGTCATATGAGGTCCAGAACAACAGTGGATCAGATCATCTGAGCTTACTGACTCAAAAGTCCTGTGTTCAATTCAAATACTCTCTAAAAAGAAATAGGTGCTGTTTTGCTTAGAACAGAACCATGTATTTTTACAAAATCTCGCTCCACTTTCTGTGGTTTTACTTCACTGGACCTAGTTATTCCAGGCAAGTGACAGTTTTAATCAACAAGAAACTCTGTTTTCATTGATACAGCAGCAAGGTATGTTATTCTGCCAGCAAAGACAAATTCACTGAGTGTTATGGTAATTAATATGTACATTGGAAAAGGAGACTTTCCATCCGTCTTTAATGAGCTATTCTTAGCACCAAAAGTATTTCCTAACCCGTGATAGGAGGAGGAGATTAACCTTACCCTGTCAAACTTAACAGATAGATCAAAAGTGTTACAAGAGGGGGAATTCCAAGTCATCCCAATTATACAGCACCACATGAAATAATTGTATTTGGTTACCCTTTAGAAGGGTATGTTCTTGAGGGACAACTTTTATGTACTGCTCCTCCAAACATGACTACATTCTGACTGTGCTGGTTTTGATTTTTAAATAGCTCACACAGCTATAACCTCTGCATATTATCTCTAACTATGAATGACAGTATTATATTTACATGCAGATACCGTAGTCTTGGAAGATTTTTTTTTTCTTAAGTATCCAGGTTTACAACGTAAGACAAAAGAAATTAAGGGCTTTGTTGAATCTTCTCAACATAATAGAAAGTTATCATGGAAGATTTTATACTTTTTAGTAATACAGCTAATATACAATGCAAAAGACTCTTTTGAAAAGAATGAAGAGAATAAAACTAATAAACCTCTTTCAGTTAATATGCAAACTTGCACTCAAAGCAGTATGTAAAATACATTAACCTGAAAGGCACAATGTACCCGATTCAAATTTATAAAAAGGCTTGTTTTTGTATTTATGAGTCTTGAATAGTTTATAAAATGAATGTAATTTATTACAGAAATACAACAGAACCCACCTCAGTTCCCCACTATTGTGTCAGTGTTGAAAGAGGTCTTGATGTTTACGAAAAATTGGTCCCCAACATACAGATGAAATCACGTGAACAAGCAGGACAGATATTAAAAGCTGAAATACTTCAGTTTATTCTAAATCTGAAAAACTGGGGCAAGGCATCTGACTAATGTTTTAAGTTAAATTTGCAAAACATTTCTAGATTTAAGAAAAACAGTAGACAACAGGTGATAGTTTTTCTTACTGTTGGCTTTATTTTTTTTTAATATGAATATACTTCATTCTCTAGAAAGGAAATGAGAAAAACAAGAAACAACATATGGCAGTTACTTTTCTGTTGTTGGCAGTGTTGGGTTTTTTTTACAGTTATGAATACCCATGCTTCATTTTACAAAGGAATGACTCCTTGTGCAACTCCTTACAAAACCAGGGAAGTATTTTGATGACACTTGTATCTCGTATTCCACAGTCCTGTCCCTTTACCAACATGCAATGAGATCATGGAGAAACCATAAAGCCTATCTCATCTGTCAGCATGGGGTTCAATTTTCTTCTGTGTAACTTTAAATTCCTTAAGGATATCAATGCCACATGACTTACTGCAAAAAAGAAAAGAGGGAAAAAATTCACATTAAAACAAAAAAGAACTAGACAAGTGATAGGGATAAGAAAAATATGCAAGCAAATAAACCAAGGAAAAAACCTAAAAAAATAGTATTAATTTGGGAGATTGCAAATTTAATAGAGGCAGTATTTATAAAAACAGAGCTTGCATGAAAATTCCTAAAACATAAAAAGAATTATACTGGAGAAATCAGCTGATAAGTTTTATTTCAAGCAATGTAATATAACTCAAACACAGGGCTCTTCAGAAGTCTTCATGTATATCTTATTTAGAGCTGCAAGTAACCCAGCAATTTGGACATAAACAGGAAAAATCATAAGTGTTAATAACTTGTAGTAGTGCTAGAGTGGTTTCAACCTACCAGAGTATAAGTTTTTGGCAAGCACAGAGACAAGATTAAAACCAAGTCCATTAATTTAAAAATAGAAAGAATGTGTGTGGTATTTTATAGTGCTAAGAAAAGGAAAAGAAATAAACAGTTGGTCTTCCCTTTTCCTCGCTTTCAGGATGTCTAATATATGTCCTCATTAGTCAGCCCTTTTAAATGTTAAGTATATCGGATAACTTGAACCAGATTGATATTCACTGTGAACGTCTTTTAATGGTATAATTGGAATAACAATTTGATTGTACAGGAGGTTATGTTCCTTGAGCACTCAAGGTTTCCTGGATGACAGGAAAGTAGTCACAGTTCACAGAAATTAGATGTATGTACAAAAACCAAAGCAGTGATGAGTATATTTTGAAATGACAATTAATTAAAAAATAGAGGAAATAGAACACAGAACTGAGAAGGATAAGTTTTTGGCATTAAGTAATACATATGATGCGAATACAAAGAAAATTTTGGTGGATACTGCTAAATTATGTTTTCCAGTCAGACACACAAGGAATTTAAAGTAAGAGAATCTAAAACATCCTATGTAAATTCACATAGGTAATACTTGCCCTCAAGTTCCGCAGAGGAAGATTTTGTGTTCAGAGGATGATGGTCCTGATTTAGAGAATGACTCAGCTCCCAGGATGGAAACCTTTGTGAGTTTTTCTTGTGCATGTGTTGAAAGAGATGACAACATAGGAGTTACTGAGGAGACAGCTGAAGGAGTGCATAGGTCAAGAAGCAACAGACAATTCATGAACCATAAGAGCAATTCAGTATTTGTGTGCAGCTGAAACAACAGAAGGAAGAAACAGAACAAATAATTCTAACAATTTGGACAACGATCTTATGAATGAAGAAATGTCTTCATTTGCCTAAATTAATGCTTTAACCGCAAACGGTAAAAGAACCAGATGATGACCAACAGAAAAATGTCAGGAGAGGACTTAGTGTGGTTTGTGAGTAATGGGGGTAAGACATGAAAGACTTTTGAAATTATTCCTTCTTTATAGTGTACTAATATGGCTGGTATTTGACTACTACTGACCTGACTGACCAAAGACAGTGAACTATATCACTGATAAAAAAAAAGTTAAATTTATAGAAGGTTGATATTAAGACAAAAATATATATCTATAACAATAATTTTGCCTAGAACACTGTGTTATGTCACAGTGATGACACAAAGTAAATGGCAGATGGGTTCCAGACACTCAGTAAACCTACTGGTCCATGTATTGTCATTTATCCTACCGCAGTTATTCGTATTTCAGATTATTTGAGGAAAAAGAGCTGGATTAAAACAGCACATAAAAATGTTTGTAATTTTTCACCAGGACAGTGCATTTTGAATACTTAAGTATTTCTACAGCATATTTATCTAAGACCAGTCGGTTAATGTAACAGAGTAGTGCACAATCAGCTGATTTGCTCGTGGCCCCAACAGTCATGGATATAAGGCTTTTCATAACCTGTGTCAGAATTTTAACATAAATTTGGCAAATTCTGCAAAATAAGAACAAACTGGAAGAGATACTGGACTCAAGTTTTTTATGTTCTATATTGACAAACTACTAAATTGCAGGCAGACTGTAAAATGGGCCTTTATACTGCAACATTATAAATGTTCGTGTTGTCTTCCATTTATAGATACTTTACTCAAGTAGCTAAATGACAAATTTGAACTTAACAATGCAACAACCTCCAGTTTTATACAGCTCTGCTGACTGTGTATTTCAGCAAAACTACTGTGAATTTGAAAAATCAACTACTGCTCTCTAACCTATCTCTTGGATTCTCCACTAAGGAATTACAGTTTTATATTGCTGCAACTACTGATTTTAATAGAGTTAACATTTATAATAGTGGAATAAACTTGCAGATGATGGCAGATATCTGCTGAAGCCCTGGAATAAAGATATTGTGGAATACTCAAACTAGTTGGGATTCAATGAGAGGGAAGCAGATGGTATAAGGAAGAGGTTTAAAAGTAAAACCAAACATACCCAAGACTGAGGAATTAGAACCCCCTAACACAAACATCATTGTTCTTCTTGTGAAGACCACAGGGGCTGATGACTTGTTGTAAAGCAAGCCCCCTCTCTCATCTGCATCAGCAAGACTTAAACAGCCAACCTCAGGACGTAGAGGCACACTGGAAAAGTGACCATAACATCAGAAAAGTGAGGCTTTTCTATATTAATCAGATAATTTGGACTGTTAAAATATTTTCTGGACTAACAGTAAATTCTTAGCGCTATGTATATGGTGTAGTACACAAGATTTTGAATGCTAACAAATCAGTGGAGAATGTGAGCAAATCCTCTGTGAGACCTTCCAGTATGTTGGTGAGCAACCAACCCTCCACAAAAACTTTTGTAGGCGGACGCCTACTGTCATCACAGAAGACCAGGAATGCATCGGGTGTGTATTCCTGTGTCCTGGCACATATCTCATTTACAGTAAAACAAATGAATTTTGGGCAGCCCAGGTGATTCAGGATCACTAACGATCCAAGGAAAGCAGAGAAACAGTAGTTACATCGGTCTATGATCTGGCTGTGACTCACTCCAGGCAAACCCTGCCTGGGTAAGTGGCAGTCTCTGTGATGGAAGATAACAGTTTGCTGAAAATCTGAGAAAAAGAGGAGAAAATAGATGGCAGCCAGAGCAAGCTGATGATAGGTGGAGACTGGAGGGAAGCCCTAAGTTTGCTGATACTTGTTTTAAAAGCCTCTGATCATAGTCCTAGATGATCAGAGATCTCTGTCTCTTCTCCCTTCTCTTGACTCAGCTGAGTACAGACTGTTTCTATTATGGCTTACCTGTAAAGGACAAAATCAGGTGGACTGACAGGGGAATCAAGGAAGGAGAAAACCAAATCCAACCCCTTACTAGACATACCCACTCTGCTCCTGGGAACATCTATCCTCCTCCCCTTTTTAGAGGAAATGGCTGAGATGCGGGAATGGCATATTCAGCAGGGACTAAGTCTTTGAGGTACAGATTCTTGCAAATCAGTCAGTTCCTGCACTAGCAACTGCCTACTATGAGTGCATGCATAACACTGTATGAGCTTTAAAAGGAAGATCAGAATTTGAAAGATTGTATCATCTGGATGATCACAAACCAAAAAAAAGGCAGAGATGTATTAGAAGCAGAAAAAGTTGTCAGACTCTGTTCAAAGTTTTGCACACAGTCGAGATGGACAAGCCTTGAAGTAGGATCAGAGTGCATTTAAAGAGCTGTAGTGGATGTCCTGCACACAAAAATGCATTTAGTTTTATATAAATACTGGCACAGTATGGAAAGAGCTAGCAACCCATATGAGGGAAGAAGTGATCTAGGGGACACTAAATAATAGTAAACAAGAAAGCAAAGAAAAAGTCCACCAGAGTGTATGAGTTTCAAGGTGTAAAAACTGTTATTTTTGTCAGCCATTAGTCTCAGATATTCTTCTTTGGTAAAAGTGGTAAAAGGGGGACAACAAAGTAAAAAGCAGCAGAAAAGTAGTCCATGCACGTATGCAGTGGTAGGAAATAGTGTAGTAAGAAAACAGGCCTAGCACAAACACGCACATGGAAACAACGTGAGAAAACCAGGGAAGAGTATTTCCAACAAATCCCCTACCTGAACTGAAACTGAACAAATCCCCTTCACTAACTGAAGATTTGCATAAGGGAAAAGGCAATTAATTGCTTACGCCTCACCTGTACAGACACCAAAGTGCAACCTGATCACTGGTGATGGCCTTCTGGTAGGCCGTCCTGGTAGAACTATGGGACAAACGGAAAATGAAGAGCCTGGTTTTTGCCTGAGAAGGTGATATAATGCAAAAGGATTGAATACCTGGGCGGCTATTCTCATTAAGCAGGCAGAGGAAGAGAATGAAGTTCTAACAAAGAAGCTGAATATTCAAGCAGGAGAAACCAGAACTGCCTGAGAAGTGTGACTGCTGGTGCATGATGCCCTGCTGCAGGAGCTGATGCACAAACGTAAGAAATATCTGCACCGAGTGGCTGGTTAAACTAAAATCAGATCAGGCAGTGATATCAACCATTTCTTGAGTAGGATTAGGCAACTGAATCCAACATTCAGGGAGACTTCTGAGATAAACAAAAGGCTCAAAGAGATATCAAAAAGGAAGGGTGTTTGAAACTTAGGAACACTGACTGAGAGCCATCAGCCCTTAACTATTCTAATGGAATTGGGATCACATTAACTTGGAAAACCAAAAGTTACCTGTATAATACATGATTGTAATTACTATCTTAAGGTGAAAAATTAAATATAATTGTAAAGATTACAATTTGATTTAAAACATAAATGTTCAGCTGTTTGTTACAAAGAAGAGATGGACCAAAGCAAAATAAAAACAGATGGAGGATTACTAAGGTTATCTAATAACACAACATGAATTTTCTACTATGTAGTAATGAAGTAGTTGTTTCATTACTATGTGCTTCAACATAAAGTATTCAGGAGACAGGAATGCAGATAATTAACCTGGATATCCTCAGAAACTCATACTGAGGGAGGTGCTTTATCCTGGATAACTGAGATTACTACTACTACTATTTGGTTATTTTATCTTCTACAGATAACACAGTATAAGCAATCCCTTCCAAATGTATGCACACTGTAAGCTGAATATCGCTTAGTTCTCTTTACTGTGTATTTTCATTATGATACATGCATATAGGAAAAGTGAGAGCCATACTACTTTTAACTCAAATGTCATGGCAGATTAAAAAGAAGAGCAAAATATGAACCTAGGTAATAAGAGACAAAGGATCCAACCTAAAAGATTCATCCCCAAGCAAGAGAAAACCTGTTTCTCTGTGTGAAGACAGATGTAATTCTTACTAATCTATGAATATCTGTTTCTAACAAAAATAAGTGTGTGTGTGTGTGTTTGTCTTGGATGAAGCTTTCTATATTTATAAAACATACCATTTTGAGTGCTGTAAGAAGAAAAGGTGTGTATCACTGAGGTACAAAAATACTTCCAATGGAAAACTGTATTGTATAAAATACAATCACTTACAGCAATGGATTGCATACCTGTAAATATAGCTCTGTGTCATCGGGATTGTGAAGACTGCACCTTCATTTAATGTACTGGGATATTTTAAGACATGTAGAAAATGGTGGAGATCAGGGGTCCTGAAGCTGATACGGTATCAAAACATTACTCATGTTTATAATACATAACCTTGCATGATTATTCAACCAGAGATAATCAGGTAACTCTGGAGATCTATTGCTACAGCATTTCTGAGATGAGAGATGTGCATTTATGAAGATGGATTATTGAACATGATAGATGTTCTTCATAGGCTCTTTAGACAGATTCCAGAAAAAAAACAGCTCAAGACGTGCATTACATATGTAAGGATATTAGTTTTCAGTGTTCTGACAATTACTTACATCAGAATTTGACCAAGATGTGATTATGAAATTGCTCCAGTCATTGTGCCATTATCTATGTAGGATTCAGTTATGGTCATATACATCCAGAAATCACTGCGAACTATCTCATAGTGTGTCATATGCCCAACAATAGGCACACGTGCAATGTAGAGATACAAATTACTTCATTACCTTAAAAGTAAGACTATGGTCTCTGACATCTACAGAAACCTGAACTTAGCTTGACACCCTACAGTTGTAATTTTAGTTGTTATACTAGCTTTGGTGAGTGTACAATGGTTATACATTATTATACCCTCAGACCCTTAAGTGCTATCATCACGCAAGACTATAAGGAAAAAAATGATTGTTTTCAAGAGCCATCACTCAGTCCTGTTAAGAAACCCTGAGTCATAGGAGAGTTTGCAATATCTCTGCTGGGCTCGTGTATTGATTAGCCTGTGTTCAGCAGACCATCTATCAAAACCGGGAATTTTAGCCAGGTACATGTGGTTTTTTGCCATTGCTTGCCTAGTGCCTGAGTGACTATTGCTAAACTCATGTGAGCTTGTGTCTGTGAGTGCTGCTGGGGGAAAGGATTTGACCACCCCCGGCAGTCGCTGCGTGACCAACAGCGTCCTTAATGTCAACTGCATCTGCGAGAGGCTGTTGTGCAGTTGTCAGACTTCAGCTGGGAACCTCAAAATTGAGGAGACACTCACCCCTCCCATGAACGTCAGGCTGTGTGTGGCAAAGACCTCAGGAGGCCAATGCCCTGTATAGCACATATGTCCCCATCTGACTGAGGAAGGCTTAAACTGTCAACCTTAGGACCTAGAGGCATACTGGGAAGCGGGGCATAAAATTACAGGAAAATGCACAGTTGATAGAAAGTTTTCTGTATAACAAGTTAAACTGGACTATTAATGAGGGTGGGTTTTTTTCCCATATTAACCAGATAATTTAGACAATTATACTGTTAAAATATTACTGGACTAACAGTAAGTTCTTAGTTCCATATATGGTGTTCTGTTCTGCTCATAGCAAGATTTTGAGTGTAGCACTAAGGAACTTGTCCCTGTCCCATCTTTCTGTTCATTCAAAACACTACTGGTTGCAGCTGAGAGCCAATGTGGTCAAATGCCACCAACTGCCATTAAAAACTAAATGACAACTAATACTGACAAGATCTAAGAGCCTGTCTGCAAAAACCATTTTAGACTTTCTACACTTCACACAATTTCCACTGGATTCATCAGTTTTTATTGTGGTGAACTCAGTACACACTTAAATTCATGAATGCAACTTAGGTGCTATTCTGCTTTCTGAAAACTAAAATAGTTCTTCACATACTAATGAATTTATACTGACAGAGCTGTCAGAGCATTAGCAATATGCATCTCCTCCTTTCTTCTCACCTCACTTGACCTCCCCCAGGATTAGATGTGTTACCCTCTGAACAACTATCTGGCAACCTCACTTTCTTTTCTGAGTAAAAGGCCAGACAGCCTGAATGCCCATAGTGTTTCAGGGAGGAATGTAAGATTATGCAACCATCCTTCAAGAGACCTCCTAGGTAAGATTATTTCTCAGGGATTTTAGGAAAGACCTAGCAATGAACAGCAAGAAAGCAAAACTGCTGCTGAAGCTGTGTGGTTTCATTCTTAATTCTAAGTGTATTGGATATAAACCATACAATATTTGGTTAGCATTAATAAATTGCTTGTTTAGTAGCAATATATTGTTACAGAAGCTCGCTGTAATAATAGCAGGAATGTTCCTCTGGAACAACTATCCTGGAGAGCTCAAGCTACTTATTTCCTAAGTGTTAAGAGATTGGTAAGACAGAGGTGACAGTTATCAAGTATTGTGAGTATGGAATTAAGGAGAGAGTCCCAAATATTTTATGTTCCTCCCCCAACACATAAACACATATGCAAATACCAGGAAATGTAAGTGTTGACAGTTGTAGAAGGTTGTTACTGTTGGCAGTAATTACTCTGGAGAAATACATATAAAAAGCATAAATACAACAGAGTATATACAAGGTTCAAAAATGTTATGATATTCCTAAAGTTCTTCTGTATTTTGTATCTGTGATGTGTTTCACAAATTCTTACTTGAAACCAAAGACTTTCTGCTAAATTAAATCCTTTTTTTTGGTGAGACTTATAGGCATTTTCACAACAAATATTGTTCTACATCTGCTGATATTTTTTAATTGGTATCACACTTTGAAGTGTCTTGACACAACAATAAAAGATATTTACATTTTTTGATACTCTGTTTTACAAAATAAGAACACCAAATCATAACAATACTGCAATATTGTGAAAGCAAGAAGCAGCCATTATCTAGGACTTTCAGGTTGTTGGAACGTGTTTTCATTTTGCTCTGCATGGTAAGTGCAAATGGCATTCCCCTCAACTGCGCTTACTGGAATGTGACAACCCTGAAACTGGCTTTTTAGTATTTCAGACTGTACATTAGTTTTGATCGTTAAAGACGTGTTTGTATTTAAAGCTCTTGATACCATGACAGGGCAGATGTAAGACCTTAAAAGACAGTCTCGATGAATACTCTACATTTCTTAAAAAACCCAAATGCAAAACCAAAAATGAAACCCCCAAACCTAGAAACTGATTAATGGATATACTAACAGATTCTTGGAATGTTTGCTGCAATTTTCAAGGGTATGTGCTTTGTTCTTCATATGTAATCAAACAGCTGAATCCTTGCTAGAAGTGCAGTTTTAATTATGAAACTGTGACATGCTGTTGAGGTCTAGCTTTGGCAGCAACTGTGCAACCCTGACCATTTCTCTTTTATGCGTTTCACCTTGGAGAATCAGAAGATAGGGATAAGTAGCTTGTTTAATCTCCATTCCCAATCTTTGACCTGTCTGAGAAGGCTACCAAGATAAATGATGATTTTTTTTTTAAGGGGGGGCACTTGTATTGGGTCTGGATGGCAACTGTGCAATTAATTTCTTATGGATTCTTGAATAAATGATAGGGGTAAGTATGGCTCGCCAATGTGGCAAAGTAAGCAAGTTTTCTTTTGAATTTTGAACTCCATTTTGTGTTATGTACTGAATGTGCAGAAACCAGTCCAAAGGTGAGAAGCTGCAATGTGTACCGTAACACACTCAGATGTCTGATACTCTATAAAGGACACAAGGAATCCTTCAAGAATCAATTCTTCTGGAATAATGAAACACCAGTCTTTCTGAACAGCTGCCTCTGTTGATGGGAACACCTTTTCTTGATAGTGCCCATTGTGGGATCTACTATAGGCACAGGGGAGAGCTCATGTGTTCCTGTGTTTCCCAGTCCTTGGCCATGGACAACTTCTCATCTTTAAGATGTCAAATGGTGCAATGGCAATAAAAAATGCATACATCTCCTCACACGCAAGCAAGCAAAGTAAGCCAACCATACCTAGATGTAAAAAGGCTTTAAGGAAAAGGAACTGGGAAAACCTCTGCCCAGACTGAAATGATGACAAATCTTGGTTACAGCTTTTAAGTACTGAATTTAAACATACAAAGGACACGCCTTGTGACTTGTCACTTTGAGAGATCAGTAATTCTTAAATGTTCTCAACAGCAGAATTAAAAAATATCTTGCTGTCTTTGGTACCTCCCATCTCTTCTAGGTCAGAATAAACTAGGAGTCTGTAGACTGCCCATGGCTAAAATGGAGCACAGCTGATGGAACAGGCTAATGAGGGCATTTGGGACCATGCTAGAGCATCCAGATATGAATGTTTGCAATGCCCCATTTATTTCTATACTGGAATAAAAACCAGGCACACATCATCCTTGGCCATCATCCTCTTTCTCTCCCTGCAGGCTAGAAGGTAACTGCAGCAAACCCTCATCGTGTTCTTGCTCTGGGCAATCTGAGAACCAGCATGGCAGGAACCACACTGTAACTCTTGTATGAGTTTATCTATCTATCTATCTATCTATCTATCTATCTATCTATCTATCTATCTATCTGTCTCACAGCTGTGAGATTGGGCAGTCTAGAAATCAGCAGTAGTGCACAACAACTGTAGTGCAGAATCCTGTACCCCAAAGATGACTCTGACAGGTCTAGAAGCATCTTACAGAGCCAGGCCCAGACCAGGGACCAGGTCTGCTCTGAGACACTTGGTTTAGAAACACCTTGAGCTCAGGAACTGGGTCTGCAAGAGCCAGTCAAGACCAGAGACCACACAGATCTGTTCTGGCTGATACGAACAGATGTATTGATGAGAATCTAAACCACTGCCTTAATGAAAAAATACTTTTTCCTAACCCAGTTCCTACAGTTTAGCATCTCTTTCATCTTTTGCAGAATAAGGGGAAAATATTAGGGAATCAAAATGGAGGTAATGCATGACAAGAGTAGCCATTTTTCTCTTGCTTCAATGCTTTCCAGATCTTGAATGTTCTTTAATCCAAAACTGATTTCTATTTGAACTTTGCATATTACAAAAAAATCTAAATTTATAATAATTGTAACTATACAGTTACTGCTCAGCATTGCTATGCACCATTTTAAAGTATACCTAACTTAAGCATAAGCATCCTTTGAAAGACGAGTTTAGCGTGGATTGATGTATTCCAGCCTCAGTGGTTAACCAGGTACCAGACAGATGCCTTAGAGAGCACTCCTATATGATCCACTGCTGTCCCCTCAAAAGAGCAGTTATTACAAACAGTCCTCTTCCTATTTCCACTGGCAGCAGCAGCTGCCAGCTTTGTATCAATCTCTGACAATTGCACAAAGATGCATTCAGCTGTTGGGACAATATTCATTGTTTGAACTGCCATTTTTGCCTCCAGGTAGAGGACTAAATGGGAGTCTGCCGAGAGCCAACCTCAGCCTCTGAATCTCAGCTAGATATAATAGATGATCACAGTAATATACGCCTTAGTATCTTTGAGTTACTTGTGACAAAGCAGGCAGATAAAATCATGCCCAAGTTGTAAACTGGAACATGAGTAGATACAAATGCTATGGTTATCAATCTCCCAGTTCACAGAGTATTAAATATAGCATTTGGGCTTTGTCTATTATAGGGACAGGGGCTATTTGCAGAATTTAACTTCCTGAAGTTCAAGGTTACTTGGATGTGAGGCTGCACACTGTATCATTTCTACGTAAAATCTTCAAATGAAGGTTAAGAAGGAGTCCCTGTCTTTAGGGAGCCAAAAGTCACAGCTGTATTTCTACTGTTTACAGAAATTGCTAATGCTGATTTATAAATCTCTCTCTTGTGTTTATGCCAAAGAGCTAATAATGGTGCTGTGAACTTGCTTGAGTTTCCTGACAATGAAGAAAATCAAAGAGACTGTGCTAAGAGTGAAGCTCCTGTTTCCTATGCTTGTGAATTCAAAGGCTGCAGGAATTGCTCTCCTACCTCCACTTCAAGAGCAGGTGACCCCTCCAGCACCAAACACCTGGAAGCCCCAAAGCAGCAGCACAGGAAACACCTAACACCTAACTATTGTAAAAAAATAATCTCATCATTCTGGATAATCAGTTGAAATTTCTCTCTTTTTAGATTGCCAAACTAGTTAACTGTGAGAATAAGAGCGACACATTCGCAAAAGAAAATGATGCAGATGCTTCTTGAAAGAAGCAAGAAGATGGTAAGAGTTGTTAAACTTTGGTTTGGCACAGGCACTGAAATCGTTCCACGCAGAAAGTTTTAAGAAGCACAGGAAATTTTAAAAACAGTTTCTCTGTCTCCAGTGAGACTGAAGAAATGGTGGACACTGGAAAAAAAAAATAAATCCTGATCTAGGAGAGCTGGATATGATAGGTTATTCTGCTACAGCATAGATGCTGCTTCTTTCAAAAAACAAACAAAAACTGCTTGGTCCTTCTGCTGGGGCAACTTCTACAGTGAACAGTACTTCCTCCTCATTCTTAGGACAGAGAATACTTGCTGCACTCTATAAGGAAAAAAGGACAAAAGTACTTGGATATATGTAGTTAGAAACTGCTGCAAGGGAGGAAATATAGTGTAGTTAAGCATACACTGCTGATGAAACAAATCATTACGGAAACTTTCACTGTAGCCAATTTTGTGTAAAGTAATAAATGAATTGCCAGTGTTCATTACGTGCTGTGCTGTTAGTTATCTGGCAGACAGGAAGGGGAAGCAGCACCAAAATTCAGAAGAAGCCAGGATAGGGGAGATGAGTTACAAACTGAGGATTACAATTTAGGAGATGGTTGTGGAAAGGAGATAAGGTATCTAGGAGCTGAAGGGTTTACAAACCGTGGCCGAAAAGCATTCAAAAGAGGCCTCTAAATAAACGTTCTCACTACGTGTCTAAACAAAGCAAAATTGCTGGACCTTAAATAAAAGTGCTAAATGCTGGCCTAGAGGCATGGTCAGGCTAGTGATTAGTTGCCTTGGATATTTGGTGGCCTATCCAAAAACGAGACATGCTGATATTAGGTCAAAAACTTCCACAGCAATCTACCTGTGCTATTCAGCATTTAGAGCTGCATTAGGATCAGCTGAATTAATCTTACTTTGTTTAGGATTCTCTATGTGTCCAGTACAGCGACATTTTGCTGTACAGACGCGGTGTTTATGAGAACTCATGGATGCCCCCGGAGTCTTGTTTTGCTGAGCTTGTCTGTGAGCACGCCAGCACCCTATCAAACAGTCGAGAAATTTATTCCAGCACTCACGATGCCACCAAATCTGTTTGGGGAGGGGGGGTGGCTGTTGGTGTTGGTGTGGGGGTTTTTTTGTGTGTGGGAACGCAGAGTTCACCCGGCAGCAGACACGCTGAAAAAGACATCAAAGAGGCACTAAGAAAACAAAGTGAGGACCGCCGCGACCACAGACCCCCCCCCTCCTGCCGGCTCGGCCCTGCCCTGCCCTGCCGGGGAGGTCGGCTCCCACAGCCCTTTGTTATTTCCCTTCCCGACGGGGCGCAGCTCGCCCCCCCGCCCAGCCCCTCGGCAGCGGCATTTCGGGTGGCCGCCCGGAGCTCCGGCCGCGCTCCCTCGCCTCAGGGGGGGTGGTGGCTCCGGCAGCGCCGCGGCCCAGGCCCGGTCCGCGCCCGCCCCGACACCCCGCACCGTTTTGAGGAGATCGGCTCTTTTTACACTCCCCCCGCCCCCCCTCCCGCTATCACCCCCCTGCGGGCAGAGAGACGGGGCTGCGAAGCCGGACCCCGGGCTCGCCCGCGCCAAAGGGAGGCAGGGACAGGAGCCCCCCCCAACGCACCCTCCCCTGAGGCGCCCGCGGCCCCCACATCGCCGCACCGGGCACCGAGGGGGTGGGGATGAGGGGGGTGAGCGCGGCGCGGGCCGGGCGGCTGGCACGGCGGGCGGGGAGGGGCGGCGGAGGCGGCCGCCTCCCGGCCCCGGCGGGCTGCCCCGGCCGGTGGGCGGCGCCGGGCGGTGAGAGGCAGGGGGCGCCTCGCCCGCCCGCCCCGGCCCCCCTCCCCGGGTGTATATAGCGGCGGCGCGGCGCGGCGCGGCTCCCGCGGCGGGCAAGATGGCGGCCGCCGCCAGCACGCAGCCCCCGCGGCCGCCGAAGCTGGCGCAGCTGCTGGAGCGGGACCCCTACCTGGCCCCCTTCGAGACGGACTTCCAGCGCAGGTACCGCCCCGGCCCGCCTGCCGGCGGCCTAGGCCTCCGCCGCGGGGAGGGCAGCGTCGCGGCGCGTCGCCTCGGCAGGGCGAGGGGCGGCGGGCGAGCAGGCGACGACCGCCCGCCTGCCTCTGGGGGCGCCGGGGCGGGCGGGGGGAGCGGCGGGGCGGGCGGTGTCCCCTCCCCCTCCCTCCTCTCCCCTCCCCGTCGCGGCGGGGGCTGTCCCTCAGCCAGCGCCGGGGCGGCTCTGCTTCCCGCCCCGGCGGCGGCGGCGGGGGGGGGACGGGCCCGGAGCTGGGAGTTTCGCGCCGGCCCTGCCGACGGAGGCGCTTCCACTGCGGGCGGAGCCGCCGCCGGGGGCCCGGCAGGGCCTCCCGAGCCGAACGTGGCGCGCCGCTGCAGGGAGGCCTCGGCCGCGGGCCTCTCCCCGGCCTTGTGGGAGGCCGTCCCGTCCCCCGCAGGCTCTCCGCCGCCCCGGGCGTCTTCCTCGTCCCCCTTGGGCCCGCCTGAAAGCGGCATCGCTTCGTCACGGCGGGGGCGGGGGGGGGGGGGCTGGCTCACGGGCGAGCGCAGGCAGGTGTGTCGCGGGGGGATGCGCCGTGGGCAGCTTGTGAGGGCGGTTAGCCGAGCCGTTGTCCCTAATAAAAATGTTTTCTAGCCCAGCTGTGGTAACCTGTAAATAAACTGTTCTGAATCTCCTTTTTCTGGAGAATTTTACTTTAGGTGCGGTTTTGGAGATGCCCCTGAATCCCCAGCTCAGCGGTTCCTCAGACCTCCAATCGATAAAGTAGCAGAGTGTGCTACTTTAGGTTGGTTTCAGGGTGCCAGTCCGAGCATCCTTTTTTTTTTTTTTTTTTGCCTCTCGCCGGGAACTGCGACACCAGCCTCTGACTGGGACGGGCAGCAGGCCTGGGTGAGAGCCTGCCAGCAGCAGCAGCAGCTCGGGCAGAGGTGACCTGCGTCCTGCAGAGCTGGTCTACCGGCCTTGAAAGAATGCTAAAACCTCACTGGCAGTTTGAAAACACGAACTCTGGGAGTTTTATGGTGCAGCTCTGTGTGTTGCATTTCATTAGTGGTCCTCTGATAATCGAAATTGTAGTACAGACCAGTGCTCTATGTCCCAGAAGTCTGGAAAAATCTATGTATGTGGGAGGGAAGTAAGAGGGAATTTGCTTTTTTTTTTTTAAAGTATTTGGCTTTTTTCCTATACTGTATTACACATGGTGCTTTTGGCTCACCATTGCCAGGTGTTCTGTTGGGTTCTGGCAGAGAACAGGGGTAAGGCTAGATCTTGTAAAATGAGATTCAGGAGTGAGTGAGCTATTAGGCTGATTTACAGAGCAGTTTTTCAAACGGTAATCTTAATGATAGAATAGCTGAGTTTTTTAAACCATGATTCCTGGAATGCTTCTGGTAATGTAGGCAGTGCTGTAAAACACATAATTCTTCTGGTGGAATGCTGGGGTATAGGAAGTAGTAAGTGGGTAGATCTGTCTCTTAATAAAACCATTCACTGAACCACTTGGGCTTCCCAATGTGCCTGCCATCAAAATGGACACATTGTGGATGACGGTGTCTGTATTTCTGAGGATGGTATGGCTGTGCTGAACACGGTGAGTTCTCAGAACTTGCGTACTTCCCAGGTTCATCCATCTGAAGCACAGAAATTCAGATGGTCCTGCCTGTATCTTACCCTTTCCTGGCTTCTGAACCTCAAACTGGTCACTTACTATATAATTATTGTGGAAACATATATACTCTTAATTAGTTTAAAAAAATAAATGAAAACTTCGGTGACAACCTGTGATAAACCCAGTGTCTTATTCCAAGCCCAAACAAGCCCATGCTGTCTTTCATCCTGTGGATGGTAGAGTGCCAGGGAGGAACAGGGTAAGCACAGGGAGATGCCTGTTGGTGTCTCCATGCAATGCCAATCCCAGCTTCCACGAATTGTGATTCAGTCTGTATTTAATGGCTCCAGGTGTGTTTTTACCTAGAGCTCTTGCATCAGGAGTATCCAGGAGAAAAGGGTTTTGCAGCCTAATGGCTGCTTGTGTGAAGAAACAGTTCTTGGGCGTGTTTTGAGCCTCCAGTATGTGGGCTTCCGCTTACTCTTCTCCAATTCTTGTACTGGAAGAGGTGGTGAATGGCCCTGCACAACTCTGTTCACTGTGTCCATGAAATCCTGAGCAGTGCAGAGCTATAGGATCCTTGTTCCAGGCTGAAGGGTCCTGATGTGTTTTAACTGGTTGTTGTGTGAAGGTGGTCCACATGTCTGATCCTTTACTGTGTTGTGTGTCTTTCCTGGCCCCTTTTGGGAGGACGATTAGAACTGAAAACAGTCTTTGAGTTGAATACTGTGTGAATTCATACAGTTACATAATGATAGGGTGCTTCCATAACTAATCCTTCAAGTAAAGGTGTAAAGCAAAATAAACCTGAAGAAGCAGAAATGTGCTTAAATGTATTTACCTTTGAAGCTCCAAGCATACATACAAAGTTGCTCATATTAATATTCTACTGGCAGTAAGTTCTTATGCCTCTAGAAGGGTAGCAATTATTTTAGATAGTGACTTAAGTGTTGGTTAAGTAACTCAATGGATCTGATGTGTCCCACACATAGCGGGAAAGGCTGTGGTGAAGCAACCAAGAATAAGTGCTGCTGTTCAGCTGTCAAATGCTTGCCATAGCCTCATCACAGGTAGGGCAGGGGGACTAATTTTTAATATGTATTTGGTATTAGCAATTCCTTTACACTTGTAGAGTAGGAAAACTGGATAGAAATGATACCACTCAACTTCTGAACAAGTAACAATCTGTTCATTATTCCTTCTGATACTACTGGCTGGCTTTGTCTACCTATACTCCTGATAGTCTCAGCCAGCAGTGTTTTTTGACGCTTGAAGAGTTTAAACAGCGAAGGTACAGGTAGTCTCTTGGTTCAGAAGGTTGAGTTCTGATGAAGGGGACAGGAGACAGTTGTTGTGCCTGGCACCCCGTAGCACCAAAAGTAATTTACTGGCTTTGGAGTAGGAAGCTTTGGGAAAGAATAGAAGTTAAACAGACTTGAGAAAATACAATATGTGTGGGTACTTTTACTGTAGTAGTCTAAATTTATTCTTAAAGCTTGCAATGATGTTGACTTTACTTAATATTAAACAAAATAATTAAGGACTGATGGGAATTTTGTAGCTTATAGCTATTGTACTGTGTATCGCTTAGAGAAATAAAAATTGGGGATTTTGAGAGAGGATTAAGGATGCTTGAGAAACAAAGCTTTTCAAACATTTGTCTGTGGAGATCTTTATACTATGCCTTGTGCAAAAATATATAAAAATAGTCCTCCCTTTGTCTTGCGTGGTAACAGTATGTTCTTCTACAGAGGGGAGAGGAAGTAAAAGATTTGGGGTCTATTCTTGGCAGTGACATCAGCAAGTTGTTGACTCACCCTTTGGGATTGAGTCTGTCTGCTGTTTTATCCGTAACACCATATTAGCATACCCATATTATTGCTAGTGGAAAATTTTATAACTGTTTATGCATGACTGTTGTAGGATGCACAGTTAACTTGATTATGATGGTTTATTCTCACACTCAAAGCAGGGCCATTTTTGCTGTTGGATTGTGTTTCACAGGACCTTGTTGGGTTGTGCTGAATCTCTGAAGAGGTACTTCCACAGCCCCTTTTGGCAGCCTTTCCCAGTGTTTTGGCTACCCTTGTTGTGAAAATTTCTTTCTTAATACTATAACTGTGCTTGCTGCAACTTCGTCCGTTGCCTTTGGTTGTCTTTTCCTGCGTACCTTGGAGGAGAACCTGTCTCATTCTTTGCTCTAGGCACATCCCCCGCCCCCACCTTTCCCTTTAGGTAGCTTAAGACTAAGTGGACATCAGCAAGCCATGCCTCCCCAAGTTAGCTTTTTGATGTGTAGTGTGAAGAAACCCAGCTCTCTTCAGCTCTACCTGTGTGCCATAAGTAGCAGAAGACAGACCAGGACCAAGAAGCTAGCTTTCTACAGAGGCTTTAACTTGTCCTTGCTCACCTGTGCCTTGAGCAGGTGCAGGTCTGTCTTGCTGGAGTTCACATCCACTGCTCCTACCCTGTGCTTTGCCCCTTCACCCACAGGAGGGTGACCATGGCACCATGCCCAATCCTGAGATCTTTGCACATTCTTTTATTTTTCCCTTTTTTTGGGAGGGAAATGTTGAACGATAGGCAGGATTTACTTATATCAGCCTGGATTCTACAGTGTAATATTATACTGATTGACTTTGAGGCTTGCTGGATTCACGATAAAATGAATCATGATGTTGCCTCAAGTTCTGAAAATTTTCCTTTTGGTTTCAAGGACTATCTCCTTTAACCTATCAAAGTATAACTTCCTGCTTTAGACAGCTGACTTTTTTCCTTTATTTAATAAAGCCTTGAAAAACCTTGAATGAGTGCTTTGATGGGAACAAAGTGCTTCTTGGTAAGTGCTGCCTAAAGTGTGATGCTAGAACCTAGTTGAGTCCTAAGCATTATGGACTACCATAGTTAAGTGAGTGACTAGCAGGAGGAAATGGACTTCTGGTCACATTCCCTCCTCAGTTCTTTGTCATGATGGACATGTTACAAATAGTGTTTGTGTTGAAAAATAGAAATCTTTAATATTTACTTTCTCTGAATGTCTGAATTTGAGCCTGAGTTGGGGAGAGAGTATTTTCTTTGGAAAGGGGGGAAATACTTTTAGTATATATAGTGAACCATTCAGCCTTGACCACCACACACACTGTTCAGAGCTTGAAACAAGAATCTGCTTAAAAAAACAAAAAAACCCCACAAAGTGATAGTGTTTGCATAGGATATCACTGTGCTACATTGTTTGACCATCTGTGATATATTTTCCCACAAGTATTTTGTTAACTCCCAAGTGTTATTTAGGCTAAAGACTTTGTATAATTTAGTATGTATTTTTAGTCTTTTACCTCTTAGAACATAATTGGTTCAATTAAAACCATTAATGCCTGTGGTGTAATTGCATTTTATGGAGTTACAAACTGGTGTTAGAAAGTGCTGCCTGTTAGAATTTTCTGCTATAGCAACGTGCATGGCTTAGTATATTTTACCAGCCCCTGCAACTACCTCTGTAATCTACTGACTATGTAGTCCTCAGTGAAAGCTTTTTTTTGAATCGTTCAATTTATAGAGTAAAAAAGTGAAAATGTTCCACTGCACAGCTTCAGTCTTTATCTTGATGAAAGCATCAAACAGTACACTGATTTGTTCAGCTAGACAAAATACAGGCTATAGTGCTTGGTCATACGTATGGGTTGAGAGAGAGGGAAAGTCCCATTTCTTCTGAAATGTTGGTGAGTTTTTGGTTGAGAAGACTGAAACACCTGCTCAGTGTCTTTTGTAGCTGCATCAATTAACAAGATGTCTGTTAACAGGTTCATAGATTTCTAGTAATGTTCTTAGACCTCTGCACTCTTACCAAAGGGAAATGCTTGCCATTCTCCTGTTTGTATCTACCTAATATCAGATTACTGCTGCTTTATGATGGTTCTGTCATTTTTTTCTATTTTAAGAGGTGCACAGTGGTGGGTACTTGACTGAGGTATTGAAAAGATGTGGAACTGGGTACAATAGAATTGAGTAGGAAGGTAGCTGTTGGAGTCTAGCAAGTTTGGGAATGTAAATTGAAGAGTAATCCAAATGGAATTCTAGTTTTAGGTGATGGTGATGAGTGGGAAAGGCTGGAGTGAGATCTGTGTTGGGAGCCATGATGCTAATTTAGGAAAGCTGGATTTGCCATTTCTGTTTTGTCTTGTATAGGCTGCTGTATTGGGTGCAAACAAAAAACCATGTCATACATTTCTGTCTTTTTTTTTTGGTGGCAACCTGTAAGTTCAGTTGACTTCTGCTGAACTACTCAGATTCCAGACCCCTATAGAAACCAATGCCTGTCAATTTAATGGAATATATGCTTCTGCATTATGGTAGTCTTCAGAATGTTCTTGTGGGTAAGAATTACTAACCCTGATAAGCACAGCTGACTGGATCGCTAATGACCTGAAGTCTGTGAGGAAATAGCTACATAGGCCAATGTACATCTAATATGCATATCTGATGGTAGTCCTCATCAAAGGACTCAGTTGGCAATTGTCTTAATAGCTGCTAGTTTTACAAAAAGACATGAAAGGATTAGGAGCTAGGTATTGTATTTTGTTAGCAAGGCAGTTGCCTCTATATGTGAATTAAAGCTAAGTACTCTCTGAAAAGCTGAGTGGAAGGCTTCTAAGCTCTGTTACGTAGTGTTCGCGTGTCTGAGGACACTGGATGGGTTCTGAGAATTTGCTGAGAATTTTAAAACAATAGATTATGTGACCAGGAATCTAATTACTGTCTCATTGTAATAGTGAAGAAAAGCTCTGTATTGCTGAATACTTTAAATTCAAGTATTTATGCATGTTTCTCTACTACTTCCAAGCTGTAAAGCAGGCATTCTTATTATAGAAGACTTTCTTAAATTGACATCCTATCTTATGAAGATGCTTTTCTCTGCCTGTTCAATTTCAGTATTTATGTATACACACTTATCTTTGTCTCCCTATTACCTTCTATTTACTCCCACTATGCCTTCTAATCCTAGCTGCTCCTTCATCTTCTGTCTTTCACAAAAGAAGTTCCTTTTCACTTGTGCAGTGTCAGGATCTAAAACCTCTCACTCCTGCTTCAGTTTACTTTGTACTTCTGAAACACTGCTTCATACAGTTACTCATTACCTTAAAAAGAAAACAGTGTCTTAAGGCAATGTGTCAAGTGCAACAAGATCAGGGTTTTGTGTTTAAAATGTTTAAAACATGAGTTTTCCTCTGGAAAAAGAAAATACTCTGCCAGAATGTTTTCAGCTGTAATACAGCTGCCTCTTCCCCAAGTATCTGACAATTTATTTGACATTCTTATAGCACCTCATGTAAGCAAGTTTAAGGCCAGTTATTAGTGATGATGCCTGGCCATGCTGTGAAGAATAGGTCTCCAAGCTGCTTAGAACAACAACAAAGTCTGCTTTGCCATGTTGCTATCGGAAGCACCTTACCAATTAATGTTATCTGGACATTACTTGTGTTTAAAATCTAGTGTAGGCCCTTGATCTAATGCTTAGAATAGATGTCTGAAGACCTGTCTAATGGTCCAGGTCAGCTAGTTCACTTACATGAACATCTTGAAACTGTTCCTTAATCTGAATATTTCTAATGCTAAACTTATTTTAACCTGCTGTCTTGGTATGCATAAAAAAAAGCCTTACTGACAGTTTCTTTAAACATGCAGCTTCAATTCTGTTGACTACTTGAAGGTAGTGGTAGCTATGATGCTTTCTATTTGATACCCTCCTCCTTTCTTTGGCGCTGTTGCTCAGATACAGTATATTTATAGTTCCTGCCTGTCTGTGCTGTGTTGCTGGACTTCATGGTAGCATGTCTGCTGTTGTGTTTAGTGTTAGAGAATAATTTCAGTGGGGCATGAAGTTCCAGTAAGGGTGCACCTACTTTCCCCAAAGTAGGAGTACTGCTGAGTTCAAAAAATGTAGCCTAGATCTGCAAAAGGAATTGTATGATACTCAGTAACACAGAATTAACTTCTAAGTGTATAGTTCATGGAATAGAAAATGTGAGTTTCGGACCTTGTTACGTCAACTAGTCTTGCATTCATTGAGCAATTGGGCTCCCATTTGTGTGTTCTAGAGTCCTTAAAGGGAGGTTGGGATCTGGGTCTTCCCACTTCTGGGTGACACTGGTGTGAGGCACCAAAGTAAAGGTTATGTGCTTTGTGGTAGGAGTAGAAAAGTGGAGAAACTCTGCTAAAGTAATACTTTAGAAGAGTGGGGACTTCGTATATCAGTATTTCTTTAATTCCTCCCACTCAAAACCAAAACAAACCCCCATCTTTCTGGTCAAGGAAAGGCTTATAGGAATGTGTATAAGTTAACATATGCAAACAGGCTTTGTTGGTTGTGGAGGGTGGTTAAATGCCATTGCAAAGATGTGCAGCTGGAAGAGACTTGTTTTTCTATTTCTGGGTAGTGTTTAGGGTTTGATCTTCATTGGCACTCATCTTTGAGGAGGGAGCTGATGGAGAAGGCTCTTTAGGAGACATTGTATTGGGACAACTGGAAAATAAACTTTTAGTGCTGATCACAAACGTATGTAGGTAGTTTAATGCATTCAGTGTGGGGATTTTTTTTTGACAAAACAATGCATTAGATGGTGGTTAAACTCTGTGCCAACTGTGTGTGTGGGGCCAGACTTCTGTTTTGAGGGCACTCTCTTTTTCCTACTATGTCACTGGTAGGCAGGCTACATGCATGTGCAGGATATGTGCCTCCAGGCAATCCCCGTGGTCACACGTGAATGTGGTGTTGTCATCAGATCTTATTGGATGTATAAGCATTTGTTGGAGGAAAGGCAGGAGGGCCAGGGGGGATTGTCTAAAAGACTCCTGTCGAAATCATGCTGAGTTACTGTATGTTTTAAATGGAAACATGCTGCTCTGCCACAACTGTTTGGAAATTGCCTGTCTAGAATGAATTCATTGCATAAACATAGGAGTCAGCAGCTCATTTTAGCAGCTTTAGGGGGTACCCTGATTGTACTGTACCTGCTATCCCAGAAAAAAAATAGAAGTTTTAATAAATTCTGTTGTATGTGCCAGGCTTAAGTAGATACCATGGGTATTTTAGGCTAAAATGCCCTTGGACATCCCTGTTTATGCAAGTCTTGCTGTTAACGCTGTTTGATACCTGTTGTGGTAGATACTGACAGTATAAATGTTCCTGGTTTGACAGGGTTTGGTAAGCCATAAGTTAATGCTTTCCATTTTAAGATAAAAGCAGCTCATTTTGAAAATATAAATCTTTGATAGCCTTCAGCAAGACTTAATCAGTCCTGCATAAACAGTTCGTCCTGCATAAACAGTTCTTCCTGCCAAATGCCACTCCTAGGAAATTATTAAAGTTTTTAGTAGAAATATGAAGTGTTGTATACTGCTTTGGTGTACCAGCTTTTTTGAGAAAATTTGGGCAGCATGCCGGTTGTAAATACTTGCACAATAGCTTTGTATTGTTAGTCAAACAGTAGCAATGACTCCACATAGAAGCATTTGTGAAATAGTAGATGTGATGGTTTGGGACAGGAGCTGGTGCAGGAGCTCTCCAGAGGTTAGAGCTAAAATCCACCTTTTTTGAGGAGAAATTAGAGAGAACTACTGGAAGTATCACAATCTGTATACTTTGTATGTAAAGCTAAGAACACAAGGCAAATAAATGCTTTGTCAGTTCTGAAATCCTTTGGAGATTGTAGTTTGATTGGACTTGTCATCTGATGTTACTTCCTCACTCTCCCACCCTTCTGCAGTTGCCATCAGCCTTCAAAATCCTTAACATCCCTAGGAGAGATATAGGAGAAATGGGGGAAAATCCCTCCTTTGTAAGAGAGGAGGGAACAGTTGAAAAAAGACATGCTTTACAACTTCAGGGTCTGTTTAGACTACAGGTTTTTTTGAGAATGTTAAAGTAGTGGAGAACAAGGTAAAACTTCTGCATGCTGAATGAGCCAGGTGACTCAAATCTGCTGTCTCAACAAACAAATCCTCTCTCTCCATTGACATAAACTCCCAAGCTTTAAATTTAAATTTGGTGTGCTCATGGATTATCATATATTTTAAGTTCAATACATGGATATAGTTTGTACTAAGATATTTCAGTTTTGGGGAGTAGACAGTATGTGTCCAGTACTGCCAATGGCATGGGCTTTGTGAACATGTATGTGAGGTTTACCCGTGAAGCACAGTCTCTTGGAAAAGGTTCTTCATTTCCCTTTCTTTCAAGAGGGATCAGATGTGTTCTGTAAATTTTTCAGTCTCGCTTAGAGGAAGTGATTTAGAAAAATATACCTTAAAAAATAACCAGTGTAGCAATAACTTGAAATTTTTCATCTTGTAAGTAGTATGGTGGCCGTACTATCTTCTGCCTTTGGTCTAGTCTTCAGGAGGCTAAATAGTTGTATCTACTTCCCTCATTTTTTTCAGTTAGGAGGATGCTACCCTCTTTGCCCCTGGGCTTCCTTCTTTGTTTAGCTCTTTGCTGCTTTCTTGCCACTGGGTAGCAGTTGTTTTGAACAGCAGCACATACTTGTGGGATACTGAACTAATTTCAGCATGTAGCACCAGTAGAAAAATAATCTTTTCATTGTCTAACTCCAAAGGGATGGGAGAGAGACTGCAGCAAAGCATAGCATTTAGGTCAGCTACTTCGGTCAGTATCCATTGTGTAAGCACTTTTTCCCCTTTCTTAAGGAAAGCAAATTAAAATAAGCATTACTGTCTGTTTTGTCAGGCAGTAAGGGAGAAAGCCTAAAGTGATAAAGGGTTTTAAAAAAAGGAGCATCTAAGGTAGCAGTTTAGTACTGGTGACAGTATCAGAAAGGTTTGTGTTTTTTCCTTTCCTCCTTGCCCCCCCAATAAAAAAAGGGGCAGGGGGGAGGGGATCCCTGAAACTCTTCAAAGAAGAGCCTGTGCCTGGGCTGTGTGGAGATGCCCCTTGATCTGCTGGTAGCTGTTTCTTAATCTGTGCAAAATTCAAGGTAGTTGGTTATTTTAGCTTTCAGTGGTGTGAGGATTTTGGTTTGTGTGAAAGCTGGCTTTTCCTTTGTTTGCTGTACAGCTTCCTTTACAGCTTTTTGGGGAAATACATGAAAATATCTTTAATTGCACTTGATGTACAAGTGTATACACACAGAGAGAGCTTTTTTGGAGTAGTTTCTAACTAGCATGTGTATGTATCTAGCCTCCATTGGGGTTCATTGATGAGTTTAACTGGTTTATGGAATTCATTGACTTAATCTATGGCATATTTGGTATGAGTTTTCTAGTAAGAGTAAGTTCTTTAATGCTTAATTTTATAAATACCTGAAAGGCTTTTTCAAAATACTGCTGTTTTAGTTTAATCCTGTTTACAACAATTGTAAGGTATTAAACAAACAAACAAATCAGGCTCCTAACAGTCTTTTTTAGATAGCAGCAAACAGATTTTTAGTAGTAATGCTATTGCAGTGTAATTTGAACATGATTATAGTGATTAGTTCTTTCAGACAGAAAATTATAAATAATATTTTTTAGCATTTAGATTTATTTGCTGAACTTGTTTGGATTTTCTTCATATCATCAAAAAATTCTGGACAGAAAAATCTTTTTCTAATTGTTTCTTACTTGTTATCCCAGAATAAATAAATGTACGAGTTCATGAATCTGACTACTTGCTACTTCACTTGAACACTGTAAATTAATGTAAATAAAAATGCTTCAAAACTGAGGACCCCCTCCCCTGCCCTCACAGTTTGATGCCACAATTTTGATGGTAGGTATATGTAGAACTTTCCTCAAAAGTTGAAAGTGCTAATTCTATTAGCTTGTGTGACACAGTTTGGGATTTTGGCAATGTTTTTTGAGAAAGGGGCCATATTGTCATATTGTCAGTATGTCTGATCATATTGTCAGTATGTGAGAGTGTAATGTATGAAATGTGTATTTTTTTCACGTTGCTAAGACAGACTATGGATAAAAAGCTCAAGTTTGCAGAAGGAGGGCAAGACTGGGGGAAGTTAGAGATGTTAACTACCAGTCTTAATCTGTAGAGTGATAATGCCAGGTACTGACATTACGTGGGAAATTTTAGCTATGTCACTTTCATATAAATTCCACCCCTCTATCCCTAGAATTTGCCATGAAATGAATGCTGATTCAGTATGAGCTGTCTTTTCTCTGATTTTAAGATTTTTTAAATGTTCTTTTTTCAGAGGCAGGCCTGAGCATATTTTAAGGCTGAAGATGCCACATAATCTAATTTCAAATTCACTTGTCCTCCTCACAGACAGCACTTGTGCTGGTTCCCATGCAGTCACTGGCTACTCAAGCCCTAAGTACAAGGCCCAACAGCAAATAAGGCCTGTTCAATGTCACCACTTCCTCAAATACAGTGTCTTCTGCAAGGCTCCCAGTACAGTGTGTTTCAACAGGCTTCATCCATGTATTCTTTAAACTGCTTAACTTTTTTTCAGTCAGATAATAAAAATGCAAATTCCTTAATGCTGTTCTTAATGGCAGCAGAAGACTGAATCTGATTGTTCAAAAATAATTTTTTTCTTCTGAGGAAAGGAATCTGCCAGTCTTTCCATGAACTGATAACAGGATGAGAAAGTAGTGTTCATAGTACAGAAGTTAACCTGGTCCTTGATACCTTTAACTGGTAGAAGTTGTCTCTAGGTTCCACAGTTGGTAAAATTAAGAACACAGTCAATTTGTGTATAGAGATACATATTTCGGCTACAAAATGTGAATTCTGGGAATGACGTGAAAACCTTTACTGAAAGATTAGGTACCTAAATAGACCTAATAATTATTCTCACTTTAAAATTTAGCAAATTTGGACCTAAATAGCGCTTGGATGTCAACTGTTTTAGCACAGCCAGTAAACCAGGAATGTTGTTACTGCACAGTAACAATGACTGGATTAAAGTATCTTTGCCTTCTGAATAGGATCTCTTTTGGACCATGAAGTTATGGACTGAGTATTATAAGATAACGAGTGATGTCTTTGAGTGTGACTATTAGCCATTGTGTATTTTGACCAAGCTATTTGGTTTTTTGCTTAACAGTAAATAGTAGAAACAATTTCATAAACAAAACCCACACTTTCTTTAATACCAGAAGCAAAATCTTCATCTGAGCTGTGGGCCTTTGAATTGCAGAACAAGTAAGGCATCACCTTCCATAATACCATGAATATTGTATTGTCATCAAAGTAGACATCAGACTGAGCTTTCAGTAACAGTCATGGCTGACTTCGAGTGTTGACAAAGTTGACTTTCCAGCTCAAAATGGAGGTAGCTGTAAATGGCAATTATGTCCATTAAGTGTCATGGTAGAACACTTTGACCATAATGACTTCTGACAGAAACATCTCCCAGGCCCTACAGAGGTTGGAAATGTCAAGCCTGTCAAGATACGATTCTTTTCCAGATATCCCGCTGAACAGCTTGTTTGTCTTTACATGTCAGGGATCAGTGTAGTTTGCTGCAAATCCAGTACCTGTCAGTTAATGATCAATTATAACAGTGTTTTCTCAAAAATGCTTAGTCAGTTCTGGAGTGTAGGTTGGATAGTCATTGCATTACTTGGCAGGGAAACCAAAAAAGGGAGGTGTTGAAGTAGGTCTGGTACAAAGACATTGCCAGTATAGCATACAGGGTTGGAGAAGATAAAGTCTGTACATGTGAGAGCATGCTTTTGGTAATACAAATTCTTGCTGGTGCCCACTCCAACACAGACAAAACTTGTAATGATGAATTGCTTGATCTAATGGCATCTGCACTAAGGACTCTTGCACCAAACAGAATGTTGTTCACCAGTAACGTTTGCTAATACATTAACAAGCACTTCTAATATAAACCAGGTTTTGGAACAGTAGTCTTCACATTTTGAAAGGTCAGAGTAGGGTTCTAGATGCACTTGCCTAAGTCCTTCAAATGTTGCTGTGACTGAAGTACAAATTTTGACACCAGACTTGTGCAATTTACGGACTTCACTAAGAGGAAACAGATTGGAGATGGGGTATTTAGCTGTACCTGGTTACTGTGAGTCATCAGTTTCAAAGGCTGCTCTTGGCATTGTTGTCTCCTGTCAGCAGTGTATGTTGTTGGCTGTTTAAGTAACTGTGAAAATGCAACTGAGACTTGTTTGCAGATGGGTTTTCTTTAAGTGCTTAATGAGGTTTGTCCAGTAAAAGCAGCAGCATTTAGCCTGTGCTGAGGAAAGCAACGGGACAGTAGTAAACTGCAGTGACTTTTGTATCTTTTTGACATTTTTCAAACTTAAGTTTCATCAGTCCAGTCCTCCTTCAAAATAACAGATGTGCTGAGAAAGTCAAGATTCTTTGTTGTATTGTTCCCTTATTCTGTTTCCTAACTTCTTCTTGCTCATCTTTCCCAGGATTTTTGAGTTGTCTGCCAGGAACTGTAAGAAATCCAGGGATTTGTTAGAGGGGAGAAGGCTTTCTGACTCTGGAACCTTATCTGGCATTCATTCTATCAGTATTACTTCATGATAGGTGTCAGACAACATGGTGCTGACCATTATGTCTCTTACAGTATTTAATACAAACAGAATATGTATGTGTTGAATTGAACAGGTAATGTTTTAGCCTTTGGTCTTCCACAAATTAGGTGCCATAGTGATGATGACTAGTTGAGAAGAAGCAGAATAAAGACCAGAAATTGCTTGTGCTGTGTTTGGGTGTTTGTGGGACTCTTTTGTAGCATTTCTCCTGGTATGTCCAGTGACTGCTGGTAGTTGGAGCAGAATGGTAAGACAGAACTGTGTCAGAGAAACAATGGCATAAATCCTTAAAATTAGTAAAGCAGCTTGTTTACCACCTTGTTGGAGCACTTGAAAGCTGACACTTGTTTCCTTCTGGGACAGTCATTTTGGTATGATGGCTCAAACCCTAGCTTTGATATTTCTGATCATGCAAAAACATAAGTAATGATCAGGAGAAAAATAAGGATAAGCTATTTTTTTTGTTGAGTGACCAACAGTTCTTGTGGCAAAGAAGCTGTAACAGAAAAGTAAATAATAGTAATTAGTAATACATTTGTGACTGGTTTTGATGTCATACTTTGTAATTGTGTATCTCAGTAGAATTTTTCAGATGTCTAAGTGTTTTTATTTATTTTAACCAGGAAGGGTTTATTGTGCAGATATGGGGTGTTGTGTGTTTTTTGACATCTGTCTAGTGTCTTAGCTTTCTGAATCTGTTTTGCTGAAGTTTTTGATTCTCATATGTCAACGCAAAGAAAAGTACTCAATCCCCTGCAGCTTGTAAATGACTCCTCTGGCCTTCTAAAGCTTTGTACAGAATAGGCTGACCAAGACTGAGATTTCATAAACAGCTCTATTGGAGAAGATAGGAGGGAAGTGGAGAAACAGTTCAAAGTCAAGAGTGCTCTGGGTATCACTGTGCTTTATCAAGGGGGTATTCCTGCTGTGATTTGCATTCCCCTACAGAAGAGGTATTGTAGGAACCTCAAAATTCAGTGGGGTATGAGCTTTCACCTGGTAATATACAAATCTAATAGTCTGTAAGATGTAAACAGGCATCTAGAAAACAGTAGAGATGGCACTAGTGTTGTACATGTGTTTGTCAATAAATGCATCGTATGTTAGGTTAGAATCTTTGGCTTAGTATTTTCCTTCCTCCTGCTGTTTCTATTGATACTCTTTCATCAACTGATCTGCTTGTAAACTATGAAAGAAACTGAAGAGATTGCAGTGAAAAGAAAATTATGGTCTTGACAGATGAACTCAGGAAGAGTCCCTTTGTGATATGGAATAAAGTGGGAAGTGTAACCAGGGAATGTGTAGTTGCTTCTGATCATGCAGTATAAGACACTATAGATGTTGGGTGGGGAACTTAAAATGAAGCTGTAAATAAGTGTCTAACTCAACTGCTTACAGTTTGCCAGCCTGTGCAAGGTGTGCTTTTTTTCTTCCCCTCCCCAAGCACATTTAAAGAATTTTCTAGTTGGTGAGAAAATGCTACTGTGTTCTAGTACTTCTTGATTTGTGTGCTTTGTGCTACATAAGCACAATGGTTTTCATTGACCTTATTGTTTCTTCCTCTATTCTTCAGGTATCAAAATTCTGAAAATTGAATTTAGGGGTTTTCAAAGATAGGTCTTGCCTAATACTGATACTTGTATGACCTTGTCTGAATCACAGAGAGATTTATTAAACAATCTTAAAGTTGTATATCTATCCCTGGCAAACAAGCTGGTCTGTTGCAGTGTAGGATGTCAGATTAAGTCCAGTGTTTCAAAACTTTTCTTGACTTGGAAGCTTGGATAGATGGTGACCCATTGAGGGTAAAATTTCAGGATATTGTTGCATATACTACCGTAAGATTCTAATGTACTGTGCTTCCTCTACCTTTCGTAATGGAGCCAAAGCAAATTTTGGCAGAAGCCAGTGGGATTTCATACATGCACACACATGTATACACACAGTGCCTATTGTAATATAAATTTGAATTCCTTCTTGTCAAATAACTTTATTTTGCACCTTTTTAAGAACTTCATTACCTCAACAAAAAGAAAATGAAAAAGGGTGGGTGGGATGAGAGCCAAGGCAAACTTGGGAGCAGAGGGAAAGGGAAACACGGAATGAAGATTTGCAGACCACCTCTAGAGGCTGTGACAAAAGCTTGGGTTACATCTCTCTTCTGAAAGTGTCAGACTTTGCTGTTATGTTCTCTTTTCAAGCTATGAAGAGGAAGTCTGTGGTTTGGGGGTTGTTTGTGGGTAGGTTTTTTTTAGTAATAGTTGAGGTGGTTATAAGATGCCTGGAACAAACAGATTGTAATTGCAGCCTGTAGCATTACTTTTCAGGATGGTTATTGCAGTGACGTGATAATTGCAGATCTCTCAATCTCTAACGTTTGTGGTAGAGTATTGCTTCTGCTGGCTCATTCCTTTGTGCTCTGCTGTGATAGCTGATGAGAGAGCTGGTCAAATGCAGGGAGCTTAAATAATTGCATCATTGTATCATGTGTGTATGTAAGATGGCTATCAACCTTCAGGTAGAATAATGGTGTATTTCAGTGTGACTCTTCACAGATTCTTATTGGTTTGATATCCTGACTCGGTATCACTAAGAAATTTTTATTAGTAGGTGAAATCACTTAACTGCTTTTTGTTAAATTTCTGGAAATACAGGTAACTGTCAGATCTTAAAAGAATAGTTTCTGCACTATTCATGATGCAGTTTGTATTGGATACAATCATGTCAGTACTCCAATGAATGCCATATATTATGGGAAATGTTTATAACCTTACCAAAACCCACCCAAACAAAAAAGATGGTATGAAATATTTCTGACGATACAAACCTCCGTGATTATTGCAAAGGAATCTTGAATCAACTAAATTTTACAAAAGGGTAAAATATACAGACTTTTTGTGTTTTTTCAGATCTTGACAGATATTCTGCATTGCATCTTCTATTTGCTCTTTACATTAGTTACCTCATTCATGCTTGCTCCTGCCACAGGAACCATTTTTCATCTTCCTTGTAAACATTTGTTGTGTACTTTTTACACAGGGAGTAATCCATAGTATGTATTGTGGGTGTACAAGCCAGCACTTCACAGTCTTTGGGGAGCTTGGGGTTTTGAGGCTGATAATAAATCTTCTTTTTGCAAAGTGCAGCACTTGGTTAGCTTACAAGGTACTGGGAGGAATTTCCCTCCAGATCATTAATTGCAATGAAAGAAAAAGATTTTAGAAAGATGAAAATTATAATCGAAGATCTATGTACTTGGTAGTAACCTAGAACTGATCTTCTTTTGCATGGTTCCTGTAATATTCATGGTGTATCTGGGTTGTATCTTAAAGTAAAACTTTCAGAACAAAAGTATTTCTGGAGCAGAATGTATCATACCAATTGCTGATTGTATCATTGTTATATCTCTTCAATATGTCAGTGTTATTAAAATACATTAATCAGCATGCTGTATACTACTGAAAGAGTCTTCATAAGTGCTGTCAGGAGTGAGAGAGTAGAGGGTATTATCAGTTTGTATGGAGCTGTTGGGATGGGAACATAAGCTCCCAAATAATGGCTATTACAAATGCAAGCAAAAATTACAATATTGTATTACAAGTGTGGCAACATTTGCTCTTCAGTCTTCAAAGTTGTTAATGAAATGAGATGGATTTGGCTATTCAGTTGTGTCCAAGGTATGCTATTCAAGGATTTGATGGGAGGGGCCACTGTTTGTGTGAGAGTGTTTTTGTGACTTTTTGGGGGAATGCATTTTTGTGTGGTTTTCTCTGAGTTGTTCTGTGAAATGTCCAGGTGGTGAGGTTTTTCTGGACTCTTGCAGTCAGCAAACTTTGAAGTTCACTGGATAATCTTCAGAATAACTGTCCTGGGTGTGAGTGGAACTAACTTCTGGTTTTATTTTTGTTTCTGGGAGGATGGACAGAAAATGAAATTAATAATTAGCTCAAGTAAGCTGGGATAGCTTCTGTTACTTACCCCCCCACCCCCCCCCCCAAAAAAAAAAAAAACCAAAACAACCCAAAACAAACACAACCCACTTTGACAAATAGTAGCTACTCAAAATTTATTCTTAAAGCAAATGTGGAGGGTAGCTGATGCTGAAATGTGAAATTTGGTCTACAAAGACCAGCAATGGGACAAGATTTAAAGGGTAGACCTTCCATTCTGTTTGTTTTAGTAAAAAATTGCCGTTATGTCATGTTCACTGCCACTCATGTTAAATGTTTTAGCAGAGGCAGATGCCTATTATTTTGAAACTGCTTACCTGTTTAGTCTGATAACTTAATATGTAAATAATTAGTTAATTAAAGAACAGGTTTTCCCTTCATGCTGCCTTAAACCTTTAACAGAAGGGATTTCATTTTTTTATGGCCTTTTTTTTGTAACTTGGCTATGTGTGAACTATTTGAAATGTTAGATGCATTAAATTATATCATGGACACTTGTGCTTGTTTTAAGAACTATATGGAGAAAAGTAGCCTTGTGGTTTGGGGAGTTCAAAGCCTGGATTTGCTCCAAACTGAGGTGAAGATGGGGAGGGGGAAGGTTGTGGGCAAAGAGCAGGTCAGGTCCTGGCTGTGGGCCCCTGCTTGGCACTTGTCCTGGAGCTGGGAAGTGCCAGGAGCCTGTGCTGCAGAGGAGCTGAACGGGGGGGGCTGCTGGGGAAGTCAGCTCTGCTGACTAGGTCCTGTATGCTGTTCAAGGGCCTTAACAAAATGGTATTATATCATGTATGGAAGTTGAAATACATGTTAGCTGTGCTGGGGTACAAATGTGAGTCCCCCAAGTGTTAAGTGCGGTGCAGCTCCAGCAACTCAACGGTATGAAAGAGGGATGAATTACTGGTTTGAGCTCTTTAATATTGTCCAAATCAGTTTTTGTTCCTATTCATTACATATACTCCTGTGCCTTCAAAATTTTGTTGTTATTGTAGATTTTTCTCAGTAAGCAGTCTGAAAGTTAATTAAGAATAATTGGTAATTATAAGTTTCTCTCAAGAAGTCATCTGGCAAGTTGAAAATTTGTTTTATTCTGCTGTATGTACTATGCATGTAAAGGAAAAAAATATATGTTCAGTTTAGACCTGAGACTTGCTTATTGTTCTCCTCTTTGCATTTACATGATACAGCATCTATAACTCATGTGCTGGTAACCTTGAATGAGCTTCTCTTGCTCCAGTGACTCCATGTGGGACATGAAACTTAACTGCACCAGCTGTGTGACATTTTTGGTTTGGGAAAGAGGCTGTGGTTCTGGCCTGTGTTTACGTGTCTGACCTGTGCTAAAGGACTGGTGGTGAGAAGGGCCTTTCTACGAGAGTCTCTTATCTGTCTGGTCTGTTGCTGAAGGCTTTTTGTCATAACTGAATGCAAGTGTATTGTGTAACAATACATTGGGATGGCACACCAGGGCTTTCTGAACAAAAGTGTCTGTAAACTTTGTCAAACTGTGCACCCACTGGTGGCCTGTGGCTTAACTTTTAAAAGAAATATAATAGTTCATTTAGCATGCTTATTCTTAGTCACTAAATGCTCAGCTCAGAAAAATGTGAGAATAATTAAGAATTTTTCTTAGAGTAAATGAATGATGGACTATAAGAATTCAGGCTTCCTTCAAGGGATCTTAAAATGATGGAGATACATACTTAGTCCTCTGCTGTGTAAGAGACTCTGTAATGTGTGGGCATTAAACTAATTCTGTCTATCACAGTGCAGTGAGTCAAACTCTCTGGTTCCCTCCCTGGTGATGTAGAGGTATGCTGATTTGTCTTAAGGAAGGCCTGCAAAGGAAGAAAGACATGTTAAACAGAACTGCCCCAAATAATGGGTACATCTTCAAAACCTACAGAGAACATTGTGCCTGTCTTCAAAGTTTAGGATTAAGTTCTTTTATATCCTGGAGAACAGTGTCCTTTGTAAAGGACTTCCCCCTGCCTCCTCTGATTTATTCAGGATTTTTAAGTTCAGCCTTGGAGAATTAGAGCTGACTGAAATGTAGGGTAAGGTCCTAGGTTTTGTAAAACTCATATATTAACACAATTTTACCACAAGAATCCCCCTGCTGGTATAAATGAGAGGCTGTCAGTAGCAGTTACAGGAAGGTTGTCAGTCAGTAGCAGGAAGGGTACATAAGGTAAGATACCGTACATCATGCAGTGGCTTCACGTGCCTGCTGATTTTGGTGAGATGGAAAACAAGGGGTCCCTTCCCTGTAGGGGTAAAACAATGTTGAATAGCAGTTCTATGCTTCAGTTCAGGAAGCAGTCATGGTAGCATTACCTTTCCTGAAGGTTGGCTCCCTCTGTTGCAGAATACTCAGGATATGGATTGTCTGTTGTTCTAATTAGTTATCCAGGAAGAAAGACTCAAATTGCACCAGTAGTATTTGATTTAAAAGGATAAGTAAGAAGAAAAAAATCAGTAGTTTTGGATAATACCCAGTATGAATACAATCTTGCATCCATAATCCCCCTCCCAAAGTGCTTTATACTTTGATGAAAACTCTGGAATTTCTTGTCAATATTAAATTAGTTTGCAATTCCAGAATGCTTTGTAATAATACATTTTTTATATATATATAAACTTTGTGTATGTGTATACACTATATAGTGTGTACTATGCAATTATATAACTTGTATATAAGGAATTAAAATAGAAATAACTAGGTATATCAATTCCTTGTGAATATGTTACTATAATTGTAGTAGCATTTTACAAGTAATATTGATATAAAAGTTCACCTTACACATGGCAGTAACTACTATAACTGATTTTAAATTATATGGCAAAAACTTATATACTAATAAGGTATTTGAGGAAAAATTGCCTAACAGAAAAATAGCAAAACTTGATTCAAGGTGGCAGCTGGGCCGTTTTGTCCATATTTTTGTCTTTTAGCACTGAAATTCCTTTGTGTGCATAGATACACATACAAAGAAAATTAATGCAAGCTTAGAGGAGGCGTGTGTGATTGCCAGTTACCTGAGATATACTAGAATGGTTTGGCATTTGCAGCACTTGTGGTATTTCTGGCATTATCTGCATTGTTGTTTTTATATAACTTGCCATGTTCTTCTGTATTTCTTAAGCAGAACTGGCTAGCTTCAGTAGGTGTAAGGTACTAAATATTCACCAAACAGTTGTGGTTGGAGGGACCCCTGAATTCTACCTGTGTACCAGCCTCCTGCCCAGAACCAGGTCAGTGCTGAATTGGGACTGGATTGTTCAGGATTTTGTTCTCTTGGCTCTCAAACCTACAATGATAGAGATTCTGCACCCTCTCTGGGGCCCTCGTCCTAAGGGCAGTTTTTTTTTTCTTCTATCTAGTTGGCACCCCCTCTGTCAATTCTTTCATATGTTTTACATTAAAATCTTTCATTTTGTACCAATTCGGATGACAACTGAAAAAGGCTTCTAACTGACAGCGTGCAAACTATGTGTCAGGAGGGAAAGATGGCACCTATAGATGCTAATGTATGTGTAGCTTTGTAGAAACTGAAAGCGACTTCAGGCTTTCCAGGAGAAGAATAAAAGACTTAAGTATGAAATCTTTGAGTTCTATACAGTTTGCAGATTAGATTTATTTCTGGAATAATAAGTCTGGTGTAATGAATACATTCTGATGAAAAAATACACACATTAGTTCTTTGCATACCAAACAATATTTTTTTCTTCCATGATGCCTCAGAAGTCTTTACCAGCTTTATGCTTGATGCATAGCTCATAAATGAAGAGGTTAATTTCCTGACAAACTGTGAATACCTAAAGTTGTTGGTTCATGGTTTTCCTCCTTTCTTATTCCCTTGTGCTGGTGCATATCAAGTTGACCTCAAATAAGGAGGCTGTGCTGACTGAAGCTGTGGGACTAACCTGTTGTGCTGCTTGGCTTCAGTTTGTGGGCTTTACTTTGGCAGCTCTCCAGACTGAGAATTGGAACTAGTAGTGTTTTTCTAGGCTTAGTTCCAGTAAAAAGACATATTACTTTTATGTTCTGTTGTATGCATTTCAGGTGAAAGAGGGGAGAATGAAGGGATGTTGTATGTCTATACACCTAATGTAAACACCCAGATTTGTAGATAATCATATACATATTTATATTTTTTCAGTCAACAGCATAGTGCACTGCTTTTTCTATTTTGTACTTTAAAGATAGGTACTTGAAAATACAACTTTTCGAGCAGGTCAGCCAGTGTAAATTGTCTAAATTCCTCTATAAAGAGGAAAAAACTTACTAAATAGTCATAGGAATGTCATAGTGAAGGTGGAAAATTACTAAAATGGGAAATCCTATCCAACATGTAGTCCTTTACTATATTGCTCAACCTTTTTGCTGTTTAAGTTTATCCATCTGAAGTAAGTGAATGCTTAGTTATATTAATTTTCTATACAAAAGGTTCTGTGTAAATAAAGCTTATGTCAGAATTTGATATTAAAGACTTCTCTAACTTCAGTAGTTTTGGAAGGTGCGTATAGTCTTAAGAAGACAAGATGAGTCTGAAATTGTGAAAACGGGTTTTCTTCACCCAGTAGATAGCTTGTTCATCTTGTATTTCTTAACTCTTAGTATTACACAAATGTTAATATTCCATGATCTCTGAAACATTCCTGGTAGTACTTTAAGAGTAAGACAACAGTTGCACTTGGGTGTGCAGCGTATCAGGATGACTAACAGTCGCAATACCAGGCTTTCTACGTTTGTGGGGTTTCGCTTCCTCCTTCTCCCCCACCCCCTGAATTGCAAGTGGCTTTCTGTATCCCGTGTTACCTCATCACTTCAGATATTTAAAAATCTCATGTAAACTGCACTGTCTTGCTAAGTCTTGAGTCATATATGGTAGGTGACTTATGAGTCTTGCATAGTAATGCAGTATTAGTTAATACTCTCCCCTCTCTTGTTTACCACTTCCTTTAGTTATATCAATTCAAAACTTGAGTCATAAGCTTTCTAATGTGACGGACAAGTTGCATTATAGATGAGAGACTAACATGTGCTTGGAGGCTGCAAAGTAATGGCGACTTCTATGATTATCAGGGTGTCCCTGCTAACATCGACTGCAGCTACAGTCTCATCAGAAGGCAGAGGTGTCTTGGAAGCTATGTCATATGTACATACGAGCTTACATCATGTGAAAGTGGGTATGTGGTTGGTATGAATCCAACAATTGCTGAGTAATCCTCTTTCTGCAGTTAGGTGTTCAACAAATTTTTGGCATGCAGCAATTAATATAGTTTTAGTCAGATTAAAGATTGTGTCAGAGATATGGTAGCTTAATGTTTCAGAAGAATAGCTGTACTATGTAAAATCTGAACTCTTTCTAAAGAAGTCTGAATATTTGGTATAATAACTTGGAGAATTTGATGTTTATCTTTTTTAGATCATGGTACAAATTAATATTTCTTATCTTTGTACTTACTGAAGTCTGGATAAAAAATAGCTTTTAGACTGCACCTTGAAAATGCTTGGCCATGAATGAAATAAGCTGTTGTAGCTGTTGTATTCCCAGCAGCAGCACTCAACAATACGTGCTTTTTGGCTTGCTCATCTTCTGTGAGAACAACTTGATTTGCCTGGGACTAGTTACAGACTTTTCTTAAGTACACAATTTACAATTTTACTTCTAGCATGTTGATACTAAATTATAAGCATTTTGCATTGTGGACTGTATAAATGTTTAAGAGCTCTTAACTTCCCTTGTTGGTCCTGTCTGCAGTGAAAGTAGTTAATAATTAAATTTAGCCAAGCTTGTGCTGTGAAACCAATGTGGTGCTTCTGCTAAGATGCCTGGAACTGGTGTGATAATGTAGAAGGTAAAGTAGCTCAGTGGTGTTCCTCCTCCCACCCTGTGTTTCTTCCCATCCTGTTTAATACTTGTTTTTCTATCCTTTATATGTAAAAATCTCACACATCCTTTTCTTTTCTAGAGTACTGTGAAGTTTTCTTTGTCACAGTAAAATACAGAGAGGTAATCTAAAAGTGGGTGACAAATACTTAAAAGGCCAGAAAGAAACCTACATTGGGAGTACATTTGTGTGCATGAGAAAAGGAGAACACCACCTTTTTTAGGTGGTGTATGAATATATGTGCATCCTAAAACTGAGGCTAAAGTAATAGGAATTAGAGTTACTTAATTAGGTGGAATACTGTAGGTTTGTGGTCACACTAGAGAAGAGTAAAATTGTTACAGGGAGCAAGGTTTGGTGCAGTAGTAGAGAAGCTGGGTGTTGCTGTGGGTATCTTTCCTCTAGCCATCTTTTTGACAGCCTCTGAAGATGGCTATCCATTTAAATGTTTAAAGTTTGACAAGGAAACAGCCCTGTAGTAAGGGGGATTCTTGTTTGTTTGATGGTTATCAGGGGATGAGAAGATTTTTATTTAACTTTCTAATGTAGCTTTCAAATAGTGAACTGCTTGAATATACAAGCCATTGATCTGATCTGTTAAGACTTTGTTTTTAATTTCTGGAACATATTTTAAAAGGAGATGAAGTAAGACTTATGGAAATTAAGAATGAAGTCATAACTAGAGCAGCTGTACAGTTTTGTGTTAGGAAATTCAAATAACAATTCTTACTAAATAATGTGCCCACTGAAGTGGATTGGGTGGCTAAGGTAGTGAGGAATATCTGGTGTTTTATTTGAAATAAATCAGAAGTGTCTTCTGACTTAACAGCTTTTTCATGTTTGGTAGACAACTGAAACTTTTGATTCTTAACTTCTTGGGTGCTTATTAAGAAAAAGTCTGTCTTAGCATTGTGTTGAGCTTTACTTATGCCAGTTAATGTTACTTGCAGCATTACTAAGAATGTGGAACCCAAACTGATGCAGCAGGCTTGAAATCCAAATTTGAAATGAAACAGATGGTTGCTTATGTTTACTGCTGTGGCAAGCTAATAAAAAAAATCCCACAAACAAAAAAACCACCCAACAAACCAAAACAACAACCTACAACATTCAAAATAGCTTTATTTAAGGAACTAAAATGAAATTAAGTAGCTACTGAAGTCCAGACTACCTTGTCACTATGTGCAGAGAGCTTTTACCACTCACAGGAGATGTGTGGGCTGGTTCTCACCACACAAATAATTGCTTTAGAAATGGTACTGACTGACACTTCCAGGTTACTGAAGATCTTCAGGAGGTAATAACACTTGCCCACCAAGAGGCGTATTATATTTTTTGTAAGAAATTCTGTGGTATCTTTTCGCCCCAAAGCCTCTTGTGTAGCCTCTTCGTGTTTTGATTCCAACTTTGTACTAGTGCTGTGGGAATCACTGACTTTTGCCCCAACTAGACCTTGATAGCTATTAATATGAAGATAGTCTGTTGGAAGTAGTTGGCAGTGGAATCAAGTGGGAATTGTTATGCTGTTATTTACAGCTTCATTAAAAATAATTCTGGCAAATAAAGCATTTGAGTGAGTTGTTTCCAGATTAAGGTGTTTTTAAGCATATATTAATATGATGAGTAGAAGTAGTTTTGGAAGGTTCTGCTAATAAATACATGCTTCTAAGAGGACAAATGAGCTGCTTTTAATATGAGGGAAAAATCTACCCTACAGTTTCCAGTTAAATAGTACTGAATAACAAGAAGAATTTGTGTACTTAAAGTAAAAATGCATTAGACCGGATGAATTTTTGACTGTATTGTGTCCCTATTGCAAACAAATTAATAATGATACTGTTCCTGTAGCTTACCTGAGAATGTGATTAATGTTGAGTATTACATATTCTAGTGTGTTTTAGCAATATGAAAACCTGAATGTTTAACATGAACACAATTTCAAATTAAAGTAATAAATCAGAGTTACTGAAGTAAGGCCTGCAGTATGCCACACTCCTCGATGGGTATTGAGAGAACAGTATTTTGTCCCACATACTTCTGGCAGCAAAAGCCTCTTTATCAGCTACTGTCTTTCCAGTCACGCTTGTGTTCACGTCTTTGCTACATGCTCTGCTGATTACCTTGGAAAAGGGCAATGCTGTAACTGTTCAACTGACCTTTCAGTTTATTTTCTCTTGTGTAATATGAAACATGAGCTAACACAGTCTTAGTCTACTGATTTTGAGAAAGAAATCTGTCTCTACATTTCTGCAGCTTTCTGCTCAAATATGATGGAGTTTCTCTGTAGTTATGTTAATGCGAAAAGAACTCCAACTTGCTTCGGATATCATCACAACAGAGAAGCAAATTACTGCAGCTAAACCAGGGGTTTTGGTGTACAATTCATGCATAATTAAGACTACTTAGCAGAGAGATAGTGAGACAATGACTATTAAATGAAGAAATCTATATCTAAAGTGTTTATCTGATGAATGTTCCGATATGTAAAACAAGATAAATGAAGTATGCTACTGGTAAATTTCTTTCCTTATATACAAAGAAAAAACATACAGAACTCCTGTTATTTTATAATTGCTGTTTTATTTAGACTGTTTCCTCATGACAGGGAAACTATCTTGAGTGCTTTAGCAGGGACAGAATATATATAGCTGTGCTGTTCCAGGAAGTTGTAATACTACTTACTATCACAAGGTTTTTGGGGGTTGCTCTGTTTTGGTTTTTTTGGGGTGTCTTAGTTTTTTAAAAAAGGTAACTATATACCTTTTTATCTCAGAGGGTAAAAGATAAAATGGTTGTCTTGTAGCAAGTGTTAATACTTATGTATACACTTTGCTCTTGCTTGAATTGATGCTTCTAAGTAGTTTGCTAGCCTTCTGATAGAAAGAAATTGTGTCTTGCTGCTTCTAAACACTGGTAATTTGTTACACTTATCCTGTGAGGTGCATCCATGTGTTTCTAATAAACTGAAGGGGGTTATAGATGGTATGTTTATATGAGGCTGTGGATAAGACAGCCTCTAAATACTGTGGGAAAGGACATTCTTAAAAGTGGGATTGGTTTAAATAAGTCAGTGGAGCAATTATTACTAAATGATCGCATTGTTTGCATTTGATACATCTTGTAATCACTCCTGCATTTGGTTCTGAATTGAGCACTGTGTATGTTGGTTATGAAGCTGATGGAAGAAACATTACAGCTGTCAAATGCTGGTGAAACCCCTAAGTTATCCTAATATAGGGAAGAGGCTTCTAGTCCCTTGTATTTTGCAGAAAGCACAGTGACGGAACTCAAGTCAGCAAATAATCTTCTTGCTGAAATACTACTGAAAGGTGTTTATCTTTATTAGACTTCATAGCTTATAGGTCTTCACATCTCTGTTAGAAATAGCAACTAGTGGTAGGATGTTAAGAACATCTCTAGTTTCCCTTTGTTTTCTGCCAGTTTTGTGTTTTGTCATGCTCCTATGTACTAGGCTGTAGTTGTTGTTAGGGCTTGACTTGTATGTCACTGCACTTTATTTTGGAATAAGTTGGTGCTGAATCAGTCACTTGTCCTGTATGAATAACTTTCAACCGAGCAAGTGATTAGTCATTAATTATCCCCAAGCAAATATTTTTTAATTTTTAAGATACTGCATTTAGTTTGAGCCACAAAGCTGTGTTACCTCTCCATACTGAAATCATGGAACATCCAGAGAGAGTTGGGAGTTCACATCTGTTTGCTCACCATGGCAATTGCCCAGAAATTTTAAGTAACTACTAAAGTAAGGTGGTGTGGGTGCTATTGCATTTCTTTTTTTAAACTGCTTCTGCTTCCATTTCCAGTGGAGCTTCCAATATTAAAGATTTATTCTAGTTGGAGAGAAGTCATAAGGACACTCAAATTAATGCACTTACTTGAAGGATCTTTGGATGTAGCAATTGAATAGCCACTATGTTCTTGGGATTCAGCAATAGCAGGCACTACTGAATCCCTTGCCCTCCCTCTGTTCATTTGGGTAAATTTTAAAGAAATCTCCTGGGGAGACCAGAAAAGCACAGAGCAGAGCTGTCCTGTCTGTTGGAAAGGAAGAAATGAAAAACTGCATGTTGGCATTCATTATCTGCAGAGTAGGGAAAGGGAAAAGTTGCGGTTGAAATTTTGCTTTTCTTGCTCACTCTTACAAGTACTCTGGGTGGTCTTTTTAGTAACTATTAATAAAGCATTTTTTTGGTAGGAATTGTAACAGAAATGGTTTAACTGTGTAAGCTCCTTGTTGAAATAACTGTATCCCCAAATTATCGTGATAAGTTAACTTTACTACACCTGAAAGGAACTTAATATCATTGGACAACCTGCAGAATCCTTAGTTTTCAGCTGAAAATGTGTGTTAAATTCTCTCTGACTTGGGAGGGGGAAAGTACTTGTGTAATGAATAATTTTAATAGAGCAACTAGAACCTCTGGCAAATTCACATTTAGCCACACACAGAACTCTTAAGATCATGATTTCAGAAACATGTAACACCTTTACTTTTAACCTGTAGAAAAGCAGATTTGGATTTTTGTTAGTTTTTTGTCCCTTTTGATTGTCCACAGGGGTCATAAGGTAGAGTGGATCTATACCAAAACAGGGAATGTTTTGATGGTCTGTCCACATCAGTAGGTGAATGAGTTTGACACTGCCTGACTTTTTTTCCCCCACCACTGGCCCCAGTCTTCCTGCACTGTCACAGTGAGCTTCGTTCAACAAGTCTGAACACAGCATGCAATCTCAATATTGTTCCAGGGGTGTGATGGTTTGCATTCTTGTTTACAAGACGTCTGAATGCTTTAATCAAAAACCCAAAAGTAAAAATGCCCAGAGAAGTCTGCAGAGCCCTGTTCTTTACCCCTTAATACTATGACTGGAAAGCTGCAGGAGAATTTCAGTGTAATTTTGGAGCAGAGGATGATGGTATGTTAGCCCTCAGAGGGGGATGTTACGATGTTAGGAAGATCTATGATTTCAGCAAACAGGGATGTTAGGAAGATCCTATGATTTAAGCAAAGCACTGTAGCAGTTTTCCGGTCATAGTAATAAGTGGGGGGGGACACAAGGCAATTTTGAAAATGGAGTTCCAAAATCTCAGTAACTTTATGCATAGTGTTGTTCATGATACGTCAGTGATGGTACCGGACAGGATTTGATGGCCTCTTTGCTCTCCTATTCCCTGTTTTACTGTAATGCTGATACAGCTTCTTCTGTGGCAGGGAAGAGTGGAAGGTTGAAAATAAGAGGCAGCATTTCCCTAAGAGGCTTCAGAATTAAGCTGATAGATGGGATAAGTGGTATCTCAAAATCTAACCCAGTTTTCTTAAAGCTTATTGTTTAAATGATGAGGAGGGGGGAAGACAGACTATTTTTCCCTTTCTGCTTTTGATATTTTAGTCTTTCCAACACCTACATTGGGAAAAACGTAAAGAAATGTAATAGACTTAAGTAGCTAATAGTTTTATTTTCTTTTATTTTGGAGTGTAGCTTTTATTTTTAACATTGACATTACTGTAAATGTTTGTATTTACTGGAAAATGGGAGGATTTCTCTACAGAGTACCTTACTGGGCATTTTCTTTTATATCCTTTTCCCTTTGGTATCTGCAGAATTGGGCTTTCCATATGGCCACCAGATACCATTATCAAAGGCTCCCCCAGTTGCTTTAATGTTTTGAATAAATTAGCATTAATACTGGGCCAATATTGTAGTAGTAAATTATGACAAAAAAGCTGGTGTGGACATCTAAAAGATGAATAGCTACTAAAATCAATATCATAAGCAGAAGAGGGACTAAAAGGATTAATTTCAGTGTTAACACCACAGGTCTTAAAATAAGCTGATTGACTGTTCTATACACGGCAATAACTACAATTTTATAAAAAGGTACGAGAATGGGCATAAAAATGTCTTGACGTTGCAGCCACCTTGTAGTTCAGCACCAGACCAATTGAGTGTATTTTGTATGCTGCTAAGGCCTTTTGGTTATCCTAGTTTCTATTTAGATTACTGTTATGCCTTAGAAACCAAATCTTACTGGTTAAATCTAAAAGTTTAAAATATTAGCATACCTTTTTGTCATTTTACAAGGTGGTCAGGAAGGAGTTACTACCTCTGGTTGCTTGGAAGAATAAAGACCTGAAGACTTTATGTGAAGCCCTAATTCACTAGTCTGATTTACCATCAGACTTCTTCCATAGTACGCCAAAAGTCTTATTTCAGTAAGGCAGTCGACTTTGAGGAGGAAGGAGAGGCTTAACTTTTTTTATTCTTATGCTCCATATTGAAGCTACTGATTTTAACACATGCCTGAGACTATTAATAGGATCAATAGCTGAATTAAGTCAATAGTGATAGGAACTGCAGCATCAGGAGGGTTTTGTATAAGAACTGTATAGCTTTGCATTGAACTGAAAGATTTCAGGCCATCTTTTTATATAACTGTATACTTCCACAGTGTAAGTTTTAGATCTCTAGGTATCTGGATGTTTTAGTGATAGAAGTGTGAGGAATAAGTGTTCACCTGAAATGTAAACCCTTGAAGTGGCTACTGACTTAATATTGTCTTTACTCCTATACTATGAAGGGTATTTTATTGGCAAGATACTTGATTTCTGGATAGCCATTATACTAATTCATGTTTGATGTTTCAATCCTGCTTCTATGGAAAGTCAGCCAATTCCTACACTTCTATTGTAAGGCTTTAAACAAAGCTGCATATAAAGCATGGGATTTAAAGCAATGCTGTGTTACAAATTATGAATGTAACAATAGGAAAAGACTGTTGTGACCCTGTTTCAAATGATGTTTACGATTGCCAGTATTTCACAGAGAAATAGTGTAAGAGGAGTGGGAAAACGCTGGTGTAAAAGTACTATTCTGTTACCAAATGTCTTGTTTCAAGCTGGGCATATGTGTGCTTGCAGAAACTTCAGACTGTGAAGTTTTGTTTCCACTAAGTCTGAAGAAAACACCTAATCTTATTATTTTAGTTTTAAAACCTATTGGTCTGTTAACAGAGGCAAGATGAATGGATATGGGACTTGAATTGAAAAGCTTGCTTCTTTATAAGATCTCCAGGAGCAAGGAATACACCAAAAGCAGCCTCCTTCTGCCCTCCGCACTTGTCAGGTGTGTTTTGTCATACTTGGCTGTAGTAAGGGACAGTTTTTTCCAGTTACTTCAGACATTCTGTACCTTGTGTGGATCCCATTGTTCCTCTATTTACTTTTTTGTCCCAAAGGCAATGGTTGTACTTTTCAAGGCATACCTGGGTACAGTTTTTACCTTGTAGTCCTCTTCAGTGTGAACTTTGATGCAGGGAAGTAGAAAACTCTTAAAAGACTTTGCAGTCATTCATTAAGCTGTGAAGACTTGAAAGGTATGAAGGCACAGGTCACCCTTTTGTCTTGACTTGTAGCTCTGGATGCTGTTGTTGATTCTGTTCACAAATCCAGAATTTTAAGAGACTGTCTGATTTTTGAAGTGTGTCCAGTCTGACTGTGTCATATTAGTATATATGCATAACTGAACATGACATAACTTTCAGTGTTGAAAGGAGATCATGAAATGCAGTCTTACCAATCTAATGTCTATCTCTCCTAATACTTGTATGATATTAGTGAACAATACAAATCTTTGGATGTGGTTGAGCAAAAAACTTTCCTGTCATTTTCTTTGATCCTGGGGTTTCAGTTTGGAGGATAAAATTGTTTAACAAGCTTCAGTAATGTAGAAATGAAAGCCAAAATTTCTGTGAAAGCAAAACCTTAAGTTTCCTAAATCTGGATTGTGAACATGCACTTCACTCAATCCTTTCCTTTAAAGCAGCAATAGGATACAGATCTAGGCTTCTGCTGTTTTACAAGACCTTCTATGATGGGTAACCTTGTTCTGTGTCCAGATGTGTTTCAGCTCCTGAGATGAGTTTTTAGAATAGTTCACAGCACAAGTAGTTGATCCATTTCAGAAGCTGGTGGGTTTTTTGTGAACTTTTGAGCAAGCTGCAGTTCTGTACTTGATAATTTCAGGAGGTGGTTAAAAAAATTAAAACTGAATGCTTCCTAGATTATAATTAAAAAAAAAAATATGGAGAGCACTAGTTGTTTCAAAAATCATGTTTTCTGCGATGATGATGCAACAGTAATACCTGAATTAACTTGCTCTGTCACAAGCTGTGTGCTTGTGTACAAATTGAGGGAGCATTGTTACTCAGTGTACATGATGCTGTATTACTTGTTCAAAATCTGTCCTATATAAAAATCTATCATTGTAATAATGTTCTATGACCCCAATCCACAACTTTTCTAATCTGCTCCCTTCCTTCACCCCCGCCTATTCTCCAAAATAAATGATTTTTGTTGAGCATGTAATCTTGCTCACCACTATTGCAAAGTGAGCAAAAAAAGTGTAGTCTTTTGTTACAGTAATACTCATGACCATTTCACATATTAAGTGTCGTGGTCTCTTTTTTTTGCTCTAAACTTTGAATATACTGAAAGACAAAAATTGAAACAGTGGATGTACTCTTAGTGCTTCTGTAACAAGAATCCAGAGTTTACAACGTGTATTACTCTCAGCCGTTTTTCCCAAGGGCATAAATCACATAATTGCTTTCTGAAAGTCCATTTTCATCCCTTCCACCCCATAAACCCGCTCTCAAATCCTGAATTTGTTTGCTGCTTATTTCTTCAGAATGAGATCAGTGGGCTTGATTCCGCTTTGCCAGGGAGGACTCAGGAAGCACAGTAGGCTATGGGCATACATGTGTGCCTCCAGGTTATACGAAGTTTATCATAGCCTTTTTCTTTTCTGCTCAGAGATTTCACTCCTTCTGTGACCCGCTCTTCTTCTCTGTTAATAAATGTATCACTTCTTTTCTCTCCAGCTTTCAAAGATTTGTATGACTGACTTTTGCTTAAAGATGAAGCTAACCACTTCTTCCACTTCTTGAATGTGGGAAATACCATATCCGGCCAAAGGTGCTCTTAAATCTGTGAAAATGTATTTGTACCAAGTATGGGGAGAAAAAGATTAATTTTAAGTAGATAACCAATTCCAGACTGCCTTTTCTATTTTAAGTGTCTCAAACTCATTGCTTCAGTTAAGATCTTTTCTGGAGTCATAACAGCTACCTATAGCATACACAGAAGGGTTTCTGCTTCAGCTGCAGAGGAACTAGTTAAAAATAATACATGTGACAGGCAGCAATTTTGAAACAGCTGAGAAATAGGAATTTGCAGATAGCACTGTCTTGTATAATATAACTGATGCATTTTAAAGAAAGGCTTAAAATTATAAAGCTATATGAATCAAAATACTTTTTTTCCCACAAGGAGGACCCTTCAGTAATGGAGTAATTTTGTCTTTACCAAATGTCATATATTGAACTTCTGAGGCTGTTTGTGACTTGCTCTGTGTTTCTGCATTTAAACTTTATATATATAAATCCTTCTGTGATTGCAGTGGGTTAAAACTTAAGTCTGTTAACTGGGTTTGTGTATATATGAAATATACCTGGAAATTTGACAAAATATTCTCCCTCAAGCACTATAAATGAAATTAATTATCAGGGTGGTAGTAGTTAGTAATGCACTTCTGAGGATTATACCCATGAGCAAATTTTAAGAATGATGCAGGTGGATGGGCAAAAAGTTAAGTGTATTTGCTATAGTGTATCCTGAGGCATTTTCAAATCTTGCTGTCTTTAAAGGTGAGCATCAGTCTTGATAATAAAAACTTTCTGGGACATTAACTGTGAAAGTAGTCATAGTACTCTAAATTAATGTAGGTAATGTTATTTTACCTTAACCAGTAAATAGACATTTTAATCCCTACTTTGAACTGATTAAGGACCAATTCTAAAATAAAACTTTAAAACAAATCACAGAGCAGTGTCTTTGAGTCCTGATGCTGCAAACAGGCTACCTCTTTTTTTTTTCTTTAAAACCAACAAGGTATCATCCTGTTGTGCTGTTTTGCTGCTTTATTGTTTCTGTTTCCTTTTTCAAATTACAGTAAGTGTAATGAGGCAAGCAAGTCGTTCTTGCTGGGATTCTTAGTCTTTGAAATGCATAAAAACTACTCCTTTCCATTTATGGAGAGCACAAACACATTTCTAATTTACATTGGGGATGTCTTTCTTAAACAAAAAAACCCTGTACAGGTAGCATTAATTAAATGCTCAACTGAAGCTTTTAGCTGTACTTCTTCACATAACAGGTCACATTTTAGTAGTCAAAGTTGACCCTCTTGTTTATATGGTACACCTGTTTTTTGAATGGATGGGAACTTCCTTGAGAAAACATAGCAAAACATCAAAAACCTCCAAGCTGTTACTAGCAAATTTTGACACTAGAAATTTAGGCCATATCAAGTCATACTGGTATAAGTAGGGTATGGGCCAAATAATTACTTCCATGAAGTGGTAATTTCAGTGGTAAAAATTGTTGAAGTGCCAGGGAACTGCAGAGTCTTGCTGATGGTCTCTGTAAAAAGGTTGCCTCAGGAGATGCTGTCTGCAAGTGCCAGACTGGTTTCTCCGTACTGATATGCTGTACTGCAAACTTTTCAGTGTCCTGAGATAAGTCTATTAAAACTGACTGTGAGAGATGTGGCAGGCCTATACAACTCTCCCTAGGAGGCCTGTGTCCAGTATTAATAAGATGGAGGAAAAAGTGCTAGGCTGTTCAGAGTGTGACGTTCTCCTGTTGTGTAGTAATACTATGATTTCTTGACTGCCAATCAGGAGTTAGTCTTAAAGTGCAAACTGTTCCCATAAAGTAGAAAAAATACAGACAAACATGAAGATTGCAACTTTGCACTGTGTAATAACCATGAAAAAAGTGTATGGTTTGTATTTGATTTTTTTTTTCTATTTCTGTAGAGGACAGTGAATCTGCTATTGCAGTCTTAAGACATAGTATGACAGCATGTCTCGATGATTTGGGGTTTTTTTGTTCTTACACTTGCTAATGTAAGAAAGGCACTTAGTAAACTTTCTAAAAAATATATATCTTTTCTTTGAAAGGTATTCTCTGTTTTATAACCACTTGAAGAACATTGAGGAAAATGAAGGAGGCCTTGATAAATTTTCAAAAAGTTACAAAACCTTCGGAGTTAACCAATTTGTGGATGGTGGAATATATTGCAAAGAGTGGGCACCAGGAGCAGAAGCAGTGTTTCTCGCAGGTGACTTCAGTAAGTATTTTTAGGATTATTTCTTCTCTCCTGCACTGTGTTTTAGATCAATATCCTCTTCACTTAAGGACAATTTTGTAGCAATGATGAAGTTCTAGGAGAAAAAATGTATGTTATGACTTACACTAATAATATTTTTCTCTACATTGCAGTAGCCTAAGAATATACATGTTTCTATTGTACTGTCATTATTATGCATGTCTTTTTCTTCTAATACAAGACAATGACTTGTGTAAGGGATCTAGCCTGATTACACTGCAAATTTAGGCTGTATCTAAACTACCTGAGGTTATTCCTAAAGCTCTACAGTTAGGCTTCTATAAAACTGTATACAGAGAAGGAGAAATAACAGTGGCATAACTTGTTTTATCATCTTTTACTGATCTAACAGTGTTGTCCAAGGACCAAGGCCCTTCAGAATTCCCACTCATCATGAGAGTGTAGACATAAGTCCTGCTAGAAAATAGTAACCTAAAATCAAACTAACTTACTTACGAAAGAGTAGGTGGTGTTCTGTTTTGAGGGGAGGAGAAGGAAGGATGTTAGCAGAACAGGAAGGTGGCAGGATTACATGGAGGAGAATTGCATTGCTTATTCTGAGAACTAGGAGGATGAATCACTCTTTCTGAACTTGAGACAAAAATATAAATTTCCTCCTTATTCAGAAGGCTAGCTACACTCAAACTATGTTCTGCAAGTTCTTAAATGGAAGTGACATGCATTTTTCCTTCTTAAATCCTGCAATCCTAATTCTGCTCTCTTCTTTGGGGTTTTGTGGGGTTTTGTTCCATTTTTCCCTTTCACCAATTCCCTTCCTCAAGGTTAAGTATTAGTCCATCAAGGTACTAGGAATTTGATTGCTGGCTCTTACTGAACTGGGACTTTATGAAATTTTTGTTCTTTTGACTGCATTTCAGAAGTATGCAGTGTCATTTATCCAACTTCTGTTATGTAGAAATACTGATCTGGTGAATGTTCAGTGTGTGTATTTATATTACAAAAAAGTATATGAATTCACAATTTGAGGCAGTTGACTACTTCTGCTTAAACAAAGTTAAATGCTGGGTTTTCTTTCTTCCTTAACCTGTTTAAGAAAACTATTTGGGGAGGTCGTGAACTTGAAATTATACGTGCTTACATAACTTTAGAATGGTAAGACTGACTACATATGCCATTAGTTGTAGTACTGTGGTTAAGCTTCTGTAAAAACAGAAGTGTGCAGTAATAAAGAAATAAATGGACTACCCTTGCAGTGATTTTCAGATCCATTGTTTTTCAGTGCTTCATAGCAATCTGTTTACTACTGTTCTCCATAGTCTCAAGTTCAATACACTTACAAATGGAATAAACAAAAGTGTTTAAATATTCACGCTATACTTCAGTTTGCAGTCATAAAATGCTTCTATTTTAATTGTCAGAAATTCTTATTTTCTTTAAGAACTCAGTGGGAGGGTCTGTCCACTATTCACTGTGATAATTTGAGTCTACAGGCAATGATTATTTTTTTAAAAAATCCTTCATTTTTAATGCAGAAGACAAACAGAAAAGTTGGTGCAGCACTGTTTTCAGCCATGATCCTGTCTGACATGATTAGCCTAGTGAATGCTAGAGTAGCATTCCTTGGAATACTCATTGCCTTTTTATTGCAATAGACATTGATAAAATAGGTTAGTGTAGTACTTGAATTTTAATATGGAAATCAGATATGTCCTCTGACTCAAAACTGAATAATGAATCACTGGTATAGTTCACCTACTGCTAGATAATAGTGATTTCAGCTATCAATACTGACTGCAAGACAGCTACATGAAGATATTTTAATAGCTCAACTTCATATATCTATATGAACACACAGAAAATTCTCCTCCTTATGCCTCCTCTACTTGCTGCAACCCCTCCCATTGCTCAAGGATTTTATGTGATGTTACGGGTATAACAGTATTTGAGTTAAACTGTCAACACAGTTGAAGACTAGAATACACTTGTTTTAAATATGTATTTTAATAGGTTGCCATTTTAAAAACAGACTTTTAATAAAATTATCTAATATTTTGAAAAGAGGGTATAATTTGTAAATTGGCTTACAGGTAGGGGAAGAAGTACACATAAACCAGACTACAGTAGCTAAAGACTGGGATGGTTTTCTAAACTCTAATTAATTTAAAATATTTCATGTAATACATCATATGAAGCAGAAATTTAGGACTAATGTCTTAGAGTACTTGTATCTAGATGCTTATGAAATACGGCAATAAGAAGACAAAAAAGGGTAGAAAGAAATTCACTTTCACGTGGAAAAACTGTGTTTGTCCTATATATCATGTTCATCAGTCATAGTAAAGTATTCATTCCCAGAGGGGAAGATAATGTACTTGGAGAGCCTAGAGGAATGGAAGATTGTCGTTCAATTCAGGTGAGCTTTAATAATATTCTGATGAGAAATTGGGTTGCAAAACCCTGAGACTTAGATTCAGGTTGCTACAGATATGTTTAATTAAAACTGAATCCCTTTAACCTTTCTTTAAGTTTTCAAGCAGGTTAAAGTCTCAAACTAAACTTCTGATCGTATTGTATTTAAATTGAATATCAGGATTGCTTTTAATAAGATTTTTCTATAAAACTTTTTATGAAGAGAATTGTAATTGAACCATGTGGGGTGAAGTTGGAAGTCTTATGCAAAGAAACAAACATGGAACTTAAATGACAGCAGCTCTTTAAGTTTAAACTGATGGTAAAGTCATGCTTTGTTTTTTAGTTATCTCCTAAGGAGATGGACAGCAGTGTTTTCTCAGTGTTTTTAGTTAATACTATGGTATTGTCTGTAAATATCTTAAATGTTTGATGGAAAGACAGAAAAAATGACACAAAATATTAGACCCTGCTATTTAATGTAAGTTTTTGAGGATCAAAAACTAATAGAAATTATAATGGCAAGAGCAGTCTGTGTTACAGAGAACTCAAACACCTTTCAGAATTTATAATTAAGCTGATAGTTGATGATAACTTTATTATGAACTATGCTGAAGATAAATATGAATAGTTTATTTCTGTAATGATACACATGTGAAGCCTGTCCTACAAATGTAGCTTTTTGTGAATTACTTTTATGCTTTATAGCACACAACAAATGCTTTGATATTAAGGTACTCTGGCTCAAAGTATGGTATTTTTGTGCCTCATTCTGAGACACGTAATGAATGGGATAGCTCCTATTTATAGAATAAATCTTAATATCGCTGTGCATTCTGGAAGAAAACTAGAAACGAGTAATAGCACACATCTGTATTTGGAGAGTGAATAACATGAATTCAAGAAATCCGAATACATTCAAAGTTCTTCTTTGTCTCTTCTTTAAAACTCCATAATTGGAGAGAAAAAGGTATTATTTCTGTTGGTGTTCTGATACAATGCTTTACTCTATCTGAAAAGTATTAAATGAACATCCAAAAACGTTAAGATTTGTCAATTAGTATTTAGCATCTCAGCATATCAAGTGTATGAGGCAATTAGCTGAATTTCTGATACTAGAGGCAGTATAGCTACCTTAAAAACTCAGTGATAACACACTGAATATTTTGTTTGCGTGCTGTGTTGCTGAGGAACTTGGTGACTACTGGCAATTCATTGCTGCTTTACAATTGACTGTTACAAAGTAAGTCTGAACTGCAAGTTTTGAGGGTAACCTACAGAATTTGTTTGGAATTTAGAACACTGAAAATTGTATTTGGCCATGCAGAGACTCAGTACATTATCTGCAAACAATATTTTAATTTTGAAAAGAAGTTACTGTCTTTCAGAAGCTTCAAAGAGGAAATACATGCTAATTTGGAAGTAAGTATTTGATATAATACACTGTCATATTTGTGTTGTGAACTTTAGTTCCCTTTTTTCTTTTCTCTGCCTTCCCTTCCCTCCCTCCCAGCTAACACCAGATCTAAAATGTTGATCACTCTGGAAAGTCAGTTTGGTTTGGTTTCTGTTTCCTTTTTCTTGCACTAGTGGGGGAGTTTTCTGCTGGGGCTGAAGGTACAGGGAGGGTGTGCTGGTTGGTTTTGGGGGGAGGTTTGTTTATTATTTAAACCCTGACAGGCTTCCTTCAGAGTGAAGAAAGGGGAACTTAAGCTACCAGCCCTCATAATTTGGATATCTGACAGCTGACTGGAAACTTTTCATATCTTACAATTACTTTTTTCCGCCCCCAAACTTGACTCAAACTTTTACTGAAACGGTGTCTAGAAACTACTATGTTATGATGCTGAACTTCTTACTACCTTCTTCAAAGCTTTTTATAGAAAAATACCTAGATTTCACGAGTGAAGTCAAGTAGTGCTATACTTCTGTGGCTGCAGACAACTGAAGGCAATATACTGAAGTATAAGCTGCTGTTAATATCCAGGGAGACATCTTATCTGAGAAGTAATGACATTTGTTTTCATGTCAGTATTTGAGCTGTTTAATCACTTCTTAAGCAGATTATGTTAATAACCCTGCTATTGAGCTGTTGGAAATCAGGCAATGTAGAAGGAGCAAGACCTAATTGGCCACTGTGTAGAATAGTATCTTAGTAGTGTAGAATAGTGTCCTTAGAGAACATCTCAATTTCTGATCTGATTTCATATCCCAAGCAAATAGTATAAAGGTATCTTGTGGGATAGTGGGATTTTGATGCCCGTTTCTCTGAACTGCTATTTGTCTTACATCTTTTCCTCAAGGAAGCTGTGTGAATGATTGCTGGACACGCTATTCTCTTTGAGTATCCTTCAGTTGATCAGAAATATGTGGAATGTTGAAATACAATTGCTCTAAGAGATGAGTTATTGCACTTGAGAATTCAACCTCAATTTATGAAGTTTTTTCACTTTTGAAAAAAAAATAATTACAACATTGGACTAATGTATCAGCTCTTACATTGGAACAAGTGAATGATTTGGTCAATATACAAGAAGTACTCCTTTCCCCTATGAGAAGCAAGAGGAGTGTTAATTTCTGATCAAAACTCCCAAGTTAAGCTGTGAGTCTCAGAGCTGTATGGCTGTCAGTGTGAAAACAAAACTAGATAACTGAATAAGTCACTTAACTTATGATTTAGCTGGCAGTATTGCATTTAAATTGAGTTTTAATGACAAATGGTAGAATCCAAGCCATTATAGTTTTGAATTCAGGCTTAGATTAAAGCTCAGTTCATGATTCTTTGGCATGCAAAGGGTGCAGTTCTGAAGTTCCCTTGTGTTTCATGTTGCTGAGGTAGGATGTAATGTTTAAATAATTGGCTGGTTTTGGAAGATCTAATCTCAAACATGAGAGAAACTAAAAGTAGCAGACCATTCAAGGTGTCTCACATGTTGGAATAAGACATATCTGGGGCCTAAACTTTTGTATAGAAGTTCTTGGCTTGATGGCTTAGGGGTTTTCCATGATGGTGTCCTTTTCCTAAAACCTATTCAAGCTCATTATTTGAATTTCTGGTAATCTTATCAGCCTTTTTCTGTTTGTAGCTGTTGTCAGAGCCTTTGAAGTACTTGTTCTCAAACTAAGATATTTCTTTTGTCTTTATATTTTCAGCTTCTGAACAGTCTGCTATTCAGGTTTTGGTTTGTTGGGGTTTGGTTTCCCCCGTCCCTGCACCCTCACCAAGGCATATTTGGCTATGTTTTTCTGAAAAATTTGAAAACTAAGCAGCATAAATGAGAGAAGCCAGAGCCACTTCCTCTTTGAAGAAAGCCTTTGATTTTCAGGGTGTTTTAACTTTTTATGCTTCTTGCCTTAATACAAAGCAATATTTTCTGTTATAACCTTCCTAAAGGAGTTTCTCTCCAGGGATAGGTAATAAACAATGGTTTTAAGTTAGGACCATCTGGGACAGACGGGTATTGCTTTGCATTTGTTCTTAAGTCATGAGCCATGGACACTCAATAATGAAGGACTGTGACTGAGAAGAGGAAGGATTAACAAGAGCATCTGGTATTGCTCACAGGTGGAGGGGAAAGTGTAAGCAACTTGGGCAGAATTGTTAAAGCTGCCTGTGGAGAGCAGAGATGCTTAAATGGGTAGGTGCAACCATTCCCCCTCTAAAGGAGGGAAGAGAGTTGGTTTTAACAGAGGTCATGAGAACTTTTTTAGAATAGTGTAATAATTCAGTGGTTTTGGTGCATGTAGTAAGCTCCACAGAGTTTCCTCAAGTGAGTTTTATAGAGACTGGGCCTAAGATTTTTGCTGTAACTTTTTATTTTGCTCAGTATTAAGTCATCACCTGGCATATTTGGTTCAGTTCATGCATTGTAATCAAGAGATACAGGTCAGCTGGAAAGAGTTTCATGAAAAGCAATGAAGATGATCAGACATCTGTGGGGGGGAAGAAGGTTGAAAGAGTTGGTATTAATTACCATAAGGAGGTCTTGACTATCATAAATCTGAACAGGTTGCTTAAAGCAGTCTTCTTGAAGCTTCTTAAGATGTTTGTTATTTTTTCATCTTCTGTTTTCCCATTTTTGCATGAATTGTTTATTTCAGACAGTATAGCTGTTTGCACTTTAAAAGAAAATTTAACTCTTTGGGGCTTGAGAAAAAGTTCTAGTGATGTATCCTACATCATCTTACTATTCCCTAAAATAAAATAAATATATGTATTATAGTGTATAAACACCATATATAGTGTTCATAGTTTTGACATTCTTTTAAGGAGGACTGCTTTAGTGCTAAGGTATTGTTTGTTTGATGTTGTTCTTGGTAGACGTTAGTAATGTTTGTTACTGTTTTTTTGATTGAAACTTCAGGGTAAAACCAAGGGGGAAGATCCATCTAAATCTTACTGATATACAAGCTCTTCTGCTATTAATCAAACCATAGTTTAGTAAATACTTTCATTCTACTTATGTGTATTTTCTGTCTACACTATCCAAACACCTTAATCATGATAAAAACAATCATTTAAATAGAGTACTGAGATAATTGTATTTCTGTTTTTGAGCATGGGAAATATTTTATGATAATAATCTCTTCATTGGTTTTGACATTGCTGTCTACTGTAAAATGAACAGGTACTAGAATACTTGTCTTGCATAGCTATTTTTGTCACACTGTCTAGCCTGTTTGATTTGTGCCTTTCAGTTTTGTTCCTTAAAGATTGACAGTTCTCAGGTTTAAACAGCTGTGTAAGAGCAACTTGCAACTTAAACAGCCTAGTCTTTCTCCAAAACTGAAGATATTCATATATTGTTAGAGAAAATGTATCTTTTTGATGCACAGCAGATATTTTTGATTACCAGTGTTTGGGAAAATTCTTATGTTGATGAATATAACTTCACTTCTCTACCTCCCCTGTTAGGATTTCCATGGTGCCAAAAGTGATGATCCTGCTCCAGTGACATGTCCAGTTTTTTACTGAATTGCTTTTAGCCCTGACTAGCATGTTAAGTAGCAATATTGTACTAACTTAAACTAGTCATGGAGCTACAGTTTAGGGGGTGAACAGTTTGTTAGCTGTTGTAGAGTACCTTCTTAAGTTCATGCACTGTATCTCTTCTAAATAGAAGGTCACTGCTGCTTATTCTTTCATTGAGGTGTGAGGGTCTTCTTACAACAGAACACGGCATGCAAATAGATTAGCATGAAGGAAGATTAACATGTGTTGCTTTAATGTCTTGCAATTCAATTTTCTGTGTTGGCTGGTTTCTTGTTAGCTTAGGAGTCTCTGCCTTGAACTATGAGATAGACACGTTTCAAGGCTGAAAAAAAAGAAATTTTCAAACTTGGCGTGCCACTTCCTTCTAGCCTAGAAATGATTACATTGCCTAAGTCTGTCAGTTCAGAAGCTTTATATTCAGTCTCGTTCATGAGAGCTAACCTTGAGCATGCATACAAACACTCAAGACCTTCTTGGTAGACATCTGTTCAGTTGGGCATGTCATAATGACTAACTAGAGACTTGAATATCTCCGAGTGCTCAATGAATCCAAAGAGGATGAAGAATCTTGAGTTATGGAAATTAAGCTTGGTTCAGTGAACTTCTTTAATGAAAAAGGATCTTCTTCAAGACTTAAATAAAACTGTAGCATTTCAGACCAAATTTCCTGGCTGTGGTGTCATTGTCTGGTATTGTGTAGTTTCCTACCCATTGCTACCAAGTTTGTCTGCAGTTTCCCCTTTACTTTTCCTGGTTTATACACTTTGCAAGTGTTATTAATAGTACATCAGCTTGTCAAATTAGAGGCAGTGAGCAGCATGTTGTGTCCAAACCTGGTCTGAGCATTCAATTTATGGAGGTTGGTTTTGGTTACATTTTGTCCGCTTCCTTTCTCCATAATCAACAGCTGATGAGTTATTTCCCGTGGTGTTGTAACATAGTTCTACTAGCTTGTTTAGGAGGTGAGGTTTTTGGTTTTAAAGCTACATTAAGCGTTACTTTTCTTTACTATTCATATCACCAGGATTTTGTGGTGTTAAAATCAGTACTGTCTTTTTGGGGGGGAGAGGGTTTGATCAAATAAGGTGAAGTAGAAATAAACTAATCATTGTCAAATTAGAGTTGGAGTATGGTTTCCTAGTGAAAATCTTACACGTTTAATTGAACCTGTTTTGAATGTGTATGACAGTGTCAGATATAAAACTATTTGTCTGCTGTCACTGAAGTTTATTCTGAAAAAGACAGAACACACTGTTATACCTGTGAATTGCAGTTGGACACATTTTAAGATGAATACACTTAGTATTATCTCTTATATTGCAGATGGCTGGAATCCATTTTCTCATCCATATAAGAAGATGGAATATGGGAAGTGGGAGTTGTTCATTCCACCTGGACAAGATGGTTATCCTCCTGTGCCTCATGGATCAAAGCTGAAGGTGTTGGTTCTAGACTTACTCTGTCCAATTCCTATGACCCTTCTTACTCAATTGTCCTTTTTGTTTTCTTTTAAATGACTTGATCTTCTTTTAATTGTCTAAGAAGCAGAATCAGTTTATCTGCTTGTGCTATGTGACCTCAGTGAGTGAAACATTAACATCTAACTCTCTGGTGCTTAGGAACAGGCATATGTGGCTGAAATGTGGGCATAATATATTGTATCATGTTCCAGGATGAAAACAGTATTTACGTATTGCTAATTTGAAAAATAAGAATTATGTACAGATAAAGTCTTTCTGTATTTGATATACCTAACTGAGATTAAGATCCTATTCAATCTCAATACCTTGGTAACTTCTGTGATCCTTTTAACCATGGCTTTTCAGGTGATCATTTTGTGTTGCTTTAATGATACATGTAACTTTTTAAAACTTCTGCCTATCCTTTAGGAATTAAGGGTATTGAGCAGTAGGCGTAAATAAGTTAAACTAAATACAGACGCAGGGACATCTTAGTTGTATTTTATCAGTCGTATTATTTGAGTATCCATGAGCATAAAGCCCTATCTTCCAGAATTTAATGGAGCTTTTCTTTCAGCTGTCAACTGCCACAATTGTTTCACTTAGTGCAGGTACATAATGACAACTATCTATCAGAAGAGTTGATTATTTTTAGATGAATACTGATTTCAGTCAGAGATGTACTTCTGAGAATTTGAATTGTTACAGTCGGAGCTTGAGTTTCAGACATAGTGGATGCTAACAGGGGGACAGTAGGGAGTAGTTAAGGAAAGAAATGTACTGACATCATCTATAGACTAGGAAAATTAAGAATGTGGGAATATTTGTGTAATAGTACTATATTTCCAGGTCTCCCATCAACAAAACTAACACATGAAGAAATCCTTATTTTTCTGCTGAAAATCAGCTTAGGTAAACAAGAAATCTGCTGAAATAAAGATAAGCATAAAAATGCTCTGGAAATGCTTACTTGATGTGTGTGTTTCTCTCCATGCTTTTTGTTATGGCCTAAGAAATCATCCCAGTAATAAATACAGATAAATGGAAATTTAGGAGTAATCATTCAAGGATGAGAAAGCTGGTTTTATTTTATGGTGCAGGGAAGAAAACAGTTGTCTGCAACTCAGAAATACAGTGATTATGCAGTAGTATATGAGATTGCGGAATGGTTACTTCATATTTTCCATGGTTTTGAGACCTAATTAGGTTAGATTTTTTAATTGTTGCCAAATTTACCTTTTATGCTGTATCTACAAAACTATTGAGCTCACCTACTGTAGAATATTCTATGCTCAGTGTAGAGATAAGAGGTATGAATGATGAGGAATGTTGATAATTGACATAATAGCAGAAAATATGTATTCTTAAATATGTTTGGAAAAACGTAAGATTTTCTTTGTTTATATAATCACTGGTCATATCTCCTATTTCTGAAGTACAGGCCTTTATAGTGCTTTCTCTCTTTCCATTCACCATTTTCTCTGAAATGTGAACTCGATAAAGCAAAGACTGTTGTGCATAATTTGTTTAGTATGCAGAATTTTTGACTACTGATTACTCTTGGTACTGATGTACTATTAAGATGATTTGCTGTAGTTCTGTAGTTGCTCTGAGTCTTGTGAAAAGCCATGAGACTCCTGCTGGTGAGCGGAATGTGAGATTCTTTTTCTCTTTTTTTATTTTGTTTTCTTTACCCTGCCACTTTGTGCTTCTGCATGGTGAGTTTTAAACAAAGATGTATATACAGTTGTCCTGACACTCAAAATATGTGATTGCCAAACAGGCTTGTGAAGCTGGACTGTTCTGTCTGCCTGTGAGATAAATTTGCTTTTGATTATGTATATTCTTGTCTTTAAAAAAAAGTGCAAAGTGTTAGAAACTTGATTCACAAGTGTACTTAATCATAACTGATGACTTCATCCATATGGAACTGCTTCCAGCCTCATCTGTAACTTTGCTAATAATCTTTGGTTTTGTTCTGTGGTGCTTACACAACTGAATCTAACGCATCACAATGTGTATTTTCAATGTACTTAGCTGATATAACTAACGTAGAAAAAAGTCTCCAGTTAAGGTAGTTCTAAAATGGTATATCTGTCACAAAAACTGTAATGAGGTTGGAATATTCCTCATGGTAGGCATGTACATTGGCCTCATGCTATGGCTGATCTTTTTATCCTCTCTCATTCCACTAATGGGTTCAGAAAACTGCTGTTCTTTAAGTTTTCTTCAAACTATATGGTTGTGTTAGATGATGATTGTTCATAAATGTATTTTTGGGAACACAAGGATTTGTGTGGTAGAGCATAGTTTTGCAGTTCTTTGTTCGTGTAGAAGCTGAGAATACTGGATTATCTGTAGATGGAAATTACTATGCAGATTGAAGAGCTAATGTTTAAATACACAGGCACTGTTGTCTGCACTAGACTAGGCAACAAAAACTATTTCTTTAGCAGTGAACGTATTACTTCCCTCTTTTGCTTTACTAAAGAAGCATATGGGAATTACAGGTTTTAAAGTTTCTTTTATCAATGTTGTTATTAAATATTTAAGTTAAAATAGTCCAGATACTCGTGCAGTGATTTGATTAATCTGCTAGGGGAAAAAAGTCTCCTTTGGAAGATCCTTGTCTTTAGCTTCTGTCTACACTATTTTCATCTTTAGTTCTACACAGGCAAACGCCAAGTTCTGAAATGGTGACAAGGTCATTCCTTTTAAATAAGTAATTTCTAAGCCAGAATGGGAAATGGATGGAGTGTAGCTGGTGACACTAATTTAGATAAGGTCACAATATTTTTGTAGGAAAATAAATGAGGAGCAGAGGTCAAACATTTGCCTGTTTTCAATAGTAGACGGTCTACTGTAGCTCTTCAAGCAGTCTTCTCATAAGTAAATATAAACATTGGAGAAGGTGAGTAATTAAACCTGCTATAGATCTTCTGATACATTTCTGTATGGAGGGATGGTGCTTATAAATTGACATGACTCCCTTGTGGATTATGACATCCATCTACAAAATAAGGTTACCTGCTAGAAAAGGGTACTTTTTTTCTCCCATGGATCAGTGGGGAGCTTAGTGTGTTAAGTGAACAAATAGAGTTAATGCTGTGGGTTTTTTTAAAGAAGTTTGACAGATGTCATAAAGTGAGCACAGATTAAAAAACAAAAACAAACTATGTGCTTTAATAAATTAAGCCTCTTTACATCTGTTTGTTCAGATTAATGGGGATAATTTGAAAGATGGTCTGGGACAACCAGTTTCTTTAAACATTAGCATGTTTGTCATTTTAACAATGATGGCAGTTGAGGGGGGCAAGTGTGTTTATCTTCTTTCTTGGTTGAAAATGACTGAATTCTTCCTTCATTGCCAGAGTATTTATAATTACCTTTTCACAGTATACAACAAGCTTTAAGAAAATTAGCATGGATAGGCTTTCTTAACAAGTCTTGTCATGTGTTGTCATATGCATGCAGGAGTTTAATCAGTGTTTCACTTGGTTCTTTTGCTGTTTATTTATGAATGAGTTTTACAACTGCTTAAAAATACCTGTAAACTAAGTTTTCACTGTAGTCTCTAAGATGCTAATTTTGCCATAGTGTCAGTGGAGTTTAGAGGTGGGAACAGTATCAGTAAAAATTGAGAACTTAATTTCTCTGCAGTAGAGAACTTGTTTAATATTGTTTATAGGAATGGCAAGGAACAACACAAAGTGCAAAACAACTGGAAAATAGAAGCCAGTAAGAATTAAAACTAGATGAAAATAATTCCCAAATTTGTGGCTAATTATCAAGTTCTAAAATATTTTCATGCAGCTAAATAAGAAAAGACTGTAAGATCAGTACTTCCAAATTACTGGCAGTTATGATTGAGTACCTGCTGCCCTGGAACATTGAATAGGAGATCTGTGTAGCAGAACCACTAAGTTTTCTTCCATGAGCTGGAGCGGTTGTACTAAAATAGTAGTTGTTCAACCTCTTGTAATGACAGTAGATCAGTGACTTCTAAAATGATTTGACAGAACAAGAACTTTATATATATAATAAATTTATCTGACACTTCATCTGACAATATCACTTGTATGTTCATGAAATCTAGTTTAATGTAAGTGATTCTGGCTTACTACTTTTGTCACGAAGGTAAGAGTCAGGATGGCTGACATGCCTCCGTAATGCCACTTTTACCAAGAGCAAGGTAAAGATTAGGAAGTTGTGTGTAAAATATCAGTGATTAAGTTTGTTGGTTTCTTATTACATTTTTGAAGCCATATGAGTTAACTACAAATGGGTAGTTTTCTCTGATGTAATTGATGTAGATTGATGTAATTGAGTGTGGATAGATAAAAGTTAAAAAAACAAACAAACAAAAAACCCACACACAAAAAAAACCAAAACCACTCAAAACCCACCCTGTTTCACAGTTAACTTTGGGTTTTAACATCATTTCTGGGCACCATAGCAGCCTTCATAATTTCTCTGTGCATGCTGACAGAACTAATCATATATAGCTCAGGGAACAAATAACAAGTTTTACCTGGAAAGGTCACCTCAGAAAATGGTAGAAACTTTTTAAAAACTGCATTCCATCATTTGCTAAATCTATATCCTATCCTTCACATATGTGTATCTACATATGTGTGTGTATGTATGTGTGTGTATATATATATCACAGAATCATTCAGATTGGAAAAGACCCTTGGGATCATAAAGTCCAACCATCAGCCCTACTCTACAAAGTTCTCCCCTACACCATATCCCCCAACATCTCATCTAAATGACCCTTAAACACATCCAGGGATGGTGACTCCACCACCTCCCTGGGCAGCCTATTCCACTGTCTGGCCACTCTTTCTGTGAAAATTTTTTTCCTAATGTCCGGTCTGAACCTCCCCTGTTGGAGTTTAAAGCCGTTCCCTCTTGTTCTGTCACTAATCACCTGTGAGAAGAGACCAACACCAACCTCTCTACAGTGTCCTTTCAGGTAGTTGTAGAGAGTGATGAGGTCTCCCCTCAGCCTTCTCTTCCTCAAACTGAACAGTCCCAGCTCCTTCAATTACTCCTCATAGGATTTGTTCTCCAGGCCCTTCACCAGCTTTGTTGCCCTCCTCTGCACTCGCTCCAGCACCTCGATATCCCTCTCGTATTGAGGTGCCAAAAACTGGACACAGTATTCCAGGTGTGGCCTCACCAGTGCAGAGTACAGGGGGACTATCACCTCCCTACTTCTGCTGGTCACACTATTTCTAATACAAGCCAGGATACCGTTGGCTTTCTTGGCCACCTGGGCACACTGCTGGCTCATGTTCAGCTGTTTGTCAATTAGAACCCCCAGATCCTTTTCTTCCAGACAGCTCTCCAGCCACACCTCCCCAAGCCTGTAGCGATGCATGGGGTTGTTGTGGCCCAAGTGCAGGACCTGGCACTTGGCCTTGTTGAAGCTCATCCTGTTGACGTTGGCCCACCAATCCAACCTATCCAAGTCCCTCTGTAGTGCCTCCCTATCTTCATGCAGATCAACACTCCTGCTTAACTTGGTGTCATCTTCAAACTTATTGATGATACACTCTATGTCCTTATCAAGATCATCATATATTTAGACGGTAAACTGTATAGTTTTTTGAGGGAGTGTCTTGTAATGAGGTGATTAGATTTGATATCTTGTGCACTTGTTAAGACAATGTTCTTCTATTGGTATTCCAGACTCTTGCATGTTCGAGTGGTTTTGGTGATTGCTGAACAGTAGGTACTAGGTGCCAAGTTCAATACAAAATTGGTGCTGACATGAAGAACAGTCACAATTTTTTTTAAAAAGCTCATACAAAATATTTTAAAAGTTCACTACTAATTTTCCACTCCAAGTATATAACCCTTTTTAATATTAAAGGGTGCAATAAAAGGAACTACTTGAGTCAGAACACTACAGATTAGTCATGGTTAGATGTACTTAAAAGTACATTTGTACCCATGATGTGCTGGGAGGAGGAAAGGTAGTTGTAAAGAATATTATTAAAACTTCATCCTTACAGTTTTTACCACTGTATCCTATACTTTGTCATAGATATTCATGCTCTGTTTAACTTGTAAGCCTTGAAAAGGAATCAAATATGGTGAGCAGGTAGGTTAATCAGTGTCAGGGAGCCACTGTTAGTAAAATTCATCAAGTGTAATTACTGTCACTGATGAAGTAGATGGTGTTGCAGCTGACCCTACTGGTCAGGAAGTCCAGCAGCATAGTATCAGACTGGCTTTGAGTTCAGGTCTCATGCGCTTCAAGCACTCTGCAGTCAAAACGTGAAGGAGTTTGTAATGAGAATGTGAAAACCCAGGAAACTTTTTAATAACGGGATAGTAGGCTGGTGGTTAGGATGTTAGGTACAGAAGTGTTAAAGATGTGGTGGGTTTTCTGTAACATAAAGACATAAATAGATTATGTGCAGTCAAACAGCTTTTACAAAGGGAGCCCTGATACCCTTAGCAGAGGTATGAAACTTGACTTCAGTGGGAAACTTCCTGAAGAAGTGTTCACTGTTTTCTTACATGTACAAATATAAATGCCTCTAATATTGTTTTCACCTTAGTTGGGGGGCTGGGGAATATCCTTGCTCATAGTTGGTTAAGTTCCATTTCACTTAAATTTCATGTCTTACATGGTGTGTAGGATGGAAAAAAAATTAAAATCATCAGGTCTGCAAAGTTGCAACAGTGAATGAAACAAGAGTTCTGCAGCATTGTAGTATATAACCTATGTGCCAGAAGGAGCACACATGACATTCCTGGCATTTTGAACTTTAGAGACCAGGACTTAAGTCATCTGGCACGTACATTTCTGGATGTCAGTGGTGCTGAATGGGATGTAAAGTGTTAGTTAAATCTGTGGCAATACCCTTTATGTTTCATTGCTTGATTGTGAGTCATGACCCTTCAGCATGTTACTGTAGACTTCTCTGGGTTACAGATTAAGCTTACTAGCAGGAAGAGTTGTTATCTCGTTGGGAGGTAAATGGTCTTTTGACTTTGCCTGTTCAGATTTGGTAAAAAACATGCAACTACTCGTGGACTCACAGGAGAGGTTGTAACAGCGATGAACCATTGTAATGAGGTGGACTGTTGCTTTTTGGAGTCTTTTTTTGCAGACTGAGCGCGTTTCAGAATATCCTTGTATAGATGATTTTGACAGGTTTAGTTCTCCTGTGACTTCAGGATTGCACAATTCTTTGATAGGAGGTTTTGCTATTTAAAAATACTTTCCTTTTAGTTTAACCATACAGAAGACTAATTGTTTCAATTGTCTAGGTGTGTGTTAAGGCAAAATGTTGGGGTTTTGGTGGAAAAAGGAGAGAGATTTTAAAGAAGGGGCCTTGAAATGGAATTTGAAGTCTGAGAGTCCATATCAATTATATATAAACATGGCTGTGGTTTTTGAGGGAATTGCTTTTGTTTTGAAGATAGGGCCACTAATTAGGTAAAGCTTCTGACACTTAAGTATGATTTACTGGTACATACTTCCTGATTTTCAGCTGGTTTGTCTATAATGCTGAGGGAAGATTATAGGTCAAGGAGAAAGTGGAAGATAAACTTTGGTATTCTAATGGACTTTTATTCCACACCTTGGATGCCCAAGTTTTGTCAGATGGAATCTGTACTGGCAATGCAGCCAACACCAGAGGGGTTTGAGGAGCTCTCTGAGGCATTATAATAAAGTATTCAAGGTATGCTACTTTAGAATATCAGAAAGCAAGTAAGTTAATGCACCTAACAATGTGTGGAGAGGGTCAGGTGAGCTCATTCATGACAGATGACCTCAGAACAGAGGGAACACATCACGATTCTCTGCACATTTTTATTATCCACCAAGGAGAGTGTTACCTAAGGTGTTAAGGACTTGAGTTGTTGGACAGGGAGACAACAGCAAGAGGTGGGAGAGGACAGTGGAAGGACCAATTGGGGCTGTAGGCTACCCCAGTTATAAGATACTGTGGGAGTATGTGACAGGAAGCAGAGGTGTTAAGCATGCCCTGCCTCATCTCCAAAAGCTGTCAGTTTGAAGCAGCTGTGAATGGGAGCATTGAAAAGTAAGCATGTTATGCCCCAACCACAAGGTGTATTATGCAGCAGTTTTCCTTTATACAGATACTTCATAGTTGAGGAAAAGAAATACTTAATGCTTGGGTGCCCCTATTACATACTTCAGCAGCTTCTTTTCTACTTGACATGGCTTGAAACAACTCTAATAAGTTACACTTATTGTGTGTAATGTGCTTTATTATTATGGTTGCTTTTCAAACTGTGCTTTCCTACCCCAAGCCTCTCAGTTACATAATACATACATATACGAATGCTTTCATATTATGCATACAATTTTTATAGTCTTTGAGCTACGTCACTGTTACAGTAACTTGATTCGGGTTAAGTCAGTGGGGGGGAAAGTGTTTCTTGAACTGTATTTTAGAGATTCCCGTTTCCCTCTGAATTTTATTAATTTGACTTTGAAAAACATTTCCAAAATCAGGATTCTAGACTGAAGGAAATGTCTACTGTCCTGCAGCATAGATGCATGTGGTGTTTTTCCTTTTTAAAAATAAGCTGGTTGTCCCTCAGTACCTAATAATGCCACCTTTGTGTAGTTAAGTTATGAAGCTTATTCTTTCTTCCTGTAGAAATCCATTTACTTCTAGGATAGTTCATGATGATTAAGTGAAGTATTGTCTCTACACTTGTGCCTGTCGAAATCTATTGGGAATGCTTCCACATGATATTGCTTTCATTTTTAACAACTCTCCTATGGTTTCCTGGATTTCAACAGTTTGATTTTTCCTATGGTATTTTTGACTCTGCAGAGGTATTTTTAAAATGCTAGACTATTGTCTCCATCTTTTGATTTTTTTTATATTCAAACAGATAATGCAGTATTTTCTGTATTTTTTTTGTTTTTATTTACTAATTTCTCTTGGTTTTCTAAGAGAAGCATGTAAATGGAAAAGAGCAAAAGCTCTCCTTTTTAATCTGATCTAGTAAACCAGTTAAACATGTTCTTGGGTTCTTCGATGCAATTGAAATGCTTAATTCACAAATGGAGCTGTATCTCCCTCTTTTGGAAACTCAAGGCATGACTTCATGACTTGTCTTTGAAGATGGGCTTTTGTTTCTTTCATATCTTGGTTATTTTTTTTTAATAATTTATTTTCTTTATCTGGGGGAGAAGAGAAGGGGAAAGAAGGGGGAATTGTGAACAAATATTAAATATCCCTAATAAGTTTAGAGCCTAATAGCTGATGTGATGATATATTTACAGAAAAATAATTTGCATGGTAAATAGACCCCTCTCCCATTGGCTTCTGTATCACACAGATTCCTCTGTGGAACTTTGTTAAATGTATAAAACACCTGAGAAGTATTACTGTGTGTCCGATAGCAAAAGAATATTTTTTTAATACTTGATTTAAACTCTTGTCCCTTTAGCAGTTTTCTTTGCCAAAAGATTGCTTGGAAGAAAAAAAACAAGGCAGACAGCTCTCTCTCGACTGACTTAATTTTGACAGTAATCTTAAATTGATGAGGGGAAAAAAAAAGTTGGAGAAAGGAAGACTTGGAGTATCATGACTAGAGTGTTCTATTACTTTTTTTTTTCCAGTTAACTGATTTGCAGTTTAGGAGGGAAAACAGCTGGGCAGAAGCAACAGACTCCATTCTTTCCAAAGCTTCTTTTCAGGATTTATACTCAATTTGCTTGTTAGGAAATAACTTCAGTGACTGAAAGCACCTTGACAGATATATGCTTGATTTCTTGGTTATTTGGAGCAATAGGAATAGACTGTGGTAAAGTTCTTCAGTGGAAGGTGAGTTCTGGAGAGATCTGTTTAGGCAGAGCTATATCAGCTATATCTCTCTGTTAGGCAGAGCTATACAGTAGCAAGAAGAGTAAGGCACTAAGGAAGGAGCTATGTTCGCTTCTTCATTCCTTGTCTTCTATTTCTGAGGCTATTAGAGGGAAATATTTTATCTGGTCTCTAAAATCTAAAATTGAATGAGACAATTCCAGAATAAAGCTCTTAATAGCGCTGTTCTATCACAAATTCTTGTCTTGTGTTTTTATCTAAATATTTAAAGCAAGCTGTGTCAGTCAAGGAATTCTGAATTCTGGTCCTGGGTTCTGCAGCAGATTGCATTACCTTACTGAAAAGTATTCTACTGTGATCCCATGTATCACACAAACATAAAGAACACGTAAAACATGTAAAACACAAACATACAGAAATGTTGCCTCTAGACTCTAGTGCTTCTCTCAAACTGGTATGAGCTGTAGAAAGAGAATGGTAATGGTTGACCTGTGGTTTCCTCTGTGTGCATGGGGAATGCAGGGGTGGTGATGTGATTTTTATTTGCTTTTGTAAGTGGGCTCAATTTACATCATCCACTGGCAAAAGATCATCAGAACTGTGTATGCTATCCTGGGTGCTAAACTCGGGATTGGATACACTTTGTGGAAGAAAAGTACATGGCTAAGGTGTGCAGGGAAAAGTATTTTCAGCTGATATTAAAACTTCACTTCTCTGTTTCTGTAGCAACTTGAGAGGGTTAAGAAAAGGATGGACGATTTAAGGTAAAAGATATGATCTTATAGCAAGATTGCATCAGTGACTTGAATGCTGGAACTGTCTTTGAAACTGAACTATATTTATGGAATAAAAATCAAAGACCAGGTTTCCTTACAGTAGCAATATGACCTAAGTATAAAGTTTTTGAGAGATTAACTTGAATTGGTTCAGATTCTTTTGTATTCTTGTAAGTTTGTAGGGCTTTCTGTCAGTTACTCTATTTTGCAAAACTAAAAATGAAAACTTTGTCTACAGTGTATATTATACTAAAATCATCTTGGAGTACAAGCAGTTGTTTTCCTTCCCCATGCACTCTTAGACTGAGAAAGGGAAAACCTTGATGTTTAGTTTCTAGTAAATTTCATATTATAGAAAAACATAGTTATTTTATTGCAGCATCTAACAAACTTCCTAGAGAGTCTTTAATACCTAATCCTGTCATGCTTTTAGGTTTTGGACTGAACTTACTTTCAAATGAGGTGCATGTTACTGAGATGAGGTCGTGTTTCCACCTGTGTTCTTGCGGCTTTTACACTTGGATAATATTGTCTCAGAAATGCATAAATATAAAGCTAATGAAATACTATAAATTGTAAAATATTGAAATAATAGCTTATTGCCCTTATAACAAGTCACTGATATTTCCATATTTATATTAAAGCTAGTCCACTCATTACAGTAGCTATTGTTGGTTTGATGGCCAATTTAATTTCATGGTTGTATTAAAAGCCACATATACCAACAATCATTCCAAGTGCTTTCAAGCTATTAAAGTAATGAAATAATAATACAGTGTTTCAGAGCGGCTTATTGGCTTGCATATATTCATCAGTTATCTAGTTATCGCCTCCTCATTTTTCTCTTCCCAACTTGAGTATAAATGATAAACCACTATATAACAAAGTTCCTGAACTGCAAAAATACCAGTCATCATTCTTAAAAAGAAAGTCAAGCAGATGCTAGTTTTACATGAAAATAAATATCTGAAAAATAAGGAATTATCAAGACAGCATGGCTTATTTCCAGTGTTTGACCCTGTATCATCATCAGTGGAAACAGAGGCAGACAACTTACAGGAACACCTTATAATTGAATACAATGCTCACACATGGAATTAAAGTCTGCTTTAGATGCAGGAACTGAAAGCTAAAGGAATGGACACTGGGCAGAGAAATTGTCTGATCTTGTGTATAACTGTCACCTGAATTATTCTCCCACGCTGTTCTGAAGATCTGTGCATGTGTACACTGGAAGATGAGGTAGCCAAATGATGTGAAGATAAAATGAAGGTAGACAGAAGCAGGAAGAAAAGGGATATTCATAAATATGTGAATTTTAAGCATAGTTTTGTGGCCTGTTATCACACAGTTTCATCTGTCATAACAATAGGACAATCACGTTAAGCTCCATTTTACACATGGACTTACATTTTATCTAAATTTGAATTTGTGACTAAACTTTTAAAGTGTTTAGACTTGCAACACTTTCAGACTTTTTATTGTTATAGATAATTTAAGAAAAAAATGTGTGGGTGCTGTTCATAAAAAGTCAACAAATTTCACTGAGTGACAGTAGCTTGAAAGTTGCCTGAATATTAAGTGCCAGGTTTTCCATTAAAACCCTTGAGACATCTAGAAGGGGTTGGCAGATGTGCTGTAGGTGATATGGAAGACCTGTGCTATTTTGGAAGGGCAGAATAGTGAAATACTCAAGACTCTCAAAAATTTTCAATGTCTCTGAAAATTGAGGCCGCTGAAACTCACTTGTCCTGCACTGGAAGCATCATTAAATTAAATGAAACCTATTTCAGCTTCTGAATTGCTCCTATGTGTTATTGCCTCTTCTGTATGGCACTAGACTGCCCTCAGAGTGATGGTTTCTCCTCAACTGTAATAAACTGCTTTTGAGAGTTTTAAACATTATCAAAACAGACCTGTAAACACCGTACTTAGTTTTATGCCACAGCTTACTCCCCATTTCATAAATCCCCTATACTCTAGTAGGGCAGACATGGAACACTGTCACTTTGATACTAATGCTCTTGTGAGATTAGAATGTACATTTGCACACCAGTTTTTACATACCTTCCAAGTCAGCCCTTGTGGGCTATATGTTTGCTCTTATTGCAGCCATATGTTTCATTTTTTTTCTGGTGATTTTTATTAGGATCTGAAAGTTCTTACTTCAAAATTAATCACTTCAGCATTGATGCCTTAAATCTTGCATTGCCAGGACATCTTTTTACTACCTTGGGTGTATTCACCTATGAAATCCACTGCACTAATTATAGTGGTCTCAGATGCTAAACTTAGTGTGCTGAACATTTCAGACAGAAATGTTGAAAATGATCCAGCATCCCTATAATGGAAAATGCAAACAAAACTCACATTTTTAACGTTTACATACAGAAGATGAGTAGCTTATGTTAAGCTCTTCACTTTTTGTTGTTTTACAGTTGTGCTTATATGAATTATATATCTATGCCATGTCCATTTTCAGAGTAAATTGACTTTATAATGTGAAATCTTGAAGGAAGTTTTTGTTTTATCTTTCTGATGCTTGCTTATTTGTGTGAGGGTTTTTATTTACATGTATTTAAACTGATATTTGGCTTTGAATATCATGTGATTCTGGCTTCCAAGGTCATCAAGGGTTTTGAGTTTTTACATATTTTGTGAATGTATTTGCCACTGGAGGAGGGGGAAAAAAAAAAAAACCAACAAAACTATTTAGGTGAGCTGCATCTAGTGTTAATGTTGGCAAATTCCATGTGGGTGAGTTTTCCAGAATCTTGTGTTAGAAATTTCCAATGGGTAAACCAGGTTGAAAACTATGGGGAAGTAAGAAGATAACTTAGTACAGAACTCTAAATATAAAGTATACAGTAGGTTAGCTGTTGTAAGAGACTTCCCCCCTCAGATTAAAAAAAAGGCATTATGTTGCCCATGGACTATACGGTTTGACAGTAAAATGCTACTGTATTATGTTTCAGACAGAGAAATGTTTAGTGTAGATGCTGGTAAGTTGTGGTTTAAGTCCAAATGGGAACTGAACAGCACACAGCTGATGGCTTCCTCCTTCCCCCTCAGGGATGGGGAGGAGAAGGTACAACAAAAGGCTTAGGGATTGAGATAAGGATAGGGAGTGATGACTCAGCATTTACGGTCACAGGCAAAAGACAGACTTGATTGGGGAAGGAAAAAAGGAACATCAATTTAATTTGAACACCACCACCACTTAATTTTACAATCAGAGTAGGACAGTGAGAAATACAAGCACATCTTAAAAACATCTTCCCCCGACCCCTTCCTTCTTCCTGGACTCAGCTTTGCTCTCGATTTCTCTACCTCTTTCCTGCCAGCGGTGCAGGGAATGGGTGTTGTGGTCAGTTCTCCTGTTGTTTCTATTGCTTCTCAGGGGGAGGACTCCCCACACTCTTCCCCTGCTCCAGCGGGGGGTCCCTCTCACAGGAGACAGTGCTCTGTGAACTTCTCTGACATGAGTCCTTCCCAGGGGCTGCAGCTCTTCACGGACTGCTCCAGTGTGGGTCACTGTTACAGGCTGCAGTCTTCCCAGCAACAGACTGTTCCAGCTCGGGCTTCCCTCAGAGTCCTGGCCTTCTTTGGGCGCAGCCACCTGCTCTGGTGTGGGGTCCTCCGTGGGCTGCAGGTGGGCGTCTGCTCCACCAGTGACCTCCATGGCTGCAGGGGCACAGCCTGCCCTTGCACCACAGCTGCAGGGGAGTCTCTGCTCTGGTGCATTCCACATCCCTGCCCCGCCCCCCTCCCCCTTATCCTTCCTTCAGCTGACCTCAGTGTTTGCAGATGTATTTCCCTCACAACTCCTCCTCCTCCTCCTCTGCTGCAGGTTCCCCTTCTTAAATATGTTATCGCAGAGGTGCTGCCACCATTGCTAACTGGCTTGGGGTTGGCACAGAGGCGGATCTGGCTTGGAGCTGGGGGAGCTTTGAAAAGCTTCTAACAGGAGCCACCTCCAGTGCTACCAAAACCCTGCCACACACAAACCCAATGCAGAAGTTATCTTCATCTGTTTTTTGGTTTTGTTTGTATTTTCATCCTTCTAAATTTGGGCAGTGTAAATGTAACTTTTTTTTTGATTTGTTGGTTTCTTTCTACTTAGTTTTGGCTATTGCTTAAGAGTTTGTTTTAAACACACAAACTGAGAAAAATGTATTATTTTTGCCTAGGAAACTTGAATTTCCTTTTTCCACTGCACTTGTCCTCTTGTTGGAGTATTTTTTGTAGTGACCAGTATTGCTTATCCCTGATAATTTTAACATAGCTCATATTAGTAAGTGTTTAAAAAGTTACTTAAATCACAAAGCTGGAGAAAGGCAAGGGTAAGCTGTAATGCAGGTATGTAACTGTAATATGAAAACATACTAATGGCAAAAGGCTGTTTTGTACATATTATGTGTACATATACATGTTCTTTATAGAAGATTGAGTTAATTAGAAAATGTAAACTCAGCTATAAAATGTTGATGGACTAAGTGGTAACTAGCTTAGGTTATGCATCATAACTTATAAAAATTAGTTTGAAATGAGTAAAAAGGCAAATTTGGAGTGAAAGTTAGTGTCTGCTAAATAGACTCATAGGTACTTTGTCAAAAGGACTGTGTGATGACTATTCAATATTCTTTATGCATATATAAACTGGAGTAGCAGGTGCAGAGCATACATGGCAGCTACTTTTTATATCTGAACACTGCAGAGAATGGACCACAAGTAATAGTTCGGGGTGAGTGGAGTGAGAGTTGGTTATCTGTCTTTCAGTTTTGTGTGCTTTGTTATTACTGCTTTTATTACAACTTTTAATTGTAGTTGTTTCAAGAAATGCCAAAGCAAATATGGGAATGAAAGATGTTGGACTGTTTCCTTCAAAGCTATTTTTGTCAGTCTTGAGCTGAATTGCTATTTGTTTTGGAATGCTGTTCAACTTCTGCAGTTTCTTTTGCTCATGCCTTAGCTAAGCATGATGGTGTGGGAGTTCTGTCTCAAACTTTATCAAATATTATCTGAAGTCTTTGTCCTTGTAATTATTTATCAACTGTCTATAATAGGAGAGAGGAATAAAAAGTTGATTGAGTACAGAGCTGGGTAATTAAAGAAAAGAAAGATTCAGTAAATGGGGTTCAGCATTTAATGTTTAAGGGTTAAGCAAGCATAGGGAATAATTGAAATAGTTGGGGATCACTTGATAGAGGTCTAAGGAAACTATGTTGATTATGCTTTTGTAAACCAGAGAACAGGATTCAACTTCACCAGCTTCAGTGTCATAATGATTCCTTTTCTGGGTTAGCTATGTTCCTCTTGACAACGTTTTCTCTGTGCACAGCTCATGATGTTTGAAAATGACAGCAACACATGGGCAAAATTGAGGTTTCTACTGTTGCAGTGAGGTTCAACGAGATACAAACATGGCTGGATATATTTGGAAAATATTCCTTGTTTTAAGAAGACCTATACTGTGAAGAAGGCAGCAATTAACTTTCCTGAATACTTGTTTAAAACAAGTGCTTCCCCCACTTTTTTAGACATTTTCTGACATTTGCATGCTTAATTCTATTGTTGGATAAATGTGTCCTTTTCTTTAGAACATGGGAGGTTTCTTCTATCTTCCCATAATAAAACTGAAAGTTAAGTTGTTCTAAAATAAAAATGGAAACAAAATACTGCTTAGATTGTGAACTTTAAAGTAGAGCAGACTCTTTTAAGTCTTGCAGGAAGTGGTAGATTAGCACCACCTGTTTATGGCTCTACATATATTGAGATACACGTATGCTTCTTGCTTCTCAGGAGTTTTATTTGTAGCTATTAGAATTCTGGCTGTTCAAGTTCCTATAAAGTCTGTCAGTTCCTTAAAAGTATTACCAATAAACTTGACCTGGTAATGTTTTGAATAAAAGCAAAATTAGTACTCAAGCAAAATGACTTCTGAAAAACTGCTAAATCAAGTGCACTGATGCCTCGGAAATGAGGAAAATATGGTCAATTTGAGTTGAGTGACTATAGAACAACAAAAGTTCTTATGTGATTTCAGAAGGATGGAATGCAGAGATGTGGTTAATGCACATGTGCAGCATAACAGTGGAAGTGTGGGTTAAAAATGAAATAACTGGTTCATTTAAATGTGTTTCTAATCAGTTTTTAAGTGGTTTTCTTTCCTTAATTGATTAAAGAGTAGGCATGACTGATTTTAGTATGTCTAATAAATAAACTTTTTCTTTTTTTCCCCTCTAGTATAATCTTTGGATTAAAACAGTACTACATCTAATTAAATAATGTTCTGAATTCAGATTAATTACCTCATATTTCTTAAAATGTGCCCACTTCTCATAAGCCTGTTTAGTAGAAATTACACTTGAATACTAGAGAAGAAGGAATACTAACATAGTCAGTGACCTACGACATCACATAGACACACACAAGTCTATGGGACCAGATGGGATACACCCGAGGGTGCTGAAGGAGCTGGCTGGGGTGCTCGCCAAGCCGCTTTCCATCATTTACCAGCAGTCCTGGCTGACCGCAAAGGTCCTAACCGGTTGGAAATTGGCCAATGTGACACCCATCTGTAAGAAGGGTCAGAAGGATGATCCGGGAAGTTACAGGCCTGTCAGCTTGACTTCAGTGCCTGGGAAGCTGATGGAGCAGCTCATCCTGAGTACCATCATACAACACATGCGGGACAACCAGATGATCAGGCCCAGTCAACATGGGTTTATGAAAGGCAGGTCCTGCTTGACAAACCTGATCTCCTTCTACTACAGGGCGACCTGCTTATTGGATGAGGGAAAGGCTGTGGTTGTAGTTTACCTTGACTTCAGTAAGGCCTTTGACACTGTTTCCCACAGCATTCTCCTGGCAAAACTGGCTGCTCGAGGCTTGGATGATCGCACGCTTTGCCGGGTAAAAAACTGGCTGGATGGCCGGGCCCAAAGAGTGGTGGTGAATGGAGTTAAATCCAGTTGGCGGCCAGTCACGAGTGGTGTCCCCCAGGGCTCGGTTTTAGGTATACTCCTGTTTAACATCTTTATTGATGACCTAGACGAGGGGATCGAGTGCACCCTCAGTAAGTTTGCAGATGACACCAAGTTGGGTGGGAGTGTTGATCTGCTCAAGGGTAGGGAGGCTCTGCAGAGAGATCTGGACAGGCTGGAGCGATGGGCTAAGGCCAGCTGTAGGAGTTTCAATAAAGCCAAATGCCGGGTGCTGCCCTTTGGCCACAACAACCCCCAGCAGCGCTACAGGCTTGGGGAGGAGTGGCTGGAGAGCTGCCAGTCAGAGAGGGACCTGGGGGTGTTGATTGACAGCTGGCTGAACATGAGCCAGCGGTGTGCCCAGGTGGCCAAGAAGGCCAATGGCATCCTGGCCTGTATCAGAAATAGCGTGGCCAGCAGGGACAGGGAAGGGATCTTACCCCTGTACTCGGCACTGGTGAGGCCGCACCTCGATGACTGTGTTCAGTTTTTGGGCCCCTCACTGCAAAAAGGACATTGAATTACTCGAGCGTGTCCAGAGAAGGGCAACGAAGCTGGTGAAGGGTCTGGAGCACATGTCGTACGAGGAGCGGCTGAGGGAACTGGGGTTGTTTAGTCTGGAGAAGAGGAGGCTGAGGGGAGACCTCATCACCCTCTACAACTCCCTGAAAGGAGGTTGCAGAGAGCTGGGGATGAGTCTCTTTAACCAAGTAATGAGTGATAAGACAAGAGGTAATGACCTCAAGTTGCACCAGGGAAGGTTTAGACTGGATATTAGGAAGCATTTCTTTACAGAACGGGTTGTTAGGTGTTGGAATGGGCTGCCCAGGGAGGTGGTGGAGTCTCCATTCCTGGAGGTGTTTAAGAGTCGGGTCGACATAGCGCTGAGGGATATGGTGTAGTTGGGAACTGTTAATGTTGGGTTGATGGTTGGACTGGATGATCTTCAAGGTCTTTTCCAACCTAGACAATTCTGTGATAGGTAGCTAGGTATGGTTATTGTATGCAATAGTTATTTGTGATGGGTGAATTGGGACAAATTAATAAAAGAAAGCACTCACATCATCAGTAGTTATGGTAGCAAAAGAGGAGCTAATTCTTACTACTTTAAGAATAACTTGCAAATTGTCAATGCTGTGAGCCAGGAGAATCTTCATAGTATTGATATAACTTGTAGAAATACCCTTTTGGCCAGCTTTGCTAGCATAGTTGACAGAAGAAATTTTCTATGCAACTGTACAGTGTTTTCAATAACTCTTTTTTAGCTTTTTCTGAATAGGTGGTTAGTCTCAACTGCCTCTTCTTACAAAACCTGTTTTGAGTTGTCAGAGTTACAATAATATACATGGAGAGACACCGCAATAATACTTCTTTGCTTTACCAACTTCCATTAACCTACTGTGTATATATATTTTCATTTTACTTTCTCCTGTGGTTGGGTTAAGGATACAGATAATCTATCAAAGTAATGAAAGACACTTGCCACAGGTGAAAAGGCAATTCTTTGATTGTTTTCTTCCAGACTACTTGTTAGGAATTGAGAGCAAATTTAAAACACTTTTTAAATTGGGGGGGGGGGGGGGGGAGCTGAACCCACCCCTTCTCATTTGAGGCTTCTTATGATGTTCATAGCTCTCCTTATAAAGCAAGCCCCCCAAAACCAACAATGACACAAAAAACCCCTGTCAACTTCTTAACAAAAGCAAAATGAAGAATTTCAGAACATCACTTGCTCATATATTTTTGGGTTTTAAATTTTCAAACCTTCTGTGTTAGTGTTTTAATGGCAGCCAAAATACCAAGCAAAGCCAGAGTGGTGCTGTTCCTTCTGGACTGAGGAAGGAGGGAGGTGGGCTGAGGCAAGAGGGGTGGGGCAGAGTTCTTTATGTGTCTCGGGAAGAAAGGCCTGACAACTGGCTTCATAGGATAACTGCTTTAATTAGAACAAAATAGAATAGGAGGAGGAATATTGATAGTGAACAAGTCACCTTCAAGTGCTGGCACCCTGCATTAGTGTGACATTAGTCAGTGCCCTGATAGATTTTCTTTTTTTTTTTTTTTTGCCTTGGCATGCTGTGTGGAGCAGTTTCTGTCCCTGCAGAGATACTCTCCCTTTTGGTCATTGAACCTAGAATAGAATTTCTTTACAAGAAAACAACTCTACTCCTAAAGCATGTTCTCATAAGAATTTCTTGCTGCACTCTTAGAGAGAGGCAAGGCCATGCAGGTGGTTTAGTCACTGGTGCCAAGAGGGAACTGTGTGCAGGCCACTCTGTTAGGCTGGCTGAGGTTGTCCTGCAGCTGAGGGACACTTGCAGCAGAGCATGGATCTGTTGTCCTAGCTCCAAAGTGTGCAACACTTGCCCAGTCAGAAATGCTGCCTTCCAACCTTTGAGTCTCATACCCTTTCTCAAGGGTGTAAGTTACAGATTACATTGTTACTCAATAGAGCAGAGATGACCTGTTCAAGATCAGCAACTCCTTAAAGACACTGTCTTCTGCAGGGTCCCAGTACAATGTTATCCTAGTAATTACTTCAATTTTGCTTCTGTTGTGTAAAATTACAATACTCCAAAAGAGCTCCTAGGTTTATTGTTTGGTCATTCTTAGTGAAGTGAAGTTTTATGAGCTTTTTGAAGGAGTTGAAAAGAATGGTACTTTTCATCTCTTGTTATAAAATAGAGGAAACCAAAGGAAAGTAAAATAGATGATAATACTTTATCATTAAAATGATGAAGGCATTCAGAGAAACTAAAAGGCAGCAGAGGAAATACAGCAATTTAAATTTTATTCTTTTTATTTCTTCTCGAGCTGAAAGCTGTCCTATGCTTCTTGTGTTGATCTGCAGTTTTGGCCTATATGATATTGGTCAGGGCCCAGAGCATAGAAAAGGAGGGAATTAAGATATAAAAATGGGCTTACTAGATTGTTTGCCAAGTAAACAAATCACATTTCTCATCTCGATGGCATTATACTGCATGTCTATTTAAATTTATAAGAACATGGTGGGGAAATAACAATGACAGGGAAAATTAGAGAACGTAACTAATCTGTTTGGGAAGGCTCTTTCTCCCATTACTTATATGAAGCTTACATATATATTCTCACCTTTCAGCTCCTGTGTCTGACATGCCTGGTTTGCTATCCCTTTGCAAATCATCTCTGTGAACAGGGTCATTCTTCCTTGTCTTGACTTGCATTGTATATTTGTGTGTTCTTTAAATTAAATTTCTGTATAATGTACTATTTCATTCTCTGCTATAGTTTACACGGGAGGTGTTACATGAATTATATGTGACTGCATGCATATGTTGTGGTTATTTTATAGGTGGTGATTCGTGCTCAAAATGGTGAACTCCTCTATCGTATTTCACCTTGGGCAAGATATGTAGTCCGTGATGAAGACAAAGTGAATTACGATTGGGTACACTGGAGTCCACCACAGTCATATATAGTAAGGCTTAAATATTATTTTCAAAAGGTGTATAAAACCATGTATCGTGTCATCTTTGCATCCCTGCTTGGAAGAAAAAAAGAGTTGTTACACAAAAAGAGGGTAGTGAACTAGTTGAAGTAGCTGTCCAAGAAGTGAAGGGATTTTATTAGTGACTTTGACAGAAACAAGTGGAGGGGTTTTATTCATGGCTTTGACAGAAACAAGTGACTGTAATGATGAATGTTTTTGAGCTACTTTTTCAGTCTCACATAGTATATAAAAAATAGTTACCAGTTGAAGTGGTATTTTCAACTTGGCTTCCCACATGCTAGGCAATTTTGATAACTATTCCAGGACTAGGTGGCTCTTCCTGATACAGAGGAGAGCAGGGCATTATCACAATTGGGTTTGGAAGTTAGTTAGCCCCAAATACAAAGTTCAGTACTCCAACAATAAGTCAATGCCGTATGAAGTCAGAAAAAGCTTTCAAAAGTAAGGTGTTTGCGCTCCAGTTAAGTCCTAGTTTCTTTGTATCAGGAAAATCTGTTCATTAATTTTAAAGTGTATAAGGGGAGTGGAACTCTTTACACAATATATGAAAAATATCCTAGGAGAACATTCAGAAACTTCAGACTGAGTGATGTTATTTCATGTTATTACACTTCTTGGTGCTTTTACTAAAAAATGGTATGCGGTATTCTGTATTAGAGATACTGCAACCTCTGTTTTGAGTTAAATTTTAGCACCCACCTCAAATTATGAAGCATCTGCTTGACAGAGAATTGGTAACTCACATGGAAAATCTTTTAAAAAAAAAATCACTACATAATCTACAGTAACTTTCTTATTTAGGTGTATAGTTTGTATGAATTTAGTGACCTACCCTCTATCTATAATGCTGTGTGACACCTAGATTCTCTGAGAGGAGGAATGGGGAGGTAATTGGAAATGCAGTGATCTGTCTAACCTAGAGTGAAAAGGAGGCAAGAACATTTAGGGTGCAGACAAAGCCTTACTGAGTTAAGTTGGGGAAAAAAAAAGAGTCCTTTTATGAATAGTGGAGGTGTCCAGTGAAGTAAGATACAGGGAACAAACCTCATCAAGAACTTCTTGTTCTTCATGTTGCCCCTTTAATTTCTGTTCACTGTTCATGTACATGTGTGTTTTTACTGGTTTGGTTCTAGCTTTCCAAAATTTCACTTAAATATTAAACTAACAAATAGAATATAGTCTTGTAACTTTTTAACTGGGAGAGGGAAAAAAAGAAACCTTTTTTTTGGAAAAATACGTTTTAAGTGGTAGTTTTCCAAAGTTTCTTCAGTCAAGGCTTTTGTTTTCAAAAGTAAAATCCTGATTAAGTGTGGAAGCTCTTCGTCAAGTGTAAGGAGGAGTTTTGTGATGAACTCTAATTGCTTCTGTGTTCTTTAAATATTTTCACCCATCTAGAAATACTGTGTTCTCACCTACAGACTTGAGGTTGTTTGGTTTTTTTTAAATCTGAAGTAATTGGAACATAGGTGATTCTGTGCTGTGGAACTGTGTTCTTTAGGATTAAATACTTATAAATTTTAGTTTGGAGAAGGCAGAGCAACTTCAAATACCTGCAAAAATCAGGTATGCTTAAAAAGTAAACACCCGACTTTCTATTGTGTCTTTTGTTTCCAAACAAGCTTCATAGTAGTTCAGAACAACTTTATACTATCATATCTTAGAATGGTTTGGGTTGGAAGGGACCTTAAAGATCACCTAGTTCCAACCCCCCTGCCATGGGCAGGGACACCTTCCACTAGACCAGGTTGCTCAAAGCCCCGTCCAGCCTGGCCTTGAACACTGCCAGGGAGGGGACAGCCATAGCTGCTCTGGGCAACCTGTGCCAGTGTCTCACCACCCTCACAGGAGAGAATTTTTTCCTTACACCTAATCTAAATCTGCCCTCTTTCATTTTAAAACTGTTACCCCTTGTCCTATCACTGCACTCCCTGATAAAGAATCCCTCCCTGTCTTTCCTTTCGCCCCCTTTAAGTACTGGAAGGTACTGTAAGGGAGACCTTACAGCAGCAATGGCTGCTACAAGCTTGTACACTTCAGTGTAATTTAAAAAGGTTATAAGAAAAGTGTTGAATCATGAATGTCCAGTTTCTTGTTCATGAAGAATGTTAATTTGAAATAGGCATTTGCTTTACCAGTTTAGAATGCTTAATTACTTTTGAAATGTTTGTGCTCTTAGAGGACAAAAAAAAAAAAAAACAAATTGTTTTTCATCTTGTGCAAATTACATGATTGTGACAACACTTCCAAGCTGTTGTATCCTAATGACAACTGGTTTTTTTCCTTATAGCATAAGCATCCTTCCCCCAAGAGATTAAAAAGCCTAAGAATCTATGAATCTCACGTGGGGATTGCTTCCCCAGAAGGGAAAGTAGCTTCTTATAAAAACTTCACATACAATGTACTACCTAGAATAAAGGATCTTGGTAAGTAATAACAGAGATATTTGCAGAGATAAAATTTTTATGTGCCTGTGTTCTTATTAGAAAAGATAGTTATCAAGTGTCTATAGGCTTTTGCATTTTCATATTACAGGTACTATAAAGATAGGTTCTTAGGGCAGCAAAAATTACAAACAAGTGACATCTATGGAAAAGAAACAAGGACTGAAATAGAATATGCGAATCAAAATCCATTCCACAGATTTTTAAGTAAAATGTGATTGCAAAAGCTGAGATAAATGTTGCAGGGCAACTTGCTTTTGGTGTGGTTTGCTTTCCTCTTGAAAAAAGACCTGTTTCTGTGAGATAGTCTTTAGAAAACACTGTGTTCTTAATTAGTTCTGCTAATGTACATCTCGATTCTAAGGAGAGATAAAGAAATACCTGGATAGAAAGGATTGTCTTTTCTGTTTGCTAGAATAAGTGTGCTATTTTTTTGTCCTTGAACACTTGCTATGGAGTATCAGAACATGGAAACTTTAGATGTGAGAAATCCTCTTTTAGAAAAGAACTTCTAGTATATTGGAGGGGATGTATGAAAGAAACAGCTGGCATGATTATCACAGGAAGCATAGCAAACCTGTTCACCTCAGTTTCGATTTGATATTTTTTTTCCTGTGGTGTCTTTGCACTGTTTCTATAATGGACAATATTAGAATTTGGTGGCTTTTGCTGCCCTGTGATGAAATACATTTTGTTGCACTCAACTGTAAAATAATTGTGATATCCATGGCTGATACCTCTGGATAGTGGCTGTCCGTCCTTATGTGCTGTTTGGTTTTTATTATTTTTTCTTTTTATTTATCAGAGCACCTGAAGAAGCCATATGTTTTTATAGTAGGTTTACTTGTTGAGTCAGTGTTTCACAGAATGTAGATTTTGCCTTTCAGTAAAGTTGAGCTTGTTGGTAAGGTGAGGGAGTTTGCACATCTGAAGGCCTTCAAGAAAAAGTAAATCTGGGTTCCACATTACATATCTGTGACTCTTTCCCTACTGCCAAAGAATTTAAGTCATTCCAGGAGGTTAATATGTTTAATAGAATTACAAAAGCATTCTGCTTTACCTTCAGATTTTTCTTTGGGGTGGAGAAATGTTATGAAAAGGCTGATAAACCACAAAATAAAAGCAATATCAAATTTACGTAGGGTATGCAGAAATGATAGGTACTGTTCTTGTTTACATTAAATAAACACTCTGGGAATTATTTTTTTAAATTTATTTTTAAGGTGTATTAGATTTGGTTTTGAAATGTCTTGTTAGGACAAGCATAAAGAGATCCATATGTAAGAATTCTAAGATATTAATAGTTTGTAGAAATATGTGCATGACAAATAGCAAGCAAATCAAATAAGATTAGTTTGATACTATGTTGCTGTTTATAAATAAAAACACTGTAAATAAGAGTAAGTGCAATGAGCCTGAATTATAAAACAGCAATGAATCTGACAAATTGCTGAGCTCATGCCAACTATTTTCTACTAATAACTCTTTTATAACTGCAAAATTTAAAAACAAGAACAATAAAAAAGAAAGCAGTATCTTGTCTAAATTAAAGAATGAAGATTTTGGTTAAACTAATAGAGAAGTGGTGGTGGTGGGAGTCTCAACCTTCAGGTTTAATCTACAGTCTGGTATCTTTTGCTGATAGTCCTCACTCACTGGCTCTCTGGGGCACTTACTCAGATATTAAAGATAGCTTTAGTTTAGATGTGTGGCAAGTGCTGTGACTTCACCATTAGTGTATTGTTTTCCCTTTAGATTTCCCTCCCTTAATACTGCACTGAACTAATTTAGGTGATACAAGATACGGCGTGTCTCCTGCCCACCTGTACTGCTTTGGGTCTTTGGTGAACTCAGAACAAAGCCACATTACTTCTGTGTTTTATCATTCTTGAAAGACTCTTGTAGAGGGGGAATGTAATCATTAAAGTTGGGTTTGAAGTGGTAAAAAAAGATTCCATAGGGCATAAGGTATAGTACATGTAGCCAGTGACTACCCCCAGACCCCCTGACTGCAAGTGTCAAAAGTGGAAGTTTAGGACATCCAGATTGGCATAGTTAATATTCCAAAGTTAAATTAAGATTATATTTGCATATCACTTCTTTCTAAATCTGAGAGATTCAGTACACCTAGTTATATGTAGGTCACTTGGCAAGTTGACTGTTCGTTTTTAATGGAAGATCATGTAAGATCATGTAGGTGGAATTACTTCTGGAGAGAGACTCAATCTTTAGTTGTTAATCATGGGTTAGAAGCAGCTAAAATGAAAGAAGACTGGCATAGATACGTTACAGGTGTCAAATCTTCTTTTAGCTATCCTTAAGACAGAGGCTGGTTTGTTTTTTCTTCTATTTTTATAGGATATAACTGTGTCCAGCTGATGGCTATTATGGAACATGCATACTATGCCAGTTTTGGTTATCAGGTCACAAGCTTCTTCGCAGCATCAAGGTAGGTTTAAGTACTTCAGCATCTTTTTCTCTTCTTTTACCTTACTTTCCATCTGTTGAAATCAGTATGCCTGTATGTGTGTTTGCAGGTGTTTAATGGAAAGAGAAAGTAATGGCTTAGGTATTTGCTCTAACTTCCTTTTAAATCTGAAATCAATTGGGTATAGTGATCAGCTGTTCTGTGAAACACTTCATCTAGGATACAAACAAAAATCTTGTAAGTAACTTCAGCTGTCATAGTGTATCCCAGCTAATCCAGCTTCAGCAGTCTTTATGCATAGGGTTTGTGTTGTGGAATTCTTGGCAGTAACAAACACAATGTGTAAGTCATTCTTTCACGATAAACAGAACTGCATACTACTTGTTCATAATAAACTTGATTAAAATCATGGCTCTGTGGGTTCTGTGGGAACTTTTTCCATGCTTGCAACAGACTGTACTTAGATTTGAGGCCTAGGGTGAAGATAGATGGAAAATGTATTCAGGTAGTGGTTAAGAAAATTATGATAAATCTGAATGTTGTGATTTTCTTGGGGGTGTTTTTGAGTTGGTTTGGGTTTTTTTTTTTTTGCATCTTCATGAAGCTCAAGTGAAAACCAGGCTAAATTTACATAGGAAGTTTTAACTGGCTTAATTAGTTGAAAGAAATGTGTGTCAGACACAGGCGACAAAAATCTGTTTAAAAATTTAAAAAATAATTAAAAATATTTATTTAAAAATTCCAATAATATTGGAAAATAGTATAGTACCTGAAAAAAAAATTAAGCAGGACAGCAGCAAATGGTGTATTTTGGGGACTTCCATGAATGTACATTTACTTTTGCAGTCATTATGGATTACTTTATTCCAGTAATATAAACGTATTCATGTCCCTTACAAAGTAAGGAAGTGTTCAATATTAAATAGAAGCTTTAAGTTGTATCGGTTATCTTTTATACTGAATTTGATATATCAACAGATTAAAAGGGAAGAATAAAATTTTGAAACTATTTCTGCAAAACATTGCATGCATGATGTAATATTTATAATGAAAAAAATGTTTTAATTGTCAGTTTGTAATTAATAGCTACTACTTAAAGAGACTGAAAAAATAACCTGTATACAATTGGAAACTAGGTGATGAACAGCTGCTGACTTTGTAGTTTTTATGATTAATGTTCAATATCGTCAGCTTAAGTTCAGATTGTACCACTCATAACATGTTGCGTTTTCATGCTGATAGCCGTTACGGAACTCCAGATGACCTGAAAGAAATGATTGACGTTGCTCACTCAATGGGCATCACTGTTCTGCTGGATGTTGTGCACAGCCATGCATCAAAAAACTCTGAAGATGGTCTCAACAAATTTGATGGTACAGATTCTTGTTTCTTCCATTCTGGTCATAGAGGAAATCATCAGCTCTGGGACAGCAGGCTCTTTGACTATGCAAAGTAAGTATAAAGTGATACTTCAGGTGTGTTAGTGGTAATGATTACTTACTAGTTCTACTAAAAGTGTGCTATTCTACAAACTGGAAAAGTCGTTTGGGTGTTTCAACAGTTAGGATATGCTGAGTTAAATTCCTTTACTTTGCTAAATACTTGAAGTCTAAGACTAAATAGATAGTATTTAGGTTTTGTTATTCTTCTGTCATCTGTGGTTGCATATGTACATATTATATACCATGTGCATTGTATGTATTATATATTATGTAGTTACTTATTTTTATTTTAATAGATTCAAATATTTTTATATATGGATACCCACTTAAATATTTATTATATAGGAATGTTATATATAATTATATATTATAAAACTGAATTGATTTGTACTCTCATGTTACTATATTTATGTAAAATACACATTATATATAATATGTTTATATATACATAAAAGAATAAGAAAGCTGAAGAAGACTTTCAAGCCCTGGAAATTTATTGTCAAACTGTCAGACTGTTGAAATATACCAAAGGTTTTACCCCAGGACAACTAACTCTATTTCAAAGAGGTTCCAGAGGTTGGTCACCAGTTAATACAGAAAAGGGGTCATTTTCAGTAGACAGTTTTAGGGATCCGGTTTGGGCACACTTAATTAAGTGGTATAAATATAGTGTGTCTCAAACCACATGTTAATGCCAGAGGATGATTAGCATTGGATATTGTTTACTTTGTACTCTCTGAGGTATTGGTCATGGGGGGTTTTATCTTATATGCTGAATATTTCAGTGGTTGAAATGCAGAAACAAGCACTGGCAGCCAGCTTGTTTCAGTTGTCGTCTTCCATTTTTTTCCATGCTTTGTCATCCCTGAACCACCTTGATTCTTCCCTTTTCTTGTCTTTGATTCTTCCCCTAAGCATCCTGCAATAAGTTTCACACAACCCCAGAACGTCCTTAAAGCATTTCTTGATAAATTCTATACAGTGTCACTCACTTCTGATTCCATGATAAACTTGCTTTTTTGTCCCCTTGAGATGCATGATAATTGTATTGCCCTTCTTATCAATTAAGAGGTTCTAGTTTAACCCTTTCGAGGTTACGCTTGAGTGGTTCCTTTGGTGGTTCATCATTCAGTGACTGTAGAGTTCTTGTCTTTTGTTAATCTGATAGTTGTTAGGTTTTGTGTGCTACAAGTTCAATTTACTATTTTTCCTCTGTTTCTTTCCCTTACTTACATTGAATTGCCATTAACTGGATATGCTTACGTTGCAGATGTCCTTAAACCTTGGATGAGAATTATGTATGTTTACTTAGTTGCCAAAAAAATATTTCTTCTTATATTCATAGGCAATACTCTTGAGGCTGACAGTTTTATAGCTTATGGGGGTACTGTTTCCAAAGGTCACTGAGTAATGTTACATAACATAGGTCAACTGTTTAATGGGAGCTCTTGCACAGTAGCTCACCATTTCAGTCAAACCAAGTGACCAGTGTAGTGACTGACTCTGATACTTAGTGGGATGAGCTGTTCTTTATTTACTTATTTGGGAAAATTGACTGGTGAATTCAGGGGATATTTTTGAATTGTGATATTAATATTATAACAAATGCATTTTAGTATGTCTGATCATAATAATTTCCTGTTTGAGTTGCTTCCTATTAATCTTTAAATTCATATTTAAATAAATTCTATTCCAGATAATGTTAAAGCTTTAACATCAATCCAATGGTATTTCACACTTTATTATTTCATTTTATGCTTCTCTATTGTCAACAAGTGTGTGGTACCAACTTCTGTAGTGAGAAAATAAATTTAATGCAATTATGGACCTTTCTCTGTTCCAAGCAGAGATGGATTCTTCTTACTGGGGAAAAAAAAGTGGTACTAGTATTGAGTGTTTCGGAAGGACTTGTAAATGAAAGAAACAGCAAGCTGCTTTCTAGGTAGCACTTGGCAATGTTAAGCATTTATTCAGAACTGAAGCACTTCCTATGAGAGTCTGTTCAGTCAGTGATATGTGCCTGTACTCATTGGGGAGGGACACTGCTGCATAATTACTTTTCATCCTGTGTGGTTGGGATAGATGCCAGACTTCTGGAAAGGGGGAGGGGAAAGAGTTGTGAGGTGGAGAGGAGAGATTAGGAAATAGCAGACACCAGAGCAGTTGAATCTATGCCCTACTGATGAGTGAAAATAATGCTCTGGATGACTGAGAGTCCCTCATATGTCATTCCCCATCCCCTGCCCTACAGTGAAATTCAAGAACAAATTTGTGTTTTATTTTTCAGGAAACCACCTTCTTCCCCTTCAGGCATAGGAAGCTGTGAAGTAGTTTTAGTCCTTAAGGGCTTCTTTAGTCCTAATATTTGAAAAATTAAATACTCTATCTGTATTTATAGTCAGTTTTTAAGAATTAAAAGATATAACTATTATGCTTATTTTAAGTTGCTCAGAACTGATTAAAAAATGGTTTGGTTTTTTTGTCCTCTTTTGCGTGTGTACAGGTACCAAACAAAATTGGGAAAGAATCAGAACTGACAGTTTATTGTAAATGTTATTTATTTTTTTCCATTTCGGCTTTATTGACAGCCTACTAATTTCCATAACGATAAATGAGCAGCTCTAGTCTGAAATAGGGGAGTATGAAAATCTGTGAGAGATTCAAGTTGCTTGCAGATGTTAAAAGTTTGCTGAAAATAAATGACACCAAACACAATCTGTTGAATGACACACAGAAAAGCTTGCTTTGAGACAGATCTCTTCAGCTAGTACAGCCTTGTCTACTGTACAGTGCTTGTACTAAATCTCTTTCTGTAGTGGGAAGAACTGTTAAATTTACAGGTACTTAAACACCAAATACAAAGAATGCTCAGTTTACTTTAGAATTGAGAGAAACTAATTCTCTGCCATGAAAGAGATTAAGAAACTATTGCTCTATCAGTTTAGTCTGTCTCTGAAAGCCAAGACGTAAGTAAATTTGTCTCACAGCATTTGCGAGATTATTCAGTTGTCTGGGAAGGGGACTGTGAATGCTTACTATAACAGAAGGTGGCAAAAGATCTATATCCATGCCAGAAAAGGACTATATCCATGGTCTACTTTAAATACTGTATTTTTAGTAAGATTCATGTAAGTAGAGGGTAGATCCAACAAAAGCAGTAGTAAAACTGTTCAAAGGACAACCTGGATGTTACATCTCTAGCACCATAGTGCAACTTAAGGTGATAAAAGCATGTTTTGTATTGTGGACTTTGAGACAATGCTTAATGAGCAGTAGAACTGTATATATTTTTTAAAATCCATGTTTATACAATTTTGCAAACAGTGAACTTGATAAATTGTAAACAGCAGCTTAGAAATTATGCTATTCAAGGTGTCATGAGAATAAAACCTCAATTTCAGTAAAATGAGAATTTGGAGGTAAAATAACTGGATAAGTAAAATAATATTTTCTGCTTAACTTTTTTCAAGAAAAGTATTATAAATTCCACTTTAAAAAAGCAACAGAAAACGGATTCATAAATGAACTTCCACTTTCATAATTTTGGCACATTTTCCCAGTTTTTGTCAAATCTGGAAGTAGGCAGTGTTTTCCTCTAACATATTAATTTGTTGAATCTTATCCTTCATCTCCATCCCCTCCTGGTCATCCCTGTGTCTGTGTCCTCCCCCCACCCCCCAGCCTCCCCCAGCTGCCAACCCAAAAACCAGAACCACAGAACTTGAGTAAGGATTGCAGTTTATTGTTTTTAAAAAGTATTATTAAAAATTTTATATCCTTTGTCTTGGTTCCTATTAAAAATGTGGCTTTCCTATCACTGAATTAATGAAAGGGAAATACTGTAAGGTAAAAGGGATGCCATAACCTGTGGTCTACCTGGCACTGTGTAGTTAATTTTGTGGTAAATTAAGTGCCTTGTCTCTATTGTGATCCTGTTTAAGATAGCTCACTCGAAATACATGTAAACACCCTCTCATCTTAAGTAAGGATTATCCTTGTAATTAATTTAACACAAGCTAAGTATAACAATTTTTCCATCCTAAAATCATATTCAGAGATTATTCAGCTGCCACGTTCATTAGAAGTGATTCTGTAGACACCAGAGACCAGGTAGGATCACAACTAGAGTGGTTGATTGTGTTTTGATTTAAATTCATTTCTCCATATAACAAATGTGTCTAAAATACTAATCAGGCAAAACAATTTAAAAAGAATTGAGAACAAGATATTACCTAGCAAAGATAAGGTTTTTTTTTTTTTCAAGCACTACGTAATTATAGTGGTAAATGATGCTGCCTTTCTAGGCCTATTGAGATCTTTTGAGGCTCTGATTTCCTCTTCTCTCATTAGGCTGTGTTAGATTCTACACTTTCTTAATCCAATTGTAAAGGGACAATAGGTACACTGATATATTTCTGCGAACCTTTATGAATAATGGTAGAAGTAAAACTCGGTAGAAATCACGTGATGTCCTAAATTTTGTGTTTGGTTTGTCTTTTTTTTTTTAATACAGTGACCCTTTTCACCTGAGCACTTAGTCAAAATTTAATTTCTTGCTCAATCTAGGAGAATAATTTGGCACAAAAGTAGGAGGTTGAATTACATTCTGGTTTTAATTAAAGTCCTGTTTCCTTGCATGCAGCAGTATGATCAGCAGTGAATGATGTTAGTTACAAGGTTCTGGGGCCAGCAGAAATCCCTGGCTTTTGAGACTTTTTTGAGGCCCTCTTTTCAGTGCTTTTTCTAGACTGGATTTTGTGTGTTCATGCTTTGGTGGTTCTGTGAAGGCACTAAATCATAACTAGTGGGAATCCTTTGGCCTGTTCACGTACGGGGTTTGTCTTGTTTGTATTTGTTGGTGATACTCTGTTTTGGGAATTAAGGCTTGAAAGTGCTGTAGAAGAAATGAAATTTGCTTAACTCAGCCATATAATGGGAGATGTCGCTGTCTTTTCTTTTAGTCTTTTCTTTCTCCTTCAGTTTTATGAAGTCCCAAGTGATATCCATGCCAAATGTGCTTTGAAATGCTTTAGATAGGGTTCAGAGTATAAACTCTGTGTCCCAGAAGCCACGTTTTACATCAGGGCAAAGGATGACACGCTGGTCCCCTGCAGCCTAACCAGATGTTCTCTCCAGCTTGGTCTTCTGAACTGTTGGTGGAGCAGCTGATTGTAGCTTGATGTGTTAGCCTTTTTTCAGATTTTCTTAAAGTGGGTTATAAACTACTGTAGTTCAGAAACTGCTTTTAGCCCTGCTGTCAGCATGGCAGAAATAGGGCAGCTGTCAGGTGCCAAAGCGTGTGTTTTAGTTCTGGTTTAGATGGCCTGTCCTCCAGCTGCCCCTCCAGAGTGGTGTGTGTCACCTGAAGCTTCTCTTCCCTATCCTGTGTTTAGCCTCATGCGGGTATCTCAAATGCTTTCTTGCATCTAAAATGGCACAGTACACCTATGTTTGGATGCAGAGATGATGGCCTTTTCTGCCACCCAGTGTTTAAATCCTGCATAGGCTTCATGACGTATTTCATGGGAAAAAAGGTCCACTGATGTCAATAGATAGTAATTTACTTCACTTTAGGCTCTGACTCCTTAAAGGCAAGTTGATCTTTTAATATCTTCAGCAGCCTCTAGTTAAGGTCTGTATTTAATTTTTCCTTAAACAGCTGTTCTTTACCTGAAATTTTTTTCAGTCTTCCAGTTGCTAACTCCTAATCTTCAGCTGCCACTGGTGTAGTATTATTAGTAGGTGGAATGAATTGGGAAGTACATCTTTCAAAGATCAGTGTTTGGTTAGTTGGGGTACCTGTCTAGTCTCATAATTCTCTTTACCATAGATGTCCAGAGAAATTTCTTGGGTTTAAGTAGCCTACAATTCAATGTTGAGCTCTTCTAAATATCTGTGGAAATGAAAACTTGTTGCCTTACATGGGAGCATCACCATGGTTTGTAACAGTTTTCAGGAAGAAATGGAGATGCTGCTGCTTTGTGACACTTGCACGTTTAGCATTTTATATTGAAGTTGATGTTTTATGGAGTACTACGATATTAAATATTATGCTTCCTTGCCTAATGCACTTAAGGGAAGTTGGCATGTCAGCATGAGTTACAAAATGCAGATAATGTGCTATGTGTGTTCTTGTCATCCATCTCAGGGTTGCTTTATTCAGGTGTGTTTTACAGAGTGCAGAAAGGGTATACTTGACTGCAAACTATTGCTTATTAGTTAACACGCATAAAGAATAGGTAAGATTTAAAAAAATGTAAGTACGCTCATAGCTTCCAATAAGACACCTGCAGGGTCTCTGCTGGCCAGGCAGGCATCACTCACATGGGAGAAAGGAGGCTGCCACTACTGGTAACAGACCCTTGATGGTGCTGGGTTATCCTCTTCAGACTCCATATGATTTTTCTTTTACAGTTTTGCAGCTTTCCATGTTCTTCATTTTGAATCTCTGAGCTACTAACAAACCTATCTTCGTCTGTAACTTTACCTTTTTTACCTTGTATAGCTCTAATCTAAATACTTTTTCTCAATTTTCTCTCAGCTATGCAATTTCCTTAGAAATTTAAGCTGTACAGGTTTTGGGATGCAGTTGATCCCCCAGTTAGGGGAGAAAAACGAAAAGCAGAAAGGGAAAATTACTGAAGAATTAATGTACAAAAGAGTTGACTTCCCAGAGTGTAGGTGTACTCATGGAAGTGCTCTCTTCTGCAGCTTCTGAGGATTTAGTCAGGTACAGGTGACGTCTTTCCAGCTGCATATGTGCAGTACTAATAACAACCTGTGGTAGGTCATATTTGTCACAAATATGTGTTCATTGGGGAGATACCTTGGCCATAATTCCAGCTAGATTAAAGGTAATGCAGTGATAGTTGTCAGTGAGCTAGATTCTCAGTCATTTGATGGTTGTTTGGTACATTGTTGATCATAGGGTAATTACAGTAGGAACAGGGATATAAGTTGTTTCATGATGAAAAACTTTCAGCTGTGCTGATTTTAATTCATTTCCTGCCAGTCTTCCTTCACTAAAGTAGTTTAGGAAAGCTCTGTATTTAGAGATCCCCATAATATGCATTGGAATTGGATTTGACTGGCAACGATTGGTTTTTAATGACTGTTTTAAGAAAGCACTGCTTGTAATGTAATAGATTTTTTTCCCCCACCATAAATGTAATTACTTTGATTATAGATTGACTTTTATAAAACCTGCCTGCATACATCCTTAGCAGTCTGCTTCTAATAGACTGGACTTTGAGGGTGACTGTAAAGACACAAAAGTATGTTATAAAAGTTAAACCTTAAAGCTTAATATCTTCCATGTCTGAAAAATCTTTGTTTCTTTGTCTTTTCCCTTTAATAATGATTGTGCCTGTTGGCAAGTAAGCACTTGGAAGTATGGGGACATAGTGGTTAATAAATTGCCTTTCTTGAAGGGAGTGAGTACTGGAAGCATTGACAGAAGGGTTGATATATTGGAACTCACTGCAATATAATCGGAATGATTAAAATAATGGTACAAAAAAAAATTCCAGGCATAAGAATGAGTTACAGTATGTGCAGTCTAGACCTCCTGTAGAATTGCTTTAATTTTTTAATTAAACATTCATCTAGTAGCTTAATGGTTTTACCGCATTGTACTTTGATATGACAGCCTGGGAAGCTTTAAATCCACAGATGCTCTGAAACTCAGAGCTTCACATAAGAATGTGTGTAACTTCCTTTGCAGTGTCCAGTTTCCCATATTAACCTCCCAGCGTAGCAATCATAGCTTTGTGTGAAGTTTCTAAAATGTAGCTGCGCAAAAAGTGGTATAATAATAAAGCAATATATTGATACATGAAGAAAAGGCACACTGGAAAATTGCAGACAACTGTTCTAAATTTTGTCAGGTAACGTATTTTGAAATAAAGAGGTCACCACTTCTAGCCAATTAAATTCAGTCATATCTTGAATAGAATCAGTCCCTCTTACCTGAAGTTAATTATGGTATTTCAATAAAGATCTAAAGTTAGACAAGATTCAGCATGCTGCAGAGAATCACTCCTCATCAGTCTAAATGCAATAATGAACTTGCATTTAGTAATCCACACTTAAATTGACAACTTTCACAAGCATTCTTATCTGATTACTGCAGCAGGTTATATGAACAGTATCTGTTGTGAATAGAAGATTGTGCTGGGGAAAAGGGTGACGGTTGTATAAATTTGAGAAGAGGGAGAGGTTTTAAAGAAAATCTGCAAATGAAATTGGGAATGTTGACTTCCTTCTAGGAGGGCTTAATCTGAAGAAATTCTAGGCTGGAGGAAAAATAGGCATGGTATACTGCTATTGGCAGGGAAGGAAGATGGGATCGTTAAGACAGTGGATATTTTTAGATTCTAGTGTGTATATGTTGTATAACATACAGATCCAGTTGAAATACATATCTGGAAAGCTCATTGGAAAAAGAAAATGGATAACAGGGGGCAAAACAATTAACAACCATATCTACAAAGTAGAAAACAATAAACAATCAAAATGCTGGATGCATTTCTAAAAGTCAGCAGTGTATTTGACCCACAGATAAGAAATCATCTGCAAATAATCATGTTGATCTATGGTATTACTTTCAGTTTTGAAAGGGATGTCATGTTTTCTTGAAGAATGCCATTTCATGGACTAGCATAGAAACCAAGTTCCTGTCCCTAGAAGTTGATTGAAACTGAAGGTGGAGGGCAGCACATCCAATGGAGCTGGTCAGCCTGCTGCTTCAGGTGGTAGCTGTCTCTGTCCTACCAAATTGCTTCCTAGCTGTAGCCACTGGTTGAGATTCAGTTTGATGGGACTAACTTGGTGATTCTATGCTAAAATTTAGGGAGGATTTTTATGGACTCACCCAGCTTTATATGGATGTTCTATTTAGGGTTATTTAAATGCCAAAATTACTTTGACTTTGGAACTAATGTGTTATTGAGATAAATTTTACTAGAGTTCATACTTACAGAATTATTGGTGAAACTGTAATGAAGATACAGAAACTGGTTCTGTTGTGGTCATGTTACAATAGTAATGGATGGACTGGGAGTAGCTCGTGCTGATTTTTCTTCTAGGTTCTATTCTGACTGATATGGTTACAGGACAAGTCTGAAGAACTGAAATAGTGTATCATGTCAAATGTATCTTAATGAATAAGGAAAATACTGTATGAAAAGCTTTATCCTTGGGAACAGAGCAAATTGTTCTAAACCAGGTTTGGAAAAAGAGATTTTTTTTTTAAAGCATATTACACTAAATTTGTTTGGCTGTTTTTTTTTCCCGTACATTTGTTTTGGGTGGTTCCTTGTAAAAACGTAGCTCTATAGAATTCTCTATAGTTTGCCATGGGAATTGCAATCAAACATTTGTTTGTCCTGGTTGTACCTTTTTGTAACTCCTCTTTGATAAGGAGGATCTTTACCCAATGCTTTTATATATCTCTATTTCAAGGGATTGCAATCTTCTGAAAAGAGGTATAAAGTTATTTAGAAACAAAAGAAATTCATTGCCATAGATATGACCATTAGTGGTTTAGATAGCTGACACAAAAATCTTTTCTAAGTTATCCTACTATGATTAACTAAATGAGTTTAGTTGGGAGTGAGGAAAATAAGTGTACAAGTAATACTCTGTAGACCTTACTCCTCTTGATTGCTTCAATCTAATTATTGTGCAGTAAGAGTCCTGTCAAATGTAGCTATAAGGATAGATATATATGAACAAATAAACAGGAACGAAAAGCACATCCATATAATTTTTCACTGCTGTGTACTCTAGTAATTTTCTTCTGTAGGAGATGTCTTGACCTGTTAAAACAAAGAGCTGAGAATGAAAGTTCTCTGGAAAATTATTAAGTATGGGGAGTTTTGTATATATAACATATTTAGTCATTGCACTAAGGCTGCTTAAGTATATCAAAGGGCTTCCCAATGAAGGGGAGAATGCTCCTTGTCTTTATTCTTTTTTCCTTTAAGATATGTAAAGAAAGTAATGTACTGACTGTTTCCATTTTCCCAATTAAATAAACATGTTAGATCACAATTTCTTGGCTGGAGGGATTTCTGTAAATACCATAGAATTTGTCGCTTCATGATGTGTCGTGAAGCCATATTCCTTTCACCCTGTCAAAATGAGCATCCAGCACAGCTCGGACCTCAGACCTTGCATTTTTACCCACAAAGCTTCAGAGATTGGCACTTCAGTGCTTTACAGTAATCAGCTCCCCTTGCTGTTGTTTAGTAACTTTTTATTAACACTATAGTACACCTTTGATTAGGGTATGAGATTTTAGAATAGATTTTCATACAGGCTTATTGGTATACCTAAGTTTTCTAAGATAGTTTTCTAGTACAGTAAGTAAAAGAGAAAGTGGGGTATTTTGAGGAAAGAATCCATTCGTTATTAAACCACAATTGGCAGTAAAATTATCCCTGTGAGGACTATTCAGTTGAAATATTTGTTTTGGTCAGTGTTACATTTGCATACCCTGACCTTTTGCAAGCAGGTGGAGGCAGTGCTAAATTCCCCCTTGATTTCCCTCTTCTCCTCCCCTGAAGGGAAAAAAAGGGGGACAGGACATTAAAGTTTTTGTTTCATTTATCATGACACCACATTAGTCAGAATGGTAAATAGTTAGAATAATATATAATAACAATAAATAGAATTGTTCATGGAAAGCATTATTCATTGCTTCATGTACGAAGGTTGTCTAAAAGAATGATCTTTTGCAGTTCTAAAAGTTTGGCTTGTAGCTGTGACTAAACGCTTCTTAATCTGAATTATGTAATTTAGAATTGATGGGTTTCTTTTTTAATTTATTTAGTCTGAAATGGATTAAGCTTGGATATTCAGAAACAAGTACTTAAAGTTGGTGTTTAAATTAAGGAAATAAACAGCATAAGCTTTCAAATTGCTAAACATACAGTTGGTTTTATGGACAACAAGGATAGGTGAAATTCCTGGTTTTTTGTTGAAAATTAGCTCTTGACATTGAATTCCCTAAATACTTTCTGTGTTCAAAGAATTGGTGAATCTGAATAATCAGTGTCAGCCAAACACTGGAGGAAAAAAAAAATCTCAAAGGATTTCCACTGCTTTTTCTCCCTCTATCTTCTGGTTTGAGTGTTTAGTGTTTATTACTCCAGATTTTTAGGCTTTTTTCACTACCCTGTAATCTGAAATTCTATATTTCTCTTCTTACAAAATGGAAATAAATATTTAAACCAAAGCCTAAGTACTAGTTGGAGGCTTATGGCCATTCCGGGGTTGATGCTTAAACCCCAAAGATAATTTACGAAGTGAATGCTTTTTGGAGAAGAAAAAAGAAGTCAACTACAAAACACTAAAATTTACATTATCAATGTTTTCAGGCTTCCTTTGCCACCACCTTCTTGGATAAGGGCATTGGAAAAGATGAAAATCTACTTTGACTATGTTATAAGAAATTCCAAGGTAATTATTTTGTCATTGGGTTAAGTGGGGAGGAAACTGAAAGTCTATCAGGAAATGGATAAATGGAAACAACATTAAGTTGGTTATTCTTTCTAATGCCTATCCAACACTGGTTAAAGAAGCTAGCAACTTACAGAAAGTAGTATGAAATAACATTCTTATAAACTAATTAATCATGTACTGGAAAGAATGAATGTTCTGCAGGTTGTGTCTACACTTGCTCTTAGCACAGCACCATCATCATCCAAATTTGGAAGAACAAAAGATTTGATTAGAAAGAATGTCTTCAAGTGCAAGGCATGAACAACTTGTCTGCCTGCAATGCTGAATGGTCAATATATGCAAGGGCAAACTTGTTTTAAAATATTTCAGAGAATCTTAACTTTAATTTTCTTTGTATCTTATCCTGGCCTACACAACAAAATTTGTTTTTCACAAGGTTATGAAGTTTCCACTTCAGACTTATATTTTAATCAAAAGTTGCTATTGTTCTGCTACCTCTTAAGCCAGGATCACTAATAGTTGCACTGAAATATGGTCTGAAATGTAAGATACCTACAGTAGGAACAGTTGCTTTTAACTTAAAATCATGGAATTTCATGGAAAAAGCATACTGTTTAAAATAAGTACATATTTCCAGTGTATTAATTACTGGTAGATTAATATACCCAAATAGAGATCAGTAACAGGCTGTATGGATCCCTCAGGGGTCCATACCAGGACCAGTACCATTTACTATCTTTATTAATGACACAGACAGTGGGATTGAGTGCATGCGCAACAGGTTAGCAGATGCCACCAAGCTGAGTAGTGCAGTTTATATGCTGGAGGGAAGGGATGCCATCCAGAGGGACCTTGACAGGCTGGGGAGTGGAACATGTGAACCTCATGAAGTTCAACAAGACCAACTGCAAGGTCCTGCACATGGGTTGGGGCAATCCCCAGTATCAATTAACACAGTCTGGGGCGTGAATTGATTGAGAGCAGCCCTGAGGAGGACTTGGGGACACTGGTGGATGAAAAATGTGACATGAACTGGCAATGTGCATTCACAGCCCAGAAAGCCAACTGTGTTCTGGGCTGCATCAAAAGCAGCATGGCCAGCAGGTTGAGGGAGGTGTTTCTGCCCCTCTGCTCCACCCTCATGAGACCCCACCTGCAGTGCTGTGTTCAGCTCTGGGGCCCCCAACATAAAAACATGGACCTGCTCAAGCAGGTCCAGAGGAGGTCACAAAGATGATCAGGGGGCTGGAGCACCTCCCTTATGAGGAAAGGCTGAGAGAGTTGGGGTTGTTCAGCCTGGAGAAGAGAAGGCTCTGGGGAGACCTCAGAGTGGCCTTCTAGTACTTAAAGGCAGCCTACAGGAAAGATGGGGATGGACTCTTTATCAGGGAGTATAGGAATATGATGAGGGGTAATGGTTTTAAAATGAAAGAGGGCAGATTTAGATTAGGTGTAAGGAAAAAATTCTCTCCTGTGAGGGTGGTGAGACACTGGCACAGGTTGCCCAGAGAAGCTGTGGCTGTCCCCTCCCTGGCAGTGTTCAAGGCCAGGTTGGACGGGGCTTTGAGCAACCTGGTCTAGTGGAAGGTGTCCCTGCCCATGGCAGGGGGGTTGGAACTAGGTGATCTTTAAGGTCCCTTCCAACCTAACCGTTCTGTCATCCTGTGTTTAACATACATGTTCTAGTCCACCAATCGGACATTTTTCAGTGATGTAAGTTGATTTTAAAACTATCAAAAGATACTGTTGCCTTGTTTTGTGAGTTTCCACTTCTGTGTTGATTTGAAAATGTAAATACAGTACTCAAAGCTTTTTGGGGTGTGGAGGAGTGTTGTATTTTTAAACAGCTTTCTAAATAAGCTGTAGACAGTAGTATATGCTTTTTGTAATTTATATTTAATATAAGGACACTGATTATTCTGAGTATTTTCAAGATACTGAGATTTCCATTATCACAATTTATTTTCAATGGACTAGCGGGAGTACAACTGAATACATTTTGGCACAATATCTTCCCCACATGTCTCTGGTGGAACTTACAAATTTGACTATAGAAAGATAATTCGTATGTTAAAACATATGTTCAGATTGCAAAAGATTTCAAAATATGTGCTTAATTTTTTAAAAGTAAAATCACAGATAAAACAGATTATAGCTGTGAATCAATACAAAAATTACATTGTAGTTATTTTTGCTAAACAGTTCAAATAATTTGCTACATATATATTAAAGTTACTGCAACAATCTATTAGAAATGTGCTTGTATTAATCTTCATGAAGTATAAATTATATAGCTGAAATGATAGTATCTAGTAAGTGAGATAAAAGCTAAGTGTCTTTGAATATAAACCTGGTTTTCTGCTATCTTGCATGAAAAAGTATTTGAAGCACACAGAAAGCAGTAGATTTGCAAGTTCTCAACTCTACTGGCGCTGCCTAAGATGAACCAATGCCTCTCTTTAATTGCATTCCTGAAGAATGTAACTTTGAAGAGTGCAGCAAATTGAGAAGTACTGCACTATTGCTTGAGAAGGGATTCCTATTTAATATGAGCTCTATACTTCAGATCTTCAGTGTTGTTTTGTGCAAATGCAGCAGCTTTGCATTTTGTGCTTGCCGAAAGGTAGTACGGACTGATACATGCATAAATCGGTTTTGCCAGATGGCTGCTTACCTCTGCAGTCATTTCCTGAATCTCTTACTAGGGATGATAGAAGTCAATCTTCAGGCTCTTTGAGCCTTCCCCTGGAAATCTCCTTTTCCTGTGAAGTGAACAATTCATTGTACAAACTTTACTGCCCTTCATGCTGAAGTCTGCCACATAACTGAGCCATCTTGTCCCGTGGTACTGAAAAGAACATTTTGGACTGTATCCAGAGCAATTGTTTATGCTCAGGATAAAATCTGGAAGTGTGAGAGGAAGTAATCTAAGCTTTGTATTAGCTAATATTAGTATAAAGAGTGAACTTCCCTTACCCCCTGCTTCCCCAGGGGAGGAATTCAGTAAATTACCATTCAGGACATGGAGTCAGTATCTCAGAAGCTTCCTGTAATGTCTGTACTGGATGATGACTGATAATTAACGCTTCTACCTGTCTTAAAATTTTCTTCTCCTTTTACAGATTTGTCATTGCTACCAATTGTCTACTTGGGAGGAAGGAAAGGATAGACTTCTGGTCAATAAAATACAGACAGGCAACTGAGAATTCAGGGGTCCAGTATGCCAGTCTCTGAGAGACTAAAGTAAAAGGACATTAAGATAATATCTTCTAAGTAGAAGTCCTAGGATGATAAAATGCAAGAGTTGCCCCCTTTTCAGGCTTCTGTATGTGATACTAACTATTCCTTATGAGGTTGGTTTTCCTATGTTAACACAAAAAGTAGATAACACAGTTCATTGCTTGAGGATTAATGTTTTGATTTTGGATTTTCAAGGTAATTACCAGCTTAAAAAAAGTGATCTGTAATAGCATATGGACACTGGGTGGTAGATTGATAAGGTTTTGTTAGTGTGTTCCTGGTATATGTGAACTTGCGTTTTTGTTACCTCTGTAGCAACTATTGTTCACTGTCATCTGTACACACAAATGGCTTTGCAATCATCAGTGCACTTAACTTTTTGGAAAAACAGGTATTTGATGACATATTTATGTTAATGCTGGAATTTTCTCAAGGGCAGAGGTCTGGTCTTCTTGCTTCACTTTAATGTTTTTACTTGAGAGTTTTCAAAATGTTCTCTTTTATGAAGAACTTTATTTCTTTGCCTCTTAAATTCCTGTTGCTATTCATTAGCATTAGAAAAAACAAAACTTCCACCTGAAATGAAATGAAAACAGTCTGCATTTTCATCTGTAAGGTGCAGGTGTAATACTAATGCTTTAAATATTTTGTGTGTGTGTGTGCATTTGGTTTTAGGCTGGCATTCTTACTCTTTGTGTTTACCACCAGCAAATAGAAAGGCCAGTGCTTTTTTCCATTGCAGCTTTGGTTTCTGTATGCTTGAGGGAGGGAGTGTGCTCAGAATCCTACCTTGACTTGGCTGGAAGTCACAGCAGCATTTTTCAGTTGTGGCTAAACTGTATGGTTGCAGGAGATAATCATGTTTCTGCTTGGTTCTTCAGACAGGAGGCTTGAGCAGGTGGTCAGGTAGGAAGCACCGAGGGAAAGGCAGTGAACCAGATACTTCCTTGGTGTCCCTTTGAAGTCACTTGTATGAGTCTCAATTTGGGAACCGGTATTTTACACTAATAAATGAAATTAGGTTTATAGAAAACACTGTTTCAGGCTTTTAATAAGATGGCTTTGAAAAAGTAGAGCTTAAAAATGTTAACACTTTGCCAGGTATTTAATATTTTGTCACTGCTGATGGAATGAATTCATTGAGTATAATTTTGGTTTCATATGTAGGGAATATAGAAAGTTGAGGAGAAGTGTTTTCTCTTCTTATACACGTGTATAATAGCATACTATTGCAGGGGAGAAAAAAAAACAACAAAGTAGTTAAATATCTTGACATTTGATCTTCATCAGTCCCCTTCCTAACTCTGGTGCTGTTTTCTGGGGAAAGTTCAGGATAATGGTCTGTTTCAGAGCATGAGTCACCTGATATGTAATAGTTTGTTGGCTATTTCTGCACTACATTTAGACTTAATTTGAAAGTGAACACAGTGTTGAACAGTAAACTCCTGTGAAACGTTTGTGATCTCAGTTCAGTTATGGAAGTCATGAACTGAGTTAAATCCTGACGGTACATCTTAAAAATGTTGTTGATTTAGTTGCATGTTGCAGAACAACAAATTTTGTTAGTTAATTTGTTGGGTTGATTATGTGACTGAACAAATTTAATATCTTTTAAGAAGTTTATTTTGGGAGAAAATAATTTTAAATGTTCTCAAGGATTTTTATTTTATTAGTGTATAATTTAGTTGAGTAGAACATGAGTAGTACAAGTGCTAATGTTATCCAAATCGTAGCTGAAATCCATGTAGGCTTTATCAGCACTTTAAATGGTTTTGTAATTTTATTTCTGAGACATTCTCTATTTTAAAATGTGTGTGTCCTGGAGGCTCTGTTAAAACTGCAGGTAATTGCCTTCAGTACTTTTTTCTTCTATTTACTTAAGGAAGCCCTCTGAGCAAAAAGCATCAAGAATATTAAATTTCATTACAATAAGTGCTTATCTGCTTTGCCTCCAAGGCTGTTCTTATATTCACATTTTGCAGGACATAACCTTTACTGAGTAATACTTGAGTTATTGCTTCCATTTTTATGGCAAATAACCGAATGCTTTATTTGATATTATTTAGTTCACTCTTATCGGGTTTAGATAGGACTAGCCTGAAAAATTTAAGTCTAGGACTCTGTGCTGCTGACTAGATATAATAAATCTATATATAGTCCGTAGTTCATTTGAGGAGAAAATTTGTCTCTTTGTGCAAATGGCACTTCAGTAGAGTCATGTGAATATATTCATAAACATGTTTAATTCATTGGCAAAATACAATAGAGATAGTTAATGCAGAATAAACCTGCTAAATTAAAATGATGGATCTTGCCAAAACATTGATCAAATGTCTAAGCACTTGAAAATTGGGAAATTCAGAGGAGAAAATGACTTCCTGACCCATGCATCAGAATCTTGCTTTTTGCTGGGTTGAGCCCAGATCCTGATACTTGCCAAAGAAAACTTGCCTTTTTCTGTACAAAGCTTCTTAAAGAGTTTTGGGATAGCTGTAACTTATTCTTGGTGCGTGCATGTGTCTGTGTGCATGGTAGGTATTTCTTCTCTGGTCTGACATTAGATGGGCAGACAATCAGCATTCAGTGCTTGGAGTGGAGTTTGCACTGTGTGTGACTGGGGCTGCTCTTACTCATTCACTAGTGCTTGAGAGGAACCAGCTGCCAAAGACACACGGTGCTCTGTCCCTAGGTTTAGTTACAGTGACTTTCAGAAGTCCTGCAAGAAGGAGAAATAGTTACCCCCTATCACTTTTTTTTTTCCCCTAAACAAAATGTTAGACTATCCATCAGTTTACCTAGCATGTGTTCAGTCACCCTGATGGTATAGCACTCTAGAATTCAGATTTTAACTAAAATGGACAATTCTCTGCATCTTCAAAGCTGCTGTTCTTTTACTCTTAAAAGAAAAAAAGAAAACCTGTAGTTAAACAAAATGTTTTTAACTATAATTGAACCAGGAAAACTATTTTGGTTATTTTTATTTCTTAGTATTTAGTATTTTAGTATTTTATATTTATTCACTTTTCATTTCTTGAAATATCAAGTTACAGCTTGATTACTGAATGTCACAAAATACATGATATAATAACCAGTGTTCTGCTATTACAGTTTTAATAGAAAAAGTGTAAATATGTATATATATTTGTCAGTGGCTTCTGCAGAATGGGAGTTTTGCCCATGAAAAAGACAGTATAGAAATAATCATGCAATCCTGTATGCAATTAATTTACCAGTATTAACTTTTATGTTGCATGATAGAAACTGGTATGAATTAGTTTGCGAGAGGACTTGAGATCTTCACTGAACAAATGCTTCCAAATTTGAAAGTAATCCTTCTTTCACTTCAACTTCTCGTGGCTTTTTTGTAATACTACTTAAATAATTAAGGACTGTTTTCCTGAAGGCTGGCCTTGAAATTTTGAAATACTCTTGAGCTTTTCCATTTTAATTTAGGGAATGGGATATTAACACTTTAAGCAAAGGTGTCTTCTGCAGCAAGTATTGATAAAAGTATTCATTATTTTTAACTGTTACAGGAAACTTCTATACTTTCAGTATAGTCTTTTATACTGAATACAAGTACTTGATATAGTCTTGTAACAATGTAGTATCATTGGCTTTCTAATTATGGTGGCATGCATAAATGCTCAATTTCTGTGGCTAAGAATAAAACCTTCTTCCTGGATTTAGATGTGCCCGGGTTACATGTTTGCTATTCATTTAATCTTACAAATGCAAGATTTCAGTGTTTCTCCAACACAGATTTCTAAATAATGGAGAGTCTCAACTGCTTATTTCTTACTGCTCATGGCAGTGAGGCACTAGTCATCTACTGGGGTTTTATTTTTAGCATTTTTACCTCTTATACAGTCCAACTTAATGGAATAATGTCCTGTAAACATATAGAAAGCAATTTTTTCCTATCAGCCCTTTTCAAAGATCTCTATCCTTCTGTAAAAATGCTCAAAACAGCTGAGAGCAAGTGGCTGTGGTGAAAGGTCTTTCATTCCTACAGCTATCCATCCTTCATCTTAATTTGATATGATTCTTGCTATGAGTGAAAGGCATCTAGTTGCTGTGAGAAGTACATGCCTGAAAACTGTTATGTTTAAGGTGACTAATACCATCCTGCAATATGAAAAGATAGAATCTTGACTTCCTTAAAAACATGACTAACTCATATCTGGTAAAGTTCGAGTCTACTGTCTCCTGTCTATTTTCCTGTTTCTTAGAAAGCTGTGAGATTGTTTACCTTAATCTCAAGCCATTTGGAAACTTCACTCTTCTGTGAATCAACTGTGTAATGGCAACTGCTCTAGTCTGGAAATCTGCTTAAGCACTTCATCAGAAGTTCAGTTCCTACTGGGAAAACTAATATCAGTGACCATTACTTCGCATTAAGCACCTTTTGGTTGAAAACAAAAGCAAAGCAAAAGCCCTGACCTTTGTGTGCTGTGCAGAGGGATCTGTAGTTCCCAGTGGAAATTGCTGTCTGTCTTAGTGATGCCAATCACTACAAGTCTGAAGGTTTCATAGACATTGATCTGAACAAGTGCTGGGTTTTGCTGCCACCACTGGTCTTCTCACATCTGTTAGACTTAATGTTGGGATTGATACTCAAATACCTGACCAGAAACAGACTGAGAGGGACTGTTAACAGGTCAGATCCACTTTGTGTGACCTTTTGTCACCTCACTGTGACAAGATAAATTAGGAATAAAATGTTTTCCTGTCAGTCTTTTCTTTAAGTCCATGAGGGCTGGTTAGCCTTTTCATTGTCTCTTCAGGTAGCAAAACATTCCCAAGGGCCACAGTATTGGCTATGAATACAGGAAACTTTAGTAGTTTTTCACAATCACAAGGTCATTCATACTTGAGACCCCATCGTAATTACTGATCTAGTGTTTCAGACTTTCATAATAAGGGCTGCATCCCCTCTGGCCTCAGGGTACACTCTGCACTTCAGACCAGTTTAGAACACTTGCTGTGTTCTGGTGCAGGCCTCTGCTCTTCTTTGAGGTTCAGTAGGAGGGTGATTTTCTAGGACAGACACCAATGGGTTAATGTTTGGCAAATCAGGTAATCTAGTGCTGCTTCAGAGGGATGCTGTCCCTGTACCTCCTGAGGCTATGGTTTGGTATGCTTTCAATTGCCTGCCTTTTAGTACTCAGCTTTGCTTGTTTCTCTGATTTCAGACATGTAGTGTTCTTCTTTATTAGTGTACTTCCTTATAGTTCAGATTCTTCCATGTGTCCTAAATATAGGTCTACTGATGTCACAGTACTCTACTTATGCAGGAACCGAAGCAGACAAATAATTTAAAATTTTTATTGCATAGCAATTATAGCTTGTCAAAACCTTTCATCTGCTTTCAGTGACCCATGTCCATTCTTGTTTGTTCCATGGTTGGATCCCAAGAACTTGCAATGTCAATCCTGAGTGAGGACTTTTCGTTAGCTATAAGGAGAGTTGGCCATGAAATTTTTAGACTAAGCTATCTAATTGGGGATTGAAACTTTTAAAAATGTTTTCGGTGTCATACTGGACCTTAAGGAAAGATAAAATTTGGGTACCTGTAATGCACTGTTACTTGTGTTATTTGATGCTTTTCTTATTTGACATGTCCTTTAAAAGCTAAAGCTGCTTTGCAGGCCAAAGATCAAAGTTTACAAGTCTTGTTTGGCACTGTCAACATATTTTCTGTAACTCCGAGTACAAATTCTACTTTCAGTGTTAAAAATTCTGTACAGGTAGCAAAGCAAACATAATCTGATCAAGTGAAACGAAGGTCATGGTATGGATCCATTTCTCTTTAAAACAAAGCCTCACAATGCAGAGAACAAGAGGTAAAGTGATAAGCAATTGATTGTAAGCAGTAAGTGGGGAAGCAGACAGTGGGGTAGTAATTAAATTATTTGATAAATTTGAGAATAAAGCTCAGGGAGATAAATCTAAAGCTAATATTTATTTTAAAGTCAGAGGCTTCAGGGTAAAAAAAGTGGTTCTCTTTATTATTGATATGGCTGAAAGAGATACGGATAAATCTTCTTTAATGATCCGAGCTCCCTGTTAAGGAAGTATTGAGCTAGTAGCAGTGGGAGAGAATTGGGAACTATTCCCATTAACTTGCTCAAGAAAGTGCAGTTATAATCTATGCAGTATGGGTAAAATCTTCCCAAGCTTTGTGTGCGTAAAGATCTACTGCTGTTGAAAGTGTTCATTTCAAGACTCATCCATGTACAGGATTGTGATGGACAAGAAGTAGAGACCTTGCAACTTGCGCATTTAACCTGTAAGTCCTCTCGTGACCCCCAGATCACCTTCACAGTGCAGTGGCTTAAACTGCTCGACCAAAGGGATCATGACCACACCGATTGTCTTTTTGGGTTGGTTGCTTATGGTGGGGATGTTAAAAAAATCAATTTTGTCATATTAATTTATTTTAATAATATCCAAAATACTGTGACACTGTGAAGAATAGTTCAGGAATACTGCAAGAATGTTGCAGCCATTCTGAAAACTTTTACCAGCTAAATTGTCCTTCAACTGGAAGTTGGAGTGTAGAGAGGACTCTGTCCTCAGGACTTTTGTCAGTTGTCTTCTGTTTATTTTAAAATACTGTTAAAAATTCAGTGTATATTAAACTGAAAGCATTAGTATCCTGTAGCTTGTCACCTATTGATATTTGTGCCACTACTTAATACTTAGTGTTTCTTGTTTTTGGAATAAGCTTTTCCCTTAAAAGTTATTTTGTGTCCAAATATTAACTTTGAAATGTGAGTAAGCTTAAAATTGCTGGAATAGACTGGCTTGTGTCTTTTCTGGCTGTACAGGACACAGTCCTGCAATGCACTCTCAGAAATCCTAAGTCTAGAAAAAATACCACTCTACATCAGTGCTTCTGTGGTTGTTGCTGTGGGTAAAAAAGTTAATTCACTGCTGCTCTGCCTCTTCTTGGGATTCGTACAGGGAAAGTGAGATGTTGCTGCTGACCCCTGCTGCTCACAGGTTATTGTGTGCCCCAGGAGGATAGCTCTCTTGTGTTTGTTGTCTGCACAGTTCATTTTGGAGGCATAATGTGGCTTGGATCACCAAGCAAAAGCTCTTTTGATCTGTTAATGGCTGTTGTCAGGTTCTGTTGAATAATAGAGATGTGTATGTTCCCATAGAATGGTGGTCGGTATAATTAGGAGTGCAGATATCAAAAGAAGTCTGGCAGTGTAAATCAGGATTGTGCTTTGGCTAAAAAGGGGGCACCTGCTGCACTGCTTCTGTTTCTCAATCCCTTATGGCTAGAGATGGCTTGGAGTCTTGGCAACGATATTACCTAAATGACAGCAAGGAATTACTTTCCTATGTAAATGAAGGAGGTTGAAATGCAGAGATGTTGTTGTTGTTGTTTTCCAAATAGGATAAGAGTTGTTACCCTTTTGTATCACTCTGATCTAAGTGCCTCTAAATAACAGGCAAACTGGTGTATGCTGATTAGCGGCGGCGGGGCGGGGGGGAAGAACATCTCTGTACCAAATCTGGATGTACTATTTTATGAAAACTTGATCAGGTTCACTGAAAGTTGGCATTATCAGACTGAGTGCCAGTTTCTCTGTTATTATGTTTAGCAATCCATTGGTGGAATTTAAGCCAGTCAACTGCTGAAACAATTGGGGAAAAGTAATATTTTAGCAATTCAGTGATCCTATGTGTTAATTAAACACTAAGAATTGAAAACAGGTAAATCATCATAAAAGTCTAGATTCTTATTAGGTCAGCAGTTCCATACATTTTCTATAATACATAATAATAAATGTGGTCCCTGAATGCCAACATCAATATGGTTCAAGAATTGCAGCTTCAAACTGTTTGGTACAGCCAGTATTAATTTTTTGTCCATAGTGACAAAGTTAACTGGTTTAAATGTGTTTATAGCTTGCATCTAAATATTTCATGTTCATCATGGATTGGTATTTAGAATTATTCTGGTGAATCATTAAAAAGTAAATAATGAGTGTGACTTGTAAGCAATTTCACAGGTTTTCTGCTGACCTAGTATAGCAAAGTTGTTGGATTTCTCATCACCTTGTGAAACCAGGTCATCTAGCTAGATATGATCACTTCACTACTTCAACTGAGAAATCTGTTTTTAATGTGTGAGCTGTTGGCCCCAAGGGGGAGAAAAAACCAGCAAGACTTCTCTGCAAAGACCTTCTGTGTTTTGAATGATGTCTGAGTGAATTCTGAATTATTTAAATTTCTTACAGTGTAAATCATTCTGTTCCTTAATGATAATACAGCATATATTTTTCTCTCTTAGATCATGCATGCAATGAAAGAACTTTCTCAATTTTATGGTATGCAAAAATGTGAGAGACTGTTAGGATATAATTTAAGGTATAGCTTTTGCCCAAAAGAAATTACATTCTTAATGAATGCTATCCTGTTTCCATATCTGTCTGTAAAATTACAAGAATGTACTTCTTTTAGAAATATTCCTGAATTACGGCTTCTTTGGTGGATGTATTTCAATTATGCTATGATTTTGGCTTCTGGCATTCCGCAAAGTTATTTGTTACTTCTGTCAACTTCTATTTCTAATGCTGCTGCTCCCATAAACAAATTGACTTGGATGAAATCATGAACCTCTGTATGGTTTGTGTGATTTGCATGTTTCAAAAAACCTGTTATTCTGGCTCGTGTTTGAGCTGTGTAGTTCTCTCTAAAAGTCAATATGTTTGCTAGTATTTGACATCCTTCCTAGAAATTATCCTAAGACTAAATTTTTCCAAGTTTAGAGTAGAATCAGAGTTAATGTATGTTTATTTATTTATTTACAATCTTCTCTCCCATGTGCAATCAGATGGTTGGAAAACATCTGCTGCTCCTACTCAGGTTTTTGATCTCATCAATTTGCTAACTAATCTTTTGGTTCAACAAATTCATCTTGTTTGTTCTTATCTGTAGTCATTTTTTCATGTAAAAGTCATTACAATTTATTTTCATAGTGGTTCTCCATCTCTTTCCAAAGATCAATCTTCAGTGTCAACAATGGTGGAAAAAATTACATTTGTTACCTGTTTTGGGACCTTCTGTGTATGTTTTCTCAAATGTACAAATCCTCTTCACCATTTTAAGAAATTTAAGGTTATAAATTCAAGCAGTCTGTAATGAGGAGAAATAACTTTTGTCTGGCTGGTGCTTGTAGCAATTAATCTACTCTTTGTACATGCATTATCTTAATTCTGTGTGAGAGAATATTTTTATTGTAATACAGCTACTGCTTTGACTTTGCTCACAGTGTTTAGCTTGCAGCAAAAAGCTTTCTGCAAATTTGATGATGGGTCAGAAAAAGATACAGCAAGCATTTGCACAAAGTTGTATTTTTATGTGATAGCTTGCCAGTTCAGTTTTGATACCTTTCTATTCCTTTGACTATCAGAGAATCCTCTCTTGTTCATTCATTGTGCTTAATCTCACCTGGAAAATAACAAATGTATACAACGTTCTGTAGACAAGCTCCTGAGTTCTTCCTAGTATAGTGTTACTTGTGAATTGGATGATTTGGGTTGAGGCAAGGGAACCACGGGGATGGAACAAAAAATCTTGTTATGTAATGCATACCCAGAAGAGGTATTGAACTGGGGCAATACACTGATTCGCATTTCCTAAATCTAGACGTTCTGATTTGGTAATATTTCTGTCTTTACGTGCACAGGCGTGTGCAGTACATGCAAAGAAAAGGAGAAATATGATCTTACTGAAGTAAATAAGAATTGTCTGTTTGTGGTCAGGATTTTACCAGCTTTATAGTGTGTCCACAGCCTCCCCATCTTTTCATATAATACCACTAGCTCCAGATTCAAAACACCCTTCATGCGTGGAAGTTTTTTGGAGGAAGGAAGGTGGGCACATTTGTTTTTTCAAAATGGAATTTATTCCTTGTGTCATAATTGCCTCATGAGTCTACTGCCTCTGACATCAGTTAAAGTGAAATGTAGAAAGGGTCTCCTTCACTGCCTTATGCCACGTGCATAAGGAAGTTACAACAGTGACTCTGGCTGTCCTTTGTGCTAGGTGTACCCTTTCCGTCTCTCCCACCAGAGGGTGGTGGGTGAGACCCTGCATGCTGCTGTGTAGCTTGCACTCTTCTCTGAACAGAAACTCAGGAGTAGGTGGGGTTGTAGTTGTGCTATCTTGGTAAATTGATTAGAGAGAAATCATAACACTGACAAGTGTTGAAGACATGGGCAAAAAAAGTTTTGCTGCTTCATGTGGTTGGCTGATTGAGACAGGTGAGCTCTTTAGAGCTATAGGTTTCAGGAGATGCACCTGAGGCAGCCTGTGCTGAGGGTGGCAGAGAGGGTAGTGGCATGAAGGGTGAATGGTAGAAACAAGATGTGGGGGGGTCTTTGAAGCTATTGAGACCAGTGTCCTGGGAGAGGAGGTGATGAATAGTAGGAAAAATGTTCCTGAAACTCTTTTATTCTTCAATACAAATTTTGTTCACAAATACCTCCACATCCTTTCTCACTTTGGAACCGCTTTTCTATTTTTGATTTCATGTCCGTGCTTTGTTTGTGTGTGTGTGTGTGTTATACACCATTCACGTTGTTCTGAATTTCAAAAAATCTCAACCTCCATAAGTTGCTTTACTCTTTAAATGTGTAAATTTGCAACACATTAAGTGATTTGGTAATCTACTGGTGATATGTGATTTGTAAATAATGGGGGGGGGGGGGGGGGGGCAGGGGACAACAGCTTTTCTTATGCCTAGAAATTACTGTAAATCCATAAAATTTTGGGGACAAAATCTTACCTATTATAATTTTCTTTTCATTTCTATAAGACCTTTTCCCACAGAGTATAAACATCTTTAGAGAGGCAAAGGAGAAGTACAGTTGCAAGTATGGGTATTAAAATGTAATATATGTGTTCAAACACTAACCTATTTAGATGTCTATATAGATAGTTGACAATTTTTCCTAAACCCCTATCTGCAATCTTAAAATCATGTGCAGTAAAAGACAAAGACTTAAGGAAGACAGACTTGTTAGAAAAAGGCTAATGAAAAATGGGGAAAAAGTTATTAAAAAGGTAAAATGTCCTGTACAAGTACTGTATATGCAAGTGGGGAATGTGGTGTAACGAACTCTAGTTGATCCCAAGGTTTCCAAAGCTCATAAAATATACTCATGTTATTTCAGCTGGGAAGTTTTGAGATTCCTTCTGTCAAATTTGAGAATGTGGATCGAAGACTATCGCTTTGATGGCTTCCGATTTGATGGTGTCACGTCTATGTTGTATCACCATCATGGGATTGGTAAGTAATTTAATCAGCTCTAATCTGTGCAGTCCTCTTGCAGCTCTGTTGCTGTGGAAATAGTGCTATAAAAGTTCACTAAGTGCTCTAATAATTCCAGGTTTGCTATTATCTTGTTGTGCTACTGTATGCATAGATCTGAAATTATGAATAAATTTTGTGCTTATAAAATTACATATTGCAAAATCTGTGGTTTTTTTAAAAAAAAAGTAACTGTGGCTTTTAAAACATCCTGTCTTACTAGGCACTGGGTTCAGTGGAGATTACAATGAATATTTTGGCCTACATGTGGATGAAGATGCTTTGTGTTATCTAATGCTGGCCAACCACATGATTAAGTTCTTGCATCCAGAATGCATAACCATAGCAGAGGTAAGACCAGAATTTGCCATCCTCAATGGCATTAATATTGATTAGTTTGCTTTGGGATGTGAATTTCCTGTTAATTATCAAGTCACACTTCGGATGCTCAAGGAATGACAGGAGCTAAGAAATACTAATTAGCGGATAGACTTTGCCTTGTGGGGGAAAACAACTGGAATATGCACTTGGGGAATTTTCTCTGCATTAATGGATCATTAATTAATGTTTAGATTTTTTTTTCTTTTTCCCTTCATCTCCTTGAACTTGTAATGAGATTTGGTTTTATTAGTTTATTGCTTTTGCATGATTGCCATTTGTCACTAGTGATTCATGGTACTAAAGATTAACAGCCCTAGTGTGGTTTTGCATATTTTGAATTATAATGGCATAATCAACAATTCCTCTTCAAAATAAATGTGATAAATTTATGAATCTTGAATGTGTATGCTAATTTAAATTCAGTATTAAGTTTCTCCATGTTTCTGAGGGAGCAAATAGACTATATTACTTGAGTTGATGGAGATCAATTAAACTTTTTTGACTGAAAAACATTATTGTTGGCACATGGAATTTTTAATAGTACTACACACCCGAGCATTAAAGTTCTATGAATAGATACGTTTTCACTGACGTTTCCTTTTTATCTAAAAAAGAAAAATCATGTAAACCTTGAGGATTTTTCTGTTATATTTAAATAATTCTTTTCATTTAAAAGAAAAAGTTGCATTTTTCTGGTATCGTTAGGGACTATACAGCTTTCTAATAAAACTTGGTATTGCTTAAGAGTTCCCTGTTTATCTTTAAAAAGCAAAATACTGCTTAACTTAGTTTCTTCTTGTAAAGTTTTATATTACAACCCCTGCTAAAAACTTAATGACAAGCTATCAAAACCAGCATCTGGTGAGTAATTACTAATAAACTTGAGATTAGTTTCATTGAGCTGTAGGCTTATTTGAAGAGAAAATTGTTTATTTTCTAGGTAGTCTAAGATTATAAGCATTCTTACCAATGAAATTCTGAGTTCAGTCATCTTGTATTACCTGGCCTAAGAGTTCTTTTTTTTAATAAGATGTGTCTTCAGTTTCTCTTGCTTGAGTTGTAAACTGCTTCTGTTTCAATACATCATTTTTCTGTCTGGGGAGGTCACTACACCAAAGATGGAATTGATCAATGTGCTGCATGGTTAAAGGAGAATTTCGGAAAGAGAAACTATTGACATAATTGAAAATTGCAAAAGGCAATGAAGAATGTCTGCTTGCCTGTAATGATGATGGAATGAGTGCCACATGAAAAAAATGGTTTTTATGTAGCCATAACTAATTATACTATATTCCTTAATTACTTAACTGATAATTTTTACAGCTTTTTAATATTTGTATAGTCACTGTCTTAGTAATTTCTGAGGTTTTAGGTATTACTGGCTATAACTTCTTTTTCATTATGGCCTTCTAAATAAAGCCTGTGCTTAAAGTTTTGTATAATGAGAAGAAAAAATGTTAAGTGAAATTACATGATGCCTGACATATAAAAACAAGCAGGCAAAAAACCCCTACTGCTGTGGTTTCTTTTTTTACATGCAACTCATTTCAAACTAAAGTCTGAACAAATGCTTAGTCATTGACTGTTTATATTTGGTGGAAAATACACTGAACAAACTAACAGTGAATTTTTTTTTAGTGTTCAGGTAATAGATAAAAATAATATTAAATTTGGACTTTAACTTCCCAAAAATCTGGCTTTCAAAATTGTGACTAAAGTAGATAGGAGCTACTTAAATCTGAGACTCTGATCTTGTCCAGGTAGGCATCATAGCATCACAGGGAAAAGGCTTTTGTTTCAGATCATCTTGTCCTCCATAACGGGGAGAGCATTAGTCTGTGTTTATCCTTTCTGACTGATTTAGGAGAGCTATTGACCTTCCTCTTATAACATCTAAAAGTTTGGAAAAAATTTCCACTTCATTATTTGGTATTTACAGCAAGTGGAATGTGGATGCAGTTTTCTGTGTGATCCAATGACTGCTGATGTGATCTGTGCTGATCTGTGTGATCTAATGACTGGCTGTTCATACAGCCCAGGATGCTGGTGGCCACCTCTGCTGCCAGGGCAGGCTGCTGACTCAGGCTGAGCTTGCTGCCAGCCCAGAGCCCCAGGGCCTTCCCAGCAGAGCTGCTCCCCAGCCTGTGTGGAGGCAGGGGTTAGTCCATCCCAGGGGCAGGACTTGGCAATTGCTCTTGCTGAACTTCCTGAGCTTGCTTGTTGATCGATTCCTCCAGCCAGTCAGGGTCCCTCTGGATGACAGCCCTGCCTTCCACCCCCAGCTTGCCATCCATGAGCTTCACAATGATGTGGTCGGTCTCCTTACTTATGTCAGAATGGGGGGTGGGGTGTATGTATGCATGTATGTGTATGTATGTAGACCTTCAAGTGCAACTATATTTTCCAACAGTCTAATGCAGCAATTGAATTGAAACCTGGATTGAATCCAGAAAACTGGAATGAGCTTCCTAATGAAGTCCAGGTTCTAGTCAGAATTTAATTCCATAAATTCTCTTGTGTTAGATGCAAAAGGTATATGTTAATCCATAACCATTGTGGTGGAATGGCTTCTCACTGACAAGAGTTAGTAAAATTGAGTACTGATAGATACTTTGCAATTACTGGAGACTTGCATTCTCTGTATAGATAAGCTAACTTTAGAAAAAGAACGCTATGTGACATAATTGCCTAATAAAATGGTCAAATATTTTAAGAACTCTGAATTACGAATTTGAGGATGATCAGCCTCCAATACAAAACTGGAAAATTGTGCAGTAAGAGCATGTAACTTTACTAGGCCTAGCTGGATCAATAGTTTTGGTTTTGTGCATTTAGGAAAAGAGTAGAGATTGTATTTTTCTTCCTTACTATACTTTATATCTGGCCTTTTATTTTTAGGCCACCCTTTATGCAAAATATCAAGAAACAAAATGAAGATTTAATTTGTCTCTTGACTACTTTCTACTTTTTATTGATTGCTTGGAGCTCAAGAGAGCTAATTATTTCAGATTCTGCATCTACTGAGGTCTCTTCCCTCTCAAATATCTACTCTATTAAAATATTTCATAGTAGAGTATTTGATGAGAAAAGTCATAATACTTTTCCCTCTAACTTTTGCATTCAAACAGCAAATCTGGGTGTAGTAATCACACTGATTTTCTTTTTTTTTTTCTCCTTTACCCAGGACAATCTCTGAAGCTCTTTGTAGTTTACAGATTGTTTGTATGGAAGTATTACTGTGTGGTAGAAAATCAGAACTAGTAATTGCAATGCTATGCAAATTATGTTGCGTTTTTTCATTTAAGGATGTTTCTGGAATGCCAGCTCTTTGTCGTCCTGTTGCAGAGGGAGGAGGAGGGTTTGATTATCGACTTGCTATGGCTATTCCAGATAAGTGGATACAGGTGAGAACTTTTTTAAAAATACATTCTGTTTTTCAAAGTGGTTGTTTCTCTATGTACAGTAACACTTCTGAATCTTACGACAAATTTTACTCTCTCTTAATGTTCTACTAAAACAAATTCTGACAGGATTGAGCACAGGTATTAGTGACTAAAATGAGAGCTGTCAGATAACATGTAGCTTTCAGATGATGAGTAAGTTAAGGGGCTATTCTTTTCATTCTAGCTGATGCTTGTTTTCTTCATACAATGCAAATAGACTTTTTTTTAAATAACCTGTATCTCGCAACAGCTGTAGAATGTGTAGTTTATATTGAATGTGAACAGGTAGATAGTAAGTTAACCATATGCATATAAAGATAAAAAAACCCACCACCCTGAAAATAAGCAACGAGCACTCCTGAAATTTGGCATAGTGATTAGCATTGAACATAGACAGAGCTGAAAGCTTAACCAAAGTAAATTTAAGTGAATTATACAAACGCCAGCAGTGGGGTTACAAAAAGAATAATAAAAATCTGTAAATGCTCTTCAAGAACAATAATATACTAATATATGATGACTACAATAAGGATTTAAACCACCTTTTCCTTAATATGGAGAATCACAAGAAAAGGAATAAAACACTAAACGATCTCAAAAGGCTTTACTGCTGTTTTAGAGAATGTTTTTCAGTTAGATAGAAGATTGCATCCAAATCCCTCAGGCTATCATAATGATCTGAAACCAATAAATGTTTTATATGAGCATTAATGCTTCAGTAAATATAGTGAGTAGCTTAAAATAAAAAGCAAATTAACTTCAGCATCTTTCACTTCTGTAACTAGGAAGTGAGGGGCCAATTGAAAAACAGGTTTCAGACCTCTCTTCATTCAGAAGACAAACTTGCCAGCTTTTCCAACAGGGACAGCATCATTAAACTTTGGAGAAACTTAGATCTGGGAATACAGCAAGAGTTCATATTTTTGTAGGAACAAGAAACACCTTGTTGTGATGAGGGTTTTTTTTTCTGTTAGACCTTCAACTTCCTTACCACACTTTAGGACAGTGGTAGGTAGGCAAAATGCAAAGAAAAAAATGAGAAAAAATTGCAAAGAAAAAAAAAAAACAGACTATAGAATTTTGAGTGTAGAAAATGGATAATCTAATTTAGCAATCTCTGGTGTGGTCTGCTTATTTTAATTTGAATCTTTCAGGAAGGAAATGTACCTATCCTGCAGTAAGTTCATTCTTTACCTGGACAAAAAAATCTTCCAGCTTAAGTGTGTACTTACCGTGAGACAACAGGTAGATGCTTGGCATGCTGATGGGGTGGTGGCTGTAAATTCAGCTATGATAGTCTAGACTGTTTCCCAGCAGATTCCAGTTATTTATGAATATTTTGATTGTACAAGAACATAGGGTGATGCAGGCCGGAAACTTTTAGCTGAGGAAACTGCAAATAAGCAACCACAGCAGAAGACCTTGAGTTTGAGAAAGAGGTGATGCACATAGTTTGTTACAACATCTCTTGAGGCAAAAATAAAGCTGAAACTATCGGAAGGGAAAAGTTTAGAAACAGAGTCTATCAGCTGTTATCTCTCATTTCTCTCCAGCTTTTAAGTATGTACCTGTTAATAGCAAGTTTTGTAGGCAACTTCCTAAAATGAGTTTTAAACCTGAAGGATCTCCAGGGTTCCATGAACTAATTCTGAGGGATCTGTAGAGGTAAGATAAGCCGTTTGTCATAACAGTGGCTGTACTAGTTTGGAAGTTCATATTAAAGATAAATGTAGTACATAATATGATGCTGCATACAGACCTGAATGTGTTCAGAGCCAGAATTTGTGGAGTGGAAAAAAAAAAGGCTGTTTGGGAGTACATGGCCAGTTACAATCACAGCATTAAATTTTACAGCATCATACCAGCCATCTCAGTGCTACTGCCTTTTTATCACTTTCATTTTTATGTCTATATATTTACTTATATGTATTTAAGGTATAGTGATCAATGGAGGCCTATAAAGTACTATAGGAAAAAGAACAGACTAACTGAAATTGAGCTAGATTTATAAGAGGGAGAAAATAGTGTCATATGAGGCAGAAGATTCCTATTGATGTGGTTTTAATTTAAATTGCTAAAAATCAAGCGCTAGCATGGCAAAAAAATAAAGCTTGTTTTGTATTACAAAGCTTTGGCACTGAAACTGGTTTGGAACTGACCAGGAATTCACTGATCAGGGGAACATGCAAGTCCCTGCACTAAGCACCTTCTCACGTTATTGTCTATTTCACGGCAATAGCATAGCACTAACTTGCAGTGATCCATTCTCTACCATGCAGCCCAGTGGTTAAACTACAGTTGAAAGCTTGCCATATGCCAGGGTTGCTAGAAATACAGGACTTCTTTCAGTATCATGTGTAGGTAGGTGTGTGCCCACATACTTCTTCCCAGTTTTCGGTGCAATGCTTTCTTGCAGCTCTGATAGATCAGATTGCCTGCTATATCAGAGAATTTACATGATAGATGGCAAGTCTCGTCGTCTATGCTTATACGTGGAAGTACAGGAGAAACAAAGTGTTCTAGTTATAATATTTATGTAGTGGAATTCAAAAGAAAAAATCTCTTTGGATTATCAGAGAAAGCATATCACTTCAAAACTTGGGAATAGGAGAACCAAAATAATATAGTTCACAATCTATTGGAAATTTCTGTGCCAAGGTAGTAATGTGCTTTCAGTTAAAGCAGCGATAACTTCAATGATCTTTCCTTTATTTCTGTAGATAATTAAGGAGCTGAAAGATGAAGACTGGAATATGGGCAATATTGTGCATACATTAACAAACAGACGGTATGAAGAAAAATACATTGCATATGCAGAAAGTCATGACCAGGTATTTTATCTGTTTATTTGTATATAAGCAAGTAAAAGATGAGGTTTAGAGGTTTGGTGGGGTTTGTTTTTAAAAATGAGGCAAGAGTTGAGAAGGATAGGCAACAGTTTCTGGCATAGGTAGATCTGAACTACTCATGTTTTTTGGTTTTCTTGTGTTTGTTTTGATCCTTCTTTTTAATAGAGGAATCCTGCTTGGAGTGGGTGAGTGTTGTTATTTTTCAGTTTTATTTTGTTTTTAAGAAATGAGTCCTAGCTTCTTGTTTTGCCTTCCTGTCATAGGACATAGGAAGGTATATAATCCATACCTTTGAAAATCTGGCTTCCATAAAGTAGGCTGAAGCACAATTTATGATAAGCGTAAACAACATCACAATTTAGCATATTTGTTCATTGAATCAGTTTTATGACTGTTGTATTACCTTCAAGAAAATGTTTCCTCTCCCAAAGGATTGCAAACGTCCTCTTTTGAGATCTAAATGAAATATTCTTTAACAATTTTGTTCAAAACACAGCAATTGTAATGGTTCTGTATACAGAAAAATGTAGTAGTGAAGAGTTTGGATAACACTCATCTCCCACAGTCTTTGTATTGGTTGTTTCTGAAGAATCAGAAGACACATTGGTTGAGAGTTTAAAAGGTTTAAATAACCTACCTTCAACTTCTTCCTCTACATAAGTTTGATATTCTATTTCCTATACCTTCTATAGTAAAAGTCAACAGAGGTGTCCAAAACAAGGCCTATGTTTTGTTTTAAAAAGAGAATTCTGAGTTTATCAGCTTCATTTTGTGTACCTATTTACATTCTTATCCCAGAGACTGTTACACAGTGTTCACTTAAGGCATGAGAGAAGAGTCCCAATCCTGGTAAAGAACTACAGGTATTACTTGGAAATGCATATTATTCTGTGGTTATTTGCTTTTATAAAAGCTGATTCTTCATCCTAAAGCATGACACAACAATGCTATTGCTGTTCTTTTATTTCATGCTGGATTTTATCAATTTAGTTATCTTCCATATCACCATGTATTTTTGTTTTACAATCTCATAATTGGGAGGAAGATCTATTTACTTTTAATTTGAAAAGACAATTTCAGATGTACACCAGGATGATATCTGAAAAATAAGATAGAGAAACAAAATGGGAGTATAATTAAATTCAGTCTGAAGACACTTGAAGTGATGCACATGAGGGGCTGAAACAATTCTACTTCCTTATATGTCATAATGGACTATGAGCTGACTATTACCAGACAGAGTACAGGGCCTCATGGTTATAGGAATTGCATGAAAATAGCAACTCAATGCTAATAGCTGTCAAAAAAGCAGATATAGTACTGGAATTAGTAGAATGGAATGGAGAACAAAGAGCAAAATCAGTATGCAACTGTAGGCTTTCGTGATTTGTGTGCATCTTGAGTGTTGAAGGCAGATTTGGTCCTGTATCTCAAAGGATATGCAGCATAACTGAAAAAAATGCTGTGAGAGAGTTGGTAAGAATAATAGCAGGTGTGGATTGGTTTTCATAAGAAGAAACCTAAATACACTAAGACTCTTCAGGGTAGAAAAGCGATAGTTGAAGCAGGAAGGGTAAGTTTAACATATCATGGCTGGCATAGAAAACATGAATAGGGAACACTTACCTTCTTTTCTAATGGATAGAATAGGGGACAGTAACAAGTGCCACATTCTGAGTCCAGAAAAGAGTTGTTCCTTGCAGTTATTAATTGCAGTCTTTGGTCTTGCCATAGTTGCATAGGATTTTTTTTTTAAAAGATTGTTTTCTTACTTGAGGGAATCATCTATATATGCTGTTACGTTGTTATTTGGAAAACTAAAGGATGATGGTGCTTTTCAGCTAGACTTCTTTACAACTCATGTGTCTCTCTGAAATGTAGGGAGTTTTCATAGAGTTTAAAATAAGTATTGGGCTAATTGAACAAAAATTAGCTGTTTACCTACAAAAGTTCCAAAACATTTTCAACTACCTGCATGCTAATATATTATAATAATCCTTGTTACATATGGCATTTGTGTGGCTCTTCTCAAGTAGCAGTAAGCACTAGCAAGTTAGTAATTGTCACTCTTTTTAGACGGAATTACTAGTTTATTTTTCTCTCTCATGTGAAATCACAGAAAACCAATCACATTCTTGATTGCATATAAATGCACAGTTGTGTCTGGCATCCAATCGAAACTCAGCTCAGGGATGTCCCTGCCTCAGTTTACATACTTTCTCTTTTTGACAGCAGATTATATATATCACACCCACATGATTACACATCACGCAATACAAAGTTGCAGTAGTCAGAAGCTAGGGTCACTGTGACCTGATGATCAGCAGCAGTGTCAGGGTGTTTTGTTTGTGAACAGGGACTATATCATGCACACTGAGCCATGTTCTTAACTCCTTGCCAATCTTCCAAGTTCTTCCCTTATGATATAGAGCACCTGCTTTAAAAAAAAAGTTAGAAACATTTCCAGTACACCCAAGGGTTTTCTACACTTTTTTGAATTGTTATAGGCACTTGTTGGTGATAAGACATTGGCGTTTCGACTGATGGATGCAGAGATGTATACAAACATGAGTGTGCTCTCACCTCTTACTCCAGTTATTGATCGTGGAATACAGCTTCATAAAATGATTCGTCTCATTACTCATGCACTTGGAGGAGAGAGCTATCTGAACTTCATGGGTAAGTAATCTTCGGAACAAATCTTTCCTTTTCTCATCTACAGAATGCTTGTCAGGGAAATAAAACGATCTGACATCATCTTACATCCACAGTATTTATCACAATGCTGAAGTCTGAAGCATAAATGCTTTTATAAAGATTTAGTATGAAAGGTAATATGCATTGTTTTTCTGTCTGTAAGATGTATTATAAGACAAGAAAATAAAATCAATGTGGTTCCTAACTGTAACAGAAATAACTTAAAAATGTGTGAGGCTCTAGTTCAGGTTACTCTGATTTACAACTTGGACTAGGATTTTAATTATTGTTCTGCAAGTTTGTCAGGTGGTGAGCTTTCTCTTACACAGTTGGGTTGTCTTTTGTCTCTATTCTTTTACTCTCCTAAACTTTTTAGGGTAACTGAATTTACTAAAGATAGCTCTGTGCTTAATTATTAATTGTCAGGAAGTAATCTGGAATCAGTTGAATTATGTTTCCTTGCTTCTTAGTGAAGAGCAGGGGCTTAACAAGGTAAGCAAGGACAAATCATAGAGATAGGAGGCACATCCTACTATCAAAGCAGGGACATAGGAAGACTTAGCAATACTTCCTTTTTGTTCATAAACCGTAAAATACAACTGTTGCATTGCTTCTTAAGCACTGTTGCTACAAGAACATTCAGTAGTTAATCTTACTTAATCAGCAAGTTACAGTTCCATGTAGTCGTCTTGAAAGTTGTGGTGTTCTGAGTTTTATACAAAATGCTGAAGCTATTTATGCTTGATGCCGTTTACCATATTCATGTTCTTTAATTTCTTTGCAAAATAATCCTTACTTTATAGTAAAAATCAGTTCTGTAATGTGGTGTGACAAGTTCTGTATAGCTGTTGTGATAGTCTCATGGGGAAAAAAGGCTGAAAGCATGCTGTAAATGACCATCTCAGTTTTCTGACAATGAAACACTTGAAAATTATAGAAATTTTAGTTTAACATTGCCTTCAACTTTTACTGTTAAATGCTTTGTATTATCAACTTGAAGGGGATTGTTGGATATATTTATTGCCTTTCTTCCATTTAAAAATATATATTTTTCCAGTGAAAAAACTGAAGAGCGTTAATAAGGCAATGGTGGCATTTGATTTAAGCATGTCTGTACTGATACATGTTCTCTTCCTTGGCATTAGAAGAACATTTAAAAAATACCATGTTTGTGGGTTTTCTTAAAAATTAATGCAACTTTGGTACAGAACAAATCAATTCAGTATATGCTATACTAGTAAAACTATTGTTTCCAATAAAATGCAGACATTTTTCCCAAGAGTGAGGAAGAGTTAATGAAATATTTATGAACTGTGTAGTCAGGCACCAAAATGTGCAAAGTACAATGTGTGTGCTTCCGTTCACGCTAGTGATGCTACAATAGTTAAGGGAGCAGGTGTTTAAAAAATATGCCAGCTAAACTGCAGCTGGCTCTGCCTCAGATTGACTTGGTAAAGTTAGAAAAATGGTCAGTAATTCAATGTGGCAAGTTAAATCCAGTGTGTCAATGCAGGTGGATTGAGCAATTAATATTGTGTATCCTTGAGTACTGCAAATGTTTAAGTAACTATGTTATACTTTGTTATATGTAAAAGGTGAAAAGATTATAAGAAATGTTGAAGGAGAACACATATAAATACAGAATGCTTTCAGTCCAGTGTACTTAAAATGCATGTTGCAGCATGCTATCTAGTTAGGCAAATACAGTGACAAATGAGTTATTTAACTTTCAGTTTTGAGCAAATACTGAGGGTGAGAAAGAGAAAGCCTCCCCTCCTGTGGGGGGGAGAAGTGGAAATCTCCTTTCACAACACTTGGAGAAGGCACTCCAGGTGCCTCTGTGCTTTCCGAGGTCCTTTAAGTGTCACTTGTACCTTGTTTTTCTGAAAAAGACACCAAAGCAACATGCTGCTTTCTCAGTGCTTTGCTCACCTTAGGAGAAACCCAACCGCTTCTAAAAAATGATGTATCAGGAGTGGAAATCTGTATTCTCAAATCTATCCTGGAATTTCCCTTTAAAGACCTGGAATAATGTTTAATTACACTTGTGTCGGAGTATCATTTGTACTTCATATGTGCAAGCAGATTCTTGTTGAGAAAAGTCGTACCTCATTGAACACCAAACAATGGTGATTTTCTTCCATCTTTCTCATTTTTCATACTGGATGGTTTGTTGTCCTTCTTACAGGTATTGATAAGGAAACACTGCAAAAATCCAGGAAGCTGTTCTTTTTCATGTTTTTGGATATTTAGTTTTCACTGAACACTTATTTTCCTTCTCAATTGCTTATATCCCAGTATAGGCAATCAATGATATATGCAAACTTAAATGTGAATAGGAAAATTTTGTCATTCCAGTAACAAAACCATTAGGAACATTCTTTCCTCTGGTCTGTATTTAATTTTTTTGTGCAGCTTTGCAAGTAATGTCTGGGGCTTGGTGTGCCTGTCTGGCATGAAGACTTAACCTAGAAAGTGAAAACCAGCATATGCTTGGCTGAAAGTAAGCATGATAATGATAAACGTCTTGCTGTAGTGAATGAACACTCTGGAAGGCCAGTTTGTTTAATAGTAATAGTGAGAAAGTAGCAATTGTTTTGAAGCTTGTGCTGTGTCTAAATCCTCTGCTTTCAAAGCAGGTAGGGAGCAACAATCCTAGTGTAGCTGTAGGTTGTTCAACCCAACTCCTGTTTCAGACCGAGATTTAATACTGAGACTGGCCAGAATACAGTACTGGTTAGAAGATTTCGTAATGACTTTAGGAAGTCATGAAAATTACAAGTTCTTCTGCACAGTGCTTTAGTAGGGGCACAAGTCATGCTTCTTTAAGGGTTTCCTCTGCCACAGCTGAACTTCCATGAAAATGTTGACATAGATAATACACATTTGACTGTCTGAACATAAATGACACTTACAGAAAGCCCCAAACATTCACAATGTGTGCCTATATTAAATAGTGGAAGTTTTCCAATAATAATTTTATTATTGGAAATAATAGGAAAAAACCTTCTATTTGTACTGAAGTATTTTTGTTTGTAACTGTAGTGACATTGAAGCACAATATGCGTCTAATATTAAGTTAAAACCAGGAAAGTATGTGGAAAAATATTTGGAGACAGATCTTTGTCCCCTCTAATATGAAGATTTCAAAACAAATCCAAAATAAAAACCCTGTATCAGACTAAAACCTTTATTGTCAATTTAACCCCCTAAAAAATAACAAAAAGGCTTAAGATTTGAGATGACTGCCTCAATTGCTAAATAAGGACTAATAGAAGTTGTTATAAGACTTCTAGAATACTACAGGAACCTTCTTATCTCACCTTGAAAATAAAGCAACCACTGTTACCCACTGGACAACGTTTCACTTCAGCTTAGATTCACGTATTTCCTGAAAATAACAGTTGAATTTACCACTACAAAACTGTTTTGTCTGTACATCCATTCATTTTCCTTTGTCTTCGTTTTCCATCCTGTCCCTGAAGAAAAGCTGTGGACAACCGTAATTGTTCTGTTCCTTTAAATATTTATTTTTCTTTTCTCTTGCTCATTGCCTGTGCCCTGCACTTAGGGAAACCCTGTGGGACATGGGAAAGCATTGTGCCAGTTCTTCAGTGAACGTGTTTCCATGTTCTCTTCTTAACTTGAAAGGTGCATCCATTTGTCTATCTAGATTTAGACGAACAAAGGTAGCTGCTTTCTTGCCTAGAATAGACATTAAGATCCATCCCCAGGGCCCTTAAATAGCATTTTAGGTCCTTGGGATCCTTCATAGCACAAATACCTACTGTTTTATGGCATTGTAGGGTCTTGCTTTTCAGCTTGCTAACAATCATTTTCTTGCTTCCTCATTCATTTTAAATTGGTTTAAACTCAAAACTATTGATTTTAAATGGAGATTAGTTCCTACATGAACCTGTAGCACTATTTTTCATGACTTTTCTATAGTAAAACAGCTCTTAATTAGGACTCCAGAGACCAAGTCTCTCCCTACAAAACAACTTTTTTTATATATAGAAGCTAGGAAGTGATTTGCTGTAACTGGAACATTTTTTGCAATCATGAGCATTGACTGATGGTATTACTGTTTGGGTTGACATTTACCTCTGATTCACTAATATCAAATCTATCTGTAAAGCTTCCTTGTTAGTTCATTTACACAGTGGTTTATCTACTTTATGCTTAAGGGGTTTTTTTTGATGCACTAAAACAGTTTCTCCTCTAATGGTTTGGTACGATGAGACATTCTTCTCTGGCCTTAAAAATATACTATGCATCATCTATTCCTTTGAGTATTTTAGAGAGAAACTTAGATTTTAAATTTTTTTTTTAACTAAAGGATTTTATAACATAAGACTTTTGAATGTATGTTGACAAACAAGAATGGTGCAAAAACTGTATCATAACCACCAATATCAGGGTGGGAAATGTGCATACAATTTAAGAATATTAAAGATTTGAAATAATGATACAACATAACTTACAATATAAATGGGACTATTACTTTAAAAAGAATCCAAAATATTTTTATTGCTACATGTTCTAGATAAAAAGAAAGTGTATCAGGAACAAGGATATTTAGATTAAACCTATGGGAGTTTTGTTTTCTTAGACATTTTGCAAGTAAATCACTTTGAATTTTTACACTTTTTCTGTATGCTTTGTTATGCTTATTACTCCTGTGCACTGGTTACAGTGTGGCTTTTTAGACCATGACCTAAAAAATGGCCTTGCAAGAGCAAATGCTCTTTAAACTAGCTTACTTCATTCAACTCCTTTTGATAAACAACCTTGAAGTGCTCAATTGGTAAAGACTGAGGATTAGGATACATAGTTTGAAGTCATCCTTCTTAATATGCTTACCTAGTATACTTGACAAATGTGCTTTCTGTGCTGCCAGTTCTACCAAATGCTTTAATTTCACAGAATCACAGAATCATCTAGGTTGGAAAGGACCTTGAAGATCATCTAGTCCAACCGTTAACGTAGCATTGGCAGTTTCCAACTACACCAGATACCCCAGCGCCATGTCAACCCTACTCTTAAACACCTCCAGGGATGGGGACTCCACCACCTCCCTGGGCAGCCCAGTCCAATGCCTAACAACCCGTTCTGTACAGAAATGCTTCCTAATATCCAGTCTAAACCTTCCCTGGCGCAACTTGAGGCCATTACCTCTTGTCTTATCACTTATTACTTGGTTAAAGAGACTCATCCCCAGCTCTCTGCAACCTCCTTTCAGGTAGCTGTAGAGGGCGATGAGGTCTCCCCTCAGCCTCCTCTTCTCCAGACTAAACAACCCCAGTTCCCTCAGCCGCTCCTCGTACGACATGTGCTCCAGACCCTTCACCAGCTTCGTTGTCCTTCTCTGGACACGTTCGAGTAATTCAATGTCCTTTTTGTAGTGAGGGGCCCAAAACTGAACACAGTCATCGAGGTGCGGCCTCACCAGTGCCGAGTACAGGGGTAAGATCACTACCCTGTCCCTGCTGGCCATGCTATTTCTGATACAAGCCAGGATACCATTGGCCTTCTTGGCCACCTGGGCACACTGCTGGCTCATGTTCAGCCAGCTGTCAATCAACACCCCCAGGTCCCTCTCTGACTGGCAGCTCTCCAGCCACTCCTCCCCAAGCCTGTAGCGCTGCTGGGGGTTGTTGTGGCCCAAGTGCAGCACCCGGCATTTGGCCTTATTGAAACTCATACAGTTGGCCTCAGCCCATGGCTCCAGCCTGTCCAGGTCTCTCTGCAGAGCCTCCCTACCCTCGAGCAGATCAACACTCCCACCCAACTTGGTGTCGTCTGCAAACTTACTGAGGGTGCACTCGATCCCCTCATCTAGGTCATCAATAAAGATGTTAAACAGGAGTATACCTAAAACCGAGCCCTGGGGGACACCACTCGTGACTGGCCGCCAACTGGATTTAACTCCATTCACCACAACTCTTTGGGCCCGGCCATCCAGCCAGTTTTTTACCCGGCAAAGCGTGCGATCATCCAAGCCTCGAGCAGCCAGTTTTGCCAGGAGAATGCTGTGGGAAACGGTATCAAAGGCCTTACTGAAGTCAAGGTAAACTACAACCACAGCCTTTCCCTCATCTAATAAGCAGGTCGCCCTGTCGTAGAAGGAGATCAGGTTTGTCAAGCAGGACCTGCCTTTCATAAACCCATGCTGACTGGGCCTGATCATCTGGTTGTCCCGCATGTGTTGTAAGATGGTACTCAGGATGAGCTGCTCCATCAGCTTCCCAGGCACCGAAGTCAAGCTGACAGGCCTGTAATTTCCCGGATCATCCTTCTGACCCTTCTTATAGATGGGTGTCACACTGGCCAGTTTCCAATCTGTTGGCACCTCCCCGGTCAGCCAGGACTGCTGGTAAATGATGGAAAGCGGCTTGGCGAGCACCCCAGCCAGCTCCTTCAGCACCCTCGGGTGTATCCCATCTGGTCCCACAGACTTGTGTGTGTCTATAGATGTAGTAGATCACTGACTGTCTCCTGGATTGCGGGGGGGGTTGTTCTCCCAGTCTCTGTCCTCTGGCTGAGGAGGCTGGATTCCCTCAATACAACTAGTCTTGTTATTAAAGACTGAGGCAAAGAAGGCATTAAGGACCTCAGCCTTTTCCTCATCACTTATTACCATGTTTCCTCCCGCATCCAGCAGGGGATGGAGACTCTCCCTGGTCTTTCTTTTGCTGTTGACATACTTAAAGAAACATTTCTTGTTATCCTTGATTGCTGAAGCCAGGGTAATTTCCAGCTGGGCTTTGGACCTCCTGATTTCTGCCCTGCATAGCCTCACAGCCTCTTTGTAATCACTGTGAGTGGCTAGCCCCTTCTTCCAAAGGCTGTGAACTTTCCTTTTCTCCCTGAGTTGCAACCAAAGCTCCCTGTTCAGCCAGGGTGGTCTTCTCTGTCGCTGGCTTCTCTTACAGCACCTGGGGACTGCCTGCTCCTGAGCCATTAACACTTCCTTCTTAAAGAGTGCCCAGCCTTCCTGGACCCCTATACCCTTCAGGGTCGTCTCCCAAGGGATCCTTTCAAGCAGGTGCCTAAACAAGACAAAGTCAGCCCTTTTGAAGTCCAGGATGTCAGTTCTGCTTCCCCCTCTCCTGGCCTCTCTAAGAATAGAGAACTCTTATTTCATGATTGCTGTGTCCTAGTTGTCCTCCAACCGCCACATCATCCACCAGTCCTTCTCTGTTCACAAAGAGGAGATCCAGCAGGGCACCTTCTCTGGTCGGTTCTCTCACCAGTTGCATCAGGAAGTTGTCTCCCACGCATTCCAGGAATCTCCGGGAATGGTCCCGTTCTGCTGTGTTGTATTTCCAGCAGATGTCTGGGAAGTTAAAGTCTCCCACAAGAACAAGGGCAAGCGATCGTGAAATTTCTCCTAAATGCCTATAGAATATTTCGTCCACCTCTCTGTCCTGGGTGGGTGGCCTATAGTAGACTCCTACTACAACATCTGCCCTGTTGGCCTTCCCCCTGATTCTAACACAAAGACACTCCACCCTGTCTTCGCTACACTTGTATTCAAGACAATCATAACAGTCCCTAACATACAGCGCCACCCCACCACCTCTCCTTCCTTGTCTGTCCCTTCTAAAGAGCTTGTAGCCCTCAACAGGCGCACTCCAGTCATGGGAGACATCCCACCATGTTTCTGTAATAGCCACAACATCATAGTTTTCCTGTTTCATCATGGCTTCAAGCTCCTCCTGTTTGTTACCCACGCTGTGTGCACTGGTATACATGCACTTCAGATGGGCTGATGTTTTGCCCCCTTCCCCCTTCAAATCTAGTTTAAAGCTCTGTCAGTGAGCCCAGCTAACTCCTGCCCCAAGATCCTCTTCCCCCTCTGGGACAGGTGCATTCCATCTAATGCCAAAAGGTCTGGTGCCCTGTATACCAACCCGTGATTGAAAAATCCAAAGCCCTGACGGTAACACCAGTCTTGGAGCCACAAGTTCATCTGTTGAGTTCTCCTGGATTCTTCTTCATCCATCCCCCCAACTGAAGGGATGGAGAACACAATTTGTGCCCCCTACCCCTTAATCACTTTCCCCAAGGACCTGAAATCTCTCTTCATTGCTTTAGGACTTCTCCTGGTAATGTTGTCACTACCTACCTGAAAAACCAGGAGAGGGTAGTAGTCCTTGGGTCTCACTAGAGCGGGGAGTTTTGTCTTGAGGTCCTTGATGCGGGCCCCAGGGAGGCAGCAGACTTCCCTATGAAACGGGTCTGGTCTGCATATGGCGCCTTTGGTACCCCTCAGAATGGAGTCACCCACTACAATGACCCTTCTGGGGTTCTTTTTAGAACTGGTTTTAATACCTGGTCCAGAATGACCCGGCCTTGGTGGACCTTGGTCTTCCTCCTTGTTTGTCTCATTTTCTTCCTCCTTCTCTTCCTCACTCAAAAGTTCCAGGGCCCCAAATCTATTGTGAAGGGACACCATGGAGGGTGTGGGAGGTCGGGAGAGGATTTTACTGCCTCCCCGAGCAGGGACCTGTTTCCAGCCTCCCCCATCTCTTAGGTCCTCTCCTTCTGCCTAGTAGCAAGAGGTTGAGGGATTACCTTCCTCCTTTGGAGCCTCCATTTGCTCCTGTTGCTTTAGGGGTGCTAGGGTGTAACTCCACCAATCAAGTTCCCTTTCACGTCAATCTGACAGAAACAATTACCTTCTTTTTGAGGTAGAAAACAAGAAGGGTGTAATGTGAAATCTTACCTACAGTTTGGCATAGACTTCTTGTCCTATAGTGATAGACCACCTACAGCTTTGTTCCGTAGTACCCTGCGTGCCCCCACTCACAACTTGGGGCAGGCAGTGGCAGGGGGGAAGAATCCAAATACATAGATAAGACTTCATTAATTGCTTTGAGAGTCTCTTCTGGAAGGTCTAGAGGTGCAAACTGTTAATATTTGTTGTTCATTAGAGTTGATTGAAAAAAAAATCATTTCTACTCTTGCTCAAAACACATTAGAGTGACTGGGAGAAAAGCAATTAAAGAGAGACTGTCTCATAATTTAAAACTAAACCACACACACAAACTGATTTTCCTTCTGTCCCACCTTTTCTTCACAAATTAAGTATGTCCAATTACTAGAAATCTGGTGTGGGAGTTGATCATACTTCCTCCTTGAGAGAGGGTAGGGAAGAAAGGTCCACACATGCATGTATGTCATCTAAATACAGAAATAAAGTGGTTGTTAGCAGCAGTCTGTATGTGTGATGGTGCGTCAGTGTCCACCTTGTGGCTTCTCAAGACCCTTGAAACAGAAGCTGTCATAGTCAGCAGCATCCTCAGAATTCTCAAGAATCAACAGTTGCTGCAACAGTGTTCACGGATTGAAATCTGGGTAGGATTTTCTGGAGTAGGAGAGAGAATCCTCTAAATTGAGGTAGCTGTTGTGTGCGGTGCTCCTTTTTCTTTTAGAGTAATGCTGATGTTTCCTTAGTTGGTTCTTAAGTCTGCAGGGTATCAGATATTCCAGTATTATTAGTGGAGTGGATTTGTAATAAATCAAGCCATTCTGACATTTTCAGTTACAGGGTGGTTTTTTTAGTGGATAGGTAGTTTTCTAGTTGTTTTTCTCGGTTACTGATACAAAGAGATTTGATTTTTAAGCCTGAGTTTTAAGTTATTTTGGGGACTAAAGATTTTTTTTTTGTTATGCTTAGGACCATCATTTAACCATTGTGATATTGTTATTGAGACTTCTGCTAATATCTCAAGCTTTGTTCTTAAGAGTCCATCTTGCATCTTGTATGATTCCTACAGCTCAGTTCAGACTCATAGCATCTTTTCTGTCACCATGTGTGAGTGCATACAGCCTGGTCTACTGATATAATAGTTCCTGTGATGTCAGGACTTGCTAAAGAATAAAAAGTCAAGTTGTAAAATAAATATATTTAAGTTAAATTAGAAACGAGTTCCATTTCTGTTTGTATGACAGCCTTCATTGTTGCTTTACTGTTGTTTTAAAGAGCAATCACACTAATAGGCCTCTATATATATTACAACTCTACACCATATATTATAACTTAACCTTTCAGCACAAGTTTTTGGAGGCATTTCTCTCTTCAAGCATTCAAAATTATAATTTATTACAGAAATTATGACAAACGCATTGTTTTGAAAAGCTTTCTGCACATCTTCTGGATTTTGAACTCTGCAGGGCATGGCTATTATTCTGTCCTTTCATAATTGTGGTGGGTTTTTTCCTCCATAGCTACAAAGTTCAGAAACTCTTTTCAGTAAACTATAATTATATACAGATGGCATTGATTAGTTTTACTTAACTGTCTTTTATGGAAAAAAAAGGATAAATCTAAACTGCAATATTCTGACTAAATTATACTTTGTTTTCAGTTTCTTCACCTTGAATTCAAATAAACTTTAAAATCAATAGGTTTACCTCACTTTCAGACTACTTTTTAAATTCAGAGTGTAGTAAAAGCACTGTAGTAAAAGCTCTGTCTTAAACATATCTCAAATTTATTGGGAGTTGTGCGTATAATTTTACATAAGAAACTGTTTTGATTAGTCATCAGATGTGGTCCAAAATAAAGATGGAATATTCTTGCCTATCAATATGGAATTGTGATAGTTTTTGTAAACTTGATAATATATTGAAAATTAGTTTTTATATATACACATATGTATATAGAAAGGCTTCATTGCTCAATGATTCATTAAGTGTGTAAGCAATTAAGTGTAGTCATGTTACACTTTATATTTTGTGGTTACACTGTATCTAAACAAAATGCTTTGAATGTTTTCTGTTTATATCGTTTTTATGGGCTTTAAAATGTTACATATTGTAGTTATTCTAAAAATCTTGAAAAGCTTGGTTCATCCTGTGAACTCTTTGTTAACCATTAGGGCTTTAGAAGAGCCTTGACGATGTAAGGCGTTTAAAAATGTCTTCGTGTGATGACTTTGTTCATAACACCTTTTTAAGAGGGGAAAAAAGTTATCTAGCTGGTTCCCTCTTCTGAGTGCAAATCCGTCTTGGGGATATGTATATGTTTTTCTTATGGTCACATGGATATTTGGTCCATCACTGCATGTATTCAGACTGATAGATTGGCTATATTTACTACAGCTAACCTATAGACCTCTGCTTCTAATGCTCTGGGTTCTGGGTTGGAAGACACAGTGCAACACTGAAAGGAAGAATAAAAAGTATTTTTAGATTCCTATATAAATATTAAATTGATCTATAGATAAGGCTGGAATCCAACATCCAGGTCTCAATTTGGATTACAAAAATATAGTAAGAATTTGCCCTTTAGAGAATGAGTAGGTTTGGTTTTTTTCTCTGTTGTACCTTCTTCAATAAATTCATGTAATAACATGTAGTTTTCATATAGAAGTGCTTCTTTAGCTTCTACCTTGTCACTAAACATAAGAGTAATGTTTATTTCCTAGTTTGTTTATCAACATCGCTAGTGTCATGCTTAGTGCAGGAGGCCACTCATTTGTTGGATGCCAGATGTCTACAGAAATGGTCTACCTGATAAAAACTAAATCTGTGCAAGGCCATCACTTGAAGAACTTTGTGTGTGTAAGAGCAGGGAAGAAGGTTAAACATGCCCCATTCAAACAATGGTAAATATGTTGTTTATGTTAAAGCTTTTGTCTTTTCTCTCCCTATTGCTCACTGTACTTCATACACAGAATCACAGAATCAACTAGGTTGGAAAGGTCCTTGAAGATCATCTAGTCCAACCATTAACCTAGCACTGCCAGTTCCCATCTACACCATATCTCTCAGCACTATGTCGACCCTACTCTTAAACACCTCCAGGGATGGGGACTCCACCACCTCCCTGGGCAATCCATTCCATACAATTTTGATGCTGCCAATTTATCAGTACTCATTTTAAGTTACTTATTTCTGAGACCCCCAATGCTGGAAAGAAGCTACAGCAGCCTCTCACCATACCCACCTGTGTTTTACTTCTACTTTTTGAAGTCCATCTGTATTTGATAATCTGGAGAAGGCTCAACAGTTGCATGGCTGAGAGAACAATGGACTTATTTTGTCCAAAACTGTCTACCAAGGAGTAAAAAATTCTTTCTGATTATACTTTGTAGGCTGGGTTTTAGAGAGAGAGAGGTAACACAAAATGAGTCTTCCTTTCCATCCCAATCACATAATTTAGCAACGCAAAGCTGTAGTGAGCTGGTGTAAGAACATGCATAAGAATCTGTTAATCAGCAACCCTACCTTTGGTGACACGTTGTTCTTTCTCAGGCTGGTTTTGGGGAATGCAGAGCCAAATAAAATTAAACCCCACATGTTACTCAGTAAGGAATTGTTGTTTTGAGACATGACTGAGCAGGTGACATTTTGTATTAGTAAAGTCTGAATAATAGATCCTTAGGCATACATTACAATTTGGATTTTAATATGTGCAGTTGTGGTAATCTGAAATGAGTTCATCTCAGTAGTGTCATTAATTCCCCAAATCAATGTAGTTTAAACTGAGATAACACTTTCTGTGAGGACATTGGAAAAAAAAAAAAGATGTCTTTATGAGTTCAAGAACTTCGTATTTTCACAAGCCCTATTTATTAGCTTAAAATCTGCTCTTTATCTTTATTTTCTGAGGCCATCAATCAGATGCTCACTCAAAAATTTACTAGAACATGAATTTAAACAACACTGTAGTTGAATTTGCATTGATCTTCAAGGGGCAAGGTATTTTCTATGCAAATTTTCATAAGAAGTGGTAAATTCTGCAGAATAAAGCATATTAAAACATCCTTTATAAATGTTGACCTGTCTTTCTTCAATGTCTTTTGAGATCTTCAGTTTGAAATTTCAAACTGTGCAGGCTTCAGATGTCAGTAGAATTTATCACTGCAAGCATAGAGTACGTGCTTTGATGTGGAGCACATTTCTGTTGTAATTTATTATAACCTTGTTGAGGTTTACAAAAAGAAAATATGAAAGCACTCTAACCTATTTGGTGTGCTTCCATATGTCAAGAGTCTTAATGGAAAAATGCTTTTATATAGTAGCAGTCAGAGGTAGCTATGTATTGGTTTTGGAGGGAGCAAATGCATGGCAAGGTAGAAAACAGACCAGGAGAATGTAGGGGTGGAGGAGGCATACAGTCAGGTTGGTGTTGCAGTGGAGCTGCAGGCTCCATTAACCCAAGACAGTCGCTTTATCTTTCCCACTGAAAAAATGCATTCCTGTATGTAATTAAGGGTAAATTATTTCTGTGAACTCATGGAAATCGATAAAAATACAATGAAAATGAGGGATTTTAGTTTTACTTCAGAGTTAAGTGTTATGAGGTTAATCTTGTGTATGAATATAGAGCTGATTTTAGTAAACTCTCAGGAAAGGAGAGGAGGAATTTATGGTGGAATAAATTAGAAAGGGAGTTTAGGAAGAGGGTAAAATCAGTTTTGGCTGAACAGAAAATTAATTTTGTTAGATTATTTTTTGGAGGCAAATAGAACATGTACCTTTTGAGTTGGAATGTCTTGTTGAACATAAAACACTACTTTCTAAATGCATTACGTAGAAGTGCAGGGCTGGAGGAGAAACAGGACAAGTGATGCAACATCACAAGGAGAGAACAGAGGATTACTCACAAAGCCAAGAGTGCTAGCACAGTCTTCATGGCCAGAAGTCCAGAACTTTTACTCAATTGGGATAGTTATTCAGATCTTTTTGTGAAATTCAGAGCAGGTCCTGCAAGCAAGATATTTCGATTGAATAATCTCTTAACTAGCGTTTTTTAGAGATGATATTTAGAAGTGACCTATTAATCCACTCCAGACTTGAGTCAGACCATAGGCTATGAAACAGGTCCCTTAAGCTCATCAGTGTTTTTCATCAGGCTAACTACTAATACAAAATAAAATAGTACAGGAAATCCTGGATCATCTTGATGGTTGCATTATAGGTCAACTCTTAGTGCAGCCTAAGCTCACAACCTTTGTCTTCATAATGAAGAAATATATGGTCTTATTTCAAAATATGAATGCAAAAAAAAAAATCTAAAGGAAAATGTTAATCTGTTTTAACATACAGTGTTGGATCAGCAGGATGCTTTCCACCATTTACCTTGTACTCCTTAAATTTGTGAACAGTACAAACACTGGGATTGTGATGTGCACTTAAAACAGCTTTTTTATTTTTCCCTTACTGTAGAGTTCTGCGTAGGTGTCTTTTGAGCATGTGTTCCCCTTAAGACTGGGGGAAAATTTGTGTATGGCCTTTTAAAAACAAACAAACAAACTTGGTTCAGACTGAGCTTTGGTTCTTTTTGTTTATTTTTGTGATTGGTTATTTATTTTAGCTCATAGAGGCTGCCACCATCTTAGAAAGTGAGGAATTGTACATAATACTGCTTGAAGGGAAAGTGCATAAGTCTGAACTAGATGGACTTCTGTAACTCAGATTTTTTTTTTCTTTCATCTAAGCCAGCATAGTGAGAGTGCTACCTATTTATAGGTACCAAAATACTGTGTAAATGTCTACTGTATTTTCAGTAAGTCTTCATTTGTGATACTGTGCTTTTTTCCTCCTTGTGTTCTATTTAGCTGTACTTAGGCAGCTTTTACGCAGACCTTTATGAATATGTGAACAGTTCATTCTTTAATACCCTCTATTTTTTCAATATATTTTAAAATCTCATCCAGCTTTTCATCTCATTCCTAACAATTTTTTTTTTTTTCTTTTTTGTGGGGGAAAACCAACCTAACAAGTACTATTGAAAATATTCTGTATGGCAATAGTATATTTGAAATATTAGGTTACCTTCTTTCTAAATTTGTTTCTTAACACAATGGGGGCCTTACATGCACTCTCTTATCTTAATACATGTCATACCTGCAAGCATCTTGGTGCTAAAGCACTGATTTACACTGATCAGAAAAATAGAGATGATCTAGAACATAGTAATGGAGGTCCTGTTTGGGGTACTTCTTACTCCTGCCTGCAGGTGCTTTTCAAAGGAGAAGTTGGAAGTTTAGTCTGACCAGTTGCTGCAACTGAAGTGTTTGGTTTTGTTTTACGTTCCATTTTATTTCGGCTCTTGTCATGAAGGTTCCTATCCCCTGCACCACCCCCCCACCCCGCCCCCCCCAGTTTAGTCCTAAATTTTGAAGTTATGGTATAAGCTGTGCTATGTCTCTTCATGTCAAATTTAATGTGACTATATAAAGCCCATAAATTGATAAGTATGCCAAAATACTGACATGTTCATTTCAGTAGATGTAAAGAGAACTTGCATGATTTGTGCAGACTTCGGCAATATGTGAAATTTGTTGTTCTGGTTGGAGAGGGGGAGGGGAAAACATAAGAAAAATCAATAATGCTATACTCATGTTATGGTGCTGGCTGTGACTAGTCTTAGAAATATAGTAAGCCATTTATTGATATCCTGCCTTCCTACTAATAGGAAGAGGGTGTGTTGATTAAAAATCATGAAGCGGTGAGTCTCTTAATTTAAAGTAGTCTTCATTTTCTGGAGTTTAACCTAGACCTAGTTGAAGTTTTCAAAAAAATGTGAAATTTTCTTTTCATGTTTACTAGTTGCATTTATATTTGTAAGCCAGAAAGACTGTATTTTTAATTTTTCATTTCCTACGTGGAAGGCTATTGTTTGGTTTATACACTGCACATAAGAATACAGGACTAAATCCATTGCTTGTCTCTGAAAACTTATCTAGAGGAAGAGGCCAGTAGAAATAAATAAAATTTATCTTAATAAAGGAGCTGTCTACATGTTATATTTTCTCAGTAATTTTTTGATTCGTGGTGTTTTCTGTTTTATGAATATGTTGAAAATAGGAAGAGAGACCAGTCACTCCTGAACAAGTGACAGAAAACAGTATGATGTCTGATTGAAGGGCTTATGTTCCACTCCTCAGTGCTTAACTGTAAATATGGAAATACTCATGCCAGAAGTATTTCTAGAAGGAATATATATTGAGAAAAGCCTGTAGAAAGCAGTAGTTGGTATGTTGGGTTTAGAAGCTGTAGCGTATCTTTCCTCCTGTAAGAAGATTTTTTTTTTTTTTTTTTTTTTTACAGCTCACATCATCCCTTTATAAACTGGGAGATGAATCCAAGGTACCAACGGGCTAGAGTCAGGGGCATAAGAAGTTTTTACTAGTCTCATGTTATAGCCCTGTCTCTCTATTCCTCCCTCCCACTGTTACTGTGCAGTATCTGGTTTTCAAAGGATATGTTGTTTTCTGACAATAAAATGTTCCCATTAAGATCTAAGTAAGAAAACAAGTAGTGAAATAAGCTACCAACATAGTGTGGCTGTGTAAAAGAATGAAATGGAAAAAAAGAGAATGAGTAATGACATTGGCAAATAATTTTTTGCGTGTAAAGATGTAATTTTACTTGTTTCAGAGGATTGTTTTTCTTTTTTTAAAGAAGATCTATGCAAAGCATTTATCACTTCAAGTTTATTTTTTTAAATAAAGAACTAAAGGAATGAAAAAACATTACTGAGAAATATTTCATATGTCCAAAATATCATTGTGCATGTAATCTCTAACGGTTTCTAGTCTCTGTTTTGTGTTTTGCTTTTGTCACTTTGAATTTCCATACAGCATTGCTGGAGGGGGAGAGGAGAAATCATCTTATTGTTTGTACATATTTGGCTTTCCTCAAACAGTTGTAACACAACTCTTTTTTGACACTGAAGCAGGCTTTTTTTTCTGAAATAAAAGTTCACTTTTTTCCTTTGAAAAAACTTTGTTTTAAAGGTGCAAAAAGCATTATATGCCTCCTGATATGGTTGAAATACATTTTCAGCTTGGGCCCCAAGAAAGCTGTATCGTTTCTTTGTATACAGTACTATGACAGCATGAAGTACAGTACTTTGAATGCATATATATTTCAGTGAAATGGAATGCTATTTTTGGAAATAATGTTTTAAAATAAAATAATACATGTATGCAAAATAAATTCTACCAGTTACATGAAACTGGGGTAGGGAAAGGAGCAGTATGTGTTAAAATATTCTTTTAGTAAAAAATTGCTCAAGGAAGAAAGTTGGAGGTGGCTACTTAGATGAGATTGCTTATACTATTTTATACAGCTAGTTCAGAAGTATTTGTTTCAAAACCTGAAAAACAAATTAGAATTTTATCATGTTTGAAGCAGCTGTAATGTAATCTAGAAATAATTTCTGCTCCAATTCTCATTCATCATTTTAAATTTATTTTGTATCTATTAACTTGGTGTCACAAGGAAAACCTAAAATGATTAGTTATGTCTTAAAAAGCTCCCAGCTTTGTTACGCCTTCAGCTGATTCAGGTCTTAGGGCTAATTTAAATGTGTTTCAAGTATAAGATGAATACTGCAATGTTTGCGTATATGTATATAGCAAATTGTTGGATTTCAAAACCAGAAGGGATAGCTGTAATCTGTTTCTTGGAAACAATGTCATAGGTGTACAGTGCTAGACCACTCATTTACAACTATTTACTTGTTTCCTAACTTCCTTTGTATAAAGTTGTTTGAAAAAAACCCATGAGAGTTAAGATAGATAACCAATCTTGCTTCATGATACCTTCCTTTCTTATGGGAATGACTCTAGACAAAGGTTAGCATTCTGATCAATGAAGACACTTATTCAGTTGTCCCTTCCCCAATTGCCACAAGGATGCATCGTCCAAAATGCAACATTTCTCCCACCTGCACCACCAGGCACTTCATCGGTTCCCAGTAAAACCCCCCAGATGGAGTTGGTTAGGTTTCTTTTTAATACTGCAAAATTCTATTTGATCTTGTCCCAGATTTGGGAAGTAAACTGGAGTTGTTCTTCTGATGTCTCTTCAAGGTGTTCCTTTAAGCCATGCCCTATTCAGAAGTACAAGGGGAGGAGAATGTGAAAGATCAACTAAACATGCAGAAAGGGCATTTTCTGCTACAACTGATTTTTCAAAGAATGTGGTAACATTCAGTTACAGTCTAGTTTGTTTCCCTATCATGTTTTAAATCTCAACAAACATCTTGTTTTAAGCCTGTTCTCTCAATATAGTAAGATTTGGTTTTTTTGTCTCCCTACATGCAAACAAAAAATATGATGCTGGACAATTGTTCTCTAATCTTTGGAGGCTATTTTATAAATCACTTTCTACTTCTAGCAAAGATGCCATCACAGTACCAATGCTCTAAACCCTCTTTTTATCTGAGGAGCAATGTTTTGCTTCAACTTCCAAAACAACTGCCTGATGGGCTCTATCTAAACCTACTGAATGGGTTTTCTTCCTTCCTCTATTTTCTCTTTTTTGTTTGTTTGTTTGGTTTTTTTTCACTTCACCGATTTCTTAGTTGTGTTGACTCTGGTTTAATGTACAGGTGAGTAGAGACTGTCTTTAAATTACACTCATAAATCCAGCCCATCCATTCATCAGGATACTTGTAATGGTCTGGCTTAGCCTTCATATCAGTTGCAAGTCTGCACATGCACACCCACGCTGGCAGCACCGTCCTCAGTTACTCAAGCAGGGACCTGCTTCATAAAGTTGCTAAGATTACACTGTGCGAAAACATTCGGTTTGGGGTTTTTATTTCATAGTCTAAAAGCATGACATCAGAAGTTCTCAGTGTCTGATGTAATTAACTCTAGTATTAGAAGGTAATGGTCTTCAGAGACTGGTTCTCAATTACAGGTTTCTTTATGCTATTCTGGTATTGGTATTGTAAACAGTCATAAAAGTATTTTAATAATATGCAAGCATTGTGTTCCTATTTTAACTTTTCTTGTTTTGTTTTTTTGTACTCTGAGATGTGAATAAAGATAAGATTTAAGATGCTTTAAAATCAAATTTTGTAACACTTCCATCCATATAAAACATTCGTATGCATAATGTCCATGTGAAGCAATTGCAAGTCTATGCTAAATTTTAAGGCTGATGTAGTGAGCGTTCCAGTACTAAGTATTTTTGTGGAAACAGCACATCCCAATGATTTTAAATGAATTCTGATTTTTAACATCATGTAGGTGCAGGCCCCTTCCATCTGACAGACTCATTATATCTTGCAAGATGTTCAGAATAACTCTTTGAAAACTGTGTGAGACTTGGCTCCCTATTCCAGTGAGAGGGAGAGAGAACACCAGGGTAATTAATGCCTCGAGCATCTCAGAATTACATCATCAGAGGTTCTTGCTCATTAATACATACCTTTTGTGCAGTAGATCTATTACAGACAGGCAAGGCATTTCAATTTGCACCATACCTTTTCCATCCCATGACTGAACAGTCAACTTCTTAGTCTGTTCAATGTACTGACTGCTAGTCATAAGTAGTTCAGTCGATCATTAAGCAAATGTGACTCTTCTTAAAACCTGCCTCTTTTCTAGCCTGGCATGATTTCTAACTGATCTTTCTGAAAAAACAAACTTGCAAGCTTCAATACCAATTTCCACACAGAAAAGAAAAAAAAAAAAAAAGACAAATCCTAACAATAATAATATAAATAATCATATCTTAGTCATCCTGACTACCATTGACTGTAATGAGCAGAGATCTTGCAACAGATTATGCTGTCACCATATAATTATTATGCTAGCACTTTGGAAATACACTAAAACCAATACACATAACTTAGAAATATTGCTTTCAAGTGTCTGGTTAGAGTCTTAAAGTAGTCACCTTCTTTCATTTCTTAGGTAAGAGTACCTTAAAAAAAAATACCAACCAAAACAAAAAATAACCTTAAAGATAACAATGAACAAGTCCAAAGGGGGGAAAGACTCTCAAACAATGAATACACAAAGTGAATTGATTGATGGGGGATGTTCTTCTGATATACACACTAATTATGTTTATACCAACATAAGTATTTATGAACAACCAAGAATTCTGCTTTTGAAACATACTTTGCAAAGCAGCAGTTTTGTGCTCTGGAATATCAGTATATTTCAAAACTAGTTTTCTTTCCAAATTAAGAAGATAAGTCAAATTTTTGTGAGATGAAAAATCAAGAAAATATTTCCACTTGATGGAATTTAAACTGTTTATAGTACTGTTTTAATCTATTTATTTACTAGTAAGCAGAAGGAAAATGAATCAGAATGCAAATGTACTGTTTAATTTGGCATAGTGCAAATGAGGATTTGAAACTCTCGAGGCTTCCCCTTTCCTCCTCAGGTTGCTCAAAACGCTCACACTTCCACAAGGCTGTTTTGGCAGGCTCGTATTTTCCTAGTTCGAATAGTTTTGACTTTGGTTAGTGTTGTTCTTTGACCACTTAAATCTGTTGTCTAATTAATGAGAATCCCTGTCTGAACTACTGTTACATTTTTTTTTCAAACAGCAACATGTTTTAACTTGAGTTATTAGATAAAAATTCCTTCTAAAATCCCAGCAAATCATACTGTGTTGGTTTGAGTGGAAACGCCAAAAAAGTAATGCATAATAGTGTGATGTGTTCTGATTTGGGGTTGGCAGTTTTGCTTTGTTTTAAATAGAGCTATAAAACATTGAACCAACACTTGTGTTAGCAACTAGACATAGATGTAATTACTCCTTCCCTAGTTATGTAGACTTACTCCTGTTCGGTGCTTGAAGTGGGACTATGGGCTACAAATGAGAGCAACATCACTCTTGTCAGTGGCATGTTGCAGTTTTGTGGATCAACAGCAGTGCTTGGAAGATTCGCAGAGGAGGACTGCCAATTGCTGCAGGCAGTTCAAGGAGGCTAGGCTGGACTTGAGTGGAGTGATGTATCTCTCTATAAGGCAGCATGGGGCAGCTGATAAGCAGTATCTTAAAACTGTAGGAGCTAGTGGCTGCAAGCTCCAGCTTCAACTGGATTTTTGCCTCTCGCTGGCAGGGTAGTCCAATCTTGGCCAGCCCTAAACTGAGCAAGGGCCTCTACCACTTCTGACACAGCATCTTTTTTATAAACGTGGTTTTCCAGTTTCTGCTGGGTCTGATTCGCCTTTTACTTTCCCCTTTTTTCAAACTCTGCTGTTTTGTTAAATAACTTCAGTCACACAAACTAGGTGTCAACTGGTAAAATCAAGCATACATATCTGGGATATATTTTGAGCATTTTTACCTCTGGCAGCTCATGCAGCATATTGCTGTCTGAAAATGGTTTAGTATGAGCATTTGAAAGTGGCAGTATGAGATATTCGGTTTTACTTGTTGCCCACACTCGGAGTCCTTTGTCTACACATACAATTCTTTTCATGAATCTTGTCTCATGTATCACATGTTCTTTAATAACTGTACAGGAGAGCAGATTGGTTAACTGATACATCCTATCTCAGGATTGATTAAAACTACTATCAAAGCGTATGACTCTCAAAATGTGGATTCTGTATTTATATCTTCCCCAGCGTGTTTGAATTTTACAGACAGGTAATATTTCACTCATTCCACAGCAGTAGCCATGAAGCAAAGGGAATAGTTGGTTAATCTTTTTCAGTGTTAGTAGTTGACATTTACTTTTATCTGCTGTGCATTAAAAAAAACCACACACACAAACATACAAAAAAACCTGACCAACAACAAACAAACCTGATCTAACCTTAAATCCTCAGTGCATGGTTATTTAGCATCAGCTTCGTACATTCTTCTGCTGCAAGGTAGAAGTACAATAAAAATTTAAATGTCTTCCTGCTAAGTAGCGGAATTGAAGTAGTTGTAGAAAAAAAATACACTGTGCTGAACAGTAGGAATACTGGATTTTGCCAGGGCTATGCTTTTTTTATCAGCTCACTGAGGCAACTCTTATTCTTGAAACAAATTATTTTGAGACGATTCAGTAAAAGAAACCTGACTTTAAAATACTTGCAACTGTTCTCCTTTTGGAAGGCTTTCTGTGTATTCTAAGCCACTGCTAATACACAATTCTGGGTCATAACATTTGCCTTTCTTTTTAACAATGGGTTTGGATTTACTAGCCAAGCACTACATGCATTATGTTGGTGTGGTGTTGCCAAACCCCGTAATAATTAAAACACTTGAGCACTTTGAAAATATGTCTGTATCTTACTGAACGTATTTTCTAAATAGTATGTAACTGGAAGATATGATTATGTTCAAAAACTACTTTGATGTATGTTGCCATAATGTTTAATTGATGTGTTAGGAATCTGCAAGGATTTTAATGTAAAAAATTTTTTATCAAACATGATATACAGTTTATTTTAGAATAATTTTACTGGTTTTTTTTCACACTGTAGTGTGGTGAAAGTCTCTGCTAACATTAAGATTTTCTGCATGAGAGTGTTTATAAGTTTTTATATCAAATTTAGTACTCCTTTCTATAAAGTTCTGGTTTGAGATTAGGATATTGACTTTTACTTTCTGTGCTGGTCTCTGCATATTTTTTTTAAAAGTTTTTTTTGTCCAAGGACTCAAAGAAGGCCTTTGAGCTTTACAAGTCATCTCAGAAACTAAACTATGTCCAGACCTAATCATACAGGGGTTGCATTCACTCACAGCAGATCAGTTAATTATACATTAATCAGAACTGAGCTGGACTCTAAAACCTGGGCTATTTAAGCACAGGAAGTTAATGTGCCAGTAAGCATGCCATGATGAGATGTGCTGGCATCTATCACAAATACATCAGACTTCTCTCTTGCACTTCAGGAGCTCTGCACAACATTCTCATTTGTTCTGTATCTCAAAGTGTAGTGCTAGGACGTGTCTCGTGATACGTGTCTGAAGGACCTGCTCACACACAGGCCATGCTCACAAACAGATTTCTCTGTCTCCAGGGTAACTTTATAAGTGAAGCAGGTCTTTGTAGGAGTAGGTATCAATGAAGTGCAATCAGAGAATGCAAAATAAGCTCCTCAGGTAAGGGCTGTTGCAACATTGCTACCTCGTGTTTGAAGTACAAGCCATGTTTTCAGCCTGGCTAACCTTATATAAATCTAGAAAACGTACATTGGAAAACAACATTGTTACTCTACTGGCATGAACTACTATCTCCTATGTATTTTAACTAAGAGGTTGAGGGATGAGTAGGCAGGTAGCATGTCCAAAATGTTGGTGAGTGCACTGGTGAGTACTGAAAAATGCATGGATAGCGTGGTCACCGTTGCAGTGGAGTCTTCTACAGGGAGAATTTTACAAACTGGAAACGTTCTAGAACAGGAGTAGCTCACATGCAATACACCTAGTTCTGTAGCTGTTTTTCTGCTTGATTTTACCATTTTTCTCTTTGTTCCAACTAATTATTAAGCAAATACCTATGCATATCTAAAGTATAGCTTGAGTTAGACTCTAGTTACAGGTAAGATTTCAGCTGTCAAGTAGAATTGGGATTAGAAACAAATAGACCGTTTGATTGCATTTTTATATAAATTCATTATTTATTTTTATATATTATGTTTATGTGTATGTCATCTCACCACTGTGAAATATTACAGTAACAAGTTGCTTTCAAACAGTGGCAAGTCCTGCAAACAGATGACTGCTTGTACCTTCAAAATTCACAAATAGCTTATGCAACATTCAGAATTCAAATAACTCCATTTCCTTAATTACATTGAAACATATCTGGTATGTGAACATAGAAATAGTTTTGATTGTTTTTTTTACATCAGAGGAGTCTAACATTGACAGCCACAGCCTTGAGACTGAGCACATCAGAGGTAAGCCTCTGGACTCTTTAAGAACTGTGCCACAGTGCCCAGGTACTACTTGCTTCAGCTGCTGTATGGGCCGTTTGGTGTTTTCCATCTCTTTGAGGAAAAGGTAACATAGCTAGCAGTACGATGCTGTGCCTTTTGAAAGACTTCTGCGATAACCACATAATTCTGTTTTTGAAAATACCTTAGTAAGTGACCAGGTCCGCTAAAAACGATGGCAAATGAGAGATGTTTAAAATTGTGAAGGTCTTGAGAAGATAGTTTTTTAAAACAAATGTTTTTAGGAAGTTTATAAATACATTCTCAGCATGGCAGGGTTGAACCAGCCTCAGGTGGAGGGCAGGTGACAGCTGGCAGAAGGGAGCTTTAATATAGGCTCAGAGCAATGATACGTGATTCTAGGAGGAATCTCAGGAATGTACAACTTCTTTGAGGACAATAGGTAAGAAGAGGTTCAGAGCTGTAACCAGAAGTATTCTCTGATGGCTGATGTGTACCGTTTCAATAAAGCAAGACTTCATATTATTTTTTTTCATCTTTGGCGTAAGGATGACAAGCCTGATTTGTGGACAGTCGAATGAATTTCTAATCAGTGCCTTATCTGCTTTTTTGTTTCCTTGTTGCACCAATTCTCCATATAAAGTACGTGTTATGTAGATACAAATATTTGTAGTGCATGTAATAATGTATATAAAAGAAAGGAGAGAGTTTTCCAGAATAGATGATGTGCTGGTTTCAGGTGGATTCTATGTGCATTTGAGTAGTGTCTGAAGACAAGAGAGCTGATGTTCCCTGTACATCATTTTTACCTTTCTAAGGGTTGCATGACTAGGCCGTCTGCAGTCAGGCTAGTAGACATAAGGTGGATGCCTGTGCATATGCAAAAAAAATTAAACTTACAATGAAATTTCCCTCAATGAAATCTCTGTCTTTCCTCTACCCCAGATAAGACCATTTAACTTAAACATTGTCATTCTGATGCTCTGCTTTCTCTCTCACTACTGTCTGCTTCTCCATTCTCATGTTCTTTTCCCTCAAATGACTTCTCAGCAATCTGCATGGCATCTCACAATCCACCACCTTCTGTTTTGTCTGTTGTCTTTTACTCTAGACTGTACTGTCTGCTTTTTTCCTTTCTTTTTTACAGTTTGCATTGTGCTCCTTCTTTCACAAAACGCCTGTTTTGTTTTGCCCTATCCCCACCTTACCAAATGGTAAGTTGCCAGTTCTATGGAACAAGTCTCATTTATTTTCATTTCTGTTAATTTGCTTGAAATAGTTGCATAGAACTGTGTGAAGACATAGTGCTGTGTTCATATTTGTTAATGAAAGTATAAGGCTTTATTTTCTTTGGAAGCATTATAACATTTTAAAATTTGAAGGTCTCTCTGTTGGTATCTTTGAATGTCACTGCATTAATATTTCTTTATTCAAAAGTCCCAACACAACATCGGTCACTTGGAGTGTCTAAAAAGTTTTCTGTTTCAAATAAATGAGAAATTTAACAACTCCTTTTAGATTCAGCTAGTATGGAGAAGTTTGCAAAAATATCTGACACTACAGTCTTGCACAAAGTTGTGTTCCCGAACATCTTTGCTTGCCAGTTTCGACATCTATTGTAGCCCTCTCTGTAGTGTAATTAAATTTCTGGTGAGTGCCCAGACTCTAAAGGCAAGCCGGTAATGTTTTGGTTTGTTTTGTTTTTTTTAATTTATGAGCTGCTTTCTGAATTGTTCCACACTTTAATTTCAAATTTTCTTATTTTGTGCTGTAAAAAAAAAAGCATAAATATTTAATTTTAACTAGATTATTTCCAATATCAAGAATAGAATATTGCTGAACTTTCTTTTTTTATTTATATCATATGAAAAGCTTTAACTTTTCTGTGTATCAAATACTATTCAAGTGGTCTCTTTCTTTGGTTTGCATTTTTTCTCTTTTAGTAACATAAACCTTTATATACTCTTTCAAAATCAGAGGATGAATTTCTGGACTTGCTGACACCAGTAAGAAAACTGCTATTGAATATATTATGTCAGAAGGTTTGCCTTCTTTGTGTAACCTCTTTCTGTTCCAGTCTGGTCCTCGATTCACTTTTTAAGCCCACTAACCTGTCAGTTGTGGTACCAGTCAATACCCAGCAGTACACCACACTGAAACATTTAGCTAGAACTTCTTTGACTGCATCTTATGTTCAGGAAGATCTCATCATAGGTTTTCTATGTTGTTTTGTTTTTTTTTTTTTTAACCTTTGTAAGGTGTTGTGGAATATTGCTGTTCCTAAATATTTTAGTGAGCTCTTGGAAGTGGTTAACTAAATAATATATACTGTGCATTATAGTCGTTCTCCCCAAAAAAGCATAGATAAGCCAGACACAGCCCTTGGAAATATGCAAGGGAACTTATGGTGTCAACTGTATCATTTTAACAACATAGGAATCCAATAGAGATGAAGTAAAACATATTTCACAGAAGTTTGGGATGGCAGTTTATTTGTCTGGTTTCTCTTTTACTTTACAACAGTATTTTCCTCTCCAATTGAAATTTTTAAAAATTACTTTTTCCAGTTTAAAGTGAAGATGTAGGAATGTACTATAACTGGTTGGGAGGAATGTTTTTTAATAGGATTTCTGTTTCTCCCTTATTTACTGAGTAGGATGTGTTAGGAATAGATTACAATAAATATGATTTGAAGAGAGTATTTTAGAAATACTTATCACTAAACTTTGAAAATGCTGTGATTGGCAAAATATTTGATAGTATAAAAAAAGCTATTTAAATAATGCAAGTTGCAATAGATGTAAAAAAATTTGAGATCTAATAGAAAGGAGAAACTTCATGACATCTACTCACAGGTGGAGATTAACTGTATTTATCTGGGCTTGACAACCTGTGCAACAGCATGATGTGATTTCAAATGGCTGGTGTAATAAAATAGGAAAACCGAGAGTACTGGACCTTCTAACAGTAGTATAAAATTAGTACAGTACCTTGCAAGAGCACAGCCTCGGTAAGCATTTGTCAGCTTCTATAATAAATAGTAGGTTATGAAGCCTCCTTGAATTTGAACAAAGTTTCTGATACCAGAGTATTTGCTTTCCTGGATGATTTGTTTGTATTAACCTGTGCCTGTTTGCCTTAATGACTGCGGGAATAATAAAAGTGATCTGTTTGCTTTGGCAAAAGACATTTATTATAAGTGACGTATGCTATAAAGGTGTCTCTTTTGGAGAAGAAAAAGTCAGTAACCAGTAAATACTCTTTTTATAAAAGTATAAAAAGTAATAAAATAGAGCGATGAATATAGCTGCTAAAGTTAACATTTTCCCGCTGAGCAATGTTGTACAACTTTCCATTGCCAAATGCTTTGTCATGAATAATGTGTTTATATACACATGGTTTTCATGGGTTTGTAAATTTTCTTTTTATGCTGTTCTTTCTGATTTGAAAATCTACATTTTCATTTCTTGAGAAGAATAGAAACCAATTTTCAGAGTTCTTGAAATACTTTGAGTTTTAATCAAACCAATTGTAGACAGATAAGTGAGGGTCATCTGCAGAATCTCCAAGATCGTGACAAGTCTCCTACACCCCAGCTGTGTCCCAAACTCTTTGAATACATAAGTGGTTTCTCTGTGACAGTTTTGGTTTTTGAATTTAAAAGTCCCAAAAGAAGAGATGGAGAGTATATTGTCCCAATTAAGTTTTCTTCCAGGACTGATGTTCCCCAACACACAAATTTTATTTTATGAAACATTCTTTGACTGAAAGTTTCGCAACTACCAGTAGTTAGCAAAAAGCAAAAAGATGTGGTTCATATATCTAAGGATAACATTATGAAAATTTATTTGAGGTTATCTTGAAGGGGTTTTTTTAATTGACTTTTTTTTTATTTTAATCAGAGACTCAACAATCAATCATAGAATGTGGAACAAATTGCAGTTAGTGTTGCAGTTTGAGCCATACGATGTTGGTGAAGACCACCATCATCATTTTCTTTAGGATTTCTCAGAGTGAAGGGGAAAGCTTAAAGCCTCAGTAGGAGAATGTTCGCTACTTAAAAGCTTGGATATTCAAATGATAGGTAGGACATTTGAAAGTGCTACCTACCTGTGATGACTGTGTGAAAGTGTAGTACAGGCTTCCATGTTAGTTTTATGCGTAAAGTATAGTCTGTTAAGAGGAGGGGGGAAAAAAGAAAAAAGTAATCATTGTCATGTCCTGAAAATTAACGGAGGCTGGTGGAGTGTGTTAAGAGGAAGCATTCTTTATGTCTCCTGTATTCTTTGGTCCTTTTCTAGGCACCTGCTTCTGGCCACTGTTAGAAACAGGCAACTAAAGGAACATTTAATTCTGATTCAGTAGGGTTTACTGATATATTAAAAAATAGGACTGGAATGTCATAGCTGAATAGTGTTAAACTATACATCCAAACAATTTGCAATGATAACAGTTTGAGAAATACTGAAGAAGAAAAGAGAGGCTGTAAAAGCAGAACAAGTCATAATGGAAGCCTTCATTTAGTGCTATATAAATTAAATCAATGTTATTCTGGTGGAAGAACAAGAAACTATATTTTTAGATAAACTGAAAGATTTCTTCTTGGAGCGACAAGTCAGACATCCTAGGGAATTCCTCAAAATTTCATTCTGTAGCTGGCCTGGTTCTTCTAGTCAGCTACTGTGGATAGAGTGCTGTATCCCTGGTGTGATTAGGGTAACCATTTTAAGGACTCAATACTTTCCTGTATCTTTGAAACATTAGAGGCATGCTTGTATTTTTTCATAACTGTATCACACCAGAGGAGATGCATTCTTTGCTCCTTTAATACAGGCAAAGTTAGGCGTCCCCTCCCTTCTTCCCTGGGAGATATGGAAGGCCCGAGTTTCAAAAGCAGTACAGTATTTATCCTAATTTTCGTCTTACCATAGATTGGAAGGAAACAATGTTTGGTATTTTCAGAAAATGGGAGAAAAATACTTTTTTTCACAGAACTGGCTTTGCTAATACCTCTCTTTTTACCATTACCTCATGCGTGAGATTTCCTCTAGTCTGTCTCTTATGCAGGAATTACAATATAATTTTTTTCTGGATTGATTTTGTTAGTCATTTCTGGACCAATATGTCATTGTGTTTCAGGAGGAGTCCATTTGGAATTTCACATTGTTGTATTGTTGCATGGATGACAAGATCAAATGAATGCTTGTAATGAAGCTCATTCTCTTGTAATTTGAAGGCAGTATAGAGTTTCTTATTTGTTTTTGGTAGTATGAATGTTAAGAAGAAGATTTGGTACAAACATGAGTAAGTACAAAGTATCAGAATTGCTTAATATGCAAGAGCTTCACAGCTAGCGAAAATGAGGATTAATTGAAATGTTTATTTTTTGAAATCACAATAAATATCATATGCTCTCTAGATCTGATTTGCGCTGATTCTATTTATAATCTGCAGATTGTTGCATTGTCATCATTGTTCACAAAGGTAGTGAAGTTAAATTCGAATCAGTTACAACTCCTAGGCAAGTTGATAGGCTTGTGCAAGTTGGCGTAACCCCACTTTGGTAGAAATACATTAAGATGGAACTGGTGAAATTTTGTCCCAATGTGCCCAGTCTCCAGCTCATCAACTTTAAATAGGATCTTTTTATAGAATTTTAGATCGTTTAAAAACTTATTCAGCCTTATACACCTAATTAAATTCTCACCTTTGATGTATCAAATAAACTACTTGCTTTAACTGCTTTTAAAGTATTTAATGTCATACTTAATTCAAAATACAAACAAACCAAAGTAACAGGCATCTCTTGGCACTGCCTGCTGCATCTTTTAAATATGCCTTCAGTTCTGCTTAGCCTGATTATTTGAGAGAGTATTGCTAGTAAAGATGTCTAAAGAAGAGAGATCAAGAAAACTTTAATGACCTGTGGGGCACAGCTTCAAAGCAGGCATTAGCAGCATAACTACTTTGTGGTGTAAATGCATTTCTAGCCTAATAAACAAGTGTGATGTAAATTTCCATTATTGCAATAGGAAGTTAATTTATTTGTTGGAATTGTGATCTTGAAATCTTGTGCATAGTAAGTTGTCCAATATGTGCAATATGTAGCAAATAGCAAACTTGAATTAATGCCTAGATAAAATTAGTATGCATTGCACTTCAATGATTTGTCTTTGTTTTGTTTCTCTAATCAAAATTTCAGTTAATTTCAGCTTTGGTTTCTGTCTCCCCCATGTTAGTTCCATTGTCTTGATTTGCATCATTTGTAGCAGCTGGCTTCTTGTCAATCTGTAGTTTGGACCTTTACATCAAACAGCAAATTAATTACAGGAAAAGAAATCCCGATAGTACTTCTACGCTTACGTGCTTTCACAATTGTTAAGAAGTGAATGTTGCTGATTCTTGTTAGAAATGAGAAGTGGAACATGGGGAAAGGGGACAGTACATGCTTCACAGGTACCATGAGTTAACTCCAGAAGTAAGTGTTGGTCAGTTACCTGTACCTTCCCTTTCCTAAAGCCTCCTCTCATTTGTTATAAAGTTAAACTAGGAAAATATGGCAATTAAAAACAAAAGGTTGTATGAGATATGTATTTTTTGTTAAAGGATGCATAGCCTTAATGTGTCTCAAGTGCAGAAGCACTCTTGGGAATTTATTGAAAGGCCTGCTTGCATTCTAAATGTCAGTTCTTTTTCCCTATACCACATCTTAAAAACACAGTCCAAAAAGCCTACTTGAATTCGTTCTGTCATAATTTATGAACTTCTATTTTTCTTTTTATTTTAAAAAAATCAAGACCCTTTTAAAATCAAGCAACACATACAAAAGGCCCATGAGTATATTGTCCAGAAGGTGCCAATAGAAACAGATGTTTAAAGTGTGAGCAGTCAGTATTTAGGCCCTCAACATGCTTTTCTGACATCAGCAAGTAATTTAGTCTTTTGCCAAGTTGCTGCACTGTGTTAAATTCCTTTTTTCCTTAATAGCCATTAGTAATGGTTGGGAAATTAACATTGCTTATGTATTTTGCTGCAGTTCTTCTGTTCTTTAAAAAAAATAATAACAACAAAACCCAGCATTCAAACAATACTAGTTACTGTGCTGGGGAAACAGGCAAAGTGAGTGAAGGTGGAGAAGTCAGTATATGGCATAAACATGAAGGGGATATGCTCTACTTACAGTGAAATACTCTATTGAAACCATGGGCTAGTTTAGTCTAATTTATTCGCTATCTTCTATTGCTTATTTCCCCAATTTTTATGTTTTTCTTGAACAAATAGGTACGATTTTCTTGGCTATCTTTTCAAGATACATATCATCTCTGACTTTGTGATGTTTTTTGCTATCTTTAACTGAGCTATCTCACGTAGTCTATCTTTTCAATAGCGTGCGGATCACGAAAGAAGGTAATACCTTGCCCAGCTCTTAAGAGAATATTGAATTTGGTTAGATACAGCGTCTGTTTTTGTAGCAATATCTTTCCTCATTTTCCATACTGTATTGTTAGCACAGTTTAAGAGCTCAGTCTAGCATTATTCCAAGGTCATTTTCAAAGTCCTGCTGTGATTCTGATTCTTTTATATTTGTCTCCGGTTTTGAGCTGAATATGAAATTTAGTGGTTTAGCTTTTGAATGGGAAATTTAATTTACAACTTGTCAGTTCGTTTACAAAACAGATACCACTGTGAAGGATTCTCCTAAATATATATGCAGCCTTTCTCTTTTGTTCTCTGTTCATTTCTTTGTTCCCGTGAAGCACAGAAATACACAAAAATCACTTCAAAAATCTAAATTCACAGCTGTCACTGCTAACCATATCCTCTGGGCCTTCCAGGCAGCACAGGCTGTGTGAGACAGCAGATGGCAGCTGCACGCACAGGGTATCCATCCAGGAAACGATGCTTGCCTTCTCTCAGCATCCTTGCCCTTCCTCTGCCCACAGAACTCCAGTTTATTGACAGAACTTGAGTAACTGCTTGTAGAATTGTTAGGATCTTCTTTTTTTTTTTTTTTTTTTTAAATAGAAACCCTCTTAAATTTGTTCATATTACTTTCCATACATGTTTCCAGATAGACCACTTGTTGTCTCAGTTTTATGGTGAGTAGGTGTTATGTGTAATCTCAGAAATGTCTGTGATGAATGAACTCTCAAGGCTTTGAAATGTGCGTTTAACTTTCAAGGTACTTAACACATTTTAATCCTTTGTAAAATGAGTAGTCCAAAATGACTGAGAGTCTGCTAAGCAGCAGATTATAGTATGAGTTAGAACCAGTAAGTCCATTTGGATTTGACTCAAAATGTAATAACACCAGCATATAAAACAAGAAAACCTTGGATACGTGACTCATTCAAAATAAAGTCCCAAAAGAGGTGTTGCTGTGCATCTTTAGCTTTGACAGCTGAGATTTGTTTTGGAGATTCTACATAAGAGAAGCTAAGATTTCTCTTGATTAAATTACAACTTTTTTCTTTTTTTTAATGGAATGTGATCTAAGTCTGAATAAACCTATTCCTTGTCTTAAAGTGAAGACTATCCAGTTATGTGGGCTAGGTAATCAGGATGAGACTGTCAAACTTGTGAAGCATTGCTGCTACAGAAAACCAAATTGAAATACAATGGCATTTACACACGCACAAAGGGACCGTTCAGGTGGGCGCACAGAGGAACCCAGTCCTCAAACATGCTTTATCCCAGTCTGAAATATGTCTCTGGTGCTCGTGACAGAGTGTTATGTTTGGAAAAGGAGCTCCCCTTGCAAGGCTGCTGAATTGATGCATACTGTTACATCCCCAAGTTGTCATACCCCTCAAGTCATTTGTTTTCAGTAGCAAATACTGAATGCATCATCATTAAGCATTGTGCTTTATTCTCCATAATCCAGCCTGCTACTTAAACTAGGATGTCTTCTGAATTTTTCTAGGAGGTGAGGAACCAAGATTCAAGTCATCCTTTTTTAATAGTTTATTTTATACAACAGTATTTATAGTGAGGATAAAAAGTCAAAGAAAGTGGTCAGTGTGCATCCAACTGGTCTTCTGGTTGTTTGAAGTTTAATGGATAAAACAGAAGATTTCTGCTCTGTGGTTATGTGAATGGTAGCACTGATTTCTCTTAAGTGCTCTAAAACAATGGATTTCTACTATCAAAGTGGTATTTTTAGGTTTCATAGTGACTCTAAAATTTGTATCCTGGTTGACTGAATTTCAGTTGCCCTTATTAAAGGATGGGAATGATAAATTTCTAAACATGGTATGATAGCATAGAGATTATAATTCATTCACCACTTTATACTTGAGTCCATGGGATATTTTGCTCAGGTAGTTTTATTGGCCAAGCAAGCCTGTTAACATGCATGAAAGTTCTGAGACATTTTAATAATAAAATGACTAATTTATATATGGGAATTATTCTGTGTAATTTAAAACTTGTAGAAAGGAAGTATACTTTAATGAATTTTACTTCAGTGGTTGTAGTGTATTTTTAGTGCATGATTTCACAGATTCTTAATATTTTTAAATGCAGGTAATGAATTTGGACACCCAGAATGGCTTGACTTCCCCAGAAGAGGGAATAATGAGAGCTACCACTATGCCAGAAGACAGTTTAATCTTACTGAGGATCATCTTCTTCGCTATAGATTCCTAAATGCATTTGATAGAGATATGAATAAATGGGAGGAAAAATTTGGCTGGCTTGCATCTCCCCCGGTAAGCTGTACATACTAAATGATAAGTTTTTAGTCACCAGTTGGGTACATGTTCAGAATAACAACAATACCAAATTTGCATGCAGAAATTTTAAACAGCACTTTATTATGCACTGCGTAATGCCTCACCATATATTTCAAGTTGTCAAACATGTCACTGAAATATCTTCCATAGATAATAGAAATCTGAAGCAGTCTGCTTTTAGCTTCATAGCAAGCTCTTTTCCTATTATTTTTGGTATTTTTATTTAGTAACTGCAGATTGGGTAAAGCAGACTATAAAATTGTCTGTAATCCAATCCAAGGATTGCTTTGGGAAGGTGTAAATTGTTCTGACAATTTACTTTATATAAGTAATTACTCTGTTACTGAGAAAACACTTTCAATAGAGTATAGTGTAAGTTATAGTCTCCTGGTCTTCAACCTGTCACTTTTTTATTTGCCTTTTTTACCCAACTATGGCACTGCACTTTTTATCAAATCAACTAAATTATTATAATTTCTCAGTGTTTAATTATTTCATACTAGTCATAATCCACTTTGAAGAATTTTTTTAACGGATGTCTAGTTATTTATTAATGGCTTTAGCAAATAGAACAAAGGTGGTATGTGCAGCAGTTTAATATAGTTTATCAAACCTATTTCTCACACAGATTTTAAAAAACAAATGAAAAACATATACAGTGCTTAATTTTCTAAATTACTAACAGTAGATATGATGCAGATCCCCATAACAAGTGGAATGAAGATTAGATTTGATTTGATAAAAGGAATCCATCTTTTGCTAAAGGAAATTGTGATAAAAAGAGGATGTTATCAATCTCTGAGCAAGAATTTTTTGAGTGATCTATACCTAACATGCTTCTACCTCTTTAATTTTTACATTGCCTTATAAAAAGTAAGCTACCGTTTAGTAATCAAAAAAAATGTTATGACATTACATATGTAAACAATGTCAGTTGTCCTTATGTATGTTGCTTGGATCTTTGACTGTTTTACTTGAAATGAGGTAGAGCAGCAGTAGGATTTTTTCTTGTTAATTCAGTTAGAAATTAAATATTTTATAGTATTGAATTTTTATCTTTTTTCTTTCCTAGGCCTATGTGAGTGAAAAGCATGAATCCAATAAGGTCATAGCATTTGAGAGAGCAGGTCTCATTTTCATTTTCAACTTCCATCCGTATCAAAGTTACGTGGACTACAGAGTGGGTATTGAAACTCCAGGAAAATATCCTTTTCTTTACTGTTTTGCTTGTACAGGAAAGCTTTAGAAGTTGAAAACTGTTTCTATTTTCTAATATGAATGCAAACTGTAGTTAAAAGGTAAGAAACCACTTATTTGTCATCAGTATAAGCTTGCTTTAATTCTTAGTGCACAGCAAAAAAATAATTTAGAAATTTGCTTTCTTCATAAGAGATCGTTTAGTAGGTGTCCTGGTTTCATCCAGGTTTCATCCCGTGCCTTGGGCTGAGAGGGAGCACAGCTGGAGGCCGGGCCCGGATGGGTCATTGGAGTATTCCATATCATGTGACGTCATGCTCAGTATGTAACGGAGGCGGGTGCTCTCTCATTTCCGCTTCCAGTCACCGTGGCGGGATCTTTGGTGTGGACGGGATCACTGCTGGGGGTGGGCTGCGTACCGCTTGCCAGGTGATAAGCAACCACATTGTGTATTACCCATTTGGACTTACTATTGTTACTGTTGTTTTGTTACTATCGCTAAACTGTTGTTTTTTAATTCAACCTAAGAATTCTCCCTTTTTTTTGCCCCTCCCCTATTTTACCGGGGCGGGGGGGGAAGTGAGCAACTGTCTGTGTGGTGATTGGCTACTGACCAAGTTCAAACCACGAGAGTAGGAACCAAAAGTAAAAATCACAATTTAAAGACTACATGTTAAAGTTTCCTTGTGATACCTTAGTTTTTGGAATTATGTTGAGGCATGAAAAAGCAAGTAACTCCTCCTTCTTAAATAAACTACAGACACTAAGTAACCACAGTAAGATGATGCTGTGCACACAGTCACACAGGAAAACGCATTAGCTTAAACCTTCATCAGGAAGGTTGTACAATTTCTGTTTTATAACTGGGTGGACTGAGAATGTGCTCTTAGCTCAGCTGAGCAGTAAATGATTACTGTTGAGTAATTGGCTGGTTTTGCATTAGTGTCCAAATTTTAGGCATTGAGGCAGATTCAGAAAATTAATGCTAACTTGCTGAAGGAATTTAATTTGCCCAAATTCATGTTGTTTCAAGTCCTTTGACAAGCACAGTCTAGTGAATCTTGCTGTCAGTTTAAACCACTGCAGTTCCAATTTTGGCCTACTCTCTTTTTATTTATCAATAATTTCAGGAAGCTACTGCCATAATTTCAGTTGGTTTAGTTCAGTGTGTAACTCCTGCGCACTGCTGAATTGACCTATAGGGTCTCAGGAACTTAGCAGGATTCTGATTTAGAAACATCAAGTCAAACCCACCTTCAGTGCTGCTTTCTGCTACCTCTGTGCTGCTACTGGAACTCCTGGCAAAGGTAGAAGAAGGTAGTAAATTGGAGTAGTAAAATCTTAATCTGGTGTTGTGAGATATACCAGTACTTGACTGTGTTCACCCAAAATGCAAATTCTGCTGCATTTCATCTGTCTTGTATGAAATTCTTCGACTTCTGGAGATGGAAGAGGTGTAAGTTCAGTGTTAAGGACTACAACACATAACAGAATTAGCATGACTTTTTTTCTCTGATACTTATGCTGATACATTTAAATCCAATCTGCACTTTGTTGTTCAATTTTTGCCTTTCTTTTTCAAAGATGCTAGAGGTTCATTGATCAGAAATGCTTAAGAAATACTTTTTTAAGATCTCACTCTTAACTTTTGTATCACTTATTTTCTTTCTTTTCCATACCGCATCTTCATCAGGCCTGTATTTAATTACAATTATAGATGAGGCTGTTATCCTAACTTCATTTTCTGGTTTGTGCTAAATTAATCAAATATCTAGGCATTGTTCTTCTGGGTGTGTAAATGCCCTGCACACATTGTTACAAAAATTCTACTCCTTCGCACTTACAGCTGAGATTAAGCTGTGCTCAGGCTCCTGAAACTGTTCGGGCTTTCTTTATGGAAATATTTTTATGGCCATTTCGTTGACTAAATATTTAATATAAGCAGCCTTTTGGTTTTTATCAGTGTTCTAAACTTTTCAGTCGTTTCAGACACATTTCATGTATCTGTTTTACACCACTAGACTCTTCTTTCTCCTTATAAATTAGACATTTACTGTTTGTATTGAATCCTGAACACGTTGCTCCTGTTTCAGCTGAGGCTGCTCTGTATTAGCTGTTCTGAAACAAATTGTGAAATCTGCTTTTCACTGGTTTTAATTTGCAAACCAAGGCCCAGTTGGGTTTCAGTAAGTTGATCTGTTGCTAATTCACTCTGGGCATCGAAACAGCTTTCTACTGTATCTTGGCCAGAAACAGTCATTGCTAATTGATTTTTTTTCTTTTTTTTTTTTTTTTAATGTAAGCAAAAATGTTTGCTATTCACTTAGTAATAGATGATCAGGGACTTCTTGCATCCTTTATTTTGGTTCACTGAAAAACATACTGAAACTTAACAACAGCTCAAGTGTGTTCAAAACAAGTATGATATAAGCAAGGCATACAATATATTGTATTTTTTAATGTTAGTGTCAGTACACAGTCTTGTGCAGTAGAATTTTATTTACATCATACATTATAGATAGTTTAAATTTAAAAAGTCTTTGTTAAAGCATAAAGATCCAAATTAGCTTTTCATTCACTAACCTGAAGTTTTTATTGCTAATGGAACTGACAGTTACCAACAGCGTATTTGCTTTTGTTAAGGTGCTTTGTCTGACTAACCCCTCCCGCCCCAAGCAAACAGCAGATGTTGTGGTTCTCTGTCTTCAGTGTGTGACACGCTGCCTTTGGTGGGAGTGGAGGGCTCCAAATACTGCTGCTGCTTTTCTCTGTGAAACATAGTGCACCTTCACCTCTGCAGAGAGCCTTGTTCATTTGATTAAGGAAGTGTCTGTCCCCTTTTACGGTTTGCAACTCTGAGCAGAAGTAGTTATCTTAGTTTAGTGTTCTCACTTGGGAATCACAAATGTAGAATCTTCCATAAATCACATTTTCAACAACCTTCCCCTATTCATTTTATTCTGTACAGGGCAGTTCAATGCATGTACTAGGGGAAATTCCTGAAAACTCTCTGGGAGGGAACTGTTGCCAACTGGCTCTCAGCCTGATTTAACCTTGGATTTTTAAGTCTGAAGGTAGGAACCATCTCTTCCTTCCAGTGTCTCGGGTTCTGAAGATGCAAGCTGTTCTGAATAACACAAGTACTTAGGCAGACATATCAGAAGAGATTGTGCAAGTTCTTGTTCACAGAGCTGGCCTGAAACCATCTTCAAGTTTGAAAAGCTACAGTGTTTTGCATGGTTGCCTCTCAAGGTGAACACAGCAGTGCTTCCCATGCCAGGAGAATAAAAACCTCCTGTTAGTTGAAAAACAAAAAATCTTATAAAGACACTTTGCTAGAATTGGGCATGTTTGTTTGAACAAATAATTTAGTTGCCCCAAATTTGTAGCTTTAGCTTATAAAAGCAGATTGAATCTATCTTCATCAGACTTTACTGAAACAAAATTTAGGAAGTTGAAGTGGTTTCTGTTGATTGTTGAAATAAAAAAGCATAATATTTCTTCTTAAACTGTTGTGCATCAAGAGGAGAAAATAACAGTGAAAAGGAAAAAGCAAGTTTAACTTAGGTCAAAACCTTTTGCTTTGGCTCATAAACCTCTTTTTGCTTTTTTCTTTGGCCTTTGAAATAAAACTCTCATTTTTGTTAATTAAGATCTCTTTTTATCTGGGAAGCTTATTTATAATCTATATTTAAAAGGTCACTGTGTACTCATCCAAGGTCATCACATGGGATGAAGCATTGGGACTTCTTTTCTAATGGAAGTGCATCAAATAAGAAAACATATGCTGATGCTACACCATAAAAATCTCACTTCTGTTTAGTACCTGTTGCTAGCAAAGTCCTTGGACAATAAGTTGGCCATAAACATCTTGAACATACCTAAAGTTTTCATTTCTATTACATTTAGGAGAACACTAAGTACTGTATCTACCAGTTGCGTTCTTAGTATCTTTTCATTGATAATGAATACAGAAGCTCTCCATTATCCCATTCCTCTTTGTAAAAGTTTGCTTCTAACCCAAGGAAAACCCTAGAGTTGTGGAACCTACCATCAAGTGTCTCTTAGAACTGCTGAAATCTTGGTTGGTATGCAATGCATTTACGTGCTCGTCATCATAATCGCTTATTTTCTGGAAACTTCATCTTAAACTAGACATACCTAGTACTTCACAGATTCACAGAATTGTCTAGGTTGGAAAAGACCTGGAAGATCGTGCAGTCCAACCATTAACCTAACATTAACAGTTCCCAACTACACCATATCCCTAAGCACTATGTCGACTCTACTTTTAAACACCTCCAGGGATGGGGACTCCACCACCTCCCTGGGCAGCCCATTCCAACACCTAACAACCTGTTCTGTAAAGAAATACTTCCTAATATCTAGTCTAAACCTTCCCTGGCACAACTTGAGGCCATTCCCTCTTGTCTTATCACTCATTACTTGGTTAAACAGACTCATCCCCAGCTCTCTGCAACCTCCTTTCAGGTAGCTGTAGAGGGCAATGAGGTCTCCCCTCAGCCTCCTCTTCTCCAGACTAAACAACCCCAGTTCCCTCAGCCGCTCCTCGTACGACATGTGCTCCAGACCCTTCACCAGCTTCGTTGCCCTTCTCTGGACACGCTCGAGTAATTCAATGTCCTTTTTGTAGTGAGGGGCCCAAAACTGAACACAGTCATCGAGGTGTGGCCTCACCAGTGCCGAGTACAGGGGTAAGATCCCTTCCCTGTCCCTGCTGGCCACGCTGTTTCTGATGCAAGCCAGGATGCCATTGGCCTTCTTGGCCACCTGGGCACACTGTTGGCTCATGTTCAGCTGGCTGTCAATCAACACCCCCAGGTCCCTCTCTGACTGGCAGCTCTCCAGCCACTCCTCCCCAAGCCTGTAGCGCTGCTGGGGGTTGTTGTGGCCCAAGTGCAGCACCTGGCATTTGGCCTTATTGAAACTCCTACAGTTGGCCTTAGCCCATTGCTCCAGCCTGTCCAGGTCTCTCTGCAGAGCCTCCCTACCCTCGAGCAGATCAGCACTCCCACCCAACTTGGTGTCATCTGCAAACTTACTGAGGGTGCACTCGATCCCCTTGTCTAGATCATCAATAAAGATGTTAAACAGGAGTATACCCAAAACCGAGCCCTGGGGGACACCACTCGTGACCGGCCGCCAACCGGATTTAACTCCATTCACCACAACTCTCTGGGCCTGGCCATCCAGCCAGTTTTTTACCCAGCAAAGCGTGCAATCATCCAAGCCTCGAGCAGCCAGTTTTGCCAGGAGAATGCTGTGGGAAAGCGTGTCAGAGGCCTTACTGAAGTCAAGGTAAACAACATCCACAGCCTTTCCCTCATCCAATAAGCAGGTCGCCCTGTCGTAGAAGGAGATCAGGTTTGTCAAGCAGGACCTGCCTTTCATAAACCCATGCTGACTAGGCCTGATCCCCTGGTTGTCCATTATATGACTTTTAATGGCACTCGAGATGACCTGCTCCATCACCGTCCCTGGCACTGAGGTCAGACTGACAGGTCTATAGTTTCCTGGATCCTCCTTTCTGCCTCTTTTGTAGATGGGTGTCAGGTTTGCTACCCTCCAGTCCAATGGGACCTCCCCAGTTAGCCATGACTTCAGGTAAATCATGGAAAGCGGCTTGGCGAACACATCTGCCAACTCTTTCAGCACCCTTGGGTGTAACCCATCCGGTCCCACAGACTTGTGTGCATCCAAGTGGTGTAGCAGGTCTCTGACCACCTTCTCTTCAACTGTGCTGACCTCAACCTGCTTCTCCTCCCCATCTCCCAGCTCATGAGGCTGGGTGTCCAGTTCCACTGCTAAAGACTGAGGCAAAGTAGGCATTGAGCACCTCAGCCTTTTCCTCATCCTTAGTTACCATGTTTCCCTCTGCATCCAGTAAAGGCGGGAGATTTTCCCTAGTCCTCCTTTTGCTGTTAACGAATTTATAGAAATATTTTTCGTTATCCTTAACAGCTGTAGCCAAGTTGAACTCTAGCTGTGCTTTGGCTCTCCTAATGTTCTCCCTGCATAACTTCACTACATCTTTATAGTCTTCAAGAGAGACCTGGCCCCTCTTCCAAAGGCAATAGATTCTCCTTTTGTTCTTGAGATCCAGCCAAAGGTCCCTGTTTACCCAGGCCAGTCTCCTTCCCCGCCTGCTTGTTTTTTGGCACACGGGAACAGCCTGCTCCTGTGCCTTTAAGACTTCTCTCTTGAAGTATGTCCAGCCTTCCTGGGCTCCCATATCCTTCAAGGCAGCCTCCCAAGGGATTTTGTTAATCAGTCCTTTGAACAGGTCAAAGTTTGCCCTCCGGAAGTCTAAGATGGCAGTTTTACTAACCCCTCTCTTTGTTTCTCCAAGGATTGAAAACTCAATCATCTCATGATCACTGCACCCTAGACGGCCGCCAACCTTTACTTCCCCCACAAGCTCTTCCCTGTTCACAAGAAGCAGGTCCAGGAGGGCACCTTCCCTGGTCGGCAGTTACATTAGCATTAGTGCAGAGAAGATGCAGATCGTCACTGAAACACTTAACTGAAACCGAGTTTAAAAGCAGAGTAATGTTACAGCAGTTCCTTAGGCATCCTCCGTTTACTGAGTAGTGGTAATGAACTGTATGCATGGTCTTAAGTGACAGCACGTTTGAGGTATTGCAGCATGTGGTGAAAGAGAGTAACTAAAATTGCCTCACTTCTCACAGGTGAGGAGTCCATGTGTAGTATTTGTGATTCTGTTTGTAGCAGCACACCCTAAAAATTCTCTATTCCATTCGTATCTTCTCTGGTTGCAAGATCAAAACACAGAAGTTAGTATGTGGGCGACAGAGATGTTCAGATTTGGATCTACTTTTTTCTGTAGCGTTGGTAACTGTGTAAGCTACTAGCAGTAAACAGGCACTAACTTAATACTATTTCTTGTATTCTTTCTAAGACTGGTAAAAGTGAGACAGTGCTAAAGAGGATAGCATGATTTTCGAAGCATAAAGGAAATTGAGGCTTGTTCTGGTACTTCCATTCAAGAATGATTTGGCTTTATTTTTAGAACAGAAAGTTAAGGGTATCAAGTATTTTATCAACCACATAAGTCCATAAGAAGTCCACTTTATACTTCACCTAACCAGTAGAGATGCAAATTATGTGCATTCATTTCTCTTAGATGCGCTAAGTCTTTCTTGGCTCAGATTTCTAAGCTATTAATCAAGAATAGCTGACTTGAACAGTACGTTGCATTAGGCAAACAAAAAAATCACAAGGTTTTCTTATTGCAGCTCAGTCTTCTAGAGTAGTCAAACATTTATAGTATAGAAACAATTAAGAACTGTTTATAGTATCAGTTTTTAAATGAAACATATCCCAAAATTAATAACTGCTGTTGCCCTCCTATTCTTCTTGCTTTCAGTGTTTTTTCTTCTTCCCTGCCAACATCCATCAGGCTGAGTTTTAGTATCTCTTTTCTTTAAATACGTTGGGGTGTTTTAATGTTGACTAGCTTGCTTTCTAACTTTTGTCTTGCAATTAGAGCCATGAATTTTACGATCCCTTTGGAACTTAAACATGAAGCAGAGTACTTAAAAACAAGAGTTTGTTGTTACTCTGGGTTCTTTTTAAGAAATTGGTGGATTTTAATTGATACTCTGAGGCAGTTACTGAATACGCCTGAAGAGCAAATTGTTATAATACATTGATTAAATTCCTTTTAATAAGAAGTTTATCTGAATGATATTGGGACTTTGAGAAATGTGATGAGCCTTTCACTACCTATGTTTAAGTTTTAGTGGATTAAATTAGTCAAATTAGTGCATGTAGCACTTGTCATTAAATTGTGGATGGCTTTGACGTATCAGTATATTGTAGTAATATGTATCACTAAGTTCTTGTCATATATAGCTTCTCAGGTATGTTAAAAGTTACAGAGCCTCCTGCCTCTCTGGCCTACATTTTCATAGGCAGCCCTCTGTTCTGATCTCATTGAAAATGTCATTCTTCTTTCAGCTGTTCTTTATTTGTGGGCTGTTGGAGTAGCAAACCTTATTGTACTTTTATAAGAGAAATGGTAGTCAATATGCATTACAGTCTTCCTCGTCCCACTTGGTTTCAAAAGTGTTCTTCTGAACAGTCAGCCAGTCAATAGCTATATGAAGAGTCACAGCCAGCTTGGAGTCAGTTTTTCATTCTGTTTTATACTACAGTCTTCTCTTGACTTATTTTCCTTGACATTGCATTGCTCCGTTCTGCATCTTGTTCTCCTAAGATGATGTACCCTAGTGTGAGGTATTCAAGGACTGAGACCTTAATTTTATATGCGAGCATGGAAGTCCATAAATGTTGTTGAGCAATACAAATCACTACTAGCTTGTCTCTGTTTGTATCTTGACATTTCATGTTGTTACATACTGCTGAAGTGCAAGCAGGAAAAAAAATGTCGTGGGGAAAAATGGTTACTTTGTTAGAAATACTTGTATTTTTACATAGCATAACATATCAAAGCATTGCAATGCGAGGGTGAATGAGTACCGGAGTTGTACAACTATTGCTGGCATGTATTTAGGGTGCACAGACATTTGAAGTTAGAGTTGTCCATAAGCACACAGCTAGATGAGACCTGAGGTATCACAAATATTTGCATCAAAATGCTGCAAAAATATTCTTTTTTAAAAAAGCACTAATTCAGCTTCTCTGACATTTGCAACCTGCACGTAGAGCTTCTAATGAGCAAATAAGGTCACTTGAATGAGTCACTGGTGTGCGATTGCTGAAGGCAAAGACGCTGCTTTGCAGGCTGCTTTGAAGTGCAGTTATGTAACTGTCCCCGCCTGTTGGGGAGGAGGTGGGGGGAGGTATCCAGCACATGGAGACAAAGGGCTTAATTTAGGATCAACCAAATGCCAAATTCTATGAATGTAGTTGATATGCTAAGGTTAATAGGTGTGAATAAGAAATATAGCATACTAATCTGGGAATGCATCTTCGATCTGCATAGGAAAAGAGACAGGTTTCCAGCAGTATGAGTCTGTGTAACTATTAGAGCAGCATATGCTGTTGCCCAATTTCTGTTTCATTACGTGAAGGAAAAAGGAAAACATTTCTATGCTCATGCTGGAATTTTACTTCATAAATTATGCTCTTTCAGAAGCCTTTTCATGAGAAACAGGCAACTTGAGCTAACAAATTATTTCTGCCTAATTTGCTTCGGTTTTGAGATAGATGAATAATCAACATCTAGGTCAGCTGTCTCTAGTTTTCTGATTGAAGATAAAATTTTGAATGTTAACAGGGACACCATTCATAAGTTTACATTTTTATTTTTTTTTTTAATATTGATGAGACCTTTCTGTGGGGTAGTGGTTGATTCCAAGGCCTGTCTGCAGTAAAAATTCAACACGGAAACCTTCTTTCCTCTATTCAAAAGGAACATGACTGAAAGGAAGAAGGATCAGGAAAGAGCCTTAAAGATTTCAGAAATAACTCCTTTCCCTTCCATAACATCCCATGCTGATTTTTGTTAAACAATTTTTCTGAAATGCTGGAAGTCTCATTAAAATTAAGCTGTATGTATATATCCCTCTCTTTTTGTTTTTTAACAAGGCTTGTTATCTTGGCATAAAAGTAAATCAGCATTTTACGTTCATGATTACCAACCGATATGGATTTGCATATCTCTAAATTTACATTTGGTTTAAGCAAAAAGCATCTGTATTTGGTTGAAGCAAAAACGTACAGTACCCAACTTCCTCCTCAGTACTGTGCTATGAGCTGAGTGCTAAATGGCTTCAACTGTTTTCTAAATATCTTGAGCTGAAGTTCATTAGGCCAAGGTGTTTAAGAAAATTCATCCAGATATGCTTTTTCTCAATTGTAGGTCAACATTGCAGTCTTCTCCAAAATTAGGAGTGTGTGGAGAGCAGCAACCAGAGGTACCCTTCATCTTGAAATTAATTATGCTAGTTTTTTCAGTGAAATTCAAGAAAAATTAAAAACAAAAGGGCCTAACCGCTTCAGGCTCTTTACGGTCCTCCTTGCAGCTGTGCTTTCCTTCATCTTCCTTGTTCTTATGGTGCATTTAATGACTGAGGCTTCTTTCTAGCATATGAAGTGAATGAAAAGTTCATTAATTAGCCATATTGATCTGTGGCTATATTTCTTGTTCTGTGTGCATATTAATAATTCATAAATTATGCTTGTGCCCACAGTTTGTTTTTTACAAAATTGATTTCTTTGAGAAATTGCTGGTCTTTGATATCCTTTCCCTTTCTTTCGATCCATCTTGAGAATAACAATTGTCAGTCATACAGCTGTTGGTGTGCCTGGCTTTTCTTTTTCTTGTTTTGTTTCTTGTCTTCACTTGTTGCCAGGATCTATTCTTTTATTTTACAGGTTGTATTTTGTTAATAAAAATTGCTGCCAGGACAGCTTACCTGTTCTTGCTTTCTGTAGGGTGAATATATTTCTTTGGCCCTGGCTCATTACTGTTGCCTTTGACTTCTCAAACCAGCTAATGTCTTTGTACATGAAAGTTGTACGACATCTTCATTACCATCCTGGTGACTTCTCCGTCTGGACACTTTTGAAAAACAGGCAATGAATAGCATTATCTAGCAAGTATCTTTTGCTGTTGCAAAAATGTAGATTATGGTGTGGGTAAATCCAATCTAAAATCTGAATTGGATCCAGTGAGGATGGGGATTATTGCAATCTTGGTACTTCTTTCCTAGCTACAGGTCTAATAGCAAAGATCTTGCCTTTCCTAAGAGAAAGTTGTCCACAGTGCTGATGTCAAGCAAGTGTTGGAACAGGTTGTCCAGAGAGGTTGTGCAGGCTCCATCCTTGGATGTTCTCAAGAGCTTACTGGATAAAGCCCTGAGCAATCTGGTCTGACCCTGCAGCTGACTTCAGAGCTTCCTTCCAGCCTGAGTCATTGTTGCTCCCATCCCTATGATCCCGTCCTATGACTTGTGATCCTTGACTTTTATCCTTCAGACTTGCTTATGATACTGCCCTACCCTTCTGTGGGTAAACTCCTGTGGTAAGTGAAGGTCACCTTTCTTGCCTAGGTGAGCATTCTGTCTTATTAACTTGCAATTTTTTAGCAGCGGCTTTCTTAAATAGCAGTTTTTCACAGCTTTTTGTGTTATTTCTATCAGAAAAGTTCTTAAAGATGAGTAAATGTTAAACAAAACCCAAACCAACAGCACCCCCCACCTCCCCAAAAAAAACACCTCCACACCCACAAAAAACTGGCTCTGAACCATGAACCAAAGCATGGTAAGGATTGATGAGGAGAATTACTCCAAAAATGCACTCCCAAGGCCATCTTAAACATTAAGGTAGACACAGCTTCTGATTCCCCTAGTCTCTCACACTGAACACGAGAATCCAGTGAATGCATGGAGCAGAGGTAAGTTCAGTATGTGCTTTCTTTCTGGCTGGCAGCTGTACCACTAAAGGTAAGCATCAGTTCCATGACCCTGACTCTCCACTCCCAGTTCCATGTTTATGTCTAAGCATACAAGAGGTAAGTCACTTATGGTCAACAAAATGGCACTTTTAAAGCATTGTACTTGACTTTTTCATACCTTGTATCTCTAATTCTGTGTGGAGACAGTTTCAGTTTTGAAGAAAGATGGTGAAATAACTCATTCTATGAGAATGGAATTAATTTGATTTTGTTTTTTTCTTAGAATAACCCTGGGTTGCATCTTCAGGGTGAACAGAGCCCTACCTAGGAAATATACTAAGTTCTCAAAGAGAAACCAGGGAGGATTTCTCTTCTGTCTCCTGAGATAGGTCCACCTAGAGAAAATTAGCAGATATCTTATATATCTTAATCTGAGGTTGTACCCCAAAAAAAGGAAAAATGTGCCAAAATAAAGAAAAAATGTAATTTCAGATAATATGTATTCTGCTGGTGTACTTAAGGACACTTGTACTTCTGATGGTGAGTGATAACTATGAAAGCTTCAATTAAAATGTGAAACCTACATCTGTGAACTTGATATTTTGCTTCGTGTAGTTCCAATTTTGAATTGCTGAATTACTGAAAAAAACAGAAGCTACTTTTGTGTTTGATTTTTCTAAATATTAGTAGTACAAGGAAATCTTGGTGTGTTAATGATAGGTTTCTAATCCACACTTCATAAGGGTTAGTCCTTAGTAATTTGTAGTCTTGTACACTGCTGACTTAGAGTGACTTTTTTTAAGGAGCAACGTTGGAAAGACTTGTATATTCGGCTCTTAAATGCTGGTGCGAGTTATTCTACATTGCTTTGCCAGTTTATTCAACCTGACCTCTTGAGAATCCATTTATTACAATATTGGAGATCATTTGATGTAGACTGCTTGTCTGCTAGTTGCTAAAACAAAACTAAGGAGAAATGCTGGTACAATATTTGAAAGCTGGCCTTTGATTTTCATCCAAGATGAGCAAAAATATTTTCCAAGAGTTTGAGGGCTGGATTTGTCAAAATGCATCCAACACATAAAAGACTTTATTTAGAAGTTTTTTATCTTATGCCATCACTGTACATGTAGCTAATAAACTAACCATGCTAAGAAGCCATTTAACACACTCAGATGGAGTCAGCCTTGGTTTGGCCACTACAGTGGCCAATACTTTAACATTAAAATTACAGTGACTGGTTGCTCCAGCATTTTATTTGCAAGTTCTACTGTCACCACTACTTCTTAATGTTTTTGCAAGAGGTAAAATCTGAAAATGTGCTGCTTTCACCATTGTATATATATTTTTAACTTCTAGAAGGTATATAGAACATCTAGGCAGACATGTTGATTTATAAACTTCTTAGTCCAAATTTAAATTTGGAATTTTTTTCTGCATTTGGGGGTTTATTTCTTAAGTCTTCATTGAAAGGTGCTTGAACTGTTTTAATTCAGTGTCTTGTTTCAATAATAAATTATCAGCACTTTCATACTATAAGGCACTGTTAATGATTGAAGGGGAAAAAAAAAAATTCTTTTAGTCTACTATTTTAAAACTTGTGTTTGAAAGAAGAAAGCCTTCCTGTAATGTCTGTTTCTGAATTAGAGTGCCTGGTTAAAATTGATATAGAAACACTTTAACTTTTTCCCTAAGAGATTTTATTTCATTTCTCCATTGTTAAAAAGCTCTCTTTTTCTATAATGCATAGTATAAGATCTCATGTGGAGAGTACAAACTGGCTGTTGTTACAGGAATACTGGAGCCTCTTTTTCTTCAAAAATCCATAACAATGAATTTTGGGCTGGAGTGGAGAGAGATTTTTTTTTTTTTTTTTTTTCTGTATTCTTACATGGTGTGTCAGGTGCCCTAGTTAAATATCTCTTGCTTTTTGTACAGCTTTTACTAACGTATTTTGAACAATAAACGTATGAAACTATCTGAGATACAGGCTTCTTAAGAAGAGATAGTCTTGTATGCTGTGTGCAACTATGACAGCATATATACTGTAGCTACTTCTGTAAAGGATTTCCCTTAGGAAATACTGAAAAAGGCTTTATGGGAAAGTTGTTTGGTTTATACAAACAAACAAAACACTCACAAAGCTTTCTTTGCACACCCTAAACAAAGCATCCAAGGTTGCCTTTAGCCATTACTTTTAATCCATGTAGATGTAATGAGAACAAGAAAATTTAATCTTGTCATGTGGTTATAATTTCCAGCTGGATTAGGCATGGGACCATGCCAGTGTTACTGTCATGCCACTATAATGGGTTCAGGACAGCCAACTGATCCCAATGCTGTTTAAAGGATCAAAAGCTCTTCAAAAGCCTTCCCATGTCTTCTGTTGTCCATACACTTCTTTCTAGTTTAAATTCACTTTCTGAAAGTTTCTATATACAGACAGAAATTAAGTGTTTCAGCACAACTTTTGATCCTTTTTGGTCTGTACTTTTATCTTTGTCCCATCTATATTGCCAGAACCATATTCTTTTGCTTTTACCCAAGAAATGGTAGCAAGGGGTAAAAATGAAATCTTTATTAGGTATTCTTTTGTATATCGAGAAGTGCAGTGAGAAAATGGGAGCTGATATACATACGAGTTAAAAATAAAATAAATATTGACATACACACCCATGCTGTAGTTGCATGCCTGGAAAGCACCAGAGAACCAGAAGTATGAATGCTTAAACATTCCATCGTACAATAAAATCAAAACTATAGCAGTTCCTAATCCTAATTTTAAAACAGATTATGAAAGGGTGAAGATGAACCCATCAGGATCACCTACAGTCTTTTTGTATATGTTTGGTTACCCTTCCTACATGTTCAGTCTTGCTCAGTTGTGTCCAGACTTTCTGATTTGATGGGTAACCTGTCACATAGGTAATCTCTGTAGTAGGGCTGTCATATACAATACAGAGGACCCAATGTACTTCATATTATTTGAATGCGTTTGATTTGTGATAGATGTTTGTGAGTCAAACCAGACCATACAGAAAAAAGTAGTTTCTTTATAAATAGTCAGTAAGCCTTACATTGTTCTACAACTGGTCAGTTGAAATTCTCATCTGCTCTTCTGCAGAGCTTTTAATTATGCTGGGCCATCACCCCCACAAATAGCACTTGGATTCTTTTATCAATAGTAAGGGTTGAGGAACAAAATACAAATTATCCTATTTTATGATTTGCATTTACTTAGTGGTGTTTTATGTGTCATTAATCATGCATAAGAATAAATTAAAAAATTGTGTTAAAATATGTATTTCAAAACATCATAAAAGCATAGTAATTCAGTAATTAATGTGGTAGATAATGACATCCTTTCCATTTCCAGCTCTATCTGTACAAGAGTTCATTGCTTTAGCTACTCTCCTCCACTGCAGTGGTTAGGAAATTTAATCAGAGCATCAAACTGAACAGAAATCAAGCTTTTTTTTTCAGAGTACAGGTTAATATTTCCAGCACTCTGTTGCTGAAACAAAAGAGATCCCACTGCAAAAGAAAATACTTCTATTATGTGCTTAATTAAAATGCACAACTGTTGTATAACGTTTTGGTGAAAGTAATCTTCAAAAACCTAGATGCTTGTAAAATTCTGAAATGTGAAAAGTGGCTTTTCTGTGAGGTTTAAATTGGAAGGCAAATGAGCATGTTTACCGAACTACTTATTTTTCCCTGAGAAATAACTTCCTTGTGAAAATCTTAAAATTCTTTTTGATCCCATTATTCAGGATCTGGTTAACAGTATTTATGCCAAATATGCTATGTTGCAAGGAATGGAGAGTCAGTGGTGATAACTTTGTGTGGCTAGAGAGCACTGCTAGACATAATTTATAATCTGGATTAAGGAAATGGGATAAATTGGTTTAAAATTAGTTTAGCTGTAACAATTGTATTTGTTGTAAAGAGTTTTAAAGGAATCATTAGAGATGTCAAGGGCTTTCAGCAACACCGATAAATTATTAAATTTAATATACAGTGTAGATCACAGAAGCAAAGACTGAAATGCTTGAGGGACACATTCCCCTGCCATGGTAATAAAATATACAGTGAAATAGTAGCAGCCATTGCTGATGCTGGGTTTGAAAGGGAACTGGAGAGAGCAACTAGAAGTTGTAGTTTGTATTTTTGTATGTTGTACATGAAAACAAATGATTGGTAATTTGAATGTATTTATAAAATAAAGGGGGGGGGAGGTGTGTATGTAGTGCACATATAAGGCATTAAGGACTAAATCTGGCAAAGTATAATTTATCTAACTTTTTTTTTAAAAAAAAAAAGGTAACAAACACAAAGATTTTGCCAGAGAATGTGGTGATCTGCTGTTTCTCCCTTTGGGCACCTGCCCTCTAGAAGTCAAAACTAACTTGGCGGTTCTGGTCCTTTCTCTAATTTAGCTGCAAATACTTGCGGGGAAGGGACTACTTAACATTACTGATTTGGTAGCTTGACAGCTACCAAATTTGATTGACAGGTTTGCTTTTTTCTGCATGTGCATCTATTTTTCTTTGCCTTCTGTCAGCAAAACCTGTGCAATCTTCTCAACTGAAATATCTGAGAGTAAATTTGCAGTTACTTTTACTTCAGGCTACTTTTACTGTTATGTCATGCTTCAGTCTTTCTTGTTGCTAGAGATTTAAATCTGTAAGACTGGCAGTTGGGAAATTTCCTAAACTCATCTGATAGAGAGTAGTGTAAAAAGATTTAAATAAAAACAGTTCTGTTAATATGAAAATCCCTGGATTTTTGAGCAGGCCCATTTTCAAAAGGTTGAGCAAACACAGAAGCCCAAGAGCAGTTTAAGAACCACTGATTTGAAAGAGTGTTGCCTCGCTCTTCCCTAATCCTGTTAAATACAAACTCTAGCAAATTAAGATTCTGCCATGGTTTAAAATTAAGGAAGCAGACTGTGGATTATAGAGCACTATTATTTCCCTCTCTGTTTTGGTAGTGGGGATTGAAAATTGAGGCTTTCTGTTGTAACTTCAGGAGGGAAAATGATGTTTTAATTATGTCCAAACAAGAAATTCAAAGGTAGTGAAGTAATCATAAAATTAAAACATTCTATTTCTTGTTGTCCCAAATAAGAAGAAATTGGCTTTTGAATATGCGTTAGCTCTTTATTTCCCCATTTAATTCCTTACATTTTCTGATTTTCTTCTTTCAACTTTATCTTTTATATTTTGCTAAATCTGTTTGAATCCTTTTAAGTATCTGTACAGGTATTCCAAGTCATTACACTTTGTTAAATAACTCACCACATTTTAACAACTGCAGTCAGAATGCTTGTCTCTTAAAAGGATTCTGTCTCTTCTATTAAATACAAGCCTTCTTTTGTTCCTCTGTGCTATAATAATTCAAACTCTTTTCTGAAAAACTCTCAGAGGAGTTGTGGGGTTTTCTTCTGTAAAATTACATGCTTTTCTCATTAACACTTGATCACATTCTGACAGACTGTAAAGTATCGCTAAACACCGATTGATTTTGATGGTCACAATTATGTAACTTCTTAAATGCAATTCAAATCCACTCATTTAGTTTAGTGCTACAGTTTTAGTCTAGCTCATCACAAAGTGCTGTGCATATCTACTGTAATGCTATAAATTTATCATTCATGGAAGATTCCAGAAGAGACTGGAAGGTACTTTCTTTACTAGGAGTCACTGTGCTAAGATGAAATTTTCAAGACAAAAATGTCATACAGCTTCTATATGTTCTTCATATTTTTCCACTCTTAATTTTTTCTTAGATTTTTTAATTATTATTATTTTTGCTTTATATTGAGTATATTAGAATGAATTATGTTGCAGCAGTTCTAAGTTTTTTGCTTTGATTTATTTCCCATTTAACAGTAATTTGGCATAGTTCCTTAATAGTCATTTTTAAGTATGAAATTCTTCTGGATTCTGATGCTGCAGAATATGGAGGGCATCAAAGGCTGGACCACAGTACAGAGTACTTCTCTGAAGAATATCCTCACAATTATCGACCTAATTCACTTATGGTAAGTAAGATTATTTTTTTCATTCTACTTTCATCTGAATTACTTCTAAAATTCTTTGGACAAATATGGAGTCTATTCTGGGAGTATTTGGGGGAAGGTTAATTTACTTTCTAAAATTAGCCTTTGGATGAGTACAGTAGAGAAGACAATGATTTGATTATGACTTATAATGTTAACTGATTTTTCTCTTTTCATACTGCATTTAAATTTGCATGCACTCTTACAGAGTCTGGCACACAACATTCCTTGCCAACATGCATGAAGACTTTCTAATGTGCTTTTGAATTGTCATTTTTAGTACCATTTGCTTTATTTTCATGTCTGAAAACCTCCCATCTTCATGCTTGCTTTGTGATTTAAAGCTCTGTAGAAACTGAATCTTGCGTTGCTTTCTTAAAATCATTTGCTTAACTCCACAAACATGAATTAGAGCAAATCATGTGTTTGCCAACTGGCTTTCTTCTCAGTTTACAGAAAAACTTTGCAAAACGGAACAGACCTTCTCTGTTCACATTAAGAATTTCAAGACTTTACAGTCCTAAAGTGATATGAATAATGGATAAAGACTTTCCCACAAATCATTTCAGATGAAGTGGGAGGCATATCCTTGCGTACAATTTCTGTTAGCTGAGATGGTGGCTAATAAAAATTCTACCTTAATTACTCTTGAAATCATAATCACTTACCACAATTAACAATTTTAAAATGTCTTTTTTCCCATTCTTTATGTATGTACTCACTTATGTATATGTGTGTATATGTTCACAAGCACAACAGAATAAGATTCAAAAAAGGCCATGAATTAAGGCAGACTTCACTGAAAAAGTTCTGAGAATGCTTATATTGCTGATTAGATTTTCATATCTAAAACATACACATGGGTGAGGAGGTGTGTATCTCTCTGCATAGGTATATTTATACAAATAAACACCTGTAAATAAGTTATGTTTGTAAACTTAACAGACTACAAAAATGGAGTATCTGCACTGATTTGTGTGGGCCACTCCTCTTCCATCACAGAATGGAGATATCAATTTCTAGTCTCTCATCTTAACATCTCTCATGAGATCTGAGCTCCTGAGAATTATTGTCACTTTTAATCTCTCTCCCTCTTTCTCTCACACTCACCCTATTTCATTGTACTCAGGGTATTGGCATTTCTCTTGTTTTAAAATAGTTTCATTACATGAAAGAATTCTTGTGCTTTCATCATGCTTGGCATAAAGGATCTTGGGAACACTTTCTTTTTTAAAATATCTGTATGTGACAGTAGTGTGGGTAAGTATCTATGCTTATTTGCACACAAAGAAACTAAGGCTCTAAGATGTCATTCCTGAAGGTTATGTAGCAAATTAATGCTTCCAGAATTCTTGCTTCGTGTGTCCAATTCAAATACCTTGCTTTGGTGATTGGAGAGTGTCTTAATTATCTACCACTAACTTAACTTATGCAAGCCAATTAACTGTAATTTGGAATGTGTATTTCACATTTAGACTCTTAGATGGTGAGTGCAAGTCATTCAAGACAGAAAAAAATGCGACAAAATGTGAAGATGCAATTTGCTAGAAGCATGTGGAAGATAAGGCATGTGACAAGCAAAGCAGCAAATGCACTTTTGCAGCATAAACTGTGGCATGGCAATGGGTCAGAAAGAAACCCAGCAGCGTGGGTCACGTTAACTTTCTTTTATGTCCTTCAGCAATCCAATTCACAGACCACCTTCAGCCAACACCCCAGAAGATGCCTCAGGCACCACATAGAGGTAAAATGCTAGTAAAAGGACACTAAGTAAAAGTAATTGGGGAAAAAGATCTGGAAAACCTGACTAAATTCAGCAAGATAGATCTCCAAGTAAGAAAGAACAGAAGTTACAGTAGATACCTCCAGCTGCTATTTTACAATAAAACAGCAATGTTTTGTTTTAAATAGCAATTTGCACCCCAGTTCTTGAGTAATCAGTCATCCTTGGGAGTTGTTTTAGTTTTAGTTGCAGTTTCTAAAATCAAAGTAGAAGTGTCCCCCTCAAATTTCTTTTCAAAAAACGTATGATGCCACCCCGATGAACTCAAAGGTTCTTTTCCTGCTGTTTAACAGTTATCTTACTCTCTTTACATAATGCGTGACACTTACATTTCTTGTTTCAAAAATTTTAGTTGCTTCTCCACAAACTTCAAATAAATATTTTTTTAATGACAGACGCACCTCCTTAAGGTGTGCAAGTAAGCATTGTCAGCAAAACATGCCCAGAGGACTGTGACAAAATTAAATCACATGCAATAATTCTGCTACTTGAGTCAAGCTTAAATAGCGCAGAAATGTGTTACAAAAATAGAAGATTAGATGTGACATGATTCATTCTAGAAGCATCACCTAATAAAAGAAATATTCAAAGTGACAGTGCAAAATGAGAAGAAGGGTGACACGAAATTCCTGGAGCAAAGAACCCTGGATGAAGAGGAAGCTTTGTAAGCACTGCTAGGCATTTCCTGTAAAATTTTGTTGATGAACAGATGATGATTCCAGTTTGTTGTTTGTGCTGTAAAGGGTCAGATTTCAAAATCATCAGACACACCTTGAAAACTCCGTAGAAAAATGCACAAAAAATGTCCTTTGTAATATGACTGATTTAAATAATTATTATAATCTAATTTTTCCGTTTCATTGCTTGCTCTGTTCTGGATTGTTAATAAATATATGAAATGTACATAACTTTCCACTTAATCAAACTTGCTAATAACAAACTGTTAACCACTTTGTCATTGTAAAAATAGACTCTTTTTACCACAGATTTATTTCTGTTAAGGTCTCCACTGTGGTATTCTCCCAATAGTCTTTTTTGAGGTATGTTTTGTAGAACTTGTGTGCTTTTTCAATGCTTCTATAAACTTTTAGTTTTGCTTACGTTTTATCATCTCTTTGCAAGATGAAATCTAAGTGCTGCACACACATTTCAACTCTTGTCTGATCCTAGTGCCCCTCTATGTATGAAGTAATTTGTTGATACCTTGATTGTTGTATTTGGATGTGAAACTTAGATTTGGAGGGGCAGGGAGAAAAAGAACCATTTTTAATAACACTCATCACTCTAAATTTTTCTCAGTCTTTTCTAAGGCATCCAACTTGACTGAATTTTACTGTAAAGTGGAACAAGGTATCAGTGTGTGTCCTATAACTTTAATATTTTTGTATCACACCAAAAGCTAGGATTTATATGAAAACAGTGGGGTTTATACTTTAATACTTCATGCACCAACAGAACTGAGTAATAAGCAGGCTAAATGGAATATTGCAGAGTATGTTGTGTTATTGGCAAAGTAGTATGCAGTTTATTGAGAAATGTAATTGTTTAACATATTTCAGCTTTTATAGATTTATTTTTTCTGTAGTTCTTTCCAATTACTTAAAAAATAGATAGGTGTCAAAGTATTCCTTTCCCCCTTCCCCAGTACTTTTTTCTGATTCTCTATTTTTGTCATCCACTGATATTATCTTTTCACATTAAATGAAACTGAAATTATATAGTTTATTTTAAGAATATCCTTGTTGCTAGGTTGGGTTTTTAACCTTGACCTTAATGTATACTATTGAGTGTTAAAGTGCAACTTCTGCTTCCTTGAGTCTGTTGACAAAATACTCACATAGACTGAAATGATCTAAAAGCTTTTAGTGACCTTAGCTTTGAAAATATTCATTTGAATAACTTCATGATAAGGATTTATGTATTGAATTTTAAGGGACTGATGTAGTCTTTAACTGTTTTCTCCCCTGACATGCACAGATATACAGAGTATATGAAAGAATGTTTGTAGTTAGAAAATTAACTGTTTTAACTGGGGGAATCAGCAAGACTTTAATACCAGCAAGGTCTTTTATTATTTTTCCTCTTGATGATTAAGACTTAATTTTCTTGTATTTATTGGTCATTTGACTTCTTAAAACCACAAGCGAGTGTAATGATTCAAGATTTATTCTGTTGGTCATTTTCTTTCATCCTATCTTATTTTTAGTCTACTTGCTTGTGCTTGCTAGGCACTTTTGTTGTCTTTTTAAAGTACTCTTTCTTAACCTGAAAAAAAGAGTGCAGAAGATAATAGAGAAATTTTGGGATAAAGCCTGTGCAGTATATGGACTTTTTTTGCATAAACGAAGCAAGAGTGCTTGTTCATGCTGTACAGCTGTAAATTGAAGAACAATTTGGAAGGCAGAACTTCACGTTATTTTAAGCATACCTTCTTTGACATATGCAATATCTAGCAAAATGAAACCTAAATGTCTGAGGTTTTGTATAAGAAATTATAGTCAGAAAGTAAAAGCTATCGTGTATTTTATTCATTGATGGTTAATTATATTCTCAGAATAGTGTCAGTGTCTGACAATTAGTAGTGATAGAGAGACATGAGATTGTCTAAAGCCCTCATTTTAATTAAAAGTTTGGGATAATGTTGGCACAGACTCTTGTGACATTGCCTTCTGCATCTGCCAGCTGCAATATGCGGTATCAAATATTTTTCTGCAGTGCCTGATCTAGCTCTGAGTTCTAGTAATTCTCCCATCTGTTGTAAAATGACCTTGAAATGATTTTTAGGACTTGGTGTTTTCCAACCCTGAATGTGGGATGAAGAGTAGTTCATTGCAGTTCCAGCCAATTTCAATTGTGCTTGCACCTGGTACTGAATCTAGTCTGACAGATCTGAAATTAGCAGTTGTCATTTGGAGAACTTCTTGTTTGTGGGTTTTTAGATACTTTTGGAGATTGTTGTTTATTGCAGTTCTCTCCCAAAATATGTAAGGTGAGATTTCTGCTTATAGCTGCTGTTGTTCGCAAGTGCTTCCTGTATTTGGTACTCCTGTGTTCTTAGCTTTTCTAATTTCTTGTTTCTTGAAATGATCTGGATATTTACAGGGAAAAAAAGTATAAGGAATAAGCATTTTTATGGCTGAAAAGTCTTTTCCTGGCAAGTAGCAGTAGTAGTTTTTTCCCTTTTTGTGAGATAGCCTACACGAATGAACTATGATCTTGATATAACACCATGTATGTTGGTGGAAAACAGGTTGATTGTAAAAAATGGGGGTTTGTCTCTGTATTAGAATGGCTATACTATTTCAGTGCCAGAAGCCTTGATCTGTGTGAGATTTCTCTAGTTTGAAACTGTGTAACTGCCTCACAGTTCAAATGGACATGCAGTATAAAAAGGTCAGAGGTGATAGCAGAAACCAATTTTGTATGTATTTGACTTATAAACAACATTCCTATCCTCCATCACCCTCTCTGTTAGCACATCTGCCTGTGAAGTCAACCACAATTACCCACTTCATTCCTGCTGAGTACTCCACTGAGAATAAAAAGACTCTCAATGATAGTTTGATGACTAAACGCTTAAACATTAACTTTGTCAAAAACTTTTATTTACAGCTGAGTCACCCTAACTCTGTCCCAAACAGATCTGATGTTTTCCCTTCCCTATATTCCACTTCCCCATCAGAAAAGGCCTCATGAGCCTTCCTATGTGTGGTTTTAGATGTCTTCATGGTTTCCTAAAATAGTGGAGTTTGTATGACACCTTAGAGGAGCTGAGGTGGTAAGTAAGCAATTGGTGTAGAAAGCAGGGGGCCAATTCATTGAGGCAGCTAAAGTCCTGAGTAACCTGGTCTGACCTCATAGCTGACCCTGCTTTCAGCAGGGAGTTTGGGCTTCCTGAGGCCCTTTCCAACATGGATGAGCCTGGTGAAGAGGAAAGAGCTGAGAAGGGCTTTTAAGATGAACACAGAAAGCTTGAAACAGAAGAGAGATTCAGAGGACGATTTGACTGAATGATAGTCCAGACACTGGTTAGCTATGAATGTATTCTCTTCAGTATTCTGTACTTTGGGTTTTCACTTCTGTCCACGTTCATCAAGTGAGCCTTGTGAAGTGGTGAAGGAGACATGAATGGGATAAAACTTGTGATCAGAAAGAAGTAGGCTAGAAGAGCAGAGATCATTAGAACTGAAGCTGGTAATTGGAAGTATATAATTCAGCAACAGTATATGAAAGGGAGGAGGGAAGACAAGAATGAACCTCTGAGACCCTCCTCCTAGGGTACAGAAAAACATCAGAAATTGCCTATCTCTGATAATGTCTTTAACTGATGAATGCCTAGGTTTCCTATGATGGTTTTAATTGGGACAACTCTGTATACTTTTACGATACTTATCTGTCCATAGATAGATACATATCTCAGCCCATGTACTATATATATAAAAACTAGCTAGAGGTAATGAAGAGAGATTCTTCTAATGAAGAGTGATTATCTAAGAAAGTGATTCTAGAAGTATACAAATAGGAAAAGCAGCTTAAGAAAAAATGCAAGTTCTTTGACAGAGGTAGGAGTCAAACCTGTAATGGGCATTATGGACAGTACAGGAGTATTCAGTGCCTTTTTTACCTCAGACTCCAAGGGCAAAGCCTGCTGTCAGACCCTTTTGTGTACTGGTATGCTGTTGAAAAGAAAGTAGCAGTAGCAGAGCAATAGGTTAGGGACATCTTAAAGACACTATATATAAATGAGATACACCCAGAGGTTTGGAAAGATTTCAGTGATGTTATTGCAAGGCTGCTGACTTAACCATCTGTGAAAAATCAGATGGTAAGTCTGGGGGACATTTCTGACAACTGAACAAAGGCTGTAGTAAAAGTGGAAAGGAAGGCTGAGGGATCTGTAGGCCAGTCAGCCTCTCGCCTCAGTCCCTTGAGAAGTCAAGGACCACCTCCTCTCGGAATCCATATCCAGACAAGTGGGGTATATGAGATGAGTTAATCAGACAAAACACGTGTGATCAACCTGATTGCTTTCTGTGGTGAAATTACTCTAGCTGTGTGCATGAGGTTGCTACAATTAATGCAGTAAGACTTTCAGCTTTGTCTCCTACAGCGTTCTTACATAGGAGCTGAGGACATGCAGGCTGGATAAGAAGGTTGTTAGGTGCGTTAAAAACTGGCTGGGCTGCTGCGGTTTTAGTAATCAGAGGCTCAGTGTCCAGCTGTCAACTGATATCAAGGAGAGTGTCCTACAATTTGCTGCTGGGGCTGATACTGTTTGGAGTCTTCAGCAGTGACTGGAATGATGAGACATGTTACCCTCAGCAAATGCGTAGATGACACTGAATTAGAGTGAATCATTGATAAATTGAATGTTAGAGGTCCAATCCAGACGCATCTTGATAAATTTGAGGATTTAGACAACAGAAACTTCATAAAAATTAATAAAGAAAAATTCTGCATCAGTAAATATTAGAAACCAACTTGCTGAGTACCAGCCCGACTGAAAAGGACCAGGGTTATGCTGGATACCAAGTTGAATGGAATGGAGTTTGTCACATATATCATGTGTCAGAACAAATATCTTCATTAATGCATTTCATTGTGTTGGAATTCTCTTTTAAATTGTTTATTATAATTTGGACCTAAATAACTTAGAAAAAGGAGACAAAAAAAAAATCCATGGTACTTTACCTAGGAAATGTAAAAAGAACTGTAGTGGCCATTTTTTTCAGCATTTAAGGAAGACAGAACTGAGTAATACAATAGAAGAATGGTTGTTTCAGAGTCTGGGGATGTGAGCCTTTTATTGTTTGCTGTTGCACGCTTATTTCTATAATATTAAATCCTGTATGTATGTGTTTTGATATGAATCAAAACAATGGATTAAACTATTATATGCAAGCAGAGTTCTTTATCTAAACCAGAGAGACATCAATTAAAATATGCTTAATGTTACTAATAAATTAGCTCTTAGCTAAGGATTATCCATATTTTTATATATTTGAAACTGTCTGGGCTCAAACATACAATGAGATCCTTGCATTTAAACTTCCCCTGGCAGTGATGGATGCCTGGCTTATTTTAATCATGCCACTTGGTGGCAAATTGTAGCATATGGTTGGAGCACAGTCTACTCGGTACATCTAAGAACACTCAGGAAAAGGATAGAGAAAATAAGTTTAAATTAATGAGGATATGTTACTACAAGAGTGGTAGTTCAGGTGAGAGGTGCTGAAGGAAAAGGAATAATACTGGAGTGGAAAGATTGAGGAAATTCTGGGACTCAGGGTGTCAGAAGAGGAAGGAGCAGAAGTGAGAAATAGGCGCTGAGAAAGCTGAAAACCCTGCTGGGATCCTGGGCAGATAATCTTTCAGATTTCGCTTTCCCTCGGGAAAGGCAAGCAGTCTTTCTAGCCTCATTGGTCATATTTTTCCCCCCTTCTCCCATACACAAATGTTTTGTGTTCTGTCTGTTTAAGCAAATAATGAAGCCAGAGCATGTACATTGTAGTATTTCTGGAAAGACTATTGGGCTGGGGGAAAGGAATAATCCTGATACATTTGTAACAAGATTTATCTAATACTTGTGTAGTATTTTTCCTTTTTAAAAAATTGTACAGCAGTGTAATGAATAATTAATAATCATATTTAATAATTATTAATGTATTTAATAATATTTATTCATTGTTCATGCCCTGATTGTTTGGTTGCTTCTTGCAGTTTTATTTAAGCCTTAGAGGTGGTTACACTGACCAATGAAATAAGTTGATTAGGAAATAATGCTGTATGTGGCTCTTCTTCTATGATATAGCAAGAAGCCCACCAAGGCAAAAAACACTAAAAGTGTGTTTAATTTGCCCAGGTAAGGAAAAAAATACATGACTAAAGTAATAAGATGGCAGTTGCATCTTTTCATGGCAAACAGAAAACACATCTGTTATCAGTCTAAATACAATCATTTGCACAGGTTCTGAAATTGTGCTTAAAACCAGTTTTAAAATTCTGATTGGCAATGAAGTGGTAGGAGTGGGATACTTCCACACTGCACTCAGATTCTGAGCTGACGTAAATTGACTTTAAAGGAGCTGGGCTAATTTACTCCTCCTAGGATCTGATGTGTTATTGACTGGAATATAAGTGAGAATTGCTGTGTCCTGTATTAATGGTTTGTTCCCTTAACTGAAGTAACTTTTTACACATTCTTCCTTAGAAAAATGATTTCTATTTGTTCCTTCTCACTTCATCATACAAACCCAGAACACTGAATTTCTCAATACACAATTTTAAAATCTCTCCTTTATCTATATGTTCTGAGCTAGTTGACTTTGTTAAGTATTTCCTCTCCTGCACAGATTTGTAGAAGCTATTTATCACTGGAACCTTAGGGGAAATCATTATGTTCGCTGCCTTTCAAGAAGCATTGGACATAGCTCCGTCTGGTTCAATGAAGATCGGCTGTTCTTTTACTTTTTCTCCTTCTCCTAAAGCTTTTTGTTTTATTGTTTTATTCTGTTTTTAAAACTATGAACGTCTTTCGTGCCATCAGACTCTAGTTAGCAGATAATGCAGTTGAAATTGCAGAATATTAGACATTCCACAAGGATGAGGGATAGTCTGAAAGAGGATGTTGCCAGAATGAAGCCGATAATCTTCAATCTTGTGTTACCTTTTATAATTGTATTTTTATTGACTTGTTCAGCAAACACATTCATACACTTGACAATTGATGGAGTACCATATATCAAGGTAATTGGTAGGTAGTACATATCGGTCCTGTTTTCAGATTGTGACTCTACTCTGCTTCAAGGAATGTCATGTAAAATATATTGCCACAAGTTCTTTTGTGATCTATGAGGAGTCTTCTGATTATATACGTTTGGGTTTTTTTCATGGTAATCAGGAAAAAAGGGTAAGAGAAATGCAGTAATTTAATGGTTAATTTTGAATCTGTCTAGTTTTGAGAGAGAATTTTATTGCTCAAGCACTGAAATTCCATAGATGCCAAGAGTGAGAAGAATACATTGCTGTGTCATATTGCTGGTATTTACCTGTATAAAATGACATCATAGACCTTGGGGCAACTTTAATTCACAGCAGAAGAGTGTTGCGAAACTCTGTCATTTATCATTGTACGGTCTATTGACCTAGATGTCCTCGGGTTTTTGAAACTGGTCATTGTAAGTCATATGAGGCCCTCTACTGGTAGCTACTTTAAAATATATCAAGGTAAGATTTTTTAAAAAAGAGAAGAGAGATTGCAATGAAGCTGTCTTTTAAACTTTTAGGTTATCTTGTGTAATTCAAGTGCTGGGGACTATGCAGTCGATAATCACTCTTTAAATGTGATTTGTATGACTCACAACATTGCTCAAATGTGACAGATTTTTAACAGTTAAAATATTTTATGTGTGTGTTTTCATATACCGTGATTTAGAAATTGTATCCTGTGAGGTTGATGTTTTTTTCAGCTATTCTTGTTCTTGTCATATTTTTACTAGGTGTACATTCCAAGCAGAGTGGCTATTGTGCTTCAGAATATGGATATCCCAAAATGAAGTTCTCTGTAACTATCACTTGAAGAAGCAAGTCATAGAAGAAGTGCTGATATGTTGTACTAGTACTAAGTATAACAAAACTTGCTCTAAGGAAGCTTTCTGAAACTGAGTATAGTAATATTAGGTGTTTAAAATGTAAGATTAATATTCACATATAATTGCAGAGCTCTTGACTTCCTAGAACCTCTTTTGAGTAAACTTTGCAAAAGAGGCAGAAAGGAAAACGTTGGTTTTGTAGTTCTAGTAGTACAAAATTACACTTAAGGTGTTGCAAAACAGCAGGTCTTCTCAATTAAATTGTTGTTTACAGAATTTTATCAGGAATAACAAGAGTGATCCTGCTCCAAAGTTTGTAATTTCTTGTAATCCTCATTTTGATAGTGAATTCAAATGTTCATTATATATTAATGGTTCTTACTAAAAGTAAGTAGTTTGCTTAAATAAAACTGAAGTTTTTGGCTAAAAGGCAGCCTTAATGGTGTGTGGGACCTAATTTGAGGCTCCTCTTCTTCAATAAAGTCCAACATGGAATTAGAAATGTTTATCCAAATGAATGAGAAGGTCCTCTGAGGGTATTGTACTTTGCCATTTTTTATTTAATTAAAATTGCACAAAAATGCTGAACAGCAAAACCAGCAGGCCGATTGACTGGTAACCTGCTGATGCTATTGTGTGTGTTGCTTATTTGCTCCCAATCAAATCACTTAGTCTGTGCATCTCACTTGCTACAGCTGAAAAAAATGACACAACTATTTTATTTAGGTGACTAAAATGTTCAGTGAAAAGAGTGTTTTGTTCTTACTGCAATGATACCACACTGGAAGATGTACTTAAAATGTAATTCTTCCCATTGCATTTATTTCACTAATGTCAGGACCTTGCAATACTGATTTCACTATTTCCAGAAGCTGCCTTTCAGCTTGGAACATGATGATGTTCTTGCACTTTTATAACTTTTGAAACATTGCTTCTCATGAAGAAGCAGTCTCAAAATACAGTGATCAAACTAAGGTGTTTTTTCGATAAAATCAAGGTAGTTAATTATTGGAGTGCTGCTAAGATTATTCAAGTGAGTTCTTTCATGAGCTACAACTTTTTTGTAAAGAGTAAGATTTTGTATATTTGAAAATGTATTGCAGAGTATTCTGGAAAATTAATACCAAATTAACGAGACATGCTTTATTTTGTTCCATTTATTTAAAAACATATTTGAATTGGTTCTGAAATGAATGTCTTTTGTACAAATCTGAATTTTCTAACTTTTAAAGTAGCCAAAGAGGAAGATGTCCGTGACCATTTCCAAGTCATAATTTTACCCAGTTTCCTATGTGAACCATTGTGTAAATTACTGAATAGTTGTGCCAACACTGAAAATCTATTCACACTTCTTGGAATGCTTACTTGTGGCTTACTTCTTAAGCAAAATAAGGGATGGAATAATGCAGCATGATGGAAAACGGTCTTTGGCAAAATTCACGCTGAAATGACTTTATGAACACCCCCAGTCTGCTATGTTCTGTGTGACAGAGAATTTTATATTGCAGTTGAGTACCATAGTACTGTTTAGGATCATGCTTCATTTTCCTCTACACCAGTTTGATCATTGTTTGGTAGTGGGCTAATAAAAGCATTCCCATTACACTAAGACTTTAAAGAAAATACACTGAACTGTTTTAGCAACTGGAACTGATTATCTTTTTTTTTTTCCAGATTGTTTTCCTTGTAGTGAAATAACGAGCAATTTCTAATACATGTTATATTTACATTGTATTGATCTAATATGTTTTATAGGGTGGTTTGTTTTTTTACTGGCACCAGTTCCAGGTTTCAAAATGTAATGCAAGGCAAGTGTCTGTGTCAAACCTTTTTTTCAAGAGAAGGAATAAATGTATGATGTGAAGTATAAACTGTGTAAAATTACATGCAAAATAAACTCTGAGGAGGATAAAACAAATGCATACATGGTTTCATTGCTTGTACTAGAAAAGGATTGTACAGTAGTCTTAACACTGGAGGGGAGAGTATTAGATTTTGTTCCATCTTGAAATCAGGAACTTGTCTTGGTCAGAAACAGTCTGAGATTGGCAGAATATTTTCCTACGCACATTTTTCTTTTATATGCGGATAGATTAATAAAAGCAGACTGTACAAGATTTGCAAGATGAACATGTAAATATAGGAAGCATAATTACAGCTTTTCTGGAGTCCACTTCTACATTCTAACAGTGGGTGTGCTCCTGTCTGTCTTGCAAGGCTGGAAAATTCTCCCTTGCAATACCCCTGGAGAGCCAATTTCTTCCTCCTGCTCTTTGTATTCTAATGGATTATGAAGAGGAATTCAGCTGCTGCCATTTCACATTCTCCCTAGCGTCACACTCAAATTGCAAGACTTCAGACAAGGTTCCTCCTTACCATTATGCATTGATGCTTGTAGCTGCCTGTAACAACGAGTGGTTGAAACCTCAGACACGTTCCGAGAGGCACATGAGCTCCAGAGCTTCATTGCTTGGGTGCACCTCAAATCAGCACTCTTCAGTCAAATATGATAGTTTAGCTCTGTCACAGAAGTCAAGTGGTCCATGGTGATGTATCCCTGGGCACAAAGCTCTCCAGAGAGATTTAGACATTGTGGAGGAACTCTCTTTAAAGATAACTTCTCCTGGTGTAAAGGACTGGTAAGGATTGATATTCCTACACTTAGAAATACATACTTCCCCATCACCTGAAAGAGTACTGGTAATTCTTGGGAGCACTGGCCTCAGAAATTGTTGCTCAACGGTCTCTCTAAGAGTCAATGAGAACTCAAGTTCATCCTCACCTGCCAGTTCAGCTAAAGATTCAGGCTGACCTTCCCTCTATCTTGCATCATGTGTGCGAAATGGTTCTTTATACTGAATAATTCAAGTTCTTCCCCAGACCAGGTTATTCTTACCATAAGAGGCAGGCATCCACTAGACTGGACTATTCTATGGGCAGTAAGTTTTGATTTCCTTGCTGTTTTCTCCTCCTTTCACAATTCAAACCTTGCTGTCCTGAGATTTATTTTGCAGATGAAGAATGGCGTGGTCATTTCAGCTTGGTGACTACTTCGGGAAAACAGATTTTAATGGAAAAACTGTTTGAACTTTCTGTTTGGTGGTTTTGTTTTGTTTTGTTTTTTCTCCTATGAAATTTGTCTTGCTCATTCAGTTTAGTAAAGGGTTTGTTAACCATGTGCTCTAAAAGACAGGAGTGTGGTGTAGCTAATCCTCTGACAAAGGGACACCAGCTCTATAAACGGTAAGATACCAGACTAGATAAGCAATTGTATGGTACTCGGGCATAATGCACAGACAGTCACACTTCTGATTTCAAATGATGTTTTAAGCATCTTGAAGTTTTAGTTTCCCCATTTTTTTCACGACTTAAGGTTCTTAACTGCCTATTAATGATATGTTGAAGTCTATGATCCATCTTTCTTCTGCTCCATAATTTTAACTTTCTGAGGAATTTAATTATTCAGTGTTTAAGGTTTTCCTCATTGACTAATGTTTCCAAACTGGTTATGTTGTCATTGTTGGAGGACTGCTACAGAGATGAAGCAGTGTTTTACATATTTTCATATATTATATCTTAGCTAGGCTGATTTTTAAGAAACTCAGACCCTGTAAGTGGCTTCTTCCTAACAAGTAAAGGGAACTTTTTTGCTGAGAATGACTGCACATGGGTGTGTTTTCACACCTCATAGTATATGGTGCAAGTGTTTTGAAGGGGTTGAGAGTGTGGGTTATTTGCTGTAATGGAGAGCTGTCTTTTATGCCAAATGTGTTTTAACTCTCTTTAGATTTCCAGATTAGAGTTGTATTCAAATTCTTGAGGAGAGAAACATCATCTTTCTGAAAGTTTCATGAGCATTTAAAAAAAAAAAAATTCATCATGTTTGCCTTTGTAGAGAGAAATATTTTTTTCTTCATGCAATGTTTCCTTTATGTAGGCTTCTTCATTTTTATTTTATCTGAAAGTAGTTTACAGTAATAGTGATAGGCTGACATATGACTGCTCTTATTAAAAAGAATTATATAAATTGTTGGGTAAAAATAACTTCAGCTGAATATGTTAAAAATATTCTGCTTATGGAAAGGTAAAGACAAAAGCTAATGATGACTCATTAGATGAGACAAATTATATTTTTCATGCCTGTGAGTACAATATGTACCCTGTAAATATAAATAACTCCTGGATATTCATGGAAAATTAAAGCCTAAAATGCATTAGGAGAAAATGTAAGAACTTGTAGTCGTTGAAGTAATAGGTCTCAGTTTAGCTGATATTTTTGCATATTTACAAAGCTATTCTGAGCTCTGAAAAAAGATCTAAGTGTTTAATTGAACTAGTTCTGAAAACTGTCTTCTAAAGTTCAAAGACAATAATTTCTCAGAATATTAGGAGAGGAGTAAAATTGAAGCACCCATGCCATTTGAATCCAAGATAATCCTCAGCATTGTTAAAAGCTAGGAGGGAACTCCTCCTAAACTTGCTTGTTTCTTCTGACTGTGCCTCACAAATCACAATTTAAAGGTATAGAACAAGGACAGTCTATGATAGGATGATGTAAATTTAATGTATTGAATATTCAGTCTTTGCTCAGGGTGTGAGGTTTATGACAAAATAGATACAGTGCATTTAAGAAGAAAGGTACGTCTGCAAACACTGAAGAAACTAAGCTGCAAATGCTGTAATGTAGTGTTTTGCCCATAGTAATTTCTTGTTCTGCTACTTTCCAGTAGTCTGCTTGAGTCTTTTGTAGCAAAGAAACTGGTCTACTGGTCTATTTTCTATTCTCCTTACTGGAGAATGGGATTGGGGAAAGCAGTTCGCTGTCCTGCTGTACTGGGTCCGGCTGGAATGGAGTTAATGTGCATAGCAGCCCTATGGTGCAGTGTTGGGGGTTTGTGCCTAAAGTGGTGTTGATAAAATACCAGGTTTTGCTGTTGCTGGAGGGTGCTTGCACAGTGTGAAGGCTTTCTGTTTCCTACTCTGCCCCCACTCACCCCTTGCCAAGAAGTGGCTGGACATCTGCCTGCTGATGGGAAGTCATGAATGAATTCCTATTTCTGCTTTGCTTGCACACGCAGCTTTTGCTTTCCCTGTTTAAGTATTACCTCGATCCACAAGTCTTTCACCTTACTTCTATTTCCCCCCCATCCTGGAGGAGAGGGGAGTGAGCAAGCAGCTTGTGCGGGTGTTTGGCTGTTTGCTGGGATCCACCCACCACCTCCACCAAAGTCCTGAGTCCACCTCAGAAGGAAATTGGCTGGCAAGATGAAAGTAGGTGAAGTTACTGAGTGTATCTTGCGATTACTTGGGCTGTAGAGCAAGATAGCTGGAGTACATTAATGATCCTGCTGTTAAAGTATCACCTATGTGAATGATCAGACAAAAGCTATGTATTCAGTTCATTTCATGCTAAAAATTCTTGGACCAGTTCTTTTGTAGTAGTAGCACGTGATTATCCCTGTAGAAGAGTGTAAAAATACTTCTCTGCTTCAAAATGTAAGTCATTTTTAATGTAAATTCCTTCATAAAAGTTTATTCACTATTAAAAGAGAAAAAGCTTCTATCAAAAGACTACTCTCTGGTACACTAAAGTTATGGAAAATTAACTGAAAGGAAAACCTAGTATTCAGAATTCATGAACCTTTAACCATTACTTTTGTACAAAGCTCTTTTCATGTGTTGACTGCTGCTTCTGTTGGTATTTTTTTAATTTGTTCGTTACAGTGGTATAAGACCAAATGCAACACTTAGAGTCTTTCTATATTCTGTAATCTGTGTAAATGCTAGTTATGAATGTTTGAGGCAATCACAGTTTTCAGTCTTCAGTAGTAAGTTAGGGTCAGCTTTGGTTTGGGGGTTTCTAGTGTAGGGATAAGAGGGGAGGCTTAAAGATGTTTGGTGGTTTTGTTAAATGCCACTTAAATTGCTGCCTTTGCAATGCCACTAATCACTTTAAATCTTCAACTGTGGCATGTTTTTGTCAGACAACAGCAAACCCTGTTTGTCAGCAAAAAACCCCACGTCTTCAGACTAGCATGAGAAAGCCAATTATGTAAACACATCATGTCCAAAAACCAAAACGTATTTTTCTATCCAGGATTGTTTATCTGAAGGAACTAGTGTTGATCACTTCATGAAATGGAACAGAAGGGCTGTATGGCATAGAGAACAGTTTTTAACGCAGTAAACTATTTTCTCAAGGCAAAAAATATTCCAAGATTTCAAATACAAGATTTTTTCATGAAAAATACTGGATTATGACAAGTGAGCATTTTCACAAAAAGATGTTTGTCAAAAACCCTCCCAGAACAGTTCTATAAAAATAAGAATGCTAAGCAAAATCAATGGATTACAAGCAAAGCATGGACACTAACAACTCTAACATTAATTAACATTAGTGTAAGCAGCTGTGTGGAGGGGACTTTCATTAAATTCACTGCATAAGTGAACCCTGTTCTGAAAATAAGAAACATTTTTTAATGAGCATGTAAAGCGGTGGGGCTATAGGGTTAGCTTTCCGTAGGCCTCCTTTGGCTTCTAAAATTCAAATTGTGTAACTTCCCCCTGGTGCCTGTTGGGGAGGGTTGGCAGGCAGTGATTTGGCCAGACTGCTGGCCTCAGCGTCTTCCTTCCCAGATGGGTTAAGCTGCCCCAGTTGGTGGTCCTTGCACAAACGCTGATGATGCCAAGTGATGAACTGGACTGGAAAACTGATTTGGTGGGAATATAACTCTCTTTAATGGCATAAGGCTGCTGAAATATGTTACCCTAGCTGGAAAATGGGTTCTTTACAATCGATATACATCTCAGTCTTCCTGCAACTTGTCAGTGGAGGTGACTATGCTGCATTCAATATGTATGGGTTTTTTCTACTGCTGTGTAACAGCCTGCAATTACACAGAACTAACTTCTTCTAGTTTTCAGTAATCTCCTGGATCTACCAGCCCCTGTTCCTCCAACTTACCAGACAAGTTTAATACAATACATCATATTCAGGAATTAACACAGTGGCAACACGTCCTTCATGGCAATGACTTGTTGGGGTTTTTTTAAAATCCCCAAGGAATCATTCACTAATGTGATTAAGTATTTTAAAATAAGTTGAACATGGTTTGCCTAAGTGGGGATAGCTGGTAGGAAGTGATAATGAAAAAATCAGATATATTTCATGCAATTTTAGCTTTTTCCTTTTTTAAACATCTTTTCCTGTGGATATAGTAAGGACAAGGTATCACGGCTGGTTAATGCATCCCTAGAAATGCTATCACCAAGCTCACACACACATATTAAAGGGAGCATAACACCATATTGACATATATCTAGAAATTAACTAAGGACAGCTATTATCAACACAAAAATAAAAAAAATAAACCTCTAATTATCCAGTTCTCTGTTGGGTTTAAATACTGATGGAGTGAAGGGGGGTGATTCCTAATCTTCTATCACTGCATAAAGAGAGTTACTCTTTTTCAGAAATCTTCATGTTAGTTCTGGTACAAAGCACGAAAGGGGCGAATATCCTAGAGTTATGCATCTGCTGCTGCTATAGAAACTCTTGTCAGGAAATTCTTGCCTTGCAGTCCGTACTTATTGTAGTGGTTGATTGTAATAGTCCCATTTAAATTTGAGTGGTGATACACACCTTGTTATGTAAAACACTGTGCAAGGTTGTTTAAACATGAAAGATAATTGCTGATGTTTCACTGGCGGTAGCTCATAGGTAGACATTCCTATGACTAATTAAATACACTGACCTTTAGTATTAACAGCCTTGATGGGTTTCAAGCCATGATATGCTTTGATGCTAGGCGTAGCTTTCAACCTGTCTTGTCTGCTTTTGCTTTTTTCTGAACAGAGCTCGTGAATCTTCCTGTTTATTTTGAACAATGTAAGCAGGTGTCTGGTGTGCTTGTGCTCCCTACAGAGTCTTGCCACCTTGTGCGATTGTGCCATGCTTAGTCCTGCATGCCTCTAGCTCTTTTCTATCTATTGCATCAAATCATATGGACCTTCTGAGCAGTGCTTGTGTTCTTATCCCTTCTGGGATATTATCTGGCTCCCACCGCTGAGCAAGGTGGGTATATTGGCAAGTGTTTTGGCCCATCAAAAGTCTGTTAAGGCAAAATCTCTTGGGTGCTTGGAGGCAGAGGGGACTGCAGCACAAGTAAACGTGTTGGCCCATGTTTTACTTTATGCTGAAAGGTCACGAGAGGCCCAGCTTCTAACTTCCCCAGATTTTACATATTCTGTCACCCTAGTTTGGTTGCTTCTTTTCGGGGCTGTCCCTGACCTGAAAGGATTGGTAGTCATGTTTCATCACTGCTTTCACAGCAATTGCTATAACAGTGCTGATGTAAGCTGCAATCAGAGATGTGCAAATGAACCATCTTCAGCTGCTTAAATTTATTCCTCCGTGTCATCTGCTGAGCAATGCTTGCGTGTTGCTGGTAGAAAATTTTCCCCATGAGGAAAAACTGTAAGTCTGAGCAGGTCCTTGCATATATTTCGAAGCGTGTTTCCTTTGTGTCCCATACATCTCAAGTCTGAAAAGCTGATACTTGGCAGATGACTTGCCCAGGATTTGAAAGAATCACTCCACAGCTCACCAGGTACAGCTTTTTGCACTGGTGGAAGCAAAACAAAGTTATGAAGATATGAAGGGCTTGTGATGACTCATCACCTGCTGAGGTTGCTTTGGTGCCCAGTGGAAGAGTCTGTCTTCATGTGAACCCTGCTGCAACCTGCAGGATTGGTACAATCAAATCCACCCTCTTCCCAGCTCTTTCAGGGGAGTCGGTCATATCCATACTGGTACGCAGGTACTGCATATGCTCCAGGGATTACAAGTACAGTGTCAGGAACTCAGGTGGCAGAATGACCAAGGTAAACAAGGATATGAAACCTCAAGCACGCAACACATACACACAAAATTTACTGTTTCTTAACTCTCTCCCAGTTCTTACTGGAATCAATCAGGTGCTTATCCTGTCTTTCACTGCTGCTGGCAGAAGATGCAAGCAGCCAGCAGCAGGTGTCTATGTGATAAACCTCCTTATGGAGAAGCCAGGTTTGCTTGGGGATTGACTGAATGTGATAGAGGAATCCATGTGGAGCAGGGAGGGAATAAGTATCCAGATATATTTGGTAGGTATCTGCAGTGAAGCTGCTTCTTGCAGTCTTCTGTTGATATATCTTCTTGGTCACAGAAATTTGAGTAATAGGGCTTTATTTTTTAAGCACACATTCTGCAGGATTTTGTACCCACTTCTATTTCTTTTCTGCATCTCTATGTCGCATCATGAGCAACAGCAACCTACTGCTGCACAATTTTTCCGCAAATTATACTGCTTAATTAACCAAGTGATGTGTAATACTACTAGATGACATTTTTCTAGAAGTGTTACCTAAAAGGCCTGAACTTCTTAGAAGTGATAACAAAAAAGTGCTACTAGAGTTCAGAAAGACAAATGTGCTGCAAATGGTTTGGTATCTCTGCAAGTCTGCATCTACAGCAATGATTCAGATCAGAGTACTACTATGTAGTTTTGAAGCGAGTCCCCTGATGGTTTCCACTTACCGTGTGCTAACTCAGTTCCCAGAGTGGTTTTGGGACAAAAAAGTAGATTCTTTAGAGGTAGAACTAAACATCAGTCTCTTCTTCAAAAGCACTCAGAATGTCCTTTGGTGTGTAATTTGTTTAGACTTCAGTATTTCCATGCATGGCCTCTATCCACTGCAAGGACTTCCCATGTGCATCTAATAAACCTTCCCATCAGGAAGCTTCAAATTACACATGGAGGGAAGACTTTTCAGCATAGGAGATGAGACTGCATCTAAGCCACAGTATACTGCCCAAACCACATGTAGTAGTGCGAGGAGCTCAGCAGCAGCCACTTTGATCTGTTCCTAAAATATTTGCTAATGTAGATGTAGCATAATAGGCCAGTACTATTATTTCTAAATTTGCAAGACTTTACTCTTGTCAATCCATATTCCTTGACTTAAGCCCTGTTCTTCATGTAACACTGCAAACCAAATTAAAGATACAGAAATGTTTCTGAAAATGTTTACACAGAACTGATGTTGTGAATCTACAATTATTTTTACAGTTATCTTAATGTAGCTGTTATGGCATAATAACAGCCTTTAGTCATTGTTCTTCTGCCTGCTAAGGCAAGTAATGTGCTTGTCTAATGTAACAAAAACTGCAGTCAGTAGCAAAATCTGTAATATCTAATTTGCTAAACCTTATTTTGCACTTTTTCATCGGAAATGCAGATTTAGAAATTGAAGTAGTATTATGTGTAACATTTCAGTGCACAAAATCATTACCAACAGGATATTTGGATGGCAGATGTAGTTTGGTTTGTGAGGTTTTTTTAGCTGAGACTAATTTGTCTTCATATGCCAGAAGATTTTTTAAAAGTTAACATGTTTTATGTTATTTGTTTTTTTTTTTTGTGAGTGTTTTTTGGCTTTTTTTTTATATTTAGCAGCACATAATGAAACAGTTAACTCCCCCCCACCCCCTAAAAACTCTTTCATTTCCAGTCTGCTGCACCTGAGGGTTGCCATTCCCATTGGTATGGCCATAAGCTCAAAATCAGAAACTGGTTCTCAGTCCTCATTGAGTTTGGTGCTTCGTTGTGCCACAAACATTATGTTCACATAAGGGATCATGGGAGATGTGACAAAAGCATAGAAAAAGTAAAAGTGATGTTGGCCCACTTTACAGATAGGGATCTGTCACATGTAGGATATATTCCAGGATATACATTACAGTACTTTGCTGATACAAGGATTTACTGCTTCCAGATCTTGCAATGTGTTTCTCTTACTAAATTCTTCCTTATTTAATTGCAGTCAGGAAGAGCCCACCTGTGAATTAGGTGGGATGAATGCTGCCCTTGATGCCCTTCACATATTTTATTTAGCTTATTTTCAGCTGCATTTTGTCATTGTGCTGTCATGTTGCATGCTCTAGCAAATGGAGTAATTGGGGAGGGTGTCGTGTCATGAGTTAAAGGTACATCAAAGGTATAAAATGGTGTCCATAAAAGGACTTTGCTGTGCTTTTCACCATGTCAGCCCTCTGCAGCTTTGCAGCAGCTCCCCAGTTGGAGCTTCAGAGCCAGTTTATTCTTGCCCAGCTAGCCATGCACAGCCACTCTTGGATTCAGAGGTGGGCAAAAGTGTATTGCTGGAGTAGGTAAATGAGACCTCCAGGTGCTCCCCATACCCGGTCACCGGCAGCATACATTGTGCAGACATCAGGTGGCTGCAGGGTGAGGATTATCCCAGAAGTCGCATGGGGAACTGTTGCAGAGTCACAGGAAAAATTAACATCCTCCCTCATCCTTGCTGGCAACTGACGGGTGAGAAGAAGAAATGTGGTTATGTTTTCTTGTGTTGCAATATTCTGCCAGTTTTAAGTGCTTGGGAGGGAAATAGCGTCCCGGCACAAGGAGGTCACCAAGGCTGTGCTAGGCGCTGTCACCCCGCTGTTCCAGCTGAAGGCAGGGCAGGTGGGTCATGGCAGAAGAGAGTGCAGGTATTTCCAAGGCACTGCAAGCTTTCTGCTTTCTCTTCCCTGGCCTTGCATTGGCACAACTTGAACTGGTGCAGGGGCAACAGGCTGGTCTTTTACATGGCCAGCGCATCTTCAGTAACTCCAGGGAAGTTGTGGTGGTGTGATGTATACCAGCTATTCCTATTCAAAGCATGTTTTTGCTGTATGTACTGGGATATATAGCTAGTGTGTTCTCCAGCACTGCATATGAGACCTTGCTTGATTTCCCAGAGAATAACTTTTTTTTCTATGTAAATACACTAAATGTGCCTACTGTATGTATCTATGCACTGTATTGAAACCAAATATAAGTTTATGTCCAAATATTAGTCAACATAAGCAAAAATTAATTTCATTTAAATATAAATTAAATCATCAAGGTTATCCAAACATCTCAGTTAATCCAAAGCCTATGTAAACAGTTGTAGCCCTGTGTCAGGCACTATCATCAAGATTATGGGAGGACCTGCGGGAGGAGAAGTTAGTATCATTTTTCATTGGAAAACCTCACACGGAGGTCAGTACTGCGATGGTTACAGTGGTTCCATGAATCTGATGCTTATGAGAGGCACATCAGCTGAATAACAGCAGTTCAATAATTTATGTTTATTGTTATTGTAAGGAATCTCAGACACAAACTTCTCCAGCACAGTGTCAAGTTCTGGCCTTGCTGAGTATATATTACAACATAGTAGTTAGGGCATACCGACTTCAAATATATTTGTTGCTTATAGAGTAATCCCTGGTTATGTATTCAGCTGATACCATGGAAAGCAAAAGTTATTTATAAATACAGTTTAGCTTCCATTAAAGCTTTAAAAAATTTATCTTGAAAAATTTTTAAGAGGGCTAAGCAACCAATATTAAAGCTGCCGTTCTCATTCCAATCCTCCAGGAAAAGTCATCCTTCAGTTCTCATAAAAATCCAGCAATAACTAAAATGGTTTTCTTTGCCTAAGTATAGGTCAGTGTCTCCTCTCTGGGTTAATGATTTAATTTATTGGTTTATTCAGCACACCAATAATATACAAAGGTTTAAGGATCATATTAATGGTTTTTATTTTTTGTTACCAAAGTAAACCACAATGTTTTGTAATACTTGAAACACTTCATTTGCCCTAAAATAATAAGATTGATTTTGAAATAGCTGAAGAACAGAACTGATGGACTAGTTTTGCCAAGTGTCCAGCTGTGGTTTTTAGAGGTCCCAATGTTAATGTGATGTGAACCTAGGCGTCAAATGACTGTCCTCTTACAGAGCAGCGGTGAGGTCGGTATGAAATAACCAAATGCTTGTTGGTTGAGAAAAACATTGTGATTATCTGCCCTAGTGGTTAGTACACCCATGTAGGAGGTGAGATATCTGGGGTGTGATTTCTAGTCCCCTAAAATTGTTGGCCACATGTGCCAACAAAGTGTTTAATTCAACAGGACAGCCTGTGCACTCTGAGGTATGCCTCTCTGTGAGTCAGGGTACCTGTCAGAGAGATGAGCAGCCAAAGTTGTGCTGATCGAGACGGAAGCTGGGCTCCTTGCCCTCCCAGGGCCTCAGCCACCCATTTGGCTTCCAGGTGACACAGCTTGACTCACATGTGTAGCTAGTTTACATCTGTGATTTGCCATGACTGGAATTCAAGTGATGCTAAAGTGTCGATTTTGTCCTCTGATCTGCAGTACCTCCCCCTACTGTGTTTTCATCCCCTGCCTTCCCCTTTTTAGGGCTGTCCTGTAGCCTACCTGCACATCCATGCTGTCTGAAAGGGGCACATGGTGGATGCAATCCTGTCTGTGGTAACAGTTTGGCTGAACAGTCAAACTGTGTCATAATACTGATCAACTTTTTTTTTTTTTTCTCCCCCCTAAGCAGGGTGTTCTCCACAAAAAAATGTCTGTGTATGTGTCTAAGTGTATGTATGGCATATGTATGTGCACACAAATATGTATCTTTAATTTTTCTATTTGAGTGCAAGAAGATTGCACTCAAGAAGATATTTATTAGATTCCATCCTTTTTAGGGTCAGAACAGCGGTTTTTTCTGTGACTGAGCAGAACTAGCACAAAGAAGTTCTGGTTTACTTAGGAAATTCCTAGAAATTTCTGCAATATAAATCAATAATAAAAACTTTGTTAACGTGTAATCAATGAAGTTATTTACAAAGATTTTTTTTCCAGAACAGGATGAAAAGGTTGATTTTTCTGTTAGGGAATTCTACTAATGAGCCTTTTTTATAGGGTCTGCACTCATTAAGGAAAATATACAGACAGGCAAATACCACATGGCTGTATATTTCTTTCACATTAAGTATATTTAAATATTAAGTGAAGCTGTTGTCCTGACAACTTGCTAAAGCAGCTATTGATTCTGTGTGATCTTGAATTCTCTAGCTTTAGTTTCAAAACCATTTGTTTGTTCAGTACTTCCTTTGAATCTTTCATTGAACTAGCTTCCCTTAAGCAAGTGAATGTAGTCCATCAGGAAAGTTCTGGGCTCTCAGATTCTAGGTCAGTGGGAATTAGTATATTTCCTCCTAAAGGCTGTGTTTTTGTCTTTGTAACACAGAGATGTAATGACCATAACTCTGATACCTTTGGATCAGAATTACATGCAGTAGAAGGAAGGATTCAAGACTCAGTATACTAAATTTACAGAAGGGTTTTAATACTGTAAATTAGGACTAAAATTCTACCTCCCTCATCAAACTGCATATGGATTATGCAACAGAATTTGGGATCCTGATATATACATCAGTCAATGATTACCTAATAAGAGCTGATAATGATTGGCAAACTACTACATCCTTTTGATTCCTTTGCCTTCACCATTCTTAGTACTTTTGCTGTATCACCAGTCTGCTGTGTTGTGATTTACCTTATTATTTTCTTGCAAGCTCTCTCAACAAGCTCTGTTCACAGAAGTCACTGAAAGTATTGTGCCTGTTGTCTTGTAAAGTTTGATAACCACTGCAGCTGACTTCCCCAAGTCTTTATTTGTTGCGGTGTGCTTTGTTGTGGTATTCTTATGCCTCAGATACTTGCTTTCAGGAATGGCAGTGCCTTGGACATTCCTTCTAGCACAGTGCAGCCTTGGCCTAAAGAAACCTTTTCTTGCTTTCTCATCTGGTAAAGGCGTGAGGAGAGGAAAGGGGAGAGATGCGTAGGATTGTGCTGAAGTGAATAAGCAAAATGAAGAAGTCTACCTGTGGTATAAGCCACTGCAGAATGAGTCACATGTAACTGCATGGCAATGAGGTGCTGCTGTGCCCCACAACTTCTCTTTGCCAGTCAAGAAAACAATTTAAGCATTTTCTTAATTGAGGGATGCCAGTGAGATAAAAGCCTTAAAGTTGAGTATATGTTGTATGCTTTTCATTTTGTTTTCCTTTTTCTTTTCTGGAGAGCTCAGTATCATATAGAATTGATGTACAGATATTCAAGAAATCACTCTGCTTGACTTACATTAAATCATACTGGACCTCCTACATCTTGTCTTTTGTAAAAAAATGGAATTACTCTGTAAGGAATGCTGCAAAATCTCATTTAAGGTCAATGAAAGCAGCCACAGTATTGTCAGTGATTGCCAAATCCAACCCATGCCATTTATTTTCTGGCTCCCTTTTGCTTACAGTTTGTCAATTATAAATATGTTTTTCCCCTTAATTATTGTCAAGTGAAAACCCCTTTATGCTCTCCTGATTTATATATATTTTTAAATTAAATTTTGAGCAACCGTGGTGCTTATGATAAGAGTTAAACACATTTCAAATCTTAATAAGCCTATTTTTATATTATGCTGCTTGAACTACAATAATGCTAGGGGATGGAGTGAGGGGGAATAAAATTAATGGGTTCCTCTTGAAGTAGAAAAAAATACTCTTTTTCGATAAAAGATCTTTTGATAATTTACTCTTGACTTCGCTACTTGATTTATCTCATCTACCCACATTAATTTGTTTTTAATTTTTTTCCCTTACCTTCTGAGGTTTTCTAGCTTCAGTAACAACTCTGAGATGGTTGGATTGATGGACTATAAAATTTAACATTTTTGAACTAAAAGAAAAAAGAGCTTAAACACTTGAGCTAACAAGCAGTATAACCTTCACATAATACACTAGAAATTCAGCCTTCCACTGCCTTGATATAAGGTGATGGAAATTGATTATTTAGTTCATTTACTCCATGTCCTGTTAGACCAAGATAGTTTCATAATGAAAAACTTTTAGTGATTTGCAGAGTCTTTAGAATGGGTTAATTATTGGTACTTCCATTGTTTCCCTTGAGTTACCATTTATAGGCTGATATGTATTGTTGACAGTAAGATTTATGGCTACATCAGTCTCTATTCCCCCCGCCCCCCCCCCCCTTTTTTTTTCTTTTAATATTTTTTCCTTTTTTTACTTTTTCCTTTTTCCTTTTTTTTCTTTTCCTTTTTTCTTTTCCTAAGAACCTAACATGCTACTTACTGCAAACACAAAGAGATTAGAGTAATTAAAAGAGCAAACGAAAGAAGGGAAAAAAAATAGAATAATTAGAAACATTAAAATTTCCCTGGTACTGAGCCCCTGAACTGCACCTAGGCAAGTGCTTCAGTGCAGACCATGATACCTTCACCATGAGCTTATGCCTGGAACACAGGTGGGTATTCAAAGTACTTCAGCATGATGAATGTTGATAGAAAATGGTAGAAGTTGAAGACAAACCAGTTTAACCCAGACAGGAAGAATTTTGATCAAACTGTGGACTGCACTTAGGACTGTTAAGTGAAGCAAGAGAGAGGGATACTTTCTGAATTAGTTGTCCAAAGGTGACAAGTCAGAAATTGAAGCTGCCTGAATTAAATAGCAAAAATGTTCTATCCTATTCTTTGTCAATATTTAAAAAAATAAAAACAAAACAAAACAAAACTTGAGAACTGGGAGAAGAGTTAAATAGACTTTGGTAGATCAGTTGGAGTTATTACTGAAAAAGGAAAGATTGTAACTCCATACCCTGGTGAACTTCCCGCTACTTTTGCCACTGCCTGTCCAGTTCTTTCTTCTGTTGTTTTCATCCACCATATTCCCTTCTTGTGCATGCACATTTCTCTGTTTCCACTTGAGCCAAATTTCCTTGATTGTGCACCAAAACAAAAGGAGGCAATGCCCAAAGGGCACTAATAGGTGTTGGAATATCCGCTGCATCATCAAAGCTGCAGAGACAGACCAGGTGATAGTCTAGACTAGATGGTTGCAAGAAGCAGTTTCGGATGAGACACACAGTGTGTGCTTTTCTGGATGATAGATCACATTTTATCCTGACATACATATAAAATAAGCATTTTCCCCTTTATTAATCTGTAGTGTTTGTCTGTGTTGGCAGCAATGCGGCACAAATCAATTGAGATTCAATAGGAACTGTTTCTTTCTACTTTGCTAGGAAAGATTACTTGATGTACGAGAATATGTGACTAGAGAGTATATATTCAGTAAATCTGATAGCTTTTATTAAATTTGTCTTGTGCAAGTGTTAAATATCAAAGTCAAATTGTTGTGCTATAATTTTATTTCTTCTCTAGTGTATTTTAGTTCTTTTTCTCTGTTGTGTTCTAATTAATAAGTTATCAAACCTTTGTTAAGGACTGCCTGTACTGTTTCTTTTGTTTGCTATGAAAGAATGTATTACCTGGTCTTTGTTCTTATATAGCTGTTAAATGTTGTAAGCTATCATTAAGAGAATTGTATGTGCACTCAAAAAAAATGTAAACATGTGTACAAGCTGTAACCTTTAAAAGATCCTTATTTTCAGCAACTTACAAGTGCTTGGGCAACAGCACTTTAAGTCACATATATGACATATCAATCTTTAACATTTTTGTGGTTGAATAGCACAGACGGTGAATTTGATTCTGAACAATTAATATTTAATGTAAAGCCCAGCTTAATTTAAGTTCTTTTTTATAATCTGATGCCTTAACTCTTTAGTATTTATATACAAATATTTTTAAAGCTTTGCTACTCAAAACCAGACCAGATTTTTTTTTATTTAATAATGATCTCTAAATTTGGGTAGCTTTTATTTTATTTAAGGCAGTCTGAGAAAGCATAACTTTGTCTCCTTCCTAGGTGCTCATAGCATCCAAATGTTGACTGTTCCATTGACATACACCTGCTCTTTTCCATACTTGGCTTTTTATTCCATTCTTGGCCAAACAGCACATTTTCAGTGATTTTTGTCCTTCCTTGTTAATTAGTTACTGAGCAATCACTGATGATGTTCCAATTTTCTGAGATATTTAGTTGGTTGGAGTTATGTATGGCATTTAAAGCACCTGTCCTAGATTCTAGGCTTTTCTGGTATACCCTGTAATTAAAGTAATGAATATAAATGCCGTATCATAGCTTTTTTAGTCTCAGCTCTTACCTTTTAAGTCACTTTTCCATTTCTGCGACCCAAGGGAAGATAGGAGCTTTGCAGTTTACTCTGGAAGGTCAGTGGCCTGAGGCTGCTCTGAGGCATGAGGAGAATGAGCCCAGCACTGCAGCTGCCTGTGTGGCAAACCCTACTCACAGCTGTTCCCATGTTCAGAAGGTTCCTGTGCCTTTGACCACAGCTGGAGCTGAGGGGTTTTTTCGAATCACAACAGGTAGCTTAGGTAGGGTAACTTTCCCTGTAAACCTCCAGGCAGTGAATGTGTCTCCTGGAAAACTGGTGTTGTTTTCACAGTGAAAAAAAAAGGAAAAAAGAAGAAAAAAAAAAAATCTCCCAGTGACTGTCCTTTTGCATTTTCATCACTCAATTCAATTTATTGTGTTGCAGTTTTATTTTATGTTGAAATCAGCTTAAGCTTAGATTGAAGTACAGGTTACGTATAACACCACCAGAAGCAGTCCTCACCACATCGTCAGCACACATCTTCCATCTTGCCTAAATCATTGCTACATTGCTGAATTTTTGCTACCTATATCACGCTGTGGTATATCTATGCCTGACAGTGAGTGCTTGAAGTTGTCTATGACAGTGTAGTAGAGAGGACTGCCAGATATAGTTTGAATCCATTTGGGTGTTATTTTTCAGTGAGTTTTGCTAAACGCTAAGATTTTAAAAAACTGTTGAGAAGAAATGTAGGTGTAGGCAAATATCAGCTCCCCTGGCTCAGGTGTTCATTTTTGTCTGCTCAGCTAGAGTCTTTTGACAGCTTTCTAGACACTGCCTGTATATTGTTGGCAGGAGTACTGAAGGGACTGGTTAGATCAGTAAAACTATGTTAACTCAATCTATATTTGACTGGAATTTTTGCAGACCTTTAAAACCTTTACAATGTTATGCCATCTATTATGTCTGCTCATTTGCTAAAATCTATTCTAATTGATAAAAGGGACAGTAAACTTCTTGGGAATAGGTTCTGGCTTGCTTGCTTTACTTACTGTAAATCTCCATGGGTTAGTGATGAACAGAAGCAGATCTATTGCTCATTAAATTGATAGGGAAGGAATCAACACTTTGTTAAGCCTCAGACAATATTGGTAGATAAGTAAGTAGGAGCACATTGTAACTTTAAGGGACGAGGAGAGGTATGAAGATGTATGCGTTTTTGAATAGCTTGACTTTCTTTTTTGCTTCTCCAGTGTCTTCATTTTCCAGGTGATGCTGTCTGCTTCAGAGAGAGACTACCTAATTCCCACATATAAGCACAACTGAATAATCAAAAAGTCATATTCCTCAGCCATTGTTTGGTTTTTGTAAAAGTTAGTGTACATCCACGCTTAATAAAAGGGCGTAATGCATTTCAAACTATTTTTTTTTCTCACAAATTTAGGCAATCAAAGCAATTTCTGAAAATTTTCCAGTTGTACAGTGTGTTAGCAAGGGCTGTATTTGAGGTTAATATCAGAAGTCTAGTTGAAGGAAGACAGTGAAATGGTAAATAACAAAAGAAAAGACTCAAATATCAGATGAAAAGCATGTGTCAGAAGGGTATGAATTGGCTAGATTTACATCTTACAGTTTTGAAAAACATATTGAATTTTACAAATGTTTCTCATACATTTTTAATGAGCACAAGTAATCAGAATGATTTCCAATCACAGTGGAAGCTTATGGCAGCACCGTGCTTTACTTTCAATAGGTGTACTGGCTTTAAAAAAAAAAAAAAAAAAAAAAAAAGTCAGGTGCAAAGAAATGCCCTATAAGTTTACAAAAGAAATGACCATGGGCTGTAAAGAGACAGACTTGATCTTGCCCAGTGAAAACTATAGACTGAAAGAGTAACCTTCCTACCCCCAGTTCAGCTTTGCCATTCTTTTAGAAAGCCCAGAGAAAGAGACATCTATTTTCAGAACGGAAAACATTTGCATTGTAAGATTGCAGCAATTTTGTTAAAGCATTAGAATAATCTCTCTTTTTTTTTTTTTTAATCTTCTTATTCTCTTTTTATATTACTCATTTTGTAGTTTCATGCAGTTTTAATTTGAGGGAAAAGTTATTTAAAAAAATATGTCTTAAGGTTTGATGTGATTTTTCTTCTATATGTTTGCAGGGTTGCTTCTTCAGTTTCTAATAGGTGGTGGTGGTGTTTAGAGCTTCTTTTTTACTTAATTACCAGTGGGGAAAGCAGCATCTGAAAAGTCAGAGTAGTATTTGTTTCCTATGTGATCATCTGTTCCTGCTGTTTATGCTTCACCTGGATACCTAATCCTTTTAGCAGTGCAGATGAGTGTGAAGCTACATACAAGAGATTACTGCTCCAGGTGAGGGATAAGCAGTTGATCAAATGAATGAAGGAGAAAAAGAGATTGTTTCAATGCAAATATCTCCTCCTAATTAGGGATAGGGAGAAGAACTGAAAAGAAATATGATTAGGATTCTCTCTGTCTCTTTCAATAGCATTTTTTTTTCCCCCCCCAAGGAGAATGCCTTAAAGTTTTCGTAAGGAATTAAAGCCACTTTTAAAATACAGTTGTTCAGGAGACTGGTATACCTGTACAGTTAGTACCATGCCCTTGTGCCAGCTTTGTAGATGTTTTTCCTCTCATTTGTTTTATATATGTTTGTTTTAATCTTCCTTTGTATCAGAATTTCACGGTGTCAGGAGCTAAGGATCAGGAGGAAGTATCTGTCAAAGGTGTATGGTCACTGTTTTCCGTGGTTTTGCTTGCAGAAATAGACATCACCAGTTTATTTTGCAGTTAGCATCTCATAAATTTCTGAGTCATATTTATCCTGGTAAACACTAAGTGAGGTAACAACGCAGCAAAAATCTTCCTTGCTGCAGTGTCACCCTTCTCAGACATGAAAATATTGGAGCCCACAGTGGCAGCCAGTGCAGTCAGGCCCTTAGCGTCTTTAACATTTTATTCTTAGTGCATTCTGTGCTCTGACTTGCCCACAAAAAAGCATTCATGTCTTGTATAAAATAAAGAGCCAACTAAGATACTAATTAGCTAAATAATACTAGAGCTACTCCCTTTTCCCCCATCCTATCCATTGAGAGCAGCACACCAGAACAGAGGCAGTTTTCTACTGGTCTTTTCTGCAACCTCTGGTTGCTACTGCAATTCAAATATTTGGATTTTTTCCTCAAGCATCTAGTCATCTGTCTTCCCTTCCCATTCTCTTTGCAGAAAGCTGTGACCGCAACTGAAAATTACTGGATTTTGCTGAAGTTAATCCAATTTGCAAATAGAAACAAACTAGAAAATGCCTGCTTAATTTTATCTCAGAATGAGTTGGTGTTTGGTCTTCTACAAAGCAGTCACCTGCTATTTTATTCCTATATGTCAGTTTTTGTTTTTCCACTTCTCAGAAAACTGGAACAGAAATGGAAAAGTATGTGTCTCCACATTGATGCAAATGCCAAACAGAGGGTGACATGGCTTGTCCAGTCTCTTTCTGTTTGACTGGTACAGCTGAGAAGAAAATCCAGTTATCCTGTTCTGATTGCATGCCCTAAACCCTGTCCCATAGTGCCTTCACTGATACCAGAAGACCATATTTCTGTGCTTTTCAGTTTTCTTGAAAACAAAAAACCCAACAACAAACCACGGCTCAAAGACAGTAGGTGGGATAAGTAAACAGAGAAAGGAACGATTTATCGTGTGAGCTATGCTGTAGACTTGGTAAACCTCATAAATTGTTACCCAGTGTGTATATGCATGACTCAATTAAATGCAGGTAATTAAAAACTCTTTCACAAAACTGACAAAAAAAATTATCTACCTGTGGAGACATTCCTTCTCAACAGGAATTACCAGTTCTCAAGCATTCTTGGGATTAAAACAGAGACTTGCTAAGCGTTTTCATATGTTTTAAGAAGGGTACTCTCTTGATTTACTTGACAGGCATGCTATTTTACAATCCTGTTTTCTTATTCAAGCTAACAATAAAATTCTGTCATGTTCCACAGAAAAAAACAGAGAACAGAAAAAAGAAATGTAAAAGATTGTTTGTCTTTATGGATGATTTAAAGTTTTGCACCTAGCTGGGCTGTTTGTAAAACTGTAAAAATGTGAACTCCACATACACTATACACTGTACAATAGTAGATAAAATAATAATTTGCAATTCAGTTAGGTGTCCCATACATGCTAATATATTCATCCTCAAAAAATTGTGTGGATGCTAACCCTTGACTCTGTATTTCAATCTGAGAGTTGCTCTATTAATAATCAAATCCATTAACAAAGGTATCTGCAGTATGTATCTAATTAATTGACTATTGCACAATACTAGTCTTCTCCAGCTTTTGAAGTCAGCCAGTATTTATAGCAAAAAAAAAGTCCTGCTAGGGACTTTTAAGTTGTAATTAATAATTATTATGTCTCATCATTTAAAAAGCTTGTCTCATCAATATGTTGCTTCAGTTTATTGCTTGGGAGTCTTGCAAAAATGGTGGAAAGTAAATTAAATTCTACATCACAGAGATATTGGAGGTGAACAGATATGTCCTGTACAATTAACAACAAAGAAGTCAAGTGTTTCTTTAAAAATAAGAGCTATGCTTCTATTGAGATATGTGAAAAACTTAAAATACAGAGTTTTAAATCAAAATTGCGTCCATCAAATTTAATTATGAAAAATTGCAGGTTGCCAAAATAATTTGTAGGTTTTAGATAGCACTAGTACATAAGCAGGAGCAGCTCTCAAGGCGCTTTACAGGTGGGAAGGCAAAGGAGTGAAGCAAAGAAGGGACTTTTCCAAGGTCGTCATGGCTGATGGTAATGGTGCAAATAGATGACTGAAATCAGGCCCTTTTTTGAACAGAAAGGCAGCTGTGTTTTGATCTGTCTCATCCCCTGATGCTGACTTCTGGTACATTTCTGTTGCTCCCATGTTAAGCACATGTGAACCCAACTGTTTCTCATCACTTTAACTGGTGTGGTAGCACAGCTGGTCACAAGTTCTACTAGTTCAAAAAAGTACAAGATTTGAGAACACCTTTACTGAAATAACTTCAGTATAATCATAGAAGCTACACTAACTTTTTTTCCCCACCAACTGAGGCTTAGCCCCCAAAGTTGTGCATTGGATGAGAGAGATTTTTCCTGCCATTAGGTAGAAGCCCTGGGTGTGGGCTCTGCTGATGGCCCTCTTCCATGCCTAGGTGCTCCTAGTAAAGCTCCAGTAAACAGCAGCTGCAAAGCCTCACTCAGCCTGGAGATGAACAGTCCTTTCTTAATTGTTTTATATGAAAAAATTATCTCCAGTTAGACTAATCTAAGGTAACTTTATGCTCTTAGTGTTGGGAGAAAACCATCACATTTTAGAAGTTGGAAAATGCTTCACTGTGCCTGAGTAATGGTTTCTTCTGGTGAGATGGAATTTCCTCAGTGATACTGAACAGTTCGTCTGATAATTTTAGGGGTTTTTTTGTCCTTCTAAGCCTTATGTTATGTGAGTACTGATAATCCTAGATGCTAATTTTCTTCACAAGCTTCCTAATGGTAATTTCATTTGCTGTACACTTAAGCTACCAGTCCCCCAGGCAGAGACAAGAAAAGAGCCAACAGCAAAGCTCTTTAAGAGAGTTTTCAAGGTTCACCTTACACTGGTCTTTTGGAGGCTAGAGTACCCACTCATCAAAGGTGGTTTGAGCTACCAACAGAGTCATTTCCCCCCCCACCCCAATATTTTGTGCCTTAACATGTTTAATATTTTCAATATTTAATTTCTCTAACGTCATGAAAGTACTAGTGAAGCTACAGAGACCTTTAGCATGCAGCCTGAGAAACCAATGTCCGGTCCATTCACTGTTTTTTCTATTATTCTGCCCACTTTATAGACCATGACGTATGGAGTCCACCATCATCTGCAAAACAATTGATTCTAGAAACATTTAGTGGTAATCCCTCTACATATTTCTTTTCACTCTGTCCCCTGGATTTCTACATGAGCATGGATAGCTTGTGTAAAATAGCTGAGAAAGTTACTGCCCTTGGCTGTAGAGTGTAAATAACTTCCCTGTAAATCAACAACTACTTCCATTTACACTGCAGTTCTGCACTGTAAACTATGGTGGTTCAAGGTCTGCTTGGTGATCACCTAAAACATCTTTTCTGCGATGGCAGGGCAAAAATTTAATTTTGTGAACTGTCCAAAACTAAAGCATCCTGCTTGTAATTAAATTCCCTTATATTCTTTACTGAAAGAATCTACATTACTTTTATCTCCTTAGTGCCACATTCATTACAGAATTACTGTGGTTATTTGAGGAGCAACATCTGAGATTATTATGACTCCTTCTGGAATGGTGGGACATGGGCAGAATATAGCATGAGTTTTCTGTCCAGCAACATTTAATATCTGGAGAAAGCAGGCATTAATGTTACTTGCTGTTGCTGGCTGTCATGCTGTATGTGTCTGGCACCTTATAGCAATTGCTTTGGATTAGAGACAGCAGTGAGTATGCAAAGGAAAAATAGTACTTCATAGTATAGTCAGAGCACCTCACAACAGCCTTTTGAACCAGTTCATTTGTTCTAGTCACTGGCTGTGAGTAGTATGACTTAATCTGGTACATGCAGGCATGAAAAAGAAAAAAAGAAAAAAAAAAGCCTACTTATGCTTAAGGTTGTGCAGGTTTGGTCTGTGGGCCAGTTCAATGTCCAAATTATATTATGAACATTTGTTTATCCATGCGGCTATGTATTCATCTGTGTTGCTTGCTTTAGTAACCAGAAATCATGGTCACTCTCTATAAACCTAGACAGGCAACTGCACAATTGTTTTATTCTTCTGCAATGTGCTTTATTTTTGTTTTGTTTCTCCAAGTGGCCTACTGCACACTGAGTAGCTTAAGCTTCCATTATCTGTGAATAGCAGCAGTTATTTATATAAATGAAATCTTGTATTTGCTTTATTGGCAGTGTAGTGGGTAGAAAATCTAATGGCTTAGTTTGCTGGAGCATTTTGGCATTTAGTTTTAGCATCATGGGGCCTGTGTCATCCATTAGCTTTTACTAGCTAATACAATCAGTATTTATTCTGGATCTTAAATTTCTCAGTTTTACTTAGGAAATATAAGATAAAGCCACCAGGAGCATTTGAATGCTCTGATTATTTTGATTTTATTTTAGAAGAAGAAAAATCAAACAGAGCTGAATTTTGCACCTTGCAACTCATAGTTAATTAGCAAAATCCCCTCAGCTGGTTGGTTCAGCTGATGGCAAAAAAAGTTGTGATGGATTGTTAAAGGGTAAGTAGGATGATTTGTTCCTACAGAAGAGACGAAATTTATCTGTTTATTGTGCATCTAATTTTCCTTCTTAGATAAATATCAGAGGTTACCACCATAATTATCCATTTTCCCACCATGTAGATATGAACATTTTTACAGTTGACAGGAAGCTTTTGTCCATTTAAGAAATGACATATGGGGATTTAGACATGTGTTTCTATCCTGTATTACCAAAATAACTCAGCTTTAAGAGTTTTCTTATGTGTATTTTATCTTTTATCTGTGAACAACTAATAATGAAATAGAACATTTTACATGAACAATGGATGTCATTCATTTCGCAGAAAAAATTTACCACATTTTTAATTCCTCATCTGTTTGTGCTGTATTTTCCTGAAGGTGTCTGCATGAATCTGTAATCTCTCACTTGTGATCCTGTTTGCTACAGATGTGTTCAGTTATCCAATCCTTCCCTGCTACACTTACAAGAGGTAACAGGCACTAAGTGGATGTTGTCCAGACTATTAAGGGAAAAAAAAAATATATATAAAGAAATGATGGATAATGTGCTTCTTCAGGAAATTTTCCATTATAAACATATATATTTTTAAGAGCTTTCTTAGTGACATCTTTACTTTTGAAATATTCATATTGCACTGATGCAATATGACTGTAGTTAGGGCTATGTTTCATTAACCATTCTCACTTCAATTGTCCACAGCTTCCTCAGCCAGGTCCCTTTTGGTCTGCTGTGTTCCATGGTTGGCTTCAGATCAGAAATTATATTTCTGAGATTAAAGAAAATTTAGTCAACCTTGGATTTCTCCATATGTTTTGAATCAGGAGTGCTGTCAATATGCCATTTAATGGATGATGTAGTATTTGATTTTTAGATCATAAGAAAAAGTAAGACAGATGTGAATCCATTAAATTTTGTAGGTTTAAGTTATGAACACATTTGATTTTTACTTGTTTTCTTTGTTAATTAATGCAAATCTGCTGCCATTTTCATATTGTGAAATGGGTCTGCAAATGGGCTAGAGAGGTATTCCTCTTACCAGATTTTTTTAGACCTCTACCTTCAACTGAGATCAGTCATACTCTGAATAAATCTACATTTCTGTGCTGACTGTAATAAAAGTCTAGTTGACTGGCTTTCACACATCCATCTACATTATAGATGTCTGTAGGTGGTCAGATGACTCTTAATCTGACTTCAGGGAAGTGAAGCACTGAAACTTCCTTTGCCTCACTTTATCAGTGCGCATAAAAAGAAATCTTTGAATTTTAATTCACATTTAGAAGACACTTCAGGGAACACTAATGGTGTATATATACATGCATATGTATGTGTGTGTATATATGTGTATATACATATACAGTAGAAGTCTGTGTCCAGATTGTTTTCAAGCAAAAAATTTGCTCTAGGAATAAATTTTTTGGTTACTTTAAAAACGACTGCATTTGTTTCACAGTAACCATATTTAGAGTCAGCAATGCACATTCTAGTGTTCTAGTTGACTTCAGCCTCCAATATATTGATAGGCAGTTGATCCTTATCAATCCAGATTAGTTCACAAGTTTGACTAAGTGAAATGGGTCTCAATTTTCAGAGATCAGCCATGAAAGAATCAGGAAATGAAATAAGTGTACCTGATTTTACGTTTGATAGGATATTTTGCTGTTGTGTAGGCAGAGGGAGGAAGCTCCTCTCATAATAACCTAGAAGTAGCAGAGAGAATCAAGTACTTTCAACAGTATTAAGTCCCTTGGTACTAATCCTTTAAGCACCCTTCAGCAGATTGGGAAGTTGATCTAACCTTTGCTGTCAGTACCCATCAGCCAACCTTGCACTCTGGAAATGAATGAGCTGAGCAGGGCCAGTGTTGCAAACTTACTGTTTATTTGAAATTTTTGCAGTATGTGGTGTCTTATTCCAATTTCACAGTTATATTGTCAGTATTAGAGAATCTGTTTTTAAGTTTGGTGGTTTTTTAAGTCTGTATTCTGCTTTTAAAGGGAAAAAACATAAAAACATGAAAATTTTTTTCACTGTTACCAAAATATTTTTTAAGCTTATTATTTCAAACTGAATTCTCAAATTTTTGGATGACTTGGAGTTATCAGTACTAGAGGAAATCTGTATCTCCATTGTTATCCTCCCCAAAGTTTAAAGATCCCTTACTTCATGGTCCAATAAATGGTTTTGTATCCTACTTAAACTGCTCCAAAATTAGAGGACAGAAAGACTGAAATGCAGCAATGAGAGTTTTAGCAATTGTCCTTGACCTTTTCTGCACAACCAAAACAAGTGCTCTTTAACTTTTTTGTGATAGAAGAGGTTGCTGCCATTTTGCGTACCCCAGAGCGTATGTTGCAGGTTAACAGGAGTTATGTAGTTCCTTCAGCTCTGATGATACTTTGAGACATAAGCTATAAAACAAAAAAACATGTAAAATGGGGCACAAGTACAAGAGAGCAGTGCACAGCGTAACTATCTTGACACTGAAAGGCCTGTGAATACATACCTATGGTTTTTTAGTGGACTATTCAATGTAGCTAGATTGGGGTTTTTTTATGAGTGTAGCCAAGACTGCTGTCTTTATGAAAAAGCATTTAGTTGTCTAGGCTTGATTTAGTTTCCATTGCATAATAAATGAGGCTGGAGGAAGAGGAGGGGGAAGTACTGAGAGGGTTCCCCAGGCCTTGTACATACCCCTTGCGTTATGACGTGAAGGTCAGTTTTAATTTATCCTCTGCCCGAGGAATGCAGACCCTTGCCTGTCCTTTCCTATTAAAGTATCCTAATTGTAAAGCTGGACGCTAGGTAGGCCAGTCTTTAAAAAAGAGTGAAGGATTGTCTCTGCAGTCCCGTGATAAGGGCATTCCCCAGGCAAAGGGAGGACTGAAGATTGATCCGTGCCTCCCAAATCAAGTGCAAAACCCAGTGCAGTCGTAATTACTGGACTGCGATGACACATTTATCATTACTCTTCCCTATCCACTGTCTCTGCTTAGTGTTTCACAAGACAAGAAGCAAGCTGAGAATGCCAACCCTGTCACTGCAACCCTGGTCTAGGGAGGGATGAAGGCATGGAGGTGCTTAATTATTTTGTCCATAAATGAAATGCACTGCTCCTAGGTTGTTAGAAAAACAGTCGCGCAAGTTCCAATTCTATTTCTAGCTGGTTTTAAGAGGAAAAGTGTAAGTTGCCTGCATGTGCTAAAAAGGTTCCCAAGTCCTGCAGGACTATGGATCCTGACTTACTCCTGTAAAAATAACTAACTCAGATTGCATAGAGACACCTGAGAAAGATGAGATTTTAGGCACTTATCTCTTCCATATTTCCTTCTAGCTAGTTTAGATGATCTTTGAATTATACAGAAACCGAGTGCTTAAAATAGAGCGTCTGTAAATTTTGTGGAGGGATGTGGGTGTCAAAAAGCCAACCATCACTATGTTTTAGTCCTGTCTAGATTTGGACTGCAGTGACAATGCTGGCATTCTCAGCTTGCTTTTTGTCTTGTGAATTATTTTAGTAGAGCCAGTGGATAAGAATGAGTAATTATGGAGGTGTCATAGCAGCACCATAATTAGGATTGCATTGAGCTTTGCAGTCAAATTTTATGCTTAATGCTCCCCTGCTGTCCCCCATCAGTGCACCACATTTGAAGTACAGCTACAATTAAACCATCATAAAACAGAGTACACAACTAGACAAAATGATTAAAAGGAACCTGAATCCATGTGTTTTTAGAGAAAAATGACTTTCTTCTGACATTGGTTGTTCTTGCTATATGTTGTAGATTTCCAAGCACTTCAATTTGATAATTTCCCCCTCTGCCCCTCTATTAATATTATAGTATGTGTCACCTTGGGCCCTGTTATTTGTCCAATTGCAACATAGCCTCATCCAATACGACACAAAAGAACTATAAATAATCTTGGCTCTCTTTATGCTTGAATAGTTCAACATGCCTGAGATGCCGAGCACAGTTTGTGAACACAGCTATATAATAATCCATGAGATATAAAGCCAGTTCTCTTTTTGAAATATACATTGGTTTTTGTTTTCTTTAGCTTGGATATTCACATCAGTGCTGTTTTCCAGGAAGCAGGCAGAACATGAATGAAAAAGTCTCACTGTGCTGTTGAAGCCCAGAACACCTGCAAAAATCTGCCGGAGTTTGCCATAACCCCAGGGTATTTTTGGCTTGTTCTTCTTTTATATAGCATTTGTTCAGTTCCTTTTTCCTATGGTATTCTGAATAATGCACGCAGTAGCATCCACCTGCTGGAATATAGACAAGAAGGCATATATGACTTAATTTGGGGGGTTAAAAAACTAAACAAAACACATAATTATTGAATCAAATATAACTAACTAATGATTCAGTTGTTTGGGTTGGGTTTTCAAATCCGCTCATCTGACATCTATATTCCTAAACAAAGCACGTAGGGTTGCAGACATGCCCCAGAGCAATTATTATTAGGTAGCTTTGTGTGGGTCAGGATCTATAATTCAGTTAAATATTTAGGAGCTGCCTGAGAGGGAGGTGGAAAGACTTTCTGTGTTGTCTTTTTCCAAGCATTTAGGACTTTGCGGGAAGAGAAGGAAGGGAGGAGTGTGGCAGCTGAGAGCAGGGAGTACAAGATGTGGCTGTGGAGGCACCTTAAGTCGAGTGGAGGTGAGAAAGCAAGTTGTGTAATGATGATCTGAGAACAGTCAGCACATGGTTGCATTCAGCCCTCAGTCTGCCTGCACTGATGAGGACTTGGAAGCAGTGCAGGCTTGAGGGAACCAGCCCAAACCTTGCACTGTTCAGGAGGAAATCTGAGTGGGCATAAGGTGATGACTCCGTGTCCTAGAGAGCCTGTACTAGCACTGATTTTCTGTGACTCAGGAAGCCCCAGATAGCCATAATCTTGGATAAAAGGGAGATGAACCATGCAGTAATCACATTGTTTGGGTCCAGTTCTCATGTGCTGAATTGGCACGGAAAAGTCTCAGTTCATATGTGTATAGTTGGAGATATTCTATGATTATCACCTGGTTTGATGGCAGTGACAGTCGGCATATCTTTGACTTACCCTTTTCCAGACAGATTGCCTTACTGCTTAGGATCTAATTCTGCAAAGTGTATAGCACTGAAAGACATGTTCTAGCCAAATGCCAGTTACTGGGCTGCAGGTAGCAGTAATAGAGAGCCTGTGTTATACAGGAATTTGTATTTGCTCATCTAATGATACTGACATTTGGGGGTCTGCTACAAATTAATGCAGCATTCTGATATAATGCTGAGCAGGGATCCTAGTAGCAAGTTTCCATTTTGTTTACAACATGTTCTGCTTGTAAAACCATTCAGAGATCCCTATTGGATAAACTATTCAAACTTAGTGAATTTCTTATTTACAAAGACCTTACTGACTTCAGAAAGAAGATAGGTTACTATAATTTTTTCAGGCATGTGTCCTGTTACAGAAAATATTTTATTGCTTGAAAATACTGTTGGTTTTATTTTCCCTGGAGCCTGCAATGCTGTTCAGACAGAGAAGTATATTTTATTCTAGAAACTTTTGTAATAAATGAAATGTTATTTATTCTATTTTCACTACACTTTGCACTACAAAAGCATGAATATCTTTTAATAACTCATTAAACTGACAGTCATTACAGTAGATTAATTCAAAAACATTGGTGAAAACACTGTAAACTGGACTGAGGCCAAAATGTGTGTAATCATAAAAGTTTACTAAAGTATGCCATCTAGAGGTCTTTGACAGAGCAGAAATAACACTTCATAGTCTTCAGAGAAACATCACAATAGTACCTCTGTAAGTATTTTGTCTTAACTGTATGTAATCTTAGTTAAAACTCAACCTTCTGCATGAAGCTATGGGCAGGTGTGCATGTTTTGACTGGTGACAAGGAATAAGCTGAGGTTAGCTTCATCATTTCTCTGATCTGAAAAAACAATTTAAAATGGACTTGCAGTTTATAGGTTAGAATTTTTATCTGGTGTGTATATAGGAAGACTTCCAGTTTTCATTCAATTCATCTTTTTGATGTAGAACATAAAAAGACTTCTCAAATGGTGCTGCATAATAAATATTTGCATCATCTTTACAGTAAAGAAAAATAAATGAATGAAAGCCATAGGTAAATGTCCTCTTGTGCGTATAGACAATTGAAACTATCTAAAACACGAGGAATTGAGTGCACAATAATGATTTCGTTCCTAGGGCCTGCCTGTATTTTAACAGGTAGTGAAACAAAGCTTTATAATTTTGATAGCAAAGAAACTTCTGCTTGAAAAGAAATAAAAAACCAACTGAGCATCAGTAATAGTGTTCATGAGGTTCATTCTGTAGAAAGGAATTCTGTAACAATCCTACAAGATAACAGAAACATCTTCTCAGATCCTCTTATTTTTTTTTTTCCCTCCACCAAAAAGATCTACAGTCCTCAGTTTGCTTTTTCAACAATTAAACATGGAGGGGTTCTTGTCAGGACGGCAATGGGCATTTCATTTATGTGGCAGAATAGTCATATCCCTTTAAAACCTGGGAGAATGGGTTTAGAATGCATTTTGCATGATTGAATACAGCAGGAGTGCAAAGTAAACATTAAATTTGAATTGAGTAATGCTTGTGACCCAGGATGCTTTTAGTACGAAGATGGATCCTGAACCTTCGGGTATGATGAGGAAAAATAATATTATAGTACATTTCCTACTCTGTCTTCCATAAATATCTGCTGGGATACCTTTTAGATTGCGGTTTTCTCATCTCAATTTCCTAGGCAAGACTTGCCTTTATACGCTGTAGCTCCTGTTTGTGCATTTCTGAAGGCAAGAGGAGAGAGAATGGGAAGTGGAAGCAGATGGACTCTGATCTTTTTTTGAATGGGCTGAGGATTAAAAATGGCACGAAAGTGTGTGTGTCTGAATTTCCTTAGTACATTTAAAAGGCAGGAAGGTACAAGTTTGGTCCATTTACATCTTTATTTTCAGAGTGGAAGTGAGAAGTCCCAGCAGTAACTTCCTCATCTGAATACAGAGAGTTTGTGCAGGGACATGTGCAGATTCATCTCAGGCAACTCTGAGCTTTGATTCAAGTTCTAGATGTGACTAATTGTGAGCTGTTTTTACCTTTCCCTGAATTAAAAACTGGAGGAAAGATTGCTAGTGAAAGGTTTTTCTTCATTTCCTCTTTTCCTTCTCACTTTGACTTCACTATAAATGGTATAGTTGAGTATGCCTTTTATTAAGAAAGGACTAAATATTACATTCTGATAATAAATGTATAGTAGAGTCTGTGTTGGAAATCCTAGCTGAGATAAAGGAAGATCTCTCAGTGTGGTTTTGCAGGGGAAAAAAAAAAAAAAGGAGAGAGAAATTTTAAAAGATGAGCTTTAGCATTTTCTGGAGAATCGAAAATAGGCAGCAGGGAGGAAATTGTGATGGTTGTTTAAGTCTAAGATTTCCCTCAGGAGAAAAACTAGTCTGAGAGACACTAAGGAATAAAGCAGAGAGATGCTCGGGTCTCCAGCAATCTCTGTGGCTTTCTGAGAGTGGAAGTTGGATTTGGTCCTTCCTAACCGAGGAAAGAAGCCAGTCTGCCTTATTTGTGTTGTAATGAAGCATAAGATTAGATGAGATTACATATGTGTACAGGCTTTCTTTTTTATGGACGATTCTCTAATATCTTGCTTCATTTATTACTTCAGCAGACCACTATTACAAAAGCTGCTGGTCACAGGTTCCTGAAAGCAGCTGGCACAGGGAGAGGGAGAGGCAGAGAGTGGTGTTTAGCGTCTGGTAGAATTACACTTCTGGATGTGCACTGGAAGGAGCAGAGCTGCAATCAGCTCCGCAACCTAGATAGCAATATTAACAAGTAATTAAAACTTGATTCCCTCCTCCGTCTTCCCATGCACTGTTCCTCACCTACCTTTAAAAATAACCTAAAAACTGGTTATGAATATTAACCTTTCTGTTGCTACAGAGAAACGCAACATGCGGTGGTGGATTAATAATTAAAATCGGGAAACTAAGAGCACAAGCACTCGAGGGAGTCAGCAGCAATAATGTTATTGAAACAGCCAATTTAAGAGTCAGAATTTCTGAAATAATTTAAATGTTAACTTTTAAGATGACCTATAAAAGATCAAACAACATATAAATCATCAGCAACTACACCAACTTTTTGCGTAATTGGAAGTCTATAATCAGCCTGTTTGTGTCTCTGTTTGGAGAAACAGCAAAGCCTCATAAGCTCAGAAAGCTTCTTAAAGGTGGAGTACACAAGTAAATGAGATTTGAGCACTTCAAGTAATATATACATTGCAGTCAAAGGAGAAGAGGTGAGTAAAAAAAGATAAGTGATTAGATGCTGAGCTTTGTGCAGCCACAATTAGGCTTTTACCTATAATCAGGCCTGCCCTAGTATAAAGGTAGACTGAGTGTCTCCGTTATATTATAGGCACTGGTATACTTGAATGAAAGCCATTTAGGTTGCGTAAGTACTTCTGAGGATTGCTAGCCTTGTTCTAAAGCTGTGGTTTGTTTATTTTTTAACCCAGACATTTTTTTTTTTCCATTTTTTGTTTTACCCTCATTTTCCTTCTGTCTCTTAACTGTTGAGCAGAGCATCTTAGTCTGATCCCTACTGGCATTCCCCTGTAATGAATTTTTTCCCAAGCCTCTTCCTGCCTTTGGCCTTGGATCAGGCACCTGAGGCCCTTTAGACCTTGGGAAAATCTCCTGTATTAGGCCATGCAAAAAGCTGTTTAATCTTACTGCATGCTTCTGGCTTGTGCAAAGTAAACATGGAAGTCTGAACCAGGTTTTTCCTCTCTTCTAGCTCTGAAGCTGTATCCATTAGATTTCCTGGTGATGGCTCATAGAGCTGTTGTAGTTTTCTTTCTTTTTTCTCTCTTTTTTTTTTTGTTTGTTTTGTTTTAATCCTGATATAGAGGTCATTATCAAAATTATATTTTTTTCTCTCTTCAGTTTTCCAGCTGCTGCCTCTTTGAATACCTATTTGTACTGAAGGGCCACTAGATGTGCTTCAGAGGAAGCCTGCCGAAATTTCCAAACCCTGCTGCTTCTCAGTGAGGGCACAGCACCCCCTCAGCTATTGATTTCAATAATAAAGAATTGATATCATTAATAATTACTAACAATTGGAAGGGCATTAAGTCTCGGGGATCTAAAACTAAAAAGATGAGGAGTAAAAAGCTTTTGTGTTAAACAAGGAATTTTTGTATCTTCTCCTGCAGTATCTACTCCTGGGTACCCACAGAAACAGGATACCAGGGGAGCTGGTGTTTCACCATGAAGCTCTGAAGTGTTTATGAATGTTAAAAAAATGCCTTCACTAGAAGTACAGAAAATTGCTTATTCATCAGTTGAAAGCTGTCTCCTTCTCCTTTTCCCCTGTCCAAATGGTCTTGCTGTTGTCATACTGACTAAAAGTAACTATCCATTTTCTTACCTGAGATAAGTCCCTATTATTAGAGAAATGAGGGGCAGCAGTGTGCAGTGTTTTGTCTGGAGCTTTTCTAATTGGGACTCTGTCTGTGTGCTAGAGGTCCTTTTGATTTTCAGCACTCCAGGAAGCAAGCTTGATTTAAATCATAACCTTGGAATTAAAATGTGTATGCATGTGGGGAAATGTTTTTTAAGTAGTTTGGGTTTTATAAGAATTTCTAATGGAAAATAAAACCTTGAAAGTTTGTATTTCTTTTTCCCTCTTCATCATTTGTGTAGTTAGTCTGCTGGTAAAAGTATTAAGGCTCCAAACTCTAGTCTTTCAAATGTAAAGCATGTTGTCTTTTCCCACTGCTATGTCATGCTTGTTAATTCTATATGTTGCAGTAGCATCCAGAAGCCAGTATCATGATCAAAACCTTGTAATGCATTTTGCTGCACCAGAAAATAGGAAGACACAATTTTTCCACTCTCCAAAGTCCCTATCCTTTGCTGTTTTTTGGAGGTAACTTAATACGTGTTTTACAATATTAACTATTCAGCTATGTTTATATATCACCTCTCATCCATCTCCCCCTCGACCAACCATCATTAACTGTTTGAACTTCTGTGGTTATGAGAGCAAAGATCAGGTTTGAGGAAATGCTTAAGTGAATAAAACAGTACAGTGTGAGATAGAGATAGGAATATGACTTTTTGAAACTTAATTGATGTTAATTTATAGAGAGCCTTCAATTCTCTCCACTATCTGCACCCTGGTGCTAGATGCCTCTGCCCTGCTTTCATATCTCTGTTCTCCCTTCTTTTCCTGCACTGTATAGTTCCTGCTCACCCTGTTAGTCTGCTATACCCTCATTTGTATACTGTGTATTTTCCTTCCGTTTCCAGCTCTAGGTATGTCTCTTTCCCTTGAGCACTTTCATTTCCCTCTCCATTGCTCCCCCCACTTGCCTGAGATTTTCAATCATCATTTCATAGCAGTGGTCTCTGAACCTCCCTATGCTCACAACACTGTACCTGCCACGGAAAGAAAAACACATTACTTGATTCATTTTAGAAATGAATTTACAATATGTCAAGATAAAAAGGCCTGGGGATATAAACAAGCTCAGAAATATTTTGAGATCAGGTAGACATAATTAGAACACAGACTGTTGATTAGATTGTTTCATTTTGCAACAATGCGAGTTTAATCATGTTGGAAATTGGTTACGGGATTTCTCGTGGAGATTAGATATTTCTATCGCGTTTTAGTCTCCTTTAATTACACAAATAAATACTGGTTGTTTACTTTTTTGGCTTGCTTTTTTTTCTGTCAGTGTGCAGATGGTAACTAGGCCTGTTGCTCAGCAGCCACGTTAAAGTGCAACCAGCCTTCTTACAGCACCGACTGGGAGAGGAATCAAGAGGTCAGTGCCCTTTTCTTTCACAAGAGGATTACTCTGTTACCCGCTTCCCACTTCCTCCCTCTCCCTGATCAAGGCTCTGTTCCCTTCTTTTTGAAATTCCAGACACCACAGCAGAAGTTACTGCATCCAGTTCAGGCTATACAGAAGTGCCCTTCTTGAACAAAGACACAAAAATAAAGAGAGCATCTTGATGCCTGAATTGCTGAAGGTAAGTACAGGGCTCTGTTGCAGGTAAGATGCACCAAGGCAGCTCAGAGCTGAGCCCGACTGTCACATATATCCTTCCAGAGCAGCATGGTGGTGTATAGAGATGCCCCAGGTGCTGTATTGCCATGCCAATGTGATGACAGCACCTGAGTTTAAATGGCTTTTCCTGCACCGTGCAGTGCTGCAGTGGCAGAGCCGGGCCCCACCTCTTCTGCACCTGGTGATGCTCACATCCATTCTCCTGTGCAGATGCACCCACACAGGTGCACCATGCCTCTTCATTTTTATATATATACATATAAGTAGTGTTAGGCTGGCAAAAATATGTGAATAATTTTCATGTGGGAAACAGCAGAAACGTCTCAGCATTTTTCCTTCCCTTGACCTATGAGGCTGCAGCCTCACTGAAGGAAAAGACCTCTTTTTTGGCAGTGTGCATTGGCTCCCCACGGGTTTCTGCATCGCTCCTGCCTTCTGTGGCACCACTGATCCCCTGGGGAGGAGTAGCAGAGCTGTCAGTCCGCTGCGCTTGCTGCCACCAAGCAGCACACATGGCAACAGGAGATGGCCGGTTTATGAAGGCAACCTAGACTGCCATTTCCATGTGTCAGGTTTTATACTATGGACATACCAAGGTCAAACTAAGTTGAGATGTAAATGTTTCTCCTAGGCTTCTGCATGCAGTGTGAGACCTTTTTGTTCTTCAGTATGACAGAGAAAGTTTATGGGATTCCAGGAGACAGAATGCACCAAGCTGAGCCCGATAATCTTATGGGAAAACAAATTCATTGTTTTCCAATGAGCCTCCCACCCTTTGAGCCTCTTGGATCAGCTTCCCACACTGACCTAGTCAGATGATTCACATATTGCCTGAACTACCACCTTGTACAGTTTATATGGCATCTAATCCACCCATAGGCTCAGCAGATACCAATTCAATGGCTTTAATAATATATTATATAATATATAATAACTATCCTCTCATAATTATTTCCTGATTGCAGATAACTTTTTTCCTTTTTTTTTCTTCTTCTCCCCAACTCCATCCTGATGTGTCAAATATATCTTTGGTGATGCAGGTCTGCAAGCAATCTGCTTCAAAAATTGCAGGTACACATTATTTTGTGGGCAGGTGGCACAATTTCCAACATTAATGTTTCTATAACATCAAGAAATAGATAACCTAGTGCACAGTTCTGTATTATTGAGGTTTAGGAACTCTGCATTTATCTGAAAGACTTGATTCTATAAAGTAAACTTTTAAAAATGTTTTCAATAGAACTTTTTTCCTGCAACAGAAGTCTGTTATGTTAAACTTCGGGTGTAATAAGCAATCTCTCTGTATGCCATTCAACATTCCACATAAAGGTGTAGGACGTGTTAAAAGCCAGTAGCTCTGTGTATATATCTATACGGACAACAGTATTGTCATCTTGAGCTTTTTTTGCAAGAAAGGGAGAGTAGTATGACAGTGCTAAAGGTTTTTGTGTCTCTTTCCCCTGTGGATTGATTTTGAAAACTTAATTCTAATGTGTACACTGCTAGATTCAGCTTCTGAGAATAAGAGAATCTATTCTTAAAAATAGGTCAATACAGTGCGGAAACAAAGGGAAAATATTGAGAAGAAAATGGAAAAATAAGTTCTGTGATATCGAGAAGATAATGTTGATGAGAAGTCCAAAGAAAGAGATGGTAGTAGAAAGATAAGGAGAGTATTCAAATATGCAAATTTGAAACATATCTAGACCTATAGAGCAAATTAGAGGAGGTTTTAATAATGAGTTATTTCAAGACATGAATGGAGAACATTGTCCTCATAAGGACAGCTCGCTCTCCCTTTTTCTATTAGAACTGAATGTTTAGTCCTACTTCCTCACTTTTTTTTTAATTAATTGAAGGATTTCTGTGGCACTACTGAGTTCTTTTCAACCAAACCACTGTTCCCTTGGTCGCCTATAGCTTCAGAAACATCATCAAAACTTTCTGTAGCTTACAAGACTGTCTCTTAAAGTAGAATCACCTCTAAAAGTGGTCTTAAATTCCTGGAGGAAATGCTTCATACGGTCAAATGGGCTTTGTGAACCAAAGAAAATGATGTGAGGTTCAGTCTTCAGCTTAACAAAGTTTTTCCCACTCCTAGTTCATCTGGGATTTGAAGAAACCGGTCAGGCAAAGCAGTTCAAATCTGATGCCGGGAAAACTGTAAAAATGTAACATAAAAAGGAGAAGCATTTCTCTATGCCACAGTGAATACCAACACATATTTGATAACACTGACTTAATGTAAGTGTGATAAACCAGTTTTTAGCATAACATTCTATTTATCTCTTTGCATAATACCTAGTGGTTCTTTGGCAGTGTAATCCATAAAGGCAAAATAATACATAAAAGATGCGGTACACAGAAGAGATGAATACAGGGCGTAGATTTCCTTTTGATGTCCATGTTATGCCATGAGAGGAAGCACATTCAGATACTAAGGGAAGACCCTTCTGTCCATCCACAAAGGTCAGGATGTCTCATGACTAAATTCTTGTTGCTCTGAGTGATACTTTGCCTAGGTCAAAATCAGCAGAATACAGAATTTCAGGCTCTCTGGAATGAATGTGTTTTTATCAACCCATCCATGATTGGGTTAAAAGCACTGAGAGAGATGTGTGTTCTCTTGCAGAGTAAATTGTTCTTTTCTCCAGGTCTCAGTTACCTGAAACCCATTTCTTAATGAATTGAGACTGGGTCATGGAGGTGACAGTGAGTGAGTAGGTACTGCCGCTTCTTCAGCTTCTCCTTCCAGCAGTCTCTGGTCACAGTCCCACGATGTTGTCCAGGAACAAAAGTTCAATGTGTAAGTGATCATGGAGGATGGTTTGTAGCATGACAGCAGTTCCCTTAGAAGCAAAGAAGGCCAAAGTGTTAGAAGAGGTTATTTACATAGCCCATTTGGATGAAGGGCACTGCCTAGTGATTGCCTACCAGTCCTCTGTTCTGAGAGGTGGTTGCATTTTCTGAGCAGGAGTCAGGAAGCTAACGAAGCTCCTAAGTATCCTTCGACGTTATTAAACAGTAATAACAATGTTCTGTGGTTCCACATAGTTTTCATTCCAGGAGTGTCAAAATGACTATCACTAATGAAAGCATACAATGTATCCCTGAGATAGAAAATCAGTGTCCTTATTTTAGTGATGCAGATGATGAAGCATGAAGTAATGTAACTGTCAGGAGGACAAACGTAGTAGGACTGTGGCAATGGCAGAAACATTAACAGGATTTTTCTGCTGTAATCAAAAGATGGCATTTTCAGCAGACCAAGAACTAGACTCTAGGCTGAGGGTGGATCTGGGAGGAAAGATGTACAATGATTACACTGATTCCTTCTCCCTTGCCATAGGCTTAATGTTATTTAATGATTGTTTCACAGTGGTGCCCCAGGGCTCTACTCCACTAGGGTCCTTGCATACAATTAAAAAAAAAAAAGATAATCCTTATCCAAAAGCATAGGTTATAGACTATACTTCATCTGTTATAATTTTAAAATAACCAAGATTTCCTGGGGGCGGTGGGGTGGGGTGTGTGTGTGTGTGTGGGTGCAGAATCAAGGAAAACTGAACTGGATGTCTATATTTCAGCCAGAACACTTCATTTGGGAATTGTTTCCAATGCTCTCACAGAGAAAGGAGATACCATATACTATGTGTACTATTTACTAATAAGTGACATACAGAAATACAAGAAAGTAGGCCAATGATTTTGTCATTATCATCATCAGTCCATTCCAATCTTGTCTGTAATGCAAACTGTAAAGAAAAGAGAAGGTGAGATTGATGGGGGGTTTTTATATTTTTTTTAACACTTTTTTTTTTTTTTTTTTTTTTTTACATCTGAGGTAAATGTGCTGAACAGTAAATCCCAACCTGACAGATTTCATCAGGTCTCTGTATAACAAGCACTCTCTTTCAATCTTAAAATGTCACCACTGCGTAAACCTTTTCAATGTTCCCTCCTGTTCTCTAAAACCTTTATAAACCCATTATGATTTTAAAAAGATTTTATTTCTTACAGCTACTGCATAGAGAAGGTAAAACCAATTTCTTCGTTTCCAGGATGTTTTAACGTGAGGTAATTTCCAGAGTACTTGAATTGAAACTTTTATGAAGAATATACGCTCATTTGTCCCCTAACAAGAAAAAACCTGAAAGTATACATTGCTTAAGTTGCTAGAGATTAAAAAATGCCCATAAATGCGGTTGTGTTACTTTAAATATTTGAAGTATACTAAAGAAAGTAAATAACGCTACAATTTTCACTGCAGCAGCCGACAGCTGGCTGGCTTTAAATCTTAGTGGAAACAACATTTCTGGATGCTCAGATCCTCCACTGTTCCATTTCAGCTAAAGGCAGGATTACTTGAGCTGTATTATATCCTCCATCTCATTTTCAGCTCTATTGCACCAATTATGCAGCCTGGAGGCTTATAGAGGCTTATATTGAGTTTCAGATAGATATAAGAAAGTAGTCTATATTCTCTGTGATAAAAATAGTCATTAATTACTGAGACTTGTAAACCGCTTAGCATCCTTCTTAATGTGGTACATCAGGCACTTTACTGCATTCTATAGCTAATCACCAAAAAAGAGAGGAGACAAATACTTCTTGAAGAATATGATCTTTCTTAGTTGGAATTGAATGCTAGAGTTAGAGGGATGTACAGAAAAGGCTTAGCAGCTTCAGTATGAATTTGCTTTTCAAGGGCTTCATTGTTTGTGCCTATAAAATCGATTAAATGTTGATGTTAAAGGCAACCCCTTGTGCAGGGTTCACCAATATAATCAAATGCCTTCCCTAATCTGCACAGTGGTGTGATTGAATAGAAACAAAGTAGCCTTATCTAATTGGAAAAGGTGTTTTCAGGTAGGAGGGTGCCAGAGTGAACTAACAAAAGCCATTTCAGACTTCTCAAAAGGACAACAACAACAACAAAGACTTGTTACATTTTATACAGATGTGAATAATGCACCAACCAGTCCAAATATGAAATGGCTAATCATCATTCATCTGTTTGTGGACTTTCATACAATGGAAGACAACTGATCAATAATAATTTAAAAAACCCATTCAAATCTGTTTTTAAATCCCCAAACTTCATATTCTAAGTCAAGCAGAACAGACCAAGTGAGTACTAAGTGAATAACTTCAGCTTTCATTGCTTAGGGTTTTTAAGAGCAAGATATTCAGTCTATTAAAAGAAAGCTCATTTAACCTGTGTGCTTTGTAAACATTTACTTACCCCTTAATTTTTCTTCATTTTGAAAAGTGTTCATTTGCAGTTTTTTCTTGACTCTCCTGAGATGGATGATTTAATTACAGAAGCAACTGGGTTTAGGTCTTTTATGGCTTCCATTACCATAGTACATAAGTGCCTTTCTGTGCATAATTCATCCACATAGACACTTGCTTATCTAGTTGGGAAACAATATTCCTTCAACTCACTCTGGAAACACATACACAAGGAAACTGAAGATTTATCTACAATGTGGCATTAAGAAGTCCTGTGCTTCTGAGTTATGTGCCTCAGCCACACACCAAGTCTACCTATGGATGAGACTTGGCATGAGTCTCCCTATGCCCCATGCATTTTTGTGATACGAAGCCAGGCAAGGTCATGGATCCACCTTAACTAATTCTATTGTAAAAACTTGCACTGGTGGCCAGCCAGAGGATCAGAGGATCTCCTGCCAGGTTGGTGGCTGGAGGGTGGAGGGCACTGGGACTGTGGACTGCACCACAGCATGATGCTGCCTCACAGTTTAGGGTAGGTACGAGCACGTCTGCGTTGCATTCAGCTCATGCTTGTGTTTTTAGATGATGGTCTATGACAGTTTCATTCAACTTATAGGAAAAAAAAGAGTATGTGATTTACCCAAGGGAAAGTCCTCTGTTTTTAGACTGAAAAGGAGAAGCAGAGTAGTTAATCCCAATCTAGCACCATCTTCTCTATGGATAAATGGTGCTGATGGAAATAATGGCATATAAATTAATATTGGCCCAATAAAAGATAGCATCAATCCTAAAAACTTCATCTGGTTTGCATCCTTAAATCATTATAGCTGCAAAAGCACTATCAAAAGGTAAGTTTTTACAATAGAATTAGTTAAGGTGGATCCACTGGCAATCCATTGGAGTGACTAAAAGTAGAACCAGAGTCCAAACCAAACTGACAGTTAAGAGCAATATCTTTAGAGATATTAACTGAATCACAGGAGAGGCTTCATCTGTTCCAGGGCCACAACAGACTGCAGCCATGAAGAATTATTAGCAGATCAGCATTCATTGCTCACTGCAAAGCCCTTCAGGAGCAAAACAAAAACAGAATCCAAAACTTATCTGAGAGATAAACTCTGGACAACTGAATTTAGGGATAATTCCTTTGATTACCTTGGTGGAAGTGTTATGACTGAACTACCAATTTGGAAAAAAAAAAAAAAAAGACTGTACTAATGTTCATGTATTACAACACCCCCTAAGAGCTCAATTGTGAAACTGTGAACTTAGTTATATTTAGGATGTGGACACATGCCTCACAGCTTCCAAATAGTGTTCCATCGTTGACAAAAGATAGCCTTTTTTTTTTCACAACCAACTAATTTTAGAAAAAGTTTAAAATATGTCATCTCAGCCTGCTTTTCTAATATTTTGTCTCACTTTCCTCCTCTTTAACAAAAATAACAAGACCAAACAGGGTCTTCTTCATTTATTTGTGTATTCATCCATGTCCCTTTAGGTTTTTACCTCTAATATGATAGAGGGATCTTGGTGATGGAGTATCCAACCACTGAATGTGGTTCTTGAGCTTCTGTGAGCAGGTAGAGGTAGATTAATTCAGCCTGGCAGTCTTGATAAGTGCCATAAATACCAGGGACCTGAAAAGAGGTAAGGTTTTTGAAATTATTTACCATTAATTATTTTTAGTGAAGACTACGCTTAGTACTTTAAAAATGAAAAGAATGTCTTATGCTGAGAAAGATATCTATCTGCATAAATAACAATTTTTTATTTTCTCCCAGTATTTTTCTCATCTTCTAAATTTTATCCAGTGTTTTTCCTGACCTTCATATCTTTTGCAAGCAAACAATCACTATTTGTGGCATTTTCTATCAGATTTGTTGGCTGTTACATATTGGCTCTAAAATTGCAGGTCTCATCCAGTTTTAATTTTTTTTTCCTTGTCATCGATAGTATTACAGATTATGTCATGACTGTGCACTGAAAGTATTTGCAATGCTGTGAAAAGGAGAAATAGGCTTGTTAAAAAATCGCATCCTTATTTAATTCATTCGTAATATTCCTTTATTTAATTTTAATAGGAAATGGGACAACCTGCAATGCAGATTTTATAGCTTTTATACACTAATTTACTCTTGATATTTTTTTCCCAATTTACTGCAACAAGATAATTGTACTGACTGTGCTATGGTGAGTGAAAAAAAGATTAGGGTATGTAGCATTCCAGTGTTTTTGACAGCCTGATGTATTGCAACTTGAAACGTACAAGTCCTTTCAATGTTATTCTCTCTTGCTCATTAAAACTAAGAACAAGGTTTAGGAACCTGACACTACTTTTCTTGACTGTTTTTAAGGAAGAGGAGAAATAAGCTGTTTGCACTGGGGACACAGATCCCATTCACATGTTCATACTTGTGACCTAAGAGCTAATTTCCTCTTTCAGTTTCATTCTCACTTTCAATCTGAGACTGAAGGAAAATGAGGATAGGGATGGTCAATGACACCTCCAATATCTGTGAAATCATATGACTTAGTATTCTCTGCTGACTACCAAGTAAGGGCAGTATGATTATTTCTGTGAGATGCTAGCCTAGGAGGAGGAATTACATGACTTTGGTGGAGACAAGAAGACCAAGTCCAGTAATTTTTGTCCAATATAACCTTTGAGTGCACTCCACAGTGCAACCTGGGCCCTCTGTCAGCAGCTCAGTTGTTACATGGATCTTGTCCAGTTTGCAAGATTTCTTTTTTGTAGAAACAGGAGCACTAGGGAGAGAAAGGTGTTGATGTACATCTGGATTCTTCCCTCAGAGGAGGGTTAGGATGTTGTGGAGTGCAACCTTCTATCTGGGGCCACAGAATTCTCTTGAGAGTTAGCCATCAGGATGCAATGAAACATCATCTTTGTTGAAGTTTCTGCTAATGGGCTAAGTCTTGCACAAATGCTCAAAAAATAGGTAACTTGCTTCATAGCAACTTCTTTCCTCTGTTGATGGAAGTATATCTTGGGTTCTAGTAGAATTTAGATCATGTTCTGACTTTTTCCCCATAATTCACTACGGATAACAGAGCAGGAAACTTCAGACCAGAGAGAGGAATGGGTCACACAGCATACAAGTCAGTCCTGGAAAGAAAAGAATATTCCTAGTGTTTAAACGCTATATGTACTTTTAGTTCCCAAATGGGAAAAATAAGTGATGATAATTCTGACATGCACCTTAGGATCTCTAGGTTGACACTTGCCTTGTGTCACCCATATACCTCCACTGGCATAAAGAACTGATGTGGAGCATGGTAGTTCAGCAGAACAGAGTAAAAGGCGAACTATCATTCCAGCAGATAAATGTCTCAATAAGTCAATCTGACTTTTGTACTTTGAGTTTAATATCTACTGTATACCTGTCAAACCAACCTTTTAGATTTAATAGGACAGTATTTTGACTTTGTGAAAGTTGCAGTTCACTGGGCATTATTCCAAAAAGCATCCATTTCCAGCACTGAAATGACTTTTGGGATCAAACCATGCTTTGCATCTCTGGTTTTCACTAAGATTACACTGTATCCATTACCCTATCAAAACTAAAGACAAAGTAGAAGTGGCTTTTCTCTCTCATTTAATCATTAATGTTAAGAGTTACGGTTATAAGGGCAGCGCTCAGTGGCAAATTTTCACATTATGGAGTATTGTGAGAACTGACTGAGCCTAACATGGGAGATTTTAAATAAAGTGTCCCGTGAAAAAAATAAGAAGCCAAAGTTGTCTATCCACTGTGCCAGCTTAATATCTAGAAGCAAAATTAATGTGTCTTTAAAAGGTTATGGCTTCTAATGAGAGTGCAGTATTTAGCATCTAGTAAGGGATTATAAAGCTCAGCAAACTAAATGGTAAAATTTCTTCTTTGTTGTGAAGTAGACAGTGTTGCTGTAGTCTACCTGGAATCTTTGTGTTTTCCCCTAAAAGCTGTGAATAGTTAGGCTTTAAGTTTGACTCAAAGCTGGGCAAATAATAGGAAAAATAAATCACAAATATTTAGAATGACTTGGAAAGTGAAACAGCTGGCCATGTTTTTCTGCCTTTTAGGTTCACTGTTCACAAATATTTGTACTCATGTGAGTGAAATTTTATTTACACAAAAGTTTATGAGAAATAGATTTTTAGGTTGCAAGCTGAAATCTCTATCATAGTATACCAAATCCATCTCAGGTAAAAGTAAAATTAATAGATTTTTGGCTTTCCAATTAAATTTTTCAGAAGGCACTTTTCTTTGTCTTCCCCTGCTTCCTCTCACTTCCCTATGTAGAACTCAGAGTAGGAATGAACCATGGTATTAGGAAAACTTTCTTCATTGGAAGGGTTACCAAGCACTGGAACAGGCTGCCCAAGGAAGTTTTTGAGTCGCCATCCCTGGAGGTATTTAAAAGACATGTAGAGATGGTGTTGAATCTTGTCCTTGAATATCTAAACAAGATCTGGGAGGACCCATTTAAAGAAATTCCCTCCCTCTTTCTGCACATCCTCCTGCGTTTGCTGTTTTCTGTCACTTGTGCGCAGGTGATATCTGCCAATGAATAAGGAAGATCAAGAGAAAAAGTCTTTCTTTGAAGCAGGCAAATCTTCACTGAAATACACTCTTCCAGAGGTTTATCAAGGGAATATTATTCTTGTAATGCCTGTGGGTACTTCCCTTTAGTTTCTCAGGGAGGACTGGGCACACAATCAGCTAGTTTGACACAGTGGTCCTGGTGAAGAGTGGTGAATAGTAGGACACTGAAGACCAAACTATTCCTGCATGCTCATTATATGCAAGCAGAGAGCTGCTGCACCATGCTGACAAAGGATTCTGTGAGGAGGGTGATTCCGGCTTCAGACTGCAGTCTGGGTCAAGCAACTCCCTCAGCCACAGCAATGAGCAGGCCTGCATAAGCATAGACTCCTCTTGGACAGAGAGTTAGATAGCTCCAGTCGGCTCACCAGGTACCCCCATTAAAAGTTACCTTGCAGTGCTGAGAGTCATGATGGGGCAGGAATGTGTGGCTGGGCCAGGAATTGCCAAATGCATCACTGTGCCATACTGAGAGGTACGTGTGGGTGGCCAGGCACCTCATCACACAGCCCCAGACCAGCTGAAGCAGAAACCTATGAAATAGGCTGGACTCCATGTGACACAGCCCCATAACCTTGCAATGAGAGAAAGTCTAAGCATTAAAGATTGAAGCTAACGTTCTCAGAATAATCAAAAACATCTGTCCAGAGATATTTAAAGGGGCCCAAAAAGACATAGTTTTGGGATATCTTAAAAAGAAAACCCCAAACCCCTCAAATTTTTTAATCCATTAACCTGGCTTCCCTTAACTGCTTTTGCTTCAGTCTCTTTTAAGTGAATGTACTTAAATATAATGAAGTGTATCATCAAGAAAGGGAAGAGAGGAAATATATCCCAAGGTGACCTACTACAAACAGCAATATTAATTTTCTAACAACAATTTTCAAGCATGTCATAGGCCAAATGTTGCTGACATAAGATCTCCAAATAACTGCAGGCTGCAGTCAGATTCATTAAAAAAAAAGTATGTTTGTGAACAATTCATTTACTTAATTGTTTGCTCTTACATAGCCTATATGCGGGACAAATGGCAGTGGCAAACGTATAGTTCACGTGCTATTTGAGGTAATGGCTTCCTTCAGTAGTAATGAGAACATCTTGACATAGTGAACATGAGAAGACAGTGTGGCCAAATTAACAGTCAGAATGCGTTTCATAAATGTAGTAGTATGGAACCTATTACAAATTGATATTTGGCTAAATTATTTCCTTGACTAATAATCAGAGAGATAATTCTAAGAGCAATCAGATCACGTCAAAGTCCTTCAGTATTTTCAGGTGAATGTAATTTCTTCATTCTCTTATTTCATCTGGTCATCGAGCAAGCGTTGCATTCTCCTGAAAGGAAGCAAAATTGTAAGAACAGATGCGATAGATTTTGGTATACATACAGCCCTTTAACTCATGCATCTTTTTTTAAAAAATAATTAAATGTCAGTGTAATTCTTAAATATTTATATTTTATTCAGATTAAGTATTACTGTTTGAAACTAATTATTCAATATGCACATCTGGAAAACAAAAGAGGGGCTAGTAAAATTTATTGCAAATCTAATATTTCTCTAGCCAGCACAGCCTCAAGCTAAAAAAGCAGTTAACACGTTAGAATCAGACAGCTCTTCCGCTTCCTCAAGAGTCTGCAGCTCTGCATTATAAAGTACTGAACTGCATTTTCAAATGCTTTGCCAAAAAGAGCAATCTGTGTTTTACTATTTAAAAAGCAAGGGAATAATCCTATTCATCTTTCATCTGAAATTTCCTGAGAAATTTTGGGTAGTTCCTTGGATGAGGACTTCCCCATCTTCATTCTACAAATGCACCTAGCTGTTGAGTTCAGTGGTGCATGGGCTTCCAGACACTTCAGTGTTTCTGCACAAACCCTTAAAAAGCTTTCCTTTATGCTGTTTTCCCATGTTTGTAATTGGCCTTGCTAGACAGCATGTAAGGTGTTTCCATTCTTTATTTTGAACCCAGCTTTCTTCCCTCTGTGGTGTTGCTAACTCCAGCAGAATGCACTAGCAGACAGTGAGTGCTGAGAGGGGTCAAATGTCTCAGAGGTTAAGATGCAAAATCTTCACCCATATAATGAAAATTGCTCTGTTGACAGGGATTACACCTTTGAGCATTGACCTTATGTCATCCAAGTCGGTTTAAGATGCAGTTGTATAAAAGACTGCTTTAAACATAACTCCATATTACCTGTGGAAGTTTATTTTGATTGCTGAACAATGATGATGAGGAGAAGCTTCATGAAAGTATCGTGTGTTGCCAATACTTTTATGCATAATAAGTGCTAGTTCAACTTCTGGGTTGTTTCATTTTCTGTTCTTTTCTGAAGCAGCTTCTCAGCTTGCTGGAAAGCTGTGTTTGTCTTCTTGGACAGGAAATAGTTATGATTACAACTTTTCCAGGACTAATGGCGGGGGGGGGGGGGGTAGAGTGGGGTGTGTAAAACAATGAGGTAGTATGGTGTACAGAGGGGAAAAATATTGTGATTTTTACTAGCAATTAACAAGAGAAAAGACTAAAATTTTTGCTCGGTAACATGACTGGTCTGTTTTTTTTATTGGAGCCCTGGGAGTTAAGTATGTGGCTCCTAATGAAAGCCTATTGGGTTTAGGCACCCTTAAGTCTTAGCCTTCATTGTATCTCTTGGAATTAGAAAGTGGATGTGTGTAGCAGATGTTCCCAGCCTGCTTTGCCTCATTGTAATTCCTACAATACTTGGTTCCTTATCTTTAACCCATTTCTGAAATCGATGGTGTCAAGCCTCTCTGGCTTCACATAATCTAATATGTTTTAAAAAATGATTTTTCTTGCCATCTTATTCTTTCTGCCTCGCTTCTGCATCTTCCATCGACTTTAATTAAGCTTTCCTTGGGCTTGTGACCTTGGTGAGCTTTTAAAAATAAAGTGAACTGACTTGCAAGGTGATTTTTTCCCAATCTTTTTGTAGCCCTGCTGGAAATTCACTTTGTATGGCGTTTCAAAATATAGGCTGTTCATTTGGGATCATCATATGTGCACGGAGTGGCAACAAGGAGAAATCTCAGCCTTCTAATTACTACATTGTAGTAAATAGTTAATTTCTCTATAATTTACACTTTGACTTTTCTACCCCTTTAGGATCTAACTATACACTGTTGTTTTTTAAAAGAAAGAGAAAAGATTTATTCTTTCAGGCAGGCAGTATTGAAAGAAAACCTTTAAAAAAATAGACTGTGGCGTAAAAGATGTGTAGAAATGCCTAACAGAGATTTTCAGCATGCTTGTTATCTTCCTTACCATTTTTTTTCCCAATAAAATCTCAGAATAGATGGGTAGAAGTAGATGACTCTTCCTAATTCCATTTATAATTACATTTGGCTGGCTTCCGTCAAAGGTCTGAATAGTAGCTCTTGTCCTGATTTTCACTGCTATGGAATCTACATATAAATCAGTGCACACTGTCATACTCTGGAAGGCTGAATATGAAATACCCCCAAAGCTGACATTATAGGTACTAGATCTACAGAAAGTCTTACATACAGTATGACTAAATGCAGCTAAAACTTGAAAGGATTTTTTTGTTTGTTAGCTTGGTCTATTCTTTCTTACTTGGAATCATTCTTTTTGTTAGCTTCTGTGCCTTGTGGATGGTAAGGAGTGTACAACACCACACAGAGCTTTATGAAGCTTTATAATTACTTGCCTTTGCAGAGGCTTCTCTTCCTGTGTTCATCAGGGAGCTGGAGGAGTTAGCAGAGTGTGTGACCTGCCCAATCCTGGCCCTTTAGTAAAAATCGCATCATGCTGGAGCACCCACTCAGGTCAAAGTAATGAAGGCAGTATTAGACGTGGCTGCACACACAGAGCACACTCACAGTAGAAAAAAAAAAAAAAAAAAGTTTTTATAGGCATTACATAATGTAGCAAATAACACAATAGAAATCTCCATAAAGGCAGCCATTTCAGTATTGAGGTAAACATTATGGTGAAGACTACAGTGTGCCTTGACCTATTGACCTATAGTAGTACAAGTCCTCATTTGTTTTTGCTAGGAATATACTTTGGATTAGTCATTACTTGTCAAGACAGTAAGCTCCCTTTTGAAAAAAAAGCAATCTTTTCAAATAGGTTATGGTCAGTGTTAGCAAAGACTAAACCTGGAATTAACCGTGACTATCTGACATGCTGCTGAATTTAGCAGTCCTCCTTGATATGGCGCATTTAAAGCTCTCCTAATTCCTAGTATTCCTCAAGCCATATTCTAGCATGATGTAGTTTTCCACTGCAGACAATACCTTTAAATGAGGTTGTGAGCAACGTCAGATTTGTTTTCTTTAGATGCCTTTGTATATAACCCAGCAAACTGCATCAGATCCCTGCAGCAGTATTAAATATTCTGGTTTTAGAACCAGAAACAATATATCAGTTCAGCAAAGTGTGATACCTTCTGAACACAGCTGCAATGCTTCTGAAATCTAAGAGCTCTGCACAGGTGTATAATGTGCTTGGAATGAGCTTGGGTGACTCTAATGTACTGCTGCAGTGTTCTTTATGGACATAGCCTCACTGAGTAAGAGGGGATGACTCACCACCGTGCAGGTAGGCACGTGACTCCATATCATACTAGATCAAGGCATAACCCTGATTTTAAAGAGCATTGATTTAGTCATTTCGATCAATTTTAATGTAAGGTATTAATATTGTCATAAAATTAGTAACAGCAACTCCTTGCCATCTATGAAAAGTGAATGTTTCAAACAGCTATGACATTAAAGTCATACCAGCTTTCTTTCTTTTCTCTTTTTAATCCTCTAGAGTCAGGTTATTGTCGCTATTGTATTTAAGAAAAAAGTTAGGAAAAGAATGCTGAGAGCAGACAGGTTGCAAATTATTTTTCATGTGCATTTTTCTCCACGAAGTACTTTCTTGGTATTTTAAAAAGTTTTTCTGCTATACTTTTGCAGCCTCCATTAAGCCTTGAGGCTTTTAAATATACTTGTATTGAAGATATGAGATGATGAAGGAATAGGAGAGCCACTCCTCACAAGAGCCTGGACCTTTGGACAATACTTCCTTTAGATCTGGAGAGGCACTATGAGCTGTTCCAGCTGTGTGGAGGCATGAAGTGCATCCTTTTGCCTGATGTTTTACGTAAGCAGATACTATTGCTGTCACAGAGTCTGTTGCATTCTGTAGAGACATTCTGCTCTTAAGAAACAAATAACTTTTTTTCATAAGGCTTGAATTAATTCATAGACACATTTTGCAGATTGGGGGTGTCTGGGGGCGGTGGAATTCCTTGTCTGTGCTAAGGGACACAGAGATGCAAATATTTTCCTAGATTTACCAAAGATGAAGGCAAGCCCTTAGATGTCTGACCATAGATCGATGTTTGATTTTAAGGAACTCTGGTAGATAAGGGTTAAGCTTTTTTGTCATAATCTGGAATATGTACATATCAGCAAGAAACTCTCAGGCAACATTATTTTGGTATCTGAATCTCAGCATCTCTTAAGCAACTTAAAGATAAAGTACTACTTTTTTACAGTCCTCTTTTGAATCCATATTTAGTCAACAACATTTAGAATTCAGTTTAAAAGAATTCATTGCTCCCTGTCTGGTTGGTACTAGCTAGCAGGTATGCAGGATAGATTTATCAGCCTGATTTTCAAGCTGTATTTTCAGGGATGTTTTCAAAATTTCCTTTTCTCTTATAGGTAGATGCAGACCAGTGAATAAGATCTATGATTTCAGTGCTTTAAATGCATTCTACATTATAGTGAGTGGCTGCTCAAGGTATACTATAGCAGAAGGCCAGATCCAGTCTAGGCTTGTCTAATAAGTTTTAAAATGATAAAAACATCGGCTATACATATTGATAAATAGATCCTGGGTTAGGGGTAGATTCCCTGAATATGGTGCTGCTTTATCAGTCAGCATTCTGAAAGTGGCAAAACTGGCAATCCGGTGTTCTGCCCTCTTTGATTACAGAGCAGGGCAGCACGAGAGAAAAGGGCCAATGTCATCTCCTGTGTTGGCTATCTTACAGCAGGTACCCTGCTGATACTTGTTATATAGTATGCTTACTCTCCAGATTTGCACAGACTAAAGTATCTGTTAAACCAGATCTTTGTCATTTTAGCTATTTCAGGCTGATGTAAATTAGAATTGCATTACAAAATTCCTAAGCAAAATTACTTAAATGGAGATGAGGATGTCAGGTGACATTCCTCTAGATTTTTAGACCTCTACCGTGGAAATGATCTGTATTCTCAGGTATAAAGAATAATAATGACATGCTTAAATCAGGGTGATATGTGAATCTTTTTGCCTTATATCTTATCATAAAATAACTTGACTTTTCAATATAAGTAACTTTTCATGTTAATAGTTGGTGAATTTCCTTTCAGTTTCAAATATGAACTGAACCATTTTTTCTTGTCATCTGTTTATTCCTTAGATCAAAAATTTATCTTGCTTTCACTTTTTTTTCAAATGAGTTCTTAAACATTTGTCTGACTGAAACACGATTATGATTCCATGCACACATAGTGTATTTGAAATAGTCCAACAAAAGACGCTGAAGCTTCCCATCTGGAGGATAGTTGCTCATAGGAGAACACATAGATAGGAATTAAACTTAAAGTGACTGACAACTAACATTCTCTGGGTCAATGTCAATTTAAAGTGGATTTCTGTTCACATTTTATTGTTAATTCCACTTTACTCCGTGGGTTGAGCTCATGAACTCTATATGGTTGATGCTTCTGAAGGCTTTGAGAAATCCATCAGTGTTGCTCTGGATTCATCATCTCTCCTGACATATTTGATAAATAGGATGCATTTCATAGTTAGTTCTTATCTTTGCTATACTGACCATATACAGAAGCCCTGTGATTCTGAAGCAACTCATGGCAGAGCATGCATTCAAGAAGATACATGCATATGAAGAACACCTGAAAATTTGCTTTTATACCCATCTGATCAGTATGAGTAACTGGGGAAAAAGATTCTGTATCTAGACACACAAAGATGCATATCTGTTATGCTACAATATTTTTTAAGGCAAAGTACATAGCCACTTGAAAGACCGTAATTCATTCTTTAGAGCTGCCTGTTTCCTCCTCTGACTCTTGAGTTGTCATGATCAACTTGTCTCAGCTATGTTGCTTTAAAGAAAGTTGTCTCTGTGACAGACAAATATGTGTGTTGCATGATATGTATACATGCCTTAAATCTTTGTTGTATAACACATCCTTCAGGCACTACTGCATCTATTTGCAGAATATCTGGACTTTTTGAATTTTAATAAATCACCACTGACCAAAATATCTAAGAATTCCCCTACTGCTGGAACATCTTCCATTATGTGTTCCTAAACCTTTCCTCGGTAAAAGATTAAATGTGTTGAGAACAACCAAGATGAGAGACAAAGCAAAGAGAGATGGTCTCAAGGAAGACAAAACTGAACAGTTACTGTACGGTGAGCTGAAGTGCTGCTAAACATGAAGGGCTGGAGCAACCAAATCCAACTCCTGCAGCTTGTTCTGTCAGGTGTGGTTATTTTATTTGTATTTGGATGGTGACAGAACGCCTCAACGATGATGAGTAGCTATGGTAGGTGTTGGATATGAAGATTCAGGCCATTTCTGAACAACCTATGAGCTAAACAAAGCAGTTCAGTTATCCCATTTTATAATAATCATTAGGAAGCAAGTGCCCGAATAGATTTATGGTTCTGTTTCAGCATCCCTATAAAGGTCAGATGGGTGTCTGGGTGCCATGAAGAACTGAGCCCACTGGCCCCTGACAATGGCCTAGTGACTGATTTGTTGACTGGAGTGCAGGCATCACTTCATCCACTCTCATTTCTAGAAGAGTGTGAAAAGCGAAGAGCAACTTTCATACTTGCTAACATTTTAAGCAGTACATGTATATTCTCGGTACATGAAGGAATAGAGTACAGGAATCATTTCAGCACTGCTTATGACTAGGGGATGCCAAGCAGGTAACTTTCTGTCCAGTAATGCTTCATGTTTTGATCATTTGGCACACTATATAGAGAGATATATTAAACTTTCACTACAGTTGGTGCCACCGTCACCCACTTTGAGTAGGTAGGATTGTAACTTGTCAGTTTGCTGACAAACTGTCTGTTATGACTAAGAATCTGCTATTGTCTATTATAGTAATCTAAATTTAAATTCAAACATTTAAAAGATACAAGTGAAAGAAAAATGGTTCAATAAGACAAAAAGAATAGTGAGGAAAAATTCAAGTCATTGGAATATCATTAAAATTCAAGTCCAATCAGCCCTGCCAATGGGCAGAGGAGTTCTAGGAGGAATAGTAATACACAGAAGCAGATTTGTCTTGGAGTCTTAAAATATTACCAGTGAGAACAATTTAAAGGTCTAAAAAAATTATTTGAACCTTCTTAGATTTCTTCCTGACCATTCTTTACATGTTCACAGATACCTTCTATTTTAGTAGAAGTATGGATTCTATGACTCTCTCACATGGAAAAACTGTTTGTATAAAAAATTAATATGAATAAACTAAAAACAGAGAACATGGGAAGGAGAGCTCAGAGTGATTCAAAGCAACATGTATGTAGCCTTCATACTAGAAACTTTCATGTTTTGTTTGTTTCTTTAAATTTTGTTTGTTTTCCAGCTCTGTTGATGATGAAAGTTTCTTCTTTATGTTAATATAAATCAGGAACTGTAAAGTGCAAAATTTTATGTTTTTATTTTTCTGAAGTGACTTTTTCTACTTTTATCTCTTGTTGTTGGAAAAAAACCTACCTCAGATACAAGGCGTAATTAAGGGTAAAGATTGTCTCTTCAGAGGATCTTGGGGCAAATTTATCTTGTCAATGTTAGGGGAAGTTAAGCAGCTATGGTAAAAAAAATTTCTTATGACAAAAATTTCCCCTTTCTAGTAATTTATTGAATTGAATATCTCTGCTGCCGTCTTCTCTTTTAAGTACAACCACAATTATATTGCAATCAGTGAGTGGGTGTACTTGGTACCCTGTCCCTGGTTGAGCTTGCTTGCTCTTTTGCTTTCCAACTCTTACTGTAGTGGTAGTTCAGATAAGCTAAATATATATTCCTACATTTTAGTATGCTCAATGAGGAATATAAATATATCTCTCTCATAAGACCTACTGTGGATAAGCAAGAATTTGGACTTGGTGCTTACTTCAAGGGAGTTGTATCCAGCCCTGTACAAAGGATGTAGCCCATGTCTTCCGAGCTTAAGATGAGTTGCCTTAGTAAAGAATTCATTGCTTAGGGTTTTTTTTTTTTTTTTCTGTTAATGGGAACAGGTGTATTCAGTCATGAAATATTCTCATTTCAGAGGCCTGAAAGGAAACTCCATCTGCCAAAATGCAGTTGAAATGCCAGACAGGCAATCTTTTCATATAAGAGGGGATTGAGGTGCACTGATAGCATCCGAACAGGCAATGTATACTACTTAACAGTTTTGAAAGCTGACCATTCGAGATCTGTCCTTCAAGGATACCTTCTTGCTCCTGCTCCAATTATAGTTGCTTGAGAGAGAGGGGTGGCAGGAAAGACAAAACAAATGGTCCGTAACAGGTTTCTGGTTGATAGCATGGATTCCGGGGAGCTTGTTATAGTGAACAGATATTACTTTCCAATACTTCTGCAATAAAATTTTGCTGTCAGCAAGAATCTATATTTTTACTGAAAAATAAACCAAAATTCTTTAGCCAGATGTATTACAATAAACCTTGGAGTGTAACTGAGGAAGCACACATGGCTAGTAAAGAAATAAATCTGTAAGTTAAATGTATTTATTGCCAGTTGATATAATGCAGGTTTTATGTACTGCTTCAACTTAAAATTAATGTCTAACCAAAAAAGAAAGCACTTGAAAAGGGACAATATAAAAAAATAAAATGAAGCAGAAAAAGGGGAGAGAAATTATTAAAATCTGTGCTAAAAAGTTGAGATCTTCTTTGCTAGAGGCATGTTTAGCATTGGAGAACAACCAGAATATACGAACGAGATTAAAGCTTTGCAGTAATAATGTAGTTGTGCAGTTAATGTGCATTTCCAGAGTTGTAGAAAACTAAAAAATATGATTCCTTCTTAATTGATACAGCTACTAGGTTTTCTACTAGATATGAATCCCAGACATAAAATTAACCTAAGCTGTCACAGGTTTTAAGGTTTGGGGATTTTCTACATACCTATAATGAGTTACTATATAAACCATCTATCACAGTGCCAAGCAGCACAGAATTTTCTCTTTTTTCATTTCTTTTATAATAATATAAATGTAAGTACCTCCTATTTAAGTGCAAGAGCTTCTTGCCTTTCTAAAACTGACAACTTTCTGAGTCATCAGAGAGCATCAAGGCAGATGGTTCCAAACTAAGTCTCTCGCTTCACCCATGTGTTGAAGATTTTTTGAATGCTGTCTCCTCTATCTTTCCTGAAGTGCTCTAAATTTGCATGAAAATGGTTAGTAGAATAGAAAGCTTTGAGGTTTATTGATAGAGCATAATAGTGGTGTGGGTTCCTGTAACCGTGCAATGGGTTAATAAAGGACAAGTCAGTGAGTTACAGAAACTCTGTGCCTTGTTTATTCATCTTAAGGATAATGTGAATACTTATTGATTCAGAAAAGATATTGTGAGGCTTCATTAAATAAATATTGCCTTTTACAGGAGTACAGCTAAAGCTTATAAACAAATGTATTAGCTAAAAGCTAGATGTTGATTTTAAGTCAATAGTGACAGACTGTTTTATTAAGGGATTCTTGTTATCATTTAGTAAAATGCTGAGGTAGGTTCCTAAGTGTTGAGTATAAGATACTTACAGAACTGTAAATTACTGCTACTTATTACCCATTGTGCTTTCTGCATGTAGGTTCTGGCAGTTCATCAAAAGTAGAAGAAAAATTCCAATTAGAGTCCTCTTGGATTTTGTACATATAGTATATGAAACAAAAGACATTCTTGTACCTTAATGATCTTGTATGGGAGCAATCTTGAAAGAAATGGTTGGGTCTTTGGTTTGGTTTTGCTTTTCAAAGATGGAGAATCTGCAGCTGGCTTAATGCCTGGTTGTTAGTTACAGTGGCAAGTTAAAGGTAAATCTGTCAGCTGAGAGCAGATAACCATACTGCATTGATCTAGTTGAGGAACTAGCTTCAGCAGCACTGTGCCATGGATGCTGCCACAAATGAAGTGAAAGATGCTAGCAGCTGTGGTGTTCCCGTTAATTGTCCTGATAATGATACTGGAAATTATGATCCTCATATGGAAGTACTTAGCCTGCATTCAAAGGGTCTGCACCTGCTTTTATTGAGTTCAGAGGCAGCTCTGAAAGGGGTTAAAGTTAGCTGCTAACAGTATATTTGCAGTATAGCAGAAGTGAGCACACTTTTATCCACCCCCCTCCTCCCTTTCTTTTATCAGCAATTAATTTCAGCAATTACTCTTCTTCCTTTATGGTTTATTTAAGGCCACCAGTGTTGCAATAGTAGTATCAATTTAATTGGAGGCTTACTGCACAGCTCCCACAAACCCTACTGATTACTGACATGGGTGGTACTACTGGAGCATGAATGATATAGGAGATACAAGGGAGGGAGAGGTTTAAGGCTAGAGCTGCCGAAAGGAGTGTTTGTGAAGCCATCTTAAGATGCCAGGCCCCGGCAAGCAGAACTGACTCACAAGTAGGCTACAAATATGCAGCCTCTGTATAACTTGAGCATCATTTTCAGTGAGTTAGTATTCCTGTGACAGAGGCAGTCATGCATCTGTTCAGCCCACACTCAGAGATGATCAGCTGGGATCTGGAAGCTTCACGAGTGCATGAATTCAGGACTGACCCTGCCATAAGCTGGATGAGAAATACTGCATTTCAATTTGGATTCAACTCCACACCACTGTGGCTTCCAGACTAGAGCTGGCTTGTTTCTTGTTGATTTGGAGGACAAGCCACTAGAATTAGTACCCATGGGAAAATGAGTTCTGCTGACTGATCTCCCTGGTAAGAATAACGTGGGGATAACATTATGCAGTGTGTAAAGATACAAAGCACTGAAAAAAACCAATGGTGTCTTCAATGAAAAGCAGCAAAAAAAATATTTCTTTCGTCATTTGTCATATAGTGTGCTGTAACTGAAAGTATATTTACTTTTTGTTGTTGCAAGAAGTAAAAAGTGGTATTTTTATTCAATTTTTAATTAACTTTTTATTCAAAAAAGACTGCAACAGGCAAGTGGTAAAAAAATCTTGCTCATAATAGTTGGAGAGCCACTTTAAAGTTTTCATTCTGGATAGTATGCAGTGTGGAGAAAAAACTAGGCATACTAGTATTTTCGCAGTCTTCAAAAGGTTTTTAAGGTCAGAATAGATTATTCTGATCAGAACTTGACTTCCTGTCTGCAGCATGTGCCACAAAACTTGTCAAACGAGTTTTGTTTTCTTCTTGCTGCCTTTAGCTCACCTTGACTAGCTCACTGTGAATATTCAAGATCTGACAGGCTTCAAGGAAAATATGCTGAAATTTAGAAAACATACCCATCAAATCAAATGGGTAGATGGTCTGAGTCTAATATAATATTTTCAGGGGAATCAATCACCACAGTATTCTTTTCTCACATCATCCTGAGCGATTAAACACTTACAAAGAATGGCTTACCTTCTCACAGACCTTACTAGCCTAATTACTGCAGTGGATGAATTCACCTCTCTGAAGACTTTTTTTGCATAGCTTAGGTTTTTCACTTGAGGCCCATACTGGGCTTTAAAGACATCCATCATGGGCCTTATGATACACAAAATGCACAAAATTATTATTTTCACATCAGAAGGGAGGATATGTAGCAAAGATTAGGCAGTCACCATCACCAGCTTCCATTTTTTAATGACTTCCCCAGTCTTCTGAAAAATACAAACAAACAAAAAACTCCCACCACACCTCAAAAGCAGGCAATACTCATTTTACAGACAGCATAGAAACAGTATATTGACTAGGTGAAGGATTGCAATTGAGATTCTCTTACTCCACTAGTTTCTAAAGCCACCTCTACTACCACTAGTTCTTTTAAAATGTTGGTTATATTTTAGAGCTTCCTGTCCCAAAAGTTTTGGGGTAATGTCTGAAGAAATGTTGTATTAAGTCAGGTTAGGTAGAAGGAGTCTCTTCTCACTTATTTATCATTCTGCTTGGTCTTTAATGTTCTCAGTGTGGGGAAAAAAATATTATTTGACAAGCCTTTTTTACTTATACAGATCTACTTCAGGGATTCGTTTGTAATGGAACATGACATGAGAGCAAAATGGAACAAGCACCCTCAGCTGAAAGCTGTGGCATAGATACAAGTAGCTGAGTTACCTCTTGGCCAAGCCCAATTATGCTCACACCTGAGGAAAAAAATGACAAGATTATCAGACTAGCTTTGACAGCATTAGCATGGATTGAAGGCTTTTATGTCTACTTAGGGCCTACAGCAGAGATGACCCAGTTAAGAGTTGTGCCCAAGTTGAATGATACTAGCGCTTCACACATCTGCGTGAGGAAAACAAGCAGATCCCCTTAACTAATCATGTTAGCACTGCTGACAGCCTTCACCATACTTCAAGGATTTTCCAGTTTGTTGCTATGCCAGTGGGGTTGCATGTGGGGGGTGGTGATAGCATGTGCATCAGGCTCTCCTTTGACTTGTCGAGAGCATGGTGGATTACTCTCACAACTTCATGTTTCAACTGCACTTGCAGAGAACTTCTCCAACACCAATAGCTGCTATTTTTAAGCAGCCACAAGAAACTGATTTATCTGTCAGTGCAGGAGAATGCGCCTTGCAAAGCAGTAAGCTACATATCTAGGTCACACACTGTATGGTGTGAGGCAACTGTGAGCAGTTCAGTCAGAACTAAACAGCTATCAAATGTTGGGGGGGGGGGGGGGAGAAAAAAAGAATCCTCAAACAGCAGGGAAGGAGTCTTCTTTGGGATAAAAATCATCATATGCTAAGCTTCTTTTTTTGCCACAAGCTAGACAGCCATACTTTAAAGACTGTCTAGAGAAATAAAGTAGATCTGTCTTTTTATTCCATAATTTTTAATGAAAATGGAAAAGCAACCCCTTTTTCATTGGCTGAAGCTTTGTTCTGGACATCAACAGGAACAGGTACCCATAAGGCCCCTTCTTAAACTATCCTAGCTTATATGTATTATTATAGTAATTTTAAAAGCATTGCGGGGAGGGGAGCATTTTAACTATAAAAGCAGCCTATCCTAACATTCTTTAGAGTAAGAGAGGGACAGAAAAGCAGTCTTTAGCTCTCCTGAGGTATTCTGAGACAAGTAAGGTTGTTGGCTCTGCCATTGGTCTTGAACAGCTTCACTGGAAAATAAATTCACTAACCATTGGCTGTACCAGCTCATGAAGAGGGAGAGTCCTGTCACTCTGCTTCCATGGGGCTCCCAATTCAAAAGCAGCTGCCATGAAAACTGCAGCTCAGGTAGCTGGGGAGGCTTCAGGCTCTTCTGTAGAGTGGAAAGAGCCTGAGCTGTAATGAGAGCAGTGGTGGGGGAAGATTGTCAAGCTGAAGAAAGCAGAAGCAATTTCAGCACAGGAACCTAGTGAGAAATTAGAAGACAATCAGTTTTGCTGCTTGAAACCAAGGTCTTAGGCTTGAACCTGCCCCTCAGAGAAGATGGCAGGGTTTAATTTCTACTCCTTTGAAAACGTAATCATTTACTGGGGAGAAAATTAATTTGATGTAACTTTCATGGGGTTCCCATCCTAAGAAAGACATGGACCTGCTCGAGCAGGTCCAGAGGAGGGTCATGAAGATGATCAGGGGGCTGGAGCACCTACCCTATGAGGACAGGCTGGGAGAGTTGGAGTTGTTCAGCCTGGAGAAGAGAAGGCTCAGGGGAGACTTAATAGCGGCCTTGCAGTGCTTAAAGGGGGCTACAGGAAAGATGGGGAGGGACTCTTTGTCAGGGAGTGTAGTGATAGGATGAGGGGTAACGATTTTAATGTGTAAGAGGGTGGATTTAGATTAGATAAGGAAGAAATTCTTTACTCTGAGGGTGGTGAGACACTGGCACAGGTTGCCCAGAGCAGCTGTGACTGCCCCCTCCCTGGCAGTGTTCAAGGCCAGGTTGGACGGGGCTTTGAGCAACCTGGTCTAGTGGAAGGTGTCCCTGCCCATGGCAGGGGGGTTGGAACTAGGTGAGCTTTAAGGTCCCTTCCAACCTAAACCATTCTGTGATTCTATGAAATCCAGGCAGATCAAAAACAGGCCTGGATAAGGATCAATTAATACTGCTGAATCCTTTAAAAACACCTTCAGATAACACACTGCTGACACTCCTAAAATAAATTTCAAGTTGGTGGCTTCTTAAATGACAGAATAAATACCATCCTGTATCTCTGGTTTGCTGAGAACTTGCCAATAACAGTTTTGTTGATGTGGATTAAGCAGAGTTAGATGGTGAAGTAGTGCTGGTAGAGCTTTGGTGGCAAGTACATGTGCAATACAAAGCAGAAGCAGAGGGAACTCACTACTTTATCTTTCAGGATCTTGCAATAGTGTGGCAGTGCTGGCAGTATTGTCATTGTCAGAGCACAACTATCTATGTAAAGACAGAAGTACAAGACAGGGAACACTAAGCTCCAGAAGCTGATGAAGTCCTGCATTGTGCCATCCTTGACTGGCATAGCCAGGTCTAGTGGACCCCGGACATCACACACTTGGGAGGAATATGTGGCTAATGACAGCAACTCTCCAATGGGTAGGTTCTGTTCTGTCTACACAGAACAGAACATGGCACGAGGAAAGGGTTTAACAACTGCTGTCTTAAGAAAAATTAAAAATGTCCACGGATTGTTGCATTATATTGTCATCCTATTTTTCTTCCTAATTTTCTCTAGTGCAGCAGATTATTGTAAACTTTTAGCTTGTATGGTACCCTAATACAAAATCTTTGAAGATAAAAGAAATATTAATTGGATCATGGCTGCTTTGGATCTTTGTTTCCTTTAGTGTTTTTGAGTTAAACTATCCAATTGGCTTTGATAGAAGGGAGTTGGAAAAGGTGGGAGTTTCATTTATTGTTTCATATGAGCTCATCAGACTGGATTAATGCTAGTTGGTCTGTGTAAAAAAAAAAAAAAAACAACCAAAAAAAACCCCCACCACCAAAAAAAACCCCACAAAACCAAAAAACCCTAAACAAACCTTCAAAACCATGAGAAGCCCTGCATGATTATCTTCAGGAACACATTTTAATTCTTTTCTCTTATGACAGTGAAATGGCAGTGAACTAAATTTAGCAGCTGCAAACTAAAAACTGTATTTCCTATATTCAAGGCAGGTACAAGATAGCAATGTCTGTCTTTTGAATGCTTTGTTAGATAATTGCTCTTTACTTCCCTTCTCCTTCCTTTCCACCCCCTGCCTCCTCTGCCCCCTGGTCAATCTAGCCACCTTCTGGCTGAGAAGAGCACCAACATGTGGCATTGTTGGTTCTTCAGAGGCTCATTAGCTACTGCTCTCTTCCCCCAAATAGACTCACATTCTGTACTTTATTATACCCTCATAATGAAGTGTTCCGCTGAACTGAAGCTCCCTTTTTTGCAAGGCCTAGCTTTCTGAATATAGTCCAAGGCTCATTAACACTATTTAATTCTGCGGGGGGTTGTAATCTAGTCAAGGGCAAACAGATTAAGTCAAATTGACATCTACCTCACATTATGAAATTGTGTATCTGTTGAGGTGCCTATTACATTCTTATGTTTTCCAAGATCATATATATCTATATATATAAAAAAAATTTAAAGGATAAAACCTTATTTTGCCACTCCAAATTCACCATTGTAGTACCAGTTGTGCAATCATTTAAACAGGTAGCAAGATATGCTCACTGGATGGAGAAAACAGTATCTGATTTGCATGTTTTTGAATAGCAGCCAGTGTTATAGGGTTTGGGTAGTTCTATTTCTGTTTAGTGTGCCAGAAGAATTAAGGCTGTAATATAAGGATTATTCTAATCCATTTGTCTGACATGAAATACTGTATGCCGCTTGTTTGTATTTTGGTAATTTGATATTGCTGAATGTGGGAAAAGGGAGATCATGGCATATATATAATTTGTAAATAAAACTTTTTTTTTTTTTTGAGGAGACCTAGGACCAGTGCTATGATGATTATAAAAAGAGATAAATTAACATACTAACAAATGCATGTACAAGTCTTGAAGTTGCAAACCCTTGCTTTGGATTCTTAGGCTTTAGTCAGCATGTAGCACTTCAACTCATATACTCTGATCGTAATCCAGCCAGATGCCCTCATGATGTTCAAGAAAGGAAGCAATTATGCCCCAATTTTCTGAGGGTGCAACCCCTGACACATTGTGGGTCTCCAAAATAACTCAGGCCTCCTTTAAGGGATTCAAGCATCTCATTTTCATAACCTCTTACATTTGCCTCAGTAAAACTCTATGCTGGAGTCAGCATGTGGAACAGCTTGCATGGAAAGCTTCACTTCTTTCCAGTGCTTTTATGCAGAAATGTAAAAATTTCCATCTGGCAGTATGCACTGATACCTACTGGCCAGTTCCGTTGCTGAGAATTTAAAAGGTACAGCTAAGGTTAACCAGTACATTTCAACTAATACATTCTGATTTTGAAGATTATACAATGTAAACTATTGTTTCATTAATGCACTTTTTACATTCAGATTATATGTGAGGTAGAAATCGAGTCTTTGCTGAACTTGGACTTCACAGCTCCTTTTTATAAAGGTTGATAAATTTGAAGGGAATTATATCAATCTGGAGACAACCCTTAAATCTGCTGTGGGGGCATAGTATAAAACGTTCCCTTTGATCATGGCCATGATTTTTATTTTAAAAATAATAACAACATGATGTCTACTCTGTAAAAGTGTAACAACTTTAAACAGATACATGAAAACTTTGGTACTATTCCAGCAAAATTAGTTATTGAACTTGTATGTAGGAAAGGATCACAAGGTAGAGGACCCACTTGAGTCCAGTGTTTCTATGACAGGATTAATATGAGCTACTGTAGCTTTAGCTCAATGTTCTCTGATGTAATTACATGACTTAGGAAACCTTGTGAAGTGATGTTGAACTTGTAATTTTCATTCACTTTCATCCTTTCTGTTGGTGATGTCTAGTGCATACAGACTTCAAGTTGAAAGAGTGCCTATATATTGAGTGGCCATAGACTGTTTTATTATAAATAGTACTGTACACATTTATAGATTACGGGTAGACAAGGTTACAGCACCAGAATAATAGTCAGAATAGTAGTCCTTCAAATAGCACCAGGGGAAAAATCAACTATATGTATCCATGTCTACTTTCAAAATGCATGTAAGATTTTCTTTTCAGCAAAATTAAGGGTTCAAAATTTTTTCACTCAAATTAATTTTGTCCTGGAATCCTACAAAATAAAGGAGGGATGGGCCAAAGCTTTGGATATCACATTGTAAAAATGTGTATTTCTTATTTTCTTGTTTAATCACTATGTAAAATATGCTTTATATATCAAGCATGGAAAATGAGCACAACAACAAAGAAGCTTCTGTCATTAGCAAAAAAGATAACTAGATATTGACTCCAGGAAAGCATCTCACTTTCAGGTTAAAGCCATACCATGAAGAAAGGTGGTTGGCCATGCAATTAAAGCTCTCATGTGGAGTTCTCCAGTGCAGGCATTTTCCTTAATAGGTTTAGCCAAAATGTTTATTCCTGTAATTGTTCCCAGATGTAGGGCACCTGATAATTATTGCGTTCCAGTAAAGGAATGCTTCACAGAGAGAGTGAGTTATGTGGGTTTTCTAAAAATTGTGAAGGTGTTTGGGCTAAAAGATTCTAAATATATGTAAAAAGCATCGTGTTGTTCACCACCTCTCCAAAGAAAGATTTCACAGTGCTTTTGTCCTTTCAACAAAACAAAATTTTCCTAACCACAGTTTCCATATATTGACACATGACTATGTACCACATATTGATTCTGTTCTGACAATCACTGTACTTTTTAAAAGCAATCTATCTGGTTATGTGAGAGAATACAGTAATGCTATCCATGCATTTTCAGAATTCATTAAAAAAGTCAAAGGAACAATACGGATTTGCAGAACAGCACAAGGGGCACAAGATAAAATATGTTTACGTTCTGGCTGGAGCTGATCAGAAGCATGTCTTGAAGTCTCTGCTTCAAATCACATTGGCAGGTGTGGCTGTGGGGTTTGCAGAAAGCCTTAGTGACTGATCTTCACAGAGGTGGGGTAACTGGCTACTTGTGACTCAGTCACACCAGTAGGGACTTCACCTCTCTGGAAATCAGATTATTGCAGCACATGAGATCTTTCCTATCAGTGGAAGGAGAAGTTGTTTCCTTCCAGTGAATTCTTGTGAACTTACAATATTCCCTGCCAACTGATGGTTTTCTCTGCAGCCCAAAGGCAGAGCACAAGGAAGGCTCTGGAGCTGGTCTTGAGAGGTCCTTCTGTGCCCCTAACTATGGCCCGGTTTAACATTGCTCAGGACCCGTGTAACTACCAGTCTTTCCAGAAAGCTACCAAGGATGAAGGATCTGGCAGTGAGGGTGAAGGCTCTGAAAAAGGACTAGCCTTGACCTTGGTTTGGGTGGAGGGAAGCCAGGCTTGATGCCCTGGCACTCCTGAATCCTCCTGAAAACCAGACAGGTCTGTGCAGCCATTTGCATCCCAAACTAATAGGCTTTTGTCTCAGAGACCTCATTACTGTGAAAAGGATTAGCTAAAGGTCTTTCTCTTGGAGAATGTAGTCTGAGGCTGGGATAGTCATTTAGAGAAATAATTTCTGAATAACTGTTAATATACCTAACTCTTATGTCTTAAAATTTTATGCCTTACAAGTCTACAGTGTTCCTAATGTGGAAATCTATTTTAAGTGGGTAATCAGATTTATTTTCAAGGGTAATTTTGCCACAATTCTAGAAAGTTGGTATTTGAGAATGAAGGCAGAGATTTTTCTCAAAGCAGTACTGAGTAATTACAGTCTTCCTGGTGCTCGTATATTGGTCTAACTTCATTTTATTACCTGATGCATCTTTCCTTCTTCCAATTAACTTCAAATAATTGCCATGCTGAACCTTAGAGTAGAGTTTCAGTTATAGGAATGACATTACACAGCCTGTCCTCTAGGATTGCAAAGCATATTTCTTTTAGGGTGCCAGGAAAACAAATGGAGTAACAACTTCTGTAGGCTGTTGAAGAGTAGGAATACCTCCAGGTATCTATTGACTTCAGATTACTGTTTCACATCTAGACAGAATTTTAAGTCAAAGGGTTTCTTTTCTGATATGAGCACAAACTTACTCATTTTAAAAGGCTGACTGTTTGTGGAATCTTTACTCATGTTCAGATTTGAGGCTGACAAAAATAAAAATATGTAGTTTGGAAAATTACATAATTGGACACTTCAGTTTTGGGCAATGTTTTTATGTCAAAGGAATTTCCTTTTTGGGTAAGTATTACTAAAGGCTTGAGATAATTTTGGGCACCTAAAGTGGAAAAAATAAAGAACCGATGAGATCAGGGTCATAATCTATTTTTACACTTTATTGTTGTATTACTGTGAATTAGTTTGCTACTCTGCAGCTCTGCCAGTGACTGGGGAACATCTTCATCGGTACTTGGACCTGAGTAGCTATTTTGCCTTCATGTCTATATAGTAATTGCTAGTGTAGTGGGGTGGACCTACTGCATATGTGCTTCCCCTATCAGCCGTACTTACTAGAGTTGTTCTTAATCTATCATAATGAAGGGGAGGACAAGGAACAGAAGGTGACGAATAGAAGTAGTAGTGACTGTAGTAGTACATTGTTTGCTGTGATTTGAAGGATGTTTTGATGCCTTAATTGCACAGACTATTTTCCACTCTAACAGAGGGAAAAAAACCCTCTCTGAAGCTGAAGTCCTACAGAAACTTAGATGCATTCTGAACTTGGATTTGAACTTTAATTTTCTCTCCAATCTACATATGCTAGGGCACATTCATATATTTACACTAAGTTTATTAATTCTATAATCTATTTTCTGTGATGTATAATCATCGAAGAGTGGGGATGAAAATGTGCTCATAAAAATTACCTTTTGCCATAACTTTCATCCCATGTCCTATCATAAAACAACAACATCCTTATTTGTAACAGGAGATATAGACCGAGTTACTCCCTGCACTGAATGGTATTTTAACTGTGCAACTACTTTACCAGTGAACAAAGTTAATTACAATGTGCTTCGTGGCAGCATTCCTGCAAGTATCTCTCAGTAAATCAAAGATGTGCCAGGGATGTTACTCAAATTCCTTTGCAAATATTTACAGGAGTATATCAAGCCCACTGAGTTATAGCTACTAAATTGCTGGGAACGTACTCATGAAAACAAATCCTGTGTGTATAAGAAAGAAGGCACAATCATTCTTTAAACTCTATGATAAATCTTACCACTCTGAAAAGGTTGAAAGTCATTTGCATTTGGCAGAGGTAATGAAATGCATCTTAATAGACTTAAATATTCAGCTTTGTTAATAAAAACCATCAGAACATAGCCATTCTATGGGTGTAGTCAGGTGGGTTCTGTGAAATTAAGGTTTGGTTCTTCAGTTGGATCTTGTTCATTGCCAAAACTTACTTTGTGCCAGCAAATCATGCAATAGAATTGCAGACAAATATAGCATCAGAGTTATTATCTTATGGAAATAAACAAGAGTCATTTGTTTAGTCAGCAAATGTATGCTTAATAAAGAATACAGATTACTACAACATTTTCAGAATCGCTGTTAACTTGATTGGTAAAATGGTCTCTTTAAAGAATTTCATTGAACTTGGGAACAATAAAATATAATAGAATTGGTATCCCCAGAGGTTTGCATGATACTGTATAATTCTGACAAATTAGCCTTACCACAACAACTCTACCCAAAGGTAGAGTTCTATGCAGCCTCTCTTTTGAGACTTAGTTAACATTTGAAAATGTGTAATTTTCTTCACTTCTTTTAAAACTTGTTTAAAACTTGTTTTAAAAGAAGAAGCTAATTTCATGTGCAGCTTTGCAGACTCAGAATGCAATTCATTCCTATTAGAAAATGAAGCTATGCCATAATAAAGTCTGAACGCTATTTCAGAATTAATGCTCACTGTTCTTTTGTTTCGGGGAATGTGTGTGTCCCAGGTGAAAACTTCTTTCCTTCTGAACAAAGATTGTTAATGTTTTCTACCCCTTCTCCCTTTTGTCAAAAAAATAATTTTCATTTGTTTGAGATGCTTATTCTGTCTCAATACCAGTGCAAAGTAAAAATAAATGCCCTTCATATCTTAAAGAACATCTTGTTTATATCACCTATCTATATTTCCATTACTGTACATGAACACAGCGAGGGTTAGACACTGTACACCCAGGAAAGGGGAATGAATCTATTAAAAATTAATTTGATTCTTACTATAGGAGTCGCTGTATGGAAAGTCAGCTTTGTCCATCTTTTACAAGTTATTGATACATACTAATGTTTAAATTGTTGAGGTGCTTCTATTTTAGACTTTGACTATAGAACTTTTGTTTAGTTAGGGCTCAACTCTTCACAAATTTTGTAATATTTGCTTGCATTTTTTCCTAATTAGCAGGTAAACAGGCATAAAATAACAAATAACCAGAAATAAAAGCAAGGAATAGACACTCGTGTAAGTCAGCACCTGCTTGCAACTTTCTCTTCTGAGTTATTTGAACTCCAGAGAAACAGGCTGAGAAGGAGTCCCCCCTCTCCCTAACAACCAACCAAAAAATCTACTCAGGTGATCCACTTGCACAGCACTACACTGTCTTTCAGAAGAGTCAGAGCGATTCTCATGTGAGGCCCAAGAAACGGTAAGTTACACTTGTTATTTGTGTCTGTGTGCATTCTAGGAAATTCTATAATATATTATAGAGGAGATTAAACCCAATATCTATCACTCTTCTACAAGACCCTGTTTAAAATGTCCAGAACCTCGAGAGGAGCAAGAGAGCTGTCAGTGCTCCCTTGAAAGTGAGACCTTGTTTTATGTAGTCTCTTCTACTTGTCGCAAGCACCTCTGTCACCTTTGGTGTGAAGTAACCTCCTCCACTGCAAAACTTCCTTATTCTGCCCTGCACCCAGGTGACCAGGCCCACGGCCATGGCTAGCACAAGTGAAAAGCTCCTGCCGTTTCAATCCCAAGGAAGCCTCCTTTGCAAATCCCCGCACTGCACAGCAAATACCAGCCAGCTCCTTAAGAGGCCAAAAGGTCTTTTGTGAAGGTTTCAGAATTGTTTCATCCACCTGAGTGCTCCTTTCTGAAGCAAAAGGTTTTGATGCTCTGAACACCAGCATTTATCTCTAGTCCCCAAAGAGCAACATCTTTTTGAACTGAAGAATCAATGATGTTACCTAGGTGGATTATTTGAAGACAGTTTTGTTGTTGCTGTGTAACCTTAGTTCAGTGACAGGCACTGATGGGGTGATTCTTCTGATTCATTTGCTGCCTCTTTTGTTTGTTTTATCATGTTTCACTAACCTGTCCTTTGCTTCTGACAATAACTTATATGTTCTTGCTTTCACTTACATCATCTTGTATGATTACAGAGGCATTTGATAATGTTTCTCTATGATTTTCAAATGCAAACAATACAATAGAATATATGACAGGGTACTTTAGCTTAGAGCCAAACAGAACTGAAATAAGAAAAAAAGTTGGGCTGTGGTTTGTAGTCTTTTGACAACACAAGGACTTTAAATGCCATATGATATTGTTTTAAGTATAAAGCATGCCTAAAAGTCTCTTCTATTACTTTAACATTTAAGATGATGGCAGCTGGCTATGAAGGTGGCAGACAAAACAGTATAAATCATGTAAGCTTGAAAGCAGAATAATTGCAGTGGAAATCAGCAGCCTTGGAATGTATAGCAGTCAGGTATTTTATCTGAAGAAATAACATGGCAAATTAACAGCAGAATTATCCTGCGACATTTGCACTCTGAGATAACAGCAGAAACAAGTAGTGTGCTTTGAAATTCACCACCTATACCAGGAATATTTTTAAAAGTGGAATCACCTTTTCTCCCTCTTACTAAATACTAAACACTACTACTCAAGGAAGGAGATGCATTTGAAATTTAAAGAAATTCAAGGGGTCACCCTACAGCCACGGTTCCAGAGGAATTCTGGTTTGAATAACAAAAAAAAAAAAGTTTCCTCTTTCTCTAGGATCACACATAAATGACTTTCAGCTGGTCTCAGAGCCGCAGGAAAGGCGAATCTCCGAGTGCAATGCATTCAGGACACAGCTTCAGTTTGAATTCTGAATTGGATTCTTGTGGTGTGAGGAATGTTCTGAATATTTACACATGTTTTTTCTTAGAACAGCATTGTCCTGAAATGTACTATGTTTCTGGATTGACATAATTGCACTGTAGGAGCCATTTGAGTCTCTCAGGTAAATGCAAAACTGATACAAGAGTCTTAAAATGTGTATTGTGTGAATTCCATTTACTTATCTGACTAACCTTCATTTTCTGAACTATTATAATCTGTTGTGTATATCTGTTGTGAATGTTAAAAGCTCATTCAAAAGCTCATCTGTAAGCTAATAGATTGTGACAGCTTCTTTATTTTTGAGCAGTCCTGGGGTAGTATGTGCATGAATTTGTACAGACCTTGGAATCCATGGATTATTCATCGATCATGAATATGTGCAAGCTGAAAATCCCCTTGAGAGTTTTATTGGAGATGTTACTGCATTGTCAGCCTCACTTTGAGACAAAATAACATCTCAATCATTTTTATTTTTTTCCTTGAATAGTCAGCACATAGCATTTGTAGAAAGGTCTGTAAAGGTAGCTTCATGACCATAGTGTTAGAAAAGTAATTTCTCTCTCTCTCCCATTTTGGGAGTTGTATGTTTTCCTAGGAAAGTTCTCCCATGGAACTGGATGGGAAGGGGATGTCCTTCCTGGGCAGCTAGGAGAGTCATGGTACCTGGTTAGAAAGGGGAGAAAGAGCCATATTGAATGCAGTGATTTTCTCCATTGGGACCAGGAGAGAAGTCACCACAGGGACGCTCAAGTATTTTCATAGGGTGGAGTTGATTGCACAGAGCTTTCATTTTGAGCAATCAGTTGTTCATTTAGATTCGTTTCTTGTTTCACTATATTTTCGGATGAAAAAAATTATTTGTTGACTTGTTGGCAAGCCCAACACAAATTAAAAGAAAAACAAACCTACCAAATTTCTAATAGCTTTATTTCATTCTTTTATTTCCTTTTTAAAATTTACACAATTGTAAGTTTTTTGCAATTGATTTCAGAGGTGAGCTGGGGGTAGTAAAGATGCAATATCCTTAGAAAACTCTTCAGGGACAGGAATCTTTTACTTCCAAGTTCTGACTGCTGCTACCACACTGGGACATGAAAGGAATATACCTCTCATCTCTTGCTGTAATTTGGATGTGAATTTGATCTTCCTAAGGAAGGAAGATCAAATATCTTCTGTCCAAGCACAAATAAAGAAAGGGAAGTGGAGAGAATAACAGTTTGACTTTGTCAGAGGTAACACGTAACCTGCTGCTGAGCATATGTTACAGACCTACCTATGTCAATATACAGAGAGCGTGTCTGTTATAGTCCCATCTAGAGACCTCAATTCTTCATTTCAGACAGTGGCAACTGAAATTCTCAGCTTTAGAGATATAGCTGTAGTTTGACAGCCTTGACCTCAAGTCTGTATGCAAGGGATTAAATGTGCTTATTCAAGTTGTAGACCGTGCAAAGGAGGACTTAGGTGGTGCTCAAGTGCACCCCCTCTTTGAGTCTTTGTTAGGGTGGAAATAACAGGAAATGGGGGAAGAAGGTATCAACAGGGTCTTACTAAAGAGTCTAACTGCTATTTGATACAACATGCACGGCTGGCTGCAGCGGACCCAGGCTGCCTCTTCTTGTTCTCCACACTTGGTTAGATACGAGTCTACTCTTCCTGGGTGGGATAGATAGCTATCATCCATTTGGCTCTGATAGTTTTACAGTGCTAGCAATCACAATAAATTACCAGCACTAACATGAAGAATAACCTGATGAGGACAGTTATTTTATAGCGAAGCTAAACACCACATGAACAAGGAATTGAAGAGTGTATATTAGAGATTTTATTTGACAGGCTAATGCACCATAAAGTTTTGTTGGGCTTTGAGAGAGACAGATTCAGAGATGCTGTTGGAGAAGAGAACCAGTCTCTGCTGGAGTCCTCACAGGACCACAACAAGACAAAATTACAGGAAGAGCATGCAGGGTTTTTTCACTGAAGTACTCTTTTTTTTTTTCTCCTTTCCTTTGGAAAATCTTATAATAATACAAATTGTAGGTTTTTATCTCCATTTGTTAGGATTTTTTTTCTGATTTTGATAAAAAACTGTATTCTAGACCTAAATCTTGTGCACTAAGTCATTTATTTCTATTTTAAAAGACAAAAACACCCCCCAAAACCCAAAACCCAAACCCAACAAACTTTAAAAGTCCAGTGATTATGGGTTAGAAGAAAGATATTTTCTCTGTCCTAGTCTAGCTATGAAGTAACTGATCTGGAGGAATATAGAGTCACTCTCCGCCCTTGTGAAGCTCACCGTCATACAGCTGCTGTTATAGTTGTCCACTGGACTTGGTTAGCACCATAACTCTAGCAGGTTTTATTATCTTCCCTCAGACAGATATGAACATTCTATATTTGTTCTTTATACATTGTTTGTGCCTGGACATCAATGAGAAAGTTCAAAGAATGCAGTAGTCTAATTTCCTCATGTTTTGAAACAAAATCCTTTTGTACTGCCTGAAACATCTTCAAATGATTTCTCCAGTCCTCTTTACATTCTAAAAGCCATAATATGCCATTGATTATTTTTTTCTTTTTTAATTTTTCTTTTAAAGGTAGAGCTTCCTACTCAAATCAATGGGGAGTTTGCTTAAAAATCAATAGGGTGTTTCTGCTCATAAACTTAAGAAAATGGTGGCTCCCTAATCGAATCAGAAAAGGTGATTAAGATGCCACAAACAAACCACTAATCCACAGACAAAGGAACAGCTGCTAAATTAAGAGCAGCCATCTTTACCAGAGCATAACTCCCTTTAACTTCAGTGGGAGCTTTGCCTGAAAAAGGGCAGTAGAATCAAGCAAGAAATGTGAAGCAATGTCATCAGATTTATTAATCAAACATTTTTTTTGCTGAGGTAAGGTCACTTACCAAGAGCAGACTGGTCTTTAAGTAAGCTACACAGGCAACATCACTGATTTCTTGGTTCAAAGCACTTCTGGTCCTTGGGGACTGGGAAAGCAAGAAATGAATGTGGATGTTCAGAGCATCAAAATGCCTGTTCCCAAGTGAACAGGCTAAACTGATGAAACAATTTCAAGTCTCTCTCAAAAGACCTTCTGGACCTTCAAAAAGCTGACTGGACTTTGACATGCATAGCAGGGATTTACAGAATTGCTCCCATGGGAAGGAAACAGGTGGAAGTACAGATTGCTTCTGGCTATTCCAAACCTTCTTCTAGTCCTACAGAGTTGCATTTGGATTCTTTTTAATAGGCTGAAAATGAATAAGCATCTTTAACATTTCTTATCAACCTTATTTTTTGTCCTTTTGCAATCTACAGCTCTGATCCTTGACATCTGTGTGAGAGTCTCCCCATTGTTTTCAATAGACCTTTGTATCCATGCAGGGGACAGAAGCTAAGAGGACCCTGGGTAGGAATTTTTGTTCACCAGTCCCATGCTAGGATATCTTTTTCACAGTCCAAATTTTGCATATGGTATATTTTTTGGCAAGTAATAAAGCCAATAGAGCTCTCAAAAATAATTTTCTCAGCAGTATGGCAGAGATGGCCATATTTAAATAAAAGTGTAGAAACTGAAGACTATGTTTCCCCTTTAAAATGTAGCAATAAATTTATCTGCAGTATTAAAGACACTTCTGAGAAAAATATTCTCAAGAGAAAATGTAGGCAGAAACTGTATGTGTACAGTTCCTCTTAAAGAGGTGGCACTTCTGTTATCTCCTATATCTAGCTGTATCCTAGTTCTATGCTTAAGGTTCGAAAGGTGCTCACAGAATGAACTTGGTTTTTATTACTCCTCTTGGCCATTTTTACTTCATCATTAAAAGTGAGTTTAAAGAGCTAGCACAGTTTTCAAAGGCTGGAAGAACAACTGGAATCTAGATTAGTAGTTCAGCCTGTGAGTCAAGAATGATTTATTTTCTAAAATCTGATTATTTTGCCAATGAATACTGAGCAAGGCTTTTGTTCAAGTTCCATACGTGGTCACTGCTGCAAACAAATAAGTTTAATTTGCTTTTTAAGCTTGTTATGAGCAGTGCAGTGGAGAACAAGGGCTGAAAAGAACCTCCTGCATCTGTGGGTTTGTTAAGAATTGTTTTCTCCAGAGAACTCTCAGTCTGTCGGATTAAAAATGTAAAGAGACCTTTTACTCTAACAGTCTCACAGTTATCCCCTTAGTAAAGTTTGCTTTTGTGATAATTACAAATTTACCATCTACAGTTGTTTACTAAATGAACAGCTATTCTCTGCTGCTTCTAGCCTTGACAGTTTTCCTCTGATAATTTGCTGTTACAATGAAATATTTAGAAATATGTGTTTGCCTTCTGGTTTTTGTTTTTCTTGTTTTGATAGCAAATTACTTTGGTTGTGGTTCTGGTGATTATGGACCACAGGACTAGTTTAGCAATTATGCCTGAAGTAACGTAGCATCAGCACTACTGTTTGGACTGAGAAGGAAACCGCAGGCTCATTCATTTTCCCTGTTAATAGAAAACGAACTGTTCTCTGTTAAGGAGGGAGTTCCCAGCTTCCAGGATGCCCTGAAGAGGTAAGACATCAGGGTAACATCCTCTCCAACACTAACAGGCTTTTTTGATGGAAATATTTTATGTGTGAAGGTGTGCATGATCTCACCCTACAAAAATTTTGCCTTTTTTCAGCTTTGTAGCAAATAATGAACTTCTGCTTGCATGTAAAACTATTATTACTATATCAAACCATAATGCTTGTTAATACTGATAATTTTGGATCCAAAACCATCCCAGTCCAAACTATTTCCTATGGCAGTGTCATCATTGCTCTTTGAACAAAGAAGCAGGTAAAACTTTGAATAGGTCTATTGAACAAGGCACCTCTATATAAAATATAAATAAATATTTTTTGCATTTTAGTTCAATGAAGTTTTTTAATATTAAAGCAGGTTTGGTTAGTTTTTTGCAGTTCAGCTGATTCCAAATCATACTTTGGTATGACTGCTTTACATTGAAGAATGTGAATCATAGCAAACTTGATACATACCCACTTTCACTTATAAATCAGGATGAATAACATTTAAAATCTTTGAATATGAATTAAAACCCAGCTCTAAGCCTCTGATTTTTATGAATACTTGTGAATGTCGCAAGAATTTCTGCTCTGCCTCTTTCACTTAATCAGGTCTGCTCAGTTCTGAAAGAAGCTACTCAGAAAGAGCTGACAGAGGACAGAATTAAAGGAAAAACACAATACTCTTGGCTGATTAAAAATAAAGCTGGGATTTGAAATTCTTAAAATACATGTTTTCTTACCTGCACTTCAAAGGCAGCCTTCTGTTGATGAATGGAGTTATGAACCTTCAGCCTCCTAACTTTCTAGAAACCTGGGCCATCAGCAATGTGCAGTATTGAGTTAAATCTTCTAAAATGCTTTCTGGATTGTGCCTGTGATTTGGAACTTTGCTATTTCTGCAAATGTAATTCACAATCTTGGGCACAAAATTCAGATTGTACTAGTAAATCTGTATGTTGAATAAATCTGAGTTTGACACTAAAAAATAAAATCAGGAAAAGAGCTCAGTATAGACTGAGGTCTTTTTTAAAAGTTCAACTGTAAGAAAGCCCCATCTGGCTTAAGATTATAGAAAAACCAAATTTGTTAGTGGTAACATATTGAATTGCTAATGCTCTTGTGATCCATGTTATAGCCTTTGTTAGAAAGTACATTCATAATCCAACAGTAATGGTAGTTGGATGAGATATCTCTCTTTATCACAGCCCCTCATACTCACTTTCTCCCCGTCTTCCCCAAGGTCTTAGTATAAATTTACTAGGAAGGGTGAATCAGCCTTGCTGAACACTGTAACATGGGTTTCAAGGCCAGGTACAGTTGTGCTGTGCTATCTTGGAGGGGTAGGGGATCACATCAGGGGTGAACAAAACCACACTGTGGCATCTTAAATAAAGCCTGTAGACACAACTGCATGGTTGATAGTATAAAACACAAACGATTTTCCATTGCCACAAGGTTATTGGGCAATTCTACCATTTTCCATGTTAAGTCTCAATATGGACTACTGTGTCCATTCCCTCCACCCTCAAAAAAAAGTCACAAATTCTCTTGCTGAAGGTGGAAGGTCTGTGCTTGAATCTAGGCACATGTTAATAGGGAGTCAGGAATCTTAGCAAGCCAGTACACACACTTTTTCTTCTTTTTCTTTTTCTCTTTTTCTTTTTCTCTTTTTCTCTTTTTTCTTTTTCTTTTTCTTTTTCTTTTTCTTTTTCTTTTTCTTTTTCTTTCTCTTTCTCTTTCTCTTTCTCTTTCTCTTTCTCTTTCTCTTTCTCTTTCTCTTTCTCTTTCTCTTTCTCTTTCTCTTTCTCTTTCTCTTTCTCTTTCTCTTTCTCTTTCTCTTTCTCTTTCTCTTTCTCTTTCTCTTTCTCTTTTTTCTTGTTTTGTAATACAGAAGTAGCTGGCTGGATTAAAGTGTTAACACTCTAACAGTTTAAGCCCCCAAATTGTCACACACTCGGGGCTGAAACAAGGAATATTGTGTTTCCTATGGCTACTCTACATATTACCACCACTGCATCAAGCAAGAACAGAACAGTGGCAAGTCTACATTAAAATCACATGAACAGTGTGCCAAACGAGAAAGCTGGGGAATTTGGAGACAAGGCAGTCCCTAATCCCCTTTCTGGCTGTAAGATTCTCAGCTGTCAGAAATCAGGAATCCAGGCACAGCGCTGCTTAAACGCCACTGTTAGAGGCTGACAGTAGAATATCTGTAGGCATAGGCAGTGTGGAGCAATTTACTTGCTTTTTAAAAAAGCATTTGAACATTTTTGCCCTTGCTCAGATTGTGATGAACTTCATCTATGAAAATAAAAATTCTGAACTATTTTACACAAGCAACTGATATCTTTATACTGATAAATACTGCAGTACTGTAACTTAGTGCAGATAACCTCCACCCTAAAAGACCATACAATCTAAACAGGCAAAATTAATAAAGGTAAGAAATGCATTGTCATTCTTCTCTTTTTAGAGATGAAGAAGCCAAAGTACTGAAAGGTTAAGTGGCTTGTCTCTGGCCACACGGGGAGCCCATGGCAGGGCTGCGAATTAAATGCCTCCTCTTGTAAGAACTGCGCTGTCTCCTTAGGAAATATGAATAGGAGAAAGGAGGAAAACTAGCACAAATTTACTGTATGGTACTTGAATAACATGGCAGGTAGCACTGAAACTGAAATAATGGACTGATAGCTAGAGTGGACAAAGGTGTATTATAACACTGAAGAATGTAAGAAACTTGGTCATTTCTTCTCCCCCTCTAAAGCCTTTTCCTCATGGCAACAAAATGTATGCATTTGCTCCGTCAGTCCCTCCACCCTTCCACTTGCACAGATCTTTACACAAAGACAGCAATTCTGAGGATAGCAGGTTCCTACGCCTGTTGTCAAAACTCGCCTCCTGAGCAGGGGAGACAACCTGTAATTTAAGTCCAGTAATGCTGTGCTGAGAGCTTCATGGCTACCTGTTCTGCCTGCCTGGCCAAACAGCATGCACAGCTGGCACTGAGGAAACCAAGTTCTGCCTCTGGCCCTGTCTGTGTCTCCAATATGAGGGAAGGATCTGTATGCCAGGCTGCTCAGGCCAGGGCGCGTCCACAGGCACAGGACGGTGTGGCAGAACTGCAGGAGGTCCCTGCAGTGGTGCATGGGAAACTGCACAGGTTGTCTGGGTCTGAAAGCCTCTCAATGGTGATGGACTGTGGTCCATAGGTGAAGAAGAACAATCTAAAATCATTTTTATCTGTTCCTTATGGGGTTCATTATGATTTTCTTATTTGCTCTAGTTAATTTTTTTTTCCTTCCCCTATTGCCCTGGGCAGTTCAAGTAGTGCTCCTAATTGTTTTCACTTTACACAAGTATAAACTCACAGCTTGACATTGAGGCTTGTACTTGGTAGAGTTTGCTTCTATTGTTTCAGACTTTTCAAGCAAGAGAAGTTGGCCTAATTTCAACTGCCAAAGCTACCTGAGCTGCACAAAAAATAAGTACATGGCTAGTAATTACCTCAACCTTGATAACAGGTAGTTTGATTAGCAACTGTGAAACAACCATATCAAACCGAGAATTTTCCACAGCATCTAATTGAGCTTAAGGCTGTTTAAACTTGAGCAACTCTTCTAGTCTCCTGTAAAAACTCTCAGCTACAGCTTTTCATTTTATAGTTGCAAATAATATAGGAAACAATATTTTTGAAGTTTATAGACTAGCCAGATTCTTATGCAAGCAAACAGTGTTTCCCCTCTGATGCTTCAAAGATGTAGCCTTGAACTTCTTGATTATTTATAAGGTTTTTTTTTCTTTCCTTTCTATTTCTGTAGGTCTGACATTGTGCAATGTGTATGGGCTTCTACTATAAGGTTCTTACAAGTCGTTTGCACAGAACACATTATATATAATGCAAACAGTTCTTTGTCTCTCCAGATAACTTACTGAAATAGCTAGAAGGATGTCAACTTTCCAACAATCATTTTCTTGCCAAGATTTTTTTGTTTTTTTCTTTCAGCTAGAGGTTCTTCCCTAGAAATGACAAAGGGCAAGCACTTCATCTCCTGATGGTGATTTATAGACATGTTTTAAAGATGTCTATATGAGCATGTATTTTAAAGATAAAAGAGCACATTTTAAAGATGTATCTTTCAGGAAGTGTGTGTTGATATGAAAGTAAAACAGAACACCCATCTTTAATTAGTAAAGAAAGTTGAAGTCAGATATGTTGTCTTTTATTAATCACATCATTCCGTGTATATGTAAAAAGCATTTTTCAGTATCTTTGTATAGAGAAATGTGCTATTTTCTTTCTATATAGTTGTGAAAATGCTTGTTTGCCTGTACATTTGTTATCAGGCTCTTGTACATGTTAAGAGAAAGAAACAAGAGGAAGGAAAGAGCCCAAAAGAAGCTAGTATTTCTTCAGAAAAGCGGATGGACTGGGACAGCTTGAAAAACAAGCTTTTCCTTGGAAAAAAAAAAAAATGATAAGCAATGAGGAGTTGGATAATTCAGTGCTTTATCTTTTTGCATGCTTAAATAAACTATGAAAATAATTCAATAGAAAATCAGATATGAAATTGCTCTTCCACTTCTAGTGGTGTGAAAAGAAGGAAAAAAAGGATATGGCAGCTCCCTTTCAAGAAGCAATCTACATGTAAAAAGAAGCATTATTCAAATTGTTTGATGAACAAGCATCAATTTACGCCTGGATCTAGTGTGTGCAATCCAAGATTTTGCTCCTGTCCTATGTGTGAACATGAGCTCTGGATGCATTTCTCTGCTCTGACACACACTGGCTGCCTGTACTTTCTTGTACCACTTGTTATGCAGAGAAGCACAATCACTTGGAGATGAGGACATGTTATTACCTACTCTTTGCTCCTTAAATGCCCTGGATTTCTTTGCTTGTTTGCAACTCCCCACACTAAAACTGTAGATATCTGTGATCAAGGGGCTGAAGGACAGTAGGACTGCACTGGTGCTTCCAGCGCTAGAACTGGAAATAGCTGCTTCTCGCTGTGCTTCATTTCACCTACCACTTCCTTCAATGAAACAAAAAGCCTACTCTTTTTCTTGGCATAGAACATCAGTTTCTCCTCTGGAAGGGAAGACATCAGAAGCTGGAAACAATTTCTGTGAAAGTTGTGTCCTTTACATCTCTGTAACATTTAATTATTGGGATCTTCCATTTTTGAAATTTTGTCTGAATGGCACAAAACCTTCCTTTCTGTTTAAACAGCTTCCTAGTAGTGTTTCTCAAGTGCCCACCGTGACTTATTTGTTTGTTTGATCCTGGGCCACAGGTATGTTTTGAAAACTAGTTTGGGGGAAATACTTCCCGTGCTTTATATAAGTGACGTTGGGTGGCATAGCCTGTGTGTTCAAATTGGATGACGTCTTCAGTCACGTGCTATTACTCCAGTACCATCTGTCTGCTCTTTTCAGTGATGTCTAAAGCTAGAATCCCTGTACCTTTGTAGCAGCACACTTGGTCTGATGAAGCTGTCTTTATATGTGCATGCCTGCAAGTCAGATCAAATGTTTGCACCTAGTGGAAAATTTTGCTGCTAGACAATTGACACTAATGAAATATACGGAACATATTTCTGCATGCCACACACTGCCTGTGACTCAGCCAAAGAATCAGCTCTCTGTTTTTAAGTACGTGCCTAACAAGGGGCAGCGGGATGTTCGTGGTTAAAAGAGTACACTGCTCTTTCCTCCGGTTTTGTTTCTGGCTGGCAGCTTCTGAAAAACATTTGAAAAGTTTAAAGAATGGCATACTGTTATGCACTGCAGAAGGGGAAGTTTATTGGCATGAACTTTGTGGTGACCTGTGATCAAAAGGCTGGATTTACCATTGTTTAATGTGCTTATGAGCATGTATGCCTGAACAAGGAAGGTTGGCTTTTATGAGTTTTGCTTTTAGAGGTGCTGGCATGATATGCTGAGTAGAGAGAGGCTGCAGTAGAGAGAGAATATTTTTTTCTCTTCTGTTTTCCCCTGCTGCATACAGATCTCCTACTGGTTAGAGTTTGCATCTGAGATGTGCATGTTCAGATTTCTCCTCTGAACTGGGCAAGAAAAAAGGTTTAGATCCTGGATCTAAATGCTGCAGTGAGCTCTGGTCACAGGTTATCTTGGACATGAGATGTTTCTCTATGACATTCTTGTTCAATGTTTTCCATTAGAAACTCTTAGAAGCTAACGACCGAAAGCAAAGGCAAGAAAGTCCTCCTCCGCATCCCATGCAGCTCTGTTCTGTAATTGTTCTTGGAAATGCTAGCAAAAAGGATGACCTGACAGTTCATGATAGACAAGGCAAGAAATATTAGTGCAAGGGCTCTTGAGACAACTGTCCCATTTAATTTCTGTACATTCCTTTTCTTTGCAGTAATGGTGTCTGATACTGAAACACCCCTAGTTTTTCTGTCAATATTTGAGGAAATGTTTTTCCTGCCTTAACTAAACTTCTACTTTTAACTTCACCAAAATTCTGCATCCTAATAATGATTGCATTTAAATCAAACTCATTTCATAAAAAGAGAGTAAAATCATTTTCACTTTCTGTATCAGTTAGGTAGTTCATCTAAGTGAAACTAGATAAAGTAGAGTGGGCATTTGTGGGGATTTTTCTTGGGCTTCCTGTTTGAAATCCTAACATAAAGAGAAAGGAAGCAATTTTACCCTCCCTCCAGTAATGTATGGGACCCTATGTGAAATAATGCATGTAACTTTATTTTAGCTACAGCTACTTTCTTCTTGTTGCTTTTGACAGTTGATCAGATCAAAGCCTCCACCTACAGAAACAGTTCTTTCAGCTGGCTCCAGTACTTCAAGCTGATCTATATGGATTGCTCTTTTCAGTTGTGGGGAGCTTCACTGACCTTCTGTGCATCTCATAGACTTCAGTGAAGATACAAGAGGATAATTTTGGCCTGTTCTTTTCCCATTGTCGACTTTTGTGTGTAGACTTCATGTGCTCACTTTGATAAAACATCCCAAATATTTACAGCTCAGGATACATAAAATCTAAGACTTCATTCTGATATATTAAAAATATGAATATATATTTTAAATTATGATTTTATTGTTACATTTTACCAATTTTGAATTTTTTACAGTCAAATTGGTGAATTGAACATAACTTTGATAGTTTGCTAATTGCTAGCATGACTTACGCCTTTCCCAAGAAGTTTTGTTTTGCTCACAAGAATAACGTTACTGAGATCCTGTGCAGGGTTCAGTTCATCTGTCACTGAGACTGACTGTACAACATTCCTCACTTTACAGTTTGGGCCTCTAAAAATGGATTGGGGAACTTTTATACACATCAGTCTTACCTGTTTGGATAACCTTATTTCATTCAAAGGGAATTGTACTATGTGCAACTTTATTTCTTATGTAACGACTATGAGCACACTGACTCAGATATTTGACTTTTGTCTCACCTCAGATTGTTCTCATAATTATTTGAAGGGATAATATGTAGGTTTCTCCCAGGTATGGAATTTTTCTATTTGATTTAAACTTACCTCTTTGATCTCTCTTCCTCAGCGACCTCATCTTTTTATGAACAAACAATATTGCTAGAGACTCAGGAAATAATACTTTAATGTCCTTGTGAAACACTCTCTTATGACAACAGAAATTATATAAGAAAGACATCAGGTTGCCAGTATCTGATAAGAAGGAACTACATATATGAAAATAAGTCCTAGTCCTATCTCCTTGTTACCCAACAGGACATGGCACTTGGCCTGCTTCCTGAGGGACAGAAGAGGCAGCAAAAGCTAAAGTAGTTAGATCAAGGTTTGGGGATTTGCTTTCTAAGAATATTGTATAAATTTGAGATGAGAGATAAATATAATGCTTCTATCTTCAAGCTGACTTTAACTGTGATTTTAATGCAGGTTAAAATGGGTGGAAATTATGAAATGAAGCAGCAAATGGATTTGGGAAACTGTAAATATGTCCTAGGATCATGTCATATCTCTATGCAGAAAAGTGGAAGGTCGTTTTCAATTCAGATTCTCTTCTAAAACTTGGTATCTCTTTCTGTAAGTATTTGGTAATTTGGGGGCTAAATCTGCTAATATTTTCAGGGAAACTGACAGTGAAATTATTCAAATAATAAAGTACTGTCTGCAGGTAACACTCCTCTTGCAATGTCAAATCGTTTTCTCACATTTTTTTTTCTAACAACGTTTCTAATTTGGTGGTCAGATGGTGGTCCACAGGTAGTGTCTCAAAACTTTTCTCCTTCCCTTTCAATTAATCTGTCTCTGCAAAGATTCTTGCAAATTTATTCCATGGAAAGACTGAAAAAAGTAAATTTCCCAATTTATCTTTCCTTCCCCTGAAGGATTCTCTCCTCCCTGCTGTAGATATTGATGTTTCTGGTTTGTTCTCAGCTGGTTCTTGGTTGTTTGGCTGGGATTTTTTGAAACCATCTTGATTCCTTCATCAGTATTTCGTCCTCACTCTCCTCTGGTTCATTTCTTCCCACCCTAAAGAAATGCTGGTGTCCCATTTGCTTCTGTGTGGAGTGTATCAACTGTGTTCCAGATTTTCTAAAATTTAGCTTTAATCCCTGGTAATCTACTTTTCCCAATGATTTCCAAGCCTTTTATTTTTGTTTCCTAGCCAAAGCTGTATTTCCTGAGGTGCTAACTGCCTCTGATGCTGTCATCCATACTTGTCCTGGGATTTGTACTTTTGCTGGCTTTCTTGCCTCTGTTCTCAATAGATTGTCTTCTGACTCTTTCTTTCAATGTATAAACAGAGTTATTCTCATCTTTCCTCTTGACACTATAATGATTTGCAATAATTACAAGCAAGATCTTTTAGACCCAAAAACTTAAGCAAGGTTAAGCTTAGTAGGCTCACAGGATGGATCTGAGAGATGTAAGTGGATTAGTTTTCTGTAAGAATCATAAGTATTTGTAATACATATTTAGAGGATAATAACGTTATTTTAAAATAGTAATGTGTGGAAAAATAGCGAACTACAGTAAAATACTTCCCTGATTATAATAAAGGGTACAACTGACAAGAGAACATTAGAGCCATATACATGGTAAATTACATTCACATTGATTTAAATTGGGTTTAGAATTAGTCTGTAACCACAGAGTACTCCCACTGTGCGATGTGTTGTATAGCTAAATGGAAGAGGAATATTTTAGGATGACTAAGCAGAACATTGGAAAAATTAAAATAGTGCATTAAAAAGAAAAGGCAATAGTTTACTTTTCAGAGAAGATTCCCAGATTGTCTCCAATCTGCAGATTGTTTTTGCTAAGCTATGGTTATTGCTTGTGCCAAATGAGTACAGGTGATGGACTTACTGACAGCGTTTTGTATCTCTCCTGCTCCAGCAGCCCCACTTAAGGCTGGCATAAGAAGACCTTGGTGCTCCCCACACTGAGAAGACTGTTTCATTGCCGTCCTTTGGAGCAGGTGAAGGATTAGCCAGAGGAACAAAGTAATTGAAGTGATGGGGCTTTGAGCAGTCAGGGTTAAACTAACCAACAAGAGACCTAATCCTGCTTCCCCCTTCCTGCTTGCTTCGGATGCTCTTATGCCTCTTGTCTTCTTCCTCCTATTTAACTCTAGGTAAGCTTTCTGCAAACATTAATTAGTTCCCTTTTTCTCTCATCTAATTAGTAACACATTTTCCTCAAGTTCACATCTCTCCCTGCCCTTGGCACCTGCATTCAAGCAGTAGCCATCAAGCAAGCTCAGTATGGCTAGAAGAGCTCCTATCTGCTGCCCTCACCCATACCCATCAGTCAGGCCCATGGGCTGCTCGCTTTTACTAGAGGGGCTTCAGGACAACGTCTCAGCCTTACAGATTCTCCTTCTTTACACTTCTGAAAAGATTTCCATACAGAATATTTCATATCTAGCTCATTCAGCCTCTCCTCTGTCTTAACTACAGCAACATCACTCACTCTGGCCTTTGCAAATAGTGTTCTGCTGCACTTGTAGCTGTGGAGGATAGTGCTGAAAAGATCACTTTCTTTCATTATCCCTCTCTCGCATCTTTCCTTTTCTATGCTGCATCAGAAATAACTGCTTTTGCCTTCCAGGTCCTTTAGAGTCCAACCCTATTGTAGCTATTACCACTCATTCACTGTCAAGATGTTGACTCTTGCCTTTGATCAACCTATTACAGCAGCCTCCACTGCCTACTTGTTCAATTTTTTAAACAGCCACTTGTGTATGTACTCCTGAGCTGCCTGTCATGGTTGGAGAAGCTTCTCCATTCCACAAGTTAAACTAAACAGACACTTTCCTTCCTTCTGTTCCTAAACTGAAAGTTCAAAGCCCTAAATGTTGTTGTGCCTTGCCTACTGTCCCCAGCATAAGTAGCTAGATCCCTGAAACACTGTAACTTATGGTGGTAGGCACCAAGCATAGGAAGCCCTGAGGGGTGGCACGCTGCCCCTGGGGCACCCAGCATCAGCAGCATTCCCTCTTGCATTCCCTGATGCAGCAAGTAGACTGGTGCTGTAGGAAATTAAGAAGACCACAGCCAGAAGTTAGTTGTCTTCTGATGATGCCTTGCAACCAGCAGTTTAAAGCAGGTATTGCAGCTCAATGTGTAAAGGAATCTCTTCAACAGGCCTTTGTGAAGTGATGTAAACCTGAGCTATGCTTTCCTGTCTTTCCCTAAAAAAAAAAAAAAAAGGAGAGAAACAGATCTGTTGTCTCTTGTTTTCTCTTTTTCCTCCCATAATACCATTTCTAATTGACAGGTGCTGAAAAGAAAACAAGAACATGGCCTAACTTTGTTACACATGATAGACAGGACAGAGGCAGCTCCTCACCATCTATTTTAAATAAACACAACAGAAAAAAGAGAGAGTGTCTTGCTAAAGCAGTGAACAGGATGATGATTACTGAATTCAAGGCATTTTAGGAAAGTTTAGGCAGGAAGGAGTAAGTTTAGTAAAAAGCACAATGAAATGAAGAAGAAGAGTAGTTTGAAGGGGAGGCAGAGGAAAAGTCAACACAGTATGAAAGAGTCTCACTGTGATTAAAATTCCGTCTGTAAAACTGACTACTGCCTCTAGCCAGTTGTGCTTGCCAGCATTCTCCAAAACCTGGGTAAAGTGGGATGTGACCAAACAGCCTCAGAAGGCGCAAAGCACACGGTTCCCATCAGTTGCACATTCATGTACTGGATGGGAGAGCTGCTCCCCCTGGGGCAGGTAGCTACCTACCTCTTCAGGCTGTATCTGGCCTTCCTTACTGTGCTTTTAGAGCAGTCACAGGGAACTCTTAGATCCTTAACCTTGTTCTCCAGCAAGGCAAAACACCCCTCTGTTAGGTTTGGGGGAAAAAAAGGAGAAGAAAAAAAATAAAAGCAAAAATTATTAACATATTTCATTCTTATTAAAGAGTTACTTTATTTGAATTTTAGTAATTGTGTAATAAACTAATATAATAAAGCCATATAATTTTGCTAACTGAAAATATTCAACAGAAGGCATTTTTTTCCTTAAAATATTTATATTCAATATAGAAAAAATTCCCATAGATAAAGCCTCTTGGCAGAAGTGTTCAAACCAGCAGTCAGTCTGAGCTTGCAGTATCTATCTGTTGTGATGGAAGTTAAAATATGAAATGCTTATTAAAGTGAAAATCAATTACCGAATGAAAATAAAAATATATCCATATCATTCTGTTTGTTAAGTACAAAGAGGCTATGGCTTTAACCAGTAATGGACTTGCTTCAGAACTGTAGTGTGAACAACTGTAGTTAAGGTTGAATTTTTTTCTTTTGTAAAGCTGCAAAAGAAAATTATATTTCCAAAATGGTGTAAGAAAGCTTCATCAGTTGAAAGGGAGCAATGTTCTTCATTAAAACTAGTGTAAAACATTTGGAAAGCTGGGAAGCTGGTGGAGGAGTATACATTGCTAATTAGGAATTAGGTGTGGAAAAGTTAGAGAGCATAGCAACGTGGGGTGAAGAGGAGAAAATTTTTTCAGTGGGGTAGAAACATGGAAGGCTAACAGTGGTGCACAGCTGATACTAGAGAAGGATGGTAAAGCTGTCAACCATGGTGCAGAAAAGGCAGAAGATCCAAATAAATATTTCTGTTCTGATTTGGAAAGAACCAGCATGATATATTAATATCTGACAGTGATAAGGACTAGTTTCTACTCAATAAATTGAGAGTTGCTGTTAAACAGCAACTGTCAGAGCTAAATAGTTTTTTGAATTTACAGGGCCAGATAACTTTGCACCCAAGTGTATTAAAAGAGGTTACTGAGAAACTCTCTAAACCATTAATGCTGCTTTTAAAGAAACCATAGAACAATGAAGAAGTTCCAGAGTACTAAAACAAATTCAATGCACCAATAATTTATGGGAGTAAATGTATTGCCATAAGTCAACTGGCAACCTGATACTAATCTCAGTCCAACTCAGAAAGGCTGACCTGGAACTCAGTCAGTAAAGATAAATACATGTACCCTGTTATGCCATGTTATAAACTGTTTAACTGGAGGGCATGTAAATGTAAAGGAGAAATCATCATCATTTGCTGGTTCGTTCTGTCTGGGTTTTCTCTTGGCCCAGCGCTCTTCAGTATTTCTATTAATATCGCAACCATCACCCCTGGGCAATTCTTCCCATGTCCTGGCTGTGGGATGCCAGGGAGGGGATCCCAAGTGCACGCTTAGAGAGTAGCCAGAGCTGAGAAGTGCTCTGTTGGATGGGTTTCAGTAGAATGTGCAAAGCTTGAGGAATTACTGAAACTCACAGTTTACGAAGGTCTTCCATTAAACTCAGTCAGAGAATAGAAATGATTTGAAGTGCACCCATTTCACATGGTCAGAAAATAGATCCCCCTCTCATACGCACTTCCCACAAATATGCTCTTCTGAGCTTTACCTGCTGTGGAATTTTTCACAGTGTTGCCCTCTGATATTAACTTTTGTCCTCGATCCCCACTGGCTTTACCCAACAACATCCTACTAACTACCTTCTCCAAGCAATTCTTAAATAGGCTTTTAGCTTTTTCTGATATGGCACAAATTTATCCCAAGTTTATGATATTGTGTGTGTGTGTATATATATATATATATATATATGGGATCAGACATATCTGAAAGGATTAAAAAAACAAAAGTACAAATGTGTTTTCTTTACAGCTCTTGTTTGCACTGGCTTTTCAAAACTATCACTTCACTCTAAAGGGGTGCGATGAAGCTTATGTCACTTGGATGCAGATCCTGAGTCAAGATTGCGCTTGCCGTCAGGATTTACAGTCCTAATATGCTTCAGAGCTGCTTGTGCTTCACCTCATGGTACTCAATAATGCATGGGATTCTGTAATACATGTGTTTTCCACAAGTGATAAAATGCAGACTGAGTGTTGGCAGGAAGGACACGGGTGTACCTGCAGCTGACAAAGAGGCTTTGTCCCAGTCCAGGGTTTGGACACCGGAATGCCTGAGCCTCTTTGCTAATGCTCTGATGTGGTTTTTGACTCTCTGCTTTGGTTTCCTTGAGCGTAGTGCCCAATTAGGCCATAAGGATATCAACTTTTAATTAGCTAATATTTTGTAAAATGCCTCTACTACAAATTAGGAGATTTTTGTGATGTGCCTACTCAGTACTCTGCATTTTATTCATGACTTGTTATTAATAACTATAGGAATTTTTAGGTTTTTTTCTGAGTTGGAGTCTGGACACCACAACCTAAGCAGATGAACTGATGCTTAGCCCCAGAAATGAAAGGCAGAGAAAGGCAAGTCTTGCAATCTATATGGAAAGCCAACAAAAAGGCATTTTTAGTCTTGACATTGTCAGTGCATCATTTGTAAAAAAAAAATAGAAGTATTTTTATGTCTGTAAAGCCTACAGCAAGTGTCAGTAGTGGATCAAATATTAAAAATAATTTTTAATAAGTGTGAATCAAAGAGGGATTAGAAAAGCTCAGGGGATTTGGAGATGAGACTTCAGTTCAGGGAATTCCACAGCTCAGGGGCATAACAGGTGAATGCTCTGCTACTCATGGATGAGAGACCTGGCAAGGGGGCTGATGAATTTGAGATTTATTATTAGAAAGTAAGGACTGAGGGTATGTATAAATGGAGACCGATTTTGATAGGTATGAAAGGGATGTTTCAGATGGGTAATGAAAAACTCAGAACAAAATTTTAAAGTCAAAGCATTGACTGATAGGAAGCAGGTATAAATCTGCCATAACTGAAGTAATGCGATTGAATTTATTGCCATAAGTAAACGGATGGGATGTGGCATACTGAACAATGGGGTCATTTGTGAATATTATTCTGTACAGTGTACGCCTATTACTGTAATGTAAAAGCTATAAAGATGGGGTTTAGAACAGGGCAAGCCACACAGACAGTAGCAGTAATACCTGCCTTATACCTGCAAAGTGGAAACATGTCACTTAAGAAACTGCCTTTGAGAAAAGCTTTTAAGAAGTTAACTGTAAATGAACTAAGAAACCAAAGAGAGATGCAAAGCTGGAAGTTTTGGAGGATTCATTAGATGTACACAACTGCCACCAGATGGGAAAACAGAATATGACAAACAGTATGTAAATGAAAGACAGATGAAAAGGGGGAGGGTGAATTTGGGGATTTGATTTCAGAAAGCAGTGTCTTGTGTATCCATCACAAGGAATGCCCTCTAGCTCCTTCGTGTGTGTGAATGTGTGTGCCTCTTTTCCCCTTCCCTCTCCCTCCCTCCCTCCCTCGCTTTTTCTTTTAGTGATTGACAGCCCACAGTTTGAAGAGAAGCTTAGAGAGAAATCCATACCTTTTTTGTCATATATCATGAGCTGAGTAATCTCTTGAGAAAGATTCTGAGCGTAGTAGGGGCCTGCAAAGAATTTGGATATGGATCCTCCACAAAAGATTTTTGCACAGTGTAGTAGGTAAGAACCAGATCGCTTGGGTCACTGTATACGACTTAAAAATAACATTGAGAGTTTATACTCTTTGAGCAGTCACTCAGGTAACATTTATCTAAAGCTCTAATTTATAGTATTGTAAGTTCTTGTGCATTTTGTTACTATTATTGTTGGCTTCATTTTTTATGCTTTGCATACCTTAGAGAAATAGGCAAAAATGATGATTTTGGATGAAATTTGATACTGGAGAGTTACAGCTGCCTGCTATTACCACTGCCTCCTTTTTCTGAAACCCTTTTTGTGACAGGTTTGTGATCAAAGTGTTCAGCATTTCAAAGTAATGAGATATTTATTTTTGTGAATAACTCATCTATGTCATATAAAGAATAAAATATCCTTTATCCATGAAGCCTTACTCACTAGAATATTCAAGTATTTTAATATTAACTCTTCAAGGATTTTTAGTATTACAGTTTGGTGAACCTGGTATCTCATTAAATCATAATCTATTATTATGATGCAGTTTGTGTGTGTTCTGGAGTAGGTTGAGAAAGGAGTTACCACAGTTACATCTGTACCTGGAAGGCACAAACACTGAGCTGTGCTTGGTTGCAATTCTACTGCCTTGACATCCTAGAGATATGTTTTTGAATCTCATGATTTCAGTGGACTAAACTAGAGCTAGCAAGGAAGGAAGGCCCTGAAAAGATGATCTGTTTGGTCACAGAGAGGATAATTCCTAGCATGACTCTTACTGTGTATACACTAACATGTTGTGGTTAATAAATTTAGGAAAGGCAGCATGTTCTTTTTTAATTCCTAATCAGGGTGAATAACCATGTCCCCTAAAAATGCTCTGGCTGGCATTCAGTTTCATTATCATGCCCTTTTGCTCTCATTTTGATGCCCCGTTATCACCCACTAGGGATGGAAAAAAACATTGATATCTTTGCCCATCATTTTAAATCTCTCGATGACTTTATAACTCTGTTAAGCAAAAGGCTTTTTATGTCCCAAAGGTAAAATAAACTATTGTATAAGATCACTGTATCTTTCTGTTTATAGGGAAATGAAGGAGCATTGCTAAATAGCAGGTAAGAGAGCCTCCAAGCCTCTCTGAATACTAATTGAGGGCTTATTTTCAGTTTTTTAAAATGTTAAAAAAAAAAACCCACTTATAAACAGATCTATAAACATATTTAAATGCTTAAATCCTACCCATATCAGAGAAAGTTGGAAGTCTATACACCTTTGAGAATCTAGTTTTAATCACTTGCTTACTGTTTCCACAATATCAGGAAAACCAGGCTGCTTATAGCATTATTTTGACTTCTTTAGACATTTTTGATGACATACTGTTGACTGGAACAGACTTTTTTGCATCTTGGAAATTCAACCTCTATTAATACTTGCCAAGATGTTGCTTTTGATTAAACTTCTATTCTTTCTTTAAGTTTCCTATTTTTACCAAATAGATGTAGTTATTTAGTTGACTTAGATAATTTATCTCCCCAAACACATTACTGTGCTGTTCATCCCCTGTTCAGTAGTGGGTTTTTTCCCTGAAAATTGAGAAACTTGCATTCAGTGTACATCTTGTCAACATATTTGTGTGATTTATCTTGGCTAAAGCTTAGGATCCCTTCAGGAAAGTATTAAGGAGCTTTGACCCACTTTTGGGAAGTATGGAGCTCATTAGGATGTTGCTATTAAAGGTCACGCTTAGACTCCTGATTATTTGTGGAACTCCAACAGATGGTGTGAAAGAGCAACTTTTCTTTCTGGAAAACACAATGAGAATGCTGCCGGAATATAGCAGAGACCTGCGAACTGATGAATGGCTGAGAGAAGAGGAGTAAAAATCAATTGCTTGCCATCTTCTTTGGTGTGATAACATAGGGGCATAAAATTAAGTCAACATATACCATGTTCCAAACAATGTGGGAGAGTAGGAGACAGAGGAGGAACACATCTCTAACCCAATCTGCAAGCCTGCCCTCATATTTTGGGTAGGTATTAGTGTTCAATTGTTTCATTTTTGTATTCTCTGGATACCTTTCTTGGGCCTATCCTGAGATAGAACGCTAAACCCTATGGGCCTTAGATTCGGTCTGACTTAGTGTGAACCTATCATGATGTTTTATTTGTACTTTGTGCACGACTCTCCTGGCCTGTTCCCCTGATGTATGTTACAACTGTAGCCTGTGCGAAAATTTCTACTCCTTCCATCAGGATGCAGCACATATCTCACTTGATGATCACCACGTCTCAGAGCAGAGCAGCATCACGAAATGGGAAACATCATTCAGAAACACCAGTATGATGCAGAAACAAGAATGAAACATCTTGGTGCGTGGCGGGGACACACTGAATACGCATCAGTCTCATGCCAAAACTCGTTGCTTCAGGCTAACAGGGGTGGTCTCGGGTGGGGAGTCTGCTGAGGAAAGGGGAGATATCCCTGCCACGCGTTCTAGATACGGGTGTGCATGGAGGTGCTCAGGAATGAAAATGGTGGGGCTCGGAGGACGAGCTGGGCAGGGTGGGCGTGGGGTGCTGCCGCCATCTTGTGGGGCCGGGCGGGGCCCCGCTCCCGCCCCAGGGCCGGAGGGGAGGGTGTGTCTCCCCACAGCGCGCAGGGATACGTGGGAGCTGCTTTCAAGCTTTATGTATATGCCTCTTCCATGGTTTTTTGGGGGCTGCACCACACTGAGACGTCACAGTGAGGAATTACATGTGTAGCTGCATCCCATGCCAGTTACAAGTGCGCAACCATGTGAATTTTACATTTTCATATGCTATGTGATCGATCAGGTAATTAGCCATGCTATGAATTCATAATTCATATGGCCTAGCAGGGAAGGTCAAATGCAAAAATTGGTTAAATTGCCCCTAGTGAAAGGGCACAATCAATTGTTTTCACATTTTAATAAGCATTCCTGTAGATGGTTCTTTCCGTTTTTCCTCAGCGCCCCCCCCCCACTTGTATTAGACTAGACCATTTGCCTAGCAGTGCTAGCTATGCCCTTCAAAAAGAAGTGAAATTACTTATTTCTATTCTTTCTTTTTTTCTTTTTAAGTTATACTATTACACAAATTACTGTGCTAAACATTTGAACCTTTTAGTAGATCCTTTTAATAGCATGAACATTACAGCCATTAGGGTAATGCAGTAGTTTTCAAAAAAAGAGAAGTCAACTAAAACGTTACATTTCTGATAAATACTTAAAAAGACTGATTTAGGGAAAGCATTGATTTAAATTCAGTCATCTACTCTTTAAAAATCATAATTTTGTTAAGGACGAGAATTTACTGTAAGTGAATACAGAGCAAGAGTTAATAGAAGTTATCGGATATGTTGGCATTTCTAGGTTGGGGTTCCTAGCTTGAGACAATACAGTACTTTAGCCACAGTCATACCAGTAGTGGACTGATGCCAATCAGATTTTTATCTGACCTGGTGGCTATGTCCAAAGAGCACAGGTTAAGCAGTACTGAACTGGACCCTTGCATCTTAAAAAGGAACGTTAGCTCACTGGAAAAGATACCCATCCCAGCTAATTGATTCACTATTGTATCTGTCCTTCTTGAGGCTCCTTTGGTCATCTAAGAAGTTCATCATTATTCTTTGAACAGTCATTTCTTCAAATAAGTAAAATATTAGGGAAGCCACTGCAAGCAGAAATGTAACTGTGCATTGTACTCTTTTCTTTTGTTGTCTGACTTGAAGGAGGTTTAGTATGGGCTACATCTTTCCAATTAGCATACAGTAGGAAGGATTTTCTCAAATAAGACATTGGTTGTGTGGTGTTAAAGAGCTGGCCAACTATCTAAGGTACTGTTATAATTAAAGTGGAAAAGCAAATCCATTTTATGAAACATTGAAGATTTGAAGCCTATTTCATTTTGCAGTAAAATGAATGTGAGACTAGGTTTTTGCAGAGGAAGAAAGACTTCACAGTGTCTACTACTGAGTATTTAAAGCATGGAGTGAGGATGGCTGAACTAGATTCTTTGCTTTACCTCTTTTGGAGCAGAGAGGTTTTATTAATTTTTGCCCATTCTGATTCAAGCAATTGTTATTTTGGATCTGAGAAATTCTTTCTACAACCTGTACTTTACTAGCTCTTCATCCAAGCCTTCTGCATATAAGAATTCATCCTAGCAAATGTTTAATTGAAATTGATTCATTTTCACAAAACATTTAGCTTTAGCAAAATTGCATTTTTCCTAGCAGAAAAAAGAAAAAAAAAAAAAAAGATGACGGTTTGTAATTATAATCTGTACATAACCATTGGGAAGAAAGTACACAAGATCACAGTGTGGTAAATCAGAGAGTCTGAGTTACAAGTATTTTTACTCTCCTGCACAGACTAATAGTAAACCTCATCTTTCTTAGAAAGACATGGCACACATCCAGACACTAGATGTGGTCTATGTCTCTGTACATAGTGGTCACATAAAATGATCAATATTGAATGTTCAATGGAAGCAGATTGCATGCATAGCATAATTAGGTTGCTTAGGTGACCAGTGCTTGGATAAACCAATTTTTAATAAGCAGTGAATTGATAAGCTTATTCTCAACTTCTCCAAAATATACACACTACTTATTTATTATAACTCACATTTTCTTGTCAGGGTGTCTTATCCATGAAATATCTCAATGTGAGATTTCGGTGAGGAAACAAGTTAGGCCAGTGCAGAACCCTTTAAAAGATCTCAGCCATTGGAATGAGAGTTTGTCATTTTAGTCGACAGATTTGTGATTCCTGGTGGTTTTTGGTTTTTTACATTTCTTTCTCCTTCTCCCAACCCCTCACTCCCTTCTTTGGCAGGAGACAATGTCTTTTTTCCCACTCTAGATATGGATCTTGCTATAGTTATTCCAATGATGTAGTCTGAGTACAAAACTGGTAGGACACATGCCAGTGTATGAAGAACTTGCTAAAATGCACTGTTGTACATCATGTAATATTCTCAGGGTATCTTTTGTCAGAACTAATAAGGTGGGCTTTTATTGAATGCATCAGGTTAACTAAGCTGTAAGGGAGGCTCTGCAAGCCTGGGATTGCTCAGCTGCCTCATTGGCCTGCTGGAAAACAAACCTGCTAAAACAACATGTTTTCTGCCAGATTACTGTGCTGACCTGCCTCCCTGGAGAAACCCCTGTTTCTACACGAGGCAAGGCAGAGGAGCAGTCAGAAGCAGGAGGTGGAGGGGGGCAGAGCGGGACTGCCTGACCTTTGGCAGTGGGGTTAGGCACACTGGAGACTGTGTCTCAAGGCGTCAAACAGAAGAGAAAAGTGAGCTGGGACTGGCACTCTGAGCCTCATGTCAAGGTGTGGCAGGCAGCCTGTGAGTTCACCCTGTCTTGCAGCATCCAAGGTGCCTCAAGGGGGTTAGCACTCTCCTGTCTGCTTCCTGCAGCATCTCCTCCCCTGCCTGCTCTGTGTCAGACCTTAAATTCTGATCATCCACTTCTTTTTCCATTGTCTTTTCTGGAAGAAGCTGAGAATGGTTTCTCTTTTCTATGCAGAAGGCAGGTGAAAAGATTTAGTCTTTCTTGCCATTTCATCTTTAGCTGTTCTGAATACTGTCACATGCATACTCTCTCATGTCTGCAAAAGCTAGCTCAGGTGGCCAGCTATCAATAGTACTTTTTCCCTGCTCTTTTTATGGGCATAATATTTCCAAAAATACAATATAAGCTATTATAGAAATCAGGCAGTCTCCCTTTAAGTCTTCTATTGAATAATTATGCAATATTGAGAGGCTATTCAGTATGCTCATTTTGATGATGCCAATTTTGTGGTGCCAAACAAGTCTGAGCTTTGCCACACTGATACTAGTTTCTACAGGCTTGTAGAATATATGTATCTGAAGCTTTAATTTTAAAATACACTTAAAATCACATTCATTAAAGTAACTTTAAAATACGTAATAATCAAGTTGTAGCCCACTGTCTGTTCTCACCCCAGCCAAGGTGCCGACTCTAATCTATATTGATGTAATGTGTGATCTTACACACTAGACACTTGGATTTTGAAATACTTCAGCTTTGGATAACAAGGAGAATAACCTTGAACCTGTACCTCCTCACTGACTCATAAGAGATGATTCAACAAATAAGGGACCCTTATGATCATTGCTCTAAATTGTCTTTGAGTGTATTCACACACACAGCATCACTGTCAGCTCTTGTCTTTGCCACCTTTTTTTAATTGCTATAGTTTTTAAAAATTTTGTCTTCCTGACCTTTGCCTGTTTGCTAGCTATTTCTGTGCCTTTCTGTAGTCTAGCTTTTAAAATCTTCATTGCCTGCCCCCTTTTTTTTCTTTTTTCCACAGTATTTCTTTCAAGGAACTGTAGAATCTGCCATGTTTTCAATACAAGGAGAGAGATTATTTCCTGAAACAGTGCAAACCACTTTTTAAAGATTTTGTTTTGCAACTAGCTCATGTTCACTCACAGTGTTTTCCCCACTGCACAATCTGAGTTTTACCTCTCTGTGTTCAGTATGACTCTCTTTTTTTTTTTCTCAAAACCATTTAATGAAATACAGGAGAACACATTAACTTATGTATCAGTGTCTAAATTGTAAGTCATAAAGCTTTTTCGTATTCAAGGAGATAAATACAGCCTCTGAACGTGGCTTTCTCTTGAGCAGTTCCCATAAAGGAATTTTGTTCTTTGTTCACTGTGCATACGATGCATGTTTTGTTTCCCTTTAGGTAGTTACAGTTCTTTGACTGCAGGCTTCTTCAAAAGGTTTTCATTTCAAGTATAATGACCCTGTCTAAGCATAGAGTACTGCTCAGGGTTTATTTCCTGATCAAGATTTTGAATAACCTTTTATGCTATCTTATGTCAACTCATTCCAGAAGTATTTTCAGATACCTCTTTTTAGCCTTCAGCTCAGTTTTCCTTTTCCCTATTCCATAAGCCCTGATGTTTACTAACCAGAGCCATCAGTTTCTGTGCATCTGTTTTCATTCTATTCCTTATGATACTGCCTTCTTTTATTAATTCATTAATTGTTTAATAACTTTATTAATCTTAGTTAATTAAGATCTCCTAGCACTCTCTTTGTCAGGTCTTGATTTGTAGTGCCATTACTGTTTGACCTCAGATTATTATTTCATAAACTCTCTAACTCAACAGGACCTGGACTGGATTTCAGATTTGTGAAAAGGCTTCACAAGTTTCTTCCTCAAGTTTCTTCTTCTCCTGGTGTTCTCAGCTGAAATTCTTTACTTCCTAAAATAATTCTTTCTAGGAGAGCAATGTTTTCAAATTTTATGGGCTAAACTGGTAATTGGTTTTGACTTCTTTGATTTATCTATAGTCTGCTAAACAGCTTCTGAGTATCTGAAAGGTTATGTTGAGAAAAGACAGTTTTCTTCAGTGTGTCTCCACCTGACTTCATAAGGAGACAGACCTCTTACGTTAATTTCTTCCGGTTGTCTGCTGTATTTCCTAGATTGCATAGATCCATATTCCGTTCACTCTTCATCTGTCTCTTTTGTTCTGATTTTAGATTTGTTCTTCTGTTCATTCCTTATACCAGATGTACCCTGATAGGGTCTGTAGGGACAGAGGGTCACCACTTACAACTGCTTGGTGCCTGGTAATACAGGAAAGAGATAACTATGACGAGGCCCCAAATCAGCAGGCAGAGCTGTCTAGACCGTTTTGGTTTTGATAGTGAGCTTCCAAAGGAAGATCAAAAATTTTTATATTAAAGAAGATTCATGGGTTTTTAGACCACAAACTAGCTGGTTTAACTTTTTTAAGAGCGAAAGCCAGACAAGCTGGGTTAGGCAGAAAAGAAGAGTAAAGGCTTTATAACCAACTTTTCCCCAACCTCAGTGTCCTTGCGGAAAGTTTTGTGTTTCCAGGCTGGATTTTAGTCAGCTTTGAATTGTAGCAAACCCTACACAACTCCCTCTGGGAGACCAAGAAGTTCTTTCTAACAGTAGGCTTTTTGCACCCTGTTCTCCCAACATTCTCTAAATTTAAGCATCATTCTTCTTCCTGCACTCGCTCCCTTCTTCCAGCACTTTCAGGGGGCTCAGTGGTTTCTTTCCAACTGAAAGGTCCTCCTGACCCAGTTGCTCTTTTTGTGTTAAAATAACATATACAAATTTAGAACAGGCAAAACAGAAACAATTATTGCAATACTTAACAAACAGGTGACAAAAAAGTTGCAAAAAATGAAGATAGCTTATCTCTACCACATTGCTAAAACCCATCAGTGACAGCAGCAGTCCTCTCAAAACAGCCTTCCCAGCCTCTTCAGGCCAATTAACTATACAACTGGGTTAAGCATGATATGCTGGCGGCTTTCATAGAAGTTGAAAGTATGGATTTGTTCTGCAACTGCATAGTTACATAGTTTGATTGCTGAGGTTAAGGAAACTGTTTCCTGTCTATTTTCTTTCTCATTTTCTGGTATCTGAAAAGCGGTGTTCTGGTAAAAAAAAAAAAAAAAAAAAAAAAAAAGCAGCATATTTCTGCTTCTTTCATAGTTGTGTCCCAAAACCCACTAGATCATTGCTTTAAGCAGTGTGGGATCCAGTGGGTGGGTATTTTTGTTTGGTCCAGCCCACCACATGGCTGCACACAGGTCGGGCTGACCAAAGTGGAAAGGGCAAGCACATACCCTTTCACCATCAGCATGGACCTGGATTAGCTTAAACCACTTGTGAAAACACATCCCAGTTTAGATGCATGAAGCCAACTGACTCCAGCCTTAGGGATGACTGTTCCCAAAATGCATGAAGTGTATCTGTTCCTGTGCAGGTGATCCTCATCTCCTGTGGCTGAATGCAATCTCCAGACTGGAAACTGACCAGTTGCTCTATCATGGTACATTAGCTCTCCATAAACAAAATATTAATGCAGGTATATAATTTATAGAATGAGGTGGTCTGCAGCTAGATAGTGTGGAGCATAAGTAGAGGAGTTTGTACATGTCTGTCTAAATATGCTTCCCTAAATTCACTGAGAGTCCTAGGTTACTACTTCCCCTTTGTATCTTTTGAAAATGGGATGAAGCTTCTAAGACACTGGCATTTTTTAAATTTTTACTCAGTATTTTTTTGTTTGTTTATATTAAAACAATTTTTTTTCTCTCCCATTCTTCCCTGATTTCAGTTTGTTTCAGTTGGTTTGGTTGGTTTGGATTTTTTTAAACTAACATTTTACTGATTGTTAAAGCAAAGAGGAAAAGTAGAAAACTCTACCACTAGGAATTTGTGGGGTTTTTTAATTTTAACATTGATGCTATTTTGAGGACATTGTGTTTTTCTTCAATGACAAAGAGGATACAAGTTCTTAGGTGAAAAACATAGAAGGTAGTATAAAATGAAATTGGCAATGGGAGAAGATTTCTCTTGTGCTCTGTGGGTAACTGCTGCATTTTGTGGTGCAGCATTTACTGCAGAAATATTTTGGTTTCTCAGATTTTAATGTCTGTAATGTCTGTATTCTGATGATGTTTTGATAAATGTTTTAATTACACAAATTTAATGAATGTTTCTGAAACAAAATCCAAACAAATAAAAAATTTATTTGGATATGCTATGCATTGACTGATCTGTGTCCTTAAATGTGGTCATCAACATCTGTGATGAAGAATCTGTACCCTCCTTCCAGACACTCCCCCAGGGGGTTCCTGCTGCAAAACTGAGGAAATTGTACAGAGATAAGACACTTCTATATAGTCAATAGAAACTGTTCCTACAGAAGCAGAAAAGGTCATGGAGGACAGGCTTTTCTATGTAAGATACTTGCATGTAAGAGGTATTTTTAACGCAGTTTAAATTATCCAGTTGCAATGGATCATGCATGTGCCAGAGTACTCACACTAAGTCCATGGGCAGCTGGATTATTGGAGCCAAGCAGAGCAGCAGTTCAGGGGGTCTTGTCCATCCTAGCCGAAGGTGTCATTGCAAGGATCTTTGTAACAGAAGTTCCCACTGACCACCAGGTTTAAGAGATTTGATCCTCTCTTCCCTGGAAGCACTAATCTATGCCAAGGTCTCAGATATAAATTAGTTTTTTAATAAAGGCTCTGCCTATTCATGTCTGTGTAACAGGTTTCAGGTGTACTACCATAATCTGAGCAGATTCTGGGCAGATTCTGAAAAGAATTTGGGGGCTGATAGAGCATCTAGCAATGGATTTTTAAATTTCAGGAAGATAGGGAATTGAAAACAGATTACTTGATTTTCCGAAATGAGAGCTGTGAAGCATTAAGCACTTTTCAAAATTCATACAACCAGGTGAGAGATGGTCAATCTGTGTAAACCTGGTACTAACTGCTGCTATTCCCCCACTGTAGCCCCCACTGTAGGAGATACCTGCCTCCAGGTTGAATGGCTGGTTACAATGTGACTCTACAGACCAGTTAAGGTAAATACAAACCATTTAATGTAAACTTGTGAGGCTGTCCTCTGCTCAATGAAAAAAGTTAAAATGAGATAACTGATTTGAAGGACCAACATTTGAAACTGGAGCTGATAATTACATGTCTTTTAGCATTTCCAATTTTTCTTAGAAATTTATTTCTTTCTCTAAAATTATTGCTGTTTCTGAAACATGCTAAAAATCAATATATCAATTATTGGCATTATTTTCCATTAGGAAAAATGCCTTCTGCTTAATGCATGGCATAGAAAACCCTATGCTTGCTGCCTGATACTCTAACCCACAGAGTAAACAATTACAAAATGTCCCATTGTATGACTGTTTTGTCTCTTCTCTGAACAGAGTTATTTTTAAAACTACATATTGATTTCCTTCTTTCCACTTTAAAACTCCCCAGAAACGACCTCCTCTGTCCTGCAAGGACCCCTGTTTGTAAATGGTGGCTCAGTTGCACAGTTAAGTAAAAGTTGTCTATTGATCCCTGAAGGACCACTGATGAGTTCCTTGGGGACCTGGGGCCAGAACGGGAAGCACTGCTGTAATGATCACCCTTTGAGAGAAATACTGTGTGAGATAAAAGAGAGAAGCTGCAGAATGTCCTTAAATTTATATTTCCATCAAGATGTCAGATAAAGCACACAAGTCTCCTGGACTTTAATTACATTTTTGTCATTCAATAATAGTTCACTTGGAATACTGCTGTAGGAAACCAAGAGGATAGAAAGCCACAATCGCATTGTTAGAATAATTTCTATGGAATACTTCTCATTTTAATCTAAAAAAAAAAAAATAAATAAAATTTAATTCTTCCATTGAGAAGATGTCATTTTGGGGAAAGGTCCAAAAGCACCTGGACTCTCAGCTTGAGTGTATTCTCATTCTAAAAAATAGCCTTCCTTGGGTGCTTCTTCCCCCTCTAGTTCCTGGTGAAGATGTTGGGATGTTGTCTAAAAACGACAGAGATGGAGCTTGTCATGGAGAACTAATGCATTTTATACTAGGGCTATTGCAGGACCAGCATTAGAAGCCACGTATATTTTTGTGAATCTGATTTTGCCCACCTCAGCATATAAGTCAGAGCTGCATAGTAAAGACTGAAGTAAAGACTGCATGAGGGAAGGACACACAGAGGAGGTCAAATTTAGGAGACTTAAATATTCCACAAGTGTTAAAATTACTAAGTAAATGTACAAGTATTATTGTCTGAAATGAAGTGTTTTAAGGGTAAAAGTGCTTTCATACAAGGTTGGATGTGTATGTGTTTGCTTTTAAATGGACTGACAATATCTGCTATTATGTCTCCTTTTCCTAAGTTTTGACAGTTGTGCTGTGAAACACATCAGTGACAAAGGTGGCTTCTTTGGAAATAACTGATTTTTTTTCATCTTCACAACACTAGACACATCTTCACAATTCCACACAGATTAAAAATAATTTCTCCAGATGTTTCTTGTAAAATGAAATGATAGGGAGAATTATCGCACAAAATGTTTCCTTCCAGAAGCTTTGAAAAAAATGTCAGAATTTTCATTTACAGTAATTCTTGTGTACATACATCAGCTGTATTTACGTTCCAGACTGAATGGGAAGATCAACCCACACATGTCCAAAATAGTCTGTTCAGTATGGTAGTTGGGTCTTGCCATCGCAAGGTGCAATATTGTTTAAAAAAACCAATGATGTTACATGGATTCTAATACTTCACCACCATGTGAGCAATGTAGATATCACTGTTAAGTTTGTGACCTCGAAAGAAGGATAACATCTAAAGATTAACTGAGACCAATAGAGAGATATATGGACAGAATCCAACAAAATGTCACTACTATTCTTTTTTATGATTGTCAGCAAATGCTTGAGGCAAGTTTAACAAATACAAGTCCTTATAAACAATTTCCTCTGATGGGAAATGCAAAATGTTTTTTGCATGTTGACTTAAGTAACAACATTTTCGCCCTGGTTATGAGTTTAAATGTGTGTAGACTGCAGTAATTTATGTTTCTATGTTCTGGGTATTCTAATTTACAGGATGTGTCTAAGTATATTGCTAAATTCAGCTGTTCAGTGTTTTCACCTTTCAGGGGTGTGGAAACCAGCATATCTCAATGCAGTCTGAAAGTCCTATGGCACAAATCTTCACGAGATGTAAAGTGTCATGGCTCCAAATTCACAGAATCACAGAATGATTGAGGTTGGATGGGACCTCTAGAGGTCATCTGGTCCACCCCACCCTGCTCAAGCAGGGCCACCTAGAGTCAGCTGCCCTCAGCTGCCCAGGACCACGTCCAGACAGTTTTTGAATATCTCCAATTCACTGTATATGGAGAATGGATTGGGAAACAGTGAGGAAAGGGATTTATTCCTATGTATAAGGGTCTCTTACAAAATTTACACATCACACTTTATGTAACTATGGTAAATGCCAGCAAGAGAGCATGAAGCTGACAGTCATATGCCAATATGACTGTTAGAAAGCTAACATATTTACATAAGCTTTTAAATACTCAGACTCACAGGTCGTGGTGGCAAAATATGTGAGTAGTGAGAAAATGAGTGGCAAAATGGGATACCTTTAACAAATCGTAAGTCTCTTGTAAGTCTACTGAAGTTGACTAACAGCCTAACAGGAACAGTAGAATGAGGCAGAATCCCACTTCAAAAATCCCTCTTCATTCTTTTAAACGCTGCTACCAGCAGCAGCATTAGGGACATCTTATTTAGATAGAGCCTGGATGTTTTCTGAAACTGATTATGTTTGGAGGTGCCTGGATGGTTGCTGCTGCCTCTGCCTCTGACTGGTGGAGGTGCTCTGCTGGGAAAAGTCATCCTGAGAAATGCAGCAAGATTCAAGATGGAAGGAAAAAGCAGAGGTCACCGTTTCCAACCTTGCTAGTTGCCTCCTGTGTAGTAGGCTTCCTACCGTTACTGTGTTTTACCTGTCAGTTGTCCCTTTGCCAGTGAGGACTGATTTAAGAAGCCATCAGGCTCAGAGATGCCCACCTGGACAGCTGCACTGGGGCCCTAGTGCTGCAGTGGTGGATGAGGAGTAAAATAGTAGAAACCCTTAGAAAAAAGTAATTGTTTTTGCTAATGTTTAACAGATCTTTTCTGTTCAAATCAGATTGAAAAACAAACTCTAGAGGAATGCCTGTTGCAAACTACTGAACTGTCTAGAAGGACATAATATTTTGTAAGTACAAACCATTTAACTTCTTACATTTCCAATAGTTAAATGGCGATATGCTCCAGTTAGTAGGCGTCTGCTTTGCTTGTTTGTCTTTTAAGCAGTCCTTTCTTACTTTTTAGTGAAAGACTTTTCTGTATTGAAGTAATTAGTTTTGTCCTGTCATTAGAATACAAAAGCTATGGTATTTTTTTGTCAAATTCTGAAATGTATATTATCTGGGTTAGCTTTCAAGGTTTAAAAAGTGTCATGCCAATGGGTAGCATGCTTGAAGATAATAACAAATGAATAGTCATGAAGAACTTAGTTCAATCTTGTTTAAAAGATGCCTCACTGAATTGAAGGATGCAGCCTATCTAGATGGCAAACAATTGTGAGATAGAAAAATGCATGTGAAGGCAGAACGTGGCTCTAAAGAAACATATGTGTGAGTGACATTCTGACAGGTCTGCTCTAAAATTTATCTAGCATCAGGTTATTTTTAAATCTGAAATTGATCGAACTTAATTCTATATTTTTTATATACTTTGAGTGTATCTAATTTTAAAAGGCAATGGTTAAAAAACGTCCAGAAAATTTGAGAAAAAATGAGAAAAAAAATTATGTTTTGGTCTAAGCATGTAGAAGAAAATAAAGTTTTCTATTCTTCTCCCCCCTCCCCAAAAAAAAAAAAAAAAAAAAAAAAGAAAATACCTCTAAAGCAACTATGTATTTGGGGCACCGTATTTCAGAAATCTAGAAGAACATTGTCATTAGGGTGACAAATGGTTGCAGGTGTTATAACTGTGAGGAAAGGAAAAATTAGGCCTGTAGTCTTTATGAAGGGGAAGATTAAGAGGAACCATGATGTAGGTGTGTACTGTTCTGAGGAAAGTACAGTGGATGTAGATGCAGCAAAACTGCTGGAGAGTATGTGAGTTTTAAATATATTGTTTTCTTATAGAGAAAATGACTGATGTGTGAAGCAGAAAGTATTTCAAAGTTTTGGAACCTTGAATATGTCGAGTGCAGTTTCATATATAAGAAAATTGGATGCATGATATCCATACATTATCATGGGCTACAAAGTTATGTTGGACTGCATGAGATATGAAACTGTTTCACTGTCCTTTGACATTGTGCCTCCAGCTCAGGTCTTTGAATAACGCTGTCATGACTTCTGCTTCTTTCATGTTTAGAGGGATGTCTTAATTCACATGGTGCAGACACATGACCTGTCACAATTCTTTGATCTTATTTAAATGAATTGAACAGTAGGATGCTCTAAAGAGTGTTGTCCATCACTTCTGGGAATCGGTTGTCCACTGTCTGACTCAATAGAGGTCAGTTACTTAGCTGAAGAATTCATGATACAGATCCTGGAGTCTCAAGTTCAGTTACCTTGCATCGAAGCAATTGGAGATGCTAATGGAAATACTGCGCATCACAATAATGTTTTAAGTCCTATGTGGAGATTTCACTTGCTATGTCTGAGTCCCATCCAGGATCAAATGGTCCACTCCACTGAGAAACAAAATAACACCTGCTTACAGCATCTCAGATGAAGCCATCATCCTAGACTTGACACAAACTGGAAGTCATGGATTTGCATCAGGTTTAGTAGTACTTAGGTTAGTTGCTTATTGTTAATAAACGGAGGGCAGCTCTCCATTCAAATCAGCTTGGACCTGTCCCTTGCTTTTGGCATTTCCCAGAGTGACAAAATGTCCTATCTGATGGAGATTGCAAGACAGACTGACCATCACCAAAGCAGTCTGTTTTCCTTTGCCTATCAGGAATGATTAAAACAAACAAAACTGTGAGTTTTCAAAGCTCTGTAAGGATTGTTTCTGTGTTCTGTTTTTAGCAGCATTTCATAGAGCTATAGGAACTGGTGAGATATTTTGAACTTTGACATCAACGATATGCAGATGTAATTTTCTCTGCTTATCCTTTGCAGTGTAGGAAAACATCATTGTTGCCAACCTAACCCAGGTACTGGCTCATATTTGTTAGCAGATGAAGAACAGCTAGTTGTAACCAAACCAGAACAAGGCTGAGCTCCTGCTGGTTGGCAAATGTGCACAAATAGGACCCCTGGCCATATTAAGAAGCAAGATCTGAAGAAATATTCTTGCCGTTCTGGCGGCATATTCAGTTTGATTTAGAACAGGCAATATTAAGTACCTGATGAGAAAAACTGTGTCTGAAATTTCTAGAATGGCAGACTGAAATTGAAGTGCTTAAAAATTTTGTGTAAAGATCCAGACTTCTGGAAGCCGTCCAAAGCAAGCTTACCTTTTGAGGTTTGTTCATCACTAGTACCAGTGAGGCCTTCTTGAACAGCAGTTTTTAATGCTATCTAGGATGGATGTATATAGTATCATGTTTCACAGAAAGAAAAGTATGAAAAAAGTGTTAATCTTTTGGTCAGCTTACAAACTGCCAGCACCACATTTTAGCTGGAGAAAGAAGCATTAAAAAAAAAAAAAAAAAAGGTACTAAATGGGACATTTTCTACTACGGAAATTTATTGAGGCTTGCTCTGTAGAGTGGGTATTGTGTATAAATAAAAGTTACAAGCTCCTGAACACCAACATGAATATTCTTAAAAGCAAAAACAGTTGAGTTCAGGTACCTGGAATTGACAGAATATATCGCTCTAAGTGCCATTTCTAATAACTGAATGGAAGTAGAGCAGTGACACAAGCATTCTCCTATTCAATCAATGGGGAAATGCCCTTTGACTTAAAATGGAGTGACACCAAGTTAGAAAGCATTGTCTTATATACATCTAAATTTCTTTGTGTATGTAACTAATTCTACTGATGTTTGATCTTACTGAGATTAATGACTGCAGAAAAGTCATTCCTGGTTTGTGTCAATATTATATGAGTTGTTTACATGATCATTCTGTACAGAAAAGGTAATGGGTTATCATCTTTATTTTAAAAAAGCCTGGGACAGAAGGGATAGTAAAATGGAAGGGATTATGTGAGGGAATAAATTTCAGACATTCAAAAGTGTATGTGAGAGGGCCGTCCACCCCCCGATTTCAGACAGGAAGCAGAATTCTGGGATCACACATGTGGAACTTCAAAAACCTTTATCAAATCATAAAATCATATTGATTTTCATCATAAAAAAGGAAATGAAATCTGTGGGTTTTCTTACCTTTTGTTGAATTATTAGAATACAACTGAACAGTTTTAAGCTTTTTCCCACAGCCTGGTAATCTTTAAAACTGAAAAGACATTGTGATCCTTTAGTCAAAACTGAAGTTTCACAACACATGTATGTTACAGCTTAGCCATAATACATATACCACAGGATAAACTCATACCAAAACGACAAATTGGTGACAACAGAGTTATGGAACCTGGTCTTTAATGTTCCCACTCTTATCCACCCTCAGTCTCCTTCTATCCATCCTCCTTCCTTCTGTGGTCCCAAGCAGATGTGAAGTAGTCCCCCTGCTTATGAGTAGAAAGCAGAATGAGGAAGAGAACAATCTTAAAAATATGTCTTTGTATGCAGATTTTCACTATAAACTGTGTTTAAAACCAATAGAGAAAAAACGTCACAGCACTACCACCTGTTATTAGCCACTCACATGCTGGAGCAAGGGAGAAATGTGAGGAGGAAGGAGAAGCAGAGGAAAGCTGTTGTAGACTGACCACAGCCCCCATTCCCCATCCCCTGCTCTGCTTGGGTTGGTGGAGGTAGAGGAGTGGGGAATGAAGGAGTGAAGGAACGATGCCTGGGCAAGGGTGGGAAAGTGTTATTTTAATTTTTTATCTTTGTTTCTTACTACACAAATCTATTTTAATTGGCACTAAATTAAATTAATTTTCCCCAAGTTAAGTCTGTTTTGCCCATGATGGAAACTGATAAGCAATCTCCCTGTCTATCTTGCTCCATGAGCTTTTGTGTCTTATTTTCTCCCCCTGTCCTGTTGAGGAGAGTGACTGAGAGCAGCTGGGTGGGCATCTAGCACTTGGCCAAGGTCAGCCCACCACAAAACTACTTATTGTGGTATGATTTTGGGCGCATGAAAGTAAAAGGCTTTATAGGGAGTCTACAATATTAAGTAAAAATGTTCAAGATAATAATAATTATTCTTTAGAATAAAGAGATCTTATCCTATCAAAAGCCACTTATTTGCCTTCCTAAATAACATATATTTCCAGTCTCCTACTAAGGCAGAATACATCTTAAAGATCATTGGTATATTTTTCACTGAGCAGTTGTCATTTGTTCCAGACCCCAAATACCAGTAGAATTAAACAGAATACATGCTTAATAAGAATCACTGAGTTCAGGTGGAACCATTGTATTTAGTTACACACATGAATTATCTTGCTTAAAAAGTGTAGCATATTTTAAAACATTTTGTCTGCCTGAAGTTTCCTGTACTTGCAATGAGAAATATAGTATAATATATATGAGCTTTCTAACCAGAGTTGCTATATAAGAACAGTAATAAAAGACTGTGCACACAAAAATAGAGATGGTGGGATTCTGATCACTTGTGAGCTTCCATCTGTGTTTAATACTGGTGTGGTCTACCCAAGGGGAAAAGAAAGTGACATCTAATATGGGGTGAAAGAGTACATTTAATTCAGGAAAGATTGTCTCAATATTTTGCAGTTTTCAAGTTACATTTCTCATTAGAATGGATATCTCCTTAATGTGAAGATGTTTTAGAGATAAAAAGTAGAATCCAGTTCCACTGAGTTAGTTACCAGTATCTCATTCTTTCTAATGTATATATGTATAAATTTTGCTTGCAATCTAAAATGACAATCTGGAGAGTGAAAATCTAAACTAGCTTAATCTTTATGCATATACTTAATAATATATTTGCATTACTTATTTGGAAAAAAGGTTAATAAGAAAGTTGTTCTGAGTCTTGTCACCTGTTACCCGTGAAGAAATGCCCAATGTTACGCATCTCTGAAATTTACTAGTTGAAGATATAAAAACTTGCCGTGGCTGAAAACTAGGCAGCTAAGTTGAAACTAATAGTTGAAACTCAAAATGTTTACAGTTATAATGATTAACTACTGGAACAGATTAGGAAGATGTGTGATAATTCCTCTTTGACAAAGCCTGTAAATCGAGAGTGGGTGACTGTCTGAAAGATACAGAGTAGTTCAGCTATGAGCTGAACTTGATGCAGGAATGGCTGAAATAAATGACATTGTTTCTGTTGTACATAATGTCAGACCACGTTCCCCAAATGGTTGCTTCTGGTTTAAACATTTGTGAGTGTCTGTCTTGCCCACATGTGGAGAGGTGGAGTAATACTGTATCAAAGGAAATTCTCTTAGAGATGGCTATCAGAAAAATATTTTTAAATAAATTAAATTGTAGGAAATCAGCAAGTTCAAACACCACTCCAAGTTTTAAAGACAGAAGAATGGTTGAGCTACTAATACGATTTAATGGGTAATTTAACTTGAAGTTGTTTGCAAGAAGGTTGACTTGTATTTATAAAAGTTACTTGAAGATGTCTGAAAGTTGTCCAAATATATATCTGGACAATTAGCTGTCAGAAAGAAAAGAGATCAGAAGTCTTAACTTACAAGAAGTTAATTTATTTGCACAAATTTAATGATTGTAATTTTTGTGCTTTTCTGTGTGGATAGAATAGCATGAAGTAAATTGCAGTTTTAGATAACTCCAAGAACGGTGTTTTTTAATAGTCTTAAATTTATGGAGATCTGCATATGATATGTGTTTTATTCTAATCATCCCTTGAAGAGTCAGATGATAGTCCTTAGTTAGAAGTGAAATACCAGGCTAGAGGTACTGTTCTTGTGTTTGCTATGCCAAAATCATGTGTTTCTATGGCAACAGAGTTAATCTATACTCTTTCAATTGGATGAACCCTGATAAATTTTGCTACCTAAAGTAATCTCAACTGTAGTCCCAGTGACATTAGATTGCATAAAATAGTTTTAGTCTTTGTCACTGTTTAACCAAGATGCATTAAAGAATTTGAGTAACACAGCAGTCCGTATTCAGTACTACATTCTGATGCACAGAAACTGCCTTCTCTAAATCATGTTTTCTTAGCTACTGAAGTAGCTAAATCTAACCAATCTGACTTTCTACCTTTTGTCTGATTATCTGCAACAGATGCATTTTGAAATTTAACCTTTCTAAATATAAAAATTTTAGTTGAACCACTTTGCCACACAGCCTTGCAGAAGTTCAGCTAGGAGGATACCCTCACAAGATTTCTAAGCTTGGCTCCCACCACCCTGGGTCAGTGAGCCCCTTAGAAAAAGAGGATCTTGTATCCAACTCCCATAGATACCCAGATCCATCAAAAGCTTCAACTCAACCTTGCCTAGTGTGCCAGCAATGCAGATGCATTGCAGTTTCACCTTTTAGGAATGCATGGGTTTGAACCAAATAAAGATACTCATAGATTTTTATCTGTAAAAGAAAAAGGAAAAAAAAAAAAAAAAAACAAACCAAGCTCCTTTTTAGTGCAAGGAAATGCAGCTCTCAGTTAAGGAAGGACTGCATATCATGCATGTCTGTTCTTTCTGTTCTTTGGCCTTAGGCTGTGGCTTCTTAAGGAGTCAGGGATTCATTCCCTGTGGCATTTCCCTGGCAGTGGAAGCCTTTTTTCCTGTGAAGTTTCCTTCTTCAGATGAATTTGCAATTAGTAAAGACATCGCTGCTCCTGTAGTTATTTCTCTTTCCAGACCTGCTTTTGGCCTCTTTCTTCAAAACATGGCTTCAAACTTAAAAGGGAACTTAGATAGCTTTCAAGTTTCTTTGTCAAATGACCCTGGATGAGTGTCATCAGTTTGTTACATTTTCTTTGTAGGTGGGTTTGTTACTTCACTTTCCCTTTAATTCTTCAGATCTGGAAGTGTAAAGCAGCAAACATCCTCTTTTGCTCATAGCTCATGACACTTGGTTGAGGACTCACGAAAATTTAAGGACATTGGCTCTGTGATAGGCATAAGATTTGTTTTTCGTCTCTACCAGATTCTAGCTCACAGTGGAGGAAAAGGACAGCAGACAGGGTAAAAAAGCCTGATTTCCAAAAAGAAGTTCATACTCTAACGCAGATACTGTCAAAGTCCTAACCAAACTTCACACACATTATATGAGAGAGGCCTTGAAATGTTTAATAATCCCAGATACAAGCAACCAAAATACTCCTTAGACCTCGTTTTAAAACTGCAGTTCAATCAATATACTCCAGATGGCACACAATGATGATAAAATTATGAATGTGCTACTTTGAGAGATGGAATATGCAAACAGAAGTAGCTTGTTAACACAAAGGCCCTGGAAGCCGCCTTCAGGACTGACAGTCACCTGTACACTCAGAAAACAAACAAAACTTTGACTCTTTAAAAGCTAGTGGGTTTTTTGGAAAACAAAAAACAAACAAAAAAAACCAAAAACAAACACCAAACCCTGTGCTAATCTCAATTATAATGCAGGAAACACAAATGTTTGAAGAATTATCATCCTTTATATGCTAATAAATATTGAATGGCAGATGTTTTCTAAGCAGATAGATGATTAATTTGGCCCTAAGTTACAAAGAAATGCAAGATATTTTAATTTTAAAGGGAGAATATTACTTGAACATAATTAGAGGGACATAGAAATAACTTGTTATATTAAGACATGTTGTACTATCTTTTTCTCCTTCTGACTTAAAATTTTCCTTGTGATTAGTCCTAATTAAAATGGGTAACTGCAAACTGCAAAGGGCAACCATATCTGCACTTTCATGTGCTTAAGTTTCAAGAATAATTCCATGAGACATCATACATGTCCATATACACGAGACAAGGTAGAAGACAATTCTCTGATTGCATTTTAGCAACTGATCAAAACCCATATTGCATAAAAATTTGACAGATTAAAGCTAGAGAAGCTGATGAGGCTTTTGAATTGTGGGATAAAGTCTATATTGCAAATGAAATGCGGAATTGTACAAGATGTTAAGTGCTGGTTCTGACTTTCTGCTGAATGAGGACTATGTTTTTGAATAATTACAGAAATAACACAAAGCAATTTCTGGAACTTCTACAGTTTCAGTGTTAATACAAATACGGACAAAAATGCAGATGTGTTACAGAAACCCTTCACAGGGCTTGCAAATTGGCCGCCTCACTTTTCTGGCCAAAAGGCTACCTTTAGACCTCATGAAAACAGTTTTCCTGAAGCTTTGGGCCCATCTTAGGCTCGGCAAATGGTAAAGCGGTTGTCTAAAAGCAACAGAAAATGGCATTAGTAGACCAGCTTTCCCTACGACAACCTTCTGAAGCATATTTAGTTTAAATAGTTTGTTCTGTACTCTAGGTGGTTTTAGATAAATGCCACAGCAATGCTCTTTGTAAATGCACAAATCTAGGTAAGTACTGTATTGTGCGAGGGGGCAAGGTTTACTTTTTGTAGTTCCACACATTGATTCTGATGAACATTTCATGCAAAAGGAGTTTCTGTAGTAGAACATTTCAGAATTCATGAATAGTAATTGAGCCCTTTAGTTCTGCGCTAAACTTAAATCCATTATTCTCCATTTAAAGCAGACACATCATGTTGCTCTACAGAACACTGCTCTGTCAATTCAGTGCTTTTTTCAGTGAGCTGGGCTAGAATATTAAGCACTCTTTGCTCTCAGTATTCTTGCTGTGCTTGGCACATTTGGATTCCATTTGAAATAGGCAAATAGCAATTCTGTTGTTCATAATGAATAGCCTATACGTGTATATGCACCTTGCCTTTGAAAGGGGGAGCATATATTATTTGCCACATCTTGAATCTTTGGCAACCAGTTTGCTTCATTTCCTCTCTCTCTCTCTGCACATAAGCACTGAAATGTAAAATGTAATAAAAGTCCCTGACAGATTTCTGTCTTCTGTACCAAACAAACCAGTCTGCTTTGGCATTCAAAGTGTACATATTTTTTCTGTCATGGACAAATTAAAGAAATACACGTAAAAACAAAGAGTGAAGTAAGAAAGATTAAAGTTTCTAAAAGTCCCTTTCCATGCTGAAGATTTTTCAAGCATTTGCTAGACTGTAGCTATTACTGTGCTTAGATTTTAGTATGCTGATGCAGCCAGATGTCTGTCCCTGCCGTGCTAGTGGAGATACAATTCATTCTCTTCCCATATAATATTTTCATTGCTAAAGTTCTGTGAATACACAGTTTAAACCCTGCTAGCATGTCCCGTTAAGTCCTGTTAAGTATCTGCACTGGAAGGATTTTATGTTCATCATAAGCAATAAATCATGCAATTTTCTTAAATGAATTATCTCATTTGAGAACGGTGTGCTAAGCTGAATTTTATAAAAGCATGCCAAAATCTTAAGTTTCCAGCCTCCCAGTTTTTTTCCCTGTTAGCTACCCTTCAGTTACATTTAGATGTCTATTTATAAGGTTTGCCTGCATAGAAGCTGGGGAGAGGAGGAATTGAGTAGAGCATCTGAAAATTATCTGTATCTCCTACACAGATTCCTATGACTAAGAGAAATAATTAATGCAAGGAAATCTCTCATTTCCATTCTTAGTGTTCAAGTAACCCTAAAATCATGAGATTCTAAGGAGAAATTATGATGAAGATGGCAAGCCACACAAAGCGTGATGTTTCTCTCTTCTGTACTGGCAAAGTTGAAATATAGTTGTATGGGATAGCTCTCTCTTTCTGAGCCACTTTGTGTATGGGGTTGAGGTATAAAGCCTACTGTTTCTGCCTGCTTTGGCTGATGGTATTTTTATCTGTGCATCAAGTAGATGTTAGGATAAAGGTGATGAGCAAAAAGCTGAGGCTGCCATTGTGATGATGGTTTAAAACCTAAGGTTGATTAACTGGGTATCACAAGCCTTTACCAGCTATTACTGAGAGTTAGATTAAAATGTCTCTGTGGAACAGTTCTTAGGGAGAGAGTATACCCAGCAAGGGTTTCTTCAGCACAGCACATGTGGGTTCCAGCTATCGCAGCACCCATTTATGCCTCTCTTACCAGGCCATGATGGCACTGGGTAAGCTACATGTTTTATCTGGTGTGGTAACAAAGGGAATCCCCAGTTTCCAGACAGCTGACAGGGCAAAGCAGTTTGAGAAGACCTACAAACATAGTCCAGTCTTCCTAGCTCAGGAGATGTTAATGAAATGCTTTAAGTTTATCAATTACAACTGTCTTGTTTGAACGGAAAGATATGTGAGGAATGGTGGTGCTAGTTTAGAAAATTGTTTACAATGCAAATCACTGTCTTGCCTCACAATCAGTTTTCAAGAAAATAAGAAGGTAACACTTCAGAATTTAAAGACTGTAATTTGAATTTAATATTAATGCTTGGATGCTTGGATTGCAAAGGTAATTGACCCAGATCCTCATGTAGTGTACAAAGTAGATGCTCACCCAGAAAAGCCAGTTGGGTTTTTGTGTCAGAAAATGGAGACATTCTGCTATGGGCTGGGTTTTGTTCCTTGCAGAGGTCAAACCAGTGTCTGCTTGAAAAATTCATGATCCAGAAAAGGTAATTTTTAATGAATATTTATGAGAGATGTCCTTTCTTATCAGAGCTGTGCAAGTTTTCAGAAGCTTGCCACTAAGTCTGGCTTCTGATTTTTAGCAAAAAGCTTATGAGTTCTGTCTGAGAAAATGGTCAGGTTACATTTTTGTCTAGCTTTTTCTGGTATGTATCTTTTTGCATAATAAGATACATCACTGTGATGCTTGTATAATACATAATATACAGGTGTGGGGTTTTTTTTCTATAGTAGGCTAGTACTTTAGGAAGGTTAACGTTTTAAACTAATTTGGTTATTTCAGTGTTAATCATCATGAAAATAAACATGAGCTCATGAGTTTATATAATTAATTTCTATAATAAACTCTGTGTACCTAGAATTGCCAAAGATCAATAACTAGAAGGCATTGCTAGACTAGTTTGCTTTTTTGAGTCTCAGATCTTTACTGCAAAGCCTCAGAGTACTGCTGAACAATAGGCAAAAACGTATTTCTTTTTCAGCTGCTTTTGGTTTTAACATTATTGCAGCACCTAGAAAAAGAAGCGGAGATTGGCGTCTGGTCTTGTGTTTGTAATGGCTCTTAAGAATTGTGTGTCTGAAGAGCTTGTTTTGTACATGGCAGAGAAAAAGGGGTCTGGAGCCAGAAGTGCTTCAAGGTGCAGTGGCTTGCCAAGGCTGTGTGGCAGGGAAAGGTTGAAGTATGATCAACTTCCAGAGCAAGTCTTGTATTCCCTGGGCAATGTTGCCTTTAAATAAGTCCATGCAAAATATTTCAAGAAAAAAATATTGCTCCTAAGTCTAGATAGCGTCAGAAAGAATAATTAAAGTATTGGATTCTGATTTCCTCTCAGTCATACAATTTACAATTACTGTGTGGAATTTCACTCACTTTCCTCCCTTCTCCCTTTTTTATGCCTTTTGTGTGTGGAAAAGACTTTACATTTTTGTTACTTTATTTCTCATATGTGAGAGGTTTAGCTAATATGTCCTATCCTCCTCATCTAAAAATATTTTTTAATCTTTTATATCTTTAAGTATTTTATTGTACATTATAATATAATTTTATATATGTTATTTTCAATCATGCATTTTTAAACATGCAATGCGGATCAGAGCAATGCATCTTTTGTATAATGCCACCTTGCTAGATGCCTTTAAACCTCATGACTGTCCTGGGCAAAGAGGCAGATGTTTAAGGTACATTCAGCAAGGAAGAACTCTGATAATGCCACTGCAGTCTGAATTTCTGCTCTGTCTGCTTAAGAGTTTCTTTGTATTGCTGGCCCTCTGGGCTGGCTCCCCCTCGACTTTCTTTGAGAGAGAATCCCATGTGGATGGGAATTATTCATGACTTAATTTAATATAGGAGTACAATTCTCAGCTGGTACATAAGCAGGCCTAGAGGTAGTACATTGTCTCAGGGTTCTTTTTAATGCTCTAGCTGGTAAATACTGACTTTGTAGACAATATCCAAAGTAGTATTACCTTTCAATGGAATCTGGTAAGGTCCTGGTGAAAAGCAGTCACCTTACAATAAGGTCTTAAGTTTCTTTGGTCCTTTTTAATGTGTATAAAATATACATTTACCTGAAAAATGAGGGAAATGTGTATTAATAGGACACATGTAATCTCATGTGAATGTCCAAAATCATAGTTGAGTGTATTTGATATTTTATGGGGGAAAAAACCAAAAACACAACCAACCCTCAAATGAGTAATAATTACAGTAAATTTTCATAAATATCTAAACAAGGTAATTTCAATAGCATGTAGGATACCCAAGAATCCATAAGTTCCAATGAGTGTCACTGAAGTTAAATCATGCCTTCTTGTATATACCTAATGGAGAGGAAAGAATCCTGAAGAACAGCTGGTTTTGGTAAATAGTGAAGGCAAGTATGTGACTACCTGTTTTGACTATCTGTCCTTGTTTTAGATAAATATTTCTGGTGGATTTGATGAAAAGTGTGATAGAGTGTCTGGTGTAAATCTAACCATTATGTGTCAGAAGTCACGCTGAATTACAACAAAATATTAAGGGACTAAATCTAGAAAATTAGAACAGAGTTAAGGTCTTCTGTTGCTTAGAGTTAAACCTGTCTGACACTGTCTGTGCCATTTTTCCCTCCTCTTTAATTATGTGTTTTTCCTCTCACATCAATGAATGTGTTGCAAAGAATAGTTCTATGACCATCTTAATGACGGTTGCTCCTGTGCCTTAACTGCTCATGCGTAATTTAGCTTTGAGAAGACCAGGTAGGAGTGCTGGTTAACCTGACTCCAGCCTTCCAAAACAGATTGATTTGATGAGGGAAATCATGCAGTGCTTATTGCTGGGTTGTGGGGTTTTATTCCACAAGATCTTTGCAGTGGTGCTTCTGTTCCTGAATAATGGGAAACGTTCTCAAAGTGCAAAATAAAGCATCTTTTAGAAATAGCAATAAGTGCATAATGAGACATGCAAGTGGCTGCCAGCCAACAGTACCTTTTCCTACCTCTTCTACATCCCTTTTGTACAGTCCTAAATCTACATACAGTCTGTTTCTCCTTTATTCTCTCTTGTGCTGTTTGGGACTATGTGTCAGAATTTTCTGCATGGAAAATAAATAGCAATATACCGACAACTCATAAAGGTACCTTGTTTTTTCTCATTAGTGACTGCAGTCGAGCCACATCTATAATTGATAGCTTAACTGATTAGTCCTATTTAAGAAATAATTTCTACCAGGTTGAAATATATACCTGTCTTTGTACTAGGCAGTCTCTTACTCCATCACTACCTACTGTCTTCCTTCACTCCACTGCTGTACTGATTTCTTCACTCACATTTTGGTTGCTCAACTTATTCTGGCTGGACTCTGTAGATACTATTCAATAAACTGAGCTGACTGAAATGTATCTTCTTCTCAGGTCAAATGCTTTTAAGAAGCCGGTAGTTTCCAGCTGAAAAAAAAAAAAGGTAAAAGCTTTGATACTATGGGTCTGTCTGGTTGGCAGGCTCTGGATAAGCAAAATAACAGAAGCACCATTTTTTTTCTTCTTTTCTCCTTTCTTCTTCTCTAACATCTAGACATAAAGGTGAAAGGTCCTTTCTCTTACAATTCAACACTATACAGAGGAATTATTGTAGTAGAAATGCAAAAGAGTATCTAAACATCCTCAGTAGGGACCTGAATTTTTGAAATTACTTGTAGGTTTTAAAGAGAAGAGGAACAGAAAAAGTAACCACAGGAGGATTTATTTTCTTTTGGTAGGATCTGTAAGCCACTCTGCAGAAGCCGGGAGAAGTTTTAAATAACCTTCTTGTCCTGTCATTTTGTGGGAGCTCTGAGAGCAGAAACATCCAAACAGGCACATGTCTGATGACGCAGGACAGTCTGCTGGCAGGAGCAGCAGTGGCATGCACCTGAAGAAATGGTGCAAGACCAGTGTATGCTTAGGTCATGGGAGTCTTCCTTTGTCACTGTATATAGCAGTATGCAGCGTTGTGCCAAATGTTTGGGAGGAGAGGGGAGATCAGCAGTTTGGGAAACCAGTGTCAAAACTGAATTGATAAAAAGACTGTGATTAATCTTAATTGTCTTTAATGGTTATTTTTGAATGGAGATTTTTTCTGAACAGAAGTGATCATCTGCTAGCTATAACTTTTTAACTGTTCTTTTAAAACGTAAGGTTTTTTAAAAGAAACCTTATTAAGAAAAGCTTTTATGCTCATTTTGGCCTCATACTTGAATTGCCATGTGGGTTTTAACTTCCATATATCAGTTGTCCAGCTCTGCTCCTGATACAGTGAAATAGTTAAGCATTTGCTTAATGGCTTCACTGAAGTAGGGTTTAAGATTTGATACATGTTTGCTTTAAAAGAAGATCTTACAAAAGAACTAGTCATTAATCAGCCTCTGGAAATCAGTAGCCACATTTAATAAAATCAAGCTCTGTGTATCCCTGGACAAAAATGTCAAAGAAGGTCTAGCCTAAACTAAAGGGGCAATTAGTGGTGTTCCAGGGGCTTTTTTTTTTTCCTCCTCTCTATATTCTTTTGAAAAGGATAAACAAGCCAAGTCAAAACCCCAAGTGCTCATTCATGTAATTCATGTCACTGAGATCCTTAAACACTGAGAATGAGAAGCATCTGTACACCCACAATAATATAACTACAACATCTTCTTTGTCGCAAGGGTGTCTGCTTCTCGTGTCTGGACAGCAAAAGTCCTTTGTCTCCCCCAAAACAGGCAGCCTAGCTTCAAGGCTTTTGGAGACTGACAGGGCTCTGCAGCCCTTCACCACTTCCCTGTTGGGTGGGAGTTCTGCAGCTCTGAAATCCCCCTTGGTGTGGATTTATCTCTCAATTTGATGTCACAGCTTGGTTTTGATGTACCTTCTTCCCAGGGAGCTGCTGGGCAAGGTGTTTATAAACCCCTATCGAGAGTGCCTCCAAATAAACATATGAAAGTTGATTTGTCTATATGCAGTAGCTTCTTTCGTTCTAAAAGTATCATGGTAAAAAGATTGATTATAGAAATTCAGTCTCCCTGTCTGAAAATAGAAGACATTTTTAGAAACCCCATAGTGTCAGGAGAAAGCTAACTACTGTTGAATGCAGTGAAATGTAATCAGGTTGTGAATAACCTGTAATTCACATACTTTACAAAGGGTTTTAAAATATCTTTCTGGGGTTGAAGTAATTTTCCCCCTATTATTATACTTACAAATAAAATACCTTTTTAGGATTTTTTTAATTTAAGGAATGGAGATTCTAAGATCACACTAGGCTGCAGGAGAAGACTCAAATTTATGCAATAATTGAATAATCTCCTTAATATACTCTCTGTTGGGTACTCAGACACATTTGAAAGCCACTGCAAAATCTGATACTCCTCTGCAGCTCCACCAACTCTTTTGTGCTTCAGTAGTAACAGGAATGAAGTATTAAAAGTCATAGAGGCAGGGCACCAAACAGAAAGGCAGAAAAGGAACCCCCATCCTGTACACTGGGCAGATTATGAGCTCCTCTTAAACAAACACAAAAATTATTCCACAGTGCTATGCAATCAAAGATTTCTTTTTAACAAGCCGATAACTCGTGTACCACTGCTGGATTGCTTGGGGACCCTTGCTTCTGTGACAAACTGCAGCTGACATTTATTCTTAAGGCAGAAATCGGTGTGTGATGGGACAGAAAGCTTAGTCACAGTCTTCCTTTGTCTTTCTTTTCTCAGGCATTGTGGAAATTGCATCACTCCCCACCTTTGTTTTCAGCCTTCTGCTTTTTTTAATTGATTTTGTGCTTTATGACCTTCTGAACTCAAAGAAATAATGTTTTAACATTGAGAACTTGGGAGGTTTTGTACAGTTAATTGATGCTTGTCAGTACAGGTGGAAATAGCAGTCGCTGAAGTCATTGTCTGGGCCCACAGAAATATACTGTGTGTGAGGGAAATTAGAACACATTATTTTAAAAATATAAATGTGGTAAATGAATTTTTGTTTACCTAAGAATAGATATGAATAAATAGCTAATTAAAATAGTGAATAAGAGAAGATTGTAAAAAATTTGAGCAAAGTGAATTGCAGGGAGGACCCATCTGAAACTATATGTTACTGAACAACATTGGAAATATCCATGAAGTATATTTGATATGTCACTATTAGTTATCTGTTAATTGGTTACTGAAATGAAATATAAACATACCACAGCAAAATACATATTCCTTCTAATTAAGCAAGCCCTGCTATTTAGAGGCGTGAGTGTTAATGAATGCTCTTTACTTTTGGTAAAATGTTGTGCTCATATTTTCAAGAATATTCTTTAAAAAGGCAATCTAATCAATACTCCTTGATTTTAAAAACTTGATTTTCACTTATGTGAAGGAAATTCAAACGAACATTCTTTTCCTTTCTAACTAACCAGGAGCCCACAAGAGCCAACGTAGAATTTGTACTCTGGCTTCTACCTGAGTATTTTCTCTGGTTTTTTTCTGATTACAGTGAAAATTCAAAGCAAATTGTTGTGAAACTCAGCCATTTCTGTGGTGTAACAGCCCTGTATTAGAGACAGAATAAAATGCTCAACAGGATAAAGTGGGACATATTGCCAAGAATCCCTGCAAGCTTGCCCTGCTGACTTTAAAAAGAATATTTTCCATCTAAATAAAATCATTGGTCATCTCTCTATCTGCAGAAGAAAAGTTATTCAGAAGAATTTAGGGAACAAGTGGAAGACCAGCTTCACAATTAATTTGGTCTGATTCTGTGGCAATTACATACTAATGAGTTGTTCTTGCAAACCATTGACTCACTGCTTGCCACTCTGAACAGCCCCACTGGGTGGTTTGTGTTAGTAGCTGGAGTCTGTGGATACTCTAATTTAAGCAAATTTCCCACTGATACTACTCAGAGAAGCACTGAGGGTTGCATAGTTGGAGTTCAGCTCCATAATATGCAGGGATTATAGAAAAAGACTAACAACTGTGAAGTGAGGAGAACTATTTGGGGTGAGTAGCATTGCATTTAGGAGTTTTTGAATGATTGGACTTTAAATCAGTATAAAATAACATCTTTAAATTGCATATTGGATTTTACAAGGGAATTAACAAGTTGTGATTAAAATATATTTTTTTAGTGTTTGCGTTTAATTTCCTTCTTTGTATATTCAGCCCTGCTGTGGTTTTTGTCATAACACTATACAGCTTCCAATTATCTGATCTCTTTGTCTTTGACAAGCTGCTGTTTTTTAACATACCAATCCAACTTTGAAAGCTATTAAAATTCAGCGGTTGTCTTTACCTCAGGCCACGTAAAGGGATCAGCCAAAAGCCTGCAACTTTGGGCTGTGAGATCTGCTTTTGAAAGTTCACATCTGCAGCTCCTGTTTTGTGGAGCAACAGTGACAACCAGCGGCCAGTCACCTAAAACTGGCCAAGTTACTCATTGTGCATGTCCTTCAGATTATCAGGCACCCACATCCATTCTTCAAAGGTAAAGGACAGAGATAATTTATTTCCTTTTACTCATCTTAACTCTGGCCACGAGTTTAAAAGCACAGAGTGCTTCTCGAGAATAGATGTTCTCTAGCAATTCAGTACAGAGCTGCCGCATTTAGATCAAAAATACCTACTGACCCATGTTGTTGTCCATATTTCAGTCGTGCATCTACATATGTATGGCCATCAAAGGTTTCAGTACCTTGCTGGCGATATATGACACAGATCAAATCAAATTTACTGTACAAAGCAATCATGGTTTTGTTCTTCTGAAGAGAAAAGGAAAAGGTTTGAAGAAAAAGGTCACCCTTTTCATCTGATCAGCAGTTAATATATATATAATACATGACACTTGAATATAAATAATCTGAGAATAGCTTGTGTTGTCTGCATTTTATTTCATGATTTCTTTCTTAAAAATAGAGATTATACCTGAGAGAGAGAGTTACCTCTGGTGGTGATGCTGTAGAAGCCAGGTTAAAAATGATCTCAAGACACTGCTTTTTAGTTTGAGATAACAATTTCACTTACACTCTGAAGTTTGAGCTAGCTGTACTTTGCCAGCAGTTCTCTCAGGATCAGTGGGATTATTTTTGTGAAGAGGTGCCCTTAAACTTGAGGAAGATGCCAGGACTCAGCCCAAAGGAGTCTGGTTTATATTGTTTAGAATTGTTCCATGCATAACATTTAAAGGCTTAACGCAAGGTAAATAGTTTACATCAGGCTGGAAATACCAGCCCTCTAAGCATCTTATGACTTTTCTCCTTATCAAAGATCCTTTTCCCCCCATTATACTAAAGAGAAAAAGAAAGGGGGGGTGGAGGAGAGAAGGAAAAAAGGAAAAAAGTAAAATCTCCAAATCTTCATTTTCTCTTCTCTGGCACTGTTTCATGAGTGCTTATGGCAAATTTGCTTCTGTAATCATAACTTGAACCCATCTGGGGATGAGATTGGCTGCTAGCTTAGTATTTCCACTTAACATATTCATGATTAGCATGCACAGAAGGAGTAGAATTAGGATGAATGTTTTTGGAACAGTACAGATAAATCCTCATAAATGTAGTACAACAGCTCTGGAAATGCACAGTGCTGAAATGTAATGAAGCTGAACTCTGTAGAGAGTTTGGTATTCTCAGTACCATGCCTCTCCTAATGAACTCATTTAGATTAGAAAATGGATTTAATATTTTATTGGAATTAACCTGAGCCAGTAAAGAGGATTACAATTTCTTTCCATAAATATGGTGATATTACAGGGTGAGGTAGCATGTTACATGAATATTAAGCATTTTATGAGCATTGTCATGAAGCCAGAAGGAGTATAACGTAATTAGGTTTTAATATAGTGATACTGTTCTTATAATAATTAAATTTGAAAAGTAATAAAAGTATATTTGAAAATTATTTAAATCCATATTTTGTTGCATTTTCACAACTTTAAAAAATGCTTAAAATGAAAATTATGCCACATTTTCCCCAAACAATCAATTTCAACAGTTTGTTTTTAAACATGCAAAACTAAAACTACCACAGGTCCTTAAGACAGGAAACAAGACACATTCTAGGAAAGAAGAAAAGAGATAAGTTGCAAAGTTGTGTCCCAGTGTTGCTTCTGTCTCTTAGACTTTTTTACTCACAAACGTGTTCTTAATCACAGTCTATGTTCTCCTACTTTTGAAAGGTTATTTACTGAAAGAAAAAAAAAAAGACTAAATCATTTTTCTCTTAGTTACCTTTATTGATGGCACATTAAAAAAAAAAAAACAAAACCAAACCACAAGGAGAGAGTACTGCAAAAGGTTGGTAATGTTGTTTGAGCATTCTGTAAGCAATTTTATTTTTTTTTTAATGAAAATCAGGGCCTGCAATTGCCTTTCAATATAGACCGCCTGTAAAGATCATCTCCTGCATATTGGAACAATTACTAATTTTACTAGCTGAAATGTAGTGTATGCTGTGCTGGAGAATAGCTCTGAGCCTGAGGGAAGTACAGAACAAATACAGGTAAAGCTGAACAATTCAGAATAGATGGAACTGGATGTATGGATTGACTTCTTGAGAGAATTTCCCCCTGCTATCAAAGCTTTTCACTTAAAATGCCTGAATACACATAATTAATTTGTAAGGTCACTAAGAAGGATTGTTTCCTTTTTAGGAACATTTCAGCAATTTAGTTCAACAACAGAGTAACATTTTCAAGCTGTTTAGGTTATGAGAAAGATCAACAACAGAAAACCTAGCACAGTCAGTCCTCAGAGTGATGGTTTTTGCACTGGAAAAAATAATCTTAAATACAAAGTGTTGAGATGGGAATGTGGAAAGAGAACAATCTCAACAAGTAGGAGCTTTTAAGTAAAAGCTAAATAGTTATATTTAATGTGAATTTTTTTTTTTCAGTCAGTCCCAAAATGTACATTATGTGTCAGCATAGAATCTGCTACAAGACTACATATGTTCGATCACTGCTGCCTGGCCAAGGCTTTAAATGGTTCAGAAATTCTGAGGGACAGTCCAGTAACTCAGAACTTTGTTGCATTGCAATGTGGACTGAGCAATGGAAGAAAAATTCAGATTCAAAAAAAAGAAAAAAGAATTAGCTGTAAAATCTCATGGGTTTACATTGGTTTATTGAGCTGAAAGATGTTTCCAGAAAATTTATTTTTCTCGGGGAACATGAATAATGGGAAGTTCTTTATTCTCTCTTGATCTGGGTCTTATTATAGCTAAAAAATACTCTAAAAAATTTGACTACCATTACACCTATGCAGCATGGGAGGTGTAACTCAGTTCATTCAAGAAAATGGGGTCCCTCTTGCAAGGCAAAAAAATGGTGTATGATGGGAGGAAAATATATTTCAATGTTTTCATGAGTCATTTCAAAGAGCTTTGCATATTGGTACTGATCAGAGCCTTAATGCTCTCAGGATCCTTTCATTATTCCTAGTATCACATGTATCAGCGAAATCTGGGAGCAGGTAGGAGTCATGCATACTTCCCCTCAAGGTCAGATCTCAGCAGAGGTTAATATGCAAAATGTTAAACTCTCAAAATTTGGCTGGTGCCTAACTGGGAGGTGATAAATTCTATTTTGAATTTTCACTGGTTTTGAACAAACATGTTCATATTCATGGACTGGTGACCCAATGTTATTAATCCTAAAACCCAAAAATAAAGAAAAAAGAAAAACAAGAAAACAAACAGGAAACAAGATCCCAAAATTTATTTTTTAACAAGTGGGGTTTTTTTCCTGCATTCTGTGGTAGTGGTGGTGGTTGTTATTATTCTGTTGGTCCCCTGGATCTGAAAGTGTTTATGTGCATCACTTATTTTGGCATTCCTGCCATATTTATGAACAGAAGTTACTGAATCACTTGTCTACATAATATTAGTCCGCTTGACCGGCAATTAATTATGGCACCAGTCTTTTACATTATTTCAAGTGCTACCAGTCTCAACACTTCTTCAGTGAATCTGCCTTTCTCTCCTGAGTCACCAGAATTACCTCTTTTGCTTCTCCAAGCAGACACTGCGGGTAGTGAGAAGAAAGAACAGAGCAAGAGGAATGGAAAATAATGAAAAGACCTGCTGGATACGTTCTTCCCCTTCTTCTCTCCTCAGCTTTGTTTAAATAATTTCATTTGCTTCCTGAGGCAGTTCTGACAGCAAATTTTTCTTCAAGAGGTGGGAAAGTAGCGACAACAGCCTGTCCTAGGAGATTTGCCTCAAGGCAGGACTGAAATTGCCTAGAAGGCTAAAATGCTGCATGTCGTTGTACAAGCACTACTTCTTGCATGAAAATCTCAATTTCTTTTTATTGAATTTTGATCTTCCTATGCTTATAGTATAATAATAGGTGAGGTTGTGTATTGGGCTTGAAAAGAGAGCAAGTGGGTTACAATGACAAATGAACTAAAATTTTAGTAACAATGTCTTAATAACACAACATTGAGTTGTAATTGTCCTTTTGTTATAAATACATTTTCTTCCTTGGGCTTTTATCTCTGTTCTCACTCATTTTTTTTCTTTTTCATAATTAATTAAAACGGCAATGTTCTATAACTAGTGATTGAATTATATGATATTACTCGCCCAAGGCGATCAAAATTAATCAAAATAAGGAGTGAAAGTTTTTCTATTTTTAATACAGCTGATTTGATTCCTGGGGTTTTGATCAAATTAAATGAAGGATCAAATTAACCAGTGATTAAATTAAGTAAAAGGCACTTTGTATGCCTGAAATATATTTTAATTTAATTAATTTCGAGGCACAAAATATTAACTGGTGTTTTAAAAATTCATTTGTATTTCACTTTAATTTTCTAAAAACTATTTCCTTCTCAAGGTTAGAATCTTTGCCAAAAGAAAAAACACACTTCTAAAATAATTTCCTGCTTAATCCTTTCATTTTTTCCCCCATACTTTCTATGCTTGTAGAGAATCCTTTGCACTCATAAACTATTATTCCAAAACCTCTGAACTCAGCCTACAAAGACTTGATGTGCCAAAGGCCAGTTTAGCAGAAATCTGAGACTCCCCAGAATAGAACCTGCCAACCTGAGCAGACAGTTTTGACCACAAAAGACCTCAAGCTGTTACAGTTTAACCCATGCATCAGCAGAAGTGTTACCATTTTGTCATATAGAATTTCATTTACGTTTTCTTATAAGCTAGTTCATATCATGTCCGTTTAATGGACTGGGGCAACTTTTTACTATACACTGCAACGCACAAAGAAATAGAGAAATGAAATTTCTGTTATGGTGCAGAAATAGTCTGCATGAGAACAAAATCATTCACAAGTTTTTGTTTGCGTGGTTAAAAAAAGCTTGAAACTGCACTCTTGACTCCTGCTGGGAGTTTGCACTGACTGATGGAAAGTGGCTGACCCACCTGGGGCACAACTTCAAGAAGCTGAGGCTAGAGGTAATTTTCTTAAAGGTGCTTTTTACTTAACATTTAATGTTCCTCAGAATCAGAGAATAACATAGCAAAAAGGCAAGGTGAGGAAGAGGGTCCAATTTTGTGAGTTACAATGTTAGGAAAGAGTTACCTTCCACTTTTTACTATTCATAGAAGTGAAATAAAGTTACAAGTGTGTAAACATACCAAAGATTGATTACAAATACTTGATGTTGTGTATCATGGCTGAGTATATTTATGCATTTGAGGCACTTAGAAATTTCAAGCAGAATGTATTGGTTGTAAGTGGAGTCTAATCTCATCATTCGTTAAGTCCTGTAAAAGGCATACTTAAAGTATTAGATCTCTTCAGTGTGATCAGCACAGTCAGTCTGTTACAGCTACTTCTGATTAATGCATTTATTCTCTCAAAGGGAAAAAAATGTTTTAGTGGGAGGAGAGAAAATTAAAAATGGACACTTAGAGCAGTATGAAAGTACTATCATACTCTAAGTCACATTTTATAGTAACTTGTGGTGTCATTTTGAAATTACCATTACCAAGAGTTGAACAACCGGCACAAGCTGAATCCTAGCTTCTGGGGATTCCGTGTTTCTGTGCATGAAAATGATTGTTAGTCAGTGGGAACAGAAGCTGTGAGATAAAATTTTGGTGTTGGCAGGTTCACAGTCCTAGTGATAACCTTAGGAGAAGCATGTAAGACAGGAAAAGGCACAAGCTGCTGGACAGTTAAGGGGTTTATGGCTGATAGAGCCAAAGAATGGAGAATCGATGGAGAACTCTAGGATTGCTTAGCTTATAAATACCAGGTTTGTGGCTTTAAGGATAAGTTCAGTTTTACTCTGCTGGTTTGTCTTAGAGGTACTGTACAGGACTCACTCAACCTTTAGGATGCACACTTTCTATGGGTCTCTGCTTAACATGGGTATTTTTTGTTGTTAGGATGCACAGTGCGTGCATAAAGATGAGATGTCCGCTGGCGGCATCTATGTCTGCAGTAACTGCAGGTGACTGCAGTGACAAAGTGGTTTACTACATAGAAAAACACGTTCTCTTAGAAACCCTACATGCAAGATCCCTTATAGAATCTAAATTGATTTCCTGTCACATTTTTTATTTATATTTGATAATGAATGTTTAATTCAGCGGGAAAAAGATTTTGAGGTTCTTCTTCTGGCCTTGCTATGAATTTGGAATTAGAGTTTGGACCTGCATTTCAATAACTTTTTCTTTCTATTCACTGACCTGTAAAAATGAATATAATTCTGTTTATTTATTTTATATGGTACTTGCATGACTAATGCATTTTAAGATTCGTGGATAAATGCTGTCATGGAACAAAGGGCTTTTATGGTGTTTGCACTGTGCATTTTAAAACTGCAAATAAAATATTTGTAAAATTGTTTTTATGAGTTTTATGAAAAGTATTTTTGAGAAATACTTGGAACTGCAGGCAGAGTTTGATGCAAAAGGTCAGGTATATAACTATATTTCTATTGCATCCTTGACAGCTATTATATTTTCTGTACCAGTTTTAACCTTGAATATCAGTTATATGACATCTGTGGGTTCTTGAATGTTGTTTATTATTTTCTCAAAACTTACTGATTTATAGAAGTAGTTCTTCAATCAGTAACATTTCTTCCATTGAACTTATTTCTTCCTACTTCCCACTTAATTTTAAGAACTTCAGTTATTCAAAAAGATGCAAACGGTAAACTCAACCCTTTTTAAAATTCCTCTGCCTACCTGTTATTCTCTCTTCTTTTTCTCTCAAAATTCTTCTGCTTCCTCTTTGGTGTTATGTTCTTTACATGACATCTAGAGGCCAAAATTGATGTGAGCTGTAATTAATCTTTCTGTGAGGCTTTATAGACCCATTGGTAAACCAGAGATAGGAATCACACTGTCTGCATACATAAAATTATTGGACATCCCAAAACAAATCTACATTCAGAAACTGTATTTCATGGTGTCATCGTCCAGCAGATATAAAAGATCTGTTGAGGAAAAAAAAGTGTGAAAAACAAAGAATGCATTTGTTTTATATGCAGTCCCCTGTGCAATTAATTCATATACAAGTTGCACAGTAATCTAATTAGAGTATCTGACATTTGCCTGTGACAGCCAAAACCCTTTAGGTAATCAATAATGCTAATATAAAGTGCCTGATTAAATACACCTTCATTTCCATCTGTATTCTCAAGTTGATATGCAAATTCACCTTGCCTGTATAATTTCTAATTCTTGCTTTTAACTGTATCTACGGCATCCATCAAAAGACTAAAAAGACTGAATTTTGCTATATAAAGCAGAATAAGTTATACTGTTGTAACTTCATATGCATTCTGTGAGCTGCTTCAAAACATCTCATTCAATAAGCTTAAGTTTCATTAAGTCATTGGTATGTATTTGTAAACATATTACTAAATACAGCAAGCAGAAAATAACTCATAATGCTTTAGAGACTAAGTTTACATAGCCTAAATATGGATGACAAACAATTATTTTTTAATTTTTCTGTTTTATTAACAGGGAAGGGCAAAGATTCATTCTGTGATGATGCATGCAGGAAAACACTTGCTCCAGTTGAAGATAATACTGTAAATACAGTGCTTCTTAGATCTGGTTTATCATTTTAGACTGTATATTTTAACTTCTCTTTTTTTCCCCCTAAGACTGCATATCAGGTTTACTATTATCTATACCCTGGTAAAAACACTGTCTCTAAGAATGCAGCCCATTGATTAGCAATTAGCTAAGCTTGTTTCAAATCATAAACACTTTAGATCTTAACTGATGTTTATACTGAACCTTCCTAACTAGTTTGTACTTATTTCTATAGCCTTGGAATTCAGTCTGAATTACCAACACTCAACTGTCCTTGAGTGTGTGAGATCATTATCAATAATAGTAATTATCTTCTGTATCATTTGTCTAAAAGTGTCATTCTGCTTTAGAAGTCTTTAAATTGGATCACAGCGAAGTCTTCGTTTAGTACTTCTACTCAGCCCCCTGAACCCTTGTTCAAAATGGCTGGTCTGGGATTGGTGGGACAGTCTGGTGCCATTGCCAGGGCAGGCAGGGGTCTGCAAGGTACCCTGGAGATGAAAGGGGAAGTTCCTGTCTGTGCCAGGAACTGGAGAAATTAGGAGCACTTGAGCCAATTTCTGTTATGTTTGTCTGTAGTCACTGACCCTAATTGGCTACAGTTATCTGTTTCTTCAACAAAAGACTATTTTAGCCAAAATGTCAAATGCCATGGTGGTTTTTTGCATTGTCGTAAAGGACAATCATTATCTGTGATTGTACTTCTAAAATAATTTTAAATAATCTTCATTTAGTACATTAAAACTTTTTTTTTTTTTTAATAGCAAAGACTGTGAAAAGGTTTTATGTTTTGATGTCTAGACCTAACACAGGTCTTGTTAAAAAGTACCTGAGGAAATTACAGGCCTAAATGTTGGTGGCCATCGCTCTAACTTTCTCCCCTAAATTAGCCAGATACCTTTGAAATTACTAACTTTTGGCTTGTCTATTTCAAATGAATCCAGTCTACTCTGGATAAAAACCAACACTGACAACCAAAACACATACATACGCATACACACATATTTCAGACAAGTTTCTCTCTGGTTCGCTGTCGTGTATACTAAACCCAAACCCTGAACATCTAAACCCAAAGCAAAATACCAAACCCTCTTTCCACTTCTTATTGTGCAATTTAAATCACAGTTTTTCTTTCGGTGTATTCAAATACTTTAAGTAAACTGATGGAATAAGAAAGGATAAAGGTGACTTAAGATAAAATAAGAAAGGATGTTGAAGGCTTTATTGGAAATGCCAGAATATGTTTATTCATAGATTTCTCAGAAATAGTATTATAAGTCTGTGTATTATGCACATAAATATTTATAAAATATAGTTTTGTATTCCTGAAGTTTCAGCATATGTTAACATGCAAGATGATTGGCATCTCTCAGGTATCCAAATACTGTTTTTTAAAAAAATGTTCTAGAATTAATTTGATTTGTTACCACCTTCCCATTTCCTCAAAATATTTTTTTGTCATGATAGGACTATACATGAAGTTTAACATCGCTTTGTGTGAAATTTAGAGGTATTTATGGTTTATAATAGTTATTTCAGGAGGATTACTGCATCCTTTTGATATTTTTGTGCTTGAAGAACTAATTAATATCCTAAATAGTCTAAAGAATATGTTTGCCTACTGGTTTTACTCCCTTTAAATTATTTCAGAACTTATATACTAATAACGACAAGAATAATGAATATTTCTGTATCAGTTCTGATTTTTCCTAGTATGTTAAATCATATTTTATTTCAACTTTAAGAGCGGATTCACCAACACGCTAAAGCAAGTAGAGCATACCAGCCAGTTAAGCTGGATTTTATGGTTGTTTTGACTATCCCCAGCACTTCTAAACAGCGAAAGCATGTTGATGACGCATAAGATCCTTAATTTCAAATATTAGTGACATCAACATGTTCTATAAGGGCAAAAGGGAAAGTTCAATCTCTGAGTCACGATTTCTACAAGCTCTATGGGTGTGTATGATTAGATTTTTCTTGACACTGCTGCTTCTCCTAGCAGAGGGAATGGTGTGAAAGGGAGTCTTTCAGGAACTGTTGCCCAGGTAGTATGTGGCCATGTGATTTTTAAATTCCATGATAATGGAGCCGAGTACTCCCCACATTACATTTGTAATGCCTTTACCCAGTCTTCTTTGGACTCTTGATATATTACACCAGAAGTTTTGTATGCAAATTTGGTTGACTAATTAGCTCTGATGTCACAGTAACCTACCAGTATTTAGTCTCATTGTGGTAAAGTAAAATTAACTAATAATAACAGATAATAAACTAACTTTTAATTTTCTTGAACTGAGGATTAATGTAGGAATTCAAGTGCTTTTAAAAATAAACTTCAAGAATGTATAATATTTTCTTTTTGAGGTAATTAGTGGAAGAAGACTGACATATGCTAAATGGACCAACACTTTTCTTAAAGGAGTAAAATTTTAATTAACTTGAACTCAGATTAATTAACTACCTTGTAATTTCTCAGAAAAATTAATTGTCCTCAGAGGCTGCATGGTAATTTTGGGGATAATGCACTACATTCATCACTTAGAACAAAGAAGTCCTTGCAAGACAGAACTTGGTCAATACCAGTAGTGCCACAAATGAGATTCTCTCTGAGCCTTCTCTAGGCAGAGAGTCCTGTCTCTCTCAGCCTTTCCTCATAGGGAAGATGCTCCAGTCCCTTAACTTTCTTTGTGACCCTTCCCTGGACTCTGCTCAGTAGCTACATCTCTCTCTTGTACTGGTGAGCCCAGCGCTGGACCCAGTACTCCAGGTGTGCTGAATAGAGGGGAAGTATCACCTGGCATGTATGCAAATAACACAAAGCTTTGAGAATTTCAGTTTGGTTTATCTGTTAGTGAGTTGAGTAATCTTACACAGAGACAGGTCAATGACAAAACCCTTTGGGACCCCGTTTGATTCAGTGGTTCTGGTTAGGCAATGACCACAGATAACTGTTCTCCAAGTATAATCATAAGGCCATTTTTGCCTTCATTCTTATCAGGTTTTCACCTAGAACTTATTTCCTAGAAATCTATATTGAAAGTCAAGGCATACAACATTTGGAATGTATTCACTTCCCTATTCATAGATGTCCAGTAACATTTTAAGCAACATAAAATATCCTGCCTGGCCTCCAGCTGTCAGCTAGAAGACAGCATATCTCCCTTGGGTTGTAATTCATATCTGCCAACCTTGTATGGTTGTCTTGGATGCCTTCATGGTAATCAATAGTATATTTAAGCAACTGAATCCCATCCCTGCTGTTTGGTTTTATGGGTTTTTTTCCTCCTTACCCCTTAGACATTTTAACTTGTTTTTAAAAGGATTTTAGAAAGATTTGACATTATTTGCTCTTGAGAGCTCTTGTTTTCTTGTAACCTTCCAGGTGTTGTGTACTTTAATTATTTATCCCAGAACTTTCCTAAGGAGTGAAGTTAAGCTGTCTGTTCTGAATTCCCTGGCCCATATTTTATTTTTTTTTTTTTTTTCCTTTCTGCAAGAATGTCACTATATTTTCTATTTCTTGTATTCTAGGACCTCATCTGTCTTCAACTTATCAAGAATTCTGGATAGCAGCTGACCACAAAATAATAATTTGATCCTGATATAATAATGTAATAATCCAAATATAAAAGAAGTCAGTAATTTGCTGTAAATAAATTGTTTTCTCCTTTCCCTTTACCATAATTTCTTTCCCATGTCACTGAATCCAGCATTGACACTGCAGCTGTGAGCATGTGGCCCTATCTGCTGGATCTTTGGATCCTTACTTCTCCTGCATAGACATTCTCCTCCATCTACCTTTCTGTAGAATAAAAACCTCAGCTACTATCCACCAGGTGTTCTTAGCAATATTAAAATTATAGTAAAGTATAACACAATTTTAGATCTATATACATGCAGTTATACTGAATCCTGGTAGTAGGCACCTTTTTGCCTGCATGTGTGTTGTGGTTTAACCCCAGCCAGCAAGGACCACCCAGCTGCTCTCTCACTCCTCCCCTCACAGTGAGATGGGGGAGTGAATTGGAAAAAAAAAACCTGTGGGTTGAGATAAAGATAGTGTAATAGGAAGAAAAGGAGAGGATAATAATAATAATCATAACAAATAATAATAATAGAATAGACAAAACAAGTGATGTACCATCTGCTGACCAATGCCCAGCCAATCCCTGAGATGCAGTGTTCCCAGCTAACTCCCACCACTTTACATACAGGGCATGACATCACATGTTATGGAATACCCCTTTGGTCAGCTGGGGTCAGATGTCCCAGCTGTGTGCCCTCCCAGCTTCTTGTGCACCCCCAGCCTCTACTGGCAGGGCAGTATGAGAAGCTGAAAAGACCTTGACTTAGTATAAACACCGCTTAGCAGCAACTAAAATATCAGTGTGTTATCAACATTATTCTCATCCTAAATCCAAAACACAGCACTGTACCAGCTATTAGGAAGAAAATTAAGTTAAATACAGCTAAAACCAGGACAATGTGCCTTCCTGGCACCCACAGTAATAGCAAATGCTAGCTTATTACTAGGGTAGCAATATTTTTTACTGTTTTGAGGCAGTAGACTACAAGCAGTTTGCATCTAAGTAACGACCTACCAGTAGGATCTTTGCCATTTATGCTTTAAATGTATTTTTACTGAATAGACCTTTAAGAAATCAATGAACAGCTCTGAAATGGTCATTTTTCAAATGGCTAATCTCTTCTTCAGCTTTTCCATTGTATCAGATATCAGCATCATTTAAGGCTGAAGCACAAACTACTTTTCTCTCTCAGAAAATCTTTCATTTCTTTTTTTATCTCAAGTTTCAGCTTCAGCTACTGGGTTTAGGCAGCCCTTGGAATTTAAATACCAAATACCTTCCAAAGGATTTTGAATTCTTTACAAAGACACAGAAAATGAAATTAGGTTTAAAGATGATAATTATAAGCACCTATATCTTGTAGCTTTCATGTACACAAAACTCCCATTGATTTCAATATAGACTTATTTTTGCCATCTGTGTCACCAATAAGAATAATTTTATTCATAGGTTTTATGGAATATGAATTGTAGATTTAGTCCTGATATCTTTAGGAAAAAAAAAAAAAAAAGTTAGTATACCAAAGAGCAGTAAAACTCTGTATCAGCTTTCATGGCAAAGAAGCACCTCCAGTTCTTAGTGGTTCCTATTCATACCACTGCTGCTCTGCAAGTGAAAGTTTAAAGGTAAAGCTATGCTGGAAATAATTGGATGTTTGCTTTTGCATAAGAGAAAAAGACAGAGTGATTTTTGTTACCTACAGAAAGAAAAGATCTCGAGTCAGGTTTGGGTTTTTTTACTTTATTTTTAACTATTCAATATTTTCCAGAGTCAGAACAGTCTTTAAATATTTAAAGTAAACCCCTGGAAATTGCATCACCTCTACCTTTTTAACTGCATATGCTAGCTTCTTATTATATCTTTTGCTGTGATTCTTGGAATCTGTTGTTCTCTTGCACACTGATGGTAGTGTAGAAATGTGTGCTGTAACTAATACCCTTGTGCTATAATGAGCTGGGGGTGAAGGAACTTCATGTTGTTTTGGTGCCCCAGCGGGGGCCCTGAACAGAGCTCAGCTCCCTTAGAGTACAGATGGAGGGATTCACCTTTGGTGGATCATTATAGGTTCAGGATCTACTCCAGTGTTAGTGAGGTGATGCTGAAATCATTTTATACTTTCACATGTGTACTACTGTACATGTGATGTGGCATAAATTAGAGCCATATATTGACCAATTACTTTATTTTCAGAAAAGCAATAATAAAAGCTCTTGTCATTATGATTTCTAAAAAAATAATTATCCCTGAGTTGCCAGATTCCATGGAAGGTATAGGATATTTAATTTTAAATAATCCTTAGAAAAGACAGCTTGAAAAATGAGAGTATAAATAGGTAGAGTGTATTTATATCTTCAGTTCACATATTTCAGCTGTCTTATTCTCATTAATCAGAGTCAAATGTTGCAAAAATTAATCAATTTATGAAGTCACTTCAGGAGTACACACTTGTACATTTCCTTCTTTTTATTATTTTTAAACAGGGATTTATTTAAAAGAATGACTGACAAGGTTAATGATGCAAAGGGAGTATTTTTAGAAGGGTATTTGATTGGACATTGTAATATTTCCACTATTAATTATTAAACTTTCACTGATTCCTGCAAGATTTTCTACTATACCCTAATCTAGTTTTCAGGGAATAGTATAAAAGTTAAGAGACCATTTATTAGATTTGATGCTTACATGTTTCAAACAGCAAATTTTTCTTTTAATGCTGTTTATAAACTGAATTTCTGGATAGAAATTAGAATGTACCTTCAATGCATCTATTAGGTGTTCATCAGTCATGTTTTGGTACATAGTCAAAGTTGCTGAAATACATCTTACACCTTGCTATGTGTTTGTTTGTGTAACACTAAAACCAAATTTAAATCTTTTTTTAATTTTTGTCCATGAAAAAACTGGTGAACAGGAAAAACAAAGCATATGCCATACAGGCTTTCCTAAAAGAAGGTGTATAATGTACTGTTATGTTATACTAATATCTAGTCTAATAACAAATTTTGTTATAGAAGGAAGTGAATTATAGGGAAAGTAGTCTTAATAAACTCTTATCTGTTATGTTGATTGCAGCCCTTCTTCACCTCTCAGAAAATTCAGAGAACAACCAGTGCACCTGGGAATTTTTCCTAATCTTTCCAAATTCTGTGCTGCTGGAGGCCGTGCATTGCTCAAGCAACAGGCTAAATGGACATAATCCTTGTTGTGAAAACCATGTTTCTGTTCAAGTTTAGAATACTCTGAATACAATCAATTTAGGCTGGATTAGGGGTGAGTAAATCTGCTAATCTAGAGAACCTAAAGATAGAAGTGCTTTATATGTAGATGTGTGTGCATACAGAATACACAACTGTCAGCACCCTGTTAATGGAGAGTAAAACACTATGTATTTATTCACACTGGGTTGCTAGTTAGAAGCATACTTTCAGGCAATGTATCTTTCAAGGTGAAAAATAAGTATAATAACAAACTTATCTCATTATTAGATCTTCCATAGATATTTCAGTCCTGCGCACTGTAAAAAAAAGATGATGAAACTCCTTTGAAGAACCTCGAAAGGACCAACACTATTACAGAAAAAAATAAGTTCTACAGATAAAAGTGAAGCATTGTGATACCTTGTTTCCACAGAGCTAACACAAGCAAATATTGAATCAGAGGCTGAGCCAATTAAAGGTGCAAAGTCCTCACACTGTACAAGTCAAGAGCTGCAAACTGGAAAGCTAAAATAAGAGATGTCAAACCAATATTTATATGTATAAAGAAGCATATGCAACAATCTGAATAGGTAAATAATTTACCTGGAAATTGCAGAGACAAGACACATTCATGGAAATATCCTAGTCTATTAGTATTGCAAATGTGGAAATGTATATCTTTATTTTAATATCTTTCCTTTACACAAAGAAGGGGAAAGGATGAAGACTGACTTTCATCTAGTAAGTACTGGAATCTGGTCTCTCAGAGTCTAATCCAAAGTTCCATCAAATTTTGCTTGTAACCTCAGTGGATTTTGGATAGGGCCCCCACCATACAATTTTATCAAGTCATCTCTCCATGTTTAAATGATTGTAGGAGGCCCAATTCTAGTATATGGTGAGCTCAGAAATATGTTAATACTATGTATTCCATGAACAGAACATATTTTTAAAGTATTGAACTGTGACACAAGTAATTATTCATGCAATTTTGTCTGACATATGTCACACCTCTAATTTATCAGTGAAATTTCAGCATAAGTCATCTGATAATAAGTAACTAAATCTTTCAGCAAAGTTATGTTTATTCATCAGCCTAGTAAAGAGTTTAGTTGTTTGTACATGTGTATGTTTTGATTCTGTAATTTCTGATTATGAACATCGATCCTCACTAAGATCATATCCAGGAACTAGACTGTTCACACCAATTCACTAAGTGTTCCCACTGGCAGACAAATGAAAATAGATTAGTAAGTCATCATTTGCTACAAAGATCCTAACCTTTTTTGATGCTGGACATCAACAGTCAATGGATACACCCAGAAATTTTGTTGTGCTTCTCTCGTTATCCACGTGGCCATGATTCAAATATCCAAGTATAAGTTTTGAAATTGAAAGGGAAAAGAAAAATTTGTTTGTTTTAAATTAGGAAGACATTGGAAGAGACTTAAGTGCAATAATGGTTAGAGGAAACCAATTAAGATATGAAGAAGACTGATGAATTTTCAAGGTGTTCTTCATCTAAATAGAGAGACAAAAATGAAGGGTAAGTGGTACCCCAGAAGATGCTGCACTTACAGAACAAATGAAAGACATGCAAAAAATAATCTGTTGAGGTGTTGCATCTCTAGACTTAGCCATTAATATTATTATTGATTCTGTTAAAAATATTGCTATTAATATGGATACGGTAGCAGATAAGTATAGCAGGTGATCTGGGAGGTGCCTTTGGAAGTCCCACTCATGAACAAGCAGACATGGAGCACTGACAGATGTGCTGAGCTCCAGCTGCAGGTAAGGAAGGGAATTCACAGTACATGAACTGCAGCAGCCAGATAGATGCCAGAATTATAATTTTGTCTGGAAAAAATGCTAGAAACCTTTGTAAAGATCCATAAAGGAATTGCGAGAGTATCTCAGTTTACTTGAAGATCCCCTATAAAGTAGATTCTGAACACAACTAACCCCAGAGTCTTCTGTTTATTGCAAAGCAAGTTATATTTTGTAGGCCGTGAAGACTCAATGATCTGAGGAGAGGCAGATGAATTTGACTGCTTGTTAGAATCTGGCAACCACCAAAGAAAGAAATCGTGTGCAAAACAAGTATGCCTTAGCAAGGGTGAGAGGTTTTTACAGTTTAGTTTTTTATCACGTGATCTTTGTCTGCTTTCTCTAAGGAGTTTTAAGAGCATTCATGTCTGTGAATTTGGTTTGGAAGCAGAGCTGGTCCATTTGTAGTGATGAGTTAAAATCATAAAATACAACCATGATGGATCAAAGTAATTTTGACTAAGTTTTGTATTGAAGGATGTTGTTAGAAGGTGTGATGCACAGATGTGCAGACTCTTGACGGGCAAAACTTCAGCTAGCTGGATACCTCTGTGTTTGTTCAGTCATAGTGAAAGGAAGATATACAAAAACTTTACATTTTCTTTTGTAAAAGAAAAAGATCTCCAACACTCCTGATATATGGACACATGGAACAATAGTGTAGACAAATGTAAAATTTGAATAGGATTATTTTTAAGCAGAATTTAGGAATGTAATGGAATTGCTTAAACATTATTTCTGCATGTATAGACCATACATGCTAAGTCAGAAAGATTCCTGAAAAGTACCTTTTCTATGCCTAACACATTTGTTTTCAAAAGCAAAAGCCTGAAAAGAAACCAGATGTAATAACAAATATGACTATTATTGATAATTATGGTGTGGTTAATAATATACCTGGAAATAGTAAATAGTGCCTGCAACATTCACAAATGAAACTTCACTGTCCAGGTCATCTTAGAGTAAGTCATGGAAAATACTGGAATTTTACCAGTAGTTATTAATTTATAGGGTATGATTTGTTTCATGACACAAAATGAATGGATACCAGTGTTATTGTCTTAGTGAAGTTCAATTGTAATGCATGCTGCATCACAAGCTTTTACCTTATATAAGACTATACCCAAGCTTTTATTTATTTTCTATAGTTCTGTAATCAGTCATCCACAGTATTTTATTAACTTATGGCTTCCCTCACATAGTCCTTGCTTCAGTATCTTTCATTTTAAATTTAAATAAAATTTTACTGGGCCATGTCTGGGAGCTGCTTGGGTCTAATAAGTTTATTAGCTTTTCCCTGATGAATTTTGGAGGCTTTACTTCTTCCACTGAGATGGGCTTACATGGATCGATTAAGTGCAGTCATTCCCTAAGTGGAAAATCAAATTAAATGCAAGCCAGAAAATAGAATGGCTAAACTATGGCACTTTGAAGTGAGGTTGGAGGGAGTATGCGAGGAGGGCAGTCATCCTTGGAAGATGCTACTATGCAGTTTTCATTTTTTTTCTTACCTATATAATCTGATGCCAAAAATATTGGCAGCTTTTGATGCATTAACTTTGTGTTGCTGCTGTGAATACAGCTGACTTGCTGATCATACTGGGGAAAAAGCCTGGCTGCACCTTACCTCCTCCCACAAAGAAGTACCTGGAGTATTTTGTTGAAACCTGCTGGGAAATGCAATGTGTCTCTTGGCAGTGACCCAGGAAACCACTTAGTGCAAAAGGAATTCCTGTTTTGTTTTCTTGTCATCTGTAAAGGATGGGTGGACCCAAGAGTGGAACCTCTGACTCAGTGTGCTGGCTTGCATGGGGAATCCTGAAAACATTTTCTGTGCATTGAGTGAAATAAAACAAAACTCTCAAATTATACATCCACAAAGAAACCAACTGAATATAATCCTAATTTATGTATTTCATTGATTTTTAAATGTTTTTTTAATTTATTCTGGAAAATTTTCACTATTAAATAAGTAGCTGTTAAATATTTAGGGCATGTTCTGATATGACACAGCATATTTGAATGTACGTGTGAATAAATGTTTAAGAAAGAGAGAGAAATTTTATAATATTTCCCTGTATTTACTTACTACACCAAGCACTCTGCATTGGAAAATACTGCAAATCCCTCACGAAATTCATAAAAAGTTTTTGATTCCTATAGTGGATTTTTTTAGCCTCTGTTTTGTTCGTAAATTAAGTCTGTATCTGTGCGTGTAAGGACTTAGGACTTGTTGGACTTCAGCTGAGATGCCTAAAGTTCTGTGGTAAGTTGCAGAAATTCAGAGATATTATCCACTGATTAGAAGGCAATGTTTTAATATGGGGTTTGGAGTTCAACTGTTCTTTCATTTAATTTGACATCCTCCTTGTTTGCCTTTCTGGCATCATGCCACATGAGCTCTCACTGAAGCTTCTCTCTTTGCTCACTAGAAATAAATCTAGGCAAGAAAAAAATAAAAGCCTCATATTGTTTATAAATGACAGGTCTGCAATGAAAGGTGATGCAATAGATGCCATTTGGATGACAGAGCATCAGAAATCAGTGGATATCACTGGAAAAATAACCATGCATTTAGAAAAAGAAAATACAATGTTCTCTATAGATTTCTTAACATTACCCATTTTTAAGGCATAAAATAAATTATTAAACAGTGCTTCTGTATTAGGAGAAATCAATAGGTTCTTGTAATTTATATAAGCAATTCACCCGCAACATGGAAATTGAGAACTGGTTGTTTGCTTGTCTGGTTTTTACACCTTTATAATACCCAGGTATATATGACCTAAGTGGAAGATGAGTTTGCTTTAACTTAATCATCCAGACAATTGAATTTTTATCACAAGTTTACTCATAGTTTGGAGTTATTTATAGTTTGGAAACTCAGCTTCTGAAAAGCTGCTGTTCAAAAAAAACCAAAAGAGACACAGTGACACTGGAGTACAGCTCCTTCTGAAGGTACAGTATTGTCACCAGTGTTCTGCAAATGTCTGGCACAGTGGCCTCAACTGAAGGTTAAACAAAGGAATCAAGTTAATAGCCACAAATATGTCAGTGATTTGGGATGCCTGATTTTGTGGGCTAAGTACAGACCCATTGTAAACTGGTCATTTTTCTAAAGTTTGAGATGAACACTGGAAAAATGAGGTACCCAGAAATACCTCTGAGACTCTTTAGGGATCTAATCCAAAAATATGAGGGTCTCAATTAATTTTAAAAAGGCCCAAGTTAACCCCATGCCGTAGTGTTATTTAAGTACTAATCTCAAATCAAATTATCCTGTAGTGGTCATATTCTACATGCTGAAAGCAGAGATGTTCTCAGTTTCTGAAGAATATTTTCACTTAGCAGTGAATGGTTACTCAAAATTAAGCAGACAAGAAGACTGAATAATGTGTAAAATCTGTGACACAAACAGGAATATAATCCCTTTTTCCAGGACCCTTGTCTAATACTTTATACATAAGATCATCTTTTACTGTCAAGATAATTTATCTAAAACTAGAATAGTAGAACTAGAAAAGATGGAAAGGAAATCAACAGATGTATGGAATGGTTTCTGTATGAGGAATAATTTTATAGACAAGGACTCTTCAGACTGAAAGAGACAACACTGAAGGAGGTATATGATAGAAGACCGTAAAAGCAGGACTGCAATGAAGAAGACAAATTATGTTTCTCATAAAAAAAGGAGGGAGTGATTGTTAAACGGAACAAAGTAGATGTTTATTCACATAACAGGTAGATAAGAGTGGATTACGTTGCCACAGAACGTTGTGACATTAAACTGGTTCTAAAATCAGACACATTGATAAAAGAAAAAACAGTCAAGGGCTATTAAATATAACTATTTTAAACACAGACATTCATAAAGATGAAATTTATTTAACTGATATTTAGTATTTAATCTGTCTCAGAAAGTCCATAAACCATAGAAAACTGGAAGCTACCAAAGAATCCAGCATAATTTGAGTGCTCTGTCCTTGAATGCTTCTCCAGGTATTCTCTGCTGGCCACCCTCAAGAGGTGGGGTACTGGGCTAGGCAGACCTTTGGAACTCAATAGGAATGATTATCAAGGATACTGATTACCCATTAAGCAATTTATTAGAATGAGAAATTTAAATGTTTAAACCTAAATGTTTGAAGTTAAATATGGAATGAGATAGTATAGCAATTATTATATCAATAATGTTACTCTAAGAAATGACAACCCTTGTTGATCATCTATGTGACCTATAAAAAATGTGTTTATTTAGTTACTGCAACTATCATTCCAGGGTTATGCAGTGATACTCCATGAGTATTTGAAGACCCTTTATGTGGACTATTACTCAATTCTTAGTTGTCTAAAAAATTATCTAAATTTTCAGTATTGTTAAGAAAAATATCCATAGAATTATATCAGCTGTTCTGCCAAGAACTATTTTTTATTGCTCCTTCCAAATATAGATTAAGGGAGAAAACTCTAGTGTTTTGTGACATTGATTAGTTTTTTTGTATTAGTTCTGAGAACTTTGTTGGAACTCTAAGGCTTTGTTTTTTAAATTACTTAGATCTTGCAGTATAATGGGTTTTGCTTAGCTCGCTATACCTATTCCTTTCTGAAGCAGGTTTTGAGGGAAGATAAAGCTACAGAAAAGATGAAGATCCTAAAAGAATGGGATAACATTCTGTAAAAGCCTGACTTCTTCATTGCAGCCCTGATTTTAGTCTTCTGTCATATACCTCCTTTTTATGAAATAAAACTGACCATAGATAAGAATGTTTTTGAGTTGTAATATTGACATCCATTTGATGAATCCAGTTAGTCCTATATCCTATCTTGGAGACTGACCAAGATAGGATGCCTAGGGCAAAAAAAAGAGCAGGCACACAGTGATGTGTCCCAGAACACTCTCCCAGTCTAACAATTTGCTGCTCAGGGACTGTCTGACCCAGGGACGTCTGTAAGTGTATATTTAATAATTCATCGTGGTCTTCCACTTTTTGTGAACTTGTTCTGTTTTCCCTTGGTGATGTGTAGCTTTTTAGCATCCACCACATTGTTTCCTCTCTTGGCCTTGTCCCCGCCATTCACCCCTTTCAAGAGTATGATTATTGTGCTCAACACATGGTACAAAAGAAAATATGGACATATATACTGAACACTTTAGGTATGACTGGCTGTAACAATTATGTTGAACAACACACAGTGTTTCAGGACAGTGGTGTTTATCTTTGCTGTCAAAGTTCACTTTCCATCACCACTTTTCACATCTGTCTTCTGAACCTGTTAATCCACTAAGCAGTGAATTTTTTACATTTTTTTGTTTCTTGAAAAGAAACTTGGGTAAAGGCAGACACTGAAGAAGTTCATCTTTGAGCTCAGTAACATTAAATGGCTAACTAGCTCCTAGAAGGTTAAAAAGTAGCAGAATAATGAATTAAAAACAAACAAACTAGCCTCCTGCCTCCAAGTATGTTCTTCCTCTGCCTCTGGGAAGTTATGCAGTTTTATGCAAGAGAACCAAGACAAGCATCTGAAATGAAGTGCAATATGCCACTTTCAGATGTAGGTTGAGAGGTTGTTGAGGCCCATCACTGGAATATTGTTCAGCCCATCAGAACATTTATTTGACAGAGACAGGACTTTTTGTCACTGTTGTAAAGTAGAAAGCTTTTAGAGCTTAAATATAGCCAGCAGCTAAATGCTTTAATCTGAAGTTTAAAAGAAAGAACAGGACAAAGCTGAGTGAGAAAGTCTTGGATAAAGCAGCCTTATTATCTAGTAGGTTTAATTTAAAGGTTATACTTCAAATACTGTTTGCAATATTCTGAGACTATTAAATGCATATTTGCCAAGAAATTTTGTAATAATTCTTCCATGTGCTTTTTCTGTGTAAAGGATTTTACATATGCTAACACTGGATTTTGCTTCTTGGATTATTACTGACGTTTCATGTGGTCGTAAAATGACAAAATTCTAGCTTATTCTTCAAAAAAGACTGTATGTGGGGTTTTGCAAAGGACAGTATAATGCACATTGAATTCTAGGTAATATTACATACTTCTCTTTACACAAGCAATATTATGTTTACAAGTATTAAAAGTCTAGTGTTTATATTGTAGAAAAATAGATCATAGTGAAGAGTTACACACTGACATTTCAAATGGCAACTCATATCTGAGTTCCAAACATGTTCTAGTTAAAAATATACCTTTTAAGCAACAGCAGGTGTCTTCTTTCTCCCCATACATTCCTAAACATGAAGCTTAGCAATTTGGCTTTTATAGATGAGAAGGAAGAATTCACTTTTGCCTACATGATATGTACTTCAGCATTGCAGATCTCCAAGATTTTATATAAATCTGGGTATGTATGTGTATGAGACTACAAAGCTGAAGCAAATGAAAGATGACAGGAAAGATATACCTAGTTTGTCCCTGCTGATTAGCTCCAACTTCTTCTGGAATATAGGATGGAAAAACCTTTCTTTGGGGTTTAGGAAACGAATGAATACCTAACTTCTGATAAAGAAAAAAGAGGTTTTGGAAACAAAAATTTCAAGGATTTGTTACATCTCTCATCAAAGAATCCTGCAGTTCTTCCAGTATTTAATTTCAAATATATAAAATAACTATGCAAAAATATATATTTTTTTTATTTTCTACTTATGCTGATAGGAAAGATTTGTGAACAGATAAGCAGGTTGGTCTTGCAAAATTATGATTTCCAAAATCTCATCCTTACATAAGTACTTTCTTGGACTTTCTTGAAAAATTTTCATCTTTCCATAATATGAAAGGGGAGAATTTTTATACAAAACCTAATCTTGCTCCTAGTACTAATGCATGCTAATACTGGTGCTTGGGAAGTAGTTTTATCTGTCGTCTCTTTGGGTACCCACTGCTTTTTGCAGGTTCATAGAGAGAATGTGTTGTGGATTTTGTATTATCAAAGTAATTTCAAATGACACTGGAGTAGTGGTGCAATAATTAAGTTGTTTCAATGGCAGGAGTAAGCAACAGGATGAAGAGGCTGAGGAGCTTCCAACATGGGACCTGGAGAACATCCTCACACATTTCTATCTGGCATAGGGAGTGGCTGTCATGGCAAAAGCAGGGAAATTAAGGGACTTCGGTTCTAAAACCTACTTTTTTCTAAAATCTACTTTTTCCTTCACTTCAAAACCATTTGCTGTCTTTACCTATTTCTTAATCATTAGTATGGAAAGGCCAATTATCTTTAGAAAACAAAAGAAAATAAAGGAAATTTCTGGAGTGATTAACAGTGGGAGAACACAATGACTTTCAAATATTTACAGATATTCCTCCCTTTTTAAGAGAAAGAAAAATATCATCAAAGACGTCACTCAGCATTAGAAGAAATGTTGAGTTAGATTTGAAATTAAGTTATTCAAAGTGATTAGGAGGAAAATACTGCTTTATATTAAAGCATATCTTCTGTAAAATAATCTTAGCAGGAGATATGATCAAATTCCTTGTCGGGCATTTTTTATTATGGGGACAAACAGTGGAAAACATACAGTAAAGAAGAGTTCTTCAGTCTCAGGACCCAGATCAAAGGTCTTATAGTCTTGGCATGGTTCTACACAATATACTACAGAAAAATTACTTCCCCCTGCTCTATTTTGTCTAATCCAAAATAGATGACACTAGCAAAGCGGCATGCTGTTCCCTAAACTTCATGTTCTCGCCATCTACCCAGGTAGGCATATTTTATTTTCAGTTCCCTTCATTTTACTTCTTAGAGGTTCACTCAGGAGACACTGTTAATGTTGACTAAGAGCCTGGTGTCACTGAGCTCATGCTGATAAAGACAGAAGAGAGACAGGCTGTTCTGAAACTTGTTTGAAGATTAAATACATCTCACATCTAGACTGGAAGGTTTTGACTTTGAAACCATGAGAAGGTGCAGTGACTCAATGTGAATCAGATATGAGGCAGCCATAGCTGCCTTCCAGCATTAAGGAGCATTAATTTAGGATGCTGTTACACAAATTTACCTATTTCTAATGAAAGTTAAGTTCCTCAAGCATCTACAGTTATAGAAATAATACTTGGAGCAAGAGGGTCTTAGAGTTATCCAGAACATATGGACATTATGTCATCTTTTGACTGGTATTCAAAGTGAAGAACTGATTTACTTTGTTGGAAAAGTTAGAAATGTAAGAGGTAGAGATTGCAATAAAACATCCAGTGAAAGTCAGTACTGATGTAGTGCTGTTCTGTTTTCATTATCTGCCTTATTAAATTCACAATATCTTTTGTCTCTATCTATGAATCAAAAGCTGGAGATAAAGACTCCCAGCTTCCATTGGTATGAGCCAGAAACAATAATCTTGTTTGGATTGCTGGCTACAGATGATTCACTGTTGCATCTACAATGAATACCAAGCTTCAAGGGCAGAGTATCAGATCAAACACAAGCAATAAATATATAATTCTCTTTACTGACAACCAAAATAGTACTTACATACAAGGTACCATGTGATATCACAGTGATCAATTCCACATACCAGATGCTGAAGTAAGGTGCCAGCCCAATCAGTGGATTCAGTCTAAAGACCACTCAGTCTGTGCTATAAGATATACACAGGTTTCATAGGTTGATAAACAATTCTTTATTTCACCAAATAGGCAATTTGAGCAGAAGTTCCTGCTGTTCCTAATTATCCCTCAAGATTCAAGTTTTCTCTGACGAGATTTTTCTCAACACTTTTCTGTGTTGCTCAGTATGCTTCAGACGTACATACAGCCTTGTTTTGTCATAGGTTCTGTTGTGCCCTAAGTATTATTTGTGTTCAGGTGGATCAATAATTGACCACCTGTCTTTACAGTCCTAGACCATTGTCCAGGCCCATACTTTCAAGAAGTCTGCGTGACAGTCCTTCATCTTGCATGAATTCTGGGGTTGTTGATTGTTTGCTTTACACAGAAATGGCTTCTTAGAAGAGTAAGATATATGTTTGTAATACTTCTCATTTACCTGTGTCTAACTAATTGTGACAACATTAGAAATAGTTGTCAAATTTCTTTGTTTCCATTTGTTTATTGTCTTCAGATTACATACAGTCTCACCTCCTTCCTTGCTGCTATGACAGAAGTTCATTATTGGATCGCATTCAGCCTTTTGGTGTCAACCAGGCATCCCACACTTTCTCTGCACACTAGAGAACATGTCCTTGGTCAGCCTAAGCATTTGTGGAACTGTTTTACAGGCTTCTAAACATCTCCCAAGGTCTGTATAAATATATGTATATACGAAGTCTCTATTTTTGTAATGATCCAGAAAGGCATTTATGCATTTAGGATAAATTCTTGACAGTTCAACACAGTTAAAGTATTGGGGTTTGTTTGGTTTGGTTTCTCCAGGGGAAAACTTCTGTTCCTTACTTACTTTAGGGAGGGTACACTGCCTCACAAAAGGACAAAAGTAAATGTGCTGTGAAAACGATAAATAACTACTTCCAGAAGTGGGCTAGTTATTTCTAAGCATTTTATTCTAATATTGTGCAGTGTAATTTCAAATTATTGTTTTCTCTCCTACCTGAAATTTGAATTACATTATTTTACAATTTTGTCAACCTAAATCATTAATAATGCTTTAAATGAAGGGATGACAAGCTCTTTTTATCTTTTTGTCTACTTACTACATAGTATTGGAATACTGTATTATTTTAAAGAATTTTTAATCAGGTGTCTTATATTTAGAGTTTCTATTTCACACTTTTATCTGAATATTTTATTCTTTTCACACACGCATTTATTTTCAAAGGTGTTTTTCCATAGGAGTTAAAAAAAAAAAAGAAGGACAAATCTTAGGGCCCATGTCAAAACACCTTTTCTTATGATCAACTGTTTCTCAGCACTTCACTTTTCTAAGGGTTCCTGCAAGGATTTACAATATTCTCTTCTGCAAGGAACAATATACTGTAATTTTGCTTCCTTGATTTCCCTGTAGGTCCCCTCAAATGGTGTAGATCCCTTTTTGCAGAGACAATCAGTTTTCAGTGGCCTCTGCTGTGCTTATGAATGCAGTTCTCTTAATGAAGATATTGACTCTATTGAATAAGGAGATGGCCACATAAGCATAATGTGCATTGGGACCTTTTAGTACAAGATCATGGTTTATCAACATAGAACACTATTAAAAGGAAAATGATGTAGTGAGCAGACAGGTAATTGAGAAAATCATAAGAAGCCTTACAAGATGCAACATGCTCTCAGGAACCATCATGACCATTCAGAAGGACTTCATGAAGTATGAGGCTTACAATTATTAGACAGAGTAAGATACATAATACAGCAGAAAGCAGATATAACTCTTGGCTGTGTCCTGAGTGACATCATTCTCCATGCAGTAGCTAAACCAACTATACTATGGTAGTCTAACAGATGACAAGATGTAGTGTTTGAAAGATGTCAGATAATAAAAAGATATGTGGAAAAGCTGTCAAAATTAGGGATAACTACTGACTTATTTTGCATCCCTAAGAGACTGTGGGTAATATATGAAGTGACATCCACTTGATAGGGTGTTCTGGGTGGTGGACTTTGAAAAGGAATTAGTATTCCCATGGGGAAATAGAGGATATTCATCTCCGGTTAAAAACAATCCTTGAAATACTACCATTCCAAATACTGTTGCGGAGGCTCTCAAATAAACAAACAACAACCAAAAATTAAAAATTCATTATCATCACAATTACCTAGCACTCTGCAAACATTCAACATCAGATTTGAATGTCTGTGAGAGGAGAACAAAACTATCACCACAAACTTCCTAGGGTTTAATGACAACCCAACGTGCACTTAACAAATGAGGGCCCTTAACCTCGAGGAACTTCTTAGGGCAGCGTCCTGACCCATAGGAACCTCAAGGAGTTTCCTTGGGCACTGTCCCAACCCAAAGGGAGAGTCCTCAGCCTCAGCGCACTGCTCCAGGGTGGGACTAGCTCAAAATGTCTCCCTCAAGGGATTCCATTTATACCCAGGCTGAATCTGATCTGTGGTCAATATCAGCTCGCGTTGGCTGAGGGCCCCAAGTGCTGCCAAGCCCTGAGAACAAGGGCACGGAAAAAGGAAATCGGTAGCCGTTACACTCTAGCAGCCAAGAAGCCCTATTTTTATTGGGTGGGTGCACCTGCCACAGATACATGCAGAGCAACAAATCTGATCATAAGTTTGTAAATCCTTATGTGAAACCCTTTCCCTCAGATCTGAGGGAGGGCTTCTTATACAATTTATATTATTTGTAATAAGAATGTCAAAATGAGAAGCCTGACTTGAAGAACATTTATCTTTATTTTACCTGTCTAGAAATCCAACCAAGTGAAAATGAAATAGTTTATAGTTTTCATAATCTTGTTTATTCTATTATATGTTACAGCAGAGAAATAAATCCTGTGATTAAGATTTTCAGAAACAAGCCCATACTTGTAGTTAGGCACCTGCCCAAGTTTTCAAAATGCTGAACTCCTGCTAGTTTCTATTCATATCAGAGACATGAGTAAAATTATTTTTACTTTGTTGCAAATTCACTCTATTTCAATACAGAACAATGTAACTTGGAAAATGAATAGTTGATAGATGACAGGATGGGAGAAGCAGGTATATCTGAAACCTGTCTGGTGATCTGGAATTTAGCCCCCAACCACCCGTCCTTTGCTCACACTTAATTTTTAATACTGTTGTTAAATGAAAGGTATTGAATCAGCTGAATTGGAGCTCAACAGATAGGTAGAAATTACAAAAGTGGACTTATGACTAGGTAGAATCAGATTTATTTGGAGGTTCTTTAAGAGAATAAGCATTCCACAAGAGTAACTTTCCTTTCATTCTAAAAGATTTCTTCTTACAAATGTTTTCAGTTCTGTTTTTTGTTTGTTTGATTGATTTTGGTTTTGACTAGATCATCAATGACCACAACCTGATTTAAGTTTCTTCAGTGTAAATCCTCATGACCTATGTTGTCTTAAACCATAATATTCTAGTCTTTGCTATTCTCATTCTATCTCATTAGAGTCTACTGAGTCATTCCAGATGGGAGCAACTGCAGTCAAATTCTTGTCCCTGATAATTTAGCTTAACCAGGGAACAAAACTTCTGTTTGTAAGAGAAACTCTTTAAAATGTAACAAATATTGGTATTTAGAAATTAAGAGAAATTTTACTTGACTTTTCTTTCTGAATTCTATTCCTTTCTCATCAGATATGGAATTATACTTTCTGACATGAAGTTCTAAGGGGAAAAAAAATCTGGTTTTGTTTTGCTCTTTTTATCGTTATCTACTTTATATGTAATGAATCTAGTCAATAAAAATCTTTTTTACATACTTCTAGATTTCAGTTTTGGCTTAATAGCTGGAGAATTTGGAACTTCAGATGGTCTTTGAAATTATCAAACATTTGGTAACATTAGCAGTAATTTTTTTTTTAATATTAGAGATTAACATATATTAACCTTACTCTTTCCTTAGAAATTAACTTTCAATGTATGAGAAACAGCTTCTTATTAAAAGAATAAACAACCTAGATAAAAACTGTCTTAAATTGTTGAACAAACTAGAATAGAATAATTTATGAGACCCAAGAAAGTAATTTCTGGTTTTCATATTTTCTTATGTTTCTCTACTCTAGGTTTAACACTGCAAGGAGAAATGCCTTCACTGGTCAAAGCTGGAATTAAATATATTAAGAAAGCAAACTACTTATATGATAGAGATTATTAACAAGTGGCTGATTCTTGAAAGAAATTCAGCTTTCAGCACTCACTGAGATATATGAGTTTAATAAGGTAAGAAATATGTTAGGTCAGCACCGTTAGGATTTAACTGTTTCTGAAGGAAAAAAAGTTAATGAGTCCTGAAGACAGAAAAGTTAATTTGTTCATAACAAATGAACAATTTAGTGGTCAAACATCTTGACTGGGGAAGAAGCTTGAACTTGATCTCGGCAGGAATAAGAGTTTGCAAGAAGTCACAGTGTGTTTGCAGTTTAAGGTAATTAATTCAGTTCATGCCACCAAAGCCTGGTTCTCACAGAGTTTCTTGATAGTTTTGAGAGCATAAAGAGGAGAAATCTTCCTACTGTGTCTGTAGGGGAGATGAAGTCTCCAGAGACCTTACTGAAGTATTTTAACTTTTTCTTTTCTAACTGCTTAATGCAAACTGAAATTTTTCAAGATTAAAACCTGATTAGGTTTGGATATTTGGGGAGGGAGGGGGTTCAGTTGCTGCATGATACATCTCTGAATTCAGACTGATTATGTTTCTAGGTGTGTCAAGCTTTCTGATGAAATACTAATACAAGCACATTTATAAGATGATAGTCTCAAAAATTTAGTCATACATGATTTTTTGAAGGCTCTGTATCTAGCAGGCAGCCAAACCCACTAGAGATCAGAGTAACATGTTAAGAAATACAAAATTATCTTGAACTTTATGAAGAAAGCCTCAAGAGAGGTCATTCTACCAGAACAAATTATATCTTAAAAAAAAATGTAAAATAAACACTTGAGTTTTCAGTGAACAAACCTGTAAAAAGAGTTTGTGTCAACATAATTTTCTGAAAGAAGACTAAAATAGATTATTTTAGTAAGGCAGGGGTCAAAAATTCAGATGTTCCAGGGAGTCCAAAGTCTAATCTAGCATGCTGTAACTCATCTGTAAATCCAGCCTCCAAGAAAGATCTGTCAAGAAATAATTTTTCAATGCATTAAAAAAATGTATTTTTTTCTCTTATTTTGCCTTGAGAAGCATTTCATCCAAAAATAACAGAAGAAAATACTTCATCCCACACAAACAATGAAACAATGACCTTCTAAAATGAGACACTGAGTTTCAAGATTTGCCAGTTTCAGACCACCAACTCCAACCTTTCACATCACAGACAACAGCACTGTCAGTGGAAGGTTAGTTTGGAATTTGTCTTTTTCAAGCTCATCTTAAAACAAGCCTAAATTATTTTGGTAATCTACTGTGATTCATCAAAATTCAAATATCCTATGCTTGCAGGTTCTCCATTTTTCATTAATCTTTTACTTCCAACAGGAAATCCAAGTAAATAACATGTTATTTCCATTTTAGTAATATATATATTCTGTGAATCAATCATTTGATTCTATCCAGCTCTATGATATTCTGTGAATCCATCATTTACTGCTATTCAACTCTACAAAATGCTGTAGACATAATAGTATCCACTATCCATTTTCTAGTTAATTTACTTAGACCTGCCCCCCCATGTCAGTTAGAAGGAAATCCAAACATGTTTTTTATCATTTGTGACTAAGCATCAGTAATCCAAATTATTATTTCCATTGTTTCACAAATACTTACTGTTGCTATTATTATGTTTCTCTATTCACCTACCTTGATTTGTAAACTTCTCTCACAGTAATAGATATTTCAGATAGTTTATTATATGCCATCTTCATTTACTGTTTGCATTATCTGTACAACACACCATACATCCTTCATGCAAAAGGTAGAAGCTACTTCTATCATTCAAAATCACGAGTGCAGCTGTAGGCCAGAGTCATCAGAGACTGTACAGACTACAGAAAATATTGTCTTTTTATGGTAGCCAGTTGCCCATTATTCACAGAAGATTTACTGCAGTAAAAGAGAAGACTCTTCTGGATAACCTTTAAAGTGCTGTTTTCACAAAGGATGACTTGAATTCTTACTAAGGCTGTCTAAGTGCTCCAGCAGTGGAAAAACAAGAAGGAATGTTTTGAATCATGGACCTTTATGCCCATGCCACATTACCTTCCAGATATCACCATTCACACTTCAACCTGTCAAATGTTACTATGGGGAATACAGGCTAATGCAGTCATCTCCTGCTAAGGACATAATGTCAAAGATTTTATCCTGTCGCATACCGAAAAGAGAAATATGGTTAAAGATAACCTCTGGACACCCACCATGTAGCTGGATTATGAAAGGCAAACACTGAAACACCATGTGAGACTTGTATTGAATACATTCTTTCCTGCTAAAATAGCTTAAGGCTGGATGGATTTGTTACCTAAATGGAGTTAAATGGAGTTCAAACAACGTAAAGGCGAGTTGTCTTGTGTAAACCGCAGGAATGCCTGGACGTAAGATATGTCTGTGAGGTCTACAGTTAAATCTTCAAGGTAGTTTTGAACATTACCCCCAGGAATCACCAGTCTCTATTGTACTAATTTCATTTTTGCAATTGAAGTTTCAAGAGTGGCTATCAGGGATCTCTTTGCAGCTGCTTTTGTTGGATAAATTTCTGTTGCATTTCACAATGTACTCTAGAAAGAGAAAGCCAGTTAAATCACTTCAACAGAAGATAACGGAGACACTGGGCCAGATTTTCATTCCTGCTCCAGATTTTTGTAACAGTTAAACAAACTATATTAAAATTGAAATGCTTTAATCTGCTAACAGGTCTTCTGAGGGGGTAGTATGTTTGATTTGGAGGCGGGGCTTGAAACATAAAGGCAACTATTCATAGTTGCACAAAATTTCATCTTTAAGTATTGTTTTTTCAGCAGTCAAGAATCCAAATTGTGCTGCTGGGTGGATCAGGAGATGAGTAATAACAGGATATAGCAACTCTTAGTTGGGCTTTAAGAAAATCAGGCCTATGAAGTTAGGCATAATTATGTGTTTCCATGTGCTATTATAACTGCTTCTCCTCCTTCCCCTCAAGAACATTTTAATCTCTTGGTTACTTCCAGGCAGCAGAGGACACAGGCAAAATACAGTTTTATTCAAGGTTTGTGAAAATAAATTGTTGGGCAGGAACATACACAATAGCAGTGCTACAAATGTGAAGAATAATAGCAGATTGCTATTGCAGTATGACACATAAGAACCCTATATGGGAGAAACCACTTCTAAAATGCACCAAAACCTTTGTAAGCTCTTCCCACAGGTTTACCCACCAAGGCTGGTACTCACAAGGCATAAAAACAAGGGAAGAACACTTCCTTAACTATGATGTTTGACAACTACTTCTCTTCCTCTAGACTTCCCGTGGGAATCAGATGAATTGAGTAGTGACTAGCTAATTACTGTTTGATATCTGGCTGGTTTATCTTCATGATTTCAGTTCAATTCCATCATGGGACGCATTTACATCATTAGAAGCCCAGCACTGCAGTAGAGCCCATTGCAAGCCAGAGGCTTTCACCATGAAGAACTTCCTTTTTGAAAAAGAGATTAGAAACTTCAGCATAAATGCTGTACTGCAAACCCTCATCCACTTCTGCTGGTAGATACATAACTTCTCTGACCTTCTGCAGGTGATAATTTGCTACGAAGGCTTACAGTTCATAGAGAGATAACTTCCTTTCTTTCCAAAAGGGAGTGACTACTTTAATAATAGTTTCAAGCAGGATGACAGAGCAGTATAGGAAAACAGCCTGTACTCTTTGCTCTGTAGATTAGAGAATTTCCATTTATCTTGCTTCTCTTTATCAATAGAAGCTTTTGAAAGAATTTAATTGAGTTTCAATCAGACTGTAATTTCTTTTTTTTTTTTTGAAAAATCCCTATTTAGGGGTTTGATTTTGTTTTAAGAACTAGCTAGGTTTCAGATAATGCACTTCAAGAGTGGAGTTCTGTGAGTGAATTGTGAGATGCCTTGACTAGAGAGCCTCCTTTGTGAATCCCTGACAAACAGCTGACTACAGGCAACTTAACAGCCACTTTACTGGAACAATATGAAGAAAATGGAGCTGATTTTTAACTGGGTTACAAATCATACATTTCTGATTTAAGTCCAGTACAGTAAGAGGTACAAAAGGGACTCTGCTTCTTTGAAGTTATTTCCTTCAATGTATCTTTAAAGGGTATATTATTAGACTGTCCTAATGCAAAATGATCAGCTGAAACTAATCTCACTAATGAGGTTCATTTGTTCTTTGACAAAGCAATAAATAGTTTTCTCAAGAAAAAACTTAACTAATAGTTTAGCCATAGCCTTATAATTAATTTTCTTCTCCAGCGCTAGCAAGCATGGAAACAAACAGTAAATTTTTCATTTGTTCATCTCTTTAGAGCAACTGTTTAGCACAGATATGCTTGATTAATGGATTTAATTTGTTCCCTTCTCCTGTAGTCAGTTTTCATATTACACTGGTTATCGGAGGATAGGACAATAATGTGGGCACTCTCATTGTACTGTATTCCATCAGTGTCAGGGCTGCCTTCTAGCTCCGGGTCTGCATCTTTAACCTTTGTAGTCCTGCCGAATCTTTCATCAATCTGTGTTACAGTCACCTTGGGAAGGAAAAGCAGAAGCACTCAGTCAGCACTTACAGGTAGTAAAGTGTGTCATTATTTCTTACAAAATGCTGGCAGCAGTGCACCTTTCATTTCCCACAGAAATATGATTTGTGAGATGAGCAACCCTACTGTTAACAGAGGAAAATGTAAGTTAATAGTCTGCTTACTACTTGGATTTTATATTTATATTTCTCTGTGTGTATAGCAGTGTGTGTGTAAGAATGCACATACATATAAGTATAAATTATATAATTTTTTTTGATGTTATAGTTTATATATATGCACACTATATTTCAGTGGTTCTAAAAATTGTTACTATTATATACTTATATTTTACATGCGTGGTTTAAGTGACATCATAAAAATTAAGATAAACTTCAAAAACTTCCATTTCACAATGTTAGTTCTCACCCAGTGGAACACATATAATCATAGAGACTTGCTAAGGTTATTCTAGCTTTCAGGCTAGCAAATTGTTGCATAATTAGAAGGTGCCACATTCCTTCAGTTTCTATTATACTCAAAAGGAGTTTAACCAAATTTAGTGGGAAATATATTACTTCTGTAAATGGCACATTACATGCTTATATAATAAATCAAATTTAAAAGATCATTAAGAACTACTGAAATAAAAATGTGTTTTAGAGTGCCACTGTAGGCATGCATCATATACATACTTTGAGGATGATGGCATACAACTTGGAAAAATAATTTTAGTGAACCTGTAATTTAAAGATTTTGTGATTCGGCAACTATATAAATGAGTTATATATCTTCTGAGGTATTATATGCATTTCAGTATTGCACAGCGGTATAGATATTTACTTGTGTTCTCCTGATTTCAGTAGTGTAGAAATGCTGTAAAAGACAGTCTAGGCCAAAGAGCCATTACAATATATGTAGACAAGAACAATTACACAAGTGAAAAAAAAAAATAAGAGATGAGGATGACTTGCCCAAACTCCCAGAGCAGACTGGTATCAGAGCCAAGTGTAAGCCTGAGATCTGGATCCTTCTCAGATGTGCAATCCACTGGGCATACTGGCTGCCTGTGGTGCTTCTATTGAAGTACTTTCTGTCCATGGTATTTCTGACATATTCATTCATGAATAATACTACGACACACACTAGACATTTTAATACTGTGTCATATCAGGAGGAAAAACATCTGTTACACAGAGTTTGCTTTAGAAGAACATTATACTAAACCCTTCATTTGTCAGTGAAAATAATGTCCTGACAAGTTGTGAAATATCGATGCAAGTTTTTCTCATTCATCAGGATCACACCATCATTTTGCTTATTTCAAAGGTAGTTCCAGATAGAGCAACAAAATGTGAGCATCAATTGATATATTTATTTATTTAACTTTTCTTTATCCTGACCCATCCTAGAAAAGTGAAATTGTGAAATGAAAACTAAAAACTCCATGATCCATGTTACTTTATTAATTTGATAATTTCATTATTATCATGACATCTAAACCCAAACATAAATGAATAAATAAAAAAGATAAAATTAGGGTTTTGTTTATTTAACAACAGGATATTTTAGGAACATTTTGAAACTAATACTGACCAAGGTGATAGTTTTGAAAACTGTCATTCTAGTTCTGGTTTCTTTAATTAGTAGGTTTACTTGTGTTTGTTCCTTTGAACATTTTTTTTTTCCCACTCCATTCAGTTAAAGAGAGTTTTGTTTGCCAGGCAAATTCAGGATGGTCACACATAAATATTTGGTTCTCCTTCTGATTTTGAAAATGTCTGAACTGAATTAATTTTAATCTTATTTAATCAGGAATTTTTCTTGTCTTGGTGAGAATACTTGAAACTCCAAACAAAAGAAGTAGTCAGATTTTATCTGAAGATTGGTTTTGCTCAGTATAATGTACACTTAAAATCTGTTTAAAATTTCTCTACAATTAGTTTTTACTTTAGAAATTATATCATAGAATAAAATTAAGTAATACCAGCATTTTGTCTATGCTGTAAATTCCTATTTGTGTGAGTTTTCAGGGGAAAAAAAAAATCAAATCTGGAAAAATAATTTAGTAGTTGTATAGAAATATTGTAGCTGAAAGCCTTTAATAGAGAAGATTTTGAACTACCTGGATTACTGAACTTTTATCACCTTTTATCACTTGTTACTGTCTAGGTTAGCTTTATAATTAACTTGGTTAACAAAAGAGAATTGAAACAAAATTTTAAAAATCAACACAAAATAGCAAAAGCTGATTGCTTTTGCAAAAAGACATTAATAAACCTTTCAAGTAATCCAGGTAGGTTCAAAGATACCATTCCCTGTCGAGACAAGCGGCTCTATGGCACAGAACAGAAAAGAGAAGCAATCAAACACAGAAAATAAAAAAAAAAAAAAGTTGACTTCTAATTATGTGTGGCTGGTAATGCTACCTCACTAACACTTTGTAAAATTAGAGCCCTTTGTTCATTCCTTATATTTCCTACATTGATCTCTGTCTCAGGCTGAAGTCTTCCAAGAAAACCTCAGCCAAAAGAGCTCAGCTGTTTCTAAGAGCATGGCATTATTACTATGGCCTTCTACAGAGCCAGACATAGGAACCAAGGTAGATTAGTGGTGCCACCGATAGGAATTTAAACAAAGACATATTTTATATGCTTCTAGTTAACTCTCTTTGTCTTTCTACAAATGGTCCATGACTGTTTGTAGTTTGTAAATATTCGGTGAGCAGTAGCCTTTTTTTAATTTAACACCATTTCAGTACTTTGGATGCCAATTTATAGGTGTGTTAATGAATTCAGTGAGTATTTAAAAGCAAATTTTTATTGTGCTTCCTACTGTGAAAGAAAAAAGATCCCCCATCCTAAAAATTCTGATTGGGATATAGTAAATCATTGAACTTTCAATTTCTGATCTGAAAAATACATTGAAAAAGCCAACCCTCATGTTTTGGAAATATTGTGCAAATAAAACGAACCCTCGTTATATAGTACTAAAAATATAAAAATTCTACAAGGAAAATTAATAATTCTATTTTCAGATTAGAATATTGTACTGAGTTTGGCTTGGATACAGTTAATTTTCTTCATAGTAACTTCTATGGGGCTGTGTTTTGGCTCTGTGCTGAGAACAGTGTTGATAAGACAGGGATGTTTTAGTTACCGCTGAGCAGTGCTCGCACAGCGCCAAGGCATTTTCTGCTCCTCACCCCACCCCAGCAGCGAGTGGGCTGGGCTGCACAAGAAGTTGGGAGGGGACACAGCAGGGATAGCTGACCCCAACTGGCCCACGGGGTACCCCAGCCCATATGGTGTTGTGCTCAGCAATAAAAGCTGGGGGAGAAGGAGAAAAGGGGGGTGAACAAGGACATTCGGAGTTAGGGCATTTTCTCTTCCCAAGTCACCATTATGAGTGATGGAGCCCTGTTTTCCTGGGGATGGCTGAACATCTATCTCCCTGCTGGTGGGAAGTGGTGGATGAATCCCTTGCTTTGTTTTGCTTGTGCATGCTTCTACTTGACCTATTAAACTGTGTTTATCTCAACCCACAAGTTTTTGCACTTTTACCCCTCTGATTCTCTTTCTCCATCTCACTGTGTGGGGAGTAAGCAAGTGACTGTGTGATGTTTAGCTGCCTACTGGGGTTAAACCACAACAAATATGAAAAAATATACCATGTTGAGTACCACAGTGGGGTACAATAAAAATACTTACTGTTATGAATAAACGCCTTCAGTTCCTGTAGGAAATAATACAGTAATTAAATTGTAGTTCACCTTTTTCTAACTCTACATTAAATAAGCTTACCTTGAAACCATAGTTCTGCAACTTCCCAGCTAAGGAATACTTTATATGCTAAGTTCGGTGATGGTTTTTTTTATGTAGCACTGTGTGTGCACGTGCCCCTGAACATATAACACAATATCTATTCAAACTCTGTCATTAACATGAAAGCTAACAAGCTTGGAGGTGACTTAGTGAAAGGTCAGGTGCTTCATTAAAACCACTTGTCAGCCATTGGAGGATTTCCAGCAATGGCGAGCTATAACAAAAACAACTGAATTTACATTATACTTCTGCACAATTAACTCTAAGGAAATTAGAGGCAATTTAGAGGAATAGCTGTGAGACTAGTCAAGATGAATTATACTCATCTATACTAAACCAAAGGGCCTCAATGCCCTGGCAATTAAAATATTGTTATCTGTATAGAAATAACGTTAAGCAGGTTGAGCCTGTAATCCTTAGTCAAAAAACAGAATTTAAGTTTTTCTCAGAACAGACCATTGAAATCAGAAACTGTCCTAGCATATTCCAGAGAAACTGGAAATCACTCAAGACTGATTCTTGCTTGGGAAGACTGTGAACAATGTATTTTGATGCATTCTATACTTGCCGTATGTCCCATACAACCAGTAAACCTAAATGTGAACTGAATGTTGCATTTCTCTTATGAACCAGAGCAAGAGGCTCCTCCATAGAGGGGCTATAGGTTTGCACTGGTTTTGGAGTGCTGGCTGAAGGGCATATGCTTATCCTAGTATTTTTTAACTTGGCATGCCCAAGTGATGAAAGACCATTACAATAGCTGAAGTAATTCAATGTATAAAAACCAAAATGAACTGTTGAAACAATAAATTTTCACTATTAGAAAAATATTACTTAAATAGTCTGATCTGACACTTTGACAGAGGAGTTCACAATCCTGAAGGGAACAATTCCCTTTTAACACCCTGTTACAAAATCTAAGAAGAAAAGGGATGAACTTGAAGTAGCTATTCTTAATTTGGAGAAGGCAGGGTAGAATTCACTTTTGGTGGAGGGCCAGTTGTTGCAGCTTGTATTTAAAATGGGTAAGAGAATTTATTCAATTTTTATTTTATATGATTAATTTTTCACTATTAAAAAAAAAAAAAAAAGTTATCCAAGTTCCTGCCTCAAGAAGTGCTGTGAGCTTTAGTTGAAGAGGAGAACTGCAGTTTTTCCACTTAGGTAAAACTTTTCGTTATAACCTAGTTGTAGTACCACAATGCACATAACAATCAAAATCAGAATGAACAGGGAGCAAATGTAAGGAAATATATATTTTTAAAAATCCATATTAATACTCCTGAAAAGCAAATTAATTTATTTGAATGTTCAGAAGTAGCTGCTGTATAAGAAGAATATAATGAAATGCTTTTTGTTAAATTCATGCCTGTTGTTAGGTGATGTTCCTGACACATTTGAGAAGGTCTCTTGACCTTTCTCTCTGATGGCATGGGAATACATTTTCCATTTTTTTTCCCCAAAACCTGAAAATTAAAATTAATTAATTTGACATTTCCACAGCCTCTCTATGATTCAGAAGCCATTTACTCTACACTCCCCAACCTCAGCTGTGCTTTTGCAGCTTGCAGGGTTCCTCTTTCTCCTCTTCCAAAACTAATGCTGAGGTGAGGGAAAGTGGAAGAAGCAAAGAATAAACCAGACTGTTTTACCAAATAAGTTGGAAGTGCCAGAGAACTTTTTCTCCACTTCCTCCCATCACTTTCTTCCTGTGAATATATCATTAGCATTTGAGAACAGGGGAGGACAGCTGAGACTTTAATTAGCTGCTTTTATGAAACAGATGCGAACACATATGAATCAGATAATCAGTGGTTGCTCTCTGTGATGGACAAAACAATAAGAACGTCTCTCAACAAAAACTCATGCAAGTTCTGGCCAGAATCATATGACTCAGAAAAAAATCTAGAGGTAACAAAACTGCATAAAAATCTCAGGATCTATTTCAATACACAAATCATACTTCACTGTTGACAGAGATCTAGTTTGGGATCTCTTTCTCAGATTGCTTGTCATGTAACAGCTGAGTACAGATGAAATGTTTTAAAATTTCCTGTGATGATTCATCAAGCTACTATGACTTATATCCTTTAATTTTATTAAAAACAAACTTCTAATAATGATAATTTAAAACCGAGAAGATTACAGAGAGTAGGTGTCTTCAGACTGCTGCAAAATATCATACAGAAAAATCACCATGGATGTCAGCAGAAATCTTAAAATGCAGAGGGAAAAATAACATGAAAATTTAATTCTTCCAGAATACTATTTGCAGGAGAAACATGTCAATAAATGTAGAATGCCCTACTTACTTCATGGCAATGTCTAATGAATGCTCAAAAGTTGTGAAAAACTGTTGCCTATTTTTCTTTACATACAAAGTTTGATATAATAAACTTTGAATATGTGTTTATATATGCACAGTAACAATGTATTTTCTAATAATTTCATTTTCCAAAACATAGTGAAAACTAAATATTAAGTAAACCACCCTCAAACCTTGGTGAACTTTTACAATACCTGAGAACAGCAAGTCCCTACTAAACAAGAAAGATTAGTCTAAAGAGTGCTGGTGTGGGGCTTAAAAGATCTGAATTCAGTTCTCTTCTGTACCAGAGTTTTCCTTTGAAAAAAGTCAGTTAGCCTTTCTTTACTTCTCTAGATACCAAGAACATTTTATGACTTTAGTATTATGTGACAGCAATGGAGATCCACGGGTCCTTAACTGTGATATGATGGTGGAATATTCCTTATCAAAAATAGTTAGATGTAGTTCTTTTTTTTAAAAAAAACCACCTTTATTCTCTGAGTAGATCATCATGCAAGATATGCAAATACTTACTTTGGTTTAGTTTGGTTATTTGGCATTTATTACATTAATGTATATCACGGAAGTTTAAAAAGTTGGTGTGTATCATTTGCTATTTCTGCTGTGGTTTTGCTGCTGTTAAATAATTGCACACCTGAAATATACCAGAAATAGAAATCAAAAGTGCCATCCGGTTTGTTGAGAATACATTTCATCAGTGAAGTTTGGATATTTGAGACCAGCAGAATATTTGTGGAGGCTGGAATCCTCTTAAACTAGAATAGTTGGAAAGGGGCTTGTTTGAACACTTTTTTGTTCCATTTTGTTCCAGAGAGGGTCACTTCTGATGACAGCATTTAAAGAAAATGCAGTTAAGCATTTCAGAAGGCACTGACAAGCAAGAAAGTAAAAGTCATGCAGATACATAAACATATATGTACGTAGATATATATGTATGTATGTATATATGTGTACACATATTATACATATATAAATAGCAAAACATACAGATGTGTAACTGTACCCTGTGGTAGTGTACTATCAAAGCCTAATCACTGGCTCAGTACCATAGATAATAACTGCAATGAAATTGCACTAGCTTCAGTTTTCACTTGTTGTACAGAACAATGAAAATTCTCCAGGAAATTCAAAGTACTTGAAATTCTCAAACATATTAAAGCTTAGGTCTCTGCCATTCTTTTTCATCTCTTATTTAGTGTGCATACACAGGTATGCTATCACAGTCTGTGCTCCCATCTTCAATTTTCTGTGAAAATGCATCTGGAAAACTTTATTTATAATGCTTTTGGTAGTGTTTGTGTTTAAACAAGAGGAGTAAATCTGGTATCATTTGCTTAATGATTTCACAATGTATTTTTATGCATAACAAAGGATTTGAGGACTGCAGAGGCCTTTTTTTCATATCCATTTACATGCTAATGTCTTTCTGATAAAAGCTGCAAAGGAAAATATTTCCAGACAGACTTTATTTTGGTATATTTCACTTCTAACACAGAAGATAATAGTGAATGTAAATGTACAGCTTTACACTGATGTGAAGGAGATCTTGTCAAGAATTGCAGTGAAAGCATGACTGTTCTCACAACGTATCTTCAAGCAAGTGCAGTCCCTCATATGAACGGGAACAGTGACATAAAGTGTGATATGAGGCAGATTAGCTGCATCTCAGTGTCTTCTGGCAGCACATTATGTTCATGTCATGTTCTTGAATTTCATTTACAGATAAGCTCTGTGAGTAATTGTAGCATGCATCTTAAAATTGTAATCTACTTTTGATGTATGGAAACAGAGGAAATTAGATTGAGAGAATCTTTCAGATGACTTTGTATGTTATTTAGCTTTTGAGTACATGGTTTTCCACAAATAAATCTTTTCATCCACTGCTTGTCTTTAAACCTCTTCAGTCTCCTAACAGACTGTAGTTTAAGGTAAGAGGAATAAAATGGTGGACACCAAGCTCTTGAATGAGTAGGTTTTCTTGGGTTTTCCCTTAAGTCCTAATGATCTTGCAAGCCTGGATAGTATTAATGTTCATACATTATCCTAATGGCTTGAACGCCATTAATATTTCACTTTAAGCATCAGTAATTACTATTCAAATTATATTTAACTAAAAGCAACATCTGAGTAGATCCCACCTTTCTCCCATACATCTCTGTCACACATAAGAAGTGATTAAAAAGTGGATTATATGATTTCCTAACTGTTTCTTAAAAAAACTTTTAAAACCCTTGTGAAATATGTTAACCAGAGCTTTCAGTTTGAATACAGTCCAGTTCATCTTTCTGCTTAAGGAATAATTTCTAGACCTAACAAAAGAAACTCAGTTTGCACAGGGACTTCATGAACCAGGGTGATGTCATTCTGCACTCCTGAGCAGCTGATAGAAAACCTTAGGACATGTTTAATCAATCTATGTGCAAGGAAATCCTCTGAAAATACTGGTCTCATATATTAAACAAAAGACTGCCCATCAGCTTGGCCACTCTGGAGAACTAAAAGTCATTGGAAACTGTGAAAAAAGTAATCTGCTGAAAAATTCTTAATTTCAACTTTTTTTGAGTAAATCTCCATTTTTAAATATGAACATTTGCCAGTTAGATTTGATTTTGTTTGGCTTCTGAGTGTGATGACAAGAAGTTTCTTCCTCACTTCACATCAAACAGACAGTCTACCCAGATGATACCTCTTCCTGCTGTATCTTGTAAATTACTCTTCTATGGATTCATCTCTGTTCAGAGCTATTATCTCACTTTACACCTAAAGTTAATATCTTTCTCAGTCACATAAAAAAACCATAAGGGTCCTGCTTTGAAATTGCCCACTTAACAATGGTAAGAGATGAAATTTCACATCATTATAAAGAACTGTTTGCAAGCAGCTACTCTTCCCTCTGATGTACTTGCTTTGCTTTGAGAATGAAAAGTTATCTTAGCATAAAACTCTTGGTAAGATGAAACACTGCACATATCCTCTCTTGTAGATAGCAAATGAATATTGCGGAGGTATTTTATTGCATTATTGCTACTCTGTGCCATCTCTGCCATTTCACAAATATCATTAAAACTGAAGATCAGTCATAATATGTTTAAGATTGAGCATAAAGAGAAGTTATGTGTATAGATTTTCCATGCTCAAGCAGCAGACTAGCCCCTCTGGAATGTATGAGTATTTACTAACAAATCCACTTTGCTGGCAATTATCATTGCAACCAATTAGCCCTGCATTCACTTGGCTGCTCTTCAAAGTAAAACTGTTTCTCAGAAAAATTATTTTTGTGACTTGCAGGAGCTACCTGTTTTCTAATGATCTTTTAGTGACTGATGCCTGTTTTCATTTGTCACAGTGAAAGGCTTGGATACCTATAATGCCTACGGACTTCAGCAGAAGACAGAGACAGTGAGAGCAGTGAGATAGAACACACTTCATTTACCTTGACACTAGTGTTTGAGGAATGCTCTGATACATAACATTTAAGTCATCAGATGAAACTGAAATAAGAAGAACTTTTGGTTTAAGGCCCCTGTGTCCTTCCAAGGTTTTTTCAGCTAAACCCGTCCTACCCTACGGGCTTAGTCTCAAAACTCACTGGCGGGACTTCACACCTATAGATACTAAGAACTGATAAAAAGGGCTGTTTCTCCAAGACTGCTTTATTGATCCAATTTGAGGGTTCATTTTATGCATAATCACTTTAAAGAAAGCATTTTCTGTAAGGCCACTTTCAAAGGACCTTAGTAGACAGAAGTTCATTTGTCTGGACACAAAGACATGCATATATAGAAATGTATAGTTAATGTCTCTGGATATCTTCAATTTGTTAACTATATTCTAAGTTTTCTGTTGCACAACACCTCTCCTGGCATGCTTCCTTTTCTGAGTCCTGCTACTCTGCCCTCTTTAGGTACTCAGTCCTTGCTCAGTCTTGCATATCCTAGTAAAAGATCAGTGGACCTCATGCCAGTCAGGTGTACCTGCAGCTTGTCAGTAAATGAGACAAATACAAAGAAGTGATACAGAAAAATAATAGTACATAGTATTTATATCAGATATTTTTCCTTTGCATCCATCCTATAGTGCAGAACTAGTACTGTCCCATTCCAGATTTCACTAAGCATGACAGGACATCACTTGATCCTTAGATTAAAAAACATGCATTCATAGCTCTATGTTTTGTAAATCACATCAATGTAAGTTATTCCTAAATGAATGGTATAAAATATTTTTCATTAGATATTCAGTTGAAGATAATGAAAATTGCTTGAGAAATTATCCAAAAAGACACTTAAATATTTTAGACTTAATGTCTGATTAAAAACTTAAAGAATATAGGAGAAATATTTGATATAAGGGTACTTTTGATTAATCTTTCATCAATTATGAAGATTTTCTTTCATAAATAAGCCAGGTTCCAAGAGTCAGTATGTTCTATGGTAACTGTAAGAGCCAAAGCTAGGAAATTCTTCACATTTCTAGGTGTGAGTTACATTATTTTACAGGTGTTTCCTCCATGCTTGTTCTGTGGTGTTGAATTGTAAAAAAAATTAGCATCTTTCCAGTCAAAAGACACACTAAAAATTTTCATTTTTAAAAAAATTTGTTTCCAAAGGAAATTTAATTAAGAAAAAGTAAAAATCGCGATTTAGAGGAACTTCACTAGTCAAAATGAGAAAGAAAAGATGTGAAGCTTGAATCAGTATCTTCCATACCCAAATCAGATTCCTACCTCATAGCTCCAGAGTTTCTTTTAGTGTCTATGATGGAACTCTCATATTAAATAACACTTTTCTCTCTTGGGCTTAAAGCGTTAAGTTATTGCTGACCACAATTTTTTCTTCCAGATCTTGCTATGCTGAACAAAGACATCAATCCACAGCCTGCCCACCATGGTTTATCATTTCTCCCTGCTAGAGGTTAGTATCCTTATCAGCTAACAACCTCACTGAAACTCTCTGTGAATTTCTACTCCTGCTCTGGAAAGCAGCTAAGTTCTCTATACGGTGCTGTACCACTGCAGGTACCAGGACGAGTGTCTCAATAGTGTGTTGTCCTTCATGCTTTCTTTAAACTAGTCTCTAGAGTGCATGTCTTTTCTTGAAAACTTCTACACTTCTTTACATTAATATGAAACCCTACATTTCAAGACTGCTGGGGAAAAAAAAAATCTTTCTCAAAGTTACTTTTCTCAAAAGTAACATTTGTTTATTTTCCCAACTGGAACACAAATACTGGTAAATCACTGCCACGTGCATATTCGCGCCCTGTTGTATCAGGGGAATCTTCTTATAATGTGATTTATCAAACTGGGTAGCTGTTCAATAATAGAAATTTTTCTTTGCTTTAACAATATATTTCTCCAATAAACGTTGTTAGGAGTTTTTATTAAAGCAGAGAACATGGATCATTGGTTAACAGATCTGGAATCTTAATAAATTACTTAACTTTATTATTGCTTATAAGGACTTAAGAGACAGTGAGAACATGTCATCACAATGGGAAACCTCCAAGGAAGAGAGAGTTTGGGCTCAACATGTGTGTGGTCCAAACGATAGCTATAAAACTGGAAGGAAGTTTTACTTTTAAACATATATTTTGAAGCCCAAATAAACAAACTAAATAGTTGTTTCTCCCCTAGGTGGCAGTAGTATCAGGTATCATATATATGTGAAGGTTGATTCCTCAATGAAAATGCATAAATTTCTGACAGCAAAAAAATATTATGGATAGAGAAAAGCAAGGAACAACATCCTTACAAACATTTCTGTTCAAAGAACTATAGCCCTTACACTGTTCTGTATAGATGTGTCCATCTATCAGTATCATTCTGTATTGTAAATCAAATATGTGGCCTAAAGCCACAATTCTTAACATTTTTTTGTGATCCTGATAACACTTTGATGATGTTAAACAAATTGTGTTAAAGTAAAAATTTTTCTGCTTGTTTCCTTTTTTTGAAGGGAGAGAAGACTTTAAAGACATAGTCCTTCTTATAAGTATGTTCAGTACAAATAATCACATATAACCTTATGGCTATTGTTGTGGGAGCAATAAATTTTTCTCTTTTCACTCATTTAAGGGCTCATGCAATACCCATGGAAGTCAATGGAAGGTTATAAAGAATTGTAGGAATAATTTACTACAGCTAACACCTGCTTTATCTTCAGAGATATGTAAGTAATCAATCATGTTTTAGTTTCATAATATTTTTATACTAGTAAGTGTCCATTAATAAGAATTATATAAGTATATATGAGATGATTTTTTATTTTTAAAATAATATAAAAATATTTTTTAAAACTTTGATGTAATAAATTCTCCTGCAATTTATTGGATGGTATGAAGAAGGGGTCTTCTGTGTTATTTTGAAATTATTGCATGAAAATAATTATGTAAAGTATTATTTTATGATGTAGCATAGTATATGATCTTAAGGTTTATATGAAAAGGACCAAAATTATTACTGGAGAGTTCTAATTATTTTTTACAATATTTTCTGATAAAAAATTATTTCCTTCACAGCTCTTAAATAATGAAGAGTTTGTACATAAGAAATTAAAGTGTTGAGAGAGGAAATCACACCGACATTAGATTATTTAACAATAATCTTTATTGTGAATCCTGAGTAATCTAGTTATTTCATTACTTCACAACAATTGAAGTACTTCAAGACTATGACATTTGCAGTTTCATATTTGCAGTGTAAGTTACTGAGAAGAAAAAAGAGGCAAGACCATTTATAAATCATTTAAAGAATAATCTTTGTGATTCAAGTTCTTAGAGGTGAAGATGGCACCATACATATAAACAGATTTTAGCCTTGATATTGTAAGCTTTTGCTGGGAATTATGTATAACTGTGCTTCAGGAAATGTTAATTCTGTGAGTAACATAATGGTCCAGATTTCTCTCCGTAATATTCCAGTCTGTCTAGAAGTTACTGCCTCCTATTAAACCGAATGAGATTCTCAGAATAAGTTATCAAATCACAGAAATCACCAGATAGAAGTTTAGGCCAATATGCATGATAAATAGATTGGCTAATTTTTTCCAAAAATAGATAAAAAGACTAGTAATTGACTGAGTATGTTGTTGTTTTCATTTACTAAATTAACTCATTTGCATGAATTTAGACTTTGAATGGATTTTAGATCAGGTTCTTTGTAGGCAAGAGAGCAAAAATTTGGTAGCATAAGCTACAGACAAGTCTGATTATACACAGGTAATAAATACAACTCTGCAAATGTGCCTCAAGTCTTACTTATCATACTCTCCCATAACATTCCAAATGTATATCAAATTGTGTCATGCTAATTTTATGACTATTGTAAAGCAAATTTCTTTCAAGTCATCACTGCTTCTAAGTAAAATACTCAGATTAATTCCTCATTCCCTTTACTCATGAATTCCACTGATTTTCTGTAATTTTGAAAAATATCCTTATGAAGTGTAATAGGTGAAAATTTGGGAGAAAATATACATCAAGAATTGTCTCAGTCATGCTTCAAAATAGACAAAGGGGAAAAAAAAAAAAAAACAAAACACAAAACGTTTTGGAAGACAGATACTGAAATAATCCTGCAACACTAGGTCCCTGAAAGACTGCCAGACTCACAAAGTGGTGGACCCTTTTTAGTTTATTTCATTTTGTTTGGCACAGTGGAGCATAAAAGCTCAGAACTACATAATATCTATCTACTGAGGAAAGATGTGCTAGCAAAACATGGGAGCAAGAAGAAAAGATCCCAATAACCATAGCTGAGTAGGACCCTCAAAATGCTAAGTGTATATGGTGGGGAGAAAAAAAGAGATCAGAGCAAGCCTTTCGTAATTCTTTGTCTGATGGCTTCTTCTACCAAAAAAATACTACCTGAAACATAACGTAAGCATAACATAAGGTGAGAAATTTCTTAATATTACATTGTTGAAATATACCATATATTTGGGTTTTATGCCATGGTTAAGCTCAAAAATACTGTGGGTGCTCTTTTTCTTTTAATAAATGTATTTGGGGCTGTATACAAATGCATTTACAAGACCTGATATATATAAAACTCTTTCTGTAAAGAAGAAAGAGATTTGTGTCATTGTATTTTTTCATTAGCTCTGTAAAGAGGCACTCCTTGTTTTTATCATTTAGTCAATCAAAATGGGAGAAGAGAAACTAACTGAATGACCTAGCAGGCAATGCAGGAATCTATTATTTTAGTTGTATATACTTTGGTGGTACATAAATCGGATCTACAAAAAAAACCCAAACAAACATCACCCCCCACTTCCCACTAAGTTAAAATTTTTGTGTCTCTTTATGGGGAAAAAAGACAACAATTTGTGTGAGGAACATCAGTCTCTCAAGTTACTCTGTTCTTAATTGTCCCAATTATAGTAGGTAGTGACCAGAAGTGTTACTATATAATTAAATTAGGTGGAATGTAAACTCATGGATGAGAGAACTGCCTGGATTAACATCCCTTGAAAATAATAGAAGCCTAATTCCTCATAAAGTAAGTACATTCAAGGCACTGGTTCTTATGTTCCTCACCTGATTTGCAGTTAAAGAAATCAATGTAAAGATTCACTTTTGTTCTATAGGTTTTGTTCAAGCCACAGTTAGATCAATATTTTCCTATTAGAAATCAAACTTTTTCCTTAAACACAACAAAAATTCTACTTCAACCCGTTGGGATTTGATTCCTGCTGCCCTCCATTCCCCGCTTTATTTATACACTACTATGCAAGCAGTTTTCACACAGATGTAAAATTTTTCCTCACTGTTTTTCAGCAGATGTTAATATCAGCAGTCTGGGAATACTATTTGTTCTTCTGTGTCACCTTCGAACTGACAAGTTCAAACCCCTTCTAAACTTTAAATTGCAGAAAAATTTTGCAAAGCAGAGAAAAGATATATATACATTCTCTTTGAACCAATGTTATGCAGCAGTTACTTAATTAAGGATAAGAACAGGCATTGCAGTAGAATTCCTCATCCAGTTTGACACTTGGCTGTGAATTTAGGTAGACAGACTGCAATGATGAAGTTTAGAGACACAAGGAGCCTCTAGGCTGAGAACCTCAAAAAGGAATAAGGGGTTTATATCCCTCAATTTTGGGATCTCTGAGGTATATTAAAAGAAATTTACTTTTCAAAGACAAGAAACTAGAATCTTGTAAAAGAAATCAAGTCCCATTATTGCTTTTCATATAGAGTATGGAAAATGAAGATATCCCGAATTAATGTGAATGTTTTTATCAGTATTCTTGCTCTGATGAAAAGCCAGATGATATCAGTAGGTGAGTTGGCAGGCTCAAGAAGAGAAAATATAGGCATGAAGAAAAGAAATATAGGCATGAAGAAGTTATGCAGGGACTTTAAAAGAAAGATAAAGATTTGAAAATGGAAATCTGTGAACAATTCAATAATTTTACAAATTGTATCATCTTAAATACTTTTATAGCTCCCTCAAAAGATGATGTCCTCCTGTTGTCCCCCAAACTTGTCTAGAACAAAAGATCACTTGTAGAACAGGGATGTCTATGACCTCAGTGCATGCTCTGTCATTATGGATTTTTCTTTTTTATGTACCAACACATTCCAGTTTCTTTGATTTGAAGATTCTGAGGAGTGATTCTTCCAGTGATAGCTATTTTTAGAATATTCTGGTATTTCAGCTGATAGCTGGATACAAGCTCGAAGTTACAACAGTATGCTAATACACAAATTAGAGAATTGTTGTGATTATCTATAATTTCCATACATGCTATCTTAACAGAACAAATAAATATGTACTGCCATTCTCAATAAATATTTCTGGTTTAGAGAAGGTTGACCAGTCTTATGCCTGTATTTAGGGAATACCATTGTAGCAAGATACAGACTGTTATTGAAACTTACTGCTTAAGTAACAAGTTTCAGAAGTGATGCATGCAATCACAGTTTAGGTGTTTAGGGGTTTTTGTGTGTCTTTCTCTTCAGAGATATCACCTAAGTATTTGAACTTTAGCTTTGAAAATTGTAAAAAAGAATATTGTTTAAAAATAATAGCAATAATATGGACAGTTTTCAAACCATGGTACAATGGAAATGCTTACAGGTGAAGATTACTTGAGCATGTGTGAAACTAGTTTATGGAAATACAATTGAATGATATTTACACAGCCCAGCCAAATCCAAAAATAATAATGAAGTTGCAGCGGACAAAGCCTATCATTATAATTTTCTTAAAGACTGTATGCAGTGCCAACATTTTGCTAGTATATGAATCCCACATTTTTGGTTTGTGCAGTTAGATATATGAAACTGACCTTTACCTCTGGAGTTGCTTTACCCCAACTATGCAAAGGCTGATGAAGGCTCTCTCCCCTCTTCCATGCAAAGACAGGACATTATAGGAGACAGAACTGTCTTTCTTGGTTAATTTATGTGCTCTGGGTTTTTTTTAAATCTTTCCTTACAAAGAATTTTCTGTGAATATTTTTATCATTGTCAAAGACAACAATAATATAAAATTAGGCCAGAGAGGGTGCATGATTTGATTTTAACCAGGCAAGCATAAATTCAGTAAATACCAGTGATCTACTTTAATATACCATATTGATACATACTTTACATTTTTGTGACAGTCTTATATAGAAGTATAACTGTTCTGTGCACATGTATCATCTGTGTATATAAAATAAATAAAATTTAGAGGGGGATTTTGTACATGTGAATACACATACTTGTTTTATTAATGGCTATGTTGTGAGGTATTATAGATATCTATCTTCTATTTTTACAGAAATTGCACTTTCAGCTTCTAAATCTTAAATTAAACTGCCGTGGACTAATAAAAAAAGAAATAAAGTCTACTGAAATAAATTGCCTCTGAAATAGATTTAAACTTTGTAAGAATTATCAGCCTCTTACATCTAGTGGGGAAGGCAAAATATGAAGGAACTATTAAATTCATATCTCAGCGATTACTAAACAGTATTTCTGTATCTGTGGTACATGAGATTACAGCGCCCTGAGATGTCTGTAAAACCAAGGAATCTGTAATGATAACTAAGGGAATTAGCAAACAGATTAAGGACTAGATTGCTTACCAGAGGGGCTAAAAGGTTCACAGTTACTCACACACACATATTCCCCTGAGTCCTCCTGTAAATGAATGTTCTCCATTGGAACTAAGGCTGGCAGAAGCTGGTCTTCAAGAAATATAACAGATAAATTCAGCATATATCACGTGTAGTTATGTTTTAAAGTCCATAGAAAGGTAGGAAGGGAAGGGAGGAAATGGAGAAAATCATGTAGACTGATAATGTCTAAGTAGGCTGGCTAAACCTCAAAGTGGAAACCAATGCAAAGTAATGACAAAAAAGAAAAAAAATTTGCATAAACATTAATGAGTAACAGATTTCTTTAGAAAATAGACATTCCAAAGGAAAAATAGACACAAATAATTTCTATGTGGAAAATCTACTAAAGATAAGAATGGCCTTTTAAAACAAAATTATCAAATTACTGAAGGACTAGAAAACAAACCCTTGGGATTCTAAGATATATGGAGAAAATTCAACCTCCTAAAAAGGCAATATTAAAGTAAGAGTAACTTGCAATAAATTCACACTGAACATTGTATCCTTGGCAGAATCTACCCCAGTGTGCCACTCTACCTCTGCCTACATCGCTGACTCTCTGAGCTCAGCTGGTAGTCTCTTAGCCCAACTAATAGTCAAAGAGGAAGAGAAGAGGTGGGTAAACATTAGATACTGTTCAATCACACATTAATGACATATAATAGACACTTGAAAATTATTTCAATATGCATGCCTTTTCATATGCCAGTCATTTCTCAGAACAACAACAATCTGAGCTACAAACACAATTTTCAACACAAAATGGTGGTGTCACCTAACTTGGTGGATCAGAGCCCTGGGGTCTAATTCAGATTATATAGAGCCCTTTGGTGATACAGTATTTTCTGGCCCTATGCAGAAAATGTAACCTGCCAATCCATCTCTCTCCTGTGTCTCAACCAATTAACCAAGATGGAAAACAGCAGATAATAGAAGCAATCATCATATCCATTGAATCTTCACAAATCTTTCACCTTTGATTCAGGGAATGGCGTTTGTTTTTTTTTTTTTTTTTTTAATATAAATATGCAACATGTGGTTTGTCTGAGGCATGTTATGATGAAATAAACTAGCAAAAATGAAGCTTAGAAACAGAGGCTTGGAGCCATAATCCAAGTCTTTAACAGGTGAAAGATTTATAAAGTAGTAGAAAGTGATTGCTGTTGCTGAGAAAAAAAAAAAAAACATAGCTCTCCTTTTGATCATAATTCCTGTTATCTTTTACATGTTCCTTTCATACAAAGACAATAAAAAGAAAAATCCAAGCCTTTTTTGAAATCCACACAGTGGAAAGGCAGTAGCATGCCTATTTTCAGGCACATTTAACAAGGAGAATGTAAAATCCTCCTCTAAACTGTGCATTGGCAATAGCATTTGCAAGTGCATTTCCTACCCTTCCATCATTATTTTTGCTGAAAGTGCAAGTGTTGCAAATAGAGTTACCATAATTAATTCAAGAGTGTTAAATAATATAAACATATAAACATAATTTATAAATATTATAGTAATAGTTATAACATTATATCTGTTACTGTAATAATATATGTAAATATTATAGGTATTTATAAATAATTTGTAATAATATAAATATAACTGTAAATATAAATATAAACCCAGTATTTTTATAGTTTGAAGTGTGAACTTTTATTAACTCACTTTTCTGCCTCTTTCTTGTCACATTTTAATTCATCACTATTTTTTATGAACGAAGAATTTGGTTGGCAAAGAGGCAATCAGTAACTGGTAAAGACTGCAACATGAGGTCCAGTGCGGGAAAACATGCATTTATTCAACCATGCATATTAGGAATTCTCAGATGTAACACTGTGATGCTACTCCTGTTTCAGAAAGTCTAATCATGAACCTAAGTGTTTGCAGACTGGATGTAATGCTCATTAAACTCTATCGACATTTTCTCATTCAGTAAGCGTTCAGGTTGTGTCTACACTAAAAATATCAGCAGCTGCGTTCCCACAGCAGAGAGGTAGGGTTCAGTTGCATTGCCATCAAGGTGCAAATATTGTTGTTCTTGCAAAAGGAAAGGCCTAAATGCTAAAGGTCTAATATGACTGGACTTTGAAGTTCCAGTCAGATTCAGAAGAGATGAGCTTTGTGAGTGCTTTGTTTAGACTTCTTAGAAAAAGAAAAGGAAAAAAAGCTAAAAAAACTACCTTAATTTGCTGGGGGAGAAGAAAATAAAAAGAAAAATGACTAATCTCACTTGTTGATTTTTTCAGGCTAAGCAGCTAAAACAGATAATTCAGGGTGTTAAAAAATTTATTTACATATAAATACCTTGAACATCTCTGTTCTCAGTGGCACAGGGTTGTTATCTGGCATATGTGAACTGAAATTCAAATCCCTGATCTGTCTAACCTATTGTATACCAAAAGACAGTGCTGTGAATTTAAACACTTTCAACAGAATCATTGCATAATTGAGTTTAGAGGGGGCCTCTGGAGGTCATTTGGTGGATCCTCCTCCTCAGAGCATGGCCAATTTCAAATTTAGATCCCACTCTGAAGTTAGAGAGAGTGGTCAAAGCCCTGTCCAGAATGGAGAACCCACAGCTTCTCTGGCCAGCCTGTTCCATTGTCTGCCACAGACAATGGGGAGAATTGTTTTCTTATGCAGTGTCACTGCATACTTGGGCTTGTTGCCCTTTTGCTGTGCAGCTCCAAGAAGAGTCTGGTTCTATCTTCTCTGTAACAGCCATCACTTGGGTGGTGAGAGACTGCAGAGATACCCTGTTAGCCTTTCTTTCCTCACACTAAGCAGTGCCAAAATTTCCATCACGTGCCTCAGAGCCATTGCTGTGGCTTTTGGCTGGACTCTCCCCATTTTGTTGATCAATCTTTAGTGAGGTTGCTAAGGCACAGTCTGTCCCACTGGCCAGGTTGCTGATGAAGAACCAACAGTCTTGCCAGAAACAAGTACGTTTATAGAAAATATTTAAATGGGAGAACACTTCATATTAAATTTTTAAAAAGAACAAAAACCAACACGACAAAACAAACCAAAAAAACCCCAGCCTGTTAATGTCTCCTGTTAATGATCTGGAAGAAAAAAGTTCTTCAGAAAAGATCCGAGGCTGTTCAGTTTTATGGAATTTTTTTAGTAGGTCACCTGTTGTCTTTTCCCCCAGAATGGTGTTACTCAACTGCAGACTATTTGGGATTCAAAAATAGTTTTACAAAGGATACCATTTGTCTAGGCTTTTTCAAACTCCAGAAATCAATTGACCTGAGTCATCAGTGTATTCTAAGCACATTAATTCAGAAAGGCATATGGTGCACAAAGCTTAGTGAATGCAAGAGGGTTATGAATACATTTGAAGCAAACAGTCTTGTTTATTTAGTTTTTTAATCACAAGATTGTTAATGAGAAATTCTGTATTTGCTCACCACTTTTGCTCATAGACAAAGAATACAACCACATCATTTACGTGTACTAGAAAAAATGTAACCTAAGGAAATGGCCTCTAGTCACTAGTTTGAGAGTAAATTGAGAGTAAAGACTACTTTGAAGTAAAAGTATTAAGTATTGACCCATCCTTGAAAATATGGGAGGTATTTCTAAGTGAATATAGGATAAGTAATAATGGTGGTCATGTTGTCAAATTGAAGTTTTAAAGCACTTACTTTCCTATATGGGCTCTATTACCAGTTTAGGGTCAAAGAGAGCATCTGCGCACCTTTATTTTCCTTCCCTTGTGACTTCATAGGTTATGCTAGCACCTGTGGGGTAATCTGTCTGTATTGTCAATTAGCAAGGAAAATGGACAAAATCAAACAAACTATGACACATGACATGTAACGCACGTATCTTTGATAAAGTTCAGTCCCCTTACTATATTTTAGGCTGACAGCTTATGTACACATTTTGTTGCTTACATATGATGGCAATAAATCCTGTGAATTGAAATAGATTTGAATTAATGTTTTCCAATTGTTTTTACCACAAGTTGGAGGATCCCACTGATGCAAAACCATCCAGCTATAACATGGATAAATATCTGTATTATACCACATATATGTGTGTGTATTAGTACTGAAAGTAGAAGAAAAATGAGAACAAAGGCTATTGGTCAACACCTAATTTATATTTTAAGAAATCTGCTCTATTTTCTTTTATCCCATTCTTTTCAGTTTTTCTGTCAAAATCCTTAATGTTTCCTTTCAAGGAGACTGACACAGAATAAGACAGATGCCCTGAATATGTGGATGAAAGAACTGGCTTCATAAGCAACAAGAGGCCAGAAACGTCTCTTGACTTTTCTATTTCTTTTTGAGGCTTCTGAATTAATTTGTAAACACAGCTGTATGTCAAAAATGGAACCATATCCTCTTCAGTCTACTCAGGTTGGAGGCACAGGACAAAGCATTTAGCAGCTTGTTTTTAAAACTGTCTAGCTATCAGGAACTTTCTAGCTAATGTGATCCCTAATGTTTGTCATTCTTTTGGTTCTACCTTCAGAGTTGTATGGAAGATAAGGTGGACTCTTGTGAAAGATGTAATGTGAAAGATATTCCTGTAACTCATTTTAAATACAGCCTTTTCTCTTTATGCTCTTCTTATTGTCTTTTTTTTTTTTTTTCCTTAACAAGCAGATATTAAATGCTGATATATACAATGAGGGGAGCTCACACAAGTCACCAAGAGCAATTTTATGAGCACATATGTGTGAACTGAGGGGGCCTCCCAAGTAGATAAAATTAAACCATCTCATTTTGTACAGAAGTTAAAGCAGACAGGAGCCTCTGGAACAATGACAATACCTCTTAGAGGAAAAGTCACTCTAAGCTGTTTGATTTAATCTTTACTCTACAAGAATTCCCTTTTTTCCAAATAGCTAACAACTCTGTCTGTAAACCTGCATGTTAGCTGGGAAATTCTCTCTCTCTCCATCTTTCTGAAATTGATTAGTTCAATTAATTAGTTCCATTACTGTTTAAAGGGTCATATACCTTGAACAGAATGCAAGGCTCACTGCTACAACAGATGATATATCACATCATCATGTAGCAAGACTGATACAACACCAACATACAACAATCATCAAGTGTGCAATGTCTCTTCTTCCTTTTAGTGCATTAAATATATGATATTTGTTTTTCACACTTTCCCAGCTTAAACAAAGTGATACACAGATCCTCTAGGTGATTTGTGCCAATCCTTCATGATGGTAGCCTTGCACCAAGTGACCCCAAGAATTAAAGGTGCCCTTCTCCTGGTAGTCCTTCTTATCTTGTATGGGGAGAGATCATGATGGGAAATGATGACAGAGAGAGGAGTATCAATATATTTGTCTGCTGGGAGTGTCCCTGGGTCTTTTTTGTATATCAGGTCCATCCTGAAGAATTTTCAATCCATGTTAAGGGCTGAGGCTACATGAAAATTATTTTGGTACAATAGTGCAAAGCTGACTATCAAGATCATTAGTCAATTTAGGTTTTGCAAGTTATTGGATGGAATTTGTCAGAAGTGGTCTAACATTACTGATGTACTGATGGCCTAAGGATATGTTTAAAGCAAAAGAAACATTCATAATAAGCACAGTTAAAATATAGTTAAACTAGATAGAAGTAATATGTTTTATTAGGCCAAAGAATGTCAATGGAAAAAAACCAGGACATATATGAAAAGAAAGTCAGTTAGGAATATAAAGACTTGCATGCATTTAGCGCAGGTGTCAATTATTGCATATTTTGTAAATCTACTGGATGTTTCATAAATATTGTTCTTAACACGCAGTGGAAGTATGTTTCCAAAGGTTACTGTTCAGCACACAGAGGTATTTTTTGTTTTACACAAGTATCAGTTAAAAAAATAAAATTAGTACTGTTTCACGTCTCAGGGGGTCTCATGCAAGGTGAAGGAGGGGCAGGGTCCAGTACAACTTTTAGCTTGAACTGACTAACACCTTGTGTCTAACTCTTTAACCTCTTACTGTCAGTGAGTACCTGTTGGAATTTAGTATAGGTTACAAACTTCTGCATATTAAATCCATAGTTTATTGTCAGAGGCTCATCATCTTACTTTTATGTGATTTTATTTCATTCTAAAGGTAAGATTTTATGCAGCAAGGAAGCAGAGCTCTACTTAGCCCACACAATACACTTTTTGGATTGTTCCAGATAGAGATGCCCCTCAAGTTGCTCCACAATGACTGGCAGCAGGGTCTTCCAAGGTTCTTCTGGGAACAGCATGTTTCTTGCAGCATTTGCAAGCATTAGTGGTATATATGTTGATATATTAGCAAGATGTTATTCTAGACCAAGAATTAGGGTCTTAAATTAAGCTGACCTGACCTTATGTGAAACTACAGAGAAACAACAATTTCTACCATCCTGTAAACAGGTACTCAGAAGCATGCTTAAAAACGTATTGCCAAAATGATTTTTAGTAAATTTTCAAAGGAATACTTTTTTTTTTCTCACTTCTTGATTTAAATAGATTATTGAAATGCTAATGTGGTAAAGAACTAAGTTTTTATTACATCTAATGTTATAGTCACTTGGCCAATTCAGGAACTAAATTAATCTTTTGATAAAAGTTCAAACATACAAATTGAGTTAGTGCTAAGATATATCAGAATTCTGTAAAAAGGCTACGTGAGCGTTACACAATCCACAGAAAATGACAAGGGTCAATTTAAGAAGAAATTCTGTTGCTAGGAGACAAGAACTGCAAGAAACCCCAATAATGTTTCCTCATTTAAAATAGTAAATGGATTAATAAATAGTTACCATAGATTAACAAGAAATGAAGCCAGGTAGGTCCATGAGTGGGTTTGTGTGAATTTATGAAAAAATCAATGCAAATGTAAAACATCTGGATCAAACTCTCTTTCATGCTTACTGCAACTGCATATATAGGTAAATAAAGAGTAGACAGCAGATCGTTCCCCATGTACTGAATCTATGTTTTGGTTTATATTGTACCTGGCATTAACATTTGTAAAACTATTATGGAAATGCAAGTGCATCTGCTACACTAAATTTATTACAATTTCACATAAAATATAATAAAAATGAGAAGAAAAAAAAGATATCATTGCTCATTACAAACTTGGAAAGACAGAACTACATTTTAACTACCAAAGTTAGGGATTCATCAAAAAGCTTAATTGTCTACACAATATTCAACAGTTCACAATAAATCAAAAAGACAACTGTAAGGAGAAAAGAATAGGTAATGCTAAATCACCTCAGAAAAAATGTTATTGTTTCATACCTTGATACCTCATCCAAAACTCTTCTAAAAACCATTATTTTTTTAAATACAGATTTCTACTCGATCCCTTTTTTCACTGTCTCTAAAATTTGTCTTTGCTTTTGAAGTGTATCTCAGTTTAACTTCAGTTTCTTCTCTATCAGATTCCTCTACTCAAATCTACCTTCTCAGTACTAGGTCTTAGCTCTCACTCTTCTATTTTTCTTCTAACACTTTTTTTTGCTACTTTGGTCTCCAAGTGGCAAATAGAGTTCTCCTGAATAAAACATTGGTAAACTATGGGTCTGAAATCTAAAATCTTTGATTCTGAATAAGGGAAAATTTTAACAGTAAATGGAGAAAGGTATGTCACAGAAAAAATACTTACTTATGTAATAGATTTTACTATGGTTCTCTGCTGACAGCCATTTTGTGCAAATTATGTTTATATTTCTTATATTTATGGTATAGAATAATAATTTTTTTTAAAAGGTTGGAAGAGACCTCTGGAAGTCATCTAGTCCAACCTTCCTCTCTTCGGGACTCAACTGCAACAGGTTAGATGAGGGTCTTGTCCAGTATTGAAAATACTTGCATTTCTGAGTGAAATTCAGAATTCTTGTCTGGTGGGAAATTCCATTTAATTTTTTTTTGTTGTTGTTCCCAAACCTTATTTTTACTCCTTTGTGTACAGAATAAAAATTAATTTTAAAAGTAAATTTTGAACATCTGCTTTAACATTTTCTTTAGGTTAGTAACAGTAGAAGGATACAAACACAGAGAACTTTGTATCAGTGGATCATTTGCAAGAGTACCTGCAATATCTAGAATACAAAAGCACCCAGAGTCTTAGCCCCAAGAGCTGGGATCAGGGCTTCAGCCTTGTACAGATTTCTTGTGTTGAATATCACTTTGGACCAAATCCCGGCATTTGTACTATTGCTGTATGTAAAGTAATTATTTATATATTTCTATTTGAGAACAATTAAGGAACATTTGAAAATAATTAGGAAAATAATCAAAATAATTGATGATTCCAATACTCAGACCTGGCTTCCAGCATATTACAATTACAATACCTGTGGTTTAATTTCCTTAAATTATGTTTATGCATGATAATTTTTGTGTGTGCTCATTCATCCTTCTTCTACTATATATCTGGCTTTTATAACTCACCTGTATGTGGTACAGTAACAAACTAAACACGGGAGAATTTACTGGAATTCTGTCCATACGAAAGCTTTTTGTGGCGTGTTTTCCCAGTTTATAAGTGGACTCCAGCATATATAAAGCATTTTGTCTATGCAAAATTGAAATCTGTATAAATCATGACTCCAATAGCATTTTACACTTACAGACCTATATCATTATATAATTTCATATTGCCAAGCCTTTTGAGGTGTTTTTTACTGTTAGTCATGAATCCCTTTGTACTGCAAAATATTATTAAGGTCTTGAAGTAAATTACTTGCTTGTTTTAGCAAACCTCTGATTCTTACTGTAGTGGTTTTAGAGGCTCTGAAGGTCTCCCATATTCTGCTCTATATTTTTTTTTTTCTTTTAATTTTAAAACACCCTGTAATTTAGTATTCCCCACCCATGCAAAGTTCATTTAAGGGAGAGCAGTCCCTTCCCCTTCTTCCCCTCTGAACTGGTAATGAAATGCTATTCCAATTGATAAAAAGTTGTCAAGTCTTTAGAAGAAGCTGAAAAAAATTATGGGATTTTCAGAACAAAGTTTAGGACAGGAAGATTATTCCATGGAGAAAGGATCATCAGCAACAAAACTACAAGCATCCCATGTTTTCCAGTAACTTCACGCAACTGACACAGTGTCATTATTATCTCATTTCCTGATACTTCTACTCTTGTTAGAATAAATTTCTGATGCTTAGAGATGCTTGTAACTCTCTGATGCCATCTCTGTTAGAGTCCCTTCTCCCTGTAGGGTGACCCAGAACATATAACTGTACATATTACTTTTTAAATTTCACTTTCCAAACCAGCATAGCATCCAGCACATGCAGATCAAGTGGTGTCATCAGTATAGAGAGGACAGAAAAGTCCAGCTTTCTTCTGTACCTAGTAATGACATAAAGACACAATTTGCATTTTATTTCTCTGGATTCAACAAAGAATGAGACTTGAAAAAGATATTTTTCACAATAAATTATTAGTTTGTGGGGCTAAGGGAGTTAGACAATCGCATGCATACATGGTATGATCCTAACTCTGTGATTAGATGTGGAAATTATTTTAATTGTAAATCTTCTGATAACCGGTATTTCATTATTTTTCAAAATTATTCAGAGTTATATCAGTTACACACTACATTACACAGCTCCAGATGTAGAGAAGAAAAGATTCAGTCCCAGAACTGATTCAGGTTACAAAGTCTGGGATTAAATACCTGGATCAGATAGAACAGAAAATATTTAAACTTGAGTCTTCTACTTCCCTGAAGAATATTTTGTCAATCAGTTTATTAGGTACTCAGTAACAGCTCCTGCTGCGAGTAACAGCTTCCTGTGGGAAAAAACTGTAGGAGTCTCTGGCCTATCCTTGTATTAGTGAGCATTTTGAGAAGGAGAGGGGAGAGGAGATATTTGGTGCAGTGGTGAGTTGAGGGAATTTCTTATTTGTATTTCAGCTTGAGAAGGCTCCAAATTTTTCCCAGGATCCACAGCCTGGAGAAGGAAAGGCGAGAACATGATGAGAAGAGATAAAGGGTAATCAGCAGCCACTTACTTATGTTCCTTCTGCTGCAATCTGTGCAAGGTGCAATGCGTGCCTTGCTGTGCTAAACCTAGCTGTAAGGTGCATGATTAGAGGTGGTATTTAAATACACCCTGGCCTTTCAAGTGGAAGTCCTCCTGTGCCTCCAACCAGCTGAACAAAAGGTTTGTTGATTTTTCTGTTTGTCTAAAACTCTATTTTACTTCTAAAATGGAGGATGTGGTAAGGTAAATGGTTGCCCCACAAACGCAAATGACACCAGAAAATATCAATAACCTTTGTAATTTACTCCCTTTTTGAATACTGAGATTTACTTTCTACCTTTACACAGATTCACCATGGCCAAGGTAGTATCATTTCCCCTTAGGCAAGCTCTACTACAGAGGTTGTGGATACTTCTCATTTCTCTGATCTTGGCACTGATCCCTGCAATGATGGCTTTTATTAATATTTATGTCCTGTCCAGTGAGACAACTTGTTTTTTAGGAAAGATGGTTGTGGTGAATAATCATTATTCATCTGTGCAGTAATTCACATCACTTGTCTCTGAAGTTCAGGTGAAGAATTGAAGGTTGAGCAGCAGAGGTGGTGTTAGCCCGAGGGAGTTTATTGATTTAAAAGATATAGACAGTTCCCATTTAAAGGGGAACTTATCCCCATGAAATGTAATTTTACTAATATATCTGGAACAAGATCACATGTATTTGGTCAGTTTGCATTTATAGGCTGCTTCTGACAATGTCAGGTGAATCACCAGTGAGAAAACCATAGACTATATGTGCAAAACCAACAAAGCTCCAAAGCAAATAGTTAATAATTTACACAACAGTTTTTGTTTTGGTTTTACCTCTTCAAATAAGCATTTTGTTTCCCCTGTTGACTGTGCATCTGACATATCTCCTGCATTGTCAAGTGTAAGAAGGACTCTCAGTGATGTGTATACCATGTAGTAAAGTAGTAGATATAAAAAGAAACATAGATGCTTTTATTAGCACAAGAGTAGATTAAAAAAGAGAACAGTATTTACTGTCTTAGTCATGTGTGTTTTGTTTACAGGAGTATAAACAGCAATACTATTTACATTGAAAGTAAACAAGCAGAAGAATTTGACTGAAAACTGGCATTTTGAGAAACCATCTGTAAAACTTGATGACATAATGCATTACCTCCTTCCAATGGATTGTGATGGTGTCTCAGGAGCTAAAACCTCTGGGAAGCTGCTCATGAGGATGAAACAAAGCAAAATATGATTTGCAAGTAAGACTTCTTAAATCCGTTGTGTATTTTGACAAAGTTTAATCTATGTGATTTTGAAAATACAGTTCCTGCTAATTAATGCAACTGGTGGGTAAGTCAGACTTTGTATGAACATAAATTTAAAGGAGGATGATATAAAGAAGATAAATCAAATGCTGCTTTATACACTGTCAGAATAGTCGATGAAACTGAAACACAACACAATTCAAACTGGAAAAAATCCATTTTGAAAAACATTTAATTAGTCTGTCAAATTTGCTGCTGTGAGAGAAAGTTAATTACAGAAGCTTAGTGAGATTCAAAAGAAGAGGGCATTTGCATGGATATGTGAAACATTTATGCTAGAGATGATTGAGAGTGGGTAACTTTGTCTAAGAAGATAGTGACTAAATGAAAACCAGGAAGAAGATTTCCCCTTCTAGTTCTGTTGCTGTCCACTATAGGATTTTTGGCACACTTTTATCCTAAAAATATCAACTATAAGCTACACATCACCTGAAGAATTTAAGTACCTTTTTAAAGATCCTATCTAGCTAAATCTGAGTTTCTTCACATCAAAATTCTGTATACTTTCCAACAAGAGCAAAATTTGCACCTAGATTATCAAATTGAGTCTCTTTAGAATTACTCTATTTCTATAAAACTGTCTAAAAATAATGTGTTTTGCCTTAGAGCAATTGAGTACTTGGAACAAGGCATTAATTTTAAAAAAATTTTTTCATTTGAACAGCTTTTGTCTCAGTAAGAATATATTTAAATAACTCAAAATGCAATCAGAAAGGTTTTAAACTTCTTCAATCTTTCAGCAAGCTATAAAGAAAACCCCAAACTCCCTACAAACAAGCCCAAACAGATAGCTTTTGCACGTGCGAAGGTACCGTCTTCCCCTCTTCCCCTCCAATGGCAGAATGCTTGTTTTATTTTCCCTTTCTCCAACAGAGGCTTGTTACTTGGAAAACCTCTGATACCCAGAGTTTTTCAAGCCATTTTATACCTCATATGAAAGATACTGCTTGAACAAATAAATGCTTGTGTATTGTCCTGAGAAGACTGCTTTTTAATGAACATCTAATCCAGCTGCTGTAAGACATTCTTTGGTTTCCCATCAGATAACTCAAATTCTGTTTAGTTCTTGAAATCTCATTAAATAAAGGAGTAAACCAAAAGAGCAAGGGCATTTCTGTTATTGTGCTAAAATTCAAAGTATTCATCTTGTGATAAGCAGTGAACAGACCAGGGATGCAAAAAACTGTATCCTGCAACTGGTTTTTCTCTACCAGAGGTAATTCTTTCAGAGGACTCAACTATGAACTAGAGGTAAAGAGGTATTGTCCATGAACTACAAATTATATTGGTTAATTTCAGAGACATTCTCAGCTAATACAGGTAGAGTTATGCCTTCCATATGCATGACTTACTATTGTACTAATTTCTGGCTATGTTTTCTAAGCAGAAAGAAAATTTGCTTTGAATAAGAAAAATAAATAAAGGAATTGTGACATTAATGAGAGTAAGGAAAAAGCATTTTAATAAGTTTATGGAGTTAGAACAAAACTCTTAAACATCTTCCAAAGGTTTTTTTTTCCTGTCTAAAACTGGAATTCATTGCAGTCTTTTCCAAGATCACAATCTTTGCACTAACATTTGAAAACTGATTTCTGGAAACAGCTACACATCTATCAATCCCTCCGGGACAGGATTGCAGTGAACCTGATTTTAATGAAAATCCACTGGAATTAATAAGCTTCTCAGACTTAGATGATGAGTGCACTGAAAATATGCAGTCATCTTTCAGATAGTAAAATCTGTTTTCACACTAACAAAGATGCTGACAGGTATTTTATTTAAAACAGAGTACCCAGGACTGGGAAGGAAGCCCAGCTGGCTCATTTTATGCTTTTGCTCTCTTCCTTCTCTCAGAAAAACAAAAGACAGTAACATAGTAAAAGATAGTAACATAATTTTATGAGGCTCTATCTTTGAGCCAAACGTGCATATCTCCTCCTTCTGCAATCCCAAGGACACATATGGCAAAAATCATATTTGGATATGGAGTTTGATTCTAATTTACACTCTGGTGTGCAGCATAGCAGACCATTAATCTAAGCAGTCTATCTACAAAAAAGTCAAAACTGCAAGCATGTAGAGTGTCATCTTTTCTGCTGTTGAACAATGCTCTGTTTTGGCCCTTTATGCAGAATGATGAAGGGAAGGTCTGTGTAGTTATGGAGAATAAATAGAGGTCACAGGTCTTCAGACAACATGGTTCATCTGCTCCAGTGAGTAGAGCTAGAAGACATGCATCATGACTTTCATATACATGGTTATATGGAAGTATTGGCCTGTACTTGAATGTTCAGCTTTGTGTAATTCCTATATATTTCATATTTGGATTTTGTATAGGGTTTGATTTTGGATTTTCAATCAAGGACAGAAGACTTTTCTGTCAGTACGTATTTGTTCTTTCTCATTTCATTTTTCAGGTGTTTTAAGCCTAAAATGGTAATGTGGATGCTTCAGCACAGGATCTGAAAGATGTAAGACAAAACAGAAGGCAAGTAGGAAAATAAAATAGAAGGCCTGGCAAAAATGACTGAATAATCCCTTTTGGTTTGGGGGTGTTCTTTAAAACATTCAGGTTTTTATTCTTTTGAATTTCTGTTAAGTTACTGAAAAAGTTCATGATTCAAAGATTGAAGTCAATGGAAAGATTGTTATTCACAATGGGATACCTCAGATTTTATTCTAATTATGGTATTCTGCAGACAAACTGGTCTAGAAATAAAGGCCACTATACACAGAGCAAATGAGTTTCTCTCTGCTAAAATTCCCATCTGACTTTGTCCAAGGACTTCCTTTCACATTTGCAAGGTTTGAAAAAAAACCCCTAATTTTTAAAAAATCTATGCATACACAATATCAGCCCTTCTGATCTAGTAATGAAATAGGTAGCCATACAGATTCAATTTTAATGAAATCTATTTCTTTCTGGACTCCCAGATCGTCTTTGTAAAACATATTCACCATTCAGCTTTCAAAGGCTATTCCATAAGCAGAGAAATGTGTACTTTATTAGAGTGCCCTTGACTGTAATCCTAAAGCTAAGTGGGTAAACTAGTCTTTTTTTTTCAGATTTGTTCTTTATTTGCTGAAACCAATTGCATATTCTATAACTGAAAAGTTAGTTCAATTTTTATGAGTTTAATAAAAAGGAGACTTTTTTCAGTACATGTTAAAGAAGAATGTGGAATGTGATTTTTCCTCAGATCTGCTTAGATTAGTTATAGATTCCCTGCTAGCACAGTATGTTGTCAAAGTAGACACAGAAAGTTGAGCTTGATCTAAAGGATGTGCTGTATAAACCACTAGTAGCTCTGGAACTTTTCTTTACTCACACTTGAGCACCAAGTACAGCCATGGGGAAACCACACTGGCAAAGACATTTTTAGTTTGAGGTGTTTTCTGATACATAGTTCTGGGTAGGAGAAAGGAGAATGGAGAATGTTTTCATAACCATTAAAAGTAAAATCATCCTGAGCTTACTGGCTATTAGGTTCAGACAAAAAGCTCTCAGTCGTCCCTTAAATTCCAAAAGGGCACATCTAGCTGACCCATACAGATCTGTTTGGCATATCAACTTTGCTTAGGATATTTGGGCAAGCACATTAACAAAATTAAATGGAATGAATTTATTGTGACTAAGTTCTACATGTACTCTGAAATAATCTACTTTTCCTTCTGAATTGCATTCTGAATAAGTGCTAAACTTCATCAATGTTTAAAATAAAGTATTTTCTACAAATTCCTCTTGCAAGTCTATAACGGAGAATGGAAAAGAGTTTTTAATGCTGCCTTTTCAGTAATTTTTTACTTTGACTAATGACTGTCTATCCGATCTGAGAAGAACAGATGTAACTTGTGTTATAAACTGCAGACTTTACTGCTTTATTGTGATAACTTTGAAAACTTAACTAAAAAAGGCCATTTCTGTAGGGCAGAGATACTACAAGGTGAAATCAATCTTGTTGCTGATGAAAGGAATTATAGGCCACACAGTTTGCACTCTAAATTATTTAGAGCGTTAAGGCTTCCTTGTCAGCAGACATAATTGATTTGAGAGTTGGTTCACTAAAGACTAGCAACATGCTATGTAAAATTTGCAATGTATTCTGTGTTGTCAGTTCACCATGCTTCTGGGCTAAAGAAATTGCTTAGAATTGCTTTAATTCATAAAGGTGTTCTAGGCAAAGTCATTGTGACAAGAAGCACTGCAGAAATAAAATGGTCACTAGTTTTCCATGAAATACAGGAAATGGGGATTCAGTCTACTCTGTAGATTTCATGCTCCCAACCATCCTTCAGACCACTGGCAAAATGTCTCACAGATGTAACTCCCAGAGCTAGAAAGTAAAGTCAGGAAATCATCAAATGAAACGGAATGAAGCAGCAAATTTCTCTCTGGCTTGTCCCCTCAGTCTAGATGACTGGAACACTCAGCATGCAATAATTTATAAAATTTAAATTATTTCCTTCCTGTAAAATAATTTGCCACCTTTTCTTTCTCATAAGCCAGTAGCCTAGACGAAAAAGAGCATGCTAGTTCTTGGAAATCTAAAATGGCGAATGAGTTAGTTCTTCAGTCAACATAATAAAGCCTAGCTAATCACTCCAGCCTTTTGCTAAGGAAAGGTTGCCCATCAGCTATCTGAACCAAATGAAATGGAAACAGACCCTGAAGACCACTGCTTTCATTACATCTACAGTATCGATCTCTATTCATCTTGCCATCCAAGAAGGCCAAGAACATGTATATTCTGTGACTTTTCAGTAACTTAAGTATAAAACATCTATATGCCTGCTTATGCTCTTGGAGCTGCTAGAATGTATTTGGCTCATCAAATCCAGCTGGATGCTTTTTACCGAAGAATAAATAATTTTGGGTGAAAATAGTTGAAATCTAGTTCCATACCTTCTGACTGTGTGCTCATCAGCTGAACCATGCTGTTTGAAGACCTCTGACCTCTATGCAGGTTTTTCACCAGGTAGTCATCTGTTGGGCATAGGCTGAGTTTATCAGTATTGGTCAACACTATGAAGACAATAAATTATCAGTAAAACAACTATTCATGATTAGTCTGCAATAAATGTCATGCATTTGGGGAAGAAAACAGAACAGTGAGGGCATCCAGTGCAGCAGGTCAGGCCTGTGCATAGGTTCAAGGCGTAATGAAAGATAATGAAGCATGTTATGTCTGAATGGAGACTTCAGATAAATAATTTACTTACTTGTCCATTCTGTCTCATTAAATCTTCCTTCTTGTCTTTCCCTTGTGACAATTTTGTTACTTCCACAATTTATTGTTTTTATCTGTCAGTCTTTATAACTGTCTTTTATTATTTTTGTTGTTCAGGTGAAGCAAAACATATTGTGCTTTTTTTCTTTAACAATCGGCCAAATCACAGTGTTACTGATGTGACCATCAGGTTTTTTGGTTCCTGCTTGTTCTAAGCAAGTTAAATTAACAGTAATTTTAAGATAAAACTATCTTTTTTTAATCAATTGAAGATAGGAAATAGCAATTGAAAAATGAATGGGTGGCTGATAAGACCTGTCCTTTGGTCAGTTAATGTCATCTTGGCATATTGAGCTCTTGGAGGTCTGTGATAGGCACAAAACACTAAGCCTCAGCAGGAAATACTGTTTCACAGCTCACAGGGTAATGTAAAGTGACTGTATCTGAGTTTCTCCTTCTCATACACACAGATATCCAAATACACACGCATACATCCTCCAGTTACAACCAGAAATTGGAAAAAATGCTGCCAGAATTAATTAAACATGTTAACTCCATGTTTACTTTTCTAATTATTTTAATTATGGACTGATTTGCTGAAAGCTACTTTGGTCATTAATCTCTGGTTATCAGAAGTCAGCCAAGGATTTTTATCTATTTATTACTTAACAGCAAAACAACATATGATGTGAATGCCGTGTTATTTTTAAGGAATCTTACTTGGGTGTATTTCTTGTGTCCATCTCCATGACTTCAGGAGACAACTAACTTTAAGGTAACTTTTATTGCATATTACACCAGGATCAAAACCCTTGCTTTAAGCTCTAATCTTCTCATTGTTAAAATGACAAAAATTCATCTTTGGGCACCTCCTCTACCTCCCTTCCCCCGGAAGATGTTTCTGAAACCACTGGGATCAGTCCAGTAAGAGTTAAGTTTAAGTGTGATTGATATTAAAAGGGCTACAATGATGCAAATCTAATTTAAACACCCTTGTTTTAATTTTATTACAGATCCTTTATCAGTGACACTTCTCTTCCCTACCAAAGAAAAGAATTGATGAAAAGTGAGAGTTTTCTAAATTTGGCTGGATTATTTTTATTCCGGGTCCATTTCTGATTTGTGGCTGAACAAGTGGTTGTGTTTGTTTAATTGAAGTGATGTTGGCAAAGGGCCAGGCAAGAGCAGGAGGGAATGGGATCTGCTTACAACACTCCTGTTATGTTTCAGTGATTTTTTCAGATCACTGAAATGATCTGAATAAAAAGTACCACTTAAAATTGCAGGGGAAAAAAAAAAAAAAAAAGGGAAGGAGAAATTGTCTTTAAATCAATCTTGTTCAGGATATAATTCATTGAGATGCAGGGTGACAATTTTCCTCTTGTCGCTGCTGGAAGGGAGGGTTCTGGTTAGGCCACCATTCATCCCAACAATGCACAGGTGACTATTACTTTGTACTGGTTCTCATGCTCATGGGACCTCTCTGTGAGCTAATTTAATTAACCCACTGGAAAATTTACTTAGTGGCATAACTAGATAGATCTCTGCTTGGTTAGTGAGTTAGTGAGGAAAGACTTGTGAGTGACAGAGCTAGAGCAAGGCAGAGGTGTCTGTTGCTACTCTTCAGTAATTCGTCTTGGCTGCTGTAGTGAACAGAGTGGATACAGTGTGCTGGAAAGGGGAGACTACATAATCCAAATGCTTTGCCTAACTCACACCGGTTTTCCCGTTGTAAAAGGGGTCTGACTCCTTCCATGTAGGGACAGCAACACTGATGTTTCAAGGACAAACATGTAGTTATATTCTAGAGCTGTGGATTAGTAGGGAGAAGGGAAAGGTCTCTCACAGAATTTAGCAGACCATTTTCTGTTCTGTTTTGACTCTGTCTGGAGGTTGAATAACTTTCTGTAGATCAAGCAAAAGATAATGTTCATATGAGTGCTGCATATGTAATAGAGCAGAGGAGTTCTGATAACAACTGTTGAGCTTGCTAAAGAGCAGAAGCACAGGGCAGCACTGAGAAGTGAACAAAGGTGCAAGATTTTTTTTTAAAAAAAGAAGTAGAAAAATGGTTAAAAGAAACAGAAGGAAATAGATGTAAAGTCAAAGAAAGGGTGATAGAAACTTACTGCTAGTCACAAAGCAAAACACTAATGCTAATTTAGGGAAGGGTGGAATATAAATGCAAAAGCCTAAATTCTAAATCACCTCTGAAAAACATATTAAGCGAAAAGACAGAGAAAGAAATTAAAAAACCCATAGCCATGTTTACCCTCCTTTTGCATGATTTGTGTATGCCTCAGTCCCGGGCTTTAGGTATTACTACACCTCTTCTCATAAATAGTTCTATATCTTGAGGACTGGAACTCTATAATGTTTCTACAGTGAGCATTTTAGCCCCATTGCTTCCAGTTGTTTTTGTTGGAAAATAATAGAATCACCGGGCTGTGGATTTTTAAATAAACATTACAGCAGGTATCAGTTAATTTACTTTTTTTCCACTTGTGATGCAGTCCTTCCTTTATAGGTAATTTCAGCAGGAAGACCGATCGAGGAAGCCCTCTGCAGCTCCCTGCTCCATGACAGGCTGCTCTTCTTTCCCCTTCCACACAGTGCCCACCCATTTCACATGTACAGAAAACTGCTTCCTGAACAAGATTATGTAAATGATCTGAATGAAAAGTACCACTTCGAATTTGCAACAAAAAAAGAAGTAGGAATTATTTTAAAATCAGTGTTGTTCATCAATCAGGTTCATATCTTGGCTCAGCAAGCCATTGTGCCAGGCCTCCATATTGGGGAAACAACAGGCTGCATCTCAGCTTATAATGCCAGAGAAGGCTTTGAGCTTCTTTGGCAAGAGTCAATAGAAATATAGGGGAAAGAGGTGACTTTTGCCTAAATAATGGTTCAAAGGGAGTTTTGTGTTCCAAGATGGATAAGGTTGGTGTCTGCAGATTCTTTGAATTTGTCTTCCAATAGATATGAAATCAAAATATTTGTCAGTTTAAAACTGACAAATCTAGCATTATATTCTTGGAGACAAGTTTTCCTTATATGTTTTGTGAGTTCCAGTGGGAAGCAGATGGTGTGGGAGAAGCACAAGGTCTAGGGATCCTCCTTCCCTAAGGCGAGTGGAAGGTAGCACGGAGCCTGCGCAGCTGCAACCTCCTGTGGCCCCAGGAAGGTCTGAGGAGGAAATTGCCCTCTTGGTGGATCACACCCATCACTGCTGAAGAATTTTGCACATTTATTAACACAGATTTTTCACTGATGCCTACCCTTTCCCCAGAAAATACCATCATAAGCCTCATACTACCTCATGCTATTCAGTTAACTATAGTGCATGTTTTACCCTTTGTTTTGGTTGTTTTTTTTTTTTTTTAAGGCAGGCATTTTCTAATTCTGTGTTAACTGCTGAAATGTTCTGGATGTGTAAAGGTGTTCAGCTTCATAGTGGTTAAGGACAGAAAAGAACATGAGATGATCTGGGCTGCTTTTCTCTTACTCTTATATGCTCAGGCCACTGAATGTCAGCTTTATCTGAAATCCAGAAGTATAAGTTTTATTAAAGCATACAGTTCAGGAAGGCCCTGTCTGATTACAAAGTTATTGAAAGATGAAGGCTCCAGATGTTTCACTGATTAGTTACCATCACTGTTATGTATTTTAGTTCGCAATTTATAAATTACGTTTGTTGTGTATGATAAAGAGCTCATTAATATCCATTGCTTTTATCTCTGTGTGTGCATGTGTGCAGATACTTATACAGTAATGTTGCAATTATTTTTTTTAGAAATTATACAGACTGAGGTCTTCCAGTCACTCACTAAACAGGCTTTTTTCCACAGGCCCTGAATTGCTCCTATGGTTGTTACTCAATAGTTGCTATTTATGGGGATCAAAGAGTTGTGTGTAGTGTTACATCATCTGTCTTACTGATGCCACAGACTGAGGTAAAATCACTCCTCCGTTCCTCTCATTACTTGGTTTGTATATCCATCCACCTCTAGCCCTTTGTGCAGCCTTATTCCACTGAGGACTTTTGTTAGTTACTGCCTAACACACACAGCCCTTAAATCCTTTCCAGGGTAATTGCTTGCCAGGATAGCATCTATCTCTGTATGAGTCTATATCTTACATACCTGCCATATCCTCTTAATTATTTTCAATTTACCTTTCACAGAATCACAGAATCATCTACGTTGAAAAAGACCTTGAAGATCATCTAGTCCAACCATTAACCTAGCACTGACCATTTTGTTACAGACAGCTTTTGTTTGTTATTAATATTATACATCCAGATCACCAAAGGAAAAAAAAAAATATCAGATCCACAAAGCTCACTAAAAATGTGAAGAGGGGAAGAAGGATTTTTAATTTCTTCATTTAAAAGTTTTTACATGATCTGTCAGCTCTTAATTCTTTAACATGGACTTTAATGCTATTTTAATCCATTTACTGCTGCTAAATGGAGCATCAAGTGACATGGAGACATTGTGTTTTTCATGACATGCTGGCTTCTAAAAAATTGGAAATGTTTCTGAACTTTGTATCAGTGATACAGTTCCCAAGGACCAGCTTCACAAACAAGTGAAAGGAGGAGGGGTTAAACAAATAGAAGGAAAAGAGTACATGAGAACAAGCAGTGGAGGGACAGAAAAGGGATAATTCTTCATGTTAAATTTGCCAAAAAATGCAACTTATCAAAAAATCTTCCTCTCAAGTTCATGGCTGGAACTAATCAGATTAATCAAATATTGGTATTTTCTTTTATAGTAAGAAAATAATTGTTCTTGCCTCTTTTGAATAGTATTAAGGAAATTGTTCCAGTTTTCAGAAATTTTTCTATTTCTGAGAGATAAACAGGTACCTTAGATGGTACTTGTACATCTTTAGAGAGAAAATTGTTTATGTTTGCTAATTAAAGTTATTTATATTTGCTGATTAAAATGTTTTGCATACAAATATATTTTTTTCCTTATACATAATATCTAACTTTCTCTTAGGTTACTAATGAGCTGGAAAGTATTAAATCATCCCAGAGTACAGAAAAGATATATTTATTAAAAATTCCTACCATTCAGGTATCCCTATTAAAAATGTTTTTATTTCCATCTAGCTTTGGGTCCATACAACATACAGTCATAAGAAAAACTCTTCTCCTTAAGTCCTTCTTGCCCTGCCAGTCATGTATTTTTCCATGCTTTTGACTTCCCTTAGCCTAGTTAGGCACTTCAGATAATATCAATATAATATAAATAAAATGCTAGGTCCTGCTTTTTTTTTTTTTTTTCATTTATTCTTTGTTACTTTTTACTTCTGAGTTCTGCTGTGAAATGAAGATGGAATTTTAGTCTTGACGATTGTATTTTTCTTTGAATTGTGGCTTAATAGGCATCTAATTTGGTCCTTTTTAGAGAACTCCTAATATTCAATCTCACTTTTCTTATTCAGTTCTACACTAGTGACTCTCAATAGCATCTCAAGTCTTCTGTAGAGGAAAAACACCTATTTCTTTGGATAAATCCCTATCAGAACTTGCTTTCAAACAATTTTGTCTCTGGAATCATCTCTTTGCACTGGTGACCTTCAAACTGCTGAAGGAAGGAAAAGAAATGTGATCTATAACAACAACAGAAAGTAAAAGGAGCTCTTTGGTAGGGACTGATTCAATAATGACACTGTCATAGTTTGCTCAGAACCATGAAGCTATAAGAACACCCAAACATATATGATGGAGGAAAAGAAAAAAGAAAAAAAGACCAAGTTTGTTTCAATTTTGATCGTCATTCAATTCTGCTAAATAATGCTAAAAAGGGAGGGCAAGTATCTCAAGCTCAACCGGCCATGTATTTGAAACATAACAAAACAACAATCACAAAAGTTAGCATTTCTTTGTCATTATGTAATGACCAGGAATAAAATCTTTGATATTTTAAATTGATGTTTAATCAGTGGTCAAAGTAAAACAAATCTCTGTTTTCTTGTATTAAATTCAATTCTTTTTGGTTGTGTACTGAATTTACAAAGTAGGAAGTGGATTTTTTTTTTTTTTAATTCGAGACTTGCACATTGTTTCAATTTAGCAACAAATTCATAAGAAGTAAAGTCGCCTTTAAAGCCTATTAATATTTCTAATCATTAACCTCTGAAAACCTCAGAATCCCCAAATACCTGAAGGACTGGGGGCACTAAGGAGACTTAAAATTGGCATTGATTGGCAGTCTCTGAAAGGCAATTGCTCTGTCTTTGTAAAAACTAGTCTATTTTAGTTTTCATTCACTTTACATGTTCGGGGAGGGGGGGGGGGGGCAGGCAGGCAGGGGGAAAGCCTTACTCTGAAAGTATCTTTAAAAAAAAATTTAGATAAAACTCTCCCAAAATTCCTACTAAACATCTTCAGATCAAATGATGCACTTTATTCTACGAGATTTTAAGGTGCTGGGAATTCTTTGGTTCATAAGGGAGAAAAAAACCACAACTGTGTTGATATGTTTGAACTAAAGAAGTTAGGAGAGATTCTGCATATGAGAGATCTTAAAATATCTCACTGGATAGCTGGCAGAAATCCTATACTAGTCTGAGACACTACAGGGATCAGGTGAATGTATAAATGTACGGGGCTTGGGATAAAGAAGAAATTGCATGCTCCTTTCTGAAACAGTCATAGCTATGTATGAGTTAAGGTTTATGTGTACTGGAGTCAAGCAGTGATGTTAATGCTATTTGATTCTGGGCTGCCTTCAAAGTTCAACAGTTCTCATAATTTTTTAATTGATAAATTAAAATATGACCTGAGTTGGATAACAAACAATTGACAAAGACAGAAACAGAATCCTAAAACAACATAGGTTGAAGGGATTTCTGGAGGTCGCCTGACTCAAGCCCCCACTCAAAGCAGAGCTAGCTTCAAATTCAGAAGCAAGTATCAAATCATATCAGGTTATTCAGAATCATACGCAGTTAAGCACTGAATTTTTCCCAGGATGTAGGTTCCACAACTGTCCTGGGCAACCTGCTGCAGTGTGAATTTATTTTTCCTAATATCTAATCAGATTTCTCATTGTTGCACCTGTAGGTCTGGAGATCCTAGGAACTGGAAACTAACCAGAATTTAAAAGAAAAGTATTTTTAAGGAAAATACTCATGAAGGAGCAAATTGGTCATAAAATGGAGAGCCAGAATACCTAGTCAGAACATGCAAAGCAGCTGCTATAGTTTTTTTAGTTCTTTGATAAGTGGCACAGGGTCCACTAAGAATAATCACAGTACCTGGCTTCCTTAAGGACAGTGCTATAAGGAGTCACAGCTTTTATACCGGTTGTGTTTCATTTACTTTGACTTTGTCTTGAGCATGAGCTCAGGACCAGAAAGGATGCCTGAGAGGAGAAGCTTGGTCTTCTCCATTTAATATTCTGGAGACTAGTGTTTTCTTCTGTGTCTTCCACAGGTGGAATATCCTAGAAAAAATCCTGGAAAATGCCAGTGCTGGATAAAACCTCTTCTGATTTTAGCATGTGAGAATGTATATGGACTTCACACATTTTCTAAACACATCTCCATCCATGAGGTATGGAAGTGACACACCTTGACTAATTTTGGTAGCATAGGCAGACTAACCCCTCCTCTGACCAGGCAAGGATTCCTCCACACCTGACTGCCAGGCACATAATCCCTGTCTTACTATCCTTGGTTAAAAGTAGAAAAATAAAGCACTGAGGGTGCCATTCAACTCACCTTTGACCAAAAGCATTCAAAAATAATGGACTAATTAGATTTTTAAACTTTTTTTTTTCCTGGGGTCGATGAATAGAAATTCCAATGAGGTAGCCATTTCATCTACATTTTCATTCTGACTAAAAAGGGAGCCTAGGTAATTAGATTAAACTGAATGTGTAATTTTTAGATGAACTGTCTCATAGAGATTAAGGGTCAGAGACATGATGGTATTTAAACTTTCAGCTCCATTTTTTTAGGCAACTATCTCACATTGATTTTACTGAGAGCTAGCTGCCTGAGTAATTTCTGAGATTTTGATCTAATTACAGTATAAAGATCACATGCAAAGTCTGGCAGACCTTACTGAAGTAAATCTTTCAAGAAACATTGCATACTCTCTTGGATAATATCAATAATATTTTTTATGTCTGCTTCATTACTGAGATATCATTCATGGGAGAGTCCATCTGATGCTTGCACATTGTGAAAATGTATACAAATAACTTTTTAAGATATTAATGATAAATTTTAAAACTTAAAGTACTGTGAATTATTGTACTTTCCATTTTGTTATTGATGGGAATGTTCCTATCCATCTTTCAGTTATATTAAAAGAAACCTATTAACTAATTAATAAAAGGTAGTAAGTAGATGTAAGGAGCATAAGCTAGTATGTGTTACATTATTTACTAACTCAGGAAAGCACTTAGATACATGCCTGCAGTTAACTTGCCACCATTTTACTCAGATTTGATCATGTTCTTATCCATTTTACTAAATTAAGACTAAAATAAAAATATTACATGTAATTTATGCAAGACTGTTTCAACTTCTGCCCATTAAAAAATTACTTATTTTGAATATTAAACTCATTTTTTGTGAATAAAATAATCTACCCAAATTATCAAGTTATTTTGAACTTCAAAGACAAGTCTGATTTAGGAAATGTTATCCCCTACTGCTCTTCCTGTTATATTTTAGAAAAGCTGAGGAGCTGCTTCTAATGAATGTGAATATGTGAATGCAGAAATGTTAAAAATACTTTATTGAATTTACATGTTTACAATAACAACTATTTTTCTGTAGACTGGATAGTGTTTTGATCCTTGTTTTAAAAAAATAAAAGCTTTGTTATTTCTTAACTATATTAATATGTGATAAAAGGATGCTATTCTTTAAATTTAGTAGACATTCCCATGACATATTGTGTCTAAGCTAGTAAAATAGCCAAAGTTAATTCATAGCATAGGTATGTTATTAAATAGTGATAAGTTTGGTCCCCTTTTTATGTCAAGCAAATGAAGCTTTCTAAAAAGTAACCATCCAGCTTTGGTGATTTTGCTCTACTAAAGCAGACTGGAGCATTTTGTGTTTGGAAGCTGTCTAGTTTTCCACAAGGAAATTAGTGGCTCATGCTAGAAGTACATTTACTGGATATGTTGTAGTGACAGGTGAAATTAATACTCTCCTTCCTACTAACCGATGTTAATTTTTTTGAGTTGAAGAAAACAACACCTAGAGGTGCTCAGTCTCTTCACATTCCTCTGACACAAGTGTCTCCAAATGAGCCTGCGTAAGACTTTTATCCGTTGCTTTTGAAACCAACTTCCTAGGCCAATTGGTCTTCAAATAGGAAGTAAAATCCTGTAGTGACAGAGACCAGAGGAGGCCTCTGTGGAGGGATGAATAACCTCTTGAAACAATGAAAAACATCTTGAATGCTGGAGGCAAGCAAAAATTCCCAAGGACCATCAGCTATAACATTTCCAGGGCCTGGAAGATAACAGCAACTTCTGTAATCGGTTTGAAAGTTTGCTGACTCAGATGTTAATTTTTGCACAGTTCAGGAAGAGATTCAATACAGATGAGCAGAAAAGCCAAACCCATTTGTTTACTTTCAATCTCAAAATAAATCGCTCTGATTTCATTCTCTGTGAAATTTAAATTCTGCCTTTCACCACACTAATAAGATTACCATATTTGCATGTTTTATTCACCATAAAAGCTTATTTTAATTTATATGGCTTTATTTACTTTCTGAATTAATTGTATGGTGGATGTTTAAAGTGTACATGTCTGATATTATCATCTTTATTATTGCTTAGCACTTACAGTGCAGCAGAGCCACAAAACCTCCAGAAATGATTGATGTCTCTTGTGCTTGGTTTATGAATACACACAGGGATGAGGGAAAGCAGAAGTCTGTACACTGAGACAATACTTGTACTTTGATGTCCCCAATCCTGAAGGACTAATGGTGAAGTCAGATTCTGGACTTGCATGGGAAGAGGCATAGAAATCAACAGAAGGGTATATCTGATTTGGGAGAGCGTTCTGTTGCTATATAACGGTAATATTAATCTGTTGTCTCTTACATACACTTAATAAATTGCTCATAGGAACTAAGTCACATTGTCCAATAACAGTCTTTTCTGTGGAACACAGCTTCAGATTATTTTCTTTTTAGCTGAGAGTATTTTAGTATCAGGCGGTTTTAAATGAGAAGCATTTAGTCATTGTTGGTTTATAGCATGATGTCTATAATAGCATAATTACAGGAAATATATTTTCAGAAAACCTTTAGAATATTCTCTTTTCTGACAGGATTAGCCAAAAGGTTTAATATACCATGGCTCTAAAAAGAAAAGAAATTAAAAAGTTGTTATGTACAGGAATACAATAGGGAAGTTAAAACAATGCAGTATCTATTCTAAAGTCCAATAACTGAAAACTGGATTGTCCACCTATAGGTGAGGTAGCTAATTACTGCTGATCTGCTGAAATTTAATGAAATGGATACTAGTCCTGTAAGGGACATCCAAATCTAATCAAGGGCAAATATTGTAAGATCATTTAAAATTGTTTATGTTTCAGCTGCTTTAGTTAATATGGGAAGGCAGAAGTATTGGAAATTCTACCCACTTAACCGAACTAAGTTTCTATAACTTAATAATTAGGGTTAGTAGGATTTTTTTTTCCTTTTTTTCATGGAAAAATGAAAGCACTCTTTAAAAAAACTAATCCCTTACCAGAAATTTACATACAAAGAGCTAAAAGGTATCTCATATCATCAAACTTGGCATAACACAGCATAGGTTTTGCCTCCTAGAAAAACCTTTAAAATCTGATTAGCTTTCATTAAAATTAATTAAATACTATTAAATACAGTTAATTAATGGAATTAAACTTGATTCAGTACAGCTCCCTCTGACTTCACTGTATTTTGAATCATCTTCTGAGCAAGTTACAAGACCAAATTATACTAACTCACTGCCTGAAATCCTGGCTCTGCTGAAATCAGTGGTAAAACTCCCATGGACTACATTCAGGTCAGAATATTATTGAAATCATCTGTACCAAAGTAGCACTCAGCACACCTGTGGTGGAGTGAAGCTCAAAGGCATCTATCTTTCCAGCAGTAGCTGAAGTCCTGATATCGCCTGGGAGTTCAAACTGCTTCAGTGAGTTTTAATTCTTGTCTCTGCTGCTAGAACAACAAAGTAATGACTAGTAGGGCTAGAGTTGTCCTGCAGAAAGAAAACTGTAAGTCTAAAAGTTTTTTGGTTTTTCATGGTTCCAGATTTTCTGTGTACTCTTTGATTTCTCTAAATACTTCCTTTGCAGTCTTGAGCTTTACAAAATCATCAGGTGGTTTGTTGAAAGTCAGAGTTTTAAGGTCAATAGATCATCGGTATTTTAACCTTGTTGTTTGTCTTTTATTGCTGTGATATTTGTTCTAACATGTTAGTGTGGATTTTGCACTAGCCTTAATCTTTTATCAGGAGATAGCTGGATTCAAATACATAAAAAAATAACTCTGTGGTCAAATGCAAGCCGACTTTGTTCATAGCAGCCTGTATGATGCTGTGTTGTTCTGGATTTGTGGCTAAAACAGTGTTGATAATGCACCAGTGTTTTGCCTATTGTTAACAGCGCTCGCACAACGTTAAGGTTTTCTCTGTTTAGATTTGGCTGTGTCCTAAGCAGTCAAAAAGTTCCATTTCACTTCTGTGGTTTGTGTTCTAAAGCTTGTGTTTGGTTTTGCTGGGTTTTTTTGAGGTGGGTTTTTTTTGTTGTGTTGTTTAGTGGCTGTTTCAAAATGGAATACACAAATTAATGTTCTTTTGATATTGAGTAACCTGAATGGAATGCTGAGGATTCTTATTAGGAAATAAAAAGCATAGTTATCTGGTATATAAATAAACATATAGGAAAGCTGGTTAGACACCATTTGCTGAACATATTATGAATTGTATTTCTAGATTTCATTTAAACAAATACATTTAGAAACCATGGGGTTGGATTTTTTTTCACTGTTCAACAGCTGTATGTTTGGCTGAATGATGTATTGCAAGTATTAATTGAATAATATATTGCCAGGTCTGACAGCAAGCCACAGTACATGTTGAACAACCTATGTGATGAATTTTCATTCTATCATTCAGCTGGTTCCAGGAAGTGTGTTGCAAAGTAGCACGTTACTTTAATTTTGTTTCTAATACTGGTTATCATCGGTACATTTTATTATGTAGTGTTTTGTAAACTGAAGTTCTCTAATAATTTGTCATGCAGATGTGAGTCTATTATATCAGATATCATTAACTTCATGTAATGCTCTCGTCTCCATCTCCTTTTTTGAAGCAATTTCACAAGGAGAATAGGGAGTAAGAGTTTATGTGTGAGAGGGAAAATTGGGGTGGAAGAGAAATGAGAATTGGAGTAAGTGCCCTCACTAAACTGAAATCTTCAGTCCAGACTCAGAAATTCCCTAATCCACTTGTGTGTACTGGTTGCCCTGCTGGAAGGCCAGAATCTGCAAGTCCATCCCTCAGGTTAGCCATAGACCTGTGTTGTGACCTTCTCAGCTGGTAAGAATGGAGCATTGAAGGGTAAAAGTGTCATTATGGTGAAGGAGAACATATGTCAGGGAATAAAGGCTGCAACTGAAGATGCTATTGGGTGGAAATTCCCAGCATTAAGAAAAGGACAGCTGGGTGTGCTGGATTGGAGTTACATACAGAAATGTATCATTCAGGTTAGCAGACCCTCAGATTTATTAGTGCTGCGATTCATGGGACTTATTAATACAGAAGAAGTACTTACTGGTCTAAAAGCTGCACTGGGATAAAAGGTATACAAAGAGCTGATATTTTTGGTTGTTACAGGAAAATCTGCAAATAAAAAATGATAGAGTAACTAGTCAAAGTAGAAAAAGTCTTGTCCTTTTTCTATCTAAATCACCTGATGTAAACCACTTATTTTGAAAATGTTTTCATTTCTGGTATAAATTTTTCAGATATTTGAAATATCTTTTAATAGAATCAAACCAAATTGCTTTATTTTTTCATTTTCTCTTGTTATTTGCTTAATTCAGAATAAACTTCTGTGGTTTATGGTCAATAAAAATCACTTATTTTTTGACAGACATATTATTCAACCCCCAAACTGTTTAATCCTAAACTGAATTCCACTGTCAAGCCCTTCTAACATTATGATGACTTGCCTTCTTTTAATGTACTAATTCATAACATGTTGAACAATTACACAACCTTAAACACAAGAATTAATAACAATTTTCCCCTTGTTTGGTTGGTTTTCTTCAGACATTTCTGGGGAAGAGTGGTGTATATCACTGAAGTACTAATTGCCAGATGTCTAATTCTCATGCCTAGATTCTTCAGAAATTGGTGTTGTATAAAGTCTGTTACAGCTGGAGCTGATTAGAGTAATAAAGGGCACCTGATGTACTAGGGAAATTCTCTTTACCTTCAGAAATTGATTGGAATCATAGACAGGCGTTGTTGACTTCCATACAAATGAACTGGAAATTTCCAGTTTATTAGTAGGAAAGAAAACCAATTCTGTGATGCTTCCTTGTGTGGAACATTTTTGAAGTTGCTTCTCTTGAAGGAAAGAATTAAGATTCCTGGTTGGTTCTGCAGATAACTATGGCACAGATTTGCACCAGTGCAGAAGTGCTGGTTTTGCTGTATTAAATGCCTACTTTGGTAATTAATTCCAAGTGTGGTGTACCTGAGCAGCAAAACTTCCTGGTGTAGTTTATTCAACATTTTTTTACTTTCTAACCAAATAGCTAGTTTTCAAATTTGCAGTTCTGCAAGCGTGACATCATGTAAATTGAACCTTTTCAGTGGGACTTCATTTAATCTCTCATGATTGATTGGGAGGGGTAGGCCAGACAAAAGGTAGTGGAAATCTGACCTCCTACTGACTTTGCTTTCACTACAAACGGAAGATTTGATCTCATCTTCTCAGACCTAGTTTAATGGTGTCTATTTGTGGCTAAATATTAATCTGAGGTTAAGCTCCTCATGTAGCTTGATCTTGTGTAGAAGGTTTCTGAAGATGATCTTATTTAAGTGGAACCACAAAAAAGTGTCTAGGGATTACCTGGAAATACTTAACAGTTGCTGCACTAGGGTATGCATGGTGTTAGCCCACTGCTGTGAGTAGAAACTCGTGACTGTGGTAATTAGAAGATGTTACCGGGGGGGAAAAAAGCCACCTGTGGTACAGAGGTCCTGGACATCAGGGTTAGGAAAGGTCTTCTGAGCATCTTAAAAATCTCCTAAAGAGGCATCCACCCTCTCAGAAAAGTTCTGCAGAAGGAATCAAATGTTTGAATCACTAGCTTACTGATTAATATGTTCTTCTGTAAATAGCCCAAGCAATATTGTATTTAACAAAGTCTTTTTTTTAAAGTGTTTTCTTGGCCACTAGCACATCCTTTATAACATTTCAATAATCTTTTCATGATTGCTTTTACGTATTCACGTAAATTAGCAGCTCCTGGTCCTCTGCCACACTAGTGCTTAAGGGAGCTTATCACTTCCGTTAGACTCCCTCCCTAGCCCAAACCCTGCATCCTCAGTGTCCTAAATCAGGGCACTGCAGGCTGAGGTTACATAAATTCCAGGCTTGTATGTAAAATAGTTCGTAGGTATAAATTATATGACAATTCTGCTGAATCTCCCGAAGAGTTTTGAGGCATACATACAAGAAAGATTCCTTCTCTCTACTTGTCTCTGCTGAACACCTTAATAATTCAAGGAAGAATCTCAGTGGAACTGGTGAATTAGACTCTTCTGAATTTGAGGTGCTTTTTTTCTTCTAGATATGGAATGTGATTTGTGCATAGCAGATTCTGAAATTGTAATTTTCTAAAATTAAATAAAATTATTATATTATTTCAACTCTCTCTCTGCTTAAAATAAGACTAGTAAATTCCAGCAGTCTTGATACCCGTTTAAATGTGCCCCCAAAAAGGCAAGACTCTTAAATTTAAAAATCAATAACTTCAGTGCTTGCCAGATAGAAAGGATAGCTTTTACATGTTTGTGACAGGTGTTTGGATTTTTGTCTGATGAATTGCATTTCAGAACATAAAAAAAAAAAAAATAATCCAATACTTGTATTCTCCTACAGAGTAACATAACAACATAAAATTTTCATGTCTCACTCTTCTCAAGAAAAAAAAGAAAGAAATGTTGAACAGGTGGTGTTAGGCTATATGTTGCTAACATGTCAGGATTGCACACCAGCGCATGCAAGTATTTCAGAGTATTTATTTTCCTAATTAAGTATATAAACAAAACTCAGCGATTTTTTTAAAAGCAGTTTTGAATTACAGATTTTTTTAAAAGTTATTCCATTGTTTCTGTTTCCTTATATTTTCTTTATTAATGTCTAAAAGTGCTTAGTATAGCTTATACATTAGAAATGGGGAAAATTCTAGTAGAATATCATAGTACCAATGACATTGGCCAGCTACACAGACCATTGTAGGTATTGACTCTAGAGGTCAGTAGGTGAGTTTCAAGCATTAATCCTCTCATAATGTGTACATGACAGCAAGGTTAGCATTTAAAGGCCACTCGATATCTGTCTTCAAAAGTGAATTGGAGAGTTAACCACTTCTGTCTCAATGAATTCAAATAAAACCAGCCCCCTAGGCACAAAAGCCTGTTTTAAATGTAGAAAGTAACAGACATAACTAGGCCTCATTTGCAAGCAGCTGGACAGCTTCACTCTCAGCATCATTTATTTGACTCTGCTTAAAATCAAAATGCTGCCTGAGCCAATACTGCTGGTACAGTAACTAGAATGGACACCACGAACAGGTTTTCCTAACCATTGTTGGTATGATATAAATAGTAATGCTGATCCTAAGTAAAAACACGATTAGTGAACTATATAATGCCTTTCTGTTCATATGTGCAATATATCAGAGCACTGCAGAACAAGTAGGAAGGGCTATGTGCATAAGTTTGTCTTGATAATATTCACACATTAATGCTTAAAGTCCAGGAATGATCCATAGAGTCATACAGTATCAGCTACCATGATTTTCACCATAACTGAATCAGAGACTTGCCTTTCTTAAACCGTTTCTATTTTCTCTCTGAAAAAGGTGATGTACAAAAAAGGCTTTTGGAAATCACTGATCTATAGAAGCAGTCAGTGCTTGTCCCTGCCCCAACACAACCCAGGGCAGCTCTGGCCTTGTTTGAGGGACTAACACCACCTCTAACTGAGAAATAAAAATGCAGGTTGGGCAAAAGTCCATCCAGCCAGTACCCTCTCCCCAGCAGTGACGAAAACTAGGCTTAAGTATGAATGGGGTAATTGTATAATGACGTTTCTGCTCAGATGCCCTTCCTGAATCCAGCAAACTGTGGTTCATGGACATCCTGAAGCAGACAGCATGTGTTTATACCCTGTAAACAAGCTGGGGCAGCTTTTTTTTTTTTTCCCCATGAGTTTGCAAATATGCAAAGGGTGAGTGTGTATACCAGCACAAAGTGATGTCTTTGTGTGTCCATGGAAAAAAAAGTTAACCCATCTAAACTTCTAACATTAGCTTTTACTTCTAAAAACCATATTGAACCCTCAGAGGTGTAACCAACATCCAGTCTCACTATGCAGCTTAAGGGCAGCTGCATAAATATGTTGGAGAGGAACTTCCTCTGAACCAGGCATGTTTCCTACTGGAAACTTACTGAGAAACTACAGCCCCTTTCTATCACATCCATACCTGGAGCTTAGGCCCTTTATTTATCCAGAGAAAGTTATGCTGAATGAACTTGCTACATTCAGAAACAGGATTTGAAAATCCTAAAGTAAAGAGACCACATGTACAACTTTTCAATATGCCTAAGGCTTTCTGTTCTGTGTTTTTTCTAGTGGCTATGAGTTATTTTGCTTCACTAAGTTTTGAATACATCTGTCACTTAAACTGAAAAATCAAGCATCAATTTTTTCATATCATGAAGAGTCTGTCCTGTGTATGGGAGATCCTCTGGAGACTCCCCTTTGGAACCAAATAGAGGAAAGAACAGGACAAAGTCCTCAACTGATAGTCAACAGAATGGGTTATTATAATCTGGTATGTATCACTGATCCCTACAATTTATAGTCCTGGGAAGATTTAAGATGTCTAGTTGCCATATTTCTTTATTTCCTCCCCATGTTTTTTTTTTCTCTATGCACAAATAATATTGGGGGGTGGAGGGAAGGAGGCAAGGAAGGAAATGTTTCTGGTAGATGGGTTTTCTTAAGAACTTGCTTCCTGGAGGTGATTTTATTAATGCACAGCAAGAAAATAATTTTGTAATACTCACATGGGGCATAGTGTCTTTAGGTTGGTATATGCCACCTGAGAGTTTGTTTCCATCAGTTTCAATTTCAATATTTTGAGATAATCACTACCTCTGTGCTGAGACATTTAGATGAGATATAACATAAAACACCATAATATAAACTCTACACAACTGTTGGAGCTTCATTCAAGCAAAACGGTAGTTTGAACTACAGTTAAAAAATGTTGAAGTACATGAAATACAGTTGGGGAGGGGAGGTGTGGGAGGTATGAAACCCTAGCCTCTCCCCTTTCTAGAAGATTGTACAATAGAAAAAGACCTTTGGATATTTACTTCAGAAACTGTCTGTTTTAAAGTCTAAATGCATGGCTAATGTTATACTTTTTTAATATAGTTTGCTATAAAGAAAGCCCCCAGAGCTTAAATCTCACTTATTAAATTTTTAGGAGTTTGTTTTGGGCTGAATACTGGAGAATTAGGCATCATTTGATTTAAATCAGTGCTTGGAGGTTAAAATTTGAGACTGAGAATTCTTTGTTTAATTTGCAAACAAATGTACAGTTTTATTTTAAGATTTGAAATGTCATGATCTCATTGCTTTGTAATAAGGTCAGGAGTTGATTAAACTTGTATGATCTTCAAGAAATTAGAAAACTGCCATTGCACTCCAACAAAATAAAAGACATTTTCCCAAGTGGGAATTTAGGAATTTCATTTCTAAGAAACTTTAATATTAAAGCTTCATTGTATAAACATAAGCTATTTTCCATGTTAATCGGAACATTTGTCTTGCTAATGACTTAAATGATATCCTAATTAGAGTTGAATAATCCACTGAGGTATGAGCAGGCTTGAACTTATGACTTTTTTTCTAATGAAAAATCTTTTAATTTTGTTCTTATAAAAGACTTGCTTCCTTTATGTTATCCTGCCTGTAAAAGGAAGTGAAAAAGCTATGAAAAAAAGATATTTTCTTAACTTCTTTCTGATTCTGCTTCTAATCACATGTGGTATGGAAGTTCCAAAGATGCATCTCAACTTGATCTCTGCAGAGCTAAGGTACTAAACTATTTTTCTGATCCTCTGAAATGCACTTTCAGTGTTCACTGCTTAAATTATTACTAAATCTCCATTTAGTTTGGAAAGTGGCTCTGTGCTACAAATATTTGATTTATTATGCAATGACTTGGGGAAAAGACAATTTAAAAAGGCAACTATGGCCCTCTAAATCTTCCTAGAAGGTTGAAGGGGCTCTGAGAAGACTCGCCTTCTTTCTGCCACTCCATCCTCCATCACTTGATTCAAGTGCATCTGGCAAAGCTTGTTATTGTGACTTGTGTTGCTCATATGAAAGTGGCTGATGTCTTAGCGTGGGAAGTAGATAGGGTGACAAATATAGTGCTAAGCAAGTTTTAATAATGTCGAGGAGACTGTCAAACCCACCCACAGGGTCGCTTTGTCTTATGAGCCTGGCCTTTGTACCTGACTCCCTTCCCAGTAGTCCAAAAGAAGTGAGAAACCACAGTAGCACCTCTGCTTTGTTGTATTCCCTTTCTTCTTCTGCATCCCACGTCTTCCTGTTCTTCAAGGGCTGCTGTTGAGAATCTTGCCCTTAAATTGTCACACAGCTTGGCAGTGTTCCTCTGGTGGAAATGCTAATACAAACTGTTCCTGCTCTTTGTTTCTGGACTGCCTTCACAGCTGTCTTGTATAACTATTCATGGGGTGCCATTTCATGACTGGGATGAGGTTTTGGCATGTTAATCTAAGACACGTTGTTATGGCACCATGGTGACCGCTCAAGACAAAAGCTATAAATTTTTGGAGAAATTTTAATTAATAAGACAGTACGCAGTGAAAATTCCTTGAAGAAAAAAAGACCTGCTAGTTTTGGGGATAATTTGCCCTGAAGAAAACAAAACAAAAGATCCTGAAAACACAGAATAAAAAATATTCTGAACAGGTTAATTTTTCATAATATAGACATGTTTTTAGCAAAAGATTCTTGCCTTACAAAGAGAAAGAAACAGAAAGGGTTACCAACCACGCTATAGGGTGTTTTATACTGCTTCAGGAATTATGTGAGGTTATCTTATTTAAAAACAGAATTTAAAAGTTCTGCCTTCCTTTAATGGGTAGGTAGCCAGACAAAAAAAAAAAAATTTTAGTCAGTGATGACCTTGTTACCAGATCAGTTACCAGAATCTACTGTGTCTTAGACTATATGGTTTATGAAGCTGTACTGAAGTTAAGAACTTCTCAGCGAGAAGTGAGTCAGGACTATAGTCCAGTTGCTAGTCTTTACTTCATGAAGACCACATGGCATGCATTAGATACTACCACTGCATTGACTAGAATTTTGTTATCCAACATGATTAACTTTTCTTCTAAAGACATAATTGTCATTCTGTATTAAATTTGTAGAAGTCCATATAATAAGGATGTCTTCTTGGATGTGTAGAGGTGCATTTAAAAAAAATAAATCACATATCCTTGATGCTGAGATCATTTGGAAGCACTGCAATTCCAGTGCAGTTACTTTTTTAATTTTATTTTTTTCTCTCTGCTTAAGCACCTTCTCAAGTGATGCTGATTCTGCAGGTTGAATTCTGCTATTAGTGGCAAGGTTTCTAAATTGGAGCCAAACCAGGAAAAATCAGTTTTCCTATCATAGTCCCACTTTTGAGCTGAGAACCCAGTCCACTGAATAGGCCTACTTTTATAGAGCTAAGTACCACGGACTTTCAAAGGACCATGATAACACTTTGTCATATCCGTAATACAAAAATCATTTCATCTGATACTGTAATCTTCAGGGTGGAAAACTGCAACTCTTTAATAGCACACAGAAACATTATACAACAATTTTTGTACAGGAAATGAAAAGCAAAGTCTTATCCAGATAAAACTGCAGGGAAAATACAGATAGGCAGAAGAAAATTATCACTTGTGATTGAATTTGGCAAGGCAGGGAGGATAACTCTACTCTTGTGAAGAGTGCCATGGGATCTTTAATGATCAATCACAAAGGGACCTGAGTTGGCTGTATTGCCCAGTTAATGTACAGGTAGACTCATTAATAGAAGATTACATCAATCAAATATACTTCTCTTTTTAATTTTACTAATGTATATAGTCTCCTACCATGAGTTCCTGTGGTCACAAATTGAAAGTTTTACTGGGGGGGAAAAAAGTATTCTTCTTGTTATCTTTCATACATTAAGTTTTGTGAATGTTAATTTTGTCTCTGGCAGCAGTGCAAGAGGAAGCGCACTTTTTTTTTTTTTTTTTTTTGGAGTTTATCACTCAATAGTGACTGTTTTCCTGTAGAGACAAAAAAATCAATCGCTGCTCAAAATGCCCGTGCAGACAGAAGAATGCATTGTATACCTTGCTAGTTAACATGTCTATCTGATGAAAAAAAAAATCAATACATTTTTCTTAAAAAGGGTTATTGCAAGAGGAGAAAGCAGTTTATCTCTGTCTGATTGATGAAACTGCATCAAAGTCAGTTATCCACCATTAAGTTCCATATTTATCCTAGTCACCCTTCAGACTGCTGGAGTTCAGTGTTCGTGCAGTACTTCCATTATAATATAAGCCAAAGTTGAGAGCACTTGGAAAACTCAGAGAATTGGGAAGTTTTATTAAAATAAATGTTTGAAAGGGAAGCATGGGAGATTTAAATAAATATAAAAATAAAAAATCAAAGGGCTCTAAGGGCCAGAAAAGACGACAGAACCTTGGCAGGATGAGGTTACTGTATTTCTCAGGAGATGATATATTCATGTTTTTCCCGACAGCCTGCAGTCCCAGGGATATTATTCTTTTGAATCTCAAACTCACCATTGCTCCAGAGAGACTTGGTGTCCTCCATTCATTTTTCCTGGAGAAAACTATTTACAAAACAAAAAAAAAGGAGGTTAAAGAAAGTTATTTATATTACTGGAGTGCCATTGCCTTAACTTTAAACTTCATGCACAAATATGCTGTAAGACTTGCTATATCATTTTTATTGTAGAAAATATAAATATAGAATAGTTGACAAAGATGGTGAGCCTTTTTCTAAAGGAAAAGTAAGGTTGGTTAGTTGTTTTTATCACAGGCTAGCTTCTCACTGAAAGAAGCAATCCATTGTGAAACGGCATCCTGTAACAGTCATATTCCCTCTTCAGGAAAACAGAAAGGAGTTATTTCCTCCAGCTTAACCTGGATTCCAAGTAAGGTAAGGGAGTTGCTACCCATCCTTATTGACCACTAGCAATAACCCATCATTGGTAGACTTCTCAGGTCAATTCTCTCTAAAGGTTACTTTCTCAGTGTTTACTTTCTTTCTGACCTCCTCTAACTATGTTTATATCATAGCTGCAAAATCAGCTTCTCTGCTGGCTGCCCCTATTCTCTCAACAGGATGTTCAGAGGTCTGATTTATTTATTTTTAAAAACTATTCTTCTAGGTTAGTGGTGTGGATTTTTTTATTTTTTAGTCTGCTACATCTTACTGTTACTTCCTCTTCTTTCCTATCAACATGTAAATATTTCTCCATGTTGATGACTTCTTACAGCAGGCACTGCTTTTAGGCAAATGTTATTTGCTGTTATGTCACCCAATCCAGCCCTATCTCTTGAAAACATGTGCAAGTAGGAACAGGTTGAACTAGATCCAGATTAATCTTTTAAGTGTTAATAATATTTGCAACTAGCCAATTTGCCAAGTAAAAATAAGAACTGAACAAGGTCTCTCAGAATTGTTTTTATACAAGTTTCAGACAACATTACAATAGTCCCTTTACAGATTTACATAGTGAAGTTTCTACCCAACAAGGACATTAGCAAAGCCGTTATGTGTGTCACTAAAGAGACTGGATGGCAGAGCTCTGTAGAAGAGTTTCCTCTCTCCCAACTTTCCGGTGTAATGAGAAATTTGTGGTTTGACTGTCAACACTAACTATCTTTTACCACAAAATAAAAAGAGAAGGCTAAACAGGGAGGTACACTCTGGTTGGTAAAGGGTAATGCACCATTTGCTTGTCAGTTGGGAAGTATTGCTGAGCTTTTAAAAGTTGATCCAAGCCAATTAAAATCAACAGAAACATCCCCCATAATTCTCACATACTTTACATCAGTCCTCTATAACTTATAATTTTGTTCCATAGGCTGAACTGACATACAACCAGACCTAGACAAAATCCATTTGCCTTCAAACTCTATCGAAAAAAAATTATGATTGGAAAATTTCCTGAAACTGTCAGCTTTCTTTCCTCCTTGATGTTTCTTTGAGAGTTCAATAGCATTATGCTTTTCCCAGAAGATGTTGCTCTAATCCTTTTCTTGCTTTTATGTTCCTGACATTGTCTCCCAAGAAAATTTGGCATCTAAGTAGGACTAATGTTATTTAATAAACCACTCCATACTGATTAGGACTGCTAATCTCCAGTTCAGTGTCTCTTGATACCACAGACCTTCAGATCAACCTTCGAAGCAAAACTGAAGGGTTTTTTGGTACAGGAGGCAGTGTAAATTACACAAATTTAGGGGGAGTAAATTGTCAGCTTGTGTAATTTGTCATAATTCATCTGATGTCAATTAGATATTATGCTTGCTAAAGACCTACTCCCACATGTGTTATTTTTTTGTGATCTGCTATGCAGCAATGCATCTGAAAGTATGTCTTTTCTCCTTAATCTGTCTTTAACTATTCTGCACCTGCCCCCACCCCTGGCCTCCATCCTAATACTTCTACTTCCTCAGTCAGACCCAGAAAATGCCTTAATTCACTGTTTTCCTTCCTTCATGCTGCGTAGCTTTTTGTATTGTTGAGGGAAATGTAATGTGGATAGAGTATTATGTAAGAAAATGTTTTTTTAAAAAATAAGTCTTTGTACTCTACAAAGTAGCGCTACATGGGAAATAGCTAATGGTAATCATGATGATAGGAATCATAAACATAAGGGAGGAGGAGAGAAAAACCAGGAAATCAAAAATCAACTTACAGATTTGAAAGCCTTGCTAGTCTAGTATGAGCCATCCAAACGTAAAATTGCATCAGAAATTATCATTGCAAGCATTGTTTTTGATCAGTAACAGACACATTAATTGTGATGATGTATCTGTTTATCCCTCAACAAAATAGGTAAATGATAAATTTCATTTGTCTTTCTCATCTTAACTGCTTTTTTTGAGTGCATGAATAAACTACCTCCTATTTTTTTAGTTATGTTAATAAATAGCTATTAGACTACAGTGAAGCTGATTGTTAGACAGAGCTGATATATTATTTAGAGATTGTAATAACCCTAAGCATTCTCATTATTATCAATCTGAATAGACACAGATCTGCAGAAACAAATGCAGTTTCTACAAAACCTTAAAACCTGTAAATGTTAGGGCTGCCAGCTACAGCCTGAGCTGTTGTAGATCCCAGCACTTCAGTGAGGACAATGTCTTTGCCCAGTCAACTGAAAGTTAAGGTCTACATTTGTGATTAAGAAAGGAAAACTTCTCACTGCATTCCAATAAAACTGTCTGATAGAAAAGAATGAGGGTAAAATTATTAGAAAACTATTTTCCGAGGGACTGAAATTCTTCCAGCAAGACTGAGGCTCTTAAAGGATGTGGTTCCACAAATGGACATTGTTCTCTCCTGCTATTTAACTTGATTGAACCTAAAATTCCAAATTTAAAACAGCTCAGCTGTTGTCTGTACCCAGAGGTTTCTAAATCACACTAGTGTTGCACAGTGAGCTCTGCTTCAGAGAGAGCAGGCAACAATCTGGCACTTTCTGTGAGTAGTTGTCTACCAGAAGTGTGGCAACCTATGTATCCTGTGAAGCCTGTGGGATCATCCCTTTTATGCTGACAGATTGGAGAATGGTTTTTCATACTGTGAACACTGCCACTACAAGACATTATGATCTACATGCAGCAGGCTCATGCCATGTAGACACAGCCATGCTCTTGTCGATATACAACCATGCATGCTTGGTCTAAAGCTAAAAGACAATTACAATGATCCCTGTCATGGGAATGACTAAAGGCTGTGTCCATTCTTCTTTAGGTATTAAGTCATTTTGGTCTTTAGCAGTGGTTCAAATCTGTTAGGTTCAGGTCACATATAGTACTGAGAACTTAAAGCATCCAGCTGTACTAATTAGATAGTATTTATCAAATACGATGTTTACTAGCATGCTGGTTTCCCATCTCCTAGTTCAAAACCCCTGTTCAACAGGTTAACAGTCTGAGATGGGACTCCTTCACTCCTACTTAAGTTCTATTATGAAATGATTAATGAGAGAAGCAGAACAACGGAGCAGATTCTTTTACCAAATGGCTATGGGACATATAAGGCAGTGGATTTCAGTCCTTGCTTCAGTTTACTTTATCTAAGCGTAAAGCAACTTTTCTTGAGTTCAGTTTGTTTTCCCTTTTCCTGCCCCATGTATTTTAAGCATGGTTAAAAAAAAATCACACTATGCTGAAAGTCAGAAAAAGATGGTTTGGGACATGATGATTCATGCTCAGGAAGGCCAGCTGACAAGGCTTTCACCAGTGATAGTCAATGATTCCAGCACCTCCTCCACAACACATTCAGAAAATCATCAGGACTAGGGGGGCTAGCATTCTACAGCTCAAAACATAAGATGGGTATGAGACAGAATACATTTTATCTAAAAGTGGAATGAGTGGAGATGTACAATAGCAGGGAGGAAAGGTCAAGAAATGTGAGATAGAAAACTTGATTAAGGATGCAATGCATACGGGGTAGATGAGTGAGGAGTGGAGCAGGGGTTGGGGAGTGGAGGTAAGAAGTAATCTTCATGCACTAAAATACATGCACATAAAAACTCAGAGGTCGTCTTCTATTCAGGGTCATTCTATTTTTAGGGAATTCAGTATTTTATAGAAAATGCAATTTGAGGTACAAATTCTCATTCATCCTTTTGAAATCTTCCTTCTCTGTAGATATTGAATTCCTCTCACAATTACTGCCAGGCTTCTGTTCCTGCACAGGGAATGTGTATGAGGGTTTCATCTGTCAGCTGATATATTTGGGGATAGGATAAGGTCAGAAGAGAGAAAGAGAAAAGGTGGATTTCATATACTGAATAGGATAGGAAATGCAAATAAAGATTTAGAAACAATAAAATAACTTCAGAAGTTATTGCAGGCACATTTGTTAATGTGTACAGATGCAGAGTAAATACTGCATTAAAGCAAGAATGTTTAGTGTAGCTCTTGAAATAGCAAGTATTTCCAGAGATGATCAAAGGAATAAAAAAATTAACACCAATTCTTAAAGATCTGTTGAATTTCTAAGAGCTTAGTCTCACTGATGAAATTCTTTTAGCCTAAAATGTAGAGCCTTGGAGTAGGAAATTGTATTTCCTGCACAGCTATTGCATTGCTGTGATTTTTGTATGTTCCTTTCCCAGCTTCCCCTGTTTGCTGTTTGACTATGCTGTGATTAGGATATGAGTTTAATAGATATATATTTACATAATCTCCAGTACTTCAAGATCCTTATCTAAATAAGGCCTCTAATATTCATTCTTAATAATTCCCTGTAACAAAAAAAAAAAAAAGCAGATGTTATGCCATGAAGGTTGCAGTGGCGGGAGGCGTGTGTGTGGGTGTGTGTCACAGATCAGAGCACAGTAACTCTCTGCTGCAAATATTTCTTTATCAGGATCAATTATGTATCTGCATAGCCTCACATGGCTATACAACAACTGATGAACGTACATTGAGCCTCCTCCAAAATGCTTTATTATTGATCTGGAGCAAATGTGCAGAAAAAATATCCTACTGTTTAACAAACTGAAGCCATGCCGGTTAGTACAAGTATCGCTATGCTAACCTTCTTTCTTGGCTGATTTTAATCTTCTGGCTCCATCACACAGTTAATTGTTTCTCATTTATCCTTATTAGTGGAAGATCATACAAAATCCATGTAAATTAGGCTGTGAGAGCCTATTTTCATACATTTACCAAAAACTTGTGGACATATTTTTGTCAGTAGGACAGGCTCTTAGACAGTTGGTCTGGTTTTGAGCAAGACCTGTTTGGTGTCCTGTGTGCCCCACGCTACAGATTCAAGGGCGCTGTTCTGCAACAGGTGTGCTGATAGGTGGTGGCACTAGGAAAATCTCCCTAGGATATCTGAGGGTTGACTGAGGCTTGCATTTACCTATTTCTTCCTCTCATGAATGTGACTTTCTTGAAAAACAATGTTTTTCAGACACTGAACCTGTTATTCCTGCTTGGAAAACCTCTTGGAATAGAAAAAAGGACATGATTCTCTGTGGCAGGTTTTTTCTCTGAATCTCCTTCAGCATATCACATGTGGACTTCTGGTCCTGCAGGAGCTGTGTGCTAACTGTAATTGAAAAAACTAGACAGAACATTTGGAGCAAATTTCTTTACTTTCTAAGCAGGATACCAGGCAACTGGGACAAACTTTACTAGTGTAAAGCTGTAAACAAGGTCAGAATTCAATTTCCCTGTTTGTTTGGGCTTGGGGGGGTGGGGGGGTGGGGGGGCCTCTTGGTTTTTCTTTGGTATTGTTGTCTTATTTTGGTTTGGTTTTTTTTTTGTTTTTTTTGTTTTTTTTTTTTTTTTTAATTTTCCTGAATAGATCTGATTCTCTACTGCTCTCTGCCTTGTAATTTTCTTACTCTGAGTTTGTGCAGCCTACTGGTGATGCGTGAGTCCTGGGGTTTGAAATAATTTAGTTTTCCCCCCTTTTACTACAAACAGATTAAATATTTATACACAGATAGTGAGGAATCAGTCCCTTCGATCTTAGATCTTCTTTTTTATTTTCTTTTTGAAATAACCTTAGCATGTTATGAAGCCATTTCATTTTTTCAAAGAAAGCATAATGAAATATTACACAAAAGGTTAGCATTTTACTCCTGCTTTACAAATCATGGCAGTAAAGAATCAGTAGCCCTTTGCCTTGTAGCAGGTAGAATTGTGCAGTGTTTATTTTATGGTTGCCTAAAAACACCCACATCATTTCTGTTTTTCAGGACTGACTAGTTCCACAAAATTCATTCATTTTGGAAGAGGAATTCAGGATATGAATCCCTCTTAGAAGAAGCCCACTGCTGTGTATTAAATAAAACTACGTAGCTATTTCCTGCATCAACTTGCTCTTGTGATCATGGCCTCTCTGAATGCTGACAGGGAACCAATGCCTTTTAGGAGAATTTCTTCATGGTATATGGATACTGTGGGACATCAGCATCACCCCCAGGGTGAAAACAGTGGTCGTTTTTATAACTGGTTTGGTCCGGAGGACCGTGGCACTTCTCACAGTCCCCGTTCCCTGGGTTCTTTGAAAAGGCAAATTAAAACAGTTTCCAGGAATTTCCAACTCATGTGTGCTTCTATGTCTTTGTTTGGAGCTGGGCAGCCCAACAGGCACCATGGGAGCAGCACACAGATGTGCCTTGCCGTGGATCCTGCACCCAGTGTGTGCCACAGGCAGAGGTTGGGAAAGTTTAATCCTTTGACACAAAGGAGCAGACTAATGGGACAGAAGTCCTGTTTGGAGTTCTGTATTTGTTCTGAGAGTGTCATTATATGTTCCACTAACTCCTCACCTGTTGTGTTTTCATCTTGTTCTCTAGGGCACCTCTGTACAAAAGAATGAATTCGGGTACACTAGATGAGACCACGTTTCCTTTCTGGGTGAATGAGTTGAGTTTTCAGGATTGCTTTCTCTTTATTGCTTGTAATGGGAGCGTTATATCTAAGTTAGGAATGTACTGGCTTTTCCATCATCTTGGTTTGAAAAAGTAAATCTGCTTTTAAAAATATTTGTTTTGGATTGATTTTAAGGCTCTGAGAAAGCTGGAAATCTGAGATATTGACTGTAGGTGCCCCGGGGCTGGCGGGGGGCTGCAGTTGGGCGGCTGTGAGGAGAGGCCAGGGCTGCCCCGTGCCGGACACAGCCGGTTCCAGCCGGCTCCAACCGACCCACCGCAGGGCACGGCTGAGCCCCGCAGACACGATGGCGGCGCCTCGGGGAAAGCCTGGGTAAGGAAGGGCAAAACGCTGCCCCGCAGCCAGGGGTGAGGGGAGAAGGGTGAGAAACAGCCCTGAGAGCCCCGAGGGGAGAGAGGAGGAGGTCATCCATGTGCCTGAAGAGGTGTTCCCCTGCAGCCCCTGGAGAGACCATGGCGGAGTAGGCATTTCCATGCAGCCTGCAGAGGCGACCATGGTGGTGCAGATATCTACACCACAGCCCATGGAGGACCCCACGCTGGAGCAGGTGGACATACCCTGAAGTAAGCTGCAGCCCATGGAGAGCCCACACAGGATCAGTTTTAACCTGAAGGACTGCAGCCCATGGGAACGACCCATGCTGGAGCAGGTGAAAAGTATGAAGAGGAAGGAAATTCAGAGACGAGCTGTTATGGACCAGCCACAACCTCCAAGTCAAGTCTATCTCAATCCACAAGCTTTTCAATCTTATTTTTCTCCCCTTGTCCTTTTGAGGAGGAGGAGTGAGAGAGAAGTAGGGTGGGCATTTGTTAGCCAGATAAGGTGAACCCACCACAAGAGGTGGAACACCTCTTGGAAACACCTTTATGCATCTTAGTTGAATGATAATGCAACTCTATTTTGCTATTCTCTCTATTACTGTGCTTCAATGTAATTAATGGTATCAAATTTGCCAACCCACATAGGAATTATTTGCATACAGAGAATTGATTGGGTGGGGGGAGGACGGAGTTCAGTCTCAAACCTAGATGAGATAATTTACTACTTATATGAAAATGGTAATACCTAAGTTCTTTCAGAGGCAAAGAATCACTCTGTAAACTGTTCCTTTTCAGGCTATTTTTGCTGAGGAAATGTTGCCTGTCTATAGTTTCTGTCTCTCTGTTGCTCTTTTAGTCAATATATGCTTTCTACTGATGCAGAAAAACAGGACATAATGTACCTAACAAGACAGGAAAATTATGAAATTGTGATTGTATAGATTCATGGTATGGGACAAAGATCTTCTAATTATGCTAGGAAAAACTAAACAGTTATCTAAGAAAAAGCAAAAAACAACACCAGAACCCCAACCCCAAACCTAGTGATTTCCTGTTTTACAACATAGTTTATGAGAACATTCAGTAATTTGTATGTGCCTATGAAAATTTGTACTGACTTATGATTATATTTAAAAGCATATGTGCTAACAAATGTAGCAAAAGAGCATGATCTTCTGTGACTTTGTATCAGTAAGAGGCTGGTATCATACAGAGTAGTTTACCAAATTCTATATGATAGGTAGGAAACAGTACAAATAAATGAAGGTAATCAAGCAAAAGAGTGACCTCTTGCATGTCAAAAACCCATTAAGGGAACACTACAAAAGACTGAAAAAGTAGCAGGAAAGCGACCCAGTGACTCGGGTATCAGACAGGCATTTAGGCTTGGTGGTGTGGGGGTTTTTTTATAGATACATATTTTTGTGACTACACTCTTCAAGCTAGCAGAACTTCAAGCCAAGGGAAAGTTACAGTGTGAGGAGAATATAATATACTACCAAGGCACACCAAAAACGAATTGCTGGATTTGTTTCTGAAAAACACATGGTTAGTATATAGTCTGTATAGCTGTAGTTGTTACACTAAATCTATGCATAATTCTGTTAGCTTCAGTTTAGTTACAAGATTGAACAGGCACATAAAGTATAGTGCAGATAACTGTATGGTGGTGCACCTGGGGAAATTCAACACTAACCTCACATGTAAAATGATGAGCTCTGAGCTGACTGTTGCCTCTCAAGAGAAAGGTTTTGGGACTACAGTAGAAAATTCCACAAAGATCAGATCTCATAATCAAAAACCACAAATCTAATGAAAGAAATTATTAGGAAAAAACTAGAGGCAAGATAGAAAATATAAATATCTTTCTGTATGAGTTGATGGTTTGCTCCCATATTGAATACTATGGGGGTTCTGGTCTCACCATCTCACAAAAGATATAGCGGAATCATAGAGTAATTTGGGCTGGAAAAGACATCCAGAGGTCTCTAGTCAAATCCCCTGCTCAAAGCAGGTCTAAGGGACCTGAGGTCACCTAGGCACTTGTCCAGTCTAGTCCTGACTGCTTCCAAGGATGGAAATTCAACAAATTTTCTGGTCAACCTGATCTAGTTAGACCTGGTTTCATCAAGGAGGGTTGCTCAAACCCTTAATTAGGCCCCTTTCAACGCAAATTATTCTGTGACTCTAGAAGGTTCAGTGAAGGACAGGAAGGATGAGCAATTCCATATGAGAAATACTTGGATGGTCTGTAACACTTCAGCCCAGCAAAGGCATGTGATACTTGTCTACAAATTCATTACTGACATGGAGAAGATGAGTGGCAACTAATGCTCCCATTTTCTCCCAGTATAGCAATTGGTGGTAACCAGATTCACTGTTTATACTTGTCTGTATTCTTGTTCCCTAGACATCAGATTGTGACCACCCTGTATGGTTGTTATAGGGGTTTTAGTGAGTACTTGATTGATGGGAATAGAAAATCAATCAATCTCTTGCATATTCCTCAGGGAGGAACATGCACATATAGTATGTGCAAATGAACAAAGAGCTTCACTAAGTTGTGTTGGAGCGGGGTAGTGCAGCATTCTTATTAGCTATAGTATAGCCTCAGTTGTGCCAATGTATCTATTGTCTGGTGCTTATTTTGAAGGTGAGACAGGGAAGCTTCCCAACCTAAAAAAAAGAGAGGAAAAACCTGCGCCTTGTCAAAAAAAAAAAAAAAAAGCGCCTTATGTGAAGTGTCTAGTGTCAGATAAAGAAAGTGGCAGAAAAAGTGCATTTTGCTGAGATTTGCAGTAGTAAAAAATGGTGGGAGAGAGGAGAGGAGCTCCATTCGCCAGTACTTCTGCTGAAGATGGAGTCTTTCAACAGGTGACTGTGACTTCACGGGATGGGCTGCTGTATGGGCTACATTTGGCAGCTTTGGAGTGTAGGATAACAGGTTAGAGGAATTGTTCATCTAGCTTGTAATATGGAGCTTCTAAGAGAAAATGATAGATTAAATATTTGGTGAGTAAAATAATTAAAAATGGCTACTGACACACTGTAGAACAAAGCAGGGCTCAGAGTACCGATATGTTCTCTAACTGTATTCTGTAGTATATCTTGCTTGTTCCAGATTCTACTTTATCAAAATGCTCCTTCCATCTTCAAAAAAAGAAAAAAAAAAAAAAAAGAAAAAAAAAGTAAAGAGGGACTATGAGGTATGGGCTTATTGCACCAATTGTATAATAGATAAAAATTGTAAAATATCTTTTTTTCTTTCGGAACACAGCAGGGTATGTGTGTTTGTTTGCATGTAGGGTAGCAGAACCACTATCTTGTATCTACAGATATGTAGAAAAGAATTTTTGTTTTAATTTTTTAAGATTTTAATGAAGTCAGTCAGACCTTGCACATGGCAGCAAAACTTCATGCTGTGAAAACACAATTTATAGATTTTCCTTCTGGATTTATTCCTAGCTATGGTTTACTGTAATTCTCAACCTGTAGTGAGATGCTGCTTGATGCATTAAATCAGCTGTAGGGTTGGTATTTTTTTTAATCTGCATGTCTTTGTATAACATGAAATTTTGTAATACAGTGTTTAAAGCTCTTGTAGCTTAGGGGTGGTGTATCAACATCAAAATGCAGATGATTAACCCTGAATGATTTAATATTCACATGAACTTAAAAGAATACCTTAGCAATCTCAAGAAGCAAAAGGATTTATGATTTTCAGTAACTAGTTAATCTTACTGTTATCATTAGTGCTGAACTCAGAAAATAAGTAGTTCTTTATTATTATTCTTATTTTAACTGCAGCATTTAAATAACTCAATGCAGCAAAATTGTTTTATGCAGTGTAAGATAAATGAAGGGTTAAAGGAATTCTACAGAATTTAGACCCAGCCACATTTTCCCAGAGTACAGTATAGTGTGTATTTTGATGCATGTTTTAAAGCAGATATCCTCAGATTTTTGAGAGCACACTAATTCTATTCTTCTTATGTCAGGCACAAGCTACTTTTTGGGCTGTGTCTCCCTCCAGAGGCACTTTTATAAGAATGTGTGCCCATTTTTTGATTTTATGAAGCCAAATGAAAAGAGGAAAATCGTGCCTTGTTTACAGTGTAAGAGGTAATTATTTATCCAGCATAATATTTTATTATTATAAAAAGAGAAATGGAAGGTTGGGAAAAGGCAAACTGCAACTTAGGGGATAGAAGAAGGTATTGTTTGTGGTAAGAATAGAGTAAAAAAATCTCACTTTCTGTTCTCTATGGAGAAAGATGCTCATTTATAAAACTCTATACAAAACTAGTATAGAGTATAGTACTCTTCATGCAGACAGGAATGCGTCTTTTTATTCCCTTCCTGACACTGTGGTCCCAAGCACAGCAAAACCAGCAAGGACCATGGATCCACTGGTCATGAATGAGCAACTAGTGAAGGGTGGGGAGTCCAGGATTCAGAAGGGGAAACTGGCTTGGGTCCTGGAAAATGCTAAGCAGCTCACTGGAGGGTGATTCCAGTGGTCACAGTTACTGTCATGCCACCTTATTGGGACAGCAGAGCTATTTCTGAACATCAAGAATATTGCAGAAATTTGCAGGTTGCAAAATTGAATTTTAGACATATGTTATTAAAGTCATAGCAGGGACAAAGGTTGTCCTTCTCAAGTCCCTTCCAGTTAAGGACTGCTGTGATTCTTACTCTCACTCTTCCAGACATATAACCCTGTGTACTGAATATAAATGCAATGTGCTACATTTTTGGGGTTCGAAACCCAAGTTCCTTGCTAATCTGAAGGAGAGGGAAAAGGAAACAATGAGAAGAGGAAGAAACTAGGGGAGATACACCAATATAGAACCTGAAGATGTATAACTAATCCTGATCTCATTCCTAGGGATTTTAAAGCACCTGTATCAAAATGCTTCTGCTAACTCTTTGAAGCTCATTCCTTTCTTTTTATGCATCTCATTAAATGGCCATACTCTGACTATCCCTGCGCTTCATAGAGAACCCACTTTGCTCAGTTTGCTTGTTCACTAACTAATCAAGCCTCCCACATTTCAAAGTAGATGTTTTTCTCTTATGTCCTAGTCTTCTCTGATACTGTTTGTATGGTTTCTTTTTGCTGAGTTTCTGTGATAAAATAATCTAAAATAATAAAACTAATCCTATTACTTCAATTATTTCAGATTGAGGGGGAAAAAAACACCACCATCACCAAAACCAAAACCCAAAACAAACCCCTCACCACCAAATATCTTTTGACTGAAGCACCAATTTTTGTTTCGCTCAGTGTGATCAGCTGGCCTTCAAATCCCCTTCAAAGACTGTTTTCCTGTTCTGTGTCTAGGGTAGGGCTTAGCCAGAGAAAGATCCTGGAAATTCCTGGTTTAGTTTAAAGAAAGCTCAGACTCAGCGTGGGATGTGCTTAATTATGCTTTACAAAATAGCTAGAAGCTGTGTGCAAACATACACCACTTGAAAGCGAAATATCTAAGACCTGAACACAGACTCACTGTGTGTCACCTTGTGTAAATCTCTCTGTCTCTTCAGTGTTTGGTTTTTAAGTAGTCACAGCCTGGCAAAGACTTGCCAGTTAAAAGACATCCCCTGGTTCTGAAAGACCTATTTGATCGGTGAAATGGGTGCCTAAATGGCTACAGCCTACTTTGAGGAAGGAAAAAGATAGTCTGCTCAACAGGAAACGGCAAGTCTGGATCCCAAGCACACCTCTGTCCCCACAACAATGGCCCCACACAAGAAAGATTGCAAAGAAAGTACTGGAATTGGCAATCCTGTTAAAGATAAATAGTCTAGTGAGCTCTTGCAGATAAATGGTATGTTCTCAAAGAAGAAAGGAAGAAGGCAGTTGATGGTAGGATGAGCCTAAGTGGCTCAGAGGTGAAAAAAATGCTAACTTGGGTTTGAGTATGTTGACGCTTCCAGGCCCCATGATGATTGTTTTCTGCTACTGAGAACCCATCCCACCTAGTACTGTTGTATACCCTGTCTAGTGTCATTGTATTTCAATTACATGTCTTAGAAACGCAAGTAGGTGCATCAGTTTTATATTTATTTACATGTTCGCTTTCTAAAATATCCACCTCTGATTATGAAAAATACAGTAGGGATTTTTGAACACATATCTTAGATTCAGCAATTTAGGTACATTTGTTTCCTTCAGCAAATAGAAAATCATAGTTTTCAGCTGAAATTTTATGTAACAGCTTAGGTCAACATGCCTCTATGCATACACTGCTTGGGCATAGAAGGACTCACCAGTTGCATCATGGGTATGTCTTGTTAAATATTTGCTGTCACAGTTGGTGTCAGCAAACTGAAGTTTAAAAGCTAGTCTTTTTTATTCTAAATATTCCTTTAGCTCCTGGCTTGGTGACCTTCTTTTTGTCTTGTTTCCCCTGCTTCATGCTCTCCTCTCTAGAGCAATGTATCACTGCAGCAAACAGCTCATCACAGCTGTCAGTCTAAGAACTTTTTGGAATTGTGAAGTTTTGATGTCTCAGCAAATCAGACAGTACTTTCAATTTAGTATGTGGCAGATTGCTTTTTAGAAGGGACTGGAAGACTTGGTAATGGAATATGGAGCCTTTCAGCTCCTTAAATCTATTTCAGGTTGATAGTGACAGAAAATTCATTACCAGCTCTATTGTGAATAAGTGCAGATATTTGGAGAAAAGGAGGTCTCTTTGTTTTTCTTCCCCCACCATACTCTGAAGTTTGAACATGTGTCACTAAATTCAGTTCTTTTAACATTAGCCAGCACAATTTTAAAGTATGTTAACTAACGGTGATGTTCTTTTCACCCTTTCAGTTCAGGTATGGATTCTGAAATATCTGGGAATTGAGCAATGTCAGTTCTGAGTTGAACCTAAAAAGCACAGATAATATTCCCCTTCATAACTGAAAGTCACGGTATAGCTTGGGTTCAGGGTGCAAGTGAAAACTCTGATACTTTTATTTGCGTAGGGCCTTGCAAGAACCACTGCTCATCACTACTCTGAGCACTCTCAAAGTCATTGCATTAATGCTGAGCCCTCTGTTCCATCCAGTTCCTTGTATGACTGTGTAGATGCTTTCATATTTTTTCTTCTGCATATTTCCTTTAGTATATTTCATTCAATTTTGGCACTTTGGTCTTCAAGATGTCCTCAAATTTTGAGGAATTCTTGGTCAGCTGTGTTCAGTAGTCAAGCACAGAGTTGTTCTTCCTTGATTTTAACCAAGGAGATTGTGGGTTCATCTTCCAGATTTGTGTCTCTAATAAGTTTAAGGTGCTCTGAGTTTTGGGACTACACATGGTATGCTCAAACTTAGCTGATGGAGGATAAAAATTAATAACACATATTAGGACTGATACAGTTTTATTTCCCATTAAGGTCTCCCTGAACGTGTTAACATGTTTTCTCTTTTCCCAACAGTGGATACTCAAGGTCTGGGAGAGACGAATGAGTTCTGGATTGGGTTACCCAATTCATTTTTCAAAAGGGCTTTGCTGATCATGAGATTGTGTTGAGTCACTTTTCAATCCTAAACAAAGATAATTCTGGAGATTTGTATGAGGTTGATCCCATTTCTGCTTTATGTACTACTGGTTTTGTATTTATTTATGCAAACATGATAATGAGGAGTAGTAGTATGAACTCTGCTGTTAATGTTCAAGAATACCTACTGTTGTTTTGCTGGATCTCCTTTTCTTACATTTTCACAAATAGTAATTTTTTTTGTAATACATGTTTTTATTTACTTAATAGACCCATACATCTTTGCAGAAGTCAAGAATCTGTCTTTATGTACTGTGAATCATCAAAAATGTGTTTGTCATACACATTTTACAAGAATGCATAAAAACATTTGCATAATACAATCATAATAGAGCTACTGCACTGTGATCCATCACATCAGCTCTCAAACACTCTCAGCAGGGTTTATGCTCTTTTTGCTACAAAAAAGAGAAAAATAATTTACTAAACTGATCTTATCTCCCTACTTGGTGCTAAAATGTTCAATGTTCATATTTTTTTCCAAATCTATGAAATGAAAAGTATGTTTATACTTCTTAAATTTTATTAGTTTTCTTCTAACAAGTGTTTCGTTTTGTACATCTGCTGAGATTACCTCTTCACATCTTAATTTTGTGCAGAACATGGGGCACTTTATGGACTTGATTGATTTCCCCCATGTTCACAGGAAGAATGGAAACTCATAGAAAGATAAATCAATAGATTTCCCCTTTTCCAGTGGGAAAATTACTACTACATGTTGCCATTTAAGTTTGATCACTGTTTGCGATAACAAAAGTAATAACAAGATATCAAGAAATCACTCTGTCTGGAGTCTATATTCTTTTACATATTTTTTTAAATCACTAACTGACATTCTCTTTTATTCTTAAATCCAATTGAAATGTGCTTTTTTGATTTAAAAAATCCCTCTATTCTGTGTAGAAAGGCCAAAGCAAATGGTGTCATAGGTAAACTGTCCTGTGCTGTGCATCTCTCTTGATGGTTTCACCAAACTGTGAACACCAAGTCCTATCGGCTGTTTGTCACAGTGTAAATTCTTACCCCATTCCCTGCCAACCCCCACCGCTCTGCCTCCCCGCCACATACTAATATGTAGAACTCATTTCACCAGTTGTTGACAATCAGGATCTGCTGATATGAATTGCATCCCATTTCAAATTAAACAACCTGCAATTTCAAGTGTCCATACTTACAGGCTGTGGGTGAAGTTTCATAGGCAATTTCACTGCAAAATTACAAGACTAAAACCTTGAGCAGGAATTGTTTCCTGCAACCCTTGGAAAATATGAGTCTAATTCTTGTGTCTCTCAGCCTTTGGCTTAAGAATGATGGATATGTCTGTGGCTCTGCTTCCCAGTCTGAGTAATATAACCCTTTAGCTGTTACTGTGTACTTTAAGCAGATACACTCTGAAAAGCAGCAGTGAGGAAAACAGTTTAACCCTACCTTATCACAGATTGAAAAAATATCATCATCAACTCTCCTGGGAGATTAAAAAAATTGCCTATATCCCTTGGAGAAAGAAAGCCTAATGAATGAATCTTTAAATGTTATCTCTAGCGCTTACTACACAACACGGAGAGCTGGGGAGTTTGGGCAAAGGTTTAGCCAGTATACCAATGATGTCTAGCCCTGAAACAGATATGAAGGGAAAGCTGTTAACCAAGACTTACAAAATGGTTTCAATCAGTCACCCCTCATAATGCTGTGACAGCCTTCTGTTCTATTACATTTAACATCCAAATTCTGTAGGTTTTGTATGATGGTAATCTATTAATTGATAAATTAACCAATCAGTTTTATAAATGTGGTTTATCCATGAGGTAGTTTAAAGATGTGATTAAATATACTACTTGGGTTCACTGTCAGCTGCAAGCCTGCCAGTCACAAACTGTTTAAATGTTTAAAATATTTAAAGATGCATTGGACTTTTATTTTTTTAATATTTTTTTTATCTACGTTTATTACAATACCCAAATTGTATGTAAAATCTAAGAGAGCTTAAGGGACCTTTTGATCATTTAATCTGACATCACATATACTGTAGCCCTTTAAATTATGCTCATGCAAGCCAAATGACTCTTTAGTTTAATGCATTTCAGTCTTTGAGGCTGAGATGGCACTAGATACCATATCTGGTAACAGCAAGGGGTTATTAGTATGATTGACCCAGCAGTCAGCCCATTCCCCATGCTTCTGATAACAGAAGTCTCTTCTATTTATCCTCTTACTTTCCCTCATTCTACTACACCGTTCAAATTTGTACCATTACATCATGAGATAAGATTTCTGCTGGGTCCAGATCTCATGACCAATGAAGACTAAATGCACTCACTTGACACAGAGGTATTTCGTATCCATCTGACATTCACAGTCTCTTGTTTTAGTGGCAAATGTTTTGGTGAGGTTGTTTTTGGTTTAACTGAAACCATTTCTTATCAACCACAAGGAAAAGAGTATAATCAACTAACTGAAGACCTGAAACATGAGATTTTGAATATTATCTTATAGTGCAGCAAGAAATGCTGTGAAATACTGAAGATAATACAGACAACAAAAGATAAAAATAGACCCAGAGGATTCACAAGTCGTAACCGTGACCTTTCAGTTTCAGTCTTTTAGGAAAACCTTAAGTCTTTTCTTAAAGACCCTACCATCTTGTCCAGAACACTCTTTCCTTGACTTTGCCATCTCATTCCAATGCTGACTTGTAGCTAAGCTCTGAATCATATCTCAGTTTTCTTTAAACTTGATGAACAGACTGGACTTCGCAGGATTCTTTGATCTCCCTTCAGCATGTCTGTCTTTTTTTGTTTGTTTCTTTTAAAGTTTAGACTTGAGAAGCAGTTATAATACTGTTGTGGTCAAGTTTTATATGTGTTCCCTGTGTTCTGAATCAAGGTGTTATGCCCAAGGCCTTGAAGAAACCATAGCTATAACAGAAAGATCTGTTCAGAAGATTTATTAGGCAAGGTTACCTTCCACTAAATAATGTTGAGGAACATCACTTACACTTTAGTTTTCAGATTCATATTGATGGATGTCCTGAATTACATTGCTGTATTTTAAGCACAGATGAATATTGGACTAATGGCAGTAAAAACTTACAATTTTAAAATCTTGTGACCACATTTGAAGTACTTGGAATCTTTGGAATTTTCTGATGTAATGAAGTTCAGCTTTTGCAGTTTACACATTTCTCCCCACTTTTGGAAAGAAGCGGTCTGGAATTTGAAATATTTAAGGTTTGAAATGTTAATTTAAGTAGCTGCTACCTCATACACATAATTTTAAAAGGAAGGCATAGGACTGCATATTTCTGTGTAGGTAAATGAGCTCTCTGTGTATATTTAGGTATGTGTAATGTGTACCTCACTGTATACATTGATAAACTCAGATGTAATAAAACTGCCTGTATATAACCTTTTATATAACCTAAACAAACAGAAATTTATTGTCTCATGTTAAACACTGGATTGAAACTAAGTGGGTTTTGCTACTTCCTGTACAGATGTCATAATGAATATGAAGTAAATGACTGTCCTTAATGTTTCTGCTCTCTGTAAAGTAGAGAGATCATTTACTTTCTTTTCCTCAACATCTATAGTGTCATCTCTATGAACAGCAAACAGAAAACAGTTTCTTACATATAAAGCGGGGGGGGAAATCCCTATCAGGAAGGGGTGATAATCTTGACCAAGACACCTAGGCACATCTCATAAAAATACTCTGTCCTGCACAGGCCAAAAGGGGCATTGGAGGGCAGTGTGTGTGTGTCTGTTTACTCTTCAATTTACAGATAAACTAAAACCCAGACCACTGTTCTGACTTCTGTTTTCTTTTCCTTTTTTTTTTTTTTTTGAGTGAAATGTTGAATGAGGGCAGGTTACTGGTTGATCTACGTTTTCCCTCATGGAGAACTATATTTGTCTTGTAATATAGCACAGAGTGCTTAAGTTAGGGTAATCTTTCAAAACACACCCAGATTCAACTGAAAAATTATTGATACTTCCATTCTAAAGGTCCTTTGATCTTTAAAGACTATGAGAAGTAGGTAGGTTTTGATTACAAATAAAAGGAGTCTTGGTAAGAATACAGGTTTAGGCATATGGAGCGATGATGATATTCTACCAGCAAAAAAGAAAAGGCAATGTTCGGTATGTTGTTTCTATTGTTTTTAGTTACTTAAAAAAATAAAGTGAGAGAACTGGGATACTTCTACTTTACAGGAAGAATGAAATACCTTTCCAGTTTGTTAGCAAATGAAGATGTTAGAGAGCAGCTTTGCTTGTATAAGCCTTTCCTTGTAAAGATAGCTGAATTTATCCTAATAGTTCGGCAGCTCCCCATAGCCGTCACTGGTATCAGTTCTCATGTAGACCTCTGGATCTGGGATGTGTCCACTACCTCCATCATAAGTAGTGGAAACATCAAAACATAGTTGTGTCTCTTACAAACAGCTCCACAGTTATTTTTCCAAAGCTCACTTTCAACAAAAACTGCCTTGAATGGCCTGCTTCTAAAACAAATTAATTTTTCTGTAAGACTTTACAGCCAAACTGCACAACACAATATTTTGTCTTCTGTTTGTAAAGTAAATGCCTTGCTTTCACTTTAAAGGGAGAGAATGCTGAGAAAGATGTTTCCTCAAATAATTATCTACTGGTGCAAATGGAGAAATTGCTATTAAGATGAACAGCATTAGCAGACACTTGCCAGAAGAAGAAAAAAATGTCATTTCTCCTCCCTTTGCATTTTAAAATGCTGATGCAGCAGCAGGTGTCTAACAGCTTCAAAAGCATGAAATTCAAGCATTAAAATGCTGTCTGAATCCATATTGGTTTGTCCCACTCATCTAACTATACCTGGCTCCTGCAATTTTTCTTTCTTAAAGTTGCAAATAGGATTCAGAGAACTCCATTAGCTCTAGAATAATATACAGAATACTGCACCAAGCACTGTGTCAAGGGTGAGAATGGGCCCTCACATAGACTTGAAACTTCATTTTTCTTATTTTGTTTTTTTTCTGCTACAACAAAGACATGGATCACTGCTCTCCTCTCTGTGTGATGGCCCCAGCATGCTCTCTGCCATGTAGTTAACATCATACCCACCTTGGAAAATCACTGGAGCATACAGCTGGCCCACAGGAGTCAGGCAGGTGGCCCCTTATTAGTGTATAGCATGGGTTTGCACTTTTTCTAAAGCTTGCTTACTGGAGCATCAGTCTTGCAAATAATACTCTCATATTTAACACTTCAATCATTAGGCTAGTCCTACTGAAAATTAATCGACTCAAATGACATGACTAAAATAAGCATATTCATGTACATCAGGTTCCATTGAGTTATAAATGATCAACACAATAAGGAATTCCAGTATTTTTTTTTTCCAGAGGGACTTTAGTGATATTTTAATGTTATTTCAGCTGACTGAACTCTAATTTACGTGATTAAATAAACAAATGTCTACCATTTGCACACAAGCCACAAAGATGTCACAGCTTTTGCACAGCTGTTTGTCTGGTTGTTTAGTCAACTGTTTGCACAAGTATTTGTAGATTTTTACATGGGCTAATTCTATAATCATTAGATATGGCTTTCAAAAACAGCCCAGACATGCCACGCTGTGTAGGTTCCATTTCCTGATAGGATCTTTAAAGCCTTACAAATCAAGATAGCCTTACACAGGAAAAAACACTGGGTTAAAGAACAACTTTTTTGTCCAGTACACCTCTGCCCAATCTTTGCTCTTTCAAAATGTAATACCCTTAAAGGAATGATAGCTACAAATATTCAGAGACCCAGCTTAACCTGGAAACTTCCATATGGAAGAAGAATGACAACTTTATTCTACCATCGAAACTATACAGAAATCTCATAACTTAGTCTCATGTTTGTTTGTTTTTTTTTTTCCTCTCTCTCAAATGTAAAAGCCAAATAAAATTGAAATTTCTCAGTTCCTCTTATAAGGCTGCCAGAAGTAACGCTTACTGCATGGGATAATAAACTTTAAACCTGGGCTTCACACAGCTGTACTACTTCTGTACTCAGGGTGATAACTCAGGGCTGAAGGTCATTATTCCTTTTCAATACAACCAGAACCACATAATTAAAGAGAATTTTGATAGTGTTAATTCATATCTAACAATGTGACTTCAGCTGACTCTGTATTCTGAAAGAGACCACACCACTAACTAGATTTTCTATAACACAAACTTCACTTCAACTGAGGTAGATTTCTACCCTTCTACTAAGCTTTGCTCATCAATGTGTGTAAAAATCTTATAACTTGGTCCCACATCTAAATTTTTCCCTAAACAGATAAACATTGATTAAGTTTTCTGAGGAAAAATATACATAGAACACATTTTTAGTGTCCTCTATTGTTCTTTTTGCTCCCAGCTTTTGATGGTTTTGGGGGTGAAATAAAAAAAAGAGAAAGAATGAAGTAAATAAATTTGATTTTTGCTTATCCTCCAAGGGTTTTTTTCTGAGGGAAAACAGTAAAATTGCAGAATACAGCAATCATTTTTATAAGCAAATATCTGACAACTGCCCACAAAAATAGATCCAGTAGGAGAGCTAAAGGTGTTTCCTGCAGTGTTGATTCTGCAGTACATCTCACCCACCTGAAGTGCTTAGGAGTAGTGGCACATGTGTATGAATACTGTATATCTTAGTGCATGGTATTTATTGCAGATTAGAAATGGAGAAAAGTAAAAGTCCTCTGAAAGAAAACAAATAATAGGATAGCAAAAAATCTTGAGGTGTGGTTTTTTTTTTTCTTTCTTTCCCAGCTGTATCCAATTTTCATTTTATTTAATCACAATTTAAATGGAAGAAGACAGAAGCTTTAGAAAACAACTGAAATTTTACTTTATCCAGCATTAGCCAGTAGGCAGCTCTGGTTATTGCTAAATAAAAGAGAGCTAAATCTTACATTTTTTTATTTTCAAATTGAAACATGCATACATAGGAAAAAAGGAAAATGCATGTATGTATATATATGCACACTACATATGTGTCTGTAAACACATATATGGACAAAGTTGATTTTTTTTTTTTTTAAAATCATTGTCCTGGAAAAGAGGGCCGAGGACCAGTTACTGGTTTGGAAACTAGATGGCATGGGTTGGTTCGCTGTAGATAATTTATGGCTAGTTTTCTCTGTAGGAAATGTGTCTTAGAGTTATTTAGAGGAGTCCAAACTGAGTCAGGAATTAAGCTAACAATGAAACCAGATGGACAGTCATGAGTCTAGTGCTCACACTTACTCCTTGAGCCTTTCTTTTTAAGCACTGTAGACTTATACTAGGTTTCCAAGAGATTTAAAATTGGCTATGACATTAAAGTATTAATTTTAGTACTATAGCTGACAAATGGATATAGTAACTTACCTATGTGCTGGCAGCACAAGATGAAAGCCTAAGAAGGCTCAGCTTTGCAGTATTATTATCAGTACACCATTAACTGAAACAAATTATATTTCTTTAAATATTATTATGAATAGATTTGATTATTAAGGGAAAGTACAAAATCTGTGGAGTGTAGCCACTTTGTACTCTCTGAAAGCTGTTCAGAAGTTGTCTGAAAATTCATAAATCACCCCTATTCAATTGCTATTTAGCCTGGAAATAAAGCCTATATCTGTATTAACAGATGTGATTCTCTTCTAATCCCATTTTGGGATTGAGATTTGGTTACTCACCATCATCACCCTCAATTTTTATCCTATTGCTTGATTTCTGTGGAGAAAAAATGATGGTTTTCTCATACTTCATACTTCAGTAGGTGCCTGTTTGGTATGAATGCAGGACCTGAACTCCACACGTTTCAGTGCATCCCAGAAGGTAAACTGATGCAGACTGAGATGACCAGACAGAACTCATAAATTCAGCCCACAGAAAGAAGTAATTAGTCTTATTATTTCAGATGTTCAGTTTGACACTGATAGTATTTTCTTCAGTTACTTTTCTGGATATTTGAGCTCAGAAATTATGTTCTAAAGCTCCAGTTGGCATGATAAAAGGGTGTCTGTTAATGGTATAATTCATATATACAAACTGAATAGTACCTAAATGTTTTGTCCTTGGCTTTAAAACAAGCATTTGTCTGATGTTCTCTCTCTCTCTCTTTCTTTCTTTCTTTCTCTTTTTTTTAATTCCTAAGGAGCTCTGTCATCAGCCAACAAACCTAAACAAATCAAAATAAGCCCTGTAGAGCTTTTCTTGCAACCACAGTAAATGACCTGTTTCAATTAATTTTTTTTCCTTTTTAAAAAAGCTTCAGCATGAATGATTACAAATCATCTCAAATAATAAAAATATATTTTTTTTTAAAGTACTCATAGTTTATTGCTGTATTTTTCTGGGCTTGAAACAGATGGTAAAGTGAAGTCTGCTCAATGATGCATAAAGGTCTTAGGTTGCGAGTATGAATAATACCTTCAAGCAGTGAGATCAAAGCACCCTACCAGGTATTTTCCAATACAAGGAAGAAAGCCATCCTTGCTCTCATCTCCCAGCAATCTGAACAGCATTTAAATTGATTATTTTTTACCACACTTATGCTAAGAATACATTAGAAAATAAATATCTACTAGTGTTAGGTCATTGTTGGTTTTAGAAATACAACACAAATTTATAAAACTGCAATTCAGAGTAGTGATTATAGAACTCACATTTACGATAAGAGCATATACAAGGCAGTTAGTGTGGCACAGATGAGGTGCAGCAGTTTGTTATTCCATTATAAGATCCTTCCCTTTGCACCTTCTCAAAAAGTGAATTGAAGACTGGGTTTTAAACTGTAGTTAAGGGGGGGAAAAGCTATCTCACATTGAGACAAATATAAATGTTGTTTTATTGTATTTCCCATGCAGGCAGATCCTCTTTGTTCTTTTCGAGATGGTGAGTGTTCACATTGTCCAAGAAGATTTTTTCCTAGTGTGTAGCAAACCGACACGCTATGTGATTCCATCCCTTTCAAAAATCACGAGGCATCACAGAAACAAATTTAGATTTTGCTCTGAAAAAAGACATCAGAGCAAAATACATAATACCTTTCATGTGATGTGATCGTTCAGCTCTATGAACTGAATAATTGTCCTTCCAGATATGAGATTTCCACCTTCAAAAACAAAATAACTATTAATTTTTTCTTATTATTTTTGCAAGACTTCTTTCTGACTATTAAATGAATGTAAATAGATGTCAGGTATTTCAGTCTAATTCTTCAGCTAGAAAGAATACCTGGAAGGGAGGAACTTGCCATTGTCAACCTGTTAGTTTGACATTAATTCTGTAAATTTGAACATTGTTGACTGCTGATCAGTTCAGGAAAAATGTCAATACTGGTTACTGATATTGGCTAGAAGTGCTTCAGGCTTCTTATGAATGAAGAATTAAATACCCTTTGTTCCAGCTTTTGATTTAAGAGAAAATAAAACTCAACAGCCAAAGCATTTTGCATTTTGGGGGAAAGAAAAATAAAAGTGATTTTTATTGCTGACCATCACTCCTTCCACACTCATAAGTGAGGGGTTTTAAACATATCTCTGTGTGTACATCAAAAAGAAATAAACAGATTTTTACCTTCTCCCTCCTTTTGCACACCTCTCCTCAGAAAACTCTGTGTTTTCCTTGGGAAATAGAAGGGATTATTATTAGCAGCAGGCAGAGGGAAGAATGTTGTAATGCCTGAACAAGCTCTAAATACATATATTAACTCTTCATAAGCCCATTTACTCTCTAGCTGGATTGATATATAGCATTGGGAAAGAAGCTGAATTAAACACATAATATCTATCTTCAGCTGCAGTTCAAGATGAATTGATGGAAAACATCTCTTTAAGATACATTTCCTTTCCCAAAGTCTGTCCACAAATTCAAAGGCTCGTTTCTCTAGTGTGAAAGCAAAATAACTGCCATTCCAGACTGTAATGATTCTACTAGTGGGTATTTAGGGAATAAACAAACACCTTTGCTCATTGTTTTCTTTTTTTTTTTTTTTTTGTTTTGTTTAGTTCTTAAACTGAGTATTCTCCCCTCAGCAGAAGCAGTTTGTTTCCCATGCAAGATGAAATGTCTGGTTTGCCTCGCCATGCACACTGTGAGAAGCCGCAATACGGGCTTTCCTAGTTATTCTTAGTAGTCATGAGGCTTCTTGAGCTGAAGAGATGTTATGAGGTGTGAAAAGGAAGAGAACTAGCAAGTGCTGATGTTTGTGAACTTTTCATGAAGTTTATAGCACTTGTTTTATATGACTGATGTTTCACTGATAGATCTCTTATAGTGGTTTGTTAACTGGTTGCAGAGATGGGGTTTGGATTTTCAGTACCCAGTAACTTCAGTTTTCTTATGCAAGCTTTCAAAGTGTTGTAACATGGGCACGGAATAATATAATACACTAGTCTTCAGAAGTAAATTGCTTTTAGTTTTGTACTGATAAACAAAAGTAGAAGGGCAGCTTGACTATCACTGGTTTTGCTCCAGGGAGAATATATCAATTACTAAGAAATAGTTGTTTAAGCCAGCTTCAGGCATTAGACTGCAAAGGGTGGCAGTCTCCAAACTAGTTGCCTCAATTGTTATTTTCATGCTCTTGCAAGTCAGATTTGGTGTCTTTTTGTGGGATAGGATTTACAAAGGTAAAACAATTTTTTTTCCAGGAGCAATACGAAAACTAGAGGAATACAAAGCCAGACTTTGAAGAATTAATTTGAAGAATGTTTTAACATATATTTAACTTATCTGAAAAGCATGTTTTCTGTGACATATGTTAACTTGCTTGTGACAGTTTCATAACCCAACCTCCTGTCCTTTCCATGTGCTCCCTTGATAGAAAGTCTCTGGGGTATAAATTTTGGCAGTTATATTCTGTCTTTGTGAAACAGGACACAAAAAACTCGAGGTAAATGTCTAACTCAGTCTTGGTTAAGTGAATGAATTTTAATTTTAGAGAAAGCATTTTGCATTTTCATTCATTAACTCCATTATTTGTTACGTGTTTGTCATTGCTAATAGAAGAGTACATTGTTTCCTTTTTTAACTGCAGAGGTGTTTCCTTGACAAAATAATGGGTTTCAGTTGTTTTCCCCACTAAGCACTGGAAATAAATATTTGGAAAGTACTGGAAGTATCTTTCAAATCGAGGGCTTTTGTTTGATTTTTTGTTGGGTTTTTAGTGGAAGAAACTTTTAAATTATAACCACTGTGTAAATACATTAGAAAGCTATTCTTAAAAAGGAATATTGGCTATTAAATTCTACTTAAACTATGCATATAACTCAGGCTGATGAGCTAGGTATGCATAGCTCTGGGATAAGAAGTACTCCCAGCTAGTAAGCTTGTAGCTTGACAGAGGTTAGAGGCAACATCAGAATTCATCAGGAGCACAACAGGAGGGAAGACAAATATCTGTAATGGCACTGTCAAGAAAGAATTACACAACTTCCTTGAAACTGATAAGGCCAATACAGCAAGATCCCTACTTTAATAAGTAGAGGAATGCTATGTATATATTTGAGTGTGTTTCAGTTTGTGATTGCTTCGTTAACTTTTAAAATATATGAAGGGGTAAACATTTTTGGATGTGAGCAATAACTATTATATGGTGGCAATCACTGACGTTGCTCATTAAATAGTAACACTCTTCTATCTTTCATCCCCGATGGTTTAACTTTTATCTTCTTTTCTGTTTTTCACCACTCTAGCCTTTCTGATGGCCAATTTACAAGTTCAGTCTCTTGAGGAGGGAATGATTTGAGGCTGCTGTTATTTCTCTCAGTGATGTGCCTGATTTATGTAAAGTTACTTTTGTTCTCTTCTTTGAAATACAATGGGGAAAGGATTTAGTATCCATTATTATGTACATTAGCTTCTTTGTTACAATTAGAGTGGCACAAGCTCTTGGCACTGGGATTTGTTTATTTATTTATTTTCCTGGTGTGTGCTGTGTTTGAATAGGTGTTGTGTGATTGCCTGTTGTTTTTGTTTTCTCCTGCTTGGGGACAAGCAGATTTTTTCTTTTCCTGTTTTTGTGTATTAGCTGAGGAGTAGTGCAATTTCACAGGTCTCTTTTTGGGTGTTCCTCTTCATTGCTGTAGCTGGTAGATAATTGCAGGCCAGGAGACAGAGCCAGTGGGATAATAAGGGACATACATGAAACCCAGTAAACAATGTAATTGTTCATCTGACAGCAATACAGTCTGGAGGGAGAGAAAATGAACTACCATGAAAGCAGCTCTTATATCCAAGAAAATAAATAAAAATAGAAATAGGCTATGGGAATATCAAGAGACAAACAAACATATTTTTTTTATCTGTTTAAAGCCAGCCTTTGCTTGCATGCTGGATCTTTGCCTTTGCGTACTATCCTTTGAAATCTGTCTTCTATTTGTCTTCCAGTTCTTATGAGCTCAGTGGATGGTATCCCAAAAAACACAGTTCCTCAGACAGGGATAAAAAAGACATTTTATCTTTTCTATCAACATCTTGCTACTGTCCTTTTGTCTCTGAAGTGACTCTCATGGACTTTAGGAGGAGCAGAAATACAATTCTGTTTTAGGCTTGTCAGCTTTCATTGGTCTACAAGGTAAGTAAAGGGTGTGCTCTGAAATTTGAAGTTGCCTCATAATTAATCTGATTAAAGAAAAGGACTCAATCAAGTGTTTGACAATAATATATGGAACATTCTGTCTTGCATCTGATGCACAGAACTCTATATGAGAGAATATTCATGCCTGAAGGCCATAAATCAGCCTTTTACTATAAGGTTAGGAAGAAACCTGTCACATTGCAGAACTACTGATTAATTTTCCACTAAAATATCGGATACTGGCCATGTTCAGAAATATACATTAGTAGATGTAGCTTTTTGACTTTCAAGTTCCTATGTTTGCTTCCAAATTAGGATCACATGTGCCAATTTTTTGTAGGGTACATACCCCTGTTTGCATCAGCAACCGCTGTGTTAGCATTCCAGCTGCTCTGCAGTGTTAAATCTCTGCTCCCATCGCTGTGAACATCCAGTAAGCACCATCAATGAGTAAGCCCAATTATTTATGTAGCTTACAATGAACTAAACTCTGTGTCAAAATATATGTCTCTGTAGCTGTTTTGTTTTACAGGCATGCCAAGGCAATACAGGGAAGTGAAATAAATCAATATATAAACTATTGTGGTGATTTCTTCCTTCAGTCTTGAAATTTAGCCATATTCTGGTAAGATGCCAACATGCGTACCAATATCACACTGTGGTTTGGGAAGGCGGTAAGAGGCCATATCCCTGTGGGAACAGAACATATAGCTTGCAGTTTCCGTAGCCTCCAGGGACACTAAATACCAAAAGCTTTTGCTTCTACCTTTCTAAACAGCTGCAATGCTTTTGTATTCCTAGGTTGAACAGCATCATCTTCTGAGACTATAACCACTGTATTCATTAGAAACTGAAACAAACTGTATCTGTTTGAAGCTGGTACACTTCAAATCAGATCTGTGTTCAAAGTGCCCTTCTTTAAAACAAAGTATCTGTTCAAAAGTCTCATTCAAATCTCACATACTCTCTACTGTTCTCTGAGGATAGAAGAAGGCTCCATAATATCCAAGCCTTGTCTGTAAGAAAAAATTCAAATGGCAACTGTTTATTGTATTAAGATTAATTCAGTACGTTAACATTCCTACAAATGTAATGAGAAAGTATCATCATGCACATTGGATTGCCAACTAACAGTTTAAGACAAAACTATTTTTGATTAATATTAGATTAACAAAAAAAATCAAACAAATCCACCCTATGAATTAGGGACTAGAACTGGCTCCTTGCTGCCTAAACAAGTGGCAAACTAGCCTTGAGGAAGCATTTTGTTTATAGTGGAAAATTAGCCTGCACTGAAATTTTGTTATAAAAAAATACAGGTTGTACCAGATATGTTCCTTTGCAAGCTCAGGTAAAAAGGGGAAAAGTATATTTTTGGGGCAAAGTTGAGGTCATAGATAATATTTCTTTGTTCTCTGAGGAGTTCTGTAACCGATAATTTTTTTCTAATCTTCAAAAATATTATTAGAGAAACTACTGGCCTGTAGTTGGAAATCTCATCCAGAGACATTACCCAAAATGAACCATGTTGTAACTGCACACTGTAATAGTACATCTTCTGTTATGTACTTTTTTGTGTTATGTACTCTTTTCTGTGTTATGTCAGCCCAGCTGCAATGGAACCTTAATATAGTTATAAGGCTTACAGGTCATGTTCACATCTATCCAGCTGAGAGCGTAATCAGACTTGCTTAAATCTGACTTTACCCTACAATGTATTCATAGGGAATATTATAACAAAAATTAAACTCTGACAAATGTGAACTCTTGCTGCCATGTCTGTAAGAGTTTTGAGGGTTTTATATATATATATATATATATATATATATCACTCTGAAATCGTGCTACAGATCATTACAGTATCCAAAAATACCTTTGGGGAAGTAACAGACTTGGTCCAAGAAAGCTCAAAAGCAAAGCTGTGTGACTAAACCACTTCAAAACAGCAGCCTAACTTTCATCAGGAGTTCACCATCCCCTGTTTACTCTTGCATTTGGAAATCTTTTTCTTGTAACAAAATATGGCCTTGGAGAAACATAAGAACAGAGAGGTGTCTACATTTCTTCTTAGAAGTCTGAAAATGAAAATGTATTTCAAAGGGGGACTTCACAGTCTGGTTCCCAGCTGGTTTTGGTCATACACAGGGGGTGGGCAGGGGCACATAAATGTGTAGCACACTCCCGAAGACCATCAGGCTGTAGTGGATCTGGACAGTTGGCAGTGGGGTGGGAAGCTGACTGTCCCAGGTCCTCATGGTGTTGGTGTCACTCCCACATAATTCTTGCATAGTTCTTAGTTCTTGTTCCTCCTGAGAATTAGAGAAATCAACACCTCCTTTACAGTGCAAGAGAACTAGGCAGCCTCTACATTTTATACAAAAGCTGATGTCACAATTTCCCTGGTAATTTCTGGACTCTTTATTTCCCACTGGCAGGCTAAACAATGACTAAGAAATAATTCCAAATCAATTTAAGTAGGAACAATATAGTCTCTAGACACACAGAGAGACTGAGTGTGGTATATTGTTGTTGAATTGAACTATTGGTATGGAAATAAATCCTAGGGAAGAGCATTATATCTGTATTCAATGATCTATTCAAATCCACTTCTACATTCACGGTGATTTTCAGATCTGATCCAATTCTGAAGTCATAAACATATGTTCTAAACAGGGAAACAATATTCTAGAAAGCTTTTCATCTGCAGACAAAGAAATACATGAGAAACACTTGAGAAGGTAGAATGGCTGGATACTTTTTTCTCTGTGCATGGTGAAGTGAGATAAATAGGTTGTGAGTTCATTTTTGATTGCAGGTTAAACAGAATCCTTTTAGGAGGCTGCTGATGGTCATGAATCTTTAAGGTTTTGTGAGTTTGGGGCTTTTATTTTAAAAGGCAAGCACAAAAACAAATCTCACACTGGAAATTGCTACAATATAATTAATCTATGTCAAAGACTTCCCAGTTTTGAAGAAAATAGTTTATGTTTGGGTATACTTTTGAGAGTTGAAGTTTATACCTTTGTCATGGTTTAGCATCTAAACATGACTTGGAACACGGGAAGACCATTTGATACATATTTCTCCTGAGAATTACTCTTGGAAAAAACTTGCTCCTAAGCTTTTATTCATAAGGAGAAAACCAAAGCTTATCTCATGTGGTGCAAGAAGCAACATACATTGAGTTAGCAAAGCTCAGCTAAAAGACTTTTCAAAATCTATTTTCGTATTAAAGACTCAAAACCTTCCGTGGTAACCATAAAGAGTTTGCTGCTAACACGGCTCTTGACTTTCTTAAAATGTTTCACTTGGATGCTCAAACTGATAGAGAGTAAAGGATGGAGGGTAATGGTGCAAAGTTATATGTGTAATGATCTTTCAGGTTGGAAAGAGAAGGAGGTTCTGATCCCATATGACTCTTTCATTGATTTCAATGGAACTGGCCCCATCTTATGGTGGAGAGGAGTTAGGTCTGCAGACCATAAAAATAAAGACATAGAAATTAATAACAGTGGTTTTCAGTCCACGCATGGTGCAACCACTGAGCAGGAAGGACCTAAGTTAAGGCAGAGTCACAACAAAGCATAAAATTAGTTAACAAATGTAATTATGAACCTAGACTGATAAAAGAAAAAGAACACTCTAATGAGAGATATAGATGCTTATTTATTAAATACCATTTACATTTTTAATACAATATAGGATCCAGTATAAATTTTTCCTTACCTCGTTCCATGTCTTTTCTCATTCCTTTCCTTCAGTAAGTTCCCCACCCTTTCTCTCTTTCAGGTGACTTATACAGTGCATACAAAATGAGCAATCCCTTGAATACAAAATGTGGGCACACATCCCAACAGTCTTCCACCTTTGTGATTTTTCTATATGCAAAAGCTACTTGTTGACTACAGGGTTATATTTTAACCCTGCTGTTGCTGTCAAAACTGTTCCATCAGTTTAAATCTGCTGAATCTGATTTTTCAATTCTTGACATCTGTATGGAAAGACTTATTAATATAACTCAGAAAAATCCTAAATATTAACTTAATTGTGGTTCATTTATTAGATTTTGATTTGTTCAGCTGAATTTCACATTACACGGATTTCTTCTGTAAGCTTATGATACTACACATCAGACTGCTTAGTGAGAACATACTCTAAAAGTTTCCTCCCAGCAAAAGATATTTTAATTTTTTTCTGAAATAATAAATAATTTTCAAAGTTAAGAGGGTGATAAGAGGGGCATGGAAAACTGTTGGCATACACACCTGAATTCACTTAATTTCCTGACATGTTCTTATAACTACTAGAAATTTACTTCTTTATATGCTTCACACACAAACCTTTGTCCTTACTGAATTGTTCCATATGCTAACATGAGTGAAGTTATGATTATAACGAAACACATATGGTGTGTGTCAGGAACAGAAGGGAGCTGACAAAAGGTAAACTCAGACTTGACACAGGATTCTAAATAGAATGGATCAGTTTTAAATTGTTTCTGGTTATGTTACCATGCAGTTCTCCCTCAGACAAAACTACACATAACTCGGTGGGACTTGAAATTCAGTAAAGATGAAAATAAAGGACAGAAAGAAATAGAGTAACATATATGTCATTCAGTCACAAAAACCTCTTTTTATTGAACAGTCCAGAAGCACATTGTTTGAGAAACCATTCCCATGATACATTTTTAGAAGGTAATTTTTTTCTTTGCAAGTTACTTTTCTTACCACCCCTGTTCCTTTGATTGGTGTTTCAACAAATGTCTGACTTAAAGAATCTGATTTCAAGTATCTGTCATGAAGAAATGTTAGTAATACCTTTTGCTTTATGTGGCTCAGTTTAAAACTGATATCTTGATATCTTCTTTTTTTTTTTTTTTTTAACCTATAAGTTTCGTTTAGAGTATGGTTTCATGTTACAACCCTCAACACTTTAAGCCACCCCTGGTTCTTCTCTGACTCCTTGATGAACTGAGCCAGGGAGTTAAACAAGCAAAAAATCAATCTTACAAGAAAGAAATGAAAAGTGTACTCTGCAGCGATTCTCTGCATCATGTAATTCTGGTGCCAGCTCTGGTGAAATGAAAATGGCAGAAATACCAGACCAAAAATGGTTCTTTTCAATGGCAACGAGCCATTAGATCATTTTAGATTTAACTGCAAAACGTCAAGCCTGGGGTTATAGTGTTTGTTAGTTGTCTTCATAAAACTTATGGTGGAAAGGTTATCTCAACATTTGAATGAAACTAAAGTAAAAGTTTGTGGCCCGGGGTGAGGAAAACAAATACCACAGTCTTTGACAAGCTTCAAAATACAAAGACTTATTTTTTTAAAATATGCTTTAGGAAGAGTGGGCATTAGTATGAATATCAGTAGTAGAGCTAACATATTCATACTTCTATATGTTCATTAGTAAGAACATATGAAAATTAGTAATTGACCCTCCATTACAAGTTGTTTGAAGAAATCACTTTAAAGTGATATACTGAGTACTTGTACCCTTCTGATAACAAAGTTTCCATTAACTGCGTTGTATTGGTCTGAAAGCATCATAATTCATCAAAACACTCTATCATAGAAAAACAATTACAGATTCACTTAGATTGTTTATCAGCTTAAAAATTGTCTATGTTTCATCTTTTTATTTTTAACCTGAGCTTTTTGTACTAATGAAATAAGGATAGAAATTACTTCCTGTATACTCTGACAATCAATTACTTTCTCCTTTCCGTTTTTCTAGTAATAACGAGTCAAAAGATATCTAACCATAAATTGCTCCAGAAAACAGTGTATAAAGTAGTTTGATAAAGCAAGGTGCAGAAAAGAGATACATATTCTAATAAACTGTTTAGATTATATTCTTGATGCAAACATGCAAGTGTTTTCCAGAAGAAATTAGGCTTGGATGCTCTCACTTTGATGTTACAGATTTATTTAATCTATATTCAGATGTATTTTCCTTTTTAACTTGTAGTTGGTTATCTGCTTCCTATAATCTACTCTCCTTCCTCATCATTAGAGTAAAAAACCGTACAGAATGAAATATCTTATGACCTGTAATATGGGAGCCAAACAACATTATATATTCCTATATGGGAGCCAAATAACATTATACATTCCTATAGATTTTTCTTTTCGTGTTTTCCTCCCATTCTAACGAATATTAACCTTAGTTCACCTTTACATTCAGACAGATTATGGTGCAGCCAAGTTTACAGATTGAGTTTGGTGACTTCATTTGTATTTATCTGCCAGACCCAGATAGATGAACTTTATTTTCATTTGTCTAAACATGAAGAAGTAATTGAATATTTCCAACAAGATCTGCTTAAAAGGCCAGTTCTACACAAAAGTATTGCATCGTCTTGGGGGTAGAGTCCCAAAAAATCAGCTCATTAGAGCACATCAGTGCGTTTAATTATATTCTTCACAGCAGCATTCCCTGCAATCCACAGAAATGGAGCCATCTCTTAAAACGGTAGCAGTGGTATTACCAAGAGCACTTAGTAACCTGCACAGAAGGCAGCTCTTCTCATTCCTTAAACACCTTGGTCCACCTAGATCTCCCACACAGAAACATCTCCCTCACTTGACCCACACACAGGGATTGTTGCAGCACTGTATTATTTGTTTAGAATCAGTGGCTTAACACCTCAGAAGTCCTTTAGAGCACTCAGTCCCTGATGAAGTAGTAGAGAAGATATGCTTTTGAGGATCTTAGTTGTAGGAGGTGCTCATCAGTTTCCCAAAGTATCAGAACTGGTATATAACCAACCGTAAGCAAAGAGCCAATATAGCAAGATTTTGAAATCTCCTTTCCAAATTATGTCAGAGTTAGCCTGGGTTTCAGCCATCTGTTGCATAGAATCTACATGAAATTCTGACTTTTATGTTCATCGGTAGTCTTTTTACCTAGTAGATTTTCTAACAAAGCAATTATTCTACTATTTTAGAATAATGCCTTTTCATTAAACAATGTAACACTCATATCTATTCAGAATTAAGATGTCTGAACTGGAAATTTTCCTTTTCTTAAGTGCATACGTATTAGAAAAAAAAAATTAAATCTTTTTATACTTATAAATCAGTTTTATTTTAATGAATCATAAATGGTTCTTATTTTAAAATATCCAAATAATTAGATACCATATTGTGCTCTCCACTAATCTTAAGAAGAGCCTGAAAATGAAAAATTTAAAAGGGGGAATGTACTGCATGCAATATTTTTTATTAAAAATAAATAGGCATATTCATGTGCACAGTATATGAATGTTTGTGCCCACATGAGAATAGAATCACTCAGCTGGGACTGACTTTTGCATTAAGCATGGTATGACTCATAGTCTCAGGGCTGTTCTTTTTCAACTATACCCATAGTAAAACAAGTCTAATGTCTTTCTTTGAAAATGCACAGAAAGAGATGGGCACATCGTAAGGACTGTAAATGACAGGTGTCAGTGAAAGCCTATCTGTGATGAATAAAACACAGGTCATAAAAATCTTATCTCTGTGTCTTTTCTTTCCCACTGGAATCTTCTTAGAGAAATCCAAGATCTTCCCCAGTGCCTTGGTGACTGTTCCAGGTTACAGTTGTGTAGCACTGAGAAAGACAGACAAATTTTTTTAGCAGTGGCAGTTACAAACATACAGACTGTTAAGAAAACTGAGAATCTATAGTATGTCCAGAACCAAGGAATACACTTGCTGAGAAATGAGGCACCTTCTATTTTGGGGCTATCTTTCGGACCTTTCCTCAGAAGGTACCAAAGATCTTTGATTACAAATATTTCTTGTTTTGTCATATATATATGTGTGTGTGTGTGTGTGTGTGTTATTTAAGCATTTCACTACTGTACTGTGTTATATAAACATCACTAAGAACATGTTCTTCACTCTGAGAGATGAGGTAGAATACCCTCGAGGGACTGTCAGTTTGCTACTGGTATACAAATAAAATGGAAAACTGAATCCTCCATAGAGAAGCAGTTACAAATGTGTGAGGTAGTACTTATGATATGTTCTTTGTTTATTACATAATACACAACATAAGGAAAACTGATTCCTAAAACATATGACTGCCTACAGTTTTGTTTTATAGACAGCAAATGTTGCATAATAGTGATATACTGACATTTCCTTGTCAGTGTAACTCATTTCAATTTGTTTGTAGGAGTTAGAAGCTAAATGGATGGTAACAGAGCTGCTTCATCACAACTAATGACTTTACCTTTTAGGAACTGAGACAAGATTGATGAAGTGTCAGCACCCAGAACTGCATTTCAGTGTATTCGTAAGTGTGATACTGAGTAGAAACCTTAGTATTCCTCACCATGACCTTAAGTTGTAGTTTGCATTACTGACAATATCAACTGTTATTGTCCCTTTTTTCCCTCCTGTATGCGTGATTTGTTCTAAAGAATGTGCAAGGAAAAACACATCTCAGAGGAGTAACAGGAAGGGTGATAATGTTTCTGCTATGAGTTACTCTCAAATGACCTCTGTCTCTAGCCTGTATCAGAAAAAAACCTACTCTGAGGTGAAGAACTTCAGCTAAGAATCTGTAAAATGGGCAGTAGCTAAAATGTCACTGCTACAGTTTACATGTGCTCTGACCATGCTGTAGAACAGTTGAAGGGTCTTAACTTGACCAATTTTCTGTATGCAGTAAAGAGAAAGTCCTAAGGAGAGAATCCTGACTCTACAGTGTCATCCACGTTTCTGATTTTGACCTAAATCGTAGTAAGCCAATTTTCCAACAAGTTGAACACCCACCTGTCCCATTTACACCTGCTAAAGTCTCACATGTCTGAAAGCTCTGAAAATCTAGTTGCATCAGAGGTCTGGAAGAAGTAGAGAAAAATTCTTTGACTTTAATACCAGATTTCAAAAAGTCCTTGTTCAATAATCCAAACATATGCTTGCACCTCAAGCAGACATACTTGAACTAGTCTCAAACAAGCTGATGTCGATGTTAATAAAAATTAAGCCTGACTCCCGTAAAGTTGTTTAATCAGTTGGTATGGTAACTTATCTTGCTCCTGTTTCCTTCCCTTACGGAAGTGTTTCATGTACAAGAGTAACATTGATGGAAATTCAGGGAAATCCTGTTCTTGAGTGAGGTGCTAAATAAGCATGATCTCTGGCATCCCTGAATTGTGATCTTTTAGGAAAGTTCTTGAGCCTCAGATATTTTATCTAGAATTGTACCACTGTGAAGTGTTCCTGTTCTTGAACTCTTCAGAAAGCATCCACCTGGCAGTAATGGGAAAGCACTTGCCAGATTAGGTCGGTGTTGGCTTAGTCTGACAGGAGCCATGTTCTCATGACTGCAGGGTGATCCAAGCAAAGGCTCAGATACCTGGCCCCAGCATGGGGTTGGGGATCTTTCTCCTGCTAGGCACTAAGAGCGCTAATGAAGTTCATAATGGGAGAACAACAATGCAAAATTGAATTAGGACACCTGCTATATTGAAATGAGAACCACAGCACTTACCACGGCTGGGGTGCAGCTGCTGGGTAAATATAGTTAAACTGCAAGCTGGCTGAGGTTCAGGCCATTCAGATGTATGTGTATCACACTGCTGTGGCAACACCATTATTTCTATATTCACTAGTTTGGGTGGTCCCTCAGTGTATAGCCTTCTAGAGCTAGCACATATAAAAAGGTGAGAAACAGGCTGTGTTGTAAATATTGCCCCTCCCTAGGGATTGGTGGCTTTACTCAGAAAGACAAGTTGTTGCTTCTGCCTATTCAGGATATCAGCACCTTCCTGCAAGAGGAGCCTCTTGGGAGTGGTGTCTGTTTTCCATATAGCAACCAAAGGAGTGTCGATTGCTTTTGCAGCTGGAAGGGACAAAGGCTGCATCTTCCAGGAACATGCATCTCCACTGGGTAGGGTTTACTTTCCCTCTGAAGGTGAGGCATCACCCTTAGGAAAATAACTTGTCTTCCTTAGGTAAGGATTCAACCAAGAAGGGAAAAATCCTTGATTCCATACCCTGTTGCCCGGACTGTGCAGTTTCTAATGTTTCATGTAACATAAAATTAATTTAATCCATCTGTGAGACACTTGTAAGGTTTAGGCATCTTTGTGCTCACGATGAGTGAACACTTCAGGACCGAAGTCCAAAATTGAATTAGGCACAAAGTGTATGGCTTTAAGAATCTGAAGCCTTTGACAATCTCACCCCTTCAATTTTTCATTAGTTACAAGTGGATTTTTTTTCCTGTCTGCAGTCTTTACCCACTACTTACTTATCACAAACATTTTCTCCCCAAAATCCCTCTCTGTGCAAGTTCCAAAAAAATACATGTTCCCCATAAAGTTTTTGAAGCTATTTTTTCTAATGCTGACATTTTAATAGTTATATCTAATAATCAAGCATTTATTTTATATATATATTCTTATTTCTACATTTGCTTAAACTAAGAAATACAAAGCCAAATCTCTAATTCTTCTCATTTCTGTTAAAAAGCCTTTTGGGGAAACAAAGAGTTACTGCATATTTTTTGGATGCAGTAAAAAGATGAATAAGATCATGTGAGGAAGTCCCATCTAGAAGCCTGTTGGCTTAAAATAAATTCATGTAATAGGATTGAAATAAATCTATTTTTACATACAATGAATACTTAAAAAACAGTATTACACGTGTAGCAATACACAAGAACTGGCTGAAATTTCTGCTCTTAAAGGCAGGAATTGTTCTGATGAGAAACATGAATTCTCATCTGGATTCATTCAGTTTGTCTTTTTGACAGCTCTCTTTAAAACCTCTTTTCCACTGTCTGAGAAGAAAGGTACACCATTGTTTCAACAGCTGATGTTCTTGCTATTCCCCCCTAAGAGCCTGTATCTTTTCCTACAAACACATGGACCTGTGTAGGTTAGGAGGTCCGTAGGTGCTTTAGTGAGCAAGAGCATTCTTATTAAACAAAATCTCTAACTCATGAAGGCTGGGGCGAGTTAAATTCTCTGAGATACAATTATCAGCAGGCCCCAATAACTGTCAAAAGTTGACAAATGATATCTCAATGCTTTTGTAGACTTTAGGTATGTATCTGAGTTAAAAGTAAGATGCAAATCAAAGTAATACAGTAATAGGTTTTACTTTCTATCCCAGTTCTTATCATGTAAAAAAGGGAGTGGGGAGAGAAGGACTAAGTACATTTCTCCATACTGTCTGTGATGTCAGAATCAGTAATTTTTTCTGATTTGTTTATTTTCTGTTCCCTTTTTTCTGTCTGCTGCTGCTTCTTCATGGATAAAAGCATCAGATCTGGTTCTCCAGGAACTACTTGTTTAGTTATGAGTTTCTCACTTTGCTCCCTGGAAAGGACTGAAAGAAAATGAGGATTAAAATATATGTCACAATAAGCAACCCCTCAGAATTGTCCTTTTGCCTCTGTTGAGAACAGTCTTTTAGTCTGGAGACGTTATAGAATTGGAATGTCCATTACCTTGAGTTTCTGACAAATTCTTAGAGCATTTAATAAAGCGTAATAATAATTATTGCTAACAAAGATCCTTGGTATAAATGTTTTCAGAAAAAGTCAATAATAGCAGTCACAATTATCAGAGAAATCAATTTGTGGAATTTATTTATAATAACACCTATTGATGAATTATTTCCTGCTCTGTGATTTTCTAGTTGGTGATGTTTTGTCTAGCAATGGCTGCAGCGCTGGGCAGGTTATCATCTGCTAAAGACTGAAAATAGTTGCTTGGAGCCCTCTCAAGTTACAAGTTCATGCTTCATGTAGTTCATTGCTATAACTTTTTGTGGATAATTTTGTAACCAGTACATCCCTCGCCTTATTGCAGTGTTTTCAGTATTTTCTTGTTTCTTTCTCTTGCTCCCTCTTCCTTCCACCTCCATTATCCCTACCTTCTTTATGTACCTAAATGGATATTGTTCTTTCCCTGGAATTTAAAAAAAAAAAAAAAAAAAAAAAAAAGGAAAGAAAAAAAGGAGTATATGAAAGATAATAGACATTGTTTGTCTTTTTATTGTCTTATGGATTACTCTGGATATCATTGTGCCAAGATAATGTTTCTATTTCTGTAAGAAAGAAAGAGGAAATTGCCATTGTAATTCCACAAAATATCACAAATTTTTGATGTTTTCAAGTTTATGGTGGTCATATTTCTTATTAGTCATTGTTTTTCTGATCAGCGATATCAATTAAACTCAGACACCAGAGTGAAAAGAGCAGGTGTATTTTACTAGAAATAACTAAATAATATAACAGAATAATACAGAAAACATACAGTAAGAAAAGACAGAATAGGCACTTAAACAGGAAAATACAGGGTAATGCATCAAATCATTACTACCTGAGAGAGAGAATAGCGATTAAGAAAGATACATCACCACTTGCATACTTCACCATCATCCAGATCCACAGTCGCTGGGCAGCCCCGGTTACAGCGAGGATTTGGAGAGCCTGTCCCGGCAAGTGGGAAATCCTATGTGGTGTGTCCACCCGTAGGTGAGGCTTCCGAAGTCGCTGTGAGCGGGTCCAGCCTTATATACCCAAAAATCCGCAAGCCAGAATAGCTGGCACCTTTGTTTTAAGTGGAAATATCTGGTTTAAATCTCACATTAGGTTCCCCACCCCGCCCCCACCCCGAGCCTGGCCAGGGCTCAAGGGAGAAGCTAAAGGAGTTCCCGGTTTATCTGATTATGCACAAGGTCTCACATCAGGCCTCGAGGACAGGCACCTGTCTCCATGACTCCGTTATTCTATTCACATACAAAGGAAGGGAAAGATACATTCAAGATAGCTACATCCTCCATACATATTTCACTAATGATTACATACTGGGTTAACAGTTTTGGTTCAGGGCCTGTTGCTCAGGCTTCAACACTTCCACCTTTTACACCAGAATAGGTGGTTTGTTATAACTTAGTATAATACCTGTTAGCACAATGGTTATCAGTTATAAAATATACAGGATTCATCTATAGGTCAACTCTGGCTTGGGCCTGTTGTCCAAGCCTTAGCACTTCAGTTATGAGGAAGCCTTTCTATGGCTACTAATGCTTTTCATGTGCAAGTTGTGATCTTGAAGAGATGTTTCCTGTTGAAGCACATTTATAATTGCAGAATATTCCTGGACCTTATTTTTCTTAAATATTCCATAAACCAGATGTGACTGCAGCTGAGTAGGTAGGCAGATATTTTAAAAGTATCCTGGTATTAGGAAATGCAATTCCCATGATCTTTGGTGCTTGGAGTTAGTAAAGTTCTTCAACAGATCCATTTTCAGGAAAATCTTTTTGAGCAGCTCTATTTAACACTCATTCTACTTAAAAATCCAATAAATCTATGAGGTTAGTATTTACTTTATATGATAGTGGATTTTTAACAATATCTTTTAAGTACATACTAAATATACAGTGTCATGGACAATTGGTTACAGAAATCAATATCTTAAGCATTCTTAATGGAACAAATATATGAGTACAAGTAAGCCCACAGCAGGTTTTCACAGAGCTGGCCTTTATAGCAAGATATTAGTACCACCCACCTTCTGCTCAGCCTCTAGAAGTCAGAAAAACACACTAGATGTTTCTGATTCTGAGTTGCAAATTCAGCTGCAATTGCTGGGCTCACTGCATCTCAGAGGGTTGGTCTCATTTCATCCCTGTCCCCCCAGTCACCCTCCTCCTCCTTGTGCCCACTCTGGCATGCATCTGCTTTTCATCAAGAGCTGATTTGATTCGATTCATTTGCCTGGAAGTAAACTATTAGCTTTTTTCTTCCAGCTTAGCCACTTTATTGTGGTATTAGACACACATCACAGCTGATGCGAGGGAATTAGTGAAAGCATTTGGTCAGGGATGGGTAAAGAGAGAAGGATGGAAGAGATGAATAAGGTGAAGTGGGCCCTGCTGTTCTGGCTGTGAAAAGACACTAGATCAGTTCAGCTGTAGTGCCTGACTACACCCTGAGAGAGTGGCTCTGCGTCCTGCTGCACCGGTTCACTGCTGATATAACTGTGCTGAAGGAAATACATAAAACTACCATAGTGCTGAAATAACAGTATTATATCTAATAAGGCAGAGATACTGTGAAATAGACTGACATAATTTTCACCTCATCTATTATGGTTGCATTCTTAAATCAACTGAGTCTATGTTTGTATGCCTGTAAAACACAATAATTTGTTTTGCATAGCATGCTATTAAGATTAGGTTCATTTCTTACTAAAGGATCCTCCAAAAAGAAATCACAATTTGGGAAATTAATTCATCACTGTATTTGTATCGCTAAAGTTAATTTCACAATACTTTTCCAAATTTGTTTTAGTCTCTGACAGCAATGTATACACCATGTTGAATAGTGAGTCTGTAGATCTGGGTACCTTGTTCTGCTTCCACCTTGCAAGTGGACACTGTTTTGTTTTAGCAAAAGGCTCTACATTTTAGGATATCCTAGATTCCTCTGATGGTAGGGAGGATGTGCCTTTTCCAAACATGCACATCCTCTCTTCTAGTGCTGATGCCACTTCAGTTCTTTCACTGTGCCTCTTTCTACTGTAGACTTGTTTTCCCATATTTTCACTTTCTAATTGTATACAGGGACATTTCTGGAAGGAAAATCTGTGTGAGAAGATGCTTTTTTTTGGCTAGTATTAGTAATGGTCGTTGTTCTGCAAGCATTCTTGAAAAAGAACAACCAAAACATATTCAGCAATTATGTGAAAAGTAGGAAAACATGGTTGTTACTTTTTACAAGGTTCTGATCAAATTATATTTTTCTTACCATGGCCAAGTCCAATCTTTACTATGGCAAAACTTCCATGGTCTTCAGTAAGCGTTGTGGATTTTTATTTTACTTTTTAACTTCAGCAATTTATTTTATGTTTTCAAAATCTCCAGTTACTGTTTGGACTTGATTATCCTCTTGCTGATGAAAGATGGGAATTTTAGGAGGGTTGCTTCTGACTTACAGTGGGGCAGCTGAGAAGATAATCAAAGTGAAATCGTTCAGAAAAATTTACTACTCATGGCAAATCAGTCTTTTTTGTTAAGAGATATTCTCCCAGAGTGTCTGTTATATTTGTGTCTTTAGCAGAAAGTTTGAGCTAGAAAATTTCAGATTGTGTAAGATAGTTGCATAGTTTCTGAAGTGCCAAACTCTACAGCATCTCACCCTTTCTTTAAACTTTCAGGGGAAGTTTTGACATGTCATTAAACTGATGCAGACTTCAGAACACTAGAAGCCTGGGATGTAAAATAAATAAAACTGAAGGTTTGAAAAGAATGATAAATTTCAATGTTTTTTTCACTTCCTAGCTTAAAGTAGACATGTCATAAAGTACTTAAATCCAAGCAGCTTTTTGCCATGATGTTTAGAGTGGTTTGGATAAAAATGGATCACTTACAACTCTTTATCTGGAACACAAAATAAACCCCAAAGTTTTTCTTTCTGAAGGTGTGCTGTTTTAATGTAAACTTTTTCATGGCATTCTGTGTGTCTTGGATTTCTGCTATCCTGATTAATAACACATCAAGATTAGCACACATCTTTTCATGGATTTCTGAGGCTCTGCATCACATTGCAGATGCAGAAATAATGGAAAAACAAATGAGGGACTTCCTGTATTTCCTTCCCAAATGAACCAGAAAATAACTAAAGTATCAAGAGATATTTTGTTCCATTATGCTGTTCTGGTACTAGACCAAAGTTCAGATTAATTTCTGAACTTCTGAATGTTTGTTGAAAACAACAGGGTTTGTTAATCCACTACCACTTTACAGGCTTTGTCAAGGAGTGTGGCCTCTCTGTTCTCAGGGGTTTCTTTCTTTCCTTCTGTCATCTCCCACTTTTTAAGCAAAGTGATGAGGTGTGGACTGAAGGAGTGAATGACAAGCTGGGCAGAAAACTGGCTAGATTATCAGGTTCAGAGGCACAAAGTCCAACTAAGTGGCTGGTTATCAGGGAGGTACTATTCATTGTTAATGACCTGGATGATGGGACAGAGTGTGCTCTTAGCAAGCCTGTGGCTCATATCAAATTTGAGGAAGCACTCAATATGCTAAAAAGCAGAGGGACCGTGACAGGCAAGCGACCAGCGTGGTTGGGGGGCTGGAGCACAGGATGTACAAGGAGAGCCTAAGAGAGCTGGGTTTGGTCAGCCTGTGGAAGAGAAGACTCGAGGGAGGCCATATTTCTCTCTCTATGTAACTAATGTGGAGAGGGTGCACAGGTGACAGAGCCAGAGAGAGATGCACCTGGATAGAACAAACACAAGTGGTGATACAGGAAATTACAACTTGATGTACAAAATTATTTATTTTTTTTTAACCTGAGGGGTGGTCAACACTGGAACAGGTTGCCTAGGGAGGTTATGGGTTCTCTATCCATGGAAATATTAAAAATGCCATTGGATGCAGCCGTGAGCAACATTATTTAGATGATCCTCCATAGAGCAAGGGATGTCAGAGGTCTTGTTCAAGCTGCACGTTTCTGTGATTCTTAGAGGGGCATTATAAATATTTGTGGGGTACTGCTCTTCATCTGCAAATCTGTCAGCTGTAGGTTGTTCCAGAGTAATTTTAAATCCACTTCTATTAATGATGATGGTATTACAGCAGAGACCTGTGATCTTTTATTATCAATATCTATCTAGGAACACAGAACCTTTTCTTTTGGATGCAGGTTACACCACTGGCCAAGTCTTTCTATTACCTCTGGACTAAAATAATGCAAAATGAAGTTGTTCATTTGAAAGTGAAAGTTGGTAGAGGGTACACAACTCACTTGGTGTACCTTGCACCTGAAATCAGCACTCCACAAACTGCAGTACCTGTTGGCTATGAGTTTCTCAGCAGAGCCCATCTGTCATGATCTACAAGGCTTTAAATGGCCTGGGTTTTACACCTCCTGGAAGTATTGCTACTCCTGTGTTCCATATAGTCATATTACTGGCCAGATTTGAACATCTGAACTGGATTTTACTCAGTAGAAAAGAGATATAGATAATCAACAAAGAACAGAAAAGGAAGGCATCTATGTTTTGGGGCTTTTTATCTGCATGAATGTAAAGGAACAGCTCTGTGAGACAAAGAAGTATTATCACTACCATTTCACTAAAGAGACAAGGGTGTGCTGAGTGGTTGGTGGTCATTCAGGAGTGACACAGCAAGTGACTAAGTGCTTTAATTTGTTTTCTGAATTAGAAGGTAACTACAGTAAGTGATAACTTAGTAGAAGAAAAAGTCATAACCAACGCAAAACTTTAATAATATCTAAGAAAGACTATAGCCATTCTTTTTGGTTTTCTCTGATTTTCATGTGAAAGATTTAATAGCAGTATATTTCACAGCAGAATGGATGGAAATAGCTTTACTGCCAAGAGAACACTTGTGATCAATGAAGCCAAAAGATTTTACCACCACACTCTCTTGCGATTTATTAGGATTAAATATTCAGTCGCTTGCTTGAAGGTGATTACGAGATGAACTGTGGTAGGCTGTGATGCATACCAACAATTTTCTTTCGTCTAATGCAGTAGTTGCAACAAACCTTAGAAACAATCATACTAGAAAGTATATTTAGCTTTCTACTCACTAAGTCATGTACCTATAATTTCATTTTCATGAGAACTGAAGCCTTGAGGAAGAGGAGGAACATTAGCTGGAGGTTTTGCTCACTTGATCTCAGAAAATTAGAGGAAAGCTAATTTCTGTCAGAGTAAACAGCCCCAGATAGGTATACCACAGATAGGTATACCAAAGTACAATTACTTATGTGCTCCTTCTGAAACAAGTGTTATCTTTCCTTTCATGCTATGAGTTAGATATTTCCAAATCACCATTGTCAACTAAAAGCATCTGATGAGGAAAAAGAGAATCCACTAAGCTACCTCTGAGACAGAGGTTCCTCTGAAGTTCCGTTTGAGGCTTGTATAAATTAGTGTAATATCAAGTACCACACACTTTAAAACCTCAGTAGACCTGGCCCTGTAGGCTTCATTACATTTGAGCATGGCTGTGCGCTTCAAAAAAGAGAAATTGTGTTTGCAATGCAATACAGTATATGTTCACCACTTATATCATCATCCCAACTGTAGGATGTCAAATCAAATTCCTCTGAACTGATTTGTATCTGTGGATTTCACGCTGGGTTTACAAACCCTGATTTGTAAATAAAGTCAGGTCTCTGAACTTGATGTCTGGCGTATTTTTACATTATTTCCACTTCAAAATTCACATTCTCACAACTATTCTGATCATTGTTTTTGTCACCTTTATGCTCCAAGCCTATTCAGTAAATTGTAGGAATATCCTCACAGCTTTTTTATTCCTCTCCAGTATTCGTATTACCATGTAAACTTTTTGGTTTGGTGCTAAATTTAGTTATCATTAGTTATTGCTTATTTTCCCATTGCCACAAAAATTAAATTACTTTTTATATTAAACTCCCATTAGAAAAATAATAGGTGAAAATTCCACATAATTTCTCTTATGAAATGGTCTTAAAGTTCTGAAGTTGATTTAAACTTCCAGAAGCTTACTAGATTAAATGCTGCAATTTCATATATCTTCTACATCCATTTTATTTCCTTGCAGGAGAAGATTTCAAGTTTGCCATAAAATCTGAAGCAGCCAGAAACTGGTATGATTCAAGAAAAGGACTTCTTATCAACATGATACATTCTGCCTGAGGAAAAAAGTTTGGCACAATACAACATAGATCTGGTTTTACCAAACATTGCTCAAAGTAAATCAGATTCTCAAAAAAGTGAGGTGTGCCTTTGTATCAGTGAATACTATGTTGACTTCATTTGCTCAACACTTACAAACCTAAATGTGCAATTTCAGAAACTTTCAGCCATGGTCTAGCGACGGGCTCCAGCTATACAATCTTTACAGCGTTTCCACAGGGCCTTACTTTTTAGAGATATTTACTATTTTAAACTAAAAAAAAAATTTCACTTTGAGGATGCAGAAGGAGATGATGAAAATATCTCCAGATTATAAAAGCTGTGTTTTCAAAGCTCTGTTCTGCTAAGGCAAGCAGCATTCACCAGATTAACCTTCTTCTGTTCAGAAGAGAGATTCAGGTGAGCTGTGTGTAACTCAAGAGATTTGTTAGTTTTGTGAAGAACAATTAGAAAATGTCTGCATGTACACAACAAAACGTAAATGCCAACCACGTATGAGGAATAAGTATCACAGTGACTCACACTGTGGAAATTCATTTATGTTTCTGAAATGACTCTTCAGTTCTTCTCCTCTCTATAGACTGATTGTAAATATGCATAGTTGGAACCTCCACAGCATAGCTCTACTTGGCTGGATAAATTATCTATACACGTTACACAGTGTTGACTGAGTAAGCATCCACAAAACTCTGGTGTCCATTTCCTAAAAATCTTTAGCACCAAAAGTGATTGTTGAAATCTCATGACCGAAGGAAAACTTTTAATAAATTGAAGGATGTGATGGATTTCTTGCTGATCAGTCTTACACATTTTTTTTTTTTACATGAGAATAGCAAGACATGTGAAAAGGCTTTTGATCTCTAAAAGAAGTTTTATTAAAATATGGAAGACCTGAAACTGCTGGGCATGGTAGATTGAAATGAAAACTTTGAAATTTAGTTTCTTTCTTATCTATTGTTTCTTTGCAGAATAGGGCTTTTTTCACTTTTGGGGGGGCTTCTTTTTTTTGTTTGTTTTGTGTTGTGGGGTTTTTTTTCCAGGTAGGTTTCACAGCCTAGATGAGCTGATCTAATTGCTTGCTGACACTAACAGGATCCATTTCACCCTCCAGTCTCACCTCCAATCTTAGACTGATTCTAGTTATTATCTGATCCCTATGTGAGCTGGTACAGCAGAAAATTATGTTTTTTCTTTTTTGTTGTTGGTTTTGGTGTGTGGGGCTTTTTCCCTTGGATAGGTTAATTTTCCATCAGTTTAATGAGCTGGAGACAAGAATGTAATCTGGGCTTGCATAAGAAAACTGCATAATGGTTCTCTGTAATGATCCAAAATTGACTGGCCTTCTTGCTTACTAAAGATTCAGCAGACTGGAATTGTCTTATGTTGACCCAAAAGGAAAAACAAAACAAAACAAAACTAACACCATAACCAAAGCCACAAAACTATGAAATACTTTGGAGCACTTTATTTATATTCAGAAGTGCTGAAACACTGTATCTTGAATTTTGTGTTCTGTAAGAAACCATAAACTGTGTGCTGTGTCTCTGAGCTATATGACACCTAATGAGATTTGTAATTCTGGTTCTTTACATACCTCTTTTTCTGTCATCACAGACTGCCTGATGTATTCTAGCAGTTTGGGCAGTGAGAGAGACAGGAGAGCATTAAGGAAAGTGTAGTTACAGATTGTATGCTGCAGTAATAAAGGAGTTAATAATATGTCCAAACTACAACCCCCCATGTTCAGTAACATAGCTCTGGAGAACAGGAAGAGTGCACAGCAACATATTTCAGTCTGTAGAAGTAAAATGATTCAGTCCACACGAGCTAACGTTCAATAATGGTTAAAACGGATTCTGAATAATAATTGTGAACTGTATATACAGACCTGGAAGGTGTATTTAAGGTAAGGATTGTTTTGTGAAAAAGAGTGTAAAAATGATGCAAAGCTGGACAGTGATTTATTAACAGAACAAAGGCTTACTTTTCTTCCAGAATATGGACTAGTGTACTGGGTAGGGTATCTATATATGATAGAAAATAACAGTACATCAATGAGGGAGTAATAAATGTGTCTTGCAGGTTTATTTGGTCACACTGTTCATAAATTCACTGACTAGAACACAAAATGCTCCTACTGAGTTTACAGAGGAAGTTAATTGTATTGAACTATGTTCTCTCTGAACCTTTCTGTTAGAGGAGACAGTGGACCTCACCTTTCTTATTGACCTGGCAATGAAAAATGGTCACTCTCTCATGCTGTAAATTCCAACTTTTCTTAGAAGAGAGATCACAGAGGTCTTCTTACCATGGCACCAGGGAAGCTGCAGTGAGAACTGCCCCCAGCATCCCTCCATCATAAAGATGCTTTAAGCTCTGGAGGTTGCCAACACTGGCCTATCTGAAATACCTAAACAGAGAGGAAGTACCACAACTGTAAAATGATTTTTAGTCAGCCCAGCAAGTGTTACAGCCATTTCAAGTGGCTGCCTGTTCTGTTACTGGGAGGAAATTAGATTGAAGTCTCAGGAATGGCAAATCCTGATGTAAGAAGCAAGTTTTCAGATTATTTAAGATCTCATAAAAAGGGTGAATGCTAAGAAAAGCAAGCAGCTGTATTCCAGGCTAGAATATCTAAAATTTCCTTGCTCTTGTTAGTGTGAATACCTAGGCAACTTCGGCTATTATGCAGAGTGATCTCAACAATTTTCTGAGGCACCAAAGGTAGCAATGTGTTTCACAAAAACAACTCCTGCCTCCTGAGAATCCAAATAGGGGCATCTGTTTGGCAATGTGTTAAGTGTGCCACAGTGTACCTCCAGGCAGCAAATTCACAGCTGCTTTGTTATGTTAGAAAATTTAAATTAGTTCTGCTGAGATACAAGGATAGTTTTATTTAGTTTGTCTCTCGTATCATCCATTTTGAATTCAAGATCCTTGCCTCTTCATATGGAGAGCTGCAAATGTTTGCACTCTACAGAAAAAGTGGGGATTCTGATGAGGTGAGGTGGTAAAAGGTAGATGCTCTATCTTGAATAGACTTAATGGTTTTTAATCATAAATATATTAAAATATAAATGGAATAGTATGAAGGACTCCAAGACACTCAGGATTTAGCCTGAAAGAAGGCTTCTTGTGGAAACGTGTCCCAGAATAAATCTGAACCCAGAAATGCCTTTAAGTGTTACTTCCAAAAGAAACTGTGTAAATAATATTCAAAAATTCAAGAAGAATATTTTTATATTTGTTATTCCTATCTCTAGTTAAGCAAAAGATCCAGATTGTTGTTCTTTGAGACATAAAAAAAAAAAAAACCAACAGCTGTGTAATAGAAAGAGTTGCACATACTCATGGCTCAAGAAAGTTATTCCTCTTTGCCTTTTTGTGCCTGTGGGTTGGCAATGTCTTCTGACAGCTGAAACCTTCAGTGCTCCTGACATGCTGTTCTTGGTTGCTGGACCTGTCTTTACTTCTAGTCAAAGAAAAGGTGGGACAACTCCACCCAGTGAACAGTAACTAATAAACGCTCTTCTTTGAATAATACAGTTTTGCCAGTCTCCTCCATTTTTCAAAAATCTCCATCCATTATGTGCCTGGACTAGAATTTAAACCTGCACTCTTGGACTTAGGTCATCCTGTGGATTCTCACACTTATGCATAATTTACTTCAAGAATTAAACTAGCTACACTTTCAGGTCATTGAAAAACTCAGTACCACGAATGAGCAATTACCAGGTGTAACATGCTGCTATGAGAGCAATAGCAAATCTCTGCGTCTAATTCTTAACTCTTCATACTTTACTGATAACAGACCTGAACATGAAGTCTTTGCCACGTTCATCATCATCGTGTCAGAGCACCATGTATAATCAGCCTTGTTATCAGAAATAAGTTGTTATGGAGGTAGCAGCTGTGGCCTGTATGCTACCTCTGCATTTTCATGCAGATGTGGTAGTTTAATTTCCTCTAATTAAAGACTTCTGGATGAAACCATTCATTCACTCCTACTCACCTGTTCCCTTTTGCTTTACACCAGTCCTCCCAAGGAGTTAGCCAGCATCCGGGCTGTCCTACAATTTGAAGGGGGTTTTATTTTAGCCTTAGCTGGAGAAGCAGATGGGCAGACAGACATGCTACAGTTGGCAGCACATGACAGCAGTGGCTTGTGAGGCAGCTCTAGAGTATGGTAAAGTCATTAGAAATGCTTTCGTTGACTTCTTGAGATTGCAGATTGAGAAAGTTTTGAACTGGGCCTTACAGAGGCTTCAAACCCACACCCCACCAACTACTCTCTTAAGGCTACAGACAAACCTCACAACACACAGAAAAATTTCAAACTGCATGTTTAACTATTTGCTATGCATTACGTTTGGATGTAATGTTCAATAACCATTTACAGAGGGCAGAAAAATTACAAAGCTCTTTGTCTGGAACACTTCTCTCTTGACAGAGGAAGTACAAGCTAAAAAGGAAAAACAAACCACTTATTTTTACATTTGCACCAGAGCTTCCAAGCGTAATTGTGAAACACTAACAGCTGTTTGAAGGCAATTTGGCTGGTACTGGAGAGAAAAAAAGCAAGTCCGCGATACTCAGCAAACTGACAGCAGAGGGCACCAGCGTCCTGTATTGGAGAAAAAATTGACCTTTTTTTCCCATGTAAATTGCACAATAAATCCTTGTTTGCTCTTACCAGCTTAATACAAGAAAGCCAAAGCAATATGTCAATTTTAACAGATTCTTAAGGTTGACTGTTTTGGGTGTTTCAGATATCTGTTTGTTATGGAAATGCAGTTTCCACCATTTGATGACAGAAAGAAACAAGAAAAATGTCTAAACTGTTGTTTATCAAATTTATTGCTTAGGCATTTGCTAAAGATAATCTAACTGTAAAAGCTTGTTGCTTGGGAATTTTTAGCCTTTTCCCTCCCAAGAAAAGTATTTATTCCACATAGAGCATGAAATACATTATATTTATTAGTAATCTAAAAGTTTTAAAGAATCAGTAAATTGTGACTTATGTGACAGATATTTTCATACAAACTAACAAAAACAGAAGAGAAATTATTTGGTTGCTGAAATCTATGCATAAGTTACTGACATTTCCAAAAACTGAAGCTGACATGATTGCAAGAGCTAAGATCCACACAGACTATTCATTGCATTCATTTGGTAACAATATGCATGTATGAATGGATAGTGCCTACCATCAGTATTTCAGCTTGCTGTAGAGATGTGAACCCTTGTGTCCCTAGGACATTCAACTTTCGTCATGTACGAACGGCGAGCAGGACCGGCTCTACAAGCCATGTATGCATATGAATATTTTTAAACATACCATGTAGACATTCTATTGTATGCTTTTATGGTATTAAATACTACTTATAGGTATATACATATTTGTACATACTTACCAAACAGAATTATTGCATTGTATTATTTTTATTTGGATGATGGTTCTAATGGAATGACAGTAGGAGCAAATTCTTTGTATATAACATGGATGGAGGTTACTATTTACACATGTTCAGAGACCACTGAAACCATCAGTTATTGTGAGACCAGTGATCGAAAAAGGAATAAGTAAACCCATTAGTTATTTCCTTGGTCTAATATTATTTTTATCATTTCTTTTTCTTATTTGTTTGTTGAAAATAGCCATGTGAAGATAATGAGCTGAAGACCAGTCAGTTTCTTGGCACTCTCAGGCACCTAGTCTCCAAGGATTTTGAAGCTGGCATGCTGTAAATTTGTAATAAAATACCCTTTTAATTGGGAAGCATAGAAAATATTACTTTTATAAATATTTGATGAACGGAGGTGTTTTATCTATTCATTAGACTCCAGAGTAATATATGTTCATTAGCAGAAGATGAATAACAGCATTTAATATTCTTTGTTTACAACAGAAGGTCACACGGAAGAATATATTAATATGTAAGTTGTGACCTTCACACTTTGTCAGTTTTAACAGCAATAGGGTTGTTTCCCTTTATATGGTCAGATCTGTGTTTGATTTTCAGCTTTAATTAAAGCAATTAAGTTCATTGTCTGTGACAGGTGAAATGCACTATAACTGACAAGACTGGTTTGGTTACTTAGAGTTTTTAGTCAAGAGAAAAAAGTTACCAATCCTTTCGAAGAAGAGAAATTTTTGTTCACATGCCACAGAACAAAACTGTAAATTACTAGTGTGTATATGAGTTACTAATATCAGAAATAATCAGAATTGGGTATCAGAAATAACATCAGATTAGTTTTCTTTTCAAATATTTACCTTAATAAGAAATAACAGTCATAGAAAGAGAACAGTACAGCAGGTCTCTTGCACTGCTTATCTCAGGAGACATGGACACACTCCAAGTTCACAAAGCTGTTTGATAGCACAACTCTGTTTAAAATTGTATGACTGATAAGTGTATTACACTTACAGCTTTCAGGCATGGTTTCACAGAACAGACAGTAGGGAGGAACAAAGAAACAGCAGGCCGAAAAGAAATGGTGCTTAGAGCTCATCAAAAGATGATTTTGTCAGATTGGTTTTTGAATAGAACTGAGATTTCCACAAAATCATAATTTTCTTGAAACCTTTATTCTGCAGTTAATCTTGGGAACTGGGTTTTGGTTGTGTTACAGCCTAGAAAAGAACCATGGAATCACTGGGTTAATTAAAAAAAAAAAAAATCCCTCTTTTTCTTACTGATTTTAAAATGAAGAGAAATTCAAAATATCAGTTTCCTCCAGGATGCACATTTAAATGTCTGATCAACAACTGGAGAAAAAACATTCCAATAAGATGTTTGACTTTGTGGAAGGCAAGCAAGGCAAGAACATTACCTGTGGCCTAGCTGCTGTACATAATATATTTTCTTAATAACATAGAGAAGTCAACAATGTGTTCTGCTTTTTGCTAGTTAGGCTCTGCCCTTCTTTTCCTTGTTTCCATAAAGAACAGTCTACAGATAATTCTTGTGGCATAAATGGGTCAGACTATTAATGGATTTTAAAAAACTCTCCCAGAAAAAAAAAAAAAAAAAAAAAAAGAGTTACTTTAGAACAAGAGGAAATGGCCTCAAGTTGTGTCAGGGGAGGTTTAGGTTGGATATTAGGAAAAATTTCTTCACCGAAAGGGTTATCAAGCATTGGAACAGGCTGCCCAGGGAAGTGGTTGAGTCACCATCCCTGGAGGGATTTAAAAGAGGAGTAGATGTGGCACTTAGGGACGGGGTTTAGCCATGGTCTTGGCAGAGCTAGGTTAATGGTTGTACTCGATGATCTTAAAGATCTTTTCCAACCTAAATGATTCTATGGTTATCTGATTGTTGCATATAATCTGTAAATATAAGCTTTTTCTCCCCGCCCCCCCCCCTCCATCCCACCCCCATCCCCTTCTGGTCACACAGGTATCATCCTTATTCAAAAGCAGAGCTGGGAAAACACCTTGCATTTTCATCCTAATCATAAACTACTTGATTTTTTCTCATTTTAATATTGTACTCTAAATGCAGACATTGAATGTTGACTTCTTTACACCACCCTAGCCCATGGTCATGTTACAACAATAAGGTGTTAGTCACAGAGGAAAAAACAGCAGTAAACCCTGCCGTCATTGTGCTTCTGCCCTCCATATTTCTGTAGAAAGACCTGAACTATGCTTTATCTTTGTGGTTTTGATTTACATTTCATTAAGTCCACTTTCTTCTGTGAAAAAGCACTTTCTTCTCATTTGCATGAAAATATACATTGCATAAACAGCATTGATTATGAAGGAGTCAGCATAAAGAAGGCAAGCAAGAATTACACATATTCAAAGCAAGAAATTAATAGGTAAGGTGCATTATTATATCTCTTGAAGGGGATGTTTGTTGAAATGTTTGCTGGAAAACTTGAGTTTGAGTTTGTAGATTAGTGTCATCCATGAAGATAACCACAAGAAATGGTACCCAAGATGTTGAAAGAGAAATGTCATTACATCGGGAAAAACATACCCCTCTTTTGGGGTTAGTGCTGATACACTAATAGTCTTTTCTTCCCTATTCTGAGGTTATTGTATTTCCTCAACTGTGGAGAGGGGCCAACACTCTGCTTCAAGGCTATGCTCTCCTCCCCATGGGTTTGATGCCTGCCCCTGCTCCACAAGAAACGGTGAAAGCAATGACAGCAAGCCACCTCTCTCCCTTCCTTCCTGCATCACACTGTTGTTTTGTGGATGTTGCTTCCAAATATGTTTTCATCCTGTTTAAGAAAAGTCTTTGTGCAGAATTAGGAGCCCACGTAAACCTTGCCCTTTCGTGACACAGCTAATACAAGAAGTCTTTAGTATAGCTACCTTGTGGGAGCGGTGCTTGACTCTCTGAGATGAGGATGGCACATGATGGTGAACCCTGTTGTTCTTTTATAAGGAGACTCAGTTTTCTTTTATTTCTTTTAACACATACATTCTTTAGCATTTGTGTTAATGTCCATAATTTCTAGGGCATTTACAATAAATTAGTGATTAAGTTCTTTGCACAGGAAAATTCCTTGCATTAGTAGAAGATGAGGATGTCTTTTCCAGTGGGTAGCTATACAGAATACATGTCCTACAACAGCTGTGTCTTACAAGCACTGTTCTTGGGAAGTTCAGCAGAGGGAACAAGATCTGAACCGGCGTGAGGCTTGAATTTTCCTGCCAGAGACAGATAGTGTTCATCCATGACACGCAGGCTACTGTGGGGAAAATCTGCCCGTGAATACCTGTTGTCTGAATGAAGAGCTGCTCAGCTTCAGTGATATTAATTTGACAGTACCTTATAATTTGTTTGAAAAACCAGTTAGGTCAGTAACAATCTAATTTCATGACAAACAGTGACAGTGTAAGGTTTAATGAGGGTTATTTTTCTTTGCTGTTACTTTGTTGAGTATCATATTTGAAATGTGTAGTCTTACACAAAATGATACAAAACAAATACAAAGTAAAAAAATGATACAAAACAAACAAAAAAATCCATTCTTAATTGAGATTATAACGAAGCTTAAAAAACTGGTTCTGTTTAATTTGAATGTGGTTTTTGATCAAAGATATATCTGTCCTACATACAGTTGTTACTTTTTGTCACCTCTAGTCAGAATGTAAAAACTGTTCATGTCTAAAGAAATAACATTTAGAAACATTGAAAATTCTCATGTCAGAATTTAGGGTTGGTTTTGATATTCAGAAATTGAAACATTTCTCACATCATTGAAACACCAATATTTAGCAGACTTTGTGAGGCATACGCTGTTTAGCTAGAGTAGTAAATCTTGAATTATAATTTCCACTATGCTGCAGCTGAAGAAAACACAGTGATTTGTTATGAGGTAAAATAAATGTTTCCACCTTTTATGGAAAAAATCCACCTACAATAAAAGTCATTTTTCCCATTAAAATATTCTGCTTGAAATCTGTATGCACTTCTATTCAAAAATTAGTATTGCTTAAAGTAATCTGTAGACTTCTCTAAATTGCTTCATGGGAGAGTTATGACACCCATGCCTGTACTGTTTTTGTCCACATGCATCTTAACTAACTCAAAATAACAAAAACTCAATACTCTTATTGTAAGCCAGAGGTCAACATCCGTTGCATTTTTTTTATTCTTGTCACTGTTCTCCTACACAGAATTGATTTGTTTGCCAAAATTAAGACTAAATCTGTGCTATTAGACTATATACAATAATATAATTAGATGTATTTGACCACTTCAGCATATTACCAGTGCCTTGTCCATCTTGTTCCTCTGCAATACACCTTTCTTATGTTCTGCAGCTTTCTACTTTATGCAAATGTTGTATTAATACGTTTGATGATATTAGACAGTACTGATATGGCAGATTTCCTCTAGTATTAAAGGAAATTAATTAACTGGTATTACCCAAGTAACTAAACAGATAAACTTTAGACTTTCAGTAAGTCTCCTGACTTGAAAGTAGTTGGAGACAAAAAAAAGAATACCTAATACCTAATAATAATAATACCTAGAGTAACCCTAATTTACTTTTTGCTAAGCATACGTGTATTGGCATCATTGAAAAAAAGTGTCTCAGGCAGGATGTTCTGAAGGAGAATAGCTATTCCTACATTCTGATGATAGAGGAGAACGACTGTTGCATTAACTGGTTTTCTTAGAGTAGATGGGTCTTCTAAAAAGGGAGGGGACTTTCCCAGTTGTCTGTTGTCTGATGAGAAATACAGGATAGCTTATTGCCGTTCCTGGAGGAGTTTGCAAGAAGAATGAAAACCAGTTTCTCAAAGAAATAGAAGAAATAAATCAGCAAAGTTGACAAATTATTCTGCAAGCACAAAAGCTTCTACAGAGTGCACCTATTCATGAAAAATTATGCCTTAGAATTACTACTTATTATTGGAAAAAAACTTCTTTTATGCTTTTGGTTGCAAGATGAACCATGGCCTAAGCATTTGTTTGTGTGAGAAGGTACTAGTTTTTGCATTAGAATATTGGACACATTTGTCAGACTGGGGTAGACAAAAGCCTATGAAAGAACCTGAGCAAAAAAAATCCTTTCCAACAATCATGACTTAAAAGGCATCCTTTAGAAGATTAGTTTATATGTGACCTCCAATGGAAAATGATAAAATAGCTGAGAGTTTCAGCTCCCTATGGGCAAATGAGCTAAAAGGTCATGTTTTTGACATCATAAAATTTTGGGGTTTTGACACTGTTTTAAACAGATGTCTGAAATTCAAATCAGTTACCATACTGACAACAACTTTTTAACATTCAGTAGAGAGGTTAGAGATTTCTTGGGGATCCCTAAAGAAGGGTGTACAATTACTACCAGCAGCAGTTTTGACTATGTGGTCAAAAACTAAAAAGAATCAAAGCTTAAATAAATATCAAGTTAACAAATTAATTTAAAAATAAATAAATATAGTTTGCATTCAAAGCAAAATAATTTTGTTGTATGAGACATTTAGTACAAAAAATTATTCATTATTTTAAAAGGCCCCAAGAATGTCCTTCCTCTGTATTTATTAACTTATATTCCTGTCTAGATTTGTCTCATTCTGTTTAGACCCTGTCGATAGAATCCATTTATGCTTTCTGTATTTAAGACACAGGATTTGTAGTCATGCTGAAAGTGAAAAAAATTAGTTTTTTACATCCTTATGCCACGGAAGAAAATATATTAGCTGAGACACAGAAGCATGATGAATTATAAAGAAAAAGGCAAAAAAAAGGCAGACATCTACAATGATACACAACAGGAACTTGACCCTAAAGACTTTTCATCAGAAGTGATGTCTGTATGTGCAAAACCTGAATCACCATTTCAGAACATTCAGGGGACAAATTTGATTATTGTATTTTTTTTTCCATTCCTCACTTCAGACATGTAGAACAGTAAAGTCTCCTTAAGTATGATATAGGCTAGTTACTTAAATTCCTAACTGAATAAATGTTTCATTTTTTACAACGGAGATTAATACCAGATTTGGGATATTGACTCAGCTTTGAGATACTGTCACTCTATTGAGGAGAATATCGAAATAAGACACTTCCAGTTTTGTCAACTGTTGCATTTCCATTATGTAGAGAGGATGCATGAAAGAGCAAATCGTTTCTGTTGAGGAATTTTTGGCTGTGCCTTGTTTAGGTACAGCAGAGGCAGTTTTTCAAATGTTGCTCTTTATACAAAGAAGCGTGTGTTTTGGTATACATTCCTGCCCATAAAGGCAAGTAATTATTCAGCAACATCAGAATGACATCTAGTTTTTGTGTACCAGACCTAGCGACTATCTGTTCTGCTGCCACCTACTTTCTATATGGGATTGGGGCAAGGAAAGGTGTTAATGAAGAAGCTGTGTAGTGGCTTTAGTAACACTCAGCTAAGCCAGCAGATGACTGTGCACCCTCAGCAAGGGTCAAGAAAGCACACTAAGTGCTAGGAGTTTCTAGGATTTAAAGGAATAGAGGACAAATGAGGACATCATTAGGGTGCTACATAAATCTATGGTGCCCCCATGTTTTGGCCATTCTGTGTAGTTTCTGATTTCCACATTCAGAGGTGCTACAACAGAAAGGGCAAAAGGGAGTATCAAAGATAGGAAGCAGCTTCTCTAGGAGGAATGTTGTTGGCTGAAAAAGAGAAAATTACAGAAACGTGGTAAAAAGTCCATATAAAGCATGTGAAGGCACATATATGACATCTTGGTTTATAAAATCATGAGAGGGATGGCAAAGGTGAATGGAGGAAAATCATTCACTGTCAGTTCCAAGGCAAGAGCTCTGGACCATTGGGGGAAATGCAACAAAAATACCCAGAGCTGAGGAGTCTGAAGCAAGAAGATGCAGTCTGGAGGAGTTTGTCTGCAAGGGAGCTTCCATTGCATGTGGAGACAGGCTGTGGCACCAAGTATGTCTTTGGTTTGAATTTATGAATAGCCATTGTTGAATTTTTTTTCTCATCTAGCAGAAGTCAAGAAGATAGATCGAGTTTTCACTTTGGATCCTCAGAAAATAATATGGAATAAAGTTTGTGTGGTGATACCAGAAATATTGTGATAACATAGCTCTGTACATGGCTAGTCTGAAAAATAGTATATAACATAAACTTTCAGTGTACAAGGCAAGAAAAAGTACTACAAATTTAGGATTGAAAAATACTGCTAGTTCAGATATTTTCAGGAATCATTACTCTTGAAAATATATAAAATTAAACAATTTTTGAAGGCATATCAGTCAAAAGTGAGCAACAGACTGAAAAAAACTTAACCAAATTTTATTTTCATACACTTTTTTCATTTAAAAGCATATGATAAGGTTCACTAACAATTCTCTGTGAGAAAAGAAAAATGCTTTAAAAAATTGAAGGGTATAAAAATTATCCTTTTGTGAAATTTCAGATTTATGTTAAAAGTTGTTTGAATTCTTTTAAGATGCATAAGAATATTCAATAATTATGTACAAGGCAATTTATCAAAGTCATTTGCTTTGCTGGAATGCAGGTTTTAATATGCAAATATAAAGTAAAATCACTACTACAGCTGCATATAAATACTATTGCTCACTTCCCTCAAGTTAATTTTTATGTTGACAGTAGAGAAATGAGAGCGTTTTTTATTTAATATAGTTCATTTCATTATGGATATTATTCAGCTATATGTTCTAAAATGACAGTTTGATTTGGTTTCACTTGAATATTTTGAAGCTTTTTGAACTGTAAAGCTATAGCATGCACCAGAACAATGCTTTAGCTTCATGTTAATATTCAGTATTATGCTCACAAATTGAATTAGTCAGAGAGCTGCAACTCCCATAGTAACGCTTCTTGGTATAAAATGTACAGCTTAGTGCAGATTTTATGCTATCAAGCAGCTTTACTCTGGCTTTGTTTACCAATTCTTCTATTTACAATATGTACCTTAAGATGACATGTCAAAGGCAATTCTGCTGGAGCAGCATTAGTAGAAGAAACTGCTGTATCTCTTTTCAAAGTATAAAAGCCATTGGTATTGGAAGAATGTATTAAGAGAGCCTGAAATTCAGTGTTGAAAAGGAACTTTTTGCTTCTGAGCTAAAGCCCAGCGAATAAAATGAAATATTCCATTTGGCTCAGATGGACTTGGATTCAGGCTTCAAAATAGTGAATAGTAATTCAAAACGCTACTTCTGAATAAGGCTATAGTAGAGCACAGAATAAGGGCTGAGCTTTATTAATTCTAGAGAGCAGGCTGTTCCCGGGGGAATTCTGCTGCAAGTTTAACTCAATGCAGGCTGTGCTTCCAGAAACACTTCAGCAGTGATGGTGTCTTGCAGTGACACAAGTGTGCTTATTTTTCCATTTAGTGAAAAAGCCTCCGACTTTGGGGCAATTAATTAATGAGGAAAAAAACCCAGAACTATATAAGGCATGTTTATGAAGTGAAAGTAAGAAGATGATGATAAAATTGTTTATTTTTTGTTTTCCATTGCTTCAGGTTTTTCTGGGCAAAAATGGAGGTAGACAAGAGAAAAGCATCATTGAAATGGTTCCAGAGAAAAGACTAGAAATATGGATGGGAGAAATGATGCGACTAGATTTCTAAAACCACCAACTTGATTAATCTTTTGAAGAGTATATTTTTATGATCAGTAACATCACTTCATGTCTTCTATTTAAGAAGGAGATGCAAAAGATTACGCAAAGAGTAGAATAGAGGATCTTCATCAGAATAATTTTCTGTTGGGAATGAGGTTTGAAAATCAATACACAACAAAAGTACAAAGTATGATTTCCTTATTGGAAGCAGATTTTGTTTCTCACACCTTGAGGTTCTCCTAATTTTTTCTATCTGTTTTTCCACTTACTTCTTTCACTTCTTTTGTTTCCGTGTCTGTTTTCCTTCTTTCTTATAATTATCTTTTTCCATTCCTTTTAAAAAATCAAGTTCTATGATAAATTGATCATTCAGTATTCATATCCAATGGATACCAAATATTTATACACTATATACTAGAACTTGAATAATATTAAACACAGTTGGGTTGCTTTAAATGTCCACAGCATTATCTTTATTTGAGCAAAATGTGTCTCTATGAGCCTGGTGCTAAGCATGATAGAAACACACTAAAAATGCAGGTATGCCTTTTTTCTTACTATATTTTTGAATTTTCAATTGTAAATTAAATTAAGTCAGCGAGAGGACACTAGCAAGTAGATAATACATTTGTGACATTGCATATGTATATATGAATGTGTGAAATTTTGCTTCTGAGGCTAAAATGTTACTCTTGGATTTGGAGGCTACTATACCCCTAAAAAAGTAGCTGTAATCTGTATTGGCAGACAAGTTCGAGAAGACATGATCCTTTTCCCAGCCTGTTATTGGCAAGGATCCTTTCTGTCTTACACAGACACACATATGTAAACTCTAAACGTAACACTAAAATCTGTAAATCTTACTTCACTTGCTTTGAAATATGCCTATGACATAGGTGCTGGCCAGCACACAGATTTTAAATAGCTGCTTCAAATTTTTGCATGTCACCTTTCTATAATATCAACATATATTCCTTATTACTTAACTCACTAGCACCTAAAAATATTCCCTACAGGAAATTAAGTTAGTTTCATGAATCATTGTGACAATACCTTCCTGCCCTTGCCAATTCAGAGGATGATGATTTTAGAAAACATTGGATTTGTGATACTAAGTCTGTATTTGTTTGGAGACAAGTTGTTAAAGTGATATAATGAATCTACTTCCTACTGATTGCATAAATGTTTAAGAAACCAAATTTTAAAGGAATAGCAGTGAGGGCTTTGTTATGTGGTAGTTACTCCATTTCTTACAGCAAATGAAGACATGGGAGGGGACAGCATATAGCCCACTTCCCAAGCAAGATTCTGGAGGAAGAGTGCCCAGGTGGGCCAGTAAATCCTAACAGCTGCTCCTGTCCTTCCTAATAGCAGTTCCCTGAGGTTTCTAGCCACTCCAAAAAGGCTCAAGCCCCTCTTAACAGCTCAGCAGAATTACTTAGCCTTCACAATCCCCTGTCACCCTTTTCAAAATCTTCTTTTCACTTTTACAGGTTCTAGTCAGAGACCTTCCCAGACTTCCTTTCACCTGTTCCAAGGCTTGACTACAGTCTGTTTCTAATCAAGATATGCTTCTGCGGGTAATTTGCTCTCTAACTATCCACTCCAAATCTCTTTCCACCTGAGCCTTCAGCTCTCATGTCAGAGTTAGGTCATCCACTTGTTGCTGAGCTCAAAGTTGTCCGCTCAGATGTTTGGTGTCAGAACCCGATACTGAACTGGTCACCAACATCCATGTGATCCTCACAGTTGCCACAGACAGTGGAGGTCACCATCTTCCCTAAGAACCATCCCTGTTTCTAATTCTTGGGTATAACCCTTGATTGGGGGGAAAAAAAACCCAAAAATCTGACTGGGGTCAGAATAAAAAAGAAGCAAAAGTAGGGCCATGGTAGCACTATCCCAGAGCATCTGTGTTCTGCTACATGTCTCATCAACATCTTTTCCTTTTCTTTCCCTGAGCAGCCAAGTCCTGTTCATGTAACCTGCTTCCCACAGGGATGACAATGGAGACAACCTTTTTCTGCCATGGTGAGGTCTTCTGAAAGAAGCAGGGTTACAGATTGAAGTCATTCAAGGTAACAGGTTTCGTGGGGGCTGACTTTGAACTGCCAGTCTAGAGCTGAAAGTGTCTTCTCAGCACCCTCATTCAAACAGTCTCACAGCATGTTATTTCCTGTTTTCTCCAGAATCCCTGTGTACAGAGGACTCTAGTTTCCAACTGTTCCCTCCTGCTTGGATGCAATTTCTGGTCCACTATGGCCAGATCAGATGAGTGCTTCTTGAATCCATGTATTCTCTTTTGTCTCCAAGAAGATATGTATTTGTACTTGTATAGAAAGATAAAGAAGGTAACCTTTGAGGTCTAACAATCCCCCCCACCCCCAGTACTTCAATATAATTAATTCAGTAGTAATTAAGTAATTCAGTTTTAAAGGAGGAAAACTGTATATGAACTGCTGTTTCACCAGTTTAGTGGCACGTCCATTGGAAAAGACTTTAGTTGCCAAAGTCAAAAAAAAGATAAATGCAGTATTGCATGTGATCAACAGACTCTCATTTCATGACTGTTCCACAGAGCGTGTTCACCATTAAACACTGGGGTTATGAATTTAGTTACATACAAACAAAAAGTTGATTATGAATTACTTTATTTTAGAACATAACTTCTAAGTTAATATAGTATATACTGTGACTTAAATGTCTATGAACTATATTATAATGTTTTACCAAAGATATAGTTTTGTACTTACCCACAGAGGATATTTTAAACATTAAGTAGAAATATTTATTCTGGGTACAAAACATTGTCTGTTTGAAGACAACCAATGTTGATTGAATTTTCTGTAGCTAGTGATTGTGGTAGTGTTATCATATTGTTAAGTTTCTGAGATAATTTAAAATAATTCAGAAAGTATTAAACTTGTGTACTATTCATTGTTTTGCTTTGAAACATTACATGTTATATGTTCATTTAATGTCCTTCATGTTCAAAAAGAGGAGTTTCTAATCTAAATTAAAAAGAAACCATTGTCTCAATGTAAAATTATTCTGCAAAATCCTCACTTTCCTTCCCGGGAGCCCACAGTTATAGCAAGAGCTTATAGAAAGACTAAAGTGAAGTACACTACCTTCTTTACAAAATGAACAGGTACTTAAACCAAGTTACTGTTATATGCAGAGAAGATCTATACAAATTGATGTCTTTGGGGTCTTATTGCTGGAGAAGAGTTAAATGGTTGGAGATTTAATTGCTGCACAAACAGAAAAAAGACCCTGTATTATGCTATCAGTGGCAGGTGTGCTTCTTTATTATAATTTATGCCACTGCATTTTAAAAAATTCATATCTGTAGTGTTAGCATAATCTGAACATTTCTGCATCTATGTTTATTCATAAATTTCTACCTGGTTGTATAGTTGCTAAAAGGAATCAAAGCGTTCTAATTTCCACCATTCTCACACCAGTCCATCTTCAATGAATTCAAGTTTTATCTAAATTTATACTAGACAGACTGAGAGAAGGATCAATTAAACGACTAAAAAATGAAACCTTATTTCCCAAGGGACAAAGAATTATCCCATCAATTAGTTTCAACGATCACTGAAGACATCTCATCTTAATGGATATAAAGAAAATTATCCTTTCATACACATAATTCTTCTGCTTAGTATTATGTAATCAAAATTGGCACTGCAACTATTACATTTATGATAACTGATTTCTAGGTTTTTCTTATGATCTTTCGATAGACATCCATAGGCCAGATATTTCTACCTGTGTAGCCCTCACATCAGTTCACCTGTATGTCTAAAAATACTAGTGCTTTAAAATAAATAATCAGAAACTTGCATTTTCATTTATAGGCAGGTCCGACTCTGTATTTAGTTCAATATTTTGATTTGTTTTTTTAAATTTGAAATACACATCTTCAATTGTTCTCTGACTCAGAAGGCACAAAAGGGCTGAGTAACAGGAATAGGTGGTTTGTTTAGTTTGCACTGCTTGGTTAGGTTTGAAGAAGTACTGAACAGCTGCAACTTTGTGTCCCAATCCAATGTCGGGGGAGGTTTCCATACAATCCCAAGAGCGAGATTAAGACACAAACGAGGTCAAATGCCGTATACCCAAAACAGGTTTTTATTATTAAAAAAGTGAAGAAGGGTAGCGATAGGACAGAATGGAAGGAAAAGACAGAAATAAAGCAAGGATGCGGGATAGGGCTGCAAGAACAGTCATCACGATGGATCCAGCAGCGTCCCGTTGGTCCTCAGTCTTCAGTTCTTCAGTGGTGGGTGCACACGGATCTGGCTTCGATGGTGGATGCACACTGAGCAAAATTTTCTGCTGCCTTTTTAAATTCATCGTATCTGCTGATTAGCATATCTGCTCACCTTTAGTTTTTTTCTCTTGTCCCACAGGTTTTGTTGCATCTGGCTTCAGGGCAGGAACGTTTGCCTCTTGTCAGTTCATTAGCAATGTGTGCATGGGGTCTGGCCTACACAGTAGAGCCACAAATGGCTACAGGATGGGGCCAACTCAGTACAGGTCTGCCCCTTTGAAGCTTGTCTAAAGAGTCGGGACAATGCAACCGCAAAGAAGTGGGGGTGTGCATCCTTCAATACACTCCTGCTGCTCTGGGCGACATCCCCCAGGCCAATGCACAGGACGCAGCAGCTTCTCTTGGAGGTTTGCACAGACACAAGCAAGCTTTGAGGCAGTCATAGGACATTTCAGTCTCTCACACTTTGCAATAAATCCTAATTTATATTCTGTTCTCTTCCTGTTTAGGTAATAGAAAAATGTACTGGTCATTTTGTGCAGGCATCACAATTGTGTGAGAAACTTTCTTGTTAAGTTTTTTTTAGTAATATTTAAATTTGGAATCATAGCGTATGATTTCTATGTAGCTTTTACAAATGAGTGATCTTATAAATTTTCAGCTACTTCTCTGCTTAAATCAGGATTTAAGCATTTAACAGAACAATGAGAAGAACATATCAAAACAAACAAATAAAAATAATTTTTAAAAGGCTGTAAAGTATGCAGGATGCTTTCATGCACTTTCAGCTAGTACTAGTCACTACTGAAAAGAGAAATTCTTGATTTTTATTTCTTTTTATTTATTCCCAGGCTAGTTTTAACTTGCATGCTCTTTACTTTACCACATGGACACTCAGACACTTCTGAAAGGAGAAGAGGGGGATAGAACGGTCATAAAAGCAAGTGGCAGCAGTTGAGAGGTGTCAGGGACTGCTTCTTGTGATGTCAATCCTCTTGTATAACGTGAAGGAAACTAGCCTTAATAGCGCGCTGTTAATAAGAAAAAGTACCTATCAGAACTGTGCTCTTTATATCAGTTCTGAATAGTTTAGTTTACCCTGTGGCTGTTTTAATATTTAAATTTAGCTAAATGTTTTTAAAATACTTCTATTACACTAAACCAAGTTATTGAATCAATTACAGAGCTGCTGACCTCCTTATGCCTTATTTTATGTATCCATTATTTTAAAAGTCTTTAATCTGCAAACTAGCTTAGATAGTTATAAATTCTTTCCATTAATTTTCTTTTCCCAATCATTTGTGGAGAGCCTAGACGATTTCAAGGGCTCAACATTTTAACAATTATTTATTGATTGAAAAATCTTACTAAATACTTACTGAGGTATTTGCTTATAAAATACAATTCCATTTTATGCAGCTCACTGTCAGTAATGGTACAGACATTTCTGTTTGTTTGTTTAGGGTTTTTTTTGTTACAATTCATGTCTGAGCTGTAATAGCTGAAGATATAATCAGGTCAACGTCTACATTACCTCTTCAGTCTTCTGTTATATATCCATACAAATCAGCAAATAGAAGTTAAACCTCCTGTTGTGCTAGGAATTAATGAACATAGCTTTTGAGAGCCATGTCAAATAAATCTCTACTGGTAAGTGACATCTCAAAAAAGGGTAGCCATTAAATGGAGCTGTGGTATTGAGCATTATTGGAGTTTCTACTTCTCATGGTTATGTGTAGCACAGAGAAAGTTTGGAGAGCAAATGATGTTTTGAACTGTGCAAAGTTACTGTATGAAATACATTAAAAAATAATCAAAATCAGCTTACTCTGATGATAACTTCCCTTCACCAAGGAGAGCTCAAAACAGGCAAAACAAAACAGATAAGAATATCTCTGTTTCTATATACTCATACACAAACGGTGTATATTTTTTTTTAAAGGATAGAGAAATTGAAGCTAAAGTATGTGTCAGTTAATCATTTTATAAAAACCTTTTAATTGGATTAGTATTGAAGATTTTGATTCCCCTTGGCTCTCTCAATGTAGAATTGAACATATAACTGCATACAGTTAAGAATTCACCAGCATTATTTATTCCATCATACCATCTAAATATTTAATTTCAACTGTAATAAATTAAAACTATATTTGATTGTGTATTTTTACCAGGTGTTACTCTTGCAACAAATAAATCATTTCTTAATTCATTTTTAACACAGCAGATAGTAATATTTTGTGATGGCAGTTTCCTAGTAATAGGATTTCATCTTAGAAGTTAATTTGCCATTTTAGTTTTTCTTTATTGGGATGTTCTTGACAGTTTAAATTGTCTAAAAGTGACACGAAATGTTGAAAAATTGACTAAAATCACTGGTGTCTTAATTTTCCTGACTTTTAAAATGTAATTTACTTTTTCTCATTTTTGTAGCATAATGATTTGTTACAAGTATAATGAAGCAGAACTTCCATTACACTGTCTTTAATTCATATTATTTATTTTGTTGAATTTTGCATAGGTAGTTGTGTTTTTACTAAAAGGAAAAAGAAAAGTAAGCCATATCCATTTTACTTTTCTGTAGAGTATACTGGAAGACCAAACACTGGAATACACAATTTGTGAAACAGGGTACACTAAAATAGAAAAATAGTTTTGCATACCGGGGTAGTAGAAAAATAGTTTGCATTCTGGGGTAGAATTCAGAAAATTTTGCATGCAAAAATTTGTTTTGTTTTGTTTTAGTTCACTGAAGCCCAGAAGTACAAAGAATCGCAGCCTAAATTTTACAGTCTTCAGCTCTCCCTTGATGTATGTTCACCCATTGCTGGTGCTGTCAAAGTATATGCAGTCTTTATGCCTTTAAGAGCTGCTTTGAGAAGAAGCTAAAGGAGATAGTTCAATTTTTGTGCAGAAGCTTAGTGGTAAAAAGGCATGGTAATGTCCCATTCCACGATGGAGGCACATCAAGATACCGCTCAGTATCTCATTTTGAAGAGAACTTCTAAGTTACTTTGAAGTGACTCATGGAATGCAGTAGAAAAGGGTAACAGGAAACACAGTAGGAAAGAGTGGCAGTTAGTGTGGTGGGGGTGGACTGTGCAATTTAGCACTGTCAGAAGCACCACTCTTGTAAAGGTCCCTACTTCACGCTAGAGGTATGACATAGCATCATGCTCCACTGTGAAATTATCATTGGGACTTAAATGATTCAAGGGTAGCCTTGAGGAGGAAGGAAGAGATTAGAAATTAGTCCAGATATCCCTGAATTTGCAAAGAGTTATGGAAATGTCTTGGAGAAAAATATGGTATCCAAACTTGCAGCTGCTTTACCCTTCATTCTCAGGCAAGCTGCAATTCAGGAGCAAGTAGGGCACTTATTTCCATTTAAAGTTACTGTTAAAGACATTAGGTGTAGCTTGACCATTAATGCAAAAAAGAAGATGAGCAGCAACATGTTATTGAGGAAACTGTCTTTACAGAAGGCGTTTCTACTATTGTTATTTTAAAATGCAAGTCCTGCAGTAAACCCCACAGAGATTCAAGTGCAGAAAAATTCTGTCCTTTAACCAGAATACTTTAGTCACAGCTGGTATTTAAAATGTTCCTGTATGGGAAGATTTCAATGGTCTTTTGTATGTTTCAATAGTCCTTTTTTTTTTTAATCAGTTGTAGCTCCTCCTATCAACAGCTGATCATTTTGTCATAGCTATTCTCTAATACACATTCCTTGCCTTGTTTTCAAAACTATAAAAAAAAAAGATATCTAGTTACAAAAAGGACTACAGAAAATATACGATAATCCTAGGCTGAAGTTAATTAAACATTTTTACATAAGGTTAGAGTGACCTTCAGCACCCACAACATCCATTAGCAATTGAGGATGAAAGAAAGTCCATAGAATAATCTGATTTTTGCTAATGTTAGCTTCTTTGCTTTCTTAGACCGTCATTGTTCATTGATCTTTGACAATAAGATCAACAGCAGCTTAAATGCTTTTTGGCTTTTGGGAAATCATCTTTTTTTTTTCCTTGATAATTTTTGCTACTGCAAGTGGAATTTAGCCTTTCTTTCCTTACGTCAATAGTAATCAATACTTAATTCAAAGTTTATGATCATCTCAGTGTTTTTTATGTTGTTAGAATTGGAAGCAACATGTGAAGAAACTTCAGTGTTTCAAAGCAATTGAAAAGTGCTGAGTTAACAAGTCTGGTGAACAAAGACTTTTTTACCAGAAGATATTGGGAAGCAAAAAGGCATCAAGACTCCACATTGCTCTGTTATATCTAACTAATATTGTTCAGGTACATGCAACTATATGAACTGAAAATTTTGTATATCCTTGAGAGAATACTATTAAGAAATCTGCTAAAAAAGCAAGGGAGAGAGAAACTTTTTGGCATTTTCCATTGTGAACTGAACTTTTTAAAGTGGCCAAGCTGATGACTTCATTGTGTTGTACTTACTATAATGATACTACTAGATAGTGCTTATTATAATAAATATTCATTATTTTTACTCTTTTAATAGTGTAACATGAACTTAAGGCAAACTCTTTACTACTCCAGCACACAGCATGATTGCAACTGTCATCCATGAACCACAGTGCAAGAGGGTCACTATGAGGGTTACATCCCTTTTCTCACCAGAGCTAAGAAAATAATTTATGGAAAATAATGCATTCTCCAATCTTTCCCTCTATTTCTGATTATAAATGTTAATTGAGGAGATCAGGATTTTCTTGACATATTTGTTATTCTAAATTATTGCACAGATTATCTGTCATTGTGGTTGAAAGATGCATGTTATTAATGTCTCTCGTTCACAACATGGAGTATCCTGGAATAGGAATAAATGTTTTCAAAAAGTTCTGGGAAAACAGGAGTGTATATAATTCAACATTTTGCTCACCTTGAGGAAGGGAAAGTTGTGATTTTTGCCTGCTTGTGGGTTTTGAACGTACCCAAAGCATGATCTTTCCTTTTTCCTTTGTTTAAATGTCCTGAAAGTTTCTGTATTGAGCCACCACCCACAGCTTGTGTTTTTTCACTGGGACACAGAGCCACCTGAGATTTGCTGGCATTATGGAGGTGAGGAGATCTGGAAGGAACACAGACTATATTCCCTCTTGCAATTTGCCAACAATACACCATCCCAGATAAGAGAAAAATCTCCAAATCTACACTAACAGTTATGTGAAAATCCAGAGCGTCCATAAGGTGGTTTGCTGCGAATTCAAGTTTTATTGAAATGATTCCCAAAAATGTGATTTGAGCTAGCTGACAAAACACATGGAATCAGGAGGAAATGTCTGATTTCACTAGTGCAATTTGAAAGATGAGATAAATCTAAAATAAACCAGTATATATTACCCAAGCAGATCTTGGGCTTCTGTTTGTTTGTATGCTTTTATGTGTTCATTTTTGTTTTTCTTGACTACTTTCACTTCCAGAAGGCTTCAGGGTCCTGCTGTGCTAATGCAAAGTCCAGAAGTAGAAAGAGCCCTGCGCTATAGTTGTGCAAGGGGCGAATGATTTTTGTACCAGAGAGCTTCCAGAGGAAGACTGAGGTATGTAGTAGCAAGGACAGTAGCAGGAGTTACTTTGTTGTTGTGGAGACAAAGTCAAGACAGTGATAAAACTGAGAAAGTTAAGCAGAATTCTTGCTTTTCAGTGCTTTTATGCTTAACTTTCTATGTGAGTAATTGGTATGACAATGTCTGCCCTTCAAGCTCTTTCTCTGAAAATCAGTGTCTGAGATGTGCTCTGGATTAATTCAGTGCAAGGAACTGTTTTCTTTTTTTCTTATCATATAAGCAGATATCTCAGCTTTCTGATAAAAATACTCACAATTAGATGTTTAAAACAGTCTGTGAAAATTGGCTAGTATTTGATGAATGTAATTATTTTATTCACAGGAATTCCAAGGAAAGCTTATTTGCTTGAGTATTCATGTAAAACAGTTATAAAAAGGAAACAACTACAGAATGAGTATTTTATTGATATGGAAATTGTGAAAATTCTTATTGCAACATCACTTTTGCTGCTCTTGCATTTTGATTGCCTCTGGGTTTATGTAAGCAGTTTCTTTTTTAAAGAGATTTCTATCATATTTAGTATTTAAAAACACTAGGTTGTAAAAAGCAGAGTCACAGAATCACAGAATCACAGAATTGTCTAGGTTGGAAAAGACCTTGAAGATCATCCAGTCCAACCATCAACCCAACATTAACAGTTCCCAACTACACCAGATCCCTCAGCGCTATGTCGACCCTACTCTTAAACACCTCCAGTGATGGGGACTCCACCACCTTCCTGGGCAGCCCATTCCAATGTCTAACAATCCCTTCTGTAAAGAAATACTTCCTAATATCTAGTCTGAACCTTCCCTGGCGCAACTTGAGGCCATTCCCTCTTGTCCTATTGCTCATTACTTGGTTAAAGAGACTCATCCCCAGCTCTCTGCAACCTCCTTTCAGGTAGTTGTAGAGGGTGATGAGGTCTCCCCTCAACCTCTTCTTCTCCAGACTAAACAACCCCAGTTCCCTCAGCCGCTCCTCATACGACCTGTGCTCCAGACCCTGCACCAGCTTCGTTGCCCTTCTCTGGACACGCTCGAGTAATTCAATGTCCTTTTTGTAGTGAGGGGCCCAAAACTGAACACAGTCATTGAGGTGCGGCCTCACCAGTGCCAAGTACAGGGGTAAGATCACTTCCCTGTCCCTGCTGGCCACGCTATTTCTGATACAAGCCAGGATACCATTGGCCTTCTTGGCCACCTGGGCACACTGCTGGCTCATGTTCAGCCGGCTGTCAATCAACACCCCCAGGTCCCTCTCTGACTGGCAGCTCTCCAGCCACTCCTCCCCAAGCCTGTAGCGCTGCTGGGGGTTGTTGTGGCCCAAGTGCAGCACCCGGCATTTGGCCTTATTGAAACTCCTACAGTTGGCCTCAGCCCATCGCTCCAGCCTGTCCAGGTCTCTCTGCAGAGCCTCCCTACCCTCGAGCAGATCAACACTCCCACCCAACTTGGTGTCATCTGCAAATTTACTGAGGGTGCACTCGATCCCCTCGTCTAGGTCATCAATAAAGATGTTAAACAGGAGTGGCCCCAAAACCGAGCCCTGTGGGACACAACTCGTGACCGGCCGCCAACTGGATTTAACTCCATTCACCACAACTCTTTGGGCCTGGCCATCCAGCCAGTTTTTTGCCCAGCAAAGCGTGTGCCCATCCAAGCCACGAGCAGCCAGTTTTGCCGGGAGAATGCTGTGGGAAACGGTATCAAAGGCCTTACTGAAGTCAAGGTAAACTACAACCACAGCCTTTCCCTCATCCAATAAGCTTTGATTACAAACATCATCATAGTGTCACAGAAGCTAGCAGAGCTATTCCACTTTGCATCAGCTGAGGATCAAATGTACACATGAATCCTTGTTTATCTTGAATGATGAGAGCAGACCTCAGAATATAGCAGTAAGCAGGTCCATGCTGTGCAGTTAAGCTGCATGAATCTCACTTTACATTGCTAGATTTATTTCCAATGTAAAGTTTCTAGTAGGCTTGAACATTCTGACACTCTTTATACAAAAATCCAATAACAAAGTAAAATTTAATTTCCTGCTGTGCTGAAGTAGTTTGCGAGGCCTTGAATTGCCTTTTATTTCTATTAAACTTCTTACAGATCTAGAAGTCTCATTTAGATTTGTTGTTTGTCATTCATGTAGATTTAATTTAACTTCTGTCTGTAGATTATATACCTAGCAAAATAGTTTTTAGAATATTTTTTAATAGAGCAACATATTCAATGGCCCTTACATTTTGGGATGGTAGCTAATATCTTCTTGCTTGTTACATTGTTATCTTGTTTTCCCTGAAACAAAAAACGTCTCTGCTGTCTGCAATACATATGACATGTCACTGAAAGAATAACCAGAGCATATACCCTTTGTGCCTCCATAAGGGAGACGCTCCAAGGACCATTTCTTCATGTTTGGTACTGAGCTCTATGAAAATACTGCTAATTATTGCTGACCTAGTCTGTGACACTATGAATTCAGTCACACACTTTCAAGCATAAACTGAGCAACAAGCTGTATCATTACACATCTCTTACCCTCCTCCTTGGGACACTGGGGGAGAGGATTAAAGCCATAACACAGTTGGAAGGCATTGTGTGTGACCTATGAACCTTGTAGTTAATCTCTGCTGTCTGAGGAGAAGAAAAACCTCTCATAATCTCTATTTTTTTAGCTGATACCATTTGTGCTAAAACACTATATACAGTATTTTGTGCTCTTTGACTCTGGAGAAAAAGGTCTATGAGGAGAAAGAGACAGAGAAGACAGTATTATAAAACTAATCAGTCATATAATTGCAACTTCCTTTGCCCAGGCAAGCAGGGGGTATCACCAACAGTAAATGCTGCTAATCATTAATTTTCTTTGTCACAGACTATATATTGGATTTTTCATTGGTCTTTCCATAGCTATTGTATAAACAATACAAAGCACTCTTGTTTTTTTTCCCTGTGGTTTTAAAAGAGATCTACTAATTAGATAATTTGTGGCATTAGGGCAAGTCTGGGGATTTTTCATTCTTTGAAAAAAAAAAAAAAAGAAAGAAAAAGAGTTCTTTTGCAATATCTGTGTCCTTGGAGACTGTTGAGAAGGTTATTCCTTATCAGTTTAGCAGCTTTTCAAATGCTTATAGCAAGGCTTGCAGTTTGTTGGTTATTTTTTTTAATTTTTATATTTAGTTATAATCTTCTTCTGTCTTTTCTATAATAGAATTGTATTATATCCTTTTTGTTCATCTTTTTCACTGTTTGAGGTTATCATTATGCTATTACAAAACAACATGTAATAGCATTGATTATTAATTCATGCATGAAAATATAAAGCTTACTTTGTTCTTTAAAAGGTATTTTGAAACCATGTGAGTCTTGACTGATGTTTCATAGCATTCCTTCTGATCAGACTAGTTAATTTCAGCAGGGCCACCTGATGACAGAAATCAACAGAAGGTTCAAAACCTGGATTTTATAACTAGAGCTGGTATTTTACTCCAAGCAAAAAACAGCTTCATATGACTAGACTTCCGCTAGACACATTATACTGTAACATTAACGATCTTGCTCTAACTTACTGATAAAATTTGCAAGCTCAAGCCTTAAACACATAATGAATTTTTTTCCACTTAAATTTTTTTGATGGTTAGGGAATGCTTGGTTGCCCAACTACACTTTGTATTCAGTTGGGAAGTTTGGGTTGAGTATTTCAAAGCATACATATGAAGACACACACACAAAAGCACACCTATATATAAAATATACATTTATAGTATATATATGTGTATTATATATATGTAAATATATAGTAGTATATATTCATATATTTATAACAGTAAGTTTCATAATGTCTTTGAGCTAGGTAGTATATATTTTTCACAGAGGAGTAAAGTGAACTGCATTTCATTAAGCAATTTTTTTTCAAAATTTGTAACAGATTTTGCTTGCCTCAAATTTGGGTGTCCAACATGAGGTGCACCAGCTGTGATTTTTCAGAATCATCAAGAATATATAGCTTTTATTGACTTCACATATAAAAAGGGTGCTCTTAAAAAACCTATGAAAGTCAGCAGGAGAAAGAAAGTTTCAAAAATACAATGACAGGCTCCAACACGGTGACAGTTTAGTCAGTGCTGACGACTTCAGGATGTAGTGCATTAATAGTAAAATCGTGTCTTGACCTCAAATCTCTAAGGTCAAATGTTAAATGTTCCATCTGCCCTGATCCAATATCAGGGGAGGTTTCGATATGATCCTGAGAGCGAGATTAAGACACAAACAAGGTCAAATGCTGTACAGCCAAAACAGTTTTTATTATTGAAAGTGAAGAGTGGTAGCAATAGGACAGAATGGAAGGAAAAGACAGAAATCAAGCAAGCACAGAGTCGCAAGAATAGTCACCACCATGGATCCAGCAGTGTCCCGTTGGTCCCCAGTCTTCAGTTCTTCAGTGGTGGGTGCACACAGAGCAAAGTTTTCTGTTGCCTTTTAAATTCATCTTATCAGCTGATTAGTGTACTAGACGAGGAGAGGCAGGTATTCCACAGACTCATTTCCATGAGAGAGGAGGAAAAAGGTGGAGCATGGGTTCTGCACATGCATTGAGGGGGAAATGCGGTGTGCCACTCCTTGTTCAATTGAGTGGGGGTCATACTCACCCTCCCCACCTTCGGTTTTTCCTCTGTTCCCACAGGTTTTTGCTGACTTCCGCAATTGCACGCACTATCTTCAACAGTTATTTGTTGACCTAAAAATCTCCTAACTTTAGTAGGAAGAGGAATTTATAATCAAGTGCTTAATTGAGACTGGGTTTAGAACAGTCCCTAGCAAGTCTCCTGAATATTCCTGTTCTTTTTGCATGAAATCATAATACAGCATGGCAAGGGCTTGATGGAACTGTTTGACACTACCAGTACTACTACCACCACCACCACCACCAAGAACCTTTATACAAAAAATAAATTGAAAAAATTAAGATATCAGTTAAAACAAACCTTATTCAGCAGAAATATTCTCCCCTGCTTTCTCATTCCTCTGAAGCTATTTGTATATTTTCTAGCACTAGCCTTGGTTCAAAACTAGGATTTACTGACTTTATGGTAACACAAATAATCTGACTGCCCTTCTGTGTTATACAGCTACAAAAAGAAAATCAATTCTTCCTCACACTTCATACTAGACCTTTAAGTTCTTTAGGAGATTTTAATGTGGACGTGGCCTTTTAACCTCTTAAAATACATTCTTGGACAGTTAGGTTTGTGTTTACCTAAGATTTTATATCTTTTTTTATATACTGATTATCCCAGATCCCATTATGCTGTTTCTCCTAAACAAATATGTTAAGAGAGTATTAAAGCTCTCTGTCTCATCTCAAGGTTGTCATTTGACAAAAGGTTCTAATAGTCAAACATTTGCAATTACAGCAAAAGTAGATTAAATGAATGGTCAGCTCTTCCATTTAAGAATTAATTAAAAAAGAAAAATCTATGAGTTAGACAAAGTGCCACCCACATTCTGTTGTTTTTTTCTTACAACTTGATCACTCATTTATATTGTCTTTTGATTGATTTGTCACTTTCTGGCATCTGAAGTATGTTTTCAGATCTTTTGTATAGATTTAATCTTGTGATGGAAATCACATGTTTGATTGACAGTAATAATTTATAACCATTGTTTTTACAAGAACAGGTTTAAGCTTTTTAGCTTTAAATAAGTTTTGTTATTCTTTTAAATTATAATAAATTTAAGTGGTTTTGCATGAAGACAGACTCTACTGAAATTAATGTGTATAATAAGTTATTCTCTTGAAGCACAACAGTAAAATATTTTGTGTTTAATATATGGGACAAAAATGCATTTAAAATAATTCCATTATTCTCTCTCCCTCTTACAAATAAACACATCAATTCAAATACGATTAATATAAACATGCATGGTGCTAGAAAATTTTCTGCATAACATTCCAATGTACAATATGTTATAAAATTAACCCATAATTTAAGAAAAGAAAAATCTGATACTCAAGGCAGATTTTTTCCCAAACCCAGATGGAGTTGCAGTTCTTTGATCTTATAAATTACTAATAAAGAAGCAAGTACACTACGACACCACATCAGCTCCACAATCTGACAATAATTACTTTTTTTTTTTTTGAGTCTTGGCAAACAAAGTCCTAATTATGACATTACTAGAATTTGGATACATCTTATAATAATTTGTTTTCTTTTGGTTTATTATCTTTTCTATAACTATGGTGTTCTGTAACATTACTATTTGTTTCCTATGTAAAGAGCAAAGGTTTATCTATTTCCCTCTTACTAATCTAGAAATAGATTTCTTTAAGTCACCTTAAGTCACCTGTTTTTTTAAGTCATCTACTTCTCAGTGATGGAATCTGAGCTGCCAGTCTGAAAGGATTCCCAGAGTTACTGTGCAAGAGATCCAATATCTATGGTGTCAACGACACTGTAATTGTAAATGCAAATGCTGAAAAGTTGAGCACAAGCTTTCTCACATGTGAAGTGAACTTATTTTCCCTAGAGTGAGACCCATGTACTCCCCACTGGGTCAGTTCCTGAATCTGCTGTGCATTTGCACAGGTACTGATAACACTGAACACCCTTATGCCAATCCTGGCACAGGGCTGGCATTAGGGGTTTCCCAATTATTTTTTTGATAGTGGCATGCCTACAATGATGTTTATATTCTTTTCTCAATCTGCAATTGAAAAGAAAAAAAGTCCTGTTTATTTTTTCTTCTGTCACCACTCTTGCTGCTTACTTATTCTGTAGCTTGAGAAACTGAAGATAAAAATTTTTTTATAGGCAGCTAGCTGTTACAGCGTTGTGGTGGGTTGACCTGACTGGACACCAGCTGCTCACCAAAGCCACTCTATCACTCCACCTCTTCAACAGGACAGGGGAGAGAAAATATAACAAAAGGCTCATGGGTTGACAGGACAGGGATATCACTCAGGCAAAACAGACTTGACTTGAGAAAATTAGTTTAATTTACTACCAATCAAATCAGAGAAGGATAATGAGAAATAAAACCACATCTTAAAAACACCTTCCCCCCACCCCTCCCTTCTTCCCAGGCTTAACTTTACTCTCAATTTTCTCTACCTCCTCCCCACCAGTGGCGCAGGGGGACAGAGAATGGGAGTTGTGGTCAGTTCATAACTTTTGAGTTGTGGTCAGTTCATAACTTTTTGTCTCTGTTGCTCCTTTCTCCTCAGGGGAAGACTCCTCACACTATTCCCCTGGTCCAGCATGGGTTTCCTCCCATGGGAGACAGTCCTCCATGAACTTCTCTGACATGAGTCCTTCCCATGGGCTGCAGTTCTTCACAAACTGCTCCAGCGTGGGTCCTTTCCATGGGGTCACAAGCCCTTCCAGAAAACCTGCTCCAGTGTGGGCCCCTCTCTCCATGGGTCCTGCCAGGAGCTTGCTCCAGCGTGGGCTTCCCACGGGGTCACAGCCTCCTTCAGGCACATTCACCTGCTCCGCTGTGGGGTCCTCCTCAGGCTGCAGGTGGAGATCTGCTCCACTGTTACCCTCCATGGGTGCAGGGCACAGCTGCCTCACCATCGGCTGCAGGGGAATCTCTGCTCTGACACCTGGAGCACCTCCTCCCCCTCCTTCTTCACTGACCTTGGTGTCTGCAGAGTTGTTTCTCTCACATATTCTCACTCCTCTCTCCAGCTTCAATTGCTATTGTGCAGGGTTTTTCCCCCCTTCTGAAATATGTTATCCCAGAGGCACTACCACCATCACTGATGGGCTCAGCCTTGGCCAGCGGTGGGTCCATCTTGGAGCCATCTGACATTGGCTCTGTCAGACATGGAGGAAGCTTCTAGCAGCTTCTCACAGAAACCACCCTTGTAGCCCCCCCACTACCAAAACCTTGCCACGCAAACCCAATACAAGCATCTTTTAAAACATCTAGCAATTTGAAGACTCTCCAGTCCAAATGAACCATAAGTGTGTTTTGTGCAACTGTGGGACATGAGCTGTACCACCTATCTCTATGGAATTAAATTTTACTTTCTATGCAACCAGCACAGAGAGATAAAAGCTAATTCTCTCAGGTGGTCTCAATTGCTGTATCCCTTAACCCTATAGAGCTCCTATCTACACCTTCTACAGGCAAATAACATGAATAACTTTTAAGTATTAACATTCTATGGGGAACAGCAGTACCTGTTTCTCAGTAGAAGCCAGTCTTTCTGTAGACTCTCTAAGAAATTCTCCAAGCCAAGAGCTCTTTACAACACATAAACACACACATGCACAAATACAATATTTAATTCCATCGTGTCTCATCCTTAGCATTTTTGAAGTCTCCTCCTGGATAGCACCATTATTTGCAGGCTCACCACAAATGGTAAACAAGAGTTGTATGCAAACCTTTATATTTTCTTTGTTCTTCTTACCTATTTTTTTCTAGTTTGCTTCTCCCTCTGCCCTCATTAACACTCACAATAAAAGGAGGCAGAATCTTCTAATTAGTTTTTCCCCTCTAATGCACTTTAAACATGTGATTTGTCTCTGACCCGTGGTAACCTGGGATTTCAAAGAAGCAAAAAGCTTTAAGTTCTTATTCACTACACTTGAATAAGGTGAGATTTTCTTTAATTAGACAGAAGTGAGCATGGATAGGAAAATAGATGTTTCACTTATACAGACTTAACAGATGAGGTATATTCAGTGTATCACTAAATGTTTTTTATCTGAGGCCAAAGAGTTTTTCCTTTACTGCTTAATCCTTATCAGCTCCAGAGCTCAACACTGAAGAAATATGATACAGTAAGTGAACTGGGGTAGGTGAGATACAGGCAAAACTTGCAACTTTTACAATTCTGTTGGCTGCTGAAAGCTTGAAAAGTGCACCCTGACTTTTCCTCCCTCAAATAATCTCCAGAGGGCATCTCAGCATAAATACTACCATAACACAGGCCTAGGTCATGCTGAACTGATGGGGGAGATTTTACTTTATTAAATAAGAAACAATTTCACCAGGTAAAACTTATTCTGAAGAATTCAGATTTTTTGAAATTGCTTGGTGGATTTTGTGTGAGACACTCTGCATGTCTATTTACCACTCATGCTTATAATCTTGTATTCAGAACAAATTAACACTTCATCTTCTGCCCCAGAAAATAAAAATTTAGTGTCTTTTATAAATATTTTCACTAATTTCTATGGTTTGAGGTTCAGATAATTTATTGTTTATTACTATTGTTTATGAATAACAAAACCTAGTCAGGTATTGATCAGGTATTTGTGAAGACATTTACAAACGGTAGTTCCCTCATTATTTTAACAGAAATAAATATTTATCACAATGTGTACTAGAAGGTTATTGAATTTGCTTCATCATTCGCTGATATCTCATTTAAAAAATACTAAACAAATATCTTGTGAGATGTGCAAATTCATATATTTCAAGTATCTTACCATAAAATGCACAGAGTGAATAATTAGAATAAACTTCTGAACAGCTTCTTCAGTCTGAAAAGTATTGGCAACATTAGAAGGAAGTTTGAGCTGGTTTGTGTGTGATTTGTTCACTGAAAAAGAGTGCTTGGTTTGCAACAAGGTTTCACATAATTAATCTGTCTCTATTTGACAATGTTCTCAAGAGATTTGAGCTACCTGGGCTTTTACTCAGATGTTTGTTTGCTCAAAATTCTTAACTGCTGAACTAGTGCCATGTGAGAGGAATACAATCACCACAGACATGAAAGTCATGGCAATGTGAATCTTGCCACTGAAATCCTATATGGAGGTTTTATAGTTCAGAGACGTTTCTTCAGGAAGCTCTACTGTTATACCGTACGTAATCAGAATTTGTACGTAAACTTGCACAGGAGCTGCAGATAAGTGGATGTTTATTCTGAAAAGGCTACGATGTAGTAATTGTCTGAACATGCTGATAAAAATCAAAGGAAATTATATTCTAGGCTTCATAAATGCTATTTCACTGTTATTTAATTAGCATTAACTTTTGTAAATAAAAGAATTTCAGCATGTATACATGAGCTCAACATAATTTTGAACATGTCTACTCATTTTATTTAGCTAGTTATTTTTAAGGTGCATTTGATTTTGTTGAATATTTAAGTAATTTTAAAATAGATTTGACCTCCTAACAAAAGCCAGGATGCAGGTATAAGAGACTGTTCTCTTTTATAGTATTGGCATTTCCACAAAGAAGTGTCAAAGAATAAGAGCCAGACTCCTGTAAAGAAAGAATTATTTTGAGTTCTATGAGTTTGCATTATTTGGTTGCTTCTGAATAATATTTAAAAAAGCTTACTGAAATATTGATTTGTGTGAATAGCATGGTTAAGATTTCTTAGAAGGCAAAACCCTATATTTCTACAACCACATTTAAAAGTTTGTGACAGCGCTTCAACGTTTAAAAAAAAAATACAGATGCTGAAGTGGATAGAGGGTTGGATTACAGAGGAGGAATTTAAAAATATTGCCTAGGGGTATAGGGATGTTGTTAGGAAAACCAGCTCAGCTAAGCTTAACACTTGCCAAAAGACATACAGGCAACAAAAAGACCTCCTACTGCCACATTAACAGGCTGAACAGAAAAATGCGTGGCCATTGCTGAATGAGAGGGAGTGGGAGGTGATTTAGTAGCAATGGACACAGATAAGGCTGAGATCACAGAAAAAGCAGAGGTACTCAGGCCTTCTTTTCATCAGCGTTCACTAGCAAGGAGTCCCAGGCCTCTGTGCTTAGAGATAGGGTTCATGGAAAAGGTGACTACCAGCCGTGACTGAGGACTGAGCCAGGGATTGCTTGCAAACATCACCTCTATGAGTTCGTGTCACCTTTCCAAAACAAAGGCACGTGTTTAGGTACAAAATTTTCTTAGTTTTTTCACCATACTCTAAATCAGAACGAAGTCCTGAAACGCCAAATTGGTCTCTTTGCCTCCTCCCCCAACCTCTTTTATTTCTGTGACATATTTATTTATTTTTTAGTATCTCTTGGTACATCTTAAATTCTAGGAGAAAAAAGACTCTAAGTTATAGCCATGTTGAGACACCCCACCTCACGCAGAAGTACAAAATGAGTCAGGAAAAAGGGTTTAAATTAGCCAAAATTAAGTGCCCTGCAAATTCCAGGTGACAGTGAACACCTGTGTAAGGGAGGAGCTTCTGCACTGAAGCTCTGCGCTACTGACCTGGGTACAAGGGGATGAAGGAAAAGGGCTCATCAGCCAGTGTTTTGTAAAGGTAGCTCTGCGTGTGCTCTCTGCTGCTGCTGTAAAAGGTCAGTTTCAGGTTCTGCACAGATTGGCAACAATAATTTTGCTTATTAAATTTAAATTAATTACATAATTGGATGTTTCTAAGATACTAAATTCTTTTATGCAGTTATTTCACCAGCTTTGATAACACTCTTATGGGTTTTCTTAAAGCGGAAATGTAAAATAACTCAAATGTAAATACCATTTAAAGGTAAATCAAGATTTAAACTCTCGGGTTTGGGTTTCTAACACTTCACTTTCTTAATTCATTGTATCGCAAAATATATATTTGGAAATATATGTGTTTTTATTTTAACACTTGTACAGAGGTGGGGGTTTTCCTTCTTTTTAGATTATTACAAGCAATGAATGCTACATCACTGGTACATTTAAGCATGTTTCTTGCCTGTTGAGAAATTAAGACTAGAGTTACAAAATTATGATATAAGCTTATAGAAAAGAGATTTTAAAAAAATAAAAGTCTATTTTCTTAGTCTTATTTACATGTAGGGGTACTCAAAAAGTGCAGGGCTAAATTCACATAGGACTCCTAGTACTATGTCAAGCAGTAAACATCACTACCAGGTATTGCGTGTGTTCTGAAGATTTGAACAGTGTGTTGGTATCATAGTCTCTGGTGATCTGACAGGTTACAGAGAAATTAAAAACTGGATTTCTCCCCCCTGCTTCCTCCTTGCTTTCTTCTCCTTAAAGAACTTCCTCATGGAACTCGGCCCTTGCAGATATCAGATTTTGCAGTGCTCATTAGCCTGATGGAAGGTTACTTCCATCCAACACTGTAACTGAATTTGAAACCTCCACATAACTGAGCTTTGGATTTATTAGGCAGATCTGAGAAACCTTTCAATAGCATAATATTAAATAAAAAAGATTGATTCTAACAAAACAAAGGTTTAGCTCTTGGTTAAGACATATTTTTAAAATCTGAAAAAAATATAAACACAGTTTTATGCTTTGCATAGTATTTGGTTTCTAATTTAGAATCTTTGAAGTCTCAAATAGTCATTGGGACTTGGGAGAATTACAACAGACGATTGTTTCTCCCTACATGAAAGGCATTAGTGAGCAATACATCTTTTGTTTAGGGAAAGTATTACAGTTACATATTAATTTTGCTATTTCTATTTATTTTAAGAGAAATGCACACCTGAGACTTGTAACTTTATTAGTGTTATTTTCCAATTAGTAGGTGAAGCCATCTCAAAGGTGGGAGGGGAAATAAAGAAATTTTCTTCTCTGCAGCAGATGACAATGGAAAAATTTCTGTTGATATTTTCAGTAGTCCCAGGTGAGGTAACGTTGTTCTGAGATTCTTTTGATTCATTAATTAGAATTAAATATTTGATGTGCAAACTATGGAAACCAGAATAAAATTTCTTTTCTTTCTTTTATTCTGTTTATACCTTATTTTATTTTAGCTAAATCAATTGTCCTTTGACTATATTTCTTAATTAAACGGAAAATCAATTAATAATAAAGATCTTGCTGTTAAACAATGCCACAGTTTCCATGAAGTAGAACTGGAAATCACTACTTTCTGATTTCATGGGGGAAAAAGTTCCACAAAGCTTGTATTGCCTTTAAAAAGAGTTACATTCTGTGGTGGATTTTCCTGGTTGGTTGGGTTGGGTTTTTTTAAGATTAAACTCTTTAGATATATTTGAAAAAGTCTCTAAACATTCAATGCTAGTGGAAAAATGTAAATTTTATGGATGTAGAGTTTATTGAATATTCTACCATACTTTGCTTTAATAAGTACTTTGCTGGTAATACATCAAGGTATATATAATGCACTTTACAGCTCAGCATGGATTTTCAGCTTAATGACTTTCCTCTGGTTATGAGACTGTCTGTTTCAAAAATGATTTGTTTAGAAACACAGCAATTCCTTCAGTTTTATCTCACTTTTAAGTTGCTATAGGGGACCAAAGCATCATGACAAGCTTCAGTTAAATATATAAGGTGAAGCTGCATACTCCTCATGCTGTTTCCACATTATTCAAATGTGTTTACTATGGAAGGCTTTTTATTCAGGTTATTTTTACAACATCAATGTAACTGTAGCATGTTACAACTACTTTTCCTTGAACAACAAGCTACATATTCAGCTAGACAATCTTCTGCAGAAATTCCTGTGAAATGAGAGAGAAGGAAGAGTCTGCAATATCTAGCATATGTAACTCCTGCCCAAATACAAAGTACCGGAGCTCAGTTCAGCACCAATGAAAATCTAAATTACATCCACTTGAACGTTTACAGCCTTGATTATTCAATCAATTTCTAAGACCTGTATTCTCAAATGGATCTTGTCACCTCTTTAAGACAAGTATAGGGATGGAAGGGATGTTTCGTATACCACCTCTGAGGAGTCCCTCACCAGTGTCCAAACATCCACTGGGTGTCCCCAGTAGATTTGTCTGTTCTTCTAGCTCTAGATGAGCTCATAGGAGATTTGGGTCCCACTAAGTGGGGAAAGAAAGCAATTCTGTGTCCAACTTTCAGTGGCAGTTCAAATATGAGATTCCCTCGGAAGTAATATGACTGCTTTGCTTTCTGTACCTCTATTTTTTAAAAAACTTAGACTGAATGCTGTACTTCCTGGCTGAGAAAGCAGAACTACCTTGGATACAGAAATGACTATATAAAAGGGAGATGTTCCACTAAGCCCAGTTTTAGTGGTAATTCTGGTTTTAAACGTGTAGTTAAATCTGACTTCTTAATGTAAACATCCACCAGCAAAGGGATGTTTTTACCTTGGCCCGAGCCAGGTGGGAAGTACTTGCAAACCTCAACCAGTTCTGCAGTTAGGAGTCCCTCCTGGTGCTGCATGCAGAACTCCCTGCAGAGGGGGTCTGAGGCACACAGTGTGTTTTAGGGGGTCCTCCTGAGACGGTCTGCAAGACAGACCTATTGTTGATCACTTGGGGCTTTCTTGCTGAAGGTAATATGTGCAGTGACCACGATCTATCAACTTCTTACATGGAAAGGTGTGACTCGGTCCTAAGTAACTGGGTATTAATTGAGATTGTCTCCACGCTAACTATAAGCTCTGCTTTTAGAAGTATATACCAAAGAGGAAGCAAAATTATTTTGAGAATTTGTGGTTAAGGTTTTGTTCATTTTGTCTTCTGACTCCAGCCTCTTTTACTCTCATGCTTTAAATAGTTATCAGTTCTCATTTTCTCATACTAGTAGCTGTAAAATCTTTGTTGCTAACTTTATTAATATATTATTAATATAATTATTATATATTAATATATAACTATATTTTTTAAGTGAGATGATAGCTTAAAATAGAGGTTGCTTTCCTGCCAATGGCAGCAGGAGCAATCCTGTATTGTCAGTACATGTGGCTTCTCTTTGAACGTGCTTAATGGTTTCTCTGACACTGTTGTAATGAATTTCATTGACTGATCTACCCTTCCACCTTTGCCAAAAACAAGGCAATTAAAATGTTCTTACAAACAACAGGGATAAGCTTTCAGAGTCTGGAGCATTTGTGGCCTAGAAACCAGGGAGACGAGTTATTAATGAAATGAATCATTAGATAGTAGTCTCCCATGAATTTTAAATTAAGTTCTCTGAAGTCCTCATGGGTAATAGGATGTGAAGTGACTTGTATCGACTTATCAAGAAAAATGCAAGGTGCTTTAGTAGAGAATTAGCTTAATAAAAGAATTAAATTTGTAAATACACCTCTCCAGAGTTAGTTTGCATTAGCATTCTAGTTTAATTTCTGTTTCCACAGTTGATGTTGCTCTACAAAGCTGACACTCTTACCATCATGACACTCTTATCAACAAATTCCAGCCGGGGTAGTGGTGCTGTACTTCACCAAATTTCCCCTTAACTTTCAATAAGGACTAAGCATTACTCATCTTAGTTCGATCACAGCAATTACTGAAATAAGTGGGCTGACTGCTGAGGCTTCTAATTTCTCCTTTGCATATGCAAAGTCTTAAGTCTCAAACACAACCTAAAAGAATCAGGATGCGGCCCAGAGGATCTGTCCTCAGGAGAAAAACTCTTGCTATAAAATTCTTCTTCACTTCTCTTTTCTGGCAGGTAGCATTGTTGTTTGATAACATTCATATTTCATGTGATGCAACAATTTCAGAACGTTATAGATAACAGATTGCAACACTTGATGCTGAAAGTTTGTTAGTAATGAGTCAATGCAAAAATCAGTTCATAGTGTCAAAGAACTGTACTATAGAGATGCTTTAGAGGAAAAATGAACGAATGTATCCTTACTGTATTCTGAAAACCTAGGCTTTGTTTGGTAGCATATACTCCTTTCATTTCCACTGAATTTTGCCATCATATTGCACAGAATTCCTTAGGAATGTTTTTTCTACTCCTTTCAAAGAGTGTGCATGATGAATAGCATAGTACTGTATGATGAAGAAAGTTTTCTAAAAGAAAATGTTCACACTCTGATTTTCTTTTTTATTCAATTCCTTCTTACAGGACTCTCAAAATCTTTTGAGGCAAAGTAAAGTTATGCTCTGTAGCCAATAAGGCAGTGCCTATTAAATGAGTAAGCATATGAAGTTTTTATCTGGAAAACTGTGTTATTCTGACCTGTGCATACTGCTTTATGTTTTAATTTCCTAATTCAGCTTTGGTTTCTACAGTGTCTTTCATACTGGAGATGAGTGACTAACTAAAAAGGCCAAGTGAATGATTTGTTGATGGGAAAAGTTATTTTGAGGATTTATGGAACATCATTGGATTTTACATCTTAGCCAAATCTTATGAGAATAAATGTAGTTTGTGATCACAGGTAATTACAGAAACCAGCAGAACACTAGAAACTGCCATTTTCTCTCTCAGCTCTGAGAATCAAAATGTCCAACTCAAGGCACTGTACGAAAAATGGTTTTGCTGATGAATTTGAACAGAACTACAGCAGAGTCCTGCAGCCAGTTAGGTTAATCAGAAAAAATGTTATTACCTTTTTCCCCAAGGATGCCATTAATTTAACACTGGCAAGCTATCATTAGTGTTGTGTGAAATGACTAATTTTCCCTCAGGAGGTGTTCACACACAAGGCATGGGGTTTTCCATAAGCGTCCACAAGCCTGTGTGAATCGTAAGTGAGACTTTTGCTGCAAGTGTTAGGATAAAGCTGTATATGGATTGTTGCTTTTGCTTTCAGTGTTGTGACCTTTGAAACACTTCAGGCAGTATCAGAATGAAACTTTCAAGAGTAATTTGAAAGAATCAAACACCTTTACATCTCCAAAAATGCTTGCTCAATTCTTCTTCAGCTCCTACTTGCACCTGTGTGTAACACCACCTCTCAGAAGACCTTGTCTCTTTCATGATCCTGCTCAAGTTGAGGATTTTTTTTTGTTTTAAATAACAGAACAAAAAAGCAAAACAAACATAAAAACCAAAGATGAGGTGATTTTTTTTTTTTTTCACTAGAAGGTAGAATACTCTGTCCAAAGAATAAACTTCTGATTTCTGTTTTTCAGCATCACTATACTGATGGTTTTCCATATATTGTATACAGGGTACATACATAAAGTTGTTTTTTTAAGGATCCATCACAATAGAAATTCAAGTGCTGTAGCTGAATTTGTAGACTAATACCACTGGAGCAGTCCAGAAAGGAGTCAAGACACTTATTTGCAGATGAAGGTCAAAAGAATCCAATGCTAACTTCCATACCCAAAGCTTCTTTTTAAAAAAAGAAAAAAACAACCAAACAAAACCTCAACAAAACCAAGCCACAAAACTCAGGAGCATATCAGCAGCAAATACTTGGAGAGGGGGAAAAAAAAAAAAAAAAAAAAAAGCCTGTGGTCTAAAATGAGAACAATTCCCTGAAAACATCTAGGATTAACTGTCCCCATTACAATCAGCATGGTTTGTGGAAGTTAAGATGGTAGTTACATGGCCTTTTTTTTTTTTTTTTTTTGGCAAAGTGATTTGTAAGAGGACAGAAATCTGAACAGGGAGAAAAAGATATCTGAAAGATCTTCCTTTTGGGGGGATGGGTTGCTTTTTAGGGTTTTTCTTTCTTTTTTTACTGAAGTTTTACTCTGTTGAGACATCTTTGCAGTGTTCTGTTTTATTCTGTCTGCAGGCAGTGCACGCTGCTGGGTGTTAGTAGGAACATATTTGCCTTACCTTACTACTTTTCTACAACACGGAGCAGTAAAAACCCATTATGCTCTCAGTCTCAGAATTATCTGCTGCTATTGTTGAGAAATGGATTGGCTTATAAACTTGAGTGATTTCATTCTTTGTCATAAGACTTGGGTTTGTGACATTTGGGAAGTTATTTCAACTTCTTATTCCTCTTGATCTCTAAGGTATTTTAAAGGGGAGTTATTGTCACCTGTATGTTTGATATTCAAGCCAAACAGCTCCTGGACAATAACTATATCTTCATAGAATGTAGGTATAAGAAGTGAAAAATAATATTTAAATTCAAGTATCTTCGTGTCTTCCCTAGCTCTTGCATATTTAATTTGCATGGACACAGAGATACATGTCTGTCATTTTATGCAGGTTGTTGCATCCCAACCCCTCCATCCTCACAAAGCCCTCTTTAACTGTAGGAAAGTTACTTCTGCCACCTCCTTGTTGGTAGCAATTCCTATAAAATTTTGCCTTTCCTAGAGACGATGACTGCACCAGCTCCTCTCTTTTCAGCTGTCAGCACACTGGCTCCTTAGCCAAGCAGGAGGTGGGTTTTGCAGTGTTGCATTTCCTCTGCCCACAGATCGTCTTGAAAACATTGCCACGATGGCACTCTGCCTTGGGGCTGATGAATGCGTGATGTCCATAACCTAATACAGCATCACCCTACCTTACTAAAAGTGTGGATTTTCAAATCCAGAAGAAATACAGGTATGGCTACATGGTTTCTGGTATGATCTGGTGGGGTACTTGGGAGGAATTATGTTGGTTTGGGTTTTTATCTCTTCATCTTACCCTTTTTGTCTTGTGCATCTTGCCCAATCTGCTTGCAATGGTCTCGTCACACAAAAACAATTGCAGAAGAATGAAAAGGGTCACAACATAAACTGGTGAAATACCTGACAAAAAGTGCATCACAGTATTTGAAGACCTTTAGTAGCCCTGATGCTGTGCTCCCAACCCATAATTCTGCATCGCACTCAAGTCCTGTTAAACGCCTTCTAGAGTTTCAGTGTGGGTAGATGACACTGTGAACCGGGGACTGGAAATCCACCCCATGCTGATAGAGTTATAAAAATAATAACAAAATATTAAGGGAAATCTAGATTACATCCAGCTCTGCTTGAAAGGACAAGACTAACACTTTCAGTGAGAGACTGTCAACACCAGAACAGTTAGGGAAATAAAGCACTGTACAGCATGAACACAACTAGAGTTGATGGGAGTTTTGACAGTGATTTCTGCAAAGCCAGGATGTACATCTAATGTAAGGCATGCTTTGATGATCATAAAAACAGTTCAAATATTCTGTAGTTCCCCCTAACTCATGCTGAACTCAGCAAGATTTCCTGAAAAGACTAGTGATACCAATCAATATTAATTTAACTGAGACTAGTTGTTTATCAATGCAATACTCCAAAATTATCACTAATGACAATATTCATCAACTTAAGAAAAAAACCCAACCAGAATCACAAAAACAACCCTGAAATATTCCCTTGGGTTTCAGGGTAACACTGAAAAGTTGTTTTATACAACCTTTTAAATTTCTAACTTTTAATAGTATTTGATATTCGTATTTCATTTGATATTTATATTTCAGTTCTTCTGTCTATACAGTTGTGTTGCTTCTATAAAGATGTAAATTCAAAATATTTGAGTTTTTAAAGTTATTTTTTGTGAACAAAAGCAATAGGGTTAACTACAGAAATAGGACAGAAGTAGCAATTACATTATTAATTTAGAGATCTTTTTCTCATTCCCGCTAAGTTCATAAAATTATAAAATAACCTCCTACTGTTAAATAGTGTGAAAGAAATCACATGTATATAACTGAGTAATTGTAAGTACATTTTTAATCCACTGAATTATCTTTTCAAAGGGCAGCTTATTAAACAATCATCTTTATTTCAATTTCCCCCCCCCAAAATTTATATATATATATATATAAAAACAACAGGCAATTTAAGGAAAATAAGGTATATACTAGTCAAAGGTCCACATGTTGAGTAGAAATACTTCTGTCTTTGTAAATGACATAACAGGGAATATGCAGTTGTAAGAGCTGTGATCAGCATGAAGTAATATTTTTTTTTTTTTTTTTTAAATCTTGTTTCTATGGAATTACATAAAGACAAAATATTTCACATAATTCTGTCTCCATCTAAGTATATCTAAAGTTCATAAAAACAACTGCAAGATTAAACCAGGACTATCCAATGATAATGTCAAATAATTAAAATTTTGCTGATTCTAAGTTTCAGGTTTTCAGAACCAAAGGACAGATTGTTGGCATTTCTCCTGACAAATTTATTCCATACCTAATAGCAGTACTGGACCATTTAATGTGGATATGACACTCCTGAGAAAGCGGAAAAATGGAGTTTAACTAAGTTTCAGAAACTTTGGATAAGGGACTATTAATCCTGTAAAATCTTGTGAAAGTGCTTTAAGAAATCCAGGCTCTGCTTTTGCCAGGATAACAGAGATGGAATTTTTTCTACTGTCAGATACAAACTACTAGAAGGCGGCACAGATATTATTTAAACTAATTTACAGTAAGAGGCAAACCACCTGAATTTCTCAAATGAAGTGAGTTCCATCTGTAAATTCGCTTTGAATAATTTCCCATTATTCAAGTCTTCTGGCTATTGTTATTCAAGTCAATCCTTATGTTGCTTGCATACCTTTCTCTAGAGCGACAGCTGCTTGTCACAATTGTGTGTGTGTATAATTTTTTTTTTCTTGAAAAGAATTCAGGATGAAACAGCAAACCTTTTGATTAAAGCTCTGTTTAGCATAGAGAAAGAGAAAGGGCACATGTGAGAGCTGATTACCAGAGGAACTGAGGGCTCATAAAGCTGTAGAAAACAAGCCTGGAGAGAGAGTGGAGATCACTTGCTCTTTCCTCTGGTACATGCAGAAACTCGAGGGGAACAGGAGTCTCCCATGTGGAGAGACTCAGGACCTGAGGAGCCCACGCACAACCCAATCCTGGAGGTGGCTGGTCTGGTCCCTCTCAGCACCCTATGATCATGGGGGGGTGTGCTGCTGCCTGCGTGAAGCCTTGCTCTAAGGATGGAAGATGCGGGAGCTGTGCGGCTCCAGCCCCTTCCCCTGCCTCACACCTCCATCTCCCTGTTGCCCCACAGCAAGTGGGCAGGGCAAGGGGGAAACCTGCCTCCTGCCTGCCCCCAGTGTGATTCCAACGGGTGGCCCCAGGTCCCAGCAGCTCCAAAGCATCACACTGATGATTTTAGTGTCCCCAGGGACCATACCACTGGGTGTCATGAGATCTGGACAATCAATGTCCATTTCCTTTCAGCTAGCTGGAAACAAAAATATTTTGGTATTTATTTTCTTGAATTGGAAATAGGTTTTTATATGCAAGAACCCCACTGTGATGGAAGGTTGTCCTTGGGATCGGTTCAACTTCTAAACCATATTTACCACAGGTCTTATGGAAAGAGATTACATCCATGAAGTTACTTGGTGGGCATTTGATCAAAGCTGAGTGGTAAATGGCGTGGTGGATTATATATACTGGTGAAAGCAGCAAAGAGCAGAGAAATAATAGAAGATCAGATTTTTAATTCATGCTACCCTGTGACAATATTGCTTTCTGTTCTGTAGCGACAGTTCCTATGTTATTTCAGTATTAGGAGACTTAAACTAATGTAGGGAATTTCTGAATGTTAAGAGATACTGTTAATAAAGGATCCTAGAATCTGGGTCAGCATGTATTTAAATAATTAAAATAACTCTATATAATTACATTTAATGAGAGGGATCACTAAACATCTTTGTTCTATAGAACTTTGGTCATTTATCTTGAAAATATAAATTGAATCCCAGGATACAGTATTGAAAGGTAAGCACCTCTGGGGATCAAATTGAAAGGCTTAGGCTTCTTTGTTTAAAATGATTCTTCAGAAACCAACATAAGAATTGCTAAATCAAGTCATAGATCAGTAATGACTTCTCCTTCTGTATTTTTAGCATTGTAGATGGCATTGATAACCATGCAAAACATGAAATTGCATGGTGTATCCGTTGCATGTAATAGTTAATCTGATTCATTATCTCACTACATTGTGAACCACACAAATTTTACGTACTAATACTGGAATTCTAGTAAAGAGTTTTTTCCTCGGGGAGGTTGATAAACTTTTTAATGTGTAGTTACCCACAGTTATCATAAACAGACTAACTGCCTGTGAAATATGACTGAAGGCATACTAAACAAATCAGGTATTGTATAGGTACTACCTTGTGAAAACCTTGGTGCTAATGTCATCTGATAAATGCCCCAGCAGCTTGTCGACTTCCAGTCATAGGCAATGAAAGCGCGCTGCTTGGTTCAGAGACAAACACTGCAGACTCAACAATATTTTATCTTAATTTAAACCTTAATCCATTTAAATAGAATCTGCACTGTAATAGTAGTGTTAAATCACAGAAACGGGAATAGTGTTAACAGCAGGACATTATCTTTTATTGAGGGCAAGCAGCAGGGTTGCTGCTAATGAGGACATCATCAATTTATCAGTTAAAGGTCAATCTAAAAGGATTTCTGCCCTCTGCCCGTTCCCCGCCCCCCATGTTTTTTGCTCTATACTATCGCTGTCTGGACCCTGAATCATTTTTATCAATCATTCTGTGCTATGACAGGAGACATCTTAATGCAATGTCTGCGTAATGTTTACAAGAAGTACAGATTTGCCTAACTGGGAATTTCCTCCTCTTCTCATCATTTACCAAGTTGCTAAAATATTTCCTGCTACCTTTCTGTTTCAATTCCTAGTTTTATATTTTTATGTCCTGCCATTTTTCCTTAAGTTGCTGGTCGCTTTTAAATCTTAACACGAAAGAAATCTTTAATTGTATGAATTTCTTGGTGACTGATATATTTTACTGGAATAAATCTTGTAAAAGGATTCAGTATCCTTCACATATTATGTGGCTATCAAAGACAAGAGCTTCTTAATTCAATTTTGAAAATTACTGGTGCATATCTTCAAAAGGCTTCTTGACGGTAAAAAAAAAAAATATATAACTCATTGCTTACAGTGGTACTTTAAAGATTAGAGCAATTGAATCACAACTTATTCCATAGTAAAATCAAATTTAGATTTTATCATAACAATTTAATTATTTTCCCCCCTCTGAAGCTTGTGCAATATCTTAGCTACCATACAGCAACCAGAAAGCAATGTTACGTTTCTTCAGTGGACCTGTTAAACTCACATGATCCCTTTTCACAGTTCATGCTGTCTGGTGTGCTTTTGCACTTGCCAAGGAATGAGACCTTGAGAATCAACTAAAAGAAACAGTATGCTTTCTTGTACCTAATTGGGAAAATGTTGTTCTGTTTGAAGTTGCAAATCAGCTAGTTACTTGTAATTTAATTATCTCTGGACATAAGGCACTACGTAATGGTGATACTTTTGCTTCTCCTATTTTTGTAATTTGTTTTAATCCATTAGAAGCTTGAGTCTTCATGTTGATTCTTGTTACACTTTTTTTTTTTTTCTTTTTAATTTTACCGTAGGTGGATTTGTAGTTTAGACACAGCAATTTAAAAACTAACAAGAAAACTGCAAGTTATTTTACTCTTCCCACCAATTCAAAACGTTCTTTGGTCTAAACAGGTCTTTTTCAAGGTAGAAAGAAAATTTAACGTTTCTGCACAGAAAATCCGAAATGCAGGAAATCTCGTATTTAGGACTGTAGCTTTAAAGTAAGGCCACACTAGCACGCAGACTTGCACTGTTTTAATGTTACAATTACAGTGATTGTATACAGGAGTCCCTCTCAATGACAGCACCCCTGTCAAACCAGAACGTGTGCAAGATCCGAGTTACAAGTTTCAGAGGAGAGGGGGGTTTGTGCAAGAAACGTGGCAGATGAACACAGGGTGACAGACAGGCAACTACCAGGAAACAAGAAGACAATAGTGATCATCATGATAAACGCTAGTCTCAGCATGTGTTGTTAAATTATTAGGTTTTTAAACTAATTTACTTAGTGGATAGTCTTAAACAGGTTAAAAATGGATGATATATTGATTTTGCCTAATCTTGTGAGGAATCAATTTAACCTAGGCTGATGTCTCAGGTTTAAAACAATTTAAGAGTGTCTACACAGGAGTTTTGCACCACTTTAACTAAATTAATCTTGAACCAATTTAATTTAGGCTGGCATAATGTTTTGGACAGGAAACCCTGTATAAAATACTTAAAAGTAGAATAAAGTGGTTCTAATCTCAAATTAATGATCAGACTCTGCCTCCAGTTACTTGAATGTCATGCTCCATTAAAATTAGTAGGATTACACTACATCTGGGAAAACAAACTTCAGCTAAAGCTTTGCTGTATTGAAAAACTACTGCTTTTTTAAGGTGTAACTTCATCCAGATGACAGGTGATGAGTGAAGGCTTTAGGTTTTTTTGCACGCAGATAGATCCTCAATTTAATGCTCCCAGACTTCTAGGTGGGTGTAAGTAAATTCCACACGATGGGGCGGGGGGGGGGAAAGAACTGTAATGATGGGCTATATGTTTACATTCCAGTTTGGGCTGCTTCTGGCTCTTCTTTTAATCTTTAGGTAGAAAATCTATTTTGTTTCTCAAAAGTACTACAGTGATCCTGAATCTGCTTTGCTTCTATCATCTCTTCTGAAGAATGCGTACATGCACAGACGGTTCTTATACAACCTCTGCTTCAGGTCCAGCTTGCGTGATGTCTCATCAACTTGACGCAGCTCTGAGGTAGCAAGTCAGCACTGTGTGTTGTACCATTCAGTGAGTGTCCCCCTCCTGGAACACGTTCATTGAAGCTTGGTCCTGATTTTCTTCAGAACAAAGACCCATGGTCTAAGCACATCCTAGCTTAGAACCGAACCCTTCAAATTCTCTCTCCATTATTTCATTCTACCCATAAAAGTGTAAAGGGCAACCTTACTTTCTTGCTCCTGCCTAAAGGTAGACCATTTCATAGCAGTCTGGTGTCTAATCTTAAAAGATGTACACATGTAGCTAGGTAGACAGCATCCTGCAGGAGCTTTGGTGCTAGCAAATAACGTGGTACCTTAATGCTGAATTTGTTCTCAGACATATTCATGCCCATGTAAGAATGCATAGTTGGATATATGCCTTGCAAAATGCAGGACTCCAACACCTTAAATCTATTGGTGGTATTGTAGAAATTGCATGTAGAGGATTCATGGTTTTTTGTTTGTGGTTTTTTTTTACCTTTTGTGCAAGGCCAGGAGCATAAGTACTGCTTGATAAATCTTAACGATAATAAAGATCAATACACAGGAGTATATTTATTGCTGTTTGTAAATAAAAAATATAAAATGATATCTCAACTGCTGTAAAAAGTGTTGATGAGGCCCATTTAATTCATGGATCTTGCTGATATTTTAATTCAGTGGTAGCACTGGGATGATGGAAACATATATCTCTTTGAATTTACGTTTGCAGCAAAATGAGAGCCACTAGAAATATGGTTTAAGAGTAAGTTTGCTGCTAGTTTACAATAACAGAATCCTACTTTCACTTGATTCATAATGAGAAAAGCCTTCATTTAAAAATTCGGTCCTCTAGTTTATAGTTTGTCACAAATGCCAGAAAAATAATGTTGCAGATAAAATTGTGTGCCAGTGTCCCTATAGGCACAACATTACAGAATATATATGAGTGTAGCAGGCTTGGTTTTAACTTAACAGTTTTAGAAAATTTACTGTGGCAGGTCCAGTTGGGGATATTTCTCATCTGAACCACCCAAAAATTGAAAAGGGCAAAACTTCATAGATACGGGGGTCAGAAGGATGAGTTTCCTTTTAGACTCCTTTGCAGTCCTCCCCCCACCCACCGATAGTTTATTTGTTAAGAAAAAACTGAAATGACATGAAATCACATTGTTACAGCAGTCATATTATTTTCCGATATGTTTGCATATCTGGAAACCAAGTGTCATGCATCTTCTCAAATTGACTAAATGGAGAACTTCTTAAATCTTACCTTTCAAAAATAAAGGTCCAGTGAGAGGGAGAGGTAAAGTTGCTGAAGTATTAGCAAATAGTTTAAACTTTGCAAGCTGCTTTAGAGGCACCCAAATGTTAAACCATATGGGCGAAATTCTGCTGTCAAAATCACACATGCTACTTACTGAAAATTAATTTCAAGTAAATATGTTATGGGCCAGAATATCTACTTGATATCTATGGGCTCTTTTTCATGTTGTAAAATGTGCTTTGCTCCAGATCTCCACGCTTGCTGCAGATGGTCAAGCTTCAGAAGGGGCTTGGTTTGGCCAACAAGTGGTTTGTCAACCACAGTTTACTTTCTCCTTATCTGAAGTGGCATGAAATTCATCTCTAAGTGGCCTCTTTCTGACCACCATGTAAAAACACTTTATTTACTTCTATTTTTTCTTTTTTTTGATGCATCACACAGTGAGCTGATGCGTGTGAGATTTGTCATGGGGGAAATTTGTGTAGTTATTGAAGATGACACAAACTAAGTGCAAAATTCCTTATGCAAGTTTGAGCTGGCATAAATAAGGACAGAAAGTTCACCAGTGAATCAGACTCCTGGTTTGAGGCAGTGGGACTGGGCTAAGTTACCAGGTGTCAGCCTTCACCTTAACAGCTATGCTGGCCTCTTTCATGAATAATAGAAGTTATTGTAATCCCTTTCCCCACAGCCAGATGAGGGTGGTTCACAGAAGGTGATTTCCAATATTTACAGTCCCTAGTTTGAGATTTTTAGAAACATACATAACTTCCTCAGAGACCTTATGCATGTCACATTCAGCACCAATAAGAACACCTTTTTGGTTTATTGTACTTGATCTCCCACTACTTCATAGCTCTGTTTGTCATACTAATAACTACACCTTACAGTTTGTCAGATTTTACACGCTTTTTCATTATTTAGTTAGTTGTATATTCTGATCTCATTGAATACCAGTAGCTGTTGTGAAACAGCTGGGGCCAGGCCATAAAAGAAGTCAAAGCTGCAATATTCCATGTTGCTGAACTAAATTTTATCTCTCTATTTTCACAAAGTTTCTTCAGCCCTGTCAGGAAACTCCAGGACTAGGGAAATAAGCCACTGGGTGGCAGCTGAACTCAGACACTAGAAAAATTTCCAGCATAGTTTAATACAGATAAAATTATCTCTCCTTCCTCTTCCCACTTCCCTGATATGAAAGGCTGAAAATTTTTTCTTCTGCATAGAAAAGAGTAATTTTAGACTTTGGGGGAAAAAAAAAAATCCTATTATCTTCCTTGCCCTTTCCTCCCCCTGAAACCTAAATCTCCAGGAAGAGACAAAAAGGCCTGTGGCCTCTCTGCATTGTTTTGGGATTGCCCTCTAACATCCAGCCCTGGGAGTGAAACTAGCTTCCACCCTCTGCCCCAGGGGTTTTAAACCGGCCTTTTCTCCCACCACCACCGCCCAGGAGTGCTCCCCTGGCCGCTGACATCCCAGCAACTGACATCCCAGTCACTCTCCTCCAGCCACCATAAATTTCTCTAGTTGACCCTAGTTTTTTCTGTAGCCCAAATGTTCACAGGGAACATAAACTAGAATCCTCTGTAACTTGTAACTTGCTTCTCAAGTGAATACCCTACTCACTGGAGTAAGTGATGTTGGAGTAAATCATACAGCATGAAAGTTCTAGCTGGGGACTGTGCAGGGTGCCAGTTTCAGCCTTCTGTTTAAAGGTAAAACCCTTTTCCTTGGTTATAGATTTCATCCCCTTAGATTAATGGTATCATTCCACTGCTTTTTGGGGAAGGATTCTCATTTTAGGCAAGCTTCATCTCTCTGCAGCTCTACATCCTGCACATAATACATTAGAGAAGGACAATCAAAAAAGCTAGCATACTACATGAAAGGGTTGCTCTCTGCCCTCCTTTCCAATACAAGAATGTGGGCTAAAGGTATTTTCCTGGAAACTGAATACACAAGTTTAACCTACTGAGGAAAAGGAAGGAATGGAATTGATATTTTCCATATTTCTCTACTGAATTTCAATGTGCTAATGCATTATCTGATCCATTCCAAACACATCAGGGTTATAGCTCATGTGCAAGCCATCTGTGTGATACATGTGCAATTTGTTCACAGCTTCCCAGATGTATTAGAAGCATTACACAAGAGCTGAAGCCTAGGGAACAGATCTGCACTTGCACATCCATATGATCTTTACAGGCCTGTTGAGTATTTGACTGAGATTTCTGGAATTAATTCAATCAGGGGTACAGCTTGTAAAGAATCCCAGAGGAAAAGACAAAGGCTGGAACTCGGATAAAACTTTCCAAAGATAAAATCCCCAAGCAAAAGAAGCCCAGAAAAACATAAAACCAAATCTGCTGACCTTGTTGCTTGAGCAAATTTGCACCTAGTAGGCTGGCTTCTCAGAGCCCGGTTGGTACACCCCGATCCCCTGCATTTCTTAAATGACTTGGCTCAGGCCTGTGATTCCATCTACTGAGTGTACTGCAAAAGATTGGTACTAGATTGTGGAGATTATAGGGGGGGGGAGAAACTGAAAAAATGCTACATATTGTAGAAAGGGGGTTGCTATCGCATTTGAGGAAAAGTTTGAAAGTGTTATTTTGGGCAGAGCCTTAGCAATGAAGGGTAAGAACAACTCTTTCTTCAGTGAACGAAAATTTTATTGTATTGTAAGAATTCTCATTCATGCCTAGGTAGCCTAAACACAGGGAATCAGAAAAGAACTGGAGAGCTAGAATGGTAGGAACATTTAAAAGAATTCAATCTGAATTTAATTTATTTCTGATATGTTCAATCTTTAGTGTTTCAAACATTTCACACATTTTAGGGTATTTTCTTCTTCCAGTAGAGAGTAACTAAATCGATCACTTCTGTGCATTTCTGATATTGTTGCTGTTTGGAACTAATAAATTGCAACTGTATGACAGCTTCTAAATGAGACCAAAAGATAAATCAAATGTTTGAAGGGTTGCCTTGAGTACCTACAGAGGTTGGATGATTAAGTGAAACTGAGTTAGTAATATGTAGTGAATAATACACTCAAAGAATTTTTATTCTTTTTTTCTCTCTACTATTAACGTAACTCCGATCAAATCGTGATTTGTACAAGTTTGCTATTCATCTTAGTTGGCTTGTTCTTAGCAGTAAGTTGGTTTGTTATTTTTAATTTATGGACAGATCATAATTGCTACTGTAGCACATAGCAATCTGCTGTAGTGATAGTTGTTAGTGACTGATGACTTAGGCCTACATTTGTAATTTTTTTTTACTAGGTGTGACTTAGGACAGATAGCATTAAAAATAATTTTAAAAACATAATAATTTGGATTAATGCCTTTGTAGAACATACAGGATTATGCAGTGTCATGTATTTATGAAACTGAGCGATACCAACACCAGTACCTTCAGAAACAACTGTAATCCAGTTGTGTGAACTGAAGCTTGAGGTACTACAGCTTTAGCATTATTGTCTATGGTTTTGTGCATGCAAATTTCCTGCTCGTGAACATGGCCCAAAGCGTTTGTCCTGTCATTGAAAAATACCAGTGAGATGTTCTTTGGTTCATATGCTTTGATGGATAATGGAAGTAAGCTGTCTACAAGCACCGGCGGTATTCACTTTCTTTATATAGATTAGTAAAACTTGACAACTCAGTTGGATAAAAGTAGCAGTAGGCGCTCAGAGAGAGCTAGCGGCTAAACTATTAAAAAAAATGTGATCAAAAAGTGGATTTGATGAATTCGGGGGAGGTGGTTGTTTTTTTGATCCTCTTCATATACTGTGGCACTGATATGATTATTTATATGGTGCCACAGGCAAGCCAGACATTTTATAGGCTGACAGTAAGACAGTGTCCTGGCCCTAGCAAGCCTGTAACTCAATTTAATATTCTCTTAAAGTTTGAATAAAGGTCAATGTATGGTATAACTTTATGCATTCTTAGGGAGTCAGTGAATGTAAACTGCAACTACATTATACGTGTATTAATTAAAGTCCAAATGTTCTCTTGTTTTTTGCTCCAGGCTGAGAATAGTAAGTCAATATTTTGTTATCACTGGAGTACAGTCTCAGAAGCAGCGCAGTCCTGATTTTAATATTGATTTCTCCATTGTACAAGAATTAACATGTGTCTTGCTTCTTGAATCACAGATCTGATTTCCTGTATGTACTTCACAGAAGAGCTTTGGAATGGCAATGAGCAGTTTATCATTTTACCTGTTTAAACTGGGTCTGGGCACATAGAAAGCACAGAAAATGTAGACACATATGTTTTCTGAAAAATTTATCATAAATGTGTTTTGCATGTTAGCTACAAGAATAAATAATGTTTCTGGTTTGGCACAGAAATTGGGACAATTCATTTGAGTCTGTATGAATTGCTTTAAAACTTGACTTGTGAGCAAAAGTGCATTGACTTTTTAATCTATTATTATTTATTAATTTACAAAAAGGAGAATGCTATGAATATGGGTTTAATATTCTGAACTTCATCTAACTCTAATGCATGCTGTTAATCTGACATAGTTTGCTGACCCAGCTTGTTTCTCAGATGCCATCAAAATGCAGTATACTGGAGAGGAACAGCTTGAGAAATTGTTATACCCATTTGGGACTGAGTTATTCCTGAAAACTGTCCATATTAGACTGGCATTTAAATCACTGTTTTGTAATGAAATACATTCCGGGATAAAGACAAAGTTAGTGACTTGTGGTCACCATAACCTTAGAACACCTGGGCCTCAAAATTTTCTAGTCTATCTCTCTGCAAGGCATAAAACCCCAACACGTAATTCACTCATGACAAATGTTTGTTTAGTTTTGTACTTCTTTCCTTTGACATGTATAATGGGATGATTCAAAATTTTTGATGCAGGTCTTTACCTGCTTCCAAATGTTCCAAAATATATTTTACCCTTTGGAATTGTTTTTAATATCAATCCTTTCATGAAGTATACTACTACATATAATGAGACAGTCCTTGGGATCTAAATCCTCTAGTAAACTCATGTAATTTCTTGGTTCACTCTGCATTAAAATGACACACCTCCATCTTCTAGTACCCCTCTAGTTCTCCTGTAACATATCAGGGTATAACTGCTTAAAAAACTAAGCAAAATAGGATTGCTGGCCCAGAATGTAGCCTGGTTTATTGCAATTCCTTCTCCTATTCCTGCAAGAGCAGCTAGCCTCAAAGAGATGAAGGGAGGAAGAAATCAGATGATAAAAATAAAAAGAATTGTGCTAAGATCAACCCTTTTTACTCAAATCACACTCTCCCCAGGAGACACCAGCTGAATATTGCATCTGGAAGTAAGTACATTTGGGAACCTAAGAGAATCCACTTAATGTTTCAGAGACCACAATGAGCTTTACTTAAATTACTTGTCAGAGATACACATCTGCAGGTTTGACTGTTGAATTTCCCCCCTTACAATGTAGCATTTTATAAGATATGCTAGACGGATGCTGATTCTTTATACAGTTTAACATTTCCCTCCAAGGATGTGTTGCTTTTGTAATTAGTGCTATTCTTTTGATGCATCCAAGCATAATTTTCTGTTGTATCTGGTGTTTGTTTTCATTAGGTTGCCATGGAAATCTTGGCAATCACTGACTTGTAATGGATTTCTTTGAAGTTCAGCAGCTATATAAGTAGATGTGAAGCATTCTAGTTAGGATTGCTTCCACTAAACTATACAATGCTACCCTCTAGTTCTTTTACAGTACAATAGCACCGTCCTTTAATTCCTTGTGCAGGTGTAACAGACTAAGAACATGTTTAATAGATCTAGACAAACTTTTGACAAACTTTTTTTGGGGGGTATTTTGACTGTTGGCTCTGAGGAGAAAAAAAAATCACCCTACTTTAGTGCACCTACTGTTGGAAAGACAAAAGCTTTCCAAGACAGCTTGTCATTGAGATTAGAACAAAGGTGGTTGAAAATATTTGCTGCTGTGGAAGGAGGACATTAACTTGCTGCTTGTCTTTTGCTGCTGCGAGCTGTCAGAGATAAAACACTGACCAAATGCAGTCCTGATACTTCGGGAGCTGAGCTAAACAGGCTATGTTGCATCCTGTACTCATCTGCCTGCTAAGCATTCAGCTCTCAGACCCAAATTCTTTCAAGAACAGCAACAGGAACTAAGATAACCCAAAGCCAAAGCTACCTTTTTATCTAGTTATGAAATTGCTTAATTGAAAATACAGTAAACTGTTGACCTAATTAACTAGCTGTATGGGTGACAATTGTTCAAACATAGTGGTTTTCAAGTGTTTGACATAATCAATATGCAGGCATTGTGATATATTACATAGTTTCTCCTGTTGTGCTTCAGATATTGAAACCTATGATTGAAATCGCTCTACGCCCTTGGCCAAGATTCCCTAAAAATATGGTTGTCACTGATTTTTTCCTGTTTGCCTCGCTGCTCTGGGCACACAAACATGGTACAGATCCTGTGTGACATGCAAATGCATAATCCCCCTAGTCAGAAAGTGCTCATTCCTTTGTGGATCACAAAGTAGAGTAACTGGAGAGATTTTCATGGGAAACAACTGTGCTTGTACAAGTTACAAAAATGACAGAGTAAATATGCAGGGGTTAATATGGAATTACTACATACACCTTAATTCCCAAGGCTGGGACACTCTTTGTTGGTATACAAAGCATTTAATATGCAAAAGTCACCCTTACCATAAGTACTGAAGACACCTCTTGTTCAAATCAGTTCCAGCACAACAATGTTCAAAAAAAAAAGTCTCATAACCTTTCATGTGAGAGAAGTTACCTGGAATAACAATGATTTGCAGAAATGTAGTAAAGTGGAATGAAATAGAAATCTATTATTTAATTTTTGAGAGCATCTGAGTATTTAATGTCTATATTTGAGATTTTATATTTTCCAAACTTGGGAAGTCTAATTCTGTGGTTTGAAATACCACTGTTTTACAGTTATGCTAGCTTTAAATAACAATGCACGCTGCCTTTTCTTCTATATCTACTTCCATGTTAATCACAACATTCCCCCAAAATGAAGCAAATTGTGGGGTTTTCCATTATAAAAGCACAAAAGAATTTAACTATGTAATGAAATGCATTAATAATGTCACTGGAATCATTAATAATAGCTTACAGGTAATCCTTTAAAGACTTAAAATTTGGTTCAAAAGTTTACCTGAAGCTTATCCAATCTATATAAATCTCCTGGGATGTACAGTATTTTACAGGCATTTGTTCAGGTGCATCCTACATCCAGCTGGGCTGAAAGAGAAGGAAAAAAACTCTGCTGAGTGCTATTTCAGTGCTCAAGCTCCAGAGCTATCAGGAACTTTAAGCTACAGAGCACTGCAAAACTAGCATGAGTGAAACGAAGAATAATGGGTGAACATTTAAAAAAAATAAAAATTAAGCTTGAATTTCAGGTGAGTTTGGTGTGCATTGGTTTTCTCAGTTCTACCTAAGAATTAATCTAGTGCTTAGCAGTGAATTTTGTGAATGGATGGACTGTCTCAGACTTACGTTTTGATAATTTTTCAAAACTGACAAAGTCTGTTTCTTTCTCCTCATTTTTAATTCCTAATGTTGAGAAATCTGGCCTTGTTGAAGTTAAAGCATGTGAAAAATATGACTGCTTTGGATTCATCCATCCTTGATTGTCATTTTGGCATGGGAAGATTGTATGGGAAAGCAGTGATCACTTCACAAAAAGAAAGATCTCACTTGAATTATAACAAATGGCCAAAGAAAGGAGATTTGGATTTTGGCTTTTATTTTCATTTTTCTAATTAATTTTTTACATAGATTGGACATCTGTTAAACTGAAAATCTTGTTTATTTGTTGTCTTTATACGCCCCTTGTCTCCTGACACACAGTAGCATACTGTGTGTGCAGAAGTGCTAATGATGGCGGGTCCACAAGTAGGAGATGCAATGCATCTTTGGTTGGACTTCTCTTGAATGCACAGGCATCATTTCCAGGATGACCGATGTTCACAAACTTGTGAGTAGAAATACAAAGAGGTCAGTCTGAGAAGTGTGTTGCTGTGATTTCAGATTTATCTGACAAGTCATCTTCTGTGAATTAATGCTACCTCATCTTTCACAAAATCAATACAAAACAGCACTTCCTGAAGCAGGAAAAAGAAAAACTGGGTTCCCAAAATAGACCCAAGCAAACTTGCGTCTTTCAGTTCGTGATATCTAACTTGGTGAATTAAGGTAGGTCTTAATGTCTCTTTATATGCTGTATACAGGGAAGTTATTTTTGTCTAATATACAAAACGATGAAGTGATATGTTTGCAAAGTTGGCAGTAAGTGCTTTTAAAGTCCAGCTGCCAGCTCAAGGAAGGGTGGGAGAGTGAGGATGATGAAGGAACATGGTCTCAGGACAGCATGGGCAGCCAAATGGCTCCTCGTCCCTGGAAGTGGAGGCGCTCTCTGTTCATTTCACGCCTCTCAATTCCTGACGGCAGTCCTGTCCCCACTTTTTCTCCATATCTGACATTCCTTTGACCCTTACATGAACAGATCTGTTTCTTCAGTATTAGTGAATTAAAGCAGTCTAATTGCAGGTATTCCTTGCAAGCTTCAGTGAGTCAAATTAGCTGACAGAAAATTCTGACAAGGGGTGGGGGTGAGCAGTGATCAGAGCAGGGAGAGCAAAAGGAAAGAGGGGGAGGGGCCAGTAGCAGCAGAGAGCTGTCAAATGGCTTCCCATCGCGCTGTGGCCTATCCTATTAGGCCAGGAGAAGTTTTAGGAAACTTTTTGAAATTCTTGGTGAGTTTCAGAGGTCAGCAGCTTTCACAGCAAAACCACCTCAAGAAATCCCTGCCACCTCCCAAAGGCAGCAGCACCTTTCCCCTCGCAGTCCCCATCCCCTGTCTGGCACACCTTGCAGTCCCTCGCTACCCAGTTTTGCTGCCCTGAAGGCTGACACGGCTATGCTGGAAATCGCACCACAGACGCTAACATGGCCATGGCTGCCACTCCTCTCCCAGAGAAGGAGAGAAGCAGTTCACCTGCTCAAATGCCAGTGATCCAGCTCCTCGGTTCAGCTTGCAGGTGGCTCTAGTAGCCATGAGAGGCCTAACAGTGTGGTGTGTGGAAGACAGCCAGTGTCTGGGTGTGGACACGTCTAAAGCTGGTCCCTTAAAAAAGTGACCCTGCTGATACAGTTGATCTAGAGAAGTAGGCTTTTTTGATTTTGATTTACCTTCTCTAAAATGCTTGGGACCACTTTCCATTGAGAAATACTGGAAAAACTTCAAGAATTTACGTACGGGGTGCGGGTGCCCCAGGGCTGGCGGGGGGCTGCAGTTGGGCGGCCGTGAGGGGAGGCCGGAGCTGCCCCGTGACGGACACAGCCGGTTCCAGCCGGCTCCAACCGACCCACCGCAGGGCACGGCTGAGCCCTGCAGACAGGATGGCGGCGCCTCGGGGAAAGCCTGGGTAAGGAAGAGGGGAAAAGTGTGAGAAACAGCCCTGCGAGCCCCGAGGGGAGATGGGGAGGAGGTCATCCAGGCACCTGAGCAGGGGTTCCCCTGCAGCCCCTGGAGAGGCTGTGGTGGGGCAGGTATCCACACTGCACCCATGGAGGACCCCACGCTGGAGCAGGGGAAAAGGGAAAAAGGAGCGGCAGAGAGGAGCTGTTGTGGACTCACCACAGCCCCAGTTCCCCATCCTCCTGCACCACTCAGCGTGGAGAGAGGCAGAGGAATCAGTGATGAAGGAGTGAAGGTGGGCCTGGGAGGAAGGGGTGGGGGAAGGAGTTGCAGTTTTTGTCTTTGCTTCTCACCATCCAAATCTATTTTAATTGGCAGTAAATTAAATTAATTTTCCCCAAGCCAAGTCTGCTTTGCCTGTGACAGTAAAAGGTGGATATCTCCCTGTCTTTATTTTGAAGCATGAGTGAGTCTTGGCTCTACCCCACGTTCCTCTTGAGGAGAGGGGTGAGAGGGCGACTGGGTGGACATCTGGCAGCTGGACAACGTCAACCCACCACAACTGGGGAAGTAATTTGTATGTCTAGTTACAAAGAATAGTGCCTAGCTATAGGAAAGAGCCAGAAAAATTTGCAGATGTAAGGAAAAATACCATGCACCACCATCACACAGGCAAGCTCTAAAGCCAGAAGGAAAATATTAAGATGAAGTAGTGGGTGTAGTCTACTTCTGCTCTCAAAGCCTTCTGAATTTTGATTGTAAATAGATGTCTTTAGTATTCATACACTGAGCTTTCTTTCACAGCCCTAAAAGGGACAAATGATGTCCTGACTGGCCATTGCAGAGCCTGAGGATGCTTCTCCTTGTATCAGATACCTTGCTTTATAAAACACCCGTACTTAATAAATACTTCCAACATTTGTTGGATAATTGTTTTTTACGTTCCTTATCGTGACTGCTTTTCATAGCTCTGCTTTCTTGTACACCTAATGGACTCTTAGACTGTCTATTGACCCTGGTAACCCTAACAACTTCTGAAAATCATTGGATCTGAAAGGAAAATACATAAAGTAGAAAATAATGGAACCTTTTGTTACAGGATTGTTTGTGTTTCTAAAAGATGCTGAATGTCTTTTGGAACTAAAGAACACTGCATCCTCAGATAAACACAAATACACATAAAATTACATAAAATACACATAAAATTACTATAGTGTTACTTCTGTTAAAATATTATTTGTGTAGTCAATTGCAATTTCTTCAGTGTGTTTCAAGATTATATTTTTAAAAAGCTAATGGTTCTATATCAAAATTTCATGGGAATTGAGGTCGTGTGTCTTACTGTGTGTTCAAAGACAAAAAAACGTCAATTATCCAGTTTGACTCACAGTCGTGTTTTAACAGTATGTGTTTGCAAGGCAGTCCACCTTTTGAATAAGATTTTCATCTCAGCTGAGATTTTATTTGGACAAAAAAAGAATAACAATAATGAAGCACTGATTGATGGTTCACAGCCTCAGGACAAAAAAAATCACAGATAATCTTACTAGATAAGCACATATGAACAGAAGACAAAAAACCTAACATACTGATGGAAGGAGTTAATACACTTCACAGAATATTAAGCCTCCACCAGTGAAATCTAGACAGAAGAAAGCCCTGGCTGTGCAAAGTGATCAATGAGAGATGATTCTTGCACCCATGGAGCTCTAGTGAAGTCAGTAGCACAGGAGCTGGTATCAATGGATTAAACCGCAGAATCAAATCCTAAAGAGTGATTAAGAAATTGTCGCGACTAGTAATTGTACTAAAATATTTTGATGCTGTGTTCTTTGGCAGGAGAGAAATTAATTAGGGAGTTATAAAGCACCATGAACGTCATCTCTCCCAGTCCCACAGCAGAATTTTAATTCTCATGCCAGTGGCAAAAAAACTATTTCCTGTAGACAGATGGAGCTAGGAGTCATCGAAGCCCTTTAAGACCTCTAGCTCCAAAGAAAGGGCAACACAGCCTCTCTCTGGTCTTTTCTTGTTCTCTTTGCTTTCTGTTGTTTATTCTACTAGTTAGCCTGAAGCTGTTTGTTCTCGTTGGTTTGTATTTACTTTAGAGGATGTTGCTTAACACAGATTGTATCTCGTGTTTGCTTTTTCAATTCAAACACCATGCTACTCTCATAGTCAAAAGCTGTCTGCAGCACCAAAAATTCAGACAATTCTTCCTGAAAAGAAAAATAAAATCCCTTTGATGATGCTGGAAATGAAATGTGGTAGCTTGTACATTTTAAACCTGACAGGCGAGCTCTAGTTGTGCTGAGTATTTGTGCTCTCTTTAAGCACTATTAACATATAGGTATGGTGGTATCTGGCATTTCCATTAATATTTTTCAAGTATTGTTTACTCGATTGTGTCACTGGTTTTTATTTCTGTGTAGCTGCAAACGGAATAAGAGTGCTTAAGCGCTCCTTTACCCGGGGGGTGTCCGGCCGGCGGCTATTGCATGACATGCACCTGAAGAGCAGTAGGGGTGCAGCTCCCGGCACTGCAGGGCCCCGCGGAGAGTTCTGGCAGGGGGCAGGGACACGGGGCGGGTGTGTGTGCTGCTGCTGCCGCGCTTACTCCCACGTACGGTAGGAAGCGATCTAGCAGGAACCGAAGGGGCAAACCCCGCTCACTTCCCCCGGGACTGAGCGGCGTGGCAAGACCCTTCCCAGCTCCCGGGCGGGCAGCGTGACTGCCGGGCACCGCCGCCTCCGAGCTGTGCGCCAGCGTCAGCCCGCGGTGCTGCAGCCCGCCGTGGGGCCGTGCCCGTGGGGCCGTGCCCGTGGAACCGCCGAGGGGCCGTGCCCGTGGAACTGCGGGCTCCCGCCGTTGCCTCTCTGACAAGGGCCACGGGGAGTGCTGGGGATGGTTTTTCGAAGTGGCGTCAGTTGACAGCACGCAGGGCTGTTCGGAGCGTAAAATGGTTTTATGTGAACGTTCAGTCCATTTGACTAGGTGTCAGAGATATCTTTAAATTGTTCTAAGAGAACAGAAGAGACAGATCATGCCCCTACCGTGTTACAGGGATAAAACTTAAAGAAGTAAATTTACCGGCGGAGACATGTATCAAAAGTAGAAAAACGACACTATCTCTAAAAGTAAAAATATTCCTAAACCTGAAGATCAGTATTTTAAAGACATGAATTATCCCGGGGAGCATTTACGCAAGGCTGGCAGGACAAGGCGCGCTAAACCCCGCGGCCGCGCTCCCTCCGCTCCGCCCGGCTCAGCCGGGGACGGCCGCGGAAAGGCGCGACCCAGCAGGTGGCGCTGGTCCCTCGGGACGGCCGCGGCCTCTGGGAGCGGGTGGGAACCCAGGGACAGACGGACTGACGGACGGACGGGCGGGCTGCCTGTCCGCCTGCCTGCCTGCCTGTCCGCCTGCCTGTCCGCCTGTCCGCCTGCCTGCCTGTCCGCCTGCCCGCCCGCCTGCCCGCGCCAGCCAGTGTCTCTCGGGATCCTTGGGTGCTGTTGATAGTCGTCATGTTTACCTAGTTAGAATGTTGACGTGCATGAAATTCCTTCTTTAGTTTCATCTGTTTAAGCTGTCTTATGCTTCCTACTATATATTTTTTTAATTAGTTTTATTGTGTAATGTTGAAGGCCGTCAATGTATCATCTTAGGACATAAACTTGGAACTGACAGGTCAGGTTATAGCCCTCTCGTATAAAGCTAGTTAAGTTTATATATGTCCTTTGATCTTATATATCTTATATATGTCTTTGATCTGCCTGTATAAATCAAAGGATTATTGCTACATGTAATTATATTTAAAAAACCAAAACAAAACAATTGTTTTAACAAATTGTGGTTTTTTACAACAAAGTAAATGGTGAAGGAGACATGAAATAGGTTCTGGCTCTCAGAGCATATGGACAAACTTCATCACTGATAAATTTCAGCTTAGTGGAAAGAAAATGTTGGAGTAGGGTTTAGACCTGCCCACAGTGAAAGGTGTGGTCAGCAGGGATCGTTCCTAGAGGAAGTTTCACACTGCCAATACTGGTAGATAAAATGTCACTGAAGCTAAGTGTTTGGGTATGCTTTCTTATTCTGTCCAGACCTTCATCTCCTGATAGAGTTGTGTAGCTAAGCAGTACAAGAATTGTATTAGTTACATTAGGAAGAATATTATTACTGAGAGGGTACTGGAAGTAATAAGAGTAATAATTTAGGTTTTGATGGTGGTTTGTTTGTTTGGTGGTTTGTCTTGGTCTCTCCCCCCCCCCCCCCCCCCCAAGGTTTAGGAAATACTTATTTCAACATGAAAACACAATTTATCTGATTTGCTTTGATTCAATATTAGTTTTTTTAAAGAGAGTTATAAAGACTATGAACTACTTGCAGTGGGTTTTTTTTAAAGGGATACACATCAACCATATTTGTTGTCTAATTTAATACCTCATATGGACCATATATCCACTAAAAACAAAGGTAATGATAGATAAATTTATCCTGAAGTCTCGTATGTGAGTGTGTGGTTATGAGGCGAGAAAACAAGCTCAGGAGCTACTACTCAAAAGAAACTTTCTATTCCTACTTATGACAGTGTGTAATCCTTTAACAAGACACTTTAAAGTCCTTATAGAAAACATAATCAGATATAAAAACTTAAAATACGTAATGTTTTCAATGGCAGACCAGAATGGGCATTGTTCCTCATTTAAAAATTAAACTTCCCACAAAGTGTAGATGATGCACAACACTGATTTTGCCATCTTTGTTTTTAAGTGTTAAGTTTATTGTGTGTAAGAAACAGCAAAGTTTCTGAAAACATGAATTGTATTCCCTTGCTCCCCCATCCCCTAAAATCAATGTAACGTGAAAAAAGAAAGAAAATAGAGCACATTTTCTCATTCCTCTTTTCTTATGTGTACCTTTGTACATACTCAGTTAGAACTTCTTACAGAAATCCCACCCAGAATGAAACTGTGAAAGTAAATAAATTATATAATGGAATTCGATCATAAAAAGCAATGGTCTATATTAAGTATTTTTTATCAAAGAGCTTTCCCAGTTTAAATCCCATGTCATCACATCCCTCTCGAAAGGGAGAAATGAGGCATTGAGCATTTTGTTTAGAGGAAATTTTGTTCACTGAAATAGGCTTTTCTGTGGATACTACATGGAAACCCGGTTACTGTCTGAAATGATATCCAGAAATCACCTGTGAGGCAAATGCAAAGTTCTCCAGAATACCTGAGGTATTCTTATCATGTTCTAATATTTAGAAATGCTCTGAAAAAATGACATTGCATGTATGAAATGTGAATTTTGGATTATTGAATATTATGTCATGTGGACTTCACATTACAGTTTGATCAGCATAAAGCAATGAAAGGGAAGGTTTGTAGAATATCGCAGAAATCTGATAAGTACTGTATTTTTGGATTTATGTCCTTTTTTTTAATGAAATTTGATAGCATTCCTAAAGTAGTCTTATATATGTGTTTTATAGAATATAGGTTGGTGTTTCAACCCTTTCTGTGTCTATCTTTTAGCTGTGATGTATTTTTGTGTAAAATGGTATTTGGCAAATCGGTTTTGCACAAAGCAAAATCTAGTTGTACAATGAGGAAACTATCCCGAGTTCAATCATAGTTGTTATTTCAACAGGGCCACCTAATTTTAGCTCCATCTCAAATTATCATTTTCAGTTTTCTCAGCAAACTTCTTTCAGCCTGTAGTTTGAAGAGGGACCTTTGAAATGCAAGGTGAGAAGCTGATCTTGTGGAGTAGGAAGTCTATCAAAAAGTAGAAATGAATGATGAATATATTTTTTTAATAAGGGCAGAAGACTGTTTTAGAAAAATGGTGTTCAAAGACTGGTTATATTGTAAATTTGTATTGCTTTTGGATAAGTCATGCTATTTTATGAAATATTTTCTTGAAGATAGCTATTTTCCATCTTCACTCATATAAGGAAAAAAAAAAAAAAAAGTAGGACGATTGCATGTTTCTGTTAAACAGAAGAAAGGGTTATCCCAGAACTTTGTGCATTTATCATCTGATCATGTGCAAACCTTGTTCAGTGCGGGGATAAACAGAGTCACGTTAAATTTGCTGTGATCTCGAGCCTCTGACAATGCTCATTTTATCAACAAAGACAAATGAAGGAGCAGAAATTGTAGCATGGCCTCTACTATTTCATCACTGTCAACCTTAAATACAATCATTCACTGCTGATAGGTTTTTCTCCTTCCTTCTCCCACTAACGCTAAGCTGTCAGAATCCTTCTTGATATGGTCCAGAGTCCTAGTAGCAGTGATTAAAAAAGAAGGAATTAAATTACCTTTTTTAATCTCTCTCTGGATAAGTATTCTATTTTCAGAGAAAAAGCTCTGAAATTTTCTCTTTTTTGTAGCTGCCATTTCATTAAAAAGAGGTGAAAATAAATAGTAGAGCGGTTTGACATTGTGTGTATAGACACTGGTGATGAGAGGCATCACACATTCTCCTAAAGAGCAGTGAATACTGAAGAAGAGTGGAAACTCAGTTATCAGTGGATGTTTATTTTCTGTAGAGAATTCTACATGCAATACCATGTAGAAAGATACACACATTTAGAGAGTGCCCACTCCAGATTAATTTTACTGATAACGCGCTGCATTTACAGATTTATCTAATGACTCCGAGGAATTACCTCAGGTGAATAACATCTCCTCAGCATAAAGGGTCATAATCTGACCCTAAATTCCAGTGGTTGAATTCTTTCTTTTTTAAGTTTTCCTGTGACAGAACTGTTTGTTTCTTTTTAATCTGTCATTTACTAACGGGAAAAATTGATTGACAATCTCAAGGATAAAAAGTACAGTTTGCCAGATCAGCCTGTATCTCAACTTCAAACTTAGATGATCCAAACAGGTGTTCAATAATTGCTATTTAGTTGCATAGAGGAGAGTGACCTCACTTTGGAGATGAGACAAAATGAATTAGGCAAGGCAGATTTCAAAAATAGCTGTCTATCTTACCCTTGCAAAACAGGATATGATTGCCCATCAGACTGTTCATGTCTTGTATGAGATAACTAATGCAAAATCCAAGGATAATGATGTATTTAAACAACAAAACAGTGTAAGATATGAAAAGCATGATAAGATGAATTTGAAAGATCTCACACTTTGTAAATGTAAAGAAAAGGTCAAATGATCATCCATTGGCAAAGACTACATAAGCTACAATGTCCCACAAATTCTGACTAAACAATACAGAAGCATAATACCATATAATCTAATTAGTCATCATCAAGAATATTTGGAAGAATTTTTCTTCACAAGATGAAGGATGTGGTAGTAAAATAAGTACCCACAAATTACTTTTTATTAATATTCTATTTAACTGAGTTTAAAAACTACCAGGAGCTCTTTTAGGTCTTAATTTTTAGCAATTTTTATAAAGTTTGAACTGTTGTTTCATGCCAGGCTCCAGAAATAAGATCAAGCACAGTTCTACAGGTAGAAGCACAAGAGTCCTGCCAAGCTTTGCTGAACCTGTTTCAATAAAGACAACAACTGAAGTGACTGTAACTTCGCCTTAAGGATTTGCAGAGGTGAAGCAAATTAACGGTGACATTCACCTCACAGCCTAGAAGGCTCATAAGGCTGCACACATCATAAATCCTTTTAAAGCCCCATTCAGAGAGTTTAAGTAGGATTTAAGTGATGCATAGGCCCTGTGCAGGCCAAGAACACCGATGTGGATTTTGCTGTAATGACCTCCATGTCAACAGAGTTAGACTAGTATGAAAAGAGCAGAGAATCACTTAGAATGCCATATGACGCTGTAGCACACTGTGTGTTATTTAAATGTGTTATTTTGCTGTGCATCTGTATTAAAATAAACAGATTCCTCCTCCACAGGATATAACAGCTATACAAAAAGATTTAAAGGGTAATTATAACATCAGAAGGCTCTTCAGGTTTGGGATTTCATTATTAACTCGGAGAACAAACTGACTTTGAGTGTGAATAAAATTTCCATTTTCAAAGGCCTTAATGGTTTTTCATCTTTTAAAAATTAATATTCTGGCATAGTTTTTGCATGTTAGCACAACTTCTTGTTAAGCCTTCGGACCAGCAGCAGCCTCACTTCGGAAAGCTGGGTCCTCACCTTCTGAAAGGACTCAGTAACTGAATTTAAATGCGAATTTTACTGATTGACATCAGCCTAGGATTTCCGTATCAGAGGAATTGAAAAAGCGTATATACTTTCATGCAAAACGATGTTAAAGAAACAGGAGTAGAAGCAGTAGGTACCTTAGGTCACATAAACAATGAAATGAAACAGATGAATTTACTAGACCCCAAAACTGAGCCTAATGTTCCTTTAATAGTTGCTGAGAATTATGTCTGATACTATGCCAGCCATTACTAGAATGGGAAGATATTCTCCTAATCTTTTTGTGGTGGTTCAGCAGGCAAGCCTAGGGGAATAATGGATGAAAGGCCGGGTGACAAAATGAATATGGAATCAAAGATACGGCTTCTGAAAAGAATAATGAAGTGTTTCAAGATGCAAGCCTATCAGGTCTCATTGAAATGTAAGGAACTGAACTGTGTTTTCTCATCTGGTATGGGCTGCTGAAAGTCAGGGTGTTTTGGGTTTTTTTCCTCATTCTTGTTAGTCCGGGGGCTTCTCCAAAAATATGCTTATTTCTGTGGAATCATCCAGATGGAACAGCCGGTAAGGTACATGAAATGGTTTAGCTAGTTGTAATATTCTGAAAATAAGGATGGTTTGTTTTATGTGCTAACTCCAACTTGCAGTCATTTCTGCAGACTTAATTAAGTCATTAGCATACAAATAATGGAGATGCAGTGCATATTTTGATCCGGTTTATATGTTTCTTTATGATAAAGGCAAAAGCGAATATATTTGAGGCGTGAAAACTTTTCTGAATGAGCAGGTCTCAAAATAATTGTTTGGTACTATTGTGTCTTTTGGATTATTAAAATTCACTAATTAGAGGTAATTAGGGATCACTAACACTGATACCCTTTGTCTCATCTTTGTATAGCAGAAAGCAGGAAGAGATCAGTGTGAGTATGGAGACACCAATTCACTCATGGTGTTATACCCAGTTAGGAAGGATGTTGGGGTACAAATTCATAGAAGGTAACTGGAGGAGGAAAGTAGCTGTCAGAATTATAGGATATTTACCCTTTGTCTGTTGGCAAAGAGAGAACAAATGAGGTGCAAAATGTGCGAGGAAGTTTGTAGTGAGAGAAAAGAAGACAGTAGTTAGAGGTATTTCAGCACATGAGGATAGCCAGACTGTTTTCCTTTCAAGGGAAAAAGATGTGCTATCACAGCGCTATGCTAGCATGCATTCTACATCATATACATCACAATAAATATGTCCAACATAGCCTGATTTCAAAATATTACACATCAGCTGAAAAAATTGCAAAACAAATTGGTTTTCTTTAAATGACTGTGGTGTTTAACACAGTTTTCCTCTCCACAAATGTGATTTATAAGATTTTTTCTATATATATTAGTCTTGTTACCTGTAAAATTGATGTGTGTCCTATGATGCTATAAATGGATAAAGAAACAGAGTTTTGTAGCACAGATATTGTGAGGAGACAACGTGACAAAGAGACGATGTGTCAGAATAATGCAATTTTGATTTAGAGAGATCAGTCTGACTTTATATTGCAGATGGGGAACTAGAAAGAGTACTGGGAATGTGAGATGTTTCTAAACTACAAATTTACATCCATGTTTTATATCCCATAAATTTGTAGGGATTTTGACATGCCAGTGTTCAATAAGAAAGATAAATTTTCTTTGGATTGTCTGGGAAAAAAAAAAAGGAAATTTTATCAAAACTGTAGCTTTGCACAGTAAAAATGGGAATGGTGTTGCATTGTGTGAGGAATAAACAAAATCCTGTTGGCTATGTGCTTTCATAAATATAACTGTTCTTCCTGTCCCTGGTCACATAAAATGTCATCCATATTACATTGCCATTGATTCTGCTTATGTGATTTTTTTCTTTTCCCCAAGGCAAAGAGCCTGCAATGTTCATGTCTATTGATCTCCTTGCTGGAGACACACAACCACAGCATGGCAGAGAAATATTTTGATATGTAGCTCTGCTGGATGCTGAGCATCCTTGCCACCCCTAAACATCTACAGAAGGTGCTGGGAGGCTGAAACTTTCTATCACATTTTAAGCAAAAGCTACCAGGCTTTAGGCTGAACACCTAGAGAATGCCCATACATTGTAACTGAGTGTGTTACGAAGACAGTACTACCCAACAAAGAGGTAAAAACGGGCAGAAACGGGACAGAAAACTACACCTTTTCTATTAAGAAAAGGTACCTTCAAGCTCTGACCTTTCCACCCTTGCTCAGCCTTTGAAATGTAGGAGACACTGTTGATTTTGCTAAATAACAGCAAAAAAGCTGTTTGAAACAGTGAGTAGAATTGTGATGATGATGATGATGATAATATTAAAAAGTTCTCTGACAATGACATTTCAGGTTAAAAACCTTAAACTTTATGAAAGGAACACTAACTGGCATGAAAAAAAATATGGGAAAGAATTTTTTTTAAACAGTGTTTTTTCTTAAAATCCTGAATTTTCAGCATCTCCCAGTGTACTTAACATCTCATACTTTTTTTAAAACTTTTTTTTCTTTAGCATATTCTGGATAAAGATGTTAAACCAGTATTTACCCAGGTTATTTTGCGTGGGTGATCTTTTTGATTTCTTGACCCAAACAACAACAGAATAAATCAGAAAACAAAATTCCCCATCCAGATTACATTGTTGTCCAGCCATCGAGTCAGGTGAGTTTGAGCTGTGCATACCACAAGATTCAGAGATACAGGAAGAAACCTTGTTCAAATTCCAAACCCACCTCTTCTTGAGCATGTGAATGCAACCACTGTAATTTAGATCAAGAAAATTATCACACCAAAAAGGTTCTTATGCAAGTAATGTATCATTCTCCCCCATGTCCCGTCAACTTCTTCATCCAGGATGAGGTGATGAACACGTGTGCCTCAACATTAAATGAAGGAAAACTGAGAGGATGACAGCATTTTAACATGACTGTTTTTTTTGAAGATGGCATTGTGCAAAAGACAAAACAGAAAGCAGCAAAGAATTATACCCGCAGTTATGCATAATGATAGTCCAGTTAATAGCTAACTAAAATATTGCACGTTTCCTTGTTATTTCTATGTCCTGTTTTCTTGGAGAGGATCTTCAGGTATTATTTTCCTTAGGCCAGTGCAGAGGTTATCTTCACCTTCCAGTCATTAGCAGCAAAGGAGAAAAGGGTGGAGGTAGAAGAGAGAGGGAAGGAGAATTGCAAGAAGAGGTGTGAGGTGTGAGAGGAGGGTTATGAAACTGAGCTGAGGGATTAGTCAGGAAGGGAGATTTGATGGCAAATAGTGGGAAGAGAGGAGTCACATAAGGAGGCAAAAACAGAATTGTTGCGCAGGGTACTAAGTTGTGAGAATGGGGACTGGAAGCAATGACAAAGCACTCCAGAAGGTATGGATGGTATAAAATCAAAAGGCTTCCTGGAAGACAGATAGTAGTAGTAGTTTAAGGGGAGGGAGAAGGATTAAAAATTATTACTCAAAAAACAGAGAGGAAAGAAAAGAGAAAAATATTGCAATTATTTGTACATTTAGGCAGTTAGAGTTATTTGCAAGAACATTTTCAGATGCTATTTTACTTTCCGTCTGCATTGTTCCTGTTTCACTGGGAAATACTTGAATTTCATGTCCTTGGCATTCTGGTTTCTGTGTTTGAAAAAGCAGAAAAGTAACATTGTTTGGACTGGTAGAATTTATTGAGCATAATGAAAAAGAAAAGTTAACTTCACAGTAAATCTGTTCAAAGCGAGACAGTTTAGCATATTCCTTCCTCATATTTGTTATTCCCCATTCCTATTATATGGAATTATATGTGCCTGCTTTATTTACTGCAGCAGGAAATATTTCAGTTTTAAGGAGAGCAGCACTCTCTTCAAATTACTCTGGCTTTTACCTAATGATCCAATAAGTTAGTGATTGTTTGATGTGTACATATTGTGTTTCAGGTCTCAGTGGGAAGTTGCCAAGACTTTTATTGAGTGGTAATATTTTCCTCTTGCTAGTTTTGGATTTCTCTGAGGATCAGCAGTTAACATTGCATTTTCTGTTGGGATTAGATTAAAGTGCCAGAGATTTGTTTTTCCTTCATTCAATTTTTTTAATTGGGTCATTCCTTAAAAGGTTATCTTAATATAGTAAATGCACTACCTCTATGAATGAGGCATGCTAAATGATACATGGATTTTTGCTGTTAGGGCTCTGTACAAAAGACTTCTTACATAAAATTTACGTCTTGGCGGAGGTAATGATAAACCGTTAAGTTACAGAACAAACTAGACTGTTCTTCACAAGTGCTAGGCTTGCTTGTAAACAATACCAAAAATCACAGAAATATAAAGAAAATCCTTAATCTTTTAAAGTCAGTGGCTTGATCTCTAGCAGCTATAAACTGGCTGGTGCCCATTTTGGTGAACAGTATTATGCAGGTTTATACTAGTTGAGGATCTGTCCTAGGGGGATATGCAAATCATCACTTTGGTTTTAGTTTTCATTGATACCACTTCAATCTGTGAACCACTGTAATAGACAGCAAGAAAATTTTGATTGATATATTTTTATACTCTAGTGACAGATTTTGAATTAATTGAGTGGGTGGTTGTGACTTGCAGGGGTTTGTTGAAAAAAAGTTACCGAAACGTTGCAAACCTTTCCGGCTTAGCCTGAGTTGCAATTTGTTGTCAGTTTGTTTGATTGCAGATCCTCTTCAGTCTTCAAGTTTTCTCTCTCTGACAATATAAAGAAATAACTGTAGACTGGTGAAATAAACCCTCAGCATTCAATAAATAGCTTCTAATAAGCAACATGTATTTTGTCCTAGTTATATTGTATTGTCTGTTTTTGAAATGGAGCTTAAAAAACCTGCTGTAACTACCCAGGTGGTTCAGAGCACTTGATTGTCCTAAAGGTACAAACTTCACAGAATAAAATACATCTCTGAGCACCTTGTTTCTGGTGAAACATGAAGTTATTAAAAAAAAGAAAACTAATGATTTTCTTTTTAATGTGGTTTTACCTCCCTTTATATGGTTGTCTATAGTATAAAAATATTTAATAGAGAAACTGCAAAAGTGACAATATTTACAACTTAATCTGGTAATATACCTTTAAAAACACCACTGAGTGGGCTAGCAATTCACACACTAATACCTGGAGTCTCTGTTAGCCCAGTCATCCAGTAGACCTTAGCAGCAGATTCACAGAGAGTCAAAATGTAGAAAATGAAACAGTTCAGATACAGGAAACTTCTAGTGGATCAAAGTAGAAAAGAAGGCATAACCCTTGATGGTAAACCCTACATTTTCCTAATTTGCTCATAAGGGTTTTGAGACTATTATAAAATCCTGGCAGGTTTCTGATATATCATTTACTGTAATATTTTTGAAGCAATGTAGATAATATTTTATTGTTAGGTTTAAATAGTTTATTTAAGTTCTGTTTCCTTCAAGGCCCTGTGGAGCTTAGAGAGCCATTGTCATACGCCATTGACATGACCAGTAACACACAGCCCTTAAACTAATATTTTGTAACCAAAGTAGGCATCAAGTAGTGGAACTAGAGAGAAGAAATTGTGAAATGCTATCCCAAGGCAGCAAGGATCACAGCCAAAGAATCACTTGGGTTTCTTCTGCATCTGTCCCTGAACTGCTAGGCCATACTGCTCTTGAGAGATGATTCATTCTCGTATTTCATTCTGGTGTGCTTTGACACATGTAGTCATGTGTCTTAAAACCCAGGTGCTAGGTGAAAATTTCAGCCTTCTACTGAGCGGAAGTTTAAGGGATATTGAAAGCTTTTGAGATCTCTTATTTTAAAGCTTGATCTCTTGTCTTGGATTTTTTTTGTAGTTTGATTTTTGCCTTTCTTATTCAAACCGTGCAGTATTTGTAAATAATGCCCTGAGTAACTTGCAGAGAGGAACATAGAAACAATGTGTTTACCAAGCAAAATTTTCATTGATGAGAAAAGGGGTGGCACAGTTAAGACTAAAAATATAAAGAAGATGTATTTTTCATTTGTATGCTGTACAGGAATACGTTCTGCTGTTTGTTTAATAATGAATTGACTAGATCAGCTTTAAATGCACTTCTCTAAGCACTTCCAATTTTGAAGATGAGAACTGTTGGCAGTCTTGACAGAGAGTGGAAACACGCAGAGTAAAAACATCGTTCGCTCATCATCTGTCCGAGGTGACCAATTAAACCATTCTCTCCATCTATTTAACATACAAAAATTAAAGAGTCAAGCTATTTAATTAGTTAATGTTGCTATTAATTATGTAGCAATCATTGATAGTGTATTAAATTCTGTATATAGATGCAAAGGACAGACATGATTCCTTCCTTCAGAGCCCACAGTCTTAACTGAGAGAGTCACACAGACTCCACCAGTACACGTGGGCAACCCCAGAGGAAGGTCCACCTTAACAGCAGTCTGGGATTTTCACTTGTTTTATTTATGTAGTGGGTATTCTGGTGGCATAGAATTTGCAAAAGTAGGCAAGGATGATTGATCATGTTGAAACCTGCATATGTAACCTTACAAGGTTGGATGAGACATGCATTAGAACTGATATGCAAAGGTGTCTGAAGGGAGGAGAGAAGCAAAGGAGAATTTTCTCTTTATTATACAGTACCCATTAGAAATTCACAGCTTTCAGACTAAACTATGACCCATATTGCTTGTTTTTATGTGACAATATTTACATAAAGGAGTCAGGAGTCTCTCCTTTCTTTAGGAGAGGACAGAAATATTTGAAGCTTCTAACTGATTTTACTTCAGTGTGTACTTGCACATCAACTACAGTTGTTTCCTGTGATTGCCAGAGAGCTACTCCATGGATATTTTCGGTAGTGGATGCCAGGAATTAGAGTTTAGCATAATGATACTTCTCTAACTGGTCTTCCCTGAGATTTCCTGTAAACACTGATGTATATGTATATTTGCAAAGAAGACATTTCAGCCACATGCATACCCAAATTAAAAAAATCTACATCTATTTCTGGAAACAAGAAAAAGGAAGCCTTTTGAATTTCACTGAAGAATGATCTGAATTCTTAAGCATACACTCTTAGTTCCAATAAATCAGATGCCCACGGTATGGGAATTAATATTATTCACATTGGAAGAAGTTCTGGCCTTTGTAATACAAAAGTGTATATTCAGGTAAAAAATTTGAAATACTAGAATGACATATGTTAAAATCTGTGTAAAAGTTACCCTTATTTTATAAATTTCTTTTTAGCTCAAGTGTTGTAAGTCACAATAGACCATTTTATTTTTTATTATATTGATGCTTCTGTGTTCTCTTCAGAATCATGTAAGCAAAGTATAGGGAGTGGTAATATTTCAGATTTGTGTTAAATTAGATTACTGTACGGAAAAAATCAGAAATGGCCTCTAAATAAAAGGGAGCTGAGAGAATGTTGGATTCAAAATAAACAATCCAGACTTTGGTACAAGGCCAAATGGCCTGTAATATATTACTAACTTTTACATTTGCTGCAGAGACAGCAGATCAGTAGTTAAAAGAAGCTATTTAAGTACTGGATATACTGATTAGAGGAAGCAACATTCTTAAATACTGATGAAGAACCGAGGGCCTGAAACACCACTTGGTTTTAACTGGTCTGTTTAAATCATAGTAAGCAGGCATAGAGCCAAGTAAAGGAAACCATTCTGTTAATTTAAATCTGAGCCATACTAATGGTTGTTTGCCTTTATAGCATTAATAGTGGTATCAGATCAGCAGGAGATCACAGTGAGTTTGGGTGCATAATGGAGAGTACTACAGGATTTATGACTGTTATCAGGTGAAAATAATAACATAGCCTTTATTTATTGGAATTATGTCTGGGATTCTTACTTCTAAGCATAAAGTGGAGATCTGAATGAAGGTTTCAACAGAGAAAAAGAGAAGGTAACTACACTGCAGAGAATGTGGAAAATTCTTTAAAAATCCTTGAAGTCACTTGAGACCTTCTAGTTCATAAAGGAAGATTAGTGAGATACTGTCCCAGGGAGAGAATTTGGAGAAGCAGGTTAGCTCCTTTTACCATTTTCATTTCTCAGTAGTGAAGTCTAGAAAGGAAATCTCTCTTTTGTGATGAAAAGTCAAGATCCATTTTCTCGAAGATGCTAACTTTTCCTCTTTCCACAGAGTATACTATATGAAAATTATCAGCCTCATTTTAAAATCTCAGTGACCTGGATGTGGGATCACCAATTTCTGTACATGGAAGAGGGGCAGAGGGGTCAGTGACATTTTTCTCCAGTAAGCTGTTCAGCATCTCATTGCAAATGTAAAGGTTTGATGATGAGTCGACTCTCCTCTGCTTGGGCTAACAAGGGGCAGGGGTCCACCAAATGCATAAAAGAACCTTGATAGTTTAAGTAAGGTGAGATGCAGAGACACCATAAAGAATTAATTAGGAACCTTCAGTGTTAAGAAATACTGCCCCATGCCATGCTTGAGGCAGCCACCTCAAGACCAGAACAGAACTTGAAATATTCTTTACCAATTTCCTTGTAACTCCCAGCTCTCAGTCCAGTAGTACTCATTTCATTACACCAGGTAGTTCCCCTACTGTGCACCCCCTCAGACTTCTTAGCTTTCCACACTGTCCTGATCTCTACCAAGCAACCTTGTTTTCCCTGGCCTCCACTTTCCGTATTCTCCCCAGTCTCTGCAATTTTCTTTTTATCATCATCCACCACTTCCCCAGGTGTTTAAAATGAGGTTACACAATGTGAACACACAAAGTGATTTGCTTGGTGCTTGGCTACGCAGTTAGCCATCATTTGTTCTACTTTGCTTTCTGATCCAGAAGTTATCTAGAGAACTAAATGTTCTGTAATCTGTTCTAGTGATTTCCAGGGAAACGTATTAAATTGCCACATGAACTGGTCTCTAGACCACCCCTTTAGACAGTGTTTTCACTCCCTTCCTTCCAACAAATTGTAAATGAGTGGTGGATTCTGTGAAAAATGCAACATGCAAATGTAATTACGAAATTAAAGCCTAATAATGCATGTGCACGAGGAGGGTAAATTAAAGCTGTACTGGTATGTCATAACTTTTGACTCCTTGACTCTAACATACAGTTTTGCTGGTCCCATTCATGCTAGCTTAATTGGATAAATATTCCACATCTTCCTTTATAAATGATTTTTTGGTGATGTTTTAGATACTTTTTTCTATGTCTGACAAATGTTTAGGAAAAAAAGTAAATCCTAACAATCTCATTTCATTATTGTACATTTTTGCTGCCATATACCACAGCAGTTATATCACAATACTATGAAAATAAACATTTAAAAGAATTACATCTAAAGCACAAAATATCTTTTGAAAAGTTCCATAACTTGATTTTGTTCCTGATTTAAGACATATGAATACCTTCTTTTCCCAACAGTGAAAACTCTTCTCTGTGGAGAAGAGAAATGAAGACCAACTCAAATGCCCAAATCTTTTTAGTTTGCACAGCATGTTGCACTTCTTGCAGAAGGATCCACTTGAAATTCAAAATAGCACTTCACAGTTAATCACCACCCATACTGCACAGAGTCTGTTAACATTTGTACTTATCTAAGGAGTAGTTATATACACAGAAATGAAGAATTATTTGATGCTTACAAAAACTAATACCCATGTGAGTCACACAAGACTACAGACAAATAAAAAGTTTTAGACATTTAGGACCATGTTCTGCCTACAGGAACACCAAATTTCTACTAATATGTGAATGTTTCTGAAGACAGAACTTGGTCCTCTATTTCACAGAACCGCTGACTGGCAGCATACAAAAATGTGGATATGTTGAACTGTGTGCAGCTAGGCTGATATATTTAAGATAGTCTAAATAGACACAAGTGAGAGGAAAATTAGTCTGTAAACACAATGAAGAGAGAGAGCCGTTGCTTAATTTTACTGATTTAGTCATCATATTGGATCAAGTAACTGAAAGGGTCATGGTCTGTCTTCAGAGGGAAGCCCTAATGGATATTGTGGATCCCCTGGATGAAAATTTAATTTGGACTAGGTTTTTGAAGGAAGTATTGCCAGAACATATTAAGGGATAGGGTCTGACACCATTATATGGTATGCATTTGAAAAAAATCTGATAAATTTATGACAATTATCCATATACTTTTGTGCATAATATTAGGTGCTATAAATAGAAACACATTAATGCATTTCTTTGCCAGTGGAAGATTGTTTTATGTGCAATACTTAATAGCATTTAATCCAATCTAGATTAGAAGTCCAAGTGATGAAATAATAGGTAATTCTGACTCTTCAAATATCTGGGCATTGTCCAGAATGTCTACCGGGGTTTTGTTAAGTTCCTTTCGATATCTAGTTTTCAGTAATTCAACAAACGAATTCCATTTTCTCATACGCTTATTAAAAGATTGGAGGAAAGTATCCTTTTTATACTGTGCCTTATTGAAAGGCAAATATTATCTTGGTCTTCCTACAGAAATCATATCCGTACTCTTTGGGATTATTGTTAACTCATTACAGATAAGAGTATTTTTTAATATACTATACTCTCTGTTTTATATTTTCTAATAGGAAATGTAAATTCTCATTCCTTATCAAAAGTGTCATTCATAACATTTGTATCTAATTTTTATGCCAATTAATTCTATTCTTCTGAAAGATTTAATATATGCAGTAATAATTTTGAGTCTTGATGCAATCATTCTGAGCATAAAGGAAAAAGAACTTTAGCTAAGTTTTTCATCCATGTGTACATCTCTTTCTCCCTCTGCGCATGTTGCAGGTCCTGGGTGGATTCAAGGTGATAAGCCCTTGAGAAAACCGTAATGTGATTATCTTGTAGAGAGGTGGTAGAATAAATAAGATTATCCATAACAAGCTTAGCTACTGATGAGTTCAAGCTGTGCTGATACACAAAGTCCTGACACAATTGTAAGGTAATAACAGAAAAAGTACGCATTTGCAAAAGAGAGAATACTGCTTGAACTGTGAAGCCTTCCATGATTACAGCCTTTTACATACAAGCTTTACTGCATTTTCCACACTTCTTTCATAGACTATTCCAGGGCAGGCCTTAAGGCTCCTTATGCATATCAAAATTGATATTATTTAAAGTGTGATCATTTTAGCTAAATTCACTTTTTTTTATTGACTTTGGTTTGCAACATTTCTTTGAGTTTGGAGTTATCCCTGATCTGTTTGAAAATTAATTATTTTGATAATTATGTTTACATGATCATTTAGGTCATAAAAATAGACCTGAGTATGTAGGCTGTCCTCCTAGACTATGAAGACATCTACTAAGTGTCATCCACTCTCATGTTGCATCAGGGACAGACGACATTATGCTTAATTTGTTTACCTTTTTTAGGTAACATCCATTTTGACTGTTTCTTGCTTTAATCCGTCTTTGACTCCAACAGTTCACACATGTATTGCTCTTCTTTTCTCTTAATTACTCTAGGTCCACCGAAATTAATGGAAAAATTGTTGCTGTGAAAGATAATCTGCAGTACTTAATTTAGCCTTTTGGATAAAAAGGAACATATATAACTGTTCTATCTCATATACCATTGTCGAGTAACAAGAAATTTTATTTTGATTAGTTTTCTAATAGTACTGATGTGAAAAAAACAGCATATACAGAAATGAAAAAGTTTCTTTAAGTATCAAAATGGAGTGTACAATTTCAATATGAAAAAAAAAGAGTTTTCTAAGCCAACGTTTTCAAATACTGACAACAGACTCAGCTTGCAACACCTTGATTTCCAGAAGCTTTGTTGGCAGGTTTTTTAAGACAGCTGGTTATTTTGTCATGTCATGTCATACTCAGAGGCAGGGGGCATTTTTGGCTAAAGAATCCAGTTTTAGATAATCGGTTTAGAGCCTGAGAAAATCCTCCAGGTCATGACAAAATCCCTTTTTTCTAAATGATATCTAAGGTGAGAGATGTTTTCTGAGATGATGTTGCCTTGGGCTATCCACTGCCTTGTTCCAAGGGAAGAAAGTATTTTAATTAAAAGAAACAGTGGCTTTAAGGCTCAGTTGTGAGCAGATAACCAACAACAGATACATGTTTATGCACACCTTTTCTAATTGTGCAGTTGAGGTGTCTGAAATAAATACCCGTGAAGAAGGTACAAGATGCAGGTAAGAAAAAAAGGACACATTAAATAAATTGATCAATTGTTCTGTAGAATTTACTCCTTAAAATAAAAGAAAAAAGAAAGTATAAAGGAGTCAACGTCTAACTGGATAGAAAGAAGAGAACCTAATGATACTTCATTACAGATTTTATGTCCTAGAGCTTCATCCTGTTGTAAAATAGTGGAGGAAATGTCTAAACTTTATAAGCAGTTCATCACACGTTATATATTGCTTAGTGTACAGCTAGAACTTTGTCACTGATGCCGTATAATTGAAATAGGGATCATTTTGATTTCAGGTATCTGAAAGCCAGAACTCTTACGCAGTCCTAATAACAGGGTGTAACAACCATATTATTCTAGTAGCAAAAGGAAGGCTTTTTTTACAGATTAGATTTTTTTTTCTGTAGTGTTTGTTTTTATTAGCAAGTGTTTAATCTGCATATATTAAAAAGTACTGATCCTACAGAGCTGTACCTTTTTTGCATAACTATGGAGTTAAATTCACAATGTTATGTTTCTTTCTTAAACCAAAACTAGGTTGGTTTTGTTTTGTTTTTCTCAGTAAAGAACTGCATATGAATTCCTCTAGCAGTGAAGAGACACATAGGGCAAACTTCTGTTATTGCTTTTTTCTGTCTATTTGAAATTCTCTCTTCCAATCACATGAGAAATTAACTTTTGTTTTGAATAATATTATTTTAAGACAAAATTGTTGCAGAAGGGAAGGAGGTGTAGAGGAGCATTCCTTTTTTGCTGTGTAAACCAGAAACTGACACAATTCTTTTTGTTTCTAAAGTGGTAAGTGAAAGTATAAGCCTTTATACAGTTTATAGAGAGAATAGAACATAATATATTCACACATGTATATGTTCTTTTTTGTATGCTGGAAGCAGTATGACACAGTGATGTCTTTACAGTTAATTTTAACGTGAGTGAGGTCAGAGTCAGACTCCTTTTGCTCAAAGGAACTAACAAGTTTCTGTTAGTAGACCACTACAGAGGGTTTGGACATCAAATGCCTGTTCATTAGTGTCTGCAGAGAAATATGTAGCCATATAGACAATCGGCATCCACAGTGAGGTTACATAGCTGCCACCTGGTACTCTAATGAGATGGAAAGCAATTAAAAATAATTACCACTGCAAGCTCATTAAAATTCTGTAGGTTTGTTTGACTCTGGCCCCTCATAATTGCTGCAGAACATTTTAGTGTATCTCAAAAATTACAATGAAACTTGGATATTTTAAATCAGGAATTAGAGAGTATGAATCGCAAAGGTTCATTTCAAGGAAAATACTTATAGGTACAAAACATTATGTTATCGTATTGAGAAGGTTAGCATTTCGATATTATTGGAGTGTCAGGGGTTTCATCATCTAACCAAATTTGAAAATTTTAACCAAAGGTTAACATTTTTGGATATGCATGTAGATACATGCACACGTTTTTGGCTCAAGTGCTTTGAAAAATAAAGCTATTAGGAAGTTTTTTTAAGTTTTCAAGGCAACATAACAGAGAATATAATGCAAATGTTATAAAAGGGAGAAAAAACATATAACTTGCCATGTGATGGATTCTGTAGAGTTATTCACTAGTGATGTCATAAGAGAATTCACAGTGCTCTGTGGCATCTGTGGGAGGCTTCTGATTTCAGTGGCAATGGGAAAGGAATGGTCTTTCCAGGTAGGATCCTTCTTCTAAGCAGCTAAGCATTAAGTGAAGCCACTTACATGGCAGAAACTCTTAGAGATCACTGTGTCTGCTTTGGGGGAGCAGCTTTAGACCCTTTTGCAAATAATGCACTGGCAAATTCATGAGGCTGTTACTGGTAGGACTCTTTTAAAAGGCCGTTCACCCTAGCACATAAAGACATTATAGGATCCCACTTCTAGCAGCCATAGCCAATCCCGTACACTATGTTAAGTTAAACTTTCTGGTCTGAAAAAGATCTCCAAGCCTAGAATAATGAAGTTGGGCATCACTAACAAGATCTCAGAAACATGGAAGTGGATTATTTATTTTGATTTTTCTGTATTCTCATTCTAAAAATTTTAGCTGGACAGGAGGGAGGGTACAGTATACTTTATACGATATACATATACTATAGCCTGCATGTAGTCTGAGCCAGAAGTGAAAATCTAGCTTATAGATACAAACCTTGTAATATTTGAACAGATGCAATTTTGAAAACAAGAGTCATTTATGAAGACTTTAAAAAAGAAACAACAAATTTCTCCCCACAGTTAATAATGAAATCACCTTTAATAACTGAAATATTTTGGTGCTGTTCAGCAATCTGAAGTTTTGTGGCATCTTCTGGGAGGCACCTCACTCCTGAGATACTGCTTTCCAGAGAGCTGTCAGTGTCTGGCAGGATAAGGAACATTTGTGCAAGGGAGGCAAAGAACCAAGATCAGAGAGATTGGAGGGGCAGGAATGGGAGTTTTGACAATGTTAAAGAGGGAGGAGGCTGGGCTTCAGATTGGAATTGACTGCAGTCTAGGTACACATTTCTTTCATCCCCTCACACTAGGTGCTGAACTTCCGGCCTTTGGTTTTCTAAAGATAAAATGCAGATGCAGTAATAAACCAACTGGAATGTGAGATAGATAAACTGAAAATGCTACAGGTACAATTCACATATTTCATCCTCTATTCTGGTACAGTTAAACTACTGTAAAGTTGCTCATGGTGTGATCATAACTGAGGCAGTTACGACTGGGGTGGATACAGGATTCTGTACAAGAAGTTTCAGTTTTTACTGAAATTCAGTCTACCTAACATATTTTTGTTTCACATTATCTGAGAAATACTATACAGCTTTGTGAAGAAATGCTGTATCTTAATCCAGAAGTGTAATAGGCCAATATTCAACAGCAGAAATTTTCAGATTTTAATTTGTCATTGTCTTAGTCATAATTTTCTTTTACATCTGTTCTATCTTATGAAATAAATTAAGTCAAAGCATGTGCCAGGGAATTGATAATTTTTCATAAAGGCTGTGATTTAATTTTCTTCCCATTTCAGACTCAATTATTAATGATGGCACTATATTTGTGCTTTCCTTTTTCTCAGAAATGTGTTAGTCTCCGTATTAGCAGAGACAAGTCTTCATACTGCAAAAGTGTGCTGTAATTTGTCGTTACAGACGACAATAGTTACATACTATAACAACTGTGTGTTTTGCTGTTGGTTTATAGGCATCAAGTACGTAATCATATGCTATGTCATGGCAGCCAGAAAAACAATACAACACATCAGCAAGAGAACGAAAATGGTCTTTGGCAATATATGCAAATTCAAAGAGAGAAATACTACTTTCTGTGGGCCTTTTGTGTCTATATTCAAAATGTTGCAGCACAATAGCAGTGCTTGGACAGTAGACAGTTTCAGAGGTCTAATGAATTAGATTTTTCCTTGACTCTGTTGAAAATACTATATTCAGCAATTTCAACAATGGCAGGCCCATCCCATTAAATTAAGTGCCTTAGCCGCCAGTGCCAACAACACTTCATAAGGCTTATGTACTAAAGTTTGCGATATTGCTAATCTGGCATGTGTCCCAAAGAGATGATTGTACACGTTTTAGAGAACCGCTATCAGATGCAATAAATACTTGAGAGTCACCAAAGGTAGACAGCAGGTTTCTGCACTGAGGTGAGGGAGGATGACAAATGTGAAGTGTTTTCTAGATTTACCCCTAGAATATTTTTATACATCTATCCAAGTGAATTGTTCAGTTAATATAGGGCCACATTTCATTGCTTTTATTCATCTTAAGACATAGTCACATTGGTTTAAGTGGTATTTCTCTTGCAGCAAAGTACTCTTCCCTGTTACTATAAAGGGAGGAATCCACCTTTATATTATCTCCAGTATAAATATATTTGGAAATGTAGACCCAAATACTCCCATGATTTTCAATCAGATGAGCTGTAAGGCAGGGCATTGCTCAACTGCAGTGTACTGGGTGCAGGTGCCCCGGGGCTGGCGGGGGGCTGCAGTTGGGCGGCTGTGAGGGGAGGCCGGGGCTGCCCCGTGCCGGACACAGCCGGTTCCAGCCGGCTCCAACCGACCCACCGCAGGGCACGGCTGAGCCCTGCAGACACAATGGCGGCGCCTCGGGGAAAGCCTGGGTGAGGAAGGGCAAAACGCTGCCTCGCAGCCAGGGGTGAGGGGAGAAGGGTGAGAAACAGCCCTGAGAGCCTCGAGGGAGAGGGGAGGAGGGGGAGGAGGTCATCCAGGCACCCAAGTTGGGATTCCACTGCAGCCCCTGGAGAGACCATGGTGGAGCAGGCATTTCCGTGCAGCCCATAGAGGACTGGAGTGGAGCAGATATCCACACAACAGCTCATGGAGGACCCCACTCTGGAGCAGGTGGATGTGCACTGAAGGAAGCTGCAGCCTGTGGAGGACCTCATGCAGGAGCAGGCTCCTGGCAGAAGGTGAATCCCTTGGAGAGGAGCCCACACAGGAGCAATTTTTCTGGCAGGACCTGTGTCCCATGGGGGACCCACGCCAGGATCAGAAGGACCTGCACCCCCGTGGAGAAGGACCCACACTGGAGCATTTTGTGAAGAACTGCAGCCCATGGGAAGGACCCTCATTGGAGAAGTTTGTGGAGGACTGTCTCTCAAGAGAAGGACCCCACACTGGAGCAGAAGACCATAAGGAAAAACAAGTAGCAGAGACAAAGCGTTATGAATGGACCTCAAATCCCATTCTGAGGTCAGTATGACCCCAGCTGAGGGTCAGTATGGCCTGGGGAGGGGAGCAGGGTAAGTTGGGAGCCATAGCGGTGCCTGGGGGTGTTTCTAGGAGAGCAGGGGATGTGAAGGGGCCTCAAAGGTGTGCCTCCCTCTGTGCAGGACTCCTGAGACAGTGTGATGCCATGGTGACCTGCTGCAAGCCTCAGACCTTGGGGTGCTAGGCACCCCCCCAAAGGGCGTCTGGCGGTACAAGATGGCTGTACTGTATCTTTGTGCACTGTATCCTTTTTGTAAGTACTCATTTAATCTCACTTTTGGATGTTCATGATGCTGTTAGTGCTGACTGGAGTATGGTGATCAGATGCAAATACTGTATGTTGGTTGTTAAGTTCTGATAACATACACTAATGAATGATAATGATTAAATGATGATCATAATAAAGAACAAAACTTATAATGAATTAAATTGAATTATAATTCGCTTAATGAATTAATGATGAAACAATAAATTAAATAATCATAAATTATGATAAAATAATGATAAAAGACATAATGATTAAATAACTAGTTGTAACTACAATAATGTGATTGGGTTTTGCCAACTCCGATGTACAAAACAAGGTACCAAATGAGAGGTTTTGTCCCTGTTGTCCACCCCGCCTACCACAACAGTTGTTGCTTTCCATGAAAACTTCCCATAACAGCACTGTTGGGGTTTACAAGCACAGGGCCATGAGAAGAACAGTATGAAAATAATGTCATGAGAAAGCTGAAGGAGAAATATTGCAGAGACTTCGGGAACTAGTGCCTCAGCAGCTTCAGAGAAAGGTTATAACAATGCTAAGGGCTTGCTATTTGCACCTCTAAAATACCCAAATAACAGTGCAGCACAAGTACTAGAGGCATCAGACGGAGAGAGAAAGTTTCTGGAAGAATTGGTCAGGAATGTTAATGGCTGTATAGAACATGACATAGTAGGGGCTCAAGCTCCTGAGGGTCATGGGGAAGGCAAAAGCAACCCTAGGGTCAGGTGAGAAGGCTTTCTCCTCATACCAGAGATGGGGGAAGTCAGCATTTCAGGAGAATTATAAATGTTGCACCCGCAGATAAAAATGGAAGAAGGACAATTCAAGGACCTACTGACCACCTGTCAGCCCCACTTCAGTTGCTGAGAAAAAGAGGAAACAAACTTTCTTGGAAGCCATTTCTGGAAACATGAGTGAGTATAAGATGAGCAACAATACTCAATATGAATTCATTAAGGTTAAATGATGCTAACCAATCTGACAGGCTTTGCTGATAAATAATTCCTCAAGATGGTAAGGGCAGAGGTAAATAATTCTTTGAGAAGGTAGGAGCAAAGGATGTTCTACACATAGACTTTACAAAGGCTTCCGACATGTTTTCTAACACAAATTTGATGCTAATACAAAACAAGGCTCTGGCTGATTGAGGTCCAAGAGGGTTTCTGGCTGGTGAGCTGGGGTAAAAGAGGTCTCTAAGTAGACTCCAGCTGGCTGGGCAGGATGAAAGTAGGACTCACACTGGCTAACTGCAGAAGTACACCTCTGGCTAGCTGGAAGGTAGGGTCTGACTGTCCCATCTAGATTCAAGAGGGCTCTGAGTAAGCTTTGACTAATGGACTAGGGATGTATGGTGCTGGCTGGCTCGCTGGAGGCCACAAGGGCTCTGAGTATCTCTGGCTGGCCAGCTGGGGTCCAAGAGCAGTCTGTGTAGGCTCTGGCTGGCTTACCTGTGGTCCAGGAGGACTCTACTTTGCCTCTGGCTGACCATCTTGTTTCCCACTGGGCTCTAATTAGGCTCTGGGTGGCAGGCTGGGCTGAAAGACAACTATGAGTAGCATGTGGCTGGCCAGCTTTGGTCCAAGAGGGCTCCAAGTAGGCTCTGGCTGGTGGTCTGGAGCCCTGAAGTGCTCTGAATAGGGCTCTGACTATGCTCTGGCCAGCAGGCTAGGGAAATAGCGCTCTGGCTATGGGGCAGTAGGGCCGTGGCTGGCTAGCTGGTGTCCAATATGGCTCTGAGTATGCTCTGAGTACGCGCTGGCTGCTCAGGGTCCAAAATATCTCTGAGCAGTCTTTGGCTGGCATCTCATTGTCCAAGAGGGCTCTAAGTAGGCTCTGGTTAGCCTTATAAGGAAGCAGGGCTCTGGCTGGCCAGCTAGGGAAGTGCAGATCTGCCTGGCTAGAGACTACTTGGAGCACTCGGACCCAGCTGGCCAGCTGGAGGCATAGCTCTGCAACAGACCAGCCAGAGCTCTGCTTTCCTATCTGACCAGACGGAGCCTACTTTAGAGCACTCCTGGTCCCTGGCTGGCCATCCAGAACCTACTCAGAGCCCTTATGGCTTCCTGCCAGCTAGCCAAAGCTGTACTTCCCTAGCCAGGCAGTCACAGCCCTACTTTACTAGCAGGCCAGCCTGAGGCTACTTAGAGCCTTCTTTGACCTGGGCTGGCAGCCAGAGCCCTACTTTCTTAACCGGACAGCCAGTGCCTACTCTGACCCCTCTTTCATCTGGATGGGGCAGCCAGAGCCCTACTTCCAGCTAGCCAGAGGCATACTTCTGCAATCTGGCTGGCTGATTGCAGAAGTACATCCTGACTGGCTGTGTTACAAGAATGCTCTGAGTAGGCTCTAGTGGCGAGTCGGGGTCCATGAAGGCTCTGAGTAGGCTCTGGCTGTCTGGCTAGAGAAGTAGGGCTCTGGCTTCCCTGTCCGGATCAAAGAGGTCAATGAGTAGGCTCTGGCTGGCTGGTTAGAGAAGTAGGACTCACGCTGGCTGATTGCAAAAGTACACCTCTGGCCAGCTGGAAGTAGGGTCTGGCTGCCCATCCGGGTAAAAGAGGGCTCTGAGTAGGCTCTGGCTGTCCAGCTAGGGAAGTAGGGCAGTGGCTGGCTGGGTGGGCTTGGTTGCCAGCTAGGGTTAAACTGCAACACACTCTTCAGCTGGGTCTCACTTTTACTCTTCTGATTCACTCCCCCATCCCACCAGGAAGAAGTGAGCTGGGTGGGGCTTAGTTGCCAGAGCAAGCGCCTGAGTGGGGCTTATTTGCCAGCTGGGGTCGACACACTCTTACATACGGTTGTGACCGTATTCATTCTGAGCTGTGCATTATACAAGTGAGGAGTGCAACATACCATGCTGGAAAAATAGGGCTGTGACATGTTTCTTTGCTGACTGCTTCCTTTTGGCACAGTCTATGAGAACTACATCTTCTTTGGCGCTGTCAAGGGCATATTATGACACTGAAAGATCTTCGTTTGTATGGTGGACACAGTCTTACCCTGTTCAGACTTCAAGCCAATCAGACCTGAGCCTGACAAGACATATGCTAGTGTGCATAGGCTATTATCTCAGACTCATTTTTATGTGAGCAGAGCTTTTTCTGACCCAGAAAATAGAAGGAAACACCTGCATTTCTCAGAGTACAGGCAGAGGACTAATATGACTAATACAAGTTAGTGGCATCTAGTGGCAGGCAATAGAGAAGTCCTTCACTAATCTTGTATAAATTGCTAACCCAGCATAACCTTCAGAAGTCCACCTTAATTAGAGACTAATTATGCTCCTTTTTCCTATGTAAATTTTCATATTTATTCAGCTGAATTTTTTTATTCGTACTGTAACCAGTTACATAAATAGATTTGAGTAGCTGACAATTACAAATTAATTAATAATCATTCCAGTGACAAATAGATGTAGTTGTAATAAGCTACCTAAAGTATCAAGTACTTACTGAGTAGGTATATACATTGAACTGTACACATTAAAATGGTGTATTGTATAATATTGCTCAGAAAACCTCTTCCTGAAAAAGGTTTTAAGTCATCCTCCCATATCTTTGTATTAACTCATTGAAATCAGAAATAACTGTTATCCTGATGCTAACCTCATGTAAACGAAACCTTTGCTTTCTTTAAAAGAGAAGGTAACATTTGTATTCAATTCACAACACCTTCACACAGAAGCAAAACAAAACTGTTAATGTAAGTAAATACATGACTGTCAGAAAACCATCCAGTAGGCTGAGTAGGTGTATATGTGGAAGTTAAATGCCAGTAGTGTTAACTTGAGAGCCATTTTTCAAATGTAAATACATTATGAATTGTATATATCTGTATTTAGACTTTTTAGACATTCAAATGCTGCTTCATGAAAAAAAAGTCCATACTTGTATGCATGAGTGGCAGGTCTAGCAAAGTAAAAATCCAAACCACAGCTATCCCACCATGCACTATATTCCTTGTACTGTTACCAGTCACTGTAATGCTTGTGTTCCTTGTGACTCATGCACGTGGTTGGTGGGGATCTAACCGAGCTTAGTATTGTACAGAAACTTGCATTTAAGACAGAAATTGATTTGGATCCTTCTTTAACTATTTTGTGTTTTAGGTTTGGAGGGTAAGGGAGATAACACATGACAGCAGCCATGCCCGAAAGCTTCACTGAAAAGTTCAGTTCTGTAATGTGTGAGAGCTTGAGGTGCTGAGTGACTTTATCACCTCAGAAAAGTGATAAGGTAGATAGGTCCTCATCACTTGAAGATGGCTTGTCCTCAGATCTCCCACACTTCAATTTTCATTTAGTTGCTGATACTTGACCAAGCCGTGTTTTAATATAAATAGCCTGTGTGTAAAACTATTTTGTTGTAGAGCAGACATTTCACTCATGAAATCAAGTAAATTAAACTGTAGTTCCTGTCGATGGCATTTCTCTTCACTCTGTCTCTTTTGTTTTAGATATCTAGATCATATTGGCTCATAATTTCTCATGTTTTGTGAAACATGAGAGCTGTATAGCTAATTAATTGCTACAGATTCCAGTAGCCTGTGAAAATAGTTATTTTAAATCTAGTTTCATGTACATGGTTCTGTATACATAACCATACATATACATATAGGTATGGAACATATAAATATGTAGGTGGCTGTACATTAATTTTTCACAGCTATACTTATATACTCTTTACATTAATATGTCAGTATGTTGAAATTATTAAAATATTTGTTCTTATAATGCCCTTGAGAAACAGGGAAATAGGAAAGCCTTAATCTCAGTTTTAAGAAATGGTAAAAAGATTGTGAGAGAGAAAATATCCTTAGCTTATCTGAGGGAGAAAATATCCTTAGGTTATCTTCATAGTTAGTGCAAAGGAGACTCTTTAAGGTCTGTCATAAGGTACACATAGGGTGCCCTGCTCAGACGTGGGCCTGGAGGGCTGTTTGCCTGACGAGAGGAAGCCTTAATTGTCTTAGATTGTTTGACAGTGGTGAGCGCTTCCTAAAGGTGCTTGCACATTGAAAAGGCTGTAAGCAAAGAAGTGGGTTTTGATCTGGTTATCAAGTAAGGGTTGCAGTCACTGGACCATCTGTAGCTGTAATAGCTAAATAACTGTAATGAAATATCATAACTAATGGCTGTCAGGTGAAATAACCAGAATTGGTCATATCAAATAGCATTAGTCTAATCTCCGTTACTGCTGCCTGTTGTTGCTGACAGTTTGCTGTGGCAGAGTTAGCACATAGATTTTTTTGGCTGCAGGCACTGGTTGCTGATCATCTGCACATAAGGTAGAGGTAGCTTTTGCAGATAGTGGCTTTAAAGCCATTGCTTTACTCTATGCTGACTGGCTGCAGGCCCACTACCCTGGTAAAAACGCGGTCCAGATGAGCTTGACCTTAGCTAAATTTGCATAGGTTTCTTCTGTCTTGTGGAGCCTATTTTGAAGCCACGGGGAAACTGAAGTGTTGTCTGGCTTTCTGGCAGAGGTGATGGCTTTGAACCACTGCAGTTCCCAAGAGTTGCAGAGGAAGCCCCAGCTCCTTTCTACCCTGCCCAGGCACCCACACCTCACAAGTGCTGAGGGAAACCCTGCTCAGGCACCTCCAGCCATGCTAGTCCCCTGCTGTGCTGCCTCCCCTGCTGCCTCCAACCCTTCAGCTTTGCTCGTCTGCTCCGTGTCCTCCTTCCTTGTCTGGGAAGCTCTGGCCTTCCTGCCTAACACATCTTTCTCTGCAGGCAGAAAGAGTGAGGGACCTATTTGTCCAGGGAAGAATCCTTCTTGAGCTGATCCTTCTGCTTTTTTAATATTTTTTTTTTTTTTTTTTTTTGCCTTGGTCTGCTAAACACAGCTTTCTATGCCTTTTAATTTTGGCCTTTTATTGTGAAAATTAAACCGTTAATTCTGCTCTGAATTTAGAGACCCAAACCAAAGAACTCAGAAAGTGAGACAACATCTGAGAGGGTAGGTCTATTTACTAAGAAATTGAAATTAACACCCCTACCCCCTACATCAGAGAAATTTTGAGAAGTTATACATTTAGTCTTTTCTCAGTTGCTCACATTCCAGTTGGCAAGTTTGCATGTGAAATTAAATTTTATAGACCAAATGGATTATGTTTGGGGTTTTTTTTAAGTACTAAGCAGATGGTATATATAAATTAAGAACTTCTCAAAGGTATATTGGTACTTTTCATAAGCAGGAAATAGGTTGGAACAGGAATATATTGGGATAAAATGTTCATACAGGAACCTCTAAGCATTCACACTGGTCCATTTTAGTTCTCCCTTTGACTACTGTAGGATAATTCATTGATGGAAAACAGTAGCAGAAATTCAGCATTTAGCAAGATCACAATGGAACATGGATTTACCTTGATATGCATAGAAAGGCTTGCATAGCATGCTTGCATTTACAAGGTAAGTCCATTCTATTTCTCTTGGATATTACCTCCCCTGTAGGGACCTGAAGTTCCCAAGCCATAAATTTTCCTCGGCCAAGTCATCATATTAAAAGCCTGATCCTGGATGTGCCTAGGGGTACCTTACCTTAGGTAATGCTGAACATGTCCCCCACTACTTAGCTTTGTATTGTAGGCGAGGTTTTCCCTGCAGATACCTTCCTAAGGGTTGCAGGAGATGTTAGGGTTGGAAAAATCCACTTGCAACCCCAGAACTAAAATCTACAGCAGTCTCACAAGGCTCTACAAATCATAGACTGGTCTGAGGGTTCACTTCCAAAAAGTCTTGGACTGAACGGCTCCATCCCTTTGTTATTTCAGTATGGCCCGTTGGGACTACCTATTAGCTGTCAAAACTAAGTCTTTAGTGATTGTTGAGTTAATCCTTAACCACAGCCAGCTGAAAAAATGGAAATGTGTTTGATTTTCAGTAGATTTCTCACACAAATAATGTCTGAAGGGACTGATAAAACTGATGAGATTCTTTTTGAATCTCTAGGTTAAAAGTACCAGAGGAAAGGCAAGTTGTAGGTCATCTAGAGCATGCTAAGAGGATTGCTAGCATGCTAGTCCTTGTTGTGAATCTGTACCCTCATGATAGGCCATATTCTTTGAAGCTTTGCTTTTATTTTTGCTGTTTTAATCTATTTTCTTACTTTATTATTCTGGTCTTGGGTCTACTGATTCCCTTTTGCAGAACATGCATAGACTGTACAAAGGAAGAGCTGTAAGGACAGCTCTGTCAAATTTATCAAGCTGATGTGGTAGTGAACTTAGTGTTTCTCTCCTGACCGCACCAGCAACCTAATCCATGTTACCCGCGCTACTGGGTAACATCAGTTGCTTTTGATAATCAAAGATGATTGAAGTCTCCATTTGATTGCCTCCAATTAGTCTTCCCAATGAGTTAAACGGGCATTTGCCCAGGACCTCATGGGCCACAGGTGACTAATGGGAAAGAGACCTCCAGGGATGTGGAGATGTAAAGGTGTGCTGGTATTGATCAGGCAGGGAAAATCCAGAGATATGAGGTCAGGTAGGCAGCAGGGACAGAGCTGTCGTCATCAATGTTTCCCTAGGCATGGCTGCAGAATCTGTTCAACAAGAGAGAGCAGCTGCTGCCACAGCAGGATCCACAGTCACCAGCCAAGCAGCACATTAAATCATTCCAGATGATGCCAGTGATTGCAAATATATCTCCAGCAACTTGAGAGTCCCACAGCATTTAAGCTCATGTCTTTGCAAACTTTAGGACGTATAATACCATGTAACACCAACAAATACTCTTAGGATTTCTCCACTTCAAAACCAGTGATTACTGAGTCTTTAGGCTTCCTTGCTTTTCAGACCAGAATCCTTCCAGAGGCTTACCCATTTGCCTCTGACAAACAGGGCTTCTGCAGATAGGGCATGCGGATGTGGTGGAAGGAAATTAATTTATTATGGAGGATTTAATGGCACCAGACACAGATAGAGCACACTTTGAGAATCATGCAAGGGATCACAGTCTATATGACATATGAAAATTTTAGAGAAAAACATTATTCTTTAAAAGAGACTGGAATTTAAGAATATATATCTACTTTTATAAAAAAAATAATTAGTGAAATACCGCCTTTAATGTCTGTTGTCTATCCTGCTTAAAATGCTTCATGTCTTACAATATTCATGGGAGTTCTTTCCTTAAAATTTTTTTGAATGACCTCTGAATGATTTTTGAAACACCTTTAGTACAAGTAAACAATTCAAAATACACATTAATCACTTTGATATAATGCAGAAGTGGAAGTTGATTTTAAATGGATAAACTTTTAAATTGGACCAGACTGTTTAATTGAAGGCAGCTTTCAGTAACAATTATTACTGTTGTGAGTCTTTGTTCCTAATGGTGATGGAGTCAGATATGGGACCAAAATTTGTAAGTGGCCAAGTAATTCGGGAATCTTAAATCCCATGTAGAGACATGACATATACCATTATGTATAATGTTACTCTCAGGTTTCAGTGTTGAGAATAAGTATCCCATCTGCAAACAATTTGTAAATCCCTGGGTAGGCATGATTAAGAGATGATGTGTGTACCATTCATTTTGGCTGCAGTCTAACATACATACTTTAAACACAATCTGATAGTCTGTTACCTCTAAAGAAGCAAAATCAATATTGAAATACTGTAAATTAATAAATATGTGGACAGTGGGAAAATAAATGTACATAACTAAATATTTTCATGGCCTTATTCATTCATTGTAGTTGGAAACAGAAGCTCTTTTGTTTCTGCACAGACTGCGGGGTTTTACACAGGCAGCAGGAACCAGACTTCATTTTGCTCTTGGTGTATTTTAAAATAAATGTTTCTAGAATCTCTACTGTTTTCTTAGCAGTCTACTCACCAAAAATTATTCTTGCTGATGCCACACAACATTTTAATGCTTTATGGAGTTACTGAACTTAATCTGAAATTAATTTCCACAATTATTTATATGTGCTTCCATTTTTTGTAGAATATAAACTACTGGTCCTATCCTTTTCCTACTGCAAAATAGAGGAAATCACTTACAGATACTTTGATTTTATGTGTCATATTGCTTAATATAAAAAAAATAATTTAAAACTATTTGAAACAGAAAAGTCAGCACATACTAGAGCCAACACAGATATCTATCTCACTTGCATATCTACAAAAAACATTCATTAAAACTTAGAATGTATATCAGAGTGTAATCAGTCAAGTATTTATACCTCTGTCTAGATTTACTTCAGTGAACACCTGTTTTGCAGCAAGTGGGACTGCAGTGCTTGCAGGATTTGGACATACATGGTTAACAGAACCATTATCTTCCAATGCTTCAGTAGGCCATACATCATGGTCCCAGACTATTTCTTTTAATCATGCTAAGCTTCAACTGTAAATGTGTGAACTGAAAATCCTCCTTTCTCAGGAAAGACCAGAAATTTCCCATTGAATACTGAAGAATCCAGTATATTTCATTTGGAAAATGCTAGAAATGTTTCTTCACCAGTAGTTGCTAACTGAAAAGCAGGATACAAAGCCACAATTGCAACTTAGAGAAAAATGCTGCTGCTGCAGCAACTGTTTCTCAGGTCATTACTCCTGCCCAAAGAAAAATACTATGAGCTAGTACAAGAAAGGACTTTCAGGCCTAAAATGATGCTTCAGATTTGGACTCTGATACCTAAACTCCTAGACTAGCTGCTGTGTTTAATTCAGAACTGTTGAATATAAAATATGGGAGGTGTTGTAGCAGAAGAGGCCAAACCCAGGTCTTTTCTTCCTTGGACGGGAACTTCCATCTCTGAATTAGAGAGTCACTGACAGATTCCGGCTGGTTCTGGACTTTTCTTACCTGATATGCTTTAGCAAAGACGGAGAGTTCTCCCACCTGTGGATTTAGCCCACAATCAGTTATCTCTAGGAAAATAAGACTGTTGAGTATTAGTTTGCTCTTCAGCTTTCAGACAGAAGGATGACTGGTCCATTGCAAAGTAGAGACACATCAGCCAAAATGAAAAGAAATCATGTTGCTGATCAATCTTTAAACAGGCTTCTCAGTTGTGTATCTCAAATGAGCAAAAGTGTCTCTACTTTTCCTACCAAAACCTTTGAAGGTTTGGGGTTTTTTTAAGGCTTTCCAGAAACCTTTTAATCAGACCAGTTCAAAGCTGACCACACATACATACAGGCTTCATAAAACATCAGCATTACAGAGGATAAAAGAATGCCTGGGCTTCAGTTTAAGAGATTAAAGGTCAGTGTAAATAAGTGTAGATCCAGTTAGGATAAGCAGAAGGAAATTTTTTAATGTGGAATAAATTTTGATGTTTTCTTAATGAGAGAGGGCACTTATTAGAAGGATTTTTTTGTGATGAGAAATCTCATATATTTATGAATGGTATCCAGATATTTTCTGATGGCAGTATTAGGCATTGAATGAAGTTTAAAGAAGGTTCTCTGTCAGTATGAACATCAGCGAATGGTCTCGGTGTCGGCAAGATTTGTTTAGTGGGTCAGGATTTATAGAATCAATGTGAAAAATATCTTTCCTTTTTATGGGGCCACTCAGTTGTATAAGGCTTATATCAGTTGACAGCATTTTCAGTCTTCCAGCAAACAAGGATGTGATACCTACAAAATCAAAATTACAGTACTCAAAGATTCCAGTTACCCTAGAATGGGCTGCTACTGTCAGTTGTCCACAAATAAATAAAACAGAAACTAGCACAAATTTCATAATGGAAGAGAACTCTTCTGCACTTTTTTGCCTCTGGTCCTGTCACTGGGCACCACTGAAAAAAGCCTGGCTCGGTTCCCTTTGTACTTTCCCTTCAGGTATTTACATGCATTGATAAGGTCCCCCCTGAGCCCGCTCTAGTCTGAACAGCCCCAGCCCGCTCAGCCTTTCCTCGTAGGAGAGATGCTTCTGTCCCGTAATCTTCTTAGCAACCTTTTGCTGCTAGTATGTCCAGTATGTCCATGACATGTCCTCTGTCCAGTATGTCCATGACAGTCTTGTACTGGGGAGCCCAGCACTGGACCCAGCACTCCAGGTGTGGCCTCACCAGTGCTGAGGAGAGGGGAAGGATCACCTCCCTCCACCTGCTGTAACACTCCTCCCAGGGCAGCCCAGGATGCCACTGGCCTTCTTTGCTGCGCTGTAGGTATAGCCTACACTTGTAACTTGCTATTAGTTATGCTAGCTAAACTATTGTAGTCTGGATTCAATTTATACCAACCCAGTAAATATTTTTAAAGATTGAAGGGTCAATTGTTGTGTGAATTGTCAATATTGTTTTTAATGAGTTCCTTCAATAAAGAAAGAAGGATGAGAAAAAACAAACATAAAATCCTTCCTTTTCTTCAACAAGCAAGGGCTTCCTAGGGAGAGATAAGGTACTTAAGGGGGCGTGCGTGTGTATCACACTAGTTTAAAAGTAGTTTTGAGGAAAAAGAAGAATTTTATTCCACATTAAACTTTTAGCATCTTGTGAACAAATTTAACAGAAAAAACTGAACTGGTGATATCTTTTTGCATTTCAGAGGGTTCAGGTCAGTTCTGTTGCTGACCGTTGAGTGTCTGATTCTGCAAACAGTAGTACATTAATTCTAGATTAATTCTAGTGTTTGCAGACTTCAGATGAGATTGTTTTTACCACAGAGTATTAGATACATACTGTAATCATTACTTTTTGGAATTCCAATCACCCATTGAATTATTTTTCCTCAAACAAAAATCCAGACCTCAAAACACAGGTTAAGTTTTCCTAGACCAGATCTATAAGCAATAGCACTATGATAAATGATTCTTTAGGAAAAAAATTGCGGAAACTGGTTGAACTAACGTGCCCTGATCAACATTAAAGTGCCCTAACTAGGATGTAAAATGCAAGTCTTAGATTTTGTTACAAGAAGCAAGAGGTTACTTTGTGCATATGACAGAAAGTGGGGGAATGAGTGAGGGGGGGGGGGTGATGGGGAGGAGGAAAGATCATACCATATTGCTGACCAGATTGATGGATGAAAGAATGAATGTGGGAGACACAAATCACTGTAAATATAAAGTATTTCCAAGTTTTCTTAGCAGTCTCACTTAATTTATGCAAGGCACTGTCAACTAAGTGGACAGCTTGCTCCACAAATACTGGTAGACATTCTGAAGAGCTAAGCTGACTTTACAGAACTGAATTTGCATAGTACAGTAATTTAGTCAACTTACCTTCTACAAGACAAGGTGAAGTGCTAACCAGGTCAATAACCTTTACAGATATTTTTTATTTAAGCTGACCCTTTCCATTTTTATTTGTGACTACCTCTTCACGTCTGATCTCTGACACTTCAGTAAAAGAAACATGAAGCATGTCTCATGAAAAGTGAGACCCATGTCTGGCTAGTGAGTTATTCAGGCTTTTAAATACTAAATAAAAAACACTCTGAAAATATTTGTCCTCAGTGTGGTTAGACACCTGAATAATCCTAAATTTGGCCAAGCTGAGATAAAATTACTCAAGAGTGTAAGGTTTAAAATCTTGTGTATATAGCTGTGTTAAGCCTGTAGTTAAAAAAAAATACATATGTTGTTATTCAATGCCTGGCAAATGAGCTGCTTTGGAGCTGTAACCATCTAAGTAATAGAAGTGTCAGATTATGTGGCCAGCAGGTCAAGGGAGGTGACTCTCCATCTGTACTCTGTTCTTGTCAAACCCCATCTGGAAGAATTTTTTTATAATGAAGGTGGTGAGACAGTGGCACAGGTTGTCCAGAGAAGCTGTGGATGCCACATCATTGGAAGTGTTCCGGTTGGATGGGGTTTTGAGCAGCCTGATCAACCTAGTGGAAGGTGTCCCTGCCCTTGTCAGGGGGATTAGACCAGATGATCATTAAAGGTCCCACCCAAACTGTTCTGTGGTTCTGTGATTATACCTGTTGCAGCCCTGAGGACACCAGCAGACCTTACTTCCCAGCCTACCCTGGGGTCTCCTGAGCCCTGCCCATGCACACAGGACCCCATTTCAACTGAGCCTGGGGCTGTCGGTCCTGCCCTGAGTGCCACTAGGAGTGCCAGTCTCCAGCTCTGGACCCATTCGCTGCCCTCCCCAGGTAACCTGGTTCATCCCCTGCCCTGCCTGGGACATCTAATGGCCACCTTATCAGCACTGGCTCTGCCCTGAAGGGCTGTGTCCCCTTGGTAAGATGCTATCAGTGCTGGGGTTCACCTCAGGTCCACTTGTCCCCCCAGTAAGGCAGGCTGCTCTCCCTGTTTTCTGACAATAATGAAGTCCCTTGAACAAGTGCTGTTACCTTCACTTACTAAACATTGGTAAAGAACTACTTAAAATGATGAGAAAAATCTTCCATGTCGTTAGGAAGAAGTGGGTCTTCTATGTCAGTAGAAAGAAGTGAGAGTAAAAAAAGTTGTGTATTGCAAAAGCTTACTCTTTTTTTTTTTTTTTTCTTTTCTCTGATTACTAGGTTGATATTTAGATTAGCAAGTAATTCTGGCATATCTCATATTATGGTGTGACTGACAGATAAAACCCTGCCATGGGAAAAGGTTCAGAGGAGCTGGACATGGGTGATGCGCTCCTGGAGCTTGAGGACAGACGCAGGGTGTGAGTGACCACAGCTGGTGCAGAGCAGCTGACTGTGTCTCAACACAAAGGGGAGGGACTGGGGGTGGCCTTTGCTTGAGATAAACAGCTCTGTCAGCTGTGTGGATCAGCTGGTGACTGGAAATGTTTCTTCCTGGGTTCATTAGAAGAGTGTGACTGTCTCCCTGAGTCAGCCAGGCCACCATGGAGGCAGTGTATGCATGTCTCAGCCCACCACAGAGTATGAAAACTGGACAACTAACAAAAGAATTTGGAAGAGAGCGTTGGGCTTGAGTTGGCTTCAACTCACATATGCCTTCCCAGCATCACGATTATAGAGACTGGTATGTAGATAGCATTGGTATAGTGATTGTTATGGTATAACATCAAATGTCATCAAACAAGTATATTCGATATTAAACCTTACACCCTCCATGCACAGAATATCTAAAATAATCTGGTCAGAGATACTGGACCCTGGCATAAAGTTGACATGCAAAATTTCAGCAATACAAGGAGTCTTTTCATGGTTCACTAAAAGTAAGAGACATGTAGATTGATTTACTTATTAAATAGATTAGATTCTATGGGCAAATACTCATACAAACTTAATCCTCTAATTTTCTAAAATCCATCGAGAATAGGTCTTTCTATAACATCATTGGAAGTCACATAGAGACTGCTTGCATAGGGATCAGTTACTATATATCCTAGCTGAAAATTTTGCCAATGACTTTGAGACTTGCTAACTTCAGTACATTCTTGTAGTTTAATATGCAAAATTATTTTTGAGACAGTAGTGTATTTAGTAGGAAGCCATTTGTACTCCATATAGACTAACAGTGTGTTCAATGGAGAAGAGGATAAAAGAATTTGATTAAGGTGTACCAATTTAATTAGCAAAATGCCCCCAAGAACAGGAATATAACTGTTTTAAAGTCCCCTTCTGATTTACAGTCTGAGGGGGATCGATAACATCTTCTAACAAAAGTTATAGGCTGCTCTATAAAGTGTCTCTAACTGCCTGTTATTTGTATGTTGTTAGTATCAGTGAATGACTGCTGGCTATTTTTTGCATGTGTCCGAGTATATTTTCTCATAGAATTAGTGAAAAAATGTTAAGAACTGGATTTATCTATTTTAATGTAGTTCAGTGCTCCTGACGTATCTGATTTCTTTTCTTTGCCACTATGCTGTTTTGCAGTGGCCAGCTTGGAGTAATATGTGAATATTTCATCTTTGGGCATTGAGATCCAAGCACAATTAGTTAGTAAGTATAAATGAGTACAGTTACTGCTTTAGTCCATAAACTGTTGGCAATCTGGATGAGTGCCAGGATTCTGGATTTGCAGTGCTGTCACATTTCAGGATTGCAATGCTTTCAGTATTAGAGGCAATGTATTGTCTGCACAATCCCTATTACTGTTTTTGGTTCAGTTGCAAAATCTTTTTAACAATAGGGAAGAGTCTGTGGCTTGAATATTCCCTGTGCAGAATCCTCCATGGACTGCTGACTGTAGGAAGGGAAATTAACCTTGCTAAAATAAGTTAGTCTTCATGAATACAGCATTTCTGTCCTCTGTCCTTCATCAGATCACAACCATAGTTTATATGTAACCCAAACTGAATACTCAAGTGAATGTAAAATATTTTGTTTCCTTCCAAAAGTGATGGATTCTTTTCACTAGAGTTGTAAGAGTAACTGTCCCCTTAAGAGCCATGAGCTGAAATGGCACAGTCCCTTTAAGACTGTGTTTTCAGTTAAGAGTAGCTGAGAGTCCTGGTCAAAGCAACTTGATTAAATTCCTCTCCATTTCTTTCAGACAGTGCCCTTAACTGCCTCTCCTGGTTTACTATATTAAAGGCTCATCAGAGCTATGTCTCCTGGCTTAGTATTATTCACCACTGGAGAGCACCACTGGGGTATGTTTGCAATATCGACACACTTTTGCCACCGTGTTTTGTGAAGAAGGTCAGCATTACCTTTATTGTGGTAGCATTTGTAAGACAGCAGTTCTACTCTCAGATTTTTGAAGTGCCAAAGACATGACACCACTAACTTGATATGCGATGACTGCCTCAGGCTTCCCTGGAGGACTTCTCATTTTAGGCCATCTACATGTCTTTAAGGCACCTATGTGTGGTCTAAGAACAGTAGTAGTTTCACAGATCTATTAGACTGTTCAAAGAGTGACATCATTATTAGCTATATACATTTTATTTTTTCCTTTCATTAATATTTAAATTGGTAGAGTCATATCCACTGATATGGTGATAAACAAAAAAGTGGGTACACTTACCTGCTTGATATTCACACTGGTGAAAAATCTGTTATCGCCCAGATTGGACATGCATGCATTCTGTTTACTTATATTTAGCCTGACTGAACCTCTAGCTGAAGCAATATAAAATGAATGTGAAAGCAGACCCATGGATTATAATTATAAATGAAATAGGTGTGTATAACATAAACACACCTGACATATCCCTGAGTAGATAGTAGATGTGCTTCTACTTCTTATAAAAGATATCTTTCTTTTTGAAAACATAATTATTATTTGCTATTCCTGTTTTGGAGTATAGATGTATATATCTATTAAAAATATTTTGTAGATATAAGCCTTCAGAAAAGAGCTTATGTTAAGCAAGTTATTAGAGTTATTGGATTACTTGGGAAATGGTTTAGTCTTGCATTTTAAGATTTTAAGTACTCATTTACAGTGAACAACAAAGCTTTTCTCCCTATCTTTTCCATACCTTCCTTTTGTTGTTTGTCTGTATGCAGTCATATAATTGTATTTAATGATTAATCATTTGATATGAGCCAAAGTGATTTTTTTAATGAGCAGTAACACTGTTACACATTGGTTTATGCTTTAGGATGGTAGGTCATTTTTTATTTAGTATTTGCTTTCATAATAAAGGGTTCAGAAGAGATGTTTATCAGGACAATTAGTGACCCTAGGGTTCTTTTGGCTAGGAAAGGAAGCCAAAACAAAATTATAACATCCCAGCATGCCTTCGATCAGCTGCAGCACACTCTTTGTGGGCTCAGAGAACATGTTTCTTTGCCAGGAACATCTGGCTTTTGAAAAGCTGATAATAAGTTTGGGATTCCTGTAACAAAACCAGAAAAGAATTACAAACCCAGGAGTAACTTACATAGTTTTTTCAAAGTTGAAGCAGTTTCATTTTCCTTAGGGATGAAGATCAAAATGAGAAGGACTTGCCAGTAAAGCTGGCCTAAACAAATTATCCAGTAGATATATGCTGCTGTAGCTCTGAGAAAACTTGATTCTGCATACTTGTCCATTAGCTTACTTGATAACATTAGCAAAGGCACAGAAATCCTGGTAAATGCAAGTCCTGGTAAATACAGGTAGAAGTTGTTCAGCAAACATCAGGAGTTTTGATTTTAACCTCAATTTACTAAATATGTTGGCATCTATACAGTACAATCATGAGAGAGATCTTTTAAAACATTATATTTTTAAAAGGATTGTATCCTGTTCTTTAAGCAGAATAATTAAATAAGAAAAACATTCGTGACAAAAAGAAGCTCTTCTTTTAAAATTCCCTAGCGGTTGACTCAACTAGCAGTTCAAGTACATGTCTGATTTTGAAGGTATAGTTAGTTTCATAGAAAGTCTATTCATATGGTTTAAGTTCTGCATGTATTTAAAGTAATTTACTGAATCAGGGTCGATGTCCTGTGCATACAAGAACATCCATATTGGTTCCATCTGTGATGCAAACATTGTTACCTGTACCTTACAGGTAAGAGGTCTTTCAAATTATTCCGTAGTGCACCACCAGAATTTAATACATATTTTTTGTTTTTCAAATAACTTAGATTTTTAGACCGTTATAGAGTGCAGAAGTAGCACCAGTAGCATCAGTAAAAGAAACAGAATTAATAAATCATCTGTGCATACAGATGAGTGATTCTGTAGTGCAAAGATGCATGCTAAGTAGTACTAAAAGCATTATCAAGTCCTCAGTACAAGGTAAAATTCTGATCTTTTCTCTGTGGGTGTATACATTTGTCCTTGCTAGAAGCTGTATCCTTCTGCCATATACCACATAGTTACTCAGCAGTTAGAAGACTGGCTGGAGTTAGGTCTTGTGCATGGCAGGAAAGCTACAATTTTGCCTTTGAGCCCCAGAAGGCTGTTGTAGACAGTGGCAGCCCTGGAGGTGGGAGGAGGAGGCACAACAAGAGGAAGTCTGAGGCAAGTATGATTAAATGCATCATCATTTATATGACAAGACTCCAACTCTTGCCTGTGCAGGGGTAAAACCTCAAAAACCTCAGTGAAATTTGTAGTCAAATAACTGTTGCAAATTAGCAGTAGCTTGTGAATATGGATCTGAATATTGTTTGTTGCGTACGTACTTTATAAGCATGTTCATCTGAAATGTATTAGCCGTTAGCTGTTTGCAGAAATTAGATGCATCTTGAATTTGGGAGAATGTTTATATCTGTTAGTTTTTTCATCAAGCAATAAAAGTAGCCTGTGTTAAGTAGATTTATTTAGTATCCAGAAGTAGCTTCCATGTTGTTTCTTTGCTTGTTACTTTGCTTACCCTCTTTTCCCAACTACATAACATAATTCTTGGGTGTTTTTTCCCCGCAAAATAACAGCATAAAAGTCAGTAAGCTGCCTCCTTTTTGGAGATCTGTATATTCTTCATTTACATAATAGTGAACTATGGTTTGTGGCATTTCAGTAGGAAAAGACCTTATAAAATATTTACATTTTGAGAGATTTGAAGAATTACAAACCAACCTCTAATTAACTCTCCTAAGAAATATATTCTGTGATGAGCATAACACCAAGTTCCTTAATGGTACATTCCCAATATAATTGTTATCATTCACTGTTTTTGTCCCATTACCATTTTTCTGGTTTTCATTTCTACTTTGATCATTCATCTTGACAAAGTCTCGGTTCAGCATGGCACTGGATTATCTCATTAGCCAGTTGCACTTCAATTCATGATAACAGCCCCTGGTTCAGGAATATACATAAATACGAAATGTTTTCCTAATCATGATGGAATGAATGTCTCAATATCCTTAGCATAATCCTTTCATTATGCCCTGCTAAGGAATCTAACCAGGTTTGATGTTTGAAGTACTGACCTGGGCCATCAGAAGTCCACAGAAAAATAGAATTCATTACAGACTTTGATGATATAAACAGTAATGCAGATATTAAAAAGAAAAAAAAAAAAAAAAAAAAAAGAGAAAAAAAAGGAAAAATCCCCAGCAAAATATAAAACGTGGTGATTCTCCAAGACAAATTCTATCAAAACCCTTTGATTTTTTTTTTCAGAGAGAGTATATTGGTCTGTAAAGTGGTCTTTCTTAGGTGATGGTTTCATGACCTGCTGGCTTTAGCAGCAATACTGACTCATGAAATTACAGCCTCTGGTTGTCTTTTCTCTACCTCACCATGGTTACCGTATTTGTTTGCAAAATCACAGATTACACTGGATCGGTGTGCAGATTACAACTTCCAGTTTTTATTCTGATCAGATTTGTTAGCTTGGCCACATAGTGTTGTCATCATAGCTAAAAGGGTTGGCAGTTTGAGACGTGGAGACAGGAATGAGAAGCATCAAGTAAAGGAAAGCAATTCATTATGCTGCCATTACTACAGAAGACAGCCTTGGTGGCAAAGCAAGGGAACACATTTTTTTGCTTTAATCTTCAAGAGTCAGCTGTGATGCCTACTCTTTGCTTCTTTCAGCAAAACTGTCAAATGCAAAGCAGAAGTGGAAGGAAACCCAGCATTTGTTGACAATGTCAGGAAACAAAATTAGCTGTTCACTCATGGCTTTCTTGTTTGATTCTTTGGGACACAGCCTCTCATCCCCAGTCTGTAATACCACCTGACTCGACAGTCACCACCCCTGATCATCATCATAAGGCCAGAAGAACCTAGGGGTGGCCACACTGGGTTAGCTGAGCCAGGTATGCCAAAGACTGCCTCATCTCCAGCAACAGGCAATGGAGACAACTAACAAAGAGTATAAGAGGACCAGGATGTTACAATACCATCCATGAATACTCTTTGCAGTCTTCAGTAAACTGCAGTTCATAAACTTCCAGGGTCATTGGTATTTTCGTATTTTATAGCCCTAGGTGGATGTTTATTTTATGATGTTAGTCACATTTTGCACAGGTATGCTACACAGTACCAAGTCTCAAGAGCATTCAGAAATGAATCTCAGGTGCAGCAGGTGGATCCTGAAAGCTTATTGCACACTGTGGCCTTAAAATGTACCTGTGAAAATATTTTTATAATCAAATAAAGATATTTTTAAGGTGATAGTGCCTGTTTTAGTAATTGAAAGATTGTGTCCCATTTCATCTTAACAGTACTTACCAGTGTCTCTAAACATATATTGGAATCTAAAGTATGTAATAAAAATAGATGTAGTACATAATAATTATACAGGATTAATATACAATAAAACAGTAATAAAAATAACTAGTGATATGTAATAGTAATATAAAATTGAATAAACAAATACCAGGCTTTCTCCTGGCACCTGTACACCACCACTTATACTTCAGATTTTGAATCTCCAGAGAGGAAAAATTTATTCTTCCCAGCCTGTATTAGTGAAAGGGAAGTCACCTTTTGTGACTGTGGGAGCAAGTGACTGATGATTGTCTGGAGCCAAGTATAAATTGAGTAGCTGCAACACAAGCTGCTGCACAGAGTACCAGTCTGTGATTGTGAACTACTATGCTATATTACAGAATCAGAGAATCATCTAGGTTGGAAAGGACCTTGAAGATCATCTAGTCCAACCGTTAACCTAGCACTGACAGTTCCCAACTACACCATATCCCTAAGTCCTATGTCAACCTGCCTCTTGAACACCTCCAGGGATGGGGACTCCACCACCACCCTGGGCAGCCCATTCCAACGCCTAACAACCCCTTCTGTAACAGCCATTTAATGGCAATTGAGTGATGAGAACAGTATGTTATTTTATGCACATACAGTGACACAGTGGCTTTTTCTAATTAAGGCAATATTAGAGGACTGTTCTTTTGGTTAGTGGCAAAGGGCAATCTTTGGATATACCTTTCAAAGGATATACCTAGCTCCAAAAATACACAGTGGAAAAAAATTATTCTACCTCTAGGCATACGAGCTCTTTCTTTCATCAGGCCCTTGGCAATTTGGCATTGTTGAGTTAAAGTGTCGGCATTTTTCCATGGGGACACTGGAGGGACCCCAGGGGCAGTGTAAGGAGAAAAGCCTTTGGTGACATCCCAGAGTCTAGGGACACGGGAATCTGCAACTAGAGGCACCATGCTGAGCACACCCACGAAGTCCTGAGCACTCTTGGTTGCACCCTCAGTTTAGCAGATAATCCATAGCACTCAAGAAGCCCTGTGTCAGGAAAAAAAGCCTCTGTCTGACTCAAATTTACTGATATTTCTTAAAAGTATAGCACTTCTTCTGCAGACACAGTGTTGAAAATGACAGATATCACAATGAAAGAATTGGTGATCTATTACACTGTGAGCCATTTACAGTTGTATGATGTTCTACAACACTTCTAACTTACTTCATGAACCATTTTCTTCTGTGCTTATTCAGTTATGCATTGCATCCCATAGCTGGGCTTAGCAGGTTAAGAAGCAGAAGCTTTATACACAATTCAGAATATGACTGCAAAGTTTCACTGGCTTTTAGGATCTCCTGAGAAATATTAAATCGTTAAATACCTTTCCTATGTTGCATTTTTCTACATTACAAGGTTTGTTTAAAGGAATTTATTACTGAAGATATTTTAATCACAATATCAATACATTCACAGAATCACAGAATCATCAAGGTTGGAAAAGACCTTGAAGATCATCTAGTCCAACCATTAACCTAACACTGACAGTTCCCAACTACGCCATATCCCTAAGCGCTATGTCAACACGAATCTTAAACCCCTCCAGGGATGGGGACTCCACCACTGCCCTGGGCAGCCCATTCCAATGCCTAACAACCCGTTCTGTAAAGAAATACTTCCTAATATCCAGTCTGAACCTTCCCTGGTGCAACTTGAGGCCATTCCCTCTTGTCCTATCTCTTGTTACTTGGTAAAGAGACTCATCCCCAGCTCTCTGCAACCTCCTTTCAGGTAGTTGTAGAGGACGATGAGGTCTCCCCTCAGCCTCCTCTTCTCCAGACTAAACAACCCCAGTTCCCTCAGCCACTCCTCGTACGACATGTGCTCCAGACCCTTCACCAGCTTCGTTGCCCTTCTCTGGACACGCTCAAGTAATTCAATGTCCTTTTTGTAGTGAGGGGCCCAAAACTGAACACAGTCATTGAGGTGCGGCCTCACCAGTGCCGAGTACAGGGGTAGGATCACTTCCCTGTCCCTGCTGGCCACGCTATTTCTGATACAAGCCAGGATGCCATTGGCCTTCTTGGCCACCTGGGCACACTGTTGGCTCATGTTCAGCCGGCTGTCAATCAACACCCCCATGTCCCTCTCTGACTGGCAGCTCTCCAGCCACTCCTCCCCAAGCCTGTAGCGCTGCTGGGGGTTGTTGTGGCCCAAGTGCAGCACCTGGCATTTGGCCTTATTGAAACTCCTACAGTTGGCCTTAGCCCATCGCTCCAGCCTGTCCAGATCTCTCTGCAGAGCCTCCCTACCCTCGAGCAGATCAACACTCCCACCCAACTTGGTGTCATCTACAAACTTACTGAGGGTGCACTCGATCCCCTCATCTAGATCATCAATAAAGATGTTAAACAGGAGTGGCCCTAAAACTGAGCCCTGTGGGACACCACTCGTGACCGGCCGCCAACTGGATTTAACTCCATTCACCACAACTCTTTGGGCCCGGCCATTCAGACAGTTTTTTACCCAGCGAAGCGTGTGCCCTTTCAAGCCGTGATTAGCCAGTTTCACCAGGAAAGTGCTGTGGGAAACGGTGTCAAAGGCCTTACTAAAGTCAAGGTAGACAATGTCTACAGCCTTTCCCTCATCCAATAAGCAGGTCTTCGTCTGTAGCATTGCAGTTTCTCACTAGAATCAGGTACTTCAGTTAAAGAGAAGAAAAGAGGAACATTACAGCTTATTTCAGTCTGGAGTTCACTTTCTATATATGTATTATTATATTTGTGTGTTAGATTAGTGAGAACACAATAGGTGGTAAAATCAAATATAATTATATATATAAAAATATATAATACACACACACACATGTATGGAAGCAGTAGATACAAAATTTAGGGTAGACATTTTTAAAAAAAAAGTTCCAGATCTTTTCTTGAGAGAGTGTCCCAATCCAATGTCAGGAGAGGTTTTGATATGATCCCGAGAGCGAGATTAAGACACAAACCATATCAAATGCCATACACCCAAAACAGTTTTTATTATTAGAAGTGAAGAGTGGAAGCGTTAGGACAGAATGGAAGGAAAAGGCAGAAATCAAGCAAGCACAGATGCGGGAGAATAATGGACTTGTACAACTCTATGAGAGTTATATCAAGCAAAGCCGTTTATTTTTCCAATAGTACATACTTATGCTCTCGCCAAAGCTCTTACTTCATAATTAGTGAATCAGCAATTAGACAGCTATCAAACTTTTCTCCTATCAGCATAAGACCACTCTAAGATGCGCTGTGCAGTCCAATGAACTTTGTGTTCACGCGGTGGTAACTTCTCACAGTTTCAGTACTTTTGCACAGCTCAGTGTTGCAGCTGTCCGTTGTTTCTCCCTGCCACCTTAGCACAACTCAGCAGTTTCTTATCTTTCTTCCAAGGCCTGTTTCTCATCAAAGCCTTGCTGCTTCTCAGAGGCTGTGCAGGGCTGACAGGCCGATGTTGGCCAGCCTCTCTCCCACAGCTGCGCAGGGCTGACAGGCTAATGTCGGCTTGCGTTTCTCCCACACACAGAGAATAGAGTCGCAAGAATAGTCACAACCATGGATCCAGCAGCGTCCCACTGGTCCTCAATCTTCAGTTCTATGGTGGGTGCACATACAGCAAAGTTTTCTGTTGCCTTTTAAGTTCATTTTATCAGCTGATTAGCATACCTGCCCACCTTTAGTTTTCCTCTGTTCCCACAGGTTTTTGCTGATTTCATGCTTCTTGAGCAATCATCTGGCTTCTGGGGCAGAAATGCTCACCTCTTATCAGTTCAATGGTGAAGGTGTGAAGTCATTAACAAGGCATGCATGGTGTCTGGCATACACAGTAGAGCCACAAAGTATCGGGCTTACACGATGGAGCCAGTGATAAACATTTGGTTTCACTCAGTCCATGTCTCCCCCTTTGAGGCTTATCTAAGGAGTTTGACAAAGCAGCTACAAGGGATTGGGGGGTGCATCCTTCGATACACTCCCGCTTCCTTAGGTGACATTCCTTAGACTAATCCAAAGGCCACAGCTTGCCCTTGAGGTTTGCACACACACAAGCAAGCTTTGAGACAATCATTTGACATTTCAGTCTCTCACAGAGAGGGAGGTATTATATGAGAGGAAGCATTGATTAATTGCATTGGCATATTTGAAACTGGTCATCCTAATGATTCTTCCACGTGTACGGTGTGTCTTTTTGTTATATTTGCAGAATGCATCCTAATGCTTAAAATGTGTTAACATTTGACTTAATCGCCTTCCTCTAAATTGTACAATAAAATCATGAGGTGTCCTGTGTATACTACATATTCACACAATTTTCTGTTAAGTTGTGTTTTGTTTCAGGGGCTGGGAGATGGGTTATTAATTTGTTTGTTTTCTATGATATGAAGTATTGAAAGACTCCAGGTTCAGGATGTGATTGGCCTCCAATTCCAGGAGGTTTTCAGGGGAATATTTTCTATTTGTGTTTACGTATATTGAATCTATGCTTTCAAAATAATTTTATCATCTGAATATTTCCTTCCATTGGCTTGCATGTATTTCTTCCTTTATGATTACATACTTTGACAACAGAACCCAGAGGGACATGTACAGATAAATAGAAATTTTCAGATAGAGAATAGAAAGCAAACAGGAACTTGCTAAAGCAAATCTTGATTTAGATATTGCTTGAAATATGTCTGAAATCAAAGGGGAAAAGGCATGTATTAGGTCTTTCCTCTTCCTGTTAAATTACTTGAAAATCCATCTGCAGGATCACACCAGAGTCTTGCTAGCAGATGAGCAAGCTGTATTCTATTGTGTCTCTTTCTGAAGGTATTTTTGGTAATTGCATGTTTCTTTCTTTCTTATGGTATGGTGAAAAAGAATGGTCTGAAAGAGGGTAATACAAAACACACAAAAAACACTGCCATGTGATTATGAATGATTCAGTAAAACAGGAAGTTACATGTGCTGCACTTGTTTTGCCTTCTCTCATAGAGTATAAATCAGGAGCCATTTCACTGCAGTAAAAACAGACAGAAAAGTGAGGGCATGTAACATGCAAATATGCTAGTAATGATCCTACACCAGCTGAGCATCCAGTGAGTGCAGAAAAGCAAGTATGATTTATATGTAGAACAAAAAGTAGAAAGAAAACAGCGGCATGATTGTACCATTCAAGGGACCTACATACCTCACTGTCAGAAACCTTTTCAACCCCGATTACTTCTTCAGAGTTATGAATATTTGCTGTTCTATAGAACTGCAGTGACTATCCTTATTACGCATGGGCATGCTATTATTTCTGAATTTGTAGATGATAATATCACGTACATTTAATTTCTGCCAAATTAAACCCCACTGTTTTACAGGGATCCACACAGCCTCGAAGTGGTATTTCTCCTAGTATTTCTTGAGTTGGCACAGAAAAGAGAAATCTGTTAAACCAGATAACTGATTATAAGCTTATAATTGATACACATATAATTAATCAAGAAGTTTTAGTAGCATGGGCTATATTGTTCTGAGTAGTCTGAACAAATTTAGTAGTCTGAAGTAGTCTAAAACAAATTTAATAGTTTTGCAATAGGAAATGAGTAGCCAGGTTTTTCTGTCTGTATAATAAATATACACATCATACCATGTGCTTTGGCCTTTACTTCAGCCTTCTCTTATAGATCCTGGTAAAGTCCCCGGAAAAAATAATTTCTTCATTTACCTGGACAAAATAGGCACACAAAGATTCTTTCTGTAGATCTGCAGACCACAGTTCAAAATGCAGCTCAGCCTTAGACAATCTAATCTCCTGTTGAACTGCAAGGTCTTTTCATCTTAGCCTCTCTTCACCTTCCAGAGTTGGCATTGTAGACCTCTTTTTGTTTGAAGTAGCACGCACGTTAATTGTTGGGGTTTTTTTCATAAGCACTGCTATACAAAAAAGCAGGCATATTGTGTCTATTCCACACATCCTTGCTATCGGTGTGTGCCACACCTGGAAAATTCACCCATCATCATGGCTGTGTGCTCCAGTGTAGCCCCCAAAATTACCTTTTTCATCAGCTGAAGCCTGGACAAAACATAAAGCTGACCAGGAGGGGTAGGGAAACTGAACTGGTAATACTGAGCAGTGTGCAATGCATCCATTTATTCAAGACACAAACACCAGCATTTCCCTTGAAAGCATTTTAGCAGGAACAGTTGAAACACAACTGACCTAAGCCAACATTTATCTTTCCACGTATCAATAGGCTCTTAAGCCGTTATCACTGGCTTCAGTTTTAAAACTGTGTGTGGTCCTCAGATTTTGTCTTTGATTGCAGCATGGCCCCTTTAAGCTGTCTGGGCTCTTTTTGTTACCCTGCCTGAAAGTTTGGTTTTCTACTCAGACTTCTGCTCAGAACAATTTATTCTTAACTTTCCATAAAAGTTAAATAAAATCCATGACCTTCACTTCCATACTAATTTATCAGGTTGCTTTTCTTTCCATTTTTCTAAGCTCGGCATGTTTTCACAATTAGCACAGCTCTGTAAGGAGATAGTGTCAATAAAATAGTCACTTGTCTCTAGGTGGATGAAGTCCTCAGCACTGGATTTTCAGAGACAGAAAAGAAGAGATGAGAGTGAAAATACCAAGGCACAAACAACCCCTGCCCCAAACAGAGGCACAAAACCCCAGTGCCATGTGATGTGATGGGAGGCTGTCTGCTGACAGCTTCCACCCTTCACATCTGGGAAATCCTGCACATAATGACATGTAGAGACATTACCAGAGCTTCTGCACCTGTACAGGGCAAATAGCCAGCACGTACACAGTGAACCTGACACATTCTGATCATAGAATGACTCTACAAACAATCTTCTGTGAAACTGAAGGGGCTCGAGGGGCTCCAATGCATTACAGAGAGAGCGAGCTCCCCGCTGCACAAGGCGTGCATGGTAGGACAGGAGCACTCTGGCACATTTCTGTGCACAAACCAGACATTTAAACTCTGCCATCTGTTCAGGACATAAGGGCTTTGAGCAGTCTGACAGGGTTTCTGAACATCTGGAAATTTTGGTCTAAAGGGCTAAAGTGGATGATGTTAATAGCTGAGAACTACAGGACCCTTAGTCATTGCCTCAATCTACAAAATTCTGTGCCTCCACACAGGTTCAAAATGCTCTATTCATAAATGATTCTTGAAGTGTGAGTGTGCTGATTTTGTCTGGGATAGAGTTAATTGTTTCCACAGTACCTTGTATGGAGCTGTGTTTTGGCTCTGTGCTGAGAACAGTGTTGATAAGACAGGGATGTTTTAGTTACCACTGAGCAGTGCTCGCACAGCACCAAGGCATTTTCTGCTTCTCACCCCACCCCAGCAGCGAGTGGGCTGGGGCTGCACAGAAGTTGGGAGGGGACATAGCTGGGACAGCTGACCCCAACTGGCCAAAGGAGTACCCCAGACCATATGATGTCATGTTCAGCATATAAAGATGGGGGAAGAAGAGTGAAGGGGAGACGTTCGGAGTGATGGCATTTGTCTTCCCAAGTATCCATTATGTGTGATGGAGCCCTGGTCTCCTGGAGATGGCTGAACACCTGCCTGCTGGTGGGAAGTGGTTAATGAATGCCTTGTTTTGCTTTGCTTGTGTGCATGGCTTTTGCTTTACCTGTTTCTATCTTGGCTCACGAGTTTTCTCACTTTTACTCTTCTGATTCTCTCCTCCATCCCACCAGGGCAGAATGAGTGAGAGGCTGGGTGCTGCTTAGTTGCCAGCTGGGGTTAAAACATGACAATGAGATAATTTTTTTGTTTGTTTGTTTGCTTGTAAATGAATAGAATGAGGGTTTTTTTGGCAGCTTACAAGCATTTCAAAAGTCATGTCACTTCAAAACCCATGCTTGTTTTATAATTTATGAGGCATTACATCTCATTATTTCCTGATGAGATGCATGAAGAGACTAAAACCTCTGAATAAATTCTTCAGTTGAAGCTGAAAGGTTTCAATTTTTTTCATGGATAACCTGACCTTAGAAATTCCTTAGAAAATTCCCTAGAAAATAGGAATCTATATTCACTAGCAGAAATTTTTCAAGGCTATGGATACATCTGGATGTTTAGTTTCCTTTTCGTTTTCTCACTTAACTTCCTCCAAGTCTACAGAGCAATGCTAATTTCTGTTAATATTCTGTTGCATTCCTCTCTAAATACTTTTAAGAAATATGTCCTGTGTTTTCACAGTGAGCCCCATATATGTGTAATACTTTGTACTGATAGACCCAAACATCTCAGATCTGTAGTAGGCCCTTTGTACAATATTTTCAGTCTACATCTTGGGGAACATGGAAAATTCATGCAATAGTGAAAGAAGTAAGGATAGAGGAATAAGAAAGGAAATCTTGACTGCAATCCAGGCTCAACTAGGAGGTAGCTTGGTATATCCATATCCGTACCACAGATTATCCATAACAGAAGGGTATGGCTAAAAAAATGCCAGGTAGAATTATGATAGCCTGACCTTGGGTGTAATAAGAGCCTTGCTCCACATTTCCTGACCTGTGTGAACTGTTTATAATATGAACTATCTCACTAAAGGATAAGGAGTAAATGACTTCAAATTGCTCATCAAAGCTAAAAATTATTTGAAAAGTCTAGGTATTGAATCTATGCAGTTATTACCGTATTTTAAAACTCAATTAACTTTTTAGACTTTCAATATAAAGGTTGTTTATTTGTTTTTTCCAGACCTTTTTTTGGATGAATCTACAGATACAGACAATGGGATTGCAAGCACCTTTTAGAGCAACATCTTCTGGAATTTAGTAGACCAGTTACAGATCTAATTATTATTCTCCTTCTTACCTTTTTAAAGTTCCTCTGAATTGTCAGGAGTTTGGTATTCTTTAAAGATTTTAAACAGTTAGAATAAAAAGTGTCTTTGTTTCTGTTACCAAATCCAACTAGATAGCTGAAGTAAATCAAACAAAGCTACATTGCAGAAGTTTCACTACAATGCTTACAACTTCAGTTGTAACTTCTGTCAGTTTCTCCAGATTACATATTCCATTTTTTCCCTAATCACTCAAAGGTTGATATTTGTTTAAATATCACAATGTACCCGAGAGTAGGGTCAGAAACTGTAATACTAAACCTAAAGGACAAGTTGCTTTCCATCAGATTCTGCAATAGTCCATACTGTATATGGGAAAGGGGGGGTAAAATCTGTGTGTCATCCATTTATTGGCTGAACAGTAGTGAAGGAAATTAGTAAAGAAACAAGACTGGTTTTTTAACTCTTTCATTCAGTTATGTATAAACTCTCACTCAGAGGAAAATGAAACCACAAAAATTGGTCAATGGGGAATAGTCTCTTTGAGGTTAGTTTCAGATTCTCAATCCTAAAAGTACCCTTAAATCAGTTAAAATCTGGCATAACTCACTGACTTGCTAGCAGTGCCATACAGTCTCCACTTGCCAGTTTGATATCCAGGAATAACCTACAGAACTTGCCTGAATTTTCACATGCAAAAATTGGCCTGCACTTCTCTCCTGAGATCTTGCTGGCAGGTAAGTGGATGCATCTTTCTTAACTCCAGCCAGCTGGCCCACCTGGCAATTGCGTGCTAAGATGGTCCCAGGGACTTGCTGGAAGCGCTTGTTAGAAACTTACCCTGTAAGTGAGGAGAGGACTGGGGTCACATCTTTCTTTTACATAGCAAATAATGGATCATCTCTGCTAGAGAGGACTTCTTCCAAGGTCAGAAATCCGATTTGACATGCGTATTCAAAAAATAAGAAACCCCAAGACTTGCCAGTGATAAGGAGGTTTTTATAGCAAAGCATACCTGGAGACTTTAAAGAAATAAGTACCATTAACAGAAATAGCTTTAAGACAAAAACTTATAACTGATGAACTGGAGACAAGAAGAATGAATGTCTAACATTTCTCTGACTTGAATATGACAATAAATGTTTGATTATGAAGCAGTGGAATAAGTATTAAATTGCTGTTTGAACGATAGAATTCAATGAAGCAGATTTTTCTATGGGGAAGAACAGACAACACACAGATTGGAAATTACATAATTATCTCAGATAATTGGACAGTTAAAAGAGAAACAAAACAAAAGTAAACAAAAAAATAGCCACTTAAAAGACTGCTCTCTATAGACAGACACATTTAAAACTCAGCTGAGAGGGATTAAGAATCACTGAAGACCTGAAATGTATTTAATCAATTTTCTCCTGCTGGTTGTTATAAACAGACATGACTTTCATTCCTAAAGGTAGTTTGTGTCAGGTTTTCAGGAACTAGAGCAGAATCTTTTTAGCCATGTATGTCAGTACTCTCAGACACAGCCACATCATTAAAAGCATTTGATCAATTTATTTAAGATAATAAAAATTCTGCTTACTAGTTGTCGGAAAGAAAGAAAGAACTAATATATTCCTGAGGTATGCATTTATATGCTAGGCATTAATTTGTTTTTCATTATATAGTTATTTAATTAAATAGTATGTATATTTATTTCCTTGCATCCATTTCTTTTCCTTTCTTTCACATGCATGTACTCTTTTGAACTGCAAATCTTTGTAAAAGAAATAGTATGGCAGTATCATTCCAGTACTGGCAAAATGGTTTGTCTTTTATTTATTTGTCTTGTTTTGTTCATAAAAGTAAAGTTCATATCAATAAGACGTTCTTTGTTTTTCAGTACCAGAAAAAACTACTTAAGCTAAAACATTATTTCCAATATTGAAATTTCCTACCACAGAATACTTCAAACATTTAAAATACAAATTAAATTATGTTTACTTCAAACTGTATCTATATGCAATGCATACATTTAAATATATTGTAAGCAAAAAGCTATTTATTTCATATGTGTAAATATTTATGCAAGATCTGGGCTTTTTTTTTTTTTTAAAAGTATGAATAAACTAGACATTTAATAGCCTAATCTCACCATGAAATGCTGCACTACCTGGAACAGTTTTTTATCATTAAAAAGTTCTCTCTTTAAATTGACAGGAATATGACCAGCTACAATTATGAGCAATATGATGATATTCAGCAATATGATGAATTACGAGCAATATAATGATTTTCAGTGAAGAACCTAAACTCAGTTCAGCAGTGATGTTTCATTAAAACAATATGTGCATACAAACACACATGCAAATATTCTAAAATATTTGTGATTAAAATATATATGGATATAAATTATATTTCAAATATTAGTTTTTTCACATTTTAGTTTTGTAGGTGTAGAAATGATTCGCAATAGTTCTACTCATACAAGTCACCATGTTGATTTAGCTTTCTAGCACTTGGGTGGATTTGATAAGCAATTGCATATGACAGCTTTTCTGAAAAGACTTTACAAAGCACATAGCAAAAATGCACTGATTTAGAAAAAAGCAATATATAATCCAATTAAAATAAATATTTTTTTTCAAATCATACAGTACAGATGTGTTGGAAAATGATGTATTAGACAGTCTTGGTCCTAGACTTGCCAGGTATAAATCCAGGTAACTCCACAGGCAGTAATGGACTATTCCAGTCTGTCACAGCTAAAGAACTAGCTCTAAATCTTTTCAAGCAAATTTTCTTCTTTTAAATTGGTGCTGTGTGAACACTTTTAAATATGACCATATGAGCAAAGTAATTTCTCAAACACAATAGGTTTTAATTATGGCAACTTAAATTAATTGCTAAGGTAAATTAAAGAGTTTGCTTAATTCCACATAGTTTCCTGACTCAGAACCATTTCTACTTTATTTGAAAAATCCTTTGCATAGTGCTTTGCTGACATTTAATTTTTTGCTTGTCATTAACCAGTTCTCCAGAGCACTGCAGAAACTGTCCTCCCACTTGCTATACACAGAAGCTTGAAGATTAGTCTTGCACTTATTGTCTAGAAATGGACTTTGACAAATTAATTCTAGGGCATCTTGCTCCAGGGGCTTAGGGTGAATACATAGCTGTCTGCTCTGCTGGAGATTACGATGCTGGTGGCAGAACCAGTAGGCGAGACCTTCTACCCATGACTCATGACTCACCTTCTTCTGTGAGTAGTCTGTGAATCTCCTGTAACTGATGCTATTATAATACTCTGAAATCCAATATAAATAAGTTACAGTAAATGATGATGCACACAGCAAGCCACTTGTCATAACTGCAAGTACATAACCTTCCGAGTGAAAAAAATGGGGCTAGGGTTATGAAGAAACTTTAAATTCAGTGTCTGAAGGGACTTACCCCAAAATGGAAGAAGAGAGACTGTTTTGAGCATGATTTGTAAGCATAAATGACAGAGGAGAGAAGAATTTCTGAAAATATGTAAAATTTAGAGTGAGAGGATGTGGAGTTTGTGGAATAGTCATTAAGAAGAAATTATAAAAGTTACTGCATTAGAATTAGATTTTACAAGATAATAGGGAAAGCAGAAGACACAAACTGATAAAAGGAGCATTCTGATTCCTTAATCCTGAGGCTAGCTGAGCTTCATTTATGCATCTTAACAACAGTCACCTAGGCTGATCTAAATTACATTGATAGCAACAGTTCCCAGAAGACAAGAGTTACGCTCCCTGCATTACAAGACTAAGAAGAGGAACAAAAGATTTTGAAATGAATGTTAGGTTCACCTAATTTAATTCAAATAGATTAGCCATTTGAGAAATGTTTCACTCTCTCAAGGAGACTGGAAGTACTGGAAGAAATTTCTGCTTTAATGTCGCTACCCTCAGTAGAGTTTTGTCAAGTTTAAATTTGGGCTACACCAGAGAGGGAGCAGCAGAGTTCTCATGGTTTGCTCAGTGGTGGATCAATGCTGAGTTTGCTCAGGCCTTTACTGGATTAAAGGTTACTTTCCCTTTTCAATTTATGTGCAAATATTTTATATTGTATTCTTTATTTTTTCCATTCTGCTCTCTGAAGAATTGCTTGAAAAAGTTTTATCAGAATCTAGAAAAGTTTGCAGAAATCCAACCCAAAAACAAACAGTTATGTTTACATGACTCTTACTTCTCAGAGGGCCACCCCTACTCTGTAGCAGCTTTGTAGCATGTGCAGTCTAGGTCTATCTTTCCATTTAGTGAGCTGAATGAGTAGTTGGTATAGTTTCAGAAGAAATCACAATACATTGTCATGCTTCACTGCTTCCCTAGAATAGCTTGCAGAGAAAATTTCATTGTTGTAGGAGGAAAGAGAATGCGATTTACCATACTTAAATTTTCAAAAGACATACTATAAATTAGAGTGAAAAATTAGTAAAAGCTATCAAACAGCCTTTATTAGACCAGAAATTACTTCTACCAAACCCAGAGCATGGTTTCTTTTGAAGGACTGCTTCTTAAGTACATGTGGGACCAGTGAGTTCACTAAAAGTTACCAGTATTTTTCAAAAATGTTATTGTCAAGGGTGTAGTACGTTGACATAGAAGATATGAGAGGATAAGAGAAAGCTGACTAGAGGCTTAAAGATAAAAGGCAAATTGATGAATAAATTATTTTCTGGTGGAATTGCAGAACTGGTGAAAAAATTCAGGTTTAAATAATTTTTTATTATTTATAAATTCCATGTGCTGCTTGAATAAAAATGATGGAAAATTCTCCACTGAATCTTGGCAGTACTACCCAAAGCAAGTGCAGAATATTTTAAGCAGATAAGAACGCCAGTGAGATTCTTCTTTCTGGTGGTTTAATAAAATGTATAAAGACTGTGTTAAATGCAGATAAGTGGAGAATATCTTTCTATGTCTCTTGGAACTCAGAAAGATGATCAAAAATTTTTTTCAAACTGCTAAATGTCCAAAGAATATATGCAAAAGCTAGTTTCAAAAGTGATCTATAACTATGTACATAATTGCATTTGTCCAAAAATTATGAATTTTTTCCCCATTCAGCAAGTTTAAATTAGGAGAACATTCTGATATTTTACGTAGCAAAAATTGACACTAAATAGTGCCATATACACAATGATCCTATTTATTTAATCGGTACAATTAATGGGTCAAAGTTCTAATCAAGGATAAAAGTATTAGTTTTGACTAGGAAATATGAATAACAAATTGGACTATCAATCAGACATAATTCCCACTCTGAGTAGTTCATGCTATCTACACCAAGAAAGGGGAAAATGAATGAGATGTGGAAATAGGTAGGAAAAGGCATAGGTAGAATATACTCAGATATTTGGGGTATTTTCAAATGATACTATTTAATGTGACATACTTCAAAGAAATGGTAAAATTATCTAAAGCAAGAGTATGTAAGACTTCTTAGAAATTCTGAAAGACTGGAAAATTGCAGCTGTAGACTGTTTCATTTTAGAGGAAGAAAGTGAGATCAACAGAACTATATTTTGCACATCTTCATTTTCCAATAATACATTGGAAAAAATATTCAAGTAAAATAGCACATAGATGGTACCTAGGACAAGAATATGTGCCAATATGGGTTTATTGAGAGCATATTATGTTAAATCTATCTAGTTTCTTTCTGTGGGAGCTTCTAAGAGTGGAGAAGAGGAGTGCGTGCTATGTGTCTTGACTTCAGTAAAGCTTTTGATGCTGTTGCTGATTGTATTCATTAGCAAGATAAGAAAATTCAACCAAACTGAAAGTACTAAAAAAACAGCTGGAAAAGCATACTCAAGGTGCATTTAATATTGTGCATTATCAAACTGGAATAACAGATCAATCATTCTTAAAAAGTCTGTTATGAGCCTTGTACTATTCAATTTTTTTAATGAGCTGACCAATAGAGGAGATTAGGCATAATCACTTTACAGATACCACCCATTTTGGAAAGGTGGTGGCCCTCTAAGAGATTGGTTCAGATGTAAAACGTTCCTGACAGACTGGAAAAATCAGTCAAAAAAATAACGCATAGTTTAATTTTAAAAAGTCTCCCCATGCATAGGCATATAATGAATTCTTATGTTGTCAATGGGCACCATCTCAAAATTACTGGCTGCACAAAGACCTGTAAAAGGGAATGTATTAAAAACTCTGTGTGGCAATGTCATGTTGTTTTCAGAAAGACTGGGATGTAAAATGTGAGTTTGTCAGTAAAACATGTGGCATAACCTTTACACTGCACAGATCACAAGTAGTCTGCCCAGCTCTGGGACTACATTTGAATAAAAATTTGGACCTGTCAGACAATGGTAGGAGAATAACAAAAAGAGTGATCAGTGATCAAGAAAATATGGCTTAATATAAAATACTGAAAGTTTGGAGTTGTTAGAAAAAGGAGACCTGAGGGACGGAGTTAGTCTTGCTTTATGTAAAAATTAGAAGGAAGGAAGGAAAAAACTGTTCTGTAGTCCTATCTACATGTTAATATTGCATGTATGAATTGGTAATAGTCTCAGTGCTGTTAGTCCTATTTCTGACATTTGTCAGAAAGTGGCATTTGTCACTACAAAGGTCCTAAAAGATGTCTATGTTGAAAATGTAGTGTGCACTGCACATAACAAGTACTTCTTGGAAATCTTAAAAAATATTAACTTAAAATGTTCTGCTTTTTAACACCTATAGTAATGAGGGGCATGTAAAAAAAGAAAAATAGATGCTGTCAAATACTCATAAGGTGTAAATTGAATCAGATTTACTGAAACTACACAAATTACCTAAGAAAATGGTCAGTTAGAATTTTTCTACTGGAATAACACTGTATTAATGAGTACAAGTGCATGCTTATTAAACTATTGTATTCTAAGAGATTCATGCTATCAGAACTTGGACAACAGTTTAATAAAGTGCCTGCTTACAAAATCTAATCATGAGCAAAACCTCCATACTGGGTGGCTGGTTTAGTAATAAAAATGGTACTAAGCAGCAAAAGTGAAGATGTTATTCCTATGAGGAGAAAATTAAAATAAACAGTCAAAAACTAGAAGAGATGCAGAGCAGAAGATGTCAGGTGGTAGAGAATACTAGAAGGAAGTTATAGGGGCAGAATGGGCCATTCAGGTTTCTCCGCCAAAGAAAGATACTCTGCAGTTACCAGTGATTCTGTAACTCTTGAGAACCTCAAAAACGTGGAGAGCTGTGAATTTGTCCCAACTTCTTCCAAATTGAGGGATTAAACTAGTCACCAAAAGTCCACTTCTAGAAGCATTATTCTTCCAGCTCAAGCAAGCAGGCAAACCTCTATTTGCAGAGCTAGAAGAATGTGGCCCAAGAATCCTTTGAACCATAAAAGTAACTTTTCTGGTATTACATGGGACTCAAGACATCTACTCCTGCAAAAGATAAAAGCACACATACACACACACACAGACAGTAGATATGCCATTTCTCAAAACAGACAAAATTATGCAGATGGATGATGTGCACACAGTCCCTTTCCCTAGACTCAGTGGAGATCTGGCCAAGTGAGAATTTCCACGGTGAGTACACTGTACACTGTTCCCCCAAAAGTAACTCCAGCACAGAAAGCACAGAGACCTACTGAAATTCAGTGTCTCGGTTACTTGTAATGCTTGGACCCTAAGTTACAATTCAGAAAAGCTTAGTTTGGAACACTTTTTTAAACCTTTTGGCTAATTTATTTTAAGGACTTCTTGAAGAATCATATTTAGAAAGCACTGCTAATTAGAAAGAGAACTGAAACTTTATTTTAAGCATGTTTTTATCTTCTAGAAACAGTAAAGTAGAAATACATATTTAATGTTTTCATAAAAAATACTTTACTAGATACTTGTAGTAAAACTTTAAAATGAAAAAAATATGGTAAGAATAACTAGAAGAAAATTAGCAGTAGAGACATAAACAAAAACCTTGTCAAAAATTTTGGAAAGTTTTTTTCTGATAACTTCCTTCACAGCAGCGTAGATCAGGATCTGTTCCCCTCAAGTCAGTGGAATTAGATTCAAGTGTAAAATCAGGAAAAATTATATTTGATTATGACCCAAGTTATTAACTGTTCTGTAAAATGAAAGTAAATAAGATGGGAACAGTCTTTCGCACCTGCTAATAAAAGAATTCTCTGTTATCTCAGGGCCTTCTTGAAAACCATTGAAGGTAATTATAATCTTCCTAAGAGCTTTAGCGCACCTGGAAATACGTTTTCAGGAAGGAGATGCCTGAAAGATTAAGAATATACAGAAAAGTCAGAGTACTCTTACTATGAGGAGAACATGGCTCTTGCACATTTTCCAGACTCTCTTCCTTGCATTTACATTATAATGCATGTATTTCATCAATGTGCAATTGTAAATATACCCTTCAGAAAAGTGACCTATTGATGGGTTCCCCAAAAAGCCTCCACTGACTATAATGTGTAATTTAATTTCAATTTCTATCTGAAATTAATTATAAGCCCTGTGAGACATCATAGAAAATTACATTTTCTGTTTTGCCTTTTTTTTTTTTTTTACTAGTGTCAATAAATTCATGCCAATTCTTTTTGACTTATGTTTATGGTTTTACTGATATGAAACTTTAACTGATAACACTAGTGAGGCAGCAATAAGCAATGTGAAATATACATGAATGCACTTATTCATGGTTTATGATTAACCATAAAAAACACTAGGTTTTTGAACAGCTTATCTTTTTCTAACATCCTTTATTGTGTCTCCAAGGCTTGGTATTTTATATATTAGGTAAAATATATGCTACTCTTACCATGAATAGAAATTAAAACTACAATTTATTTACGGGACATTTTTATAGCCATATATATGTGTACTGCTGGTCATAACCCTGTATGAGGCTGACTGAAAATGATTTGACTGTAAAATATGTTACACCTGGTATCATATGGTTTGCTGCAGTACTGCATAGAATGCATAAAAACCAGTCACCTCCAACGATCGTGATATTTCTAATATATAGAGGAATACATTTTCCGTCTGTATAACTTTTTTTCTTACTGCATCTTTTACAAGCTTTATGTTAAGAACGTGGACTTTAAAATATCAAACATAATATTTTACCTTTTTTAAAATAGCTTCTTTTGCAGCTTCATCCAGTCTCATAGATTTCTTTTTCACTTTCAGATAGCCCTAGGCTGAATGAAAAATCTAGGGTCTGGCTTTTCTCTCAGATTGGGTAGCTTGACTTTGCATCTAATATCTGATATACTTCAACACTAGAGAAGACCCAAGCTCCTCGGCTTTGAAGTTCTATAATACTTGGAAGAAAGCCCTAAGGCAAATACCAGAGTCAAAGAAGTTAAATCTGTTCTGGAGAGGTGAAGCAATATCCCATGGCTCCCAAGGCAGATTTAATTAATAAAAACATGTTAGCTTCCTGTTGCTCTGCACTAGAATATCCTCTCATTATCTCCGACAAGAAATCTAACAAGAACAATTCAAATGAAATCCTTTATTCAAGACATAACTTGTGTTTAGAAAACCAATTTGGTACTTTTAGAATTTAAAATTTAAACAGTTATCCAGCGTAGAGAGAAAGTAACAGCTGAATGCCTAAGAACCCCCTCGGATGCTGGGAGAAGAGGTATACATTGGAGGAAGAAGGAAAACCATATCTCTTAAGAGTTCTGCCCTTTACAAAGTATATTGTTACTCTGCTTAGCCTCTTCAACCCAATGGTCCGTGAAGTCTAATGTAGTTTCCAATTTCTTGTAGAAATTGCTGAATTTCTACTTGTCCATAACAAAACACTGCTCGGGGGGGGGGTGGGGGGGGGGGGGGGGGGCGGGGAGGCAGAAACCAGACCTAAAACATATTAAATTTATCCACATGGATAATGTTGGAATAGAGTCAGTCATCCAAAAAGAAACTTAATCTGAAATATGTCCATTAGGCACTTCTGTATCTTAGTGTTCAGAGTACCTCTCTTCTTGCACGCAAGTCCGTAGAGAAAACTATCAAAATGTAAAAACAGTTGCAGTCAGATTTTATTTTTTTTCTTGCTCTCCAACTTTTTTACTGCCTCTAATTTTATTCTTCTCCCTGAAATTGTTTTTTCTTCTGCCTTTGTCTTCTCAGTTTATCAGGTAACTTCATCATCTATTTAGTTTTGCTTGTCTGTTCTCTTCCCTCACAACTATTTATCAGTCTTCTCTCTCTGAGTGTCATGCTACTAAAGTATTTCAAGAACCATATAATCAAATACATTTCATTACATTATATCACTGACTGAAATTTCTGGAATATGATGAACAGTTGCAAAGGACATTTTTCTTATTCTAGGAGCATTATTTACTTGGTTTGCTAAAGATATTGTCACGTGTAGAAATATAAATTTCAAACATTCTGCCTTTCCCCTTTTTTTCCACAGATAAATACACACACTTTCAGCTCATATCAATAACAACTTCAGCACTGGACATTTCTTTGCGGTTAATGACCCTTTCCAGGATTGTGGATCACTGGCTCCCAGGAGGTTGTTAATTCTCAGAAAAAGCTCTGTTCCTTTGCTTTTATTGCTTAAATATATTGTGTGTAGAATTGCTCACTGCCATATAACATAAATACTGGAGAGAAAAAAATAAGGCAAGTTCCCAGGTGAGCAGAAAGTGATATGGATCAAATTGACTTTATCTTATGCTAGATGGCAGTTGGATATTAGCAAGTGCATCCACTGCTCATCCTTATTTTAATAAAAATTTCAGGGTAAAAGACATTTCCTTTATAAAGGACCTGAAGATGAATTGTCTTGAGAGCATCAGTTGCACTTTTGAATCATAAAATAAATAAAGTCTAACAACTTACATATAATGATTTCTTCTAATTTGTACCTCCCAAAAAATTGCATTTTGGCACTTTGAACTGAAAGTAGATCTACAGTTTCAACCAGACGCTGGTTAAATTGAATTATTAAGCCCTCAATAACAGTGTTTTTAATGAAAATACAGTCAGACCATTAAGTATAGTGCCTATTAAGAGCAAGATCTAAAATGTATTATTGAGGGGTTTTTGTTGGTTTTTAGCATGGTGTTATTTTTCTTTCCCTTTAATTTGTAGGTATCCCTATCTGTCTCATCTTTTGGAATAGGACAGTCAGAATTAAGACATTACATTTATTATAGCCTTAACTGGGTTTGGTGTTCAACATGCAACATTTAATTAACAGGTGAAGCACAGCAGTAAAATAGACTCAGGTAGACTTCTACAGTTAAAAAAAAAATAATAATAATAATAACCACACCATTAGATTTTTCTTTTTCATATTTCTTTTGGAGAGACCATTTTTTCCCTTAGTTTGAATCCAACTGGCTGTTAATTTCTCTTTTCTTCTGTTTTTGCAGTAATAAGGAAAATCTTGAGAAAGTGCATCAATGTCTTTGCTGCATAGATCACCAAGTCATTAACGTGTAGCTCATAGAACAACATACAGGACTGAGGGAAAGTAAGAGATCAGCAACATTACACTTTCAAAGGTGCCAAAATCCATTCTTTCCTTTATCAAGATTTCTGGCATACCCTATAGAGTTCTGTAGCCAGAGTTGAAAGTATGAGCAGGAAAAGCAATTTTATCAATTACTTTTTGTTCCTTTTAGATTTTGGTATTGTAAGTCCAGCTTTGGAAAAGGTTCACAGCTTCTCCTTTTGAAGCTAACACCTCTTTTGTTATGGAACCAGATGTATTGGCTAAAACAACCCTAGCTGCATAGCCTAATGGTTAAATCCTCTTTTCAGTAAGAAGGTTGAAGACAATGGTTAGCTGTTCCCAACTCTGTATTTTAAATAGCAGCAATGAGTGTTCTGGGCAGTTTTTGAAGAAAGTTTTCAAGTCCTAGACTCAGAAGATAATTTGAGGGAAAAAATAACAGATATATCTTTGCTTTCCCTTCTCAAATTCTCATTCTCTCTCTCTGTGAAGCTTAGGTACACAATTTTTACTATTTAAGATAGACTTTAAGGTTAAGGTACCACCATTTTTTCTTCAGCTGAGTTTAAGGTCTTCATTCTACCCCCACCCCCAGTATAGTCTATACCTCTGAGACTTTACTAGATCTAGGTAATCATATTGTTTGAGGGGTTCTTATTAGGGAGTTGTTTGGGGGATTTTCAGAGGAAGAAATGGTTCATAACCATAGTAAAATGAAGTAGGCAAAAAAACCCACCATATCTGAGTGGAATAGGACTGATTTATTTTCCTTTTTTTTTTTTTTTCCCCTTTGCAAAATGACAGTATTCAAAAAACACAGCTCAAGTCAATCCACAGCAATTCTTCCATTCAGTCCAGTGTAGAAAACAATTATATTTATTACTGGATCTTTATTTTTCTATTTTAAATATGTCATTTTTTTAAACCAAAATTCTATTCTGTGAAAATTGTTTCTCAGCATTGCTTTGATTTAAAAAATAACCATAGTCTGTCAGATTTTTTCAGTAAATATTTTTTTCCTGAGATGTTTGCTAATTCAGTGTTTATTGCCATACATTACAATTATATATGGTCTTAAGTATATATAAAAATAGACCCTCCCCTTAGTGCTATTGAAATGTGCACAACTATTATTCTGAGAATAATCTCACTTTTGAAAATCACATTTTTAACAAATGCAATTTCCCAGCAAGGTATGGTTCTGGCCTTTGTTGCAATATTAAAAGGCTTTAATCCTTTTGATGAACTGAATCATAGCATTGGATAGAAAATCTTGATTTTTTTCACATATACAAAAAGCTTTCCAGACCAATCCAGAATATACTTTGGTAGTCTCTAATACCAATGAAGAAAAATTTTACTCAGCAATGACAAATATTTCTGACCCAAAGAAGACTCTTAGCTTTTTCAGTTTCTTGCAGTGTTACTGATTTTGACAGTATTCTTTCTTCATCAACATTTTTCATTCTTTGTTACAAAACCTAATTCCTCTTAGATAAGTTACCTAATTAAAACTAGTGCAAACATGAAAAGGAGCTTTTCTATAGCTACCTTTGCCTTTCTGCAGAAGAGAGTAAATGTAATGATGTACATCGTCTATCTAGCTCATATGACTAGTGACAGAAACATTAATTCCAAGCACATTTCTATTTCAGCCACTTATTTGTACCCTGTTATTGCATGAAGAGCAATATTTCTGTGGAGTTATGAGGACATCAAGTGGCTATCTAAATGATCCCTGCAAATATAATAATAAACTCTAGATGTTGGAGTAGAAGACAATATAGGGAACTACCAAAAAGTAATATTAAGAATATCTTACCTCTTTGATATATTAGTGGACTTCTAGTTCCATATGATGGATTAAAATCTAAATTTTAGATGTGTCATCAGGGTGTGTACCATTAAATGCCATTCATGAAAACCAAACCATCATATTTCATTCCTCAGGTAGAGTTCAAATGCAAGGGACTGACACTGAGACGAAAAAAGGTGTTCAATACCAAATCATCTGCACTACTCTCTTTTGCCTTGTGTTAATACATACGTGGGTTACTCAGTCAGCTGCTGTGCTCTCGTTAGGAAAATGGAGAGACTGATAATTATCTTCTGATAGGAATTTTTTGATTGAGTTAACAAGTTAATATCTGCAACTTTAATTGCATGTTCCAGTTCAATGACAACACAGCCTCATAAAGGTAACAAAAAAGTCCAATTTGTTCTATAGTAGGGTGATTTCTTTAAAATTCTCTGCTGTCAAAATTTACACTTCCAACTCTTTCCAGAACATGACTGGTTCATGAGAATGAAGGTGCACATTTTAAGAGTCTCCAGTGAGTGGATTTTCTTCACTAGCTTGTTTTTCACTCATTTTCTTAATGGGATGACTTCTCCATCGTCTCTCCTGTAGTCAGATCTTTCTTCTGTTTGTTACCCTCAGCCCTTCAAACCAGTGCAGTGACTTTGATCACTCACCATTCTCCTCCAATGTCATGTCAGTTTCTTTGCTTGCTTGAGCCCACTTGTTTGGATGGCCTTCAAGAGAGGTTATCCAGGCAATAAAGACTCAATATGAAATCAATAAAAGATGTGCTTTCTGTGGACCAAGGAGGAACTACAGGATTCAGATTCATCAGAATATTTCCAAAATGGAGTGAGAAGCACAGAGTGAATATTGGATGGAGTTTGTTTGAATTTATAGGTATTGATACAAAAATTACAAGTTAATTTACAGTTTAATACAGGGGCAGTACAATACAGTGACTGTGTAATAGTGACCTATAGAAAAGATGTCAACTCCTTTCTTCAGTTTGATGAAAGCCTTTGGCACTGAACATCTTACTTGACTAGTCCACTTCTCTCAATGTGTTCTGACTTCACCTTTGTGGGTGAATCATATTTACCTGAAAGGATTTATATATGTGTATATATATATATATTGTTGTCCTTGTCATGTGGTTCTCAGAATACAAATTATTAGCTCTGGTACACCAAGCCTTATTTGCAAGTTTAAGATGAAAATACATTTTTAGTAAATAAAGAAAAATTCTGACATGAACTGTGTATTCTTTAGTGAGGACTCTCATAAAAATATTATGTATGAGAAGCAATATGGGACAAAAATCACATGGCTGCATTGCTTTGGAAGATATACAAAATAAAAAGCATTAATCAGTCTGCTCACAGGACTATTTAAACCAGAAATCCCATTAAGTGCTTAAATTGATTTACTCTTCCCTCCCCCAAAATAATAAAATAAAATTCCTCAAGTGTCTATTAAATCAGACAATAAATAAAGGTAGGTAGGTAAAATCCTTGGGGAAAGGAGGGACCTTAAGGCCATCTGATTCATATTTCATACCTCCTCCATTTCTCCATCATTTTTTCACCCTTGTTGAAATTCATACATACACAATGTCATAAGCTAGTGTTGGTTTGGATTCAATTTATTTTACAAAAAAAAAAAAAACAAACCCAAAAAAAACAATTCATGTGAACTGAGGCCAAAATAGTCTGGTGAAATAATGTTTTTTCCATTTATATTCACTGCCATGTCTCTCCACTGAAGTTAATGCATTTTTCCTGAAAGGTAATTCATTTCAATTTAAATCAATACAGTATCTTTGAACTAATGCCTTCCAGAGATGCCATGTTTGAACAAACAGTGGTGTATTTGTGTAAATTACAAATTTTATTGGCAATTGCACCAAAAAAAAAGTGCTCAGGAAAAAACTTTTGCTTCTAGACAATATAGAATATGAACACAATCCAGATTTTGTTTTGTTTTGTTTTGATTTTATATTCAGGGATTTTATGGGCTTCAAGATAGAGGAAGGAAGGAAGGAAAAAGCTATTTATATATTTAAATATAACTGGGTATAATTGCTGCCTAAAAAATCAAACAATACATTCATAAAAGGAATAACCACTTTCTGAGGTGTTTTTTTTTCCCATACATTTCAACATACTGGAGAAGACTGGCCCAGACTGGTACAGGGAACATAAAAATAGATGTTGTTTTAAACTTGCACTTCCTAACTGAACTTATCCTCTCAGGTAACACTTTATTGGGCGGTACAGGGATGGGAAGAGGGTGTTTTTAATTTGTCCCTTCTTGTTTAGCACAAGCCAGTAATGTGTGCTGTCAAAAAAGAGGCAGGAGAGCCATGACTTATAAAATGACTGTCGTTCCCAAGTTCCTCTTGCAAATAATCTGAAATAATTTTCCTTGAGTAGTGTTTTTCAAACTGAAAATTATCATTCCTTTTGAGGGATCAAAGGGATTATAAAACACTGGAAAACATCATGTCAGTTGCCAATTGTTCAGTTCTTGCAAGGAAGCTGAGGAAAGTAGCAACTGCATTTGCTGTCTGAAAGTGCTTGCACCAGCCAGGAAACCGGTAACCACCTTCTGTTGCTGGCAGTAGCTCAGCTTCTTTATGACAGGGGAAAGAGAGAGTTTGCATTTTTTTTTTTGCCAGATTTTGAGGTCACTAAGTCATCAGGTAAGTGGGATAAATTCATAATTAATAATCACCTGGATGTACAGGTTAAAAACACCTAGCAGTCATTGAACTTTTTTCAGAACCATTAATATCCAAAGGGTTTGTCCTGAGCAGGAAGCAAAATTGAGAACTTTACTGATAGAGATATTTTTTAAGTAGAATATGAACTGCAGCAAGGGTTTAAATTAAGGGTTGTTGGTGGTTTGGTTTTTTTTTTTGTCTTCTGTATTTGTAATTCTCTGACAATAATGTATGGGATGGGTGTTGTTTTTTGAAACCTGATCTAGCAAAGCCAAATTCCCCTACTCATAGGTTATTCAGCATTATTTTGCAGTTGTTTGAAAATGGGAATTTCCAGGTGTGGATTAAGGGAAAGTACTACTGGAAATGTGTTTCTGCCCTGCCACGCTGATTCCTTTATCCTGCTCCTCTGAAGTATCACTGACTCTGTCTTGTGATTCATGCCGGGAATCTGCAGAGATGAAGGCCATAATCTTTTTTCCCTCATTCATGCTGGACTTGCATCATAGTATGGAATTTTTTTTTTGTTTAGCCCCAGATTTAGTCCCTTTTTCATATACTGAAATACAACAGCCTGTATCATAAGTACAGTTTAGAGCCCAGACTCCATCTTCACCATGTCAACATCTAGACCTGTCTGAACAGGACTAGTGACTGAAAAAGAAAAACAGTTTTATTTTATACCTGTGTAATACAATTCAGTCCCGAGCAGAACAGTTCTAAGTAGCTAGGCTGAGCATCAGTAGCAGTAACATGGCATTAGCTGTGAAAGTTAATTTATCCTGTTTCTATACAATGTTTGTACTATGTATTTCTAGTTTTAGAGACTCACAGTTGCAGGAAAAACGTGGATGGGTTATAAAAATATTACTTGCTTTGGTGCTAGTCTTGCAAATGAAAAGGAAGACCCTTCAATTGTAGTGCATACAAAAGTATAGGACAAGATTCTCTCCAAATGTTGGTTGTTAGTGACTGGTTTATTTCTGTCTTGAGTTCAAACACCTGAATGTAAAACATTTGTTTTAAGACCAGTGGTATATTCAAAGGAGTTTGCCCAGCAACCAGTAAGCATATAAGTACAAGAGTCCATCTATGGACAAAGCAAGAGACCTGTACCTGAAGTAATTGATTTCTATAAGATCAGAAAGGGAAAAGAATATGAATCTAGTCTTAACGAACACAGCTTAGTAAATAGCACCGCACAGAGTAGATGGCAGGGACCTTAACATTTTCTGAGATACCTAGGTAAGGGTAAGAGGACTAGAATAAGCATTTTGCCTGCATAACAGCATATTCTGCCAACTGTTCTGCTGATCAAGGATGGCAATTAAACTCAGACACCAGAGTGAAAAAAGTAGGCTGATTTTAATGTTAATAATCAAAGGATATAACTAAATACTACAGAAAGTAAGCCGTAAGAAAAATACAAAATAGTACACTTACTTATTACTACATACAGTTAAGCAAGGCAATGCACCTAATAATTGCTACATGACGGGGAGAATAGTGATTAAGAAAGATACATCACCACTTGCATACGTTACCAACATCCAGATCCGCAGACGCTGGGGAGCCCCGGTTACAGCGAGGATTTGGAGAGCCTGTCCCGGCAAGTGGGAAATCCTACGCAATGTGTCCATCCATGGGTGAGGCATTCAAAGTTGTGGCAAGTGGGTCCAGCTTTATAAACCAAAAATCAGCAAGTCAGAATAACTTGCACCTTTTCTTTGAGTGGAAACATCTGGTTTCATCCTCCTGTTGGATTCCACCCAAAGCCTGGCCAGGGCTCAGGGCGGGAGAACCAAGAGAGTTTCTAACAAGGCCAAACACTTGGGTTCTCAGCCTTGAACAAGGCTAAACAAGGGAAGCTGGATACACATTCTCACAACATTTCATCCTCACTACTGATTATATTCTGTCTAAGCTACATCTTTCACTAGTGAGCGTACATATTTCGTTAATGATCAGATACTAATAATTAACACTAATGGTAATACAGATTTTACTAATTAACAGATACTAATAATGGATAACGTTTAGTTGTGAGGTTCATCTAGAGTTCAACTTTGTTTCAGGGCCTATTATTCAGGCCCTAGCACTACACCAACTTTTAGGTACCAGTCCTCATACAGCCTTTCCATGTCAGTATTGTTCAAAATGATGGAATGACCCAGCTTTATTTACCTCAGACGTGTTGAAAGATCACCCAGCCTAATGTTAGGAAGTTAGCTGGTCAGCTCATCAGATATGACAGTCATTCAAATTCTTAAGTATATGCTTCATCCTCCTTTTTTCATACTATAACCCATCATGTGATCGTTATCCTTTCCTGAGAGAGAGAGTCCAGAAGGGTGCTGATGTGAGACATATTTAAGAACTTCACTTGTAAGTAATTTTTTTCCCATTACTCTATTTTTTACTATCACTCTATCTTTCTGTGTCCAGTTCACTGTATGGATAGGTATTGATCTTTAAATACACCACCTCTACATCTTTCTGTATGCTTTTGACAGCTGCCTTATTTATTACTTTTACTTTTTTTTTTAGAAGCCAGGAGCACTTAACACAGTTCTTCCTTGAGATATCATTAAAATATGCTAACTAAGGTAAATATGTAAGAGAGAATGCAGACATTTCTAAAGGTTATGATCTATGACAACACATCTTAGCTTCAAAGTTAGTTTAATTGAATTAATTGTAGCATTAAAGAAACTGAAGAACAAAGAGAGCTCTGACTGAATGTTTTAATGGGAAATATTTGACCTTTTCAATAAGTTACATTTTGATTGGCAGTCCTTTCTATTGAAGCCCTATTAATAATAATTTCTATATTTTTTACCCATGAAAAATAAGGTAGGTGTGTCAAAAAGCCAAAGCATATCTAATTAGAAAGATCCAGGATGGGAAGTAGTGCAAGTATATGTGTACACGCTCTTCCATAATTCAGAGTACCTTAGCAATGGGGGTTTCATTTTGTTGGCAAAGCTTTTAGCGAAAAGAAAAAGCTAGACCAAGTTAAACCTAATTTGTCATATTAGAATGCTAATTTCAGGTTTATTTTGTCTAGCAGAATCTTAGAGAGGCCTTTCTTCATAAGGTTTTTTTCTCAGATAAAGACTGTTCCTTGCTATATATATGAGAATAAAAAATATTTGTAATGTCTTTCAGGTTATTTATTAATAGATCTGTCTGAAAGGCAGAAGTGCTTTTTAAATTTTCTCCCTTAGGACATTTTTTAACTCTGTAAGATTTAATTAATTTTCTCAAAAAAAGCAGCAATAATTTCACATAACCATATTTAGCTCAGGATATAAAGTTTTCTTCTACCTCCTCCTTCACCTTCATCACTGGGTATGTGTTGTTCATGTTCTTGTCTTGCATTTCACTGGGTGCAGCCTGTCCAACTCCATGACCCTGCAGTTATATGCTACTTGTTCCACAGTGCCTTGATGTTTTTGGGTCTCTTGCTCCTCATTGTTACATGCATTATATATCCAAAGTTAGGTAAATGGCCCTTCTTCAGCTTAAGAGACTTAGCCCTTTCTCCCTTAGAGTTTATATAGCCTTGCTACAGTCTAAAGACTTCAGGAATAGGTTCCACAATATGCCATAGCTGCTAAGGGGAAAAATCAAGGTGGCAAACTCTCTCTTTAGCCTATGCACTGCTTCCCCTATTTAGCTTTTAGTGGAAAACTCTACTGCTGAAAATGTTTCCATTTTGCTCTTGTTAAATGAAAACAAAATGAAAACAGGTAATGTGAGAGTTCCTGATGTTTACTGGTTTATTGAAAATACCCAATTTCACTTTACATGCAAATCTTCCCTAAACCCTCAGAGGTTAGGGAAAGTATTTATACACAGCCAATATCTCTTTCTGTAGTGCTGTAATTCTATGCAAAACCAAAACAGAAATCATTTTTCTTATACAGATTAAAGCATGTTTGAGGCAAAAATCTGCGTTTGTTTTCAGCTGATGAAGAATTTGTTTGTAGGCTACATTGGCACCATGTTTCTGGGCTGCTGCTGCATCTCTTTAACCTCCCAGAACATTATTTAGAACAAAATACTCAGATTTTCAGCTTTGATATCTGATCGGTATTTTCCCTGTAAGTTAAAAGGTCAGTAAATGTTTTCAGCTAGCTCAGCTTAATTTATTGATACTTCGTTTCAGATTGTCAAAACATTAACAAAAAGCCTCAAAACATGCCTTTGCCTGTACAGGAAGAATAAATATATTGTAAATAACTTTCTAACCTCATTTTAAATTCCTGTCTTCTGGACTTCAGTTTTCTAAGTAGAAAACCACTTCACATTCAGCACATCTCCAGATCACTTTAACCTCTTTGAAAATGCATTTCAGGAGCCTTGATGGATCTCTTGCTCAGCAATTGGCCTTGGGAAAGTATACTCTTTATGGTAAGCCAAGTGCCACATGCAGTAATCCGTCAGAAAGTGAACAGGAAATGTAATGAAAGGTTGAAACAGATCATTTAGCATTGTGACATTATTTGTGAATTTGGCACTACGAGAGAGATTTTTGTCATGCATATGGTTGATGCTGATCTGAGGTTATGAACGTGACTGGCTGTATCCCCAGTGTCTGAAGAGTTTTGAAGCACAACTTAACCTGGAGTTATCTCAGCTTCTCTCTGCAACCGTTTAAGACTGGAACTGATAACATCTCCCACATAAGGTGCTCCACTGTAGTGAAGTTGAATGGTTGTGATGCCTTTCCAATTGCCTACAAAGCAATTTGGAAGGAACCTAGCTTCACTTTTATTAACCCCAGAGGTCTCTCCATTTGTTTGGCTGTTCCAGTCTGTATCTTCCTTTCACTGTCCAGCTAAATTGACAGAGCACAGAGTCCTGTTCCATATAGCATGCATCTTTGTAGGAATCCCTTTAAAAGCTTTAGCACTTAAGAAAAATCAATAGTTCTTATGATGTCTTGCAGGCCTCCCCTCTCTTGCACGCTAAATTCTCGTCAGCCTGTTATTAGCTTGGAGTTACCGTTGGAAAAAGAAAGTAAACATTGCATCTTGAAAGCACTCGTGGCATTGCACTTGAATAACGTTGTCTATTGTTCCTTAATGAATTTAGTGGAACAGTGTTGTTGGTATATTGAGAAAGAGAAAGAAGAGCAAAATGCATTGCAGGCACAGAGCCAAGTGTATTTATTATATACAAATCCACTATGTTCATAGAAATAAAACGAGCCCATAGAAATATTTTAAATAACTCTTTAAAATATAAATGGTCATGAAGATAATAAACTCTATATTTCTCCAAATATACTTTAAATTTAAAAAAAAAAACCCAAACCTGCAAGATTGACCTATGATTTATTGAAGGAAAGATAATGTAGAGATAAAAAGGGGCAGTGAAAAACTGAAGAAAAAATTACACGACCAAGCTACACTAAGAAAGGTGTTTAGCAAACAAAACCACTGAATGCAGAAACACCTAAGTTTCAAACACCTAGTCCCCTAGTGTTACCTTATGGTTCCTAGGCCTTATTTGTCTTGGAAAGGGATCTAGAAGAATTTAATTTGGACCATGTTCCTCATGACAGGAATTAAAAGCAGGGTTCAGAGTCTCTACTTGTTTGTCATGCACATCCTTCGCATTTCTATATGGATTATAAACATGATAGGTTTGTTGTTTTGTTTGTTTGTTTGTTTTTTTAAAAAAAAACAAACCAAACAGGAAAAAGGATAGTCTTTTTTCCTTCTTTTTTCTTTTTCCTTTTTTTTTTTTTTTCTTAATGTAGTCTCCGAGTGGTTAGAACAGCAATGTAGAATATATGGGTCCCAGTTTCAATCCCCTGATTTGCTTAATAGTCTCAAACATGCACCACCACAGAAACCAACCTAATTACCAGAGTACTGGCTACTTCAACAGTGCTCATGCACCTATTAGGAAAGGGCCAGGTTTTGGTTGTACATTTCTGAATCTTTGTAATCATCCGTAATGATTGAACAGTCCTTGGAGATGAGCCTGTAAACTGAGCCCACATCTTCCAGAGTTAGCTCATGCTGAAGATATATGATCACTTAATGAATCTTAATTTTCTTTATGTATTTATTTTTCTGCTTAGTGAGATAAGAGTTGTCCTTCCCAAAACAGTTTGGTGGTCAGATCAGATTTTGCCAATATGAGTTGGGGAAGATCAAAATTCACTGGACATAACTGCAAGGCTCTTGAAGGTGAGTTCTCTGTACTCATATAGTAGTGAAGAGGCCAGTCTGCCTCTATTGAGTTTTAAAAGCATTTGTATGAGGCCCTATTTTAGTAAAAACACCTGTCAGAGTACGTGCATAACCTCAGAGGAGAAAAGGAAAGGAAAGGAAAACCTGGTTTTCTGACCCATATTGGTCTTTTACTTGCAGCACTAGGCACCAGGTGATGTGTACATCAAAAGTACATGGAGAGTCCTGCTGTGCCCTGTCTGTTCATACCTACAGTGCTGTTGCACTTTATCACTTTATCACTCATGCTGCTGCAGGAGATATTCTGTGCTCTAAATCTGGTCAGTGACATGAAAAAATAAAATAAAGGCAAGGGGGGAAGAGTCCTTTAAAACAGATTACAAATATTTACATTGGCATAAGTGAGAAATTTGAGGAAATGACCCTCTGTATGGTAAAGACATATTGAGCAGGCTTCACAAATGAAGAAGCTGTAAAGTGAAATGACACCTTCAGTTTATTTATAGCCTGAATCTAGCATATTTACTGTCAGACTAAAATATAGGGTGAGTTTTCCCTCTGAATCTGCTTCCTGTGAAGCAACATATTTTTTCTCTGGCTCATTCTACTTTTACCATCAACACTGGCAATCTTTTACCCTTTCTTAAACACAGAAATGAGTGACATTTCACACCTACTCTGGAAAACCAGGGGGTTTTGGCATTTCCTGTGACAAAGACTGTAATGTGAAGTATGGCCAAGAGAGTTCTGGGCTTGTAATTACAAGGGGAGTGATCTTTCCCTTTCAGTCACCTTTACTGCCCTAAGGACAGCAAGACTTTTCTTTGTCTTCAGTAGCTTTAGGATCAGTCTCTAGTTTCTTCATATGTCATCTCATTCTTTCCTATGTAATATATAATCTACATAATCTCAGTGTTAATTTTCCTCTATTCCATACTACCTTCCAAGGTACACGTGCCCATGCTGTTTCCTTTCTTTTCTCCAATGTCACACTGGTCTGTGACATTCCTGACCATCTCAGATTCAATTTCAGATCATTTTACGACAGTACCTTAAAAACAAAAATGTTGAATTGTTCTTCTTTATTTATTTGAGTTGTAAGTACTCTAGATAAATCTGTTCTGTGACAGAATATAAGCATGCTAACATTTCTGAACCTGTAAAATAAATGTAAACACTCATCTGGTAGGACAGAACTGGACACCAGGGATGCCCTGGCTTTAATCACTGGTCAATAGCCACAGTCTCCTAAGGGTTATTCCTGTGACTTAAAAGAGAAGAAATAAACAATTTTATTTAGTATACAAAGCCTCACTTTTGGGAGAGAATTATACATTTAAACATAAGTAAAGTGTATTGTGATATCTTAAACCATAGTTCACTGTGACCAATGAAGACAATTAAATCTATCAGACAAACTAATTTCTTTAGATATCAAAATCCCAGTATATGCTTAAAATACATGCTCCACTGTAGTAATTTGGATACTTTCTTTTGAGATCAAAAAGGCTTAAGTTTTCATCCCAGAAGTAAATCTTGTGTATGTCAAACAAGAAAAGAATAGACTCCTCTCAAATTTGACATAAAAATTTCACTGTTTATGAACACAGTATTAGTACTTTTAACTCCAAATATTCAACATAGTCCTCCTAGCCTCAAACTTCTTATTTTCCAAAAGGTGTTAGGAAAGTCTGACTCGCCTCAGGTCAGACTACGTAACTGAAAAAAAAATCTTGCTCGTCCTCTGTACCATCACATCATATTTATGTCATCCAACCAAGTTTATTTTTTTATCCTTCTTTCATTGTTAATATTTTATGGACTATTATAAGGTAAAGATTTCTTCAAAATTCATCTTCTGCATGTACAAGAATCATAACTGCTCTGTCAGTGTGCCATGATAAGATCATTTTATGATGTATAGATAAATGTCTCTCTGGATAAGAAACTATTCATCCTTTTTGAAACAGTTTTTCCAAATTAACTTTAAATCAAAACATAAAATAGGTTTGTTTTGCTCAGATTGATACCCATTATCGAGATCAACACACAATTTAACATGATGGGTAGTCTTTGTTTAGAGCGAACTGAAGTATACAGCTGAAGGTATATCAGCAAATATGTTTGAGGATAATTCACCAGTGTCCAGTGATATCAACACATCTTTCATAGTTGTATGAGAGTAATAGAGGAAAAAATAGTAAGAAGTCAGAAAAGCAAGAAGATGCTTTTTTATATGTAACATCTGTCTCTGGTTTTATTGGATTCAGTCCATATATTGGTTAAGGTCAAAGACAGTTTAAATTTTGTGCAAACTGGCAAACTTCACTTCTTTAAAATCTGACGAGCAGACAGTAGGCAACCTAATGCATCATTAGAGAACATCACAAATTGTGACACAAGATTGTGTGAAGGGGTAAGCCTTGTATCATTTTCCTTGATGTTGCGGTATAACATAAACAATTTACAAAAATCCCTCTCAGTCATTTTAGTGGTACTGGAATAAGCTGGTCTGCATCTTTTCCAATACAGAAGATGTGAATTCTCAAAATGGCTTTTCAGAAGGTTGATTTATATGTATTTATATAGTCTACTGCAGGAACATCAACTTATCTCTCCGTGACGGACACTGCATTTCCTTTACAAATGCTTAGGTTAAGCGGAAGTTATTGACCTTTATTCATCCACAAATCTTCTAATCAGATCAAAGACTGACCTAAAAAACCCACCCAAAACCAACCAAAACAGGAACAGGAAAAGCTCCAAACAAACAGACAGTGAAATGAAATCCATTGGGAAAACCTTGTTTGTCATCATCTGCCACTGTTCTGCCCACTCTGATGGGTAATCATTTTGCACGGTTTCTCCAGATATTTTTTTCCCTGTGGGAGAAATGACAGTGCTTTTCATCCAGTCTCCAAACTAGAAAAAATTGTGGTCAAATATTCACAACTGCCAACTTCAAAGCAATTTTTCCATGGCAACCATACCTCAAAAGCCTGGAGTTGCAGAACTTGCCAATTAGCAACTCCAAAGGGGGCCATTAGCTCCTTCAAAAACATAGGGGACACTGTTTTTAATCACCGGTTGTTTTCAGCCTTACAGCAAACACTGCACAAGCACTAACCATGCAAGTGTAAGGCTGACTACTCAGAAAGAAGTTGATGATGCATGAAAAGAACAACACATATCAAACTCCTTTTTTTAATAAAGAATAATTATCCTCAGTAAATCATCACTTCTAATTTATTGTTGTTTAATTAAAGCAAGTCGTATTTTCTCATTATTGCCAATGGTAAACCATGCATAACAGACAGAGAATTTGTTTTCAGTAAGAGTCCTCAGTTATGCTGCTGCTTGGGAATGAACAAGTACCATAAAGCAAGGACTATCCATATAAATATGGACCTGTAGAAGGGACTGCCTTGCTGCCTAAGGCTTCTGTTCATAAAGAGAAGACAGAGTGAAGAAAATAAACATATAAGAGATAGAAAATACAGAAATGAAGGACACTGGCTCCTTATCTTGTAAAATCTTTCTGACTCCTTTGAAGTCTCTGGAAAGTTATGTTTCTATTAGCCATGAAGTCTCGATCTATATTAAGATTTTCCTATACATATAAAGGAGAAACCAAACCTTTGTCATTAAAAAAATCCCTATATTTTCATTAGCTGTTTTAAAGTAATTATTTCTTTATTCACATAAATGATGTGCCATGTCCTTTAGAAGTCACATATTTCAGCAATAGTAGTAAAGAAAACATGAACTTTACCCATCCATTTAAATAGGATGCCATTTGTGAAGCCCAATTATTCCCATTCCCGTTTACACTGTAACACTGCTAGCTAATTTATCACTTACCATCCTGTCATAAAACCCCAGTTATCCAGCTCATCTTGTGCTGCTGGCTGTGTTCATGGCCACTTTGACATCTGGTACATTTGAGAGGAATAACTGCGTAAATTTTGAACATGTAACCAACTTAGGGACCTCTACATGCAGCAGAGAGGCATTTTCTTTTATATAAAATTGGGATCATTTTGGAAGAAATAAGGTGCACAGGATGTTATATGAAACCTGCCTGTCTGAATGATGATGCATGAGCTGGCTGCTGGCTGGATGTCTCTCCCAGAAGACGTTATGTGGCACAGGGCACCACAGGCTATGACGCTATGCAGTGCCGTTGTGCTGTTCCTGCCCCATGAGCCTGTATAAAGCAGCCCAGACTCCTTGTCAAAAGTGTGAGAGATGGAGGGCATGGCAAGAAGGTACGTAACCAGGGCCAACTGAGCAAACCCAAAAGTCGGACCATGAGTCTTGGCAGATCAGGAGAGCAATGGGAGCAAAGTAAGATCGTGTTTTTGCAATTTAAAGACAGGTTCTCACACACACATGTTGTCCTTTTTCTGGTAAAAGCCTAATGAATTCATAGCTGTATTTGTCAGAAATGGTGCTAATTAAAGTTTTTAGTACACCTATTTGAATAATTTCAGTCTCTTAAAAAGAGGTTCAGTGGTTCTGAAATGCTGTCTGAGGACAAGACCCAAATAAATAATACTTCTTCTGTGATTAAGTAAGCCAGGAAATTTGGGGTTACAAGCACCTCTAAGATGTTACTATGTTTTCATGTGCTTGTTCAGTGTCCACCAAACAAAGCTCATTTTGTAATATTAAAATCAGCTACATATTCCTCTACAGGCAGGTATACCAGTCACCGCTTTAACACGCACACATACACTCTGAAAGGAAGCTGATGAAATTTCATGGCATTTCAGTTGGATAAATGCTGCAAATTTTCTTGTGTATTCCTTACTAGTATTTCACTGTTAGCTGCCCATCTTCACAGAGGAAGAGATATTATTGCTAGTCCACACCATGGGGAGGGGTTTAAATACATTTCCAATAAGCAGAGCCTGATGATGTTCCCTTTCTCTGAAGCTGGAATCTGGTGCTGAAGTCAACAGCTATAAGTAGGTAAAGGATGGATATACAGAACATATTTGACTGATGATTGTATGATTTTTGCAGTGCACTGACTTAATTGCACTTTATGATAGTATGCTAATAGGTCCCTGGCCATATAAGAGTAGGATGAAGTCTAACTTGAGGGAAAGGTAAAAATTACCTCGCAAAGGCTTCCTCTTAAATGAAGTTCCTAACTCATGTGAGATAGTCACTCTGAGAAAAGATTAAAGAAATGATCAATAAAAGAGAAGAAATAGATGAATTACGTTTTTCTCTTCACTTCTTTGTCATATTTGGGGTTTTTTTTTGTATGTTCTTTCTTTGAAAGAACACGTTGAAAAAGACATAGTAATGAAATTTTTAAACAAAGAAAATACTATGTCATCTTTTGTTTGACATGTACAAGATGTTTTTAGAAGTAGCAGTCATGGAAAAAACCCACCAACTTCTTGCAAAACCAACAATGCTAAATTAATAAAAGATAGATAGGAGCTTTTTGTTGTTTTTTGCTTAGCACTACATGAAAATCCACAACAAAATTATTTTCTCAAAGGTATGCTGCTTACATAACCAGTTCTTTCTAGGTCTGTTTTATAAATGATGTTGCTTCTCCTCTGCTGTGGGTGTCCTTCATATCCCACGGGAGCACTGGGCAAATGAGTCCCGAGTAACTGTGCATCAGCTACCACACAGACTGCCAATATGTGGGTAGATAAGAAGAAATCTCTGTTTACCACACCACCATCCTCTGCTGATTACAGTTCTGCTTCAGATCCAACCTTATCTTCCCCCTGTATAATACAGTAGAAACAAAGATGAAATATATTCTAAGAGTGGTAATTTTGCCAAATGTACTCCCCCCCTGCAAAAAAAAAGTTATATCAAATGATTAACAATGTCATGTCAGTACAGACAGGCATGAACAGAGATGTGCCTTCTTCAGCTGTTCTCAGGAAACCAGCTCCTGACTCGAGAGTCTTTGTCAGTGCTTCTACTATGAGGCTGAACCTTGAATAATGTGCCCTAACAAATTCAAGGTGCTTTTCCATGCAATATTTAAACATTTGCTGGAACAGGACCAACAGTTAAGTGTGTTAAGTATCTCAAAGGAATGACCTAGGTCCGATCTCATGCATCTCCTTGTGCTTCTTTTCACAACATCTGTTCAGGTCATTTGTACAAGCTGGAACAGTTTCTCCCAGTGACAAGGGGGCACACCCTGTTTGGTGGGTAAGACTTGCATCTACAGTCTGGTCCCAGTTATTTGTTATTCACATAGCCCTTGGTAGAGGTAATTAAAATCCACTGGAAACCTCTCACATGGTCTTTCTATCATCATGCCCATTAGTCCATCTATAAAATATTCGATACCTGTGATATGATGCTATACAGCACTACTGTTTAAAATCTATCATCACTAGTTCTTTGAATAAGAAACTAAACAGAAAAAATTATCATGAGCCTATTCTGTATTTTTAGCAGGTAATTCCAAGACAAATGCATCTCAAGACTTACCAGGGTACTACCACTCTAGTCCCAATGCATATGTAGCAACCATCTGCCTCCACAGTATTCCATTTTTTCCCTTTTTCCATTCCTAACAAGTGCATGCATATGTGTTATATTTAGCAGTGTGCTGTCTTCTTTTCTTCTTGTGCCCTTACAAACTTTTTTCTTTTAACATCTGCTTCATTTATAGCATAACTTTATAGCAAGTATATCAAGAGACAAATATTTCTAAACAATTCTCATCAGTCATGTGAATTCCTTCACCATGAATCAATATCAGAATCAATCCCAGGCCATTTTGAGCTCCCTCACATCCTTTTATTTCTTTTCAGACACAGTGCCAATAATTCTATTAACCTTCTTGCAAGAGCTGTGTGAATTCACTATCACATTCAGTACACCTTGCACCAGAAATCTCAATTTCAGTTACCTTGTGGGGCAGAAATACCCTTGCTAGTGACATTGTTACACAACAGAATTAAGACACAAACATTTCCTGAAGCTGTATCCTTGACCTGCGGTCTCCCAGTACAGTTTTTATTATTTCTTTCCCTTCTTGCTTCTTTCTCTGCTTTCTATTGTGTCTCTACTGAGTCACACTGCAAAGCTAGTGCAGTCAAGACTCTTCATAGTGCTCTTCTAGGAGACCCCAGAAACTGAGGGTCAGAAGCACTTTCCAGGTCATGATCCTGTCGCTGGCGTTAAGAGCATAAGTGTACCATGTTGTTCAGGCTCTTGGAGTGAGGAAAGATAGAGTAAGTCTCTTCAGACTGTTACGGGCTCACAGGCTCCAGTTTACCATGGAGAGGGGGCTACACACTGTGCAATGAAGTCGCACCTTCCTTCATCGGCAGCCTGTTTGCCTTAAAAGGGACTTTTAGTCTGAGGATCATGACTTTAAGCTATCCATTTCTTCTGTTCCAGTCTTTTAGCACTTCAATCTCCAATTCCCATGTATCACCTCCAAGGATGTAGTTGGCTCATTCTTGCGTTCAGAATGCTCTGAAATTTTCCCTAAAAGCTTTCTCTCTGCATACCCTCCCCTGCCTCCCCTCTAACTTCTGGTCTTTGATTGCAATTCTACACCTTCATTCCTTTCATGAAACAAACACAGATTTCTTGCTTGCAAATCATCTGTCACTCAGTTCCTTCTTCCTTAAAATCATGCATCACAAAACCCTTCTTTCATAAAATCTCTGTACTAGTGTAGTCTCTTCAATGTTTCTTGGAACTGATGTCTCTTTTTTAAAATTTATTTTCTATGTGATTTTATATTTGTTTTGAATTATATCTTTGTCTTCTCAGTGCTTCAGAGTTGTGTCTTGTCAGTATTCTTCATCACTGTCTACACACACATAGTCCTGTGGGTAGTGACAGATTGCTGACCTCCTTTTTTGGACTGCTACTTGTGAAAGAGACAGGTATTTAAATAATTTCTTTCAGTGTTTTCCCCTTTTAGCATAACTATTATGAACTCAGTTACATCTGTATGTAACTGCAAAGGACTATAACACATGGATTTTTTTTAAGTGAGTAATGTTTTTATCTCACTTATCTGTCTTATCTATACTATATATATCTCACTTCTTCCAGGGGATGGAGATAAAAATGTGAAAAATGCGTGCAGTGTCAGTAATAATAAACTCGGCTCCTCAGAGTAAGGTGCACCATACATCCTTATGTACCTGGATGATACACTATAGAACACGCCCTAAACTATTGATATCATTGGTGTTGAAGAATAAACTGTATTTTCCTAGTTGTCTATTTTTTTCATACACAATTTCTACTTTTTATAACACCACTATCATTTAAACATATATTTTACAAAGACCAGCAGGTGATTCGAAGCTAGAAGTATCTCCTCTTCATCATATGTCACACATTATCCCAGCACTTGTAATTTCACACACCTTGATCGCACACCTTAAAGCAAAAATTCCATCTCCACTCTGTCAGAGCTCATTATCAACTGCTTTCTGATAGCCTCATACACTACCACTGTCAATATTTGTTCTTGAAACCATGTCAATTGAACAAGATCAGAAAAATCTTACATTAAAATTATTATGTGCAACTGTGAAAAAATATACCTGTTTCCAAATAAATGTGCTGACACAGATCTGTAAGGGTTCCACTTCGACTTTTATTAATTAATGACATTTGTCCATTATCATTATCTACTGTTAACGGACAAGAAATATGTAAATGCATTTCTGATATACAATATCATTTCTGTCTGTGACTTTGTAAATATACATAAATGACAGAAGCACTAAGTTGTATATGAGAGTTAAGGAACAGCACCACTAAAGTTGTTCTCCAGAAGTTCTTCTGCTCAAATCCTCCCTCGTGGTTGTGAAGGTGAGGACATGTACCCATTACAGGCTGTGGGAGTGGAATGTGAATCAGACCAGTGAAACTCTCCATGACAGCCAAACTGTAAAAACATTACACAGATAAAAAGAGCTGCTGGAGATGTGGAAAACAAGAATGTTTTTAGCCAGTATCCTTCATGAAAAAAAAAAAAGAGAGAAAAAAAAGAGGCACTATTCATTCAGTCGACACCGCTCATGCTATTGTTCTGCTAGCTTGATTTGCCACTACAGACTGAAAAATTCATCAGTCGTCTTACAGAGATATCACATCAGTTTTAACTTTGATTGTGACAGCTTAATTTTGATTTGCAGAGATGATGACCTCCTTTCACATTTTACCTGATTATTTTTTCAGACTGATTTAGTCAGTTTCTTTTACTTGTTGGAATAAGGAAAAGTAAAATGACATTTAAAAAAAAATGTTGTTTGTTGTTTTTTTCGAGGTTTGAATTTATACCTTGTTTAAAAATGCAAAATAATGGCAATTTAAATATCTATATACACACACACACATGCTTTTACCTTTACAAAAATATTGGCTGCTCAGTGATCCTGAATCCCTTGCCATCCTTGTCTTTCACACCTGTAGATGTTCCTGACCACTGAAGCTTTATGGTGGATCTGTTGTCTGTGAACAGCCCGGGACACAGTTAGTTGATGCAGAAGATGTCTCTGATTCATCAGATTGCCTACCCCTACACATTCATGCATATAAAGATTTAGGGGGCGAAGGTGTAGCAAGAAGATGAGGGTGTGGAACTACTGAAGACCCAGAGCCTTCCATGATTCTTTTTATTAAATGAAAACAGTATTTATATATATTCAACTGCTTTTTCCTGATATGGGATTGGCTTTCCACAGCCTCAGGGATTACTTTTAAGAATAAGATAGTACTGGAAGTAGTTTTGGGGAAAACAAAACAAAACAAAGCAAAATTAACAGAAAAAAGAAAAAAGCCTGCTTTAAAGAACTGGACTCATTCTCTCTTTTTAAACCCTAAAGATTAGTTCAGACTTGCTATGTGTTTGTTTTTATTTGTTTGGTTTTCTGAACCTTATTGGAATAATGTAGACTAATTTCAAAAGGAAGAAACAAACAGATAGAAGAAGGGACAGTCTGGAAGATGTAGCATCACAAAGAAAGAAAGAAAAAAACACACAGAGCTTATTGTCTAGGAAGATCCTTTCTGTCTGAAAGACTGTGAACTATAAATTGCATAATATTTGGTAGGAACCAGCTCAGTTAAACTTTTTTTTTTTTTTTTTGGTACAATGTTGTCATCCTCACTGCTGTGATGAAGAATCAGTCTGCCCTTATTTTCCTACCTCAGTGTTATGCCCTTCTAATGAAACTACACTAGGTCAAAACACATTTGTTTTTGCTTGCTGATCCTGTTGGAAATCTCTTGCACCTGCAGGCAGATGTATTCACATGTACAAGGCAGTTCTTTCCCTGACATGTGCTGAACCTGAAGGATGTATAATGAAAAGCCTTAGTATTCTGCTTTTGACAGAGAGTTGCTAGGAGTAACCTTCAAAAGGTGCAAACGTGTAACTCACTGGTATTACATGGCTCCCCTGGGACCATGCTACGGAGAGTACGGAGATTGCAACAGAGCCCAGGAAGCTCTTTTAGTTCAAACTGCAGCTTTGTAGCATCTTAGCTCTGGAGACCCACAGCCCTGCCCCAGCTAGCCTCATGGTTACCCTGCAAACCTGATGGGATGTAGCCTAAATATTACTCTGCACCAAAGCTCTGCTGTGGTACTTGCTGCTTTCTTTCTACCCTCAGAAAAATTAGGTGTCAACTAAAAATGCTGAGTCTCACTGAGACTCAAGGTGTTCATGCTGTAAGCTCTGCATTTTCTCATAGGTCTGACAGGCAGAACTGTTCCATGGACCAAAGCCTTGACCTGGACAGTCATCAGTGGGCTCATACTTTGCTGAGGACCTGGCCACATTCTGTAAACTGTGTTGTGCTAATGCCTGTAAGAGTCTGGAAAAGTTCACTCCATGTTATATGACACAAAAATGATTATGTTACAGTTTCTTATTTGTCTTGTCCTAAAACCATCAAGATTTGACCTTGTAAAATGCACTTATAATTTCCTACAGATTCCCTAGATTGCATAGGTCAGGAGGATGATTTTGAAAATGTAACATTCTCCTTGTGTAACATCATTTTTTTCATTAAAATAGTTATTTTAGGAAGATAGGTTTATTTACTTTGTGTATCTAAGAGTATCTATTTTTAGGATAGTGTACAAATGCTTTAATCCATTTGCTTTTGGAATGCAAATTTACTGAACACATTTAATTTATTTAAGAAGCTACAATTGTGCAGGCAGTGGTCTACTGAATTGAAACAGATGGAATCAACAGATTTAATATAACTGGCAATATATGACTTGCTGATTCAAAATGAATTAACACATAAAGGCAAATCCTTCAAGTTTTCAAAAATTTACTTCCCATCTTACGTAATTAAGTCCTTGGGAGCTGACGTGGTGTTGTGAGACAAGTACAAAATCCATACCTCACCTGTAGATTACATTACCAACTATGGTATTTTCAGTAGCACAAGCTAAGCACTGTGTGTGGTCATGAGTGGTGTCCGCCAGGGCTCGGTTTTGGGGCCACTCCTGTTTAACATCTTTTAACACCAAGTTGTGTGGGAGTGTTGATCAGCTCGAGGGTAGGGAGGCTCTGCAGAGAGACCTGGACAGGCTGGAGCGATGGGCTAAGGACAACTGTAAGAGTTTCAATAAGGCCAAATGCCAGGTGCTGCACTTGGGCCACAACAACCCCCAGCAGCGCTACAGGCTTGGGGAGGAGTGGCTGGAGAGCTGCCAGTCAGAGAGGGACCTGGGGGTGTTGATTGACAGCCGGCTGAACAGGAGCCAGCAGTGTGCCCAGGTGGCCAAGAAGGCCAATGGCATCCTGGCTTGCATCAGAAACAGCGTGACCAGCAGGGACAGGGAAGTGATCTTACCCCTGTACTCGGCACTGGTGAGGCCGCACCTCGATGACTGTGTTCAGTTTTGGGCCCCTCACTACAAAAAGGACATTGAATTACTCGAGCGTGTCCAGAGAAGGGCAACGAAGCTGGTGAAGGGTCTGGAGCACATGTCGTACGAGGAGCGGCTGAGGGAACTGGGGTTGTTTAGTCTGGAGAAGAGGAGGCTGAGGGGAGACCTCATCGCCCTCTACAACTACCTGAAAGGAGGTTGCAGAGAGCTGGGAATGAGTCTCTTTAACCAAGTAATGAGCAATAGGACAAGAGGGAATGGCCTCAAGTTGCACCAGGGAAGGTTTGGACTGGATATTAGGAAGCTTTTCTTTACAGAACGGGTTGTTAGGCATTGGAATGGGCTGCCCAGGGAGGTGGTGGAGTCCCCATCCCTGGAGGTGTTTAAGAGTCGGGTCGACTTAGCGCTGAGGGATCTGGTGTAGTTGGGAACTGTCAGTGTTAGGTTAATGGTTGGACTAGATGATCTTCAAGGTCTTTTCCAACCTAGATGATTCTGTGATTCTGTGAAAACACCTCTGCTTAATACCTCAGATATAAGGAAAAATATTTTGGGACATATATTTTCTGCCTTATGAGAGAAAATATAGCATTACTAATTATTAATTAAGTAAAACTGAGCCATGGGGAATGCCTGCCTAGAGCAATGGGCACACAATACAGGTGCCTGAGATAACACCAATATCCTGGTGTACTGAACTCAGCAGTTCAGCGTTGCTTTGTAGCTTAACTGTGACTTTTGGACTTTGGGGATCTGAACAAGTAGCTTCACACAACTGTGTAGTGCTCTGTGTGGCTAGTGCTGTACCCCATGCTATGATGCACACTTTCACTGGAGTACATGAGCAACAAAAGATCAGTTATAACTTTGAAGAAGATTAAAATTTACTTCAGAAATGTTCAGCCACACTGAATAAACTATAATATATATGTATAACTATAATAAAATGTGCAGTAAGTCCAAGAGAGAAAACGACAGCATGCAATACAGTACAAGAACAGTTTTTCATTTAGATGTATGCAATTATAAGATCTAGAATAAAAAGTGAGAGGCAAAATCTGAAAAGATGAAAATTTTTCTGGGAAGCCCCAGGATTCAGAATATAGCTGTGGGAGACAGCCAGTGAAACCTTATTTCAAATGTATGCACAGATAGAGGAAAGTGATTGGCCTGGATCTCACTGGGGGGAAAAAAAAAAAAAAAAAAAAGAAAAAGAAAGAAAGAGAAAGAAAAGTAAATCACAGAAATAACATTTCCAAATGCAGAATTAGGAGTTTCAGCACTGCCTACATTTTGAAGAACAAAGGAGTCACAAGGAGATTTACACAAAGGCCAGGATGTCCTTAGGGAAATCTCAGCAAAGGAAAACCATGGCACCTGGTATTGAAGCTTATTCTGCATATTAAATGAGGTCATGAAAAAGCAATTTTGCCAGTGATCAAAGCCTCTCTGGAGAACTCAAAAAAAAGCATCAAAATGAGGGAGCAGAGCTACTGACCGGACTAACTAAAATGTTAATAAAAATACTTTGCTGTTCCACAGTAGAGGTCAAGTGTTCTGTAGGGGAAAACTAAGGAAAAGTCCTAAGACAATAGTTGACCAGGAGCACTTTTCTCTTTGTAGAAATGACTAGTGATGTGCAGAAGTTTCCAACTACCCACAATCTTAAACATAGAAGGTACCAGTATTGAAAGAACCTAGTCTTCACTGGCACAGTCACTTAGAAATTGTGCACTGTTGAAATTAAAATTTAAAAAAGTCCATCAACTCAGTATCTTCTATTTAGTTGTATAAAGGTATATTTATATTTATACATCTCTGTATGTGTGTGTAAGTGCATGTATGTGTATAAATATATATGAATACATTTCTTGAAAATCATATGAAAAAGTCTACTGAACTGGTTACATAAAGACAAATACTTCCAGCCTCAAGCAGACCTATTACTTCTGAAGTGTAAGTGTACATAATCAATGTTTCAGGACAGTGGAGTCATACCCCATGTGAAAAGAAAAATCAAAGTATTTAGGACAACAGTACGACAACAGAAGATAATACTGAGAATGAAAGCATGGCCGTACTGCAGAACAGAATTTTTATTAATATGGATGTTTTTAAAGAAGTTAATGTGACAAAGTCCTAGAATGTGTAATTAAATTTTTCAAATATAATTACAATTTTGATAAATGTTCAGCACATACCGAAAAAAGGTGAGGTTGTGACTCTTTTTGTCAACTGATAAGTTATCATTTAGAAAGACTGCAGGCATCCTGTCTGTGCACTTACAGATTTCTGTGCCATTGCAAGTGATTTACAGCTGCGATGAAGTTAAACATACCTACGATTCTGAGGATAGCAGATATTTTTCTGCATGCTAGCCATAAAATAGGAAGCTCTCTTTATCATCTTTCACGTTAGTTAAATAAATAAATCACTATGTGTTCATTTTGAATCTTATCGTCATAAGGCTTTAGTTGAATCATGAAAAATTAGTGGGACTAATGAGACCAGATCTCAGGGGAAAAAAAAAATAACAAAAAAAAATCATTGTTGCAGCATAAAGTATAGAAGCTGTAAGAAGGGTCTTCTCATAGCCTTCACTCTTTCTGTGGAATTGTTCATTATTCCCATTTTACTCACAAAGAAATTGAAATGGAGAGGCCATGACATCTTTCAGAACAGACTTAAGAGACACTAAGCAGTAAACTGGATGAATACTGCATTTAACAGGGAACTTCTCTAGCAGTCTTCTGAACAGTTATAACAAAGTTTTCTGTTTTGCTCTTTCAGACTGGAAAACTGGAAGACTCCTATGTAGCCAGGACCAGAAAGAAGATAAGAGGATAAAAAGGGAATGAAGTCATAAAGATAAGTTGGGACAGCATCTAAACAGCACAGTGTGATCTGGAGCAGATTTGGCTGCCTTGAAATAACAGCAGCTTCCTTCCAGAGATTTCCGCATAGCTGAGCAGGATGGCTCTGCAGCTGAGGTCAGTCTAGGTAGCACATGAATTGCAGAGTGAAGCAAATATCCAAGCCCCCCAGCGTTTACTTATTCTCACTGCATTCAGGTCCTAGTCTAGATATTCAAGATCAAATCATTGACACCACATGCATGTGAACTTACTGTTATTAACGAGTGATGTGTGCGCAATACCAGCCAATGATGGCACTGTTCTGGGAGAAACAGATTTCAATAGTATTGAATATAATTACATTCTGATTGACACAGGAGGCAGCTATTCCTCCTACCAGAAACTAGTTATCTATGGCTGTATCCCATAGAGACATCCATGGTGGAAGAGCTCTTTTCTTGACAGTGTTTCATGTCTTCCGATTGAGAGGAGGACACATGCAGTTTTCAAATAATCCTAGCAACATGCAGTATGTGTGCTCCTTATAAGAACTCCTACAGAAGCAACATCCTTTTGGATCCCTAAAGTTGTTTTATTTATGAATTGTTTGCGCTCATACAGATTTAGAAGCTGGAAAAAGTAGGTAAGTGACAGACACTACATTAATGGCATTGGATGGTAGTTTTAAATAGGAAAACATTATATCTAAAATACTGCAAAACTATCTTTGTTTACTTCTTGCAGTAAAAAAATGAATAAAATCTACATTTTTTAGTAGGGTTTTGTTTTTTTTTTTTAATGTCTTAGATCACAGTATGATGAGAAATCTTTAATTTCTCTTTAATGAGAATCTAATAGGAGGAATAGAAGCTGAGAAATCTGAACAACAGCAAGTCATGACTAGTTCCAGAAGGGGTACCATGTCATCATAACTGCCTGAATTATGTTTAGTTTGGTCGTGCTTTCTTTCCCTCAATTTTATTTTTGTCAAAATAACAATAACAATCTACTGCCTACAAAGTTACTTGGTTTAGCACATAACATGCTTGGCTTAGGGTCCATTAATAGACCACAACTTGTGAGCTTCCAGTATCAAACATATGATGATGAGTGTACACCTCCTACCACCACACTGGAATATGAGAGGGAAGGAGAGGATAGGATGTCCTAGAGATGTCCAATTTAGCCAAGGAAAGATAGTCTATTATTGATTTCCTGATAAATGAACTACATGTATGTCAACAGATATTGGAGAATAAAGAAAAAGAGATATTTGATGCCACAGTTACATTTTCCTGTCTGAAGATGAAACCAAGCAAGGTTTTCATGACTTGCAAAATAATATTCTCCCTCCATCTTCTCACTTGTATTTCCCATAGATAAAACAAATCAAGCACACCCTTCATGTCCTCTGCTTTCACAAACAAAATATCAGATGACAAAGCCGAATGTTGTATGTTATTACACGTGAAAGATTCATCTTGCTAATGACACTTGATAACAACTGAACAAGTTAGTAATTAAGTTTTGCCATCTTGTTGAATGTGCCATGAGAACTTATTTTGAAGTTCTGGTTTTACACCAAATTATGTTATAAATGTATTAAGCTCTTGGAGACAGTGGTTTCTATCTGGCGTTTTTGTTCTTTCTTCAGAGCATAAGTGTAATTACTTGAATGGTTTAACATAATTGCATCCTGTATGAATAATATCAGACTACGTTCACACTTTTGTAGCTCTTGGCATCTTCTTAATTAATTGAATAAAAAAAGTAGAGATATTCTTCCATAGTAAATACCCAATACATTAATGTTCTTAATAGTGGAGAAATCACATATTCTTTTTTAATATAATAGTTCCCTTCCTCTAAAGAACATCAGTTTAGACATTTTGACCACAAGTGATTATCTAGTTAGTGCACTGTATACAAAAGCTAACAAAAAACATTTATTATGTTTCCGACATAAAAAAAAAGAGCATAATTTTCAAAACCAGATAATTCATATGTTCAAAGTCCCACCAAAGCTGTGAGACAATCAGTTAAAAGAGGCAGATTAAATAGATTGTGCAGCTGTTGCTGTTGGACCAAGAATTCCTTTTTCCCACATGAATGGCTTTATCACAAACTCTAGAGATGTGTATGTCTCTCTGGCTCTCCTGGATCTTTTCTACTTCATCCAACAAGAGAATATCCCAATCACTAAACAAAGGAATAATTTCTTTCTATAAAAATGTTTTCTAAAAAATGGAACAGCATCAAAAGGAAAGATAAAGGATGGGATCTTGCAATGCCTAATAGCCTGATCATTAAAAGACTTTGATGAGAGCAGTGGATTCAAGACACCTCAGGTAGGGGAAGAAACTGAACCAAGGTATTCCAGACCCAAGATGAGCAAATTAAAGAAACTTCAGAAATCCTTTTGCCAGCATTTTATGTCAAAGTTGCAAATAACACTAAAATATTTACTCTCAAAACCAAAAGCAATCTTTGAATTTAATTAATAGAAACCCCCACCATTTTAACTTAGTGATAATCTCAACTGATATTCTTTCCTGTACTATTTGGAAAGCTGTCCTCTTGCCCACGCCCAAGAGCTAGATCCACAGTTTAAGTATAATACTACAGTGTCATGCTGTGATGTCCTCCATGAAGAATGAATATAACACAGTAGGAAAAAGGTTTTCAGCTTTTCTGTGTGAATTCTAGACTTATATTTAACTGTAAATAATGTTAAATAAAATTTAACTGTAAAATCTTAATGTTAAAATGATACTTGTTTTATGTATATAAATGTCCCCTTCTGAAGATACACTTACAATTCAGAGTTAAGCAAACAGCCACATTGCACCTGTTCTACAGTTGAATGTTCAATTCCATTACTGTAGCAGCACTTTAATGTAGGATTTTTTCTAATGTTACAAGTTAGTATGTACATAATTACATGCATGAGCTTGTAGGTATGTTTTTGTTAGCTCTGTTGATTATTTTTATGTCAGGATAACTCACCTTGACAGTCACAGCTACTGGAAGGAGAGCACTAAGAGACAGTATGATCACAGTGCAGTCTAAATTGCAAAAGTTACTTTTTTATAGCTACTAAGTTCTGCTTAGGCAAGACAAATGTTCTTGATAGCAGCCCTTGTGATGTCACCTGGTGTCTTAGTAAACAACTGCAGTAAAAATTAACTCTTCAGGCCTTTTTAATGAGTGTAAAAATGTGTTTAATGTCTCCAGTTAATTAATTAATTTATGCAAAACATAATTTATTTGTTTATTCATAAGCTTTGGCTATTGTATTTATATCTTTCTTCTATAGTTATAAATAACTGCACAGATTCAGGACAATCTTTGGTTTGTATTAAATCATGACATGAGTATACAGTGGAACAAAAATCAGCAGATATGATATCATGGAACGGATCGGATACTTTACTGACTAACACCTGACATTGACATCTCCATGAATGGGAGTTGTGGGTTTATAATACCCTTTCAGACACAAAATGTAATCTGCAGTTATATTCTGTCATTTCGCTTCAGCTTTCAGGAGATTATCACATAAGGTTTATCATTCTTCTTGCAGACATGTTATCTGCAAGTTAGTGTGGCTTTTTCAACAGCCTATCTGTGGTAGGTAACAAAATTATTTACCAGTCCGCTGTCACAGGGCATGGAAGTAAAAGGACAGACCTATGCAAACAGAGAATCAGTGTTCATTTCCCACATGAGGAATGGTCTTTGAAACAGAGAGACAGGGTGATGAATGTTATTAAGGAATACAATTCAGCAGGTTGCTGTAGTAGAGTACTTACCCTCAACAGCTGTGAGTGACGGTGTTCTCCATGTTGGCAAACATTTACCGCAGACTTAACATGACCCAGGACCAGCAGGCAAGGTTTATTCTGCTGTTTCTCCAGAACAGTTGTGATAAATTGTTCTCATATCTGAAAAGAAACTGAAATTTTGCTGAATCTTGCCTACCTTCAGTCCACAACTACCTGCACTACTTGTAATTCATTCCCTCTTCGTCTCCTTTCTTCATAGTTTTTAGATAAACAATCATGTTAGGACCACTGAAGAAAGACTCTTAAAAAAAATCACATCATTAAGACTATTCAGGTATTCATGAAGTACTGAAATATGGATAATGACTTGAACGTGTCAGTAAAATGATCATCTGTCCCCAATTAATATTGATGTATTGCAGTTGTGAAGGCTTTTAATGATCACATTACTAGGAAATTATTGCTGCTCATATAATTTGTCCTTATAATCATGTATTTATCATAGATACAAAAGACAAGTTCCCCAAGAGGACTATTAAAGCCCATATTCTGCTGATGCTTAATTGGTAGAGAAGACAGTCTTTACACTTATGTGGAAACAACTGTCTTTTTATCAACACCAGTGTCTCCTTTTAATTACAGTATATATATGCTACACATACTGTATGTTTTATGGGCATGGGCTGTAACAACATTTCTGAAAAATATCTGTATGGGGTGGAATAGATAACCAGTTAGGCAAGAATCAGCCTGAATAACTTTCAGAAATTGTCTACAGAGAGGACAGTGATGAACTAAAAATATTAATAGTTTTTCTAAGTCTACCTTAGGGACTGCTTCTGTATGAGGTTATTCAATTACACAATACTTCTGTAGCTCATGGCTGCAGGAATTGGATCCCCAAATAATGCCACAGGTATCTGAATGGTGTGTTCAATACACTAGATAGATTTCAGACCACTGAATTTTATAGGCTTAAAGATAAAATGAGGGCACCATGGCTAATCACTAAATCTTACTCTGCAAAATGAGTTCCCTTGTCTGATATAATTGCCTGACTGTCTCCATAAACAGATTACAACAGAATGTTGTATCTTCCATCTAGTTCTATCTGTAAATTAATAATATACATGGTCACTTGGTACACTTTTTATTATGATTAAAAAACCTGGAGTCCTGAAAGTATGGTTTGTTGGCTATGTAATTTAGAGAGTTATCTGATGGATCCAGTTCCCCTGCAATTACAAAATGTGTCAGACTTGAGGCCTACTAAATATGACACTGCTAGGGTGGGCATACCCATCAATCTCAGAGGGTATTTTGCTTATAAGGACTACAGTGTCACATGCAGCTAGAAAACAAGAACTTTGAATTTTGAAGACATTTTTGCAGCTGCCCTTTTCTTTTGATTAACTAGTGCAAGAAAAAGTTACTGGTTAAATTCTTCTCAGACTTGTCTAGTGATATTGATAGTTGCTCTAATTATTAAAATTAACATGAAGAGAATGTGGTCTCTTCTAAGCTTTCTAATTCTGAAATTTCCCTTGGTTGCATGCTCACTGTGATTCACTTGGATCATTTCGTACAGAGGAGGGAGCAAATGCCATGAGTGCAAACCTGAAAAGTAGATTAAGGCTGCTGTTTGTTGAGATATACACACACACACAAGGGAGGTGGGGAGAGAAACTTGGCAGGCCTCAACAACATCTTGGGATGTTCCTCTTTGGCATGTCGCAGTGGGTTAACATCATGGCTGCTCCAGCCTAGAGAGCCAGGAGAAGATGCCTGTTCTCACTGCTCTGCCTGGGGTTATTGGCAGGTGCCCATAGTCAGCAGTTGACAGAAATTGGCCCCATATGAACAAGCAGTAACAACTAGTCTCCAGTTCTGCTTTATTAGTTATGTATGACAAGCCAAATGATAGTCTCTGTATCTACCCACTCCCTACCTCTGACATTATTGCCCAGACAGTGCTGTATAATGAGATGATATGTATCTCGCTCCGCAAGGTCTCTCATGAAATCGCTAACTCTCCCTTAACCCTCATAAAGATCGTTTGAAAGATTGACTGCATCTTTTTTGCCTTGGGTTCTGTGCTTTTATTATACAATGCTCAACTTTTTTTTTTTTTTTAATATAGTTCTTTATTATAAAAAATACTTTTTTATTATTATGCTTTTCCTTGGGGATGTTTTTTGTGTTTACCTCTAATTGTGTGTCTAGATTCCCCCAGGGAACTTGAGTGGATTGTCTTATACAACATGTGTCTAGCTTTATAAACTAAGATTACAGGTCTGTTCTGTGTTGTACTTCTATCTAGGATAAGTTACTTATATGCAAGTTTTTGCACACATACAGAATACTTGCTAACTACCTTCATTTTCTCTCCCTCAAAAGTTGTTTTGTCTTTTTACTTTCATAAAAATAAAATATATCTGTCCTGACAGAAATTGCAATCTTCCTTTGTAAAAGAATCAAAATGACTGATGGTCTAGTAAACCCCAGTGAAATCACTTAAAGCTCAGCAGAAACCTAGCCCAAGTCACTGCAATTATCATTCTAAGCAATATAAGCAAAATGTTTGCATGATGCCTAAAGTTGGAGAATAGATTTTACCTTCCAAGTGGAAGTGTGAAAATATTCCTAAGCATATTAAAGTATGTTTCATTGAATAAAATCAGTAACTGGACTGATATATTTTCCTCTTTCTTTTTTTTTCCCCTCTCTCAAAAAAAAACCAAACCCAAAAATGAAACAAAACAAAGCAAAAACAAGCAAAAAACCACCCCAAAAAAACAAACAGCACTGTACTGAAAACATATCTCCTTTGACTAAAAATGAAACTTCTCACCCTCTGGCAGTTTTTAAAAAAGTGAATAAAACAAAGGACTAGAGTCACAAAGGAAGGAAAACCCATGTGGCATTACATTACTATCCAGCATAGGACAATCAGAATGTTTGTTCCACTAGACAGATTTTAATTTTGAGGATATGAAACCAAAAGTATCATTCTCAGACCTACCAAAAACATGTTCTTACCTTCTAGTCACACCATATCCTAGGTCAGCAGCTCTCAACCTTTCCTGCTGACATAATAATTCAACATAAATAGTTAAAATCCCAGGTGGATCTCAGTTACAAGGTTAAGGAGTCATGCTAACCTGTTTGCTCATGGGTTCAATTAACACATGGTATATTGGGTATTATGACCCATCTCCAGCAGGAAATGTTTCAACTGTCCTAATTCTAAATACTCTGAAATCTGTTTCTTATCATACTTATCTGAGGGCAAGAGATCTTGGGTCAAACCCCTGATCTGAATAAGATATTGCTTGTCTCCCCTTGCATGGGCTTTTTCAGAGACTTGCTTCTGTTGCACAGTCTGAGATGAAGCATCCCTATTGCTTCTTGTTGGAGCTGCAAAGTATGTTAAGTATGCATTGAGCTAGAGAGGAAGCTTGAGGATGACTTGAGTCAATGGCTGGTACACTCTCCGTGCAGATTAGCTTGCAAGGGTCTAATCTTCCTTCCTGGAAAGGTAAAATCAGAAGAGTAACAACAACAAAGAAATGAGGTGGTTTTCCACCCCATTTGGTAGTATCTCGTTCTCATGGGAGCTGTAGATTTGGATGACTTCAGGCAATTGTTATTCAAACTGTGAATTTCACAAGATGTTTTTTATTGTGTCAGGAAATACAGTGCTGTGATCCTTACTCAAAACCTAAGTTTCCTGTAGGTCATAATATGTGTCTTACCACTGTATTCAGAAATTTCTTCCAAGAGATGGAAGATCAGCTAGATAACCCAGATATTGTAAACACTTTCTGACTTTTTCTCTGATGTACAAAAGGAGTCTTCATTCATCAGATAGAAAAGTGGAGGTTGTGTAAAGGTGGATGCGAGGACAGTCCTCACCTTGGTGTCCATAATATATCTGTTCACCTGGAAGGGGTACCATGTGTGGAGGAGGCTGTGGCAGCTTCATGAGGCCTCAGAGGAGTACCTCAAATGCACTTAGGTGAGCTGAACCATCAGGAAGGAACAGAGGAAGAGGTATTCATTCACTCTCAGCTGTACCTGTACTTGGGAGTTGTGTCCATAATTGCAGTTTCCCTGTCCTTCCTTCACACAGGCCTGGAATAAATGGTCTGAGTAATTATTATGTCACATTTCATGAAAATTGTGTTTCTTCCTTTTTTTTTTCTTTATTTTTCCCTCCTGTTCTTCTCTTGCTAGGTGTTGCATCTATATTCTCATAGGCCTAAGAAAATAATATAGTCATCTCTTGTTTCCCCTGTGACATAGCAATGCAGGGATCTGAATTCTACTGATCTCAGGACTAAAGACATCACTACACTTCTTGAGTCAGGTAGGTCACTAACTAGATTTTATAACATAGAAAAATAAACAGACAGAAAAAAACAGTAGTGAGAAATGTTTTTCATCTGTTTGTACGGCTGAAGACACAGCTTGACACCACCTTAAGAAGTGCAGAGTTAAACTGAGCTGCAAATTTTGAATTCATAGCCTCAGTTCTAGAGTCCAGGATACACTGCATAAAAAGTTTTGACATTTCCCTATGTCTTAGAACCTTTCTGTTGTCCTGAAGTGTCTGTAATGGCTAAAAAGATTTTAACAGCATTAAGAAGGCAAATGTATTAAATGATGTAAGGTGGGGGTTTTGGTGAAAAAAATGGGAAAAAATCTCCTATAGCTGTCCTGACAAGTTGCATGCCAGTTTCAGCTAGATATGATTTAAGGCAGCCAAGTTATAAACCCTGAAAAATAGGGTTTATAATGGAAACAACTGACCCTGAACTTCAATGTCATGTGCACAATGCTATAGTAGCTGCTACTTGACACTCGCTTTCCATCTCTCACTTCAGTCAACAGAAAAAAAAAATATGCTGCTCATTTATTAGCTTATAGGTTAGGTTGCCCATGCATGGGAGTTCAATTTCTCCTCTTCCTCTGACTGTTGCATAACCTGCCTCTAAGATTCAGTGATCAGAAAGATTTAAGCCTGACTTTGCTTCTTCTAAAGTCAAGGTGGTTGCTTTGCAGATTGTCCATTTGCACATAAAGTTTTGTGGGCTTGAAAGACTTTTAGAGGTTTGGCCAACATTAACCAATTTGTTTCCCAGACCTTTTTCAATACTTCTTCAATAAGAAAGGACTGTATAAATATTATATCTGTATTACTCAATATCACATTGGGGTAAGAGCCAGGATGCTTGTGGGAAAAAACAATCTCCAGAAGCATTTGCCTAGCTGAAATAACCTGGAAAAAAAACCCTGTGACTGTCTGTACCGCTTTTCCAGCTCTTTAGTTATGGGCAGCCATCTAAGAATCAGGGACTGCTCTCTTTCTGTCACATCAACAATGTGACAGCTTTCCCAGAAGGAATCATTAAGAACCAAGCCACTTATTTCATCCCTTTCACTGCCAAAATAAAAGCAGTTTCCCAACTGATCTGCTCCCTCTCCTTTCTCTGGCCTGCAGTGTCACATCTAGGGGAAGTGCTGGGCAAGGTGTTCCCTAATGAAATTTCTGCTGCAGCTTGCAAGGAAGGAAAAGTAGGTAGTCCTCAGTCTGAAAGAACAAAACCTGAATTTTCCAGTAGGAACAAAGCATATGGAGCTACTAAACAGGTGGTCTCTTTGAAAGGATACACAGTAGGAACAAAGGGGGATGCTGCAGAAAAGGCAGAAATGATGGGTGAAAATTAATATAGAGACTGTGTAGATGGGATTGATCTAGATTAGGAAACAGACCTGATTGCTGGGGAGAGATAAGCAAGCAGGTGAGTGCCCAAGCCTCCACAGGCCTTCCTTTCTCTTAAATCAGTGTATCTCCCATCAACTAATTGCTAAAAATTTCAGGATGCTCAGAGCCTGAAAAGGTAAACATGGTGTGCATCACCACCACCCTTCAGCAGAGTATACAGACTTGTTGTCATGGTTTGAACTTGGATAGTAGCCAATTACCACGTGGCCAGTCGTTTACTTCCCCTTCTCCTCCCCAGTGAAATAGGGGAGGGACAAAAAAAAAAAAAAAAATTCGTAGGTTGAATAAAAAAAAAAATTAGTAATAGTAACAAACCAACAGTAGCAATAGTAAGTCCAAACGGATAAAATACAGCAGTGGCTCATCAACTGGCGAGCGGTACGCAGTCCGCCCCCAGCAGCAATCCCGACCACACCAGAAATCCCGCCGTGCCGACCGGGAAACCGAACCGAAACGGGCCGTGACAGAGCACGTGTCTGCCTATATACTGAGCATGATGTCACATGATATGGAATACTCCAATGACCAATCCGGGCCTGGCCCTACAACTGTGCTCCCTCTCAGCCCAAGGAACAGTGACTCTATTCTGGCCAAAACCAGGATGCTTGTTTACAGTAAGGTCAATAGTAAATCCCAACTGAATTTAAAGAAAATGCATCAGACTGCTAGCATGGATGGGGGGAAATGTTCTTTTGTAAAGCAATCTGCGCCTCTGATTTGGTAAAAAAAAGGTATTTGGAAGTTTTTACATTTTAAGAAGCAGTCATCATCTGAAATGAATATTAAGGTGGTCTAAATTACTGCTTTAACCTTACAGCAAAGGAGCCATTAATTGGGCTCAGAGGAACACAGAAATTCATTGAGAGAACTAAAAATCAAAAGGTCTTAAAACCACTTTCCAAGAAACATGATTTTCAGCTTTTTCTCTTCATACCTATCACCCCAAAAAGGAATCTCTGCTGGACAGGTAGGTGAGAAATATTTTTATTCCAAAGGTGGCTATAAGCCAAAAAAACTTACAAGTTTTCTTTCCTGTGAAACAAAACCTTTGGGATAGAGTGTAAAAAAAAAAAAAAAACCCTCTAAAACATTTTCAATGGGACAAACTACAGCTGGACTAGAAATGTTAGATATTTGCCAAATACAGCCATGTCAAGCATGTGGAATACCACCACCCCGTTAGAATTTAACAGAACATGAGCTTTTTGAGAACCCAGCAGCTTTCAGACTTCTGAAAGAGTCACAGCAGGTCATACCTACAAATGCTATTGACTGGTACAGTTACTGGCTTCAGCTGATTCATGCCATTATATTATCAACAGAATCCTATAAGAGCAGAAAACCTGAGGGCATATATTGCATATGATCATTTGTTGATTATTTGAAAAACCAAACCACAAGTATTTTAATAAACTAGTATTTTGTCCTTAGTTTTTTGTAAAAAAAGGTACTTGTCTAGGAATCTGCATAATATATTGGTACTAGATATACCAAAGATATTGAAAGTTTCAAAAAGGAAAAATGCAAGCCTGTATTAAGCCTCTGTTTCAGAACAGAAGACACAAATAAAGGCTCAAGATTGGCTTTTAAAATTTGAGAGTAATCTGTAGCTCTGTGCACCTACAGAAGATCTGTTTTTAATCAGGAAGGCAAGGTGAATTTCCAAATAATACCTCAGAGCAGTCCTTCTCATTAGGGGGTTGACCTTTTCCCAACTGAAATTAGAAAGAGCTCTGTTATCTCCACACATTTATATACAAACGCTGCAAATCTGGTAGCCTCTGTAGTTTTGAAAGTGTACGTGTACTCTTGATGTCTGTTTTATCATTTTTCACATGAAGTCAATATCTGACCCAAATGACGCTGAATGGAGGAAAAAAAAAGGAAAAAAGCATATCCCTCAGCACAAACAGCCTAACTTTTAACATTCATCTCCAGTGCACCCTTGAAAAAAGAAAGAGCCATTAAATGTTCCTTCCTGTAAAGCAGAGGAATTAATAGCAGTTACATTTAAATACTGCTTACATTGTTTAACAGGCCGTCTTTTATAATGTCAAGTTAATGAGAATGCCAATCAAGGAGGAATACTGTATGTTAAAATATGCAAATGAGATGTTAGCATAGTGAAGTTGCTGTCATCTTCAAATCATGCGACATGGTGCCAATATGTGAGAACTTTCTCTGGAAATGACCAGATTTCAATGAAAAAGACAAACTTAAGTGATTACTAAATTCACAGTGTTTGTCACTTCCATGACAGCTGTGGGAAGAAAGCAAAGCCAGAACATGCTCAAGCATAACTTTATTTTGTATAATCTGAACAAAAAGCACAGTTCATGACATCTTGAAAAGAATGTGATTGTAATCGAGTAATAATTAAATTTGAAAAAGATAACCAGTGATCTCTGAAAGCCATAAATTACAGAAATAGCTTATAATTCTGCTTTTATAGGCACACTTTGTTTGTATTTCAGGAGCTGATTTTTTTTTTTTTTTTTTTAAACTGAGTACTGAGTGGAAGTGGAAGCAGTACAGCGGCCATCTGCAGAAAGGAGTCAGGAAAATCCCCTGAATTTAACAAAACTGGGGCTCTTGTGGAGCTCTGGGTTTGTCGAAGGTTGTGCAAACAGTTTTAACTAGAAAGTTCTTTCTCCAGGCTCTCCATAGAGATATTTATAGTACTGTTGTATAATAATTAACTGTCAAAATTATCTAAGTTTACCCTGGTGAACAGTAATTGGGATGCCTCATCTGCATCCTCCTACACTGAAGGTATTTTAATTTAAAGATCTAGTCCTGGTTGAGTTATTTGGGGGGGGTGGAAGAGGGTTCTTTTGAGGGGGAAGGGAAGATGTGTGACTACTCTGAAGACCCCTGTGGCTTTAGGGTCTACAGAAAAATAACCTTTTAGTCCAAAGGGCCTGACATATACCAGCTGCAAAGCTAACTTTACCCAAAAGTTCAAGACTTGTGAGGTTCTGGTTTACATCTTCAGAACACTAGTATCCAAAGGGTATGTGTGACATACTATACAGCAATCTTTACTTGGCCTGACCTGATAACTTTCTTTGGAAAATATTTTACATTCCAGGAAATTCAAATTTACTTATCTGACTTGGGGAGTTTATCTGAGTGTTTGATTTATTCTGGATTAAAAGATCAAAAGTTACTGCCTTTCTTGCATTTTTACCTTGAAAATCTGTTTCTGTCCCTGAACTGCTTACAGTTGTTTAAGGGGAATTATTTATTTTAATGACACCTGAGTTCAGCACCATTCATGTTCTAATAAATACCAAAAGGTATCCTGATGACTGCCTCATTACCTTAAAAAGTTTCATTATTATAAAAATTATTATTTTAATATGACCTCAAATGTAAGATGTCTAACGCATATCGATGTACACATTGCATACATTTAATTCTTTGACATAAATTTTAATTTAACAGCATTATACCATTCCCTGCTTCAGCTGCACATTGTTCTCCTATACCTCCTTTTTTAACATAATAGGAATTTTAGGAGTAATTCAATTTTCTTACAATATTGATGAAGATGACTGCTAAATCCCTCAATGCATTCCTTTCTTTCCCTGGGGGGGGGGGGGGGGGGGGGGGGGGAAAGACACTTATTATGTGTTTTATAATTCTGTTTACATTTTTGGTCTCATCAAAGTGGAAAAGAAGGTTTCTTCTGTGCTTTAAAAAAAAAATGTGTCAGTAAAATAAAACATGGGAAGAATTGGAATGGCTGCAGGGCCCCTTCTGTAAAAAATGTGTCTTCGAAATTTTCTTTTTCTTAACACAGGCCAAAATTCAGTTTTTATGACAATGCTGAGTATATCTTATCAACCCTTTTATTATTTGTCAGTACAACCTGAGTTAATTTAGCTTCTTGCCTCTTTCTTCATTGTATTGGGGAGGCTTTGAAACTATGAAACTTTATAACTATTTAAAGTTACAACTTTACCATCACATTTTAGTGGGGCAGTGTTTTGGGTTTTGTGGGGTTTTTTAATACTGAAAGTAAGCAAAGCTTAGTCCAAGCTGCAATCTTTCAAAAATCACTAAGGAATGTGCCAAATAAATGCACAATTATGAGAGAGTCTGAAAGACTGAACCTCCCTCCTTGTGCTGCAACCCACAGCAACACTGAAAAGTGACTGGTAGCACTTGACTTGCTTTCTCTCTCCTTTGCCCCTGCCTGAATGGAAACTCTCTCCAGGCCACTGCAGCTTCTTGTCTTTACAGCTGTCAAGCCCCTCACACCGAGCTCCTTCATATGTTCAAGTGAGATACATTTCCTGGACACTGGGAGTCTGACTGATTGCCTGCTCTGAAAGACTAAAAGTGAATTATTCCCACTGGGCCAAACTGGCTGCAGTAAAGCTTTTTCGTCTTCAAAACATCAGGAGGCCCTGCTGAACTAAAGAGAACCAAAGTTTAGCATCTTGACATTGAAATGAAATGTAGGATGTGGCACACTTCCAGTGCAGATTAAGAGTAAAATTGCAGATCCCTAGAGGTAAAAAAAAACCTCAGGAGATTACTTAGTAGACATTTTGCTTTCAGAGGGAGGTCTCCCACATTATTGCCTGAACGGCGCCCTGGGACAGCTTGGATGGATGATGCCTAGCTATAGGTTATTGCCCTTGTGCCTGTAGAAGTCCCTGTTAAATGACCAGTGAGTGAGATGATGGTTTTATAGTAATCTCATCATGTGTCAAATTAATACAGTCATATCTTAAAACTCATTCCCTTATCTGTCTTCTATCCAGATATGTTTCATAAGCAATCCAAACCCTGTTTCAAATGCTATAAGAATCTGACTGCCAGTGGGTTTTTTCCTGCCAATGAAACTGTTCATTTCCATAAGTCAGCAGTGACTTGGAAACCCACAGAGGCCATCACAGAATTCATTTGTAACATCCTTTCTGGTGTAAAATTTATTTTATGTTAGCTATTTTGATTTTTCCTTAACATAGCATTAATTTATCCTCTTTTTTTTTTTTTTTTTTGTTGATGGTGGTGCGTTTTCTGATATTTGTTTGTTTGTTTGTTTGTTTTTTACTGTTGTTTCTAAGATTATTTGAGGGAAGACCCTGCTTATGCTGTGTGTATCCTTGTTAGGAAATAGCTTTTTAAGAGTAAAATTTTCTAGTAGGCAAGATGTGAGATTCTAGATTCTTCTTTTTCTTCAAGAAATGCATTACATCAGAGGTGAAAGGTTCTAATTAAGCTTTCTTCCATTAGCACTGAAATATGACAGAGGTTCAGAGACTGTAGTTTGATTTTTAACAAAGCTAGACTTGAAAACTGTATTGCTTTGAGAATTGAAACTCTTGGCCTCAACTGGCTTGGGAAGCTATTGGAGGAACTTGGATAAAACTTTGCTGGGTTTTGGATAAATTCTTGGCAGCCAAAGCCATGGGAAAGAAGTCAGAGGTATTCTTATCTATAGTGTTCCTAGGCATTTACTTAACATTTAATTCACAGGTATAGTGAATTAAAATTCACCAGGCAACTGACAAATATATGCATTACTACTCAGTTGAAAAATCCATATTTGTGAGGAATTGCCACATTTTCTAGCAAAGATGGAATTTAAAGAATTTGTTGTTAAAAGCTTATTGAAGTCATTTAAAAAACAGATGGGGTTAAAGAGACCACGAGGTTTTGCACCCTTTAGATAAACGGAGGTTCTATCTTTTTAATAGAAGGTGATGCTAACGACTCATCCAGTTTAAAAAACTTTCCACCTTTCTATCTAGCATGACTTACATCTTCTTTCAGTATTATTTGAAACAGTTACTTCCAATCAAGTAAGTGATTTGTTATAGTGGCAACTGGATCAGCTGAAAATGAACGAGGTAAAAGGTGTTAGAAAGATATTGCTGTCAGCTGAAAATATGGCATGTCACCAAGTTTTGAGTGAGTTTTCTGTACACACTGCAGAGTAATTGCCAGGATGCCATAAATGATTGCCTTCAGAGCCACAAAAGTCAGCCTTTCTATTTTGATCTTTGTTAGAGATGTGTGGAGATTACAGGCCACTGTAAAACTGGGCTCAGCCACACCAAAATCCCATGGACAGCTCCCCAGGAAAGACTTTAGGTTCAGGTAGGTTTCCCAGTATCCAGGCATGAATGATTTAATGACTTTTTGGGTCACAGGTTGTTTCTTTGTACTGAGTACAAAGCCTTGGATGGACTTCTATAAATTCATTCTTTTTTTTTTTAAAAAAAAAAAAAAAAAAAGCAAAAAACAACCAAAAACCACAAAAAAACCCACATAAACTTTGGCATTGCAAAGTTGTTTGGTAAGGATTTTTCCTGGTTACGTTAATGGTGGATAAGTTTTGGGAAGAGAAATTCAATGGTAAGACTGCAAGGAAAATTCAGGGAAGTATTTTTTGTAAATTTTAATTAGTTTCATCAGGAAGGAAATGTATCTGAAGAGTATGATGTAGGTTCAAAGACAGGATATATGGAAAGAAAAAATCCTTTGAGTTGGAGCAGGATGCCACAAGCCTGACATTATTAAGAGGCATTTGGACAATACCCTTAATAGCATGCTTTAACATTTTGTGACCCTTGAATTGGTCAGGCAGTTGGACTAGATGATCATTGTAGGTCCCTTCCAACTCAAACAACCTCTTCTTTCTCTTCTCTTCTCTTCTCTTCTCTTCTCTTCTCTTCTCTTCTCTTCTCTTCTCTTCTCTTCTCTTCTCTTCTCTTCTCTTCTCTTCTCTTCTCTTCTCTTCTCTTCTCTTCTCTTCTCTTCTCTTCTCTTCTCTTCTCTTCTCTTTCTCTTCTCTTCTCTTCTCTTCTCTTCTCTTCTCTTCTCTTCTCTTCTCTTCTCTTCTCTTCTCTTCTCTTCTCTTCTCTTCTCTTCTCTTCTCTTCTCTTCTCTTCTCTTCTCTTCTCTTCTCTTCTCTTCTCTTCTCTTCTCTTCTCTTCTCTTCTCTTCTCTTCTCTTCTCTTCTCTTCTCTTCTCTTCTCTTCTCTTCTCTTCTCCTCTTAGCAGAAGACCAGAAACACAGGAAGAAGATGACAACTTCTACTTTTGATCCTGATGGAAGTATTGTAGGCACAATTTTCTTTTCATTACTTCATTTAGCCAAGACAAAGTTTTTCTGTCTGCTTCAGAACAGTAAGGAACATGACAGATCCCCAGTGTCCTGGAGAAGGTTGTGACAGCCCTTTACCAGTACCTGATGACCTGCAGGTTAACTGGGTTAACAGCTGCAGAGCTCTTCACTATCACAATGCTGAAACAATGCCATGTGTCTGGAAGTTCCCAGTCTTTCTAAACTAGTTGGAATGATTTGAAATTGACATTATCAAGGATGGGGATATTGGCTTATGCCACATGGGAGGGAAATCACTAAAGCATTAATCTGTGCAATCCAGAGGATGGAGATTGGTCAGTAGTTAAAGGTCAGATATGTGTCATATACTGATCATTTATTTATATCTATATGTAACTGGGGTTTTCTTAGAATTTTCTCAAACCTTTTTAATTCTAAAATGGTATTTTAAGAGTTTAGTATTTTATCTTGTTCAGCAACTGTTATTTAAAAGATCATCCCTTGCCTAATATTTCAGTTTGCAAACCACTTTCCAGTTATTTTCAATTATCTTTGAAATAATCAAGATCAGGATAACAGCTAAAAGAGAGAAGAATTTCACTGGTAAGAAACCTACAAATGATGACTTTGAAAGGGGAAAAAATGGTAGCATAGCCTTTTTTTCTTTGATTTCCATCACTGTGTAAAAAAAAAAAAATAAATTAATGCTTTTGAGCCCATGGGCATTTAAATATTAAGCTAATGGTAGACTGTTATGGGAAAAGAAAAATATGCCTACAGTCTTGTTCTTAATGCTGCAGTCTACAGTGGATAGACACAGTCTGTGATTCATTAGTAAAGTAAATATATATATTCTTTAAATAAGACATGATGCTTCAGCAAAATGAAGGCAATTTCTAAAATAAAAGCTGAGGACTTGAATCTGATTCAAGCAATCACAACCACAGCAGAGGAAAGGAGGAGACACTTCATTCCACTGACAGTTTTTGGAAGCTTTCTGTCTCTGGAGCACATGGGAAAGCAGAATGAATTTGCAGCATCCACAGAACAGATGGACAGTCTCTGATTCAACTTGAATTAGACAAGTATTAGCTTTCAGGGAATTTCAGGTAGTCTCTTTATGTTTTTCTAGTTTTGTCTTTGGGTGGGGTTTTGGCCTGTTTATTGTTTCACAGAAGCTATAATTGGCATTTTTTTCGTAAGATGTTTTGAAATGCAGTACTTTTCTCTAGTTCTACCTATATGAATTCAATGAAAGATTTTCTTTGTATTTTCTGCAAGCAGAAGAAGGAACTATACGTGATTGGGAAAGTACGGGACCATCTCATAATTTCCACTCGTATTTCTTTTATGTGCATGGATACAATTCTGAGACAGTCCTTTTGAGAAATACAAATTGAGAGTGAGACTTTGGTGATTAAGATTATGCTTTCCCAATGCTTCCTTCTCTGTTATCTTCTTCAGCTTTTCTTCTAGCTATACTTAGGAATCCTCTAGCAATACAAAAGCAATTTAGAATGTAATGGTAATAACCGTGCTCTGGAGCAACCTTTTCAGTAGAAAGACCCTCCACTCTGCGCAGCAACTATTGAGAGGAACCAAGGACTTTCACACAAGATGGTCAGATAGTTGGAGTTTATTCTCTTGGTGTCATGTCCTCTAATTTGAGCAGTCTGCATACCTTCTCAATAGGAGCTGTGTATAGACATAGATAAAACCACCTGCCAGGGTTAAGTAAAGGAAAATTAAATTCAGAATTGAGAAAATACTAGATTTTGGTTTTCCAGTGCAAATTTGCATTAAGTCATTTGGGTGAGCCTCAGGAGGCAATTTTTGTTGTATATTTTTGCCTGAGGTTCCCTACTTCTGTACACAAGACGAACCTGTGCTGGTGATTAGGGGGAGTGTGTATGCTGAAGCTGTGGTCTGGTTCCTGTCTGACAGGAGAATAATAGACTTACAACTCTTGGCTGCCATTCCAGGTGCTGGAAGAGTGTCCTGCAGTGCACACATATTCTGCTTATCCATCCTTGTCTTACATCCATCCGTTCACCCTCATTTCAAGTTCTACTTTTTTCTGTCTGATCTTACTCTTTAGTCCTTTGTTTCTCACATATTTCTGATACTTTTTCTCAATCAGCTGGCTGTAGTCTCAAGGTCTCTGTTCTCTACATCAAGGAGTTTCTTTCAACATTGCAGACAACGTATCTCACTTTCACCTGGTCTAGCTCCACTTGTTACAATCTCTTATCTCCCCATCCTAGTCTCTTGCCAGATTTGCCTTCCCTTCTACTTCTTATTCCCCCTTCCAGTTCCACCTCCACTGAGGGACTTCTTCCTCACAACTGAAAAATCTCCAATATGCTTTTTTAATTTCTCACCCCATAAATGCCAGGTCATCACTGTCCCAGACATCCTTTAATATCTTCCTCTCACCTTCTTTTCAGAAACCCTGCAGCCTTTTTTGTTCTCACTTCCAGTGAATTACTATTTTCCTTTCCATGAACTGTCTACCTCCTCTCTATTTTTCTTTTTCGTAATCCTGCAGTCACTACCCTGCCTGCAACAAGGAAAGGAACACTCAGAGGACAGAAGATACAAATGGGAACCTAAACCTTCATCTTCCATAACTCACAACACACTTGACTGTCCCAGAAAAATGACATTTTGGACAATGAAACTCTGTATGAGACAGTGGAAAGCGTTTGCTCTTCTGCAGCACCATTCTGCACTTTTTATGATACTAATAGCATGGAAAGGAAAACTTGTGCAATTTTTCTACAGAGAAAGAAGAATGTGGGTGTTGAAAGCCTGCTACACTACACCTGCTGATCCATTCTGTGTTTAATTTTATGTCTATTCATGTTCCCCCTGCCAGTGGGAAGGCTAAATAATTTCAATGTCTTCTCAGTCATCCTCATCACAAATGATCATTCTGTGTGGCCTATGTTAATCATTCTCACCAGTCTCCATCTCTCACTATTAGATTAATAGTTGCCAATTATGCATAGTCTACCCTGCACAGCTATTGTTTACATATTCTCTAATTCTCTTCGTTAGACCAGTGAGTGGGCATAATTATAGTTATAAGATATCCATCCATTTTCTCAAGGACAGTGAGAAATATAGTACAGCAAGTGTTTGGTTCCATGATAACATCTTGGACTAATTAAAAAGAAACTGAGACTTTACAGAGCCCCATCACATCCAGTGGGAACATTAATCTCTTCTTGGCATGTGTGTTCAATGTGCAAATTCATTGCAGTTTTAGAAACTGTAGACAGAACACACAGAGAAGAGGTACACACTGTTGCCTTAATCCTGACCACTTGTCATTTTAATGGGAAAAAAATATGAATGATAATAACTTCGGTTTTTAGCACGCAATAGCTAAGATAGATAATGAGTAGAGGCAAGGTGCTCGATCTTTCTCTCAGCATTTTTGAGAAAAGCTGGAGGCTAAAGGTGATAGAAAGGACACACAAGGGGCTCATTGTTTGTTAACTGAGATGAGCAGTGAGAAAACTTAATGGCAGTTTAGCTAAAAATCTCAGTGAGTTTTAAGGAGCACTTCTTAAAATAATGAAAGATCGCATACCATTTTCTTTCTGGTTGTTTAACTAAATCACTGCAGTCATCTGCTCTATAATGTGACTCTCTTATAGGTGTCTAACTTTCTCTGTTTCTCCTTACTTAAGAAAGGAATAATCTCATTATTCCTGAAAAGATACAAGTGTGGCTTCTCAAAGACAGAGAATAAGCAGAGCTCTCTATTCTGTAAGAGAGGCCTTCATAAGGGATCTATTCCAAAAAATATAAGCCAAAAATTTTGTTCAGTATCTCATTTATTCAAGAAACAGTAACAACAAACATTTGGTTCATATTTTCTCATTAGCAGATTTTTCTCAAATAAAAATAATGAGGCATATTGAACAATTAGTTAGAGAGTGGAAATCTCTCCATAATTACAATGAAAAATTTATTTACAAATAAGATAGCTTGCCCAGTCTAGGAAAAAGGGTGAATACTTTGTAACTAATTATTTTTCTCTGAAGCTCTCAACCATAATGCACTTGAAAATGAAACAGCATGTAATAATCCTTTTACAAAGTGGGAAGCAGATTAACTTTTTCTGTTAACTATCAAATGAATATTTTTTAAATGACATCCCTGGTTTATATTTAAGGAAAATCTCAATCTATTAGCCTTACATTCTATGCAGTTTCTATTATTTAAATAATTTCAACTACCTTCTCTCATTTCCTATTCAAATGAAAACAGTGGCCCATATGCTTCCCCAGTAAGCCAACTTTGTTGCTGAGCATTTGTGTGATGTGACTCCTGGGAGGCTCTGCAGAACAGACACTAATTCTGGAGTTTTTAGTTACTGGTAATTTTAGCAGCAACTTGTGCATGATGTAGAAGGATCATGGTGCAGTGGACAAAACATATGGAAAAGTGTTGTCAGGGAATCACTATTCCAGAGAAATTAATGCCATTTAGATACAAGTTAACTATCCCTACAGATAGGGTCACATAGAGAGAGTTGCCAGCTGTGTGACTGAGACCGAAAATATGCATATCTGATCAATTGTTTCTGGAATTTCTGCTGTTATAGACTGTATTAGCCACATTCATTGGTAGCTCAAACACAACTTTTTTCTACTATGCCTCATTACCCTGCATGCACAGACTTACAGTTTGTACTTCTGTGGAACTTTGTCTTTTAGTGTGATAGCTTCCATGATTAGTTTCCATGACTGCAAACATTACACTTGGCAGTTCTCAGTAAATGCAAAACCTTGAATGATTCATTGAAGCTAGACTACTTTGGAGGTGAATGAGAAATACAAATAAAATGACAAAGAAATAAAATGGTTAGGATATCTTCTGTGGCTTCTATAGTGATTAAAATCTTGTCTGCACAAAGTGGTTCACTATTTCTTCTGTGATCTGTGGTCTAGACTTTCATTTAAAAAAGAAGATCCACAAAGATGGTTCTCCAGCAAGTCTCAGCCTGAAGAAGACTACTTCTATTGATGAAAGCAAGGATAGCTGCAGGATACAGAAAAATGTCACAACTCAACACAAAAAAAGCACTAAGACTACTGATGTTTTTATTGAAATTAAAGTAGAACACATTAATAAATTCATACTGGTAGACTTATCTAATGCTAAACATGCATGACATGATCAACAAAAGTGTGCTTCATGCTATGATAAAATCTGTGACTGATCTGAAGATATGTGCAGAAAGATGTGTTGGAGGCAAATGGTTCAAAAGGCATGGAAACAAAATATCCCATAGGTTAATTTCTAATTCAAGTAGCAATGAGTACTGACCAATCAAAGATGCTGGTTGGGGTAGAATTGTGAGTTAAGTAGCTAGTATTAATTCTGATGAGGTTTTTGCAAAGTAATATTTTAGGTTATGTAAGAGATGTTATAATATTTTGATAAATACTGTGTTACTCTTTACAGTTTATTTGGATTAGCAGAAACTCAAATGTCTTGCAGCTGAATAAGGATGGCATTCGAAAGAGGAATGTTGTCTTGACTATAAATCCAGGCCTTCTGTTTTGAAATGCCAAGCAATGGTGTAATTATCTAAAAAATGTCTTGTGGGTTTTTAGGATTTCTCCCTGAAATTATGTATTCCATTCAAGCACTTCCAGTGGAAATCTATATCAAGATATTACAGCTACAAACTCCCATTTAAATGTTATTTGGGCCAACAAGATCCGCAGGGTTAATTAAGAAAGCATTATATAGTCCACTATTGAGGAATGGGCTAATGACTCCAGACCATAGGGGACAGAACCAGTTACACAAATATAGGACCTGAGAGGATGGTTTAATGGGAACAGCAATAAAGTGAGAGCAGAAAAATTTTACTACCCACTGACGGTCAATAGCTTTCTTAACACAACATCTGTGACAGCTTGGATGGCTGTGATCATCAGCAGTCACCCTGAGTTAAAAATCTGGCTGAATAAGAGTCCCAGAAATATTTTTCCTCTAAGGCAAATAAGTCACTCTGAACTTCTGTCCATGAGGAACTCACTCTATTTTGTAAAAATTGTTGAATCAAATCATTCAGTTCAAATTATCCTTTACAGAGGGATTGGAGTCAATGAAACTATGCTGATTTCATAGTCTGAGTATCTGGTCTACTAATTCAACCCCTGGACTGGAAGCAGGCTTTAAGTCCGTTCTTAGAGCTTGAACAGTTGATGTTGAACTCCAAGAGCATAATTTCAGAAATAATTTAAAAAAAAAAAATTGTATGTGAAAAGCATTGGCATTTGAAAATAGAATACTTAACTTTGATGTAAAATGAACAGGCAGTAATTTCACATGAATTGACATTTTGACAATATGAAAAGACTAAGCCTGAGAAATACTGAAAATATGTTTTCATCTGAAATAATTACAATCATTGGCTTTTTATTCCAGTAAGACCTGAAATTTTTCAGGGTTATATTTCCTTCAGACACACAAGTTTGAAAGTCAAAAGAGAGAGCAAACATTACAGTCATAGTAACAACACTAGTGATGGTATGCTCAGTATCTTCTAGCAATTTAAGAAGAAGGAATTGGATCAGATAAAAAGCAGTGAGCCATAATAAGAAAGCAAAGATAGTAATGCCTTTTGATGAAACAGAGATTGAAGAATCAAATATTCTATTCAGCATGAGCATCATCACTCTTTCTGTCCCATCAAGTACATATGGCAGAACTCAAATTATGTCAATCACCCTTATCCTGTTTTGTTTTTCTAGTTCTTTTATTTTCAGTTAAAAGGATGTTGCTTCAGACATTATTACTATAACTGTGCTGCTAAGAAACGTTTTTTTAGGCAGACTATTATTGGATATTCTCAAATGATTTCTCATCATCTAAGAGATCAATAAATATGTATATTTCTTTTTATATATTACTTGTATGTCCTCTTTAAATATCATATACAGATGCCAGAATTAAAATTTGTTCAATTCATACAGCATAATCTTAGGAAAGAAGAGAAATATTAAAATCAGTAGCATTATAGCTCGAGAGAAAATTATTCTGTCTCATTAGGTTATGCTAGTTTATTAGAAAGGAAGCAATTTCAGGAGCACTAAAATGTGTGAGGACTGGTTTCCTGTTGATTCAAGGTCATGCTCTTGTGGGTTCTTACCCATAAGAAAGTGAGCCTGGAGCTGAGCCTTTCTTTCACTAAGGGTAAAGATAGAGCCTCTTACCTTTCTCCATCTGTTTATTTTTCTGGAACTTATAGTTTTACTATAAGGAATATAAGGAAATACTATAGTTTTTTACATTTCCCACTTTATCAAACTTCTATTGCGTTGATGTGAGAGATACTGTAAGGAGAAGATTTCTATGCATGTTCACAGATGCACACAGATATATTTACATGCAGTGTTTGCTTTCTCAAGCTTTGTTTACTGAGAAAGCAGGCGAAGAAGTAGCTGAATTTCCTATTTATTTAATTAATTCTTAAGGAAGGTGAGAATAAAACCAGGAATTGATCGTATAGCCAAAATTGCATCTAATTTTGTCTACTTGAGTGTAAATATGTGATAATGTTGAGCTGAGTATAAACAAGGATGAAAACTAGTGCATCTGTGTGATGATGCAGCAGAAATGTCATCAAGATACAAAAATATATTACAGTATTTCTGTTCCTTTTAAATTATTGTCCCTGACCAACTATTGTTAAATGTATATTTAACCTGTCTCCGTCTCCAGACCATAATACCACAATTAAACATAAACACAAGCATACTTTGCAGATCATATACACAAACAAGTGAAAACAATAATTCAGCCGGTGGGAAAAAAAAAGATAAAAATGTCAAATAGCTATAATGGAGCACACCCTAAAATGCCTAATGCGTCCTCCGAGGTTTCTGCAGCTTATTCTCCATGCCCTGACATGGCTGCGTGGAGTTAGGGGTGTTCTAGGGCTTCTCCTTAGCCTGCACATACTTATTGTCCCCTCTTAGGGGACAATATTTGTCCCCTCTTAGGAGGGGACCTAAGAGATGAGGGAGACTGGAAACAGGTCCCTGCTCAGGGAGGCAAGAAAATTCTCTCCAAACCTCCCTCACCCTCCATGGTGCCCCTTCACAATAGATTCGGGGCCCTGGAACTTTTGAATGAAGGCATGGAGGAAGAGATTGAGACAAACAATGAGGAAGACCAAGGACCGCCAATACCAGGTCACTCTAGAAAAGGTATTAAAACCAGCTCTGAAAGGAACCCCAGAAGAGACATTGTAGTGGGTGACTCCATTCTGAGGGGTGTCGAAGGCCCCATATGCAGACCAGACCCGCATCATAGGGAAGTCTGCTGCCTCCCTGGGCCCGCATCAAGGACCTCACAAGAAGACTCCCCTCTCTAGTCAAACCCAAGGACTATTACCCTCTTCTGGTTTTTCAGGTAGGTAGCGACAACATTAGCAGGAGAAGTATTAAATCAATGAAGAGAGATTTCAGGGCCTTGGGGAAACTGATCAAGGGGTTGGGGGCACAGGCTGTGTTCTCCTCCATCCCTTCACTTGGGGGGATGAATGAGGATGAACACCGAAGAACACAGCAGATGAATTCGTGGCTTCAAGACTGGTGTCACCGTCAGGGCTTTGGTTTTTTCGATCATGGGTTGGTATACAGAGCACCAGACCTCTGGGTGTTAGATGGGATGCACTTGTCCCAGAAGGGGAAGAGGATCTTGGGGCAGGAGTTAGCTGGGCTCATTGACAGAGCTTTAAACTAAATTTGAAGGGGGAAGGGGGCAAAACACCAGCCCATCTGAAGTGCATGTATACCAGTGCACACAACATGGGTAACAAACAGGAGGAGCTTGAAGCCGTGATGAAACAGGAAAATTATGATGTTGTGGCTATTACAGAAACATGGTGGGATGTCTCCCATGACTGGAGTGCACCAGTTGATGGCTACAAGCTCTTTAGAAGGGATAGACAATGTAGAAGAGGCGGTGGGGTGGCGCTGTATGTTAGGGACTGTTATGATTGCCTTGAATACAAGTGCAGTGAAGACAGGGTGGAGTGTCTTTGTGTTAGAATCAGGGGGAAGGCCAACAGGGTAGATGTTGTAGTAGGAGTCTACTATAGGACACCCACCAAGGACAGAGAGGTGGATGAAATATTCTATAGGCGCTTAGGTGAAATCTCACGATCGCTTGACCTTGTTCTTGTGGGGGACTTCAACTTCCCAGACATCTGCTGGAAATACAACACAGCAGAGCGGGACCAGTCCTGGAGATTCCTGGAATGTGTGGGGGACAACTTCCTAACACAGCTGGTGAGACAACCAACCAGAGAAGGTGCCCTGCTGGATCTCCTCCTTGTGAACAGAGAAGGACTGGTGGATGATGTGGCAGTTGGAGGCCGACTAGGGCACAGCAATCATGAAATAATAGAGTTCTCTATTCTTAGAGAGGCCAGGAAAGGGGGCAGCAGAACTGACATCCTGGACTTCCAAAGGGCTGACTTTGTCTTGTTTAGGCACCAGCTTGACAGGATCCCTTGGGAGATGGTCCTGAAGGGTATAGGGGTCCAGGAAGGCTGGGCGCTCTTTAAGAAGGAAGTGTTTATGGCTCAGGAGCAGGGGGTCCCCAGGTGCTCTAAGAGGAGCCGGCAGCAGAGAAGACCACCCTGGCTGAACAGGGAGCTTTGGCTGGAACTCAGGGAGAAAAGGAGAGTTTACAGCCTTTGGAAGAAGGGGCTAGCCACTCACAGTGATTACAAAGAGGCTGTGAGGCTATGCAGGGCAGAAATCAGGAGGTCCAAAGCCCAGCTGGAAATTAATCTGACTTCAGAAATCAAAGATAACAAGAAATGTTTCTATAAGTATGTCAATAGCAAAAGAAAGACCAGGGAGAGTCTCCATCCCCTGCTAGATGCTGAAGGAAACTTGGTAGCAAGTGATGAGGGGAAGGCTGAGGTACTTAATGCCTTCTTTACCTCAGTCTTTAATAACAAGACTAGTTGTGTTGAGGGAATCCAGCCCCCTCAGCCAGATGATAGAGACTGGGAGAACGACCCCCCCTGCAATCCAGCAGAGAGTCAGTGACCTGCTGCATCACATAGACATACACAAGTCTATGGGACCAGATGGGATACACCCAAGGGTGCTGAAGGAGCTGGCTGGGGTGCTCGCCAAGCCACTTTCCATCATTTACCAGCAGTCCTGGCTGACCGGGGAGGTCACGACAGATTGGAAATTGGCCAGTGTGATGCCCATCTATAAGATGGGTCGGAAGGATGATCCAGGAAATTACAGGCTTGTCAGCTTGACTTCGGTACCCGGGAAGCTGATGGAGCAGCTCATCCAGAGTACCATCTTACAACACATGCAGGACAACCAGGGGATCAGGCCAGTCAGCATGGGTTTATGAAAGGCAGGTCCTGCTTGACAAACCTGATCTCCTTCTACGACAGAGTGACCTGCTTATTGGATGAGGGAAAGGCTGTGGATGTAGTTTACCTTGACTTTAGTAAGGCCTTTGACACCGTTTCCCACAGCATTCTCCTGGCGAAACTGACTGCTTGAGGCTTAGATGATCGCATGCTTTGCTGGGTAAAAAACTGTCTGGATGGCCGGGCCCAAAGAGTTGTGCTGAATGGAGTTAAATCTAGTTGGCGGCCGGTCACGAGTGGTGTCCCCCAGGGCTTGGTTTTGGGGCCACTCTTGTTTAACATCTTTATTGATCTAGACGAGGGGATCGAGTGCACCCTCAGTAAGTTTGCAGACAACACCAAGTTGGGTGGGAGTGTTGATCTGCTCGAGGGTAGGGAGACGCTGCAGAGAGACCTGGACAGGCTGGAGCGATGGGCTAAGGCCAACTGTAGGAGTTTCAATAAGGCCAAATGCCGGGTGCTGCACTTGGGCCACAACAACCCCCAGCAGCGCTACAGGCTTGGGGAGGAGTGGCTGGAGAGCTGCCAGTCAGAGAGGGACCTGGGGGTGTTCATTGACAGCCAGCTGAACATGAGCCAGCAGTGAGCCCAGGTGGCCAAGGTGGCCAATGGCATCCTGGCCTGTATCAGAAATAGCGTGGCCAGCAGGGACAGGGAAGTGATCTTACCCCTGTACTCGGCACTGGTGAGGCCGCACCTCGATGACTGTGTTCAGTTTTGGGCCCCTCACTACAAAAAGGACATTGAATTACTCGAGCGTGTCCAGAGAAGGGCAACGAAGCTGGTGAAGGGTCTGGAGCACATGTCGTACGAGGAGCGGCTGAGGGCACTGGGATTGTTTACTCTGGAGAAGAGGAGGCTGAGGGGAGACCTCATCGCCCTCTACAACTACCTGAAAGGAGGTTGCAGAGAGCTGGGGATGAGTCTCTTGAACAAAGTAACAAGTGATAAAATAAGAGGTAATGGCCTCAAGTTGTGCCAGGGAAGGTTTAGACTGACTATTAGGAAGTATTTCTTTACAGAACAGGTTGTTAGACATTGGAATGGGCTGCCCAGGGAGGTGGTGGAGACCCCATTCCTGGAGGTGTTTAAGAGGCAGGTTGACATAGCACTTAGGGATATGGTGTAGTTGGGAACTGTCAGTGTTAGGTTAATGGTTGGACTAGATGACCTTCAAGGTCTTTTCCAACCTAGATGATTCTGTGATTCTATTTCATAAGTGCTACCATTAAAAACAAAAAAAATGTTTTGGTGGCTGATTTATCATTTATTTTAGCAATATGCTTATCAAGTTCCACGACAGGAATTAGTTGGCTGTGTTATGACTGATGTTAAATGAGTGGGATTTCCCTCTCCAGTGTTCCCCTCCTAAAGTTGTGAGCCCTATCATCCCTCTCTTGTTCAGGTGTTGGGATTAGCTTGTGAAGAGTGGAAAGGTAAAAGCAAACCTTTACATTTTACCTTTCACATTTGCAAAGTCTGGCCAAAAGCACACAGTAATCACTGGGAAAAAATGTTCAAATGTTACCAGCTCTCCTGGTAAATTCCTGAGATGTGATAAAAGATATAAATCTTTCTACAGCAGAAAAAATAACAATGAAGCACTGATCATGCTTTTAAAATGACAGATCAAAACAGTTAACAGGCCCAAAAGGGTCTAGATGACATTTACCATGAGCCTTATATACTGATAATACTTGCTGACTACAACAATGACATTGGCACTGGAGCGTGCAGCAGCAAGATCAGGGCAGTGGCATTGCAGCACCAGCTCTAGGAAGAAGTGTCTAACCATTCTGATGTGTTTTTGTGGGAGGGAGAATGGTGTCCCAGTATAAACAAATAAAACATAACAAATAAAACAAAACAGAACCACTCTTCTTCCTGGTTTATAAAACAGAGGTCTGAATACTCTAGTATTAAAGTAGTGCATATTGTCCCAGGTAAATCTTGGACCATCTTCAATTTCTTCAAATATTCTAATTAAAATATCACTTTATCTTTTAAAAATACTTTTAGGGGAAAAAAAAAAAAAAGCAAAACCATAAACCAAGTCCCACAGATGTTTCCTCCTGCGGAAGCAAGTAGAATCAAAATGTTTGCCAGTCCGTAGCACCTGATTTTACTCCTACTGAATTGAAAAGGAATATTGTCATCCACTTTCTGGAAGTGGTCTATTGCTTTCAGTTATGCCTAAAAATACTTGAATGAAGTAGACATTCTTTATACCTATCTGCTAATGAGTAAAATCAAAAATTAAAAGATAAATTTTAAAAGATCATAAAATAATCCAAATTCTTTCCGTTAATTCCAGAGCAATATTAGGGTTCTGCAGATAGAAGGTTATCTACTTTATATTAGTAAATTCCCTAATTTATTTATTTTTTAGCTTCCATGATCCTCCTGTAATATATGTAGGAAAACTTAAAGATCCCTCTAGTTCCACTGGAAAAAAAAAAACAAACCCTCATATTTTCTGCATGTTAAATATATGGAAAATTAGTAAGGTTATTTAAGTAATCTATATGATCACTGTGCATGCTGCAGCCAACCTATGGAACATCCTGACTGAAACATGTGATCAAGTCTGTATCACTGTATTTTATATTTCACTCCATGAATTTTACCAGTAAAGCAAAATTTAACTGAAAGTTTTAAGTCCCAAAGCCCAAACATAAAGTGAAGCTTACAGCTAGAAATCTCAGTCCAAATCCCACTGAAATCAGTGAAAACCCCTTTTAGAAAATACTAGGTGTGGTATCAGACACGTACTGACTTATTGCCCATTTACAAATAAGAACTGGCCCTGTTCAAGGAACAGGCAGTCCCCTTAGCCAGCGGACCAAAGTGGGGCCAGAGCTGTCCTCAGGTGGCTGGAAGCAGCACAGCCTCATTAATGCAGTGGTCTACCCCAGATAACTGCATCTATTTGCCCTGGCTACTTAATTCTGTCTGTTCAGGCAGAGCTTCAGGTAATCCTGTCTTGACAGCTTCCAGCCTTTGGTCTGGCTTATTCACAGGTCAGTTCAGTAGCCCTGGATTGCAAGAAAACCTGCCATCTTAATGCTTCTTTCTTGGAGCAGCAACTCAAAAATCCTTTCACTGGCTCATTCACAACTCTTCAGCATCAAACAGCAGCAGAAAACATATATACATATTTCCTTAGATGTCAGTTATGAACATCTGCAAGTGAAAAGTAACAGGATTTGCAGTTCTTATGTATATATTTTTTGTCCTTCTATATTCCACCACAAATGCTAGCAAAAGATGTTTTGGAAGTCTTAGAAAGAAAACTGTAGTCCCAAGGCACCCTGGTGGTAATAACAATTCATTCCTGATGCTGTATTTCTTGTCATTATAACATTTTGATGGGTGCAACTGTTGAAGTTCTTGCAGCAGACAGGCACGTTCTGCCTTCTGTACTTGTGATTTGTGTACATGACACAGCTGTTGGCAGACTGGAAGTACTGTGCATCCAGGGTTTGCAGAAAAATGATCCAGATATTTTGTAAAGAAGAGAGACAGATAGAAAATATTCCACAAAGATGAAATAACATAAACATTCAGTAGCTGTGAGTTTGCCATACAGATTCCTTGGGTTGAAGAGGGAATATCTGTCATTTTATGTGTTTGTACAGCTCCTAGCAAAATGGGATGCTGTGCCATTTGGCCTCTAGATGGTACCAGAATATAAAGGTTTAATAATACATTATTTTTTGTCTCTGGAGTCAAGGCTTTCTTTTAAAAATCTTCTCAAGTAAAAAATTCCTCAAGTCTGTGCCTCTTTCATTTCTTTTTTGTAGTGTTCTCTCTATCTCTCATTAATTCCTAGTTTGCTACCAGTATTTTCTCTTGCTTCAATTCGGTTTGTTTGCTTGGTTTTTAAATGTGAAGATATTTTGGTCATCTAAGAACAGTCCTGATAACTACATTTATACATAACAGAACTCAACACAGTTAAAATTAATTGAACGTTAACATTTTAAACATTCATAAAGTAAACTACTTTCTTAATTTTATAGGCTTTCTCACTGAGACATACTCTCCAAAGTTTATATAGTAAAAGCAAAGTAAAGAGCTGAATTAGATGGTGCATGATTCTGGGATAAATGTTTTCATACTATCGTTATTGTTGTTGCATTTGTTTCTTAAAACACATCTTAAATTTTTTATATTATCATCTCTGTCACACAGAGGCCATCTTAAAATTCTCGTTACCTAATCCAGCTCATAACCTTTCTGGTTTTGTTTCTTTTGTTTTCATCTGACTCAGTATGAAGCCTTTGTTTCCACCAGTAGCTTTCGGCATGCCTTTTGGGTCAGGCACGTAACACTTTTCATCTGTCGATAGCAACTGCCTTAAAGCATGTACATCTCTGTAGTCGATTTGCTTTCAGAGTCCACCAGCCCATGTCAATCCTTAACGAAGGAGAGTGAGACTAAAGGAAAGTGAAGTAGTCAGCTTGATGTGTTAACTTTGTTTCAATCAGATAATCATCAAATAAATACATATTGTTTCAACCTTAATAAGTGATTGAGTGTCTTACAGGATTATTATTTTTACCAGAACATCATACGTGTTAGATGTTTTAATACATTTCACTTCCTCAAGTGGGTAGTTTAATAATATTTTTCCTCAGGGACAAAAAGAAACGTGATCATCCTTGTAAATCTGACCTGACATACTGAGTTATCCGCTTACTTCAGCTAAAGTAGGAAATGCACTGGAACCAAAATGAAGTTAAAAGAAAAATATTAAATGTCCTCAGATTTAATGGCTGTTTATTTGAACAAAAAAAGTTTGAGGTTTTGGAGATAAAAAGTTCTTCTCTGTTGTTCAGCTGTGAATTAGGAGGAACTCCACTGGTTTTAGTGCAGTCATTCCACATTTATACTCTTGTAAGAATAGCACCTAGCCTTTGTCAGACTCTAATGACAAGTGCGATCTTCATCTCCCACTGTTTTTTCCTGCCCTGAGCAGGGCAGCCTGAAAGGAGTCTCATATGGAACAGGCTTGTGCAAATCAGCTCCCATTCACTAAGGAAAAGTCAACACCATTTTTTTTTTCCTCCTTTCTCTTCAGGACAGGAAATTCATCTCACTGTCAGTCAGAATGCTTTCAAAATTCCCCATTTCAACGTATCACTGCCCCTCCTTTAGAAAACATGAATTAAAAAGCCAAGAAATTTCCTTTAATTTGAAAAGTAATTTTTCCTTAACGAAAAGCTCAGGGACGCCATATGTATTTGAAGACAATTATTGTTTACACAGAAGTACTTAGATTTTCTTAACAGTGGCCTATTTTGAGATTAAAGTCCAGGACTGCTTTAAAATAATGTAATAATTTCTGACAATAGAATTCCACTTATATTTTCCACATAATATGTGCTCAGTTTGCTAGTGAAGCAAAGTGCCCATTACTTTTCCCAACTGCCAGATCAGTTAACTCCAGCTCACAGAGCAGGTGATTCTTCAATGTGATATGGTAAAGACATTGTTGGAAGAAAGCTAAAGATGACATATATCCTAGTTATCCTAGAGATGCTCTCTTGATATCATGAAACTAGATCCAAGTGGAGAAAAAGAAATAGATACTAAACGTGAGACATCTGAATACCTCCCAGTCCTGTCACCATGATTACATTGATAGGTGTTCAGCAAAGCAGGACTTTGAGGAGAGCTGGACCTGTGCACACAAAGTCCATGACACGCACAGCCGGTTGGCACATTCCAGGACATCTCTGATGTAACACGGTTGCACTGAAGGAGCAATGACCTGCAAGGTGAGTCGTAACTCAGCACCTTGTGCTGTGTGCGTGTGCCAACTCTGCAACATGTGTACGCATGTGTCTGTCCAAACTGAAGGAAGTGTGAGTATCCTGTCATGTGTGTCTGACATCCAGGTGATTGCAGTGCAGTGCCCTCAGGCAAGCTACACAGATTAAGCTGTTTGACTGTCTGTGAGAAATCAGTTTACAAAAAAATCTGAATCTGTAATCTCTGAGCAGAGCTCATTTGTTTATTGCATATTTTACTGCAGATTTACTGTGTCTCTCTCTGAGAGATTCTAGGAACAGAAAACCAAATACATGGAGGAATTCAGGTGCCTCAAATTGCCAATAGGCAGATAGGTGTAGAATTTTTGAACCTAAATGATTGAAAAAATTTAGTCTTAGCACATTGTTGTTATTACATCCTGAAACACATAGAACAATTTCAGGTATTATTAGCTTTGTTCCTCTGTGGAAACAGGTTCACATTCATATTTTGATTAAATTTACCACCAGGACCAAATAAGCCCTGTTTTGCTAATCACTTTTTCTTTTCTGTTTTTCAACCTTTTTCCCCCGTGTAATTAGCAGCTACTCTCTCACCTTTTTCAGATGAAGCCCAAAGTATAACAGAGCAGGTTTGTTTAAAATTGCAAGACCTAAAAATCAGAAGACATTCAAGAAAATCTTTTAAAGAAACAAAGGAACAAGCAGAACACTTATGTCAGGTAGGCACAAGGAAGCCTATCTGACAAATGTGGAGGGTGTATAACACATGCTTTATCAGTGTCACTCTTTAGCACATGCTAGTGGCTGCAGAAAGGATCTGTGATAGAGTACTTTGCCATGAAAAGGCAGCGATACACAAGCAAAAGCAGATATAGACATCACTTTGTAATATTGTATTATCCTTTCTTTTGTGTGTGCATAATTTAAAGTGCTGTCTTAGGTTTCATATGTAAGATATTGATTGTACAAGAATACTGCACAGGTTTTGTCATTTAACAGTCATCCAAACACAGATACTGCAGATTCATTTTAGTGTTACATTTATGGACTGAGTAGCAATGTAAACCATACAAACCCAACAATTACTGAAAAGCCTAGGGCATTTCCCCTCTCCCCCCCTCCAATGTAGAGTGTATTATAGATTTCTGAGAAAGAAACAAACAACCCAGGCAGGAATATAATTGTGCCAAGGAAATATTCAGAGTGTGCAGAAGAATGATCACCCAGCAGACGGCCTTGATGATTGAAACCATGTCTAAGATCAGGAATAGGAGATGCTGGAAAAGAAAACCTTTGTGTACTTTCATACTATAAAGAAAAAAATTATATGTAGAATTGAGTGTGAATGCTTATGAAAGGTAAGAGGGAGCTATGGCTTCGAAAGTGACAGAGCAGGAAGAGTGATGGGAAGCTTATGCAGGTATAATAGGTTTAGTTAGAGGAAAGATGATTAGGAAAAATTATTTTACTGGTTTCTGTATGTTCCTCCCTTTTTATGATTGACAGTATATATGAAGTTCTTGTTCCCCATTTAGCATTCAGAGGACTAGTCAATATTAATTTACAATAGATTTTTAAAAATCAGGTCACAGTCATACATATGATTATATAACTTGATTCAGAACATTAAGTCTATAAAATCGGGAAAAAAAGTGTGAAATTAAGCATGGGAAAAAGCTGAAATGACACACTTATATTTATAGACATCTCTATTGTTAAAAGCTAGCTGATGGCTTTGGCTATTTATTAGGTTACTTAAGAGACTGCCAATTTATCTGAAGGTTACCTAGTCTCTTCAGGGAAAAAAGCCCTGAAAAATAAATAAAAGAAAGCTGAAGAAGCACTTAACTATTTATTTTTCCTCTATATAAATTCATTTAATTTTCTCTCTCTCTTGAAACCGTGCTGTATTGTTTTCTTCTCTGATCAAACAGCTTCCAAATATAATGAATAATATCTCTGTTACAAGCAATGCTTCAACTGCAGATCAATATGGACACACATTAGAAGACAAAGATTTAGTTTAAAAATTTCTAAAGGATTAGTGATGAAATACATACATTAAACACCATGAAAAATGCTAGGATGCTGTCAATATATCTAGCATTATTTTCACAGCCTTTTTTGCCTTCAGACTAGTTGTAAAGACTTTCATTTATCAATTTGCATTTAATATGGCAGTTCTGATCACTTGGGTCCTAGTCATAACAAGGCAATTGACACTAACTGTCTGCTAAGGGCCAATATGGTCTCCTGGCTCAGGAATCCCCATGAAGAATGCCTTGAGTGCAGCTAGTTCCCGAGAGTCACCCTTTCTGTGAAATCTATGTGTTTTAAATTAATGCTAGAAGTAAACCTCTCCTAACTCCTCATTCATAACTATGCAAATGCCCACATTAACATCTTTTTATTATACACTGCCCTTTAAGAACCTGTACTTAAGCGGTGAAACAGCAATACCTTGCCTATATGGAAATATTTTCTCCCTCTGTTGGCCAGTAAATCATGGGAAAAGTCATGCAATATACATTTGTACTTGTGTTTGTTTTCCATATACAGTGCTGACAGACTTGACTTAATTGAAGTGTCTCATAGGCTTCAACTTTTTTTAAATTTATGTCCACTCTTAAAAAAAATCAGAGGAAATTAAACTATAGAACTGATATTGAAAGGTCTATCAGTGTGTTATAAATGGTTATGTATATTAGGACTATTTAAAATGCACTGCCAGTTCCGTGATAGCTTTTCTACCACTCCTGGATGGCAAGAGATCCAGATGTCACTTTAATAGGATTAGTTAGCATGGTTTCATCAAGTTCTTCTTTTGTCCACCTTTTGAGGGTTAATGCTTAACAGCTTTGGTTATGCAATATATGGTAGGTATTAATTGTTCTTGAATAAAGATAAACCCCTGCCTCATTAATAGCTCCTCAGGCTCCTGCATGGTTACTTACATGAGAACTGTTGAGATAAGAAAGTGAGAACTGTTCAGATAAGAAAGATTTGGTGGGCTCAGGCTCAAAAATGTAAGTTACAATGCTGAAAAATATCTTTGCCAATCAATCCTGGTGTTCTGGTTTCAACTGGGATAGAGTTAATTTTCTTCCTAGTAGCTGGTGCAGTGCTGTGTTTTGGATTTAGTGTGAGAATAATGCTGATAACACACTGATGCTGTAGTTGTTGCTAAGTAATGCTTATCCCCAGTCAAGGACTTTTAAGTTCCCCATGAGCTTCCAGCAAGCAGGTGCACAAGAAGCTGGAAGGGAGCATGGCCAGGGCAGCTGACCCGAACTAGTCAAAGGGATATTCCATACCATAGGATGTCACTCTCAGTATATAAACGGGTGAGCTGGCTGGGAGGGACGGATTGTTGCTCGGGCATCAGTCAGTGGGTGGTGAGCAATTGCATTCTGCATCACTTGTATTTTCTGGGGTTTTATTTCTCTCTCTTTTCATTATCATCCTTTTCATTACTACTACTACTACTATTGTGATTATTATTATAGTATTCTATTTCAGTTATTAAACTGTTCTTAACTCAACCCATGAGTTTTACCTTTTTGGTAAACCAGTTCTTCTCCCCAACCCACTGGGTGTGGGAGGGAGGAGTGAGTGAGTGTCTGTATGGTGCCTAGTTGCCAACTGGGGTTAAAACATGACACCTGATTTTTATCACAAAGCAGGATTATAGTATTTTCACTTTTTACCTCCCAAATGAAAGTCTGCTTTAGAGACCTACTCAGGATGAGTACTTCAGTTGTCACAATAATCTATATAATAAACAAAATCATAAAAATTAACGGCCAGTAAGACATGAAAATTGCCAAAAATACACTTTTATTGGACAGCAAAAAATATGATATTCTTGTCCAAACCAATAGGAAATTACATTTTTGTTAGTAAAACTCCAAAAATTGCTAGAAAACATAAACAATTTTGCTCTTCTGTTTCTATTAGTCACATGCTGTGTTAGCATGACAGGAGATGGAAAAGGGAGGAAAAAGAGTACTGATATATTTTATGTCTTGCACAATGGTAAACTCCTGATTTCTGGTTTTGGAAACTTCATTAGTAGGTGTAGTCCCTCTATGCCCTTCCCTCTATGTGAGAATAGCTTTCCTTGGACTGTAATGCAGAATGACAATCAAGTATATACAGGGAAAATAGTGAAAGAGAGTAAGTCACAAATACCCTAATATTTTTTATTAGTTTCTATAAAAGCATGGAAATGGAGAGTACCTTTTTTTCACAGAGTCATTATCATTGCTACAAATAAATCTAAGGACATTGTGGATATTAGTACAGCCTTTATTAAGTGCCAGCGTTCTAACTGCATTCAAGGTAGTAGCAAACAAATCTCTGTGGTTGTAAGAATTATGTTGCTGAGATACATGTATTGGGCACAATTTTTTATTGGCACAAAAGGAATCCAATTTCCAGGTTCATTACCCAAAACAACATAGAAATTTGAAACAAGAAAACATTTTAGTGCTTGAACTATAGATCAAACTATAATTCATAGGCCACATTCCCTCATGGATTGTGAGGATAAGGAGAAGGGGAAGGGAAAAAGCAATTTTTCTGCCCACTTGATCGATGTTCTATTTGACCTCTGAAATGCCCTCTTGCCATAACCTTTTAAATACCATCTGCTCTTTTTGTGAAGAGTGTGATGGGAAGGAGTCACTTCCAGACAGCAATTGATTATAAAAGCATTAATCAAGGACATGGATTATCTGCAGCATGACATTGTGTGCTGTAGTTAAGCAATTTCACCTTAAATGCGATTGGAAAGGTTAATCCCGTTTCTCAAGACTAATTTAGACTTTGTATCAAACAACTCAGAACATTGTGAAAACAGCTGCAGGAAACAGGATCTGAAAAATTGTCAGCTTCCATTATAAAGTCTTGTAAACTTTGGCTCTGAGAATGGATAAGCAGTAGGTCTGTAGTCACATTCTTCAGTTTTTTCAAAATTGAGCTAATGTTACCAGCTTTCCCTCTCAAGTAACTGGAATTGTTCTTCTCCCTCTTTCCCCAAGTCAAGATAAATTTCTTTTTCAGTATTTGGTATTCTTGGGTAACATTATCTATTGCATTGTTTTCCACCACTGGAGGATAATGAATTCATTGATCCTCAAGATGTCTAACACAAACTTCTCACTGGGCCTGCTACCTAGGTGGGCAAATTGCAGCAGGACGGGGAGGGGAGGGGTAAGGGACTTGGACAAGGCAACATCCAGTGCCAATGGCATGCAACAACTGGAACACAGATCCAGCTCCCAGGGCCCTGCTTTGACTGCCCTTTCTCATTAACACTCCCCTTCATGTTTTAGGGTAATGTGTGAGAAGCTAGCTCATGTAGGTATGGCAATTGCTGATAGGGAATGCTGCAATAAATATGTGTCAAGTGTATTGTGGGGTTGAGGTAATTTATTTTTATCTGAGGCTCCAAACAGGCTGATTATGCTATGAAAAATTAGGATATTCTGTACCTTTACCAGTATCTGTTGTCACCATCTTCAGATAGTGCAATTTGCAATTAATAAAGTGATCCGTCATTGCTATTACAGTTAAAGTAATCACTAGGAAGCTTGGAAGTGGTCACTTCAGACAGCTGGAGTGTGGGTAAGTGCATGTCTGCATCAAAGGCCAGCAAAAATGGCTTCAGACTTGATGGACAGATTCAGAGGAGCTGGATCACAGGAGAAACATAGAAGCTCAAACTGCTGTTAAAGGCTGAATTCATATTCTGCCTGGTAAATTCCCCTTTCTGAAGTGCTTTGCCATTTTCTTATGTCCATCTATTGGAACCTATCTTGCTTCCCCCAAAGTCGTTGGGTACAGCAATGGTTTTCAGCATTCTCTGACCAACATACCATAATATTGAAAAATAAATATACTGAGGGAAATAGCTTGTTTTACTCTTCATACCTGCCTCCTGTTTAATTTTTTTATTTCCTGTTCCTGCAGACACCATCAGGGCACCATGCAGTCTGTAAATTATGAGCATGTATCACAGATGAAAGTCCTCACCTCAGAGACGTAAATACCACAGATCAGCAGCAATAAAAATCCAAAGAATAAATGCCAACACAGCACCAAGAGTGTCAATAACCTTTCTAAACGGAAGCCCTGTATCCTCATTATATTATCCTATATATAAGCAAAAGCAATATAAAACTTCTTGTTGAGCAAGACTAAATGCTATAATGCTGCTCCCAAAGAGAAATGTGGAGCTCAGTGCCATTTACTGTTTCTGTTGATTGATTTTTTTTTCTAAATTGAAAGCACTCTTCTACAATAAAAACTAGAAGCTCTGTGCGCGTACACATAAAACAGATCAGTTACTAACACTTCAGGTGTCTCAGATGTGACGGGAAATCATGGTCCCAAAACACTCATTGCTGGAATTTCTCTTTGTTTCTGGTCTCTTTTTCAAGTGAAAAATAATCTAGACGCATGGTCAAGCAGCATAAATAAAGTACATTTTGAACATAACATCGGTGTCACAGAAGTCCTCCTCTTGAGAACACACCTCAGTTGCAGATGCAGTGGTGGATACTGACAGATACTTACTCGTTTGTGGATCTCCTTAAAGTTCCTCTGTAAGATGCAGTCTTCCTGAAATTATCCTGGCATAGTACCATCATACAGACGATGTCTACTCGTCTTCTGAGGAGCTTCTTTTGCAGACTCATGTTGTGTTTGGATGTAAGAGGACATAAGGGGAGCAGTTCCAAGGGCTGGAGGACACCCTGGCTGGAAGATCACCCACAACTCTCCTGTGCTTGTTTGCACCTTTCTGTCTCAAATGCCTCATACTGAGTTCTACTTAGTTGAATATAAAAGGATAGGTCCAAGATCAGTGAATATTTCTGAAGTGTTGAAACAAGGGTTGATGTTTCATTCTTATCATCCAGTGAGAGAAAATGCTACTAATGCTCAAAAATTTCCTGATAAGAAATATTTATTGGGTCGGAATGGAGATGTTTCAGTAAATATTCACTAAGTATGAATTTCATGTCTTGAAAGGAAGCTTTAGTTTTAGATCTCCTGAACAACAAGAAGTCAGGCATTTAAGACCAAATGCAGATAATTTAATAAAATATTTCATTTTATGAAAACTTCTGGAGTGGGTTTTGTTTATCATGAACCTACAGTTAGTCTGCTAAATTATACATGTTACTTGAAACTTTGCTAGAATATTTTACTATCTTTCATTAGTTTTTCAATAATTATTTATCTTCAACTCGTAAGGCATAAGGCCTCTTAAAATATGGTGGTAGCAACCATCATAAATGCTACTATAGCACACAGTTCGCCAGTGACATCAAGAATAGTGAAACTGATAATCTAGCCATATCATAGCTTTGTTTCTGGACCCAGCTTTGCACTGACCTGGCTTTGCTTCCTTACTGACTCAATTCAGGTTAGGATGAAGTTTTCCCATCTTTATCAAGATTGCTTGCTCTACAACTCCATGTTTTTCCCATTCTATCCATCTCATTCATAGCTTTTCATTTATTATAAATCTGTGTATTATGCAGTTTATCAGCTCCAACAGTCTTAAAGATTTCTATTAGCTTTTGCAAAATATTGTGCATAATTTTATAAGATTATGGATGGTTTTATACAAAAAGCAGGGAATTTGCATGTATTACCTTCCACATGCCATCTCAGCTTATTCTTTTTTTCTTCTTCCTTCTTTCTCCCTTTTCTTCTACTTCAAGTTATATTCCAGGTTTTCTTTCCAAATGGGGGAGGGGGGAAAAGAAATAAATCCATGATGCACTTTCATGATATTATGAAGATCTGTAGAAATGGGAAACTCAACTGTCAAGTTGTTTCCCAGATCAGATCTCAGCTTGAGAAGTAATTGCAGCCAAAAGGACCAATGAACTTCATGGAATAAGATTACTTTAGGATATCTGATGCATAACTGTTCTTGATAAAGCCTATTTCACATCTGTACATCTATAAATTAACCATCAAAATAACAAAATTTAGTAGCTTGCTTTCAAGTTAACTTTATATGATAATCCTACTTAAAAATGTACATTTCGGCCTAAATCCCTTCAAGAATGGAAGCTATATGATTGTGGATATTTCACTGGCTTTTTCATGGTACAAATGACTACATAACATCCAGGCAATAGCAGAAAAACTGGGTTCTTCCACTGAAATAAAAGAGCCTGAATTAGTATAGCCAAAAACTCGACAAAGGAGGTTTTGTTTTTGTTTCCTGTATAGACCTGTCAGCCAGCTGAAATATGGCCCAAATTCATCCTACCAATCTTTAGGTGTTTAATCAAGGTGCCAAGGTAGAAACATCATCAATGTAAACCCGCATAACCTTGCATGTCCAATCAGACTGCATGCTATCACAAGTCTCTAAAATATCATGTTGGTAGCTCTTGCTCTATAGAAGCCATGAGTGATATATGGTAACAGAACCTATAGGAAAACTATACACACTCATACATAAATGCCTTGTAAAATGTGGTACACTGTTGCAGCATCCATTCATTCCATTAGAAAAATCCATTTCAATACACCTTCCAATGTTTTGTAATCCTTGAACTGTCTTGTGTCCAGTATTGTTTGTCAGCTTGCATTTTCTAATTGCTTGTGAAGCAGCCTGTTGATGATGATTCATGACCACCAATTGAATATTTTTTTTTTAAGGATATCAAAATGGAGACATTAGCTCCAGATCAAGATACTGTCTTCCCCATAATATTTCAATTACTATCACAAATATTAACTTTTCATTTAAATATTTAAAATATTTATTTTAAATGATATGTAAAATATCATATGAACCTCTGCCTGCAAGCACTGTCTGTGTGTGTACTGGCAGAAGATAGCAGACAGTTTGTCAGTAAGTGCTAACACCTATCTTGTAACTGCAAGGGAATGTGTGTGTGTGGGTATCTTCTTGATTGTACTCCTTTTTTTTTAGACCACTTTCTGATGGTGCTTAGAACAGAGAACAAACTGATTCAGGGACTACCAAGAAACAGTGTTCCACAATAAATTACTTTCCACTCTTCAGAATACACTCTTCCCACAGAGAATATTTTTTTCAGTTCCTCAAAAGAGTCTAACTATATTGACAACTCCTGTAATTAGATCTCAGACAATAGAGGGGAAAGAGAGCCAACAGAGCTGCAGAAATACTTGTACAAAGGAGAATAATTAGAGAGTTAAACTAAGGAGCGATGAACAGCTGCATAAAAGAACTACAAATTCATTAATACAGTTTTCTACTGTTCATTTAACATCTATTATTGAAAATTAAACTGTGCAGATCTCCATTGTTGAAATTACCATTCTTCACTATTTAAGTTGTTGACATGGGGAGTTAAAAAATGTTCACTTACTGACACAGTCTACTCTGTGGAGACTGCAGACAGAGCGACACAGCTAAATATCTGAGGATAGCTTTAAAAAGAGCTCTAAGCAAATCATTACCACTTATTTCTAGGTGTGGGTACTTTTCATCCTTTTGACTATTAAGCTATGGTAAGGTGAAACAAGATAAGACTGGGAAAATTATGCCAGATTGCAATGAGATGAGGAGAAAAAGAGCCAAAAAATGTCACCATCTCTTGCAAACATAATTTTAGATCTTATGCCAAAAATAATGCATTTAAATAAATGCCTGTCAAGTAAGCAATGTTTATTCAGCTATTTGAAATTAATGACTTTCAAATGCTTGCCATAAAATATAAAGCTGGCAATATGAAACATAAAGTTCCTCTACACAAAATAGAGAAAAATTATCCTGAAACGATGTTTTAGATTTCTGTAACCTGAGGGAGATTTTACATACTAAAAAAGAAAAACATTAAACCATCAACAATAATCCCAATTCTTCTTTCGCCATAGCGTAAGAGTTAATTTCAGGGTTTCTCCAACTTTAATGGACAGGAATCGGGAGAATCTAGAGTCTGTGCCAAGTCGATCAGGTGGCTGAAGCAATGCTCCATGAGTAACAGGGGAGACGCTTCTTTGAACTGAGTGGATTTGTGTCAAAACTTAAAGCTATTTTATAACCTTTTGGTAAATCTTTTGACATGCTGATGCAGTGACAAACTGCGATACTTAATTCCCATTCTTACACCTCAAGAGGCTCTCCATTCCCCACAATTGGTTAAGACATTTTTGCAACTCTTCATGGCTACTGTGGTAAACTCTCACTCGAACATTGCCTGGAAAAATTTATTAGTAATTTAATCTAACTGCAAACTAGACCCCTTTTGCTCATTCAAGATGTTACTTTTAACATAAGAACCATTTAGTTGTTACCTGAAAGCCTAACAAGCTTTTGGTTTTCCACTTAAAATGTACAAATCCAAGTTAATATGGTGGTAAACTGAGATACCAGTTAGCTCCACCTCTGCTGCCCAACACAATTTCATCCAGAACCCCTCCCCTAGATGAGAAGAAATGTGTATGCAGAAAAAGAAAAAATATATCAAAAGTGTACCTGTAATTTCTGGGGTTAATTTACATTCCAGCATAGCAATTTCAACTGACATGACAAGGCAGGATTGGGATGCCACTGAGCTACACTGCTCAGCGAAGCATGTGTCAGTTGGAACATCCGCTACTTAGGAGATGAATGACAGAAAGCTTTGGAGGGAACAGGGTATTTCACAGGCAACCACAACAGACAAAACCTTTTCTCCAGCTTTTCAACAGGGTTGCCACCATATTAGTACTAATGTTTCAGAAGAGAAGGCTTTTTTCATTTGCATCTTAGCTGAAAGAAATACAGGGGGGTTGTCAGGTTTTATTTTTTCTTTCTTTTTTTTTTTTTTTTTTTAACTAAAGGAGCTTTAAAATTGATGCAGGGTGGGAGAAATGAAATGGAGAGCATGCCAGATAAAAATGCCAGAGGCCAAATCAAACAAATATCTGCATTTGGCATGTAGATATTACAGCAGTAGAAATATTATAGATTTTTTCCAGCTCCAGGGACAGCTTATACATTTGCATTAAGTCTTTGGATATGATACATAACGGCATGCAGAGCAGAGAAATGCAGCTTTTCTTCTTGCAGGAGAGTGTCTTGCTTGTTTTCTTCCTGGCCCCGTGATCTTTGCATTCTCTCCCATGTGATGGTCCCCAAGCCGGCCCCAAGGGCAGCAGGGTGCTGCAGTTGTTTTGCCCTGATAGGTGGTGGGAGCACCCCAGGCCAGGACACAGCTCCTGCTCACTGACAGACATGAGCTCATTAGTATGAGCTAGGCAACCAGCCTGAGCAAGACCTGCTGTCCTAACTCCCCACCTCCTGACTCAGCCACTGAAGCCCTATACAGGAGATGGGCACCATCATCATCATCATCATCAAATTTCAATGAAAAAGACTGGGTTTGTGGTGAATTTGATTGTGTTGGAGCACATTAACCATGCTTCGGGAGACTTAGAAGTGCAACGTGCAGGTTATGAGTCCCAAACCAGCTTTAGACTGCAGGGTATGCAACTTGACTAAGGTCACACAGTCTTTGACTGTGCACACTAAAAGAAATGCAGCTGCCCAAATATATTTTGTGGATGCTAAAGTGGATTAGCATTTACATGAGATCTTCCTACTAGCTTTTTTAAAAGCATCCAAACCTATAAAGTTTATGCATTCTGAGAGACTGAATCCCTTGAGGGCAGAGTAGACCTGAGGGTTTGAAAGTTTTAAGTTTAATATTGCACATTCTTGCCTATAGGCACTTATCAGGCTTAATTGCAATTCTGAGCACATTTTTCTTTCACTTACAGATCTATTTCAGTAAATTACATTCATAGCACCTTATTAAGAATAGTAAAAAAAAAAACCAAAACACCACACATGAAAAAATGAATTTTAAACAAACCCCCCCAAGTGTTTTGCTAGAAAAAAAAGGGAACAAGATTGAGGTCATCAGCCAGAATACAAATCAATTGATGGTGTAGAAAATTATATGCTTCTGTGGCTTAGTGAAATACGAAGTAATATGTCTGAAGATCTGAAAAAGAGGACTCTCTGTGGTTTTCCTGAGCTGTCTAATAGTCAGACTTTCCTTGTTAACAATACCTTCTTCTTACAGGGACTAAAACGTTATTTAAACAATTATATGCTATTAAGTAAAAGATGAATTACAGAGAAAATTGCACCATTAGTAAAATTTAAGTTCTTAACTTCATGTAATAAAAGATGGTAACCTTTTTGTAATGGCATTTCAATTTACCATTTATTATAAAAGTCTAATTTGGAAGGTAAAATGAATTCTGGTTCCAGTCTTATTACTCTGGCTGTTACATTTCTATGCAAGTTTTTATTCATAACACAGCTCCAGCAAAATTAACTAAGAATATTTTAAAATAATTTAAGATCTTGGTTTCAACCCTGAAGTATATTAGAGATGATACCCTTGATTAAAAAAGTAAGCCAATACATTTATACATAAAGGTTACATTATATTTAATACTGATATTTAAAATACATCTCTTATCAGTCTTGTTTTGTCCTTACAAGCCTTTCAAAACATCATAATGTTCCAATGAAATGTTATAGTAACTGCTGACAATTTGGTTCCCTCGTTCCTTCTATGAAAAGCTATCTCCAGTTCATTAGGTATTAGGAAGTAACTTAATTTTTAATCCTAAAACAGAGAAGATAAAATTTAAATTAAAATTTGGAGAAAACTCAGTGAGTAATTTTTTTTATTTTTAAATTACTATTATTATTACTATTACCGGCTTGAAAATATCCCTTCCCCTCTTTCAAGGATCTTTTTTTATTAGTCAGTTTTACATATGAGGATGGAGGTGGGGTGGGAAAGAGGTAACCTTTTCAAACAACCTTTTTCTTGCATCAGCTGAAGAAGAATTTGATCAGAACCATTCAAAGGCATATAGTATTTAAAAGCATGTCAGAACACAGGCCTGATTCGGTGAAGTCACTGGGTCACTGTGATAAGCTTTGCCAAATTAATTGGTGAGAAATGTGGTTTTTGCCAAACAGCTGGAGGTGAACAATTTATAAAATAGGTGAGCCCTTAATGTTATTTTTACTGTATGCTTTGAGACCTCTATTCTACCCTTCTGCAAAAAACTTTTTGCAACATTCTGAAAATTACTGTTCATAAATAAGGAGAGGAAAGCATAAACCAGGGGGCAACAATAATGGCGTGCAGTCTGAGGCACCCCAAGACTACCCACCCCACAAGACCCATAAGTGCATTTCCTCATGTGTGCCAGGGTCCTGCCTGGAGGTGAGCGCACCCACAGCTTTCGGCTTCTCTCTCTGTCAACCTCTAGACTACCAGGGGTCGGAGAGGTGGCCTGCAGAAGTGTCTGTGCTGGTTTTGCCTGTGTTTTGATGGATCCAAAGGTCATTTTGACTTACTGGGGATAAGAGGTGCATGGCGCACAGCTGCTGCACCTACAGCTGCCCACAGTAGGTAAGGTAATGCCTGCAGATGTGGCAATGAGCACATCAGACCTGGCTAGCAAAGAGCTCTCCCTCACTAGCCCACATCTCTTGCTTCTTTCTGTCATTACAACAGTCCAAAGGGGAAAAAGTACCTTAAAATCTGACCTAAAAGAATTACTTTTGTAGACTTCTAAAAGAACAGATTATTTCTGAATCAGTGTGCTGCTGGATTTCAGTGGGTTTGCAGAAATGGAGATGTGTTTCATAAACTGACTCATATTTGTCTTTATTTTCACTATTGCTACACTGTCTCAATGGTTGCACCTCCTGCATGCTTTATAATTGTGATGTTAATAGCACTGCATTAATAAGAACAAATACATTCATTTAAAAAATAACTGATATTTCTGAATTGCAAAGCCTGAAATTCTTTCTCAGTCAAACGGAGAAGGGACAATGTCTGAAACACCTTAGACCAACAGTCACTTCTCCATGAAGCTGTCACCATTAAAAAATTAACATGAACATACAGATGTACCTGAGACACCAAAGCATGTTACAAGAGTTCTGGTACTAGAGCAGGTAATGACCTTTGGTATTTCAAAGCTGTTTGATGGAGGGAGGGCATACACATACATGCTGTACCATCTTAAAAGGCTGACTTTTAAAATGCTGACAGCTATTCCTTGGTGAAATCTCACAAAACAAGACATGGTAGCTTAAAATCCAGCCAAAGATGGTTTTGGAATAAAAGTCAGAAATGTGGTTTCTCCTTATGAGAGAACCCTCTGTTTCTCACACTCTGCTTTTCTTCAATGTTCATAGAAACTCAAAACATAATAGAAACTAAATATTAGTTATTTCCTTATAATACTGTAACATGACCAGGGTTGGACTACTCCTCTTTCAGGTTAGGGCATTTACTACACCTAGCAAATATAAACTTACAATACTGTAAACAAAAACTAAAAATAATAATGATTCATGGTGGGTTGTTTTTGTTTTTGTTTTTGTTTTATTTTATTAAACACATTGGACGGGTGCCCTGGGAATCATAATATATGCTTGGACTAGAGAATTCAGTCCACTGGTTGTACAGGTTATATGGTTAGGCAAACAACTGTACAGGATCTCCTTTAATAACCTCTGAAAATTAAGGGAAAGGTCATAGGTTTGCACGATGAAAATCTATGATCTCTTCAATCAGAGGTTATACAATCATGGCTAGTATCTATGACTATATTCTACAGAATAATTTTCCTTTTCATGAAGAGAGAGGTGTTCCTGATACTGGTGTTTCTGTATATTTTTTTTTCCAAGATACATATTCATCAAGTATCACCCTGGTATTACTACCATTTTGCTCACAAGGGCAAAAGAATAATGCTAGCACCATAATTCCTTTCTGGATGATCCTTAGTGGTGCTATATTCTTGTGCAAATTCTGATTTGAAACAACAAAGCTAACTTTGTCATCAGAGTTACAGAAGAGATGTAAGAATGCCAAAAAGATTTTGCTTCATCAATGATTTGAGAGTTGTTTTTTTAAAAAATCTTTTTATTTTTAAGTCTGAGTTTAAATGTGAGTAGGGATATTCCAGGAACTTATACAAAGAGAACATTATAGACTTCCTCCTCAGTTCTTCTTAACGTTATAGTAAACCATAAATCTTACACAGATTTCAGTAAGAGTCATACTCTAAAGAAAATAAGCCATTAACAGAAACCTAACTGAAAAATGCTGCTATCTGAAACCATGGCCTACATTTCATCTTTTAGTGTGTGATAAACTCTCATGAATCACTTGATATTTACTGCAGGAAAGTATGTGTACGTAAGGAGTTACAATGGAAGAGCTGACATACTATGAAAATGAGCATTTCATGTGTTTAATGTGACCATATACTGTCATACCTGCTGTTACAATTCTGTATCTAAAACTTCAGATTTTTTTCATGTTAAAGAAAAATGTTGTACTCCTTGTATCAAAGAATGCAAAATCTGCAATACTAGCGAAAAATACATTCCCTGCACTGTCTGTCCCAAGCACCTTCTGTTGTCACCTAACAGAAAGCATTTCAGGCCTTTACTTATCTACCCACTTAAAACTGCTAATAAATTGTTCTTAACAAGCATTTGTCTGCAAAAAGAGAGAGGATACTCACCCTCAAAGCTATTTTAAGTCATTTTATTGATTTAATATGCCTAATATTAATACAGCTGGTAACATTAACCAGACATAAAAGTATGTTTACTTTATTTAGTCAGTTGTAATTGAACAAAGAGGTCAAAAATTACTGAAGTGTTTTGCAACAGCTGCGTGTCTTCACAAAAGAAAGCAAAGACATGTTGTGCAAATAATCTGGCATATGTGAAGATAATCTTACTTCTGGTCATTTAAGAAATACAGATGATGTAAGAAATTATAGATTGAATGAAGTAATTTTAGCCATAAAACACATTTGTCCATATTTGTGTACTCAGGACAGGTTACAAAATGATAGGTCTGGAAAACATGCCAACTTCTTCGCTCATTGCTAATACCACTCTAGATTAGGAGTACAAAGTATAATGCAGTCACACTTCAGTGACCAGATGCTCTGCTGATACCAGACATCCCATACCACCTGTTTTCACATCCTTACACACACTTTAGTCTGTCATTCAAAATAGTCTTGTGCTTCAATTTGGCATTGGATATGACTATTGCTCTGGCAGTGAACCAGACTGAAGCACAATGGTCTCTGTCAGTAAAATCCAAGCAAAGCCATGCAAAGCAACAAAACCTACACTTCCATTTTTAAAAGCATCTGTTTGTAGAGAGACGGAGAGAAGAAGGAGAATGATGACTGGCAGAAAAGAATAGAAATGGTTAAATCTCTGCAGCTACTGCATAATCCATTCTTGTTAGCATTTGAAATTTTCTAGTTCCCAAACATCTCAGCTACTCTGTCTCTCACAATTTTCCAGATGATCGACAAAACACATGCTCGTCACAATGCCATGAGCATGCTACAAAACTGGGAGAATACCATGGGAGATACCAGCAACCTCTCTCTTTGCTAATATGATTCCTAGAGAGGAGAAAATCTATTACAACTACCCTTTTCATTTGTTATACCAGATATATATTAAGGAAAATATTTGTCATATTCTAGGTTCCCGGAATATAGTCAAAGTTTGGCCTTTTGTACTTCTATCTGTGAAATTTCAGATAGTTATATGGATGGATGGTTACACAACATAACTGAGCAGATTGTGAATAGTAATTTTGACATATGCAGAAGGCAGGGACCTTTTGTCTAGGACTTCTGCATCTCAGTGAAGGAGAAATTCCATGCATCAGGCAGCTCAGCTGCAACAGAGGCATGTGGCACCTAGAAATCATGAAGATTTCTTTTTTTTTTTTTTTTGCCTAGGTAAATAAAAGTCACAGATGGAAAAGGCTGATGTGTACTAGGAGACCAAAGTAAACAGGAAACCCATGCCACTCTCTGCATCACACTGCACCCCTCAATGTCATTCTACTCCAAAACTCTCTATACAATTTTATATTTTAAATTATAGACCGGTCTACTTTATTTTTTTGCCATCATCCTTTGCACAGAGGGTAGTAAACTGATGGACTTTGACAGGGTGGCTATGCTTAAGGTACCCAACTCTATACCGCTGCTGAGAATGGAATGTCTTAACACTCCCTTCAGACAGAGCAATGGGTTTAGGTTAAATCACTGCCAAACCCAGTCATTGCTTCATCGGTCTGACTTTGAATTCAGTTATGAAGCTGTAGTATAAATGTCAGAGCTTTGGAGTATAGTAGCACTTGCTGAAAATTCACGAAACACTACACACAGACAATCTTTAGCTGACACATCTAGATCCAGAAGAGGATATATATAACCTTTCACACAACCTTATTTCTCCCAGTATATTCTGCTTTCATGTTTTGTGAAAATAAAATCATTTAATACCCTGATGTTTTTATGGTCCTGGCAGCAACCCTCACTGGGGCTGTGTCGTGCTTGGGACACAGTCTGGCTAGACACCAAGCACTGTCTCCTTGATGTGCCTGAAGGTGGGCGAGCTGGCTCTGGTTATCAGAGGACACCAGCACTTTCACAGAAGGCACTGAGTGCTGGGACAAGAAAGTCAGTGTGTGTGTGCCCACACAAACCCTCAAAAAGGAGAGGGCCTCATAGCAGTAGGCATTGGGAGAGAAGGACAGTGGGTCTCCTCTATGCCAGCAGGTCACCTTGCATGTCCTGTAATATTAAATCTTTGTCTCATGAAAATCCTTTAGATGTTTTCCACTGAGAGATAAACCCCTGAGACTTTGTGGCTCTAGAATTAAGCAACTTCCTTAGCCTAGGAGTACTGAAATCACTGCTTGTGCAAAGTGCAAAATAATTTTATTTTTCCTTTTATTTACCTTTTATTTTTTAACACCATGGACACCTGTTTACCCAGTAGATCAGCAAGTGGAAGGAAACACTAGAAGAAAGATGAGAATACGGTGGTATAGGAAATTGCTGTAATAAATGTCTTCACCTTATTTCTTTTCATTTTCAACATTTAATATGCTCTTTGCAGAGTTTGGGAGCTGCTTCCTGTCTACACACAAAAATCTTTAATCATGAAAGAATATGGGAAAATATATAATAATAATTATGTAAATAGAGTATATAACTTTATTGAGCAAAATAAAAGCTCTGTTTACTTTTGGCAACAGTCTGCAAAATACATTATGAAGAATATTTCACAGTTAATTTAAGACAGCCATTAAGTGGATTATAGAGTCAATTCTCATATATGCTCACTTCTCCATCAGGAACTGGCAGAGTACCCTGTGGAAACATCACCTTGAACACAGAACTTCAAAGCTTCCTCTGTGACTTCCTATGAGTGCTCTTGTCGTGACTGATACACAGGAATACTGTACATACTCCTAAGATATTTACTGCTTGGATGTGGGTTTTTTCTTTCCTTTTCTCAAAGGAATTAATTACCATTTTAACAAATATTTTGCTTTACTGTAGTCAGCATTCTAGTATCTTATTAAGACCATCACTATATGAAAAGTTAAAGTATTTTTAAATGGATAAAGTGCTATGCATAAATGACAATGAATGGTGATATTTTTTCATTGCTATACTGCTCAGGAACATAATGGATAACAATATTTTGAGATAATTTTTTCTGTCCTGGTTTTGCAAGTAAGATATCACCTGTATCCTCCCATTCATGAGTCTATCATCAGGATCTAGTATATCATCATTTGCTCAAAGATTTTTGTGTAAAATTTGCAGAGATTGCTGCCTACAGCTGCCTAATTATAAACTCTATGTGTTAAAATTGTAATCTATCTATAGCTATACCTTGGAGAAGTCAGTATTAAGTGGTTTTAAGCAACCAACATTTTGGTTACTTAACGTTTTCTTAGGTGAGTCATGGTAGAGTTTTTATGCTTAAAGCTCATCAAGCCTTAAGGATTTGCTTCCAAACCAATACCCTATCAGGCCACATAGTAAAAACAAAACAAAACAAAACAGAAAAAGACATTCAAGCTTAGAACTTCAAGGGATGACTTTCACTTCTCTCTTCCCTTTCCTATTAGGAGGAGGATCTCAAGGCTCCCTTGCAGAAGTGCATGCCAACAAGCAGATGGGTCTCTGCCAGTGTTCTGTGAATCTGTTCCACTTTGTACAAAACTATTATTATTTGTTGCGGAAAGAGAGACTGGTAGTTCTCAGCAGGTGGAAGTGAGAGAGTAAGGGATCCCACCCCTGCTCTCATCCACCTTTGTGCAACATACATAGTGCTGAAGGGACAGATTCACCATCTGAATATAAATTCAAATGTGTACTCTGAATCCAGGTTCTCCCAGACCTCCACATAGTGATCAAAGTGTCCATGCCATTAAGCATTAGGGACCACAGTTATTTAATATCTATGTTTTGTCCTTATTTCTGCCATGCACATGTTTATTCTAATTAAAATGGGATAAAAACCCCAAACCTACTTGTCCTCTTTCACATATTCTCCTCATCTTGTCAAAAATTATGGGAAAAAGCTTATAAATTACCTCTCAATCTTTTTTGTTATTGCTGTAGGTATTATTTTTTCCATTTAATGATAGCTTATATAATCTTTGGCCTTGTGTGTGGAAATGTCTGCTTTAAAAAACAGTTTTTAATTTTAAGCACCAAAAGCTTGTATAAGATTTTAGGGGCTAATTTTCAGCTTTTCAAAGAAAAACTGGGGGCTCCTGTGCCTGGCCAATACCATTCACATTAATCAAAGTCACATTCAATAATGACGAAGATAGAACCGTTACAATTGGTACCACAGTCCCAAGGTGAGGCAAGTACTACATTGAACAGAACAGGCATCTGAGAGCCATGCTTCTGCTGATCGCGTGATGCCGACACTTAAACAATTACAGTTGCAATCACAAGAAAATAACATTATTCAATTTCATCTTAATGCATGTTTTGCAATATCTCATGTTGTAATTCACATGAAGAGGTCACAGATCATGAAACTAATAGGTGTGAAAGAAAATTTTGTGGATTGTCTAATAGGACTGGCTATCAAACTAATTATAAGTCATTAGACAAGCTCTATCAAGGCTTGTTCGCATCATGTTTAACTGTAATCAGAGGGTAATAAAGTTCAGAAAAAATTCTATCAAAGAAGAGGGCCTTCAAAATAGAGGTACGGGAGATTCTATTGAATACTTTAAATTAGATATAGATTAGTCACAAATCACTGAGAGAGCTTAACAAGAAACCAAAATCAACACCTTGAGTATAGAAGCTCCTTGTCAACACACAGCTCACTAATGTGTGACATGTTCAGCATTTCAATATATTCCACCCCACTCCCCCAGTGATACCTTGGATGAGCTGATGGTATATGTTCACTCTTTGATACAGTGATACCAAACACCACTAAGTACTACAGCAAACAGTATGGTACCAGAATTCTTTTTAATCACTTCTGTCACTTCTGGACTACTACCAGTTAAAATGTTTGCAGTAGGACTGTTTAGATTTTCTCCTATCATATAAAAACAAATCACAAACATGGTCTGGTCTAAAGTTTATTTTAGTCACGATGAGATTTCTAATTGTCCTGAGAGGGCTTTGAATGAAACTATTTCTTTAGCTAAAGTATATATTGTCATTTAGATGACACCATCATTCAAAATGCATTTTCCCCTCAGTTCACCTCAGCCAAATTTCCTTTATTTCTTTTGCTCTCCAGCTGAATGATAAAATTATTTAGACCTTCTAAAGATGGAATAACTGCCACCATTCCCTTCAGCTTTCAGGACAGGGTTCACCTGTTATAGAAATCAATGTTTCTCTGATGATTTGAACTTATATGGCATCTTATTACTTTTTTTTTTTTTTTTTACCTTGAAGTCAAAAGTAGAGAAACACTACACAATCAACTGAAACTCCTATGCCAGATCAGATTTTTATGTCTTCAGGAGACCTTGTCTTCACAAGAAGTGAGCAATACAGGCTATGTTTCAGCAAAGCATTTGAATGTCATATTAGCCAAAAAGTCCCATTTAACATAGATGAAGTTATTCACCTTAAGGTGAGCTTATTCACAAAGGTGTTGCCTTACGTGATCCTAGTTCCTTCACCTTCATCTTCTGTAATAGATTTTCCAGTATGTTTTCTAGCAGCTGGTGCAGCTTTAACTGAATTCAGATTCACAGAAAGAGCGAACACGTTCAGTGCCAGATCTATACATGAAAAAGGTCCCTGCCACAGCAATCACATTTGGTTATGTAATGGCCCACGTAGATTTCTCAGATCTAATGTCCACTTTTTCCTTGAATACACACCTAAATTCTTGTGTACTGCACCCTCTACAGGATAAAATCCACAGCACATCAGAGGGAAGGGGGAAAAAAAAGAAATCTGGATGTTACAGAGATTATTATCTGCAGTTGAAAATCTAATTGCTGATTTAGGCAGTTACTTTTCAATGATGTATTTATTAAATAATAGGATAGGTTCAATCCATTAGAACAGAAAATGTCACATTGAAATATTGCTAATGAGTGGATTTGCGCTTTATGCTACGCAATAAGCAGGAGTCAGGCTGACTGGGTGCTGAAGCAAAACTGAGCACCCTTTCTCAGTATGTAATCAGTGTGCTGTCAATATATCACTAATCCAAACTACACAAATAGTAATTAAACTTTGCATTACATAGCATGCCAGCAATAAGTATATTTTAAATGCCACTTGCTATCTTTTTCTGTTATTCTGACAGTTTTTAAGTGCTTCATGACTGACAGTATAAAATTGTGTATCAGAGGGGAATAGTATGTAAAGGTAGAATTTCAAAGTGAATAAAATGTTCTTAACTGCCGTTAGTTTATGGAACAAGGAAACACAGCCCCAGATCTGAATTTTTAGACTTTCTTATGCAAAGTAAGCATTTATAATCAACACAAGCAGACTAAATTTAGAGATATGCACACAATTTTATAATACTTCAAAATGTGACACAGACTTATATTAAGACTTCTGAAGGAGCAATTTGATTTTTTGCACTTTGTCTTACATTTCAATACAGTCGGGGCCTCTCCGTCCATTCTATTTTTCAGTGTTATTATCAAGAACACAGTAAATAGGAACCAATTACCTTTCTCTTACCACCAAATATTGCTCTGCAAGTTTAACTCCTAGCTAATATGGTTTGTGTAAGGAATGAAAAATACTCTTATAACTTGGCCATTCCAAGATGATCAGCAAACTATCAGAAACATAATTCAAGAAATGCATCTGATTTATTGGTAAAAACACTCTTCTTTTTAGTAGGATGTACTTTTCACTCTAAATGAGAGCTACCCTTTCAGCAGATGATTAGATGTCTATCTCAGTTTGTAGTGTTCATCAAATCTGTTCACATATCACTAATACAGGAACAGTAACTTTTCCTCACTGACAGTGATGTTGTGAGGAACAGTTGTTTACAAACACTTTGTCAAGTTGAATAACAGAACTGCTACATAAACATAGCTTCTATTAAATTGGTGGAAGCACTTTCCTAAACTAATATTTTTGTAAAGTTTTAGTCCCTTAGCTTACAGTCTCTGCAGGAATGCTTATGTTTTGTCTTACAAGTCAATTAAGAGTGAAATGTTTAGTTATATTTCTTTGCAAAAAAACTTATTTGTAAAAGAAGTAGGATGCCAAATATTCATCTTCATCTTTATTATTCACTTTTGCTACTCAAAGAGTGAAATATGTAAGTAGCAGAGCAACAAAGAGGAAAATAACTTTTATGAAAGGCATCCTTCTGTAGAGTAATGGATAAATGGAGTGGGGCAAATTTTTTTTCTAAGTCAGCTCCAATAAAGTTGGATGATTTACAGCAGGGATTAATTTGGTTCACTGTCTTCCATGCACAGATGAATTCTTTCATTGAGAGCTCCTCTTAGCAACTGTAGCCACATCTCATGGCAGTAAATTAAATCTGTGATAAACTTACTATAGAATATCATTGAAATGAAGCATTATACCTCTCCATACTAGTCTGATATTATGGAGGTGCTTATGTGGAATCATCATGATGAGGCAGATAGGAAAAAAAGTATCTCATTTTTGGAAGTGGAGAAGAAAACAGTGAGGTAGTGTTTTTCATTTCTCTATCTGTTAAGAGGCATCTGACCTTACTTGCCCCATCTCTTAAGAGAGACTCTTAAGAGAGAAAACATTCACTATACAATGTGGAAACCCTTCATTGCATAATGGTATCAGTTGCCAATAATTAAAAGAAGCGTGGCAATGACATTTCATTCTGAGAACACACCTTCAATCATTTTTTGTGGGAAAACCAAAAAAACCCCAATGTCCCCCCGATGTCTTTTGAAGAGTATCATTGATCACTGAAATTTACACAGAAATAAAAAGCTATAGCAATCACATCCATCTTTCTCCTCCTACTCCATTCAGGTTTGGATTTTTTGTTTTACTTCTGTGTTTGTTTACTTTCTGTGTTTCTTTTTTTGTCAATCTTAGCATGCTTACTTAAGAGCTGGGATTTTCCTTCTCTCCCCATGACATAGACTGTACCAATGTCCTGACAATGTCTCACTGTACTGAACAGCTTTGTGACCAAGTAAGGAGTGGGATAGCAGGGAAATAAAGTGTCTCTGTAGTAATAAATACTGGCATAGATAAGAGAAGTAAAGTATTTAAATAGCTGAAGAAATTAAGAATGAAAGAATGGAGCTGGGGGGGGGGGGGGAAGGAAAGCATAAGATATTGAAAAGTGTAAGATACAAAAATAATCCAAATATTTAAATTTAAATGTTATTTGACCTTACGGAGGAATTCTTCTGTGGAGGGGATGAAAAAAAGGGTAAACTTTCCACCATTATTAATTACCTTTTCAGCTTACTGCATTAATTATTTAGTCTCCATAAAATCTTAATCAAGAGAGGGAAAAAAAACAACCCACCACTGCCTCTGCAGGACAACTCAGAGAAGGTTTTGGCTTACTTTTTTTCCATACTCTCTTTACTGAGTATGGAAAGCCTGAGGAAACTGGACAGCTAGTTCGCATACCTGGTGACACAATTTAAGCATCCCCTCTGAAATGACAAAAATCCAAAATGGGTTCATTCACCCATTTCAGGAAGCCTTCATATGCTATGGTGATGGGCATGCTATAGAAGCAAACAGTGAAGCATTTTTCATGCAATCCAACTATTCTGAAAAAAAATTCAATCGTCAAAAAGTAAAGTTAGTTAAGATCATAATGGATATCTCTCTGTGATGATGGTTACTTGGCACACAGCTTCATGCCTAAACCATATAAATATGTGTGTATATATAAATATGTATTTGTTTCTAGAAGTAGGAAGATTTGATATGGCTGCCTCAGTCACAGCCTTCTCCCATACATGTTTCTGGTTTATATCTTGATGGGAAAATAATATTGTAACTTCCTTCAGCTGTCCTGGACACCCCACTCTAGCAGTCTTGCCATACACTTTTTGGTATAAAATACATGACTATCTGTGATATGTAGCTTGTGAAAATGGACCATGGAGGTCTAGGATGCCCTCGCACATTCTTTTTCACAAAGCAGGAGAGGAACATGGTGAGCAGCTCTTAGATTTAAGTATCTTAACACACAGAGGGTGCATAGATCATCTGTGTATAATGTAGGATGACTGAACAATGGAGAATGCTACCCCTCTAAAGAGCAGTACTATTATTCCAGAATTTTTTCATGTATGAAGCTTTGCAAGGGTCATGTCCGTCAGTTCTCCATTTAGCAGCTCAGGTAGGTTACATTTGTCTGCTTCCAGAGCACAATATATGACCGATCATTTTGTTCTAGAATAACTTAACATTTTGAACCAAAAGAAAAACAAAAGCTCTCATATTACATAGCATTTTGCTGAAACTCAGCCCTGTTAAAAAATAAACTCTTTGTAGAAACACCACCATTACTTTTACATTTCTGAGTTTTGGCATATCTGTCACAACAAAATAGAAAGGAAGTCCAGATATTTCCAGATACAATTTAGCATGGCCAGGTGTAAGGGAAATGATAAGACAACTATAATTTTTTTCTTCCTTTCCCTTCTCCCCATACTAAAGTTTGGTCATTGATGTTTCACATTAATGTAACATTTTCCATTTTATAGCAAAAGGATTTAAACCAATGATTCTCAAATTACAATCACTGCCAAGTAATCTGCACTTGATTAATCTGGATTGTGGCTCATTACAGAACCAGTTAAGGTCTAGTAAGATCAAGTTTGACCTAAAGCAAATAAGCCCTGCTGAAGCTAAGTAGGCTCTGTATGAAGTATTTGGCTAATGTATCCCTTGCTACAGTGGTGTCCTTTACAATCCATACTTTTACACTATCCTTCTTTTCCCATTAACTCAGGTGGTCTGTTCAATCAGCTTTTCACTATTTCATCAAGCCAACACACATTGATCCTCCATCCTGCTTCCCAGTTGGCAAACTGGTTTTGGTTATTTTTATGCCAGTGTTAATATTTCATAGTCATTAAATATTTCAGTTAAAAAAGAAAAAAAGAGAAAAAAGCCCAACAACAAAACCTCCCTGTTACAGAGGCTCTCAAATAAACAAGCAACCACCAAAAATTAAAAATTTATTGTCAACACGGTTAACTAGCCCTCTGCAAATTACAGGTTCAAATGTCTGTGAGAGGAGAACAGAACAACTTCCTAGAGTTTAACAACAACCCAAAACACTCTATCACTCACCTGACAAGTGAGGGCTCTCAACCTCAAGGACCTGCTCAGGGCAGCTTCCTGACCCAAGGCATCTCGAGGAGTTTCCTTGGGCAGCGTCCTGACCCCAGGGGAGAGTTCTCAACTGCAGCATGCTGCTCTAGGGGACAAGCTCAAAATAGCTGCCCCAGGGGACTCCATTTATACCCAGGCTGAATCTGACCTGTAGTCAATAGCAGCTCCCATTGACCAAAGGCCCCAACTACCATGAAGCCCCAAGAACAAAGGCAATTAGTAGCTGCTACACTTCAGCAGCCAAGAAGCCCTATTTTCATTGGCAGGTGCACCTGCCATACTCCCCCTAACGCTAAATGAAATGCACAAGTTTATGCTATGCATACATTTTCAATAGCGAATGACATTACAGGACTACCATAACACTGTATAACAGATAAGATGAAAATGAACTGCCCTAATAGTGCAGGGACAGCTCAGTCACCAACCCGTGACTACAAGGCATTGCTGGGAATCCACAAAAGAGAGAAAAATAACTCTACCCGTGACTAAATAACTCTAAAAAGGCAATGAAGAAAAACAGTTGGTTATGCAAATTCACGAGGGTGGCTTTACCTATTATGTAAAAATGGCAGCACAAAGTGAGGTTATTAGGACCATGAGTATTTCATGCAGCTTTGCTCAGCAGCAGAGCAGTTCTCAAGCTGTTAAGTGTCAAGCACCTCTGCTATAAATTATTTCTCAATGTCTAAACAGAAACTCAGAAATATCACCACCATTACATTTGGATTTAGTGCTCAGGTTGTCCTAGTATGATTTAGGAATATCAGTTTTAACCATTCACCTTCTTCTACAGGTAAGCAGAGTTAAGAAAAGAAAGACAAGTTTCATATGGAAAGAAACTGAAGTTTTTAAAACAAATAATTTTCTGTGTTTTCAGTCTTTGAAGCAAAGGAGATTGTAAGCCTATTTTGTAATAATGCACACCAGAATCCTTCCCCTGTTATCAGCAACAATAGGTTAGAATATTTTTTATTGCTTACATGAAAGTTTGCACTTACAAGTAAAATACTTATTTTAAACCTAGAAGCCCAAAGATAGTATATCTGAAACCAGAATAAAACATTTTTTTTTTTTTAGAGAAAAAATAACAGGATAAAGGGGAGCAGGAAAGCCCTGAGAAAGAAAATTGCATGAGTACAAAAATTATTTTTGTATCTCACAAACTGTTCCTCACTGGTTCTTGCACCCTTTTAAAACTGTGGAAACAGTGGCCCTGCTAATGATACTAATGGACCCAAAAGTAATCATAGCTAATTCATGTTCTGATGGAACACACTCCTAAGTAAAGAAAACCTGGTTTGTGTATCCAAGACAAATAATACAATATTCTTCTCAATGTTTAGAAAGTTCTTGATGGTTCTAAATTGCACTAAGCTTGAAATATGAGTATTCATTTCTTTTCAATCTGTATTAGATGAAGATTTTTAAGGAACATTGTTTTTATAAAGTAAAGATCAAGCATAAAATGCAAAATTTAAATATTATTAATATATTAAATTAAGATACTGGATAAAAACCATCTCTTAGTACCTTTAACATGATTTTAAAAAATAATCAAGAGCTTTTAATCACCACCAAAAAAAGATGACAAATTAGCAGTCAAATGGAAATCAAATGAATCCTTACTCTCAAAAACCAATCTTTCTACCCCTTCACAAAAGCTTAGATTAAAAGAAAGAAGTGGGACTAAGGGTCAATTGATTTGAATTATTTTGGGCCAGGGAGAAAAGCAGGTTCCATCCACAGAATTCCCTTGCAGTGAAGAGCCAGTAATCTGTTGTCTTCTTTAATGATGAGTTCCAGCTTCAGCTTTTGTGGCCAAAGCATTATCAAGAAAGAAACAAGGCCACCTCTGAAACAAATACACCTCAAGTCATTTAGGCCCAAAATGTTAAAGAATTAAACGTCACCAGGAAACAACCAACCAGCCAAAGAAAATCTTGCAACTCTGGTGTCATAAATTCTTTGAAAATACACTGGTAAGGTATAATGGTTGTTCCAAGTACACAGTTTGATTTCCAGATATGGTTTTTAGAGACACAGAAGAGGGAAGGGAATTTTGGGGTTTTCAGTATGCCTTGAAACAGAAGTGTCAGAAAGCAAAGCTCACACTCTACCAACAAACTGTTTGGAACTTTGTCTATCTGAAAAAAAAAAAAATTAAAAAAAATTGCAGTGTCTTTTATCTCTGTAAACCAAGCTAGTCAGTGCAGCTGCACAATTTGCAACACATGAAGATCTGTCCCAGCAGTTTCAAAGATATGGATGAATAGGAAAATTAAGAATACATTGACAAACAACATTTCAGTGTACAAATTGCATCAATTTTAGAGTTCTTCTCCAGTCCCCTCCATGTCCTCATTTCAACATAGCTGTATTCTAATCTTATATTGTTATTGATTATATTACTTTTTTTTCCCCCTAGACAGTTTTAAAATATACACATCTTGATGGTTGAGATGCTTAGTTTGGAAATTGGTGCAGGAGACTCTTAGCCCCTCTCCAATTATATCTTGCAAAACAGACTCTCTGGAGATTGTCAATAAAATGTTCTTTCATTATCACTCAAATTACATCTTCACGTTTATTGACAATAATCCTGAAGAGGGTGAGTTTCTTCTGTAAGTCAGCTTTCACCATCAGGAGAAAGGATTTCAAGAAAACATGAATTAAAAAATATACTGCAGAAACAGTAGAATTCTATTTCTGCAGAAAGTTATTGAGTAAATGTCTGTTCTATTGCACAGATCACTCTTATCAGAAAAAAATAGCCCTATTTACCATGAAACAGCATTCACAAACTGAAATGATAAACTTGTAGATGTAATGATGCATTATTAGCTAAACATTAATTTACAAATTCATTTAAAGATTAAATGAAAAAAAAACCAAACAGATTGTGAGCTGGATTTCAGCAGGTATTTCTAGTGTTTGCTATGATGGATGAGTATTCACAGATTTGCATTGCTTCAATGATAATATCCCATTCAATCTGGACACCTGGGGAAAGAGACATACAGAAACACATTTAAGTGGGTTTCTAGAATGAACGTCTGATTTTCGCTCTCTCTTCCAAACTCTGCAGAATCCTTTTAGCATGTGGTTGACAAGCTGCTCAGCTTCACCCAGACTCAGAGTAATTTGAATTTGTGCAATTAAAAATTAGCATCTTAGCTGATGTTTAGGAGTTTTTTTAGTTCTCACTTGACATTTAACTAAAAACATTCAACACACAAGTAAGGGGTAATTTAGAAAATAGCTTTTGAAAAAAAAGAAAAAAGAAGAAGATAGAAAATTAATACAAAAAATATATTAGCTATGTAGGAAAGAAATTAATTTCATATATTGAAATAAAATTGGGCCAAATTTTGTATAAACAAATTCAAACTCCAAAGATTTCATCTGACCCAAAGCAGAAGCAGGAAAACAGATTTTTTTCTGTTTTATTGAGTTTAAAATTACTTTTTTTCTTTCAAGTTTTGCTCTTCAGTCATCACATTAGAAATCCATTATTCACATAATCCCTCACTATAGTGTTGTGTCTTTAAATAAGTAATTCCACCTTGCTGGAGTAGCTGCAACAATACAAGTTAGAGAAGAACTGGTCTTGAATTCAACATGAAATTATTCATTATTATATAAAATAGCCATGTTCTGTATTTTCTGTCTAAGGAAAAGACTTTATTTTTATTAAATTGACAATTACAAAGATGCTACGCTACAGGTCTGATCATGCCTAGGACCCAGTATTTCCTACTGAAAAATGTAGAGGCTGTAAATCTTCCTCCCTCCGCTCCCAGAGAAGCCCCCACATTACCTTCCAGCATTATCACGGTCACTGATCAGACACCTGTAGCAATGCCTGGTGGCAAGCAAAATCACCCAGTCTAAATCCAACCCAGCTCCCTGGCTCCTTTAGCTCCATTACTACTTATTTGTTCTGGTTAATCATCACTTCTGTAAATTGCAATTTAAAGAACAACTCACAGAGTTGTGTCATTTTGCAAGATGGACAACACCGAGGAAGTTTCTTGTGTATGGGAGCAACTGACAGGGACCACCTGCCTCCAGCTACAGTACCTTTAAAAAGGTGCACACTTCACAGTTCTGTTGTTGCTGTTTCGTCTGGCCTTCTATACATGGTAAGAAACAGCTGCTGAAGAAGAAAGGATAGGACAGAACAAATAACACTAAGCAGCTTCCAAGGAATAACTGGAATGTCCAAGAGTGTATTTCTTCAAAAAGATGGTGTACTATAAAACATGACTAGCTTATCATATATGACAATCATAACATATCAATCCCACAATTCATGTTTAAGACTCAGTGATTTCAGCAGACACTTTGCATGAATGAAGAAAGTGAAACTGCATGGGAAGCTGTTGTGACCTCCAGGATACTGGTTCCTGGCAAATGGTGGCCAGTTGTGTTCTTAAGGTTCCCTTGGGGAATTCTCATTTCTACTTGGTTGGCAAAAAGCTGTTTAGCTCTAAATTCACCTGTTTTTATTATGGCTGACATGTCTTCCTCACAATTGTATATAAAGGATAATGAAAAATCTTCTCTGGCTTTACTGTGAATCTCACAGGTTATTTTATACTATTCATGAAGATTCAGGAGTTTGTAGTTAACAAAAGTCTTTTGGTTTAAGTGCCTCTCCTTTTGTAAAAATCAGTTGGATAGACCCTAAAAGCTCAGGAGTAAGAAAGAAAATTAAAAAGCAACAAAATCCATTTTAAGAATAATTTTAGCTTTCAAAGCAGTCTCATTAGGTTATACTGCTCAAGTCCTGACTTCCAAGTTCTTGAGACTGGAAACATAAGATTAGAAAGTTGCAATCTCTTTTTACCCCCAGGCCCAGTAATAAGCAGACAATAACTGGGCACAGGCTGACTGTCATTTATGTTAGTTCACAAAGCATAGATGTATCCCAGGCTCTTCATAATTTCCTGAGGTTTACCTGCATTAGACTAGCTGGAATATTTTCTTAAAGATGTACAACTCTCTTAAAAGTGCACCTCCCTTTTCTCCTAGAGAGATTTTCTCTAACCATATTTTACAGTATTATCAACCTGATTTACAGTGAGTTTTACTCTCTTTTACTCACTCACAGTGGCACATGGATCCCTAAATTTAAAAGAGGGAGGGACAATTTATGTTAACAAGGAGGTAGGTGTTCACATCTTATTATGAAAATTTGTCTTCTCTTCCCAGCACTATTTGACCAGGACAACTCTTCAGAGTTCAAATCCTAGCCCTCCATTCTCCTAGAGAAGAGGTAGAGGATGCACCTTACTGAATGCACATGGACTGGTCAAGACAGGGTTCAACTTGACAGAGTCCAGAAAATTCATAGCCTAAAATAGGGGATAAGACAACATATTTTACCTGTCTCTGAATATATGATGAACTAGCAGGAGGAGAAATAATATTGGGTGAGATCTCTCATCTCATGAACATATATACAGAAAAGATGGAAGTGGCTTCAGGTAATGTCTGGCCACAATTGCACAGGCCAACGAGGGCAACGAGGCTTCTCAACCTGGGAGAACATATGGCCCCAGAAGGCAGACCACTCATAAGAAACTAAAATCTCTTTATGTTATATAAAATGAATCAATGAATAGGCTAAAGAAACTCTAATCAGCAGGAAGATGAGGCGAAACACTGTTGGGATGATTTGGAGAGAAAGAATCTAGGAGAGGAATCAATCCTTAGGGGAAACAGTAACTTTGCTCCCTCTCAATGCTGCTTGTCAGGTACAATTTTTGAATATTGACTATTGAACACTGATCAATTCAATGATTTCATCTCCCCTCTTTGGAAAATGCATGTGAATTAGGTCATAAGGTTTGCAAGAGCAGTTATCTATCTGCTTGAGGAAACCAGGGGTTGGGAATTTCCCAGTCGATATATTAAATCATAACACTGGCTACCATTGGTCTTTCTTAAAGAAGGATGATTGGAATGTCTCAGCAAATTATGATGTCTGTGTCCAGGACACCAAGCGCTCACAAAGTGGCTATGAATTGTTTTCTGGGATTGGCCTAAAGAATCTGGTTTTGCTATAATCTTCTTTATACATAACAATTCTCAGCTGTACCTGAAGCCAAAAGGATCAGTTTTTAGGGTACAGCCTTTAACTCTGTTCTTATTCCAAAATAATTTCTACATAAAATCAGTGTATACTGGCTAAAATGTAAGATGTATGCAAGCAAAAAGTTAATTATCAATTTACTTCTCTTTAAAACACTTTACTGAGGAAATGTAAATGAGATGAAAGAGGGTTACAGTTGAGCAACAAGATATCAGCTTCAGACAGCTCTTTTTGTTGACATAATAGGATAATGTCGTATTTATGTTAATTCAAACACATGATACCTGAGTAGTGGAAGCATAAACTGACCTCTCAGGTTGAGCTACACACATGACCCTTCCTCCCATGTATTTTTATGCTGCTGGATATACGGTAAAAAGAACCAAAGAGAAAAAGAATTGTGCTGTGACACAGTTTCTTAATCAGATGTCATTCCACACAGAAACCAGGCTGGGAAAGACATGCAATTGATAAAATAACTAGATTTTCAGCACGTTACCCACTAGAGATTTGGAACTGGATGTTAAAAACACTCTGAGCTGATGAATTTATCATGGTTTGCTGGTTAGCATCTTGATTAACTGGGTATCAAAAATAATTTTACTAAACTTGAGGAAAAAAAAACCAACAAAAACCCCAGACTGCTTCATGTGCGGGAGCCAAATAAGGCTCCTGATCTAACTGAGAATGTAGTCACAGAATCACAAACATTTACTGAATACGATTCGCAATGCATGTAAAGAATACATCAAAAGTAGGTAAAGCATGGGTCTAATATTATTTCATTGGATTGTGCTAAATGCACCAGTTGTAACATGCCTTTTTTATAATGCTGTAAAATATTTCAATCTATTTTAAGAGCTTTATTAATGAAGCACCTACACGAATTCAAGTGGAAAATACTGAAATATTCAGGGTTTTAGTGTACAGTTCCTAGAAATTGTAATTTTTAAAGGCTTTGCATAAATTGAGCTGAACAGAGATGTTATTGGACTACTATGACTAAGCAAAGTACTTTTATTTCATGTCCAGATTTAAGTATGGTTTTTATTTCATGCATAATTTTAAGCACGTGTGAAATGCTTTGATATATGTATATATGCAATTATGTTATTGTTCAGCTCATTTTTGTATAATCAACTTGTTTTCTAACCTTGTGTGTTAGTAGACAGAAACATTTATTTAGATTAAGTCTGGATAGGCTAGACTGGCTGCATGAGGCTGGAAATAACACACAGATTTGCTAAGCCAATCAGAAAGAAACTGATCAATAATGATATATTGATCAATTTCCATTCTGCCGCAACAACATCAGATTGAATGATTATATCTACATTAACCATTTAGTATAACAGAAACAAAATAGTAGTAAAAGGGCATCATTACAGAATCAATTTCTTCCTACTTTGAGGCTAGTTTTCTCAGAAAATGCTGCAATTTCCTAAAGTAAATTTCAAGATGAACATTCCAGGCTGTTTCATACAAAGCTAAAGTTTTAACAGCATTAAAATAGAGCTTCCTAAAGGTCTCCCTTAAAATACATTTTTCATACACTTTCCACACAAGGAACAGAATTAAAGTCTCTTACCTTTCAAAGAGAGGATGTAAAGTAGTCATATACAACCTTTCTTCAGTTGAGGATGCTGAATACTACCACTATTTTTCATCCCTTTCCCACTTCTTGTTTCAGCCTTTTTTAAGCTGACACTACACTTTCCTGCTATCCAGAGAACTAAGCAAAGGTTAGGATTTTTAAAAAATAATTTCTTGATGGCTTTGCATTTTTTGTAGTGTGTCATAAATCATACTAACTAAAAACAACTGGTGGATATGTTAGTATTTATTACTTACTCTACAGTGTGAATCTATGTTAGGAAATTAGTGACCAGAATTATTAGACACTACTATTAGCCTAATATAGATGCTACTATTTCCTTCATTGTTGCTGCATTTTTGGTTCTTTTCATCTCCTCTTTTTTTTTTTTTTTTTTTTTTTTTTTCCCCTCTATGTGTTAGTTAAAAGCATGCACACTTCCAACAAGGAAAACATTTTGTTGTCAAAGTTAGAGGCTTCAAGGAAGGGAGTGACTCTCCACACTGTATCTACCTAGTGCAATCTTTCTGAGCCATTTTTATGGCACAGCTACTCTATTACCAAAAGAATTATAACACAGCTGAGAAATTTTAGATATGAAGGGTAAGTTTCAGAGGTACAAAGCTGATGTGACTAGTCAAGAGTGTTTCTGGAGAATGACCTATTTTCCTTTCTTCTTTTTCTTTGCTGTGTCCCTCTATGAACAACAGCTTAGTTCAGTTTTCTTAATAATCAGAGAAGACACAGTGAAGACCAGACTCCAGCAACTGAAATACTAGAGTCTTGAAGATGGCAGCTAGCCTACAAATAAAGTATAATTAATAGTTAAGGGTCTTAACTGGGATTAAGCAGAATACAGTCACAAAACATCCCCAATTTTCACAAAATATTAAATATATCACAGATCATATATTGTTATTTGGTGACAGCTGATAGTTAAGATGTTTTATAGTGCCTAGTAAAATGGATTTTTTTTTACTTCTGTGTACAAAACAATATCAAGCTGTGATAAGTATCTGTCCTTGCATTTCAGAAGTGCACCCCAGGAGAGAGAGAGCAAGATATTTTACAGCCAAAAATGTTTTTGCAAAGAAAGCAGAACAAAAATCTAGAAAACCATGCAGTGCTCTTGTGCCATGGTGTACTCTTATGTCCTGATCCTAGCCTGTGCTACCTCAGCCAGCAACATTTTGAGGATTTACTTTTGCAAAAAATAAATAATGTTTTTTTGCAAAAAGTAAAGATGTTATCATGCTTATTCTCCAATTTAATATTCTTTTTAGAAAATTTTAGAATTTGTTGTGAGCTGTCTGACTTCACTGCAGTCTGCCTGAATGCAACAACCCAGCCATACACAGAGCATCACAGAACTGGTGCCTAACAGGGCATGGCATAACACAGCGTAAAATAAAATGTGAAAGTCAATATCTCGGCATCAGAACAATTGCTCACCACATGTATGGACTAGAATTCAGATATACCTGCTGAATACTAATAGATTTTTATTTTCCCCATGAACCTCTGCTCTCCTAAACCTAACAGTTTATTTTTCAAGGACATTATACTTGTTTGATTTCTTTGGCAACATATGCATGACATAGTGAACTATTGAGCAAAAAATAAAGGTTGTTCTTGTGAATCATATATGTTCCTACTAAAAATTAATTTTTCTATTCTTTTCTTCTAAAAAAATGGCATGAATCTGTGTTTTGTCAATGGTTTTGTAGAAACAAGTGTTTTTATTCAATGCTGACTTTTGCTGATGCCCCAAACACTCCTCTCTTCCTTTTTATTTCAATTTGTACCTTTTCCTATGATGAAAAGCAATGCCTTCCTCTTTATAGTTCTGATTATTTTTTTTTCCCTCCTTTTACAGTGTACATTTTCCCTAAATGTTTGCAATGTTTTGTGGCTTTATGGTGGTGGGCAAGGTGTTCTGTGGACCCTTTGGACAAAACATGTCTTTTGCAGTTAGTTTTGATTGTGGGGGTAGGCCTTGAGTGTTTCTCTCAATCCTGTTGCATATGATCATAAGACTGCCCCAAATTATAGTGTTTTTACTCTGAGCAAGGCAACTTTAATGCTAACACACCCTTGCCTAAGTTGTAATGGAAGCAATAATCAAGCACATTCTTCCCATTGTTCTTCACACATCTTCCTTAAGCATGGGAGATTAGCTAACACTGCCTTCTGGTACTTTTTTTCTGAGATGAGCAAATAAAAGTCCCTGCTGTTGTCACTTCATCACATCCTCCCATGATGGATCAATACTTCTCCGCAACCTGTCAGGGGAGGACAGCAGCAATCTGGACTTAGATTATAGAGCTCTCAGGAGAGAGATGTTTCAAAAAACCAAAACAGAACTGTATACAACTGCTTGTCCTGACAGCTGTTATTTAGAAATACCAATCTCCTTCAAATGTAATACCCTAACAATAAGGAATTAAGAAAAATCTTTTAATGAAGGTAGGTCACAGATTCTTTTCACAGATTTGTCTTGCTTCCAGAAAACTGGTCTACATGTGCAACATTTGCCTTTGTCCCAGGTGTCAAATTGAAATCAAAATCAGCTCCAAAAATTGCCTAGAATTTACACCAGAATCTAACTCCCTGCTCAACTGCAAATTATGAGAGTTTGAGCATGTCACATGCAAGAGTAGCACTTGCTATTTCCCCCAAGTAACAATGGTACTTTTAGACTCCTTTTGTCGTCTACACAGCCTTCTGCACTCACAAAAGTACCCAGAAGTACTCAGTGCTTTTGTGGACTCTGTGTACTAAGCAGCAGCAGGAAATTTGCCAAAATCAAGTTACAGAAACAAAAGATATCTAGAAAGCATAATCTACCAATAGATGTAATGTCAGCCAAAAATGAGCACAGGACATCCACTGAGTGGACCTCCTTCGAAAATCTATGTCCTAACCCAGAATCTTAACCCTCCACAGACAGTCTCACAACAAGGTGGTCTAGCTGTCTTGGAAGTGAACCCTTCTTAAATCACAATCTGAAGATATGCAGATTACAATTCTTTGTCTGCAGCCCCTATCCATATTATAAATAAAATAAAATAAAATAAAATAAAATAAAATAAAATAAAATAAAATAAAATAAAATAAAATAAAATAAAATAAAATAAAATAAAATAAAAAATATTGTTTTCAAACACAAATTGTCCCTTTGATTCCTAATGCACCTTCTCTGTTTCAATAACTAAGGGTCTGGCTATGAGTTTTTAGAATCTACCAGTAGCAAGGAGTGTTAAAAGTTAAATGTTTGTGGACAAATCCCTGCCAAAAATATATAGGTTCTCCTGTGATAGTGTAAAACTTTACAAGTTGTGAAATACTTCAGGAAAAAGAAAATTAATTAAATTTAATCTGCTCCTAGCTGAAATTGATTCATCATCTCAGGACAATGGATATGAAACATCAGAATTTTCATTAACAGTGTGTTGTTCACTGCTCTTGCACTCTTTATGGTCTATGAGGTGTCACATGTAACAAAAGTTCACAGAGTTTCAGGTTTTTTTCATGTTGTGTTTCATAGCTGCATTTGTTAGTGTAAAAACTCATTAAAATTCCCTGCACATCTCATGGATAGCATGCACACAGTGTAAAAAAGAATGAATAAATCTATGAGAATTTTATAAGACCTGAGAAAGGAAAACATTGTTTCTGTAGTTGTAGAAAATTTTTAAGTATCTCATATACAAATGTTTTCTAAATTACTTAAAAAAACCTTCACAAAGCCATAAAGACTAGTGCTCATATTTGCTGGTAAGTCAATCTTTCTTTCAGACATCAAGAGATGACCTCTTAAGACCCAAAGATTTATCAAGTCAGCAGTTTATTCCCCTAGGCCACCATCTTCAGCCTCTTCCTCTTCCAGTCACGTCTATTGAAGGACTTTGCAAACCCCCATGAGGAAATGGACTAATCTACTTCTTTCTAAAGGACAGGAATGATGCCTTATACTGACTGCACTCTATGGGATGAGAAAGCTAATAAAGGGAAGGAGACTACATCTATTCGTGAAAGATTCAGTGTGATGTTTGTATTATAAGAGACAGAGTTAGAGTGCTGTAGCTGTCAATCAGAAAAGGGGTATTGTTGCCCAGCATCAGCAACCACTACTGAGAAATTTTTGAGGAAATTCATTCATCTTTTCACTTTATAAGCATAAAACATCCCTGAATTGATAGAAAAGTCAAAGGACTGTTTGTGTAAAACAATACAGGCTTAAATCTTTCTCCTCTCTTCTCTCCCCTATATCAGTTGATTCATTAAGAGGTACATGCACATGACAATTTAAAGAAGTGAAAAAATTAAATAGAAACCCCAATTATTTTTTTAGAAAATAACTCTTATTCATTTGCATTGTATAATTGTCTATAAGCTTATTTTTCCTGTCTGCATTCACCTATTTATTTCACATTGTTATTTGTAAATATTGCCAATGTAAAAAGGAAGTGGCAATAGAGGCACTGAAGTACCCTTGTCAATATGTATGCAAACTAATTTCTTACAAACCCAGATAACCTGGATAGGGAATTATATGAAAGGAAACAAGAGACTTTATTAGCCAATCACTAATTTCCAATAAATAAATCCAAACAAATGTTTTACCTATTGAATGAGTGAAAAAAGTCTGTTATTTTTTTCAGGCAATTGCATAGGTTGTTCTGTTTGATGATCTCCCTAACTTCATGTACACGTCTCTCTTATTAGCGTTCACTACCTGCATTTTTCCATCTACCTTTTTTTAAAATGCAAACAAAAATTAACTTCATCCCCTTTATTCATATCTCTCCACCATGAGATTTTTCTTTTTAGTCATGGCAGACAGCATCTAATTTTCAGGTTCAGAACTGCCCCATTATCTACTCTGCTTGCTGCTACTGTGCTGAAAAAGTGTTACCATGGGGAAGGATAGAGATCAACCTGCAGGGCTCTGATAAGCAATTCTTAATGTTTATTTTTGAAAATTCTATGTTCCCTGTCAGTTTAGGAATCTGACATGTGAAAATATATGAATCAAACCAATTGGAATTAAAAAAAAAAAAAAAGGTGAATTTTTTTCTCACCCAGTTCAAATTAATAAATAGCAGATCCTGAAATAAAAAATAGATATAATAAATAAAATCTGCTTATTCTCTGTTTTCAAGTTAAGAAAGAATATGACCCTGTAAGATAGTTTAAGTTGAGGAATTATGGGATGTGCTGTAGGGAAGCTGGAGGGAGATCAGATTCTACACTGCCAAGGGCGAAGAACTTGAGTGCATCAATTGAAATAAAATGGCAATGATAGGCAAACACAACATGGATAACATGTGGCAAGGGAATCGTATTTTAAGGGTGCAGCAACACTTTAGCAACTGAATTACTTTTCATGAATCATAATGGGATATACTAACAACAGTGTTATGCGAATATTCACATTTTCTTTCAGTTCTGGGATCTTCTACCCTTTATAGTCACAGATTGCCCATACAGATATTTAGTAAACTGCATGGCAGAAAGCAAGCACTCCTGAAGCTTTCCACGGATCCAGGACATTTTGAAAGTCTCAGTGCATTCCATCAGTCAGTGGCCACTTCATGGACTGCATAGCAGCCTTTCACATTCCCTCAACAGTGCCAAAAGTACCAAGGCTGTCCATCTGAGGGCCTTCACAAGCAGTGACAGTGCCTTAAAAACAACTGACTGAACTCATCTGCTTTCTCTAACAGCCTTGCCACTTCTCTGAAATTTCAGAGAAACCTGGAGAACACATTCATGGCTTTCTACAATCACTCTGTCAATTAAAGACAAGCAGCTTAAATTAGAACGGTCAAATGAAGTCCTACCAGACTGTTAAAGGGAGTATCATAGCTTAAAATGAAGAAGTAAAAATATCCTAGCAGTATGAAAAGCATTCAATCAGGCTATGCTCCCATTTCCCTGCTGAAGTACTAGACATAGCAGAAAATGCTTATAAATACACAACATGCATATTAAAATCATACAAACCATCTGTAAGTGCCCAATTTTAATTAATTTGTTGGATACATAGAAAATCTGGAAATCTGACAGAAGTGCTTGGGTCATTCAAGTTAAAATTGAGGAACCATTCACAAACACCTATAATAGAATTACTTGATGATAGGAATATGAAAATTATTTGTAATGTTGCTTTGTATCCTGAGGAGGTTTTTAAGCAAGTTACTGTATAAGAAGTTCATTAAGTCATAAATTCTGGTCTTATTGGCTGTCTCAGACACCAGTAACAAAATGTGTATTTTAGTTTAACCATCTGACCAAAACATCTGTTACCTGTTGTTATATTTTGGACCTTGAAATCTGTCTCCTTTTCAATAGATCCCTACTACATGTTTTACAGTCTGCAAGTGGCATAAAAGTACATAGCAGATGTTACTTAGTATTGGACTGCATGACTTCCCATTGTCCAAGGCAGCAAATCTTTTTTTAATTCATCACAGAACATAAGGATGCTTCCATAATCCAGCCTTTAACACAACTAAACCATCTAAAGAGACAGTCATGGCTTACAAATGCCTTACAAAATGTTCTTTTCTGTGTTTTGTTCCATGAGAGCAGCAGTCCATAAAAGAGCTGTCTCTGCAATCCTCACACTAAATAACTCTCTCAAGCCTATTTCTGCATATCCACTATTGACTATAATTAAATTGACTGGATCAACACTTTGAATGCATTTTTCTCTGCATTGCCTATGTAAGAACTGTGTTTACTCTGTTTTGCTGTGATCTATATTCTCAGCAGAAGGTAGAGCAAGAAGCTGACATTATCATTGATAAAATTCTGCCATTGTATGCTGATTTTGAAAAGGAAACTAAAATGTATATTCAGTTAATGAAATCTCTGGGTTTCATTAGGAAATCCAGGAAAAAATTTCAAGACTTACACTAGCCTGAAAGGGTCAAATAAACACTCCTGTAGTCACTTTCTTATTTTCTGGGTCTTTTCAAAGGACTGGTAACTACCAACTGAGAGGCAAGAGGAAGCAGACTCCTAAACTGCATCCTAGCTGTAATTTCTTCTCATGTTCTGGTGTATTCGTGTTAAAAATATCATTTTTTCCAACTCATTTCCGCTCTATATTTCCCTACTCTACCTACTAAAATGAAGTATTGCTCTTATGGTGACAGGGAAACAGTAGAGAAGATTGCAAACCATCTGCAGCATCCCATCAATGTAGGAAACATAAAAAAATATACTGAAAACCAGATCCCAAATCATGTCTGGGAGCAGGGAAAGATCTATTCTCACCACTCGGTGTCCTCTGAGGCATCGCTCTGTTGCCCTGAAGTCCCACCAAGGTCTCACTGCTGCCCCAAAGCCACCCCACAGTCTCACTCCCTCCATCAACTTTATCACACCCATTAAGAACAGAAATTTTAAACCCTGCTAAGTAGTGTGTTGCACTGCAGAGAGTTTTGCCATTGACTTCAGTGTAAGAATTCTGTTTTCAGTGGGCTGAAGAAAAATAATACATGAATAAAACTAGAATATCTTTTGCTTCATTTGCATTACACTTCCCTAAGCACTTGACTTAAGGACTGAGCATGGAAGTGATTTTGTTTAGTACAAAGATACACACATTACACGCTTATGAAAAAAAGATGACAAGAGATGACAAAAGATGGAAAAAAGCATGACAAGCAGCCTGAATGCTAGCAATTGCTTTCAACCTCTTTTCTCTTTGTAAATTGTTCATATAATTTAGAATGAAAATTAGTTCTGACTCTTTTAATGTGGATATGTAGACATTCAAAGCCCTATAAGCCACTGATGAATTGTCAGCATCTCAGACATTAAGTTCTTGCTGTCAGTTTCTTAACAGCTTTCTACATTGCTTTTCAGCTAAAACTGGCCAAGATAATATGTCTAATACGTCGATCACTAAGTTAATCTAAACTGACTTTGCACCAGACTTCGGTCTGCAACCTAGATTGCAGCTATTGTACTTCCTTCATCCATCTAAACTATTGTCTGTCCTCTCCTACTCTATCCCAGTATAAAATTAAATAAATAGTTTAACCTTTCATCTTAGGCAGGAGATGAAAAACACTGAAAAACTGAAAAATAGTGGCAATACAGAAGTGTTATTGTCTCTGATGTAAGACTGGTAACTGCTGACTTCTAGTTTTAAGTTGGACTGAGTAGTTTAAACCACTGTGAGTTTGCACAGAAGAGGTCAGGGGAGGATGACTTCCACCACCAGAAATCAGGCACCAACAGAATGTAGCCAAGAGGAAGTTTGTTGCAGCCAAACGCCCTGTGGAGAACTGCTAGTCGGCTAATGTGTTTAAACTGGCTTGTAAGCCAAATGGAAAAAGAGTCCTCATACAATCACACACTAATGCCACTTGGATGTGATGGTTAGGAAGATAATTTCTGAATTCTGGTTTTTGTAGGGTGTTTTTGATTGGTTGGTTGTTTTTTTACCATGAGCTTTTGAAAAATAATTTTGCTCCTGTGAATGCAGCCACTGCCTCAAACTGGTTTGCTTCCACATCTTCCATGCACTTCCATTTTCATCTTGCTGATTCCTCCTTTCTGGCTGCTTTCAGGGCAGGGCTTGTTCCTTTGTGTTCTGTGGATTACTGATCCTCTCTACAAATGGTCTTCCTCATCAATGAAAATATAAGCTCTGATACATTTTGCAACTTACTAATCAGAAACTGTCTTTTTTCCATGTTTAAGTCCACATTGGAAGTGTCACTCTCAGCTTTGGTTCCTTCCTGACTGCAATCTCATAAAAAATGAAAGGTTCCAGAAAGATTCCAAATTTGCATAGCTGGGAAAGACAATTTCACCTCTGTTAGTCACTTTAAAGCTTCACAATTAGCAATTTAGAGGTTTGAGTTCTTGTGTGGAACAGATAACTTCCAGTGGTTGCATTCCTTACAGGTATGCAGCAACTTTCCAAAAATTTGTTGTCTTTCAACTAGTTTATCAGACAAATGGCTCAACATATCAGCACCAAGATAAAGAAAAGCTAATTTTTATGTTCCTTAATAGCATTTCCACTTGCTTTTGTGAGGTTTTTTTTTTATTTGGGGTGTGTGTGTGTGTCTTCTTTTTTCCCCCTTTCTAGTTACTCTGGAACTCTGCATTCTGGAGAGTTTGTCCTCTATTCTGCAGTTCCATATTTCCCAGTATTTTCATTTACAGACACACTGCTCCACCCGCTTTTTTGTTACTCAGGTTTTTAAGTAGTGATTCATGGGAAACCTTGCATATAAGAAGAAAACTACTAAATATTTGACAAAATAATATAAGAGGTTTCAACCAGAAAGTAGCCTTTGCCTTCTAAATACCTAGTTATCTTTTATTAATTGGTGGATGGTCTCCATCACACTCTGCCCGGGAAATGGTTTAGCCTTGCATCTTCACAGAATCACAGAATCATCTAGGTTGGAAAAGACCTTGAAGGTCATCTAGTCCAACCATTAACCTAACACTGACAGTTCCCAACTACACCATATCCCTCAGCGCTATGTCAACCTGCCTCTTAAACACCTCCAGGAATGGGGTCTCCACCACCTCCCTGGGCAGCCCATTCCAATGTCTAACAACCCGTTCTGTAAAGAAATACTTCCTAATATCTAGTCTAAACCTTCCCTGGCACAACTTGAGGCCATTACCTCTTATTCTATCGCTTCTTACTTGGTTCAAGAGACTCATCCCCAGTTCTCTGCAACCTCCTTTCAGGTAGTTGTAGAGGGCAATGAGGTCTCCCCTCAGCCTCCTCTTCTCCAGAGTAAACAATCCCAGTTCCCTCAGCCGCTCCTCGTACGACATGTGCTCCAGACCCTTCACCAGCTTCGTTGCCCTTCTCTGGACACGCTCGAGTAATTCAATGTCATTTTTGTAGTGAGGGGCCCAAAACTGAACACAGTCATCGAGGTGCGGCCTCACCAGTGCCGAGTACAGGGGTAAGATCCCTTCCCTGTCCCTGCTGGCCACGCTGTTTCTGATGCAAGCCAGGATGCCATTGGCCTTCTTGGCCACCTGGGCACACTGCTGGCTCATGTTCAGCTGGCTGTCAATCAAGACCCCAAGGTCCCTCACTGACTGGCAGCTCTCCAGCCACTCCTCCCCAAGCCTGTAGCACTGCTGGGGGTTGTTGTGGCCCAAGTGCACCACCCAGCATTTGGCCTTATTGAAACTCCTACAGTTGGCCTTAGCCCATCGCTCCAGCCTGTCCAGATCTCTCTGCAGAGCCTCCCTACCCTCGAGCAGATCAACACTCCCACCCAACTTGGTGTCATCTGCAAACTTACTGAGGGTGCACTTGATCCCCTTGTCTAGGTCATCAATAAAGATGTTAAACAGGAGTGGCCCGAAAACCAAGCCCTGTGGGACACCACTCGTGACCGGCCGCCAACCAGATTTAACTCCGTTCACCACCACTCTTTGGGCCCGGCTATCCAGCCAGTTTTTTACCCAGCAAAGCGTGTGCCCATCCAAGCCTCGAGCAGCCATTTTCACCAGGAGAATGCTGTGGGAAACGGTGTCAAAGGCCTTACTAAAGTCAAGGTAGACAATATCCACAGGCTTTCTGTCATCCAATAAGCAGGTCGCCCTGTCGTAGAAGGAGATCAGGTTTGTCAAGCAGGACCTGCCCTTCATAAATCCATGTTGACTGTGCCTGATCATCTGGTTGTCCCACATGTGTTGTATGATGGTACTCAGGATGATCTGCTCCATCAGCCTCCCGGGCACCGAAGTCAAGCTGACAGACCTGAAATTTCCCGGATCATCCTTCCGACCCTTCTTATAGATGGGCGTCACACTGGCCAATTTCCAATCTGTCGGGACCTCCCTGGTCAGCCAGGACTGCTGGTAAATGATGGAAAGTGGCTTGGTGAGCACCCCAGCCAGCTCCTTCAGCACCCTCGAGTGTATCCCATCCAGTCCCATAGACTTGTGTATGTCTGTGTGATGCAGTAGGTCACTGACTATCTCCTCCTGGAATGCGGTGTGTGTGTGTGTGTGTGTCATTTTCCCAGTCTCTGTCTTCTAGTTGAGGAGGCTGGATTCCCTCAGTACAACTAGTCTTGTTATTGAAGACTGAGGTAAAGAAGGCATTAAGCACCTCAGCCTTTTCCTCATCATGTTGGTCTTCTCCCTGACTCTAACGCAAAGACACTCCACCCTGTCTTCACTACACTCGTGCTCGAAGCAATCATAACAGTCCCTAACATACAGTGCCACCCCACCGCCTCTTCTTCTTTGTCTATCCCTTCTAAAGAGCTTGTAGCCATCAACTGGCACACTCCAGTCATGGGAGACATCCCACCATGTTTCTGTAATAGCCACAACATCATCATTTTCCTGTTGCATCATGGCTTCAAGCTCCTCCTGTTTGTTACCCATGCTGTGTGCATTGGTATAGATGCACTTCAGATGCGCTGATATCCCCAGCACCTTTTTGCATTTAGAGGTCCTAATTCCAGCCTGACCTTTCACAGGTGTTACCACAGCTACCAATCCATCAATATCCCTTGTATCTTTGTTGTGCTGCATGTATCCATCCCTTGCCTCCACTGAGATGGCAGGGTGAGGGTCGTCGCTGGCACAACAGCCCACAAACTCTGGTAATCCTCCCTGGTGTTTATATCTGGGAGTTCCAGTTTTGTCCCCTTCCCACTTCAAATCTAGTTTAAAGCTCTCTCAACGAGCCCAGCTAACTCCTGCCCCAAGATCCTTTTCCCTCTCTGGGACAGGTGCATCCCATCTGATGCCAAGAGGTCTGACGTCCTGTATACTAACCCGTGATTGAAAAATCGAAAGCCCTGATGGTAACACCAGTCTCAGAGCCACAAGTTCATCTGTTGACTGTCGTCTTGCTTGAGAACAAGCATTCAAGACAAATTCCCAGCAGCACAGAATCAGCACTTGTATAATTAGAAACACCAAAGAGAAGGTTTAGGAAGCAATTTCCTCCTATTATTTACTATCTTTTAAGTGAGATGAACGTCTGGTTCTAAAAGTGTGGATTGACTTAGCATAAGTGAATACACCAATGTAGTGCACACACTCAGGATGTTGGCAAGTATATTTTGAAAGAGGTAGGGATAAAGAGTTAAATCACATTACTGCACAGACACTATCTTACATAAAGGACAAAAATAGTGTGACTTTTTAACAGGTTCTAAGTGATTTAAGATCCAAAATTCCATTGTCTTTCAATAGGATTTGCATTGTTTGTGGCTACACATTCGCAGGCATTCAGGACCCTGGTACCCATTCCCCAGTGAAATCAAGAGATCATTTCAAGCATTGAAAAATACATGATTTGAAACATGTTAAGCAGATACTTACCACTAATTCTATATTCATTAATTTTTAATGAATGTGTGTGTACGTTTTCTGCAGAAATAATGAAGGACATGATAACTTAATAACTAAAATAGCTCTTTTCATGCAGACTACTATGGTAATACCAATTAGTCGATCAAATGTTAATACAACCAGAATCTCTGAAAATCCTTTGTTCTAAAAGTACAGTGGATGTTGTCTTAGTTCTTCACTACTTGCAATTAGATTGTGCTGCTTTGGGAAGGTAATTTATCAACATCTAAATCTAGGTTATAGCTGAGTTGAAATTGTGCTGAATGCTTTTCTAAGAAAAGTGTTATTCTCATTTCAGTGTGTGCTAATTTCAGGATCTAAGATCCTATCATGGGATCTTAGTCCTCTGCCTAAAATAGTTTTTAAGAAAGTTTTTTCTTTAAATTGTAAACACAAAGAACATTCCTTCTATATCCAATCTTTCATTCTTATTCAGGTGGCTGATATTTGATTTTTTTTCTTCTGAAAACTAACAACTTTTACAATTTGATAAAAACAGTCAGAAATGCAAGATGTGTAGGCATTTCTTAACATTTGCATTAGTTAACTGATAAAACATTAAGCTTTTCTTCAGGGTTCTAAAATGTCAATAAAGATGTCCTGTACCAAAAGGAGTACTGCTGAAATGGGATACAGCTGGCATTCTGGTCAGAGACAGTTTTCCTTGGGGGCCTTTTCATTGCTTTAACACTAATCTGTGACAAAAAGGCCTTGTCAGATTCTTATTGCATTTAAGAAGCTTTTGGTGAGATTTGTATTGATTTGGAATAAGGCAACTGACAACATTGCAATAAATTTTTACTACTTAGTACTGATCAATATGGATTTTTTCAACCTTTCTCAAGAAAATTGCTTTCTATTGCTTCAGATATGGCCAAGCTGCTCCTAAGTTAATTATATCTCATGCAACAGGTCATGCACTTCATCTAGTTCTAGTGTGGTATGAAACAATTTTTAACAGTCTAGGGAAATTTTTGTGTCTGCAACTAAAAAAAACCTGAAAACCTGCTGCCCTAAGAGGACTATGTCAGTAGCAGTATCTCTCATTAACTGTGCACCATGCGTGCCAGATAAAATGCTTTTGTTGTATCAGAAAGTGAAAATTTCTACCACTACAGAGCCAGTCCAGACTCTTCAAGGTTTTTCACTAACCTTGTTTATTAGCTTTGAGGCACAGTAAGTGTGGTTTAGTTTACTCAACTAAGGACACGACATCAGAGTTTACGCTGTACTTCAACTCCAGCTGGACACTACCCAGCTGTGTGCAAGAATAGAGTACCTCTGTGTTTTCTGGCACAGAGTGCTGTGGAGGTCTCTGCCCAAATAGATCTCTGCACCACATGTAGTATTGAAGCACAGGCTGTGTCTATGTGAGCAAGTAATGTGAAGACAGGAGCACAGATGATCCACACAGAGTGAAAACTTCCGTGCTGAGGACCTGATGTCTATACTATCTGTGGTTCAGGGGGGTTATTTTGGACTGACTCTGGTCTGGTCATGAGGACTTCACACTTATTCAACGGTGGCAACTTCTTATAGTGCATATTTCAAGTTAGTTTCATCATAATGGAGGGCTGTTTGTACTCACCAAAGTATTGATGCAAACCAAAACACTGACATTTGGTATGAGCATGAGATACCTTCCAAAAGTACACATGTGATCCATACAAAAATGTTGCTGAGAGACATCTATGTACACTAGTAAGTATCCTATTCAGACACTACTCAGATGCTAATGGACCAGAGGAAGGGAAGGAGGGATCTTTCATTATGGGTCAAAGTGCATAAACTGGCTGTTAGTGCATGCATGCATACATGCAGCTCGGGTATCACTGAGGTGTCAAAATCATATAATCTAATGTTAGCGATCTCCAGTCTGCTTTCCACAATTCCTCCTAAATTGCACAGGGCTTCACCTTCAAGAACACAGTGCTTTGCAGGATATGCACCTTAAAATTCTAAAATTTTGAGGACAAAATGCAGACATTTTGGTCTGGGTGCTGAGTGACCTCATCTCTCCATGTTCCTTGATGAGCCAAGCCAGGTGCCTCACACAACTGTCAAAACTGATCCATCCAATATAAAAATGATTCTCAATGGGTATTTTTTCTTCGTGAATTCTATTTAAAATATGGACAAGTTCTTTGGGGAGAAAATGGAGTCTAACAAATATGCAACCAATTTAGAAACCACTAGCAGAAGCCTTTGTAAGAACATCCAGTACAGCAAAATAAATATAACAACTTCTCCTTACATGTGAATAGGAAACAATTGTGAACTATTACAGAGCTTTTACATGCTCAACAGGAATTGCCAACAGTCTCATTGACTCATGAAGGAAATTTAGGCAGGCAAGTATTTGCAGAAAAGCATAGAAAAACCTAGTCATATTCAACATTTTAGCAGAACTCATGATGAATTAATCCATTAATGGAAAACATACCACTTTTATTTGCCCTTCTTCTTCAGTCACCTGTTACTATGCCTGAATGGATTGTTTTTAGAGAGTAAAATGAGCTGCTTGCCTTGCCTCAGCATCAGAGAATATCTGATTGAAGAACTTGTGCAATACTGGAGTTAATGATGAAAATATACTATAAGCATTACATAGTATGTCTTGTGACCTCTATGCATCTATTTATCAATTCATCTTTAGAAAAAACATGAAATTTTATTCCTTTAGAAAATAGTAATTTTATTGAACATATTCTTAAAATATCTCCATTGCATGGGAAATATCTGCCAAACATACCATTTTAATTATTAAAATTAGAGTGAGTTTAGTGACTGTGGTTGTGTCACTATGTGATTATCCACCTATTTTCTGACCTATGCAGTTGCATCTAATATTATAATTTTAACTCAGATTGAAAGTGTACCCTAAAGTCCCACTTTCTGATCAGACAGATGTGCATGTTTGCTTTGGCATGACAGTAACGTAGCCAGTTGTGAGATAAAATGGGTTATTTAAATTACTTTTGTTAGGTTAAATAATCACATAGGCAATTGGTGCAGGTGTAGCTCAAGCTACAGCTCAGTAGCTTTAAAGTGGCTACAACTTGTGAAGTAGAGCATGGCAGAGTTATCAGGCTACCATGAGGACCTCTTCTCTTGTTAACCTAGCAAAATCTATGAAACTGATTTGAGAAGTCAAACAATTACTCTCTGAGATACACTTCATATATGTACTGTATTATAGATCTATTCCACTGAAATGAAACAAATGAATTCTTAAGAAGAGTTTAATTTCGGTAGTATTTTATATATGAGCTTCAATTAAAATCGACTTTTGGGCAGTTCTTGGTGGAAAAGTGCAGCTGTTACCAAAAATCAGAAAAGACACATGATAGTTTTTTTTCTCTAAGCAAATGACCTGACTTCCTAGAAAACTCTATGGTCTTTCTCTTCACCTAAACATGTTATAATACATCTTGTAAGTTTGTACGTACAACAACTTGCATTTCACAGTTCACTTTGTTTTGATAAAAAGAGGCTTTAGCCTCTACCAATATCTATCCAAACCTGAATTCATGTGCATAATAATGCACACAAAAGATTATGCCAAATGAAACGTTCTTACTGGACTGCAAGCATTAGTCAGTAAATAGTGAGGACTAAATTCATTACCTTGCTACTATGTTAGCTATGAATTAAATATGAAACTTAGAAATAAAAAATAAAAGAAACAGAAAAAAAAGGATGGAAAATAGAAGATGGTAAATGAAATTAGCTGTTTTAATCTTCTCTTGTTTTCGTACATTATTGAATAAAATAGGCAGTTAAGCCAAATTCATCACAGTGAGATCTTGTCCTGGAAATACAGCTCTTTTGCTATCAAGGACAAAACCTCACTGCTGTTGCTGTAACCAGAAAAGATGAGGAAGCTAGAACTGCCTCAGCCAACAGGGATTTTTCCACATTATTCTGACTGCTCTAAATAACAACTGGTAGCTTCTGATGGCATTTACCAGCTCTAAAGAAGCAGTGGATGAAGGAATGGCAGAAAGAAAACAAAAAGACCATCATCTCAGGGATAACAAGTTCTCAAGCAACCATTTGTCCCTGTCAGAACAATCTCCAGTTGAATGTCTATTTCTAGTATTTTTCTCATGCAAAAGATACAGAAGAAGGTACATTTAAAATAATTTTTAAAACTCAATGAGTTGAACATGCTTTTTTCTTTAATGTTTTGGCTCACTCACAACTTACAGTTAAAAAGAGGGTGTTTTCTCTTAGAATTTTATACTAAGAAAGCTATCTTGAGTTAGCTTCTGTTGTAGGACAACCCTTGGCTTGAGTTAGAGATACAGACTAGTATAACATGAATACAATTTTAAGGTATTTTTAAATACTATTTGCATGATGGTCTGAAAAGGCCAAAAGCCACCAAGGAAAGGTTCTCAGGTTCTTCCAAGTTCCATGAGACTTTATTTTTGTAAGGTACTCTCAACAGTGGATATTACATGCAATTAAGAGGTTAAGCAGGATAAACAACACTTGAAACACTATCTTCACAAATTAGATTTATCAGATCTTTGTAATATCATAAATCTGTGTCAAGCAAAACGAGATACCATCCCAAAGATATAAATGTAAGCCTATATTTCTTCATATAAGTTGTTAAATAACTCTCTAAGACTCTAATCATAATGAAAAGAAAATATATTAACAGTCTGCCATTTTACCCACAGGCAAATCATAATGATACCCCCGCTAATTAAACCAAGACTTCATTAAAGTGTTTCTCATTATCATTTGCAATATTTTATGATAATTATCTGCATTTTATATAACAAATTAAATTAATGTTTTTAATAACACCTTTAACCTTAGCTTAGGTAATTTTGAATGACAATGTAATGAGTACAGTTAAATGCATACTTTAATTGCCCATCACATTAATTATTTTATAATGAAATAATTTGGGTAACATTCTCATTATTTGTTCTTTTTGCATTGCAATTAAACACTCGATATGCTTCATGAGCAATGTTAACACAGGCTTAAATTAGTTCAGCTGCATTAGTGTATTTATAAAATATCAACCTTGAAGGATTTTGCAAGTGACATTTAAAATTTCTGTTCCTTTTATGCTGTTCTGATTGAATTAGCTTATACTATTGAAGCAAAAGAAAGGTTGAGTCCCACTTTTCCATCAGGTAATAAGCTATGACATCATCTCAGCAAAATAGTATCACCACCAGAGATTAATAATTACATTGAAAAACACAAGACTTCAGCAAAAGAGAATAAGCCTTCTATGTCTTAGACGTAAACCATCTACTTTGTAGACACCTAGTACCATCTCTTTTGGTCACCTATAGCTGAATTCTTTGAATTCCAAACCTCAAAAGTTCCTGCGGCAAACTGAGGTTTGCCCAGCCAGACATGATTTTAGGATTAAGGCTCACAGGTCAGAACCTGGCAAAGTCTGACCACAGAGTTTGCTTTCAGGCTCATTGAAGTAACTTCCTCATCACCCCCTCCTCTGAGCACGGCACCTTATCAAGACCAATATAGTATGGAACTTAACCCTGTATTAATCAGCTGATAGTGTAAAGTTTCTTTACTTCACCTAATCAGAAATCTATTGGATAACAAACAGACAAATGAGAAATAATACATTTTATATAATCATGTTGACATCTTCATGTTTTAAGAAGAACAGTTTTAAAATATAAATAAAAGAGAGACTGAAAGAAATCCTTTTCTTCCTGACAGATGACACAATAGCTGTCACATTGGCTGAACTAGAATAAGGCTAACAGGATGGTAGCTGCAAGCTAATTCAGGGAGGGTTGGGGAACCAAAGAGTACAAACAAGACCTAGGTATTTTCCTTGATATTTGCATATAACAGAATAATAATAATACAAAAATCTACTTATAAGAGGTAGATTTCAGCTTTTATTTCATGATCCCAGCTGAGTTGCTTAGCACAGCAGAACTGATATTAAACTAATATTCACATTCTCAGAGTGCATTTCTACATATTCCTCTCTTAAACAAGCTAGTTTTTTACAAGTTCATTTAGGTAATTGTCAGATATTGCACTCACTAATTTTAGAAGTCAAAAAAGCAGTACGTTTCCATAGGCATATGATACATAATAAATTTTAAAGGGTTGGGCAACCCATATAACATTAATTCTCATCAGAGCTAGGTGTTTCACTTTACACTATACTGAAAGGCTTTCCCTGTTGGGACAACCTTTTTTATCAAACAGCTATTCCACTAATACAGAAGCAGTGTAGATTAAGTTTGCCTTGACTTTGCCTCCTCAATGTGGGTAGGTGACAAATGGCTTCAGCTTGACAGCATTCTTAATGTCACTGCTGCAGCAGGTGTCACCAAGCCATTTGCTATTTTCTTAGCAGTTTCAAATCCCAAAATATTTGCTGTAGAATTTTCTCAAAGTTGATTTATGATACACACAATACATAATTTCACGTAACAAGAAATTTAAGAGGAGAAGGTGTGCTTGCAACTCTCTGTGAATATTATTACTCAGGTGATCAAAGGACTGTACTTGCTAGAAGTATAATTCCTTCTCAATCACTGTAAAATACATTCTAGAGCATTTCCAGGACTCTTACACCTCAGCAAAACATTTAACTGATCCTGGTATCTAAATATGTCTAGGCATAAGCTAAAAGTATCTGGATAGACTTGACCACAACATATACTGATCTCCATTTAACATAAAACTGTCAGTTTTATGGAAAAACATCCCCATGTTCATAACAAAGAACACAGATATAAATAGCAGAGGTCTTACAAACAGCCTAGTTATGTATACGATCAGTGTACAGAAAAGTAAAACATCTTTCTTTTCCCTCTCTGTGCAATTAGACAGAATGATACGTTGATTCAGCACTTCCAGAGTGAAGGACTGTTTCACTGTATATCCAGACCGAAATGGGATCTTATTTTAGAACTGCCGAATGAGGTTGTCTATACCTTACAATTCAAGGGTGTCCTGCCACCTGAAAGGGGATGCAGCAGAAGTAGCTAGAATACATTTATAAGCACCGAAGTCAGAGACAATCCTGTACTGGATGGATTGGGAAATTACTTGGACAGGAGCCTGTACAATTTGTTAAAGCTCACTCATGTTCAGGCAACATTGTAGACACACTATCTGGGCTGAGGAACTAGCTCCTTTTTAAAAACAGAGAAAAGCAGACACTTTCAGACATAGTACTTTTGATCTACTTAAGATATTTATTCTAGGATGTAAGCAGAAGTGGATAGCGGTGCCAGCTCCTTTTCATTAATGAAAAAAAAGTAGGTGATTAGCCAGCTGTAGATATCTAAGTGTTAGATGTACAAAGTTAGATAATTCCCACACACACTATCTGTTCTTGGATTTACAAAGATATGCATGAAACCTCTTAATCTCTCCTTACATGCATCAACATACAACCTCATACATACAAAATCAGCATACCAGTTAGAAAGTTGGGTGTTTAAACTTATGCAAGGTGTCCCTGACAAACAACAAGCAAAACTGTGAAGTGTGGGAGGAGGAAAAAAAGAAAATAGAGTATTGTTAAAAAGAATTCAGTTTGGGACACACAGAAAGCTTACAAAGGATCCCCCGTCTCCCTCATATGACCAACCATAAAGGTTTTATCCTTCTCGGGTTTATAAGAGCGTCAAAGATCCCAAAACTTCTATGATCTCACCATCTCTTCCCACTTCTAATCTTACATTCCACTCTCTGGTATCACTAAAAACTGTCAGATTTGAGAGCTTTTGTATTCCTTATTCTTTGATGGAAAACAGGATAAATTCCTCCCCAAAAATACAAGCAACAGGTAGAACTATCAATATAATTTTTTTTCCTTCACTTTTCATAAGCGAATAGTGAAGCAAGATTTTGAAAAGGATGTTTAAATTAGATCAATGTTGTTTAAGATCTTAAAAACAATCAGTAAAAACAAGCCACTTGAAATCTTAATAGTCTTTTGAAAATCTTGGTCTTGGCCTGTTTCTTGAAAGAAACAATGCTAAAATTAGCTTCAGAACTACATGTTCCTTTTAGGTTAGAGGTAACTATGGTTAGGTATTGTTATAAATCAGTACAGTATTAAGTGTGTGTTTTATGATTCTAAGCATTGCTGTATTATACATAATTGATTTCCACAAAGAATATATAATCTTCTGTTTTAAATTGACATTTTCAACATCTAAGTTAAGTAACCAGAAGAGGATAAGACACATAAGGACCCTTCAGAAACCTTCAATATGCTATCACCTGGTGAGGACACTGAAATACAGTATTTTGCCCCCCAGAGAAACAAAAGTGAGTGCATCTATATATGTATGCATATATGGATATATACATATATGGATATTTTCAGAACTCTCAAAAATTTCGTGTTTTATTAAAATCAGTGGTAAAATCCATTCACTTAACTGAGAGAAAATGTGAACATCAACATTTTTGAAGCATGACTTAAAACGTAACCTTCTGATGCTGCCTCTACATTGATCATTAAATAAATCTAATAGCTAAATGTGTACACACACTTTACATCAAATGTAAGTAAACCTTCCAACAAAATACAGAAGAGAAAACTAAAAGCGCTTTGTAATACTTTGCATATGCATATAAAAAAAGGGGGAAAAAAAAAAGCATCTTGCAAAAGAGAACTTTCTGATAGTCTGAAAACTAATGTACTATTACATAGACAGTTCAAACATTTATCCTGGAATCACTTTTTATTGTTTGTGTTCAGATAGCAGAAGTTGTCAAATGATGTGACATAGATACCTATGTTACAGATTGAATAAGGTACAGAATATGTTATCTGTGGTTTTCAGGGTGCCTTTGATGCAAGATTCTTGCATATTACTGTAAAAATATTCATACGCAAGATGAACTGCTCATAAGTACAAACTGTCTTGTGAAGTATTCAGTGAAATCATTAAATATATACCATTGCCAAAAGTGTGAATCAATGTGTTCAAATCCTGATTCTTATACTTCAGGAACTGTCCACCCCTAGAGACAGAATATTGAGCCTGAAGGACCTTTGATACAATTCGGAATAGTTCATCTGTTCTTAGGCACAGCCACCTCATATGACCATACATGGTGCACTCTGAAGGATGGTTAGTATAGACAATTTAAAGGAGTAAGCCTTTAATAAGTCACAATTACAAAAAGAGATTAAGAAATATTGGCTATGTTTTATTCAGATTTTTGTCACCTTTTCTTACCCACTTAATCAAAGCCATTCTTTTATGAGAAAATTCAAAGCTGGATTATTTAGGAAAAACTATGGAAAAAAAAGGAAGCTGCAGCAAAAGCCATTTAAAGCTGACTGATGATACACCTCCACCAAAACCACAAGCATCATGGTGCCAAAAGGACAGTGACAGTATGTGACCCTGATCAACTGGATTTGAGAATTCAAGTATTTTCCACAAGTCAGTTTTAAATCTAATATCAATGTCTCCGGCATTCTACCAGCAGGTTTCATTATAACCTGTTATATGACAGTCACTTACAGAATGGGCCAAATTCATAACAAATTGTAACACCTTGTGACCTTCGCTAATAGTCAGCAACTGGTACTCATTCAAGTCCATTGATCACTTTATTTTTAAATTATTTCCATATAGTCTGTCAGCAGAATTTCAAAAAAACTCTATTTTGATAATCTAAGTAGATTCAGTTACAACTGAGGCACAATTTTGATACTGTTTTTGCAGTAGTGTTTGTAATAGACTGTTGCTAAACATGATGATTTAAAGAAAGGTCTTGTATAAAACAACTTTGAAATTACCTTTTTTCAGAAATTCTTGGAAAATTATGATCTCCTATAAGACTAACCTACTGTCTCTGTGTTCCATCAGAAGTTGTCACAAGGAGAATTGAGTCATTCTCTTCTGAAAACAAGTTCCATTTTGTAGACGAGAAAAAAATACAAAAGCTTGATATAAAGACTAAGATCTCCTGTGGAAATACTTATCATTTTGAAAATATATTCTTAACTTACTAGCCTCTCTATTGTTACATTGATAATGACACATTTTGTTGGCATTCATGAACACCGAATAAAAACAGAAACCTTTTCTCCCTCCTGGAATAGTATATACGTTTTAAGGGTTTTGCAAGATGATTGTAGGACTATGAGTAGAAAGTTTTGCTGCTTGTGAGAATTAATGTAAAATATTATTTATAGTATATAATTAGAGAAACATACCTTCCAAAACAAACAAACAAGCATTTAAAAACAGTCAGACATATAGTAATTGTAAGACTTGTTTCATTTTAGGACTTTATTTTTATTAATTTATTTTCTATGCCTTGTACTTTCATTGAAATTCTCTCAAAACACTTTACCCAGAGGTTGCAAGAATTTCTACACAAAATTATTGGGTTTTTTCCCCCTCTTATTCCCTTGAGTATTTGTTGCAGTTATGTTTTACTCTAGCTATCATTTTACAGTATCTTCCTAAAATTACACAGGTGCATCAATGACCTACTAATGCTCACCTTTGCAATAAGTCACACTTTTATTAATATTTAGCCAGCCCTGCTGAATCACAACAGCTGGCAACTTGGTACCTTACTTTTTAAGATTCACAGCTAAGTTGAATTTTGTGAATAGTTCTGCAAGTGCTATAACAAACACCTGATTTCATTGATTTGTGTCTTGTTGTTTGATGTGACTATCGGAAATGACACAGACACTGATTGGAACTTTCCCATTTTGGTTAAGTAAAAGCTAAATAAAATCCCTTGTATGTAGGATGACACTCGACTTAATGCAAAAGTACAACCTGGGACTTGTTCCATGTTCCAGTACGGAACCTGGGCACTTTTTCAGACATAGAAAGTAACTGATATAGTCAGATTTAATGAAAACAAAATTTTTAAAATTAATTTACTACATGTATAAATATCTTAGAAACTTTCGTCTGTAACAAGCTTTCAATTGGCTGTTTACTTTTATTATTATTTGATTGTCTAATGGATATATTCCTTTTCAATCTGAATTTAAATAGATGATTGTGCACACATTTGCATGTATGCATTGGCATATCTTCTTGTTTGGTTGTTTTTTAATCCTACATGTACAGTAAGCTCTGCTGTCTTTCCAGGTCATCACTAATCTGTTGTGACATCTAATAGAAAAGCCTAATGAAGATATGCAACTTGGTCGATGTGCTCATATTCAGGGTGTGGAAAAAGGGCAAAACCAATACTGGACTGCAGTGGTGGAAGGAGAAGGAAGACTTTAACACAAACTAATCAAAGAAGGAAATGTTTATTTGTGAAAATTATATGTTATTAGCAAGTATTGTGAGAAGACACATTAGTAATTTGCCATGTAATACAATCTTTATCTACATAACAATCTTATTTTGTGCTGTCCTGTGAGTCTCACCTTCTGAAAGGTCAGTGGTAAAATTCTTATTTAACACAATTTGAAGTAGGGTATTAGAAACATCCTACAAGCTCTAAATTGTAGTGCTTCTTGCATTGTGTTCCACAAAAATATGCTCTATGATTTTTCCCCCTTAGATTATGTCTTCAAAGAACATGAACCAGGTTTCCTTATCTTGCATATACAAGATTCCCCAGGGAAGTGGTGAAACTTCACTGTAAAAGGCAGCTGTATGAAACACTAAGAAAACTTTTGTAGGGATGAAGCATCTGGAGTTAAAGACCACAAGGGCCTGTTTGTTTTTCTCCTTTTGTGAGAGTCATAACATCCAAAATCATACTTATCACTCATGGACAAGTTTAGGAATAAAAATATGTATATAACCTCACTCAGTAACTTCCTGGACAATTTACACAGTTCACCCAGTTAAAATGTTCTCTTATATCAGTCTTACAGGAAGATTGATTACACTCATGAACCACATCAGGATGAAAAGATTTAATCTAATTAACAATTTCCTTTAATCCTAAATCTCCTTTCCTGTGGAGATTTTATCAAGAGCTATTTTTAACTACTTAGAATAGATTCATTACTTTTATTCTAATAACAACATTTTCCTTTCAACTTAATATATTTGAACCATAAACTAAAAAGCACAGAGGAACTTTTTCCCTGTCTTCCAAGCAGGTGTCAGCATACAGAGCCCCATTTTCCTAGCATAAGTTTTGCTCTAATATATGAAAAACTATCATTAGCTATAATTGTTTCAAACTCAAATTCCATTGTTTGTGGCACCTCTATTTATAAAAAAAAAGGTCATACACAGACCTTTATGTATCATTACTTTAAAAACATTAATAAATCCTCACTTCCTAAAAATTCTGAATGTGGATAGTTTTTTATACTTTTGGAGCATGATCTCTTGTAAAATGGCAGCATTTTTAAACACATCCACAATGCTTATGGGGCTTCTTCAGAGGGTCTGTTCTCTACTGTCCAGCTCTTATCCTAGTCTGCATTGCTGCTCTGGTCTCAACATTTTTATTGTTCAGTCTTGTCCAAATTTAGAAACACTCCCAGTAGCTATATTTGATTATCTGTATGCAAATAGGATCCATAAAACTAGGGTTACTTAGTCTTGGAATCTTTCTAACTACATTTAAAATTCTGTGTGGGAATAATGCAGTTTTCTTTCTTACATTTCTTCATTAACAGAAATTTATTTGCTCTAGAAAAAAGTACTTCACACCAAATATATAAATAAAACCTCATTTAAATGTGAAAGTATCATCATTAATTTGAAATCTATTTACATTTAAGTGCTAGGGGCTCTTACTTTAAAGACAGTCATATTTTACTGTCCCTTTTTATTCTCTTTATTGGCTATGTATTTTCTTCTCTTGTCTTCCTGGCCATACCTTTATGCAAAAGTCCATCAAGTACACAAACTGAGGAAACTGCAAAATGTATTAATGGCATTTTTTGGCCTCACCAATAGAGGACCCAACAGCCTCATGGGCTTCATCAGGAGTAATGTTGCCAGAAGATTGAGGGGCTTGATCCTTCTCCTCTGCTCAGCACTACAGAGACACACTGGGTCCAGTGCTGGGCTCCCCAGTACAAGAGAGACAAGGACATACTGGAGCAAGTCCAGGGAAAGGCCACAAAGATGACTAAGAGACTGGAGCATGTGTCCTATGAGGAGAGGCTGAGAGAGCTGGGACTGTCCAGCCCAGAGCAGAGAAGGCTCAGGGGATCTGATCCATGTGTACAAATACCCAATGGGGGGAGTAATGAAGAGAGAGCCAGGCTCTTGCCAGTGGTGCCCAGTGACAGGACGACAGGCAGTGGGTAAACTGAAATGCAAGGAAACTGACTAAAACATAAGAAAACACTTTTCTTCTGTGAGGATCATTGAACACTGGAACAGGCTGCTCAGGAAGGTTGTGGCGTCTCCATCTGTGAAGGTATTCAAAACCCAACTGCACACAACCCTGAGCAATCTGCTCTGGCTGACCCTGCTCAAGCAGGGGGTTGGACCAGATGATTTCCAGAAGTACCTTCTAAACTCAGCTATTCTGTTATTTTGTAATTACTGCAAAACAATGGAGGAAATACATGTTTCATCTGTTTCATTTTACAAAAGAAAACAGGAGCAGTCACAGCTAGGGTGACATTTAAAAGGCTCTGATGAGCTAACATATATGTTTGAAAACACTGCATTTTGATCTCAAAATTGTCTACCATTGCAATAGTTTCTGCAGGATATTTTCATTTACTTTTGAAGTGAGTTTCTGCAGCAGATGCATATTTTCAAGTCAGCCGTCATCAAAATAAATTCCACTTCCTCTTTAAAACTGAAGAATATTCTCTGATGCTATGGCCCCAGATTTCAGCATACTGAATGCTTTCTACTGAGATGCCCTGGTCAGGCTGAGAAATAACAAGGAATGAACGTCAGTATATTTTACTTCTATTCTATGCATCATTCACAGGTATTAATTAATTTAAATGTCTATGTAAGGCATGAATGGTTATATAAGGAGGTTTTATTAGATGCTATGAATTTCCAAAATTCCTCTCTGTATCAATATTATTATATATTCTCTTCACAATAGGAAAAAATTCAAGTTGAGTATGAAAAGCAGATGCACCATCACCTTTGCTAGTTTTACACTTTAAAAATTCCTTAGGCATGCTACATTTTTCACAAAGCAAATAGTTTTATTAATAACAGTAATCTTCTATTACGAGTTCAAGAGATCCAATTTAACGCACTTGTTATTTCTGACAGCAAGACTTTCAAGCAGCAACCCTACCCACTGAAAATGACTAACCATGCCACATATAAGAAAGAATTGTCATTAGAAGTGTCCTTTGAAAAAAAAAAAAAAAAAAAAAAAAAAGGTAAAGAAGGCACCTGCCTTTCATTCCCAATAACTAAGTTAAATATAGCAATTAACTTGTTATCTGGCAGATCTGCAATCATCATCATCTTTTCCAAATAGGTAAACTCATCACCATGCATTTTAAGCTTCAAGATTAATGTATTCCAAGAACACACTGAAGAATAAAGGTACTTCATGGCTGTCTGATTTTAGGCATCCTCCCATCATACTGAAGTGTAATCCCCTGGAGTGATTATGTGTGAATAATTTAGAAAAGTGCACAATGCCTGAGGTTTATAGGCATAATGTAATCCAATATTTGTTCAGTGGCATGTCCGTAGCACTGCAGACAGACTGCAATGATCTTGCTGAGGGTGCAGTAGATAGTTCACATGTACGTGGAACAATTTTTCACCCAAGAGCCTCCTCTTTTCTTCATGAAAATAAGGAAAACAAGGACTGCACTATAATAACTATCAAAATTCTTTCCTGACATGCATTTTAAAAAAAAAATCATCAAAATGTAGCCTAATGAAAGAATTATGAAATGTAAAAGAGAAACTGAAAACACCCCAAACTGAAAAGTCCAACTTTCAATGTCTGTGGCACTTGGAGCTTAAATGTCTTTGACTTCTAGCAATAGGGTTCAAGTGTTCAAGTCTCTTTTGAAAGCAATATGTGATGTCCTGTGTCATGTAAGTGACATATTATGTATTTACTGTTCATTCTGAACTGAACTAAACACAGTGATGACTATCACTGTACCACTAGAAATAGCTCATGTCTTTTCCTTTCACCTCTAGATCCCTCTGTTTGTGGAACAGTATCTTTATTCATATAAAATATAATATTTCCTTCAGAAATGTCACTGAGAATCTCATGTCTACACTAAAAATTAAACTAAACTAAGTCTCAGTTGTTTATGGATCTGTGGGAAATTAACATAAAAGGGGCATAACAGTCAAAAATTTCCTTTTTCCTTACAATCTAGAATATCTGTAAGATTGATATTTTTCCCTCTCTATTTAATGTCTACATGAAATTTTCTTTCTGTAAAATATTTTAAATTTTCTTACAGGAAGTCTGTTGGCAAGACTTCTCTTAAGAATAAAGTCTTACATCAAAAATCTTTACAGATGTTTAGGGTTTTGGTTTTGGTTTTTTTTCCTGTTGTTTCACTGTGCTGGCTCTTTTGACATACTTTCTTGTCCTTTAGTTGAGCTGAAATTGCTAATTTTGCCCATAAATCTAAAGAAAAAGACTTTAAGTATAATCAAACCTCTTGCAATCAAGAGGTTAATGCTGAGAAAGGAGGAGAAAAAACCTCTTAAAGACAAGTGTCTATAGACCTGGTTTATCAGAAACATTAAAATTACCTCCATAATGGTAAAAGTGTCATTTTGTAATGGGCAGGGTGTTCAATTCCATCACTTGGAAAAAACTGTAATTTAAGCAAGTGAAATATATAAGTGTAAGCCAGATGTCAGATCCATGGTCTTCATGTGATCAAGTAAATTCAGATCTGAATCTTAACTTTTTTTAAGAAGCATTGGCAATTCTAGTCTAGATTGCCTATTATTCTTAATATTTCCCTATTCACTTGTATTGGAAGATTCTGGATTTTAGGATCATGTATCTCCAAGAGTTAACTTACAAATTCCAAGGTATAGCAATATTCAAACTAAATAAATTAAGTTAGCTTCTTACATAAAAGACTGGACATAAAATCTGGATTCAGGTTAGGATTTTAATATCTGCTCCAAATTTTGCATGGGATGATTTAGCATTTGCCTGGAGACTCATATTTCGCTTTTCATACCATCTAGCATTTCTGTTAAAAGTAGGGTTTCCCCCATCATCATCATCTGAATTGATAATTTATTTATCTTTGGTTTGCCTACTATAATCTTTTTGGAAAGAAGACAAGTCATTAACAGGTTGGTTGGTGTTATCTTTGCATAATTATTTTGGAATTTGATTGGTTACTGAAGCTCCATTATGACAACGTGCTTAAATTGATTTGTTCAGTATTGCTGCACTTTCTGCATTCATCTTAATAAAACTTTAGAAATGTTAATAAGGCTAATATATTTACAGATGTTCCCAAGGTGCTATTCACATGTTAACAATGAGATATTGACTGTGCTGGTTTATTCCTACATATAGAGCACATATTTATCATCGTAAAATACTTACAATATATCAAAACAACTGATTATATCAAAAGACAATCAACTGAAAGACATATCTGGTCTTCCTTTTTCACGCTGTGTAACACCTTCTGAAGTGGCTTTTATCTCAGGACTTGGTAAAGAATCGGCCCTATGTAAAGGATATATACTATTTTTGATGCCTTCTTAGGTTACTGGTTATCTAAATAGAATCTAAATGGAACAAAGATACTATTTGACTTAAAAATAACTTGCATTACAGTCTGCAATGGGGCACACCGTCTACTGTTCTAATTGCCCTCTCTGAATTAGAAAATGTTTACTTCTCATGATACTACAGAAGTAATTTATCAAGCCACTGTAACTATTACTGCATTTTCTGAATTTTCAACCAGTGAAAAAGGACAGTAATATCACAAAAGGGGAAAAAAAGGAAAGGAAAACTATTATGTTTATGGCAATACACCATCATATTTCAAGTACTTATTTCAAAATAATGTAGTTCTTACATAAGTAAAATATAAAATATTAAAATGGCAAAAAAGCAGATAGCTGTAAAATTTTATATTTATTCAATCTCTGTAGAAGACACAAGTGACTAAAAGAAATGGACAAATATTTTCTTTCTGGAAAAGAAAAATTTATACTCTTTATGCAATGCATCTTTGAGTTTTCCAGTTCCACATCCCTAATTTTCAAATGTATTAGTAAAGTTTATTTCAAACATTTTTTTTTCTTTTTTTGCTTTATCTGTCTAAGCAAACAACTGATAACATATTCCGTTTTCTCCTTCACATCAATTTAGGTTTTTTTCCTCTTCCTTGGATGGCCTTAAGCCATACTCTATTGAAAAAGATAATTTTTGAACTGTCATCTGCTCATTTCCCTTCTCTTCTGTTAAGAGATTTTAATCAATACACACAATTCCTTGTGTAAGAATGGCACTTGAAGTTATAAAGGGTATCTCATGTTGGATTGTCTATTTTTGCATTAGAATCTGACTATGGAGAAATAATTCCAGCCAACGGAATTGTTAACTTTGTGTACTCTGCTCATTAGAACCACCAAGTTCAATCCACCACACAGATGAACCTTGTGCAGCACCAAGAGAGAGAAACAACCTATTTCCCAACCTCAGAGCGACCTCCCAAGTCCCACATTAGCTTCTAATAGCTGCCAACAGCCCAAAGAAGCAGAGCCACAAGGCAGGAGCTTTCATCCATATCTCCTCTATAGCAATGAGGACAATGGATGATGCTAAATGCTGGTCCTGCACCATTAAGAGAGCTGCAGGTCAAAACAGCAGTTTTCCCTGGCTTTGACATGCCAGCTGAAAGACTGTTTGGGGTTTTTTTCCCCAAGAGCAAAGCACACGTGTAAGAGGACAGAGGTCTGGGTATCTATCCCAGCCCATCATTTTTTGGTGGTTCTGAATTCAAAGTTCAGATCCAAAGCTGGCATTCTTGCTGGATTGGTTGGATTTGTAGGGACTCTCTTAGCATCCTGTCTTCAAAAGCAAGCTGTGACCCCAAAATCAGACCCACTAAAATGTCACCACTTTATGAAGAAAGCAGATACAAGAATATAAAAAAATGTCTTAGAGAATACTTTCAGACCTTCTGATAAATTCCACTCAGTGTAAGCGAACTAGATAGAATATATAAAGACAGAAGCTGTATATCTAGTACATTCAGTTACAATTCCTTAGAAGTGTTCAACAATAATCATTCATTTTTTCAAAGGTGTGATTAATGCCAGTTTTAAGCATGAATTTATGAAAACATGGGTTGATCCTTCCCTTGAGGAATGCTTGCCCAAGAAAGCTTATTTAAAGATCATGTGGCAACACTTCAATCATTCTCTGATGCAAAATAAATTAGAGTTCAGAAAGCTAATTCCCCCATTGTTTGGGTTACTTTTCTAAGCGTCTGTTATGTTCTAAACACAAAATCTTGGATCTAATCCAATTTACATCTTCTGGGCCTTGAATTACAAAGCAGTCAAACACTAGCTTCCCTCAAAGGTCAGCTTATAACTCTGATTTTCAAACAATGCAAAGGAGCACAGTACACTTCAGAAAGACATAATTTAAAAAAAAAAAAAAGCAAAACACAAACAAACAAAACCAACCCCAAAAAACCCAAACAAACCACACAACCCTTTGATTGATATCAGACAGAAACAACTATTGAATATTTTGCCATGCTACATAACATTTAGAGAACCAGCAATTTATTTTGATTTTGGACACATTTTTCTCTTGCCTCTTTTCTAAGCTGCTTTATTTGTGTGTTACAGTGGCAGACAGATAGCTCTTACAAGTGTCATCCCATCACTTGTAGGGAAGAAAAACCTTGGGAAACATTTCTTGAGGTTTTGTTATCTTGAACACAGAAAATACAATTCCATTAACTATAATGGGATTTGAGTAACACACGGTAGGATAATACTTTGTATGTTTCTGGTAAGATCTACAAATGACTGCAACACATCACTAGGTCTGCTTATATGTATACATGGACACACCACCTCACAAACATACAGAAATGTAACGGGGAAAGCTATGCATGACAACAGCAACCCTTTTTTTTTCCTACAAGGTTTTCAGTAATACCTCTTATCTGTTTAGATAAAGTAATTAATTAATGACATGTTTAAACTTCTAAGTAAGGTTGAAACTTAAATCAATTTCAATAGATGTGCAGTAATTATCATTACAACCACATGAGGAGTGCTAAAATGAGCACTTATTATTCTGCGCACCTACACAACTTCTTTCTTTGTACGATACATTTTATTAAATCCTTGATTCAACCTTCCAATCTTTAGAGTTATAAATCTTTGAGCAAGCTACAGAAGAAACTCAGCCAGAAATTTAATTAGCCAAGATATTTAAACACAAAATACAGTAACATAGTTCAGAATTTGTAACAGCTTCAAACTTAAACGATGGAGTTTACCAAAGATTGATTATTTGTTTTCATTGCTTTTGACAGAATGCTAGTTGGGTTTTTGCTGTTTATTTTATTTAATGGTAACATAATATACTCGCAATATTTTTAAAAAAAGGGCATCTCAAAGTCAACAAAATATGAAGCTGTAACAAAGGAGAATTAAACATAGATCGATCTGAAAAGGACCTGGGCCAATTTATAATTCATATAAAGAGTAAATGAGCAGTAAACACACACACACTAACTACTCCCAGGTCTAATGAAAGAACTCAATGATTTCTCGCTGTACGGCCTCTTCCGAAACTTTCTATGTTTCCATCCTCACAGAACGAGTATCATTTCTCACAGTCCAACAAACTTACTAAAATCTGGGCTCAAGTCCTGGCTGACACTCCAGCCCCCAACTCTCACAGGTGTTGTAAACTCTGTCTCCTACTCCATCCTGCGGAGGGATGGGGGTCAGTCTCATCTGGGGTGCGGCAATCTCTGGAGCCCCACGAGGTTTCCTGCAGTGCAAACACCCTGCCCTCCCTGGGGACCTCAACACCAGACTGCAGCACAGTGCTGGCTTAGCAAGAAGAAAGAGTCTGGGTCACCTAACAGAGAAACAGATGCAGATGGACTTTGTTACCTTTCCCATCTGCTTCACATATTGTAAAAAGCAGAGCCCCTTGCCCTACATGCTTTTGTTGAAAGCTGTCTCAAATCCCATAACAAGGGGTTTATTTTTTTAAAAGATGAGGGAAATAAGAACTGGTGACCATCACGTTTGCCCTCCCTCCCCCACCAAGAAGAAACCGGATTTTATGGTATACTGCCTTATCAAATGCTTGGGGGGGGGGATAAAAGAGGAAAAAAGGAAAGAAAAAAAAGAGTACATGAAAATGGAAACAGAGGCAGATATAAAACCAGAATCTTTGACACACATATACTAGACCCCATGCAGCTCTGTAATAGCAATTGTCTCTATTTCTGATCGTTCCCCTTTCCCTTGGTACTCAATCTGAAAGTCCAATTTGCCAGAATAATGTATCTGGTGTGAGAGACAATTTCTACGACTGAAGTAACTGTTTCTTAGCAACCAGAAATGCTCTAGGAACAGGTTTCATTTCCCCTGTACCCACTGAGATACAGAATAATTGTCAATTATAACACATATGTGATGTTTTACATGGGTTTTATATAATTATTTATAGACGTACTCAATAAAATGAAAGGGTTAATTGACCACAACAACCAGAATCAACACTCAGTTTATAGATAGCCTCTAGAAATCAGAATGAATTACAGCTACAGTTGGCAAGGGTTACAGATTTCAATCCCAGTAAATACATTGTTATTTTTCATTTGTATCACTATAATAGTGAGAGATATAACTGACTTCTTCCTCTTCCCTCCCTCCCTGAGGTCACAGTGCTGTTGTACCAGGCACTGCACTGCAGAAGGACAGCACCTGAAAACCTGACTGTAGAAATACAGAAGCCATACAAAGCATAGGAAAAGGAAAGTGTTGCCCTTCTCAGCTTACAGAGAGAGAAACCAAGCAAAGAGAGCTGAGGGACCAGAAATCGTGTGCTCTCAGACACAAATTTAATAGGTGGTTTATGAAGCTCCACAGTTCCAGTTCTCGCTGTTGGAGACAACCCATAATACATTCCTCAGTCACATACTATAGCCAGGGTCATGTTGATGATCACTCCCTCTGCATCAGCTGTGGCTCCAGGGCGCTGTAAGAAGTCCAGGCTGCTACCCACTTCTTTGCTCTGGTGGAAGGCACAATCCCTTTCCCATCCCTTGCAACTAGGTGGCTGTGTGGTAAACTGGTTCAAGGCACTGATCTGATGGACAGCTACAGCAAAAGAGAGCAAATACATTGCAGGCTGGCAAGGTGATCTACTTTACAGCATGATTAATACCGACACAGATGTGAGGCTGGAATGCCTCATAGGAAGGGAAGAAGAAGATGGGCAGGTCCACCCCTTTTCATATCAGCCTAGTTTCTTAGCTTAAGCAGGTTATGAAGCTGCAGCTCTACAGAGGAGACCTTGTACCCCTGAGTGCTGCAATGCCTAGCTCTTAGGTGCTTGCAATTACAGATCTGCCACATCAGCAGTTGAGACCCTTTTTAAATAAAATCATTTCAAGGGACAGAGTGGCTAGCCCTTCTACACTCCCTCTTGTCATACAGTTTTTCAACACTAAAGCCAATATAAAAAGATGTTACCATAAAACATATTTCCCAAGTTCCTGCCAATAATAATAATAATAAAAAAAAAGAATAGAAAAGGAGGCAAGATGGAAAATCTCATGAGCAACGTCACAAAATTTACAAGATATACCAACAGCCATTAGTAGTAGCTATGGTGAAGCTGCCATTAACAGATGAGAAAAAATACATTTCCTGCTATCGAAACAATCAAGACATGCATTGCATTTCTAACCGATAGTTGTAAAGAATTGTTAAAAAACCAGATTTATCTACACAAAGGTGTTTTATTGTCAGAGCCCGTAGAGTGGGACCTTTTCACTATGACAGGAATTGTTCCTGATGCCAATGTTTGCTTTTTTTCAGCCAGTGCAAATCTCCAGGATTAAACTAACATAAAGAATGTTCACCCTCAGTCTGCAATATATTTGCTTTTTCAGGTGGATATGACAGTCCTCACACTGTCCGTGGAAGACAAAAACCTCTGACAGTGTCATTGCATCAATATTATATACTTAAACAAAATTAGTCGACTTTCATGTTTCGACCATTTTTTCTGCCTTCCAAACACTTCTATTATGATTGGATCCCGAAACACCATATTACTGCAGTAGAGTTTCTCTCTAGTTTTTGTGCCAAAATGGCCCCAGGGTCTGGTCTCCCAGGTAGTTGTAATATCCTTTTGTAAACCTTCCATGAATGATTATGGTAAATCTTGCTTGCAGCAGTTTCTGTTCCCTCTAGCACTTTTTCCACCCACCTGTCTGTGCTTTTCTTTGTTGTTGGTTTTTTTTTTTCCTCCTGATTTTCAATTCCCTATTTTACCCTATACCCTACAGCCTAACAGGCTGTCATAATACACTTCTTTCCCCCTGCTGTCTATTTCTCTATGTCAGTGAAACACTATGATTTTCAAACCTCCCAAGATAAGTAATTTTTGTGCTAAAAGCATCAGTACTAAGCATCCACAAAAATCAAAATCACATAAAGTAAAATTACTTTAGAAACAACTTAGGTGCTGCTATTCATCTAAAATGATCTTTAAAAATGTAACTATTGGTTTTGCTTTCATTGAACTCCTATAACAAAGCCAGCATCTCAAATGCTGAAGTAAAACTGATGCCCAAGAACAAGCTTTAAAAACATTATAAGTACTTTACAAGGCTAATAGTATTTATCTTTTAATTGCTTATTTTAGAAGGAAAATTCTAAATTATTTAACTCAACACAAATAAATACAAACCTACTATGACTGTGTCAGTTGAAAACTGGTGTGTCATATCAGTGTTAAAATCAAATATTAAAAACTTTGGGAGAAGACGGGGAAGAGAGAGGACTTGCATATCTTGACTAATTGCTAATGAAGTGTAGGATCTTTACAAGCTAAGTAGGGTTTGTAGTAACAGTGGACATGGTAGGACCACAGCTTCATACCACAGCTGGGGAAGGTGATCTCACTCTTAGAAGAAATGTTACTAAACTTGGACCAAAATCCTGAAATAACTCAAACTCCTAATGTTCAGATTCAGTAAAGAAATAAAGGACACTGGCTACTTATTCAGTTACTGGCTGAATATTGCTTTATGTGTCCTGAAAACATTTTACACAATTATAAGTGATGCATGTACAGGAATCACTTCAATTACATGTCAAAGGAATGATTTCTAGAATGGAATACAGCACCTGCTTAACACCAGACATCATTGCTCCAAAACACTTTTAGTTGCAAAAGTGAAAATTATCTTCCACACTCAAAAAGATACATGGATCATTTAGGTCAGTACGGACTGGATTTTAGCTGGGATTCCTACATTAAGTATTAAGTCTTCTGAAACCAGACACGGGAGAAGAATGATTCTCAAACAGAAATTGAGAACTTAAGTAGTAAACAAATAAGGGCTTTGGTTATTAGCTACGTACCTCAGAAATCCAAAATAATATTGACAGTGAATTTTTGTTTTTGAAATTAGGACTTAATCTGGTTTTCCCTCCATTTCAAAAACTAGCTTCATAATACATATACAAAATTGTAACTTAAGTAGCTAGAACAGTTGCTTTTTGGGCTTCTATGTGAGATCTATTATAGTTAGCCAAACTGACTGCTGACTTCTCTTAATTTACTCTGTGGATGTGGATTGCTTGCTGTTATCATAGGCAAGGGAATCAACCTTGACAATCTCATCTAAGCAAAACTCCCCTTTAAACTAAGTGTATTTTTCCTTTCTAAAACATGATTTTTTTTTTCCTATGGAACTAGTTCTGCCAACTTGTCAGTTCTTCCAAAAATTGAATTGTTGAAGATTTTCAGAGATCTTTTAAAATGTGAGTGATATAGTAAGCAGTTAACTAAGTTTACCACACTGGAAATTTTACCTACATATAGACTCCAGAATTGAGTTTTGTTTTCACATATTGGGCAAATATCGATTTGCCTTTCAAGTAGAAGTGATGCTGGGTTATCAGTAGAAAACTATATATTTCCTTTCATGGGCTTCCTATGGAAGCCTTATTTTAACCTCAGTGAATAAGATTTGTAAAACCTGATCTTGAATTCCTTGCACATATGAAATTTGTATAATACATTTACTATCCTACCCACTGGATTAGGAGGAGAGTGGTGAAATATCATCAGGTGAAAGTTTTTCCATCAAGCTTTTACTCCAGAGGCTTGATCACATGAATGGAAAGTGGTCTTCCTCTCCTGAGTATTATTAGGAAGGTGATTTTTTTCGTTTTGGGATATTTTTTTTTTCCCCTAAAAATAATGTATTTTGTATGATTTCTCTCTTGCTGTTCTTTTGCTTTTTCCTTATTTTTTCTTAGGTTTGCAGTCACAATCCATTCTTGTTTTGGTTTGGGTGTTTTTTTTTTTTTCCTTAAGTGTGCTGTATGTGGGATTTTTTGGTTGACCTTGGCTTTTTTCCCCACAGGAAGAAGCTACTCTGGTTGAAAGTAGCTTCTTGCCTCTGCATCCCTATATCAACAAAATTGCATTGTGAAGAGACTTATTTGCTTGTTTCAGTGTTTATTAGCAAACCACTGAAAAGTTTTATCTCATGAATCTAAATACTATTAAAACATTAGACACTAGTAGGATCAGTGTGGCATGAAACATGTCATTCAGTACTGCTAACTCACAAGTATTAACCAAACATAAAACTATAGACTTTACTAGAGCCATAAAATTCTAACTATCTTCCTTCTACTTTTTCTTTTAGCACAACATCCAGACTTATGAATATACAAGTTTAACTTCCCTTGAAAAAGAAAGAAAAACCACAAGTTTAAAAATACAAAGTCAAATGCCTATGAAATTAGTGCATAGAAGTTCTTACAGTTCAGCTGGAGAAGATAGGTCTTAACAACAAAGCTTTGAACACAAGTGCTGAGTTGCTTTCCCTTCCACATCTTCTTCATAAGCATCATGTTTTCCTTTAGCTTACATTTCCTCATGTTTCACTAGAGTTATAGTTAGATCTAGAAGCAGACAGGAAAGTAAATAGGGAAAGATAACAGGCCCCAGCTGTTTCACATTACATGATTAGGAACACTAGCTACACGAGGTAGTCCTAATGAAATGTTAGTGGGACTTGCCTTGATGACATGATGTTTGGTGTTGTTCTTGATATATTTCAAATGCACTGTTTCAAGAAATCAACATGAAATTAAAATAACAATATTCCTAAAGTTCTAGTAAATTTTTCTTTTTATACAGGCTATTTTTTCAGTCTTAATAAAAAGATTCTTGACATTCTAAGGTAGTAATTTTGCCTCATGGTTTTACAGTTCCATATAAACTCCCATTTCTTTCTGTGAGTGGTTCATGGTGGTAGTACATGGTGAAGAGGTTTGTTACAGAGATCCAAGCTTGTAAAGCTTAAACTGAGATAATCCTCTGTGTAGTTTAGTTCCTTGTGCATCTCTAAGAAAAGAATTAATCAGCAAAATGTCCACAGGTATGAAAAAAATGAGCAGAAGAATGTTACAGAATGCTGTCACAAGACTCACCTTGACAAAAATTAATCCTAGCCTCAAGAAAAGACATATTTTTTTCCCCAACAAAACTCCAAACAGATACCTCATCTTCCAGAGCAACATGAAGAGAAAAAAGAGGTTATAAAGGGTTAGATCTGGTTACTCCAAATAAGCTGAAAACTTTTCCCGGTCCCTAAAGGTCAAATGTTACTTGTGAATATCAGTGACATGAAAAAGAACATGAATCCATGTTTCCAAATATATTTTCTTTTCTAATGAAATATATTTTATTTTACTACCTACTGGAGCAAGTGTATATGCCCTGAAGGAACTGTGGTGTGTGGAGAGCCCATGCAGGACCGGGTTTATCCTAAAAGACTACATCCTGTGGGAAGTCCAGCCCATGCAGCGGAAAAGTGTGAGGAGGAAGAAGCAGCAGAGAGGAGCTGTTATGGACTGACCACAGCCCCCATTACCCATTCCCCTGCACTTGGTGGGCTGGAGGAGGAAGAAGAGGAATTGGGGCTGAAGGAGTGGAGTTGACCCTGGGAAAAAAAGGGAGTAGGGGAAGGTGTTGTTTTAACTTTTCTTTGTTTCTCACTATCCAATTCTATTTTAATTGACAATAAATTAAATTAATTTTCCCCAAGTTAAGTCTGTTTTGCCTGTGATGATAATTGGTAAGTGACCTCCTTGTCTTTATCTTGACCTGAGCTTTTTTGTCTTCTTTTCTCCCCCTGCCATGTTGAGGTAGAGTGAGAGAGTAGCTGGGTGGGCATCTGGCAGACAGCCATGGTCAACCCACCACAGCACCATAGCTGTTGGGTAGTAGTATTATGGGTCAATTTTCATCACATGACTATTTTCTAAAATAGGCTATTTTGTCAAGATTTGATTATATCTTTCACTAGGTTAAATCACTGCCCTGGCTGAATGCAAGTTAGAGCTTTATAAGCGTGACTTTCTTCCTCATTTCCACAGTCTGGGACTTCATGTACTTCTTAAAAGACATGCAGAAGATTGATATCTAAATGAGAATAGCAGCTCAACAGAATTATTGAATCATAAGCTAGTTTTAATAAAATGACAATTTCGTTTAGTTGCAGTATTGGTTTCAAATTTTTCATTTATAAAGGCAGAAGGAAAGCTACCAATTTATGTGATTAAGACAATTTAACACTTCTATAAAACTGCAGTTTATAAAGTTAGCTACATAAATCATTAGTGCTGGAAATCTGCTTAAATATCACATTGAAAATTGTCAGTACCTTAAAAGGTCTGCATTGAGTACTTCAATCCATGGTAATACCAAATTGGATGGGATATAAATTTTTCTTTTGTGCAATCAGAATGAAACCTGTCAAGATCAGGCATATATTCTACAGGTGCAGGCTGCTCGCAACAGTGTGCATTAAGGAAGTAATTAAGGAAATGTCTCATAGTGCTGGGTTGCCAAAGCCAGGGAAGCAGGGTAGAAAGCCAATAGCTCTTGAAATATGGTTGCTGTACTGTTCAAACAGAACAAAGCCAAGTCCCACAAAGTGCTAGTACTTCTTTATCCCAAGCAATGGAAACCAGAGTGAAAGAAAGAAGGAAGAAAAAAGAAATCAGGAAATTCTCAGCAAATAGCAGAATAATGTTTTAAATCCTCAAATTCCTTGAAGCTTCAGCTACAACGGCCAGCAGGAATCCTGATGCAGATATGTTGAACTTTCTGGGAGAATACATTATCGGATTTCTCCCAGGTAAAACTGCAGGTAGTTCTAACCATATGTCCATTCAACTTCTTTTCTTGCTCCCTTTCAGTTGTGATACTCATTCCTTTGTTTTCTTTCTCCAAATGTACTATATTTAAGTCTTAATAATGTTCTGCAGTGCAGGAAATATATGAAAAAATAGACAAAATGGAGTCAAGAACAATCCCAAGGATACATAATTCAACAGAGCAAATGTGTAAGAACTCCTAAATTATCATAAAAGCAGTGAAATTTAACTCACTGAAAGTATGCAAGAGATAATTTATGCAGTGAAGACTTAGATAACTCGATAGAGACAAAAAGTAAAATCTCTGAGAATACTTTCCAAGTGACCAAAGCTTGGCTACTTAGACTATTCCTAAATATTGGCACTTTGTAGCTATATGATATAATATCTACATTGATTGGTCTGAGTACATTTTCACCTGCCAAAGATAAGCCACTTCTCTTTTTCACACAGCTTTGATTTTCTTCTTCAGCCACTCTGCCAACAGCTATCAATTTTCTATAAACATTGAGGCAGTCATTAGTAAGCTATGACAATTTTTAGTTTTCACTCAATAATTTCCAGTCACAAATAATCAGTTGGGTTTTCTCTTATTCAGCTCAGTGTTTGTAATGAAGTTTCTATTTTTCTTTCAACCATTAATTAATCTAAAAAAAAAAGAACTCACTTCTTATCCATGATAGAATACTTTTTAAAAAATAAAAGGCATAATTTAAGTTAATTTTAATTTAATTAAATTCCTGTCACTATATTGGCTACTGATCCTAGTGCTGGTTGTCTCCTTCAAAGAACTCAGACAGATTTGTGAGTCATGGCTTCTCTTTAAAGAAGGAATGTTGACTCTTAGGCAATATTACTCACCCTTATTGCCATCTTCTCAAGGTCTCAGTTGGCACTGTAAAGAGCTTTGACTGCTTTCTAACAAGCCCATCCAGAGTGTCTCACTCTCAACCTGGCTACTTTCTTGTACTCTAGCTCTTTCAGTTCATAGGTGGGCTCATTCTAAAAATGGTTTCCCTTACTGCTTTTCTGGTGAGGGTCCTTCAAGTAGAGTGGGATCAGTTCTCAGATGTTTGTCTTCCCAGCATGTAAAAGAAGGGCCTTCCAGTTTTACTATTTGGTTCTGCAACTTTCAGCCTGGAAATGTTCTCTTTACCTTTATAATCTATCACAAAAGTATTCAAGAAAACATATTTATATTTTAAGCAATAATAACCGTAATATTTTATCTCAAAAATTGACACTTGTTACTGTTTTAGGGATGTCGTGTGTGAGTGACAGGATGAAGTTTTCTCATGTCCAAGACCTGCAAGGACCTTCATGGAAACTTCACAGAATCACAGAATCACAGAATCACAGAATCATCTAGGTTGGAAAAGACCTTGAAGATCATCCAGGCCAACAATTAACCTAACACTGACAGTTCCCAACTACACCATATCCCTAAGTGCTATGTCAACCTGCCTCTTAAACACCTCCAGGGATGGGGAATCCACCACCTCCCTGGGCAGCCCATTCCAACACCTAACTACCCATTCTGTAAAGAAATGCTTCCTAATATCTAGTCTAAACCTTCCCTGGCACAACTTGAGGCCATTACCTCTTATTCTATCGCTTCTTACTTGGTTCAAGAGACTCATCCCCATCTCTCTGCAACCTCCTTTCAGGTAGTTGTAGAGGGCAATGAGGTCTCCCCTCAGCCTCCTCTTCTCCAGACTAAACAACCTCAGTTCCCTCAGCCGCTCCTCGTACGACATGTGCTCCAGACCCTTCACCAGCTTCGTTGCCCTTCTCTGGACACACTTGAGTAATTCAATGTCCTTTTTGTAGTGAGGGGCCCAAAACTGAACACAGTCATCGAGGTGCGGCCTCACCAGTGCCGAGTACAAGGGAAAGATCACTTCCCTGTCCCTGCTGGTCACGCTATTTCTGATGCAAGCCAGGATGCCATTGGCCTTCTTGGCCACCTGGGCACACTGCTGGCTCATGTTCAGCTGGCTGTCAATCAACACCCCAAGGTCCCTCTCTGACTGGCAGCTCTCCAGCCACTCCTCCTCAAGCCTGTAGCACTGCTGGGGGTTGTTGTGGCCCAAGTGCAGCACCCGGCATTTGGCCTTATTGAAACTCCTACAGTTGGCCTTAGCCCATCGCTCCAGCCTGTCCAGATCTCTCTGCAGAGCCTCCCTACCCTCGAGCAGATCAACACTCCCACCCAACTTGGTGTCATCTGCAAACTTACTGAGGGTGCACTTGATCCCCTTGTCTAGATCATCAATAAAGATGTTAAACAGGAGTGGCCCCAAAACCGAGCCCTGGGGGACACCACTCGTAACCGGCCACCAACCAGATTTAACTCCGTTCACCACAACTCTTTGGGCCCGGCCATCCAGCCAGTTTTTTACCCAGCAAAGCGTGTGCCCATCCAAGCCTTGAGCAGCCAGTTTTGCCAGGAGAATGCTGTGGGAAACGGTGTCAAAGGCCTTACTAAAGTCAAGGTAGACAACATCCACAGGCTTTCTGTCATCCAATAAGCAGGTCGCCCTGCCGTAGAAGGAGATCAGGTTTGTCAAGCAGGACCTGCCTTTCATAAACCCATGCTGACTGGGCCTGATCCTCTGGTTGTCCCACATGTGTTGTGTGATGGTACTCAGGATGATCTGCTCCATCAGCTTCCCAGGCACTGACATCAAGCTGACAGGCCTGTAATTTCCTGGATCATCCTTCTGACCCTTCTTATAGATGGGCGTCACACTGGCCAGTTTCCAATCTGTCGGGACCTCCCTGGTCAGCCAGGACTACTGGTAAATGATGGAAAGTGGCTTGGCAAGCACCCGAGCCAGCTCCTTCAGCACCCTCGGGTGTATCCTGTCCAGTCCCATAGACTTGTGTATGTCTGTGTGATGCAGTAGGTCACCGCCTATCTCCTCCTGGAATGCGGGGGGGTCTTTCTCCCAGTCTCTGTCCTCTGGCTGAGGAGGCTGGATTCCCTCAATACAACTAGTCTTGTTATTGAAGACTGAGGTAAAGAAGGCATTAAGGACCTCATCCTTCTCCTCATCACTTGTTGCTATGTTTCCTCCTGCATCTAGCAGGGGATGGAGACTCTCCCTGGTCTTTCTTTTGCTACCAACATACTTATAGAAACATTTCTTGTTATCCTTGATTGCTGAAGCCAGGGTAATTTCCAGCTGGGCTTTAGACCTCTTGATTTCCGCCCTGCATAGCCTCACAGCTTCTTTGTAATCACTGTGAGTGGCTAGCCCCTTCTTCCAAAGGCTGTAAACTTTCCTTTTCTCCCTGAGTTCCAGCCAAAGCTCCCTGTTCAGCCAGGGTGGTCTTCTCTGTTGCCAGCTTCTCTTACAGCACCTGGGGACAGCCTGTTCCTGAGCCATTAACACTTCCTTCTTAAAGAGTGCCCAGCCTTCCTGGACCCCTATACCCTTCAGGACCGTCTCCCAAGGGATCTTTTCAAGCAGTTGCCTAAACAAGACAAAGTCAGCCCTTTTGAAGTCCAGGATGTCAGTTCTGCTTAGCCCTCTCCTGGCCTCTCTAAGAATAGAGAACACTATTATTTCATGATCGCTGTGCCCTAGTCGTCCTCTGACCGCCACATCATCCACCAGTCCTTCTCTGTTCACAAAGAGGAGATCCAGCAGGACACCTTCTCTGGTTGGTTCTCTCACCAGTTGCATCAGGAAGTTGTCTCCCACACATTCCAGGAATCTCCGGGACTGGTCCCGCTCTGCTGTGTTGTATTTCCAGCAGATGTCTGGGAAGTTGAAGTCTCTCACAAGAACAAGGGCAAGCAATTGTGAGATTTCTCCTAAATGCCTATAGAATATTTCATCCACCTCTCTGTACTGGGTGGGTGGCCACTCCTACTACGACATCTGCTCTGTTGGCCTTCCCCCTGATTCTAACGCAAAGACACTCTACCCTGTCTTCATTACACTTGTGCTCAAAGCAATCATAACAATCCCTAACATACAGCGCCACCCCACCACCTCTCCTTCCTTGTCTATCCCTTCTAAAGAGCTTGTAGCCCTCAACAGGCACACTCCTGTCATGGGAGACATCCCACCATATTTCTGTAATAGCCAAAACATCATAATTTTCCTGTTTCATCATGGCTTCAAGCTCCTCCTGTTTGTTACCCATGCTGTGTGCATTGGTATACATGCACTTCAGATGGGCTGGTGTTTTGCCCCCTTCCCCCTTCAAATCTAGTTTAAAGCTCTGTCAGTGAGCCCAGCTAACTCCTGCCCCAAGATCCTCTTCCCCCTCTGAGACAGGTGCATTCCATGGAATGTCAAAAGATCTGGTGTCCTGTATACCAACCCGTGATTGAAAAATCCAAAGCCCTGATGGTAACACCAGTCTTGGATCTACAAGTTCATCTGTTGAGTTCTCCGGTATGCTTCTTCATCCATCCCCGCAACTGAGGGGATGGAGGAGAACACAATTTGTGCCCCCGACCCCTTAATCACTTTCCCCAAGGACCTGAAATCTCTCTTCATTGCTTTAGGACTTCTCCTGGTAATGTCGTCACTACCTACCTAACTACCTCACTAACGTAAAGCTACAAGCATGGGAATCCCATGGGCAGCTGTAGATACAAGGTGATACAGCAAGGGCTGTTACTTGTCACCAGGACTTGATTGCAGTGTGAAATGGTTCTGACATGGGAGCTGTCCCTCTAATGCATGACCATGGTTACTACTTTGCATAGGTATAAGATTTGGAGAGCTTGGACTGCAGGTTTGGTGGCCACTGTCTTTGATACGGACACCAGGGCAGCTGTGCTGTGTACCACCTCTTCCCTGTCAGCTCCATGATTGCTGCTTACCAGTCCCATCCCATGGTGAGAGAAACAGCAGGCTGCTTCACCAGCACACCAGTCTCTCCCTCTCACCCCTCCTGGCAGGAGAGAGCATGGGCTGACATTTCATCTCAAGAGAAGAAATGGATCTGCAGGTCCCATGGCAAGATCTAGAGGAAACACTAAAGGTAGGAGTCTTGTGCTCAGCATGCTCCCTGGGGCAGCAAAGGGTAGTGAGCAGTAGGAAGAAGATAGACTCACAAAGTTAGCAGAATAAAAAGTGATGGAAAAGAAATCCCATGACCTGACAAAAAAACAGCTATGGGAAGGAGGGAGAGGAAATAGAAGGAGAAATTATTAAATATTTAATTTAAAATAACTGTTTCCAAAAGAATTTTCCAAGCAAAATTTTAGTCACCTTTGACATTCAGAAAATATTAATTATTTCTAAAATCTTTCAAATCATGTTTGGATATCATTGGATTTCTCCAGTTTATAAAGACCTGCCTGCTACATGAAACAAGGACTTCATGCTACTGAAGACAGTTAAACAAAAAAAATCCCTCATATTTTCATTCATTTTCAAAATATCCTAAATAAAACAGGACAATGTGGTTTAGATCCATTAAAAGAAAACATCTGAAATATTTCAAAAATCTGTTCTTAAAATTGAGATAATTTTTTTTACCTACCACTTCCTGTGGTGTTCTTTTCTTGTTTTCTTCATAAACTTTCTTTTATTTTTCTAATGGCTGCAGCTAGTAAATGTCCTAAGAGCCATGCTTCTTTTTATTCTGAGGTAGCCTGGTTATCTTGTATTCATAAATATGCATAAGGATATATGCAATTAGCAGAACTATTAGCATTGAATCTATTTTATGCCTCTGTGAAGATTAGTAGAAAATAACATTGATTTTGTTTTATTGTAAGTACAGTTGCATATAATTATCTCTATATTCCTCTTAAAATACTTATCAATACATACTGTTCATTCTACAATTATACCAGTATATGCTTCTGACAACTGTAGCCTTTGAATTTATATCAGAACAGAAGATATTAATTGATTCACACCACACCCTAGAAGCAATTTGGAATTGATGCTCATCAGATTTCTAATGCACTACAGTTTCCAACTGTCATTAGTGGAAAGAGAGAACTCATGTGTGAAAAATGTTCACAGAATATTCTACATGAAACATAAAGATATAATTATGTGCTGCAGTCTGCAGCAAGTTCCTGCCTATCCGTGCAGCACATATTTCACCGATATTTTCAAATTATTCTCACAATTTTCTTACTACTTGCACATCAGTTTTGCATCAGCCTAGCTGTAGGTAAATCAGTGGTGATGCATCAAATTTGTTCTTAGTTCAGAAACAAACTAAGTTTATGTTCTGATTTCAATTCAAGGTTAGTTCATTTGCAAGAAGTGAGACAAAGACCTAAATTTAGTACTTTGCTCAATGGCTGTTATGAGTACACTGCAGTTCCCAAAACTCTGTTGGAGAATATGGTAGAATAAAGACTAAAATTCCCATGCCTGTGGGGTTTTTTTAATCTTTCTGATTAACACTTAGATCTATTCCAGGTAAGTTTGCTAAAGCATCTGGAGTGAAAAACGCTACAGTTGGACTGGACTGTGACAGACTGAGAAGGAGGCTCAGACATCCTTCAGTTGTCCTTATCCTTAAAAGAAATATATGGACTTGTGAACTGCTACTTTGGTTTAGGCAAGACAACTAATTCCACATAGAAATAGGTTAAAAAATCATTAAAGCTTTGCAGTTGATTTGTTTGTTTGTTTGTTTCAATGTAGTTCAGAAGAAAGGAGGATTCCTTCCTTTCTCTGTGCATGTATTCTTAAGCACAGTAACTCAAATAAGCCAGGTTTTCACATCTCTGAATCTTCCCAAGGCCTAGAATATTCATCAGAATTTATTAACTCTGGTATCAGTACTTTGGTGGATTAATATTTTTCTGTCTCCATTATTAGAAGAAGTGTTGTTATTCCTCTTCACTTCCTCGCATCTTTATGCAGCTATTCACAGATCCCAAGGTCACAAGGTGGCATATAATATGTTGCAATTCAATTATTATAAAGTTGTTATGTTGCTGGAGTGCATTGGTCTTTATTCTTTATATTCCAAACGATGTTCCATGCAGCAGATTTCCAGCTAGACCCAAAACAGTGACAAGGTTTGACAATTTTTGTAAGGATTTTTCTGCTCAGCAACTGCATTCACATTGGAAAAATGGGGCAACTTAAATAAATGAGATAATGACAGTCCTTTTCCTCATCATAGCCAAAATTCCAACTATGCTGATTAAATTAAGCCCATTGTTAAAAATAGAACACTTTGGCTGTATTAAAAGAGATGGCAGCCGCTCAACACATTTCCGGAGTCAACTGTATAGAATTTAGATTCAGCCTGCTCTGGAGCTGGAAAGTCCCATCACCATTATCTTGAGGTTTAAGTTATCAAGTATTTCCAGTACTAGTATATTCTGATAATTGCTTGTAGGGGACAGCAACATTCTGAAGTTGACCTTTGCCAGAACTGTGAAGGACAACATATCTGCTTAATAAATCCCAAAGGTGGGAACCATCATTTTATGAAGTCCATCTAGGATAGGATAAAGGCCTTAGGTTATAACAAAGGCACCTTAATAGCTGTAGATGTGAATCACACAGTCTACTTGCTATGGTTATAAAGACATAATTGAAAGATGTATCACTACCATCATCCTCTTTCAAATCATAAAATGTTGCTAATTTATAATTATTTTAAATGGGACAGTTTAAGTATGAAGTCTAACTTATTTAGCTGAAGAGCTTTTTGGTTTTGTTGCATGCCACAGATCAGATGGTGACTGTTGTACACCTGTGTAGGAATCTGAACAGTCTGGTGCATTTGAGGTTTGTAAAATAGTGACTAATTCAGTAATAAGGTTTAAATCACATGGTAGATATTGCTTCAATAAATACAAGACTGAGTTTAATATTTCTGCTCATTTTTGTGAAGAAGTCAGAGTTAACAAATAGCTTGTTGAAAATGGAAAGATTTTTATACTATTTGTCACTGACAAAATAACGCATCTGCAGTTTATGATTTATATGAGTAATCAGGTGCAGGATCACCCTGACCCAAGACAAGATGCACTTCTTTCCACAGACAATGTGACAGCAGAACTAACCTTTTGTGCCACAGGGTATTTTAAACTCTATCTGTTGACAGTGGAGGAATTAGTCAGTCATGCATGAGTAACTCTGCTGCTACTGATGGGATTTTTATTATATAGTTGACCATAGCATAGTGTTATTAGTATCAAATAAAGGAGACATTTAGGTGATATGAGATGGCATGATGCTTCCCCAGGAACATGCTGCAACGTCTGCTCCTCTTCTCTTCTCCTCTGAGCTCCCATGTCAGTGTCTGGAAGAACAGCTGCCATCAGCCTTCATTTTCCTCCCCTTGTCTCTTTAAGGTAGTTATTTGTTCCATTTTTTTCATGTTTGGGAGCATACCAACAATTCTGTGTTAGTGAAGATGCTAAAGAGTGAAGCATGAATGATAAATCTCACCTTTTGTGTTGCTATCAGCACATTCCCTTGCATTCTATCAATATGTCCACAGAATGAAGAACGAGAAGGAGAATTCTGAATAGTAAATTAAATCTAAAGAAGGATCCTCATGGAAAAAAGCCTGTACCTGAAAAATGAGTTCTTTAATACAGGGAGGACAAACAAGGTAGTGAGAGTCAGGGGACAAGCAACCTCATTCTGCTTCTGCCTTGTCTTGTAACTAAGTTCCCAGCCAAACTCCAAAGCCTGGAAGCTTCAGGAAAAGCAATGGCAATTTAATGTGTACCAGATCAGATATAGAACATAAGTACAAATGAGACACTACCTAAAGGGTGGGGGGATGGGCAGTGAAAAAGCTTGCATTTCAAAATCTTATGGGAATTTCCAAATCACTGTTTAAGGCATTTTCTATTAAGTTTTGGCATTTCCCTCATACTTTGCTTTCTTATAGTCCAAGCAGTAGAGGAAACATTTTTTTGAGATATCTGTTTCAAAAAGTGTCCTCAACAAGTGCCCTAGTGGCTATTTCACTTTTGTTTCTGCTACTTTCACATTCTTTGCTTGTTGACAATATTGCACGGACAATAGAAGCTGTAAAAGTAGTTTGCTGCATTCAGACCTTTGATATATTTGGTTTATTATTTTGCTTGGTTTCTTCTTTCGTACAGTGAAAATTTCAGGAGCTAGGATGGGATCCATCAAAACAAGGGGATTAGGATTCCCTAATGTAGGCATGTGTACCCAAGTTAGTCATTTCAGTTTTCCTCAGCAGATAAAAACTGTTATTTTAAGGTATGAGTCCTTACACCTCGAAGTAGCTTAGGATAAGAAGTATAGTCTAAAATTGTTTGTTTCTCCCTTGAGTATGAGGAAAGTCTGACATGACCAGCTCAGATGTAGGCGTCGTATTGTAAATGTCTAAACTATCATTTATAAGAAAATTACAAATTTCTCTAATTTTCATCCTGAAAATTAGTTCATTCTGTTTTCAGTAGGACTTATTTTGTATTAGATAGGACACTAATATTCCCTGCGATTCTCTTGGCTTCACTGGAGCCGCAATAATTTATGCAATACATTGAGTACAGTCTTCATCCATAAGTACTCCTACAAGTTTTGGAAGAATTACACTAGAAATACATGACTTTACAGTATAAGCAAGAATAGCAAGACTGGGTCATTATTAAGGAAATAGCATGTTTACATACTTCATTCAGGTGAACTTAATACTACAGGTACGTATTACTTTTGAAGTTGTCACCATGAATATCCACCCTAATTAAAAATTAGACAAGTGAAAATGTAAAATTTTAAAAATATATTGTTTCCTTTACACCTACACAGGGTTAAGCAACAATTGTACACTCAGATTACCTTCTGACTTCTAAATAAACATACTTAAGTTTCTTTTTAAATATTGGAAAGATATTTTTTGACCTGGTGTTGTACCACTGTAAAATTACTTCCATTAGGCGAAGAATAATTAGAACAGCAAAGAGCACAAAAACTAGAAGCCAGAATTTAACTACTAAATAACGAATGCCAACTCTTAATTTATAGTTAACGAACTGAACTCTACCAATCCACATATTAATAGTTCATATAAATTTTGAAGAAATTAAGGAAACATTGAGCATACATAAAATGAATAGCTAGTTAGTAATACCAAAGCTGAGTATTTCATGTATACATAAATCAATCTAGACGTCTGTGTATGAGGCACAGGGAACATTTTTGATATTTTGAACATTTAATGTGTTTAGTTACTGCTCTGGGATTAATTTAATTTAAAAAATGATAAGAGCTTTTCCACAGTGCCACAGAAGCAACAGAACAATCAATTTTTCCATCCTTTCAGTTTTACACATAAGGTTAGGAGGTAAGGAGTATGTTCTTCTATTGAGGAACTATATTTTTCAGGAATATTTTTATATTACATTTATTTTTATATCATATATTAAATATTATATATATTATATATTATATATATATATTATATGCATTTTATATTTTTGAGGAACTATATTTTTCAAGCTATTCCACCAACATACTGCACACTTACATTTTCTAAAGACTTGTAAAATAGATGTTTGTTTGCTCTAGGTGGATATTAGTACATGCTTAGAATATGAAGGGATTTTCAATGAAGTGGAGTTCAAGGTCAATGACAGGAACAGAAATGTGTTTCTGGATGGAGATGCAAGAAACCACAGAAAACCAGCATAAGACCTGGTTGTGCTCCAATAATATCTGTTGAGACACTGCATGAAGAAAGGGAAAAATGAGACCATGGTTATCAATTCACATAGTAGACCTTCCTTCCAAGGAGGCTGTATAAGTGGACAGTAACTTGCTGCTGCAACGGCTTATGTAGACCATGGAGCCATGTAGAACCCCGAACTTTGTAGTTTTTCTGTAGTATTGTTCCAAAATTGTTTTTCCATGTTAATTCTCCCCATTCAGGTAAGGAGTGTTTAACTTGATCACTGGCTAATTACTAGTGGGAATAACCTACTGATGCACCATCTACTGACCAAAGTGGCATTGGAGGGTTTTTCTGCTTCTGTTTTAGAGCTGAGGGTGTGGGGTGTGGAAGGAATAGGAAGGAGGAAGACATGGGAAGAGAGAAGCACTGCAGAAGGAGTCACAACCCATTACCTATTCTGACAGTTGTCTTTGTGGCCTGTGTATGTAGCTATAATCAAGAATCTAGAGGGTGTGAGTATGCAAAACAAAAACTACTTTTTCAAAACTCTTGCACTGCCCACACACAACTTTGAATATTGACCTGGAATTTGGAGCAAATGAAAGGGTTATGCGGATTTTTCCACCCTTAATAACTGAACCCAAAACCAAAGAGAAAAACAGGGGTTTTTGTTCATCTGTCTCCTTAATAGCTTCTACATTTAATAGGTTGGATTTTTGCTAGTTAATGCTAATTAACTAAATCTTTTCAAATTGTTTGTTACCCTCCCTGAAAACATGAGCAACCTTTGCCCTACTTGAATGAATTAATACTCTTTGAAGCTTACCAATCTTATTACCCTGCCAGATTATATGAAGGATATAATTTGGAGGGTTTTCTCAAAATTACCATTAGAGTTATGTTACACTTCTGCATTTTGTTTTTACTGCATATCTCTAACTGTTCTGAAATGCAAAAACTGAACTTAGTGACTTAAAGAAGCATAAATGACAGCAATAGGCTAGTATCAGCTAGGCTGCCAAATCATCTACACAAAGGATGAATGTCTGATATTAGATAAGGAAATAACTTTTGATTCCATTGGTTCATATGGAAGCAGAAAAAACTGATCTTGGATTTTTAGCTGCCTTATAAAGTAAAGTATGAACACAAAATAATCAGAAAGCAACCACAGTTATGTTATTGCAACAGGAAGATCAGACATGTAAACAGTGATATTAGCAAGTTAGAAGGAAAGAGTAGTCATTACCACATAAAGAATATGGGTGGGAGGTGAAGAGACCCACTGTTCGCTGCTTCTGATTGCAGATCTGTCTTTCTTTCTGCACACACAGAAAACAGATGAAAAGCTAACCAAGAATCCAATGAACTTTCAGCAGTTCTTAAACCCCACTCTGAAGTTTCACTACATAATTGGTATATGTCTCTGTCAATGTGATCTATACTAGAGCCAGGCAAAGTCTCAGTTTTCCTAGTGCTATTCATAGCTGGACTATATCATGGCATGATCAACAGCCTTCCTCTGTTGATGTTTCTGACTTCCTCAAAAGAGGCCAATGGGGAGAGAAGAACACAAGAAACAGCTCGATATGTCTAGACACGGAGCATTAATCAGATTCCTCTGTATTCCTGCATCCTATGGAAGTTTTTTCTTGTCAGACCTCAGAGTTACAAGATTCTGTCTTCCCCAAGCTCTCTACATACTGCCCAACAGGTATTGAGGGGTTGGTGCTTTTCAGTAAGAATTCAAGGGAATTTCTGCCTGCTTAAGGTCATAATCATACTAGAGCAGATGAGAGAAGGAGAGCTCAATGGCCTACAGGCTTTCAGTGAGGAATGACCAAAGGCACTAGAAAAAGCGTCTGAAAAAACAAGGACAAGGCTTATTATAATTTCATTACAACTTCTTTCTAGGGTAACTTAACTTCTTCAATGGCTTCAATAAATCATGTAAGTATAATACGCAAAAAGTAACCCAATAGGCTGTGATCAATCCTAGTCATCAGAAATATTCCATAGTAGTAGGAAACCTCTACCCACTTCATAGACTGGTTAAAGTCAGATATCTTTTGTCATAATGTCTTACTGGCGTAAATATATATATATATATTTTTTAAAAATTGCTTAAGTTCTGCAAATCTGATAAAACCTTGCATAAATGCAAATTGCTTTACCATTTTTATGTGGACTAGGGACTTTGAAGAACATCCTCAAGTCACTTGCCTTTCTTTTGAGCTCCAGCCTCCTTTTAATTCATTTCATTTTAATTGCTTTCACTTCTAATCCTTCACAATACTTATAGCCTGCAAATCTGCATACTGTAATCTCAGTATTACATCTCTCATACGCCATTATGCTTCAACCTTTCTAGCTGAGTCACCAGGACCAAAATCAGCTGAATGTTACCCCAGTTGGTGCAATTATCTCTACCACTAGTTCTCAACATCACAAACACTTGGATCCAAATAGAAGCTGTTTTAGCCAACCCAAAACTGTCATCCACTTAAAACTCTCCCTCTTGGCTGAACTGGAGGTTCTAATTCCAGTGTAAGAACTCCACATATGTTGCAGATCCCTTTCTCCTCTAGTCATTCATCTTTCACTTTTCCAGCCCTTTTCAGTCCCTTCTTATGACCAGCAGAAGCCATTTGGCTCTCCTAAGAGGCTCTCCAATCTAATTTAAGGTCTGCATCAAAAGTGTCTCTGTTCATTGCTCAAAATAATTTAACAACTGTCATTATTTCCCCACACAGACCCAATTCCAGGTGACCAGCCTTATAACAGTCTTTGAAATATTTCACATTTAATCATTTAAGTACTTTGCTCAACAAGTAGCTCCATTGATTACTTTGGAGATAAAAGACCATTCCAATAAAAGGTAGGAGGCAGAATACAACCTGCAAAATAATTGTGCCTGTTAATTTGAAATTCTAAATGTGACATTTCAAACAATAGTTATGGCTGCAGTGGCTGTGAATTGTGAGATACTTGTGTTAATGATGTTATAAAGTTAAATTGTCTTGCATATTTTTGTTTATGTCCTCAAAATGAGATTTCTAGTAAATCGCTTCAGGTTATGTAAAAAAAGAAAAGTCTTTATTTTGTGTTGCATAAAGGGCAGCATTCACACAAAAGAGAACTTTTCTGAATAGTTGCTCAAACAATCATAAATAAAAAGAACTCTGTAACAAATATGAATGTCATGATGTGTGAGCTTTTTCATCTTCATTTGTTCGCAAGCTTAAAGTAAGACAATGCTTGATGGATGTGTGAAAACAATATTCCTGCTACCATTCTTGCCCCTTAGTAATCTCTCTGTACTTTTTTGTGCTAGTTCAAATAATCACAGACTCTAGTGAGATACTAATGAAGATGTTTATGGTTGCCTTAAACCAAATGCAATGTTTTAATTTAAAACTGATACTGATTCTCATTGCAATGGATGCAACCACAATAATTTATAGACAGCACAGCTTTCTCATGTGATCTTTTTTTTTTTGGATTTTTTTTTTTTTTTGCACTATGATGAGTCTGGAAAAATATGAAAGAAAAGGCAGACCTTTCTCTTGTCCAAGAAAAACGGTCTGGTGTGAATTATGTCTTTTTAGACTCTTCATGTGGCCATGTGCAAAATATTTTGAAAAATTTCTCTTTATTCCAACTATCTAGAAACACTGCTATACATGGGGAACTTTAATCATAACAGTGAGATTACTCATATCAGTGAGATGACTTGCCCTCATAAAACAGAATGAGGTTTTGATCACTATAGTTGGATGGCTGTTACATTACAAGATCTATTATCAGCACCTACTGCAAAGGAAAATGTCCTTTGCTGGAAATTTAACTTTTTTGGTATCATCTGAAGTGACATTTTAAAACCAAACCTTGTGTTTCTGATTCAGCTTTGCGTCAAAATGATGGAGAAGAAAGTTAAATTGTTAATTCAAAAAAAATTTATTTTCAGCAGAAAAATTGAAATTTTTCAAAAATTTACATTTTCTTGTTACTGATATCTTGAATTTTCATAGTGATCTGTGAAAAAAATAGTGAAAGAATGTAGAATTGCCAACTTCCAATTTTGGCCAACTTCACATTTAAATAATGTAATGAAAAGGATTGTCCAAAAGTGATATTTGTGGCTTAATTTCTCAGCCCACAAAAATCTTCCATACTCAGAGATTAAAAGGACCTGTATGTTCACTTACAGTTCGGATTCCCAGCCTGATCCAACACAGTGGATCTACACAGTCATGCAGGACACTGTTTAAAATATCTGTTGAAATAGCTCCAGATGGCAATTGTAATCTGTTTTCATGTAGTGATTCGGTTTCAGTGTCCTGGAAGTATATCTGGTTTTTAAGAGTCTTTTGTCCTTCATTTTACCAGTGGGAAATTGGGAAATGAGATGTCATAGTCTATTTTCTTGGATAGACCTTGCACAAGCTTTGAACCAGAGCAGAATTAGACATTATTTTACCTATTTCTCCTTCTGTTCTCATGGAATGTAGGGTTCAGTCTTCAGTTTTGTGTTCAAATGTTTCAAATGATATATGTAAAAAAACCCCCATGTTTCAGATTTCCATATATACCACCATGTAACATAATGCTTCATATAATATTTGGTTTATACAAACACAAATATATGAAAGTAATCTGCAATGTATGAAACATCCAGGAAAGAGAATGTCTGAACAGCTGCATATTACACAAATCTGCAGATTTATTAACTTTGAAATTACCTGTCTGATACTTTTGAAATGCAGCCAAAAAGTAAGAAGAGCTACATGTAAGTGCTGCTGATTTAAAGGCTATTTTTTCCCCATAATGTACTGGACGACAAAGGTCTTTCATGTCTTATAAGTTTTTCTGCCTACAGCAGAAACAGCAGTTAATGGCCCTTCTGTGTTACAAACCATCCCAGATTATAAAATTTTCAGTGGGACAAGAAAATAAACTAGACTAAGAACAGAAGAAATAAATTTCAATATTAGCAGGTCAGCATTCATTTACGTTTCTCCGAATAACATCAAGTAATTGCAGGGGCTAATCAGAGTCTGCTTGTAAGAAATATATGAGTTTAAAGGGCAAAAGACTGAAGGATCCGATATGAGACAAAGACATGAAGAAATAGTAAAATGACTCTCCCGAAGTGATATTCTTGGTTCTTCAAGCATTCTGCTTTTGTCATTTGTTCTACTTTCCATGGGCTTTTTCTCACTTATTAGCAACTTCTGTTTATAGGGAAAGGACAAAATACAAACAAGAACTAATAAAAATAGCCTGAAGGGCAAAATACACAAACAAATGGAAAGAGGCCAAGTATATCTGCAATACTGAGTGCTTTATACATTTCACCTTGGTTGAGTTAACAGTTTCCAAGTAAATTGATCCAAAGTTGTCCTCCTTAATAGTATTAGAAGAAAAATGTAAAATACACATAGTAAATAAAACTGTTGGTCTGAAATAACTTGGACAATTGTAAACAAAGGATGTTATGCTGTATGTATTACTCTTTTGTTATTTTAGATTCTCTTACTAAATATAGTACCCTATCTATTTATGAGAGATATGGTTTACATTTTCAAGGACGGTGCTGTGGAAGTCTGAAGGGCCTTCTTTCTTTTCTGTTACTCAGCTGCCAGGCAATTAGTCGTAGGAGGAGAAACAGAGAGTGTATTTCTCCTTGAAGCATACCAAGATTCACACTCTGAAGAAGCAATTTTGCAATCCTGAATTATGAACTGATCACATGACCTTGCAGCTGCCTGAGTTAGGAGGCAGTTCCCATTAACAGGTTGACAAAATGTCATCTTTGTCTCTGAGCAGCAGTGGAAGGGAGAGATGTAAATGTTCCTCGGAAACAACCAGCCAAGCTGTCAGACCTGAGCAGGGCTGATTCTGCCCAGGACTGCAGAAGTGGGCAGACAGCTGCAGATGTGCTGCTCACCCAAAAAGTTATCCCCTGCACCTGTGGGAAGGCTTGGGCACATTACCTTCTCCCACCAAATGAGGCAAAGCCTGAGTTCCCAGTGTCTCTGTTCCAGCATACCAAAATGTAGGCTCCAGCTAGCCTCAACAAAATCAATAACTTCAGAAGATCTAGTCCTGGTGGTGGATATGTTTTCATAGGTTTTCAAGATCAAGATTTATATTTGCAAACGAGATCTCAAAAGAGAAAAGTACTCTGGTAATAATAGAAGTTTTATTAAAAATAAAGGTCCTAATTCCTCAATTCATCACTCCAGGATTACAGTAATGAATTTTCATGGAGTTACAGCCAGTGAAAAACTCCCTAGATTTGCACCATCATAAACCTAGAGTAATGTACTCCGGAGTTTTTGCCCATTATTTGTGGGGAGTATGTGCATAGCAGAACATTTTCAGTGGTGAAAGGCAAGGTTTGGGTGGGAGTAGAAGGGTAGGAGTAGGCCTTTCTTTCTTTCCTTTTCCACCTTCCTCTTTTTTGTATATTATGAACATCACCTTCCTCTTTTTTATATATTATAAACACTGTGTGAAATTAATTTGCTGATCAAGTGTCTGATGTAAATATCATTTTAGTCTATGGATTAAGTTACCTACTTGAATGAATCATTTTTCACTAAATGAAAGCAAGCAGGAACAGATGGAGAGCATATTAGTATCTACACATTATTATCTCTGATAAGATTGACATTCACTGAAATTTAAGACTTTATGACTCAACTGCTTTAACAAGAAAATGTTAATGCAAGGCAGTTGAGAGTTTATTTTGAGGACTTAAAAAACCCAAACTGGCTTGCAAATCAGTTGTTGATGTTTGTAACAGAATATAACTTCTTTAGCTACAGCAGCTTCACTTATTATACCAGAACACTTTGCTCTTCATCTATTATGTGGAAGGAAATACTATGTATTTATCATTTTCAATTACTTTATTCATAGCACTAAATTCAACACTCAGAAGACCATATTTATGAGATTGAGCCATAATACACAATCCTACCACCAAGTCACAAAGAGCAAGGAACAGAGAAGAAAGCTTGCAGCAGTAACCTCTCTGAGCGGTGGAATTAGTGTCCAAATGCACTTGTGAATACCTTTACAGATACATTCCTTTTGTTATTCATTATAGCAAATAAAATTAAACTACTCCTGGAGCTGGTCAGACCATGGAAAAACATTTCCATTAGATGCAAAAGAAGACAAGATTAAGATTAAAAGTTTCATCCATTTTTGGTAGATGAAAGTGTGTAAATGAAGTATAACTTTTCTTTTGCCCTAATATACAGAGACTTCTAAGGGCTGAACCTGAAAGCTGTTATTGCATGTTGACTACAAGACATATAAACAGAATGAGATTAAGGATAAAGGAAACCCTCAGAAATGCTAGAAGTCCACTCAAGGCATTTGTCAAAGCGTATAGTTCTTATAGTATAAATCTACTGCAGAAGTCTCTCTCACCTCTTTTTCATCTCTCTGCAACAAGAGTATTGGAAACAGGAGCAGTTTAGGAGCAGTTAATGCCAGCATGTGTCTATGACAGCTGGCTCTTCTGGGAGCAGCCCATAAGATGCTGAGAATTGTTTCAGTTCCTAATTGTTCTAGAGTTAACAAATGGTATTCAGTCACATTTTCTTCCAGATGTGCAGTGATACAAACATATCATCCCGCACATGGATACTAAGTAGACAAAGGATCTGGAAAAGGGAAGGACCCTTCTGATCTCAACATGCTTTTGCAATAGTGAGATTTCTCTAACTGGCAGGGACATAATCTTGATTTATCCCGCTGTAATCAGAAGCTTATACAAACCCAGAGAATTCATCACGAGTCTAATCACTTGGGTCACCAATTCCAAAAGCCTAAAAAAATATTTTTTAGAATTGCTTATGCACTGTAGGCACAAAACCTTGAAGCACCTGGTTTCTTTGACTCCACTTGAATAAGCAGAGTGACAGAAATGACAGACAGACACAGACACATATGAAAAAAGATACACGTGGGAGGTTTTAATAGATTTTAATATTGCCCAGTTTAAATGATCTAACAGAGCCAAATTACTTCTAGTGATATTTTGGCACTGCTCTACACTCAAGTTTACTAGGACTTGTGGAATAAAGAAAAGTAACCTGAAAAAATTATTTAAATAAAAATTAATTAAAGAAAGGGATGGCATTCTAACTAGAAAATTATGATAGAAAACCAATATTTTTATTGTGGTTTAACCTGGAAATTAATACTGCAAGGTACTGTATGTTTCTATCAATTTCCAAGTGCTCTGAAATTTTTAAGCTTACACCACTGACAGGATGGAAATCAACAACTTGAAGAAAACCACCAAGGAAAATGTCCAGATAGACCATAAATAATGATTTAATGGCTTGACAAAGAAAACTGGAACATGGTTTGATCAGTACAGATAACAAAATATCACAAGCAAAAAGTAGAGTCCAGATTCTGTTGTGGTTTTGGGCATATGTAGATGTTGTTAAATGAGTAATTCATTGAAGGTTTAAAAAGCATTAAAAACAATTGGCAAGCATGACATCGAGCCTGCAGCTTAGCAATGAGAAGCATAAATACTTTTTTCACATTAGTAGAGACAGAGGCTAAATATGAATATTAAAAGAAAAAAAGTTTCCAGTGAAATGGGGGAGGCAGGAGCTGTTGCTAAAAAATAAACACCAAAAACAAACAGTAAAAAAACCAACCCTTTTTCAGCATTAAAAATATAGGCAGCTTAAAAAAAAAAAAAAAAAAAAAAAACAAAAACCAAAAAAAAAACCAACAAAACAACCCAACAAAAAAGAAACCAAAAAACCAAAAAAACCCCAAAAAACAGAACATGGACTAATTCTGTCTGTTGAAAAGATAATTTGTAACGTTTTACTATTGAGGCAATAATGGCCCAGAGGAACTGCTTGCTGAAATACTGTAGGCAATAGATTAAAGGTCACTAAATCATGGAAAAACCACTGAGTTATAATTACTTTAAAACAATTAAGGTTCTGGCTCTACCTAGAAATACACAGAACACATTAATTTATATATTCAAAGGAGCCCCAAGAAACCTGTGGGGCAGCACACCTATGACATTCACAGAACATTTTGCGGCATGCTTTGAAAAATGGGCCTCTTCAGGACTAATGAATGACAAAAGCAATGTAAAGCAGGTAAATGAAGAGTTCTGATGACTCTGATGAGCCTTTATCACAGATTTTCACACATCATGCAGTATGAGAAATGAGAAGGAAAAGAGCAAACTGAAGCAAGGGTATGTACATACGAGTCTTTCATCAATGAACAGGGGCCTGAAAATATCAGCAGTGGGTGATTCCTAACAGAAATATCTCAACTTCGCAAGACAATTTGAGAAGTCTTTAACAGATAGGGGTTTTAGCAAAAAAATAGTATGTACTCAATAAAAACAAATAAAACTGTGTAAAAGCTTAATAAATTGACAAAACTAGAGCTTCCGGAATAAACGATGAGTTGGAGATGTCAACCATAGAGAATGCACAGAGTAAAACTATGACAAAGTAGGAAACTATGATTACTCTAGAAGACACTAACAAGGGGAGAAATATCAGGCCCATGTTAATTCCATTAGAAGCATATAAACTGTATTTTGAGTAAAGCTGAGGCACACAGCCTTACTGTCTATAGCTTGGAGTAGCATTATCACCCTCATATGAATGAGATACATAAACTTTTCCCATTAGAGGAGGAGTATTATAGGGAAATATTTCATGTATTGTAAGTTGCAGGAAGGGAATTGTAACATAAAAATCTTTTACGCTTACAGCACAACTTACCAACAGCTGAACACAAACCTATTTCATGTTGTATCTCTGGACAGGCACCATCACCTCCCACAAGGGACAATGAGGAAGTCCCAGCTCTGTTCTCCCTCCTTGTTCAGTGCCCTTCAAGTATCATGTGAATAAACATATAAATGGATGATTTTCTTTGGATTTTTTGTGGGATTTAAAACTCTCTTTGGTCAACATTCAGAAATCTAACAGAAATACAGTTTGAGGTAATGACAATTAAGTTGCTTATTTTTACAGTAGATTAAAAATATGAAGTATGACCAAAGGCTGCAATAAAGACAGTGCCTTTCAGATGTGAATGGTTTACTTACTTCACTAGTAAAGAATGAGATTTAAAGATTTATTTCCTGCTACCATTATTACTAGATTACTGCTAAGTTTTTATTTCTATTTATTATTAAGTAATTATCAAAATGACTACTTGAAAAATAATTCCTCTGTGATGCAAAGACCTCCATGTTCTCACAGAATAATGCACATTACTGATGCCACAGCCTTCAGAGAAACCATTCCTAAAGTCCTATTGGCTATCCATAAAGAACATAAAGCAAAACTGCAACTGTTCCAATATAAATAAATATTTTTATGCTGATTTTATACCTCCATTACATTAAACTAAAAAAAAAAAAAATATAGAAATGGGTGTTAAATGCTGCAGGAGGAACACAGTGGACTTTTTGGAGATTATTCTAGAGTGAAAAAAGAGTAATCCAAGAACGTATTTTCCTATTCATCCATGTGTCAGCAAAACCAGAACCTTTGAATGTCACAAGACAACTGTTTAAATGGATATGTTACATAATTTTTAAGGAGTTGTTGCTAATGTTGCTACATGTTACTTTTTTTCCCAAACAACTAATAACTTTTTAAGTGCTTTTGTAATCTCTGATAACTGAAAAATTATTTATCTGAACATTATTATGCTATAATTTAATGTAATTTTAATACAGTTTAACTGCCTTTGGTAATTCACCATTTTTGTATTTTAAATCATTATCTTCTGTGAGTGCAATGTATATTATTCATAAAGTCTGCATAAACAGCAAGACCACTAAAAAGATTCACCTGCTCTGAAGCAAGTAGAAGAAGCATCATCGACCAGCAGTTCCACTGGGGTCTGGTTCTTTCATGGTTGTTAGATAAAATAAATAGTGAGGAATCAAAGATGTGAAAGACGGCCAATTTTTCTATTTCAGGCTTCCCATGTAATTGCTCTAATCACTAGACAACTAAGAAACCCTCTTTCAGTCTGGCCCACTAAGCATTCAAATAATCATTGCAAAGATGACTTAAAGACTTGCCTCAAAGTGCCATAGTTTATTCTGTGGGCTGGGAAAACCATGGATTTAAATCTTTGTTTCCATTCAGCCTGAGGAGAACCTGAACTTCAGTTGTTCAAGTGACAGGGCACATTCTAGTCACTGTGGTTTTGCCATGAGGGTACACTGATGCTGTTTCCCCTCTATACCACATGTTAATGTGGTCTACAGAAGAAGGAAGCTTCACTGACTCCTTGGGGCACAATTCCAGCTCTGACCCCAAGCAGACTGCAGTTATTAGCAACTCAGCCCTTTCAGGAGTCGGATGACTGAATGAATTTGCTGCAGGTTTGAGTTCATTAGTACGGTGCCTCACTGACCAGCTCTTTTGAGAATCTGCACTTCAGACTCGATATCAAAAGTAAAAAGCACTTGAATGGATTTGTGAATCCAGAATAATGTTTTAAAGACTAGGTGTCTGCGGTCTAGTGAAATAAATGAGACTTCAGTGTCTCAGAGGCTTCAAAAATCCAACTATGAACTGATTAAGTAAAATGCCCAAGTCAGCATAAAATTAAAGTGCATGTATTAGTCTTTGGATCAAGAGCAGGGCCTGGATATTACATTTAGAACACTCACAGGTCCTCCTCATTCTTTTCCTCCACTCTAGAACTCAGAGGACTTCATGAGTATGAATATGTCCAGTTTTCATGTTGACATTACAAGGTACAAATGTGTTTGTGACAAACACTGAAGAATTTTAGAAGAGATGTGGATGCAAATTCAAAGTTTTTTCATCAGATTTCCTATGTAACCTCCAAAAAGGCACTTCAAGGCTCTCCTGTTCAGTCTGGAATATGAATCTGAACACCATTCTGCCTGGAGCAAGTAGAAATTATAAAAACAAAGTAAAATAAAACATGCAAAAGGAATAACTGTATTAAGAAATCCCCCAAATCCCCCTCCTTTATAAACAACTAACCAAAACAAAAATAAAGAGAAAAATAAGCAACAGCATTCCACCAGACCTTATCTTTAACATTTTTTTTCCTATACAAGGAGACAATAATGAGACAAAGCAGAAACACAGGATATTCAAAGATGAAACAAAAGCATATATGAAAAAAGCCCGGCAAAGTAAAGTAAAATAAAATAGTTTGGTTTAAGAAGGGTTAAATAAGAAATAATACTAAAGTACCATACAAGTATATGGTGCCACAATAAGTACAAAGATACTATTTATTTATTCTGTTAATATCCATAGAAGGAACAGTAAATTAAATTAAACCAAATGGAAGAATTTAAAACTGATAGAAATTGTCTTTTTGTACAACTCAGCTTTCATTCATTACACCTCCTTCTATCTTTTTCTGAAAAAATAATAAATAAGGTCAAACCACACCATACAGAGAGGCTGAGGTATTACTATGTCTTCTGTGAATGAACGTTAAGTCTCCTCTATTAGAGAAAAAAAAATATTACGATGACTGAAAGGACTTCCCATGGGGAAGAATCATCATTGTCCACTATGAGTTTCTTGCTAGTAACCTTGGAAACCAGTGATACTGCTCTCTACTCATGAAAATATAGACCTGAACTGCTGTGAATTGGCTGAAAAATGTCTCCATCCTAAATGCAGCATCATGAAAAAAAATCTAAAATCTTCCTTCCCTCCCAAAACCAATTTTGGGAAACATTACCATTGAGTTTGTTTAGAGCTGAATAGGAGTTTAAATATGGATTTTCTTAATGATCATGAATGTTCACCCTTGAGCTACATGAGTTTCATAAGCAGTATGTTGTGAAGTTGAGTCAGTAGGGTTACTTAGTTGTTTTAAAGGCTGAAGTTAGGATTGTCTGGAAGTGCAACTTTGAAATAAGATTAATTTGAACATCAATTTTAGTGAAGCTAAAGGTCAACCTAACAAATAAACAATTTTTAAAAATTAAGTTGTCTAGAGACTTAAAATAATATTTTTGTTTATAATAAAAATTTAACTTCTTGATAAGATGTAGAGAAGGCAGGGTACTTCTTATTTAAATCTACAGAAAAGTTCAATGGAATAAAAAGCCTGCATGGGTCCATATGCGTTATGTTCTGGGGAGCTGATCCCTATGTACATTTTGTTGAAGTTGCCTTGTGCACTGCAGTCTAGCACTTCCTTTTGATACCTGTTAAATACTGAAGTGTTTTTCCGAACACTTGCAAATTTTAAAATCCTCTGCAGCAGGAAGGAAAATAAGAGAATGTTCTACCACAGCAAGGAGAAAATTCCTTCTTTATAGTAACTGAAAAAAGTATCTGAGGCACTGAGAAGAGGGGGAAAACACCTCGTTACATATTTTTTGCTATTTATTATCAAGCAAATTATCAAAGATGGGAAGATTTTTATTTTTTTTTAAGATTTGATACCCTGAAATACAAATATTCTATGAGATAACAGCATGGATCTAGCTTAGTGGCTATCTTTTGAGTACTAAGACATGTAAATTTGTATCTACAGAACTACTTTACACTATGGTTATTGAGTTAAAGCTCATTGCAGTAAATGGTTGTCTTCACCTTGCTTACATATATGCATAGGACAAGCAAATACAGAATTTGACTTGCTGGACAGAGCATAGAATTAAAAAAAAAAAATTGAGTAGGGGTGTTGTAGTTCAAATTCCTGAACTGCTACTGGCACCAGACACAAATCAGATCAATCCTATTTTCAGTAAAATAGTGAACTGCAATCTCATAATCTGATAGGCACATTCTCCCCAAATTCTTCCTCCTTATTTCATAGTCCTTCCATCTTTTTGTCTTGATTTGACCTATTCCTGGGTCCAAAATACAATCTCCACCACATTTTCCAGCTGTGATTTTATATTTTACTGTTCTGCACTTCCTCTGAGGCTCTTTCTTTTCTAATTATCACACTAAGTAGATCTGGCTCTCTTGCTCACAGCTTGATCACTTTTTTCATGTGTGATACCATCTGCCTAATAGGCTTTCTTATCTGGTGCAAGGGCTGGGGTGGGGGGTGGGGGTGGGGGGGGCGCTATTGTAAATTCTGCTGTATATCCCCAGGGATTTTAATCCATGTTTTCTTATCATTAAAAAAAATCCCTTCTCATTTTATAGCTGATTTCAGCAACAAGTTTTTTAGCCTCATGTAACAGAATATGCCTTTTTTGCAGCATATTTATATAAAGCTCACAGCAACACTACAGCCGGTTATAATCTTTTCTATTCAAACGTGTACCTCCAAGTAGAGATAGTCATCATATGCATGCTCTGAAAGAAACGTATTTCCTTTATTCTGTCTACTGGTGGGGCAAAATTCTCACCTGGCACAAATCAGTGTCGATCTGATTGATTTTATAGATTTTAATAATGCAATACTGATTATGAGAGCAGACCTAATAATTTTATGATGATTGTTTCTGTTAGACAAATTAATAATATAAATGCTCCAAGAAATTAAATACTCAGCTGTCAGTGGGGAGCATGGGTGCCTGGGGCTGAATTGAGATGAGCTTGTACAATTCCATATTCCTTCTGGAAGAAGGATCCTGCTCTTTGTATGCAACAATGCCTGTGGCATAAAAGCCAGAATATCACCATCTAATTTATTTACTGTATGATTCATTGATTAATCATTTCTTTGCATTCAGTGATACAGAATACTATACAGAAATATTTACTAATGCACATAGAAACACCTCCTCCCCAGTACGACTGGTTTTGTATATCAGAACTGTGTGAAAACCAGACAGACAATAATAGCAGAACAAATTTGTTCTGCAAATTTTAGTTCCATGAGGGATTGTCTTAGTGTTTGACCTTGTGAAGGAAGTTATAACTGATACTTGGAGATAAAACACAATATAATTCAGTTTGCAACAGAAAACAGGAAAATAAAGAAGCATCCTTATTTTCTGAGGCTCACATCAAAGGTTAACACTTTATTGTACTTTAACAGTTAGGTTAACAGTTATTGTACTTTTTCTCACCCTTTATGAAATTCTGGCCCTCTCAGATTTCATGGCAAAGTCCCTCTTGATTTCTAGAGGACCATACTCATATTAAGCCATTATTAGATATGTTGCAACCTTTGTTATAAATGGTATTATGCTTATATAAAAACTGTGTTATAAATATGGTTGTGACCATCTAGCTTCAAATTGATGAGCCCTCATCTTTTTCTCTCAAATATTCTATTTGTTGTTACACCATAAAACCTACTAGACAAAACACCAGATTAACATGTAACTTGATGAAATGTCAGTGATTTACACTGAATTTACTTCAGTAAGGAGTTAGGCCTGATTTTTGGGGGCATATCAAAACACATATGCAAGGAAATGGTACTTAGAAAAATGGCAATTTATCGCAATAATGGACAAGCAGCAAAAGATTTACAGAAGTCTTCCCAACAGGTTTGATAGATGAGATAAGGCATCTAGAATTGTTCAGATTTTGGTTGTATAGCATATGTCTCACAGGCACTTTCTTTGATTAAGGTCATAACATAGGTTAAGATTAATTACTCACCTTTAACTAGTAAGTATGTGTAGAATCATCATTTTCTGTTTCAGTTGATGCTTTCACATTGGAAGAAATCCACTTACCACACTTACCATAGAGTTTAAGCCAAGCTTATCTTGTCCTTATTGCTATTTTAACCCAAATCAGCCAACTTGAATAGACACATACATAATGACAGACAGAACGATCTGTTGGTCCCGAGAGCACAGGACTGGTGTAGGGACTACACAAGAATTTGATGAAGCTATTCCTTCACCTTAAGTGGAAATGCAGTTGTATTCCAGTCACCTGAGTGCACTGCTGTTTCAGCTGAAATATGCTTCAGTGCACTACACAATTATTCTGCCATCTGCACAATGCCAGTACAACTAATGCACAGGGAATTTGGATATAACCACAAATACATTAATTGTAGTGGTAAACGTTTTCACAAATCAATACTGTTTCAGTAGTTCCTCTATACTAACCTGAATGCAGTGCAACAGAAGCCAGTGAATCTCAGTTATTCATTAATTCTGTCATTAAAGGTTCTATACATAGCTCCATTTTCATTACTGTTGCTTTATTTGATATCTCTGTGGATATTGAATAGACTCTCACAAGTATTCTGGTACTCTCTGCTGAATTGTTTGACTTTTCACCCATGTTTCGTAAGAGACTACAATCTGACACAATTCAATATCTATTAGCTGTAGGTTAGCTTGAGTACCTGTGAAAGACATTCCTTCATTTAGCTTTGACTTAGAGGAGCCTGTTAATTTTAGAAGAACTGCCCTGTGAGTAGGACATCTGGAAAGATATAGCACAGCTGTTCAAATACTGACCACCCAGATGTATATTACATTATGGTCAGGTCAGCCCCAGTCTTGAATTTATCCATCATCATGCAAAAATATTCCATTCAGTGAAAAAAAAAAGAAACACTTTTCTGTCTCATCAGGAAGATTGGCCTAAAATTCTAGATGGGGAGATTATAGCATGCAGAGATAAAATAAAGTTATGAAGAAAGCATAAGAGAGAAAACTCTCCAAAAAGAAAGAACAAGAGTAGTTTAAAAATAATAATTATAGAAGGAATACAGGACAATGGAGAAAAGAAACACAAGAATCAGGTTACCAGCATCTATAAAAATAGTATGCCTCAATTAATATTGATTTTTTTAACAGAATAAAAAAAAAAAAAAAAAAAAAAGGAGAGAGAGAGAAAAAAAAAAAAGACAATATGGGGAGATTCTGCTCATTCTACTACCCTATGTGGAAATTCTACTCTCTCTCAAAATAGTTAATACCAGTACTGCTTCGTAAGGTAGACAGAATGTTTTCCTAGAAATGTCTTAATTTTACAAGCTCTTATATTTTCCAGAATGATAATAGTGTGGTAGTACCAATAAAATGAAGAGTAAAAGATAACATTGGTTCTTTCTTTTACAGTTTTCTGTCTGGTTTGGCTGCAAAATATTCTGTAGTAGTTCCTCTCCTTCTCCTTTTTGGAACACAAATAAATATTGGAGATAATGACAGCTGCAAAATGTGTGTCTGTTTTTCTAATAATTACTTCTTAAATACAGGATTTTGTTCCTATGATTGCCTTCCTGAACTGCCTGATAGGTTTTATGTATGGAAGCACCTAGTCCAGACAGGGAGAAGGCCAGATAAAAATGTATCTTCTGAATTTGAAGAAAGCTATTTATTTGCAAGAACCTGCAGGCATTGTACCCCCTGATGCAGAGCAGTTACATCAGGTTCTAAGATCTTGGAGGATTATCAGCTGAAAAGCTAAAACTAGTAGCCTATGAACCTCCCTTTTTGAATTTCTTAGGTCCTTTTCTAGTCCAGAGAAAGATGGTCAGCTTTATGGTTCAGACTTAGAGAGGTGAAGTACTTAAGACAGCATTATTAAACCCACATCATCCATTTTAATATTTTTAATCTTAATGAAGATGAATGTGAAAAGAAAAAATAATCAAAGACATTATAACTGTACGACATCTACTTATAACATATTCAAAACTAAAATAAATGTTTGATTTTTAATAGTATTGGTTTTGGTAAAAGAAATTAAGTGATAACCCTTTTTTTTAATTTATTCTATTTTTTATTTTTTGTGATTTTAATGTTTATTCATGTAAATTAATGAACTCTCCAATCTAAGAGAGTCCCAGAATCAGATCTCAAACAGCACTAGCAACCAAAAAATATGTGAGGCAGACTGCAAGCATCAAGGAAATGGTTTAGACCCAGAAGTTAGTGTTTAGAAAGCATGAAAACTACCTGAAACTGAGTGGAGACTCCCAGTGCGGGGTGATGTTCCCTGCACCACCTCAACTTGAACAGTGTCGTTGCCAACCTAGATTCAGAAATGTGGCAGCTCCTCAGAAGCTGAGTCTTCTCAGGAAGCCACCTATGAGTGAATTAGAGCACTTCACATAAACACCAAAAATGTTAAGCAAGGGTGCATGCATCTTTGGTATCAAAGATATCAGTGTAACATAAAAACCAAGCCTGACAATTCAGCCACTAGAAGCAGAAGTTCATGGAATAGGTAGGGTGGATTTTTTTGTTTTGGATTTTTTGGGGGGATTTTTTGGTTTGTTTGTTTTGGTTTTTTTACCCCAGGAAAAGAAAAAAAAGACTTGTTACTGTAGGAATTCACTAGCTCCCACGGGCAGCACCTCATCCCAAATTTAAAGGGCAGTCCAGATGGGAGAAGTTTCCTCCTTTCCCATTAAAGCTTTTTTAAGATGAAGTGAGAAAGGATAATTGGGCCAAAGACAGGCATTATTCTTTTGTGTGGCCTAAGAGACACTGATCCCCTGGGCTTCCCTATGCAGTTAGCATCAGAGTGCCTTTTGATACTACATAGCTTATCATTAAAAGACTGTGAGGGGGAGAAAGTCAGGACTTCTCCCTCCATGTAAGTCTCTCCAGCACTGCACTTGGAGTCATATACCTGCATTCCTCCTAAATCTCAAAAGGGATATTTAAATCTTATATTTAACTTGACATTCCTCTGTATCATGAGTATTTTGCTGTTGTAACATATGTTAAGAAAAAAACATTTATAAAATGTAGCAGCCCAAATAAGCATTGTTAGTCTAATGGATTTTGCTCCTGCAGAGTGAAGTAGCATACACACAGCTATGTGATACACACTCAAGCATTTTCCTAGTAGAACTATAATAAACATCGTATCTGTACCAGTAAAAGCTTGTTACACAAACCTGCTCATGTTCTATTCCTAACTTTTTAAGGGAAGACTAGTTTTCTAAGAGCCCTCAATTTGAACGTGTACCTTGGACAAAATTTTAACATTCTTACCGGCCCAAGGTCTTCCTAGCACAGATGAGCTTTTACTCATTAGCCAGCCAGGTCATTCATGACTTTGCTTTGATGGTTTTTGCAGCAAGTTGCATTCAGCCTCAAGAGTTCAGAATAATCTTTTTTATGCTGTACACCACTGAAAGAGTTTGGTTCAACCCAAGAAAGCCAAGAATTTTCTCCCTTTCCTCAGTGCAATATTCTGACATATTTGTCAGTATTTATGGCTGAACTGTTAAAATATTTTAAAATCTGTCTTAGAGTCTGGAACACAGACTAACTGTAGTTCTGGCATTACTTACATCATCACAGTCCCCCTTCCAGGGGAAAGTCTTGCATTACCAGTTAGTCAGGCGTTAGAAAACGTTCCACCAGTAAACACAGAGCAGAAGTGCTGTCATCCAAGGACTTTCCTGATGAAAAAAATTGTTATTTAAAATAGAAAGAAAAAATATAAAATTTGTTTATTCTGTTCTTTGACCATATTCAAGCAGATTGTTTAAAAAAAAAAAAAAAAGGCAACAAAAATGCTGTTTTATTTCCATTTAATTTATGGACTAAAAAGAGATGTTACTGCTGTTAAGTTTCTTCAAAACATTCTATACATTATAGATACTTTGATCTGCTAAAGGGGCTCACTTGCCAGAATCTCCATCACACACAAATGGTAGATATGCAGTGTTACCATAGAAATGGGTCAGCACCACAGAAAGAGACATATAATCATGTGTGTATCTTGAATGAAGACACACATAACTATGCATGGGAAACTGGCATGCTGGGATTACTTCCTAAAATGATGATGGGATTGCCTCTAAAATTGCTGTTCATGATATCTGCAGTGTTAACAGTGACTGACTCCAAAGCAGAGTACAAAGGGGAAACAAAAGAAAACCATCACTGAGACTCCATACAGAGGATACATATGGATAAATTAGGAAAATACAGTATATGTAAATCTAGCAAATGACAAGAGTAGAAGAAGAAAAAAGAGACTAATTTAAAGAATAGAACTTAAGGAATTGTAAGAGTGAAGTGAAAGGAAACACAAGCAAGAACTGAAGGGAGAGTGGAGGATGAGAAACATAACAGCAACAGAAAATGTAGAGAAAACAGTCTCAAATGGGAAATAGAAAAATGAGAGGCAGTGCAGGAAAGTGAACAGAAAGAGGAAAAGCAGAGATGAGAATAACAAGGAGAAAATCCCTAGGAGAAAATCATGCAAAAATGAGAAGAAAAGTAGTGAGAAGAAAACCAGAAGAGGAAATGCCAAGATTTAGGAGGAATTGTAGCACCGGTTGACTTACTGAAGAAGCTACATATCCCATACTTTGAAGGCACAAAACCCAGATATATATTAATAAGAAAGCAATGTTGTACCTCACAGTACCTTTTTTTTTTTTTTCAAAGTTCCCTAATATTAAAAACACAATAAGCAGAGTTTGTAAAATTTAACCACACTTTTTATTTCTGGAAAATGAACATCCATGTTTGATGTAATAATTACCAACATCTCTCAATTCTGTTAAAATTGTCCATGGATATTCCATCACCTAAAAAAAAAACACAAACAAAACAGAGACCTGAGATTAAACCTCTAAACCCATCTTCAGATACTAGGTACCTGGCCAGCTTCTCAGACATTTGAAGGACCCTGATAGGAATTGACAGCAAGAACAGCATTTTCGAAATTCTGTTTGCTTATTTACATGTTTAAATAAAGGATGTGGGCTTTCTGGGAGTTTTTGTTTCCTTTTTTCTTAAATTCTGGTCTAAACCTTATGTGGACAGTTCTTAGGGAGCACAGACAATTTTTACATAAGTAAATAAATATGCTAGCTCAGCTTTTCCGTTGTTATTAAAGTTTAATCTCTCTATAATTTTTATCTTAGTGTCATCTACTCTTAGACTTTGAAAAATGATGATATCGAGAAGATTTTTTAGCTTTTCTTTTAGAAGTTGCCTATAGTATTTTTGGAAAAGAAAAGGTTGCAGTTATTTTAATTTTTAGTTTGACAAGACTCAGGTTTTTTGCCAGACTGGAGATTTTTTCAGTCCTTTTCAAAAATTTTCTACCTTTTAAACATGTGCCATGATGAAATACAGTGTCATAAGAAGACTTTTTTACAGAATTAAAATAATCTGAAATTGTAGGTTGCTTAATCTACAAACATTTTAAAAAAATAACAAAACCAAAATTAGGAATCAATTTATGTGATTTTATTTAACCCAGCCTACTTAGAAAACTAAAAATTTTATTAAAATAATAGCTGTAGCTGCCAAAAAAAGAAAAGCCCACTCTCATATTATTCCTACAAAAACATATTTCTACTCCCACTCTCTCATATTATTCCTACAAAAACATATTTCTACTCCCTTATAATGATTTATTCTTGTTTTGACATAACACCATGTGGAAATTAAGTTCAGAATATCAGACAATGAAGAATTCAGGATTAAAGTATATATACCTGAAGGCCTGACAAATGATAAATTAGAAAGGGAACCAATCTGTTAACTTTCCCCATCTTACACTCAGGGACAAATCTCTGAAGGCATGTCCACTGTTGTCAAAGTTTCATTAAGACACAGAATCCTTCCCAGGGTTCTTCAGATGCCAGTTTGATGGATGTGTACTACACGATGTGTTTCTGGGCACCGAAGGGGCTTGCAATGCCTACTATACAGCTGTCAGGTGTTTGTTAACTTGAGCACTTAAAAAACAAAGGCCATGTAAATACAGGTGAAAAATGCATAGTAAACAAAGGCATAAAGCTGTGCAAGAAAAACAACACCTGGAGAAGTCCATAAGTCTGGAGAATTAAGGTTGCTATAGGGAGAAATTAATTTTCTGTTTCCACTATGCTCCTAAGACTTTCAAAAACAGAGTTTCAACAATGACTTTTTAAAATTTTTGTACAGTTTTCAGAAAATTGAGTTAATTTGCAGTCCAGTCTTAATACTCAAAAGCAGGAATTGACTATTGTTCCATTTTTATGTTGTTATAGTCTCATTATGAAAACATAAATACATATATGATAAAAATGTGTTAAAACATGAAGTGTGACAAGTCATTTTCCATAGTGTCAGGTATGAAAATAAACTGTGAGAAGAAAAATCAGCCTAAAAATACATAAATCTTTTTGTAATAATTATCTTACTAGTAACATAGCTTCTCTCAAATTCCCAAAGAGAATATAGTGATAATGAAGGTCTGACCTTCTGCTTGTATAACCAAATATGCAATAGCAATATTCCTTTTCTCCCATACTATCACTTTAATGTTTATAATTGAAAATACATTTGTTAATTTAAAGAATGTGGTTACATTGTTAAAGGTTGAATGAAAAGCCTTATAGAAAGACTGCATCAGTAATATAGTTGTCATTGCAATTCCCTGTGAATAAAATTCATTGCAATGCATAAATTAATTTGTAACCATTGTAATCAACAACATCCAAATGAAATCACAAATATACTGGGAAGAATTAACAACTTTGGAAGACATAGCAGTTATGTTAGTAGCCTTGTTATTCAGTTAACATGTCAGTAGAAAGAAATTATGGGAATATATAAAAAGCCTTTAGTGATCTTAAATTTTACTCTCACAACTTTTAAGAATAAGATTTACTCAAAGTTTACATTTGAATAACATTTATTTTAGAGAATGTAACGAAAATAGCCTTTAAACTTTTAAACACTCACTGAATGTTTTGAAAATCTGCTTACAGTATGTGCTTGTAATACATGCAAAGAAAATATATTAGTGTGATATAAACTATGTTTAGTGAGCTGATCTATTTACATGAAAGTGGTTAAAACATACACACTTAAACATAAATGTATACATTTCAGCTTTTCAGAAGACAAACACAGACACTTTTGCTGAAAGATGAGATGCTGATTTCCGAAGTATTTAGCTGAAATACTCTGCTGTAAGTTTAGACTCTCAAGAAAATGGGAAACAGGCTGAAAGAGACCTCTGTTTTAGACGACTACATCAAACAGTCCCTTCTGCAGTCCTGTAACACAATTACTACCGCAGCCAGTTAAATTCCCAGCACCTATTTTTTCCTGTCTTATTGCTCTGAGGGTTTGAAGTCTGCTTTTAATTTTCCACATAAATTCATATATGCTGAGGCTATCTCTATTTGTCCTTTGACAAGTGTTATCTTTTAGCTGAGAAGAATTTTCCCCTGCTTCATGCTTGTCTTTTATACATTTAAACATTGCTTTTATTTTGCTAGGTTCTTTCATTGCCCCTATAAGCAAGGCTCCCACTTCCTCAATCATTCTGTTAGGCTTTCACTTAATCTTCCCGAACACAGGCAACAAGAATTGCACGTGGTGCTGCAAGTGATATCTCTTCTGTCTCCTGTATGAAAGGGCAAGAATGCTCTATTTATGCTGGAAATAGCTCACTGAGTACAACTTCCATAATGTCAATCGTATCAGGGGAAACAACCTCCCCTTGCTGCCAGTGGCTTCAATTCAGAGATAAGGATCTCTGATGAAAGTCTCAAAACATTGGGCAAAACAACACCAGTGACCTCTGAAGGTTTTGGGGACAAAGCCCTGAATTCTGTGCCGTTTTCTTCCCCTTTGCTTGTTTTCTGTCTTCTGAAACTGCTATAAGAAGCATTAATGCCATTCTCTTACATAGAGGGTTTTATTCCTTATCACCCAGTGTTTTGCTGTTGGCCAAGCTTCCCTGAGCTTGGAAAATGTCTGTATGCTAATTCTATGCTTCATTCATTCTATATGTCTCATGTCATGCTAATTCCTATGATTGTATGTGACTGCCTATCTATTCTGCTCTCAAGACATTCAAATTAAAATTAGTTTTCCAAAAGTTAGCTAAATATTGTGTTTGCCTTATTTCCTTATTCTTAATTTATTTCTGTACTCTGATGACACTCCAAGTCTTCCTACTTTAGTACAAAATCAACAAATTTGATGGGACATTAGTGTGTATTTTATTATTTTCTAGTTTGGAGTAAATTTTGCAACATCTGTTCATCTTGCAAGCTGTCTGTTTTTACATGAGAGAAGATGATGTTACCCACAAGAACTCTATTCGTAAAGAATTACATCGAAGAACTGTTGTTTCTCCAAACATTTCTCCTGCCTCGTGGATGTAGACACTTAAGAATTCTGAATTCAACACATTGCACCATGAAATTCATATGAGGTAATATAAAATGTTATGAGCAAAAGAATACATATTTTCCTCTATTTAAATACATACGCGTACATATCTGTATAACTACTTGGAATACTTGAGCCTTTAATTTTTGTTCAGAAGCTTTTAGATTTGCTATTTATTCACAGTGATATCAACTAAGGAAGACTTCTCTTTCAGGAAACTGAAATTATTTTATAATATTTATTTATATCTTGAAAGATAAAAAAGGATATACTTTTAACTGCCTATGAGATTCATATTTGTATCACACTAGTTACTGAAATCCAATGTAAAACCTAAAGCTTACATAGCTCTTCAGAATCCACTACAATCATTCACTAGAAAATATTTATTGGGAGGAATCATATTTTCTCCCAAAAAATCAACATCCAACACTTGTATTTGATTGAGCTTCTCTAAAACAATAAGATGTTTCATGGGGTGGGAGTGGCAGGGGTGAAATCTCATTAGTCTGTGCAAAGCAGGTGGTTTTTAGACCCAGGCTTCCAAAAATCCTTCCTCTCAAGTATGCTGAGCACTGGCTGGAAATTGTGTTTGAGTTGACAGATCTCTTCCTGGCACCAGAGGGAAGGGGACAGGGAACTGCCCTCATTCTTTCAACCTCACTTGTCCCCTTGCTGGAACAACTTTGAAATTAGAAATGGGGCAGGGGAACTCCAGGATAAATAAAACTTTCTACTTCCTGAGCAAACACTCTAACATTATGCAAATAAATGAAGACTACTTTACATGTATAAAATATGTATGCTTATAATCACAACCACCACATTTTCTTAACAGTGGTGTCATTTTAAAGGGAAATGTGATACATGGTTATAGCTGCAGATATCACATGGAGAGGGCTGAGCTCAGTCTTGGCTCAGGTGCCCAAGAGAGAGGGTAAAGTACACCTCAAGTTTATTTTATTTTTTGCTTTTATTTTTTCTTTTTCTCAGATTAGGGGGATGGCAGGGCTAAGCCATATGAGCAAAATAACAGCTCTAACCATGAATAGTGATTCCGGCCAAGGATTTACTTTCTCTAGGATCCTGTGTTCAGCAGTGAGCAGCAGATGTTACTGAAGGTGCCGTCGGACTGTGGTGCCCAGGACCTGCAGATAGACCTACCAATCATGAATCTGTCTGGGCTACACTGCTTAGTTGTTTAATCCTAAACTTCAGGTACCATAGAGGCCAAGTACCTAAAACGTAGATGTTGCAGCACTCAGCCAGTAGATGCCCGAATTTTTAATTGCCTAGCTCTGGGATGTAAGTGTAGGGGAATATTTTACCTTTAACAAGTATTCACACACAAAAATGATCTATGCTTCATGAAACTGTCTCTTCTTCATGAAAGAAAAAAGCTGCAGGGCAAAAAATGTTCCACCTCTTTGAGAACTTACGAAGTGTGATTTTCTGCAGGTGATAATTTTTGGCAGAGCTGTAGCTACTGCGTACCCTGCAGAAATATCTCCCTAGCCAAAGCTCATGCTTTTTACTGTGTGAATCAATCTCTGTTTTGCCTTCTTTATCCCTTATTGTAAATATATGCTGAAATGTGATGGTAGAAAAAAGGGTGCCATATCTCACCATACTTTAAAGGAGACTTAAATTTCCTTTGTAAATTTCTCTGAGAGAAGGATGGTTAACAGCACTGGTATGAAAATTATGACTATCCATTTTTTGTAATGGTTAGTGACCACAAAAATTTGTTTATAGACTGAATCGTAACTGGCTTTTCCCTTCTCTATTCCCATTTCAACGTAGGTGTAAGCATAATGATTCTGATTTGTAAAACATCTGAGGCATTTATCCATGCCTCTCCTACTGTTTATTTTCAAGCCTTTATCCATTTACTGTAAAAGAATAAAATTAAATATAGTAAACCCTGCTTTGAAACACCATTCTCTCAGCCTTCTGAATAAAGAATCTGAATCACATGCAGCATTTTACAATTCAGTAAGAGATGAAAAGCAATAAAACTGATAAGAAAGCTAGGAACTCTAGGAATATTTTGTTCTATTACAGTCCATCATGGTGGTATTTTACACGTTGATGTTACTAAGTTTTAAAGGAGTGACGTTTTTATCTGGGCAGTAAGGTTCAGTCAATTTATGCCCGCAGATTTTTCTGCCTTCTTAAACAGGGACAAAAGTTTGAATTTAAGCTCCATCTCAAGTATGTCAAACATAACACACTGAAGATTGAGTCTGCTGCAGGGAATTAGAGCTAAATTGTGATAAAATGGGATCAATTTCACTGGTTATAAAGAAGAAAAGTTACTTTCTGAAACAAAAATGAGGGAAAAAAAGAGAGAGAGAGAGAGAAGAAATCACCCTGAGAATTATTTTCTTTCTGAAATCATCATTGGAGTCTTGGATAAAGGCTAGCAGCTCTATCCAAAAGATAGTCCATGACAGTTTTCAGTTTCACAGACACTTTTTCTTCATGTTTTACAATGCTATGTATGGAAATCAAAGAAGGAAAGAAAAAGAATGAGATAAAAATACTATATAGCTGCATACATATCCTAGGAAAACTATTTAGAAAAATATGGTAAATTGCTCTGAAATTTCAGCATCACTTCTTTCTTCAGAATAAGAACAATTGTATTTTGGAGGTCATTTTAATAAGACTTTAGCTAGTAAAACTGGATTTGAAAAAGAATGGCAATATGATGCTCCTTACACTTTCCTGTAGGTGACCCCTTTCACAAGACTGATTCTCAGCATCTGTAAACTACAGTCAATTTGCTTAAAACATGTTACAAGTGATAACATAAGGAACGCTGTATATGTGAGTGAATAAGAAGTGAATGCAATTGAAACATTATTTTTAGAATATTTTTATGCAAAACAAGAAAGTCAGGCAATTAATGATTTTTGTTATTAGATTTTGCCTCAATTTTTATCTGAGACCAAACACCCCTTTAAATATATATTTACTCAATTACAGATTTAACTTTAGAAGAGATTAAATAAAACATTTACTGAAATAATACATGTATTTTGGAAATGGTAATAGAAAGCTAAACAGACTTATTCTGTGTTTACACTGTTGCAGCTGATGACAATTGCACGCGTTTAGCACACAAAGATTAAGGGAAGATAATTTATTTTACATATAAATAGATAAATTTGTAAATACATAAATAAGAAACAGATTTATAACCAACTATGCAAATATATAGAAATTTCTCACTGTAAGGCTTATACCTATTCTTGCATGTCTGCAATATCACCGCTATCATAAAGTTTGCTCACAAATGATTGAGAGTTTGAGGGCAAACATATAGTAGCATTCATATTGAAAATACATAAGACTTCTAGGTCCCTTTACATACGTCTGTATATATATTTGTATAAAATACAAATTTGTAAACATATACAAATATGTATATAAATAGAGACACATACTCCTATGGTATTCAACGTCCTGTTAAAAACAAGGCTGGTTTAAGTGTTATCTCCAGAATAGCTTCTTAACAGGTCTGATCCTATTGTCCCAGGCGTGCAACCTGACTTGCACTGTGACCAGAGAGTGTCAGACACTCTCTGTACTGGAAGGCTAGTCCCAGTCTCACTTTCCAAGGGCCTGCTGTAGTCCATAAAAACCTCTTCCTTATGTTTTACCTTCATCATTAGTCTCAAAGCTACAGCATGTATCAGATTGAGACTGTAAATATTAATACTAAAATCCCTGATTATTATATAAACCTGTTCACAAATAACCTAGTAATAATAAATAAAATAAAATTGATAACAACATAAAAATATTAATAGTATTCATAACCATTTAAAAAACTGGATCTGGAAAAGATTTCTTAAAAGTATGTTTTGGAGGTAGAAGACAAAATCTAGTGATTGTATAAAAGAAAAATATAATCTAAGAAATTGTAAGAAAATTCTTATTTACAGAAAAAATATGGTGACTTCTTGCAATTAACTAATGAAAAACATTTTTAAATGTTCTAAAAATGTCTAAAATTAAAGCATAAATGCTCAATAGATAAGAGAAGCAACCATTAAAAGAATGTTAGTATATGAACCGCAGGAAGCTACAGTAGGTGTCTGAAGCAGTTGATGATTTTCAAAAGAACAAAGAGAATATGAGGGGTTGTTAATAAGTCTTTCAAGAGAGCTGGACTTGAGCCACATAGTGCTTGGCCTGCAAATACTATGTTTAAAAATCAATCCTTTGCTTCACAGGAAGCCGATGTGCCTTTGTCAAAATTAGAGCAACATGAACATCTGTCTTGGAGCCAGTTAACCATCTCACTGCTTGTACTTTTCTGTTTTTTCTTTTTCTCCCATAGAGGAGGAGAGTAAAATTATAAACATCCACAGAAACCCAAAGGTTAAACATTTACAGTGGTATGTCTGTATGAACATTCTTTAGGATCAGTGACAGAAAATTCAGGAAATCATCAGTGCAAGATAGAACTTGAGGATACAGCCTGAACAAAGCTAGAAGCAATCAAAAATGCTGATGATAAATGAGAAAAGAGCGACATGGGATGTCATTTCACATCTTCAAAGTCCACTTTTAAAATATTTCAAATATGGTTTTAGGAAGCACTAACTACAAGATGTTGATGATAGAATTTAACTTGCAATCTCTGCCTTCAGTTAGATTTTCTTCCAAACACAGGTTTTGAGAGAAAATATTTTGTTGTTCTTTTTTTCTAGACATAGAGACATTAATATTGTAGGGAAAAAATAAATAAATAAATAAATAAAAAATCTTCCTACCAGGAATCTTTTTTACTTTCAATATATTTCTACAGAGTCATTATTATCCAAAAGATTAAATGCCCACTACTATAACCATTGTTCAACGGATCACTCTACTCTCTTTCCAGAGGATGCAGATGACTTCTATAAGGGAACATGATCAGGTTCAACTCTGCCTTCTGATTCTGCCCTGGAGACCATCTGCCCAAATACTTGCATTCGACTGTCGTTCCCTCCAACAGCATTGCTACTTCTTTCCCTGGGGCAGGATTTTGCCCTAGCTATTTACAGAACCATTTTGATGCCCTGTAAAAATATCTGATCGCAGCGTCATTTAAGAGAGAGAGAGAGACATGCAAGTGAAATATTCGTACAGCAAAGCTGTGATACTTGGGACTGAAATAGGCTGGAAGGCTGGTCCCTGAACCTCACCCTGTTAACAGGTCTCAAAATCCTGCAGCAAGCTGCAGATTAAATACCTCAGCCTCAGTGGAGCAGACCCATCATGAATATTGTGTAACACACTGGGCATCCAAAGGGAAGAGATGAGATGCTTCATCTGAAAAACACACCAAATTCTTATGCAGCACTGCCTGGCACAAACTAAAGTTTGCAATAGGCACTGCCACATCTACCAAAGGCATGCTTAGTTCCCATGGCCTCGGCCTTTGTAAACCACAACCATTTACCTACATGGAACTGCATCTGTTAGGAACTTTTTTACGTGGCAGGTTTCATATTGGATAGCAAAAAATATTTCAAGCTCTTAACAGAAAATAACATGTTAAGAATAAAATCGTTATGTGAAAAAAAAATAAACAACAACCTGGAAAAAAAGAGCCCTAACACAGAAGAAATACAGCTACTGGCTCTCCCTTGAAGTTAAGAATAGGTAAATAAAATAATTTCATGGACATGCAAGCTCAAGATTAATCTAATGATTGTTTTCAATTTAATTTCCTGTTTGTTGCTATTAACTAGTTGGATTCTTGTTCTTTTTCAAGAACATGAAGAGAATAATGAAACCGAATGTGGATTTTGGTAGCTTGCATGACCCTTTCCTCTTACTGGAGGGACTGAATTGCAAACAATGCACTGAAAACCATCAAGATCCATTTCCTCCCATACACACCTGCTTAAGAAACCTTTGAAGTACACTGATCATAGGTCTTTCCCACCTAGAAATCAGTTTTTGCTCTCTTTCCTATACACCAATTCTTCTCTAGTAATTAAGCAAGCCAATGAAACAAGGAAGGTGAAAATACAGATCCCTTGACTGCTTTAACACAATTGTGCTGTCTTATGATAAGGCACAGTATTTCCATTTCTTCCTTGGGTGGTAGCTCATTAATCATTTTAGAGTAATGTTTGTAAGTTAAAATTCATTGTTATATCACACCTTGTGGGAAAGTCCCAGAACTCTATAACTTGGTGCATTAAAGGTCAATATTAAATTATATTAATTTTTCCTCTGCACACTAATAAAAGGCACTTTAATAAGTAGAGAAGGCAATAAACAAGGCTGAAAGGAATGTGATTATGACAACTTGTCATGGAATATTAAATAATGTAGCATTGATATAATTAAGGATCAGAGATAGGGATACATCAAAATAACTTATGCTAATTATTTCATTTGAGAGTTAAGAAACATTGCATATGTATCTAGACCCATATTTGTGTCCTTATTTACATATTTATAACATTTTAACTATACTAGGACAATGGCTATTTCCATTTTGCTCCTCACAGAGCCTCCCTGCAGTGCTAATCAAATCCTGACATCTGACTCTAACACTAAGAGTTTTAAGATAATTAAGCACTTTAACCTAATGAACTTGCATTTTAATCCACTGTATTTGTTTAGGGAAAACCCAGGAGACTAGTAATGAGATATGGAGTTTTACACACATTTATACTGAATGTTCAGATTAAGCCCAGGTCGGGATCAAGACAGATCTGAAACTTCATCTTGCAGTCACAGTACAGTGAAGTGGTGGCAGAGTACATTACACGAAATTAGATTTTTCTTGCGCTAATAAAATGCATTAGTTGTTTCAATACATTTCTCGCATATAGCTCCCCAAACTAAAAACTCCACTGCAATTGACTTTAATTGATGCTCTCAGCAGGCCAAATACTGAATGGAAATGGAACCTGCATAAGAATTTTATGACTTTGGCTGTGCCAGAAAAAGGGTAAGTCATGCAGTTGCAACAGTAAAGGGAAGCTTGCAGTTGCTGTTGCTGTGTCTTTGGATATCAGTCCCAATGCCCGTTTCATCAGCACTGCATTCCTTTACACAAAATGACATTGCCAAGAGCTAGAGGCAGGCCTCTAGCATGCTCAAATCCGTGCTAGTGGGCAGAGTTATCAGCTAAAGAGCTCTACAGGGAAATGCATTATCTGCCTATTCACAGCAAGCCTCAACAACGAAAGGGGATGTAAGCTGGTTGTTTCCTCAGATTCATAAAGATTTACCACTCCAAGAGGAAAAACAGTTCCAGGAAAGAGATTGCTTTGCCATCCATGCCTAGCTTTTTTTTTTTTTTTTTCTTTTTCCCTGCATCCCAGAAAAAGTTTCCGCAATTCTTACATTCTTTTGTTCCACTGAAGCAAACCAAGACGGGAAGATAAGAGTGTATCTGCTTTTCAAAAAAATAACTGCTCTGTATATGATTCAGAGAGAGTTAAACCTTAATCTTATACCTTATGGAGGCATCTCCTAGCCAACAAGATTTTTTTATTATAGCATGAACACTTTGGAGATTTCCTCTTTGGAGATCTTTTATTTTTTTAAAAATAAAACATTTTTCATCATCATGGCTCTGTAGCCCTGTAACACAGCAATGCATGAGAGACTAAGGCTGAAGTCACTGCGGCTGCAGGGTGGGATGACTCCTGCGGGACAGACCCAGACATCTACACTGCTGAACACCCAACAGCCTGACAGTTGGGGCACTCCCCTGGGCTACAGAAGTCTGGTTTAAGTTACTGTGCTCCTTCAACATGTGCTTTTTGGCAGCTGATGTGCCACTCATAATATGGAAACAAAGACACCAAGTTATGATGCATAGTAATACAGCTTTTAAGCATTCAAAAATAAGAAGCTGTTCCCCTCTCCCCAAGCATCATAGCTGTTCTCACATTACCTCTCCTGGTTTTCTGGTTTCTTCTTTTAAGGTTAAAATTTCAAAACTTTCACTACACCCATGAAGAGTGGAAGATTTGGGAATTTCTGCATTTGTTAGCTAAATCTGTCAAGAAATTTCTTGATTTTCCTTGACAAATTTAAAAAAAACCCCACCCAACCATTGTAGAGACTGTAAAGAAAATAACAAAACAAATGTCAGCTGGCAACCCTGAATGCAGTTTCTCCTCCAGTAGCACACTACATGGTCAAAGATGGGAGGCAGTAGGAAGTACAAGCGATTTTACCAACAGTCAACAACGCAGCAAGCACTAGGGAACACCCAAATCATCAGGGATATGGCTCTGCTTGCATTCAAATCCCCTAAGCTGATATACAATTTGATTTTTTCATTCATTAATTTCAATACATTTTCCTTTGTTAATTTTGGAGGAAAATTTTATAATAGTAGAAATGGCTTCAGTAGAATAACAGTCAAAAGAATCTTTTCCATTCTGTTTAGATAAATCATAGAAAATAAAGAAAATATAATGAATCTTTAAGGTAGTTCATTTATTAAAGTTTTTTACAGTTCTGAGATGAGACTCGTATATTTTACTCTTCATTTTCCAATGTTTTTTATTTTTCTAAAAGATGAATATACACTATATCACTTTCATATATTTGTGCTCAATACTTTATATGAGGACAGTTTGGTTTGTTTCTTTAAGACAGTCTTCCACAGCTAAGCCTGGGTACAAGTCTGCTGTTAAACACTCCCTTAGGTTTTGAAAATAACGAGCAGAAAGATACACAAAATTATTCTCTAAAGTAATCACAACAGGGGCAAACTGGCCACAGAAAATTAAATATTTTTACATATAACATAATAAGCCAATGTTAACTGGTTTTCTTATAGTTAATGCGATCACTGAGTTTTTGGTACAATAATTGTAGCCTACTGAGATCACTACAAAGAGCCAAAGGCTTCTGATAAGAGCACTTATGTGGATTATCCATTTATACTGTAGCTCAAATAGGTTATCTAGCAGAAATAAAATCAAAGAGCCCTCCAGCCTGAGTTTCTTGCAGATTTAGCTAAGCTGATTTTTTTTTCCCCACTTTTAACTCATATTTTTTCTGATGTAATCTTAGCATTCTGGTCTCCCTCTGTATTGCCACCCACCATCACCACTGTCACTAGCTGGCAAGGCTAACCCGAGCATGCAATCTGACGTGCATATGAAAAACTGATTTTAAGAATCACACACCAATACATATACCCATAAAGCACGCATTAATTTCAGAAAAAAACTAAATTTCTCTGGTCATATACTGAAACTTCTACAACATATTTTTTCTGATGTGTCTCATTACAACTACAAGATGATTTCAAACTAAATATGAAAAATTACATCCAATTTAATTTACGAAAACAAATATATATTATAGAGGTAGTGGTTGTCTTACCAGTGTCTGGTATTTATGTATATGTGTGTGTACACACATACAGATACATACTTTTTTATTTAGGAGTTTTAAAACTTTAAAAATTTTAAGTCTTCAAATGTATTTCATGATGTCATCTCTGGTCAAAATACACAGATGAAGGGTTTCATTCATAAAATTTTGTAACACATCCATTTGTGTGACAAATCATTTTACTAAGGAAACTATGCTATTGTGTATTGAATTTTACATTAAACATTGAATTAAGACAAGTCAGTGGTATACATGATCAGAACAATACTCACTAATTTCTGACATACTGCAGAGAAGGTAACATATTTAAAATGCAGAGGAAAGTATTTAGTTAATTTCTTATAGATTAAAGATGTGGCAAACAGTTGTTTGTTTCTATTTGATGGTGATCCCATGGAACCATTAGAGGTCCAGCTCCAGCTATTAGTCACAATTCAGTGGCAACAGAGCTCCAGAAAAGCCAAATGCAACACATACTTGTGTCATGCTGCAGTGAAGAACTGATGAAATATTAATCACTCAGGCTCCACATGCAAAATGTAACAAAAAAGAAAGTCAGAATAAGAAAAAAAAGCACAGCAGGGGTACTGTATATTAACATCAACAAGCTACTTTGAAAGGTTAAAGCAAAATGCAGCAACCCTAGCCCCACATGTTTGTAATTTTAAAACTCTTGTCATAGCTAAGTAATAGCATGGTCACAGCAGGATATACCAAAATTAAAGGTAAAAGCTCTCCTAAGGGGTGAAGAGAAGATGTAATAGTGCCAAAACGGTCACTGAAAAAGCCATTTAGTTTTTTTGAGAGAGCGCACGCTCAAAGCAAAAGAACTAGATTCATTACAAGGATTCATTTACTGTTATTATTTTTTCCTTTATGACTCCTGAAAACCTTAGTTATTATCTGCTGTTGCAGAAATTTGCTATTGTGTAGACATTTGGTCACTCATACGTATGCCGACTTTTACACAGAAATAAGCAGCGTTTTGCAAATGACACTGGTCTCCCCAGCTCAAGGGCTGTTTTGGATGAAATACTTCAGGAATCTCTGATGACTCACTTTAAAAAAAATAATTAAATAAAGGAAAACAGTGGTTGTGAAAATGTTTCTGTATGACAGAAATTTTGCAAGTCTGAAGTTTCCTAATGCTTCAAAAATTTTCTCTTGTAGCAAACAAAAATGGGAGATAAAATAATGATTTGCAGCTCATCTCTCTCTTCCAAATGTGCTTATGACACAAAATATTTCCAGATCAGGTTAACACCAATCTCACTTTGATTTCACTGATTATGTAGTCCAGTGATTACAGCATCTTGGATTTTTTGGAGCCTTGAATGTCAAGAAAAACCTTCAGAATATCTGCAGAAGATACCCTTCATTTTGTTAGCTTCATTAGAAGTTTTGTTAAATATTGCACAACTATTGCATTAGATAACGGGTTTATATCACATCATAACTTGTTCCAAAGACCAGCCTTCCTGACACCTCAGTAGTAAGTACATGGTAAGTATTGCCCCATTGAGGTCATCATCTTACTTCTGACTGTCCACAAGCCTGTTTCTCATATTGTCTAAGTAACATATTCAAATTAGATGCATGTCATTGTTCTCAAATTGTACTTAGATCCTAAAATAACTTATGCACTTAAAAGATTTCAGCCTTTTGACATCATCAGGGTTTCCAGTAAGCAATATTACCCATTATCTGTGAATACACTTTCTAACAAAAACCTACACTGATTTTTCTAGATGTGATAATCAATTGGTGAATTAGATGAGCCAGTGTGTTTTTCCAGCTACAAAGTTATGCATGAGAATACCTGGACATTACTCCCTCATTTAAATACTGATCTCAGTCACAAAACTCCATAAGTGAGAGTTTCATAACTACACATTGTTACGATATAGTCATCAGTTCTCATCTTCATATCTTTACATAAAGAACCAGTAAATAGAAACAATTTCAGTCTAGGATTATTGCTGATGCTCATTGCTGCTCAGAAGATCTTATTGTGAAATTCCAGCTACAGTAGTCAAGTTATCAGTGCTATGAATAGCAACACACAGCCACCATTTGACACAAAATACAAATTTTGAATTCACCTTGCAGTATCTAAAAGTTTTTACCAGGTTACAGATCAAACCTACTCACTGCTAATGAAATTTAAAGTGTACATAGGTCATCATTAATGTGACGGAAGGAAAAAACAAACACAGGTAGCACCTGTGTCTTTGTTAAATTATGCATTGGTTTAATCAAAATCTGGAAAGAAAGAAAAGTCAGTCTGGGTTAAGTTTCAGTTTCATATAAAATTTATTCAAACAAATGGATGGATGTTGACTTCACTAAGGTATAAACCAGGCACTTATGCCTACAATAAAATTAATTATAGGTAGAGGAAATAGGAGAGTTTTCTTGATTTTTAAAATTTTTTTTTCTATCAATCTAAACTGCAGAATTTCACTGATCTCTAATATTTTCCTTCTTTTTATCTTTCCTTTTTTTATCAGACAGGGCTTTCAAATGTGCAAAAAGTAGAAAGAAGCAAGACAGTTAAATAATAGAAGTTCATATTTTTTCCATTGTGTGACCTCATATTGGCTGCTAGAATGTAATATAGGAAGGGTGAGAGTAAAGGGGCACCATAGCTGGATAAGTAATATTTGAGGAGTATCACAGAGTGTCCAGTTAAATTGCGGGCAACAGTGAAATTCCTCTTTTTCTTTGATACCATGCTCAGTCTTCCTGTTTTGTAATAGCTGATTATGCAGCCTTGCTGCATCTCGTACTAGATTGATTTTTGTGACAAATACATGAATGAAATGGGAGCTTTCAAAAGAAGGAAAGGATATCAGTTAGAGATCAGCAAAAAATCATTACAATCCCCTTTTTCTCTAAATTGAAACTCTTCTACAAGTGGCACACCAAAGGTCCCTGCCATTCGACCTCCACCTTATCTGTCAGTACTAAAATATTTGGATAGTAAGTCAAAGCCTGGAGATTTTGCAGGCTTCTTGTAGCCCAGTAGATGCAATTTTTTACACTTCATAATGAAAGGCCTCATACTTTTTATACACATGACAGCATGGGGCCACAGGACTTGCGTGGGCTCATCTCGGCATGCCTGAGGCACAGGGGCAGCCGCCCCACCACCAGGCCACCATGGCACTTGCTGCTGGCAGTAAAGTGCTCCAGGTGCTGGTGACTTGCTGAAACCCCTTTTCCCCATCCTGCTGAACCTTTGGGGCCAGGAGGGGAGTTCAAGGGTGATCATAGCACCAGAGGAAAAGGGGCGGGGATTTGCAAGTTTTTGCATAGAGTTTGAAACTGGATTATCAAAGGGTTTTTTTCTGCACTAATTAGATCATTTGGCTGAAGGCATTATTACCATTGCAACTGGACTGAAAGTAACTGGATTTTTTTAATCAAGGTGTTAAATTTTAATTAGACTTACAATAAATTCTTATCTCCACATGTAAAGTGTGTTCTCCTTTGCCATAGCAAAGTTCTGAATTTAACATCCTTTCTCACTTTTCAGTTTTACATGGTAGGGCTATTTACCATCCTTTACTATTACACTGCTCTGCCCTCCCTTTCCTTTTGCAAATGTCAACTGTCATTTCTGCTTAGAAGACTGAGAAAGCAATTCTCCTCTATCAGTTCATAAAAGACAATTGTCCTATCAGTGCTTATGAAAATAAGAGTGGCTAGAGGTAACCTTAAGTAAATAATAAAAGGAAGCATTATTATATGCTTTTACAATGACATGTCTTTTTCCAAGTTCTTTGGTTTTGATTTTACATTTTTAAAAGGAAAAAGTGGGCCCATACTGTGAATCCCATGTCATAGTGAAAGGCATCAAGATTTAAGAGAAATTTACTGAAAGATTCACTGCAATGACACCTATTTTATAAACAATGTAAAGGATACCAAATGTGCTAATCCTGAAAACTAAAGCTTGCAGGAAAGAGCTGTTTTCAACTTATTAGCAATGCTTAAGATGCTCACCAGGAAAAAAAAAACCAAACCAAACCAAAACAAAACAAAAAACAAACAAACAAACAAAAAAAACAACCAACACCACAAATCAAAGATAAGTAACCCAGTTCTAGAATTGAACAAGAATTTGCCTCATTACTTTACATCCGATTAGTGGTAAAACTTAGCAGGCAGAATAATAAGCCACTTCTAAATCACAGCACAAATCTAGATGGCAAATGAGATTTTGTGATGCTTTACTCCTACAGGTACTGCAGACTTCCTTACAGTGAGTTTGAGCACTCTGAAATGGAGCAGATTCAGTGAAATCAAAGATTGGCTGTTTTCTTTTGGCAAAGATTTTAGATTTTTTTTTCCCCAAATGTGTCATAAAATTACAATAGCAACTTACAAAGTAAAATACAGGTTTATAAATAAATATTACCCATATTCTTTTCTTTTTCTTAATACACACTAAATTAATCCATTGTGCCTAAGTGCACCTGCAGAGAAATTATCCTTTTTATGAAGACCTCCATGAACAGAAAATAGCACATAAATTCTTATGAGTTCTTCTTTTGCACTGATTTATACCTACATTTAAGTGTAAGTTTATTAATTATGCTGTACATACAATATTGTATTTAATAATGGTAATTAAGTAGTTTTTTATCTGTTTAATAACCATCACGTGTTTATATGATTGGTTTCTAAGTACCAGTCTTCTGATAAAGACTGCAAAATAATAAACAAAACACCTAGAAATCTCTCAATTTTTAGGGTGTGGAACTCTCTCCATCAGGAATATGGGCAATTTCACAAATAATAGTTTTATATTAATCAAGGTTATACAGCTGATGGTGCTGGGCAGTGGTGCAATTAACCAGTAAGCCAGATAAGAGATATGTTACTATGAGATAACAAATGTCTCACAGGTACTGGCAAATTCTGAAGCCTGGAATAAACAAAAGAATGGATCATCATTGCTACATTTCATAAAGTCAAGGTTATGTTAAGAAAAACAGCAATACAGCACAGAACTTTTTACTTAAGGCAAATACTTAGTGTTTTCTATTGGAAGAGTACAGCAAATGAAACTTACTAACACAACAAAAATGAGAAATCAAATTAAGAGTATGCAAAGATTTTTCTTCATTTTAACTCATAAAAGCTATCATATCTTTGGTTTTGTTTAATAGTTATTTGTTAAAATATACAATTAAATACTTAGCCTGGAGTAGAACACTGTGCCTAAGAGTAACCAAGACAGCATCTTTTAGTGGTGAATTATCACAGTGGGGAACTATGAGTAATATTTTTGAAGTCAAGAGAAGTTCGTTCTCATTTGATTTTTCCCCAAAGTAAGAATGAAGTATTACCTCAGTTTCAGTTACCATCTAGAATTGGACATTTCAGTAGATTAAGTACACCAAATAGGCTCATCTGGAAAAATACTAATTATTTCATAACATCTAAAAGTTTTTAGTACAGAAGACATATGCAGTAACTGCATCTTGAAACAAGCATACACATGTTGCAAGTCAGGTTCTGTGGTCTTACCTGGGAGTCTCAGGAAAATTTCACTGCAGTAAAAAGGATTATATATCAATGGAAACACAGTAATCATGATTACCATATTACCTGTTCACTCATCTCAACTCCACACACAGGGAATACCTTCATTAGTCAGTACTGTCTCTTTGCACAAGGACCAGTAATAAATCTAAGAAGCAGCTACTTAGGAAATGGTAGACATCCCCAGTTACTGATCACATGAAAATCCATATACAGTTGACAGTTATTCCACTGAAACAGTTTGGCTTTTTTTAAACTGGGCCCCGATGTGCATTTTTTACTGCCTTCCTTTGTTATTGTGGCACTTCAGATACTAAAAGGACCATGCCTGATGCTGTCCTGTATTGCTTCTATGACATATTTATCAAAACGTTTAAATGGATTTTCACTGCTAATAACTCGTAATTTATGTAAGAAGTGCCCTGTGATGCCTGCTTTCCAGGTGCCAAGGTAGTGAGTTACCTTGAAAAGGTTCCAGTATGGAAGCTCCTTAAGAGACTTGGTATGATAAAGCATGTCTCATTTCACATTGTATTTGGGTCAAATGGAACTGCAAATACAATCCCAAGATTACATTAACTGAAAAAAAAAAGAAAAGCTGTCTCTAAAATGAGAGTTTAAATTTTCCCTTGTGTTCTCCTTTTCACCTCTGCCATGCCTCCCTGCCTTCTTCAATAAACTCTTGTCACTTAAGCAGGAGATTGACCTGGGTGAGAACATTTTTTTTTATTTTAATAAGTCATTAGTTCTTTGTCGCAATTCATTATGCATAAACAAAACCACCAGAAATGTGCAGTTACCTTCAATCATACCACATGCTTTGGCTACTAAAAAGTAGGAATAGGACTACAGTCTCAGGCACCCATGGGAACAAACAGATCTCTGTCAGGTTCCATGGTGGAGGGAGGGATGGCAAAACAATCTATCAGCCACATCAAGGTTGCATGAGTAGAAAACAGATTAATTTGTCTCTTTGAACTCCTGTCTACAGAACAAAGAGAGTGTTAGCTTGTTCTTTTTTTTCTCTTTTTTTTAAGGTAATTTGCATTTTCTCCAGAATCAAAGCAACTTTTTTCTCTTATGTCACAATACAAAAAGGCTGATCATCTTGAGACAATATATGTGTGAGACAGAATATATAGTTCACAAAGTGTTATTTTAATAATTCATTCTTGGGTGCTCAAAGGGAAGCCATGCTTTAAAAGTTAATTTTCCTGCATGGTTGTCAGTATAAAACAGGTAACGTTACAAAGGCAGAGCAGCAACTGTTGGGTGGGCTCTCCTGAGTACTGAAACCAGGCCTTTTTCTTGTTCAGTAATTTACCTGGTGTCCAGAACCAGTTGAACAGCACATTTGCAAGCAGACCTGAGTGGCTGGTGTGTCCCCAGTTTCAAATCACAGGTAGGAGGTCACACCTACAGCCACGAACTGCTGGTTGGGTCTGTGCCATCCGAAGCCCAAGAGTTGTTACCCCTTTCTCATTCTGGAGGCAATGCACCAGGGCAGCTTGGGGGCACCTCAGGACCTCTTGGCCCAACAGCGACTCCCCAGTAAAAGTGAAAAAAGGGCAGACACAAGCCCACATGTATGCTGGGCCAGCTGGTGCTGCTGGCACCAGAGTCTGAAGCCAGCCCAGAGAGTCTCTGGTTAGAAGCATTAATTGGAGATTACAACCCACAGTCTTCCTCATGACTGCTGCTGCTGCTGACAGGCTGGAAGTGCTATAAACCCCGTTCTTCTTGGGGCAACAAAGCAGGAATGCAACAAAACAAAAGAGACTTTTGATGCTTGTTTCCTAGGTAGACAGACCATTGTTGACCATATTTGGGACATATTTAGCAGAAATCAAAAGGAAAATAAAAAGAGAAACAGCTGTAGCTTTTATTGCCGCAGTTCACAGTCCTGCTGAATGTGGTAAATAAGGTATTTTAAAAGAAAGACTAATAAGCAGAAAGGCTGGTGACATAAAAAAGAACAGTTTATCGGCACAGCTTCCTCTTTTGAGCTGTGGCTCTATATTGACAATAACAAGAAACTGTAAAATAAGAATTGTAGTCTAGAACATGTGAGATCACATTCTAAAACATTTATAGAGAAATGTTTAATTTTTAAACATATAGATCTTAGGTTACTGAAAAAAATATGGCAACATACAAAATTAGCAGATAAGGTATAAAAATGACTGTTTCAGTGAATGAGTCTCTAGAAAATAGTGTATAGTGGTGACTAAGTAGCAGCATTCCATACCAGTACTTTATAGCTCATCAGAGAGCTTTATTATTATCAGTTATAAAAAAAAAAAATCTAATTTTTTTATGTAGTGATACATTCACATAAACTTACCAGTAAAATTTTTATTCCCTATAAAGTCATGCCTTTTCTTATGAATACCTTAGATTCCTGGGACCACTTAAATGGCAATCAGAAATATAAATGCTAGAGATACAAGGAAACTAATCTAAGCAGCAGTGTATGCAGGGGGGGGAAAAAAAAAACAAAAAAAAACAAAAAAAAAAAAAAAAAAAAAAAACAAAAAAAACCAACCACAAAAAAACCCAAACCACAACCCAAAATTGTGACATCAAAATCAATTAGTGTGTACAAAAAGCAGAGAAACAAACAGCAGACAAAACATTGATTGGGAACCCAGGCTAAATCACACTGCAGTCTATAGAAAGGCCTCCTTTTACTTCCATGGCCATTTACTCGTATACCTAATAGGGAGAATAGTGGGAATCTTATACTGGATATATCATTCAAAACTATTTCACTAAACTGAAATTGAGCAAAATCATGAGGCATTATCCAAAAGAAAACTCTGTTGTATTTAAAATAGATAAAACTTTTCTTAAACTCACAAATACTTTAGCTATTAAAAAATATATACTGAAGGGTATTTAATAGTAAAGAGACCAATTAAGCTGCCTGACCTCTTACAGAAAACAGATTGTTTCCAAGATCTGCAAGTACAGTCTATTCCATGGATTTTTGCCAGTAGTGAAAGAGAGGAAAAATTCCAACTTGGACCAATTCAAGTCATTTAAGTCATCTACTTTTACTGGTTTCACATATTTGTTGCTGATTTACTGCGAAACCTATGTCCACAGTTGGAAGGGTTTTCGCCTGTTTCAGATTGCAAGCTACAAAAATACAGCTTCAAAAGCACACAGGTTAAACCTGAAACTTACCTGTTATTATAAAAATCTATATTAGTCAGCCAGCCATATAAGTTTGACTTGTTTGCAAGTCACTGAGACTTGAACTTTTCTGCTGAACAGAGGGAGAAAAAGCAGGCATGAGCAATCATCAGGAGGCAAAAATCTCTAACCAAGACCAAGGATCCAAGACCTGGCATTCCTCAAGGAATGCTAATTTGTCCTGTCCAGTTCCAGTAACTGAAGTAGAAAAGTTGTCCTATTTAACTGTAATGAAATATCAAACTAGAAAAGATATAAGTCTGATGTCAATTTTTCCTGTTTGGAAATTTATATATTTACACACATAAAACATTCCTATTCTCAATTCACAGTTCAAATTTGGATCTATAGGCTTCCCATCAGCCACACCAAACATAAGCTCCTAAAGAGCCAGCAAGCTGAGGAATAAGTGCTTTGAAAGTCACTGTGTTGCATCCAGGTTTCTAAGGATAACGTGATACAAGACTTCAGCTCCAAGGTAGATATAATACTTCAAAGAGTACACCAAGTGAGATCAGATTTATGGCCTAGGGGCTCCTGCTTTAGGAAAAAAATCAATTGTCCTTAACACAAATATCCTTATGTCATGCATAAATTAAACAAATACATAAATAAGTACATTTATTTTTTGGTAATGAAAAGTACTCTAAAAGTAATGGTTCTGTTTTCCACTGAAATATGGGAACCTATAGGGAATTAAACATAAGTGTAGAAGGCAGAATCATGTCAGCAGAGTGTGGAAGTATTTCCTTCTACTAGCACCAACTCACAAGCCAATAATTTGGTCATCAGTGCTTATGGAGACCAAGAATTTCCAGGGGAAGCAGCTGAAATGGTACAAAATTATTTTGACTTTTCTTTCCAACGGCAGCCTACAAGTTTCTAATATTTAAGAGAATTACTAACCCATGCAGAATGTCATATTGTCAAATTCATAAGGCAACTGATACAGATCCCTGCCTTTCCCTACTCCCCTCATCACTATCTGTAAAGTCTGTTCTTAGTTCACCATACAGTGACATTTCTGATAATAAGGCAGTGCCCTGAGTACCTTTGATATTATGAACTTTGTACTTTAAGGAAGCATACGTAAACTATCCCATGCATACTTCAATCTTTTAGAAGTGATGAGCAGTCCAGGGAATATTTCGCGCTGACCACCACAGCAATATTGTTGAAGAGATTGCAATACATTCATTTTAACGCAGATTAAAATAGGGAAACTGCAGCCTTGGTTCTCAGAGCAGAGCTCCTGTACACTGAACAGCCCCACCAACTTCTACAGGGGCTGTGGCAGGGACAGTAAGGCCAGACTCCTCCTCTCCTGATTTCTACTGTGTGCAATGAGACTGCACTGGCTGGAATTGCTGAACTCTGTGTTACAGAACATGACTCACTGATTATAATGTGTCATAATCCCTAAGAAAGCATAGATTTGCTTTACTTAGGATATCTATTCTGGCCTTAAAATTGTGATAGGTTGAGAGTTGGTACACATAGCCGCAGTGCCTTTTTTTTAATTCAAAAGGCTTTTACAAAAATGCATAGACCCTAATCTTGAATAAGTAGGTAAAAAAAAATTCATTCATAACAATTCTTAATTAACAATAATGGGATATTTAAAGATAGGCTTTCCAAGCTATGTATTATGGCCCCATCCAGCCACTTGCTCGGCCCCCCCACCTCAGTGGGATGGGGGAGAGAATTGGGAGGGTAAAAGTGAGAAAACTCAGGGGCTGAGATAAAGACAATTTAAAACGTAAAGCAAAAGCTGTATGCACAAGTGAAGCAAAATAAGGAATTTGTTCACTGCTTCCCATTAGCAGGCAGGTGTTCAGCAATCTCCAGGAGAGTAGGGCTCCATCACGTGTGACGGTGACTTGGGAAGACAAATGCCCTCACTCGCAGTGTCCCTTCTTCCTTTTCCTTCCCCCAACTTTTATTGCTGAGCAAGACATCATATGGTATGGAATATCCCTTTGGTCAGTTGGGGTCAGTTGTCCCAGCTGTGTCTCCTCCCAACCTCTTGGGCTATGTCCCACCCCTCCAGGGTGGGAAGCAGAAAAGGCCTTGGCACTGTGCAAGTACCGCTCAGCAGTAACAAAAACATCAGTGTGTTATCAACACTGCTATCAGCACAAATCCAAAACATAACACCATACAAGCTACTATGAAGAAAGTTAACTCTACCCCAGGCGAAACCAGCACAACTTTAAAAAAAAACCCACATTCTACTCAATAATGTGTATCTCCTAAACTGTAATGAAATTTATTTTCCCTTATAACAGCAACAACAAGAAGTTACAGAAAAATAGACAAGGAAATTAAATCCAAAAGTTATGTTAAACATAATTAACATTGTGACATAAACTGACAAAAGCCAGGAAATTGAAAGCTAAGGCTGACACTCTATCTATAATGCTCTCTGTTTTAACATGACATGACTTAAAGCCAGAGTTACAGCCTTAACTTTAAATTTCCTGTCTTTTGTCAGTTTGTGTCACAACCTTCATGTTATTTAAACATAGGTTTTGTGCATTTAATTGTACATTCCCCTTTATACTGCTGATTCACATTTCAATAAATCAGAACCTTTTAAAAATAGTTTTGAAAAAAGAACTGTAAGAGTTTGAAGCTGTCTGAGTCTTGCATTTGACCTTCACTACATATCTTCTTCAAATGAAAGTTAGCAGAAAATCTTAATTTTCTACTAAACTGTGAAAGCATTTTCTGTTGTCAAACACAGCTATTTCATTTATAAACAACATGTGATCAAAATAAAAGTCTACGAGAAAATAGCAAAATCTATTTTCAGTGAATAAACCATTTTTCTTTACCATAATTGTTATTTATTGCCTCTGTACATCCATCTCCTATTAATAATTTTATTATCTGGGGTATGGCAAAAAAATGATAGTAACTGTCTCTATGGAGTTCAACATATGACTGTAAATGCTCCACATGGGCCTCAGATTTCTCATATAAATAAGCTACTAACTTCCAAGCAAAAACTATGACTGCTGCATCATTTCAAAGTTGCAAAAGTAGAGGAAATGTGCTTCTAAACAACATCAGCGATATCAAAGCACTACAAAAACTCAAGACTATTTATAATATATTCTATTCTGTTCAGATAACAGAACAAGCAAGACCAAATTAATTCCTAACATATATCTTGCTGCTCATAACTTACTATTTTATTCCAAAAGCTTACAGTTTTCCCATCTCTTTCTAGATATTAGGTTAACACAGAGATGATCATTTAAAAGATAAAGAATATAGCTTTGTCAAGCTACACTACAGACTGCATTTAAAATTATTTGGTACAGGTATATATATTTTCTAATAAAAACTCGTAAAGATCTTAAGTCTACTGAGAAAACATAATCTTTATTTACTGGAAAAATAGTTCACCATTTTAGAAGTAGTGTAAAATAACAAAGTAATAATATTGGCTGTGTAAGAGAAGGAAACCAGCAGAATGCATTTTATTAGTTCTAATTCAGCCAGTAAGTAGATAGGAAAGAGCACATTAGAAATATCTTTCTACAGGCCAGTAACATCACATATGAGGAAGCTAGATTATTTCTTATGTGATTAAAGGGACACATTTATTCAGTGAATTCATTGGAATTACACTGAAAATCTTCCTTTAGGAATAATTTTACCTGGTGGTTCAGATCCTTCTCTGGTATAAATCCCCCAAGCTACTTTGATTTGATTTATGACCACTAGAAATGAGGACCTTTGTTCCTAAAGAGCAAAATTTTTGTTCCTCAAGAAGAACTACCAAGATGAAAAGTAAATGAATCTTAAATGTAGCCTTTATAATTCATATTTCCTCTAAATGTATTTATATAGTCAATCCTTTTTAAATAAAAATTTTCTGAAGGCCTAAAGAATGTTATATGTATTTTAAAGCATAGCCTACTAGATACAATATACCAGAATAAATTAATATATTTCCTTAGGAAGAAATCTCTTTGACCTTAAAGCAAATTCATTCACATCAAATCTCTGCATAGTGCAAAGGAATCATCCATACAAGGCGTGTCTAATAAGCAGGCAAGTGTAATAAAATGGTCCAAGGTTCACCTACCCAGAGCACACCTAGACCCAAAAACGAGTCTCCCTGTATCTCATCTCATTACCCAAATGAACATACATGCAATTTGGCCTGGGCTTGACTCCTGGCTGCTGAATTCCAGGACAATTTATATGCTCTGAAGAGGATCATGTGTATAGTAAATGAAGAAATAAATTAAGAAAACAATTAAACTGCACTGTCTCTCAGCACATTTGTGTTCACAGCATAAATTCAGTAGCTTGACATACCAGTGGCCATGGGGGAAAGGTTTCACCTGGTCAGTGTAAACACCAAAATCTGAGCTTGCCTCTCAGGCTGCCTGTAGCATTAATGGAAAAATACAAACATTAGCAGTTCTCCTCATGCACAGTAATTGTCAAAAACAAGTTAGCTGGCTTACTAAAAGTGGCAGCTCATCTCTTTTGACTTAAAGGCAGGTCAAAGTACCAAGCTCAAATGCAGATGATACAAATCCCACTTTAGGTAACTGAAACGATACTTTTTTTTTTTTTTTCCCAAATGTAAGCAATTTAAAATCAAATGTGTAGACTTTTTGACCATTTATCTCATTCCTTTGGTTTATTTTCCAAAGACCTAGTCTTTGATATATACCATAGGAAGGCTCTGACTCCTTACCTGTTGATCCATGGCATTTTGAGTACCACCATTGAAGAAACTGATATGGGAATGGATTAAGCAAATGGTTCATTTCAAATAGAAGCTGCAGTGTATGTGAAACATGCTTTCTCCAGTCTGAAGCAGAACTACCTTTGAATTTACATTAAGGACATAACTGATTTATATGTAAAATCTATGCTTTTTCTCCCTATAGGCCACTGTTGGATAACCTGTTCTTTCACCATTTTTGCAAATCTTGCATGTGCAGTAAAGATTTTTTGGCAATACTTTAGACGCTTACTCCCCCACAACTTCTTATGAATTCCATCTGGGCAGAATGAAAGAATCTAAGTTGAACAGTACATCAAATCCCCAAGTGATATATTCCTAAATCCATTGTTTCTCGTAATGTTTTAAAGAATTATGTTTGAGTAAGGAAATTGAGGGCTTAGTAATATATTGATAATTAACGCAGCAGATGTTGTATAAGTCTTGGCTGCAATAGCATTTCTTTCTGAAAAGAAAATAAGTATATTAAGCAACAATAAAGACATTTTAGTGGCATTATTTTAGGGGTTTTTAAATAGTTTAGCCTTATAAATGGCTTATTTTATGTCTGAAATGAAAATATTCAGCAGTCCTCACAATCTGCTCTTTATTTTTTTTATTTTTGTCTTATTTCATTTAAGTTCAAAATGAATCCATATTTTCTGTGATTTATTGGGTAACATTGTAAGAAAGGCAAGACAGTAACCTCAGGCAAACCATATGTAGTGAACAGGTTCCAGAGACACTTTATTGCTTTCTACCAGTGGTAGGTTAGCACTGGCAGTCTTCCTTCTGAATAGGTTACAACGGCTATCAGATACATCTGTTCAGCATTTTACTGCAAAGAGAATGTAATGCCAAAACAATGTTAAACTTGGATTGCCCATTTCCTGAGATTACTGCTCTCAAAAAGTTCACATAAAGTTTTTCTCTCTGTAATTTTAACATCTGACAAACAAAATCTGAAGCAATATTTTAATTTCATACATTATCCATAAACTTCTGCAGAAAATATAACTATAATTAGTATAATCACTGTCATCTGCCAGCAGAGAAAATAGATTCCAGAAATAATTTATGCTGAGTGCTTTATTTTGAGTTTTTTGTTGTTGTTTTATTTTAATGTAGAAAGCCTACATTGCTATGCTCTCACCTTGCCGGTTAGACCTTTCTAGGCAATTGTTTATACTTTTGTAATAGAGAAATGGTTCAGATTTTATATCATAAAGTTTAGCTATTTTCAATAACCTTTTTAGAGGGATTTTATTTTACAAATTACAGTCTTAATAGAGCCTTTGTACTCTGTGTTTCTACAGCATAAACTCCTACAACCTTATAACATACACCCCAGACAGTCCTCAGGTGCTGAGACAAAAAAACCAATCATCACATTAAAGTCAATCTTACTACATTTATCTTCCTGAATGTCAATGTCTTCCCATCTATATAGATATCATGACAGGAAGGGACTGCTCTGAGGTGTGATAGTGGTGAAGCTTGTAACTTAGTGGCATGTTAAAGGTCAGCTCTGGAACATCTCCTCCCACTGACTTTTGTTTACTGTCCTGCAGATTCAGTGGCACAACAGAAAAGTTTTGAGTCTTGTAGTCACGGCTCAAATAATATATGTACTAATACTTAGTGCGCACATTAATTTTCCCAAAATTAACTTTGCAAAGCCCAGGTAAATGTTTTTTTTAAATTATGTGGGTACTCACTGTTGTGGTACGACACCTCCAACCCGGATGGTCAGCTGTAGCTTATACTAAATGTGTACACAGCAATACACGCTTAGCTTCGCCACTGGCCATGCCTGGGGACATGGAGCTGCAACAGCTTTGCATCCGTCAGGGCTCAGCTACTGGTAACACCCTGCACAAGTTAAATTATGAAATGCTGTTTCATCACCTGAGTCCTCCAGCCTTCACAGTTTACTTGCAGGTGACAAGTCTCATTGTTATTTTTGATCTGACTCTAGGCAGTGCTCCATCATTGTGTCCGAAATGAGAGATAATGAGCAAAAAATAGCTGAAGAACAATCAGAGCAACAATTTTACTTTTATATTCCTGCCTTAATCCTATGTCCAAACACAAGTGAAATGGTGACTGAAGTAGATGGAAAAATTACTTGAAGCAAGGTAAGGTTGAGTCATTTTTCAAGGCATGATGCACTAGTTTTAGCAGTGTTTCCAATGTTAAATTTAACACTGGAGGACAAGTAGCTCCACTTGTTTTTATAAAGATGAGAGAAGATTTTTACATTCCTATCTCTATCAGACATTGAACATGGCACTTACATTTTTTAATCTCTTGTTATTCCTCTGTATTAGGTTTTCCTGGAAGGGTGGGAAATATATGAGCTGGCATGAAATACCAAATTTATATATTATTATAGTTATTTCTTATTATTACCACTTTTATTAGTCAAGAGTGTGAGGTTTCATGAAGGTAATTTTTATGGGCTTTCAGAGATACAAGAAGAATGATTACAGCTATTGCTCTTGTAAATGCAACATTTTTTCTTCCTACGAAAATTTCCTGCTCCCTCTATTTTAGAGGAAATATTTTTCCATAATCCAAAGATTCAACAGTTCCATAACATCTCCAATTAAGAACAAACTCTTCTCAAAAATATTCTGCCAGCCCAAATGTGTGTGTGATGATGTATATCTGCTGGAGCAGCTGACAGAGTTTCCATAATGCTTAGGAAAAAAGCTTGCAGTCTACAACCCCTCAGGTTCAGAAAAGCCAGGGAACAACCAATTTTACTTACATCCTGAAATGGAAAAAGGAAAAGAGCAAGGGTTTCTCTTTTCCCATTTCATCTATATAATATACACAGGAAGCCAAATCAGTTTAGTATGAATTATATTGCATTCTCACTGTATAACTTACCCACTTTCTTCTTCGTACTACACAAAATATCTCCAGAGTATATCCAGAACACAGGTAAAGAGAAGACTCACTTTTAAATACATCATTCTTTGTTCTTTTCAGAAATAATAGCATTTTTGTGCTAGATAATTTTGAAGTTTTAATTTCCATAACCCCCTTGAAAAGCAAAATAGAAAAATATTACATGGTGTATTTAGCGTGACATTTTAATAATAGTAGTCAACTAAGAAAAGGACAGGTCTGGAAAGTTACTAAGGTTATGATGACAGAAGCATCCAATTGTTTGCTTTATATAAGTAAATATGTTTAAACTCAGTGTATATTATCCTAGCTTGATAGAGTAGCTGAGATTAACATTTGTTTTAAGTCAATCTTTGTTATTTTTTTAAAATGTATTCTGCTTGACAATTAGAATTCTTAAAACTGACAGTTCACACAGCATTTGGCAACACCACTGCACCTGATCCATTCAAAACACATTTCTAAAGCACATTTCTAATGAATTACCATGCACTGACTGATACCTGAGCAAACTTTGAGAGTTACTTGCATTTCTTTATTATTGTAGCTGACTCTGCATTTTTAAGCCTGCCTATCCACCTGTTGGTGGTGCTCAGGTCGCAGGGCCAGATACCGCAAGGGGTTAAGACCTTCTCGGGGACATCAGCACAGACACCAAAATGTCCGTTTATTGAACTGCGCAACTTGCATATATATGCTCGCTAAGCACCTCCTCCGTGGGTGTGCCTTCGGCATTACAGGCTTACCTATTACCTTATTTAATAACAAAGGAAAGGAGGGGAGGTTGTAACTACTCTTTCCGTACATCACGAGATCTTCCGAGTGCCATTCCCTACACTTCCCCCCCCCATGCTTTATAACATTATCTTGTTAATAAAACGTTAACCTTCTTAAACAACTTACGAACCATAGCGCTAATACAGGTAAAAGCAATGCAAATAACAAGGAGTACGCTACATACCCCAATGACTCCCCAAATGAGCCAATCCCAACTAAACCAACCAGTGAACCAAGCCCACACGTTGTCAAACTGCCCAAACCATTCCGGTTTCGTAAAGGTAGCTGTTTTCTTTATGTTCTCCAACAGCTGCGTAATTAGTACATTACAGCCTCCCTGCGCAGTTATGTCAATCAGCATGTTAATGGTCTCTGTATGGGCCTCTAAGACATACTGCATTTTTTGGAAGCGCTCTTGTACATCCTTATGCATGACTTAGATTCGGATATGGGCACTGGCTCTCTAGACCCGTTATGAAAGGCGGCTGTGATGAAGACATAGCAGGATTCCGCTCCCGTATCTAAGGGAAAGCAGACGTCTTCGCAGTGATGTGCTCGCGCCCACTCCCTCCAGTATCCTGCGTGACTCAACAATGCACAGCCAAGGAGGGTGATCCACCCCCAATGCTGTAAAACAAATCTCCATCTCATGTTAGATCAGGTTTTACACACCGTGCAGGTACCCACTTAATTATACCATCTTTTTCCACTGCCACGTACCCACGCCCAAGCACTCTCAGCGACCACCCCGTCTCTCAAGTTATCGAGTCTGGTTCCCTGATTTGGACTAAGGGATAGTTTTTCGTCTCCTGCGTTGGCATAAAGTGTTTCCACAGGGGAGGTGTGGATTCCTCACCCCTAACGAAATGATTTAGAGTATACAGGGCACGTGACAAGAGAGCTTGTTGGCGGTCTACAGGTATTGTTCCTGCGTGGCCTTCCCCCTCCCCAAGCTGTTGGAGTTTCGTTTTTAGGGTGCGATGTGCACGCTCCACTATGGCTTGACCTTGACTATTGTAAGGGAGGCCGTGTACTAACTTAATGTCCCATAACGCGCACCATTCTTTTGTGCGCTTAGCAATGAAGCAAGGGCCATTGTCTGTCTTGATTTCCTGTGGTTTTCCTAATAATGCAATAACGCCCTCCCAATGGCTAGTATTGTGGAACTAAAGGTGTTGATAGTTACTATAAGGTATTTATTTGGCTTTAACAAGTCACATTCCGTTATGTCGGTTTGCCAAATCTGGTTAGAGGAGATGCTTCGCGGGTTGACGCCTGCCTCCCACAGTGGGCCTTTTTGGCAATAGGGGCAAAGTTCTATGTTCTTTGCTTGTGACAGGGGAATCTGGCATGTTTTTGCTAGGGCTTTCGCTCCAAGGTGTAGGAAGGCGTGTAGGTTCTTTGCGGCGTCTATTGACCACACACCCTGCACCACCTGATCCGCCTGATGGTTGCCTTCTATAATTGGACCCGGTAGGGATTGGTGACTGTTTACGTGGGTAATGAAGGCCTGTCTTGTGCGTTGTTGTAGAGCCTCATAAAGTAGAGTCGAGGCTTCCGTTTGCACGAACCCCACTGTTGTCATTTTGTGCACGAGCTTATAGACATACAAAGAGTCTGTAACAACATTAATAGGGTTTTCTGGCTCCTGTTGGAGTGCCATTTGGACCGCTTTGGCCTCCAGCCACTGTACAGACTTGTCAGTCTGGGTCCACGTCCTCTTTTCCCAGCGTACCTCAGTCTTCCACACAACTGCGGCTGTCTGAGATGGCGACGAGGCGTCTGTAAAATATGTTGTGCCTTGGAGAGGGCGCATTGATAGAGGTAGGGTAAGTTGTAATTGGAGCGTTTTCAGGTGGGTAACCCATTGTAGGCCTTTTCCTGTTGTTATGGAGCCCAGAAAGTCAAAGATGGCACATTGTAAATCTTCAGAACGAGCAACCATATTTTCCCATACCTGTTGCTTCCAGGGGACGAGGATCGTATCAGGTTTCTTTCCAAAGTGTAACAGAGCTATGTTGCGTAAGCATCCTATGAGGTCTGCCAAAACAGCAACAATGGTGACAAAAGCAGCTTTGTTGGTATTTTGGTAAGCCCAGGCTAAGGGCACGGGCTTACCATCTGTGCCTTGGAACAGGATGCCTACTGTCCCATGTTCAGAAATGAAGCAGCCTGCTGCGACTGGCTGTGTCGGGTCCCATCGCTGCAACGGCTGCTGCTGTCGTAAGATAGCCTGTATGAGTTCCAAATTGTTTTGACACTCTTTCGTGAGTGTTCTGGGCTCCCACAGGTGTTCGCCTTTTAGTAGTTCATAAAAGGGTTTCATAAATCCCAAGGGGATGCAGACAAAGGTGCGGAGCCACTGTAAGGCCCCAACTAATTTCTGAGCGTCATGGAGAGTGGCAACGCTCGGGGTGAGAGTCACTGGCTGTGGACTTATGTTGTTCCCTGTCAACGTCATGCCCAGGTCCTATGGGATACGGGTCTTTCGGTGAAATGAATGTCCCCTGGGGAATGTACTAAGGCCTCATTTTGTACTATTTGCCGGAGGAGGGTGGCGACGGGTGTGTTTAGGGGAATGTCCTTTACAATGCCTTTGATTAACAGATTGGATTGTTGCCTTATACACTCCACTAGCACGGCCTCTTTTGCACCATCGGGTAGATCTGACTCTAAAACCGCAGCATGAAGCCTGTCGACAAACTGCAAGAATGGCTCGTTCTGCCCCTGCTTGATGGAGGTCCAAGTGGGCTCCTTCTTCTCCAATTTGGCTACGTCCATAAAGGTCTGTTTGCCAGCTTCGGTAGTAGCTGTGAATTCTCTGGGCTGCAGTTGTAACTGAGCCGGCATCGTTGTAAAGGCGCCCCGCCCTAATAGGCGGTCATGGGTAGTCCCATGTAAGGGGTGATGTTGATTGGCGGCTGCATGGACTACAGCGTTAACTCAGCTTCCCCATGCCTCCTTCCACAGCAAATACATTGCTGGTTTTAACACCGCTTTCGCCAGCTGTCGCATGTCAGAGGGGGTCAGTGGCAATGCTAAAATGGTTTCTAATAGCAAAGTTGTTTCTGGGTGTCCTAAGCTGTGTTCAGTAACTGCCTTAAATAGGGTTTGCATGGCTTTCGCATCAAGTGGATACCACTCCTGCTGCCCTGTGGGGGTAACCCTGACTGGGTAGGCATGTATTGCTGCAGGCTCAAGCTTCACCCCCGACATAATGCACTCCTTGGCTATAAGTTGCCAATCTGTGGGTGTCCTCGGTGCAGGGGATAGCGCCAAGCCCCCCCCCCCACCAGCCGCCTGTTCTCTCTAACTGCAGCGGATAGTTCCTGCACCGCCCTAGCGAGTTCCATCATCAGCCCTTTCATTCCCTCCACGGGTGGCTCTAACGGTGGGTGGACCTCCCGCTGGTTGGGCCGCGCCCCCCAACCTCTCTCATGCTTCCATTTTTGGTCATGTTCTGCTTCGTCGCTCTCCGATTCGTCATCCGACCCTATCCGGGTCCTCAGCTCCCGCCAATGAGCGAACGGGTCGCTCGGTTCCCTTATATGGCAAGGCTCTGCCGGCTTCACTGCACTCCATGGTGTGGCACCCACGGGGGTTTGAGGAGCCCCCGGCAACCAATCAAGGAGCGGGTCCTGCCCAGGTTGCCCTCCTTGGCCCGGCCCTTGGGCGACTTGCCCCTGCCCTTGTGGTTGCCGGACCGCCCCCATATCCACCCCCGAACTTTGCGCGCCCCTCGGTTTCCATCCTCTGCATCTCCTCCCAGGGGTACACAGCAGGGGGGTGCCGGGGGCGCAGACGGGATCGCACCCTTCTTCCCCTGTTCTCCGCCCCCGTCTCCCCCCCGATGGCTTGCCTTCTATGGGCCACGCCTCTAGCTTCCCTACTATGTCTTCCCCCTCCTCATCGTCGGAGCTCACCGTGAGCTCCTCCGTTTGGGTGGTCTCCTCCGCGAGACCCCGCAGACCCTTCTTCGCATCCCGCCACGCCTGTTGCTCCTCCCAGGTAGCTATCATCATCGCGTTTGCCTTCCCCCAAGCCACTAAGTGCTCTGGCCTTCCTAGCTTCGCCTGCTCCGTCAGCACCGCCTCTATCTGTGGCCAGAGCTCCAGCTTCATGCAGTCTATTGGCTCCGGCAACACGCCACATAGCTTTCAGTGTCTTCGACTTCATAGAAGTCTTATGTTGCTTGCCCCATCTTTTCAGTACCTTAATTATGGGTAGCATAGCTTTCAGTGTCTTCGACTTCATAGAAGTCTTATGTTGCTTGCCCCATCTTTTCAGTACCTTAATTATGGGTAGCATAGCTTTCAGTGTCTTCGACTTCATAGAAGTCTTATGTTGCTTGCCCCATCTTTTCAGTACCTTAATTATGGCATCCATGGTGTGCCGCAGAGTCTCCCGTCCTGCGTGGAGCTCCCTCACCTCCTGCTGTGCACCAACGACCGTGACTGCAGATCACGTCGGGGTCACCACTTATTGTAGCTGGCTCTGCATCTTTAAGCCTGCCTATCCATCTGTTGGTGGTGCTCAGGTCGCAGGGCCAGATACCGCAGGGGGTTAAGACCTTCTCGGGGACATCAGCACAGACACCAATGTGGTGGATACAAAATGTCTGTTTATTGAACTGCGCAACTTGCATATATATGCTCGCTAAGCACCTCCTCCGTGGGTGTGCCTTCGGCATTACAGGCTTGCCTATTACCTTATTTAGTAACAAAGGAAAGGAGGGGAGGTTGTAACTACTCTTTCCGTACATCGCGAGATCTTCCGAGTGCCATTCCCTACACTTTATCACTGTGACTATATCTCACCTCGGATTCCACTGCCCATCCAGTCAAAGTTGTAACTATCTTTTTTCATCAGATACATAAGTACCAGTCTCTGAATCAGAGAAGTCAATAGAAATTTTACCACTGTCCCTGAAATGCTCAAGTTCAGTCTATTACTGTTGCAGCTGAATAAACATCCAGGAAGGATTTTTTTGCTTTCCTGAGACAAAATCTCCATAAATTATCCAACACTATAATTACTAAACCACTGGCAAAATCATACAAGGCAATTAACACCCTCAGCTTCTTTCTATCTCAGTGCAACTCAAAGCTGATATCGAGGGAAACACATTAAGCATGTATGTAACTTAAATCATAAAGAAATCAGTTGCACTTAAGCATATGTTTTCAAGGTTTTCCTGAAGGTTTGATTTCTGCATGTCTCGGCCTCAGAATTTAGTTGGGTCAGGACCTGCAAGAATTTCATGTGCAGTTTTGCACTACTCAACATGTGTCCTAATCGGTGGCACTCACCTATATTCTAGCCCAAAGTGATTCACGCTTGTAAAACTGGGATAAAAAACAGGTCATACTCCAGAGTTAACATAATCAATCATAAGTGAATGGACAGTGACACAGTCCTGCAGCCACACATTAGATGGTAGCAGTAAAACAGAGAGAGGCTATTCTGAATCCTAACCATGAAGCCCAAAACAGTCTTTCTGCTGCACCCTGCCTATGCAAAAATGTTTTATTTGTTACCATTGATTTTTAAAGGCAATGTCACAACTAGTGACTCAAACGTAAAAGAAACTAATCCAAATAGCTTCACAATGCAACACAAGATGGTACTAGTGTGGCTGGTTACATTAGTAACTCCTGTGTTACCATGCATTGATTTATACTGAAAAATGCATGGATGGTGTACTCTGGTTGAAAAATCTGAAAAATGTACTTTTTTTTGGTGGGAAATTCAGAAGACTGAAATGCTTTCTACAACAGCAAAAAAATATTTGGCAGCTGTTTTCCTACAAAAAATCAGACAAATACAGATTTATATTTTAAAAAAACCAAACAAAACCAAACCAAACACATTGAGAAGTCTAGAACAAAAGCACACTCTAAATTTCAGGTTTAAATGCCAGAACTGTTGGAAGTTCATCTTGTGTGTTGATATTAGAGGAAGGAAATAATAAATTCTACCTATGATCAGGCACGGACCTAGTATACTACAGGACAGTCTGATTTATTGTAGATACTTATGATTTTCTTTTTTTCATAAACAGTGATTAGCTTAATGTTAAGCAGAACACTTTGTGAGTGAAACGTATCAACTGGCATGAGACTAGTTTAATCTCAGCCACTGGACAAGCTGTTAATAGATATTCAAATTTCAGTACAGCTACGTTTACTTTCCCCTGCTAAGTATAAATGTGTTTGGTATTCACTGCAGCTGGTGTTACTACAATGATGCTAATGATAGTTTATCTGCTTCCCACTCTTGCATAGCTCAATCCCTATATTTAAATCAGTGATGCCAAAAAGAAAATTATACAATATATCCCAGATCTAAAGTTAATCTTCAGTTCTGGCATCACCGACCTGAATATGGAAAAATATTCCACCCTTTGGCAGATGTAATTGCTGTCATAAACACTCATATAGATACTTTTGTTATCTCCTCAGTCATTGACTTTTACTCTGCAACAAAAATGCTTCTGTTTGTGCAAATAGTGGTTGGTTTTGTTGCTTTTCTACACCCTCCTCTTTATTGATAAAACTAGCTTGTTGCCTTATGGAGTATATTACTTACAGTAATTTGATTTTCATTAGTAATTTAAACAACTCTAAACCTCATGAACTCTGGGACCACTAGGTATTTGTTGAAACTTATCCCTCTGTCATTTCCAGCTCAGTTTTCTTACTGTCAATCTTCTCTCTCTTCTAAAAACTGAAGTTTCTCACCCACCTTCATGACCCATCAATGACAGGATCTTGCTGTAACAGATCCCTCTCCAGCACCTCAACCAGGTCTATACCATCAAATAACAAATTAATCAAAAATTTTTGTTTAGCATCAAAACAGATTTGTCATGTTAATTTTGGTGATATACAGAACATTTTCAATAATGTAGTTGAAAATGATTGTCTTCATTCAAACAATGCCAAAGTAGCTGTTTATTATTACTTCCAGATGAAAAAAATGTGGATTTTTTTTTTCCTTTGAAGTTGTCCCCTTTTGATATAGCTACAGTCTTGAATGAGCACAGTTTAAATCTGGAAAAGTTATTCCAGATCCAAGGAAGGTTCAAGTGGAACACTGTTTTTTGCTGAAACCTGTTTGGATTTGTTAAAACTAATACTAGCATTACAGAACAAAAACAAAGAGGATATGAATAGAGATCTAATTTTCTAGGCTTCTGATTCTTTACAGTGTAAAAAAGAGTCCTGAAATTTTAGGACAAATTGCAATTTCTCAGTCTTACCTGTCATGTGCCACCCCAGGTCCAGGACACCACGGAGTTGAACCATCCAAGCACACAGAAGTGCATGATGGAGGACTGGGCTTCATTACCAGAAACTGGCTCCATTTCAAATTGTGCTAAGCTCAGTACTAAAACCAAAATATTCCACAAAACACCACTGCTTCTACACCCAGCTCAAATCATTGGGCCAATATCCATATAAATAGAAAAACAGGTTAATGTTCTCAAATCAATCTAATTTTAGGGGTTTACAGTATCCTAAGAAATCTCTAGGTATGGTCTCTTTCTAAAAATTCCAGCAAGGTCTTTGGGTAATTTCCTTTAAATATCTACATATATAGCCTGTATAGAAGTAATGATGCAAATCTGCAACAGAAACATAAGAATCCTAGAGGTGGGTTAGATTTATCGAGAAACATAGTCCATTCCTGGGACACAAAGTAATATGCTGAGCTACGGAGGTGTTTCAGCCTTCTCAGACACAACTCACTATAGCTGTTGCAATATGATATATTTAGCGTATTGCTCTATGCTGTGCACTCCAGGTATATTTGACCACTGAAATAATCATCAATCCTCTTGTTTATGAAATCCATCGAGACCTGTCTATTAGTCCCATACCTCTTATGCAAACATACATACAGAGAGATATGGGGAATCATTAGCAGCGCACCATTGATATGACATAACCTGGAGCTTGAATATGATAATTTTGATTTATGAGAAAAATACTACAAATCTGTTATTAAAGATCTAAAGATATTTCTCTACAATCTAAACCCTACAAATTAGGCCTATCATGCAGCTAACATTATTATTACTCATACCTGTAACATTCCTAAAATTAAAAAATTAACAAACAAGAAAATTTGTGCAGTTTACAATTGTCGGTTTTATGTAATCCTCATGCACTCTATTTCAGTTTCAATGTTGATTATATCCCCAACACATGAGCAAGCTACAGAGCTACAACATACAATTTATTTACAAAAGACAAGTATACAGAAATACGTATTTATAGTATAGCAGTTTGGCAAATTTTTGCGCATTCAACTTGCTGAAATGAATAATATTTTGCAATCCAGTGAATAAAAATTGTTAATGCACCATGATGATTGATTAATCATGAAAAAAGGCAGACAAATAGACATTTGCATCTGTGCTGGTAAATTTTCATGACAATTTTGCAAGGCTGTATTATGCAGTAATATTAAAACAATTTGCAGTAAATCAATTTCCTACTCTTCCCATTAAATTAAAGTTGGTTGAAGCCAAATATTTTCCCAGCTTGCACTCACTGAAATACTGGATCACAAGGATTTTCTGTTTTTTTAATATATAAGCCACCATGTATATTCACTCTTTATCCACAGTATGTGTTTCACTATTGCCAAAGGAATTTGTCTTCATCTGTAAGTCATATTTTAAAAAACAGAGAATTGGATTCTGATAATAAGCCAAAAAGATAAAAGAAAATTAAAATCCATGTGTTGGTTAGGCAGGTCTACTCAAGTAAACTTGAGCAGGATAATTTTTCTAATACTAATTCCTAACAGTTCTTGCTGTCTGTCTCTCAAATACCTACCTCTCTTCTTGATGATAATATGGTACCACTTTGTTTAGTGTAAAATTCTTTGGTTTCACCTAGCAATAGAGATAGATCACTTTTGCCACACTTTAAATTTCTGCTTCTGCAAGTTCTGATATTTCTATGCTGAAAGACTTCTTTACAATGCTATTTTAAGCATTCAAACTTTTATACCCTCAATGAAATAGTCGAAAGTGAATGTGAGAAAGTTCATGGGAAGCACCAATGTATAACAAACAAAATACAAAAACCAGAAATTTATACAAGGATGTAGAATATCAAACAGTGTATCATGAAAATGTATCCTTTGAATGACATTTGGAATCTGGGATCCCAGCCAAAAAGAAAAAGCTTTTAGGTTATGTTGTTTCAAGATCAAAAGATCAAAAGTTTTTATAATCTATCAAGTAAGAGCCAACAGATTTACAGCATGTTTTCTCTTGTCCTTTCAGCCTTAAAGAAAATATTAGGTAGGAAGACAATAAGAACAGTCTGGAAAAAAAATGTGTAAGTATATTAGGGATATCCAAATATTTTATAATATTGATTTTACTGAATGATCTTGTAACTTAATAGATAAATAGGTAGATCAAACACACAGTGGTGCCTTGGTAAGTTGTTATGTTTCTATTCAGATAGACATCTTTAGGAGTGCTATTGCAGCGAAGTATAAGGGGGATAATTAATTTTATCTTGTACAACTTTGTTCCATCTTGAAAATAGCCACATGAAAGATAAAATAAGAAGTACAGATGGATAAAACTCAGGTCTACTTTTGCAGCTTTATTGAGCTAGACTTATGTATCCTTTGTACTTTAATACATTAGTTCATGTGGTGATGCTCAATGAAAATACAATTGGAATTTAAGACCTTTATTCTGTTTTATGTTTTCAAGATAACTCAGCAATCTGCTAGCATAAGTGAATGAAGATTTTATGATTTTTGGGGGCCTGTTTGGACATAGCATTTGTTCCTTAGTGGACTGAGGAGTACTCTGTTCAAGGTTTATATTCCTTCTCTGAACCTTGATATATATACACTTAGGCTAAGTTTAACCCACTCAAGTCCAGGTCAGACTTTCTTGACATTGGAGGAATCATCAGCTAGCAAGCTTCAACTTCTTTTTAGACATAATAGCAAGGTCAAGAGAAGTCCTGGCCTTAAAACATAAAAACATACTGTTAGTGGAGTAGCACCTTTTTTAATAATTACAACAGTTTTCAAAACAATAATAATAACAAGGCTAGAAAGGGAAAACTGAAACCTGTAAAGCAAGTAACTTTTCTATATCAGCATGGATACTACTGTAGTGTTACATCTCATCTTTTGCAGGTTACTATTATTTTACTCTTGAACAGATATAGATGAATTTGTCAGCCAAGAAATATGCTGATTCCTTATGTGCTTGATGACAAGGCTTAAGGGTGAAGCTGAGAATAAACAATGGGAAGAGGTACAAGGGCTGGACTTTGAACAAAGGGGAATCTGCCATGGCCAGTTTACCATTGCTTGTCAGCCTGAGTAATCATCTATACTGCACAGAGCAGGTATATATCGTTTACGTACCAGGACTGAAATGTTTCATATGAACTGCTCAGGACTAAGTGGTGCGAGCTGATCCCTACTGTCTTGCAGTTTGTGCAAATTTTACACTTGTGGTAAAGCAGCATGAAACACAGCTTTTCTTGCCTTATAAGGCTTTATGCTCCCAGGTTTGAAGTGTAAATGATGGTACATGGCAGTGGTCTGGGAGATGCTGACTCTTTCACAGACTACTCTCTTTCTACGTTACAACTCTCTCATTCCTGCCCAAACTCCCCTAGGAGTTCGGGAGCAGGATTGTGGCATCTTCTGTACTTGGAATGCATGTTGAGCAATAATGAGCCATAGTAATACATATTTTGCATACTTTACTCAGATTAATTTCTTATGCATGCCTGTATATTTTAAAATAAGATGCTGATATGAAAAACAAGTTCACATTGAAGGTAATTATGAGAGGTTTTAAACCTTAATCCTATACAGACAGAATCAAAAAAGATTTCTCTCTGCAGTATTGTCTTTGCCTAGAGAGCAGGCCCTAATTTTTCATGTGCTGTTGTCATTTATGTTAACGAAATCTCTTCCTGCACTTTTCTGCCTTAAATATATATACTCAGAAGCAACCACCAACATATATGTAATTTTAATTTACAATACAGATTAACTCATTTGTGCCTGATGAGGATATCAAGCCAGGCTACCAAAAGCGTAAGCTTTGTTTACCCTAAGTCTAGGATGTTAGAAAATATATCTCAGACTTTAGGGTATATTCCTTAAAGTCCTAGTTCCTTCAGTCATTTTAAAATGGCACAGTCAGGATTAGGATTTCATAATGCCTTAGGCTGGCAAAACCAAGGTTTGCAGAACTCACCCCCAGGTTAAAAGATGTGCTGGAGCTATCAGACCTTTGGCCATGGTTCTCGCAATTCTGTTAGAGCAAAAGCAGTCTTTGCAAAAAACAATAAGACGTTGGCTGTACATTTGCAGGTTGGGAATCTGAGAGTGAAAGGAAATGAGCTGCAATGCTGGAGAGCAACTGAGGAGTATTAAAATCCTTGGATTCTACTCAAAACCCCTCTACATTCTTTTATACACTATATGAGCATAGGAGACTCCATGTCATGCTAGAATATAGCGAATAAACATCTGTTTGTGAAACATATCTCCCACCATATTAATAGAACATATATATCAGCTGATTTATTCAGCCAAGAAGGAGAAATCTGAAGGACAAAACTTCATTAAAAAAAATCACATCCTGACACTTCATATTTCATTTAAACTTTGTTATCTGACACTTCTATTCTCTATTAAAAAAAAAAAAAGAAGCATCACTACTAAAGCCCTTTCAGATCTTTTTCGGATTTTTAAAATGTCATTCTAAAGGGTAAAAGGTTAGCAATGCTTTTGACGGTGAATGTAGTGCTCTGTGTCTTTGTTGCATAATCTATAGTCTTTTAGTTACAGTTCCTCTGGTATCTGCATTCAGTATAAACTCATAGTATGTGATAGATATACTCACTGTAGCTAAAAATAGCTAAAGCCTGAATCAGAGAACCATTCTGCTCACTCTTTTTGTATATGAGTGAATGAATCCAAAGCTAGTAGTAAAATAGACTGGTAGCAGATATTTCCTTTGTTGTCTGTCTATTCTACCTGTAAATGTAGAAAATACCCGCTCACACTAAAAAGACCCAACACAGTTGCCATTTTAAAGAATAGTTCCGTTCCATAATGCTAAAAATAAATCACTGTTCTTCCACAGGAAACTCTGTTTGTTCTTTTTTAGATTTTTTTTTTTCTAATACTGGAATGTGTGTTTTTAGTACTGTAGAATAAATTTTTTTAAAAAATAGGACCAGTAAGAATTCTTTGGAAGCTCTTTTACATCTACAAGACATTAACACACACACACACACACACACACAAAATGCTTCATTTTTGGTCTGGGAATTCTGTTAAAGTAGTGACTAATCTAATAGGTCTTCTCACTTTCTCACTTATGAAGGTAACTTTCTACTTTTTACACCTCTGTTTTGTTTCTTTTTTTTCTCCAAGGTTCAATATATCCAAAGTATTGGCAGTGCCTCTGTGTGTCTAAACTTCTCAGAGGTATCAGAGATACAAGATGTCTTCTTGGCCATATCTGTGATATGTTAATGTTTAGAGCTAAAGCCCCATCAAACAAATTGCATTAGTCAGGTGTCTAAAATTCCAACATAACTATATATATGAAGCAGCTGTGTACTGTTTGAAGTTAGCTGTAGACCAAATTTAATTAGAAATTTCTCTTTTTAGAGCAAAATTGATACAGACTAAACAACTGGGGAGGATCCTTCATCAAGTTAGAGTATAACTCCATTTCTCAGCTACTTCTCTTTGTGGACAAAGCAAGAAAAGCATTCATAAAGGGGCTCCAAAACATATGACCTAACTAAAGAACAGTAGCTAGAGAACAGGAAATCATGTGTCATGGATTACGGAGGAAGCACTTGAAGACTTTAAGTCTCAAATTATAGGACCAACCTTAGAAAGTGAAGGTCTGGACAAAAAGCACATGAAATCTGGTTTTATTTGTACAGATTCTGGACTTATTTCTGCTGAGGTGGCAGCTTAAGGTGTGACATCCTCCTTCCCAAAACAGCTGTTAATTTTCTTTGCTTTTCCCCTTCGTGATGAACAAGATAGATTTCTTTCACAAAAATCATATGAAGACTGATATGGATTATCACTGACAGTTCAGTTAGGATTTTCTCAGTTAGGTGAATGAAGGCAGGTCCTTAACATCCTACCCTAATTTTTAAATCTATTGGATGATCTGTACTTTCTTGGGTCAGTTAATATTACATTTCACTGGCTTCAACACCTGGGGAAGAGTTTTCCTCTCTATGCATAAAGGTTCCTTTTTAGTTTGTTTGTTATTGTTTTGTACAATTGCTACATTCTTGCCCTAAAATAATTATCAAATGTGACAAAGTGCGAAAGGAGAAATCTTAAAATATACTTACATAAGATCAGAAAAGATATTTACTTTGGAAAATTAATATATCAAGTCATAACCATTTGCTGAGATTCTTTGGGTACTCTTAATCTCTGCATCTAATAGAATTAAACCCTACATTTCTGCTGGCACAAGACCTGGTGGTAAAAATAGCACTACACATTGAAGCGTCCTTCCTCCTTTTTACAGACTGTAAAGGGAGAAGGGAGGGAACCCTACTTCCTTAAAGGGAAAAGAAGACATTAAAACCCAAACCCAAACAAACCAGATCTCCACAGCAGCAACTTCCTCTGGCTGTTTGTTAAAAAGCCTGAACAGCTACACAAGGTCAAAATGGTGTGGTAGGAAGGGATTTACTTTTTCTGTATATAGGATTGGATGTTTAAGTTCAAGGTCTAGACTTTTTCATTTACATCTGCAGTACCTCTGGCAAAGAAAACAACCTGTTCTTTTTCACAGTTTATATGACCATGTACATACTATTACATTTCAATAAACTAGTGTTTACAAGTAGGCAGTAAAATACTAAGAAAACAATGTTAATAACTGTCCAGATATCAGGTTCTCTATTAAATCTTTAGTTATTACAGCTTGCCGTGGAAACACAGCAGTTTAAGTGCTGAGTATTAAACAGTTCGTGCTGTGCTATAAATTTCAGATGCATTTATATTATATAGTACTGTGCAAATCATAATCTGAAAGTCAGTTTCATTTGTGGAATGTGTGCTTTAGTAGAAGAAAAACAGTTCAAGCATGTGTGTCTTCCATTTTTATAAGGATTTTAAAGGATTACCTAAATTGAAGGAAAAGCAGCTTCTAATGAAATCTGAGCTATAGCATGAAGAAAGGATCACAAGCAATAGCTGAGCTGGCTAAGCACTTACTAAAACTCTAACTTTCTCAGGTTTATGACCAATTTAAATATTTTCTTTAACATTCCATTGGGGGGGACACAACTAAATTGCCTTATGAGGTACTTGGAGCAGTTCTATCACATAAATCACTTAACCTGGTTCTGTGTTAAGGGATTTGATTCCAGTCAGTTCTCAACTACTGATTGTTTCAATCCACAATTACTTTAATAAGCAATATAGCCTTCTTTCCTTTAGTCACAGAGAAGGAGTGCCTTCCCTGGTTTTGCCTGCAAATGAAAAAGAGTGGGTAATCTGGAAAGAGAAGAGAAGGTGCCAAGGGAGAAGAACATTTGCTTCACTGCTTGCTCTTTGCTTGTCATGAAATCCCTCAGTCAAGACAAAAGAGAGTGGATCCAGAAAAAATCTAGTTTCCACAGGAAGCACACAGAGGACCAAGCATGGTGTTAATATGGCTGGATATTAAGGGAGCAATTGTTATGCCTGTTGCAAAGGCAGACAGTGTAAAAATTACTTTTCTCTGGCAAGTCTAGAGCATTCCATCTTTTCCTTTAATGAAATCTAATTCAAGTTATGGAGCAGAAAAATTAATATCCATAATAAAAAAAAGAAAATATTGAGAAGAAAAAAAAAAGGAAAATTTTAAAAAAAAAAAAAAAAAAAAAAGGAGGGGAAAAAATGGGGGAAAAGGAAAGAAAAACCAAAACAAAACACCAACCAAAACCCCCACAAGAACTGGGGGGAAAAAATGGAAAAACAGAGAAAAAACCTACCATGTTTTCTTCTCAGGACATCAAAAGATCATGAACCAGTGGTATAGGAAACCAAAATGTTGCACCAAGATGAGTCAGCAAACAAATTGCCAACCCCACACAAATATATTTAACATTTCTTGTGGCAAGGCAAGGACTAACCAAACTGCTGACTGAAGTAATCAGGCAATAACTTAATTGTTGACTTAGTTTAAACATATTTAGCAAAATACTGATATAACATTTATCAAGCCATAAGGTAAATATTTCAACAGTGTGGAGCTGTAGCAGTTCTGGAGCAAAGTCACCAGAGGCAACAAATGATCAGGCTGTGAGGAAGAGAGTACAGAAGACTCCCAGTCATGGAGACCTGAGGGGACAAAAAGGTAACTCTATAACTAAGAGGTGGGACCAACCAGAGATAAGCAGTGTTGGAGACCCCAGCAACTGAGAACTGATTTCTAGGAGGGTCCCCCCCTTTCTCTTCTAGGCCACTCCAGGACCCCAGCTGGGGCAGTGTGGGAGACCCCACAGTGGGAGTGTGGGCTCACAGAGCTAACAGAGGGGTTTTGCACACCCTAGCAAGCTGGGAGAACTTAGCAATTTGAGGGCACCTGTCATAGTTTATGTTACTGTGATGCCAAAGTTTACCAGAGCTATATGCTGGCAAACATATCCATAGTAACTGTAATTGACATTATTATGCTTGAGCAATTGCAGTTGTACCTTGCAACACTTACACCATTAAAGGACCACTACCGTATGTAATTTTACTTAATCACAGTCTCTTGCTTCCCTAGATAATGCTATTCTTGTGCACATTTTTACCAGCAGCCATCTGTATGAGTTGTTCTTCAGCTAATGATTTCAAGGAAAAATAAACTGGGTTATATTTTGATTCTTCATTCACTATTTTGAAAAAGGATATGTTTTTCCACGGACAAAGATCCTGAATGTTGCCTCAGTCACAGGATCTGACCAAAAGAAGAGGATCCTAAATAAAATATAGGTTGACAAACTTTAGAGGAAAACTGGTTTATTTATTTTTAAATAGTAACCAGGGCTCTTAACAAGAAAGAATAACACAGCACTCTTAGCAGAGAGACCAGCCTGACTTTTAGATCTGAAACAGACCACAGAAATATTTCTTTTATCCTGTACAAGACTTCTGATGTTTTGGGATTAACAGATAAATTCTAGCAAACTGTGCTGTAGAAATTAACACCCTCCCTCTCTTCTTTGCCAGAGGTTACCATTATCACAAGAGACAGGAGAAACTATCAGTGACAGAGTATCTGAGCTAAAACAATATCCACGCCTTCTCCTGCTAACATTGCTGAGAGGCAGTATACTCTTGGGACAGAATGCAAAAAGAATCTAAACTACAATGGCAAGGTTTGGCAGTACTTGTAAATAGCAGCAGGTAAACACACTGGTTCAAGAGTCATTTTGCAATAAAGCAAAGGTATTATGCATATTAAATGTTAGCCCAAATGTATAGCGTTAACTTAACAAAGGGCTAGTTCCCATGAGTAGAAAAGAATGCAACACCTTCAGATAACTACCCATCTAGCAACACTTGAGAGGCAACACAAGAGCTGACCCCTTGTTGAACTCACCAGACCAGGTTGTCAAAGAGGAAAGGCACAGAGAAAATGAAAAGACAAAGGATTTCAAACTGGTTTGAAAAGTCCATCCTTCTGAGAACAAAGGTAGTTACTCTTAAGAAATTGCACTCAGATAAAGACCACTTCTACTGTTTATAAAGAAACCCAAATTCCTAGGTTCCGAGGCAGGGTGGAGACAGACTGAAGTAAAATAATCATGAATGTAGATATTTTGGTTGTTGCAAACTACTTTTTGTTAGTATATTGTGGTCCCGCCATTAAACAATACTTTGAGACACCTTTCTGGTCACCATTTTTGTCACTGGTCATGAACTCCAAAAGCTGCAGTGGGCATTTAAACTGATCCAGGGATCTCACATGCCAAATGGCCATAAGAGTTACACATGGAATTGCATTGTCAGCCAGGATCAATGACAGTCCAGACCTGATCTCCACTGAGGTATGATGAAAAAAAGAAACAAAAGTAAAAATAGCCCTGTAGCCAGAAATGCAATGTGGTAAATATTGTTTTGATAGTACTTTATTGATGATCTTGATAAGGACATAGAGTGTATCATCAGTAAATTCACAGATGACACCAAGTTAAGCGGGAGTGTCGATCTGCACGAAGATAGGGAGGCACTACAGAGGGACTTGGATAGATTGGATCAGTGGGCCAATGTCAACGGGATGAACTTCAACAAGGCCAAGTGCCAGGTCCTGCACTTGGGCCACAACAACCCCATGCATCGCTACAGGCTTGGGGAGGTGTGGCTGGAGAGCTGTCTGGAAGAAAAGGATCTGGGGGTTCTAATCGACAAGCAGCTGAACATGAGCCAGCAGTGTGCCCAGGTGGCCAAGAAAGCCAACAGCATCCTGGCTTGTATTAGAAATAGTGTGACCAGCAGAAGTAGGGAGGTGATAGTCCCCCTGTACTCTGCACTGGTGAGGCCACACCTGGAGTATTGTGTCCAGTTTTGGGCACCTCAATACGAGAGGGATATCGAGGTGCTGGACTGAGTGCAGAGGAGGGGAACGAAGCTGGTGAAGGGCCTGGAGAACAAATCCTATGAGGAGCGACTGAAGGAGCTGGGACTGTTTAGTTTGAGGAAGAGAAGGCTGAGGGGAGACCTCATCACTCTCTACAGCTACCTGAAAGGACACTGTAGAGAGGTTGGTGCTGGTCTCTTCTCACAGGTAATTAATGACAGAACAGAGGAATGGTTTTAAACTCCAACAGGGGAGGTTCAGGCTGGACATTAGGAAAAAATTTTTCACAGAAAGAGTGGTCAGACACTGGATGTGTTTAAGGGTCGTTTAGATGAGATGTTGGGGGATATGGTGTAGGGGAGAACTTTGTAGAGTAGGGCTGATGGTTGGACTTGATGATCCCAAGGGTCTTTTCCAACCTGAATGATTCTGTGATTCTTCCTGGAGGACCACCTTTAATAATATTACAGATCCTATTCTTATTTATTTAAGGCTTCTTGCTTATTTAAGGCTTTCTTTTTTACCTTGTACAATTTTATCTAGACAAAATTACTTGTCAGAACCCCCAGCAGCGTTACAGGTTTGGGGAGGAGTGGCTGGAGAGCTGCCAATCAGAGAGGGACCTGGGGGTGTTGATTGACAGCTGGCTGAACATGAGCCAGCAGTGTGCCCTGGTGGCCAAGAAGGCCAATGGCATCCTGGCTTGCATCAGAAATAGCATGGCCAGCAGGGACAGGGAAGTGATCTTACCCCTGTACTCGGCACTGGTGAGGCCGCACCTCGATGACTGTGTTCAGTTTTGGGCCCCTCACTACAAAAAGGACATTGAATTACTCGAGCGTGTCCAGAGAAGGGCAACGAAGCTGGTGAAGGGTCTGGAGCACATGTCGTACGAGGAGCGGCTGAGGGAACTGGGATTGTTTACTCTGGAGAAGAGGAGGCTGAGGGGAGACCTCATCGCCCTCTACAACTACCTGAAAGGAGGTTGCAGAGAACTGGGGATGAGTCTCTTTAACCAAGTAATAAGTGATAGAAAAAGAGGGAATGGCCTCAAGTTGTGCCAGGGAAGGTTTAGACTGGATATTAGGAAGCATTTCTTTACAGAATGGGTTGTTAGGCATTGGAATGGGCTGCCCAGGGAGGTGGTGGAGTCCCCATCCCTGGAGGTGTTTAAGAGTAGGGTCGACTTAGTGCTGAGGGATATGGTGTAGTTGGGAACTGTTAATGTTGGGTTGATGGTTGGACTAGATGATCTTCAAGGTCTTTTCCAACCTAGATGATTCTGTGATTCTGTGATTCTGTGAACAGCCTAAACTACTTATGGTAAAATTCCTTATCAACACCACTGACCTTCTTTTGTCATCCTAGTAAGACATGTTCTCAAGCAAGTCCACTTTAGCCTTAAGATTAGGGTTGGTGATGGTCTTCATACTGGATTTATCATTGTTTTGTATACTTTGGGGGATATACACAGTATCAAATATTTCCATTATGCACTTGGCACATAACTCTTAGAAAAGCATCTATGAAGTGTAAAATGATTTCTCTGGTCTCAAGCTGATTTATCACTCCAGCAATGGTAGATAACACAAGTGGTTAAGGAGTCCAATTTTATTTAGATTCAACCTTCTAATCTGACTTGTCTTGTTTTCTTGACAGATAGCTCCAACAAAGGTAGTCAGGAACCTCAAAAGCTTTGTAGTAAATTCCACAGTTGCAGGCCTCCTGTGGTCGTTTCTAGCATTCTTTGGGGGGAAAAAAAAAAAAAAAAAAAGATCGTGACAGTCAAACTAAGGTATTTGATTCAGCAATATATTTGGCCAAATCCCAAACACTATTGTCATTATTGACCAAAAAGGAATCCTACTCTCAACTCCTTAAGAGTCTCAATTTAGCAGGCATCTATTTCAGATTGATTTTATATAGGGAACAGAGATTTGAAAGCAGCCACTCCCTTGCAACATAATTGTTTCCAACTAAATCATACTTTCTCTTGCCTGTAATAAAAGGTCACACACATTTTTGATGCCAAGGGAGAAGTGTCTAAATTGAACATCAGATACAAATGATTTTCATATAATGTAATTAAAAATATATTGGCTCCATTCTTGCAGAAATTCCTCTGCTTGATGCCTATGTTTTAGAGTATTTCTGATAGCTAATGTGCTGCAACAGGCCAGGGAAACGAGGCCAAAGTTAAAAGAAATACCATCCAAAGACTTGGTGTTTAAAATGGTTAGGCCAGACAGCAAAAAGGCTCCTCACCAGTCTACAGAAAAAAACAAGAGCAGACTGTTAGAAATGTTTTTGTCTCTCCTCCCATCCAAGGGCAATCTGATTTCCAGAACTCTCTGTACCCAGAAGAGAATCTCAAAAATCTCTTTTTCTGGGGAGAGCCTGGTTGAATGCCCATGAAAGTCAGTGAAGATGTTCCCACTGACACTTCTATGCATGGTTTATGCATTCATTTAACATCAGCTAGGGTCCTTTTTTTATACCTGTATTGTTATAGCCATAAATGTTTATACACCTAAATATATGTACAAACATATACACATGCATATAACTGCCATATAGACATACAATATTAAGTGGAAGCTCTGTGATACAGTTTATTCTTTGCATGCAAAGACTTGACTGGTACTGGGAATTTGGCAGGGACAGATCTCTGGAAGTTGCATCTCATTCCTGCAGGAGGCAAGGCAGCACCACACTGAACAGCCTGGAGACTGACTACTCCTTCTGGGGCTACAGAGCCCATTTCACAGGAGAAAAAGACAGCTTTAAACAAGGAAGAAACCTCTTTTAGTTCTATTTCAGTGACAAGTGGCCCAGTAGGAAAATTAGGCAGCACTCTTACAAGAGCTATAAAAATGTCTGTGGTTAAAACATAGTGGATAGTTTGCAGCCGTGTCCTGGTCCCATTGTTATTTTTGTTTAGCCAGTGAGAGTTTAATGCAAAAAACAGCAGCAACCAAGAGACAAGAACAGAAAAACAGAAAAGGGGGAGATCTGCCTTTTCAATTCTGTTTGAATTCCCACCTCCCAGGACAGGAGTCCTGCCCTTGGCCTAGAGCTTGGGTTATCTCCTGGAAAGCCAAAAAAATGAAATTAAATCCTTTGAGAATGAGGAGAGCATTGAACCTGTATTTTACTACATAAAATCCAGATGACTGCAGTAGAATTTTTCTGTGACTTTGCTTTGTGAAGAACCCAGTCATAGAGACATATATTTATTATGTTCGGAGCAGGTCTGTCAAATAGGTCCTGTTGACAGCCTTCAGCACGAATAAGCTTGTTTTCTGGATCCCCAGTACCCAGATTCCCTATCTGCTCAGGCTGAGCAGAAGGACCAGTGGCACTGAGGAAACTCCTCAGTGAAACTGAGATTGTATTACAAAGCGAGGAAGTGGAAAGGTTTGGTACAGGTTGGCAACAGGGCCCATGAAGTCCTATTGACACTTTTACCATTCATTGTAACAGGGTGTTGATCCAGCCTTGAACTTACGAATGAAAGAGTGACTCACTTTTAATTAATAGCAGTTCATTGTAGATATTCACTCTTAGCACTATATTGATGGCTATACAGCTATTAACAAATAAACAAACACTGAAATCTAGCTTATAGATTCGGTAGGCTTAGGCTCAGACCTATGCCATATTACTAAAGTCCCACCTATAGCAGAGCAGATTAGCACATTTTTCCAGAAAATTAAAAAGATAAAAATAGAGTTTCAGTCACAAATCAAATCTCATCCTTGGTAACAGATCTATAGGATAAATTTACAGTTCAAATTCTTAAACCAAAAAACTCTTAAATTCCCTTCTCTAAAAATATTATCAATTGCTTTGTAAATAAATCTCCTGTGTTCAGTACCTGGTCATATTTTTGCTATCACTTGGGACTGAAGACACCTATGAAACAGTACAGAGCTCTGAATTAAAACAGCCACACACCTGGGCAAAAGGACTGAATTTACAGCTCACATGACAGGCAACATTCAAGTACTGTAGTGCTGATGTACATGTCCCTGACTCATCCCATTTAAAAATAGTACCAAGGGTTCTGGGAGATCTTTTGTAGCAACTTCCAGTGGTTATTACAATATAAAAGTGAACAACTGACTAAACACAGAACCCGATTGCTGACAGATGATAGGAATAATTTTTCAAGTAAATCTTTGAATAGTGAGTTTTGGAATATAAACTGTCGAGCCTTATTTCGTTGACTGACAGTTTTTAGTATTTGAGTAGGTAAAGAGCTGTGAAAATTCTTCACTTCATAAGCATTTTGAAAGTGATTGCTGACATATAAACTTTTGGCAGCAATTTTCAAGGGGGTCATCTAAAATGACTGATATAGTAGTTAGTGTGATGCAGGCGTAGCACATTTAACAGTCACTGAGCTTCGAATATGACACAGTGTGATCCTAATTGCAGCACTGCAAGCAAGGCATAAAGGAGTTGCTCATAGTGCTTGACACATATTTTATGACTATGAAAAAAGAAAGAGGCTTCAACTGGTAAAATCAGAACATGGTACAATACCTCCACTACATCTTACAGATAAGAAAATGCCATTTACTAGCATGACCAAGGCCATTAAAAAGGAAAAATAAGATCAATTCCAACTTATTTTAGGTTTTTTTTAGATCCTAGTTCACATATATTCTATTCTCAAATGTCACAAAATTATTACAGCATATTGTAGTTTAGGTTTTCCTACACATTAAGAAATATGGAAGCTGAAGCAGTAAGATTTGGATTCTGGGACCAGCTCCCACGCCAAAAACTCAGTGGTGTGAAGAATTGCTTCTGTTACATGTTGTTTTATTATAGCAATGCACATGATTTATACCAGGAGAGACCTTGGGTCTATGGTTTTAATTCAGTTCCACTTGTGGTTTTTCACTTGAACTGCTCAATGCACATGAAGTCAGTGAGCTATTTTTGTGAAGAGTTTTGCAGCTACAAAAATGTTAATTGGATTGCACCATGAAATTATTCCTGGAAATATTCTTTCTGAATGTAATCCGGTGAGCCTTCCTATCATGTTCTGTACAGGTATGCAAAGTCTGAGATCCAGAAAAACTACCTTTGGCATTAAACCAACAGATGGAAAATATTTTGAATCTAACCTTGTGTTTTTTGACAAAGGTATTGCCAATGAGGTTTCCACACCATTTCTATATTTTTGAAAATTGATAGTAGTTTCTGATAGATAATTGAAAAAAAAAAAAAATCAAACATTTGTCCAGAGAAGGTTTTCATGTTTATTTTTTTCCTGTCTCCCTCCTAACAAATTTACTGTTCAAGCCTCTGACTTCTATTCTGATTTTATATTTTCTTCAGCTTTTAGAGAAAGCAACTCTTCACATCCTAGACTCCCAAATCCTTCTGAGGCCTGACGATGGTTTAGAGTTGTGCTGGCAAACCTGAAGAAAGTCATGGTGATAAAGTACAGACGTTACATCTTTCTGGTTTATCTTATGTTTTATCTTAATTCTTCATGCTTATGTTTACATTTATTTGTTTGAGACTTAATAAAACTGTGAGCAAAATCATCTTTTCTGTTTGTCTTTTTTTTTAAACTGCTCTTTCTTTCTGTGCTAAAATTCCTCTCCATTACTGTGTTGGCCCAAACATTTAGTGTATGTAAGATATGTGATTATCTTTAAACCACAAGTACTAATGCTAGACCCTGTGAAGCAGCAGCTCCAGTCCTTGTACTTTCACATGGACACTTGTATTTGCTCTTCTAGTAATCTCAAGGGCAGTGCCAAGTGTTTGTTATTCTGCACTAACCACATGTAGGCAGTACATGTACGTAGATGTGGCACATCTTCACAGGTTGGCCTAAGGGTCAGGGAGCAAGATATGGTTCACATTGATAAAGTAGTAACAGATCACAGCAGGATTTGAGTGCTGATATGACTTCAGTTTGCTATTAGGGGATTAAAGTCTTGACCAGTGATCAACCAAACACAGCAACAGAGTAAGGTCAAACATGGACTGCATCCAATGGCAAATGGCAGTACAACAGGCAACTGAATTGGTTTTCAGCCTACTGAAAACTAGAAGGTCAATTAAGAAATATGTAACATTGGTGTTAATTTATAAAGAATCTTTAAGGTCTTTGGAAAGATTAATTCATTTTGTGCTTGAACTGCACTTTTAGAATTGTCCCAATCCTCCATGACGGCTTTTTTTTTTTTTATAGATATATGTCTCTGACATGGTAAAGAGTTAGCAGAACACTTTCTTACCTCTGTCTTTCCAATCAGTCCTCCTCAGATCAAGGGTCCCTGTCATTTAATTTGGCCTGGGAGAACTTCTTAATTGACAAGTTTGGAGACCTGCCCCTGCTGCATCCCAGTGCCCTGCCAGGGTACAAGCCAGTTTGGCACCACTCACTCTACATATACCCCAATTCCTACAAAATAAAATAAAGAGATAAGCCAATAAAACATGCACAGGCTGAATGGGAGACTAGACCCAGGTCCAGAGACTGAGGAATCAGGACCCTAAAACATGCCCCTGTGAGTTCTGGCATCTGAGTCCAGACTCAGCCATGCTCCTGGTGGTCAGGAGCAAGCCTTCCCCACCACACTGCACAGGGAGGGAGCAGCTTGCCCTGCTGGGGTAAGGCAGGTAAACAGCAGCCCCTCTTTCCAGCAGAAATTAGGAAATTGTGCATTGCCTTTGTTCTGGAAAGGCAATACCTGTGTCCTTTCTGGCTGGCAAGGGAGCTCACCAGCCACACGAGCAAGCAGGTTGTGACTCTTAACAGATTGCTTCCCACAAGGCACGGGAGGTGCTGGGGAGCTCTGGACCTCAGGCCAGAGTGATTCTGCAGTGCCTCTGGCCCAGAGTGATGCTTCAGCCATTGCAGTCTAAGCTCAAACAAATTTTAAGATTATTTCACAGTCAGACAAAGTAAATATATTCATTCAAATGTGCTTTATCAAGCACACAAATTTCTCGTTCGTTCTTTAATACATTTAGATCCATGACCGAGGTCTTAGCATATGTAAACCTAATTAGACTGGAATACTGCATAATAAATAATTTTTTAATGCTGTTTCTGATTACAAACCGAGCTTATTAATGCAACAATAGCAACAAGGAGCCTGCAACCATGCGTCAGGATACTGTGCAAACAAAAACCAAAAAGATGTCTCCTCCCTCAAATGAAATCCCAAATGAAGATGTAGACAAAGGAGTCAAAACTGTGAGTTTAGGGAATAACTCATCAAACATAGTGCTTCGTACTGGTTTTCCACATACACTTTAATGATTATTTTCCAGTGCTGTGGAAGTTGTTAAAGAAAACAGTTTTATTCATTTTAATACGGAGAAGAATTTTTTTTTTTCTTTTTACACTCCAGGGTGATCCATTAGGTTAAACTGTATTTTAATGATCTGATTTACTCAGAGTATCTGAAACATCACGAAGACTTGCTATGCATCCTATTAAGCCTAGGATCCAACATGAGCATGCAGAAGCACATGGATAAGCAAATCAAATGAAAGATGTGAAGAAAGTTGCACAGAAGCTGCATAAATGAGATCTGTGTATCTGAAAGGCTCATGGGAAGGATAAATTATTTCAAGATTGATTTAATGCAAAGACACAAGCTGAACAAGCTGGATGATTTTTCTCATTTTCAGTTCTCTAAAATGAGGGACAATGTTGACTCATTAATTTTCCTGAAGTGATAGACACATGAAGAAAACTGAAGAAAGAGCAGCTGAGATGAATAAAAAAATTCTATTATTCAATAGAGAGAAACTGTAGATGGATGATGTTACTCTTGCCGGTAGTAACCAAAGTTAACAGCTTGGACATAATATTTAAACTTAAATAATAAGAGTGTTTAGTCATTTGGGTTTATTTTAATTTTATGGAAGGTGAGGGAGAGAAAATTAACTGAAGTAGTTCTAGTACTGAAAACAATCAAAAAATAATACCATGGGACATATCCTACAAATATTTCTATCAGCAAATTTATCTCACAGACCTAAGAGAGATTTGCAGTGTAGAAGGGCTGTAGGATTCTTCAGAAGGCAGACTGAGGAACTGTCATTGATGTAAGAGAAAGATGACAACTATGCTGTGGCAAACAATTAAAGCTTTGTGTTTACTCAGAAAAAAAGCCTGAGCTTACATGAACAACTGTGTATCTGTTTCCACCTGTGGAAAGAATAGCAGAATCCAACACAGGTACAAATAAAAATAAAAACGTTTTCAATGCATTGATTGACTTAGTCAATCCTTATTTCAGACACTGATTGCTACACAGAGATGTCTAACTTTTTTTAATATTTGAGATCAAAAAGAATTTGAGCATTAACATCTACTTAAAATATCTAGGAAATGATCCATAAATCTCAATATATGTATATTTTTATGCTTTTACAGTATAATTGCTGGTTATTTCTCCATGAGACCTTCTATGTTCTCTTCTTGCCCTTTTTTTAAGATACAGTCTTCCCTGACCTTAATTTATCTCAATCTGCAAAAGTATTTGCAAACAACCACTAAGCAATTTCTTCTGTGAGAATACTTTTTCTATTTGTATTTATAGTTGTTTCCACTGATAGAAAGATAATTTTACTAACCCAGAGGTATGCATTTACCCGGCTGAAGGCAAGGTATCCATACAAATTTACAGTGTTAATTTCCAGATTGTACTGACATTAACAAAATATTTGAAAATAATGATTTGCAATTTCTACCTAGTCTTTTTCTTAATGAAATATAGTCTGTTGGAATTTTATGCATATCAAGAAAGCAAATTCAATTTAAAAACTATAATATCTACCGTTTTTAAGAAATGGGATGGTTTAAAATATTTTCCTTAAAAATAAACCCATTGTTTTCAGTAGCTGGAGAAACCACCATTATTGCAAACTGTCTTAGGAAACAAGGATCAACAAATCCAAACTATCAACCCAAGTCAAAACCTAGAGACAAACATTGCCAAAACCAGTGACAGAATTCAAGGCTGCTCTAGGATTCCCCGTATGCAACCAGAGTTTTGAAAATGTTTGGGTGTCCACTTGACCCCAAAAGCTTTCAGGACTAAGTTTAGCAATTTTGAGCAGGCTGCTTTCTGCTGGCTTGTTTTCCTCTAAGCGGGGAAGCGCGTACCCTGAAGTGTGCAGCTCCACCTGGCTGGGCACAAGGCTGTTGGTCCCGGGATATTGCTGAAGCCAAGGGCCACCCAGGCTGTGGGCTGACATGCCGCAGCCCTGGCCGACCCAGCTGTGTCCAGCGTACCCCCCCCGCCCCCGCCCCGCTCTGGTCCCACAGTCACCACCAGTGGGCAACAGGCAACCAATCCCCTGCAAACGCTCCTGCCACCCCCTCTTGCCACGCTTCCCATCTCCTTATCAGCCCTGCTTGACAATTTCAGGGACTGGGCTTCTAAGTCACCACAGGGCATATCGGGCAAAAGATTAGCACCTGAAGCCACCCAAAAGTATGTTTTATTCTATTAATTATGGATTGATGGGAGATGCAGTCTTTGTAATGAAAGCTCACCCAGAGATCCTGATCTGGAACTATGGCCTGAGATCCATAGGTATTTATGCACCACTAGGTTCCAAAAAGGATTAAAACCTAAATAAAAATTAACACCTTTTTTTTTTTTTTTTTTTTCCCAGTGCCTTTAGGAATAACAGGCTTGATTTTCCTTTTCAACAGAAGTACTTGATGAACTGCTATTTAGTTTCATTGACCAGCTAAACCTGATCCAGCAAAATCATTCAGGAAACAGAAAAGAGAACTGTATATAAAAGTTCCCTGGCAATGGAGCTTCTTTTTGACTGTTTATGTTAACCAAATCATTTATTTCAAGTACTGATTATCAAGAGCTGGTCTTTAGCTAGGTAATGTATCAATAAAACAAAATCTAGTTTCTTGGTAGCTTCATTATTTTCAATTAAAATAAAAGTAATGACAAAAACCAGAGCTTCAGGCTCACTTTAATTGGTACACAATGAGAAAGAGAAATTCGTCAAGCTGTCATCCTTTTCTGAGGCTCATCAGCCAGTTCCCTACTTGATTCTTTTTCTCATTTACCGGGCAGAAGATCAGTCTAAAGGCTGGTGGGACCAACTTTTTCTATTACTGACTAACCTGCCAAAAAGGAAGCAATGTCATATCACATCAGTAGGTCAGTAACAATTTCTTTATGGAAAACCAGATTTCCAATCCCACAGAATTACCCCAGGGGAGTTCACTGACCAGATGTCACTTTTCTTCAAGAGTTGCCCCAAATGTCATGGAATAGTCCTTAATCCAAAGTATTTCATCAATTTCAAAAATCACTATTGATTTATTAGATTTCTCTTTCCATAATAAAGAAATTAGTCATAAAAACATTTATACTACCTAGGTAACTACTTTATTGCTATATTAGGATCCATATCTTTGGTGACCTCAACAGTTTGTTTGTGACTTTTTTTTGCAAAACATCTTTTTTTTTTTTTTTTTGCATTGTGAATGTAGGCAAGTAGACACAGGCACAGACACACAGTAACTATGTAGCGTTTCATCCTGCTATTGATCTGTGCTCAAAACTCCCATTGATATGCAGGACCAGGCACATCTTTGCCAGATGGGATTTTTCCAGACTAACCCCTTGAAATTTCACAGTGCTATGTAATGGCAACACTTACCAGCTTAATCGAAAAAGTAACAGTGAAATTTCATTGTAAGCTCAGATTTGTTGATCAAATCCTCAACAGGACAGTCCAGGAGAGAATGATGTAAGATTCCTGTGTACCGTTATACACAATACTTTCTCCCCATCCTAACACAGCTAGAAGGATTACAGAGCAGTGTCTACCCACATGACATTAGCCTGACTCACCAAAACAAAGGAATATTTTATTTTCATGCCTATTTACTTTGTCTGCCTGTCAGCCTGTCAAACAGCAACCATCTGTGACTATAAGGAAAACCAGTCCTCTGATCAAAGCACTGAAATACAGTGAGCAGAGAAGTAGTAACATCAAAATGATGATTATGAAGGTCCCTATAACCTAACATGAACCACCTGTGAATTTTCTGGATTGAAATGAGAGCAGAAATAGTTCAGCAGGTGCCTTTAGGCTGAGAGACTAGCACAGCTGAAAAAAATAATTGGTCCCTTTGAGTTCACATGACTCCAATCTTCTTTTTAAGCAGCGCTGTCTTTTTCAGCAAGCTCCACTACAGTTACCAAGATTAGCCTTTTTCTATGTTGTTATGGTATTGGTCTGTTGTGGTGGCTATGATCCTGTGTTGCCCTTAACACTATTTTCTATGAGATCCCAAAGCTCCCAGGAAATAAGAGCTTTTTCACCTTCCCATATGTTTCTGCTGTGTCCAGAATACACTTTGTGCTGAAACAAAAGACATTGCTTCCCATAGCATGCTACCAAATTACCATTCCTGGTATATTGATATTTTTCGGTAGTAACACCAGGTGAAGTATTCTGTAACTCTAATTATTCCAGTCCTGTTTACATTTCCTTCCTCCCGTCCTTTCAAAGCAATATCCTTTCCAGAGTCCCTCTTAGAGTCCTTTGCTTCCTCACCACCCATGATGGCAATGAAAAACCCAATAACTTATTTCAATACATTATAATTAGCTGAAGTATAAACAGCATACTGTCAGTAACAAAGGAAAATGTGCATGCCACTGATGTTCTCTAGCCTGATAAAGAGAGAAAGAGGCACTCCAGGGTGCAGTTCCCTACCGTATGATCCCTTTTGACTGCAATGCAGTTGTTTATATCGCCTGCATAGTACCTGACGTGAAAACTGCAGACTGAACTCCTCCCTGTGCACTGTTCTGCCTCAAGGGAACAGCCAAGCCACAGGAAAACTGAACAAGCAACAACAGTCCCAAGGCCAGGATCACCTTCTGCTTAGGCAGAATGAATGACTTGCACTTCTGAGACTCCATCTCCAATGACTTGAATGAATCAATTCCTCCTTCCCATCACTTACTAAGGCCCAAGCATGACAATGGCTTTTGGTCTACCAATAGCACAGCTGCATTAATGCCACATGTTTATTGGAGAGTGATTCTGTGTCCATCTATTTAATAATAATTAAAATTAAAATACCATCTACTTAATAATAATTCTTCAGCAGAGGACCTGAGAGTTCCTCTGCTTAACTATATTCATATCACTCTTGGCATACCAAAAGATAAATAGGGTCTGTGCAATGGGGGAGCACAAATAAAGCAGGTACTCAGACTAGAGGAGACCTGAGTATATAAAAAACACACAGTTCAATGAAGACTCAGAAGTGTGAGTTTGGAAATAACACATCATACATCACCACAGAGTCAGCTGTGTAACTCCCAGACTCAGCCTACCTCATACAAAAACAGTCCTGCACATTCAGTTTTGATGATGGTTGAGGTTTCTCTGCCATCTCTGCTTGGACACAAAGTCCCCCTCTCCAGAGTAAAACAAATATTCAGTACCGGTGCCTTGGCAATTGTGGAACAGTGTTTCAAGTCCCATTATTTAGTCTTTTTCTCAGCCATAAACAACTGCTCTCAAGCTCACAGGACTTTAAGCACAACATCATTGACACCAGCAGAATGAGATCCATTCACAGCCACTAATGGTGTTTGGTTCAACAAATAAACTGGAACTGGCTCATAGATACTATTATGCCACTTTATACCTTACTTATTCCACATTGATATATTTAATACTGGAAGCAATAAACAATTCTTAACTGATTTATTTTTCTAATTGCATGTGTAAGTCCAACAATAACATTTCTCATGTAAAGTACAACCAAACTAATGCTTTTTCCCAGAGAAAATCAACAAAACAAACTCCTGCATACATTTATGACCAAGGGTAAATGTCACTCTGAAAAACATAATATATAGAGAATAAACAAACACTGAGGGATTTTGTTTCTGAGCCAAAGACCCTGGAAAAGTAACATTGGCCTCTTTTTCTGGAATTCTCTAAATTGCAGTCTTAGACTCTTCTGGTATCACCCTACCTGATTTCTAGTGTTCAGTTGCACACAGTCAGAAGTGTTTTCCTGTTCTTTCTTTTTTCCTTCAGAACTGAGAGCCTGTGTTGCAGAAAGCCCTAGGATCACAATTTTTCAGAGATCAAATTGTCTTCCGCATTTTAAAAAGTGTTTATTCTGAAGCCAAGATTAGGGTCTTGGGCAGGGCAGGATTCAGAGGATTCAGTGGCTGCGTGTCACTCCAGGCTGGCTTTGTGCTGCTGATAAGATTTTAGTTGCCATGAAGACAGCAGGCTTTTCTAGTCAGAACACACAACCAGAAAAAGGGAAAGAGAATGGGGGAAACTGAACTTCTTAAATGGGACTGCTAGGTTAAAAAGGAAATTTACTTGGTTACACCCATAAGATATTATGCGTAGTGTATTTATAATGTAAACACACTTCTTATTAATAATGCTCTTAAGGTTCATTTTGACAAATCTTAAAAATCTTCAGTGAGGTTTTTTTTTTTTTTAGAAATAATCCTGTATAGAATCTCAAAGTCAAAAACATATTCATGGATACAAGTGAGATACTATTTCACCCTTGTCTAAAAGCTATTTCCTTCCATCTTTCTGAATACCTTTTTAACCAGTACAGATTATGTCTGCACTCAGCAGTGACATGGAAACAGAGGCTAAAAGCTCTAGAATAAGAAATAGCCTAGGTTAGCAGATGGTGCTGAAACTCATATGACTGGAGAATGCTTCCAAACTCAAACGACAACCATCAAAATTGCATGCTTCACTACTAACAGCCCAGGTCATTGTCAACTGTGGTTCTGCTCTGAGGTGTAAACCTCACATGGCAAGGCAAACAACACTCTGAACACTTTGTAACACTGAGAGGTCAACTGGTCAGCAAGCAATGAGGGACATCTAGCAACTCAGAAATACACTGTAGTATTTTAGAAACAAGATTGTGCATCTTTTCCTCAATTCTGTATTTTGCTGGTCCACTGCTGGTAATGGAAAGGCAATTGAAGGCCAAAATAATCAAGGGATCACACTAATATTCTTGAGGTAATATAATTGTTTCCAATTATTCTCCTCTGAACAACTACGGGGGGAGAGGAAGGGGGTTTGCTTGCCCAGGCTTTCTTTCCCAAACCTGCTGTCCAATACAGTCCTGATAGGGGAGTAACTGCTTGCAAAGCACATTACAGCCCTCCTGGCCAAGTACAGTTATGCTGGAAGAATAAATCAGCACATACAAAACCACAGAGTGAAAAAGGGCCAAGCTGACTTTCCTGATGAGCTCTCATGTATGCTTCTCAGCTGCAAGCTGCAATTACAGCCCTGTAGTCTAAATTCCATTATGTACCAACATTATCTTTGTTGTATACGACTTTGTTGTACATCACTAATTAAGTTTCTTTCTTTTATTTTGTGTATACTTTTTTTTTTTTCACTCCAGTTTCAAGTTACAGTTAGCATACTTCGCTTTGTTACATTTCTGGATGGCTGTGAGGCGCAGGCCTACGTGAGGCCAAGCACTGGAGAAGTTTAGAGCAACCATGGGAGAGCTCAATCAAGAAGCAGTACCAGAATGCAGCATCTGCTTACAGGAGCCTCAAGGCCACTGCTTCCTCATTTTTTAACCTCAGAAGATCCTGGTTGTCGCCATCCCAACATCTTTTTATAGAAGAGTGTTAACTGTAACTCCACCTTAATCCAAGCTGCTTCAGGAAAAAGTACAACAGCAACAAAAGGCATAGGAAAGGATTGCACTGGAAGCAGAGGCAGGCTGATGAATGTCTTCTCAGAAAGCAGATGTTGAAGGTAATGTGCTATGGTTATCACTACCCTTAAGGATAAGTATAGCAAAACAGAAACAAGAAAAATAATTTGAAATAAACAGTTTCAGTGAAAAAGGGGAAAAAAGGAGGTCTAGTGAGGCAGTTTTATATCTCATATATAACTCAATAAGTTCTACTGCAACATACAAAAAGAAACACTAAGATAGAGTTTGTACTTGGAATGTAAGCATACAGTTGTGTGAAATATTTGCTGTACTAAAATTAATAGGAAACATCAAGATCCATATTTCATACAGTGTACACAAAATAGGTTTACATTACACAGCCAATGACCAAATGTGCTTGTGAATGTTGCAGCATTCATGGAGGATTCTTGCTTCACTATCGTATTAACCACGTGTTTATCCCGTATTTGTAAAACACCATACAGTTTGTCATTACCACTTTGTGAACTCTAACAAATTTGATTAGAATCTAGAAGAAGATGACAAACATCAAAGAAATAAACAGAATGGAGCAGGTAGCACATGAGGGAGGATGAAGTGGCATAGAAAGCAGTAAACTGGGCTTCACATTATTTCTCCTGCTTTATATGCTGATAAGGTGACTGACTGACCCAAAAGCTGGAAAACTATAACTGGTTGACAAAAAAAGGCAATAATTAAGGAGTATCTATGTCCCCTTTATTCAGGAAGGGGACAAAGAATGTGTTTCCTTGTCATATGCAATGTCACATCTTTTCAGATAATATTGATTGCAACATTTTCATCAGCATTTGTACCTTTTTCTGTTAGCTCCAGCCTTTACTTCTCCCAGAACCTACCTTGTGTTACTATCCCATTGTAGCTTCTAAAGTCTTACAATCCCTCATATGCTCTGGTCCTTGAACATCATTATGCTTCTGTTGCCACATTCCTTCTGTCGAGTACATGTAGGTGCAGCGTTGTTCATCCTCATGTACCATTGCAGCACCTCTGAAAACCTTTAATGAAATTTTAGGAAAAAAAATCTGATTAAGAAATACAGAAAATTTGCTTTTTATTTAACATAGTTTAGCTAGTGGGTGATTAAAGTATATAAGATATTATTAGCTGTATGAGAAAATGTTTATCTTACTATTTAATATGTGTGTTCTCATCCAATTTTAATTTCCAAATTACAAAGCAGAAGACTTCTGTTGCTGGTCATTAATGATTTGCCTGTTATTAAGTGAAACATGATGTCCCATTCATTAGATTACACAGGTGCAACTTCACTGGCCACTTTGCCTGCACAAATGAATTATATGTTTTGACATTATTGCATATTTTGCCTTCATACCCACAGCTGAATGAGAGGCAGGAAAGGGCCCTGACAACTCCCTGCTCTGGAGCATACAAACAGATTGAGAAGTGTATCATCTGCACATGTTACTGCAGCAGCCTTCCCTTTGTTGTCAAACTCAACTCGGATTCATTCCAAAATATCCAAGGCCAAACCTAATTTCTGGCAGGACCTGCAGGATCAAATATGTCTCCTTGGCATTCATTTGCTGCCAGAAAGCCTCAAAAGGACAAGGAATGACAGCCAAACTGATTATCAGTTTCAGCGAGTGAAGGTCAGTAAGTGTAACATCTGCCTTGCTGGTGCTTGCCTACATATTCATGTGCAACTTTCTGCTCATCCAGAGGTCACAAAAACTCACAGAATGAACAAGATCCCACTGGAACCCTCCGCTTCCACAGACATGCAGACAGATCATTGTTTTTACTCATTCAGTAAGATTTTTTATTTTTTTGAGTGACTGAAGGAGTACATGGGTCAAAATTACTCTGGATGTTTGTTTGTTTGTTTTTTTTAATTTGATGATGCAAAGACAGGGAGGAGGAGGATGGCAAGCATGACATATGAATATTTCTTCTACCTTTTACAGCACATGCTGATTCACTGAGACAAGAAAAATTCCTATTATTTCCATAGTACCTTTCCTATGAAAAAAAAAAAAAAAAAAGAAAAGAAAAAGCAAAAAAAGCTGCCTCAAGCATTTCAGATCATCATGTCATATAAATTAACATAGCTCTGTCACGGATTAACACTGAATAATTTTCCCCTATGTTTATAAGAAACAAAACTCAAAAATGCCAGTTATAAGCCATACAAATGAATAAGTAGTTTCTACAACAAATCTCAAATGCTTCCTCTACCATGATATAGGAGAATGATCTAGTCCCACCATGAAGGACTTAAAAATAAATGCTTTTGGAATGCAATTTTTAAAGTTTTACCACATATTGCACTAATTGAATGAGTCCACACCCAAATTTTACAACTTACAAAAGGTAATTTTGAGTTCAGAGACCAAATACAAATGAATTTCAGAACACATTTTACAGACTTCAGACTCTTTGCTCTAGAAAAATGGGATACAGTAGACATTAAATAATTTATAATAAAAAGAAACAGAAACAAAACTGGATATTTCTTCAGCTGTTACCCATTAGATTTATGTTTTGATTATTTTGGTTTCAAAACCTGTTTTCATAGTTTTGGGACAATATTCCTGAAGTTTGCTAAGGAATATTTCCTTTAATAAACTATACAGAAATCATTCAATGCATTGCTACATTCCACACACATCAAATTAGTTTTCACAATTCAATAGCCCAGACATGTATTTCCACAGAGCAGGCAGTGCAGCCAAAGAAGCCAAGTTAGTAGTGGTCTGTATTGGGAACATTTTCTACCATGTTGCTGGAAAGTGGTTGTGTATTTGCACAGCCTCCTCAGCACCCCAACATTGACAAGCAGCCCTTCAACACCATGCAAGATGATTGTTGTCAAAAACAGGAAAGACTACAGACTTCTTACGATACATAGTTTTTCTAATAGCTTTTCTCTTTCTTGAGTTATCACCACATGTTCTCATTCCATTTCACACTTTCTCAATATTATTGATAAACAGCAAAATCAGGGGAGAACTTTGATCATCAACACAGGAGATAAAATGCTTTAGGCTCTTGATGAAGACTCTAAAAGAAATAAGACAAAATCATATGTTTGTTAACCAAAACTGAACACTTAACAGCTAGAAAATTTTCATACTTGAATTTGACAGAGGGAAGAAAAGGGACTACATCTAAGTGCAATTAGAGTATTATAAAAACAGACTGTGAAAGGCAAAAGCAAAAGAAGACATTAGTAGTTGTGCAAGGTAACTCCAATAGATAGGTTGGAAAAAACAGTTTTATAGACATGGGTGTAACTTAATTTGAGACGTGCCTGAGGCAGCAACAAAAAAAGTTAAATTCCCTTTCTCAGGCAAATTGTATATTCTTGCAAGTTGATATTTCCTGTTTTTGTATTATATTAGCTAAACACAACAGAACCAAAAGACATCAAGATGAGACACAGGGATAAGGCCATCTCTCCTTTTGCTGTAGGCATAGCACAAAAAGCTTAGCAAGAGATATTCTTTCCCTGCAGTCAGAGTGTGCAAAACAGGATAATTTTTCTTACTTACCTAATATAATTTCACACACATAACATATAGCTTGTGAGTGCTCTGAGAATTAAATGATGAACTTTATTCATTAAGCAGGTGTAGCTTTCCACTCACAAGGTCCTTAATGCACTCCACAAAGTTTCATGAAAACTTTAATTCCAAGGGAAGATATTTTTCTTCTTCATTTACAGTAAATTACATGAATGGCATGTTCCTTTAATCAAATAAATTAATGAGCAGCTTTAATTAATTAGTAAATACTAAGTGTTTGTTATTAATGATCATTCTCTTGTCATTGTCCTGGATTATATCACGTGTTTATTAGAGCAAAAAATAATGAAAGTCATGATTAATAGTTGTGTTTATTATGGTAAATTCTAATTAATCTATAGATCGTGTGCTCCACTGTTGTAACTGCTTATAAAAACACAGCATAAGAGAAAGATGTATAATGTAAATAAAATGAAGAATGTAATTGCAGGAGCCATCATGGCTCCACAATATTTCCGGAATGCTCTATTTAGCTAGGATTACCCATCTGGAAAAGCAACAAAAGAAGAAAGGGTGATTACATCAGATGAAGAGAGAGGAGGGGAGAAAGAAAAATATTTTAAAGTAGAGCTGGAGAACAAAGATGGGTGAAAGGGAGGAAGGAGAAACAGTTGCAAGAAGCAGAAAAATTTTACACATCAAAAGAAAATGCCCAAAACCTGTTGATCGCTCTGTCTTCTAGTTGACACCTACATCCTTATAGCTGATTAACTACATTTCTGTCTGATGAATTCTGCTTGTTCTTGACCCAAATATTGTGGGGTTTGGGGGCTGGAAGTGAATTTTCATAGAAAGTCCACATGAGATTTAAGCGTGCAGGAGGGAAGGTCTTACACATGGCCCATTTCATTAGCTATTTCTGAGACAGGGAAAATGTAGCTTTGACTTGATTCCCCTTCACCCACTTTGTTGTCTGCACAAGCACATTCTAGCTTAGGTTGACAGCTGACCTGCTAGAGCCCAAAGACAGTCTTCAGCTTAATCACAAGCACAGATAACACAGCTGGCCAGAGAGCTGGCTGAACATTTTTTACTGAAAAATTAATTATATGGAAAATGGCTTCTCCACCAATTTATTACAGTGAAAAAATTGCTTCTAACAAGCCTCTTAAAAGATAATAATTTTATATCAGTGATAATCCATTGGAAAAAAGGCATTTTATCTATTTTCATATAAATCTTAATTTTTCAATATTGCTGAAAAAGTGTAACTTCTGAGTAACATGAGTAAAGGCATGGAAGATGTGCTCTTGAGCAATGGTCCATTGAAAAATGAATAAGTAGATGAGCTCACTACTCTGTTATATAATAAAGCACACTCTATCACTGCCTGAAAGAAACCGAACAGTCATAACCATTTGCCAACTTTCAAAAAACTGTTCATTTCCATTATTTGAAAGTAGACTAAGCTTTCTTTCCAGAATTATAACTTCAGGGACCAATCACTGTATACATCAGCTTTGGGCCAGGTATGTCTGTCAGCATGATGTTTGCCAAGCAAAACACCAAGTTTTATTTGAGTACATTTTTTGTTCTAATACACAAGACCCTCGCTCACATGCTTAACTTCAAACATTTCAGAGGAGCTGGGGAGGTTACTGGAAGTTACCTGTTAACTCATGACCAGTGTAGGAGATGGCATGGGAATGGGGCCACACATCAGATAACCATATGCTGTATACTCTTAGGAAATGGGCTTGGTTTTCAGGTTCATTTCACTGAGTAACGTTTTCAGAAATATAGTAGGATTTTGCTCATGAGTTAACATGTGGCAAAAAATATACTTTCAGCTAAATAATATATAAGGAAAAATGACTCTAAGCTAAACATCCTATTAAATCTAACAGTCTTTAGTTGAGTCATTTATATGCAGTGCATGAGGTCAAACAATAAACTTTTTTTATGGTTAATTACAACTTTTGAAGGAAGCTAAAAGGCCTTCATGTTGTGTGTCTCCTAATAATTACCAGTAATGTGATTAAATTCATGTTTAATGCTTATCTAAATTAGCTCATTAGCTTGTATGGATGTTTGAAAACCTCCAAAGACAGAAAAATATTCAGCTTTCATTATGGTCCCGATACTGATCTCACAGGCTGTGGCTACCATATTCATTACTCTCTGTATACATAGTACTGTATGGAACATCACTTGTTTCAAACCAATTATTATGCAAATCCCAAGATCTTCTTGCTTGCCACTCCCCAGTGACTATGAAATCTTGTTTGGCTTAAATAATCATTTGGGAGTCATTTACACTGTGAATGAATATTACAGATTTCGTATCGTAAGGAACTATATTTTCTTTCATCAAAGAGTAACAGGAAATAGCAAACATCAATCAGAAGAATAATTTATGTTTCCCTGAAACTAAATTCTGCTGCCTTGAAACTTTTTTCTGGAGTATACGTTACTAGATGAAAATAACAGACTGGTCTAGGTTAGTCTTGTTTATGCTGCCTATTTTTCTTATACTGAGAAGCTTCTTATCATGGACTGATTTCAGTGACATTAATCAGAGAGGTAAGTGCATCTGATAAGGACTACATAACCTTCTTGCTATTCCTTCCCCTTAAAGAGAGTATAAGAAAAGAACAAAAGAGAAATATTTTCTGAATCAATAGGTATAAAAAAAATTAATTGATAAAACAACTTATGTCTTGTAAAACCATAGCAGATGTATAATTACATATCAATATATTATAAAACTGTTTTTTCAAAGATATGCAATTATATGCCTATATAACTTTAAAATTATTAGATATATACAGAATGTATTGGTTTTCTTTTCTCTATTTCTTTTAAAGTAACTTTTTTTTTATTATTCTGCATGACTCTCTGAAGAAAATCTGAATTTTATTCTGAACTTTCATGGGACCAAAGTTGAATCTGTATATGAAATCCAGTCTTTAGACTAAAAACTCTTTAGTCTCTTTAGATCAGCTATTTAAAGCATAACTTTATGATCATACACTATTTGTCAACATATTATAATATTCTTTTTTTTTAAAAAAATACATTTAGTATCATGCATGTTGTTACTCCATTTCTTGGAATACTGTGTACTGTATTTAAAAAAAAAAGCAACTTCATGGCATTCATTAAAAACACAAATTAAGATATAATTAAGCAGATTCCTGCTGGCAAAGCATTATGACAAATTAATAGAGGAAAGCTTTTTGCTCTAACTTCTCCACAGTCAGGAGAACATTAACTGTATTAACAGTGCTACATTAAAATATCTAGCTGTAAAAATTTTTCATCAGAATTGCTGACACATGAGTTTGTTTTTAGATAAGCCTCCAAACTTTCAGATGCATGTTGTATTTGCTCATTCTCCTCTCTAGCTATTTCTAAGAAATACTCATTTCATGAAGTAAAAAGAATAGCTAAATCTCTTCTTCTTTACTATCATTGGTTCCCACATGTCAATAATTTTTCTTCAGAATACATGTTGTAGGTTGCATTTTATTTAATAGCCTGAACCATTTCAGAGCCAAAATACAAAATAAAAAAACCCCAAAACTGTAGCTAAACAAAGCAGATTCTGTTGTCTAGTAACTATTATCCTTCCAGCCATAATAATTCAAACATGATCCATATCATCATGAAAAAAAAAAAAAAATCAACCAATATTACTCCTCCATCTGGTGGAGGTAATTTGTCTTCAATATCTGTAAATTTCAATGCCAGGATCATTCCCCATCTATGATAAACCCTTTCACAAGTGGCCATCAAAACCAAGGTTTCCTATCCTTGCTGTGTATGTCACTAGCACTGGAGGTAATTGAGAATGCCCCGCCTCTGGCAATCAGGATCAGCCTCGTATGCTTCTTTGAAACACTTCAATTTAGATGCAGTGGTTACTTCAAGAATTAGTGGAATTCACATCAATATCTTCTTGTTCCCACCCTTCAACATAGAATTTTATAAAATGGAAAGATTGGAATCTTGTGGTATTTCCCTGGAAAGAATAATTACTATTTTTCTCAGTAAAACACTCTTGAGCATTATAACATTCATGGAACCCAAAGCTTTCCCTGAGGATAACAGTCCATCTGTATTTTATTTCCAGGTTCAATTTTCATTGCAAGCAGCTAGGTTATGCCCTCTTTTTGCTATCTGTTCAATACAATCATTTATAAATAAGAAATAGTGTATGTGTGTTATCCTTCAAATAAATTATTCCAAGCCATTCCATTTGTATGGTTATGCAGTCAGGAAAACGCATGAATAAAAATAATGTATTCTACACAGGGTGTAAAGTATATTGCTCTGACTCAAGCTTGCATTTGTATTTGGATGGAATCATCGAATCACAGAATACTTTGGGCTGGAACGGACCTTTAAAGGTCATCTAGTCCAACCCCCCTGCAATGAGCAGGGACATCTTCAACTAGATCAGGTTGCTCAGAGCTCCAGCCAACCTGACCTTGAATGTTTCCAGGGAGGGGGCATCTACAACCTCTCTGGGCAACCTGTTCCTGTGTTTCAACCATCCTCATCATAAAAAATTTCTTCCTGATATCTAGTCTAAATCTACCCTCTTTTAGTTTAAAACCATTACCCCTTGTCCTATTGCAACAGGCCCTACTAAAAAGTTTGTTCTCTTTCTTATAAGCCCCCCTATAAGTACTGAAAGTCTGCAATAAGGTCTCCCTGGAGCCATCTCTTCCCCAGGCTGAACAACCCCAACTCTCTCAGCCTGTCCTCATAAGGGAGGTGCTCCAGCCCCCCTGATCATCTTCATGGCCTCCTCTGAACTCGCTCCAACAGGTCCATGTCCTTCTTACACTGCGGTCCCCAGAGCTGGACAAAGTACTCCATGAGAGTGGAGTAGAGGGGGAGAATCACCTCCCTTGGTCTGCTAGCCACACTTTTGACGCAGCCCAGGATACAGTTGGAAACCCCTGCAACTTTCATACTGGCAAACAAAAGGGTTACAGCCCCATTGTCCAATCTCCACCTGGGAGCTTTCTGTCTGCACTGGCCTCCTGCTATCAGGGATGCTTCCCCTGAAGACACCTCATGCTGCAGGGATCGGGCAGCTCCCTGATGCTGTTACTTTCTCTGGCTCAGCAGGCAACAGACTGGAGGCTCCTGCTATCTCCCTCTTTCCACCCTGTCTTTGAGATAAGAAGCTCAGCTGATGCCACCACTTGCCCAGGCCCTGCTTGTGCATGCACACCTAAACACACCACGACAGTGAGGCTCTGCAGAGATCCTGATAACCAGTTTATCCATGCACAGCAGCTGAGGTCTCTGGAAACCAGGGACTCGCCATCCTCCTTGCCCTGCCTTCAATCCAGCCCCAAATCCCATTTCTCAGCCTGAATCTTCCCATCAGTTTTTTGGGCCAGGTAATCAGGTACCAAAGTAAGCATGATCACACATACAGCTTTTCTGTTAGAAAAGACCAACAAAATATTTTGTAGGTTGAAGAAAAAGTTCAGCTACAGCCGGATAGCTAGTTTTTCATTAATCCACCATAGCACTTTTAGAAAGTATTTATTTTATACGCTGGTAACATAAAATTGGCTGGTTTGACTTACTTCCTTATTTATAAAATACTGTACTTTGATTGCCAAAACAGGACTGTAAGGAGACACGTTATAAAGGCCAACTCCTCTAGTTAGTTTTCAATTCTATCAGCGTTAATGTAAGGACGATTTGTACTGAACTGCCAGAGAACACATCAAAGAACATTTCCTGCTGTTACCAGCAAGAATATCTGTCCTACTGCTGTACTGGAGCCTGGAGTTTACCTATTGAATTGAATATCTTGTTTTCACTTTCAAAGCTTAATCACCTACTATACACTTGCACTGCAAAACGAGACCTTAGGCTCATCTTTCACTCATGAATATGCAGTGATTCATAAAAAATTTTTTTTTCTAACCATGTGCAGTAAGTACGTACTTGTTAATAGCAGAGAAAGCTTTAAATATGACTGAAAGTAACATTTTCATGTGGTATTATCTTTTTTAAAATGTCAGAAATGCAGCTGCAGCTAATGCCACAGTTACCTATTTTATTATAGGAGATAAATGTATATTTTATGCAAATAAGCAGATTGGGGGGGAAAACATGAATTTTTTATCTAAATCACAGGCAAGTAAATGCCAAGAAAAGAGTTGAATCATATATGAAAGAATATATAGAACATATAAGCATAGAAGATCAACTTAAGTTTGGATCATTAAACAGCGGTAATGTATACATTTTTCTAAATATCGTATGAAAGTTAAGGAAAATATTTATGCCTTTCTGTAAAAAGGGGTTTGGTACAGCTGACAAAATCATTAAGAAAAATGTTTGCTGTTTTAACTGCTTCCGCTTCTGCAAATATGATTCTAGAAGAAAACAAGAGAATTCAGAAATGTCACACTATATCTGTGTAGCTAGTGGCTATTTGGCTCTGATCTGGCATGCATTAACAGATCCGAAAGATGTGCAGCTATTCATTTGCAATTCAAAATGTCTGCATAACAATATCACTCTATAAGAAACACAATCTATTATAATAAACTATCATTCCATAATGACTTGGATAGTTTAGGAGTGTTGATTAATGAAGCCTTCTGTCTAAAAAAAAAAATAATCAAATTGTGATAATTAATCATTTACAGAAACTGTAAGACACTCTGTGTGTGAGTACTTCTTCCAGCCCTTCTTTAGCAGTAACAGGAATCAATATTTTCATTTACTCATCATCAGGGGTAGGACATGTACCAGCAATTCCCAGTACCTTAGTACAATTCATTCATGTGTCTATATGAATAACATCCTGCACAACAAGCACACCAATAAAAGATGTGCCAAAAAAAAAAAAAATCCAATCTGCTATGGTAACTTTAGGACTAATTGTTTAGTCTGCTTTGATTCTTAGGATCTCACTATTTTGCCAGTACACGCATAGGTGTTCTTTCTGATTTTCAAAATAAGTAATGGGATCTTCAGCTGAGAAAGAGCACCTGCTTCATTGCATTGTACACTCCAGAATATTCAAAATACATGCATGTATAAAAGACTACAGGCAAGATCTGTCTAGCTATGTATCTGAAATACAGACACAAGTATTTTCTTTTCCATTTGTAGAAGAGAAAGTGCCACAATCTTTCAGTGCACTTTATATGTTATCCTGCCACAAAGGGACAACCTGCTGGGATTAATTGGAAATGCATAGGAAGGCTGCCTCAGCCTCCTAGCACTGCTGAGCCTGTCGTCCTAATGCTAGCAAATCTGGAGCTGCTACCATCAATCCTCCACACTTAGAAAGAAAAAGATATGCTTTGGACGCTCATACCACGGTATGAAAAAGAAATAGCAGAAACAAGCAATACACTTATACTAGTTTCTTCAAACTTGTGAGGTTGTTACTTTTTTCACAGGTAATACCATTCTATGTAGCTGAAACATGATAAATTGAATAAAAAGGAAAAAATGTGATATTTACTGGAGATTTTCTTAAGTTATTTGCATCTCCAAAGCATTTGAGAAATTAATATCCTAATCCAAGATAGACTAACAGCCTCATCTGCAGGAGTTGCATTTTGATAAATTTTTAGCAAAACGCTCCACAGTCTTTTGGATGAAAAGAGGGAAAAGTGGTGGCCCATACTTTAAAGTAAGCAAACAAAAAAATGGGATTAGGATGGGAACTATTAGAAGAGAAACAAGATTGGCATCTGGTGTGAAAAAATAGGAGCTAACTCAGAAAAGGTCCATGGATCTAGTAAATACAGGAAACTGGGAAAAAAAATTAATTGAGAAAGCATAAAATTAGGTTCATGTGTGAAGGGCATTCAAACAACACTCGAACAAGGACCTAGGCCAGGAAAGAAGGGGGGAAAAAATTAGTCTATCAAGACAAGGAAACGAGGTGCAAAAATCCTGAATGAAGGATTGAGATGAAGAACCTTAGAAGGAAGAGTACAAGCTGAAGAGCACATAAAGGGGCCTTTTCATTTGTTAATCATGAACATGGGGCTGTAGAAGAATTGGTAGTGGAGGGGAGAGTTGGCTGTACTGTGAAGCCAGCAGGAAAGTGGTGGAAACAGGAGGTGGCTGGAATAGGCAGAGACATAGCAAGTCTCATTGAGCAAGGACAACAGAAATTGGTGATCACAACAGCACAGTCCATTCAAGTGCTTGGAATGAAATCCTGAACTCCCCACATACATCTAAATTGCTACATTGAGGATCCGTTTCTAGTTCCTAGGTTCATGTGTGTAATCCAGATGCATCCCAGCCAGCCACTGGACAAAAGTAGTATGCAGAAGAAAACCAGTGTGTATGCATGTGGCGGAAGCCCTGGCATGCACAACACAGTGCTGGACAGCACAGGGACCACTGCCATGGGGTGCACCAAGGAGAGCAGCAGTCCTTCCTCAGCTTCCTGGCATGGAGAGCCTAAGTGAATACAGGATCCTGTGCAAAACCAGCACAGAGCATTCATGAAAGAAAAGTTACATAAAAGGGAACAGGAGTGTAAAAATTACAAATATACTTAACCATCCAATTTCCTATGCAATACATTTTAGCTTTATTATAAGATTGGAAATGTGCTACCATGAGAACATCTGCTTAAAATGTTTCAAAGTGATGCTTACTGTAGCATTTGCCTAAAGTTTTCAGCAAATATTTATAAAATGCACCAGCTGAGTATGTCCAAGTATACCAGTAACAGTTTGCACACAAAATGGTAAGCTGCTACTGCTATTAATTACCCTGTTAGATCTGGGAACAACCATCCATATAATAGCTTTAGTATGTTCCAGCCATGCAGGTGACCTATGAGATGTCATTTATTGGTTTGAATGAACTTCCCTCCTCTTTCCTCACTATTTGCGATAACTGAACTGTTCCAGCCCTGATAATTTCCCCAGCACACCTTCCTTCTTCAGCTATTATTGCTTCTTTTATTGTTCTCCAGTTTGGGTTTTTTTTCCTCGGTGGGTTATTCTGAGTAGTTATGTTGTGTCATAGGCAGAGCACTTGCTATCATGTACGACTTGTTAAGAAACATACGTGAACCCCACAGATTCTGTCGGAATTATTCACTTGCAGAGATCTACAGTCTGAATCATCACAAAGTCTGATTTAAGCAAAGCAAAAACCAAGAGTATAAAGAAGCAATAACTGTAATAACATAATATCAGAAAGGGTGATCTTCCTTATTGCTATCAACAGTTACAGTCAGATGTAATAAATACCAAAATTAACATGGAATGAAAGCTTTTTTTTTTCTTTTTTATAATGCTGAAGTAATAAGCTTTGATTGTTGGTTAATTTTGTTTAATTTTAAAACCAGGATTCCAAACAAATATTTTGTTTCTCATAGTGATGTAATTTGATGTAATCATTTTTACATTATTGACACATGGTATCTTAAAAAAAAATATTTTTTTCCACTTCTCTTCCACCAACGTTCTCATTTTTTCATCACATTTTACCTATTTCTAATCAGAATTTGAACATTCTTCCCCTCCCTTCTTATTGAAACTCAGGGACCACCCAGGGGTAGAAACAAGTGCCCATACTTCTCTCTGATTTCAGCTATTATAAAAAATAGTATTTCGCAGGGAAAAACTCAATTGGCTATTTTTGGTCAACTTAAATCTACTGTCAGCTTTCTAGCTACTGTAAATGGCATGCATCAAACCAAAGAGGGTATTTAATGTAAGAATGGTCACAGTCATTAGCCACAACATTAAAAGATGTGCAGAAGAGTCACTGCCTAAATATTACTTTTATTTCATTTTCATAGTTTAAAAAAAAAAACAAAACAAAACACCAACAACAAAATAAAAGTTAAAGGTGTTACAAAGCAAATATATATAACATGTACTGCACTCTCTGAGTGAGACCAAGTGTTGCAGTCATGAAGGCAGGTTCCCCAACACAAGACTATGGTCAAAGTCAGCTCAGTAGGTGAGGTCAGATTTTTATAGTCTCCAGCCTTTACAAGCTATGGAAAACTTGGGCCTTCCACTTATACAACATAACTGGGCTGGATACCCATATGCTTCAGAGCAACAGGACACAAGCCTACTTATATGCTTTTCTCCCTAACTCTGAACACAATGCTCTATCAATCATGTCAAATTGGTCAAAATACTCCTTTAAAACTACTACCTTTTAAAGTATTTTCTCTAGGTTTCTATCCAACCAGATTCATGCAATAAGGTTTTAAAATTTTTAACCTCATCTTTTGATTTTCCTGTGCTTAGTATTAACGATTTTCAGAGTATAGGTTTCAGGGAACTGAGATTCAAGCAAAATGGTAGGTGAGATTAATTTCTATCCTAGGGTACAGAAGTAAAAACCAAACTGTTTTCCTATGTGAATCAAGCTGTCTGCAAATTTTGTCTTCAAAATTTTTCAAACTGTCTTCAAATTTTTTGGAGAAGGAAAAAGAAAACTTTGCCTATCTAAAAAAAAAAATATTTTCCACGGGTGAGCATTCCAATTCCTTTACCTCCTATACAGTACTTTTTAAACTCTCAGTAGTACAGTCATTTAGATAAGCAAGAATTGTCTGTATACTTAGAAACTTTCATGACGGAAAGGGAACTATGTTGCATAATTTAATACTGTAACAAGAAATGGGAAATATTTGACCATAATTATAATCAATAAGATTAACTATATTAGCCTACTATGTACACTTGTGGTTGAAAGTATTCAAAACTGTTCATTTGGAAACGAAAAGCTAATACATTTGAGGCGGAAATTGGCTAATAACAGAAAGTATCGTAAGTCCATAAAAACACCTCTGCCCCCAAAAATAGAAGGAGATAAGAAAAAAAAAAAAAAATCTCTCTCAATAATGTGGTTTAATGATTCAAGTTATCTACTAGACTTTCCTCTGGGTATTCACTATTTCAAGCTGGTTCTTTTTCTATTCAGTAAGTGTTGAAGCATGACATAACTTCTAGCCTTTCCCTATTATTTCATTTTGTTACAAGAAGTCAGAGTGGATATTTATTGAAGATTCTGATCATCATTCTATTTGCAAAGATACTGACTTCATCAAGTTGTTAATAAAGAAAAGAATGATCAAGAAGATCATAGATTTTGCTGATCGGGGATTTTTTTTTTACTTTACATTTTCTCCATCTACTTTTACAAAATGCATTTAAAAATATGTTTTTCATTAAAAACTTTTAATTAGTTCATTTTCTATTATTATGTTCATTTCTTTACCAATTATTAACAAGATTTCTGAAGTTACTTTGCTCCAGACACCATAAATACATTAACGATTTTCAGGAGAATATAAAACATTTCATCAAGTGTGAGTCTTCAAGAAAGTTACTTGATCAGAATTAAAAAAAACCCTAAGTCTGAAAGAACTTTTTTTACACTCGATCTGAAAAAAATGCAATCAAAAGCACCCTTATTTCTTACCAGTGACTGACTTTGCTGCTGAATAGACTTTTGATTTCATTGCGTCATTAAAGCAGAATATTCACCTATGTAGTGAGCATTTGTTTCCATGAATAATCTTGTTTAAGTTTTAATTCCTTACACAAGTTCTATCCTGTATGTTAACCTCAAGATAAACTTCAGTCCAAGATGTTCATAGATATCCAAATTAATGGATCAAAGACTTGACTTTATTTATTATTCACCTGGAAAGAAGAAAGTCAATGCAGGTATAGCATTTGCACACAAAAAAAAAGAGATATTTTGATGGTGATCACAGCAGATAAGCAGTACTGTGATGGAAAGAAGAATAGACATTTGAATATTTCAAAAATTATGAGCACAAATTACATAGAGATGCAGAAGTATTATCAGAATACATTACTGGTCAAAAAGAAGATGGCAGATTTTGGGTTTTATTATACATAAACTTTTTTTAAAAAAATATTTTAATGACAGCTGCAGGTGTATTTTAAGGCAGCTTCTCTCTTACAAAGATGTTCTGTAATAGTTATAGTACTGGTCATAAAGGTTTGTCAGCATACTTATAAACAGGAAACTCTATCCGTGGTCCAAGATATTCGCTTCCCATTTGTTTACAGCAGTATCTTCATTATACTGTGAGCAAAACATGCATGCATAAGATTGAGATACGCAGCATAACAAGAAGGTACAACTCAGAAGATGACACATCACCAATCATTACTGTGTTATGAATTAAATACATTACCTTTAAAATAATATCCTTATGAATATGAGTAGAGTCATTTAAAAGCAGTTAGTCAAACATTTCATTTCCAAAATGCCTCTCAACAGGAAAAGGTTTCATTCTCTGACTATCATAATTCTCAGTCTACTTTATTATCCCAAGACAGAGAGGCCATATAATTAAATTAACTGTGACTTTGCAACTAATTTTCAGATTTTAAAAAACCATATGCTACCTTTCATGGGACATTTAATCTGTTCATTTATTAAAAACTTTGACCCCGCAAGTATTTTTCTCAGTTCAATTAAAAATCTATTATCATATTAGTCCATGCATCAGTGTCATATAATCATCACTACTCAACACAAGCCAAACCTAGTGGAGGATAGCTGAGTAAACCTTAGCTTTAATTTTAATAACACAGTATGAAGCCTTTTCAGTGAAAGCACTTTCCACTTTCTTTCATTTTTTGCAAGCAGATTTCAAATGTTTATCATTATTTTCATCTTTCTGAGCACGTACCTGTTCCATACCCTCATTGGTGAGCACCAAAGCTTCACAAGCCTGTAAGAAAACACAGGTCAAATGTTTGAAGCTGGATATTATGTTTGACTACAGAGGGAATGTGGGTGAATGCTCCCATATGTGTGTATATCACCAGTTTGATTTGGTTCTTGGTTTACTCTAATCTGCCACTTTCAAACTGTCCAGAGACTGACTGTACCGAGTTTGATACTCTCTCCCTATGTGCCCATCTTCCATGTCATTGTTCCATGCCCCTGTGCAAGAACAACATATATTCAGTGTCATGTTATAACAAGATAAATGTGGATCTGTGAAGCAGCCCTCTCCTTATTCAAGATATATGGCAGTATCAACAATAAAACTACTGAAAAATACTGTCCTGGGCAACTAGGAGATTTCTGTGAAGTCAGTCACAGCTCAAATAATTTTTCTTGGATCCGTTTTCAAGTAGGTCTTATATAGAAATATTATGGTAATATGATATTGCATAGCCACTTCATTTTGAAAAGATTAAATCAGCCTGTTCAGAGACTAGGGATGTCAACCCAATAAATGGTGTAATTTTTGCCAATAGGTGTATATTATGCCTGACAGTGTCAGACCTCTACAGATGTGGGGCAAAGAAAGATGTGTACACCAAGAGGGGATAGAAAGGAGCTCCAGCTGAAGCTTCCAGATCAGGACAAATGCATAGGTCTGAAAAAGGCTGCACTTCCCAGTGTACTTGCAGGGGACAGCAAAGAGGTCAAGGCTTATGGACATGCACTGTGGGAAAGTAGGAAGCCTTGACCATCCCTGGATCAGTTGCCAGATAATGCAGTAAGTGCTGAGCTTGCTGGTGCATGTTCATGGGTGACAGTATAGAGGTCTTCACCCGAGTGAGCACAGACAAAGGTCAAGTTGGTCAAGCTGCTCAGCAAGGATTTCTCCTACTTGTTTCTTAAGGGGTCTAATGTTGAACCAGATTGATCAGAACTCACTGTTGGCAGTCCAAATGCATTGTGAACATACCCCTGGGCAAAAGCTGTCATGTTTAAAGACAGGTAATATTATGGAAAAATATACGGAAATACCCACATTTTTATTGTCTGGATTCTTACTTGTACCTGTGTTGCGTTAGGCTTCCATTAATGAAGAAGTTGACTAAGCCTTTTCTTTCTTTTCTCTTTCATGATCATACTTTCAGTTATTTCCTCTCTTATTGTTGCACGTCATTATCAACCTTACTGCTCATTTATTAGTTTTGTAATAACCTTTCTTCTTCCCCTTTCTCCTCACTTGTCATTAGTGTTTTCTTATACATCCTTAATCATGCAAAGAGCAAATCTGTAAGATCATTACCACCCTGCCTCCCTTCAAAAGACATTCCATTGGCCTGCTGCACACATAAGTTTCAGATTCAACATTCCTTTTTTTGCCTCTATTTTCTTTTCACTCAAGGGTCAAAAAGAGCCAACAGCCTTGTAGCTTCACTGTATGAGCAATATCTCAATAGTCATCAGGAGAACCATGAATAAGTTTTTGTATTATGACAGGCTCTAAAACTTGCTGCTTTAATGTGTCAGACTTAATCAAATGCAAGTAAAAAAAAAAAAAAAAACCAAAAAACTTTTTAAATTTCTATGATCTATTGTAAAACTACTACCCACATTTACATTTAGACAGTGAATGTTACTCAGGGTAAACCATACCATACCTGATATCTTTAATAATAATCTACATAACATTTGATGTATGTAAAGAATTAGAGCACATGGAGAGGGATTTGAATGCTCTGTGCACTTAGGACAAAACACTATTTAAAGTGTTTCAAAAATAATAAACAGTGATCAGCCATGGCAATTTCCAGAACTACTACTGCATTGATTTTATGATCATTTCTAAGGAATTAATATGTACCTAAAACCATTTTTTTAGAGTACAGTTGTCCTACTGCTAGTTTGCATGAGACAGTTCTTTACTGCCATTTTCTGTTCAGTTTTCTGCAAGAAATTTCAGTGGATTAATCTAAAATAAGAAGTTTCTACTGATTTGAAAGGTAACAAGAAACATGCTTCAAAGACAAGGTCTGGCACGCTGCAGTATTTGTTAGTTCATAATATCTATAGAGAGTTTCCATTCTTTAAAGCACTATAATAGACAAAAGCAGAGTAGGGAAAGGGAAGGTTCTAGCTCCACCAATTTTATCTTTGAGAACTCCATGAAGGATGGCAGAAATATAGTGATTTCAAAACTGAACATTAACAGAAAACTAATCAGAAATAACTCCTGACAATTCAACATCAGATGTACTGTAAGGTGGATACCTCCTTGTGCTGCCCATGATGCAGTGGAGCTGCATCATTTTGTACCCATGTGAAGAGGCACTATCAAAAATACAGTGGGATTTTTAATAAAAGCCATTTTCTAATTTTCTGTTATTTTCAAACAAATATATTTGAGAGTGCATAGGAAAGATACATTCTAGACAAGAGAAAAAAAAACCAAGCAGGTACAGGGAGTACCTGTTAGAATCCAGAACTGTATATAAAGCAAATGGATGGTAACAGTTTTCTAGAGACATTCTTCATAAGGTTTGAGTCCTGCTGTACATAAATATTTATGAAGTGACTGTTACGATGATTGGGCATCAGACTGAAAAGACAAATTTTAATAAATCAGATTGATAAAAACGTTATCAGGAAAAACAATATCCAACATGTGGAAAATTTTCACTCAAATTCTCTTCATTTCACACTGCAAAAACCAAAAAGTCATAATTTACCAAAATAATTTGCATAACGCATTGATTACTTTTGCTTTTAATACAAAATAATAATATATGTACGAAGTACAACTGCACGTTTTTGCAGTACATAGAATTTATATTTAGTACAGCAGTGCTATTTAGTGTTTCTCAATTAAAAGACTCCGCAAAAAACCCCACTCAAAGCTATTCCAATGTCAGCATATATTAACTCTTACTTCCCTACAAAAGCCATAAAATTGTAGTTTCTACCAGCAGCCAGACTTCTGTTTATTTTTCATGGGGAAAAAAAATAATAAATCTGCTTTTAAATGTCCACTAAACTTTCATGTTTCTTGCTCTAATACTAATGGCAACGTCCAGGGTCCTGAAAGATAGATAACACAATTTCTGTAAATTATATATATAATATGCCGCAAAGCATTAGTAATAGATAAAGTATATATTCTAAACAATTTTATTGAGATAAATAGGATATTATTTAGGGAATAGTTAATAAACATTTCAATAGAAGCTTCTTCATGAAATGTGCCCAAATTGAATATATAGAAAGTGCAACATAAAGTGTCAAATATTGATTTAATGTGTTCCAATCTAGTTGAAGAATACTTGTTTCGCCCCAATAACATGTCTTACAGAAAAGAGTGGGGTGACCTTACAGCTGCCTTACAAAGGGTCAGTTAATGAAGATATCATGTCTTCGAAAGGGTAAATCAAATGCAGATGCAGAGGAAATTCTCTGGTATGAAAATTACCACCATCTAATAGGTCACTGGAAAATACTGAAAAGAAAAAGTCAATGGAAGACAATTGGAGGCCACAAGGTAAGTGATTCTGAATTATTAGAAACAAAGAAAATATTTAAATAGATAGAGAAAAATTGGAAGGCAGGGAGAACAAAACCACATTTAGTCCTGGCAAGTATCTTCAGCCAGCGAGGAGACATTGCCAGCTGGCTATCAGCTGTAGATGGAAATATGTTCTAACAACTGTTCTGGGTTGTTTCATAGTGAAATAGTTTCTTCTCTCTTCTAAAAAGGTGCCTATCTTAGGACGAACCATATGTACACATCCACAAAAATCTATCCATTTTAGGGAGACTTACATTTTAGGAAGACTGGATAAAATGAAGAAAGCATCATGAATTCAGGAAATTACAGGCAGCCAGTGAAAACTATGTGCTTCAGCAAACTTACTAGCTCTCACTTAGAGGGTTTCCAGGGAGTTTGCAAAGTTTCCCACAAAATTTTACTGGAATAGTTGTCAACATGATGAGCCAGTTTCTAAACCTAAGCAAAGAGGAATGGTTCCACATATGATATAAACCAGGACAACTATACTGTTTTCAACATGGTTTCCAGCTAGGATTATATTCAAGAAAAAAGATTACTTGCTATTTTAAAACATGGTACATTCCTGGAAAAGCATAGGAATACAAATTTGTAACTACTGAAGAATACTCAATAAAAATAAAGATATACAGCAATAGTTACTTCATTATTTGTAATTCTTCAAGTAGGTAACTCAAGAATTGTTCATGAACTTTACCTTAAAATTGTATGTGGTACACTGCATATAATTTTTTTTTTTTTAGGTGTTTAATACGTCTCTAGACAGTGGCATTCAGGAGCAGATTTTCAAAAGCATTGAAGTACCTATAAACATCCCATTTTCTGGAGTCCATTGGAAGCATGTTATTTAAATCCTTTAGTGATTTTGAGTATTTGTCCCTTACTTCAGGATTAGATATCGTCAAAAAGTGTCTGATTCATTGATAAAGCATCTTCAAATAATCGGTATTTGAAACTATTCACCAGTGCATATTCATTTCCATAACTGACAGACTACTAAAAATATATAATAACCAAAACTGAAGATTTTCAAGGTAATCAGATAATTATTTCCACATCTCAAATACTGGTCAGAGCTATTCATAAGTAAACAAAGGACTTAAATACCTCCCTACTATAATTCTCTACTTTTTCAAGACACTGGAGATTGCCAGGCTGAAGACCACCAGGCTCCATTTGTTTGTAGGATTTGAAGTCATGCTGCTAAGTGCATGTAAGTTAAAATTGTCTTTACTTTTTGAAAAGTGTCTGAGCCTGACTTTCAAGGAGGCTCAACTTCTGTTTTGGCTTCAGGAAAAGCAGCTACTTATAAATGGACTTGGCACATAGAATGCTGAGCACTTAAGAAATTCTGGCTAATTTGCAAACATTGAACACTTCCAAACCTGCATGTGAATATTAAAAAGAAAATCTGATTTCCTGATATAGATGAAAAAGTCCACAGCTCCAGTTAAGGAAAGTTTTTGTGTGATTATGAGCTGATAACGTGTTCCCTGGGTCACCTCTCTCCAACCATAGCCTCTGAAGAAGTTCTATTTCTGTCTCCCCTCAAATCTCCCTGCTTGTCATGTAGTTTCAGAAGCACCTTTGATATGAGCCACGGGACAATCTTAACAATTGTTGTTTCTTTTCTATAGCACCTGCTCAAGACTGCCCCTGCTTACTAAATTGAAAGAGGAAAGCATAAAAAAGGGGGAATATTGCCTGCCTTCTTGTCCAGTTATGGGATTCCCAGAACAGAGTAAGAGTTCAATGAATTTTCCCTCTGCATGCAGAAGTGCTTACTGTCCTCTATAAAAATGAGATTTTTTTCAACCAAAGAAAGAAAGAAAGAAAAAAAAAAAAAAAAAGGAAAAAAAGAGTCACAAATGAATGACCCACTTACAACTTTCTGATCATTTGCCCCAACCCTTGATTACCCAAAGGGCTGAAGTAATGTGTTCTATTTTACAACCATCCCTGGAAAGCACAAAGAGGGGGGAAATATGGTATATTTTCCTTCCATTTTTCAGCATAAACCTTTTCCAGAGGTTACACTAAATGGAGGTATAAAGTCTTGGATTTAACTGCTGTACAGTGCATGGCTCTTCCCTATTGCAAGAAGCTGCAAATGCTCTTTGTTCACTTTGCAACACCCACTTTTGAGAAAAGGTGGGGAGCAGAATATGAAGAAGACAGATAATAAAGTTTGATCTACTGTGAAACAATATAAAAGGCTTTTGATATTTGCAAGATAGCACGCTCCTCTCACAGTGAGAGACTGTGAGGCTGAGCTTCTATCACAGCACAGATTTCAAAGCTTTTGAAAATAATAGACGGTTAGAGACAAAGCTAGCAGAAATGGCTTTCTTCTGAATTTATACTTTTAATAAGGGTGTACATGCTTGCAAAGGCTACAAAACACACTCCATTGCTAGAAATGCCTCTGCAGGGCTAACACTTTCTGCCTGATCTGTAGTTATGACACACCTCTGCACTGGTAAAGTCTTTCTTTTAATTTCTTTTCCCTCCACCCCCTGACTGCTGACTCAGGAAGACATCACTACTTCAATTACATGCTGGAGATATTTTCAAGCCTCATCCCCTTCCCTCTACTGTGGTAAGAATAATAAAAAAACCCAACAAACTATTAAAAATGGAAGCTAAGGTTTTAATTTTTTACTGTAAGTCCAGGATGTTGGCCCTGGATATATTTACATTTTAAGCCTTAGTACGGACATGCCCTTCTCTACCCCCACCCACAATATATGTATTAGTTTATGTGCTTCACCTGTGAGCAGGAAAGAAAATACCAGTCCTGCTAATGTGATATTATCCAAGCCATGCAAGATATTTATTTTTTATATAGCATTCATCCAACTTATCTCCACTCCCCAGGCAGTCCAGGATGCTATCAGCAACCTTCATAAGTCTTCCATCTTAAAACAAAAATGTCTTTTTCCTCCACTTTGTCTGTTTTTTTAATACTTCTTTCTTGGACCATTTCCCAGGCTCATGTATTCTCTCTACATTGCTTCAGTTAATTACTTATATTTGATGGCCACCTCTGCGAGCCCTATTACTTATTGCCACTTGTGAACTGCTATAATGTAAGGTGTTTGTCACTTGCACCAAGGTCATAGCTAGCCCTGTTATCATTTGGTTGCATTCCCTATCTAGTAATATTGATGATGGTATAGTATGAAGTATTTTCAGCTCACACTGACCCCATATGAACAAGTACCGTGTATTCACCTTACATTACTTCTGCTGAGTAAGCCTTTAGTTCTCAGCAGTGCAGTGCTGCAAATGTTAACCGTAAGTCATCATGGTGAGCTGGGAAGCAACATAAAAATTCAGTTGCTGCAGCTTTTGTGGCTTGAAAGGTGACATTGGTCATTTTTCCCCCCAAGCTGCTTACTGCTAATCTTTTCTTTCTACTGGGCCTTGTAAGTGGGAGTAAAAAATAATGTTTCTCATTCTTTAATGACAAATATAACACAAGATCTTTCTTTCTTTTTTTTTTTTTTTTTAAATTTAGAAGGATGTTGCTCACTTTTACATTCTGGTGATTTATCTTCTTACATTTTCAGGGTCCTGATTACCAGCATTTTACTTTGGTTTATTAATATTAACAGTTATAATAACAGTTCATAGTTAACAGTTTTGGACATTTGACTCCAGGTGAACTTAAATACTACCACCTGCTTTCATCCTATCCTGCTGCTGTGCTTTAGCAAGCCCTTATTAACCCTTTACATGTCTTTTTCAAACATTCATCCTAATTGCACACTGTCCCCAGTTTCCAAAGTTGTCATACTCCATCTGTCTGTGAAGATTCTTACTCTTACCATATGTAGCCTCTTTCTCAAGAAGGATGTTGAGCGTATCAGGTTATATATTTTTATTGTTCCTTGATATCAGCAATACAGTAGGCTGGATTTGCATGAAAAAGGAGTCAACCTTAATTCAAGCACCAAACGTCATTCAGTTCAATGGCATTCTGGCCAAGCAGATACTTTGTTAGGCTCTCAAGTACGTCACCTCCGTCAGTGTCGTTATACCAGTGACTGACACGACTGGTGACAGTGGGCCAGTCACCAGGCTTCTTTATGCCTCAGTTTTCCTGTCTGTAAATGGGAAAGATAATGACCCTGAACTCCTGCTTTGCATTTTTTCAGTCACTGCTCAGAAAAAAACAAAACCACCAAACTAAACCAAAAATCCCCCACAAACAGCTTTCATATGAAGTTCTGGCACGTGACCTCTGTCCTTGGACAACTTCCCTTTTCTTAAAGCTGCAAGATCTTTTAACCAAGACTCCATTTCAATTTATTTAGGGAATTGTTAGTTAAACCCATGCAGCTAGTCAAATAAAAATATATATAAACCTACAGTCCTAGGAAAAAAGTTTTAGGTTATATATTTCAGGTTATTCTATCTTTGAGTGAGGCTACAGGAAAAATGTCAAAGACAGATATGAAGTCAGGATTTTCTGAATTGCAATTTTATGCACAGGCCAGTAGGTTATAACTTTTATCTAAAAATTCATGGCTTCTGTTATCCATATTCCAGCAGAGATTATGGCACAAAAAGTACAAAGTAAACTCAAATCAAGAGCACACAGTTTATTTAAGAATCAATATTGAAAAGTTCACTGGTCTAAATAACCTAAAATGACATTTCATGTGTCTATGGTGATTCAGAGAATTCCAACATGCTGAAGAACGTTAGACAGACTTTAGAAAGTGTTACCAGAGATACATTATTAAAAGCCAGTTTAAAATTTAGCTGGTACAATGCTTTCCCCAAAATTCAATCATTATTTAATTCTGCACTTACTTTGATTAGAAACTCAAAAGCAAAGTTATCTATATTAAAAATAACATTCACTCGTTATTTTGATCACTACAGCCAGATATTATTGGATAATTTAATCTGTAGTGGTAAAAAATACCCATTTAATTAAGAAAGAAGGGAGAAAAAAAAAATAAAAGGACTAGAAGAGACATACTCGTGAGCAAAGTAGATCCAGGAAGGAATAAATACTTCTGTCATTTAGACTAGAGTGGCAGCAGGTAGAGAGGATTTGGGCTCCACCTCGGGAGGACACTGCCTTTGGCAGTGTGTACCCCTGTATCTATTCAGATAAAAAGATTAGCCACTGCAGCTGAAATATAAGTTAACTTTATAATTAGCAAACAGATACTTTGTGACAGATATACACATCCATCCTTTATGACAGATACAGAATATAGGAACATCTGTGCCATAAGAAAAATGGTCTTCAAAACCTTAGCCATTTTATTAGGTCAAAGTTCACACTTCTAAATTACTTAAGAAATGTATACAATTTTCTACTATGTTATTTCCTGCATATATAACCAAGTAGACAAAAGGCAAAGTTTAGAATAATACAAGCTGATTTAGTGTGTATACTCAAGAAATAATATTGTACATAAAACAGAATGTCATGTTAGCAAAATTTATAATGGGGAAGAAATTATAATTTACACTTACAGGGGAGAATGCTAGCTAGCTAATCATTCTAAAATTAATTCATCTGCTTTTTCCAATAACTACCTTTAATCAAACCCTTTTTTTAAAAAAAAGTAACAATAATGTACTAACAGGTTTTCAGACATTAGAGAGAGAGCAGAAATAGAGCAATAGAACTCAACCCAAAAATGAGTCTCAAGGATTTAGAACTGTATCTTTCTACAAAGTACAGGAAAAAATTGTATCAGTTACATATTTGCCTAGTTCTAAACAACAGTTCAGTAAAGTCTGATAATATGTTTGATTTTAAGCCCTTAACTAATCCTAGTCTTATTCACAAAACCATTTAAATTTAGCATCTCAAACACCTAAAATGATCACAAGTACGTATTGGCACCTCTTCAATAAAATATTACTTTCTTATTATCTGTGGTTAAAAAAAGCCACATTCTAGTCAAAAACTTCCTTTTATCAGATATTAAAAAGTCTATCAATATGGAAATATTGAGTGACAAGTGGAACCATATCAGCAAACATTTATAGAAGTTGTACATGGTTATCTGAAGGTCCATTTGTCAATGAGGACTTTTGTATTGGCTTAGTTATCTTATTGTACTCTTATTTTCCTCAAACTGTGTTTATTTCTGAGGAAGTCAAAATTCCCAGTGATGAGTTTGAATGAGTTTTAACACATTCTTGAGGTTATGCTGAACTTGCCCTTTTTGTAATTTGTAATTTGTTTTCCTATCTTGTCAATTATGCATACATTCTATCTATATTTTCAACCACAGCCAAGATTGCTTAGTTATATAGAATTATTATTTAATGAACTTTTTTTATGTTTGATGGTGTACTTAATGAGAAATGAGGTTATGAATTTAGTCCTTGTTATTTTCCTGTTACAAGATGACATAAGCAGAATATAATTGACCAGATCCTTAAGCAATATGAATTAGCTCAATTGAATCAAAACCAGTTTACGTAACTCATCAGGAGTCTAACATGAAAAAACTGTACCTAAAGCAAGATGACATATTTAATAAGCCGTAGCACAATTGTGTGTGTATTATCACATACAATTAAGACTATTGCTCACCTGAGTAAAAGAAAAGATTCTAGAAATGGTGCTTTGCAGCATTAGGCTTCATCTTACTCCCAATGAAGTAGGAGCTCACATCAGCTAACGTGATGTATAGACTGCTTCCCAAAGACATGCATGAGACACTGTCTGGAACTCATCCTTTTAAAGAAAATCATCAACACTTGTAGAGAAAACCATCTCTATCAGTGTCTCCTTTCTCAAATTAGAGATAGCCAGCTTGGCAAATGTTGAGTTGGCTGTCAAAAGGTTTGACAGACTTACTAGAGTTACGAACTGATTGTCAAAACAAAACCGGTTTGGAATATTATAGTGATCCCCCTAACAAGAGTGGGACCAGACCAGTCATATACCCTGGAGATACATTACATAAATTAAAATTAATTTAAAACAGGTAATTAGAGATGAAGCTGCAAACAATATAAATCCCAATTATTTTTTTAAATACTTTCTAGCTCTTAATCTATCATCCCAGAGAAAAAGGAACACGTCTTACAGTTTTAAACTGTAAAATCACCCAAAAAAAGAATCTAAAGTGTCACCCAAGGTGGTTCTGTTGCATGTTCTCCTGCTTAGAGTGGGAAGGGAAGGTTGAAGGCAAATAAAACACCACACAAGCAGGAGAGGGTTTCTTTGTCTTTATCTAACTAAGCTTACTAAATGACGGTAAGATTTTAGCTGCCTATGCAGAGTTGCAAGTTTATTAAGAAAATTGTAAATGGCCTAAACTTCCTGAAAAATAAGAGTACTCTCTCTCTTGGTGGATGCCTGTCCACAACTGCTGGCTCTGCACATTAATGGCTTTCTGACCACATGAAGGCAAACTGTTGTCAGACTCTTCTATTCTCACCTGTTCAGCAACTATAGTAAATCCATTTCCTTTAATTTGTTTTTCTTGATACTGTTGGGGTTTTCCCCACTGCAAATAACAGAGAGGGACATGCTATTTCTGTTGCAAAATACTATCATCAGTAATATCTGTAACTATCTCCAGGAAAGCAAGTGTTGATGTCTGCCTTGGTTTTCTTCAAATGGTTGCTGTTCCTCCAGATGGTCTGAGGTGTTCTATTTGTGTGTTTGCACTTACTATGTAAAAATTGTTAATTTAGCATAGGAAAAACATTATTAAAACACAGAGCTATAGACTTTGTGGCCCTTACTCTCTTACTCTGTGTCTCCTGGACTTCTGCTCAGTTATAGTGATCGTGCCCCACTGGCAATGTAAAGCCCTGACCTTACTGTAGAGCAAACAGTCCATAACCCTTTATTTCCATTATTAGGATATTCATCTTCCTGAGAGAGGAAGACTGTAATTGCAAATCTACTCCAAGGATTGGTTTATGTACTTTAGCTAATATGCAATCACACAGAAAGCGTACTACCAGCAGCTCTATCTCTTCTCTTTCTGCTGCTGCCTGAAAGGTTTGTTTTGGACTGAGCTGAGAGTTTTGCATGGAGAAAACGTGTGCTGGCCTACAGCAGAAAATTTCCCTGCGTCCAAGCATAGTGGCCCTGGCCCCACAGCTTGCTCCCACTGCACCTGACCCCTGTGTAGCCCCAGAGGCTTGGGAGGTGCTGTAGGAACCTGGTCAGGCTGCTCCCCCTGGAGCCACTGCCACCTTCATCCTTGTCAGCATGTCCACGGGAGCAACAGGCCAGCACAGTCCACAGTCCTGCTTTCCCCCTCCATTTTCCCTTCTCACACAGAACCGTTCTGTCTCCTGGCCCTTATTTGCAAAACAAAAAATTAAAAAAAATAAAATCCAGTATAACATACACTGATAAGAGCATTGTTCTGGTGCTACTCAGGTAGCTGGGCTCAGCACCCACAAAACATGCTAAACTATTCAGTTCTGCCAAAGCGATGTTGGCTTAGGGAAGCACATAAAGAAAAATATTAGATTCTAAGAGATATTTACATAACAAAATAAATGTTCTTCAAGACTTCGGGAGCTGGAGGACTGGGAATTCTAAAAATCACAATACTGAAATTAAGCTCCAAATTTTGCCTCTATGCAATTTCAGGCAACTATGTCCTTCTTTAGGATTGTTTAGGATATTTGGATTTCCTAAAAGTGGGTAGACATTTTGGGTTTCACTGACTTTATCTGACTAACCTTACTAACTGATGATGTTAAGATTTTAGCTGCCTATGCAGAGTTGCAAGTTTATTAAGAAAATTTTGCATTTTATAACATGCTAATAAAATGGCTTCCTAAAGTCACTGTTTGTAAAGCAAAGCCATCTTAGTTGCACCGAATTTTTGCTATCTTATTTTGAATGGGGTTGGCCTAAAGGTGTGGCAAAAAGATGTAGCAGACTAATGACAGCGACTGTGTACCTGGAATCTATTTCAGGCATACTTTAATATCTTAGTAGGATAATGATCCATGCTAAAAAGAGATTCCCACGAAAGCTGAGACAAGATTTATGGAAAAAGATCTTTTAGCAGGAAAAGAAAATAGACTTTTCAAAGCTGCATACAAGTTGCAAACAATTAAGTTTAACTGCATATATTAGTCAGACCATCTGAAAGAAAGATGTTTCCTGACTACAGAGCAGAAAGCACTGTAGAAGAGAAAAAGGTTGTTATCTTTCAAAGAGAAAAATCCATATTGTCCATAACCATCAAATAGTAATTAAAGTAGCAGACAAAAGAAAGGAGATAGTAATCCTTAAATAGAGAGACTCCATCAATGAGGCTGACAAGCAGCTCTGAGATTATCCATTACAACAAACTTAAAAACCATGCTATATCTCTCTCCTTCCTATGGTAGTAGTGGTCTATATTCAAACTGTCATTCTAAAGACAGAAAAAAAGACAGTTTAGACTGAGGAGCCCTGAGTCTTCTGTAGGACTCTCTTGTCCTCTCTAAATGACAAGTTTTAGCAGAAAACAATCAAGAGTTTGCCCAGACTGATTTCTATCTCCAAAAACCCAGCAATCTTTCCAACCAGATGAAAAAGGGTTCAGTACATATCTTATGAACCAGGAATTATTACTTATTAATACTATTACTATAAATGTAGCAGTAGTTGTTGTACTAATTAGTCATTATAAATTCATTTTTCTATATACAACAATATAAATAATATGAGACATCCCTTTAAATACCACCATATTTTCTGAGGAGAACTGTTGTGATACCACTCAGCTACCTAAAGAGGATTTTTACCTGACTAGAGCAGTGTTCTAAGAAATACCTCCTATGGACAATATTTTTACAAAAGTAAAACTCTTGAAAAGTTACAACCCATGCTAGAAGAAGTTTCAATTAAAAGATATTTCCCAGAAACTTCTACTTTTCAAACAGACCCTGTTTATCATGAAACTCCCCAGTACATTGCATGCATCAAATGTGATCTGCCCACACCTGGGAAAAAAGCACAAATCTGGATAACCTAAGAAGATGCCTCCCACAGCAGAAAAAAACCCACATCCTAGCCAATCCACCTCTTCCCAAAACGCAGGGGACATCATTCAAAGCATCAAATAGTGCTCCCCAAATTTCTTGGGTGAATCAAGAGCCTCACAGTGACCTTGCAGAGGCAGTCAAGGAAGGGCACAGGCCCCCAGGGAAGAGCATTTATCACACGAGTCAGCTCTGTGCCCCCCCACTACCTTGCCCCATCTTCTCCCCTCCCAGGGAAACTCCCAAAAAGCCTGTAAAAGATGAACTGATTCCCATATGAACTGAAAACTGGAATTTGTAACACTAGAGGATACTCACAATTATGTACTCAATAGAGGCACTGCTTTTATGGAACATTGCAGTTTCCCTCTGTTAACCAACAATATCCCACAGATGATAAATTCACGCTCTCCCTTTCTTGTAAATCAGGAAAAAAGGTAAACACATGGTTAACACCTCCATACAGGCACAGATGCCAATTATCTATTATCCCATGGTCTAAGTAACAGAGCTAATTAAGTTAGAATAATTGTTTTCTACTGGTATTTAGTTTTAAAGATTGCTGTTTCTCTTTCAGACAGGAAAAGCATATATCCCTAAAAGTTGCAGATTTTCTTCCAGACTATATCGGTTGGTCTAAGATAGTACTTTCAGCTAAAATATTGTATACCATAACAGCTACAGTAGTACTGCTATGTAACAAAGTGCTACATAAATTTAAGAGACCTAATTGACCTGAAGATGTTAAACTTCAAAACACACAGAAGAGAGACATCTGTGAAAGCAATTTTAGACCAAAAGGGGAATGAAAGTAAATATAAACTGTGAAACTCGGAGTTACTATGCTAGTCTGCTAACAGACTAGGAAGAATCAGATGGAAATGGATGAAAAGGAAAAAAGGAGAGAAAAAAAGAATTCTTAAAGTAGAAAAGACACATCAGCTAAAAGCAAACTCTTCAAGTGAAGAGCTCTTACTATCAGAAGGGAAGAAAAAAATAAATGTTAGGAAGAAATAGGAGTGAATTAAAAGATAAAATTACAGGACACAAACAAACAAAAGCCCATGCAACTAAGATTTATTTCGTTATGTTCCTACATTATGTTGCATATCTCTGGTAGGAAATTAAAATGAAAGCTATGTAACCTAACTGCTGGAAATTGTTTGTGAAATTTGTCTTTTGGGCCACAGAGACTTAAAGTCCTGGGGTTTGATAAAAGAAAATTCTAGTTGGTTCCTGAAAATATTGGTTCCTCAAAACACTCACCAACAATGCTCACATTTGCTAAGATTACTTTCTCTGTTGCTGTCATTGTCCTTTCCAAACCATTACATATACTGGTAACGTCAGTACCAGTTCTGCAATAGTAAAAGAAAAATTCTCAGGACAGTAAATTTCTAAGCAGGACAGATTTAGACTAAATGAGGACAGTTATACTCCCCTCACTCAGACCACTACTCCCATTAAGATCTCATTAGTCAGCCAATTGCCTCATCCTACTTAAGATATTAAAGAAATGAGTGGGTCATAAAAATCTCATAACCATTCATTTGTATCAGTGTATCTTTGCAATAGTGTACTTCTTACCCTCTGATGAATAACAGCTCAAACTTCACTGTGCATGTTGTGGAGAACTCCATTAAAATGAGGTCATTTCAGTTCGAAATTGTAACTTTGGTGTCCATCACATTGCATTATATAATATTTCAGGCCCTTTTGGGTAGCTATCTGTATCCAAGGAAACAAAAGCACTTAAAAGATGGACAAGAGCAAAATGTCTCTTCAAACCCCAGCAACCTATCTTTATGCATAAAGCATAGTCCAGATCCCTCTGTACTACCAACCATGAGTAGTCTTAAAGAACTGGCCTAAGCCCACAAAACCTGACAAATCACAAATAAATCTAGCATACCTTATGTACTTCTCCTTTCCTTCTTCCCTTATTTCTTCCCTATTTCAGGAACATTCTAAGTTTTACAGCCAAAACGTTCAGACTCAAGCATAGACTGCACTATATCTTGCACCTTGAGTGCTGTTCTTTTTTTATAAAGGTGTATATACCTAATGACTTGCACACAAGTAGAGCAATGACATGTTGAAAAGGGCTGAGTTTTCTTTATTTCAAATAGAATCACTGATGAACCTTAGTTCTCTGCCTGTAATTTTGGCAGAGCAGAAATTCACCCACTCTAACAGCCTGACTTTAGCACTAATCTACTCCAGATGCTTTAGAGGAAGGAGCAAGGGAGTTGTAACACACATGCACAGTGGATTAGTAGCACAATGGAAAAGGTAAAGTAGAGGACGGATGAAAAAATAAACAGTAAGATGAACCACACTGAGAAAAATTAAAAGAGAAAAAAATAAAAATGGAGAGGTGGGTTTTAAAAAAATTAAGATCACCAACTCTTTTAGAACTAAAAGGTCCCTCCTGGGAGCTTTTTCATACCTTTCTGCAGGTACACCAGAAAGACAACCTAGCATAGAAATATATGCTACAACCAAAACAATGTAATTTTAAGATTGCTTTTTATGCACACTAGAACTAAACCAGCACTATTACTGATGTTTTTAAATTATTGAAAGGTATTCGGATCCTATCTAAATAAAACACATAGATTAGATTAAAATGGGAATAGAAAACTGTAGTTACCATGAGGAAAACATTCTAGACATTCAAAACCAGGGGATGGGTTTTCTAAATCAAAAAGGATGCAAAGCAAACATCAGACCTTTCAGATCACTTTTAAAAGAGAGGGACTTTTTGTTTGTTAGCCTTGGTTTTTTTACATGCAGCAAGGTCAACATCACAACAAGCCTTCAGGATAAAAATGTTTTAAGAACTACTCTTTAACCATCTGAAAGTGTCACTAACATGTCACGCTCAGCAACAAAGGACATTAACACCTTCCAAAGGTGCTAGCAGTTTCTTCAGAGCATTCTGCTGTCCAGCAGGGAAAGAGGCTCCAGAATTGAAATAAACCCAGCTATCCCACGGAATAAGGAGGAACATTCACCTTCCAGGACAATCATGCATATCACAAACTTCTCCTGGTTTTATCCTTTTTAAAAAAAACAAACAAACAAACAAACAACAACAAACCAACAAACCCCAAACAAACCGAACCAACAAAAAAAAAAAAAAAAAAAGAAAAGAAGAAAAAATAATCCCCAAAACCACCACAAAAGAACCACTAAAAAGCCCCCACCCAACTTCATATTCCTGGCGTTTGAAATAAATATTTCAAAATTTAACTTTAAGGCCCTAGTTCTCTCTTCTATGATTTTACCTTTTAATTAAGTACGATTCAAAATTATCCGTTAACAATAAACATTTAAAGAGGGCATTGCAGAGTTAACAAAACCTGATGACTTTCAGCAGACATAGATTTTTCTGTTAAGAATCTGTTATATATCTAAATTGTTTGCCAAGCCTCAGCAAATAAGTTTGAGTTTATCCTTATTCTTCTGCTCAAACTGAACTTTTTTTCTGATCAATAGCAATTTAAATGTCATCCTTCCAAGAATAAAAATGTCAAGCTTGGTTGTCTATTTATTTCATGAGATAACCGATTTTCAGTTTTAATCTGCAAAGCAATCACATTTGTTCTTTCAGATTTAAGAATCACACAGAGAAAGCAAAAGTGTGCACAAGAGAGCAAGGAGAAAAGAAGCCCTGAATTTAAACTGTGAATCGACTCAGAGCAACTCAAGCCTGAAAGTTTGATGTTAACCTGTTTAAGATATGATATATAATTTAAAACCATTACAAAATTAATTCTTAAAAAAAGATAATACCAACAGATAGATAAAGCTCACTCTGTTAAGAATTCCCTATAACAATTGTTTTAACTGATGGTAAAACTGTTATCACACAAAAGAAGGACTAAAGCACTTGTAGGACATATATGTTAGAGAATACCTTGCGATCTTTACTAATATCCTTCTCCTAGCGCACTTGTAAAGGATTGAGTTCATAGGAATGTTAGAATTAACATTGTAATGGGAACTGTATCTCAGTGTTTTATCGTATTTCTGATAGTGCTGTGAGCTAGTGAATAGAGGTCAGGGTCTCATAAACACAAGCTTTATCTCTGGCTCTACCTTTGATGAACTCAGAAAAAAATTTAAATCACCCTTCAATTCGGTTTCCCAGTGGAAGAAAAGAATACTCTTTCTAGAAGTTTTCTGAGACTTATGATAAAAGCTAGCTGTTATTGATTAGCACTGCACACACAAAAATTACAATAGCTGCATTAAATTAACTGGACAAGTATAACTTTTCATATTTTCACCTTCTTTACACTTGCAATTGCTTATTCTTTCCAGCTCAACATATGGGATGACTTCCATTTCTTTGAAGTACATAGGCCACAGCCAGAAGCCAGCACAGACTTTAGTGTCTCAGAAATGCTCTAAAACACTGATGATCCCAAAGCAAAGAGATGACATGAAAGGTTTTTCAAAGCATGGGTTCACCACACCTATATCCTTGGTGCTGGACTTGGCTTGAGCTTACAGAGCAAGCGACCAGAAGCCGCCCATAACAGGTGACAGAGCATGCTGCTAACTGTGCTGCTCATTTAGGGAGACTTTGTTCGCTTTGTCAGCAACCAACCAGTTTTTACATCTAATCCATGACCTTTTTATATCACGGCCATGCATTCCTCTAGCCCTCTGCCTTGGCGCAACAAGAACAGATCTGGACCTCACTTCTCTCTTCTTCCTACCCTCACCTTCACAGCATCCAATTAAAAAAGACAGAGAAACTGAATATCAGCCACAACACCCTTGCGCAGGTGAGTGCTGGGACACACATACTTCTACTACAAAAATTATGCTTGGCAGTTCTGCTCTCTCTCTATATATTGCATCTTCCTCTCAAACACTTCACAGCGTCGCACAAATGTGAGAGAACAGTTACCACAGGGATGGATGGGGATATTACAGGAATAATGCAGATCCACATCCACAATTAAGCTAACGTAACAGGCAGGCAAAATGCTTTCTTAAAAGCATCATTTCCTCTATTTTACAAGTAGGGAGGCAGAGCCACCAAGAGATAATTATCCTTACCCAAATCTCACAGGGTGAAAAATGCAAATTTTTTTAGATCAAATCTCCTGGTTTTGCAGGTGTTTTATGGACAGTTTTGTCACACAGTGCTATATCTTGTTCTGTTTCAATCTTCTGGGCTACATTAAAATAATTTATACACATTAGTTAGAAAATCTTAAGTCATTACTGTAGCTGACAGAAAATATACAGGTACATTTGGTGGTCCATTAGATACTCCATTAAAATTTAAAAGTCCTAAATTCTAAATCAGCCTAAGTACTTTTGCACTGAAATCTTCTTTCCTCTTTCCTTCCCAAATCCCTTCATATTTATATCTATCTTGCCTTAATAAATGCAAAAAAAAGTCTTGTATGCTAGGTTTTAGGGATTTTCCTTTTCTCTTCCAGAGCATGAATTATCCTTTTTCTCTGTGTGTTTATCACAGTTTAATAATACTAAAAATAAAAATGCGAAATGAATGTAAAAATATATAATAATGCTGATATTCTAAGTACAAGGAAGAAAATAATAATCAATATTCGCCCACAATAACACGTCAATTCTTGTATTATGTATATTTTATATCAACATACTACTTTTACGGAAGTTTCTAAACTATTTTTGTTGTAAAAATCAGTTGTATCTGACTTAAATCTGCAATTTTGTTTTGTGTATTTACAACATATATATATTAAAAAGTATTAGAGTAAAATAACAGAGTGAAAACACTTCAAATTAATAATTGCAATCAGTGCCTTACTGATTTGCCTGTTGTCCAAAGAAGGAAACCAAGTGCTTAGGTACATTTTGGCTCCTACTGAATCTGTGTGTTTTAATGTATATTGAAAACGTTTCCTGAAAATCTTTTTAACGGGTTTCACCAAGAACAGTAGAATTCGCAAACTTGCAGAGAGATGTTTAGATATCAAGAACTGATGTTTCCAATAAGTTCTCAATTCAACTAGTTCCAAACCTACATGCAACAGAAAAATGTTTTTATAAAAGCAGATAAAATATTTTTTCTAAAAAAAAAAAAAAAATCACAAAATGACATGTTGTCCATGTTTAAATATCACCTTTAAAAATAAGAGTTTATATCAAACTCCAAAATAGTGCAGTAATTTATTAATCACTTTTAGATTGAAATTTTATGTTGAAATAGGGGAAGCTAAACAACATTGAAAATATTTGCACATAGGTCAAAAGCTTAAGCAAAGACTCCTCCTGATAATTTGCTAAAATAATTTAATGTCCTAATGTCCCTTTATAACAATTGCCTAATATGTCACACACATTCAAAATCCTGTCTCACAAAAGATTTGGTAAGAATGGTTTATGGAGGTAACATGATTCAAATGCTGCCCAGGACAGAAGCTGACAGGGTATCTCACCATACATTACCTGATGCTTTGGAGCTGCACTGGCAAGAAGCTATGTTCTCTGGGGCTAATTTGTCTTCCCCAAAGCAGTTTATCTCAAAGAAAAGTGTTTAGCTGAGGGATTTTATACTATGGTTACATTTTATTCAAGTGTAAGTCCAGGACATTTCATTTCTCTGTTTCATTGTTCATTTCTCTTAGGTCCCCCCATGTTGGCAGTGGCACTGGTGAACCAGACCAAGGAAGGTGTATGGCTTTCAACTAAAAGCAGAGGAAGAAGAAATAACCTTTCTACTTTTCTCAATACTAGAGAGAACTGGAGAGGTGGAGCCAAAAAATAAGTTTTACTGAGGAAGAAGGTTAGTTCAATCCCCATGAATTTAAACACTAGGAAATGCAGTTGTATGTCTTTTTGTAATGTCTCCACAAATATGAGACAAAACATATGCCAAATTACCAACAAGGAGGGTCCCAAAACTCAATTTTAAACCTATCTTGTTCAGGAACTAAAAGCCTTTACTAGAATCGGTCATCACAAAATGAAAGGTTATCACAAAATGAAAGCCTGCAGCTCATTTTGGGCCTACAATATTCTCTACTAAAGCTTTTTTTTGAGAATTTTTTTTTAATATGAAAAAAAATCATAGCCAGGATAAGAGTAGCCCAAATCCTGAGCACATTTTTACTTTCATATGTAATCTTACATGTTATGTCTTGTGAAACACTGAAGCAGGTTGCCCAGAGAGGTTGCGGATGCCCCACCCTGGAAACATTCAAGGTCAGGTTGGACGGGGCTCTGAGCAACCTGATCGAGTTGAAGATGTCCCTGGACACTACAGGGGGGTTGGACTAGATGACCTCTATAAATTCCTTCCAACACAAACCATTCTATGTTCAGTTTTCCTGACAGTATAATTTTAAAGGTAAAATTTAAAGGGGGGAGGGGGCAGAATCTTTAAAATGAAATCAATAGCACTTCCTATTTCTTAACTGTAGAAACTCTACAATTGCCAAAACAGCCTTTCAGTCACTCTTCAACTTTCTTCAGACTAAACAGCACATATGCATGAAGCAAGTCACAAGCAAATATTGACATTCCAAAATATACAGGAACAAAACACAGAGATTCTCTTAAAAAGATAGAGACCCTGATAACAACCACCAACACATTCTGTACACATCTACCTCCATTGATGTCCTCAGAAGTAATCTTCCAGGATGATTTGTTATCTTATTAGTTTTCCTCTCTCCAATGAATGTAATTGATATTCCTAGTGCAAGCACTGAAATTACAGATATGAGGAAAAATGAAGGGTCCCTGTTAAGCATGTTACATACACACTTCTCCAAAAATTTGGAGACACAAGATGTGATATACTTAAAAATGAAGTTAGTATGAAAGACTTGTGATTTGTTCCAGCTCACTAAACACAAGATTACATTTATTGATTCACTAGAATCATAGTTTCTATGAGCTCATTGATAGTAAAACATCTGCTGTCACAACACCTGGAATTTGTTCTACTTTGCAAACAGAACACTGATGCAGCACAGTCAATACCATGGCAGCTTTCAAAAGAATTAATTGCACAATAAGACAAGAGCTCTATACATTTAACAAAAGTTACTAGTTCTTTCTAACCATGTGATTAGCTGATGGTGAAAAAATACTTCCACACAAAAAAAGTTTTGATAACTGTAATGAAACACTGTACTCTGACAAACAGCTGCAAAATATGGTTTTGCTTTGATAAATTATTTCTAAAAAGTCACCCATTATTTCTTGTGAATAGCTTGTTTCTGTCTTCCCACTCTCCAAGTTTTCATAGCCACATTATGATAAGTGAAAAATATTTCATAATGGTGAAATGGATGTAGCCTTATATTGTTCTTTTTTTTTCTTTCTGTTATTTCTTTGAAACAGATGTGGTTTTCCTTAATAATTTAACTTCTAAGATTGAAATAAACCCTCTCCAATAAATCTAGTAGGGTTTTGAAGTATTATTTTAATATTTGTCTCAAAGTAGACAGCATGCTATTCGTTCCTTTAAATAAGCTTATGCTGGCAATAAAAATCAAGAAAGAGAAATGTAAATGGTGGTGTAATGCCTAAGGGAATATTGAGTTCAGTTGTGAAACAATACAATTTCTTTCCTTTGCAAGTCTGAGATTAAAGGCTTGCGGCTTTTGCACAATAGCCATGAGTAATGTATACAATTTTTTTATTGCATGAGATTCTCCTCATGCACATCTCTTATTTCTTCAAGATAATTCAGGCAATCAGCAAGGCAAAGACAACAGATCACATTGTTCTAAGTGTTAAACAGATAATCAATAATCTAAGGCAATAAAATTAAATGTTTTGAGCTTTATTAAACTTTGGAGACTGCTGGTGAGTAGCTGGAAAATAAAACAACATTAAAAGTCAATTAGCATAACCATTATAGCAAAATATTTGCTTTTCATTCCACTACAATACTGAATTATAAAACAAAATAAGTGAGCCTATAAGCTCATTGTTACAGCCATGTCAGTATTATAAAGACATTTAACACCAATAAGAATAAAAATTTGTAATGCAAATACAGACTGAGGTTATCTACATGAAAATCCAATAAAAGTTTGGTTGTATCAATGAACTGAAGAAAACACAGCCCAACTCATTAGGATGTTTTGTTTCAGTTCTTTCATGTTCCAGAAACTCCTAGGTGATTAGAGGTTAGTATGTGCCATGAGCTCATGACCCACACAAGTTATTAAAGTATAGGAGTAGTCCATTAATTGAAAATACTCAGTGTTCGCAAGTAAACTATGTGATTAAGCATTTTAATGGATTTAACCAAAATATTTAACGCTGCAGGCTTGAGTTCAAAAGATCCTCCCAGATACATCAGTTACAGTTCTTTTTATAGTTGTTTATTGAAAAAATGTTAAAATTGTTGAAGTGAGCAAGTCCTATGTTCAAGACTGAAATTCAGTTTGAATCGAATCAGCTGGTGTAAATTTTTACCAAAAAATAAAAGGGCAGCCAAAAAAGGTTCCACTGTATATAATTAAAGTATATACAACTACATAATAAAGACTTCATAAGTTCCAGTCTTCACGAGTTTATTTCTAGTGTCTCTAAACTGAACAACTGAAGCTTGTGAGTGACAATGATTAATCTGTTTTAGGTAAGATTAAATGTAAAGTTATTATACCAAATATGCTTCTGTATCTTCTTTGTGAATCTACTTTTTCAAAATGTCTGGCTCTTCAAGAGATACTTTTATCCATATACACATATTGTGTAATGCTACATAAATAATAATACCTATAATCTACATGAAAAATAGCTGTAGAGCTGTCCAGGGAGCTCTCATAAGATGGCAGGTATAGAGGATGGTATACCTTAGCTGTGATTCAACTCACTTTACAGCAGCTCTGTTACAGCATGTTCAGCATGAAGATGCTGCCTTCTCATTCTAGAGAAAATGCCATTGCTGAAAAGTGGTGCACAATATGAACCTCCTCACTCAAAACTGAAGCCATTTTTTTTTCCCCGAGATCCATTAAATATTTCCTTTTACAGTATAAAATGAAGTTTCAGAGTCCAATTAGCATGAAGAAAACGCACCTTCCAAAGACTTGAGAACTGACTTAAAGACAGCCAAATGAGTTTCAGTGCTGTTCCAACAAGCAATGGAAGTATCAGCATTAATAACAGTGGTCTCTGGTCATGCATCAAAATGGGACACCTGTTCCTATAAAATTCACTTTAAAACTGTGAACACTTGACTTTCCGTAAGGGTTATTCCTCTTCTGACAAAATCTCTATTCAAATGGAGATTTCAAATCCCTTGAGATAGTTTCAACACATATCAAGACTCAAAGTGGGCCTTCATTTAAGAGTTAATTCAGGGATTTCCCAGTTGTTTTATTCATCAGTCATTTCATCACCTCCAGCGACATAGACAGATTAGGTAAGGTCAATCTGCAGCTTGTTAAATAGGCAGATATGGTTTTCATTAAAGCACATTTACTTCAATGCTGAAAGCACTGTTAAATTCAAATTAGAAAAGTTTGAAAAAAGTTTTGTTAATTAAAATGTTAGAATTCACGGTATTCCTAACGCTCTTTTGTAACAGTGGGTATGCCAATCATTTAATGTCAAATTTCTTTCTTTCTTTTTACTTTTTTTTTTAAAGTATTTTAGTTTAGCTGCTGATTCCTGCAAACAGTTTTAACTCCAAACATAACTGCTATTATATCAGGAGCAGCATTAGTTATATATACTTTGTTTTAGTTGACCTGACTTTCCTGGTTTTATGCAGAAGAGGGAGGGAAGTGAGCTAAAAGCAACTTTTCCCAGACTAGTCAATGAGTAAATAGTAAAATTGTCTTTTGACGTATTTATATGGACAGAAGCTTTAAATTCAGTGAGTGTGTAGGAACTATATTTGCATTACTTAAAAGAATATAAACCTTATTGATCAAAATATTTCTATTGACATTTTTCTCAGAGAAGACTCCGCTAAGTCAAGCCTTCGGTCATGGTCCTTCTATAGCACAACACAGTTCTTGAAAATAACCCACTCCTCAGGTACCAATGCTGTGCTTATTCCCCATTTACAAACTTGAAGTTCTGTCGCAAGACACAAAATTTCTACTCTTCCCCCTCACATACAAAATATTCACTGCAGAAGCTATCATTAGGATTAGCATTCTCATCATTTGTTGTGTCTGTGGTTTCAAAAAGGAATTGTATTTGTATTTCAGATATTACCACGGGCTTCACATCATGCTCCATTTTCTTCTTTGGTCTGGACATTATCATTTCTTGCCATCTCAGCCTCTGGGATCTGGCTTGTCCATGTTCCTCACTGTTCAGTTTTCCTGCTGAGTCCCAGAGAGATCATGTTTGGCTCTCACTAGTCATTATTTATCTCTTCAGTCCATGCTCGTTCTTTACTTTAGTTTGACCTCTGAGAGCAGTCAGTCCAATGGCCTGCCTGGCTGCCACAGCTTTCTCACTCTCATAGGCTGATATTTGCCTTTTAAATTTTTTGTCTCTTTTTTTTTTTTTTTTTAAACTCCTTGACTATTACTCGCTGCTTGGGACACCTTTATTTCTTCCTAAAAATCACAGGCTGCCTTTAATCACTTTTGAAAACACCCTTAAAATCTCCTCATACACAAGCTGGAGTTTCAGTACTTGACTTCCAAAGAGCTTCCGCCATCTTCCCAAATCATCAAGTTTCTCTCCTAACACAGAGTAGCTATCATCACTATTATCTGTCAGTGGGAAAAGAATGCATTGGTTTTCTGTAGTCTTGGGTTTAGATAGTTTTCTTGTAAGTCTTCACTGCAGAGAGAGTTGTGTATTTATCTGGCTCATGAACAGATGGGCCAGACTGCATCCTTACCACTGAAAGGTCTACATAGGTGATATGCACTTTACAAAAACAGAGAATGGAAGATATTTTCAGAGTATCTTACAAATACCATGTAGTTCTTGGTTTCAGACAAGCTTAGCTTATACAGTTTTCCTTAAGCCTTCTAGGCAATATATCTCTTTGCTTCTTCTTACCACACTAGGTGACAGTTTTTAAATTTCAAAAAGACTAAGAGTGGCAATAAATTAAAAAACAACAGAAAATTAATTGCTGGTTATTCCGTCAGATTGAGTTGTATTTCATTTTCATCCATTTATCTTCTATTCCTACTAGAAACATCAGTTTCAAACTGAACAAAATACAGCAATGGGAAATTTATATACATTTTCTAGAGACTACCACAAGATGAAGGAAGAAAAGAAGACATCAGAATAAGTGACTACCAAGTGGTATCATTAGAAAGATGCTTTTTTTTCCCCCTTTTTCTCTTTTATAAAATCTCTGAGGCTTGTTACTCATGTTCTGCCCATCCTCAAAAACAACCAACTAAAAACCTTAATTATGAAGAAGAATTAGGAAAACCAATCATCATTCTTCTACCAAAAACTGACTGGTAGCAATAACTTCAAATTTTAGCACATAACTGGGAAGTGAGGGGGCTTAACAAGCAGTATTTAGTTGAAGAAAGAAGAGAAAACAGTGGTAGGAGAATAAACAGAGTAATGTAGAATAATTAAACACTTCTTTCAGGAAAGTCAGCTCTAGTTAAAAAATCAGTTGCCTCACTAAGATATACAAAAAGAAAAAAACACCAGGCTGCTCCCCTCCTTCCACACTAACATCCTCCTCAGAGTGGGTGACAGAAGAAACTCCTGCCTCACTGAACTGCTACTAACCTGTTGGGAGAGCTGAACTGCCTTTTATGCTGCTCCAGGCCAAGTTCCTCTTCCCTTAGTCCTCCCTGCTTCACTGCCTGCTACAATTAGATGCTCTTTTTACACTGTTTGCTCGGGTTGATGGTTGCAGGTCCACCAAGATCTTGTGTTCCCTGTCAAGAGCACATACATGGGTCTTCCAAATCCAAAGATATCTCCAATAGTCCTTTTGGTACTCTTTTGCCACCTATGCATGGCACAGGTCTGCATGCCACTGCCTCTTATTATCTACAACTAATTATACAATTTAGATACAGTTAGTTGGCCCAGCCGTGATTACGTTTACATTGTTTTCTCCATACAAAGAACTTTTTTTAAAAAAAAATTGTTAGACCACATGTATGAAAAGACATGAAATGGAAATTAAATATTTAAACCCTGTCATTCATATCTTTTTCTTTCCAGATGTCAAAAGAATGCTTTTTTTCCCTCTGTAGTTTTCATCTTGCAAATACCTATTAGGAAATAATGATCAAGTAAACAACAACTAATTTTTTTTAAGTAATCTTAAATTATACTTGCATAAGTTTTGGGGTTTGTTTCTGTTTGGTATATCACTGAAGTAAATATCTTGTGCTCTACATTTCCACCCAAAAATAAATTTGCAGAAAAGATACACAAGAAATCTTTCTTCTTTTAGATTTCTTCCTAAAATAGGAGGATCCTTTGAGAACACATTCTACAACCCTCATACAAACATGCACTTCTCCATGTAGACCAAATGAAGCCTCGGCTGTCTTTCCAGAAGTATTCATTATTATCCAATACACCAAATACAACACCCAATAATAATATTTAATACTTCAGCAGCACTTGTGCACCAAGCACAGTCCAAACACTCATTCACGTTTGCAATTATCAGCATCAAAAGAGGAAGGAACAGATGTGAAAAGGAGAACATAAATTCTTCTAATGAAATCAGCTGAAATAGAGCCTGTTTAATGATTCCAGGTTCTGGTAACCTTAACTGATAAAAATGTATAGTCTTGAGACTCCTTTAATGAAAAGCTGATATAGAGCTAACCCACCAGATGAAATTTTAAAAACCTTTGGCTAATGTAGAAAACATAGCCAAAAATACAATACTGAGCTTTGAAGAAACATCACATGAGTTTGTAATGCTCCCTGGAGGACTTTGTAACTGCAGCACAGCAAATGTACTTCGGGGGGAGGGGCAGGGACAGGACAGAAAGAGAAAAAAGAAAAAAAAAAAAAAAAAGAGAAAAATGCATTTCAGTGGTTCAGTGTAAGATTTTTGTGGATGAAATTTAAGGTTGTGGTTTAGGAATGGTTTGGCTGATGCCCAAACCATGCCAATTTGCTTTAAAGGTGTTTCAGTGAGACATTTTGAGAGTTTTTTCTCCCTGGCACAGCACTTCAAATCATCTTCAGAATAATTCCAACTCACAATTTTTTTGAAAGTAAAACAAGGTGATTCTTGGCTTTAAATATTTCCTCATCAGTTTAGTGTAAAGTGTATTTAATATTTTCTAGAAAACATCACTTTCTCCAAGGTTCTTCATGGGTACAAGTCACGGAATAAAATCCAGGAAGCATTACAAAATAAATTGGAAGGCCCCCATCAATTTCTTCACAAAAAAGTTAAATCTAAGTGACTGGTGTAACAGTCAGAAAATATTATAGAAAAAACACATATATCAAAAGCAAAGGGAAAAATTCTTAGATTCACACATGGTATAACTTACAAGTAGTCACTTTATAAAAACTGTACAAATGTAGAATTGCTCCCTGTGAAGCATTTGTTAAATGATTTTTGCAGAACAGTCATAAATACTTCAAATTAAGAAACTTCTTTCAATTCTTTTTTAGTTGTTATTTCATCACCTAACAAGCCTACTTCCTAGGAAATCCTTCCAGATACTGTACTATTTATTTTCGTCCTTTAAAACATAGTCCAGTTTAACATCTTAATTTCTTTCCTTGTCCTTTTTGATTCCAGTTTATATCCTTGCCTCCCACTGTTTACACAGGGCTTATATGCCTCAGAAATACCTTAAGTAATGATACACATTTGCCAGTTGAATGGAACTCTTAACATAAACTAAATTGAACTAGTTTAACTAAGTTAACTTCACCTTCTAACCAGAACGAGCTTTTCCTTTCCTGCATAAGGTAGCAAAGGATTCACTCCTAAAAGTTTCCAGATTCAGCAAACTCTTACATATTAGAATAACAGTAAAACAAAAAAGGCTTGTAAAAAGCCCTATATTACCCACATACGTACGCATTCTCAGCTACAGTACTCCTTCCACAAGAACTCTCCCACCTTTCTCAGTCCATCCCTCCTATCTCTTCCCTCTCATGGGACTCTCAAGGTTTCCCAAACAAAAAGGAAACATGTGCACACATTGGCAGTGACTTAATCAGCATTTTGCATCAGTCATTCATCTCAGGAGTTTGGTTGAGAAAAGGCAGACCCTTTACTATCTTCTAGCTCTAGCTTTATTCTTCCTATATGTCATATGGTGCAGCTAAAAATAAATTCCAGGTTTTGAAAGATAGTGTACCTTAAAGCTAGCTCCCCACTAACTCCCATCCACACCTGCCTTCCCTATTGCCTATGATAATTTCCTCCTACCTGTTAAAGCATAGGGGAGTACTTCACTCTTCAAAAAATACCTTTCTCCTCTCTGATGTGTACAGACCCTGGAGCTAATATAAAATTACTTATCATTCAAAAAATGTGTTCTGTACATAAGAAATGTACAAGCCATGATGAAGCACAGCTGAGAAACCAAGACCAAAATTATGCAGAAGCATTACAACTGTGCTAGGGAGATACAAATGTAGTATTTCTGAATTTAAACATTCAGTTAATTTTTTTTCTTTTCAAAAAAAAAAAAAGTTCAACTGCTCAATAGGAAGTGGAATTTCCCTAAAAAATATTTTCAGTTAAATTTTCAGTTAAACACTCAACTCCCTCCCCAAACAAAACATTGCTGACCAACAGCTAAATACATATATTGATGGATAAAGAACTGGCTTCTAAATTTATTATAGCTTTAATGAAAAACTTCCTGTTCTTTTTCTACTTCTGAACAGCAAAGCTACAAAATGAGATAGGATTTTATACCCAGCAGTAAACTTACTGTCACAATTACTTTGTATTCTAGCCCCTTAGTTCATCCGCACAATATTTACTTCACCAACTTTTTGAAGTGTTATGTTGAATTCCTAACAAAATCTCTTCTGCCATACACACTTAGAGGCCTTTCAAATATGATCAGGTGTGGTTGGGATGAGTCATCCTTTACAAATAATTGATTGACAGGGTGTATGAGTGCTTACTCTCCATTAACTTTGTCTTAAGAGTCACATACCCAACTAGATCTTAGTGAGTATAAAAATAACAGAGAGAGAAGAGCTAGAGTTGCCACCCTTTTTGTACCACTTACTGCTCCAGCAAGAGCAGAGGCTGAGCTGAAGGACCACATTTGCTTGGTAACAGTGGCAGTAGGAGAGTCACACACACCTGTAGAGGATAAAGTGATGAGAAATTAGGTATCAGCTGCTCTGTGTCTAGCTGCAGTACCTACTCCCTGCTCTCAGGGGAACCTAATCCTAAGGTTCAGAGGTCTTCAATTGTTCAATATTCTATATACACCTGAAGACCTGTACCATTATAGTGAATATTGTATATGCTTTCTATACTGTTTTTTCAGTTTATATTGAAAACAGCATTATCCACACCCTGTTAAAAAGAATTGCACCATTCGAGTTTCATATTTCAACTTGCTTTAGTATATTTTGAATTGGAGAACACTTGTCAAGGTTTCCTCTAACACTGTAAGCTGGACTTGATGACTAAGGAAGCACTTTTCCAAGTTCACATTTCCAACAAAAACACAAGTTATCATGTTATGGTCTAAGGTTGTGAGTGAGACAAACTGTCTTGAAGAGCTTTTATGGTCATCAGGCTCAGCTTCCCACTCCCCAGCTGCATCAGTGGGTCTAGTTAAAGACATTGTATCTTCCTATGTTGACTCACTTAAGACCAAACATGATCTAATCTAGAACTGGTATCTTTCATAGATATATTTTTTTCAGGCATGCTCTTTTACTTTTTGGTTGAAGCTCCATCAAAAATTTTCTCAGAATGACCTTTTAGTTTTCTTTAACAGAAGGAAAAAGAATACAGAAAATTAAAGACTTCAGTGTCTGAATCAATTTTCTTCAATCTTCATTTTCCTCTTCATTTGCTGATAGAAAAAGTTTCTCTCTGGCACTTTCTTTCCTCTGATAAACACTTTTGAAGTTCTTATTCTCTCCTACACTCTTTGGACAGCACTAACGCATTTAGCTTTTTACTGTTATTATCTTTTCCCCGCAGCCCTCGCTTAATGGACATATGTTGCTTTCCCATTTTTCACAATTTCTTCAAGCTCACTTTAACCTTCAGTCTTTGTGCATGCACCACTACAGCACATGGGTTAGTCTTTGGGTTTTATATATCTATTTATTTGTTTGCTTGTTTATTATTAAGCTCTGAAAAAAACCTAAGCATACAGAACGACCATCCAATGGTTAGGTCTCCAATTCCAAAATACATTTCAAAAGATAACACTACGGAACTACAGTAGAAAACATCCAAATACTGAATTTCTTCTCCACATTCAAAAAGCAGAAACAGAGAACCCTAACTCTTCCAAAATGTCAGGATCCCATTTTCCCATGCTTCAAGTCTACATGTCTTCACATACAACAGAAGGAGAGCTCACTCTTTGGCCCTGCTACAATTTGTTAATCCAGGAGCAAAGAGTAGAACACAGATCCTGAAGTTGTGGACTTCAGTCCAGGGCCACCACAAAGCAGAAACACAGAAGCCCCACTGACAGATACATCAGACCTGCAGTGTACACATGGCAGGTCTGTAGTCACATTGGTTTGCATATACAAAATAAATTCATGTTACCTGTGCAGTGAGACCAGGCATACATGCTACATAGGGGCTCAAATCTCTTTCAGGTGCTACTGCTTTGGTTACAGAGGATGTTTATAGAGCTAAAGGTTCTGCCTCTAGCTAACTGCATTTCCTCAGCCTCCTCACAAACGAGTTTCAGCCAAAACTCTTTCCTCTCCCTCTCTCTTCCCCCCACCCCCATCTCAGATATTCTTAGACATGACTGTGACTGTACTGTATAGATGGCCAAAGCAATGTTAACAGCCTACTGAAAGTCCCTCATCTCTTTACTAACTGCAAGCTCAATAGCAGTATCTGAAAAAAATGGTAACAGCTGAGATCCTGTGGAGCTGTGATTTGCAACCACCCCTACCTGTTGACAACAGCTGTCAATCAGATTTAAAGTGTCTTGGACTTTGGAATAAAATGATTGCATGGAGGGCTAGTTACATGACTGTGTGAGGGAATGGGGTGCTGAATGACTGTTTCTCTTCAATTATACTCCTTCATATGCTGCAACAAAGATAACTGCTAGCTTGAGTTGTATGAAATCAGTACTTAATCCTACCTTTGTCATATACTTCTACTATAATAAAGCTTGTTATTCTTTATTATAGTCCACTCTTAATTATAGACCAGTATTTATCTTCAGTGTAGTATAATTTTTGTATATGTGTTGTTTTGTACTGTTTCTCTTCAACTCTTTTTTTGAAGTCTCAGTTCAGTGTTTCTTAATTTTCCTTTCTCCATTCCCTTTATTTCCTTCCTACATTTTCTGACAACTCATCACTAGATGTATTGGATGTTGGATAGTACAGGGTACTTAAGAAAGTTCCATCCTGTTATTCTAGCAGAACTTTAAAATCCAGTTTCACATTCAGATGTTGCTCTTCAGAGACCATTCTACTGTTTTCCTTACAAAACTTCCCTACATTGAATTTCTGCTTTCATCAGTATGTTCTTTCTGGTAGTCAGAAGGCATTTCTTGTTTTTATAAATGGGAAAGGCAGAAAAGGAAGAGTCCCCATTTTTTAAATTGTTTCATCCAGAAGTGATGGAATGGCAGTAGTCTCTCAGACTTTTCTTCAAATAGACTACCAAATACAGATGAGCAAAGATAAACATTAACTGCAAGTACATAAGTGAAGAAATTTAATGTGGATGCTACCTGCACCTGGGGGAATAACAAGGCACAAGAGATCTGGTGAGGAGCGCAAATTCTGCTGTTTCATTAATACATTCCTGCGGTACCTACATATTTACAACATATACATTGCTCACTTTAAACATGTTCAAACTCATGTGTTTTCTAATTACTTTTGCCCTGTGAAAGTCAAAACATGTTTGTCAAATGCGAGTAATCTTTTTGCATAAGACAAAATTAAAATGTTAAAAATAAATCCTAGATTTTCCTCTCTACAACTGGATATATGCACTACTTGCCCTCTATTTGCATTTTGATACCCGACAAACTCACTGAAGCTCACCACGAGCCTGTTTCTTCTCAGATCTTATTCAGCTTTTAACAGAACTTGTGTTGCTATTAGGCAACATAAATACATGTATTTTTTTCCACACTGAATAATCATTACGAAGTGTTTGTTCCCTATGTATTCAAACTATACTGTGTGAATATTTCCACAGATGAAATAAGTATTATATTTGACCAGGACTTTGGATCAAGGAGACAAGTCTGCTCATTGCCATTGACTTTGGATCAGGTTATCACGAGGTGCTCATAGTACAGGCAAACAAGTTACTTGCCTCTATACACTAGATTTTATGTCACACAAACATATATGTTACCAATTACCTTCCTATATAGGAATGCACGCTTTGCTGATTACTAGATATAAAAATGTAATGCTGATATATATGATAGTTACAGTTTGCTTTACTACCACCCTAAAATGTCCCATGGCCACATGAACTCCAGTAAGTGGCCATCATTTTCCAAGGACAAGTTGGAAACCGACACGTGTCATCACATATACTGACCTTGGAAACTATTCCAAGGGGAAACTACTCCAAAATACCTTTGGCTGATAAGTACGTAAAACAAGGAGATTCTCAGAGATCTAGAAAACATGGAACTGTATCGTATCAGTAATCTAAACATGTTAGCTATTTACCCACTGCATGCATTATCGTGATTATGTATTATTGATATTTACTTGTATACTACAAATACATAGCTAAACACATTATATACAGCCTTATGTTATGCAATGCACTATATATGTATTAGGCATAGATGCATACAAATAAGGAACATATACGTATACAGATATTATTATTATTATACTTCAAAGAACTTCAGTTAGCGTAATGTTTTATTTATTTGCTTGTCCTCCATCAAGCTATTAGCTAGAGTGATAATTGATCAAGCAATTGCATTTTAATTGTGGTAAAAGAGCAGCTTTGTGATTTATTACTCTTTGTTTTGTTTCACTACAAAGTAATCATCTTTGCTCAGATGTTTAACCACCCACCCAATTTATCTATTAAAACAGTTTCACAGCCATATTTCATTAATCTCTGTAGGCCTTACAATGTGCATGGCAATTTCTCTCCTTCACAGGGTAATTTCTTAATTGCGATGGTGTTGGTTATTGCCTCCTTAATTTGCAGTTACTCTAATCTACTATTTTTGTTAAATTTGAAGATGATGACAATGATTTTACATTATTTTGTTAAATACAATAGGCCTGAGCCTCTTCTCTTTTAAATTGATGTTAACCAGGAACCTCCTTAAGGTTATGATGGCAAGTGTAAGGCCCATGGAAGTAATAAACTATAAGAGGTGAGATATTTAACCTGAACTCTCAGGTAAGTGAATTTGTCTTAAGCAGACCTAAAGAGAAACAAAACCAAAACAGTGAAACAAGATTTGGTCTAAACTGCAGACAACTACAATATTTTCCCTTACAACTTGTATTTACTAGCACAACAGTCACCTGAAACATAACCGAAACATTAATTTCTTCGATTTAAAAAGAAAAAAAAGTGTACATATAACTACAGTGATAACTGAAGAGTGTACCCATAGAACAATTAATAAACTACTTCTAGCATACCTCCTCTGACAAGAGAAATGCTACTGTTTTGGGATATACTTGTTATCTAAGGGATAAAATACCCAACCAAAGCAGCAACAGAATTCAAAGAGCGAAGAGTTGGAATCCTCTTCCAACAAGAGGTAAGGCCTTAAATATGTAAGCTGTGAGGCAGGTCTGAAATGCAGCACTGAATACCTGATTTTTAACTCAATTTGCAGTATTTCTCTCATCAGAGGCTACTGGTGCACAGAAGTGCCAATTCCCTCCTACCCACCCTGTGGCTCTCCTCCAAGGTGTGCAGAGTACTTCATTCAAAGAATGATCTGCTACTACTGTTGATTCTCAGAGTGCAAGGGTTGTTTAAACACTGTTATTTTCGTCCATGTTTTGTTTTAAACTTATTTTGTCTCTTTGTACCTATATATCTGGTGAAATAATGGGATAGTGGCAAGTAACCTTGTGCTGTACGTATGATTTTTCAATAATATTTGTAAAAATGCATTTGTAATAACGTCTCTGTTTACATTGGTAGCTCCCAAGCTGAGTCTAAGGACCTTACCATATTGACAATACCCGACACAGAGGACCTTTTGAGCAATGTCCCCTTGTCAGTGATTTCCATTCTTCTATGCAGGACAAGTGGGCATGTTTAGACCTTTAACTGTGTCATGCATTGCAATATATTGCAGGCTTTATTTCTAGAGAGTCTTCATACACTCTTTAAAAGACTTCATTAAATACTTTGTTTTAAACCTATTAATGATGATTATCCAGCTGTATGCTTAGTATATAATGTATTATCTACAAGACAGTAACAGAAGTTTAGCTATGTGTGATACTCTACTCTTGAATATATATGTGCGTGCTTACATTGTTTTCACTTCTCAGTTATGTTGACCTATGTTGTCATTATCTCACATTTACTCTCCATTTAGCAGTCAATGCATAAATGCTGCATCTGTTTTTTGTTCTTTTCACTGCCTAAATTTTCAGATGGGATATTTTCTTTCAGTCCGATGATTTCTTACATCCAATAAGGACCATAAATTTAATTACTGCAAACCGGCTGTCTTTGTATTCTGTAATGGAGAAAACTTACCCTGATAAATTCTTTTTTACTTCTTGTCCCCTCTTAATTAGGAATAGGCTGCTTAATTTTTAAGAATGTTTGTTTACCCTCCTTGCACGGAGGAGCAGATGTGCCCTTGGAAAGCCATAACTTGAGAAAGAAAATGCACAGGTAAGTGAAATTCAATGAATAATTGATTACTGAAGTAACTACATAATTATTAGGGAAGGTGACGGATAATTTTGACAGTGCGGGGGGGGGGGGGGGGGGAGATAAAGAAAATAGCTGTAGACAAATCAAGCCCTGTTTCTAAAAATCAGACCCATTTCTCACACCAGACTGCACAATAGCCCTGCAAGAGCGGCTATGAAAGGGGAGATTGCATGACATCCGTTTATAATGCGCCTTTCTGCCGCTTCAACATTGCAACATGTATTACAATACCCGAGGTAACGAATCAATTAAACGGGACGGGGCCCCCGCAGCCGCCCCCCCCGGCCCAGCCCCAGCCCCCCCCCGGGGCCGCCCGGCTTTGTAGCTCCCCGGCGCCGGAGCAGTAGGACCCAGGGGCCCTCGGCGGCCACCAATAGACGCTGCTACTTGGATCTATTTGTATGCAATGCCTCCTGCTCTGCGCATTAATAGTAATACAGATAACGGGTCTGCAAGAATTCTCCGCCGAAGAAGGATTTGATTTTCCAGGGTCCTGATGCTGGGAAGAAATCCGGTTTCATCCCCCTTTCATTCCAAACTCCCCTGAAGCGCTTGTCGTCTCCAGCGCGCTCCCTCCCTCCCTCCCTCTCCCTCCCGACATCTAAAGACACGGCGACACGTTCCCGCTCTGTGCACGGAAAGTTGCGAAGGGCCGCCCGGGCGATGGAACTGCTCGGCCTCTGAGCGCTTCCCACCCCGGAGGGTAAGTTCCCCCCGGCCGCCGCCGTACCGGCCGCTGGGGGGTCTCGCCGGCAGCCGCGGGGAGGGGGCAGCCGCTCCCCGCTCCCGGTCACCGGCTCCGGGCGAGGCAACAGTTTCCCGGCGGCGCCGGGAGAGGTCACGGCGGGCGAGGGGGATGCGAAAGTGGCGAGTGCGCAGGGCGAGCGCAGGGAGCGGTCCAACAAGTTTCTCCGCAGGTACCGGGGGCTGCTCATTGTCCGGAAAGTTGCCGGGGTTTCCGCGGGACGGCGTCCCCCGCCGTACGCCCGCCCTGCGGCTCGGCCGTTCCCGTTAGTGACAAAGAAGTTTCCCCGCCGCGCAGCCGGCACCCCTGGCTGTGCCCGCCGGCCCCGGGCCGGGCCGGGTGCCTTTCGGGATGGGCTGTCGCCGCGGGGGGGGGGGGCGGCGGAGGAAGGTGGAGGGGGGGGATCCGCGCCGCAACTTCTGGCGGGGCGGTCCGCGCAGCCGGGCGGCTGGGGCGAGCGGCGCCGGCTTTGTTTTCGCCGCGCTTGCCGTAACCTTTTCCCTTCGGCGGGGGGGACGGGGGGGACGCCGCCGCCTCCGGGCAGCGGCTCGGCCGGGGGATGCGCCCTCCTCCCCCCCGCCGGCGCACGGGCCCCCGTGGGGCGGCCGGGCGGAGACCGAAATTCAGCGGGGACGGGGTGGGGGGGCTATATGTGTGTGTATATATATGTGTGTGTGTGTGTGTGTGTACATAGGTGTATAAATATCTTAGAAACGGAAACCGGCAGTCGGGGGGGTGGGGGGGTGTGATAGCGCACCCGCCAGCCCTTGGCTGGGCGAAGCGGCCCCTCTACGCAGGGGCGCTGGGGGGGGGGGGGGGGGGGGGGCAGTGCGCGGGTGTGCGGCCGCTCCCCGCACAATGGAGGGCCCCCGGCGGGGCTGGAGGAGGAGGAGGAGGAGGAGGAGGAGGAGGAGGAGGAGGAGGAGGAGGAGGAGGGAGGTCTCCTGCTCCGCTGCAGCAGCAGCTGCTCCTGCTGCTGCAGTGCCGCAAACCCGCACCGCCCCCGCCCCGCGGGGCAGCGCCCCCGCGGAGGATGCTCGGCGCTGCGCGGCCACGGCGCGGGAGGGGACACGGCGCGGAGCCCCGGGGCGGCGGGGCAGCGGCTCCCCCCGGCCCGGGGCGGCGGGCGGGGCCGAACAGGGGCGGGAGGCGCCTCGCGGCCGCCTCGCCCGTTCCCCGCGCGGTTGGGCCACGCGGGGCGATGGTCGGGGGTTTCTGTGCGGGGTCGGCAGCAGAAGTGTTGCCGCACCTGAGTGTGACGTTATTAAAAAAAAAAATACGGAGGGAGAAACGCAAAACACTTGTATATGCGAAAATTAGGACGCAATTGAGCTCACCTTTAACGCGACCAGTATCCATATTTTTTGTAAGGTGGTTTACGTTAATCTTTTTTCTCCGTGTTCACTGTGATGTGTTTAAGGTTAATGACTGATGACTCAAAAATGGATTTTTTACGTTAAGATGTTTTTAGTTTCACTTGCTCATATTTTACATTTTAGTTACAGAGAGGAAATCTTTACAGTTGCCGATTCTTCTGAGTACATTAAAGAAGTTTAGAGGCTTTTTTTTGGGGGGGACGGACACACACACACATCATTTGTGACATACCTGTGTTTCACAGATGTGTGGATAGAAGGAACAGTTCTCTAATCCTAGACAACTGTGCTGTAGATAGATGTTGAGGTTCAACTGATAGGCAAGAAGTGGCATTTGAGAAGGCTCCTTATTAAACTGAAGTTCATACTCTCAACTGAAGGAAAAAGAAGCCTTTGTTGGATGCAGTTTGTAGACAAAACAGGTTAAGAATGTCCTGTTGTATTACAGAGTAATAAGGCTAATCCTCGAACATCAATCATGTCTGATTGATTTTTTTTCCTATGTGCTTCTTTTCTTCCCTCATTTCAAATTTGTCTGCATGCGTGTTTCTACTTATATCGTACACTGCTGTAAATTCCAGGGGCATTACACTGGCGTAAAGAGGCTGTAAGAGTGTGGAAGGAGACCTAGCTTTTGGTGATTAGGCACTAGGAAGGCAGAAAGCTAATAAAACGATTGTAGTGTTTCTCTGAGTAGTTCATTGCTTTTCAGTCTTTCAGGAAACTTCTGCAAATTGTGTAGCAATTGTGTCCCAAGCCCCTACAATAACAGATGACTGCAAGTGTTTCTGGTACCATGACTGACACTTGCCCAGAAGCTGCACTGATTTCCATAAGAATCCTCACAAAAACAAAGGATGCCATCGTGGCAACCTGAAACAGCTTGGTTGTTGGTGATTGACTTTTTAATCAGTGGAAGGAAATTTCAATCCTTGCCTTTTGCTTTCCTTGGTAACATTGAATCCTCAGGATTGAATATTGACCAGTTGAATGTTGGAGAAATGAGGAAGACTCGACCAATTTTCAATGAGGCATCTGCAAGTGTCTTCACCAAGGCATAAACACAAGGTTTATTAGACATAGTCTCCCATTAGGTTTTTAAAGAGAGATAAATATTTAACAAGAGGGAAGGATATTTGAGTCTTGTTGCTTTCAGTTGTTTATATTATTTCATCTATTCCTGTGGTTTATCTTAATTTTCTTTTTCACTTTATGGACTTTTCATAATGTCTTTTGCTGTAACTGGATTTGGACCACAATAAGCAACATAATCCACATGGACATTATATATACAAAGTATTTCCTTCAAGCAACTTTTCAAGGCCTATGTGCACATCTGAACTTCAGCCTAAGCAATAGAGGCAAGTGTGTTAGCCACAGGAGCCACAGGATTTGTTTTGAGGAAACTGTAGGAAATTTCAGTGTATATGGATGAGCAAATGCAATATAGAACTGAGAGTAGAGAAGTCTTTCTTCTTCCATCTAGGCTTCCCTGACTTGTTTGTTGTGGTATATGGCTAGGTATAAATTTAACAAACTTGTATAGTTCAACAGGTAAGTGTGTAAAAAAGAAGAAAAAAAAGAAGGTGGTGGGAGGAAGGAAGGAAGGAATTTATATTTTCTTGACCTTTTACGTGAGAGGAATTCCATGGGCTGTGATCCTTCTGCGGTGGAATCGGCTGTCAAGCAAAGGAGTCCTTAGGTCAAAACATGAAAATGATTGGGAAACTGTGATACTGTTTGTGCAGATTTTGCACTTGCCCTTTTAAGTGTGTTATGTGTCCCCAGAAACATCTAGCAATCTCGCATTGCTTTGCATAGAGCCAGGCCTGGACTTCCAGGTAGCAGGTGACAGAACTTATATGTGTAATAATCCATCGGGAGCTACAAACATATGTTTGTGAAAGAAAGAGATGAAGAATTACATATAGTGGGCTTAAACTTTACTTTTTCCACATGTATAACTTCTCCAGATAACCTCTTCTGTGGCTTAAAATGCAAATTATCATATTTTTTTAACATACATAGTATATGTCCTTGTACTATTAAGTTTCTCTATGTCCTTGTTACTTTCCTAGCTACATCTTTGTTAACATACAAGGTCAGGAACTTTAAATATTTTGATCTCTTCTGGTGAGGAAAATACTAGAATATTTGCAAATCAGGACTAAGGTTTCTTCATAACATTATTTGTGAACACTGTATTTTTACATCTATTAGTCAAGTCCTATGGAATTACAGATCTAGGTTCAGGAGGAGCTTGTGGTCTAATGGTTTTTCCATCTATTCTATACTTTGAGTAGATTTGCACACGTATTTGCCTGTATTATAGGGAAAATGGCCTCTTCAAGAAAAGCTTAGACAATTTCAAATTTCTAGGCTCATCAAAGTGATACATCACACAATAGAAATATGAAGAGAAACACTGCCTGTCCTCCTTTGCAATTAGAGTATTATAGCCTTAAATATAACAAAAAAAAAAAAAAAGCAAGCTGTAGAAAGGACGGAGAAAATGAATAACCCTATAACCCTTGAAAGAATTGTAAGACAAGTATACATATCTTGAGCATGTAAATTAAATATGCAGCAGCACCATAAGGTTTCAGAAGACTCAAGTAATCCTTACCCAGCACACAGGGGGACATAATGAAATACTTCCTCCAATCTACAAGAGACTTAACAGATATCCTGTGTTTCACCTGTAATATTCGATCTGTCTAAACTGCTCAGTCTATAAATCTTTCATTCCCTAGCCATCTTCTAATCATCAGTCCCATCAGTTCTCTCTCATCACCATCAATTTATAGTCTGCCAAACACATCAATCCTTTGCCTTAATTAACTCTCTCTGTCCTCCAAACTTGTCCACTCATTAATCTGTCCTCGTCCATCTTGAGGTCCAAGTGTGTACCATCCTCCCACCTTCCCTGGTCATCTCTGTGTAACTTCCATAAGGGCATTTTTATTTGTTTCCAGTCCTGTGTCATCTGTCTTTCCTTAGCTATATCCAGGTCTGTGCTCCAGGTCTGCCAAGTCATGACAATTTCTCACGATTTCATATGGTAAATTTATTTCCCCAGGTGTCTTCTAGCTTTCTCCTCTATCAGTAGTGAACACAGTGAGTGTATTTGTCCTCTTTCCCTGCTCAACTCATCTCTTGCCTCTCAGAGTCCACGTAAGTTGATCTTTACATCAACAAAGCAAGTGTGGCAGGAGAGAGAAAGTGAGTTGGCAGGAAACAACAGTGTGACTTGGCTGTCCCCAAGCCAGGGGAGATACTGCTAATTCTGGTCTGACTTCTCTGTAATACAGCCGGCTTCAGGCTAATGTCGTGTGGTTACAACGTTCAAAATTGGTCTAAGGAGTAGCATCCAGAGCCCAGAAAGTCTTACCTTCAGCCAAGTGCTTGAGTTCGTGGGCCACAGGCTTTTCTTACATGCTATTTCAGCCTCAAGTGTCATCCCTTTCTCCTTGCAGCCTGGCACAATAGGATGGATGATGCTACTTGCCCATCTTACTTGAAGCTTCCTTGAACCATAACTTAGAATAGTTTGTTAGGGCTGAGGAGGCATCTCTGCTGGGAAGACAAGAGCCATGAGACCTGAATTTCTTGCAAGAGTGTAGCTGGAATTGAGGTCCCTTACTTCCACATGAAGCAATTCCTGCACAACATATAATTCCTGCTTTTTCTCCTCAGTCTTTTGAAGTAAAGTAGCTGCCATGGTTTGTGTTGTAGTTCACGCTGCCTGGATCTTTACCTTGCTCAGAGCACAGTGTTTCCTTCCAGCCAACGAGTGGCACTCGGTTCAAAAGCCCTTTCACCTTGTTTCTGTATTGCTGTGGGGTTAATGTAAGTTCCCTAGTTGAGGAAGTTCTGCATCATCCCCATCTCTCCACAGAAATTTTCATGCTGAAGAGAGAAACACCTTAAGTAGTAACTAGAATGTGGCTCTTTCTATATCACTTTCCTCAGTTTGGGGATAATGATTCTGCATAAATTCTGGTGCATGCTCTGTATTTCCCTCTCAGAGCCCGTGCTTGGGAGAAGAAACAGTTGCATGGGAGGCATGAAGAGTGAACTTTAAGTGTGTATCTTTGTTACTCCCCATAACAATAAGTCTGTTCCATTCCTAAAAATAGTAGAAGGAAGAATTTTACTCATCTGGTAAACTAGGATTCAGTTGCCAACGATGTCAACTTTTCACACTAGCAAGTTTGCTATAGTGGTGAATATATATTCAATAAGAACCATATTTGAATATGTGATCTAATGTCTCACACTTTCATGCTTCTAGTATTTTATGTGCCTGTTTGACCTCAGACATAATAGTCAATTTATTTTATTATTAAACTCAGTTTATTTTGTTTTAGTTTTTGTTCTTCTAGCTCTTTTCTTTCTAAAAGGGAACTGTAGAAAGGTAATGGGAAAACTTTGTTTAATGCAAGGCACTGGCTGTGATAAGTTGCTGTAATTGCACTTCTTAGTGTCTTGCAGTACTTTCTAGAAAAAACAAGATTTAAGGAACTTGGTTACAGTCTTGATTAAAGCTTCCACACTCAAAATAATTTAGTGTTAGAAAGCACCAAAAAAAACCTAAACATGAAAGGCAAAGTGAACCTCCAAACCAATATACATCTAAGAAGAGGAGATCCACTGCATATGGTGCTGCCCTTGGTAAGTATGGCAAACTAAACAAATGGCAGCAGTGTTTGTAATTTGCCCTTGTTCCAAGAACACGAAGACTTTATAGCAGCATTTTACTAAGAACAGCTGGACAAGAGAGTTGTAAACTCATTTTGATTCTTTATAAAACTTTCCAAATTTCCTAAACTTTTTCTAACTGCAAGTCCTGCCACACTCAACTTAGTATCTGAAAGTCAAATGCTTTTCCCTCACTCTCATTTATCAGCAGTGGTAGTTGTGACTGGGATAAATTATTCTGCAAGTTTATGGCTCAAACCCACCCCAGTTGTGTCAAGAATTTTATTAGTGATAAATGCATTTAAGGATATGACTTGACTCTTTGAACTCATGTTTAAGTTTTCATAGCTGACAACCGAAAAAAAAATCCTTTCTGTGTTAAAAAAGAAACAGGAAAATTAAACAAGTTGTCTGCAGTCAGAACTGCAGACAATTCTAACTGAAATATTTAAATAAAATAAAGCCAACTTCAGTCCCCAGATAAGCCCCTGATGCAGCTAAGTACTTTTGGCTGATAGCACTTCTGAAGGTTTTTAAAATTAAGAAAAAAGCTGTTATTGAGAACACTGCAGGCATAAGGGCTAAAGAAAGTTAAAATGTATCGCTATTTCTTGTATCGTGGTGTTGTAATCAAGTTCCACTGCCTACAGCATTGAAATGAAGCACTGAAAAAACTGTTCCAAATAATTTCTTTTAGATTGGGTGTGCTGTGTATGGATGAAAGCAAGGCACACTTTAGAACTATCTACGCTCTGTTATGAAAAGATAGGAACACCTCCTCTGAGTGAAATAGAAGAGGAATGAGAGAATGGAAAGTATGGCAGAAGGAATTACAGGGTCCAAATATGCTTCGTCTTGCATGGAGATTTGACACTGCAAGTTAATTTTATCTTTGTTCTCTGAAATACATTTTGGAGTAACTCACAGCTTATTGCCTCTGCACATTAGTAAATCTCATGACGGAAAAGAGTCATAGTAAGGAGAGGATCAACATATGAAAAATATATATTTAAATAGTGATAATGACTAGAATGGCAAGCAAAACCAAGAAGCATTCCTCTTCTCTTCTGAGGGGGGAAAAAAGTACATTTTCCAGAATTTTACGGTCATGGTCTGCATGGTGGAATGAAGACATCATTTGAGTTGTCTTTGACACATTACCAAAACCAGGATTTCAGTTTCCTAGCTCCTGAACAATGTGTAGAATAAGCGGTGTTTCTTTACCTTGAAGCATTATTGCAGTTGAAAAAGATCAAAAAAATACTTTAGTCAAATGAACAGGGCTCTGTCCATAACATTTTAACTTGAGAAATACAAAGCTTTCAATCTTGAAGTGTACATATATGTACAAAGTTTAGCTCTAGTACATGTTTTGAGATAGTGGGTTTTTTTCATCCTAAAAGTTCTGGTAACAAATACTAAGATGTACTAAGCATAAATGGCTAAGAGAAGGATGGGCATTTTCATGCCTTGCCATGCTTAAGCATCATCTACATTCAGCCTTACTCGACTGGAGGGGAGTGTTGTGTTGCTATCAATCAGTAGCTTATGTAATTAAAATATTTTTGCTTATGTTTGCATGTAAATTGCCAATGTGTGATTTCCTTTTTTTTTTATTTAATTTTTCACATTATGTCCATAATATAAGCAACCATCCCGATTGTGAACTCCTTCCAATAAATAATAATTCTCTTAAAATCTTTGGTAGGAGAAGTTTGAAGTAGGTGGTCTGAATGATTTTTCTCTGGAGGCCGTAACTCCTCTCAGTATTATTCCTTGATGTCATGTGTGAGACAGCCAGTGTGCAACCATGCAACTGTCCATTCACATTGACAACATAGTTCACAACTGTATTTCTGTAAAAAATTTATTTTAAATATTGTTAATTTAAATACTGCAACCTGTTTTTCAAGAATGGTTATTCTAAATCTGCTAGACTAGATTTCTACTGTCATTACGGTAAATCTCTTGTTTAACTACCAGATACACATTTGTATGGGAGAAGTGCCTAATTTGCCTGTAGTCTCAAAACAGCTTCCTGATGGAAAATCTTAGCAGCCCCTCCTTGGTTATTTTAGGACAATTCATAATGGGTATGTATTTGTTTGACTCAATAAATAGCTTTAAGTGCAAATTCAATAATTCTTTTGTACCTATTCCCATTGATTTCATGGCAACGAAATTGCTTCACTTTATGCAACTCACAGCAATAAGCAACACTTCAAAAGATGAAACCAGGTGAAACTGATCTTGAGCTATGTCAAGGTATGCAGAATACTGTAAAGCAAAATACATCAATTTTATTGTGATACTTTTTGGAAGGCTACATAGTTCATAATCAACTGTTGCTAAAGTATCCTATATGCCCAGCAGCACGTGACTGACTAATGGGACCGCAAGTTCTGTGCTAATCATCATCAGAGATCAGAACAGGCAGTGGCCTTAACCTTGCATTGATCCAGAGAGAGCCCAGCCGTTGCTGGATGATATTATTCACCAAGTGTGAAGCCTACAGCTTTTCTGCTCATCTGCTTATCATCACAGATCAAGACGTTCAGAGAGGGAATCGGTGTACTTTAGGAATAGCGAAATAATCCAGATTTCTTCTCACTGACCTCTATATGACTCTGTAGTGCATTTCTAATCTCAGACTACACGTGTCTTCTTATCCTGATGTCAGGAATAACCTATAATAAAGTCAACCATTAAACATTTCTTGAAATTTGGTACAAGGCAGTACTGCCCTGTTCTGCTAAGATGGTTGTGGATGACTGTAAAACTCTTTCTGGTCTTAGTCTGACTATAATATAACATGTTGCTTGGGAGAATGGTTCAAACCCTCACACATCTCTGGGAAGGCAGGAAGATTTCAGCTGACCACAGTTACTCAGATTTTCATTGATTCTTGGCTGAGCTACAGTAATGAGAACCGTGACCTAAATATTTAGAAAACACTAGGCAATATAAAATCATGCAGCACGTTTCCTGCTGGGGCTACTATAAGCCTATTGACCGTACTCTCTGCAGCCCATCAAGTTCAAGGCTTCTGTCTTAGAGATCCAGGGAACTTAATGTCTTTGGCTCAGGATATAATCAGAAATTTTTCAAGCTCTATATATAATGCCTCCGTCTTTCTGGCCTGATGGAATGTACTACAATAAAAATCAAAGTGTAACCTCCGTAAGAGACAGGACTTTCTAGGACTGTAAGCTAAAGCAGTATGAAACCGATTGCCTAAGGAGTTAGGAACCAACGTTTAACTGCACCTTCCTCTCCAAATACAGCACTCCTCTTTGTTGGAGTATCATCTAGATTGATTGCACAACACAGAGGGGTTTTGTCGGTTTTAAGACTCTCACAGTCATCAGGGAGAAGATTCAAATGTGCTGCTAGTCAAACCTAACCAGAAGTCGGTAACATGCTACTATGCTTAGTATAGTATAGCAGTCACTTGCGTGGATGCCATCACAGAGTGCCCTAAAAGGGAGATCATACATCAGTCTGCCCACTGTTTCAGAGGGTGAAGAGGAGAGGAACGCGTGCCAGGGTCCAGCTCTTCCATAAACATCCTCCTTTTCTGGTACAGCTACTCTCTGGCAGATGAGATGGATAGGTTGGACTAAAGCCATGTCTCCTTGTAGCCTTGCTTGTCTGCAGAAGATACAGCTGTTCTAACGAGCCTGTTTCCTTTGTGCTGCGCTAACTAGTCACGGGACTTGTCTCAGCCAAAGTCACTAAAAATAGTTTCTGTAGTGAATGACCTTAATCTTTTCATTACAGTGAGTTGCCATATAGTTATATGCAAGTGCGCATATAGAAATTCTGACGTGGGGGCTTTGCAGTTCTTGAGTTTTCTTAGGGAAAAATTGAACCTTTGTAATCTCTAGCTCTGTTCTGTCTGAAATCTATTTTGGGGAAAAATACTGGAATTAGAAATGTTAATATCTTCATACTTTACAAGGTATTCATAATCTATAAGTTCTTAAATATGCCTGTTTTCAAATGAAGATTGTATCTTGTTACCAAATCTTAGCAATAAGAAGCAATAAGACAGAACACATGAAAAACAACATCTACATGAAGCCCTTTACAAGAGAGGAAATAAGCTATAAATTGCTGTTCTGTTCCAGGTAGTTTTATCCCAATGTCAAATGAAAGCATGATTGAGAAATCTAAATATAATATAAAAGACATGATTTGTAACTAAAAATGCATCCCATTTTCAGGAAAAACAGAAACAAAATCAGAAAATCAACTATACCTCAGGTGAGATTCTTCCTTTTTCTTTTTTTATTTTTTGGTGTTGTTCTTATAAAACTTTTCTTCATAAATGGACCTTCATGTTCCAGTTTTGCCCTTTCAGCTCTTTGTGACAATAGACCATCCTTCACGTAGGAATAAGGCTGTTATTGCAGGTGGCATTGGAACACTAGTTGGAAATTCAGTTCCTGAGCCTGCTCCTCCCTCTAGTGGAACAGATACTCTTCTCATGAGTAATTCTGGACAAGAGGAATGGAAATATGTGAGCTTGGCAGTGTATGTTTCTTCTTCTCCATAACTGCTTAAAATGGCTCAGAAAACTGCATGGCTAAGGACTGCTTCTGTAGGCGACTGAAACAACTGAAACGCTGCTCCATCTGGACCACCTGCTGGCTAGAGCCATTGCTGGAGTGCAGGACTAAGATGCCTGTTTTGCCCTGCTTTGCTTTTGAGAGTCCTTGGTGCTAGGGAATATTCTGGGTGTGTAACCGCTAATTATGTGGCTGTAGCAGAGATGTGGCACCCTTCTCCAAAACTCTGCTTCAAACACTAGTAGTTTTTTAATTGGTTTGTACTAATCATCTAAGGTAAAATGACTGTAGTTCAGAAGTGAAATGTCCATACCAATCCTGGTGTGCTCTGTTCCAGATTAAAAAAAAGAAAAGCAAATAAAAATTTTGTGCTAATGAAGTGAAGCTAGTGAAGGACTCTTAAGGAGAAAATGCTGTGTAGTTAAAAAATTAACATTAAAAATAGCCCAGGAAATGTAATATCAAACATTACATAATCCATCTTTCTATTAATGTCAGTTTTGTTCAAACATAGCATTTCTGTTTGTATAGCAATAGTCTACTGATGAAGAATAGGGGAGATTTGCTATGAGAATGGAGATTATACATCTGTCTTGGGTTCATGTATAGAATGTAATATGCATTTAAAGAAGAAAACAAAGCTGGGTGTATGGTTGCATTATTACCCACCAGCAATTTCCATGAAAAATGTTTGAATAATACATAAACAGTTTGAAAAGGTAAATCTGGAGGCCTATTACTTGCCTGGCTCAGTAACGGCTGGCAAATGCTCATTTGTGACACTGAAGTCTAATCCCACCAACTTCATTACTAGTGTCGGTCCATAGCTTTCCTTAGACAATGAGGAGACTAAAGGTTATCGCAGCATTAAAGGCTCAAAAATGTCTATGGATGTTAATGCAGTTCAATGATACTCTGTATTTTACTAATACCATATGGTTTTAAATGTGTTAGTGCCTTTTTTAGCTAGTTACATATCAAGTTACAATTTTATATTACCTTACATAGCAGTAACACAGTAAATAAACACAATCATCATGGTTTCAATCTGTAACTAAAGAACCTAATTTTGTTTTCTCTAGATGAAAAGGAATATATTCACTAGAAATAGATCATCAAGGAACAGCAAGGATCTAGATTCTCTAGATCAGCAGAAATAGTGCAAATGGGAACAAAAAGTTTGAATTTTGCTGAATTTTGCACGTCTTTAAAGTCTATTGTCAGCTTTTGAATTAAAAAATGTTAAGGCATGAATGCACTAAGGAAGTAAGGATAATAAATAGGAAAGATATTGCACAGTACTTTGTAAATGTTTTCTTAAGTATATTTTTCTTTAAGTGGTATATGATTTATGGAGTATGCCTGTGTGAATTGTACCTCCCACCAGTAGCTTCTCCACATAGAGAAAGAACAGCTTATTGCAGCTGTCAGCTAATGAAGTGACTCCTGCAGTTCAGGCAGTTGCAGCTTTGGGCTGAAAACTGGGGTTCTGACATTTTTGGCAACATATACCAGTGTCCCGTGGCAGAGGGTTTTTGTTTTGTCATGATGTACAACTACTGCAGTGAGCAAAGACCATGAAGCCTGGAATATCAGAAATCATTTTATCATTAACCTGCTGTTATTTTTTTTGCTGAGAAGCAGAAAGTCTGCCAAATTTTGTGCAGAACATAATCTTAGAGGTCAATGCAGTTTCAGTATGTATGATTACTTTCTTAAAATGTCAAGCTTAAAAAAAATAGTGAGAGGGAGCTGAGATTGCCTTTACAGAGGGTAATCACATATCCATGTTGGAGCCACACTTTGGCTGTCTGGGCACAGGAGGAAATACCTTCCATGTGATATTAGTACTTTTCTTTGTAAAAATAAAAGGGTCAAGAATTGTGTCATCTTGAAGGTATTCTGCGCCTAGATTTTTTTTTTTTTTAAATTAGCAAGTCCAAATATCATGCAAATGAATGGATAAAGTAGCTGGCAATAGTCTGATTCATTACTGCAGTGTTTATGGCTGTGCATGTAACTCAAAAAGAGATGACTGCAATGCTAGCATTTATACCTTATTTCTCTGAGTGTAAATGCACCTACAGACCTTTTATTACAGTCTAACTGGAGGGCCGGTGAATAATCTCAGCATGGTTGAGCAGCAAATGTTGGAGGATAATTGGATCTGCAGGCTAAGATAGTATGAACGTGGAAGGTCTGGTAGGGAAGATTGATAGGCAGTTATTTTACATTGTTTTTGAAATCTAGTTTTTGTTTGTAATTTTATGGGGAAGATAACTTACCTTTAGAAGTTTAAAATTGTAAGTTTTGATTCAAATGAAAGATTGAGGTTAATGTTCCCTAAATAATGTCTTTGTAGTCTTAAACTGGTAAACAGAACCTGCTGAAGAGTCCATTCAATAAAGCTTACAAGTCTTTAATTAAATTGTGAAGCTGTTTATACAATGCTTTAAAAGTGAATCTTGGAATGTAAACTTCAAACAGTAGGTTGAGGATATTCAGATATTACATGTCCTACAGAAATAGTGTACTTGCTTATAGCTGTTTTTTTTCCTCCCAAGTGAGATTTCAATGCATTATTTTATATTAAAAGACAAAAAATACAGCTGAAGTACTCTGCTTACATTCTGGCCTTCTTCATCTCTTTACAAAGCTGCTAGTGGATTTTTTTTTTTTTTTTTTTTTTTTAGCAAGGGTGGCTTGGACAAGTGCTGCTGCAGTTTAATAATATTATTATCCCTTAGTCCCTTGTCTGTCCATTGTGTCTCCTTTTGATAAGAAATCTGTTCTTTCATTGTTGTTTATCTTAGAACACTTAACAGCTCAGAGTAGGATACATTTTGCTTGTTTCTTTGCAAAGTTATTTTATTGAATACATATTTGATAAAGCCATAGTCTTTAAGATAAAACTTGTTTGAGAAGAGGGGAATACAATACAAATGACTCTCAGTCAAGCTGTTACTCATGCTAGGTTTCACCTTTCCTAGTTTGTCCCTCTGAATGACTTTGGCATGCACTGGTGGGAAATTGGGAAATGTGGAGTGGACCTGTTGATGTGCACTGTCTTCCACTGTGACTTGAAGGAAGGGGAATGAACTGTAACTAGGATTATTGTAATAGAACTGGAGAAGGGATTTAGGACCTGAATCTGTAGGAAGGGGGGCTTCACAGCACAAGCTGTTCATTGCAGTCATCCACAGGGTCCACCTATTACATTTTCGAGAAGAAGCTGAATTGCACAGTTTTCAAAGGAGGATGAAGGCGGGGGGGGGGGGGGGGGGGGAAGAAAGAAAATAGGGTGTAGTCACTATCAATAGTAGTTTCTGAAAATGTGAGAACATTTCAGATTTACCGACATTAAACAAATTTCAGATTTACTGTCATTAAACAAATCCATAAGTTGATTCTTGCACTAGCCCTCACAAATGCAGCTACTAAACTCCTCTGTTCCAATAAAAGAAGTTATATGAAACAATTTTACTTTGGAAGTTGATCAACTATGTGGGACTGAATAAAATGTGAAGTATTTAGTCTTTAACACTGCAAGAAAGGAGAATTAGAATGTCTTTAGCTGTTATCATTCATTGTTAGTATCTTAAATGAGTAGTGCAAAATGCATAAAGGTGATTTTTCTCTTTAATAGACATATTTAATAGCTGGCTCTGAATCCTGCTTTGTAACTGCAAATAAATGGCAGAAACTTTGAGCACTCTGATGTAGAATATTACATTTCTTTTGCCTGCCATAGAGCCTTGTCTTTTAAAAGCCTTTCCTGTTTAAAAAAAAAAAAAAAAAAAGATTGGTAAAGTCTGGGATGGAAGTATGCACTTCCACTTCTATAATTATGGGCTGTACATTTCAATTCTATGTATCTTATCACTGAAGATTTCGGTATTGTTCCTTCCAGATTTCAAACTGAAAGGTTCAAACTACTTCAAACTATTGAAATTTTTAATTGTGAATAAGACTTAGAGAATATGGGAGGGAAAATGAGCTTCAGCCTAACTCTTTGATTTAATTCCTGTAGCAGCTACCTGGGATTCAGTCCTTGGATTCAGTCTCACACATTACATAGTAATTGGCACCCAGGACTTTCTCCTTTCTGGGAACTGAATTAACCTTTGGCTGGAGAACTCCTGTTGAAAAAACGTGTAATCCTTAATACCATACCATTGTACAGCATTGTCGTGGAAAAGGGCCTAAGCAAGTTTGATAGTGATGCTCAGTGTTTCACAAATCTTCTCTGCCACATTAGTAATTGAGAGGTAATTCAGGAAGCCTGCATTAAACTTACTTGACTTCACAGAAAATTTGCTTTCCAGTCAGATGTAAATTATTATTTTGCTTTCAGGCTTGTCAAGCAACAGCACCGCCATTAGCAAACCCTCACTGTATATACTTCTAGTACTCACCTATACTACCAATCTTTGGTAAAAATAACATCTGTGTGGTTATGGTATCTTTAACACTAAGATAATAGGCGGTTTACTTTTTTTTTCCCCCCTTAGAATCAAAAGTAATTAGACTGCATTAGAAAATAATAAAGTAGAACTGATGTTTTAGAACCAAATTAAGCAAGAGTCTGGAGATGAATATATGTACACAGAAATTGTTACTGGATGGTTCAGTTCACTTACAAGGAAAACACATGTCAGTGTGGGAAAAATCTGCCAGGTGTGGACGATCTCCTAATAAGCATCCTGCCCAGCAATCAGTGTCTGCAAGTTTGTCTTATTTTCTGTATAGCATCTTTCATGTCTCACTCACGCCTCCCCAAAACCAGGGTAAACCATGCTAAAAAGTCAGCTTGCCAGCATCACACCTGATACTAATCTACAACTACATGGGTTTAATGATGCTGTGCCAAAGGACAACACTGGAAGATCCAGTTCTTTGTCTGAATGTTGAATTTCGTGCTGTTACGTGGAGCCTAACAGGCCATGAAAAATTAAGGCATACTAGTGAGAACAAATATGACTTTGAGCATGATCAGAAGGAAAGTATTGCTGCTACAAATGTAGAAGGAAGTGTTTCTTATTTGACAGAGGCTAAATTTTTAGGTTTCGTTCATTTCTGGACGAACTTTGAGAAAACTCAATGCCACCAAAGACATAATGATAATGTATGGCACCATGTTTACTGTGATTTAAATGCCCATTCCTTGTGTAAAGCAGTTATGAATAGCAGGGCACTGATTTGCAATGCTCTCTCTGGGAACAGAAGACAGTAAGGATGAAGAGTTTTCATGAAATGAGGGTAATAACTGTGAATGCATTTCTCCACATATGGAGAAGTGGCTCTATTTTTTTTTTTTAGGTGGTGTGGTCCTGAGAACTGACTGGTGGAGCTCACAGAAATATTTGTAGTAAATAAGACAACAGCTAATGAAGATGTAAAAAAAGGAAAAAATAAAAAATAAAAAATAACACCCCCCCCGGCAACCTAGACTAAAAATTAAAAGCTGTGTCAGTCAACACTGGACATATACAATTAATATATTAAGCAAATTTAATGCAAAAAAAAATTTCAAAAGAACAATATCAGCTCTTTATGTGCTTCTTAGACAATTACTTTGAAATGTTTACCTTTGGGAATGAAAATTTTAAAAGCTAGTATACCATAAGTGGAAAAAAAATTGACTGCAAATTTATAATTATTAAAATATGTAATTGATTTCAGTGTGACAAAATGATTAGCACTATTTTGTGCTAGTAGCAAACCCATGTATTTTCTAACTTCTCGGTTGAAAGAAGTCATTCCCATTATGTGCAAGTTAACAGCTGCTAATCGGAATACTGGGGTTTACACAAGGGCTGTTGAAAGACATCATAGTTATTATAATTAGTGCTGAAAGAATAGAAAATAAATAAATAATTCCATTATCTTTACTGACAGAAATGAAAAATTTTAGACTAAATTATTCCTGTTTTCCAAGTTTAAAATGAATAAGTGTGGCAATCGATACTTCTTTTGCATTCCTTCTGTTGTACCACCAGCTTTATTGATTGGTTTCAATTAATGTATACCAACAAGTAAATTAACGTAGCACCTGAGGCATAATTCTCTGGTGGTTTGTGTACACTGACTTCTTACCATTCTTGCTGTTTTAACTCCTACTGAGCATATTGCTGGGAGCTACAATATTTTTCAGTCTGGACACGGACATTACCCATGGCTCTAATGACAGGTCATTTACAGCAAACCCATGTTTCACTGCAGAGATGTCTCTTTAAGTGTCATCTTATCAATGGCAATTCAATTAGTCAGCCTTAAGACTTTGAGATATATCTCACACAGTGTCACACAACACTAGCTGTTTTGCATTTTAAATGCTAGCTTTGTCACTGTTATACTTCTTTGGTATACATAAAAAATGCATTTTCAGTACAATTCTTCATTCAGAACTCCATGGAAATCATTTTCCGTGTTAAAACCAAGTGCCTTCATTCCCAGCAATGCTGCAGCTGAAGAGACTGGTGGACTTGTACTGTGGACAGGAGCTTTTCAAAGCTGGTGCTTACCCTATCACCATATCCCACATCTCATTAATTACTGTAAACATCAGATGATTCTCAGCATCTGAAGTATCAGAGCATCTAAGTGTCTAGAATATTTAGCTACTGCAATATAAATGCAATACATATATAAATACTACTGTGGTGGACGCAATCTATACATACAGACAGAAATACAAGGGTTTTTTTAAAGTAGCACAGAATTTAAAGCCAGGTCCTGATTTTTCTGGGATACTTACACAATGAAGACATCCTAAGAAGTCATGGTCTTCCTCTGCATCAGCCAGCTGAACTCCTTAGGGGTAAACCCCATTGCTTTCTGTAAAAAGTGGCTAAAAGTCTTTGGGAAGAAAGCATTTTTTGGAGTACCTACTGTAGCACAGTGCAGTTACATTGTTCTTCACTGTACAGTCCTGTATGTACTGAGCATAGACTGCTCAGTACGCATAAAGCAAAAGAGATGTGCTGTGTAGAACCCTGAGCAACAGTGCACACTTAGGAATATAATAATTTTTAGTTAGTGAGTGCTATAGATGCATATTGGAAACTGTCTTTTGGGAAATGATCAATAAACCTGAGTTTAAAAAAAAAATCCAAGTATCTGCTGGTTGTAACTGAGCATAGGGTCTTCTAAACTAACATCGAAATCTTGAATACTGAGAATTTAATCTCCCTAAATTCTGTCTCCTAACTGCTGTAGTGACTGTGAATGACTAAATACACAAGCCCTTTTCCCCCCCTATCCTTGTATATGAAAAATAATGTTTCTCAGTCTTTTCAGTCATACTTAAATGTTTTGTGGGTCTGTACTTTCTTATTTCTAAACCAGTATTTTCACACGTTCATCTTTGAGTTTGTTCTTGTGGCGTCAAAAAATCATGATTTAAAGCTAATTTTGCCATTGTTGCTGAGCAGTAAAACACACTTGCTATTTACATGGAGAAAGTATTGTGAAGGCAAATCAGCTGGTGTATTTGGCAAGACTGTAAACTAAATGTACACAAATAGTTTCCCTGATAAGCTGTGTGGTATTACAGAACACCAACTTGTTTAATATGCGACATTTATTTTACAGGTATGTGCAACATTTAATAATGAACAATTTTAACTAGTTTCAAATTATTGAATTGCTATTCTGAGAGCAAATTTTAATGGAGGAAAAAATTGTATGGTAAAGTTTATTAAAAGATTTTAAAATTTAATTAGACTGAAGTTTAAAAAAAATAGTGGGCAAATTAATTGCTGGTTTGTAGTAAACAAAGAAAATGAACTCATGAGGAAAACAGCTAAATTATATCCACCACTTTGTGACAGAAACACTTTTTATTTATGTTAGTAATACAGATATGTTTATGTGCACATGCGTGTGGGCTGAGATATGCACACATATTTTCAGGGCGCATCTTTGTTACTGTGTTAGTTTGAATCAAGAGCGTGCTTTTGAAGTGCGTATTTTTCTTTCTTTCTTATTGTGCTTCGGTTCACGTCATGTGGAGCTTTTGCAGTGCCTCAACTTGATTCCTTTCAGATGAAACCAGGATTCAGATTTGGAAGATTTAGTGCACTCCAGGAGTGTAACTAATGCAGTCCAGCTGCAAATGGGCATTCAGTCCATAGGGCCAGACTGGAGCTAATCTGAAATAAAAAGCCTTGAAAGGTGTATGTTATGGACACGTGTTGTCAGCATCAACTGTTTTTCTCTACAGGGTTGCCGCTGTCCATCCATAAACCATCTGCTAACCTAGATAGTCTTTGATCTCTTGTATGGTAATTTATTTTATTTTATTTTATTTTATTTTATTTTATTTTATTTTATTTTATTTTATTTTATTTTATTTTATTTTATTTTATTTTATTTTATTTTATTTTATTTTATTTTATCTTTGTAAAGGATAAGACACTATTCCTACACAACTATAGCAGGCATTTCTAGAGTACAACACGAAATAAGTATATACATGTATTGAGTGGATAGGAGGTTATAACTTCTTCATTACTGCATAATATTAATATGTTACAAAACCTTCTGGATCTGTATCCCTCAGCAGAAGCTTACATCTGCAGCCTGAGCCATCTCTTGCCGTTGTCATTGACTTTTAAAAGCTTGTCCTGAAGTTTGTATAGGTTATTATTCAAGTTACTGTGCAGTTCTACTAAGCTGGTTGGACACTGTTGGAGTATGTATGAGATAACAGCCCTAAAATTCACCCATACTGAGCTCAGTCCCATGCTCCAAAGTATAAATTCCAATATGAATAATATTTCCTATGACTACAATAAGAAATGTTACAGATTTAAAGTTAGTTATTGGTGTGAGTTACTGTCTGTAGTAACTGCTTTGTTGAGTTTTTCTGAGGTGTGGCAGGGTTTTTACATTTGCATGTGCACAAATTTTAAAACCCACATGTACTTCTTTCATGTCTCTCTAAAGCAGTTGTTTCTGTTACTGTGCTGTTCAACAATGCTTCGCTTTTATGCATTTGATTAAAACTGAATCACTGGGGAGTATCAGCCCACATGACAAAATCATCACGTAATTTGGCAGAAGCACAGCACAGTTGACAGAGCCTGCTTAGGGAGAGCCCCAGGACAGAGCTAGCAGAGGGAATAAATTCACCTTTGACCAGAAGGAAAAGCGATGCCTTTTGGATTGAGAATTAAAGCCTTGCCGTAAAACGTTCCATCTGCTCCAACACCAAACATTCAAGCGCTTGCCACAAGAGCATTGAAATCTGAGCTTTTCAGAAATATTTAATAAATTAATATATAATAATAATTCATAATATTGCTTATATCCTTAAAATGAAATTATTCAGCTATTCCCATATTCTGAAAAACCTGATTGCATGCTTAACTTGATCTATGTAAGGGGTAACTTAATGGGCCTCAGCAGTAGGAAAAAATTATTTCTTACGACTTTGTCTGATTGTCTAATTAAAATTGTAGGAACATGCATAGTCTTGGATGTCTGGGATAAGGTAACCATTTAAAATGAAAATATCACTATGTTTTCCAAAAATAAGAATTTCCAAAAGACACTGCTGCTACACAACTTTGCTCTCCAAAGGATGATAAATATATTTAACTTTAGTGAATTCTGTTTGCCATGTTGTCTCATTTTGTAATCAGTATTTTGGGGTTTTAATGGTATAACTTTCTACATGGGTTTTATTTTATGAGCCAGTTTGTAGATATACTTGTTTAGGGTTTGGTTGTTACTTGGTTTTGCTTCTCCTGTTCCTGCTAATAGGGGAAGTGAAAACCAGACAAGAAGAATGAAACTGCTGTTAAAAAGGGATATGGGATAAACCAGCAATTAATCGGCAGCCTGAGGCAGCCTAACAAGAAAAAACTTGCTCTGATACAATAGGAGGAAAGAAATTTTTCCTGCTGTTTTTTTTTTTTTTTAATATCTCTCTCTTTTGTCCAAATCACAGATCTCTGAATGACATGAAATCAGTTTCCTTCATTGCAGCTTTCTAGTTTGTATTCTGTTTATGAACTTCATTTTGTGACTTCGAATTTTTTAAATGGAGCCATGATACTTTGGGCTCTCAGCCCTTTATAAGACCACTTAGAAAGGAAAACTGGCTACAAAACATGCCAGAATCATAAAGCTGAATATCTGGGGGCTTCTACTGAATGAATTAACTTCAGAATAATCTACAGTTAATCTCTATCTATTCATGACCTAAATGGATTCATCTCAGGAGAAAGCTGGTTTATGAAACAGAGCCTTAGAACCAGAGAATGTATATTAAGGACATGTGTGTTGTATTTCATGTTTAACTTAATCAAGAATTGTAAAATAAAATAAAAATACACTAGTTTTTGTTGGAGAAGTTTTTGGAATTGATAGTGCGTATATGTCATTGTATCTCCCAATAACTTGTCACTAAGTTGGTTGTTTAATGTTTACTGAGAAAAATCATAGTTTTCCTAACAAAATAGTACATAAATCTGATCATGATTTGTGAAATTCTTTTCCATCCATCCATCCACCAAATCTTGGATGATTAGGTTGCTAGAACTACAGGACCACTACAAGATTAAGAAACACTAACCACAGAACAAAGAAAAAAACCCAAGTGAGATAGCAAAGTTAATTTGCCTGAATGGTTATTTTTGAAGTCCACTTGACGGCCACATATCTTACAGGAACTATTCCATAGTATATTCTCTTTTCTAAATGTTTAGCATTTCTATCTTACATTCATAACTTAAATGTGTTTGTTTCTCTTTGTGACATTCATAAGGATTACAAAAACAGTACTTTTAGGAAAGTAATCTAAATAAATAAGTAGCAGACTAGGTGTAATAAGCATTCACTGCAGTTAGTGCAATATATATTCTCACTGAATTTTTGAAACAAACGAGGAAATATATTTGTTTTAGACCGTAACTTCTATCAGAAAATCAGTTAAATGTTGGATAATAATTTGTTGGATGTTGGATAATACTCACTTTGGAAAAAAAATCACAAACTGTGGCAAAAGACTGGCTTGTTTGTACTAGAACATGAAAATGAAGACCAGTGTTTGTATTCCCATCAAAGAGTATTTTTTATCTAACTAGGGAAATCTATCAGTAAGTATGCAACTAAGGTGAAGCTGGGGAAAAATTCCTTCAAAATTTCCTTCAACTTTGACTATGTTGCAGGGGTTTTTAACTAGATAGAAAATGGCTGCCTTACCTATAGGATCTAGCCGTGTTTTGTTTTCTTTGGAAAATTAATATTATATACAAATATTTTTTATTCAGCTAAAGTGCTAATTTGCCTAATAGATGATACCATTTGGGAACATGTAGTATTCAGATTCTTCTGCTAACCTGTATGTTTCATAAAACATCCTCACTAGGATGTTGTTCTATGAACAACAGTGTCTGGACAAAAAGAAAAACTTACATAATGGAAAAAATACATCCCAGATAGGGAGCTTAATCTACTGAAGCTAGAAGAGACATCAGCCACAGAAACTAAAAAAATATTGTTCTAAGTTGAATTCTGGTTAAGATTTAAAAAATAATAATAAAAAAAGTATCAAGAGGACTTGCATTTCTTGCACTTTCCCCTCCATTTTGGCAAGGAGGATGTATTGCAATCATATGCTGTAGCACCGCATTGTAGTTGGGATAACCCACACCTGTATGACACCAAATAGTGCAGATACTGTTTCTGGGTGACATAAGGCAGAAGTAGTTAAAGAGTAAATCAATTATCTCTTAATTTGGGTGCAAACTGACTGTAAAAACATAAACATGGCAAAGACAATTTGATAGAAACACACTGACAGTTTCACAAATGTCTTAAAAGAGGGAAGAAGATGGAGACGGGCAGCAATAAGGGAATGAGGGAAAGGGAGAAAATGTATTTTTTAACATCCTTCTGTATGTAGAACTTCTGTATTTGTATAGCAGATATGCAAAATAACAGTGTTTCTCCAGAAAGAATAACTTTGATCTGTAGTGGCTATAATATATAGAGAAATAACTAAACATTGGTTTTGTCTTTTTTTAAACTTGTTTTAAGATGAGCTCAATGCTTGCAGGGGAGTCATCTATATAAGAAGAAAAAGAAGCCTTAATTTTGAGAGTACAGAAATATAAATTACTGTTGACTGAGACAGTAAGCATGAGGAAACTTCTAAAGTAGATATGTAATTTGTCCATTAAATTGATTTCTTTTACATTCAGCTTGTAACTGATCTGGAGAGTGAGTAGCAAGACTGTGATATTGCTCTTCATGGTCATGAATTAACTATGAATGAAGTAAAAGAGATCATTTTATAACTACATTAGGTGTTATACACTGTTTGAAAACACAAGGCAGCAATCTGACAGTGACCTCTCATCCTGACCCAAATGTTTGGTAGATAGACCTAATTTTTCTTTAGCAAGTTAAATGCAGGTTAAATGAGGCCAGAAGAGTGTCCTACAAACATAGATGCTTAGAGTTCAGTTAAAATATTGTAGCTTCTACTGTTTTTTATCATAAATCTGTACAGTCAGTGTCTAATTCTTTATAGAAAAACGTTTCCAAAAAAAATTCTAAAATATTTTGCTTTTTAAAAAATTATAGAAAAAAATATTTAGAACTTGAAGCTATTTTGTTTTTCATTATCAATAGGAAGTTTTACCTGTCTTGTCTTATGGAGGTTATAAGTCCTCACGGGGTTTATAAGCAATGTGCTTGTTGATGTCATTGCTCTTTGTATTAGATCATATTTCTTATCCAACAACTAAAATCAGATCATTCCTGTGACAGAGCATAACTTACACGTGTATCATGGGAATCATAGTCTCTCCATAACGTCAAACCATATGAAAAAGAATTCAACACTAAGAGTTCCCTTGGGTTCTCTTATAGTAAGAACTGTGTTCCAGCAACTTTTCAGGTTCTTGCTAAATGTAGGGAAAGACTTTGTTTACTACTATACTTGAAACATTCTTAGAGGCTATGGTCATAACAGGCACATGAAATATACTTTTTTTCAATTTCTGTGTACTGATTGGGTTGGTGTTGTCTTTATTCAGGTGCTGTCATCTCAGATAGAAATTTTTTTAAAACTTGAAGTCTCTTAAGGTGGCAAAAGTTCTGCAAAGACCTCAGTATGATATTTCATTTACCCTTCTCAATACCAACAAACAAAAAGCCCAAACAACTCTCCTACCTCCTACCAAAATCTGTTACTAGTGTGGATAATAGTATCCCTTAAATCAGTTGGCTCCATCTCTAAATCCTCATTGAAGTCAGTTGAAAGGCTTTGTCTTCTCAGTGGAGCATTTGTGGTTCAGTGACCCCCCCAAGATGAAAGGTTACCATCATTATGGGACTCCGATTAAGGAATAAACCTGCTGTGTCTTAGTTCAGCTGGCCAAAAATCCATTAAAGGATATTTATGTGGAGATGTTATTTTATGTCCTCACTGTCATTCATAAAAAATTCAGTAATGTGGAAAAGCTAGTAGCAGAGATGTCCTTTTTGACTATGAAACTGTGGAATAGTTTTCTGGGAAGACTCCTGACATTTTCCCTCCAGTACAGAATATTTACAGTGCTAATAGAAATGTCTGAGGCACAATTAAAGTCAGGAATAGTTCCTCCTGGGTGCGTAGGCTTTAAACCAGCAGACTTTTTGGAGATACGCCAAAAATTTGAACACCCTGTAGCAGTATTTTTACTTTGTGAGCTATATAGCACTTAGATCTGGAGAATATAAAATAAAGATACAGTGAAACCAGTTTGAATGGCAAATTACCAACTGTAGTCATTTCAGCCAATCAGTGCTGAAATTTCTTTCTGCTTATTTATGTTAAGCATACTGTGTTACTGTAGTTTTAAAGTAATGTTTTCAAATACATGCAGCTCATGCGCTTCTTAGATGTTGCCAACAGGTTGGTCTCTTGGCTTCCCATACTGCTGTGGCTGATGGGATGTCTCCACCTTTAGGCATGCTGGAAGCAAGAAGTCTTTCAGTGGGTTGCTTAATAATGAAGGATGAATATAAAAATGTAGGTCTGTCTGTATTTCTAATTTAGCTTTGCTGCTGGAGGAGTTCAACATATATATTCAAAGTCAAGGTACTGGCTGAATTCTGGACTGAGAGGATGGTTGTGATTCACAATTGGAGCAAACACCTTGACTTTTTTGTTTTGTTTGGCTGTATTTGATAGCATAATAAATGGCATAACTGCTCTCAAAATAAGTTTGTGATACAGTCTTTGTCTCCTGATGATTCTAATGAAATGTTCCTTCTGTAAGGCTGATGTGAACTTTTATTTTTGTTCTGTCACTTATTTTAGGATGGAGTATTCAAAGACTGTAGTGTATTATATTCTACATGTTTGACACACCATAAATTTCATAGCTTCCTAGAGATCTGTTGCTCTTTTAATCAAGTTTAGTTATATATTTTGGCTTTCTTTCCATCCAAACATTTGAACTGTGGAATGCAGTAAACTCCTACAGCCTGCACAGCTAGACATTTCAATGAAGCACAGGTGTCAGGCTTGGAGGGAAAATGATGAAGGTATGTTGTTCTGTGCTGCAAAATGACCGTCCATAATTTGAGCTCTCTTAGTTTTATCTGGCACTTCCTGTGACAAAAGGCCATCTCCACATTGCTTTGAGACACTTCACAAAGTCTACTGCAGCAACAGATGTGGTGTCAATACAAGATGCTTGTATGAATTTGAGGATGCTAACAATACTTCAGATTAGAGTCCTTTCTGCTTTGTTCTTGAATTTCCTTTATCCCTTACTGCCACAGAACTGCATGTTGGAGAGTTCTCATTGTGAGTAATCCATTTGTCTCCATAACAAATCAAGGTTTCTGGCCCATGCTAGTTAAAAAAAAAATCACTTTGAATTTAAAATAAATCGCTGACCTTGTTAGACTCATTGTGTTTGTGGATTTAGGTTTTGACTCAGAAGTAGTTAACAAGTAAAAAATTTCAAGCACGTATTGTATCCAGTGGGGTCATCAAAGCCACAGATATGTTGAGTCCTGGCCTCAGAAAAATGGGGAACATCATCAACATAGGCCTTCTGCTGTTTATTTTGGTGGAAATTTTCTCACAAGATCACTCATTAATTTCAGTGAAATAAAATGCTAATTTTATGAGTAAAGGGCTCACAGTCTTGCCAGAGTGATTTAGAAATGCACGTCTACGGATTTCTATACTTCAGACATCATGGGTTTGAAGTACTGTATTTCTTTTCCTTGACTTCATAAATAATTTAGGTTAACAAAATCCAGATGGTTTAGAGCTCTCAGTAGCTACAAGTTCAAGAAATTTTTTATCATTTGAAAGAAAGACTCCATACTTTTTCTGTTCTTCTTGCATTTTATTCAGAGCTTAACAGTTTAGGTTTTTTGTTTAGGTCTTTTTAAAAAAAGTCAGTTTTCTTCGAGATGTCAGTGAGAGGGCACACTTGAAAGTAATGAGAATGTGCTTAATGAATGTCTGATGGAATGTGCAGTATGAAGATGCAGTTTTTTCCAGGAAATTCAATACAAGATTTCCTGAAGAAGCTTAATCTTCTGAACATCAATTTTAGTATTTAAGAGGTATTAGAAGGATGCATATTATCCTTTGAACAAAAAAAAAAAGACAATGTTTGAAGTATAACATGGCATTTTTATGTATTGATTTCTGTTAAAACATGTAGCAAATATTCTAGTTTTGTCTCAGAATTCAGGCAGTTATCTTTCATATTCTTTGCTGAAAAATAATCTTAAGTAAGAATTCAAACATTCTTGTTGATTTCTGCAAGATTATGTATTTTAAAAAGCATCAGATTTTCTTGTGAGTTACTTCACTCTGTTTAGCTGGTGGATGTTGCATATTAGTGAAGGAAATGCTAGATGCATTTTTATCAAAAGCAATGTGAAGAAGCCATCTTCTGTCTTTTTCATCAGCCATATTGTTCTTCTCAGTTTTCTTACTAAAAAAAATGTGGCTTTACCATGGATATGTATTATGTTTTGTTCATTTATTTTGTTAAGTTTATTTTAGGATTGCTTCAATTCTAATATTATTAGTATTCTGATTGGAAAAATAACATCTGGTTAAAGCTCAAACACTTTGACAGATCGGGTGTACTAAGTTATCATAAGTTTTCTGGAAGTGCCAGGAAGCAGAAGCAGAGTTAGATTGTAACATCTGGGTTTTAAATCAGAGCTGAAACTTGGGTTTTTTTGGTGTGGTTATTAAATAGTCAGACTTTTTTGCTAGTTCCTTCTAATGTACTAAATGAATGTTTCTCTAAAAGAATTTCAAAACTTATAGGTGAAGCTATTACAGTATGCTTTCCATAAATCAAAAAAGTGTTTTGGTAAAAAAACAGTCAGGAATATAGGTGTGGACATCTCTGGACTGCTGTAGACTGTGTTTTCTCTCTATGGCTTTATTTCTTAGGTCTCGTTTTAGGCAGCAGTCAGGATGGAGCAACACTGCTTGCCACAGTGACTGATGAATGATTGCATAGCTCTAATGGGACAAATAGAAAGAAGAAATGAAAGGGTAGAAAGACATCCCATCATGCCTAGTTAGAACAGTACCCTGTACACTAATGTTATATTTTATGGTTATTTATCCCTTGGCACTATTTAACACCACCAATTTTGAAGATAAATGTAGTAAAAGCATTTTTATCCTGCTGCTATGAAAATGTGCTTTTAATAGATTTAGGTTTTCTTGGGTCATAAGAAAGAAATAGAAAGATTTTGTAGCTTTCTAAAGGACTGTATTATATACAGAGTTTAAAATGTCATAAAGCAGCTTGAAACACTATAGGGAGTCTGTGCAGTAATTGGAAAAATGTTTCATACTAATGTTTGGATTGCATTAGTGTGAGCCATTGGCATACATTTCGTGACAATAAACATGTCTTTGCTTAATTGTAATTATAGCTTACAAAAAGGCTTAAAAAAAGGAAGTGAGAAAGGTACTTTGGTGAGTATGGATAATGACATTTTAATGCGTTTAAGGCACAAGACAGCACTCCTAAAGACCAACTCTAGCTTGTATGCACTGTTGATAGGCCAGCTCTACATTTTTTTTAATAATATTTATCAAGGTTAGGATTCCTCTGTTCCACCCCCTCTCCTCACAGATCAACAACTGGCATGGTTGCCAGCCTGTGTCTCTTCCTCAGATTAAATTCCTGTTAACAACACATGAGCAGATTCTAATCATTATTCAGTACCGAGCTGTACCAGATTTTCACTGGTGCTGTTGTCTACATCAGCCCTCCTACAGTAGGTTTCAGTCAGCATAGCAAAAGATAGAAGAACCAGAATCACCCACCTTTGAAATGTCACTTGAGAAAAAAAATGCAAGTTTAGAACTTGTAACAGCATCTCATACCTCTGTGGTAGCTCATTGTGAATGCCAAATTGGGCATTTGTGTATAGATTTGGACCTTGTGTATTGGGTTTGCATGACAAGGTTTTGGGGGTGGGGCGGTGGGGGGGTGGGGGTGGATAATGGTGCTACAAGGGTGGCTTCTGTGAGAAGCTGTTAGAAGCTTTCCACATGTTTGACAGAGCCAATGCCAGCTGGCTACAAGATGGACCCTCTGCTGGCCAGGGCTGAGTCCATCAGCGACGGTGGTAGCGCCTCTGTGATAACATATTTAAGAAGGGGAAAAAAAAACCCTTGTGCCACAGCAATTTCAGCCAGAGAGAGGAGTGAGAACATGTGAGAGAAACATTCTACAGACCCCAAGGTCAGTGAAGGAGGAGGGGGAGGAGGTGCTCCAGGCGCCAGAGCAGAGATTCCCCTGCAGCCCGTGGTGCAGCCCATGGTGAGGCGGCTGTGCCCTGCACCCATGGAGGGTAACGGTGGAGCAGATCTCCACCTGCAGCCCAGGGAGGACCCCACGCCGGAGCAGGTGGATGCCCAAAGGAGGCTGTGACCCTGTGGGAAGCCCACACTGGAGCAGTCCATGAAGAACTGCAGCCCGTGTGAAGGACTCACATTGGAGAAGTTCATGGAGGACTGCCTCCTGTGGGAGGGACCCCATGCTGGAGCAGGGAAAGAGTGTGAGGAGTCCTGCCCTGAGGAGAAAGGAGCCGCAGAGACGATGTGTGATGAACTGACCGCAACCCCCATTCCCTGTTTCCTGTGCCCGTGGCGGGGGGAAGAGGTAGAGAAATCAGGAGTAAAGTTAAGCCCAGGAAAAAGGGAGGGTTGGGTGGAAGGTGTTTTTAAGATGTGGTTTTATTTCTCATTATCTTACTCTGATTTGACTGGTAATAAATTAAACTAATTTTCCCCAAGTCGAGTCTGGTTTGCCCATGATGGTGAATGCTGACTGATCTCCCTGTCCTTATCTCAACCCACAAGCTTTTAATTGTATTTTCTCTCCCCTGTCCAGCTGAAAAGCGGGAGTGATAGAGCAGCTTGGTGGGCACCTGGCGTCCAACCAGGATCAACCTACCACACCCCAACATCTTCATATATTCAGAGTTTCAGTTTCAGGCAACTTTAGATCCACTGAAATCACTAAGCTTAAATTCTGAATCTTAAGCAGTCAGGAAATCTAAAATTTTAGGTATTTATTTTCCTGTTGTCACTTGCTTCCTGAAGGATTGAAAGATAAATTTAGAACTGACATTGTTTCTTGCTTGGATCAGAGTAGCTTGTAGCTGATTATCATGCAATCAAATGCATACATAGTTTATTTTTCTCCTCAGAGTTGAAGCCCTTCAAGACTTTAAGAGCTCTTTAATTAATATCACAGTATCACAGAATCACAGAATCATCAAGGTTGGTTGTGGTGGTTTAGTCCCTGCCGGGGTCTGAGACCACGCGGCCGCTGCCCCTCCCCCACAAAGGGAGTGAAATACAAAGCCCCGGGGCTGAGATAAGGAGAGGTTTAATACAACAGTGCAACAGCGACAAAACAAACAACAACAATAACAATAACAGTAATAACAATGAACAGAGCAAAATATCTACTAATACAGCAGTGAGAAGCGCGATGGCATAACACACATGTTAACCGACCCGTCTCGCTTCGGCGCCAGGATGTGACGTCCGCATGGTATCTGAATAACCTGGCTAGAGCTCCCCCCCCACTGCTGGGGAAACTTAACCCTATCCTGGTTAAACCAGGACACACAGAATCACAGAATCATCAAGGTGGGAAAAGACCTTGTGATCATCTAGTCCAACCATTAACCTACGATTGACAGTTCCCAACTACACCAGATCCCTCAGCGCTCAGTCGACCCTACTCTTAAACACCTCCAGGGATGGGGACTCCACCACCTCCCTGGGCAGCCCATTCCAACGCCTAATAACCCCTTCTGTAAAGAAATACTTCCTAATATCTAGTCTAAACCTTCCCTGGTGCAACTTGAGGCCATTCCCTCTTGTCCTATCACTCATTACTTGGTTAAAGAGACTCATCCCTAGCTCTCTGCAACCTCCTTTCAGGTAGTTGTAGAGGGCGATGAGGTCTCCCCTCAGCCTCCTCTTCTCCAGACTAAACAACTCCAGTTCCCTCAGCCGCTCCTCGTACGACATGTGCTCCAGACCCTTCACCAGCTTCGTTGCCCTTCTCTGGACACGCAATGAATATAGTAGTATAGTGACAAAACACCTAACTGCTTTCAAGTCCTGTTGGTATAGTTTTGAGATGTAGCTGATTCCTTAGGATCCTGAGTGTTTTCAGTGCTGCTGAATTCAAGCCTCATTCCAGAGTTTCTAGGATATTTTTCTGCATTAATCCTTACCAGGATTAAAAATTTGTGAATAACCTGGCCATTTGGGAACAGTGAAGTAAACTGAGGAATCCTTACATTATGACTGCTTGATGGATGTGCTTGTCAGTGCAGTTGGATAAAAAAAAATTGTTGGCAAGGTCTGTTAGGACCCGAAGTATGCTTCGGGTCGCCAGAAACTGGGATGAGAAAAGTTATGGTAACACCAAAGAAGAGAAAATGATTGATCAAAGCTCATCAAGAGAAGCAGTTGTAACAGCAGCACTACTTTAACTTAGTAAATTAAATTGTCATGCTACAGCAGAATGCTGAGATCAAGCCTTTAAATCTGTATTTCAGTATACTTCCAGGAATAACCTCTAAAACAGAAAGCAATAATAGTACTTTTGGGTCAGAGTCAAGATCAATATTTAATAATCATCATCATAGTAATGAGTGATTTCACCCTGAACTGGATATTGGTGGGAGGGAGTTGCTATTTAAATACATAAAACACACCTTTTTTTAGCAAGTGCATAACTGTACTTCATGAATTAATTTGAAATTCCTAATCTGAATATCCCTAATGAGGGAGAATTGCCATGTAGTTGTGGTTTGTGTCTAAGTCTTAACAACAAGATAGGTCTGCATGACTGAGATGGATAATTTAAAGAAAAAAATACTAAAAGTTTCATGTCTAAACAAGTGGAAAAGGTTTACATGTAATACAGAGCCTTCAAGCAGCATATTTTTTTGGTTGGTCTGGCTTTTTAAAGAAAATTTAAGATGTAACTGCTGTTTTCACTGATGTCATTAAAGACCCTAAAAATAATATTGAGCAGAATAACTGACATGTAGCCAAAATACTTGTGATTATAACATCTGTGCTGTGTACTATCTTCCATAGATAACATGGATCTTGGCAGCAATGTGGTTAACTGGGCTTCAACATGAGCTGCTTACCCAGAGTCCTCATGAGCTGATACTTGGTCTCTAGTGTGCATTACAGCCCAGACCTCCCTATGGGCACTTCTGTTGTTAGCACTGCGAGCTAGATCAAGATGGATGGATAAGATAGCACTTGCAGTATCCTATCTGCTGATTGCTGGATAGCTATATTTTAAATTTTGTGCTGGGCTTGCAATTCCCCATTCTACCCCTGCCTTTTCCTTTTGCAGTTATAGGTAAGATGATACACAAATACCGTGTTCGAAGTTTCTGCACATCAGCAGTCTGTCATTGGGCATGATCTGCTAATGAACACCTTCTGTGTAGAGGAACTTGCTGTATATGAAGGGTTATCAATGTGGAATCATTAGGAAAGGAAAAATAATATTTTCACACTTTTTTCTATATAATTTTATCTATATAATTTTTATATCTATTGCTGATATATCTGCATGCAGTATCAAGCCCTCAGCCCTATCAGATTTCGGTAATTTTAATCACAGCTGATATTCTTTATAATAGAATTTATAGATAAGAATATAGATATGTGGAAAATTTATAGATAAGAATATAGGTATGTGGAAATATATTTTTAAGCTGTGTTACACCACAAATGCCATAGCACAAGTAATTGAAAGTGATTTAGTGGCCAACATTAAATGATTACCGAATAGGATGATGATGTGAAATGCATTATCTGTATGAGTAACAGGTAACTCAGTCAAGCACAGAGCACAGGCAGATTTTTTCATCGTAAATATGATATTAAGGTATATATCCTTAGGTGAAATATGGTACAGAGTTTTACAGATAAGCTGAACTAACTCTGTCAAGCAGCTTTAGAAGAGTGGATTTGCTTTGCAGCACTAAAATTGTTAGAGTAAGTCATGAAACTCTAGTGAAGAGTTTTTGCACTGTTTTCTCTTGAGCAATTCTGAGAAAATTGTTTTCATAAATTATTTTTCTTCCAAAGCTTAAAGTATAACCGTAGGAAATTTAACAAAGCACAGGCTATGACAGATGAGAAAATTGACCAAGCTCTACTAAGTGAAAAACTAAAAGCTTCTGCATTCCTAGTAACAATTTATGGTAGTAATGTTAAGCTCTTTAAAATGTTCTGGGTTTTATTCATCTTTTCTGTGTATGGCATAAATACAGTTTTTTAAAATGATCTGGCCCTCACTGAAATGTAATCAGTCTGACTGGATGTTATGTATCTTTAGTTTGCCTGTCCTCTGTGAAATCTCTGGAGGTGGTAATGGAGAAGTGTCTTTGGCAATGACCTAAGGTATTTTCAGGGAACAGCAGCAAAACTGGAGAAGGGAATAGTGTACCCCTCCATGAACAGTCTTCCAGCTGTTTCTTTGGTGTTCGTGACGCTGCATTTTCTTTTACTATATTGTGTTAAGATTTTTGCTCTTGGGAAAACAAAAGAGGAACATTTTCATAATATGAAGTGTTTCTAGTCGTAGCTTTGAGTGGTATACCATATACTATATTAAATCATTTTGGGAGCTATGTTCTTCAGAAGATATCCTGTGGGGGACCAGGGAGTTGCAGGGAGTGATCCAATGCAACATGAATCCTCATCTGCTGCAGAAAGAGACTTGGAGAACAGATCAATAAAAGATAACGGCTCTGGATGGGAAGCATGTGTAGCAGAGGGCAGGTATGGATGTCAGGAGCCAATCTGCTATGCCAGGACAGACTGGGAGACAAGCATTCTGGTAAGAAGCTGAGAAACTCTAGCATAGCTCCTTCTCACCCCCCTTGCTGCACCAGGAAGCTTTTTGATGTAGCCCCATGGTGGTATTGGTTTCCCTGCACTAGCGGCAATCTCTTGCTCTCCTTCCAGCAGCTCTTCAGCACTATGCTGTCTGAGCCCATCTGAAAGATCCCCTGCTAAGAGGCGATAGGCTGTGCTCTTGGTTTTGGGAACCAGTGCCATGTATCAAAGGTGGAAATAACACGCTACAGGTGTGGTGCTCTTGTACACGCCTGAACCTCACTGTTAGTGACTTTGCAACATTCAAGACACTAGGAAACAAAGGTGAGTGCAAATACAGTTCAGTGGTGTGCTGCAAAACATCATGAACTGTACACTGTGTCTTGTACTACACTCCTGCGTGTATTTTATGCCTATGTCTTGGAGCAGATTTTGACCAAAAGAAGTGTCAGAGACTAGATCTAACTTCAGAATAAGCATTTAATCCATCTGCGTGGACTTTTATTCCATAGAAGGTGTCACCTTTGAGTTACCAATGCCATCTTCAGAACTCTTGTGCAAGTGGCTGTTTATGGTTGGAGGGAATCATTTACTACCTAGTTAATCTTCATTTTTTCTCATTGGACATGTTAGTACTGCTCCAGAGGATTTACTTTTCATGTCTCTAATATTTTTGTAGATTATATTAGGGGATAGAGACTGAAGTTTCTGGTAATAAGTCAGATAATTCCACTTTGTAACTGTTCTTCCTCCAACTTCTTTTGTGAACCTGCTGTAAGAAGAAGCTTGGAAGAAAAGCTGAACTGCATTTATATATCCTCTATAAGCCAAAGCATGTGGGCTCTGCAGCAATAATCATTGTCTGTCTGGCTTTATTGAGCATCCATGTCAATTCATCCTACGAAATATGCTTTTCATGTACTGCAAAGTCTTTGTAAGGCATCTGGGACCTAAGTATGGGTGTACTAACACCAGCACTTGAGATAAATCATTAAGAGATCATCCTCCTGACATGAGAAAACAAACCGCTTGATATATTCCATATAAAAGCCTCTTGAATCATTGGGAAGTGAGTTCCCAAAAGGGAGGAGAGAATCAAGATCCTACAGTGAAAACTAGAAAATACTGCCCTCCCCAGTAAAATCCTTTGCAATAGTCACAATTATTTGAAAATTAATCATTTATATTTACGAACATAATAACCCCAGTAAACACAACTCACATATTTAAAGGGAAACGTTTTATGTCTTACATGCCCACGTTGGTTATTTTTAGGAAGTTTCTAGAAAACGTTACCTTGCTAATTTAATCACCTACAGGAGTGATAGCTTGGATCTTTTTGCTAATATTTATTAGAATCAGACACCATTGGGGTATACAGGTAATGCTTAAATACAAAGAGAAGGTGCTATCCTTCCATAACCCAGGACATCAGTTTGGTGTCATCTTTTTATGTACCATACTTCTGTTGCAGCGCAAAATGGTTAAATGTCTTTATTATCTGTATTAAAGGATGAGTGCAACTCTTCCATGGAAATATTGCAGTAAGAACTCTGTGTACTGACATTTGCTGGTGCCTCCAGAACTCTATTTCTATGGGTTTCAGCTACATACTCTTTTCCTTACCCCTGCTTATGTGAAGCTGAACAGATGACACTTGAATATTTAGGCCTTGCCTTTTCTGAGAACTTCATTCATAATGATTATATGTTCTGCTTGACTGACAGTTTGTGGTACGGCAATTCATTAAGGTTAATTGAAATCTGAAAGGAGGAAAAAATATATCTTTGGACATGAGTGTGAATTATTGAGAAATAGTGTAATGTACATGCTTATAATTTTCAGAGTGCATAATAAATAACATACTGATTTTTAAAACAACAAAGGTAATTTCACGTTTGAAGTAACAGTGTTAAAAGTCAGTGTGGAATTAAAAATAGCACCTTTTGCTTCCTCATTAGCAATCATGATTGTTTAATCAATAGCAGGCAGGAGAGGTGACACAAAAACCTGCATCGCTGCTGAAGCAGACAGGATATTGACATTTAAACAAATGCTTTAAACATACTGTGCTTACTCTTCTAGTTTTAATATTGAAGGCTGGTGGGGGAGCTTGTCTTATTTTATCATTCATATTAATCTTGCATGCACAGCAAACTTAGAGTGGTTCTTTTTTGTTATTTTCTACAAGGAAGAGAATCACAAACCAATCAAATCCTCCTCTTCTTTCAAGAGATTGATTGAAACCTCTGTAACATTTGGGACTTGGGAGACATTTCCATTGATCTCAGTTGCTATGACCATGGATAATAGCCAGAATAACCCAAAACAATCAACCTGTCATGATTTCTTCATCCTAATGACTCATATCTAAAACTTTTCAGCACCACTGTTGAGAGAATTTGTATCTGCACTGATTTTTTGGGGAGGGGGAGAGTTACATTGAATGAAAAAGATGAAAATGTAGCTAGTTGAGATATGGCATCTGGCTTTCAGCTGCATGTTTTGGGCTTGGTTATTGCTGCAGCTCTGGCAGTGTGTTGGTCACCATGAGCTAGCTGTAAGACAGTGTACCTGGCTTCCCTGGTGAGTTTCCACTGTGGTTGTGTCCTGGTTTAAACCACGACAGGCTGGGAGCTCAGCCATGGCATCACCCATGGAAGCTGCTCCGTTTAGCCAAGGACTTTTCTGCAGATGGCAAGGAACAGCAGGCAATTGAGTTTCTAATGGTTTAGGTACTTAGTAACAGTCAGCTGTGGGAAACAGCGCATATTCTTAGAGGTGTTTCACAGTCCTCTCTCTATTCCAGAATGAGTGCCCCTATCGCCAGTTACAGGGGCCTGTCCTATCTCCATCCTTCCCGTTCTGCTTGTCCTTCCGCTGCTCCTGTGGAAGTGTACACTGAATTCTTTCAGCTGATGAGACTGTGAGTGTCCTTATGGCAAAACATCCTGTTGCAAAACAGGCTCACGAGAGATGTGATAATTCCTTCGAAAAGTGAAAAAGGAACTTTTGTCAGTGATCCTATCTGTCCCCAACAAGGGGCTATCAGCTGCAGAACCAGGAGCACCACTGCCTCCACCTCTGCTAGAAGGTCAACAGTAGACAGTGGCAATTTTTGTTTGTATGTGAACACCTGACAGGTAAAGTTGCTTTCAGGTGAGCTCCTTGGGGTGAGCACCCTGGGAAACTTGTGTGGTGGAACATCTCCTCTGTGAGTCCTGAGTTACTGTGTGGGATAGCTGCGAAGTTTTGGTGCTCCTGAACATTCTTAAACAGCGATATTCATTTAGGTATGTCGAGGATTTTAATACCGAAACATCAAGTGTCAATGGACAAGAGGTGTCAAGATTTAGTTGTGCCGGTATTTCAGGAATCTGTTTTTTGATTAAGTACACAAAGTCCTTTCATGGATTAACCACACTCGGTTTTCTCACACATTCGTGCGGTTTTTTGTTTGGCCCTAACTTCCTATTTCTGCTTTTTGATGAAAGTTGTGCAAGACCCTGACTTGAAAGTACAGGAGTCATCCTGTTGATGTCAGTAGAGCTAATGAGATCTGTAAATTATATAATGTGTAACTAAGAACATAAAATATTTGCAGAGTAGTTAACTTTCAATGGGATTTGGGAATTAGCAGTGTTGTATTTTGTGATTCTCTGTGAATTAATGAGAATTAAGGATGCATATTTGTGGTGAGTTAGTGCTTTGTCCTTTCTTATTTCATAAGAATTATGATTCTTGAGCTAATTTTTATGCTACGCTAAGATCCTTGAAAGTTCAAATGGCATTAGTGAAGGACATAATGACAAAAAAATATGTTCTGGCTATATAATCTCTGCTAAAGGTATTTGAAGAGGTATCATTCATTACAGGGAGCTTTTTGCTTTTTGTGCTTTGGAACTGTGTGATTCATGGAACATTTTATCTATTTTGTTGGGGGTATTTTGGGCATTGCTTTTAACATCAGTTGCACTAAATGCATTTAACCAACTTGACAGAGCCACCTACAATTGGAAGAGCACTTCTTGTTAATTTGTGTAAGTAAACAGAATAGAAATACTTTTGAATCCCTACTTGTAAAATTGCCATGTTCAGCAGAACCCAGATTTCAGCTGAGTACTGGAAAAATAATTAAACAGCAGGAAAACAAAATTAAAGACTTCTAGAATCAGTTTTGTCTTTTTCTTTTAGCCATTTGATTTTTTTTTTTTTTAAAGTTATTACTTTTACCACTCTTAATTCTTAAGCTCCTGTGAGGGCAAATCCCATACTCTATTCCCTGGGAGATGAGCTGCGGGAGGGGGGATGTATGACTTGTATGTTTGGTGTGGATGTGTAGTTATTCTTTTTAGTTCCTGTATGTTTTCATTGTGAAATTTGCAGAACAGTATCAATCCTCAGATCATAATTAACTCATCTTCCTAGGTTATTGGGTATAAACAGGGCCAACAATAACAAGCTGAAGTCTAGAAAGGAGGAACCTTCTGTAACGTGGTTCCCTCCTTCAGTGCGTAATTCCAAGCTAGCTATAAAAGTATCCGTCCAACATACTGGCGAGGGCAAAGCAGCCTCAGCCCGGGGATATTTTACTTAATTTGCTGCCAATTAACAAACTTCTAAAGACTGGTCTGGGTATTGCGGAGGAAGAGCGAGCAGGAGCGCTTAAACACCGCAGCCACCGCCTCTCTGCTCCTCACCCCGGCGCAGTTGGAGCTGGACCCCTCTCCTCCCCCCCAGTCCCTCCCGCCGCCGGGGCGGCGCTCCCGCTCCCATCCCGGTGGAGCAGCCACAGGCTCGGCCCCGGGGTGCCGCGGGCTCCCCCGGCTGGGCGGGCGAGGCCCGGCCCGTCGCCTCCCTGTGGCCCCGCAGCCGGGCAGGCGTGGAGCACGGAGGCCCCTTTCCCTCAGGCCCTGCGAGGGCCGCTGAGCGCGGGCGGCTGTCCCGCTTCTCCTCTTCAGGCCTGGGCTCAGGTGGGCGCCCCCGGGCTGCTGTGGAGCCGGTTTCCTAGGGAGCAGCCTTCCTTGCGGGGGGTGTTCAGAATCACAGAATCGTCTAGGTTGGAAAGGACCTTGAAGATCATCCAGTCCAACCGTTAACCTGACAGTTCCCAACTACACCATATGCCTCAGCGCTATGTTGACCCTACTCTTAAACACCTCCAGGGATGGGGACTCCACCACTGCCCTGGGCAGCCCATTCCAACGTCTAACAACCCGTTCTGTAAAGAAATGCTTCCTAATATCCAGTCTAAACCTTCCCTGGCGCAACTTGAGGCCATTACCTCTTGTCCTATTGCTTATTACTTGGTTAAAGAGACTCATCCCCAGCTCTCTGCAACCTCCTTTCAGGTAGTTGTAGAGGGCGATGAGGTCTCCCCTCAGCCTCCTCTTCTCCAGACTAACAACCCCAGTTCCCTCAGCTGTTCGTTGTGTGGGGAAGGCAGGCCAACCCCCGGCGCCTGACCCGCGGGAGCCGGGCGGGAGGCCAAGCAGCTTGGCGGGCCACCTGATGCCAGGCTATCAGGGGCAGAGGGCGCCCAGGCCACCACGGCTGTGAGGGGTGCAGGGGCGAAGCAGGCACAGGGCTCTGTTTGCCAGCTGATAGATACAGGCAACTGCTTCTGCCATCGTTACATTTGTTTTAAAACAAAGATCTCAGTGTGAAATTGAAATTCAATGTTTCATCTGACTTGTTTGCGGTGCAGGGAAAAAAATGAGATTTTGACTTCTTGATGGATTGCATCTACTTAAAGGATGATTATAATTAGTTGAATAAACATCTAGAAAGTAATGAGCTGTAAAGATACTACTATCCAACTTTAATATATACTAATGAAAGTAATGGAAACTTTTGGTGTTCTCAACCAAAATGATGGCTGTACAGGATATCCTTAGTGAGACAAAATGTGATGAAACACTTGTGTTTGAAGATGCTTCTTTGTAAGTTGGTGATAAGTTAATCCAACAAATAATGAATTAAAAATTAGTTATTTTTAAGTTCTTTGTGTCATCCATCTTTCATGATGAGTAGTTTGAATTACTTTAATGCTTGATGCACTCAGAAATGCATATTCAGTTGAGATTTTCTCAGCACAGCGTAATTGAGAAGCAATGCTTATCTTCAATAGATATAGTTTCAGTTTGTCTATAAGAGTGCTGTTCTTGGATTTAAGGGTAACACTGAGAGATAAAGATCCAGACTTGTTTTCTGTAAGCCTGGAGGGTTTGGTTTCTGTGGTGTAGCTGTTGGTGCAATAATCAGTGCTGCAGCCCTCTATAGATGTTGCCCTGTGGATTATCTGCATACCATGATGACTATGATGCTATATTAAATATAAATTTAAAAACTATTTACACGTTACTATGAGTGAATGGGTGTATTTGCTATGAGATCTGGTTGTTAGGTAAATAAGGCAAGTTTTATACTGTTTTTTCTTTCATTCTTACCTTGTGGAGGACTTTTTCTTGTGTCTTTGATAGATGGCTTGTTCAGTAGAGTTATTCAGACATTAGATATGATACTTTTCAGAATTTACTATCTTTGTATCTTGAAAGAGTTTACAAGTTCACACATGGCATATGGTATGTTTATATTCCTCAGGGAGGAATACATAAAACAGTATTGTATAAGAAATGAAAAGATAGAAAGGGAGTCAAGGTCAGACAAATTCTGGCACGAATATAGCAATTCCTTTTTTTTTCTAATCAAGAATCTGGTTTATCTAAGAAGATAATTTTCACCAATTCACTTAAAGCAGATTTAGATACCAGTTTGGTTGAATGACTGAAGTATCAGGTTTTGAACAGTTACAGTTTATGACTGTCAATTTACCAATACAAGGTAAAACAATATGACCTTCATCTGAATGAAATTAAAGGTATCAACTAGAGGTTTTTATTGGTTTAACTATATGAGTGTAGATAAGCTGATGAAATTTGTGTAAACTAGACCCTTTCTGGTTTGGATCTGTGCAGGACTAGCAACAGGTAGTAAGGAGAAAAAAGTATATAGTTGTTAATTTGGAGTTTACTTTTAAACGCTCCAAAAGGCAGTGCTTGTACTTGATTGTATTAGTGTTTAGGTGGTATCAGGAGAGACTACCCAAGCTGTGGTTGGATGAGAGACAGATGGCAGTGGCAATACAAGCTAAGGAATTCCTGCCTACCTGCCCACTCTGTGTCCTGCCAACACAACCATTTCTCAGGTTGCTGTGTTCCAGGCTATGAAAATAATTAAAACTTTTAAAAGAAGTGCCTTTCTAAAGTGGTTTTGAGAAATAGGAAGTTCTTCATTTTCATAGCTATCTATAGCTTTACAGGTAATCAATATTGGTAAGTAATCCCAACTTTGGTCATTCTTAAAAAACAATGTTTTTTTAATGCTCTGCCTATCTGTGTCTCTTTCCAGTAGCGCAGTTCTTATCTCCTCTGGGCCAAGAGGCCATCCAGCTCTTGGATGAGTTAGGGTCTTCCCTGAATCACGTCCATGTATCTCCAGAATAGCACAGGAAAGTCCATGGGCTGTACTCCAAAGGGGGAGTTTTCTAGCCCCTGGTTATCCCACTTCCCCCTCAGTATATGAGCAGACCCTGCCATTGTAATGTGGTTCTTTTGAACTATGTGTTTAAATTTTAAACTGTTTTCTGGAGTGTTCCCTTGGGTGTCGTAGAGAAAACTTTAATCTCATGACTGTGCTGAGAGGCATGAAGGAGGTCCCATGGTAGTTTCTTCTGACAGGGAAATAGATGCTGCCTCACAAAACAAGTTTGAATTTTACTCCCAAAGTCTCCAGGCAGTTCCTTTGTAGCTTAGCTAACAAGCACGGACAACACATTAAAAAACAACTTAAACCAAACAAAAAAATATAAAAAGAACTTAGTAGGAACAGGATTTCTTTTGCTGGCAACAGACTTTTCAGAATCTTAATTTTATATCTGCCTAATGATTTCAGACACTAATTTTTGATTTCCATCTCAAAATACATTCACAAAGTGATTTAAAGACTTCTCGATGAAAATTTACTGGGATGCCCAGGTTGTGTTGTGGCTTTCAATCAATAACAACTCCTTTAATAACATAGTAACCTGTTGACAAGAAACGTAGTGGAAATGTCTTTCTCTAAATCAGTCAAAGGGGATAAGCCCAGAGAAGGAATGGAAGCTAAATTCCCCAGATCAATAGCTACAATAGTGTATGTGTCACTCTGTTGTGTGGCAGGAACTGTGGTTGAAACAGAAGTAGTTATTGATTCATTTTCAAATTTCAACTGGTTACTTTGAGTTTTTAGAGCACCTGATTAGTGGCCCTGGCTTTAACCATGCAGAACAGTTCTTAGATTTTGGGGGTTTTTCCCCCTTGTGTATATCCATGGTCTGATTTCTCCAAAGGAGTTGAACTGACTTGCATAAGACAGCACAGGGAAGTCATGGGTGTGGTAGAGCTGCAAGCAAGTGCCCTGAGCACCAGTTGACCCTTCCTCTCTTTGGAGGGAAGAGTCCTGTCCGTATGAAGCAGCTGAGCACAGGCAGTGTTGTGCTGACTCTGAAATACAGCAGGACAGGGGCAGAGACTGGGGAAGAGGACGAAAGTATCCTTCATTATTGAAATTACTGCTGATTACCTAACTGGGCTGGATCCTTTTTTAACCCTGTCTGTGATTTGTGCTGCTCTTGCATGTCACTGTATGCCCCTCTAACAGCTTTTGAGTGGTAGAATACTTCAACCAATTAAAAGCCATTGTGGGGAAGAAAAGGACAATAAAAAGTAAAATTGGAAGGTCTGGCAAACTGTAGGTTTTTTTCTGTAGAGTAAGAACACGTTTCTTATGTAAAGTAAACAGATACCATTCACTGTCTTTCATGGAGCTACGTGATAAGCACAAACTGAGGATGTCTCATTGATATTCGCTGCCTCTCCGAACTCAGTGGGAGTGTTTGGAAGAGGAAGTTCACTAAGAAGGGTAGGAGGACAGCGATAGAGCATACTGGTTACTTAAAGGTGACCTGCAAATCAATTTGATGTTATTTGATGATACATGCTTAGTTCCCCCAGTAATAACCATGCTTTTAGCATGTTATTATCCAGCCTTGCCTGGGTCACTACCCTGTATTCATACACTGACATCACATCAACTCTGCTGGACCGTGAGGCAAGCTGATAGGTAAGTAAGTGTCTTTCATTGAACTGCATAGTTTGGTAAACCATTCACTTCTAACTGCGTTAAATATTTCTAAACTCTAAGTATTTCTAAAAAGCCTTTGGACAGAACTGTACTTCATGGGAAAGAAATTCAGACTCTTTTTTTTTTTTTTTCCCATCTTGAAAAAGCTAAATACATGCCCTCTTATGTTTATTGCCTGATTGAGAAGGAGAAGATTGGTAGGAACTTTAGTATAGTCGTACAGGTGGCAGCCACAAAGTTATCTTCATCTTTATTGGTTTGCCTTGGAAAGGAAAGGGGAGAGAGCATTGTGGGAGGAGGGTAAGGCTTTTCAGCCTATTAGGATCAAATTAAACTATTCCAAATGAGCCTGAGAATCTGCTCGGTCAGATACATATGAAAATACATTTCCAAGGAAAATAATTATGCAAAGGGAAGCAATAAGATGGTCTCAAAAGCAGGATTTTGAAGTGAAGGGGGAGGTAACTAGACTGTTAACTCCTGAGGTGAGAAAACTCAGAGTCACACCATCAGTCTTTGCATATGCAGACAGATGCAAATAAACTGTTCTCCTGACAACATGGAAGCCTTCTCTGTATGTCTGGCAAGTCTTTCCAATGATAGAGATGGCAAAGCAGTGAAATGGATTAGTTGGGGAAACTGGGATATCCATGGTACAGTACCCTCAAGAATAGTGTGGGAACACATCTGTCAGGAATGCCATGAGGTATATTAGATGCAGCCTTTGATCAGAGGGCTATACTGGATCATTTCCCAGTGTCTTATCCACCACTTTTTTCGTGTGTAACTGTGAAGTCTAAAGGAAGGTCAGAGTGCAGGTGGTGCAGAAAAGATTTGGGAAGAAATGCATTGGAGACAAAAGATAGTATTTTAATTGAAAATACCAATTTAGATAAAGGTTCCATGGAGAACAGAGAAAGGATAGCTTCACAAATGTATCTGCAGTGACTGTAAAATGTCTATAACTGTAAAAACAGTAAATTTAAAGTGTAGATAAATCTATTCACATGCAAGCATAATTGACACTCTGTGATAAAGTACATGATATGTTAAATCATACTAGGGATATACAGATTTAACCTTGAGAGAAACAAGGATTCTGAGATGTGACTCAAACTATTTTTTTCTTAAATACGTACAGTCTTCATGTTTGTTTTCGCTGTTGCAAGATGAAAGTGCTGGGTTGTTCTAGAAATCTCTGGAACAGTATATCTAGTGAGCATAAGTTTTGCCTTTTTTTAAAAAATGGAGTTCCAAAATTTTACTTACAATTTTACTGTAATTTTTACATTAACTAAAAATAGTGGCCTTCTGGTTACATCATATAGCTGTCATAGAAATGAAATTCAACGTTGAAGAGTGACCAAATGTGAGCCTAAACCTATTCCTCTTTCTCCATTTCAATCTCAAATTCACACTCCACAAACTGTAATCAGGTGCAATACAGAATCCTTTTGATTATAAAATAGCAGTACCTGGAAGTCTAAAACAAATGATTACTTAAATTTCCAATTTATCATCTCAGGGATAGGTCCATTAACTCATTGCAACTAAAACTATTTGACATGGCAAGAGGGTTGGAACTAGATGATCTTTAAGGTCCCTTCCAACCCAAACCATTCTATGATTCTATGACATACTGAAATACTAAATTTAGGTAACCCGTGAGCTACCTATGGATATACCTGTATAAACAAGCAAATGGAGAAATCCTGCTTAAGATTTCTGAGACAACCTAGTACAGATATCCATATGACCTTATTATTAATCCTTATCATATATCTGCTTATGTATTAATAGAAAAAATGAACTGTATTGGAATTTGCTGTGCCTCAAGCAAAGATTACTTCCACCTTCTCTGAAGGTGAATTGTCTATCTCTCTAATTCATCAGAATAGGATGCTCTGTGCATCTGAATTATTAGCTGTCACAATTGAAGTCTTTATTTACAAAAGTAATCTTCTGAATCCTAATGCTGGTAAGAACTATAATTTCATACTTGTATCAGGATTTTACAGCTACACACACTCCCAAAAGAAATAGTAGTCACATTTTAAAAAATATACACTAGTCTAGTAAACACTGATGAGGTGGGCATAGGCAATAGAACCAGCCCTTTATGGAGAAGCAATACATTATTAAGTATAGAAAAATGTTAATATTAATTTTGGTTTTTCAATTTGGTTGTAAAGCTATATTCGAACCCTCTGTATGGGTATTGAGGTCGAGAAATGCCCATTACGTGTCCTTAAATAGCAATTTGTTACATTTACATGTGCAGGGAATGATGCTTTTGTACAAAGTCTGAGTTCCATACATAAAATATGAAACTATTACGAAGATATAGTGGCCATCTTTATGGAGTTGAATTGCCTTATAATTTTGAAATACAACAAAATGACCAAGAGCATGCTATAAAATCTTAATTTAGGAAAATGTGTACGTGAAAGTGATATGATAGCAAATGGTAATTATTTGCTTCTGTATTGCTATAGACAAATTGATAGGAGACGGATTTTGTTTTTATTCTTAGTATGAAGTGTTTTTTAAAAAAAAAAAAAAAAAAGTAAGCTGAAACCTTGTCTGCAGAGTCCTAGCCTAAAGCAAGGTTTTTACAGTCAAGTTTTAAATCCCTTGATGTATCTGTATTTGTAATGGAAATGCTAACATAACCTTAGCTGTTACAGGGCAAACAATATTGCAATAATAAATAATGAACAAAGTGGTTTAATAATTTGAAGCAAATCATGTCATGGGCCTGGCAAGATTTTATGACTAAATTATATGGGCAGGAACCTATCAACAGACATGCTGCATAAATACCATAAATAGATGGACTAAGGATGTGTGTTCATGAAGCTGAAACTACAGTTTTCATGATCTAGGGGATAAAATGCTGTAGGAGACTGTAAGAAATTGGGTGGAAGCCTTAGGCAAATCAAAAACCAGAACAAATGATCAATGTGTCAGTTTTTAATCAATGGCTATTATCTCTAGTGCTAATGATCTGTATGTTGCCTCACTAAATCTGTGGAGCTTCTGAATATGGATATTTTGGTTAATGATCCATTATGTGGCCTGTTGGTAAAACTTCTTTCCTTCTAATTGCGAAACATTTTTTCTCCTTTTTTTTTTTTCTTTTCAGTACCATGCATAACCTGACTGTTTTTTTTCTTTATAATTTAAGGAACAATAGGAATTTCCCTGGCATGGTTTGGATCTGGTTCAGTCAGGCTAGTGTCTTCTTTCTGACAGTCGCTCATGTTCACTGTGTGCTTCTAAAATGATGCAATGACTCACAAAGTAGGAAACGGCTGATTAATTTACTCCTTTCTGATCTTTGATACCAAGAAGGACATCTGTTTTCCTTCAAAAGGTGAAGTGCTTGATCCTCAGTCAACTCTTTCCTTTGGCTTAAATCAACAGCAACATAGGGTGAGGGCAGTGACCACAGGCATGCCTGGAGTTACTCAGTTATTAGAGCTGTGAAGAAGAGTGTCTATGGTTAGGAGTTAAAGAGCAGGCAGGATGTGGGAAATGGCCCCAGCTCCGTGCACTACTGGTATGGCTCTTTTTGTCCAGAGCAGAGACGGGAAGCAAAAGAACTGTGAAGCCATTGCACCAGCCCCATCTGAGTCAGGAAGGGTCCCTGCTTAGGCAGTTTTCTCTAAGGGATTGTTAAAGGGACAGAAAAAAGACGCTTTAGGTGGTAATTCAGTACTAGGGAGACTTTATATAAACAAAAGTCCTGTCTTCGTACTACAGTGGCTGTGTATCAGGGGCCACAAGATGTGGTGATAAGGCTGAGATTTTGGAAAGACTGTACTTTCAGTTTTCTCTGAGCAAACACAGTATTTTAGAAGGTGGAGCTCTAAGTGCACTAAAAATGTGTTTATTTTTTTCTCTGCGGGACTTGGTTTTAAGGGCTTGCATTGCAGCTGGCATTCAGAAATGTCCTGGTAGTGCACAGCAGCTCTTTCCAAATTCCTAGCATGATTTTCTTCTACTTGTGACATACAGCCACAAGCAAGTCATTATGCTGGTGTTAATGTATTGGTTTTGTAGCTATCTGACACTTCTGCAGACCATACTGATGGTGATAGGATTGTCAGGCTGCTGTGCAGTCAGAAATGAGGACAGCAAGAGAATGATCCAGCATAGCCTATAAAGCTAGGGGTATGGCTATGGGGTTAGACTAACTGAAGTCAATTTGTGAAACACCCTTCATCTAGGAGTCTTGCATCCAGAGAGATCATGAAATTTGTCTCATAATCCACGGCTCTGTCTATAGCTTCAGTAACGTCTTTCTCTAATTGTAGCCCTTCAGGTAACAAGGCTGCATTTTAGTTCAAACACTGAGGTAGGAAACTCTGGTGATTATCTCAGTACATGTAATTTTCTGGCCAAATTAGTTTTGAGAGATCTTAGTTTATTCATCTGTGACAAAAAGAGGCTGTATTGCCTTAAAACATAGAAAGAATCATATTGTTATTAACCTGTCTCTATATTATTATTATTAATCTGTCTCCATGCTTTAGATATTCTTTGAGAGATTGCCCTTTGTTTTCAAGGCAGACAAATTAGGCCACTCTGATTTGATACCATTTAATATTCCCCTCTTAACTCGTCTACTTATAGAAAAGCATGGCAGATGTTCTTTAAACTCTAGGGAAGGCTCTGTGAGCCCTTACCAGGAAATCTACACTCACACCCTGTCACACAGCAGAAAAGGGTTCTTTTTGCTGGAGCTCTCCTGAAAACAGTGTACATAATGCTAAGTGTTCTTGATATAAGAAAGCAGACATTCCCACAATTTCAGGTCTTGATTTTGGTGGAAAAAAAAAAGGGGGGGGAGGGGGGGGGTTGAGGTTATAAACATGGGAATGCTAAAATTTATGTGTATTGTTCGAATTTGTTACTTGCATTTAGGCAAGGTAAAGGCAGAAACTTATTTTTTAATAAGATTCTGTACTCTGCAGTGTATATTAATACTGTGTATTGAACTAAGATTTTCAGTCATTATAGTTTAACTACCTTTAATGATTTAGGATCCTATTAAATTAGAACACAGCTTTTCTCCCATCTCAGGTCGTAGCAGTTGAAATCTATTAAGTCACGTCAGTTACATATTACAAGGAATGCAGGGATAGCCCCACTTGCAAGATAATTTCAATAATGGGCCATTGGTTTTACGATTCACTGCCAAATTTGAAGACATGCACTGTTTAGGCCACACTGAAGGACTGCATTGTATCTGTATCTTTCTAGTTCTTTGTTACTAACTGGTTGCTGTTTCTGGTACCCATCACTGACTTATACTGCCATGTTTGACAGCTTCTCATCCTTGTTTCTCTCTTGTGAAGCTCTTGTGTGGTCTAGAGCATGATTAGTTTCGTTCTGTGCTCAAAATTGCTTGGGATATTACCTGAAGTTCTGTATTGTTGTTAGAGATATTTCATTATGTGCTTTTCAGCGATTAATTCAGCTAAAGTGACTTTACCAAGGTCTTTTGCAGGAATTGGCAGTCAGATTGCAATTCCCCCACCCCTAAACCTTTCAGAGCTCCTCTCCCCCAAACTATTTTCAGTAAATGAGATTGTATTATACAGTATATAGAAAGTGTGCTGCAGTTAACATTTTTCAGAGTGGAAAGGAGGATGATAAGGTTGTTCTAGGAGAGAAAGAAAATGGAAAACAAATGCAGAGTTATTAAATTGTCCTTTTTTTTTTTTTTCCCCGAATATGAAATTCATGCTTCAAGGCTTCTCTAAGAGAAGATCTAAATAGAAAAAGCATCCCAGTCCAAGCTTGTACCTACAGATACTAGGTATTACAAGCACTTGATGCCAAAGATTCTGGAAGGTCCTTCTTGTGTCTTTTTCTAATGCAGGTCAGATGCTTATACTCCCTTGTAAAGTTCAGTTCCTTGTACTGCAGACACTAGCTATATGGATTAATGAAAATTAATGTTGAGCATCTTCTCAAATGTGCTATGAAGACATATTGTAAATTATTCTTATTTTTGTTACTTGTAAATTATTCTTTTTTTACTTATTTTCTGTCTCTGAGTAATAACAACTATACTCCCACCTCCTTTTTTTTGAAAAGAAAAAAGTAGTCTGTTGTAGTGTCAGAAATCTTTCTGATAGCTGTATTTTACAGTTTGAAATGCTGTGATTTCGACAGAAGAACAAAGACAGGCATTGGAAATGAGGTGTTATTTCCCTGTTCAGACATAGCTTTCAGTAAAGCTTGGGAAGGTTGGTTGTGTGACATACCTCATAGAAACAAATGATAAGAACTATATTAATACCAAGATGTTCAACTGCCATACTGTACAGTGTGCCTATGCAACATCCTTCCATTTAAACTGACAGGATCTGTTTATGTGCTACATAAAACACAGTAATATCTCTTGCAAACTTTCCGAATAGCTTATCTGTACATTCAGCAGCATTCGTAAACATCTGAGGATGACAGACATGGATCAGATATATAGGGTGTTAGTATGAGGTTGTTAGTGGGGAAAAAGAAAAAGTAAGATTGAGGAAGAGCTGGTTGCATTTGAAGGGGTTGTTATGTCTCTGAAAGCCTGGTGCGATGTTGTCCGCATTCCCAGGAAGGAGAAACCCTGTTACATGCTCCGTCTGCTTCTCTTCCAACTCTGGCTCTGCAGCTGAAGGCAGGCACCGTACAGCACAGCAGTCCATAACTGCTCTGGTTTTGACCTATCTACCCCGTTGCCATCACTGTTCTTCCCACACTCAGTGAGGTGTGACCTGTTTGATACTAGCTGGTCCTCTGCTGCTGCCCATCTTTCTCCTGCCATTGCACCTCTTCCCTTCTCACCTCTTGCAGTTCACAGAAATCATTGGGGTTGTGCTTTTTTCCATCTTGTTTTGTCTTAGGGAAATACATTCTATAGGAGGGAAAGTGTCCTGAAGGACTGGAGTGACAGAGGTTGAAAGGTAGGTAGTAGAACGGAGGAGGAAGATGAGAAGAAAATTTAAGAGTCTTTTTGGTCAATAAACAATAATGCCTTAACACATTTTTTTTTTTTTTAATCCCCTGAATGTTACTCTCTGAAGAATAAATGCCAATTTCCAGATTTTGTTTATCTTGGTCATACATTTATTTCAGAAATAATTTGGGAGGTAGCTGGAATGAACATTAATTGCAACCTGTTTGCCAAGTAGGAAGACAGAGTTATGACTAGCCAGGCTTTTTTTTGTGTTTTGTGTTGGTTTTTTTTCAAGGGTAAGCACTGCAGTCTTTCTTTTTACCTTGTCAATCACACATAATTAGTACTTTCTGTGCACAGAGAGTCTTCACTGTCATGTAGATTGATTGGAAAAAGGCATGTTCTCTAAGGCCTCAGTTCTTCTCCTGATGAATTAAATAGTCTTGCTATTCAAGTTAGTAAGAGCAGGCTTTGACACATATTACATATGTATACTTTCTGCAGTGTTTGGACGGCTACTTTGACTTTCATGAGATTTAGATCTGACTCATAATGCCTGCTATCATAAACATAAGTGATCCCTTATCATAAAACATTTGGCAGTATTTACCATCAGAAATGCCTCTTTGCAGAATATATGCTATTTTCTGCCTTCTGCAGGCTATCACTCTAAATTTGTATTTAATTGGCACCTACGCCCTATTGAAACTGGCGTTCCACCTTGTGTGTGGGCTAAGTGCCATGCTGACAGATGGACATCAGTGCTGGTATGCTAGAGAGCCAGTTTTCGCATTGCGTATAAGTCTGAGTGGCTACATTTTCCTTTGCAGATAATGAATTTGAAAATCTTGAAAGGGCTTTCATGTTTAAGGTGAAAAGGATGCACCAGTGCTTTCCAACTCCACGGTTGGAGAGTAGAAGAAATACCACGGTGGTATGAAACACATGTTTAGCTATGGTTAGCCAGGGCTGCTGTTCAAGAGGGAGGATTATCTTCATCTCCACCCTCGATTAGCTCTCCACAGGGCACACTCTGACTTTTTAGTGACATTATTTCTGTGGCTAAGCCAAGTTTCTTGTGGAATACCTCTGCTGAATACAGAAATCTGATCAGTCATGTGCCCTGTATAGGAGTCCGTCTATTACTTCTGCTCAACAGAAGCTTCATAAAGACAGCTTTGGCGAGCGAGTGTCATTCAAATGGCTATTTAACTCCTCAGTGAAGACACTAAGATGTTAAGAAAAAGAAAAGAAATCCGTAAATATGCTGTCTTATTATTCTGCAGCATTTAATACACATTTCAATACTTCCTGTTCAGCGTTTCTTTTCCTTTCTTCAGGCAATTAGCTGCTAAGATATAAACATAATAAAAGCTAAACTGTACAAGAGAGGGGTTTTCATCCTTTTGCTAATGCAAGTACAGACTTTAAATCTCAACCTGAATACTCTTTAGAGATTGACAAGGGGTGCATTATTCTAAGTCACTCCGTATTATGTGTGAAGAGTGCCCCAGCTGTGTCACTGGTGAGGTTAAAAGGTGTTAGTGCTTGCATCTTTTAAATGAGCATAGTAAATGAAAGTGAACAATTAAGTAAGAAATTTGGCTTGCTATCTCTGCATGCTGTGTTTTATTGTGGTGTTGCCAGCTTCTCTGAATGAAAATACAAGAGCAAATTAAACAGCTTTATGAACTCGCAGGAGGAGCAGTTGTTCTAGTGGCTTTCATACAAATGTCTAATTAATTCTTGAAGTAACCCAAATTGTTCTTTTGTGATCTGTGAATGGGAATTTGTGAGGAACCTGTGCAGATGAAACTAAGTGAAAGGAGAGCTGGGATTTAATGATTAGCTGGCAGTTTGCAGTTGCTGGGTCCAGAAAATTTTAGTTATCTTTCTCATTAATATTACATTATGAAGTTAATGAAACATTTGGTTGAATATGTTATAAGTAATAAGGCATTAATGTTATTTTTCGAGCAGTCAGTTATGCTAATGGGCATCTGTCATTTTTGCACCAGTGTTTATTTCAGTTATTTGGGAAAATCCAAAAATAAAGGTATGCTGCAATTAAAAACCAAATTTTAACAAAAATCTACATTTGGCTACTAGCAGTGGATTTAAACTATTCTTTTAACAAAAGGACAACATTAGGAGAAAAATTCACAGCTGCATAACTTTTGCTTCCTTCCTCTAAACATTTTAGAAAGTCCCATTTTAATATTCTCGAAATATGTGGGTTTTTTTGTTTCACAGCAAACCCATATGAAATAAAGAGTTCCTTTAAAAATGGATATAAAGTATTCATTATTCATAGTCAACTACATACCAACTTCAAAGCATGTACTGAAATTGCTGAATTATCAAAAAACAATTAATATTATGGTGTCAAACCAATACTACCTTCACAGCTAATATTAATCCAGACTCTTCTTTTTTGTAAGCAAATTTGATACATACAGCATTAAGCATTTGTATCACAGAAGTGCTGTTCTGTTACATATTTGAACAGTCAGAGTTAACTGATTTTTAGGTAACAGTTGACAGAGTTGCTCTCTACATTGTTTGGAACACAGCGCTCCATGAATTATATACGTACAGTTTCATTAACAGGTCTTTTTATGGAGGAGAGTGGAGTCAAACAATAGGCAAATATAAATAGCAGAGGAAGGCTTGGCCAGGATGCATCAGTGTCTTTTAATGTGCAGGCAGCTATAGATGTGAAATAATGTCAATACTTCTCCAGTAAGGACACTGAAAGGAACTGTGCATTTTCTTGGAGAAGGGAAGAGCTTGCTTTCTTCATCCTCTGTTAAATATGTAATACCTTATGATTGCTCCTCTACTTTTTATTCAAACTTGGGAATTCCTTTTTAGCTAAGAATTTGGCCACTGTCTTTGTTTGGACCAGGCTTTACTGATTAAGCATAACTTACATGTTTGAGTTTGTTTACTTAGCACTTAAAACTTCCGCATATGCTTGTCCTTACAATAACTTAGCTGAAGATCAAATTAAGCTCATCATAGCTTTAAATCAGATGATTTAACTTGCTGTTTTCATAGAGAAGAGATATAATTTAACTCCATGTTTTGTGATTTGATAGCTGAGAAATGTGGAATTGGGCTACGTTTCCACAGATGTGCAAAGCTTTATTCAGCTGACCCGTAAAATGGAAATGATTCCTTGTAAAAGCAAATCTCCCCACTTTACTGAGGTTTAAAATAAGCCCCTCCACTTGTTGGTTCCTGTCAAAAGCTGTAGCAAAGAATTGCTTTGCATCTTCAAAAAAGGCACCCTGGAATAATGACATAAAATAATGCACAGCCATAATGAAAGTAAAGAATAAGTCCTTAAAAAAAAAAAAAAAGAAAAGGTCTTGGGATTTTTGGGAGATAAAAACTCTTGCTTCCACTGCATGTGTTGCATTGGAAAAGATCCTGATCCAGGAGAAACATCTAAATATCACCAGAATACAATAAAATCCTTAATGGATAAGTTAATATTGTACTTATTGTGATCTATAGTAGTAATCACTAGTCAATTGATATGGACAGGTTGCTCTCAGGAATGACAGGAGATGGGCAGTATCTTGGTTTGATCACAAGCAGTGTAACCAAAGGTGTGTGTTTTCCACTCTAACAGATTATGACTAGTCAGTTGAATTCGTACCTAATACCACACTGTATCTAATAAATAAAGGTAACCCGTGCTACAGCTGTAACTGTAACTCAAAAATTGCTTATTCTCTGGCCCTAAGGTATTTATAGTCAGTAAATTCGCAGAATGTCATATGAAGATCAGGATTTCATGTGTGTATATGTATGATGTCTATTAACTTGCATCCCAGTGGAGCATTTCATTTAGTGAGACACTTGCAAACTTATGTAAAATGAATATGAGAGCTTAACTGGAAGGAGTTACACAAAGTCAGTGAATTACATTTTAATACAAGAGCAGACTTTGCTTTTATACCAAGCAACAACTGATGGATATTGCATGGCCACCTGCCTGTCGATACAGTGTTCCTCAAAAAAAACTGGAGAAGAAAGAATAAAGCCTGTGTTTCCTGGCTAATGTAAATCTGCTGTTAAAAATACGTATGAATAAGCGTATTTCATAATGAGTGACTCCAAGAACTGAAGATGTTGACAGCATCAGGGGCACTTGATGGATTATAATGATGCCTAATTTATTGTATCTGACTGTATGGAAATCTTTCCAAATTATAGAAGTGAGTGTCAGAAATATAAAATAATGAAGAGCACTACTTAGCCTACTTACATAGGCTTATAAGGCATAAGCTGTGCTTTTGGGATATGCATTCATAACTCGTAGGGCAGTGAATAAGACTGGCATGTATAAGTCTGAAAAGAGAGTTTGGCTCAACTCCCATATAGATGAATAAAGTTAATAGACATATATGCATATATGTCTATTTTATATGTACATATAATGTCTAATACATGTATATATTTATTTAATAGAGGTAATAGCTCCTTGTCAGATTGTCACTCTAGCAATACCTTAAAGTTTCTGAAAGGCCAGAGCAGAGTCTTATGCTTTAATACAGTCAATATTAGTTCAGTCATCCTTTGCCAAGTACAACCATATGTGATATAACTAATTCTGTGTAACCCCTTCAGCTTTCTGTCACAGTTATTGCTAATGCACTATATTATTTTCCTGGACCCGTGACTTGCCTCTGATCTCCCACAGGGCTGTAAGTGACAGCTCGGTAAAGACACTTAATGCCTTCCATAGCTGCATGTCAGCTGTAATGCACTGTTTTGCACCTTTATTCAGTAATGGTGGTGGTGCTCCATAGCAACGTCAGCTTCCCAGCTGTGCGGAGGTCTGCCGTGGGGAGGCCTACTGGGAGCTATTAGAGCCTATGGAAAATCTCCAGGAGAGATGCAAGTGCAGCGCGCACAAAGCACGGGCAAGAGAAGCTCTGCTGCTGCGTGTGCCTGAGCACCGTAATCACTGCTAAGCCCTCATGAATATGCTCAAGTGTTGCCAACTGCGCGCCTTTTGACAAAATACTCTTTCCTATTGATTGGAAGCTGAGGACAAATATTAATTTATAATGTAATCAAAAGTATAGCCCAGAGCCTCTACCGTGCATGACAACTGTGAGATTTGAGGGAAAGATTTCCTTATGCAAATGAAAGAGAGATAATCTGCATACAAAGGGATTTTGGAGTGAATTTGGACCAACTGCTTCTGAAAATTCCTGCGAGAGGAGAGGAATCATACCCCCTCTACTGCCTTGGAAATCTACCCTGTGTCCCATACAAATGCACTAGTTTTCAATCGAACAAAAGGTAAAATTCAGTGAAAATCTCAAATTGGAGTTCTACCCGATTACCCTGAAATCACAGGATATGTAGGGGTTCTAATTAAATAAACTTCTATGCATCAGGTTTTAAGACACAATCAGACTTGTTCATTATTTGCTGTTCATGGTGCTAAATATGGCTCATTCACAAATCTGTGCTTACCATTTCTGAAAATTTTTAAACTGGAATGTGAGTGTAGTAGCATACTTCATAGTAATTTAAGACTTCAATATAAGTTTCTCAATTTATATACAAACACCGGTAATAGCTTTTAGGCTTTTTTCTTTCCAAATTCAGGTTATCCCTGGTTATATGAATGCAACTATTTAATGAACATAATTATGTGGCATTTTATGATTACAAAACTCCACAACCTGTTGGCTTGTGCTATCCATGTGATTTTTTTTTTTTTCCTCCCTCAAGTTCATGTTTTTATTAGCCAGCCCCAATGTTTGAAATCATATAAAAAACAGGAAGGTGAAGACCCTGCCATAGAAATACGAGGAAATACATCCACTATATTTTGGCCAGGTTTTTGATGATTATTGAACTCTGCAGATGCATACTTAAAGTGTCTTCTTAATTCTAAATTTGCATTTATGGTTTTAATTTCTTTCCTTTTCTTTGCTTTTTTTTCTTTTCTTTATGCTAAACTTATTTAATACAGGGAAGGTTGGGGTTTTTTTCCTCTTTTCCAATGTTATGGTCATTTTAGGTTGTCTCTTTTATTGAGGCTAAACTGCAACTTTCAAGGGATACTGAGAGGAAACAGATTAAAGGCAAAATTGTTTGGGTTTTTTTTTTTTTAATCCCCAGAATGTTTCATCTATCTGGAGGGTTATAGCTTGCGATAACAAACACAAGCTAAGTATTTTTTTGAAGAAGTTGTTTCCCATGGGAAAACCAAAAATAATGTAATCAATATCAGTGCTTTCTTGCTTCCTAGTCTGCAGCTGTGGAGACAGAGTGGCGCAGGGACACCTGCTTTACTATCTCCATTTATAGATCTGAGGCGACATCAGTGTAGAGTGCTTCAGCCTTTCTTTTACACTGAAAGCAGCAGGAGGGTGATTAACAAAACCTGACCATACTGTCCTTTAGATCCACCTGCTAAGGGAATAGACTTTAGATTTGTGTTAGAAGCAGATGAACAAAGCATTTGAAAAGATCCGAAGTGTAGACGTTTCATGCTTCTCACACAAAGCTTTACGAAATGCCAGGAACGGCATTGTAATGCCTCTAGTTGCACTGAGCGGCACCCTGACCTGCCCATGCTAGCATACCAGCTCCTCCCTGTGCCATCCATACCGGCCTTCAGGCATCAGGAGTCAGCATCTAAAGGTTTTTCTGTCTATAAGAAGCATGAAAATAACCAAATGGAATCTGGTATTTCTGTTTAAGTGCTACATTTATGAAACGCAAAGGAGTTGCTTCTTGCAGTACACAGACTACATTGGCAAATGCAGATGCTGAAATGGCCAAAATGGATTAAAACATCGATTAAATAAATTCAGGAAAAGAAAAATCTATACTGAAAATAAGGAGTAAAGATTCAGGTTTGACCTCAGACTTGGGAACACCCTCAGCCAGGAGCTGCTAGGAGCTGGGCAGTCATACTAGGGAAGCAGCTCTGCGTACCCACGCTGTTCTTGTCCCTCATTGTCCTCATTGAGGGGGTACTAAGCTAGAGAAGCCACTGGTTTGACAAATTCTAGCTGGTTTATGTTTTTTATACTTTTTTTTTTTTTTTTTTTTTACTCTAGCCGTTTTTCCCCTCCTGTTTTGCAGTTCCATAGCTGTTGATTGACTATGTGGGCCAATACATTTTCAAGTATTACTGTTAGTTTGTATGGGCATTGAAACTATCCCCCTGAGCTCATAATTTCAGTAACTGGTGGCCTTCTCCATTGCTGTTTATTAGCTAGAGGATTTAAAGTTTTAATCTGAGGCAGTTTGCTGAGTAGAAATAGTTGTAGAGCACAAGGTTAAATACTTTGCTGAACTGACATTCCACTGTCTGTATAGATACACAGTTCTTCCAAGACTACTAGAGGAGTAACTAACAGTTTTTAATATGTAACCCAATTTCAGAATTCCAGAGCAATAGTAAAGTTGCAGGATAATACTCCCTGTTCATGCAAAAGGCACTGAACAAGGACTTATCCTCACTTGTTTTCATACATTCTGAATGTTCTCCATAGACTTTGTGTTGTCAAGGAAAAGTACGCAGGATCAGGTCCTTAGTTCAGAGTTTGGCCTGAAGTGTTTGGTGACCTTTTGCACCAGTAGTTTTGTTTTGCAAGGGCTGACATGAATTTCACTTATCTTGACATGTGCAGATTAAGGTGTTTTTTGCTTCATCACCCATGAGAAGTAGCATCCTGAGCAAAGGATATTGACTCAGCAATTTTAAGGGCATTGGAGATCTTAATATCAACATAAATTTTGCCACCATTTTGTTGGGTCATTTAGGATGCCAGGGTAAGTGAGGTAGTAACATGAGACAGAGGGAGAGAACCCCTTTATTGTGAAATAGTTTAGCCACTTTGTGGGTTTCTTTGTATTTGGCTACTATAAAGAATACCTTATAGCCTATTATTTCTTTGTATACGAATATATAATAAAAGTATCTTAATCCGATTTGATAAAAACACCCGAAACCAATCCAAAGTCTTGATGCTTGAGAACAACGAGCTTGGAAACAAGCAGAATTTGTATGTAATACTGGCTTTATACTCATGTACTTGTAGAGTGGTTATGTTTTTATTTTGTGGAGGGGAAGAGGGTTTAGGAGGGTTGTTTTAATACTGCTGTTAAATCTTAGCTCTTTTGCCTAAGCTGCTACATTTTTTTAAATTATGGGTAGGATTTTGATATGACCTTATCACTTGGCATACGGCAATACAGATGGAGAGTGAAGTCACAGATGAGTGACAATGAGGAAAAGACTGGGAATGAGCAAAGCCTTCGATATGCAGAGAAGGGAGGAGAAAGCAATCAGGTTTCACAGTTTTCTGATGGACTCCCTTGCAGGCCGTGTATCAGAAACAGCTTTCTGGAAGTGTTGAGAAGAATGGTTTTATTTCTTTCCAGCTTTTAATTATACTAAAATGTTAACTAAGTATCCATGGTGGGAAGGATTCTGCCATACCAAATTAGTCATCTTCAGGTTAGACTTGCACTATAAACTCTAAAAGCTTGACTGAATACTCAGTGGGGAGCAATGACCATCTCCAGAAGGTGACTTCCTCCTAAAATAAGTATTTACGGTGAGTCATGTACCTGAAAGTACCTGTATTTCTTTATTGATTATAGAGACTTACATCAAGGTTTGTTGAAAGCCACTCTTACTTGTGCTCAAAGGAATGCAGAAGATGAGGCTTCAAGCTCTGTACCCTTATCTGAAAATTTCATGCCTGTGGAATTATTTTTGCAAGATGCAGGCACTGATACACATTTGGGCTGTTTTTCTTGTGTTTTTTATTGCTGTTTGGTTTTTGTAGAGAGAAAACAGTGTTTTCAAGAGTGGGTAAATACAGCTGTGAACTTAAATGAATTAATGCTTTTAGGAAGAAGAGTCTGCTTCAACAAAAATACTTGTATGATAAGCATGATGTTTTACTGAAATTAGTGTTTACTGAGGATATGCATAGATTGAATTTGAGTGACAAGTTTATAACATCTCAGCAATCTGAAAAGTTGTGGCTGGAGCTCACAGATTGGGACTGGGTTGTGGAAGATGCAAGAACTTGTACTTCATTCTCCTATAACCCAAGAAAAAGAGGATAAATTCTATCAGAAAGCGGGGTTGATTAATTTCTAACAGATGTTGGAAGTCTAAGAGGTATATAGCAAAATGATACTGGTTTTATACTCTGATCAGCTTTGCTTACTAGCCAAGACATAAGAAGGCATTCTCAACAGACAGCTACTTTGTATTATTTGTTACTGTGTATTGTTACTGTCTCTCAACTGCTATATCCAAACTGCTTCCTTCACAGCTGCCAAAATCTCCTACTTCTTCCACCACATTCTGCGATATTTTCAAAGTACAGTATTCTGCAGCTTTGAGTGCATCTGAAATGTAGGTGTACTGTCAAATTAACTGCATGTAGTAATCTCCAGTGGCATAATGCAGGGATTACCTACTGGTTCTTTTAGTTAGTAAGTATGCTTTCAATTTCAAGCATCTCTCTGAGATGTCAGCTTCAGCTTCCCAGTATGCAGCGCTGTACTGCTGCAAAGCCATGCGCTGCCCAATTATTTTAGGTTGAACTTTTTGTGGAATAAATGGGTACTGTTTGTACCCATTGCAGAAAATGGCTGTTTCTCTTACTATGTTAATTCTATTCTTCGTCACCAGTTCCCATTTGATTTTCTTGTTCTGTGTTCTTTTCCTTGTTACTCTCTTCTTCCCATACTGCTGTATTCCATGTATGAGATCTCTCCACATATGAGAAAGTCATCTCATTATTTACCCCAAATAAAAGGCAGTATCTGCAATACTCCTGGGAAATAAAAGTCAAAACTAAACACAGTTCATTTCCTGCTTGTCTTTTGCTTTTCCAAGCCAGTACAAACTCTATACTAGCCTGACTGCATGAGTTAGAATGTTGCAGGAAGGAGCCAAGCCTCCCACCACCTGTGCAAAGGATGGACCTCAGCTGAGAACTGGCCTTGCAGTGGATCTCACACCCTCTGCTTTGATGTGTAGGGCAGGTCAGGTCTCTATCACATGGTACAAGATTACTGAAGCAAGCTGTTACAAGCAGTTTAATTGCAATAAAAATCAATTTCTTTTCACTGCTTTAGATGGTCTTCAGTTTATCCTTAATCTCTAACTATTTCTTCACTCTCCACTTTAATTTTCAGATTGTTTTACTTACTGAAATAAGATAAGGTAGCCTGAATGGTGCCAGGAAGAAGTAGTACCAGGTTCTGAAAAAGAATAGTGAATCATCCAGAAAGGAGGAAAAAAGGGAAGAAGGAGTGCAAGTTCATTCTTTTTATTTTTAATGTCATCATGCTGACTCTTGAATACAGCCGCTAACAGATATAGTTCACATTGGTTCATACAATATACAGAAAACTGTCAATGGATGTCAAATAAATAAAAGATTGATGGGAAATGTCACATTACATTCAACAGGTCAGATTCTTAGCTGGTGTAAAATGAAGCATTGTAGATTTCCACCTGTTTAATGTCAAGCCTACTATATTCACAAATGGCTTTCCTAGATTACTATTTTATACAGCTATATAACTTTCTAGTCTGCTTTTTATTCCTCAAAATTCATCCTCAATTGCTGTACCTCTAAAAATCTATTACAGATCAGCAGTGGAGCAGTGTAAAAGCTCAGCTCTTACATTATGACTTTAAATGAATTCTTCTTATCAAGTTATTAATAATTTTTTAAAAAAGACAAAAAAGTAATCCCTCCAGAACTGTGATTCTACCTTAACTTCATTCACTCAGGGAAAATTTGCACAGAAATTTTGTGTTGTAGTTCTAGCTAGAAGGCTGAAGGCATGCCATGTGATCCATAGGTTTTTTGGAATGGCTCCTCCCATGTTCATTTTAAACAAATTTATGGGCCAAGATGTTAATATTGTAGAAATAAAAATTCCTTTTTTTTTCCCCTATGTGACAGTATAAGAAATGGAAACTTGTGGGTATTCTACATTCAGATGTGCATGAAGCACAGAATATAAAAGCAGGTAATTGGCCACATTTCATTTAAAACAAAAAAACCAAAACAAACCAACTTCTGCACTGCAGGGCTGAGTCTGTCTCCAAGTGATTACATGTGGAAATAAGACTGCACCTTATTTTGCTGAATAAACTAAAGGCTATTGTTTAAACGATCTTTAATGCCCTTCTAAATCTTTACTTTAGTAGCCTTCTACTATGAATAACAACTTTGACCTTCCTGACTTTTCTCATGGTATGAGATGCGATCCAATATGCACAGGACCAGCAGGACTCTATCCTTAAAGGAGCCCCAGTGAGATGCTTTATTTCCCCCCACACCCATACTTTTCCTCTGCAGTTTAAAGTGGTAACAAGCTGTTTTCTGAAGCATCATTCCTTGTACCAGGGTAAGATATTCCCCAACTGGGATGCTGGAAATCCTTTTGCAGCAGAGTACCCCAAATTTCTTGAAGTTTTAAACTGAATCTATAATACGCAGTGCAATTCCATTAAAAATAAATGTTTAAAATTAGTTTGGTGGTCTTACCACATGCAGGTTGTTATTAATTTTTTGGAAATGAGATCTGTGAGTTGTATCCAGCAATGTAGTACTCCATACTAAACTCTTACATTTTAGGGTACATTTCGTTATTGTTAAGTTTTATGTCCTCTGAAGCTAAAAACCTCTATTGCATTTCATTGCTTTTGAAATGGAATGATAAAATTTTAATGTAAATTTTATATCAGAAATCTCAGCCATTGCTCCAGAGGCTTGAGGAATATGCAGGAGTCGTCTTCACAAGGGCCCTTTCAGAGAAATGTTCTTAAGAAAGTATTTATCTGGATGCTAAATTGTTAGGATTTCCTTTCTTTGTTTTTTGGTTTTGTTCTATAAAGGTGACACTATTTGCATTCCCATTAGCGAATTCTTTGTGTTGCACAGTTCAGTCTCTGAGACTTTAATTCCAAAGCCAGCAGTAGATCTTCCTTTGTGTAATCTGTCTGTAGCAGGGCAGCTAAAGGCATATCCTAGGCTAAGAGGTTGTTCAATAATGTCAAATGAATCCCTGGAGCCCTGCTCTCTGTCATATTATTTTCTGCAAATGCTGACAGAAATTAAGTGAAGCATTTATTTATATTTCATATACCTATTATTATGGTAATAGAATTCCTATTGTAGTATCAATATGAGAATTTAAATATATGGGGTGTAACTTTATGGTCCTTTTCTATGATTACTTCACCAATTTTTCCCAAAATTGAAATGGAAACTCAGATGGAGTTGCAAAATAGTATAACTTCGTTTCTGCACAAGTAAGGAAGGTAACAGTTCGAGAGATTAAAATAGTTATACCTTAGGTAAGGGGCTATTTCACTGCTTCCTGCATCTATGTAAGTTAAATATATCTAGTAATATATAACAGGCTGTGTGACTACAAAGGATACCTTAGACTGCCAATGTGTTGTGAGGCAGAAAGAGAATAGAAGTTTTCTTCATTCCCCAGAGAAAAGTGAGTATCCATTGTGAGCTCCATTTATTGAAGTGCATTATTGCACTCATAAAATGCTTTTTGGTTATGGTTCAAACAGAGGAGAGAGTAATTTAACCCCTAGCTTGCAGAAACATGCAAGCACTTAGAATTCCCATTTAAATTACACTTTAAAACATAAAGTAGCACCTTCACTTGTAAGAGCAACCAGATTTAATTTAATTGCCTAGTTGGCTGAAAAACATGACTGGTTTGTGTGCCTCAGGTCAGATCCTTTGCTGAGTCATGTAAGTATATATTTATATATGTAGTTGTTATATATTGGATGTGAACTTCTTTTTAGTTTTCTTTAAAAAAAATCAAATTATAAAAATAACAGAAGCCACTAAATGGTTCTTTATTATGGTCTTCGTTTTTGTAAAAAAAAATTTGAGAAAAGTACATTTTAGAACTTCTAACTTACTATTGTGTTACTATTCTACTGCTAACTCCTATTTAGTTTTTTGCATATCATGGAATTAGCTATGCCACGTTTTTTAAATATAGCTAACTGCTGTGAATTTTCTTTTCCTTTTCACCTTTCTACTTTCCTACTTGTCCATTATGTTAAGAAGGATGGCATGAAAACACAGTTGTGATTTGGGGTTGCTAAATGCTTGATATCTTTTCTGTCCTTTCTTAATGATAGTTTATTTTCATGTTTTTTGCTCTTCGATGTTTGGCTGTCATCCACTCTTCATTGCATCGAAGATTTAGTGGTTGATACCTATTCCTCCTTTATGTTGTTTCTAGTTTTCTGCATCTCTAGTGTATAAATATATACAGTCACTTTGACATTTTTCTTTCTTTAGATGGTGTGGTTTTTCGGTGGGTTTGGTTTTAGTTTGGAGTTGGTTTGTTGTTTTTTTTTTTTTTTTTCACTCTAGTAGATCCTTCTGTGATTTTTTTTTTTTTTTTTTTATAGTTCTACAACATCCATTGCCTCAGGGTATCTTCAGTAAAATCCTGCAGGAGTTTGTTGAGTCTTTAAGAGGTGTCAGATTGTTAATAATGTTACAGGACTTGGAAAGCAAGTAAAAATGCGGTATTTGTAGTAGTAGGAGTTCATTCACTGTGGCATTTTGGCAGATATATTGATATATAGTTTCTTTGAATGTAGTGCTTTTCTGTCAGGATGAACTCTTTGTTTAGTCTCAGCACTAGCAAACTCTAGGTGCATGTGGTGCAAGTGTGTGTATGTATATGTACACTTCTAAAAATGTAGCATTATGCTTTACATTCTTGTCTTCTTTTTGGCTTTTAGTCTTCAAATTATTTATAATCTGTGTCTCAGCTATGTGGTAGAATGTATATACTCTTTACTGCCTTTTACATTTTCCATGTTGTAATTAAGTCTCTAGGTAGCCAACAATTTTTCTGTCCCTGGTCATGGGTGTCTGAAAGAGTTGCACCAGTCAGAGCTATCTTACTAGATAATCAAGAAAACACATGCTTTTGACTTTAAAAGAAAAAGGAAAAAAATGTAGATCTATTTGGTGGGAAGCAAAAGGCTCAGGGGCTTTGTTAATGAGAGAATGAAAGATCATGAGAGAGAGAGAATATTTCATTCCTAGGTCACCAGTTCAAATGCAGACTAGCTTAATAGTTAGTGTAAGTTGTTACTATCTGACAGCTGTTCCATAATCCATGAGAAATGGGAAAATCATCACAATCTAGTTTTTCTGGCATCTAAATGTCAACATCCTACAATCATAATTTGCACAGGGATATTAATCATTTGTTTTACCCTTGCAGACACTAAAGTGGAGTATTACAATACTGAATGTAAAGAACACTTGAACTTTCCCATTCTTAAAATATCGCTCTGTGGGACAAAGTTGAAGGATATTTGAAAGCCAGTGTGAGAAAGGGAGAGGTACCCTGCCATTTACAGTGCTGAATTCTTTGCATAATTGATTGAGGATAGCAAAGATACTCAGCATCAGACAACACAGGCCCTTTCTTTAAATAATCTTTACTGGAAGTTTTTAATGAGTAAATTTAGAGCAATAATTCCAAACTGATTTTGAAAAACAAACAGATTTAGAAAATTAAAAATTTGAAAACCAAACAGCATTAATATGTTTCCTTTGAATTCATAACCCTGAGGTGATGGTATCCAGGCTGTAGCTTCTAAAATTCTTGGGTTACACTGTTGTGTGTGCTAATGAAAGTTAAGAATACCACACTTAAGTAGGTGTAGTATTTATATAAATACAGGCATCATAGTAACAAATTGCTGCATTTTTACTCAAACCACAGCAATCATAGATATCCAATGGGTTAAGATTTATTGTAAGGGTTCCAATTTGTTTCAAATCAGTCTGCTTTATCAGTTTCTTAATGACCCAAGGCCACAAGTCTCATTATTAGCACTGCCGAGCATCTGTACGTCCTTTTGACTTCAACAGGCCTTGTGAGTGAGCGTTCAGTGCTTGTCAGGTTCAGGCTGGCACTCCAGGAGGAGCTTCATATTCATCTGCATAGATTCATTTTGCTCTTTGGTTCATCTTGTAAAGGCTCATCAGGTTAATGCAAACCCAACCCAGCTGCTAGGAATAGGGAAACATAATTTTGAAGAGGTTTTGGCTGTTACAAAACATAAATGATGCATAGTGCTGGTACGTTTATAAGGGAAGAGAACATCTCCTGTCTCAAATGGTAGAGCACATCTGAGCAGCTGCTCTTTGCATGTAATTAGAAGCCAGATGTGGAGGAAAGCTGGTCATTTAACAGTAGTTAACAACAGACATTAAAAACTTACTTAATTAAAATAAAAAATGCAGCCAGTATATTAACAGAACATGGAAATTAGTGAGCATAAACCAGATTTGATTTAGCTACGCTGCCATTCGTTAACCACATTTCTAAATTAGCAACTACATCAATATAAATGTAAACAGTTATAGCCTGTTTTGGCATTTTTTGAACTACCATCATGAAATATTCATTTCAAAGTATTATGTTTTTCTGAATATAGTGAAAATTTTAGACTATCTGTGCTCCTCAAACACCTTTTTCTCTGGATTTAACACTTTTGCCATTTAGTTACTTTTTCTTTTTAGGGACATATGCTTGGATGGTTCTCCCTGTTACTGTCTCTGGATCAAAAGACTAGAGAATTACTTACCTTAAAAATGATTGCAGCTTTCAAACCGAATATACAAGCTTTATTTTTAGTGTAGGTATATAAGAATTAGTTTCTCAAATTTGTTAGTGCCCCAGGGCTTAGTTGCAAACAGGATCCAAAATGAAAATAGCTGATGATCAGTAAGTAGAAGAGAGTCTCCTTTCCACACACATTTCTACCTGAAGGTGAGAGACAAAGCTGACAAACAAAATCTGATATTAAACGTGCTTATTTAAAGTGACTGTTTCAAGATGCAAGCTCAGTTCTTTCTGATGTGATCACAGTCTGTGATATATAGCCAACTGATGGAATTACTGAATTGTTTAACTTGAAAACAGCACAAGGTACTGCATGTTGTATAATTATTTTTTTTCCATTTTTATTGCCAGTGCAACTTCTCTTTTTAGCTCAGACTTGTCAAAGAAAGAAAATAGCGAAAGAATTAATTTTAACTCTTTACTTGCAAAGTGAAGCAGTTTTACAGGTACATCAATTATTTTCATTAGCTACAAGTTGGAGTGGGGTGTGTTTCAGGTGTGCTACTTTCCAGTTTGTTTTGCAGAAGAGAAAAATTTTTGGCATGGGTCTGATGGTTCAAAATTTCAGAACTCACAGGTGATGTACTGAAGATGATAACATTCCCTTAAATTATTTCTTCTCTTTGTCAGTTGTAAGTTTGACATAATTTTATACTTCATTCTTACATTTTGCTTCGAAACATTAGTAAGGGTTTTATACTGTCCAGCATCATCCGGTATATACACAGCCTTGTGTATACATGTGTATACTCATATTGGGTAAGTTTTGGGACGAGGCATTAGTTAAACGTTCTGGAGATATTACTTATCTATCACTAACATAATGCAAAGTTGAAGCAAGTGATAACTTTAAAATATTTGTGCACTGAGTATACTAAGTAAATTCAATTTTAAAATAAATTTTAAAGAACTTCTGCTAGAATTATTCACTCTTTTTCTTACTGTTTTCTGAACCAATATTTTTTTCCTGACATTAAAAAATAACTGGAAAGGGCAGGAGTCTTTTTTATTCTCTTTCTGAAAATGAATATACAAATGGCATGGACATAACCATAAATAAAATGTAGTTTTTGTGGGAACATGTAGGATCCTTTATTTTTAATTAAGTAACCAAGGCTTAAATGTTTCTCCACTTCTTGTTGTGTTTTTTGGGGTTTTTTTTAATATAAACACTTACAAAATGAGTAGTGCATTGTGGAAAGAGGAGAAAATACTACTGCGGGCTTAATGTAAGTCAGTGATTTGTAGGGCAAATAGAGCAGTGGGGTTCCAGAGTTTTTGAAGATGAATAACAGCTTGAAAAAAATACTGATTCAATGCTATGCAGCTAATGTTTTTTTGGAATAATCTGTTTTAATAAAACCAACATCCGACATCCATTGCTTATCTAAGTTTTCTTGAAGTTTTTATTGTAAAAAAATTGATTACTGTAGTGATAGATGGTTACAGATTTTGATTTGTGTCTCATTGCTGCTTTTTTGCAGAATTAAGGATGCTGGGAAAGCTGAATTGGTGACTGTCACCAGTATAATAATCCTTTGAGAACATTACTTGCCTTTTTTCTTTGGCAAACGTGTTCTCTGGGGTTTTTGTAGGGAAATCAAGCACGTTCTTTCTCCTGTCGCAGCTCAGTCATGACAGCTGCACCTCTGAATGTAGCCTCATCCCTCCAAAGTACCTTTAGTTACCCGATAGGTGCCTAGTCCAGGCCTCCCTACCAGCAGTTTTGCCAGCACAAGGAAGTGGTGGGTTGCCCTGGGTGTGGATGTGTTAATTAACTGGCCAGTGCAGGTGGGATGTTTGGTGAGGAGTCCTGCTGCTGGCTGCCCTTCAGTGAGAGCACTAACGGACATCTCTGCTCAGTTGCCCATTTCAACTCAGTGGAAATGTAGAAGTTTATCTCTGAGATCCCACCTCTCAAATTTGGTTGCAGTTTATGACCAGATTCAACACCTATTATGATCTTGGATTCAGATGGTGTATGATTGCATAAATCTTGTTTTGAAGGAAACCAGGGGAAAAAAGGAGTCAGATTTATTCATTCTGGTTTAGGCAGCTGTGACTGAAAAAAAATGTTTCTATTATATATAGATTATATTCACCTATTAACGTATATTTTTACTGTCGTTTCCATGCCAGTTTAGCGTTTCATTTAAACAAAAGTGAAAACTACATTCAGATGTATCTGCTTCCACGGGATTTGAGGAGAATTCTGGTTACATGAAGAAAGATAGGAGAGATACCAAGAAGTTAATCTGCATATACGTGTATGGAAAGCCAGCTGCAGATCCAGGATAGAGAGTTCTTTTGGTAAATGCTGTGTGTCATTTTAGAGATACGCAATCCTCTCTTTTTATTTGGCATATGAAGGTATCAGCATGCAGGTAGAAGAAGGCAAGTTTGAGAAGAATGTGTGTCTATGTGATCAAATTCAAACAAGTGGGATGGACTGGAAATTCAGTATTGTGTTATGCACTCTATATAAACCAATAAGCAGAGTGGCTCAGTACTTTTTAAAATGCACTCTTTAAAAAATTGCTTGTGACCAAACATGTCTGAGGTGCGGTATGGCACATAGTATTGAAACGCATGTACAGAGGTGTGGCTTTGTAACGGGTGCTCCCCAGTTCAACCTCTTGTAGTCTAGAACGGCAGCCTGCAAAGATGACATTATGCAAAATAGTAATGCAGCCTATGGCTTATAAAGACTTAAATGCAAAGAACAATGTGAACAGAGGAGAAAACCTGACAAGTTTCATGCAAAGAGGAAATGAAAGTGGTACTTCTGGTTATCGATGCTGTTTGAATTGCCAAAGCCCTTTTTAACAGTACAGAAAAGCCGTGTGCTGTGGAGATCTCTGAGATAACACAGCACACATGGTATTTAAAAAAAAAAAAAAAAAAGTCACGGTGAAAACTGTGAATAATGAAGGCATATTTGAGAAGAATGTGTATCTATTATGTTGTATTCAAAATGGAATGGGCAAAGGCAGAGATTGCAGTATGTGGTTAAAACTACCATCTAGGATATACTGGAAATTGAAAAGAATTTTGTACCTTGAATAGTTGAAGGAAGGGGTTGTAAAAGAGGAGAAATTGCATGCTGAAAAGAAAAGCTGAAAACAGGAAAAAATGATATGGTTTTCACCTGCCTCAATTAAAGCATACAATGAATATTGCACTTCCTGATTGAAATTCAAGCTATTCTTTTTAATATATAGAGGCTTAATTTAATGGATATTGTAGATTGGATACTGCCTCTCTCAATCTCTTTTCCTGCATTCAACTTTTCTTTTGTAGTTTATGTGCTTACAGATAAAACAAAGATGGGAGTTTATAGCTTGCTATTGATTAAACTCCTTTTTCAGTTGATTTAATTAGGTCCTTTGCTCCTTGAAAACCTGATCTGAAGCTCAGATAGGGATACATTGCTCCAGGCAGTCAGGCTAAGGTGATAGAAGGAAGCAATGAGCCCATTGTGAACGGCATGGAATAGGGAGCGGTGGGGGAAGCCTGGCAACAATCAATCGTCACTGCTTCCCTTTAATAGAAACTCTCTAGTACCAAAGTTCCTATTGGGAACAGAGAGATGCAAATAGCAGCATACATAGCTGTATAAATGCAAACTGATAAAGGGGGAGATTTGGCAAATTCTGTATATATTTGTGTCTGGTCCATACAGTTTGAGGGTTGTGGGTTTTTTTTGTGGTGGTGGTGGTTTTTGGGGAGGGTTTTTTTGAACGTGATTAAAAAGAGAAATAAGAGCAGGCTGGAAGACCTGCCTTTTACCAAGGCATGATAAATGAGTTTTATGTACAGTTATTCCAAATGGACGCAAGGACATTTCTAGATGTTTGTGACCTATTGACCATCTAGCAAGAGAGCAGTATTATAAAGCAAGATCCACTGATATTATAGTAAAAATAATTTCTATCTGGCAGTTGTTATTTTTGGAAACATGACAAGTGATGAGACTACAGTTACTCTGACTACTGTGTTCTACCATCTCAGACCCTTTGTGGAGGCTGTCTGTCTCCTGTATTTAAGACAGTCATTTTTCAACTCATTAGTATTCTTTCAGGACAGATAAGAAGCAGTCTTTATAATCCATAGCTATTTTTCCATGAGCTAAGTAGCAACAACTCCACATATATACAGGATATAATCCTAGCTCTGGAATAGTAATTTATTACTGCATATTTAAATGAAGTCAAAATAAGGAAGCCCGAAATAAGTTTATTATATTCCCTAAAACCATTTCAACAAGTTTCTTAGTGCAATAGGCTGTGTACTTTCAACTTAACTGTAAGTTACTTCAAATTCCAACTATCCCTATTAAAATACGAAAATTTATATGATAGGATATAAATCTAAGCTTACTTAAGAAATACATGTACAGTACTAAATCTTTAAGCAGGCTTAGGTAGTATGAAGTGAGACAAATGGCTTCAGCAGAATTACGTGTATTAATGCTATAGTGTAGAATGCCTATCAAGGAAGATGATCTTCCTTACTTGATATGGTAAAGTATATGCATATTGTCTTTTGTTTCTTAGACAGTAGAACTTGAAATGTAAAAGCTAGTAAATATCTTCTTTTTGGTCAGGTGACAAGCAGAGAATAGGGATTAATGAGCATCAGGTGTGGGGAAAAGGTACATTGTTTTCCCATGTCTTTGTAGTTGGAACACATGCATATAAGATTAAGTATGTTCAAACTTCAGTATTTGGCAGCTAGTTCAACCTCCTGCTGAAGGCAGGACTAACTTCAAAGTTAACATTCTTGATATTTTGTTCTATTTCATGGATATTAAAGATCTTGGCTTAATCCTGAGGCAAGTTTTCAGAATTCACTAGGCAGGAGAGAAAGGTTTGCTTATTTCTGCTGCCCAGTACTATACTAGCAAAGGCTCTATCTGTTTTGCCAAAATATGCCATGACCATGTAATAAACCGGGGGGAGAACAGAGGAAGGGAGAGAGAGGAGGTCCATCTGTCTCAAACTCCTTGAAGAAAAACATGAGAGGGATGTGTCCCAACAGTGGTGAGTGGGCCACATCTTTCTGTGAGGACAGGGAGGTCCAGATCTTTGTAACTGTTTCTTTGAGTCTTACTTCCTTTCTATGCTAAGCACAGTGATGCATATACTGACACAAAGCCCAGCAGAGGGGAGTGGGTGGTGCTCCCTGGAAGAGGAAATGCGACCCCCTGGGCTGGAGCCCTCTGGTAGGGACATCCCCACTGGTCCTAAACTGTGGCATGGTTGTAGCTGCATGTGTGGACTCTTGTCCCTTAACGGTCTTAGCTCTTAGCTACCTGGCAATCTTATCCCTACACACAGTAAACTGTGAACAAATAAATGAGGGAAATAGGCACAGGCGTTAAACAGCAGCTGGGTTTTTTTGTGCCTGATCATAAATATGGGGACCAGTGGTGATGTGAGGTGTGACTTGGAACCTTTCCCTGCAAGTGTCCAATAGGTGACATTACAAAAGTATTTAATAATTTCTGGTTATTTCTATTTATGATATTTATTTTTTGTTTTTCACTGAATTACGGAGAGTTAACATATAAATATGCAAATAAATAAGAGAAACTCTTACCAATACTAACATTTGAGTTGCATCTTCAAAATGCTGCTTTGCTTACTCTGTGACTAGTTGTAGAATCTTATCTTGAGATCTTTTGGTAATTTAGTTTTCTTTTGCTACCCTTACCACCAGGCAGTTATCCAGTCTCAGTAAGGATTAACCATTTCACTAGGGGAAGAGAGGTGAGTATATGAACATGGTGAAGGGGAAGAAGAAGATTGATTCCTGACAGTTTGCAAGTAATTTAGTGTTGTCAATGCCATCCATAATTGGAAAACAGACTTACTTTTTCTAGGGAACTTTTAAAAGTTTTTCACAGAGTCAATTGGTGTAGCCTCTTCACCCCCACCCCCCCAAAAATCTCCAAACAACTCAAACCCAACCCACAAAAAAACCCCAAAACCAAAAACGCAAACCAAAAAGCATCTTTTGTGGGAGCTGGATTCTGTGTTTCCACTTCTACTCTTAACACTTCAGGGACCATGTCACCTTCTGTTAGGTTAGCTTCCAGGTCACTGATGTTTCAGAATATCAAACTGGCATCTGTTGACCAGGGAGCTATACTTGTGACTTGAATTTTGCCCTGGATCATGTGGAGAACATTTCAAATCTTCTCAGAAGATAAATGTTGTATGTAGGTCTTCATTTTATTGTCAAAATACCCATGTCGAAACAAAACTCAACACCTTTGTTTCCTTTTCAATTCAGGATGTCTAGAACAAGAATAATGTGTTTTAGAGTTTGATTCAGTATTTGGCATATCTTTTGGAAAACAAATAGATATCATAAGATGGGACAACATATGTCCATCACATTACACTGTTACTGTAGTTTGTATTGCAAATCTGTACAGGTCTGATACATGGATTCAGTACACTACTAACTATTCTTACTGCCTTTGTGGTTCAGGTTACATCACTCCCTCTTCTGTTCTGGGCACCTGTGCCTTGGATCATCTTCACTCCATGGTACCATATCACTCCCTGTCCCCTGTTGATATGGCACAAGCATCCCTAGACAAAACCCAGTGGTTGTTGAGCAGTTATAGATGTATAACATTTAGATGTATAACAAGATGTATATCAGTTATAGATGTGCTATAAACAAGTGTACTAAGGATTCCTGTGGGTATATATCTGTGGTATAGGTACCAAGCCACAGGTTACTTTGAATGCCATGTGGTGTGAGTGTGACCAGGCAACTCAAAGGAGACGTTGCAAAGAACAGCATGAATGTGAGCCACTCTGAGCCAACTGGCATAGGAAACAGGGATTGATCTGAAGCAGCTCAAAAAGACAGTACAGGCATATGTGGCCCATGAAAAATTTGGGAAGACTGCTTGCTACTGTTGCAAGTCTTCCTGTAACACCAAACTAAGTATCACAGAAACTGAACACTGCTATGGCTTTCCCATAAGAAGGTGCTTCTTAGAGGCAATGTTCCGTAGTGTGACTTTGGGCTGTATTTCTCCACTTCTAACGTGACTGGCTGTTTCCCAGCCCTTATCTCCAGGCAATCATATTCTTTTAGATGTAGAGATTCCTCATATGTCTCTAGGGGATAAAGTTAGGTTGTTTCCTCCATCATCTTCTTTTAAATATGCAAGCAATTAATTGACCATTTTGCTCTACTCAGGAGTTTCTTGCATTTTCATAAATTTGTTAGCGCAGTATCTCTTTGCTGGCAAGAGGATAAATGCATTTAATTATATTGTTTTGACTTGTTTTGAGATACAGCCTAAAACATTACTTTTCCGTGGTTTTAACCCCTTCTGTCTCTTCAATAACATATGTTTTGAATAGGGAGGCATACTTGCCTGTCTCCATTTTAATTCTGACAGCTAGAACATAATTAAATTTAACAGAAATGCATGCCCAAGGAATGCACAGAAAAGTCCATACTATTACTTCCACAGACCTGCAGCCAAAGTATGGGACCCAGTGGAAATAAGCGAGTGTTGCTACTGGCAGTATTTATAGTGCTCTTTGTTATGATATGGTAAAAAGTAACATATCCAGTGCTGGGTATCCAGCAGCATTTGTGGGAACTGTGTTCACTGAAACATGAAGAAAGTCCTCTCCAAACTTCTGCACAGATGTAGGAAAGTATGAAGTCTAGCTTGAGGAACCATCTTTATGAGTGAGTTGTCAGTCGTGATACTCCCATGTGGAAAAGTTTGTCATGCTCATGGTTACTCCTTCTGCCATAAGATGTAAGAAAAATGCATTTTGTTGGTCAAAAACGCGCTTTCATGCAAAACTAGGACATGCCTCTTACAGTGTGGGTCATTTCAGTATCCTTTACTGTCTGGGTCTCTTGATTGCAAAGTGGAGCTTTGAGAGTTGTGGCCAAGATATACTCAGCAGAAGACCTGGCAAAGCAGTTCTGGTTGTATATTGTTACGACCTTAATCCTCAAGTCTCTACTCAGCTCAAATGTCATTTCAGCTAGCAACAATTAAAGGGAGAGGAGTACATGCTGTTATACAGAAGATAATATCAGATGATTAATACATGTGCTGGCTATTTTATTCCATCATTGAAAATGTGCTGAATTAACACTTCTGCCAAAAATTTCTTGGTGCTTCATCCCTAAACATATCTCATGTGAATAATTTTTGGCTTCACTACTAGAGTTTTTTTGTACAGGATGCTTAATAATACATATTGAAAAGGACAATTCATATTTCTCTGATAACTAGAGCTTTGGATTCAGTGGTTTGTTGTTCTTTAACTGCAGGCTGTAGGTAATGCATGATTTAATAAAATCACTGAGCATTCCCTTCTGAGCACTGATCATGGTAGAATAATACAAGTGATTGATGATAACTTCCTTTACAGTAAGCCAAAAAACCTGATCATGGTATCATAAAAAAGAAATAGCATTTTATAGCAGCAATCAAAGTTGAATGAAAGCTAATGAATTAAAGGGGGAAGTTTTAGTACCTCTTTTAAGGAAAAAATTCCAAGTATTTTATGGGATGCATTTATATAGGCTTTAATGTAGGATTCTTTTTATAGAATAGATATGATAGTTTTTGCTGTCACATTTAGTATTTATCAGAGACATTCTAATGGCAAAAAAAAGCAACAGGTTTTACTAAATAACAGGCTCTGATATTTTTGATTAGAATAATTAAATATTGCTTTATTTTATAGCTGTGAAATGAATATGTAAATGAAAGAACATAAGTATTTTCTATTGTGCATGGAAAAGGACTCTGCAATTTCTCTTAAGTAATTTCATTATGTATAAAGGTTACCTCTGAAGGCTGTTGAATACCTTCTCCCTGGGGTTTTGTTTTGTGGTGCTTTGCTCCTTCACATCTGTATACCTTAAAAATCCATCCAGAAGGTAGAGATTAGTTATTAAGAATCTCTGACAAATTAGAGTTGTGATCTGGTCATGGTTTAAAGCCATGGTCATGTAGTCATTTAGTTTGGCACAAGTGCTAGCAGAGGCAATTTCTCCCTTCCTCTTCCATAGTCACGGCTGCCTACTCTTACTATGTCCTTCGTGCCCCCTGTAGCATTTATGAAGCTAAACCATGGACTGAGTGAAAAACTTACCCAACAAAGTGGCTAGCTTCCTGCATGCTTACAGGAATTACCTTGTCACCACAACTGAGCAAACAGCTAGGTGGATGGTCTTTTTTACAGGGACAGAAATTTTTACACATTGAAGATGAAACCTAGTAATGATGCTAGTTAGGGGCAGAGGGAACAGGACAGCCCAGTCCACCTAACAGAGGAGAAATTGCTGTTGTCATTTTGATGTCATGGGCAGTTAGTGTTAATTTGGACTCCAAGGACAAAATTTCCTATTTAACAAAGCCTGTAAACCACACTGTTCCTAGGGAGGCAATCCTCTCGCCCTTCCACATGCCCTGGGTTGGAAGTGGACGAACATTTGGCTGAGGGCCATGGCCCCCTGACCACTCTTCCTGTCGCCACTTGCCATTTCAGAACAACACAGGGACAGGTGTTTTTCCCAGTCCATAAATGTCCCTCTGTGACATTAAGTACATTAAGTTTAGTTCAGACCAGTCTAATGGAGGATCAACCTTGTTCTTTGAGACAGTTGTGAACCACTGTTGTTAATTTATTGCTGTCTCAGACTACGCCACATAATCCACTTGCGCTGTCTCTGGCTAACAACATAAAAATATTTTTCTCTAGTTTAGCACTTTTTTATTCATTTACTCTTGAAAACTTAAATTTCTAATAGTTAATTCAGCAAAATTATACCATGATACATGAGAAAGGGGAGTCCTAGGCAGAAACAATCAGGAAAGAATGAAACCTTGGTTGTTTATGTTTATGTATTGTTGGCTTTAAAACTGTGGTGTTGAGTGTTTGATAGTTTTCTACATAGTGTCTGTGCATGAATTATTAGAATTTATGGTTTTAATATATGTATTAATAGATGATTTATTGTTCCCAGTAAAGGCTCAATCTCATTGTAAGACACAGAAATGACATAGATTGGAATGTAAAATCACTGTAAGAAGAGTGACAATCAGATATATATTGTTTATATACATATACATGCTTTATTTGAATAATTAGTTGCTTTGTTACTATTGTAGCATTAAGCATCTTAACTTAGCTGCCATTAGCACACTGCTTCTTAGAGTTAGGTGTACAGTTCAGGAGGAAGTTCACAGAGAATGTTTTATGCCAAAGGCATGAAGTGAAATGAAATTCTAGACATTTATGGGAGAAAGTGACAAAGCTGTATATAAAATAGATGGTAGCATAAGAAGTAGAATTTAAAATACCAAGAGAGAAGAGGCAAAAAAGGACGAAGTTAAGAAATTATATGAAAAAATCGGTGCATGAAACACAAGAAGGTGGCAGAAGGATTACAAGAGTGGATGAGTGTGTAAAATTGTCCAATTTCCAAGTTACTTAGGGACTGATGTGCCATTGTCAGAGAGAGAAGCTTTTTTAGATGTTCATGTGTCTAATAATTATCTGCATCTGTAGCTGCATGAGTGCTCACAAAAATGACCCATATCCATTTAGAATCCTAAATGGATTCAAGGATCTTTGGTTTTGAAGCTGGTTTATGCTTTTGGAATTTCTACCCATTGTGATGAAACCTAAATGGAGATAAAACTAAAAATGCATTTAGAATGGGCTGAAAGGGAATGGTTGATACGATGTAATGGAGCTTGAGAATAAATGAATCAAAATGAGAACCAAGAGCTTAAGTGATCATTTAGCTGTGCAGGCAAAAAGGAAGAAAATTATCTTTAATGTGTAGAAGCAGCAGCAGCAAGATTTATTTATGATCTGGATTAGGAAGGCGAGGGAAAGGTAAAACAAAAATGACATTTTTATTACAGGCTTGAGTGACAGAGGGGATGCTGGTGATGCAGTGCTTGGGTGGGAAGACAAAGAGGTCAATTTTGGCCACGTTAAGCCAATGGCACGCTAGCTACGTGAGGTATCAATGAGATAGATGAGGTAGGAGACTAGGTAGAATAAGAAAGGTCAGGAGTGGAGAGGTTAATCTGTGATTTATCAATAAAGCTGCTTATATATTCTGTTTAGTAAATAGTTTTATTAAGCCTGTATCAGAATCACAGAAAAACCCCAAAAGCCATTGACGATGACTAGATATTTTTAATAAAGGGTGCATTTATTGCAGGTTTCATGACTTGAAGATGGATCTGCTAGCAGAAGAAGTTCTTCTCATATCTTCTATTATTATAACACTGGGTTTGATTTATGTTTGAATGGAGACACTGATCCATTAAAATAAATTGCCTGAAAGTTGGCCCAGCAGATCAGATTGACTTACGTATGTGAAATTTACTGGTTTAGACTTACAGTTAGACTGACAGGTTACACTAAATGGAAGAGCAGTAAAACTATATTGTGTCATTCCTGCACTGTTTTCTTACTTCCCTTCTAATATTGTATTCTGAATCTCCTGTGTCACACTGAGCATACAATTCAGTTTATTTCATTTGAGATGTTCAGAGAAGACATTTTCTATATGATATATTCTGTATTATGGAAAGCTAAAACAGATGCTTTCCCAAGCAGAGAGTAAATAAACTGCTTAAAGAATGTGATGATGTAGTTGGCTTAATTTATATGTAAATGTGAGCAATGCTATTTTAGATTAATGCAGCAAATTGCTGAAAGAGGAGTCTTATAAATATCAGCTTTTGAAGACTGGAGTCTGAATATTTAAACAGGAAAAGTTTTTTGCAGGGAAATTTGTTTTTCTGAATGCCATGCAAAAAAACAGGGTTTTTTTTTCTGTTGTTGTACTAAGGACTTGGTTTTCAAAATGCTTTTCAGGAGCTTTGGATTTTCTTATTTTTCACTGTAATCAAACCTCCTGTAACTTCTATTCATGCACTACATTTTTATTTGTCTTAGTTTTCCTTGCCTGCAGTGGTAGAGCAGCATCTATTGCTTTGAAGCATGTCAACAATTTGTCAGTCATGAATTATTTTGTATTAGGTTATGTTTTATCTATGAGAGTATTTTTAAGCTGATTTTACTGGGGGAGAGGAGTAGAGAGTACATGCCCAGTGTACTGATGAAGGTGCTGCATTCCAAAACATACATTAGAGTGTGCCCCAGTGTGTATCTTTGTTGGTCCACTGCTGAGCATAGCAGCATATTATAGCATGCTCTTTCTCTCTGACTTCAATTTAAGTTTCTTGTTTTGTCAAAGGCAATTTCAGACAAGAACTTTAAATGCCGGGAGAGGTAGTGTTCGTTTTATGACAATGAGATTTTGATTTGTCATCAGCACTTCAGTTCATGGCTCTTGAGCTATTCAAGTGCTCTGCATAAGCAGAGACTAGGAGACACCTTGAGGAACCAAGAAATAGTTTCTTATGGCAGCATAGCCTCAGCTGAGATGGAAAAACAGTGTTATTGTAATTGCTACACCTGTACTTGGAAGGAACTGTTTATAAACAAGCAATACAAACTGTTGTGCAAAGACCAGGATAGTTGTAGATTTGGGGCTTATGAACAGATCATGCCAGGGTAATGAGTTTAGTAAAGATTCAGTCAGCAATGTTTGACCAAGTGTTGGGATGCTGTTATCTGTGAAAGAGTAAAAGTATTAGTAAAAGTATGCATACAGGGTGACTAAAGAAATGGGAAGAGTACCAGTGAATAATTAAAATATTTTGTTTCAAATACTGAAATTCTTGAATTGCTTTGTGATTATGTAAAAAGAGCTTTATTAGTAATAATTGTTAAAGTAATAATTATGATCATATATTGTTAAAGGTTTCAATTTTAGTGTTTGCTGTTCAAGGTACAGTCTTATACTATAAGCACATGCAAGTATGCTAGTGCATACTCATTTCCCTGGGATAATATTATTAGCTGTTACTTTTTTCCAGTTAAAAAGTTTAGAGATATTTTGTACTCCATAGAGCATGCTCTTTGTGATACACAACTAATTTTCTTTTTGTCTGCCAATACATACTGATGATCTCAAGGTAGATTGAAAACAAATTAAGTATCCATTTTTCAGGAAATGAATGGAAAGTGGGTTGTGATATGGGTTGATGCAGTTGAGAGCAAGGATTTAAAATAAATTTATTTCCCTCTTACTAACAGGAAAAGAACTGGAGGGGAGTAGCTCTGAATCAGTTTAATGTGTGCAAGCAATGTGACTTCAAGGTGTTATGAACCTCTTCATTAATACTTATTAGTTCATCTGACTATATGATAAATCATATGCTCAAAATGTGAGTAAATTTACATTGCAGCTCTATGAACATATAATCCATTGCTTTCTTCTCACTGGTTGTAGCATTAGAGTGCTGCAAAGAACCCATCTATGTGGATCCAGGTCTCTAGAGTTATCCGAAAGGAAAGGGGCAGAGTGGAAAGGCAAGGTAATGGAAATATTAGAACACATTTATTGTTTTGAAAATGGATAAATGGAGTAAAAGTATCTTGAGTCAGTTTTTTACAGTGTCTTGCTTTCACTAAGTTATGTTAATGGAGCCCTGGAAAGACAGTATTGCCCTCCAAAAGTGCCGGTAGCACAAGGTAGCACATGAATAATTTTCTCTAACATCTAATTAGCATTCTTCATTTCAGTTTCCAGTTAAGAGAGAAAGTATATGATATTGTTGTCTTGCTCCACTGGTATCTTATTTCTGATAGCATAGGGCTTGTTAGAAAATGAATGCCACTTTAATTTCAGGTATTTCCAAAGAGACAGCTGCTTCAATGAAAGAAAATAAAAACTGTTTCTAAAGTCAAACAGAAATGTTTCTCTTGAATCACTCGTGGCCTTTCCAGTATTATACTGTCACAATGCCTGCATGGTAGTCACTCTTCTAGTAGTTCCAAATTGAGAGAACTGTTTAAATGAAATATGCAAAAATACAGCTTATTATTAAGTTGTGAATATACAATTCCTGTGGATTCAGCCCTTTTTTCCACCCCTACCTAATTTTTCATCCATTACAAGTTAGTTTGGTCATTATGGTTTACTGCTAGGAAATCAGTTGTCCACCTCTATAAATTTCCAATTGTCTGTTTCTGTCCAGCTCAGGAATATTTAATCTTCAGTCTCTGAAGGTTTAGGAGCTAACAGTTTAGATATTTGGTGCACGTTTTCAAATTCCTGCTGATGTGACTGAATTCAGTGATTCAAGATGTTTTATTTTCTTGCCCACCTGAGAATGATTATACAGCAGTTCCTCTATTAGGAAAGGTCACACCAGTTGTGTCAGGCTCATCCATAATTTTTAAAATATGTTTATAGCTGGTGTCTGTTGTAGTTACAGCGAGTGTGATACATGTGTGAGCATCTGATTGCGTGTCTGACAGATAAAAAATGTGTGAGGATCCACACTAGAAACTAGGGACATGTCAAAATACTAGCCAGTTAATCTGAATTTTTAGCATATTAGATATTCTGACAAAATGAAATCCCTTTTGTTTGAGCTGAATGTTTTCTCTCAGGAAAGTTCATTGAATTGATAGGAGAAAATATGAATGAAAATTATTGCCAGGCTTTGGTTTACTGTGCTATCTGGGTAGCTGAAATTCCAGCATTTGTTGTTGAGACATGGTTTTTTTGTTTGCTCTTCTATGTAAATGATATTTCAAGTTTTGCATCAGAAATTCTAAGTTTGGATAGCCCTTCTGAGACATAAAACCTTCATTCTCTTTGCTGTATCTGTTGTGCTTTCCTGGTCAGGACGTTTTTAGGAGCTTTATCCTTTTAGTTTATTTTTCTAGAATAATACTTAGAAACAAAACTTAAAATGCACACTCTTATTTACTGTACTTCATAATCTAAAGGACACTAACAGCTTCTCTGTTTCTAGTAGATGGGAATAATAGTCTGTGATCATCATCACAACGGAAGTTTTCAAGGCTCAAAATATTCAATCTATCAATTTGAGTTCTCGTCTACTGTTAGCTCTATAACAGGTAACTTCAGACCTTAAATTATATTCCAGAACTGATGGCATGATGAAAAATATGCTGTAAGTGATTTTCTTAAAAGGAGAAACCAAGGAGAAAGTGGGGAAAAAAAGGGGTTTATATTCTTTTTAGGAGTGATCTGCATTTTCAAATTAATGTTTAGATTATGAGAGAAACTTTTTTTGCATATTCTGCCTTTGACAAAATTTATTGCAATTTTAAAGTATATTTATTCTGAGACTTCAATTCCATAGAAATATTAAAAATGAGATTTTGGGTCTTGCCTCAGATTCTTTCTTCCCTCCTACTTATAGGAACATCATGCTCTGGGAGGAGCTTGCTGTTGATACCTTAATTTTTCATAGGTTGTTGACACTACATAGACTAAATAAATCCTTTTCATAAAGCATAGTCAAGAGATATTGTCAGGGTTTAAAAAATAGCACTTTCTTGCATGTAGTCTGTGGTCCCCCCCACCCCCACTGGCTATTCGCCTCACAGGAGGCTGGAACAGAAATGGCAGGACCAGAAGGACTTGGGTTCCGAAAGATTCACGTCCTGCATCTGCTAAACTTCCTCTCTGAAATAATCCCATATCTCCTTTTTAGTTCCCTCCCATATACTTTAAGGCCCACCGCCGCACTGCCCAGCATCTCGCTCCCCTGGAGCTGATGTGGCATTCTGCATGGGCCATTAGCCAGGCAGAGGAGGTGAGGGTTATGTCCTCCCTGTACTCCTCTTGGGGCTGGGAGTGGCGACATGATGGTTTTTATCTTTGACCCCCAGCCTTACAGTCTCAGGAGCTGTAGAAAAGCAATACTTTAAATCTCTGTGTTTCTCTTCATGTTGGACTCGTGGTCTAAAAGCTAGTGGGAGCAAAATCGACAGAGATGGCAAAGTCTGCTTCAAGTATGAAACATAACAAAAACCTACTAGCTTTGGTCCCAGAAAGGCTATGAGGCAATAGTATTCCTGTCACTTACAGGGAGAAGCGCTTATGTCTGCTGGGATATGGACAGGATGGGGCTTTCCAGAGGTGCAGCCAGTCCCCAACGTCCTGCTGCAATGACAGCTTGGCTGCTCGCCGCCCCAGACTGCAGCTAAATGCCACGGCCTCCTCCAAGGATGCAGAGCAAAGGGTTGCTATTAACAACAATCATGACCTTATCAGATCAGTCTCAGTTTCAAAGGGATTCTGCCACTCTTCCAGTATCTTCATGAAAGCTGGCATCTTCTTCCTTTCCCCCAAGGAGTTAGCATTTCACACAAGTCTATTTAACCAAGAAGCGGACAAGGTTGAAAGTCCTTATATTGTTTAAGCTTCACCTTTACTGGCGACCCCAGAAGGATGAATGTGCTCTAGGGAAGAGCTGAATATTCTTTGAATCCTGATGTAAATTTCTGTCTCTGAGAAGGCTCCTTGGTGGGGCAGGATCTGCAAATCCTTTCTAATTGCTCTCATTCTTATTAAGGGCAAAAGCCAAGCTGTTTTTCTTTCCCTCAAAGTTGAATCTCAAGAGGAAAAGAATTCTGGCAAGCGTTTTGCCTTCAGAGGCTGCAGTCCACAGTCCCAAAATGCTTACTGTTCCATAGCTTTTGCAGTGGAAAGCATCCCCTGTTTTGCTTTGTGCGCTGAGACTTTGTCTAGTATTCCCTTCTTTTATTTCACAGTTTTAAATTTACGAGGAGGCATTTACTGCCTCTGTCTCTCATGATGGGTAGAAGCCTAAGAAGCTTGGAGGCTAGATGAACACAAAGCTTTCACCATGCACTGAAGTGGAGTCTGGGCTTTTATTTGCACTGAGTGACTAGTGCTCAGGTCTCTCTTTGCTGAATTGTAGCTGGGGAGAAAATTATTTTTGGAATTTTACTTCCATATTTAAACATACTGTCACAACACTGGTTCCGCCAAAGCTGTGATTTGAGGTGAAACCTTAATTTTCAGACAAGCAAAACCCCAGGACTTTTTCCTGCCTGCCCCACTGAATATGTGTGCCTGACTGCTGGAACCCAAATGTTAGCAGAGTGTCAGCTCTTCTCAGCCAGCTTTAAATAAAGTTTATGTACAAGCTGAATAATGACACATGCAGAAATGCTGTTACTTACTACCTGAGAATCTGAAAGGAACAGGTTTTAAAACTGTCCCTCTATTCTTGACTGTGTGATCATTACTATTCCACTCCAGAGTAAAGGCAACCAGTTTAGTTTAAATCTTTGTCCCCACATTGCAGACTCAACAGCCATTGACTCACCTCTCTGCTATGTGTATGTAACATTTTTTTGTGTCCTTATTTTTAAATTATGTGAGTGGGATTTACAGAAGTGCATAGATCCATCCCTGTTTCATTACATTTGCAAAATTTCAAACAATTTGCTCCAATCTGGGAGCAGAGTTAGGTCAGAAATATGTACTTTTGAGATTACCATCCCAGATCTGTTGCATTTTTCACAAAGCAAACACGTATTTCATAAAGCCTGAGGAATATATAACTTGGTCAATTTAATATTGTTGAAGCATTATCAGTAATCTTCTGCTTCCCATCTGTGATTCTGAACTCTGCATCGTTATGTTGATATTTCATGCTCTCCACTCCATTAACATTTAGGATGTGTAGTAGGGGCCAACACTTCTCCAAGCACAAGGAATTCAACAAGATTATAGGATTGGCTTTCACAATGTACAATTTTAAAAGTTTCACTGAAATCTGAGATATTACATATACCTTTGGGGTTTTTTAATTGATGAAGATAACTTAAAAGTGAAGCTTCTCTGTGTTTTTAGAAAGGATTGCTGGATTACTGTTTTTTTGGGTTTTTTTCCAAGAAGAATGAGATAGTTCTTGAACACTGGTGACAATCTGTAAGCTATTTCTACTTTGACAGTTAAGACTATAATTATTTATGATCAGAATGCTTTTTAAGTTTTCAACAAGATTTCAATATAAATTACTGTAAAGCCAATTTCTTATACAGCATTATCTATCAACATGAGACAAGGTGAGACTCAGTAGTATACAAATGCTTTCTGGAAAAATGAGTGGTTTTAAGGACTTAAATATTTACCATTGTGGATTTTGGAATGTAATTGTTCCATAGTACGCAGTCCTGTTTTATTTTAAAATGAATATTTTACTTCTCTGGTTAAATATTGATTCTGTTTACTATTTCAACATTTTATGAATATTTTGTTTTCTCTAGGGACTTTCTATGCATCTTATCAGCTGAATAAATGAAGCAATTCACAAACCAAATGCCTCTTGCTCTCGATGGCTTTAGGAGACCTTGTCATTCCCTGTAGCCTTTTCTCAGGCCCAGCTGTGTGGCTCTGAAATCACTTGGTAATTAGGTATTTATCAGATTGTTTCTGAAAAGGGATGAGACCATTATCTGACACAATTATCTTTGAAAATTGAATCCCTCTATTCTAGTACTGCTGAGGACATTCAAAGATACTATGAATGTTTAAAGCTAAACGCCTTTGAAAAACCCTTGCTTTTTTAGATCAGGTATAACAGAGGAGTCAAAATGCATTCAAAGGAATTTTTTTTTAACCTTTCAGGCACTGGATTTTCTTTCTATCAAATGTTGTTTCTTTTCCATGTGACTCTCTTTGGAAGTACTTTTGACAACAACCACTTCTTCAAATATCCACTTCTTAATAGTGTTTGAACATTGACAGTATTTCTTACGAATCAAGGAATTACTAATTACAGCAAGGCATTACTAACAATATTTTCTTGCCTGTTCAAAAAGTGATGACTATGTAGTTCTAGAAAAGCAATTCGTAAACATGGTATTTCATGTTTGGAAATCTGCAACAGATACAGTACCCAGTTTTTTCCAAACACTCCCTTAAAAATATTGGTAGTTGAGACAGGAGTTGTTGATTTAATATGCCAAATGGCAAAAAGAGATAATGTATCAGTAATGTAAGATTTGAGAATGTTCTTGCTTTATTTAGATCATTCCTTGGTTGTATTTTCAAAAAGCACAAACTTTTTAACATTTAGGCAGCTCTTAAGATTTGCCTATTGAAAAACCCAGGGCTCATGCCACTGTTACTGAATTTGTCATAAATTTAGAGTGCAAGCATATTCTTATTATTTTGAAGAGATAGCATTGCTTTTAACAAGTTCAAACCAATTTGAAGGCACTTATTTAAGTTTGAACAGAAGATACTTAATTCTTACATCACTTATATGCAAAAGGAGTTTATGGAAGTGAAAGGTGAAAGTATCTGATATAATAGGAGTAGAGTACCACTTTCTTTCTTTCTTTCTTCCTGACATTCACAAGTAGGAATATCCCTAAAGGGAACTTGACTTTTTACTTTTGTCGTACTGTTTTCCAGACTTGAGAAACAGCAAGAAAATGATTTTATATTATATGTGTTGCTTTCTTCTGAGTAGGTATAGACTAGTATCTGATGCTTGGCCGTCTTGTAATTTGGATTCAGAATCATGCTGAAGTTTTGTTTCCTGGTTGTTGAATCACAGTCAGAAAAAGAAAAAGCATTTAAAAGATAGAAATCTCATAGATAATCCATGAATTATGTTATAATTTTTATTCTCATGACTACGTGCAAGTTCTTTGCAGACACACTGCCATGGTCAGTGATCCAGCTACTAATGAAGAATTGTTGGTTTTTTCTTTCCCCTCCCTGCTTTATACCTAGATTTTATATGGTACTGCATCCAAATCCAGCTCTGCATTAAATTAATTTTCCCATAGGGCTTTCTGTAGTGCTGTTACTACAGGATTTACTTCATATTTGCTTGCTTGCCTTTATTAAGAAATGGTCCCTTATTATGCAGAAAGGGAGGGCCAGGTTGATTAAACGGGATACCATTTTGAAAAATATGAAATTACATTTAAAAAAAAACCAACCCAAAACTAAACCAACCTAAACACCTGTTTCAAAAGTGTCATGTTTTAGAGTTGGATGAAGTGAGTCAGTTGAAGCTCCTGGAGACTCTAGTTCTGCTCCTTTGGCAGGCTTCTTTAATTGTAGAGAAATTTGGTGTTCTATGAGAAAGAATTATGCCAGGCAGCCTGACTACAATTGGGAAGAACAACCCAAAGTGTCACTTTTCTCTAGGTTTGCGGCACAAGTAAATTTTAGTAGATTAGCAATATCCCTAATGCTACGATGCCTCTTCCTCTCACACAAGCGCTTGTGCATGTGCACACACACAGAGGGTATCCTGCACTGTAAAGCTTTTAACTAAGACCTTAAGATCTTTCCCTTTCACTCTCTTGTATGGCTTCTTGAGACTGATGATACAAATGTCTTCACTTCGCCCCTTTCTTCCCATAGCTTTTAGCTATATCAGCAGTTTCAACAAAAAAAGCTAATTAACAGAATGAAATCACCTTCAGGATTTGAGGAAAGTTTTGTCCAGTGAGTTTGCTGGTGACTGTTACCAATTATCTTTGGTCTCTGATTGCTCCCCTGAGAGTGACTGAATATAAAATAGAGAACAAAACCTGCAATACTGCGGGTCTTTGCAAAATAATAGTTTGCAAGTTAGAATTGATCTTTGCATTCCAGGGGAATAATCAGGCTGAACACAACGAGCGCTGTGATGACAGGCAATGACTTACGATGCTGCATAGCATATTTTAGTGTTGTTCTGTCTGCACATTCTGCTTACCTGTGGGATAGTAAAGTTATTCCCCCCAAAATGCCATCACAAACCTCCTCAATTTTCCATTTTTGACCGTTCATTGAGAACTTTTCACAGGATAAGTGATTTTTCTGGTATTCATATTCATTTTTTTTAAATCCTTTTTCTTTTAAGCCCTAAAAGACATGCCCATCATACTAGCTCCATCCAGTCAGATTCTGCTCTAGGACCATTTGATACTGCTAGCTTTTCTAGTCACTCTACAGTGCAGCTTCTGAGCATTTTGTGACTAGTTTTCTGTGAAGGTAGCCTTCTCTCATTCTGTACTAGATACTTTATAAGACTGCATTTCCTGAAACAGGATATAGAGTGATGATTTTGGTGCTGTGGTTCCCAAACAGTGAAGCAGGATAATCACAGCTAAGGCAGGAAGGCATCTCTGGAGACCAACCCCCCTACTCAGAGCAGTGTCAGCCAGGACAGGTTGCTGAGGACTGTGCTTTATCAGGTTTTGCCTGTCTTCAAGGATGGAGTCTCCACATTTTTCTGGGCTACCTATTCCACTGTCCAATCACCCTCACAGTAGAAAAGTGTTTTCTTATGGTTAAGTGGAATTTCCTGTCTTTCAATTTGTGCCTCTTGTCCTGTCACTGGTCACCACTGACAAAAACCTGACTCCCTCTTTTTCATTCCGTCCTAGCAGGTATTTATCCATATGGATCAGATCCCCCTTAGCCTTCTCTCCTCTTGACTGAGCAGTCCTAACCTCTCCCCATATGACAGATGCTCCCATCCCTTAATCATTTTTGTGCCCCTTTGCTGGATTTGCTCCACTCAGTCCATGACAGTCTTGTACTGGGGAGCCCAGCACTGGACCCTGCACTCCAGGTGTGGCCTCACCAGTGCTGAGTGGAGGGGAAGGATCACCTCCTTCAACTTGCTGTCAGCAGTCTTCCCAGAGTAGCCCAGGATACCTTTGGACTTCTTTGCTGCAAGGGCACATTGCTAACTCAACTTCTTGTCCAGCAGAAGCCCGGGGTCCTTCCTAGCCAAGCTGCTTTCCAGCCAGTTGGCATCTAGGGTGTGCTGGTGTATTGGGTTATTCCTCACCAGGTGCAGGACTTGGGATTTTCCTTTGTTTAACATCATGAAATTGTCTAGGCTGCAGAGGTCCCTCTGGCTAGTGGCACAGCCATCTGGTGTATCAGTCACTCCTCCCAGTTTTATGTCCTCTGCAAACTTGCTGAGGGTGTACTCAGTGTCACTGTCCAAGTCACTAGTAAAGATGTTTAACAGTATTGGACCCAGTATCAACCCTTGGGGTATATCATAAGGGACTGGTCTCCAGCCGGACTTTGTGACACTGATAACAATCCTTTAAGCCTGGCAGTTCAGCCAGTTTTCAGTCCACTTCATCCTCTGCTTATTGTACTTCCTCAGCTTCTTTATGAGGATCTTACAGAAGAATGTGTCAAAGGCCGCCTTAAAGTCGAGGTAAACATCCACTGGTCTCCCCTTATCTACTAAGCCAGTCATCTCATTGTGGAAAGCTTTCAGGTTTGTTAAACGTGATTTCCTCTTCATAAAACCATGTTGACCACTCCCAGTCACTTTCTTGTCCTTCCACACGTATGCAGATGATCTCCAGAATAGGTTCATCCATCACCTTCTCAGGGATCGAGATGAGGCTGACAGCCCTGCTCTTCCCTCGATCCTTCATCCTGAACATAGCAGTGACATTTGCTTTCTTCCAGTCCTCAGGAACCCATCCTGATCATCACAACCTTTCAAAGCTAATCAGGAGTGGCCTTGCAGTGACATTGGCCAGCTCCCTCAGCTCTTATGGGTGCATCCTGTCAGGTCCCAGGGACTGGTGTGTGTGTCCAGGTAGTTTAAGTGCTCCCTAACCTCTGCTGAGAGCAAGTCTTCCTTAGTCCAGACTTCCCCTCTCGTTTCAGACACCTGAGATTCCTGGAGGCTGGTCTCTCTAACAAAAACTGAGCTTAAAAAGAGGCATCAAATACCTCAGCCTTTTTTATGTCCTTTGTCCCCAGGTCCCCTACCTCATTTTCCCTGGTCTTCCTTTTGCTGCATATGTACTTATAGAAGCCCCTCTTGTTGCCCTTCACATACCTCACCACACTGACCTCCAGCTGGGCTTTGGTCTTCCTAAACCCAGCCCTGTGGGCTTGGACAGTGTCTCTATATTATTCCTGGCACAGCAGGCAGAAAAGGCAGAGATCAGTAAGCACTCAGTAACCTAATTTCACTCCTTGAGAGAGACTAAGAGTCTGGGGGTGAGCCAGGGGCAGGAGCCTGCAGAGCACTGTCAGTTTTCTCAAGTGGCCCCAATTCACAGAACAATTGGAAATAATTGTTTTACAGTTAATGGGCTTGTTTGTTTTTTGTTTTTTTTTTTTTTCTTTTTACACTCTTTAACAGTGCATTTCATGTTTCATACCTTGCATTGCACATTTATTGCATTATAGATATATTGCTTCCTTATGCAGAAATCATGTTCTGTTGCTCACCATCTCACTTAAGTACTCCTCCCTGAGGAAAGCTTCTTTGTTAAAGTTGTCCCTTATTCAAAATTAATTTCAGCTTATATAGCCAGACACATGAAGGAAACGTTAGAGATTAGCAGAGCTTCTGGTAGAGAGATTGTTTATGAGACTGAGACTGGTGGGAGAAAAGATGTTTCTTTTGTCATAAGTTTGGCTCCTTACACTGAGCTTTCATGTGTAGGCAGCATAGTAGAAGGTATTTAAGGTTTGAGCTACAGCTTGTGTCACATACCATAGTTTGTCACACCAATACTGCTGTTTGGGTTTCTGCTGCAGTCTTTCAGTACGAGTGGATGAACATGGACACAGCTTTTTTTTTTTTTTTCCTTTGAATTATACTAGTTGAACTATTTCTGTGGTACTGCTTAGGCAGTAAATATACTGTACAGAGAATCAAGTGAGTTAAAATCTAGGTAAGACTGTTTTATATATAAGTTTGTGAACTGCCAGTTTAAAAATGTAAATAGAACACATTCAATCCGTTACTATTAATTATTTGACTGTTGGTTTTCTTGCCACATTTAAAAAAACACCCCACAGCTTAAAATAAGTAAAGTATAAATCTTATATCATAATTGTAAAAAGTAACCTAACAATTGGTTCTAAAAAAGCAAATGTTTTGGAATACTAAAAGATTAAATAAGGTGAGCTTCATGAATGTCTGCTGAAACTGTCACTGAAAGGATTAAGTCCAGATCTATGGATGCTCTATGCTGATAACTACTCTGGTTTAAATAGATTTATATTATTTCAGCTGCTTTGATCTTAGTAGAGTTGATTTACTTTGGAACAGAAAAGGAGCTGGCCAGACTTTTTTCCCCTAGTTCATCAACACTTTGTCATTCTTGCTTCTAAATGGAAACAGTTGAAACCCTTTGTCATTCTTGCTTCTAAATGGAAACAGTTGAAACCCTTTGTCATTCTTGCTTCTAAATGGAAACAGTTGAGACAATGTATGGCAGTGTATCCTCCTGAACTCCAAATAAATTTAGTTTAACAAAGTTAGGATGTTTAAAGTAATAGAGGGAAGTTCTTAATTTCATGATATATAACTTTACTGATGATAATGCACAAGAGGAGTAAGTTCAGAAGTAGTGTCAGTCTAAACAGGGTTGACCAGGGAACTGAGTGTCCAACTAAAAGATATTAGGACTTTATAACAAAAGGATTGAAAGTATGGGAAGGTCCATCAAATATCAGCAGGCCTAAAGATGCATGTTAAGCTTTAAAACTTTTCTGCATTCAAAATGAGTTAACATTGCTTTAAAACAAAGAGTTTCTATCTTTTCTGCTTTTGGTGAAATTTTGACAGTCCACTGCAAAATGGCCTTTGGGTACACAGCAAATCAAAAGTCTCATCCTATAGGTAAACAATTTTTTTTAGCATAATATTTACCAATGTGCATAGATTTTATAAAGGGAAGTTATTTTTACAAGTTAGATTCTTAATCACCAGACCTTTGTGCCCTTTATTTCTGTTCAACATCCTGTCAAAATCTAGTCTTACCAAGCTGGTTACTGTTTCTGAGAGAAGCAACAATAGTAACCAATTATAAAAAAAACCCAAAACCAAAAACAAACAAAAAAAAAGGAAAAGAGATGAAATGAAAACCAGCATTGGTTTTGGTCTTGTCTCAGTGTCTTTGCATCAGCTGCTGAATGTTGCACTGGCTATAGTAATAAATAGCACTATACTTGGGAAGTGGAAGAAAATAATTGATTAGACCCTTTCCCTGCATTTACCATAGTGCTTCTTTCCCCTCTGGGTTTGTGCAGTTTAATTTGCCATTGATTTTTTAATGATTATAATGTCATAGAGGAGCCAGTGTTTATCTTCATTGTGCACTCTGGACAACACGTTGGACCTGAATCTTTTCTTGCACATTCTGTTGTAGATCTGTAGTCAAGTGATACAGAGTTAAGTGAGGTGTCAGGCCAGCTGAAGTTTATATGGTGAGTGCATCCTTCTTCTGTTACTGGCAACATCTAGTTAGTGCCAGTCCTTATTTTGCAATGTTAGTTTTGTATTTCAGACACTGAAAGACTAATTGCAGAGAAGGACCAAACACAGAAACATTTAGTTCCGTTATTATAATTAAAAAGTTAAATGTTATGACACTGAGAAATTTGTATATGAGTAGAAATTCTTAATGCATGTTGCAAATACTTCATGGGTTTTAGTATGTACTAAGGGAAGCAGTGTTTTAAATTGTCAGCTGAATCCCTTTGGTTGTGATACACTTCTATGAGTTTCTTCCTCTATAGTATAGTACTTGAATTGCGGACTGTGGCAGTAGACTATGATAAGAAAGATCTTGTTTCTCTTCTGCTGAACTCAACTTCTGTCTGAAAACCATTTTCCATTCTGATGATATCTTTTTCTACTTTATCTTCCCTGTGATCAGGGCTACTATTTCAGAAGAAAGCACTATAGTCCAAATATAGCGAATTAGCCTCCTATTCAGGATTGTTTCCATGAATATGTGTAAGAATAGTTTTTAAACTGTAGACTAAAAATTTTGTTTTCATATTACAATTATTTGGCTTTATTAAATCCATTCTCATGGAAATTTTCTGTAAGAATTATGTTTTTAATAACACTGAAATAATTTCAGGTTTTAGAACTAAATGTTATATTGCAAACGTAAAACACAAGCAGAATTAGAGGGAATAAAAGGTTTTAACAAACAAGCCAGGCAGTTAACGTCCAAGCTCCCAGTGGACCTCTGTCACATACAAAGAGATTAAAAAGAAGTCATAGTCTACTGATTAAGTGAATGGAACTGAGACGTATGGAAAAGACAAAACTTTGGATTCATGCATGGGATGCCTTCACAGATAGGCCAGGTGTTGTAAAGTAGGTTGCTGGGATTCATCTCTCCATCTCAACCCACCCCAACCCCTGGCTTTATGGTTGTGGTGGGCAAACCTTAGCTAGAGAGCAAAATTTATTGCTGATTAAAATTGAGTTGGATGGTGAGAAAGACAGACAAAAACTAAAGCACACCCACCTACCCATCCCACTCCACCCCCCCTTTTTCCTAGGCTCAACTTCACCCCTTCATCCCCAAATCCTCCACCTCCACCATCCTTTCCCTGGAGTGGTGCAGGGGAATGGGGAATGGGAGGTTGTAGTCAGTCTAACAGCTCCTTTCTGCTTCTCCTTCTTCCTCCTCACACTTTTCCCCTGCTCCAGGGTGGTTACTTCCCACGGGCTGCAGTCCTTCAGGATAAACCTGCTGCGGCGTGGTGTCCTCCATGGATTGTAGTATGGACATCTGCTCCAGTGTGGTCCCCTCCATGAGCTGCAGAGGAATCTTCTCTGGTGCCTGGAGCACCTCCTCCCCCTCCTCCTGGAGCCTTGATGTCCCTCTTCTGTTTCTGCCCCTTTTTCCCCCTATTTCTCTGCCTATCTGGCATTTTGGCCTTTCTTCCCCAGGCTTTGCAAGAGGCACCATCAGCTTGGGCTGACAGGCTCAGCTGTGCCTTGCAGTGAGTCTGTTGGAGCTGGATGTGTCTGGCACCAGGGAGCCCCTGGCCTCTCCTCAGAGAGCTCGCCCTGCACCACCCCCTCTACCAGCACCTTGCCATATAAACCCAATACAGTTTGGTCCACAAATCAAATTCTGCCTCCAGAATGTGTGATCTTAACTCCTATTGATATCGGTAGGATATTGTGCCCTGCTACTGGATGGGAACGCTTAGACTCTTACTAAATCTCCGAGTCCTTGAATGATTTCTCAACATGTGTTAATGAAATGATTCTTTCACATTGACGTATATTGTGTGAGCACCTCACATTATAATGACAAAGTAAATCCTTAACTGAAAGTGTTATTTTTTTGTTTGGTGACCCAAATTCAATGGGCTGTCTCATAAGTTTTGAATTAGAAAGAACATTCAATCTTGTATTTGCAGGCAGAAAGTACAGATGAAGAAACTGGGAATCTGAGGCCAATGTGGTAAATAGTTTTATAAGGCAAGCCTGTATTACTGTACAGAGAAAGAGATCAATATTCTGAAGGCCTGAAGTTGCAAATCCTCATTTCAGTCTTGGAGTCATATCATGAATAGCATTTAGAGCAGCATATAACACCTTGGCCATCAATTGCCATTAACTCTGCCATTAAAACCTGTCAAGCTGTTTGCAACAGAAATGCAGTTGTACAAGTGATAGGGGAAATTAATGGGAATAAAGGGAACTGTTTTTTTGTGTGCAGTGCAGATGAAGTGAAAAAAATGAAGAAAAAATACTTTGTAGGATTCAGGTAATAGCAGTAGTAGGAAATGGACATTATTATTTCTGGCTGCGAAGATAATAGAAGTGCAGGTGTAACACAACAAGCAAGTGTAAAATGCAGCATGTGTAGGTGATTGAATCTATTCATATTTAACTTATTTATGCATTTTTGAACATTCAAAAGTATCAAATGACACCAAATACTCCCAGTAACGATGCAACTCTTCTATCTGCAGTCATTAAATATATATTAGGTTTACAAATGAAAAATCTGTGTCCCAGCAGACTGCAGAAGTAACTGATAGCACCATAGTTTTTTTCACTTTTTACAATTCTGTCTGCTGGCATTTAGGTGATACAGGAGTTATAATCCAGACTGTTCATCTCTGAGTATACATTCTTAACTACAAGGGGAACAGGTACTAGGAGAGAGAAATGAGAAGTGCAGTTGTAACATTATCAAGGTCTAACATAGTTATTGCTGGAGTAGAGCTTCATGTCAGTCTGCTTCATGTTTACAGTTGTGTTTGATGATCTCTAATTATTGGTTAGGGTCAGGCAATTGTGCGCATCCAGTAACTTGTCTGACACTTAGAATAGCGTCTCTTTTGTCATCAAGAACTTGGCATGAACCCCAGATACTATCCAATATATCGGACGCTGCAGTCGCCCACATTTTGGTTTGTCACAGAAACTCACCAGAAAGTTACCTTAACTGTTCAAGTTATTGCTGGGTAAAATGATCACTCATCCTCATTCAGCAAAACACCATGTCATAAGAAGATGATTAGTGTAAAGTTTTAACGCTGCTTGTATAGAAAGCTGAATGGTATTGAAGTGTTTTCAACTTAGGCAAGTATTCAAGTATTTCCTTGAACTGAGATGCATTAAACCTACACTGAATTATCTTGCTGAACTGAGCAGTTTCTTTAATAACTTGACCAAAGAACATGCAGCACTTTAAAATATACATGTGCCCTATGCGGCTCCTCATGTCTCCCTTTAAAACATCTGTTTTCGGGTTGTCTTCAAGGATAGTTAATACTCTGGTTGTGGTTTACAACTTCCTAATTGTTAGAAAATTTAACATTATTTTAATAGCTAAAACTGTATTGAAATGAGCATACTTCATAATTACACTGGACAAACCAATTTGGAAGTACTTTAAATTTATCATTAATTTGTTGGTTCTTATTTCCATTGTGTATTGCAGGTAACATTTACAGTAGTGCTGCTGAGCTGGTGTAATGCAAGGAAGGACACATCATGAAATGGAAAAATTATCCTTTTTTGGTCATAGTAGCTGTATTCAGCCTTTCCAGATGCCATCAGTTACTGGGTCAGCTCATTCCAGGTACGTGCCTTTTATTTAAACATCAATTTGCATGTTTTTATGAATCATTTTTATGCTGTCCATGTGAATATGTGCATGTATATACCTGAAGAGCTCTCTTCATGTGTGTGTGTAGGTAAAAAATTTATGAGCATATCTGCATATTTAAAACACAGAATTTAATAAGTACTGTATTCTCTATGCTGCAATGAGTTGCTTTTTTCAATTGTGAAGGAAAATACAGAAAAGGAGTGGCCTGAAAATATAAGTATGAGAAGGTTAAGGTGGCTATTAAAGCATTCCTTTGATTAGCACTGTTGGTGGAGGGAAGAAATAGGGAGTGCAGAAACAGACTTGAATATCAAAGAGAATAGGAAATCTATAGAGAACCTTTCTGAAGGTGAAGGAAAATAACAGCAACTATGAAATAGTTGAAATGCAGTGTTTTCAGTGAAGTCCTAGAGGTCGGGGATTGTCCTGGTGCTTGTGTATGACAAGTCTTACTAGTGCAGAGAGGAGTAGTAAGCGTGTGTAAGAATTGCAAGATACTGTCCAAATTCAAAGAGAAGGTGGTGGTAATTAGGTAACCCCGTATCACTTCAGTGAACAGTGGATTCTTACTAAAGTACCATAAAGAAAAAAATCTGTTCTGTTGTGTTGAGTTTGTTTAAGAATAAATCTGTAAAAACAGCTTCTGAGTCATTTTGGATCATCTTCAATATTTGTTAGAAAAAGCCCAAGCAAAACTTTGATCGGTACTGCTAATACTGTACAACTTTTCAGTAAAATGTAGGAAAACACAATAGACATATAAAAAAGAAAGTGACGTGCTGATTTTTGGTGGTTGCTTTTTCTGCTTTTCATCTGAATAATAACATAGAAGACTCTGCTGACTGGATTTCTAAATTGAATACAATGTGCACTCAGAATTTTGTGGCTATAAATTCTTGTCCATATATTTGTGGGCAACTAGTTCAAATATAGACTACTGAATGAAAAGAGAAGAGGAAAGGTTTTGTCCTTCAAGGGTTTGTTGACCTATAATGAATGGTGGCTCATGGAAAGTAAATTAAGGAAATGAGTTGATTCTTTTTTCCTTTTTTTTTTTTTCCCTGGCTTTTTTGTTTTCAAATGCGTTATGTAGGGAATGCAAAAAGACTCCAGAATAAAGGAAGATGTAAGTTAAAATTATCATTTTAAAAGTTTGACCTCGAACTTCAAACATAATTTCAGAGCAATTTACCTGTCACAAAGACATCTACCACTCTTTTTTAGAAGGAATGCCTGGAGATCCAAATGTATTTGCATGATAGCTACATCCATCCACTTGCATTGGTTTCAATTTAGTCATAGTTTTGTAGATGGTACTAAAAAGGCTGGTTTGCATTGTATTACTTTTTCCATCAAATTAGTTTCAGAATAAAATCACAGGTGGCAATTTGATTTTGTCCCTGCTTTGTAATTTTCATCACAGACCTCAGACTTGAACCAAGAGATTACTGTACTTGGCCAGACATCAGCATTCTCAGCCTCGCTGGCAGGGTGCCAGGAGTGTGATTATCACAAAAGATCAAATAAAGCAGGATTATTTTTTTTCCTTTAAGCAGTTCATCCCATTCATTTTGCTCTTTTCATGTCTTTTTCTTACAAAGGCATGTCTCTCTCTCTCTTTTTTTTTTTTTTTTTTTGAAATGCACAGAAAGAGAGAGACCCGTGCAAAATCTCAAACTTTTTCCTCCATTTAATGGGGAAAAATTCTTCTGTATCCATGAAAAATATCAATAGAGCAATAGGTAACAGCTTTTTGTGAGGATTGCTAAAAGCACTAAACAGCTAAAATGTCTGATCATAGTACTACTAAATTGTGTTATTTTATTTCAATTAAAAACATGTTTTCAAAATAACAGATTCAATTAAATTATTTTTAGATCATGTTATTAGAAACCTTTAAAAAATGAAATGTTACAGTTCCAAACTCTCCAATTCTGTCTTATCTAAAAATTGATAATTCTTCCATCTTATTGATGACATAGCTTTAATTTAATATGACAAACTATCAGTAATGTGTTAAAGCTTACCCTCAGAACTGGAATTCTCAACTTCAGTAAAATACGATGAATTTTAATAGTGGTCTTATAACTTTGAAACATTTGTTGTAGTTTTTGCTGAATCTTTTCATATATTCTTGTTGAGTCTCACTCTTTTGCATATGGGGTCCACAGGGAAGTGCTGTCTCCCCCCTTTATTAAAATCACGGCTGAGCCTTTCATCTCATGTCATTACATCTTACCTCTAATTCACATATAAAATACACTCACAATTCCACTATGGCTGTCTCCTGAGGCATAAAGTATTTCTGCCTTGGCACATCTTTATTTAATCAGGGACTGAACGTTATCTGGGAAAGATGTGATTTTTCTTTCCAGTTGCTCTGCATATTTAAAAGCTGAAAAGTTGATTTTAAAGTGCACTGATCTAAGAAAACATGGCATTAACTAATACTATATTATGTTTGTATGCATATGTTAGAGCTCTGTGTTTTCAGTTAAGTCACTGAAGTGTTTTAAAGTTACCAGTTACTACATTGTCAAAAAAACATAGAACTATAAATCTGACATGCAGCAAAAGACTTTGGTAATTTAAACTGAGAATTTTTAAATTTTTTTTTTATTTTTTTTTTTTTTTTACATCAATAGAAGTGAGTGCAAGCTTTCAGATTTGTGGTCTGTTAATAAAGACTGAAGGAGCATTCCTCATGGATTTGGTTGGGTGTGGGATCAGGTCCTTTAGCGGAGAGTATTGTGGAAGTGCCCTCCATCTGAACTGGAACAGATGCCAGATATGTGGGATCTAGTCAATCCTTGAGCTTTACAGAGATATCTGGACAAGGAAAGCCTCAAAAGCATGGTATGACAAATTTTGAATGTTCTGGATAGAGTATTACTAGATTTTTGTAACAGAATTCTCTGTAGATCTTGGGGAGAGGAGGATGAGGAGAAAACCTCTTTTGAACCCAGATTTTTGAGAAATTTTGATAGAAGCTGGTAGACCTCTGAGGTCTATAACTACTGTATTTCAGTACTTGGGCAAAGACTGATGTTGCACTAGAAAGCCTGATATATTTCCATCAAGTAAAAAAAGATTAGTTTTCTGATTTTTTTTTTTTTTAATTTTTAGATCTGTGAAGTGCCTTGTTTCTCCAGGAAATAGGTTTCCTTTAGGACATGCACATATATAACAAAGCAGAAGAGATATAAAACATACATAGTGAAATGTAAATTTGAGAAATATGTTTCGCTAGTGTAAGTTTAAAAAAAGCAACCACAAAACCAACCCTCTCTGATAATCATGGAAGCTTACTGAAATCCTGAAGAGAACCAGCCCAGGATTTGACCTCTTCTGGTGTAGACAGGGATATTTTAAATTTCCTTTTCCCTAATACTTCTTGGCTTACTAATGAAACACTACAGGAAATACATTTGCTATCCAAGCTTGTTTGCCTGTTTCAACAGGAAACAGTTATTATTCATAATAAAACTTTAATAAATTCAAATTGTCCTTTTCCACTGCCTCTGACATTCTAAGGTGTAAACAATCATTTCTGGAATCTGAAAACTTATATCAGAGCTTTTGTCAAGTTAATCATAATTAAGTAACATAAGTAACTAAATTGTTTGGTATGATTTTTTTAAAATCACTGTTAACTTTTCAGTACTCAAGACTCTGTGATCTGGCTAGTGAAAACAAGAGTTGTAGTTTCCCCTGTCACCTGCTTGTCCAACTACTGAATTTGTTGTCTGAATATGATGCTTTGGGTTTATATGTGATTCATGCATTTTGACAAGAAATTCTATATTTCTCTGGTTTCCCTGCAACCTGTGAAGATACCTTGAAAAAATGGTTCCTACCGCTGAAAGATCTTCATTTGCTGCTTCATAAAGAAGATCAGTGTCTTGTATAATGTAATGTGTACTCATTCATTCTTCTGTACTTTTTAAGTGCCTGAATGAATTTTTAATCAAATATCCAAAATAAATCTCTCAGTGATCTGAATAAGGCATTGAATAGTTCAGGTGAAGAATTTAGCTAGTTTTATGGTTGTGCACGTTTTTTCTGAGAACAATGTTTAAAAAAGAAATGTTCAGCAAAACCCAACCCATAGTTTAACTATTGACTGTCTTTTGGCACAGGCTCAGAGGAAAAGAGAATTGGATGCTCAAATTCCATGTAAGCCCCTGATTGTGAAGCTGTAAAGGAAGAGTGAAGACTCATTGAGCTAAGGAAATTAAGTGACCAGTACTCCCTTGACACTTCTCAAAGAGTAGGAGATATGGATTTAAATTCCTTAATTTGGGAGGTACTTAAGGATAGTTTTCACCCTTTCTGAGCAAGTGATCCAACAGCTGAGCTCATATTTTAAGAAGATGGCATTTTTTGTTGGTTATAATTTTGTATTATTTTAAAGTAGTGATGTTCATAACTATTTTGTGATGAGCCAGTAAGCATTTCAGAGCACCTGAACAGGAAAGCCTAGTTTGTAGGTCACAGGGGAAATAAGGCAAAGGATAGAGGCCAAAAACCTCAAAATTTATGTAAAGCTATGCCTTCTCAGGAACAGAGCTTTATGTCCCAGAGGAATGTTAATTCTGAAGACGGAAGGACATGATTTAACAGCGGCATATTTTTAAATATAGGTCCCCAAATTCCATGCAAATTCCAGTTATTCTTTTGTTGAATCTGAGCCGAAATGAAGATAACCTTTAGCTATTCTTGATTAAACATATAAATATAAGACTGGAAGTGTGTAGCTCTGACATAGAAGCATACACAGAATCATGGAAAAAATGAGGTTAGAAGGCACAAGGAGGTCACTTAATCTGATATTTTTTGCTCAAAACAGTGCTGTCTTCAAAGTTAAACCAAGTTGCACAGGGCCATGTCCAGCTGTGTTCTGAGCACCTCCAGGGGTGGAAAGCTCATAACCTCTTTGGACCACTCTCACGGTGAATTTTTACTTCCATTTAGAGCCAGCTGGAGTTTTTTATATTGCAATTTTTGACCCTTGCATCTTCTCCTTTCATTGTGTGCTTCTGAGGAGAGTCTGGCTCTCACTTCTGTAAAACCATCTTTAAGGTAGCTGAAGACTGTAATTAGACCACCACCTTAGACGTCCATATGCTAAACCAATCTATCTTCTTTAACCTCTCCGAGTATCTCATATGCTCCAGCCCCCTGACCATCTTAGAGGCTCTCCTCTGGGCTCTCTCCCATTTTTCTGTTTCTCTCTTGGAGTGAGTGGCCCAAAACTAGATGCGCTCTTCCATGTGCAAACTCATGAATGACAACTGGAGAGAACTAATCACCCCTTGACTTGTTGGTTATGCTCTCACTAAAGCATCCCAGTATATTGAGATCCTTCCCTGGGTCAAGGGCACACTGCCAGCTCAAATTCAACTTGCCATCCAGGACCACAGACTCATCTCTGTCATGTTCTTAACTTTCCATCATATAACTTCTGCCACAGAAAGGATCATCTTGGAGGAACTGTTCTGTTGACAAACTGCAGTGGCAAGAAATACCATATTTTGATGCATGTTCTCCGGTAATTTTGTTTTCACGGGCTTTATGAAATGTCACTCTTGGCCATAAATTACATTTTTGTGATCCTAATTTACTATAACTGTGACAAATGCATCTGTAAGTGATGTGTAGCAAGGGATGATGATTTAATGTATTGTTTCCAGTTGTAAGTGCCACCAAGATTGTATATTGTGGTATTCAAGGTCAAATTCAGAGAGAGTAGACAGGCAGTTTAGGCCTTGCTGGGGTCAAGGAACATGTGGAAAGATGTGCTTTTGTCATCCACATTGAATTAACTTGAAGCAGACAGAAAATATACTTCAGATCTAAAAAAAGAAAAAAATAAACAAACAAACCAGCACTCACAGTTTGGCTAGCCCCTACAAAAAAGAGGCTCTATGTAGACAGACAAAATAAAAATGAAAAAAGATAAAAACTGGCATCTGTGCTCTTGTAAAGACTGTGTTTATGTTCATGTCTGCCTCTTTCTTCTCTCCTATCCCTGCAATGTGCATAGGCCATATTATAGCCTCTTGTAGAAAAGAGGAAGTACCTACTGAAATCATCCAGTTTGACCACTGTATATTTGTATGCATGTGTAAATTCATTTGTAAGTATACATACCAACATACAACTATCAGTTAGTAACTCTTAAGACTGAAAAGTCATTTTGCCTCATGGAGTATTCAGCTTTCCTTGAAGTGCAGGGTAATAGGTCATCCTTGCAAAATATTTTTAAAATATTTTTCACTAATTTATTTTTCTGTATCTTAATATTCATGAATTAATGCTAGATCACAATATGTTATGATACAATGTATTTGTTATCAAGGAAACATTATGATGTTTGCATGGTATAATATTGCCATGTATAATTTCCGTTATGACTGTACAAATCAGGTTACTTAATAATACAAGAGATAATAATTTCTTGTTATCAGAAAATGTGTAGTAAATCTTGTATACTGTTTTCAGTTAATTTACCTACATAGTGATCATATAATTTATCTACTCATCCATCCCTGCTGATAGAAGTAAAAATACATAGCTGTGTTTTTCTTAATTTGGAATTTTGAGACTAAATTTGTTCTGACTCTATCAGATATGTGCCAGCTGATGTTTACAGTTTTGTCATTTTACCCATCTTTTTTACTTTGATTGACATCAACACATTTTCAAAAGACTCAGATTGTTTAACATTTGTTGGCTTTATGGTGTGACCTTAGGTTTTCTGTGTTGGGGTTTTTTTTGTTTGGGTTTTTTTTGTGATTTTTTTTTCAACTCCTCTCCCTGCTTGGGAGGATTACAAAGGTTTGTAATTCCCATTAGTAGAACTGTTGTGCCTGGAAAGAGGACATATATTAGAAGGGGGAAAAAAAAAATCCCAGCACATGCCTTGCTTTCCAGAGATTGTCACTGTGTACACTGAGGTCTTAATAAATAAAAAGATTGCCAGCTGTACTTCAATTCACGGCTTCTTTATTAGCCTTTAAAAAGAAATAAATAAAGCATGACGCTTTATTTAATTGTCTGAATAGATGGAGACAAGCCAAGAGGCACAGTCAGCTGCAAGACACTTAATGAAGGAATCCCTATTTTTAATCTAGCTGTAGAAGACACAACTCTTCTGCTTTGATGATGTGGCCTTTGTGATGAACCTGGCTGGAAAACCACATGTGCTGCACCATCTTCCTAATTAAGTCATCAAAATGCACTGGAGCAAACTGAGTGACTTGCGTAGACGAATATAAGTAATTTTAGTTCCTCTATTGCTTGGTTAATAGAAAGTGGCACTGTTCTAGATTATGACTGATAGAGGTTAGATGCTACAGCTGCTATTATTGTGTCTGCAGGTAGCGCCTTTATAAGCCATTTCTGTGCATGTGTAAGAAGGCACACTTTGCTTTGTTTCCCTTTCTTTTCTCTTACTTTTCAAGGACATATTCCCAGAGGCATTTCCTCCATTATTTTTCCCCCCCTAGAAGCCACTGCCTGTGATTCTCCTCAAAACACACAGATACTCTACTTATTTTGGATGCACTGACAGAGCATTCACCAAAACTGATATCAAAAGTAAGGTTTGTGAAGGCTGACCACTAAAATAATGTAAAAGATAAGAAGAAAAAATTTCAACAGTGACAATCATGGTCATATAAAAAAGTTTGAGTATATGTAATGAGGAGGGAATACATTTTTCTGATATGGGCTTGATAGGCCACAGCTAAAGATTTTGTAAATGTGTAGACCAGATCCTGAAGCTTTTATTAGTAAAATTATTGGTAAATACTCATTTCTTGCTTCATGAATAGTCTGTCTTGAAGCTCTAAGCTTCTTAAGACAAAAATATGCTGATTATGAGAACAGCATAATCAGGTCTTGAGTATCTATCATAGGCATTATAAATTTATGTTGAAAAATTTTACTTTACGTAGCTCTGTGGCACACTAAATTTGATAGTAAGGTTACTGTACAGGCATTTGCATAAAATAATCTAAAAATTCATTTGCTTGTATTCTTCTATAAAGATAATGTTTCATATGGTTAATGGAGAAACGGGCATAAGTGCTATATATATATAATGGTAGATAATATAAATAGAATTTTCACTGGAAGTCGTTCTACCAATATTAAAATTATCAAGAGTAAATGTTTCTTATATAAATCATCAACTATCCTGAGAACAATCTTTGGTTACAGAAGTAGAGCACAAAATGACATAGAGTCTCTATTGAATTTAATATTTATTTAGATGATGAATCTGTTAGAGTGTCAAAGCAATTTAATGTCTTTAACATCAATTATAAAACTAATTTCAGTCATATCAGTGAAAGAATGTAACAATTTACAAGGGTGTTTTCACACTTATGACTACTCAAGGGGTTACTGTAGGCATATCTACACTTGTTAATTTATTTTCAATGCTGTGAAGTAGAGTGTCTAGAGATGCTTTATTAAATATTTTAATACGTGTCGAACATATTTGCACAATTTCTGCCTTGACAGAGGGTGATTTATATGCACCTGTATCTACATATGCAGAAAAAATATCCTTTTGTCAGAGACTGCCACCTTATTTTTGCACAAACTAAACAGGAAATTACTGCCTTTTGTCTAATCTGAATTTTATATCAAAGTGGAATGGGTGAAAGCAAACAGGTTTTCTATTTTAAGGTTTTTTCTCAGTACCATGACTTTCAGTGAGTTCCTATTTTTGTTAATACAGCTTAAATATTTTTCCTACATTAATTTAATTATTGTACACTAATTGATAAAATAAAATGTCAAATATTCTATGTATGACACTACCAAACCAGTCAACTCTCCTTCCTCTCTTGTATGAAAACAAACACCTATCCTTCACAAATGGTTTTTGCTCAAGGCATTGTTACAGGCTACCATGAGGATAAAAGAACCCCTGAAAGTGCTGCAAAGCACATCTAGTTAGCCATTTACTGTTAAGTTTCCATATTTAGACATTTCTTTAATTACATTTTGGGAGTGTTTTTTCTTTGTCTTTTTTTTTTTTTCTCCTCAACATTACCCTAAGGGTAAAATTTAATGATATAATTTAGAACTTGTTTTTTAAATCAGATCATAAACAGCTGAGGTTTTAAACCCACTTCGTTTTGACACACAGCTGAGGCAACCTCCAAGGTCACACTTTTTAATATACGAAAATAAAAAGGCAGTTAATGGTACGCAACAAAAGGATGCTTTTTTTCCTTTATTTCTCTCTCCTGTCTTTGCAAAATGTATCAGTTATGCCCTTCAGGATTTCATTCACTTACAGTGCTCCCAACTCACAGTAAGATTAAACAATTTCCAGCCCACTTTACATGCATCTGTCAGTTAAAAGTATTGGTGTAAAATTAAAGGTTCTGTTCATGTACAGGTACCATTTCAGAAAACATGCTTCGTTATATTCGCTGTCACTCATCTAAAAACATGGCACCGAACTAGCGAGGGTTGATCACTTGCATTTTTTGAAATTATTTAATGGATAAGCATATCTTTCTTTAAACATATGTTACTCTAATATGTCTAGGATAGCTTACTACTTGAAATTTGGTGCACACTTAAACTCCCTTTGCTGATTTGGCCTGTAACACATAAACAAGCATCATAATTTTGAAAGATGTGGTGCCTGTGACCACTTCTATTCATCAGTTTCCACTGCCTCCTTTTGTCATATCTCTTAAGTATGTTTGCTTTATGGATGGTATTTGATAAGATGGATTTTATCTGGCTATTAAATCAGGACTAAGCACTGTGCTAATTCAGACTGGGTGTTAGCAGAAAGGTTAGAGCCTGTGGATGTTCACAACCACATCCTCCACTGAGGAAGATTGGGAAGGAGTTTACAGATGGTTAAGTATGAGCTAAATCACCTCTTGGTTGTGTATGTTCAGTTGCCTCTTTAATCTGGTCTCTCCTAATTTATACATGGATTCATTAGTTTCCATTCTCACTGGTTTATTTCCAGTATTTTATGATTTTATTTGTTTTTATCAGTTGTTTATAACATCTCAGATTTTTATCCTTCAGTTTTGTTTACAACCTGAAATACCTGTGATTAGCTTTACAGCAAACTTTAGGGGTACTTCAGCCACCTTCGCACAAAGAAACTAACATCTCTTTTTAAATTTCAGCACTTTGATGGCCTGCTTCTGATATGGAATTCATGGAGGGTTTCTGTTTTTAAGTTGAAGCTGTTGCAGGAGGAAAAACTTATTAATGCATTACCTTTGTTTTAGCATTTGGGTTGAACAAGGTAGTTTGGATTGGTCTCATAAGCTAATCATGGCAATATGGTACACATATCACAACTGCTGTTTGAATATTTCTGTCCTAAATTTTCAAAGTATACACACAATTCTGGATTTGAACTAAAATGCATGAAACTTAGGTCTGGCAAGAGGACAGTGATTACTGCCTACCTAGTTTATTTTCCATTCCTTTAGAACATATCTTTTTCAAAACTTCTCTGTCCTTGAAAGTGCTTGCTACATAGAGAGGTCAAAATGTTAAGTTCAGGTCTTTCCGGCATTCACGCAGCTAACCCGAATTGAGATCCCTGCTGTCATGGCTAGATTACTTCTGGGACCTGAGCTAGCTTATTTAAAGCTAGCCTGGGACCTTGACTTTACATTGTGGTTTGCTGTTCTTTCACTGTCTGCCGTCTTTATTTGATAGTGCTGCTTTTCTTGTGAGACTTCATGGTTTTTTATCCTATTGTAGACATTTTAAAAGTTATAATACAGCTTGTAAATGAAATTGGCTTCTAATTCCTGTTCTTTCGGAAATATTCCATTATTAAGGGGTTTTGTCTTCTGTGGTCTATTGAAATGCTGTGCAGAGAGGTTTTTCAACATTATAAGAAAAAGTTGTGCGTGTTTTAGCAGGAAAGTCTGAATCATCTAGTATTTCAAAGGAATTAAGTACAGTGAGAAAAAGGATGGTCTGAGGTCAGGCTTAGCTTATGAAGGTATTCAGTCAGTGTCAATTCTGGCTTTGAGCTCTAGTTTGAAATATTTAACCTTTCTATTACTGCAGAAATTCCAATCAATCTATGTTACAGTCACCTTGCAAGAAATAAGTGAAATCCCTTGGTCAGCATTTGCAGAACAGTCCATTTTACTAATTCAGAAAGATTGACAGAATGTTGATACTAGAAATAAACCAACTAGTTTATCCTCTTTTCAGAAAAAGACTAAAAGCATGTATGATATATATGGCTACAGTAATAACATGGCTAAAATTCATAAAAGCACATTTTTTCACATTTTTTGAAACTGAAGGAAGATCTAGAGTAAAACTGCTCCATTCTAGGCTAATTGTATAAAATTTTTATTCTGATAGTTGATGACATAAGCATTCATGTAAATAACAAAGCATAAACAATATTTTAATACTACAGTGTCAAAGTAACAAAGTCCATTGAAGGGCCAGAGGACACTCACAATCACCATTAAAACTTGTTAATGAATTGACTTCTGTGAAAGTGAAGAGTAAGTGATTTGAGTCTTCTTCTATTGAAGCCTTTGTCTTACTTCCTATTTTAATCTTTAATATATGTCTTCATTCAGTCTCATAGAGCTACATCATGTTTCATTCCCCAGCTGTGAAGACAGGTTTGCAGCCTTTTCTCTGCAGAATTCTTCATTCCTACCTCGTGGATATTTCTGTATGTTTTCTTTATCTTACTTCTGTCTGCAGAAAGATTTATTATTTGTTTAGCCTGTTTGTGTAGGCAAGTAAAATATGCAGCAGTAGCATGAAATTTTTATACTTCTGCAATTATCTTTTAATTTCTTTTTTTTCAGTTCCAACCATACAGCAAAGTTTTCTATCACTTGGAAAGTTTGTTTCATTCTTCAGTAGTGATAAAGCAGTGAACTTGACTATATGATTAATAGTTCCCCTTATTAGGACCTACCTTTGACTAATTTCATCATTTGGATTGCAATTTTCCAAGCTTTCATGCTTCATATGTTTGTTTAATGTAAGAGAAATGGTTCAGGATTGTTTTGGTTTGGGTTTTTTTTTTCCCAAGAAAAGGTCAGATAAAAGGACTCTCTTTTGCCCTTATTAAGTACATGCTTAATATTTTAGAGCAAGAACTTGAAACTGGCAGTGGGACTTGCCTGACATCTCTTTGTCAGCTCTTTGCAAACTCAACTCAAATGAGCTCTGGTTGTATAAGCCCATGAAATCTCCTATTCAGCGGCTGTTGTATTTGACATATTGATGGAATATGCAAAAAAATTTTCAGTGTTCTTAGTTTGGAAAAGATGAGCAGGATTTTCCCAGTGATCATTGCTCCTGAATTCTGTTGGACTTTGGTAAAGTGATGAAGAAGATTACACAATCCTTTGTTCTCTTAGGAGGGTGCCAAATAAATTTCCAGGATCTGTTGAACGGAAGAGCCAGTCTGGTGAAAACGATGTGGGAAAAGAGTCAGAGAATTGTATTAAGGAATTAGGAAAATAATGAGATTCTGCTGTGGAATTTGACCTGATAGGGGAAAAATCAGAGTGGGACAAGGCCAGGAAGAGGAGGAAAGAGAACAGAGAGGGATTGGTGCAGAATGACTGTTACTGTAGGCACAGCAGTCCTAAGACCTTGAAAACAAATGTGGGAAGTCTGGGCCTCATCCTTCACTACCTTGTGTCTTTCTCTGCTAGATCATATGAAGAGATCTCTATCTCTTCCTCCTTCCAACTGTAGTTGGAAGGTAACGTAGAGAGAAACTCCTAAAAAGGAATTGCTGTGTTGCCGTTCATATTGGTATGACTCTGGGGACATACCAGATGCTGCTCAAGAGTTAGGAAGCACCCCTGGACTGCGTACTTTGATGCTGAGGCTGCATAGTTCCTTATGATGAAGGGCAGAAAGAGGGTTAAGCCTGGGAAATGCCACACAATGAGTTATAATAAAAGAACATTAGAATTACAAAATTAAATGTTTAGGTTAGCAAGAATTCATCACCAGTATTTAAGTTAAGATAAATGAATGAATGTTTTCTATGTCAGTGGAGTACATCCACACTCATAACCTGTTTACTTCATATTATTATCTTGTTTAGTATAACATGAGATACATTTCATGCTAGCAGCTCTCTGTCCATACTGTCAAAACTCCTGTTGCAGACATACTACTGTGTACTGTTATATTCTGTGTGTATACTGGAACTCTTTTTGCACATACAGTATTGTCTTCTTTTTAACGTGATCTAGCTTATCAGATAATAGAGTATGTCTGCATGTTAATAAATTCAGCCACTCTTCTAATTTTTTAATCCTCCTTTCTTCACTAGTCTTGGAATTCATTGACCAATTTTTTGGGATGTAGCAGAAGAGAATTCAGAGAGATGTGAAATTCCTATGAGAATTGGGCTATGCAAAGACCTAGATTAGTACTCCCAGACATCTGAGAGACATACAGAGATGTGCCCCTCAGCACATGGTGTAGCTCAGAATGAACTCCGTACATGGTGGGGTTTGCGCATGTACAGCTGTGGGGTATGGAGGGCAGAGAAGGAAGGAAGAAAGGAAAAGAAATGCAGAAGGGTGTAGAGCGTCTGGAGGAGAAATGAAATCACTCCTGAAAGGATTTCAGAGGGTGTTTCATAAAGATCTGGGATTATCATGGTGGAAGAATGTAAGAGAAGAAAAGACTGTGCTTTGTTAGATTTACTGCTTATGGAACAATATCTTTTTCTATAAATCCCCCTGTCTTTGAATGCATAGTGCTTCCGAGCTGCGGTCAGGGTAATATCATAAAGAACTGCTGGTTTTATATTGCCTGTCTTGTTTACTGTGCAGCCACAGAGAACTGGAGTCCATCCATTCATCTGCCACAGGTTTCTTAAGTGCTGCTGCCCAAGAGTCTTCAAACTTCCAACAGGTGGGCATTAATAGTCCATACCTCATTTCATGAGTTGTCTAATTTGATTCCCAGGACCACATTTTCCAGCAGGTCTGAACATTCACCATTAGAATTAAACATAATAACATTTTTAACCACAAAAGAAGAAATACTCTTAAAAAATGAGACTTACCATGTCTCAGTTTATTTGTACAGTATTCGTGGAAACTCTAGGTATTATGGATTGTAGTCCTCAGTTCTTTCCATCTGTATAAGGGAAGAAACATTACCTACATCCAGAAAATTATATTTTCTAGTTATGAAGTTCCGATACTTTGAGAGTATAGTGTGCTGTAATGATGTAAAGATAATACAATAGAAAATTCTCTTACACTGTTTTATATTCTAGCATATCTACTGATTCATAGGCCTGATTTTTTTTGTTTACAGGATTTGGGGGAAAAAATCAATAGAGGTTTACCATTAAATTAATTAAATTTCAGTACTGCTATATGCAAAACTCTGAATGTAACTGATCAGCCTAACAGCACTGTAAGTTTTATCAACAAACTTAAGAAATACCCACATATTTGCAAACAAAAGAAATAATATTTCTGAACATCTTGAGGCAAGAAATCCTAGTTTTCTTTATACAGATGTTCCCTCAATGTGTTTTTTAGCACTGTGCAAGGTTTCAACACATTGCCTAGACCCATCAAATATGCAGATTTTTCATCTCTGTGCTGACACTCAGTGTTCTTCATCCATCCAACTAGCATCACAGATGCATATACATGATGTTGTAGATACTTGCATCTGAGCTCATCACTTAGGCTCTAAGTACTTATACTCAGTAAAGTAGTAATACTTATACTCAATAAAGAGAGGCGATTCAGAGTATCGTTGATGTGTCCTAGGTGCATTTTGGGGATTGCCCTCTGTAGTTGTCTGTTGTCTCCCTTTACTAAAGAATGAGTATGGATTTCCCTTTGGTCAGATAATCTCATCCCTGGTGTCTGTTCTCTTCTGACAACTGGGCTGCCTCTAGAAAAAACAGTGGATATGCTGTTGTTTCTCTTGCAACTGTTCGTCCTATAGTTATCCAAATTAGGGATAAAGGCAAAGTATATGATGGCTGTCTTGTAGGCCGTGTGTTCCTGTTTTCTTTCAGGAAAACCAAAGCCTAGGATAAAGGCCCTTGGTGCTTGCCTGAAGTATGGGTCAGGCTGATGATGTACTGCTAGTCCCACTAATTTAGGTGTAGTGTAGAAGTCTTCATCAGATTTTAAATGTGAGATCTTTTCCATTGTCAAGCTGATGAGAGGCCTAAAGATGATATATTACAGGAAAAGTACTTTTCCCAACCTATTCTGACAGCAGCTCCAAATTATGCAGAAGGCATGTAGCTCTAAGGCACGGAGGGGAAGTATTTGGGGTTCATTAGTATTTTCAAAAGTAAGCGAGGCTGTGGGAACACGATATATTTCTTGGCATTGTTTAGACATTGTGCTGTCAGAAATGAGGAATTTTGAAAGCCTTTGTGAAGTCTTCAGCTTCCTCACATGCTCTTGGAAGGGACTCTGGAGTGAGCCTGCTGAAAAGCTTGAAGCATGAGTCACAAGCTTCAGCAGCTGGGCCAGAGCATCGCAGGTCTCAGAAGGGGAAAAAGAGTTATGCCTAGAGCTTTAACTCCAGGCACGGTGCCTGAAAGCTAACCAGTCTCAGGAAACATAAAAGCTCAACCACGTAAAGCCCAAGGAAATAAATTAGGGAGTACTTATGAGGGTCTGAATTCATTCCAGCTTATGTTAAGTGGAGACACCTGAGGTAGGGCCTCGCTGCAGCCAAGGTTGAAGTGAGCTGAATTATTTCTTGACTAGCTATGTCTCACCATTGACTGAAGAGGGAACCAATATTGATACCTGGTGAGTGTCTGATGTTGGATCAAATGTATCAAGTCCTTTTTTGTCATGTAGGTACTGACGAGCCTTTCTAGCAAATAATCCAGCTACACTCTCCAGGCTAATAACTGCATTCTCATGTTCTATTGAGGCAGGAAAAATATATGCTATGTAAGAAATAGCACCAACGTTGTGAAGCAGCCTTGACATCACTTGCTCTAGAATGGATACATCAATTTTCTTCACACACCTCAGATCCCCAAGCTTCTTCAGCTATTGGGCTCTGAGGACAATTCTGAATTGCCTTATTCTCTTTTTCTCCCAGAATGTGTATGTAGTGAAAGAGTGTTTGATTAAAGTGCAAACAATTTCTTTTTGTGACTACTTTTCTCCTCTTCTTGGGATTAAAAAAAAAAAAGGTGCTTAAGAATGCAGTTTAAGGGAACAACATAGGAACCACCAGAGGAAGTAATTTATTACCAGGCTTTGCCTTGAATAATAAATAAAGCATTGGTTCACAGTTCTAAAGATGACAACAAAATGAAATCTTGCAGCTGGGTGTTGTGACCAATGTTCAGCCTATGCACTGGAAGAGATGTTCTGCCATGTGAATAAACTTTACAGTATTACATATACAGAAGAAAATAATAGAAAGAAATTAAGGTTTTAGACTTATTTTACTGAAATTTCCCAAATGTTGGGTTTCACTTTATAATTAGCTCTTTAAATAAAAAAAAAAAACTAGCACAAACCCATATATAATATCCTAGTTTTGCAGAAGGCCAACAAAATAATTGATTTAGTTTTGAGGTTGAAATCAACATCTATTTTGAAAGTTGCCTGTCACTTTCTGTTACAAAATACTATAATAATAAAATAGTAAAATAATAAATAAGCGATAACAAAAATGCGTATGAAAACACAACCTTCTTCAAGTTAAGCGTGATACTTTGATTGCTTCTACCAAAGCAGTTAAGCTTTTCCTGAGGGTATGGTTCCATATATTGTAACTTGTTTTTACCCCACATGCTTGTTTCTGCGTGAGCTTCAATTGTGCCATCACAACTATTTGTGGTGTAACAGAGTAAACCAAATCAGTAATATGATTAGTTTACACGGCAGTCCCGCAACCAGTTGCATCTTTATAACTAAAGTAGTGGCTTTGGAAGGACAGACTGGAGAGCAGGATATGATAGCTTTTCTCAGAAGCAGTGTTGTTGTAAGAAGCTATTTGAACATGTTGTATGTGAGATACGCAGCTTGTTAGAGCTTGTTTGGCAGAGGACAAGGGAACAGCTGCTACAGAAGTAAGAATCAACCTTTGCTGTTAGACTATATGCATTTCCAAATGTAATAATCTGGTGGGATTTTCTTCTGTATGGTAGTTAGAAAAGATAATCAGGATCTTTCATTTTCAAATGTCATTTTAAATTCTGTTTTGTGCTGCAGTTTTTTAAAATCACACTGGTGTGTTAAGGTTATAAAAAAATTATACATAAAAATAGGTTTGGGTATGCCCAGTCATATCAAGAGTGTTGCTTCAGGGAAGGACTTCAAAAACAGGTATGGAAAAAATGGGGTTTATAATAATTAGAAGTAACATAACTAATTTAAAACTGTTTAATTGAACTAATTTAAATTTAAATTGAGAAAGAATACATAGGAAGTACTTCATTTTGCATGCTGCTTGAAATTAAAATGTCAATCTATTCATTTCATAAGCATGAAAGTAAACCTTCATATTCCAACTTTGCAAGCATATCCCAATTCCCTAATTTATAAGACATGCAGATAGCATTTGCATAATTTTACATATAGATATTTTACTCCCACAACATTGTTTTATTTCTTGATGCTGTGCTTTTTTAATCTTTCTCCTACACTCCCAGCCAAACCTGCAAATGTTTAGATCTTCTCAAAATTGCTTATCGTTTCTCATATGAATTATCAGAGGCCTGTGATACTTATAAAATCCAGAGTGGCTCACTGAAGTGAAGTGGAATTTAGAAATCTGGTGTTTTCCATACTTGTTTTTATAAATATTTGTTGTCCTTTAGAGTCTAAAAATATTCTGGGATTTACCCCTGGAATTATTGTGGGACCAACAGAGGTCACAATCCTTTACAATTGATTGCTACTCATAAATTGATCTCATCTTCTGATTAATGACTCAACATGTTAGTGTTTTATTGCTCCTGCATTTTTATATACTTTGTGAATTATAGATGTAGTTACCACCCAATGTTGCAAGTGTTGTAAAAATATACATATTATTATTGCTCAGCTTTTGATACTGTTTATTACACAGACTTCTGCATGAATGATTTTATTTCTCTATTATTAAAAGCCTCTTTAACTTGCACATACAGGAGTCATTCCTCCAGCATGGTTCAGATGTAATCTCTGTGTTAGGGCTATAATTCAGTGTAGTTGTTTGCTGTAGCAGTGAACATCCGTACGTACCTAAGGATAAGAAAAGCCAGATTACTTACTGATTTCTGAAAATGGTATTGCAAAATTGAGTCAGCAAATTTTAAACTCTCATTTGAGGAAGGGAGCAATGACCCCAGTTTATGTGCTGGTAATAAAAGGAGATGGATGGTTTTGACTACAGACAACCTGCCATTTTTTATCTTTCAATTGCTATTTTTCTGTAACAGTTTTGGGTTTTGTGTTTTGTTTGTGGGGTGCTGAATGCTGCTTCTGCTGAGCTGCTATTAATGGACCTGCATAAGACTGAAATTTATACAGCTGCAGAAAGTCCATCAAGTAATATCTAATTTTTATTATGGACTGAGTAGATTTTGAAAGAGGAGAGTTTCTGTTCTATGAAATAGCTGTGTCCAACTCTTTGACGTAGCATACATTGAAAGTAAGAGCAGATTACTTCCACTGTGGAGCCTTACTCTCTGAATTTCGCAGGGACAAAGAGAGCACAAAATACATGCATTTTGAGGATTACTATTAGGGAAGAGGAAAATTGCTAAATAAATGAGAGGCATTTTCTAAACACATTTATGAAATTAATTAAAGAAATGCAATAACAGAGAGGAGTAAGAATAAATGATATAAGTCCTACAATTTGTATCTTTATAGCAGCATTTATGGCACATGCTCGCTAGATGTTAAAGAGAAAATTCAGAGGCTGGTGAGCAACTCCAATATGAGAATTAAAGCTGTAGCCCAAAGGTGAGAGAAAAGCAGAAAGGAGGCCCAGGATTTTACATTTACTTTCTAAGAGAAAAATGAAGTAAAAAGAACATTAACTAAAGGATTTTGCTCTGTGTGGTGACATGTCTGGTGACATGAATTAACCTCCCACGTGCCACTCAGGGAGACTTCTTAGTGCTCACAGTGCAATTCAAACATGTCAAACAGCCATTGGGTCTTTCTTAGAAGTCTCTAAAGTCACTGTATCTTTTTAATACTTTTATATCAAAATACATCAGTAGCTCAGGCAACTATTGTACATTCAGCTAAGTGTGCAAGAAAATGTATTTCTAAATGGATTCCTCAGGAAGCAATTTTATTAGTGAGTTTATCTGAGTTTATATGAATTCAGAATAATAGGTTGTGTACTTTCTCAATTATTGCAATGATAAGGAGTAGAGAAGTTTTAAAAAAAAAATTATAAAGAACTAGGGGTTACTGTTCTACTGGTCTACTGTTGAACCTACACAGCTGTAACGTCAGGCCAGCTCAAGGGGAAACAAGGTGATGAATGGCTATTACTGTACATTATCCCTGTAAAAGAAAACTTATGAATTTTGTGCCAGGATCTGGCATAGAGAAGCATGTCCTATAATCAAGGGATTATTAGTTAGGACAAATAGATAAACTGATTGGTTGCAAGAAAGTTTGATATCATTTCAAAATACTTCCTTTTTTATTTTATTTTATTTCTCAGATGACAGATTGTGGTGACTGTATAGTACAGTTTCATTGTAGAGGAATGTAGAGGAAGATACACAATGGTCTGATAGTTACCAGCCTAGCAGGAAAATACATGTTAAGGTGCTTCTAATGTAGAATGCTACAAGGATTAAGTTACCTTTTGCTTGGAATTTTGAATTTTAGGGATTTATTTTAATTTGAAACCAATTGGTATAATATTGAACTACAATTATTTTTCTTCATGCAGTTCACAAGCAGTTTAACAGGAATCCTTGGCAGATTAAGAGAAAGAATAAGTGGTCTCTGCACACAAATGTATAACAGATAATATTACCAAAGTACCTAGTCTTTGTATTACCACATGTTTGTATTGGTAATGAAACAATATATGCACACAGTTTTTTCCACTTGGAGAACAGGTATTGATTCAAGGAGAGTACCCAAATATTTGAAATGCCCCATTCATCATAGTTTAAAATTATACCTTTTATATTATCTTCTCCAAAAGAACCATTTCTTTGCTTCTCCTTAATTTATGGATCTTTCTTTCACATGCAGTGATGTTACCTTTACATTTAATTTTTCTGGTTTATACATTTTCTGTTCTCTGAGGAGCTCTTTGCTTAGATTAAATTGTATATGAAAAATTCAACACAAGATGTAGGCATAACACAAAACTTGTTGACTATGTTAAAAATTGACTTTTTCTAACCACATAAAAATCACTTCTGACAGGTCAGAGAAAAGTGCACATAATTTCCTAATACAAGTCTCAGAAATAAAAGGAGTTGATTCAGTACACCAGTCAGAGATGCACAGGATCACTGTTCTGATTACTGTGTTCTGATCCACTCTTCTCAGGTCACTGAAAGAATCAGTAGTATATACGGCCATAGATGTCTTCTAGGATTTTTCACATGTAGAGGTTGAATTATGTTGGAATTAAAATTTACTTCATGCTGGGTTAATCTTCTAAAAGTCAGCAATGTGGTAAGGAAGTGTTGGAAGTTTATAAACAAGCTAACCTCTTTTAATCTATCCTACATAACAAATAAATATCCTGCTAGCCCTCATATGGCTATATTTTCGAAGGAACTGAGTCAGTGAGCAATAAGGAAGACTTATGGGTCAGAAAACGAGCAAAATAAGAATGCAACATAAGTACAACTCTTTGTATACAAAGTCATACTGTTGAAATCCACTGTCTGCAATGAAGAGCCTCACTAAACGTGAGATACCATTTTGTCCAGCCAAATTACTATCAGATTATACCAAGGTTGACTTCCAAGGTAACTCAGGGTTTTACAGCATGACTCAGCAGGACACTGTTGTGAGATCAAGTTTGAGAACACTGTTTCCTGAGCTTTTCATATAAATCACAGTTATGTAAGTTGAAATTTCCCAGTAAACTCGGAAACCAAGAACAGACATCAGACAAGAACTCACTCTAAAAGGTACCAAACTATGGGATGAGAACTTCTTGTTCTTATAGAATACAGCAGTGAAATTAAATGAGTTCTGATTGGGAAATTGCCAGATGTAATTGTATGTATCAATAGAGAAAGTGCTCTCTACCCTTGCTGCCTTGTAAATGCAGTGAGGGATAAAGAAGAGGCAGGAAAGAATAAAGAAAGATCTTTAATCTGGGCACTTGCCAACTGTGGAGGAAGCACAATACAGTGGAAGGGTATAAAATCTGATTCAGAGAAGGTAACAGTGAAGTGCTAGGTAGTAACAAAGTAATATTGATCACTCGAGCTAAAAGCAGGAAAGACCTGGATATGGAAAGGAGATCTGTGAAAAATGTGAGAACATACCATCTACTTTTATATATCTATTTCTAAAATTTTCACCAATATATAACTATATAGTTGTTTTAAAAATATATTTGACCTCATCGCCCTCTACAACTACCTGAAAGGAGGTTGCAGAGAGCTGGGGATGAGCCTCTTTAACCAAGTAATGAGTGATAGGACAAGAGGTAATGGCCTCAAGTTATGCCAGGGAAGGTTTAGACTAGATATTAGGAAGCATTTCTTTACAGAACGGGTTGTTAGGCATTGGAATGGGCTGCCCAGGGAAGTGGTGGAGTCCCCATCCCTGGAGGTGTTCAAGAGGCGGGTTGACATAGTACTTAGGGATATGGTGTAGTTGGGATCTGTCAGTGCTAGGTTAACGGTTGGACTGGATGATCTTCAAGGTCCCTTCCAACCTAGATGATTCTGTGATTCTGTGATTCTATTTTATCACCAATCTGAGGTTTCAGAATGTGGTCCATTATGATTCCTGTTAATACTATCCTGACACACATTTCTCACAGTCAGATGACTGATCCCACTCTGTAGAGTAAGCTACTTAATTACTTTGATTAAAGGTGGGGTAGAATTGGTATATATGTAAGTGTTATCTGTCATAGAGCTTAAAAGTCATCCTTGTATTCTTTCAGTCCACTGAATCAGTGTGAAGTCACCATACAGAAGGAAATCTCCTCCAAAAAATATTAATGCATTATTCATGTTACCTTAATAGTCACATTTTCCCCCCAGAAGATACCAAACAGTAAAATAACAAGGCATTTATAGGCAGTCTTTCTGCTCAAGTTAAATCTTATGTACTTCAGTATGTGTGTAACAAATCAGAACACAGTACCCAGTATATGTTTTTGAGGAGATTATGATTGCATCAGGTATCATTAGAGAGTGTGTGTTGTGTGTATGTATGTGTATACACACACACATGTTCCAGCACTCCTGGGCACCCAAAAGCTGGGTTGTTTTTTACAAGGAAATCAAGATTATGCTCTAGATGAGAGTCTGATGATATACCAAATTGTAGATAGGATGGATGGTCATGGAACTGTAGAATAGTTCAGGTTGGAACAGCCTTGGGAGGTCACTAGTGCAGCCTCCTGTTCAAAACAGGGTCAGTCACCAGGTCAGACTAGGTTGTTCATGTCTGTGTCAAGTCACTTCTTGGAAAGCTCCAAAGACTGAGTTTACACAACCTGTCTGGGCAGTCTTCTCCAATGCTTGACTGTCCTCATGGGGAAAAGTTTTTTCTTATATCCAGTCTGAACCTCTTTTCTTTCAACCTGTGTCTGTTGTCTCTCGTTTTCCCACCGCTGTAAGGGGCTTGCCTCCTTCTTAATGGATTTTTTTTTGTGTACCAGTGTGTTAATGTAGGTTCATCTTTGTGTCAGAAAAAATGTTCTGTAGCATTTACAATAGCAACAGCAATAAATTTAATACCTTTACTGATAATTCTTTTTAATGTTTAAACAGAAACTTGTTACATGGCTTATCGCAATACAATTAGTGGTCACACACAGTCTTTCCGAGGTGGGACTGTCATATATCAGGAAGATAATGATACTTTGTTAGTGATTAATAAGGCATGTGTAATATGTTTGGATGCTGGTCATATTGTGAAGTACTGAACTATCTCAGTTCATGTTATTTTTTCATTAAAATAAATCAAGAGAATGCAGAATTACTACTCAGCTACCATGACCCACTTTCTTATAATCATGCTGTGAAATTAATTGGGTGAAATACTACCTCTTTCAGTTTACCTACTGTGGCCACTCTAATGTGCAGGGTGGGGAAGGACTGATGGGATAGGCTTTCATCTGTTCCTTTTAATTCTAGGACTTAAAAGGAGATTTCAAGTGAAAGATGAATGTACTCACAGGATTGAGGCTGTCTGAATGGAAAAGGAAATTTCTTTTATGGTTTTTCTGCCATGTTGTCAGGTGCTTGTACATCCTGTTGCAAATATAGCAATTTTAATGTCTTTTTTGAAACTTAATCTTTAAATAATTATTTCAGATTCCATGCAGCTATGTTTAATACATACTATGTTGCTACTGGTTCTATTTCCTATGATAGTTTATGAACAGAGAAGAGAGTTGGATCTTTGTATGAATATTTGCGCTACAGATCTGCATTGTCTGTGCATTGTTTGTGCAACTCAGTGTACGTATTGATTCAGACTCCAGCTTTATGCCTGTATAGTTAGGGAGCAATGAAAGATTGCTAGCAAAATCTGTTTAAGAGATTAGCAAGAAAACAGCTGAGAAACTGAAATGTTTTTACATATTCTTTTGGGGATGTATTCAGGTGTTCAAAATTACAGATGTGGATAAAGCACCTAGGAAAACTCATAAAATTGATGGGATGCTTTGTGTTTCTGCAAATGTGGGATGTATATGTAAGATGTCATATTAGATTATTTGAAATGAACTGTCAAATGCAGTTCAACACTTTCTGTTTTTAATGACTTTTGAATAGCAAGCAGAGTATAATAGTGGAATAACAAAAACATTAGAGAAAGTCCTTCACAAATTACATCCAAAGCCTATACGTATATATACAGAAATACCAATGATAACTAAGAACCTCACATGCTCAATGGGGTGAAAAAAAGCAGTGGATTTAATGCATTTTGGAAGCATAGATTACATTTATTAAAAACAAATAAAAAATTAGTATTCTCACATTCAAAGGGAAGCAGGATTTTTTGTTTTGTTTTGTGTGGTGTTTTTTTAAAGTCACCTCGCTGAACAGGGGAGGTATGTGTCATCCTGGTCCAAGGCTTATTTATATCAGTGGACTGGTATACCATGTAGTGTGCTAGTATTAGAGTTAACATATGGAGACAGTAGGGTAGATTGTACAGGTCTAGAGCTTTACTGATCTCAGAGTGAAAAATAGAATAAAACTGCAGCTAAAAAGTAGCTTTTCTCCTGACTCTTCTTGTAAGAGAGTGGAGAAGTAGGGGAAGAAGAGCAAAAGAAAGGAGCAAAGATGGGAGTAGCAGTATAGGACTTTACACCTTCCCATGAAGCAATTTAATACCTACAGTACATCTCAGCTAATTAAATGGACTACTTTGCAAGGAAGTAACTCCCTTGCTTACTACCTATGTACTTGCTTGCAGATAGCAATTACTGGTTGGGAAGTCCCAGGTACCTTCATTCTAGTGTTAGAGTTAGTATCTGAGCAGGGGAATAGGAAAAATAATCTTTTTTATGCCATACCACTTATTGTAAATAGATATCAATAGAAAGTCTCATGACTATCCCAAGTAAAAGCCAAAGGGGAGGTAAATCAGTTTTGTAGTAGATTAATATTGTCAACATATGATGATGAAAGGGTCAATGATATCATACATAAGTATTTACATACACTTGAAATCTGCTGTGGAATGGTTCAAAATGGTTTTAATAATCATATATTGAAGCTGGAGTTAGTCACATTCTGAAGGTATACAGATGGAATATGATTGACATTGAGTGTAACTGTTCTTAAGGATTGGCAAGACATTAAGGAAGGGAAAATAAGTATGATCTGCATTGACACAACACCTGGCTCTTCACAGAATAAGTATCCTAAATCTTTTACATAGTGATGGATTAAAGCTTGTGCCAGTGATTTTTAGGCTCATTTCTTCTGACATGGAGATTTCCTTTGTATGTGTGGGTTTGTTGTGGGTTTTTTTCCCCCATAATAGTTATGAGAAATACATACAATAAAACCTGCTTATTTGCTTTTGAGGTTTAAGTTTGTTGCATATCCCTGTGTGAGCAGTACCAACCTTCCTTCTGTCCCAAAGTTACCTATTTCAGTGTTGGTTTTGTTGTAGAAGGCATCTGGACAACAGTGTAGAATATGATATGATGATGTCGAAGAGATTTGAGCAAAAGAATGACAAAATGGAGAAGGGAAGTACCTGAAAAATAAAGGCAGAATTCTAGCCTCCAAGCAGAGACAAGTCAGTCAGGAAAAGAAGGTAGGAGTAAAAGGTTGCTCTTGAGAGAGGAGGGAGGTCACCAGCAGAGTCACACGTGTCTGGGTTGTTCAACTTTTTCATTAGTACTGAAAAAGGGGGTGGGTATGAGCAGACAGGATTTACTGATGACACCAAGTTTTTCAAGGTAATAAAAACAAAGGCTGACTATGATGAACTGAAGAAAGATATTATCATACTAAGTAACTGCAGTAAAATATCAGGTGAAATGCAGTCTAGATACATTTGAAGTGATGCACATGGGAAATAAACAATTACAACTTTACAGATGTAGTGATGGATTCCTAGCTGATTATTACCACATGGAAATGAGAAAATGAGATCTTGAAGTTATAATTGAGAGTTCTATGAAAATGTCACTTCAGTGGTCAATAACACTTAAGAAGAAAGGCAAAGCAAATGTTAGGTGGTATTAGGAAAGGCATATAGAATAAGGCAAATAACATTAATACGCATATATAAAAATGTCTAGTGTACTAACACTTTGAATACTGTCTGAATTTAGTTCTAATCCTACCATCTCTAAAGCATGTAGTGGAGCTGGAAAAACTCTGGAGAAAAACAGTAGGTATGACTGAACAGAAAGACTGACCCATCACATTAGGACTCTTCAGTCCTTGAGGGAGATGGGTAAAGCTAAATAGGGTGGAGATTTAGAAACTATGATTGTAATGGAGAAACTTGGAATGATTGCCCACTAGCTTTTTAGACTCAAGAACTGGAAACATTCAGCAATATTTACAGGAGATAAATTTGTGGAAAAATATAACAAAACCAAACAAATCGGGTGGTTGTTTTATGTAACATTTAGTGAGCCTGGGGGCCTCCCTACCACAAGATGTCACGTCAAAAATTGACTGGAAAAATTAATGGAAGTAAAAGTGCTGTTCCATACCAAATGATATTTTTAGCACTGAAAGTCCATGACCGGGTAACTGCTGGTTGTAGGGAAAGCGTGTTAAGGAAGTAGCGCTATACCTTTGCCCAGTAATGCACTCTCTGACTGGCATTGACCATTGGCTGCTATTGGATGCGGAATCTAGATAGACCGTGACAGAGCTATTCATATTTAAGATAGGGTTTTAGGCAAGCCCTATGTAAAACCACCTCCCTATTTATTTATGGTACAGCTATTTCTTTCACCACCTGCACAGCTAAGCGTTCTGGGCTTAGACTTTAAAATGCACCAGTTTTATGATAATAATGATTTTGGGTTTTCTGATGCTAGGAAGTAATATATATAAAATTTGTCAGAGGCTATGTATTTACAGTGCTATCTCTTAAAATACTGATTCTCCAAATTGCCAAGTCTACCTTTGCTGGTAGTATATAGCTAACCGATTGCCTGAATTTTCCCCCTTTTTTTCTTTGCCAAATGGAATGCTTAGCAAAACAAAATTCATTACAACAATTATTAGAAGCTACATTCTTAAATGTTACCTCTTATCATAACCAAGGTACCAAAATAATTTCATTGCTCTTCAAAAGCACAGCCTTCCTGAATATTTCAGAGAGCTCAGACTTGCTTGTGAAGTTATAAAAGTTTAACCTTTCCAGGGCTCACTCTACAGATTCCTTTGAGTTTTCCTTTCCTTGTGTTCATGTCACCCATTCCCATACTAATTCTGTTTTGCATTTATATTAACACATGCAGTTGCATTTGATTCTGTTCAACAGAAGTCAATAGATATTTTGCTTTTGACTTCAGACGAAGCAGAAGCGAGCCACAAGCAACAAACACGACAATACCTGCTTTTCAACTTGGTAATCGACCATTTCCCATCTACTGCATAGGCTGTAATTGCTAATGTGGGACCTGCAGGTCTGTAATTTGCAACTTAATAGTTTAAGAAGTCTTCTGAGCTAGTACAGACCGCTAAGAATAGAATTATAAAGCCAGTAGGTTTATTTCACATTTGTATTTCTCCCGGTCCAAAACTTAAAAACAACAAAAAAAGAAAGCTCTTTATTTAAACTAAACATCTCTTCTGTTTTTAAATGTACTTATTTTGTTTTAAGCAAGACTTATTTTATTGATTTAAAAAAAATAAAATTAAGCAATATGCTTTTTAGATACACCAAGAATGTGCCTTAGTAGTTTTACAGTGTATATAACCAATCAACAAGTAAATGTATGTGTTAGTGTAGTGTTGTTTTTATGGGAAAAAAAGTACTGAGGTTGGAGAGGATGAACTAAAAAGCTGTTCATGAGATCACAGGATAACAGAAATAATTTTTGTTTTCATCACGTTGCACATACTAAGACAAGCAGGAAAAGATGAGCAATAATATGCATTGGTATCGTTATCTCTGTAATCCCTGTATAGAGTTTCTGACACCTGAAAGATACATAGTAAGGGCCTGTGTCACATCAAAGGTATTCATTGTAGTCATACAGGACTAGACCGTTTTTCACTCAGCTGCACTAGTATGAGCTGCCTTTGTTTGTCACTCACAGAAGTTGGTCAGGACGTACCTGAACAGTCCTTTACATAATAAGGTCCTGTACATAATACAGTCCTTTACATAATACAGCGTATATTATCTTGTAGCTATTTCATTCTTTTAATGAAGATATTAATCTACATCTTTTAATATTACTCTGTTCTTGGAAGATATTTCTGCATTGAATCCTCTCTGGGTGGGCTGAAGCCACAATGGTGGTTCTGCAGGTGGTTCCTGCCCAGATGAGATGCTCAAGCCAGTGGCTGCAGGGCTTGCAGGGAGGGTGCTCACACAGCTTGGAGGTCTCTGTCTAGCAAATATTCTGCCGTGAAACAAACCCATGTCTTCTTTGTCCTGACCGAGAAGTCTTGGGGAGTTGAACGTGAACTGCATGGGCTTCCGGACTGGAGGCAGTTCTGGGTGTTTGCGGAAGTGTGCTTCCAGACACCAAGGGAACTTCCAAGCTAAATACAGAAAGAGCTTCGTTTCTTCCCCTTTTGGAAGAAAAGAAGAACAAATTTCAGTCACCTCAGTTCTACTTATCTTAGTATAGGTCCCTAAAATTTTTATTGGGCAGATACCTTTGCCCGACTTCATATCACAAAAGTAGGGCTGTACAGTACTTCCTGACAGGTGTGTTGTGAAGATAAATACATAACGCAGTAGTGAGATACCTTAGGTACTGTGCTTATCCTGGGCTATGGCTGTGCTGTGTTACCCTGAGGCAGGTTCTTGGGGAGAGTCTGAGTAGCATCTTCTTCAAGGCAAAGGAGGAAAGATAAGCAAGTAAGCATTAGCTTTATATGTCTGTAAGAAAACGAGTGTATAAACAAGGCAGAATTTTGTAAATCCAGTTGCAAAGATACCATTTGCTCGTTGGCTATCGGAGACAGCTTGAATTTATTTTTGTGTATTTTTTCTTTAAGAAGCATTTCCTGAAGAGTCTTCTATGTATTGCATTTTACTTTTCAAAAATGTACCCTAGCTCAAGTTAAAATTATTCCTTCTACAAAAGCAAACTAACAAAAAATCCTCAGAGCAACAGGTAGACAAGATAAAAGTGATGTTCGTATTCAGAAGACATTTTCCTTCTAATCATTAAATATCAATGCATCTCAGATATAATTCTCACCTTTCTGTCATAAAATCAATGGAAAAGGAACACAAATCAATTTCAGTCTCAGAAAGTAAGTTGTGAGCACTTCAGGAATTAGTTTATCATTATCTGCAATGTGTTTTAGAAAAAGAACAGCGTTTGTGACCCACAGTTTTAGGTTTTGTGTCATTTTAAAACGGGATGTAGTGTCATTCAGAATGTCACATATCATTTAGGAGCAAGTTCCCAGCTGGTGTTTATGAAAGGCAATTTTAAAACATCTGGACATTTTAGGATTTTGTGTGGCTTGTGTTTGATTTAGTTATTTCTTTTACGTTTTTTTTAGGTTTTGCATTATAGAAAAAGTCTTACAAAATATCATATTACATAGTTACTAGTTGCACTACTATCAGATGTTAATATAATCTAATAATTGCCTGGCGATTGTAATCCAAACTCTCCTGAAGTTATTGCAACCTATTGAGTCCTTAGACCTTTTTTAAAGTTGAACATCTCTTTAAGTAGGAAATTAAGAGTCTTACTGCATTTTAAAGTAAAATTGAAGACACTCCCCACAACTCTTACCATTTTATTAGCATATACTAGCTGCGTAACAGTTTCAAGAATGATATTGAGGCCTGATAGGAGAATGCTACTCTGAGAAATCATTTAGTATGTTTTATTTCAATGGGAGAATGCTCAGAGTTTCTGAAAGTCAAAGCTCGGTTTAGGGTTTTACAAACTAGATATCCTGAAACAGAGATACAAAACATCTGAAAATTTTGGCTTAACGGTAGTACTAGAAATTACACATGCAAGGTTGTGTCTATCCTGCTAAATTAAAGATTCCTGGCCACTGAAAACTGGCAGTTTGTGCTGATGAATACCTGGACTGGCCCCTAGCATGGGTTTTGGCTCGGGCCATCCAGAAGCCCAGGCCGTCCCCAGGCATGGCTGGGCAGTTAATGTCGTCCAGAGAACAGTCCCTGCATCTCTCCATCCTTTGGTGAGTAAACCAGTTTGCTAGCACAGACAAGGGTTGCACCATGTCAAAGGATCTCAGTGGCATGTTTCATTCACTACTGTAGCCACACAAGAATCATGAATCCTGAAAAGATTCTGTAAATATTTGTAAATGTGTTTTTATAATTATCTGATTCTTAAAAAAAGAAATCTGAACCTTAGAAATATCTAAAGTTCGTCAGGAAAATAGATCGCACCTTTTAGAGATCAATGTTAGCTACATAATCTCTTAAAGCTGATACCAGGCATAAGCACCAGCTCTGTACTTATATGCATAGGTGCACCATAGATTTCTGACAGTGCTTTCTGATCAAAGTCATTACCACGGCACTTGGTGAACCACTTACACGTTTGCTAATCTCCGCAGGTACAAAACACTAATTTGTAACATCTGAGATTTCTTATTAAAGATGGGATTTAACAGTTCTGTGTGTCAATGTCATCTTCCATGCTGTCAACAGTGACATAACCAGGGAAAGACAATATTTCACCAGAAAAACTTCCACTGCCTTCATAAGTAAACTGGTCCCATAATACCTAGAGGCAGCAAAACCTTTGGCCAATGTTTAATTATGAAACTGTGATTTCTTTTTCTTTTGGCATTGCTAGAAAGAAAAGAAAAAACTCAACTGAATAGTTTTCTGATTTAAAAAAGTTTCAAATAAACATTGTAGATTTCAAATATATTTTATACAGTTTCAGTATGATTCATTCTAACATCAATAATGCTAGTGACTTTACATTTTTGTTTCATTTTACTGTATTTGATATTTTAATATTCATTTAAATAAAATTATTTTAATAAAATTGCTTTATTAATAATAAAATTGGACATTAATAAAATATTTTCGTGTTAGCGTATCAGGGCTATCAATATGATATGTCATGTTAACATATCATGCTGCATCTGACAAAAGTTTTCCTAGAGGCCCTGAAGTAAAGAGCACCATGTTTAAAGTTTTTGAACCCTTTTGTTGAAGTGGTGTTGCTGAAGGAGAGCAAAGAGACCAGAAGGTAGTTGGGATGTTCCTCTGCCCCTTTTAGCCAGAACTCCCTTTCTGTAAAACATTTGTGCAGCCCTACAGTCGGGAGAAACAGGTTTTCTTAGAATAGTTAAAACAAGGCTAAGAAATCAGACCTTTACTTTTGAATGGACTGAAACCAGAAAAGACTGGGAAATTGTATCTAAGTTTATTTTATTAAGTCATTATTTTAAATTTTTCAGGGACAAAATGATTAATTAGTTTTAAATGGCAATAAAAATATTTATTTAGAAACAAGTTTAAAAACTGTCCTGCTAAAGAAATGTTTCCCCTATTACTGGCAAGTATTACTGAACACTTCCTTGATGCATAGATAATGTCTCCCAGAGGAAGTATCTGTAAATGCTCATGGGTAAAGCACTCAGTAATGAGATGAGTATTCTTTTCTTGGCCTTTGTGTAACCTGCTTGTGCAGCTTAATTCAGTTCATTTAATACTGCTGTGTTGTTTTCAGTTATTCTGTAAAGTTAGATAGTAATACTTCCTGAATCATGGGTATATGTGAGAGTAAACATGGTAGTAACTGAAAAAGTCAGATACTACAGTGATTATATACATCTGCATATCTAGAAAAGGTCTTAAACGTGTAACATTAAGAATATACTATATTAAGCTCAGCAAAATGCTCAGTGGAAAACCAGTTTACATTAATGCAGTGACCAAATCGCTATTTATTGATGTTCTTCCTTATGCTTCCTTATAGTGACATTTAAACTTAATTTTCTTAAGGAAGAGAAATGGATTTGTGAATTAGACAAACTCTGATTGATAACTTTGACATACAGTGCAGTATAGAGAGTACAAGGATCAAAAGTTAGCCATATGCTGTAACTTCCAAGTCTATTACAAGTATTTATCTTTGGCCTGCAAAGAGTAAAAAGGAATTGATTTCACACTTATCAATTCACTGCTTATTTTTCAGCTCAACAGAAAGCTTTTTAATGAGTGAAAGGAAATCAATTGATAGCAGTTGCCTCTCTAGTCTGCTTAGAGATTATCTAACCATGGAAGCTAATCCAAGAAAATATAGCTGGACCTTAAAAATTAGGGTGGTTTGACTTCATGAACTAGTCTGACATCATAAATTTATTTCATAATAACTACAAATTATAATAGACTAAATTAAGCATGTTCCAAGTTTAGGCTCAAAGCTTGCAAAATAAGTAAATAAAGCAAACCAACAAACCTGGAGACTTCAGGAGCTGCAACAGGATACGAGAGAAGAAATGAAATTAATGACTCCTGGGACTTCACCAAGCTCTGAAAGGAAGACTAGATGTAGTCACATATTGTTTAGAGTAAGGAATTGCATGAAGAAGTCTGTGGTGGCTTCTCAACACTTCTGTATCAATGTGTCATTTTGGAAAAGTATTGTAATTTTTCTGTGCATAAGTTTTTCCATCTATACAGTCAAGATAAAACATTCCCATTCATATGAACTGCTCATAAACCTGTGAAATTTTCTTATTTTGACAGTAATCAAACTGAGACTAAATATACTGATTTTTCCAAGAACGTATTTTTCAGAAGTTCAAGACTTCACTTGCAAAAACAGTTATTGAGCAGAATTATTTTTCATTATGAGTAACGAATCAGTAAGGTTTTCAGCACACTTCAATACTTGGGTGATTTTCACTCTCATTATAGAGTGTCTGCTGTAACTGTTATTCAGATTTCTGTTAGTCATCACACACAGTCTGTCTTTTCTATCTGGATGTAGAGTCTAAATTCTCTGTTGTTGTATGAGTGTCTATATATGCATGTGTACATTTTTATGAATACATATTATATATACCATTTGCATATATGTGTAAATATATGTGTACAAATAAGGGGTTGTATTTTTAAACACAGACACATTATGTATATATTTTAAACTGTCTTCTGTGTATTTAAGATGCTGAGGTGCATCACTGAATGAAACGTTCAGAAATACGGTAAAGGAAAGAAAAAGATGCTGTTTTAATCCAATGAGAGGTAATAATATGAATTGATGATGCGATGTACAAGCAGATTTTGTAGTATCTGCATCAGAATTATTGAGCTTGAAATCAGATCAAAGATGGGAATTATTGAATGCTAGTGTTTTAGAAGTGGAAATTCTTCTTTGACAAGGCAAGACAAGACTGCAATAACCTTGACTTAGACACGGAATCAGAATGATTAGAGTCAGTGCAAATTTCAGACCCACTCCCTGACAATAAATAAATGGAGGTGTCGAGTCTCATTTCGATCACCTTCAGTAATGACCTTGAATGCATGCAAATGTGAAATTTGCTCAATGGGGACTCTGTGGCAACTCTGCGATTCAACTGTGAAATTAGAGTAGCTTGTACTTAAACTGGAATTTCACACCTGCTGAACTAGCAGTTTCTTTCTGACTTACAACAGGGAGGAAGGGAACCTTTTACAAAGCCATGTTTCCATTTGTTTATTTGAAATAATTTCTTTTTGCTCAGTTATGACTAAATAGGCTAAAAATAATTTTAAAACCCAGCTGGGGAACCTGAGACAAAGTGACTGTTGTGGATTTTATTTGAAAGCAATGTTCACTCTATTGTTAAGACATCTTTCACTGTTGAAGCAAATATTACAGTCTTTGTAGATGCTCTATGAATAAGAACTTACTGAAATACCAAAAGTGTTCTGATTCTTAAAAGGGAAAAGAATTCAACACAGTGTATCTGATACATTAAATAATAGAATTGTTAGAATTACTAAAGTTGAGAATAATAGATATATTCTTGATTTTATAACTGGGTCTGCTTATTTATTTCTTGACCTTGCTGTAGAGAGAATGTTTTTTAGAGTGGAATGGCATATGCATTAATTGAAGAGTGGTATAGTGCCAAATCACACCCTAGCGCAAGCACTTTGCAAAGTAATCAGTTGAATATTGTTGGCGTAGACAAATACTGCTTTTACAGGAGGGAATCTCAAATAAAATTGCATATTGTGAAGCAGTTTCTTGTGAGGCAAGATTGACAGTTTTTTAGTATATATGTCCTCTGGAATTGCATCATGACTGCTATTTCCTGTCTTTGTCATCATCCGGAAAGAGGGAGCTGTTACCTCCAAGTTGTACTGAACACATTGCCTAGGTCCTACCCGTCAAGGATTTTTACAAGTTAACTAAATAAATATGCACACAAATTGTGAATTATCAAAAATTTAACTGAAAAGTGGAATAGTTTTTGATAGGATGCATATTCTTTCTTAGAAGATTTAACAGTTAGCTACCTAAACTGTGTCCCAACAAGTTAATCAAAGTCCTGTACAGTTTGCTTCCATATGGATAGTTGTTTCTGGTGAGAAATATTTTCTCTATTTTATGTGAACACATTATATTGTTCAAATACTTCTAATGGACTGAAAAACAGCAAAACAAGTGTTTATATATATTTTCAAATTATGGCTGTGTAAAAACTATACATGATACCATGTAAAGCAGAAGAATCTTCATTACATCCCAGAATGTCTCCCAGTATGCAGTAGAGTGAAAATGTCTGTGCTCTGGAGTTTGGGTGATAGTAGCTGTGTTTTAGAAGGTACTTTTTTCTAATTTGGTGGTTAGGACATCTTTCCAATCTTCAGACTTTAGCCCTGCTCCTTTTTAAAAAGGTTGAATTGAGAACATATCCAGTCCATATCTGTTTCTACCACCATTAGTACTTCAAACATTTGTCACTTCCCTGAGATAAAATCTCATGTGTTGAAACTGCTCAGAGAAGGATCTGAAACATTTGTAGGGGCTTCCTGCTCTAGTTATCGGACTGCTATAAGAAGAGAAGACAACTACCACCACAACCTTCTCATTAATGAATCAAATGCTGAGTCACCAAGCCACTGGGTGAAGTCAACCCTTGTTTGTTTGCTTTTATTACAGCTGCCAAAGGGAAAAAAAAATACTTCGTGAAATGTCAATGTAATATTACATTGTATTATCAAATACTATTGGAAAGCACAAAAATACATTTTAATGCATTCCCAATTTCTCAGGTTTTCTCAATTTTTATGCCCTAAAAAAGGAATTATATGAACATATGGTGGTTATCATTCAGCTAGTCCTGCCTGGGCTCATTCTCTGATAGGATTGCATCTTAGTTTGAAACAAATTTCTGTTTTTCTTTTTCATCTTCAACATTGCAGAGCAATAGCAGAGTCTGGTCTTTCTATTGCACTTTCTTCCTTAATGAGTTCCCTGTTCTGAAGTGTTTGTTTACAGGTGCGTTTTATATTAGGTATCTATCTCTACAGTTAATCAACACACAATTGATCAAGGTTATTTTTACAATACCTTGTTCTGTTTGTTTGTTCATCTTATTGAAGCCATGTCTAAAAAAGTATCACCAGCTGGTGATTCAATGGTGAATAGTTTGTCAGCTATCATAACCAGATATGCCTGCTCCTTAAGGCAATATTTGTTCTCTAAGCTCCATCTCCAGTGTAAAACATAATTACCACTATGATTTACTCCCTAATTTTCAGCAGAAGTCTCTACTGATATCCAGAGCCAATGCTAGTGGTTTTATCACTATCCCAAAAGTCTTATTTTTGTTTTTTGTTTAGGAGATTTCTTCTGTTCTAAAAAGATGAAGCAAAAGTTAAATGCTGGCAGAGTGTCTATGTTTAAATTTGATTCAACCATCATGGAAAGATTTTTTTCAATAGTTATATATGCTTCTAAGAGGCACAAATTATGAAAAAAAAAAAAAAAAAAAAAAAAAAGGTTGCAAAATATCTTCTCTTTTTGTGATTGGAGATCAGAGATCTCTTATTTAGCCTCCTGGAAAATTTTCCACATCACGCTGCATGTAACAGTGATATAAACATAAGCATTTGCATTTCACCAAAGCCTTTTAGAGTACACTTTGTTTTAACAGATAATATTTTAATTATTAGTTAAATGCATAATTATTGTGAGGCAAATGTGTTGAGTTTCAGTGTAGATGCACAGAATCTGTAGGCCCCAGTCTAGAAAGCCTTAGGCAGATGCTTATCTTCAGACTGATGAGGTCTGTTAACTTTGATAAAACTAAACTTATTCTCTAAGTGGTTTGCTGGATTGGGGCCATAGACTGTAATTGAGTTGGATTTTTATCTTTTATCCTTCATCCATTTGTTAAAATTTTTGATGAATTTTGTTCTTTTAAACAGAATTATCTTTGTTTAATGCTACTGGTTTCCTAATGTAATTATCTTCCAGGCTTCATTAATCATGTTTAAAGTACTTTCAGACATTCATGCATAATTTGTGCATGTTAATTTAACTTGGTTATTGGAATTTATTTAATGTCCTTAACTATCACAGGACACATTTCTGTGTCCCAGTTAATAGACTGACCTGTTTCTTAAATTTTAGGTACACTTATATTTATATAAGGCTTAGCTATAATGACCAGAGAGTCACTTACGGCAATGTTTTGCATTGTAACTGTGCTGCATACACTTCCTTCATAAGACAGGTCCGCTGAAACTTGTACTTCTGAAAGTTTCCAAAGTAACTGCAGATAGAGGCTGTTCACTTTTTGCTATGAACGTTAGTTCACATCAGCATCTATCTCAGTGGTGATATTAGTGAGAAATTGATGAAAAGCAGATCAAATAGGAGCTGTCATTTGAAAATATAATATATTACAGGGTAGAGAATATGTTGTTTATGCATATGGTTGTTTTTGTAAGCACAAGAATTTGTTACTGAACTGTCCGGCTGTCTTAATTTTCCCCCTGTTTGTTTTATAATAATTTTGTGGTTCCTTTCATTTGGAATATCAAAATTTTCAGTCATGGATCGTGTAAGATATAAGTATGCTTGTATAGTATCTATCATAATTATTCTAATTAATGCCTACAATGCCTGCCTTTAAACAAATAATTATAGTCACATAAGGAATAGGATATACTTTACCAGTCTTAGGAGAAAAAAACATCCTGACAACTACTGCTGCTTCAATTACATTATAATAGGTACTGATCCTTTCCCAACATGCTAATTAATTATTAAACATTTTAATTATTAATTATTATTAATTACTACAAATTTATGGTATGCATGGAATTGGTAACAACTGAAAATTATGAACAAGTTTTGAGATAATGTACTCTGAAATATTTTTCATTATTTCATACTTTTTGTGTTGAAAATTTTCAAAATTTACTTGGAGAATATTGAAGTAATTTAACTGTCAGATTTTACCTCTGTATTATATTATATAATATAGTTATGTTGTTTTCTATTTAACATATTCCTTCTAAATCTTCATTAGTCCTTTTTTTTCTCTACCAGTATACTTGGCCATGGTCCATATCCTTGCTGGTTCACACTATTACAGATTAATGTGATAACTGTAGTTAATGATGAGTGATTAAAAACATCTTTCTAGAAGCTGCAAATACACTTCTAAATTGTCCTTTCAATGCCCTTTAAACATTCATTCGTTAGATCCTGCATATTTCATGTGCTTCAGTTAGAGAGAGAGAGATAGGCAAATTCTCTCCTTAGGCTACATGTTTCTTCATATCCGAAAATATGCCAGAAGGGAAACTGTCGATGGCCCAGTGCTCCATATGTAAAGAAACCTAAGAGGCATTGTGAAATTAAGCATAGAGCTCTGTGGATAGGGTTCTGGTAGTTTTGAGTATCCCCCATTTCACTAGTTATCTTCAAAAAGGCTCCTTATTTGAATTATTTATTTTCCTAAGATGATTTAATGGGGAAGCTATGCAGCATTATGGTAGACAACTACTTCTACTGTGATGAGAGTATATTCATTTAATATTTTTTTTTAGTATTCTATTTTCAAGCATTTTAATTCTAAATATAAAGAGTAGGATTTGACCCATATTATGTTTGTCCATTTATATATAAAATGCCACACTAGAAAAGACATTTTGCTGTTGCTTATAGTTCTCTTGAGTTATGACTATGTCTGGGTGAATGGTTCATCCCATCAAATCTGAACCTAGCTAATAAACACGGGATCATTTCTGTTCAGCAAATGCTAGTTCCTTGGTATGTATTAGATTCAGACTTAACTCTGCTGAACTGTTCACCTCTTCTTAATCATTAATCAATTTAGTGACAGCTTAAACATATGAACAACTTTTTTATGACGCTTGTATCATGGTTTTAATAGCAGAGATGAAATGTTTTAGTGTGATGCTTTCTGTAAAATGTGCTGTTCTGTATCTTCTATTTTCCTTTTATTTTATGCATTTAAGGGTATATGGTCATCCCCAAGTAGCAGAATGTTTAACTGTCAGTCCTCATAAGTCAACGTTAAAGACACTATATGTCCAGTTTACTGCTAGATAATTTGCTGATGGAATAAAGCTGATGTTGGCTACATGGCCAGAAACTACGAGCAAACTGTGTATAGCAAAGAAAACCTAAAAATTTCATTTTGTGTCAGTTTCTACAGGTTTATGGTGAGGACATAAATGGATGATCAACTTTGCAGTTAAAGATCAGCACTACTTTATTCATTGCTGGGAGGGCAATAGTAATTATATGAACTTAGATTTGAGTCCAGTTGGTTGAAAAATGTATATAACTTTGCAGACCTAAAATGCGATGTTCCGTTTTTAAAAAGTTAGTCCTTTTAATTGCTGCTAGAAGTTTTCCACCTCTGTGTGTGCATGTGTATACACCTGTGTGTGTGAGAGGGAGAGAGAGTAGCAAGCACAGTCTTTAATTGTAAGAACTTTTTCAAAGAGCAATAGAGATGGTGACCCCCAAGGAAAACATGCACGAGCAGGAGCAATAGATACAGCGATGGTTTCGTTAAGTTTGTATTAAACTTAATATTGCTTTTGTAATTGTAAGATAAAACCAAAGAAACAGAACTAGGGAAAAATATATTTTGTTACCGGGGAAGGAATAATTTATCGTTATTTTTAATACAGGTTAGGTGAATTGGATGACGTTTTGAATGTTAAAAAAGTAGATCTCAATTTCCAACAGAACATACACAGCATTCACTGTAGTGGTAGCTGGGAAATTCTGCAGCCTGGAAAGCCTCCACATAAAACATTAATTGTATTTAAAAACCAGATCATAACATTATCTCGTCTATATTTTAAATAGAGGAAAAAACCCTTACATTTAGACCTTTTTCTTCTGCCCAGGCTAAGTCAGGTAGACTCAAGTAAATATTGTGTGTATATTCCAGAACTAAATTATATTGCATATAGCAAGATAACTATAATAGTTAAAATTAAAAATTACTAAAACCTCTTAGGTGCTTGTCAAATAGTTTTATTGGTCTGTTCATTATATGTAAAACACCTAACACTGCAACAGAAACACTTTGTTTTCATTTGTTCAGACTCATCTATACAATTAATTTTTGACTTAGCTACCCATGAGTGCAATCCCAAATGCACACTCATAAAATCTGAGTGCCAAAGCATGTCACCAGCTACTCTTTCTGAAATGCTCGTATAAAACCAATAGCTGTTATAAAGGATAGAAATGTGACAAATTGAAGGGCCATTAAAACAATTGGTAGTGCTCATTTAATGTTCTTGGTTGTATGGATATAGGCTGAATTTACTGCTTAGCTTTGAAGACAGCTATTAATTTTCTAATAGTCTTTTCCAGTTTGCTCATTCCAGAAGTATCTGAGCTATTTAGAAATACCATTGAACTTATGTTCACATGACTCCAGCAAGGTAAAGGGGATGTTGTTATTCTGATTTATAAATGAAGATCTGAAATGCAGAGAGGATTGGGGGAGAAGTACCTATTTCATATCTTCCACTAGGGACACCTTGCATGTTGTTTTTGTAGCTTTCAAAGCATTCAGAGCAGAGATCTCATTGTCTTCAGTTGCAGCTGTAAATGCTTGGCAGTTTTGGAAATCAGTTGTTACACAGCTATGTGTAGACCTGCATAGGAGTAATGGACAGAGATCACTAGTGAGAGCTCAGCTTTAAATGACTTGGCTATCACCACTTAACATGGAACTCCAATCCATTTCTTTTGGCAAGTTTAACCCCAGAACTGCTCTTTTGCTCTCACCTCTGCACCTTATTCATGCTTTCTAACTCCTATAACAAGGGAAACATACCTGACAGAAAACTATTTCTTTGAGTTTGTAGCAGTTCAGACTTACCCGTAAAGTGGACTCTTTGCGGAAAATGATTCAGGATTCTGTGAACAACTTACTGCCATGTAATGATTGTCATACTAAAGTTATGTCCAGATCATGTACCTGATTACTGGTGCAAAGACAAGCTGTAAATTTCAGTATTTCCCTAGTTCTGAGGCTTAGTTGTGAAGCAGTGTGAAGTGTGGTATTTGTTTCTTTGTATTTTCTAAACTTTAAAAACAAGATTTTAACAGGCTTTTAAAAAATGGGGAAGTGTTGAATTTCAATCTGATTCTCTGATTATGAAGAGGTCAATCAAGAACTTGGCTAAGGAAAATGTTATCTCTAGATGCAGATGCTTCTTTGTATGCTTTATATGCCTTATAAACTACAGGAAAGTTTAATGAGAGTACCTACATATCATAGAATCACAGAATGGTTTGAATTGGAGGGGACCTTAAAGATCATCTAGTTCCAACCCCCCTGCCATGGGCAGGGACACCTTCCACTAGACCAGGTTGCTCAAAGCCCCGTCCAACCTGGCCTTGAACACTGCCAGGGAGGGGGCAGTCACAGCTGCTCTGGGCAACCTGTGCCAGTGCCTCACCACCCTTGCAGTAAAGAATTTCTTCCTAATAGCTGACCTAAATCTACCCTCTTTCAGTTTAAAACCATTACCCCTCATCCTGTCACTACCCTCCCTGATAAAGAGTCCCTCCCCATCTTTCCTGTAGCCCCCTTTAAGTACTGGAAGGCCACTATAAGGTCTCTCCAGAGCCTTCTCTTCTCCAGGCTGAACAACCCCAACTCTCTCAGCCTGTCCTCATAAGGGAGGTGCTCCAGCCCCCTGATCATCTTCATGGCCTCCTCTAGACTCGCTCCTACAGGCCCATGTCTTTCTTGTGTTGGGGGCCCCAGAGCTGGACACAGCACTGCAGGGGGGATCTCATGAGAGTGGAGTAGAGGGGAAGAATCCCCTCCCTCGACCTGCTGGTCACACTGCTCTTGATGCAGCCACAGATGCAGTTGGTTTTCTGGGCTGCAAACACACATTGCTCGCCCATGTTCAGTTTTCCATCCACTAATACCCCCAAGTCCTTCTCCACAGGGCTGCTCTCAATCCGCTCTTTGCCCAGCCTGTATTTGTGCTTGGGATTGCCACGACCCATGTGCAGGATCTTGCACTTGGCCTTGTTGAACTTCATGAGGTTTGCATGGTCCCACCTCTCCAGCCTGTCCAGGTCCCTCTGGATGGCATCCCTTCCCTCCGGCATGTTGACCACACCACACAGCTTAATATGCTTTCCTTTTAGACCTGATGATAAACTCAGTCAGTACAAAAATATCCCTCATTTTTTTTTAATAGAACTTTTAAAAACACTTGGCAACTAATTTTTCTTTAACATGTTCATATATACGTAAAACACTATTGCCTTTTGTGATAAAAAGGCTCATTCTTCATAGTGCATTCTTTAGTTATCTTCACCAGTGCAAAAGGAGCTTTAAGTGTCACATTTTATACTCTTTATATTGGCACGGAAACAAAAAGTCTCTCTGCAATCCCCATACCTTGAGGATGTGCTCATTACCAAGTGGTAGACTTGGCATTATGCTTATCACATGGATGCTAAAAAAACCCAAACCACACAGTCATTTCAGGAAATGAGATTTGCTGTGCATCCTTGGTACTTTGGATGGATGGGAGTATGCTGTGCCTGCTCATGGCCATTGCCGTGCATATGCGTGGTCCCAAAACTTCCTGTGTAAAAGTTACTGTTCATAAAGTTGGAAGATTCACTTACCTTGCCAGTGACTGATAACAAGAAGCCAGTCTGTTTAGCAACTACCTACATGTCAACCGTAGTTACTACTCAGACACTATATTAAGCTCTTGCTAATAGTGCTTGCTCTCTAATTCTCCTTTTAAGGTATTTTATGTGTGTATGCATGTATATATATATACATGTATACATACACACATATGTATAAATAAGTGTATGTATATCTGTTAGTGCAGATAGACAGTGCCATTGGCCCTATTCATTACTAAAAAGAGGCACAGAAACAAAGACGCTGAGTTCTGAAGGTTGTCAATGATCTCATTGAAGAGACTGACATCTGTAAAATATGAAAGCACTAATTTTAAGAAAAATTTTTAACATGTATTACAATGCAATATACATGTATGTACACGGTTACGTAAATATTTTAAAATTAATAAAATTTCTTTCTTCAACAAAGGGAAAAAAGATATTTATCATACTTATCCACCAAGGGAAACAGCATCTGGTGCTTCCAATAAGCTAAAAATACTGAACATCTGAGTTCAGTTCTGAGAGAACAAGTTGTCTTTTTTCTATAACGTATATTGTTTTCATGCTTTGTCTAGGAAATTATCACTCTTATGATGGAATTATTATTAGCCTTTACTTTCATAGGATTTTGGTTAGAAAAGGTGTGATATATTACTTTCTTCTCTTTTTTTTTTTAAGTTCATACTCACAGAAGAGTCAAAATGAAACACATTAAGCATAGTCTTGTTGCCAAGGCAACAAGTGCTTGAGCCTCCAAGGTGAAGTGTGACTGAAATGCCTATGATGCCATTGCATAGGGACATGCGATCTACTACACTTAGAACTAAAATCAGCTCTATTACAAAATAAAATAATTTTTGAAACTCTCTTTTTAATACCTGTGTCTATTAAGACAGTTTTCCAGCCAATAGCACCATACAAAGAGCAATGGATTTCAGATATACTGGCAGATATTATACTTGTACTTATCTTTGGACAGATACTTAAATTGAGTTGTAAGGTCTTCTAAGGATGGGAGGAGGCTCCTGTGGTTTGTTTTGGCTTCAGAAAACTATTTAGGGACAAACACTGATAAAAATTAGGGAAAAGGAACTGAGAACTCTGCTTCGATAATACTTTATGGAATCATTAGAATCAGAGTGGGCTAACCTGAAGCATGGTTGCATCAGTGTTAACCTTCGATTTGGTTTTGTGCTGTTCACTTGGAAGCTGTAATAAAATGTATTATTGATATAAGTAATTAAAGTTGAAAATACCAGATACATGCAACACTACCCAAAGCTTTCAAAAATCATGAGATAGGCTGAGAAACAATGCCATTTATTTACCTTTTCAATGATTTGGTTTCTTTGTATTTGAGCTTCACATTTTTTTCAGTCTCTTCGGGCAAACTAGTAAATAAAGGTTGAGAGTTTGACAGAATCATGTGACTCCAGAACCTGAGGATTTAAAGCTAAAATGAAATGCTGTGCAGTATCAACTAGTTTCCTGGTTTCATAGCAATGAGACAGTTTTCTTCTTGCTGTTCACTGAGACAGTTCTTGACTGGACCTTGTTCCATCACAAGAGATCCAGGTATTAGTGTTGCACAAAGCACCTGAGGAACAAGAGTGAATAGTGGAATTGGTCTCAGAGTAAAGATTATAAAGATCTAGGCTGAATGCACCCCTGACCAAGTCTCAAGAAGATACTAACAAACGCATGCAAAATAACTGACTGATTCTTATTTTTTAATCTCGTTTTATCAAATTAAAGGCATGGAGAGCTGTATGTATGAAGCTTATTTTACTCTTTTCACACAGATCAAACCTTAACAAATGTTTTAGTCAAATTTGCAAACAATGTCAAAAAAATGTTACTTTTTGAGTTCCTTCTCCAAATTGACTGAGTAATGTCTCTCCTATGATAGTAATTGATGTTTTAGAATAATGTTTAAATACTGTAAAAAGGAGCAGAGTCTGGGCCAAGCAAATCGTATCTACCACAGTGTGTTTTACTCACAGAGCTGTGTTTACTATCCAGTGCTACAGAGTAGCTGTGAGAGTGTAACTTTAATTTTGTGTGTAGATTATTTTGGGCAAGAGAATTTATCTAAAGTTTGTTCTACAGAAGAAGGAAAAGAGACAGGAAAGAGTCCAAACTAGCATTAGTTTAAGAACCATAATTGATAAGTAACAATCATAATTGGTTTGGGATTCATTTTACCATGAAGACGACTATTCAGTTGTCATTTCCTAGCTTCTAAAACATTAGTTTCTAAACCCTTCAGTAGAAAGAAATTTGTGATCCTGGGAAAAAAGGGAACTTAGATTGAGAAAACAGAATAATCAGATAAAAAGGATTGTTCTGTTACTTACAAAGCACACTAGACTAATAACCATAAATTAAGCCACGCATTCTCTACAATTGGAGCCATATTATGAGTAGAATTCAGATTGGTATGGCTGGATGTGCTGAGAGGCAGAGTCTTGATTATGAGAGACATCTTTCTAGATAAAAATGTCAATATTATGCATTGGATTTTGAACAAAAGCAATGTTGAAAATGATTTTACAGTATAAGCGAATGTGTGCATGTGTCTAATGTAATTCTATATGTATATTTGTAGACATAGGATTTTATAGTTTCTATGCATCTATCCCATTCCAGTATCATTTATTCTAGAGGAGGTTGTGTTTGCTTGGGGAACTTTGTTATAAGGCCCAATATTCTACCCCAGATGTTTTTTATCTTAGGAAATATTGTTTGCTGCTAGTGCTTTATGGTGGAGAATACTTAATGTTGTTGGAGTGGAGAAAATGTTCTTTGTTGGTGCTTGCATATGGTTTGGCTTGTTTCGTAGAACAAGCTCTCTATTTCATCCATGGCATTTTCTAGTGGCTGTGTAGATATTTGGTATGAGCAATAACAGTTGCTCAAGAATTTAAAGTTGAATCTCATCAACATTGTGATAATATGCTAATATTAGTGTTTTCCTTTCTGGGAATATATACGTTTCTTATATTGACTAAATAGAATTTAATTTAAAATAATTGCCATTTTCTGTTATAAACCAAATTGCTATTTTCTAGTGAGAGCCACTTTGGCTATTCCTTTTGTACAATCCTTTGAATTTTTTAAATCATCTTTGTCTCAAAACTTGAAAAATTTCTACCACACAGTTCCTAAAAAATCCCTTAAGTGAAAATATTTAACTTAGAAAAACTCATTCTCGTAAGCTGAATGAGACAGCTCTGCATAAAATAAGCACAGTGTTAAAATTGTCTCTCTCTCTTTTAAGTTCATGTCCAAATACATCTCTAAACACTTGTGATTTTTTAGCTGTTTTGTAAATTTTATATTTGTTAATTTGCAGAGGGATAGCAAGACAGACATAGATAAGGATTTTTTCCTCAACTGTCATGACCAGAAGCAGTCAAAATAGCACAACTGAATTGCACACTGGGATGTTCCTTTCCTCTGAATTATCAAATACAGGACTTGTTTTGTGTTGCATAGTAACTCATAGCCAATGCATTCCTTCTGTGTAGCATACAAAAGAAGACATGAACAGGAAAATTCAGTGTGCTTATGTCTAGCAAGTGTGCAGATCCCCAAGCCAGGAACTCTTAAATACCTTTACCTAAGATATTCTCATTTTCTGTATATTCTCTACTCACCTTCCCTGTCCACCCTGGTTCTTCAGATTACGATCTTTTGGGGTCACACTGTGTGTTATACATCGAGGATTTCTACAAAACAAGACTAATTTGTTGTATCTGTGAGCCTCACCTCCAAATGGAGCTTGAATAAAGCTGGACAACACTGGGCGCACCAATTTGGTGTCTTAAGAGTCATGTTGTCCTGTGGCTCTCAGCTCTGGCGCTTGATGCTGCAAGCTGATGTGACATGGCTTTCTAGTCAGCTGCTTTCCATGTTCTCGCTTGAATTGAGTGAAAGTCCTTGGGAGAAGGGATTGCAGTGGGGCATGTACAGACTATTCCTAGAAGAGTCAGCATCACTCCACTGCCCCATCCCTTGAGCAGTGAGAGAGTACAGAAACACCGAGGGAAGAGGATAACTCACTCATTAAACCCTACTTCCACCCTTGGAAACTGAGGAGACAGAGTAACTACTCTACCTTAATGGCACTCCTTCCTGCCTCTGCTTTGTTCTTAGCTGGCACAAAGGGAATATGGATGCTTTGACCCAAATCAGAGTTGATTGCAATAGTCAACGAGGTGGTCCTACTTCTCTTGGGATTAAATTAGTTCAAGAAGCAGCTTTCTCTAATAATTTGTTTACCCATCTTCATCCTACACAATAAAACTATTTTTTTTTGTTCCGCTCACTGTTATACTCATCTGTTAGTATTAAAAAACAAAATACATTTTCATCTTTCTTAATATTCATCTCTGGACATTATCGCATGAGAAGGAGAAAATTCGGTTTTTGCTTTACCAGATACAATAATCCTGGCTATATGTGAGAGATAGATATATAAACCTCAGCAGTAATACTTTTTAATAGGTCTTTCACTAGCAATTAAAAAACAAAAAACCACTCCCCACCAAATAAATAAATAAAAGTAAAACAAGCAAAGGTGGCAGTAAAGCTTATTTCCACACTGAAGTAACTGATAATTTGTGGGATTTTTTTTTTTCCTCTATGAAGCCTGCAAGACAGGCAATTCCTTAGCGTATTGCAGTAGCATGCAGTACAGATGTAAGGAAAAGCTAGGTGTCACTCAGTAAGGAATCCTGTTGGTATGATTGACACATAAAGCAAATTTTTTTGCCAGTCTGATGTGTGCTTTCTTGCGGAGGGATATCTCGGAGACAAACCATTGGAGTAAACCCTTTCTGTTGTCATTTGGTGAGATTTTTATTTTAATGAAAGCGATCTGTCTTGTGTGCAAATACTAGCCTTTGCTGTTTGATATGCACAGAAATTCAATCAGATGTTTAATTACGTCTTAACATGAGTTCCAAACAGCTGGCTAATTCCCTTGTTTATGATTAAAGAGATTACAAAAATAAAATTTAACATTGCATTTACATACAGCTCTAAAAGGAAACACTTGCCAATAAGTTTTAGTCATTTAGGAAATTCATGTCCGTTCAATGCTAGGGATCAAAGCTTTTAACATGATGAATTGCAGAGTGACAAGAGATTTAAAAAAAGAAGAAATAGCAAATGGAATTTGTCAAATGTTCTGCTTGTTGATTGTGGCAGGATTTAACTTGAAGGTGTTAGTCCATAGACGTATGCAGGAAGTATTTTGTTTCATACTTCTTCTTTGTGAAAACACAGAAATGAAGTTTGTTCACTAAACTGTCACTTCCCGTGAACTCAGAAGATTATTTTTCAAACAGGATTGTTCTGAGCATATGCACTAATTTGTTTAAGGTTGATTTATTAACTGTCACAAAATAAGGTAGAATTTAATTTGTTTTCTGTCTAGTTTAATCTTTGAGTGTTTTATTCTTTAATCATTTTAAATTCAATTTTTTAATCAAAAGTATAGTTACTAATATCAGAGAGTGTTTGACATTTACGTATGTCTTCAACAGCGATAGTATAAAAATTCTCTGCCACAAAAACAGATAAACTCATTTTATCTGTAATTCTTGTATCAGTGTATGCACCAGAGGTGAAGCCAATCTCAGTAACTGCTAAAAGGGAGTAGAAAATAGATTCCTAATGTTGTCATTCAGGTCTACTTGAGATTCATTTAAACACATTAAAAGAGCTATTATTATACATAGGGAATTCATATGAAAACCTTTCCTTAATATTTAAGTGAGGAATGTGTCGATTATGTAGAAATAGGAAATCAAGGGAGCTACAGTCAGTGATAACCAGCTAAATTAACTGTATGTGTGCCTTGCTGATACCGAGGTTGTGAAGAAATACTTCCCTCTTTTGGCAATAAAGACTCAGCATTTGGAGAGGTTCTGGGACTATTCACCCTTTAAAAAAAATCATATAGGACAAATTCAAATCTGCTGAGAGAACTGGAGTATAAAATGAATGAGAGGCTATTAAAAATATGCAGATTTTCCTTATTCAGGGGACTGGAGAGTGACAGATATCACATCCATATTTTACAGATGTCTGTGTTTGAACCAGGGGACCACTGACCTCCAAATATACTTCAGCCTAGTCTATTAGTGAAAGGGAAGACCTGGGAAACCACGACATGACAACTCTAAGCAGAAAAGTCTGTGTGAAAAAGAAGAACTCTCCCTTCTTGATCTGTTGACATTTTACAAGTGCATTAATAAATGAGCATATTAAGAAGATCATAACTGACATTTTGTTTAGACTCTGCTGAGATTTCGAAGAAATCTCTTATAACACTTACCAAATGTATTGAATAGTCATGGGATGCAAGCTGTAAGTGTTGTATTGTATCGTACCAAAAATGACTTACAGAAGATGAAAACTGAGAGTAAATGACCAGATTTCACTGTCAATGCCCTGTGCCCCTGCAGCCACGATAAACAAACAAACAAAGTGAACAGAGATTCCTACTTTAGAGCTTCTGAATTATCCCATCCAAGAACAATGTACTGGGTCAGGCTAAAGGGCCATCTTGTTTTTTACTGGCCAGCAGCTTAGGGAAGAAGAACTGTTATGGTATTTGCCCTCACATCCAGGTTAAGGAATCTCAGATGAAAGATTGTACCGAATGATGGTGTTTAATAGTCATTACATTAAGTGATCAAATCACATTGGGCTGCATTAATGTCAAAAGTCCACTTCTCTCTGACTAGGTTATTTTTGATATTCCACCCATGAAGGGTTTGATGTTTAATATCAGATTTACTTATTTGACATTATCTGATGTGACATGGGATTCTGATTTAGCACAGTGATGCAGCAGTGTGTGTAGATCAAAATATGAGTACACTTAACAGTGCATAACAATTGCAGTGGACGTCTGGATCCCAGTACAATGGCTGGGTGTCCCCAGCTGCTGGGAAGGAGTACATGGCTTCAGCAAACCAGCTGAAGCCCTTTGCTCTCTTCTAAAGTTCTGTTTGTTAGTTGTTGACTTTTTGTAGTCTGTGTTGGGCTGAGCTGTGTATTAACCTGCACCTTGCCAGTCTGGCTAGCCCAGGAAGACAGCTCATGTAGCCTAAAGGACCTGGACCCCTCTGTGTTGAGGTAAGTTCAGGTTTTGTTGCATTGGGAGTGGACAGTCACTCCCCACATCCCATCATGAGCTTCATGAGCACAAAGCCCTTGCCTGTCTCCTCAGAGCCTTCTTCCACTCAGAGACTTCTTCCACGGCAAGGTTTCACTGATCAGTCACAGCTTCTGCTTTTGATGTTCACAAGGTTTTGTGACAATGAGGGCGGTAATTGAAGCGGGCATTGTATGAAAAATAATTTAATTTTATTGGTTATTAGGAAATAAATATTGAAAGGCATAAAAATAAATAATGGCATGGAGAAGATTATTTCAAAAGTAATAGCATCAAATAAAATGGTTGACCTTCAGATTCAAAACCACCTGAAGAGTCGTAGGCCACCTTATCTCTCCTAATACAAACTCTGCTGCCTGTCTCCCATCAATTTTTTTTCTCTTTCCTGTACTATTCCTACTTCTGCTATATACTGCCTTTGATTGTATGTAGTATGCAAGATGTGAGCTCACTCTGGTTTTCTACTGTGGCATAATAATGCTAAGCACTGGACCCAGATGGAGCCCCAGCCACCTGCTGTATTTTGATCCATCGCCAGTGAAGACTGAGAGAGAAGAAGCAAGAGGGGTCCCCAGCAAACTATTGCAAAATCCCTCCCTGGCTGATGCATGCAATGCTGTAAAAACAGTAAACTGTCACTGTACACATCTCATGATACCTTGTTCTGCTTTCTGATGCTTATGTACATCGCCTCGTAGCCTAGCCAAGACCATAGGCTTTTGTCTTCATTTCACTTTAACACAGTCTTTTCCCTTGCAGCTCAGACCACTTAGTATGCTAAAGCTTTAGTGCACTAGAAATACTGAAGGAGAAGGGAAAGTGGAGGCTTTATTGCCTTTATTGGTAAACAAACAAACAAAGTGGTACAGAAGCTAACGTAACCTTTCTTCCTAGTAATGAGATAAACCTGCTCCAGGTAATCATGTATTTTTGTGTTTATCATATCATCAATTAATTGTCCCCTTTCTAATCTAAAGAGATCATGTCTAGTTAATCTTTTCCTGGACAAAACTTGTTCAATACCTTCTCAGTGATCAATGGAAAGAGGGTGTAAGCTATTTGAAGATTTATACAACCGAACGGAGGTTTAGAATTACCAGTGAGAGACCAGGCTGACTGTGAGCTCTCAGTTCCAGCTCTGAGCCATGAAATGCTTCTTGAACTCTGCTGCTGGCCACCAAGGCTTGTTCTTATGGGATTTCAGGATAGCATGAACTCTCTAAGTGAGAATGGGAGGGAGATAGAAAATACACTCTAGAAACTGATGCAGGGTGTGCAGGCCTTGTAGTGTCTGAAAATGCTGAGGCTAACAGATCTGTTGGACTCTGCTAATCACTTGCGTTAGCATCTTTACTGATTTCATGATGTCCTACTATTTCTTTCTGGCATATTAGATATACACCTGCATGCATGCTACAGGAATCCAGTGATTCCTGGCTGAGCTCCAGATTTGCCTTGACTCCTTCTTGCTCTGCTCTTGTGACTTTGCTAATTTTTTTCTCATTGCTGTTACCCCTTTAACTAATTTACCCTCTCCCCTTCCTCGCTGCACGTTAACTACGTTTTTGAAGGAGCAGCTTGTGCAAGATGAGGAAAAAAGCCTTCTCCAGAAAGTATTTGGGAGATTCAGTATCACACTCATAAGCTTTGGTTCATTTTGGAAAAATGAAGAGTGACAAGTATTATCCTTATAAAATAAGTAAGTGCAGCATTTGAGGCTAACTGTAAAAATTCAGAAAAAGCATATTAACATAATGTAAGTGCAATGTTTCAATAAAGTCAAAAGTGTTTTAATCTTGAATTGTTCTATTCCATATTAAAGTGCTCATAAGCAGACTGTGAAATTTGGTATTGGAGTAGAGGTCAAGAATTAGTGGGATACAGGTAGTAGTTGGACATCCCAATAGACCCAAGAATATTAGTTGTTCAAACTCTGAAAACAAGCTTTTTTATCTTTATCTGACTTTGGCTACTACACTGAATCTTTAGTAGGAATGAAGAATAATTTTTGATTCATACTGGTGGTATATTTCCTTGCAGTCTTCATTTAAAAATGATCTTTAACTGGTGCTGATTTGTAGTAAGAGTGATAACTGCAGTAGGACTCCAAGGTCATCATATAGAATTTGTCTTCATTTTTTATTGTTTTTTCCTATAATGTTTTTTCTAGGGTGAAGGTTTAATAATCAAAAAAACAGTGTTCCAGTAACTATATCCACTATGAAAGAAGGATTTCCAAATGTCTTTAAAGTTGCATTTCTTTCTCTCTTTCATTGCTGACTTAGAAAATGGAGCATTGTTGGTTTGTTCTGTAGTTTTATTCCATTACTAGGAATATCTTTTAGCATGTTGCTGTGTTCACAAACTACCATAGTGGATGTTAATTGTTACTAGTATACAACGGCTAACAGGAACTATGTAGTTGTCATTTCTATTGAAAACTATTTGGTGAAAAATAAAGCCAATAATTGTAGAGACCCTGAATGCTTAATTAACACAGTCTTCAACTACATTCCTTATGATGAAGTATTTCTTTGCATATTGCTTATTTTAAAGCTGGACCTAAATATGCCATCTACAAGTACTAGATAAAAATCATTAGAGTAGTTTTTGCGAGGAAACACACCAGAACAAGTCAGGGCATAGCTCATGCTGTAGTGTAATCATGGTTGCACTAGCATTTCCATTAAGAGTCCACTTCTTGCGCAATTATTAAAAGTCAAAAAATGCCGTGTTTTCATATTTATCCTAGCGGGAGTAGGACAACATTGTGCATATATAGAGTTCATTAGCTATTTTTTCAAGTTCCATTAAAACTACATAGGTATATATTTTATATGCAAAGACACATATGCCTCAGGATCAGGTTGATAAAAGAGTAGGATAGTTTCTTTGCTTCACTGTCAAGTTAACTGCTTAATGTCTGCTCTACTAGAATGATCCTGTTTTAAAACACTTAATTTTCACTCTTGGAGACTTTGTTTCTGTAAATGAAACCGCTTTCCAATTCTTAGGATTTCAGTGGTGTGTTTTGCATTGTAGTGTTTGCATGGTATTAAGAAATTCTTTGTTTTAAAAAAGAAAACATTGTAATTTCCTGAAAGTATCTGAGAATTGGTTAATTGAACTTGTGTTTCCTCCAAACCAAGCAAATGCCTCAAAAATCACCCAAACCCAAGTCCAAGCAAAGAAATGAAATATAATTCTTTGAATTTAGTACATGAAATCCTAGCCCCCTTATAGTTAGCCCAGGAACTGACTTCAAAAGAGACATAATGATACCGAGATCTTCAGCCCAAACTGGCTCTGGGTGTGAGCCTTCCCCAGAGGAAAATGAAGACAAGCCCTTTGAGCTGGGGGTTACACCTGTGTTCACAAGTGTGGAATCTCTCTCAATCAATGTGGATATGTTTGTGTGCTTATGTTGAGATTACTAGCAATTGTGCTGCAATTCCTATGGCCAAAAAATTCCACCGTAATGAGGAACTCTTTGCCTTGGGTTCTGCGGGAAAGATGTTTTCATCAAATTGGGTTCAAAAGCATTCATGCTTTGTGAGCATGGGCATATTTAGGTATTCTCACAGTCTTCAGTTAGATGAACAAATGGTTTATATTAAAAGCATTTCAATAAAAAAAATCTTTCAATTTTTAATTATGTTTATAAAATGAAATTCATTTAGAAGTAAGCTGGCAGAGGCATGCAGTTATCAAATGGGTGAATAAGAAAGAATGAAACTATAATTCTTAATATTATCATTGTAATCATATGAGAAGAGGTTGTATCTTCTTTTCCTGGGGAAAATGTACTGATTTTAAGGAGCACTGTGGTTGGTTCCTTTGTGATCTTTAAAGTTTTAGAGATTTGAAATGGTGCCTGAATATAGTAAAAAAGTACAAGAAGACAAACTTTCAAAACTGTTAGATATACATATGGTAACTATCCTGTAATTCAGTTAACTTAGTTTAGAATAATTACATTGATTGTATTTTCATTTTAAATATACTGCAGTATACCACAGATGCTACATCATGGCATAATTCTATTATATTAGAGGCCTATATATTTACTTAGTTTTCAAGACTACATAAAATTGAAACGATGAAAACATATGGCACATAATTATACTTAATTGCAGAATTTAGCTTAAAATACAAACTGCCGCATTCTTAATCCATCTCCTTCAAAAGACATTGTTTAGGCTCCTGTCAGATAAGGGTTATGTGTAGAAGATATGGAGGCAAGCCTCATGCAGCATATCATCACATCTGAGAATTGACAAGTAGCCAAGACTGGAATGCTGCCAGCCAGGCTATATTTTATTTCTGTATCATTTTTACGGCTTGCTATGATACATGGTACTATGTTTTAATCTTGTTTCCTATATTTAAAAGAGTTCATTGAGGAGGAAGAAATCACAGTATTGCTACTTTAGAGAGTGTGTTTTATTATTACAATAGAGCATAAATTTTAAAATGCATGAATTTGTAAAGGACTCTTCCCTCCTCCTGCCCCCAAAACACACACAGCAATCTTACCAAAAGGCTTGTGGAGAACTGTAAAGTCTTAAGTCTGAATAAACTCCTCACTCTGCAGTTTTAGCAATTTTTGCTACAGAGTTCACTGAGGTCCCGGGGTACACTCCCAGATTATTCTGTCTCTCCTTAATTATGTTTGGCCTATTGTGTTTCTAGCTCTTCCCTCAGTTAACAGGTTGACTTAGGGAATCTTCGGCATTGACCTACCCAATATTAAAGTTTTTATGCTTGCATAAGAATGTCTATTTTCCTGCAATCATTTCCATAATAAAAAGTGTATTAACGCTACTAATCTGGCAATATGTATTTTGTGTGATAGCAGAGACAGGCATGAAATGGGAGCGGGTGAGTCTGTTTACCCAGCTCAACCTAATCTACCTTCTAGGGATGACCCTACTGTCTAGGAGGTCATGTAAACTCTCTTAGGCGATGTATATACTGATCCTTTGTGTGTATGTGAATTTCAATGACATTTTACATTAAGGCTAGAATAAATACCAACAGGATGTTTTGCCAAGGGCTTAGTCAGCAGTCTTCAAAACTACCGAAATTAAATTAGAAAGGACAAGTAGAATGTCTTGATGTGCAAGAAAGAAAAATATGAAAGATTCAGAAGAGCTGAGAAGTATTCATAGTATAACTTGGAATACAGGTCTTTCAAGAGTGTAAATCAGGACTAAAATGAACACAGTTATATACAAAACATCTATTTTTGAAACTTTGTGCCTGGAGGAGATGTAAGGATGATAAACATATGTAGTTATATAAGAAAAGTACATTATGTGTATCAATATAAAACCAATAACATATTTGAAATGATGGAAATGATGAAATATGTATGAAATTGTTGATTTCATTTATATTAAATTTCATTTCATTCATATCTCAGAAATAACCAACCTTTTATATGGAGGTTAAGATGTAAAATAGGTACATTTAATACTCTGGAAAGTAATAAGCATCTTAGAAATTAAATCACTGTATTCACTTTATCTATCTCCTGAAACAGGATATATACCAAGAAGTGTAATAGGATGGTTTCAGGTAGCAAAAAACGCTAGGGAAAGTAACATTACCAGATTTGGCACGTATTGCATTTGACTAATGAATCACTTCCCTGGATTGGGTTTCTAGTCTAGAAGGCAAAGAAAATAAACACATCTCAGTCTGCCTTATTAGCCGATGTTTGTGAAGTAGTTGATGAATGAGGGGTGTAAATGTTAAGTGCTATTACCACAATAAGTAATCTTGTTGTGATATTTGAATCGCAAGAGAATCTAAGCCTTCAGACTTTTCTTCTTAATGAAATCTCGGTGAAGAATATGACACTTTTACTACTAAAATAATTAGGACATGTTCAGGGCTTAATGGTCAGGAAGAGTATGGATCCATTGACCCTATAGACAGAGATGAGATATTTACCACCTACTTTTTTTGCTCAAGACACAGACATGGAACTCACTACCACAAAAAATTATATATGTAGCAAGAGTTATCATGCATTTGCATCTCTTAAACACTAATTCAGCCCAAAATCCAGTCTGGTAAACTTTGTTCCATTAGATTTTATGATGAAATTGTAATATTTTTCACATTCTTATAAATGCACCACACCACTCACACCTTTATAAAAGCATTCTAGAGAGACATCAGAAATTTTCAAAAACTAACTGAACACTTTGCATAGTGCAAAATAATAAAGTAGCGGGCCATGTGTGCTTTTTGTCTTGTATGCTTGGTAATCATGTGCAGGAAGGATGGAAGAAGGCTTGCAAAGGTTTATCCCCTTTAACCATGAGAACAATGCCTTACACGAAGCTTTTCCATCATGTTCAGATTTCTCTCCAGTTTTACTTTCCTGCAGGGGCATTCAATGTCACAAGTAATTGATATAGTCATCAGACAGAAATGGCTTTTTTCTGTCTTTATTTTTTTTAATTCTTTTTGTTGTCTTGGGGTCCACTCTAAATATTCCAGAAGTCTGACTTGAATAGTTATTTCCAGATAGTTAAAAACATGGTTATACTGCTTCCTAGTGGTGTATGAAAGAATATCTTCTTCTTTGCTGAAACTTTTTTTGTGATCTTGTGCGTGTAGTTTTTTATTCTTTGGATTTGGTTCAGTACCAGAGTATTTAGAGCTTTTTACTTTTCTATTACATGGTTTTATATCAGTCCAGGTTAACTTTAGTGAATTCGTCCTAGTTGATAGCCCGTATGTGTAAGAGAATATAAAAGCAGAATGCCTTGCTGTTTTACGAGGGCTTTTACTTGAAGGCTGCAGCATGCTGTTTAGAATCCAAGACAGTGATTAGACTAGGCTAGCAGCTGTAATCTTCCCTGGAGAAGGGCAAGGAAAATATTCTTTTCCCTTACCTCAGTTGTGACTTACCTATGTTGGACAGCAGCATGTGCTTCTAAAAACAAGATTATTTTCTAGTGAGGGAGAGAAAATATAAGTAACTCAGAATATGTGGAGATCCATTAAAAACCAGTTTGGCAGAGAAATGTCTGTCAGTGAGAGAGATGACTGCTTTTTGAAGCATTCTTTGGGAAAGAAGTGACACTGTACACTGACCTCCCCAGGAGAACAAAGCTGTGAGTACCTTCAATGTGTTAGTAACATTAGCCTGGTAGTACAAATGTTGGACTGAGACTCAAGAGGTCTGCACACCACTCTTGCTTCTGCCATCAATTTCTTGCAAACAGTTGGGGAGGTACCAGTCAGTACCAAAGTTCTCAGCACTGGCAGAATGGCAGTGTTAGATTTCCATCTCCCTCCTTTTACCTGCTTAGGGACAGACTCAATGCAGTTATTTATGTTCAACTACCACTTGAATATTCCCACTAAATTTTAGTGTAACTGTGGAAGCAATAAGATGCTACTGAGTGAGGAGGTGGTGGGTCTGACTTTGGAGCAGAACAAGCGTGTGCAGTCTGGTTAAACACCACCTGGAGCTGGGGGTCCCAGTGCCCAGCTCTGGGAACATGCCCCTGGGTTCCACTGTAATAATTCTTCCTCATGTCTTTGAAAGGTGCATACTTTGTTTCTCTCTTCAAATGTTTTTTTTTCACCTAGAATCCCAAATCCACCCAGAACCCAAGAGAGAGAAATTTTAGTGAATCCACAGTTTCTTTAAAGTTTTCTTTAAAGTAGTCCAGATTCTCTAAAATTGCTTTCCACCGTCAGCTGGTTTTCTTCCAAGACTCCATGGCTCATGAATCTACCTACCATTGTAACTTAGATGGTAAGAAAGAGAATTGGTAGTACATCAGAATAGCTGTGACCCTTTCTTGTGTTTGTAAGGGCTGAACTTGTGATTATGTGTTACTCACCATCATATTTTCTCATTAGACATGCTTATTTGTTGATTCATTGTAGTATGACAGCTGATAAAATACAATATGTCAAATAAAGAAAAAATAGAATCTTAGTACACAGAATATTTTTTCTATCATGCCCACTGCTGTTAATAGTGGTTATGTATATGGCTCCCCTGTGCATTAAAATGAAAATATATCCCTTTGTGTTTAGACATATAGCCAGAAGTAGCGTTAGGTAACATTTAGAATTTTCATTATTGAAACTGAGTGCATATGTATTTGTGGGAAGTCTATATATTTTCCATAGCCTACAAAAATCTTGAAACTAGTCTGTACTGGGTGATTTTAGCCAACAACCCACGTTTCACCAACTTTTACCAACATTGTATAGATACAAAAATGCTGTACTCTTTACTTTGGTGATAAAGCCATTCATAGCAATTTCTAATTCACATAAAAATTGTCTAACCTAAGGTGTGCAGATGGTTTCTAAAAGGCATTCTTTTGCAAACCTTGCTGGGGTGGTTAAGATATAAAATGAGTAAGTCTCCACTATGTTCTTTAGATCTCTGCAAGAAATTATGTCCATCAAAGAAGGGATCGCAGAGAGGACCATATCCCTGTACTCCAGGCATGTCAACCTACCATGTTAGTGTAAGCTACTATTATTCACATGCCTACCTGAGCAAAACGCAGTGGGTATTGCTGTCTTCAGAGCTTTGGCTTTTGCTACCCATTGTGTTTCGGTGATGTGTGCCTGCACCAGCCCCAGTCCCAGTATTGCTCGTGGGTTTAAGCCACTGTTTATCATGAGCAACACTGGAGAATCTGTCCGTTTGAATTCTCCTGTCAGAGACTAATATACAAGGTTTTCCAGGGGATTTGGATTTTTATTGCATTTATTTATAGAGACTGTTCCAGAAGTTTAATTGGGCCTGAAATTTCTTACAAAGCTGAAGGCTGTAGGCAATTTCTGTAACTACCGGGGTGACAAGGTGTTTCCTTTCGAAATAAAACAGCAAAGCTCCTGTAAGTAACTAGCAACATAATTTCTGTCTTCTAAGTCAGAAACGGCTATCAGCTTTCAGTGGTAAATTACAGCTGAAGTTACTCTTTCTGTGTTCAGAAACACAAAATAATAATATGAACTAACTCATACAGTGACTAATTCTGCTATGTTTAATCAGTTTAAATAATATTTTACTGTCCAAGAGGTCTTATTTAGTTTAATGAAACTAAAAGCTGTTTCTGTTTATGCTCACTATTAGTGAAGATGACATGTTTTTACCCATGGTTAGAGAATTAACTGTGCTCAACAGTAATTCTATTTATTTAGGAACTTGCCCCAGTCTGAATGAAAATACACAGAAAAATGCAGAAAAGCCAGGAAAAGCTAGTGCTTTTGCTAGACTGTCTGGTTAAACCAGGGACAGCATAATGCAGAGACTTTATTAATGAAATCTTTTCTTTAAAATCAAGAAATGTAAACTTGTGTTTCTTTAAATCATTGACATAATTATACTTAACATGTCACTCATCAAAATACACTGAAGCTTAACAAGAGTGTAGAGAAAGCTATCACAGGGCCCATCAATGGTCTGTCTGTCCTGGTGCCTCAAATCCAAAACTGCCAACAGCAAATATATAGGCAATATAAGACCAAGGAAAGCTCACCTCCCTAGTGGGAGCTGGGAAATGACTCTAAGTGATTTCCCAGCCCAGGGTAGTATACTTCACTCTAATGGTCCTTAGCAGGGGCAGGGGTTGTCCATTAATTTGTTTAAACTTTTCTGAAATCATGTAAACTTTTTGCATCTTCTGTTTTGTGTCCATAAGTACAACAGCTTCTTTGGCTTTTGAGAAAAAGTACTCCAGGGGATATAAATATGCCACCTGCTGCCACCTACTTTTGCTGCTCTGTGGCTCTTGTGTTACAGCTGGAGAATAGTTCCCCTATCCTTGAGTAACCCCTTCTTAGGTATTACTGATTTTAATCCAATCAACATGCTAGAGAGCTGATATTTCTGAATATGAAAGAGGATGTTGTGTTCAGTCAAGTGTGAAGGCTCTTGAACTTAGCAGATGTATATATGTAAGTAAAAACTGTGGGCATCAAGCAGTTTTTGCTCTGGTGATATGTAGTCAGAGTCGTATTTTGGTTCATCTGTGTAGTACTCAGACTCGAACAGAAAACCTACTTGTAGCCTTGTTCTTTATCAAATACATATATTCATTGGTTTTGGGTTTTTATAATGCCAGCTGGGTAATCGTGATACAGTGGCTACTTGGCAACTGCTTGAAAGAGGCTGGAGTCTGAGGTGAAAAATGAGTAGGTTTGTTCTCATCGGGTAAAAAAGAGCATAAGGTTCCTCAAACAGTTGGGAACAATGTGAGATGCTGTGAAATTACCTTCACCACAGTGTTTGTGTAATGCTCTGTTAGTAGAGGAAGGGTTGAAAGAGAGCAGTGACGTAAGATTCCTGGGTGTATATGTAAAGTTGTCTGTACATAAGATGAGGCATAGGAAAGCAGAAAAATGATAGAAAAATTGACCTATCCAAAACCTACTTGATTATGAGGATTTAGGGTCTCCCACCCTTGTAGTACTTCCACACTAGTTTTATATCAGTTGATATACAGCTAATTAATCCCAGAGAAAGACAGAAGAAATTAATTCCTACTACGTATTTGTAATTTGACATTTTGATATTTATGACTGGGGTGAGAAAACACTATTTACCCCTTGTTCTGCTTTTAAAGGATATGAGGGGTAAACTTGCACTGCCTAGTTAAACTGAGCAGTATCAAACCCTAGGTGTAAAGGCTTGCATAGCTCAGGTGTAAACAATTATGAAAGCAAATTCATATTAGCTTACTATGGCATCCCTTTTTTTTTTTTTTTCTGAAATTACCCTTGTGCAGTGACTAGGCATCTGTGAAGAAAACAGAAAACAACCATGAATGTTTTGGGGTACAGTCATCTGATTTTCACTGTGATCCTTTCCTGGTCATTTTGGAGTTTATTCCTGTCGGGGCAGCAGAGGGGGAACTGGGGCAGGAGGGACTGCAGGAACAACAGACCTAAGGAAGAGCGGCGGCATTGCTGCTGCAGAGCAAGGGGGATAGCAGCCCAAGGGCCAGGGTTGTTGACAGGCCAGCCATGTTCTCACTATTTCTACCCATTTGGGCTGCAGTTACTGCTTAATTCGAGTTAAACGTACAATTTTAAGAATGAGGCAAAACCGGAACAAAAGATCAGCATATATGGAGTGGGACTTTTTCCTCTCTCTCTCTTCCCCTCTCCTTTTCCCTCCCCTTCCCCCTCTGGCCCATCTTTTATCAGTAGTTTACATGCTTGTATGATGATTCTTAGGAGACAATACAATTTCATCCTCCCAAAGCAGCAATCTCCAGCCTATCATTCAGCATGAAGCCTGAAGTATTATATATATGATACTACAAACCTGAAATACTGCAACGTGAATTACACGTTTGATTACAAATGGAAGCTGTGCTGTTGCCCAAGCCATTCCCTTTGATTTTGAAATGCATTTGAGCGAGTCCCGCTGCCGCCTGGACGCGCCTGCCTTCCCCGGCAGTGCCAGGAGCAGCTCTGTGTGAGGTGGGAGAGCTCCGAGCAGCTGCTCTGCCTTCCCCGCAGCAGCAGCTCAGCAGCCCTTCCCGACCATTTGTTGCCTCAGTTCGTGACATTTCTGTCTTTTGTTTTCATGTAGTGTATGTTCAGAGACCTCCTAAAGGGCTGCAGAGGAGAGCTCAGCCAAAACCAGAAAGACTGAAGCTTCTAAAATATAACTGTAGGTGTATGAAGAAATATAATGTGGCTAGGACAAGGCTTAGGATAGGAGATAATGTCTGCACACATTGGTTTTTTCATGATGCTACCCAATGTATCTAGGCTGTAAGGATGCATCGCTGCTCTTATGCAAAGCTTTTGGCTACCTCAGATGATACTTGCTATGCGAGAATTAAAGGCAGAGTTGCAGCGCGGCCGCAGTGAAATTTGCCATCCCATCTGAAACATTTTATTAGTGCTGCAAGCAGCAAATCACATGCAGCACCACTCAAGTTCAGCTGTATATAACTTCTCAGATTGCCAACACACGTTGTTTTCCACTTGCCCAAAATGTGAGCTGCTCCACTGAGGTGTTGCAGTGGGATTCGTCAAAGACATGGTGGGATACAGGAGTCTATGAGCCTGATTGTGAGCAAAATAATACCTTATTTGCTTTCAGTGGCAATGCAACTGAATTGCACCTTGCTTTTGTTAATTTGTTTAGGTGCATTTGTCCATTGTATTCTTTTATGCATGAAGCTGGTCAGGTGAGCCAGTGTATCTGTTAATCTCTCAATTTCTGTTAAACTCTTAATTCAGTTAATATTTTTTATTATTGTTTATTATTATCAGTTATTATTGTTTCTTAAAAGAGCAATTTCAAATTTTAGAAGAGGTCGTTTTAATCTGTCCATTTCTGTATTTGAGTGTTAGTGTTCTAGTATTGTTTCTGCGTGTTTTATTGTTATATTCCATAACAAGTCTGAAAGATAATCCCTTTCTTTGATCTGTACTTCAGCCTAAATCCTAAAGTCTACATTCAGTCCTTGGTCGTTTTCAACTTAAACACGCAGCCCTCTCAAGTCAGTATGGTTTGGCTTCAGGAGGTGACCTTATGGCTTGGCCCTGGGGACACCGAACCCTGCGTGCGCGGCCGCTGGGCAAGAGCTGGCACGGATGGCAAGTGCCAGGAGGCCACTGGAGTGACATCTCTGGCTTTTCCTTTTCAGAGAAGGAAAACAGCGTGTGTATGCAAAGCTTGTAATGTATGGAGATAATTTTTATGTAACTAGTGACAACTTTCATGGAAAAACAGGTGAAATAGTTCAACTGGTATCTTTGAAATGCTCCATGTAAAATGCAGGCGAGCTTAGGTGCAGCCTTTTTCAGATGCTCAGCTCCAGCCTTGTTCTGCCATCTAGTGTTTAACCTATCAAATTGCAACTTCAACAAAGTAATTTTTGAAGTGTATTTTTAGGACAAAAACATTTGAAAATAAGAACGAGATGAAGAAACAGCATCTGTGAAGCAAAAAATGGGGAAGACTCAATACAAATGGCATTTTTTACATTCTAAGTAGAACTGCTCTTGTAGACAGTAAATTAGCTGGTTGTTGTCAAGGCTAACATTTTTCACTGGTAGAGCTATAAAAATTTTTATTACAGTCCCACGATTTTGGGCTCTCCTTTGTTTAGTTAAGAGCAAATGTATTTTAAGAGTGAGTCCAGACGTTCCGTACGGTGTATCTGTTACCATAAATAGTCACCAAGCACTTTGGATAATTAGCTCTCAGATTTTTTTGTTGTTTCCCCCCCCCCCCCCCCCCCCCCCCCGACTGTTTACTTGACTGTTTCACATTTGTATTTGTGCTGTGTTTGACTTCTGAATAATTAGTTGATTACATAGGCTTTTAAAACTATAAAATAATTGGTTCTCTTTCAGATCTTACAAGATGGGGTCTTTATCAAACAGGTTACTTCTGCCTCAGGATGGTGCGGAAACATTTAACTGGAAGTTATAGTATAGTACAGTCTTCTATGTTGATAGGACCCCTGTTAAACTCTGGAACGAGAAACATATCAGTTAAATACAATTTTTATTGTACTTGGTTTACAGCTAATTTCATCTTCTAGATAGTAAAGTTTCTGGTTGTGAAAGTGGTTCTTAATGATTTCTTCAAATATTGCACAGCCACTATTTTCCACCCGTAAGTTCTACTTAATTACCTGGTTGCTTTTCTGTGTTGGGTTTTTTCCAGTTGTTTTTGGAGAGGTTGTTTGTTTGTTTACAAATTTGTGTTAAATTATAACCAGTAGTGGTATGACTGACAAAAAAACCCAAAGCAAACATTTTCAGAAATCTAAAGTATAACAGTGAGCTCATGAAGAGCAAGTCTGTATCATTTTGGTATTTGTCTGAGGAAAGGGAGGAGATGGGAAGAAGAAGGGTGCCTTCACTTTTACAGTAATAATATGCTTGGCTATGGCAAACTGAAGGAAAGGCATTGGCCATGTTGGGAGCCAGAATGTGTTTTGCTTTGGAAACTAAGCTGTGCTGTGCCTTTCTTGTTCTTAAATGGAGGACCATTTGCAGACTGCAAGTAAATTGCATGCAAGAAATCATGGTGGAACATTAGATCACAAGCATGGAAGTAGTGGGAATAGCCTGGAGGAGCATTATCCCAGCTATGCTGAGAGGCAAAGAAAATGATGGGAGAATAAAGAGGTTTAAAAGAGATACAGAGAGAAATTCCAGGGGAAAGAAATAAAAGAAATACAAAGCTATTAGAAGAAAATACTTAGTTTACAACATTTTATGTTTAATAAGGATGAGATTCATAAACAGTGAAATCCATTCCATATTCTCACTTTGGTGGAGTTACACTAATTTGCAGTTACTGGAAGACCTTTTCTTTAACCTTAAGTAGGCTCATTTCCTATTTCAGAATCTGAAATTCTCTCTTCATATGTTACAATCTTATCAAAATTTACAGATGAAGTGGGAATGCGTAAAATAATTCCATAAAATGCCTAAAGACTGCATTGTTTGATATCCACAGTGGATTCTCCATGGTGCCCCTAATCTTCCTTATCCAATTTTAATACTATCTCTGATCAATCCCTGGGCATTGTCCTCTAGACGCATAATCTAATAAAAAAGCTGAAAGGTGGTAAAGAAAACATTTTTATTACTATAGATTTATTGATAGCTCTGACAAATGTATTGTACGTTTTTCCACTCTATTTAGCACTGCCCATATTTTCATGGTTTAATCCAATTTTTCAGGTTCTATTTTTACTTCTTTTTTGTTTGTTTCTGTGTATTTAAAAAAGGTTGATATTCTGTTAAATACTTCTCAGTCATTGCTGTATTTCACTGGAATATGAGACTCTTCCAGATCCTTTGGGGTAAACTACTATGTTAATACAGCATTTTTTCAGTGAAAATGTTTAACTGTGGGTCTGAATTCATTGAGTTATTGGGATGTTTAATCAGTTTTCTAATAAATTTTCCATTTCATTGGTTAGAAATTATGATTCAAGGATCATCTTGCGATAAGAATTACAGCAGTAATTTAATTTTTTATTTACCTATGCAAGATAGTAAAAAAGGCTAAACATTAAAAAATAAGAAAAATCAGCTGTCTCCCAAGTTTTTGTCAAATTCACTGAACTACCTCTAATGAAGGCATACTGAGAATTTTGTTCTGTTTATGAAAGCTTACAGCTCATGCATGTGAAGGCCATGATATACCCTTGTTTTGAAGCTACATTATAGGGTAATTGAAAATACATAAAATCATGTGTTTCAAATCAATCATACTTGATGCTAGAAGTTTTCAGTATCTTCTGTCTAAGGAATTCCTCCTGCATCTTTCTGGTTATTTTCTATGAGAAGAGCTAAACCAGATTAAAATACCCTGTTGGCATGTTTGAACAGCACACTGTAGCACAGATCTCCAGGAAAAGGATGGATTGGGAAACTGTACATTGTATCTCTTTAGTGACACCATGCTTTCACATTTCCTTCAGATTTGGATCCTTTTTGGTCTTTGTGGTAACCTGAAGTATGAGAGATATAAAATAATTTGTCTGTCCTTCCCTTTCAAAAGGTAAAAAAAAAAAAAAAAGATAATTGAAAAGACAGTGTGGTCATGAACTTCTTCCTAACATTTCTCCATACTTCTAAAATGTCAGTAGCGATACCTGCTTTTCTCTGATATATTTTGAAGAGAGGCAAGCAAATCCTGTTTGTCTACTTTTTAATTTTAACATTTTGAATGGTAATTTCATCCTTCACACGCTTTCTTTGTCCAAGCATACCACAAGTTTTCGTCATTCCTCTCCTTCAGTACAAGGACTGCTTGTCCTCAAAGAGCTTCTTCAGCTACAGCCCAAACACCATTAGAGCATGCTGCAGCTCTGCAGTAGTTCACCTCTGAACTGTAATCCACAGACTTTCAGTGGGTTTTTTTCTGCTTTCTGGAAAATATGATCCTGTCTGCTGCTATTTATATGTTCTGTACTTATGAATTAAAAAACCACTGTTTTGTTTTGCTTTCTGTCAGATAAGGCTCATAAGCTTCACAGCTAACTTTATGTTTGTAAAATAGAATCTTTGCTCCTTTTTGTGCTATCAAATGTGAAATTTATTTACGTTATACAACATTCCATGTTCAACCTTTTTATTTTCTGGTATGAAGCCACTTATGACCAAAAGGAAAAATCTGCTAGGTAAAAATCAAGGACGGAATGCTCATTTTTGGTGTGTTTACAAGTTATCTAAGAAAATTGCCTACTGCTAGTGCATAATGTCCTTATCCCATAAGTCAGGTCTTTGTGAACATATTCTTGCAACCATTAAAGTCAATTGATTTTATCAGAGTTCAGACATCCAAAAATATTTTGTACAGTCTGAATTTTATAACACTTAGCACCCAGTCTCATCTTTATTCCTTTTACAATAACTTCTCAGCATCCAGTTATACCTGTATTCTTCATGGATAAACAGGATTATTTGTTTTTAAGCCAAAATCAACATACCTATTCAGAACTGTCAAGTATGTATACATTATTTATGCAGTAGTAAAAACCCTGATGGATAAGTATGTTCAACTGTGTATTGAGATGACAAAACATAGCTCTGTTATTTTTCTTGTTGGCTGCAGACAATTTTTACATTTCATATAGAAATTTGCATCTGAAAAAGAAGAGATGATGTGGTTGCCATGCAATAATCTCAAATCCTTTGTGGTTGCATTTTTGCATACCCTATTGCTTTGTCATTTTGAATCAAAATTTTTAATGTATGTATCTTGATAATTGTCCACATTCCTGAATAAAGAAATAAAAAATGATTGCATATTTACCACTAATGGAGAGGAGGAAAAAGACACTGAAAAAAAAAAAAAAAATTCAATTTCCATCCTATAATAGGCTTAAAGATGTTTTGATAATTTTATTTTAATAATGGTAAAATAATAGACTTCTGTGCTCTTGTCCAGAGAAGGGGAACATTCTCACTGTGAGAGAGAGCAAATGACCCCAGTAAGAGCACACTTCTAACCTTTCTTCAGCATTGTGGTCTACAGCAAAACACTCAGTGTGTTTAAACAAACATAGTCTGTATTTTGCAGGAAACTTTAAGCAAACATGATGTAAATCTAAAGGGGTACAAGATAAAAGAAGGGAGGGAATACTTTGCCCTCAGTGTAGAACAACCAAGTGGTTTATCGTGAAGCAGCAGACAAAAAAGGAGCCATGCCGACAAGTAAAGCTTGTCTGGCCTGGCGTTCTTTCTCCCTCCTCACCCAACACATATATCTTCCAGTGACTGCAGGTGAAGAAACATGTAGACATTTTTTTTCATATTTTCTTTGTCCTCATTGTCCTTTTAGTGCCTTCTGGAACAGATGACATTTGCAGGCATCCATTTATTTTCTGTTCTACACCAGCCTTTCTCCCATAGTGCTCAGAACATTTAAAGAACAATGTGAAAATTGTCCTGTTGTCAGCTTGTATTAGCTGATTCCTTCAAAAGAAACAATTTAGTTACTGCTATGAGCTACTGGAGTTACCTCTTAGCTCTAGTAGCCGGCATATATATTGTTTCTTAAATGTTTGCACCTCAAATTCTGCTGATAATCCTGTAGGGAGAGAAGAGCAGCAGTGTAAACTGGAGGTTGCTCATGCTTGTTTGGCGTGGGAATGAACAACGAGAGGCAGCGGACAAACACACCACTAAAGTGTGTGATGGGAAGGAAAAATGGCAAGGAAAAAAAAAAGGAAGTAAGATGATTTTTTCTTTTTCTGAGGTCTTGGGTAGAAATGTCTCCTTAAGAAGGTAAAGGATAGGGCACCACAAAAGACTCCTAGGAAATTTGTATCAGTACCTTGCCCTGTTTTAGTCAGTAGTAATTAAAGGGCCTTGTTTTCCCCCAGTATGTTAGTATTAAAAATGTAAATTCAAAGTGTAAATTATTTTATTGTTTTTCAATCCTTGCAATCATTTTATCATATTCCAAATGTAATCAAGGTGTATAATTTTACCTTGCATACTGTATGTACATATAAGTATGTATGTACTATAACCCACTGGGCTGCAGCTGTGAAGGAGTTCCTGTGGATAGCTTTGCAGGCTCAGATGCCTCTGGCTGATTCAAGCCACTTAAATATGTTATTAATTCCAAGGTACAGTTACAAAATGATATACTGTAAATAAACATAGCTCTGACTGCATTGGTTGGCTATTGGTAAAAATAATATATTTTTGAAATCAATTTGCCATCATTGGATTCTATTTTGCATTCATCCATGTAGCCAACAAAATCCAATGAGATCTATTTTATTTCCAGAACAAAACAAATACATCTATATAAGTGACTCCATGGTGTCAGCAATGCATCTACTCAGTATTCAATCTCCATTACTCTAAACAGCTGAAGTTTCATAATTTTTAACATTAGTATTGCTGGCATCTTTTTCAATTGTTAGAAATGTTTGTAATGTTATTTAAGGAAAAAACTGTTTTGACAAAGTACACAGCTTACAGACCAAATTTCCACTTAAAGAGATGTTACTTCTTTTAAAAGCATGAAATTAATTAAATAATAAAAAACTTGTAACTTGTTTTTGTAAAAATGCTATTGCCTTTTTCAATAAGTTCATGAAGACAAAATATGCTACTCTATAAAAAGAACGGTGTTCTGCTGTGGTTAACAGCATTTTCTGAAATACTAGATCTGCAAGTGCATGGATCCAGTCAGTAAAGATAAAAAATATATCTTATGCTTCATTAAATATCATAGTTTGTTTGCTGCTATTTCTTTTGATATTATTTGTTCTCTGAAACTTTTCCTCTGTCAACAAGCATTTCACAGATCAGTAATCAGAAATGAGATTTTGATGTTCAACCCTAGCTCTGCTGCTAGACATTACATATTCTATGTGAAGGTCAGGTTACCATTGACTCATAGTATCTATGTGGACATATAGCATACTGAATATTTCTATTCCTTCTGCTTGGGGGATGCTCCATGCTCCTCTCACCCGGCTGTTGTTGCCTAAAGGACTAGTTTTCTTATTACTGAATTGAGTTGTAATGTATTTCAAGGTGATTCTCTTGAAATGCTCAAATAAAATAAAAATAAGAAAGTTCTGTAAACCTGTCTCTGCTCACAGTGTTTTTGTGGGTGGGTCCTTGCATGCGGTCTTGGTCCCAGTTACCTCAGTGGCTCAGACTGGGAGCCAGCTCCGCATAGTCCCCTGAAAACAGTTCCCCCCTGCCCAGAAGGTGCTCAGGCAGCTCCCAGCTCTGCTACCTGCAGGTAACCAGTTTTTTGTGACTTACTTGGAATTTCTATCCTTGAACTGAAACTAGTTCTTCGTTAAAGGTTCTAGACATATTTCTGGGAAGGAAGGAGAGATTTAATCAAAATTGGCTGTGTTTCTGCTAAGATAGGCAGAATCTTAATATTCTGCTAAGATTCTGTTAATAGCAGACAGAAAATTAAAGTTTCACAAGAGACAGTTTTGGAATATGATATATTCCTTTGGAATCTGTATCCCACTCTCTTTTAGTAACTACTTGTACTTTAGGATAATCCAGATATTTTCACTACATTTTGACTATGACTGGTACAGTTTTAGGAAAAAAGCAGAAACCTGAAGGGTTGTCCCAACTCCTGCCAGCTGCTGTGCCCCCTCGAGGGCTGCCTGCCAGCTGAATCTAGGCAGGCGCAGGCAGTGATCTGGTATCCTCTGAGCACAGACGCAGCATTCCCCATTGCGAAGGCAAGGAGAGGTGGAGGGTGAATAGCAGTTACCTCCTACAGATTTTGTGCCACGCATAAACAAGTAACATACTTAAAATGAATAATAATGAGATATAAAAGTGTGTTAGTATCTAGGTCAGGTTTTCTTCTCTTGATGTGACAGAAACACTCTCAGAGATCATAGACAAAGAATTTATTTATAAACCAATGCAAGGGAAAAGTACAGAGATCAAATTGAAATCCAGAGAAATCTCCAGGCAAACTGAAGAAAATGTTTGTATCTGGGTTTTATGAAGTTGTTTCTAAAATACTGTGCTGGAACAAACAATTTGTTTTAAGTGCTTCTTTAAGCTGTCAGTTTCTTCTGGGATGGAAAAATTCCTTGTAAATTAATTTCACAAAATTGTGGAGTAAACCCAGTGGTAGGTTTTTCCTCTGACTTAGGGCTGGTTTAGTGTACCAGCAAGTAGGTTGGTTGGCTGTCCCATTCCTTCCCTTCCCCTCCTGTCGGAGCTCTTGTACATATGGCACTGATGGAAAGCTCCGTTCTCTCCTCCATGCTCCTGATTACATCAGCCGTCGTGGGCTGGAGCCTCTAGTGGGTAGAGATAATGGTAATTTTCGGGCAGCTGGAAAGAGAGGTATTACTTGATTTACTTTCTTATTTCAGAGCCAATTTCTGTGCTTTGCTGACTATCTTTAGTTTACTGTGCACATTCCAACATCTCTAGATGTTCACGGCACTCCACAGCTGATGGTGTTGTCTTGTATAACTCACTCCTTCCACACCTTGTGACTTTGCTCCTAGAAATTGCGTAGGTGTCTTGCATAAATGATTAAAGCAATTCTTAAAGAACACTACTGATTTATAACATTTAGGGATTTGGCTCACCCTTTAAAAGCCATCAGTCTAAAAACAAAGGAAAGAAGTCTTGAAATAGAGGCATGATGCTAGATACATTTATTTTGAAAATGATGACGGAGAACGTTAAGCAGGAGTTGGGGAGGTTGCCAAATCCAATTGGGAAGAACACTGTAGGGAAAAAGGAAGGATATTAAAAGGGAGGGAGGGAGGGAAGCAGGCAGAGTAAAAGCTGTAAATTTTTCATCATGAGGGATCATTCTAGCAGAGCTGACTCAGGGCTTCTCAACAATGTAGGCAAAAATAAATTTTGCTCTCCCAGCTGCTGTGGAGTAGAGCTTTGACAGAGTGCTGGCTGAAGAACAAAGATAAATTTTTTAGCTTTATGTTGGCTGTGCCAGTACCCATTAGGTAGGCAAAAGGCATAAGGGTGGCACCTCCTCCTGTGAGTGGAAAATTGAAAATGAGAAATGCATCCTGCCAGCAGTGGTCTGTTACCACCACTGACCCTAACGTCTCCCTTTGACTAGAACCTGGACTAGTTTTCCAGGACTGTGGCATAGGCTAACAACTCAGCAGACCCATGTCTGTTCTTGCCAGGGAGAGGGAGGATGGCCTAGGCAAGCTTTTGCTATCCCTTTCAATGCTGTCTTCATATGAGTGAACAAAATAAATCATACTTTATGTAAACAATTTAGTCAGTTTAGAATTTAGATTCTGAGGCCTATGTAAGTAACTGTTGAATGATGTTGAATCACATTGTATTTTGCCCAGGACCTCTTCTTGTTCATGTACCTCATAAGTGGTCTTACCACAAGCTGTGAACATGGTCAGTGGATGTGTAAGAGTTAATGGAACATTAGTGAAGAGCAGAAAATGCAGAAGCTGCAGATAGCCATAAGAAATGACAGAGAAGCTATAAATTCTGTGATTAAAGAGATTTAACCTCCTTTTGTTACTAGGCTTTAACATTAGGCTCATTTTAATCCTTGGCTGTTGCTGGAGGCTAATGCACTAATTCAGAATCCACTGATTTTAAATGACTTTGTGGAGATTTTGGGCCAAATGCTAATATTCCTTATCCTTGTTGTATTCAGAATCAGGTTTGCTTGAAAATCGTTATTCTTGTGATCCAGTTTTAGAACAGAAACGGGATTAAATGCTTTAGTATGTTGTAATAACGTCTTCGTCATATACGCTTTGTATAATTAAAATAGCATTCAGTATAATAAAACATATTAGGTATTGCTCTACCAAGATGTTACTGCGAAGAGCTTTGTGTTAACAGACTAGCAAACAAAACAAGAGATCTGAAAGTTTTACATTGATTTTAGTTGTGAAGTTGCTATACATGCACATTCACTCTGAAGCAAAGTCAGCAGAAGACTGAAGTACCACATAAATCTTTTACTAGCCGGAAAGTACAAAGAATGTCAGTAGGGCTAATGTGGCCTCTTGCCCCTTCCTACCTCCCATGGAGTGTGTTAAATAAAGATATTTTATTTGAGTTCTGGATACCAAAAATAAAATGAATCCATGAGAGAAGACTGTATGTTTTGAACATTAAATGTTGGGTTGTAGTATCTTTGGATATAATAACACTGTACATGGGGGAACTAGATTAAAAAATATTTTGGGGAACAGTCCTGCATTTAATACCTTCGTTTCAAAGTGCAGTAACTCTTGAAGGTAAAATGTTTTAAAGCATATTGATTTCTGAAGGGGAAAAAAAAGAAAAGCTATTTTAGAGGCTTTTTGAGACATCTAGCCTTTGGAAGGTCTGTTGAACAAGAAGCTTTTTTCACTCACCTTTGTAAAGGAGTACAGCTGCTAATCTAAATTTATCAGGATATGAAACATTGATCGTGACCCATGAAGTGCTTTACCCAGCTGAAAGTACTTTGTATACACAGAATGGCTTTTATTTTTTCCTCAAAGGGACTGTTTGCAGACTTTCTTAATAGTCCTTGCTTGGGCTGATCATTGTGTTAGTGAAAGAGACTTGCAAGTAACAGCTTATGTTTCTGTGCTACTCAGTGACAGATAGAAACCAGAAAGCACTTTCGCTTGCTGTGTATGAAGACCTGATTTTCAGAATATGTAAGATGCTAAGGAAGTGTTATAAGAACAAATCAGGTAATGTTTTTATACATTTGACACAGTCATCACTTCATCATGCATCAATTGCTAACATAAAATTCACAGGCTGCACTAGAGTTACTTCTGCACTAAGTTGCAGTGGTGAAATTCAGATCTACTATGATTGTCATCTTAATTCTTGATTACAACAGGCTTAATCCTGACCATTTACTTGCTATACATGAATTTAGAGTCCCATCTTTTTTCTTTTGCATTTCGAGTGCAGACAAGCTTTCTAAGACCCTTCTTATATAACTCATGACTTTATGAAACTTATGTATGGACAGTCTTTAGTATATTTCACCCAATGCTGTGAGGAAATGAAGGAGATGGCAGGGATGCTGGAGGTTAGGACCCTCTTCCCACACTGACTGCAGTATTGAGTATGGCCTACATTTTTTCTTGGAGCATTTCACACCAAACATTTTCACCCTTAATTTTCTTCAGATGCAGCTTTCTAATTCTCCTCTGCATAAGTAACCCAAAGACAGGGTGGCCCCACCAGGAGGTTCTAATTGCACTAAAATCATAAAAACTTTGACTGAGTAAGCCATCAGGCTGGTCAAGACCCAAACTGCTAACACTGATTTGTCTGTATGTGGCTTGCAGAGAACCCAAAAGTTATTTTAGACAACTGCAGAGATTTCACTTAGTTTTCTGGGTATGTTTGTATGTGCATCTGTGTATGTGCTGTGTATTGAAGGACTAGTTTTAACATTTCTTTCACATTTCTCTATTTTTTTTCATGGATAAAATGGTTTTTGGTGCACTGATGATTTTTTGCTCTGTATGAATCATTTGTCAGAATCAACAGAAACATAAAGCACCTTGGCTGCTCCTTCATGACTCTGGTAAATGGTACCTTTCCAAGATGATTTACCAGATAGATAAGATAAAGATGTCTAAGTGAGAAATCAGGAGGAGTTATGTTTTGCTAATCGAAAGGAGAGCGATTGCCACCCAGATGTTACTAGAGTTACTGGTGCTGTATTTATATCTGCCTTTGAGTAAGAATATAAAAGCAGTCACCTTAATATATGTTTTCATTTATCCTGAGTTTGGATGTTGTGATAATTGATCCTAAAGTTTTGTGATCCATACCTTTCTGGTTCTGCTATATGATGCTCCTTCATGAATAAAGTTACAGGAGCCAGTCGAAAGGGCAGGGGCTACATCAGTACTGCTGTTCTTTGTGAACACGTGAGCCTGATGCTTTGTGATATATGTAGGTGGTTCAGGGTTTAAAGTCTGGGCATTATTGACCTCAAACCACTAAAGCCTCAATTCACCTAAGTCATTTAACTGTGGTATTGCTTCACATTTCAATCAAGTCAAAGTAAATTGACACCATTGAGAAAAGCGATGGTTGTGTTTTCTCCAGTGCTCTCTGCCAGGCATCCCTTCCGCTTCCCTTGATCCAGCATTAATGTTTGTGAAGCTACATGGTCAGTCAGCTCAAAGAATTGATCAGGCTAGCCCTGATAAACAAACCCAACAAAAAAAAAAAATTACTTTTAAGTCACATCAACTTATCTCATATTGGCATAAGCTTTATGAAATAGTTTTATTTCTGCATTAATAACATTGAGATTATATTTTGTTATATGTTTACTGATATAAAAGTCATAATGCATTAAATATTGCAGATGCTATTTGCCTTTAACACACTTTTGTGAAGCAGAGGTAACTCAAGTAATTTAGGTCCAATAAGCATGTATGAGTGTATGTTAGAAGGTATATACATGTCTATACACACACACACACACATCCACATTCTAATACTATAAAAGCACAGAACCAGATTTAAGGGATGTTTTAGATAAAATTCTGAGGTAAAAGTTCAAGAAATACAAGACTCTTCTTAGAAAACTGGTCTAGAAGAAACATGAAATAATCATCTGAGGATGCTAGCAAGGTTTTAGGGCCTTATCATCAACATAACCTCAGTTTATAGGGTGCTCATTAATCATTGTTTTCCTGGAGCAGACAGAAGCTGTAGCCAAAAACTGCAGATGGGAGAAAAGAAAAGAGGGAGTTGCTAGAAACAAAACAAAGCTTGAGGACTTCCATTCATCCAAATATTTATCAATGACATTGTGGCCCGAAGTCATTCACAGTCTCCATAAACAATCCCATATATTGAAAGAATTCAAACATCCTGTAAATTTAGGTATTTTTGTGAGACAATCCAGGGATGCCAACCACTTAAACTTTGAAGCCCCTGCCTTCTGGATTGATTTCATCCAAGCAAATCAAGCAAAATGTTTAGTTTGTGCCAGCACTAGGAAAAGGGTCACGGGGCAGGGTGAGCTGAAATGTGTTAGCTAATCACAACCTCTCTTCAGTCCCTTTTTCTAAACTAAATAAAATCTCAGTGGATGAAGAATAAAGCAGTCACACCAAATCCATCAGATCCTGCAGACATATCAGTGACACCTAGCTGTCAGCAGTATCAGAGGCTGCTGATAACATTAACATGGACACCTGACCTTTGTCCACAGTTGATGGAAATCTTTGATCAAGGGTACAAGTGTTGTACTAAAGTGACTCATGTCTGAAATCAAACTTAAATGGTAAAAAAACCCCAAACAACAAAACCAACCACTTAGAGGTATCTGAAGTTGCTCTAATTATAATGCTATGTCAATGTGTTAAATATAACTTACCTTCTGTTAGGAGATATTCTGAAGGAATTAAAAGGTTCATATTCTTATATGAGCAGATTTTCCCAAGGAAAACTCAGGTACAGCTCAGTTTTTAACTCTTTCAAAGTATCCTGATAGTGTGTTAAACTGCTTTTGAAGTTCTTGATTCTTCTCTTTAACTTCATTAAAATCTATTTTCTAATTCTCTAATGCTTGATTAAATGTTGATGAAATTCAGGCTTCCTGATTTTCTTCTTGGTTCATAAGGAAAATATCTCTCTCTTTAATATGTATTGAAAAACATACAATTAAATTTGTTATTCTTTGAAAGTTAGTATTTTAATTACTTTGCATTTAAAGAATGTGAGTGATTTTATAGTGAAATATGAAGCATTCGAGGGTTTTATTTATGTCATAAATGATACAGGTAGTAGCAGTCATAGGTGAGATAAGCCTGGGTTTTTCAATAACAAACAGCTAAAAATTCTTCACTTTTGCATGGTTAGCAAAAATTTTAACTTCGACAAGGATCTAAAATTATATATAATATTTATTTTCTCTTGTTTTCCAAATAAACAAGTGAAACAATGACTAATATTCTAAGGCTCTAAAATTTGCAGTGCGTGAGCCTGATTTACTGAAGTTAATTATGTAGGTTTGCTTGTCAAATGTAGCCATTTACAGAATATACTCAGTATTTATCATGATAAACGACTCACATCGTGAATTTAATAAATCATTAAATTCCAGGCATTAATATATCACTGCAAAATCGTAAAAGTAACTTGTACTTTATCACATATTCCACAAGAGGGCAACATGTACCAGGTATTTAACTACAACGGTATTATAAAAATCTTTTCATTATTCAACAGACTTGGATGAAGTTCATTGATTTTGTATTTTAGCTTTCTTCCATATTAATTTGTACTGTTATCTAAACCTTGCACTGGATTGGTTTCTATTAACACCTATCAATATTTTATATGGTACTGAACATGGGCGTTGTTATGTGTACTTATAATTAATTACAATTAAGGTTTAATATGCATTTCATTTATCACTTGGACTGTCTTAACACAAGCATTCTTGTATTGGAAATGCCTTCATGACTAACGGAAGCATACAGTATCAATTAGAAGGTCACATGTTAGCAGAGCGTATGATAATATTCATGGTGGAGCAGGTTAATGGCAATGTTGGGAGGTTTCTTGAAGGAAAAAAAAAACCCAACATGTTACACAATTGAAGGATATAATCTTTGCAGACTATGTAAAAAAAATGTAAAGGTGGAAGTGCAATTTTAATCTGAATAGTCCTCTTGCATTTGCTCACTGGGGCAGGAGCCTGCATTTCTTATACACGCTGGATAGGACTCTTCTCTGCAAGTAATCGCAGTGAAATCAATTACACTCTTAATAGAATGAGGGTGGTCCAACCTGGTCCAAAACAATTAGATCAGTCCTGTGAGACACTGACATTCAATCAATGGCATTGGCATAAAACTTGCCATCTCATTGGTTTGAGACTCACAAAGTTCACATCTAAGGACTGAGCATCTTTATTTCTCTCCTTCCAAAGAATGAGGAAGTTGCACTTCTCAATTTTTTTTGAACATTTTTATATAGTCTAATTTTTATTTTAGAGGAATCAATACATTGATATTTCAGTGTCAAAATGGGCAGTATTGTTATAGAGTATGGACATAAAAACTGACCAGTGCAGTAGGATGCTCAAACTCTGGAGAATAATTTATTTAATGTATGTAAAATACTTCATTTTTCACACAATTGTCTCTTCAGCCTGACTGTATGATGAACAATTTTTTGTAACATACAGAATGTCTGACACTTTATATCAGTACTTAGGAATAGAGATAACCATCATTGCCTTCACAGAGCACTCAAACTGACTTCTTCCTTCTTTATAGCAGTCTCACTGAAATGGGCAAAACTTTGTGGGAAAAATTAATGCTACCTATCCAAAGTCTTCAGAAACAGCAGACAAAAAATACTGCTTTTTATGTTTTATTTTGCTTTGAGTAATGGTTAATGGAACAAAAATAACAAACTATATACCATTCAATATGTGAGGAACTCACTGCTTTAGGTCAGCCATGTGGTAAAACAGCAAATGTAGGTGGAGAGTGAATACCCTCACTTAGAAAACAGGAGACATAATGCATACCCAAATAGCCCCATATATATTTAAACTATAGTCACAGCAGTTATTTATATATGAATTAGCTTGTGGTGAGCTCTATACTGTCGCAACTGACTACTGAAACCCAAGCCAGATAAAGATTGGCCGGTTTACCTCTCAGCTACACAGCCCTGACTACAGTGTAGACATGATTAACTCTAGCATACCTGCTTTGCTGTATTTATCTTTGTTGTCTAAGAGTCTTCATGTAATCTTTTCTCTTTTTCTATTTAAGTGTTATTTTTCCTTTGCTTTCTCCTAAAGTAGTGTGAATCAGAGGCATTAGGGGTTAAGTAGCTAATACCTGCTATGCAATCTACTAGCCGACTCAGCAATTGCCTGGATGCTCAAAGTGCGTTTCCAGCAAAAGTGGGAGTTCTTCTGTCCTTAGTCTTCCAGATGCGCCTCAGCTGAATAAAGGACTCCTCTGCTTGCATGTTCTTTCCCATGCGGACAAGTTCTTGATGCTATTGCTTGTGCCATCACTGTATGTCAATAGTTCCTTTAACAACAAAAAAATCAGAAATATAGTTTGTCTTTATACTTTTTCTAAGAATCAGAATGTAGTGACCATAAGTCTAAATAGTTCTCTGGATCTAGCTCCCTTTCTTTGGTATTCTAATGAAATCAAGATAGCATTGTTTCCACGCTCATACCACTGATAGCCTTGATGGGCTCTAAAAAATTTCTAACACCACATTTGAAGCTGGATGATATGGAAAAACTTTATTAGGTTTGTTTTATTCTTACTTCGGAAGTTTTTGAAGTCAGTACTAGTAAAATTTGAATCATCAATAGAGGAAGTCTTTCTTGTAGTCCCTGTAAGACAAAGGTGCATCTCATTTTTCCATACATAATTCTTTATATTCCAAGTGGCATCTTGAATAAGCATGCACTAAAATTAAAATCTCTCTCCCTTTGTTTGACCTTGCAAAAGCTACATGCTCATGAAGCTGCTGGTCTTCTCGGGAAAAGAATGTGAGGGAAAATGTCTGTTGGTATCACTGATGCCACTATTTATTCCTCATTGACAGACTGTCACAATATGTAGTTCATGGGGAAATATCTTGTAGTAAGTGCCTGGATGTATTTCATATTGTGATGTAGTCTTTATTTTGTACTGGGGGAGGGGTGGGGAAGGGTGGAGCACTGCTCCTGTGTCCTGCAGTATGCATGCAGCTCTCAGTGCATCACTCTAACCCTTTCAAGGTTATGAATAGCCTGCAATATGTGTTGCTGCACTAGAAAAGGATATGATCCTTTTATTTTTCTTATCTGGGAAACCTTTCCTGATGGCAGGTCAAGGGTGTCCCAAGAGTAATGCAATCTCCTCTGGAAATTTCAAAGAACGTGATGATTATCTGCAACTGACTGAGGACATCTGTGCTGGCATACTGACACCCTACCTAATTGATTATCCCAGATTCACACAGCTACATTCAAAACCAGGGCCCAGCTGAACAGATGCCATGCTACCCCCTCGCATTTCATCAAAAAGTTCCACAAGTGGTTTGTTGTCTGTCAGAGAGAGGAACGTGTACATATACTGGTTGCATTTTATCAGACTTTTCTTTCTGTAGTTGGGAAAACCCTTACACAACTTCAGCCAGTGACTGGGAGGCATAACTGACTGTTTATTAATAATACCCGTGGCAAAACTATCCTTACCCCTCGCTATGAGGTAGCAGTATTAAAATGCGACTTGGTGCTGTAACTCAGAAGGTGCTGAGGGTTTTGAGGGCAGTGCCTGTAAAGGTCCCTTGCCCCTTTCCTCAGAGACTTTGTTTCTTCAGTTCTCTGAATGAACCAAAACGTTTGGTAAAACCTAATAGTGTGTAATTATATCTGTGTTTTCAAGTGGGATGATCACTTTGACCTTGACCGCTGTAGGAGTGGTTCTCCCTTCTAGTCTCTGCAGTTGATCACATGCTCTGATTTTATAGAAGGATAAACAGTTTAAGCAAATTCTCATAGCCTCTAGTCAGTCTAGTCCCCCTCTATTGCTGACAGATGTTTATCATCACCTCTGCCAGTAGTGAAAATGCCATCAGTCCTTAATATAACGTATAGGATACTTTTTAACATATTTTCCACAACAATCTATCCAGCAGATGAAAATTAAGTGTAAGTGTGTATTACAGTACATTCCTTAAAGTTTGCTAGTACATAAGTGGGAAGTCCATCGTAATAAATTTTCTATCTTCTATCTATTTTATATCCATAAAGCAGGTCTTGCTTTTATGGAAAGGAACAGCACTTAATCAGTTGTAAGTTTATGATTCCTGCAGATACAGATCATGTAGTTATGAACATTACAGAAAATGTGTGTTAAAAGCAAATGAAAAACATGAAGTGAAAAATCAAAACTGTTCTTCTCCAACTTATCTAACTCACCTTTAATTTTGACGACTAAACAAAGACTGATCAACTTTTGGCTTGACAAGATGTCAGTTTTTCATATGAATCTTGGCTGTAACACCTTTCAAGGTACTTTCCATGAAAATGACTGGGTGGACATCCACAGCATAGCAGGAGTTCTTATTTTATACTTCACTGCAGGCTAAATTGAGTTTTACAGCTGATCTTTGCTTAATATATTCTGACTTTCTGTCCTGATTGTCAGAACTAGGATGTCTTTCAGGTGATACAAAGCCTACCATCTGGGTGAAGTCTGTAGTTAAAGAGGGGTTTTGTGGATTATTCCTGTATCTGCAGTCGGGTCACTGCAGTGCAGATACGTTTGTTCATTGATCACAGCTGCTGAGCTCTCTCTACCTGTTTCCACCTGTAGATTGACTGTATCATCACTTGCTAAAATCCATCCATGTCTCCATTTTAGTAATGGGTAAGAGCTAAAATTAAAAGAAGCTTCAGTTTCTTTCTTTCCCTCTGTGTAGAATGTGCTCTGAGAAGAGGTCTGCCCATGCTGGCTATTTGATAGGTAATAACAGTTGATCTACTTTAAAATTGGAAATTAATGTACAGAAATGTCCACAATAGCAAGAAAAGCATCAGCCTCTTACAAATAGCTTAACATTTCACTGTAATGGAAAATATCTGTTCTATCTAATTTTTCTGCTTTGGAGCAGATTAAATTATAGTTTGACAGCCATGATCTTGGATTTTCTCCTTACTATTATCTCAAGTTAATTTGTCTTGCAGAATATTTTCTAGAACACTTCTTATGCTGAGCAATGCTCAGTTAATGGTTTAGTATCACCCATTTATTTCGTTTTAGGCTTTCTCATTGATTAGGAAATTTTTTATGTTTAGCAATTACATTTGACATTGGTGTGTGCTGATATAAAGGAGCTTGGAGGAACAAGAATGGAAGTTACCTTCAAAAGATGGCCACCCGGGATCTTGTGACCTTCTTCAGTTGTATTGCAAGAGAATGGGAAGGAAACTCCCACTTGTAAAACAGAAAATAAAAAGTTAGAGCATGACTTCGTGCTAAGTTACTTTAGAAAATGCAGTAAATACTCTCCCGACCATTTTACTGTACTGCTTCTTCTCCAAAATGTCATCCAACCATTCACTAAAATGTTGTGGGTTTTTTTTTCCCAGAAGGATTTTTCTATGCTTCTAGAATTAGCTGTTTGCAGCAATTCAGATTACAATAACTTTTGTTCAGCTTTGAGTTTTTGTATGTAGTCCTCCTCTACTTGAAGCCTCTACTTGTTGACCGTAATGCTGTGGAAACACAATTTGATAGCAGCTAATGTCCCTATTCCAAAGGAGGTTGGTGTTATCTCTCAGGCGTTGTTTTGATTTGTTCTGGAAGAGGCAAACAGATACAACAGATAATTTTATTTCCTTTTCAGTTCTTAATTCATTGAAATATTTACAGAATTGGCTAAGGACAGGGGAATTCCCTATAAGCTGGGGGTTTCCTCCATTTAGAATGTCCATACCTCAAGTCCACGTCAGTGGAAGGAGAATAAATATACTTCCCTTCTCACAGGTGTGTTGTAAGTACATTGAAAAAGTGATATGGTGCTTAGATACTATAGTGAGGGGAGTCATGGAAGTCAGGAAAATAGGTAAGTCAAATTCTAATGAGAATTTTAGAGGAGAAAGTAAAGGAATAGGATCCCAGGAATATCCTCCAGCTGCTTCGTGCTGCTCTTATGCAGCAACACAGAGGTACACATAGCTTACTATGCCTGGGTACTCAGTGGAGCCCAGGACAGAAAGGGGCTGCCAGAGGATTCTCATAAATAGGCATTGGCCCCAAACATGGGGGGAAAAGCTGTGAGCACACATTCAAATACACTGTATGTGAGGATGAAGAAGATTGTTTAATTTGGTCAGGGCATGCAGATGACTGAAAACAGGCAAAAGGGTGTAGGCTACTTGATCAATTTACTTTAGCAGCCTGGTGCAGGAGTTAGGAGACTGTTCATTATTCATTCAGCCTCCCAAAGGAATTAATCTCAGTGTAAGAGGGACAAAATGGTAGATCTACCACTAACATGGGGTTTTTTGCTTTTTGTCTGTGTTGCTATCATCACACAAAAAGGGAACCATCACAACATTCATATTAACAGTTAAAAGTATGAATTGTTACCTGCCTTTGCTGCCTGTTCTGAGAAGGGTGAAATAGTCAACCAAGTCTCTGTCCCTTTTGACCCACTGTTAAGCAATCGTGGTTCCCTTAACAGTTGGTCTGTAAAACCTGAAGCATCCTGCAAATGTTGGCCTTAAGTTACAACATGGAGGAAGGGCGCTTTAGCTGCAGTCAAAATATGTGAGTCGACCTCTGCATTTTAGGCGAAGCTGCCTTCCCTCACCTACTGTCCAGGGAATAGGAAGAGTCATCAGAAGGGGGAGATGCTTTGTAAGGGAGAAGCGTGCTACAGATTTTATCATTCACTTTATGAAGAAGTTTTCCATCTGATGTCAAAGCTGAAGGACGTTTCCATTAGTATCAAATAGACATCAGATTTTTTCTGATATTTTCTTTCAAATTACCAAATACAGTCCTGGTGTGTACACAAATGTGCATACATATTTGACTGAATTTCCTTTGAATAAAGTACTGTCGACTAACTAAATAGGTAGTCTGGATAAAATGAAATATTATAAGAAATTTTAAAAATTCACAGAATGAAAGATTTAAACTCATTTGTTCAGCTATATGTATTAAAATGAGTTTAAAAGTAAACAGTTTTAATCAATTATTGCTAACCGATAATGTCTTGAGCTTTCCTCAAAACCGCTGGTCAGTGAAAAAGCCACTTCAGCAATATTGAACAAAGGATTATCCCAGGGTGTACTGTAAATTGCATTAAGATATCAGAAAGAGTTCACCCAAGCAGCAAAGGTTGCTTCATCCTTGACTGTAATCAGTAGAAAGGAAGCAGTAGCTAAGATTTAGCCAGTCTACAGCAGGAAAGATCCCATTAGTCATGCATTGATTTGGAATATTCAAGTGCAGCCTGTGTTGGTTTGGTTGAGAAGTAATCCTGATTTAAATGTTAAGCTTCTGAGGGCTATCTTAATTTAAAGAAGATAAACCTTGGGATTGTATAAGGTAGTTACCACAAAGACCATGCTCTATATTTGACATACTACTTAGCAGTTTAAAAAGCCAGAGAAATTTGAAATTCTGAAGGCTATAGAAATGCTAGAGTTCAGTAACACTTTTTTACATATTCGGTTTGTATATGTGTAAAAATTAAGAGTGCCTGTTCCATTAGACTAATTCAGGCCTTCGGCAGCAGCAATGAAGGCAGCTCTCTCTCTCAGCAATGACAGCTTCTGGTCATGGATCTAGCTTTTTTTGCAGCATACCTGGAGAAACAGTGGTGTAGCAGATGTGTAGCTGCTGAGTGCCACAGCTTGAGAGTCCCTACTCCAGGAAGTAAGTACAGCAGCACTGCTTCGGGACTCAGGTGTGAACATTTCTGTTCTAGCAAGCAAAGTTCCATTTCCCCTTCATACTTCTGTTTCTTTTGTTTGTCTTGCTTAACTGTATACGCACGATCTTGACTAGGATGGCTAGACATTTCTGTAATGTAATCACAGAATCACATAATGGTTGAGGTTGGTAGGGATCTCTGGAGGTCATCTCACCCATCCGTCCTGCTTAAGCAGGGACACCTAGAGCTGCTTGCCCAGGCCCATGTCCAGGTGGCTTTTGAATATCTCCAAGGATGGACACTCCACAACCTCTCTGGGCAACCTGTGCCAGTGTTCTGTTGCCTTCACAGTGAAAAAGTGTTTCCTGATGTTCAGACAGTACCTTTTGTGTTTCAGTTTGTGCCCATTGCCTCTGGTCCTGTCACTGGGCACCACTGAAAAAAGCCTGGCTCCGTTCCCTTTGTACTTTCCCTTCAGGTATTTACATACATCGATAAGGTCCCCCCGAGACTGCTCTTCTCTAGTCTGAACAGCCTTTCCTCGTAGGAGAGATGCTTCAGTCCCTTAATCTTCTTAGCAGCCCTTTGCTGGCCTCTGTCCAGTATGTCCATGACAGACCCAGCACTCCAGGTGTGGCCTCACCAGTGCTGAGCAGAGGGGAAGGATCACCTCTCTCCACCTGCTGCAACACTCCTCCCAGTGCAGCCCAGGATGCCATTGGCCACCTCTGCAGTAAGGGCATTTGCTGACTCACATTCAACTTCGTGTCTACCAGGACTCCTAGGTTCTTTTCTGCAAAGCTGAAAAAAAACACATATAGAACTTAAAATATTTATTAAAATTTTGAGCAGATCATAAGCTAATATAAATTAGTGGAGCTCCATTGAAGTTGATGGTTAATAAGTATATCAATGCATAGTCTGTGACTGGCTTGAAACCACTGTGTCCTTTGACCAGAAGTGAAAATCTTTCTTTGAGAATTACTTACACATTTGTAAAGTTTAATATACATTTCATTTCTAAAAGAAAAAAATAATGATAATTCAGTTAAAAAAAGGTTTAAAATTACTTCAGATAATGTTTTGACATTTTTGAAACCAAATACGTTGGTTTTCCTTCTGTGAAAAGAACTTTCTTCACAATTTGATTTCATTATGGTTAAATAAAAGCATATAAAATTTTTTCAAAATTCTGTAATATAAAAAGAATCTACTCGTTTTGAGTCGCATGAAGAAGGTCATGCCAGCTGATATTTTTCTGATGTCATTACCAGCAGAATGGAAAAAAAAAAAATTATTCCTACTATTCTATTTAGAAGGACAATACTCAGTGGACCATAAGAATCTGGCAAAAAATTAGAAGAATATTTAGGAACTTGACTGCTTTCAAAAGGTCACAAAAAGGGCTAAATTCTATAACCAACAGAAATTTTACTTATGTCAGTCAAGAGCTTTTCTGTTGTTATTGTGATAGTATTATTATGTTTCTATGTTGTATCAGAGCAAATGATTGAGTGTAGTGATTCTGATTCCTAGTGAATTTGAAATACCTGCTACCTTTTCAAAGAAAAATAGATGAAAATTGATAATGACTTATGATCCTTCAGAATGAAACATGCAAGGGAGGATCATGCTTTAGCTAATGTGGTGCTTTAAATTCCATAACCTGGGATTTCCTTACAGATTCTGGATGGACACAGCTGAATATTTTTCTTGGAAATCACCTTTTTTTGATACAGAAGTTGCCCTTGTAATGCAGTAAAACATACTCAATACATATAAAATATAGACATTATATATAAAAGCTTACTGCTGAGGTGGCATTAATATATTTTGTCTTTTTGAATAGAAAGAAACGAACAGAAAGCAGCTAAGACTTTTTTTTTTTTTTTTTTTTTTGCTTATATGGTTTCATATTTCATGGTCTATTCCAGTAGACCTTATGAAATTCAGAATGCCAACTGGGTATCATAGGGAAACCATACTGGGACATTAAAATGAACAATAGCAAACATGAACATAAAATCTCCTTCAAATTCCAATTACAACACACCCATCACTCTCCATTTTTTTCTGTTCCCAAGAAACACAGGGAAAATACTACTCAATAATGTAAGATATGAATTAATAGCAAGCTATCTGATTCTAGCACACACTAAGAATACCTTTATACAAGATGCTTTACTTCATTCTACCTTGTCTGGCTAGGTTGTCCAAAAAAGGAATTAGTGAAAAAGATGTATTATATTGTAAATCCATAATTTCTTTGATGTGTAGGAAGTTTTTGCATAGATTCAATATTTTTTTGAGGGTAGCAAACAGACCAGGAAAACAAAACATCTGTTAATCAAGGGAATATACAGACTATTCTAAGCCAGTCAAGACAGCAGGATGTGTTTATTGTGAGATTTGTCCCAACAATAAAGAGAGTTTTGTGCCTTAAAATTTCTATGGAGCTCTTTTAAGACTCACTCCTGAATGAAGCAAAAAAACAGATAAATATTGAAATAATTATTCAGGCTAGTGCAAGAGTATTGTAGCATAAAATTGGAGATGGTGCTTTCAACATTGCAGGGACACCAAAATGAAAATTAGAGGTAGTATTTAGAAAAATGTTTAAAGACTAGGAAGTCAGAAAGTGCACACTGAAAAAGTGTGATAGAAACATTGTAAACACTTCTGTGGTATCAAAAAATGACAAAGAGGAGGGTGAAGTTCTTTAATTTGTTTGTACTTTCCATTCAGCTCTCCCCTTATTCATCTCACTCCTCACCTTGTTTTCTTTGTTCCTATCCTCTATTCTGCTGTTATTTATTAGCTCCTTTCTTTAAATGCCCTCAATCATCATCTCCTATTGCCTTTCTCTCTTTTCATGTTACTGTTGGGTCTGTGGTTTGATTTATGGATTACGTGCTGAATTTTGGAGAGAGCTTTCTGTTAAACCTATCATCTCCCAGATGGAAATTATGGCAGTTGCTTTGTGTGAAAGCCTAAAGACCTTTACCTGAGATTTCCTCTCTGCTCCCTGCTCCAGAGGGGCAGCTACAGCAGCTGATGGCTTTCCATCAGAATCAGGTTGGAGCTGTGACGGGGTGGGAGAGGAATCTGTCATGCAGGAGGCTGGTGCCAGGGACCACTCGCGTTTCATACCAGCTTCTCCCTTTGAAATTCTTCCTCAGGTAGCGTAAGACCATTGATCTATAAAGCTCTTGATTCAGTATTTGCAGAGGGCAGGGAAACCTGAGGTACTGTTGTGTATATGTCTGTGTAGGAGAAAAGGTTGCTTCCCTTTTTTCCTCCAAAATTCAAGGGGAAAATCTTTGGCCTGTGATACTTCCTGCTGGTCCTTTACTTTTAGAGATGTGCTTCTATTTATATTCTATTAAAGTATTGATAAGAGAGCCTAGAATATGAAATAGATGATAACTTTATTTCAGATAAAGCGATGGCAGTAAACATGTATTTGTTGAGTTACTCTCTATGCCGACGCTCATTAACAGTTGCTAATTTTGCTCGAGGCAGTGAATGAAACTGAGTTGTTGCTTCATAAAGGAGAAATTAACTCTTAGATATGTATTGTATGCATTATATAGTCCAAGAAACTTTGTGACTGCCATTTTGTGAAAAGATACCAAAGAACCTGAAGGTACCAAAAACATTTAAGGAAAGTAGAACCAATACTTACAGAAACATATGCCTGACATGTTCATGGAGAAAATAAAACATGAGTAAGAGGAAAATAGTATTCAGGTACAAAGTTTTCAAGCTAAGCCTTAGGTCATATAAATGTTAACTACATATTGATCTTCCAAGAAAGGATGTTAAGACAGCAGTCTATATAAGGGGAAGAACTCAAGTTAACTACAGAGACCTTGTTAAGGTGATACATTCTTGGTGTAGTAACTAAAACATACTTTCAGATGGAAAGCAGGAAATACGTGTTACAAATATTAAGCTATACTATCTTGTGCATTTCACTAACCTCCTGATAAATTTGTGAAATTTCAGTTTACTTCTTGGTTGAGATACAAATTGTTTAATAGTTTTTAATTTTCTTTCATCTTTCTCAAATTGAAGGCAATATATCTGTATTGCCTGAGATAACTGGGCTTGAACCATTTCAACTCTTGCTCCACACAAAAGCAAAGCTCAGGTGTCAGCCAGTCCCTACCTTGAATTTTCTTTTCAAGAAAGCCAGAATGTGAACCAACATGTGAAGAGTGAAGATAATCTGGGGGTTTGGGCTGCAGTACAGACTGGAGTCCCAATGTAACGTGACATTACAGATAGAGTTCTGCCTTGCTTTCTCTCCATAAAGGGGAGGAAGGAAACTGGGCTCTTACACCAGGGAAACGCATAACACATTAAAGGCAAAGGCTCTTTCTGAAAACCTGACGTGAAGAATCAATTCTAATCCGTAACTGCTTGTCACAAGTAGCTCTTTCATGCATGAATAATAATGTTGAACTCAATGAATACTCAGGTGACTGGTTTCTCTGAGATAGCTAAGTGCTATTTTTTTTTTCTGCTTTGTGATTCCTGGTCAAGATAGTACACCATGTTGCTCAAGAACACAACTAAAATACTCTAAAAACAATGGATAATAATGGACCAAACCTCTGAATATAAAAGAAATAGTTGCTCATATATTTACAGTCTACTGTGGCTCTTGAGCATCTGCCTAGGTCCTGATACTATTACACTACACTTTCATGCCTGTTCCAGCATAAAAAGAGTTAACTGCCCTGACCAGAGATGTGTTCCTTCATATTTGTAAGCTCCTTTGGCAATTCCAGTGCTTATTAGGGAGGACTGATTTTTATCTATGGCTTGGATTGCTTGCTTTAAAAGCACATTCTCTTCCTAAGCCAAAAATAATACGATTGCATAGTGATGCTTCTGCCGTCCCAGCATTCTCTAGGACCTAAATCAGAGTGTGACACAAGTGTGACTGGCATAACTACTGATACAGCAGTTAGGAAGTTATATTTTTCAGAAACATACACTGGCCTGCAGTGTGTGTTGTCATACTTCTCTACATTAATATTGATTTTAAGTTACAGTCATTTCTGTTATTGCAATTTTCACAGGGAAATCATGTACTCTGCTAATATGCTATCTGTCTCCAGGATGCTTGGGTAGCTGAACCTAATATTAGTATTTCACTGACCTTATAAATTTTACCTTTGGGTTTATTTGTGTTTTGTAATGGATTTTTTTTTTTTTAATATTTAAGCTGTAAATCTTGTTTGATGTATTAGAGGACAAATAACCTCTAATGAAACTGATGGGACTGTCCCTTTCAATTACAAAGACAAAGGAATCAATGGGACTCATTTCACACATTAAATGAGGTTGGTATTATTTAACACTACAATGAGAGACAATAATTGATGATAAATTACAAATGAAGTCCTATTGGATTATGCATTACTTTACTCATAGTGGTGTGAAGGATTAATTAGATTGTGTAGGAAGCTGCAATACATGAAGTTTTCTCAACTCTGCCTCAGCTATCAAACTATATGATGGGCATGTAAAGCATACTTTTATTTTTACTTCTTTGAGGGGAGAAAAATCAAACAATGCATTTTATATTTTTCTATACCTGCATTTAGATGGACCATCATCGGTCTTTAATTGTTCATTTCAGTAATCCAAGGAAAAAAACCCATAAAATTAGGAGAGAGGTCATAAAATAAATCTCAGATCCTGAACCCAAAAAATACCATTTATGTAAGGCAAGGAGAATTCCGTTAAACTATGTGTCATAATTTTTACTGTACACAAAGATATATGAAATGGGTTCATATTCCTCCTCAGTCACTGCAAGTAAATGCTAGTCCACTTTTCTGCACTAGCACCCTCAGTTCTTTTGTAAGAAAGAATTGATAAAGATTCATTCACATTACTTCTGGAAAAACAAAAAAAAAGTGTTTATAGCAGTGATTTCTGTAACGCTTTTATCCACCAGACACAAATGGTGGATCCCAGCAGTACATCCCAGGAGTAAATATTTTTTAATGTATTTATTTATTTTATGTATTTAATTGGGTAAAGATATGAGCCTTGATATTAATTTCTTAAGGATCCATTTAATACTATTCTGCTTTATTCCCACCGTTAGTCCCCTTATGTGCTCAGTAGTTCCTCCTCGTACCCCTTGTCCGTATCAGGCGAGCTCAGTTTCTTCAGCCAGCTGGTTATGAAAGAGACCTCTGTAGCCCACCCTGGTCTCTGGGAAGTGCTCACTTACAGCTCAATCAGCCATGACTGTTGTTCTAAGATGAGTCTGGAGCAATGCTCAAGTTAGCATTGCTGGATCTTTAGCCAGATGCTAAATTGTTTTGCTCCAACATCCTGCTCAGTTGTTGTAGGAAGATTACCTATTTCTGCTTCTGGGCTAGCTGCTGTATTTCACTAGACATTTTCTTTGAAAGCGTAAACATCAGAGACTGTAGAGGAGTCAGCTTTGTTGCTGAGTGCCTATATCATGAGGATCTACCTCACTCACTGTGGCAGCCACTACAGCTATTTTGTGATGTCCTGGCTCTTTTACAGGTAGGTAACACTGGGAATAGGATAATGTATCACAGATAACATCTCTCCTGCAATACAACACGTTATTTTCTGTTAAATCTGAGGCAGGCTAACCAACATAAAGGAAATGCTCTGACCAGTGTAGGCCAATCCAAGAATTCATTTGGAGAAGTTACTAGATACTCTTTTATTCTATGAAATATAATCTTGTGAAATGTAATATCAGTAAGATTACTCAGGGTTTAAAAACAAAAACCCGAACAAAACCACACACCTTTTCACATGAGCAATGATTTGCAAGGAGGTCTTCTGTTATGCTGGGAGGTACTCCATTATTTATTTTCTCTTCCCACTAGGATGAAAGATAGAAAGTTAAATATGCAACCAGAAGATGTTTCCTGAGAGATAAAATTATACCTTTGACTGACCTCATGAGGTATTTATAACATTGGGAAGTAATATTTCAAGATTTTCTGCAACCTGCTTTGTAGTCTGTAGTCCCTTTTTTCTTTTAATATTTCTTATGTAGTGATGACAGAACAGCAAACTGTCAGTCACAAATAGCTCAAGCACATCCTCCTGTCAGTACGTGTGTGGAGCACTGGGGAGATCTAATGGAGCAAGGTAACGAAAATAGGAAGGCAAAGTCATCCCTGTGTGACTTTGAAAAGTCACTTAGCCTTTTTAAACAGGAGCTGTCACAAGTGGACTCAGCTGTGCTCGCTCATTCTCCTTTGTTGTGTCCAGGAAAAGATCTATGTATGTTAATCAACACTTCCACCTCTTGCACTCTTGCTTCAAGTCTTGAAATTCTCGTCAGCTCCTATCTCATACTAACAACATCAGAATTTTAAACCTTTTTTTTTCTTCTTCATTTAAAAGAAGAGTTTTCAACTATCTTGTAGAGAGTAAGCTTCCAGAAGAATGCTTAAAAACTTCAGGAGAATTCATTTTAAAGCCATAATCAGGAAAACAGAAAACAAATTAGAACGCAAGATCTGACCTGTATTTTGAAATCTTGTTATTTGGTAGGTCTTGTTATTTAGTGTTATATTTTTGTGGACTGATTATAATGAGACTTATGTTTCTTTTGAATGACAAGCAAATGTTTGATACAAAAATTGTACAATTGTTTCATAAAAAACGTAGAAAGTGCTTAGCTTCTGCATACTGTAAAATAATTTTGAAAACTTGAAAATCCATGAAAAGAAAAGTCAAAGTCTATTATCCCACTTAAATGAGAATAAGCTTAAGAAAGGTTAATTGCACTGTTCTGACTCCAGGCCATCTATCATCATGATGACAGAACATTTTCTTCAGTGTTGGGAACAATGATAAGGCGTAGCAGTGATGATATAAATTGAATAGTCACTTTTTCATGTAGATGTATGCACTTACAAAAATAATGCATTGGGATTCCCAAGTTGTGACAATGTAGAAAGTTGTGATTAGGAAAAATGGTGAGAAAGGGCTTGAAATGTTCAAGTATATTTCATTGACATGAAATGCAGAACAAATTGTATTTAATAGCCTCCTTTTAAAATTATTTCTAATTAGTGAGACATTTTGGCAGGTGCGCTTTGCTTTTCATCTTTGAAATTTTACCTTAATTTTTTTGACAGACTAGTCTCATAATGATTACAAAAGGAAAGGCAAAGCACCTAGGTCATCTAATCTACAATTAACTCCATTAATTTCCTGGAAGAATAAAAAAGATTGATGTAAAATGTTACACATTATCTGATTAATCAGAATTATTTTTAAACCTAGGAGTAGAACTTCAAGGCATATTTATTCTGCTAAAGGTACATCACTGCAAGGTGCGACACTTTAAAAGTATTTTCTGGTCGTATGTTAGCGTGTACAGTAAGGTGAGAAATCAAATCCAATTCAGTCACATGCCTTTAGCCTCTGAGAATTTAGTACAAGTGAGAGAGATTTATTCTCTAATTATATAACTAAATGTCATCCAAAAAAAGAAAATTTAATTTTCTACAGGGAAATGTTCTTGGCTGTTGAAGAAATCTTCTATGATGTTCTTTAACATCAGTCGTTCTGTGTTTGTTGAATCATTTTAATGTTGTAATGGTGGAAGGAACAAGAAGAATGTTTATCCCAAATTTTGGATGACCAACATAACTTGGAGTCCACAATTACAAGTGCAAAATAAATAGCTAAAACTTATTAACAGCTCTCCTCTTTCTGAATGTCAGCTGCCTCTTCTCCCGTATCCATGGGAAGTAAAGAGATAGGGGCATGATCAAGGGGCCGTGCCATGCATGTTTTGTTTCTGATGTGCAGTTCTACTCAGTGAATGCAAACCATCAGAACCCTTCTGTTCATGGTGAAATAGCTACAGGTATCTATCACACAGAGGAAGGCACATTCTCATTTAAGCATGTTCTTAAACCATTTGGAGCATTTTAGATTAAAACCAACATGTTCAATTCTACCAGTTTATTCTTTGGCACCGTGTAGATCTGCCCAGAGCGCTGATGTAACATCCCCCAGGTGTGAAATCCCCTGTAACCTGAAGGTCCCAGAGTGCTGCAGTGGTTTAAGTTTACCTTGATTTCAGCGTGACGTCTTGCCTAACATGGGATTTATAGCAATCAGATGCTCAGGTACCAAAGCCACGAGTATTTGTGTGGCAAATTTTATATTGCAGACAAGTTTTGCGGTTTCAGCTAGAGGCAAATCATTAGTAGAGCTATAGTCAAAAGGAAACCATGATGCAACCGTTTTCTGTTGAAGGCAGCATTAAAAATCCCTGCTGCTTTTGGCAAGATCAGTTGCCAAACATTGAGTGCCTCTGAAAGTCCTATTTTAGATGCTTTAACCACAATTTACCAGATCTGTTCAAACTCACCATTACCAGCACCTAGTGTTCCCAAGGGCATTAGCAAGAGCATTGTGTTAAACACTGTCCCTTAATTGTATGCGTGTGGGTTATTTATGTGCACGATGCTTATCTTTCTGTCTTTCTAATCTTCATGCTCTCTGTCAGAGGAACGAAAGGACTCCAGTTTTTCACTACCATGTGCTCCTAGATTCTTTGTTAAGAGTAGCATTACGGTGTAACACTGAGGGCTTTACTAGCCTCTAAGATCCCTTTTAAGTTGTCATCCAGTGGACATGGGAGATTGGATCTTCTAATAGGAACAGCCAAAGCAGGCAGTAAAACTTGCCCTTTCCAATTATTTTCTTCATTAACCACAAACACTTTTGTCTCCACCACAGTGTTCAAGCCCTGGCTCCACTTCTGTTTTTCCTAAAGTATTACTTTTCTCAAGTCATTTACTTTACACTATTCATCAATCCATTCCCTATATTAAATTGCAAACCAAGTAAGAATCAAGCTCACCCAGAAGAAATGAATGGCATCTGTTGCAAGGTATTACTTGTCACTGGGGGGAAAAAAGCAAACAAACCCCTTATGCCATAAATTGTCGGCTTACAATACAGGGAAGCACCTTTAGGAAACACTAGCTGTGGGCAGATATTTGGATCATAAACTAGGAAATGAAAGTAAGCTACCTAAAAAAGACACATAGATTTTCAAGTGTCTGATACTAAATGACAAGTGTGCAGCTATAGATAAGTAACAGTTTTGTTTTCAGTGATGAATTATTTCTAGAGCTCCTCTAGATAATTCCCCCCCCCAAATTGTTTCAAAAAAATAAAAATTTAATGTATTTTTGTGCAGACATACATTGCCTTCAAGATTTGTACCAAAACTGTGGATTTGTGTGACACTCCTTTTTTTTTTTTTTTTTTCCAGTTTCCCTTCTGCCATTTATATGTTCATCCAAGGCACAGAAACAACAGCAAGCAAAAATAGTAAATACTTGAAGACACAGCTGAAACTTGATCACTAAATACCTAAAAATATTTTGGAGTGCAAGGAACTCATAAAGCAAAGGAAAAGAGCATTTGTTTAATAACTCTCATAAACACTACTGGTTTACACAAAATTAATTGAACTTTAGATGGGAAAAACTGTTAGGCAAAACCTAATGTGCAACCTCACACACATGCAGACAGCTGTTGAGGAGAAGAGAGGCAAGTGTTAAACAAAGGTGCATCTCTGCCAGTCTCTCAAACAGTACCAACAACAGTAACAAAACCCTAGCTGAAGGTCAGGTAAAAAAATATTTACTGCTGCTTGTTCTTTTTTCATTTACTAGGCATTGCTGAATAGGGATTATGGATTCTGACCACAAATTTCAACACGCGTTTCTATTTTTCCTCCACCTCTGTGTGACACATTTTTTTTATCAGCACTGGAACATATTCCAGTGAGCTTGAAGTACCCTGACAGCTAACAGGCAGGTTGAATAAATTGTTGCTGTGTGCCTGGGGTTCTACATTTCCCTGACTCCTTCTCTTTTCTTTTTTCCTGGTCCCCATTCCTCTCCCTCCCCTTCCCTCTCCTCCGCTCATTTCCCTGTCCTGTCAGCTGTTGCAGAATTCCATTTTTAATGTGTTGTGTGCAATGTGTACAAGACTGTGTGCACGGACAGGCTTGTCTTTGTAATCATATTTTACCCTTCTAGTAACAACACCACCACATTTTAATATTTGTAGTAAGGTATTTTACATGCACAAAATTTGGAGGTCTTGTGCTGCCTAATACTGTATTGTTTTCATATGAAATTCACTTCAGTGTATGTGACGTTAGTAAACCAGGCAATTGTGCCTTGGCTTTGTTCTGGATTGTCCCTTTGATCACATCAAGATTTAAGGAGTCTATTTGCCAGCAAATAGGAGTTGCCCCTCTGACCTTAAAGAAGAATATTGTCCCTTCCTGTTGCAGTAATGACTTCTTTTTCCTACATGCCCAGAAGGATGGAGCTTAAGAACTGTATGCCTAGTAGATGATACTGACAGGCAGTAGCTCTCTGGTGCATATGTTACAGTTTTGCTGGCTTACAATTGCATTTTTTTCTCTTTGAGTGAATATAATGTTGAGTTTGGGTTTCTCTTTGCTGTGGCTTGATACATTCACAACTTACAAAGATGTAGATGTGGTCATTAGAGAATTTTCAATTTAGTTCTATTTAGCACATCACATTTCCATTTATCACCTTTCAGAATTTTCATGGTGTGTCAGGTAGCTGGAACTGAATAACTCACTGGCAGAGACCCAGATTCTTAATTACTACAAGTTTCTACCCTTTTTGTAGAGATGGACAAAGGGAAGAGTGAGAGGGAGGGCATCCACGGCACTGAAATATTTTAAAGGTTTTTTGTGCAGCATGGCTAAGTGCAGACTTAGAAGCTGGGCATAAACTTTTGGCCCAAAGCCTGTGCAAATGACTTAGGAATGTTTAAGTGTGGGGTATCTGGTGCTCATCTCTTTCCAGGCTTGATGTACCCAGCCTGGGGGAAGGAGAATACCCTCAAAAGTGTTAAGGCAGTGTCATTCCTCCAGTGGTTCCTGATCCATGGCCCAAGTGTGTGTATGAGCATGGGGATGGTAGGACAGGCTGAGCTCAGACCTGAATTTGGCTGACGGAAGTGACTGACTGAAGTTGACTAACCAAAGTGACCTGTGAAGTTTCCCCCTTGTTGACTTAGAAACAAAAGACAGGACAACCATATGGCAAAGTAGTTGCTACCCTTATTGTTCTGTCCTCATGAAACTGAATAAGCTGCATGTCAAGCAGCTACTGAACTGCTCACAGTACACTTTCATATTGAAACACTGGACTAAATTGTGACATCTATGATCTGATTCATTTTTGGTTTAGATGTCAGGCAGAAGAGATGGATGAAGATCATGGGAAATAAACTGATAAGCTTCCCTGTGGTAACCGATCTTCCCTCATAAATACAATTCTTGGGCTTTTTCTTGTCCAAGGCTGACTAATGACTCAAAAAAGCCACTTCTGCTTTCAATGGACAGATATTAACTCGTTCACTATATCCCTGAGCTATATGTTGTAATGTAATTTCTAGAGAGCACAAAGATTAATTTCAGGACTAGTTACATTTCATAATGAACTCTCAGAAAGTACAGTTTTGACATTCCTGACTTCTGTGATGTATCAATTCAAAACCTCATTTGTCTTGACTGAATTTATGGTATGTGGTAGTTTGTGAGAGATCATCTCTCTTTTATCAACTATGCTTTTATCACTTTACCATCGTCTTTACCATTTTATCTTCTGTACTCTGTAAGTTATTTTGAAAACAGAAATTTACTTCTATAAGATAATTATATCTATAGGATATTTTCAAGAGTCTTATTTAATTTTTTGGACATAAAGCCAGTTATACAGAGATCACTTTGTGAGGTCTGAGATTTTTTTCAGGACTGACAGTATCAGTACACCTGAAGTTTCCACTTACAATCCACTGCCCACTACCTGTGGGCAGATGTATGTGCTTATCCTCCATCTTGTTTCTGGAGAAGTATTTTTAATTATTTGCTACAGAGCATACACTAAAGATACTGGTAAGGGGAATTTTTATTTCTGTATCTGCTAGCTTTGGTGTGAGAATTAGTCCACTTAAGTCTCATGTCTTAATAGCATCATGTATAAGGGTTAAATTTTAGAATTCTTATTGAAACAGAACTTAAACTTCAAAGGGAATATTTAATATAGTTGTAATAGGAATGTGTTTTGTTAGTAAATTGTTCATTGTAAACCTCACTAAATTAGAATTAGCATTTGCTTTAGGAACAATGAGGACTATAACACATTCTCCTGTATTAAATTAGTTGGATGAGGAGGATATCAGTAACAAGAACCATAGATGAGATTTCTACTGGAAAAAATAATTTAGAAAAAATAGTAAATCAGATGGAAGTTTGAGGAAATAATATTGCTTTTAAAACTTTCTTGGCATACAAAGACATTAGATACATTATTGTAAATTACTTCAATATTAAGTTGTGTTTAATTGTAGATGGAACATACAGAAAATTTCAGAAGGATGATCTACTGAAATATACCTAACAATTATATTCAAAACCCTGCATCTTATTTCCTTAGCATACACACTAATGAGAAAAAAGCATTATAAGACTGTCCTATTTAAAGTAAAACTACTTCTGTACATTTAGTAATCTACTGTAATCAGTTCTGTAATATTGCAGCTGTCTACGATTCTTACAGAATACAGAAAATTAATCTAACACGTTCTAAATTATTAAACATTATGTTATAAATTTCATTTCAGAAGTTCTTGAGATTCTTTATTAGACCTTTCTAAAATGAGTAGAGATTACATTAGCCTCCAGCACTGTTTATTAAAAGAAAACTGGAACAATCTAAAACCTTAAAAGAAATTGCATTCTCATTTTTATACATTACTAAGTTTGTCAAAACAAGTTTATGTTTTTTTTTTCCTTGAGGGGAAAAAACAGTATATTTTAGGATTTTGATAGCATTATAGCATATTTTGATTTAACACTTCGACATTAGCAGGAATTTTTATTGCATGCATATTTTCTGGAATTTACCATTTCTGAGCAGAGCAGTGCTTTGCTTCTTTCCACAGTTACCTGACTTAAGGGTCTTTTTGAGACACTGACACTTCTTTATCTCACAGTCTTTGTCTAAATTCTATACGGGCCAATGGAACTCCACATGACTAAATTACCTCTAAGAGCGTAGTATTCTGTAAGGATATTTTTGTGACTGTAAGCTACATAATTAGTTCATATGTGTGGGGCTTCACAGCTTTGCAGCATCTTGATTGTAGATCCTCTGTTTCAAACTGTTTGTTTAATATTTTTTAAGCAAGAGAAGATTAGTTGAAGCTAATCAGAATTTCATTCAACAGAAAAAGCTGGTTCCATAGTATTGGAAGATTCATGTATCTTATTTTGGATCATTCTCTTCGAAGTTGAAGTTTTGTTACGATTTTATAACTCTCCAATTTCCTTAATTTAGAGGGAATGGAGGAGAGAGAGTGAGAAAAAAAAATAGTATTCATTTTTAAGATGGCTGAATCAGTTTTGACATTGTATGAGGTAGAAACAACTTAAAATACTCCATGCAAGCATTTTGTGATATTTAAATCCTACTACCTCATCTAAAAATTTTATTGGAATTTTATTATGTGTCTGAGAGCCATAAGATATCCTCAAATCTCCTCTGCAGATCTCTGACATCTGGTTTTATTTTTGTGTTTATGGGGCTAGGAGCAGCCCCCATGGCTAACTGAAGACTTGCTGCTGTGTTCCTGTTCTCCAGAAGGAGGTGGATGACCCAACCACCTGTGGCTGGAGCAAAAAATGAACAGAATTATTCCAAAGTGATATTATTCAGCACATACGGTATTCTAATAAAATTAAAACTGGAGAGATGCATTATAGAGCATACACTGGTATTAATTAGTGTTAGCTGCAATAACATACCTTTTTCAATACATACTGAGCATAAGAACCTAATACTGTTACACTAGTAAAAAAATGAAATAGTCAAGCTTTGCAAATGTTATAATTCCTAACTGGTAATTATCCTATTTCATAGTTAGGCTGAGATTGCAAAATCAGCAATAAAAATAAATTCAGTGTATCACATTCAATTTTTTAAAGAACAAATGAGCAAGAAAACTATATACACATTACTCAGAACAAAATGTAGAGTGAGGTCATAGTTTTAGTGATGAAAAACTTTACTAAACTTATGTTGAAACTTTTGGACTGTCATTTTGTACAATATACAATAGAGATATTTTAAAGGCTGTAATAAATTTAATGTAGTATCACTTCTGTCTAGTGATTAAAGTACCTATGCATTCTGCTTTATTTGTCAAGACCCACGACAAAGCAATTATGTTATAGTTTTGAGTAAATAATACTGCTTTTAAAAGTTTCTTGGTAAACAAAGCTACAAGTATTAGACTATTGTAAATTACTTCAATTTTATATTGTGTCTAATTATAGACTATTATAATTATCACCATATAGACTATTTCAGAAACAAGTTCTGGTATAGAATGTCTAACAGAATTTTATTTGAAAGAATTCCTATAAAAAGAGTACTAAACAATAAATTTTACCTTATGGATTTCAGGCAAGTTAAATGCACAAAAATAAGCAGATTTTGAGCAGATCAATCTTCAGTCTCTTGTGAAGAGAAGAAAACTAATGTGATTTTACCTTTAATGTTTTTTAACTATTTTGTAAATTAAAGAGAGATGTTCAGACAGGAGTGGCAAGCACACTGCAACTGATCTCACTGGAGTGGAGATCACTTTTTTATATGAGGAACTTGGTTTAGAAAGTCATTGTGGTACTACATTTTAAGTTTCTTGGCTCTCGGACCTCACATTTTCTATCCTTTTTTGCCAAAGACTATTTGGAATAGTTTATCAGCTTCACAGCTCGAGCAAAGTGCCTGACAAAAATCTGACCAAAAATAAACCTTTTTCTCCTACTGAGTTTTTTGTTTTCCTTTTTGATTTTTTGATTTTTAATATTACAACTTTTCTTCATTAATCATTCTTACCATTTGACTTTTCAAATTCTGCCTTCTTCTCTACAGTTCCGTTCTCTGTACTCAAAGGAATAGCATGTTCTTATGCTTTTTTTTTCATGAGGAGTTGGAGAAATTCTTAAGATTCAAAGAAGAATAAAAGAAAATCTGGATGTTCTGCTGCCAGAAACAGAAATCTTGCACGGAGTGCTATTTCAAGAGTAAAAACTGGGAGTGTGGTTTTGAAGGAACCATCTGCTGGCGCAGAAACACGGAATAAAAAATTTGGCTCCTGAAGCTATTCATATGCACTCTAGAAAATTTAAAAACCATTGCTTCTCCCTTTCAAGAATGGTGAAAAATTCTGAAATTACTGGAAAAGATTTACTGTTTCCAAGTGCATATGTTCCTGTTTGACAAATTGTACCATTTGGCTATGTATAAATTAGACTTTCATTCTAATGAGTTGTGGTTTGCCAATAAAAATGAAATACGTGCTACAATTTTAAAATGCTGATGCAGAACTTCACAAGTTAATTCAAGGCAAAATATTTATTCATCAGTGTATGGTGGTTCAAGTTCAAAAGCACATACTTCTATCCTGGAGCAAATTTTATCCAGAGGTCTAAATCAGTAGTTTTGCAAATACTAATTAATCAGTTGTTCTGTGTTGCACAAGAAAAAAATGTGTCCATATACCAAGGAATATTTATGGGTCTGGTGAATCCTCACCTTTGGAATTTTAACTAACAGAGCCAAATCTATATTTGATAGCAAAGGATTTTGGAGGTATACCCTAAGCCTTTCACGTCTCAGCACTGTAGTATGAAAAATGTTTCATATTAAGTACGAGTAATGATCTTCATAATGTCTACAGTCATTTGTCATAGCCTTCATTTGATTATTTAAATTCAATACCAATGAAAATTGGTCTTTCTTCATGTTAAAATTCTGTTGTTTAAAATTAATCTGGCTATATTGGTGCCATTTATGATTACTAGTATTTGCTTTAACAACAGTTGATACAGTGACATCTACAATCTTAATTTCATTAGACAAAACATAAAAAGGTGTTTTTATTAAAACAGTTTTCAAAACTGATTGCTTTCCAGACTTTCTTTGAGGTTAACTTTAAAAAAGCCAGTATGTTGAGCTTGAGTTAGTTGTGAAATAAAGTTCAGACATTTCCCTGTAGCTGCAAATTTAATAGACTGTTTCATTACTCTGTTAAGTACTGAGTAAGTTGTCCTTTGGTTATAACTCCTGCTGATTTTGAGAAAAATGGAGTTCCTTCTTCCTACTTCTTCTTTCAGGTGTTTTCTTTCTTTGTTTGTTTGGAGTTTTTTTCCCTCTTTTTTTATACCATTTTCTAAACTGTGACATAGCAAGTTACTGTTCCTAATTTCTGGTCTACACTGCATTACATAATGAGCACAGTAAGCATGGTAATATATGTAGAATTTACATACATCTTTGAATCATGAATTTAAAATATATTTAATTCAAAACAAATAAAGTAGCAACCAGATTACAAATATAAAATTACTCTAGGGATTTCTGTGTATATACTGCACAGTTTTGCTATGTGCTAACACTTCAGATTCAGTAAATGGACCTCACATAGTGAGACTGCCAACATATGTTCTAAGCAGAGAATTATGTCATGTAGCGTTAAGGCTAATAGCCTAAATTACAGAGAAATTGTAATGGATCCACAGTTGGCTTTACAATGCCTGCTACAAAGTGCAGCAGACAGAAGAGAAGCAATCACCTCACAAAACAAGATGTCAGGTATTTGCTTCACTTTATTTTCTATTTCCTTGCTATAAACAAATAGTAAATACATATACTTATATATATATATATGTAAGGATATATATGGAGTCATGAAAAAGACTTGAACTGCTCCAAAGAGAGGAAAAGAACAAATTGTTAAAGAATCCTTAGAAAGTTAGAATTAAGGGAGTCGGTTTGTTAATTCAATTGAGAACGACTCTTTCTGGAAAAAGATCCTCTAAATGTGTAGTCTGATAAACCAATCAACTTTATGCTAAATGAATAAATTATTTTAACAAACTGAATTGTTGGCCAATCTGTCCAGTTACATGTGTGCTATGTGAAGAGGTGTAGAGGATGGAGAGGAGAAGGAGAAAATGAGAAGGAAGATGAGGGAATGAAAGCAAGGGTGAGCAAAGGGAAGAGCTCTGTGCTGTTCTTACAGGGTTTTCTCTCTCCCCTCTTTCCTTGTTTCCATATGTCATTTATGTGGGATCAAAATCCGGCCTGGGGTTTGTGAACTAAATGCTTTTGATTTCTGTGGAGTTTGTTCATATCAGAGTTGACTGTGGCTTCTCTGTTTGTTTTTTTTAAACTTAATAAAATTCTACTGCATAGCAATAGCTAACGGTACGTCTGGGAAGATGGTGGAAGAAAAAACACTTGTAGAGGCAGAGGTTCACTCCAAAACCAATGTGAATGTTAAAGTTGTTCCTGTACAGCAAGACTGAGATTCATTTATACAATATACATTGAGTGTATCTAAAACTCAAATAAAATACCTTTGAGCCAGCCCTCTGGGTTTGTAGTAGGTATTTTAAGCCAAATTGCAGCAGTCCACAGTGGAGAGAAGGAAATGTGGTGTGGGAGTGAGCCAGGAATGCTATCGCCTACTTCCAGGCCCCCCCAAAAAAGCATTTTCAGGCTGTTTCCAGGATGAGCTTCCATCAGACCATCCTCTGCCACCGTGTCAGCCTGGAGCCGGCACGGGTGCATACCCATCTGAAGGACTGCCACTCACACTCACACTTTGCACTAACCTCTTTCATGACACTCTTGGTCTCTATTTTTGCTAACATCAAGTCTTCAGTTTGAGAAGATGGTAGTACTTTCTTTCCAAGGCACAGGCAGGCTGTCATACTTCATACTTCCACAGGCTTCATTTTTACTGACTGCAGTTTCCCTGTTAACTCTGCAGTCCAAATGCACTATATGCAAACCCAGTAAGTTTTACAGGTTGATTTTTACTCTTTTCAAAAACTTTCCATGTTATACCATAACACATGCAAATATACTTTGATTTTATGCTAATCCTTACTAGTAATACAGTTTTATACTTACAAAGTTACTCTTTTATCTGGAAAGCTAACAGTATTTCTGTGGCAGCGATTATTTTTAAGATCTGATTAAAATACAAAAAAGGGAGTAGTTTTGAATTTTTAAAAAATGTGGATTTACAGACTCTCATAAATTTGAAACTATTGTCTTAACTGGCCTTTCTGAGAAATTCATGTTAACAGCTTTCATCTTTAAAATATCTCTGAATGCACCTAGAATAGCTGTCAACAGAGCAGAAATCTGTGAAATGTATCAGACAACAGGTCCGCATGTAAGTGAGAAGCAAATGTGTTAACTTAGCTAACATGAAAAATGAAACAATCGGGGAAAAACAAAAAAAGAAAAAAAGAAGTGAAGAAGAATGGGTTAGACTTACTAATTAAAGAAAACCTAGGTTTTCTGTGGGAAGCAGCACCTGCAGGCACTGAAACCATTTTACTGCATTCAGGTTGCATTCATTTTCATATACAGGGATTTATACTGATAACTCTGAAAAGTGATATTCATCATTCCCATCTTATGAGAAAGTATCATAATCACTCTTTCATCTTCCCTTACTAGAGTTGATTTTTTTCATTTTATTTTGATGATTATTACTCATTTTTATGTTATACATAATATATCTATCTTATCTGTTAAAAAAAAAAAAAAAGCCTGCTGGCAAATTATGTTACTGCATAGCTCTGTCTCTCAAACATTCATCTTTTTCCATAGCATAATTCAGCCATGTTTCATTCTGGTATTAGTAAGGACAATTCAATAATTACAACCACACTGTTTTTGTTAAAACCACATCTTTCACTTAAATGTACATTTTTTTATTCCCATAACAAACTCCTACCAATAAATGAAAGGTGCATGTGCATTTTATGGGTGTTTCATTTTTTTTCAAAGGAAAATGGTCAGGGTTAAATGTCTCCAAAATGTGATTTGATAATCTTTAAAACAGTCACTTCGATGTTTCCTGTTATTTTGTCGTTATTTCACATGCATATTTTCAATTATTTCCCCAAGTCATGCTTCTCTTTATGATAGATAAAAAAGATAACATGAACCCAAATCTTAAGCAAGTGGCATATAAGAAATTTCATCTAACAGTTGACAAAAGCTTCTATGCGTTGAGTCAGAGCTTATATTGGAAGCAGTTACTAAATACTATGAGAAAGGTATAGATTTTATTCCTGAAGTTATTAATTTCAAGTGGCTCAGATACTTAGGAAAGTTTATTATCCTGTGTCTTAGTTATTATTATGATATCATTCTAAACATTAATGTATTATAGTGGTGATTTTCTAGATTAGAAAGTGTGGAACTCATTAAAAACACATACTTCTGTCATTGGGCAGATTTCCATTAACACATCTGTGTACGGTAGCACAACATGAAACTTAAAGTGAAATGCTGCCCTGAATCAGCTAAGAAATTTTTACTTTGATATATAAACAAAAGCCAGGCACAGTGGCCTATGTTCTGAGTATCTCCGTATCCCACCCCATAGAAAAACATATTTGTATTATATTTCACTTGAACATAGAGTTGGCATGAGATTTTAGATGGTAATTTTAGCCCCGTGCTCTTTATGACATATCAGCTAGTGGTGAGACATTTTATTTCCATACCTCTGTTAAGAATGCGGTATTTTTAATTCCATCAGCTCAGAACTTAAATTAGAGTTTAAGGTAAATGTTTTCATTTAGTTTATTGATTCTGTTCCAATTTAGGAGATTACCCCATAGTTCTAATTCACCCAAAGAATCTCACTGGGGAGATTTTCAAAGGCACAAATAGAAGTCAGACCACTAACTTCCATTGACTGCTGAAAATTGTATTACTGCCTTTTCTCTGGGTACATGGAAACCCTGTTCCCATTGTTCTCTTAATAGGAGTGAGCATCCATCTTTCTCAAGTAGGCTTTGAAAATGTTGATCAAAGCAGAGGAGGCCAGATGCTCACAGTTTGCTATAGTTCTGCTACGGTCAGTGAATTATTGGCACCATTTGGGACGCAAGCCATATCATTGCTAAAATGATTATAAGTTACTTAGTCTCCTAATAATAAAATTTAACATTAAATAATTAAGTTTTCCCAGATAAAATGGAAAACCAAAAAACATTGTTTTAAAAAAAATCAATTCATTAACACCAGTGCAATCGTCCATTAAAGTTGTCCTTCAACTGGGATTTTTTTTTATTAGGCTGTGAGATGTTGACCTTCGTTCTTGTTCTGAAGGTCAGTATGGAAGCACTGCAGAGGAAATGCCCTCGCCTGCTTGGATAAATGTAGTGTAACACCTTCACTGCATTGCAATTTAGGTTGGAATAGTGTTGGCAGATGCAGAAAAAGTGCATCCAAACTCTTATACCTGCTTTTACACATTTTTTCATAGTTTCTCTTCTCTGTCCATCTGCCAGAATAGTTCCCTATGCTTCTGATGCCACCCACCCCAGGAAGAATTAGCTGATTTTGAATTCCAGCATCATGCCCCATTCAACAAGCATGTGTAGAAAGCAATGTCTTTTCTTAAATGAGCAGAATGAATACCAAGAATGTCTCCATCTTCTGGGATAAATTTAATGGGTTTTTATATACTTTTTGGTAGAGTGGCTCCAGTTTCTAGCTTTTTAAGCTGAAATGTAGAACAGCGCCAGCATACAAGGTGTATTGCATTCCTATCTCATGTCATCCACTCAAAATCAGTTGAGATAATGCCACCCTCGCCTTGGTTTCTCATCATCAGTTGTTCACTCCTGTTGGCACAGTTCTCAGCCCAACTACCTTTCCTTCACACCTCTTCCATGTGGCTCCTTACCGCTGAGTAGGAGTTGGTTAACTGGAGATACAGAAGAAGGAGGTGAGGAACAGTAAGTGGAGGCTATACTGGAAAGAAAAGATAGTACACTGAGATGGAGAATGAAGAAGTCAGAGCTATGTGGAAAGAAAAATAAGATTTACATAAAAAGCAATTAGCAAAAAAGGAAGACATTTTAAAAGCATAAATAATAAGAAAAAATGTGACAAGCTTTGTTTTGATCTTGCAATCATAAAATGTCCAGATCTTCTCTGAATGCTTTCTTAAAACCCACTAACATTATATTTTAAATGTGTGAGGAAAAGTAAATATAGAAATGCAAATTAGGCCTGACAGATTAGCGTAACAATCATTTTTTGAAAAGCAGAAGGCCAACCACAGTTTAGCAGTTTATTTTGAGGGCTGAGTAGGATGGCATATTTTAACTTTAAACAATATTCATTTTAGTTTTCTTGTGTTTATTTTTGTCTGAACGTATCCTTATAATTCTCTACCGCTCAGTAAACACTGCTACGTTTGCCTGAATTAATAGGATAAAGATTGCCTGTTTGTTAGAACAGATAATGATAAATGACTTGCATACATTAAATGTGTTTGGGACATGTTTAATCCATAAGTTTGATATTAAAAGCACCAACATTATCTCATAAAATTTTACTATCAACATGATCTGGGAAGCATTCTTGCGGTAGTCTCGTACAGCTTCTCATTTATGCTAGCATAAAACACTGGCTATACTGAAATATCGGTTGACATAGAACTGTGTAGATCTGTTAGTTATACAGTCGCACATAAAAAGCCTAAATAGTCATTATAAGAAGGCATACTATGGCTGCTGGTTTGGGGTCAAAACAGTAAGAGACTGAGTGCATTTAAAAGACTGAAGTGCCATAGTGTAAGTGTCCTGAAAGCTCTTGAGATGTACTCAGGTTTTTTGCTGATTTAAAGCCAGATAGAAGAAGGGATATTGAGACTTGATGCTTTTGTGAAAGTTGTGCTTTCTTTACTAATGGTGTGTTGGGATTCAGAGTCTGCTGGTACTTTGTGCTGGTAAAGAAGAAATAACTTCGTATTGCATAGAACCTCTCTGTGGCTGTAGAAGGAAAAGGTACAGGAAGGAACTTGACTTGGTAGCCTATGGTACCATCAGCATCACTCAGATACCCTGCAGTTTGAGTGCCCTGCTCTTCTGGTCCTTAGCCATTTGGCTATCTTTTTTTTTTTTTTTTTTTTTTTTAATAGCAACTGTAAATGCATGAACTCTCCTGGGATGCCATGGTATGAAGGCTAAGACAGACACCTCCAGCTCAAATAGCAGCCCTTAAGAGACATTTTCTTATATAGACTTTAGCCAGTTACAATGTCTCAGATGTCTAGGTTGCTTAGGAAGGCAGATTTTTTTTGCCTGAGAGCAAGTTTGAAGGTATCTCATAGGAGCTTACTCTGCATTCTTAAGAACAGAAATCCTTTTCTATTACATGCTTATGGACCAGTTTTCCTTCATTTACTTTCTGATGGACTTAAAGTGTCTTTTGCAAACAAAGAGAAAAAATTATCAGAAAAAGTAGTCATAATCCTTGCTTTTCTAATACTATTTAAGCCAGCAATGTGGAGTTTCTTGTAAAAGACACAGTAGTTGCTGACTTAGCTTTACAGACTTTGTCTAATGCCTACTCTTCTACAGCCAGATGGAAGAAATAAGTCCAGCAATACTCTCTGAGCTCTGTATGTGTTTTGAAGTCTCTTTCTAGTTGATAACCACAGACCCTTGCATTAAAAAAAAAAGAAAAAAGAAAAAAAATCTGTGTTACCTCAAGGGTATGAGGAAAGATGGCAAATTGATAAGGCACATGGGTAAGAAAAATTGTATTTTTTCCCTCAAAATCTCTTTTAAAATTTTTGTTAAGACTAACTTTATTCCATGTTAATTGTGTACAATAAATGAGTATATGTGTAAGGCTGGTTGACCCAAACCAAGATTGGTTTACTCAAGTGTAACTTTAATCAAGATAAAATAATATGTATCAAAACTGATTTTTTAATTGCGCAACTCTGCTCTGTTTATATGCTTGTGAGCTTCTTAGCAGGAGACATAGATGCACGTACATGCCCTTAAAGATTTGTACATGTGTATCTATTTATGCAGACCACATTTGTTTTCCTCTACCACCAAGAATTTAAAAGGTGCTAGCAAAATGTATAATGTTATGGCTGAGAAATAAATGCTCAAAAGTGAGGAAATTAAGAAACAAACATGTACCCTCACAGAACTGATGACTTTTAAGACATAGTTGTGCTAGACCATGAAGTCTTTTTAGGGGAGAGGTAATGTCAATATATATGATTATACAGTGCTGAGTTCACTGTTGGTGTTCGATAAGTAAACAGAAAAAGTAAAGGGTATGTTAGTAGAATGGTAAATTTTGCATCTTCTTTTACCTTTATGCATTTGGATGATAAAATAAATGGTAAGGCATGTTTTGTACTCTCCATGAGCTACAGAAAGTCTCAGGATCTTTTGTTTGGTTGTATTTAATAGTTCTATATAACAAACAAAACAGAAAACCCGTACCAAGCTGATCTGGGAACTTTACCATTTCTCCAAGCCTGCAGGGGTAAAACGGTGTGTAGGTCTGGTCCTCACACACACTGTTGAATTATGTGTGTGCACCCTTCACTTCACAGAATTGCAATGTTTTCATGGCAAACATTGCTGTGTCTGAGTTGATCTCCCCAGAGTTGTAAGTCATAGGGGCTGCAAAATAAAACCTAGCTAATTTTTAGCTTTAATGAGTTCTGTAACTGTTGTACTGTCACGCCTTAAAGTCTCTGTATGGCTGCCTCACGGACGCTGTCTGATAGTCACCAGATTTAGTCTTTCTTCTAAAATGGGAGACTGTTGCAGAAATGCATCAAAGGCAATGTAAGAACTGTAAGTGGCTGCGGATTAAGTACGGCTTGTACCTGCTTTGTTTTGCAAACTCGATAACGATGACTTAAAATCATGGACCCTAAAGGGCAGCTCACTACCCTCCATGACAAGACAGGGAGAGAGCAATAGATGCCCTTACTTACCAGCTGACCCAGTCCTAGTGTGACTCTCAGGAGAGGATGACTCATGAGCCCGTGCTATGGTGGCCAGGCTCTTCCTTGTCAGTCTGTCCTCTTTCAGCACTAAAGCAGCGCGTGACTTCTGTGACAAAAAAAGCTTTCCCGGATCATCAATTTCCAACACAATCAGTGGTGGGTTCTTCAGAAAAGGCGACAGAGAGGTCCTTGTGTAAGGAAGTTGCTTTGGCTTTGAAGAGAGTGGACAAGGACTTCTGTGCACAAGAGTGCTGACCTCACGGCCTTGCAGGCTTCCAGTGAGAGAGGCTGTAGCTTTCATCATGTTTCAGTGAATGAAGTGTCCCTGTGCAGAAAGGAAGAAAGTTGTTTCAAACCTTTCCTGGAAGGCAGTACCAAGATGCTACAGCGAGCTCTGCTACCCTTTAGAAGAAGCTAAAGGTGAAGTCTCTAATGAAGGGAGAGAGAACTTTAGAAAAAGTTCTGCTCTTTATGGATGGAAAGCTCTGTGGAAGATATCTGATCCAAGGAAAGAACTGTGCAGTAAATTGCTAGTGACTTTTATCTATGACACGCTAAACCAAAAATTAAAAGGCTGGGGCATAATGAAAGCTGAGGAGAAAAGAAATTAAATATGTCTCAAGATTTTAGAGAATGACATATATTAAAGCTAGATAGAACTAGTGTAACACAGACCATAAATTCATTTTGAAATTTTATCTTCAAGTCCTTAACTTCCAACTGAGCTGCAACATATAAGTCAGAAAGGCATCCAGTTTTGGTGTAACATCTTCAAGTGGTCGACTGCCTCTCTGAAAAAGTTGTCTGCATGGCTAATTCCAGAATTAATTACATTGCTTTTGAGTAAGCTTTCCAATTGCTAAGGAACACACATGAGCAGAAATTATACAGCAGAAACTGAAACTAGTTAAATGAGCTATAAAACACTGAATCACATAGGAGCAGACCACCTTTTATTGGGCTTCACACCTCAGAATGCTTAATCAGTTTGGTTATACTTGCTATTAGTCCAGTGGGGAAGGCAGTGGACTGGCATTGCTTCTGTGGCAGTAATTGTCCACTATCCTACTAACTAGCAACACTGTGCATGAGGCACTTTGTTAGACAAGGTGATATAAAAGCTTTTTTGGTGATGAGTTTTCCCTGTCTGACTGCATTTTTGGTGTGAATGAAGAAAAAAAAGGTCACTTACGAGATGCTGCTTTCGGCATCCCTTCACACCCATCAGAATATGGGATAGCTTTTCTGAAGGAAACAGCTCCTTCTCCTGCGACAGGATAACTGGATGAAACCTGTGCAAAAAAGTCCATGCAGGTTTTGTGTCCATAAATGTACTCTTCCATTAGTCTTGTAAAATAAAAAGCCATCTGGTCTATAGTTCTGAAACTTTCCATTAGCCCTGTGTAAGATTGCCTACTAGACAAAACAACTGTGTGGCTTGAGAGCTCAGCAGACATCTGCTGAAATACCAATCTGATGCACCAGTTTCCTTTTGCACAGCACAAGGCTCAATGAGGTTTGCATCTGGGACCAAATAAAGGATAACAAGCATTAACTACAAGGCAGGGGTTTCTTCTATGAGGCAGCTCAAGTTTTTGGCTCAGATTCATTTTTCTCATTCTGGAACTCCATGATTTGCCTTTTTTTTTTTTTTTTTTTCTTGAAAATCTTTATCTTCTGTCCTTCAAACAGTACACTGCCAACTGCAAGATCACAAAGCCTTTTGGTTTTGGTGCTCAAAACTGCAGCTGTCATTTGAAAAGACAATTTTTCTACATTCAGGGTAAACTATACCATTCTGCATTACAGTTAATGTGCTCCTAAAGGACCACTTTGTATTAGCTGAGGTTTTTTCCTTTGCTGTAGTTTGGTGCAGTGAACAATTTGGTACATTCAGGTGTCTTACATAACCAGTAACACGATGAGTCATCTTTAGAGAGCGAGTATTGACACACTTCCCTGGCATGAGTTCAGATGGTGAAGGATGTGCAGTCAGAATGTGCTTTAAAAAAAGACAATCTGAAATCCCTAACCATTTCTTTTAATGGTGCATGTTACCATAGGAGTTATTTTGCTATGGGGCAAAGGCCCCATGGCAGGTATAGGAGTGATGCTCCATTGTTCTTCAGCCCATAAATGTGACTCCAGTAGAATAAAATGATCACAAAGAAACCAAACCTCTTCATCAGGAAATTCCACTGAGACGAGGACGCAGTGACTCTCCCTGCCCAGACACAGTGCTGGGTCCATATGCAGAAACCACCCCCTCCTCATGACCTGCACAGGGAGAACAGCCACGCAGGGGCTGCTGGGGTCAGAGCCAAACCGAAGACTGCTTGTAATGTGTAACATGCAGGAGATTTGGCAGATCACCGGCTCTTTTTGTTCTGTGCTGTAAATACTTCACTTTTTGTACTGAAAGTAGTTAGCCCAAATTGAAATAAAAGCACATCTCCCTTCCTAATTTCTCTAACTGGTCCAAATGAAGAAACAGAGAGTTTCTTTTAAAAGACTCATGAATAACTACTTTAATAGTCATGGAAATCTTTCTAATACAATATCTCTGTGGTCATCTGAAGTCTGCCAGCTCTAGGTGAAAAACTTGCTCCTAGCCTCTTCTGGAAAGTTACCGTCAGTGACATAAGAATGTCTCGAAATGAATGGCTTCAGATGGTCACGCCTTAACTGGTCACTGTGGAGTATTTCAATAGCACTAATCAATCATTTTCAGCTCAAATTTCATAAAGAGCAGTGGCTGTGAACACTATAAATTAATAGATGCATTATTAAGACTAAAATGGCTTGCTTTCTCTCTCCTTTCTTGGTAACTGAAATTGTATCTAGGAATCTATTCCAGTACTTTATTCAAAAAACCCCTTATTTCTGCAGCTAAGTTATAGCCATATTATCTACACAACAGCCAATATGCAATGTGTGAGATGGAAGATCAGCTTGTAGAATGCTAATTTGTTGCTGTTCTATTAAGAAAATAAGTTTTACTTTTGTATAAGTAAGTAACAATTTTAAGTGTTCCTGAGGCTGATGCTTACGATGCTAAAGAACTACGTATTTTTGCAGCTTCTTTTATTGAATATAAATGTAGAATTTATCAAGACTAAAGCCCTCCATCACCATGAGTGAAAGCACTCTGGCATTACAGTGATTTTCAACACTCAGGATGAAGCTTTCGTGGGCCTCTACAGGTCGTGTGGAATGATTTCATAACTGTGGTGAAAGGGTGAGCAGATAATTTTTGGTACAGTTTTTCCTTGAGACTGTTTTGATCGCCACGGGTAAGCTTGTGATCTAGCTGACGGGGTTAAATAGCTTCCAAGAATACTGCTGTTAAAGCTGCAAGCACTAGAGTCTGCTTGGGCTGGGTGCTGGCTGCCCAGAGGCTGTTGGGCTGCAGGGTGAAGGTTTGTTAGGCAACACAGATTATATACATAAATTCTCAGAGCTTCTCTTACTGTCGGTGAACTGTTCCATTTATGCAGCGTCTGCTGTCAGAAACCTGGGTGGGAGGTGGTATTGTTTGTGTTATATTCCCTAGAAATAGAAGATATTTATGCTGAATAAGAGACAGAGTTATTGAAGAGCTTAAAAAAATCTATTTCTTAAGCCTTTCTTTCTCATCCTAGATACGTTATTTTTCCTCCCTTTGCTTGCCCCCTCTTTGTGGGTAGGGGAGGAAGCTTTACAAACTGTGTTTTGTACCCATTGATAAATGTAATGAGTTTTGAGTGTCAACATTAAAATGTTGCGTGTCATCAGCTCTGTGAAACTGCAGTGAAATATGCAAGTGAAGGAGAAGAATCTCATCTGGTTTCAGCCCGGCTGTGTCCCCTGCTAGGTTGCTGTGGGGAATGTTGATAAACATTGGGAAGGGCTGAGAGGTGGCAGAGGCAGGTGAGGACCCGGTGGCTTCTGAGGGACCACAGAAGCTGCCAGTGCATCTCTTCCGGCGCCTGAGTGCCAGAGGCTCCTGGTTAGGGGAAGCCTTTAACGACTCTTCTGTTTCTACATTCCCTGGATAAAGGAAAAAAGCGATGCAATGGAAATTTTTAATAAACATTTCTAGTAGGAATAATATTTTACATCTCCCTCTGCCTCTGCTGAGTAAGTGCTGTTAGCTCCAATTATTCATTCCTAAGGAAAGTCTTCTAATTCATCTTTATCAGTACTCCAGGTAGAGGTGATTTGGTTTTTTTGTTACCTGGCATGGCTGTGCTGTCACTGCTGCTGCTGCTTGGGCTAGTAGACATAACTGCTGCTGTGGACGTCGCGCCTAGAATAAAAGCGGGGTCAAGGTGGAGAGGTGAAAAGAATCGTGAGTAACCCGGGCTTTTCCTTCTCTTCTTCTCAGCTCTCTATTTGAAGAAATGTGTTAAGGCCTCATTTTGCTGTGTAATTCTTGCTCTCCGGGAGGTTATTCTTTAATAATAACTTTAAGGCCATATAATTTCAGGTATTTAAATATGCACGTAGAAAGCATGAGCCACACCTTCTGTTTGCTCCACACATCTGCAGTACAGTCCGGTACTGCACTGCAAGCTTTCCGAACTGCCTGTGCTGATTAACTCCTCTATTTCCAGAGAGTTGTGAGGCTTCCTGGCTACAATCAGCTGTACTTTTTCTATTTATAGCCTTACCATTTCGCATGATATTTCAAATGTTAGCATTGATAAAGGTAGCAAATTTTACAGGTCTACTGTTTGTGTGAAGGGGATTATACTGGGTAACTTTATGGATACAAACAGGTAACTGCAGTTTAAAACCTACAAATTTGGAAAGGGGGATATTACGCAGTATTGCAGCTTGTGCAGGGTTTGTCAATGCTGCACTTAAAAAGAGAAAAGAACATTACTATTAGGAAAGGAAAGTAGATGAGTCATGATAATATTTGGGAGTGAGACCTCCTGCTGCATGCACAGCTGCTTGACTGAAATAGCCAGATGATTATTTTCATTTAAAGGGCAACTCAGTTCTTGCTGACATTGTTCTTTATTCCTGTCCAACTATTTATAAATAAGCGTGCCATGATAATCATGCCCTGTGAATTTTTGCTGTGTTTTTTTAGAGATACCTAGATTCGAAAAAGAGGAAGGAGCATTAAAAATGGAACAAAGGTTTTCAGTTTAATTCAGCTAAATGTGATGCAGTTGCTTGGAAAATATACGTGATGGAAGTCCCTAAAATAGTCAGAACTTGAAGTGGTGGCTGTTGGTACCCTTGAGATGGGTATTATCTTGACAGTCATGTTATCTGGAAGCTGATCTGCAGCCTGAGTAATATTTGTTTTTCCTAAAGTACGAACATACATATCAATAAATCTGCCACTTCACTCAGTCCCCCAAATCAGCAGCGTTAAGGAAAGAGGCGCTGAACTGAGTGGAATCGAGAACTGCCTCATCCACTCACAACTAATTTACATCTAAAAAATGCACTGCCCAAACTAGCAGGCTGTTAATGTGTGCATAAGTGATGTACAAAAATAATGTCCTACAACTTATAAATATTTAAGCATATTAACCAATTATGACTAAAAGAGCCCTTTAATTTAATAGATGTGGAAACTGAGGCACAAATCTAATAAGACCTGAAATACATTGATTGAAATTTTTCCACGACATATTTCTTGCCTAAAAAGGTCTTCTAAAATATGTATCTGTATATCTTCTCAAGTACTGTCTTTTATGGAAAAAAATACCAAGCCAGTTACCTGGGTAAAAATACTGTATTTTCAGTTTTGATTCATTGATTTTCATGTTTGGAAGTTTGTGATTCTGAATATTTAGTCTGATTTTTTTTCTATTAAGAACTGAAATAAATGGAGATACAGATATTAATGTATCACGAAAGCATTAATGAAGCTAATTGGTTTGGGATGGCATTTAGCCATCATGAGTAAATTACACAAAGATTCAGGAGTTTAAGAGCACCACATCTTTTGGAAATTGTTTTGCAACTATAATAGATAATTTCATGTCATCTGTAGTTAGCCTATTAGACCTTACGGATTCAAATTGCTTGCTTTCTTCTCTCAGGACAGGGGGCTCTCAATCCAGCAAATTAGCAAATTGCTAATATTTGGTTAAAGGGATGTATATTAGTTTTTATACCATATTGATATTGTGCTAATTACTTAGAGAGATCAGTTGTGGAATGTGTTAAAAGTTATGGATCTGAATCAACTCTCCTTGAAATTAAGAGAAGGTGTTTGGATCAGACTTTAATGTTCCTTTTATTTAATTAGCAGCAGTCTCATTAACAAGAAGAGAGATTTTATAGGAAAGCCATTTGCATTGTATACTGTTTGGCTTTGCTCTCCATGATGTCAAAATTTCTCTAGTAGCAGAATGCAGATATCACGCAGAGCTGGATGCTATAAGAAGTAGATAGCTCCCTTCTGAGAAAGGAGAAAGCCAAAATGTTGTGTAATCTTAGATGATGGTTCTTTGTTGATTGCTACTAATGTATATTTGCCTGTCAGTTGACATAGTACTTGAAGATGTTCTTTTGCTGGTTTATTTTTGCACATCATAGTTAAAATAGTAATAAAAAAATACTCTGAAAAGGCTTGTGATTGTGTAATATATATGCTCATTTAATTGGGTTACACGTAAATTGCATAACCAAAGCCAAAAAATATGATTTTAAATGAAAGGGGACATGGCTAGTTTCTGCATCTCTTAAAAGGAATTTTCCCTAATGCATTCAGATGTAGCAGTTTAGCAATGCTTTAAAAGTATATTATATTTACAATATAGAGAGATTTCAAAATACTGTTTCTACAAGTAGTCCTTTATAAGATAGCATAACTTTGCATTTCTTTAGAGTCACTGTGATGCTTCTCCAAACAAGGTCATGATATATTAAGAGGCATAATGAGTTGCCCAGAAAAGTTGTCATGATCCAAGTTCTAGCCACACATCTCAAGGGCATGACCAAAGTGATCCAGCAAAGACCACAGCAAAACTCTCATTTCTATGAGTGGAGTTTGCTTTACCTGAGCTTGCACCTCCTTGGACAAAGCTTTGTTGTTTACTTTCCCATAGAAGGGTCTTGGAGCTGCAAAATTGTAGCCTAGTTCTGCTCCACCACAGCTGAAATCAGATTTGGGGAGACTGGGGAGAAATGATCATTTCTGACAAATACAACTACTGCAACAAAAAATAGTATGGAAGGAAAATAAAGGGATTTACTCCCATATGCATCTGTACTTTTCATTATAAGAGTATCTGGGTGGGGTGGGGGATGGAACAGGACATATTTTGGAGGTAATATTAAACATATAAGATGTTTAAATATATAAAATGTATTATTGCTTAATTGCTTAGGCAATGGTGTCTTCTGGCACATGTTATGACTTTTTTCTATTCACTTCATTTTGAAGAAAGCCAGCAATTATTGTTTGAATGCCTGTATTTTACAACTTACATGCTTATGAACATGGGAAATAATACAAAGAAATATCATTGTTATTTTGATACTGAAGTGGCAATGTATTAAGACTATCTTACTATCCCTAAGAAAAACTGTATTATAGAGTAATACCATGGTTGTTATTAACTGCTATATACTGCATATATTTACACTGAAGACTGTACAAACATATTTTCTGACATGTATAACTTTGTATATTTATTTCTGTACTATATGTGATTTTCTTTTTTAGGAAGTTTTAATCAAAATGGTTCACTTTGCGAATAAAATATATTTTCTCATTTTATACAGAATAAAATTGTAATTTTCTGGGCAAGTTTTGGATGTCATATTTAAAGATCAGAATTTAAAGTTGTCACAGAGTGAATTGCTAGAGCAAAAATTTGTCTTTCGTAGTTTTGGTAGAAATAGAATTATGAATTTTTAAGATTTTACAAGACGTTAAAACTTTTCTTTCTTTTCTTCAATTCATTTCGGATTTCAGGCAAAGAGCTTGTCATCAGCATCATTGTCTTATTTACTAGAGTTGTCACTAGGAATACCAAATGCCATGGTCTTCATTTAACCATAGTTTTTATTAGGAATGTCACTAATAGATCAGTAGTAAAGAAGAGTAATACCTGTTCTTGCTGATTCTTTGTATGTGCAAATGTATATACGTATACATGTATGCATACATAAATAGGTGTATGTAATATATACATACATACATGTATGTAATATACACATACATGCGCTTTCTAAAAGCTCCATAACTTTCTCACTTGAGCACTGTGGGACAAAATATACTCTTGCTGAACCTGGATGATTGTAAAAATTTCCTGTAGTTTAGTTGGGTTTTGTGAAGAACTGATTTTAATGAAATATGAATATTTTTTAATGGAAATTGTGTGCTAGGTAAACATCTGAAGGAGAATATCTTGCAGTAGAACGGACTCGTGAGAAAGGACTGACTTTTACTTCAAACTTTTGCTCCTGAAGCTTAGAATATAAACAGTGTGCATGCATCCCGTGGGCTGACAGTATGCGTGTGCGTGGGCCTTGTTCCTTTGGAGGAACTTTATGTGGGCAAAAGGATGATCAGGAAGGCAAATGACACAGTCACAGAATTCAGACTGTCACTCTATAGCAGAATGTGTGGTGCATTTGTGATTACTGGATTTAATGTTCAAAACATTTTACAACTCAAACCGATAGAAAAAAATGGTAAAAGTAAAGTATTGGACACTAAAGATCTCTGAATAGAGCATAGAGCTAATATTTAGGTGGTAAGTATTATAAATATTTTGCATAGCAATGATAACTTCTTATAAAGCATTTTTATCCTTTTTATGGTCTTGTTTTATAATTATTATATTCTTCTTGTCTTGTTCAAAAGTGCAGTTTCTGAGTTTTGTCCCTAAATTATACATGACCTAAACACAGAATATGCAGGTTCAGGAAAAGAAATGTACTAAGGTTACCAAGGTTTTCTTAACAAAAAATCTAGCAACTAGAACTAGCAAACACCCCAAAAAGTCAACATATATGTGATATTTTTCTGGATTTCAAAACTATCAAGCTATTCATAGAATATATTGAATTAGGAAATGTAAGAAAAATTTCAGTGTATTTCTTAATCTATCTATCGCTATGTAAATTAGTATATTTATATATATATGTAAATTAGTATATTAGTGTATATGTATAAAAATGTAACTTATTACGTCGGTAAGAATTTTCACTTTTAAAAAGTAAATGTGTATATACATATATAAAATAGCAAAAAATATTGTTAAATAATTGTGATATTTTTCTATTGCTGTCTCCCTATAGAAAAAAGCCAACCAAAATAAGCACCTTTTTTTGTCTGGACAGTGAATATATTTCACTTTTCAGATTTATTTAGAAGTAGACAATAATTAAAACTTTCAATCCATTGATGGATTTATTGGGACAGAAAGCTTTAAAATTCCTGTAATGTGTATGGTAGAAAGTAACAGAAAACATTTCCTCTAATTACTTTCAGTATTCACATGAGCTTCCAGTGGCTAAGGAGCTTCCTTAAAATGATAGTGGTAATCATAATTTACTTTTTGACTTGAAAATATTTTGCTTTCTTCAGGGTTCACACTGGTACCTGAAGCCTATTTGGTATTTCTGTATGACACAGCTAGTGCTGAGTCATCAGTCTAACATTTAATGTAGATACATAGAGAGCTACTTTACTCTGCTTTAGCAATCTGCTGTTACAAAAGCCCATCAGCAACATATTAGTAATTTCTCAGTTAGGCCCAGTCCAGAGTTTTTTAGGTAGAGTAATATGCTGAAATTTTTTACTTATTTTCTGCTAAAAATGTTGTATTGCTGTCCATTGATTAGTTAATAGGTTGTGAATTTATTATGGTATTTGATACTCATAATTTTTACCTTCCATTTTACTTTCCATAATTTTACAATCTTCCATTGATAAAGAAACACTGTCCTTGTTCTGTTAATGCAAAATCTATCTGTTTCTTTCCAAGTTTCCTCAGACTCATCACAATTTAGACAAGTTGAAGTGTGCATTGTGGTTAAAAATTGCACATTATTCCATGGTCTATATTTGACTATCAGACAAATATATCCTTCAAATAGTTTTTGTATGGAAGGAAAAGAAATCTGGTATGTGTCTTTATCTGTGTGGATCCATGAAAAAAATATGGATTTAAAGTAATGTAGCTGCCTCAAATATAAATATGCTTGAAAAGAAAAGGATCAAAGGCATGACTGAAAGAAATTAGGAGGAATATCATATGACTGGAATGCTTTAAAAAAAGTATCTTTGCTTACAGTGTTAAGAACATGTTAATTCTATCTGCTGTTTCCGTGAAGTCATCTCTGACTTTGAACCAGACCCAGGTCCGTAGGTTAGCACTGCGAGCCCAAGTCTGTAGGTGTAGATCACGCCTGGGAGGAGATGAGATGCCCTCCCTACCCCCAACCCCCCGGCATGGCCCGTCCCTGCCTGGCGTGCCCCGCGCCTCCCGCCACACCGGGCAGAGAGTACGGGCATACGCCCGCCACACTGGGCACGTCCTCTGCCGGCACCACGGGTCTGGCACCTGTAGGTCAGGAACTCTGGCCTTGTGGTGGGTGCCCAGACCAAAGGTGTGCCTCCAATGCAACCCACACACAGCTCAGGCAGGGCTTGGGGCTGAGGGGCTGGCAGGACAGAGGACAGCAAAGAGCAGCTTGCTGCTGCCCGAGCAATTTGTGTAATCCCGTGGTGTTGTGTGCTGCAGTGGTCCCAGACACCCTTTTTCCAGGAGGATTTCAAGAACGAGGTGGGCTATAAGGTTTAGGGCAGATGGATTGCTCTGCAGTCACTGTCTTACCGGGGAGCCATTAGCCCTAATACGACACTGCCCAGGCATGTCACTGGCTGTGTACCCATCTCTCCATGTGGGAGTGACCGATGGGCTCCCCAGACAAAAAGCTGCTGGGAGCATGCCATGGACAAGAGATTAATTTCTCTGTCCAGATGAATTCTCCTGCTTTGATGTAAAAAAGTGTAAGGTTGAGTACACCTGCTTTAGATTACTAAAAAAAAGTGTTCTTTTAAAGAAACCAGCAAGTTCCTTATCTTACAGAAAACAAACAAACAAAAAATGTTCTTCTTGACCTGCTACAGAGTAGTCTTTGATGTTCAAATTTGCTCTTTTGTTACAGTACTTAACCCTGACATGTATCAAATAATTTAAATGTGCAAGTTTCCCTATTAATATTATCATCTCGCACTACATGCTTCACTGGAAGCTTTAAACAGAATCCCAAACCAAAACCATTTAGTGATCTTTGGTGTCAAAGTTTAACCAGAAAGGTTTAATACAGCCTTTCCTAACCTTGAGGCCACTTTCGAAGTACTTTTTTTCTGCTTTCAGGTAGTTATATTTCTTTTGAGAAATCTTGTTAAACACAATACTGTCTTAGAGGATAGCGTTTTATCACAGACATTTTAACGTCAAGTAACTCAGTATCTAAAAAGAACTATGAACAGAAAAGCCTTTAGATGCTTGAGACTTTTTTTTTCTCCTTGAGTGGATGTGGCTGATAAGAAACTTAGAAGAACAGTGAAAAGAGAGATTAAGAAAAGAAGGAGAGAGATTTTAAAAAGGAGAAAAAGAAGAGAGAATTGGAAGCAACAACAACAACAAAAAAATTACAGTTAAATAGCTGAAGGTTGAAGGAAAGTAAAGAAAAAGGAAAAGAAAGATAAGAAGGAAAAAAGATAATCTAGGAGGGCATAAACCAAACTACTTCTGCTGTTATCATTTAACTAATTTGCAATTTCTCATGCAAACTACTTAGGCAGTAGCATTAACTTCAGTGTCTCCCACTTTCATTGCACTGTCTGTAGGATCTAGAAAATGACCTCTCATGTTGAGAAATAAATTTGCTTAGAACATTAATTTGTCTAAGTTATGAGGATAAAGTGAACTGTTTTGTTTGAAAATTGCCTCAGTAAGATTTTACAGTAGAAACTGAAGTGAGATGACATTGATTCATAAAAGCATAAGGATTTCTGAGTAATTAAAATTTGGAACATTTGGTGCCCCAAAACTTTTGACCTTTAATAAATTTGAATGAAATTGGACTGAATTTCAATGTAGTATACCATATGATAGCTAGTCAATGAAGCTGCTGTGAGATTACATTTCTGTAAGACACTCCACAATTTCAAGAGAGCCTTTAAATGATTTTGAAGCACTTATATGAAGAGAAAAAAGCATAATTTGTGTGCTCCTATTTGTTCTATTTTTGTGTAAAATTATTTAATTGTAAATTTTAGAAACTTTATTTTTATTATTTCTGAATAGCAATAAAGAAAATTGTTCTTTTTGTAATTTAGTTATGTTGAGAGATAAATGCCCATTTCTCTTTGTGGGGCTTTGTGGACCATCTGTTAAAGCCAGCTTGTGTATATTTTCCCTTAAATATATTTGACGATAATTTCTTTTTAATCACTTTGTAGTCAAGTCTTAAAACATTGTATGTATTTCCTAACACCTACAAGAGTAGCTTTATTTTTTTAAATTTGTAACTCCTTATTTCAGCTATTGTCTAATGTCAATGGAAGAGTTAACACCATTCTGTACATGAATTCTACTAAAATCCTCCTGAGTGACTGCATTCCCTTCTTTTTTCTCCTTATCTTAGATAGTCAGGCTCCCCAGTAATTCATCTCACTCTGCCTCTTTGCTTGGTGATATATGGAATCATTAGGCACAAGTATCCAAACAGGAACATGAGGACCACCCAGTACCTAGATAAGCAGTTTATGGTGCTCCAAGTCTGCTTTCCTGCCAAGAGCACCATTATTAACTCCAGACATCTAAAACCATGATTAAAACATCTCAATATTTAGAAAAGAATACTAAAGAACCCTCTCGTTCCTCTTACGGTCATCTTACAGCCTTGCACTTTCACTCAGCTCCTCCATTTTCAGGTTATTTCCCAATACAAGGAAGATTCAAATAATCATCGCTTATCTCCAGGGCCTGGAACTATAACTCCCATTGTGTCCCATCTGTGTCCCACTTGTGTCCCACTGCTAATGAAACCACAAGATGTGGCCAGCTACATGAGACACAGATGCATTGCTTACTAACAGGGGAAAAATGTTTCTGAATCACAGCAGTTTATGTATTTCCTTTGTCTCGTCAAGGGATGCTTCCCTTTTGATGATCTTTCTCCTCTTCTTGTGAATCTGAAATCCCAGTATCAGCCTACTTTCCCACAGCCAGCAAAGGGAAAGGAGACAAGGACTCCCAATTCCTCCCTACCCGTCCAGGGAACAGCAGTTGGGACTACAGGAATACTGTCTGGCCTGGGCATGTACTTGGGAGAATCTCTTCATCTCATGTGTTCGTTTAACTTTTGCCTTATCCTTGTGCCTTCCTCTATATCACACATTTTTCTGGTGCCCCAGTTGTGATTTTTTTAAGCTTTCTCAAGCTTTTCCAATCTACTGCATCTTTTCCAGTACCTTGTGTGAGTGTTGCCAACCTACGTGGCAGTGAGCCCTGGGCAACCAGCTTTCCCGTGGAAATGAGCAACCTGCTACTGCTGTGATGAATATTCTAGTCTACCCTTGGGACTTTAGTTCATACCTCTTGGAGAACTGGGGACTCGACTGGTATTTCCACCATCAGAGTTACCTTCTGTGGCTCTCCGAAGTACCTATTGATTTTCAGCAAGATGAAGATTTAGGTTGAAGGAACGGAAAATCCTGCTGCTACTGCAGTTAGAACATGGCAGTGTTTCAGGGTTACTTCTGTTGGGTGAGAGAGATGGTTTAGCTGAAATAAAAAGATTTACTTTTAATTTTGATTTTTTACAAAAGTCTTGATTTCTGTATCATGAGTTGCACATATGTGGTTCTACAGGGGGCTATTTTGTTTGCACAGATACTGTAGGTGATGATGCTTGTGCATACCTGTCTCAAACCTCCAAGAGGGAGACAGGCATAGGAATCCATTGGCACCTTCAAGACTTTCTTAAGTCAAAGTCCTTTGTCTTGATTATAAAGAAGGCTTAATGTTTTTTCTATACAATATAGTTTTCCAGAAAACAAGTATAAATTTAGTTGTTAGTTCATTTTATTTTTATTTATTATAACATAGGTCGTAAATATTTTTCTGATATACTATTGGTTTGGTTTGTTATTTGTGCATCCTTAAAAATGAATGGTTGCCTGATTCATCACTGTTCTGCTTCAGGTCTGCCCTCCAGTGAAATTATTGCTTTATAATAATATGGTGCTGGACTACTGATGTTACAAATCTGACCCTCTCATTACTGATTAAAAAAAATTCTTATGGAAATGAATACTCATAGAAATACTTATTTTTATGTGAGGGATTAATGAATGAAGATACCACAGTCAAGTCAAGATAATGTGTATGCGTTTTTTAGAAATGGAACTCAGTGCCAACCAGGAGGTATTTCTGTGCTGTAAAAGGATGCATGTAGGAAAAATAGTGAAACAAAATAATAAACATGAATCTTGCTCTATATAGAGCACCTCTAGGGTAATACGTACTTTATGTTTCATGGATATTTGGATTTTTGTATTGGACTATAAAAGCACCAAATCAGAGAAGATTCTTCCAAAAGTGGAAATGGTTGATAATGCTGCATTTCTTTCTTTCACTATTCTAAAACTACAAGACAGCAAACTCAAGACAACCATTGGTACAAATCCTGAAGAAAAGCTTGAGAGCTTATTTTCTAAATGCCTGTTTGTTCAGTCACCCCATCAGTGATGGGATTTACTTGCTTTTTGCAAACACCCATTTAAACTGGGTTTGTTCACAAATAATTGGGGAATGATTTTTCTTTGTATAATTACCCATATTTGCATTCTTGCAAATAATAAATGACAAGTATTTCAACTGTTCTCATTCCCTTTAAAAGTTTGCAATGCAGTTAGGCACCAAACTATAGTACCTTAGTTCAGGGACTTGCCACATACTACCAAAAGAAACTTTGTACAAACATGAATGAATGTAGATTTAACAATGCATATGCAGAGTTCATTCTTCAGAAGTGTATTGCCTATATTTACAAGGAATATATTTATAAAAATCAGGATTACTTCTTAGACAATGAAAGAATGCATGAGATCATTTATTTGCCAGAACTAGTTTTACTTGGTATTGTGATACAACATCATATGTTTTTTCTGTGATACAAAATAACTAAGGGAAAATGCCATGAAACATGATTTGTGCCCTGCAGAGTGCTTGGAATATCAGTGTGTTTTTACTCAAGATTAAATATGATATAAAACAAAACAAAAAATTAGGAAATACCCATACAGCAGAAATAATGAAGCCAATAGACATGTGTCTCACGTTGGATGGTTTTAGTATCTTTAAAGGCACATGAATACTTCTAATCCCTTCCTCTCCCTTGCTGTCTATTTGTAGCACAAACTTCTGTTGTTGGCACCAGCTTTTCCTGCAGAAAGGATCCTTGTAGGGTCTCTCTCTCCGACCCAACCTCCTCTGTTCATGCTGTGTGTAAAATCTTAGTGCCTCTGAGAAACACCATGATGCAGGGCTTGGTAGGAATTTGCGCAAAATAGAACAAAAGCCTTTTTCATTTGTGAACCATATACTTGAGTGGAGGAAGGCACTGACTACTCATAACATACTGAAAGACTATATTTGAGTAATTAATGTGAAAATGGAATGAATTACAAAAACCTACAAAAATTAAAACCTGGACATACTGTGTAGTAAATCTTTGAAAAATCCATCTGTGATGACTTGAGCTGAAAAACGTGGCAGCTACAGAAAAATACATTTATTTACTATTCTTTTACATATGTTCAGAATCAATCAGTTTGCTACTCTCAATTACACTGCCTTTCATCAAGGGTTTTTTATGCTTCAGCCTACCCAATGGACTGAATTGTCAGGCTGGGAAATTACCCCTGTGGAATGTTTCCTCTGATATATTGCAGTCCAGAAAACGGACTTGCTTTTGTTCCCTGAATTTTTATTTGCATTTTCTCCTTAACAGGCTTTGCTGAAAGGAGCTACCTTTTGGAGGTCTTACTCTCTTTCATCCCTCCATTTTCGCTCTCCCAAAACAATTCTTGGCTGTCATACAGCGCACAGAGAAAGCCTCTTCATGTTTTGGGGCTACCTTGGGTATCTTTTGCCAGCATAGGATGAGGAGACACCTGGACACTCTAAGCAGAAATAGTCAGTGAGGAAGAAATGTCCCTGAGTTGCTGACCCTTCTATGTGCTGAATCAGAGCTGAGGAAGTTTCAAGAATTTACCTAAATCCTTAGTTATGAAACCCATTTTCCCAGAGAGATTTCTGCGACAGAAAAACAATGCACTACAGAAAAAGGAAGGTATTTAATGAGAAACAGATGGGGCCTGTGTATTGTTAATGGAGAAAGACTACTGTTTTGTGTAAAGAGAAGCCAACACAACATTATGAATAAAACCAGAGTAGGTTACAGGACATTGTAATAAGATGTTAGTTTTAAGCTTGATGTTTTAGATATTGCTTAAAATAATGTCTTTCAAATTTACTCTGTCCGCTGTGCCTATGTGTCATTTCTTTAAAAAGAAAAAACACAAATAAAGCTACAAAATCACAGAAACTAATAAACATATATTCCATTTTTTGTTGTTGTTGTTGTTTCTAGTACTTTCAATATAATTTTACAGAAATACTGTTTCTTTCTTAACACCAGTTGTGCCTTTACAACAATATCCAAAGATAATATTTTTCTCACAATCAATTTCTGGTTGCTTTAACATCTGTTGATGTGATTTATTAATGTTCAGGTACCAATAAAGATACTCTTTGCTTTTTTGTGTGTGTTCAGCAACATAAAAAGAATCCAACTGCATGTTTCCTTGAAAACAAAAGTCTCAATGACTTAGCTTTTCTTTTTTCTTAAAGACCATTGGGAATATTACAGTTTTATATGTTAGCTACTAATGGTTTTATATCCAATATTTGATGTAAAAATCACATGGCCCTGAATAGTAGTGTTTGTTTTTTTTTAGCAAAGCCTGCTTAGTTTCGTGTAGCACTACGACATTAATGTCTTCTTTTTAATGACTGTAAACATTTTACTTTGCATTTTATATGCAGCACCTTTAAGCTATAATTGGACATCTGATAGTCTGTGTACATAAGCACCTCCCAGATAATGTGGAAATTGTAGACTGAGAAGCAATGATGCTATTGTGCTGGTAGATGCAGACTTTAGCCTGTTTTGTCAGATTGTCTCCCAGGAGTGTCTGCTGTATTTCAGAAACCCTTTTCTTATGAACTGTTAGAGAAATATGAAAATGATGAGGCAGGTGCCAAAGCAAATCTTTGACAGGCATTTTATCCCACCCAGATTATAAAGTTCACACTGTTTTTTTTTTAAATCTTAAATGTTAAAACCTTAAACTGTGAGCCTGGTAAGGTTACATCTCTGATATATGTTCAATCTATTATCATATGGTGTAAGTACTATCCATCATTCTGCTGCTGTAGATGCTTCGGCCTATACTATATTTTACTTTTGGGGGATTCATGCTGTAGCTGGAGAACAGCAAACACTATTGATTTGTTTTCTGACAGGTTCTTTAAGAAGTTCTTCCCCTTCTGCAGCTGCAGCACCTTCTGCTCTGTGAAAATGTGTGTCATCAGAATGAACCGATTTTCCCTTTCTAACTCATTGTCACTACTTCAACTACAGGAATCATCAATGGTCACCTAACAGTGTTGCATCAAAAGATGATTTGAAGAGTTAGTTCATCCTGGAATTCAACTCTTTGGGATGGTATTTTATTAAAGGCATTTTGTTTCTGAAGTAGCCCCAGGCCAGGAAATATAATCTAGCAACGTTGCAGCAATTTTAGTATCTAAAGGCATTAATTGATCCATTTTCTTCACATCACTGCCAGGTGCTGTAAGTAGTAGTGTTTGCTGTCTTTGCTTCATGGATGAAGTAAATGATAGGTAAAGTGTGTATGAGAATTTGCAAAAGCCACACAGAAAACTAGTAGTTTTACAGATTCCTGTCTTGTAGTTCTAAGCTCATGACAACATGGTGTTGCTAAAAAAAAAAAAAAGATATATTGATATGTCACTATATAGTGCAAAGTCTATATATGGGTATTCTCTTGTACATGTTTTTGGCTCTAGATATATTTTGTGATGGTTACTGACGGTGTTGCCATATGTTATGAGCAGCTAGGGAAATAGGGTAAATCCAGAAATATCTGGGCATATGTGGTCTTTTAAGGACATTGCAGCAGAGGTAGAAAGCAAATGTAATTCTGGATTAGCTGAAGCATTTCTTTATTGATAAAACTGTTTTGGCACAGGTTCCAGTAAAAGTTCTATGTAATCTAGTGCACATATATAGCAGCATGTTCCCTTCTGCAGTGCAAGTTCTTCTGACAAAGACAGCAGCTCATGACAATGAAGATAAGCAAGAGAATAAAAATTGAAGTTACAGTTTCAGGACTTAAGCAGCTCTGAAAAATCTGCAGCAGCTTTTTCATGATGGAGGAAAATGTGTTTTCTCTGGGCTATAGCAGAATCAAATTATTTAATGTTTTGTTTGGAGTTCAAGAGGCCAGATGTATAAGTCAATTAAGGTACTAATTAAATAAGGGTGGTATTTCTATAAAGGCTGAATTTAGCCTAGTTATCTCAAAGCTTCTCAGCAGAGAGTTTCCTTTGAATGAGCCAGTAAGGGGAGCCTAGGGAAATTAACCTCATTAGGCTAAAGTTTGCCTTTGGACCATTCAAAGTGCAATGGCATTTTTGGACAACACGTCCCCACTATGGGCTTGGGGTCCTCCATAAAACAGAAAACGTCTTAGGAGCGAAGAACATTTCTAGGGATACTTAATTTGAAAGCAGCCAGGAAAGGGAGTCTCAGCAACAGAGAAAACGTGTAATGAAGCATGTTTCTTAGGGAACTGAATCCTTACAATCAGATCAAGCTCATTGAGATGTGAAGTTGAAGATTCCAATTACACAATAGTGTACTAAGACCACCTTAGAAAATCTGAGTCTCTATTCTCTTATAAAAAGCCCTGCTTTACATTTAAGTGATATTACTCACTAAGCAAGAATAAGGTATTATGATTACACACAGCTGTCTCCATCACTTATATGGGGAAGGAAGTATTAAAAAAAGTAGAAGCTGATAGTAAATAGTCTGCCAAGTAGGACTGCTCAGTGGTTGAGTAATTACCAAAAGGGATGAATTCTTTCGTGATAGAGCTTGAAAACAAATTTATAGTACTTGTAAAGCATGCACAGCAGCATATATGTCCCTCACATATACCAGAAGTGTTTACTAGGCACTTGGATAACTGCTACTTTCTCTAGATAAAAGAAGTCATGAGCTATAAACTAGGTTCCCTTAGTATGATGAAAAGAGGCTCTGGAATAAAAAGAAGCAGAAAGAAACTTCTCATTAGTTGGTTAGAGAAGACCTGAATATATATATTTGAGAACATGCTATGTTAAATGTTAGGATTAAACCTCTCCAGTTTAGAAAGAATTAGACAAATATAAATAAAGCAATAATACATCTGCATGAAATTTTGAGATGTGACATCAGCCTGTGCAGCTGTCTATGTTTTTCTCAGCAGCTTCCATAGTACACTTATTTTTTTTCTTTTTATCTATGACAGCAATCTAGTTGCATGTTATAGCAACTGACTTTTTCTACGAACAGGAAACAGGCATAACAGTTCAATTTTCACCATTATATCAGTGCAATAGAAAATTGTTTTGTTAGGAGTTGGCAAGGTCTGTGCTGTTACCAATGAAACTCAGATTCCAGGTTCTTCTGTGACATGTTTTGTATCACTTATAGGATTAGCTGGGCCCAGTGAAAAGCAGGATAGAATTGTCTCATTCAGCAGAGAAGTGTTACTGCTGCTTTAAGCAATACCTTGTTACAATACCTTTGGTTCTGTTTAGCAAAAATGCCTCCTTAACCTCCCCAGTTTAGCCAGTCTGACTCCAGTTTACCTAATGTGACAATTCTACTATTTTCTTGGAGTCAAACTGTTACAGATACTCACCTGAGTTTTGATCTTCTACAGATGAAGGAAAATAAAGCCCAAAGGCCCAAGTCTCCTATATGTATACACAGAGATGGGAAATGTAAACAATGCCAGGTGTGTTCAGCCTGACAGTGCGTTGTTGATTATTTGTGGAGCTCTTGAAAGAGATGTTGTATTCATACAAGTATGATATTTCAAATAAAGATGTCACTGCCTTGCAGCTGAGTTATACCTATTTCAGAAGGTTAGCATTTGGATTAAAATCAGAAATTACCAAAGAACACACCGAAGCTGCCAACTACCCTGAATGTGATTTCACGCTCAAATAATCAAAATGCTACTAAAGTAATTGTTGATGAGCACTCTCAGAAAACACCAGGATTCAGATTAAAAATCCAGTATTTAGTTTTCATTTGTATTATCCAACTCCTTTGATCATACAACACTTCTGCTTGGTGCATATTCATAAAGACATATTCGTGCTCTTTGCTTGCCACTGTGTTGTTACTACGGTACTTCAGTACAGCAGTTACAGACTCAGGCTGCAGTCCTGAAGTGGGGGCGCCTTCATAGAATAAGTCATCATTAGATTTATTTTTTTTTAAATGTATTCTTTTCTCAATCCATTGTGTTAGTGTCAATGCCTGACAAAACCTCTGTGCCTCATTCCATATCAGTTCTATCTTTTTAAAGCCTTTTGCAAACTTTTTTGCACTTCTTGAGCCCTTTCAAGCCTTGTGCTACAGCATCTGCAATAAGCCTATGGTAACCCAAGTGTTTTTTCCCATTCAGAAAAATGCAAATATCTAACCTAACATTTAACTTGTGCAGTCTAATTATCTCTGCACCCTCACACAGCACATTCTTAGGATACAATTTCCAAGTTCAGTGAAAGAAGCTTATTTTGTGTATTTAGTGCATAATTTCCATGTATGCATACAGTAACAGAACCAGTACCTTCCAGAGGCAGGCGAGCACAACTACTTACTGAAACATATGCCTATGGTAGATTTTATCTTCCAGACAACACTTGCTCCAGTTATTCAAAGGAAACATACTTGTGTGCTTACTAACACAGAAAAATAGTTCTTTCACTCCAAATGGATAGAGGCAGTTTTGCTTAATTAAAACTGATCGCTTTCATGTGGGATGGCAGCATGGAAAAATATCAGGATCTCAGTGGTGAAAGTTCAAGAAAGTTATTGGTTCTTGGAAAAAAGGCACTAAAAGGGAACAGTTGTTCAGTTTTTCCTGCTACTTTTGTCTTTATCAATAGTGTTCATACATTTCTAACAATTAACAAATTCATTTAAGAGAAAGTAGAGAGATGAGACTGAAAGTAGTATTGTGAAGTATTTAAAGAGCATTCATTAAGAACTTTAAGATTCTTGGAGTAATATACTGTAGAATGCAAGGCACATTTATTTCAATAAGATACTTTAATTACTGTGGGCTTGTTTTTTCTTTTGCCCTCAGCATTAGTGGTTTAACTTTATAGTAAAATGCTTATATAAAAGTCCAGAAAAAGGTCTTAATTCTGAAACTGTAAGTGAGAAAACATTTCAACCTGGACCTGAGCCATTCAAGCTACAAAACTGTCAACTATTGTTATTCTGGTGATTTGAAATCAACTCTTCATGCTTCACAGGTGACAAGAAATTTTGCTTAATTTGCAAAATGTGCATGCATAGGTTATGAGTTTGAATTTCAGAAGGATGATCAAAATAATGTAGAAAAGCTCCATTCATGCATTAATTCTTTTAATGTAGTTATTCATGTGTAGTATAGAGTTACAGTATAAATCTCGCTTTGTACAGAATATTTATTTAGACAGTTGCTTTTTAACGTCTGAGACAAAAAGCCTTCCAGAATCCTGCTGCAGAAAACAGCTCGCTGTGTTATCATCTCATGGGAAATGCAAGTAGTATATTTAGTGATATACCAAGTAGGTACTGTAGTATAGTAGATATACCAAATAGGCAAGTAGTGTATTTAGTGATATACCAAGTAGGTACTGATCTTAAAATAGTACTTGTACTTTTTAGATGAGTATGCAGGAGGATTCATATGATCATCAAGTCCCAAAGCAAGGTGATGGAGAAAGGATCAGTTCAAGAATTTTCATGGTTTGGGGAAGTCAGTTATCTCTCTGTACAGGTTCTAGGGTTTAAATGAGCAGAGAGTTTGGGCACACCTATTTATCAGTGAGAATGAAAGACTGCTGTTGAACTGGCTGAGTGTTTTGATTTCCTGCTCTGAATTATCTTGACTCCATCTATGGAGAGAAATAAGTGTAAGAACACCCTTAGACTGAAGTAATAAACCCCTACTTGTCATACTCAAAACTTGCATCTGATTTCAATAACTATTTAATATATTGTCACAGATCTTTAAATTGTTTTTATTGTCAAGAGTTCAGCAGGTAAATGTGCAAAGTCAGGTGCCATTTAAAGTAAGGAGAGTAGCTATCTATCAGAAACATAACCATTTCTGGGCTAGTTCCTCTGTGTATGAGATGACAAATGATAGAATAAGTGGAGTGTGCTCCAAGCTACAGAATAAAGAGAGGCCCCTTCCTCAGCTAGCAGAAATGAATTTAGTGATGAGATTGATTTGTACCAGCTGTGTATCTGGCCCACCGTTAGAAAAGAGTGGGATCAAAGGCAACAGCCCATTACTTGCTGAAATCAAGACTTTAGAGTTATGTGGGAACTGAAGGTATGTGTTACAGAATTGTTTTGTAGAACATAGGAATATCTTACTGATGTTACGAAAATTTTGTGTGTTGCTTTTTGGCTTGGTGGCTTTCACTGTGAGCTTTCTAGTCTGAGCTTGGTTTGGTGTTGAGCATGTTTTTTATAAAGTCCTGTAGTCTAAGTGGTGATGTTTAGCTGGTGAATACTTGCAATCCAGTCTAGACAGGTTACTGCTGAACTGCCCTGGGAAACAAATGAAATAATCTGAGGAGGAGCAAACCTTAATGTGTGTCCCCTGGCAGGGAGAGGAAAACACTGAGATGGGAATAGGTTGCCCAAGTAATTTCCCTGATAAAATAATAGTATGGTGGGCTTTAGCCTTGAGTCTGTAATTTAAATTGGTATGGGAAGACAAAGCTAAAACACATTTTTTAAAATCTAAAATTTTATTGCTGTTTTTTAATCCTCTTTTTCTGTGTTGTTCAAATACCTATGGTTAAAGCTTACCTCATGGACTGGTTTTGGGTTTTTTAATTTTTATTTTTACTGCACTCTTATACTGGTTGCAGGGTCCTAGGTGTGGGGAGATGGACAGTTTAACACAGCACATGGTGTACCACTAGTTCTCATCTTTGAAATCTAGAGTCAAAGCTTTTCTTGTTATCAAGCCCAGAACATCAAAGTGGGTAAATGGTAAACTCATCTCTCCTCCAATGCTTCCCCCCTCCTTCCCCCCCCCCCCCCCCGGATTTTAGGGAGGTGGTATCTAAGAGAGTTTTGAGTCTTGTTGATGTTACTGAAGCAAGTAAGCTTGCTGAAAAACAGAGGAACCCTTTTGTTTACAAAGGACTGAAGGGTACTTGATGTCTTTTCTGTCTAAAAGATAAAATTGTGGGCCTGTCAACTGAATAAACTACATACAACTTTGCTGTTCACTGAACTGTATCTTGCCACTAACTGTAAAGTGGGTAAACTGTAATTGCATTTAACTTAATAAAAACTGTCTAATGTAATCATGATTATGTTTTTTAACATGCCGTACAAATGCAATTAATAATTGTGCTAAAAGTTCTTAAATGATATTGCATGGTGTATTAAATTGCTAATCTGAAGCTATGGGAACAGCTACCCTTACTGTACTGGAAAATCTTCCATTATTCTTCCTACAAAAACATTCTTCAAAGACGTTCAAGGAGGTAGCTTCACAAAACTGCTGTTTCTTCAGGTTTGTTGTCTTCTAGCTAAATGAAGTATGTTGGCAGATAATAGGTTTGGGCATTAAGTTTTTACATAAAGATGACTAAGGATCTCTTTAGCAATTATCTCTCTTAACAGCAATTTGGGATTACCTGCTGGTATTTTATATGTTGGTTTTTTTCGTTTTGTTTTTAATGTCAACAGCTGCTGTCTCAAAAAGCATCCCAGCATTTCTCTAAATGGTCATCAAAGTCTTGTGAAGCATGAGATTGCCCCTCGTACTTCAGAGGGGCACTTGCTCGGTGCCAACCTTCATCCTTAGGAACTACACTTTTTGCTTGTGATGCTACTGAGTCCACTTTAGTCCTATGTTTGGAATCACTCTGTTCTATGGTCTGTGTGGCAGAGTTATCACTTACTTTGCCAGCTTTTTTTGGGTTGTGGTCTTCTTGTATACAGTGTGATGTTTTTGCAGTGGATGTGTTTAGCTAAGGGTTTGAGCACTGAAGTTCAAAATTACAGTTCTGAAATAGGGTTTCTTACCAGCTTGCAAAGCAAATTGCAGTATGCCTACAGGGCACAATGCCCTTTTAATTCTGACACATCTTTAATGCTGTCAGAACCTTATTCCTGGCTATCTGCATGCCTCTAATAGCTTTAATGTATCAACATCCTCTGTTAAATATTCACATATGTGAAAAGTCTGTACTGGAACTAAGTGTTTGTCCATCTTGTTCTATGGGATTAGCTCACCTGTGGGAGCATAGGTTCCTTGGCTTAAAGTAAAGAAAAAATTAGATTTACTGTTCATAACACTGGCAAATACCACTAGCCTGTCTACCAGTGTGGCACAAGTAAAATGGGCAATGAGGACTGTTTACATGTTCTGTATTGTGGTGGTTACTTTAAGGTCACTTTTGAATGCTACTTTGTCTTTTGATCCCATTAGCGATGTAATTAACTCTCTTGAAGAGCTTCATTTGGTTGGGGGAGGGAATCTCCTCCAGTCAGCACCGTTTACCTTGTTTTACATTTGAAAGCACACCTATTGAAAACAGTCTGTGAAAAACCTCTATGTGAATAATGTGTTTAAAGCTGAGGCAGAACTTTTGGCTCTGGCAAACAAACTCTAGGAAGCTGTAAATCAAACATCAAGGCCTAGATCTCTACCATAATGTGAATATTGCTAAGTTTTTATGTTAGTTTTGTGAAATCTTAAACTAGAGACCATATCTTTCTGAAGCAGATAGCATCAGTGAGCTAATTCGAAGGGGAAACTGAGAACTGTGAAGATATGGGTATTGTGAAGGTAGATAAGGACAGGAAGAGTTTGAGGACATACCTGGGACTTGGCTTGATGAGGGAAATGCAGCAATGAAAGTTGCTAGGAGATTGTGGCTTTTAATGCACTTAGAGAAATAAAGTAGCCTATCCTGAGTTGCTACCTATGCTATGTCTAGGATGAAAGTGTATGAAATAGTACCTGATATCCTTGGAAATGCTTTAAGAAATGCGAGGCAATTCAACTATAACAACGCTGGTTCTAACTGTTATTTTATCTATGAGCAGGGTTCACAGTTAAATTCTATCTATAGTTGCCACAGAAGCAATTAAGAGAATACAGGCAGCACTATTTAAGATAATGGTATCTTCTGTTGCTGCAGCTTTCTTTCACAAGACTTGATTTTGCTTTATTTAGTACTGAATGTTAAGTGAATTCTTTGGGTATTAAAGACCATTTCCGATGAACTGTGATGAAGGGTAAGATCCCTAGTGCTTAGTGCTCACCGTGCACTGTCTGGTTGATATGAGGAGTGGAAATTAAGGATTAGGCTAGAAATGTAGGCACAGAGGATTGCACTTCATCTAGTGCCTTCAGTCGTTCTAGCTAAGATTAGCATGTAAAAGACCTAGGTCTGGGCACACAGTCAAGAAGCTGGTACTCGCTGGGAGCTCCTCCAAATGGCCTGAGCAAGGAGATGAATGTAAGCTATTGCATCCTGTGAGCATGAGTGGTGTGTTCTTGCAGCTGGTAGCAGAAGAGCTATCTTCAGTGAAATTGGAATAAGCAATACGTGCAGTAGTCTTTGAAGAGTTAAGCTTTAGCTGTGATAAAGACAAAGTACTTGTTTCCTTATGACTGGATTATTAAGATTGTGATGGTGAGCTCACACCCGCTTCAGATAGGCTATAGGTCATCTTCCTCAACACATCCCTGTCTTCTGCTGTTCACTGTTTCCTTTGTGATTAAACTTGACTTTAAGTGAAACTGCAATGCTGGCAAATGCTGGAAAACTGTGGATGTTGGGCTCCTTGTCCTTAGTGTTATTTCAGGAAGTCAACCATTAGAACATGAGCTCACCACACTACAAATTCTTCAGTTTTTGTCTTTTCCAGATAACTGAGTCATTGCCCTTTCTTCTTAGGTAGAGAGTCTTGTGAATTATTGTCTTGTTACTAGCCTGACAAATGCTAAACCTGCTATAAATTGTGTACTTGTTTTACCAGGTGAGTGGGGTTGAATTAGTCAACAGTTGAGCTAATGGAGAAATAGGAGAAGGAACGTGGAACACGAACCAAAAACTTCTTCCTAGGAGCCTTCAGAGATTGGGTTGGGTTTTGTTTGCCCCTGATGATTTTGTGTGGAACTTGATGCCACTCAAGTGGCAAAATCATCCGAGACTTCTTTCCATCACTGTTTACTAGATGGGAAGCCAAATAATTGGCATGAAGGAGTTGCCTTTTTGCAGGTTCCAGGACTACCCTTTGCTGATATGAGTGCAGAGCTGTTGGCTAAACTTGGGGAAACTGGGTCAATATACTGTTCGCTGTACATGTAGCCACCTCTGGCAGGTGTTTTCTTGCATGCATGAATCTCTCTGCTTGGCCTTGATAAGATCGTTGAATAGCCATGGTAGTTCCTAATGAGAACGAGACTGGATGAATCTGAGTTGATGGTCTTCAACTTGCTTTTGTAAGTCTTCAAGTTGCAATATTAAAACCACTGACTAAATACTGTGAAACTTTATTTTACATGACTATTATCAAGTTGAGGACTTAATATTCAACGTTTAATCATGCCTATAATGTCCTGTTTGTCTACAGAACAGTTGCATTCTGCAGAAGGCATTGATTAAACTTCATTGTGTAACTATTTCTGTATGTTTGCTGTTTCCTCGCTGTGCTTTTTACCAAGAGCGTCATTATCCCTTCCACAACAGAACCTTCTGGAAAGGAGCAAAAGCTTCAGGGGGGAAAGGCGGGGAGCTTTTGTCATCTTAAATTTCTCGCAGATTGCTCAGGGTAGCAAAACAATGACTGTTTCATTATTACCACAATAGATTAAAACATCTGCAATAAATAATGCTGATGGCTATTTGTGATGGCACGAAGTATTGTTTTTGTTCTCTTTTATAAAATTACAGCTCATTAACTGTCATAAAGCAAAGATACCATAAATAAAACAACTAGTAGTGTTTCATTTCCCAGAAATGTGAAAGCCTGCTGGTTGGGAACTTTGAAAAGTTTGTTTTCACAGCTGGAACAGTCAAGTATCTGAACATATTGGGGTCTGTCACTTTTGTGGCCAGAGAAATTATGAGGATTCAAACAGTTTTGTTTGTCCTCTTCACAAAGCTTATATTGCTCTACTAATCACTAAGTGCTTTTTATTTAGGCCACAAGACACCTGTATTGATCAGCAAGTGTGTGTGTATATATATATATAAATATATATATAAAAGTACAGCAATAATTATAGAAGGGTGGTTATTTCCAAACTGTAATTAGAAAACTTAGCCTGACTTCCCCTGTGCTACTAAGCATGGAGTAGTTGCCCAGATATCCCCACATTGAACCCAATAACTCATATTTATAGAGGTGTTTCAAGAAAAGGCTTAATCTTAGCTGCAAGTTGTTTATAATAATCCAATTGGTCCTTCATCAGAGATCACCTCATCTCACCTGAGATCACAGCAGTTTTATGTGCTCTCAGTTTTCAAGCTGTGAGAATAGACTTGCAGTGGCTCACTTACCTCACAGATGTGCAGTGATACAACTTCAGATTTGTTTCCAATTTATTTTCCATAGACAGGCTTCTACAGGAAAAAAGTTCATTTGAAAAGTAAAATAATTAGAAACATACCTCGTTGGCTCAAGTTCTGAACGATAGTTCAAGTTTCCAGTCCCAGATTTTATCCTGTGAGGCTTGGTATTTGTGACCGATACAATCATGTGGTAGTTACGGGATAGCTAGGAACTTTTTCACTGGCCAGGACATGAGCTGGGTTCGTGCTGAAGCCGCGGACTGCACACATGCTGCGTCTCATTGTGGGATGCTTGAGCCCACAGCTGCAGACTGCACAATAGGAAATCCTTCTCTGGTTTTCTCAACATAAAGGCTAAATTTGTATTTTGGCTATAGCCATCTGTATTTTGAAACAACAGTGCGGTGTACAGCACTCTTTGTTCCTGAGGCAATTTAGGATTAGATTAAAAAAAACTTGTCTGGCAGTCTGAACCAAAGTGTTCAGTTGCTTGTACAGTGTAATCCTCCAGTTCAAGGTCCAGCAGACATCAGGTGACAGGTTTTTTGGGGTTGTGGGTGTTTTGTTTTGGGTTGGGGGGGGGGGGGGGGGGGAGGAGGAGATACTCTTTTTTTAAAAAAAATTTTGTATGCACAAAAGAAAATGCTTTTGCTACCACAAGCAGTTTGCATTGTAGAATTTTCTCCTGAAGGAGAGTGTGGAGGCTGGAAACTAGCAGGAACCCAAACAAGTTCTGAAAAAATCCTTAGGACTGCGTCTAAGGAGGAAAAAACCCAGAAACCTAAGCACATCTAATAAAAAAGTATCTCTGGCCTAGTGAATGCCTGTCACTTACTAGAGCGTATCACCACATACGGGATACTGATAATTCAGGGGAAGTATCAGTTCTGTGTTTGAAGTGCAAACAGTTTCTTGGACTCCTGTTTGAAAGAGGATAGTTGGCTTTGCGATCTGATTTACCATCTACTGATCAATCTTCTTTCAAAAAAGAGTAAATCTTATAAACCTTGCCAATATAGAAAGATTTTTCTAAATTAATTTAGAGTGAAGTATATTTTACTGCTAAGATGCTCAGATGGGATTGGGAAGTTATACCTATAACTTTTTGACAGACAATAAGACCAAGGTCTTAAAGGGGGAGGAAGCCTATTAGATAGATGCGGGCTGACTGCATTTGCTTCTGCTAGTGATGCTGATAATACCTTGCAGTTTCATTTCGGGATGTGCTGCAAGAATATTGACCCCATTTTCCATCCTCTAGGCCACTGCTCTGATTTTTGGAAGTGGGGGAAACCTCCTCTCCTCTTGTGCTCTTCTAAAAATGAAGTTCTAGCTCTGCTGCCATCCAAAGTGAAACTGAGCACTCAAGTTTATATTTGTGAAATTAACCTTGGTAGGGTTTTCTTTTGACTTTTGGATAAATTAGTAGTATGGCATATCCTTTCTATGCCATGTTTTTAAAAGTGCATTTCTGGATGAGGATTTCAGAAAGAAAAGATTAAAATGTGCTTTGAAGTAAGTGATTTGACTAGGTATGTCACCTTTGAATTGTGGAAAGACTGGGATAAGATAGAGGTCTATATTCTCAGCAGTATACACCTAAGTTTCAGAAAAACCCAGTCTGTTATATGAAAAGAAATGATACATGTGGGGATCATAAAGGAGGGTGTCATTTGTTTTGGGTTGGTTTGTTGTTTTGTTTACCCACCTTGTTCCTTTGTGGTAATTAACTTGACATCTTTCAGACTTAGGCATGACTTCTGGCTGGGCTGACCACACACTGATATGTGGTCAAAAGCACTGTCTCTTTGTGCATGTTTACAGTACACAAAAAAACTGCGTCTTGAAAATATCAGCTGCTCCAAGTGAGTGTGCATACGTCAATGCTATGCTTTAGGCAGCAGTAGTAGCCAGAGCCCTGGAAGCTGCCTAGTCCCACTGCAACTGGTCTGAGCAGGGACTTCTCAGCTGCTTCTAGGTCTCCAGCTATTTGTTCAGAACGAGCTAAGATATTTCTGCACACAGATCAATAAGATATGGTGCAGTGCAGATGTTCTTTGCTGTATGAAACTTGGCAAGACCATGTGGAGTAGATTTCAGTGGTCTGAAAGTTTTTGAAAAAAAAGAACATCTCTGTCACTTCAGCAGTATCAGAGGCTTGTTAAGAATCTCTGATTTCACAGATAGAAACAATACAGATTTATATCCATACTTCTCCGTAGGAACTCTGGTCACTACAAATGCTTAATATCACTGATGAACAACTCTGTATTGCATGAACCTATTCACTGATTTGTAAACCTAAAGAGTCCTTTGCCTTTCATTCCAGAAAGGCTGTGAAATATGGAAGGAAAGTGTCTCCAAGCAATTTATCCTTAAAGGGCTTGTCACTGCAGTGCAGAACACGTGGATCTAAGGAGAATTTGTGTGTGTCTCTGCTGATGTGATACAAACAATCCCAATGGGCCATAACTTAATTTACACCCTGAAACGTGCTAGACAACCTGCCCAAATCTGGGAGATCCTGGCACTGAGCCCTCTATCTGTACCTTGTTTCAGTTATTCTGGAGTTATTTTATCTTTTCCTATTGTAACAGATAGGAAGGGACTAATCTCTAAAGGAACACTTGTTCCTACCGAGCAGTCTAAATGACATCTGTGAGCATGACATGCAGACACAGCAGTTCCTCTTCGCTGCAGAATCTGAGTGCTCACAACTAATTGCAGCTGAGGTTGGCTGAGGACAGTCGAAACAGAAAGAGTATTTTGCATCTTAAACCTACTGGATTGTTTTTATTCATGCAGCATCCCTGAATAAAATTGCTTGTGTGACACTTAGTAGAAACCTGCAGAGAAGTCACGTGGGATGCAAGAATGTGTGTCTGCACACAGATGTTTATATATAAATATACACACATACATGATATAGTTACAACATGGCATAGCAGAGATAAGATGCCTAAAGACATAGGGCGGAGAAGCTGGTATTACCCAGCTATAAATGGCCATTCTTGAGGCTCCAGCTTACATGTTAATAACCCTGGGATGCCCTTAGAACTAAGGCTAACAGACCAACTGTGTGTTGTGGATTGTGGGCTTCTTGGGTGGGGAAATTTTAAGTCTCTAGTGATGATCCCATGTCTGGAATGATTTGCAAATCATTTGTATATGATCTGTACAGGATACTGCTGATGGTAATACTTCTAATTACTATCTACTCAAAAAGACAGAGTAATGAACAAAGCAGTCTGAAATGCCAGGAATAAAGAATTTTCTCAGTGACCTACAGATGGCAGACCAATATAACAGATGAGCGATACGCTTGAAGCATATTTCCCTGAATATTAGAAACATAATACACCCTACTTATGAAGGCTTTCATGGAGAAAGAGGTTTTACCCAGATCACTATAAAATAAGTAAGCACTTTTGCTGTTTCTTGCTCCATTTCAGAATATATTCAAGATCTTTTGCTTTGTGCAATAAATTGTATTCAGTACTAAATCCAAAAGCTCTGAGCTAGAAATGTTTTAAGTATTTAAGTATTGGTAGACTTACCTGAAGTTGTTGATAATTAAGCCCAAATTTTCAAAGATGGGCATGTAAAGGAGCATGCATAGATTTGCTTGTACGTAGTCTATGCCTTCAAATTACTCTGTTTTCTTAGTAAAAATGCTGCACTTGTTTCCATTGACATCCTACTTATGTTTTGTGTATATCTAGCTTGGTTTTTTTCCTGTGACACCAGTAGATAAAACTTATGGTTGACTTTTTGATCATTTAATAAAAAGCAAAAAGTCTTTAAGAAGCATTTGGTCTGAGAGGAAGGAGAAATCATAAATACAAGAAAGCTTTTGTTTTCTCTTCCTCTTGGGTACTGAACTGTAGTGGATGATTTGATACTCTTCTACATCTTTAGCTCATAAAAGCTATAATTCCAGAAGCACAAAAAAAAAGCAGCCTATTGTGACACTTGGAGAAAAATCAATTATTGGGGGGTAAATTAAGAAAAATGTGGGTTTTAACAACCTTGTTGTTCAATGAATATCTAACAGAAAAGGCATCTTAAACTCTATAGTCTTTCAAGTGTTTCTATTTATCATATAACATCATTAAAAAGGGGTTGGAAGAGAAAAGCTATTGTAGGTTGTACCCCTTCCATATTTTTTTAGATGGCTAGAAAGACAAACTCTCAGTAGAGTATGTTAGTCTTTTTTTTTTTTTTTTTTTAATATGACTGTAGTTTGAAATAGGCATATTTAAAATATTGCGAAGGATAGAAGTGATTCCAACCTGCTGCACAAGGCCCTACTCCAGGAAACTGAAGAACAGGGGCTTAAAAGTAGTCCCCAAACAATGGGTTTAACAGACTCTCTCAAAAAATGCTTTGACAACTTTTTTTTTAACTGGAAAGTACTCGGTTTCAACAAAATGACTGGAAAATATTTTGCTATATTCTTGAACTGTTTTCTATTATGGAAATCAAACAAACTGTCATGCTGGATTATTCTTCAGGCAAGGAGAAAGAATGCTGGTTGAAGCTGCACGCAGGTCTGTGGTCTGTGCTCTGCTGTACTGTCACAGCTAAGCCTGTCCTAACTGTCTCCTAATCCAAAAGTGTTGTTCTGGCTGTTAAAAACCTAGTGAAGCAAAAACTCCTAAGCCTCATTCTTTTGGGCGAGATATTAAACATGCAAAGTGGCAGGAGGTTTGTATGCAGTCTCTCTAAGCTGCTCTTGTACTGACAAACCACGACAGAGGGGAGTCTGACTGGTCTGCATTATCTGTCATGCATATGTTGGAGCAGGAGAAGAATGAATTTCCCAGTATATTAACTTCAAATGTGACAGGGAAGTGTCTGTGTGAAAACTGCTACAAAGATGAAATGTGGAAGAGGCTGCAAAGGTGGCCTGTTAACTTTACTATAAGTCAATGTAAGAGCTCTGCTATCTCTTTTCATAAGGTAGATCTTATTTGAGGAAAACTGTCTTGAAGATCTGCCTGTATCAGAAGTCCAAATAAGAATGCTGAGGGAGGGAGATGGTGAGAATAATGATGCACCCTGATATAAGGGATGGAGGGTCAACCTGACATGTGCCTGTCTGGTGGTTAGGTTGCTTTTTGCCTTTTTTTTTTTTTAACAGAATTATATGCAATCAGAGCAAAACTGGGGAAGATAATTCTGCTTTGAACGTGGCTTCTGTCATGACACTAAGCTTTGCTGTCTCCTGAGGTTTCTCAAACACCAAAGAAGCAAATGAGACTAAGTAATTAAACGCGAAAACTGATCAAATAAGTTCTGCAAGGCTTTGCTGACTCAAGGGAAGGGTCTTCTGAATCAATGCTATGGTGATGAACTGGCATCGTACAAACCGAACAGCATACTGAAAATCATGATTTAATGAGTCTACATTTTCTGACTTCCGACCTCAGAACCAGGAATTCAGGTGACTAAAACGTGACCTGTATTTTCTCAGTTTCTCACGCTTTTAGAGATAGGGGTTCTGACCCATTTTCTTTCTTCTTCAGACTGCAGAAACTCTGCTGTCTCTCCCATATGCCACCATATAGTATTCTTGCAGCAACAACTGTATAGTCTGAGTTACTTTGAAAGGTAATACTTAAAATGTGCTTTCCCTATAATATGACCTAGCAGTTACAAAACAGGAGGTTAGTGAAGATTATAGGAACAGCTGTCTGCTTTATGCCACTCCCACACATTCCCTGAGCCAAACTTTGAGGACCTGACAAAGCAAGGCATATTACAGCCAATATCTCTTCTTTTTAAGGATCCATGTTTACATAAAGAAGTCAAAATAGATTCAGCGGTAGCGTTCTTTATAGTTTACTCTGACTAGATTACCATTACTCTGACATCCCCAGTTTGCAAACAAAAATACGTGCTGTTGCTTTTCCCAAGCATGGGGAGACATCTCCCTGAGCATCTATACAGGGAGAAAGAGAAGTTGAACCAGGATCAGTTCTGTTATTTCTCTTCAAAACATTGATTTACCTACACTGCAGGGAAAGTGTAAACCAGTTTCTTGTTGTTCTTTGTCTGTCTTTGGTTTTTATTTTTTTCACAATAGCAAGTATAAGCTCTGAGCCTGCAGTTTACTATGTGCGTATGGACAGCTGCACCTGCACAGAGCCACGCTGACTTGTTTTGCTGATCAGGGATATCAATTAAACTCAGACACCAGAGTGAAAAGAGCAGGCATATTTTACTAGAAATAACTAAATAATGTAACAGAATAATACAGAAAACATACAGTAAGAAAAGACAGAATAGTGCACTTAAACAAATAGGAAAATACAGGGTAATGCATCAAATCATTACTACTTGAGAGAGAGAGAGAATAGTGATTAAGAAAGATACATCACCACTTGCATACGTTACCATCATCCAGATCCGCAGTCGCTGGGGAGCCCCGGTTACAGCGAGGATTTGGAGAACCTTTCCCTGCAAGTGGGAAATCCTACGCGGTGCGTCCACCCGTAGGTGAGGCTTCCAAAGTCGCTGTGAGCGGGCCCAGCCTTATATACCTAAAAATCAGTAAGCCAGAATAGCTGACACCTTTGTTTTAAGCGGAAATATCTGGTTTTCATCTCAGTTAGGTTCCCCCCAGAGCCTGGCCAGGGCTTAAGGGAGAAGCTAAGGGAGTTTCCCTGCTTATCTAGTTAATTTATGAGCAAGGTCACAAGGCCAGACAACTGTTTCCGTGGTCTTGTTATCTTGCTCACACATAAAGAAATATAAGGATACATTCAGGATAGACATGTTTTATGCTGTTTAAACTACATCTTCTATGCATATTTCACTAATGACTACATACAGAGTTAGCAGTTTCAGTTCAGGGCCTGTTGCTCAGGCTTCAGTATTCCCACCTTTTACATCAGAACAGTTGGTTTGCTATAACTTAGTATAATACCTAATAGCACAATGGTTATCAGTTATAAAATGTACAGGATTCATCTATAGGTCAACTCTGGCTTGGGCTTATTGTCCAAGCCTTAGCACTTCATGACTTCAGTGAGGCACCATGTAGGCACAGCAATCTGCCCACCTGTAGGTTGTAAATCTCAGGATGTGAAATTTAACTTGTTTATTTAGTGTTCTTGAAGGAATAAGGCACTGGAAAGTGCCTGTAGGATGTCAGCAGGTGCCATATGCATTTTCCCACACAATCTTGCCAATGCACAGCACTCCTGACCTGTAACTACCCTCCTTATGCATATGGTGTTCCAAGTTGATGACCATCCAGTACTGTGCAGTTGCACTGAGGTAAGCACAAAGCAAGTCTTGCTATGCTAACTCCAGGTTGTAATTGGTATTATACTGCTAAAAGGCAAATGAATGGAATACAACTTCCAAACTTCATTCTGTTTAAAATAAAATGCGTTTATTTTTGTTGGTATTTTCTTAGTTCTTTTTTTGTTGTTGTTAGTGCAGTTCAGTTTTTGCCTGGATGTGATGTTCTGGGGCCAAGTTTTTCTTTAGAGAAAGATAACAAGTCAAGATACTGAGCTGTGAGGGGAAGCAGCACTGCTAATGCACCCTGCAAGAAAACGCAAGAAACTACATCCACCTGTTCTAACATGGCTGTACAAACTCATATGCGTTTTATCCATCTTAGATAAGAGTCACAAGTCTGGCTTGCTTGGGTACCACCATCACAGCAGACTGTACCCAAACAGCAGCTGCTTCTGGCCCTGGGCCAGGCCTCACACATGCAGAAGAATCATGCCTTCTGCCGCACCTCTCTCCTCTCAAATATCAAACTTGCATCAAAAAGTTTGCGATATTCTTTGTGTGCAGCTTACCCTCAATCTGCCTTCAGCTATCATCATTCTGTCTTGACTGATGCAATTAGTTCTACTTCAATATAATACATTTTTTTAATACCTCTACATTAAAACAATGATGTGCAATGTAACATGGAGCTAAATTCATTGCTGGAAACTGTTTTCATGTAACTGAGTTTCACTATGCTTTCAGGTTTGTCTAGGGTTTGTCTCAGATTTGTTTCATTGTTTAATCAGGACTAAAAACTGCTCTCTGTTAATAATCAAGGGTATCAAAGGGGTCTGTATCAAGTTTCTGTGTTTTGAGAAGACTGTGAATAATTATCAGGAGGCGGGTAATTAAATACATAGTCTTTTGTGTCTTTTTCAACTGAAATTTCAGAAGAGTCTGTTTATCTGAAGATGTGAAGTAGATAAAAGTATCAGTAGTGTATATTAGACTTTTGGTATGCAGAGGCATACTTCTTGTCATAAAAGAGTTAACATCTGTGGGGAAGCCTGTGTTGGGCTTTTTAGTGGAGCAGCCTGAGATTGACCAAAATGCTTTCCAACACTAACAGATCAAGTTTTGTTAGAACATAAACTAGACCATTTAACTTCTTAAATAGCACAAAACTCAATGTTCTAGGTAAGACAGAATAAAAACACGAAGGGTTTAACCATGACCATCTCCCTTCTTGCTGTGCCCATGCAGCATGCATCTGGCCTTGGTCTCGGCCCTGCAGCACACTGGCCGTGCTCTCCGCTTCGGTCCAGCGTGAGGCTGGGCACACTGCTGGCCGCTTCTTTCAGCAGTTGTTCAGCCACTTTGTGGAGCAGCCAGCTGCAAGCTGTATTCTGTATTTTTTGTCTTGGACAGTCATCTTCTTTTATAACTTTGAGGCACTAAATTCTACTGCATTCTCTTACAGGGTGATTAAAAAACTCTGACAAGTCTTTGGTACTGTAATTTTGAAGAACAGGATGTGCATGACTGTAGTTGAGCAACTCCTTTCATGCTTCCCAATTATCCTGTAATATGCTTGTGATTTAATTTCCATTAAATGTTGGTAGCAGATTAATCTCTCTTAAAATGCTGAAGAGGCAAACAAATTACTGCCTTATTATCGAGTAATTTTGGCACAGGTTGAGCAGAACCTAAAGCAAGCTGATCTTGTTCTAAGACAAGGATGCAACCTGGTAGGCAGGTTTATGTGGAAGGGACTGAGAACTTAAATATTCGTCTTTTCTGGAACTGTGCATTGATCCTTGTCTGAATAAATAATCATCCTGGTATGTGATAGAAGAATAGAAGATCACACATAGTGTGAAGGATTGCCATGGCATATCCAGTTAGCATATTCAGTATCTTTTTTGAACTGCTTTTTGGGAGACCTGTTTCACTTTTTTTAGATTTTCTCCAAAGCTCTTTTGGATAAGTTCAATTACACTCAATGTGGACAGCTGTGGAGTTTTACCCAATTGTGATCCCGAATGTCTAAATCACTCTTGAATACCCTGGGTATCTTTTTTCCATTGGTTTGTGCGAAGTAGTGTATTTGGAGTTTTTTATTGGTTTTGTTTTAGGCAATACGCTGAAGACTTTCTTAGAACAGTGGAATCTAGGGGAACATAATGATAAACTGTCTTGCAGTGTATTTCTCAAAGTGCAAGAGTGAACTCCATTAAAACCAATGGTGACACCTTGAAGGATTATTCCTGCTATATAACAACTGCCATTAAAAGGTGTTTTTCATGGGCATCTGTACAACAGACTGTAGTAATGTACAGTAACTTTTTTGTTTGTCTCTTGCTGGTTTCCATTGCTAGTGCTCTTATATCTGCCTCAGTAATTCTACTTGAACTTTGTATGGTATTTTAAGGTAAACAAACCAGTTATGATCTTTGCCTAAGTAAAATTCCTTCCTATTTTTTTACCATACTGTAAACATCAGTTAATGCTGCTTGAGTTCTTTCATTACTTGTTTCAGACAAATAGGACAGATATAATATAGCATATGTTCAGATAGTATTTGCTTAGGCATGTCTCTCTCTTCAGGAAAGAGCCGAAAACAACTGCAAATACATAAAATATCTTTCCTTTTCTGCTCTGCAGTCCCCAGGCTAGCAATAGCTATTTGGCTGTCTTTGAAGATGGAATTCAGTTGCCTAAATGCGCATGTCTTTTGTGACTTCAAGTCACCTTAGAGTATCCTTCCTAGTTTCCAACTGCTTTTCCAGATTGTCACTGATGTCCCATAGGTCCTGTCTTATATGTGCCAGCTACGCATGGGATATCTGGGATACCCTAGGGCAAATGAAGTAGCCAGCTGGAGACTAAGAGGAATATCATAAGCCATTCGAATGTTACCAAGCACCTGGGTTTAGGCAACTGCATGCAATAAAACTGGGCAAATCTTTGCACTATAGCCAAACAGTATTATGAGATCTGTAATATTCAATTTTTTCCTTGATGTTGTTCTTTCCAAGGGTAATGTTCTTATCAAAGGGATGTTACTAGAGCGATAAGCATAATATCAGATGTAATGTTTCCTTTGTTTAAAATCAGTGCTCTGAGAGAGTAGAAACTGTGATCTGAAAAACTGAACTCCATAGCTCAAAAGAAACCGAGGCCTCTTTTATCATAAGGTCAGATCACATTCAGCAGTGGCAGACTTTGATACTTAAACCAGTGAAGTCTTGTTCACAGTCACCTTGCTGCACTTCAATTAATAACATTTATACTCTAATTTCTGTAACAGATGGAGGTAGTCTACATACACATATTAGAAAAGATGATAAAATGCAATCTGTGCTACCATCAGCCCTCACAGCAGTAACTCTCAACAGCAAAGAGAGCTAGATGGGGATTTGGGAACCTGTCTTGGAGACCCCATCAGTCCATGGTGACTGGTGATGTACAAATGGAAAAAGGATTTGGAGGAATGGCTCCAATGGTCTTCCATGTGGTGCTAGCAATGGGGATTTTTGTATGGACAGTATGCAGGACAGTAAATCATGTTGTGTGATTGTTAGATACTGCTTTTCCATTCAAATATTATGTAATAAGATATTAATTATATCACAAAATAAGCTTTAATATGCTTGAATTCCTTGTTTCTAGCACAGAAAGTGATTTGCAAGACTCCTGTAGTATGTATTGCAAACTGCTACATTTTATATGCAAACTTTGGTAACTACTAATAGAAACCCAGGGTGTCCCAACTTCTCCTCATGCATCACCTTGACTTTAATCACTAACTCCAGGCTTGCTTTTGTTTCTGGAGTAAAGTTAGGAGTTTGTTATGTTCTTTATGACCCACAGTGGTGTAGGTCCCACAGCTCACAACGGGAGGCTGTGCTGCTTGGTAGTTCAGGAGGTCATTCCACTTGAGGAAGTAAGTGCTCTTGCTTAATGGGCACTAAGGGCAGGATTCATCTTTTTCAAAGCAGCTGGAGAGAAGCACTCTGGGAGACAATTAGGATTGTTTCTCTCCTCTGATTATGGAGGGTACCTAGGAGCACCATCTTTGTAAGCTTTTTCAAGGAACTCTGATTCATGTCCACAAAAAAACCCAAAACCTTTTCAGCTTGAATCTCAAGTGAATTAGGCTTTTTTTCACATTTGATCCCAAAACGTGTACGATGAACAAAACACAACTTTCCGTGTACCTTGTCAGAATTCCTCAGGATTTTTTGCTTTAACTGATTTTCCTGTGCTTACAGTTGAGAGGCCTCTGGTATAAGACTCTGGGTTTAATGATATTTGCTAAACAAAGCTATGCCTAGTGCCTGGTTTTCTGCTTCATAGACAATATTGTTTGTGCCCATCATGAGAGTTCACTTTTCTCTCTGGAAAATAAAGGGACTCTAACAACTGCAGAAAGCAATGGGTTCCGTAATGCGTTTTATTAATGATTGCTTACTCAACTGAGTCCAGATGAGGGAAGAGTTTAAACTAAGACTACTCTTGTGCTTTCTATTAGAAACATATTCATAGTATTTTAAGTAACTTGGCTGCACCTACTAATTTTAAACAAAACAGCTGTTTCCTGTATGTATTAATCACATGTACAATTAGTTGCTCTTTGGTATAATCAGTTAACCCTAATGGGGAAGTTTCTCAATTTGAAGTTATTTGCAAGCAGTACCTATGTAAGGGCTGCTTCTGTGAGTCTGCACAGAAAGAGGAATGTTTGTATTATTTGTGTAAGTTTGTCACACATTATTATGTTTCTTCATTTATTAATTTCTTTTCGTAGAAGTCTCTTAGAGGAACTAAGCAGAAAGTTAAAGCAATGCTGGATTGTACTTACTGAAGCCAAGTTTTCAAGCATAAAAAGTAGGCTTATAGCCAAGAAGAGATAGCTTAAGACAGCTTCTCATATTCCTCTTTAGAGATGATGAGATATCACATCATTAAAATGTCTTGCTTTGTAGGGAAGGATCGGGAAAACTTCTTAGCTACAGACTGATGCCAGATGACATGGAATGTGTCTGCAGAAAGTGGTCTGTAACTGGGCTTAAGAAAGTACAGGTAGCACGGAGCACAGCTTATGGCTTGATGTGAAGATCTGTTATAGGTTAGGCATTATGCAAAAAATCTTCATTGCATTTAGCCTATGTGTGCACAGTTGGTCAGAAGAGAAATCATACTGTCCTGTGAGGAAAAGCTCCCAATGTCACTAGAAAAGGCTTATGAGAAGGGGAAAGCTCTTTGGGGCTGAGACTGAGGCCAAAGCTTTGAAGAGATCCTTGGATCATTCCAAGAATGGGTCTCTGTTAGGAATGAAAACAGGACATTGTTTTAGGTATCTGAGGACGTTAACTGGTTAACATGTTAGTTGGCCACAGTTGTTGTTCTTCAGGAAGAAAGATATGCAAGATGCATCTCTCCCTCTACATATTTAAGCAATTATCTGTTGCTTCAAAGGAGATCATGGCTTTTCAACTTTCGCCAGTAGCAGAGGAACCTCCAAGTTTAGTTGCTTTGTACAGCCAGACACTGAGAGCTCTCATCTTCTACAGACCCATTCCTCAAAGCATTTGTTTCCCTTCCTGTAGATTCTAGTACATATTTGCCTGTGCAGTTTCTAATGTGTAGAAACGCAGCAAAAATAAGTGATCATAGTAAGCCCCTGTGTCTTGCTTTTCTTGTGCTTTTTCTGTGCTACCTTTTACATTCTCCCCTAATTTTGTGCAGACCAGTAATGAAAGGACTGGAGGCTGAATATTATTCTTGCTTGCTAAATGTAGATATGCTTCATGCTTATCTCTGCTCGTCTTCTCCTGGTCGTCATCTGTCTGTGATGGCTTTCACACATTAAACTTAAGAAAATTAGATTGTTAAGAAAAATTGGCATTGGTTTTATTTTTCTGTATAGGAAATTGGAACATGAAAATATATAGAACTTTGTATGTCTGTTGGACAGTGTTACTCCAGGATAAAGGTTGTGCTAACACCTAATCAACATGTACATACACCTGTGTGTATGTGCTACAGGAAACAGACAAAAAAATATTGTAAAATTCCAAGTGATTACTTGATTCTTATCAGATATAACTTTTGAAGGCAAAACCATATTGTGAGTGAAAGAATCTTCATTATAAAACTTTTCTTCTGATTTTTTTTTTTGAGGACCAAAATAATTGGTTTAAAAATACTCTTAATAAATAAAAAAAAATAATATCCAGACTAAAAAAGCATTAGAAATAATACAGTAAGAACATCCAAAATCATGCATTTGGAAAGAGCGTAAATGATATTACTGAAACAAACAGGTTTGGTGGGTTTTTTTTTTTCTTTTTATGAGTAAAACAGCCAGAAGATGCACTGAGGAAAAGTAATTTTTCAATAACTTCAGTCTTGGAGCCTAAAGACAGCCCTAAATAATTGTGAACTGTTGTTTAGTTTCTACTATCACTGAGATTAAAATTACCTATAGTGTACATCTGTGGTTTGGTTTTCCCATGATACAGATATGAGGTACTTGTGAGAACAATCTAATGAAATTATTTGATTCCTATTCTTTTTTTAGAATTTTTTTAAGATGACTTAATGGTTGAAGACTTACTATAATTATTACATACATATTTAGTTTACATAAAATCAGCCTTAGTATGGGGTCAGGACATTAGGAAAAGGAAAATTTTGAGGTTTGGATGTTTGTACTGATTTTTTTTTTTTTTTTTTTTTTTGTCTTGGAATTATTTCAGCAGATAAAGATGAAATCTCTTGAATTCGATACTGGAAGAAGAGCGGTGAATAGAATACAATTTTCCTTCTTAATTCATTTGTCTATAGGGGAGTAACCTCTGAATAAAAATTAGTGCTGATCATAAAGTAATCCCATGTATGCAAGTAGATGGAAGACTTCTGATGTCTGTTTCTGGTTAAAGCATAGGCATGCTATGTAACTCCTTCAGTTTATTAGTCATTGAGGGTTGCTTCTTTCTTGAAGGGAAATTCACTTGTACACAGTATTTTCAGTCTTTTAGAACTTAATGGCCAAATGTTTGTCCTGATGCTAATAAGGAAGACTTAGACTGGAAGAAATGATACTTGTTTTACAAAACAGAAGTTTGAAGGAGGCACCAGGAAGTCAGTAACATTAAGAATCCCAAATGCTAATTAAAAGACTTTGAAACATTATGGATGCTTTAAATGTATCATATGGTCTATGTGCTAGGAATAACTTCTCCAGGCTTCTATTCACAGGCAAACCATGCTGAATCTTTTAGATTCTCAGTTCACCTCAAACTTTTCATACTTGTCCAGGAATTGAGATGTATGAATGCAAAATTTTGTGAGTAACATCTGAATAATTGATAATAGAGTTAATATCCTGTATTGAAAAGAATCTTCACTGAAAACACCTTTAAGAAAAGCTGTTTTCAATAAAGCATTTTAAATAAAGCTTAGTGTTAATGAACAATCAACTATCTGAAGTCTGAAACACAAATGAAGCAGTGTGGTGGTTGTAAGACATGCTAAACTATGAAGGCCAAGCCTAGGATCCAGTATCACTTGGGTTTTTTAAGCCAATAAAGGAGTGTTGGAGAGTTACAGTCCCAACAGCTTTTATGGTGAACAGATTTGAATTTCAAATCCATGTATTTATTCCTGATCTATGCTGGCATTTCCCTTCTCTGTGTGTCAAGGAGGTATATAATTCCCTACCCTGTCAGTTCTGCAGTGACACAAATATGTCTCTGGGACCTCTTGCCCAAACAGAACTCAGCCTGCACCAAGGTACTGGCCAGAGTGTGTCTGTGCTGCCCAAGACCTGCTGTGGGGCCAGAAGGCACAACAGGCCTTCAGGTAGCTTCACCTCCGAGAAGGCCAGGTGGTTGTTAATGTAGTTTACTTTTTCTTTGAGAGGACTAAGTCAGGTCTTCATGATGCTTTAGTCTTGGGGGGAAACTGGCTAGAACCTGGGAAGAATCTGTGTCAGCAGAAGCTCAATGCCTGTGAGGAGGACTTGAAAAAGGTCAAATGGAAAGGCAGAAAGAAAACCTTGTGAAAAAGATCATGCACTTTAATGCAAAATCCAAGCACTCGCACAGCTCGTTGTTGTTTGGTTGGGTTTTTTTTCCATGCTCATCAAGCTTGTTTTTGTGGTCTTGTCTCAATACTTTGGTCTTGACTTACACGCCAGATTTGCTGCTGGCTTCTGAAATGTCTGCAGCCTCCAGTGCTTCTCCCCAGGTACCAGGCACTGAAGATCGGGAACCTTCCTGAGGCCCAGATCCCAGGCCCCTCTGTCTCCCTTCCTTCTTCCTACCTTCTTCCTACCTTCCAGCTCCTTTTCACACCAGCTCTAGCTGTGTTTTTTCATACAGCTTGGACTGATGTTAGTCCTATCTGGGAATGGTTTGGTTGCTGGTTTTAGTAATGAAAACCTGAATTTCATTTTGGTTTGGTGAAATGACTGCCTTGTCCAGTTGGCATTGTGAACCTAACAGGCTCCCCCCCCCCCCCCCCAAAAAAAAGTTGTAACTTTGTTGTCATTGATAATGAAGGTATGAAAAGTAAGACCTGGTTATTCGTACTGTGTAAAATAGAAACCAAAAAGTCACTGTGCATGTATTATTGATGATGTTACTCTATGTGAGAGGAATCTGTAAGTGAATTTTCTCAATGCTCCTTCATTTCTTCAAACAAATGACTTAATCTGTGCTAGAAGTTGCCAAATCCATATACAGTGTTTGCAATTGTACTCCCAGCAGTTAATCTGAGGACAAGTAAGGGTGAAATGATATATCATTATTTTTTTATTTATTAAAATAAATAAGCTTAGCTTTCCCATGTGAAATATTTTTAATTTTGAAATGTCAGCCAGTGTTTTTCCAGTGCAACCAAATATTGGCCAAAATACAATGTTTATCAATTTAAAATAATTTAACTATGTCTCTTAATATGTGAGCATTTTTAATAGGTATTATAACAGCCAATGTATAAATAGTAATTAATCTTAACGGGTGGACTAGATGATCTTCAAGGTCCTTTCCAACCTAGATGATTCTGTGAAATGATTGGAAAATGCATGCTAAAATTATAGCAGGTGTGTAGTGGTGTTTAGAAACTGACCTGAAATAGTGTGTTGCTTTTTTTTGTTAAAATCTTTTGAAATACAATTATGAAAACTAATTCATATAACTGAAAGAATTTTGGAATTGCTGCCTATTTCTACTGCAAGCTATTGCTGGAGTACACAAGTAGAAGGATCACACAAAAGCAACTTACCTTCATTAAGAGACTCAGAAAACTGAGGAGGCGAGGGTGTCAACATGTAAAGGTGAGATTTGAATATCTAACTTTCCTACAATTATCGAGGTCAGGAGTATCCAAAGTAAAAAAACCTGTTTTCGACAACTCTGTTCTGCTTTGTGTTTCTGTATTCATACAGCTGGGTGTTGGGTTCTTGTTTTTGTCTTGGGGGAGCCAAGGGGAAGAGAAATGTATTGGTACTCTGTATTCAGGGCAGATTAACCTGCTTATGGTAAATGGTATCTGCTGTTGACACACCTGCAAGAAAAAACAACCCAAAATCATGTCAGAAGTAAGTTGGGTACCTTAAAGATCAGGCATCTGTGCTTAAGTGTACCCATCTGAATGCGCAAGCTCTAACACGATGTTTGCACATTAATGACATAGCATTGATATATGAGAGGTCAGGAGTGAGGCTTGTGTCAGATGGAGTGCAGGCCTGCTGGTGCATGTTTAATGGTGAAAATACCAGACTTTGTACTTGGAGCAAGCTGGGAGCTTGTGTATGCTCAGGTATTATTCCTCAGCTAACAAGCAATAGCGCATTAAGCCATGGTAGCTCTTGTGATCATCTGCTCATACTGAAGTATAGTAGTTGCTGTTCACACACGTAACTAAAATTCTCATCCATGTTCTCATATGCATCTCGGCTAGCACAGCGCATATGCTGTCTTTCTCTGTTCAGGTGTGGCATGTTGACTGTAGTAAAGACTTGGATGCCCAGTGACGGTGTAAGTGGCAATAAAAAGAAAAGGTTGAAGTGATAACTTTGAAAATCATATTGTAGCTAAATATGAAGGCATATAGACAATTTAGTTCACTTAACTATATCCTTATTTCATGTTGTCCCTCTGTAGTTAGATGACTGATAGAAATTATTTTTGTAATACACTGCGGGTTTGAGTTTGGATTCTTTGTGACTTTTTTTCTGTCTCTCCAGACTTTGGCTGAAAAAGTGCTGGTTAGTCATTTAAATATCTTCCAACAGTAGCATCAAAATAAACTGCCTTTGAGGTTTGTAGAAGAGGAAGCTGCTGTCAAGCCTGAAATGACATTATTTCTGTTTTTCCTACTCTAGTCATCTTGTTCATGCCTCATTTTAATTCTGTATATAATGCTTTCCCTCATCTTAAACTAATCCAGCTTCTTTCCATTTCTGTGTAAATAACAAAACAAAAAGAGTTTTCATATGTATCCAATATCACCCACCAGACTGTTTTTGTCACCTTATTTTTTTTTTTTTTTTTTTTTTTTTAACTCCCTAAGGCAAGAACCCAGAAAGGGTATCCATGCCTCATAAACATTCAAGACTTCATTTCTTTTCACTACAGATCTGGGGTTTTTTTCATTGCCAAAATTACTAGCATATTCTTCCATTGAGTAAACATACAGGCTATTAGAAATTTAAGAGATAAAACTGCTTTTATAGACTGCAAATTAGAGACATTTCTAAAATATATATGGAGAGGAATCCTGGAACTCCTAAAGGTTGCTGTTGGTAACGGTGCTGGGTGAAGGACTCATCCCTTGCACCATTTGACAGTGCTGATGACGTCGCACTCCGTTAAGAATTAATCAGCCGTCAGAGCTGCTAGTGGTGGGTCCTGTGAGCTCCTACCCCAGTAGAAGTCTGATCTGGAGACTGATGACACATGGAACCTATGCCAAAAGCTATTAGCTCTTACACAGAGTAGAGTGTGATGGACTTGGGACTTTGTATCTGTTCTTGAAGATGGCCTGTCATCTTCCTAGGGCAGTAATCAATCTTGCAGGCCCAGTGCTTCAGTGTCTGATATTTTGAGCTTGGTTTTGTTTTCCAGTATGGATCATGGGGTTGTGTAAGACAAAGACTTGTTCATCTCCTATAAAAAGCCACAGAAACCAATCATGGATAGGTTGTTGCTCTTTGGTTGGGTTTTCTTTTTGTCTGTTTTTTAATGTGATGCCAGGTGGATGTCTGTCTGGCAGGTCTACAAATTAGGAAAAAGAAGAAAAAAAAAAAAAGAGGAAGACTTTCACAGTCAAAAGTGGAACTACTGTCTACAACCTTAAGAAAAGTGTTTGCTCTCCCTCCAAATACATGCAGACAACTCCTTTGTAATAGGAGGGTTAGACCTATTTCCAACATACCAAAGGAAGTTGTTCTCGTGCCTCTGTTGCACTCACCACTTCCTAAATTACTTCTCTGAAATATGAAATATCTGTGTTTTCATCATGAAAACTTCTATGTATGGCAACTGAAGTAAACTTAATAATTAAAAACAGATGAAAGTGTTAGCCATTAAAGCATTATACTTGCTTCTAGTATTTGTATTGAAAAATGTTTAAAATGAGACTATAAATTGTGATGTGAATAGTTATTTTTGGAAATGCATTGTGTACATGAAAACTTAGTGACACAAGGGGTAGCTAATTCTGAGAAAATCATAAAGTTTCTTGGTGGCACAATCATAGTGGCATAAAAATTGGACACATATTTGCAGCAGTCAGTGAGAAAATAAGTAATTGAACATCTTCTCATTTTGCTGTCTTGAATCTCCTGTTTTGATGGATTATTTTATTCAGAACTCTTAAAATTTTCTGATGTTCTGCAGAGTTGATGAGGCACATGGAAGTCAAAGCGCTATGCAAAAGTGCTTGATGTTCGAACTTCACTAACATTTGTCACCTCTCTTGAGCTTGCTACTGTACTGAGATTCATTTTAATGCATTAAAGTACACTAAATATGCTATAGATCTGTCTTTTCTAATCTAATACAAATATATAGAAGAAAAGAACTTGATAACTTCAACTGATATGTGAATGCCGTTTGCCCATGCATTTTTATACAGGAGCCTAATAGTAGAACAAATAAAATGGAGACATTCTCACCATGAGAGAGAGATTCATCCCAACAGCCTGTTTCTGCAAATGCTATTACATGAAATGTAACATCCAGATGTTGTCTCATGAGTTTAGGTCATATGTAACACATTCCGTTAGTAATATGATTCCACAAGAAACCATAAAACAAGAATAAAATAAAACTCATCAAAAGATGGTAAAAACTTGTTTATTTCTAATTGATGTGATAGGACCTTCCCCTCCTACTGTCTATTTAAAATTCTTCCCTTTTGCAGTTCAGGTCAGAATGTGTTCTTGCTGTAGAAACCCAACTAGTACAGTGGACCTTTAATTGGGTGATCTTGAATAATGGGGAGTTGACTTGGGAATCATTTTAACAGTTTCCTTCTGTTTGACAAATACAAATTCTGTTATCCAAATTTTTACCTTCAGTTGTATGGTACTTTGTCTTTTGGACATGCAACTTTTAAAATATTAAAAGCAAGACATGCTTTAGATGGTGCTGTAAGATCTAAGAGGATAATGCATGATAACTGTTGTAAGATCGTGGTCTGATCAATGATCACCTGTGTCTTCTAACTAGCAGAGTCTTCATCTTTGATTTTGTGGAAATAGTTGATGGCTTGGAGATTTGGCATGGGGGAATGTTTCCCATTCATGTTTTAGATTTGGAATGCACTCAGTCCGTGAGGCATGTACAAACATCTGTGAAATATGAAAAAATGTGACAATGTTGAAGACTGAAAGGAACAAATTGAGAAAATGGAAGTTCAAAATATATGTTTAGGTAAACTGGAAGTCAAGCATAAAGATGTAGCTGCCCTTTTAAGACTTGTATTACAGCAGACTTTTATATCTGGTTTGATGTAGCATAGTAAAAATTTTTGTCCTTGAAGGCTACATCTAGAAAAAGAAAGCAACCTACAATAACAACAATGTAGGATTGATACCACAGTGATAAACATCTATGTTAACTAAGCAGTATGGGATAATTGTACCCCTGTATTAATTTTTGATGGTGACACAGAAAAGTAATGTATTGGACTATACTGGATTATACTGCATTAGAGATTAACTACAATACGTATATAACAAAAATTGATTTCAGCTCACAGAGTGAAACAAACTAACTTTGTGCACTGTGCTGTGTTAGGCCTTTTGGGGAAAGGTTTTGAAGTAATGTGTCTTCTATTCTTTTTTCTTTTTTTTTTTTTTTTGTTGTTGTTTTTAATTAAAAGACTTCCCATTTATGATTTGCTCATCATGTAAAAGAAAACCAGGGTAAAAATGTAGGGCACTGCCTCCTAAAAGTTCTCTTAACTTTAACAATTATTGTTTTGTAGGCTCTTTTTTTTTTTCTTCCCCCAAAACACATATCCCTTCATCTCCTCCACTCCCATCATTCCATAAAAAGAAGGCAGCATCGAAAATGAGACTATCCATCTCCTTTTGGACTAGTCAACTGAGTTCTGGTGATGTTGCAACCTTGCAAGATTAGGACTGTGACATTTGACACTAAAACAGGCATTTTATTAGTTGTGTCATCTGCCAATCCCTGACTTGATGCATGGAAGCAAACACTCCAATGATTGTCTGCTGTTCTTCATGCAGCAGAAAATTTGTGGTTTTCTTTGTATGACTTGGTATTACAGATGGTTGCCTAGTCACAATGTATTTCATTATGTAAGGTGCTGTACAAATACTTAAGTAAATGATGAGAAGAAAGTTCATAATGAGGAGAAGACAATTAAGCTTTTATGCAATTCCTGGAAAGATTTGCATGGCCTTAAACTACCTTTTCTGTATCCTGGGCCACATCAGAAGTAGTGTGGTCAGCAGGTCAAGGGAGATGATTCTCCCTTCTACTTTGCTCTCATGAGAGCCCACCTGCAGTGCTGTGTCCAGCTCTGAGGCTCCCAACATAAGAAGGACATGGACCTGCTCAAGCGGGTCCAGAGGAGGCCACGAAGATGATCAGGGGGCTGGAGCACTTCCCTTATGAGGACAGGCTGAGAGAGTTGGGGTTGTTCAGTGGGGAAGTGGCTTTCAGTACTTAGAGGGCATAGAAGAAAGCTGAAGAGGGACTTTTTACAATGGCAGGTAGTGCTAGGACAAACAGTAATGGCTTTAAACTGAAAGAGGGTAGATTTAGATTAGATATAAAGAAGAAATTCTTCACTGTGAAGTGGTGAGACACTGGCACAGGTTGCCCAGAGAGGCTGTGGCTGCCCCCTCCCTGGCAGTGTTCAAGGCCAGGTTGGACGGGGCTTTGAGCAACCTGGTCTAGTGGAAGGTGTCCCTGCCCATGGCAGGGGGGTTGGAACTAGGTGATCTTTAAAGGTCCCTTCCAACCCAAACCATTCTGTGATTCTATGAAGTTGCCTGTACATAAAGTTCTCAAAGAAGTCATGCCACTCAAGAAACATGTTTGAAGTGAAACCTATTGCCAGTAGTATGGAGCAGTTGCGGGCCTGTAGGGATGGGATGTGTTTGTCCACTTTGGGAAGGCATGGTTAAGAATTTACTACTTTGTCCAACTAATTTTTACTTCCAGATAAGTTATTAGTATTAATAGTTAGAAATGCAATTAGTATAGTTGGTTAAATAGTAAATGACAGGTTGAGTAGTAAGATATGCAGAAAAATGCACTCTTTTAAGAAAAGAAGGAGGAAAAAAAAACCCACAAAAAAGACCAAATCCTCAAATATCCCCTTGCTTACTGATAAAGGTCAGATTTATTCAAAGCAAGTACTTCCGGTCTGATGTAATACTGTCATGTTGATACAAGGTATAATTAAACAAAACCTTTTTGTGATGAATAGAAATAAAGCTTTATATAAGGATTAAATACTGCAGTGCTGCTGGGCACATTTGTATATAGTATAGTCAGTCAATCTTTTAGACACATTTCTTTTCCCAAATATTAAGAAAGAGTGAAACAAATTATATCATATGCAAGATAAAATTGTTGATCTAATGCTAATTTCCCTGTGTATTTAATCTCCCATTAAATTTGGATTTACATTTTTATTGGTTTGGAGGTCATTATTTGTGTATGCAGTGGCATTGGTTTTCTAAATTGCAGCTTTGTGCTTTCAAGCATAGCCATTTTCATTTGAAAGGGGATATACTGAAAATGTGCTAAAGAGAGCCAACTGTTACATAATGCTTTCCAAAGCTTTTTCCCAGGAGTTAATGGCCAGCCCTCTCATTTGACCTGGAGTGAAGCAAGTAGCTCTTCTATCTAAGTATAGGTCTCCCAGGCAAGAAAAAAGCAAGGAAAAAGTAGTATTCTGTTTTCATTTTTTTAGACTCATTGTGATTTACCTTGGACTAGTACCACTTAAACTGTTTGGGTTTACTGGGAAGCGATTGTTGCACATTTTAAGTGAGCATCTGGTACGCGTGCAACTGTGGTATATGCAATCCCAGTGCCTTTAGAAGGTGAAAGGCCAGTGTAGTGGTAATTTTGCCCTCTTTGCACCAGATGTTAAAGCTCTGCAATGTCCCTGAGTGACCATTAGATCACAGGCAGCTGGGATTGGTGGTTTATGTTTAATTTATTATTGCACTATTAATCTATCTGACTGTCAGAACGCTCTCTTCCTCATCATTTCCAGAAGTCCTTATATTTTAGGGACAATTTAATTTCTCTTATGATGGATCACTTTTATTTTGGCTATATATTTACATAGTTGAAACTTGGCGTCCATTTTGGGGGGATAGTATTGAGAGTGACAATATATAAATCTAAACTCATTAAGCTTTAAAAGCATGCTTGAATTTATTCCATGCAGTATGCTATAGATTAAAACACATCTTCTATAATCAACTTTGTGTTTGTTTGGGGGTTTTTGGTTTTGGTTTTTTTTTTTAAAAAAAACAAAACAAAACAAAAAACAACCAACCAACCAATGTGCCCCCTCCCAAACGCACCAACAACCCCCTCTCCACTGTAGGTGTGTTTTTCACTTATAAGTATATTTAGATTTAGCTGAAATGTTTCTTGGATTCTTGATTGGAGTTGGCCTGTTTAGTTTTGTATTTGCATTTTTATGTGGGCAGGGAAGAGAGAGAGAGGGAATGCTGGGGGAATGAAAGAAATAATGACAGTAATAAGGGAAAGAAGCTTGGAGTTTGCTGTTGGTAATTCTTGGAATATTTTAAACTAACAGTGGGGAGAAACTGACAACAGTTCTAATTTATTTTACTGTCAGATGTTTTCTTGCTTCAGTAGTTCATAGGCAATTTTAACAGCTTATTGACTTAAACATGGTGGTCTTGACTTGCCTTTGAGGGAACAAAAAGCGAAAAAATATTTCCATATATTTGATTCCTGTATTTCTTCCCCCACACCCCTGCCTACTGCCATGCTAAATATCTGTAATACTTGCTAGGGGAAAAAGATTTTTATAGTTAATACTTCGCTCCATCAAGTGAAGCCTTTATCAAAATGAGATGTTCATTACACTACTAGAAGTGACAGTGGAGTCTGCAGGACTAAATTATTCTCTGCTGCTGTCCTAGCTTCTGCCATCACCCTGCCATTAGCACCAAACCTGCAGACCAGCTACTGTAGGAATAGGTGATGAGTGAGTGGATGCTCATCACTGGAAGCCACACAGAACTATAAATAGATTATGTTCTCAGCAAGTCCTACCTATTGTTTTAGCCGTAAGAAATTCAGTTCCAAATTAACTTTTTGCTTTAGATTCAGTGTGTGTGTGCCCAGGGTGTTGCCTACAAAGATCCAGTGCTCTTATCTCTGGCAGACTTGTTCGTTATTGATGTAATTGCTTTCATGTATTCGCAACCTTTCTGGGTCAAGAAGGCAGAAACTAGTATGTTTCTGTCAGTACCACAGAACAGATATTTCCCCGCTGCTGTTCTTAATAGGCTTGTGCACTCCTGATAGGATATGGCACATCAGGAAATTCTGGAATTGGAGGGAAAACTTATTGGTTCCATTCAGGAGCCCAAGTAATTTAAAACAAAAGCAAAATTAGGCAAGTTTGGGAAGTTGTCAGAAGACAGGATTTCAGTTTTCTACATTCTTCTGAGAAAGAGGTTCTTCCAAGTTAGCACATGCGTGGGTAACTGATAGCAATCATTAATACATAGAAATCTATCTTCTGTATGTTGAATATATGGAATTTTTTTTTAATACTAATTGAAAACCAGCAATATGCTAACTTCTGAGTTGATGTCCTTTAACTACTATTAGAGCATGAAGTGCTTGGGCATTGCACTGTCAGCTGATGCAGTGAAATTAAGAATGAATCTAAAACAGTACTGCTGAAATTTCAACAGCACCCAAAGGAATGTAAATATATCAACTAACAAAATACAGCATGAGTTCCATCTTTTATTACTTGAATATAAACATGTACTGTATTTAGTTGATATAAGTTCAGTAAAATCATTCCCAGTGACTTGTAATGCTCATTTTTATTTACATTATTTATTATACAAAACATATTAATCTTTCCATGAAAATATTTTTTCTATGATTAATGGCAATAAGTATTGCATAAAAAAGGGGAAAAATAAAAAAGATTTTCCCCAAGTATGAAGCCTCATGTAGTGAGGTCACAGTATCCTAAAATAATGAGTTACTAAACTTCTAATGTTTACAGCAATGTTTTGTAAAATTGGTGATCTCATCATTCAAAATATATTTGTGTTAATTTATATTAAGTTGCATGCATGGAATCCTATGATAAATGTTCTGTTTCTGCAAACATTGACACACTCTTAATAGAGAACAGAGATCAGGCAGAAATCTGCACAGATGTACAGTGATTCAAGTCAATTCACTGGGATAAAGCTTCAAAGATTACCATGCCATTCTGTGTGTTTAATACCTAATAAATACTATGTTTGTGTAATTACTTGCAAAAAAATTTCTAAAGAGTTTAATGGTGATCACTTAAGTGCAAATGAGATTTAAATTTTTGCTGAATTAGCACTTGCAACTCACTGGGGTCAGTGACCAAATTGAAAATACTGTTTAATGTGTCTACAACCCCTGTAGTTTGCATGCTCCTTTGCAGACATACCAGAAAACAAGGTCTCTGCCCATTAGATCTTAGTTGTGTTTGTTCCTATAACTGTATAGATTCTGCTGAAGGTAATGGAAATGCTCATGTTACAATAAGTGGAAGATAAATTTGGCTTACTTAAGCAATAGTGTAGTTTTGAATGCTGTTAAACGTATGTACTACTTGTGGCAGACAAAACTTTAAGAAAAGGTCGATTCATCCATTGTTAAAGTTTTCATGCAAGCATTAAATTTCTCTGGTCTTTAAAGAAAGATGCTCATCAATTACAGCATATGAAAAAAGGAAATTAAATGAAACTGTAGTTTTAGGTGAGATGTGCCCAACCTCAAGTCCATTGCAATAAGATAGCCCATTTCTCTTGTCTGTGGAGAGCACAACCAGCAGAGGCAGCAGTTTGTGACGGGTGTCAGAAACTTGGCCATGAACTGCTCAGGGCAGGTGCTGAGGTTGCGGTGCCCAGTCCCCTGCCCTGGTTGGGGTAGCTGCGCCTACCCAGCTACAGTCTGGACTCGGCAGAGCTCTGGGGGTGGCTGGCTGGGCTTGGCTTTCCAGGACTGGGATGGTAGGAGAGTCCTGGCCCACCTGTGGAGGTGCGTGGTGCCAGTGGGGCTGTCCCTGCCAGGTGCTGCAGGAGGAGGTGAGCAGACTACACGGCACCAGGGAGGAGGAAAGAAGGAGCATGAAGATCTTCACAGCGACCCTGTAGAAATGTGCCTGCACCCTGTCTGCACAGAAGGGGGCAGGTGGAGGCTGCTTGCTTGAGCCTCAAATGGGGACTGCCATCATGACAAAGGCTGGAGGCTTGTAGCTTCCAGCAGCAAGAGGATGCCTCTGTCTTCCCCTGCAGATCAGCACCTGCAGAATAGGCTTGGTGCGCTGGTGGCAAACAAGGGGCTGGGAGCTCCCACTGGGGAAGTATCACAGGGGCTGAGTGTGACCCTCATGCCCACCGGGAGAGGAAGCGCCAAGGGATCGCAGTGGGAGACTCACTGCTGCAGGGGACAGGGACCCCATCAGCTGACTTGACCTACTGTCTGGGGAGGCTTGCTGGTGGCTCAGGGCTGGGATGTCATGGAGGCTGCCAAGGCTCATCTGGCCCTTGAACAGTTTCTCCTGCTTCTCTTCCATATGGGCATCTGCAGTATCACCAGGGAGACCTGGAGAGTGTAATCAATAGCAACTGTCACACACCCTTCACCTTCAGAAAGGGCCAAAAGGGCAATCTGGGGAACTACAGACCTCTCTTCAATCTCTGGGGAGATCACTGGGTAGAAATTTTGGGCCCATAAAGGCAGTGGCTGGGAATGAATGGTATTACCAAGGGCAAATCATGTCTGACCAAGCTGGCTGTTTTCTATAATAAAATAACCGGATTTGCAGATGACGAAAAAGCAGTGTATGTCTCTTACCTCAACTTTAGCAAAGCCTTCCCCGGTGTCTCCCACAATGTTCCTGTGTCCAGGTTAAGCTATTACAATCTGAGTGGATGGACAACTAGATGAGTAAAATACTGATTGGATGGACTTAGGCTGAAGGAATGGATGGGCAGGAACATTAGGAAGTTCAGCAAGGACAAATGCAAAGTCTTGCACTTAGGAAGAAATAGCCCCTAGCAATAAAACAAGTTGGGGAGCTGCCCTACAGAAAAGGACCTGCCTCCTGGTGACAGCAAGCTGAGCATGAGCCAGCAGCCTGCCCTGGCAGCAGAGATGGTCAATGGTATCCTCAGCTGGATTTAAAGGAGCACAGCTGGTAGACTGAGGAAGTAGAGATGGAAGATTGAAAGGATATCCTTCCTCTACTCTGAGACTTCTAAAATCAGAAAACTTTTTTCAAGGGACAGTAAAAATGCTTACACAAAAGAAGTTCTAAGATTAAATTTCAGAAGAGGAATATGCAATAGACTCTTTCCATTATTATTAATTAATACTAAGAGACCTAATATCACATACTCAAGTATACCTGGGGTACTATCTGCTATGACACCTGAAACTTCTAAAGACATAGTTATTTCTTTTATTAGAAGCATTTTGCTTCTAAATTTCTGGGGTTTTTTTAATGAAACCTAAATATTGAGACTCTGGGCTTTTTTAGGGCTTTCTATATAATGTAGTTTTCAGGTAATGTCTATTTAAACGTGAAAAGAAGGAAGGAACAATAGTAGGCTTGGAGTTACGGTGTGAACTAAGATTGGTTGGTTGTTTTTATTACGATTATTTTTGCTCCACAGATACTATGGTGGTAGTGAAATACAGCTCTTCCTCCTGGTTAAGATTTCATACTCTGGAAAAAAAAAAAGGTTTCTGGGAGTTATAGTAATGGAAGCTTTGAACTGAGTATTTTTGTACTTGCTGCAGCAATTACTGTGATATATAGAGGAGGAAAAAATAGGAACTTTGGATTTTCTTCATTTATTCAGTTTTCTTCATAAAACTAAACTTTTAAATTCACTCCTTGAAGTGTGGCATAGATAATGAAACATGTGCTAATATTTGTTCTTTTAAACAAAGTAGTCTTACTCTGATATCGCCTCTTATGTTAACTTGGAGGTGGGTATTGATTAACTCTGACTTCTGAAAAACATCTTGCCAAAATGCTCAGTCTTTATTAAACTCTGGTTTGAGTAAGTTTTCTGATACTGTGTTTTTACAAATGATGTTGTTCAGATACTTCTAACTTTTATAATACTTGAGAATTCACACTACGGTAACGATAGATGCAGTTACTATTGCTGTGATAGAGAATATACTTAAAAACAATCTGTTAGCACGTAGGACTTCTCTCTTCATTTGCAAAGAACCAGATATGTGTAGAGAGTGAGGTTTAAAAACTATAGCTCTTCAGAGACAACCTTCTGTGAGTGGCCTTCTGCATTCACAGAATCATCTAGGTTGGAAAGGACCTTGAAGATCATCTAGTCCAAACTTTAACCTAGCATTGGCAGTTTCTAACTACACCATATCCCTCAGCGCTATGTTGACCCTACTCTTAAACACCTCCAGGGATGGGGACTCCACCACCTCCCTGGGCAGCCCATTCCAACACCTAACAACCCGTTCTGTAAAGAAATACTTCCTAATATCCAGTCTGAACCTTCCCTGGCGCAACTTGAGGCCATTCCCTCTTGTCTTATCACTCATTTCTGAGTGTTGTAGACTCTCTTGGAAATGCCTTTTCTAGCCAATACATTTGTAGGCATATTGTATACAATGATAGCTTTTAAGTCTGTGTTGAACATATTTCAACTTTCCACTGCAATTATAGGCAGTACATGAGAATCATTAGGGGATTTAAGAAAGGGGGGTTTGTAATCAAAGTCGTATAACTTAGATACAAAATAAATTCTAGCAGCACAATTGTGGAAGTATTTTTTGTACACTAAGTTTTTGTGGTTTGGGGTTTTTTTAAGTGGTACACATAGCTATGAAAGTTATCTATGGGAATAGGGCTTTTAGTCCAGAGTGCTAACTAATTCTTAGGGAGTGTCTTTTGTGACTGTTATCTCAATAAGAGGAAAAAATCATACTGGTGTTTTAATATCACCCCAAAAGTGTGATACAGAAGAAAAATATTATAACTTAGAAGAGGGAAAGGGTATTAAAATGGATGTGGTGTCTTTTCTTTTTATCGTGTGTTGCGAAAACTCAAGATTTCACCACTACAGGTGAAAGGCTTTTTTACATTTTAAGATTAATAAAATATGCTCAAAATACTGCAGTGAAGAAATACCCCCAAAAATGTAATGTTGAGAACTACTTCTACTTTTGATGTTAAAACCAAAAAAATACTAAAAAACCCCAACAATCCCCCAGACAACCACTAACCAAAACATCATGCCACTTACTTGTGCACCTGTCACTTATAGATGACACATGTAATTTTGCATTGTCATGTGTCTTCAATTTCAACATATGAGGTGTTTTTTGTAAAAATCCTTTATTTTTCCAAACATACGACTTGCTACTACAAATTTTAAACCTTGTTATGCTATAATTGACCAGTCTGATACAGCATGAAATTGTCCATAAAACAGTTAAGACTTCTTTTTTACTTCTTTCCTTTACTTTCCATAATCTGCTTTATTCTGAGGGCCAAGCAAAATTGCTGCATTGAGTCCTAACGTCTCAGGAGAGTCAGGAGGAGCAAAGCACACCCATGCAGTATGATGAAGAAGGCTCAGCAATAGCCACAGCTGCCAAACAGATGAGCAGTTGTTAATGGAGCTAAGATTCACAATGAAATCTGGGCCCAGAACTAATCAGATCTAATTAAGACAGACACGTTATGGTCCAGTACTGTTGACAGGGTCAGGGTTCCTGTAGCTCTAAATGAGGCATGTTATAATTATGATCTAATTGAAAAGCTGGGAGTGATACAGAACCTGTGCACTGCCGGGTCTGAAAGAAAAGTTGCTCTTCGGGTCCTGTTGTGTACCTTATTAGATTGTTAATGCTCAATTAGACAGCTGTGGTTTTAAAGAAAAAAAAAAGTGCATGTGGCAGTTGCATGTGGTTCAAAGAAAACCTATATGAATTTTCAATATCTCTTTAAATTTGATTCATGGATATCTACTAAATATAAAGAAATAAGCTTTTCTTGTTTGTTTCATATTTGCTTTTTTCCTCACATTTTATCTTGATATACAGCAAGGCAAAGGGCTCTTAGACTATTTTATCATGAGGCAAAAATACAGTGGAGGATTTTCAAAGTGCAGTATGTGCATGCATCAATCTGCAGTATGATATATGAAATTTGGAGGCTGTATTTTCTAGCTCTCATCTGTCACTATCAAGCAATCAGTGTTGTGGAGTGACTTTTTCATTCTAGAGACTGTGGTGCATTCATTTCTGTTGTAAGTATGACTTGACATATGGTCATATAAATTATCATGCCTTGCCCTGGATTGTGTCATGCACAGTTCTGATTTCCCTTTTTTCTGGTGCAGAATTTATGGATTTGAATTCATTAATTTATTTTTATAAGACCGTGTCTGCAATGAGAAGCTTTATTAGAAAACAGGAGTTCTCACTCCACCTTGAAAAGTCCTTCACGCATATACTAAGTGCATAGAAAACTGCTGCCATAATGAAGTGGAAAGTTCTGCTTTAATCCACTGTGTTCTTGCATCTAGCATGCACAGGTATGCATGAATGAGAGATACTGAGCCTAAATCTGCACTGTTTAGCATGTTAGAGTTGGAGATCACTGGCTTTTTTTTCAGTCTATAGGGAATTCCAATATCACAAAGTATTTTTATTCTAGATTTTCAAGAAGTTTTTCAGACATTCGTAAAGACTTCTCTTATTCTACTTTTTGCTCAAATCAAATATGAAAACCCTGTGTAAACTCTGAAGCCTTTTCATTCTGCAAAGCAATGTGGCTGTAACATTTTTGTTGTAGAATAGCCTTGGCTAACAGCCAAATGCTCACCCAGCTGCTCACTCGCTCCCCATTGTGAGTGGGACAGGGAGGAAATAGGACGAGAAAGGTTGTGTGTCAAGACAGACAGGAAGATGGCTTACCAGTTGTTATCACAGGGAAAATAGACTTGACTTGGGGAAAATAAATTAAATGTATTGCTAATTAAGAATTGTCCTGGTTTCTGCTGGGATAGAGTTAATTTTTCTTCTTAGTAGCTAGAATAGTGCTGTGTTTTGGATTCAGTATGGGATTTGGTATGAGAAGAATGCTGATAATACACTGATGTTTCCAGTTGTTGCCAAGCGATCAAGGAGTTTCCAACTCCCCATGTCCTGCCTGTGTGCAGGTGTACAAGAAGCTGGGAGGGAGCAGAGCCAGAGCACCGGACCCAAACTGGCCAATGGAATATTCCATATCATGTAACATCATGTTCAGTAAACAAAGGAGGATCAGCTGTGAAGGAGAGGGTGTTCTCTTGTTTCTGGGATTGCAATTGTGAGATCTTGGTATTTTGAGATTACTAGCTGGGAATGGGCTGGGTATCAGTTGGTGGGTGGTGAGCAGTTGCATGTGCATTTGTACTTTCTGTTATTGCTTTATTCTGTTGCAATTATTAAACTGTTTTTATCTCAACCTACAAGTCTCCCTTTACCATTCCAATTCTGTCTGCTATTCCCTAGGTGGGGAGGGAAACTGAGCAGATGCACGGTGTTTGGCTGCCAGCCAGGTTTAAACCATGACAAATACAGAGCCAGATGTTAAGAAACAAAGACAAGAGCTAAACCAGTTTCCTTCCATGCCACCCCTTTTTCTCCGGCTCAACATCACTTTTTTTCTCCCAATTTCTCTACTCTCTGGCCTGAGCAGCAGGGAGTGGATGGTGAGGAGGGTACAGACAGCACATAGCAATTTCTCTCTGACACTTCCTCCCTCTCACGGTGTTCCCCTGCACCAGCATGGGCTTTCCTCAGCTCACAGTGACCCTCTGCTTCGGCACCATGGAGCACCTCCTTCTTCTCTGACTTCGTGTGTGTTTGCTGCTCCTGTTTCTCACCTTTTTCCTCTCTCTGCTGGGCAGCATTTTGCCCTTCCTTACCCAGGCTTTCCCCGAGGCACAGCCATCGTGTCTGCGGGGCTCAGCCGTGCCCTGCGGTGGGTCGGTTGGAACCGGCTGTGTCCGGCACGGGGCAGCCCTGGCCTCTCCTCACAGCCGCCCAACTGCAGCCCCCCAATAGCCCTGGGGCACCCGCACCCCGTATGCACTTTAAAAAGAAACACAAAATGCTCTGACTTGCTCTTCTACTAGTGGCCAAATAAATAGAGTTGTACAAACTTTGTGTCAATGGCTGATTTGTGAAACCATCTTTAGCTGAATGCTTTTTCTCAGGTTGATGGGAAGAATTGTACAGGTTCCTTTGTGCATACGCTACATCTTGTCTGCTGGCTTGTGCCTCCCTCAGCTAATCAGCGTAGTCAACTAAATGTCCAGCTAAGCGGTGAAACCAGAAAAGCATTCGCTACCTTAACGAAAGAAAGCTCAGGCTGCTCTGCATCCTACGCATTTCAAACTAGCAGGGTAACTCTTTGATGTGCTGCCAGAAGGGTCTCTCTTCCCTATCTTCCTTGGGCTGCAAAGCAGGCTTGCCTCTTCACTTTGGGGGGGGGGGGGGGGGGGGGGAGCAAATGATTATGTTGAAGTGCTCTTGTGCTGGTTTAGTGATAGCTGTGGCTCCGGGGGGGGGGGGGGGGGGGGGGACGACGACACGACGGGGACGACAGAAAAAAAAAAAAACACCAAACAAAAAACCAAAAACAACCAACCTCCCCCAGCCCAGAACTGCACACAACTGCATTTATCCCATCCATCTTTCTGGAGGCTTTGGTTTGAATTTCAAGATCTTGAATGCCTGAGATTTGAGTGTATGACCAGAGAATGAGAGCATGGATATTTATAGTTCAGGCTGTCTATCAGTAGCAGGGCCATCCCCACCCATTGCCGGATAGTGGGAGTTGGAGTAAGCTGAAAGCAGGAGGGAGTTGTGTTCGAAACAGCAGCTGTTTGGGTTTAGTCAGTAAACCCTTTGCTCCGATTTGCTGTCTTGCCCGGTCTGTGCAAGCGCCTTCCGTCAGCTCTGCAGTGGCTAGAGGAGGCCAGCAAAGGCAAGCTGAGCAAGGCTAAGCCAGCGGCAGGCAGCTGCATGTGGCTTTTCACATATCTCCTTCCAAGTAGGAGCTATGTCCAGACCTGCAGGACGTGTGCTTGCTTCTGTCTACTGAACGCTCTGCTAGGTCTTTGTGCCAGTCCTGTGTGTGTCTTTTTATTCTCTTTCAAGCAATCACAGTAAAGGGACTACAAGCTGAGTCTTCCCGAGGAAAGCCTTATTTTATTTTATTTTTTTTCCAGCAGCTATGGGAAACTCGGTTATTATCCCTTTGGGTAACCCTTTGTGCTGATGACTCCAGATACACTGTAAACAAACATATTTAGAATGAAAGGTGCAGCCTTACTTCTCAGTTGTTGCCAAACAACATTCAATAACTTCTATTCTTATAAAAGAACTCCAAGAATTTATTCTTTCCATCTCCTGTCCCAAAATTATAAATGCCATACAGTGATCAGGTGCATGGAGAAGGAAACAGCTAATGATGGAAGTCAGTGCTGTATAGTAACTGATGGAAAGTAATGGCTTTTAATTGAGAACACTTTTTTCTAGAAAAATATAGGACTTTTCACAGGAAGATATTTGTAGAGTCAACATTCCTTTTGAAAGCACAGTGAAAGATACACAGGCAGATGTTTCCATGTTCTATTTAAATGATCTCTTAGAGATTTGCATAACAGCTTAACTGCTTATTTTACTCAGTATCATAAAGAGCATTAATTTTTTATAATATGTATTTGTTCTGACAATATTTATCTTCCGAATTACAGAAATTAAGCTCTTACCTCAGTTACATCTCTCCAACTTCCAAAATATTATAAATTGTGTGCACAACAATTTCAAAAGTATACACTTCATGTGATTTAAAACTATATTTTCTCTAACTCTTATTTTCTAAAGAAGTTGGCATTTTAAAATTATTAGCTAGTCTATGAATTGCTACTATTTTCTAACCCCTTCTATAAAGACAGAAGGGGTTAGGAAAAAGGTCAGATGAAGATAGAAGAGGTTAAGAAGATACTCTTTGATTCCTCAGCTGAAGACATTTTTAAGAGATTTTGCCAGTCACATACATTTTCTTAAAATTCATTCTCATTAATTGAGAGATGCAGCCACTGGAACCTTGATCTCTGTGTAAAGGCATCTGCAGTTTTATAGGTCTTCCTGTTCTTTTTGGCATTCTATGTGAATCAAGTTTCACTGCTCACTTGGAGAGAAAACCTGGATTTTCTTTTAAATGTTTTGTGTGTGTATTTTTCCTTCTTTTTTTCTTTTTAATGAGAAATTCACATTAATAACATATTTCTTTGTGACTACGCCCGCAGAGATTAAGGCTGCTATGAAACTGACCCTTCCTATTGACACAAAGGTCTGGTCTATCTATCACCTACAGTAATTCCTAATTATTCAGAATGTGTCATGTGTCAAGTGCTGATAAACTTCAACATTAAATTCTTTTCCACATGAGTTATCATCAATATTTCATGTGGGCTGGCAGGACGTAACATTTGCTATTCTGTTTTCCTTCCACTGCACTTTGTTTTGCCTTGGCGGATTACTGTGGAAAAAATTTTTAATATGTGTGGAGGATTTCGGCTGATACAGCAGGCTTCTTTCTGAATGTTGTTTTTTTCACTGGTGTGTTTGGAGGTTTGGGCTTTTTGGGGGGTTTTTTGGTATATTTTTTGTTTTGGTTGGTAGTTTGTTTGTTTGTTTGAAAATGAGGACTCTGTTCAAGTATGGACTGGTTTGTCCTGATCATCTTTCTATTGAGGACACCCATGCCAAAAAGAATCACTCTAAAAGCAGTTTGCACAATATTTGATACTAGCTCTGTGGCTGTAGAGTGGTTACAAGATTAATTTTTGTTTTGAAAGGGAAAGGCTCTGAGGAATGGCTGATAGCACTGTATGCAAAAACTACAGATCAGGTTAAGGATCTACTGTATTTATTTCCCTTACAAGCCAGTACCTGGAATGCTGTTAGATGTACAAGCAGTTAGTTGTTAAGTGTTCTTAATCCGTAGGAAAAGTGTACTGGTTTTGGTCAAAACTCAAGGCCCTGAGGAGCTAATGGAACAATGGATGGATCTAACATATTTCGCCTTGAAGTTTCTTTCACCAGGGCTTTGTTTCTGTGTCTTTCAGACCAGGCTCATCTTCCCCTCTTCCCGTACATTCTGGACTACTTTCAGTTGGATCCAAGTAGTCCTATTTATGGGGGTACAATAGAAACGAGATGTTACTCTGCTGGGAGCAACTGGATTACAGCCACATCATAAATATAATGAATTACAGTAGCCATGCTAGGATGATAGGTCAGGACAAAGTAGAAATATCAGTGGGTTAGTTACATGCATGCATCTGTTTCTTTTTGCTCCAGGAAACAGTACGAAGATGTGAAAAATACAGAAAAAAGGTGTGGTTAATCATATTTCCTTGGAAGTCTTATCAACTCTCAAGTGAAGATTCATATAGATTTGCAAAATAAGAAATGGTAGAAAAAAAAAAAAAAAAGAAAAGAGGAGGGAGTTCCCATCTTTCTTGAAGGAAAAGTGAGTCGCTGAACTTTGGTTGCACTATTAGATGCCAGTGTGGCTTCCCAGGGGCTCGGGGAAGGCACGTCTTGGGTGAACAACTGTTCGCCAAGCAGAGAGCAGGGAAAGGAGGATAGTGTGTCATACAGGCGTGTGCTCCACCACCACGGCAGTGTCTCTCATCTCAACAAACAAAACATCCCTTACACAAAAGGGTTTTGTGTAAAAGCTGTTACGTTATCTGTTAAAGCAGAGCAGCATGCTGAAGACGTGGAGTGTCTTACTGAGCTGAAGAAATTATTTGAAAATAACTTGAAAAAATAATTTACCTTCTCAGTAATAATCCTAGCCATAACTACTTTAAAAATAAATAATAGAAAAATCACAGTCCCAAGATGTATTGGAAACGAAACCAAACCAAAAATCAGTCATGTTCCTAGTAACTGACATTCCTTGTCACAGATGGAGAACTATTCACACTTTGAAGGAGAAAGTGTTCAATGTTCAATTACCTTAAGTAATAATCTCTGAAAGCAAGCACAATGGAAGCACACATACCTGTCAATTTATGATTAAAAAATGCTCAAGTAGCCTAACTGCTAATGTGTATATATATTTTAATTCATTTTATCAGTATTTTGATTTTAGAATTTGCCCTCTATACTTCAAAAAAAAAGCAAAAATATACTATTAACTTACTTTTCAGGAGTGTTATAGAAAATATGTCCTGTAGAGTATAAATGGGGAAAATGAGAGAGAAGGGAGTACTTTGTACTATTGCTGTGTAGTGTTACCCAGACAAGGGTGTCAAAATACCTGTTGTACAAGGAGGAATATTGAAGGTTATTTCTTTAATTTGAGCCAAACATTTGGGGGTGGGGGGGTTTCTGTTTGGTGGGATTTTTTGGGGGTGATGGGTTTTTTTTCTTTACCTTTTCTGATTTCGTGGTTGGTTCAGCATCTTGATTGTTGCAAAGGTACCTTCAACTCTGTTAGCTTACAGCCCAGAAATCTCTAACCAGTTTCTGAGTATGAATACCTTACAAAGGCATTATCTGCTATGCACAAGGCTTGCTTTCTCTTGTTATTTTCATTTTGCTAATCCATTTTTCTGTTTAGCTAGTCCAGTAGTTCAAGTAAAGCTAGAAATACTACATGCTGAAGGTCTGCTTGACTTTGCCTCAGTTCATCCAGCAACAGGATTTGTCTGCATGAATATACTTGTAGTGGTATGGATCCATTGGCCATGAGATAGATGGAATTTGATATTCCTGTTTCTGAACTGAGTATGACAAGTGTGTTATCAACTTATGGACTTCAGATTTTAATGCCTCATTGTCCTCTGCTCAAAAATAACTGGTTTGTGATCCATCAATTTTAGAAACAACAAGAATAAGACAGATTTCTGCAATGCAATTGTTTCTATTGTGCATCATGCAAGAGTTGATGAAGTGGTGGTATATTTTGTGTAAGACTTGCTTTTTGAGCATTGTCTCTGCAGAATAACAAAGTGCTAGGACACAGAAAAAACAAATCCAGTCTTTACTCCTCAGATTTGTAGCTATTGCATTTTTGATAAGCAAAAGCTTGGACTCCTGCTTACTTAACGAAGAGCTCTATCATAAACCATAATTGTTGTACTTTCGGACTAGGAAGAATGCTGAAGGGAGAATTATTATACTATTAGCTTAACGGGTAATATATGTGTGAAGTATCTGTTTTGCTTTGCTGCTGACTAGAATGCTTTGTCAATGAGAGGTTGCTGCATGTGACAGCCAAGCACAAAATGCATTCCCTTAAAATCAGTGGTAACACAAAAGCTCCAAATTAAGCTTCTGGAGAGTTTTATCTCATAAAGTTCCTGGGGAATTCCTCTGTGGATACAAGTAAGGAAGCTGGCTCTGCCCAGAAACAGCATCCTGACAGCTGTGACATACTTTGACATTTATGTAGTTTCTATGTAGGTGGCAATTTTTATTTTTTATATGATGCAGCCAGAAAAAAGAATGAGAACAACTGATACTCATGGCTTAAGAAATACTCCTTTAAGAGTTTTTAACACGTTGAAGTTAAAACCCTTTCATACAAGTTTTAGAGATTGGAAAGCTGACTTCATGAAGTTTGGAATGTAATTTCATGGAAAGTAGAAAAAGCAGAATAGGGCTAGTGAAACAGAGCTGATGTGGTTTGTTTGTATGGGCTCCCACCCACCTTTTTTTGTTGTCAATTCTGGGATAAAGTGTGTAAATATTAAAGTAAGGCTACAAATTACTATTATGTATTTCAAAATTCGAAATAATGCTGTACCCTATCTGAATCCCCAAGGTTTTTGTCCTGCGATTACCAAGTAGTTCTGTCATGTCTTGACACTCCTATGTTTTTGAGAAAAATTGGGGCACTGAGACATTAAGTGACAGTAGATTCTTCTTCCTTTTTAGTTTAGTTTTCTTTCCAGCATGTACATTCTTTTCCTCATCTTCCTTAGTCAGTACAGTTATTTAAAAAAAAAAAATAAAAAAAATCCAAATTTCAGTTCTTATTAATAGCTTCTAGTGATAGCAGTTTTCATCTGTTTATTTTATATTTTGCTTTAGACCAAATCCCAGTTCCAGTAAGTCCTATTCCACATTAATTTACCTCTAAACCCTGAAGACTGTAGTAAAGTCTTTAATCTCCTTTAGCACATTGAGGAGGGACACAATTGGATTGGCAATCGCTAATGAAACATCTGTATGAAGTGCTGTATCTTGGTTCCCTGCCCTTGCTTCAGTCCTTTGATATTTGTAGTTTTTCTTTGGTAAAAGCCATCCTTTCCTCCTTCCCTTTTCAGAGCTATTTGCGCTAATACCACTGCAGATTAGTCAACTAGGTTTTCAAATTATACCATTCAAGAACGTATCAGAATTTAAATCCAGGTCACCCTGTGCCTGAAATGGAAGTCTCATCTGAAGAGCTGCAGAATGTGGAGATATTCCAGCAGTCAGTCAGTCTTACATGTATATTTTCTTCTGGGGCTTTCTGGAGCATTACACTTTATGAGCACATTGTATGAAGATACCACTTTTGATAACTGCTTTTTGGCTTCAGTGGCCACTTCCCTATTAGCATTTACACACCACAATAGAGTTGTTGTCTGTCACTTTCAAATTTTAAACATAAAAACTAAGAACTTCTGGTGGAGTTCTTCCTTAAGTAAACAATCTGCAATTTTCTTAAATGTATTAATGTAGATTTTACCTGTATATCTTATGCCTTTTCAGACACAAAGCTGACAATTGAAATGAAATCTTGACAACAAAAACCTGGGAGAGGGATTTTTGCTTTGCCTTTTTTTTTTTTTTTTTTTCCCAAACCCCAGTTGTAAAATTTGTAAGGAAATTACTAGTAAGAGTAGGTTAGTGCTCTGTCCTTTGAAATGGCTCTAGCCGTTGATTCTCTGTAAAGACGTTGACCACACCTCTTTCCTCCCCTGATCTCCTATTACTATGCCTTTTGAAGCTAGTCTAGCAAAATACTTAATGTCATGAAGAGATGTTCCTTAAAAAAACGTAACTTCTTGTTAAGTAACCCTGCCTGTGCTTTGCTACCTCATGTAACTCAAGCAGCAGAATCTCCAGAGTTGATTATATGCTTAAAGGCTGTCTGTGCTCATAAGTTAAAACTTGGAGACTCTGCCCATTGATGACATTTTTTGCTAGAGGTTCCAAAGGAATAAATCCTGAATGATAAAAGGTCATCAGATATAAGACATAACTGTTGTTACATATGTGTACCTGAGAAGCATCTCAGCTATGCTGCTATATGATCCAGTCATATTCTGGTGACAGAGACAACTAGTTATTCCTTTGCTTAAACCAATTTTTGTAACTACACTAAATATTCAGAGGGATTATTCTTCCCATCTACCAGAAAAACTATGAAATCCTCCAGGAGCAATTTTCAGCTGCCTTGGCTTTGGTCTTATGAATACCAGCCTTGATCAGTGGGCAGTGTAATGTTATGTGGAGTCTCCCATGAGAGTCCAGTATGTTAAAAAAGCAGATTTTGAATGTTCGATCTGTCAGGCTGAGCAATCAGAACTAAATAAACTGTAATGGCTTCTAAATTTTGGACAGTATGAACTCCGTGACAAGTGGATCACTGGACATATTTCCTATACATCGTCTTTTTCTACATAAACTTCATTTTTACTCACCTCCCTCATGCCCCATGACATAGAATATTTCATCTTCGACTAAAAGCAATCCAATAACTGTAGCAAACTAATTCTTCAAATAATGGCAAGATAGGGACAGATAACCTCCTCCTTTGAATAGCTGGATACTCAAGGCTCCATTTTCTATGATACCATTACTCTGTATATGTTTCAGTGTAGCAAGGTGGTAAATAGATCAGCGTGTTCTGAAATAGATTATTTCGGGTTTTTTTCACCTCTGAGAGAACTGGTACTTTATTGACAAGTGGTGTTCATTTTTCATGTCATTGTTCCCATGGGAATTAACATAAATCAGACGAGCTCAAATGTTCTAATTTCAGTGTGGGACCAGCAGCTGTTTCCCAGAAGTTCAGACATGCAGGACTCAGTAAGTCACCAGTCAGACAGGCACAGTCAGCTATATCCAGTTTCATGCCATGATATTTTCATGCTACATATGCCCATTAGAGATTATGATAACAAAAGGATTGTATAGGGCTTCCGAGAAATTATGACTTTAAGTAAACAGTTATGTAATTGTCCCCCTCGCACTCAGTAAATCATACTGGCAGAAAAATGCAATCTTTGAGTGACCAGGTCTTTGGAAGCATGCAGTAGTGAACTGCCGTAAACATGAGTCTCTGAGTAGTAGCTAGAGCTAAAACCACTTTTTTCGGTGTTAAGTATGTCTGTAGAAGCAGATAAATGAATGCAACATGTGGTTTTCAATCTATACTACCTAAACTAAATTATTAGAGCAGCTGGGAAGAGGTAAACAAATTCTGCTTTATTCTTCTGGTCTGTGATTGGACTGCTCTCATGGCATAATCCATGGAAATGAGAAGAGCTTGCTACGGGGGTGTCTTGGGAAGGATGTATAGAGTATTCTTTGTCCCTTCTAGGGGCAGATTTTCCTGGGTGGCCTTTCCTCCACATTAGCTCTTGTTTACTGGCCAGCATGTGGAAAGGAAAAAAAAAAAAAAAAAAAAAAGAAAAAGAAAAAAAAGGAAGGCACCTTTATTACTTGTTTTACTGATCAAATGTATTGAGGTGATTTGTTTAATTATTTACTGTGTATGTCATGTGGGAATGTGCTGTGTTGTGTAAAATCATGAAGAACAGTAAGTTAAGAAGGATCAGTTGTGCCTTGAGTAGAACCTCTCAATTTAAGATCCAGTGTCCAGACCTGGGGATGAAGTCTTCATTCTTATGAAGTCTGTAAGATTTTTTTCTCTGATACAGGTGAATCCAGGATTTCTTTCCACCTTTGTGTTATGCATATAAGAATGGAGAAGGAATAGGTGAAAGTGGTAAGCATCCGTCTTCAGGTTACACTGTCACTTTGATACAGATGGGATCAGATTCTAGGTTCACATGTGGTAAAGTGTATTCATGATAGTTTTTGTCAAAAATCTACATCATTTACCTACTGTAATGGTCTCCAACTTTGGCATTTTAAAATATCCTTAATTAATAACATTTAGGGAAATTCAATATTAGCTTAATATAATGCATGCATTTGTTTTGCACAAAGTATTTTTGTAAAAATCTCTCCTCAATCTCTGAGCTAATTTTAGTTTATTCATACACTGTTTCACAAAGCACTATTAGAGTGTGGCTCTTATTTTTGTTTTGGTGAAGACTTCCATTTACAACGCTGAGATTTCTGCTCTCGGATACAGAATGCTTCATGGTGATTTGTCGGTGGAAGGGACTGCCAGCTTGAAAGTGGCCATCAAATGGCACCCCTCTATTGAAGGGCAACATATTGTGGTTCTGATTTACTGATGTGTGGGGTCTTTTTAAAAAATAAATACATCTATCTTGAAAACTGTGTATCAATTAATTATATAGTACATATAAATAATTAATTTAGCTATCTAATGACCTGGTCCTTGATGGCATCCAAGTTAGTAGCATTTTTTTCTTTAAGTATATGCATTACTTAGAGAAAAATTATTTCCAGACTTATTACCTCAATACTAATTGAAATTTACTGGAGATTTACTACATTAGGCCTGAAGGTTCCATTTGGCTATTTCATTAATATGACTGATCTTTCTTTTACAGAAAGAAAGCATTATCTTACCTTATTTTATTGAACATTTTTCAACAGTATCTCCTTGAAGTGTATGTTTGTGTAATCATGTCCTTTTTTTTAATTTATTTTTTTTCCCCCTACTTTCTTATTTCTCTTATTCCCTATTCCAAAAGCAAAATGAAGCAGGATGAGATTGATTAATGTAGGAATAAGGAGGTTAGGCAGACTGCACTTCTGTTGACTTTTGACTTTTGCCTAATAGAGATATATTGGAATATTTTAAAATGGCAGTTTGGGTCTAAAGATTAATTTCCTTATACTGTTGCTTAAATCTGTTCCTTCTCCAGGTCACAGACTACAAGTATAAAATATTTAGTAAACAGATTTGAATTATGCATTCATGGAAAGTGGAAATTTAAGTAGTAGTTATGAGGAAAAAATACACTTTAAAGCATATACTGGGATACACAGGGATAGTTATTATATTGCAAACAAAATTCGAATAAGCGTCATGCTCAGAATGGGAGAAAATACTTATAGTTCATAACTAGATTATATTACCAATCAGTTTAAATAAACAGAACCACAGATGATAATCTTTCTATTCTTGCATAAATTTTACTTATGTCTTTCTCTTTAATACATTTAAATGGTTACTAACAATATTTAACATGTACTTAGTAGTACTACCTTTATGAAACCACAAAGATGACTTCATAATAGCAAAAAAGGGAGTCTCTCCTCATTAGGTAGTGCTGTGAGCCTCTCCAGCTTTGTCAGGTAAAACAGATTTGCACTACTGGGAGAAAATCTCATAACTGAAACATGACCAGATATGGGATGTGGTCAGGTAGATTTTGAAACCTGCCCAGACTGTTTAGGAATAGTAATTGCAAGATTTACTGATCTGTCCCAAATTCTGTATCTGTGTCAACATGAAGGCCAATGAAAGAGAATACTGTTTTCTATGCATTTGTTTTTCTTGTTGGGGGGTTGGGTGGGTGAGTCAGCAGTCTGTTCTGTGTATCCTTTTATTAATTAAAATAATAAAGTAATAAGTTTGTACATCAAATCAGGAAAAGGATCTATATATTTTATTCTGTATTGCATTTGCACATCTTGTTCTCGGTGGCCTGTAGGAATAGGCTTCTGTTAATCATGTAACAGGCAGTTCTCACTGCATTTAATCTGATCAACGATATAAAAAAGTACCAAGTATCAGTACCCCTGTTTGTGACACAAGCATGAGTATCGCAGCAATAATTGGTTGAATTTTTGTATCTCACATCCCTGTATGTTCGACAGCTATGTTCCTGCTTGAAAGAGAAAAGAGTAACTTAAAAAAAGAAAAAGACAAGAACTGCTGATATGCACTAGAAGATATAATGTTAATCATCCTTGCAGCACCAAGTCAGGCAGAAGGTTGAAGGTCGGACTCGGGGGGCAGCTGTGAACTTCTAAGGGAGCCGGTTCAATAAAGAAAACCACAGTGCTGGGGGGCAGGGGAGATTTATTGCCAGACCAGTGGATTCTGCATCTGCTCTCTTTGGTTTCATATGGATCCAAAATCGGAGTTTTGGATTGCTTATCAGCACATGACTTACACTATTGAAGAACAATTCCCATCTGAGATTGTTTCATTCTGTCTTATGTAGGTAGATAATTTATCTTTTTCACAAGGCACAGACACAGAAGCACTGTGGGACTGTGATTTTGTCAGTCTGCATAGTGTGCGTTTGCACTGCAAGTGTTGATTGCTGTGCTAAATTGCTGATAGCGTATTGGGGAATAACTTCTGATGTAGCTGTAGCTAGAGCTGGATTGAGGGAAGGAAGCTAACGCCACTAAGAAGCTTGCTGCATGTGTCATCCATCTGCCCTAGCAGCTTCTGAGGAAAAAAGGGAGACCTGCTTCTCTCTTCTCTTACTAGCAATGACCTGCAATTAGTGTGCAGCTGAGCTCCATTTATGTAATTTTGGGGCTTCTGGCATATTTAGGAGATTCCTCCTTGCTGATTATAAATGTAGATACCTTTTAATTAAAAACTTCCCCAGAATAATAAATACATATAATTTCTAAATATAATGCTAGGTAAAAGGAAACATATTTTCTGAATTATAGTTGTAGAAATTACTGTATGTTTTAAAAAGTAGTTTTAAACAGAAAGAGCTGCATTCAGAGTGCGCTACAGATAATCAGAATCTGTTAATGCTTATACGCACATTTATTAGCAAGATTAGATCTAGTGTTTTAAAAAAAGCCACTTCTATCTCTTGCAACTACTTTAAAAAACCTTATTTTTTTCCATTGTGATTTTTTTTTCAATAGAGTACATTTCAGTGGTGCGCAACTGTAACTTTATGTGATAGAAGTAAAAGTTACTACAGTTGAGCACATCCGATACTTGAAAATATGTTTTGAATTAACTTGTCTTGTTTGTTGCTGGGGGTTTTTGCTTCCTTTTCTTTTCAAAGGCACAGCGCTTCTTGAAGATTTCTAAAATTTCTGGGGAATGTGCTCTAAGGATTTTTATTTTTTTTTTTTAAGCATTCCCAGAAGATTGTTTTAAAGATATTTCCCTTCAGGGTTAGCAGGTGTGAGGATGAAATATCCATGCCTTTCTGCAATATCAGGTTTAGAATTTCTTAAGGGAATGGGACTGCAACCAAGATGGTTAATAGTTTGCTAAACCCTTTAAAGCCTGGAAGTTAACAGGGAAAACAGAGGAGCGTCAGTGTGAGATGAAGCCCATTCAGACTTCAGCTTCTCTTTCCTAATTGTAATCTTTGGAAAAGCTTGGATCACAGCATGTTGGGCAGCTTTGGTGTTTGGGAAAGGCTGTTTAGTGAAGCAGTTCAACGTTTGCTCTTCAGCCACTGTTCCTTCATTGAGAGATGTTTCTATAAAGCCAGTCGAGGTCTGTCCTGTTATTAGTGGGATGGCATTTGATCACTTGGTTGCAAGGGCAGTGGCATGCCATGGGGTTCCACCAGCCCCTGGAGGCTGACCTTCTGCCTTCTGGAGGGTTGCAAGTGTTATTGCATTATATCTTTTAGTGCATATCAGCAATTCTTGTACAATTAGATGGACTGCCACTCCAACGAGCAGCTGAAAAAAGTATTGTTGATTTGTGTTCCCAGTGTAAATGAAGTAAAAACATGACAATACATGTTTGACCTAATGATACCCTGTAAATTAAACCTCTGTTGTCTTTTAACTCTTCTCGCTTATTATCAGAAAAATCAGAAAAACGTCCAAAAATACATAACAATCTGAATTCAGGTATGTAGGAATGACATGATCTATTTGTGTACTATACTGAATCCTTACAATGATGAGATTACCTGACTTGAACACAGCCATGCTATGGAATGCTCACTAAATTAAAGGAAAATTCTGCAAATGATATTTCAATTTTTTTGACCAAATACTTCACTCAGTTATCCTTTTTTTCCATACAAAACCAATGTCCTGCTTATAATTTTAGAAAGACTGTTTTTCTGAAATACTTCAAAATACACTGTTCTAAATTCTGCTTGGTTTTCAAACCAAACAGAGAGCTATCTAATGATTGTATCAATCACCCCAGTAAACAAACTCCCTCTTTTTCCACTTCTGGTATCTTGGAGATGACAGTGTGGCCAGCTGCCACTACATGTGGGGATAGTTTCTGTGATTTGGACACCTGTCAGCAAGAAACTGAAAACCACATGGAACACAAAACAGCTGCCATGTGTAATGGTTTAATATTAACATACAATAAGGAGCTGGGGCATGCTTCTTTTTTTTTGTATTGCACTACAAAATAAATGATGTATGTAAATCACTTGTGATATCCTCCAGCATTTGATATGCACTGTCAAGTGTTTCATAAATAAAATGGAGACTACTTTATGAACTCCTTGTTGTATTAGATTTTAAACCTTTTTTTCTGTCTGGCATGCTACAGAAGGTAGTCTTTCTCTAGCCCTGCATACTCAAAACCAACTGCCTGTTTTCCAGGACATGCTGTAATGCATGCCCATGTGTGTCAGATTGGAACTGAGCCAGCGTCCTATCCATCAGCATTAAGAGCATGACAGGGAGCTGTTCTCCGTGTGTGTGTCCATAGGCCAGAATGTTATTGCACAGTATTTCAGATCTTCTTGTTTTTATACAATTCTGTTGCAAATGTTGTTAATTAAAACCAGTATTTCTAGTTTGATAGTAAATCTTTACTAACCCTCCTTACTTGCATTCATTCCATACACAACTGTCATGCATTTTCCAAGTCTTAGGGCTGTATCCTAGAAGAAGCTGTTCTTACCTGTTTACTGGCTTACAAATTTTTATATACAGGACTTTCATATGTCATTGGAAGATGGAAGTTGAAAATATTGAATGATGTTCAGAAATGCAGTGTAACGTGATAATCATTAAAATATAATGTTTGATTAAAAATAAGGAAGTAATATTATCTCACAACAGACTATTCTGGGGGTAGCAGAGCATTTCATGTGCCACATTTCTTGCTTTTTCTATACAGAGAGCAGTGCTTTGCAAAATTATAGGAAAGAAATCGTATGACTTCTTCTCAGTGTCATTGTACTTGCTTCCCCGCCTGCTTGTCTAGGAAATTTTTGGCCATATCCTTGAGGGTTAAGTCAAGGGCGGATCATGGCAAGCTAATTCACATCTTGTTTTAAAGCTAGTTTCAACAGTTTGACTTTGGGAACATTCCAAAATACATCCAGTTGTACAGGTTGCCACAGATGATTTAGTGGTTAGGGAGGGTCATGCTTTATTTTGCTTTCTGTTTAATTTAATTTCTAGTTTTATAATTTACAGTGAAGAAATCTAAGAGGTCTGGTTAAAGCCCTTTTATTTTCTTCTGTGCAAATATTGACTAAAATAATTTTAGCAATAAATCTAGTATTTAGGCTTGATGGAATAAACTGTGTATTTCTAATCCCTTCAAGAAGGAAAGGTCTAACACTGGAGAGAGTGGAAGAGAGGAAAACAACAATATCGTATAACTTGGAAGTACACCGGTTCTGATCTTGCAGCAACATGAAGTCCAGTGAACCTGATGCATCTTTCACTAATGCCTGTGCCACTTTATGAAAATTCTGTAGATAATGTATGTTCCAATGGTCCATAAGTTTTTTTGTCTAGTATCTTTGGACTGTGTGAGATGGTTCCACAAAATACATCCAACCACAGCTTTCACTTCTTTACTCTGTCAAGCACACCATGTAAAAAGCAATTGTTTATGGGTTGCTAGTCGTCCTTCCTCTGTTCATTAGCTGGAAACAAAGTATAGGAACTATTCAGCAGTGCATTTATGTTTAGTGAACTTCTTCAATTCAAAAAGCTATGCTGCAAAACTAGCTTTTAAAAGCCCTTGAGAAGTTGATTTCTTTACTGCTGGATTGGTTAAAAATAATAGAGCATGGGCTATATGTTTTGCTAAAATAATGTGGGCAATTTAAGTGCTTGTGTTGATAAACTGCAGGCTCATTTATAAAGAGTTTCTATTTATCTGGTTTTAGGATTTTTGCTTGTATTCCCAGGCATGGCTCCTTAGGGAAGGGAAAGTGTTGACTCCTCAGTGATGCCGTTTTTCACAATGAAGGGTTACACATTTTGAGGAGGATAATAAATGTGCCCAGAATGACAGAGCTGACATCTAGAAATCTGGAAGCGTTTTTGAATAAGCTATTCACAGGGTCCAACTAGGTTTTCATTTGAATCTATAATATGCTAGTCTTAGACTGAGTCAGTTTTAATTCATTTTTATACAGATTATACCTTCCTAAGCTTAATTACTATTCTTTTCCTAATATGTCCCTGAAGAGCAGCTATTTTACTGCAATTACTGAAAATGAAAAGGCGAATAAAATTCAGTGACAGTAAACTAGGCTTCTCAACAGTACATATTCATTTTGGGGATCTGTTTTTTTGCTGTTTTTCTTTTTGCTCTGCTGAATGAAAGACAGTTCCCATGTCATTATGAATTTAACAATCAAGCTTTTAAGAGCCATAGAACCAAATTCTTTCCTGTTAATATCTTATTGGCATAATTAGAGATGGATACTGTTGAATTAAACTAATTTATTTTTTGTTATAGTAGGCTTTAGGATACCTTTCAAATACTAAATATTAAACAGTGGTTTTGATGTAGATGCAATCATTAGTTGTATCTCTAGAGGTTTTTTTGGAAACAATCGGGTGTAGAATTATTAGATGAAATTCTTAATGGTGCATTCATTAAAGTAATTATTTTAAATATCTTCAATTAGTGGTAAGTATCTGCGTGGAATGTACATCTGGAACGTAATTAGTAAATGAAATTGGGACTATGCTGCATGACCACAGATTTTAATCCAAATATTTATGCGATGCTATTCAAGCTCTAAAGGCATTGAAAATCAAAGTGGTAAGATTTGAGCTCCTGACCACAGATAGTGAGAAAGCTGATGGAACTTCCAGCAAAAATGGTCTTAACCTTAAAGTTGGGTCAGTCAGACTTAAGATATCAGTAGGACATAGGTGGTCCTTTAGGCTGCTAAAGAAGAATAGAAAGCGTCATTATTTTTATATGTGTACGTATATAATTTGAAATAGCTGTAGCAGGGAAGTGATGCCCTAGTCAGGCTCTAGCCTTGTTCTTTTTCCATCTATGACATAAGCAAGGTTTCTGAATTGGCTACACCTCTACGGGGAGGGGGGGGAGGAAAGAGAGGTATAAAAACCCCGTTCAAACACAACGATACAAAACGTCCCCTTCCCAGTTCTGCAACTTGGTTCTCCTGACACCAAACTCGAAAATAGATGGTTTTGAATTTTTATTTCTTGGTATCAAATAATGGTTTTGTATAGTGCCTATCTGTGTTAGCCCTGTAAGCAGAAAGAAGCCATAGCTGTTTCAGTCTGTGCCTAGCAGGCATTCTGATTAGTAGATTTTTGCCTTCTTTATGTTTTCATTCACTTGGTGTAGTGTCCTCGAAGGCACTTGAATGTGGAGAACTGCTAAAATATCCTCTTGTGCAGGTTCCACCTGTAATGGGAAAATTCTCAGATAAGAAAAATCATTTGGTACAATTTACTGTACAAAACACTCTTCAAAGAAGGATATTGCTTTTATTCAAAAAATCTTCTCTTCTGCAGTATGAGATGCCCAAGTTTAATTTCCTAAAAAATTATTAACTAAACTGCATTAGTCTAGGTGATTTTTGTAATTGCTTAAATGATAGAAATAGCTGATAAAATACATCCAGTCAGGCAATTCAGAATTTTTAAAAGTCTGTACTTTTGTGATATTATTAGCCTAGAAACACTGGATAATTCATTTAGAGTAAAATTAGGAGTCTCATGCCATGGAGTTTAGATTGGTGGGCACCCTGGGACACAGCTCTTTTGGTGATCCATGGAGTCTTGAATAAATGAGTCTTGATGGGAGCTAAAAGGCCAGAGCGTGGTGAGCCTGAGCGAGGGAACAGCCCTCACTTCCCTTGTCCAGAGACAAGGTTTGCCTTCTGACATCTAAAGGAGCGTGACACAAGCCTGGCTTTTTAAGGGATGTGGGAACAGCTGAGTAGGTGTGTTGGATGAAAGGAAGAAGGAAGACCTGCTCACCTGGACCAGTAAGAAACACCCTTCCCCTCAGGGTTTTCAGTTTGGTGCAGATTTGGAGAAGAGAGAGAAAACGGTCACAAATGTACAAAGATCATATTCCATGTTCACCCCAAATCAGATCAGGGACACTTGAGGTAATTTTATAGTCTCATTTCTCAATACTGCCACATAGCAGGCAATGAAACAGATCATTTTGTTTAAGTTTCGGATGAGTCTTTTCCCTTATTCACGGATGTTTATCTAGGTTCTCATGTCCCGTGTTTTGAGACACGTATTGCTTATGCTGAGGGTTCAAAGTTGAAAGCTATAAATGGTGCAATTGAGAAGGCCCAGCTGACTTCAGAACCAGTGGAGAGGAGTTACTGCAAAGCACACTCGAACGAGAATTGGTCATTCACTGGTATCTTCTCCTCGTTGCTGTCTCCCCATGTGCTACCTTACAGGCCCATTCACTTCAGAAAATCATCTTCCTTAACTGCACTCTGATAGTGCTCTTAAGGTGGAATTAGTATCAGAATAGTATGTGCTTTGTAATTTCCCATCCCATCTCACTTTCAATTTCTGCCTCACAAAGACAGCCCTACAGCATTACATTTTAAGGTATTCAAGAGCTTAGCACCCAATAATTTGATGTGATTTAAATGCCAAAGTTATTTATCTCTCTTCAGAAATGTTGCACTATCTTATGCTCACTACAACGTAGTTGTGGTGTTAATGCCAGAATTTAGATCATTGTGTCTTGGTGTCTGTAGAGAGTAGGACTTGGTCTTTGCATTCTGTGGGGTGCAGCCTTTCAGTGTGACTACAGTATGCTTGGTACAGCTGTGGGGGTGTAGAAGGACACCTAGGGTAGGTGGCTGCTCCACAGATTTTAGGGTAGTCTAAAGTCCTATTTATACACAATGCATACTGTGCAAAGAGCTGCCCAGACCATAAAGGAGCCTTTTTCCATTAGGTAACCATGGAGGTCACTGAGGGAAATCTTGAGAGAAATTACCCTTTTAGTCAAATAAATTGACTTTATTTGTGGATCCTATTCCTATCAATCTACAATTTTTAAAATACTTGGTGTTTATATGTGGCTAGCTTCATTATATTTTAAAGTATCTCAATGGAATATTTAAGCAATAAAAAAGAATGCAGTTTGAAACTATTTACATTTGTATAAAGGCACTTATAATTTGTTTAACTTATATTGTTGCTTCATATAACCTGAATGTTGTATGAAACCACTGGTTTCGTATATTAGAAGCTACGTATAATTTATTGAAGTAGACTGCCTCCAGCTATGACAGATGAATTCATGAGACATAAGTACCTTAAAAAGGAAAATAAAAAAGATGAAAACAATTGTATAGCTAATAGGAATAAAAATCAATATATAATAAAGGAAGAGGTATGTAGTATAAAAAGCACAATGTCAGCACAAATCAAGAAAGATGCTGAAAACCTATGGAGAGCTTTAGTATGTGGAATCAGCAGTTCTGTGACAGATAAGTAGCTCAGACCATAGTCATACAACTCTTACAAGGCATTAAAAAGTCACGTTTGCAAAGAACTGTGTAAATCTACAGTATTTTATTAATAAGTTCTAATATTAGACAAACAATGAATGGGTCAGCAGAAATTTTTCCTTATTATATCAGTGAACTTAAGCTTAATTTCATTTTAGGAAAACTAACATTAGGTTAGCAGTGAGTAAGGTTACTGTTACGTATGATCATAGATGAGGCTCCTGGTTTTTGTGCTGATGAGCCCTAGGTGCATGATGGAAACATTAATAGCTGCATTTTCCATAGAGGCTAAGCATCTCTGAGCCACCAGAGGTATTGTGAGATGAGATCTGACATGAACTCGAAGCAATTGAATCCAAAGGGGTACAATGCCTGATCTGTTAGCCCAGGGCAACGTGGCCACCAGGCACCATGCATGAAGACTTTAGATAGGAAACAGCAGAATTGCTGCTCTTTTGGTCAAACCTCCTGGTTGAATTTTGACTTTGGGTAAGTTCCCTTGATATAAACACTTGGGGTTTTTAGGCACTGGGATTATGGGTGCATGTGGACAGGTTATTTCAGTGCATGGACTGGATCTGGTGCTTGGTTTGATGTTTTTGCAGGAAGGGAGTTAGAGGTGAAGCTGAATGTAGGAGTCAGCTTAAATGGAAAGTTCCCCCTTCCCACAGATAAAATGCATGTTTTAAGTAACAGAGTAAGGAACTGAGTGGATTATCAATGAACCACTCTGAAGGGAAACGAATGCTTCCCAGTCTCTTAACTCCTTGGAATTTGAGGAGTCCTCAGCTGTTTTCAGCTGTGTAGCTCAGGTTCGTTTTTATCTCTGCAGATTTTAGGACTTTCAATCCCAATTGACCTGTCAAATAACCCCCAGATGATTCTTTAGTTGCAGCTTTCCCTGCCAAAATAGCCATCGCAACAAAATCATACTGATTTAGTAAAGCACGTCTAGCAAATAAATAATAAATTAGAGAGGAGAATCCTGAAAAACTGCTCTAGATCATGAAAGTAACAGATGACAGTATTGTGTCAGATAGTCTTCATGAGACGGTGTCCCCACATGAATAGATCTAAGGTTTCCAGAGATGAAGAAATACGATATGGTATTCCCAGTAAATTAAGGACAGTACAAGAACCTTCCAAAAGTGAAACTACCATGCATTTAAGGTACTAGTAAGCTTAGCCTGTCAATAGCATTTTTGTCAGTTGATCAACCATCATGTAAGTTGTGAGAAATTCCTTAAGAGGGTTTTTTCATGCCTAAGATGAAAAAGAAAAAAAGACTTTCCACCTCTTTACAATGCAGTCTCTCAACGGTGTCATGGAAGTCTCCATGTGATTAATATTGACTGTGGTTCTCTTATAAAAATCTGTAAAGTAGCATCCAGTATTCAAAAGTATAGGGAAAACATGTTTAACTAAAGGAAGAAAAGCTCCTTTTAAAAAAGTCTACTTTGATCAATTTCTAAACTTGAATTAATAATGCCTCTTTTTAAAAACAAATAAAAGAAATTGGTTTTGAGGAATGTTTGCAATAAAGTAAGGCCCATTAAAAAGATCTGTCTGAAACTAATGGACAGGAATTATTTCTGGAATTTAGAAAAAATAGATCTGCATTTTTGTATAACCTATTTGCATTTATCATTATACTTTCCTTATCTATTATCTCCTATTGCACATCTAGACCTAAAACACACTTTAAATTACACATGAGTAATAGTAGTTATCACACTTAACTATATTTTATCTGCAGTTTACTTTAAAACTTGAAATATGCTGATACAAATAGAGCAGGAGTAAGAATTGATAAATGAATGCTATTTAAGAACTTACACCATTTGGAACTTTATCTTAATTTCAGGAATGCTGCATGCTTCATTTTTTCCATCTCCTCTTTGGGACACAAGACTTCTACATGCATCTCTAGTTATGTTGGGGAGGCAGTATCTTAAAGATCCTAGTTGAAACCAGGACAAGCTGTCATTCTGATGCAGTGTTGAATTTGGGATTATAACCTTGTTCTGTGCTGGTTTGGGGAAAAGGGTATATCCATGTTAACCTCATAAAAAGAGATGTTCTTTATACATTGATAGTCTTTTCCCCATACTGTTCCTGAAACGGAAGCGGAGGTATCGCCAATTTGAAGAACCTTTCAGCACTGTTTACACATGGCTTTTGGGATGTGATTAGTTCTGCTAGCTGTGCTTATCAGACCTGTGTGCACCTGAGAGGAAACCACATGTATGTGCTGTGGGGCTGGGAGGGAAGTCACGAAGACAAAGTCCCGTTCCACTCCCAACCCTTGACCAGCCCCTGAAGAATCAAAAAGAAAGCCTCAGCTCTGGGTCAGGGTTTCTAATGTTGTTTACGGCAAGGCAAACCAGCAGCTATATAGCTGTAGTAAGAGAGATACATAAACTGTAGAGTATGAAAGTAGTCTGCAGTGCGCAGCAAGAGTTTGTGACCCTTCAACCACACAACTTTGTGTCCTCTATGTAATCCGTCACCAAACACGCAGGTAGAATTTTGTGACATGCTCAGTGTCCTTTTCATTACATTTATTGGCTCAGATTTTTATATTGTGAATCCTCATAATGAACAGCAATGTCACTAAACAGAAAATACAAAGTGATTTCTGTCTTCTGCCTGGGACTGGGTGATTTGCATGGCTCTTTCCTTTTAGAGCACTTGCACGATTTGATTTTCGGTAGGAACAAGTTCCATTTGTGCCTTTACAGACTAAGGGCCATAAGGGAAAGGAATGCACATCAAGTGTTTGTATCAAGGTGGCTTTTTTTAAACGTCAGTACTTGGCAATTAACAGTGAAGCATTTAAGTAGTTACGAAGCATAGCAGTTCTAGGAGCAAGCACATCCTTAAAAATGAAGGAGCTGTGGCAAGTCAGCTAGAGAGAGATCCTAAAGGCAATTGTGAATAGAGGTCCATAAAGAAAGACTTTTAAATGATGGAAATAATTATTGCATTTAAATTACTTTTTGTTCTTATTTTGCAGGCATGAAATAAAATCTTCCTCCACAACTGGTGGATTTGTTTTAAGACATGTACAAACCTAGTAGCATTTTAGTGTATTGAGAATAAGACAGAATAATACACATATCTGGAAGTATGCTGCTGGGTTTTTGCTGGTTTGTTGTGTGGTTTGGTTTTTTTAATGGCCTAAAATATTGTGTGCAGGCTCTTTCGTACTATGGTAAAAGCTTTGCAACTGGTACAGATTTTTTGATCAAAAGCATTTAAATAGAAATTTTAGCAACCCTTTGACTAACATAATATTATCTTTTACTGGATTATTGAAATATAAAGGAAAATTGATATTGCAGTAGTTGAAAAAAATAATACAAAAGCAGTAGAACTTGTTCTAACATTTGATGATTGGAGTCTGCTCTGTCCTGGAATTCTGAATATCATTAAGAAATGCTGAGAATGGAATTTTCACAGTGCATTTGAAGCAATACAATATTTATGATGATAAAGAATGTACCATTGGCTTCCCACATAATTCCTTGAGGCTTGTTGGCTGCATAATTAACATAGGTATAAATTAGATTTCAATAAAATCAGATGACAATTTCATTTTTTTAGCAAAAAGACAATTGAAAGAAAAGTATCAGAAAACTTAGTAACGTATGGCTGCCTCTTTTTTTGCTATATATAAATGGCACACTATCTTGTGTCAGGGCAAAAATGGCAGTGGACTAAAGCTGCTTTTGTGTGGCTTATGGCTAAAAGCAGGAGATTGCTGACTGTGTGATAAAGAGCGATTGCTGCAGTCATTGATGAAGAGGTTTGAATATTGCACTGATTGATTGTTTGCCCCTGTGAACGTGTGGCATCCCATTAGAAAGCTTAATCATCAGAGTCAAAAGTCACTAACTTGTATGGAATCTGATTTAAAAAGTGGATTTACTAGTTAAAGTTAATTGTGCAGTAAGCTTTGTGTACAGCCTACGTATGGGGTTAAAAATTCCTTTTAGGACTGGAATTAGAGGAACCAAGCCATCAATATGTCATGTCATTATGTATTGCCTTTTCATCTGCATGACCTGTTATCATGACACCACCATCCCATTAAGCATATTCATTCACTGATGCCGGCAAGAAGTGAAACTGGTAAAGCAGGCACAGTTTTTAGAAGCAAAACTAGGATACTTTGAAATTAAATACAGTTACTAACTATTGGCTATTTTAGCCTTTCAGCTGCTTTCCCAATATTACTGACAGTTGTCTTCATTTCCCTAAGGAGATACCCTGTCCCAGTTGAAATCAATGGGGATTTTGGCACTGCCTTAAGTACAGTCAGGAGCTCCCTTTTGATGCCTGACACCTCAGTGAACGTAAGGGAATGAAATCTTGAAAATAAATGTTTAACCTAAAAATTTAAGAATGGTGTTCAGTCTACTGAACAGTGTTCTGAGGCTACTGAAGAGTTTCTTCATGAGAAGCTGTTTGGGATATGTGTCTATCAATTGTCCATATGGAATAATCTCCTCGCAACATAACGGGAATTAAATGAAGTGGTACTTTGTGGCTCATTGAGAAAAAACTTGAATTTTCTGTGGTGTTCAAATCAACCATGGCTGTCTAGAAAGTTTTAAGTTGTTTTACCTGGTGGAGCCTGAGACAGATGCTATTATAAACTTTAATGCTGGCTGATAATTGCTGTGTGTGAAATGAATAAAAATGCAAGATTATATTTTAATTTCTCACTATAATAAGCAGTTATTGACTCCCCTGTCCTTGGCATAGTGTAAAGATTTATTAGCATCAGAAATTAATATTGATCAAAACTAAGATGGTGGGTCAATGCATATTAAATTAAGGTATTTTCATCTTTCCAAGGTTAAACTAAGATTTCTCTCTGTGAATTCTGTCATCATGATTTTGCTTCTGGTTTCAGATACAGTGAAAATATAATTACAGATGCAGGACTCAACTAATTCTAGATGTGCTTTTATATGCAACATTATGTTTTAAGCAGTTTTAAGACAGATGGAAATGATAATCAAAAATCACACAAGCTGTTAAAAAATAAAAAGCAGAGGAAGGGGGAGATCGAAGTCTTACTGTACATAAAAGTTTTGCCTACACTGCTGTATCATTTCTTAGCCCTGACTGACATCATGGCAGATGCCCTGATGGTGGACTGTCTAATCACAATACATACATACAGATTGCTTTTTGTACCATGGCTCTACAGACCCTACCGAGTTTGCATCACCTTCAGGAGACAGGGAAGTCTTTTCCTGAGCTGGGAAGCTGTAAGTTGCCATTGCCTTCTGCAGATCGTGGTTTCTCCTGTTTGCCTCTTCTTAAGACTGCCTCTGCCCATCTTCTTTTTTTATTCTCTGGCTCTTTCCTATTTCCCTACAAATTATAACCAAGACTGCTATCCCTGATCATGGTCCCTGACCTAAATCCTTCACTTTAACGTAGATGAACAAAACATCCTTCTGAAATACAACTGATTGTTGTTATGGGATATTTTTTAAGATAGTTTGAATTTTAGTTTGACAGAAACGGTTTGAAATTTTTACTGGAATAAAATACCTTCACTTGGGTACACCAGGATCTGTTTGGCCTGACGTTTTGAAGTGTTAGTTGTGAACTTCAACAAATGCTGTAAAGACTTACCTCTTACAGCCTTTGGTTTACAGCTTCTCCTCCATTACTGAATTTTGTGACTAAAGAAGAGAATATGGAAATTTTTTTGAGTGTCAAAAAATAAATAGAAATCTGCTGCTTAAATGGTGATCTTGAATGAAAATTCAACTCGGTGCTTAGACCTAAAGAATGTCTTTAAAGTGTCTCTGCATTGTTGTTATGTGAACAAAGAGCTATTTTAATTTCTGCTTTCTAAAAATAAGGTCTTTCAGCATTATGATTGACTACAAAGTTAAAAAATCAGTGATCTGCAGCCAGTCCGTGGACCAAGATAGCCATTTAAATATTTCCTGTCGAAACTGTGGTGGGGACAAAATAAAATTGTAAGGCTGACCAAGATACAATACTCCAAAAATATAGAACAGGACGGGGGACTTGGACTCAAATCACTGTGCTGGCAGTGATTTGTCTCCCACTTCTGCTGTCAATAGAAGGAAGAGCAGGTTTGGTTTTTATTCTGTGTCTTTTTCTCTTGTATTTCTTTGTCTTAACTGCCTAGATTTAGAGATGGGACCATCCCTTGCAGACTCCTCAGTACTGAGAAATGTATAGTATTACAAGCAAAGGAAAATTATGTCTGTATTTAGATAAGTATATATTCATTAGAGTACATAGCTTCAGATTGAGGCCTGAGAGTTAAAGGTGGTCTCCAAAGACCAATGGATTGGGTGGCTGCCCATATACCACTTACAGTGGGTGCTGGATACACATAAAAGATGAGTACCAGAAGTCATTGTGAATGGTGGGAATGGGAAGCAAAGTATTAGGAGTGGGCGTATAACAGAGAGAGCTACAGAGTATTTTATAATGCCAGGTCCCATTGTAGTTTGCGTGGATCTGTTGTAGCTCAGGTGAGGTCTGGGCTGGTAAGAGCGGGGTGACAGGAAAGGAGTGTGCAGTCTGTCCTCCCCCCCACTTCTTCACTGTTCCTATTGCCCTTCTCCAGACCTCTGGTACCTGCAATAGGACCAGCCCAGTAAGATGATGTAAGGTTAGGAGAAGATGATGTCCAATAACCAGGAAGTTTATTCTATCTCCTGGTTACATCTTCTTATTCACAGCGCTCTCCTGATCTATGCCCACACTGTCTTCTCCGAGCAGATAGAAAAGTCACTGACTCCACAAAGGTGCCTTTCTGTGGTCCCTTTTTTAGCATCCCCTGAAGTCAGGAGAAAGGGAATAGGCTCTCCCTGGCTGGCACTTCTCGCTTATTTTTCGTGGTGCTCTGGAAACTATCGAAGAAAACTGTGGACAATAAGCAACGTGTTTATTCTGCTCCATTGCAGGCTAAGGCTGTCTGAATTTGTGTCTTCCTACACAACAAAATGCAGTGATAAAAATTATTTTTTTAAAATAGCACACAGGGCAAGGTACTACCACTGGCTAACTAGAAAATAGGAAGGGCTTACATGGCTGAGCCACCCTCCTGTTCTTGGACTGATTTTTGAAGCAATGCAATTACATGCTGTCACATGTATTAGGTTAATTTAAAACACAATTTTGCCCTTGTAAAATGATGACTTAAGAGATGTATTTTGCTCAAAGTTACTAATTCAATGAGAATTCTCTATTTCAATGTCATGTCTGAAACTTGAAGTACCAAAACTGAGTGCAAACACATGGGTTTGAGATGATAGATTTGCCTTTAATGCTCAACTTTGTTCTGTCAAGAAAGTCCCTGATTTGTATTCATTTCCTGTTTCCTTTCTTCATTCTGCATTTGGGTAAAAGCTTGAAAAGTCCCTTATTCTCACTGACTTTCTTATCTTAATTTCTCTTTGATCCTTTTTTTTTAGTTCCTTTTTTAATTTTAACCTTTCTGTAGCTGTACATGTTGTCTAAAGCTGTTTTTCTTTCCAAAAATCCCTTCCCTTTCCTCAAGATAATTTCTGTCCTTGAATAAAACTTTCAAAGTAGCTCAAGTCCCATATTCAGAAGATATAATTACTTCAAAGTCTTTTCTGTTTGAGAATTATTGAACTAAATATTAAGCTAATCACTTCAAGTGATTTATGTTCCAAACTCGCTTTTGTAATCTTTAAAATTTTGCCGCCTTTTAATTTTTCCCAGTTGTATCTAGTTCTTTCCCTCTCTCCCTTCCTGTTACTTTCTTTCCTACATAGTCTGTTTTTTTCACGTCCATTTTCTTCATTTGTGTCTCATGATAATTCCCAGGTTTTTCTGTATCTGTATCCTCTTTCTTTAAAAAAACCCCAAATCCACTGGCATAGTCAGCTTGCTTTATTTTTTCCTTTTATATTCCCATCACATTTCCTACATCACTTTTTCCTAACTTTCATCTGGTCCTTTTTTTCAAGTCTGTGCAAGAGCAATGATGATATCTTAACAAATTAAGGGAAGAAAACAATTCTGCAGCAGCCAAATCTAGCATTTTATTCAGCTCTTCATGTTCTGTTCATAGGACACCCTCTTCATATCCATCTTTCAGGCCATATTTTTGAAATGCATGCTGTACAAATGTCTCTTAAGGGAAAATTTGTGAACTTCAGCAAGGTAAGTTGACAGCCTCAGAAGAGAAAAACTTAATACCTTCATTAAGTATAGTTACAAGGCAAAGATACTCTTTCATTTCTAGTAAATTCCCAAAGCACTTTCTTTCGTAAGTTATTCTTTCTACAAAATGGTATGAAATTATGAGTCTTTTTTGCATTGATGGTAGCCTACTACACTATAAATTACAGTCTGAGATTTTTAACCTCTCAGTTCCTTCTACAGATTCTTTCTTTAATTACTTTTGTAACTGAAAAACTTAATAAGAATTATGCAGTGAACTCTGACACTCCCTAAAATTGCATCAATCTACAAAATTCATGATACAGGTATTTCCTGTGGAAACCAAATGTTCTAGTTATCTAAACCAAAACATTACAGGGTAGTAGTATAAATACAAATTTGCTTAAGAGATTATTTACCCTAAATTAACTAATGCCTTTAACTCCCAAAAGGATTGAAGATGAAGCCTATGTATATTTTTCATCATATGACTATACAGTATGTTATATTAATATATGTTAGTATGAGATATTGATTTCAATTTTAAAAAGAGTTACATCTCTCAACATTTTACAGATTTATGGGTTCCATGTTGCCATTTCAAATGGGCACCCATATTTCTTAAATTAGGCCAAAACAGTTAGTAGTTTTGTTAGAAAAGCGATAAAAATGACCTGATTGAGTTATGAATTGTGAAATATTTGTTGGTGAAAGGTCTGAGTCTGTGAAGCATCATGGAGAGACTTTGAACATAACAGGTCGGGTGTATCCTAGCAAAGATATGCTCCGGTAGAAGAAGTTCTTCAGATTAAGTTGGGTAGGCCTGTATCCCAGCTGTGAGTCTTTGATCATCTGCTATAGTAGCTGGTTAGCTGGATAAAGCAAGAATAAAGCTCCTTGGAAATTAACTAAAGTACATGTAGCTGCATGGGTTGTTTCCTCATATGCATTTCTGTAGACCTGCTTATACCTGATGTTTTAAATATAATTAATAAATTGTTTCATTACCTCTACCTTAACACGTCTTGAGTGTCGGAGCTGGTTTCGGGTTAATTTACAACCTTACAGGTATGATATGACAAGTCTTAAAAGAAGGGACCTGGACAATTCTTGTATTCTGGTATCAGCAGCATTAAGATGCAAGACTACATTGGGAGCAGGCCTCCTTCTTGTGGTTTTAAGAGAGTTTTAAGCTGGTAAGGCAAACCACTGGTGTGGTAGGGGACTTTCTTCCAGCTTATGAGCTTGCTCTTCTGCACACGACTGCAAAAGCAGGGTCTGCCTCCAGATCCTTTTTCAAGGATGTAGCTACTAAATTGGTATGCGTTACTCCTGAGTTAGTGATACTTATTGAGGAGTTAGTTACTTATATATCTTTTAAGATCTCATCAATTACTGAATTGATAAGATGCATTGCTATAAGACAAAGTTTTATTTCTAAAGCGGTGTAGTCAGATAGGATTTTGGTAAGCCTCTTAATATTTCTATGCATAAATTTAAAAATTGACATTTAATGCAGATGCAGCTGTTAGAAATACTGTTTGTCAGTATTCTAATTTTCCCTCAGAATTAAAGGAGATGCTTATATTTTCCATAAAAAGGAAATGATAGAAGAGAAAGCTAAAAAATGTTACTGAAAAAAAATGGTTTTTAGATTTTTGAATTACTATTTTACTCTATACATGTGACATTTTTATTTCTTTATGTATCGCTACATGATAGCAGTAGTAATAGCACACTTTTATTGCCATCGTGTCAGAATATCACAAAATGTTGTTTTCTGTTTTTTAGTACATTTTTGAAATCATTGTGGACAGATGCTGCTGAGTAAAACATCCCTTCTTTTTTCTCCAGAATATCTCTTGGTCTGGAAACAACTTGACTTGGTCTGGAAACAACAAGAACTTGCTTGTGTACATATGTATATACATTTCAAGTGTAAACATACCAAGCACGATCAGAAATAAATGTATGGTAATACATTTTTTTCTGTATAGAAGGTATAATGAAGTACAAAATTATGAAATCCTTAATTTCCTAAAGTAAAACCTTAAAATTAAGACATGTTTCCCAATGGGAATTGTCTTCAAAAGAAAGATCTTTTCCTGGAAGTTTTGCTTTAAACAAAATAAATTCTATCCCTCTTCCTTCATTCCTCTATCTTTCTCCTGTCACCTCCCACAAAATGAATAACTTTGTACTAGCTCAGCATATAAAAATACCTCTAAATCAAAGATCCCAGATGGTAATTAGAAATCCATCTCCTAATGAAAAAAAAAAAAAAAGAACATTGTGAAACTACATCAACATGCTGCTACAGTGTTATGCCATATGGCATAACTTCTGAACTAGAAGAACTTCTGAACTAGAGAAGAACATTGAACATAGTTTATCTGTGACACAGCTTTATTTTAAGTTCTACTTAAATTTCAGGACTACTTCTCAGATGTTACACATCATAGCAACTGCTCTATGAACTATTGCGTTTCTGTACATGTTACAGCCATGGTCCCAGGTTCTCCGAGTGCTGCACCTGTTCAATCAATACAAAGCACTACAATTACAGTCAGTTTTATTTCTCCTGTCTTTAGTTTCTAGAAAAAAGTCATCATGTACTACCCCCTCCCCCCTCCCCCAGCTTCCTCAGAGAACAGAAGCACTTTGAAGCAGTGGTTCTTTTAACATCACAGTGTTCTCATTTCTTCTATGCTGTGTTCATGGCTGTTGGGCATTTACCTTTTTTTCTCCCGGGCTCTTCTGGGTAATTATAGATTATATGTGAGAATCCTTATTCATATGAACAGAATATTATTCATTTATTCATTCCTATTTGCAAAACATTTGTTTTGGAATAAAAGGAATAAACATTTCTGGACATATTCAGTATACAGCTTTTAATTTTTGTGAACATTAAGCTGACAGAAGTCCCCTTCACCTTTATTCTGGTTCTGCCTTGGACCATGGAATGCATCAATAATCAGTGATTCATTTAGGTGTCACGAGTGATTTGAGGGAAAGTTGTGAGGTTGTTTTGTTAAGGTGTGGCTTTTAAAGAAAGAATCTGAAAACAAAACCCAGAAATCTTAAATTCCAGGATGTAGAATCATATTGACACTCTTTGAAGTTGTTATGAACCTGCAAAGCTTTCATTCTGCCACCTATATCCAGTGTTAAAATCTTTTGCCTGAGTAATGAAAGGTATAAGCAATTGCAAGCTGGGCCTCAGGAAAAAAGTGGCTGCAGCATCACACAACATTAGCAATGGACGTGATCATCTTCACCAACTATTAGAAAAAAATAGAGAAATTTATCTCTGAGTTTCCTAAGTGCACTCTCAGTTGTGCCTTTTGGCAGTAATCTCCATGGTCTCTTTGCTTGTTGAATAAGTTCTCTTGCAACTGTTCTCAGCTTCCTACTTCTTAAGCACTTTGACTGTTCTCTTGTTCCTGTATTGTGAGGTACGATGAACTGAAAAGCTTGGGGGTTTTTTGCCTGTACCGTTTTCCTTTGTTGTGTAAGCAGTCTGGGAAAGTTCCTGCTGACTGGAAAAAGGGAACTATAACCCACATTTTTAAAAAGGGGGAAAAAAAAAAAAAAAAAAGACCTGGGGAACTACGGGCCAGTCATTCTCACCTCTGTCCCTGGCAAGATCATGGATCAGATCCTCCTGGTAACTGTGCTAGGGCATATGGAAAATAAGGAGGTGATTGGTGACAGCCAACATGGCTTCTCTAAGGGGAAACAGTGCCTCACAAATTTGGTGGCCTTCTATGATGGGGTTACAGTGTTGCTGGATAAGGGAAGACCAACTGTCATCGTCTGCCTGGACTTATGCAAACCATTTGACACTATCCCATATGATATCCTTGTCTCTGAATTGGAGAGACATGGATTTGATGGATGCACCACTTGGTGGATAAGGAATTGGCTGGATGGTCATACTCAAAATGTTGTGGTAAATGTCTCGATATCCATGTGAAGAGCAGTGACAGGTGGTGTTCCTCAGGGGTCGGTGTTGGGACCGTTGCTGTTTAACATCTTTGTTGGTGGCACAGACAGTGGGACTGAGTCCACCCTCAGCAAGTTTGCTGATGACACCAAGCTGTGTGGTGCGGTCAACATGCTGGAGGGAAGGGATGTCATCCAGAGGGACCTGGACAGGCTGGAGAGGTGGGACCATGCAAACCTCATGAAGTTCAACAAGGCCAAGTGCAAGATCCTGCACATGGGTCGGGGCAATCCCAAGCACAAATACAGGCTGGGCAAAGAGGGGATTGAGAGCAGCCCTGAGGAGAAGGACTTGGGGGTATTATGGACAGAAAACTGACTATGAGCCAGCAATGTGCGCTTGCAGCCCAGAAAGCCAACTGTATCTGTGGCTGCATCAAGAGAAGTGTGGCCAGCAGGTTGAGGGAGGTGATTCTTCCCCTCTCCTCTGTTCTCATGAGACCCCACCTGCTGTGTCCAGCTCTGGGGCCCCCAACACAAGAAAGACATGGGCCTGTTGGAGCGAGTCTAGAGGAGGCCATGAAGATGATCAGGGGGCTGGAGCACCTCCCTTATGAGGACAGGCTGAGAGAGTCGGGGTTGTTCAGCCTGGAGAAGAGAAGGCTCTGGGGAGACCTTATAGTGGCCTTCCAGTACTTAAAGGGGGCTACAGGAAAGATGGGGAGGGACTCTTTATCAGGGAGGGTAGGGATAGAACCAAGGGGTAATGGTTTTAAACTGAAAGAGGGTAGATTTAGATTAGCTATAAGGAAGAAATTACTTCCTCTGAGGGTGGTGAGACACTGGCACAGGTTGCCCAGAGAAGCTGTGGCTGCCCCCTCCCTGGCAGTGTTCAAGGCCAGGTTGGATGGGGCTTTGAGAAACCTGGTCTAGGGGAAAGTGTCCCTGCCCATGGCAGGGGGGTTGGAACTAGATGATCTTTAAGGTCCCTTCCAACCCAAACCATTCTGTGATTCGATTCTATGACTTCTTTTGGTTCATCTCTTTTGAAGATGAGCACACTCCTCATCCTTGGCCCTACTTCGTAGTTCTTTGCTGAACAGTTTTTAAAGAAAAAGTTTTACCTACCTTTTCTACATGCCAGTCTGACATCTTGCCAGTGAAACCAGTTTCACTGTACTTAAAAGCTTATACTACAGTTGAAAAGCGAGACATGCTGCAGAAGCATGAGTCTTCTAGAATGAAACTGTTGTTCTAGATTACAGAACCAGATTGTTATTTGATTACATCAGTAAGAGAACAAATGCATGTATACCACGTTGTTATAACTCAGTTGGGTACTCCAACTGATTCTGCTGACTCCTGTGTGTGATGCCTCCAAAGAGAACACAGCAGATGAAGAAAGCGGTTTTTGTACAGCGCACACTTCTTTTAGGGATGGAAATATCTGTTTACTATTGCAAGAAAACCTGGGGTTTCATTTTGTAAGTCCCACTGGGGTAAAAGAATCTGATCATATAAAGTTTTTCAGCAGGGCAGCGCATTCCCAATGTCAGTGTGTACTCTTGAGTCTACGTATGTAGACTCAATACTACTAAATAAGCTTATTTAGTCAGTGAACATAGCTTTCTAGTTAAATACAGTCTTTATGCCTCATTACTGTTTTTACATGTAGCTGGTGTTCTTTTGTTATCAATTTTTATCAATTTTTTATCTTTTTTTATCAATTGTTTTCTTTTTGTATCAGTTTTGTGCTTTTACCTTTTACTTGAGGAGCATGTCATAAAGCTTACAGAAGATCCAGGGTTGCTTGTGAGCATTGTAGTAGAAAGGACTGAAAGCTTTCTCTTTCCTTCTTTATGGAATTCAGTGTTGAAACAGGCATTTAAGTACAGTTGTTGAAAAGCTTCTGTTGTGAGCAGAACTTGAAAAGAAAACAATACCATAGCGAGTCACTTATTCTTTTATTGCTTCTCCCTGTGCAACCTGCTTTTAGCTGTTTATTTTATGCTGATTAAACAGACTGCTTTCATTAATTGCACTTCCTTGGGTATTGTTTCTTCTGCAAACATGGCAAGTGCCAAAAATAAAGTCATCTTTTGAGCTTTGTTCAACCTGAACTTTTGCTAAGTCATTCCCATGTACTCTGTAAATAATAAATATAATGGGATTCCATTAGCCTAATCATCCTAGGAGGATATTTGACCAAGTGAAAAGCACATTTGATAATACATCCTGGAGAAGTGTAAGCAGCTGGTTAGTATAAAAAAGAAAAATAAAAAGTACGAACTTAAAAAATAAATGTGTAGCTTTCAGACCACTTTTTTCTATTCGTCCTTCACATTACCTTCCACCCTTTCCTGAAGTTTAGAAAATATTTCTAAGTTCATTGTTTTTTGGGTTTTTTTGAGGGGGGGGAGTTTTCTATCATTCAAGGTAATGTTATTTGTGTGTTCCATTATTCAGGATAACAGAATACTGTGGCATGTGCTATGTAGTGCTTGGCCAAAGCCCAGTTGCCCCCAGAGAGAGTTACTTCAGATCTGAGAGGGAAAGTTAATTAGCTAGCCATGAGCTGTCTTGCAGAGCCACTTGATTACTTCTGCACTATGCTTCCCCTTGTGTTTGCTCACAGTGACACGATGCCCCCCTGTCTCTGCGCTAATGCAGTACAGGACCACAGTGCCAGGCATCCTCTTGTTCCCCCCTGGTGCAAACCTGCCCTTCCTGCTGAGTTTGGCCAAGCCAGACTCTCCACCCAAGAGCCAGGGTGGCTCCTGATTTGATTCAGTGTGGTGCTGGCATTGCCCGGCAGCTGCCTGCTGCCACTGACTTGTCCTGCGAGCTCAGCTTTGTGTACCAGGTGAGAGTGGCTGTCACATGTAGCTGTGCTCACGATGTATAATAATGACCCAAGGCAGGCATGAGTGTCTGAAACCATAGTATAGTTGTCTAAAAACCATGTTAAATCACCACTGGGTCAGGATCAACTGCCACTCTAATCAGCAATAAGTGGTAAATGGGCAAGCTATTATATATTCATTCTTGTTCAATATTACCTTGCCTTGTGATTTCCCACCACTATGGCTGTAGATTTCAGGAAAGTATAATTTAGGAAGGAAAATAGTTCTATTTAGTATCTGAATTCCTTTCAGTACTGGCAAATGCTGAGCACGCTGACCTTGATCCAGCCAATTGTTTAAGTACGTGCTGGTCTGATGGTTCTCCTTTCCCGCTCATTAAGAGACATTCCCAAGCTCAAAATTAAAGAAAACAATACAGTTCATTATTTCATTGTTGCCTGCCTCACCCTAACTGTTTAATTTTTATCACTGCAAGCCCTTTTACTCTGTATGTTCTCACTACCAAGGACCTCACTTCACATCTTTTTGCAGTGAATTAAAGCATGGAAAGTTTTGTTCCATACTGACTCTTGAACACTTATGCAAGAATATCGATAAGATTTTGATCACCTCCTTATTAGATTAGATGTGAATCAATTCATATTTACCTTTTCAATTCATATCTAACTAATCACTCTGGGGTTTTTACAGCAAAAGTATAGGTTCATATAAGGACAAATCTAGAGGTTGAGTTAGCACTCTTTATTCTTCAGATCCAAGTTAGCTGTATGTCTTGTTTACATTAACTAGGCCTGCCAGAAGCAAGGTATTACATGGTCCAGAAAAACAGCTTTAAGGATAGCTCGCTAACATTAAGTGTTTTAAAGCAGCATTTCATACCTTATTTTCCTATTTTATGCTTTTATAAAACAGAAACTCTTAAACTGTGTCTGGATATAAAATGAGTGTGTACTTCCTGCCATGTTTCTGTTGTTACTATTGTAATTTAATCTCATGCTTCATTTCTAACTATAACTATTCTAGATAAACACATGTATTCTAATATATAGATAGATACTCAAATCTAGCAATAGTAATGTACCTCTACTTTCCTTTTTATACAATTTTTTTACTTAGTCATCTGGATAAAAGAGCTCTATGCTGGGACATCTACAATTTACATTATTTATTTCAAAGTGAATTTTAGGCTTTTCAGGTCTAAATTTTCCAAAAATTCCTATACTTTAATTTCTTCAGTGCTTACTCTAAAAAAATAAATAAAACAAAACTGAGTCAACATGTGATTAAATCAAAGTGAAACTGTCCCTTATAAAAATATGCTTCATGTAAGAGAATTTTGGGGCTTGTGTTAGTTGAGTAAGCCCAAAATTAGTCTACAGGTCAATGTATTCTTGAAGTCATACTGAAATGTGTCCAACAGAAACTCAAACGTGTCTATGAAGCATTGAACTGTTGTTTTATTTATTGTCCTGGCTCCATACTACAGTAAACAAGAGCTGCTCAACTGTTTTATATTTCCAGTAGTTCTTAGAGCAAGAAATACTGGATTCTCAAAACTGTATGCAAGAAACTTTGTAAGTAACAGCAGGTCTGTCAGATAAACTGGCTGAAATCAATAGATAGACTGCATAGCCTTTTTTTTTAGTTAGCCATTCAGTCAAACACACAGATATAGTTGAGAAGAAATAAGGTAAGAGTTTGAAAAATGAATAAAATGCTTAGTTGGTTTATATCTCCTGTCAAAATCAGTAACAGATTTACTTTAGCTTTTACAGAAACAATGTTTAGGATAATCTGGAATTATTTAAAACTAGTAGTACATTTTACTATCAAGCTATCTAGGGGAGAATAAATATTACTATTAAGTCATTAGTAGTAGTGAATAAAACAGTTTTCAAAAACTTAACTGCATCTGTTTTTCTACAGTCCCTTTTTTTATATATTTTAAAAAATGGCCTTAGTAGCACAAGTCCTGACTGTGAGGGTAAATTGCATTTTAGAAATACCTCTTATTTGTATGAATAAGGAAGCTGACATACACATTGTAAACAGTGCATCACCCATACTTAAAAGCAAACAGCAAGGCTTCTGCCCTCCTTTTTCACTTCCTTCCTACTCTCTCTTGTCTTCCTCATCACAGTTTTTCTTCACCTGCCTCTGGCTCGTTGGAGAAGCTCAAGGCTGTGTGTATGGAACAAAGTTTGTCAGTGCTGAAGTGTCAGTCCAACTGATTATCTAGTACTAACATTATCAAAAGTCATAAAAATCTATCAGTAGAGTGGGCTGCGGAGGCAGCAACAGTAGGAATAATACGAGAGTGATCCTGTGAAGGCTGGGATGCTTTGGGAAAGGAGCAGGGGGTGAGAAGACGACATGGTGCCCAGGGCTGGGATGTGGCACATCTTAAGTGTGAGGAGTGGCAGAGCTCAGCAGAGAGGAGAGGGGGTTTGTGGCTCCCTTGCTCAGATTATTTTGGTCCATCCGTTCAGTCTAGTTATTGAGTTGCTGTGGTACCAGGCTAAATAACTTCTTTTCCTCATCTGTAAGCTAAGGAATGACAGCGTTTCTGTGATGAGTGAATATATCCCACATATAAAACACTGTGAAAGAGGCAAGCAGTATTGTTTTCTCTGGGGGCTTAAGGTGGAAAGAAGGAACTTCTAGAACATATCTGAGGAAGGTTAGCCACAAAGACCAAAATCAGGAGGGGCCTCACTCACTCACCAACCTCTTAACCCTGTGATACTCAAAAAGCGTTCCATAGTTCTGTACAAAATATTTTCCTACTGTTGAAGAAGTATGCTTGATGATTGAAATGAAATTCATTGAGAATTATGCTGATATTCTAGATAGAGATGAGCATGCCTTGCTGACATTTTCAACAAAGCTGGTTGGGAGATGTAGTTTGTTTCAAATTTTGATACTTTAACAAAACCTTAGAGGACACTGAAAAATTGAGTGGAAATATTTAGTTATGTGATTTTGTATTTTTCTGTAAATTCTGGAGTTCCCTTATTTAATCTGTTCTTAGTGTAAAGCAAAATATAGTATTTCCATTCTAATTACCATATTTTTCTAGCACTGTACAAAAGTATATAAACAGACATGCTCTTATTCTAAAAAGCTCTGAACAGACTGTTGAAAGTTCCCCTCCCATTTTACTTGTCTGATTTATAGCTAGAGTTGGCAACAATGTCTATAGCTAAAGTTTCTTAACACTTTCTGTTACCACGTCTGTTTTCAATTGCTTATAATTTTGCCAGTTTTAGCTGCTTCCCAGTGTTTTTAGACCTTTTGGCTTGGCCAGTGGTTTTGAGCTTTTATGATACTGGTGAGTTACTTCAGAAGTTTTATGGACCTCATCCTGAGCTGATCTAAATTTGTGTAACTTGAACACTGGTCTTAGCTATACTTTCCTGGATTTAATGCTACAGAAAGAAGCCCAGCTGCTTTTATTTATTTTTTAGAGAGTTGTGATGTGAATGAGAATGAGACAGACAGTAAGGAAAATGGGAGGAAGTTGGGCTGGAAACTCTACGGTCATGACATGTAGTAACTTCTTTCTATTATTCTGCCTTTTCATGTCGCACAAGCATGTGGATTCCATTTGACTGTAGCCAGCTCTGCCCTTCATCAGGCTCAAATTTCTCGCTATTGCAAAAGCAAGCTTGAGGGGGTTATCTTAAAGGAGGAAAACTTCAATAAGTAACCTAGTGTGTTTTTCACTGAATTCCTACACGGAAGAGGTGGTAGAAAGAGTTGCCTCCTTTATTCAAGCAGTCCTGCATTTGTGACCCTCAAGATTGAGCTCCCCTGTTTGCTGTAGAAGTGGATCCTCTGGGATACCTGAATTTCTGATGTTTATGTGCCATAACACAATGCCTGTAGTAGGAGGTTCCCCTTCAAGCACAGGTGCCGGAGAAAGGCAGCACACTTAGTGACAAATGCTACAGTCAGAACAAGTCTGATCCATCAAAGTGAGTTTCTCCACTTCCAGTGGCTGTAGTAAAACTGCACGCATAAAGAGGTTCACATGCTTACTGCCTTAATGACTATTGTGGGATTTTTCTTAATTTTACGCATAGAGAATGATAATCAGAAGAATTTTGAGTCCTCCAACAATGTTTTAGCTAAACAAAGTGTAGTTAATCAGCATACATATTGCTAGCTCCTCTCAGATACAATGCTTTGTTTCTGCTTAGCTGACCCTTATTTTGAGTACCTGACCCTATTTATAGCTAGACTGGCCATGGTTAAAAATACAATTAAGTGTCTTGCACAAAGATGAAGTAAAGTCTAGCTTGTTCAAGAGCATGAGTCTCTTCTGAGCCAACGTCTTCCTTTTAACGCTGGTTTCCATATTGCTTGTGCTTTTATTAGAATTTTTCAGCAAGAAATCAGAAGTTCTGAAAAATAAAGGATTTTCAGTAAAAGTTGTATGCTTGCCTTCAACTTGTTCATTTTTTCCTCCTGGTAAATTTAATTATTTGGGGGGGGGGAGAGTAAGACATTTAAATATCTGATAGAAAGTAGATGAGTGGTGTCAGGGAAAAAACATTTTAACCAAATTAATATTTTCCTCTTCAGTACTTTTTCACTGAAATATCTTGCTGTATTTTTGCAAATTGATCAATCATTACCTCCTCGGGCTCTTGGTGCTTAGGACATATGTTTTGGTTTCTGTGACTCAAGTTCACTGTCTAGACATTTCCTTGATAATTAAGCATGCACCTTCATATAAGCCTGCCTTTGCTATTTAGTTTTTAACCCTTTATTGCAAATACATGTGTTTGCACTGAATACTACTATGAATTATATTTAGTATGGCATTCAAAAACATTGTGCATTTTTTAAACAATTTTAATGCCCAATACCTATCTCCATTCATTTTCTCTTGTGATTTCAGCTTTCGGACTTTATCCTGTTTTCTTATAATCTTTTTAACTTTTAGTTATCTCAAAACAGTAGTCTTTGTTATTCCGAATCTATGCTTACTCTATTTCAGGCATATATGGATTAAAGCAGAGAAAGTCTCTGTGCAGTATACTGTATTTATTCAATTTCCAGTATTTCACTGAAGGTGTCAGTATTTTCAAGGAGACTCCGGAGTTGTTAAAAATGTGTCAGTCTTATGTAGTCAGTACTATGGCTAAAATACACATGCAACAAGTTAAAGAGGATACTTAATTAAATCCTTAATTAAAGTTCAGTTTACCTGTCTGAGCTCTTAGTAGGGTACATATAGTTAGTAATGCAATAATGAAACCAAATTTTTGCAATTTTCTTTAAAAAGGGGCTGGGAGTAAGGGTTGGGAGGGGGACTGAACCAGCAGCTTTTTATTCATGTCAGAAAAATCTGGTTTAGTTCAACCATATTAGATATATTTTGTTCTGTTGGATTAAGTAACTTACTAAGAAAATTGATCCAAAGAAAGAAAAAAGACATGCACAGAACTTCCAAGCAGATTACTATGAGCCTGAGTCCATTCTCGAGTATGGTTCTCTTCAAGGTGTCAGCACTGCTGTCTGGCGACGATGGGAGGAGAGGTGCTGTTTCGGTCAGTGCTGCTGCTGCTACTTGGCAAACTGAGGTTTGAATGTAGTGATCAGGCAGAATTCCTGCTCGTGAAATGGCTGCACAAAAGGTATTGCTGCGTAGTGAGTTTGTTTAGACCAACAAATCAATACTTTGATATTATCCGTGCATTCAGCTGTTCCTACTCTGCTCCCCAGAAAAGCCAGTACCAGCGTAATCTTCAGAAGTCATGTACCTTTGTGGGGGAAAAATGTTCGTATTACCTGGGAGAGTAGCAGAGTTGCTTCTCAGGAGGCTCACTTCTTACTCAGTTTGTAATAAATACAATGCCTGTATCCAAGACATCCTGTGGATGTATTTGAGTTTTTACCTAGCTGGATTTTTGGAGACCATATCTTCAGTTTGGTCCTTCAAAGACTGTCATAACTTTTGCAAACACTTACTCTGCTTCTCTTGCCCTTTACCATTAAGGGTTATGATTCTTTTCTTTCCCTTTCCCTTGCCCCCTGATAAATTCCTGATAGTGGTTAACAAATGCATGTCTCAGTAATATAATCAATGCCTCTTACTATGGGTGGATGCAGAACTCCACACTTTTGGGTTCAGGCAAGCTGAGCTTGTAGGATGCAATATGGATCAGCTTTATTACCCCTTGGTCTCTAGGTATGGAGGCCTACTTTCAGACTAAATTTCAAAGTTTTGAATGCTATTCTAAATTATTTTTTTTTTCTGAGAATTAGTTTAAAAGGAACTTCAGAGCACAGTAATGATCTCTGACTGCACCCAGCGATGGGCTTCAGAGAGCTGAGTGGTACGCAGACTTCTGTTGCCAGTGTTTTCCATTTGCAGGTTCTTAGCTATTGAAATTCGGTGAATTAGGCTGTAACTGGACAACAAGGGTGTAGCTGATTGAAGGGTTCACTGTCACTGAAAGAGATGGTCCCATGTTCTCCTCCCAGTGCTCCTTATTCTCTCGTGATGCTTAATTGACTCCTTGGTAAACGAAAGCAGTTCAGAGGAGAACAGAAAAGTAATAGAGGAGGGAACTAGACTTTCTGTGACCATCGTGAGCCACATGAGCTTGCCATTAAATCAGATTAGCACTACAGTCAGTGTGAGAGAGGCACAAGAGCCGTGTGTGAGTGAAAGAGAAAAGAGGTAGAATCAGGAGACAGCGAAGGAGTAAGTGAACTGCCACTTACAGTAGCCTTTTAGGTCAGCTGAGCTGTCTTGCCTGCCATCACTCTGAATTTTATAGCCTTTTTATGCCAACATAGACATGCAGCGTGAATAGACTGTGACCCACAATCTGGCCCTTCATATTCTTGAGAAAAGTCTCCCAGAAGGAATAGTATTTGAAGGAGAACGCAAGACGACTCTTAATGGACCATGAAGTGCTGACAGGCTGCTTTTAAAGCAAACAAAAGCCCAAACCATCCAAAATCCACACTTGTTTTTGTATGTTTTTGGATTCCAACTCCCTTAACATGTGTAGATGTCATACATAATATTACACTGAGTATGTTTTAGGTCATCAGTCTGTTACTTGCAGGATTAAAAATATGTCTTAAAAGATATTATGATCTGTCTGGAAGGCTGGTGAAAATGTATCCTTCTCATAGTTGTTAATCTCTACATCTGCCCCTCTAGAATGCTTTCATGTGATCTGCCCCTGTTGTTTTTTAAGCTTATGTGACTGATGCTAGATACAGATTGTATAGATCAAATGTGAAAGAAGTATGATTATTTTACATACAATATAAAATTCAAAAAGCATGCTTTCATCTACCCACTCTTTAAAAAAAGGAAAGGGGAAGAAAGGTGTCAGACCTTACCCAGGGGATAATTATCTTCTGCACTGTGAGTTATATAAGAAACAGTGAACTCATCAATATGAGAATATCCCCCCAAGTTATAAAGTGAAAAAAGTAGAGGGTTGAAACTAAGAACAAAGGCTTGTCAGACTAAAATGGATACAGCTGTGCGTACAATTTGAATACTGTTCATAAGGAATTACACTAAGACTTCTACAAAAGGAATCGTGTGATCACCAAAGTGGACATTTCTGGAATTTAGAAATACAGCAGTAGTGGTGGAGTTTTTGTTCAGTGAATTTGAACATGTCGTCCTTGCTTAGGTATGTTACGCGACTGCTTCTTGCACCTTGAACACTGACACTCAGATAGCCAGGGCTTTCCATCAGCCTAATGCCCGAGAGCTGTAGCAGCTTTTGGGATGTTAGAAGGTGCTCAGTCACTGCGAGCAGCCCTGCCCTAAAACCTAAGAGGAGCGTGGTAGCTATTATTTGATGCAACTAAGGTTTTAAAAGAAAACCAACTTCATCTCCTACTGTTTTTCTTCTGTTTTGACAATATTAAGTGATTTCCTGAACTACTTCTGTGGTAAGAATACTTAGTAATTCAACACATGCAAAGGATAGGAGGGATTCTGTTTGAGAAAATCACTTGCAAATTCCTATCAATTTTGAGCACAATTAACACGGTGTTGGCCTTTCTTACTGCTAGTCAATATGATTGATGGCTTGCTTTCAGGGCAGTCGATTTAGTTTATTGAGGACTTTTAAACAGTGACTGATAGCTCTGTAAGTCAAAGAAAGAGTATTTTAAAGGACTGCCAGAAAAAGTACCGAATATAAAATAATAGTTTTTTGAGATTAGAAATTGTACTAAAAAGTGTCATGGAAACATTAAATCGTTGCACCTTTCTGAGAAAGAATGCATAGCCAGAAAGTTTTCAGTCTTACTGACAACACATTGAGATTTATTTTGTTTGCAATCTGTTATGATATAAATAACTTTGTTTTTTAATTCTTAATCTATCAGTTAATGTGTTGTACCAATATTCAAAATAAAGTCAAAATGTTCCTACTTGAAATATAATGATATATTTATCTGTCAGAAAACAAAATATATAATTCCTGAGGAGTTTTAGAAAAGCATTTACTTTATGTGAGGCAGAAGATATTTCTAAAAATGAAAGTGATAGGAAAACCCAAACTCATATGGTTGTGGGATGTGGGTTTCCAACCCCTGTACAGCAGTCTAAAGCTGTCTCAGTAGCGTGAATTTCACTGATAGTCACAGACTAGTTAAGGCAGGAGGGCACCCTTGGAGATTACCTGGTCCAACCCCCTGCTCAGAGCAGGGTCAGCCAGAGCAGGGGATCAGGGCCATGTGCAGTTGGGTTTTGATTATCTCCAGGGATGGAGATGACTTCTTCAGGATTTCCTATTACGTACTTAAAATACACTGTTCTTGCTACTGGTTGTTGTAAATATTATTGTGAGGAACTTAGCTCTCCCCAGGTATTGTAGATTGAATGCAGGTGACAAACTTGAAGATGAACAGTTCTGCCTGGGAACCACACATACAGATTCACAAGATTTATGTACCTTTGTACCTTTTCAAAATTGTAGCTGGCATCTTTTTGTGGGGAGGAGATTTCACAGGCAGCTTGGGTCCCTTTAAAAGCAAAATAGACCACTAGAGGAAATGATCCAACTCTTCCTTCTTTTTGCTTTGGTCTGCAAACTTGGTTCTTAGCAGTTACCCAGTACCAGACTTAGTACTGTGTGGGTGCATCTTCAGCCCCATAAGGGACCTGATCCAGCTTAAAACAAAGTTATGGCTGTTGGTTGGTTGGGGGTTTTTTTTGTAGGGTTTTATGTTGGGGTTTTTTTAAGGGTCTGAGATTAGTTTTCAGCTGGATCTGTTGAAAGAGTGAAGAGAAGCAGCCGAGCTGCCTTTGGTGGGCTGAAGGTTCTCAAGTAAATTTAGCCTAAAACGAAGGCTTGTAGACCTTTCATTCCTATGTTCTGAGCTTTTTAAAAATTGTATAATTTTGCCCTTTTAACTTGCCAGTCCTGATGTCCTTACAGTAATCTCCCTAGTGAAATAAATATGTAACTGGATGAGCCTATTTTCTTATACTTTAGATCCCTCAGGTTTTAATTTAATTTTGTTTTAAATCCTCAGGTTAGTGTTTGTTCATAGTGGTAGTTCTTTGCACTCGAAACTGAGAAACACATTTTTCCACAGATAAATTCTGCTTTAGCACAGACTATGGCTGGGAGACCATTTCAATAATAGAAATCATCAGTAGGTTGGTTGTTCTTGGCAAAGTCATATTCTATAATCCCCTGATACAGCTCATGTCTTTATGGCCAAACGTACTCATACTTCCTTCATGGTCTGCATGTAATGAGAGTGGTTTGGTACTATTATTGTTCAACTTAAGGGTTTATTTAGGTGACATTAGTAAGAATAAGGACAACTTGATAGTGTTTGTAAAATTATTTTCCTATCTTCAGTGAAATATATTTCAGCAACATTGGTAATATGCTGTTATCATGCAGTAGTAGAAATAGCTGTTATAAAGATGTCAACAGTAGTTGCTGCTTTCCTCAGGAAGTTAAACAACATTGTGAGGCATTGTATCATTTCAATTTGACTTCATGAAGCTCAGGAGTCAGACGTGGAATATGTATGTTCAAGTTTTGCTGCAGTGGAAATAATCTGTGATGTTGGGGGGGGTCAAGCAATCAATTCTCTGTAAATAAATAAATTAGGGATGACAAGATGGGTCTTGCCTCATGGGATATTAAAATTTTACTAAATATGTAGTTGAAATTCTGTAATGTTGAGGTTCATACAAGATCTTGGTTCTGGACAGATATGCTGTTCATGGAAGCATCATCTGGAGAAAAAGTGAGGTGGGTTAACCTTGGCTAAGGGCCAAACGCCTGCCCAGCTGCTCACTCACTCCTCAAACAAGACGGGGAGTAAATAGGATGGAAAAGCTCATGGATCACATAAAGACAGGGAGATCGTTTACTGATTACTGTCACAGGCAAAACAGGCTTGACTTGGAGAAAAGTAAATTCATGCCAATTAATATAATGAGAAAGAAGGTAGTCAGAGTAGTGAGAAACAAACAAACAAACAAAACCAACCAAAATTAAAACACCACCTCTCCTCCACATTTTCCTAGGTTCAGCTTCACTCCTGACTCCTCTACTTCTTTCTCTCCAAGCAGCACAGGGGAATGGGGGCTCTTGTCAGTCCAGAAGGGCACCTCTTTGCTGCTCCTTCCTCCTCACACTTTTCCTCTGCTCCGGTGTGGGTTGTTCCCATGGGCTGCAGTCCTTCAGGATAAACTTGCTCCTGTGTGGGCTCTCCATGAGCTGCAGCTTCCTCCAGGGAACATCCACCTGCTGCAACACGGGGTCCTCCATGGGCTACAGTGTGGATATCTGCTCCAGTGTGGTCTCTCTGAGGGAGGCAGGGGAATCCCTGCTCCAGCACTTGGTGCACCTCCTCCCCCTTCTTCTTCTTCTCTCATCTCGGTGATCACAAGGCTGTTTCTCATGATTTTTTTGTTCCTCTTTTCTTTTTGTCTTTTTCTGCCCTTTCTTACACATGCTTTTCTAGAGGCCCCCTCAGCCGTGCCCTGTGGTGGGTCGGTTGGAGCCGGCTGGAACCGGCTGTGTCTGGCACGGGGCAGCCCCGGCCTGTCCTCACAGCCGCCCAACTGCAGCCCCCTGCCAGCCCCGGGGCACCTGTCCCGAGCACAAAATGTCAGTAGTTCCACTGAAAAATGTAAAGCATAAAAGATTGTATAAAAAGATCATGTTTACCTTTCCCCAGATTTTTGAGGGGATGAAAGTAGGGAGGTCTGCTACGATTTCTATGAAAACATAGAGACCGTTGCATAGCAGACAGATAAATTTGTGCTATTTAGGAAATTTTCTTACCTTAACTGACTAAATGTACTAATCATTATTCTTTCTAAAAATAATGTGAGGATGTTATTTTTTATATCAAAAGACAGTTAACATACATGCATCAAATTAAAATATTTTCCTTTATTTCTGTAGTAAGAAACAAATAGTTTTTTGCTTTGTTCAAGATGGGCCACGTCATTCCCTGTGGCCTTTCTTGGCTTGTGTTTTTGAGACTCTTGGGATGGGGACAGTAGTGGACTTTGTGGAAATTTTGCAGCACGCGTTTTGGTCATCTGCCTAAGGGCAGGTAAAAAGCCGTCAGGAGTAGTTCATATGGTATTTCATATGTACATAGGATTTCCAAATAGTAAATGTCATTTTTCATCTTATTTGTACCTATTTGAAATAAATTTACAAATCTGATAATTGACATATATTCTGTTTACTATGATGATATTTGTACCTGCTAGCAATAATTTCAAAGACAGGGAAAGGCATCTGCTTGGATAGGTAGGCATTAGAAAATACTATTCCCTTTTCTACTATTTTAGCAGAATATATCTGGCTCATCTGTCAGAATTCCTGCTTGTCCTTCTTTGTGTGACATTGCATTGCTAAAACAGTTGACCAGTGACCTGTACAAATCAATGGACTATCTTTTCAATATTTGACAGATAGGTATGGATGAGTTGCATGCAATTAGTTGGTTTGTCTGTGTATGAATATTCTTGATGACAAGGCACCAAAGACCAGAGAACAGGAGGCAGCCCAGGGCTGCTTTTCTGTCTTACGCCTTCTCTGTGGCTGTCTCAACTCTATCAGACTTACATGCTAAACGGAGTGGGAGCAGCAGTGGCAGTCTGATAATTTCTAATCTCCTCTGACATCAGTAGGTCCTGTCATTAAGTATATGTGAACAAAGAGAAGTGGAGGAGGAAAAAATTTGACTTCTGAGAAAAAGGCTTTGTGTTTGAAGGTGTTGCTTCTCTTACTTCGAATGTACTTACTTATATAGAAAACTGCTTTAATATACAGGAACCTTCCTGCCTTTTGCTGCCCTGTGTTGTTTACATGTTCCTGGTATAGTTGGCTGGGATCCTGATGTGTCTGTGTTTCCATGAAAATTTAGCTGTGGAAGGGCTGCTCTTCCAGATAATTAATCGACTAGTTTCAAAGCATCAGAGTGTGTTAACGGCTCCACTTTCAGAAATAATGTATATTTATAAATCAGTTTGAATTGGGTGAGAGTTTTGGCTCAGGGGACAAGGCTTGTTGGGGATTCTCACATTATGTTATTAGACTAGGTGACACAGTTGGAAAATATAGATTCCTTGGCTCTCAGGCACCAAGGTCAGAAACAGCAAACTTCAAGCTAATCACAGAAGAGAAGAGTTGCTTCAAGCTTAACTTAATTATATTGGGGAATTAAAGAGAAAACTCTTGTTGGTACTTTTTAGAGCAGAGGTGAATGTGAGCAAGTGGAGACTTGATAAGGTCATAGAAAATATTTAACAATTTGTAGATGAAAAATACTGAGAAGAGTGAAATGCTTTTAATAGCAAATCTCTTGCTGTCATGAAGAATTGTTCTGAGACCAAGGTACAAAGGCTGTCATCCTCCATCTCTAAAGACCTATACACTCCCATTCAGCCCTGCAGCTTAACTCCCCACCCAATTTTTACTGTAGTTCTGTTCAGTCACTATGTGACTTGCCCTAGCCTCATAGATTCCCTAGTAAGCTCTTAAGCCATCCTGAAAATTTGTGATACTTTCACCAACTGTTAAAAGCAACAGATTTTGCAACACATTGATGCTGTTTGATCAAAGAGAAATCACTTAGATGAAAAAGTTAATGTTAGAAGAAATAATTATTACTAGAGGCTTCTTGTGTTCTATTATTTATTATTTATACGGTTCTATAAATATACACATTTTTACAAAGAAAGGAAAAAACTATTTCATCAGTTACCATCTAAATTATACAAAGATGTACTTATTTAAAAAAACAGAGGAAGAAAGTGTAGCCTATTCTAAATGATTAAATCAAACAAAATACAGATGGGTCTCTGCTTTGCCTTTTCGGAGAATTAGGGAAGGGAATGACAAGCAGCCATAATTTTTGATTTGCTTAGCTTGGTCATGTAAAAACATTTGTTTTCTTAGTTGTTTAAATACTATTTCACTTATATTTATAATGGGCTTCATATAGGTGGTATGAACTAATAATTTTATATGTTTATTGATTGGGGGTGGAGAGAAAGAACAGCAATGCAACAGTATATTTCAAGAAGAATTAAAAGAAATGCTGAAAATTAAAATACAGTTGTTTTTTAAAAAACAGCCTTTTTAAAATGAATTTGACCAAGAAACTACATACAATTAATATGAAATCTGGCGAAGAGTTAATATGCGTACTATAGGGATGCCTAGAACTTCTAACGTAATTATAGAGACTACAAGGCAAAATTTTGTCTAATAAAAAATTCAGTTTCTTAATAGCACAGAACCATTTCTCTAGATCTTTCCAGCTACGTGAGTAAAACAGATTTTCAGAATTATTTTCCTTAAGTCATAGAATCATAGAATGGTTTGAGTTGGAAGGGACCTTTAAAGGTCAATCTAGTCCAACCCCCCCTGCAATGAGCAGGGACACCTTCAACTAGATCGGGTTGCTCAGAGCTCCAGCCAACCTGGTTCCAGGGAGGGGGCATCTACAACCTCTCTGGACAACCTGTTCCTGTGTTTCACCACCCTCATAAAAAATTTCTTGCTTATATCTAGTCTGAATCTACCCTCTTTTAGTTTAAAACAATTACCCCTTGTCCTGTTGCTACAGGCGCTGCTAAAAAGTCTGCCCCCATCTTTCTTATAAGCCCCTTTTAAGTGTTGAAAGGCTGCAATAAGGTGTCCCCGGAGCCTTCTATTCTCCAGGCTGAACAACCCCAACCCTCTCAGTCTGTCCTCATAGGAGAGGTGTTCCATCCCTCTGATGATTTTTGTGGCCCTCATCTGGACCCCCTCCAACAGGTCCATGTCTTTCCTGTACTGAGGACCCCAGAGCTGGACACAGTATTCCAGGTGGGGTCTCACCAGAGCAGAGTAGAGGGGCAAAGTCCTCTAAGAATTCTCCAATACATTGATAAAACATACATCAGATTGGTTGCCAAAGTGAAAATCATAAGAGCTCAGTAACGCAGGTCGTCTATTTGTGAACACACTGCAGGAAGGAACAGGTATAGACAAGAAGCTGTCATTTTCCATAAGAAGGCGGCTTTTCTTATGTGCCATGACCATCATTTTAAAAGTTACTGTTTAAAATTATTAAAGCATATGTGTTTCCTTGTAAGTTATAGATTTTCCAATGCATTTTCTGCCACTAATTCAAAGAAAGTCTGTTTCTACTTCTAAGCAGATACCAACTAAAAGGGATAATTATATAGAAAGAAAAGATAAAAATCCATACGTTTACTTATATGTGGAGAAAGATAATTTGTTCTTGTTCTAAGTTGCAGGGTCTAGACTATACAGATGTTTGCATAAAGTATAATTGATGTAGTCCAAAAGCCACAGAAACTATTTTTACAACAGAATTAATTGGGTATTTCACACCTTGCTTAAGGATTTTAAAATCTCTCTAATTTTTATTTTATTTTTCTACCTATATTATCAATGAGACAAAAACATATGGAACCTCTGTAAGAACCAGAACAACTTCTAGTAGTATTAGTGTTGCTTCATCTTTACACCAATAATAAGTTGCATAAATGTGTATATATATATCTATATTACATCAGCAGAGTCGATGAGAGAGACTGAGGGCAACGTGAAATGCAGTCCTGATTCATCACCAGGCAATTTAATGTATAATTTCCTTGACCATCTCCATAAAAACTGGTAGCAGTATATTATCATACACTTATGAGAAAAATGAGCAGCACGGCTCAAAAAAAGCTGGGCAATTAATTAAATGATATGCTTGTTCATCTTGCAGGTCAAGCAGTTAATTGTGCCAAGAATTGCTTTGAAATCATGCATGCCTCAACTTAGACCTTTTGCCTCCCAAGAGAATTCCTCAGGTCTCACTGTGTATCACGCTTCCTGTGGATGCCGGTCTAATGCTAGCTAATCCTGTTAGCATGTATAATAGATACAGTGGTATCTGGAAATCTGAATCTGTATTCAGCAGTTCTACACACCAGCATAGGAAAAAATTGAAATCTTTGTGGCTTCTTGAACATGAGAATAAGATATGATTCAAGGTTAAAATTAGTGTCATGTGCTTTGATAATTCATACTTCACATGGCAGAGAAATAACTGCAAGATAGGATTAAAGATTTTTCAGCTAATTTTTGTACATTTCAGCTCTACAGTGAATTTGTGTTTGAATGAGTTCCACGCTTTTCAGCTTCCCATGCTCCTGTATGTATAGGAATCTACTTTTCTAGTCCACTTTTCCTTTTGGATTTGATGTTTTCATACAAATCTCTATCAGAATGGTGTAGCTGATAAGGATTGGTTTGAATTTTTATTTTGTTTTATAAGGTGGAAAAAGATTCCTTCAGTTTAAGAATGCTGAATCTTGAATCTTCAGGAAATGTCCAGACAGTGCAAAAGCAATCTATAGACAATGGTATCTGATCCTTTGTAGGCTTTGGTCCTTCCCTGATATATAGAAGGTCTACCCATAACCCCAGTCAGTGTAAATACCAATCATCATTAGGTGTGGTGGTGAAGTGGGCAAAGATCAGGTCCAGTTGAGTTGTAGGGTTTGGTTTGGAGAAGTTCATAGTTGTAGTGATTATTCAGAAAGATTCAAATGGAATTGTAATATATATATACACACACATACTATATATAGTATACATATATAGTGTATATATAATACAATGTATACTATATAATACTATATGTAAATACTCAGTTGCAAATGTATTTACATTGCTTATAGTCCATCATATTGCACTCCAAGCATATACTTTATTAGTGACTATACACGTGTATGTCAACCAACTTCAGGTTCTTCAGGAAAATAACATTTCAAGAAATTTAAAAATATTGCCATTAAACAGAAACAAGGTTGTTTTTTTCAAAATCTGCTTTTTTATAGTACTCTTATCAGAAGATGAGGCTGATTAAAAATTTATATATCTATGTTTATGTATTTCCTGAGATGATTGCACAAAATCAGGATTTACATTTTTTTTAATATTTGTAAGTGATGTCAGAGTTTCCTCAGCTGTGAGTGTAAGCCTATTGGTAAGTATGTGAACCAAAACAATGGCAAATGGACTTGTGCCTGTAACAACAAAACAATGATGTATTAGATGAACAATGTACAGGGCAAAGTACATTCTTGGCTACATCCCAACTGTTGCAAAGATTTTTTCCTCTCTCTCCTCAAAGCAAGAAAAAAGATGTTTTTCAATTTCATGTGAGCATTACTTCTGGAAACTGAGATCTTTCCTTCTTTATAGGATCAACAGCTTTTCAGAGATTAGAATGATGATCATACACAAAGGTCCAGCAGGTCAGGAGATCTGCTGCAATGGCTTCAAATAATACAATAAAATATATTAATGTAATATATACACCTAATTTAGAGGAAATAGAAGGCTTTCTTCCCTTTAAGCCTGCTGTGAGAAAAAAATTTCCATGCTTTTAAACAAATTAACCTCATTAAAATGGAATCAACTTTGTTCTTCAATCCAGAAAGAGGACTAGGTCACATTGTTAGAGCAATCATCTTTAAATACTGTGAAGGTTTAAAAATAATAAATACAGATGCAGAAATGTCTATCCCATAAGTGAGTATTACATAGGGTTTATTTGTACCATCTCTGTAAAAGTGAAAAGTATTTTATTTGTAATGCTTTTCAACCTCCACATTCAACAGATACGGAAAGAGGATTGATTTTCCAAGGATGTTCTGAAGAAAGTCATTCTTTCTTGGCATCATGTCTCACTAATTATTAGTACAATACCACAAACATCTCCAAGGCTTTGTAAGCTCTGTGGTACAGGGTGTATATGTAGTAACCATTTCTGTACAAAGACTTTACATTATAAAGGCATCAAAAAATAGAGGGAATGGAAAAGGAAACAACTTAAGAAGAGGCCAAAAATTTCCATTTTAAAATCACTGACATTTACTATGTTATTTGTTGAAAGTCTTCCATAATATTTTAATGACAAAGTTTGATTATTTCAAAGCTAGCCTTGTTTAACATGCCAGTGAGAACTTCCACTATTCCTTTATATCTTTAAGAAGAAAACCTGGAATTTACGGTTTCACTTTTTTCATGACCAGATCATTTTGTATAAGACAGCACAGCCCTAATAAGGATCCCCATTGCATATAAGAGGAAGCTAATGAAGATCAGTGGGTATTTACTCCAGGTGACTGTCAGAAAAGATCCCATAATCGACTCTTTTTAGATTTCATATTCACTGACAAGCCAGTCATCACCTCTCCAGCCACTGACCCATTCTTCATAGCTTCTGCAAATGGACATGAATTCAGTCAAAAGTTCATTCTATTTGTACAGTTTCTGGCCTTTAGCAATTCTTTTCTCGACATTTTGTTCCATCTGTCTTGTTAGGTTGGAGAATGTTTGTAGATCCCTTGAAATACATGAATATTTCTGAGATCACCTGACGTAAGTGATGCTTATGTATTCCTCAGGAAACACCGATGTATCCTTTATGACAAAACAGAATAGTATCCTTGCACCAATATTGCTTGTTCATCATGTTCAATATTTTCAGTAGGGTTGATTGCTGAAAAAGATAGGTGAACTATTAATTAAAAACTGATCTGCTTATTCAGATCTCAAGTATTACAGGCTATCCTCCTACAGCGTGTCCTGGGAATACAAAGGTCCCTCTTTTGGCTCACTTGTTTATTGTTGACTCAATGAATTCAAGTTGCCTGTCTGCAGGCTTCATCCCTTTCTGACCTGTGTGTTTCTAGCCATTCAGTAAGAACAATTGTGAGTCTGAACCATGAAAAAGATGTGCTTGATAGCTGCAGTGGTGACCGAGACTGTAGTGGTTATTTTTGTTCTCTAATAAAGTGTGTCCTGTACTTAATCAAGGAATTTGTTTGAGAGGAATCCTAGGCTCCAAGTCAAGAAACAATTTAAAAGTATTTTTAAAGTTGTGTTGAATACGCTGCTGCTTAGAATGGAAATAAGTACATGCTTAAAGAGTTAGCTTTACAGGGGTGCTTTCCTGGATTGGGACCTCTATTGAATCACAGTCCTATTTAGTCTACATTTTAAAATTCTTGCTCGTTTCTCTTGTGAATACTTTGCTGTCTTAGTTGTTATGAATAGAGCTCTTTGTTTTCTCTATCTGGAATTTAGTCTAAATAATGACCTCCAATGAAATCCTTCTGTAAGGTCACAAATGCCTCTCACAGCCAAGCTAAAGTAAACATCCTAAATAATGATATTTTATTTTTTATGGACCTAATATATCACTGACAAATATTGAAAGTTCTCCAGTAAGGGAATAGCAACTCACCACCTCGCTTTCATTGACCTGCAGGCTTCTTTTTCTTCTGAAGAGTTTGTTTAATTGCAAAGGACTGAACTCTAGAGTACTCACAGCACATATGGCTAATTTAAAGTCAGTAAGTTTGGTTCAGAAGATGATGGTAAACGTAGGCTGATTCTGTGTCAGTGAAAGTCGCTCAGCCCTAGGCAGTGTAGAGACTTTTCATTTTGAAGCACTCCCTACTGATCCAGAGTATGGTGGTCCTTACATAGTCTCACGTTGAGATGCCTGAACAGACGACTTGCTTTTTCCTTTAAGGAAAAATGATAAACCAAAATCCTGAACAGTGTGTTATCTGATCCCATTATTAGGGAAGCCTGCAGCTGTTCATATTTTCTCTCCGCAGCACGTGTCACTGTGGCAAATGGAAAATATTTTCATCCTCTAGGATTACAGAGCTGCTGAAAAGCCATAAACAAAACATAACTAGAATTGTGCATGTAAGTGACAGTTAATGCCATGCCTCAGAAGAAGGTAAGGGAGAGAGGAAAAAAAACACAGAAGAGAATTCATACTTTCATTTGCAACAATATACTTCAGAGAGAGTTTCAGAAGAAATTATTACAGTTATCAGTGGAAATGTTTTGCTTCCATTGTTCTCAAACTAAACACAAATACGTAAACATGAGGAAAGTACTTTTTATAGAGATGCATGTACATCTGTATGTATTTAAAAGTAAACCCCCGGTGTGTAAAGTGGGGATCCATCATTTAAAGTCATCCATATCAGAAAAGTCACAACGATATTAATATGCTTTAATGGTTTATTTCCCAGGGTATCTGACAGGCTTGCAGGACTTATTGATAATGAAGGAGAATGTGTCAATACTTGACTTTAAGATCTGATTTAGAAGCAAAGTGATTTTTTTCAAGGTCAGACAGAATGTCTGTGTCTTAATTCTTGATTTCATCAGGCTAAGGCCCTAATCCTGGCGGTTTTACTCTTTTCTTGTGAGGAGAAGGTGGCCTTAGCATTTTTCTCAGTGTTGCTGATCCTTTCCACATTCTATCTCTAATTTATCCCAGCAGTACAGATGTGCTCAATGAAAAAACAATTATTAACAAAATAATTTGGAAACTTTTGGTTTGTGTTGTGGCTGGTTAAAGTGTTTTGAAACAGGGCTACCGATTCACGTCGCAGCAAAAGAAGAAGAGTAGGGTGGTGCTGTTTATTCAGACTCAGAGGAGAAGACACAGCACATCCTCTGCTTTTCATACTAAAGGTGCTGGCAATGAGTACTGATACACCCTTGGCATATCTAGAGGTATCCCATCTCCCTCCTTTCCCCACAGTTATGGCTCTTATTGGAGTGACATGGCAAAGCAGAAGCACATTACCAGTGTTTCCCAAACCGCCCCTTCCTGACATCCTGCTTTCTATCACACACCTGCTGAGCAGGGCTGCTGAAGGGTCCCGGTATTACAGGCTTCCTTTTGTGGGGCATCATTTCGACACTTCTGCACAACAGTGACACAGGTATTCCTGAATGAAATGCACCACACATCGCTTGAGTGGGCGCTGTTCCTGCTGGAAAAAGAAACTCTTCATAACTTAAATAGAAAAGTGGTAGTTGCAGCATGTATGTAGGAGGATCAATTCACCAGGGTGATGTCCTAAATATAAAAAAGATATAGCAGTGCCAGAAACCATTCATGTAGCTAATTAGGGGTGACCTGATAATCCATTTTCTTCAATTGCAGAGTGCTGAACAGAGAAAAACAGAGGCATTTTAAAAAAGGGGAGGGAGAAGGGGGCCTTTAGAAACCTGCTTTTAGTCTTGACATCTATAGCTACTCGGCTCCAGTGGGCAGCTTCTTGCGGGCCAACCTGGCTGGGCTCTGCTGCCAGGCAGCCCTTCCCAAGGCAGAAAGAGCTGTACAAAAGTTCCCAGTTGTGCCACCGTACGTGAAAGTACATCTAATGTTTGTTACAAGTCTAAATGAACCAAACCCCAAAATGGCATGATCTTATGTCTTTTTACAGTAACAGTGAGGCTGTTGACTATGAATAGGCTCAGAATAGAAAGATCTTTATAGAAGGCATTACTTGGTGGCTAAGTATGGTCTGCTAACTCACCTCTGTTGCTTTTTCAAGTATTCAGACTAGTGTCTAGAAATAAACCCAGACATCTAGGCACTGAAACAAGAACAATATTTTAGGGTTTAAAAAGTTAATTCTGAAGATATAAACTGTCTACTGTTTAATTTAAAAAAAAAAAAAAAAAAAGTGACATTGTTACTACTTCAAAAATAATCTGATGAATGTGATTTGGTAGCCCGCTGGGACTGAGTGTTCACCTCCTTACCCGAGAGCACACAATAAAAATAACAAAAGCGGAAAATGGATTTAAAATGCTCTTTACCTGTTTAGGTGACAGGAAGGCCACAATCAGCAGAGTTGGAAATGCATATTTCACATTATGGACATCAAAAACACATGACATACTTCTAGCATCAAATCTATCCATTGCATCAGATCACATTTTAAAGATGCGCTGTTGAATTCATAGCTTTGATTTTCTAAGTGTGTTTCGCTGAACAAAAGCTATGAAATTGATATTTCCTTTCCATCTTTTTTAATTCCACCACTTAAAAAGCAGTGTCATACGAGTACAAAATGCCTGGGCATTCTTCGTGAAGAGAACATACTGCAAGGTGAACAGTGATTTTACAATGTTAATTCGAGGGCATCAGAGGAGTATATATGGGCAGAAACTGGACAAAAAGGGGCATTCATTTCTTTGAGAGTCTGGATGAAGTGAAGGAACGGTTTTGTGTTTACAGTTGGGCCTTGGTTAAAGATTCTGTTTTACTGGATTTGGCTATCGTGTAATTATGAATTTCACCTTTATTTGACTGGTGACACAAAGTCATGATCTTTCTTCACACGCTGGCGCTGAAGTGCTGTTGGCACATCCACAGCACAGAGAGCAAGTGCCAGGACTTGGCACTCTCAGGCCCAGCAGTGTTTCCAGCTCCTGTGGTGCATTTGGGACTGGTTGGAAGTGCTAGATTTCACTTTTGGCCCACAATCCCAGAAGGATTCTGCAGCAGACATGGATTGCCATTCTAGATATGGGCTATACCTTGTCCTGGTAGTTTGTTCTTCGTGCTTTCCCCTACCACATAATGTAGATGTGTACTACATGCTAACTGTAGAATGTAGTCAGAAAATTCCTACTTAAAATTCCCATCTTATTTCTGACATCTTTTGTATATCCAGAAGGGGCAAAACTCAAGGTGTAACTTATGCAATTAACCTGTTTCAAGTGTGTTTTTCTTCTCCACTTTGGAATACAGCTTTGGCACTATGAGAGGACCCATAGCAATGCAGTTCAGCATGGAGACAGCTGAAATCTGGGTCCAAAGTGACCTCACAATGTCTGATGGAAACAACTGGTTGTGCCTCAAGGCAGTTTTATGATGTCATTCCCTAGGGGAAGAAAAATGCCAAGCCTTTTGCTTGTTGATCTGTCTGAAATAGCATGAAAATTCATGACTGTCATGGCTGCTGGATATTCTCATGGCTTCAGAGGCCATGAGATGACCATGTAGGTTGGATACGGACTATTATACAACGTGTAGTTAAAAAAATGTGAATAATTGCAAGATCTGTCTTTATAATACCCTTTTACCTTGCATATTTCTGCCTTGCAGTTTGAGTGTTTTAATTGTACCATCTAAGAGGGATGACATCTGAATGACAGGTTATCACTTATTATTTTGAAGTATAGCAACATACGTAATTTTTGTAATGGAATGGCTGTGTGAGTGGTTGGCTAGCTTAATGAATTTCTCATTCAAAAGTTAGTATCGAGCCAACATCTATTTTACAAATGGAACAAATGGCTTGTAGGAGCAGGTGGCTGTTCACAGGAATTACTCCAGCAGGTCTGAGTTTATAAGGGAAGAATATCTTGTGCTCCGTTTTAGTTATGCCTATACAGTTTCACTACAGATGGCAGTAGCAGTTTCCCCAGCAAGGCCTTCTAAAGACTTTACTGATTGACCATAAAGCAATTGTTTTATGTCTTCCCCAAGGCACAAAAATCAGAACTGTGCCTAAGGAATTCTGGAATTTCTTTATAGTCGCAACAACACTGAGGCTGCACAGTAACGTGTCTAAAATAATGCTTTCCTGTGACTCAAGTTTAATTGGAAATTATCATCTGACAGTATATATACTACATGGTGTTTTGGTGCCAGATATACTAAAATATGATCTTTAAACTTATTTCGTTTCAGTTGTAATTTTTATGATTTATTATAACAGTTATTTCAGTGGCTCAGTTTGGAAAGCTATTGTACTCCTTTTCTAGAGACAACAAAAAAGTATTTTCTGTTATTGTAGTTGGTAAGGAAAGAATAAAAAAAGCAACTTAAAAAGGAGCTGCCAATTAAAATGTTCTTTCTTAATAAATTTTTGAAACACATACTTGTTGCTTGACTTTTTTAAAATTCAAGCCACTTCTTATATATTTAAAGATTGTTTCAGAAGTTTAAATTTTGTCATTTAGTTTTCAAAGCAATGGCCATATGCTTGTGTAAATCTTGAGTTCCTTGGTATAGTTTTATACCCTGCACAAAGTCAGGAGAGACCGAGCAAGGAAGAGATTTAAAAATTACTCTAGAATGAGAAATAAATGCCAGTTAAGATTCAGTACTTGGTAGAACCTCATTGCCTCTGTGAGATTTCTATCTGTTCCTTCATCTCAGACTGCCCAGCAAGACGGCTGTTGTTGGTATAATTTGTATAGGGGAGGATTGTGAGTATTTCATGGAAATACATCTACATATAATTCTTCAGATAATTAATCACATCTATTCTGTGTCATATCTGGCACGCTTACAAAACCATGACAGATCTGGCCAGATTTTGGCTCTCCCTTTGGGAAAATACAACTACTGTATGTCAAATCTTGCCAAATTGCTGCATGTAAAATACTTACTCTTGCTACACTGGTAATAAGTCATATTCAAATACTTTTTTGCTACCATTTTAATACAAATATTTAGGTAATAAACTAGTTACTTTCTTATTTTAAATTGTACAGTGCCTGCAATTATTAATGGAAAAATGCGAATTTGCACATGATAATACTCTAGACCTGTATTTCTAATGAATAAAAGTACATTATTCAGAGCATAGTTTACAATCTGAAATCAAGTGCTTTGTTTGTATGAACATTGTGGACGAGTTACCTGTGACTGTATAGGTCCCAAGTGATAACGTGATGTCAGTTCATTTCTTTAGTCTGTGGAGTCACAAGTCACTATCAAGATCTGAACATTAAATTAGTGAAAGAAAAAAAAAAAAAAACAAACAGATTATTTTCTTTAAAATTCAATTTTCTCTTACGTGACATGCAAAGAAAAAAATGCCTTGTAGTTCAGTGACATCTTGATTGTTTGCAAACTACAGTCCCATCATCCATAATTGCTTCAGCTTTGGAAGATAAATCTCAGTACATGGGAAGGGATACATTGCCTTGCATCCCTCTGATACTTTCCAGAACTGAAAACTGTAGCTGACATTAAAGGCATTCTGTGGTGATTTTCTTGTAAATATGACACCGGTGATAAAAAGCAGCCCTGCAGCACCCACAGTTAACTGCTCAATTTCAGGCGCCAGTGGCATGATGTCGTTCCATGCCCATGAAATCACCTGTGGCATGTATTTCCCCCTCCAAAAATCCTGGTGTTCAGGGTACTTGTAGGAAAGTGGCCACCCTCTGTCAGTATCTCAGAAAAATGGAATTATTTAAAAGTGGATGCAATGGTTAACAAAATGCCATATAAGAGTAGTGTAGTATCCAGAAAATTGATATGCTTATTGCAAAGTGAAAAAGAGAAGCCAGTCTAACAACCATTAGAGAAGAGAGCTGATGGGTTTAAACTGAAGCATGTGGGGGACATTTTATTCCAAGTTCTTCTCGGAATCCTTATTCTGAAACAACATATGTAGGCAGTATGTCATTTCCTTCTATATCTACCACCTCATTAATACAGGCTGGCAGCAGGAAAAGAAAAAAGAAGAATGTGCAAGGCTTGCTACATATAGTAAAAGGGGCTTTTGCATACTGTAAAAATAGCTTTCCTATTCTGTGTTATCACTACTGATCAGTGACAACAGTGTTTTTCTAAATACGTGCCATTAAGATTTTGACACCTATCTGAGCTGCCTGAAAACCTACCAACCAACCTGCAAAAGCCTGGACTTTGTGTAAATACCAGTTCTAGTTTCAAAATACTGGTGAAAACTAAAGGCGTTTGTCTCTGCTTTAGGGGGGAATATGTGTACCTTTGTGTATATGCATACCCTTGCATTTCATGTACAAGTATAGAATTTGGATAGAGGATATAACAACAGAAGGCTGGGGGGTGGGGGGATGGGGGGGGGGGAGAGAGATTTAATAATACTGTGCTCACACCTAATATTTCCACACTAACAGCTGTGCAACAAAGTTACGCTACTTTGGGCTTCATCCCCATGAGTTGCGTAGAGATCTTCTTTCTGAGGACTGGGAGTTGTCAAATGTGGACTATGGGGAGCTCATTTGCACAGGTTCCATAACTCGTAGCTGGAGACTTGGGGATTTTGGTCTGTGTCAGGACATCTGCAGCAGGTTTACTTTTCATGTACAGAGTAGCTGGCTTGGTTCACAGCTAGGGTCAGGAGTCTCTCAGGGGCTGTAAGGCTCACAAGGCCATGAAGGTTCTGAAGATTTGTCTTGCTTTGCCAATGCCATTGTTTTGGACCTGTTGAGCTCTGACATGGTGATTTTTCTTCTTTTGCCTGTACCTCCATGGATGAAGCACATGAATTCTGAATTTGGTGTCCATCTGCTTCTTTGGTACTGATCCCATGTTTTATCCAGTATGAGTCGAAATAGGAACTGTCAGAAGTGAGTAAATGATGGCACATTTCATGCTAAATGGTGGTAAGATGACTCTAGAAGGTTACAGGAATATTACAGAGTCACATAGGAAAGGGAGTGCCTCTCTTACACATTCGCATTAATTATTTTTACGTTGCAGTTGCAACTGACTTCCCCACTTGATTTGTAAGGTGCATGGCAATGGAATGTAGCTTTTTAGTTTTTAATTAGTCTCTCTTTTCAGTTTGTGTATGGAAATATTCATAATACTCTATTTGATCAAAGGCTTTGAAATTATTTTGTATCATTCATTTGTATAAAGTATGTTCTCAGTATTTTTAGCACATTAGAGAATGTAACTTCTTGTAAGTTAATTTTAGGAGTTGAGAGAGAAGGAAAAGTGTTACAGTTTCTATTTCTTTTAGGTCTTTTATGACCTAAACTGTTTTTCATCATGGAACCTATTGCTAAAACAGTTTTCTGAAAAGAAAATAGTGTTTACAAAGTAAACATTTTTTCTGGCTGCAAGATTGTTTGCTGTCCAGGAAGCAAACACATTCTAGTTCATTACATATATTTGGAGTGTATGAAAGGAAAATAAGTTTATACATTTAAAATGTGCAGCTCACAGACTTTCCGGCTGGAACCCACTTGGGAGTCATAACACATTTCCAGGACCTCCCCTAGTGAGACTCCTCAGATATCAGAGTAGTAGTGACTCATCGACCGCAGGAGAGGCAATTGAATTAAAACTTAAATATTTATGTGTCTGACTCACTCAAATTGCAAAACAAATACAGCCCGATTTCTGGGTGAGATATCTGTGTTTCTCAAGAAATGTTGGAGCTGGTATTTCAAGAGCTGCAGTGGCCTGAATTTGGCTGTTGGTCCTTGTTTTCATACCACTTTTTTTTTTTTTTTAAAGTGGTTTTCACAGCTTTGGAACTGTAGAAATAGGGCTATTATAGCTTAGTTATTAAATACGTCTGAAGTACTTGATAGTAGTGCAGAAATGGAATTTCTATCAGATGGTTCAGCACGCTCTTTTGCACTCACAACTATTGCTTTTGGATATACTGAGGGTTCGAGGTAAAGGTGGCTGTAAACGTTACTGCATTAGAACAATGTCATCCTCCCCTCACTTCCCAAATACATAAATGACTGTCTGAGATGAAGTACAAAGAAAAACTGAGTAAAGGAAGAGATGCTGTAACTACTGCTGCCACGCTGTGTTTTTGGCAAGTCCAGAGATTGACAGTAACAGCCACCAGGTCAAATGTCTTGGTCTCCCCAGCACAGCATCAAGATCTTTGCAAAAAAGTTCAGCTTGATCCTCTGAATTTGTTTCTGAAGCTGGTCTTGCTAACTAAATACAGCGCAGATGTCGCTACCCACACTCCACCGGCCCTTCCCCCCGCAGTCAGGTGCTGGGTCTGAGGCCATTTCATTCTTCCAGGTCAGTCTTGTTTGGAGAAGGCTATAATATATACCTAATTACCTTGCAGCTAAGAAAGCCTTAGCAGAGCTTATGTATTGAAAACTGAGCATGTGCTTGCTACAGTCATAATTTGAACTTAACTATTTAATTACACATTTTCTGATCCAAAATCTTGATTTCCAGCTTGCCTTTGAACAAGAAGTACAGGCACTTGTCTGTCATCAGCAAGATATGAGGTATTTCATGAGAGTACAAATAAAGCTGTTGTTCTGCAAACCCAAGTACGGCAAGTGATTTTAAGACAGCTTTCTGAACAACACAAAAGTGTGATCGGAAAATACAACCAAATGTTCTATTCAACATTCTTTATTTAAAGAATGTCTGATGTGCTACTGCCAATAATTATGAGATCTTCATGGCCAATGGAAAAAATATACAACTTGTTCCAGTTGTCTTTTTGGTTTTTAATGCTATTTAGCTGCGGATCAGAAGTATCTTCTGCCACTCCTATTTTCATGTCTTAAACAGATTTATAGATTTGGCTTGAAAGACAGCATCAAGATGTTCAAGCTTAATTTACATGTATAGATGAGTTATCCACAACTAAGTCATAATGCTGTCTTAGGCTCTTTTTCTAATGCTGAATTGCTCTGCTATGCAATGCATGTTGTTTATCCTTCTAGTTGCAGTGGGCATGATCCCACATATTAAACAAAATCAAATTAAGCTGTATTTTTGACAAATCTCATATTCTTTGATCAACTTCAGCTTCACAAACACTTTGAATTAAATTTGGATGATCGGTCCCATCCCAAGTTACAGTCGTAACCGCAGTTTGGTATGGCAGAGTTGCTTAGCATAAAGTAAAAATCACATTTCAGTATGAATTTGTGATTATAGGTGTGTGTCTATTATAATTTAAAAGAAATTTTAGGATAGCATGGCATTAGATTTCTTCATCACACAAAAGGATTTGGCTAACTTTGAGACAGCTTTCTTTTAATATATTGAGTTGGGTTTTTTTCTTAAATTCAATTGCGCTTGTTGCAGGGAAGCTAAGTCTTTGGCTAAAATAAAAGCTAGGAAGAGTTCATCCACTGTAAAACAAAATAAATATACCTTGCTGCTGCCATCTCTGAAGGTCATAAAAATATTACGGATTTGAGGGAGCTTGATCAGTTTACATAAGGGATTACAAAATGTGGTTGCCTGTAATACCGAGGGACGGTACTTGATGACCTAAGAATTTTCTTCCAGTTTTTCATTATTAAAAGCCAGTCATAGGAGAGAAAACAAAACCATAATCACTGATGTATTATATTAGATGCTCAGTACATAGTCTGCTACTTAGGCAATAAATGCTGCGTTGCTGAGGTCCACCAGCTGAACCACATGAAACTGAGTGAATGACACAGCTGAGCATCAGATGCTGCTCAAGCCGAGAATTGTACAGACCAACACTTCACGGATTTCCACTTGCGTATTTGCACATTGTAAACAGTACATAACAGGTTACGCTGGGAGGACCTAAACTCTAATTCATGTAAGAAGGTGAAAAAATGTCAAATTTTCCTTTGAGGCCTCTGACATCAATAACCTGAGGGAGCATTTTGTCTGGTTTACTAAAATTCGCAGGCAAATCAACAGCATGTTTTAGTCATAGTATCAGAAGCTGCTTATAATGCTAATAAAAAAATCACTTGAGGGCAGCCTTCCCTGGGCCATTATGTTGGTATGGTTTCAGTTCCATTTTCACATCATTTCAGCCTGTTAAGAATAAATAGCAAATATTATGGCATGCAGTTGTTCCTGGAGCTGCCTCATTACCACTTCCTTAATAACTCTTTACAGTCTGGTAACTGTTTCACTATTTAGGTTAACAATACTGACAAATTTTATTGTTTCCAGTAAAAAATATACCCAAATTTAGTTGTAACTGTCCTCTCGAAGGAAAGTATTAATAAATATTGCCAACTGTCTTCCTATGTCAGCTTTATATTTGTATCAGCTCCGTGTATTTCTGATGAAAGCTACATTTGTTGAAAGCAAAATAAAACAGCAGAAATGTGGGGGGAGGGTGTGCGTGGGTGTGTGTTACAGGTTTTCTTTAAAAGCCAAAAAATTAAATTAAAATAATATATTTTCAGTATGCTTTTCAGGAACATATTTTCAGCTTGAGTGCTTTCAGAGTGCTTTAGTGAAGCTTCGAAAGATTGCTTAAAAGGTTTAATCATATTATTTTACAGCCATTGTAATCACATCATTATTATTCTTCAGGAGAACTGAAAACCTAAGGTATGTGCTGTGATTTACTATATCCAGAATTAATCTGAAGAAGTCTCTGAATAAGGAAGAATACATGTAATGCACCACATTTTAAAAGTAGTATAATTTATACATGGTCAATGAAGAGAGAGGTAAACTATAAGCCTTGTATTTTCTGGGATGACTTGTGACTATAATAACTTTTATCCTTTTGGCTGACTTGACACTTTGAAACAGTGAGTGAAAGAAAGGGCTAAGGCAAATATGCCAAGGCAAAGTGAACACTGGGAATAGTCTGTGACTTTTTACATTACCTTTCTGTCTTTTATGTATGTGGAGTTTTCTCTCTTTTAGAAGTTAAGTACTAAAGGTTTTATTTGAATAAAACCTGTTTTTTTGATCCTCTGGTCCACTTTGGGTACTCAGCATAAGAGAAGGGTGTAGGTGTATTCACCCTAAAGATCTGACCCATTCAGAGCCCCATCTCACCACACAAGAAATAGAAAAAAGCCCAAGCGATGTAACACCACAGCTTCAAGTTTATTGTTTTTTCATCTTTCCACAAAATGAAGTTGTTTGAGTTTCTGTAAGACATCCTGGCATGTCTACTCAACAGGGATATTAAAGCAGTTGTGCAGCATTACTTGTTTCATGTACAGAAGTGAGTTAGTTTTTATTTATTTATTTACTTACTTATCTTTGTGTTGTGATTTGGTTCAGGTTGTTAGGGAATTGCAGTGAGTTATAAGAGTGTCCATTTACCTTAGAATGTCACAGGAATGTCACAGTTGGTAACACGGCACTGAATGATATTTTGGAGAAGCTATATTTTTAGCTTTGTTTGCTACTTTTCTTCTTCTGTTGGTTGATACAGATGTTAGGATTGTTTCAAGAGAGATGAAGGTGCTGGAGAGCAGCTGTGAGCAGTGACATCCTCTTCCCTAACAAAGGCTCTGAATTTGACACTGGATTTCAGTGTTACTTCAGCTCCCAAAGTCATGTAGCGTGCTGTGGGAAACAGGCTAATGCTTAGGTGCTCAGGTGAAAGGACTGAATTGTCTCTGAATAGGAAAGAGCTTATTTAGTGTGCAAGGATCTAGGGGATCATCAGTCCTCCCCTAGGCACCTGAGGTGCAGATCCACAGCCAGCTCTTCCAGGCACTGAATGACTCCTAAGCCAGCCAGCTGCCACAAGACCGTCCACAACACAGGCTGCCATTTACTGTCAGCACCCACTGCTCCTGTACATATTTTAGCGCTTTTTTTTTTTTTTTTTCCAAAATAAGCCTGATCCAAGATGAACATGGGGTTCCAAAACCCAGCTGGAATCAGCTAGGTTCCACACTGGCTGTTTTTTACAACCAGCATCCAGTCTCTGAAGAAGCCCAGTGGAAAATCACTGGCAGAGCTTTTCATCCGAGGTGTAATCAGCCACATTAGCAAGCAGGCCAGGCAACAGGAAAAGGGACACACTGCAGCATCTTAGAGGAATGTTGTAGTTAACCTGTACAGGGTGCCTTTGTAGGAATGGTAGAGTGCAATAATCACACGTGACTTCTTAAACACACTTCAATAAACAGCTCACTAGAGGTGTGAGACAGAGAAGTTTCCTACAGAGAAAAAATATTTTAGGTGTACCCTTCTCATCCTCGGTTTATTGTAATATTTAATATTAGGTGCAAATCCTGCTTTCAGGGTTTCTTCACACTAAAATCATGGAGAGTTGCAGGTGCCTGGGTAGTGAGGAACGGGCATGCTGAAGCTGGCTCTGGCTGTGCTGAATTCCCTGTGTCTCAGCTCAGCTGGCTATGCTAAGCTGGGCCCTTCAGGAGGTGAAAGCTGGACACATGATACCTGTGCACGTATAAATATTTTTGGTATAAATAATGGATCCTGAGGCATTTAGTGGTCCCTCCAGAAATACGAACCTCCAGTATTGTGATCCTAATCATCCTGTAACTCTCACCTGTGAACAGGCTATTGTGTTTGACATCTGTGAAAGTCTGCTTCCTACTTGGGCATACTGCCCTCTCAGTGAAGTGTACTAAATCTTCTCAGCGGGGAAAATAACCTTAACTGATAGAGATAACATAGCCTTGAGTCCATAGAGATTTATTATCATCAGTGCAACTAAACATTGAAGTCCTTGTATCGTGATTTAGCTCTGGCATGCATGTTGTTCTGCTGTTTCTGACAGTCTGTGACCAGATGCTACAGAAGTTCAAAAGTAGGAAATGCGTGCATGTAAACATACAGGGAATTAAACAGCATACTGAAATGAATGTTAAAATGGCAGCTGTGTTCTGAACACTGAGTAGTGTAATAACACAGTTTGAGAATATACTTAGATTTGGTACAGTTGCAGAATAACACCCAGTTCCTAACTGGAGCAATTCCTACTGCTTGCAGAGGAGCCACGGAGGAGGTGTGTCAGTCAGTAACCCAGAATTGCTGATCCGTGAGTTGCAGGCTGGGATAGCTTTCCTTGGTTGCCATCATCCAGCATCCTCTAGAGCAATGTCTCTCGAAGTTGGAGATAGAAATCCGCCACTGCCTTACAGTTATACTCTGGGCACAACAAGCTTGCTTGTCACTCTGCAACACAAGTGCTACAGATTTTTTTGTTTTTTATTTGACCCATCTGAATTCAAAACCAAGAATTTTTGTATAGTCAGTGAAGATGCTCAATCCATCTTGCCTCTTTTTCTAAGATAATCTTCCTGTAGTGACTCCTGCTCTGTTTTGCAGTAGCACGGTCCTAAGAGATGGAAAGATCTGAGAATCAGTTAATCTGAGAAAATAGTCCTTGAAGTAAATTAGTAAATACCCCATGCCAGGGAATTACTTCAGCTGGAAAGAGCCATGTAAATGTTTTATTTTAGAAATCAGTATTTTATAGACTTGCTTTTCACTGTCAAGAATCACTTAGTTAATGACATATGAACCTATTCTCATAAATGAAATGTTCATCTACATATTACAAGAAATGTGCTTGTAAAGGACTTTAAACTGCCTTACAGGGTACTGTAATATTTTCCCCTATGAGCTCCTCGTATGTATAATACCTAATCTTGCTATCAAAGCAGTACTGTGACAGAAAGAGTAACCCAAGCATAATTACCTCCTGATTAATCAGCTCATTTGCATGTTTGCCACTCTGGTGCCTGTGGCAATATTATGCTAAACACAGATGGGTTCTCTGATTCTCCTTACATTTAGGTTTTGGTGTTGCTGCACATGAAACCAATGGTGGGAATAGCAACACAGCTACAGCTAGTCCAGAGAAACCTGAGCAGAGCAGTTTCACCTTTATTGTGTGGAAATGGAATTCCTTAGGGGTTATCTCCTTCCCTGTACATATTTGGAATTTTTGTGCTAATCTTGCCCTTCTGCATCACATCCTAAATACATTTAACATGTGGCAGTGATTTCCACTCCAAGTGTGTTGTTTCAGATTCCTATTAGCAACAGTTGCCGAAATGTTTGGTGCGTTCCTCTGATATGCAGTATATTTTGTTTCTATATATCTTAATTTCTTTTTAGGTTTTTCTCTTAAAAAAAATAAGCTAACTCCTTCTTCTAACCATAAATGGATTATAAGTAGTCTTCCTTCATCTCTAAGGCTGTCTGATAGGTTGGGTATATTTTAGTCCTCTGAACATCCAGCACAGACAGAAATCTGGGCTTGATAGAACCAGTTATCAGATTTACTATGGCTGGTCCTGTATTTCATCAGTCTCTAGCCACATTATAAAAAGATGGAGGAAATAACGTTGTGCTCCATGATTTATCACTTGCTTACACACGAACAGATATTTGAATCCTTTTTAACTCTCTCCACCTCTTCTATCCCTCCCTAGATTAACTTGGTTTGTAACGTGATGGTTTAGTCCTAGTACTTGTCTGTCAAAAGCAGCCATGTTCATCCGTTAGGCTGTAAAAGCAGGTGTGTAATGTTATTGTTCAATATTGGAGAATAGTAGCCAGCCGCAATTTTGAGTAGTTTGAAAAGAGGTTTTGCTAAGTACATGCACTTTGAATTCCCACGGTATTACAAAATAGGTTGTTGTTTTCCACAAAACAAAGTGTTTGTGGAGGGGGTGTGCTGTTTGATTTTTTGGAGGGTTTTCTTAAATATTTCAAGTATTTTGCATTATTATTTTAAACTCATTGCAAATGCTCCTCAGCTCCTAGAAAACGTTCTTACTATACTATAACCAGGATAAAGCTACTTAGCCTCTCTTTGTAGTACAGAAAGTTGTATGGGTCAAACTGCAACTCAGCCACGGTGGAAGAAGTTATGTGTGACAAAAGTACAGCAGAGATTTATTTCTAGGTTTGTCTTCAAACTAATGAAAAATAAAGATGTGGAAGAGGTAGGTACTTCAGTTAGAAGAAGCTAGATCTACTGAAAACGAGTAACTTAGAGTAAAAATCTTTTCACAGTGTAGATATCTGAGGTTCTTTTAAAAATGTACAGAATGAACGTTGGTGCCTTAAATAAAGTTGGTGGAGAGTTGTGTTATATTAGCCATATGATTATGGTTCTGAAACAGACAGCATTTTATAAAAATCCGAGAGAAATTGAAAGTGAAAATAACAAATGAAGAGGACAGTGATGTGTGCAGTATGAATAAAAGCATAGATAATATCACTATAGAATTTTCTAGATTGTTATTTATTGTGTAACCTATTAATGTTTATTTTATTTTATTTGGGAGCCACTTAAATCTCTTCAAAAAACATGTCCTTTAAATTCTAATGACTTAAATAATTTAACTTTTTAACTATGCTGCCAGATGGTACTAGCAGAATCCTTTGCATTATCTACAGTGTAGGTGGTAAAGAGCTGGCTTTTCTATTTTCTTAAAAACTCTGGCCAGTGTGGGAAATTAAATTTAGAAAGCAGCTTGATTTACTGCAGCAGTGAATTTGCTTCCTGGACATATTCCCTGTGGCTCTAGCTACACTAGCACCAAAAAAATTGCACTTTGGGGTTCCTGGGAGTTAAAGTAACTTATAATTTATCACTCATTGAAATATATCGGAAATGAACTTCTAGAATGAAAAATCTTAAATTAAAATCAGAAAATTGGTGCCTAATAATCAGCTCTTCTTAAAAAAAAGGAGTCAGAATGTTAACGAGCATCTTCCTGCCTTTTCTTCACACCCTTTTTCTAAACTTATTTAAAAGAAAACTTCCTAAGAACTGATCATCTCAAAGTTTTTAAGTTTTTAAAAAACATAGTAGTACCATCTAGTAAGTCTAATAGTGTTATCCTTATATTGTATTTATATTAAGTAATATAATAATACTCAGTCATCTAACACCAATATAGTCTTTTTGAAATTATCATTTTCATCTATCGCTTTGCAAGAAAGAGCATGCGTGAATACCATTTGTTGAAGTGCATATTTTTATGAAGTGAATGCATTTCCCTGGGCAGCAAAAGTGATCTCTGCAGAGATGCTTCTGCAGAGTTCTGGAATATGGTGCCTAGTGACATTGATTTTGTGTATTGTGCTCATGCCACATTAACAGTATTCGAAGGCAAATGGATCTTTTGAATCTACAGCACAAATGATGCACAGCCCGGGCTTTCAAATGCATACTTTCATGGTATGAGTCTTTATTAGAAAGGAGTTCAGTTCGCTGTTTTGCTACAACTACCAGCTGTTCCTCATCAGGAATTACACTGTACCAGGATCTGCTCTTGGACTACTTACCTGATTCACATGTAGTTCATGAAACAGCCATTGCCTTGTATTGACTTTCTGTCACTATTCATCTGACAGAATTTGAACCAGTAACCTACAGGTGATAGGCAATATATTCCTTAATTCTCTGAGTATTTGTATCCTGCCACTATTTTGTTCATATTTCAAAATTCAGAATAAATGAAATTGCAGCACATTTATACTCCATAGTTCAATATAAAGAAATGTTCTTTTCCAAACTCTACAGGTCAACCTGGGGGTATTTCCCAAATTTCTCCCTCTGAAAATCATTACAGATATATTTTAGATCATGTCTACACATTTCCATACTAAAGGCTCAAGGTCACTTCAGTGACATTTTTTTCTATTCTGTATCTGGAAATACTCTAAAAATAAGAAAGATTTTTAAAACCTGTATGTCTGTGCTCTACTGTGCTGACAGATTAACATCCAGGCGTGCAATTCTGTAGTGTGCTTCTCAGAAGACTTCTAGAGCCTCATCAGCTGATAAAATTATTGTGTTCCTCCTAGCCCAGCACAAGAACGAGAGTTTTTCAGAAAGGCATCTTTTGGGTTCTTTTAGCCCTCTGAAGGGTCAGGGGTAGGTTCTTCAGTGTCTTTATTCCTAACACCAAAGTAAGGCTTGAAGATTTTAGCCCACTGTCACAGAACAGGAATATATGTAAAGAAAACGTAAGAAAGTCCTGCGTGACTTTAGAAATAGCAGACATACTATAAACTGTAATAAAAACTATTTTCAAGTAATAATATAGTAGTTTCTAAGGTTCCTTAATGTTTTGTTAAGCTGGTGAAACATCAGTGGTTTAGGAACTCCACCTTGCTTGTGTTTTCTTTACCTTGCAGTCTAAAAAACATTTGCATACAGCTTTATTTTCTTTCTAGAAATGCAAAATACAGAACAATTATTTGGATGAAATTATTTTAATAATGTAGTTTCAGTAATACACAACACTTGTACTTACTAATTTTAAATATTTTAAAGACATCTGTTTTCTGCACGTAATAAATGACAGAGCTGTAGCTTTTCTTTCCTTTGTTTTTTTTTCCCCCAAGATTTTAGATTGGATTGACATATTTTAAGTGGCTTTGTTAGTTTGTTTAAACAAGAAACTAAAAACAAACAGGCAAATGAAAGGGAACAGTCTATGTGAAATCTTGAATCATCAACTGAACATTCATTCACTCAGGACTCAAATATTTAGAATTTATCTTTCCTGCTCTTATCTGAGGCTTAAACAATAGGGAGTATGAACAGTAGGACATCTTGCATAGCATGGGCACCTTACACAATTGTGCTTGACCTGCTTTAGGTAATGGGTATTCTTGTTGGAAAGGTTGTAAATACCAAGTAATTCATGTTTTAAGAGCTTGTTTACAAACCTATGTATAAAAAGATTTTTCCTTGTCCTTGTAGTGAGAGCAAGGAAAAATTTTCTGAGAAAGCACTGAGATTGTTTTATTAAGTAGTATGTTATCTATATGAGGTTCATTCTAGCCATAAGTACTCAAGGAATGGTCCATCAAACAAAAATCAGGTGAAGCATGGACATCTTCAGTGCTGGCATTTCTCACTCAAGGTGGTGAACTGTGAATGGCGATTTTGAGTTCAGTCAGCAAGCGACTTACTGAAGGAATAATGTATTTTTGTTTGTCTTTAGGAGCCACGTACCTCTTTATTCTGCTGTGGAGAAAACTCTCATGCCAGCTGAACACTTGAAAGCAGGGCTTGGACATTTCAGTGGTTTGCGGGCCTCAAGCTGCATGTGTAGTTTCTGGCCGCAGAGCTTTCCATTGCATACAGGACTGTTGAGAAAAAAGAGAAAATGAAGTCTCTGATAACAGATTGATATAAAAAGAATCTGACGTAATCACATTAGGACAGTTTGTAGTGCGGTTTATTGCATTGCTATTTCATCCAGTAACAGCTGCATGTGTTTCCAGAATAGCTCCATACAAGAACAAGAAAAGATTCTTAAAAAGATGTAAAAAGTGAAGGGATAATCTTCCTTATTATATTTGTTAACAATGAATGTGTGTGTTTGCCTTTTTTAATGATAAGCATAAGAAAGAGTGAAAGCAGTGTAAATCTGGAATTGTCTTCTTCCTTTACTACTTGCATCTCTAATAAGTCTGATGGACTTATTTCTAACTTATACAAGGAGACTGATACATTTCCATATACAAAATTAGTAACAGACAAAATTGCTCTCATACATACATTTTTCAGGATAATCTCTTTCATATCCCAAACCTCGAAATTCCTCATGACAAGAGAGTCTCCACCAACTTGTATTTCTTTCTTCTGCCACCACACAAAGTAACACAAGCTTAATTTTGAGCATGTGAAGTGAATGCCTTCTGATTATTCAGAATGCAGAGTAGTGTTTCTGCTAGGATGGTTAGTTTGCATAGTGGGGCATTTCAGCTGATGGCTATCTCAGAGTTGGTTGTATTCACAGCCATATAAAAGAGGGAGAGGCATGGCATGCATAGATGGAAGATTTTTGTAAAAGTACCATGATCTGGTGGTTCAGTAAAATTTCTGTTGATTCCTCAAGTTGTAAATGTGGTAGTACTTTCTGTGTCTTAGCTGTTATACGAGATTAGACTCTCATCAAAGCACATATGTATGGTTTGTGTAAATGAGATTAGTAATATCACATTAAAAATTTGAATCGGTCTTGATGAATGCAAATCCTGGACTGGAATTAGCTGGTAGTTTCTTCTCTCTTACATGCTTACATATGAATATGTTCTTCTATAACGTTAGTGAATCTTTAATAAAGATGTGCTCCAGAAAACTCAGGTGGTTCTTAAAAGCATCCATGCTTATAGAAAATATCACTACATTCTTCTCTCTATTCTTTTGTGTCACATATTTCACTTCTAGTCGTCTATATTTTGAAACTGTTCATGGTTTGTCTTTGCAGAGTTCTGTTCTGATGGTCCCATGATTCTTCTAAAGTAGAGGAATAAAATCATATTTAAACCTGAAGATCATTTTATTTTTGCCTGGTTTTCTTTCATATGCTTACCTAGGCTTTTAATTCACATTTATTTTTACAAGTATTTACAGCATGCCCATAATGGTAGATATAACTGTCCTGAGTTCTTCAGTGAATAAAATGCAGCTCTTTTTAATTTGCCTTCATTTTTTTAATGCGTTTAGAGCTTATTTTCTAGAAATGAACCTGTACATTTTTTTTTTTCAGGACTGTTTTGTTCAAGGCATTCTGTAAAGAGACATGAAAATGTATAGGCATCATCACAGAAGCAAAAATTAGGTAAATGCAAGCAAAACTGAAGTAACCGATGGGCAAAAAGTCAGTGCACATTATATGTAGGAGGATTAATACTTCCCCAATATCTCACTGTTCTCCTTTGCATCATGTCTCTATGTATGTATGGTCTCATACATATGTGACTTAAAAATGTAGGTAAGCTTAAGGAAGACCTTCATATTATGTTTTCTCCCTAAATTGGGATAGGAAAGGAAATACAGTAAGACATTCTTCTGTATCCCATAATGAAGTTTTCACAGCTGTGCTTTTATTGTTTGCAGACTAAGCATTCCCTAAGGAAAAGATCCAAATCCCATTTGAGATTAGTGGAAGTCTTTGGATCCAGCTCAAAGTCATGGAATAACATGTAATCTTTATCTTAAAATGTGGTAGCTGTTATCTCATCCTTCAAGATAACTTCTCTGCATCGGCATGAGACAGCAAACAGCAGACATATATAGCATCAGGAGAGTCCAGCAGATCAAACACTGCCCAGTGTCCTCTCCAGGAAACTGCTGAAGCATAGTTAAAGGAATTATGTGTGGCTTCAGGTTATAAAAGACACGTGGCTTTGCATTACCCCCGATTCAGACTTTATATTTGAAAAATAGAACATATTTTACTGTACTAGTTTGTAGGGGAGGGTTTGCAACAAATTCCAAAATCAGATCCCTAAACTATGCATTTTTTCTGATATTCCAGTAAAAGTATTTCTGTGCTGTCACTCTGATTATTTTTTTTACAACTGCTTTTGAAATACCACTTAGGGGGTGCAAAAAAAAAAAAAAGGGGGGGGGGGAAGGCCAAACCATCTGATGTACTTTGCCTTCTTTGTTGAAGTTCCACTGAGTCATTCTGAGATAAATGGAATTTTCTTCTTCAATCCAAAGCTTAATTATGGTAATTAGCCTGTGCAATTTGTAAAGTTTGGCAGTCAATTCAGCTCCTAATATGCATAAGCCTCTTTCTGTTACAAATTGAGTAGGTTTAATCAGTTTTAAAAAGACAGTGTCTCACTATGTCTGCATGGCACACTCTTAGATTTTCAGATTGGTTGTTATTCCAAACTCTGCTACATCATTAGCAGTTTTGATATTTTTAATATTCATGAAGCTTTCATTTTAGCATTAATCCCCAGCATCTGTGATTATGATGGGTACTTTTGGGATCTGTCTATTGTGTGTCTACTGAGAATGAAAAGCCCAGCAGTTCCTGGCAGTAAATTAACCCTCACAATGCCAGTTGGTGCTGAGCTCCTTTTGAAATGTTGCCTTCTGCTATGTTCCTTTCTATTCAGATTTCACACTAAGGTCTGATTCCCTCAGCAGACACAAGCTTCATTTCATCCTGACAGCCATCTGTGACACTAAGAATTTTTCCTTTTTTCATTCAAAGAATGTAACTTTCACTGGGTGCTTTTTCCCCCTAGATTCAGTATGGTAATCAAATGGGAGAAAAATGGAGTTCAGAATGCAGATTTATATCTTAAGTGAGAAGAAGGCGGCAATAAAGAATTTTATTGTTCTCAGATTCAAGGAAGGGAGAAGGATGTTTTTCTTTTTTTCTAATATTCATGGTAGAATTTTCTTTAGCAGGAGATTTTTGCTTAACTTCTAAAGGTGGTAATACAAAAGTCTAGCTGTGCAAATGAAGTCTAGTGAATGGAGAACAGACATTGGGTACTGTTTCCTTCTCTGCTGATATCTTGTGACATATAGCAAATGAAGCCTCTGTCCATTTTCTTTCTTTTCTCTTTTAGAAATGTAAGCATTTTGGGGCAGAAACCTTCTAGCATTATTTACAGTACAGTATCATATCACCTATTTTAGACATGCAATTTAGTTGCTTGTCTTTAGTTGATAAGTACTTAATGAATGAGGACAGACTCTTCCAGCTGTAGTTGTAGTTAAGGTGCTTTAAATCACTGTGGAGGAGCTTCCCACCATGGAAGGATCCTCAGGGGTATTCAACTAGGATGGCAAGAATTGATAGTGTAAAATATGTACACTCTTCCTTTTCCTGCTGTGCAAAGCATGAAGATGTCAGCATCAGCAGGGCATAAAGTCCAATACAAAAAAATAACACTATATAAATAATGTTTTTATGCACTGCTATGATTATAGTAAGAAGTCTTCACAGCTCGTCATATTTTGCACCAGACATTGGGCTCAGTTCATATCCTGAAGAAGTTTTGAGCAGCTTTGGATTTCTCTGTAGGCTCTGTCGAAGCACTTCTAACATGGGTTGCCTGAAGATTGAAGTCTCTTGGCAAGCATCACCTGCTCCTAATTGCCTTACCAGGCTCCCCTCCTGGGCTCTGCTACCTGATCACAAATGCGGGTTGTCAGGGTTTGCTATTTCATCCATTGTTCCAAACCAGCTTTGTCTCAGGCTGCTTAAAGGCCCTGCCTGCCTGCTCCGATTGAGGTGAAATTTCTGTCTTAAAAATGTATGCAAGTAGGTGGCTTTTAGCACATTGTAAATACAGGTGGAAGATTCTTTTGTCTTTATTCATCAAGCATTTTCTCCAAGACTGCTTTGCTATTTACTGAAACCATATGTGTTTAATTACCTATTTTTTGGAGAAATACAATTGTGGGTAAGTTCCTACCCTCAAAGATAATTGGCATGTCATTAGGAGCCATGGATTGCCCGAGCTACTAAAGCAACTGTACTAACTGTAACGGGACTTGCCAGCACATACTTCCAGCAATATGGGGAGCATAGAAAGAACCACATCAGCAGTAAATGCAGTAAGAAAGCCAGGCGTGTAGTGTAGAATTAATATCGCATGCCAGAAATGAGCTGCAGGGAAAGAAGAATGAGACTGTGGTGTCTTGATGATGACACGCTTTTCTGATGTCCTAATGGGACAGTCCCGAATGCTGTTTGTAATGCCTGGAGTGTTAATGGGGACTGAGGCTGGGCACACTATGTTTAGCACAGGGTTGTGTGGCACTGCTTCAGAGCTAGTCCAGGCATCCCGATAGCTTGGAAAAGTACAGTCACTGACTTCTCCATACTAACTCTTTCAATGTTTCCAGCAATTTTGACAGGAGCAGCATGCTGGAAGAGTGTGCATCAGCAGCTGTGCAGTAGATGATATATCCATAGTCATGTTCTTGTGTCACAGACTCCATCTTCTTCCCCCTCGAGAGTGCAGAGGGCAGACCTGCCCTTGGCACTGCTTGTTATTATATTCCTCTCAGCTGTACAGCCTTTTTAGAGCAAAGATCTGAACTCAGACCTTAATTTTTAAGCTTGACTTATTTACCTAGGTTTCTTAGTTGTTGTGCTGTTTGTACTATCCTGGGAACAGTTTATATGTAGATGCAAGTGCAAGAAAGCCCAAAACCTTGTCCCTTTCCTTCAGCTTACTAGTTGCATTGTGTTGTGCTATATAGTTTCTCTTGTGCTTTCTGGGAAATTCTGGATATTCTGCTTATGTTTATGGGCATACCCGGGCTCCCTGGTGTCTGGGAATAAAGGGAGAGTTTACAAAATCTTTGCTCACTGTCTGGACAACATTTTGAGAAAGAAAAAGTGAACGTGCTGGGAAAGCTGCAGCGGTTTTTCCTAAGCCTTATTTACCCAACTCCATGCCTTAACCAGGAAGCATTCTGCATGTTAGCGTTACCTGTCCTGATGGTGAGAGCTCAACTGGCCTCCTTCAAGCAGTACCCGTCTTCTCTTTTGCCATGCCAGCGGCCGCTCTGCGCTTCCACTGCTGAGGTCTGCATGGGGCATGGATTGTAGCCGGTCTCTTTAAAGAATACTCCACTACTCCCTGCCTCTTCACAAATTAAGTGGCACCTTTTCACTCCTTTGGTAGGATACCTGTCATGAACTGTATTCTCCCAGTGTAGACTCAGATTCTGTAGTTATCTGATCCTAAGCACAGTAATCACAAATAACTTCAAGTACTAGGGATGGAATTTAACAGAGGTTCAGTTTTTATTACAAAAGGAACAAGAGCTTTGCAGTCTAATAAATGAAAGAAAGGTGACGGGGCTGGAATTTGATTTAAGGAAGCAGGACTCTAAAACATAATTCCTTCTGTGTAATTTAATAGCCATTGAGGAAGTACTGGAATCTACAGTATGTGGTCTGTTAATCTAATTAATCTACCCTAAAGGTTAAGTCACACAACCGACAAGTATAAGTGGATTTTGATCAAGTTTTACTGGGCCTATAAAATATCGAATATATGAGGATGTCCAGATTTACTTGTGTTTTCATTGGAAATAGCTCAACTTTGTGCAGTTGCGTGCTGATATACACACTCATAGAGGGGCATTTTTATTTAACTTTCTATTTCCAAACATAACATGCTGTGGATTTAAGAATTGTTTTTATGATGCTGAATGTCATTGAAAAAGTACGGCAAAAAAGGAAGGAGAAAACTGCTGTTCTTTGCCAGTAAAGGTGGAAATTAAAATGAGCATTGAATTCTAAAGCCCATTATTTTTAAGTATATAAAAGAGGCCCCTATTTAGTTCTGAATCATGCTTGGTGCTCCGCAGATTGGTGTCCTTGGTTTGCATTGCACCCTTTCGTCCTGAGAAGCACTGAAAGCAAAGACCAATCTTTCTGTTCTTAGTTTCTCTTCAGCTGCAACCAGATTCCTGTGACAGTGACTCTGTGTGAGAAAGATTGGGCAAAATTAACCTTTCTCCCAGGATTTTAGATGAGACTGGCTCACTGTATTTAGCAGTAATCTAAATCCTGGTCTGACCTAAGAGAAAACTAGTAAGGATTTTAATACAAGCTCCAGCTACTCAGCTGAACCTGAATCTATGCAAATCTATAAGACTTTCCTATTGTTTACTTTCAATCCATATTCTCTGTTCTATCAAAACCCAAATTCTGCTTCGCTCTCCATGGTTTTCAGTAGGTCTTCTGCCTTCCTGCAAACAGCATAAATATACAACATAAATATAATACATGTATCAATGCACTTCTCATTGAAGGTTCTCATTCATTTGACAGTACGTCTGTTAGTGTTACTTTTATCATAGTGACAACCCTCAAAGAAACCTACACATGAAAGAGAAGTTCAGAAGGAGCAGACTGCTACATGCTTTTGGGGATATCCGAGAGTTTTTGTTGCCTTCTCCCACCAAAGGTTTTTGTTATCTGTATTTAGTTCAAAAAGTCTTCTTTCAAACTGAATCCAAGGTCCCCCAAATCAGCACACCTTGTCACATGTGTTCCAGGCCAGATCTCCTGAGTACGACAGACCACAGCAGTGGGGAAGCAGGAGGAGCTACTGGTGAAGTCAGTGCTCAGATTTGTTACAGGGGTCAGTTGTGAGTGTGGGTACATTGGCAGGCACACTCTCCAGGAACCTCTCATACGTATCAACATAGTTGTGTTCATTTCAAAATGCAAATTAATTGCTTACCATAGGAGAAAATTATGTAATGAGGCTCTAGAGAACGTAAATATTTAAACATGTTTTTAAATACATTCAAAGATGTGTGTATGGAGAGGGGAGGGGTTAGTGGAGGTAATATATTCAAATAAACATGTTTGATATTCTATTGTAGAATATATCAACCCTGCAAATTTATACTAATTAGTATTTTGAGGTCTCATGGTGTTACTAAATCATTGGCACCAGATGAATAAAATGTTTAGAAAACTTTTTTATGATCTTATTGGTGCATTCACCCATATCAATGACCGAAATTTATCTTGCTTTAGCAAATCAACAGATTTCTTTCTTCTGCTAAATGTTTTTGGCAACACAGATGGAGAACACAGCAGTCAGGGCCCTGCTCAAAGGCGCCAGATAACTGAATGGGTTACTTCCTATATTAAAACCAGCTTGTTGACTTGGCAAAGAGCCCTGGTCAAGTAATACAACCAGTGCTGCTGCCATTTGTTAATTCTGCATAATTAAACACCAATTATACATAGTATTGTTTTCTAGCAGGCTCCTCAGCTGGCTTTTCTTTATTATGATTCAGTGCCAGTTTCCGTCCTTATTACTAAAAAGGACTTTTTATTTGTTATTGTAATTAAGAGGTTTAAAAGATATCAAATTTTTCTAAAGAGAGAATAGCAAATTATTATGGAAGTTGGCATATCATTTTACAGGAAAGACATTGCATATAATAGGTATTTTGATTTTCTGTATAATCTGAGGAATCTACACTGTACTATTATAGGACTCCCTAGCAAAATCTTAGTGAATATTTAATAATAAATGAACATATTTACAAACCACTTTCAAAGTCTGTCTTAAAAAGACACCAGGGAATTCAAATGTAGAACCCATATCCGTTTCATAGCACTTTTATCCTCATTCAGCAAGGCATGTAACTGCCACTAACTATATGCTTAAGTCCTATTGAAATGAATGTAACTTAAACATGCTTAAATGGAGTGTATGCTAACTGCTGCTTAAGGGATAAACCTAAATATCTGTTCAATGTTCTGCTGAAGTTGGAACATTTCATGCATCCTATCATACTACTAAGTATTTGGAGACTGTAACAAAGGAAGGCTTTGATTTTCTTGGTGCCTTATACTGTGTTGTTGTCAGTGATGCAGCTCTATTAGTAATAACGATGGAGAAATTTCAAGAAAGGTTTTGCCTGTGTTGCTGTCCTAAATGGAATGAGAGGAGTAAAAAGTTGGAGGCAGGCCTTATGCTTGTTTAGGGTTTATATCTTTCCCTTAGTACTGATGAAGGTATTTGTTATGCAGGCTCCATGTTTATTTTTCAGCTACTTAAGTTTACAGAAGTAGTCTGGAAAATGTTTTTTCCCCTTTCTTTATGATTGATTATCTAGTAATATCACCAAAGGGTACTGTACAGCCAAAATAGGTATGGGAACCCTCTAGAGACTTTAAGTGCATATTATACAACCCATAAACTTTATTGGAGAGAAAAAAAAGAGAAACTTTCAGGCTTGATAATCATTAGAATTTAAAAGCTCAGGAGGGATCTTAACTGTGGCTCTTAATCCATGGACTATTCAGCTGTTACACACACATACTGAATCCGTAAGCAACATCCTCATGAACTTTATTGAAAAACGTTTCTATGAGTCAGCAGCTGGAGCTCATTTCTCAACCAAAATTTTATTCCCTCTTCCATCCTTGTGACGCTACTCTTGTTATCTGTTGTTCCTGTCCTTTGAGTCCACATAATTATTGCCCCCCCCAAATAAAAATGCTTAGTTTTAAGCTTGGCAGTTCTTAGTTCTTCATTTGCTAGACCACAAGTCAACTAAACTATAAAGAGGAGAAGACGTAGTTGCCTGCTTAACCTTCAAAGCCATGAGGTCAATGGGACATCCCACAGCACATAATAGAAAGCACAAAAGTCTTTGCAAGATGAGGCTTTTGGTTCATGTTACAGTTATGTCAATGGAGCCATTTAAAGTTGTAATTGTCAGTAAAGTAATTTCTTAACTCTTTGTAAGGAAAGTCAGCTGTTTTGAATCTTGTTGTGTTATGTGTGAAATATATTTCAAATTCCATAAACTCAGTAAAACAATACTGCTTTATCTTGCTTTAAAGAACAGGTTATTTTGGCATCTTTTTTGGACCTTCTGTTGTCATAACCCTTATGTTTCCTGTCTCAGGCATACACTTTCATTTTAATTATGATTTAAATAGAAAAAAAATTATGATGTAAGGTTTGTTTTCAGATACTGTATCTAGATACATTACTACATAAGTTATGCCTTTGTTTTACAACTACATCAAACACAGCAGAATTTAACTAGTGATACATTTTCACCATAGAAAGCTTCCTTTTAGCCTTTTATCCTGAAAGAAATCTTTTAGAGGACACCAATGAGGAATGCAACAGAGAATCTTGAAGAGAAGAACTGGTGGGAATTACAGTGAAAAAAGAGGGAGAAAAAAAAAATTATTCCTCACTAAACAACTCCAAGATCTGGATGTTATTTATTATTCATATTACAATAATGTCCCAAACATGGAAGGTGTTGAATTGTTTACCTAACAAATAATTGACAGGTAGTCAATCCTGTCTCAAATTTTGAAATGTTAATTTGTAGTCTAAAGAGCTGGGATTAGACCCCAATTCAACAAAAGCTGCTGAAACACATAGATAATTTCTCTAGTAGTTTGTGTCATTAATTTCCATAGTTTTGTTTAAAGAGCACTCCCCAGTCATGATGCTAAGATTTTACCTGAAGGAAAGTACCTGCATAAATCCTATTTTGGATTAGGATAAGTGGGGAATACATGCATAAAAGTGGGTTACAGCAGCATAATGGATGCAGCTTGATGTATCTCCACTAAATGCCAATTTTTATTTATATGCATATGTATTTATAGTATATTTATATATACACATTCTGAGTGTATTGTGATATGCCATTGATTAATTGCAGAATGATGTGATAAGTTGCATTTATAATGCACCTGGGAATGTTCCCCTACAGCCATGCTGTTGAGGCAAATCTCCTGAAGTCACTGCTAATAGTCTTTCCAGGATCAAAAGTTGAAGGTCACCTGGCTAACAAACCATGAAGGTTAGAAATGGAAGCATCAAACCATGAGAAAGGACGGATCTTCAGCTTCGCTTGGGGGAGAGCATTAGCCTCAAGCCATGGAAAGTCCCACAACACTAGGCCTTAATAATGTGCAGGTTTGCCTGGAAAAGCCGTTTCAGACTATAGCTAGAGTTTAAGCTAATTATTTTTCTCTGCTTCTGGACTTTAAAATAATTTAACTCTCCTCCTCACAGATTTGGAAGAAAAAGAACTGGCAAGAATGTCAATATATTGTAAATAACTCGGGGAAAAAAAAAAAGGGAGATAATTTTGTCGTACAACAATGACACATGGAAACTCCATATGGCATTTGTAGATGCCAGGATTTTTTTTGTCTGGACTTCTTTGTTTTGAGAATAACCTGGGCATGCTTCAGCTAGACCAGCTTCATAAAGCAAAAATATTTAGACCACATCATTATTTACTCTTTCCCAATTAGACTTTTTGATATATTTAAAATGTCACTAGTTCCTTAAACTACAGAAGAGCAAGCTGTTTTTCTTTCTTCACCTACACATGATCCCAGAAATTGGTTTGGTGACAAAGGATGCTTCTACGTAATAAAGAATAAAAACCCACTCATTTTGCAGTTCATTTCATATAAATTAGCAGAACCTGAGTCAACAATTTTAGAAGCTGCTAATTAGGATTCTGCAAATGTGGGCTTTGCATTCAGTGAGACACTGGGAAGAAGGAAAGTATTTCCAGCTTGTATCGTTTCAGGATTGCACTGAGTGGTATTGCGAAATGTCATATTTAAATGCTGCTAGGGACTTCTCTAGCAATACCAGAAACAATTTTGACACTGGTTTTTAGTAATGACAAAAACTAATCTACTAAGACGTGGTGTTCATATTTGTTAGGCATAGGAGTCTCATACTAAGAAAGTTGAGTTTGTAAGAATAAGTTGTCACTTGACCATTTAAGAGACTCGCAGGAAGAACATTTTTAATACTTAGCATATTAGTGTTTCTCTTTATGTCAAAGAAAATTCCTGTTGTTGCCTCTAAAACATGAATGATCTTATGCGAGATAAATCATTATTTTACAGAATACTGAATACCTATACACAGTCAGCAAAGTGCCAGCTTTCAGGAGTAGTGGTGAAGTTAGGCTTAATAAAACTATTTCTTTTACAGGGTGCAGCAGCTGACGTTTCTGATGATATATTTTCTATGCAAATACAATGTTCTCTTCAAATTGTAGGATTAATAACATAAGAGTTATACTTACACAATTCTTAAACTTTCAGTGGTTAAGTGGTTAAGAAACATCTTAGATAAATTCACGCCTCATAACTTGTGAAACCCTCTGAGATTACTAGTGAAACATTTTTGGTAGTGTAATTTATAGTAGTAGCAAAGACTTTAAGACACATTTCAACTGGATACGGACATGCATATCTTGTAATTCAAGAATCTTTTATTCCCATTTTATAAAGTGGATAAAGAGAGACTTGGGAATAGATCCACAAAGGTGTCCGGCATCTTAGTACCTGTCTGGATTTGAGTACTATTGATCTGATTGTGGTAACCCAGCAAGAAAGTGACAGATTAAGATACTTTATTTCAAAAGTTAGCAGCTGAGATAGGTTCCAGTTTAGTAATCTTTCTTTCAAAATGTCTATCTCTCCTTAAGATTTCTTTTTCTTTAAGCTGTCTTGATTCCAGGAGCCAAAACATTCTCTAAAATAACTTTCCCTTTGTTTTCTTCCCAAGGAATCAGTCACAAACTGTTTCCTTTAAATAAAATGAACCTTTGTCAGCATGACATTTTCTGCAGCACATACAGAACTTTGCCTTAGCAATCAATTTTCTTCTACATGCATACTTACAAGTGGCAATAGGGCTTACATTTTTGCTTTGCTGGGAGAGGGACTGGGAAGAAGAAAGAGAAAAACAGAAAACAGTGATCAAAGTCTGTCTTTTATATTTGATTTCATATTAGCCATGCAAACATAAACCCAGATTTTTAAAGACCGAATGTAACCTTTAAATGTATTTTGCAAAAGTAGACATTAAATGAGTCTTATTCAGAATATTACAGATCAACTATTATATCGTTTAAACACATTCAGTAGAAGTAAAAAATGTATTTCATGCTTACTAATCCTTTCCTAAGAATTGGAAATCCTCCCTTATAGGTTAATCAACTAATTATTTATTGGTCTAGTAATGTTCATGAAGGCAGGAGTTGTCCCCATTGGGGCTTTATAACATTTTTGGTTTGCTTGGTCCCTTGAGCTAGTTAGGCTAAAACTTTGAGACTATCAGACAGCAGACTAAAAGCTCCAAAACACAGAAATTGTCAGGATATTGGGAGATCACTGGTGTCTTTTTCTCCCTGTACTAGCTCCAGCATTACAGGCTTTTAAATGTGAAGCTGGAAGCCTTGGTGGTGGAAGGCTGAAGAGAGTAACTTTCTTCAGAGAACTTGACTCTAACAGCATTGGCATCTCGGATCTCCAGCTTTAAAATAGAGATGTTAACAGTACTTCCTCCGGCTTGCAGGCTCCTGGGGAAAATGTATTAGTTCATATTTGCAGAACACTCAGCAGTGCTGTCTGTGAGTTTTTTGGTTTTGAAGTCTGATTCCTAATCAGCATTTGGTATTTATGTACCTCAAACGCTTTGGACTTAATAAGGCAAAGTCACTTAGCAAAATGAAACCATCATTAGAGTGATGTTTGGAATATGTATTAACAATAAGGAGAAATCAAACATTACATACATAGTTGCTTGTTGGCTGAACATCATCTGTTCTCTGCACTGGGAGAATACTTTGATATGGTCATGGAATTAATGACTAAGACGTGACTGGGGAAGCCGTAGTAAGATCAGTCTTGCAGCTTCACTTCTACAGTTTCCTAAGTTTCAAGTTTGTGTCTTTGTAACCATAAGCCTGTGCAAGAGTCTTTTTACTTGCAAGGATTTTGGTTAGGGCGTGGGGTGTCATCTTGTAACTGCCTATTTTTTGATGCTACTGACTAAAATGACTGGTCACAATGTTTGTTGAAGGAACGTGTATCTGGCTGCACTCATTTCACTGGGATTCAGGCAACAGTTTATACTGTTTTCAATGCTTGTTCATTATCACTTTATTTCTACTGTCTGTAGATGCCTGCAAAGCATAAAAAGAGAGGAATCAGACTTTCAAGGGATGGCTTTCATCTCCCTAAAGCGATTCCTGAGAATATTAGAGGGATGAAAGTGAAACTGTGGTGTTTTCATCCCTTCAGCCGCTCTGCTTTTCTCCCCTGCCTGCCTCCCCCCTCCACACTATAATTTCATCTCCTCCCCTTCCAGCAGCAGCAGCTGTAACTCAGCTCTGCCGGGCCCCTCAGAAGCTCTCCCCGGAGGCACCGCCACACCTCCCTGACCTCCGCGGGGCACCAGCCCCAGCTGCAGCAAGTCGGGGGCTCTTCTCAAGCCCAGGTTGTCCCTGTGGTTGAGCACTGCATGAGAAGCCAGCCGGATTTCACTGAGCGTCCTTGCAATGGGAGATCTGGTTCTGCTTTCCTCAGATATCTGTTTTCAGTTTTTCTAGTAATAAAAATACAAAAGAAATCAATGGTTTCCTTAAAAGGAGCCACAGACTGCACCAAATGTGTGCTCTTTCTTCTCTCTCTCTTTTTCTTTTCTCCAAGAGCTTAAATAAAATTGTAAGATAAATTTACCACCCTGCAGCTTCCCTTAGCACAGTGTCCTTTCAGCAGCTAACAGAAGCCTGTGCGAACACAGTTTTCACAAAGACGCATCTTCAACTTTTTTTTTTTTTTTTCCTGCTAACTAAACCTGGAACACTGAACAACCTGAAACATTGACAAAAAAATGCCAGGAGACTTTAGGCTTGATTGGGGAAAAGTTTGCTATTGGGAAAGGGGTTTTTAAATGAAGAAATTCCGAAAAGATCCTTGCAAACATTAAACTTTCTAAATATGCAAGCAATAAAATAATAACTGATTGACTTGGTCTAGTAATCAAGAATTAATCATTGATTGAGCTGTTTAGTTGGAAAATGAAAACCAGTTGTACAAAAAAGACAGCAAATAGTTACGTTTTGTGAAAGGGAGGTCAAAGAAAAAAACAACACTGCTTCCAGTATTTTTAAAAGACATACTGTGTTGATAGGATAGTATTACATATGTTGTGTTGTATTGTATTTAGATACCAGTTCAGTCTCCTCTATACCTTTCTTTGCAGATTGAAGCCAATTGCACAAAGTACAGAGCATCCTTTCTCCCTGTGGAAGAAAGATCATTTCCCTCACTGATCAACTTTTCTTCAAAACAGACAAACATTAGGGTGGGAGTCACGTGCTCTGCTTTTTACATTTCAGTACGAGTAAAAAACCAAATGTCGTAAGATGCCTATGAAATCAGATATGCATAGAAATGGAATATTTTTCCCTCTTCTCATCTTCAGATACTAGTAGGCTAGCGAAACCATCGTCTTGGGTATCTATTTCACATTGTTCTCTGAATGCTCAAAGGTTCCCAAGCAGTCCAGTACTCCTGAGCTTAGTGTAAAAGTGGCACTTAATCATCAGCTGATACAATTCTGTTAAAGTCCATTTTAGTTACTAGCAATACACTACTTCCAGGGATCACCTAGTGTGTATTATGTGAAATTTCCCACTGTGATTATATGAGTATGTCCTATAATTGCAGTATAGCAAATCTATTGTATAATAATAGTTCTTAACTGCAACTTCAAGCATTTATCATTGAAATATTTTTCTCTAAAATTAATATGGTTGCTTTCACCTTGGTTGGATGATGTATTTAAGAATGAACACAAAAGAGAATCAATATAGTCATTAACTGACTTGCCCACAGGATATGATAAATGAGGGGTCATCTTAAATTCAACTAAATTTTCTTTGATACTGTATCATCAGAAAACTCATGTGCCTATAGCATTTTTCATCAAGTGAATTTTTTCTTCTTATGAATGGCCTTTATTTTCAATCACAAGAATCCTTATAATTGTTCAAATTTTGGAATTGGAGTCAGTCATTCAGATTTATGAAAAATATATTCAGATTATGAAATATATATTGATAAATTCAGCTGAGTGGGATGGGGAAGGGCTTGAAGTGTTCTACTTTAGTCTGATTTTCTACAGAATAGGGTTTCTGTTATCACAGTCTGAATCTGTTGGGTGTCCTCCTCTACTGTCTTCTGAATTCACTTGCCAATCTTAACCAAAATCTTAAATAAAGATGGAAGGAGTCTCAAAGCTACGTCTGAACAAGTGGATGTGAGATGTAGTTACATTTTGTCTTCATATTAGGACAAGGTTTTGCTATACACCAACTCTGTCCTTTAGTTGTCTTGAGAAAGATACCTGTGGTGGGAGGCTGCAAGGAAACCAGGGAAGGTTTTGGCTCTGATTGGAATGACTTGGGGGGGCAGGACCCTGAGACACACTCAGCTGGAATCTAGTCAAACATAATTATGTTCAAGTTTCAAAATGATGAGAAAAGCTTAAATAGGAGCAAGGGACCCTTCTTTGTCATGAGTGCCAATCAGTATAAAACTAGTTAACATTCAGGCAGTGCTTATGGGAGATTTTATTTATTTATTTCAATTTTTCCAAAACCCAGTTTACCTTTCATTACTGAACATAACTTTATGTTGTGTGTGTAAGTGCATTTTTTTTCTAAGACTAAATGCATTTTTAAAAACACAGCCATTTGCTATAGTCACTTAGAAAAATGAAAACTATAGGGAAAACAGATTATTTTTAATTATGTTATTTCTAGTGACAAATGTTTCTGTTCTCATTGCTCAGTCTTTTGTAACTAAGAAAAAGTTACAAATGTTTAACACTTTTAGAAGCTTCTGCTGAAGTGCACTTGAAACAGTCTTCATCTCAGATGTAAGCTCTTTTTCACTGACTTGCTTAATGCTTCAGTTGTATTCAGTGTTGAGAACTTACATACACTTACAGCTTATTTATGTCCAATGCTATACTTTCAAGATCATATCGCATCTCCTTGGTCACTCCCCAGTTGTAGAACACCACTACAAGTTTCAGTAGAGTTAGATAAACTGTAAAACTTGAGTAATGGGCATGATGTGGTAAACTCAGTACTGTTTCTTTTGTTTTAAAGTTTAAATTTCCTCACCATCTTTTGAGGTAATATTTTCTATCAGAAATATTGAATGAGTGTAATAAAAACAATACCATTCTGCTTTGTGTTGTTTTACATTCTAAGCTAGTGTTTAATGTCAGATCTGTCTCTAGCTGGATATGTCATTTGATCCAATGTGTTAGTCTCTTTTTTTTCATATCTAGCACCTTCTGAAATTACAGTGTTTTTCCAGGAATTTTCTGTAGTCTGGCCTCCTAAAATGAAAGATGATTAATTGCCTTTAATATGCTAAATATGCTTTTTCTTTCTCTAGGCTCTTGTGTATTTGTTTTGTTCTCGTCTCCTTTTTCCATAATAGTTCATACCTGTATTCCCACTAAAATCAATAAAATAAATTTGAAGTCTGTAAAATTATTAAATGTTTTTTCTATTTTGGTCTGTTGTATGGTAAAAGATCAGTATACTAGTTGTAATAATCTTGGACATACCTAGAAGTATTTAATATCATAATATGATGAAGTTCCAAACTAGCAAACCTTTAGACACAGCATGCAGTCTTTTAAATTCAGTAGTACTAATGACGTATCACTGAATTGTGAGCCACAGGTTATCTGTAATTGATAGGTTATGTGTACAGATCTGGTTCAACAGCTCCGTGTTGATCAGTGACTTGATCTTCTGATATACTCTGTTATGTGGTATAGTTATATTCTGCTCTGTGTATTTAAAGGTTCATTGCAGTGAGCTGAAGTTTTCAGCTTGAGACCTAACCTGACTATAACCTTCCCCATTGACTAGGTAGTAAAAACGTTGCTGAAGGACATTTGATTAGTCTATTGTCACATCTGCTGTGCTCAAATAGCCTGTTGCCCACCTGTGGCACCCAGCAAGGGTTGGGGGCTGCTGGCCCCACTGCTGCTGAGCTGGGGCACCCCTGGGCTGAGGTCTCAGCCATGAACAGTGAGAGAGGAATTCTGAGGGCACCCGGGTGTGCAGGAGTTTGGGGGGGCTGCTGGTGGCCACCTCAGGGTTTAGGCCACGTGCTCTTATCAGTAGCCTGTGGGAGCATGCAGTGCTCAGATCGAAGCCTGAGCATCATCTTCCCTGTTGCGAGTTTCTGTGCTGGATAGCAGTCGTCTTAGCCTGTAGGGATAAAGCATCTACTTCTGACTTTTATCCAGTTTGACACATTAAAATTTGCTGAGGAACTCTGCTAGAGGCGCTTGAGGGCCCCAACAATATGGAACCAATCACGCTAGAAACATACGATATGTATAATGTTGCTTCAGAAGTATTTTTTATTTCCTGCCCAAAGCAGCTGCACCAACACGTTTAATGAAGTTAGGACAAACAAACAATCGGGGTTTGCTAAAGAAATTTTTCTTTTTTTGAGCTGTCACTCTTACAGTGTTGTACTTTAGTTCAGAGATATTAAAGCTGTGACCTAGTCAGCAATGATATACTTGGGAAACTTTCTACAAGTAAATCTAACACAATGCATTCTTAGTCATCTGTGCTCCCATTTTCAATTCATTGCTGTGATGATAAATGAGTCTCTTACTATGAGAAGCCTAATTTCCTGATCTCTAGCACTATGGGTTTTCTGGTTTTGCTTTTTAAGGGTGGCATAACTGTTTCCTTCCATTTGCTATTTAGATGTTGTTCTGTATCTACCAACACACAAACTGAAGTTTTTGATAAGGTTATGTCTTATTGGGCAGTTTATTTCAAAGGTCTGGTTGGTTTTTGAACATAGATGTGTGATTTGGTCCATCTTTGCCATCTTGATAGTCTTATCCATCAAAATTTTGATGTGGCAGCTTTTGTTATTTACACTGGCATTGTTCTCATCATATCTGTGTAGTTTATAACATATCATTTTTCAGTGTTCGTACTTTATTGCTTTGGGCTCTGTGCTTCCAGTTACAGCTCTAATTATTTCAGGAGTTCCCATGGATCTATTGAAGGTCCTATTTTGTTTCAAAATTACTGCCTCTAGCTAGTAATTCCCATGCTCAATGTACACAATATTACAAATTGACAATATCTAGAGAAATCTGTAGATCCTTGTAAACCCAAGTACCCCTTGCTGTGTTGTAGGACTTCTTATCTGGTATTAATTTTGCAGAGCTGAATTCTGACAAGATATAAGAGTTATTTATTGTTCTCCTCCTCGGCTATTTCATTTCATTGTCATTCTATTCTGTCTGGAGTTTGAGTTCATAAACTTGGAGTAATTTTTGACCCTGTGCTTTCTTTTGAGGCTGACATTAATCACACTGAGAAATGAGATTCCCAGCTGGAAGATGCTAAAGAACCACTAGGAACTATTAAATTAACTTACCACTATTTTATGAATCTTTCCTGGTTTAGAGTGAGAATTAAGTTGATTGGGACATATGTGTATGTTTCATTATGAGCTAGATAGTAATTGCTAATTCTTTATTTGTGGCTCTTTCTCCCATTTCCCTGAAGTATTCACAGCTGTGCTAACAGAACCCTGCATACAGTCAATGGGAGCATTTTGCTGCTTTAACAAGAAAGGACTTCAGCCTAATATCAAATTTTCCAGGCAAATGCTTACATGCTCCATCATTTGTTTTCTTAAGGATATGATTTTGAGCAGCAAGTAGTCAGCTCAGGTAAACAAAGAAAGGAGGAACACCTGTTGTATGGCTTCTCTTTTCTCCAAGGGACAAACTTAAAAACCTCCTTTGTAGAATGCTTTTGATTACGCTGCACAAAAGCTCTTAGGAAGAGCTTTTCAGAAAGAACCCCTGTGATCTAATAACGAAAGACAAAAACTTCCCTGAAGTACTTACCTCTACTTAGTATGAATAAAAGAAAACATTCTTTAGATTTAAAAAAAAAAAAAAAAAGAAGTTGTGTTGCAAGTGAGTATTGTTTGATATCTGCAGATAATTCACTGTCTTGAAAGGTGAATGGGAAAGGGAATTCTGGACAAACTCGATTTACTACTACTTTGCAGGGATATGTAGTTGTGATTTGATGATCCTTGTAGCTTGCTGTATATTTATTCTTGTAGAGCTGTACTGATTGACATGCTATGTTTTCCAACTCCATGCCTTTTACAAGTCAGTGTGAATATTTGTTTACCTTGTAATTCACCTTTTCATTTCGCTTCAGAATCATCCCTGTACATTACTTACTATAAAGTACTTTCCTGTTAGACCACAAGGATTTTAATTATAAACTATGACAGAGTTAAAACCTTTTTTTTTTTTTTTAAATCCTTGAATCACCCCATAGGATATAGCATCATCAGGTTTTTGCTTTGTGTGGAAGACACGTTAAATAGAATGTGAGTGTCTTTAGGTACAAAACAAAGAGGATCTTCAGAGCCTGTCCTGTCTGCTGGCTTCTCTGTCATAGCCAAAGGGCTGGGATTGTGAAAGGCAAAAAGGAAGGGAAAGCACAGAAGAGCAACAACCAGACACGTTTCCTCTGAGAAATCTATATGCTAAGGGTATCAGTAATCACAATGTGGCTGAAGTCATTGTTGAGAAGTAGAGAACATGTGTTGGCAACAGCAAAAAGGTTCAAAATGCTGTCCTTCTCAAAGGAGGTGGGAGGGGAACCAAACCAGGACAGCTGGAGAGGTAGCTAGGAGTGTCTCCTGAAAAAAAGGACCTGGGATTCTTGCGATATCGGAGAGATTTTCTTGCTTATATAGCACTTTTAAGAGGCTTACTTAGTGTGCCCATGTATTCCCTTGCTGGAGAGTGTATTAGTGCAAGGATGTCCATTCTTTCTACAAACAGGGATACATTGATTTAATATTATTCTTTGTGCTGAGCTCTGTAGATAAACTAGTAAAATGTAAATGACACAGTTGTGTTGCAGATATATCTTTGACAACTCAGAAGATGACTTTGCATATACAGAAAATCAAGGGAATGAGAAGGCTTTCTCAGCTCCTGAATTGTGTACATCCCCTTCAATGTTCATTTTTATGGTAGTTTTAATTTCAAATCATATGACTGGAAAGCTGTTGGGGTTGGCGTTTTGAATTTTTTCCTGCATTTTCGTTGTTTGTCTGCAATAGTCATTAATGAGGGAAATTCATAACCTTTTCTAAGTTCACCAGTCAGCTGAATAAAATAATGGGTAATTAAGCATGGTGAGTTTCTTGCTGTGTTTCAGTTCTACAGTAAAAAGAACCCAGTTCTTTGCTACTCTTTTGAGGGCAGCTACTTGTAAAGCAGCTGCATAATTCAGCCTCAAAACAACCTTACAGGGCTAAAGTCACAGAAGCAGCAGCTCCAGGGGTTAATTCCTGGAGGACTGGGTATAGTCCCATAGAGTTGATTACAGTGGTTAGGAGATTATTCAAGAAGTCCAGAGGAGCTGGAGGATTGCATGGGAAGCTTGTATAGCCAGTTCTTCAAATGTACATGGTGCTAGTTGCTATTATTCAAATGTCTCGATACTCGTTCCCACAGTAATCAGAACTCTCTTGAGAAACATGTAAGTTTACTTGGAAGAAAACAAAATAAGAGAATTTCTAAGGGAGAGGAAATTTCTTAAAGTAAGGTCAAATTCAGAGCTTGGGGTAAAAAGAAAATACAAACTATTGATATGAAGAAATGTATGGCAAATAGGTCTTATGCTTATGCCATATTGAACACAGTCAAGATGACTGGTGAGCACTTCAGAATAAGTAATTTATTTCTGTATTTTCTGGAAAAAGTTTGCTTGTTGCCTTAGAGAAGAAAATTCTGATATAAATCTGGTTGTACCTCCTTAGAAAATGGCTTCTTGTCCTAATTAATCATAGTGCCTTATACAGGCTAGTGATGGGCCTCTTATCTACCCCTGCAACTAAAGCAGCTGGGGCCACCACCTGTTAACTCACTTCCAGCACCATTTAATTAGTCTGAATGGCTGTTACCTTTGGGTTTATCTGGCAGGGAAAGAAATGGGAGCAGATGCAGAACAGGAGAATGCTACAAGGGATGGCCCGAGAAGTGCAAGGAGAGCTAGGAGATCAAGGTGTGGGAGGAACTGGAGAGGGGACAATAGACAGGTTTAGGAGTGTCAAAGTCTTACAGTGCATGTTTACATGCTCTCTGATAAATACCAAGTTTTGAGAATTTAAGTGCTTCGTCAGAAATGTTGCTATGTAATTATATATGTATGATTTCCTGCATGACTGATCCTACATAAGACTTCGGCTTTAGAGTTCAAAAGCTAGTGATGCAGATTAAGAAAAACCCAAACCAGCAAACCCAACAATCATAGTTATGCTACTCTGTAAAAGATATTTGCTGGATCTGTCTTGAAGTTGCTATCACCTATGTTTACTACCTACTTCCTAAATAAATAAGGTAGATGCAAAGAGGTTGTTTACCAGCAGCATAAAGGTGCAAAGAGGTTGTTTACTGCTTTTGCATAACTAGAAGTCCTCATTTACTTTTTACTTAGTTAAAGACTGTTATTGAATGAATTATGAAAATGAAGGGAAGGAAAGGTGTTTAAATAGCATCCACTACTAAGGTTGTGTCAGGATTTCAGTCATATACACTGTTCTTCAAAGACAACCAAAAAAAAAGATGCTCAAACCATTAAATAAAAGCTGTATTCTTCCTTGGTTTAGAAAAATCTGTTTCTAATCTAATACTTTTACACCACAAAATATTCTGTTCTCATCAGAAAATTCTCTTATGATAATGAACAATATTTCTGTACCTGTGCATGTGTGCATTGTATTTTTAGAATCACATATTGAATTGCTAGAATTATTAACAAATGTTATTGATATTTAATATTAATTAATATTTATTATCAATAAATATTAAACTATTAATAAAAAGAATCCTTATGAATTTATTTGTAATTTACTTGTGCCAGATCCTCAGATTAAAGCCATTATGTGAGAACAATTCTTGCCTTTTCCCCTTAGCTTAAACCTTTCTTAACTTTTAAGATGAGGCAGCTGAGCAGTGTAAACTTTTAATGAAGAACTTCTTAATTACTTGTGAAGACTCTTAGCTGATGAAAATGGTCATAACTCCCTAAAGTTATCCAATTTAAATAAGGTAGCTGGCTGAATGTGAATGTCTTAAGAAAGTTGCTCTATTAAGTCTTATGAAAAATAATTGAATATTTCCTTTCAGCTAGTATGAAACATTAGTTTAATTAATCAGCCATATGCTACATAGAATTCTGATACAAACCTGTAAGTGTTTACCAAGATGTGATAGTCTAAGGGTGGCCTAATTATTTCCAGTTCTGCACATAGCTTGAAGTTTTTCCTTTTTGTTACAGGTCTGAAGAATAGGTCTACGTTCTCAAAAGCTTGTCTGTATTTTTCTAAGTAAACATATAATTTTAGATAGTAATTCCCTCTACAAAAGTTAGTTCTCACAGATATATTAATTTAATGGTAGTTCTCCCATGGTTACTATCCTTACTTATACTCTGATAGCATGAAATGTTTTGTCATTATGAATAACCAAATGAAGAAATAGAATTAAATCACATATCCCTTAAGACGTATTATAGTGAATTTCTACTGTAACTCCAAGGAAAACCTAGAATAAATCAAAATAGTGAAAAAAAAAACAGGCTACTAATTTAGTTCTTCATCTTAGGTTGTGGTTTGATGCGGTCACAGTTGCTTTTTTTTCTGATGTCTCTTCCTGAATTCCTCTAGATCACTAGAAAGGAATCAATGGGAATTGATCCAATTTGTAGAACACAATTCCAATATTGATAGTAGTTTATATTCATTTGCTTCACCCTGATATTTTATTAATGTTCATTTGCAAAATGCTGTTCATGCTGTTTCCTCCCAATTTTGTACCCCCAAGCTGCTGCTGATAATGAAAGTCAGAGAAACGTAAGAAATAATGAAGTTATGTATTTTGGAATTGAATATGGCAACAGATGCTATTTTTGTAGTCAGACATTTTTCAGTAGATGGCTTTAATTTCATATAAAAAGTGACCAGTGTAGAAACTCAGATACATGAGATTCCTACAGTAGTAAGAAGTTTTGTCTGTTTAGGTCTTTTCAATTTTTCTTTATGTCCTTCAGGAGTATGGGCCAGGGCATCAATACTGAATCATTTGGGGACTTTTAAGAATGCATCGTCAATAAAACATGTCATACAGACATACCTCCCTGGTACAAAAGAAGCAATAACTGATGGCATCACTTTCTGTTACCGTTGGGGGAAAAAAAATCACTGGTGACTTTTGTATGAATAGCAGAGCCATGGTTAAAAGCATGTTTGATACAATTTTGGGGGTTAGGATTGCACAAAGCACTTGAATGTAAGCAGCTGTGAAAATAAATGTATTTGTCTGGTTTGAGGTGGTATAGGAGCTGAGACAATGAATAACAATAGTAAATATTTAGTGTTTGGATTTCCTGTTCATTTTGAAGAGTTAAAGATACGTAAATTAAAGGATGAATGATGTTAGTAGCTCCTGCTGCAGTTCAGTAAAATGGAGTAACTTAGAGATTTCAGTGGAAATTTAATTGGAAAAGGCTCCCCACATTCACATAAATCCTTGGTGCTATCCAACTGCCATTGGACCACCTAAACTTGTTCTGAACTTGTATGATTAAGCCAAATTCTCTTGCTGCTTTGAAGGTGTTGTCTGTGCTTGGGCTGCGCTGGCTAAACCTGAAACTGTTCCACCAAAACGCTAGACCACACAGTGCTGGTAAACTTAGCACTCTTCTATCAAATCAAAATAGATGTTTGCTGTTATTTTTTTTAATGACTTCAGGTACTTGCCCAATTTAATGAATGGTGGCTCTGGAAATGACTGTAGAAAGAAGGAATGAGGTAATTTTCATCATGATGAGGGGGTTATCCCTCTCAAATGAGGCCTCTCTCAAATGCTTCTGTGAAAGAAAAGTGTAGTAGCAATTGATAAGGGGTGGCTTGCTCCTTTTTTTCTCTTTGGCAGTCAAAGCTTCACTTCAACCAATTACTGCTTAGGTGTTTTTTAAAGTGTAAGTTTTATTTCACTGAAAATAGGCTTTTCTGGGCAGCTAGCATATCAGAGACCTTGGTTTATATTCCTCCTACATGATACAATAATTCAACCAAGATGTTCAACCTTATTGGAGAGCTGCTTTGAGGGACCTCTCTCTCTGTCAGTTCTGTGAAACCTGTTACAGAGTGATTATGGCATTTCTCTAAGGGATGAGGCACCAAGTTCAGCCTCTGCTTTCACTCAGACTGAGCTGTAAATTTTTCATACATCAGGTGAATTATTCCAGGTTGCATAATTCATTCCCTTCACTTTTTTTGGCATGGTGACTAGTTCAAAAAATGTAACGATGTAAAATCATTCATTATGTTTAATAAAGCCAAGTGGAAAATTGCCTTATCCTACAGCATGGTAGTCAGAAGACATACGTTATGTCTTAACATTCAGGCCCTTTATCACCCATTCAAGAGCGCCTTCACAGCAGTCTCATGCCGTTTAAGTCAATAGTACTTGTTTCTTTTAACTTTTAACAGGGACTCCCAAGCAAAGGCAAAGCTGGATCTTGCGACAGAGCTGAAATTAAATTCAGCCCAGTGCAGGGGGCCACAGCCTGAAATGTAGGACTTGGGCACAGACTTACCGTTCAGTGAAATGGGTAGAATTCACTCACAGCAAGAACTGAACTTCAGCGATCATCGTTAGTGAAAGTAATTTCCAGCCAGAGACCATAATTTAACGTTAGTTGAATACTATGTTCGATATCAGGTGGAAAAGTAGAATTTCCCAAAGAAGGAGAGAGTGAATAATGTCTGTGTGGTTTTGGATTGTAAATAACAAGTGCATTGTCACTAACAGATATGTAACTATCAGTAGTGTGAAAAAGAGACTAATCCCCTCATTTCCGTCAGGAGTGATTGAAGCCAAGATTTTCATGCCTATATGGCTGCAAGTAGTTGCAGCCTAGTTTTTAAAGCTGCTGCTCTCATGTCCTGTTGGCTGTATTGAATGCACAGCATTTCTGAAATGGAGACTGCTCCTATTTAAACTCCTTAGTGAGCCTCACTAAAGGGTATTAGCATTGGTTGTTTTGTGAGGTGTTACGAGGAGGGTGGCCCGTTGCTGGGAATGCCATGTCTGAGGGAGTATCTTGGGTAAAAAAGATCAATTCATTATGCAATTATATTTTGCACATGATGTCAGACATTACACTGACACGTGGAACACTCCAGTAGCTTTCACTGCATCTTCTTCCTTCTTCATCATTTTGAGTAGCGTGTGGTTAAATCTCCTAGAAGGCAATCAATTTTTCAAAATTATGATCAGCAGGTTCATTGCTTGAAATCTTGTCCTGAGCTTTCTGTGGTCAATTACAAACATTTGCCCTAAAAAAAGTAGGCACAGCCTCTATCTTTTAATTTAATAAAAAGTCCCGTCCTTCTGTCCTTTACTGCTGTAATTTAAAACTCTGACCCAATCAACCCTTGAATGCAAATAAGTGAGCAATCTGGAGAAGCAGAATGTTGATCCAGTCACTCTACAGCCATTTCAGAGCAGATTTTAAAGATGTACGTGATGTTGGCGTTAGTGAGCCAGCAAAGATGAATGGACCAATAAATGAACATATTTCACTTTTTTCATCTACCGAGATGAATCACCATCTTGGTGTTTGGTTGTTTTTTGTTGTTTGGTCTTTTATTTTCTTAATTTGTACAACAGTATTTTAAAAGGCATGCTACCAATTCTTTAATTGATGTTTTTAAAGAAATCTTTTTTCCAGTAAGTCCCCTTAAGTGAACTGGTCTTGAGGATTTTGGTTTTCTTTTTGATTTTGTAATTTTTGTAATTCATTAAAAAGATTTCAATTTGTAAGGATGCTGTCTCTATAAGATTGTTTTTAAAAAAAAAAAAAAGGAGAATGTGAATGTTTGGCATGACATTTTAAAAATTAGATTGACAGAGCTAGCAAAATTAAGCATCCAGAAAAAATATCCACTTATGTTTTTTTCTAGTTTAATTTCATACATAGTTGCTTTTGGTGTTTTGTGAAACTTCAGAATGATTTTTAGCAGCATGTGCATTTTATTGAAAAGGAACAGTTACTTTCAGTCATTATAGAAATCCAGAATATGTCTCTGTGTGAAGGAGCAAAACATATATTTCATATTCAGGGCCTTTACAATGATTAATAAATTATCTGACACCTGTCAACGGGAAAAAGAAATAAGCAGCCTATTGTTGTGGTAGTGATATTCTTGCAAAGAGATTTGCTTCTTGCAGTTTTTTCTAAACAAAATATGAATATTTCTTTTTAGGTGTTATCTGTGGGACAGTGCACTATCAAAAGTAAATTAAAAATAGAATTTAAGTTTAATAAACAGTTTTGCAGTAAGCTGTACAGACAAGAGTAAAAAGATCTAGTGATATTGACAACAAATTCCTTTGGGTTGTGCTGTTTTGTTTTCAGAGCCACTGGGATTTTTATTTTATTTTTTGCTTTGAATTATTTAGTTCATTATTATGAGTTATCTTCACAGTGCTTTGTGGTGTTTTGATCAGCAATTTATCTTGGGGTCTTAAAGCACATGTTCATTTATGTCTTTAGCTGGCCAGCTGCCTTGCTTTTTTCCTTTTTTTTTTTTTTTACATGACATTAAAATTGAGTGTTTCCTTGCAAGCATCTTTCAAGTCAAAAAATGCATCTTACTCATGATGCTAAACTGTTGCCTTTTCACAGTAGAGGGGGTCTACTCCTTTCCCCTGCTCCATCTTCCAGAAGAGGTAGAGCAGCCCCCCCGTGCTTGCCAAGACACAGTCATCCCCCCTCCTCCTCCCCACAAAGAGGTGAAGTCCCCTGAGACTGTAATTGCCAGGAGATGAAGCGATGATGGGGAGTGATCACAGTCAATAGCTTTGATTAACAATAAGGTGGAAAATTAGCAATGCTAGCAGCTCCCCTGCCTTCCCATCCCCATATGCTCGCCACAGCCTGTGCTGGCTGGTTGGCAGGGTGGCCACCGTGCCTGGCGGGCTGCAGAGCGAGGCGTGGAGTGGGCAGAGAGGGACAACAGGCAGCATTTTGGGGACCCCAGGCAATGCTCCCGGACACCTTTCACTGGGTGCCACCATGCAGGCAGGGGAAGGACAAAGTGTGCCGTGTGTTGGCACTGTGGCTCTGGCTGTCATGTGTGGATTTAATTGTGTCTGGACGTGTTGTGATCGAAATGGCAACTACTGTTACTCCTGTGACCCCATCAGCAGCTCTGGTGTTGTTTCCGACAGACTCCGAAGACCTAGAGAGGGGGAACGACAGCGGGACACCACTCCCCACCTCTGATAATGGTGACAATTCGCTGGGCTACACAGGTAGAGTGCATCTTTCCAAAATATTCCTGACTGCCTACTTCTGATACTTTCCACCTACCTCTGCCATTACCACCTGTACATGGTTTCTTAATCATCTTTGCCAACTGGCTATCTTTCACCATCACCCTCGAAGTTCAACATTGTTAGTACTGTTGGGAAATATTGTTTTGCCTTTTAACTAACCAAGATTACTGTCTTTTTGTGTGTGTTAATACATTTAATTTACTGAAATGTTTAAAGTAATTTTCTGTTTTTGAAACACTGCACACATTATTTTCCTTCAAACTGCATATATTAGTGCATGAGGCAATATATCATCTCAGAGAAGTTTTTCCAAATACCAAAGGCAAGGAATTTTCCATATGTTTATCTTGTTGGTTTTTTGGCTTTTTTTGCTTTGTTTCCGTTATAAACAAAAGTAAAAATATAATGCAGCAGGGAAAAAAAATCCAGATGAAACTAAAGTGTGATTGGAGAACAATCTGTTTCATTGACTTCTGCTTTGCATAAACTAGAGAAATTTGTCTCTAGGCCAAATAAAAAAAGCCACGGACAAGCAGCACCATACGGTGTGTTGCAGCAGTGATCTCTGAGGGACCTAATTCTGTGGCTCCTGTGCACACTGAAATGATACCCAGCTCCAGAGGTAACGCCACCAACCATAGCCTGGGCTCAGCTACAGACTCCCTGAGCCTAGGGTTTTCATGAGCTACTGGTGGTCCAGTACAGTGGATCTAAATAACTTCTAGGTTGTAAAGGTAAGTGTTAATTCTTCTGGTGGTAGCAGCTTTTGGGAAGGGAAGGAGGGAGAATGAGTTGGACATTTAACGGGAAGATGTTCTTGAAATACTTTATTGATGGGTTACTAGTGCTACTACTGCTCACATTGTGTAAAACTGCATACAGTCAAGTTATTAACAAGTCTGTGAATCAGATATTCATAACTAAGACAGTCTTACAGGATACAAGAAGAGGAGAGGCAAGTGTAACAGAGAGGGATTAATTTCTTGTCCATTCATAAAACTTCAAGTCTGTTATACACCACTTACAATGATTGCAGCTTTCATCGCCTACCCCTCGCAATCATCCCTGCATGTGGTTTAAAACCTTGACACATAATTTTATTCCAGTTTAAAATACTTTTTTTTTGAAAGGTAAAAAAGCAAAGCAATATAAATTTCCCCTCAGTCAAGAAGATAGATGCCTTCTTAGTGTGAACCCCGCTGCATGTGGATTATTTAGACTTTTCTATCTTCTGAATATTTCTATTGATTTTTTTTCTAAATTTTGAACCTATGCTCTGAGTTTGGCACATCTACTCTCCCTGATGCATATGGGATCATCATACTGAGAAAATGAAAATTAATATAGCTTAAAGAATGCTGTTTTGAACTTACTCTAAGTTGGATTTTTGCTTTTAGAAAACAGGTCTGGGAGTGGTGATCCTTGGGTCTTGTGTTTAAACAGCCACTAATTTACTTGGGACCACGAGTCAGACTCTATTATTAATAAAGTTGCTTAATTTTACCTAGAGAGGAGCAACCAGTTCCCCTCCAACCCCCTCGCCCCTCCCTGGCCTGGGGTTGGTGCCTGACAGGCAGATTCTCGTGACAGCCTCACATCTGCCCACGGAGGTGGGAGAGGGGGCCCTGCACGTGCCCTCCATAAGCCCCCTTAGCTACAGGAGTAGTGGGGGGTAAGAATTCAGGGAGAGACACCATCACCTTTTCCTGGTGGTGTGTTTTGGAGAGAGGCTGGAGGCTTGGCGCAGGACCCCCCATGGCAAGCGTGCCGGGTGGGTGATGGCAGGCAGAGGGTGCAAGGGCTGCAGGCAGTGCTGCTCCGCAGCAGAGACTTTGCCCCTGCCTTTCAGGGCAGTATTTAAGGCATATGAGGCAGTGTTTAAGACAGTAGCTCCCTCCTGAGTGTGGGATTGTGGGATGGCTTCCCAAGCAGAGCACAGACCCTTCTGCGTCTGTCCACCTATGAGGACCCTTGGTATCATGGCGCACACGTGCATCGGGGCGTTGCGTCCAAGGACAGGCCTCTGTGGGGTATTGCAGCTGTTTCACCTGCCTCTCAGAGACATGTGGGGTCATTTGGGAAGACTGACAAAATCAAACCCTTATCTAGTTCCCCAGAGGCTCCGGATCGTAACTCCGGGCTTTATTTTAATAGATGTTTTCCAAGCAAGCAGAGAAGTCAGGATCAAGTTAGAAGCAAACACAAGCTGAACAAAAATGAAAACTGAGAAGATGGCTGGTTTTGTTTAGTTGGATTTTTTTCTGCCACTATTTGAATGAGCACTGAATGAAGGAAAGACCAAATTTTTCATGTTTAAAGATTTAATGATCCAGTATTTTTTCTCCTCTATGTAATACTAATCAGTAGCACTATGTGTATACCTTGGTTTATATGGAAAAGCCCTGAGGTAGTTATTAAAATTAATCCAACAGGTTTCTATAGTAATCAGTAAGGATTTTTTAAAAATAACATTAACTGTAATACAATCTTATAGGTAAAGTTACATTTTTTTTCTAACTTATGGGCCCATTTATGTGGGCCTAATATGGAGTTCCTGGATTTTATAGAAGTATTCTTAGATCATTTTTTATTATCTCTTACCTATAGAATTTCATTCTCCAAAAGAAAACCATTCCAGAAGCTTGTTTGTACAGAAAATTCTCTGACTCATTCCCAAAATCACTCAGATAAAGTCTACGATGTCTGAATCCATGGGCAAAAAAATCAATAGTTTATTTTTTAATCCTGTGTTTATCTTCAGGTGGTGTCTGAGTGGACAAAACCAAGCAAGCTAATAACTGCTGTCATACAGTAGGATCATAAATTTTTACTCACACTAAGAGCAGTAATACATCTGTGGGACACATCTTCCTTTCAGTTCCATATAAGTTTAGCTGCAAGGTAAATAAGGAAAGCATTTGCTAGTATGGGAAATTTCAGGGTTAAAGATTATTATTTTTCCTACATATTTTTCTTTCCATATATGTTTTTCAGGATTAATATATGCAGCTGTTTCATACTGTTCTTAAGTGGAGGTACATGACTCCTAGAGGGTGTTTCAGTGTGTTCTCTCCTAAAATCCACTTTAAATCTATTCCATTAGATTCTGTTGTCTTCACTGTGGATGTGAACACTTGCTTTGAGAAGTAACTTCGTACCAAACAGGAAACACATCGGTTTCAGGGGGAGAGAGGAGTTGCTAGCCCAAGCTATTTCAGATAAAGATTGAAGTTGTTGTTATATTTTAAGACCGCTATTATGGGAAAATGATGAACTTGTATTTGACTTTTCATGATCCTTGGTATGTTACAGGACCAAACTAGATTTTTTTGTCTCCATAATCAATATATTAATGGGGTATCCAATAGATTGTTGCACTCATCGGGTTTTTATTATCAAAATAATTATTATTAGCTATTAACTGTAGACCCAAATGGAGAGGCTGTATACACATCTATATTAAAGATGATCACTTCTGGAAAGTATTTGTAATGTAAATAAATAAGGGCTGGATATATAACAAGTCAAAAAAGGTAGTTCAGTTGCTGAGGATTGTTCCAGATGCATGACATTGATGTTAGACTGAAGGAGCTTATAGGAAGGTTTTCTCTCTCATATTTGATATGAGAGAAATGTTAAGAATAAAAAACATCTAAAAGCTGATGTGACCACATAGGTAGCATATTAAAGATTGTAGATATATCTGGATTGATTCAGCAAAGAATTTAAGGTTAAAAAAACCCCAAAACTTTTAACTATAACTCTGTCAGTTTAAAGAAATGAGTGAGGAAGATTATCTTGTCTACATCTTCACAGAAGACCAATTCTACTCTGTCAAGGCCAGATTGGAAAATAATTGCATAGTTAAGATGTGTAATACTAAAAATTTAAATTACTATTTTAACTATGTGTATAAAGAACAGGCCAGGTCACAGTGACATTCAATAGGATAAAAGCATATGATTTAGATAGTTTGTGTTGTATTTAATTTGCCCTAGGGAAGACATCAAAAGTAGTTTTCTGATATGCTCTATACCTATGCCTGTTTCCCTTTCTACAGACTTTAAGGGAACTTCAAGTGACTAACAGTAATGTAGATACCTAAAAATGATTGCAAGTAATCCCACCTCTCCATCAGTTTGGATCAAAGTTCTGAAAGCAGAACTAGATGATAGGAGTGTGCCCAGAGAATATTAATGAAATCTTTTCTGATCACCAAAGGAAGGCAGGGGAATGGAAGATTCATGTAGGAATTCAGTTCTTCGTCAAGTTTAGGCTGTGGAGATGTCAGACAAAGGCTATTGTTTGGACAGTTATTTTGGAGTGCTATGAAACCCTTAAGTTATCCATATTATTTTTTTCATTAAAGCCCTGAAGATAAGTACAGGGACAAACAGAAAAGGAAGGAAAGTGAGAAAAAAGAGCTAGGAGAGCTCCCACTGTATATCAGAGGAGAAATATGGAAAATCATAGATCATAGAATGGTTTGGGTTGGAAGGGACCTTAAAGGTCATCTAGTTCCAACCCCCCTGCCATGGGCAGGGACACCTTCCGCTACACCAGGTTGCAAATAAGATACTGGAGGAACTCGGGAGGTGGAGAATTTGGAAAAAAGCTCATAGAAGGATGGACTTTAAATAACATCAGGACTTCTAAGAGAAGAGCTTGTGGTTAGTGGTCAAATGGAGCAGATGATGTGCTGAATGATGTCCCCTAGTGCCCAAGGAGCTTTGAGAGCCACAACCCTGCAGCAGGGAGTGAGGAAACCTGACAAAGAGCATAGTTTTAGTCAAGACAGTTTTATCCTACTAAACATACTTTTCTGTTTAATATTTACCTGTTAGAGCAGATTTTCAGGAAAAGAGTAATTAGTATTTCCACATCAGATTTCATATGTGGTTTGCCAGCCTGATAAGTAAAGTAACTCTTCACTCTTAGCTCATGTGCTTCTTTTTTCCTCCCCAAAATAGTGCAAGGGCAGTAAGCGTCAAGTATGAGCCTCAGTTATTTTCCACATAATCAGTGGCTGCAGAATAATCTCTAAGATTGCATTGTGCTCTGTTGTTGAAGTGTGCACATGCATTATATTCCAGGAAGTAGCACATTTCCTGTTAAATCAACTGTGACATAAATATCGGGGATCATTTAACAGATCACAGAGTATTGCTTGTGTTACAGAGACCAGAATGATGGCTTGTTAAATTAACACTATATAGTCAAACATTTGCAGACAAGGATCACCACTTCTCATTAAGTATATTCATGGCTTTTTAAGGGAATCTTTCCAAATAAACTTTTTCATTCATAGTTTTCTCAAAAGACTCTTCCAGTATGCCAAGAAATCCTGTGGTTCCCACTTGTGACTCAAAGATAGCTGTCGATTATTTTTTTCCCCCGATTTTAATCACGAAATCATTGCGGTGATGTTATTTTGTATGACAAGGGATCCCATCTCTCATTACCTTTCTTTTTTACTACTATGTTCTTATGTGATCAGGAGAATTGTTCATAGTGGATCACTACTTGTCCTGTGTCAAAAAAGACAGACTGCCCGTGGTATGCCTTTCAAGAAATGAAGGGGAAATCTCTCTTCATTACATGGCTGTTTCTGAGACATTTCTTTTTCTATTATTCTAGTAATTTTACATGGGTTATCCTATGTATTATAGAGTGCTTGTTTTGAAAAGTGGTAGTTCTCAAAACACATTAAAGAAAATACTTCTAAGACTTCTTTGACATCAGAGGTGGAAATCTACAGTAATGCTTATCCTGTGAGAAATGGAGTATTTTTCAGCCATTTCTTTTCTGACAGATTAGTAGAGGTAGTAAATGCACATACAGATTCTGTGGCTGAGGAGAAGAGGTGAGAGGAGAAAAAGCTATGATATACAACAGGATGGCAATAAGAATGTTGTAAAGAAATAGTTGCTCTTTTATTTAACATTCCTTCTAAATTATTATTTAAGGATTAGTTGGAAAGAATGAACAATATTGGGAAAAAACACATGGAATTAAAGCAGAATTTGGTTAATGGGATGCAGACAGTGGTGAATGAAGATGTACGTTGTAGAGTTTGGATATTTTGGGTTGTAATTTCAGATGTGAAGCAGGTAGGTAGCGATGTCTGAACGAAACAAAGATCTTGTTTCCGTACAAGGATTCAAAGTAAGCTATCGGCATGTCTCATATTGCACTGAGTTCATCATGTCCAACAAGCTGCAGAGAAAAACAAACACTTGTTGGCACTGCAGAACCAATAGATTTCTGACAGAGCTGAATGAATCACTAGATTAGATAGCAGCAACATTAATTTAATTGCAGTTACAGAATCCTTATTACTAGGGGTAATATACAGTAGAATTCTGCTTGACTTTTACATCTCGGGATACATGCAAAGCTAGCAGTTAAGACCATTTTCATAGTCTTTTTTAAAACTTGCCAACTGAGCAAGCGTGCTCTTGAGTCACTGGGAGAATGAACACAGAGCCCCGTGATACCAATTTTACAAAGTTACTTCTTAGAGTACATCTGCACTCTAAATCCAGGAACAGATGGATACTGTTATGCTTATTTGGAAAAAAAAAAAAAAAAAAAAATCCCCTGCTCTTGTCTGTCAGCAATCTCTCTGTTCCCCATGTCAACCTAAACTGCCAGAAAGGTCCTTTCAGTTTAGTGCTTCTCTTTGCAAGCATTCTTCTGACACAGATACTGAGGATTTTTTTTTTTTAAATATGTATTAAAATATAGATGTAAACATAGCATGAATCAATAGAATTGCCTGTCAATTGTAGCGATGTTCAGGCAATAATAATTTAATTAAAACATATAGTAGCAATATTGGAGCACAGATACTCCCACTCACATAAATCTTTTACTGACAGTTTTTATGAAAAAGTTTATAGAAAATCTCCTCTTCTATTTATTGTGTTAGAGCTTTGCCACTGATTCCTGTTTAAATCAATGTCCCATGTTTCTTGGCCATTTAGTGAGTTTTCCAGTTTAAAATGACACCTCCCCCTACCCCCCCCCCCCCCCCCCAAAAAAAAAATCAAAACATTGTTTGAAGAATTTGTCTAATAATGACATTAGTAGCAGTGTATGCCCCTATATAACTGAGATACTAGGGATTGTTCTGAACAACTATATCTCAGGAAGATGAATTTGAGCTAGAGAAGGTGTAGGAAGAACTACTAAAATAATCAGGGAATAGAAAGCTTATTTTGACAGGCCTTAATGAAAGGGGGATGTGATTGGCATTTGTTGTCAGCCTTATGTTCTGAGAGAACACATAGAAAAAAATTAGCTACAGAGCACATTGACTTAACAACTTTAAGAAATCCGGTTATTGGTAAATAGCCTATCTTCAAACAGTGCTCAAAATGTGTGCTCTTATAATGGGTGTTTCTAAGCTTTTACTCATACGTTACTACTTGAAAAAAACATAAGCAGACATAAAATGGGCCCTAGTTAATTTAGGATAGAAATTTAGGATGTTTTACAGTAGCAGATTCTAGAGCAGTTTTCAGACAAGAGTTTGAAATCCCCTTTCCAAAGATTTACATTTGTGATAGGCTATGCGTGATAGATTTGATTCCCCAGGATGAGCATTTTAATCTTGAGTTCGTGTGTTCCTAATTAATCATGAGACAAGTAAAATCAAAACAAAAGGCGTTCACAGCATATTATACTTTCTCTTTTCCATTTGGACTGTCACAGACAGGAACCCCTGGAGTTGATGAGAGGCTTTCTGCTGAGGGCCTGCTAGCAAGAGTAAAGACAGAGCAAATTACTCTCAGACACTGCTGACAGTTCAGTGAATTAAGTATGCAAAGCAATTTGTGAAGATGTTCAGAAGTGCAAATTTCTGCCAGTAGGTCAAAAGAGTATGAATTATCACAGGATGAGAAAGGTAAGAGGAGATCACTCCCCGTCTTCATCCAGTTAGTCTTTTGATTTAATCAGACAATTTGTTTTATTTAAAGAAGTAGGAAGTTAGTAATGCACATGGTCTCATTAAATGCATAGCAGTGAAATGCACTGTATAGATGACAGCATTCATTTACTGTGTCTAAAATATTGCAATTTCTTGAGCATTATACGAAAAGAAGAACATTGAAAGGTAACGTCTTATAATTCAGATATTAGCATCGCTGGTCATTTTTCATAATAATTACTATATAGGATCATGGATTTACAGGATAATTCCGGTTGGAAGCAACCATTGGAGGTCTCTAGTCCAACCTCCTGCACAAGGGTCAGTTTGAGGGTCAGCTGTGAGATCAGACTAGGCTGCTCAGGGCTTGTTCAGTCAGGTCTTGAAAACTTCCAAGGATGGAGCTGGCACAGCCTCTCTGGGCAACCTGCTCCACTGCCTGACTGTCATCATAAGGAAAAAATTTCTCCTTATATTCACTCTGAACCTCTTTTTTTTTTTGACTTATGCTTGTCTCTCACCCTGCCACAGACCACTGTGAAGAGCGTGTCTCCATCTCCTCAGTGAGCTCCCTGTCGGTATGGGCAGGTAGCTGTTCGGTCCCCCTGTAACTGCCTCTTCCCTGGGCCGAACAAGCCCTGGTCCCTCGGCCTCCCAGGCAAGTGTTCCAGCCCTGATCATCCTGATTGATCCTCTGTTGAACTCGTCCCAGTTTATCAGTGTCTGTCTTCTACTGGGAGGCCCAAAACTGGATGCAGTACTCCAGATGAGTGCTGAGTAGAGGGAGATAATCCCTTTCCTTGATCTACCACCTATGCATTCATACAGCCCAGGATGCTGGTGGCCACCTCTGCTGCCAGGGCAGGCTGCTGACTCAGGCTGAGCTTGCTGCCAGCCCAGAGCCCCAGGGCCTTCCCAGCAGAGCTGCTCCCCAGCCTGGCAGTCCCCAGCCTGTGTAGAGGCAGGGGGTTCTTCCTTCCTTCCCACAGCAGGACTTTGCATTTGTCCTTGTTAAATTTCATTAGGTTCCTGTTGACCCATTCCTCCAGCCAGTCTGGCTCCCTCCAGGTGCCAGCCCTGCTGTGGGGCGTGTGGGCTGGTTCGTCCAGTTTGGTTTTGCCTGCAAACATGATGAGCATGCCCTCCCTCACCTCCTCCAGGTCACTGATAAAGATCTTAAGCAGGCCAGGTCCCAAGACAGGCCTGGCGGTCCTTCTTCTTGTTACTGTCCTCCAGGTAGGCTCCAGCCCATTAACCTTCTGAGATGTTTTTACTTATCTGATATTTCACCCATCTAGACCATAATGTCTCTGCTTGGATACAGGAATATTGTGAGAGACTGTGTTGAACCCAATACGTGGGAATATAAAAAGAATAAAGAATCTATCAAATTAGGATTTCCCATCAAAACTGATCTCTCCTTTTAGCACTGTTTATAATTGCAACTCTTGTCCCAGCATCACAGCTTCATACATCAACACTAAATAAAAAAAGAAAAAAACAACATCTATCAGAAGATTCAGAGTTATTTTTATCAGATCCTTCTGGAAATACTACCAGACATTTATTTCAGTGCTTTATGTGTGTGATTCTTGTACATTACTTATCCATAAACCATAACAAGTTGAACCGTCACCTACAAGCGTTAAAACATTGTAGAGAGCTTTTTAGAAGGAACTGTATTGATTTTTAGTGACACTTGTATAAGAAAGGAGGCATTTTTCTGTGGTACAATTTACATTTTACTGGACAATATATTACTTATAGGGTTTCTGTCCAATATTTCCTAAAAGGCAGTGAAAAATTACTACTAAAACTCACTGCTGCTTTCTTTATTGCAGAAAATCCTAAATTATTTTGCACTCCTAAATACAGGCAAAACCCTAATTTTATTTTTTCAAACTATGAATATTATGAAAAAATCTCTTCCAAAGCTTCACTAGCTTTTTGACTAGATTCTCTGCTTCTTCCTAGACTCTTCCTTTTCTTCCCATGAGATGGTTCTTGTAAAGTAAAATGCAATTGCTTCATTCTGTTTTCTTTGGGTTTTTCACTCCCCCTAATTTCATAGTTAATTTCTGAATATCCAACAGGCAAAGAACAGTTGTAATATGGCTAAACTTGGAATGGGGTAACCAGCCCACTCAAACATTCATAACTTACCTACTCAAAACCCACTGAAAAACAATATTCTGTACTTATTTCTGCCTAATCTTTAGCAGAATATATTTCTCTGTCTCATTTCTGGATTAGTGCACAGTGTTAGAAGTAAGTATTGTCCAAGGGAAACCAAACTCCTTTTCAGTAGATTTCAACTTTTGGATAGCAAAGTATCATTTGCTTCATTTTGCTTAAAAACAAATGGATAATATTGCAGTCTTCACATCAATGGGAATGGTAAACTTTGACAGGAAGCACAAAAGAAAGGAAAAGGAAGGTGAAAGGATCATGAACTCACTGATCAAGTGATTACAATGTTAGTGTTCTGGATTTCTTGCAAAACCTCAAATGGCAAATTTAGCATAAAAGTCTGGTGGGGCAGGAAGATGCCTGTTTCTCTGTAAAAAACTACTGTGCAATGTTTAGGTACTATGTAGAGTTTAGAGACCATTTTTAATTAACAGCAAATATATCACAGGAGGCTGAAAATGGCTTGGGGCTTATTTTTTCCTCCAAAATTGTAGCTGTTTAATTATACCTTCCAGACCTCCTTTCTTATGCAATGGATAAAATAGAAAGAAAGTTTATTTGGGAAAGATACCGTAGGAATTTGTGGGAATAGTGTGAATATTGTGGCACGATATGCACACAAATTGTTGTCAACATGATTTTCAGTTGTTGAGCATACAGTATCACCAATGTGATAACTGGATTTTTATGCAAAATTCATATGCATAAATGTAAATACTCCTACATCTGGGTTTATTATGAATTACTTAATAAAATTATATCCATAACATAATCAAAACAATCAAAGTACAGAACAAGAAATTAAATAAAGCCTTTCTAAAAAAAAAAGCCCCAATAATTTAAAAACAGAGCTGATACAGGTATCACACTTAACATTTTCCCCACACACACATTTTGGGGGCTTTGCAAGAATGTATTGAAGATTTGGAGGAAAAAAAAAAATTCTCCATAATCTCAATGTTTTGATTTCAGATAGTCCCTGATGGAAGTTCTTCAAAATTCAAGGTCTTGTAAGGGTATACAAGCCAGGCAAACAGCATAATCATCCCAAAGGAAAGGCTTTATATCGAAGTGAAGAACTTTCAGAGGAAATGTTTATTTAGGTGAAGGCGGTGTGCATCTTTTCTTGTAACACATTGCTAACAGCTGGGCAGTCATAATCTAGGCTTCACTTCAGCATATCAACATAGCGAGCCTTTTTTTAGCTTATTAAGAATAGACAATATTGAGTTAAACGTTCACTGAAGTTTATAATAACAGTCAGGGATCTCATCATTGTATATAAATACCTAAAGAGAGAGTACAAAGAGAATGGAGCCAGGCTCTTTTCAGTGGTGCCCAGTGACAGGACCGAAGGCAATAGGCATAAACTCAAACACAGCTGGTTCCCTCTGAACATCAGGAAACACTTTTTCACTGTGAGGATGACTTAGCACTGGCACAGGCTGCCCAGAGAGGTTGTGGAATCTCCATTCTTGGAGATATTCAAAAGTCACCTGGACATAGTCTTGAGCAACCAGTTCTAGGTGGCCCTGCTTGAGCAGGGGGACTGGACAAGATGACCTCCAGAGGTCCCTACCAACCTCAACCAGTCTGTGATACTGTAATGTAAGAACTTTAACAACAACAACAAAAAAGCTTTGTTGATCTTAACCTACCTGAAGGTAACTATTTTCTTGGCCAAAAATGTTCCTTGAAAAACTAGTACTTACATGATGTGAGGAATAGCAAGATTATTTGGCTGCCCTTAAACTCCAGAATGCAGATGCTTTATCTTTCCAGAAAAAGAAAAACATCACTGAGATTGATGTTTGCTCTTTCTTCCCTGATCACAACCTAGAGTTTAGAGCCCTATTGTTATTGACAAGAATGTGCTTTTGCCATACAAATGTATTAGAATACACTTCTGTTGTTTAAGTGCCTTATAAACTGATTAATTCATATATAAATTCAATATAAGATAATTATAGCTTATTCACAGGTATACACATGAGTGTGTCAGGCTAGCTTCTCTCTGTGTTTTTGTGTTTGCCGACATGCTGAATATCCAAACCAAGACAGCTACAAATATTATCAAGAAAGTAGGGGCTCAGAGGAGAACAGAATAGAGACGATAACTGATTTTTTTTTTAAACCCATGTGACTGTAAATATAATACCCAAAAAGAATATACTCTTCCTTAATAGGTGTATAAAAGTTCTCTCAAGAGTGGATGCAGCTAGTTTTAAAATCTGAATAATTAATTCTTTTGTAATACCCAGATGGCATCTTTATGAGTTTTCTACTTATTTGGTTGGAAAATGTCCTTGTATAAAGGTGAAGGTCTTTTTGTAGTTGCAGATGCTCTTAAAATCTGCTGTCCAGAAGCTGAACCGAGATAAAGAAAAAGCGTCATGACACATTTATTTTGGCAGCCTGATCAAAGTGGGATGACTGTATTTAGTCAGACAAGTGTATCAAAGTGATGCAGTTTGAAATGGCTGAGTTAGCATTCCTAAAACTGTGTCCCTGTGATAGGCTCTGTAGTGGTGCTGGCAGGGTAGCACAGTGTTAGAAAGTGTTGTACATCCATCGGGACACAGCTTGAACTGAATATAGTGAGAAATTATGATTCACTGCAATCTTTTGCTGCCTATACTAATTTCCCTCTAGCTACAACACATCTGTTCATGGTAAGACTGATCCAATGCCCATCCAACTACAGTCCACTGACTTGAGCAATGAATCCAATAAATACTATTCATTGGAAGATTTCAAAAAATGGCTAAAAACTGACTTAAGGGCATGAGTCCAACTAGAACAACATCTTAAGTCCTCTAGTAGCTTTTGAAATGTAGTTTCCTTCTTTTTTCTACCAAGATAGTGGAGAGTCCAGTCCTGTGAAGTATGGACCATTTCTTAATTATATTCAGTGATAAGTTAGAGCACTCAAATAATAGAAAAAGTAGATTTTTAAATGTCATTTATCAGTATGGTTAAAGATAAGTTTGAAGTCTTTCTCTTGCAAGAAATTTTTTAAAGAAATAGATAAAAGCCTCTTCTGAATTTACTTTTCAGAATCTCAGAATCAGCAGGTTTTGTTTATCCTTTTACGAGATGAGATCATAGGAATAAAAATTTATTCTGGATTCTTCTGAAACCGCCTGATTCCAACATATGCACACAGAGTACATAGGTCTGGGACTTGGATGATAATGAGCCTCTCTTGTGAAATAACCTGTAGTTTGGAATAAAGTGGATATTCCATATAAATGGAATATTTTTACATAAGTGTTACATTGAAGTCAGTGGGTGAAGCACTGCAAGTACCCACTGGCTGCTTGTCTCTTCTACTGTAATGGAGCAACAGTGGAGAGTTACGAGATCCTAAGTGATTAGCCTGCCTTTTCCCTGCAGAAGGGCTCCTTATAAATGATTTAGTCAGTATTTCCTGCTGAGTCAGTGAGCTTGGATTCTTAGTGCCACTACAAGCAGTCAAGGAAGAAAGTGGAGAGAAGGAGAATGGGAGTCTGGGGATGAAAATGAGAAGGACTGGAAGAGTTTGAATGTTTCCTGTACTTTTCTGTATTCGAGTAAAAGTCCAATTAGAGAGTTGGTTATAAACTACTGAGAGTCATGACATGACACATATTTTATGCAGTCTTCTGATTTACAGGTATTGGTATGTGTTTCTTTAAAAATAACACTGCAGATTTCTTGGTTAAAGAATTTCTTAACCAATAGGCTAGATGATTGCCTGTCCTCAAATTTCATCCTGAGGCATAAAGGGCCATAATCAGTTTTCATATTCTCGTGTGCCCCTTTACTGTGTGTACTGCTCTGGTTATAGAACAGCTCTTCTTTACATGTCTTTACGTACATAGAGCAGAAGAGGTGGGAAGGAGTGATGCACTGGGTTGTTTCCTTCTCAAGCACCCACGAGCACACATGCATTGCCACAGTAGAGGCTCTAAGCTGAGAGATTCTGTATTTTTCGGTAGAGCCCCAGAAATGCTGCAGATAAGTGCCTAAGTCCTGGGCCTGTGCTTTTGCTCTCAATCAAGGGTCTTTGCCCAATGTAAGGTAATGGGGGAGGGCTGGCACACCACAACTACCCTCTTTCTTTTCCTGCTGTTGGGCTGTCCAGTGCCCACTTCTGCTAGCCTTCCCCCAGCGTCCCTGCCAGCCGTCGTTCCTCTCTTTTCGCTTCTGCGCTTTTCCTGTCTATACTTATCAAACCCAGATTCAGAAGCAGCTCTGTTGGTAGCAGAGAGGAGAAGAGGACATGCAGAAAATATACTGCAGCAGATAAAGGGTAGCTGGTCTCAGCTGAAGTGAGAGCTCCCAGACACTAGCTGCCACTGAGTGACTACCTGTTTCCTGGGCTCTTAGATCATTATTAAGAACACACTGCCCTATAACAAACACATTACCCAGAGAAGCTGTGGCTGCCCCCTCCCTGGCAGTGTTCAGGCCAGGTTGGACGGGGCTTTGAGCAACCTGGTCTAGTGGAAGGTGTCCCTGTCCATGGCAGGGGGTTGGAACTAAATGATCTTTAAGGTCCCTTCCAACCCAAACCAGTCTGTGATTCTATAAATCGGACTGATGGACAAACCACAGCTTGACCTGCATGATTTGTAATGTTCAGTGCATACTGCTCAAAACAAAGCCTAAAGGAACTTTCTTTTTAATTAGTCAGAGATGACTGCTTCTTTACAGTATACAAGAAATGTATCAAAACTCAAATATTTTAATAATATGCGAGCATCTTCTATTCCCGACAGAGTTAAATAACAACTACATTTGAAAAAGTACTGACAATTACAGCTTCTTGTGTCCTTCCTTTGCACCGTTATTAGTAACATCCCACTATGCTCTTGTTCTTGTCTTCACAATTTCTTTTATTGATAAAATTCAATATTATTTAAGCAAACCTGCAAGAGAGTTAAGTAGGAAAGTAGTCTTATAAGGTATATTAAAGGCTCCCAGGGTTCCACTGATGATTGTTGATTCCATGTGAAGAGACACCAAGCGTGTGAGTTTCCATATGAATGGCTTCTCGCCTTTTCAAGCTCGGAATAGCTTAAGGCTCACTAATTATAGTGGTTCTGGGACTACCTTAACAACAGTATGCATCAGAACATATTTTAGATGGTCAGCACAGAAGAATTAGGTCAGAGACCTCTGGGGATTTAATGAAAAGGTTAGCAAACCTAGCAGCACACCTTGAGCACCAACCACTGACGCTAATGAGGCCTCATTTAAATAGTTTTTCAGAGAAGTAGAAACAATTAGATTCTTTTGGGAAATGAAATCTTACTCTGATGTTTTTATCATACATCTAGTAGTAGACCCTTTCCTCTATTTTATCTTCTTTGCCAATTTTTTTCTTTATTCTGGCAAGGATATTAGATTAATTGATTTACCTAAATTATGATGCCATTAGCACAGCAAGCACTAGTTTCCTGGGACATTAATGAAAAAAATTTCTCCACAGCTGATACTTTTTCATTAAAAAGGAGTCTATTAATCTATCATATTAATATTAGCTCCTAAATAAAAACAAAACCATAGCTTATTTTCTTTTCCAAAACAATTAATTCCTTGATTAGCATTCAGATAATAATCTGAGTAAAGACTTAGTAAAGTATATTATCTATGATCTTAAGATGATAACATTTTATGCATTTCATTATCAAGGTTGTTATGTGAAAGAACTAAATATTATTTATAAAAATATAAAAATGTACATGGAACAACATTAAATGTATTAAATTAATATCATTTAGTAAATAAAATATTAATATATTAAGTATTTATTGGTCTTCATTTTTAAATACCATAAATGGATCTACCACATAAATGTTCTTCAAAATAGTCCCACTGAAGCTGATCATTCAGTGCTTTAGCACTGAAACGTCTTTCAGCAAAGCCTAAGGATGAAAAAAAAATATGCCAGCGTGCCTTCAATACTTATATAATCTGTGAATGATTTCCTATATGTGTTCTTTCTAATTTAAAGTACCTCCATTCAACACAAGTCAAAAAAATGCCAGAGAATAAAAGCAGTAAGTAGTAGCTTCCTGCACAGACTTTGTGTCATTCTGAAATTGTTTTTATTTGCAATGTGTCCTTTCACGTACAGGCAAGAATCAGAAGGGATTTGACACAATTAAATTTCCGTTAAAGAATGATCATCTAATGAAAGCCTGGGAATATAATACTAAAATAGTAGAAATTAACTGTACTACCACACTCTAACTACATTTCACAGCTTTATGTTCCCCAAAGGTACCTGGTATGTGTGTTGTATTCAGTCAGTTTCTGATTTATAGATAGAAATTCCTCTTGAGTACCAAATCAAGTATAATACTTTTTTGTTCCACATTGTATGGCACTCAGTGTGATATGGTGGAAAATTCTAATTCAATAAAGAGATTTTACTGTAACACCTGACACATATCAAAAAGCTCTTTCAAAAAACCCATTCAGGATATTCTGAATTTTATGTGGTGGCTCTATATCATTCATTTTCTTAAATGATCTCCCTAGAGATTTTCATTACATTCAAGTGGGTGGAGTATTGAAGGGATTGTATTATTAGCTACCACTTAAGAATACAAGGATTTCTCAAGAAAACTCTTGGGGCTTTCTTTTCTTTTTCAAGCAGTTGAAAAAATAGAATGCTGAATATGGGGATACAATTTTTTATATCTTTGGCAAATCATTATGATTCGTATGAAATGTCAGTAGATGAAGTATTATTTTGGCAAAAATTAATTACACAGGATCCAAATCTCATTAAAGACCCCCTTTGGCCTGGGTAAGTTTAGCTGGATCCGGCCTGTTGATTTTTGCCAAGTGCTGTCTTAAATTATTCCATGCTAAAATGTTGTATGCATGTTACTAAATGCCGTGGTCCCATTTATATTAATTATTCTAACCTATAGAGTTACAAATTAATTCACAATTGTTTATGAAGATGCGGTTCAGTTCACAGTGGCCAGCAATTCAGGGGATATTGCTTTTGATTACCAGTCCTTTACTCAGTACTGCTCAAAGCAAGGACTAAGCCTTATAAAGTTTTATATGGATCCATGCCTAGAATTCCATCTAGCTGTGGATCTGACCTCTGCCTAACTCCACCCTTCGTCTTCAAATATATTCTATAGTGAAACTAGTGGAAATAGGTCTGGTTGGATTTAAATCAGTAGGAATTCTACTGAGATAGATGTGCAAATATGAGACTAACTAGTTGTCTGATTCAAGCACTGAACATCTCATTTACTCTGCAGCTACCAGGACTCTATACCTCTAACAACCTTTAAGAGTACAGAGGAATGAATGCCCAACCATCTGTTTAACTGGTATAGTAGTAAACTAACATTTTTGTCTTAGATTAAATAAGGTATCTCCCTCCTAAAATACAGGGGGGTTTTAGGAAAAATAATAAAAATATGGAAGGCAAATTATAAATACGTAGATAAATAACCTCTATATAAGATGAATAAGGATTTTTAGTAGTTAATTTTCACACATCCTCTTTATTACAAGACAGGTACACACATTATTGGTCCAAAACACTAAACAAATGAAGTTGTGGATTAAAACATGTTGAATTTCACAGACGACTGCATTACATTTTCATTGATGAAATGTAAACATAAAGAGAAATCAATGATGAAACAACTATTGTTTCTTCATATGTCAGAAGGAATGGATTTACATTTTGTTTCGGTGTTGAAACCATTACAGTGGATGGAGAATGCCTGGCTATTTATATTAAAAATATGAGACATGGTTTTCATAGATAATCACATGAAATTGTAAGATAAATATATGAAGTTTCCTAAATAACCTTTGTTTGGAACTAAGACACTAGAACATTTCATATTACTACCATACATCAGAATGAATCAATACAAACCAAGAATAAGTTTCTCGAGTGAAACAAACATCAGAAAACATCTTCTGTCCTTACTGACTTCAACAAGCTATCAGCAATCTGATGATGTTATAAGTTTTATGCAATGTCATGTTCCACAGCAAGGTATGCCATGAGGAGCTTTTCATTCTGTCTCTAGAATACTGTCTCTTTGGTTCTAGTTAAAAAAGACTGAGCTCCGCAAGAAATGAACTACAAGGGTTCATAAGAAGGTTGTGTTTCACAATTTAATTTGATCACAGTTGTTTCCATTTTTTTTTAAATTTATGACCTATGTAATTCCAACTGAATAGGAAAGAGCTTCTCATATTCATACTCCTTAAGGAAAACCCTATTTTAAATGATGGTTGCAAATGTTGCATATTGGAGTAAATATAATCAAAATGAAAGGATAATATTTATTAAAGGTACATTACATTTTGATAAATGACAGACAGTTATTTTAGAAAGCACAGTTAAGTAATGAAAACAGAATAAATGCTCAGAAGCATGATATACTGGAAATCATGAGGCCTCCCTAACATTGTTATGCACTTCAGCCTTTACTAGTAAATCTCTGTTGAAAAGCGAAGGAAGAGGGTCAGGGGGTGCTTCTGTACAGACCATAAACCATAATAATCAGACATTTTGGAGTCAATAAAATGTTAACATGACACATTAAGCAGTAAAGAAAAAGAAGTGAATGCAGTACTTTCTTCAAAGGTAGGATAATACATAAAAATAATATGAATATTTTAGATTTATGGGCAAAAGCAGTCTTTATTTGTCTGCACTCCTATCTGAACAAAGCATCTGTGATCAAAGCCCTACTTTTATCATTTAAATGTCAACTAAATTGGACAGAGGAGAAAGATTCTATTTTTTCACCAAAAGGCAGGTGCTATTCTGTTTGGACTGCTTGAGAAATTAACAGATAAGTAGCTTCGGACTGCCTACAATCATGGGCTGACTCCTGGCCAGCCAACATCTCCAAAATAGTTAACAGAAGACACAGGAGAGAGCTGAGATACCACGGTGTGCAAGGAAGACTGTAGGAGAACTGATGATAGTGCGTTACACTGTGGACAATGTAGAGATCACGAGAAAAGTGAGCACCAAATTGTGGCAATGTGAATTCTGGGAGAGGAGGCAAGAAACAAATCCTTAGGAAATCCAGCTTCATTGATCTGGCTGTTCAGGAGACCATTTGTTCTCATGCCATGTGCTGTACTAGTCATGTATTACACTAATCACTGATGACACTGCACAATTACTGCATAATTTGAAAGAAAGCTAAAATTGTCATCTTGCTAAGGAAAATAGCTTACCCATTCTCAATTTTATGGACTTTTTTTTTTTTTTTTTTTTTTTTTTTTCCAGGAGCATTATGTTACTCTGCTGTGAAGCAGGGAAATAGACAAAATGTCAAGAATCGACCTAATGATAAATCAGTTGGTTTGCTGTCATTTGAGAAAGGCTTTCAGTAAAGTACTGTTTCTTAGTGGGAAGTAAGTACATCTAGCTAAAATACCTCCAGTATATAAACTTATTTTGCCAGAGTACAGCAGCAGTTACAGAGAAAGCTCTCTTACTTAAAAACCCTGGAGATTCAATTGTCCACACATGTGCTTTTCATTCAAGCACAGGGACTATCGCAGAGTTTCCTCCCCTTGTTGACATATTTACAAACCTTGGCAGACCTACCAAAAAATTTTTGGCTCATACCGCTGGATTCTTCTAGCTGAAGGATGAAAGGTGGTGATGGGATTGTCATTACTGTTACCCTTCTTACGTCTCAAGCTCTCTGCAGAGTCCAGGAATACTGAAAATCTCTGTATGAGCAGGTTCTAAAATGCATTGACTTCAGAACTGAGTCAGTAATGGCAGTGTGGAAAATCAAGGTAAGGCAGGCACTTCACTTGTCCTACGTGGGCATGCTTGCCCTAACATATTGCATACAACACACATGCTCTACCCACAACAGAAGCCATCTGTCAGGATGGCTGAGTGCCTGCACACAGCCGATAAGATCTTTGTCCCTGCAGTATGGGTGCCAGCAACAATAGACTTGCTTCAGGAACCAGTGCAACCCTGTGAATAACCTCTCATCACGCAGGAAGCCCTACTCTCTGTTGGCATTGAAGCATTGGTACCACATGCATCTTTTCAGTTGTTAACAGCTGCTAATTAGCAGTAGTCATATTCTGAACCTCATTTGTTAGATTGAATCTTGGCTAAGCGCTCAGCACACTCAGAAATAGAACTGTTAGAAATAACATAAAATTGTAAGGCCTCTGGAGCAGAAATTGTCCTTTTAAGACCATCACATAGTAGTTGGCTCAAAGTAAGCTTTTGGGTGTTACTGTATTATAAACTAAACATGTGATTTTCTTTTCCTGTGAGAAGAAACCTTTGAATATGAAGTTCAAAAACTATGAAAAATATATTAGTAATGAAAAATTGTCAGTTTCAATTTTTATATTGCCTTTTCTGAGAAGGAGTAAGAGCCAATAAAGGAAAAAAGCCCTGACAGCGGGACTCTAGACTTCAAAGCTTCAGTTCCAGATAAAAGTCGAATGCAAAAAATAAGAAAGTCAGTTGCACAGTGAAGGAGCTGCATCCCTTATACGAAGACAGAAAATGCTATTATTGAGCACCCTTCTTCAAATGGATGTGGAGAATTGTCAATTAACTACCTCTGCTAAGCAATAGACCACCTACTTGATTGCCTTGAGTGCATGCCTGTCTTGATGAGTAGCAGTAATGCAGGATTTCTGTAGCAGATTTGCTTTTAAAGCCTCTTTGAAGGTCCCAGCATCACATGCACATACGTGATCCTCATTTGCAGTCCTATTTGCATTTCAGCACCTTGCTTCTCACTTCATGCATGAGACATGAGGACTAGATGAGCAAGGTCAAAAAAGAGGCAGACAGTCTGCAACTTGAGTTAAGTAAAAGGGCTTGTTTTACACAAAGGACATGAAGGAAATTTTCTGTCTTCTTTCAGTATAAGTACAGAGCTCGGTCATGTTCCCTGTTCTTCAGTGTTCATGGTTTTTTCCATTTCTTTTTTAACGGTCATGCTTGGGTCCTACTTTCCTCTCTATTGGTGTAAAGCTTATATTCTGAGGGCCTAAATTCTTAAATTACATTCTTAAAATTCTTCCCAAGCTTTCTCTTGTAGGTATGTATTTCTCTTTTTGTGTTATTTATCAGTATAGTAATGATGGCTTCTAAACTGTATGCTATGGCATTTTAAAAACTAGTTTTGATCACTAAGATGTCACAGTGAAACATATTTTGCTTGCCATAACTGTTATTCATTTAGATTAAAAAATCCACTCTAACTGCCCATTTAGTCCACATAATACTAGAGACTTAACTTGAAGAATGCATTTGAACAACATAAGAGGCCATGTCTATAGCTCTTCCTTGCTTGTATAACATTAGAGGCAGTAATGAAATCAGAATTTAGCTGGTCAACCTACCTTGTTCCTAAATGCAGCAGCAGGAAGTATCACTTCTTCTATATATTCTTCACAGAAACTGGTATGACAGTGTCCTTCTCCCTATCTGATTTTTTCCACTTCACACAAGAGACCAAAGAAAATAGAGTGAAAAGTAACAGATGCCAGAGAGACAGTGAGCAAGACAGTGCTAGGATGAAGGTCTTGAACCACTCCTTTCCTATGCTGACACCTGGCATCTCTGCTCCTAGCTGAGATAGCCCGCACACTTTTGGGACAGGAGAATTTTAGAGTTTACAATGAAACAGATAGCCATGAGGAAAAGTACATTACATCGTGATCAGTTTATAGCAGACTGGTGTTTCATTATATGATGAAGTAGCTGTTTAGGTCTGACTGCCAGAGGATAAAGGAAGTCTGGCTTTAACACAAAATGCATTAAATAATTTTATCCCTAAGGAGTGGGGGAAATAGAGCTTATATAGGTGTTTAGTAAACTCAGGAAGGAATATATCAAAATCTGGTTTTTTATACACAGGAATCAATTTTTGCAAAGTGGCTAATCATCCTTTGCTGACTTAATTCCCCTCCTGTTCACTATTGTAGATAACATGAATGAAATGGAAACTTCCTAGTTCATGTCTGGCACGTGGAGAGACTTTCATTCTTATAATTAAATCAGCTGTATATTCATCACACCCTTTTACTGCAAAATAGATATGGACTTGCAGAGCGGAACTAGAATCCTAGCATGTTTGAGAAGCTTGGGCTTTTGGATGTGCAATATAGGGATTAGAGTTCAAGTGAAACACTCCACTCGCTACATAGAAGGTAAGAGCTGCATAATAAATAAGTTTAGGGCCATTTGAAAAGAAGGAATGAAATCAGATTCCTATTTAACAGTAGACTCTCCCAAGAGCTCTGAGCAGTACTCCATTACTCATTTACAAAAGCAATGAAAACATTAATTGACCTCTTGATTAGTATTTAAATAATAAATACCACAGTGGATTAATGTACTGGCCTTTTACCTCAAAGACATAGTTTAAAACTGACTTGACAAAAAAATCAATTTAATTACAGGATACTAAAATTGCAAGTGCCAATAGGTGAGAGTTTCCATGCACACAAGGCCACACATCGCATAATCATGCCAAATTGGAATTTATTCAGTGCTTTCTCCTTTTCTTTTTTTCTTTTTTTTTTTTTTTAAATGAATGCATGCATGGTGTGTGTTGAAAGAAAGCAGGCTGCCACCTGCCACAGAAATATCCCACAGAGCAGCTCCCATCCTTGTGAACTAAAATATTTGGTTTAAATGGTAGAAACCTGAAAACTGACACAGTTCCATTATCACATTCAGCTAATTAAAACAGATGCATTCTGGAAAGAAATGTGAAATGTTTTCTGTAAAGTGAATCATTGTACACATTGTAGAATCATTGCACGCATAGATTTGTGGAAAATAAACTCAGATTTTGTTTTTTTGGAAGATCTTTAAATGCAAAATTGATGTTGGCCAAGTCAATGGAGTCTGGAGGTACTTGTTTACGTTATATTAAATTAGTTGATGCAAGGCTTTCCTTATGACTTTGACAGCTGGGAAATATCATAAACTGCTCTTAGTAGGCTTCTACCCTAAGGAGTGGAAATCTCATGAGGTCATCTATTCCTCTGAGTTTCCTTTTATCTTAGTCTGAAACTCTGTGAAAACAGCTGGCCAAAACAGATCAGGAGAAGAGTCTGCATACACATTTGGGTAGGTCCCAGAAGAAAAATCCTTAGGGTAGGCTCTGATATTTAACATTTCTGATGAATGCATCTAGATGCACACTATGTTTAAGGGAAATTAGATCTGAACCCCCATACTGTGACTGTGATCCTATTTTTGGCTTATAACAGTTAATTAAAAGTAGTTTCCCCAAAACCATTCATTAAATGTGTGGGAGAAATAGTTCTGGTTGTACTGATCTGAGTGTTTCAGTGTAAGTGAGCTTGCTGTATATAACCTTAAATTTCTGAAAAACATTAAACTTTGTTTGTTAGATTTGTCCAAAACCAGATTATTTTCTGAACAGACATACTCTGCTTTCATTTATGCATATCCATTTTTGATGAGTATGATTATGCTAATATTCTGTCTGGCTGAAATTTTCTTGCAACATTGTTTTAAACAAGATTGTGTTTTCAGCTATTTTTGATAGAAATTGCCTCTTGAAGAAATCTTTGACTTCTTATTGAAAACATTAAAATTGTAGTCAAAAAGATGTCTTTTGACTGTGTTTAAGCTACTCTTCAATGATACTCTAGTATATATAGTTTTTATTTGGTTTTATGTTGGAATGATAGGAGCAAATCAGGTCTAAGCGGGCAGTTTATGTACACAAATGAAAATTTGTTTTCATAAATGTATTTATAGAAAACATGAATTGTAGAATTACGCTAGTACCATAGAGAGGTAAAGGAGCCTACTAAATAATCTGCATATCCAGTGCAAATACTGTGAATAAAAATCTAAGTGGCTGAAGTTTGTCATTAATTATAGTGAGAACAGTATTTTACCACCCCAATTTTTAATTTTAATTCAGTGATTTGTTGCAAGTCTGTAATGCTAAATGAAGAATGATGCTGAGAACTGTACCTATTGCCCAAGAAACTTCATAAGGAGGAATAATTTAACAATTATTCCGTGTGACTAAAGCTGTTTGCATAAGTGATGAATAACAACTAAGATCTACAAAAGAACTGTAGATTAATCAACGTAATCATGAGAACTTTAAGTTGAATTTGTAATATACTTCTTAGAAATGGCTATAATCTATTATTTTCATTTTGGGTATCTTCAGGAATAGGGGATTGAAGTGTAATGGCAGGTTGCAGGAAGACAGAGATACATGCAAAAGGCATATGTAAAATCTTGGTTTATTTTTATTACTCTTTTTTCCCATTTTTCAACAAATGGAGGTTCAATGCTGCCTACTAAAGGTCACTCCCATTGGTGAAATCTATCTGGAAGAACAAACGTTTTATGACAAAAACCAATTCAAATGGCTGACTCATGTCTATGTCAAAACAACTGTGCAAGGTTTGCATTTGCAGGAATTTCTCTAGCACATGTTTTGGTGTGGTTTTTGTTTGTCTCTGCATATGTTCTGTACTTCTGATTCATATAAACATGGCAGTGAGATTCTGTTAAAATTCAAGAGCCACCTAACTATAGTAGGAAAATATGAGATTACATCAATTCGATCAATTTCTGCTAACTTGTTTTGCTTTACCAGCTTTGTGTGATGAACATACAAATTTTGGCTCTTATTAAAAACCCTGTTGAAAAATATAAGCTTTATAGGTTCTCACATATTACAACAATGTTGTTCAGACAGGTGGAAACATACTGTGGCAAAGAGACCATATGGTAATTCTCCTTGTAAGCTTCATTTTCTCTTCCCCCATTGCTTATTCATACTTAGTTGTCTCAAAGATTAGAAAGTCTGTAGAGCAAGAATCATAACTTTGTTTATTTTGTAAAACACCTAGGACACCTTTTTATGGCACCATTTCACTACGCTTATGACACCATTTTATAATGTCTTCTTCACACTTTGAAAGTCTTGCTAAGAATTTTGGACAACTTTGGACTACTGAGAAACGACGCGGGGTTTCTGTCCTCTTTCATACTATAAAATGTGCATTCAGAAAAATCTTTCATAAATCCATGGAAGCAATGCATTTTGGTAAGGTTGGTTTTTGGTGGTGGGTTTTTTTTTTTTAAGTAAACAAAAGAAGGTCTGTTTTGAAAAGACGGATCTCATTGTTTCACAATGTTGTCTATATTGCATAAAGTGCTTTTAGATGGAAAACCTGTTACTGAATTCTTTATTAAATTTTGTAACTAACCTATTTTATGTTTCATCACAAATCCTTCCTGATGCTCTGTATGTCATAGCAATTTGTTCACTGACATATTCTTCACTTTGACTCAAAAGACATAATGTAGACGTGAAAGCTACACCTGCTTTATAGTAAGATTCACTTTACTCATGAAAATGACTTACGCTACAATGTGTAAATTAGTGTTGAAATGCTGTATTTTAATTTTATTCAATTGACACTTCTTAACATTAAGCCTTTAGTCAAGAGGCAGATGTCCTGTAATTTGGGAGAGTGATGAGCAGATTCCACCCTAACAAGCCCAAAAAATCATAGGCGTACTGTAATTGCAATTTATGTAAGTGGATAGCTATGAATGTCTGAATAATCTTAATTTATGTATAGGTAAATGGATTTTGTGCTGAACTTCTGAAAATGTGGCTAGTCAGAAAAGGCCCAGTTCACCAAAAGACCAATTCCCATGTACAACTTAAATCATACAGATAAAATGGATCCATTCACACACATAAGTATCTTGTTCATTTGAAAAGAGTTTTCTGGGCTTGACTGGAAATGTGCTGATAAATTATCTGTTGATGTCAGTCATAGTTGTCTCAAACCCACAGTCTTTTAGAAAACTAGAAAATTACATCATCAACACCTACCTAGGTGCTGTTTAGGTTAAGCTTACTAGATCTTATACCAACCAAAACTACCACTTAAATAATATTAGTCATATTTTTTACAAACTTTGTAAGACCCTTTATGTGTTGCAGAATCTATGAGAGAGAGTATTAACAATGCAAGTGTTCATTTTTGACAGAGGCGATGAAGCAGAGCTCATCACCTAACAAAATGCAATCTTCTTTGGAAGCGGTAATCAGCATGACACTTTTTAAAAGCTGTATAATGTGTTTTGGCAGCACATAAATGAATAGCAAATGAAAACAATGGTGTTCTGTTTGATCTCTTGCCAAATGATTCATTGTTGTGGCTTAAAAGTCATACAGGTGTTCTTCTTCCTTCTTGTTGTGGGGACAAGAGACACATCATATTATTCGTGGTCTAGAATTTTCACAGCTTCATATAAAATGTTGTGTGTAGTTGACAGATTAAAACAGGATTACACCTTTATTATATTAAGAGGTTCAATTGGATTATGGGATAAAAATTGACTTATTGGAAAAAAATTCTGATGTATTTCCAGAGGTTGGTACAGAATTGAATGGCAACAATTTAATTATAAACAGCATTTATCGCTCAGCTAATTCATTTTGGAAATTAGTACATATTATCAAATCACTTTATATTGGATAATCTGGTAGGAATGACAGTCTCCATTTTAAGAGCTAAGAAGATATGCTGAATTAATTTTGCCATAAATAAAAGCAGAGTTCATAACAGGATAAATTACACAAAATTCGCAGTGTTGCAGCCTGCATAGCACCTCTATGGCAAAACCAGTATTCTCTATTAGTAATGCCTATCATTTCAAATTGTCTGTGAAAGGTCTGCAGGTAAAATCATAGGGTTTTGTATGTGTATGGTGAGTTTCCTTCATCAGTATTCAATGTCTATCTTTTTTGACAAATCTGTGAACATTCTTACCTTCTTATGTAGCACAATAAGGACAAAAAAACCCTGAAAAAAGTAATTATTTTGCTGTTAACCCTTCTCTGGGAAATTAGAAATGCTAAGTATTCAGTCCACTAAGTCAACAGGATTTTTCCATTGATTTCAATGAGCCTAGGATCCCAGTCTTCATTCTAAATGGCACTTCTGTGTTTAAAGTGCAGAATGATCCACCCCATATGTTTGATTATTTTAATTTTATATTAAACAATATAATTATATTTCCATAAAATGCTAATCACTATAGCTTATATATGACCCAGTGTCCCAGTTGTAGCTTTAGAAGGTGGATGAGTGGAACAAATGTCTCCAGTTTAAAAGCTTATTTCAGAATCTGAAACAGATAGAAAGCCTGATAAACTGTCCTTCTGTGGCCATTCACGCTGCCTGTGATATATTGGTATTCTGTAGATTGGTGTTTTAGATGCAAACCTACAGGATGGAAGGAGTCCTATATTTTGCTTTTTTAATGTTTGTTTTATCAGAAGATACTGAAAAAATGAATGCAGAATAGTGTCATATTGTACTGTGTTTCTCACTGGAAGACTAATAAGCTTTATTTGTTTAGCTTAATTATTAAAAATAAGATCAAGGAGAAATTTGATCACAATGTATTACCATCCTCACTAAATGGCTCTTGATGTGGAAGGTGGCAGCATATAGAAGAACAGTGAATGAGGGTTAAAACCAGACATTTGATTGAGAAAGAAGCAACACATTTTAACATAATGGCCAAATAAGCACTGAATTCTTCATCGTTCTGTGTCTTTAAATGCTTGAAACACGAGGCCATGACAGTACAGTTCATTCAGTGATGCAGGTTATTAAGCACAGGCTGAAGAAAAAGGCATAAAATTACATGGCTGTTGTATTTTAAGTAACTTAGATGATTTCATAGTCTTCAAGTTTAAATTCCAGTCAGTGTTCCTGTGCTCACGTTAAGTTTTAATGACCTAGACTGTGGCAAGATGTTCTACAGCCAGCCTACACCCGGCTTGTACTTCCTTCCCTGTAGAATGCCACGCAGACATACTGCTGAACAGGTAGGGATATTCACTGAGGTACCTATTCTTAAACCTTTACATTAGTCTTAGTCTGTTGGTGGTGACAACTGAATCTACCTGAAATGGTCAGATTTGCTCGTACATCATCTTCAGCTAGCACCTTCCTCTTCCCTCTCTTTTTCTTGCTTCACCTCGCTGGAGGGTATAAAGCGTATGGCCCCCAGCAAGCTGCTAGCTCAGCTGCTCCTGCAAATGCTCCTGAATCGATGAGTGACAGAGACGTGCAAGTCACTGCTTGAGCTCACGTCATTCATTTTCACTGAACAGGTTAAAGAGCACCTGTATAGGAACCTGACTTCCAGCAGGAAGGTGTTAGGCAGTGACTCATGGATAAAACTTCTTCAGTTGACACAGCTTCAGCTGAAAGATTTGTGAATAAACACCTAGTGCAAGCTGGAGGAAAGCCACTATGTAAGTTAAACTAATTTACTACACCTCCTAAAACAAATTATTGAAACTTTTACTCTGTCCTCCGATATCTTGCAGTGGCCTGTGGTAGACGTTTTGTGCGCTCTCAAGTATGTAAGCTACAGTAGAGTACTATATGCAATGATCCAAAATTATGAGACACCTCTGTGAGTGTACAGTAATGTCAATACACCATATTTATGAATAAATATGTTCAGGAATCAAGCGAGTGGAGAACATGCACATTTCATGCTTCTAAAGACAGCAGTTCCCAAGGGACAGAAAAAAATATCTGTGCACCATCTGTAGCACAAAAGCTACACCTTTTTTCAGCTGTACTTTGGTTATTTTCATCTCAACTTTCCCAACATACTTGGTGGAATGAAAATGCTTGCTGAATCATCCATGTGACTGTAAACGTAAATGCATGTGAACAGAAGTAGATGTAAAAATGAATCTGCATTGTATATATGCATGCTAATTTTTCTAGGCTACAACTGCCACTCTTTAGATGGATAATTCCTCTTCTTGGCATTCTTTTTAAAGCTTGTCTGTTGTACCCTGGAAAGCAGTATTTCGTATGATGTAAGAAACTGTTTTCAAGATTTATTTTTGTTTAAACTTACAGCTAGCTTAGTATTTCTGAATTTGAAGGAAATTCTAAGAAGATTGTAATTTTGAATCCATAAAATCAAATTTGCAACTGAAAATACAAGAAAAGTTTCAAAATAGATTTTTTAAATAAGAGTTATTAAGAAACAAGAGCTTATACTTTTAGAAATCAACATCTAGGATACCACTTGAATATCAGCCTTCTTAGATCTAAGTAGCATAAACATTAGCAAAATCTACTGCTAACCAAGTGCATGTTATTGCTTGATTGAGACAAGGAAAGACAGCCAGAGATGTCAGCTTCTGAAAAATACATCTGTTTACCAGTAAGTGAACCAAATTGATATCACATAGTTTTGTTCAACAAAACTTTAGCCATTTCCCTTCCAGAATGCATTGCCTCTGGTGATAAAATTCCAGTACACTTCAATATAAATTGTGAATTTTCTCTAGTTAACTTAGTTGGTGTACTTTTCTGAAGAACATACAATAAAGTGCATTGCCCTTCACGCAGCTATAGCTGCTCTGAGGCACAGGAGGAGGGTTAAACCATCTGAACGTGGCATCATTAGTGTCCTAATGTTATTAGTGGCACTAATGTTTGATGCCTAGGACAGGCTGGAGTCACTGCCTTGCACAGGAGCAAGTTGAATCCTTGTACCTCTGAGAAGGAAGGGCAGCCAAAGTCATTTTGAGGGGGAAACCAATATCACCATGGACACAAGGTACCATTAATCACATGATAGACAGTACTTTGAAGCAATGTGCCTGCCAAGTTTGGAATTTTACATCCTCACATAACAAACTTTTTTTTTCTCTGTGCTATATTACTTATTAGAAAAAGAATGGTGTCTCTACCAAGGATCTTGGAAGGAGGATAGAAAGGACTTGGCAATGTTGGGGGAGGTGTAGTCCGCAGTGCAGGGAAGTGAGTCCCTCATCTCTACTGGAACTTGTAGAAGAAGGAACAAAACAGCTTGCTGATGATATCAAAGTGAGACATGCTGTTGATTCTCTGGAGGGACAGGAGGCCTCACAGAGGGATCTAGATAGATTGGAGTATTGGGCAATGATTAATGGGATGAAAGCCCAAATGCCAGTTTCTTCACATATGATGGAGTAACACCGGGCACAAGTATAATCTGGGAGAGGAGTGGCTGGAAAGCAGCCCTGCAGAAAGGTGCTGGTTGACAGCAGGCTCAGTATGAGTCAGCAGTGTGTGCCCTGGCAGTCCGGAGGGCAAACCACATCCTGGGGTGCCTCAAACACAGCAAAACCAGCTGGTCAGGAGAGGTGGTTATCCCGCTGTATTCAGCATTGGTGCAGCCTCACCTCAAGTACTGTGTGTAGTTCTGGTGCCCACAGTTCAAAAAGGATGTGAAGGTCCTTGAATGTGTCCAGAGGAGGGCAACAAACCTGTTGACAGGGCTGGGAGGCATGTCATCTGAGGAGAAACTGAGCACTTTGGGCTTGTCTGGTTTGGAGAGAAGGAGGCTGAGGGGTGATCTTGTTGCTCTCTACAGCTTCCTGAGGAGAGGAAGTGGAGAGGGAGGTGCTGAGCTTTTCTTCCTGGTACCCAGAGATAGGACACGTGGGAATGGTTCAAAGCTGCGCCAGGGGAGGTTCAGACTGGACATTAGGAAGCATTTCTTTACTGAGAGGGTGGCTGAACACTGAAACAGGCTTCCTAGAGAGGTGGTCCATGCCCCAAGCCTGTCAGTGTTTAAGAGGCATTTGGACGCTGCCCTTAATAGCATGCTTTATCTTGTGGTCAGCCCTGAAGTGGTCAGGCAGCTGGACTAGATGATCATTGTAGGTCCCTTCCAACTGAAATAGTCTATTCTGGTTTATTCTTGCAGGAAGTCAAGTAACAATGGATAGATCTGCTAGATTGTGGTATTTGTATGATAATATACATATTTCAAATAAAACAGTAGTATTAAGACATTAGAATTAAAAACATGTCATTTCAGTTCTGGTAAAACAACTCAGGTTGGATGAAATAAAGATTAAACAAGCATGAGACTATATAAAAATCGCTTATTTTAAGATGGAATGTAAAAATACACAAATACCTTTAGATAATAGATTTAGAAGCAGCAGTTGCTTGAAAATATTAGATCATGGTTCCCAAGCTGCACCACTAACTGCCCATATTTTCTTCTGTAGCATTGAATAAAATGAAATAGCGTATTAAAAAAAAAAAAAAAAGTTTTGTCTAATACAAAGTTACTGTTTTATTTTTTGACCTCTGTTACTGATCAATCCCAGAGGCCAGATTCAGGACTAGATAGGCTATGTTTGATAAGAATACAGAAACTCTTACATTTTTGAAAGGTCAGGAATTATTTCCTGTTGGTGGGCAAAGGTACTAGCTTGAAAATGCTCAAGAAAGAATTCTTCCTTCTTCCAGTTATGGAATTTTATCTTAAAAATTATAGCTGCTCTGGGTGCAAGCTGGGCAATGTTCAGACTATTACCTAATGTATTCAGATGTAACAGGCAAAAGATTGTGGAAAATTAACTTTTTTAACTCCCGAAATAATGTTTGTAAAATCTATGAAATAGAAAAAAACTCATAGTTTTTTACAAACTGTCACCGAGTGATGTTTTGTGATGACCCATTTGGTAGAAAATCTTTTATACTACATGCACATTGTCATGAAATCCATTTGAATCATATGTATTAAAAGAAATCTGTGTGTTTATGTATAGATGTGCATTGCATGATACATATGCTGTGTTCTTGTCCATTTTGTCAAGGTTGGCTAAATATCTGTATCTGTATGTTCTGTATCGTTAGTGTTTCACTCTTAGTTTCCAGTTCCTATGCATAGAATAACCAGGGTTATTGTAACATCATGAACCAACAGGGTCATTATAGTGAGGCCTGTACGACACTTTTAAGAGTGGAGGTTAGTCTTGCATAGACATTGGAAAAACATGTGTAAATACACACAGAATCTAGGGAGACAGTCTGCTCCTAAAAGGCAGCGTACCAACAACATGGTTATAACTGAATGGTAACAGGGAGAAAAAATCATAAATTCCAGGACATGACATTATACAGCATCCTCTGGTTTCTTACACTGTGTCTGCATTGTATTGGTTTCTTTTTATCAACTGTAAAATACTAAGTTATTCACATAATTTCAAATTCTTATTGATGTTTTTATGTTCTAAATGCTAAAATGATTGAACTGCTTTCTTCTCCTTCAGAGAATTATCTTCTTTTTGTGAGGGAAACAATCTGAAATCCATAAATAGAGGGTATTTTACATGCTTAAATATTTCCTGAGATATCAAATTACAGTATATGCAATAAAATGTAGAGAACTTAGACAAAAGCAAAACATCAATGTGATACTGCAGTTGTATTTCTTGAGTATCTACGTATATTTTTCAGTTATAAGACACATATAAACCAAAATTGCAAAATAAAAAGCTAAACGTGAGGTCTTAATAATATCATGAAGTTCAATGTAGAAATTTCATGTTTCATACAGAAGACAATTTTGAAGTAACTGAAATCCATAAATTCTAGCATAAATATGCAAATACCTTGAAAAGCATGTATAGATGGATTCTGGTTACTTAAGAATGCCTAAACAGCAACATACCTAAAACCACCAATTTAGGGAAAAATAGGATCATGCTATCATCCTTTCTGGAAACAGAAGGTTTTTTCTGCTTTCTGCTGATCTCCCTCTAGTGGAGACCTATAAGTTTGCATGCGATGAAACAAATTTCTCTCTACAGTTTTTCATGCAACATAGCTATAATACATGATGCGTATGCTACAAACATCTGTTTTCAGTAATCAAGACAAATTCTGTCAGTTCCTTTAGGGAAAAGTATGTACTATACACAGAGACTGGAATTACAAAGCCTTGAAACTCAAAGGCCCATTAGAGAATGGCTATGAATGTAATTTGTTTGCTTGCTAAACCCATTCCTTATGGATTGAAATTTTAATTTTTTAAAGAAATTGGATTAATATATGGGCTAGATTCTTCCTAGATATGGCAACAGTGCAGAAGGAGAAAGGAAAAATAGAGAAACAGGTGTTTACAGAGACTTCTTTATCCCTCATCCTTATGGGGTGAGCAGGCTCTCAAGGGGATAGGAAATAAAGTACGGCCTCACCTCGTCTAATCTCCACACCAGCCTGCACGCTGTGTTTGGTATGCAGGAGGAGTACACTGCACCCCATAAATCAATGTCATGCCAAATATGCTCTTCCCCTCACACCCATGTTTTGTGCCTTCAGACAAGTGGAGTTCTCTAATGCAGAATGTCTTCCAGTTCCTGCTGCAGAGTGCTGTTATTCGGCTGTCCCAGGCTTTCCTTAGGTGGCAGTGAATGGTATGATGAGCTGCTCTAAAAGCATGCACTGGCAATTCACATATGTAAATAACAAAATTACTTGTGCAGATATTACACGTGGCAGCCTTATACGTAGAGAAGCAAATCTGTGTTATGGATACTATGGATAAACACATAAAAGCCAGGAATAAATACACATGTGCATTCATTCACTCACGTATACCCTCAGATGCAAATTGCCAATCATTTTAAAGAAGATGAAGTAGTTGCAAGATAACAGAATGTTGTTCTTCTGGTATCAATAGCATCAGTCATATATTTTACTGTGAATATACCATTAAAACATAACTTTGATTAATGATAGTGTCAGTATATTTAATCAAGTGCAAGCAACACAGCACTGGTTGGTTGTGATTATTTCTCCCCTTGACCTTGTCCAGCTGAGGAGGAATGTGAGTGAAATGAGGGGCATTCCACTGATGTGGACCTGGCATGCAAAGAGAATCCAGGGCCCATCTTTGCCCAGATGACTTCTCAAAACTCAAGAGAAGGAAAAAGAGGAGCAAGTCTGAATATTTGAGCCCACATCAGACATTACACTGATTAATTATAGTCTATGAAATCATATCTATGGATCCCAACTAAAAGCAGTGTCATCTTGTCCTAAACCTTTCACTTGCATACACTGAGGAACCATTCCAGAGTTTCCAGTTATTTCAGACTAAAGGTTAGGGAATGCTTACAGGTGCAAAAAAAGTTACCAATCCATCTGAACATATACTTCTGATAGACAGCCCTCTGGTATGCAGGCCTGTGCTAGATCTGTACAGTTGGACTGTAGCTCTCACTTTGGCAGGGGTTTGAGCTCTCTTTCACGGTTGCCTTTTTTGTCAATACAATAGAGCTTCACAGTTCTTGGAGGGTGTGTTACTACTATCTGCACGTAACCCCTAGTGAACTGACACTAGCAGTAGAACAAAAACAAACGGAAGGGTTTTGCAAGTGAAAAAGACTGAACTCCAAGTAGTAAATCTCACGGAGGGGCAGAGGAAAAGGGAAAAGAAAGATCAGAAAGAAATGATGGGAAGAGGGAAGAGATGGAGAAGGACAGATCAACTGTAGTGCTCATTGCTGCATATAAAGGAAATGGAGATGAAAATCATGCACTGATCTATCTGAAAGAAGGGGTAGAGGTCTTTATTTAACGAGCTCGCAAACCATTGCAGTAGCCCCAAACCCACCTTTCCTTCCACCATACTCTATTTGATCTTGCTGCTGTATTGACTTTTGTGTGCTTTTAGTAGTTATTTTTTGGCAATTGCAAAGGGAAATGTTCTAGACTTATGGGCATGGCATTATGTCAGCGAGCAGGAAGGAACTGGAAGGATTTTACCTGCCTGTGGCAAAGACAAGTGAAATGCCTCCTAAGGCACTTTGCCAGTACCCTTCAAAAGCACCACTTCAACTGCACCTTTAAACTGGGCAGCTTGTGCTGTTCACTGTGCCAAATAAAAATTCTCGGTTTCTTTTTAGACAGCTTTTGAATCATGGTGAAGCCAAAAAAAAAAAAAGTCTCTAATAAGTGCTATTTTTTCCACTCACCACTAACACAGAAATGCTGAACAGATTGAAGGCAGGGGGATGGGGAGGGAAGAAAGATGAGTGAGGAGGAGTTCCATTGTGCTGAGACCAATTATAGAGGTCTCAGCCCAAAAAAAGACTCTTTCAGAAAGTCACAAACAAATGAAAACAGAAGACTGTGATAAATCGTGGCACAGCTTTAACAGCCATGCATCTCTTGTTCCCCCAAAAGCTATAATAATAAGCAAATTGTAATGGGTCATATCCCTCTGAGGACCGTAAATTTAATCAGTATTTGAATACTTTGCATCTTCACTCTGTTAGATTGTTTTACTAGTAATGAATTATAATTTTTTTAAATTTTAAAATTAAACTGTAAAAACAACATTTTTTAAAACATATTTGTCTTTCTGATACCCCAATATAGTATTGACCAAAGATGCTTACAACTTGGTGTTGGAAACAAAAACCCATCAGCTGGAAATAGAGTTTGTTCTGTTGAATATGAATTCATCCACCTCCTTCGATTTAAAAATCTTAACAGCCTCACACCACATTCAGGTTGTTCCCTTGTATTTCTCTGCATATTCATGCATCTTTAGTCTCACAGAGCATTACATCTCTTTTGCCCTCTTGAACATGTTTGTTCAATATGTTTTTCACACGGCATATCCTTCCCAAGTGTGTTTTCATAAACCACCACATGGGAAACGCTGTAGAGCCTCCACTTTTTCAAGCACAAGAGGGAAAATAACCAGCTGATAATCATTAGGATGTGGGAGCTGAAGGCATATATGACATAAGTATGTAAGCATAGCTTTCATTAAAAAATGTTTAAATGGCTAACCAGAGTGGATAAATCTGTCCTGAAAATTATTTGGTGATACCTATCAGAGGCGATCACAACATACAAGTTACAATGTGGTGTTTTCTTGAATGTATCTCAAGGCAGTTTGGAAGACAGATTATGTCACCACTCTGTTTCTGGTTGCCATTATTCATGCTTCTATTGAATTCCATCTATTTCTGTTCTCATCATTGTTCAAAAATACTGGATTGTGCCACCACAGTTGGGAATCAGTAAGGAGGAGCATGCCAGTTCTAAAATAGGAAAGCTTTTTGCTTTCACAAAAAGGCTTTGTTAATTAATGCTACACAAGGAGGGAAATGACAAAACTCCATACTTTTCCATTTAAATGTTTGTAAAAGTGATTTTGTTTAAATTTCATTGAGTGTAGCAGGAAATGTTAAAGCTGAAAGAGACCAGACAGAACATACTGATGTCCTTTGGGGTGGGAGTGGGAGAGGAAAAGGGCCTAAGGATTACATTTTCTTTATTTATACTCTCTCCTCTCCACTAGAAAACTGTGAACTTTTAAAGCTTGTAAAAAAAATATTGATTTGACAGCCGTGAAGATAGAACTCCTCTTTTTATATAGAGAGCCAGCACAACATAAGCAGTCACAGTACCAAACCCCTGTTCACTGCTGACCTGGGCACAAAGGGAACAATTATGGAGCCAGAGCAACACCTATGCAAGATGCCTCCTGGCATACATTTGGCTCACTATTTCAGAGCACCCTTACACCAAGACAAATCTCACCTAACTTTTGGTATTTAGTTTGGGGCAACCTATTTGCTTACTCTATGCAAGTAATAGCTTAAAGAGAGATTCTTCTAGAGCGTAAGTGAAATCTCAAATGGATTCTTTACTGGCAGTAGAAAAACTGCAAGATGCTTACACTCTTAACTTGGATTCTTTGGTTACATGCTCAGAATTAGGTGGACAAATCTAGATTTTAGCATATCCATACAAGGAATTGGTGTTGAGTAGCAAGTATACTTTTAATTCACATGCTAGTTCACAATGCATTCATTTCCTCATATAGACAAGATGTAACTCAGAAATGGGACTGTTGTTTATTAGGATGAATTAGTAAGATTCTGCTGCAACTATACAAAATAATTTCTGGAAACTGAATTACTCCACTATCAAATGCTCTGTACACAAAAATATTGTATCATGCTCTGTACACAAAAATAATGTGCCTAAAGTACAAGACCTTAGCAGGGTTGTCTGTGGCAGTAAAATTGTTTGCATTTGACTAGTCCTAAGAATACTATTTATTTATTAGTGGAAATGATAATACTTATTTTGGCAACCGATATTGACCTAATAAAACACAGATGTGTGAATGTAGCTATATTTGCATTAATGCAGGGATCTGCAATTTATAGTCACCTAGGGGCTCCCTGTATCCACAGTGAGCTACAGGCATTGGCTCAACACTCAGCAAAGCCACGGAAGCTTTTCTGTTTGGACTTCAGCTTCAGAGAGGGAAATGTGGATGTAGCTTTCATGTAATTAATTTCTCTTTCTCTGCCTCTTCACTTTTTTACTTGATTCATGAGAATCCAAAACCAATCTCTTGTGGTCAGCTAAGTTTTCTTTTTAAGTCAGAAATTAAACTGCTAATATAAAGATTAATTTTTTCTGCTGAAGCCAGGAAAACAGATTTTTCCTTTAGCCTTTCCTATCCAAAGTGGTCTCTCCTCCACAAGGTAACCAAACATTATGCCATGTATCAGTCCACCATCCTTCTGTTCTGGCAGCCGGTGAACATGACCTTACTCCAGCCACATTCATCCTCCTTTCACCATATATTTACTTCTGCTCCACTACACCGGGAGCAAGTACAAACGACATAAAACCTGCCTTTAGAAATATTATGCCACTTGATGATTTATGCACCTATCACATCTTTTGGAGTTCACTTGCTCCAGATAGATATAAGCCAAGCTGGTGCTATTAGAGCAAGTCAAAGCAAACTTGACTGGGTTTGTAGTTCTTCAGGACTTTTTATCCCACATGGTGGCTAAACAATAAGTGTTTCCCACATGTTCTGCAGGTTCATCCTACAGCTTTTGCATGGATTGGATACCCTACATTACCTGCAAAAATTTGAAATAAATTTCATGTTTTTCATTAGTAGTTTATTGTATTAGAGCATGTTTGTGCGTTTCCACTTTTCTTCAAAAACCAACGTACTCCAAATCTCTGTTTTGTTCTATTTTGTTTGAGGTTGTAGCTAGTTAAATGCTAGCATCATTAACACCATTGCTATCTCAGTTATGTATTTTGCAGTCATCCTTGAAAGTCACTTAAATTTTGTAAGAACAGGTTTGGTTCAAAATACCATTGGGAAAGAGTAAATGAGAGCAATTGGCTTGGGCTTGAATTGAGTCCACAATTTCTAGGGAAAATCTAATCTATTATCCTAGCTGTATAAAGAAATCTTTGAATATTGACCCTGTAGAACTTGGTTTAATTCCCTAGAAATTCTTGAGCAAAATTGTTCATCTGATTCCTAGAGCAGGACTGAGTTACTGGTTTTGTATGAACTTTTTGATTCTCAGCAAATGTTTGTTGCCAAGCAAAACTCCATTGACTGTAAAATGCCATGCATAGTTTATCTTTTTGCTAAATCTGTATCCCATGATTTTGGTATAATTTAGAATGAAACTTATTACAGCTGTTTATTTCTGATTTTTTTTCTCCTTAAAGCATGTTATTTGATTGACTTCATTGACCATCTTGTGACATCATGTGCAAAGCGTGCAACAATTTACTAAAATGGGTCATGAATTTGGCTCATGACATATAGGTGTAAAGCTAGTGTCTCAGCATGAGTTCTCACCTTGTTGGCTAATCTCAGGAGGCATCAGTATATGATAAAGCAGGTTTGCTTCACAGCAGTTCTTTCCACATAAAAAGTCAGTGATGCAGAAATGATTCTAGATAGAGAAAGCCCCAAAGTACTAAAACTAAAGTTATTTTAATGCTTCCAGATTAACTAACGTGCATTTCTCGTGGATTCAGTCTGATCAGCCTGGTTTTGATTTGGTTCTATGAGTAAATATCTGTGATTTTTCATGAGACCATAAATTACATTCATTTACAAAGAGACTACAGCATGCTAGTGTGCTTCAAAACATGCAGCTGCATTTGGGGCTTGCATATGCAAGAGTCTGTTACTTATGGTCCATTTATTATTTGATATGAAGTACTAATACACATACAAAGAACTGTGCTGCTTTGTCCTACACTACTGCAGCAAAAAGCAGCTAACTGCAGCTTTTGAACATGTCCTTTGCCCTGAGTAGCTCATTAACACTTCAACCTTAGTTGGCGCTGTATCTTTTTAATTTTTAATGCAACAGTTCAGAGCAAAGTAGAAAGGAAAAGGAAACTGAAGGAGGATAAAAAGGAAACAAAAGGATATTCAGATACCAATATGTATATATGCACATACAGATTGTATATGGTATCTAGATACCTAGAGGGAAGGAGATAACAGTCAAATACAAATGTTCATGTAGCCTGTTGTGAGTGCATTGATAAGTGCAGTAATTAGACTGATGCAGAGACAACATTCACAAAGCCTAAACTGAAAATGATTTATACTTCTTATGTCCACATATAGGTAATGTAGTATGTAGATAATAAAGAAAACATTTTTGGTTGGACAATGGAAAGCCCTTGAGTTCATCTGTTTATACACAGGACTCCTTTAATTACTTCAAGTCATTCATTCCTCTAAAAGGTATCTCTGATATTGTTCTTTGTTTTAGGGTCTACATCTTTGTGCTTGCACTGTGCATCCATTGTAATATATGGCACCATTTTTACAATTTTGTTTTTCCCAGTTACAGAACAGTTTAATTCATAATATATAGTAAACAGCCAAAGGCCCAAATTACATAAAATAAAACATTAACATTTTCTAAAAATGCAAAAACTAGAACATTCCTGAAGTAAGGATTATCAGTTTATTCTACTCTCGCTTCAGGAATTTCACTGACTTCAGGAGTTTATCCCTGAATGTTAAAATTTATGTCAATGGTTTTGATTTGCATTTGCTGCTCATCCTTAGACAAATCAATAATAATTCTAATATTTTTTTGAATCAGTCAGTACATATGCACTGTGTATCTACACTGTGTAGTAAGAAGGAAGAAAAAAGCCCTGAAAGCCCCACAGTTCATTAAAGATGCATCAGGCTTTATTATTATTCAAAAAAGAGGAAAAAAAAAGAAAAATGGGTGAAGAGGCCATCCTCTGCAGTGTGATAGAAGCTAGGCTCATATAAAACAAGCCAAAGAATTAGTTCCTTCACCAAGGAATGACATGAAACCCTAGCCATGGTAGCTGTAAAAACAGTTAAAGGTCTTCTTTGTGCTCATTAGCACCACTGTGCTGGTATTCTGTGTTGGCAGCTTTTGGTTCTGCTGAGGCAGTCCTAAAGAAAGTTGTTACCAGCCTATATTCTACAGTTCACAGGCTCTCAAAAAGGACACATTAAAACAGCTCGAATCCCCAGGGCAAGTGGGGAGATTAAGTAGCCCTCTCCCTCGACAGAAGCCCCCGCAGACAAAGCTTGGCATTGTGCATTCAGTACACTATCTCTTTCCAGTACTGAACTTTACTATTGTCCTCCCGGATCCTAGTTTACAAAGTGTTTGGGGGACTTTGCGTAACGGTTCACTGGCACCACCATTGACAGGCATCTGAGTGTGGGAACTTTTTTAAAGGACGTGATGCCCCCAAAATCATTGGCCTATTCTATCAGTCCTTAAGCAGACACCAGTGACAGTGTTTTAGTGTGTGTGTGGGGGGGGGGGGGTTACTTTAGAGTTTTCTTGGAGTCTCATCTTTCACAAGAATACAAATTCAGGCAGGCAAAGCAAACATGGATTATTTGTTTCCCAAAGGATCAGGCTTTTTCAGAAGTTTTAACTGTTGCACTGTGCTACAGAAACTAACATTGCAAAGACCACAAGGTGCCTCGGAATAACTCTAGAGTTTTGGCGGATATTAAAAACAAACTATTGGGGGAAAATATCGATGCAGTATTCAAGTACTGTGGTTACAGTTATAGCAGCTATGAGAAGGATTCATTATCTAGCCTGTTTATTTCCATTTGCTTCTGTGCTGAAATTTTTCAAAATTATTTTTAGCTAATTCAAATAAAGAATAATAAAAAGATCTAATCTGATGCTAAGGCTCATTCCTTTTGATATGCTGGTTTTGACTGAAGATTTACAGAGGACCTGGTATGAGAGAAGTGGCCTTCCAGGAAATACCAAATTTGGAAAGAATACAAAGCTGAATTTTGTATTTCATCTTCAGCTTGTTTTATGTTCCAAACAGATTTACCAGATTTTTTTTCCACACTCCACAAATGTTAGCATTGATGCCTGGAAAATGGAAGATACTCATTCTGGGCAAAAGGATGTTTAAAAGCAGAGTAAGTTCTGGCAAAGGGCACGGGCTTGCCTGTTCCCACAATGGCTTTCCTGTTTGCCCTTCAGTCACTCTGAGGAGCTCCACAGGTAGCTGAGGGTACAGAAAGAAAAGGCAAGGTAGCGAAATGCAGAAGGTGTGGAGCATGGTTCCTGTGAGGAGAGATGTGCAGTAGAAGTGCCAATGGAGCAGGAGGGAATGGACATTGGCTTGGAGTTCTCTGAGGGAGATAGAAAACACAGTAGAAAGGAGATGTTGGTAGAAGACTAGGGACAGTGTGGAAGGGTTTGGTAGGAAGCTGGAAGTCAGTGTTAAAAACCCAAGGTGTGACATGTCCTGCTCTTCAGTTACCCACACTTGCCTGACACATTCACAGCTGTGCACTCGTAGTATTAGGTCTAAACTGGAGAGAAACTGTGTTTTTGCATGGTTTGTGTTTAGAGTATGGTGGATGGAAAAAGACTGTGTTGACAGGCACATTGATTTTTACTGTGAAAAACACTGTGATCACAGTGGTGTTAAATGAGATTCATATTTATGACTGAGAAAGGGAGGGGGGAAAAGGAAAGTGGAATAAGATTTTCTATACTTGATGACTATGAAGACTTATGATGAGATTTCATATTTTTCTTTGATAACTAATTTCTTGAGATGAAAGAAAAGCTTATATTTGATATACCTGTACATATTTTTTTCTACTCTACATAAGCAAAAATTAAAGTACACTGCAGAAGATTGAAACTAGTATAAGATCAGTAAATTGAGTAAGCAACTCAATAGATGATGCTGAAGGGAGAACTATAGAAATATTGAAGCTGAAGCAAAGTAACAGTGGAATCTTTCAAATATTTGTCTTTGCTCTGCCCTAGATTACTAGTTTTCCTAGCCATCCCTATATGAGAACATGATGTATGGTAAGATTTGGAGATATAAATACAAAAGAATATCAGAACACCATTTAGGGAAAGCTATATTGACCATAAGAACTAGCAAAACTGAAGTGGGACTGAGTACGTGAAGAACAAGGTCATAAACTAGGAGACTTAGATTATCTACCAAAAATTTGAGATTCATGATTGTGGAATGATAAAGGAAAAACACCTGAGTGTACACATCAGTCACAAAATGACAACTGGTAAACAGTGATGCAGAAACAAATTTGAGGGGAGGCTTGCTCCCAAAAGCATTCATCAGCAGATATTCATCAGGGAAAGAGAAGGTAATGATCAAACATAAAGATGATGTTGGCACAATGCTAAGAAGGCATAAAGTGGCTATAAATAAACTTATAACCTAGAAAAAGGCGTCTATGCATCAGAGGAGTAAAATTCTGGCACAGCCTTCCAATAGGGATAGCTGGTGCAAAATCAAACTTAAAATGTAATCCTTTGCAGGAAAGTTAATATATGTGAAATGGGAGTTAATGTTTAGCAAAACAGTTTTTTCTCTGAAATAGTGATTTATCAAAATCAAAACATTTCACATGAATGAAAAAAATCAGTTAAAAAGAGAAAATAAAAAATAAAGCGTGTTAATAAGGATTGTGTGAGACATTTAAATTTTCCGGTTTTAATTGCTTCTCACAGAACTTATCATATACTTCAGTTGTAAAGACAAAATTAGAAAATGTCCTCTTCAGCAACCAAATGCTTCAGGCTTTGTATATTATTTTTATTTGATTTCTGAATAGGAAAAAAAACAGAGTTGCGAAGTTCCTTATGAAGTCATGAGTACAATTTCCACGCACCTCTAGTAATTCTGCTAGAAGCAGCAGGTTTGTGGATGGTGATTCTGCCAGAAGCAGGCAGAGCAGGGGGACTACTCTCTGGCCTCAGTCCAGCTTGCCACGGATTCCCAAATGAATAGATGCTGTGGTATTTGGGAAAAAATAGTACATTGCTATTAAGAGCATGCAATGCACTGGAGAGCACTAGCCGACTGTCTGCTCTGGGGGAGAGCTGACTCAAAGCAGCCATTTTAAGGCAGGTGGTGTTATTGTGGACACAAGGAAAACCACCAAATGAATGCTTGCTCTAGTATATTCTGAATCAAAGGGTCTGTTATAAGAGTCCCCAGGCATCTAGCTATTATGTCCATGGTATCAGCAAATTTTTAGTCTGTAAATCCTATGTAAACTCATGACTACAGGACAGTAATAGGAATTCTGTAATTTATAAATAAACTCTTTTTCAGAGATTGTTGTTTATTAATATAACGTATTAGTGGTATGGAAAATTAACCTGGTCCTCTTCTATAGATACTCTTATCTTTTTTCATACATGTTTTTGTGAGCGTATATTTATTTATAGGCTCATAAAACAGATCTTAAACAGGTATTAGTTAGAAAATATGTCACCTCTGATCTTGAAACTAATAGGTTTGTATGGACTCTGTTTAATTTGCATAATTTCCTCAGTATGATGTCTTTACTCTTATTTTAAAGGTTAAAATAGTCTATTTCAATACTGAATGGAGAATTTTAAAAAATAAGTGATTATAGGTTAGGTGTAATATTTCATCTTGTAGTAAATGGATATATTTCTGTCATGTACTTGGAGACTTGGAATTCAGTCAGAGGCCAAAAATGTTATTCATAGGCATGGTTCCTCATTAAATAAGCGTTACCTTTGTGTTACCCCTTCTGCACTGGGAATGTACAGCAAAATGTAGATTCTAGTGAGTCCTTACTTCCCTGTGGCAATTACTGAAGAAGACCTGACTGGAGAGCCTGTTTCACCCCACACTAACTCCCTGGCTGGGTTCCCCCCCACCAGATGAGAGGTAATCTCAGCTCCTTCCTTACAGCTGCCTAAATCCTTCATACACAGCATCTAAGAAAATAACTCCAGCTGAACTCTAACAAAATAAGCCATTTGTTGCATTTGCACTATTTCTCAGTAGCCTGTAGTTGGTGCCAAAGCAGTTCTTTTAATCGATAATTTCAGACCTCCTATTTTTGGCTAACAGTAGGACTTAGCAGTTCTGCTTAGCAGCGACAGTTTTCATTTAAAGTAGCCCTAGAAGAACTACTACTCTAAAACCTGAGGTTTAGGAAGCAAAATGTATGTAGCCCCAAATTCCCTGCTACTTTTTATCACTTTACTTTAAAAGTGAATTGACATGTTCTAGTGCTAATGGTGGCATAAATAATGAGTGACTGCAATTCTGTTCCACATGGAAGTGGGGAGAAGTTATGCAATAGCACACCCATTTCTTTTACAGGGAAGTTGAGTGACAAGAGTGGCGTTGCTTGTTAGCTAACTGAAACTTTGGGTTTAGCTCTGTTCTTAATATTAGCTACTATTAAGTGCGTGACGACCACACTGCATATATACAAGAAATAAGACACCAAGAGTTGTTGAACAGTTCTTCTGCGTCTTGTTAGCTCAAATGTGAAATACTGCTCTGGTTTATTGTTGGAATATAAGACATATGACCTGTTGTCATGTGGTCCTAATATGAACGTGCCTTGGTTTACCTGAAGAAATAAAACATGTAGTTTTGTAAGTGGACTATTAGGCTTGTATGCAAATTGCAATTCAACTATATAGATGTAGATTACGATGTAAAATTTGATTGGAGTTTAAGAAGGTAAACTGTGATCTCTCAGGTCTAATCCCAGCCCTGAAACAATCCTTTTTTTACTGTGCAACACAATGTATTAAGCCACTGGGCAAAAATCTTTCTATTTATACAACCTACCTGCTTCACTGAGATTGTTAGAAAAGCAGATTAGAAAACTGCAGAAAAGAATGAAGTAAATGAGAAGTATTACCACTGTAATTTTGGAGTATGCATAGAAAGTATAAAAGATCAGTGCACCAGAAGAGGCAAAAATGACTGATTCCTCCTTTAGTATCACCTCTTCCTAGGCGGAGGGAAAAATGCAAACTTACGCTACAGACAGTGCAAAGAAAGTGCTCACCCACGTGCCTCTGCTCATTGGGAAAATCTTTGAAAGGGCTAGGTTAAAAACAGCAAATATGCCATGAATTTGGACTTAAATTACATTGATATCAACAGAAATCAGCACACTTAAAGTGAAAAGATCATGCGGGAATACAGACAGAAATTGGATGGACATATATAAGTACACATGCTTTGAATGTCTGGTGTCAGAATAGTATTGATCAGAATGTAGGGATCTATGGCAAGTCCTGACTTCAGGACAGTTTTTAGAAATCTGTTTTGCAATTTGATACAAAGACAGTTCAGTTTGCCAAGTTTCATGTAATCTCACCAGCGTGTTGAAATTCAACAAAGCAGCAGCAAATCTCATCATAAAGAAACTGAGAGTAAACAAATTAACTACTTATTTTACTCGTGCATCTCCTCATGTTGCAGTCTGATTAGAAGTTAGGTTTGGCACTAATTTCTGGGGGTTTGGTGACGATGAAATCCAAATATCTTAATTTTTGTTTTGCTGTTGCAAAACACAAATCATGAGACAGATATTAATCCCAAAATAGTATTGCATAAAATGACATCCAATAGCTGAAAAGTAGCTCCATGACATATTTTTCACTGTGCTAGAACACATGCATGATGCTGTGATAAAGACTCTATGAAGCACTTGTTAAGACAGCCCTTACCCTAAGGAATTTACAGCCTGCGAGACAGAGAGAGATAAGATAAGATGCACCTGGTAACCAAGAAGTGATGCTATTTACATTTTTCTTTTCTGTTTGCTTTCTTTTCTGAATGTTTCACCCTGTTTTATAATGAGGTGCTGGACTGGTTGATGTGACACTTGTGAGTCTCTAGGAAGAATTTGATTGAAGAAGAGTGGTGGCTGGCACTGGGTTTGGGAAATCATATTTTACGAGATAGGCAGCAGAGAGGAAAATATAAAGACAGTGATGATTGGGGATGATTTTTAAGGCCCATCCCTGTCAAACACCGAGCATTCTGGCTCCTGTCAAAGAAAATAAGGAGGGGAGTATTATTCAGAAATGGATAGGAACTCCTGTATGCTCAGAGGATTTTTTTTTTTTTCCTATTCAGATATTTAATGCATAACCCAGTCCTCCTCTCAACAGTGCAGTCTTTTGATGAACAGTGAGTAACTGTCATAACACTGGAATAAGAACTCAAGTGGTGCTGTTGCTAAAGATTCTCATTTACCTTGATAGCATCCAGACTAGATACAAGGCCTTGTTTTAAGTTCCCAAATGTCATTAGGTTTCTCAGGGTTATTCCTATGCTACTAGACTTGCTGAAGCTATTCTAATCCTTTCCACTTCTCATTAGAGCATTGCTGTCACTTTTTCTCAGCTTCTGCATCTGCCTGTTCCCTGGTTTCCTTCAATACATTCCATCTGAACTGTCTTCAGTATTACTTCCCCTTTTCCCCTCCCTCACTTTTCCCCTTATCTCCTTCTGGTAGCATAATACCATCATGTGAAATACACAGCCGAGTTTTCTGATTCCTTTTGCTCACTTGTACTACCTGCTTTCAGTGAGCACTTTGTATGGCTATACCTTGCAACGTCAGCCAAGTCACACCTGGTCTTTTCTAGTGTGTTCTTTGCCACTGGCTAAGGTTTTCAGTGGTCTCAGCTTGATTATCTTTCTATTCTGCAACTAATTTTGTTGGTGATATTGAAAAGTAACGGGCTTACAACTCACTGGAAGTGTACCTCAGCTGAAACTCTATGTTTTGAGTCAAAAAAGTTCAGTTTTGTAATTGTTATTTTGTTATTGTTATTTTAATAAGAAATGAAAATAATATCTTTGGTTCTTTTGCCTCTCCTGCTAACAACCTACTCCCGTAAGAAAGTGGAATAGGTTTGAATACATAGCACGGGCTACAATCTTGCAATAAATTCTTAATAATTGTAATATGTGAATATACAGTGATAGTCAAGCAGCTAAGGCTGTAATATCCACCTCAGAAATACGTACTACATATATGGTTCAAGTGTAGTCTGCACAGACTAATAACAACATGCTGTTGTGATTGGTTACTGTAACACAGTAGGCGGCAATGATTATGAATCAGGTTGAATGTTATCCACATGCATCATAGCTGTTAGAGTATAATATTTATAATAGTTTTGAAATGGTATGATATCTATAACCAGTCTAAAAACTTTTTAACATGCCCTCAAACATGATTAACAGTAATTTATCTGAACAGAACATGAACAGATAAGCAACTCAGTTGACATAGTTATACTCAAAGCAAAAAAGAATTTGATTAATATAAAGCACCTGTACTCTTTACATCATTTTAAAGATGGCATCTGTTTTCTTATGAGATTAAATCTATGTAATATCAGTATTTTACCTCTAGCCTGTGTGTCTCGTAATCTCAGAAGTAGTATAAAAGAAACGTACAAAGGAATGGATTTTAACGAAGAAACAGAAAGACAGCAACACATATGTTTTCACAACAGCATTTTCACTGTTTATCTAAAGAGCTTTGGAAGAATTTATCCATGGCTTGGAAAACAAGCAGTAAGGATTAAACACTTGCTTGGGTGTTAAAACTCAAAAGAGATGTGAAAACAGAGTAAAGCAAAAGGCAGCTTTTTGTCAGCATCATCACATGTTATATGTACTGGACAGAACATAGCAGAACATGGGGAACGCTACTGGTTTCCACTGAGAATAGCCAGATTTATTATTCTTTTCTTCACCTTCTTACTGTCTATGTATAGCATGTTTGGAGAATAAGACTGATTTTGATGCTGGTATTTTCCATAGATTCACTACAAGTTCTCTGTCATATTCACAAATTTCAAAGGAAAATGCGTCTTCCAAAATGGGAAGAAGCAGCAACATTTCCCCTGATAAAGGATCTCCTGCAGTTCCAGGCTCATGGAAATAAAAAGTCATCCTAGAAGTTTATACTGGAAGAATGAACAGTACCATCATGTGCCCTGTTTGCTTTATTAGACTGTTGATGCAACTTTTGCACATTGAGAATATAATTTCTATAAACCAAGAAGTCGTGCAGGTTTATAGAAAAACATGAAGAGATTTTTTCTGTTGATAGACTATTATGATGTTCAGCATCAAGGAGCCAGCCACCTGAAAGCAAGTTTAATTAATCATTTTGTTCAAAGGGAAATTTAAAGGGAGTCAAGACCTCTAATACAGACATTAGGACAAGATCTTAATTGCACAGAGAGTTCATTATGGCTTCTTTCTGAAATACAAGAATGGGGAACTGACAAAGGGGACAAAGAGAGGAGCACACACATTGTGTACATGTAAGACTCAACAGAGGTCCTTTACTGTGGCTTGAGCAATTTCCTGTTGTACTACAGAACTGCTGGCTGGGGAAATATAGTTGCATTTGTCTGTTTGTCCTTGCATAATTGTAGGAGAAATGTAATGGTGTTAAAGGAAACTGCAGAGTAATTAGTCTATCCCCTTCTTATAGCCACTTCAGTTTTTAATTAATTTATGTATGCAAACAGCTGATTTAGAATTTTCTGCAAAAATAATCAAGGAAACTGCTTGGTTCAGATGATTCAGTCAGATGGCTGATGATTCAGCCAAACCACTCAGATTCAGAGCTCTTAGAGGTTTCACTGCTTGTTCACAGACTTTGTCAACAGCAGAGACTCCTAATGCAAAGACCTGCGTTAAATATCTCTAAAGCTCGATACTGAAGATGCCTTTGTGTGAACATCTTTTCCAAGCAGAACAAGGTCCTTCACTCAAGCAGACCTCTAGTATTACATGTAAAGATTTGATTTATCTTGCCTAACTTCAGGTGTATGGAACGTTGTTAGGCCAAGTCTAACCCAATCATGCAGTAAGAGGGCAGAAACAGGCACTTCCAGAAGATGATTCATCAGTTCTAAGGTATTACAATCCATCCATTAGAAAGCCTCTGGAGTTGCCCATTTCTCTGTGTTGGCTGTAGATGGAATAGGGAAAGAAGCTTTTAGACAGCTGACCTTTTGTGAAACGCTATTCCAGATCAGGTACATGGAAGTCATTAGTGCAGAAACCAAAACGCTCTACAAATTTCTACTTTGGCTTTAAGAAAAACTTTTGCAAAACATATGAGTAAAACAAATGATCTTTGAATTTTCTGGTAGAGGTATGACTAATATTTATGTTCATGGAAAGGAAATCTGGATTCAACAGAAAAGGCTCTTTTTTGAGCCCTGGGCTCCACAGAGCTGTGCTGTATGTGATGCTGCAAACACATCATTAAACTCTGGTTGGGACCCAGCACTGTACTTTCATCCAATGGATAAGGTTATGAGTTGGAAGAGTATACACAATACTGTCAATACAGTTTTTTTGCTTAATTCAGTTTCCTCCACTAGATTCTGGACTATCTGCAGAGCCACTAATACAGCATTTCCACTTGCCTGTTTCCAATGCATGGAATGGGAAAAAAAACGCAAAACAAGTGGGGGGAATCACCTCAGTGAGAACAGTTCTCATTCTCTATATATTCTGCTAATTCTTGCAAACAGTGATGGCATTTGAAGAATCGTGGCAACTTCTCTATTATTTTTCCTTTTTAGGAAGCAAAAATAATTTTAATTTTGAGAATATAATCTATTTAAAGGGAGCTCTTCCTTGATTTTAGTAGAAGCTGTATTGTAAACCTAATACCACTGAAATTTTTGGTAATGTTAAATTTAGGTAATATGGTATAGTTTCATTTTAGACAAACATTTTCTTACTCAGTGTGCTGATTCCACAAGAACGCATTCTATCCTGGTTTTACTCTTTTCCCCCTGCCACCAAGTCCCCCATCACAGCATTCCAACTTTACTACAAATTAGCGATTTGAAATAAATGGAATCTCCCATTCTAAAATAGGAGAAGATGAGAAACGTTCTCTGGCATACGCCTATTGGCTTGATTTAACTTACAAATTCATAGCCTACTGACAAACACTTCTTTGTCTGATGGTGAGGCTGTAAGTTGTTTAGTAAGTTGGAGAGTATATGCATTTTTACATATAAAGCTTTTTACCAACACTGTTCGACAGCATACAACTAGGATAATGACATAGAAATATAAACCTTTGTTGATGTTATACCTTCCCAAAAAATGATTCTTTGTATCCCAGTCTTAAAAATGCTGAAGCAGAAAGATCATACAATCTGACCATCATCAAACATTATCTGATGTCACTTTATACTTCAAATAGTTCAACTTGACACACTGTTTGGTTTACCCTTTGCTAAGATGGAGGTTTTACCCTGAAATGACCTCTTTGGCTTTGCAGTGAATTGTTTTAGTAAACAGATGGATCATTTGACTCAAAGAAAAAAAAAACTGAAATATTCATTTAGGCCTGCAAATCATTTCTCTGAATGAGAACAGTAAATTCTAAGCGCCTGAGGCTTCAAACCTTTCAGGAGTTGGAATTCTGCATGAAATTGGGTTGTTAGTGTCTTGCTTTTATTTTATGTGATTTATTCTTTGTACTCCATGAAGCTGCATAGTTGAAAACCTTTAATTACTTATTTCATGGAAACATTTGAGGAGTTGTATCTGTTTCACTTTACTGGCAGCTTTGCTGAGCAATGTGTGATTGTATTTAGTACAACTGTGTCATATATTTAATTAAAGGATTTGTTTTCCAATCTTATTTGTAATCAACTGAAGACATTACTTCATTGAAAGATATGAAAATGCCCTTAATTTTTATAATTAGGAACATGAGTGTAATCAACCTGTGTTGTAGTCTATAAACCACAAACTGCAGAGGTGTTAAAGGAGTAACTCATTCCCATTTTGTGGGTATGGACTATCATATTTTGGATCTATGTTCATTTTTGTCAATAGAATAGAAAAGAATCTTTTGCAAGCTGTGGCATGGTTATAGTTGCAGACACAAATAAAACCTTTAAATTAGTTGCAGTATATAAAATCTTTAAAATACTGATGTTCATCTCCTAGATAATATATTGTTTAGTATCAGTTGCATGATTTATAGCATTTAAGATAGAAAAGATGACTTGATTAACAAGTATAATCTTATAAAAGCCATTTCACCCATTTAACCCCTGTACTGGGCTCCATAAAATATGCTTGTATTCGCTTAAGGCTTCCAGAAAAGCACCTTATCTTAATTTGCAGGGATCAAGAAATGAGTCCACTTCTTTCCTTGACTCTTCAGTACCATGTTATTACAGGTTGTTTGTAATAATAACAATAATTTGTTTGTAAATATCAGTTCCAGAAGCTGGTATCTGATTCCAAAAGTAGAGATCTATGTCATGTGTCTTACTAAACTTGTTAACAGTTTGGCATAAAGGCACCCAAAAAGCTATTTATCTGTTGGTTTTTTTCTGTGAGTACAAATATAAGGTTCCTATTTTTTCCAGGATATGACAGAAATAAGACATTCACATCAGTCCAGAAGTCATGACCTCAAGCCTCATGTGGTAAAATTGTGCTCTTATTTTGACATGGTAGTGTTTCAGACAGCAAGTGTTTGAAGAATGAGTGGACAGAACATAAGTATTTTATTGTCAGTTTATATATGGACCTGGATCCAACTTCATGGGTATGGAATCTCAGTCAGACTTATGGCGTTATCACCTGCGCAGCAATAGAGCGTTGTAGAGACAAGGCCTTTCAGTTTTCCTTTCTGCCTGTTGTGGTTAGCGTGTGCTTGATTGTGAGATGCAGGGAAGATTTGTATGCCATGGAAATGGGTGCCATCCCTGGAATAGCTTAAGTTTGCTCCTTACCAAGACAGCTTTTTTTTCAGAACTGAGACCTATGTTCTATGTAAAGTGTCATGGCAAGCATGGGAGCATTTGGGCAATGATATTACATGATTACTATACTTTAATTACATTTTTAAAGTTCCGCAACGATCTATGTATGTTTGTGTACTAGATTCTAGAAATAAGTCCTCTCCTCTCTGTAAGATGGGTTTTTCACTGTGTGCTTACTTCAGTCTTTCCACTATCCAAGTGAGAAATCAGTGTCAAATCAATAGGTTATGCTGAATCCAATGGGTAATAAAAGAATATACTGTTTCTTCAACATGTCTTGTTTTAGCCACTGGATGCAATACTGACCTCTTTAGTAAGAAATGGCTACATATAATTGAGACTAACACTACCTGTAATATATTGTTTAATAGAGGAGAGGTAAGAGACAATTCATGAATGTTACTTTGGTAGACTACATTGGGCAATGTCTTACAGAAAAGCAATAAAGCAAATTTCACAAAGGCTAGGCATCACATTATTTCACTGATAGGAACTCTGATCACTGATCAAACTGTTTCCTGTAGTTAATATGTTACGTTTAAAACCTAAACCCAAACAGGCAATATAAAACCAATTACAATCCTCATCAGAGCAAAGCAGATTTCAAAGAGAACTACATTATGCTATTTAAAAGTTGTCTCCACTGTTGTCTTCACTGTGGCTTAAATGACATGGATAATCAAGAGATATGGCAAATCATTAAAATGTTGGAGAAGAAAACAGATGGACTCCAGCTTTTCATACATATCTGAAAAGTGGCACGCATGCCTCCCACACCTGCTCTCAGGCTGTGGGTTGTCACCTCAAGCTACTGCCAGCTTAGGGCACAGCAGATCCAAGAACCTAAAATCCTCTAAGGATTAGCCTAAATCTACACAATAGTCTTGAGTGCCAATGTTTGACTTTAATGTGTTTATTACCACATCTACATGTACTCATCATTTGGATCCAATGTCACAGACAAGCAGAATGTTTTTGCCATCTGAAACAATGTTGTGTCCAAACAATAGTATGTCACCTATTGTATAACAATTTGTCAAGCCTGTATTTCTGTTGCACTAAAATTGTCCTGGTTTTGATTGTGAAACATACTGTGTGCTCAAACATGGAGGAGACAGGCTGGTTTTGAACAAAAGCAGCTCTCCAGAGAAATCCATGTCCAACTGTAATCAAGAAAATCCTTCATGTCTCCTGTTAATTGGTGATTTGCCCTGCATATCTGATGGGAAGATTTATGGCTTCAAGCAAAAATCCTTTCAAGGGATTCTTAATAAAGGTTTAAGGGTGGGATTTTCAAGAATACCGAGGGGAGTTCTTTCAATGGCAGTTGAACATCCTTCTGTGCAAAGCACTTTTGAAACTCTCACTCATGTTTCCAAGATGCCAAATTCAGGCCAGGTTTGCAATTTTTCTTCTGTGCTCAGAGAGGACTGATAAGACAAAAACAAGAACATCCTAGACCTTATTTTTGTCAGTACCCTATCTAAGGAAATTTTAACCAAGCCACTATGAAATACATGCTTCAAATTATATGTCACCTTAAAAACCATTACTTGATCAATCTTGCTGCACAGAATATGTTTGTGTGTTTAATATTTATTCATAGAAAGCATTAATTAACTCCTTGGGAGTGGGTAGCATCTCACTAAGCTTTCTGTAAAACAGTAGCAAGTTGGAAAAGAAAAAACGTAAGTTGATTTTCAATAATTCCTTCTTTCCATGTATTCATGCCATAAAAGTATTGAAGCAGGATTCTTCAGTACTTGTGTACTTAACCGTCTAAATTGTCATTCCCATTTTCTTAAAAGCTAATCAAAATATTGACCAAGATTATCACGTAAGTCCTAGTGCATATAGTCAGTTCCTTACTTTAACTGTGGCGTCAGTCGATGGTTATTGTCATGTCTTGGCTGGGTAAAATGTAAGCCAAGACCTTTGAAATTCCATTTGAAATACTGATATTGAACATGACCATTCTGATAAGGTTTTTACAGCCTTGATTTGCTAATGCAGAATTAACTTGAAGTTAAATGGACATCAGTTAATGCTCTTAATAGTCTCTTCCTTTAGCCCTGGAATTTTTATAGAATTTTGCGAATTTAGTAAATATTCTTTCTTGACAATCCTTGGAAGGTCTTGACAACTTTATAAAAAGTTTATATCAAATTTGGTATTGTTTTAAGATCAATATGGTTGTTTTCACTTAAAAGCCTCTTACAAAGTCTCACCAACCAAGGGTACTGGTAGAAGTTAATAGTGCTTTGAGCCCTCTGTCTTTAAGCCATTTTTATACCTCTTTAAATCACCTAAAATGGAAATCTAAAGTGCTTTTACCAGCTAAATACCAGCAGAGGGCATTACTGCCTAGTTCACTAAAAAATAAAAACTTACTTTTGGAAACAATCCAGGTAAGAACAGACAAAGTACACTGGAGGTTTGATAAGTACTTTACTGAAAGACATGTAGACTCTTTAATGATCACATTGAACTGACTGAGACGATTTCCCCATTATAATCATAAAAATCAGGTTTTTAAAACCCGGTTTGCTTCTTTAAATCCAAATGCAAATGTTGCAACACAAACAGTATTGCATACCAAAGTGCATCACAAAAAGTAACCATCTATATTTTCTTAAAATTTGGGAAGTAGCTTTAAAATTTTACCATTAAAATAAAGTTATTCGTAAAAAGAAGCAACTGAGTATGTTTGAATGAAAACTCTCCAACTTTTACTCGGGTGAATTGTTTCCCCTACCAGTTAAGAAGAGGTCTCATGGTAGTGCCACATTTTCATGGCAATATGCAAAGTTTCAATATTGCAAACCCTCTCAATGCCAAGGCAATCTCCCCCTGGCCTGAGGTTGTTGTTATCTCTGTGTAAGACTATCGACTTTGAATACCCAAAAGTAATAGTTTCCTAGCTCCATCATTAGGAAGCAACATTTTAAAATGTCAGTTAAAGCTAAAACAAAACCAAATGTATTAAATGAATAACGCAGAATGATCAGGAATACTATTCTGTGTGTGTGCAGGTGTAGGTTTAGAATTAAGTTTTTGGCACGTAATGTCTTGCTGTTGCTCTTCTACTTACCCACCTAAGAATTACAACTACAGGGAACATATGTGGAAGTGGTAGGTCCCAGGTAATATCCTCCCCTATTGTGGTCTATAAGAACTTCGCCTAAGACTTTCTTTGGTCTGAGTATTTATCTAGTCTGATATTACTATCTGAACTATCATTCTGGTTCTGTCCCTTTCCAGCATTAAGATTTAAAAGCAATTTTTCTGTTCTTGTTGCATTCTTTGAGGTTAGCTGTGAGTCCATGCAACTCCAACGGTGCCCTCCAGCTAGAAGTAGGATGTTTATCCAACAGTGTAGTTGAGGGTAAATGCAGATAAATAGTGTATACTCAGTAACAACTTGGGAACTACAATACTTGTCCATTTATATAAAAGAGAAGAGTGAGTTCTTAACTTTTTATCTGAAAGCAGATTGCTGCATTTTTTTAGGCCTCCTCCAGTGCTCAGTGTGCAATTTACTCTTGCATCTTTTCTGTTAAGAGGTGAGAGAAGAGGAAACGTCAAGTTGTATACCTATGTGATCCTCCCTTAAGGTCATGCTTTCTACTGGGGAAAACTGCATCATGGTATAACAGAAGTGATCCTCTGCCCTGCTAGAGGCAATCAGCACTCCACAACCTTTCACAAACATGCTATTTTTAAAATGGTCTTCTTTTATGCCAGCACAGTTTTTTTGAGAGGAGCAGCTGCTGGCTTTAAATTAAATGACAAAAATCTCTGGGAAGAAGAGGAGGAACACGCTGACGGCATGTCTACACAGTCAGGAGCAGATACTTAAGTGCCTGCTCCTTGCACACGGCAAGCCAGGCACACAGAGCCAGCTGCAGTGCAGCAGCCATATAGCCATGTTATTATAGTAATGAGCCTGAGCTAATAAGGCCTGTTGAGACACAACCTGTGTTAGCTCAGGCTTGGCACTATGATAGCATATTTACTCAGCTTCTGGATTGGAGCTGGCTCGTGTCAGGCTGTCTCAGAGAGTGGGAGGAATAGTTCTGTTCCTGGATGCTCCTAACTATGTAGACATACCCTGACAGATTTGTCCTTTGGGAGGTTTTAAGGAGAACACATGCAAGACCAGTTTTCTTTTTAATGAAATATTTAACTGAGGCCTAAGGCCTTCCCTCTAGTTTGTTTTTTGGTTGGTGTGGTTTGGTTTTGTTTTGGTTTTTTTTTTTAAATCCAAAGGTAGCCTGACCTGTGAGAAAGGAGATGTATGCAATATGGGAGCCTGGTACTGCTGTTTCCTATGTTTCCTGCACAAAGCTGGAAGGAACTATTTAAAAAAAATAGCCTGCTGTATGAATGGGTATACAAGACTTATTGACAGCATCCGCTCCCTCAGCAGTAATCCTTACTTGCCCTGCAAATTTTGTACTTTATCAGTGTTTACCACTGAACTTCACAATATATATCACCTGGGCACTTCACACCAGAATCCATTATGACCTAGACCAACAGTTTGGTGGGGATGGGGGGGGGCGGGGGGGGGAGGTAGCAAAAAGTAAACCCTGAAATAACTCCAAGTCCCAATGAGGAGAGAAATGCTTCTAAGGGCCAGAAAACATTTAATATCTAGCAGAATAAGATGCTTCTGATCAACAGAACTCTGTTCTCTCTTTTGGGGGTGAGGGGTTTAACTCATCTTTTGTTCTTTTTTTCCTTTATTTCCTACCTCAAAAAGTAGGGGTAGTTTGGTTTTACTCAAACACTTGAAATACATTTATACACATTTTTGGTTTGGTAATTAAATAAGTAATATACATTTTCATGGTTCTCTTGAAGTGTGGTTTTGAGAGCTTTTAATATGGATAAGGATTGCTGGGATCTTTACACCTTTTCACCTAGGGTATTTTACAAGGAATTTCAGATTGTCTGTATGTATTCTGTATGTGCAGATAAGGCTAAGGCTGGGCTAGTCCTTATACACAGAGGAAGGCAGTTCCACTTGTTCATTAAAACAGCCGCTTCAAGCAGGGTACGAACAGCAAGCCCAGCAAAGCGTGTTGCTATTGTAAGATTTTTGCTGCTGCTTCCAGTAGCATACTGTGTCTGCTGACAGGGAGTACGTACTTCTGACACCAGCAAATAAGCATACCATCATGGGGCAAAGACTTTCTCCTCTTCCCATGCTGGTCACACAACACACACTGAAAAATTTCGGGGGTGTAATAAAATGTATGCTCTAGGCACTAAAACAGGATGCCTCTATCATTTGTAGTTCCATCCTTACTTTTTTCCCTTCCTCCACTCAAGGGCAGAATGCAATATTAAAACTGTAGTAAGCATTTTTTTAATTAAAAGAGGTTAAATATATGGGATCAGATAGGCTTTCATCATGCAATTATAAATTGTATGCTGGTTATTTTAAATTTCAACATGCAATTGAAATTGTACTGGGTGAGCTGGCTTGGGTATCTGCTTTGCATTTGACTGAGTTAATTCACTGCAGGTATTCAGTTCTTAAGTGGCGTCTGCTTTAAATATGTGCAGTAATTCAATCAAAGAAGTAAGATGGATAGTTTATGTAATCCTTTTCATCTCCAGATTGCTAAGGTTAACCTTAACTATTCATGAATTATAAATGCATACAGCAATCTCAAACTAATACATGTAGAAAACCTTTTTTTGATGGCCTGTTGAAAACCATGGAATAGTTCCTTCTTTTAAAATATAATTGATGGAACCTACAGGCACTGTATATCATTTCTTCCAATTATTTGTAATCTTAAACAAAAGTTTTGTGCAACTCATTTAAAACGGTCATCTGTGGTAATATTAAACCTTTCCTCTGAGCCAGGAACATAGGTAATTTTCTCTTCAAAATTTTGGATGCATCATTCTTACAGCCCTTTTCAGTGCCAATAGATTCTGTGACATGAATGGGAACCCAAAGGCAGATATTACAGAACAATAATGCTCTGTTGAAGCCTTCACAATTCCGGGAGTAATTAAATAAAGAAAAAAGAATCCTTTCTCTTTCATTTTGTTGGTTCATTCAATGCCATTTGGATGTTTTTGCTTGTTAGCTCTCTTATAGGCAGTCCGAACAATCCACTAGGTGACACCCTCATACTCTTCCTATGCTCTGTGTAGAAACAAGGAGATATGAATGGCTCATTTGTTAAACATTTAAAGCAAATACTGAGATTTCAGGGACAGGTCTCTCTTTGTTTAGTAATATCAGAGATAACACTGGTTTTGCAATAAATACTGTGTTGTTTGTATATAAATTACATATTAAGCAGATTAGCATTTTGTCATTAACAAGAACAAAACCACAGAGCAGAAGTTGTACGCAATATTTCCTATAATTATAATAATTTTTAAAAAGCATTTGAGCTAGTCTGCTGAGTAGACTAAATAGAAAATATGCCCTTAGCATTTTTTACTGGGGGAACAGAAGGAATATAGCTTCAGTGATATTTTTTTCCCAGTGGGGATGTGCTATAGCATCTTTGAAACAGAAATGAAAAGCTACATTCACCCCTAATATAAAGGAGTATTAAGGGATAAACTTCAAGAAATTTTGCGTGTTTATGCCAGTGGTGAATTTTTCTTGTAGTTCTTTATGTTGCTAACGATGCTTTATAAATCCTTTGAAGAAAGGATCTTTTGTCATGTTTTTATACACCTAGCATAATGAGGCTTGAGCTTCTTTAGGGTCTCTGTCTACGAATTCAACATAGCAAATAAAATCTTGTACTTTATTGCTAGTATTCCTTATTCTGAAATGACTATGAATACTATTCTAAATGTTATATGTAGTGAAAGACACTGGAAGTCTGAATTCACTAGTGGTGTAATTAAGAGTAACATCAAAGAAATAAGAATTACATCCAAAAATTAATGTAAATAAAAGCAAAATCATGTTAAGGCCCTAACAATCAAACACAATAATTTCTTTGAATAGCATGTTTAAACAGTAACCATCCAGGTTGAAGAAGAGACAGAAATTAACTTATATGGGCATGGAAATTACAACATTTTTTGTTTACTCATAATAATTATCCCAATTAATTATACAGCAACTGTAGGTTTCCAAACTTTTGCTATCCATGCAGTTTTTACATTCAGCTACACTTTACAGTGCTCCTTCTTCTAAAGTTCTAAACTTCAAAATCATTTTTTTTACTACTGAAACCTGCAAAAATTATACGCTGTTCTGCTGTCACGTATGTTTATTGACCACAGTTAGGATTCCCCTTATAGATGCCCGTTATACACTTAGGCACAAACAGACTGAGAGATGTATAATCCCTTGTATTTTTTAATTTCATTTCATCTTATTAATGCTTACACTTAGAAAAAAGATTTTTCACATTTTTTTTAAGACAGTTTACTAAATAATCAAACAGATCATTTATGTGGTGTCCTAAACAGTCTGGGAAGAAGCAGTTTTTGAAGCTCAGTTATGGAGCTCTGATAGAGCAATGACAGGAATATGGTGGACTATTTAAGTGGCTGACTTTTTTTAATGAGTATTACATTCGGAGGGTAACATAATGTGATACAGTAATTTAAATATATTTTAGATTATAGTAGGTAAATAACTAACATTAAAGTGATTAAGAGATTAACTGGGAAAAAGAAAAAAAACAAACCACAAAGGACAGGACACATGGAATCACATGAGTTACTATGAGTGAGTGTGCAAGTGCATTGGCTGTTTTTGTGGGATTCTTGACCCTGTATGGTTGATCATATAAAGCAGACCCAAGCCTGTGAGGGATGTCATGCACATCTTAACAAAAACCTGTGAAAATAGTTCTAGTTTGGATAAATTGTACAGACATCTTCATAATAGTCTAATTGGTATCACTAACAGTGCACTCTTATCTAAACTAGTTCTCTGTGATGTCAACGGAAGCTTAATTGCAGATATAGAACAATGTTACTGATTTAGTCATCCTTGCTGCCAGCCTCAAAACGCTCAGAATGATAAACTCTGTGCGCATATGCAGACACGTGCATGTGTGATCATATAATATACACACGCTCGCACATAGGTATTTCTGGCAGCCAGCTCCTGGGGATAACTGGAAGGCTAAGCAAGGAGTTTTAAGATCAGGAAGGTAAGAGTCATATGAAGTTCAAAAAGGTTTGTGGAGAGAGAGTGCAGTTACTCCCATAACACATCCAACACATCATGTGCATGTCTCTGCCGTTAGAGAAAAGTACCCTGGGATCTTTAGTACTTACAGAAATTCAGGTTATTCTGGGTAACGGGAAAAAGATAATCTCCAAAAGCACATTGTCCCCTGTAGCAGCACTGATTTCAGCCACTTCGAGGGAAGAGTGCCATCTGCTGAATCACAACTATCAGTTCTGTAGAACCTTTTCTTTTGCTTTGACGTTTCCCAACCAGAGTCCTGTGCCTCAAACACAGTCAGCATGTGTAATTTTGTGCATAGGAGTAGTCCTATTCTCTCAGAAATGACATGTTTGTGTAAATTTTAAAAATGGTGGGAGGTGGGGGAGGTGAGGTTTAGAAGAAGATAAATACCAGATTAAAAATTCAGTCCTTCAACTGCTGTGCATTCAGTACTGTAAGCAATTTAAATAAAAAGATAGATGCTGAGAATTAGAGCTAATACTTCACTTTGATGAATGCAGTAGATGTATGTTATTGTACAATCAAATGCATACATTACTGTATTTTCCGTAGTTTTAAATTCACTTAAAAACATGACTTTATGTCACTGGAAGTGGGCTATTTTTTTTTTTCTATGCTTTTTGGCGTCAAAATTATACATTGATGTAATTCAGAGTGGAATATAATTTTATGATATTTTTGTGTTATCCTTTTCAGATGTCACCAAATTTATCTTATCTGATAATTTTTCAGGCATTCACATTTCACATATTACAGAATTAACACAGCAAGTACATCTGTATTTTAATACCCATAGAAGTGCTCCCCCAATCTGAAGCGGTTAAAGCCATATATCTTTTCCTAGAAACATTTTCTGAGATATATGTGTGTGTGTGTGTGTGTGTATCTCATATATATGTATATATGTCTCAGTATCAAGGACAATAAGGATGCTTGAATAGCACACATTTTGTAAGAACATCTGCAGAATTAAAGATGATGTCAATTACTTATAAGATATTCTGATGAATTTCTGTAGGCTTACAATTTGAAGAGATTAACTCAGCTGTGCAGCTGTTATATATTATTACAATCTAAATGAATTTTAAAAAAGATAATTAGAGCAGTATATATCCACTCCTAGTAATTTTTCTGAAGTAAGAACACTGACAGCTAAACATTATGTTATGAAGTATCTGAGATAGTCCAAATTGAACAAGTCTTTGAAGCTCTAGTCTACTTTCACTATAGGTACCTAAAGTAGAATGAATCTGTTCTTCTCAAAGGATAAAGATTTCTTTATAGCGATAGAAACAATCTTAAATGCCTGTTAAAGATGGGGTAACTGTGACACAACAGCTTTAAGCTGTTTAACTTATGCCACCTCATGATCATATGGTAAGGTTATTCAAGCTCCAGACCTTTAATCCACAGCTGTATTTAGACTATCTCTGTATCTGAAATGCGAAATCAGAAAATTAACATCCAGCATACGTAAGACTTCAACACAGCATCAAATTTTACTGACCCTTTTTTTGAATGACCTAAGAAAAAGAGTGTGTGAATCTAGAAACCTACTGTTTCACTAATGTACAGGAAACAGATTTATCTTGAGTAGAATAAAAGCTCTGGGAATTAGCTAAATGCTTTATTTACCTTCTCTCCACATTGTATATATACTTGTTGACAAAGTAAATGGATTAATTTATGTTGCTAGATAATACCTATGTCATAGAAATGCATTAAAAGTTAGGTTTTTACAATTAAAGATTACAGGGAATATTGACAGCTTCATATAAAAATAGGGATACATGAAAGTGACACTTTACAAGTAAATACATACATATATATATAAAATGTATGTGTGTATGTACATTCACAGAATATGTAAACTCATTTATTCCCTACAGAGTGATCTACTTGTGCATTTGTGGTTTTGCTTTTTTAACAGAAGCAATCATTAAAATATGTAATTCGGTACAATATAAATGAGTCTGTCAAGTATTGATACTACAGAAGGAATAAAAACCACACCTTCAAAATGCCATTGGTGGTGGTGGTGTGTTTTCTTCCTGGAGACTATTTAGTCTAGGCTTAAAAAAATAAAAGCCTGACTATATAGTAACTGGAACAGATTACCTAAAGAGAATATGAAATTCTAGTCATTACAAATGTATAGTAATGGGATTAAAAAATACTTGCTGGTGGGAGTCTACTTATATTTGACCCTATCTCAGAACAGCGAGGTGAAATAAATGGACTCTTGAGGCTCATTTTCAGCCCTGCCTGTGATTCCTGTTTATTTAATTAAAAAACCCCAAACCTAATTTATTGAAATCTCAAACTTCTCACTAAGGTTCAAGGATTATCTAGGACTTCTTCACTGGTTTTGCTGTGTTTTAATTCTGGAGGTGCTAATACATTTTTCTTTCATAAAGTGGAGAATGACTGCATGAGGTCACTGAACAGAAATTGTTGGCTAGGTACAATTTGAAGAGATCTGGTCATATCCAAAAGTATTCACTGTTACTGATTCCACAGTTACAATTGTTTTTTAAATGTGTTTGAAGTAGGATACTAGTTTCTTTTTCTCTTAAAGCCTGGTTGGTGTGAAAACACTAGATTATTTTTCTAACTTTTGAGTGTTTGTATGCTTCATCTATTCTCATCACTTTTGGTGGAATATCTTGCCAGTTTGGTTGCTGCTGATATATATACACTGGATATATATAACCAGAAACTTCCTTTTGTAATGTAAACCAGTTTTGCTTTACATTACTGAAAATTTGTCTTTGCAGATCTCACATGAAAGTAGACTAAAATAGATTAAGTGCAGCCCACAGGACCCTTCCGTTATTGGACTTCTAGCCGGAGTTTGCCCTACGTCACCCTGAGGGAGGCAAAATGGGGCAAACGCAGTGGCATGTCAGCAGGAGCGCGGGTCGATTGATGGCGGCTGAGAGCATCCAAACCTGTTTGGCCGACAACAACACGGGGCGCATATAGATCCTGCGAAGGGAAGGGAGGTTCTTTCTCTGGCGTCTTATTATCCCACTGCAAGAAAAGGCTCACTTGCAATGGGGTTAATATGCTTCCTGGAAATGAAATTTTTTACATCTCGTCCCGTTCTCATAACCTAATGGATCAGACCTAGGAACAGCTGGAGCTTTGCTGCCAGGTGCTAGCGCTCCTCCATGACCGACGGACTGGGCAGCAGTCCTTCCTCCACGTCCACCTTCCCTTTTCACCTCCAGCGGTCAGCCTTCTTGCCCCACCGCTACCTCTCGTGGCGTGGGGCAGAGCTGACGCCACCGCTGGAGCTGTGCGGGGTTTGTCCGCGGGCCCAGCCGCAGGAGCGAGGATCTGAGGACGCTGGTCCCAGAGGTTCGCTCCGCGCCCGGAGGACGCGGCCAGCCCGCGGGCACCAGGGGTCACCCGGCAAGCCACCGTCTCCTCGCCCCACCGGGAAGGCCCAGCGATGCCGGCCCTGCCCACGGTGCCACCTGCTTGTGCCCCCGGCCGTTAGGGCTGCGGAAGGGGAAGCCGCCAGGTACCCGGTGAGGGGAAAGGCGTGCGGCGGCCCTGCCTGCCGCGGGCCGCTCATCGGGAGCCGAGCGGTCGGTAACCCCGAGGGAGGCCCCGACGCTCTTCTTCCATCTGGGGCCGGGGGTTCCCCACACCCCTGTTGGGGTTTTTTGTTTGTCCGCTTGTTTTTCCCCTGGGGGGGCGGGGGGAAGCTGAACTTTTCCTGTGATTGATGCTACCCCCCGGCTCAGACCGGGCTCTGTCGCCGCTGCGCCGGGCACAGACCGGAGGCGGGGGGGTGGGGGGCTGCGCCGTGCCCCGGGGAACGACCAGGGGCGGTGGGGGCGGCAGCCGGCCCCCGCATTACCTTCGGCGGCGGCCGGCGGGGGGAGCGGGCGGGAGGCGGCGCCGGGGCCGGGCCGGGCGGGATCCGCCGGGCCGGGCCGTGCCGTGCCGGGCGTGCGGGGGCCGTGTGGGTGCGGCTCCTTTAAGGTGTCCTGAGGCGGCACCAGACCTGCCGCGGCGGCAGCGCGGGGAGGGGGCGGAGGCGACCGGGAGGGGGAAGGGGAAACCCACGGCAGCCGCGACCGGCTCGACGTGACACCAGAAAGTTCAGGCGCGGCGGGCTCAGCCCCGCCTGACTCGTGCACCCCTGCCCCGGCGGCGGGGGAAGGCGAGGAGCTGCTGCTGCTCCTCCTCCCGCCGCACCGAGGGCGGGCGGGTGGGGTGGCTGGCTGGGGGCGTTGGCCCGGGGAAGTTTTGCTCGCCCTCTCTCTCTTTCTTTCTTTCTTCCTTCCTTCGCCCCTCTTGTGCCCTCCTCCGGCGCTGGGGAGGGGGCGAGTCTGGGATTCCCGCGCGCAGGGGGCGGCGGCGATGCTGGGCTGGGCGAGGGGCTGCCGCCGGGGCTCCCCTGCCCGCCGCCCCGCCTGACTGCGGCCGGGCTCCGCCGCGGCCCCCGACGCGCCCGCCTCCTTCCCCCGTCATGGGAGCGGGGGCCGCCGCCGCTCCGCCGCCGCGCTCTGCCCGCCGCTCGCCCCGCGCCGCCGCCCGCCCTTCGCCCGCGCCGGGCGCCCAGTGACTTGGCGGGGCGCTCCGCGGAGGGCGCTCCCTGCCCCGCCCGCCTCTCGCCGTCGCGGAGGGCGGCGGTGGCCGGTCCGTCCCGGCTGCGTTCCGTTACGGGCTCGTCCCGGGCACCCGAAGCGAAGTCTCGGGCCGGAGCCGGCAACTTGTGATCGGGAGGCGGCGGAGCTCAGCTGCGGGAACTCGGGGAGCTTTTGTTTTCTCCTGTCGCTTTGGATGGTCCTGGGAAGTGTCAAGGCGCCGCTGAGGGAAGCCCGGGCCAGGAGAGGGGAGGCCGGCCGGAGCCGGCGTGTGCTGCTGGAGCCCCGCGGACCTGGCAGCGCCCTCCTCGGAGGGGGCTCGCCCCGGGAGCCCGGCGGGATTAGGGAGCCTCGCTTACGTTAAGCTTCTGTGGAATTACAACTGGGGGCTCCTCGTTTCTCCCCCCGCTCTTCTGGCATGAGACTGCTTGCAGGCGCCACCCGAGGACAATGATCGCGGAGTTTGCTCACTTTTACCTCTTTGGATTCATATGTCTCACCTCAGGTAACCACCACACGTAGGCGAGTCAGATACGAGGCCGCGGCGGTGGCAGCGCTCCCGGTTTGGCGGCGGGGGGGGGGGGGGGGGGGGGGGGGGGAAGAGATGCGCCAGCCGGCCTCTCCGCGCCTCCCGCCCCCCTCCTTTCCTCGGAAACGAAGCTTGATTTCCCCCCGGCGGGCTCCCAGACTACGCTTGGCCCGGGCGCAGCGTCAGAAGCTGCCGCCGGCCGTGGCCCCTCGGCGGGTGGGGGCTGCCCGGGGCTGGGCGCGGGGACGGGGGGGGGGGGGGTTCGCGGTGCCGGGCGCGGCCCCAGCACCCGCTCCTCCGCCGGCAGCTCCCGAGGGCCGTGTGGTGTAACGGCGGCTGGTGATGGATGAGCCCCGGTGGTCAGGGGGCGGGAAGTGACCCCGACCTTCCGCTCGGCTGGGGCTCCCCACGGGTCACGCGCTGGGGGAGAGGCCGCAGGTACTGCGCACCCCCCCCGCCCCGGGCAGCCGCTCACCCCTCCCGGCCGCCGAGGCAGCCCGGGCCGCTGGGCCACGCGTGACGGGGTTAACCCCGTGCACGCGGGGGGGGGGCTTGGGGACAGGTTTTGCTTCACCTTGGCGGTTAAAGTTTACCCACGTGTGAGAAGTGAAGCGCCAGCGTGATAAATGGGAGCAGGAGAGATCGCCGAGGAGATAGGGGGGATTAATGGTCATTAGTCACTGTTTGCACGGGGCTTATGCCTGTCGGGGCATCTTATCGTGCCTGTAGATTAAAGATAGGGTCGTACTAATAGGGTAATGTTGATAGCAGGCTCTGCTCCGTGTAAGCACCCCATCAAACCGGGGTGTCGAGGAATGTGGTAGAGGGCTGCGTGTCGTGACTGAAGAAGGGGTGGGCAGCCCTCCGCCGTGGCCCCTGCGGAGCACATTTTGGCCCAGCCGGTGCCCGTCGCGCGGTGCCCGTCGCCGCCGTGCTCAGCCCCGACGCCGCGGGGGAGTGAACGTGGGCCGGGGGCGTCGTGAAGGTGCTGGGGGTTTGGGTTTTGTGTCTGCCTAAGCTCCCTGTTGCTCTGAGGGGGCCGGGTTTGCCTGCCTGCCTGCAGTATTCCTTCCCGTTCTCCACAACGCCTTTTGTCATGCATTCAGCTGCGGGTAAATGCAGTAAAACCTTGTGTTATAGTTAAGGTTAGTTTGGGCGCTAACTTTTCTACCTTAATTGATTTTTATAAGTTTGCTGAGGACCCCTTTGAGTCATTAAAGTTGTGGTAGCGAGAGACACCTGGTCAGTAAATGAATGAATGAAGTTTTTGAAAGACTTAAGTACACTGCCTGAAGCTTTAAGTCTTAATTATGTCACCAAATGCAATAACTTATGTCTGTTTCTAGATTATATCATAAATTTAACTACTACATTTTTGCTGTTAGGTATTAGGTTTGCTTCTTGTGGCTTTGAATGTGGAAAGCTTTGCACCTCTCCATTTTAAAAGAAAGTAACTCTAACCTTGTTCACTTTTGACCATGTCAGTCATGCCGTCTTTAATTTGCTTTTCTCTACTTCTTTATCTAATGGAAGAAACAATTGGAATGGGGAAGAGCCTTTTCACTGGTTTGCTCTTTGTAAATCTTTCATGCCAATTGCCCCCACCGTGGAAAGGTTGACTTCACAGACAATGTACCCAGTAACTCAGTTCTGTACTGGGGTATCTTAAACTCTAAGTTAAGTGTTTTTAAACTCTAAGTTTTGTGGTTTTCTTTTTTTTTGTAATTCTCTCATCTATTTCTCACATAAATGTTTAATAGAGTAAGATGGGTGTAAGGTTTTTTTTTTTTTTTTTTTTTCTTTTCCCTTTCCCCTCAGGATGGGGATGTTCTCTCTAATAATGTTGATTCCAGCTGAGTTGTTGGACAGAAAAAAAAGAAAACATGATTTTTTTATGGTGGTTTTTAATTTTGCCTTGTAAGCAAAGTCAGTAACAGAGATAGAGACAAACACCAGAGAGTAACTTTGTTCCAACTCCCTCACCAAGAGGGGTTTCTTTTTCCCCTAAGCTAGAGTGTGCTCAAATAGTCGGTCTTGTGTCTAGAACAATGGAGATGCCAGAAACCTTTGGCAGGATGAAGTTTGAGGGCAGATGGCTGCAGTGCAGAAGGAAGGACGGGAGTCATCTACAGCAGTTTCCACACTGAAATCCTTTGAGTTCTACTGACAGCTGATCTGCTTGAAAGTTGATTGATCCTTTCCTCCCTTTTTCACTGAAGGTTTTCACTTCCCTCACACCCAATACTGAATCAAAGGTTTGTGTGGCCACGCTCTAAATAGGATGTTAGAAACTTCTACTGAGAGGTGAGAAATAATTGGGGGATGAGGAGGAGGAAGATCTTAATAAGAGAAAGGTAAGTGGGTTAGTGTTTGTTAAAACAGTAATTGGTAAACCACTTAGAATTTAAAAACCCTAATTTTTACTCTGGTGTTGCCTCTGTGCAATCCTCTGAAGTACCTTCTTTCATCTGAGGCTGTGGTTAATAAACGTTGAATAAATTTAAGCTTGAATAATTTTGAACACTGGAATATAGCAGCTTTCCTCCCTATTCTCCCAGTGTAATTTCAGTGCTTCTTTGCATAAAGATAAGAATAAAAATTGCTTTAAGGGGTACTTCTCTGGTATCCTTGTTTTCTTGAGAATTTCCCTGCATTCTGCCCTTTTTCCTGCATTTTGAGGCAGTCTTTCCTTCATCACCATAGAGTCTTCATCTCTCCACCCCCCCAAGAAACAGCAGCATCAAATCAGCATGTTTGGAAAATAAAAGCTTTCAGTTATGTGGAGAGTAACATGCAGAATGCTTTTGCTGGGAATGAGTGTCAAGGTTCTGGTTTTCCAGGTGTGTGTTCATTCATCTAGCAATTTTCAAGGCCAAATATGTTAGTTTGATTTTTCTGATCCCTCCACAGAAATCTTTATATTTCTACAAGGTATTTCATGGCATAGCTGATTCCAACCTGCTCAATGTGTTTCCCCCCTTTCCTGTCTGTGATATCCTGTACTAATTACCGTCCTTCAAATGGGACTGGTACATTTGCTCAAGAGAGCTTTTCACGCTGTATGAAATAGGCAGCTCTGACAGCAGTGAGGCAGGCATGGTATCCAGTGATAGTTCTAGCCAGTGGAGGGCAAAATTGTCTCTTGTATTCCTTCATGGGAGAGTTATCTTCTGATGGTTAATAGTTTAAAGGTGTCCATGGAATGTCCGCAAAGTCCTTTCCAGTTGGCTAGCCTACCTATTGGAGTAAATACATCAGCCATTTCTTTGATGTATTTTGTTTGTTTGTCTCATAAGTTTGTACTTAAAGAAGGAAGATTCCCGTTGTGAAGTGGTAGAGTATTTCAGGAAATGTCTATGCTCTTTATCCACATTCTTTGTCTAATAGTAATAAAATAAGAGAGATTTTTAAAAAAATTACACAGTAATTCAAAGGATTATGAATGTCTAAGTGCATAGTCTGTAAAGCAAGTCAGTCACCCAAGAAAACATAAAAACCAGGTGTTTTTCACCTACCCCTAATGCATGGTGTGCTGTTGTAAGTAATTGTACTGCGAGAATGTTTAAGAAAGATTGAGTCAGCTGCTTACAGTTGAAGAAGCTGGTCATGATTGCATTGTTTGAAGACTTCAAACTAGAAAAGAAATAACCGCATGGAGTGAAATTGGCAATTCCTTACTTGTGATGGAATATTCTCCAAGTATGCAAGTGTTTGATTCAGAACCATTTATCCTTGTGAGTAATTATAGTATCTGGTTTGGTTTTTTTTTTGTTTTTGTTTTGTTACCTTTCAGCTAGAAAGTGACACTTCATATAGTTTAGCAGTTACTCTGGATACCTGTTTAAAAACAGAAGAATGCTCAAGCTGACTTTTTCTCACCGCAGTCAGTGTTGGTTGTCAGGTGTTTTCTTGCTTCTATGTCATGTAGTCCCATACCATTGTCCTGAAGCAACGTAGTATTTTTATTAGCAGGGATCATCTGTAATGTTCAGGGTACTGAATTTTGAAGGATTGCTATGTACTGATTTTATTAGAAAACATGAGTTTATGTGAAGGATACTCCTGAATCTCCTGTCCAAAGTCTAAAGGCTAAAGCTTCTGATTGTACCTACAAAGATAGATGGACCATTACAAATATTATCAGAAACTAGTGACACTTAAGTAAAAAGGTTTCTTAGTGTCAAGTATTAGCGTGTGATATCCATGCCAAATGGTGTTTTAATACAAAATGCTTTGGAAGTGATGGCCAAAGATGTCCAATGGTGCATCAAAACCAATCTTGTTTTCATAGGAAGTAGAGAGAGAAAATATTTAGACGTCCAAGATGGAGAATCTACTTCTGTACTTCAGAATCTGAGAACCTATTCCTTTGCTCTCAAATAATACTGTTTTTGGTTTGGCACTTAATTTTCCTAAATAACTGGGAGAGCTTTGTTTCACAATCCTAAACAAGTGTAATATTATGTCTCATCAGGGGATAGCTTTGTCCAATTAATTTAATAATATGCTGGGGCTATCAAGTCCAGTCACTGCTCAGCTGCTACAATTTATTATTTTTGTCATCATTAAATCTGTTGTGTGAATAACGGTCACTTGGCTTGGTGTTGTGGTAGAAGTTTTAGATTTTTCTTCAAAATATTTCTCTTTCGTAGTGAAGATCAGTGCCAATCTATAAGTTATTGGTGTGAATTTGGTTTTTTTGTGTACTTGAATGGTTAGGAATAAGGCCTTTTGTTGTCGATAGTTCATAATATTTTGAGGTTATTTTGTGGTCAGAAAGTTCGTAAGGAACCTTGCTCTTTCCAAGCAAACTAAAGGGCACTTAAGAATTTTATATGCTGAGGTCCTGACACGTTATTTGTGTTTTCTGCTATATACTCTTGTTTGGTGGTGATAACCTTCCTTTTCACCTCTGTGCCTCTTCATAAAATTGTAAATAGTGAAATAACTGAAGTAGTGACAGAGGCGTATTTTAAGTCCAGTAACAGGGGAAATAAGTCTATTTTCCTCTTAGTGACTAGAAACTTGATCAAGACGTGCAAGTCTGCAAAGAGTTACTATTCTTAAGTATCTTGAAAACTAGAGGTGCTTTTAAAGGTAGATAATTTACTAGTTTATACCTTTTCTTCATACCTTCTTTAGGATTACCTACGTAGGTCCCAATACTGCTGCTTGACTATAATAGCATGTTTCACACATATGCCAGTGCCTCTTGGCTGATTACTGCGTCAGCCTTAAATCAGCACTAAATTGGTGTGGGTAGAAGGGCATTTTATGTGAAGAAAGAAAATGTCTTATGAGATCAAGTATTTTGGTCTGCAGACATGGGCCATAGATGGCAGCAAGCTATGTTGAACTTGTTAATAATCAGGATACTGGAAGACTTAGGCCAGGTTCTAGAAGTTACCTTTCCCTGATGATGTTGGTAAACTTTTTTGAAATAAGATGGTGGTGAATTTAATTCTGGATGCTAGAATTTCTTTGTTAGTTGTGACAATGATTTCATTAGAAAAAATGTGCATTTACCCAGATTTACTCACAAAAAAATTACAATATACAGTTCTGGAACATTTGTTAAAAGGTATGAGGGTAGGCCTCTCAGACCAGGACTGTATATGTTTTAATTGGTGTTAAAACAACATCACAAAGTCAGCTAGAGGGAGAGGTAGGCAAGTGTTTATTATCATTTAACTTTTCTGGAGTATCTATTTCAGATATAAGTAGTAAGGGAAATGTCCTACCCTTCAATAAAACAATGAAGAGAGGCTTAAGGAAAGTATATTCTATTTCTTTCCATGTCATTTGAAAGTAAAGTGAGGAAACTTTTAGTGGGAAAATGGAGGAGTGTATCAACAACTATTGAAGTTAAATACTGTCAAATATTGAGAACTATTCTAGGGTTCTTTGGGATTTGTAGATATTTTCCATGCCTCTCTTGTTCTCGAGGTTAGGAAAGTTTCTGACCAAGACTGGTGTGTGTGTGTGTGTTTGTGTCTGTCTGCGTATAACTGATTAAAACAAAATAGATAAATTGACAGTAAGGTAATTTGTGAATGGTGGCAAGCCAGTCTTTTAATTTAGAGCCTACTTGTTATCTGAGCAGCTGCAGTTGAGGGAAAGATGCAGAATGCTCAGTTCGCACCGGTGAACAGAGAAGTCGTTTGACAGAACAGTTTATTGAATGGTACATCGTTACAGTGGCCTTACCAAAAGGAGCTGAGAAGGGGAATAGAAGACCTTTTGCCTTCACTTTTTTTAGTGGGAAGTAGTGTTATTTGTGTTTTCCAGAAAGAGAAGCTTAGAAGATTAGGAAGGAGGATCTATGGTTAATCATCAGGGAATGCACTTGCAGATCTAAATAAAGGATCAGCATGTTTTAGAAGTTTAAAAAGCACCTTTGTGTCAACTGCATTTCATGTCCTCAAGCTTATTTGTAGTTGGTTTCAGTGCCGCTATCCAAAGAACCACACTTGAGTACTTTTCCATCTAGCTTCTCGTGAAATGATGTCAACGTGTTGCTACAGGAGTGAAGGCCCCTGATAGTGTAACTTGGGTGTGCATTTCACCTTCTGATGTTGATGCTCAATACATGAGCAATGGCATTTTTTATATCGTCTTCAACCTTATTTTTAACACATTTTTGTTTTATCTAAAAACTTTTTTAAAAAATATAAATCTGTACAGCTAGTGCATAAAAACATCAGGTTTTTTAATAAGGACATCTTAGGTATTCATCTTCTCAGAAGGATAACATACATAAAATGCTTGTATTGACATACATAGTTCCACAAAGTAGTAAATATGTTGCTCGAGATTTCCTTCTTACTTGGCTTTCAAAGAAATTCCATAACAAACAAATGGATTCCATATCTAAACAAGAGGAGAGTACCGGGTTTGCTGGCTGATGGTGAAGTCCACAATGTACTACTATTCACCTCTTCTTTTCTGCCACCAGACTTTACACCGTTAAAGGAGGTATAGGACTTTCTGTACTATGTTAAATGTTTATGTTTCTTTACATTTAATTAAATCACTGTAAGTTAAATGAATAGAACATTTAATTTAAATATAACTTACTATAAATTGAGCTTAGACCAGAATGGCTAGTTGAATATAATATTATTGAAATGGTATGAATATTTTTTTAATCAGAAAACAAGAATGTTTTCTGGACTGCTGCAGTCCTGAAATACATATACTTTCTTTGAAGAAATGTATAGTCAGATATGCAAAAGTGTTCAAGCTGCCCTTTCCTGTTGGCAAGTATTTGCTCAGTATGGTTTTGCATTACCTTAAGTCTAATGCTAACATAGCAAACGATTAAAATAATATGAACACCCCTTACTGTAGATTAAAGATATGTAAAGCTGACAAGCCTGTGTTGAGCACCAGGTTTAAAATCTTAATATTTTATTTTCTTTATCTTGCATAGTGAATTACAGTTGAATGAGCTCAATTTTGAAACAACCTGTCTCCTCAAACATGCAGTGCAGGTTATAGCAAGGGTTGGTTGGCAACCAGTGCAATCTGAAGTCATCCATAACAGCCATGTGAGAGAATGTATAGTCTGTATACTTTTGATGTTATTCAGTATCGTCGTCTTTGTCTTCTGCTCCTTTAACTGTCTTGTACATAAATCAGAATTGTGATTTCTTTAGTACTGTTAAACTGTTTCATGCTAGTATTGCATTGAAACTTGCTTGGCTAGCATTTTTGTGCATCCTGAAATTTGCATATCCCCAGGCAAGATTTTTATTTTGCATTCTGGGTTAGTTATATTGGCTCTTATCTAATTGCTTAACTGCCTTTACATTGAAGATTAGACATATAAAGTCATTCATGGTTTTAAATTCATATATAGGAGACTTTTTAATTTTCCTGTTTGCTTCTACAGTAGCATAATAGACATTAACGGTTTCTCATCTTAGAAATTAGGATATAATGTATGACCAAGCATATAATGTAGGCCTAAAGATGTGCAAGGGATGAACCTTCCCCCTCTACCTACTTCCAAAACAAAAGAGAGAAATGGGGTTTTGATAGTGACCAGAGGGACATGCTTTAAAGACTGGTTTGATTTTCAGTAAACATTAAAACTCAGATTTTTGTAATCTAGGACATTGTGAGTTGGAAACCTACAACCTAAATTTGGGGGCATTTAAAATCAGCAGTGGCTTTTGAAACCTGATCCTAGTGTCTAAATTAAATTGCATAAAGTGTTTGACTTTATATTCAGTTGCCAAGGTTTATGGTTTGCTGTTGGGTACTTAGCCCATCTGAAGATTGAGATTGTGGGGAACATTTCCTTAAGAGCCAATTAACTGAAAAAAAGCTGTATACCTTTGAATTTGCATGTGCATCTATAGCTCTGTGTAGGGTGAGAAGCCAATCAAAGATGTGTTTGAGTATTCTTTTATAATCTTTTTGACTTGTCATTTTTGTAGTGCATTTTACTGACATCAGTCAAAATGCAGACTTCTCAATGTAGACATCTCCTGTTGGCCAAATAAGCCCAAGCATGTAACCCCAAGGTAAGGATAGCAGCCCTCAAATCTAAAAATAGGTTGTGCCTATATTTATGTGGTGAATGCATAATCAGAGTCATAAAATACGCATTTTGGATCAAATGTTCAGCAATGTCACTACTCTTTTTCTTGTTTTTCTTCTATCAAAACCTCTTGGCACCTGGTATTAAACTCAGTGCTTGCTTTGGCTTTGTGCTGGGAAATCTCTTGGATGCTAGGCAGGTTCAGAGCTGGGATTTGCAAATTCTGAGTGTTTTCCCCCCTCACCTCCTACGCACAAAACAGCTCTGTCGGTGCAACTTTATGGTTTTGGAATATGGCTGATGCCCTAGGTACAGCAGTTGACAGATACTTCACAATCAAAGTGTTTAATGGTAGGAGGTGATAAAGGAAAAAAAAAATAGAGTAGTGTGGAGAAACAAGGAGAAAACAAACAAGGTAAGGGTAGTAACAAATTACTTGACTTTTTGTTACCTAAACCAGAAGTTGTCACTGGCGAGGGTAGAGTTCGGGACTATGATGCTGTAGCAGCAGAATGTTGGAGAGAGGATGTATATAATGAACCGGTTTAACAAAAAGGTGCCTGATGTAACCGGGGAACGGAACTTGCACTGTGCCACTGCTCAGGCATAAAAGTGATTGACAGAAGGCCCCCATGCAAGGATTAAAATCCTGTCTCCACCAGTGTGAAAAATTATGGTTTCAACTGCAAAAAGAGGTAAACCTTGGAATGAATTAGCATGTCTGTAGCACTGAGTGGCATCTGGAACTGAATGGCTGGGTTCAATCATTCAGTAGTGATTAATGAGACTCATTGCTTAGGTTATACATCCCTTAAAAATTAAAAGGAATAATTTAAAACTGGATGCAAAGCAGAAAGAAGGCACCATTGTGACTACTTGAATACAGAAGGTAGAATAAAGTCTTCCCTACCTTTTGATACCAGGAGAAATCTGTTAAGTGCTGCTGTTAAGTTTATAAACTAAGAAATTAACTTTTGAACAATTGTTCTGAGGAACATTTTGTGACTTCTTAAATGTGTATACAACAGACAGAGCCTTGAAATGGGAAGGAGCGTGCAGGATGGAATTTTGCTTCTGGTGAGTACTTTGCTGCTTAGAAAACTTCAGAAAATAATTATTTCTATTTTCTCTTTCACTCATGAGTGTTAATCTGTGTTGCCTGTAGGGAAAGCAAAATATTGAAACACATAAAGTGAAACAAGATTAGAGACACACAGAGTACTTATTTTAACTTTTCTTGAGCATGATTCTGGCAGTTACTGAGCTGAATGGTAATGTAGCTTGGTATCATGTCAGGAATAATGTTTGAAATGTTCAAAGGCTGTCATTCTGTAGGAGGGTTATAGTACTGATATAAATACACTTCTGTTTACTTTCAAGTTTTTAGTGGAGGGAATAGAGAAACCAATGAAGTATGTGTTTGAATGTTTATTTTTTTAGAACTGTAAAAAGAAACAGTGGCATCATTTGTGATGCTGTTGCTTAAAATGCTTGACCTTTCTGCAGCCAATTCATAGGGGTAGAAAATAAAAGGGAGCTAGGCCCTTCTAGAATAAGACATTATCCCTCTGGGGCTTATTGCTGCAAATACTAAAATAGATTTCAGCCTTAATCATTACCAGCTAGGGGCTGAGGTTCCCTAAACTGCATTACTGAAAAATTTCTGCTCACAACATTTTTTGGCTTCTGGATTGCCAGTTTTCCTACTTGTTTAATGTCTGTCTTGGTTTTCTTTCTTTTTCTTTGGGGGGGTGGTGGTGGTGGTGTGTTGTGGTGTGTCCAGCAGAAAGCAAGGAAGTCACACTTTTTAAAGCTAAATGGTTGTTTCTTTGCCATCCATACATTTATGTGGTAGCCATTACCATGATGTGGAATGAGACTATTTAATTCCTTCCCACTCACCCACCCAATACTCCATATCAGATGGGGATTTTTTTTTTTCCCTGCTTTTGCTGGGACAGCCAAGCTAGCAAGTTTGGAAGATTTAGGTTGACCCTGTGCTTTAGTGTTGTGACCAGAAAGGAGTAGATAATATTTACACAGGCAGATTTTATTTTGTGTTTTTTTTTTCTCTGACTATAAGGATTATTGATACTGTGGACATTTGATTTTGACTGATAACTATGATTTTTTTTGGGGGGGGGGGGCGGGGGGGGAAATTCCTATTTAAGTGTCAATGAAGTAAATTGTTATTATTCCAAAAAGACTGGCTTAATGTCTGCACTCAGCTTACAGTGTCTTCAGGACTGATATTTCTGTCTTTGACAGGAATTTACATTTTATTTTACTTCAACTTACAGAAATACATTTGCATTTTGTTTGCCTGTTACCTTATTATGGGAAGGAGAGCAACCACCTCACAGCTAAAACTTCATGGTGACCTACGGTCCAGTACTAATTAGAATTAAACAGAGTTAGTAATTTAACTTGGTCATTTCATCACAATTCCTGTAGGCTTGCAGCTGATCATTTTGAATCTCATAAAATGAAATGTTATTTTACTCACCTTACACAGGTCAAGTAAAAAGCCACATCAAGTTAATGAATCCTTTTCTTTGCATTGAACTGAATGTGGCATTTGTTTTTGTTCTAGCAGACATGAAATCACAGGGTGTTGGCGACAAGTCCATTATTGGCTCTGTGCACTGTTTCTGAGGGCTTTTACTCCACCCAATGCATTATGTGTGCAGACTGTAACGTACTTGTTAAAACTTGCTTTAAAATGAGGATTCCTTTTTTTTTTAAAAGCAGTAATAAGGAGAAAATAAAAATAGCTCCCTGTTCTTTATTAGCGTAAATGAAAGAGAAACAGCAACTCGTTCCTTTTGTGGCCTGAAGAAGAAAAACAAAACCTGGATGAATTCTCAGCCCCTTAAAGTCGAAGGAAGTTTAACTACTGATTTCAGTTTTTTCCTTGTCTTCCAAAGGCCTATGTTGTGTGTCACTTTTCCACTGTGTGATACTACATAGAAAAGCTTAATAGTGGGGAAAAATAGGTGATTAATAATGTCACTTCTAAACTTAAAAAGTGAGGAAAGTTTGAAGCTAATCAAATTCTGCAATTTAGGATCTGTTTTCGTCATTGATTGCAAGGTTGGATTTATTGTGTTGTGTTGGTGCTGTTGGTGTCTTTCCTGTGGTAGTCAGTCATTCCCCTGCTTCCTCAACACCCGAACTGGTTTTGGTTTAGCTTTAGCTTCTCATTTTTACCTGCTTTATTTGATTTTGTTTGCATGTCTAATAGCTTTTCAAAGCATTTTTGGCTTTGAATTTTCCTGTGCTGTATAATACCTTTTTTTCTGTGGTATTTTGCTGGGAATGTGAGAAAAGTATAATACATAAATCTAAGTTTATTTTACATAGTTCTGATTTTTGTAGATAGCAAAAATATTCAACTCTTGCTGTTGCTCAGGTTTGAAAATGAATAGTCTGGTTCCTACTAGCACAATATTTGAAGGGAGCCATAGTATACTATAAACAAAGTGTTAAGCGCAGATCACTTGTTTAATGAAAGAATGATGCCAGTCATTTAAAGTGATAACAAGCTCATCTGCTTTTAGAACATGCTATTTCTAAACCCCTACTTAGTTTCATTTTTTTTTCCAGAAAGTTTAAAATGAGGGGAAAAAATAAAGCCAGACTTTCCTCTGTGACTAGTCTTTTTTTTCCTAAAAGTACCAGGTGTCTGATCAATAGCATGTGCTGGGAAGCATGAATTTAATCTCTGAGGAGACTTTAAATGCACTTATTTTCAGTTTTCATGAGCTACAAGTTGTATGTCTTGTTTTGTTTCCCTTTTCAACAGGGCAATGCTAGGTAGAGTTTTGTTATTTCGATACTGATTTAAGACATAGATACGTACGTATTTTTCTTCAGGCTTTTAAGGGCTCAAGTTTAAGTGGTAGATCATTATTCTACGCATCAAAAGTGAAGGGTGATTAACTCCGTCTGGGTGCATGCAGTGTAATTTTAGAGGCTACAAATGTTGTTACAAGTCAGGTTAAGGTTTAAAGGTGAAAGTTTGGCTGAATTAGTTTTACAGCTTTAAGTTAATGTACGCAAACAAAGAAACTCTTGTTTTCTACCCATTTATGTCTAGTGAGCAAGTAGCTTGTGGTACAGAAAAGAAAATGTGAAGATTGTGTAGTTTGCCATAAAGTTCAAACTACATACTTTTTATTTCAATTTAGAAATCCCATTAAGTAAACTGAATCAAGTACAACTTTTATTTAGGTTGTTCATCTTCTACATGTAAAGTGAAAGGCTTTAAACTAAGTGATAATGATAAATTAAATGTTAATGGCTTTAAACTATTATTGCTTAACTTTTAACATTAATGCATTTCTGTAGATTTGCTTATATGTCATTAAATAATTTGAAGAACCTGTTGAGATAAAACCCTAATAAAACTCCCCTGGTGTGTTTAAGCTTTCCTTCTAGATAGTTCTAAAGTTGCATTGGTAACTTGGCTTTTCACTCAGTTCTCTGACTTCCTGTATTCCTGAAAATTTGAAGTTATACAGAAAGGCTGAAATTTCTTTTAAAGATTAATGAGACAGGTAGGACCTGTCCTTGTCCTCTGCCTGTGCACCACCCACTGCCCCCTTAAAGATTTCTTAAAGAACCAAGCAATTTGGAAGCTTTTTTGAATTTCTGTGATTGATTCAGTTTACATCAGCTGAAAGCTAAATGGTGTGGATTTTTATACTAGTGTAAGAAGCTGTTCAGCTGCGTATGAAGTGATCCAGTCTGATAGCAATTCTGATTGGAAAAGCCAGGGTGTCTAGATGGAATAAAACAAAATGGAAGAGATTAATGGGAATAAAAATAAACAGCTTTTGGTCTCGGTAAATGATACCTTTAAAGCACTGCAGTCTTGTCGAACATAATTAAAGTTGTAAGAACTGGAGTAGGGTGAGTAGGCTCTATTCTCTGAGGTCATGATGGAAATACAGAGGTCAGGGTTTTGCACTTAGTCTTATGTAAACAGTGTCATGCCCTGGTAAGTATAAGAATTGATTTAACAAGGTTAAGCTAATTTACAAAAAAAAACCCCAAAACCCAACAAACACTAAAGGTGGACTCATTTGATATCAAAATTTGAGTACAGTCTCTATATCCTCGTTTAACCAGTTAATGGGGAAGAGTGAAGAGAGAAAAGTGAGAAGTACAGGCTTCTATTTATGCTTGCTTGGGGATGCCTGTTGCTACTGAGTGATTCTGTGGTGTCAGACTTTGTAAAATAACATCTCTGTAGCTTTCCCAGAGCTTAAAATCCACAGGTAGGCACTTGTTCATTTTTGCCTCCAGTTCAAAATGAGACTTCTTAGAACTTTTATTTCTGGTTACTTCTATCGAGTATTATTTTCTTTTGCTGTAGAGCTCATGTGCTTATCCTTCTTGCACTTTTGAATGGTGCTGTATATCTCCCCAAGTGTATTAAATCTTTATTTAGTTCCAGTGGTTGTGGGGTTTGTTTGGTTTTTCCCTTCATTAGTGGTGTGGATTATGTATTCAGACTTGCATTTATGCATGGTAGAAAAGAAATCGGAGGGTGTGGAAGTATCCTAACAGTTCTCCCTTCTGAATTGCACCAATTTTCTTTCTTTCTCCCTGCCTCATCTCTGACTCTTTGTGTCGAGCCTTCTTTCATTATGGTACTTGCTAGTCAGAAGGAACCACCAGCTCCAGACAGAACACGTCCCTGGCTGTTAGAAGGATGGCTGGCAAAACCCGTAAGAATTCAATTGAAAACAAAGCTCTGTGACTTACACCAGCAAGCACAGGCACCACTCCCTCCCAGAAGTTTCAAAGGCAGTTGCTCAGGCTTTCACACACACTTTGTCTAGTCATCCCCTAGCCCTGAGTGGCTGGGGCTGACCGGTTGGAAATTGCTGGTTGTATAAGCTGTCACTTCGTTATCACTGCAGCATAAGGAGGGCTTCAGGCCCTTGGAGAAGAGGAAGACTAACGTTCAGCATAACGATTGTGTGGAAGAAGCACACCGCTGTTCCTGGCTCCAGCTGTCTTTAGGCAGCTCTTCCCTGGTGTGAAATGCTGCTTTAATGTAGGTCAGCTTTAACTGCTGTAAATGAGTGTAGTTCTAGTGAAGTCAATGAGCCGGTGTTAATTTACTTGCTTGAGAATCTGCCCAAGTAGATGAGCAACTTGTCAAACTCAAAGGCAAGTGCTTATCCCACAAGAGAAGTTGAAATCAGGTGTTTTGTATTTGTTTTCCCTCTCTTCTGAGGAAGAAGTTAACATTCCTACATCTTACTGTGTTTACTGCAAGTAGAATTTTATTCACAAATGAAAGTTTATAAACTGTGGCTGTTTTGGAAATAAAGGCATAATAGGTATTTCTTCTCATTCCAGATCCTCTCTTTACTAATAAAATGAGTGGGTGATCTGAGCTTAGTTGAAGAATAGGTGAGATCACAAAACTGTCAGTCATCATTCAGCATGACTGACACAATTAGCAGCTTCTAGGTGGAGGAGGCTGAAGATCACCTTTAGTGGAGACTGCTAACACTTGCTGTGTCCCATTTACAGAACAGAAGCATCATGTATCCCAGGTTTTTTGATGTGTCTAGTGAAAATTAAATAAACTGTGTTTTGCCCTGAAAGAGCTGTTGTCTTTAAGATGATGAATTAATTTGGTAATAGATGAATCCCCTTGTGTTCTAGCCAGTCCTCAAAGATTAAAGGGGCTAGGGATGGCTGGACTTACCTCTTAATAGGTAGGCCAGTTATTGCTGTGACTATAGGCCTGACACCAGATACACGAACAGCCCATGTGCTGTAGTTCTGCTGGCATTCAAAAGAAGCAGTAAGGCTCATGAATAGTTTGGTTTATTCTTATGCAACATCTATAGAATCTTTGAGATTGCCAGCGATAAATGCACTATACTGCAGAATGGCTATATAGCTCTACAAACAAAAATGATTGCAATCACAAGCTTAATTTCCTGGGCAGTCACTGTGTGTAGCCAAGGTCACAAATCTTACCAAAAGGCGTCCCTGCTGGGGCTGGGTAAGGAGAACAAACCTGTTGATCTGTCCCTCCAATTTGGTATTGAATTCTCATCCATCCAAGTTAGGTAGAATTTGGGGTAGTATTTACATGCTGTTGTGTCAAGGGTGTATGGGTGGGACTGTGGTCAAGTCACTGTTCCTTGAGCTGTAGCACAGAACATTTCTTGGTATAACTTCTGAGCCGTTGTGCAAAACATTTCTTGCAAAAGTTGAAGAATGGGACCACCTCACTTTGTGTTCCTCCCCAATGCCTTGGCAACACAAACCACTGGATCTTCATGCCGTCCCGTGTCTGCTGTGGTCACCAGGTGTTTAGCAATGTGGGCTTTGCAGTTTTCCACTGTTTTGTGGAACGTGTCCAACACTTCCAACAGGAGCTTACTTTGCTGTGTTATAGTTGGTATTTACCTGACATTTACATAGCATAAGGAACAGAATATAGACTAGTTATGCCTTTGGTGAGGCTCAGGAGGATGGGTGCTCTGTCCATTCAAAACTACTTCACCAAAGACAGACTTGGATCAGTCTGGTCCCTATAGATGCAAATATCTATTACAGAGAATTGCAAGACTGGTAACACTTAAAATTTTCTATTGTTCAAAGAATAGCTTTACAGACCAAATAAAAATTTTGGCCCTTTTAGCAAGCTAGATGACAAAGCTGGTGATTTCAAAAACCACATCACAGTAACTAAGCCATTAGTTTCCTCATCTAATGTTATCAACTAATGCAGTCTATAAGTCTCAGAGAGGAGTCAGATGCTTTTAGTACTGAACTGTGTGTTACTTAAAAAAGGTGTGCAAGTAAGAGAGAAAGTCTTATCTCTGTAGCATGCTGCATACACATCTATTGTAAGAGTGTGCAGTAAATGAGGAAAGAAAATGCCAGTTGACTGTTTTGGTGGTGGTGGTGTCCTTACAAGTCAGTGCTACCCAGAGACTAGACCCTTCCAACTGATGGGATTATTTGGTTGCCTAGATTTAGTGTTGTTCTAAGTGTTTGCAGGACTGGAGAAATTTATTTTGTTCAGTTTGAATTGCAGCTCTTCACTGCCCAGTACTTTGGTTCCTCCTGTAAGCAAATGTATTGGAGTTTCATACATGACGTGTTTTGTATACCAATTGCTCTGCATTTACACTAGATGCAGCCACATAAAATGTTTTTGTGATCAAATAGCTCCAGGAATAAGGCAATATTTTACTTTTTGAACATTCACAAACATGTAATCAGGGAAGCTTTGCAATAAGCAAAAGAATTACCATACGCAGAATACTACCTCTTGTATCAGACCAAGAGTATGTGGAGCTTTGCTCCTTTCACACATCCACAGGCACTTCAGATGAAATGTTTAGACTGGAATGTGTTCAGGATATTTCCAAATGGTAGCAAGTATCATCACATTGAGGTTTTTTTGTGAATGGTTGATAATCCCAGGCAGAAGGCATGGTTGAAATGTGGTTGATTCTGTAAGACTAGTTGCCATTTGTAGCTGGGACTCATAAGAGGATCTTTGAATCATTGGATGTTTCATGTACCAACTGTATGACTTCAGGGGATGTAAAGAAAGACATAGCGAAATACAAAGAAGGATCCCTCAATATTTCTTTTTACTGGATCCGTAATGTGCTTTGTAGGAAAACTGAGGATCATATGTGGTTTTGTGTTTAGGGTAACCTAAGCACAGTTTCTCCTCTTAAATTCTCAAGGGTTGCAAACATCTGAGATAAGTCAGGTCTCTATCACATTTGTCTGTGGTGAGCAGGCATACTCCAGCACAGGTACCTATTTTGTTCAGCATCACCCTCACAGCATAGGAATTCTCTTGCCTTCTGTACATCAGCTGGACAGCAGCAGTGGCAGTCCAAAGGTCTGCCCTGAACTGTGTGCCTGCTGATTAGGAAGTAATTTTCTAGGTCCAGGTCAGTGGGGATTTGAAGGCACTTGTGTGTCAGCAGATTGAGAAGCAGCAAGCATGATAGTAAGGGTGATGGAGATGGAGGGTTAGACACCTATAGGCTGTCAGCAACATGGGAGCTCTGCTAATTATTCAGAAACAGGCCTTGTATGCAGGACTTCTCAGCAGTTCCTTCCTGATTTCAGATTCCTTAGCACTGATAGTGTTGTGGGAGATTGCAAGAGAAGATTTCTTAGTTAGACATGGTTGTGTGGTTGCTCTGTCATTTAATGCATTGCTCAGTTTCTTCTTTTTTTAAACAGTCTATCCAGACGTCTTGCTTGCCCTGCCCTGCTTATAGGGATTTATTTTAATTACAGCTTGAGTTAATTTTTCTTTGAACATGTTAAGGTATGTCTCTAAAATACATATGCATTTTTTTAAAGTCAGATATTATATAATGTATCTGGTATGTTTTGGAATGTGCATAGTTCCCTGGCAACTGTTAAGCAAAATTGTGCCTTTAAGTATGCTGTAGTGTAGGAAATTATTATTTTACTCTTAAGTTACATAGTGAGTTAATTTTTTAAAAAAAATATTAAGTAATACCATTGGGGATAAAGTAGGATCAAAAGCCATTTCTATTTAAGAAATTGGGCTAAATATTGTCAGTGTTAATACTGCAGTTTTGCTAATATTTGTACCCAGTGAAATGACTTGTCAGTCTTGGGGGCTAATACCTGCTTTTTGGGCAGGTGTTAGACCAGACTCTTTCCCCCTAAACTCTGTTTTCTATGTCATTACTGACCAAGTCAGAATAGTAGAGGCCTATTCATATCTGGGGGTGAATTAAACTAAAGGAAGAAGTGTTTCCACAATTTGGTTGTGAAAAGTGTCAGAAGGTGTGCAGGTGTGCACACACCCCTGAAAGATTGTGAGTAAAGCTCAGTATTCATGGATATGGCTCAGCTTCAGAGATTAATATATCTGGCTTGTAAGTATATAGACTTAATATTAGATAAGTGAGCAAAAATTCTGGGAAAAATATGAACATAAATTGGAGTTTCTTTCTGAATTGGAACCTGACTAGGGAATCAAAATCTTTAAATAGCTTGTTTTGGAAACTGTACATTTCAACAGCTATTCAGTTCATGTATTCACCGCTTCTTGCTAGTGTGTTAATGTGCAGATCTGTAATGTAAGCACACTGTATGTTTTAATTAGCTGGAATCTAGAAAGATTAAGTAAGCAGGATTTTTCTTCGGTTTTGTTTCACGTTGACTGAGAAAAGATGCTTTTAGTGGGCTCATTTGGTTTGACCTAGTGTAAATGGCCACCTGTTCCTGCAATGGCAAAGTCTAACTTCAGGTTCAGGTTGGTTTTGTGTTGTTTTTTGTGGTTGGGTTGTGTTGTGGTTTGGGTTTTTTGGTTGGTTTTTGTTTGTTTGTTTGTTTTAAATGGGATTAAGAAATCACTAATTAGGACACCATGAAAGCCAGAGAGGAGGATCACAGCACCCAACCATCAGAAGCAATAGCAGTCTGGGAAGTATTCAGTAGTTGAGCTAATTAATGCCTCTGCGTTAGGCTGTTGATATATTGGCCAACTTTAATTATGTGCATTCAATAAAAAGTAGGTGCAACTCAAGTTGTATTTGTTTTTTAAGGAAATATTTCTGGCATGAATAAAATTGATAGAAAGTCTGAAGAACAAGATTTATTAAAATAGCTACATATTGGCTTTTGACATCATATTTTACCTTTCTGGGTGTAGCCTTGGAACAAGACTGCATTCAACAACGTGAAGGGAAAATTACAAAGTGTATCCAATATTATCTTGCCATCATAAGGAAGTGGTTTAAGTCTCACAGTTGGAGGAATGTTGTGTTAGGGATAAATATTTTATATATCCTTTAACAATGAAGCACTAGTTTCGTTTGTTGTTTTTTTGTGTATGTATGTACATTTGAATCTGACTCGGTGTTTAAAATAAAAATTGATAGAATTCTTTATGCTCACTGCATCTATCACCTGTCATAGATTATTGAGAAGTATTGGATGTTCACTTCACTTAATTTTCCCTGCTGGTGTGTATTATATGGAACTCTACTGACATTCGATTGTTGAAATGTTACAAGTACTCTTCCTGTGATAAGGTTCAGTTGCTTTAAGGTAGAGTTGGGAATATCAGTCAGATTTGTTTGTCCATGGTAGAGCTAGCAAGAAGTTAGCTTTACCATAGGCAGAAGTATTACTAATGACAAAAATTACTGCTTGTTTTTTACGTATCAGTTTTTGTTACTACCTTATTATTTTGGAATTGTACAGGAAGTGTCACACCTGCTTGAAATGTGTTAGTATTAATCATGTAACTTTTAGTAAAATATTTGTGAATGAAGTCTACAACATTAGACATTTTCTCAACATAATTAAAAAGAAGGCATTTTTCAATTTGAGCAGCAGCAGGAAGAGGATTCTCTAGGTTATATTCAGGAACATTTTTTTTCTCTCATTGGATTGAGATATCCTCACCACAGTGATAAAATCTTAACTATTTTAATTATATTTTTTCATCTTTTTCCACTTTGAACAGTCTTAAGGAGTAAACCTTGTAAGCAGAGATTATATTAGTTTCTGAAGATAAGCTTTCTATCCTTCCTTGCTTTCTAGGGTATAAAAACAATTTGTCATGGGAGTAGACTTCAAAGTTAAGTCTGTAAATTTGATGAATAAAATCATGCAAAAATCATTAAGTACTTGTTAGAGCAATCAAGTCAGAGGTTCCATATGGCAAATGGTTTTGGTGCACTCATTCCCAAATCCAGTTCTCTCAATTCTGACACTTACTGAAATACAAGTAACATGACTAATCTAGTATAATATGAGTTTTCAGTTCCAACAAAATTCAGGGTAGATAGCTGAAGTTTTATAGTATTTTTTAACAGGTACATAAATAGCCAGTTATTGGTTGGTTGTCAGTTTCAGGTCCTTCATAAGTTTTAGCTTTCTTTGTATTGTATTGGTTTTTTATCATTGATTTTTTTTTTTTTTTTTTTTTTTTTGATAGTTGAATACAGATGCTCGTGACAGAGTCTTGGACAGTTTTCTTCACTTACATCTTCCTTTCTTTTCTCCAAAGGCTTTTTATACCAAGGAAATGAATCCTACTGAATTATTTTGGTGTATCCTGAGCATAAACATATATTGCTCTTCATACATTTAAGTAGCACAGTTTACTAGATAATAAGGAATGTTTCTTAAAGATAATAGTAATTATGTTGCTTACTACTTTGGTGTCATTCTGTTCTAGCTATGGAGCACTGAATTATTATTATTGGATCATTAAATCCCAAACTCAAAGACAATTCATTGTCCTAGATAAAGTGTCTATTTCTTCCTTCCAAAATCTTTGTCTTCCTTCAAATTCCTTCTCTGAGGTAGGTGAAAGGATTAACCTGTTCTTCCAGATCACAAACTGCCATATTTTATATTCAGGATACCTACTTACTGAGTTTGAAATAGATTCATCATTGCATAACATACAAATATTAATCTGTCATGATCTTTTTCCCCCCCCAGGACATTCATCCTTCTCATGAATAGCCAATCGTTTTGACAATTTTCAGCAACTCCTTTTAGACAGGCCTTTAATCCTCACCTACTGCCTGTCTCCATCAAAATACAAGTTTAGGCATGCTGGAGAAGGGGGGAATGTTTTTTCTGAGAAAATATTAGTCCTTAAAAAATGAAGTGCTTAGGGTGTTACTAAAATAAGGAAGCTTATATATAATTATAAAAAAAAAGGGTATGATCTTTCACGTGTGTATTTAAACAGCTTGTTTTAATTTGGGAAGCTTCAAAGAGGAAAATTTTGTTTATAAAATGTATTTTCTGTTCCATTAGAATAGAAAATGCCATTTTAAAAATATATAACGACAAACAATTTATTGCCCTTCCCATCCGCATTTCTAAGAATTTTTGTTTTATTCCTTCTACATCTGTTGAGACACTAATTGGAACATCACTATGGTAATGCTAGTTTCCTTAGGAAATGCCACTCTTCCCCTTGAATCTACACCCTCTTCTCTTGTCTTTCTACCTTGTTTGACTCTGCTATGTGAACAGGACACACTGTTCCTATTCTCTTTCTGTAAAGGAAGTGCTGGTCCACAGCATAAAACTCTGAATTTAAATTTTACTGGTTTTAAAACATACTGGTTACTGGTCAGTATTGCTCTAGCCTTTTATATAAACAGCATTAAATGCCAGGAGCTGCCTTCTTTTTTTTTTTTTGTCTCTGCCAGGTTGTGGTACTCAGTAGAAAGCATTTTATTTTTCAAGTAAAGATAGTTGACTCAAAAAAAAAAAAAAAAGTCTTGGAATTTTGGAATTAAGTTTTATAAGATGAATGATTAAAGTCACAGTGTAGTATCTTACAAATTGTTTCCAGCGTTAGTCTTAAATACAGAATGACAAGTGGTTTCCACCTTTTTTGGATTAAGATACTATGTAAATGCAAAAAAAGTCTTATACATTACTATATATATACCATTAGAAGTAAATTTAATGGAAAATACTGTAAAGGTGATGATGGTTCCACATTATCCATATGGTTCTATTATGTGCAACTATGAACCTCTTAAAACAGCCTCATGTGGGGTGTTGTGGCTTGCAGATTACAGTTTATGATCCATCTTCAAGGGAAGACCAAAAATGGGCTTATTTTCTAGTCACAGATAGTAGCGGAAACGACTTTTGGAATTTTGTGTCATTGATACTTTACATATTTCTATTTTCTCCATATATAAGTATTGTTTGGTCAGACTTAGATCTTATAAGCAGGCTAAGGTCTTGCTGATTTCCTTAATCTGAACATGACGGTGTATTCACGTCTGGGAGCTATTGCCTGTCTTCAAGGATTCTTTCAGACATGCTCTCCCTTTAGCACACTAACAAAGAGGGAAAAAGTTCTTGAAGACACGTTTGCCATGCCAGTGGAGGCATAATTATAACCAATGAATCTTTTATAATTAAACCAGCAACTGTATGACTCAGATTTCGTGCTAAGCAGGTGGAATGCTTTGTTGTGGGTAGTTAAATTACAATTCTTCTGCTCTTAGACCTTAACTATTTTCCAAGGAGTTTTCCCACCATATGCATTACATGTGATAAGACCAACCTTGTCTTTGTGTGGCTTATGCATTCCTTTTTACATGGGTAAAAACCAAGATTATTGGAACTACATGACTGTCCTCTCTGAGGATAGATGTTCTGTGTTAAGCATCTGCCTCTATGTTAAAAGAACAGGATTCAGCTATTGCTTCTTTCAGTTAAATTTCTTACTGGAGAAATAAAGTAGGACAGTGGGGATAGTCTTCAACTTTCTGAATGTTTTAACTTTTTCTGAGAAATAAAAGTGAATCTTTGAGCTCCTTGCCACCAAAAGGGCTGTTTAATGTTATTGCTACAGCTTATTTTAATTAGTGAACCAACAGTGAGGAAGAGAGTAATCCTAGGAATATGTATGTTTAAAATTAATTTCTAATAGAGTGATGATACTATACTTGTTGAACTTAGCCAGATGGATGCCATGTGATTGCTAATACAGGATTCTGCATAGATACAAAGTTGACTTTGTTCCTAATGCATTTATCAATCCTATCAAATTCTAGCTATCTCTAACCTATCGGGTCCTATGAAAATACATCGTGTTACAATGGTAATATTTTAATTCCAAAATCTGGTTTTTATTTTTGGTGTTGGTTTTTTCCCCTGCAAAAGACTTCCTCTCAGTGGAAGCTAATCAAGTTGGTTTCAGGGTTTGTGAAGAATTCTAAATTCATGTGTTTTCGTTTAAGAATGCCTTAAGAATGCCTCATATCTGTGGCATCAAACATTTTTGGACCGACATTTAAACCAGATACATTTAAAATTAGAGCATTAAGACTTAAGAGTTGATTACTTAAAATGTTAGATCACGTTAGTAGGAAGTAGACACCCTGCAGTAGGGGAGGGTGGAGCATGAACAGCCATGACTTCCAATTTTAAATGGTATATCAGTGAGAAGACAGCACTATGTGTCATCAGTTCCTATAAGAAAGCAAAAGCAAAGATGCAGAAGGACTTTGACAGGAAAGCCATTAGGTCTGAGCTTTTCACCTGTTCACATGAGAGTCCCACGTGGGGTTTTGGTTTAAGTCCATGTCTACTACTGTAGTCTGTAAAACTGCAGCAGAAACTGCAAACTCAAACATGAACAGTAGTGAGTTTTGCATGATACGTGGGAAAAAGTGTCATGTATTGGGAAGTTGAATTAACTTCCTAACGTACTTCTCTTGTGTTGATACTGAGTTTTTAAGTGACATTTTACAAACCCCATTACCATACTGCTGCTGCCAAAGTGACTAATAGACAGATCTATTGACACCATCTGTCTGAGGAATCCACAGTCGCTCTTTTGTAGTCTGGTTTAGTTTTCAATTGAAAATCATTCTTTATAGGAGGAATTATTTCGGTGTTCCTCTTTTCTTTCTCTTCTGCTCCGTTTCCCCTCCCAGGGATCTTCAGGGGTGATTCATACTGGAATTTCCCACAGCTTTCCCCCTGCCACCCCCGCCCTGACTTCCTTTTGCACATCCAGTACATTTCTCTGTTGATTCTCCAGTATTATATGATATGTTGGCACAGAATAGAGGCTGTAGGGCAATCTGGACAGAAATAAAACATGAGTAGCTCATTTTGCAGATAATTCTCTTAAATCGTTTTGTTCTTTTGGAAACTATTTGATGTATATAGCTAATGTTTTTAGAACTGAACTTGATGGTGCATTAACCAGTTTTAATAGCGTGTCTTCTGGAATGCTTCTGTTTGGTGATAGAAATACCTATTTCTGCTGGGGGAGTTAAATTGTACTTAATACTTAGAATATCCATTTCTTTAAAAATTATTCTAGATGAGTAGTATGAGGATGTTTGGGAGGAGGAAAGCACGCATAGGTTGATACACAGTGTTCCAGTAGTAACTAACGCTGCTCAGTCTTGCCATTTGTGGTTGGCAGAAGAGCATGATGCTCAAGGCAAATTTTGTTACTAATGGTGATGATTTAGAGGGACAATTATATACATTTATATTAAAATGTAGATTTCTGTAAAGAAGATGTTCTGAAGCATGGTGGAGGTTTAGCTTATGGCTCACTGATCCATGAAGCGAAAGTAGTAAGGCCAGTCTCTAGAGCAATAGTGATTGCTTGTGCTTGCTGAAAGTTCTAGCAAGTCAAAGCAAAATTTGTAGTTTGTAAATGAGGACCTAGTCAAGATAGGAGAATAGCTTTATCATGAGTTGAGCTGAGGAGATTTTTTTAAAATTAAAAAAAAAAAAAAGGCAAAAGAACCTTAGGTAAAGATCCAAGTTGGGCCAACTGAGGAATGACAGTGAGCTGATGATGCCATTGCAACTGCTAGTGATTCTGGGAATGGGAGCTAACTTCTCTCAGGTAATGACTTGAGGTTTAAGTGTTCATAATGAACAAGTTTCTTCAGCTGATGCGTGTTTCTTATTTTTGTAATGCTTAACTTGAGTTAATATTAAACAATCAGAGTCTTTAAGTTATAAAGGCAATACTAATGTTGTAGGTACTTTCTCAATTGAGCTGAGCCACCTGACCCATGTAATTTAATGGTATTTAGAAATCTTTTATGAAAAATGGATGCGTCACAGCTCTCAGGCACTGCATTTGATTCTGCAGACCTGGGCAGGTCCTGTAACAGTTATGCTGGGAGCCTTTTGGGGATGAAGAGAAAAACTGTGATTTTTTTAAAAAACATAAAGATTTAGTATAATGAATAAAAATCTATTTTTCGAATAACTTACAAATCTGTAGCATGAGGGAGCTAATGCTTTGTGGGGAAAAAAACAAAATTTGTTTTGGTTTATAGAAGGGTGTTGCTTTTCTTTTTAGTCTTGCATTCAGTTGTTGTTTCAAGAATACTCCTGCTCTTTAAAAATGGCTTTGCGGTGTTCAGTCGTCACTTCTGCTGAGACCTGATCACAAGCAAAAGTGAACCAACAGTGGCTGCATCAAACATACTGAAAAGCTTACAGCCTCAAGCCCACAGAAGGGAATGGAATGTTTGACAATTTAATAAATTAATAGTGTAATAATAAGTAACATTATCTTCAACATCACATTGTATTACTTTGGTTGCAATATAACTTTGAACTTTATGTTTAAAATACAACTTAGACTTCTGTCAGTATTATATGGATTTTTTTATAAAATATGCATAGTCATTTGACAAGTTCAACCACATTTTCTTTCAGACTTCTTGTCTTCATTTATTTCTCCTTCATGAAATGGTGTCTTGAACATATCTTCATATGCAAGACAGAAAAATCTGTCATCTGTATGCTGCAATTTGACCTTAAAAATAGAAAAGGAGGATGTACAAACAACATATTAGGGATTTTTAAAGGATTCCCTGTCGTGAATATGTATCTGTTCTTTTTTAGCTGTGTGAAGAAATCTTGCATCTTGAGAATAGTACCTCATTTTGTAAAACTATAATGCCATCCTATTAAAATTTGATGGAAAGCTCAACTTAACATAATTACTTGGAGGAAATGGCAAGGCAGCTTTACTTTTTTAACTAAGTTATGTTTTATTTTAATAATGTTTACTTTTATAGAATTCTTAAGTTGTATGGATTAATATTTGATTCCAATAGTTTCTGCTCAAGTATGGTTACATTGCCTGCATAATTTTTTAAGGAAACTTTTTTGGTTTGTTTTGTTTTTTTACACAGCACTCAGTTCAGGAGGGATACCAGTTACGTCAAATGTTTGATGATTCCTATTTTCAGTTGCTGGAATTTGTGTTTTCCTTTCCCTCCGTGCTGGTTTTGGCTGGGATAGAGTTAAATTTCTTCATAGTAGCTATCATGGGCTATGTGCTGAAAACAGTGTCGATAAACGCAGGGATGTTTTAGTTACTGCTGAGCAGTTCTTACAGAGTGCCAAGGCCTTTCTGCTTCTCACCCCACCCCAGCAGCGAGTGGGCCGGGGGTGCACAAGAAGTTGGGAGGGGACACAGTTGGCACAGCTGACCCCAACTGGCCAAAGGGGTATTCCATACCATATGGCATAATGCTCAGCATATGAAGCTGGGGGAAGAAGGAAAGGGGGATGTTCAGAGTTAGAGTGTTTGTTTTCCCAAGTCACTGTTAGATGGGATGGAGCCCTGCTTTCCTGGAGATGGCTGAACACCTGCCTGCTGGTGGGAAGTAGTGAATCAATCCCTTGGTTTGCTTTGCTTGCGCATGTGGCTTTTGCTTTACCTATTATAATGTCTCTATCTCAACACATGGGTTTTCTCACTTTTACTCTTCTGATTTTTGTCTGCTGTCCCACCGTGGGTAGGGGAGTGAGGAAGCGGCTGCATGGGACTTAGTTGCTGGCTGGGTTTAAACTGTGACACAACCACCCCCCAGCCCCCCACCCCCTGATGAAATAATCCTGAGGATTAGATTCCTTTTTCCAGGATGGGAATGTCAGTTCCTCTGGGTTATTGTCTCAAGTAGTGTACTGTCTTATCTACACTGGAAGCAATGCACTATTTACCACTACAATTTTGTCTAACCCTGCTGATTATTTTTTTTTTTTCCCTCCAGTAGTTATTAGTAGACTTCGGTCTTGGTGGAGAGCCAGCATGCTGTAGAGTGAGTGATAGCTATTCATAGGGAAGGGAGTCATCTTAATGGGGGAGAGGGGTGGATTGTACATTAGTGGAGAAGAGCAAGTAGATTGTTGGATGGAGAGGGAGCAGGGACTACAATGAGCAATACTAATAAGTGTGCCAGGCTTTAGGCACTTGCATTCACAGCAGGTTTTGTAGAGATGGTCTCTTTAGCATTATTTGTCTTTTTACTTCACATCCCCTGCTAATTCATTCTTGTCATTGTTGAGAGCTTTTAAAGTAAAAGTAATGATTTTTAGTAATTCATTCTGGGCTTTAAGATAGCATTAACAGGAAAATGGGGACTTTTCCTCCTGAAGTATACCAGGAAAGGCTTTTTTCAAGGTCAGGGATGATCTCTACTATAGCTTGATTCTGCATATTTATATGAGTATTACTTTTGCAATTAATCGTGGAGGATATTTACTTAAACTAGGATGGAAGATATTTTGGGGATCTGTTGTTTTCCTTTAGAACAGTGGTTAAGATTGTGTTTTGTTTTAGAGTTGGATTTATGGGGAGGTAAGAGAGAGACTGTAGTTTGTGTTGGCCCAACAAACTCCTGTGACATAGAAGAAAATAATCTAGTTAAGGAGTGTAATTAAGTGAGGCTGAAGAACTGCAATTCTGTGTTTGTTTTTTTTGTTACAGGTAGAATTTCAGAGAATTGTAAGCTGATATTTTGTCAAGGTCGAGGAAAGAGAGATCTCTTGCATTTAGTAAATGAGGACTAGAAAACTATATTTCATATCTCAGTTTCCTTTAGCCAATCTTGTTTGAAGATTAGCCCTATTAGGCTATAAGAAGGATGGGATGAGATACTTGAGATACAGTGTTTACTTAAATACATGTGCAGCACACTTGATGTATAGCTTCCTGTTTAATAGTTTATTGCTTCTAGTCATCATCACACAATATTATGTTCTTAGAGGTTGACCAGTGAAACCTGTGTGAATGTTGGTAGATGCTCGCTGAGGTAACCCATTTGTTTTGGCATGTATGTAGGCATACTCTTATTAGAGTAAAGTTCTATGGTCAAGAGATCTAAAAAACAAGCAAAAACCTACACTCTTTTCTTGGCAGTATATGAAGTTTTCTAGTTTTCTAATCAGATTTAAGGATTTAGGCACTTAAATCCCATTGAAATACACTGGGACTTAACTACTTCGTAGAACCTTTTTATTACCTAAATTCATAAATTGATGATATCAGAATAGGTCTGTGAGCAACTTTATTCTAATTTCTTGAGAAAATAGTACTTTTAATATGATTACAAAGGCCCAGACAATGATGACAATTACTTTAATTGGTAAGAACAGACATGTTGAGGGTCTGCTGCATTTTTAAGTGCATTTCGAGACCTTTAGAGAGACCGTGTGTGTAAAGTATATAGAATGACAGCTTGAATGTGTATTATTTAGTATATCCAGCTTATGTCATTAGATGAAAAGACTTAAATAAATGCTGTGTGGGTTTTTTCTAGTTTCGGGGTGCTCTCGTCTCACGTAAAAAAAGTCTTTTGTTTGATTTTTTTTTTTTAAATATTTTTTTGTACATGATTTGGAACCCAGTCACCTCTCTGATATGTTTTGCAGAGTAACTTAGGAACTCTTGTTTGTTTCAACATTTTATTCTATGCTCTCAGTTTATCTCCCAAGTAAGATGTTCTTCCATTTTACAGGGTTTTAGTAGCTAAGCATTTGTACAAAAATTGGTCTCTGTTCATGTAAATAATACAAGGTCAAAGCTCCATTAGCTGAGCTTCAACCCAATCCCCCATGCCTTTCTTCATCAGTTAACAGATGACTTTCTGGAGAATTACAAATACAAATATTTGAACTTTCTTGTCTCATTGATAATGCTGCATGGTCAATTAAGAACTAATACAGCAACTACATGAAAAATGGTCCTTTTTAAACAAGAGAAAGGCAGAAGTTTTATTTTCATTCTTGAAGCTGTGTATCCTGACGTAAGAAGTTTTCAACTTTGGCTCAGAATTTTCTGTCTTTTTAAATAGAAATCTGTCTTGAGTGGACTTCTGTAACATTGTTGCTAATTCATCAGCTTTTCTTTTTTAACCAAAACCCATATTGTTTTTAAAAGTGGTATGGTATCTTGCTATTTTGGGAAAGCCTGCTTAATATGCCAAATATCTTTGCACAGGGAATAAAGCTACTTAACAAAGCAGTCGTGAATCGTAATGTTGACTTGTAAGAACAATTGTTTGATTGCACAGATTACAATTATGTTGTTTGATTTTTACCGATAATTAAATACCAATATTAAAAGAAAAAGAAAAAACCCCAACATGTTTACTGTTCAGTAGTTAAGCTTTGTGAATATGTGTTGGCAGCTCAACTTTTTCTGCCGGGACTTGCGATTTCTGGATATTCTGAAAAGTGCTTCTCAATCCTTTTAGTGTTACAACATTGACTAAATGACACTAAAACCATCATGGAACTATCATTTGAGATAAGGGAGATGAAAAATTTCAATCATTTTGATTGGATTCAACACCTAACATACTGCTTTCAGGTTTCTGGTTTAGTTCTCTATTATTTATAGTAGTATTTAAATAGTGCTAAGCAGATGTTAGTAGATTTGGCTGCTAGCAGCTTCCATGAATGAGTGGATAAGGATCTGCCTCTCTTCTGGAGTTGAAATAAGCACCCAGGACAAAGTTAGGATCCAAAAAGGACTTACCTGCCTGAAGTGGAACAGTGTCTGAACTGCTGTCTGAAACTTAAATCATCTGTCTCCCAACCACGGGGAAGCCTAAATGCTGTCAGACAGGTTTCCCCCCTTCTCAACTTTCTGTGCCTTTCTTTATGCATACTACTCTTCCTATGGTCTTGAGGGCATTCAGTCCACTAACATGTTGTGTAATTGTGTGTCTCAGACCTACCAGATTGGGTTTCATAAACAAGTCATGATTGCTTTCTTCTAAAATTGGTGTTTCAACTGCTTTATGTAAAATTACTCGATAGCCCTTGGTGTGAAGACTTCTCTATTTGCTGATCTTCTCTAATTACTGATACAAATGGACCTCCTCATCAACTTCCTCAGCTTCTTTGCGGAAAAATTATTACTGGGTGGTTTTGAAAGAAAAACCATAAAAACCCTGAAGACACTTGAAGTCTGTGGGCTGCTCATTACAGGTGGAAGGAGGTGACTAATTTACCATTACTAAAGTGGCAATGCGTGAAGAAGCAAGAGATTTGACTTCAGCTTGATTCACATGAAGTAGGCTGATTCTACGTCATTTTCTGATTAGAATGCTAAAAAAAATTACTATTTTATGAGTCATTTTGTCTTTCCTCTGTACTCTGTAGGGGTTATATGGTTATATGTACCTAATAGAATTATTTTTTTTTTTTTTTTTTTTACTGCAAGGGCCAACCACTTGGTGTTTACATATAATGGTTTCACTTAAGGATATATCCCGGTCCTCACCTTGAGTGGCTTCTCACCACATCACTTCTAAGCTGAAAGAAGAACATATGGTGGAGTGGCACACAGTCTTTGCTGAGAGCTTTGAGCTCTCCTTGAAGCCCAATTAATTTTTTCCCGATGATAAAACATAGGATTTTTGTTCCCTTCTACTAAGTCTTACACCTCAGTTTCTTCTTCACTTATTTTTCATTAGGTTATCATTTTCAGACTTGATGAATTAACTCATTTGCTCTTTTGATGGTAGCGTTTCTCAATGGTGATGGTGTGCTCTGCTGAAACATTTAAGCAGCTGATGCAAATAAAGACTTCCTAGTCTTTCCGTGGTGTTTCATTCCTAACAGTCTTGAAAGTGAGCTGTTCACCACTGTCCTGATGAAGAATCAAATAGTGTCGAATCTGTCCTACGTAGCTTGACTACTTATAATTCACTTCTGTTTATAAAGTCCTGTAGCTATTCCAGTGTGGTGTTCCTAATGCAGATATGCCAGTTTATAAGTACTTGCAGCAATTGCCAAATTATAGAGCAAATTAAGAGTAGAATTCCTATGTAACATGTAGAGGACTAACAATTTGCAGTACAATCTCTCAAGAAAAGACCCATTCAGTTTTAACAGACCTTTTTTTTAGCACTGCTTAGCTTTTGCTTTTAATAAAACACTGCAGGAAAATTTCCTGTGTATTTAAAGTAAGAATTTAAAATAAGGACAGATTAATTGTCATTAAAAATTCCTTTAAACTGATACAGGTGGCATAATGCCTACTTATGAGTCATATAATGGTATATTAGAAAATAAAGATTGAGATTAGGGCTCTACCTGTAGAGAAGGCACAACTAATACCTGTTAATCAATTTAGCCCCCTAACCATGCATTTAATTCTCAGCCTTTGCAGAGTGTACCAGTGAGCAGCTGTGAGCCTCAAGGCCTAGTGGTTCTGTCTAATTAGTCCCACTGAAGGCTTGCAGCCTATTCAGGAAGCCTTGATTTAGGTTGAGGGGTTTTGTTTCAAGTAGCTGTTTACATAAAGTGGAAAAGTCCATATATTGCTTGCCTTTTAGCGTTTAGAAACTATGCTGTACTTACATTCATGTCACAGAAAGGTAGTTTAGCCTTGAAAACCCTATTGCAGAAAAGTCTGCTTAAAACCTTGGATAGTCCTTTACAAGGATGAAAGTAAACAAAACCTCTGGTTCCTTGTATCCACCTCTCAAGTCATGTTTGATAACGTACCTGTCCTGTAACAGAGATGGATGTAGCTACTTGAACAGTGTCAGTTTCTAGTGAGATTAATGTTACATGTTGGCAGTAAAGGTCCCATCTCTCGGGAGGGATTGAGCAACTCCTGCATGGAGCAGCATGGGAGGAGGGAGAGAGTGAGGCAGGGGGTGGAGGTGGTAATTAAAACTAGGCCACTCTTCATGTTCCTCTGTAATTTATTACAGACTTAGTGAACAGGTACCTTCCATGCATAGTAGGAAGTATGACCATAATCCTGAGTAGTAGAAAAGATACTTCTAGTTGAGATGAAATTAGTTTCTTTATATTAATGTAAGTAACTTTTTTCCTCAACATTTCTACATTCTTGTAAAATTGGAAGAAAACCTCTAATAATATAATCATAACTTTAGAGTTACAGACTGGAGAAAAATATCTTTCCTTTGATGAAGGAGCATACTTAGTTGAATTCTTTGAATCTGGCTGCCTATTTTTTATAGATTGTTGCTACTGCTTTTCTACTTGCATCTCTATACAGGGCTATCTTAACTTGTGAAACAAGCCTTGTGTGGAGAAGTAATCTCCTTTATTAGATCCACTGATAAAGCTGCAAATAAGATGGATAATATTTCCAGGCATACAGATTCCTCTAAGGCTTATTAATTCCTAGCATAACCTATTTTTCTTTGCTGTTTGAACCCCCTCCCCTGTCACATAGTAATTGCTGCTAGAAGTAATAACAATAATGATTCCTTTCCCTTGTTTTCAAACAGTTACTCTCTTTAATAATTTTGAGGCTTTGTCATCATTTGCATTTATATGTGTAAACCCCACAAACCTCTCTACCTGCTTGCCTGTGGTGGTGTTGTATTGTGCATTATAATCTCAAATCATACAGCTCCATTCCTCTTATTTTCAGTTGCTGTTTTTTTTCTTGTATTCCCTGTGCAGCTCTACAGAACTCTTAAGATCTGTTTGTCTTTCCTTGCTTGTTTCTTATATTCATCTTTTCTACTTTTGACTCAGCCTCATGGTTATGTAGCACTGTGCCTTTCTCTTACCTCTCCACTCTCATTCCTTTTTCCATTTTTGACCTCTGAATATTCATCTGTGTTTCTCTAGAAGCACTCTAATCCCTTTACCACAACCCCTTATAATAGTAATTAAAAAGCTAGTTCTTAAACTAGCTATTAAAAAATAATTATAAATTAAAATAATTTAAAAGTATCCAAAATAAAAACGCACTCCTCTTTTCTTTTGATCAACTATTTTTTTCTAACTTTTTCTCATACTGTTAATAATGTTCTTCACTCCCTTAAATCTTACCCTCCACAACCATAAGCTACTGTCCTTCTTGAACGCTTTTTTCATTCCATTATAAGTTTTAGTAGACAGGGTCAACAGCATTTTTGTTTATCTGTAAAATTCTCACATTTAGCATGCTATGCAAGGTATAAACATTGTCTTTGTTAATGTTCTGGATATGTCAGAATTCACTTTTAAGGTTGAAAATTGACTGAGGTGGGCTGCATTCATCTAGGGATTTGTTACTAATCCTTTAAAAGGCCATTTCAAATATTTTGTTTTCTTAAAGTATAAATGACTCCAGACAATTATCCTTAAAATTGTGGTTCAGTACTTTTTCTTGAAGTTAATAACTCACCTAAAACGGTACTGTTTAAATATATTCTTTAAGTGTGCTTATCATAGGACATCTCAAAAGCTTTGTTTTAAATGTTCAAATACATTTCAGGCTGCTGAACACTTAAGCTATTAGCTACAGGTTTTCTGAAGAATTCACTAATAGTCTGTTAACATTTCTTTTTATCTCTTTTAGCAGTAATGACTTGATAAAGTATGCTTTTTCTTTTTCTCCTGCTAATTTTATATACAGAGATGTTAAATATAATTTTCATATTTGAAGACTGAAGTTAGTGTCTACAGAGTGCTTTGAAACTTAGATTTGTTCTGAAACTATTTCCATTGAGTTTTTTCTTTGTTCACAGATTGTGTTGTAGTATAAAATGAGATAGAAACACTAAAAGCCACATTGCTAACTGTATTATATGTAGCTCTGTACAGTATATATACTGTAGAGTCTTTTATGAAGAATGTGTGCTGTTGAGGAAATTGAGAGGATTGTTCAGCAATCTTCTAGAGATTGTGAAGTAAAAACGAAAGTCCTTTGTACTTTTCTCAGTTCCATTTATACCCATATGTTTTGTTGGCAGAGTGTCAAACTGCTGGCTGGGGGAGTGCCTCTCATAGCAGGTACTGTGGTCTGCCTTTCCCTTCACTCTTCCTATGGGTAACATTCAGCTTGTTGGCTGAAACATCTCCCCATGCTCAGCTATGAGATCATGGAGAAATTTCACTGAGCTGCTTGTTTCTGCTTCTCCACTGTGTAAAAGGGTGATGTTTTCTACCACAATCACTTTAACATAGCTCTTACAGTGAATCAATTTTTCTTCTGTATGTGTCTTACTTTAGTATTTGGGTAACTGAGAAATTTTGCAGTGTGAATTGGTAGAGGAGTATACTGAGCTGAGAAATTCCCTGTGTGGCTCTGTTTCTTGGCATCTTCCAGAGAGCTTTCCTTGTAACATCATTCAGAGCTCAAAGTGTGAGAACTCTAGATGCAAAGATGTAGGTGATCAAGATGACTTAAGGTTTATGCAAGAGTAAATACACAAACCTGATTAATGGAACTTCTCCAGGCCCCGTTTTTAGGAAACTTTATGGTAGCCACTGCAGGATACTGAAGTCTTTGCTGTGGTTGTATTCAAGTTGTTGTACCATTTTCATGACAACCAGAACTGAAATCCAGTTGGGAAAGTATAGGAGTGGCAGAGATGTTGTTTGAAATCTTTGATGATTTTTTGGCAGTCATGCTCTGGGATGGGAAATCAGACCACAGATGATAATGGCAGCATTAATTCTTCATTCCTCGGAGAAGAAAACTCACCGAGTGATAGTCTTCTGGGCCCATACTACTGTACATTTAAGGAAGTCCTGGGACTTGGCTTTCTATGTGTAATGCCATTCATCTGCAGTTGGATTCAATGTTAGCATTGTGAAGTTACACTTTATGCAAAGGAGTAGTTAGAAACAATTGTAAAAGAACTGGGCATGTGGAAGATCTCTGATTTTCAGTTTGAATTTGGAACTGAAGAAACCTTTCAAGAAACAAAAGACAGATCCAGTGGACTTTCTGAGGGACAAGAAATTCAAACACAGTCAAAGGGAAAACATTGTACAGTTGCTCAGAAAAAGATGATTTTGATGGCATTGATAGGTGGAAGTTTATTTTAGGTGAAAGTTTGTTTGCTTTTTTGACATATCTTTCTATTGGTGAAAAATAGTAATAGAAGAATATCTTCAGTCATCATGTAGTGAATGTCATGTCGATTGCTATGCCAGGTAACTTACTCATGGCTTTTTAGTATGCAAATGAGCTGAAATATGTTTTGACGAGTATGTGATTAATCTGCATTTATATGGGAAGATAAAATATTTCATGAGTTCTCTGAAAATACTGGTTTGGTTCTAGCTTACTGCTGCAAACAGAATCATCTCTCACCGAGTCATTGAGATGTCAGTGTCCAGCAGTACAGTCTGATTTGACTAGCAGTGTTTTTACGAGTTCAGTAGATGTTTAATTTCTAAACTGGTGGGATTGTAGTTCCTTTTTTTCCTCCTCTCAGGAGGGAGGTATTTAGTGCTTTCCCCTGAGAGCATGTTGTCTTTTATGCTTTTCATACTAATGTACTTTATATTTGAATTATGTTTTGGAAGGAGGATGGGGATAGATGGCTTTTAAATAAGTATTTGATGTTATTTTTTTTAACAACTATTAATTATAAAATATTTTAATACTGATTCTTCCTTATGCAACTAAAACATGACAGTATTGTGTTACTGCTGTAACAACCTGAAATGGAAAATGCTGGCCTTTTTGTAATTGTCCAGACTTAAGGTTGTAGAAAAAGTCAAACTGATTTAAATGGAGTGAAAGTGTTTTAATCCAAATTTTTAACACATTAAAATAATAACAATAGAAATAAGGAAACTGATCTACTTACTAGTGAATCTTTTTTCCATTGTTGATCTTTTCTAAATTATGAGCACTGAGTAATTAAATTCAAACTTATTTCTGAGCTGACATAACCCTCCTATTAATACCTAACATTCGGATTCACGAAGGCAGCTTTGATATTTCTTTCACCCTTGCATCTGAAACAAATTTATAATCATATTAATAAGTATGATTTTGGATAGGTGTTTTGAAGCCTCATATTTCTCTTTAAATCTATTGTAGAAACAAGAATAAATGGCAGTATCAGTTGTATGGGATGTACCAAAATTGGCACAGGCATAAGCCAAGGAATGCTACTGACTGTGGTGTTACAGTTCTGGGCTTCTGTTGTCACAGAGTTGAGAAGCATTGCCTGATACAGCTGAGAAGAGAAAACCCTTGAGAATTGCTGTTTCTCTGGCTTCCTGAAAGCCCTGTGGAAATGAGGATCCTTTTTCCCTTCTCTCAGCATCTCTTAGACATTTGAACATTCAGTTGATCAGTATCAGATTAGTCTCACACTGAATCTGGAATTGGAAATGAATTAGAAGTTGGTAGTCCTAAGCACGGTAGGACATGGCTTTGAAAAGGCTGGAAGAATGTGGGGTCAACCCATCTGAAATAATATGAAGATAATATGTTTCATTTGTTTTCATGACTAAATGATTTTTAAAAAGAACAACCCAAAAAGCACATATAGATATCTTTTTTTATGAATGAGTATGATCATCCAGAAGGATGTTTTGTGTTTTATTTGTTGGTCTCTGTAGATAAAACTTTGGAGTACAATAGCCTAGCCTGTAATCACACCACAAATAGGTGAAATCTTTGACACTACAGACAAACCTCAAGGTGAAGTTCAATTTTTTTGTATCACTATGTCTGACATCTGAATTATCAACACAGAATATATAAAAATATATATATAACATACAAAATATGCCAGTATATTAATGATAATATTTTATATAATAATATCTGTTAAGTCTTAGGCATTTTCACTAAATTGGCAGTTTATTTGGTTCCTGCAGTGCAGCTAAGAGTTCTCCTTTGGTTTTGGTGCATTGTCTTTGTTTTTCTCCAAGTTCTGTTTTTCTGTCCCAAATGGCAAACCAGTGGTTCACAGCCAAGAAGATACTCTTCCTGTCTGGCATAAAACATGACTGAGGACAAGGATCAAGGATGAACAGGAGAAGAGCCTGACTTTTCTTTGTTTCCTAGTCCTCCCTCCCTCACTGCTCAATAGAAAAACAAGCCCTGGAAATGGCAATTCTTACGTGACTCACAACAGTGTCTGTCTTCACACTTTCCCATTTCCCGTGTCTGTTTTTTTTTCTTAGGTATGCCGGTGAAGCTGCTGACAACAGATCAGAGCTGTCAGGCCTTCTGTTGTAGGGAACACAATCTCTCAGGGAAGAAAAGGGTGGCAGTAATTGCTCTGAGCTGTCCCAGATCTTCCTACCATATCCCAACTCCTCTGTTTAACCTGTGATCATTTTCAATATCTTCTCGGCTGTTATCCACAGAATTATCCAGTTATCATCAAATCCTATCACTTTAATATAGTTCAAGTATCTGTTTCCCTAGTGGTCTTCCAGTCACCTTTACTTCAGCTCTACCTAATACTTAATTCTTTGCCACCTCTTTTCCCCAGCCATCCTTTTTACACTTTGACTGCCGTTCCAGGGTCTGTGCAGCTCTCACAATGTCACGGTCATCTCTGTGTTCCCCCTGTACGTGCCTGACCCCACTGCTTCACTCATCTTGCAGTTTAGTATGATCATCTCCGAGCAGTTTGTCAGTGCCAGGTTGTCACATCCAGACCTCCAAAGATGAGCTTGTCTTCAGATGCATCTCAGCCATTCTCAGTCTTGTTGTTGTACTCTTCTCAGTATCATCCTGCTGTAGAAGACATTCCCAGTGTTAGTCCAGTCATTTCAAAACCAAAATGAGTAATGACGTAGGCTTTATTACCATTGTGTTTGACTGTGAATAGAGCGTGGCTGCTCACGGGGTCATAGTTGATTTTACATTATTAATGAAAATACTCCTGCAATTTCAATAATGTTTTCTTTAAGGGAAAATACTATTCCCAGATTACCAGTTTGATGTGGGATATTGTAATTTTCATTGAGTGAGGTTTGATTTCAAAAGTCAGTGCTCTAGATACTGCTATCTCAGACTAGTCCAGTATCTATTCAGAAAGAAAAAATAAAACTGAACAGTTTCTTAGCTCTGAACATTACCTCCTACCTGAGGTTTTTTGTAAATGTCAGCCTCTTACATAGCTCCATATAAATGTTATTATTTTTAATTTATATTCTAGCTAATTTAATGAATAACCAGGTCAGGACTTATGCTAACTGCTGGACAAGCCAGTAGCATGTGTTCATGTAACAAAGATTGTCTGTAAAGCTATGTCTCTTGAAAATAAACAGTTTGTTCAAGAGCAGTTTTTGAGGAGTTGTATTTAATTTTTGATTAAGAAACTAAAGCATGACTCTTACTGTTGCCACTTTAAGCTTCTGTGTTAATAGGGATTATTTCAGAGAGCTAGTCTCCCTTAGCATCTCCTGGGAAATATGTCTTTAGGTATTAAAACAAAGACTCAGTGTTAATATCTGTGCAATACAGTACCTGCCAATATTTTTTTTCATTCCCACCAGGCAGAGTATTTAAATAACTATAAGATGCTGTACATCTTTCCAGAAGTCTTTTTGCCTAAAAATTTATGGCTTTTTTTGACCTATTCATGTATGTTCAGAATTACTGCAGAATATGGAACAGAAACAAACAATTTAAATGAACATGATACATAAATGTGTTTTATTTTTTCTCCCTTGTGTATTTAGCTTATTGCTATAATACTTCGGCTAGCTCCTGTTCAGTTGACCAGGACATGAGTATTGTGGAAATTGAATGTTGGTAGCTTCCAATGTTTGGGTTACATCTTCTCTCAGTATAAGAGCCAGGCACAAGATCAGTCTGGATTTGAGGCATTTTTAGTACAGCAGACATTTATTCTCTTGTTTCGGAGAGACAGATATGGCTTAAAACTCCAGGCTCTCTGTGGTTATTCTGGGTTTTTTTCCCTCCGTAAGTGTACAGTAAATTATTGGTTTCTGACATATCCTGATAGTATGGTAGCCATGACAGAAATGTAATTGTAATTTATGGTGTCTTAGCAACATAAAATACTTTAAGGTTATCTTTCTAAGTGGGAAAAATGTTTTGTGGGTACCTACAACTTAAGTCTAAAAGCCACAGCCCACAAAATTTCTTCTTATGTTTTGTAATTAGACTTTGTATTTAAAGTACAACTTGCTTTACTGCAGAAATAACAAAAAAGGACATGTATTAACAGTTTCATCTCTCATAAGGAACAGAAGCTCCAATAGCAATTAAAGGAGAGAAACAAAAGGATTCCTTGACATAATGGTGTAAAGAACAACTTCTTTTTCAGGGAACATGGCAGTGGTTTCCTGGTAGGAATGATCAGTGCTTTTCTTTTTAGTTACATCTTGTTTTTCATTGCATGCTTAGAAAACGAAAGGGAGATGTTACTCTTCGTTGGCAACACGTAGGGGAATTGCAGGTTCTACTGATCCAAAGTGAGAGCCTTGCTTGTCACATTTTATGTTATCTAGGTTATTGGAAAGAACTGGACCTATTCCCAGATCAGTATTTGGAATGATTAAACACATCTTAAAATGCATTTCAATAAACCTGTAGTCCTGGGTGGGCATTAATCAACTGATGTAACAGTGCTGGTACATTCCAAATGTTCATTTTTCTCTTTGGTGTACCAATACTGGCTCACTTGCAGGACTGTAACACCTCTGTTGCCTGACATTTTTATTCATAAAGGTGGCATCCTTTTAACGTAGTTACAGAAATGTTCACAGTTCTGACTGTGCAAAGTAATGGCAGGATTTAGGTAAAAAGTGTAGCTATTTTTTTTCTAGACTATATGTTCAATACTTAGTTGTTAGAGATGTGCAGCTGTTGTAAATAAAACTCTCTGTGCAAAGAACTACTTTCTGAGTCCAAAGTGATACAATGACCAATGCTATTCTCAAATCAGTGTTTCAGAAATACCAGTTAAATGCAGTTTTGGCTCTTGTGCTTTATGCCAAAATAGAATTAAAAAATGAAATTTCTGTTCTTACACAGTTGACTATTTTGGGAAAATCCAAATAGGAACAGCATTACTGGCTCCATTAATTACTTCATGTCTTTGGTTACAGAGGAAAGACTGCAACACCTGTAAAGGAAATTTCAAAATAATTGGTTTTTAATATACACTATTCTTGCAGGCTACAAAGCTCAGGAAATCAGATGTTTTATTTAGGCTGAACAAGGGTACTATACAAAGAGTAAGAATATTTAAAAATTGGAGAAGTTGAAAGTGAATGGATAAATTGTGAATCTTACCTGTGCTGTTGTTTTTCCTTGAAAATTATTTTTTGTCTGTGAGAACACATAAACCCAATAGGTTAGGTTAGCTGCCTGTCTTGGGGCAGAAAAGCCACTTTCAGAAAAATACTTTGCTTTTTTCTTTAGTTATTTTTCCCCAGTAACGTGATGTGACATTGCTTTGCAGTGTGTGCTTGAAATAGAATTCAAAGCCTGCTTGCATCTTAAGTGTGTATGGTTTGGGTCTTCCATGTTCAAAGAGGATGAACTCAAACTAGATTTTAAGACAAGGAGAAGGTGAGCAAATTTTATGAGGGGAAAACCGGATGAGATTAGTTTGAATTCTAATGGCTACAAGAACACAAAATCCAAGAGGATGGTAAAAAAGGAACAGGTTGCAGTCTGCATGTGAAAGGGATAAAATCCTAAGAAGTGTGTGGAGAGATCTGAATTAAAGGGGCAGGTCAAGCACAGGAAGAATGAGGTATTTACTACTTGGGAATATGTTTAACCTGAGGATTAGAGAAAGATTTCTAACCACTAGAGCAAGAGAGTTATGGAGTATCTTTCCAGTCAACATAAACAAAACCACAAAAAAATTCCCCCCACTTTCTGAAAAGTTTCTGAAAGAGGTTATGTTATACATAGTGGAAACACTGGGGATTTGGGAACATTCTTATGTTCTGATGAAGTATAATTGTTTGTAAGAACCACCTAACACTGATTTTAAGCCTGTGGTTTTGTTTGTTAACATTTTACTAATAACTTTGATGGCAATCAGGCCAGTTACTCAGATCTTATGTAAAGCATTTCAATAAAAGAGAGGACATCTTGCGCTCTGAAAATCAGTGTCAAATGCTGTACTTGTGAGATGGAAAAGAAACAAGGCCGGGTATAGGCACAGTTTGTCATGCAGCATTTTTATAAGACATAGGATAAATTACTATTTAAATATATAGATCTTGGGAAATCACATTTTCCATATCCATCTGAGATGAAATTTAGATAGACTGTAGGTATGGTCTTGATTTTTTAACTGTCTTAGGCGGCATGGTTCAAATCTGAGGCACTTTGTTCCAGTAGCATGTAACTTCTTTGTTTTCCCCCTAAAGGAGAAGAGCACAGTGTTTGTACCGCTGATATCAGCAGCTTTCCCATTTAAACACATTCCCTACTGTTTTTCAATACATTACGTTCGTGTACGCTACCGACAGGCAGTTTTAAGGTGGGAATAAAGGCAAATCTTGCCTCTACGAGTTTAGCATTCATCTAATGGTAGCTTTCTTTGAACCTTCACATCTGTTTATTTCAGTGTTTGAATTCTTGTAAAAATAGTTGTGGCACAGTCCAAGAAACTGGAAACATGATTTCATGTAATTGTTCTTTTAAGAAGCAGCATGAAATAATTAGTATGGCATACTTTAATTGGGGCATCATGTTGATTTTTTATGAATTATAATAAAAGCAGAGAACACAACTTGGTTCGTCGCTGTAACCCAGTGCTGTCATCTTTGGGGGAAAGAAGAAGCAGCTCTGCTTGTATATTTAATGGCAGATCCAGCATGTAATAGGTGTTCTGCTTCTATTTTTTTTACCAAATGTCCCCTTGGGAAAGATTTTTGACAGGAAAATTACAGGATTGGTGCCCACTGTAAGATTTATGTTGATAATTGAAGCTGCTTCTTCTCAATAAAATGTAAATGCAGCTTAAATAACTAGGCTAAAAGGAGAGCAAGATTTTTAAAAATAAAAATAAAAATGTGTAGATATGTAGAGAGGTTATAGCTTGGTTGTCAAGGCCATTCTATCCCTCAGGCAGTTATCACTAAATCTGTGGTTAACGCTCACTGTGTGCCAGTCAACTACTTGTGCAACTTTTGTCCGTTTCTGCTTTAAGCAGTTCTATGAAATTTTCTAGAGAAATGTTACTTTTTAAAATGCTAGGATAAAAAAAATATTTTAATGTACATTTCTATCATTTTAACTCCTCCAATGTTACCCAGCAAAGAAATTTAAAAAGTATATGAGCATTCCTGGAGTTTCCTGAGGACTTTTTCCCCCTAACAGTTTTGAGTCTCAGTTTTCAAGAAAGTTTAGAGGTCAGTCTTTAAACTTTCATTCTGTACAGTACTTGAAGCTGGTGTACAGTCACTTGACTGTCAGTATGGAAAGTGTGCATATAACATATCTGAAAACGGTATTTCATTTATTTGTGGTCTGGGTCAGGCGGACAGAAACAATAGGAGGCTTGTATTATATTGTGTGCTGGTTGGCTAGCATTATCTGTGAAATTACAAACGTGATACTGGCATATGTGCAATTTTTTTAAAAACAATTCTTAACTGTCTTTTAACATTTTACATTGAACTTGGCTTTTTATATTTCCGACTGACTTAGAACAATTGATTTTAGCTCTCTAATCCTTTGTTTCTGTGCCTTTCCTTGTGAGGTACATAATAAGTTAGTAAAAGTATAAACAAAATAAGGTTTATATCCCTTTCTAGGCATTTTTACCTTGGAAAGAGAGATCTAAAATTGATCACCCCAGTTGTGAGGGCAGCATTATTGCATCAGGGGCTTTTCCCAAAAGCAGTGTAAAAGTTCAGGATGAATAGACAAATGCAGTTTGCAGTGACCAAGATGTGCTCTCAGGGCAAACAGAGGTATATTAGAGACTACTTTAGCTACTGCAAAAGACCAGAGCTTGTTGGCACAGTTTTCTTTTCTTGTACTTCTAGCTCTCCGAAAAGGATTTGGCCTTTGCCCTACCTCTAGGAGGTGCAGCTCAAAATCTCACTGTAGAGTGATGTGCAGGGCTGCTCTGCAGGGTGGTATGTAGCCTGCAAAAGGATTTGGGAGTTTCCTGGCTTTCATTCTATCTGCACATACTTTAGTTTTCATGTCTCAGGCAGTTGTTGCAAGTAAAAGTAAATGTAAAATATAATTACTTGTTTGCTTTAGGTACTAGAAAATCTTGCAATACTGTGAATATCTGAATGGAAATCAGCAAATTAGATAAAAGATAAAATATTTCTTACGATTTAGGAATATAGTCCTAAATACAATACTACTTATCTTTCCTCTCAGGACTAAAGAGTAGGTTTATAGCTGTGTGAGTTATTATGTATTTAATGATCAGTAAAACTCATATAAAGCTATCTTCTTTTACTGCATACAGAATGCAAACATATTTCTGTGTAGTCAACCGGAGATTTGGGAATGGGTGGTTAGTGCTAGCTGATTAGTGTAACATTTAATTTGCATTGATTATTTTGCAGTGAAGGAAATGTGAAATAAACTTCACATGAAAATTCTACATTTTAGAATATATTTATTTTATATATATATATAAAAAATATGCACGCTCACACACACACAAATAGTATATATTGAAAACGGAGCTGTCTCTGGGACTCTTCTCTCCTTGTCTCCTTCCCTTTTTCCATACCAATTTATGGTCTATTAACCTGCAGTGAATAGATCTTGTATTTCTTTCCAAGGCTTCACAGCTGTTCAAAACCCGTGTTATTAATGCTAATAAAGAATCTTGGCATCTAAAATTTTAATAGTTGGGAATTAGTGACCCAAGAGACTAATTTTATCCATAGCAAAATTGTATATCAAGAGAGAGGGAAATAAGGAAAATAGTAATTTAAAATTGAGTCAACAATTTAAAACTCTGAAAGTTTTGGTAGCTGCTTATTCCTAAATTGGAATTCTTGGGCACCCAGTTGGATGCCATATTCTTCTGTATTGTATATCTATCCAGACTGTTACAGGTTTTTTCATCACAATTATCAGCTTGCAGTTTGAATTAGTTTGAAGTTGAATGCTTTTCTAGAAGAGTATCTTGTTTGCTTGTGACTTTTATCTCCAATACCGTTGTCTTATGTTGTATCAGAGGTCTAGATTGGAGACAGTAAAAATTTTATAATGCAAAAAGTTGCTCTAGTTTTCCCTGACACCTGAGAGGTGTAAGAAGCACTCATGTGCTCCATGCTTTGTACCTCGATGGTACAGTTTAACAAGTGACTAAAAAGCCGATAGTACAAGTAAAAGAAAGCAACTTTGTGAGTGCTTGAGATATTACACTTACTCTGCAGACATCGCATGAATTAATGGGCTTTCCGAAAGGTCGAATGAGATTGACTATGACTTTGTGTTATTAATCAGAGCTGTTCCAGTTCTGCTCGTAGAGATGATCTGATGTCTGTAGAGTATCTGTAGGACTAGTTTTTCATAATTCTACATATACACATGCATGTATGTATAAATTTATATACATAAACAGATCAATATGAAAATGGATGTGATTTAGGAACATAGCAGTTTAGGTCACTAATACAGGTTGCCTCTTGGAAAATATGCTTTTGTATGTATTCATTTTGGAGAACCTTGCCCACAGTGAAGTGTATTAAGGGTTTTTTTCCCACTTTAAGATGATGTTAATAGCTGTTCTTATTAAATCCCATACTACAGGGTAATGGTTAAGTAGTTATATTGCAAAACACAGTGACTGTACCTGGCAATAAACTCCTAAGAAAACTTTGTGTTCTTATCTTGCAGGCTCCCGTCTTCGGCAAGAAGATTTCCCACCTCGAATTGTCGAACACCCTTCTGATCTAATTGTTTCCAAAGGAGAACCAGCAACTTTAAACTGTAAAGCAGAAGGAAGGCCGATCCCCACCATTGAGTGGTACAAGGGAGGGGAAAGAGTGGAAACGGACAAGGATGATCCGCGTTCCCACCGCATGCTGCTGCCCAGTGGATCTTTATTTTTCTTACGCATAGTCCATGGGCGCAAGAGTAGGCCAGATGAAGGGGTCTATGTCTGTGTGGCAAGGAATTACCTTGGGGAAGCTGTAAGTCATAATGCATCACTGGAGGTGGCAAGTAAGTGCATCTTTTTTTTTTTCACTCTTTGGTAACAGCTGATTGCTTTGATGTTATTTGAAGATTAAAAAAAAAAGTGAGTTGCTTCTGAGTCATTGACTTAAAAGCGATAAAGGAATTATATGGTTAATTATTATTCATATAGAGAGAGGAGAATAGAAAAATAGTCACGAGGTACAATATTGCTGTAGAAATTTAGGTATCTTTGTGTGTTCTCACTATTTGTATGCTTCCAGGCAGTTATGATTACTTAATGTTTGTTATATTTTGTATACTTAATTTCAATTTGTAGATGTGCTTTGCTCTCCAGATAACTATGCAAAATACAATGTGTGGTAGGACACAGGATAGCCACGATTTGATCTAATAGGGTACATTTGGAATTGTTGTTGCACAAACAAATACTAGAAAAAATAATGGCAGATTTAGAAACACAGATTTATTTATTTTTTCCTTTAAGAGAGCTGGCCCACAAATTATACCTGTAGGTCAAAGTATTTGACCAACAGAAGGAGCAGTCAAGTATGTTCACATCGCTTTGTAATTCTTATCTCTTCCTGTATATCCTTTAAACTATACTTATTTTAGAGGAAGAGACTGTACATGAAAGCATTGTAAGCATTCATATGGATAGCCAAGTATAGGTCAAAAAGTACCAGTTTTGGGGTACTAAAGTATGAGAGGAAACCTTGCAATTCAAAAGTTAGGTATCTATTTTAAATGGCTTTTATAGGCTTCCTCTGTAATCTGTAGCGATTAATCTGGTGTCATGTTGAAGAGCTAGCACAGAACTGCATGAGTTGCTCTCTGAAAACACTGATGTCTCTGACTAAACAATTCCTGTTGTTAACTAGCTCTGATGAGGCTCCTAACTTTTAGATAATTTAAATGGCACTGTTGGTGTATAACTTTAGAAGAAGGGCTATATTTTCATGACTGCCAGAAGGCAAAGGAAGTAGGCTATAAGTTTGTGCATTTACTTGAGCCCTTTGCCTAGTCTCACTCACATTCACAGACAATCCCAAGAACTTTCATAGTTCTTATACGAGAAGGATCTTGAGCATCGCCTATAATGTAGTAAATACACATGGTTAAGACCTATGACCATGCTGTTTCCTTGTTACTGCTTTTAGTGGTAAGAGTAATCAGTGTCTGACTAGCTGGAAGTATGCTTATCCAGTAAATGTATAACCTGTTTAAATCATCTGTTGATTGGTTACTCACAGATGTTATATCCACTATCTTGTAGGTGTAATTTTGAGTGGGCATTAATATTTAAGAGATTTTTATTTTTATTTAATTGGTTTTGTTTACTTTATTGCACTGCTTGTTGATTATTAAAATGAGTTTTAATGTTCTGACCATGCAGCAAAGCAGCATGGACAGTTGTGCTTATTTCATGTTATTTTGATTTGTGATATATCTTGAAGTAATGTTTTAAATGCATGTAGTGTTTCTGTGTCTGCCACAATTTTTCATCATGAACCCAGAAACACGAGGTAGACTTCAGTGTTTGGTACACTATGACGTGCATCAATTTAACTGGTATATAGTTGCTAAATGTGTTTGTCACCCCTGCCTCAAGTCATCTTCATGTGATTAGAGTGTGTAACTGACAGGGTCTGAATGCAAAATACTGATATTGCCACAATTTTTTTTCAAGAGCCTCTGCCAACACTCAAGGGCAAAAAAAAAAAATTCCTAGTATCTTCTTAAAGGGTTTCAAATGTACACCACCTAACAATAGTATAGCATTAAATTGTTAATCCAGCTCAAAATAGCCTTCATAATGAGGGCTAGTGTGAGAAAATAAACACCAACAATGCTGTAAGGGAAAAAAAAATCACAGTCTGTATTTGGAAATAAGATTTGTAGGTGTAATGGTATACGGTTCTAATTGTATACTAGGAGATTATAGACAGAGAATTTTAACAGAAAAGATTATGATTTTAATAGAAATGGTAGTGATACGGCAGTGCAAAAGTGCCAAAACACTTTAAATAGAATGGAAGGGGTGAGGAACAAGGAGAGAGTTGAAGGCCTGTTGAATAAATTGGCATTAAATTAAAAATTGGTGTACTATAGCTGTAACACTATTGTCATTATAAACTGTAGCTACATTCACAGTGGATTGGTGCAAATCAGCCAACTGTTTTCATTAGCTTCTCAGTACACCTGTTTTGAGCACCACAGCATTTATATTTGTATACATGTAGTCATATGCAATTGCTGTTTTAGAAATCCTTATGTTTAATTTTTCTATGTTTATGGAATAATATTGCCTTTATTTGGTTTCCATTTACAAAGTACAGAAGATCATTTAGAGTACTCATTTGGATATATGTTTTGATGCTGCAATTTTAACCAAAACACTTTTGTGAAACATAGGAAACAGAAGCATGTTTTGCACTGTAACTGCTAGCTCTCACTGGAAGAAGCAGCCTCTGTCTGCAGCAGTTTGTTTCATAATGTGATAGGGAATTTATCACATCTTCTTTCATTACCTCTTATAGTAACAACATCAGTTAGATGATGTTCCTTCACTGTTCAGTGGATGTATAGTTTTGATTTCAGATTCAGGTTAATACTAAAAATAAATTTTCATGTCTGTTATTCCCTTGTGCAGATCAGGTTTTTTTAAGCGGTTCCAATGTTCATCTTTGAGATAGTCCACAAGGAGAATTTGTTGCCTATGTAATAAGGTGGACATCTTCCTTAAGTATGCTGTGCATAGATTTTGCAGTTGCAAAGAAGGAGATGTAGCGGGATTTAAAATCTACAAGAAATTCAGAAGTGCACTATATTAAAAGCTGCTTCATCTTCTTAAATACCTGTGTATTTTAAGAACTTTAGATGTAGCTTTAGATGTGATGGCCACAGTGGGGGAGAGACTAAAATAATAAATTTGCAGAGAGAGTTTTCCCTCTGCTTTGTCTCTTTCTATTCACCAGCCTTTCTTTGGTGACTTGACTGAGGTGTGCATGTCATTTAATCCAAAGGACACTCCATTTTCTTCCACTGATATGTTATCTCGGTCATGACAGTGTTAGTCCTCAGTTAATACCACTGAACACAATCTAAATGCCATTTATTATCAACAAATTGAATTAACTCACTTATTCAATCTCTGCCTCTTGTGGCCCTTCCAAAATGTTTGAAGATCCCGTGTGTCTACTCATAGCATTGAGGATTTCTTATATCTTCTCCATAATGTTATTTTATATATATAAAAATATTTTTTTGCAGCTGTATTTCCTGCAGTTTCTGTGGTTATTTTCTTGAAACTGTGCCCCATGCCTGTCCCCCAAAAAAACTTAAAAAAAAGGTGATCCCTCTGGCTGGTGAAGAGTGGTATCTTTCTTAAATCTACAAAACGAGTACTTGAACACCCACTGACTATATTCTGTTTGATTATGTTGCAGGGACTGTAACTTTGCCTAATCAAAGAGCTAGCCACTTGATATTTCAAGAATTAAAACATCTCAGACACTTTAGAGACTAGTAAAACTATTCTAAGCTACACAGCCCTGTGCAAAGTAGCTTAATTTAAATCTGTAAGATCTTCATAAATAGGAAGGATATAAATTTGCTTAAATAGGAGCTCAGCAGAAAGCTAAATTACAAGTCAATTAAATAAAAGGGATGTAATTCCTGTTTGGGGGATTTTTTTTCTTCTAGTTGACTGGTTTCATCTGTATTTGAAACATTCTCACAAAATTTCTGAAATGGAGACTTGTATGTGTTCAAACTTAATTTGGAGGAGAATGAAGTTTCAGTAGGATAGCCCAGAAAGGGTGTATGATGGGACAATCAGGTAATAGTCTGTAGTCATTCTTCAGACTTAAGCTGCTATGAGTCCATTTGCTTCCCTCTTCTTGACTTCCTGAACTCAGCCTTTTGATCACTGGACACCTACTTAAATTAGCCCCATGTTTTCTTTTTGAGGAATGTAACTGGTTTTGGATTACTGCCTACCAGTGACACATTCTCCAGTGGTGAAAGGTCCTAAAGAACGTGAAAAAGGGCATGTCCCTGTCAAAATGAAACTGGGTGATTCTCTCTATAAATGTCAGCTTTTACAGGTGGGAGCAAAAAATGGAACGATGCTTGAGCCTCAGAGTAAGGGCTGGAGACCGTTTTGGCTATCACGTAAACAGCTGGGAAACAAAAGTCATTTTTCACAGTAGAGAAATAGAAGCAGTTTTGGAAAAGTGGAAAGTTACCCATTAGCAGGCTGGAAGAAGGCTGCAGCTGCTTGATATGCTTGAATCTCTCGGGATTGTCTAGTGAACCCTGATCAAGACCAAATTCAGTTACTGCTGTGTGATAGTTTGATTCAGTGTTTATTTTTTTCTTTTGTTTTCCTCCAGTTACTCCTGTTTGAGGAAAATTGTATCTGTGGATCTTGTGGGTGTCTGTTAAGTAGCATTATGTATAAGCCTACCTCTGTCAAGAGTGGCAACAATAGCTACAGGGTATATTCATCTATCTTTCTCCAGTCTAAAGTTTTTGAAGATGTTAAGAAAAACCAAATGCAAATAGAAGTTGGTTATGTTTCCTGGTCAGTGGCTTCGTGAATCTTTATTTGAAATCATGTTTCTCTGAGAGAAACTTATTTCACATTAGTTATGAAAGTTCTAGGATAACTTTTGTCATGTTTCTATTTTCCATAGATATATGGATTTGCTTCTCAAGAGCAATGCTTTTTCAAAAGTATTTGTAAAGTGTGTACACATCTATGTAACCTCTAACCTCAATAACAGGATATCTTACATTAAATAAGCTGCTGTGTATAAAAGTTTGCGCACATTTGTTTTCAGTTAACAATGGATAATACTCCAGATACTTTCTACATCAGATCCCAGGAACATCCCAGTTACAGACTTGTTATGCTGTGACTTTAAAAACAAACAAAAAACCTTACATAGCACAGGATTGATATGAAAGATGAGTTAACAGCTCTGTCTGCTCAGTGGTTCTAAACCAGTAATATCCTTCTCGAAATGAAGAGTCATATTTCTTTGTGTATTGTTTTCATCGTATGTTCAGTCTGTGTGGTGTTAGGCTACGTTAGCAAACTTGCCCTCCTGACCTTGATGCTGAGATTGTACAGCATCAATGTTTCAAGCCAAGCTGAGGTCAATGACCAAATTTGCAGATGTTGTTACTTGAGCTGTTAATGTCTTGCTGATAAACCAGTGACCTAATTTGAATACTTATATGCATATATAACAAAGGTGAATCTCAATTTTACAAGAATCTTAAGCTCCTGCATACATATAAAAAGACTTAGTGAAGCTATACCATTGCTTACCACAAACAATGGCATTACCAATGTTGCTTGAGGCATTGAAGATTTTAACAGTAGTGTTGTTGCTGATGCATCTTAAAACCTACCATTTATCAGTTTCTTTGAACCTGACTCTTTCAGTGCTTGTTGCAGCTACCTGTTAAGCCTGGATTACTATAAACTGCCTCTGAAGCATATTTTACCAAAAATGTAACATGATTTAGGAGAAATTTCTTTGCAATGAGGTCAAAGTTGCATGCAAATGGGCTACTTTTTATAATCTAGTTATCTCTGATTGAGGAAAGCAAGAACAATTATTTTAGCTACTTTTACAAGTTTATGTGTATTACTTTCCTCTGCCATTACAGTCAGTTGAAGAACATTGAGAGAATTTGAATGTCAAGGTAGTCCTTTAAGTCCCCCACCTAATTTCTGAAGATTTGTAGAGTCTTATTTTTACTCTTTAGATATTCTGCTTCCTTTACTAACCAACTCCCTGGTAATTGTGGAACTGAAGTAATTTATTAATACTACTAGGAAATTCCACTAAATGTCACTGCTAGGAAAACTAGTTGTCCTAATGAGACTTCAGAGTGAACTAGAAAATGCGGAGAAAGTAAACAATAACTTACTTGAAACTTACTGTCATATTTCTGTATGCTAGTGTGTGTGTGTTTGCATGTGCGCACTCTCTTTCTTACAGTAGTATTGCATCGCTGAAAGTTTGAGAAATGAACCTTGTACTTTTTTCTTTCTATTTTTTTGTTAGATGAAAATGATGTTGTTGCATGTTACGTTATATGAGAATAGCAGATGCTCTACAACCCCCCCATATTTTAAAGAAGGCTTGCCCAGTTGTCTTTCACCTATAAAAAGGGTGAAAGATAAGGAATTTTTTTTGTCCTATTAAACGTTTATAACAAAACAGAGAAGTTTTGTGTTCATATTTTTATAAATATTTCTGCTCTGTACACCTTCTCTAATATTAATCAACCAAACATAAAAGGAGATAGGGAAGTGAGGCTGCACAGAAATCCAGCAGTGCAGCAAATGGAAATGCTTAAATATTATGGTTCCTATGGTACTCAGGTTTAATCATGTTGTTTATCACTATTATATTCCTAGTTCAGGGTTAGAAAAAATGGTCTTCCATGAGCCTTCCATGGCTGCCCTGAGAGCCCTCCATGACTGTCCTAAGGGTCTTTTCCAACCTGAATGATTCTATAATTCTATGATTCTATGATTATTTTGTTTGCTCTGCATCCTCTGTGCAGTGGGCCAGTAGACATGCTATGGTGCATGCTGCAGCTTCCATTTAGTGCTTGATAAACATGGGAAGAAATCATACTTATCAATACTTTGATGATAGACAGTAACTCAAACTACATTTCTTCTAGAAATATTAATATATTTAAAATTGTTTCCATTTCAGTGATGATAGAAATAATTTCTGTGTACAAAGTACTCATAAATTAAGACTTCTTTGGCTTTAAAGGTGTTGACTCCATGTTGATTGTTTGGGACCAAATCTATTACATGGAATCTGAAACAAACACTCCTATAGTGAAGATAGCTAAGATTTAGTTGATTGCCTGGAGACTCACTTGATAGAATATGTATTCATGCCAAATCAAAAGCAGGTCTTTGTTATTTATTTACTTTATTTTATCTTGTTATTTCTTTTTACTACCACCATAGATTCTGAAGCTTCTTTCTGAACTTTGTCAGCAGCCTGATGATGCCACAGTAAATTCTTTGGGAAGAGAATCTCCCCTCCACTTGTAGGCTGCTGAGTTTGGATGATAGGTTTCAGAGTATGCTGGTACAGGGCTTCCTACTAGAAAGAACCGACTTGCTGCACTCCCATGCTGTATGTAGTACTTTGCAGCAAGATATAATGAAAGCCTGCGTATGGCAAACATGTGCTGTTTATGTTGGTTACAGTTTTATTTGGCGAAGTCTCATAAAAGTTGTGGATGGCTTTTGTTTCAAGTATGCGGTTAGTTTTAATATATCACAAAAGGTCTGTCTTTTTTGAGTTTTTCATTTATCGTTTTGTTCAAAGACTAGGTTTCTTCAGGCAGATGTCCACCCTTGCAGGGGCAGTGGGGGAGACAAAAAGAAGAGTTACTTTTTTTAGTACTGCTTGGTGAAGTTTTGATTCTTGCCTGTGCTTTATGAAATAAATGAATAAAATAAGGAATGTACCGTATCAGAAGTACTGGATGCTCATGCTGTAGAGAGGGTTACGAGGTTAATTTATGCATCGAGGAATAAAATGATGTACAGATTTAAAACACAAAAAACAACAGAAAACCAAACCACCAAAGCTTGACTGGAAATGCCATAGCTTAAATACATTTCCTAACTGACACAGTTTGGTATGGTGAAACTTCATTTTGTAGTTATGTCTAAGTCTATTCTTAAAAAGAAAATTTTATGTGTACTATCTAAAATACAACTTGTATGTATTTGGGAATATGTAAGTATAATTTTTAAAGATCTGAAGATCTGAGGTCTACAGTTGTAAGATTAGTGTTTTAGGATTTTGGTTGTTCCATGGAGGTGTTTGGAAGCCTGTACTGTTTATATCTTTCATCCTAATCTAAAGCGTTAAGATTCAGTATATTTTGGAAGCAAGGATGTGTGTTAACATGTTTGAGCGTTATAGCTAATTCTGTACTCAAAGCAGTTTACAGGTCAGTGTTACTGTTAGTGGATAACACTGATACTAATACAACAAATGAAACCTTTTCCTAGATGCTGATACATATGAGACTTACGTACAACTACAGTGAAAACAGAGCATGTAAATAAAAGATTCCTATTCAATGCAATTATCTACTCCTGATAAGGTCAGGGCAAAATGATAGGGCTACATGAGCATGTTGTCCAACCCAAGAAAGCTGTTCTTAGATATTTGTGTCTTCCCAGAAACTATGCTGAACAGAGGAATTTAGGTTGCCTTTAGCCAACAGAGTTCTTGATCAGTTATGATGCTGTGACTATACAGATTATTCATAAACTGATGACTAATTTAGGATGTAATAGTGGCCATGCTGGGATGGATGATCCAGCAAATTACGCATTTTGTAGTCTTACCAGAAATTGCCATGTAGCTCAGCAAATTCATAAATCAAAGAATGTAGTAGCAGTCTTTCTGTGGAATGATGACTCTCAGGTAAAAGATTATCTGAAACCTTGAACCAAAACTGAAGAAGTTGGTTCTTAGAACAAGGTGGAAGCCATGCCTTGCAGATTTAGACTGATCAGTTGTTAGTTTCATAGAAAAAAAAAAAAACAACAAACCTTGAATTAAAATTGTTCAGGTTTAAAGGGCCCCACCTTTCCAAGCATGAGCCTGAGATAGACATGTAAGTCATTTTCCGAATCCAACCACCATAGTGAATTGATACCAAATCTCTCCTTAGTTTTACAGTTGCTATTCAGAAGTCTGTGGAAGACAATTCAGACTGTTAACATCAAGTGTAAATACCAATAAAGGCAAGCATCCTAATTATATGAAGAAGGAAATGGATGGTTTGATACCTTAGTCTGTTTTCAGTCTCTGCTGCATACTCCCCTTCCCATGTCGTTAGGCAACATGCTGTTTGATAGATCTCAAGCCTGTATGTCCTGTGGGCTCTGAAAGATGGAGCCTCAAGCAGAGTTCAGAGGGAGCTCCTTGGTGGAAGTTAGCAGATGAAATGGGACCATTGGCTGTCTCCTCTTTTTTCTGGTTGCTGAGCTTCCTCTGGTTCAAGGGAGTTTATATGACGTTTTCAACTAATAGATGTCTAGTATATTTTTTCCCTAGTTTCTGCTTTAAACTCTTGATCTTTCTTCCTTCCACCCCATCTCTCCTCCTCCAGCCCCCAAGACATCTTGGTAGAACTAGATGAAGTGAAGGAGATCATTCCTATTTTTGTAAGTGTTTACATTTCCTAGATGATGATATAGGACGTAAGCCTGTAGGCAAAAGGATACAGACAAAATAATAAAGTCAGACAAATAAAATGCTGACTAGTAATCCTCATGCATTGGTTGTTCTGATGCTTTTTTTCCCCAATACTACATTTTAAAATATATTTTCCTGAAGTACTGAAAGACTTGCTTCTGAACTAAATTTGGAGATAAATTTGCATTGTGCCAATACCATTTTGTGTATGAATTTAGAACCTTTGGCAAATACTTCATATTGATGAGATTTATTTTGAATCATCATTCCCCAGAAAACAAAAGTAGTAGCTGTGTTTAAAATTGTGAAGAAATTGGTTTTTCTCTTTTTACTGTCATCACATTAAAACCTTTCTTAAAAATCATACTGCTGGCAAAGACAGATTTGCATCTCTGTGTCTGTGAGCTGTTTTGATGAGAACTGTCTGACTTAACTTGCATCCTGTATGTAAATTGATTTCAGCTGATTGCTTTGAATTTGAAAGAAATTTAATTTGAAAACTGCCCTGTTCCACTCCCTGCGGTAGTAGATGCTTCTCTACGTCATCTGTTAAGCAGTGCATAGTCAGCATATGGCTGCTACTCTCCTATTTAAACTGTTTTCTCCAGAGAAAGAGAAATTCCCTTTAGACCAGACAGACATCTGCTGACTCTCTCCTACTAGCAAAGCAACTGAAAAGATATCTTTCCCGTGATTAAAAGAAATATGTCTGGAGGCACTTAGGTTTTGTTCAATTAATCAAAGATTAAACACATGTGGACTCTAAACTGGGCTTCTTTGTGCTTCTATGCTATCAAAAGTGATTGGAGGGGAGCTCTGTGCTAGAGATGGCTTGACTGAAATTTAATATTTTACCTATATGTGAGCTATAATTCAGTTCCAAAGGTTCATAATAAAGTGGAAAAAAAAACCACTAAAAATGAGCTTTTTAAATTAATTTACAAATTTAAAGTATTCCAATTAAAAAAAGGCAAAAGTGTCAAATACTTTTTCTAACCCTTGTTTTTTTAAAAAAATATTCATATGGTTATGTGACTATGCTAATTTATACACAGTTACGATTTTGGTTTCTGTAACCACTTCCAGATGCAAAGGCATTCTTGGTTGCTTTTGTTCCTTAGTTCCTATTAGTAAATGCTTTACTGGCAAAAACTGTTAGTGTTAAAAGTCTGGTATTCAGCTCAATGCCTTATCCTTACTCAACAAATGTACTACACATAGACTATTTAGTAAAAACCTGCAGGTTTTCCTCTGATGTCAAAAAAATGAATATTTTTTTTCACCCTAAAGTATACAGAATATGTACACTAAAAATACCACAAGAGTAAGATGGCAATAATTAAGCAGATTCCTTGAATACCATGCTGCTCTTAATTTTTTTCATCAGACACTAGCAAGTCTCTCTCGTAGACATCTTTATCTGAAGATAATTTGTTTGGCTCCAGTTTTATTAGTGGAATTAGTTCTTTTGTGTAGTCTGTGGTGAGGTTTTGAAACAGGAAAGGCTCCACTGATAATGTGACTTTTAAGATATTTTATAAAACTGTCTTCTTCTATACTGCTCTTTCTAACAACTATGGTTTTGATTTATTAGCTGATAAAATGTTCTTCAAAATATATGAAAACTCACCTATGTACCACTTCCTAAATAAACATAAAATAAAATACAGTGGAAAGGTCTGTCCTTTCATAAAAGGCATCAAGCATCATTTTTGGCAAGATACTTGATATAATAGCAAAGTTCCCTTATAAAGTAAGATCTACTAGACTTACGATTTTTGAAGAACTGGACAATGAAATATTCAAAATTGCCATAATGGAATTAGCTAGTATAATAAAAATAATAAAAATCTTCTCAATATGTAGCTTTTTCACTATTAATGTGCTGAACCTAAAAGGTGTAATGGTAAGCATTGCAAATTACTTCATTTTAAAATGCTAACTGAAGTGATTAGGTTTTTAAACCAAAAATAGTCACAATGTTTTCCAAAAAAAATCATAAAGGCAAGCTAATTTTAGTATATATTGTCTGTGTACAGAAGAAAGGGAATCCATGCATGTACTTTGATTCTAGTATCTTAGTATTGCTTTGTGATGTTTCCTTTTGCAAGAGTACCCTAAATATCCTCTGTTTACAGGTATTTCAATTCAAGTTTTTGAAAACATTTTATGAATGGTCAAATGTGCCCATACTTGGGAAAGATGGTGGTCTTACTATTGCTGTTCTCTAGACAGAAAACTGAGGCAGGAAGAAATCAAATCTTGGTCTCAAAGGGTCACAAAGACGTCTGTCAGCCATGGACAGATCGGGAACTCACTGTTACATTTGTTCTTCACAAGACTGCTCTTCATCACTCTGTTTTAGGGACTGTTTGAAATGTTTCATAGCTATTTTTAGCACTAATTGCAAATAACTTTGGAAGTCCTTTGAAATGTTCAAAAAATTATCCCTTTTGGGTGGTGCTGGGATGCAAATTGAGTTATCTAACTTGTAATTTTTGATTTTCCTTCTATGGATTTATTCCTCTAGAGCCTGGATTGATGATTCCCTATGGTTATGGACCACCTTTTTTCTTTTTTTTTCCTCCCTGCCAGCTGCTCATGGATCAGATGAATATATCAAGATGACTGTATATTTAACCCTTAATCATACAGAGAGAGCCAGCTACAAAAGAGAAATCCTAATAATGTATAGATGCTATACAAGGTGTTGGAGAGCCTGGTTCAGGGATACTTGTTTTTCTGACTTCAGTTTAGTTCTGTTCCAGCTGGACTCGGGACTGCCTCTGCAGAAACAGATGAGTGTCACTGATTTTAATTTAACCCATGCTCAGGGAAAGCCTATAAAGTCAAATTCAGCCACTTTGCTTGAATATGTAGTTGATGCAAAGAAGAGGACTTTGTGCCCAGACCAGGAACATCCAGACTGTCTCTCTGCTCCAGTGGTGACCTCTCTTTGGAGAGATTGTAGGTTCTATGCAGGAATGGTGCTGCCTTCCTCTCCTCTGTTTGTAGGGGTTCTTGGGACACTGGTTCACTCCTGGTCTACCCAAATTATCTAGTAAATCTAGCAAAACTACCTCTTAAAAGCCTGTTACAAAACGCATGTGGGCTCAGGAGGCTGGTGTGGTTGTCCCAGTCACTGCAGCAGGAAGCAATGCCTCCTCTGGCTTAGCCCAGTTCAGGGCAGACCCTGTGAAGGACCCAGCCTGCTCCGACTCTGCTCCATGATAGCTGCTCTCCGTATAGGCAACTCGAGAAGGTGGAAAGGTCCTGGAATGGTTGCACTTCCATTTTTAGCCTGCCAGTCATCACCCACGCTCTTTTGTTCCTCCCACCCTCTATTTCTTCTCACTCCCTTTTCTTTCTTTCCGCTCTCCTGTGGTCTAAGCAAATTGTTTAGCACAGTATACGATGTGCAGTCTTGCTCTAGGCCATCATGGGAGCCAAGTAAGACTGTCTTGCGGAGCTGGATTCAGCCTTCAGGCTGTCAATTAGTTTTCCCTGTTCTAGAAGGAGAATTCTAAGTCATGCATATTTCTGCTCTATGTCATGGAATAGATGCAGAGCTTCAAAGTTAAGAGGGTAGAAAATGGGAGCAGTAATTAGGAGTCACAGTAACTGATTTTGCTCCTTCAGTATGCTGTCATCGTTTAAATATTTTGTTACTGGAAAGAAGAAAGTAAGTTTTAATCTTTTCCTGGCTTCATTTATGACAAAAAAGAAACCTGATTTAAACCAGTCTTTATAGGGGATTAGATGAGTGGGAGGAGAGCTTGTCCACAGAAAAACATTGTAAACTAATGGTGAAAAACTGATTTCCTTTTCTTCAAATTATCTGACTAGTTTATAGAAAGAATCAAGCAGTGACCATTTCCTCTAAACGCACACACAAACCCACTAAGGTAATAGATACATGTAGGAAGAGTCACTGGACCAGAAGTACATAGCTCAGAATGGATTTACCCAATAATCATTAGTCACAGCTTGCAGGATTTACAAATAAGAGAAATCTTACCAGATAATAGTGGTAAAGCTAAGTCAACTCCCCATGTTTGGACTGAATGTCTTGACAAGTATATATGCTTGCATTCAAATGCCACATTGTATGTCTAAACGTGAAAGGTATCTGTTCAGAAGTTTAGCATTATATGGGACCATAGTCTGTAAGGGAGTGATGCTGAAAAGGACCTGGAATCACATCAGATGGTCTAACAAGATTTTTCCAGGTTATGCTGGGAAGTAAGAGTGAAGGTGAATAATCAGTGAGACTATTACTGGAATGCTGAGTCCACAGACACACACAAAAAAGGACATTGGAAAGTTGGAATGGGCTCAGAAAATGGTTGCACAAATGATTCCAAATTTGAAAAGCTTGGTATATTTGAGTATTCTATATGGTTTTATTAAAGCAAATGTTGAGAGGTAACTTGAAGCTACAGGTCAACTCATACTATATAGAAGTTCCAATTAGTACTATATTTACATGAAACTAGATGCAGGGATTCTGTCTGTAAGAAGCTCTCCATATATGTGTACTACCCTGACGACAGTTACAGCTCTGAAGAAAGTTTAAACGGTTTTGTGCCTACAAAGTAAATCAGTAGGTAAAACATAGCTAATTCTGCTGCACTTTGGCTTTCATACTGCTCTGGGAACTTAAATCAGCGCTGAAGTTTATTTCATTACTGTCATTTATACTTCAATTAAGAACACGGTAAAGGCAGTTACAGGGTAAGAAAGTAAGCATACAATTTGCTGTTCAAACTGTTTTGACTTCCTGAGTAACATCTGTGTTTTGAAGAAATACGTAGTTGTTCGTATAGTACACAAATTAGTGAATCCAAGAGAAGTAAAAGGGGCAGAAGAGAATTGCAGTTGAAACTTCAGAAGCACTTGTCAGAAAACAGTAGTAGCTTTTAATAAGCTTTCTTCTGTGGGAAATGTAGACTCCTTGGGTCATATTTTACTGAAACGAGGAGATGTGTTTTTAGGTTTTTGGTTTGGTGTTCGTTTGTTTGGGTTTTTTTTAACTTGAAATATTCCTGTATTGAGGTGAGCTGATGATATGCAAGACTGGATGAGTGCTCTGTGCAGTATCTTTATACTTAAAGAGGAGAGTAGAAAGTTTGAATTGATCTGTGGTCTAAATCTGAAGACATTATTCACTGGACTTTGGTTACCGTCTCTGCCTGTAATTCATCTCAATGGCATCTTGTAAATCCATAGACAACAAAAGAGCAGGAAACAGTTGAAAGTAGATGGTTACGCACTGGTCTTGCTTAGCAGTTTCACTTAAAAGTATCTTGATGTGCACACAGTACACAGATAACAAATTTTTTATTCCTCAACCACCTCTGCCTATGGTCACTTAACTACATCAGATCTGCCAACTGGACTTTTGTAAGAAAATGAAGTGCTCTGCCTAGTGGCAGAAGGTGCCAGGCCCTCAGGGCTCTATGCCTCCTTCCTTTCCTCCCGTTATCCCCCATTTCTAGGGGCTCTTAAAGGTGTATCTGTTTTCTGTCAGTGCTGTTTGTTGTACCTGCAGTACAACGTACTCCTTAATGAGCCATCCTTTGTCTTCTCTTCTGGATCTCAGGTTTTTTATACCCTTCAGGGTGTAGAAATGGGACTTTGGCAGCACTGCAGCCACAGTGGCTTCACCTTGGTCACGGGCTCCTTGGGCAGGTGCTGCCAATGGAGGGTTGGGGGAGGGAAGACCTCCCACAGGCTCAGCTTGGAAAGGCAGCTGTGGTGCTGGCCTGGAAGTAGGATCATTACCCACAACAAACCATGAAAGCTGGTATTAACGGTCCAAGCTAGGTAAGTTTTTCTCCATCTGTTATTTCCAAAGATTTACATTTTTTTTTTAAACTGTGTTAATGGCCTCTCTGGAATTTGGTAACTTCTTCCTCTATGAAAGCAAACAGCAGATTTTTCCCACTGGTATGTGGTGTTGGCCCTGAGTTCGGCATTGCATTGTGGCTGAGACCTGAAGCACGGGAAGGTGAATTAAGGCTAATGACCTCTTTATGCCTGTCCTTAATAATTTGGATTTTTGTCTTTCTCTTTAAACGATTTTGAGAAATAAAAATTACTTCCCTTCAAGGTTATTACTCTGCTAAGATGATTTTTGAGACATGGATTCGTGTGTCTAATGCTTGGTGATTATTTGTATCTGATTGTTCCTACTATAGATGTATTGGAGGCTCTTCTGGTTGATGAGTAGAAATTATGTCTGAAGTATGTATGCATAGTGGGAGTAAATAATCACAGGTAGGCTCTTCTATAAGCGTGGCAGAGTGTCAGACTTTGGAACAAGTGACATTGCTTTTTTTAATTGCAAGGGAAACAAATCAATTGAACAGAATATTAAGGCGTGTTGGTGTTCCTGTAGATTCAATTCTTTTAAGTAATAGATGTTTTAACTTTAGATAACATACCCTACGTTTCTTGTGCTGATCTTCTAAATAAAACCATTACTAGCAGTTTTTAAAAAAAATGTTTGTTTAATTCATAGAGTCATAGAATGGTTTGGGTTGGAAGGGATCTTAAAGATCATATAGTTCCAAACCCCTGCTGTGGGCAGGGACACCTTCTGCTAGACCAGGTTGCTCAAAGCCCCATCCAACCTGGCCTTGAACACTGTCAGGGAGGGGCATCCATAACCTCTCTGAGAATCCTGTTTTAGTGCCTCACTACCCTCACAGTCAAGAATTTCTTCCTTATATCCAATCTAAATCTACCCTCTTTCAGTTTAAAGCCATTGCCCCTTGTCCTAGCACTACATGCCCTTGTAAAAAGTCCCTCTCCAGCTTTCTTGTAGGCTGCTCTTGAAAGGCCACGATAAGGTCTCCCCGGAGCCTTCTCTTCTCCAGGCTGAACCACCCCAACTCTCAGCCAGCTCTCCCCACCTCCTCCTCATAGGGGAGGTGCTCCACTCTCTGAGCACCTTCGTCACCCTCCTCTGGACCTGCTCGAGCAGGTCTATGTCCTTGTTATGTTGGGGGCCCCAGAGCTGGACACAGCACTGCAGGTGGGGTCTCACAAGAGCGGAGTAGAGGGGGAGGATCACCTCCCTCAATCTGCTGATCATGCTTCTCTTGATACAGCCCAGGATACAGTTGGCTTTCTGGGCTTCAAGTGCACATTGCTGGGTCATGTTGGGCTTCTCATCAACCAACATCCTCCAAGTCCTTCTCAGGGCTGCTATCAATGCACTCATTGCCCAGCCTGTGTTTGTGCTTGGGATTATATATTCTATATAATTAAACATACGTGTGTGTATTATATAGGTTTCATATATATCTCCTGAAATATATATGTCACTTGAAATAAAAATTCTCCACAAATTTATTCCGGCATCTTGTTCAAAGCTCTATGAATTTAAAACACAGAGAAACTCTACCTTAAAAAATAAAATACAAAATATATTTTCAATTATTGCATGCAATAAAGATCTTTTATGGGCCTGTGCATTTTATTTTTGTATCTTAGATTTACTGTATCATCTATAAAGGAAGTAATATGGCCACTATAAAAAGTTATGGCAGGCTTTGAAGCTATATTTTTTAAGGCACTGATTGGGAAATGGTACTGACTTCACCTTCTTGAGGAAGTTCAAGGTGTACTTGGAAATGAAAGGTTCTACAACAAGAATCATGAAGGAGTAGTGCTAAACTAGGGCTAATTAGAGGGAAAGAAGTACTCTTTATGAAAGAGGATTTTATCCAAAATACATTGGAAAATACTGTCTGAAAGCCCTCATCCTTTTTATGGCTAGAAATAAAGTTAATGCTGGTAGATGTTGTGTTTCGTCAGGGTGGGGCGAAGTAAGCTTTATGGTGATGGGAAGGTAATTGTTTCTTTGTGACAGCAATAAAATATAAGGTAGGATGCTTTCTTTTGGCAAAGTAGTAAACTATTTTCTAAATATTAAGCATGCAATTTCAGTGATTATTGTTAAGATAGTCAAAATACACAAATGCCTACTGAGCACGCTTTGCCATTTTGTTTAGAAAAATAGTAGTCACAATAATTTTGAACTCATTCACAGTAAGAGGTTCCTAGTAGAGCATTATTGTTTCTCTTGCAGCTTTGTTCTATGGTAAGGATTACTGGTGATGTAAAATAGGACTTGTTAGCCAATAAAAGTCTCTGCAATACAGTTTATATAATTGGTGTTAAATATGGTGATCGTTTGTGTAGATAGTAAGGGCCTTTCATTCCAGTGAAGGTTAAAGAGATTTTGTTTAAAAAGGATTTTTTTAATTAGAATATTTTTCATAACTATTTGATGTCTTGTGACTGCAACATCTTTTTCAGGCTTCTGTTCTCTTCTAGGATTTGCACATTATTTTGAAAATACTCAGTTTTCTATTTATCAGTGAAATGTTTTGTTATCTCTCTAGCCATTTACATACCAGTACCAGCGTCTGTGTATGTCCTGGGGAAAGTCAGCTTTATGGTGTGATTGGAGGCACCTGAACTTCAGTGCAGCGAAAGCCAAATCACTGCAGTGCTACATAGATTGTTTATAATGCATAGGAAGATTTTGGAGGGAGTGCAATATGAAGAGTCTCCTTTGACTGTCATTTAACCATTTCAGTTTATGAAAATTTTAAGGAGACAGGGAATCTGTTCAACATAGCTGGATTCTAGTTCAAGATGAAATACAAAAAGGCTGTAGCTGAAGACAAAACTGATTTGTATGCAGTCTTTTGGTGATACAGACGTGCTCTTCTGTTAGTGAGTGGAAAGAAAGTTCTTTTTAAATCCAATAACTTTTCAATTATTTACTTTCTGGTAGGCAGAAAACAGAAATACATTGATTTTTCCCTCTTTAGTTAAGAATGGGAAACCGTAATGTGAAAGATTTTCTTTTATTTTAATGATGGGGAGAATATTTGCCTTTTATCCATGGAATCCTGTACCCAGGTTTTACTTCAGCCTTGGACCTGCTTCCCGTAAAAGAGCTGTTAACCTCTGTTACTACTACTACTATTTTTCATTTGTTTTCTGAAGGCCCGGTCATCTCAAACTCATTTGTCCTTAAATTCACTTTCATTTGCTATTTTTCTTTTACCGATTTTTCTTCCTCAAACTGGAGTTTATTTCTACATGAAGTGATCTATGTTAAATTAGTCTGTATGAATAGACTGGTAGAAAGGCTACAAACTACGTCTTGGTTTGATCTGGAATATTTGCAAAAGAACTAAAAATAAATGAACAAAGAATGAAGACTGTGTCTACACCAAAGTTCAATGAAACTGCTGCATGTTTGTTCATAGCTTACATCATTAGGATAATACTAATTACAGAGGTGGTATTGTATCGGATCTGTGGGCTGTTAGTCTGGGTGGGCCATAAGCATCTTCATTACATGGTATGTTGACAGTTTCCTTAAACAGCAGATATACCTGATGGAGGTGCAATTGCTTGATAACTTAGCTTGCTTACTTGACTTTGTCAAGTTCAGTGTAATTTTGATAGCATCAGTCATCATTTCACAAACTTAAGTAATGGAGGTATTTTTCATTTTAGATGGTTAGCGAAAACATCCTAGTTACTTTCTGGTCTGTGTTTTCAGTGGTCAGCGCTGGCCTGTTCTTTGATTTGTGAACCACTAGTACAAATGTGAATTTTTATAAATAAATTCATACACCCAATATTTACACTACCTGTCACATCTTTGAAGTAGTGTTTTTCCCTCTTTGAAGAAGAACTATATGTGCATGTACAACCTTAACATTCATTATGCCAAACATTTGCCCATATGAACGTACAGCAGAAGTTACGGTATTTAAAATCTTAGACGTCTTCTTTTAAGATTTTTCTATAAAGCAAACAATACCATAAAATAATTTCCATGTGTCCTTGCTGTCTTAAAAAGTGACAAATTCATTAGCATTTAAAGATAATATGACAATATACATTGGAGTGTATTATTACATATTTAAAAAGTAACACAACTTGCTTTTAATTTTCAGGTTGTATAATAGACAAGGAGTCTAAAGGAGTTATGTCAGAGAGTACTGAGGCCAGGAAGACACACTGTATTCCAGAATTGAATTAATGTGCTTCGTGGCCCTGAACTAGTATAGCTTTTCTACCCTGGCCTCAGTAGAATATATATCCAAAGAGATCTATGGCCATATAGAAATGCCTTTGCGTAGGAGTTCTATACATCAAAGGCAGCACCTTATTGACTACTTTGAGTAAAAAGTGCCAGCTGAGTCTTTATTGACAAGTATTTGGGGCAGGCTGGCCATTCTGCTAGGGCAGCTTTGCTGAGATTTGCAGATTAACATCATAATGTCGCTTATTGTGGGATTTAAGGAAAATTTAAGTTTTGTTCCAAGTAAAATATTTTAAAAAAATTGGTAGAAACAAGAACTAAGTTTGAGAATTAAAGAATAATAGTTGTTCATGGGATTTGTATGTATAGCGCATGTATTTTTTTAAAGAGATATGCTAAATTTTCAACACTGGAATTGGTAACAACTGTAGAAGACAGAAAAACATTTTAGTTTACAGGGTGAAGTGATTCCTGTTTTAGATGAGCTGTGCTGGAACTCAGGTAACTGGAAAAGTTCAACAAAGCCTTTGATATTCTTGTGTCAGGTACAGTTAAGATTTGTCATTTGAGTGTTTCCCTCAGTCATTTATTGTTTAATGTTCCCTGTTAGATCAAAAGTTGTAGTTCCAATAACTATGAACTAGCAACACAGAAATGAGCCTGAAGTAGGAAATGGATTTAATTTGGAAATACTTGGCTGGGGAGATTGTAAAAATTAATGCAAACAATTTGTTCTTTGTCTGCAAAAGTACAGCAAGTCTGATCAATGCGCAAAACCACAGTAGTTGGTTAAAAAAGAAGGAATGCATTATTTACCTATAGATAATTTCCAAGCTTCTTTTTGATATTTTCTTTAGAAAAAATACCAAAAAGTTACTTGGTTACATACACTCATGATAAAAAAGAAGAAGATATCCCTTCTTAAAAATATTATAATTGTCCTTTAAATTAAAAGCCTGCAAAATTTAGGTTTGAATTGTAACTCAGTAGAGTGTTGATATAGCAAATTTCTAGAAATGGGACATTTTAATAATGTTTTACTTTCTTGTAATCTGGATGCTTGCAAATTGGAATGTGATCAAAAAACTCTCCTGGACTACAAAGATAAGCGTTGTGTTGGTTGCCTTTATTTCCTTACCGTAAAGACACAGAATCATACTAAAATATACAAAATTTCTTGTAAGAGAAACTTACTGAGAGTAGATGTTAGGATACTAAACTTCAAGGATCTGGTAGAGGTTTGCATTAATTTCTTCAAGATGCTGTGATATCAGGGCTTACAAGTTTAAGCAGGGATTTCAAGTTAAGAAACAGGTGAAATGATTATGTTTTAAAATAATATTCCTATTTTTTCTTAATTTGCAATCATTGATTTCCTAGTTCATTGTATATAAAGATGAACTTCAAGAGAACAAAAAAACCTTTAACATTTTCAGTGTTTTTGGGATGCCTCATGATCTCAGAAAGAAAGTATGGTCTCTTCTGGAAGGTGGTCATCCTTGATTATACCCTTTCAGACTTTTAAGTTAAAGATACTCCTTGAGGGCATGTAAATTTTTGTGTACAGGCAGCAATGTGTTAGTCCCTTTTAAAGAACACAGAGCCTAGAATAAAAATTTAAGGAGTATTACAGGTTTGTTTGGTTTATATTTAAAAATAAGTGAATGCCTTTTCTGAGACTTTTACAGAGGTTGGTTGTACAAGTATCTAGAGAAGATGATTTGTTGCAGTCTGTGTGAAGTGGCCTTGTATGTTTATTGCCTTTGTGAACGTAGTTGAATATTCTGTTGTCTAGTGTGCATGAAGGTCTCTTGCTGCAAGGTTCACTTAATAAGAATAGTAGTTGAATTATTAAAGTTTTAATAGAAAATAAACCTAGAAATATTTTTACTAATAGAAATATTTAAAGATGTACACTTAGCGAAGCGTTGTTTCTAAAACAGCCTCAGAATCACTGTTGTTGGAAGGTTCCTCTGGAGACCACCTAGTCCAACGCCCCCTTCTCAAAACCTGTCAGCTTTTAATCATATGGAAAGAGTTCAAAATAATGTCAATGCCGAGCTATGTCTGAGTTTATAAGGGAAAGCAATAGATTTCAGGTTGTCATAAATCTGGTGCAATAAAGCATCTCTCCTAGCTGTTGCTCATAGCTTACGTTGCTACTTTCTTACTTGGGAGGGAAAGCAAGAGATGCACTGAGAAAAGTCAATATCAACACAGCATAGGTCTTTTTAAAGTTGTACTCTCTCAGATTTTTCTTAGTGGATTTTGTTGTGCACACAGTTGAGAGAAAATGAAAATTCTGGTAAATGCAATGTGAGATTAGTTTACCTTTTCTGTTAATGAAATAATCATAGAATCATAGAATGGTTTGGGTTGGAAGGGACCTTTAAAGATCATCTAGTTCCAACCCCCCTGCCATGGGCAGGGACACCTTCCACTAGACCAGGTTGCTCAAAGCCCCATCCAGCCTGGCCTTGAACACTGCCAGGGAGGGGGCAGCCACCTCCTCTTTGGGCAACCTGTTCCAGTGTGTTGTCACCCTCACAGGAGAGAATTTGTTCCTTATATCTAATCTAAATCTGCCCTCTTTCATCTTAAAACCATTACCCCTTGTACTATCACTGTGCTTCCTGATAGAGTCCCCTCCCCATCTTTCCTTTAGGCCCCTTTTAATTACTGGTAGGACTTAAAAAGTCTTTATAAATATATTCATTTTTGATCAAGAACCTATAATGAATATTTCAAAGGAATAAAATAGATGAAATCATAAACCACTTACAAATATATTTTTGTTCCGCCTATATTATTCTAGGCAACATGGGAAAAGGCTTAATCAATTTCCTAGATGAAGTTTTTCAAAAAAAGGATTTGTAATATTTTCCAGAGTTCCCAAAATCACATATTACAAGGAGAAAAATAATCTACTTTATCCTGGTTGTAACATCTTTGCTTGGCTTATTTTTATTTACTTTATTGTTTTCATATGATATCTGACAACACTGTTATCTCTCTTTTTATCTGTAAGGAAATTCTTCAGTATGAAAATATAAATCACTGTGTGGCTAACTTTCTTCTAGTGTATTAGTATCTTTTTTTTCTTGAATAGTGTTTTATTAATATGTCCTGTAAAATCAGAATTTATAGGCATAGATACTGAGCAAGTCAGGAAGGCGTTAAGAAAACTTGGTTTTCACCATTTTTTATACTGACCATAGAATGAAATCCAGCATTCACAGGACTAAAAGAGTTTAAAACCTAGCATAGGAGTTAACATACAGAAACAGAGTAGGAAGAGATGAATAAGCTGCACGGAGCGCATGTGTTGTACTTTTAAAAAGTGCTGTTGTAGACACCTTCCCAGGCAGAGGTAGCAAGTGCCAGTAGATGAGTCTCTTTGGATATTGATCTTGGGCTTTTCCCTTAAACTTCTTCCCACCAGTCAGCAGTGAAAAGTGCTTGACAGCTGAGCTGATGGTCTGAACTGAGTCACAGACATGGTCCAAAGCTGCATACTGCTTGGTTTGAGTCTCCCGGATTTTTCAGTTCAGGTGCAGACTAAACCACGCTATTGTTGCAGGCCTTGTGATGCTGTGCCACAACTCATTTTGTGCACGGCAAGGTAAGCGAGTCTTTGTGTAGTTTCACAGGGGAAGTGGAGCCCCACAGCCATGTAGTCTTAACATCGACAGACATTGTAATGAATGAGAAGACACAGTAGATCTTGATATGAATGAGTTTGTCTCCATCTAAAATAAATAACCTGAATATAGTTTGGAAGGGTTTGGTTTAGTATTAGTTTTATGTGAGATAGATCAGCCTGGATGTCTGTTCACTAAGACTGCAGAGAAAACCTACCAGTAAGGGACTTGTTCTAGCCTGCTGCTGGTCTGGGTTGCTGTATCTCAATCATGACACTGCAGCAACTCAAACCTGGTGTAATCTATATAATAGTTGCATAATATAATAGGTAGTTAAATACTTGAGAGATTATATAGACTCTAAAAAGAACCACTGTTCGTAAGTCTTCTGAAAAAAAGATTTCTTACATTTAGAAATTCAGAAGAGCAGCAAGCACAGGCTATTTTGCGTGCATGGAAAAAGAAGTTCCAGTACTGTGGGGTTTCCTTCTCCAGATTGCAGCTGCTGAGGTACTAGTGTGTTATCCTGGGCAGACAATTGCTCTCATTACTGTATGGCTCAGAAAGTGGGGGCTGAGAGGGTAACCTCATCCCTTTCCTCCATATATGCAACCCCACAGAGGTGGGGAGTTGGCTGGGTGTGACACTAACTGCTTTTCTGTCAAATTAGGTCAGATGTGCTCTTCTGGCTACAGTTAAGCCAAGTTAAGAGGTTTTGGTCCCAGCTGTTCGCTTCTGTCCTCCCCTACTGTTGCTGTAGTCCCACTCAGATGCAGCATAACTGCATGTGTAGCCATCATCAAGACGATCTGTTTTGAGAAAACCTGAACTAAACCATGCTATTTAAGCTGTACAGAATTATTTTGACAAAACTAACTTAGGGGAAGGCTATATGCTAGCTGTTACTTAGCCTGTATTTAGGCTAACGTATTTAAATGGATCTTTATTGGAGAGGATAACTTTTGGTAAAGGCGTATGAATAAGCAGCTGAAGGTGGTAATCTCCTCTTGCTGCCAGGGTAGCATGCTGGGCTATGACATACTGCTGCCAGGCCATAATGAGGTATTTGGTAAAGGTATGAAAAAAATCATACTCCTTCAGACTCTGTCATCTTTTTGTGACATCTGTCTTCCTACACAGTATTTGTGCCTGTAAGTGTTTTTTCTTGCTAGACTTTAACCTAATGATCAACTGAACTTTTAAAATTCCATCTATGGATGTTTCTTATTTTCACCTGATGTATTAGCCTTAAGTAATGACATCTGGTAGGAACTGCTGTTTCTCGCCTGGATGACACAACTGTTTGGTTACTTGAAACAAAGGTCTAATCAGACTGAAGCAGTGAAATTTTGACTGCATAGAAGATTTATTCTTTCAAAGTGCCTAAACTAAAAATAATTTGTTTATTTGTATGTCCATGTTCTAGAAAGAGTTTGAACTGTTAAAAAAACTTACGCATTTAATGTAGTAGCTAACAGAATAAATTTGTGTTTACAGTATTTACTGTTAAGCATAATACAGTCACATCCTACTGCAGGGTTTTAGGTAAAATATTAGACTATTGTATAGGGAATAAACTTATGTATGAAACCTGTGAAATAACATAAAATAAAATTTTTAATGGTCAACTTAATTTGTTTGCTCTTGAAAGAAATTCCTATGTGTAAAAGGCCTTGAGGCATTCCTTAATTTCTGTAAAAATTGCTGTAAAATGTAGCTTATTTTTATCTGTGGGGGTTTTTTGTCCATTTATAATAATCCAAGACTGATTGCTGAGTGCAATTAAGTATTATAACCATTGTTTAATGGACTGTTGTGGTTAGACATAGTTGGAGTTGCAAAAGCTGCCATTTTGAAGTTGAAGCAGAGCTGTATCTGTGATGTTAAAGTATTAACTCTGGCACAGGTGGCAGGAGCACAGACGGGGTGACACACTACTGGGACTGAGAAGTTGACTTAGCAGTTGGTCAGACTTAGGGTATTGATAGCTATATGATTAACTTGTATATGATCTTTTTTACATGCAGTTGAATATGCTCAGAGCAAGCATACAGTAATTAAGTTACAAAATTCTGCATATACCTGGAGATAGGATATGAGTGAATAATATATCTAAAGTTCAGATATAAAAGGTGTTTTGTATTTCAGTAGACTTACAAGTTTTATTTTAAAATTAATTTAAGGAATGTGTGTTTCCTTTACAAAATAGGGAAACAATTTTAAGAAGGTAATTTATATTTAAAGAATCTTATCATCAGAGCATTTGAGGCTTTATTAAAAGCAACATGCAAATCTCAGTTGCTATGTAGATCAGCACAAGAAAAGCCTTGACTTGCTTCAGCTGAGAATAAAATAAATTTTATCAGCTTGAAGGAAGTGGAAGCTAATTAAATGGCTAGCTATTTCAAGGTGATTTGTCCATAAATTGTGCATCTCTTGCATGTTGAACTATATTATAACATGTTTTAAAATTGGAAGTTCCCTCGGTTTAATTTTATGATAATTTTATGTTTTCTAGCCTGGAATTTCTAATTAAAAAATCATATGTCACTGTTGAAAATCATGTTCTGTGGATTTGGTTTTTTTGGGGTGCGAAATCATTTATTTATTGATTTTTATTTTGCTAACTCAGCAACTTAATACCAAGTAAGTGCAGACAAGGAAGGAATTAAAATACATGAGTAAATATGTGGTGACATTTTATTGTTTGAAAAGTTAAGAATTTCTAAATACTGAAAAGGCTAGATGGTGTATTTGTGTCATTATTTTAGCAAAAAACATAGAGATGGATACAGTGTTAAATTTCTGAACAACTATCTCAAATTTTGCACCTGATCTAATAGATTTGTATGAGTGAGCGGAGCTTTCACAGGCATTCTGTGATCCTTCCTTTCACTGTGGATCTTTTGAGGCTCTGGGGCTTTAATTTTTTCTTAAAACTGAAAGCAGCATAAGTGGATACTTGATTCTGGGTCAAAACCACAATGCATTGTCTTAGAGCCCTGCAATAACTAGCAGTTTTAGACCATGATGCAACAGCTTCATACAAAATAATTATTTCAGTATTTTTACAAACATTTGTTCAAACAAACATCTGAACAGCTGCTAGGACAAAGTACTTCCAGGGATTGAGCAAGTTTCAGAGACACTCAGAATTTGAGATCCTTCATCACGCTCCCCGTTGATATATTCCTGCCTCCTATTTCTTTCAAATGATGCATCTTTTAGCCACTAACACCTGGCTGACAGACAGCAGTCAGCTGTATTCCATGCCAGTGACTCTCAAGGGCCTTTTTTGTGTGTTTGTCTTTTCAACACAGAGAATAGCAGAAAAAGAATAACACGAAGAACCAGAATATTCTGATAAAGTTTGCAGCTCCTGTAGGATCTGAGGATTCAGGTTGAGTCTGCTTTTGTGACAGAGCTATGGTTGTGAAGGTGGCAGAGTAACACTGTAGATGATTCTCTTGCTTATTTCTTTATAAAACTCAGATTATGTTATAAAACTAGTTATTCAGAGCCACATTGTAAACATAAAAACAGTTAACTTGTAAGAATCAGTGTCTGAATCAGCAAAAGTTGATGCTGAGTTTCTAGTCATTTGCTCTTAAAAAAGTGCTGATCATCATGTATTTATATCATAAATAGCATGTTCTACTATCATTGTAAAACTTACTGGAACAGATCATTTTTTTTTCCTAGCTGTATAGAATGTGAGAAGATTTTTTTATTTTTTTATTTCATGGTTGGTTTCAAAGCTACAACACCGTGTATGATCTTGTATCACTTTGTGTGATAACAAGTGTATATAAAACAAAGCTTGGTAAGTGTTCTTTTGCCAGATGTGACTTATAACAATTCCTCCCTAAAATTTGTTTTAAATGTCAATATTTTTTAAATTAATTTCCTCCCTTTGTGCGTCTGTGTGTGTGTGTACACACATGCATATGTGTTTGCTTTCAGTTTGCCTAAAGTAGTGATGCTAACATATCACACTGTAGCTTAAGGCTTCAGGGAGCTAAAGTAAGCATGAAGTTCAGCCTTTGGCTAAACATCACCACTGGGCTAATCTATGATTTACAATGATCCATCACGAATATTTGCAAGTAGTCAGAATGCAGTGCAAAATTAAATAGCATATGGGTACAGTTATCCCTGTTAAAATGACCAACGTGCCTTGTATTGTGTGTGGAAGATAACTGGACAGGTGGTAATCTGTCTTCTCTGAGCGGAGACAGCTGGTATTTTCTTTGGGTTTCATTGGTGCTTTTCTGCATGGTCTCACCTACCAGCTGATATCTTGCTTGTTAGAACAATACCAAGTATATATTAACCGTTTTATCTATTCCTATGTGACGTCCAAAGGGGGAAGTATCAGATTGCCTGTCCGTAAGCATGGCGGTGTAATGTTTCTAGCAATTTAAGATGCATGCAGCTTGTCTTACTGACCTCTTTACATGCATTACTGTGATGACATTTATCAGTAGATAGTAGATAAAAATCTTAGAGTTTATAATTCATATAGTTTTTTTTTTAAATGTCTGATGAAGTTCCACACTGAAGGAACGTTTGAGAACCAACCCCCTTTCATTTAAATTAGGAGAATCTGAAAGGTTTTGTAGCTTCACTTGAAGTTATTACTCTATCACACCTGATATTAGAGTCCCAGACAACCTCTGGTTATGTTGAGCTACTGCAAGGGACAGCAGTGTAACAGGGGACAGCATGGGTGGGTCAGGAGTGGGGAGGAAGGTCTAGGAATTATCATCACAGAAGTGGTTCTTTAAAGCCAAATGAGCTAACACCAATCCTGGAGGAAGGAGGGGAAAGATGAACATCTACTGAAGGATGAGACAGGGTGGGGTGAGAGAGGTGCAGGGACTGCAAAGCCTGAGGGAGGTCAATGTTCAGACACTTAGCCTGAACACTGATTTTTAGTAAGGGATAACAGAATTTCACATCCTTATCAGAATAAAGTGGTTAGTCGTGTTGGTAGTGGTTGATTTAGAAACGATATTTATGCTTAGACTTTTTTTTTTTTTCCTTACTAATAAGAATGAATGTAATAAACTGGAGGAAAAAAAACAGCCTAGATCTGAAACTACTGTAGAAGGCTTCTGTCCAGAAGAGGAGCATGAGCTGTGTGAATTTGTAGCCCAGTGAGTCCAAGCATAGTTCTTATCGAGGCTTAAATTTCTAATTCTAAAGACTGGACAGGTAGAAGCAGAAACTCTTCAGAAATTCTGATAATTAACTTTAGAACTAGAAACTTACATATTAATCGAGAAAGTGGTCTCAATTTTGAAGTCTTCGTTAACAGCCAAATGCATTATCTTACAGAAGAGTTGAAAAAAGTGTTTTAATGGCCTTACTAGAGTGAAGTTATTAACTAGAGAATCTACAGTAGGGGAGATAAAACTAAATTGCTTAGGAAAATCAACAGTTTTGACAGGATTTTGCCTGGTTAATTGCCATTTGGTAAAGTGTTTTTCTTTTGAATTAGAGGTAGAAGAAACATCAGATAGAAGAACTACTGAAACAAACCTTCGCTGTAGACAACCGTTGTAGATACGGTTTTCTCCTAAGCGACTTCAGTTAGAAAATATCAATGTTGTTTTCAAGTTTAGGAATAGATCCCAAATTTTTCAAGTTAACCTTTTGAAGATATTCCCAAAGAAAGATCTTCTTATATATATATAACATGAATCAGCCTGGAATAAAAAGAATATTAACAAATCTTATTTTATTGAATACATAAAAATATAGGGTTGTTTTTCATATCACAAAAGAGAGATATTTTACATTTTGAACATGCTCAAATTAGTGTTCCTGCATAAACACAGTATGACGTGGGATTGTTTCATAGTATTGCTTTTCAAATGGCCAGTTTTTGGAAACCTAAATAGATGGCCAAAGAAATATTTTTGTCTTGACTCATAAATATACTTTAGTGATACACTACATTGTCTTCTACTGAAGCTTTTGGAAGTAATGTTACACAATCTCTTCTCCAATGTGAACAGTGCACAAATATCTTTTTACTCCTGGTTGTCCTGTCCTGTGTTGCACATGATTAAGGCATCATGTAGACACCCAGGGAGGCATGAGAAGAACTTTGAGGATCTTCTGTTCTAATGGATTTCACTTGATTTTAATTGGTTCCAGCTTGTTAATCATATGTGACCTTGGAGAATGGCTTTTTTTTTTTTCTGTCTGATTACTGCTCACAGATCCACGTTTAGCAAGTATTTCCTAAGCATGAAAATGTACTGTCCTGTCCATGTGTTTTTTCACCCATGATCAGCTACAGTGATGAAAATTTTCCTTTTTTACTTCTAAAAGTTACATTAGAAACACCTCATTTTCTGTCTAGGATTCTAGGATAAACTCTGATTGATTTTAATGTCCTGTATTTCATGAGCCAATGCACTTAGATGCTAATAATGTTCAGTGCTGCTTGAAAGCTGGATTTTGGCCTTAAAAGGGAGAGTACAATGAAAGCAGTGGTTCATAGATTTAGTCTTTTATGCTTTGTTAGTTGCAAAAAATCAAGCTTGGAATTTATCTAATGAATCACAGCAAGCTAGTAAAAAAAATATATATATATTTTTAAGGCCTCCAGACCTGTCAGCTCTAGTGTGACGAGTAAAATTAGACATTAGAAATAGAAAACTTCTGAAGTTGGCTTGGTATATTGCTTTATTTTCTATGTCTGATTTAGAATGCATCTAATTTTAATGATGTCTTGCTTTCATTTGTCATTTAAAGTAGCAGCCTTCCCAAGAAGCCTTAGCCTTGAACCAGTGTAGCTTTATTTTTGTCGTATAAAATTCACTGCACCTCAGAATTGAAATGGTACGAAAAGTTATAATCAGAATAATATATTGAAATCTGCAGCCTGACATTCTGGGCTTTTCTCGACAGATTTTATTGTTATAGAATTGGTTGGCATGCACTGCTGGAAATGTTACTGTAAGAACGTGTAAAGTCACTTGTATTTTCATTGAATTAATATACTTCAATTGGTCAGTACACACAAATGTGTATCCACTTAAAGCAGAGTCAGTGAAAATTTACTTTGTTAGTCACAAAGGAACATGGCTGTAACTAGAAGAATAGTCACATTGGTTCAGGGTGTCATAGAAATATTGGTGTTTGGTTTAATAAATTAAATGATTTTATGCGAGAAATGAGTCAGGTGGTGGAGAGTTCAAAGGTGGCAAAAGCAGGTTTGCTGAAAGAGAGCAAAGTAAATGTGAAATGTATTTTAAGCTGGTCATGAGTTAACAGTTAACTGATTTTTTAATATAACAACAATAATTATTATTTATGTTTATGTAAATGCACAAATTTACCACTGAATCCACTTCAAAACAGTCCAGATGACTGGGGAGATGGTCCATGAGGATGTGATGTTACATGGGCGAGAAAACTTTGACCACTGAACTACTGAATGTAAAGGTACATTTCCAAATGTTGCTATATTTGGAAAGAATCACCCCCTTTTTCTTTTAAAAGAGGAATTTTATAATCTAAATCTACAGGATTATGGTTTATGAATTCAGTGGTGAAACATATGACTAAGTCTCTAAAGGGATGAGATTTCATGTGCTCCCTGTTCAGCGTTTACTACTTACAGCAAAATGGTTCTGCCCTGAAAGCTTTAGTGAATAGGTAGTCTAAATTCACAAAAAGGCATCAGTGTTTAAAGGAAATCATAAGCAGCATTTATATACTGAGTCCAGGAGGGCAATTGTCAAAATTCTTTTGTGTGACTCCAGCTCTGAGCCATTTCTTCTTCTTCTACAGTGAAATGAGATCTAAGGCACAGGGCAGTAAAGTCCAATGTAGAATTAAGGTTCTTGAAGAATAAGAAGTACCTCTGTGAATCGAATCTTTAATTTTGTATGAGTGAAATGACTGTATGGTAATACTTTTCTTCTGAATCATTTAGCCTTTGTCCTGTCTGGGCATCCTGGCAAAAGAGTTTTATATTCCAAAGTAAATAAAATCTGTGGTTTGCCTGCAGTAGAGCAAAGCTATAGACTGTTCCAAAGAAGTTTTATACATGGACTCATCATCTTTGATACCTGACAAATCATTAAGGCTTTCATGAAGTGTCACATCAGGGAAATGAAGCCACAGTCAGTGACAAGCTTTATGCTTCTCCTATCCATAACGAGTTACTTAATGTATTCCATTTTAATTGTTATCTTGGAGTCAATCGTGATCTCACACTACAGCTACTGACAGGAATCATCAGTTATGTGCATGGTGTTTTGCAAAATTGCAAATTCACAATACATCTCTCTTCAATGGCAGCAATGTTTAGCAGCTCATTAGCTTTTGGGCTATGCCTTCTGGTCAGTAGATACTGAGAGAGACAGCCAGCCTAGTTGATTTGCAGACATACATTAGTCAAGATGAGCACTGCAGTATAACTGAAAGGAAACACAATAGAATAAAATAGCATTTAGAGTAGACTTCCATTAGATGGGAGATTAGAAAGATAATTAAAATGGGATTAAAAAGGGAAATTGATTTTTTTTGCTTAGTAATCTCTCACAAAATATCCTTTACTATCGTTTGATGGTTTTGATTATAAATTTTAAAATAGTCCACTTCATCAATTTATATTTGAAGAAAAATAAACATATAGCTAGTAACTGTCCTGCATACTTTTGTCTAAATGGTGGAGTTCTTGAAGTAAAATATAATATCAGAAATAGGTCCCATGTGTAATATACTGGAGATACCATGTAATATGTTGTCCATGGTTACAGTTTCAGTTTTTGTTCAGATTTGATGATTTAATGTTACATTGAAGAAGGTGGACTGGAACAAGATTGTATAGTACTGGATAGGCACTGTAGACATTCTTCAGTATTTAACAACTGAATGAGTGAGAAGAGGCTTTGATAGTTCAGACAAATAGTGGGATCATTAGGAATTGCTACTGAAGAACAATAGGATAGTGTAATTGGAAACTACAGATCAGGTGGGAATGTTAATCACTAAAAATGTGTGAAAGCTGTGTGTGTTCAGAAGAGACTAGGACTGGAGGTATTTCTTACCAAGTGTATGCTGATAATAGGATGAATGCAAAAGGAGTTCTTGTCAAGAGAACCTTTTTTTTGTTCCATTTTTCCTTTTTTATCTTCCTTTCCTTCTCCTTTACCACAGCTTTTATGCTAACTTAGTCAATGCGAAAGGGCCATGCTGGATCAGACCAAAAGTCCAACTAGCCTGTATTAAATGTTAAGGGGGAAAATATTTAATAAACACCTGGTGTGCTTGGTACACTTTCCAACTTCTGGTTGGTGAACAGAAGCTTGTAGCTAGAATTTGTCTGTTTTTTGAATGCACTTACGTTTTGGCCTTTCATATTACTTTGAAGAAATTGAACTGGGCAAAGACAAGTTCAACAATGGGAAGTACAAAATCATGCACCTCAGGAAGAGTAACTTCATATACCAGTTACATGCTGGGGGCTGACGAGCTGGGAAGAGGCTCTGCAGAGAAGGACCAGGGGTCTTGGTGGACAACAACTTGACCATAATCCAGCAATGTACCCATTTGGCTAAGGTGGTCACCAGCCTCCTGGGCTATGCTAGGAAGAGTGTTGCCAGGAGGTCAAGCGAGGTGATCCTTCCCTCTGCTCAGCCATGGTGAGACACATGTAAAGTGCTGGGTCCAGTGCTGGGCTTCCCAGTACAGGAAAGATACAAACTTACTGGCATGAGCCCAGCACGGAGTCACAAAGATGATGAAGGGACTTGAGCATCTGTCATATGAGGAAAGTCTTGAGAGACCTGGGACTGCTCAGCCTGGAGCAGAGAATGCTCAGGGAGATCTTGGTCATGTCTGTAGATACCTGGTGGAAAAGAATGAGTAAGAGGGAGCCAAACTCTTCTCAGTAGTGCCTGGTGACAGGAGAAGAGACAATGGGCACAAATTAAAACACACAAAATTCCATCTGAACACAAGAAAAAACTTTTTTTACTGTTAGGGTGGAACAGCTTGCCTGGAGAGGTTGTAAAGTCCCCATCTGTGGAGATATTCAAAGCCTGACTGGAGATATTTGACCCGAGCAACCTGATCTAGCTGACTGTGCTTGAGCAGGGAGGTTGGACTGGAAGATTTCAAGAGGTCCCTTCCACCCTCAATGATTATTAGCATTCTGGAGCTATTTACAGAATATACTGTGTTTAGAAACAAAACAGAACCACAAAACTTATTTTGAAAAAGACACAAGTAAATAAGCTGCCTGATATTTTTGTTGATGTATCCAGTTATTCTGTTAGAAGTGACAAAATATGATAAATCTCTCATGTGATCTTTGATTTCTGTAGTTCCCCTTTTTATTCTAGTTCATTATTTCCCCTTTGGATGTTAACTGTAGTGTGTTATGGTCACTGTATTAAGTAGTTCTTCATTAGTGATGGTCTTGTGCTTTAGACCAAGTCAACAGTTGTTTCTTTACAATTTTTAGAAGAATACCACTTTTCTAAGGATTCTGAATCTAATATCAACTGTGCTTGACTCTTAGTAAAAAGATTTCTCTTAATTTGGCTAACCAGTTGTTAGCTGGTTGCAAAGTATTATCCATTAGAATGGATGAACTTAAAATGCCTTTCTTGTTTTCTGTGCTTCTGTAAAACTCAGAAGCCATCTAGTCCTAACTCATTACCCCAAAGCCTGTCCAGTCGTACCTGCATCGTTATTGATGGATGATTGCCTGACCTGTTCTTGGAGGCATCTAGTGAGAAGTCTGTAAACTCCCCAGGCAGTCAGTAACACTTTGCAGTCTTTAACGTTACAAATATTTTCATAGTCTTTGACTACCTGTGTCATTATCACCAAAATAGCGAGAATTTATTCATTGTCCAGTATTTCATGGAGATGGAGGGCCCGAGTGTCTTTTTCACAAGAACTTTTTTGTCTACTTGAAGACCATTATTACTTGTTGCACCTAAATTTTGCTTTCTTTGCTTAAGAAATCCTAGCTCTCTTGATCTTTCCTCTTACATCGAGTTTTTCATACCTTCTAGTCATTCATGTTACACTGCCTTTTCTGATGTCTGACTATTTTTTTTTTTTACTTTTTTTCTTGATGAGCGATAACCCAAAATCGGACACGGTATTGTAGCAGAAGTCTGACTAACGCAATGTGTCTAGTCTCACAGCAGCACTGTGTTAATTGGCTCATCCTCGTACCCCTTGCAGGTCCAGACTCTTTTAAAAGATTCCAGATTATAAAAGAGTTAGGACACTATGGGGAAGAAAAGAGTGGATCTCATAGATACGTAGTTGTACAGAAAAGATCACTTTTCAGTCTGTGACTTCAAAACTTGCTTATTGATGTGTGTCACTATATAAGGACCATACAAGAAGTTGTGATCAACAGTGTTTGAATGAATTCGCATTCAGTCTGGCAGTTCAGTGTGTTCACTGTAAAAGCTGAGTTTACTTATATAGTGTGATCATTTTAGTAGAACAGTTTTCTGAGCCAAGCCTTATTTTTCCTTCATTCACTGCAGATTGCATGCCACGAAATTGTACCTATAGCTTCCATTGCTGCTGCTGTTGCTAGCTAAGGACTAGGTTTGGCATTTCATCAGTAGAGTATCTGTATGCCTGTTGAGGTTTGAGCCACTTAAACCAGGACAATACGTAATGATAAATGAGCCTGTATTAATTAATACTTCCTGAAATGTGATTTTTAATTTTTTTTTTTTTTAATGTTTGCATTGGGTAGCAGGGTGAAAGTGTTAGTCTAGTTATTGAAAATACAATCCCACAAATGTTATCTGATTCATTACTTTTGCTGGAGCAGCATATGAAGCTCTGATTAAAAAGGACCACAGGGAAAAATACAACATTTAAAATAAGTTCTTGATAATTTTTTTTGCATGTGATATTTGGGGTTGTATATGGTAAAAATGTGTTTTATAGGCAATTGGCTATTTACTTACTCTGTGGAGGGGGACACTTTCCCTCTGACATCTTCTGTGACTTTCTGTGATGTTACACCATTCCTTTTGGCTGGATATTCATTGTGTATTTCCAATAGAGAATAATAAAGTTTCTAAAACTGCATTTATTTGTAGGCAAGATAAATATTCTTTTGTTCTATTCAGTTTGTCCATTTTAGGTAAGAAGTTACATTCTAACCATTAGGCCTGATTTATTGCTCAGTGGCCTATGTGAAATGAATAAGTGAATATTCACTGATTTCTGGTGCCCAGGTGTTAAAGTTGTATATTAAATGCTGTAGTAATTTGCATTAATTGGCAAGCTGTCATCAAAGAAACGCTAAATATTTAAGCAATAATTTTGCAAAATGTTTGAAGTCAAAGTGGTTTAAATATGTGAAACTTGTTACTAAGTGTGTATCCAAGTCTTTTGCCTAACAGGATCAAATTACTAAATTAGAGCGTGAAAACTAGCGCTGGAACATTTTGCTGAGAAATCCCTTCGTTACAATTATGGTTTAGACGGATTTAATTTTTAATTACACAGAAAAAGAAATCTTGTTCTTTGGCACTGTTCTGCTTCTGTTGTGGGTAAATAGAACATAAGATACGTAAGACTTCATTCTAAGTCTCATCTCTTCATTTTTATATAAAAGTAATTTTCAGTGGTTTTATTTGCGTAGTGTGGTCAGTGATAGTCATCAGCAAGTGTAACATGCTTTTAAAACTAGGTTGTAGCTATTGATGATAGTATCAATGACATTGTGTGAAATGCAATAAAATCTTGAAACCCTTGATTTACAAATGCTACTAGGAAATTATCTCAATGACTGTCACAGCATATCAAAAAGGATTTTTTTAAGAAGGGCTACCTCTAGCTAACTAATTAATTTTTTTTTATTATTGTGGTTTTTAAGGGATAATGAAATAGTATTTGCAGTATACAAAAGCATGGCTAGATATAGTGACTTAACACTGGTATTAATCAAGAACTAAACTAAAAATTAAACCATAATAAAAACTAGTATCAGTCTGCATATTTCAGAGGTAGTTAAGGCCAGTGTTTACCTTGTTATTTTTTGTTGTCTTCACTCTCTTAAATTAATTCTTAATATCAGTGTTTATAAACTAGAAATTTCTTCCCATCTTTTGTCTTCTGGATAATTGTAATTATTATTTTCCACAGATGAGTGAAATGGGAAAACTGATTTTGTGAAAAATCAGCTTTTCATACTGTGAATTTTAGAACAGTATGAAAAAATATATACAGATAGATCTCCCATTAAAATATGGGTTTGATTCAGTACAAACCTAATTACAATTACAAAGATCTCTTAGAAAAACAGTAATGTAAAATCTTAGCAAAAATATTTTGCTCCAGACTGGGTGGAGGTTTAAGGTTATCCAACGTGTACTGAAGCCAACAGAGGATAAGGAAAAGGAAACCAATTATTTGTACTAGTTTTATAAATCTCTCTTTATTGCCTAACCTTTTCAAACAAGAAATGGATTTATCCTCTGTGGAGACAGTAGTATAAATAATGTCATTCTCTGGCTAGAAATGTCTCTAAAATCCTTTGATCTGAAATAAGGTTTCTTAATTCTAAGTACATCCTGTTCTAGTATGTGCACTCTAACTAGATTTAAAAAAAAAAATCCAGCTCTAAAAACTCTTTTGACTAAATATGTTTTCTTTAGACCAATTTAATAGTTATAACATGGTGCAGTTATTGTGTATATAATTTCTAATGACCCCTTTTGATGGTTTGGACTTTTTCTGAAAAGTAGGTTTACTTTTTCTTCTTGAACTTGGTAAAAATATTGCAGAAGATCTTCAAATGAAAGATTAATAGGAAAAGTGTTTAGTGACTCTAGAAAAAAGTACATTTTTTCTGTGTTCTGTTTTAAATTGTGGATAAAGGAATCAAACAGCATATTTACCTTCCCTTGGACATGGCCATCAACTATTGCATTTTTTTGTTTAATTTCATTAAAGCAGTACTGGGGGAGGAGGATGCAGACCAGGGAAAAACTTGACATAATGAGATGAAGAAAACAAGCATTAAAATGGCCATTGCAGAGGGTAAATTGGGCTATCACAGAAGTTATTAGAGGAGACACTTGATGTGCTCTAATTTGCCAAAGGTATGGGTGTGAAGAAATGATAGCTAATGTGTCTTCTGCATTTCAGAAGACAGGACCCAATTCATGCCTGTCAGGCTAATATTTTATAGATTTAAATAATTTCTGTGCAGGATTGTTTTCCAGCACCTTAACAAGAATTTTTGTTCACTGTCAGTTTTACAGTATTTTGCCCACCTACCCACTTTAACAACAGAAAAAGTTGATTTGAACTGGTAAATTTTTTGCGATAAGTATTACGGCATTAAAATCACCAGTATTGTGCTACCCTGCTGAATTTTGATTAGTTCCTAGATGCTGCTGTTTCATAGCATCACTTTGAAAAAGTCCTTTCAAATTTCAGTGCTTCAACAAAAGTGGTTTTGTCTTTACTGTGATTTTCTCAAAATGTCGTCTTTTTCAAAATACTGTGTTTAACATGAGTTGAGACTTCTTTTATGTTCTGATAATGTATGCCACTGCAAGGTTATACTTTAATGAAATGGAGCTGGTTGATTAACTTTCCGTGACGTGCAGAGGTGACTGTCACTTCTCATGCCATCATGTCATCGTGGAACTGTACATGAGCTCTTGTCAGAGGGAACTTCTAAGTTTCCATGCTGACTTCTACAGACATGATGGCCTCTGGGTCCTGAAGATCTTGCTGTAATAGGTACACTGTATATTAGGTTTTCCTAGAAGGAATAAAATGCATCTATGAAATTACAGTTTATTAAACATTGATTTATATATTAAGCAATTTCTACTGTAATTATATAACAATAATTGGAGGGGACAATACTGCCAGAGAAAGAGAAAACGTAAGACAATAAAGCGGATATTTATGATGGTCACTACTTTTATTTATTTCTGTCTTTTTTGTAAGATTACATAGAAAATACAAATATTTGTTCTGAGTTTTCAGATAATAGCTTTGTGCTTTTGTTTATGATTTAATCTAATAATGTCAACAGTTTTTCATAGACTTGCATAATTTAGAAATATCCTCTGCAGATGTGAAAACTGAATGATAGTGAAATATTTTTTTGTCTCCATTACATTAGGTGAATAGAATTCTCCTTTGGCCAGTCAGTCTCAGGTTTTGGGTCTTGTTGCAAGTTACATCTTCAAACTCAGGAACCATCTGTATAAAACAAGAAAATTTGAATAATTGGTGTTGCCGTCTCTCAATGTGGGTGGTTTTTTATGGTGGTTTGGGTTTTTTTTAAAATGATTTTGTTTTTTAAAAAGCCAGCTGATAAGAGGAGGAAACACTGTCCATCTTCCCAGTCAAAAAAAAAAAAAAAAGTGATTACTATATGTAAAGTCAGGAGAAATCATGAAAGTGTTTACAAATAACATGGATGATTGCAGGGAATGTTAAATAAAGCAGAGAGGTGTTCAGGAGATTCGGTGCCTAATCTTAATATCACTTTCTGTAATTGTTTTTTGTGTATTTTAAGGATGATACTTTGCCAAAGGCTTGTTAAAGCAACGGTTTTGAAGATAAACTTGAAATTGATATTATTTCTGTAGTCTTCCAACAGCAAATTAGAGACAAGGATGCCATATATCTGTACTTTGTCATTCTGTTTAAATTCATTTGAAATGCACTCAGACAAAACAAAAAATCTCTTCTCACTTTTGTAGAAGCTGCACCCTAGCTGGACTTCTGGCGCATTTAGGACTTGGACTCATGGGGGCTTTATAAGTGTTATACATTCATGTGTATGCACTTGCTATGCTTTGTTTACTTTTTAAAGTAGGTTTTGAAGCTGACTTAACTGAGTAAGTTTAGTGTCCCAACTGAATATTTGTACTGGTTTCAAACTGCTTATGTCAGCTTGGCTTATTTCTGTGTATTTACTGACACATGTTAAAATATACAAGTCAGTGGCAGAGCCATTAAAGTGTGTCAACATGTGAAGCTGAACTGATTTATTAAAACAGTCTAACTTTGTATGTGAACCAGACTTTGGTTTCCTTAAGGATATTCTTTGGACAACTCCCCCTGTGCTGCTTGTCTCACTCCCCACCCATCAAATCTGTGCTGGTAGTACCAGAACTGAGAATAAAATAATGAATTCAGATATGTACCTGTCAAGATATTTTTGTCCTAAAGTTCAGATAGGAAAATAAAAAAGTCATCCATTCATTAATCAGCGAATGGATATTTTTTTTTTTTCAGGATACATATCTGAATTCATTTTGTGCATGTTGAAGAACAGCTTACCTTGTCAAAAGGACCTTGGTTGGAATAAAATTAAGTAATAATTTAACTGTATTATGAAGGCTTATGTGGTAATACTGATATAATTTCAAGAGCTGCAGCTATGCATAACTGCACTTTCAGAGTTCTTGCGGTTAAAATTGAAATTGCCATGTCTACTGGTTTCTGCGTTTTCCTGGAGCTCTGATCACATTTCTGTCTATGAAAGCCTAGAAATAATAGCCTTACACTTTTCAAATTCCCACAGGCCCCTCTGCTCGCTTTCAACATGGACTGTTTTTCTTGTGAGCAGGAATTCTTTGCGCTGGCAGGATATGAGGCAAGGCCAGTAGCTACTTTTGTTCTGTTTTTGAAAGATTATTTTTTATTACTTAATTTATTTCTGTGTTCCTTACACATAGAAATGTTATGGTAGTCTTGATTTACAGGCAGGGTTAGCAATCTTCCTATAACTCTTACTCCTCGGAGTAGTATCAGTAAAATCGTCTGAATTGTTTTGTGACCCAAGTGTATGCCTGCGGTGAGTGCTTTCGTAATGCTTCTCCCATGACAGCCCAGGTAATAAAGACTAAGTTGCAGCTTTTATGAATTACTGACATTGATTCAAGAACTAATAACAGTTCTGAAATTGAGAGGCTGCATCACTGTTCCTTAAAGTTTGAGAATGGTAAACAGACTCCCATTAAAAAATAAAAAGGGCAGAGGGGGAGAAAAGGAACTCTAGATTCCTTTGTCAACCAGTGAGCTAAAACCACGCCTACGTGTGTAAAATATGTGCACTGTGACTAACTGTGCTTCTCACAGAGTTGTCATGTGACAAACAGTTGTGGCACGAGAAAAAAGAATTTCATGCCCGTTTGAATGCCTCATTTGCTTTTTCTTTCTAAAGTGTTTCTTTGGGCCTTATTTAAAGGTTCCATAATCACAGAATCACAGAATGGTTTGGGTTGGAAGGGGCCTTAAAGATCATGTAGTTCCATCCCCCCTGCCATGGGCAGGGACACCTTCCACTAGATCAGGTATACTCCTGAACAACTTCAAGAAACTGGGAGATCAATGTGTCTTCCCTTCAAATGATGCATTTCTTCCACAAAAATTAGATCAGCCCAAACAGAAAATAGGCAAGCCAAATAGACAAGATTAGTATCTGATTTAAAGTGGGTTCCCCCACCTCATTTCTGACTAAGGCTTAATAACACTGGAAAAAACAGCATGTATGTGGAGCCATGTTAAAGTTACTTTGGGGAATGTTGTGCTGGTTGCTTGTCCTCATGGCCCCTTTAACTTCTCCATCAGTGGGTGAAACAGTAAGAGTGACGGCCAATAATGAACCATCTAGATTTCATGAGGACCAATGGGCACACTGATTATTTCAGCTTTTAATTGAAAGCATTGTTAGAGAGACCGTGGGTTGACTGCAGACCTGGAGCTGGACAGCCTGCGCAGCCTGGGAACCGCCTCACTGCCCTGTTTCTCATTTGGGTCCATACAGTGGGAACCGTCTGCTTGATCCACAACTGAACCAAATCAGGCTGTGAGGCACCAAGAGAATCCCTTAAAACAAGGGAGAAGAAAATGATTTATATCCGTTTAAAAGAAATTAATTGGCTAAAACCAGTTCAATGCAAGGTACAGCAGCAGAAACAAAAGTGTTGTTTGAATATAAAGATTTTCTGGCATACATGTGAGTTCACACCTGAGGTAACAGCACAAAGTGTCCTGTTTATCATCACTTACATGCTAGAGTTCTGAGTCCTCCACTGTTTATCCTTGATGTATAATCTTAAAAAATTTAGGTACACTTAGACTAAAGCTAGTGTGTAAATGCTTTGTGGAGGTTTCTTCCTTTATCCCAAAAAGTTACTTATTTTTATTTGTGTAAATTTATTCTCCTGAGTTCTCATTGGCTGGAAGAGAATTATTCTGCGTATGGGTTCTTATAGCTTAAATCCCATTTGAATGATTAAGAGACGACCATTGATTTGATTTTAGTGCAGTATTGTGATTAAGACAAATTCCTTAAATTAAAATGTGTTGTAAGAGCATTAGTTGACCCAGGAAACATCTTATGAAGCATGGTCTAAGTGTATGGATGGTTCAATTTCACTTTTAAAGGACAGTTTACATGGAGATTTATAAGGTTTGGAAGAGATCTTATGTATCATTCAGTAACAATAGATCACATGTCTTCAAAGATTCCTCTAGGGCATCAACCCTGTTAACCAGACAACTCCACAAATGAATGGGATTTATAGTATCAAGAGACAGGATTAAATTAACGGAGTTTAAATTGAAATACATACTTAATCCCATTTAGGAATTATCACTAATTTATATTGAGAATTTTCTTTGAAACAGGCTTTTTGTTATGTTTTTTTTAATCTCAAACATTAAGGTAAAAGTTTACTTTCAGGGTTTGTTGTAGGGTTTTTTTAGCAGTTCTTTAGAAAATGTCATCTGAGAAGGTTCTTTTTGCATTTCAGTAAAATTACTCAGGAATATTCTTGGGACACATAATTGTGTAACCAGTACTTTGAGGATAAAAATTATTTATATTTTAAAATTAAAAATCTCGATATGCTATGAAACAAAAACTACATACCATATTGAGATTTTAATTTTTAAATATAAACTACTTCTTCAACAACTCTCCAATGAAAGGTATTTCAGAGTTTTATTAACAAATTGTTTTGTTACCTTCCAAGTATCACTAAAACATTGATGTGCCTCTAGCTGTAAATAGAAAAAAATACAAGATGTTGTAATAACTTCACCTCTATGGATGACAGATTATACCTTAACTCTTCTTTTTTTTTTTTTTTCCAGAAAAAAATCTGAGTCTATGTGATTTGCTCTTCTTTTTTCTTCTCACACTGGCATGATACAGCTATTCTAGTGGAAATTTATGTCATGACAATCGTGAATTGTACCTCTCCGATTTAGAGAAGTTCTTTTTAGAACCTCAGTTGGGAGGATCTTGGATCTTTAGCCCCTAGGTTTCCATTTCAAATTGGAGTCACAGTAATGGTGCTCAAATTTAACAGTTTTACAGAAATCCTGTTCCTTGAGTGACAAGAGGTCTTTGATTTGGACACTCCCTCATCTGCATTACAAAAAAATTGTCATTATAACAAATGCTTTTCTCAATAGACTTAGTGGAGGCCAAGGAGCACTGTGGAGTCTACTGCTCTTGCAGTGGTAATTGTGGGCCCCTAAGTTTGGAATTTACTTCAGTGGGCAAACACAGGGCATATTTGCAGGGGTACACAGTATTTACCTGTTGTGTTCTACGTTATGGCCTACTAGTTAGAAAAATTAATCTACCCAAATTTATTAATCACTGTGAAAACCCATGATGTAACTGTGAGGCAAACATGATCCTCTGAAGGGTTACTAGGAGCTATGTATCATCTAACTGTGACCATCTGAATGGTGTCTAGTGAATACTACTTTTCTAGACTCTTCCTATAGTAAATCAGTAAACTGTGTGTGTGCAAAGCTTCAGCCCTGAGTTTGCCTATCCTGCTCCCTTACTTTCAGCAGTGAGCTAGGCAACCAGCTAAGGCTAGTAGACTAACTTAACTAGTTAAGTGAGGTAAACATGGGGATTTTTTTGAAAAACTTAGATTGCATTAGCTTGATTTCCTGTGGCTGGAGCTTTGATTTCTAAGCATTATGAGAGATTTAATAAAATTTATACTCTCTTGTCATTTCATCCTGTAATCTGTTTTTGAAAAGGATGCTTGTTTTTAAATTGTTCCACAGCTAGCTAAATATTGGTTTCTTGGCTCTTTATACTTCTCATCATTCTTGCCTTTTTTTTTCCCCAGACTGCTGTCACTGAGTAAATAATAAATTCTTTGTGGCTGATTTCAAAGTCTGTGTATTTTATATATGATAGGCCTCAGACTTGCTCTGGTTTTCTTCCCTTTTTCTTTGTGTTGCCATCATTCAAAAAAGTAGAGTATTTAAATAAATACCATAGTGAATAACTCTATCCAGACTTGCATCAACTGCAAATTGACCCAAATAATACTATCTGCATTTTGTCTCATTATAATTCTAATTTGTATATTCAGTTATATTAGAGAATCTTACAGATGTGTCCTTTTCAGTTTCTCTTTGAACCAAGTAAATAGTATTGTAGTTAATGAATACGTTCATAAATTTCCTTATGGCTTTCTGAAGCCTGTACTACTCCTGGAATTACCAATCTTCTTTTCTTCATGTGAGTTTTCCTTGTGAATATGTTGAACGTTTTCCAGGCTCATTCCAGTTTTTCCCCTATATAGTTAAAGTGAATACATTTTTTTTAACCTCAGTGCCAAATATATTCCACCCACGTGCCTGATTTTATTCATACATTTCTTCAGATGTGATGCCTCTCTCTGCTTCCATTCTTCAGTGCTTTTACTCTCCTTGATTCCACGTCATTTGCAAATAAAATGATTACAGTCCTGCTTTCTTCCAGGGCTTTATGAGACCTAAGTTTGCTGTTCCTCAGGGAGGTAAATTTTTCTAGTTTCTGTAACTCATGTTTATTATTATTTTTTAATTGCTATACTTTTTATGCTTCCACTGTCAAGTAGGTTAAGGTATTTAAAAGCATATACATATATATGTGTATATATTAGGATTTACTGATAAATATATAATGTAACTGTTCATAGCCAAATACTCGGAGTACTTTTTCACTTTCTCATATTTAATTTGGGTAATTTTAGAAAATGTCATAAACTTTAAATTGCTTTTGTCTTTATAATGCTGAGCAACGTCCCTTCTTTGGGGAATATTTTAAACCTTCAGGTCAATTGAAGTACAATATTACACTAACCAGCCATTGCACTGAAACCTAGTCCTCAGATTAATGTAATTGTAGCAGTCTCGTTTAATATACTTGCAGTGCAATAAAAAAAAAAATAATTGTGTATTGTGTTTTATGTATACTTGTGTGTACTTGCAATATTTTTGCAAGTGAAACTTAGAAACAAAAAGCATAGAGAAATTCTGGGTTTTTTTTCTGTAAAATATTTTTAATTTTGAAGAGAATATGTAGATGAGAATGCATGGATTAGGAATGTTTCTTTAGGCTCTGAAATTTGAAGCTGTTGCTTTAGGAAAAGTTTTCAGATTTTTCTAAGACATACTTGTTTAGAATGTATAATAAAGAGTATTCCCATAAAGCTTTGTAAAAATAAAGGTATTGTGAAGACTGTTCCCAGAAACTCAGAGCACTTTACTTGGTTGAAAATGTTGGCTCAGATGATGTAGTATTTGGGAAGAAGAGGACTTTTTTTAATTTTACTTTAAGGACACCCAGTAGACACTTGAGACAAATCCAGTTAGTGTAATATTAATAGGTTTAATGCCAAATGCTACATCTGATTTTGCAGTGTTCTTTCAACCGCCAATGAAAGCACTGAAGACTCTGTATGTGTGTTGTATTTAAAGCAGAATTATCGGACAGGTTGTATTCTTTAAAACAAAATAACAGATTGCTCAAACAAATGTGAAGACTTACTCCTTTAATGGAGATCATAAATATAAATTTCCTAAAAATAGCGAAGAAAGTGTGTAATTGTCCACAGGTTGTGGTTATATTTCCCCTGGAGTTTTCAAAGAGATCACAAAAAACATTTACATTTACATGCATTGCACAGATGGCACTTTGCAACACATGTATGCTGGGCTGGTGTCAGAGTTTATTGGGTCCACTTTTAAACTTGTGACCTCTGGCTATTATCATAGTCTTTGTATTTTGAGTTGCAGTAATTTCCTTTTTCTTCCTGAAACAATTTCTTATTGTTTCTTCTTTCTGCAGTGTATGCGTGTTAAGAATTCTACCATGTAATTTCTGTTCTTTTTGTTCACACTGCAGTAATTTGTATTTTATGCGAAAAAACCCAAATGTGAGCTGTGCTATGGTAGTATTTTTTGATTTAAAAATAATCTGTACATCTCAAGATAAAATTTAAATATCAACTGCCCTGTAATAATAGAAAAGCACCGTTGTTATTTCTAGCATTTGTCATGAGGCAAAATAAGAAATTAGAATTTTACATATGTGTATTTTTTTTTGGTCAGAGAGCTTTTTGTCCTTCCTCTCTTCTTGAGTAATATTAAAGAGGACTGGACTTGTTGAGAAGATACTACATTGTCATATGTACTCTGGGATATAAGGACGTACCCAGAGAAGAGGTGATTTCAGAGATAATTTTGGTTGAAGTTATAAACAGAAATTCCTTCGTCATTAAAAATGAAAGATACTTTTGAAACTTCCATCTCTGGGTTAAGTTGAAAGGACTTATTCAAGAATTCTAGAACTATAGGAACATGGAAAACTGGTTTTATTTTCCTCTGTTTTAAGGACACACAGCTTTAAAACTTCCATAGCCTTCTGAGGGAAGTGTAGATATCTTAATTTATAACCTCAGTTTCAGGCACTTCTCAATGACATTTAGGACATTATGTATATATAATGGCAGTATTCATGACTGCGTGAGCTTTAATTTTCTGGAGTCTCAGCAATTATACACTTCTGCTAATCGAAATGAGGCATTCAGTCCCTTGGGATGCTTTGTGGACGTTTGCTGAGGTGATTGCCAACATCGCATTTCCCTCGTGTGGCAGTTAAATGGAACTGGTTTGATTGTGCCTCAGTACACCCACTGCCGCATGCTCCTTCTTCTGTCTGTTGGTGGCAGCTTCCAAAGTACCAACTTGTTTCATGTCGATGGCATGTTGGGCCTGGCAATAAATCACCAATGAATAGCCAGCTCTGTACTTCTGTATTTAAAGCAGTCCTGAACATTGATTAATGTGACTCTTCAGTGGCAGAACAATGCTCAAGGCACATATGCACATGAAAAGCTCCTCTAGTGCCAGAGATAGCTTTGTCCTACATGCTCCCCACCCTTCGCTTTAAATGATTCCCTTCCAGGGCTGGCCTGGACCTCAGCTAATTGATTACCAGAACGTCAGGCAGACTGAGTTTGGCCTCAACCTGGGCGGGGGTAATGAGAGCCTTTGGAAAGTCTAGCACTCAGCTCTGGAGAGGCCAGCGGCACGTGTCCCGGCCATGGTCCTCACAGCCACAAGGCCACTGACTGCTCAGGACCACTGGCTGTATTTAATATGTAATACATCTTTTGTCAATATGGATAATGAGCTTCAGTTGGCAGATGGCTAAATGGCTAAGACTAAATTTAGAGTGAGATGTTTAGTTTTGGTTTGGGGGTTTTTTTGCCAGTTTTTACTTCAGGCTTGGAAGAGTGTGCAGAGGTAGGAAATGAGGATATGTGAGTTCAGTTCACTTACCTTGTGACAAGTTACTGTTCCTAACTTGCAGTTGTTTGTATACGTCTGCTTCTTTGAAACCAACTCCTGTGACAAGCCTTTCCTGCCTTTGGGAGGCAGCTTAGTTCATTAGCCTCAATTAATCTTCTGAGCAATCCTGCACAATTCTGCCAATTAATGGAGCAAAGCCAACACAGAACAGGAGTATTGTTACTCTTTAAAACTCTTCCATGCCTACCACTACCTTATTTTTGATTGTCTTCATACAGAATTTAAATATATGTAAAAATAACTATAAAATGGCAGTTCCTTACTGAATGTAAAATGGTTGCTACAAACTAGTGATTGTCTAGTAAAATCAACTACCCTTTAACTTTTTAATTAGCAATATAGTTGGCATATAGAAAACTGTTCCTCAGACTGCTGAGAACTTAGTATAAAAACTTTTCACCTTACCAGTTAACAGCTTAAATTCTTCCTTTTGCTACTCCACTGTAAAATAATGGTGTGATATGACAAGAGAATAAACAATGAAGAAGTATCTTTAAAAAAACCCATATGCTAATTAGAAATAGCTGCTGTCTGAAATGTAATTTTTCTATGATCAGTAAAGTGCATGCTTTTTTGTACTGTAGGTGTACTTATAAAGTATTTCATGCTGTATTTGTATGGAACTCAAATTGTGTTTATTTTTGCATTTCCATCACTTTTATAGGCAAAAATATTAACTGCTGGAATTAGTAACTATAATTATAGATGTAAATATTGTGTTTTCTTACTATTTAGTACTCATCAGTCATATAATTTTTTTATTGTCTTGAGTATACATTAACATTTTTTTAATCTCTACCACCAGAAGAATTAACACTGTCAAGGTGTTTTCACTAGAACCCAAAGTTTCACTGGATCCCAAAGTTCTTACCATTTCAGGGATGTGCTTTCACTCTTTAATTAATTTTTGCTTCTTCCAACTACTTCTAACATTAATTTGAATACAGAAAAATGTAGCAGCTTCCTCTCTCTGTTCATCTTGTACCCAAATCCAGGAGTCTTCAGTAAGCTCTTGTTTGAATATTCAGTAAAAGAAGGAATTATTTGTATTTCTTAGCAAAAGTTTCCCAGAGGTATTTTTTGTCACAAAAAGACACAGTAAAAGTAATGAGTTTAAATATAGCTTGTAACTCTAAACTCTTACTCCTTTTCCCTTCTCTAGTCTTCAGCATTCATCTGCTCTATTGAAGACATTTTTTTCCTTTTGAAAACCTCCATGTTTTATAGGACCATTTGGATTTCCACTTGTGGGTAGTGTTTTGGGGTTTTTTGATTGTGATATCTTGACTGTGTCTTTAAATCTTCATAGTAGAGAAAATTAAAAGCTAGTCTCTGATATACCAATATTTGATTGATGTGCCCATTATAAAAAGCCATCTTTTGTATTTATCTATCAAAATGTTAATGTTCTGGTTATGTTTTAATGTGAATTTGACATGATGGAATGCTATAATTATGAAGTTTTGAAATACCCAATGGTTCTGTCTGAACTTGTACCTAGTTTCAAAGTGTATGTCCTTTTTTGTACTATTCAGTGCGCTGGTCATGTTTGATGCAAGAGGCGGCAATGTGCTGAATAGATTTTGCTTTGGGAGGCTGGGACTGCAGCTCACATCTCCTGGCTTTTGGTATTTTGCACTCTGTGTCATTTGGAATCAAAGTTCCAAAGAATGTGGATGTTGTTCTGGAGAATTGTTTTGAGGGGGGAAAAGGGTGAGAAAAAGGTTCACCTAATGAAACAGTCTTTCTTTTTTTTTTTTTTTTAAATGTGACAAGCTCATGGCACTTCCTAAAGTACTTTGAATAGAAACTTAAGTCAGTGTCAGAAGAGACAATAGCAGTTTCCACAAAAGACTTTCTTTACTCTCACTTAAGAGAAAGAAGGGGCTGACTTGGAATATCCCAAGCCTCCTCCTGTCGTTAGCATCTGAACTGCTGTTACTCCATCCTCCCATGTCTCCTCTTGCACCTAGCTAATGTTGTTTCCTTGATGCCTGACAACTTCATAGGTATGAGATTGAACTATCTTTGGTTAAACTCTGCCAGGATAAGCCAAAGGACACTTAGCAAGACTGTGATTATATTGATGTTGACTAATACTACAGTGTAATAGGAGTAGAGTGGAAAGGTTTGTGGTAAGGCCCTAACAGCAGCTGTTTATGGGCTTCAGAGCTTCTACTTTAAACTAGTTCTGATCCAGATGCTCCTTTCCTGGACCCTGTTTTCTGTCTTAGCTTCATCTGAAGGGAATCAGGTTCACACACTGCAGGACTACTATGCGATGAAAACTAAAATGCAGTAAGTGGGGACGTTTGGGAGTAATTTCAAAAGCAGACATATCTAAATTGGAAAACTAACGCATGCATGCAGTTTGAGGCATATCAGGATTAACAAATACCCTATTATGTAGCTGGGCAGTCCTTTTACTGTGGAAGGTGATCTAGACAAGGAAATACATTCTTCGCAAAATTAAGAAAAATAAAGGAGTTTGAATTTTATCTATTCCTAGATTACTTTTCTGGGTCTTTTAAACGTGTCCTCTTCCCTAATAAATCCCTGACCTCCTATCATATAAGGAATGAAATCTATTATTTAGACAGGTAGGAAGATTTTCCTCTCTATTTCTCTTTCATCATATTCCTCTGCTTTCACTGCGATCTTGTTGTGTGAGAAAAATAGACAGGGCCTTGAGGAAATCCACTTATCCAAGGCAGTAGTTTCTTTTTTCCCTTGTGTGGACTATAATGACTCAGGAGTCTTGTGAATTGTTAAAGGAGATTCCCTCTTACGTGGATATTCCTGTAAAGTATTTATGCATTGCAGCACAAGCTTGGTTTGGCATTCTGTGAATAAAATGGCCAGCTTCACTCTGGCTGAAAATGGACTTTCATAAAGGAATCCCAAGGCTGTGTCTGAAACTGGATTTTCTGTAAATTAGTACATTATAGTACCTCCCCAGGCTCTACATAATTAGCCCTTTCCGTTTTCATATGTTCATCAATTTGCATTCATTGAAGGATTTAGAAAATTGGATAAGATACAAAGTTAAAGCTTAAACTGATACTTAACAGTGAAAGCACTTAAAAAAAAAATCATGTAGATGCAGTGGCAGTTACTGACTGAAGCCAAAAAGGGGATAATTTTGCTCCATTGCTGATTTCTGCACCCAGCCATAAGCTTCATGCCTCTCCTAATTAACTCCATGCTGGTGAGCAGATTGAGAATGGCTCTAGTCAGCGCTAAAAATGCCTGGAAACATGCTGTTTTACAGCCGTATGCAAAGTTGCTGATTTTTTTTTTTAAATCACTGCCAAAAGCCACAAGACATAGATGCATATGTTTCATGCTAATCACAAAATAATAAGGTAATTGATATTCAACAATTTAAAACAACAAACAGAGCCCATACTCTAAATCTGGCCGCCTGGTTTTAATTAATGCTGTTGCCCACTGTTTGAGTGGAACCACAAAGGAAGTGGTGGAACTTGGTTTTGAAAGAGAGGTCTTTTCCAAAATGTTGATAAAGCATTTAAATAACTCTGTGTGTCCAGGAAGGCAGCTGACAAACTGTCCTCCTTTCTCTGTCTCTCACAATAAATTTGAAACGCAAAAGCAAGGTTTTAGAAAGGTTAAACCCTGAGAAGGTCTGGGAAGGGTTTTGGTTCTTTCTTTTAGATTAGCCAGTGCCTCCTAAGGAACTCATTTCAGGATTTGTCCAGATTGTTGTAAAATTAATTGTACCTGTTCTAAGGGAATATCTATGAAGTTGTTTTAGAGACTGCTATTCATCTACATCACAAAGAAGCTGAGGGTAGAAACAGTTGTATTGTTGCTGGAAAAATAATAAATGAATATAATTTACTAGAAGGGAACAGGGAAAAAGGTCCTGGCATTGATAGAATAGGCACAATTAGTATTCAGAATCAGCTCTTGAGCTAAGGGGATTTTATTGGAGGGGTTTTAATTGTGGTAATTCTGTTAGCTCTAGTAGTCAAAATTCTAGGCTACCATGAGAGGTCGGAAGTTTTCTGGTAGCACTCAGCCCTTCCAGTCATACTGGCAGTTAAACCAGCCAATAGTATATCAAATCTGAGTGACACATCTTCAGTAAAAATTCACATTTCTGTCAGTTACTCAGTTTTAACTTTTTGGTGCTGAACAGTAACTCTGATAAAATTTTATTCCTTTTTCTCTTCTGGAAGAGAACTAGGAATATCTTGAATGACTCTGCTGTGTGAAGTGTTAGACTGGAGGTTCTCAACCTTTCCTTCACCACGGACCCCCCTTTAAATACCTTTTGTGGCCGCAGACCACCAAGACTTAATTCAATGTTTAAAGCACTAGACTGCATTAAATATTTATTTCAGATTTCTCATGAAGGGTCTTCCAAGTTTGGAGAGAAGGGGAAATAAGTTAATCTGTTAATGCACACACTCCTAATACAATGTCTTTATTGCAAGGATTTCATATGAATTTAAAATAATAACATCAACACTTTTCTTGCTCAGATGGCCCATTTTATGATATTTTAATGTGCTAATTCTGAATTTGAAGCCAATTTTTACCTTAAAATTTGATTAAAAATTTTTACAATTCTTCTCACCTCCCCCCTTGTTTGTCTGTGTTCAGTCACCATATATTTTTGTTTACGGGTCCAGGGCCACCACTTGGAGGAATAGACTTCAACCCTGTTGTGGCCCTAAAGAGGACCATAGGGTTAAGAAAATGTCTTTAAGAGAAAAAAACACCTAGTCAAAGTGGGTCCCACCAACCATAATAGCACCTAATATACTAGCACGTCAGGGCAGGTGAAGGGGGGGAGGGCTTGAGTATGAGAAGAGCATTGAGGGGAGGGGGCTGTGGGAGAAGGAGGTACAGTGCTTACTGCAGGCCACACCAAATGTTTCTGGGCTGGATGTTCCCCACCCCTGCTTTAAGCCTTCATGGACCCCCTGTGACGACATCGTGGCTCCCCAGGGGTCTGTGGATGACAGGTTGAGAACCACTGTATTAGACCATTGCCCTCGTTAACTCAGCTAGTTTGATTTGGTTATTTGTATGTTTTGTTTGTTTGTGGGTGTGTTTTCATTACTTTGTATGTTGTTTTTTTTTTTTTTTTTAAAAGTGGGAGGGGACAGCCATAGAACTATGATGAAGAACCTTTCTCTTTTCTTCATTGTCTGCCTATCCTGTCCTATGTTACTGGTTGCCTCATAAAACCTAAAATTTTAATATATGAAATGGTTGTTGCAGAGCCCTGCAATGAATGATTTATTAACTGGCTGCTTCCAGGTAAATTGATAAAATTCTTTTTCATTGGAATAACAACCATGATAACATTTTTAAAAAGCTCTATTTAAGGAGGAGCTTGGGTAATTTTCTTCCTGGAAATGCTTCGGAAGGGAAGATTTTGTTCATTTGGACAGATCAAGCAGTCATCAGGAGCAAAAGGCTTAAGGGTCCAATATAGGCATGGAAAGTATATTTTCTAAGCTTTTCTTGCGTTTTGACAACCTGCATGTAACAATCCAGAAAAATTCCATTACTCCTTTTTAGTTATCCATTCTAATGAGAGTGTAATTTTTAAAGATTTCATGGTTTCTCAGATGGCTGTCAGAAAAAGATTTTTGTGTCTATTCTCTTGCTCCCATTAAATGGAGAATGATGTATCATTTTGCTTAATTGAGGTATTGTTCTGGCAAAACTCTGAAGAAAATTACCAACTTACTGAATTGGAAATTCTCAACCTTTTTTTTTTTTTCCTTCTAGCATGATGAAATGTCTTCATTGGTGCAATATACTAGTACTATTTCCTGAGGAAATATTTCCTAAAGGAGATAAATAACTATGAAGAATAGATCTGTCAATGGCTACTAAATATGTAAGTCCAGATGCAGACTCTTTCAGACCACAGTTTCTGGCTGCCAGAAGCTGAACTCTATGTATTAGGAAAACAATAATTCTGTTACATCTGTTACTTAAGAATCTGCAACTCACTACTAATGGGAGCGTAATACTGGGCAAAGCAGGCCTTGAGCCTAGTCCTGCAAAGAAATATTTTCTGCTCCTATGAAGAAGTAAGTAGAGATATTTTTGCTGTAGAGGCTAGTGGAGAAATAACAAAGACAATTGTAGTATGTGGCATTTTTAAAATATTCAACAGAGTTCAGAAAGGGTCATGAATACAGCCTGGAGCCAAACTGAAGTGGCTTTACACCATCTTTGAGCTTTCCAGATGCTCTGTTGCCTTGGGCTCCATTTCATTACTTAGCCTGTTGGGTCCACTTCATGCACCAGTTTTCCCAAGGTTGCAGAATCTCAGGAACCTCTACAGCATTGTCAGCTACTGAAGTAAACATAGTAGCTTTTTTTTAAAAAGAAAGTTTAAAAGTGGTATGTTAGAAACATGATTAGAAAGAGATGGGATACATTATTAAAACTAAGGAACTGATGACTTGGTAGAGGCAATCTACAGGGAGAAGTGCTGAAGTTCTCCCATGCTTCTGTTGTTGCTCATGAATTTAATTTCCTCTGGCTTTTTCCAGTAAATGCTTAACAAATTAAGCCTAACTCTTCTTTCTCATACCAATTTGCCTTTGGGAGAAGGGAAAACAAGGCTCCTGTGTCTGCTCAAATCTATGGCTACAGTGAATAACCCAACTCTGGTGTTTGCCATTCTGCAGCCAACTTCTTTTGTTTGTATCTCCTGGACATGGTTGTAGTAGTTACAGAATGAAGTAAACCTTGCTCACTCTTGCTGCTCCTGCTTACAAGGGTTGAGTACCAACACTTGACATTCCATTAGACCCTGCCAAGGCTCACTGTGACCAAGTCATGAGTGTGGGACTCAACAAACAGTGTTGGAGGAAGTAGAATCTAGCAGATTTATTCTAGTTGTAAATAGTTCATTTATCTAGAGCTTTCTAATGGTGTATTTCTGAAAAAATGATAATATGAAGTTGTAAATATCAGGAGACTCAAACTGGTGGAGATTGTAATGAGCAGTTCAGTGAGGATGAGTGTAAAGCCAAAAGTGTCAGTTGAAAAGTATGCTTGGCAGCTCACCCTTGGAATATTTTTTGTGTAGAAACTTTAGGAGTTAAAAATAACAACTTCTAACAGGTTTCTGAGTCATCTACTGGTTTGAGTTAGTGGATATGTCAAGTCCAGAAACTCCTGAGCTTACCTAATAATACTTTACCAGTAAACATGACATTATTTTTGTGTCTGCACCACTGAGGATTATTATTTGATTTTCAATTATGTTGCAGACAGAACTTAGATTTCCATTTCTTGCCACATGTAAATTCTCAGTGTCCTTCAGAGATTTTTTTTCTCAATGATTTTAATTTTTATAAATATCCATGGAAAAGCTGAAAATGCAGGTCAAGGCTGGACAAAAAAAAATCAGTAATAATACTGAGGCTGAAAATTTTCTGGAACCCAAAATATTGTACAAGTTCTATATTGCACTGTTGAATACTGTACAAATACATACTTTGTGAAGGAACTGTGTGACTTGGGTGTAGAAAATCCATGCCTACATAGAGAAAGTAAAAGTTGAGTTTAGAACTTTCCGTATTTATTTCTTGCTCTGCTGACCCCAAGCAGACAAACCTTTTAATGTTGCCTAGCTCACAATTCAGTACTTGAATACCCCCACTGGCAGTAATGCTTTTATCAGCATAAGAGGGATGAATGTAACTGGATGTTACATGAATGTCTCACATGCGGTACTTACAACTTGAAAGATCACTTTGCAGCTTCCTTAGTACATGTTATTTTTGAGCATTTGCAATTAGATATGTAGAGTACTAAGTTCCTGATATTTCTTTCCTGTGTCCCTGACTCTGGCTGTCCAGCTAAAATCGTATTTAAAATAATTTTATTAAGTTTAAAAAAAAAAAAAAAAAGTATTGCTGCACTGGCTTTTTTAAGTAGCTGTTAGAATTTTGTTGTGGTGTAGCTAAGGTTTTTTAATGTATGTAATATGGTAGACAAAAGATAGAGGGGGAAACAGTGTAGGAAGTGCCCAGTTTGTAGCAGTTCTTTGACTCACCAGGCAGATGAATGGAAAAAAAATCAGTTTAGTACCACCTTGGCTCTGTAGTATTGAGTTAGCTTTCGGAACAGCAAAGAAAGCTTTACTTTTCCAATATAGACCAAGACATTTCTTCTAGGTGAGGTATTGAAAATGGAAGCAAAATTGGTCTGCCTTTGTTATTTTAGATTTTATTTTACGATCATAAAATTTTAAAACAAAATCAGCCATGCAGAAGTTGAATTTGTAAGAATAGCAGTCATCTTGAAAGAATTTCTGCTGAAAGAAATTGTCTTTCTTCTAGTTTAGCACTTTGGGAAAAAGGTTCCGTAGCTTGCACTTTATTTGATTTTATTACCTTCACTGGCTAGCTTTGTGTCCTTGACTTTAAATGTATATATACACTGTTACTAACAACTTTCTGGGTAAACATTTGAAGAGCAAACAGCATTATCTTGTAAAGGGTAAGTGGAGTTTCTGAGGTGAATACCCTGTAGGTAATGTGGACTTGAAAGAACATTCCAGCAGAGCTCTGGATTTTCCAAGGCTATCCCAGTGCCCAGTTGTCCTTAGCCTTGCTCAGAATTGCGCCATCAGTATTTTCTTCAAACCTTGCCTTTACTGGAATTAATTTAATGCAGCCTGAAGCAGCAAATCTCTTCTGGCAACCATTCGCAAGCTGAGTAAGCAGCACCCTCACATCTGTTGAGAGTGTGAGTTCATTGCGGAAGCCAGTATCTGAGAAGACATTACAGTGTCCGGAATGGGAGAGGGAATATTAGTCACTAACAAGCAAGAGCTCTGATTTTGAACACTTCCAGTCAACTACTCACATGGTAGAATATGGATATGGTATTTGTTGTCTTCTGTTTCTCCAGGATTTATGTAGCGGAAGACCAAAGATCATTATGCTGAGAGAAGCCTGCCCATTCTGGCTTGGCCAGTTCCTGAATATTTACTTGATTAAAGTCATATTTCTTATTTTAGTGAATTTACTGAAATTTTAAGGCAAATCTTTTTAGGGAAGTTAGTAGAGCCCTGATTTTTCAGAGCTACTTTAAAGTCTAGCTTAAGTAATTAAATTATGTTTGGGCACTTGCTTTTCTTCTTGATGGCCAGCTGTATCTTACCAACTCACTTTAAAACATTATTCCTTGTAATCAGTCTTTGGTCCTCCATGACAGTGCTAGACTAAACAAGGAATAACATTGAAAATCAAAATTAGGTTCAATGACGTAATCACATTGCATAACTCAACACTAACTGACTTGAGGAATTTCCTTCTGCAGCTTAATTATTGCACAACATTGATCATCTTTGTTATCAGAAAGTGCTTTTAAAAGGTACTTGCACTTTATATGGACCCTGGTAAAGACCTGATCCAGTCTTGGCAATGCCACTGCAAGGTCTTGGAGACCAGGCATTCCCTCCCTGCTTGGTTATCTTGCACAACATTGGTATATCACTCTGACTTTTTGTATGGCATTCTCCTAGCTATAAGATCAGGATAGCAGTGGGCATTACATTTAATATTTCCATAGTCTGGAAATATATACTGTTCCCACAAAGATGTTCTGACTTAGCTTCAAACTGGAAAAAGTTTTCAGAATACATATTTTAGTCAGTGATAGATAAGATATACACATGTATTCAGTCCAGAAGCAGGCTAGTTGCATAACTATGATTCATGACCAGTCTCACATTTTGGTTTTTTTTAGTCAAAGTGAACTATCAGCAGCCACTACAGAAATTGTAAAAAAATAAAATAAAAAAAATAATTTATTAAATAGGTTAAACAAATAGAACCCATCTGTTTATGAGCGTTCAGTGAGCCAAAGAGAAAAAAATGTTTTGAATACATATTTCTGAGCAAGTTCATTGCTTAGCTCTACAAATTTCTGTCAAATTGTTTAATATGATATAAGCTGTTGAAACTTGTTAGAATTCATGTTCAAAATACAAAGATCTGATTTTCCTTTAAGGGTTTGGGTTGCGTGTTGTTACTAGCCTTCATAAATTATCCTGTGATAAAGAAAAATGACGTGGGAAACAGAAACATTTTTAAATTGATGGTGAAGCATGTTAGTTAGTGACTCTGTTTTAATAGAAGATTGCTTTGTACATTTATCATTTCTATTTCTAAAATTAGGTGGTTCCAAATGGATCTTTGGTTTTGTGTGTAGTCAGACTCTTTTTATATATTCAGTACGGCCTTTACTTATGTTTATACCTCATTTATTTTGTTTAAGAACTACTTACGTGCTTTTATCATTTACTTTTCTATTGTTAGTGCCAAATCCTGAAAAATTGGTCCCTGTAGTATGCTGCAGCCATTAAATACCAGTTGGTTGCAGAATATCATTTGAACTTATTAAAATGTGATTCATCTAGTGCCAAGTTTATTCACAAGCCTTGTGCTGGGCCAGGCATTATACATCAAGGGAAAAAAATGCAAACTCCCGTGGGTAGCGTTGGGCAGCTAAATTCTGTGAGGGTAGTTAACTCCCGTCTACCCTGAATCTGGGAGGGTGCTGCCATCCCTTTTCTCCTTCACTTATGTTTTTTCTTAAGTGGCCAAGGGAGCAGGCGCTTGAACACGTGAGCAAGCAGAACTTCTGTGGTCCTAATCCCCTAATTAGACTATCTTGCGCAGATGGTATTTAGATTCCTTTTTGTGTGTGAAGAAAGCATGTGGTAACAATATTCATGAATTTTTATAAGATCAAACATGCTACGTAGGTTTTGCTTGCATATTTCTTAACCTTGTATTTGGGCCAGACCACTGGGTGGAAACAAATGTGAAATTGAACCTAAATACACAATGAAATCCTTACCAAATCACTTTACAGCATGCAATAAATAAGTAAATGCTTTGCACCACGCTAGTGGTATTTGTGACAATGAAACGAGTTTTTTCATTATCTTGATTGTTGACCCCAAAAAGTAAAATTCAGTAAAGTTTGCATTATTGCACTTATTCCAATATTACAGCCAATAGTTATAAAGGAGCTATGCTTTGCTTTTGTTTTGAATAATAAACACTGACAAAGACATACTGAATTTTCAAGTTAAAATAAATAGTAGGTTAATTTTCTATAGAATGATTTAAACATTTTGGACAAAGGGATTATATAATGTATATGTCAGGGAGATGCATTACTGCAAAGCACTTGTATTGGGAAGTCATTTGCAGACAATTTTTTTTTTAATCTATCACATAAATATCCCCAATATTATGTATGAGAAGAATTGCATACTTGCTTCAAAAATTACTCCAGTCATGGAAGTGTTTTGTATTTTCTTTTGCATCACCCATAGAACCAACAAATAACACATAAATAAGCCATCATAAAAGCCTAGACTTGCTGTGTTTAAGTCTTATATTGAACTTGCCAATTACAGTGACAGTTTCTCATTCTGTCTGGCATTTATATGGTGCAATTGGAATCAAATTGCAGCTTTTAAATTGTCCAAGGTGGCCTTTCAGTAAATAAAATGGGATCTTTCCACATTGTTTTGATAAAACACTGATTTACCGTGTTTTGTTACTGAACATATTTGAAGTCTTGAAGAGATTCTCATAAGAACTTCAAAGGAACAAAGGAAAGGAAAAAAAGACATGCAAGTAACATCCAGAGTGCAGAACCAGAAGATAAGGAGAGGTAAAGAAAAGTCCAGAAATAACGGTTATAACAAAACATTGTGAATCCAGTGCTAACAGAATTTGAGAGACTGGTGTAAGTTCTAGTATTTTTTTAACAGTAGAGAGTGGAGATTCTAGGTGAACATAGGAGTAGTGATGCAGGTGGAGAAAAAGAGTAACAGAGAGATCCTGTTCTAGCTAAGAATAAAGAGTATTATCTCACATAACAGTGAGGCAGAAAAAGCAGTAACAGTGTAGGGGACAGGAAAAAAGGGATGTGGCCACCAGTCTGTCTTTTTAATTTTTCCCAAACAGCTCAGATACAGTGCTAAAAATAGCAGAAAGTTGAAGGCTGGGAAGGGACCTCACGAGAATGTGTAATACAGTGATGTTCTAAACTTTTTAAACTTCATCTAGAACTGAAATAATAGCAGTGAGAAAATATTATCTGCATCATCTCAGTGTCTGAGAACTAATGGGTGAATTAGCATATATTAAAAGTAAATAAATTGCTATTTAAATGACCAGATTCACAGACAGAGTGTTTGTGGGTGCCATTAAATTCTTTACAATCATAACAATATATTTTAGAATCATAGAATAATTTAGGTTGGAAAAGACCCTTAAGATCAATGAGTCCAAAGATAAACCTAACACTGCCAACTCCACCACTAAACCATGTGTCCTGGTTTAGCCAGGATAGGGTTAAGTTTCCCCAGCAGTGGGGGGGGAGCTCTAGCCAGGTTATTCAGATACCATGCAGACTGACGTCACATCCTGGCAGGTCACATTTCCTGGCACGGGAGCGCGGTGCACGCGTGGTTTTGTACATCTGCTCCTCTCACTGCTGTATTTGGTAGCTATTTTGCTCTGTTCATTGCTATCACTATTACTGTTATTGTTGTTTGTTGTGTTGCTATTGCACTGTTGTATTAAACCTTTCCTTATTTCAGTCTTGGGGCTTTGTATTTCACTCCCTTTGTAGGGGAGGGGCAGCGGCCGCGTGGTCTCAGACCCCGGCAGGGGCTAAACCACCACACCATGTCCCAAAGTGCCATGTCTACAGGTCTTTTAAATACCTCCAGGGATGGTGACTCAACCACTTCCCTGGGCAGCCTGTTCCAGTGCTTGGTAACCCTTTCAGTGAAGATATTTTTCCTAATATCCAACCTAAACCTCCCCTGGTGCAACTTGAGGCTGTTTGCTCTCATCCTATCACTTGTTATCTGGGAAAAGAGACCGACACCCACCTCACTACAGCCTCCTTTCAGGTAGTTGTAGAGAGCAATAAGGTCTCCCCTCAGCCTCCTTTTCTCCAGACAAAGCAACCCCAGTTCTCTCAGCCGCTTCTCATAGGACTTGCTCTCTAGACCCTTCACCAGCTTCATTGCTCTTCTTTGGACACGCTCCAGCACCTCAATGTCTTTTTTTTGTAGTGAGGGGCCGAAAACTGAACACAGTAATCGAGGTGTGACCTCACCAGTGTTGAGTACAGGGGAACAATCACTTCCCTAGTCCCGATGGCCACGCTTCTTCAGACACAAGCCAGGATGCTGTTGGCTCCTGTTCAGCCAGCTGTTGACCAACACCCCCAGGTGTTTTTCCACCAGACAGCTTTTCCAACCACTCTTCCCCAGGCCTGTAGTGTTGCATGGGGTTGTGATCCAAGTGCAGGACCCATCACTTCACCCTGTTGATTCTTATACAGTTGGCTTCAGCACATAATCCAGCCTGTCTGGATCCCTCTGTAGAGCCTTCCTACCCTCCAGCAAATCAACACTCCTGCTCAACTTGGTGTTGTCTGCAAAATTACTGAGGGTGCACTCAATCCCATCATCCAGATTATTGATAAAGATATTAAACATTTTAGTGCAAAGGATTGAGTGGCTAAGAAATGCTGTCCTATATTTGAAATTTTCTATGCACAGAAGGGACTTGGTGATTCCTTCTGTGCCCTCCTTAGTAGACAGGCTCCCTGCTCCTCATGTGTTACTAGAAATAGGTAGCTGATAGTTTCCGTTTGAAAGATAAGTTGCATGTAATGAAGTTCAAGTTTCAAGTCTTGGTATGTGTGCTGTCCCACATCTGAAAATACTGGATTTGGTTTCCAAGTTACTGGTTCTCTAGTAGGAGAAGAAAAAGGCTAACATTTGTGTTGAGAACTATAAATTCTTTTAAGAAGTGACTCTATACTCTCCTTATGTGAAATTTATGAAGATATTTTGTATTTACTTTGCTTAGCATCACAGATGCAAAAAAAAAAAAAGTATAGGAGGCTGAAGGAAGCTATTTTTGTTAAGCAAATGTACTCTGTCATTCCATAGATTCTTCTAAAATGCGTAAGTTTTGGTGGTTTATGTGCCCCTGAAGTAGAGGTGTGGAATATGTTGTTTAACATGGATATTTATCACATGGCTATTGTGACTATATTGTTGTTGTTGTCATTTGATAACTGTTGGCATTGCCTGTCTTTTGTTAGCTTGCTGCATACTACCACAGTTTTTCACTTGTACTATAGGCAGCAAGCCTTGCACAAAACTCATCCTCCAGATTATCTTGTCTCCCAAAGAAATGAGAATGAACAGTGTTTGTGAGTGTATATATCGGTGCCATATTCTTCAGCTAGTTGAAGGGTAAGCCTGGGAGAAAGTGCCAACAGGAGACATTCTCCACTATGGTTGAGGAAGAATTGCGAAGTAGATCTCTTGAATCAGCCTCCAGTATCAGTCCTGGTAAATGTCTGTCTAATGTCTCTTCTAAAAACCTGCAATGTGGAGACTTCACTGTTTGTTGAGTGTAATCCATTCTACTGCTTCATTATCTTATTCCCTCACATCTAACCTGCATTATCCTTGCTGTAAATTAAATGCATTACTCCTTGTCCAGTGCACTAGGGACACCAGGAACTGTTCTCTTTCTCTTTACAGCAACCTTTGCATATTTAAAAACTGTTACGATGTCCCCATATCACTTTTCTCCCAGGTGTGGATTTTGAGATATTAATATCATTTGCATAAATCTTATTTTCCTAAGTTTTGTGCAGTGATTACAATAGCAAAAGCACTAAAATAAGTAAGCTTTTGAAAGAACAACTCTGGTTTGTAATTGTGATCATCTGGTAAGATGTGAGAAACAGTGGAGTTTTGGTGAGGTAAAAATGGCCCTGCAGCTCTACTGGCAGCAGGGCCTTCACTGTTTGCCCTGCCCATTATTCCAGCTTTGCTACTGTCTTTGCTCTCCACATTGAGATAACAGAGTGGTTATCTTATGGTGCCCTTTCAGGGTGCATGCTGCATATGAAGCATGACCACCGTGGTAGAGCTATGGTATTTATGCCATGTCAGAGACATACTGGAGTGGGAGAGGGGACATGTCCTGATCTCTGTTTGCTCCAGCTACCAGAAAGGGAGGTGAAAGAATGAAAAGATGAGTCGGATACCAGATGGAGTTAGAAAGAGAGATTTGGGGCAGTATGTATTAAAACACACAGATGCGTGTGTTCTCCTTAGGCTGATATTGAATGACAGTGCACACTGTTATTGAGTGCCACTGAACCAGGTATGTAATGTAGCACTCCTTTTCATAGTAGGACCATATCCCTCCAGAATGTTCTTCTTGTGTAATATACCAGTACTAAAAATATTCTAGAGGAAACTACTTTGTTAAAAAGAAGTTCTCAGTATAGTGAGTTGATGAGTGGAACTGCAACAATTTTCTTAAGTCACTTCAGGGAGACAGACAGGTGTTTTCAAACACCGTAAGTGAAAAAGTAGCAAAACCTCTGCCACAGAAAATAACATGGGACTATGACATAGTCGTAGAATCACTCATTGAGGGGGCAGGCGCATTGCACGAAGGTGACTTAACTCGCTCGGATGTAGTCACATTGGGCAAGAGGAAGATCACTGTGTTAAGAGATCAGATTTTGCTGATTCAGAAGCTTGTTGGCAAGGCATCCGCTATTTAGGTGTCTGATTTTTAATCTCAATGAAGAACTATCAGGGCTGGATATAAGCATGAAAGGAACCTTGAAACTGATGAACTTTTCAAGCAATTGTTTAGTGATCCCGGGGGTACTGAAATGTTTATACAGTAGCCTGGGAAAAGAAGGAGACCCGGTGCAGGCATACTACTGCAGGCAGAGCTTCAGTCAGTGGACAAAGGAATACAGACAACCCAGAAATAAGATCTAACAATTTAGCTAGCCCATCTATTCTCTTTTGGTGGAAGAGAGACAGCAAAATCTGATCTCTCCAGAGGGAGATAATAGTGCAAACGAAACAATAAATCCTGCTGAATGTCACAGTTACCTCAGTTCTCTTGAAAAGGTGAATAAAATAAATCAGACATGTAAGAATAACACTTTGTCAGGTGGTTTCTCTTTTGTAAAGGAAGGAGAACATTTGGATTGAAGAAAATAAAAGAGGGAAGATATTTTTAATTGAGTCTGATAGTTTAATGTAATGGTTTTATGAGTAATTTGATCTTTAAAGAATTTTGAAGACAAAGTGAGAAAGGACCATGACTAAATCCTTTTCTTCAGTTCTGTATCCTTTTTCCTGCAATACTGAAAAATATTATGGGAAAATTGAAAGTTCAAAGGAAAAATAGATGGCTAAATTATAAAATCATCTACACAAAAAGGAAACCATATTGGCTCTTGCTCAATACTGTGTAAAGGAACAAGGGGAGAAAAGTATTTTCAATCCTATGCAACAGCAAGGAAAGCTACAAAGAAGCTGGTTTTAAAAAGCAGAGTTTGAAAAGTGTACAGCATCAGCAGAAATATCACTTGGTTTCTGGTGGAAAAACTTCAAAATTAAGTGTGAGAAGAAATAGATGTCCTGCACACAATTTCTGTAATTCTTATAGTATTCTTGATACTGAAAATTTTTGAGTTGCAACAACAGAAGTTCGATCATAATTCAACAAGCAGAAAGGCCAAGTTTGAAACCACTAAGTAGGTCAGAATTTTATGGAAAGTACTACATGTCTTGGGATCATATCTTATGAAGAGGTGATGTTACATACAAATCTTTTTCTGCTCTACAGCAACGATAGCATGAAAAAATGTCAGTTTTATGTTCTCAAGAGTGAAGCAAACCCCAAAAGACCAGTCTGTCTTTAAATTAGTCTGTGGTTTATGGTAATGATCCATTATTTACATCTTTGTAAGCTACTGGCTAGGATCCTCCTTACAAAAGGGGAAGCCAAGGTGCCTGCTTTGGTGGTGGAGTTTAAGATTCTTTTCCTCAGCATTTTGTTACCTAATGATAGGGAACTTTCTGTTGAACACACTGACTTAAAGTTTTGTATTCAGCATGATGGCTTTTTGGCATACTGCTGTGAATGTATTTTTACCCTGTCAGTAGTGTCTGATGAAAACTGCAGCATTTTGGTGTTAGGGAAAAGAGATTAAGCCAGCACTGCAAATGTCTGACTACCCATAACTCTTACCTTCAGGATTTTGTTTCAATAATGAATATGGTAGTGGGACTATCAAATAGTGTGGAAGATAAGTGGGAGGGAAAGTGGATGTGTAAGGTCATTTGTTCTCAGTTTTGGAAATTGTTTGTTTGGGATGGTGAGGTTTTTCTTCATTTAACAGGTAAATATTTGATCATGCTTTATTCCCTCACCCTTTTAATGGTAGTCTATATATAGAAAGGCATGTTCATCTGTCATTAAATGGCATTTTTTCATAATTTTAACTTTAAAACATTGTCACATTTGGTCTTGTGTGAGCATGAATCTACAGATAATAGTATTAGGACTTCATCCGGCAAAGAGGAAAAAATAATTGTAAATTCAGTATTGGCTGAAGCTCATAGCCCTGTATTAGAATGATGAACAGAAGATCTTGCATTTAAGGTGATTAACAGAATTGTCAAATACAAACAATGATCTTATGAAGCAAAAGTGACTGAAAATGAGAAAGTTTATGAGGGTATCAGAAGGTGACTGATTATCTGGTGAGATTCAGCTTAGAAATATTGTTAAGTAGATAAGCATCTGTGCCACTGTAGAAAGACTAGGTGAGACCTTATCTGAAATACTGTACACAACTTCTATCTCACATTTTCCAGAGACATGAATTGAGACTAGAAGTGACGCTAAGGAGAGCTACAAGAATGGCTGGAAGAATGATGAATCAGGGTTCTTAGAAGAGACTGTAAGAGCAGCTTTGCTTGACTTAGTGAAATTTAGAGCTGAAAAATCTAGACTGTATGAATGAAGTATAAGAGGAAGGTATTTCCTTACTGTTAAAAGACTAGATTTTACCCAAGAACAAATTAATAGAAAATGATCTTAAATAACTAGAAATTTTTAAATGGTGTTTAATTATAAGAGATGTGAGCAAAAGTGTCAAGTTCCAAGACAGATCTCAATAAATATATTAGAAAGTTTATATACTTTGTACTGGAACTAAGGACTAGCCTCATTAATTCAGACCATCTGTACTAATCGTTTGTTGGTATGAAGTACATGATTGTAAGTATATATCTCTGAACGAAAGTTATCAGGACATATTTTAAAAATAATAGTTTTTTTTTTAAAATTACACAATTTAACTTGCATTTAATTACAACATCCACAGTGTAAAACAAAACCTTGTATCCTGTGAGTAGGGTGCTTGGTGTTTTTCATTGCACATGGACATCATGTACTGGAAAGAGTACTTCACTGTTGCCTTGTAACATGCAGTTAGCTATTGTTCCTTGTGTATCTCTTGTCCCTAGTGTGGTCTGAACATGAATAATTACAGGTAATGGAAGACAGCTGTGATATATCAAACATACTCTTTTTCTCTTTTATCTTTTGTGTGAGTGGGTAATGTCTATGACTGTCCCTGTCCCTCACTGTGAAAGCTATAGTTAAAAGTTGCAACTCAAATTCCATTGTAAATCTCTGGTTTATTCACTTACAGATTTCTTCCTTGGAGCTTAAGCCTGATATTTTTTCCTTACTTTTCTTTTGCTGCTTTTGACAAGGTTGCTACTTTTTTCTTTGTCTTTTAATAGCATACTCTAAAATTTTGGAGTAGTGTGCATCAAGGACCCCAAATACCCAAGTTATTTTATAAATGTTTTAAAAAGAGACATTTCATGTGAAAAGGGGGGAATTTATGTGGCACTGTCATAGTCTTTATGTGCCTGTTTTTTGAGTAACTCTCAAACGTTTATGATGCATGTTGTCAACTAAATAAATAAGTAGTTTTTTTCAGTATATGCTCAAGATGATAGTTAAAGCATTTGTTTCTGCTTTCTGTGTACTAATCTACTATATAAGTCCAGTCCATCTGTGGTGTCCATCCTTTTAAAAAAACCAGAGATTTCAGGGGCCAGGCATTTCTTTTGTTTCATGTTAATGGAAGTCTGGATAACTGTTTGAGTAACCTGGTCACCTCAGTCACAAAGTTTAGTCACGTCTGTCAAATAAAGTGCAAGATAAATTCTTTTTGCATTGATGGAACTTGTATTAAGAACACTGTTATGTGCAGAGCCATGCTGCAGATTCCAGGTGCTTTTCATTTTCTGCGTGTTTGTAAAAAGAAAATGAACCATTAATCAAAATAGTTATTTATTCTTTCTTACCAAACTTTAAATTTACCATGGTTACCTCACAATTATATCCTACTATATTACAGGTGCACCTATGTCTTGGTTAATCAATTAGCTAAGTTAATAGGTAAAGTTAATAAATTGCGTGGTGGCAGAGGATTTACTAAAATGGATGCAATCCAACATATACATATTCTAGACATTAAAATCTCAAAGAAAATTGTTATATACGAGTAAAATTTGACCTGGTTGTTCCTATTCATCTCTGAATATTAAGTTTAGTATGGTTGCCTAGTTTCTGTTTAATCACCATTTTATAAAGTTAAACTAAACTTTATAAAGTTAAACTAAAAGGCTACTTCTTCTGAGACACTTTCTTCTTTTTTTGTGAAGAGTTTTAGTGGTTTTGTCTGTGAGTGTACATATATGCCCCCTTCATAATATTTTATATTTTGAAATGCATCTGCAGCTAGTTGTATGCTGAATGCTTTCCTACATGCCGCATTTTCTAGCTGAGAGGGTGATCGATACTCTTAAATAAATCAGAGTCTTCTCAAGCTTTCAGTTTGAGCATGAGAAGCGAAATAGAAAAAGTATGTAAGTATCCCTAAACTGTTTCCTCCGAAGTGAGGGAAGCCTGCTGCTAAATTCACATTGGCACTCAGTTGTTCATGTCATAGAATCTAGTTCAGTTGTAGCAATTACCTTACTATCTTTAGAAGGAAAAGGTAACCATTTTTTATGACAAAGAAAATAAGTAAGTTTTAGACAGGAATAGGTTTGATACTTTGGTTTTGTTTGGCTGTTTTCAATGGAAAAACTTTCCTTTTCAGGCTTATCTGCATCAGGTATTTTGTTCGTTTGGGTTTTGGTATTTTGTTGGGTTTTTTTTAAGGTCTCCCGTTCACAAATTCAGCTAAAGCTGTGGGTTAAAGGTAGGGAAGCTGTTACTTTATCTGAGTATCAGGATAGTCTAGTATGCAACAGTGGTAATGATAAATAGCTTCACTTAGTGCTGAGACTGTCCAACTCAAAGAAAAAAAGTCCAGTCTGATTGCGGTATTCTTTACTGGTTTCCCCTTGTGTTTGTATTTACACTTTTCATCTCACAAGTGCCATTGACTCAAATTTTGTATTTACTGTGGGCTTTTGCTTCGTTAATTATATGTCAAAACTGAAACTTCAGAAGCAGAGATAAGTGGCAGGGAACGCATCTCAGCAGAGAACTTTCTTTAAAAGTCTCTCCTTTTATTATCAATCCTGTTCCAGTGAGTATTTTCCAAGGTATAATAGGGAATTTTTAATACAATTGTTTAATTGAAATTAGACTATTAAATCTCTTTCCTTATCTCTGATTCAACTCCTGTTGATGTGGTGCTTTCTCTGAGATGACCTGAGTTTCTTCTGTCTGTATCCTAATGCTTTGTCTCCTTAGGGTATAGACTATCTTGTACTAAACCAGCAAGGCAGTATGATAACTGTTCATTTCTGAAGAGGAACAGCTTACATTGTTGATTATTTAATGAGATGTTCACAGTGCCTTGGTAGTGTGCCTGGCTGACACCCAGCTACTAGAATATCTTTGACCTGTAGAGATGAAAGTCTAAAATGAAAGACAAATCTTGTAGGAAGACTTATACAAAATAATTAACTTAGGTTGAATTTCTTAAATGAAATAAGTTTTCAAATGCCTGCTTTTTTCCCTACTACACGGGTGGAGTGTATGTCTAGGAATTAACCTTACTGGATGTCATGAAAAAAATGTTTATTTTAGTAAGGCATTAAATGAGAAAAGACACTTGTCCTGATGTGCTGAAGCCTTGTGAACTCATTTCTTGAGAACAGAGAAAGAAACATGCAGAGGTGGAGAGGACAGCTGATGGGTTAAACCAGCAAGAATTAAACTGTTACCAAAATTGTATAAACAAACATAATAAAACATCCATCTCAGAGCTGATGCCTTTTGTGATTGGGTACTTGGGTTTTGCCTTGGACATGTCAAGAAAGCAAAGCTGGAGCTGAAGCCGGCACAGTAAACTGACTTTGTGAGCTGCTTTACAAAACAGAAGAGAGTTTACAGACAGAAAAAATGAAGTGCTGTATTTTGATCACATTAAATGGAGCTTTTGGAAAGTCTTCTGGAAAGAGCAAACCTAGTACACTGAACTAGAGAGAAAACTTATCTGCAGGATACTTCCCATCTGATTGATAAATAATGTTTGGACTTACACATAAAAAAATCTGGTTTTCAGTTGGCAGTTTGCTATAATTGCACAGCTTAATAGGGTCATTCTCAGAATAGTCCCATTGTCTGCTGGCGCAGCATGGACTCGGGTGAGATGATAGGAAAAATCTTGGTTCTCTGCTCCACAGCAAGACTAAGTCAGATGTTTCCATTCCTGTCTGCTGGAACCAATTTTTTGCAGACTTGGCTTTTAGCATTTTAGTAGCAACTTCCAAAGGACTGGTATCTAATGTGGTGGCTAGGAGGGTGGTCTGGTTTAGTAGCTGCCTAATGCAATATCTGACTTCCTGACTGGTATCTTTTTAAAGGGAGAGAGAATTGTTTTATTGAATAGCTCATTGCCAGGAGGATTATGCTGTGAGAATTAAGAAAAGAAGAGAAATCTTCATGAGATCCAGGCCTTTTGTTGGGGTTAGTGATATGTATGCTAAAATCAGTGGGAAATATTTGTGAGCAATAACTGTAATAGAAGACACCTGGGAATGCTAAATGTGTACCTAGGCATTTAGGTGTATGCTTGATACATAAAACACCAAATATGTAGAGGCACGTGTAGTTATTTTCTTTGTAGCTCAATCATTCATAATAGGAGGGTAAGGGGAACGACAACGACAAAGCCAAAACTTTCCTTCTCCTTTCCATTCCATCCAGGTGAAAAGGCTACAGACTCTGGAATTTTTCCTTAGCTGTTGTTTTTTCATTCCCTCCTTCCCTCCCTCTGTGATTTTTTTTCTTGCCCCCCCCCCCCCCCCAAGGGATAGGAATAATAGAGGTATTCAGTCTAAAGAATATGAAAGCTTTAAGACAGAAAATATATAAAATAAAGAAGTAACTTCCAAAACTTTTTTCTTAGAATATTTGTAATTTTTAAAAATCTTATTTTCACTACTGAATTCCAGACTTTTTTTACAAAGTGCATTGTAAAAGTTTTTCTGTGTCAGAATACATGATTGTTTATTAACAGAAGAACTTGCAGAATAAGATAATTAAAAATACAGTTAGAACTCGTGTTATCATCATAGTTTACTTATTTTTAAATATATTATTTATATATTTATATATAAATAAGTAATATATATTTATATATTACTTATATATTTTAATCATACAGATTATATTTACAGATTATACTCTTAAATCTTCCAAGTTATTAATAACTAATTTCAGATTGTTAATCATTGTAATAAACATAGTACTTCCATAGATAGTAAGGTTGCATTGATCTATTAGATAGACCTAATCATGTTTTGAAGTATTCCAAAATTTTAATGCTACTGTTAATGTAATTTTAAATGTAAATGTTAAAATTTAAATTTTAATGTAATGTTAAATTTTAATGCCTGTGGGTATTTTCTACTAAGTAGCTTTTCCTATATACTGCTTTTATGAACTTCTCAGAGTTCTGAGTCTCAGTACGTCACAGAACTTGCATAGATCCTTACTCCCAGAAAAATAGACTTTTCAAATCTACCTTGTAGTTTGTGGAACTTAGATGTCAGAGCTAGGTTGGTTTGGGCCAGCAAGATTAACATGAATTTTTATTAGTTAATTTCACTTATATCAAGGTTGCTATTCCCAGCATCACAGCAGCAAGCTTTTGTGGACAGTAAAGTTATACAATTATCACTGAGAGGAAAAAAAAAAAAACAACTTTTCATAAAACTTTGATTAGCATATGCAAGGTGGAGAATCTAGAGCTTGGATGTTAGATTCTAGTTTGGTTTTGTAGCTCCAGTAATTAGGTTGGTTGGTTGTTGTCTGTTATCCCTGTAAATGGAGCATTTTTGATAAGTACATTTCTGAAAGAGTAATCATGGAGTTTCACAAATGTTTCACAAACAAAGGTGAACTTTAAGGTGGAAGGTTGAGGTATTTAGAGACACTTAGGGGCCTCCTGCTATACTAGGATGTCTTGTGTGACTCCAGAAATGTCTTAGTGGGTAATTAGTGGGTAGTTATCTAAACTGGACAAAATTACTTCTGAAAGGGTGTGGCCAACTAATCCGTATTCATACCTATATGAATATTTAGGTTCTTGTAGCTCTCTTTGTAGGGCTCTCAGTGCATGACTGGCATTCATCTTGTATCATGTAGATAGGCTGTTTCTCATTACTGAACTGTAAGAACCTGCCTACAAGGAATTGAATAAAGTTTGAAGGTGCTATGGTATGAAATAATCCCATGAGAATCTGATGTCTCCATTTCCTTCGAATGCTTTGCATTCAAGTAGTGGATTCTGGTTTATAAGAGCACATGTAGGTTTTTGTCCATCTCTGTGTCTCCCATGCTTCTCTGAACTTAATGAGTTTTTTGGCCAAAACCCCACAAATAAACACTGGCAAAACCTCAAATCCAATATTTATGTAAAATAATGCAGGGAAGACACAGCTGAACGTGCTCATTTTCCAGCACGTTCAGTATTTTTTGTCTGCTCACTGGGCGTGAGATAGAATTTTCAACTAGCAATTTCAGATAGATTTTCATCTTGCAGAACCTATTTTCTGGCAATTCAGAGTGTATGCAATAGTTGGTTGGGCAAGCTAGAGACATTGTATCTTGATGTGATGGCTTGTCACTCAGGGAGGTGCCCTGTGTGAGGCTGGAGAATGAAGCACAAGCCTAATAAAGAAAAGATCTTCTGTGCGTGTGTGTATGTGTGTGCCCATGCACCTGTGCACACACTCTTAAATTCAGAGTAAGCATTCTTCACCTCTGCTAAATTTATGTCCTTTAAGCTTCCTTGCCAGTTTTTCATTTGGCTCAGCTTGTTCTTTATGGATTTGTTGGGCTCATCTAAAAGAAATATCTTTGTCTTTTGAAGTATAAAGAAGTTACCTAAGATTTTATTATGTTTTTCCTGCTTAGGTTTGTTATAAAAATATACATGTTACCATGAAGTATTACTGTTTAGGCTGAGTAGCATTCGTGTCTGAAGAACCTCAACGTTGTGTTTTGAATTTTGATAATGACATTGTAATAATATAAAATTGATGGTATGGTGTAAACACTGCAGGCCCTGAAGTACAGTAAAACTGAGCTTGGTTGCAATTTCAGCATGTCTGCAACTTAGTGCAATTGCTTTCTGTCTGACTTGTCATCACCTACTGAAATGAAGAGGAAAATCTCAACAGTATCGATTCATATCTGAATGGTTTCACTGATGCTGAATGTCAGATGAAGGCATTTCATATTTATTTTACAGTGGAGGGAGAAAATTATAGTACGATTCTTAAAATTATAGTATGATTGCTTTTTTTTGACAAGAAAGGTTGGACCAGATGATCCTCGAGGTCACTTCCAACCTGATACTCTCTTCTATGATTCTATGAAAATTTAAAAATTATATGAAAGACAAAGCACATAATAGTTTGGACCACTTTTCCAGACTATTAATTATCCTGAAATATATGTGATTTTTATTTCTTCCTAACATAACTGAGAATAATTCTGTTTGCTGCAAAAGAGGGGTAAGTACGAGGACACTAAAGCTATCCAAATCTGTACCGTGAGCCTTTCATGACCGATATCTCTAAAATGTTGAATTAGATGTTTGTAATTTCATTTAATACGGTTAAATAATTTTCATTTACTAAAGACAAATCTTTAGTGTCATAGATGATTTTTTCTTTTTTTATAATTGTTTTCTGTTATTAAAATTGTTTTAAAGCCTGTTTCAGAAGTACTTCAACTTGGAGGCAAATACAAGTAGTATTTGCCTTTCTTTATCTTTCTTACTTATTTCAGAGTCATATTTCATGAAAATCTGCTTATCAGTGAATTAATACCATTTACTACAGATAAAAATCCAAATTTGTTACCTAAAGGTTAAATGCTTGTGTCAATTATATCTGAATGTATTTTTGAAAGAAACTGATACTAGCATATAAGCACTGAGAATGGATGCTGTTGTTTTTACATCATGGAGAGTAATCAACAACGCAAAAGAAATGTGATTACTGTATAGTTACCACTGATGGTATTTTATACTTTTGCGCAAAAGGCATTGCTTCACATACAGTGTTAACAGTGTTTTTGTGATGCATCTTATTTCAGTATCATCCTTCATGCTAAGGTAGCGGTCAAAAAGCTTTACTGAGTAGAGGTGGTATAAATGATAAGTATTCTTTGTTTCATCTGCTTTCAAACGGAATATAAAACCAGTTTGGATATTGGATGAGATTTAATACATAGAAAAAAAATGAAGGTTTTTGTATTGTGCTCTGGAATTCTGTCATACCACTTTCTGGGACTCGCTTTAAGATGTTTGGCTAAGAACACAGGTTCAACCACTTGTTTGCAATGCTAGCACTCACCAGACCGTCTTTTACACCCTAGCAATACTTTAGAAGATGTCTGCTTGTTAGACAGAAAAGCCAAATGTTTCAAGTCTATTACTCTATTCTAAGCTTTGTTCCTTTCATCTAGAGGAAAAGCCATTTTTTCCAGGATTTGTAAAGTACATTCTTTCAAGTCCAAAAAAATATTTTCTGAATTAAAATATTTGAAGAGACACCAGTTTAGTCTCCTGCCAGCTGCCCATCTCGAATGAGCCAGAACAAAACAACCTCCTTGAAGCCAGAACTTTACAAGTTTGCCTTGCTTTTGAACTGGACAGTGTCTTTTTTTTTTTTTTTTTTTTCTGTAAACAAGTCTAATTTCTGCATATGAACACTGCCAAGATGCAATTACTACTTAACATGGCAAGAAAGAGGTTTTGCACAAATATATTTTTGTTTGTATCTTGCTTGACACCCAGCCCTTTGTCCTTGGCTTGCTGAAATTATCTTGGTTTCTTCTCCATTGGTATGCTTTTCCTTTCTTTGTCTGTTAGTAGTTCTTGACATACGTACCTCCTGAGAAGGCAATCTAGAAGGAATTTTTTTACAGCCTTCCATCCAGTAAATCTAAAACTGATTCCATACCTGTAAGAACTAGAGTAATGCCATATGTGATGTATTGCTGGTTTCAAATCTTATTGTTCTTTCTTTGTGTCTAGCTAAAGACATAGTTAATAAAATGACAGCCTAGGAAATCTACTGTTTAGTAAGACTTCCTTGTGTGCTGTTTTCCTCCATTTGGCTTTTATTCCTCCACCTCTATACAAATCCAAAACATCTTGGAAGTCTGCAGACAGTGATGGCAACTCTTGTGAGTGAGAGGCATCACAGCCCGCAGCCCTGCAGCAATCCCTCCCTGCCATTCACAAGGCAGAGCAGTTGTCCTCAGTGAAGGGTGGCACTCCACTCGTCCAGTCGAGCCCTGCAGCTCTGGGGGAGAACAATTAGAGCGCCTGGACTTCGTCGCCATCATACTTTTCCTATGACAAGTCTACTTCAGCAGTCTTCCTTTAGGTTAGTATGGGAATTGTCCTGTTTGTAGCATTAGTGAAATATATAATTCCCTTCTTCACAGAAGTGAACAACAATGTTCAGAAGAATTTCATGTTTGTTTTTATCAGGTCTTTACTGGAGTAGTACTTTCAAATGGAGAAGTGGTGGCTACACTTATGTGCTTACTGGTTTCAATAGAAGTTCCCCTTTTTCCTTAGAAAATCTTCCTGTGCAACTGGTTACATTTAGGGAAATCTCTGTTTTAGTTAAACACTAACAATTAAAAATAAGTTTATATTTTAAACACTGACAATGTGAAGTGTTGAGTAGATAGCTGTGGAAATGACTATCATCTTTACAGGCTACTTTTCACGTTGCTAGTTTTCTTACGCCAACTGAATATTATCATTTAATTACTGAGAATGTGTAACTGTTGTTTCGATATAGATCTCAGGACTTTGTATTTCCTGCTGTTTTCTCACTCCATAAAAATCCCAGAAACGCAGAAGATGCTACCATCGTAGGAAGTAGAGTACTATTTCCTCTAATACAAGTTGGGACAACTTATTGGTTTGAAAATAGTTATAAATCCAGGTTTCAGAGAGAGGATTCTTCAGCGAAAGATCAAAACTCAGGTTCCCCTTCTGGCTTCCAAGTAGTGCTTATTCTGTACATTAGAAAGAGAGGATATGACTACTGCTATCTGTTTCTTTTCTTCTGGGACGCTAAATCTACACTTAGGATGAAGGAGGTTCAGTGGAGCCTGTAAGCCTGTTCAATGCAAGTCACAATGTGAGGTACTTAGTGGCAAATCATGTGTTGAAGGCTTTTGTTAACAGGTTTCATTTTAGACAGTTATTGTGAGTAAATGCGAGCGGTTAGTTTCGTCAGCAAGGTGATACAGTAAGGATAAGTCAGTTTGTGAAGTTTTCATAATCCTCCCAGTGTGTGTGGAGAGGAAACAAACCCCAAAGTTCAAGCTTATTTTTCCATTTTAAGTGGTATTATTAAAATTTGCTTGGACAAAAATAATTTAATAAAACATAGTTTGCAAAGTATTGTGTTTTCCATAATAAAAATGAGAGAACAGTAATGCATCTTCTAAAAAGGACTGATTATTTATTGCTAGCTTAGTGACATTGTATAATTGTTCTGTTCAAATATGCACTTGCTTGTTCTTCAGTTGTTGCACTTCATAAGGTACTAGAGTTTGTTTTCCCTCTGGCAAGCTGCTCAAGTACAAGCAATTTTTGGCTTGAAAAACCAAGGAAACAATCATCAAATCTGGGTTCATGAGAAGGTAAGCTACTTACTGACACACATTGCAAATTATGTTTGCCTTCTCAATCCCTATTTTGAATACTGTGGATTTATTAACTCTGCATGTTTGGAAGGATTTTACTGAGCATAGTATTTTTGCATTCAAGTAATAGATTAACTGGAAAATGAGTCATTAAACATTATTAACGTTTAATTTCTGCCGGGTAGAGACAAGCTTGAGATAACATTGTACTTCCTGTGACAGTAAAAGTGAACCAAAGGAAGGATGATCTGCTGGGTTATGTTTAGAATATTTAAATGCAGTGAATGGCAGTCTTTCTCTTCAGTACAGATTCTAATGGCTTCTATTGAATCTTTATCTTGATCTTTTCTTTATTCTTCCTTATGGAACCTTTATAACCTTTGGTCATCATATAAAGGAAACCTGCAGAACTGAATATTAATACAAATAAGTTTTTTACAAAACTTAAAATTGTTACTGTCCTTGGTTAGATTGATCCTGTGACTTTTGCTTTGGCGATTGAAGACAACAATCTAAGAAAATAATCTCTTTTACAGTCATTAGGTTTTCGTATTGGATAATCTTTACCATTCATTGCCCCTCTGCTTTTGCTTGATTGCACTACTAAATCTTTTTTTTCATTTTAATATAGTAGAGTAGGTCAATTAATAATTAAATGTCTTTATTTTTGTAAAATGATGCCACATCTGGAGCTATGTTAAGAATAGTATATTTACTTGCCCTTATGATAAATGTACGGACACAGAATTTCAGTGAAAGAGTTCAACATTTTCATTTCATACTTCCTGTCAATATAAACTTCTGAATGTAATATAGCAAGCGTACCTTTCATATATAAAGAAATATTGCTTAAGAAATAAGTGTACGTAATGATACAGACTAAAAATTTCCATATATTTTTCATAGTGATTTATTATTTAAGTATTAGTACCATGCCTGGTCTTATTCCCTCCAATCACTCAATGCTGCCAAGTGATGAGAATTTAAGAAACAAAATTGTTAGAATTGTATGCAGAGAATATATTGCATATAATCCACAGGAGTTGGTACTTTCTGACTCTTAACAGTATTTGGCTGAATGTTATGAAATATTCATTGCTGGAGAACTCGAGAGTCAGGATCTGATTAGAAGGACTCAAATCTGAAAATATATTAAAGGCTGTTGAGTGTTTGATCTGTTAGCACTTAGTAGGTCAAAGACGTTTAGGGGTCACTACACTTCCACAGATAAAGACATCAGAGTAGCCGGGGGGGGTTGCATAAATTATTATTTCTACAGTAGTCCTGGTGGAGGATTAATAGTTTAGCTTTATCGGCTTTGTTTAACAGCTTTTAGGGCAGTCAGATGACTGAGCTTCTTCCACTGTTTATTTAGATTTTGGTTTGTGTTCTGGTTTTTTTTTTTTTTTTCTTTTGGTATAAGTGTTCTCCCAAGTTACAGTGAGTGAAAGGGATGTTTTGTTCTGTAAATCCTATTATGAACCTTGCCCTTTCCGCTTTCTCCATTTGGAAACATTTTGTGACATTTAATGAGCTTGAGCACTGGATGGAAGAAGATTTAGACTTCTTGTATACATGCTACTGGGCTTGCAACAGCAATGCAGACAAAAATGAAAGTATGTCCTAAAGAAGTAGAGGGTTTGCCACAGATCTTCCCTGGACTTCCTAGCAGCCTGCGGAGAGCGTGTGGCTGTTAATGTTTCCTGCCTGGATGTAGCAGCAAAAAGTCAAGTATCTGTTTTATCCTGGTTGCACTCAATCCCTCAGTTACTTTGTAAAGCTATTGCATAGGAGTTGAATTCTGCATATATTCAGTCGTTCTAGAAAAATAAAGTTGTGCATCTTTCTCTTTGTGAATTGTGTCCTTTTTTGTCCTTTTTTTTTTTTCTAAATATCTTTCTGTCGGTCTTTCTGAAAAGCAGATGCTCCCTATTCAGAACAGCAGAAATGGCCTGATGCTTTTTGTATAAAATGCCAATTTAAAGAGAGAGACAAGCTATTGGTAGGCTGGAACTGTTTACTGATATTTCTAAGTTCTCAGAAGCAGTTTGTTATACCAGAGCAATCACAGCTGAAAGATACGTGCAGGATGTACAGTGTGTAGCATGATGTTATGCCAGTTCAGCTTCTGCACGTCTGGCAGAAAAACTGCGATGATCTGTTGCCAAAATGCTAACAAGGGCCTATGTGTGTATCTTTTCCACTGAAATATTTTCTGAATCACCAGTGATCCATGTGGCAGGCGCTGATTTCAGAATGCTTTGTTCATGCAAAATCCACTAAATCACAGTCTAAATTCCAGAGTCATGTACTCCATCATCCCTGACTGCTCTTTCATCGTCTCAGCAAATGTAAATATTGCAACATTTCGTTCTAACCAGTTCCTGGATGGAGGAGGAGTCCTCCAGGCAATCATGGAGTTAGTCTTGAAATTTCTGTGCACATCCATAATGGCACAGAATTAGACTTCCAATATTTTGTGTAAAATCACTGATCTGTGCGGATCTGAACGGAACCTTTTATTAGTGGGATAAATGGCCTTTACTCATTTTGAACCTTAGAGGACTGTAGGTTTTTCTGGGAGAGAGAGGCCCGCTTCATGCTGGTAGGCCAGCTTGCTTTTGTAGCAATTCCTTTGTACTTTTAGGCATCTTCATGTTCAAATATTTACACCATTGTAAAAGATTCTTGTGCAACATTATAATCTTATGAAATATGTTGTTACAGAAAATAATTACCAGTAATTCAAGATATAGCCTAATATTCATAGGCACATGAGGTGCTTTGCATATAAAATTGTTACACATTATGGCAAAGTCCACCCTGATGTGTCCTGCAGTGGAGATGTTGCTGAAGACTGGCTGGAGGGGCAGGTTTTTTGACCACTTCTCAGTTTTCTATTTCTTTTTAACCCAAAAAGAATAGTATCCCCATGCGTGAAAGTTTTGGCTCATTAGTCCTTGGCAAAACTCCACAAATCAGTTGTATGACTGACACTGCCTTTTAGGAAAAATTATCATGAATGCTAAGCAAAACATACATACTCGCCTTCTTTTTCTTAGGATATTAACTCTCTTGATGTGTCTTTCCATCTCTCTTGCTCTCTCTCATATAGGCATGTAAAAGAAAAGTATGTTGTCAACTGTCATTTGTTTTCTGAAGTATTTTTTGCCTGGTTTATTTTTTGCAAGTATGCTCACTGTATGCTGCTGCTGGAATGACAACATATTAACTCTGAGATGATGAAGTGCAGGATGGCTCTTTGGCAGTTGCTGTTCTGAACTCTAATGCATTTTCTAGTTGCGGTATCCTTTGATGCTTCAGAAGTCATATCCTTTCTAAATTGACAGATACAGAGAATCAAATGTTACATTTTAATTAGAGATATGAGCAATGCTCAAGTCCTTTTGGACAATAGCCATGACATGCTTTAATGAAAGTGCTATAACTTTCACTTAGCGCTCTTTTCAAATCAGTACAACCACTTTCCTACATACAATAAATGTAAGCCACAGAGCTCAATTGCTATTACTCCGAGCTGCAAATTCTAAAAAAATAAAATTTATTACTCTCATGTAGGAAAGTACTCAAATATCTGAGTTATTCTCAACTATGTTTGGTTTTATTTGGATTAGTTTTAAAATTTTACAGATTAATCACATTACTGTGCTTTTTAGGAGGGAAGAGACAGTACTCGTAATTTATGTGTGATTGACTCAGCCAAAAAGAAAATTAGCATTCAGTATTTTATCAGGAACAGATATCTCTTCCATTTTTCTTCTGCCTGTCTTCTGTCCCCTGTCTGCTGTGAGAGAACAGGTGACATTGTAGTCCCATAGTTTCTTTTCATGCCTATTACCTGATTTCTAAACACATCCTGTCATTTTCCCTGTTTAGTGGCCATCTCGTTTTCTTGGCAAGACTTACTGTCCCTCTCACCTTATCCTGGTATTCCATTGAACCACTCTCCATTTTGCCATGTCTTAACTTCCTCCCCATTTTTACCCTTTAGATCTGCACCCCTTTGCCCCACAGACCACAAACCTTTCATTTAAAAAAAATAGATCTGTTTTCCCTTCTCTTTCCCTTGATGTGTTCACAGTATCGTAAGGACTTTGGTCTTTACCTCCCTTGAATATAATTTCTGCTATATGATTATTTATGAATGGTCTATAATTACAAATTACATAATTTAAAAAAATGTAATACTGTACAAAATAATCTTTAAGAGATAAAATCCCTTAAATACCCTACACTAATGCTACGTACATTTTTTTGTGAAATTAAAATAAATGGGTTGGGTTATTTTACAAGTCTGAAGCAAAGAGTATAATAACCTTTGCTAAACAATGCAGGTTCTATCTTCTTATCTGGTTGAGTTGTACAGATAATTATGAGAGATGGTCAGACTTGTTTTGCTGAAATATTCACATAATGTTTCTCTTGCCTTTCAGTGTTTGTTTTAAGTGGTTATTCTAGTATGGTTACGTTCACCTGTCTTCACCATAGTGCTTCACAGGGCTGAATTTCAGCTGAGGTATAAAATCATTTAGAAGAAACAGCATGTCCAAATTCAGTTTTGTTTCTGCTCTTTCTTTTTACTTACTAGCAAAACAGTACTTATGTTCTTCAAAGGAGTGTGGTCAGACTATCATATTTTTAAATACCTACAGTAGTACTACATGAATGGTATTTTTTCTGTTAATTTAAATGCAACATTTATTTTGATAACATAAAATCACCGTTGTCGTATGAATGTTTTAATAGATTGTACACAAGTCCCAATGGTTTCTATTAGTTGTGCATAATAAATTACCATGTTTCCCTTGTGAAGGGCAGTGTAGACACTTAACTTGTGGATCCATGAGATCCAGGATTCTTGGCTATCGCTAGAGAGTACCTGGATGGAAAAAGGGCCTGCCTTTAAATAACAAAGGGGTAACTTTGTTTTTCAAGAGCCACCTGTGAGTTGATTTCCTCCACATTTAGGAAGAGGCAGCTGCCTTAGCCTTGTGGGCCAGCTGCTGACACTGGTATATCATTGTATCAGCGACTAGATTTTCAGGCTGCGAAATGGCAATGCGTCTCTGAATCTTTAACCGGCTTTCTTGTTTGAACTTACAAGATGTGTGCCCATTCTGTAAATTTCAGAGTCCACATCAAACCACTGATCATCATTTCAGTACATAGCCAAAAGCAGCCATGGTCTCCATGTCTGTGTTCTTACCATCTGAAACCAAGAAGAGAAATAATAGACCTTCTAAGTATTTTAAACCAAAAACCGCCGGAAAAAAGTTTACTGAACTTACTTTAACTTACTTTAAAAAACTGGAATACATTCTGTTATAATTTAATTCTATTTCAGAGTTTTAAGTACGTATTACAAACTTGAAACACAAATCGTGGCTTCTTTCTAAGGGAATTAAAAAGCAACACTGGAGCATGTTTCTAGTGCATAAATCTTTACAGGACTGAGGTCTAAAAATATACATAAATGATGACAGTGATAAATGCTTTTGAAATTGAAGGTAAGTTATGAAATAAGTGTAGGTCTACTTGATTAAAATTCATTGTTGATTGAAATTAATGATAGTTTTATTATCTCTAGTGAAAGCATGCAGTTTAATTATTTAGATGATGATGAACTTTTGGTTGTAAATGAGTGAATAGAAAATGCTCATTTGCAGGCTTTCATTGAATAGCTGCAATCATTGTCAGAGGATTGTTGAAAGGAAGGCAAATAAAATGAGATATAAAACTTAAAATATTTGTATTTTCCAGGGTTGAAGTCAGGGACCTGAGCCATAGTATTGCTATTAATTTGGTGACTTTTGCATCACTTATATTCTCTCAGAACTCATTTCCTTTGAAAATATACATAGGTTGTTCTGTTGTTATTGTGCTGAAAAATATTTACTGTATCGTTTACAGCCTTAATGATATTTTAAAAATATTCTTCATAGAACAAAAATTAAAATAACAGTTAAAAAGAAAAGAGAACATTCAGAGTGCTAATGAATGTGATTTAATTGGAAATGACTGAGTCAGCCAAATATATTTTGAGTGGAAAACAGTGTTTTGATAAATGTCCTTTTCAACCTTCCTTAAAACATACTAAAACACTTACCTTAAATATAAATGTGGCACAGTTCTAAATAAGAACCTGAAATGCCTTCAGGGGTGGCTGCAAATTGGTAGAAAGCATTAGAAAGTTTGACTGCCTACCAGAAGTAGCGTTTCATTTGCCAGCTTCTTGCACCAAATTAAAATCCTTCACTGATTTGCAGAAAGGCCATTTGAACCACAGGAATAGGCTTTAGACTCCTGTTATATATAATGCAGAACATTTGTGAGTTAATTGTAATATTTATAAGAAATGCTTAGTTATGAAAAATACATACCTGTTTAATGTTGTATTTTTTGACATAGAACTTTGAAAAAAGTACTTACAGATACAACATATTAACCAGTAAGATTATCTTGTATTTAGTTCTCTATGTAACTTTCTTTTAGAGATGATATTTTTAAATGTCTGGTATTTCAGATGGCTTCTGTTTGGCCTGGAAATGGAGCTGGGACTCTACATACTTAGAATATCTCAATACTGTAGGATTTTCTAAGGGGCATGGGGGGAAAAAAAAAGTAAGAGATACTTAATGAGAAAGTCTGTCTGACATGTAATTGCTATAATTCTACCTTTGTCCTAACAATTGATTTGAAGCTTTTTTATTTTTCTGATCTTAATGCACATATTTGGAGTCAATGATAAGTCTATGGCAAATTGGTTTATCCCATTCGCTTTTGTAATCTGTTAGGGTTAGCAGATTTTGTATGAACAGAAGCAAAAATATAATAAAGTCAGTGTCTGTAGCACCTTTAATATTGACTTTAATTCAAGTACTTCTCCATTAGTTTGTTAAACTTCAGTCTACATCATTTTATTAGAGCAACTCTTATTTTAATGAATTTCTTAGAAAAGAAACATTGAGATCACCCACTTGGAGTACAGTCTGCTTGGTCTAAATAAAAAGTGTAATTTTATAGGGAGATCTTCAAAACATGGTAGACAAAGTCTGGAGGCTCTAACCTCGTGCAAAGCCCAGTGTCCTTGTGATACCTACCAGTTGTTAGGTTTGGCATCTAGCATTGATGAGGTCATTGTTCAGCACTTCGTAGATTTGGTTTTAGCTAGTATTTATCTTTTGACACTGAGGGTGAGATGAGAAGGAGCTTTCAACTGCTTTCCCATGGCAAAACCTCTTGAGAAATAAAGAAGGAAGACACAGTTTTGAGTCTGCTATTCATCTCCATCTACCAGTCCATGACTTTTTTTCCCCCCAGTTTCAAGTGTTTGGTCATGGTTGCCCACAATAACACCAGATTTTAGGTCATATTTCTCCACAAATAATGGTATTTCCTGGCTTTCTTAATGCTTGGATTTATTTTCAGGCATTTGAGTCAGCAATAGCGTGGCATTGGCATAATTATTTACAGTTTTACTGCTACCCACAAGATTCTGTAAAAGCAGTAGCAATGCTTGAAGATTTTTCTTAACTTCATAGAAAGAATTCTCACAAATTATGTGCTGTAGCTGATGGGTGATGTTGCACTTTTAATTAAAATCCAGCTTACGTTTACCAAAAAGTAAAGGAGTACAGTTATTTTAAAACACTGGCTTAAATTCTGCAGGTGATGTCTAAGTGCCAGATCTGCAAAATTTCAGCAGAATTTTTGTTCTTAACCTGAACAAATATTTCAAAAAAGCTCTGTCAAGTTGCAGGTAGCCCATGCTTTTATGTGCTGTATACTTTTTTATTATTGTGGGTACTCACAGTTAGCACTGTCCCAGATAAAGTGAGCATCTCATTCTGAATTAATGCTTGGGACATGCAAACTAAATGCTGCTATGCTGTAGGAAAAGTTTGAGTCCCGGGGTTATCTCCTTTTTGTGGGATGGATCCTAAAGCATGGCAGCTTTATCATTGGTGACCCTCATTTTATAAAGGTAATGGCTGTAAAAGCCAATTTTCATTGTGCTGATTTGTTTTACGTGGTAGCCTGTTAGACTGCTTGCTCAGGTAACAACATCATAAGATGTAGGAGAGGTGAATTTGAAACTCTTGTGAATCGCAAAGGAATTTTGAAAGTTAGTCTAACACTTCTTGAAGTGCTGCTCGAATCGCAAAGGCCTTATCTAGTAAAGACAAAAATAGCTGTATATTTTAACTGTAAAAGTATAAAACCATTTTAAAAAAATGCCCTGAGTGTTCTCACTTACAAGTTCTTAAGTAGAGCTGTCCTTAATGTAAAAGTGTTCTTAATATAAATGGTATGACCTCTTGTCTGTCTTTTTGCTGATAGTGCCTCATAGGTATGTAATTCTGACCTAAAATTCCAATAAATGTGTAGTTAATATGATATTTTTCTGAAGATTGGCTGATACTAATTTCTGACTTCTGATAATTGAGTAAATTAAATAACATCATTTGAGATTAGTTCTTCCTATTATTTCATCTCAGATTCACAGGTAGTTTTACCAACCGTGCTGAAGTTGTAATTTTTCTAACATGTTCGACACTCAAAAACATGAATTTCATTGTCATATACTCTAACCTCATTATTTTCAGTTATTTTAAGTTTAGGAAGATTAGGTGCTTTATTTTGGAAACATTTGTTGAAAATAAATGATCTAATAATAATGCAACAGATTAATATAAATAGATATAAGTAAGGATTGAGAAAATAAACAAGTATTTCTTACTATTTTATCTACCAATGCTTTCACTGAAGTCATGGAGGTTTTGTTTTGGTTCAGAATGCTAATAGGTATTCTTACTGCAGTTGTGGCAGTCAACTGTTGGATGTATCCCAAATGTCAGTTCTGAAGAAGGAGATAATGTAATTGTCTTGAAGCATTCCTAAGTGAAAATACCACATTTAATCTTCAGTAGCCAAATGGAATTACCTGCTGCTGCTACCCTTGATTTGCAGAAGGAATATAAAAGCCAAGTAACAGTTGTTTCTGGTAAGGCAGAAAAATTTCAATGGTAATTTTTTCAAATCTGCTTCACTGCTGGACATTTAAGGGGTAGTATTTTAATGCCAGATGATTAAAGGGATTTTTAAGGTTACGTGTTAATATTCTAGTCCTCTGAATTAAAAGACTTTTTTTGTGGATGTTTATTCCTCATCTGAGATTTGAAACTGTGTCTAGATATACAACACAATGTATGAGATTGAAAAATGATTATTTTTTTAAAAAATTTTCATGAATATCTGTCACCATAATATTGTTCTATATTGTTCTATATAGGGATCCCTGACTGACCAGGAATACAAGTGGTGAGAACCAACTGTGGCCACTACTGAAAACTTATGTTTTAACTAAACACAAAATTAGAGTAGGGTAGCAGTCTTCTGTAGGAAGGCTAAATAGCTGTTGGGTGTGATCTGTGCTTTGTGTGATAGTCTTTTGCCAGATTTTTCTGAAGTCTAGTCTGCCTCCAGGGGAGTTATAACATGAGCGGCATGAAACTGCACATGAATCCTATGGTAGATCAAGCTTTCATGGACTTCCCAGCTTTCTCCCTGTCAGGACCAGATGTTCTCTGGTCTGTAGGACCTGCTCTGCCCTGACTCTGTGACACTCTCTCTTGCTTCTGGCTGTAGCTAATGCTTCATGATCTCTGCTTAGATATTTGAACCATTTGCTGTATAGAACAACTGAAATAAATGATGTGGTACTTCTTTACAGATTGCTGAATCCACTTCAGTGGAGGCTTTGTCTTTTCCACTGAAGTACCAGCAGTGCTGCTCATATTGATACAGGAAGCTTCTAAAGCCTGATGTGAGAGAGTCCAAAATACAGGGGCCAGTTGCTAGCTTAGAAAGTAATATACTTTAAAAAGAAATGCTAGGCCTGCAATAGCCAATTGTTGACATAACTAGGTCCAGAATCCTACTGTAAATGAATTAATATTTGCCTTCTATGTCCACATTTCTCATGGAAGGTTGTGCTTTTTTTCCTGACTACCTCTTAAAATTGGGGGATGTATCTGAAAGCTCTGAAAGCCGTTTGTCTGAAATCCATTTTCCAAATATCAGCTAATTAAAACCAGCAACATTAAAATTAATCACTTCTCACACTGCAGAAACAAAAGCTTCAAGCACCTGCATTTGAAAGTATATAATAATTATTTATCACTAACTTCTCTGTGAAGTTAATTTCTTAAGCATCTGCAATGAAATGTACAAAATCCTTTTGTAGACACAAAGATTCTGCCTTTTTTAAAAAAAAATATATATAATTTAGTAACAAAGGGAAAAAAGTTTGATTTCTGTTTATTTTAAAGTCTGCTTTATGGAGGAAAAACATGACTGGATTAATTTCAGACAAGACAGATTTCTTCAGGATATTTGATCAAAACATAACTTAAGACATGTGTATGATACATAATTAAACATATGAAGTTTCTTTGTGTTATAACAGTAGTTTATGCTGTATCTGGCTTGGTGGTTCTTAAATTAGGTTTGCTGTGAAGAAGGACTTTTAATTTGTTTACTGTTTTAATTAGTTATCATCAATCAAGAATCATGATTTTGTAAATTCCATTATCTATCCTGTGACATAAACTAACACTGATCATATTACAGTTAACAAGCAAATTGTCAGTAAATAGTTCTGGATTTTTGACTGCCTAAATCTGTGTTTTCATGCATTACAGACTTGCAGCTTTTAGTTCATATTGATTTCCAACTGCCTGTGTGGTTTAGCTAACTTAATAGAACCACGACTACATCGATACAAGTGGTTATTTGCTTTCAGCTTTTTCACTGTTGGGAAAGAGAGAGAATTTATGAATAAAGTCTTGAAGGATACCTTTTATCATAGCCAGCAATGAGTTTATGAAAAAGAAACACACAAGATTTAAAACTAATTAGGGGTAATTTAAGATACAAGAACAAGTTGTTAGTTTGCCTGATGGCCGATGAATCGTCACCTTCATAAGCTATATTTTAGATGACTGAAGAAAGAAAAAACAGTTTTCTGATAGATCTGATGCAATATCATGATATCATCTTTCAAGTACAACTGTTGAATTTCAGTCCTCAAGTTTTTCTACCATTTTGGTCCGCAAGTTTTTCTATCATTTTCTTCCAGAAAAATTTCCATACCAAAATAATTACCAATCTCCTTTAAAAGATGATTTTTTTGTATTTAAAAAAAAGCCACATTTGAAATACATTCTCCTTCATAAAACCGTCTACAACAGAGTACAAAGTAATTCTACCAGTGACTGCAGGTGTTTTTTAAAGAACCCAGTGCTGTTATTTTTTTTGAAGAGGCTGTTTATTTTTTGACAAACACTTGGTTGTTGACTGTTGTGGGTTAACCCCAGTAGGCACCCAGCCACTCCCTCCCCCCCCTCAGGGGGATGGGGGAGTGAATCGGAAGGGTAAAAGTTAGAAAACTCGTGGGTTCAGATAAAGGTAGTTTAATAGCTGAAGCAAAAGCTGCGTGTGCAAGCAAAGCAAGACAAGGGATTCATTCACTGCTTCCCACCGGCAGGCTCCATCATGCCTAATGGTGACTTGGGAAGACAGACACCGTAACGCCCAATGTTCCCGTCCCCTGCCCTCCTCCTCCTTCCCTCAGCTTTTATTGCTGAACGTGATGTCCTGTGGTCTGGGGTACCCTGTGAGCCAGTTGGGGTCAGCTGTCCCAGCTGTGTCCCCTCCCAACTTCTTGTGCAGCCCCAGCCCACTCCCTGCTGGGGTGGGGTGAGGAGCAGAAAATGCCTTGGCGCTGTGCGAGCACTGCTCATCGGTAACTAAAACATCCCTGTCTTATCAACACTGTTCTCAGCACAGAGCCAAAACACAGCCCCATGCAATCTGCTATGAAGAAAATGAACTCTGTCCCAGCCGAAACCGGCACACTGACCAAGAACACAACACTGGGGAAGGCAAATTCCCAAAATTGCTCTGTTGATATTTAAACACCTAAATTGAACTAGTGTCATCATCATTATTATTTTATGTTCAGCAGTTTGCATTGTTCTGAGTTGGGACCTGAAATATTTTTGTAAACCAAGCCTGAAAATTTTAAATTGAGTTTCTCATTCGGTACTTTCCTCTATGCTTTAACAAAGTTATTTTCTGTTCCAGGATCTAGATAAACTCAGTTAAAATATTACGAACTTTCATGCTGGTTAACTAGACTTGAATACTTTAACAATTGTAACCATGATACCGTTTTGTTTTAAAATTTTGTTTGTAGATAATTTCTGAAATTAGAAGTGTTATTGAAATTACATGTATGGAACAGGATATGTGTTTTCTCTCTCCCACCCCCCAGCGTTCTCATGAAGTTCCCAGAGGGGAATGTACAAGTACCACACAATCATTTGTTCAACAGTCCCTGTTCACACAATCACTGTTGAACAGTGATCTTAAAGATCTCCAGTCCTTTCCACTTAGGTTACTACTGCTGGTTTTCTTTGAACATGTGCTTCATATCACACTCTCCTGTTATATCTGCCTTGGTCCACATTTAATGGTATTAATTTATTTTTTTTTCCTAGCATTCTACAAGAAACTGCGATTTCATATACATATATATATATATATAAGCTGCTGTGTATCAATTAAAATAATTTGTGGGGTTAACATAAACAAATGACTGTCATTAAAAAAAAAAAAAGTACTGACTCATACCAAGGGCAGTTTCATGCAGAGGTGGTAATTCAGTATGTAACAGTACCCAGTTTCCCTAAAATCAGCCCACTTCACTTTCCACAGCTAAAAGCTTAGTGTTTGATTGATTATTTTGGAGTTTTTTCATTCAGTTTAGGACTGTTTTTATTAATGCATTCTTCAAACTGAAACATAAAACATTATCGCTTTCTTGATCACTATAGTAAGTGTTGAGATCTGAGAGGACCAGCTGTAGCAGCTGTGTTACCCCTTGACTCTGGAAGCTAAAAAACTTTCATCTCTGTTGCTGTCTCAGCTGCTGGTCTCAGGCTGTGGCCTTCCCATAACTCAAACCAATTTCAAAGCAATGTAAGTAACCTCATTGGAATGCTTTTGGAAAACCGCAGGAAGATTTTTTTCTTCTTCTTCTTTTTTAAATAGTGCCTGTCCATTTTAAATGAATGTTTCCATTCCAAGGTAATCTATGCATGTCTGTGGTGAACTCACAGACCCATCCCAGAGCCAGGTTAGGAGTTTTGTTGCTGTTTTTTAAACAAAGAAAAAAAATGCATTGATTCTTTCAGGGCACATGGCACATAAAGACTGAGCTTAAGAGGTTTGTTTAAATCCTTTTGATAGTTGCATATAAGGGTATGACCTTTGAATCAGGTTGCACGCAGAATTGTATTTCAGACACAGTTTTGCTATAAAGAGAAGATAATGTTCCTGAAAGACGCAAATATTTATAAGTTACATTGACAGGATGGGCAGAAATGCATTAAAAAACAGCAAAGCAGTGGGAGGAGAGATTTTGAGACTCCATGATAAGACCACGCGCTTACATGGGGGTTACCCACTTCTTGATGTTTCTGACCTCAGAGAGAACCTCAGACTTTTTAACCTTTCCTAACTGACTCCAGTGAACTGCAAAATAGTAATAGTATGGGACTTTCCAGGAGGGACAAATTCCTGCTGCTGACCTTCAACAAACTGAGAGAAAAGCATTTGTCTTTTCTTCTGAATCCTAAATCTGTGATTGCCAAGCTGACAAAGTACAGGAAAGCCTCTCTCACCCCTGCAGCGTAGTGACAAAGTGGCTTACAGGCTTGCTAATAGGAATCTGTCAATAGGAAAGAAGCTGAGTGGTAACTACTCAGAATGTGAACTCAGTAGCAAAAAATTGTTGAAACTAATAAAACTTTGATAGATCAAAAGTAGTGATCAGACAAGGCACTGCCTTTCTGAATGCATTCGCAAAGTCAACACTGGAAACTCTTGTTACAGAATTTGTACTGAAAAAAGAACCAGTGATGACTCTCTGAAGTTTATATAATTAATTGTTTTATGGTTTAATTTTATCTAATTATTTGCAGCAATTTATCTCAAGATAAGATGTGTCTGTTCGAAAAGATCTGTGTGAATTAGCTCAATCTTTTCAGTGTAGACAATGAACATGTTTCTGTCTCACAAAGGACAGTCGGAGCTACTCTGGATTCACTGAGATGCTTCTGTTTTCAAAACAGATGCTGTCTTCTAGCCTAGCCCTGAACTTTCTCCTGTTTGACCTGTCTCAGAGCACTGCTTTGTGATGGGACGATCAGGGAGGCAGTACTATAGACGGCATTAGCTGGGTACTAGAAGGGTTTACAGTGTAAAGACCCCACACCCTTCCATACACCTTCAGCTAGTGTTGCTCCAGTTACCGCTTCTTGTCATGTAATTGCAGCTGCATCCTGTTGCTAGTGGCTCCTTGCAGATGCATAAAATTTCTCTAAGCAGATAGCAAAAGCATGCTTGAGTGACAGACTGTCAATGCCGACTTTCACTTTCTGGATATTGACCCAATTAGTAGTCTCATGGTGAATTCCAAATTAAGTGGTATTTTACAGCACTAGCACAGCTCTAGTAATCACTCTCTTAGACCAGCAGGGAAAGGCATCATCCTCTTAATTTCTGGTGTCAGGGGAACTTTTGGAGTTTATGGATGATGATTTCTGTCTCTCTCCCATTTATGACTGGTAACTGAATGATTTATGGTTTCTCATTTTATCGTTCTGTTCAGTGAAGGACTAATACAGGAGAAGTATATTTTGAGAGTGTAGAAAAACGGAAGAATTTGAGCATGAGGTTTCATTACTATTCTTTGAACCTTCTAAACGATTTGACCTTTATCCATAAAGCGATCGCTTGTGGTCAACAAAGGCTAGTATTGATTTACAGCACAGCTAACCTGTCAATTCTAAGCTCAGCCTTTGACCTTTTGTTTTGTTGCTGAAAAAATTATGGTACATGCCTGAGTCATACTGTTTAATAGGGGTTTTTTTCTATATTCAGAAGGCCAAAAGGCTCATTCTAAATAAATCAGACAGTTTAATAATCTAGGTGGCAGGAGAAAGCAAATTGTCCATAATTAAGAAGTTCAGAAAACCTGACTGCCAAAAAGATTCCTCAGAATTAAACAGTAGTTTTTTTGAGGAGACAGTAAATGTGCATGTTTCACAATGGGTAGCTGCCTTCTATTATCACATGCATTTTTCTTCCTTCTTGCTTGTCTTTTAACTCAGATCTGTACCAAGTGTGTGTGTGTGTGGGGGGGGGGGGGGGGGGGGAGGTGGCAGACAAGATCCTGATTGCTGCATTTTTCATGTTTTAAGCTTCCTCCTTTTCAATCTTGCTAACAGAACTCCACTAAGAGGGTCTGTTTCCTTCTCATTTCTTCACAGATAAAGTATATGTTTGCCTTCTTCTCTACAGCAAGGTATACCACTTCACAGCAACTTTAACCTCAAACACATGAAAGATGCATATTTTTTTTGCCAGGATGTCAGCTCAGGGAGATAGTGTTTACATTGTTCAGTAATATGGCTTATATAAGTTAAATGTGCTGACTGACCATTTAATTGTGCAGATGGCTTCTTTTCTTTGGTTTGTCTTTATTTGGTTTGTTTGAAACTGTTTGTAAAAAGCCATTAATGGAACTAATCGAAATGAATCACAGTCCTTGCCCATGCACACACCCACACACCCCACACCCCCCCAAAAAAAAGTTTTATACATTGTATACCAGTTGTTTATTTCTGCAAAGTATGTTGCTATATTATCGTTGGAGATGTATGGATGTATGTTACTATGTATGTAGTAATCATCACACTCTCAAAGCTTCTTATATTTTAGGTTACGATTTTAGTGTAACATTCAGTATTTACTAATGGAAAGTACTTCCATTAAAATATGAATAAAATTTCTGGGGTATGCAAAATGTTGCTAAATATCATTCAGAAAAAAACTTAACTTTTCTATTCTGAAGGAAAGAATGTCATTGGGTTTTAGAGAAGACAAAAGCCTTAACTGTTAGAGTTCTGAACTAGGCCATAGTTTCTCCTTGTGAAACAGTAGAAAACAGGACTGTCCCATGTCCCTGCCAGACACCACTTACGAGTTTACATATGCTTCAAAAAAGCAAAAGGATTGACTATGAGGAAAGCTCAGCAAGTTCCCTTTGTTACCCTGGATGTTTTTATGCAGTTTACATGAAAAAAAAATGCTCTTTTGTTTCTTTTAAGCTGGATGGCAAACTCTTGTTATATGTCACAGATAACCGCTAGTACCTTCGGGTATATTCTTTTTATTGAACAATGACTCTGTCATTAACGCAGTGTTCTGAATATCCGGGCACCCCCCTTGCCCCCACCCCAGATTGGCCATCCGTAGATGCAGATATCCTTGCAGCTTCATTTTTATCTAGGGGATTAGATATGCTTGCAGGAACACACAGCTGTATCAAAGAGTTTGTCAATACTAACCTCCTTTTAATGATCTTTCATTCTGAATTCCAAATTCAAATTGATGCCTGGATCTTGTTTCCATGACTACAGTTGCAGTTCTCTGATAATATTTGATGCTTATTTATGTCAGCAGTTCATGTACTAGAAATATGTAGATAAGTGTAAATTAGTAACAGTTTAGATTCTCCTTTATGCAAAGACTGGAACAGAATATCATGACAACCTAATATATAACTAGCCGGCATGATGCTGGAAGACAGTGTGAGAATATGTACTTCTGTGCAGTATTAATATACTGAAAGGAGTCCTATCTAGACTTGGCTGATTTGGTTAGGCAGGCAAACTCCCTCGTTCTATTTACCCCAGGGAAAACAGATGCCAATGCAGAGGAAGAGCTTTAATAATAGCAGTAGATTTGCCATCTGTCACCTTGCTGGACAAATAATCAAGGATTAAAGATTTAACGCCTGAGAGGGATTTTTTTTTTTTTTTTTTTTTTTTTTTAATTTCTGTTCTGGACTTTGTATGTAAATCCCTATGAACGCTATAGTGGAGTTTATTGTACTTGTATTTTCGTATGGAGAGGAACCTTCAACAATCTTCTCCTGAAATCCCACCTTTTGTAAGCAGTTTTGAAATATATGTAGTTATCAAGGGGTGCACCATGGAAGAGATCTTGTTTGATTCCTTTGCAACTAGATTTGTTGCTCTTCCTTATTTCTCTGGAACGAAAAGAAGAAAGAAATTGAGTGTTCATTACTATGTGTTGCTGCAGAACATGAGATATGAAAGCACTATTTTGTTACTTGCTGGAATTAAGTGCAAAGGTACACTTACAAATAAAACCCAAACACCTCTTCCTGCTCTATTTTTGTATGACCTGTTTGTGTGATAATTTTCAGAATTTTTAACTTGCTGAAAGGTTAGACAGTACATTTTGAATGTGGGTGTTAAAGATGGTTCTTGCTTTTGGGAGGGGCACTTGCCCCTCTATCATTTATTAACACTGCAATAAACAGTTGCTATAGTTTAGTCATTTCAGTTGCTAAATAGAGAAGGAAAACAGGAGGAGAAGAAACTGTGTGCAATGTGTGCTGTATATGATAGATAGGTCTATGATGTGAGGTAGTAGATGAGTAAAGAAAAAACAGCCAGAGGGAATATAAGCTAATAATGAAAGAAGTAAATGGTAAGTGATGATGACAGCCCATCAGCAGCCTAGCAATTTTTGAGTTCTGTGTAAATATTGCAACAGGACAACTTCAATAAAACTGCTTTGTGACTTCGAGACTTTTGTGGGAAGCAGTACTGTTACAGGGATGCTGTTTAGAAATCAGTTAGTTGTGGGAAAAAAAATGGAGTAAAATAAATTTTGATTAAACAGAAGATGGAGGTGTTTAAGATGTTAAGGTTATCATAGAGAATAGCATTTGAACCGTTACTGTCATAATAAAACTGCAAAAATGGTCTACACGTGCACCCTTCAGTTGTGTGACTGAACTCACGAGGGGATAAAGGGGGCAGAGTTTTTCTAAATATCTGATTCCATTTGTGAAACAAGTTGTGGGATGGGTTCCAGTCTCAAAGAATAATGAAACTGAAATTGTTATTTCATATTTTTGGTCTCAGTTAAGAAGTATGTTGTTTTTATGTGCCAGAGACATGATGATATGCCATTGACTCTTTTTGACAGTGTTTAAATGAGTATAAAAACCTCAGAAACAATTTTCCTATTGTGTTCTGTGTCTTTATAACATGGAAACCTGTCACGTGCATAACTTTTTCAATTTGTTTAGAGATATATGGCATGGAAAAAATGTCACAGAAGTGTAAGAAAGGTGTGCAGAACAGGAACAGTGTCCTTCTAACTGCAAGAAAACATACTGGTTTGCGATGCTTACAATTTTGATATTATGCTTTTCCCAAGAGAGACGGCACTGTCAGGGAACCTGGGGAAAACAGAGTTGCTTGTCTTGCCTTCAGCCTTCTCATAACCCTGACCCTTCAGTCAATGACTGTTCTGTCTGGTCACCAGCCAGGGGTTAGACTATTCCCTGATACACAGCTCATCAAATGCATTTTCTCTGTGTCTTTCTGTCCGTCTTTCTATCTTTCTGTCCATCTGTCTTTCTGTCTGTCTTTTCCTGTTTGGCTCTGTAACATCAGAATATCGTCAGAGAGAGGCACTGAGCACTAAAGAAGATGGTGCAAACCGCACACTTTCTGTAAGTTTAGTTGCTAGGCTCTAGTCTAATAGTCAAGCTGAAAATGATTGCCTCATACAGAGTGAGGGTTTGCAAACAAGACGGGTAGGGACTTCAAAAAGGGGTTTGGTTTTCCAAACAATGTGAAATATAAACTACCTGATAGAGTCCTCTGATGGCATTGCCTAATCAGTTCTTTGATGTTTCAGTAGTTTGTTTGCTCCAGTTCTTTGTCTGTGGTGCAAAACTGTTTCTAACAAATGGAAATCTTCTGGCATAGCTGAAGCTAGTGGATTAGTTATTACATGATACAAGTGAAAATTAATAGTACCCATGCAATGTTCTCTTGAACTTGTACACTATGAATTTTATACCCCTAAAAGTTGATAACCTTGCAGATGGTATCTTCTATCTTGCTCTTATGGCAAAAAGTCCCTTTTTTTGCTTTCAGTGTATTATTTACAGAGGGATTTACAATTTAAGATTGATGGCAAACTAACCAAACCAATATTTTCAGTTGTACAGTGGCATCATGAGATGAATACTTTATAATTACAGTCTTAATTTTACTCTGATGAAGATAATATAAAAATCAGTTATTGTACCTGTTGTTAGCCTCCCCTGTTTTAATCAAATAGCTTTGAGAATATTTAGTTCACAAGTGGGTAGTTGGTTGTGAATTAGTCAGCATATTGCTACTTCCCTTAGGAGCCAGGATTCTTTTTAATAGTAATATATGCAGGCTGTGTATATGCAGGCTGTGTGTCTTTGAAAACTGGGATTACAGGCCTCAGCTGGGATGCTCATTGAGAGGACAAGTGAACTCCTATGAAGCTAGTAGCCTCATTTTGCCTAGAATTATATTTTCTCTCTCTTTTTTTTTTTTTTTTTTAAACTACTGGCTTTTAAATTTACTGTGTGCTGAAGAATTAGGAGTGGGATTTTGAAAAGACTCAGCAGTGGCCTAATCTGTACTCAGTGAAGTTAGTGATAAAACACTTAAATCTGGATTTGATAGGATTAAGCCGATTTACACCATCTGTGAATCTGGCCCCCATTAACTTCAGTGGTAGCAGATTTAACCAACATTGAGAGCTTTTGAAAACCCCATACTAATTTGATAGTAAATACTATGACTATATAAAGAGTAGATGTCAGAGGAGTTAAAAATAAATCAGGTATGTCCAAAGCATCACTTTAGGTTTCCCATTGTCCTTTGTACTTGTAGTAGGACTATAACACAGAAAAGATGTATCATGTATGTGATGATGTGCAGACTTTTTTATTTTTTATATTGAGTACTGTTGTTTTGCTGTATCCAGTCACAGACAATCTCAAATGACAGGTTCACAAACAGATTTGGTCTGTGGAGCCAAATACACAATGAATAAAATGTTTGGGTTTTGTGGTGTATGTTTGTACACTTGTTCTTTTGGAAGAGTGAGCGGGGAAAAAAGAGCAAAATTTTGCTCTGGCAAAACAAGTATAATGTTTGGTTACTTTATTATTATTTCAGCAGTAGGTAGTATCAGACAACCACATAAAGCTAACTTGCTTTCTTTGTATATACATATCTCTGCGTATTTCTCTGTGAGTATATGTTACATATTTTTATATATGTTAGACATAGCTCAGCTATTTTTAGCTATTGTCCGTGTCCATTTGTCTTTATCACTCTACAAAGTCTGAATAAGAGAATGCATTTTATAGCAGCACTTAAAGGATCGGTGGTATGTCATAACAAATTGTGAGAGTAATTTTGCTTTTTGGAATCATTGTAATTTGTTCATCTAAGGACAAAGATAAAGTGCCAAATACTTAATTTCATTGTACTGCTGTAGAAATATTTGCTAAATTGATAGCTAGTCAAGTACTGTAGTTACTGCCTATTTCACCCTTGTACTCAGATATTTTGTGCTTGGAGTGGTGTACATATTTTGAGTTATTTTTTGATTCACAAATATGCTATATTAAATTCAGCAGAGATGGTTTCCCACATGTTTGGAGTTGACCACTGCCACTGCTAAAGCTTTCCATTCAAGACAGACCAGGAGCAGAAGTGACTTTCCAATTTAGTAATTTGGGAGACTTTTCATCAAGTTAGTGTTGCTTTTACATTTCTGTATCCAGGATTAGAATTTATCTTGAGATATTTAGCACTGACTGGAGCAGTTAAAAAAGCTATCAACAGGTTTATGAAAAATACTACAGTTAGTGTTCTGCTGTCATTTGGATCCAAGTTACTTGCTCCATAAAGAAGAAAGTGTCTTGCTATAGACAACTATAGACAGCCTTCAGAAGACACATGGTATAAACAAAGCCTCCATCAACACTTCAATTCTCATAGTGGTAATTGAGATTTTAGCAACAAGACTCTGCTTGACTGTAACCAGAGTCAAATGACTAAAACTACGTTCAGCTCCTTGAACACTTTACTCATTAAGGGACTTGGAAAATGAGCTCTGTGTTTGCTCAAATGAGAAACATAGAACTTTTTGCACCTTGAGCAAATTCACCTCTTTTGGCTACGTACTGTATTTTGCTTTAATCTTGATTTCTTCAGCAAAAGTGCATTGGCATGGTAAAATTGGAAGTTTTTGAAACAGGATTTTTTCAGATGCTATAGTACTAAGAGATAAAGTAATTTTACTGCTTTAATTTAAGTTCACTGCACTTTTTAATAATATAAATTTCCAAGTAATTAAAGGTAATTTTTAAAGTTAAGTAAAATATAGCATGAGGTCCTGATACAATTTTTGTGTGTAGCTTAAAAAAATACAAAAGCAAGCAGTGCTACTCCAGAGATGTTTTTAAACTGGTAGTTTTTCATGGGCTGTAAAGCAGTGTTTCAGTTCAATGGTTGAATCAAACTATATCTGTACTCTTAAGAGGATGTTAGTATTACAAGTTTTAAACTTGACTGAAATAGTTTTCTCCTATTCTTATTTTCTATTATTAATGTAAATTTCTTAATTATGGTTAAAATGAGATATGGACTAAGGAAAAACCCCTTGAATAATGTATTGTATGTCTGAGTGATGGGACACAGTGCTGTCAGCAATGATAGTACCGTATGGCCTTAAAATAATCTCTATTCTCATGGAGATGATAGAATTATTCTTGTGGGCACAGTACTGCAGTGATGAGGCATACTCTTGCTTTCGACACCCAAACTGGCATCTCTGTGCTGTGTTACGCTAAGGGCTCAACAGGACCATTTGATTCAAGGCTAGTTTATGGGTATCTCCTGCATAGTCTTTTGGAAAGACAGAGCCTAACATGTAAAAAAGCAAATAATGCTTTTACTCAAATCTGATCTTTCATTATTATTCAGTCCTTTTATGATAAAATGTAACCATCTCTATTCTGTGATCTCTATCAGTCTTGTTGCTTGTTGTGAATGTAAGCAAGGCTTCAGTCCTCAGGCTTTTTTTAATAGGCTTTGGAATGGATCTGAAATTAAACTTCATGGCAGAAGATGCCCTTTTGAGGTCCAATTGCTAGTTGACACTGAAGATGTCAAACTGGTAAGTCAAAACATTCTTCTTAAGGAGAAAAACCCCCAACAACAAAACAGGGCAATAGACTGTCCTGATTTATTGCTTTTAATTAGAAGAAATGGAAAACTGGGCTAGGTAGATATGAACTGTTGTATGTATAATTGCATTGAAAGGGACACAAATTTTCCTTCTTGTCCAGTCCTTTTCTCGTTTCATTTGCTCATTGAAACTCTGTATTATTTATAGCACATGAATAACAGAGAGCAGTTAGATCATTAAACCCAAAATGTTTTTACTGTTGTATTGGTTTGATGATGTTGAAATGTCAAGAATATCTTACATTTATATAATGGTACCTTCCATTTGCCATAGACTTTGTCACTGTGTATGGAGCTGAGCTTCTTACAGCAGAGGAAGGGGTTGGGAAGAGAAGTGGGTCAGAGGTATTTTCTGCCTCTCCATGGCAGCTGTAGAGAAGCATCATGGAAAGCTTTCCTGACATCAGGGTTGAACAGTGGAGTGCTCTGTCCTGATACCTGGAGTTCTGTTAAAACCTCAAATCTACAGGCAAAGGAAAAATACAGTTCAAAGGGGAGAACCAAGTTCTGATGGTTGTTTCCTGATTCTTTCTCAACGTATGGATAGGTACGCATATAACCCCACTTAATTTCTGTGTAGTCTGTGATGCTCAGGTCAGCCATGAGGCTATTGTGGTTAATGTATGTTTGTGCTGATTGGTGAGAGAACTACTGCCTAAAAGCTTTGATTGCCTTTTTCTTGCTGGAAACACTGATTTAGACTTCTGACTCTAGCTGCTCATTTTCACAGAACTTATAGGACTGTAATTATCTCGGGGACCCTAGCCTGATGTTAAATTTGGTTGAAGGTGACTGTATTCCACAAAGTTATTAGGAGGAGACAGGTAAGCAGATAGATAGGCAATCTATCCATATAAACCTTTTTAGGAAAGCTACTTCTGTTTAAAAGCATCACTCACACAACGTTGAATCTTTCAAATCTCATTATGTCCTGCAGGTAGGTAGGAACTGTGTAGGAACTTGTTCTTACAGACAGCATCCTGTAGGGTAGAAATATCCCCTGCAGCAATGGCAATATTTTAAGACTGCAATATTGAATAGTTCTACATTGTGTAAGTTTTCGTAGTGCCTTTACCATTGAAGTGTTTTTGGGTTACGCATTAGGCAAAATTACAATGTTTTTCTTATTTTATGGAAATGATGGTGTAGCAAATACCATATTTGACTTGGTTATTTTTACGAATTAATTTTTATCACGTATTAGCAGTAACAAAGCAAATGCCAAATGAAAACAGATGTTGTGTTTGGATGCAGAAGGGCCTCATTGGAGTAGCCCCCCAAATCTGAGTAGGGAGCTATATTTGTCAAGAGCTAGCTTCTCCAGGTAACTTTGACTCTGCCATTCATATATACATATTTGTGTAGTCCTGTGTTTTTCCATCGTCATACTACTGATGTTTTGGGACTTTGTAATCATGCAGATACACACGTAAATCTGAAATGGAAAGATTTATTCACTATGATTAGTGACTAGTAATATCAAGAAAGTATTTGGAATTCTCATCCCTGCCAGTCTGCTGTGTTACATATCTTTCTACATAAAACTTGTTAAACCTTTCAATGTAGTGATCTTGCAAACTATTGTGAAACCTCTGAAATTAGCATTTAACATCTGTTAACTTGCTGACATATCTCCACGTTCATCCAGAATAAATTTAAAAAAATGAGTGAAAAGAAAAAAAAAAAAAGAGGCTCCTGTCCCCAGATGCTATCATGACAGACAAAACCAAGTTTACTTGGAGTCATTGCAAAGAATTGTGGGATGCAGTTCATGGAAGTTGGGACTGCCTCTATCAATGACTTGTTTGTTTAAAAAATAGGGGTTTAGATAACTTTTTTTTCAGTTTGTGATTCAAAGTGAAGATATGAAGATCACTTAAAGAAATTAGCACAGAAGTCACAGTTTCTGCATTACACAATACCAAAGTTTAATTTATCCTGTGGCAGCATTTTTAGATCAAGATTTGTTAGATCATTCTTCTAATCGATACCTCCAGAAAGAACAAGTCTCAAGGGCTCATCCTGTTGTCATCCTGACAGAAAGTTTGAGCTTGAAGAATTAAAATTAAGCAAATCAAAAGCAGAGATTTTGATACTTGAGGATGTAATCCAACATAATTTTGTCTGTACAATAATTTTGCTCATCATATTTTGCATGTAAGTCAGAGGAGTCATGCTTTGTAATAGCATGCAGGAGTTGTAAGATAACCTTTCTTCAACCATTCACATCAAGTCTGCTCCCAAATCTTGCAACAGATAACTACGTCCAAGTAAAACTTCTCAGCAGCGTTTAAGAAACTGAAATGTGTCTGATACATTACTAGGTTACAGGAAAGGAATTTTTGCATAAACAAGGACTGTTACCATGTCTTCCTTTCAGTCTTATCCGTTCTTTAGAGCACTGTTGCTTCTTTTCCTCTGAGGACAGATCTAGACTCTCTGTTTATCCTTTTCTGGTCTCTTTTTAACTCTATAAGCTGACATCTTTTCTGAAGTGTGATGGCAAAGCTCAATCTCCAGCTAAAACCCTGCCAGACTAATTGATTAAAATATTTAAGGAGTTTCAGGAGACAGACAAAGTATTTGAATTTATGACAAAGTTGGATTAAATATGGATGTATTAATGAATGCTTTAGTTGAGAGAACAGTATGGACAGGGATTTGGGGGAGAGAGATGAAAGGGACTTTTTTTTTTTATAAAGCTGATGGAAATTTCCTGTTTATGTTGGTCTTCTTTCTGCTATTTTATGAAATACTACTCTTCAAATTGTTTTATTGATTAGTATATTCCTAAATGCACATGAACATCTCTAAAGAATATGAATAATATCATAGCTGGTAAATATTGCCACATGCTCGTCAGAATTTATGGAGAATTTATGATTAGCAGGCCATTTACACTTGAGTCCATGAGCATATATGTAGGAAGATGCCTTTAGAAGTAGAGATTCCTAAATATTTCCCATATTCTTCTTCATTTCCTCCATTGCCTACTTCCAACTTTGCTCGCTCTGTGATGCAGATTCTGCAGTGCTGTCCCATAGGTCTTCTACATGTGACATTGTTAGAAAAGGATACCTGCTGATACCCAGGCCCATTTTACCCAGAGGGACAATAAAGAGAAGTTTTCTTCCTAAACCTACAGAAACGCAATCAGATGATTTCTCCTTATGCTCAGGTTGGTACAAGTTGTAAGACCAGAAGAATGGTGGGAGTGAGGCAGAATTTCTGGGGAGCTGGGTTTGCTCAGCAGAATGCGTCATTTAAACAAGGTGGCAAGCTAACTATAAGTAATCTCATCCCATTGCCACCTATTGCTTTCTTTAATGGCATTCAAAATGTAGTAAAACCACATCTCTTTTGTCTTTTCATTAATCAGTCTTTCTATTGCACCTGAATTCCTAATGAATACTTAAGCTTTCATAGCAGGGGATGTCTTTAACACAAAGTTAAGATATATCACTGCTCTGTTCCAAAATGTTTAATTTGACTGTCTGGTTAAAGTGAAATACTGGAGATTAATACAGCATTAAAAATACAATGAAATGTGCATTTCCCAGTCGGTTAAATACAGGCAACTTGGAATTCTTAAGTTGGTATAATTAATCAGTTAGACATACTGCCTCTGTAATACTCAGGTTATATCGTTTCCCAGTAGGATTTTTATGTAAAAAATTATTGCTTTACAATTTAACACTAAGTGCTCCCTGTAGAAAAATAAGAATGTAGTCTTGTAACGTAAACAGTGTAGATTACTGTTGTGTAGACTTAGTTCAGTTGTCTTTGTATTTCTGCCATATTCATAAAATTGATTGTGAAGCATATGATACTGAATGACTTTTTCTAAAGTTGGTGGACAAAAGTTTCCAAACAGTAGTAATGTTTTCTAAGTGAACCTTTACTTCTATTCACTAGAACCTGTCCACACAAAGTCATTGCTCTGTGACTGCCTTTCTGGAGCTTTAATGAACAGAATTTTTCCTCAATTTCTTCAGAAAGGCAAAATAAAATGCTAAAATGTTTTCCAGACTACCAAGTGTGTAGATTTTAATGAGACATGTTTCCATTATCTGACTGTAGTTAAAAATAAGGGTAAAGTAGCTTTTCAAAAAGAAATAAAACTTTATACAACCTATTTAGTTGCTTTGTATTTAACTATAGCAACAAAAACTGTAACCCAAACTGTTGATACTGATTTTATTGGTTACTGGTTACTGATTTTATTGGATTCTTTTCCACTCCCATTAATCTGTTCGTATACACAATTTAGTAAATAGTCTACGTAGACACACTGTAAATAGAACTGCAAAGCGGATGAATGACCTGTTTTTTAATCCTCATTACACTTTAATTTGTTTTATTGGAGATGATTTTTGACCTTGATTTTTTTTTTTTTTTTTAAACCACATTTTTAAAACCTTCTGGCATGTGGCATGGGAAACATTTAAAATATATGTTTTACTTTATTAATTTATCATAGAGACAAGAAAAAGATGTGTGTACCTTGAACTGTCGGGTCAATGTAAAACTATGTTCCTGGAAATGAAATACTGTAATGAGAATTCCTTGGAGGCAGTGTTTTCTTTTTAACTTGATGTTACAAGAGAATGACTTCAAAGACTTCTGCTACTTCAGCTGATAGCGAAGCAACTCCCTAAGGCGATCTTAGACAGCTCAGGGATGGTCATTCAGCAGGAGATAAGGGAGTCTGTGAAGTTAATGAGTAATTCTGCCATTTAAAAATGCATTGCTTTTTTATTCATTGATGAAAATTACAGCTTTGACATCTTAGTTGAAAGTTGGGTAGGAATAGGGAAATGATGCTGGAATGATCAGAGGTGATAATGGCATAGCACTGGAAAGTAAGCATTTTAAAATAAAGTGCTTTTCCTTCCAAAGGCTCACAGAGGGACAAACTTGTTAGATCATCCCATCACCAATGCAGTTACTTCCCAAAGGAGAGTAATTAAGTTAACGTTTACATTACTTAAACAGTGGTGCACCTTTGACATCCCTGGAGCAGCTTTCTACAAGCTAATTGAGCATTATTTGATAGCTTCACTCTCCCCTCCCCCCCTTTTTTTTCTATTTGCTGTGGTTTATTTGATTCTCTTGCTTTTATGTATATGAGCCTATTTGGAAAATGACCATATACCAACATATCACTTTTGAGCTGGAAAAAGTAATGCTGTCAGCAAGAGTGGGATGTTCTCTGTGCACAGCCTGCAACCCCTAACAGACTGGGTGACGTGGGCCAAAAGCCTTGCTTGGTACAGGCTGCCAGTGCTGAAGGCAGTGCCAGCATGTGAGGGGTTGATAAACTGCCCAAGTGGCGCCGGTTTTACTGGTGGCATGTCCACACAGGCTGGGCCAGGGCTGAAGACTCGCCTGCACATTCAACCCTAAACCTTAATCTTTGTCCCTCTGATTCTTTTGTTCAGACAGCAGGTTCTCTTTCTCTGTACTCCAATGTATACCAAAAGTTGATATACTGAGCATCAATCAGAGATGGGAAGCAGCAGGAAAAAACCCTGGATGGGTGGTGTGGAAAGGAAGGCTTTTGGGCTGCAATGTCTGAGGCACAGATGAGCACCTGTCACTGCTAGGGAGGCTGGCAAGCAGCGTGGGAAGTTAACCTGGGAGAACAGGTTATCCTGAGCTGTTTGTTTCAGGAGTGCTGCTGTTTACATGGGCAAGGTCTCCCCTGAAGCAGCCTGCCTTTCCCTGCAAGGCTGGAGTTGCTTATCCTGGCTCCACATCCTTCTGACAACTGAACAGGGGCGAGCTGCCTGCAGCTGCCAGTCTGGTGCCAGCCCACTAATAACAGGAACAGGAGTGGAGGGGGAGGGAAGGGTTTTGTAACCCCGTGGACTTAGGGCATCTATTTACACAGCACGTAGCGCTGAGTCAGCCCAGCCTGGCTCGTTTCTGGCCTTGCAGCATCTTGGGGTCTCTGTGCTCCATAGCCGATGTTTAATAATGTGTGCAAATTCTGAGCTTCAGTTTAAAGTTCAAAGCTCAGCATGACTATTGGTGTAAATAAGGCTACTAGACTTGTACAGTCTAAGCAGATCCACTCTTTTCTGCCTTTGATACGCGGAGACAGTTTTCATGATAGTTCCATTTCATGTTGTCTTAGCAAAGGCAAAAGTTAGTATGTCTGCATACTTCTGCGTAAACTGTTCCTCTAAGTCTTTAAGTTCGTTTTTTTATTGCTGCCCTTAAATTCTCATCAGTTTGTTGAGTACTTCTGAGTTATCGTGTGGAATGTTCTCTGTGTAACATGCCCAGCACTACATATAGAGACATAAAATCTGTGTATCATGTCACAGAAACTGTTTTGCATGCTTTTATTAGAAATCTAGTTTAATTCCCTTTTGTGTTAATGAGAAGGAAAATGCATACATACTAATAAGTAGGTATTTAAAGTGGTAAAAATTCCTTCATCTTTAATGGTAGTAATATTACTCTAAACTGTTCCACAGAACTGTAGAATAGTAAGCTGAGATGGTGTCTGAATGACACGATGACAAATCAGTCAAGTAAGTAACATTTATTCCTATTTAAAAAATAGTGTAAATAACTGAGGTTTTCTAATGAACTGGCATATTTTCTACAGTATAGGTGCTACTACAGTTAGAAAAGTGTTGTCATACAAGAAAGGTAAATCACCCTCATTATTTAGAAGAGACTGCAGTCTGTGTGGCTGCATTCTTTCTTTCTTTCTGACCTCCGAGAACACACATGGACTTCAAAATTCACAGAAATCAAATTAAGTGCTACTTAGTTTTAGAGTTTCTTTAATCTCAGTATAAATGCAGACCAGGAGTGGACCTCCTGCCTATCACAGGCCTTAGAATTTCACTCAATAATTTTGACATCCAACCTGCAATTTTTGGTTGAGCTAGAGCGCATCTTTAGGACAGACATCTAGCCTTAATTAAATGGTTTAAAATGAGGGAGGATCTACTACATTCCTTGACTGTTGAGAGTTCCCTGTATTTTCTGGACTGAATTTGTTCGATTACAACTTTCAGCGATTGAACTTTATGTTTCTGTTTGCCAGATTAAAATATACATTTTTTTTTTTTACTATAAATATGCATATTTTTAGATACTTAACTAGGCAGTAGTGTTTTAGGTTTGACATGCAGCAAACATAATCAGGATGATGTTAAAAAAATATTTATAAAGTGCAGTACTCAGCTGTATTTCTTTACATTGTTAATAGCTGTTGGTGCAAAATCAGTGTATTTCCTTATATTTTCCATGCATCATAAATATATACAAAAGAATCCAAATATGTGGGTTCTTTTATATATTTATATTTATACACATTCACCAGAAAAAAAACTATAAACATAAGCGTAAACTTGATTTCAGAGTTAAACAATTGGATTCATCTTAGAACAAAAAAGCTTTTATTTTACAGGCTGTGTTGTGTGCTGTTCCTTAATCTTATTTCTCCCTGAACTTCCATATGGTCTTGCAAATCTATTGTGACAATATCTTCCTACTGAGTTTCAGGTAAAGGGCAGGCAATATAAGTGTAGAAGACACAGTTTAGTTCAACAGAAGGAATTAGATTTAATATATAACAACTTTGACATATAGCATGACGGAACTCCTACAAGATGCGACACTCATGCAAAATTTCATTAGCCAATCACTTCGGTATCTGAAAATTATTGTTTATCAAGTATTGTGTTCCTTCCACCTATCTCAGAACTATCGATCAGATTTTTAAACTAATCTAGTGTGTCTTTCATTTTAAAATGTGATCAAAGATTGCAGGAATTTTCATGTCTGTAGCAGTTATTTTAGAAAGGAAAAACATTTATTCTTTCAATTAAGATAAACTTGCAATAAAATCTCGTTAACGGCATTGCTCTGACAAATATATCCACAGGCTGTCTTGGCAATAAGAGATGGAGAAATATATCTACTGACACAAATTTCTTCACGTAAGCTTTTATTATTTGGTTTTAAAATAAAACAGTAAGTTTTAGCTTTGCTCCATATTGTCAGAGGCAAAGTGTTGTATTTTAAAATATCCAATTTAAAGACCCAAGAAATTATTTCAAAATCTCCATTGTCATTCCTCTGGCTGTAGCATAATCTCTAAGGATTGCCATTTTAATGCTAATTCCAGAAGCAAATGGAGCCAGCTGACATGTGCAGTATCAAGAGGAGAAGGTCAGCGTAGCAGCTAGAGACACAGGAAACAGCAGGAGACTGCATTATTACTCATTAAATATATTACACTAGACCTTAGGGATTTCTGCCATGACCAGGACATTGTTATGCTTGATACTGTACAAATGCAGCAAGAGCAATCCATGGCTAGAGTGATATCAAACCAGGAGCAAGAAAAATGTCATTGTAAATTGTCTTTTTCTTGTTTTAATTTTTTTGCTTTATTTGCACATGTTGAACCAAAATGAACTGGCATATATTCAGAAAAATGAAGGAAGTCTTTTGCTGTCCCCTATGCCTCTGGCTGTGACTCAGATCTTTTACTTTGATGAGTGTCATTAGAGGAAGCATGGAACACTCAATGGTTTCTGAATTCCACCTGATGGTATACATATCTGCATATACTCATGTAAGCATACACACAGCAAAGATCTTCTCAAACTCTGTGTGATGCACGCTCAGGCATACTCAGCCAAATGAAATTAGTTAAAGTGAAAATTATTTTATATTGCATTGATTCTTGGTTTTTTTAACCCCCGAACTGTCATTAGCCACAATTGTTTTCACCTGGGGATTCATCATAATTCAGATCTGTCTGCTGTGCACACTAGGTCTGGCTTTCATAACGTTTAAGGCTGGGAAGGATCAATAAACCATTTAGTCTCATTGGGATCATGCATGTCACATCTGTTAAATTTCACCCAGTTATCTGCGTGCTAAGACTTGGCAACTTTATCTAAAAAAAAATATTTTTTAGAACAGCTGAAAACAGCAGAGACTAGAACATTACCAGTTTTTAAGGTCTATGCAAAATGATTAGGTTGCTAAGATGATCTCAGCAGGTGTGTCATTATGCATGCTGAAAAGGGAGATGATTTGTTTCCTCCCTCCCCTCCTGTCAGTCAGACCTACAGTATACATCCTATCTGAGTATGTGTGGGGGTGTCACCATGTGGGCAAGCAATGCACACAGGCTGGTATCTAGGAATAGTAATTCTTCAGTAGTTGGTGACCAGTATGCAAAATTTTAAAGGAATTAAGGTTTCCTTTTATTCCTGCTTTCCATCTCTGAGAAAAGGAAAAAGAATAATTAAATGTGAAAACTGAAAGCAGTCAGACCAGAATGCATATTATCACTTTTACATAGTGTGATCTAGACTTGCTGGGAATCAAAGAAAGAATGGGATTTCCTTACAGCCCTAAGTTTAGCCTGGAAGATGAGGTTCTCTCTTAAGACAGAAGTAACAACTCCCTCTCTGTCTTGAGCTTTGGGAGCCAAAACTGGTAGGCTGCCTTCTACTGCTGCGTTAAAGGTGTAGCCAGTTCTTCACTTGTATTTGAAGTTTCTCTTTGTATACAACCAATGATTGTTGTATTGCTGCTGCTTTTTTTTGCCTTTTTTTTTGGTCACCATATTACATTAGAAACACATGTTATGGCAATTGTCTGCAAGCATTGCTATATGGCATGTTTTCTTGATGTGGTTCTGGAAGCAGTGTAGCTATTTATTGGCTTAGAAGTTGGTCAAAGCCTGCGCTGCTGCTGAAGGGAACGGGCTGTTCTTACTTCAGCCACAGCCACACGTTTCCATTCCTCCCCCTGCCTTGGCTCTTGTACCCGAGTTGTAGCATGGTGAATCAAGTTTGCTCATCTGACTAAATATACCACGGGAAAAAAACCCACTCTTGTCTCTATTTGAATCAGTGAGGTGATCCAAGTCCCAGCGAAGAGCACTACAGCGGCCTCTGGCCAGAAGTAGAGAAATTTGTAACCCTTTTTCAGTGGTAGCATAACGTTAGATTAGTTTCGCTTGGTTGTGACCAGATTGTCTCTCGGAGCAGTATTGTGCCAAGGTTAGTCGGGCTCTGGCATGGTGCCATACTGCTGTGGCTGTACTTCCCTGTCCAACAGTAGCTTATTTGGGGGCTTGCAATCTGTATTGTTCTAGCTGTGCTGTATGAAGACCTTCCAAACTTTAGGTTTTAATATTTTATTACACTAAATTGTATTTTAATCTCAAAGGTGTTATTTTTGATTTGTCAGTATGAAATATATTTTGTTGATTTGAAGTTGTTTAACCTGGAGGATTATTCTGTAGCAGTAGCCAAATTGCTTTAGTTCTTTAATTATTTAGGTACTTACTAATCTTTCTGTCATCTGCATGCTTGCAATAGAGATTTTATGTTTAGGTCATTGTTTCAAAAAAAAAACCCCAAACCCACAACCCAAAACACTTGGAAATAGCAGTGTGCTAAGAACAGTTCCCTGGGGACCTTGAAGCACTTCTGCTTGTTCTTTGTGAGCCAAGAAGTCATAAAAGGAAAAACATATATTGCAGGTATTTAATAAAATCAAGTTCAGCTATTAAACTGGAAATGAAAATCTAGGATATCAACACAACACAGACCACTAACACCATCACAAAAATATAACAGGTTGGTTTGCTAGTCCTGCTGGTTGACATTATTGATATTTGTAGGTCCTAACTATTTATTGTTAGAACAATGAATTTACTTTACTTGTTTATAGTTTCCAAGGTTTTGAGTATTTGGAGTTTTATTGTGTAGTAGTATTTCCTTGGCTTACTTTTCTTTTGCCTGCCTTTTTTTTTTTTTACTAGTACACCTCTTCTAATAATTTAAATTATTTTTAGACATAAAGGTAAATAGATAAGTTAGAAATTAAGATAGAAGATTTTAACATCTTTGTTCAGTAACACATGTCTAAAAAGACTTACATAGAATCACTACATTTTGTCTCAGTGGTTCCATCTTTTCCTTAAGGAGTCTCATTAATTTCTCAGAAAATCAAATCTTCTATTAAATGTATTGCATTCCACATTTTTCCTAATTACCAATGTATATCATAATTAAAACTCAGCATCTGTGAGTCAATTATTGAAAAATACTTATTTCCGCTGCTGCCATAAACAAAGCAATTTTGACAAGTACACTAGCACATGCTGCTTATTAGAGATAATTTAAAATTGAGTGCAGTTTTACTCCCAGTCACAGAAGAGTATGAGCTTGATGTTGAGCTGTACAGCATCAAGCAGAGTTGAAGTTGTTTCATTTGTCATCGTTTTGGACATAAAATCTGAAAGAAACAGGTCTTCGGATAAACCCATTATAATCGAGAAGTTCTGTTACTTCTATATCAGGTGATGCAGTTACTAGAAAATTTAATTTAGCTCCAGCAAATTCTTTAATATATTCCAGCTGACTGACTTTATCACTGTAAATAGAAAATATGTTCCAGTTTTGTCCATTTCCTGCAAAATAATCTTATTGGCTTAAAGCCAAGTCAAAACACTCAGAATAGCTTTTTTGACATGCATCGAGTTTTATAGAGTGGCTTTGGTGTTCCTGGTACCAGAAATATGAGTAAGAGATGGTGGGAGAAAAGTTTTGGTCTGCTAGCAGCAAAATCCAAGTAAAAACAAGGAAGCAGGGTGAGGTAATTTGTATGGACAAGGTCTAATACTTCAAAAAGGAATCGATGATCAGTGTACTAGTAAAAGTGTTTTTGCACAGTTGAGATGAGGTACTTAGAGGCTTATTGTATTATAAATCTTGGCCCATATTCTTATCCTAAGCAAACAGAGGGGAGCTTCATTGATTTCAGTTAAGCTGTGTATATGTAAATACGGTGAGATTTTAGCTTTCTAGAACAAGTTAAATAGGAAGTCACTGTCTCTGTCCATACCTGTTAGACAAAATACACTTTCGAGTCTCTTAGTCATGCACAGACTACAATGCACAAAGGTGTATTGTACACACATATGATGCCAGGTAACTAGAAGAGACAAAATCCATTAAATCTGCCTTGAATCTTGTCATAGCTGAATATGCTAAAAACTCTGGATGAAATCTTAGTTGCTTTTGGGTTTGTAGGATCAACAGAACATGGAATTTTTCCCTGTGAAGAACTCTGTTCAGTCTTTCTCCAAATACAGTGCTTAATTCAATCCTTAATAGACTAAGAGTATTTTTACAGTCACACTTTTACATCTAGTTTAGCTCCAGGTTAGGATAGTACATAGTACCAGTTTACAGTAAAAGGAATTAAAATAGCAGAGTGAGTACTCTCCAGACTTGCTTCCCTGTGGGTGCTGAGGTCCTTTTCCATGGTCTCCAAAGCAGAAGAGTTAAAAGGCTCATCTGATGCTTGGTTGACCTGATTTCCCTATTCATTGACAATTTGTGTGACTGTGGACATGCTGACTCACCTGTGCTTCAGTTCTCTATCTGTAGAAAGCATATGAAAGTGTTTTCCTTGCCATAGTATTATTTTGAAGCCTTCAAGTACCATGACCAGCAAGATCAGAACAATACAATTGCTTGATCACACATCGTGAGTTACGCATCCCCTGGATGTATACTGTGAAAATCATATTTGGCTCTAACTATGTATTCAGGCATCAGTTTCTGTGAAACTCTTTCCCTAAGGACTGAATAAGACTTCTAGAAGAGCATTTCTGTTCTTTTGTTCACCGTGAGACGAATTCAATTGCGTAGCCTAATTAAGATTTACCTGGAACTTTGGTGCTTTAATTTCTACCAGGGGATTGGAAACGTGAGAATCTGTTTAAACACCCCAACAAAAGGTGCTTGGTCTTGTCAAAATATCCCTTTACTATTTTAATAGGAGATAGAGAATCTTGGTATATTCCATTACAGCCTTCTTACAGAGTTTTGTACAAATTCTATACGTTTTAATAACTGCCTTCAAGGTTATTTATGCTAGCATTTGAAAAGTTTCTTTCTTCCTCATTCTTAGGATCAGATCTAAGGACAATAACCTGGTTACAGTATCTCACTTTCATTGCTTTAATTCCTTGACTCATTAGAGTCATCTTTCTTACATAGCGCTGACCTCAGGAGTACTTTTCAGTCCAAAACAGCTTCCACAGTTCCATATTAAAATTTTTTCTTTCTTTTTAAATATAGGAAAATATCTTTAGAAAGAAAACTACATTCTCCAATGTCCGTCTTTCTCGATGTGAAGTTCAACACTGAGAAAACTGTTCTGTCTTTCTCTGGTGGCTCCCTTCTCTTATTAAATGAACATTCAGTGTTCCAACAGCTTTCTCAATGTGAGCCTTTCACTGCCACCAACTCAGAGGAAAATGGAACCCTTAATTTTTGCTGTTCGTAACTATATAAAAAAGTTAAATGGGCAAATAGTTATCAGTACATATAAAGGAGTTATAGTTATGCATCAGGATCATATACCTGATTTTAAAACTCAGTGCTAAAGCAACTAATTATCAACACAGGTCAAGAATTTTCAGCCACCGAAAATCCAGTCTCTATGCACACCAGTGATTAAGAGGTGTAGTTTGTGTATCCCATTAGGAATCTGTGCTATGCAGTTTTCCATGATGAGTTATCTTGAAATGTTTTCAGCTGTGTTCTGTTTTGCTTGTCTTCCCCTTGGGACAGGATAAGCATGGCTGAATATTTTTGTTACCTAATCTGATGCACTTTTAAAACCACTTTTTAGCATTTCCTTGCTTATATCCCATGCAAGAATACTTTGATTTAACCAGCTTTCCAGGTCACATGGTTAGATAAAACCCAGAGGAGTTTAGGTAATTTCCAATCCATATGTAGTCCTACTCATTTAAGAGACAAACTGTGGTTTTGTTTGCTACTGGCTCTGGGAGGTGCTACATCTTTTCAAGACTGAAGAGCCATATTTTTTCACGGTTTTTCCAATCTGTGACTTGCTTACATGTTCAATTGGTATTGACACTGTTGATGCAAATCTGTGCCGACCATCTGTGTCCTTAGAAAGGAGTGGTATTGCGGAAGGAAGGATGTGTAAGCTAAACGCCTAATTTTAAAGAAATAACTGTATTTCCCATAAGTAAACCTTTTTTTCTATAGAATTTCTGTGGTTGCTGTTACTGTAAATTGTCCTTAGTTTTGAAAGTTTGCCTTTTAGGGATTAATCAAAGCATAACACTTGAGGCTAGTTTACATACAGATAGTCATACACAAATATACATAACATTTTTAAATGCCTGTATATCTTTCAGCGTAACCTCTATGTTTATAAACACATCTGAATCGGAACTGCTGTTCATTTCAGTAACCAATTTTGAGCTTAATGTATATATTTTAAAACCAGACATCTGGTTCTTTTGGAGCACAGACCTAAAATGTACACAAATCCAATGGAACAGACAATGTTCCTGGTTTTTTATGTTGAGTTATCCTGAGATCTACTTCTTGTGCTATTTTCAATTTGTAGTGTAGGCTATCTCTAGAATGTATTTCCTCACAATATATTCCCCACCTACAGTGGGATGTAGATCTAAAGAACCTAAAGTTTATATTACTGATTGAACAGAATCTGCAGCTGGCAGCGGGTTTCTGCTGGTGTATATAAAGTCCACCCAAGTGGGCTTCAAGCATCCACATAGGTGTTTGTCCTTCTTCAGCTCTCAGTGGGAAGGGGGACCTGAATCTTTCATATGAGCACAGAATTCAGAATGCTTATCCCCCATGTCTCACTGCTTATATGGCTCAGTTGGGTTGTTATATATACTGTTGTTTGATAACAAAAAGAAGATCATAAAAGATTTTTAGAACATTAGTCTTCATAGCATCAGCTAGACCACAGATCCAGAGGAGTTTTATTTTCTTATGTCTCTTACATACTGGTTGCTACTGTGTTCTATTTACATGTGTAATTTCTAGCGGTGTATGGCATTCCTTTGGAGTATTTCACTCTTTCGGGATCAAGAGACGTGGCTGATCAAGGGTGGTGGTTCTTCACAATCAAGGGTATTCTTAGATGAGTTAAACAATGTGTAAGACTTACCTATTCAGTCTGTATCAAACTATATCAAAGGCTAGGGATTTGCCTTTCTGCAGTTTGTGAAAGACAGCTATTTCTTCTAATCAAATGATTTTCCATTCTTTACTTTTATAAGGATTCACCTGTGTACCTGTGACTCATTTTGTAACACATTTTGGTTAGAGTTCGCATTATGCTGTCCACAGGACAAACCATTCAAAAACTGCAGGTAGTGAAAAAAGAAAATCCACTTACTAATGATGTTTTTCTCAGTGCATCAGCAAAGGGTTTCTCCTTATTTGTACAGTTTGTCACATCTTGCATTTGTGAGCTTTTCAGGATAGAAAGTTTCAGGATCATGTCAGTTTGGGATCTTAATTTGCAACCAACTTCTTTGGACCTTCATTTATTCAGCTGTCAGAAGTGTGACAGACTTGTGGTCATAGATGGATTGAACCAGCTAAGGCATGCTTCTTTAATTTGGAAAGGAAAGAGACAAAACATATTCCCTCTAATTATTTAAAAATCACCTTTTTTGGTTTTTTGGTTTTTTTACTTTTTACTTTTCCAAGTAATATGGGTTACCTTTGCATTAACTATAATGCTGATGGCCTGTATCCCAGTACAAAGTCACCTGAGTCTTTTAGAAGTGCTTGAGTACTTCATTATTACAACTCATAAAAGATGTTCTTTATTAAAATCCATTAGTAGGTTGTTTTTTTTTTTTCCTTCTGTGTGTGAGTGTTCTGTGTTTTTCAGACATCTTGTCAAGCCTTGCTGTTTCTTATGAGAATAGATGCTTAATGTAGAATCACAAGCATAACTTCTGACCTGGAAAGAAGTAGTTCTAACAAAGGGTTGAATCTTCAGTATTGAAGACATTGAAGTGAAAAGTAGCCTGATTAAAGACAGCAGTATTGAGTTTTTGCCATTAGACTAGAAAGGCTGAATTGTTACTAAAAGCCATGGAGAGGGGGACTCTGGAATTTGTGGTGAAAGGAAATTGAAAAGAAACAGAACATTTGGATTCATGTTTCATGAAATAATGTGTGTGACAGAATAGGAAGGCAGTCTGAGGGAAAATTGACATAATTTTTTCCTACAACTAGGAAAGGCCAGATAAATATGTCAGTGTTAACAAGTGAACTATTGTATACTTAGAGAAAAAGATTCAGAACAATTTGTAAATATTAATTTGCATTGGCCTTGGAAGAATGTTTTAGAATGTACAAAAATGTACATTTTTCTCTGTAGATTCTTTATGATCCCGTACTAATTGCAAATCTTTCTTTGGTGTTCTTTAGTTTTATAGGAGCAGTTCTTTATTCAGCTTCACTTATCTTAATTATGAAGCTGTAAAATTAAAGATTTCCCACCGTATTTTGTTACAACCACATGAGAAATAGAGAAATGATATAGTATTAAGTTTTTCAGATAGAAAAGAACGTTAGGGAAGGAAAAAAGAGATTATTAGATCCTGAGTGTTAACTAGAAAGACAAAAATCAAACCCAACAAAGACAGAATTGTAGAATTATTTTTTTAACAACAAAAGAACAAAGCACACTCTTTAATGATGATGATCACAGAGTAATGGAGACTATGGGTTACAAAAGTAATCAGGAACAAAATCATGCTTTAGTAATCAGAATAAACTCTTCAAGTAAATCATATCACTGGAATATAAATATTGTGAATAAATGGGCATATGATAACCTATATTAACAAAAAAAAAAAATTTCGTTTTAGCAGAAAGCCAAAAATTGGAAAGTGGTCACCCAACACATGTCCTGAAACTTACTTAGAGAGAGTGGCTAGATCGCAGAACCCAAGTGTTCACAGTAACAGCATCAGGATCTTGAATTCCATATTTCAGCAGTACAAGTGCAAATTAGTCATTGTTTCAGCCACTCTGTCATTGCTACATGGTAACACCAATATTTCATAATTGTTTTTGTGGTAATTATCTGAACTACTTCCGTCCTTTTTTGTGATCATTGAACTGCTTAGTTTTGTATATTGTTTTCAGCTGGTTATATCAGACATAATGACAGTCTCAAAACAAGAGAAAACTAAACATTTTCTTGGTATACTTCAGTTCATGGCTTTTATTAAGTGTGTTCAAGAGAATTTCTCAAGCATGATGCTGACTGTAGGCACATTGACATCCATGGGAGATCTCACATGCTGCAGTTGCACACATTTTAGATGTCTAGAAATTGGATTCATGTAAGAAGAGGAAGAATTGAAAAAATAATAATTTATACACTTGACTTACTGCCCAGCCATTCTTTGACTTAATCCTTTCACCCAGGTGATGCTCAAGTCTTTTGACTTTTCTCTAAATGATAGGACATTCTTTTCTTCTTTTCAGCAACTTATTTTCATCTCTGATTAGAGAAAATGCCTTGTATTCAGATAAAATGAGATGCATAGAGTTGAGCAGTTGCCTTAAAATAAACATGTGCAGGTAGATAGGCAGATATTGGAGCAAGATTTCTTGTTTGCATATTTTCCCTGGCGGGCAATAGAGACTCCTATGGACAGAAGAGAGCCTGGTTCTCTCCCCTGAAGTTAGACCCTGCAAAGCTTCTTGCTCTAAAACTATCTTCTCTGGTTTCTGCTGCTGTTTGCTTCAAGAAATCATATAGATAAGCACTGTAAATATTTAATCCACCAACCTCGCAGGTGGCATGGTGCATTAGTACAGCTTTCATGACATAACATTATTTAGGTAGTTAGTTTTATATTATTTGCCTTGGTGGCTGTAAAGCAGAAGTATAAGACCCTTGCCTATACACTTACTTTATTTTCAGATCTGAAGTCCATTCCCGTGTGACACTTTCCTACTACTGTTTAGGAAGATGGAGATGTGAATGTTGCAGCAGAAAAAGGGTGACAGAGAGGAGAAACAAAGAGGCACAGAAAACAAAAGTAACAAAAGCAGGGATGTATTGCAAAAGTTTTTTAATTGCATCATTTGTCAAGCAAATTCCATCGGTCCAGTAATTTCTAACCTCAGTCTGACGGCATGGTGGAGGCAATGTTGCTGTTCTTGATGAAAGAATTTGTGGATACCAAAATCCCTGTCCAGTATGTCCTTGTTATTACGTACAGAGGCAATATGCCTTTTCTCAAGAAGGGACCAGAAAGGCTTATATAATTTTTAATGAACTTTGGGAGCCCTTTGTAAAACATTAACAAATGTCTGATGGCTGCCGTGTGCTTATAAACAGGATTTTTTTTCTTTTTCTTCTTGTGCTTTAGTCCATAAACTGTTGATATTTCCAACCTCCCAGCCAAATTAATGCTCAAGAGGATACATGTGACTGCAGTCTCTAAAGAGCTAGATATCACCCAGTTACATCCAGGAATTTCCTTTTGAAAGTGTGTTAAAGTTACTAGGAAAGTTTCCTGAACAACCTGAAAGAAGTCTATGTTGGGCACTGGGTTAACATATGCCAAAGCATATTAATTTGATTTACTTCTACTTGTACTTTCAAATCAACTGAGAATACTTAGTTGACAACATAATTATTAACAACACACAGACTTTTTTTTACAGATTGAAGATGTCAGCATAGATAGGATTCACAATTGTAAGTCCCTGAGTTATAGAAGAATTGTATGTACGTTGTGAATCGCCATTGAAGAACATGAAACGTTAACATAGAAAATATCTGAAAACCTTGGGAATTTTGTCTGTTCCTTTCTTCCTGTTTATGCTAAGGCTTAAGAGAAGAGTGCAAACTCGCTTAAGAAGGACAGCAAAAAACTGTTCTCGGATTGTCTTTAAATATAGTACTCCCATTGATTTGTTTTGCTAGACTGCACAACTCATCAAATCAATTTTGGGCTATCTTTTCACATAAAATAGTCTCTGAGTTCAGTATTGAAACTGAGAAAATCAGTTTTTAACATTTGTTATTGGGATGACGTCTTTACCAAAAATTTTCGTCGCTGAAAAATATCATTGAACTAAAGGGTCTGTTCAGTATAGTCGGGGGTTCTAATTTGAAAAGCTCTCTCTTGCCAAATCAAGGATCTACATGGTGGTATGTCGTGGTAAGAATATGCACAGACGGAAAGCCTCGATGGTTTTCAGAGCATTTCATATCCTCATGTTTACTTGGAACTTACTGGTAAATGTTCTTTCATTAAATGCAAGACACCTAAATTGCATTAAGTAGACACAGATTAAAATGAAGCTCTTTTATATATTTTCAAGGGGTTGCATATTAGGTCAGTGTTTGCAGTATTTTGATTTCTAATCTTTTTTTTTGTGTGTGTGTCTTGGTTATAAATGGAATGTTGTTTTGAAAGCCCAAATGTTGGACAGATTTAATATTATATCAGAAGAATTGATATAAAGGACATGAAAGATGTATAATCTCTGCCCCAAGTATGTAACAGTCAAAAGATGCAATCACAAGAAAACAAAAACATGGATCAGTGCAGGTTTCTGGAACGTTTTTCCGTCACTCCATGCTTCAACCATCACATCTATACTTCTATTGAAAGTACAAGTGAAGATTTGTTCTGGAGGGAGTTCATTCAGATGCCATTTTCTAATGGTTGCTTGCAACCCCAAAATGTATTAGCATTTTAACTGAATTCTTGTGTATTAGTTGTTCATTTTGTATCTATCACAGATGGTAACAATCCAGATCTTCTGTGAATCATAAGGACTAAACAAAATATTTATATGTATAGATTGACAAGAAATTTTGACCTAATAATAACTATCTTCTATAAAACTAGAGTGCTTTGTAAAATTTCACCTAGCTAAGCTGGTTTATTTACTGTTTTTATTTTTATTTCATTCTGGTGTGCTTGATGTATTTATTTATTTACTCAGACTTAAAAACCTTAGCTTACACACAGAATATTATGTGGTGTTATTTTACCTTTTTTTTTTTTTCTCTCTGTCAGTATCTTCATTGTCTCTCACATCATCTTTCTTCTTCCTTAAATTTTAAAATGTTTCTTCCTGTATCATATGCTAACCTTTACATTAGCCCCAACATTTAGCTTTGCATAGTCTATCTTCCTCTGATTTCCACCCACAGAAAAATGGTTCCCGTGCAGAAACACATTCACAGGTAGTTGGAAGAGTAGAATATGTAGCAGCAGATACTCTTCAGTTCCCAGAAGTCATAGATTAATTTAAGAAAAAGGTAGCATTTATTCTGAGGGCATTAAAATTGTACTGTGTCATTGCATACAATTTCTGTAAGTGAAGGTTTACTGTGCCTAATGCCCTGAGTTGCTGTAGCCAAGGCCAAGGAATCAAATTAGGAAAATGTTGGGTTATATTTAATAGAAGTTCAAAGTTGAGTTCTTTTGCTCTGGCTAGTGTTAGCACAGACAGCTTCGTAGCTGTGCAGTAGCTTGATACCATATTTCATTACCTCATTTAAATATGATACTCTGTATCAAATCTATGATTTCAGGAATAAAAGGAAAAAATCAGGCATATGTTATTTTTTTAAAAGAGGAAATTTTTTTAAAAAGAAGGAAAAGGAAGATATTGGTCATTGCTGTATGTAGAGCTGATTCTTTGTGGGGAAAGATGTTGTGAGGGAAATCTTGACTGCGCTAAGTGAAAGCAGTGTTGATTAGGAAGGAGATGGCAGTTGATTGGAAGTGGATAGACTGAAAAAAATGTCCCAAGCAAGTTAATAGCCTCAGCCACATCTGTTGCTGCTTTTTTATTGGAAATTTTCACATGAAAACCTGGTTTGCAAGCTGGAGTTTGGAATAACTTTTCTTTACATTGGACCCTGACTTCCCTGCAAAAAGCAATTAAAACCATATGTATCACTTTCTTGGATGCAGACTTCCCTTTGGCCTGTGCAGGCCTGGGAGCATTACAGGCAACATAAGAGCTGAATTATGAAAGTAGTTACAGAATAAAGTTACTTTTCCAATGCATTTTACAGAATAATTTTTTCACCAGATGCCTTTGCTTACGTAGTTTTTGTTCGGGTTTTTTTCTTCTTTTTTTAATTTTTCAAACAATGTAGAAATCTTGGTACCGTGCTTCCTCTTTGACATTCCTAGGAGCAGTTATTGACCTTAAATAGTTTTAATGTTTTTTAAATGCCAGTCCTAAAACACACATTCAGTTATTTAACACCTACTGAGCGATTAGGCAAATGTATACTGATTTGTGTGGCTATGAAAACCGCATGAGTGGAAGCCAATCATATTGATCGCTTCAGCCAATTATACTTGTACAACACATGGTTATCCCATTTTATTCACTAATATGCAGTAAAGAAAGCTGGCAGCTAAGAGCTGTTATATGATGAAAGCCTCTTTACTTAGTAGACTGATATCACTGCTGTGAAGGACAAGTCTTGTAACATACTTAACAATCTTTTCAAGAATACAACTCGGAGTTACTGAGACAAGAAAAAAATGTTGGCACAATTAACATTTGGTTGAGAAGTAGCAGCTCCCGGCCAAATAAAATGTTTTAGATTAAAGTTTGGATTCAGCAATATATTTTGAAAGGAAAACTGTTGACAAGGCTACAAATATTGTGAAGGGCTGTGGTGCGACAGGCTTGATCTGGAGTGGAAGTTCTGTTTGTCTCTGAGATTTCTCTTAGCTTTGAAAATCATATGTCTTAATACCTCAGCCTATAGTTCTGCCTTTAGACACATGAAGTGTCAGGGACTTACTTGACAATATATGAGTTTCGTTTCATTCCAGTAAGAGGCAATGCTAGGCCTTTGCTTAACAGAATTGTAAAGGAGTTAAATCAGCATGCAGATGCAAATGCATTTGGTTTGAGATGTAGCTAAAAGTGAAACACTGCCTGCAGTCATGGGGATTAATTCCTTTGTCCATTGTCATTTAGGCTCCCTCTTTTCTTCTGCTGTAGGATTCACTGTTTTATAAATCATTCTAATCATTCTGTGGGGCTAAGATCTCCTTTTCAGCTCATTTGAGCTACAGTATTATGAAAAAGTACCCTCCTCCAAAAGGTCAAGCTTGTTGTTTTATTGTCAGTGAAAAAGGTTTTTTTTTTTCCTTCTTTAACATCTAATTCCATCCTTCCTTTCCATGCCACCAACTAGCTTTGCTTCTCTCTGAAATGACCAGCTAGAGTACTGTTAAAATTTACGTGGCTTAACCTCTTCTCTGTGAAAATGGCCAGCAAAGCTAATATCCCGAGGCCATTTCTGAGCCTGCATGCTCTGTCCTGGTTAAAATAATGTGTTTTAGTAATGCTTGCCAAAACATGGGTGGGAGAGGGGGAGGGAATCACATGATCTTAATTTAAAAATAGCATCTCTGGAAAAGTTGATATTGAAAGTTGTTTAAAATTGTTAAATTCCTATTTTATGCAGGGCTGCAAATACCTGGGGGAAAAAAAGAAAAAACAAAGAAACAAAAACAACAAACAAAAAACCCCAAACAAAACAGCTTCTTAACGTTTTCTTAATGCTTTGTGTATGTGGAATGTATTACGTTTATGTTATCCATCATTTCTCCATTTCAAAATCTCAGTTCATTAAGTCTTATCTGCAGCCTTTGAATAGAATGCAGTCTTCTATTTTTTAGTAGGAGGGCAGGTTACTCTTTATCAGCTGTTAGACCTTGCAGATGTTTCCCTTGTAGCCATATATAAAATGGCTGATATAGCATGAATCTCCATATGACAAACAACCTTCAAATGCCAGAATCCTATTTTAGATTTCCCTTCAACTCCTAATCTCATACACATCTATGATATGATACTTCACGTTTACAGAAATGACTGACTAATTTAAAAAATACTTTATTCAGGAATAGTTGCATCATTTTAATAAGGAATGCATGAAAGTAAGATTGATAGGATATGAACTGTTGCATTGTAATGAACAAAAATGGACAAAGCTGTGGAAGGAACTGTAAAGAAAGACTTGTTTAGATCTTTGTGGTGGTACTAATATCTTCAGTATTTAAAAGCATAAAGTAGGAAGTTGATCTGATAACATGTGCTATAGTAACCTGTGCTCCACATTAAGAAGAATGGGCTCCTGCCATTCTTGAAGTTAGGTGCATGCAATGTTCCTTTGTATCTCAGGGTTTCAGTAGTGGCTTTGTGACTGTCACTAAATCCCAAAGCTGACAGATATTTGGTAGCACAGGAAAATGATAGTAAGAATGCTTTTTGTTCTAAATTATTTAAGAATCTGACTCTGCTTCAGATGTATTTCTGTAACAGCAGTAAGCAAAATTATTGTGTATAAATACTGCTGGATTTACAAGTCAGGTATCTTGTCTTTACAACAAATAAATTTCCTTTCCTGACTTGCTTAAAGGTTTTTCCCCTATGTTGTGTATCCTCAGTAGCAGCACGGGTTTCATGGAAGAGTTCCTGGCTTCCTTACATTTCATTATGGCTGAGTAGATGCAAATCAGAAGAATTGGACAAGGATTAGGCCATTTTATCATGCTCATTAGGATCCAAAGTCAGATTCATTTTAGTGTTCCATAGCTGCATTGACTTTTGGGGGTTAAAAAAGGAGAGAGAGAAAGTGTGCATGTGCAAGTGAGTGATTTTTTTCAGTAGATGAAATCTAAAGCAAGCTCCCATCTTTTAAATGCATCGTGCCATATTTTCTTATCAAACTGCAACCATTTTCCCAGCGGGTGGGTTTGCTGCCTAAGTAAGCACCTACATCTGAAAACTTGCTGGAAAGGTGAAGAGAATCTATCTGTGTTGAAGGACTACTCGCAGTGCTCGAGAGAAGGAATGAGCCCTGGAGGAATCCTGACTTCCAGACGAAAGGGACCAGAGCCGCTGCTGACCTCTGCAACTCATTGTAAAGCTTGTCCTTGTGTAAGATGCTAAGCAGAGTACTGCTAGTTAAAATAAGAGGAAGATGAAGGCAGCTGCTGTGCTGAGACTTGCACCACAGATTGACTCATTGCTGGAAAGGAACTATGAAAAAACTGGTGCCAAAAACCAGAAGAGCATACGAAAGGCAGGAGTTGTGAGAATGCTTATGAGTGTAAGGGTTTGGGAACTTGATCCAAGTAGCACAGCAAAGAAATCTAGAGGACTGCAGAAAGCAAGCTAGCCCAGAGATGGCTGAGCTGTCCATAGAAAAAGGTGTCAGGAACCACAACTATTGGGAAGGCTTCCAGGAGGGAAAAGAACTTTGCCAGAAGCCAGAAAGATTATTTAAAAAAAAAAAAAATATTCTTTTTTTTATTTCTAGTGAACTAAGCAGCCAAGCACTGGCAGGCTGGTCCAGGATGTGCCAGATCCTGAGGCAGATGGAAAACAAAAATCAGTTGTATTGGTTTTACTTTAAGGATTCACTGAGGAAACAGAACTTTTCTTTCATTTTAGATTTTCTTTTCCTTCTGCTTTTTTAAACCAGAAAAAAGTGCAGTCATTACTTCTTTAGAGAGGGGCTGAAGTAACATTTTGATGCATGAAAGCATCTGTGTGTGAGTTTTACTGCAGAGAAATGCATAGTATGAAAATTCCTAGTGCTCTCTGTATGTATGTGTATACAATGATGAAACAATTGGAGGCAGTCTTCTTTCAAATAACTTGTAGCAAGTGTTGCTAGACTTTTCAGAGTGCTAGATAACTGTCTTGCAAAGTTAATGGGGTGCTCCTGGCATTGTGATCTGGCTTTGTGTTCTCTGTTACATGCAATCGTATATCAGTTTGTATACTGCAGTGGAGATTGCATTTCATTGATCTGACAGCAGTCTCAGATTAAAAATCACAACCTGATTCTGAAGAGTAACAAAACACATCTGGGAGCACAAAAGCCGCCAGGTAATATTTACATATTTCAAGGGGTAGGGTGGGAGTATCTTTCTAAGAAATAATGTGCTTGATGGCTATCAGATCATGTTAAGCTTATTTTTATGACAAGATTCTAGACACAAAGAAGTATATCCTAGCAAAGTAAAAGAATAGTCATGTGCTTAGAAAATTAGAATTGATACTGAAAAGAAAATACATTAACAAGATGTAATTAGAGCACAATTCTAATCCCAAGCACTAAACAAGGTAGGGTACTAGTAATCTTTCTCAACAAGGAGCACCGATAACATCACTTAAGTATGCACACTAGAGACCAGCTTCCCAGATCGACCTCCTTCCATGATTACTAGCATCTGATTATATTCCCGATATATCAGATAAGCACTGGCAGCAAATAAGCCTTCAAAATTAATCTGGGCACTCTACTTCTGTCTCTGCAAATTTGGTGGTGTCATTAATTATGAGTTCTGTGTGTTGAAAATACAATTGAAATGTTAGCAGAATCATCCTAGATGGAGTTAATTTTGATGCTTGCATTTCATATTTTCTGGCTTCATTTGAACTTGCCTCTCCCTCCCCTTCCCACGTAAATGAAACAGTGCTCACCTTGGAGGTGGTATGTGTTTTACCAGGCAAAGCAGTTACTGCATTGTCATCTCCACTGAAATACTTTAAATCTCATATATTGTAAGAAACATTTACTATGCAAATTCTTAATAAGAATCCAGTCATCATTGCGTCCCCAGCATTTCAGAAAGATCGGATGTGACAGAATGGGAAAAACTGGTAAAACTGAGAATGGTGTTTCAAACGGGGATGCACACAGACATTTACAGAGTTGCACTCAGTTTAGGAGGCCTTGTCTCAACAACTGCTTTATTCATTCATTCGAATGTGGAAAAATACCATCTGTTCTACCAAATAGAAATTATGCCAGCAAAAGTACGTGGTCCATTTTTCTTTTGAAAAGAGCGAGGCAGTGCTTAGAAACTTCAGAGTGAGCTGAAAACATTTCAGTTTAGATAACTAATTCTGGTTATAGCATTGAGGCTGGTAATCACCAAGTTTGTACTAGACATGCTATTTGTTTTCTGAACATTTAGAAGTTGTGATATCATAGAAGTGTAGAATCACAGAATGGTATGGGTTGGAAGGGACCTTTAAAGATCATCTAGTTCCAACCCCCCTGCCATGGGCAGGGACACCTTCCACTAGACCAGGTTGCTCAAAGCCCCGTCCAACCTGGCCTTGAACACTGCCAGGGAGGGGGCAGCCACAGCTTCTATGGGCAACCTGTGCCAGTGTCTCACCACCCTCACAGGAAAGAATTTCTTCCTTATATCTAATCAAAATCTACCCTCTTTCAGTTTAAAACTGTTACCCCTCATCCTATCATTACACTCCCTGATAGAGTCCCTCCCCATTTTTCCTGGATATAAGCCTTTCCCTCCACTATAAGGTCTCCCCAGAGCCTTCTCCAGGCTGAACAACTCTCTCAGCCTGTCCTCGTAAGGGAGGGGCTCCAGCCCTACCTATATTGTAGGGTATCTGTACTTCACTGTACCTCCTAATAGTCTTTATTTTCAGTTCATAGCCTGAGGATAAATGACTGCCAGTGCACTCAGTATCAGATGCATATAGCTCTTCATGTCTTTAAATTTTTACCCAGATCTCCCTTGCAGATGTGATTGAGTTTTACTCCATAAAAAAGCAGACTAACCGCTAGATTTGGGAAAGCAGCCCTTCAGTGAGGTAGCTGTTAAAATTTTGATTGCTGATTTTTTTTTTAGTTGTTATTATTTCTAGATCCAGTATTTCAGTTGGGTGATTTTGTTTTAGTCAGCAAGGGATCGGCCACACATCTGAAAAATAACAGCCCAAACACTTTCATCTCCTGTGAAACTGTCCTGCATTTCAAAGGAGAGGTTACATTAAACCCACTACAAAGCCCAGTGAAATTAGAGTTTAGCAAAATAAAACCCTTCTATAAAATAGGACTAGGTAATCTTTAAAGGATCCTTCCAACCCAGACCGTTCTATGATTGTATGAGTTTTTCATTAATGTCTAACAGAATCGTCTAACATTGGAAGGGAAAGCCACCCTGGGGGAAGACCTGGATAGGCTGGAAGAGCAGGCTAACAAGAACCTTATGAAGTTTAACAAGGGCAAGTGTAAGGTTTTGCACTTGGGAAAACATAACCGAGGAGTGCAGCACAGGCTGGGATCTACCTGTCTGGGAGCAGCTCTGTGGAAAGGGACCTGGGGGTTCTGGTGGACAACAGGCTTGATAACGGTGTGCTGCTGTGACAAAGAAAGCCAACAGGGTGCTGGATTGCATCAACAAGGGCATCACTAGCAGAGATAAAGAAGCCATTATCCTACTCATTGCTTCTCGGGCCAGGCCAGGAATACTGTGTTTGGTTTTGGTCCCTGCTATACAAAGAAGATGTGGACAGGCTGGAGAGGATCCAGAGAAGGGCCACAAAGATGGTCAGTGGGCTGGGAAACCTGCCATATGAGGAAAGGCTGAGAGAACTGGGTTTGTTCAGCCTAGAGAAGAGAAGGCTTAGGGGAGACCTTATCACCATGTTCCAGTATTTAAAGGGTGGCTATGAAGAAGATGGAGACGTCCTTTTTACAAGGAGTCACATGAAAAAGATGAGGGATAATGGGTACAAGTTACTCCTGGGAGGATTCCAATCAGACACGAGAGGAAAATTTTTCACAGTGAGAACAATCAGCCACTGGAATAATCTCCCCAGGGAAGTGGTGGATTCCCCAACATTGAGCACTTTTAAGATTCAGCTGGACAGGGTGCCGGGCCATCTTGTCTAGACCATGCTTTTGCCAAGAAAGGTTGTACCAGTTGATCCTTGAGGGCCCTCCCAACTTGGTGTTCTATGATTGTATGAATATGGTCAGTACACTGCAAAACTGAGCCCTTGTTAGAGTATTTCAAAATCTAGTTGCATTTTTCAGTCTTTTACTGCGTTTGCCATAGAAGCTGTTAGGATAACCCTTTTTACCTCTGGAAGTGGTATAAAGCCAGCAACTAATACTGTCTTTAGCTGAAACATTCAAACTGTGCAAGTTCTGTACAGGAAGCTTTCTTTGAGGAGTACTTGAAGAGGAAATGTAACTCCTGTGATGTACTGGAAACTAATAATGTCTAAGCCATGTATAAATTAATATTTAGAACAGATTCTTGAACATGAGATTTTTTGGGAGGAGGATTAATTAGAGCATTAGCTTTTGTTTTTTCTTGAGCTTTCTGAAACAGATGAGAGAAGAAATCTGGAGTATAAAAGGTAGGTATTCTGTGGACTTCTCTGGATTAAGTGTCTCTTGCAGAGGGGATGATGGGGCTGGATTCTCAAGATCCCTCACAATCCTATGTTTTTATGTTACCAGGATGACACATGCCACAGTTTAATTTCCAGATGGCTTTTGAAGTTGGATGAAACAAAGTGTTTGCTAAATGGCTCTCATATTGGTCTAGAAGAGCCCAAACTGCTTTCGTTGTCAGAAGCAGTGAAAAGCTCCTCTCTTAGTTTTAGAGCTATTTTGTGGTGATACTTGTTTCCAAATGTCTCTGGGTTCTAATTCATTTTGTTGTGAATATTTTCATACGTATTTTGTCAGTGGTCGTTTTTGGAATTACTCAAACATACTCATATGACATGGAGAAGATATAAAAATGTTCTTATTTATGTAAGTGCAGACAGAGAAAGGGGATGTACGAGCACACCCAGATAAATTATATCAGTATATTCAGAGAAAGAAATCCTGACTGTAGATTTAAAAGTCAGAGATAAAGCTTCTATTGACTTCAGTGGGTAAGAATTTGACCCAGAGAAAATAAGAAACATGCCTTACATGAACTGATGTCAAGATGTACATCCTCTGCCCCACAGAAAGAGGATATTTAAAATATTTATGTAAGTATTTGAAAGGCTTGCCAGTTGAGCTTTGTTAAAGGAACCTGTATGGATGTTGACCTTATGTTTGTTTGTTTCATGGAAAACTCTTGCAGCTGCTTTTCATAACTGTGCTCACATCTGTTGTTGCTATGTCATTTTTAGCCTGGTTTCCGAAGGAAATGAGGTTTATGTGATTACACTGTGTGCATCGGGGTGTGCGTGCACACATGCATCCACGTGCATGTGAGTGTTTCCCACAATGACAGATTTTTTTTTAACTCACTGGCCAGTTTCAACCAAATCTGAAGGGGTGAGAGAGGGCCCAGTTTCTCAGATACTCCATTCCTACAAATTTCCTGTAACACAGACACCTAGTTAAGAAAGCGAGAGACCTTGGAGGAAGTACTGTGCATGAGTTCAGCCCTTACAAGACACCAGAGAACAGAGCTGTTGTAAATGACCTGACTAGTGAAAAGCTACAGTTTAAGTTACCACCTTGTTAGATGCTGGAGTAACTGGTTATAAGATACAAATCTGCAAGAAATTCATTAATTTCACTGTTCACAAAATTGTGTGTTCTAATGAATTGTCTTTTTATTAAAAAAAAAAAATCTGATCATTTTTCAATAGTAATAACTATAGTATAGTATAACTATTTTATGGGAGAGGAAGTTTTAGATTTAAGAGAGGAAGAAAGCATGAAGGGTTGATAGTAATTTTTATTGGCAAGAGCTTTTGGAAGTATTGTATGTGAAAGCTGTAAGTTACTTCTGCAGTTCATCCTAAGGAAAGGCGAATAAAACCTTTGTGTTATACCAAAACACCATGAATTTTCTCTATGTACCACATAACTTGCATGGAAGAAAAATCTAGTTTCATAAAACTCACTTGAATTATTTCTGAGTTGCATTGACATTATTTCGCATCTCTTCCTTTGCTTGACTGAATTCCTCTCATAGAACAAATCCACCTGTGTGGAACTAGTAAAGAAAGAAAAATTATAAGCAATAAATTGTAGAAACCTTTAAAAATTACCCAGCATAGATTTTTCCATAAATTTGCTGTTGAAAAATTGTGAGTGATATATATAAAGAGATATGTATTAGGCTGGCTGTATACCTGTATATATATGTACATGCATATGGAGAGAGATAGTGAATGAATAAACGAGAGTAGGAGCAGGATCTATCTTACTGGAAAGGGAATTTGTAGCTCACTAAATGCTAAAAAGCCTCTCTTTCCAGCCCTAATGGGCTGTGAAATATTATAAACCTGTCATAGTTCCGGGACTGAATATTGTTTGTCCTGTGCTTTAGGGAAGTGTAATTTGGAGTGTGTGCATGGGGGTGTTTTGGGGATAAAGAGGTAAATGGAAATTCCACAATGGAGAAAAAAAGGAAATTTCCTGGTAGAGGAGGTTTTATTTTTATTTTTAAGAAGTGATTGGAGATGTTCCAATGTTTAAAAGTTAGCTATGTTAGAAATGGCCTTAAGGAAAATGGATTAGTGGGCCCAGAAGTGTAGAACAGGTGAGCAGTCAACAGGACATGATGAATTAAACTTACTGTAGAGTTACAGGCTTCATTATAAGTTTATTAGATTTATTAATGAATTTACAAAACATTTATTTAAAGCACTAAAAAATAAAAGCAGGCTCTGGGGCAGAAGTGATGCCTTATTTAGGCATACCTTATCTAGGACATTATTAGTTCTGCCAAGCAGAATACTTGAATGGTTTTTGTGATTAAATGTACAGAAGTCCCACCTCAACAAGAGTATGTTTTTCTCTCGATAACATGTATAATGCTGAGAGAAAGAGAGACAGTTTCTATGTGTGTACACTAAAGTTTCTCAGAGGAGGATTTCATGCATGTACTGTGATGTAGAAATATCCTTTTGAAAGCCAAGGGGAAAAGTCACTTTAAAACATGTCATAGTTTAACTGGAATGCCTCATGATGTAAGCTCAAAATAACTGCAGAGCATCGTTTGAATGTAGTTCAAGTAATGGGAAAGAAAGAATATTAGCAGTCCTGTCATCTCTCATTTATCTGAACATCAGCAGATGGACACTTGATTCGATATCTTGACATTTCTTTGTTTTTATATATTTGGCTGGTATATTCCAGGAAGACACAATGCAGTGTCTTTGAACTCTGTTGCTGAACATCTGTAAAAGCTTACTTGGCACATGGTAGCAATTTTAAGCTATGTGTATGGCAAAGATGTGTATATGTCTCTGTGTAGAAGTTAAACTGGTGAATCTACCACATTTGTCCAAAACAATTCATTTATCCAGCTTTTTAAAAAATTATATATCATTTAAAATGTTATATTGAAAGGGTTTTTTGTGCTTAAGTATACCTTTGAAAATAATGCTGAAAGAAGACCCTACATTAGCTCTGGTATTTTGGATGAGGACATATATATATGCGTATATGTAATTCACATATGCGTATATTTTATTCACTTTATACACTGAGAGTCAATTTACTTCTGTTTACAAGTGTGATCTACAACCCAACCATTTCTGGTATAAGTGAGAATGTTTGCATTGCTAGCACAGCATGGAGGACAATGTAAATCCCAATTTTCCTCCAAAATTAAACTTTGTGACTTTTTTTTTTTTTTTTTTACTATAGCTTAATCGTGATCCTTTTTCCTCCCAGGATCAAATGACAGAGACTTTTCATGAAAATGTACAGATACTTTCTTTAAATCTATTTCCTATTTATGTTGCTGGAATAAAAGCTGTTGGTTGTGACAGATGTGTGCTTTGGGACTCAGTTGCTGTTTCAAGGGACTTCACATGAAATCCATAGACTCTCCGGAGATAAGGGACTTTGTGTGGTCATGTGTAGATTCAGGACCTTTTTTCCCTCATATTTACTTTTTATTTATTTTAAAATAGGAAATATAAATTTTAATTTCTGTAGTACTCGAGTACATAATGTAGAGGACCATAAGCTGTGCTGCAGCTGAGCTCTGGTGGAGCGCAGTACCAGCCTACAGTTGCTGCTTGGAGACTGCCTCAGTTTATATACCAGCAGAAGGCACTGGAAATATCTTGGAAGTGGAAAAGGAGGCCTGTGAGAGCACCTGATGAAAGGGGACACAGAGGTAACCATGGGCAAGGTCAAAGGGTGGAGCACTAGCAGAGAACAGAGATGAAACTCTCTACTTAGAGGTTGGATTCAGTGTTTGGCAGTAAATACTAATTCGGCCTAGATTGAAGCTTCAGTTCTGAATTCTGTGCCATAAAAATCTTGCCATCAGCAAATCAATCTACCCTCTTTAAAGCCACTCATCAGGCACTTCTTTAGAAATGAAGTTTTGGTCTTTGATATGTTTTACAAATTTATCACCCATTTTGATTGTAACTGGTACTAATTTGTAACTGCAGAGCTAATGGTGAAACACAGCACTGAAATCCTTGGTGCTTACAAGAAGTTACTTATATCTTACTGGCAGGTCCGTGAATGAATGCAAAGCATACTGTGTTATGTTTCTGACAATGTTTACAGAAATAGCTGTATTTTGCAGTAATCCATTATGCAGATTCATATTTCATGTCAGAAAATCTGCAAGGACTTTACTGAGAACTTAGATTTGCCTTTTTAATTTCATAGCAGAATCATCAGAAAATGCTGTGCTTAAACCAAGTGTAAAATGCAACACTTTTTATACTTCTTCCCTGTGGGGGAAAATACAGTGCAGGTCCTTGATGTCAGTGTTCTAAGAGTCCAGTATTTGCATTAGGAAATACTTCATATCTCCTAGTGGGAATAATTAAACTAGATTCCTGTGGTGTGAATAGATACCATAGCTTTTATTGTGCTCCATTTTTCATGTGTAATTGAACAGGTTTATAGTAAGAGAACAAAGGTTAGATGTGTGCAAGTTTATCTGGATACTAGGTTTCAATTAGAGGAAATCCCAGTTCCTTCTAATTTTTCGAGGTTGTCTGAAGCATGTATGCAAAGGATATGCTAATTTTCTCCTCCAACATTGCACCAACACTGATTTCTTTTCTGTAGTTAATCAGCATTTTTTTGCCTCAGATCCTCGATATCTGGGAAACATATAGGTCACAAAACATGTAGTTAAAAAAAACTTCGGAACCATCTCACAGTGCACTTATAGAAGAAAATATGGTAGGTAATATTTGCTTTTTTAGTTATCGTTCAAGCTAATACACAGCACAGCTGAAAACCTCCAGGGAGCAAATGAGCCGTGTCCTTTGCACAAAGAGGTTTAGCAGATGCACTGTCACTTTTAAGGAGGTGTTATTATTATATTAGGCTGCAAATGTTTTTGCTGTCTCTAAAATAACCTTTGAAGAGCTCCAGCTTCCTGTGCAGTGATACAATCCGTAGCATGATGTGGTCCAAGCAGTGTCATGTTCCAAAGCACCTGCCTCTAATACGCATCCTTACCAAAAAAGAGGGGTTTGGGTTTGAGGGTTTTTTGGGGTTTTTTTGAAACCTAATGTCACTGAAGTTTGCAATTTCTGCAGATGAAAAATAAGACTGAACCTTTGTACGTTGTTTTGGAAGAGTTTATCTTGCATTCATTCTGATTTCATACCTAAAAAGTTTTACAGAAGGCCTGATTTATCTGGCTGTAACAACACTTCTCTATAACACAGTATATGAATTTTATTTATTTTAAAGACAACTAAACTATGGAGAAAATTATGGGAGGTCAGTGGCTGTAAAATTTACCAAAAGCAGGTTAAAGGCAGCACAAATGTAAGTGCCCTTGAAAGAGTAAATCGAGTTACAACTAGGTACAGGAACTGAACGCCAGCGATGCAGTTCTGCATTTACTGATGTGGAGAAATTGAGTATGTGTCTCCCAAGTCTTTCTGGCACAAGGAAGTGCAGGCACCCTTCATTGCTCTCTCCAAAAGCATGGGCCCTCTGCATTCCTGTGCCAGGGGGTGGGGCAGGCAGTCCTCTGTCCCTGGGGTTGGCCCTGGCCGCAGCCTCCCTGCTGTGCTGCCAGGGACCCTCTCCCAGGGCCCTGGAGGGCCGGGCTGCCCTCAGCCCCACCAAGGCCGGGCTGGCCCTGAGCCCCTGCAGCCCAGCCTCCGGTGAGGGAAGGCACCCTGCGCCCCTTACTGCACTCACATGCTCTGAACCCAGCAGTCAGAACATCCAGGAGAAAAGATGTCCAGGGATCAATAAGTTTGTAATTCTGCCAAGTTACTTTTGTGATGAAAGGTACATCCGAAGAGATTGTTTTTTCCCTTCTTCCAGCCGCACTCGGGTCAAGAGATCAGCATAGATGCATAGGACACGTATTAACGTTTGTTCCTGATCTGAGCCACAAGTGACTTTCCATGAGACTGGGGAAGTGAAAATGCTTTTTCATGTTCTCACTTCAACTGAATGAAAGCAGCAAAACTTTCAAATGCACAGTATTTTATGCTTATTTTTCAGTTAGGTCAGGATTATTGTTCCTATTTTCATTTCATGAGAGTGACAGCTGTGGTGGCATTACAGCATTGCTTTTGGTAGAGCAATTAGATATGAGAATACCCTGAACCTTATAGTGGTATGTTGTGCATTTTTCATAGAAGAATACTCATAGAGACAGAATTTTTATCAAGGCTTTCTAGGCATAGCTTTTGAGAGATATCACTGTTTCCATTCTTCTTGGAGACGGAGGCAGAGAGATGTGACATGAATTGTTCAGGGTGTCAGGAAAAGCTGAGTCAAACCAGCCAGGTCCTCTGACCCCCAGTCCAGCACCCCTGGCCACCCCAGAGCTGCTATGCTGGAAACCTTTGTTTGACGTGGAGCACTCCAGGCTCTGGGGGATTTGCACACTAATCCTTCGTGTGACAACACTCAAATCTCAGGCTTACAAACACAGGGGTGATGAGTGCATTGTAAGTGTTTGGATAGATAAAATAAACTGTTAAAATGGCTCCATTTTTTAACTTGTAAAAAATGTCTCAAGAAGACAAGATATTACCAGTGCTAAAAACAACTCTGAAAGGATGTCAAGATAGTGCTACTATCAACATGAGCGTTTGTGGTGATCCTTCAAAAAAATAAGCTGAGAAACAATTTTTATTCATTCTGTCCCCTGGGGACACGCTGACTAGTGATGACTTGTCTGGCTGAGCTATGTGTCATCTAATTCACTTTATTTGCCAAGATCAGTCATCACTCGTTAAAAGTAAACTTCAGCACTTGGTTCAGAATCAGTACATAGGTTTATTAGTTTAGGTGAAATACTCTTAAGTCCTCAGTCCTCAGCCTCACACAGATGACATAGTAATCTGGGTGTAACAAGGAGGAAAACTATTCATAAATCCTTCTATTATTTTAGTGTCACTGAAATCGAGTTCAGTTTCATAAATTACCAGTTTGGCTCTCCTTCCATGGAGATTCTCACGTTAACAGACCCAAGATTCACTCATATTATCTAGGTGTAAGTTTAATTTTAGTTCAGACAATTATTCAATCATGTGATTACAACTGTCTAATGAAAACCTAAGTGTAGACTAGAGTCTGAATTTTTAAAAATCCTTTCATACTAGAATTAATTAAATGAATTCATTTGTAGAATATAGATGATCTACTAGTGATGACAAAGTACTTCAACACAGAGGTTCACTGATTGTGTTAAAAACACATTGCACTTCTTATACATAGTACTGTGTCTGTACTTGACCTACAAGTTTGTTTCAGGAAGCAGTTTTTAACCACTTCAAAATCAGAATAGGCTAACACCGATGAAAACAAAAAGGAGAACAGTTGTCTTTTTTGTGGATGTGATTCTATATAATGCTTGGAAATTTGGTACCATCCTCCAATGTACCCAAATATAAAATCATCAATAGTTATTCAGTGCAATAAACAAGGAATTACATTTCATCTTAAATTTTGAATTTGCTTTATTGGTATAAGCTTGATGATTTGCATTCCTTTAACATTTGTTGTTCTCTGCCCCATACTTTTCTTTCAGAAAAGCATCCAGATATGTCTTGTGATTGGTGAGCTTGTAGCAGTGTTACAGAATCACAGCCACAACCACAGGAGTGGTCATGGTAGTTAGCTCCAAAATGTTCTCAGGTAGATTACATAGGAGCTGGCCTGTGCGTGAGGTTTTTAAAATTATTTTTCAAAAATCGACAACAAACCATGCAAAAAAATCCCATAGTATGCTTGGAAGCAGGTTTGCTTGAAAGCAGATTCTTGTGTTAGTGCTAGTGTAGCTGTTATGACCTCAAGGCCTTCTCTGAAATCGGAAGGACACAAAGCCGTCGTTGGGATCTTGGGAGGTACCGGGACTTCCAGTGGATCGCCTGCTTTTTCAGAACTGCTGACAGACAGTGAACATATACATACTTGTTTGCAGGTGTATAGATAAATACGTGCTGTGATTTTTAAGCATGTGGAACTGTTGATTCTTAGTTTGTGGATTTTGTATGTGTAAAAGGTATGGAAGGCAATAAGAAAGATTTCTTCAGTTCATGGTCTGAATCGAATCATATCTATCAAGGTGCAGATTCTGATTAAGATTATGAATTTTTGCCCTGTCACCAAAAATTGTAAGTATTTAGGCAATTCAAAAACATAGAAACCTTATCAAGGCTTTCTAGGCATAGCTTTTGAGAGATATCACTGTTTCCATTCTTCTTGGAGACGGAGGCAGAGAGATGTGACATGAATTGTTCAGGGTGTCAGGAAAAGCTGAGTCAAACCAGCCAGGTCCTCTGACCCCCAGTCCAGCACCCCTGGCCACCCCAGAGCTGCTATGCTGGAAACCTTTGTTTGACGTAGAACATAGAAACCATAGAACATAGAAACATAGAAACCTGTGGAAAAGTATAATGCTTGTGTGTAGTCCAGCTCCATGAATATCTTGAACTGCTGTCCTCTTTCCTCCTGTTACCTCTTGTAGCTATTCCTGAACTTTAACAATCTGACTTGAATTCAAGTTAATGTAATTACTTACAACTTTAAAGTACAGCAATAATTAGAGTACACATCATATCAGCAGAGTTTCAAGGAGCTTGTCAACAAATGTAAAATTAATTTGAGCATAGATAAAAGGGTAGCCTAGACACAGGTATGGCAGCAGCCCCATTATCCAGGAAAAATCAGTGATGTAAAGTCCTCATATATTTTGCCCCAGGAATCTGACAGCCGTTTACTCTGCAGGATTTGATAGTATGAGAGCAAACGAAAAGATGAGATTCCAATTATGGTACTTTTCATTTAAATCGGCATCTTTTATTAACCTCATGCTCCCATTAGGACAGGTGAATGGAAATTGTCAGATTCATATCACATAAATGATTACAGTGCTTTTTATGGTATAAACAGACAATAGAAATTCTCATTTGTACAGTTTCAGTATGATTTAAATCTATTTAATGACTAGTTTGCAGGCTTTCATTTCAGAATTTTATGTGGGTATAACACATACAGTGAAGCATCTTGTTAATACTTCCTCAGGTTAACATATTGATAATGTGGTCAAGGAAAATGTGTCTGGTTTTGTGGCAAAAATAGGACCTTAACCACAGAAAGCTATGAATAAGTTTAATTTCTTAACATATGTGCATGGACTTTTGGCAATATGGAGAGGATGGAAGGATTTTCATTAACATAAAGCCATTTTAGTTTCTGAATGGCTCAGTGATCTAAATCCTCTCAGTATTTATCTTTGTTTCAGTATTTACCTCTAGATCTAGGTCATGTTCTACATCTATCTGAGGTTTTCAGATGGCCTTCATGTTTCTAATGTTTTATGACCTTTAGCTGTGTGGCAAGCCACGTTCCTCTGCAGACAGGACACTGGGACTAGAGAAAGTAGAGGCATGTTCACACTACATAGGCAATCAGCGTGGTTCTGTTCCCAGAGTTGTAAACGCTGATGAGCAGGTTTGTTACCTCAGGTGCTGGATTATGTGGCTTCACTGATTTCAGGCCTGTGGTAGAATCCCCACATTACTGGTACCACGCTGTGGGGATGTACAAATTTGACTAGTTACTCTGCAATCTGCCTGCAGGAGGCAGATACACCCTGAGTGGCCCACGCAAGTTGTATAGGAAATTTATAGCAGAGGAGGAATGGCATTTAAGATGATGCCCGAGCAGACTGGTGTACTCAGTGGGCAATAATTCTGCATGATCCATTTCTAACGTTGCTGATTTTTGGAAGTTTTCAGACAAATTCATGAATCAATAAATTAACCTGAGTACTAGTACTGTCATTGTGGTACTAATAAGTATATACTTATTGATTAAAATAATTTTGAAGAACTTCCCATTTCTTCGAAGTACCAAGAGATTAGTCCATCTTTGTGTCACCGCAGCATCATGTGAATACTGGTAAATTCCATAGTGTGCACATCTAGCTGTTTCTGTGAACATAGCATCAAAAATACAGGCCACATCATAGTATGTTTTATTGTAAATTACAAGTGCTACCTAATAAATTAAATGCTGACATGTTTGCCAAAGGAAAGAATTTTGACAGTATCACTGTAAAAAAATATGATTTTCAACACCAAATACTTAAAACAACTTGAAGCCTAAAACTGCTGCATGCTAAATTACTCCAGTAACATGGCTAACTTTTTGTGGAGAACAGAGCTCACAAAGCAAATATTTGAAAGTGTAAGAGGATGACAGATCTTTTAGTCATTAACTAAGTCTATGGGTGTTAGGCCATTACATAGAAATGAAATTGTTCTTCTGACTCATTGTCACTTGCATATTCAAGAGATGATCACTATCTTGGGAACCTGCTTTGTATGGCTGAACCTTGCCAGACTGGTTTAGAGAGAAACATAGCCCAAAGAATGCTATATTTGTGTCTTAGTTGCCCATGAAGCTAAACTACAAGCAAGGGTGAGCCTAGCCTGTAGTTACGGGTACGTGCTCTGCAGAGGAAACAAATGGGAACTGTCTCTTCCCAGAGAGGTAACACCATGAAGTGCTGAAAAATAGTGGATTTACTCTTTTTATCTGTAACTCTCAGTAATTATGTATTTGTTATTGTTAAACACTTGTCAGATGTTTTCGATTACTTTATTCTAAATGAGGATAAATAAAACACATACTTGAGGTTGATAGGAAGAACAATTTCATCCTGTTTGTGGTTAGAGATCATACTGGAATATGCATATATAACAGTACATATATTATTGTAAAATAATTGCACATTCTGTTCTCTACCAGTATTCAGAAACCTTAGGGGAAGGCAGTTCCTCTAGTGCTGCTTCCGTCTAGCCTAACACTGAGCAGATGGCTTGTGGCATGATTTGTAAAAAGACATCTGAAAAAATATGGTTGGTTTTCAGTTGCAGTTTATACCATACAGGGATGTTTATTCCCTTTCTGACACGTGATATTTACAGTGAATAACAGAGCAGGGCAGAGAGGCAGTAGTTATGGAATCACCTGAAAGATATGATCAGTAATGGTGTTAGGAACCAGTAATGAAAGGAGTTGTAAAGAGTGCCAACAAGATTTTGTGCAGCAACTACACACACCTTGCAAGATACTCAGTTGTGAACCATGAAATAGGTACTGTATGTCTTGAAAAGTGTTGATTACTTTATTGGTTATTTCCAGTTGTTTCTCTTAATCCAGACGCATAAGTGTCTAAATTTTGTGAGAAATGAGTCTGAGGGTAGCTAATCCATACCTAGTCCCCAGTCTCATGTTGACTTTATTTTTTCTTCCCTATTAGTAGGCTTAGATGTAATGGAGCCCTTGAAATAGGTGATAGCATCATGCTGTCTGAGTGTGACATGGATGCCTCTTGGTCTTTTTCGTATCCATGTGGAATAAGAAGGACTATTATTTGTGTCCAAGCACCCAAACTAGGATGAAAGTCTGCTTTAAGATAGGCAACAGTAAAGCCCTGTTGCTTAGACTACAGAAGGTGGGCATCGCTTGTCTCTGGCCTGTGCCTATCTCACCAGAATTAGTTATGCAGCTATTCTTGAGATGCAGATGCTTGCACCCCTCACAACAGCAAAATTTTACGTGTATAAGACACCTGTTAACTTTTGTCATTCTCCTTCCCAAATACAAATACTTTTGCTGATGAGGGACTGAAAGATAGGAAACGTAACACGGTGCAGATCTCAGTTTCTCCTGGCTCCTGGGTACACTGGTGGAAGATCTGCAGCCCAGATGTTTCTCATGGTTGGTAAAGGAAGGCAATTTGGTTTTCACTACTGCCTGTAGTATATTCTCTCAGGTCAGCACAAGTTGTGTTCCAACCCTTCCTTTTCTGATATATATTACCTTACTCATTTTGATAGAAATGACTGCTGTCACTTATATGAAGGGATTCTTTGGTGTTCTAGCTTCAAACAGGTGCTCTTCTAAGCTGTCCACCACCTTTTCCTCATTCTGTGTCTCCTTTTCATGTTGCATCTCCCTGTAACATAGAAAAATCTTGATCACTCTATATGGCCATAACTGAAGACTGGTGTCAATGTATGTCAATTGCTATGGCATGTATATTTGTTTGGTTTTCTTTGTATTTGAGAATAAGCAGGGCACTTTTTGAAATAACCTAAATGTTAAAAAAGCCTCAACTAACAGCAGCAATACTTAATGATGGGTTTTAGGTACAATGTAAAATAATTAATTGAAGAAATAAAAAAATCGCACAGCTTGGTAGAATCTCACTGAACAAATATACAATGGAGAACAGCTCCCAGAGGTATATAGAGCAAGGAGTACCTGTGGGGAGAGAAGAACAAGACAGGAAGAGGGCAGGGGGTTGTGAGATTTGGAAAACAGATTTCATGAAATGTGCCTTCTATGTCTCTGGTTGAATACATAGGACATTACTTATGATGATCTACCTTCATCCCCTTAAAGTGCAATTTCTGGTTTCAGTGATGGAGACCAGTACATGTAGCAGTAATAACAATTGCAGGCACAACTTTTTTTATCCTGTTAGTGCTGAGATCGCTTGTCTTTTGTCAAGTGAAAAGTATTTTCTCCAGTGTATCTATCCTGCTTTGGAAACCTCTTCAATAACTTTAACTTGGTAAGTATCATAGTGTACATTCCTATAGTTTGCAAACATTTGTTTTTCACATGTTCATGCTTTATTAATACTTTCTGTCCCTTAAAACCTAATCTTTTCCTGTACCGTCAACAGAAGAATGTAATCTTCTGTTAGAAAAATCTGTTGAAAATTTCCATTCTATTTGTTTATATGTGTGCGATTGTGTATAAAACAGTGCATTTTAAATAGAAGTCATTATGAAGCAGGAATTCTTTGTTGTCTTTCATTTTGTTTGGTCAACTGAAAAAGAACATCTGTACCATCATCCTCACTGCAATTTTCCACCCTGGCAATTACCCACATGAGCAAAGATCATGTGCTATTTTAGAGAGCAGGATATAATTGTGCAGGGTTTCTGTTGATCTGTGTAATTTAGTGGAAAAACTCTGATTAGACTAAGCTTGCCAAAAGGTAGTAAGGGACACATTAGATGGCTTACCTGTAATTTAGATTTCTTTTAAGCTAGGTACAAATTGATGTTTTTGTGTACATAAAAAGACAGTGGAAAAAGATGTATTATTCATAGGTACTGCTTCCTAATGGAAGCTAAAACTTTTTTAACGCATAATGCCTTCTCACTAAGGAAAATATGTCCAATATTTCTTAAATGTCAAATATATTTATGAAAAAAATTAGTGGAATTTCTCCTTCATTTAGGAATATATTTTAAAAATATATTCAGCAGTGTCATTTGTTTTGAAAATGCATTATCCAGTTAGCAATTGAATAAAATACTTATCTGACATATTGACATAAAGATGCAAAATCATTGTAGTATAATTCTTTTTACAGAGGTCGTAAAGTGAGGTCAAACTCAAATTTCCATTCATTCATAGCCACAGAACAAGGTTACTAGAAGGTCATCTCTTCTGAATAAATAGAGCAGCAGTTACAATAGAAAACAATGAAAGCTGCTCAGTTGAATCTTTACGTGTTTATTCTTTGTGCAACTGCAGAGAATCACAGCAGTTGTTGAATCATATTACTTTGTGCATTGCAAGCTAGAGTAAAGAATCTAATCCAAGTATCATTACATCATTGTGAGGATTAGTGCTCGGTAGGGCCTGATCAATCCTACTAGGTGCTCTGCCTTTCGTTTTTCAAGACCTTTGAGATAAATACGTCTGAACCATCAGTTGCAAAACTTGTTTGTGAACTAGAGACGCTTCCGCCATCGAAAGGTCTGTAGTTTGCTGTGATGTATGTGACATTCAGCCATTATCAACTGATTGGGGAAGGGGGGCGGGGGGGAATGGGCCTGACCTGACTTTGGTGAAGCTTTTAAGTACAAGGATCTAAAGCCTCTGAAGAGGGTTGGAAAATTAGGCAATAGAAGAAATCAAGCACAGGTGCAATCAGGAATAATAACTGAAGAGCAAAAGGAGTACGAAAGGAGAACACAGCACACAGACCTCTCCTTCCTCTTTGCTGGTGCTTTCCTGCAGGGGATTAAGACAAGTCTAACTTTCGGGGGCTGTTCCATTAGTCCATGGGAATTTGCTTTTCCCCCATAATCCTTCTTTCAGATGATTCGAGGAAAAATGCTTCTCCCAGAAGGTGAAGATAGAGGACAGAAGGGGCCTGAAGTGGCCACCATTGGTTGGTTGCTCACCCTCAGTATGCACCAGGTCAGCAGGGCCAAGTCTGTCCATCTGTCTTTCCTTTCCTTGGCCTCCCTTTGTGCTGAATGCTACCTGTGCTTGGAAGGTTATTTGTTTTGTTTTGCTTGGTAATGGTATTTTGGATGACAGGTTTTATTATTTTGGACCATGTGCTGCTTTTCCCAGTAAATTATAGTCAGTTATATGACCTTTGACTACCTCGACATTTTAGTATTTTACCATTCTTACTGCAGTCACTCTGTACTGCATTAAAAGACTACAAGTCATAAGGCAACCGGGAGCAGTGTGCCATCCTTACTTACTTAAATTTATATCTGAAAATTCTGCTGACATTACCCAACTCATAACTCAATTTAGAAAGCATGTCTGCTGTGGACCCTGACTTCTATTGGTTTTTTTTTAATTTCCTTTCTTCTCCAATACCATTGTCTATTGTTATTAAAATGCTTAGGGACCTAATTTTCAGTGATGGTGCTCAGCCAGAGCTTCAATAGTACAGTGATGAATAGGTTTGAAAATCAGTCTCCTTGTGTGCGTTCTTTTGAGCATTGGCCTTCCATAAAAGACGTGATGATGTCCTCCCCAGCCAATCTTGCAGAAGTGCCTAAGAAACAGATTCTGCTGAATTAGTGCACTGTTAAAAATCCAATATGATTTCTGTAATCTAAAAATACATAAGGATGCCTATGCATCTTCATGGGTCACTTTATTCCTGCTATTGTAGGAAACAGTGATAAATCTTTTGTTTTCCCACTTTCAAGGAAAGCTTTCATTTTATAGTTGCTGAATGTGGCACCAGTGCTTCCATTGCACTCTTCCTAATGACATTTAGGTCTTTTCCCTGAATACCATCATTTAATTTATTACTAGTATATATACATGCATGAATAGTTCAGATTTCATTTCCTAGATAGTAATTTGCACTTCAGGCATTTAATTTCATTTGCTGTTATGTTGTATGTTTTATAGTTTCTGACTGGCTTTTCCCTCAACAAAATGCTGCCAGCATGAAATAATTGGTAGGGGGAAAGGCTGCACATGTGGATTATATATAAAGGGACTTAACTGATCAGCTTTGCAAAATATCCAAACTTTGCTTGGTGTACGTTTGCCCCAGATCAGTTAATGATACCCAATTGTTAGGGATGGCTCAGCACATCAGAAAAATGCCTTCTCTTTTCTCACAAGAGCAGATGATCAGCTTTCCTGGCTACAGACCTGCTAAACTGCTTTTTAATTGTTAAAATAGATGTCAAAATATCAGAGTTCTATGCATTTTGCTTTTGGGTGGGCTTTTTTATAACCAAAGGTACTGTTTTTTCTGTTTATCTCTGCGCATTATTACAAGACGGTTGAATGCTAAATTGAATCAGAACTGCTATAGGGCTGTGTAATAACACTGGTTTAACTTTTCCATATAGCCTTTACTATATATATTTTACTATATGATATTCAATATTCACTTTGCATTGTATGAAAAATTTAGATAAAAATTATCAAGACACTTCTAAAGTAATCATTTCATAAAGCTACCCAAAAGGAAAGTTCTGCAGAACGTTTCTGTGGAAGCTCTTTATATCAAAGAAGTATTTTTTCAATTTAGACTTGTCAAACAATTCACATAGTAGTACTTCTTTTTTTTTTTCCTTTGTGCTTCATCCCAACGGTTGGGAAGAGAGTTATGAATGTAAATGAATACAAATCAATAGGAATGCTGTTTTATTATTTCACTGGGAATTTCTGTACAATTTGAGAGCAACTTGCTACAAGTTGAGCAGACTATTAAGTTTAACCTTGATCTTAAGCCAGCTAGGTTGGCTTACATTCTATCAACAAGGGATTTAAATTTACTCGGACACATTTTAATTGGCATTTACGCAACATGTACTCACAGATGCTGAATTCATTGAGAAATCCTGAGTGCCATCTGTTTAACTCTGTTTCCTCTCTATTAAATTATGATAAAATAAGGCCACATCCTTCTGGCTTGCTAACGTATTTATCTTTCAGAATTCAATATTTTAATTACCACATCAATAATGTGTTATTTTGTGCTAGATATTAATTTCCGTGTTTAATTAAAAGGAACCTTATTTTCTTTGCTCTTTTTCATAGCTGTTTCCTCAAAAACATTTAAGTCAAAGATTTCAGTCTAACTTTAACGTCTAACATAAAATGTCTTTAAAAATACTGGATGGTTGTTTCAATGTTTGCTGAATGTGCATGCTACTAATACTGACTCACATGGAAAAATAATTAAAGTTACTAAGTAACATCCTGCCCATTTCTGAAGAATTTGGCTGCCTTTAAAAATGTGATTGATTGTTATTCATTGATCATGTTGCCTAAAGGAAACATGTATAAATTCTAGACACATTTTATTTTACAATAAACAATATATGTACATGCTAGTACATTACATTTATTTGGAAACATGAGAAACAAAAGCTATTTTGATGGATTTTCTGGACAGTGTGGGAATATATATATAAATGTACAAAAGGATTCATTTTAACAATTTCCAACCTCCTCATATGCTAAACATAAAAAAAAAAAAAATATCTTTGAACGTATTTCATAAATGGATAAAGCTGTTTTAAATCCCTGGTACCTCATGTGGAGCTGGATCTTCTTGCTGCATACCAGGCCTTAGTGACTTTGGGCTCAACTTGTGTTCTGAATAAGATTATACATGGTCGCTGGTGTATAATCACCGGTACCATAAAGCAGCGCTGAACGTAACTTGTGTAATTGTACTTCCCCACTCTTACGTAAGGAAGTAATAGAGAAGGCAGCTCCCATTCTGTAAAAATGATGATTGTTAGTGCTATTCAAGGTTTTGGGGTTGGTTTTTTTGTTTGTTTTTGGTGTTTGGGTTTTTTTAACCGGAACACCATACTTGTACGTTAACAAGATCGAAGACCTTTTCCCTGCTTTCAACATTTATAGGGAGAACTGACAGTTCTCTCACTGACTGAAGAAAACTTTTAAGCATATCTTAAATTAATCATTGCTCCAGAACCATTGGGTCATGCTTAAGCACTTTTCTAACATGGTTCCAATATTTCTCTTCTACTTTTACATTGATGGTTCACCATATTTCATGGTGAGGTGTAGAAGGTGTCTCTGTTTTAAAACTTGTAGTTGTCTCCAAATTAGTCACCTTTTGTTTACATTGTACAGTAGAAGCTTTTCGGTGTAGTAAGAGTTTTCCAAATTGCTGTTTAGGTCATATTCTACTTGTGCACATGCCACTCTCTTCATAATTTTTATTTAGCACTGTTGCTGACTGTATGAAAATTAAAAAAAAAAAAATTATGATGAATTTTCTTACTAGTTGCATTTCCATAGTTTTTTCTACTTCACCTTAAATCAACTTGTAATTAGGAAAGTATAAAATTTGCAGGTGGTAAGGACATTTGAATATAAAATAAATAGTGAGTACAGTGAGTTAATATGATGAAAGATACATAGTAATATCTAACCATGAAATCACATATCTTCTTCATATCTGCATTCTTCTCCATCTCTCTCTCTCCCCCTTTCTCTATCTCTATTCTCTTCTCCCAGGGTTTTCTTTGCAGGGAAAGCTGGCTGATATTTGAATGTAATTGTTAAGGTTTATAAAGCTAATTTGTGAAATTTTCCTGTTTTACCTGTGCAAGATATTTACCTTTGATAGTGTGTTTGTGGTGTTCTCTTTATGTAAGGCTTGTTACAACAGTTCCTCAGCTTTCATCATTTCTCTATGGTGGGTTATAGTGAAATAATAGTAATTCCCTTGCATACTATGCAATTAGCCTTGCTAGATGATATTGGATCTACAGATTCAGTTTCAAAGGAAAGGTTAAGACACCATGAGTATCTTTTTTCCTTTGAAGTATGCGGTTGAGACTTTGTCTGGGGATGAAAACGTATGGGCTTCTCGGGCAGTGGGGGCTAAAAGAAGAATGTCCATCTCAAATATGGGCAAATCAGATCATTTCCATCTCTCTGCAAATAATGCCCTATAAAACACTAACGCTTCAAAGAGCTGAAGAGTTAATCAGGTAGATGTTGATGGATATAGCAGGTTCAATGTCCAATCACACCAGAGGGGAAAAAAAACCAATCCCTTCTGAAAAAAAAATAAAATCATATAAAATATACGTGCACGTAATATGATTTCCTTGATATTTATTTCTTTACTTGTTACCAGCACTGCTAAGCTAAGTGTATTCCCACTTGGAAAGTATCTTTTTAATTATCCATCTGTTTTTCCCTTACCTTTTTTTTATTCTGTCTGAATTGGTGGTTCTGTGTGCTTCAAATGGTATGTAGATTAATTTCAGTTCTGGAAGTCTTAAATTATTTATACTGTTAGGGAATAATGTGCATTTCCATTGTTTACAGCTCTGGTCTTTCTGATTATGTAGCATCAGTCTTGTTTTGCTGAGAGTGTCCTCTGTTGATTAACTCTCTAGATAGTTTGATAATGGCCTATATCCAAATGATGTATATACAAATCCCAATTGTTTCCATGATCCTTGACAGAATTTAGTGAGGTATTTGTTGCTGGTTTTTAGATGAATATGTATAGAGTTACCACTTTGCTCTTTAAAAAAATTTTCCTCTGAGAGATGAGATAGTTTTGTCTCTTGTACAGTTTTACATGTCAATATAACAAAGGCTTCTTAGGCATTATTCATACAGACTTATAGTGAAAACAGAAGTTTGACACAATAATGGGAATAAATGCTAGTGGCACTGCTTACTTCTGTTTACCGGTTAAAAGCACTCACTTTTTTTTTCCCTGCTTACTGTTACATTGTTAAGGGTTCCCAGTTTAGATCAGGTGCACTGATGCAATGGATTTGTGGACATACAATACTGTTATTTCTGTGGCTTTAGTAAGGACACAACAGATATACTCCTTCCCCCCAAGAAATCCAAAATACACAAATATATTTTGATATTTAGCTGTAGTATTGTGGTTTTGGTACTATGTAATGCACTCTATGTATTTCAGTTCTGAGATGAATATCTTATTGCTGTAAAGCAAACAAGAAGCACAGCAAAGAAAACCAACAACTTATATGCACCTTATAGTTTGTATAAACATTAGAAGTGTCTACTATATAAAAGCATTTTTACATGAAGTAACTAGTGCCTCAGTCTGAAAGTTCAGGAAAGCTTCTGAGTAACTACTTGTCATGGTAAGCTACTGAAAGATGCCAGTCAGTGTCATTCAAGCACTTTCTTCAGCAAAGGGAATTTCTCTTTTTGATTTGGATTCTCATATATAAATGAACATGGTGACTTCAAAGATTCTTACTTGCTGGTTTGTACTTTCTTGTTTCGCGTATCATCTTTCTGTTAGCCCTCTTGCTCCTGGTTGGTTTTGTACTCAGTAGCCAAAATCTAATAAATGGATACATACACTGAAAGAAAACCTGTAATATGAACTTAAAGCTTATCTGTCCTTTACAAGATTGTTGTAGTGGATACTAACAAGGAATTTTTACTATATCAGATGTTTTTAGTTCTGCTATATGTACATTATGTCTACAGCAAGTAGTTGTGAGTAGCACAACCCAATAGAAATGTATTTATAAAGGGAAGCAGTTGGCCTGAGAAACAGAGTCTACACTGTGCATGTTTCATGAGGACTCCAGTTTGGTCAGCTGTCTGAACATCCGTTGGAACCTGGTGTTCACGTTCTGGTCTAGTTCCATCCATCCCCCTCCAAATAATTAGTTTTTGCATTCCAAGCCTTGTCCCGAGATATAAATCAAAGCCAGGTTAGTGGTGAAGATTTGGAGGTTTCCTTCATAGTGCAGTCCTGATCAAGTACTGACATAAACACATCCATAGAGGAACTTCCATTTTGCTTTTGAGTTTGGTTTTTTGCTCGTTTGAAAGCAAACTGAAGAGAAACAAGAGAAGCCAAAATTAATTTTTCGTTTCTTTTATTATATTTACTAGAGGCCCATATAAATATGCAGACCAGAAACCTAACAAACTAACTGAAATTCTGACGTACCTGGTACAGCTTCTCTTCACTAACTCGGTAGGGTGGGAAAACAGAAGTTGGAATTCTTCCTGATTGTAGACTGCTGAAGCCAATGTTGTTTTGCACTAAAGACACTAACAGTAATGAGTAATAGTAAATAACCTCCACAGAGCCATTCACCAGTAAGTTTTAAAGTGTCTAACAATGAAAATAAGCAGCACCAAACCAGCTGGAGTTTTTCTTTACTAGAAAGTCCCACAACAGCAAAAATATATTGTCACAGTATATCAGTAAAACAAGTGTAAGGATTTGGGCAATCCAGGTAGTGTTCTGGAGTTAGTTTTTTTCCCCTTAACTCAGTTATTTCTGAGAGAATTATTAGAAGATACCAGTAGCTTTTATCTTGCAAATTCACTGTCTTCTCAGTATTCTGTTTATGATAATTAGTCACAATGTATTTGCTTTTTAAAACTGTCCTTAAAACATATGACTTCCATTTTTATGCATCTACTGATAATCTAGATCAAGTCTCATAATGTTTCCGAGCTTACTTTTTGTGCTTAAACATACACAAAAGAACTAGTTCACTGAACTCACTTGAAAATTTAGTTATATTCAGAGTTCATAGAGAAATAAAAAGAATTCTGGTCTCACACAATACCTCATTTGCTGTTTCTCTCTGTAACAATTCTTAATGGAAATTGAAAAGTCATGTGGTTTACTGGGAAATTAACCTATATGGGCTGCTTAGGACTGATAGGAATTGAATTAACAGAGCTGGTAGGTCTTTATAGAGTATATCATAGTAACCCACAGTTCAAGTTTGTAATAGCAAGGGAAATCAAGGATGGAAACTTCTGCTAACAATACCCCAGCTTGTATGGAATCAAGAAAAAGTGTGATCTCTTGAATTTTGTGTAAACTTAAGTTTCATCATTATGAGTTAGAAATAGAAGAAACAAGGGAAAAAAACCCAACAATCAAATTAGTGAAATTACGTGTTAAAATTTCTTTACCATGGTTGTTTCCTGGTTAAGTTTTTAATGAGTTGCACTGTACTGCAGTTTCTCACAGGGTGTAAAACAGAGGTGAAAGCAACATTTCCACCAAATGCACTCACTGCCTTGATCCATTTACACTTTAACAGCCATTTCAGTTAGGGTGGTTTGTTTTGTCTTGAATGCGCTTATAAGTTCCTATTTCAAACAGATTAAGCTAATGTTACAGTCATCACTTTCCTTTTGCTTGGTGGTGAATGCAGGTGTGTTGTCCTGGGTGCCACAAAGTCCCTACCAGCCCACAGTGCCTCACGGCGTTACAAAGTTGGACAGCAATGGATGCCAGCATCTCTTTTGTAGCTGTTATTAAAGATGCTATCTTTAGCTGCAACACTGAAGTTATGCAACTTAATGTTCTGTGTGTATTAAAATATTAATGAAAACACAGGGTTGAAAGCAATGAGTGTGACCCAATATAAAAGGAAGCGTTTAATCAAAATTAAAATCTTCAGTAATGAAATCTGGCTGACTTTATGCACATTTGTGTTCATGCTGAGCATCAGCCTGTTTCCTTTTGTTAATTCTGAATCAAACTTCTGGCTGCTGTTTTACTACATGGGGTGATCCAAAACTTCATGCACTCCTTCCTGCCAGCAATAAGGCAGACTCTGCTAATAGCCAATGTTTCTCGGATTTTTACTCAGTAGCACTTACTGCACATTAAATACTAACATATTGATCAATTGGCGCGTTGCCTTTGAATATCTCATAGGGATTTCAGCCAGAATAAGAGTCCAAATGCAGAAGTAGTCTGCTGCATGATTTTATTGTCTTTTGCCATTTATGATAGCGTATAAATCTCCAAGAGTTGCAATTCAGAGTTCCAGCTTGGTGAATTTGGTAATGTCTGTTTGCTTTCAAAACCATTTTTCATTGTTGTAGCTATTATCTTTGCTACTTTTTGTAATGTTCTACATAGAATTTTACAATATTTGAAGCCTTTGGACAGTTGTCTAAATGAAGACCTATCAGTGTAAATCATGAAGACATCTGTCTAGAGATTTTTCAAATTCTGAACAATAAAAGATTTGAGTGTATGTTATTGCCCCATGCTTCTGTATACTGAGAAAGCAGAATGATTCATATCTTAGTATATGCCTGAAATAGAACAAACATTTGCCTGTACTGTTTGGGATCTAACTCAAAGCAGTTAATTGAATTAGATGAAGTCTGTATTTCTCTGTGACCTCTGTGTAAAGCTGTCTGCCATTTTTCCCTGAGGTGATTTCCTGAAATATTTCTAAAACCAGCAAAAGTAATTTGGAAAGTTTAAGATATCTGGCATAACTGTAATTTTGAAAAGGTTTACCTGTTTCTACTGTGACAATCTGTTGTCAGTTTACATCCTGAATGTTTTAGGAGGTAAAGAAACAAGGTAACATTACCACAAGAATGATATATTCACGCGTTTGGACGTGCAGAGTGTAATTAACGAAACATCCACTATCTAACTTAGGTATATCCTGCTGTATAGCAGTCTGGAGAGGTGAGAAAAGGTGGTGGAGCTCTGTGATCTGTAGTTCCTTTCAAGAGAATAAAATTGTATATAATAATAACAGAACAATAGAACAGAATAAAAGTGTATGTAATAGTTCAGCAACATTTTTGAGCAGTGTGGCTTTGCTATAGTGTCTGATGCCAGCAAATGCTTTTCTTAGCTCTGCTGTTATTTAGAATTAGCCACTCAGCCATATGAAGTGCCTGCATCTTGCGCTTACTGACTGATGTTTCAGGCTTGACCTCAGATGTAATGGTGGTATATCATTTTCCAGAATAGTAAAGAAGTGACTTAGCTGTTTGAGTGTGATAATGATACTATATATTCTCTGATATTAAAAAGTCATATTTTTCAACCACTTCAACAGCATAAGGGGGATTTTTTTCATGGTAATAGAGTCCTTTCAAAAAACGTTGATGGTAGTGGTACAGTTATAACATGCTGAAATTTGAATGCTAAGCAGAAGGACACAGCTAAAATTGTTGCCTTGAGGCAGGACCTTAGCAAAACAGTAGCATAGTGCATATGCAGATTTAGGGCTATGCATACTGCAGAAACATTGTTACTTCAGGTGTGTGAATCTTTATTGCTTTGAAAATGTCTCCTTTGATAAGTTTTTGGCTTCTTCAGAATGAAAGGATGATTATAAGCAACTGTACAAGCATCAGCCTTTTAAGTCTTGCCTATACTACAGAAACAGTGCTGCCACAGTTTCACTGGCAAGTCTGTGGAATAGTTGTATCTACTCTTTTAACAACACAAGTTAAGACAGAAAAGGTTCCTTCAGGATTGGCCTAGTCAGGGATTTTCCAGCTTAGAAACTATGGGAAGACAGTCAATTTTTCACATCTCAAGCCAGTGTAGCTTGCTATTTCGCAGCAACACCTCTTCAAACAACTGCAGTCTCTTCCAATTTGCCAGTGCCATATATCCTAGATTTAAGCTTTCATTGAAAACTGGCTAATTGTTTGCTTCTGTCCTTGTTACCTGCATTCCTTCCTTTATTTTTCTCCCTCGAATCCTGCGGTACAGGACACTGGCGTTTCTGAGTTGGTTCGTGTCTTCTTTCCTAAAAGGGAAGACCATTCTGCTTGTGAAATAAGGTTTGATAAGTAGTTAAGGAAAACACTGGCATTCTGTTGAAGTGTCTTCTCACCTTTTCTCTTATCATTGTTTGGTCCTTATATCTCTTTTGTCATTTCAGTTATCTTCTTTATACTTTAATTTGGAGGGCCAAGACAAGGTCTCACTGCAGCATCTTAATCTGATTCTTTTTCTCTGTTATAATCTGCTTTGAAGGGAAGGCTAGTGCAGCTAGCAGTTCATTGGAAACTGGACATCGGAACCTTAATTTGTAGTGTACAGGAAAAAAGCTGTATTTACAAACACACGAACATCTTTGGATTTAAAGATGCAAATCCTTCCTTGCCTAGGGGAAGCTAATTTGTGATGCCCCAAAGACACAGTTCTTCTGTGAGCTGTGTCTAAAACCCCTTTGTTTGTGTCCATAAGTTTGGAAATCAATAAAATAATAATAATAAAATAACAATAATAGTAATAAAAAAGAAAACAACTTTAAATATTTAGGACAAGTGAAGCAGAAACTGTCTCTGTGGTCTGTACAAATGAATCGCCTCTTCCAGGAGGTAAATTCTGACTTGCTGGTAGTAAATGCCTTGTCCTAGACCATAATATGTGGAAGATGTTGAGAGGGATCACATTTTGTACACAGTCAATCAAATTAATAATTAGTTCACTTCTCCTTACCTATTTTCAATTTTTAATCAACCTAAGGGATACTTTCAGAGTTGCATGCCTGAGGCATCACAGATCCTTCAGGGTTTAATTAGATTTCCCAGTGGTGCAGTGTGCTCTCTTAGGCCTGTCAGTTACCCTTCCCATGGGAGTTAAAATTACTCTTTATATGACTTATCAGATTTGGTCATTTAATTGATTCCCAATTCATCATCTAATTCATTTACGCTTTCCTTTACACACATGGAAATACTGTTACGAGCTGACAGCTATGTTGCCCAGTAAGATTCCTGGCAATACTTAAAGCCCAAATCTTCAACTAGATTAATAAAATCAGACTGATTGTGAGTGATTTCCATCAATTTTTGTAATTATTGTCAGTAACTTTCAGCCAATGGTTTTTACAGAAATCTTTTTGGGGGACTTGCTCCATAAGCATTCATTTCTTTCTATTAACAATTGTAAGTCTCTTAATGACAGTAACAAATAACAATAAATATATTTATTTTAATGTCTTTATATGCGTTCAGTATGTTTATTGACAAATGCCTCAACATTTAATTGCTTTTGCAGTGCAGCGTATTGCTTGATTCAAGCATATCACTTGTATTTGTCATCAGCACCTTTTAAAAGATGTGATCTGTGTAGGTGCAGCCCTCCTTGATCTCTTTCTACATTAATGGATTAGAAGAATGCAGGTGTTGTATTTGCTAACATATAGTGCTGAATATAATAGGCAATGACACCTTTTTCCAGAGAAGGTAACTATTGACCTTCAGTAGATATTAAGATCCCAGTTTGCTGGTGCTGTATAAAAAGCAATCAATCAAAAACATTACTCTTTGGAGATAATACATTTTAAAACAACTTAAAGGTTACAGTAATAGAGGCAGTACATTTTGTTAACATTTTAGACATGTGATCTAATATCACTGCTTATATTTCATACATCTAACACCTATATTTAACTCTATTTGTGTCTTGGTTCTGTTCATCAGTGCTAAAACAAAGCTGTTTCTTTGTTGCTTTGACCACCAGCGCTCTTCAGTGGTGTCATCAGCTACGCAGTACTGATAATGTTAATAATAAATTACATAGGTTGGTAACATGAGCTTAATAGCTCTCTCTGATACCCTTAATCTGTTAGCATTCTTACAGCAGAATGTGGTACCAGATTCAGTAAAATACTTGCCAGATCTGCATGCTTGATGAGAAATAGACAATTTCCCGTTGCTGGAAATTCTGCATTGCTGTGGTGGGCAGTATGAATGCAAGTTTTCTGAACATCTCTTCCTAGAACAGTTTAAAGCATTCTGTGTATACCATTCACTCATTCATTCATTAGTTCATTCTCGTTCATTCGAATTAAATAATGCTATTTTTTAGCACTCTTAGTTCTTCCAAATTTAAATTACTGGTAAAATTTCTGTATGCCTCTTACAGTGTCTGCCAAAGTCTTAAATGTTGTAATTTCAAATTTTAAAATAAATCATTGACAGAATGAAAGGTTAGGAAGAGAAAGAGCATAATAATGAAAGGCAGATCTTAAACTGTTTCAGCATCAAATTAAAAAGAAAAGGCCTTTTAAAATCTCTTCTAGCGTTCATTAAGCCTACAATTTCTTCCATGGTGACATCGTGGAGGAAGTGTTTATGAACCAGCTGCAAGATTCAGGTCAAGGATTTCAACACTGTGTCATATGAATACTAAGCAAAGAATACCACTTGGTTTTAAAGTAGTTTTGTTTCTTCAGGCTTTCAGGTAGTAAGGTTTGCTAAAGGGCAGAGTTTAAAGCAAAGTAAGACAGCACTGTACGAATACATTGCCTTGAATGTTTTGTCATAAATGTATAGGGAAAGATTCAAAATTGATCTCTACTGTGATGAGGTTAAGTGATGGTCATTACTTTATGATCAGTCTCTTTCCAGTGAGCACTCTCATATCTGGAAACCTATTCAATGTGAGTTCTTAGACTGTGTAATCAGGGAAGTCCTGTGCCACTGGACGGCTGGCTCTGAGAGTTAAACTGTTAGGCTACGTGTCAGGTGTTTATATAGTTTTGAATCTCAGAGAAGGCTGAATGAAAATTAGAGACCTACGTACTGCACTGATTGGCATCTGCTTGCCTGTAGAAGGCTTTTAGTCCGAGAAAGGTGTAGCAAGATCCAATAGCTGAGGGCAAAGCACTTCGAGGTAGGAATCAGATGAGAACTGAAAATGATGAAAGTGAGGACCCCTAGGCAGGCTGGCTGCTAAATGAAGTGACTCCATACCTGTTGGAGGCCTTATAAAAATGTAGACATCTGTTGAAACATCCAATACCATATTGCTGGACTTGATCACTGCATAAAATCATTGCCTGTATTACATGAGTGATCTTGTTAGATGATCGTAACAGTAATTTATACAGACTATTCATAGCCCTACTGCTTTTGTTTCACTTTAATGACTATGTACTACAGTTAACACCAGTGTTAACCTGTTTTTAACATCTTCCAAAAGGAAAATAAATAATTTCTTTCAAGGAACCAATTTTTCCTTTATATGACTGCATGAAAACTTTTAGGGGGTTGTCTTCAGAAGAGAATATTTCTCATTTGTAAATGATCAAGTTTTAGTCAAACCAGATAACATTCTTAGAGTTTAATAAGGTCTGAAACCATTTTGGTAAGACGTGTGTTGACTTAAATCTGATCATACATGCATTTTTTGTTCCTTTTTAACTTAATTAGGTGCTATAACACTTTCCTGTTAGTGGCATGCATGTATTAAAAATGATACTCTGACATCTGTATAAATTTCATGCCAACAAAGTCTTTAAACAAGGTACCATAGTTCTGACTGATGCTTAAGTTAGTTGTAATTAAAATTAAGCACCTGGTTTGAAGCACTGTACCAACTGACAAGCATCTTATAATATATTTGAATGCCAAAAATGTCTGCTGTGTTTCAGTAAATTTGAATTACAAGTTCAGTAGGTAGTGGAGAAAAGGGATCGTTGCTGGTCCTAAATTACAGGAACTGTTCTGCTTTTGAATAACGGCTCAATCGTGACTAAGAAATAATGAGTTTCTCTTTGATTCACGGGATCAGAACATTTATATAACCTCCTGAATCCCATTTTTCATTTTCCTAATCTTACAGCATTTTAAAGTAACCACTCATTTTTTGTTGTTTTGTTCCTCATATTTTATTAGTCAGATTAAGTATTAGATGGAAGCTTTCTTTATAATACAGTTGTTTCATTGGGTACGAAAAGGAAAACATTGAAATACTTGTTATATATTTACAAGAATTAAAATAATAGAATTGCTGGATATTAAAATTAAAATCCATTACATGGGATTTTTAACAAAATTAGCCAAAAGGCAGGGCAGTGGGCCATTAAGGTTGCATGGCTCAGCTTTAGCTTGTAGTTTGATGTTAGCACGTTTTTGTTTGCTGGGTGGAAACTTGCTCATTAGCTGAGGTCTGGTTGGTTTCTAAAGCAATGTGAGGAATGAGCATTTCTTCTAGTTATTTCACTTTTTTTTTTCCCACATTTTTGAGACATGTGCTACAATACAAAGAAACATTTATATTATCTTCATGCCGAAAGAGTGGAAATCATTGGGATCTCTTCTGTTACCTAATTGTGTGATACTTCGGGTGTCTACTCTCTCTCTAACAAGTAGACTTGCAAAATAGTGTGCTGTGTCTGAGAGAATGTGAGAGAGTTAGCAGGAAGCAAGTCTGGATGATGTCTTTTATAAGAATTGAAATGGATTAAGATGGCCTTGATCTGATGATGCAACTGCACCCCGAACATCTTCATTTCCCCTTCCTCCTCTGTTCACTGGGTGACCATGGCTGTAGTATCTTGGTTGATGAGGGATCCCGGATATATTGTGGTGCACTGCTTTGAACTGATCTAGCATGAAGTGTCTAGACTACAGTAGACCTGTAATCAAAATTTTCAGGAGATTAACTTATTTCCAGTTCTTAAATGATACCACCTGTTAAGGCATAATATCCACAGTGTCTGATGGTAATTAGTGTGTTCCTTACAAAATCATTCTTTTCACATATTGACTAGAGCTTTATGGTTGATTTCTTTTTTTCTTGTGTTTTCTTTACTGTCTTTGAACTACATCACAGTTATTTAATGATAAACTTTAACAATAATCTTTCTTAAGTATCTGCAGTGTGTATATGCCAAAAAAACCCTGCCTGCCTACCTCTGATTTAACTCAGCAGTGACTCCCTTCTCTTTTTCATAGTAGCCAATGAAGAACTTAAGAAAAAAACACCAGGTGCTGCATTTTGAAAAACACTGTTTAGGGTTTACTCAAAAAATGCTGTATCTACTTACTTTGCTTGTCAATAAAAATTTATCCTCAAGTGATTGCTCGTTCCTTCTGCTCTGGCAAAGATTCTCTGGGGAAAGTGCAATTGTTTTACGGATTGAATAGTACATGGTATTAAATAGTTGTATGAGTAGTTGACTTTCAAGTGGAGTTACAAAAGTTGCTGCTGAACGTGTTCACAGTTCTGAATATACACAGCAAGATCATGGAGTTGTCCTAGCTGTGCAGTGACAATAATTATGATCATTATTTATTGTATTTTCAAAAATATTAGAGTAAAATGTTAGAAAACCTTACAGTATGTCAGAAATGTAGGGGAGGATTATATCTATGAAGATTCTACACTGAATTCGTTTAAAAAGAAAAAAAAAAAAAAAGGCAAGCATCCTCTTAACTTACCTATTTTTATTCCAGCTGCATATATGTAGAAGGAGGTGCATGTGGTGAAATTTGACCTTTTGGTGACTGAAAGCACATGCTATGCTGGATTACAAAGTATACTTATAATATATCTTCAAAAGGAAATGTATTCTCATTTACCAGTGAGCCTTGATTATGAAGGACAGAAAAGAATTAACTTTTTTTCATAAGAGAAGAAAATTTTAAATTTATAACTTCATGCAAGATTGCTAGGCCTGAGGCAAAAAAAACAGATCATGCTTCTACTTTACAGCTGCAAAAATAATTACATGACGACTATCTGTGGAGTAATCTCTAATGGATTACATTTTGTTAGCATTTCATTATGTAATGTTAGAGCCAAAATAATTCATAGTAAACGGAAAAAAAATCCTTGTTTTGATGTATCTATGGCCTGGACCTTTGATGTCCTCCTAAGGCATTCTGTTAAGCACTGGTTAATTTGTGAAAGGTCTTGGTTTACAGACAAGGTACTATGCTTGTAAAGCTGATATAAGACTAAGGAGTGTAAAAATTACTGAAGTAATTTGTTTTTATTACACAAGTACTGGACTTCTTTGTTGCTTCAAAGGTGCTAAAAGCCATCTGAGGTGCTATCTGATAGGCATTCCTCTTAGATTTATGAGGTCTTTCAGACTTGAAAAGCACTTACGGTTTATTAAGATCACTTCACTTAATTATTTTTTTTTTTAACTTAAGGGCACTTCTTTTTATATATGTCTTAGCTTTATCCAAGTAATACAATCTTCAGAAGTAATAAGAGTCTTCTTACTCATGGTCAAAACACCCCTTTTATTGTGTTGCAATAGAACTGTGCTGTAGCAAATAAACACTTCTGCACTTTCATGTGCTGTTGGCACTGGGAACTGGATGTATGGGGTCTTTTAGTAATTTGGTGCAACTTCTGTTTCGTCTTCTTTTATGTTCTTTAGTTTGTAGAAGTGAAAAAAAAGAAGCAATAACATGACCAGTGGCTCCAAGCCAGATCAAGTCTCTATTAAAGTAAGCAGAAAAAATTCTTTGACTTCAGCAGAAGCAGTGTCAGCCTAGCCACTTATGCTACATGATTTACTGTATCTGGATGGCTTGAGGGCTACTTGGGAACACAAGAAGTTGCATCTGGCTATTAATGCCATATTCAGTATAAACGGGATAAGTATATATAAGGTTTTCAGTGTATGTGAGCAGTATCTTAATGTTCCCATAACCAAAATAATTTGAAATATCCAATTTTGATGCATCAATATTTAGGGGAATGTAGTAAGGGAGCTGCAAGAGAATGCAGGTTGTTTTGTTTTGTTGAAAATGGAAGGGAAGCTAAAGGATTGGTCTTTTGACTTACCTTTCTGAATAACTAAAAATGACATCATTCCCCTTTCTGAAAACATAGTATTTCCTCTAGATGTAACATGGATTAATTTCATAGCTGAAAACATTTTCATTTTTCCCTAGTCCATAGAAGGAAAATAGCCATGTGTTTTGATTTTCAGAGAGAGAAATTCTTTGTTCTTAGGTGGAGCATGCTTTCTCAGGTTTTTTACACCAAGAAATAGGTGTATGGTTTTGTTTGGTTTTTTTAATAAACATTCTAGATTAGATCTCTTCGAGAGACCTATTTCATCCAAGAGAACATGTTCATCCAGTAGCATCTCGTTGTAGACCAGAGACCTCCAGAGGTCCCTTCCAACCTACATTATTCTATAATTTCTTCATTAAGTCCTGTAATTCTGTTGTATTAGTTTGTATTATTAAAGTGATAGAGACATTTTATCCTTGATCATCCTCTTTCTCTGCATCAGTATCTCCTGATACCAGGGCATCCAGAAACCTCAATAAATAAACTGAAATATTTGAAGTATGAATGTTTCAGTATGAAATGGAATTGTTAAATTCAGATGATGTCTGGTGAGATCTACAGTATAGTGCAGTCTTGTTGGTACATGGATGTTCTTTGGTACTTCCAGAAATTATATATTGTTTCTAGAAGAGTGATAAAATATTCTGTATTTATTGCTTTTGATTCCCATCTACACTTCTACATCAATCTCGAACTTTCCCTTTTGTATATTATGTTATAGTGAGCCAAGCTGGACACATAGGCCTGTGACAGTAGCTACTGAATGGTAGGGTATCAGAATGTAAGGTAGATGGACTTGAGGAGAAAAAATAGAAGATAGTCCTACTGATTATCAACAGGGCTATTTGCCAATAATCCTCCAAAACAAAGAACTGCAAGTAATTTTTGCTCCCTCCCTTCATTTTAGATTATATAGCATTGCAGAAAGTAGGTGTGAGAAAGGTACGTACCTCTGTCCCAGAGTAGATGACCCATTTGCCATCAGACCATTTTAAAAGGTCTTAACAGCACAAAAGACCTTAGAGGAATGGTTTGGTGGCAGTACTGTATCTGCCAATCTGTAAGCACTCTCATGTTCCTTAACATCTAACAATAAATCACACCTCACTTTGAAATGGCATTAACAACCAAACCACTACTCAATAGTGAATGTCCATATATCTGTGGTCCAAGACGTGGGGGATATATTTTTTGCTGAAGATTCTTGGCACTATTTATTGTTGACACAAGATTGTTGCGGGTAGCAAGAGTGACAGATAGCTTTGTCAAAATCCTAACCGTCCTTTGGCTGTAATGTACTTTTCCATTACGGTATTCTTTATTCAGTGTGGATGGAGTAACAGCAGTGGAGAGGACTAGAATGTTATATTTGTTATCATTTGAATTATTTATTTTTAGATTAAACCTAATGCCACTTACTTGGCAAGATTTAGGAATGCCATTATTCTGTTAAACTGTGTCCCTGTGTAGTGGTCTGCTAAGCACAGTACGATGTCTCTCCTCTCCCAAAAAGAAAAATAATCACACTGCTATTGATAAAATTCATAGAGGGTGAATAGAGGGAACTAGAACTTCCTAGGCCTGGGCTTGCCTAAATGATGAGAAAGAACAAATTCTAGTAATGAAGCTGCAATAAAAATGTTTCATTCTATGAAAGGTACTAAAATTGGCTTCTTCCAAATGAGGGATATGGTCCTGGCTCAGGCTAAGGGATGACTGCCAGAGACAGGAAAGATTTTTTTTTTTTTTTTTTTTTTTTTTTTTGCTTTAAAAAGACACAAGCTAAATTGCAAAGATTAGTTTGGCTAAGGCTACACAAATGTTTGGTGTCTTATAATTTCAGCAAAGAACTGGGAAGTTTAATTAGTTTGTTCATTTTTTCCATAAATTCAGGGATGGATGCAATTCATATGGCCAGTGGCCAATCTTTAACCATAAACCTTTGAGTTACTGGCAGGCTGACCTTGTGTCTCAGAAAAAGAGAGAGAGAAAGCAATCTCTGCTTCTCCGCAAGTGATGTTCTACCTGAGCAGAAGACATCGTGCCTTCTTCAGCTGTGGTAGGCATCCTGTGTTCACACACTAGACAGACACTATGCCAAGTACTACCAGTGAGTCAGCTCTTCTGTGCGGACAGTCCTATGTCTGTGTCAGCCTTTCACCACTGCCAGTGTTAGTCACTTGGCTTGTATGTTGGAAGTAAAATGTGAGTTGTACATGGGTTCTCTGTGTTACTCTGTGGAAGTACCAGAGACCATCCACAGATGCCAAATGAAGTTCATTAACTGAATTGTTCATTAATATAAAGTACGACGGCAACAGGGACCATTAAAGGCCAAAACAAAACACTTTGCTGTGCTATTGGTGTAGTTGGGTAATTTTTGACTTAATTTGCTTTATTCTTTCAGTTCTACGGGATGACTTCAGACAAAATCCATCAGATGTAATGGTAGCCGTGGGTGAACCTGCAGTGATGGAATGTCAGCCCCCAAGAGGTCACCCAGAGCCCACTATATCGTGGAAAAAAGATGGGACCCCTCTAGATGACAAAGATGAGAGAATCACAGTAAGTATAAGAAAGTTTTTCAAACAACGCAAAAATCAACTAATCTAAAATTACTAGTCTTTTGAGCTTACGGGCATCCAGCCATGCTGTGCGTTCTAGGATCAGTCCTTTCCTTGCTTCGGAGGCAAGGCTAATTTGCATTTAGCTTGCAACGCGTCCTCTAGTTTCATACCACTTCGTTGCAGAGTATGCATTTGTTTGTTAAAGAGGACCATGAAAAACCTATGTTCTTCTCTTCCTCAGAGGAATTAGAAGCTTGTGGAAATGAAATTTGTTAAATTTGTCACTGTACTATAATTTTCTTGCCTTCTATCCACCTACAAATTTTTGCAACCTGTAATATCTGCCTTCTTTGGTTGGAAAGAAAAACTACTAATAGTCTACGTGAGGCCTTCTTTTGTAATTCTGTTGAAAAGAATCCATGCAGAAGAGTTGGGTGTTGTATTACAAAGGATAAGAAGACTTCTGGGATATAGTCACATTTTTTTAGAGAGATGATGACTTATCCTGCCCTCTGAAATTAAGTTGTTTTCTCATTGGAGGTGTTGTCATACTCGTTTGTATCTGTAGCGTGCTGAATACAGTGCGCAATGATTCAAGACTATGGATAAAGCAGCTTCTCAAATCAGAAAACTATACTTTAAATTTTTGACATGTGAAACAATAAGCTAGTGAGCCTAAATGGCTTGAAGAAATGGCAATGAAAAATGGAGTTCAGAAATCATTTATATGCTGCCAAGATGGTGATGCAAAACATCTTGCCATCTGGTAAGAAACCATGTCATCGGAACGCCCATACTATGTAGGATCCTCTTGGTACTGGTAGGATTACTAGTGTAAAACAAGATCAGAGGCACATACAACTTATATATCTCAACTGTATGCTGAAATGAGGGAAGTTTTTAATGGAAGAACACTTAAACCCCAGCAACCTAAGTAAAAAATTACCATTTTTGTTTGAGATTTAAATTGCCTGTTGTTCCATTTGGTTTTTACAAATCAGACAAAGCTCAGGCATTCTGTAGTTGTGGCATATGCATACATTTAAATTTTTAAGTACCATACTGAACCTATACTGATTACTGGCTATTAACTCCATTCCTCCAATCATACTTGCTAAGAACTTGCAATTTCCTTTTCAAATCTCCTTCCCACTGTGACAAGTCAATTGACCTGAGACAAAGAGAAGATTCCAGTGCTACTTTTTTTCAGGAAATGCTTTCTAAACTTGCATTTTCTATTGCTGTAGTTTATTCTCTTGAAGGATTTTCAGGTGTTGCCTCTTAAGTACATTTCTTTCATTATACATGAAAACTGCTCTTCTCCCAGCTGCCAGAACAAAGACATACTCAGAACAAAAGCAAATATCACTGACTGGCAGTGCCACCTGTATTTATTAAAACCATGCTTACAACAGAAAAAAGTACTTCAGTTTGGTTTTCTTTTCTGGTGATTGTATCAAATACTCACCTACATAGTATTCTTTCACCGTGACACCTGGTGGAGTTATCTTGCTTTATCAGTTTCTGCTTCCAGAAACAAACAAATGAAAATGAGTTTTGATGTAGGTGTAGATATACACTTGCTTCACGTGCCCAAATGAGTGTTTGTTTTCCGACATGTAAATTAACAGTGCTGCGATAGCTAGCTCAACTGCATTCATTTACGTCACATTTGCTTGTCATTGTCTTAAGCAGCACTATTAATATCATGACCGCTTTCTCACACAGGCAAGAGACTGAAGCGACATTGTAATGCAGATTTGCATCGACTTACAGCTGTAGCAGCATCGTGCCAAGTGGATAAATATGCATTCTGATGTACACCTTAATGGCTTTGCAGTAACCATCTGTATTATCTTGCTGGTGGCTGGGAGGCGAGGGGAGATTGGGACCTGGAATGAACAACATGCTAAAGGACAGATGGGCAAAAAATATTAATTTTGAACCCTGACTTAGAATTATTCCATCTCTGTTAGCTTACCTCCATTAGGTCATTTCCCTTTTCAGTTTAGCAACAGGAACATAAAGAATTAAAAGAGTACAACAGTTGAAACAAGGATGAGGTTGTTGGGTTTTAAGTGATAGTTTTCATTGTTGCATGAAATAACCTTTTTTTAAAAAAAAAAGTTTTTCATTTAAGTGCCTATATTTAAAATTAACACCTACATTCATTTGATGGCAAAATTTCCATTGACTCAGTGAGACTAAATTTCAGGTAACATAGTTTACAGGTGTTACCTTCCTCTTTTTCAGCCATGAAATTACCGGATCAGGAAATGTCAAACTATATGGATTGGTGTTCAATATATATGTAATACCAGTGGGCATTTAATCAATGAAAATACTTTAGTGGCTCCACTTCTAAAGCATTTCCAGTTGTTTTCATTCTTAAAGGCTTGTTGATCTTTGACTTATTGCCATTTTAAGAATTCTGTAAGTGTCAAAGGCTGTTTAAAGCATTTCGTAATAATGCTTTCCTTTCTGACAAGAGTTTTAAAATAAAAATTAAAATTGTAATTATTTTTTTTTTGAATAAGGGATGATGCTTGACACCTTTTTTGATACATATCTATGTTTTCTTCAAAGAGATAAAATGTGCATGAAGCAACCTTATTTTTAATATATAGAAGCTTTTTTTCTCATCTGCAATGACAATGTTGATCTTTGAGTGAGCAGTACTGGGCTTTACAGAGTATTAAGGGTGCTGGAGAAACAGGGATGGTAGCTTGGTTCCTGACAGAGAGTTTGAAGCAAGAGGTCTGGATAAATAACAGTTAAATAAGATCCAAGTTAAGGCACAACTTCCTCTGGAATGCAATAAAAAGAAAATATTATTTTGTCCTGGTAGGGTTAAGGAAATCGATATGTTTATATAGGTGAGATAATAAAAATCAAAGTAGTCTTTGCGTATTTTTGGTCCATTTGTAGGGCAAATAAACGTGCTTTGAAGAGAAATAAATTTCTATGTCTTTCAGGTTATAAACAGTAGTGAATGGAACAAATAAGAAATGAAAGTAAGGGTATGGGCACAGCTATCTGTGATGGGGATTATAGTAACAGACGTTTTCTTTGAGCACAGCTCTCCCAGTAGTGCTCAGTTTTAGCACAAATCGGACTCTGTGTAGGCTCTTCAGTGTACACATGTCCACTGGGTACATCTGATGAAGAATCATCATCAAAATATTTTTTCCTCTCTGCTCTTGAAAATGTTGTCTATAAACAGTTTTCTCAGTGATTTGGAGCTAAACATGATCTTTCTCATGTGTATTCTTTATACCACAGTATGAAAGCATATGCTTGATGTGGCTAATCCCTCTCCATATATTACAGATGAAGTGGGAATGACAGTCTTGCTTGTGAAGCAAATGCTTATCTTGAACTTAATCTGTTGAATTGCAAAACAATTATCATGAGGCCAGAGCAGAACTAGTGTGATTCTGGGCTCATCTAGTTAATTTTTCTCCCAGGATTACTGTGGAGTCAAGAATCCCTCCTATAATATATAGAAATGAAAAGGAGTGCTTTGGTGCAGCCCGGTGAATAGCTCTAATTTCTTACTATGAACAATGTGAAAATAAAATGTATTTTTCCAATTTCTGAAATTCTGAAGTTCCATCTGCACTAGGAGAGGCTGTGCGACTCCCATCTTGGAGCTGAGACATCGTAGGGAAAGAAGATGCAAGGTCTTTTCTATGAGTGGGAGAGAAGGGACCTCACCGGGTGGGGAAGTTCCATGGTTTGTTTCCAGCCCATAGTGGTGCTTACATGGTTAGAATCACTGTCTTGCCAGGTGAAGTTCATAGACCCACAAATTGGAGTGAGGATCTAGGCCAGGACTCTGGGCTTCTAGGTGATCTCACCAGGAAGAGGCCTGCTGCCAGCCCTATCAGTCTAGCCATCTCTTTGCATGGCAGCCCTGTGTCATAAGGACGTAGCCACCTGTTTCAGGCACTTACCTTGTTGCCAAAAACTGTGAGTTTGCATTCCCTCGGGCTGAGGAGGAAGTACAGTCAGTCTAGTTTCTGCTGACTGCTGTAATCACTAGGCTTGGTCTTTCCAAATATATTTTGTCTAGATGCAGTTGGCAGGAGTATCAGTGGCTGTGAGTACCATTAGCAATGACTTGCCTGGGCACTCACACCAATTGCAGTGAATATTGGTTGCTTGTAAGCCTGTGAATACCTCCAGTGTGCCTCCATTCACTTCTCAGCCATCTTCCTGTTGTACCCCAAAACCTCTCACTACTTTTCAAATGGTTTCCCCACTGCCTTCCTACCACACACCGCTGCAATGAAACTTTCACCTCATTCCCCAGCCATTTCCTTCATCTCAAACCTGCCCTTGCGTCCACCCAGCCTTTTTCTCCCACCTGTCTTGCCCCACTCTGTCATCTGATTAGTGCTAACTGCTCGTGTGGAGGTAACAATTTGGAAGCTCAGATAAACAAAACCTCCTGCTGTATGCTGTAATGTAAAGGCACTTTTCCTTTGGCTTTGCTGTTAATGTAAACGGCTGGTGTGCTGTGATTTGTAATGAATGCAGTGTTGTCTGTCTGTGTTAGGTTTGCTCAGAGCCTCCCTTAAGGAACTGTGTTGCTGCTCTGCCTTCTTTGTGAATCCCAAATGCAGTTGCCTGTATATAAGATGCTGACATCAGTAATCTAACCAAGATGGTGGGGCCTTTGAGGATATCTTTAGGCAAAACCTGGCAATAATTACAGACGCTCAGGAGTGCAAAGCCTTCAGAGGATTTTGTGGATCTCCCATCTAGACAGGGCAACCTGCATGTGCTTTTGGATCTCTCTATCAATTTGTCTCATATTTTAGGGGTGGTGCCTGCATAATTAACCAAGCCTCAGTAAAATCAGGATGCAGTTGGAGTGCCTGTAATTATCAGTACTTTTCCAGTGGGAGAATGTATACATATCTTGCATAAGCTCTGGAGCAAGTTGATGTTTGAGCCAGGTTTGGAGGTCAGGATTTCACAGATGCTTCTGTTCCTGCCCCATGCTTCAGAAAGCTTCTGAATTGTTCACATGAAGTCATGGTCTAGGTGATAGAAGAAAAAAGCTATGCGTACTGAACATGAAATTTTAATAGGTAAAATCTTTTACATATACATGAAAAAGGATGCTGGTTCCTAAAAAAGAAATCCTTTGTAACTGAATACAAAAAGCAAAGCCTTTGCATTGAAACTTTGGTGCAGCACTGTGATTGCAGTTTCCCCCTCTTTCGTATTAACTCTTATCTGTCATTTATCCTGAATTAGCCTCATTTGATTTTTAAAAGGAAAATCTTGAGAAGCCACTTATCTTTCCTTGTTCAAGTTTCTTAGCTTTTAAGATCAAAGTTACAGGATGAATAATGCATACAGGTTTTCATTCATTTTTTGTGTGACTGTCTTGTGACATCAACAGTTTTGAATGACTTAGACTCTTATTTTAGATAAGTTGTAACTTGAATTCTTGTTTCCTGTTTTGTTTCCTGGCCCTGAAATAATACATCACAAATACGAAGCATTTATTCTGTCTTGCACAATGCTATTTTTACACAAGTGAGTGATGAAAGTGTTTCCTACAAAATGTGAAAACAAAGCCTCTGATCTTCTGCTGTGACAGGAAAACCTTCTTGAAGGTACTGTCCACAGGAAGATGTTTTATTTATTTGCCCCAAATTTTCTGTTAATGAATTGTCAAAGAGAACTTGGTTCATTCTTCTTGGTGGAGACCATTCACAGCCTCATTGTGTTTTGGCAAGTTTAAAACTACATAGGTGATCCCAGCATGATCTCGGTCATAACAAGAAAGAAGAAAGAAATGGAAGAAATTTCTATGCCTATCAGTTAAAAAGGAAAAAGAGAAAGGGTTGATTGTATTGGAGGGAACAGTGGAAAAAGCGAAAATTAATTCCCTATTTAGGAAAGGGGCGTTTTCTTCCAAAGTTAAATTGCAGTGGGAAAAATTGCAGAGAGGAGGTGAATCAAGAAAAAGGAAACAAAAACTGATTGAATTTGTTGCTGTCTGCTGTGCAGGAGTAACAGTCCTAACCCTTTAAAAACAGCAATGCTCCTGACACAAAGCATACTTTTACAGTGCCACTCCAAATTAATTCAAGATGTTTATCATTATTTCTTTCTTCTCCATTTCTCTCTCTTTTTTTTTTTTTCTGGCGTGCTCTCTTTTTACATTAGTTTATTAATTGTGAATCTCTTAACATCTTAATCTCCCCAAATTACATGTCTTAGATAAACAGCAAAAAAATGCATATTCCTGTAGATGTAATGGTAATGGTAAGATGGTCTGTCCTACGGAGAGCTGCATGAAAGATCATGGCCTGGGTACACAGCAGAAAAAGCAATGGGGGTGAGGGGAAGGGAGTAGCAAGTACCTACAGTTCAGGGTTTTATTTCATTTTAATTGTTTTTCTTTGGGGGGCAGATTAAAGGGCAAGCAGCAATTTCCTATATGCCCCAGGAGGGTTAGAAAGAGAAGTGTATTTTTTCTTCTGATTCCCAATATGTATTTGTTGCCACCCAGCAATTTCCTTTCTTCCTAGTCCTTTTTCTTCATTCTGTCTCTTTTTCTTACTCCATAAGAGGGTTGGCTTTCCACTCTAATTCTTTTTCCTTCATCTGCCGATCCCTACAATGGTGGCTTCCTTGAGGATCAAGAGTAGTTTTTGTTAATGATTTATATTCCTTCTGCTATTAATATTTCTTTCTCTGGCATCACAGCTGGAGCTGCTGTGAGTTAACCTGGCACCCCAAGGGGAAAAAAATGTAAAAGATTGTGAAAAATAATTTGGAACCACACAGCTGTCTCAGAGGATAGGGGGAATGGCTCTAAATCCTTCTGTTTCCAAAATGTGGCATTATTTCAACGTGTTCACACTTAAAGCTCTGTTTCTGGGTCCCTGTTGCTCCTGCTGCAGTCTCTGTGCTCTTCAGATTCCACAAATCATTCAAAATGTGTCTTCTGGATCATCTCCCTTGTTTTTTGTTATGACTATGGCATGTGCTTCTGTTGTCTCCTGCATTATCATCAGGGCACATTCCCCATCTGCCTCCTTGATTCTCTCTGCGTGCCTGCCTTTTCCCCTGCCATGTCTAAACCACTTGAGTTGCCACATCTGCACAACCACTCCTTCTTTGTTAAGACAGAGAGTTCTCAGGGTATCTTCTGCTATGCTGCTACTTCGCTTGTAATTTTTTTATTATCACAGGCATATCTGAGATCTTTTCCATGATATGTTAATCTTTGATTAGCATTTGTCGCAACATTTTGTACTTTGTTTGTAGGGTTTTTGCCTGAGCCCTAAAAAACATTGCCTTCTTTCACAGAGGACCTTACCCATCTTGGAAGGCTGTAAAAAATCTGACTAATAACCTAGGCTAACAGAAAGAAGAGAAAATATCAAGACATACTTTCATTTTTGTATTCATTTTCCTCTTCTTCCATTCTATTTGGAGTCTTACCATACTCTCATCATTATTCAGAGTTGGCTCTTTGAGATGAACCTTTCATCTCTTAAGACATCCACGAGTAGTTTCCAACCCTAATCACAGCTGTTAATAGTGACAACTTGTATTTCTACAAGCACTGAAATAAACGTGGATTGAAAATCCTAAACTATTACAAGATTCTCTCCTCACAGCTTTTTGCAGGTTTGCCATTTTAAAGAGCATAGCTATGCAGACTTTGTCAGGCAGATGTGAGCTCATTCAGTTCACTCTTTGAATCGACCAGAAGCCATATGGCAGCGGTTAATGTGGCGCCGAGCCTGAGCTAATAAGCCCTGCTGAGAGACAGGCTAGATCACTCCGGCACAGTATTGTACTAATATGGCCACACAGCTTCTGTTGCACTGAGGGGAAGGGCAAAATGAGCTTGCGTTGGCTTGAAGTCTCCATGCGCCAAGCCAAAGCAAATGGCCTGAAAACGCCCGTGTGGACATTCCTTTCCTTCTCTATAGCTCTTACAGTCAACTGTCCCGAATACTTCTTTTGGAGGCAAGATGTTTTCTACATAAGCGTGATGCAAGAAATTGGTGAGGAGAAAGCTCTTTGGTCTAAAGTGTTTGAGTCATGGTCAATGCCCAACATTGTTCTAATTGGTTTAAATGGCTCATTATTAACATTGAATCTTCTATGTAAGGTTGCTGGATAAAGTGTAGGACAGGTTAACCATGCATTGGTTCAAACTGAATGTGATGTGTCTTTTCAGTAGACATCTCCAAAGGATAATATTGGTCTGTGGAATTAGTGGAAAGGCAAAAGGGTAGCCCAGTGTCAAACAGCTGTGGACTGGGGAGGACACCAGGTTCTGTAGGCTTATGCTAGCTATCACAGAGACTAGGTTTTGCATTTAGGACTAAACTGACCTCCTGTGCTCCTAAGGTCATGCCTGGTAATAATGTAACCTACTGTGTGAGGTTATGAGTTCACACTAACCAATTGAAACTCATCACAATTCAGTGTTAGATTAAAAGGCCTGTTATGGACAATTAATTGCTGGCGTTTTAAACCAAGTTATTGCTGCTCATATTGTCACTGTAGCTAAGAATATCTGTTCCTTCTGGTTCTTCTCACAACTTTCAAAAATGTTCCTTTGCATCAGTGATGCACATTGCTTCAGCTATTTTGTTGCCACTTAAAATGTTAGGCATTAGACATGCATAGCTATGGTTTCTTTTGTTTCACCCAGCAGTAGTGAAAAGTACCTCTCTAATGTGAACTACGTATCTATTTTTCTATGCTCAACTGTATTTTACACTGATTTCTACTTTTAAATATAAAAGTAAAGTGAAGAAGAATGAAGTTCTTTTGTAGATACTTTACAGACTTAAAGGAATTTGAAAACTCCTCATTGAGTCAAAATTCTCAACAGATTTCTTTTGTCCCTAGTCATGAACTGATGACCTAGATAGTAAAAGAAAATAAATGCCTGCAGCAAATAGAGTATGTGTGAGATATCTGAGTTTTGAGACTTCCACAGGCCTAGACATTAGACTATGAGGATTTTCTTGTTAAAAGGGCTTATTGAGAGTTTTGAACCTTTGGGACCATCTGAAATTATAGAAATGGTGTCTGGGAATCTTCTCCTTCAAAAATAATTAAAAAAAAACAGGTGGCTGTTATCTCAGACTAGGTTACTTGAGCTATCCAGAGTGTGCAGGACTTTATGATTTGAATGGTTAGGAGCAAAGGTGATTTATTATGCTGAGAAAGTAAATTCTTTGTTTTGTTTGGCTGACAGTCTAGTTGTTGGGGTTTTTTGGGATGGGTAAGGGAGATGAAGAAAGGATGTGGGAGGGAAATTATTTCTTCATTCATTTTATTCTCTTAATGAAAAAGAAACATTTTTATTTGGTTAGTTTTTTTAAGCAGTCAGGAAAGGAGCCTTTGCTTATATTACACACAATAAAGATGAAGATTGGGTTTAGAATGTTAATTCTTCTCCTCCCCTCCCTTCATCAGCTGTATGGAAATTGTACTTGTAGAGTGTGGATGTCCTCCTCTAAGTTAATAATCCATTTCTGGAGACACCATTCTTCCCAACCCCTTAGGGACTGCCGTGCTGTGTGCCTTCTCCAATTCCTCATCATGAGCAAAAACAATGAGAAGCGAAGCAATATTCAAAGAATCAAACTTTTAAATCCTTTTATGAATCTGAAACACTGAACGTTAGGACTCATGCTGAGAAGCATGCACACTGTGTGCAGGCAGAAAGCACATTCAGAGTAGAGTTCAGACCATTGGACGTGGGATTTAGGATCCCTACACATCAAATGTGAAAAAAAAGCCCTAGAAATTTTCTGCATTCCAGGGTTCTTTCATGCAATCTCCTGGACCTGTGAGCCTTTTACTTTATTTTTTACTGTATTTACATTAAGTTTATACTCATATACAGAGATATTTCCATCAGTAAAGAGTGAAGGACCTTTTAACACACAAATATCCTACAGAAATCAATGGATTATTTGTGGCAAGTCTCTATCAGTGAAGTGAAGCAACCCAGCTCCTCACTGTGTTCACTGTTTTCCAAACACTGAAACCCTCTCCATTTGGGGGGCGGGGAGGCGGGGGGAAGTACATTTTTGTTCTTGAAAGTCTCTAGTGGACCTTATAAATTTGATTGTTCTTGGCATTTTTGATATTTCTAGTCGCTTGCACACCGCAGCAGCCACATGTTGTCACTTAAAATCTAAATATCGGATAACTGCTAACTGAGACTTTATTGTGTATCATGCTTTTTTTAGGAATTAGTTTTGTAAAGTAAAAATGACACTAACTCTAAAAGCATGTTTAATAAAACCTCAACAATCTATGTGCTGAGTTTGCACATATTATGTTCTCACAATCAAAAGAAAAATGTAGAATAAAAATAGTAGAGAAGAACAGTATTCATTTTTGGAGCCTTGAACAGATGTAAGTGATTAGAGCTTTTTGTTTGGTTTGCTTTGATTTTTGGTCTACTTCTTGAAAGTTCTGTCAACTTCATTTTTGCTTATTTCACTTTGTTTGGATAGTTTTGCCTTACTGAGTTTCCTGTGATGCTTCTGGTTATATGAAAAGTCTAGTCCAAATCACAGCACTTCAAAAATAATAATTTTTCAGTTCTTGGGTTTCTTCAACCCAACAGAGTACTTCTCTCTCTCCAGGTAATAATATACTCACAATTACTTACTGCCAAGTTCAGATATTCACCACGTGCAGTAGTGTGGGACTAACATACACATTGCAGGGTGTTATTCCAGACTCCTGTGTAATATTATGCATACCTTCTTATGGTTGCCCTCCTTAAAAGGGAAAGAAAAAAAGCTGCTTTCTTTCCTTATCTAGCTGTAGAACAATTCTTGCTAATACTTATGCTGCATTGAGCAATTAATTGATTTTTTTTTTTTTCCTCCTGAAAAATTGTTATCTAACAAGAATCTATTTGTCACATGGTCACATAAAGATTGTTCTTTTATTTAATGTGGACGTGTGGGTGGTTAGTTATATGTGGATCTAATTATACTAATTTTCTTCTAACTCAACAGTTTTGCTTTTGCCTCTCTCTTTATTGCTGTTGTCAGTTGTCTACTGTCTCTGCTAGGCCTCCTGGTTCTTGCTACATGGGGGAGAATAAATTAAACAGAGGTAAGAGGGGGAAAAATGAGTGAGTTCTTACCACCTATATGTTTAAAAGAGAATAAAACCCACAAACCTTCTAGGGAAAATAATGCTGTTAAAAAAACTTGGGAAAGTTAAGTGCTTTCCTGGTATATATCTTGAAATATTGTTAGCGTTACACAGAACATATTTAATTTTCAAACTAGCCGTAGAGATGTATGCTTAGGTAACTTCCTTTCCCTCAGAAAATATGAAGTTTGGTTCTTTGAACAAAATGGTTATGACTCAGGATCTCTTAACTCTAAGTTTGTGTATTTTGCATCATTGCTTTTCCAGAATGCCAAGTTTTTGAATGCAAAAGATGTTGATACGATTGCTTGGGCTTCCCTCCACCACGGCCCACTTTTCAGACTCTGCAAATCTTGCTATTCCCCTTCATGTGAAATCATTTGTCTCTTAGGACTACTTTGAACTCTGGTATTCAGTTTGAGCATTTATCTTGGAGTAAGACCTGAAGCAAATCAAGTAGCAAAAAAATTGCTTGTTCAGGGTAAAGTGTTACCATAGAAGCTGCAGGTACCTGATTGAAGCTGTTTTACGGTTCATGGTAGGTATTCCAGGAATCGGTGGTTCTGCTCTTTGGCAGACCTGTACACTGAACAGAATTAAAGATGAGCTGTTTTTACCATGTGAGTATACATTCATTGCAACACGATTTTTAAAAGTGAGCTGCAAAATATTTTCCTACAGAGAAAATTATGGTACAGTAAAGGAAAGATTGCCTTGAGGTAGAAAGTCTGCAAGCTAAGCAAAGCAGGTAGCTGGGCTGCTGCAATCTTCCTGTGTGATTTTGGGTAAGCCTTGAAGTTGTTCAGTACTTCTTATTCAGCATTTTGTGAGTTGTGGGTCTGAATTCATTCATACATGTAAAGCAGCCTGACACTATTGCAACAAAGCTGTGTTGTGCCACTTTGCCAAAGTGCAAAGTGTTATTACATCCTACATCATAAATGGACTCTTTTTTTGTAGACAAGTGGAGTAATATTCTCACTTACGTACTCAGGCCATGCTCCACTCTAGGTGTTTGTGATTGCATAGTCCTTCCAGGATCTAGCCCAGCTACAAATATTTTGAGATTGTCTTTTATTTCAAAGGAAACATCTCTTTACCATTACAGTTATATGCTGAAGTGTCAAAGTGGTTTTGAAATTTTAAAATTATTGTCCCATGTATTCAAGGATCTCAAAAGTTTATTAATAAACTAGAATATCTTCATAGTAGGTACATTGTACGATTATAACTCCTCGGAAATTTGCATTCACAATGACTATGGTTAGTATGTTTCATGAAAATACACTTTGCATACTTCCTGAACTCTTGAGTGTGAAATTCTGGCATTACGAAACCAGTGTGAGTATTACCGTTGTCTTCACGGAGGCTGGCATTTCACCTTTTCCAAGTACCTATATAGTATGATTTATAGCAAGGGAGAAGCCCCTTTTTGAAGTGCTAAATGAGTTGACATTCTTCATCTTTTTGCTGCTGTTGTTGATGCTGCTTCACTTTTTGTTATTGGCTTGTTTGTCATTAAGTTACTGTCCTTTTGCCAGCTGGAGTTTTATGGACATACTCCATATTCATTCTCATTTTTGTCCTAATGAGACTTTCCACTAAGAAAATTTCTGTGTTATGTGTCTTGCCAGTACCTTTTGTGTTTGTCATTCTTAAATATTAGGAATTACCCAACTGGAAGTGACAGCTGTTACTCTCCTTTTGTCATCCAAAATCAAAGGTTTTGGTGATATACAAGGTCGTCTCTTACATCTGTTATTCTTGAAGCTAACAAATATAGGTAGTTGTAACAGGTTTTTTCAGTAGGAAGAGAAACCTTAATTTTAGAAATCTGAACATTTTAAGTAGGATATGGGGAAATAACTTTTAAAATTTGCAAAATTAAGAGTAGCTGGAGCAACTAGAGTAAATAAACCTGAGAGCCTACTTTGCTAATTATTTCCAATTCAAAAACAGAAGCTAACCTTTGAAAATGTTCACTTTTAGGATTTCAACTGGTGGCGAACTGTGTTCTCACTACGTTAACCATCTTAACAAAGATTTCTTCTACTGCTATGAATATAAAGTTCAAGAAAAAGGCAGTACTTCATCTTTGTAACACATAAGTTTCTTAGACTGCAGTGTCAGTTTTACTGTGCTGCCCTGTCAATGAGTCTCAAATTCACCTTGAAGGATCACCCCCAGGGATGCCAGCTGAACCTTTGACCCTTCTGTTCTGACTGTCACCGAGGTTAACACATCATTAAAGCTTGTGATGTTCAGGATACCTGTTTCATTTGGAGCCTTTATCAACCTGCACTCTTTCAAACAACTTAAACAGAAGCCTCAGTCTTTTTCATAGGAGTATGTTTTGATGATTTTTGAGAATGAATTATATTTCTTCCTAATTTTGTGTTAAAATAGATGTGAAATTTTAGAACTTACAGCTTTATCTCTGTTTTTACTAAATTATTAAAATAACAGCTATGGCTATAAACAACAATGGCTATAAGCATGGCTATAAGCAACAATAAAAAGATGAGGAAGGATTTTAAATTTGAAAATGGGCTGATTCGTACTGGAACTGTTGCTTACAGTACTATGTAGCTGCACAGTGCAAAGAAGTGTGTGGTGACAGACAAAAAGACATCATGAAGTGTTGGCTTTGTGGGATAATTTCTAGCTACTGACAGGTTAAGGACACTTTATTTGGAATTGTCTTACCAAGGTACCATGTTGGATAATTAGATGGTTATAATTAAAATAGGTTTTGGTTTGTTAACCCAGAAATTTATATTTGCCAATACTGTTCTTGTTTATGGTACTGATATCTAGCCAAGGGAACTCTTATAAGAGAAGTCTGTTGACACAGATTTTCCAAATGCATATCAAAATATTGTTTTAATACATTGTACCCTAAAAACGTGCTCTTAGCAGAGTTCATATTTTTTTCCCCAAGATTGTCCTCTGATAAAACACATAAGCCATTTGGCTGGCCAGATTTGCTTCTGGGTGCTGTTAATGGCCATCAGTTTTGTGGACATGAAATAATAAAAGGAATAGATACCAAAATAAGTTTTATTCTCTCTCCTACATTGTTTCAAATGACTTCCACATATTCTCATTGGAGAGTTGATACTAGCTAATGTTGAAAAGTTTTATATGGTATAGATGACCAGGTACAGTGGAGAATGCCAATGCAATTTTTGTTTCTGCTAATGGAGGAGATTACTTCTAATCCTAAGCAGCACATAGTCTACTAGGTTTTACCTTTGTATTCTTTCCTCCTTACTTTCTACAGACTGCAGTCTTTATAATAGTTCTACAGGCATTGCACCTAGGTACCTATCTGCAGCACTATATGTGAAGTTATTCTATGTCCACTTTACATTCAGCAGAGAGAGTTGAGATATTATTGGGACTGTGTTGTATCCTTCTCTGTCCTCGCTATAAACACTGTGAACACATTCTTCTAGGTAACAAGCCTTATATCACTCCTTTCAGTTAGATTTGTGTCATCTTCCTTCTCTTAGACTTGTCTGGAAATTTGTAATAGTGTAGCAGCTACACTGACTCCATTTAGGTGTGATCCAATGGTTTTGCCCTTTGGAAGCATTTGAACAGTAGTTGACAATGTCACAAAAGAAGTTTCTGAAAAGGAAAAGTATTGTTTATTTAACCACATGATTGTACAAAAAAAGAAACAATACTTCCAACCACTCTAATATCTACGTATCTAGCTGACTACTTTATCATACCTTCTTCCAAATCCCCAATTAATGAGCTTCTGGTCTTCCACTCCTCAAGAAAAAGTGCCATCTCATTAAATCCCTCTTCCTGCTTTGGCTTTTGCCTCCTCTTACATCTCAGGAACAGAGTTGCTGCTTTGGGCTACAAGGATTTCAGGCTCAGCAGAGGCCCAGTCCTCTGCTTCAAGGTGAACTTCTCCTAAGCAGTTGTTGAAAAGTTACCATTAGGATCATAAGCTCATACCTTTGTGGTATATGTCTAGGCAGTCCCACTATGAAATTTGCTTGGCTGTGCGAGAAGAATGAGCCTAGATCAAAATCTAACATGTTATTAAAGACAACTCTAAATACAGCAAATACAATATTTTAATATTGTATGCATAGAATAGCCTGTATATCAGATTGTTCTTTGCATGGATGTTTGAAAGTAATAATATCTATAGTACAGCATTCAGTTCTTACAGGTCTGGAACGAGAGTTTGAATCTAACAGGATTTTCCAGAATTTCTGTATTCAGAAATTTTAAAAAATCAAGCATTTTTCTGAAATATGGTGGAAATATTCATATTATATTCTATCAAACATCTCTTGCCAAATTTTAGGTTTGGGGAAAGCATGTAGCATTTCATTGCAATCCACTGAAAGTGGATCTCATCAAGGGACAAAACTTTTTAAGGTTTTATGGCACTTTTGTCAAATGTGTAGTAACATATGGAACTATCTGAAAGGTGAAGAGAATCACCAAAACACATTTTTTTTCCTCTATATCAAAGGTTCTCTAAAATTATGACTTTTCTGGTCATTACTGACTGCCATTTTCAGTAGAATTTTGCTTTCTTTTTTCTTCAAAAAAATCAGCAACATGGCTATCGTAGCAAAAGTCTGTATGAAGTACATGAAATGTAATCCCTAATAATATAATGCAAAGTACAATGCATAGTTGATGAAGTCTTAGTTCAGATGACTATTTTGGTTTTACACTTCTCATACTTAAGGGGTTTTGGAACTTTTTCCCTTAATTTTTCAATGTTTATTCAGGTTTCAAAATCCACATTACTAGTCTTCCATTAAAAATGAGTTTGCAAGGGTAGCAAGTATCATTTACTCACCTTCTCTGGACATAAATAAGCGAAATCAGTGGATCTGTGTTGGAACAAACATGTCCTCTGAGATGAATGAAGGTGAACTTTATTGTTAACAAAATTTTCTGTAAGGTTATACCTTAGTGCACACATCAGGGTACTGATGTGACCTACTGAAATTTGTTTACGTACTGCAGTAGTGGTTGATCCTGTTAATGTTTGTTTGTGTTGGAAAAGGAGGCAAGAAGACTAAGAAAGCTTATTGATAAGGTCTTTTGTTTGCATAGATACTGTCAAGACAGTCCTTTAAATACTGTCTTCCGTGCCTGTTCGCATATGGCAACTTTCCCCAGCATTCTTTAGTGTGTATTTTTGGATCATTTTCCCTACCTTTCCTTGAGGTGCATCAGCATGAGAAGGAAGTGAGCAAAGGAAAAATTTGTGGTAACAGGAACAACACAGAGAAGTGCCAATCATAAATATTTTCCCTAGAAGTATTTTTATGTATTTGGGGCACTGATAGGAGTCATAGAGTGTCTCAGGAGTGGTGAGTTCAGACGTTGATGGGACTGCAGCTGAGGGCAGCTCTTACTTGTCCCATTTGTAAATGATCCCCAGTTGGTCAGGATGGCACCCAGTGTATTGCATGGCATAGGCTATAGGCAGCACCTTTTGGTGATCTGCATTCAGGACCAGATTTTAAGAGTGGAACTGCAAACTCGACCTCCTGGACATGTCAGTATGTCCATCTGATAGTCAGAAGTGTTGACTACCCCTTACCTTACCCACTGGCCAAGGAATCCTAACTTTTGTCATCTGTTTTGAAAAAATTGGCCAGAATGTTCATTAGGTGAGTCTTTTAAATGCAAAAGTATATCTTCTTTTCTGTTTGTCATGTTAAGTAGCTGGCAAAGAAGCAGTAACATCTTTAAATGTTAAGTGTTTACTTCAGACTGAACATTTGGGTTTGTATCTGTTTTGAAAGCATGCTGTGGTGGTCTTTGTGTTTTACTGTGGGAATGCAATTGCAGTTTTTACCTTCCTGTTGCTGTCATAGAAAAAAGTATTTCATACCAAAAGAACTGAAATCTGATCAAGTAACACTTTTTCTTTTCTGTAAAGATCACTTTCTATTCGTTATGTGTTTTTACACTGCTAACAGAAGATGTCAAAGCTTCTTATTTATGTTAGGGTAGTACTAGTTTTAAAAAAGGCACGCACGCAGCCACAAGAAAAACTGGGAAAATGAAAGTGCTGAGTAATTTCAATTTCTCTGCCACTTTTACAAGCCCATTCCACCCATAACAAACTGCTACGAACAGGACTTGACCAGCTAGATCATAGTTTAGTTTGCTTTATAAATACGAATGGAAAAAGTCGAGCAGCTGATATTTCCAGTGTCCAGAACAGTTTCTCCCTGCTTCCAGCCACTTTTTTTTCCTCCACCTTTTCCATTGGTTCAGTTTACAATACCCTTTTAACAACAACAAAAATTGTGCCAGGAGTTTAAACCCAACGTGGCAACTGAGAGGAATAGTAAGAAACTGCTGCAAAGGAAGCAATTAGCCCAGCAGGGCTCCAGAGCCCCCCTGAATAGCTCGGGCAGCTCCCGGCCGTGAGCAGATGAGGCAAGGGGAAAGGCACCATTCTTCAGGCTTCAGTTTCTTCATTCTCCTTGGCTATTCACACCGTAACCATTTCCATTTATACAGTGAGCAATAAGCAGTTCGCTGCTCCAAAGGCAAGGGCTGAATGGGAAGAGCAGAACTGGTAGGCAGCCTGTTCCTGCTGACACACAGGCCGTATTTCTCAGCAGCAAGCCTAGCAGTAGCCCACAAACAGCTCTCAGAGGGTATCATACTTAAAGGATGGTGACGGGAAATGAGTGAGCATCAGGGAGCAATGATCCAAGTACATATAGAGAATGGGAACAGTGTATGCTTTGTTCTGCTTGATTGCAACCTGTGCTGGAGTATTTTAAGGATAACAGAGACTCCAAGTAGCTCCTGGCTTCACTGTCCAGTGCTACAGATCAGCTTATATTGTATAGCAACAGAGGACTGGACACTTGTGAACAGACCGAGATCTGCAGGTCACTCACTGGCTGTTGAGTCTGTCTGGATGATCTGAAGTTGAGCACGAAATTAAAATAATGACACTGGGCTGCTGTATGAGCTGGGGAGATTGGGGATTTGATCTTTACCTCTCTGTGCATACATTCTCCTCTTTATTCTTTGTAAGTTTAAATTTTAACATCTTTCAAGCAGGGATCTTCTCTATAGCTGTAATATCTAGCTCAGTGACTTTTCAGTGTTCGTTCAATAAAAATGAAAGTTACAGTCAGATTTGCTTGTGGTTGCCTGTGACTGTAGGTTTTTGCCTTAGTCCTGTAGCACAAAGCCTGTGTGCAGACCACAAAAAATACAAAGAAATCTGAGATTTATGATTTGCATGTGCTGGAGTCACAAGAGCTGCAGTGATCGCTGATGGAAGAGTGAAATGTGGCAGATTAATATATTACTTTTGTGTTTAGCTGTTCATGAAAAATGAACAATGTGGTGCATGTGTTCCTTCTTTTGACAGCATTACACAAATTATGTGAAAGGCTTAATGTTTTCCCAACTTTGTATGTCCAACATAGTCTAAAAGTTAGAGTTCTACTAAGCTTAGGCTCAGTCAGAGATAAATGCAGTAAAAATTTAATCCAGGTTTGTATGCTTTTTTGAAGTGTGGCTACATTTCCATAACATGTCATCTTGGTCAGAAGTCAGAGAATCAGTAGGTTTCTTAGTTATGTTAGAAAACATTTTTTTTTCTTTCAGGGTTACGTTTTGCAAAAATTTTTGTGTATTTGTAGTGTTTAGTTGGTAGGGTCAGTGCTTTTTTGGAAATGAACTTGGTTGTAAAGTTTCGAAAGAAAATATTTTGAATAAGAAGTCAGATCTGTCTCAACGTTTAAGACTGTCAGAATACCAGCTTGGAAACGTATGAAAGAAGCCACGGCATTTTTGCCACCTGTGACAAATTTTACTTGCTTGGTTTGGTTCTCAGCTTGTATTCTATGCCATGAAGAGCTCAGGTTAACACACTTTCCCTTGGGAAGCTGCTGCGCCAGCTCCAGGGAGGAAAGCTTTCACAGGCAAATGAGTGCAGGAAGTGCAACCATCATGGGAAGGTTCTGGAAGCCTGTAATTCTCATCCCTTTCAGTGAGGAGCCAGCAGTGAACAGCCAGTCTCAGAGAGAATGTGCCTCTCCTTGAGGCAAGCAGGAGTCTGAGCCAAATCTGCTTCATCTCAGAAGGTCACTGAATGACTGAAACTAATGACCTGCTGCACAGACTGATGCCCAGAGAAAATTTTTAATAGTTGTTTTTTATTTTTATTCTCTCTTCTCAGACTGTCAAGATTTTGTTGTTGCTGTTGTTTCACAATTGTGCTTTTAAGTCCAGGAGAACCTTGGTTTTGCATATTAAAGGCCTTTCAATTTCTTGTGGGGGGTCATCATAGAAGACGACCTATGAACATGTATTTCAACGCTCTTGATAACTTGATTACTGTCAGAACAGCTCCCTTTAGAGGACCCTATATCAGGACCTTGAAAAATCCCATTTTTAAGCACAATGGCTGTGAGAGATCTGCACTCTGAGAGATGTCTTTCATCAGATTACAAGTCTTAGTGAAGTTTTATCTAGCCATGCTTCTAAGGTTTGAAGTTGAAAGTTAGGACTCTGCTGTTGGAGACTCATGCTCTGCACAGCTCCTCTTTCCTCAGGGGAAAGTAGGAAATTTCCTATTGACAAAATACACCCCATGATACTGAGTTGTCTTAAATTCATGTTGTTTTCCTGCCCACATTAAGTCCAGGCTTAGAAAAGTAAGCCAACATTGGTCAATACCTACAAGGACAGTTAGGAACTGAAATTCCCTTGAAATCAGCAGCAGAGTCCATACCCCTCCGGAGTGGCACGGTGGTGGTACTCCTCCTCCCTCCACCACCCCCCCCCACTCCCCGGTGCTGTCTGCAGGCTTTAGGAGTGCCCTGCAGCATACAGAGTCACTCCAGAGTCTGGTCTGGTTTTGCAAATGGGCCCTGGAGAGCCTGTCTGAAACGGCCCTTGGCTTCATTCTTGGTGACTTTTTGACACAGCCCCACAGAGCGGCCTTGTGTTTGTCTTTTGCAGAGTAGGCACTCTCAGTGGGAAATAGGCTACTAAATTCCTCTGTAGATTTGGGCTATGTTATTTCTTTTATGGTTACCAGGTAGGAATTTTTTATATGTTTTAAAATTTGTGGTTTGTTAGGATTATTTTTCCATATTACATTTGTGATTCTTTAGGTAACATAATTAAAAACTGAGAGATTTTGTGTGGACCCCAGCTGGTCCTTGGAGGTGTGTAAATAATACAGTGGTGGTGATGCTTAAAAGAAAATTCCTGTGTAACAGATACTTCAAATCATCTGACTTGCTTAAGGGGAGATAAATGAAGACATACCAGACACCAAGTTCAGTTCAAGTTCACTTTTATTTCTGATTTCAATCACTGATTGTAGTGAAAGCTACATATGCACCAATGCATCCAGGGGAGATTCATGCATGAGGTTAATTTACAGTTTTACAGAAGTATTGTAGTTGTCATTAAAAACATGTCATTCCCATGTTGGGCTCAGTTGGGCTTTCTTTTGGTGTGGCAGAAAGATTGGTTAGTTCTATGTATTTTTTACTGACCCATAGGATATGCTTATGTGTTGCCTATTAGTTAAGTTTAGTTTCTGTACTCAGTAAATAGCATTGTGAAAAACAGTTTCTGTGACAAGTGTTTGCTACTTTCTTTTTTTTTTTTTTTTTTGAGATCTTGGTAGAGCAAATTTAAGGCCATTAAGGTAATTGTAAAATGCTTTTGATGTAGGAGGATTTTAATTTTGGTTTATAATAAGAACAGATGTATTACACAGTAGATGTTTTGGACTGTAACTGTGAAAACGTTTCAGGAAAGTATTTTACTGGTTCAAATATTTTCATATAAACATAGCCGTCTATTTAGAAACTAGTTCTGATTAATGTGAGCCAATACAGCCTATTTTGAATTAAATCTTCCTTTGTAATTAACAAAAGCCAAATGCTTGTAGAAAGTAAGTGTGGGATTGTTACAGTTTTAAACTTCTGAAGTATGGATTTTTCTTTTCTGAAGTTGATTTATAACATTCTGCATAGATCTTGACTGTTTCCATGATCTTGTTAGTTGGGTGAAGTATCAAACACATATGGTAATTCTGCTATTTGGTTTTTTGTGATAATTCCAAGGGCTGAATAACCCTCAGCTGCCTCTGAAGTCACCAAACAATTCAGGGCACAGATAACCCTTAAGCCTTTGTAGATTTCCATCTTCTTGTACATACCGCCATTAATAATGAGGCCATAAAAGAGGGGAAAGCAGTCTCATGAGCAGAATTGAATCTGAGCTGACTCTGATGTATCCTGGCCGGATTGGCGGGAGTGCCAGAAGCAGCAGCTTGAATCTATTGTCATTTTATCTACCTTAAATGCACCTTCTTTTTAAGTAAAGCTATCTTCCTATGTGTTTTGCACCATCCTTTATAGACTCTACCTTCAGGCCTGTCATCATTGCAAGACTGTTTTGTTGCCCTGTATGATACAGGGGAACAATTGACTAGCACTTTGTCATGACAGATTTACAGCACAGGAAGACCACTTGAAAGTATGTTTTAAACTTCTTTGAAATAGAACTTTCTTTGTGTTTGATCTGGAGGAGGCAGTACGTACCTTCCTGGGGTCCCAGAAAATGGAACTGAAAGCAGGACAGACTCCTCTGTCTGCACTTTGAAGTTGAACAAGAACAAACTTTAATCATTGTTGAAGACCTATTCCAAACACGTTTTGATGTCTAGTGTCTGATATTTAAGCATGCTATAATAGGTAGGGAAGAATACATGGGATTCACAAGGCTTCAAACAAAATGCACATTTTTAAATATAAATTTAGGGTAGGTATTCATTTATACTGTCTTTTCCTTCATTAAAACTGCAAAGTTGTCTTCTATTGCTGACATTCCATGCCTTAAAGTCTATGCTGCAGTGATAAGTCATAATATAGGATATACTAATCTGTTTGGTTGGACTAGATGATAATGGTTGGACTAGATGATCTTCAAGGTCTTTTCCAACCTAGACGATTCTGTGATTCTGTTTTGGGATGTTAGACCGCAGAGAGGGAAATGAGCAAGCTCTGTGTTTCCTAACTAAGAAATAAAAGCTCCCATTTCACTTGTATCTACCATTGGTGACACTATTCGTTACAATTGCCTGTACTCGCCTTGTTCATTAACTGTTTTATTGTCGTTTATAATTAGTTGATACTCTTTTAAAGCAAAGACCATGTCTGACAGGTTAATATCACATGCCTGTCACATTCCATTTAAATAAAAAGTGATATTATGTATGCTGTACTATAGAAGACTGAAATATGTGAAATTTGTGATACTGCATATGCAGAAACCCTGGCTGTGCAAACAGAGGTCAGTATTTCACTCTGCAGTCTAAATTTAATTTTCTTATGGATCCAAGTTTGCTTTAGAATTATTTTGCAACAGAGCAGATTTCATTTATTAAATAGAATGAAACTAGGAGCTAAAAGAAAGTTTAAAAAAATGGTCACTTTTAGATTTGGACTTCCCAAGCATTTCTCTCATGACTTCATTTTTTCTCATATTTCATAGCACATTTCTGTGAAAAGTAAATGAATCACCCACATATATAAAAATATTTCTTAACACAGACAGATGGGTATGGATTTATACATACAGAAATTTACACACACACACAACAACAGACATAGGTATATAAAATATGGTCTTAGAATAAGTATATGTATGTGTACAGCTATACTGAATACTTGGTGGTATGTTGTAGAACCCTTGGGTAAGTTTTTATGGATTTGATTTATTGGCTGACTGAGTTGATTCATTATTTGTATATGATTTTTTGCTGCTGGGTGGCCATAATTTACAGTTCTGGACCTAGTTAACTCTGTGGGTGCCTAGAGTTTTCTGTATGAACATCTTCAACTATTGTTTAAAAAAAATAAATGAAGTGGACTTGCTTGAATGAACACTTTACTCATGAGAAGCAAAATATAGTCAGGCAGGCAGGTCATAGAAAATAGCTTTCAATAAGTCTTTGTAAGTCACCATGCTATCAGATATTCTTTTAACGTACATACAACAATCCATACGTGTTACCGGCAACTGAAGATCATCTGTGAACTGCTGATCACAATCTTTTTCTTTCATCAGTATTCAGTGCTATTCTCGTCTTCTCTACTTGCACAGCCCTGATAAATCTGCTGGTAGGCACAGAACAAAAAATCCTGAAAGGGCATGAAAAGTCAAAAAGTGCCTTGGCATCATTTCTGTATAAATGAAATATGATACTTACTTCCATCTTTTCAAAATTGGTCTTAAAGCTTTGGCAGTTAGCAAAGCAATTCTTTTCCCATGATAGGCAGTATCTACCAGAGTAGTGTAATAAAGCTGTTGGCTCTATCTTGTTTATGTGGAAGAAAGGACTTCTCTTTGTATTCAATATGGTAACAACTCTTCTGGAGGTTTGGGATGAAATGTTACACTGCCTGTCACTTTTTCAAACTGTTATATCATTTGCTACTATGAAGTCCAGCTGGGGCAGGGGCACAAACATGAGAAGAGCCAAAATGCTCAAATTAAAATGCCTTGATTAACTGTTAAGTATCCACAGACTATGAATAGTTCTGATTTGCAGGATTTCAGATACTGTCCCCAAAGGTGATGTGGCTCTTTACTGCTCTAAATACTGGATATGAACTTACAGTACTGGACTTACTGGATATGAACTTCATAAGACAAAGAAATGCAGCAGTGATTCCTTATGTGTTCCTCCAAAAATTCACATGTGTGTATTTCAGTGTGTACTTTGTTACTTAAAGACATTGATCTACGGTGCATAGGTATTTCTAGGATTTCCTGTTGAGAGAAAAAGTGGCAAGCGTTGCACATAGAGAACATAAAAATTTGTCATAGCTACAGATTTGATTTGCAATGTCTCATTAATAAATAGAAGGGCTTGATCAATCTTAATGAGATGGTGGGTACCTAATTGTTAAAATTTAATGGAAAACTTGGGTAGTGACCCAACAGCGGATGTACGCTTTCTTCTAGCCATCTGTGAATGCTCTAGTTACACACATACGTAATTCCACAGGCGCTTGTGGTACATTTTATTGCAGTTGTGTAATTCATCACAATTTAATGTGGTGTAGCCATCATTGTAGCTTAAGTTCTAAACCCTTCTTCTGTTTTAAGGAAAACAAAGAAACGAAAAAGGTCAACAAAAATAAAGCAAATGCATTCAGAATTCCATCTTGGAAGCACAGCTTCCTTCAGTAGGAATATCGAGTCTTTGGAAGTCTGCCTCAACGTCCATGAGGGATGTCTTCTTTCTTATGTAAATCTCAAATAACTTGGAAGAAAAGCGCCTTTTATGCTTTGAAGAGTGATTCCTAGAAGAAATTCCTAGGATAGTTCTTGCTGGAGGTTGCAATTTGTGCAAAATATACAGTTGTGTCATATTGTAATGGGTTTGAATGAGATTTTCTTAAGTGCTAAAATCACAGGGGAGCACAAATTCTAGTGAACGTCAGTAGGACTTAAGCTCTTAAGACATGTATGAAAATCACTGCTTTCAGTTTACATGGGTTTGAAATCATCAGCTGAGTTGGTAGATTCTTGTGATATGTAAATACATTTCTTTGTTAAATCCAGTGCATTCAGTATTGATACACATGAAAAATATGTATTTCTGCATATGTATCTGGATATACAAATACCCAAAATGCATGTGGAAATCTTTCTAAAATTGTTTTTTAAAATCCTTTCAATAGATTAATTGGAAATAAATAGCTTTCTGTGATTTAGGGAAATGTAAAACAGGAATAAATATAGATAGACTTTTAGTTATATTTTACATTTTCTTCTCATGCTTACCAATTCAAGGGGTCAACAATCTAAAAATACACACAGATTCTTGAAAAATGTGTATTTGCAGGTGACCTTTATTTTTTCATTCTTCATGCCTCAAATCCCCATTGAAATTTCAGCATTAGTAGATTTCTGGATGGTAAAGGACGTATCTTTTCTGTTCTCAAACAACGGGTGCCAAAGGGAACAGAAGAAAATTTGTATGCAACACTATCTACGTTACACGTGCATGTTCATTTATCTCAATAACTGACTGTCATCTTTGTGTGTGTACATCTTACAATGATAATAAGAGCCCAACACTGCTCAAGATGTCAAATTTTCAGGGATGGATTTCCAACTGCAGGCAACTTGATCAAAATACCTCATATTGAGAACACTCCCTTCCTTGTCACTGACCACATTAGACCCTTTCATGTACCTTCATATGTGGCTTTTATTTATTGTGTATTTCCACTCATGCCTTGAACTGCAGTGGTTTTCATACGTGATTGGACTCATAAGCTTATGTTCACTTAACAATGTAATTAAGTAACATTTTTGTATATTAAAGTAAACATGGTATGTATTCAGTTGCCTGCACAAATTTTGCTGCATTTTGGTGACCTTTGAAACTTGTTCAACCATTTTGTTAATCAAATGGGAGAATAAATTCTTTTAAAAAGGAGATGAGATATTTTCATATGCATTTTAATTTTTATACTACATATATTTACATAAACTAATATTCATATAATGTTTAATTATTTGTATATTTATGTTAATATTATATATTTTCATATATAAAATAATATGATTTGGAATCACAAAGGGGAAGTATGTTTTCTGATTTGGGGGTTATTGGAATTCCATTATCTTTCAAAAACTCAGTTCAGAATTAAGAGCAGAATGTTATTCATTTCCCAGTAAGGCTTTATTTGCATCTGTCCAGCTGCTTATCAGCCTTTAAAATTACTTATTTAAAGGTGTAAAACTAAAGAATAAAAAATTTCCTTCATTTCCTTAAGAAATGAAAAACAAAACAAACACAGAATTCATGAATAATAAAGAGCACGACCAATGGTAGGATAACATACACATATTTCTTGTCAAGGAAAAGTAATTGCAGCACTTCATGTGAAAATGGGATTTCTGTCTAGTGCTAATTTTTACTCTCCACCTGATTACAGCAAGCTGCAGTAGTACATAGGAAGGAATTGTAGTCCTTCTGACCAACAAGCTGGTGGCCAAAACCAGGCTGTTGAACAGCCAGTATTACATTACGCAGAATGAAGAAAAGAGTAATGGGGGTCCACATCTGAGAGGTTTTAAAATACTGATGTAAAACTAAGAGGCAAGCTTTTTGCATAAGAGAGAAAAATTAGATTAATATTTTTTTTTTTTTTTTTTACTTTTTTGTATGATTTGGAAAATCACTGATGGCTTGTTTTGTTCCACTATCTGTAACAAAACCTTTTTCAGGTTAGTAAATATTATTAAATCAGTAGTTCATATTAAAATATGTTTTATTACCCTTGATTTGTCCTAGATCAGAGGAGGAAAGCTTATGATCACATATACAAGAAAGAATGATGCTGGCAAATATGTTTGTGTTGGAACAAATATGGTTGGAGAACGTGAAAGTGAAGTTGCAGAGCTCACTGTTCTAGGTAAGAACTCCTGCTTTAAGACTGTGTTAGTGAAAATGTCCAACTTCTGTTTTTCCTAGTAAGCCTTTTATTAAGAATCATTCTCATCTATTTCCTTCTCAGTGTTTATGTTGAAAATGTTTTTGTCATGGTTGTGTTCTAACAAATGGGTGGCACTTAATGGCCTTGCAATCCACCTTGGACTGTTTTCACTGTTGGAAGACACTTTCTTACTCAGTTATTGAACTGAAATTAATGCCAGTGTCCACTGACTGGATCAGTAATTTAAAATAATGGCAAAATAAAATAAACTTCACTAGAAGCAGAGGCTTAATTTTTCCCTCTCATTTAATAAAATCAAAATTATTCTAAATAATTATCCTTTCATTTGTAGTTGTATGTAGTGACTGCTGTAAAGATACAATAGGTCTCCTTGTTCAGGTGATCCTAGTGATAGTTCCTCTGAGTATCAAAAAATACTTTTTCATTTAAGATAACTGAGCTTAGCTAAAAATTGCATTTTTTGTTGCTATTGCAGAAAAGAAGCTGTAACTCCTAAGTGCAATCTCAGAATTCCTTCAGCATGGGAGAATTGCCTCATGATCACTGTAGATGCAGCTTTGGTAGTTTTCATTTAAAATGTGTCCTGTGTTACTTTGAAGTAGGGAAGACTTGAGATAGCTGAATTGTTTCCACAGAATGAATAAGTATTTTATCGTCACAGGATGAGAATATCGAAGCCACTGTTCATAACACACTGGTTTCCATCGCAGTGCTGCTGCAGTAGTCCTGGCTTTTGCTTTTTTTGGTTTGGTTTGGTTTGGTTTTTTAAAATTCAGGTTTAAGATCTGTCTTGTCAGTCTTTGTCATTTTTATCTGTCTTCACGACTTTTTGGAGTTAGGACTCAAGCAGCTTGAAATCCTATTCAGAGTTCTATTTGAAGCAGCGTTTTCTGTAATAAAATGAGATTGTATGCCATCTTAAAGTTGTTGAAACTGAGTATGCAGCAAGATAGTGTGTAACCTTTTAGAAGCTGAGGAAGACTTCCTATGATCCGCTATAGTGTTTTGTTTTTTAAAAATTTAATTTGAAGCACTTTGGGAGAAAGTTTATTTTCAAATAGACTTTTAGAACTTCCAAACAAAATCTAGAATTGAAAGAAGGTTGTAGTTACATTGAGTAAAGTCCTGGCGCTGGGCTCCTAGTTAACTGTACCAGTTAATTGTTCATCACTAGTCTAGTACTAACCAAGGAATCATGGTATGGACTGTTACATAATCCAGGCTGGGAAATACTATACTACTCTTGCGGATAACCTGTCAGAAGGATGCACTGCAGAGTGTCTTTGCCTTTTCCTTCATCTCATTCTCCCTTCAAACATATTTCTGATTTTCAGCCTGGGAAAACTAAGTGAGGTTTTTTTTTTCAAACAGGACAGTGAAGCTTTGAATGCCATATCAGTCTGTGTCTAGAAATCTTTAATACACCTTATTCTTTCAACTCAGGCCTTAGATATGTGTGAAAAAGCATGAGAAACATGCTGACTTCATATATTAAAATCTTTCAACATAAATCTTCTGTTTATGGGTTTTGGTTATTTAGAAGTTGAACTTCTGCTTTTAGGTCTCTGTTTTAGATCAGAGGGAGGATTGCATGCCAGAAACTGTAATATTAGAAAGTTTCAAAGTGATCCTTGCTAAGATTTCCTTGTATTTACCAAATACTTTTGTGACAAAGACAGTTACTTAAATCAGTGCTGATTTCCCTTATCCATTTATGCTTTTGAATAAGAGTGCTGTGAATGGGCAGTCAAAAGCTCTTGGACTCTTTTTCTTCCTTTAGGATCTGGAGAACAGTGTGCCTCTTGTGGGTTTTGCTGTTGTGCAGCAGTCCTAGCCATACCAGATCAGTCCTTTTTCTGTTGCATAATTAAGTTGAACGTTCTTCCCCAAAATATTCTTACTCTGAAGTTTAATCCTTGCATTCAGATTGCATTTTTACTGCACCTACAAGAAAGGGAGCGGGGGGGGGGGGGGGGGGGGGGAGGACAACATGACACACACACATCTATATTTGTATTAATTCATAGCTAGATTCATGTCTGTAGGTCTCTGGTTTATTTCTCACTTCTTGTATATGAACCCAGGCTAGGACTGACAGCTTAAAGATCAACTTGCTATTTCATGTGATGTTATTTGCCTAGCATTGCAAGCCAAGGTAGGTTTTCTACAGCACAAGCATCCAGTTGGTCTGGACATCCTCAAGAATAAAGGAAGCTCTTTTATAGGGTTTTGTTCAGTTCACATTTCCACTTCAGTCCTTTTTGAACCATTCACTAAGATTTTATAATACCGAATCTCTATATCTTTAGCTGCAAATTCAAAGTAATATTCAGAAACACCTTTTTCAAACAGAAATGTGAGACACAAAGAAAATGGGATTGCCTCTTTATCCTTCTGTCTGGTGCTTTTGTACTCCTGTGAGAAATTTGTGGCGCATTTTTGAGTATTCACACTTCCTGATTGTGCCATTGGCTTCAGACTCTTCCAGTTCCAGGGAGATGATATTTATATTTTTGTTACATACAAGTCAAAACATGCAACTGCCTTCTCAACTCCCTCAGATCTTTCACAGGTTTATAGGCAAAAAGGTCATCTGCCTTAGGCAAAGGAACCTGCCAAGCACTCTGCTGTTAAAACTTCCCTGCTCTTTTATGGACATCCTGTTGTCATCTGGTGCTGCCTTTCTAGATGGGTAATCCTTCCTAGAGTATCCCAGAAATTGTTAAAAACACTTTTCTTTCTTGTGCTTGTGCAAATCTCACTGTACTCCAGCGTGGTATGGAATGATGGAACTATGAATAGCCCAACACTATAAAGCTTTGAATCCTATTACAAATAGCAGAGTGTGTTGATCCCTTTCCTGAAATTTCCAGCTAGTAACTGGGTTGCCAGAATAGCACAGCCTGTATTGAGATCCTATTTTGTTTCAGAAAGCCTGAGAAAAAGTATGCAGCAGTTAGTCTGACTCTGGTGAGCCAGGACTTGAGTCGTGCATGTCCTACAATATGGGTCAGGGATAACAGCAATTTTTATGAACAAAAATTATAGAGAGAACATTGTGGGGGTTTTTGGCTTTTTTTATGTTATGTGTGCTAGTGAAAGAAACTGTTGTCTTTCTAGTGGAGCATTGGAAATGATTGCATTGAACACTAGCTGCTGCTGACATCTGCAAGCAGCCTCGCAGAGATGGTGTGCTGGGCCTTAGCCTTCAAATTTAGAGGCACCACTGAGTCAAAATCTCCAGTGAGATGATGTTTGGTTTGTGCCTTCTGTCTTTTTGAAGCAGTGCAGCAGATGAGTGGACATTTGTCTGGGTCCTTGCAGCAGGCGTGCTTCTATCTGAGGATCAGTGTGTATTTAGATTTTCTGTGTAGGTTGTGTTTTCCTTTAGCTATATTAGCTGTGACGATGATACATAAGAAGTAAGGAAGTCTGTGCTTGGATCCGAGCAACTGCTGACAGCGTCTGCCTCCTGTGCTGAGGTTCACGGTGCTGGCCATCTGCAGAGCTACGGATCTTCTGCCTGGGGCGGGGAGTGAGAGAAGTGGCAGCAGAGGCACCTCCATCAAGTTCGTCACCCTGCTCCCCTTGCTCTAACAGTCACAGTTCAGGGAAGATCACAATTCAGGCACAGAACTGCTGGACTAATCTGTTTTTTGCTTTCCTTTCCTTTTAGAGAGACCATCTTTTGTGAAGAGACCAAGTAATTTGGCTGTAACTGTGGATGATAGTGCGGAGTTTAAGTGTGAGGCAAGAGGTGACCCAGTCCCTACAGTAAGATGGAGGAAAGATGATGGGGAATTACCAAAAGCAAGGTGTGGTACACAGAGTTACCATTTTATTGCATCTACCTTGGTATATGATGTAGTCATTCAACATCTGATAGCTAGCATTTATTTTTCTTGAATGGAGAAGGCCTGGCTTGACCTAATAAAACAGTTCTAGTTAGCACTGAGGTAACTTCTGTTTGAAGTTATAATTCATATTGAAACTTAAGAATGGCTTGTTCTCGAGCTTTTGTTGTGAGAACATGTCACAAATCCAACAAAAAATAGCTAAGTTCAGTCAGTAATATCTGATACAGATTAGTTCTTCACCTGAAGAGTCTTTTGAAATTACTAAAACTTATGGAGAATGTGTAACAGATAGATCATCAAGAAGTATATATTGGAATTGCAATTGTTATAAAGTGTAGTCTGGTAATGTATGTAGAAAGCTGCCTTGGTTATACATGTTTTTGTTACTAAGTTTCCAATTAACTATTTTTTTCCATCATTGCTCTAATTCAGACCAAAAAGTATAACACCTTATTAAAAAGAAATACATTCTGTGGTAGATTGTTTACTTATTTACTTTGGATTCCCATTATCAGTTAAAAACCTTTTAGAGGAGGGTATTGAAAAAAGAAACCCTGTAACAGTTGGCTCCAGCCATCCAAATCCAGCTTCCTGTCAATCTAGTCTATAGCTTTAATAAAAACTATAGCGTTTTTAAGAGAAAAATCTACTTCCCATAAAGAGAAACACATTGACTACATTATACAAAGAAGAGAAAAAAGGTGATGAAAGGAGAGGAAATGGTAAAAGGCCACGTTGTTCTTTAAAAAAAATTATTGAATGAATTGTGATTTATCTTGACTTCCAAGCAATTCTGATATTCTGGAGAACAATATTTTCTTTTCAACCATATTAAAAAAATCCTCCATTCAGATGGAAGAATTATACAGAGAATAATAACTATTATTACATTTACTTACTAGAAGAGTTCTATCAATTAAAATGTTCTGTGTTAGCGCTTTACAATTGTATTACAACAGTGAAATTCTACTGATGTCAGTAAAACTGACTCACATTGCAAATGAAATCAGAATTAGGTTTTCAAATATTTATATATATTTTGCTTTTAAAACTTTATTTTTACTTTATCAGTTTATAAGGATTTATACATATTTTTATTTCTAAAGGAAATATAGGAATAAAAATATTTGAGAGCGAACCCACCATATTTTTACCCTTTACAGAAATTGTACAAAGTTCTATTATTACTGTTCATTGTTCATTACTATGTATATTTAAAGATATGAAATCCGTGATGATCATACCTTGAAAATCCGGAAAGTTATGGCAGGAGACATGGGCTCGTATACTTGTGTTGCAGAAAATATGGTTGGAAAAGCTGAAGCGTCAGCAACTCTAACAGTTCAAGGTAAGAAAGTTTCTTTGCATGCTACTTCAATCTAGAATAAAGTTTATATTTTTGCATGGTGACTTTATAGAGTTGCTAAATGCAGAGTAGTTGAGTCTATACACAACTATTAGAGTTGCGACGCATGCAGGAACTCCATGCTGTGTTGTTTGCTGATGTTGCTTCTTTGAGCTTAATTCTTAAGAAATTGAAACACTTCACTTGTAAGATTTTTTGTAAGCAGTCTTTATGGTACTGGCATGGGAAACTGAATATGTTTTGAACTTCGGTGTGATCAGCATCATGTCACTTACAATATTTGTATCTGAAACCCTAACAGAAAGAGGAAAAACAGTGTTACCAAACTACGTTGCTTTAACTTGAAGAGTTATAAGTTCAAGTATCTGCCAAATTTTTTCAATTAAATATAGTAAAGAAGCAGTGAATAATAAATCTGTTTGTCTATCTTTTAATACACTAACCCAGACCACTGGAATTCCTGTTGCTTTTCCATTATAAAAGCGTATCGTAGCACTACTGTTTCTTTGTAAGATAAAAATTCAGTGGAACTCAGTGAACTAATATGTATAAAAATCCTTCATTGCCTTTATATACACAATCCAGATGTTCACTATTCAGATAATCCCTCTCTTCCTTTCCTGGCTAGCAGACAGGCAGTGATGTCATCCCGATGCTTTTTTCTAAGCACTGATGTCCTTCTGTCCTTTTCTCTGTTCAGTGGGAATTAGTCATTATGGAGTTCTGGGGAAGTACAGGCTTAAAAGTTTTTCTTTGGTAACAGGCCTCTATTTTGACACATTTACTGTAACAGGAAAGGTCTTGTCCTTAACCTGCTCTCCTTTTTCTACCAGAAACATTTGTTGTCCCTAACATCTGTAGCTGTTAGGAAAATAGGAGTTCTTCTGTTGAAGCTCTCATAAAACCAAGAATTTTGAGATGTTCTGTTTTGTTAGTCATCGTGATGTTTATACATCAAAACCGATACCTTATGTTTGCAAAATAACCAGCTCTTAAACTCAGTGTTTTAGAATAAACGATTAACACGTGAGCAGTAAGCACAGTCTATTCAAAAGAAAAAGACTGAATTATTTTTTAAATGGTGATTTGTTCTGAAGATCATGTCTTATATCAACTGTTAATCTTGTAAAATGTTAGTATTAAGAAAATTTGCTTTTTGACTGGTCGAGCAGTTGCATTTCCAGAAATAAGCTATTGGTAGACCTAATACTTTGTAGTCCTACTCAAAGTAATAAGCAAACACATTCTTGTAATCCCATTTAGGTTAGCGGTGCTACTCAGATATAAAATGACATAAATTTGTAGATGGTAGAGATCTAGAGTGAGATCTTTTGAATTTTTATAGTAAAATGCTACTTTTAAGGAATGTGATCATAACCTAAATCTGGTTGCAGCAAGATTCTTATTTTTTTTAGGTACTTCTATTATACAGTAGATATTTATATTGTAACAGCTTTGCTCTGCAGATATTATTATGGGATAATTTGTTTCCCAGTGTGAATGTATTACCTCCTGAGCCATTTGTCTGTACTAACATCTTTGTAGAAGGGAGTGATGTGAGAAACTGTAATGTGCAAGGCCAATTTATAGTTGGTAATGTAGTAAATTATGATCGAAATCCATTTATTAGAGTGTCCAGGAGACCTAGTTTTATGGGGGGGGGCGGAAGACTCCTCTAGAAAACATGCATTTTCTATTCAGATTTTTTCACATTTTCCTTCTTTTTCCTCCTTTTTTTCTTCTTCACTCCTCTCCCCCACTCTTCCCTTGTTTTAAACACTTTTTTTTGCGAAAGGTTCTGTTTTTTTACTACGCTCCATCTAGAGAAGTAGATCTGATCTAGTTTCAGTGCTAAAACAAAATTGATCTGGCTGTTCATGGACACACAGCTTTTTGAGGAGAATTCTTTTTTTTTTTTCGTATGGGTAGTATTTTTTCCAGGTGATTTAAGGAATGGAAATGACAAGCCTTTTCTGCACTTTTGGTAATTGTGACATGATCTGTTGACTGTTGGGTTTAATAAATGTGTGTTCTGCTATATAGAGTTATTCTGCCAAATAGAGTTATTTCAGTTACATATTTGTAAACAGAGGCCTGTGTTGCAAATCACGGCCTCAGAAGTTACAGCTGCCACTGTGAAGACTTGTTAAATTCAGCGAAGGCCAAAGAGGGGTTTTTGCTTGGGTTTGGGTTTGTCTGGGTTTTGTGTTGGTTTTTGGGGTTTTGTTTGGGGTTTTTTCCCCCTCAGTATCTCAGCAAAAGGCTGTGGTGCTTTCATGCCAGACTATATGCCAAAGAAAGAATATGGGAGTTGATAATTACAATCCCAGAAGATGGGTGTCTGTGTTAGGAAAGGGGCAGTCATCATCTGCCAAGTGCCTGTACAGTGGAACTGCTGCACTGAATGAAACATGGCACAAGAACTGTAAGCAGTGCTCTTCGGCACACTGCTTGGGCTTTAGGGTTGATAGCACTGCTAAGAAGAAAACATACCCTCTTCTGTACTCGTCACTTTTCAGGTCTGAAGCACTGTGATTGACTTGTGTATGCTCTGCACTGTACAGGGTTATCTAGGCTATTAAAAAGTGGAGTGTGCAGCACCAGGGCTAATTGAGATACCTAGGTGTCAGGGTTGTGTTGATGAAATGCGGCGAATAGCTAACCTGGTGTCTCAGCAGAGAGCTGCCCTGGGTCTGGTGGTATGATTACCTCCAGGACAGCTCTGACCCTGCTTGATCAAGCAGACGTTGGAGTGTGTAGTGTGTGCCCTGCAGTGCTCCCTGTCTCAGGCTGCACAGCCTCTGAGCCGGACGAATGGGCCCAGTTGGTGTCCATGGACTAGGAACTGTCAGCTCAGATAGTTCAACTATATATAATAGGATGCTAACCGCAGAAAGTACAAAAGAAGGGAGGGAATATCAATTCCAGTTTAATCTTCTTCCTGCTTACGGCACCAGCATTACAGATTCTGGTTATTGGAATCACTATTTTCCATTATACAGGCTCCTAACCTTGGGGGATTTTAAGTGTTTCCTACATGAAGTACAGATGCTGTATTTTTTTTTTTTTTGTGATTTCAGTCATATTGTTCCACCAAATCTGGAGTTCTGTATTGACAGAGAAGTTTGAACCCTTCACTTAGTCTTTTGCTATTGCAGCTTAAAAACATTTCCATCCTTGAAACCGTTTGTCAAGTTATCTTCTTTTCTCCTTGAAAATTAAATAGTTAAGAAAATGTAATTCTGCTGTTGTTTTCATTTTCCTAAAATTAGAGTGTCTGAGTCCACTGTTTTCATTTTGCAGCAATGTGCAGTGCATATGTAAAGCATCCAGAGACATTGCTAAATAACATGTGGAAGCCTTTCATTCAGGAGATGATTAATTATTAAATAAATACCTCAGTCAATACAAACTACCAGGAAACAGCTGAAAGTATAATACATTATATATTACCAATACATTATATTTTACCAAGTAGCTGATGTACTCCAGGAAAGGCAAACAGTGGCCAAAAGTGCATCTCTGGGACCAGCAGATCCCTCTCTTGCTCTAGCACGAAGCAAGTTGTATATATTTATTGTGTTTGTATTTAATACATATGCAAGATGATTTTCATGTTTTCATTAAGATTTCTGTTATGTGATTTTCTTAGTTTTATGCCTTGAAGCAGGACTGTAGAAATCATAATTTTACCTATTTCATTATTATATATATAAGTGAAGCCTATGTTCCTAAGACACACAAAATTACCAAAAATGCATGCCTCAGAACTTCAGTTCTAAAAGAGAATTAGTTTTACCATTTATGCAAATAGAAGTAGAGCTTCTTCAAGAATCTGCAAATTTCACATTTAATCATAAAAATGCTTTGAAGTAAATCTAACAACCAAAGGTTTTACATATTTTCCCCTACTTCCATTTGCTTTCTTCCCATTTGCAGTACTTAATTAGGCTTTTTTAGCATCTAATTTTGTACTCAGTTTATTATTTATACTGAAATGAGCTTTACTCTCTGATACAAGCAGAAATTATGGCTCCAATGGAAGTCCTACTGCGCAGTTGGCCAAGAACCATTATAACAATGACAGTGTAGTTGCTACTCAGCAGACATTAACATAGAAACAGGTCAAGTAGGTCAGTTGACTTGAGGACTTCACCAGGATAATACCAATGCTGTGGCTGTTGGTGACTGTTGGTTGGTCACCAGCAGGTTGGTAGTGAACAATCCTCAAACTCTTGAGTTCTTCTTAGCTCTTCTTCCTCAAGCAGTGGCTCTGGAGGAGCTCACAATACTTGTTACAGTGCTCTGCCTAATATGCACCTAAACATGCAGCAGCAGTGACTGAACCTTAAAATGTAAATTTTACCATTCAAAGGCACTAAACACATTCAGTGTTATCAGTTTGGCAGGAAAAAAGAATTCCTATGGAAATTACACTGGCCAATTCATATTTTACAGTGGTGATCTTTGATATCAAGGTTTTTTAGTTTATGATACATTAATTTTAGGGTTAACAGAGCTTGTCTGCAAGATGGATAGTGAGCAGAACTTTGAGTAGTCAACTGACAAGGAATTTTAATCTGAAAAGATGGCACATGCTTCAGGTCTGGAATTTCCTCCTCCTTGTACTTTGTACAAAGTAGCTTCAAGGCATGCTGTAAAAGATAGCTATTTGATAATGCTTCTGGGTAGGGCTAGAGTACCACCCGGAATGAAAAGGAATAGGACTTGTTTTTCATCTGTCAGATACCATATAAATGTTTCAACTGTGTCAGGCCGCTGGTACACATTATAAACTGGCTGTAAATGTAATTGCTTTATAGGTGTTTGAGCTACCTACATTAAAATAACAAAGACAAAATTCAGATCTCTATGGGATTACAAAAATGCTGTTGAGGTATATGGTGGTTATTATATGTTGCGGTGAACGCCTCACAGTATCATGAGTGAATTTAACCACTTGAATTTTAAAACTAAGATTTGGATTTAAATCTGAACTTGTTTACATGGTCTCTCTTTAAGTCAGTATTTCTCCTTTTGAAAGAACTGATTTTGGGCCATATTCTGTCTTCAGTCCCCATGAAAGAGGAAGGAAGAATAGTGATTGTCTATGAACTTCAGGGGTTTTTTAATTAATAAACTTTTGACAGGATGAATGAGGGAAACCATCTCTTGTGATTTGTTTAGCCTAAAGAGGCAGCCCTTTCCCCCTTAATGACTGCAGTAAACTATGACAGCACTTCAGATTTCTGTTAAAGTTCTGAGGAGTTTGACTGCCACCTATTTCTGATGAAAGAATACAAATCTTAAATGTTAATCAGAAGGAACTGAGGAGACTATCTGAAGAAGAGATTAGTGCCCTGAAGGTGTTTGTTCTGCTGATGCAACTGATGAACGCTAAGATTCCTGAAGCATTTCTAAAATACGGGTAAAAAAAAGAATCAATAAATATTTCAGAGAAATAAAAAAAAAAAAAAGTGATTTATAGTTGTTTCAAATCCATGTAACATATTTTGATAAATAACTGCTTCTGTGGTATTTAAGTTTTTAAATGGAGTTTTATTTTTTTAGAGAGTCTCACAATGGTGATAGCAAGTGCTTACAGGGAAATAACACTTCAAAACTTTTCAGATTCCTTCCTGCAATTTAGTACTTTGAAACAAGGACTTGAGACAGATGTTTCTGAGCAAGTAGAACAGGAGTCCAAATAATTTGCAGAAACATTACCACAAAAATAAGTTGGAGCTAGAAGCTTTCTCCTACTGAAAGGGTTTTATTTACTGTAAATTTCTTTAAAATCCTACCTTTTAATCACTTGCTGCAGAGAATTGAAGAAAGTGTATTTGTGTAGCATACTTAAGCACTCAATTAAAAGTAGCAAAGAAAATCTGAAGACCGTTTTCTAGTGCCTACAATTTCCTAAATCCCCCCACGGCCAGGGAAGAGTCAGTTGGTTTTGTGTCAGGCTTCACTGTTGCAGACTTTATTTTGTGACTGCTGTTCTAAAGATAACATTTCAATAATTCTGTCTTTGGAATAGACAAAGTAGAATTTTACTATAAGTTGTTGAGTTTTCAGATTTTTGGTTTTATGTATAAAATTAAACAGAGAGCAAGGAATAACAATTTTCATTGGTTGTTCACTGAACAGTACTTCTGCTATATGTTCATTCTGAAATAAACTTAGGCTTTATTAAATTATGCTAAACATCCATAAAAAGGTAATACGCACTTTATTTTTGCCTTGTTTATAGTCTGTAAGTCATTTTCATAAGGACTGTACAGTGATTATAGTGTACTCTTTGTTAGTTTACATACATCATCAAAATCAGTCATCTGAATTGGTTCTTGACAAAAAAACAGCTGACATAATAACAGTGCATTCAAAGATGAGTACCATTTGTTACCATGAATTATGTTTCGTTTGAACACTAAAATATTTTATTGTTAGGTGCTGAATAACACTCAAGAACTGGTAATAAAGTATCTTGCAGTCTCTATACACAAACTAGAACACCTAGTAGGCTCAGTATCAGAATCTTACGGTGCAAGAAAAAATGGCTTCTTCAGGTTAAACTGCTAAATAATCAAGTATGTTCACATTGTTTTCTGCAGGAGGTATCTGTGTGCTCCATTTGTCCCTATGACCACACATTAATTCCCAAAGTTTTGGGTTAATTTTTTTTTTTTCCATTTAAGTATGAAATATGATGAGAGGATTGAGAAGCAAAAAAACAAAGCTCTCTGGATGGCCATCAGGTCACTTGTCTTGTTCTCATCAACATCCTGTGCTTCTAAACACAGCATTGAAGGGGATTCTTTTGTCTTTGCATCTTTCAGTGGCATAATGAGAGCACACTTAGGACTTTCATCTCCTCAAATTAAACAGACGCTCTCTTTTTTGACACAGTTAAGGTAGCTCATTGATACTTGGGTCTCACTACAGAGGAAGAAGTCACCTGAGAGTTCTGCTGTGGTCCAGTCTTTCACCAGCAACATCTGATGGCCTTTTCTGTACCTCTTCCTTCAGAGTTCTTGGGTGCTCTGATCATGTCAGTTTTTCTCCTCGAAGAGTATAAGTAACCTAACTAAAGACTGAACCTCAAAACATGTTTGCTAAAATCCCTAGACCATCATAGCTACAGCAACACTTTTGTTTCAGACTACCAGCAGTTTTTCATAGCATTATCATCTTTTGACAGAGGAGAACCACTGCTTCACGGTATGAAAATCAGGCTGAATGTTCCTGATTTTTTTTAAAATTATTTTTGCACATTGTGTTTATTTCCTTAAGGAACTGGTTCCCTTTTCTACCTCCATCACAGTAAAAATTCCCAGTACCTGATGGATAATTCCATCTTGTATAGAATGTTGTATTTTTTGCTACTTACAATTAAAATTTGTTAATGTGTCACAGTTACCTTCCTGTTAACATTTTTAAAAAGTAAGTTCAGGTATTAGTGTCCCATATGTAAACTTGGGTTGTCTCTCTGTGGGGGAGTGGTGTCCCCATAAAAAGAAGTCCAGCTTTCTTTTCAGTTGACAGTATTCCTTATTGAGTACTGCATGCCCAAAATAAGGTTTTTTTAATGACCAAAAGTTACTTCACTGTAGAGATTGTCCTTCCATTTTTTAGTGTGTGTTTGGTATTCATTGATCATGGGGCTTTCGCCACTTTTCACAAGTACCTTTAACTTATTATAAGAAGGTTGGTATGGATTTCAGGTACTTCTTTCCAAGAAGAAAACTGTGCAATCATAAACAGCTAGGAAAAAAAATCCCACTCCGTTTCCTTGTCAGTTCTGCTGTCTTTTGCTGTAAGTCAAAAAATGCAGTAGGAAGCTCCTAAGAGTTCTTCAAATAGTATTCAGCTATCACAATCTTTTTCTACTTCTGCACAGCTTATTTAAAATTCATCTATCTTTTTTCACTGTTTTAAAAGGCTTTAGTATAAATATTTGTAGCCACGACTACTTAGATTGCAGCAGTGCCCAAAATTACCTCAGTTCTTTTTAAACACAGACGAAGACAACTCTTCTCCAAAAAGAGAAGCCTGGGAAACAGGACTCCACAGTTTACTGCATTACTCTAGTTTTTTTAAATAGATGGAATTAGACTTGCCCCAAGTGTGCTCTCTAAATTGTATTTGGTTTATTGGATGGTTTAGGAGGATCTAGAGCAAGGAAGGGGGAGGGGAAACTAGGAGAGGTACTTCTGAAGGACCTTAAATCCCTCCCTCCCTCCCTCTGTCTTATAACCCCCATATTTCCGATTTCTCTTGTCACCTCAAGGCAATGACTACAGGATTTATAAACGTTGTAAACTGCATACTACATGTATTAACCTGAAAAGTGCTACCTTTTAAAACCACACTGCAAAGTCTATTTCCACGTTTTTGATTTTAATCATAGAAATCTTCATCGACTCCCACAGAAGGAGACCATAAACTTTCTTATTTCGTAGCTAGTATCAGCAAATAGTTGAAAATCAGTTGCAAATCAAAAATCTCACTTGAGTTCATTTTACACAGGTCTCTTCTCACAAATTTTTGCAGTAGGTTCCTCCCTCCCACGCATATGAGCATATGGAGCCCTTTTCATCTCCACTTTTTGAGTGTTTTAAAGGGAAGATTCATTAGCCTGCTATGAGGCAGACATTAAGATAATACTGTTCCACAACTGCGACACTGCTGAGATAGAGCCAGTTTTTACTACCCAGCCCCATCAATTAGAGTTGAGGAGGGAAGTACCTCTCAGCCTAAATTAAATCTCAAAATGGCCAGAAATCCATAAGGAGTTAATGCCATTTGATAGCTCTTGAATAGCACCCAAGCAGGAGGTCTGGTTAATGTACAGATCTGGTGCTGTTTATCAGCAGAGGGTGGAGTTTGAGCCACCAAAGAGAGTAGAGAAGCTTAGTGACATTTTAATGACGATAATGAAACCAACAAACTGTTGAAACAAATTGCTTGTTGCTCCCACCGCAGAGCTGAGAACAGATACCTTCCTGCTTGCTGCAGGAGGGAAAATCATTGATTTTGAATCCATGGCACTTTAAGTTGATCTCTAAAACTGGTTCTGGAGTTGATGATGTTGAACTGCCACACTGTGTGTGTTTAGGTGCGTGTTCTAAAGCCATATCCTTGCCTATGTCTCTGCCTGGTATGTGTACCAGCTCTAAATGCACTTACATTTTCAAGACTATTTGGGCTGTCGGCACCAAGGAACGATACTTGCCTTTTTTTGTCATCAGACCACTTTCTCACAGAGCACGTTATCTCTCCAGAGTACACACAGGCACCTGCCCTTTTTCTCCAGGTACCAAGTCAAGAGGCATAAGCTAAATCCAACCTTCCAGGCACATGCCCTCTGCTGAGAATGAGAGAATATATTCTGCCCTGCATGGTCAGAGTGTCATGGTGGTGTGGCTACCAGGTTTCCAGACTGCAGCTGCCTCATGACTGCTGGCTTGAGATGCAGCCGGGTAAGCACACAGTGAGCAGTGCAGGTGGCAGCCCACCAGTACCCTAAGAGTGGCACTTTGGTGTAGGGCACAGACTCTAGCTAGTCTGTTTCTAAGTTGCTGCCCAGCATGTGACAAGTCTTCACTATTCAGACAGAAGAGAGAATGTGGGTCAATTGTAAACAAAAAATAAATACAAACAAAAAATAAAAACTCATTGGGAAGTATGTAGAGGAACACAGCAGCAAAATGATACTGAGATTTTCCTTTTACTACCCTTTTCTGTGCATGAACCTGAAATGTTGTTACAGGTATCTAGGGCTCCACTACTTCTAAAGGTGATCTTACTATTTTTCCTCATACTCGGTCAGCTGCTTTCTATCTTAATTTTATTCTGTTACTTATAGTACTATTATAGAAAACAATTAATTTGTTTCTTTTCCAATCGGTTAGATTTCTATCTTCTTGCCTTTGGTAGCTTTGAAGTTACCATAGTCATATATTCCTTTAAATTTAAGAAGCGCTTATCTGACACATCAGCAGCAATCCAAACCAGGTTTTTTCCAGTCATCATAAATGTAATAAACCATGATCACTCCCTTGCTGAGGGTTTGGAATTACAAGTCATCACTTTTGATTTGAAACCTCAAAAATCTCATGTAAACATTTTGCTTCAGCTATATGGCTGTGGCATACTTGGCGCCAGACTGTTAGACCTTTCCTCAGAAGTTTGTACTGCACTGTATCACACTTCGTGATCTGGGTCTGTGTACTGTGAAAGTATTCGTGGTGACTAAGGGTGACCCAGTCTGGTCCTACATGAATGCTAATTTTTAGCAGAAAATCTGGGAAAATATGAATTTATATATGTAGCTAGACCTCAGGAACTGACAGCTGAAAATAGAGAGACCAATAAGGATGAAAAGCGATATACACCAATTCTTTTGTAATGTACCTGGTGTTATTTCCCCATATTTTTCACAGGTTGAAGCCAGGAGACAGCTGAGTGGCAGCATTTATATTTTTTCAGAACAAGAGATTTTGGCCTTCCTTTACTTCTCTGTAGAAGGTGATACTTTTTACAAATGACTGCAGGGAGATGTGCTTATCAAGGATATTGGGTGTTTCAGATTGCTTTGATAAGAACAAATAGCCTACAAATCACTAGATAAGGAATGAAACATGGCATATTGTCTTTAACTATCTCCCTTAATAATAGTTTTTGCAAAACACCAACATAAATATCTGGTAGTCATGTTGCAGAAAGGCGTTCAGTTGTCCTTGTTCAGATACTTAAGGTAAAAAGTACTTAATTAGATTCCAGAGTTTAGCAGGCCTAGCAATGAAACATTTATGAACAGAAGAAGTTGGCAGCTTTTTAGCTGAATTTTTGCTTGGAATTAGGGAAGGAATTGGAAAATAAAATTGTTCAGAACGAATTTATTTTCTTTAAGGAGTGAGCAGTCAGTGTCTGACCAGTTTGCTAAACGTACTCAGCCTCTGACATTTGCTCTCCATATAACTCTAGTACCCAAATTTTCTGTACCCACTCAGAGGTTATAAACAGTGGGTTTCTCACCCACTCATTTCATACTGAGATTATAAACAGCTGACTTTCCATTCTACAGAATGAAGCATTCTTTAGAACTGCAATGCTTCATGACAGATAATGTCTCTATCTCTGTACTCTCTCTGTTGCTGGCTCTGGAGTTGCTCCTCTCACACTGTCTAGTCTCTATCTGGCCAACTGCATCAGAAATGCCTGCTCTCGAGGTCCACTGTCTCTTCCAGCACATGGGCTCATAGTCTCATCCCATCTCCTACCAGTTTGTTTTTACAGGCACATTCAACCTCATATTTTTCGCTCAAACTGGGATTAATGTATCACAACATTAATTGAAAGACATCTAGATTTCATTGTGACTGCCATTTCCTAGATTAGTCATATGGCCAAGGATTTATACAGACACTAAAGACTGTATATGAGCTTGATGGTTGTATGTAATTATTGGCCTGAGGTTGGGATTGTTTCATTTCTCTGGTGCAGAATTATACTTTCTTGCTTTAGCCTTCCATGGGTGCCAAGCAGTCCTTGAAGATGTGAAGTTTTTTATTTAAATAATCAAAAATTAAACACATTGAGCTTAAATCGAAAGTATTCAACTTGTGTCAGCTGAATAACAAGATGTCTTCTGAGCACCAGGAAGTTATTCATAAATAGTAACAGCCAGAACAGTAATTAATGAGTATTTAACGTGCAGAACAAAATACTGTTGAGTAAAAGCACCACTTCGAATTTCAGGATCTCAAAAGCACCTTGCTAGTACAAATGAATGAAAATTTCTATTTTACTCTCTTTGAGATAGGTAATTACTACCCCAGCTTTCAAGAATGGGGTACTTGAAGTTTATAGCTTGTCCAATATCAGACTAAGAAATAGACACAACCCTGTAATATTTAATTCTAAATATGAGGAAACCTATGAGTTACAGAGAAACACTAGATTGACATTTACATTCACCTTTGTGAGAAGAAGGACAAAATGTGTTATTTAGAGATGTAGGCATTACACACAGTATGTTGAGGTCTCAGGTACCTGTAAAGAAGGGCTGAGAGAATAGGGCTCGCATGCAGCTTGGAGAGGTGGCTTCGGGGTGGACATAAAAGCAGTCCCCAATACCTACAGAGAGGTTGTCAGTAAGATGGAGCCAGGCTCGTCACAGTGGTGCATGGTGGGGAGGGCTAGAGACAATGGATTTTAGTTGAAACAAGGGAGATTAAGGCTGGATATGAGGAGAAATTACTTCACTGGGTGGACAGTCAAGCAGTGGAGCAGGTTGCCCAGAGGGCCTGTGCATTCTTAGTACTTGGAAGTTTTCAAGACCCAGCTGGATCAAGCCCTGTGCAACCTCTTCTGGCCCTATAGCTGACCCTGCTTGAGCAGGAGGTTGGACTAGAGACCCCCAAGGTTGCTTCCAACCTGATTATGCTATGACCCTACAATACTGCATCTGTCAAATACAACAGTTGCTCCATTAATATGTCAGCTATACTAGTCTGTAGTTTAAGTTCTAAAACTGCAAATTCCTACTCCTGCGAGTGGATTTAATGATATCAGTAGTCCCACTGAGGTTGATAGGATTGCTGGCAAGAATAAGGCATTAACAGATCACGTCACTAGTCTGGAAACCACTTTTCTTTTGGTTTTTATTCAGTGACTGGACACGTCTTCCATGAAAAACATCACATCAAGGAAATTATGTGAAAGGCAAAAATATTATTCCTTTGGTATTTGTGGTTTTACATGGTAACTTCCTATCTTTACAAACAGGTTATTCCCCCTAATTGCCATGTGAAAAGCCACGATTAACACAGGGAAAATGAATTTACTTTATAGTTGAAAGTGCTGTCAAATAAAATGTGCCATAATAGAGAAAAAGCTACTTACTTCTCAGTTTTAGTAACCTTAGATATCAGTAGGATGTAAATCAAACTGAGAAAGTGGTCTTTGTTGTAGTTGATGCAATTATTGTTGTTCTTTTAAACCACATGATGTCCCTCTGACAGAACTGTTTATATTTTTCTACGAAATGTCACCCTTTGCCTTTGCCAGAGATTTGCAACCAATGTGCTGCCCTGTTTCTACAGGGATTTATTTTCATGTATCAGTATCCCCTCTCATATTACAGGTGGGCAAAAAAATACATTTGCTTGACAGGTTTATTTTTGACCTACAATAACAAAACCATCTGGTAGAAAGAAAAGTGGAAATTCAGCACTTACAAGTTAATTTAATTTGTATTTTATTTGTAGAAATGTAATTGAGCAACCAAGACAAATTTCTACCTGTTAGAAATTTTCAAGTGAGCTTTCAGTAGAGGGCTTAGGCAGCTTTGCATTGCTACCAAGAAGGCTGAACTTTTCTCTTTTTGGCACTACTTAAGTAATGGAAAATTGGTAATTTAGAGTTACTTCATCTGTGCAAGAATTGCATCCTGTTAACTCTCTTGCCAGGCTATTTCATGTAGAATGAGAGTTGTGTTTTATGGAGAAGCATTTCTAATTCCAGAGCAGGTCAGACTGTAATTGCAAGTTTAGTAGAGAGCTTTTCACTTAAAAAGGAGTAGTTGCTGTGTAATACACTTACACACAATCAAGAGTACCTAGGAGCTGAGTCTTGGGAATGAGCATATTTATCTCAGGAATTCTTGTGTATCATTTCTTGGCCACTCCTCTTACAAGTCATTGACTTGCAGATAAGCTGAGCAGAATAATGCATGCTGATTTTCTCTTTGAGAAATACTGAACCCACACACTTAAAGAAAGCTAATGTACATCCAGAATACTTCCTTAAAATTTCAAATCTTTGAAAAACAGTAATTTCAACTTCCTGTGTTTGGCATTATTTCCTAAAAAAAAAAGTCTCCAATAACGTAAAACCTAAATTCTCGATATCATCTGGTTTGGGGGCATTTGGTTGCAGCTTCTTACCTTTAACATGATCCAAATTACAATATCACATCTGATTCTCTTTCTCCTTCATTTTCGTAATACACCTGGAGTCTTCTCTATTTATTTGAACAGTAAGCCAGTATTCCTCATGTCTAATGAATGTTGGCAGACTGGATATTATTAGTTTTTTCAGAGGATGGTGTGTTGCAGGTGCTTACCAACTTGATGTGAAAGTGTACCCTGCTGAACAATAGTTGTTGTACTCTCAAGATGAAGGATAAAACCAAAGTCTGGGTATTTGTAACATGCATTAAAAAAATTACGTATTTTTGGACTTTTACTGTAATTATACCAACTATCCTTTTTTGATTGACTTTTTTGTCAGTATCTGTGTATATTTTGAAAACTCATGATTTTTGATTTTATATTCCAATCTGTTCTTTCAATTAGTGATAGGTGCTTGGAATGCTTTCTAATATGCCTTTCCTTTATAAGCGAAGTTAGCCTGCCAAAATCTGTGCCATTTCAAAGTTCATGAAAATTTTCAACTATGGTTGAAAGATAATTTAATATTAGCTAATTTAGCACTGACAATTTCTGTTGAAAAATCTAATAGATGCAATAAATCTGTGGTTTTGAACATTCTAGTGAAATGAGGGGGTGGGAAGAAAAGGGTTAAGAATCTTTTCAAATTAATTGTGGTTTACTTTGCATTTGCAGCTTAATAGTGAGCCTTCTGACCTTGATACAGTGATCTTAAACTAAAGAAATTGGTGTGTGGGTGAAATGCCTTGGCATATTACTACTTTTTTAATAAACTTCCTTTGTAATAGCAATTAGCCTCAGAAAAGTATTTTCCGTTTGTAGATGTTTGAATGCTTTAGAAAGCGTATAAATGTCACTGTTCCATTTCAGCAATGTTGCAAATTGATATTTACTGGAGATTTCAAGTTAATTTTACCATGGAAAGCTCTTTGCAGAGAAATAATGATAAAATGAAAAAAAATTTTACTCAAGGTTACACAACAGTTCATTGCAAAGACTTGGAGTAGAACACAGGTTGCCTGAACATTATTTCAGTCTGTTACCCATTTTCCTCTATAGCCTACTTTCAGCATTTGATAGAGACTTCTGCTTAAAAATCAAATAATAAATATGTGGTTCAACATTTTGAACCTATTTCTCATATATTAGAATATATGTGTACTTTCTAAGGTCCTTACCAATGGTCCTTTTTATTTTTTTTTTTAATTTTGCTTTATTCTTTGCTTTGTTTCATATCCAATTTTATTTATTCCATGTTTTCTTTTTGTTTTGTTTTTGTTTTTAGTTGTGTCTGGTAAGTTGAAATTTTATTGGCCATCTTCTAGTCATCGTATCACTGTGACGGGAACTTCTCCTCCCCTTCCCATCCATCCCCTTCCATGTCCTTCAACCAGTCAGCTCCCATCTTTTACTTGTTATTGACAAGACACATCGCACAGAATAAATTCTGCATGAAGTATGGGTAACTTAATGGCAAAGAGAAAGGTAATGGGTTGCTAACTTTCTGTCTGTTTTTACATGATGTAATGAGACAAATCCTAATGTCTTTTTTCTTCAGTGGCTGCATTCGTTGAACTTCAAAGTGTTCTATAAAAAATTATTTTTCTTTTAAAGTACTCAAGGATAGAAGTTGTTCTTTCCTTAAGTGGATTATTATTTGGGCATGTTTTACAGTATATTCATCACATACTGCACATATGTGACCCAAGGTGTGAAAGCGAACTGAAGTTAAAAAAGGACAGTGAAAATGCTTCCAGTACAGTGAACTTTGAATGGAATTTAATAACAAAGTTTCACTTAACCCTGGTGTAATTCTTTTGACATTGAAGCTAATAGGATATTTATTATTTTCCTTAATTGCAATAGATTTAGAATAATACACATATGCATAATATGCATATGTATTTAGAGTAATATACATACAAAATACATATTTAGAATAATGTCTAGATAAACATATAGCTATTCACATTTTATAAATTGTACTATGGTTACCTGAAAGACTGAATTTCCCCTTATTTCTTGTGTTCGGTAGACCCTGACCAGTCATCTTCAGGTACCAGAATCACAAGCATTCAGCTGTTTCTCCAGTGGTCAGAACCATTTTAATCTCTTTACAGCTGTACCTATTCTCAAGTTCAATAAAATCTGAAACCTTATAAATCCTATGCACTAGCACAGGATTTAGAAACCCTCGGTTTCATTTTGTCTGGCATTGTGTCACAGACTAATACAGAACCAGCCAAGCCCTAAATTTAACAGTATGCTAAATTTATTCTTGTTATTAGCATCCAAAAGCATAACAAAGGTGCTTCACGCTCATCTCCATTTTCCCCATCATACCGTGCAACCCTGTGGCAAACCCCCAACAGGTTTACCTTCCATTCTAAATTAAACATGCTGTCATGTCAAAGTCTTCCCACATCTTCTTCCAAGGTATTGATTGAATGTTTCAGAGCTAAATGTTTTGAAGTCTGCTAATTGCTGTAGGTCAATCTGACATTCACTCTGGATAGTTTCTTATCAAAGGCAATTCTAGGAAAGGTAGCATTTGCATCCAAATTCAAATAATAATATGTTGTGCTTTAAAAATTCCTCCCAAAGCAGGAGGGTCATAGGAAGAGTATATTCCAATATGAACTCAATAGGAGCAGAGACACAAGGCGTGAGGAACAGATAACTGAAAGTATTGGCTTACGGGAACACTGAAAGCAATTTTTTTAGAAAGAAGTTTGAGTGCTGTTGAATTCATCCTAGATAAACCCACAATTACTTCAGGTTTATAAAACACACTGAATGATATCTTTAAATGATATGATTCACAGTCTTTTTAAAGGAAAATCTTGTAAATACAGAAATATTTGTAAGACAAAAAAAAAAAAACAACACCAAAACCATTTTAGTTATTAAAGTCAGATTCAAAACATCCCCTTTATTCTCAACTCAAAGAAGAGGGAGAGCATAATTAGTTTTGGACAAATGATCAGAAGGAATTGGAAATTAATAAGTAAATGGACTTTCATTTAATGCACATTTTTCAAGAAGTGAGAGTTAACAGCCTATAAAACAAGCTAGATTTTTTATGTGCTAGCCCCATCAAGATAGCTAATGCTGTCATCTATGTTGATTTTTTTTAATTTTACTGACATGATTTTTTGACATTCTATTTACTACTAGATGAAGGGGTTGTTGAAGTCTGTATAAATCAAACAGTTTGGACAATGCTGTCTGTATTTATAATGTTAGGCTGAGCAGATGTTTCAAATTTGCCTTCATTTGCATATATATTTTGTTTGAACATGCCCTTGCCTATGTAAATGAGGAAGACATTTAGCTTTGCTGTTCCTTTAAATTCATTCCTGTTCAGTAATTGGACTGAAGATTTTAAATGGTTATAATTCATTCAGTAGTATTTCTGGGGCTTTTGTCTAAATTTTTTTGAGACCCCAACTACATCAGAAGTCTCTTGTATAAGCAATTAAGTGCTTTTTCTCTCCTCAGCTTTTCTAAATCAAAGATGATGACTTTTGTGCATGTAAGCCTGAATTCATAGTTACTCAACAGTGTTTATTGCAGCCCTTGACAAAGTGTGGCCTGTGGGCCAATTGTCCCTCAAAGATTTCACCATTCTGACTTATAGCCATACTCCTCCTTTAAAAACCAAATTGTAACAAATTTGCTTGTATTGGTGACTTGCTCTGCAAGTTTTCTCATTAAGTCGGGGAGACTGACTTCCTTGTATAAGTGATCAGTCATAAAGGCATGTGATGCACAGTCAGTGTGTTCATTGGGAGGTCCAGCAACAGAAAAGATGATCTGAATGATGCTGAAGCAGTGGCTGTTAGAGAGTGATGTGTCTTTGTGCTGCTTCTCCTTCTTAAAGAAACTTAACTATCCTGTTTTACACCATTTAAAGTCAGTAGGCAAATTGTGCTTTCAAACAGGCTAACTTTGGTCTTCTGATAGTAGTGTGATTTTTTTTTTTTTTTTTTTTTTTTCCCTGGTATTTTCCTTTCAGAGCCTCCACAGTTTGTTGTAAAGCCTCGAGATCAGGTAGCTGCACTGGGGAGAACAGTGACTTTCCAGTGTGAAGCAACTGGAAACCCTCAGCCAGCCATCTTTTGGCGGAGAGAAGGAAGTCAGGTAAAACAACTTTTCTGTCCCTTCTTCCTGGCAGTTTCTTGAAGAGATGATGTCACATGAGAAAAAAATACTTTAATTATTGTTTTAAAGATGTGGAAAATAGGTCTAGAGCTTCAAGATGATGGATATTTCTTCTCTGCTTCCAAGTCACATGCATGCTAGGTGATGTCAGCCTTAATAGAAAGGATATCTATGTTTTGCTCAATCTCCCATTTTCTCCATGAGTATAAAAATAAATCTATGAAACAACTAGAAACATTCCATGTTTCACTACTATGAAAATCTTTTTCACCTAACAGGGAGAAGTTTTAAGAGATGAAGAGATGACTAATACTGAAGTTTGTTTGAACTCCCAAACACTCCTAAATTTTCAGAAAGTTTGGTTCTGGGTTTATGGTGCAGCTATTAAGTTTGCCATGTGTTTGTCTGTGACAAACTACACCATTTGCTGTATTGATCTGGATCACTGCATGGGTCGGACTCTAGTTTGGGGCTAAGGAGATCTACATTCCCACTCAGTCAGTTGGCTGACAAGTCATACCTGAATAGGTCACTTTTTCTCCCAGCTTCATTATTTGAATGGGAGGGAAAAATATTTTCAGCTTCTTTATAAACGATCTTGAAAACCAGTGGGTGAAACACAATACAGCACGGCAAGAGAATCACAGTTTTCTTTCAGAGTCATCTTTTGAAGGAGGGATGTGACACAAAGTATTCTTTATTGGAAGGAAAGAAGGAATATGGGATTCTGGTTTTCCCGTGAATGAAGGAATGAATGGTGCAATAGCATATGACAGGGTTCTTTGTGTTACAAAACAATAGGGCAGAGAAATTGAGAATGTTTAGAGATTGGCTTCTTTACTCCATTTGCAACATTTCTGTCTAAATGCCTAAGTATAACTAGACTGCTGACCAAATTTAGATTATCATCTTCAATGACATAATTATACCAGTATATTATGTTTGTATTTTTGTGTGACGTAGATTTTTTTTTTTTTTTAATTGCCAAGTGTTGTCTAGTACATAAATTTCTGGGTCATTTTTGACTCTGCTGAGTGGTGACCACTTGTGATGATTGAGGGAACTGGAGGAGGAGGCCAGTGCATAGTGTTTGCTAATACTGAAGTAGAGGATGTTGTGTCCCGTTTCTTTGGATGATTTTTGGAAATGCAGAGTGTAGTTAGGCAAGAAAGAGAGCTAAAAAATAGCCTCTGTGACCTGAAAGTATTCTCATTAACAAATTGTTCAGCCATAGGTAGAAATTCGGAATCAGTATTTTGTGTAAAGGACTTGTATTATTTTGATTGCAGTTCTGATTTTTGACCGCTGTTGGTAAATACTATGTAATTCATACCAAAACTATCCAAGTAGAAACTAGCATAGGATTTAATTCTATATTATTAGACTCGTTACAAAACACAAACACTATGATTAGAGAAACCTGAACAGCATCTCTTTTTAAAAAAGTGTTCCATTCTTAGGAAGGTGGCAAAAGTTGAAATACGAATAAGTAAACCAACAGCTCCATTTAAATAAAATAAATAGAATGCCCTGGAGTAAGTTCTAAAAAAGGATGTTAAAGCAAATTACTCAGGTTTACCACAGTTGCTTGCACCATTACGGTATCTGTACATAACACATCTGTGCTAGTGCCTGTTAAACTTTATGTAAAGCCCAACATTGACCATAGAGGGTGTTAGAGCAATCCCAAAAGATTTGCATAATTATGTGTGCATATCTGCCCCTATTTTATCACAAAAAATCTTATTAAAGGTCTTCACGTTGTGGTGTAGACATGGTTAAGGTATGAAGAGCAGAACGTTTTATGTATAATGTGAAAAGATTAATTTGTTTAGATATATTAAAGTTAAGCTTGTTGATGTTTGAATTTAACCCTTTTCCCCCCTTTCTTTCCTATACATCTTGTAGAATCTGCTTTTCTCATACCAACCCCCTCAGTCATCCAGCCGATTTTCAGTTTCCCAGACAGGAGACCTCACTATTACCAATGTCCAGAGATCTGATGTTGGGTACTATATCTGCCAGACTTTAAATGTTGCAGGAAGTATCATAACAAAAGCCTACTTGGAAGTTACTGATGGTAATGATACTTTTATTTTATTTTATTTTTATTTTTATTTTTATTTGAAGACAGCAGTGGAATGATATGACACTACTTTGAAATCTGCTTTGAAGAAATGCAGATTGCATGTGTCTTTGAACATAAAAATCCTGTTTTGGCCATCACTGTCAGGGGTTTAAAATTTTGGATATTGTCTAACACTGTATTTCCAGTTTTTATTTAGTGAACATACTTCAGTGTATGTATTTCTGTCAGATCTGTAAATTTATCTGGCTCTTTTTTAGCTTACCCCACTAGATTTAGTTTACTTTCAGATTGCTTGCTGCCTAGATCTTTATCCCTATTATTGTGTGTCCATTTGCTTATCATCTTCATTTACCTGTTTTTTTCCCTGCTTTTTAATATTGCAGTATAGCAAGCGAAAAACTTCGATCTGTATGGAAGTCAGTAGAATAACATACGAATTAATATTGGTATACATTGTTTTTTAGGAGCAGTTGGGAAAAATATTTAAGATGAAACAGCTAGAGGGAGCATGACTGCAAGCAGTAATATATGCTGATGTGAGGCCAATTTGCCAATTATCAGAAATACTTCATATTTTTAATAGCAAAGTTACACAGGAAAAATCTTAGCACTTATGGAAAAAGAGGATAAGTGCAGTCTGTGGAGAGACTCTGAGGGGAGAGAAGCTGTTGTCAGAGAAGAGTTTCCATAAACTAGGCCTTTGCCCTGTAGAAAACATAGAAATAGTGCAGTACTAGAAACGTGCAGTGAACCTGGAGAATAAAATTGTTTATTTACACCCACCGGACTGAGATTGTTTGGAGGAATAGGACTGCATCCTTTCTGGTTTCTCACAAGTGGTAAACCACATTTCTTAATCCACTTTTATCCATTTTTCATTGGGGAGAAGGCCATGGCAAGGTGAGAAATAAATTTTAAAAAGAAAATTAAGAAAATTAAGAGTTTTTCTGTTAATGACTATGCCATCTGAACTTGGAAAAAAATCAAATTAAATATATTTCCTTTACTATGATTATATGCTTTGGATTGATCTGATGGGTAGTTGTTTCATGTAATGTCTTGGGACAATATTTTTTGGTACTTTTATAAAAGTGAAGGCAGGATATGCAGGATGATACCCTGGTATTCCTAAAGGTAATAGAAGTTGCCATCAAGCCATGGATTTCAGTGGCATTAGATATCTCCTGTAGAGCACAGATCGGCCAGCCTCTTAACCACTGATAACTGCAAAGCTCCTTACAAACTTGTCAAATACAAACTATTTTTGACCGTCTCTTCAGAGAGATGCTAATGGCCTCACAGTGCATTGCAGTGCATTGCAACAGGTTAGGACAAGAAGTAAAGGATAAATTATGCAGTTGAAAACACAGTGTCATCTGAACATGCAAATGAAATTACGGCAGTTGGAATTTAGCCAAAAAAAGCAGTACTAACACCCTGACTGTTATTATGAAAAGTAATTTAGAAATATCTGATGTTCAGAAATTATCAGAACTTCAGGTTTGTATTTCAGCTACCAAACCAGTTTTTAAGTTACGTGAGCCCCCATGACACTGCTGAACAGATTTATGTCATTTAAAGTTGTCTCTATTTTCAGATCATCTGTCCATGTCATGTTGGATAGTACAGGTAGAGGAGATCACTGAAACACAATAAGATAGCTTTTACATCTTTTTTTTATTATCCACTGGATAATGGAAAAAAACCCTCATGTAGACAGTCATTTTTTTTTTCTGTGAATACTGGGACTTTATACTTTCCTGTGTACAGTTATTACATAACCCATCAGTAACATTTAATTTTCATTCTGTGAAAGATGCATTAAAATTGATTTAAACACCCTGTGGGATTCTCTTTGTGACTTTGAAGTCATATTGACAGATTAAGTCATCATAGAACTAAAAGTCAGAAACTACTGGAAAAATATTTCTTAGTTGAAAATTTTTAATATGGTCCTATTCATTAGCTTTGTGTTTACTTTACTGCTAGGCATCTTCCAGTTAGGAAACAGTACCAAGATGAATTGATGGTACACGATAAAATTTTTTTAAGAAGTACATATTTGCGAGGTTATCCCCTACCTGCCTACCGTCTTTTTCTCTGACTTTGAATGCTGAAAGTATGGATTCTGTTATACAGGCCAGAAGATGAACAAGGTGAAATCTGTGCCTTGACAAAGAATTTGGGAAGTCCTTTCTCATTCCATTATCACTTTATAAAGACATTGGAATTAGGGAATGCCTAGCAGATAACCACTAAGTAATATGTAATGCTTCTTTACTTTCTGAAAATACTGCGTTGTATATCATTTTAAAATTCTGTAGTTGTGCGTTATTATAATGCACCCTGCCCTGAATAATGCATGCCTCCAACTTTAATTACTTGTTTAATTATCTTTAGTTTGTTTCAAAGCCTCAAGCAACTGCTGTTGCTTAGATGATTAGAAAATTGCTTCCAGTTGCAGAAATCTCTTTCCTGTTGTTTCTTCTGGCAGTGATTGCAGACCGGCCTCCCCCTGTCATTCGACAGGGTCCTGTGAATCAGACTGTAGCTGTAGATGGTACTTTAGTACTGAACTGTATAGCTACAGGCACTTTAATGCCCACTATTCTCTGGAAAAAGGATGGGATCCTCATTTCTACCCAGGACTCTCGCATCAAGCAGCTGGAGACAGGAGCATTACAGATCCGATATGCCAAGGTAGCTTGAACTGGCAAATGGGTTTGTTTCACTTCGTTTTTTCACCTCCAGGCACTTTTGATGTAGTAAATTTAGAATTAATGGAATGTTAAATAACTGTATTAAAATATTTGATACTTCATGCTTTCGGATAGTTCATTCTTTATGCTTAACACCTCGGCTTATTCTGCCTAGGGCACGTTATTTCAGATTTCATAAGGAAAAATGGTTTTAAGAGGTATTAATTAAGGGAATTATTTGGTACTTAAAACATGAAGGGGAAAGCAAAACTTGTACTTCAGTAAGACAAATCCTTAAATTATTTGGGCTTTAGCACTAATAGATTAAAATGATCTAATAATTTCAAATGTTTATAAAGAAAAACTTTGTTTAGCATACTGCAGTAGTAGAGCCATGTACACAGCTTTTTCAAAACAGTTTTTAAAGTTTAAACATATTCACTCGACAGTGTAAACATCCCTTAAATGGTTAACCACCTGTCAGATACCTGGCTTCCTTAGGGAATTGTAGCAAGCACCTGGTCAGTATTGCTGGTCGTGCCTCACATGCTGTAAAATGTTTTAAAATGTTGTGAAGTTTTAGCATACTGACTATTCTCTGCTATCTTTCCTGTGGTTTGAAATGTAGTAATTTTTTAAAATTGGGCTGAATGTATCACTTTACTATGTTCCCTGGAGTTGCCCTGTTACCAATTACAAGTTTCACTGCCTTAGTTTGAACCTCAGATTTTTGAGCACTTCCGTTCAGGTCATCTGCTGAGGCTGGGATCTTAGGAGGATAGCATTTCTTTTTGGGGAAAAAAGCTCTTTTGAAATGTGATTAAGTCACATATGGACAAATAATCCAACATTCAGAACTAGATGAGAATAGCATATGGAGATTCCTTTTCGGGTCTGCTGTAGAGTGAAATTTATACTAACACGGGGAACCCCGTATGTACAAGGCTCTATGCAATATTTAAGCTTTGTTTTAAGGATGACATGCTCTCCAGTGCTGCAGTCCAGACAATCCCTAGGCATTATTTAGGCATAAGGCTGACAGTTGCATGGGGTCTTGTCATCTGAGTTCCTTCTCAATTTACTTGTTAGGACCTCTGCAAAGCAAGGGATAAATACTATAAGAATTGGACTTCGGTTTGTTCATTACAGAATAAGTAACATCAAATCAGAATCTGCACCTTTTCCAGTTCTTTAACAAATACTCAGAAATAAGTATCCATTTTCATTTTGCAGCACACGAAATCATAACTTCTAATGGAAGAAGTTTCTGGTTCGAAGTTTTTGCAGCCTAATACGTTTATCCATATTCATGGGGGAACGCAGAGAGCTGTAATTACTTTTCTAGCCCACTGAGTGCCTGATTGTTTCAAATATTTATTCTTCTCTTTTCCCACTCAGCTGGGCGACACTGGTCGGTACACCTGCATTGCTTCAACCCCAAGTGGCGAAGCTACATGGAGTGCATACATAGAGGTCCAAGGTAAATCAATTAGGGTTTCTCTGCGTGGAGAAAATACGTAGAGGAAAATCAGAAATTGAAATGCAGAAGATACCTGACTGTCATAAATTGCCAGTGCGGATGTGAACAGCATTTAGCTTACAGCTGCTTCCTGTCTCTACTCAGCATTTCTCTCTCCTTTGTTAGAATTTGGAGTCCCAGTGCAGCCACCAAGACCCACTGACCCAAACTTGATTCCTAGTGCTCCATCAAAACCCGAGGTTACAGATGTCAGCAGAAATACAGTAACATTGTCATGGCAACCTAATTTGAATTCAGGTGCAACACCAACCTCTTACATAATTGAGGCCTTCAGGTATATGAGTCTAATGTGATCTTGCTGTACTTGTGCTTATATGTAATATGCTGTTAAAGAAGCACGTGCTAACCTGCTGTTGTGTGTGTTTTGTCCTTAGCCATGCATCTGGTAGCAGCTGGCAAACTGTAGCTGAAAATGTGAAAACAGAGAGTTTTGCAGTTAAAGGGCTAAAACCTAATGCAATTTATCTATTCCTTGTGAGGGCAGCTAATGCATATGGATTAAGTGACCCGAGCCAAATATCTGATCCAGTGAAAACTCAAGGTAAGCTTTTGATACTGAACATTTTAGGTGTCACAATTGACAGAGCAATACCAAGTGCAGGAATTCTGGTGGCTTTCGACTGTCTGCCTATCCTGGCTATAACGTATACTAGATAGTAAAATAGAATGTTTAAACTTGTATTTCTATAACACAGACTCTGAAGGCTGCTTAGACAGCATATTTCATTGCCTAAGGGAACCCTAGTATCTCTTATCCAAAGATAGTTACATCTTGCAGAATAGCTCTTGTTAGCAACAAAAGTAATCTCTGATTTTTTTTAAGTTACCGTGCAAATCCTCAAATTCCATGGAAATGTTATTATTATGTCCAGTGAATTGAATGAGGCTTAAGACGGAGACAGAGCAAGAAACAGTACATGATTTAAGTTGGTTTCTGCTGCGTTAGGAAAGAGAGACGTTTAAAATTTGAAGGAATTGGGCATCATGAGCCAGTAAATAAGAGGTTTTGGCAATATATTAAAAATATTTTGGTAGTACAACTATTGAAAGTAAAATATTAGGGAAGAGAGGCAATGCTTACAGATAGCCAAGCGGAAGAAAAGGCTGGGTAGTAGTGGATGAAGAAGTCATCTGCTGACTCCAGCTATGACTGAAGTCCAGCTATGGACTGAATTCAGCTATGTAAAATTTAAAATAACTTTGTGTTCACTGTAGAAAATAAATGACGCTTATGATGGTGTACAGGGAATAATGCATTGCAACTTTGAAGCCTGCATTTTTTCCAGTAGAAATACTTAAATTCTTAAGAAGAGAAAAACCGGGCATATTCCTTTTCAAAGTAAAAGTGATAGGGAGAATCTTTCTTTTTTTTTTTTTGCTTTTCCTACTTACTGGAGAAATTGACCCATTGACTTATTAATAGTGCCTGTGTTGTATGTTTGTTTGTCTATTTGCATAAGTAAGTGCATGTTTGTTTTTGTAAGGAAGTTTCTTAAAGGAAACAAAGCATTTTCTTTTGGCAACTTTTCATTTTTTCTGAAGTTGGTCTGAAAGCAAGTATTTCTAATCTCCCCTGGGGAGTGAACAATTTCACATTGCTCTACTTTGTTATGCATTTCTCCTGATGGGTGACAATTTCAGTGGATATATATATAGACAGCAGAGTCACAGCCACATGGAAAATAGGGATTGCGTGAGTTCCATAGTCCATTACCAAGGAGAGATTTAGTAACTTTTAGTGATTTCTGTATTCCTAGGAATAGAGCAACATGTGTTACTGTGTGGATAGGCTGCAGTGTTCTACACGAGTTCTTTTTCATGCAGTGTAGTTTCCTTCCTGGAGATGAGATGAGGTATTGGGTCTGAGTGTTCCAAATGAACTGATCACTGACCTGACTCTGATAAAGAGCGAATGAGGCAGTGTCCTGTTCACTCAACAGAACTGAATGGTTTTTAATGGCATGGAAAAGCTTCACTGTCCTCTGGGCATTTAGTAGAGCTGAAGACCTGAGAACCACACAAAGCCTGAGTGAAAATAACAACCAATAGATAAAATTTTCATCAATAGTAGGAAATGTAATCAAGTGTCAAGTTTTTTAAAGCGGTTCCTCTCTTCTTCCAATACCGTTTCAATTTTGTGTAAGCTGCAGATTAAGTCAGTTCAAAATTTTTCTAGTTCAGTTATGTCTAGAGGGTGGTATAGTCTTGTCCAAAATGCATGTCCAGACTAGGAACCTAAACTACCTTCATCTTTAAACTTTACCAGCATTAACAACAACATGCTTAGGTGTTCTCACTGGCAGTCTCTGTCTTGGAAAGTTGGAGCCAAAACAAGAAAACACACATATTGTTGTATAGCACAGATGTGCAAATGGCTGAGCCTATTAATAGTTTGATTCATATTGTTGATGACTCATCTTTTAGGACTAGCAAAAATAGAACTAATTATTCCACTGACTCTCCTGTTATATTCTAAGCAGGGTGATATTTAGGCAACTGTTCAAACAGAAGCTTCTATCTTTAATGCTTTCAAACTTGGAGGGAAGGGAAATACTCTGATAAATGTACTGCTTGGCAGAACATATACATGTGAATACAGCAGTGACTCAGTAGAGGGCTTTTTGGTTTTATTGTTTTATTGTTATCAGTGTTCACTGCTAAAAATCCAGATTTGTCACTCACTGACTGCACGCTTACCTGTTTGCTTCTTTAACTTTGAAGAAATCCCATCTTCTTGTAAATATGTTGAGGAAACTGCATGATAAAAGTTCAAAGTGACATAGGCTTTGTATTCCCAAATGGGAAATATATTTCTGGAAAGAAACTTGTCATCATGTCTTGTCCTAATGCAGTTTTACAATGGTTTTATTATTATTTAGATAAGACCAAAAGGTGCTAAACTGAGAATATGACAACCATGCTAAAAGCCTGCTTTACAGCTGTTGCACTTGTATTTAATGTGTCTTTGGTATCAGCATCAACTGCACTATCCAAACCTCAGCTTTCAAAGTAGTCTACACACCTACTTATTACAGTAGCTGTAGTTGTATGTAAATATATACAAAATTTCTATGTATTCTCTCTTTGGCACTTGTAAGCAGACAGGTATGGAAATTTCCAAGGTCTTCAGAGAACAGAACCCTTGAAGATTTTTCTGATCTTGCTTTGTCACTAGAGGAGGTCAGGCAGGGAATTAGTAGGCTGGAGCAAAGTTTATGTAATGTATTTATCTGTATCTTGAATTAGATTAATTTAAACATAAATAAATAAAAGTACTTTTCATGAATTTCCCAGTCTGTGAATTTTAGCCATAGTTAGCATGGGATTTATTAAAAATGAAATGATCAGAGATATGAAATCAATACAAAAACTATATTGTTCTGCTGTCCACAGTACACGTATATTTTAGACACCCTATTAGTGATTGCCCTATAGATTTTATACATGTTTGACAGTCATTCTGTTTCCATTAAATATGCTTTTCAAGGGCTCTGCATGCAGAGAATATGTGTTTCCATTGTACAATGCATTGCACATTTTGAGAGGAATTTGTCTCTTCATGCGTATGAACAATTCTTTTAGCTGTAAGATAGACCAAATGTCAGTAGAGCCAGACAGCGTTCAGCTGTGCTCTGCCTCCTGTTTATAGACGCCACTTGCCATCAGAGAAGCTACAGCTACATGACTCTTTTTTTTTTCTTCAGTTGTTACATTTATTTTCTAATTAAAACCAGTAAGTTTGCCCAAGCATTTATCTGAAGACACAGCTTCAGCTTTTGCTGTTCTTTATAGGTTTCCTGATCTCTTGGAATTTGCAATGGGTAATAGAACGTTTTCTCCTCCCAGCAGGAAAGAATAAAGAGATGCTGCTGTAGTCATTTACCAAAGACATCCCTGAGCGTGGTTTTTCTTTTTATGCAACATTTCCCTCCTGTTTCTCCCTGTTAAAGAAAGTGCAGTGCATTGATTCAGTACTAGCTAAGCATTGGTGATTTGCTCAGGAAAATACTTCATGTAGTTTTTTCTTACGTATTTGGGAAGTACTTAGGGGAAACTTTTTTGGTGATAGCATCATATACTTTATGATATATTAATTTGTATTTACATATACTTAATTTAACAATCATATATACTGAATGGAATCTTAAATTATTACAGATGTTCCACCAACAAGTCAAGGTGTGGATCACAAGCAGGTCCAGAGGGAACTAGGTGATGTGGTACTACATCTGCACAACCCTACTATCCTTTCTTCCTCCTCAATTGAAGTTCATTGGACTGTAAGTATAAATCTGTATCATGGAGGTGGTTATATATACTGCTGAATTGTACTGTTTGACTGAAGTGGAGTCACGCTTTAAGAAGCTGTGTAGTTTGTGTGCTTGCAAATGTTTTTCTCTGGAACGAGTGCTTCTTGGGCTTTGCTTCCCTACTCCATTAAATTTTGTCCCATTTTCACCATTTTATATCTCCATAGAAAGTGCTGTTTACAATATGGTGAGAGCTTCCAGAGGAGGACTCTGAAACTAAAGCGCTGATCAAAGCCTTCTTAAGTCATATCATTTGAAGCTTTTGCGCTGTTTTTGGTAGGAAGCGTATCAGTCCCCTAATGAGATAACATGAGCGCTTCTCTGTATGACAGTTGCCAGTGGAGAGAAATACTGCATAATTCTGTTTGAAAGTGTTGCCTCCATCCTGCATACATGCTGAGAAGCACACCCAAACCCATACAGCCTCATCTGAACCTATCCTTTCCCACAGTGCTATGAGTACGTTCAATGCAGGAGAAGAGACGAAAAGGGCAAACAGTTTTCAGACGTGTTGACGTTGCTCTGGTAGGAGGAAGCAGGAAGTTGGCCGTGTGGAGAATATAGCAGAGGAAATGAGAGAATGAGGAAATGTAGGAGTCCTGAAGCAAGGGGAATGGGAACATAGGTGGAAAAGATTCGAGTAGGCTTACAAGGCTGAGGCCTCAGTGGGAGAAAGGATTAGAAATGGCTTACCGTGGGACACATTTGGCAATCAAGAGGTAAAAATGAAGAGAAGGAACAACAAGGAAAACTGAAAGTACCGAGCAATGAGATAAGAAATTGTAATTCAAATAAGAGCAGTTTTAAAATAGAATGCAGAATGAAGAAAAAATGGAGGATAATTATACCAGGTGCAGGAATAAATCCAAAGGGAATGAGCTTTGGGGTCTTTTTAGGACTTGCATCTGAATATGTCAATATATTGGCAGGGACAGTGTAGGATAACAACAGGGTGTAGCCCCTGCCATGCCATGGCAGAACATTTTGTACAGGAACAAAAGGCATTTTGACTTTGTAGAAGAGCCCTAGTCCAGTGGAGTCCTAGTCCACAACCAGGGCTCCCTCGGTGCTGCAAGAGTACAAATAATATCTGCTGTGTTGCACAGCAATTACACTGTCACCCGCAGTATGGCCACCTGCAGCAGGCAATCTCCTGTTTTAACTAATAATGTTAAAACATCTTTGAGGTTCCTATCATGATTTTGTTTGACCTTTACATACAGAACAACCTTTTCCAGACAGGCAGTTTTTGTCAGTCTCTTGGGTGGCCTGTGACTTCTCTGCAATTTCAAAAACAAGCATTACCTCAGTTTCAGCTAACACACACATTCTTTATGTGATTATTAAAAATTAAACATGTTGCTTTTTGGAGTAAAGTTACAAGGAAACAGATTTATTGTATCACAGTATGAGATTTTGAAAATGGGGAAAATCTGATGCACTTCTAAAAATTTTTTTGTAGTTGCTATTGGACTTCCTTATTCATCAGAAATTGAAGCCGATAGTTAAAAGATAATGAATGCTTCACAAGAGATCATTTCTGTAGGATTTCTGTTTTAGCTATAGCCAAACACATTTAGTCCCACCCTGGATTACATTAAGATCTCTTTCTCCATACATGTGAAATAAAATGACCTCAGTCCAAAAAGCACTCAGGACCATTGAGCATCATTTTGATCTGCTTTTCCAAGTCTCATCTGTGTTACCATACTGAGTTTTATGAGCCTCTTCAGAGCCCTCTCAAGCAACCCTTCCCCTCCTGCAGAGGAGCCTCCCACCGAGTGAGTGGATGTGGAGGAAGTGCTTGGGCAGGTCTGCCCTCTGACAGAGCCCAGCCTAATCACAGCGATGGAGATAGTGCCAGCTGGCTGCACTTTCAATTCACTTTCTCCAGAAGGAAGCAGTCAGGAAGTGGTGCTCATTTCATGGATTTTGGGAGGCATCCACACCTCGGGAGGTTTGGCAGGCTCTCTCTTTGATCTCCGTATTCATCACCCTGAGTCGTGGAGCTGTGTATCCCCTGCCCTTGCCTTGCCCTGTGTGCCCCCTGCCCTGCCAGGCAGAAGTCTAGCCTGTGCTGAGCTCCATCACTCTGCAGATGCAAACGCTGTTCATTTCACGGAGCTGGAGCATATTATACCACTCTGTTATCCCCCTTTAATGCCTTCATAAATCCACAGAAACCAGTGCACTTCTACCAGCATCACACAGATTAATGCAGTTGTGAATCAGGCCTGTAATTTGCTGTAATGCAAGGAGCTTTCATCTGCTTTGGGAGTGTTGTTTACTTTGAGTAAAATAAATGGATAGTCCAAGGACTGCACATAATGTCACAGACATCATTCCTGATTCATATTTGTTAAAGGATGTGTTGTGTTTTCTGCTGTCTTGCCAGGTGGACCAGCAATCCCAGTATATTCAAGGATATAAGATTCTGTACAGGCCTACACCAGCATCCTATGGAGAGTCAGAGTGGTTAATCTTTGAAGTGAGGACTCCAACCAAAAACAGCGTTGTCATTCCCGAGCTGAAGAAAGGTGTAAACTACGAAATCAAGGCCCGCCCTTTTTTTAATGAGTTTCAGGGAGCAGATAGCGAAGTGAAATTCGCAAAGACCCTGGAAGAAGGCAAGTAGGAGCCAGACTGTCTTCATCTTTCCTTTTTGAAGTAGTAATCTGGCCTGCTTTCCTCTGATATGTTCATTATTTGATTTTGTTTGAAGTGTGTGCTGTTTGAGAACAGCAATCTGCAGCAGAGGAGGCTGTGTTGGACTGATCATTATGTGGATTGTTTGGTGACACAGAAGTAAATATTCAGAACCACATGCAAGAGACAGAGAGAGAGGGATGTGCAAAAATCCCCTGCAACACACAATGGGAAATGCGCTTTTTATCTTCACTGCAGTATGTACTCCTCCCTGCTGAGTTCATGGTCTGGTCACAAGTGACTTCTGTCAGATTCAAGCACTTGCTAATCACCATCTTGAGTAGATAGCAGACACCACAGAAATCATCAAAGTGCTATAGCTGAGGGAATGGAAAGCACATTTTTAGAAGGCTTTTATATCTGGATCAATCAGTAAGACAAAATGAAAAGATGAATGAGGACAACAGATAGAGTGGACTAAATTATGTATTTCCATCTCATACATGTACTAAAAAGAGAAGGTTCATGAAGTTCTTCCTTTTGTTGCTGCTCAGGCATAATGAATATGCAAGATGGCCAGTGCCTCTGAGTAGGGATTTCAGTGCCTCTGTTGGGATGTGCAGCCTTTCCCCTTCTCTCTTCCCTCCCCAGTATAAATGCTGCGTAGCTCTGGTTTATTGCTGCAGGTGGTTCAAGAGGTGTGCCTAACTGCATTCATCCGAAGCATCAGCTAGCATCCAGTTTTTAGAAAGACTATTTAAAATGAAAAACATACATTAGTATTATTATTATAAATGTGTTAATATTAACGCATTCTGTCCTGATTTGAATAAGTTTTGTATTGCTCATGTATGCACTACAGGAACTGAGATTTAGCATTCTATTGGGGTTAATTTATAGACTTTATTTTTCAAAACTGTTGATCCTGAGTGAGAGGATTTGAGTCCAGTGAGAAATTCGGTTGTCGGGACTGTGACATTCAGGTAATGCGTATCTGAGTTTGGAGAGTCTGGTGACAAGTGTGACCTTTATCCTGTGCTGCACAGTGATACTGCAGCAGAACTCAGGAGCCTGGTTGCAGGTTCACATCACTTTCCTTCTGTATTATTTTATCTTGTGGGCAAGAGCTGACCGCAATGAAGGGTGGGCATAAAAGAATGCTTTTGTATAGTCCAGAAACCATCTTCCTCTTAGGAAGACTCACTTCTGCATGTGACAAACTTAACTGTTGAATCCTTCTTTCCAAACAAACAGCTCCTAGTGCTCCACCTCAGAGTGTTTCAGTAACTAAGAACGATGGGAACGGGACGGCAATTGTGGTCACCTGGCAGCCACCCCCCGAGGACAACCAGAACGGGAGGGTTCAAGAGTATAAGGTACTGCCGGCATGCCTTGAGCCCCTGGCAGAGGGGCTGTGGGCCGCGGAGTGACAGGTTAGGTTGTTCGTGGATGCTTGCCTCCATCTACTGGTTAGTCAGAGCAAACGAGAGAAAAAACCACTTTGACTCAAATGCTGTATTTAGTAGTTCTGTCTAGATGGTAGGAGCCAATTAAAACAGCCTCCATAAATCAAAGCAAAGGGTCAACACTCGTAATTAAAACAACTACCTTCTTGCCTTCATTATAACTTGAGAAATGCGCACACAAGTAGAGAGGGAACCATACCTGTTTGAGAACCGTTTTGTGACTCAAAGACATTGGCTGAGGTAGTAAATATGAAGAGGCTTAATGAGTTGAAAAGCTCAGGGATAATAATTAACAGTGTTAAGATCTGAGTAAATTACGTGTAACTGGGTAGTTAAAACAATGGAAAACTTAAGTAGAGAATGTGCTTGCATGATACTAAATATATTTAGTGTATAGAAATTTTTCTTTTACTTCACACGGAGTTCTCATCATGCTATTTCATTTTTAACAGATTGTAAGTACATTATAAAATATTTATTATTTGATGTTTGTTTAGCAACGTGCACTGTATTTTTTTTCAATTCAAATTGTTTTGCAATAATTTACATAGCAAAGTAAATGAAGCTTATTTTTCCTAAGCAAGCTACAGATGTTTTAAATGTCTAGTTGTGGCTATCAAGTAAGCTTTATACCCACAGAGAGGCAGGATCTTTGGTTTTAGTCTCCTGTAAAGGCACATTATTGAGAAAATTTTTTAAATGAGTATGTCTTGCCTATTTTTCAGGCTAAAACACTGTGCTATAGACATATATTCCTAGCCATCAAAACTCATTCTGTTTTTGTTTCTTTTCCTCAGTAGAAATGGGAAAGGTAAGAGATAGCTAGGCTTCATGATCAATTTAGAGTATTAAAACGCCTTTCAGAACCTGGTCAACTTGTAAAAAAATAAGTTTATGGCTTAGTTTCAGATATATAATGTAACTGGGGAAAAAAATAAATGCAAAGTTATTTTATTTAAAGACAGACCTTGAGCTGAAGAGATGGAATTATTTCCATCAAGAAACTGCATCAGAGGAATGTTAAGGTTGTAAGGACAAAACCATAAAAGTCAGGAAATTCACAGTTCTGAGTGCATATAATACCTAACATACCTCCTAGCATTGAGAGGTAATAGGCTATCAGTAGGAGCAAGAATCTTGTAGTGCTTGTGTGGCAGTAGATGGCACACCGGCATGATTCAAGTCTGCATTTTTTGTGTTGATGCCATTATTTTCTTTTGTGCTTTTAACCATGGACAGAAAACAGACACAATTAATGTATATGTAGTTGCTATTTAAGTTGCTATATGTCATTATTTTTTCTGTCTAAAAACTAAATAAATGCAGAACCAGTGATTTCAGATTAAGAACTAATAACAAGAAAAAAACACATAGAAGTCTTGTAAAATTTTCTCTTTATTTCTTTCCTCCTTTGTTTTTCTATTTCGTATGTTTTCTCCCAGAAAAAAAGTTCCGCATACGTGGGGGAGTTCTTTGTTTTCTCAGCGACTCAGATCTGAGGCACGAGTGTACCTACTTTAATTAAAGGATAAAATAAATAGGAAGGAGGATACCATCTTAATTGAAGAAGTGTCAGGAACACACATAAAAAGCCAAAAATTCAAATCACAGCAGGAGTCATTCCTTCCTTCCCTAGCATGAAGTTAGAAACTCTCATTATACTAATTCTCTCTTCACTTATATGTCTATATAATGTGAATTTCTCCTTCCTTCATAACGTTCTAAAAGTTTGTTTTCACTTGCATATTTAGGTATACAGTCAGAGTATGACAAGTACTGAACAACCTGATGTTTAACCTAACATTCTTGTTTTGTGAATTTCTCCATGTATTTGAGCACCTGAGAACAAAACATTTTTATGAATTAGTAGTGCATATTTACAAGTACATAATAAATTGTTTTTAATGTTTACACATACACCATTGTACAAGTTAGGAGTAACAATTTCTGTGAAAATGACATAAGTAAAAATGTAGATTTAAATTTGTTCCTCACTTTATGGAATTCTTATTTACATAAGAGCATTTTACTGGACCATCCTTTACAATTTAAGAGCAATATTACTAATAATGACACCACTATTGCTGACTGAAACAGTCTCTACTTAGTATCAGAATATAAAAAGGAGACTTCTCTTTCTGTGCTCTGACCTGCTCTACAGCAGCAGTTATGCATATGCTGCATTGGGATTCTGTTTCAAAGGAGCTTAAAATATATTTCAGATCCTCACAGCCCACTAGCCCTGTTTCAATCCTTGGCATCCAGAGAAGGAAAAAGGGTCTTACCATGTCCTGAAAGTGAAATAAAATTTCCAATGTCCAGGTGGAAAGGGTTCTACAGAAAGGGCCCTAGCAGTTGTTCTATATGTGAAACTCTAGCTCACTCACCTGGCAATCTCCACAGCAGCAGAATTGCACAAGGGATTAAGAGCAGCTCTCTGGATACTAAATCTTTTAGGAGCCCCATATGTCAAAAGCAAGATCTTCCCTCCTGTGTACAGTCAGCACAGGTTCAGAAATGCTGCTGTTCTTAGGAAAGTTTGCTTCTTTACAGATAAAGTACTGAATCTAACTAATTTAACTTTCTGGTTAAATATTAATTGTAGAGCAATACATTTGTGGAAAGGGAATAAAAAGGAAATCAATACAGCTTCATCAATTTTTTAGCAGATCTAGATTAGCTGCTACTTCACCTTTAATAGCAGTTGAGAGTTCAACCATATTCTTAAAAGCATTTGCTACATCAGTGGTGCAGGCCTAAAGAGATAAATATGTCTTATCATATTATTTTTCCCAATGGTTTAATATCACTGATGTAATTTAACAAGTGGTGAATTGAAGTCATTAGACCTGTGTCTTGATCTCAACCAAAAAATGATATCTGATAATGCTGTTGTCTGTCAATAGAAGATGGCATATTACTCAATCCTTGCCTCTTGCTGCCATTTTTTTAAAAAAAAGGTAACAGTTGGATTCCAGTGTGACATTGGTTCTCTTGTGACATCATGTGATGAAAGACTTGCCCCTGCACTGGAGTGAAGAAAGCCTTGTTTGACAAATGATTCCTGAACAAGAGAATTGCAAATTCATTTAACTGAACGCTCTTACTTTGGTGTTTATGTGAACGATTCTTGGCTACGGGACTTCCCTTATTTGTTCAGTATTAACTAATGCTTTTAGTTTTATTAGCACTGATGTCACTGGTTGAACTGTAAATGAATTACAATAGACCCATCAAATAATTTTAGTAGTTAGAGCTGCTCTTTGGAACAAGAAGTATCTTTTCAGTATTCATACAGTGCCTAGGACAGCAATCCATGACTGCAGATGTTAGAGGCATTCTAAATTTCTTCATGTAGCAAAAAGAATGTGTCATCATTCCTTCTACTTATCCTTCAGTGTTGAATTTTGAACATTTATACATACACTTACTTCCCTGCAGGTTTGGTGTCTTGGCAATGAAAGTCGATACCATATAAACAAGACGGTAGATGGTTCCACCTTTTCTGTAGTCATCCCCTCCCTAGTTCCTGGTATTCGATACAGCGTGGAAGTGGCAGCAAGTACTGGGGCAGGACCTGGAGTGAAAAGCGATCCCCAGTTTATCCAATTAGGTAAGCCTGCTGGTAATCCTACCTACTGGTTTCAATGATTTTTGTTTGTTTGCTTTTGTCTTTTATGGCACCAGAAATACTTGCAAGACAAGTGAAATAGATAGTGTTACTTGATCTCTGGAATAGCTGGATTTGGCATTTCTGGTTTTAAACTTGTCTGAGAACTGCATTCCAAAAATGGGATTACAACAACACAGATTTTTTTAATCTCCCAATTCAGCAGTGCTTTTTGCTTATTGATTTTTCAAAGTGAATTTTCACACTTAAACTGGTGTTATAAAAAATGTAGGGGAGTATGAATCGCTAAGTGTTGGCTCACTTCAGGGGTGTAATTTGTCTTGATCAGATTTTACCTTTCTTTTTGAAGCAAAAAGCAAGAGCATGCTAAAATTAGGCACAGTAAATATCAACTCTGTGTGAAAGCTAGTAAATAACCTGAGTACAGGAAAAAGAGGTACACAGATGATTTACAATAAACTTGGCTCCTAACTTCATTTATACCAAACATCTCTTTGTCATAAATGGAGATCAGGGACATTGCTCCTGGAGGTATCTGGGAGAAATGCATCTTTGCTGTTGGTTAGGTGAAGATTATTTAAAGTAGATTTAGGTATAGTCATATGCTGCTTTACCACTATGCCTGTATCAAAATACCTTATCATTACTGTATACAATTGTGAAAGTAAACTCAGCATGTTGCTTTGGACTTTATGCCCCGTCTGTCTCCGAATCATTCGTAGATCTTCCTTGTTATTTCACTTTTTATATTTAAAAATCTGTAATTACTGCATGTGAAAACAAGACTGAACGACTAATATGTTCTCTGGAAAATTAAATGTACATTTTCTTGTCTATTAAAATGAAGGTCAACTTTAACTAGCTTATTTAACTTATACCGGCATATGATTCCCAATTACATTAATACAGATTTTATGACAAAATTAAACATAGCTCATATGATATTCCATTAATATGTGCAAAAGCCCATAGTTATTTGTTGGATTGTTCTTTCCGATAGCCAGCTTCCATTCACAGCTTCCTACAACCAGCTTTCCAGTCAGTCAAGTTTGATCTATATGGCTTAGATTTTGAAAATTTTAAATGAGTGAGTCTTATGAGTGTAAAATAATGGGGTAACATCGATGTTCAAAGCTGAAGACTTCGTAACTACTTTTTTTTCCTTTTCTCTGATGATAAGTAGATACTAAATCAAGGTGCATTTTATAATGGAACTTAATCACTTTGGGGTTTTGGTAAGTGGGAAAAGAAACAACGGAGACTGTCAGGGTAAGATTTTTGCCTGCTTATGGGTTCCTGGCCTTTACTGACACTATGTTAGAAAGCATGAAGCAATCACACACCTAGAGGCTGTTCAAATGTGCAAGTGTGGTAGAATCCATATATTTCCTTCTGTTTGGGGTTTGCTTTCATAGTCTGGACTGTTTGCTTCTGATTAAGTGGCATGGCCAAATCTACGTGTACTGTAGTAAAAATCCCATAAATTGGTTGTTACATGGCAAAGACCTGGAAAAAGGAGTCTTGTGGAGATCCATGCCACTAGAAGCAGCACAAAGAAATACCTACACAGTGCTGCAGTCCTTTCGGCAGCTGCAGGAGGTTGCTGAAAATAGTACTTAAATTTAAGAGGAGTACACTTTAGTAGCACAGATCAACCTGAAATCATCAAGGCAGAAGAACGGCTGCAGTTTATCTAACTCTGCCCTGTGATACAAGTTCTCCTTGAGCCTCTGCAAGAAATCGCTTTCTTAGTTCTTGGATGTGCTCCCAGTGTCAGGGTGGAGCAGACACTGGAGTTTTCTGGTAGCTTTTCTGAAAAAAGAAAATTAATTTGTTGATGTCATCAATTGGCACTTTTCACCAGCAATAAATTACATGGTTACAGAGCGAAGGGAGGCCAGGAAGGGGGAGGGAAGAGGACTAAGTCTGCTACTTTTAGAGGATTTGAAAGAGTCCTGACTCCCTGTACCTGTGTGCTCTAGGAACTGCGTGTTTGCTACTGACAGCTTCAAGTTCCTACATTTCTGTCGCTGATCCCAACTATTCCTCAGGAGGTCTTTTCCTGATACCTTAATTAGTATAATCCATACTTTTTTTAACTAATGAAGAATTCCCTATGTGGAAACAGGATATACTATGTGATTTAGGTATTTGCTTTTTTAAAAAAAAAACCCTTTCATTAAAATCAAACATCTCCTTATAATGTGTTTTTCTTACAAAAATGTGAGACTAGGTTGTGGCTGGCTGCGGAGCATCCAAAGAAGACTTTTTTCCCCCAGTGTAGCCTGTTCTCTTGCACAGCAACCTCACGTTTGAGTCTGCATGCTGTGCCGGGTTCTCCCAGGTTAGTGACTGTGAGAAATGCCTGGGCAGAGTTTCAGCTGGGTGTGTGACAGGAGGAAGCTTCACCTGCCGGAGGCCGCCTTCCAGAACAAGAAGGGAGGGCAGGAGACATTGGATTCTCTGAGAGCTGAGGCGTGCAATCGCCGTCCCATGCATCAGCTGAGCTGTGATAACTGACCTTGTGCACGCACTTAACCTGTTACAAAGACAGGTACAAATTGTAAGCTCAAAGCTCTTTCATTTTCCATGTCTCATCTGACATGAAGCAGCTCACTGAGCTGCGGTACCCCAGACTTCCCCTGCCACCAGGGACAAGCCAACAATATACTTGCTTGTTATTCAAAAATCACCTTTTAGTGTTTAAAATCATGAGATCAACTGAAAAATCATGTGTCTTCTTAAAACACTCCCCTTGGGGCTGCTAAATTGTCCTCTTGACTTTTGAATGACCTTTTAAAGCTTTCTGTGGAATTCCAAGGGCTTGGAAAGCCTTTTGTTTGTTTGTTTTTAAAGAAAAGTTGATATTTTACATACAGAAAGACTGCAAGAGTTTTGGTGTTAAGGAAAAAAAAAATGTATTTCATGAGAGCTAGCCACAGCTCACTATATTGTGCTTAATACTGTGCTGTGGAGAAGAAAAATAATAGAATTTTGATACAACTTTTTTTCTTTTCACAATGTGTAACTTCAGGACATTGGTTACAAAATGCTCTATGCAGAAAGGTGAGAATTATCACAACAAATTATTTTTTGCTGATCTCTAGCCTAACTTTTGTGCAGTGGTGGGATACCACCTATGATAGCTTGGTGGTATTATCTATGCTTGTTGGCAAATAAGAAGTGAAATTGGAACATATGGCAACCTATTTTGTCCAGGGTACCAGCTCTGAGAAGCCCCACAACTGCAGTTAATGTTACTCTTAAACATGTAATTTGTATGAATATATGGTATGCGGTTATTTATTAAGAGATGTCTGCACAGTTATTATAAATGTTAAGTGCATTATTGAACCAGTGGATGTCTCAAGTGCACAAGACCCAAGAAAGTCTCATTGATTCTTTGTTATTCTAATTGCTTTATTTAGGAGATGCAATTTGTGAATAGTTGGCATGACTTCAGGGGGGTATTATTCTGTCAGCCCTTCAAGTACTTCCACTGTGATAGTTGTAAGGTTTTTTTGTGGATATTTTTGTCTTGTAGCCTGCAAATGATTCGAAAAAGTAATGTCGCAGCAAACCCTTCCAAACCAGTTTGGTGCTGTCTCCTCAAACTGTATGTTATAAGATTGAAGTGCAAAACTGATACTTTACCAGTTTTGGAAACTTATATAACTAGAAAGAAGATAAAACAGCATATTCTTAACCTGGTAATATTTTACCAAATAGTTTTCATATTGCATCTTGCACATATATTTGAGGAAACACTCAGACATTATGTTGCATATTCCAGGTGTTTTGCAATTTTTGGATTACCAGAATTAGCAATGTTAACAAAATTTAGATCTTCCTACTTACTGTTTCTACATTTTGTATTCTAAATGAGACAAGCATATTGAGAAGTACCATTCCATAGGTTGTACACGTACAGGGCAAAGTTAAGGTTGCTTGCACACCTATGAACCTGGAATTTCCTGTCTTTTTTGAATCTTTGGCATTCCAATCTTAATTGTATATTAACATTTTATTTAACATTTAACAACATAAATGTTAGTTTTGAATGTATTACTATTTATATGAATATTTAGCATTAGAGAATTAGAGGTCTCAGTTCTTCTCAATGTGAATTCTAATTAGTTTTCATTGAAGTTTGAAACTTGAGCTTCGACACAGTCAAATCGGGTAGCTTGTGAGCAATAGCCATAGCAACATTATCTGTGATGAAAAAGAAGGCTCTTATCTTGGGACAGAAGAAGGGGTGAGTCACTGTGATAATATGCTTGTTTCAGGGAGTTGTGGGATCAGCCTGCTCCAACAACTCTGAGGCATTTTCAAGTACATAAAATGCTGCGGCTGCTGCTCTGGCAATAAGATGCACTTTGCCGTAGAATGTTTATGTTCACTTATTATTTTGGCAAGTCTCCCTGAGGAGTGCAAGCAGGAACAGGAATGTTGATTATGAACCTCTTGCATCTCAGTCAAAGCTTCCAGAAATTTCCTGGGATGAAGAAAAAGTACTTTTTTTAGTTCAAGAGCTTTTTTTCCTGACTGATCACTCAGGATCTCACAGGACTGTTACAGAGGGGGAAGATGCCCTTCTCAAAGAAAGGATTCCAAGATAACATTCCTGGAAATTCTTAGTAATCAGGGGTTCACAGATTTCATTCCCTTTGCTTTATATTTAGCTTACTTTCTATTTTTGAATTATAAGAGGAGAAGAACATGGGTCAAGTGTGGTCTCTTGAAAGCCCTTCCATCTTCATTTCTGTGATGCTCTTTATATGACTGTACGTGACTACATACACATTTTTCTCTTCAGCATGTGTGTAAATATATGCCAGCTAATTTAATGTAATGGTTCTAACAGTCCACCCATGTGCACCATGTCATAAGCCTAGTTTCTTAAAAGCAAAGATATTATTATACTGTTCTTATGCTTGCAATGGCTAGCAAAATAATACCATGAAATGAGTCTTAATTAAAAATTAGAACAATAAATGTTCAAAGAGATTCTTCAGTATTTTGTAATCTTCAGACATACTTTGACTGAGCAATGCAAAATGTTTGTGTATATAAAAGTACTGTCTTTCTGTATGGCTGAATTGTTGACGTGTTTAAAAAACAGTCTTATTTGGCCTTTGAGTTTGTGATTATTCTTGCCCTCTGAATTTATTGCTTTAAATACATATATATATTTAAAGGATTAGAGAAAAAATATTTATCAGTCTTCTAAATTTATTCAGGACCATAGGTTTTCCAGAAATCTTTTGTTCTATTCCATTAAGATATATAAGGTAGTGTAGCTGTTTAAAAATAGAGAAATAGCCGGCTTCCTCATTTTGAAAAGAGACTGATGGTGCAAGTTTTCACATCTTAATATGGCCTCAGCTGCAAAGAGACAAAAGATGAGATAGAGTGTGACAGATTTAATTCATTGGTCACAGTATACTTTATACATTTAAGCCCATCTGGCCACTTGTGTGGAACTTCACTTGGCTGTCTCCATAAAATCTGAAGCAACCCATCTTAACCTTGCACAAATAGGCATGAAATCTATAAACCCAGCAGACACAAAGGATGTATTAGTAAGAAAAGAATGAGTCTGCCTGGTGAACTTTCGGACTAAGCAGTGCATTAGGATCATAGAAGATAGAGAGACCTGAAATATGGAATAAAATTTCCATTAAGGTAGAAGTCAAAGGCAGCAGTGATTCCTTGGCAAAATAGGTGTTTGACCTTGATGTTGCAAAAACTGAAATTTGGAATTCTTCACTGGAAGAAGCTGTTATTAATTTAACCATTTACCATTCAAAAAGGTATCCCTTTTCCAGAGGAGGTTTGTTGTTTGTATGATTGTTGTGATTCCATCTCCTGTTTGTGTTGCTGTTTCTTGTCTTTTATTTATGCTTATTATGGGAGTAATGCAAGATGTCATCTAAAAATAAAAAAAAATTCTATTCACTGCTTAGTTCTTAGGGGAAAGGTTTTGGTTTTTAAGTAAATAGGTCTTCATTTCTTATATTGTTTGTATTAATAGAATTAATAACAGCACCTTTCTCCTTAAAACACTGATCTCTCATTCTGAATCTCATGTCACTACCAATAGTGAAAAGCAACTAACTGTTGGATTTACACAAGAGTACAAATGGGTAATTCGAAGGCTAAGCTGTGGAATGTGTAAAGCAATATCAGCTCTGAGTAAAGGTTTTGGATTCTTGCACTCACCCTGGGCGGTAATGAAATTTCCAGTAAGCGCTCACTATAGTGGTAAAAAATCAGGAAGGCAGTATTTTGTCTTTGAGTTGCTTCACTGCAGGTAGAAAGCATTGGTCCCTAGCTGAATATTCTTACTGCTGTTCCTAGAAGGTTCTTGCAAAAGTTCAGCGCAGAAAGAGCAGAAAAGACTGATTCTTACAGGTGCTTTCTCTATTAAAAAGAAATTAGAAGTGTGTGGAAAAATACACGTTCTTTATTTTGATGTGGGCTATTTAAGGATAAACTGGTTTTGAAAAGAGCTGCCTGTTCAGTAATAATGATACTGCTTGACTATTTTTAACAATTCGTAACTCAATTTTTAGTTATCCTTTAGCCTTTTCATCCATGTTAAGAGGGCAGGATTGGTTATTTTGTACTTTTACTTCTTTACATCCTTTTAAATATTCAGGGATTTTTTACTGAGGTCAAAGTGAGAGACTGCAAAGAGTACATTAGACTGTGTAATACAAGATTTAAGTCATCTGTCAGGAACTGCTAAATTAAAATGTATCCCTCAATACCAACCTCATGTGAATGTGCTTTGAATTTGTAATTATGTGATTTTCAGTTATGAGAGTAGATGTTTGGTTAACTGACTTCTATTCATTTGCAGAGCTTGAAGAACAGACTATGCATGTTTCACACTTGAGCTTTCTTTTACTTGCTCTGTTCTTTGCTGACTTCCTGAATAATTTTCTGAAGCTGGTGTTGCTTTGCTAAAATAAAAATAAAAAAACAAGCAGTCCTCAAGTTTGAAATTTATGAGCCTAACTTTCTATTTGTATGTCTAGCGGCCTGATTTTAGCAAGTTTCTTAAACAAAAGTCAGTGAAGTTGGACGTACCTGTCTTGTATGAAAAACAAACCATTTCTATCTAGACCTGTAAAAAGAAGAGCAGTCTTAAGGGTTTTACCTTGAATAACTGGAGTACGGTTATGTCAGTTCTTTTTGTGCTGCCTTTTACAGTTGCTCGTTCAAATTAATTAGCTATTTTGGGTGTCTTTTTTTTTTTTTTCAGATTCTCATGGAAACCCTGTGTCTTCAGAAGATCAAGTCAGTTTAGCCCAGCAGATTTCTGATGTAGTAAAGCAGCCTGCCTTTATTGCTGGAATTGGTGCAGCCTGTTGGATTATCCTTATGGTCTTCAGCATCTGGTTATATCGCCACAGGAAGAAGCGAAATGGACTCACTAGTACTTATGCTGGTATCAGAAAAGGTGCCGTATTATATATTTCCATCCAGTGGCTGCTGAATGTCTGTTTACTGGCTATTGATCATCAGTCTCTTGTTCTTCTAAGACTCAATGCAAGAATTATCAAATTCAATACTTTTTGGGAAGTGTGGATCAGGAGCCAATGCAGAAAGCAGCGATATTTACATAATGTGTTAAACCTGGCTTTAAAGCATAAGCCTTTAGCAAAATACCTAGACTAGCTTTTCATAAAGATACTCCTACAAACGACAAATGTGAAGGTGGATTTAAGGCTGGGAGCTGCCCTTGCTACCTGACACTGTACCATCTGAAAAGGGGACAGGTGGATGGTAGTTCATTGTCCGTCCTGTTTGGTCCTTTGCTTGCTGCTAAGATACTAACAGTGGTGTACATTACAGTAATGCTTTTGGTGCGTGTACTTGAATTTCCTTGTATTCCAGGGGGATGTGGTGAAGCGGCTGTTTGCAAAAGCACAACAGTCAATAATACTTTCCAAGACTCTTTCATAAATGCTGTTGTGAGACCCTTTGTTGGGACTAAATTCTGGGGCTATCACGTCTTGCATCTGCATTCAGTTAGAATGGCAGCAGTGGGACTAACTTAAAGCACTCTTTGTTTTCGTGTAATTGATACCTTTTAGACCAGATTGTCGGTGGGGCAAGCAGTGCTTTACAGTATACTTTGTGACAAAACTAGAATCTCTACCTGGAAGATCTTCTGGAATAAAAACTTGATTTCTTCTGATTCAGTAATCTTTTGATTAAACCCTGAAGTTAAAACTCAGTTCAATAAACTACAGTTCATTACATCTCAAAGCAATACCTCATAGGCACTCATAGAGTGAGAACTATAAATTCTGGAATGAACCAGAAAATGGGAGATCCTGCTTTTGAAGGAATAGAGGTGGAATGTTTGATATTTAGCAATCAAAAGATAGCTCTAGGCTTAAAAGGTGTACACATCTTAATGTATGAAAGGCGTCATAAGATTACGTTCTTTAGTCACTTCAGGAATGAATGTGATGGGCAAGACAGGCAAATCTAACAAATGTTTTTAAACAGTAGCAGTGTGTTGCTATGAAAAAGAAGCAGTGCTAAAAAATAGCAACTGAGGGGAAACATGGAAATAGTGCTGGAGTGTTGCAGAGTTTAGGTGTCCTTCATGCTATTAAAGTATCAAAGCTCACAGTAGACTTCAGTCACAGAGGTTGTAGCGGAGGTGTAACCACAGAAATTGGGGATGAATTTCACCTTTGATTTTGCTCTGCTGGGATTTCTTAGATAAGACAGACCCGACATACTGCTGCATTGGCCTGCGCTGTTTTGTTTTACTAATAGCATGCTGCCATACTGCCTTTCTACAGTTCTATCAAACTAACATCACTATGCTTTCAGCAGTACCTATGATTAAGCAAAAGGCATACAATTTGTCCTTTAAAATGGTTACTTTAATGACATCAGCTATTGTTCAAAACAGCTGTGTTTTTCAATATCTGTAAAAATATCTTTTGTGTAATTTGGTGAGGATTTTAATGAAAATATACAGAGAAGTAAGATCTGCATCTCCATTATCAAGTATTCTTCAAGAAAAAAGACATCTTTAGTGAAATACAAATTGCAGAGTAGTTTGCCACTCTGCAGTGCATCAAGTCATCACTGCAAGCCCAAACTTTCTTCAGTCTTGCATTTATTTAATTTTTTTTTTTTTTACGTTTAGCTTCAGGCCTGACATCTGTTAAAATACTTCACTACTCCCACACATACATATTATACTAGCACTCTTACACACTCAGAAGAGTTTATTAATAGAAGCTCTGAGAATTAAGTTGTTCTTCCGTGTGGTAGCAATAAAGATTTCATTTAGTTGAACCTCTGTTAATTTGTTCCTCAGTTCCTTAAGAAACTAAACTAGGTTTAGTACTTAGCTCACAGAAGAGTAATGAGACAGTAGTTTAAGATTTTTTTTCATGTCCTTGTGATTGCAAATTAATTTTGAGACGCTTTATTCTCTTTTGAATAGCTCTGGTTTAAATGCACCTTCTATTTTAATGAAAGCTTGTTACTGTGGTTCTATATTTTTGAATGTAGCTAAATTAAGCCTGACTGAGTGAAAAGGCCTAGCTCAAAGAAAATACAATGGAATTCCCAAGATAAAGAGCTATGCTACAAATGAACTCTGAAATGGGCAAATGCTCAGAGGTTTTTCTTTTTATGCTTGGTGTCATATCCCTGGAAATAAATTGGCTTGGTAAAAGCAGAGGAAAAGCTACAGCATATCCTAAATTATAACAAGAAGACACTCTGGACCCCTCCCAAACATCAGAGTTACTGTAAAAATTAGATTAAACAATTGTTCTCTTAGCCAGAAACTTTTATTTCTGTGCCAGGTTTGCTGATCAAATTCTGTCCCAAGGCTACTTTTAGTGAATATTTTATTGTTTCTCTTATATTTCTGTTTGCTGTCATTAGATCGAAAAGGGCAATGTTAGCCTTTTTCTGCCCATCAGTGATAGAAAAACTATGCTGTCTTGCCAACGGGAGGGGGAGCATGTGCTAATAGGAAGAGCAGATGCTAGTGCTCTGTATTTGGATTAGAAGACCCTATTGATCCAAAGAGGATTTATAGTAGCTGTGAGAGTGAAGATTGTCAAGCAATGTCATTGTTCTGTTGTTAACCTCTCCCTCTTAAAGTCAAGGGTTGAAAGGTAGAAAGGTGTTACATCTAGGGAGATCTTTACCTCTTTTTGTGATTATTTAAGAAAGAAACATAATAACTCACTTTGTCTTGTCTATGAAAACAAAAATTAATTGCTGCAGTAGATTTTAGTGCCTTTATTATAGTGAGAGTTGGTGCCATTCTTGATTCAGACAGTAAAAGAGCAGTTCTCTTTGTTCCTTTATATTATTATTATTTCCTTACTGAATACTTAAGTGTGCCTGTTAGTTCAGCATAATGAGCATTTACTTAGTGAACTGCAGATAAGATTCAATAGGATTTTGATAAGGCTTTGTTACGGAATTTATCATTCTGCATTCTAAAATGATTAACAGTGTGGGGGTTTTGTTTGTGCGAGGATTTTCAGAAAAATTTAAAACACCAAACTGAGGGCTATTTGAAAGGCTAAACCACAGCCCAGTCCCCTGAGGAACACAATAGAATATGAAGCTTTTTTTTTTTTCAGAATAGTACCTGCAGAGACAAGCTTCTTTCTGAATTTAGTTTTATTTCTATATTAATGTGACTGAACTACGGTGTTAGTTATATACATTTGTTTTATGTTCAGCTGTCTGCTAGATTTATACTAATGTGGTATGTTTCCCTTTCTCTCTTCAGCTTAATAACCAGTTTGTATTTTGTTTTGATTTTTCAGTCCCGTCTTTTACCTTCACACCAACAGGTATATATATTTGCACTTTTCCCCCCTTCTTTGTTACTTTAGCATGTGTTTGTGGTACTGTTTCTCTTTTTCTGACATAACCAGCCCAGCTGTTCTGAAGGTTTTCTTAAAACAATTTAATTAATGACAGGTATCGTTATTTTGTTCTCTAAATAGTGTATATTTGCTGTGTAGCCAACACTTTCTTCTGTTTGCGTGTACCATTTTGTAGCATTCCATTTGATGCAAGCATGCAATTTTGTAGCATGATCCCATCATTTTGTACAACCTGGACTCTCTTGCATATTACGATTGAGTAGTGTGGCCTTCTGCATCTAGTGATGCAAAAGGTGCTTCTGATGGAGGAGGAATGACTTAGCAGAGCCCAGATGCTGACTTGAAAGGGATTCAGTGGGGTTACAGTTGTTGAAACATTTGCTTCTTTTCTTTCCTTTGAATCTGCAATAATGCAGTGACTTAGGAGTTATCTGCTTTGGAAGATACAGAAAATGAGTGTTATAGTAGTTAGATTTCTTTGCTTGCTGCCTTAAACTGTATTTGTGCTATGAAATTTTAAAATAGCCATCCTGTTCTACGTAAATAGAGGTGCATTTCAAATTCAGGGTGTGTTTAAAATCATCTTCTACTTCTTTTTGCTTAGAAATGTACAAAATACGACATAACCTGAGCCATAACCCTCCAAACTCCGTGAGTTCCATAGAGCTGACCTTCAGTCGGTCCCACAGTCTGGCAGCTTAGTGGCTCTTCCTCTACAGTAGATACAGTTCAGCACATTCAGTACCCACCAGTATAGTGCATGCATTACTTTTAGCTACGGCCTGAGCGGACAGGTTGATTCTTCCTCCTTTGTCTTAAATCCCTTATTTCCACAAGAGGTCTATGAGATTTGCAGGACGTGTATATCCAGACAGCGTAAAAACCACCTACCCCCTCCTCTGCACACTCACGTTAGCAGGGCATATTAGCTCAAAGTCAAGACTGTATTCATTTGGTCTCTGGGCAGCAGCTGAGTTACATCCTTCCAAGTTGGACCGCAAGTGAAGCAATCTCATGTCTGTCCACATTCATCCACACAGACCTAATCATAATGGGTTAGATTCTTATCCATGTGCTTTTGATCACATTGATTAGTATCTTGTTTCAGAAGTCATCCTATTATGTTCAGTGGAGTTGCTTATTGTTCAGCATGAGTCAAAGTGGCCCTTAATGCTTCTGAAGTCCTTTGAGATCCATAGTGGAGACAAATTCAAACTATTATTATTTTGCTGTTACTTTAATTGGCTTAACAGAGGGCTTCTATTGCAATCAAAATTGTAGCTCACTACTGAAATTCTGCAGAGGTTGGTAGGTTAGATAACGTATTTTCTCAGTTGGATTCTTAACATTAAAAGAAAATATCAGGGCTCCGTAAGATAGGTCAGATCTGCAAAATAAATAGCACTGAGATTTTATAGAAGAAAATGCAAAAAAAAACCACAAAGTATGTAAAACATTTAAATTAAAAAAAAACCATTTTCAACCCAGGATTCCAGTCAGTAGTTCCATTGACTTTAAATGGAAACAGACGCTCTTCTTTAGCGTTACCTATAGTAAAAGTCTTACCTGTAGCAATGCATCCTACATTTTAATCCTGTTATTGTAATCACTGCCAGCATTTATCTCTCTCTTGCAGACTCCCAGTTTGGAGTTCTTCTAAAGAGCAGAATTTGGCTGCTTTTTTTCAACATATTCCTAGTTGGAAAATGTAGAATGCATCAGCATTTGCAGGGAGGCAATCTCCTTAACCCTTTGCCACACACAATGCAAACTAGCAGAATTTATAGCACTGTTTCTTCTTGGATGTTTGCATACTAAAAACTAGCTTTTCAACCATGATGCTTCCTCTGAAGGGTATGCAATCCATGCCAACAAATAAATGTATGTGGACATGCACTTTGTTAATGTGTAATGCTTCTGAAATGCTAGGAAAACTGTTCCTTCTAATTTAGGAAGTATTCTTTCTGCCAGATGTTTTTTACCAAGATTTATAAATTTAAACTTTTAGATTAGAAAGTATAATTAATAAATACAATTGTAAAATGCTATAAAATGTGAAGCTTCTGTGGACTTTTAGAGTGTGCTTGTTCCATGAGTGTAGTGCAGTAACATTCAGAAAGAGCATGTGTTTTCAAAGCAGTAGGTTCAGCTGTAATGAGCCATTGTTTACATTGGAAGTCAGGTCTGTTATAAAATCATGATACCTCTTTAATCTTACCAAAATAATACGGTAGAGCAAAGCTTTAACATCTAGCCATTCATGAAATAAATATATGACCTAAATTCTTCCACAGAGTAACTCCACTGAAGTCAGCAGAGTTGTGTTAAGGATAAGTTCAACCTGATGTATGGCTTCCTGCTTTCTTAAGCAATACATGTGTGTGTTTGTGTTTTTCAGAACAGAACTGAAATATAAAACTTTGTTGGAGCTAAGACTCGCAGTTACTGAGCAACATAAGTGTTATGTATAAACTTGCATTTGAAGGAGTAGCTTGCAGAATGAGACTCAGAATTAATGTCTAAACAATGCACATTTATTGTCTTAGCTAAAATGAATCAAAGGCAATTTAATACTGCTATCTAAGGAGTTTTTTATGATTTTTAAATTATTTCCTTTTTTTAACTATTTCAGTAACGTATCAGAGAGGAGGAGAGGCTGTAAGCAGTGGAGGCAGGTAACTATGTGCTTTATTTTTAAAGCTATAAATCATGTGCAACTAAATTTAAGGATGCTAGGAGTACAATTGTCCTTGTGAGTGATGGAAGAATAATCACTTGCAAAGATATGTTTTAATTTATTATATTAATTTATACAGTTCTGCCATATATTTTTCTGTGTAGAAGGAGGATATATGGTTTGAATTCTTAGGTTGATTTCCAAATGAGTTGTAATATTTTCAGCTTTAACCTGTAAAAACTGCATCTCAAAAAATGAGCAGCAGAGGGAGCACTTTAACTTCAAAATAAAGACCTGAATTACCAGCTGATGAAGGGAGTAGAAGTAATTAAGTCGTGGCATTTATGAAGATTAATAAATATAGCTGGTTCACAAATACTACAAAGAAATAAAACGTTTATTGGAAAAAATTGCTGAAGACATAAATGGCTTATAAGGTGACTTTTGAAGAAAAAAATCTTGCTGTGAATGCAAAACAGTTAAAGCATCACTTACAAGAGATGGGGCACTGAAAGAGGGGGAAACAGGTAGGTTTTAAATTTAACACACACACACCCCCGCTTTGAGAACCTAGCCCATTCCAAATTGAAGATTTAACTAAAACATGTTTACTGGCTTTACATTATTACTTAAGGAGTGGCAGTGGACAAAACAGTAATTTAATTTTCTGTGTAGAAGAAGTGGAGTTTTCTTCAGGAGGTAAAATAACAGTTTTATCAAAAAGGCAGGTCAGAGTAGTGTCACTTTAGTAGCACATCTTTTTTTTTTTTAGGTCACATTCAAGCATACCTTTTTATAAGCATCTCAGTTAAAGATTTGGCACCACACTGAAATAAACTAAAATCTCAGAGAGTAGCTGGGTGATAAATTCCTATATCAGTTCCTGTTTCACAAGTGGCATCTTGTGATTCCTAATTTGCAAGACTGTACAAAAACTCAGTAGTGGTAAAGATTAGGCATAAAATTAAACATTCCCAGTCTACTTGAATGCTGTGCAGAGGCGAGGCTACTCCGCTGCTGCTGCTGAACCTGGCATGTTAAGAGCAATTGCAGATATCTCTGTCCAGCACTGTATGCTGCTGTGTTGTCGTAGCCATAAAACCATGGAGGAAAACCTCTACAACAGTTACCATGTGATTTTTGAATGGACAAATCTGTAAATCACTGGGTTGCTGCCTTCACCCCAGGATAGTGAGAAAATAAGAGAGAACAGAGATGAACCCTCTCTTTCCCTGACAAGGTTGTTCAAAAAGATATGCAGTTAACATCCTTTGTGTTCTTTGTGCCACTGTGCTTTCTCGCTCTTCCCATAGCACAAGCTAGACAAAGCACACTCACATAGACTCTGAGGACAGAAATGAACCCAGAAGTGTCTACATCGTATACAGTCATTCTGGTACTGCTAGAGAAGCAGCATCATTTTTTACTGTTCTAGTTTTAAGGATCAGTGACACAATCTAGCAGTGTAATTGATTCAAGGTGCTAACATATATGCTTCTTTTGTTCATTTGCATATATAGCATTTACAGCATGAATGATGTACCATATTTTGTAGAATATGAAGCATACTTCTGCAACGTAAAAAAAAATATGTTATTTTTACATGTGAAATCTTCCTCTGGTTTCCAAACCTAAGGTTTTCGCTTCCTTACATTATATTTGCAATGTTTTGGAGAGGTTTAGCATTTTTGCCAAGTGCAGTTATGTGAGCATGTTAAAGTGTTATTCAGAATGTCACAGTCATATATTTCAACATAATCCTCACTTCTGCGATGCTGAAAAAATACCCATTTCTGTGGCAATCCCTTTTCTAGACAGGATTCAAGTAATGGTAATTGTGGTGGATTGAGTCCAGCCAGCAGCTAGGCACCCACACAGCCACTTGCTCAGTCCACCCCAGACCCAGTACAGTGGTTCACGGAATTTGCTGCAAAGGTTTGGAAATTATGATCTCAAATTATCACCAGGCAGTGGAGCTGTAATGCAAACATCTCTTGCCTACAGTTCCACCAAAATGGCTCCAATTAGTAGAGGTTTTGTCTACTTATATACGTCACACCACATTTCTTATGTGACAGCAGGTGTGAATGCAAAGGAAATTTCAGATGCAAAGAACCTTTAACTCTCTGTCCAAAAATCCAGTACACAGGTCTTGAAAGTGCTGAAACATTCTGGAAGGCTTTGTCTCCTACAAACGCCATGAGGTATAGTTTCATTGTAAGAGTGGAGTGGTAGGGAAAAAAGCAGGGTATTTCAAATCATCTGTCCTGCTCACAGGACTACATAGCTCTACATTTATTTCAGATTTACAAAAAATACTTGTTTAGTGTATGTGTTTGGCTGCCTTGTTAGCCTGACAGTAAGTCGATCGTCATCACCTCCTATGTTAAATTCTCAGATGACATATGCAGTACAGAAATATATATACACATATATATATAGATCTTTTAAATGTCATTCTAAGACTATGACTTAAGCCTGTGGCACTGACAGACTATATCCCCCACAACTAACTGCATGCAGTTTGTATTCTTAACTTGCAGTTTAAGAGGATTAGCATATTTTATTTTTGAAGAGCATCACATCTAATATTATGGAGACTAGTTTCTGCACTATTTCAAATGGAAAGTTGCCTGTTAAATCCTGTGATGAAAGAGACTGTGTTCCTTTTTATACATACAGTGGCTAAAATTACCTATTTTCAAAAGCACCTTAGTTATCAAAGGCAATTTTAAGTTGTATGGGGATGCTACTTATATGGGACTTTATAACATGCCATTGCACTGAAAACTGAAGAGGCACCAGTGATTCTACAAAACATTCATCAGAGCATTTTCACACTCACTAGAAAAATTCAGCAACTTGGAAGCCAGGGAATGCTATTTTTTTCTGCTGATGGCAGGAATATTCTTTATTCCAGTATGCAGCAATGATACCTATTTTTAAAGGTGTTGAGTATTCCTAGTTACTTTAAACTTCCACCCTCATAAAGATTAGGCAAGTGACTTGCTCATTAACAAAGCTGTATCACACACTCAGTATGCTTAATGAGATCCAGACACACCCAAGCAACAGAGGTTTCTGTAATCTGCTGTTCCCTTTGGTCTGCTGCAGCAGTACTATCTGATGGTGAGAACTTGGCTTCAGAAATCACCAAGAATTTGGGAGTGTTCACATCCAAATTCAACTCTTATTTCTGCATATCCATCTTGCTTCCATGTGTGAATTTTTTGTTTGACTTGCCAATTTCCCCTTTTTTACCTTCCTTTCTTTAAGAAAGGAAGAAGGGGCAGAAACTAAACCCAAAGTGACAGGTAAATGTTGCACACCAACGTATATGTGTAGTTTAGCAAACTGAATTGCTGCTGTCCTTGGCTGTTCACTGCAGGATGTCTTAGCAGGAACAGGTTGTATAGGAAACTAGACACCATTAAATAATTGAATCAAGCTGTATTTTCCAATGCTCAAGCCTTTAAATATGTGATACTGTTTTGTAATATCTAACCTTTAGAAATTAATATAATTGCAATGTGAAAATGCTTTTGTTCAATTTTTGAAATGACCAAACTTTGTTTTTTAAAGGCCAGGACTCCTAAACATCAGTGAACCGGCCACTCAGCCATGGCTAGCAGATACTTGGCCTAACACAGGGAACAATCACAATGACTGCTCCATCAACTGCTGCACCTCTGGCAATGGAAACAGTGATAGCAACCTTACAACGTACAGTCGACCAGGTTAGATACATTTCTACCTTGCTAAGGAATCTTCTTTACAGAGTATATACTTCTAATACCTGAGAGAGTGTACAGGTTTGTTTATTTATTTCCAATGCATTTAGACTTAATGTAGTTTCTCCTCTATGTCATGATTATGCTTTTGGTCCCTTTTTGGATCCCTTTTTTTGGTCCCCTTTGGATAGTTGTAGCAAGCTGTAGGCTGAAGGAGCCCCTGCAAAGTTTAAGGTTACCAAAAGTCACACTGAACTGATACATTTCAGCATCCGAAAAAGAGCATATAAGGTCATTTTTAAGTTTCTTTATACATCATTGTTGCTTGGATGGAGAAGGAGAAGTACCAAAATGACACTAGTGAGATTTTCCTTCTGGTTTGAGTGTGATGAGAAGCAAGAAATGGAACATTGTTATAGTACTTGCCAGACAGTCAAACCTCCCTTGCAGTGCCATTCCCATTCTGTACAAAATGGGATAGCTGGTTTTCTGGTTAGGATAAATAAGTTAACTTTACACTCTAAAGACAATTATGAAATGTTAGATGAAGTGGTAGTTCCCAGGAGCTTGGGCAGGACTCAGAGCGCTCTTGAAGAAAACCTCGTGAGTTCCATGGGAACATGGTTGGGGAAATATATCTGGAAGCACTAATTATTGCACATTTTGTTTTAAACGGACCTTTGGTTGCTTTTGTTTTAACCCGGTTTGTGTTATGGGTGAGGAATGAAAATTAGTCTTTTCTGCTACCAGCATCTCTAGCTGATATTTGCTAGTAGCATTTCCCAGTATTTCAGAGAGGGAATATGATTACCTATAGTGAAGTTGCATAAGTGTAAAACAGCATTACCTCCCATAATTAATGTGAAACCAGCCATAATGTGATGGTGGTAATTCATTTCCTGCAATATGCTGACTGACAGTGACCAGTGTCAGGTGCTTCAGAGGAAGGTGAGAGATTTTAACATCAGAGACTTGTATCTTACCCTGCCCGAGGATATCATGATGTCCACAAATACCTACATAATAATATTTCTGATACAGAGATACTTTATTGTGGCAAGTACAGACATACTGTAACTACATATCAGTAATAAAATACATTACACTCTAGTAACTGAAACTTACCAAATTCAGAAAAGGAAGAGAACGCACATTTTTGAGGGTTGTAAACTATTATAAAATCTTGTCATGAGGTGCAGTGGATTCTTTCTCAGTTTAGCTTCTATGTTAAGCTTGGTTATGTTGCAAGTGATTCCTTCCATTCAAGTAGAGCTTATGAACTCGAGGGCCAGACAGGATGCTCATAGTTGTCTTATCTGTCCTGGAAAATCTGGCAAATACTCTTAATTACTTCAGCTTGGGCTTGGTTTATGCTCTGAAGCAGCAAAGTTGGATATCCCCACTATAGCTGTGAACATGCTAAGTAACTGTCCGTTTTTAATTTCTTTTAAGTGTAATAACTGTGTTCCAAGTCTACAGAATGGAAATGGATTGTTCTAAAAGTAGATGCTATTAAAAAAATCTTAACAGAATAAATCTCTGTTATATAGATAAACCAGTTTTGTTTAAGTACTTTGTATGTGGAATTCTAACGCGTCTGTGTAAAAACTGTACCTACTGCATGTACTGTATCAATCATATCGTCCTACACACAAATCGGATGTAGCTGAAAATGGAAGGAGGTAAAATATATGTTATAAGTGACTCTTCAAGGTTATTATAGCAAAGCATGATGTAATAGAAATTAAGAATATGCTGGATATATACTTGCCCAATATAATACAATAGACTTGGAAAGGAGGAAAGACTAGCATGGTTTCAGTAGATGAGAGAAAAAGCAGAAATGAAAACATTTGAAAAGTAGAAATAAGAAGTTGAAGACTGTAAAGCAATAAAAAACAGCTCACATAAGAAAAAAAATATATCAAACAGTAAAACCTTAAAAAAACACAAGCTGGGAGGCACGAAATGTGCAATGAGAAGCTGTATGTGCATGTTCTGATACTGTTCCTTAATCACTGAAAATGTGAATCAGTGGTTTTCTTCCTCAAGTAGTATTTTTCTTCTCTTTTTCAGGAAATATTTCTCAAAAAAGTTGTGCGTATTAGGGAATATTTTTGAAATTGAACATCATCTATATTTAGTAGTTACTTCATTTAGTATAATGGTCAAATCCTGAATTCTGTACTGAGTTTTATTCGGCACTGTCTTCAGTAAATTAATGGTGGCCACAGGTAATGGGCTTCAGGTTTTGAATCAAAACTCATTAGCAGAAATATCACATGTTTTTAAAGAGGAAAACTATATTCCTGGTGATTGTTATGTAAGTATTGATGCATTAATCAGCTGGAAAATGAGAATTTTTGCTTAGTGATCATTCAATGATAGTTTCACTAAGCCTTCTAACTGCCGACCCAGAGATTGTGTTATCCATTCAGTATTCTTCCAATAGACTGGATCTGGAGAGGAAAAAAAGTGTGTGGAGTTGCTGTCATGCAGAGGCAAGAGAACACGGAAAGGCAGGCTTACTGGTTCACACAGTAGTGGCCAGAGCATCAGTACATGTCTAATTTACTCTATGCAATAAGTGGTGATCTTATGATGCAATAACTATTAGATGAATGAATTCATGCTGTCTATATGATACATATAGCATAGAGGACAATGGTATTACTTATTCTGCAATATCCAAAGCAACTAAAAGTTAGCAAAAATTCCAGATTCCTTTTTGTTTCAAACCAAAATACAAGATTGTACAAGGAAACGATGATCAAATAAAGACTTGCTACTGGGTACTGAGTTACCTTTCACATTGTACTGTTTCTCTTCTGTTTTGTGTAATCATTTTTTCAGTCTGTTGTATAAAACTCTGTTGTATCTCTGTTTCTTATCACAAGTACAAGAAGGTCTAAATGCTGTTGAAATTACATGAGATGACTGTCACGCTTAGTTATTCCCACTATTAAGTTTTGATTGATTTTTCCTTTCAACGCAAATTATTTTAATCACAGTTACTTACTGGATATCTATACTGCTTTGAGAATAATGTCTAAAAATGTGAATGTTTACGTGGCCACTGTAGAAAAAGCCCAGCAAGGTAAGTCATTGTAGATGCAATTCAGAAGGTCTAAATTTACAGTGAATCAAAATGGTGAACACTACTTTTGAAGTAGTAGTTTACAAGGTGAATAATATTAAATAATGTAAATTGTTTAGTTAATTACAGTATCTCTGCTTCATGGATGCAAGCCATATAGTTACACACTAAAAAATTTTTAAAGGGAATTTCATTGAAAGTATAGTGTAAGCGAACAGAATGACCTTTTTTTTTTTCTTTCCTCTGTGGTTAGCCGATTGTATAGCAAATTACAACAATCAGCTGGACAACAAGCAAACAAACCTGATGTTGCCTGAGTCAACTGTATATGGTGACGTGGACCTGAGCAACAAAATCAATGAGATGAAAACCTTCAATAGTCCAAATCTAAAGGACGGAAGATTTGTCAGCCAGCCTGGGCAGCCCACTCCTTATGCCACCACTCAGCTCATCCAGTCAAATATCAGCAATAATGTTAACAATGGCAGCGGGGATATGAATGAGAAACACTGGAAACCCTCTGTTCAGCAAAAGCAAGAGGTTGCACCCATACAGTACAACATTATGGAGCAAAACAAATTAAACAAAGGTGAAGAGCTTTTAGCTTGTTTCTCCTCTTTAGGCATCAGAGGAGTTTTGACCTTCTGGTGCTGGGAGTCTAAAGCTTTCAGGTTCAGCAGTTCCAGGCTTGTGTGGTGCTTTTAGACTTCTCTCTTTTTAGATTTATAAATCCACAGTTAGCAGTGTCAGAAAGTTAATTAGCACCACAATAAGCTTCAGATACTGAATTTATTATAAAAAAATAACAAGCTGTATCTTTAGAAAAGACTTAAATAAAATACATTTCCTATGGATTTGAGAGTAATTTAAATTTAATAGTAGTTAAGGGATTGGTTAGGACAGAGTCCAGATATTTTATTCATAAGCCAGATGCATGGTAGTCACATTATACTCTACCTTAAATTTTAAATAGGTCAACCCACTCTTCCCAGTTGTGGATGGAGACTAATTAAATCTACATGTTCATGTGAACGAATGAAATTTTGCATATCAAACTCTGTAAAATTGTATTGTGTTGTACACTGGGGACACAAATGGAGTGATCCAATTCATTTTAGACTTGTTCCTAGCAAGCCTTCGATTCACTTATTGAGAGGCAAGGCTACTGCACTTAGTTTTGGAAACTAAATTCCTTTGTTATCCTGACTGAAGTCTGTGGATCCAGAAGCTAAAAATAAATTGATTTCAGTGTTAACAGGAAACATCAGAATGTACTTTTGTGGCCTTGAGGGCATGTTTCTTTAATATAATGTGTGGGAGTTGGAAGAAATAGGTATGTGATTTCTTGCTAGTCCTCCAGGCTACCATGCAACCTCTTTTAATAACCTGATTTGCAAAAGAGTATCCTTAGTAACTGGACCCATTCTAACTTGGAACTTTTTGCATGGATTGTTGTAACTCAGGTAATCACACAGTGATAAGTTATCCGGTAAAAAGATAACGTTTCATTACAGGAATGTTGATTTCTCCACCGGACCCATCTACTCACAGAGGAGAAAGGGCAATATAAAATGTGACACCTTCCTTTGACATAAACATGTCAAAAGAAAATTCAATTTTTGTGGCTCCTCACTAGAGGGTGAAAGCTGTATTTTTTTGTAATTATGCTTTCTTTCATGAACTGTGTATTACATATCTGTTTTGGAATTAAAACATGTTTGGTTTTTATGACCTAGAAGATACTGCATCTTTCAAACTGTGTATATTACAGTGCATATTCTCTAGCATATTGTAGTGTGGAAAGGCCCCCTTAAAGCATTGTCTGCTGACAGCCATATATACATATTTCAGAGTGTTGATTTACTGTTTATCCTCTGTGTAAACATATGCGGTATGTAGGACTTCAGCATGGTCTCTGGAATGCAACTAGGCTGAGAAACTATTGCAGAATGCACTCTGGTGTGGAATTTATCATTTTGCTCTTTTTCCCATGCTTACATTATCACAAACATTTCTGCAGCAGATGGGGACTGGATTCTTAGTTTTGTTTATTTTTGTTTTGATTTGCTATTTATGAGTCAATATTCTGAACTTGGTTTTCTCATTTCCTAAGTTAAAACCATCCTGTTGATGATTATACCTGTAGCTGTTGTGATGGGAAATAACCATTTTGATGAGTTACATGCTGTGATTTGCTGTCACTACTTTTATGTCCGGTGGTTCTGTTTATGACGCAGTTTTATTTGCTGTATGACGAGTAACTCAGCTACTTTCTGTTCTCTGTAAAATTGTAATGCCTTTTTGGCATGAGAGTACTGTTTTGTCAGATGAGTATTTTACTTCTGATAAAGTTTCACAGATCTGGTTGCCAAATCTAGATTTAAAAGTAACATATGTGTATCAAGTGCTTTGGAAAGGAGAAGGAAGTTAAGGTAACAGTGCCTGTAGCTAGAACCTGCATAACCCAATGTAAATAGGAATCTTCTTAGAGCCAGCAGGCATTAAACAAAGACCTTTTCTGTTGTAAACCAAATTTAGTGGAGCTGCATTGTTGCTCCAGCAGATCACTCAGCCCTTGTAATACAGGGCTGACTCCTATGTGGGTTTGTCACCTTTGAAATACAAAAAGGAGCTACCACAGTCCATTGGCTGCCCTGCATGTGTAAATTAAGGAGAGACCATGGAAAATCAATCAAGGTGACAGTCTATTCATATGCAAAATACTCACACAGGTCCTGTGTATATATCCATCAAGAGTTAATTGTTGCAGAGGCATTGTGACAAGCCTGTGCATAGGATTTCATTTTACTTAATTTTTTGCTGTGGAGCTACTAAATTCCCATGATTTTCCTTAAACTTAAATTAGAGACAAGAAAAAAATAAAACGATTATAGGATTATTTTCATTTCAAAAAAACTAATTTATTTCTTCCTCACTATTTCAGTTCTTACTTTGTGTTATAAAGCAGGTATATAAAAGTAGATGTGTTCCTGAAGGGTAACATTAACTATACTATTATACTTGCAGATTACCGTGTAAATGACAATATTGCTCCAACTATTCCGTACAACCAGTCATATGACCAGAATACAGGTGGATCCTACAACAGCTCAGACAGAGGCAGTAGTACATCTGGTGAGTATATACGGTGTTTCCCAAATCTTGAGCGTTTTGGTGTTTGGATCCTCTAGCCATGGTTAGACTAGTTACTGGACTTACAGGAGGGATAACGGGGAGGAACCCACCGACAGTAATACAGCACAGGGTTGTTAAACTGCATAAAAACTGGCTCAATAGGTGCCTATATTTCTGTTGCATCTTCATGATTGCTTAGTGCCATCTAAATTTCAATTAAGTAATTGATTGTCTGAAATGGTGAAAGTCATTAAATCAAATAGAAGTTGGATCTCCTAATGTTAATGGCCTACTGGTTAGTATTATGGTCTCCAAATAGGCAAGTCTTAGAAATTCCTTTTCAGCTGTCACAAAAAAGAGGATTTTAATTTATGTATTACCTTCCTGGTACTTTACTGACTTCTTTTCCATCTCTTGGGTCTACTCACTCAAGACAACCTTTTTCATGAACAGGCTCAAGGTACCAGAACATTTGAGAGATACCTAACAGAATTGCATTAAGACATTTTTCATTTTTTAAATTAAATCCATGCATTTTATTGAGTAAAAAAGCATGCATGCATACATAAAATTTTTGTAGATTTTAGTGGCTATGTGTCAAAACTGTTCTTGTACATCATTCAAATGTAGACAGTAGATAAGTTAAATTTTGTTTTCTCATCAGCATCTGCTGTGCAAAATATCTAAAAGTCCTTTGTAAAAGTCTTGAAACAAGACAGCTTTTTGTGCTGGAGAATGCTGACCAGGGCACCGAAATTGGGCTCTGTGCTTTGGAACCATAGAATATGATTTAATTCAAAAGTTATTGCTTCTCATTGTGGTATAACCTGTTCGCTTTCAGCTTTTATTTCTAATAGAGAAATGTCTGAAATGTTCAGAGCTAAACCAGAAACTACTTGGTTTGGGGCTTTACTGTCAGTCTGAAATTTAGCTTATGTTTATTTATACCAAGCCAATTACAGGGTGAGTTATGGTCACAATCACCGGATTACATCTACTAATGAAGACAAGGACTCTTCTTTTTACCTGTTCTGCTGTTGCTTTTGATAGTCCAGTTGCCTTAATCCTAACCTGCAATCCATCTTGACCAACTGTGACTGAGGCACATCAGAGGCATAAACATGTAGGTGAGCCTGCTGTGCCTTTGGGTGACCTGAATTCTCAGCGACTGCAGTGAGATAAGCACAGCTTCTGATTCTCCCAGCTGCTCAGGGGTGTTCTTCTGGGAGCCAGCCTTTTGCACGTTCCCAGGTCTACAACATCAGGGTGTGGCGCTGAGCCTGTGCTTAATGACATTAAGACCCAAAATCCAACATGAAACATCTCAGGGGTATGAAGCCATGCAAATTAAAAATGAGAAGGTGGTATTCTCCATGCTGACACCTATTATGGTTATTCATAACACTAACAATTTATAGTCCTATACCAAGGACTCCAGCAGGAATAAAGCAAGGTGACCAGAGTAATAAATTAATTGTGCTGAACTACTATATATCATGGTGCTTAGGGTAGAGAATGCAGATGATGGTTGCCTTGGGATAGTGAGGGTCTTGCTTGAAATACTGAGATACCAGTAAAATAATTGTACATACCAAAGACATATTTGTATCTGGCAGCTAATATGGGACAGTAATAAATAGAACTGCTGTCCATAAGAATGGAAAATCTGAGACGGCAGAAGTGAGAAAAACAAGCTTCCTAAATACCACTGCAACATATTTAATCATGTGTATAAGGCTTAACTATGGTAATATAAAACCATGCCTCAGTTGAAGAGAGAAACATGAAGAATTCTAAAACATACTCAAAAATACAGTGACTTTATCGACAATTAAGTAGTAACAATAACAACAACGGTTAAAAATGTATACCAAGGAACGATGGTGGAGTCAGTTCTCATCATAACCATGTCCAAAGTCAAAATTCAAGACCACCTGAATAGTTGGTCTTATTCAAAGTTACTGGAACTGTGAAAGCTGCATTGTTCTATTATGAGCTATAATTTCCCAGTAATAGTAGTTGAAAACATTTGCACCATACTTCATCAATCTTGTTTCTTCTTTTTTCTGTTATTTTAGTTCTTCCAGCAATTATTTTCAACTGCACCTGCCAATTAGACTAAAACTAGTAATTTCATTGTGCCTAAAATGTTTCAGTGGACAAGTACAAATTACATATATTCAGTGACTTAATGCAACAGTGGAACTTTAATAGATCATATCTGTATCATATTGTATTTTAGGTTCCAGCAATTAAATAGTATAAAGGCACTTCAGGAAATCTGTCTACAGCTCATTTGTTTTAGATTATAATCTATAATATAATTAATAGAAGTAGGAAGCTCACTCTCAATGACTTTGCTTGTAAAATTCATTTATGGTTTTATCGCATTTTGACTATTTATTAACAATTCCAGTTTTGTTTCCTATGTGCTTTTTTCCATCCTATGTGAAGTTTCTGTTTAAATTCAACTGCTTAAAATGTAGAGTAATTCTACAAAGAAGCTACAGTTACAAATTGGTGCAAAAACGAGAAATGCCAGTTTATTCCAACTCGGCACAACAGTAAATTCCCAGAGAATTCAAGAGGATCTGGGGGGGGTGGGGGGGGGGGCGGGCTACGGTTTTTTGTTTTTCGAAGCTAGTGGTGAGGAGACACTTAAAAGCATTACAAACATGTGCTGCTTTTTATTCACAGGGAGTCAAGGGCACAAGAAGGGCGCTCGGACCCCAAAGGCTCCCAAACAAGCTGGCATGAACTGGGCAGATCTTCTTCCACCTCCTCCAGCACATCCACCTCCCCATAGCAATAGTGAAGATTACAGTCTTTCAGTGGATGAAAGGTAAGAAAAATAAATACATCATCCATTTCTCACTTTAATCACTGGTTAATTGAACTGTAATTTGCCCTACAAGCTGGCAGTGAGACCTTCCTTCAGTACCATTCTGGTGCTCCTCATCTAGCTGTAGTGTGGCTATTTAGAGATCACACTGACAGTGGTGTACATTTGCTCAGTACTTCTTTAATAAGCTGTTTTCAAGAGCGCATATAACAATGCTTTTTTCTGGGCTTTTTATACGTCTATCAGATATGCTAATTACACAGTAAAAATCTAAGTCTTTATTTTCTTAAAAAATTAATTTTAGCTATGACCAAGAAATTCCTTGTCCTGTCCCACCTGCAAGGATGTATCTGCAGCAGGATGAGCTAGAGGAAGAGGAAGAAGATGAGCGAGGTCCTACTCCACCTGTCCGAGGAGCAGCTTCCTCTCCAGCCGCTGTCTCCTATAGCCATCAGTCAACTGCCACTCTCACCCCCTCTCCCCAGGAAGAACTCCAGCCCATGTTACAGGACTGTCAGGAGGATCTGGGACACATACAACACCAACCTGACCGGAGGTGTGTCAATACAAATGTAGCGAGAGAGATGTGACAAAAGGCATCTTAGCCCCACTGAAAGTTCCTGTTGAATTCAGTGAGGCCGAGATTTTTCCCCATGGTAGTTATTCTGTTAATATTTAACTTCTAATCCAGGATGCTAGAACTATTTGTAACCTAAGAAATATGTAATTAAGTTGCTTTATTATTATACCATGGAAAGAAATGCAGTATATCACTACGGTATGTATGATGCTGACATAAGTTAAATTCACAGTCATCAGGATATTAAAGTGGTATCGTTAACACAGCTTACCATATAATTACAGTTCCATTGTTTCCAATAGATTTACTGCATTATTACCATAAAATAGCATGCATTATTTCACAGTAACTGTGCAATTAACTTGTCACCAATACGTATGAATATATATAAATATATAATTTATATAACTTATAGATTTTCCTCCTCTCATAAATCCTAATATAGGAAATTATTGCTTGCAAAATTTTCTTAACATTTCCACCTACCCTTATTTAAAGGAATGACCAACATTAATAAAGATAGATATTTGTTACAGGGAAATTTTGTTTCTTCTCTGAGTTGCTTTTAGTACAAACTACTTTGCATATACACTCTCACAGCTTCTCTTCATAAAACAGTGAATTCTGAATGAGGCTTTTTATGTGTGATGCTTGTCTTGCTTTTTGTTAAGAAGGCACAGCTTTTCCATTTCAAATTATATTTCTTTTATAATTTTTTTCCTCCTGTGGTTTGCACATATTGTTTGTTACCACAAATATACAAACTTACCTGCAATATTCTAGTCATACTTTCTATTTTTAGTGAAATGCAGACCTATTATGATGAAATTAATTCGATCTGCCAAGTAGACTGTAAAACTTTGATTTTATTATTATAGCTTACTGGACATTTATGGATGTATTTTCAAGATGTTTTTTGAAAAGTTAGTTCAATTTTATGTTTCCCTTTTTTAAGTAAGCAGTAATTATTAATCTTTTTTTTTAAAGGGCCTATATTTACTTTTACTTTTGCTGCTCACTTCTACTTGGTCTGCCTTGTTTTGTTTTCTTTATTCTTTATGGTAACGCTTCTTGTACTGTGTATCTTTTTCTCTTCCTCTGTCTTCCTGAGTCTTGAAAATCACTCTTTATTAGTGGGCGCTAATAATATTTTCCTGCAACTTCCATTGGCTCTGATATGTCAGGACACAGAAGTGTTCATTTTAATCACTTAAGTTTTCTGGGTTATTTAGAGGTTCAACTAGCTGGACACTAATGGAAAAGGGAAAGGCTGTGTGTGCGATGTGTTGTGAATGACTTCCCAGAACCTGAGCTACCATGTTCTGGAGAGTGGGAGATGCTCACTGACATACAGAATGGAGTAGGAATTGGAGCAGGTGTATGCAAGCATGCATAACCACCCAGCAACTGCCTGGAAAGTGGAAGGTTTGCTCAGCAAAAGACGCATGACTAGTCACCATAAATGTCATCAAAAGTAGTGACAGAATTATCTGGAAGGATGTTCCAATTTAAGCTCTGAGGGCATACAGCTTACCCATTGAGTGGACTGAAAAAATAAAACGCGTATTTATTTTATTCTTCCTACAATGGCTAAGTCTAGCTTTGGTGAAAGTCTTAGAATCGTTAGTGACTAAATTTGTCTTCTTCATCTTTTTCAAACACTGTTTCTTTTCTTTTTGCTACATCCATCTTATCAGTTAAAAAAGATTCACATAATTCTACTTACTTGATTTGTAGGGCTTGACTGACTACCTTTTCCATCTAATGGCATTGATGTGACCCATGGCACTGCTGTTTAGGAGTTGGGTGTACTGTGCTCAGCAGCTGTAGCCCATTCTGGAAGGGGGGGTTTCTGTTTTGAATATGGTGTGACAATACTTTCCAATTAAGAATACATTCTTAGTGGTGCCTCTTTGTATTATTTTCGAGGGTTTTGTAAATGGTGGTTTTATATTGAAAATAATGTCTTAAAATACTGTTTGTCATACTTTTTATTAGCTTTACTTGTAGTTCTGCTGAATATTATCTCAATTTCTGATCAGAACCAGGCATCTAGAATATGATTCTGGTGGTGATGGTGTCCTGTAATATTTCTCTGTCCGGTGAGCTTACTAGAAGTATAGCAAACTGAAATAGAAATCTGTGCTCTGGAAGAGTGGACAAGCAGAGAAAAAACTAGATGTCAGTGTTAAAGTGAGAGCCGAGATACGAGACGATGTCTCTGTTAAAGCGAGAACCACTGCATCAGATAAAGCAAATGAAGTATTCTTAATTCTGTATGCTCATGAACCAGCTGCTCTCAGTTAGCCTGTCTTTAAAGATTGGCAAGCAAGCTGTATTTTCAAGAACCCTAACATATTTTGTAACCAGTTCCCTGTCTCCTAATACCAAAACCTAGAGAATAGGAAGACTGGCATATATATTACAAGGACAGTTGTCACAACAGCTTTAAACTAAGGCGGTAAAACTTTAATGGACAAGGTCTCTAGTCAAAGGCAGGTAGAGATGCCCATGCAGCAATGGCTTCTGGAATTTGAGGGGAAGAGGTGTTATTAAATTATTGTTGGGAATATCTCCCTAACTGACCTTTTCTTCATTCTGTTCAGTACTTAATACAGCAAGTAGAAAACAGTGGCTAGATGATGTAGTTCAGGGAGGTTCCAGCTTGCTCTTGACACAAAGTATTAGGTTTTTTCTTACTAAATTTTCATTTCGAAATTAGTAAGTATTCCCATTTATTAAAATAAAAAAATCATGCCCCCCACAAGAAAAGATTTAATTTATGAGTCTCACCATTAGTCAATGAGATAATAAGAGGGAAAAATTGACAAGGGAAAATTACTTTGGAAATTTTTGCAAAGCAGGCTGCAGTAGAAATTCCTGGTAAGCAAAGACAACAGTGCAGCCGTTGCTGCAGAAAGTATTTCTTCCTATCAGACAAATGGCAATTAAAGAGCATGCCTGTGGCCCTGTGAAAAAAAACTGGTGACAGTGTTACTACCTGGGACTTCTGAGTGAAGTATTAACTAAACTGAACGTTGATCTAATGATACCTAATACTTTGCCTCTTGAAGCTGGAGACACCACTACTTGATGATTTAAGCTCAAAAAAATTAACCCATACATCTGTATGCATTTTGGTGTCCTTGAGACTTAGAACTAATGTTTCGGTAGAGAATTCTTTCTTTATATTATCGCCTAGACCAATTTAAAAAATAATGAAATAACAGTATCTCTTTTCATATCTTTCTAAATCACTGGGGTAGGTGGAGGGAGGATAGTGTTTATGGAACAATCTGTTTGGATAGAGGCATCTGTTGACATTGATAGTTTCAAGCTTCTTAGAGCAATATACAGACACTTCCTTTGCTCATGCTCTCAAGGGTGCACAGGTATTTTTTTTAAATAGTCACATGAACTGTAACCACCTCTGCCTAGCTGTGCATATGCTACTTTAGGAAAAATGAACACCTTTATGCAAAATAAGCCAGTTTTCATTAATATCAGAGATAAAGGAACCGTATCAAAAGATCATATTTCTTTGTGGTAGATTTCAAACTCCAGTTCTGATTCACATAAAAACTAAAAAACCAACCAACCCTGAACCTTTCAGATATATATTGCATTGATTTAAAAAGGCAAGTCAAGCTTATTGGGAAATAAAAGAAATACTTTCATCAATCTACTATTTCCTCTGACTACGTTACGTGACTTCAGTTCTTCTTACCCTTGTGTTTTTATGCAGACGCCAACCTGTGAGTCCTCCACCCCCTCCAAGGCCTATCTCCCCACCACATACGTATGGATATATCTCAGGGCCCTTGGTCTCTGATATGGATACTGATGCACCAGAAGAGGAAGAGGATGAGGCAGATATAGAGGTTGCCAAGATGCAGAACAGAAGGCTCCTTTTGCGTGGCCTTGAGCAGACACCTGCCTCCAGCGTTGGGGATTTGGAGAGCTCTGTAACAGGGTCCATGATCAATGGCTGGGGTTCAGCCTCCGAAGAAGATAACATCTCAAGCGGGCGGTCTAGCGTTAGCTCTTCCGATGGATCATTTTTTACCGATGCAGATTTTGCACAAGCTGTTGCAGCAGCTGCAGAATACGCTGGCCTGAAAGTAGCGAGACGTCAAATGCAAGATGCATCAGGAGGTGAGTTTGTCCTCTGTTTGATGGGAGAAGAAAAAAAATGGCCATCGTGAAATGTGTTTATCCGCAACCACTTCCTGAATTCCTGTTGTTCTTAAAACATTTAGTGGAAGAGTCAGAAAAGGAGTTTTGGTGAAACCTCAACCCTGCTAGTGGATTTGCACCCAGAACTAAATGAGAAGTTAAAAAACCAGATTACAGAATTCTATCCTTTTCCTAGTATAAGGTTCCCAGCGTTTTTGGTCACTCATCATCAGAGATTTAATCCCTCTGTATTGAAATATCCAAATAAATAGTAAACCTTTAGACTCGTATTTCTACTGGATTTGAAAACAAAAAGATTGCTTTCCATTTTATATTTTGTTTTTATCTTTTGGAGAATGCTGTTCAAGCTCTTACTGCTCTGTTATTGAGACGAACTAGGTTTGTGTTGGTTTCATAATTTGACAGCTCTTATTAGTTGCTGTTTAGATTATAGCTTATGCATATGCAGCATGGCCTTATGCATATGTTTCTTCTTTTTTTTCTTCTGAATCACCACTGGACATATGGGATATGGTATTTGAAATATTTAATGTTTTACAGCATACTGGTTAATAGTAACACTGGATATATACAAGTAATCAGTAACCCAGCTAGGCCTAATGGATATTTTTATAGTTCGACTGAAAAATAAGAACACTACAGGGTGGGATGCAGGTTTCATGCAGATCCATGAATGTTTTGCCAATCAATCCTATTAAACTGCCAGACCTGGAAAAGAGGTACTCTGTCACAACTGTGTCCACCCTGACTCCACAGATTTGCAACCTTCCTCCCATTTCTGATATCCTCTCCCAGTTAACAGTCCTTTGTTTCATTTCAACACAGCTGTTTATCATGAAGAGTGAGAGGGGAGGTAATTTAGTAATTCTGGATGAAATCCTGGCCGATTGAAGTAGGTGGCAAAACTCCCATTCGTACCCACAGGGCCAGGATTTTATTCATTTTACACGTATAAGTTCACACAAATATGTGTGTCTATGTGTGTGTAAATATATATATTTAGAAAAGGGTCTTTTTATGTCCCGTTACTATTACAGGTAAATAATTTTACAATAGTCAAGTTCATGTTATGTGGTGATTTTTGTATATTGATATTTCCCATACCTGACCACACGTCCTAAAAATGTGACACTTCTTATCTGCAAATAAGCTGTGATAAAATGCCAGTCATACATCCCCGATGCATTCCTGGTAATTCCCTCAAAGCAGAGGAGGGGGCATCTGTACCTGAGACCTGCTGGTGACTTCCTCTGCTTGTGGCATGGGTAACCTCCTGCTGCCCGAGCTAGGGGAGGTGAAACATGTCTTGAAAGTGAAACACTTCATTGTTTCCAGAAAGTTGCTGGGCAGGAAGCCTGCTTGTTCTTGCTTGCTGATGGAGTTCACATTCCTGGGGCAGGAGCTACCAGCTACCAAGCAGTTGGATAATTTCTGTGCAACGAAGCCAGCCTGCCTACTGGTAGGACAGCAAATGCTTCAATATATTTGCAGCTCACTCTAAAACTGATTACAGGAGGGATAAGAGTTTTATTAGTGTTCCAACAGTGTATTTTCAGGGTTTGTATAGCTGGGTCATTCTGATGTGAAGAAAAAAAAAAAAAAGAAAGTATGAAACATCTTTTTAGCTGAAAAAATAATAGCTATTGTTCTGTAACAATTTCCAGGCCGTAGACATTTTCATGCATCACACTGTCCTAGACCCACCAGCCCTGTATCTACTGACAGCAACATGAGTGCTGTTGTAATACAGAAGGTCCGACCTGCCAAAAAGCAAAAACACCAGCCAGGACATCTGCGCAGAGAAGTCTACACAGATGGTGAGTCCACTGAAATGGGTGAAAACGTCAGTGAACCTTTCTAAATATGCATTCAGTGTGTGTGTGTGAAATTTTTCCACAGAGATAACATTATGTTTCAGAATTCAGTGATTTGTGTTTCCTGTTGCTAAACACACTGAACAGATTAATCATTTTAAATGCCAGAGTTCCTTAATACTGTACATTGATGCTTCCACTCCAGAGCCTTGCACCTGTTTTCTATAGTGTCCTAATCGGCTAATTACTGTCATTATTTAAGAGCCCAGATAGCATAAATAGTACAGTCATTGAGAATAATGTGCTGTTAGGATTAAAATCTTCGTTCACATGACTGACTATTAAAACCTTCAGAATGTATCTTTTCCTGAAAAAAAAAAATTTACCATTCAAATGGTGGACAACACAAATCAATGAATTTTAATCCCGACCACAGCATTGTTGCAAACGGTTACTTTGTGAGTAAAAGCAAAATCTAATCATCTTCTCTCGTGCCTTCACACACAATATCAACTCTTGCTGAAAAGGTAGTGCTTGTATTCTCTTGGGAGTGTAAGAGGATAATGCAAACATTGTGATGTTGTCTAGAGAGAGCCTTTAATGAAAATGCCTCAGGTGGTGCAGCTTTTATTAAAGCACTACCTTCCAGTTTTATAAAACAACCCACGGGCTTTGTTGGAAATTCATGTAAGATAAATTCTCCAAGACTTAACCCATCTTGTCAAGTTTGCTGAATTTGCTAACGGCGGGGAGGGGAAAGAAAGGCATCGTTCCCCACCTCCTGGTTCTCCGCAACAACAATCTGATTAGGACTTTCATTACCAGTCTGAAATTTTTCAAAGAGGGGCGTCATTTGCCATTATCATATGAAAGCCTAATATTATAGATCCTTATCCAGGGTTACATGAAGGGAGTTTTGAGCCACTTCTCCCTATGATTCCTGCCACTTGACGAAAAAATTTAATACAAAGCTCACAGCATGATGAGCAGAAGTAATTTAGCAATGAGTGGTTGTCCGTGCTATTATCTGTACTTTATTCTGAGTATTTTCTCTCACTAGCATCTATCTGATATTAGGCTGCATTAAATACTGGCATGACACAGTGCACCTGGGCCTCTTGGCTTATGCCCAGGCCCCTTCTGTCAGTGAAACTGAGCTGTTGGAATATTATCTGATTTCAAGAGGTTATTACAGTGGTTTTGTGCATGTTTGCTTCTGTGAAAGGACAACACAAGGTGTAAATCCCAAAACTGTACCAGAAATGTTACGTTTATGAGACCCTTGTAATGGCGTTTTGCAAGATTTTATGGACATTTTATCAGCTTTTATTCTCTTGAATGGAATGCTTTTAAATGAATAATTGGCTGAGCATCAAACCTTGATACAAGCACAACAGCTAGGACATCAGAAATAAAATCTGAACAGGAGTTTTATGTGGCCATTTTATTCTAACACAGAAATAAATAAGAGGTGGGCCTGTATTTGATGACAGGTTTTTGTGAAAGTAATTATACAAAGTTAAATCATAGAGCATTGTAGTTAGATATTGCAATAGATTTGACAATCATGATCAATATTTGTTTTGTGTTATATAGCACCTGCTTACCTCAGCATATTTTCTAATTAGGTAAGAATTTCCGCTAACCTGTTTAGTGTGCAATACAATGTGGTCATTCGGGGAACAGCAAATTATGGCTTTAATTTCTTCAGATCCAATAAAACCCAGTTCAAAGGTTGAAGGTCTTGTTTGGTTTTGATTTTTTTTTATTATTATTATTTTTTACCCTCAATCCATTTACATAAGCATATTTGGAACCTTACTGAAGATTCCAACCATTCAGTTTAATAGCCACATCTAGTATATTGTCCCTTTAGAATTAGCTATAGAATAACATCTACTAATTGTTTTTGTGAAGTGGAGAAAAGTGATATGGAGACATGAATGAAACAGTTAAGCACAACTGACCTTTCCTAGATACACTTAGGTTTTTCTGTTGGCTTGTTGTTACACTGTTACTTATCTTTTTTATAAAGGAGTGCCTGATACAAAGATTTTTTTTTTTCCTCATAGTGGGTGAACATATGTGTGTTTGTAGTAGAGCAAAGCGGATATTCTGAACTTAAGCATTTTTGGTGGCTAGAAGCTTTGAATAAATATTAAAAAGAGATGCTTTCTCAGCCTTTAAAATGGAATTTACTTTCACATATAAAGAATTTTCTACTGTTCCCAAATTACCTGAATTAGTATTTACTAGCAGTTTCATGAAATACTGGTGTCATGAAGAATTTACACAGTTAGTTGACAGAAAGGATATATAAATAAATTAAGTCTTTGCATGAATGGTTGAAAATGCCAGGAGTATTATCAGCAGCAATATATGTAAGTCAGAAAATTCTGGTTTTTTTAATTTATACAGCAAGATTTGCAAAAGAGATTGATATTTCTGAAAGTGTGTTTGTTACTGATGTAGCAGTAAAAAGTCTACTACTCTTTTTTAAATAGAGTGCTCTCTGATCTACTCTGCATTGTACAGTAGTAACAATTTTGTATTTTCTGCTAACATTAGTTCAAATCACTTTCTACCTCATGTGGAAAGGGATTTCAGCTCAGTTGTTTTATTCCATGATAGTCATCCAGCAGGTGAAATGTTCTCCGTATTTATTACTAAAAATCTTTTCTCAGTAAGTGGTAAGGATTAAAATGTATGAATTTTTAATTGCTCTTCATCTAGCCTTTTAGAGTCTTAACTACTAGGAGTGCCTTACAAGAACCAACTAACAGATGTATCCTCCTTCTCCACCTTGCCTGACCTACTTACATATTTAATTTAAGAAACCAAATTTTAAAAGAATATATATGAGTCTGTTCTGAACTGTCTTGATTTATTAGGAGTTACAAGCCCTCAAAGTTGTAAAAATTTAGATAAAAAGGATAAAAGTACTTTGTCATTGCTCAGTTTAGTAGGTCTTTCAATAGAAATTAGGCCATTGACAGTTCATATGAGATTTTAAATCATTACTCTTTTTTAAATCTCTGAGTGACAAAGGAACAAATACTAACATTCTCACAACTAACTGGTTGAGAGTGTAACTGAGTTATTTAGCTGTTTTATCAATGACATGATGTTAGGACAGCTGAATTTCTCACAAAAGGTGATTGAATATCTGCCAGATATTTCTTTGAATTTTCACTTTGAAATGTTAAGCCATTGTGCATGCCAGAATCATTTGTGGTTTTGTCTCCCTCTGCCTGTGCAGTAACAAAAATGTACTCTGCACAAATTTCAGCAAGGTAAAAACTAAGTAGGAAAGTATTTCTTACCTCTGCTAAAAAGCAGCTTGTTATTGAATGATAATAATTTTCAGATACCTGCCTTCTTTGGAGTCCTTACTTCTGATTCCATTGTGGGATATTTTGTAAACGTTGATTTTGTTGCTGAGGGAGGTTTTGTGGAGTGAAAATTGTTTTGATGAAAGCATTATGTAAATGTACATACAGACAGAAAAACTCTACAACCCAACAACTCACTGCTTTTATACATCATACCGGGTTTTGCTTATCTATTTATTCATCCAATTATTGTGTACTGTTTGAGCCATGTTTCTTGAAAGATAAGGCATGAAAGTAACTTTAGTACATGAATAATAGTAGTTGAAGTTATTATGTATCTAGGAATCTTAAATAATCTTAAAGAAGCTTTACTAAGTCAGGAACAGTCTTTTGAGTTTTGCATACCTGCACAAATATGCAATAGAAAGAAAATTCACTTTGTATCTTCTCCAATATTGCATAAAATCTCTAAGTGCTGTTTTCTTAAGGGTATGACTGTAGAAATCTACAGCCCAATAGAGCTGAGTTGCCTAATAAGGCCTACTTCCCTCATTTGTCATGACTTACACTTCCATCTTTTTGTGCTTATTTGTCATTTCTCCACTTCAATGCTAAACTAACTTCGCAGATTATTTTTCCCCACTGCTGTTTTGCTTATTCCATGATTCCTGTATATGTTTTCATTTAGAAAATTATCATTGCTCCTTTCAAAAAATATATGGAAGGTTTCCCCTTTAGACCATGCTGTGAAATGGCATCCATTAATTGTTTGAGTTATGTGAGAAGCCGTACAACAGTAATACATAGACATGAATGAAACATGTGAGCACAGCTGACCTTTAACAAATACTTCTGAGTTCTTTATATTGGTTTGATGTTGCTTTGTGATTTATTTTTTATTCCGTACAATGGAAGCTTCCATTTTGCTTTTAATAGAAGTGTGCCAGTTTGTACTCAAGGAGGCAGATTGAATCTGGATTTTCTCTGTGATCTGAGCTGTTAAAATAAATACCACAGGGGTGTAATAGTGTTGACCTCTGAAAAGTTGGGTTTTTTTTCCTCTGTAAAGGATTCTTCTCAGCGAGGAGTACTGTGTTATAATGAAGATTTCTATAGTCTCCCTGCAGGTTGCAAAAATGTTCTTGAAGGAGAGTATCACTTTTTTTTAGTTATTACTGTACCATAGAGCTGCTGCCGTTTTATGAAACTTTTTATATCAATGCATCTTTCCTTTCCATAGTCAAGATTTAACACCACTTTGTTCATTGTCCTGTGTAGCTGAATAGGATTCTTGAAGAAAGTAGTTTGTTCCAACTTGTATTTTATAGGCTACAGGAAAGATGCTGTTCCTTCCCTTTGGTATTGAGCCAGTGCATTGCTGTGCCACAGCTGTTGGAGACTGGCTCCAAGGGTGGCTGAAAAGGCTGATGTTAAGTACCTGCACACCCCTTACATCAGCAGGCTCAACAGAAGGGCTATTCAGTGCCCTGATAACTTAATAGAGACAGTGAGTGGAAAATGTGAGACACCAGATACTGCATGAACAGCTGTGGTTTCAGAAGCCTACACTTCTGAGTTTGAATATCTTCATGCACGTCTGGTTTAGTATGTTCTTTTCTGAGAGAAGACATGTTGTGAGAAAGATGTTTTCCTCAGAAAGGGAAATATTCTTTGAATCTCTTCAGGCTAATGCAGAGTTTATCTTACTTTTTTAAATCTTGACTAAGTTCTATAATCACTAAAAGTATTCTGCAAAAGGTGGGAACTGTCACCATCTCCAGCCTTGCTTTTGAAGAACGGTTCTTGTGCCTGATAAACTTTGGTCTGGATTTGAGGTGGTCTGATGCACTGGGCTTTCAAGGGACATATCACACACAACTCTGAGTTCTTGGGCAATCTTCATACAATTTTTCACCTAGCTGTTGAATTGTAAGAAGTTATATACTACCTGTCCTGGTTTAGCCAGGATAGGGTTAAGTTTCCCCAGCAGTGGGGGGAAGCTCTGGCCGGGTTATTCATATGCCATGCTGAGGTCACATCCTGGCGCCAGCGCGGGAGGAATCGGTGATCCCGTGGGTTGGCGCAGCCGGTTCTCTCACTGCTGTATCGGTATATACTTTGCTCTGTTCATTGTTATCACTGTTATTGTTATTGTTTGTTGTGTAAACCTCTCCTTATCTCAGATCGGGGCTTTGTATTTCACTCCCTTTGTGGGGGAGGGGCAGCGGCCGCGTGGTCTCAGACCCCGGCAGGGGCTAAACCACCACAACTACCTCAGACCAACAGTTTTTGGAGCAGGTATTGCCACTTAAGATCACATGGCTGTGGAGCCTTGTGATCCAAATATCCAAACTTGCAGGCACATATAGATTTAAACTTCTACAGGACTCAGCAACACAGTGAAAATGGTTGGGTTCACTCATTTGAACAAGAAGTTTTCTTGGTTGCTTGGTTGGTTTTTTTGTGGTTTTTTTTTCCTCTTTTCTTTTTTTTGTGTTTTTTACCAAGACAGTGGAGTTAATGCAGCAAGAATGATGTTACAGATCTCATTTACCTGAAATATGTCCAACCTTAGGAAATGTACTTTACGACATCTTTCTTCCTCATCATCCTAGTCCAGACAACTGATAAAATTTTTGGTCTTATTTAAAACAGGTCAAGGGCAGTTCCAAGTTATGTCACCAATTTAATATAGAGGATGGTGCCCAGTAAGCTTGCATAGAGCACCGAATTCTGCATTGCTACACCTTTCCACAGGGCTAGATTAAGTCACTTGTGCTTTGTGTCACTGGAAAAACCTCTTGAAAATGTCGGGCATCTGCCATGTCTGAATTTATACATATATGTTAGATGCTTTTTTTTTCTTATTCTGGAGTACTACCTTTATTCTTGGCCCAATTTAGTTAATTTTCAGTTGAAACATGCTCTTGAATAGACTGTGAATTAGCTGTATGGATAGTGATGGTGTTTGAAAAACACAGCTGCTCCAAGATTTTTGTGGAAGTAGAAGGAATGAATGCGCACTATTATAAAATGCTGAAGTTACATTTTGTAATAGTGCTAGGGGTTTTTTTTAGCAATCTCATTTGAGAATATTAACCTTGGAATCATCTTTCACATCTCACTTTTTTAACCTGTTGTTCTCTTATATGCATGAGATTTGTTCCTACAGCTTTGTTGTGAACTGCTTTTGTAGTCACTTCCTTGTTTGCCTTTTACATTTTTTTCCTTCACATTTTATATTCCACAGAGCACTATTGTATCCTGATGAACAGTTTTATACATTCTAGTTCTAAGTCTTAATGCAGGAACAGAAAAATGTAACTAAGTAAAATATATGTGTGCCTTATAAATACTACTTAAAAATATACAGAATTTTAGAACCCCTTAAGCTGTGCTAATTTAAGGACAGAAATTCAAAAGTCTTGTCTGGCTTTTTTTTTTGTTATTCTTCCTGAGAGCTTGTTACCTCGTTGGTTGAGTGTGGATTTTTTTATATCTCATGACACACCCACAGACATCAGGGATATGTATGTTAGATTAACCTATTATTTTGGAAGAAGAATGTAATAATTACTGTAGTTTCTCCTTACATATATCAGCAGTGCATCTGATATACATTCTTACACCCCAGCCAACTTGCTTTAATACTCAGTACACTGAAGACCTTGAGCAACTATAGCACAAGCTGCTGTGTTGTTAAATGGATTTATCAAAAACAATAAATACCAGCAAAGATATGTTAATATCTTTATGTTGATATCCGTAACTGATATATTAATATCCAAGTGCCCAAAGTTTATTACAGCTTTTTTTAATGATTTTTAAGAAAATACTGTGATTTGAAAAGGCAGTGAGAGATCTTTACTTTTTCCATTTTTAAAGCTCAAGCTTTGGGAAAATACCCATCAGCAATCGTAACAATAATTTTTGGGGTGGAGGGAGAAGGGCAGAAGGAGGGCTGAAGGTAAATAGGGCATCTGTTTCTTCAGTTCAAGTTTATTATTTCTTAATTTCACTAGTGTATGATGTCATCGTAATTACTATTTTTTTTCAACTTTGTAGACTTGCCACCCCCTCCTGTGCCACCTCCAGCTATAAAATCACCAACTGCTCAGTCCAAATCACAGCTGGAGGTGCGGCCGGTCATGTTGCCAAAACTTGCTTCTATAGAAGCGAGGACAGACAGATCTGCGGAAAGGAAAGGAGCGAGCTACAAGGGGAGGGATGGGGTGGATGGGAGACAGCATTCGGATGTGCGGACAAATTCAGGAGAGAGGAGAGAATCACAGGAACAGCAAAACGATGGGAAACTGCGAGGAAATAAAGCACCAAAACGAGAAACCACACCAGCAAAAACTCATCTTCTTCAAGGTTGTTTTGCATGCTCTGGGTTTACTGAAATATTGGGTGTTGATCACAGGGAACAGGCCAGCTCTTTTCAGGTGTCTCACACTGCTGGTGTGAGTTGAAGTTAGATCTGCTGAATTGTCACCATTTATTGTAATTATACAGTGCTAATACAGGTTACATTGGAGATTCTCATTAGGGTAAAATGGAAATAAAAGCTTATGAAAAACATAGATTTTTCTATCTTGCTTTCCTTATACCCATCATGTATTAAAGCTAATGCTAAGGAATCCCAAACAGAAATATCCGTCAGGAGTTGTAAGGATCAGTGATCTTGCCCCTACCATACATTTATGGTCTAGTTATATTTAATCTATCTAATTATAATTAATTTATCAGGGAACTGAGTGAAGTCACATAGTAGAGGTTGGTTACAGTGGATTGCTACAATCAAAAGTTATTAGAAGGTTAGATTAGAGGATGGTGGTGAAATTATAAAACATGCCCACTAATTTTGTTTCAAACTCAGTCTGAGAAATTTAGAGTCTAATATTTAGATGTAATGAGTTCCTTGTGGGTATTGTGCATGCATTGGCATTTCCTCCTCCTCAGTTATATTGAAAATATACTACAAGGGGTGGGTTTTTTCCTTAATTTTCCTGTAGAACATAGAGCAAGGATCATAAATTGAAATGAAGTGGACAGTAATCATGAGTTAGTTTTTCTGTGGTGAATGTTACCACGTGAATACTACAAATTTCCTCAAGAAAGATTCTATAATGCTATTATGGAAACAGTGTACTTCATATTCATGTCAGGCATCACTTTAAACCTCCCGAGGATCATAAAAACTAAAATAAATCAACTGCATGCAGAAATTTTAGGATCTGTGGCCTTGTAAACATAACAATGTATATATCTCATTATGCAGAGGACATCCTGCCATATTCTAGGCCAACGTTTCCAACATCGAATAATCCTAGAGATCCCAGCTCCTCCAGCTCGATGTCATCAAGAGGATCAGGAGGCAGACAGAGGGCAGATCAAACAAATATAGCCCGAAGGAATGTTGCAGAAATGCAAGTACTGGGAGCGTATGAACAAGGAGAAGAGGAAGAAGAAGAGATGGAGGTAACTGCAGTTTTACTGCTGAAGATGACTAGAATAAGGCTATTTTCTGTGCTTAGACAGATGTCAAGAAAAACCACTTTTGAAACAGAAATATTTCTCTTCAGTAAAATTAGTACATTTATCTGTCTATTGACAGTATGCTCAGTCCAAGAAAAGAAACTTTAAGAATGTGTCAAAAACATAAAAAAACAAGTAATATGTAGCATAGTATAACTGTCACCATACTAAAACCTATGGAACAGAACTTGCAGAAATACAATATTTAAATGTGCACTTTACATTATCCAGATTATTTCTAATGTGAAAGTAAAGAAATAGAGCATCTAAAACACCTTGGCATTGCCTTTCACGTTTTTTGACAGTTTATCATTCTAGATTTTCCTAGATATTAAGGCATGAACTTTTTTCTTCTTTTTTTTCCTGCCTAATGATATTAATTCAATTTAAATCCTGATTGTAGAAAGGGTGTCCATCATGCAGTCATGTTCCTGCATGTGATTTAAAGTAGTTATTAGTATTTAAAGGTAACAAATCTCTAAGAAGTATGTGAAACAAATTTTAAATAATAAAAATTGAATGTCTAGTCATTTATGTCTTTTTTTTTTTAACACAGGAAACAGAAAGCTGAAGACAGCGACATGTACTGTAACAGGCTTTTAAAATCTAATCAGAAAAAAAAAAAAATCACTTAAGATGCCTCAAGTCTGATGATGTTTGACGCCAGAAATAATGTTCAGTGCAATCAGAGTGTACAATTTTTCATTTTTCTTCATGCCGTCAGAATGCTAGTTTTTATTTTACTCTTTCTTTGTAAACCCTCCTTACTAGGATCGGCCCTTGCCTATTCCATAATGCTAAGTGCATCACCTTTGCTGCCCAAGAAAGCAGGTAAACTGTTCTTCGTGATACTTGGGCTGGCTGCTGCTTCAGGATTAGAACAGAAGGGGATTCCAGAGCCTGGGATCCTGAGGTTTCTCCCCAGCAAGATGGCGCTTAGTACACTGCCAGTACACCAGTGAGCCAATCGATAACATTGCAAGTGATACAGCATTGATTAAAAAGATCCCCAAAGTGACCATCATGCAGAACATTCTTTTATTCCAGGGGTTTCACTGTAGTCTGCAGTTAGTGCAAATGGTATCTTGCAGTCTCAATACAGACTGTGTGTCTTGTTTTCTGCCAGTCTCTTGCTAACCTTTTGCAGATGATACAGTTTTACAAATGCAAGTAAAATTAATTTGGGATGAGGTGGCTCTTATTGTAAATATGTACCCATTTTAAATCCCCTGTGGTACTTTGATTTGTCTTTCCATTTTCATCATTAACTACATTCTTATTAAAAATGTCCTTTGGGATAGGCAAGAGGTAAGCCAATATGATTGTTATTTGCCTAATTATGGCATGAGCAAGTTTATCTGAAACTTTTTATAGTTTTCAGCTTCAACAATGCTTATGAAAATAAGCAGGAAAATGAATGGACATTTTTAATAATGATCGGGTAATATCGTTAACTGTTACTGGCCCAAATCTCAGACCTCTACTTGTGTCAATTCACCTTAAAGAAGAAGTGCCACTTAAAGAAGTTTTGTTTGATCTTGGCGATTAATTTTTTTGTAATGCACTGCTTATCTTTTTTTTTTTTTTTTTTTTGGTTTTAAAAGCACAATCACTAAACTTTGTTTGTAAACCATTGTAACTATTAACCTTTTTTTTGTCTTATTGAAAATGTTAAGCATTTGTTTGGGATATTTTTCATCTTTTTGTTAATGCTCTATGTTTGTATTTGGAATATTTGAATGATGACAGACGGTAAAGTAACAAACCTAAATGTGGGCCATAATCAAAACACTTCTCACTTTTCCTGGACTTACAGAAAATTACCAGTTTTGCTGTGGCCTCTCTCAACATTGGATTAACATTAAAGCTGAAAAAGAGGCATTAGTTGCATTGAATTTGCCAAATGATGTCCTCTGTCTGTAGATTTTATGATCTTTTTTGTAATTATAAAATTTCTTTGTCATTGGTGCTAATGGAAAAATGTGTGTTTGTTTATTGACAGCTATCAGGACTAGCCCCAATGAAAAAAAAAAAAAGAAAAAAAAAGTGTTTTGGTGTTTACCGAGGACTGAAATTTTTCATTTAGCTAATTTTTAAAGAAAGGTTCCATAGAAAGGGTGTGCAGTACTAAAGGAACAATCCATGTGATTAATGTTTTCATTATGTTCATGTAAGAAACCTCATATTTTAGCCATAATTTTGCATACTGAGGATCCAATAATCAGAAAAGTAATTTTTGTCACATTATTTATTAAAAATGTTCTCAAATACATTATGTTTCTTGAGTAATTTCTTGTGTTCCCTGAAACATAATTTTAGGACCAACTCTGGTCTTAGTTGTGTTAAGAGTCAGAAGCTGTTCCGCTGAAATCATACAGTTACAGTAGCATGAGCAAAGTGGGAAAGCTGGATGCAGGCTAAGATTTTACATAATTACAATTGATTGCCTTAAAGATCTGTTTGCTGGGTGCTTCATGAACTGTGATAACGAAAATATCTCTTAGCCTGCCAATTTCCAGAGAGAGCTGATGAAGAAAATCTGTACCAACAAAAGCATTCACCTCAGGGGTGAGATACATTTGTTACAAAGGAAATAAGATCCAAATATGTGAAGGGCATGAATATTATGAGTCATATGTTTGTTGAGGCCTGCACAAATACAAGTTTTCTTACTTGCCTGCTGTCCTCCTGCACTGTAGCCATTCTGTGGATGATGATCAAGTAGGTGATGATCCCTTTTCCACTCTTGCATTTTCGTAATCCTGTACTCTTACTGATCACCCCATTTTTGCCCTTCCTTACCGTACCCCTGTCATCCCATTAAAAAAATATAAAGATAGCCAACTCATTCCATAAAAAAAGCCACTATATCTTTATTCAACAGCACCTTTTTGCTTCTTGTCTTTTTGACTGCCATACTTCTCCTTTCCCAAGAGCTTTAAACAGAGCAGAACCAGATCCTGAGGTGCTGCAGTGTCCTACATCACCAAGTATCTTGCCACAGAAGAGTGCGAGAGCCTTGAAGGCTTAATAGGGCATATACAATTTTTCATAATTGTAGCTTTGAAGCGGGTATTAAGATTGCAGGATAAGTTAAATATGTTACTTGTCTACGTTGCTTGGGTTAGGGAGTTTCAGTGTCTTCAGTCCTCATGCCTGAGGAGTCCTCAAACCCACCACATGATCCAGAGAGGAACCTGTAGACCAGACTGTGCCACAGGAGACATCCATCTGGCCTGCACCTTTGCTTTGGAGGAGGCAGGAGAAGTTGATTTGGTGGGCACAGATTGCTTCAGCAGCTGATTGTCTTTCCTGGCAGTGGGAACGGCCTCATGGCTTGGGACCAAGCCATTGCCATAGCAGGGTTTGGGGAACGAGGTGGAGCTCGAGGTAGGGTCCCTGAGCATGTCAGCTGCTTGGCACAAAAGCTGAAGCCACTGCCAGAGATGTAGTGGTGCGTCACAAAACTGGGATCTAGTTGCAGCTGTAGTGTGGAGGCCTCTGCTAGGTGTATCTGTCCAGAAACACTGGTGCTGCCTGCCTGAAATAACAATACTCCCTTCATTCTTTACTGGCATGGTGACGTACTGGAAACCACGCATCGAATCCCCAGATGATGTCCATGTCCATCTGCGTAGCTTCACTAGAAGTCAGACTTCAGCTGAAGTTCTGACCTCAAACAGTGGTAAGTAGGAAAACTTGCCCAATGAGTTTTTTTACTAAGAGTTATTCTAAATTTGTTTGATGGTTGATGATGTTCCCTAAGGAGTTATTTGGATTGTTTTGTGATTGCATTCAGTTGTGATTAGCAGTATCCTGAGACAGTTCATCACAGAGTTGTCACAGTTCTTGCACCCGCACTGGGTCTTCAGTGCGTTGTGGTCTTACCAGAAGCACTGTAACTGAGATAAAATGCACAACAGCTTGGTCTTAAAATTATAGCTGCTGTTAATCAGTATTGATGCACACTTGATTTGGTCTTTGACATTCAGATACAGTAAAACTAGGTCATTTACACATTACTACTTTACCTAAAGAATTACTCAGAAAGGCAACAAAGCAGAAAAAAGTAGTGTTCAGACATTTTGATTACACTCTATACCTGAAGAAAACAAGTATTGTACTAGAAAATCCATAGTATTTGTGTGCCAAATTATTATAATGGATGTAGAAGTTTGATTTTTCTTGTAACGTGTTCGTGAAATCCCGTATGAATTACTGTTAAATTTGACTTCACTCAAAGTAAAATAATATTTGTTTGGATACTATGAAAGCTGTCTAAAAAATACCAACCTAGTTAATTTATTGCTTTAGTTAGTGTGTAAATTTTACACAGTGTGTTGCTTTTAACATTTTCTACTTTAGTTTTCCATAATCTATTATATTCTTTGAATAAATTTAAGGAAGAACTGCCATGTGAAAAATGTAGGGCCTGCTTAACAGCTATTCTGCAATATGCTTTTTCAAAAGTTAATCTTCAACCTCTGTATTCACAGCTTCTAAAAGATTTTTTTACTGCAACAAAACCGTCTACTAAAACTTTAAAGTATTGTATTCCTTGAGTGAAGCTTTCAAATTAATTAAGGGATCTACTTACAAGTGGAGTAAATGTTTTTATACATTGTTTTGCTTATGTTACAGATGAAAATTCTTTGCAAATGAAAGCCCTACTGCTTAGGTATAAGAGAAGTATTATGTTTAGTGTGTACACAGGAAGATACTGGTATCTGTAAATGCAGATTTACATGTGTATATAGTTTTGTATTTGCTGAGATTAAGGTTGGGAACTGAGAGTCTGTTCCAAACAATCAGCTGAAAGGTGAACATGTTTGCGGATGTTTGAGGTTTACTCATGCATGAGTAAATCCCAGTGTTGCCATGGATGTCATCCTCACTGGACATCTTCATGTCATGGAGGATATCCTTCAACATCTTCATTTCATACTGATCTAACCGAAAATTTCAGAATCCAAATCACAAGATGAATTTTTAAAATTGACAACTATAGATCTGAGTGTGAACTGTTTACGTGGGTTTGATTTTCTTTACTTTTTTTTCATTGCATATGATGATTTTTCTGTTGCCTATAAATAAGTTATTCACAAAAACCAGTGCACTATTGTGCTGTCAATGACAGTGAAACATTTGAAGATTGGGAACATCATTTCTTAAACTATTCCTTTCTTTTTATCAAGCCACTGAATTGCGGATCACAGAAACAGACAAAGATTTGATATGACACCATGGAAATGAGGATCACTTTACATTTTATGTCCATATTGAGGACAGGTAAAGATTCCATTCGATTCAGAAAGAGAAAAGGAATTGGTGAAACTGGAATCCAGTCTCTATGAAAGCCATAAAGCAGGAAGGCAGTTTTGCAGAATGGGAATCAAGGGATATTAAGAGAAAAAAAACGAGGAGCTGAGGTACACAAGTCACATTGAAGCTAATGGCAAAAATCCTATTGAATTGAACTGCCCTGGAAGTGAATTACCTCTTTGCGAACTGGCAAACGATAGCCATCACAGTGCAACGAACACTGGAAGAAGAGTGAAATCCTTGCTGCATGCTTAGTTTGTTCCGTGTCCTTGCTAAATCTACACCAAATGGGCTCATTTTAAGCTGCCAGAAGAGGAAAGTGGGATTTTAATTAACCATGTCATTCAGCTTTCTTGTTGCATGAGATGATGAGGATGGGACCTCCTCGCCTCTAGTTTCTGTATCTGGCATAAAGTGGAGCCAATTGCTTTGCAGATTTTTTTGGAGCATGACAGTCAAAGCCATGATAATAAAGACTGTGTTTATTGATTTTTTTTTTTCAGGCCTAAGATATTTTTAGCAAGAATAACATCAGGAAATAGAGAATAAAACTACTTGGTATCAACTTTTATTCTGTGGCTTCCCACCAGTTTTCAAGCAAGGTGTGGTTCAAAGTCAGCAGCAAGGGACAACAGTAAAGGAGCCCCTATGGGCTTTGATGCATAGAAGGACAAAAGAAAAAGCAAAAAAAAGTGAAACACCTCCCCACCCCCACCCCGCTTTCAACAAATGACAACTAATAGGGTATTCCTAAAGCATTTGGATAGCATGAAAATAATGGCAAAGAACCTTTATTTCTTCAATGTTAATTGTCACAAAGATTTCATTATATTCCTGAACAAGAGGTTTGCAAAAGAAATTACAGTCTACTGAGCTGAGTACAGAGCAATTCAGTTTCTCATACCTAGTAAAAGCCTGAAAAAAGTGGATCTAAGAACTAGGTCCTGCCACAATTGTCTCAATAGCATGCCAAGTCTGTACCCAACTAATCACTCGCCTAATACAAATTAAAATAGAAACATTAGTTTTCATAGCAATCATTAACAGATATTACAAAGGTGGCAACATCTGATGGCTTAGACAGTTTAAAATTCAAAAGCCATCATAATCCTGAAGTCTGTTTCTTGGATACTGGTACCTGAAATAATTGTTCAGGTAGTATAACAATGCAAGGGGCTAATGGAGTCTGGTCTTACAGGAAACAGAATCTATTTGTGCAGATGTAAACAATACATGAGTGCCAAATGGCTTTGTATAGATACAGATATATATCTATTTTCTGTTCCTTGAGCTAACCTCATTCTTATGTGATCCGTTTGGGAGGAATATGGATATTATTATGCTTCTGCTACTGTAGGTTGAATTCTTTGTAAGGACTTCACAAGAGTCATCATCAGCTTTATGGGTACAAGGTGTAAAGGAAAAGAATGTACATTTGTTCATCAAACTAACATTTTCTGCCTTTCCATGCTTGCATTATGACATTCTTTTCACGTGCATTTTACCTTTTTTCCTACGAAACATCTTTCACATAGTGTACAGGAGATTGACTGTCTAGTTTGCTAAAACCCTTTCTGTTTGTTGAGCACATCCGTGCCTTTGGTGAGTATTTTGCAAATGCTTCTCTTCAGGGAGAATTTTTAATTTGTCCAATAAAAATGCACAGTGCTATGAAACCAAAAACACATCTTCATTGGGAACCTAATCCTTGAGAGCTCACTTTGGCTGGGTATAATACAGGCAGGCAGTAAATCCAGAGTAAACGCTCCTAACACTTTATCCTGCCTATGTAGCTGTTCATACTATTGCAACCTCTCATGCAGGCACCCTCATCGAATTCCCATGAGACAGGCAGCTTTTTTTCCCAGCTATACAAATATAAGCTGAAATGTATATTCTCAGAATGCTTCTGAGAATTTGTCAAAATCACAAAGAAAGACTAGCACAGTGCTGATGTTCAGTTTCTGAAGCCTTGCAGCATCTTCCTTCATTCTACATTAATAAATGCCACAAATACAAGCTCAGCCTACTGATGCTCTGGGAATGCAGTACCTGATAAAGTTCTTGCTTACATCCACAAGTACTTACGTACTTCTCCTCTACCCTTCACGGAACTTTGTCCACTGCACTCTGAGGAGTGAGTTAGGCAGGTCAGCAATGTGAAGATGAAAGGACAATGGGGGCTGAAGAAGTGATTGTTTCAGGAATATTAGTCTAAGACCATGAAAGAAATCAGGGTGTCAACCCCACAGACATTTGGTCCTCCTGGCACTCTGATCTGTGATGAGCTACTTGAGTGCACAAGTGCTTGGAAAGGAGTTGGTCAGAAATGTTGCATGTCCTGGAACAAAAATTCAAAATTGACAAAAGGAGGTGAGGAGGGGGTTTGAAAATGTGCTTTAATGTTTTTTGTGGTTTCTTTTAGGAGGTTTTGCCCTGAAAGAAGAATAAGTAAACACTGTGTTCTTCCTACTTATGAAAGCTTAGGAAAATAAATAACAGGTGATATTTCCTATGGAAAATGCCATTTTTGGCTATCACAGTAATCATCATAAAACTTTCAAATGAGAAATTTCAGCTACATCCAGTTTTTATGCAACTGAGAGATTAATAAGGCTGTGCCAACAAGATACCAACCAGGACATCTGAGACCCATTTTAAAGTGTAGGAAAACAACCTTGAAAAAATATTCTCATGAAAATAACGAACGGCAGCTTAACTGTATTTCCCGCAGTAGGAAGGTGCTACAGACACTTAACTTTTGCAGCAGGTATGCCTCAGAACAGTCTGAATCCCTGTGGCAATTAGAATTAAGATACAGTGGGATTAATTTAATGTCTGTCAAGCACTCTGAATATGGATATTTCTGTATAAGTAGTAGCAGCACTTCTGTCAGTTTTGCTTTGCTATCACAGTCAGGATGGTTTCTCAATAGCTTTTGGAGAGCTTTTCTTTAGTTAGTTAACCAGTCCACTGAAGTGCAATAAATCTATACTACAAAAAAAGGCAAACAAAAAATAGATTTTATGTGGATATTTGTTTTGTTCCATGGTTGCTGCTTGTAGGCTTGCTTTCTTGGGTGCATGCACACTGTCACTATGTTTTGACATCATGCCCACATTGAGGAAATGCAGATTCCACGTGCCAGGAAAACATTTATGTACTAATTTCAGCTGCTTTATACTTCTTGTTGAGGGCAAACTATGAAAGATGTTAGTCCAGCTAACAACAGGAACATTTTATTACTATCGGTGATCAGTGATATACTGACAAAGTTCCTAACAAAGTGATTTAATAAATTCATCAAGTTTTAAAGAAATTGATTCAAATATTACCATCAAAAGTATCAAAGGAAAACTGAGAGGAAAAATATAAATGGTACTTTCCTTAAGTATTTGCTGGTTGCAATACTTCAAAAATCAGAAGCAAACAGTTTTTCACTGATTGGAACTAGATGATCTTTAAGGTCCCTTCCAACCCAAACCATTCTATAATTCTATGATTCTGATTATTGTCATCAAACCAATTTTGTGTTGGTGAAAGATAGTAGGTTAAAAATTTTCCCAGAAATACGGAACTGATGTTGAAAGATGTTTCTATTAAATGGTTAGGAGTCTCATTCAACACATCCAGAAAAGCCTTATGTGACAGCATCTTCACAAATCAGTGATGCCGATTTGTGAAGAACGTCAAAGAAAAATTCTGAGTATTTCTTCAGGCATTATAACAGGCAGATCTTTATCACAGTCTACTTCCTTACCAGCTGCTTAGAAATTTCAATTTTCTACTAATCTTAGATCATCATTCTTGTAGATGGGTAGGATATAGCAGGATTTCTTTTTTTTTTCCTTCTCTTAATCTGCAAATAGCAGAAATCTAAATATTAAGCAATGTCAAATTATCAGATAACCTTCATTACAGCTGCCATTAACATCGTCTAAATTATGGCCTCTCAAAACAGTAGCATGCTACTTCCAGCCTGTCCCTGTCTTGTCAGTTCAGGTGGTTGGCTCCTCTGGACAAGGGCTCTCTTTTACTGTGTACGTATGTGTGTAGTGTTGAAGGACAGCTGAGTCTAGCATTGCTGCCATAATGTAGATAATGCAATATAATTAATACTAAAATGTAAGACCTAATGATATTCCAAGACTATCAGTGGAGCCCTCTGAGGATTGATTTTGGGACAGTCTTATTTAATATTTTCATTAAAGTACCTGGCACAAAAGCAGGAGTCTGATAATAAAAGGTGCTGATCATGAAAGTTGTGAGCAATTGTTTGTATGGAGGAGGAATGGGTCACCTTGAGGCCTGGAGTAACAGAAACAGGATGAAATTAAGTAGTTCACTATGCAAGGTCATGCACTTAGGAATTAATATGAATGCTAATAATATGCTGGAAATTCATCAGTTGTAAACAACTATGAGGAAGAAAAAGGCCTGAATGTATTTGTTGATCCCAGGAAGTTTTATAAGCTCCCAGTGAGATGATGCCAATAAAAACAAAGCAAAATAAATGCAAGCCTGAGATATCTCATAAAATGTATTTCCAGTAGAAAGAAACGGAAATGCAGATGTCATTGTCTTAGCACTTATAAAAACACAAATGGGATGCTTTGTCCAATTTTAGTTGCTCGTGGAGCTGATGCTGTGGTGGAATTTATAGAAAACTAGAAGTATCTATGCTCTATAATCAGATATGCTCCTTGTAAACTGAAGGCTTGTGGTAAAGAGATTTTCAATCATGTCATAGCGCAACTTTTTGATAGGAACTATTATAGATACATGGAAAAAAAGCTGTTTGCCATGTTTATATGTGAAAAATCCAGAATAATTTCTATTTGGTCTCACTGTAATTGGTCTAAAATTCCAGTGAAATCTCACTCTTCAGTAGGAACCTTTTGATGGATGGACTCATCAGGAAAGTCATGAAAGCACAAGATGCAACTTTTCCCATGACAGTGGCTTCTGAAGCAGGCTGAAATGATTGAGCATCACATTCACTTTCAGAGCAAGGCATTAAGTTTAATACTTAAGTCAGGCTTTCCCATCTAAACCTCAATCTAAAGATAGAGAAAACTGAACAGTTATCTTGGTGGGCTTGGAGAAATGGCAGAGTACTAATAGCTTGAGATAACCTATGGTGGTCAACTTGGTTTCACTATTCAGACAATTAGACAGAAAATCATGAACTTCATTCCTGTAATAACTTATCTTTTGGAGATGGATCCAAAGTTGAATATTTCACCCTAACTTGAATCTGAACTAGAGGTATCTTAATCTGTTTGCAAAGATGACAGCTGAGACCATCTGAATGTCTGAGATAGCTCAGAGTAAAATGTAAGGAAATGAAAATGAGGATATGAGGAGAAGGGAGAAGATGAGCCCTCCAGAAGTAAAGCTGAAAAACCCTAGCTCAATGGTATGGTCCAGAGGATGAAAAGAGGACAACTCTATGAGATTACAGAAGTCACTAGGAAGCTAGGGAGGATAAATACCCTGTAACCAGAAGGTGGGTTCTATGAGGTGCAAATGAGCAAGAGTGCCATGGGAGTGGTATCAGCGTGGCATCAGGGAAGAAGTTTGAACTACCAGGAACTAGGATGCTCTCAAGGTTGTGCAGATTGCCTCTGGGCCCAAGGAGGGCTCTGCTGAGTCTGGTGATAATTCTCTGATGCCGCATTAATAGTGAGCAGGACCTCTCCCTCTGTCTTACAGGCACTAATTGCCATAGATGGACTTGAGAGTAGAAAACGAGTTCCCTCACATATTAATTTAATGCAGTTAATTGAGGCAACTCATCTCCTCCTGGAATTTTGTTAGCCTGGTGCTTTTTTATAGGTTGTTACATATTGCTTTGATTCCTTTCTGTGTGATTCAGTGTCCTGGGAGCACACCTTTTTCACCCAAGGTGATAAGTGCAAAAATAAAAGAAATAATTTTCAAATATGCTGACATTATTTAGAAGCCTAGGATTTATCCCCTGAGCATGTTTTGCTACATTCAAATATTGTAAGCCCCTTCACATGATGGTTGTGCAATTTTTATTATTTCATTGTAATTATAGATAACTTCCTCCCCAAATATTTCAGTGTAGCAGTGTTGCTACCTGCATAGCTGAATCTCACACAGAAAGGGTAAAGAGATTTGCAATAGCTTTTATTGATATAGAATTATCTTACAGAGATGTGATTCTTAAATGTCAGTACAATTGTAATCATGGTAGTTTATAGAGCAGTAAATCACTCTAAACTGAATGTCCATTCTGTGACAACAAATAATTGTAGTTTGCATTTAAGTGTTTTTGAAAATTGTATCCACTAGCAAAATATCTTTATGTATTTTGTTGACTGTCACAATCTCTCCTATGGCTTTTGTAACTGATGTTATACACCAGAGCACGAAAGCTGTAGCATGATCTTTCAGATGGAGCCTACCTATGAACACAATCAGACACCCTCCCCTGGGTAGACATTACTTCTCTGCATCCACCCTCTGAAATTGCCTTTTCTATCCAGCTTGTATCGTTGAAAGGGAATTACACCCAAAGGCTCTGGAGCAGATCTTTGGAAAAAGTACTTCTCCTGCAAGTCTTGGAGTAATTGCCTCTGAGCAGGCTGAGCACAGCGCCTGGTTTGGCAGTTCTGACCTTAAACTCTAACCTCTAGTTTTTTATTATCATTATTGTCATATCTGCTCCTCTGTCATTAAGAGACTTTCCAGTTCCACTTTATGCAGCTGGGAGCTTTAAACCCTCTGGCCCATAATTTCCTTTTCTTTTTTTGGCATTTCTTTTTCTCAGTCCTTTCATGAAAGTTGTCTGATGAGTGACATGGCCTCTGTAAAACATAAACCATAATTACTCTAGGATTGCTCATACTTGGCATAAATACTGTACTTGAAAGTATGTAGCTTATAGCAACACGTGTCACATTTAATTAGATTGCAAAGCTACATCTTATGTTGTCCTTCAGGAGAAAGAAAAAAAACGAGAGAGAGGAGGCAAACTTGTCTAAAAGAATTTTTCATTCCAGCAGCCGTATGTAGGCAACAACCTTGCATAAACTGGGCATATGCATGCATGGAGGACACATACCTTTCTCCTTTTTTTAATTGCCAGGATTAAAACCATGCTTTACAGGTAGGACAGTAATACCTTCCTCTTTTTTGTTGTTGGGATCTATACGCCATGGGTGAGAGTCTTCTGACCCGACCATAACAGTCTACACCTGAGCTGGGACTGTGTTCTGGCTCCTTGTATGGGAGAGAAAATGGCACCTTTCTGGTGTGACTCATTTCATCCTAAAATACATATCTGAAATAAGTCAGATAAATCATGCTCTGACACTGCCTCTTTATCTTAATTGATGGTCTATGCCAGGGGTCCAGGAGGACCAGCTCAGATTTAGGTATCTAGACTGCTGATGCCTGAATTGGGTGAGATTAATTCCATCCCTGTCATCTTTACTTTAAAATAAAGTATTAAGATACAAACTTTATCTTTACCCCTGAGATAATCATTCACATTATACTGCAAAACACTTACATTTGAGCATCTCAAGTAGTTCCTTCAAAAGAAGTCCTGATTTTTTTTTTTTTTTTTTTTGAGCTGCTTATATTGCCTTCATTCTTCTTCGGATAAGGATAAGAATTGCTGTTCTTAAAAAAAAGAGCTGTGCTTCTTCTAAGGCAATTTTCTCCTGGAAAATGCTGAAATTAGTTATTTTGAATTTCTCTTTTTTATCAATTCTGTTTTGTCACTCCATGTTAACGTAACAAAAAAAATGAAATTATTGATTTGAAAGATTTCAACATTCTCTAGATTATTAGGTTGGGGTTTTTTTAAATCCTCTCAGTGGAAAATTTTTGAAACACCTTTGGTTCTTATCAGGAATAAAAACAAACTCAAAAAGAATTCAGTTTTCTGTCATAACTGTGGATTTCTTGACACTGAAACTTAAAAATGCTGGCTTAGGAAAGTCTACAATTTCAACCAAACTCTTCTGGCTTCATACAAATGCATATACAATTGAAATCTTGATCTTGGCTGGAGGCCTCTAAGCAGAGTTTTCATTCAAAATCTAGGTCTGCTTAGCTTCCAGACTGTAATGATGTGAAGGCTGCCTGATATGTATCGTTGTCTTTCAGGCTACCCTTCAAACTGATCTGAACCATAATCTGTAGTGATGCATAAAGGACAATAGGGAGACAGTTTTAACAGCAAATCTGTAGAAGTTTTGTAATTTTATTTCTGAAGAAAAGTACTATGGCAGGGAGCTTTTATTGTGTCTTTAGTTAGAGTTCAAATTTTAACATAATTTTTATTTTCTCCTGGTATCCTATATTCTTAAGTATCACTTTGTTAAAGTCAATCTGAACTTGGCAATTATAAAATATACGCTTATCACTAATACATAGCACTTTATGATATAGACCATAACTTTTAAAATATTTTTTAATGCTCAGAGTATGTTTTCATTACGAGCTAGAAAATGAGATCCTAATTTTATTAAATTTGCATCACATTCATAATAATTTTGGCCCAGTTCTTACTGTCCCATCAAACTAATTATGTGAGAGTAGTTCGTGAAGAGGTCATCAAAGGTATGCAAAAATTAGAGCAGACTCTACTTACTTCTAGGACAATGCAAATACTATGGTATTTTAAACACAAATTTCTCCCATGATATTTTACTCTTCTGTTCTAAAAAACATTGGCTGAAATTCTATAAATCCTATAAATACATATAGATCTGGTATATAAACCCATAAAATGCTGTCCATAACAGTTTAGCCCTTGCTGTTTTTAAGCAATCCCAACCTTTGTTATAATTCAGACTTTTCAAGTGTTTTCTTCTTGGTGTTGTTTTCCTGTCTGAGTCCTGTAATTCACATCTTACTAATTCCTTATCATACCTGACAGTTGAAGGATTAATGGGTGCTTTTTTTGGTATAGTTTTAATATAGCTAATTTAAAGACGCATTTGACATGGAATATGGAGAGGACTATTTCATTGTTCAGCAGAACATGTTTTCATTACAGCTGCATCTGGCTATGGTCGTTGACCTTTACTTGAATGTAAAAATTAATGCTTTGTCTAAACTAAAACATAGATGATTGCCCTGCAAATTACCAGTAGATGTCTTTGATAAATAGTCACAGCACTTTAATACAAAATTACTTTGAACATCATGACAATAGGAAAGCAAAATATTTGTTAATATATTTCAATAGCTCATAGGCATTCCATTTTAATTCTTGGCTGTGCTGTGTGGATTCTCTAAAAAACAGTAATTCAGTAGTATTTACAGATCTACTGACATTCATTAAGCACTTTTACAGACATTTTATTTATTTATTTTTAATACATCTGTCATGAGCATAACTGCAGAATGCATTGACATAATATCTGTAGCTGGCAGCTGCACTAACAAGAAAGCAGTCAACTTGAAAAAAAGTCTTCCCTGAATCTTTCTTGAGATATATATATATATATACATAAAAACTAGTGTTTAGCACTTAATAGGTTTTCTTTGCTACCCGGATTCTTATTACACTTTTATTTCACAAATATTTTGCTTTTCTGTTTTTTAATTATTTTGATTTCTTTCTGGCTTTGATTTTTTTCTAGGTTAGTTATTCTACTACTGATATTGTCACTGCTCATCATTGTGATTATTAAAATTATTATTTACGTATCATCTAAAGACTACAGAGATTACATTTTTTTTACAGTGTGCAGTGAATATTGCTTTGTTGTTTTCTGCTCTGGATAGAAAGCTCACATTTTCTCTCTCTCTCACTCTATCCTGTGATCCTGTATCATTGGTCCAAGTTTGATAACTGGATACCAGTACCCTAGTTGTTTACATCTTAATAATTTCCTATGTTCAGGCCATAAAAACTAATGGAAAATCTGGGGTTATGTTTACCAGTAGAATAATTCTGACTGAACAGATCTCACTTTGGACCCAAGTAACAGAAGTACTCCTCCCCTCACACCTTCATAATAGTACCTCACATTGCAATCACAGCAAGTATTTACAATGATGATTTCTGTTTGACAGAAACCAGCCATGGAACTGGCATTAGGAGAGTAAGATATACTCTCTAGTTCCCAATTCCAGTCACAGCATGGCAAGCACTCAGCCTCTACAAACCAAGTAATATTGATATCAGTATTAAACTAATCCTTTTGAGTCAGATACATAACTAAATGACAAATAATCTCTTGCTGCTAAACTTACTCAGAGTCACTCAGATTTATACCTGGTGATGAATAAATGTTGTGTATTAACCTCAAGTTATGCAAGCAGAACAAGCTTGTAGCTTCTCTACCACTCTTTCATCCTTGATTTTTTTGGTCTGGTTTAGGTCTGTCTTTGTCTGCAAATCTCTTGGGGTCAGAGACTCTGCTGCTCAGGCATTGTCTGACTGCTTCAGTATGGGATCACCCAGAGGCTTGAGTTACTGGAGCTAATAGCATTATCACATAGTTCAGGAAAAATATTCGCCTCCCAAATTATTTTAAATTATTAGATCTGTTATCCTGTGTACTTTCCCACTTGTGTTAGTCACCTAGCATAGATATCAAAGCAGTCTTAGAAGACAATCCTCTACTTATTTTCAGCAGAACTTGAGCTCCTGTGGATTATCATCGATTATTGGTGATGGTGATTCTGACATAGTTTGGTATTTTGACTTTTTTTTTTTTTAATTTAGTGATTAAGGAAACAAAGTTATTTCATCCTTAATGAATGCTTGAAAAAGGTCTATGTTGCATTTACTTATGGCACTTCTGTATTAACATAGGCAGGTTTTTATAGCCTATTCACTGTTATGAAGCTAAAATAGAATCTAATAAAATTAATAAAGCTTGTTTAAAAAGAAATGGATATGGACATTTTAAAATACAGGATTATTTCTAGCTGTTCTGTGAAAGTGGGATACCCATAATAAATCACAGAAGTAAAATCAAAGTTAAATATCTTTTTAAGTCTGTGGAATTTGAGCCAAATTCATCCCTGGCAATATTGAATAGGAGATTCCAGGTAGAAATATTGATGGAGGGTTAGCTACATAAAATAAAGAAAATAGAGACATTATTTATTGGGTTTTTGATGAAAATTCTATTTACTGCTGTGTTACATAATTATAAAATGGGCATGAGCTACTGTGTAATCTGATTGTCTGGAAGCCTCACAAACCATGAGTAATCAACTCCATTCACAACACTGAACTCACTTGCAGTGAATAGGGCTGATTACAGCTACAGCCCAGAACATTGCTTACTTAGCAATATAAATGTTTCTAGCTAACATATTCTAATACCAATAAGGTGCAGTAGTACAAGACTTGTGTATTGTTGACCTAAGCCTGGTTGTACTAGTGGTACTTGGCTTCTGTTCCCTGGTTAAGAGTGTAGGCATGAATGAATGCAACAGAGCATGCATCCAGTTGCTTAATTATCATATCAGATATATAGGGGTTGCAGTATGGGAGATTTAGCTGTGTGGGGTCCCATTAATGTCCTGGGCATCATGTGGCTGAATCCCCTTTATATAATTTCAAATATTTACCCTACAGTGAGGAATTGAGTCTGATGATATGGTTGTACCAACTTGTGTTTGTTCGCTCTCTCTGTCTGGTAGGGCAGTTCTATGTTTCTTGTGCCACGGTATTATTTTAAGCGGTTGAAATGACTATATTATTAGCAGAACAGTGGCACCATCATCATTTTCATTATGGATTCTGCCGTTCAAGTTTCATGACAGCTGTAAAAATATGCTCCAGGCACAGGTTTGGTGTACTGTACAAAATATGATCTAGAAATAATTTTATTTTTATTTGTTCTGCAGAAAAGCTGAGCTGTGCATTTTCCTTAAGTGGATAAGAGTTTATCTCATGGGTGGTGATCAAGAGAGAGGATTTGGATATCTTCTCACTCCTTCTAACTTACCTGCAACTTAGGCACAAGTGTGAGATAAGCCACTATAAGCTGATTTCCAGAAAACTGAATGAACTAGAGGGATCTCCACAACAGTTTGGAACCCCAGTTCCTTTTTTGAACTCCTCCTAGGGAATGATCTGTTACAGTCTTGAGCTTGCAAAATGTTCCTGTGCCCTTGAACATCTTAGCAGCACCATTAATGAATCTTTTTGCACGCACAGCAGCAATTTCTTTGGTGAAAGAGAGGCGTGTGAATGTATCCCACACTGAGCTAAAAAAGAAGAGAAAGGAAGAAAAAGAGAGCAAGAAAAAGAAAGGCAGAAAGGAAGGCAGAAGGGAAAGAAAAATAGTGAGCAAAAGACAGCAAAAGAGTAAGAGCAAAGGAAAGGGTGAAACTTTATCTACAAAGTTTGAAGACATCACTGCAACGTAATGGAGGAGGCAAGGTCTGATCCAGTTAGCAGAGACCCTGTCACTTCAGGATTCTTCATTTAGGAGGCAATTACAAAAAAGCTCTCGATGGGACCAGTCTGCCTTATGCACCTCCATGGCCTCGTTGCCCTCCAGCCCTGCTCCCCCTGACCCAGCTCCCTGGCCCTGCTTGGAGGGAAGAGTGGAGCAACCCTGGTGCTATGGCAGCAAATTGCAGGGGCCCACTGGAATGTAGCACCTACTTTCCACTGCTTCCTCTTCTCCTGAGCTAAGAGAGAAGCTATACTTTCTACTTCCATAGAAAGAAAGGGTCTTCTGCCCCTTTCTTGGAGGGAAGAGTTTTCTTATCTTCCTCTGTGCAGACTAGTGCAGGGTCTTACTAATTGATAATCACTACAGGTTGAGATGAACAGGTGTGCATTTAGCACAGGAACAAGAAAACAGGGCTGAAGATCTACTTATGACTTTGTTTAAGCTAAAGATCCAATCCTGTATCCTGCTAATTTCATTTTAAGAAGTATGTATATTATGGAGAAAATGAGGACTGAACAGATTGCAAGCTGTGAAACAAGGCTTTCAGAAGGGCTCAGGTTTTTTACTTTAAAGTATCAGTGTGTATTGCTGAGCCTTTAACGACAGACCAGTTTTCCCTGTACTTCTAGAAGTCACACATTACTCAGTCTATTAAGCCACTGTAAGTATATGTATGAGCATATTTTTGTCACAGCTTTAAATTTGTTTACTCTTATATGTCAGAACTTTTCACTGTCTTAATGTAATTTCTGGTAGCATATTAACTCTGTCTCGTAGCTGAATTTTCAGCTTCCATGCTGAGCAGAATCAGTTCTGCTTTCACGCATAGCTTTTCCATAGTGATTGACAGGAATGGATGGCAAGGAAAGTGCCAATTCAGTGCTGTAGGAGACATTAAAATGGTCATGCTGATTATTATTTTGGATTAATAATAAAGCAAATGTTTGTGTTTCATTGCTGTACTGATGGGTGGGCTTTGGGGAGCTACCACCACACTGAAATCCCTTAGTGGTACTGCCCTGCATCTAGAGCTGGAAGATGTTTCCTTCCTCTGAGGGACAGACAAGGTAAGGGAGTTGAAAATGTTTATGTGACTCATTATCCAAAAGAGACATTAATGTTTTCTAATAGCTAAAAAAATTCACCATAAGAACTGGAAGCTTAGTGCACATCTGTGCAGTAAGGAAAATTTAAGGAATTTTGCCTGTCTGTTTTTTTAAGACAGAACAACTAGACACTTTAAATCCCAAACACTGAGCTCTAGCTGTTTTGTTTTTTTTTTTTTTTTATACTTGCAGTAAGTAATCAAGTCTAAAGTATCATGAGGGTACAAACCCCAACACATCAGAATAGTATAGCATGAGATCTGCACTGTGGTTCTGAAGTGATGCAGTCATCAAAAGAGATCTCTGTCTCTTCCCAAGTGCTTTGGATGAAAATTTTAATCCTCCAAATAATGCATTTGGCTGTTAGAAATGAGATCATTACGGACAACATTCTATCACATTTAGACATACCTAAAACAAAAGGAAAGAAAAACTTTTACCCTGAAAGACTGTTATCTCTAGAAGTTCTCAAGTCAAGGATAAGCCATGAGCATCTATCTTTTTTGTATAGTACAAGGAACAACTTTGTTGGTAGAGGTAGTACTTGAACAAAAGATACAGTCAATAATACATTGTTAGCCTGCAGGAAGAGGGCCAGCTCTGTTGTCCCATGCTTTCTCAGATTAACCCAAGAAAAGTATACGTACACAATATCATTTGACCATGAAAATAACATGAGCTCTGCTTTAGCTATCAAGTCAGGAATATTCTATACATCTTTTTCATACAGAAAACAAAGAAACGAACAATAGATCTGGCAAATATGAAATCTAACCTTCCTGTGACGACATTCTTAAAAATTGCAGTTAAATATTATTCCCCCTGTCAGATAGAGAACAGAGATACTGTAGACTTAATGACCCATAACCATATACTTATTTCACAGACATGAAGTTTCTAGCACTCTGTTTGACTGGAGAGATCTCATCTGAATAATGACTGCACAGTCATTTCTGACAAACCGCAGTGCTTCTGCATCTCCCCTCACTCTGGCTCTTCCAAATGAGCACACTCCCACTGGTACTGACTCCTTGCTGATGTGCCCATCCCACCATTGCTCCTCTGTGCTCTATCTCATCCATCATCATGCATGTCCACTTCTTTTGCAGATATTTAATTACGGAAGACTAGTAGGATCCTATAGCTGTGTAACGGAACAGGAGGGCACTTAACCTGTCCCCACAAAAAAGGGTAAAGTGATGTATTTGATAAACAGACACCTGGAAATTGTCAGAGCAGAAATGAGGTTAAAAATCCTGAAACAGGTTTGTTGCCAGAATATGGCTGGGGAATTTTGATGGTGGTAAAAAGTCAGAGCCACATTAATATTCAATAAGCAATGCAGAGATGAAACAAAGAATGTTTTCTGTAGGTAGCTTACACATTTGGCTCTTAGCAAGTTTTCAGTCCAAAATGTAGCACTCCCTGATAGGCAGAGGACGATGCTGAATAGTTGCTCAGATGCAGTTTGGGGAATATAAAAATTAAGGAGTGCCGGAGGTTGCCATCCCTTTTACCTACCCTAGAGCTCCAGGATCATGCTCTCAGCATTGTCTTTTGGTCATGGAAGCACACTGTTTGTCTCCTGAAGAAACAGACCTCCCTTGTAACACGGAGCTTATGAAAGGGAGTTTTTTTTACATTCTGTCTGGGAAAAAGTGTCTTACCTGAGCTCTGACATTGTCTTAGCTGTCTTGGAGCTGGTATTTTAGCTTTATATCTTTCATTAATCGAGCAATAGCTACCCACAGACTCATTTCACCTTTGGGTTGCACTTGTTTGTCAGCTATTTGTCTCACTGACTTTTTGTCCTCCCCCTGATTTCTCTCTCACCTGCTTTCTCTCCCCTTTGCACTGCAGTTTGCTACTGTTGGCTTCTGGGCCAGAGGAAATACCTGTGTCAAAAGAGTAAATTGGTAGTCTCAGCTATTACTCTGAGTCTCTCTTAAGAAGATGAGGTAGAATTCTTTGGTCCATGAACTTAAAAGAACCTAAAGTAGAGGTGATATGTTGCCAGAAGAAAAATAAAGAAAAGCACATAACTGAAGAAAGTAACAATGAAAAATTAAATAATATCTGTAAGGCTGGCAACCTAACTGGTCTCCAGAAATTGTTTAGCTTTCAGTCATCACTACATTGCTAACAACTTTCAATGGGGGTTGCTAAGATAAAGGTTTGGGGGACACTGTATGAGTATGTTGTAACTGGCATAAGGAAGCCCTGCTAGAAGAGATTTTGAAAGGAAACTAGCTTCATTCTTCTCCCTCTGCTCTCCTCACTCTTTTATGTATTTCACTTTTTCCATTTTCTTTTCCATTATGCTATGCTCTTCCTCCTTACTTTTCTTGCCAATCCTCATTATAGTCCACCGTTTTGTCTTTATTATGAGCCTGGTAAATCCTTTTTATATATAAAATCATACTCAATACAATTTATTCTGAATTAGAGAAGCAGCTACTGAGCTTTCATAAATTGTTTAGATCCCAGACCCTCCAGGTGCCAACCACTCTTTTCTCTGAGTTATCTCAGTGGAGATGAGGGTGCTTAGCAGCTCACAGATTTAATAATAGCTGAGATTATAGCCCAAATAGCATGCAAGGAGGCATTTTTACTCAAGAGTTTAATATTTTCTTGTCTTTATGTGCATCATGAACACAATAAGCTATGCATGTGTATACGTATATATGCATGTATAAACAGAAAAAAAGCAGCACAATGACAAGGTAAGCCTCCAGATCGGAACATTATCCTCGTACTGTTGTTGATCAGGAATTTTATCCTGCCTGTGAGTGAAAGGAATGATTTGTGACTTGGACCCCGTCCCAGTGGATCAGGACACGCATGGTAAACCCTGGTATGTCCTTTGGGGCATTTACAGGATCGTGGACTTTCCCACTGCGCCAGGCTAGCCACTGTTGCATGACAAATCATGAAACTCCAACTGTGAAAATTATGGACTCAGTCAAACTGTCAATCCAGTCCTGAAAAACAACTGCTGTGGAAGTAACCTTGACAAAAATTTGTTCTAAATGTGGTAATGTTTGTAATCTGCAATAGACAGATTTCAGTCTAGAAATTCAGTTTAGATTCACTAAGCTTCCCCTGGTGACACAATATACTGCTTCTATCAGTGTTTGGAAAACACCTGTGCTCGGTAGACACTGTGTGTGATGTGATGCTCTCATTTCTTAATTCTTGACTTTTGAGTTCAGAAAAACCTTCAGTGTGTGGTAGAACAAACACTATTATTACGCTGAACTGAATGTACCATTTTTGTAATTGAAGCTCTACAAGAGTCCATCTTCTGTTTGAAATTCAACTTCAATTAACATATCATAGTTAATTTTCATGCTCCATGAAGTTCTTATTAGTGTTTTTCCTTTCTTACAGCGAAATTTATTTTACATATATTCCAGATTTACCAGGACTTCAGTTTTAATAAATATATTTATTTTTAACAATGTGGAAGGGCAATTGTATGCATGTTTTTCTACTAATAGGAATATAGATGAAGAACCATCTTTTAAACAAAGAAAAGGAAATGGAATAACTATAGCATAACAATGTATAACCTGAAGGAATTCTCTTGTGGAGTTTCTAATGCCTGGAGTCTCCCTTTAATATATCAGTGAGAAACACCAGGTTCAAGATTTTATATCCATTACATGTAGCTAGCCAATATTTTTTTTAACCAAAAGCAACTTTTGTTTTTCAAGAAAATTTTTTAAAGTTTTTAATATTTTTTAATTTGTTTGATTTCATGTAAGACTGAACTAAAAAAGTACAATTTAATCTTCTGCTTTATGCTTCCTTCATTTCTCTTTTAAAATCTTTTTTCTATTTCTTTCTTATTCATAGCACTGCAAGGAAGTAAGACAGTGAGAGACAAAGCATCAAATATATATATTTCAGTAATATAATGGAAACTTTATACCCGTTGAAAACATTTTCAGAACTGCAATGATTTTTTTATGCTTACTTATGTTCTTGACTCATCCTTCTTTGAGGGTTATGATCTACTTGATGGTACTTTTTTGTAATTTCAGACATCGTTTATAGTGTTTATTGCATGCTCAGATTTTTATTTCTTCTTTTTTTCTGCTAATTCTGAGTTGTTGATATATTATCATGATTCCAGCAAATAAATGCAAGTTATTAACAGCAGTCTGAAGGAATGAAAGTTCCATTCTTTCTGAATAGCAAAATGGTCAGTGAAGCCGATGTCATGATTGTAAGATTATAATGTGACATAAGAAAGAATATAACACGGATGTCTCTCTAGCTACACTGCCCTACTCTGTTGAGGTCTGTCAGGGCTAGATGGAGACAGTGAAGAGACAAGTCAGCTTTGAAAGACATAACTTTGGAGTCAGACTTTAGCCTTCATACATAAATTCTTTCAGAGCAAAGAAAAAGAGACTATTAAATTCCATTATCATACGGAATTATTGCACTATTGTATTATTACAATATAGCATAAATATTACATTAGAAAAACTGCTGGTGGATGACTAGCAAATATCAGTTGACTTCAGCTTGTTCAAGGGCTCAGATCTGGACAAGAAGATAAAGAATAAGGTTTGTCACAGATGAGGAGTATGTTGGACTGGATGAAGGCTAATACCATAGTCTTGTTTGGAAGCAGTGTGAAAATTATACAAACTGACGGAGAGCCCATAGTAGGTAGCCTTACTGCTAAGCCATTCTGAAGATGATTGTGTTTGCTCACTGTGGTTTTACTGATAAATCCATGTCAAAATATTATGGCTATGAAAAACATTTTCAACACGCTTGAAGCAATATTTGCCTAGGAACCTCTCCTACATTTTGTCAGGCCCTTCATAGGTGGAATGGGACAACTGGGACCATGCCTAGTCCATGTTTAATCTGTAATTATTACCTCCAATCTTTAGTCCATCTGGCAGGTTTTATTTGTTATACAGTAGATGGTGGTTTGAATTATGAATATATATGTAGAAAAGGGCCAAAGGCTGAGAAAATATTTGTGACTGCATTTTCTACTGAAAATCATTGTTTGGTTAGATTTTTTTCTCTTTTAACTATTTAGAATGTTATGATTATGGAAACATCCCTCAGTCTTGCGATGTTTTAATTTTATAATGGCTTTTACAACCTTTTTATTCTCAAAACATAACTGCCTACAATAAGGTAAAAACAGGTACTAGTCTACTAGAAATGAAACTGCCACAATATTTATTATATTGGAAAGCATTCTTCATTAGCACTTGGGGCTGTGAGGGAAAAGGGAAGAAAACAGAAAGCTGACTACAAACATAGAAGGTCTTGACATCCTCTTACTTGTTACTCTGCACAGAGCATATTCTTTTTAACATTGATGATGACCAACATTCATTAGGGCATGATTTTATAGCAACAGAAAAGGGAAAGAGAATAGTCCCCAAATTGTGACAAAGGTTTTACTCTTGTGAGGATTCACCTGATAATAATTGGAGTCTGGCAGTCCTCTGGACTCTGGTGCAGGTTTAACATCTGATTCATGCACAGGCTTGGTGCTAGGAGTGTTTCTGTAGTGCTGCAGTGATGACAACTGCAGAGGCGAATGTTTTAAGCAAGCTTGTCACTGGGATCTGTAATTCTCTCACAACCATACGAAGCATTTTCTGGACTTGATTATTTTAACTCATTGGTCTCTGACAAAGAAATAGTGGAGGCCATCCCCTTCAGATATGCATGTGGTTGCAGGGGACACCGTTTGGATACACACGTAAGTCCAGCTTTAGGGTTTATGTCATACTTGACTCTGGGACCGGTTTCAAGTTCTCTCATAAAGCCAAGCATTTCCTCCTGTAATTTCACTAACAATGGGCCAGTGCTGGTGGCAGCAGGCAGTGAGCAGTAGTACTGAATAACACAGATGGCAGTACATCTGACAGTGTGGATTATTCTACAATAAAAAAATGGTTGTCATTTTTATGCTTGCTATTATGAGGCCACCTGTATTCAGTCAGCTCTTGGGCAATAGGAAGTGATGGGAAATATGAGTATGTTGTGCTGAGTGTTGCACGCTGCATGTATGTGTACAGAGACATATATACAGAGAGATATGTACATAAACACATGTAACCATGTATGTGTATGTAGACGTGTACGGAGGCATATGATGAATAGTATAGTGGTTTTATCCTACGGACGGCAGAAAATTTTGAAATCTGAAATTTGCAGAAACATTTGATCGTATTTATTAATTCTTAAGAGAGTTTAATTTTTAAAATACAGTGTCATTTTCCAAGAAAAAGATTTGTTTCTCTATGCTCTCAGGGGGTGGGGTAATTATTTAATAATTATGGTAGAGAAAGGAATTGTTCGGTATCCCCCAGGATAAGAGAGATACAAAGCAGCTTGCAGCCATCAACATGTTTGTGTCCAGTTTTCAGGCTAAGTTATTCTGGTAGCCACAACTCACCTAAGAAGCAGCAGTGCTATGCTTGGTATCATCAGTCCTGTCGCTGATACTGGTCCCCCACCCTCACCCAGGTCTCTCCTCTATGAGAGGTTCGTGGGAGCAGCATGCTGGTTTCTCTGATTGTTTCTGTCAAGGAAGATTTTGCCCCTGTGGATTAAGATATTTTTGCATCACATTAGTCTGTCAAAAAGGACTGGAGTCTGATGATGTGTGTGATGTGATACTATGAGAAAAGTCATGATTCCAAAGAAAAGGTTCTTGTTTGGTCATAAAGTAATATTAAGTAGATATTATTTTCTTAATGAAAGGGAAAACATCAAAAGATGAATGAGCAGCAGTCCAGAAAGAAGAAACACCACAAACAAAAACCCAGTCATTTGGGGTCAGATGCTCAGCTGCTGCTGTGGCTGGGCTACAAGTAAAAGGTAAATACAAGGTAGGTCTGCCAATCACACTTCAAGAAAAAAATATGTACAAATAATGCAAATTTTGACCCTCAGAACTAAAGCTTTTCTGGAGGATAAACTAGAATGTTTACATTTTACACAAGATCTGCAGGATAAGACTGACCCCCCTGCCCATCGTGCCCTTGCAAAGAGGGACGTTTGCTCTCAGTCCAGAAATGTTCTTTAGATTTCTTAAGTACAGAAAACCTGCACACATTAATATTTGGGTCTCTAGGAGGAGATTCTTTCCTGTCTTTTGTTGATCTGGATGTGTACCTGCTGTTGCGTCTTGAATATTTCTCAGTCTTTGTCCCACAGTGGGCTCCCTGCAGGTGATGTTACTCCTTTCTCCTCCCTGCCAGCCCACTTAGAGGAGACAGAAATTTTTGCAGCTGCACAGCTGCCACATGCACACACAGGTAAGGAAAAAAAAAAAAAACCCAACCCCAAACTCCTACATCTTGAAAATTTTAATGACTCTCAAGAGAAAAGTAACACATATGGTCCTCTGATAGACAAACTTTGGTTAGTAGTTTTTCATTAGGTTAAACAGAACTTACTAAAGGTGACTTTATATCAGGCATCAAATCTGCTTTTCCTGTATGGATATGACCATAAAATCTCTTTTTCTTTTGAGAGCCAACGAGAGGTCCTTTCACATTAATATGAAAAGGGAACAATTATATTCAGTGAGATAAGTTTTATCTCTCAAAACGTGGTGTGGTGTTAAATCTCTATAAATCAATGGATTCACAAGATAAAACAATCCAAATGGAGTAGGTTTAGTGCTACCTGAGTCCAGATGGTACAGGAATTCATTGCAGACAATTTTAAACGTTAAGTGAAAAAGAGATTCAGACATACCTGCAGAGATGAGTTGCATACCCACTGAAGATGACATTGAAACCTAGGTAGAGGTTGAACAGAACATCCCATTTTGCCTATTGTAACTTAGATCGGATTGATTTCCATTTTGAAATACAAAACCATTCTTGTATCAGAAGATTGGATTTCTTTATTTCCAATAAGATCTATTCAATGATATATCTAGTTAGTTGTCCTGTTTTTCTCCACTTCATCTTCCTCAGCTTACACTTTCGTGCAGCATTTTAGAAAATTCTTGTACATGTTATTATCATAAAAGACAGTATAATACTGTATATGATGCAGTGTTAGTGGAAGGCACAAATACTTTGCCAGCTGCCAGTTATTTTGCCCATACAGTGCCAGCCACTCTACTTTTGCCTGACTTTGTTAGTTTGACATTTTTTCCTATTCTGTGTTTGTGAATGTGAGACCAGTAGTTGTGTCTTAGTTGCAAATGTTTGAACTGCAGTAACAATGGTCTTCAGGTGCAGATAAGAAGCAACATGAAGGATAAGCCTTCCACATTAGAAATAATCACGAACAATAAATATCTATGTGGTCAGGGGATCATGAACAAGTTACTAAAGTGTCTAATGACAGGCAGGATAATCAGAGAGCTCGGTCTATTCACTGTAGGTTTTATAAAACTTTTTTCAGCAACTTAGGCCACAGGCAGCACATCTGTGGGAGATCTTCATTTGAAAGTCTTGTTAAAAGAATCAAAAGTGATAAAGACTGATAAGCATTTGCAGTAATTTTTTTCAATAGTGATTCTATGTCTAGAAGTAGAGGCTTGAGTAGGTATCAGTAAAAGATTTGAAAGCTCCATAAGACCTGGCTCAATCACTGTCAAAAGCACTAGGAGTCCTTCTTTTAGTCTTGCAAAGGTGAGACTTCGATTTGGTTTCAAACTATTTGGCTGGGGTATGTTTTGATGTATTTGAAATCTGTTACAGTGTATGTGGGCATTACCAAACCTCAACAGAAAGCAAATACTGGTTTGATGTAGAGTCTAAATGATTAGACAGAATGAGAGTCCCTTACTAAGCTTATTTAATCAGTAAAAGAAAATCCTCACACAATATTTAAAAATCAGTTACAACTGCATTTAGTATTTCCTTTTCCCTGGACTGAAATTCACACAGTAGAGTTCTTTCAAAATAAGAGTTCAGCTTTCCATGTCTGAGTTGTACTCATTTCTCTGAAGCAAGTATTATTTCCTTTTATTGAAATGATTTGTCTTACATTTATACTGATATACATCAGGACTACAATGGGATATAGCCTTATGTGTACAGACAGCATTGTGATCAAAAATGTGAGTTCAACCTACCAGGATATAAACACGGATCTGGTCTTTGAACTGACCTAAACTAGTTTGAGTGTCAGTACGTTAGCTGTAGTAGACTAGAGAGCAGTATGGACTACCCTTCCTTTGGTCTACCTGGTCTGTGCACTTAACTCCCCACTTTGTCTCTACCTGTACCCATAGCCAAGCTTCAGATTAACTTGGAGATTGCTGAAGAAATTTCTACCATATCTTTAACTGTTATGTAGTATTTATATTTTTAAATATAAACCCACTAAAAATCATCTATTTAAAAAAGTTTTAAGTGATCATTGTGTCTTCTGATATGGGTTAGTGTCTCTTTCCTTACACCAAACCCATTGGACTAACCCAGTCAAAACTGAACGGGGTTCATAATTTTGAAAGTTATTAATGCTGCAGAGTTCTTTGAAAATACAAGGCTGGGTGGAGAAGAGAACCTCTGTAATATCCTTGACTGAAAAAAAATACTACAGCATGAACTCATATGGTACCAGACACCAGAGAATCCACACAGGAGATGTTAATTTAAGCAGTCCCACTCACAGAGAAAAGCTTGCATTGGAGTTTACATCATCCTAGATGTGAAAGTCGATAAAACTTAATCCAAGGAAACCAAACCTCATTAGTTTTACTTTTTTTTTTTTTCCAGAACAGCAATCTTGGGTCAGGTTTTCTGGCTACATTATTCTGTGAAAATAGAGGTTAATAATACATGAGATGGTAAAATAATAATTGAATTAGCATTAGTACCACAATTACAATAAATTAAAACCAGTATGGTGGTTTTTCTAAATGTTTTTTAGGATATGTTTGATATAACCCTGTGTTGTAAGGCCATATCTAGCTTATGTTTAAATTTAAAGCTTTAATCCTGTCTGTGTTTAGCTTTAAAACCTCATGGACTAAATCTCAAAATCTTCTTATCTCCAAAATTATGTCAGCAGCTATGACAAAATGACATCTGTTCTGAAGCTGTAACAAGAATACTGCATTACTTGACACTCGGTTCATTCCCGTTACAGTACAATGTCTGCCTCCCACATAACAGATGCAGCGATTCCTCTGCTGAATGTATACAATTCAGACAACAACCATACTTAGTAACTGTTTAATAGTTAGTATTTGCTGCTTCTATTCCAGTGAAAAATGTCAGTATTTTGTAGATTTGCATTGGTCAGAGGACTGTGAGACTTTTTTCCAAAAGTAGTGTGGGGTAACACATTTTATTTTTTTTCAGTTTCCAGAACTTGAAGACTGGAGAATGGCACAGCAAAACCACTTGCTATCTCTCCTTGCCGTTCATTGTGTGCATTTAGTCTGTCAGAAACGCTCTGCTGCTGCAGTTAATGCTGAGCAGAGATTGATTGCGGGCTGTTGTTCCACAAGACATGGCTGAGGCAAATTAATAGCTCGTTGGTACTGAAAGGGGGTGGGGGTCCCATTGTCACCTTTCCTATTCTCTCTGGTAATCCTGGCCCTGGGCTCCTGCTCCTTACCTTGTTTGGGGAATTAACCCCGTGGTTTCCTCAGATGCCCCAAGTGTCTTTCTTAAGGGGCTAAAGAATGGCAATCAAACGCCCCAAAAACCTGGGTGGGTCTCTGGGAAGAATGAGCGCAGGATGGGCCCTGCGCCTCATGGGACCAATATGCTTTTGATGAGCTAAGCTGTCCCTGGAGCTGCCCCCCCATTCACTAATGGCACATCTGGCTAATAGTCCCTCTGAATCAGAGGGCTGGATGTTTTTTGCTTCACGCACAGGATGGCTGCTCACTGCTGTGCAATGCAATGCTCCAAACAACACAACAGCTCCGGTGGTTCAGCTCTCCAGCAACGACTTTCTACAGGTACAGCTTCCCACACCTGCTTCCTGCAACCAAACATAGTGATATTAACTAGTAATAACAAAAAGGATGGTGAGATTTCAGACACATTCCTCCCTATAAACCAGTAATGTTCCTGTGGCCTCTGAAGCACCACGTGTTGCTTCGCAGCCCTTCATGTTTCTCCACAGACTCCAGCAGTGCTATTTTTCTCGTATCTCCAAGGCCTGGAGGCTGAGCGGTGAGTGTTTTGTCTGACAGAATGGCAGGAGCATCACCTCTGGTCTTCCCCACTATCTGCCACTGTGGAAGGGGATATATGCTTTTTCAAGTGTGCCTGTGAGATTGGAGCAGCAATTTATGGGCCTCCAGTGCTAATTCCCTGGTGCCACAGCTGTCCATGACCTTAGGACTACTCACTGTCTTTTTTGGGAATTAATAGAAGTTTCCTCACCTCCACATCACAGTGAGAGTCTTGTCTTATACATCTGGAAATCCCCAGTGCCTCTCATAAATGCAGACATTCTTATTTTCTGATTTCTGCCAAACCAGATGTTATCAGCTTGCAACCTATATTCCACTGGTTGCAAGCTGTAATCTAGCACTGCTAAATATGAAAAAAGGTCTGTCTTTAGAGTATTTTTTCATGTTTCCTATTTAGATTTTCAGCAGATTATGTCAAAACATGTAATTTGCCAAAAATTGCATAGTCATACCCACTATTTCAGGGATAGTGGGTAGCAAAAATAACTGTTGAACTGAAGTATTATCTAGTAAGGAAGTCAGTTTAAGTCATCTAGGACAATGACAGACTTCGTTACAACCAATATAAAAATGTCAATGACTACCTGCTAATTTTTTCTAACAAAAGAGCTCCATCCATGGTTTACTTTTTACTGTAAAATATCTTTTGTATATTTGAGATGAATATAGGACCTTATAATCTTCTTTTTATTGTTTTCTTTTGTTTCAGTCCCTAATAAACTTCAGATTTTCTTTTAGACCTGTTTATTTCCAATGCTTTGCAATCATCTGACTTACCCTCTTCAGAATTCATTACATACTTCATGGTCTCATCCTTTGTGCTACCTAGGACATTCTTGACACTCAAGGTGAGAGGAGAAAAATAAGTATCCGTTATCTGCCCTTGGCTATTTATCATTGTATGTAGTGAACAAGTTTTATATATGTATATATTTTATTTTATTAAAAAAATAATTTAGTGATCATGGAGGATACTGAGTCCCTTGATCCTTGTCTTTGCTTTCTGTTTCTTGGAGCTTCAAGAACAAGGAGAGCTTGCCCATTGACTTTCACACTTGTAGTTCTTTGCATTGTTTAATCCTGCTCCGTTGAAAAAATTAATGCAGCTCTTTCTTCTTGCTAAGGGTGTGCTATTGCCTTAGCATGTTCCTTTTGCACCAGCATGTACAATCTTTTGCAGAGTCCAGCTTTGCACAGCATATGAGATTTTTTTAATGAGATGCCTCTTCTTATAACATTTTGGATAATGACTTATTTGATTTCTGAACACTTTCTGTCAACTGTTCTTGTTTGATTCAGTCAGAATGACTTCCTTCTCTGTCAAGTTGGGCCTTTCCTTTGGGCAAAATTCCAGTTTTGTTCCAGATTCAGTCTGGTTTCTTGTTTCCCCTTACTTTTTCCCAGTTGTGAAATGGGTTTTCAGATATTCAGACATTCATGTGCTTTTAAACAGAGCATAACACAGTGGGGAAAAAAACAAAAAACAACTCACTTGGCTTTATACTGAGTAAGTCTTATTTATTTGTAATAAATTTTCATACTTAGTCTCTTTTGCCTGCATTAACTAGAAAACTTTTAAGGAAATTCAAGTACGTTGGGCAAGTCATAGCTCTTACCAGAAATAATATCACTCATACCTGAGGTAAGAGTCAGTGCAACTTAAACAAAATCCTGGTAGCAGCGAAGCTGTACAGACTTCTATGGGTTGAAAAGTTTTTCAGGAAGATAAAGAATAAGACACTGTGGGGATAAAACATAACAAATTGTTAGAAAAGATATTTTTGTAGCCAGTTGCTCAGGAGTCTTTGGAGTGGGCAGTGTCAATCATTAGATAGCTGAGAGGAGATGGTGAGAGATTTTTTCAGGAAAATGTCACCACAGAGAGTGAGTCTTTGCTGCCCTGCAACAAAGCGTGAATCACCCGATCTTCCAAAGTATTGTGGCATCATTTTACAAATTTTATAATTACTCTGTATCAAAAAAAAAAGGGGGGGGGGGGAAGCATTACTTCTAGGATTCTATATGTAAGTAGAAATTTTAATAATATTGTTTACAGATACCTGAATGCTTTCTTCACGTCTAGCATACACTCACTGTTGCTACCAGTGACTTCCAAAAAAATCAGTCAGTAATTTCCAAATGTTGTGATAATCTACGTATTGTTATGCAACTGATTAAATTGCATCATGCAGTTGTAATAGCTGAGTTTTGGTGTCCTGTAGCTGCAGTGATATTTCTTACTCATTTTGTATATATCAGTATGTACAACAGATAGTTTTTCTTTCCTCCTGGATGTTGTCTGAAGCACATACATACATGCAAAACAGCAGCTCAGGAGGAAAAGCTTTGCCTAAATTAAAGGTATAAAGGGAGGATTCCACAGAAATAGTTGTTTTTATTGAGGGTATTCTTTTTCCTTGAATGGCCTATTAATTCTGAAGGCCATTTGGGTTAGAATTCTTAATCTGAATTATGTTGTTATTCATGGCCTCATTTTGTGTCTTTTCATCATCTTCTTTGTCTGATGGCTATTTTAAATAGGGCTTTTAAGAACAGGATGGTTGACAACAAAAGAATGTGTTTACTTTATCCATTGTTATGGTCTGATTCCACTATACTTACCCTCACTGAGGAATGCATTAGATTTCAAGTGTCCCATTCATTCCAGTGAAACTAATTGCAGAGCAAAATAGACCAAATGTGAATGAGGATTCAAAGAATCCAGCTTGCAGTAATTATTGAAGCAAATAAAACCATTTTGTTTTGGTGACTTCTACTTCAGTGCATGATGGCTAGGTGTGAGTTCTATGCAGGGGTCACTATGCACTTGAATAAGTAGGGTGACCAGTGTATATCAGAAAAGATGTGATTTGGCAAAAAAGCTGAGTTGATCAGAGAGGATGAGATCTTATGGTACTGGAGTTGAGATTCCTTCATGTTCTAAATACAGCCTGAAGTATTTTCTCTGTTCAGTAACTGGAAATCTTTTCATAGTGGAAACATTTAAAATAGTATTTATTTTGCTTTTCACGAAGGTATATATGGAAAAAACCTGGTGAATTTGAAGTTTCCCTCTAGAAATTCTTCAGGAGCTTAGTTTTCTGTCCAATAAGTTTTTAGGCAGAGCTAGATAACATCTTTTACTAAAACTTCTAGTACAGTTAGCGGAGGAGATAAACTTTTTGCACACCTTTCAGGTTCGAAATAGAAACAAGCAAACTTCAAATATAAGCTGAGTTTAATTAGCTGAATCTCAGTTAGACCATGAGACAGAAGTATTAGGTCTGTTGGAAGTAGAGGATATGTTACTGCTGAGAAGGGATGATAAGGTAGAGGAAAAGAAAAGGATAGTTCATATCCTCTAGAACTTGAAGAGATTATGTGCAAGTGAGCATGAGACTGACAAAGTTTTTAAACTAATAACTGTATGGGCTATGAAATTTTTGGTATTCAGTAGATTTACAAACTTTCATTCCCAAGCTCATGTCTGGAAGTGTTTTACACATTTCTCTTGAGATCAGGGCTGAGCGATCACTGATAGAGTGGTTGCTTTGTGGGAAATAGTCCCATGTGAGTTGCTGGGGCTTTCTGTCCTTTAATCGTTGCCCAGGAGTTCATTTTAGTCTGTTACTGTCTTGGCAAAGGCTTTCAGTGCATTGGGAAATGCAGCTGTCGGACCTTGGGATCCTGATGGCTCTGTTTTGGGGATATTTATTATGATGATTTTAAAAGTGTGTCAGCAAGTTTGCCAAAATTTATGGTCTGGAATTATTCAGCATACATCAGATTGTGACATCCTCCTCCTATACATAAACATAGACCCATGAAGAGCTTGCAGTCTAAATAGCTGAAGTAGGCAAAAAACTGCACTAGTATTACTCAGTTTTCTTCTTCCCTCTTGAGTAAAATATAGCCTGTGCAATGTAAGACCAGGCAGAGAAATAAAATCTGGCTCTGAACAAGGTGGCAGGTAGGCGTGGCATGCTTTCTGTATTCTGCGGATGCAGAACAGACACTTCATAATGTAGTAATTACTCAAGGGTGGCACTACATGACGTGGCTATGCTGAGTCCAGAACATCAGCTCAACTGTCTTTAGTCATATGGTGTCCCTGACCAGTGCTCCCTGCTCTTAATTTACAGTTGTTCCACTTACTCTGCACCTCCTGCAAGAGGCCTCTTTGTCTTGGTAGGACTGACGGCCAATTTTCAATTAAATCCTTGAGCAAAGCGCTCTTCTAACAAGAAGTAATCAGCCCAAGAGAAAGTCACATCCACATCTGATGTAAAATGGATTATCTCCATCTGGTTTGGACTCTCCCCTGGTATTTTGTGTCTGACTTCTATTATCTGTGTCTGATTTAGAGGATAAACACCCTAGGGCAGTGTTTGCACAGTACCACATGCCATGACAGCAGTCAATAAATTATAGAAGAAGGTGATCACACAGGATTGTTCCCAGCTTCACATCCCTGATCCCCCTATCCACAGATCCCAAGCAGTGCAGAGGAACTGTGTTTTCTGAGGGGGACAGTGTTCTACACTTGAACAGATTTCTCTTTGAACTAGTATTTTCCTGCTAAAGGGCATTAAAACATATCCGTTCATTATTTAATGAAGGGTTTTTTGCTAGTTATTCACTCCTTTAATAATTCAAATCTGTTCCAGATGTTAAGACACCTACGACAGCTGTAGCTAGTGAGACAATATAAAAAAAACCCTAAGCAATTTGCTCACCCTACCTCAAATCCAAATGACTTCAAAACTACTTTTTCTCTCTCTCGGTCTCTTTTTGCCTTCATTTACCACCCACCTTTGCTTTCATTACACTCCTTTTTCTTTGCTCCTTCCTCCCAAACCCAAGCTTCTCATGCAGTTTTTCCTCTTCTTGAGAGAAACAGAAATATAGCCACAAATATCTATAATCATCTCCTTCAATATTTGAAATACTTAGTCATGACTGTAACGCAAAAGAAACCCTTAATTGGGTAGGATATGCTCTTAAATTTAGCTTAGTCGAGCTATCTTGAAGAAGCCTGGTTTTTACACTTCTTGCATTTTTATTGTTCTTCCACAGGCATTAATGAAACAGAAAATACTGTTGGTTTGAAAGGAAAGATTTACATTTAAAGGACAGAATGCACAAGGTCAGTGGAGACTCTGTCCCATATTTTAATAGTTATTTTAACCTTTTTTTCAACCCACCCTTTGGGTTTTATGGTATCCTGTGTTGTTGTTGTCTTCCATTTCCCTTACAAGCATAAAATAAACACAGTAAGAAAAGCTGATTTTCCTTACCACCCCTCCCCCCCCCTAAATATCAAACAACAAAAAAAGTCTATCTGTGTGGATATGTTGAACATTTGCAAATGATTAGGCATGATGTTTAATGGGCTATGCTTCTCAGCTGAAATGTATAGATTCTCTTAAATCACAAGTTAAAATCTCGGCATTACTGAAATATGCATTCCCTGGTTTTCAGAGACAGTCGGATTGAATGCCTTTCTACTTACTCTGCAGTTCCCATTAATGTTAACAGGCGTATTTCTTTTTGCTTCCATTGGAGTCGCCTTGATACACATGTGGGATCCTTTGATAACCTCTTAAAAAGACACCCTTCTGCTTTACATGCACTTTAGAGCTTTAACGATCTCAGGATGTTCCTTTGTGTCTCCGTGGCCAAAATGTTATCTAATACTTCTTGTAAATAATACAAGATAGCTTTTTACTCTGTAAGTGACCTCTGTAGCATGTGCTAACAGTCTATTTGAATATACCTTGCCTACAGGGTGTTTTGCTGGATTCAGGGAAAAGCATTAGGAAGCAAAGCAGAACTTGCTTTTCCACAGCTCAGAAACAACTGCATTCAGCTACTGGGCAAGACAAAACCTGGGCGAGGGAAAGGTGAAAGAAGGAGGAGCCAGTACTGTTATCTTTGCTTTCCAGTTCATTGGTCCAAAGATGTACAGGAGCAAGTCATTTCTCCTGGGGAGCCTCTGAGCAATCCCTATTGCGATGGAGATTTTTTATATCTGCTTCAAAGGCCACTGTAAACATACCCCGATGAATCGTAATGTGTCTGTGTGTATATTTGTTCCTACTTTTATTTTTAGATATGGTATTTAAATCTTTGAGTCCTTAGCTCACATCATATGCTAACCAGTTTCTTTGGGTAAATTTTCCATAAAAAGCATGAAATCAGAGTTTTGGATTCCTTTTTATAGCTACGTTTTAGGTCTGTAGGAAGTGTTAAACAACTGTTGAAACACAGCCTTATGTGCAGAGCTGTCTGATCTGAAGGTATTCAAAGGAGTGGGCTGCAAGGCTTTAAAGTCCCAGAGTGCCCGTGTACATCACATACTTCAGCATGGCTTTCCCCTGTGAACGTTAGGATTTCTGCCATCTGTAAATCACTTGAGCAGGATGATTTTAGCAGTGGAATGTGGGGTGGGCTCAGCTGTTCTCCCTCTGACTTTGACCGCCACCCCTGTGCCCCCTCAGCAGCTCTTGAAGAGCAGCCCTGTGCCGTCCACTTTAGCTATCAGACAGCAGCTTCGCATGGCAGCACAAAATGCAAGAGAGCCTGGGTAAGAGAAAAAAGCCTCCCTTCCCTCCATGAAGGTCTATGGGCATGATCCCTGTGGTGGGATCCAGGTGGGAGAGGGCGCTCGTTCTCCCTCTGCAGTCTTGAGCCTACTCTGCCTCCCACACCATCCTTGGCAGATGACGATGGTGGTTAAGCCACATCTTTGGCATCCGCTAAGTAAATATGGGGTACTTTGCTCTGTAAGATGGAGCTGGTGGATGTTTTACAACTGTTGGCAATGGAACAGATTACTTTTGTAAATTAAGTAAAGCAGAAGGGTGATTGGTGTAGTTCAGATCTGGGGTCTAATGAAGGAGACTAGAAAGGATGATACCTACTGTGCGTCCCTTTGCATTCGTGTCACGCAAGGCACACTAAGCGCATGTACATGGCTTCAGATTTCTGCAGTTCTCAAGCTTTGTTTGATGTCAGTAGGAAGCATGAAAATCTAAAGTAACTGGTCATCTGCATGTGTGACATCAGAAAGCGGAGGAGCAAGCTTCCCTTCATTTCTCCAAATACAGATTCTGTTCTGCTCCTTCTTACTATAGCTGGACAGATAACTTACATCTATCTTTTTTCCTTTTTTCTGTGTTTCTGCTAGTGTCCCTGAAAGCACTGAACCAGCTGAATACTGAGGCTACTAGCTCACAGTGTCACTCAAATCTTCCTCTCTCTCTAATCTGTAGAAAGCTAGCGTGACTATCATTGCATTTGGGACAAATATATTTATTAAAAAGGTGTTCACCATTTCTGATACTTACAGCAATCCCAGTAATAACTATGTTTTAATAGTTGGCAAATTCTGGTTGTTGGGGTTTTTTTTGGTAGATACTTGCATACTTAGGCACTACATTACAATGAATATTCATTTTGGTTGCATTGCACTTCCCCATCAATGACAAAGAGAGATTAACTAAAACAATATTTTATTTCCTACTTTAATGGTGAGTACATAGCATTAATTATATTATTAATCCAACTAGAAACTCTTGTACAAAGCTATTTCAAGCCATTAGTTGCCCCATTGTAATTGATGGATTGCTGCATTACCATTTAATTTAGCATTGTTTTCAAGGCATTACATTCAGTTTCATTCAAGTTAATTGTAGAGCCAAATAAGGAAGGAACTTGCTTCATGAGCTTGAGTGATGCAAGTGTGGATTCTTCATGATTTCAGATGTATAATGGGATGTGATCCATATAGCAATTCTGTACAAGGCCTTCCAGTTATCATTACCTTGCAATTTATGGCACCAAGAAATGAGGGAATGGACCAGAAGATTGCATGGCATTTGGATTCAGCATTGTGATAGTCTTCTCTGCAAATGGAAATTAACATCAATTATTCAAATCTAGTTATGCTTTCAACCCTCTTAATTGCAAAGTGTTTTCCATTCAGTGATCAAGCCTAATTCCCTAAACATAATAGCAATTATAACTGTGCATCCAGAGAAAAGTATACTCTCTTTGGCCCAATTTTCAGCTCTGATATGACCTCTTTATGCTGCTTTTTACACAGAGGGGTTGTTAAGCTGGAGCAACCATTTATTTTTTTTTTTTTTTGCATAGAACATATCCCAGGGCTTTTGAGAAACATGGACTATAATCTTTACTGCCCCAGCATAAAAACAGGGAAAACATAATGGGTGGGCTTCAACTGCCTAGACACAAGTATGTAGACCATTTTAGATAGAAACCCTTAGGTACCTGAGACACCTTCACAAGGGTAGCAAGTACAGTGTAGGACTGAGGAAGATATGTGGCAACTGGAGTCAAGGCTGGAGGCAGTACTCCAGTCTATCTAAAATAGCACAGTGGTTAGTTGCCTGAATTACCCTGGTTTTGCCTAGCAACTGGGACAGCTCTTCTAGGCTATGCAAGGCTAAATGTAAATTATATTATTCTTGAAGCTGAAAATTGCTTCATGCACTGGCTTGCATAAGGGCATAATGAAGCTTCTTCCTCCTTAGTGCAATTTCCATTTTTTAATACAGCAGCTCCTGTCCATCTTCTAGCTTTACTGTGGCAGAAGTGATGATTCTATTACATTCCTTGTGTGTTTTGTCCATAAGGGTTTCAGGATTTGAAAATACTGCACCCTTTGCTGCAAATAAGCAATAATGCATGGTGTGTGTCTCAAACTACAGTCAGATCTTTACTGAGTGAACAATAAACACCAAGGTTTAATATGAAGTCCCAGTCCTCCGTTGAACCATAATAAGAACTTTGTCCAAATGTGCCATGTCTCCTCCCCAGGAACCTTCCCTGGTTATGTTTCTGTAACATGAGAGTAGAAAGACCAAGGAGCAGCTGGTGATATGTTTGGCATAGAGAAGGTGTCTTGGCTGGTACTCAGGACAATTCCAGGTCTTTCATTCCTTTGCCTTTAGTAAACAGTTGCACGAGACATCAAAAATCAATGACATTGTTACCCGAAAAGCGGATTCGTGCCCTGTGTGCAATAAACCAATCTTAACGCACTCAGAGGAGATATTGTATTTATTCAGGCATGGGTGCTCAGTGGACTGTCGGAGTCACCATTAGCCGGGGTCCTTATTTCTCCGTGTGGGAACAGAAACGACGCAACACCAATGTGATGATCAGGTCGTCCATCTTTTTTATTATAGTTATTGTTATCTTCTATTCCTTTTCTGGTTACATTTATACTCTACTAAGTTCCGTACACGCACTCATCTATCTTCTAATAGGCTACAGGTCATCTACACGCGCTGTTCACGCGCCTCTACAAGCATTTGCATTGGTTAATTGCAATTAGCACATAAAGCCCAAAACTTGCCAAAACTCCCTTATCTCATACCCTGTTTTGCTCAGACTTGTGTGCTTTTGCTGACCACAGGTGTTTCTCACTTATCTGCTATCTTGTGTGTTTTTGCCAGCCTTATTTTGCTGGCCTTGTCTTCGTCCTTGCATTCTTCTGTCTGCACTAACTTTCTCCCAGCGCGGCCCAGACTCCTACAGTGGACTTTTCCACAAATCAAGCACAACAACAGCAGGTTTTCGTGCTCCTTTTACACACAAAAATCAGAAGTTAGTACTTTTCCATAACATGCCCATTGGATACTGATTGGTTAGTGATTATCATACAATTATAATACAGCTTACCTAATGCTTCTAATACTATGCATGCTCAGGGGAAGCGTCTTAACCTGGGCAGGGATCTTTTTGACCTGTGGGGGTGTTTTTAGTATTATAATGAAAGCAGTTCACTTTAAGGACACTCAAAAGTTAGTTTCATTGCCAAGTTAAGTAAGCGAATAGTCACTTTGTTAAGTTGTCAAATAATTCATCCTCAAAACAATCCCAGATATTGTCTTTATGGTCCAGGACATTCTATCTATTCTCTGAGATCTGGAGATCGAACCTGGTTCTTCTTGCTTGACCTAGCAATTGTTCCCATATGGTAACTATAGCTACTAGCATAATCATTAACCTTGGCTATTAGCAAATGTGAAGTGTACTGTATCAACATGTCTACTGACAGAGAAGAAAACTAACTTTTTTGAACCAAGTGGTTAGTTGATATCGGTGTCCTGTGGATTGTATTTATTAGAGTTAGAAACAGTTGATGGAGTCAGATAATTCCTTGCAGCTTTCTCTTTTGATTAAAAAAAAATAAATTAAAAGAGACAAAGTCTCAGTCTTCTGAACTCTTTAGGAATCATCTAGGATTCATTATCTTTGGTTACAGTCCACTATTTCCTACCAGTATCTAATCTAGAGCTCTCCTTCTTCAGATTTTACCACTTTTGAGAAACAGATTACTTTCTTGCTGACTTTTCCATTTCCTGATGCAATGTTTTGGATTCATCCTAAAACAAAAACCAGCCAGACAAACTCATTCAGTCATAACTCTTTGGTTAGATTTCAGACAGTACTGATTTGACTGCATTTGGGCAGTGACTCTCTAGCAGAGAAATTTGGTTTATATATTTGTTCTGAGAAAGGGTAGGTTGCTTTTTCAACCATCTTCTAATAAATTGTAACTTCCTAGTAAAACAGTGCACAGGTATGAATAGCAAATGACAGGGATGGGTTCCAACCTGAAAAGGTGGGATCCTCGTTTAGGAAACTCCTGGGTTCAGTGTGTTTAGATCTGAGATTTTGTTGGCTATAGAAATTTACCCTTCTGAAACAGAAAGGCTGCTTCCTAAATGTACTAGAGGTTGGAATAAGGATCAGTCTTATCTCCAATAACAATCTGTAGAGCTTGGGGAAGTTGCCATGGTTGATGCCACTTTTTTTTTTGTTTTCAAAGTTAGCCCTTCACTTCAAGAGGATTAGCCCAATATCTATGCAACACCTCCTGCAATGTAAGCTTCATTTTGAGGGATTAGGGAGGATTTCTGTTTTGTTTCTCTACAGAGGCATGATTTTCAAGCTTTGAAAGAACTGGAGATGCTGCTTGACAAAAGGAAGATTGAATTCCGTGCTAACACTTATGCAGAGTTCACTCCTTTTGTGAAAATCTGTTGTTCATGTATACAGAAAGTATTGTTTTGTATTACTCTATAGATGCATATGGTAGGTTATTCTGTTTGTTATAATTGGAGTCTAGATGTAATGATAGACCAGTGAGATTATAACTTATCTCTTCTTGTAAGTTACTACGGGGTGTATATATATGTATATTTCTGGTGGAGCATATTACTGGTATCTGGACACTGATCCACAAGAAATGAGATATATTAACTGCAATAATCAATCTGTTGTCCTGAAACCCATTCACTACAGTATGATCATTCTGATAGATGCCTTTTTGTTCATCATTACTTTAGAATGAATCTCTTATTCAAGGAAAAAAGGAAAGAAGGAAAAAACTGCAACACAAAGAAATTAGTGGTGGTAACACACAGCAACATTTGCCATGGGCATTGGTTGGAGTAGTTGTCATATATTTATGTCATGATATAATGGCATACTGTAGGCTATTCTTGTATGTGCTCTCATTTCAAGTTCATTTGTCACTTATCTGTGTAAATTCAACATCTGCCTCATGTGGGAGGGTTTATATATCTCCTTGTGTTGACTGTAAACAAATTGCAAGTGTTGTTTTGCAGGTGACAGATAGATCCAGTTGGTTAGGTAAGGCTGTTGCAGTCTTAGTGCAATATGAAAACTTTATGCATTTGAGAAATTCCAGGCTGATGCTTTCTAGTGTAAAATTTGGGATATGACAGCAGAGTCAGATTTAAAAAGGAGAAGAATGAGATTCTGGGAGGGGATTGAACTAGTTCATTTTATTCTTAGGAAAAAATGTCCAGACACTTAGCTGCCTTGCTGCTATAATTGATTTCTTTATGCACACTGTGTGAAATGAGCCCATATGTGGGCACTGTGTTGCTACACTCTGCTAAGGCAGAGTTTGATTTTCAGCCTATGACAGCCTCTAAGCCTTACATGGCAGTCAAGCAAAGGCCTCCATCATGTACGACTGGATCGAAGTGCTCAGATCCTCCCTAGCTTCAGAGTGGCTGTGCACACCCTCTGCTGTAGAGCTCACTGCAGCCCCAGGGCCTCAGCATATCTCTGCCTTGGATGATGGAAAACTTTAATAACACATACAAAATTAATTTGGACCTTTTCCTAATACAAGTCTTTGAAGTCAGTGGGAAGCACTGAGGACTTTTGGCATGCAAGCTCTTTATTTCTGTGTATTCAACTACTATATTTATTGGTTTCAGTTGATGTGAGTTACTGGTGTTTCCATAAGCACCTCTTTTAATATGTAAAAGCCATATGTATTTGTTACATCTTGGTGAGCAGCCTCTCACCTCTCAGTTGTGGTGAGAGGTGCTATACAAAAAGAATAAATTGGTAGTGTAGCTCTTTGTGCCTTGCTAAGATAAGATGCTAGCCGTATGGCTCCAGTGCTGGGTGCTGGGAAAACAGCTGAGAGCTGGGAGGTTTGGGGGGTTTGTTTGTTTGGTTGGTTTGGTTTTATTGGGCATTTCTTTTAATTATTTGTTTTTTCCCTCTACTAACTGAGCCAAGACCTTGTGGTTCTGTATGTAATTGTGCTAGCTTTTATTCAGAAGTCATACAGTAGTCTATAAGAGTTTAGGAATGGTTCCTAGGGTTGTCAAGGGCAGCCACAGCCTGCCTTGTGTTATCTAATGGCATTCACAGATTTACTGAATTCCTTTTTCAGTTAGGCTCCTTGTGCTGCCTATTACTTCTACTAGAAATTTGCTTAAAAACTTCACTCTGGAGGTGGAAGCTTATTCCTGGCCATGTTTTCCTCTTTGTTCATATGCCAAAGTCTACACTGTCTTTTAATGTAAATAGCTTTTCTTTTGAATGTTTATCCCTCTCTTCCCATAACACACACACACATGCACATTTGCAAAATATGCATATCTACTTCCATGAACAGTAATTTTTTCTCTAAACTGAACAAAGTAAGCCCTTTAGTCCTCATATTAACCTAGACATCTTTCTTTTTATTAGAGTTTGAAGCAGCTTTCCTTGACTGTATATGATTGGAAGTACACAAAGTATCCCTGTAGTATTCTACATAAATTATCATCAAGCTCTTATACAATAGAGTTAATGTTGCATCTCCCTATGGAAATATTTGGTTTGCATTGTTGTACAATCGTATTACCTTTTTAATATAAAAAATGCACCAGTGGTTCATGTTCATCCTGCTTATACATTTCATAAATTCATCTAGTTTATGCAGCTAATATACCCATATTTTTTCTCAGTCATTCAGAAATGCTGACTGTGCATGGTAAATTATAAAACAAGGTGGATAGAACAATAGAAAAATATGTAATCCAGCACATAGCATAAAGAGTTGGAGGCTCTAGTGGGTAGCTCCAGCAATTTTTTTGCCCAAAGACAAAGTGTGTAGAAAAGGTCTCTTCCAGCTCCTTTTGAAAATGCAAATTGCAACTCAGGTTAACAGGTTACCCATTTTGAATACTATTGTATATTTGACATGAACCAACCCAATTCTTACTTCATTGGTTGAAAAAAGAGTTAATAACTACATTGTATATAACTTTGAAATATTGTGCAGGTCAAAACAAAGAGCATTTTCATCAGTGATCACTCTGCATCAACATTTCAGTGCAAATATTCAGGAATATTTGTGTTATAGGATGAAAATATATTAGAGATTTACTTATATAAATGATATTATTGTATCAGAATCCATCTACTCTTACTAATATCCTTTCAGTCCAATAATGTGTGTAATTGTCATTTTTATAAGACTAACTTACATCTTGAATTTCCTTTCCATTTTAACCTTTACCAAATATTTTCCATAAACTTAAAAGTGTAGAGCTTATTAGTTCAATAGTCGCACCAATCTGTATTAATTTTGTCCACTTTGCTTATATTAAATCTGTTATGTTTATATTAAATCTCCTAAAATAGTTTTTCATTATGATTTTGAATTATCATAAATATGATTTGAACAGATCCGTTATAACCTTCCATATTTGCATATTATTCTACCAATGAATTCTTAGCATGAAAAAAATTACATAGCCAAAAAAACTTAATGTCCTCAAATCCTTTTTTTCATTTGCTGCCTCTAGGTTTGAAACCTCTGCAAATCAACATTGTTTAATGTGCTGACCATTTCTTTTGGTGAGAAAGTGTCTATCTGTGTGCATATATCTAGATAAATAAGGGTAGTTACCCAAAGGACTGGCTATGGATACATTATTTATTATGAGTTACTGATCTTATAGCTCATGAGTGACAGAGCAAAACAGAATGACGAGGTGGTATGAAAGCTCATCAATAACTTGAAGCAATAAATAATGAATTTCTCATCTGCCAGTTTAACATATTTTTTATGAATTAATATTTTTTTCCAGATGTTTAATAATTATTTTGGAATGAGATAGGGAATTGCATCATCTAGATTCAAGGAAGTTTTTAAAAAATCTCATTTTATTCTGTGGCACACCTTTGTTTTTGTTTAAATTATACAGAGGGATACTAGAGATGAGCAACTAGTCTCAATGAATAATTTATTTAAATTTAACCTCCTTTTCTACTATTGGAATATTCAAACCATAGGCCACAACTTATTCTGATTCATATGTTATTAAAATTTTATTTGACAGATGCCTTTTTGAGTTTTTGTTTTATGTCTTGACAGCGATTATTTGCAAATGGAACTATGTACTTTTATTCTGCTGAGATAAATGCGATGCTTCTTATCTGATCCTTGATTAGCTGCTATTGGCCTCATGGATCCCTTGGCACCTTGTGCTCTGGCTGCATGAAACCTCAAGCAATTCTTACTTGAGCATTTTATGTACAGATGTAAAGGTCAGTTTCTGCCAATTCTCATGCATATAACTTTGAAGTTGCTTTCAAAGAATATATTGGTCAACTGTGAAAGGCTACTGCAGATACGTAATGAAATAACTTCCTCTAAAATGTCAAACATTTTTCCCTTGTAGGATTTTAGCTAAGTTCACCATCAACGCTCCATGCTTTACATCATTTTCTCCACCCCGTATGGTGTGATCTGCCTTTTCCTGATGTTCACCTGCCCGGTTCTGAGATGATGATCTTCCAGTAGCTGCTTCTCTCACTGTGGAGTGAAGGTGAAACTAAATGTTATAGGTGAATCACAAAAAAATATAGATGCTACAGCACTCCATCTACTCTTATTCCTCTTGTGTTCTCTTTAAAGACAGGCCATTAAATTAATATATATGAGTGAAAGTATAGATCACAAATCCCTGCTGGACAGAAATTTTATAGGCCCAGATGCCTTCCACCTAATTCCAGACACATAACTGAGGATCTTATGTGAGGCTCAAGAGCATAACCTCACTCTGAAAGTGTTTATTTCATGATAGCCACCAGTTTTGGCTCCCTTTTCAATCAGTACAGAGAGAGACAGGAACCACATAAGGACATTTCAGGTCACAAATGCTCTGGATTGTTCTCTTATTCATGTTACTCTCTCTCATTGCTGATAACGGTGGAAGACCAGGAGGCTAAACCCAGGTTTTATCTAACTGAAATGTAAAGGACACCAGTGAAATAGGCATTTCTAGACAATGATAAATTTTATCCTGAAGCAGCGCAGTGGTTAGCTCAAGGGGAAATTTCTATATTGCAGATACCCGAATTTAGGTTAAGTGAGTCTTGGCTTATGTCAGTGCCTAAATACAGTGAGGTAATCTACATCACTGACTTTTTTAATGCAGTGGAGAATGTGAGTTTGGATAGTAACAATAAGGAGTCAATTCTGTCTGGAAAAGCAATATTCCAGTTGCCTCGCTGGGAACAGCTTTGCTACTTTCCTCACTTCTGCTTATCAAGGTTTTCATTACGTGTTGCAAGTTAAATATATTACTGGTCTGAAGTCCAGGCCAAATTTCTGATTTGATTTTTACTCAAAACCTCAGAACAATGTTTTGAAGTGAAGTAAAATGGGGCCATTCTGACTCTCTGGTCTGGTGTTCATCCTTTTGGTACATGATGATTCCCAGGCTGTCTTGATAAGCCCCTGATGCACTGGGGCATTTGTTCACAATTAATATGAAGTAATATGAATGATCTCATAAAAATGAACCTAGGTATATGCCCCTTTTTCACAGATTCCCACAAATGATTTGAGAAGATATATTGTGGGGAATGTTGGTGCCAGGCTGCCTAATAATGTAATTTTGTTTTCTGACAGAACACTGTGTGTGGAATCTCAGAGGCAGACTCCCAGCTAGCCTAATTTTCCATCTCTCCCTTGGATTGCCACTGTTTTATTGCAGCTCAGGAATCTGGCCCATGACTTGTTCTGCTCCGACTTTTGCGATTCCTGTGTGCCCCATATATCCCTATTTTATTAAACCAAACTGAGAAGGAGGGATGGGTTTCCTTTGTGCCACTCCAGAAATACAAAACAAATTAATTGGCCAGAGCAGGCAGGTTTACTGCTGCTTTATGTCAACAAAAAGGCACAAAGGAGCCAGAAGGTACTACTGAAACAAGGTCTGTACCTGAGAGTGACAAGATGTATAAAAGAATGTATGAATCGTAAATACATTTAGATTTGACAATAAGTCTTTTCATGGCCTTTCCTAGAGCTGGATTCTATTTCAATGCTCTTATTCACTTGAAGAAAAAAAATATTTCTTTGGGGAAAAGTTCTGTTCTGAATTGACATTAGGGCTCTGCTTTGTGCTGTGTGATGCAGACTGTTCCCCTCTCCATTGCCAAAAGAGTGGGGATGTCAGAGGGTCTGCAGTAAAAGCCTGGTCAGTCAGTTTTTGAGTTGTAGTAACGTGATGGTCAATCCCAACAGTAGTTTGATGCAGCTGAAAGATGCTGCTTTGAAGAGCCTAAAGCACTTGTGGACAATAAGAGCTCCTACCAGAAGCCCTGCTGTCTTTAAGGACATTTTCATTGGAGGAAGCCCTTTTAATTAGGCTTTGCTCCAGTTCTCAGACATTATATTTCAGAATACTGAAAATAAGTATTCTGAGAATCAGAAGTGCATATGCTACTTTGATATTTTCTTTATTCATAATGTCACTGAAACCCTAACAATAAAAAAATGATAACAGAAAATATAACTAGTTGCATTATGGGAAGAACTTTCTGATCAGTCATAATTTATTTTTCATGACACTATTTATTTGATATTCCCTCCCTCCACTCCCCCTGCCTAACCCTCAAAAGAAAAAGGGTGAAGGAGGGAGGATCAGAGGGAGTTCACAAGCAAATGAACCTCTGCATCTTAAAAGACTTAAGTTACTGAGGTTACAAATCACTTTAGTCCCCAAACAACAAGGAGGATGAACCTGCCATCAGCAGCAGTGGGGTTAATAAAAATATGTTCCTCTGTATCTAGCTTATTTTATAGATCTCTATGCTTTTTCAGAATTTCTGTAATGAGCATGTTGTGCCTGTCAGGGGTTGGTTTCCTCAGTGAAACCTTCACAGTCACTTTCATCCCCAAAGTCTCAAACTTCTTGTCAAAACCTATAATTACCTCCCAGAGTCAAATCTGCCATTAATCATCTCAGAAAGACTTTTGCTAAGCCTTATCACTCAGAGTGCTGAAAATGAGTAGGGACCTCCTGTATCTATGCTACCTCTCTAGACTGTGTTGTCCTGTTCTGGGAAAACTGAGAATTAACTAAAATAAGCTTTGCTGAAATAACAAGGCTTTCAAATGATAATACTGTTTAATGTGAAGGTAATCCAGATATCTTTCATCCTCGTTCACTCCCTCCTTTTCTTTCATCAAAGGTGGACAAGTACCTTCCATCTTTTGCAACAATGCAGCTATAAAAATTAGAGGGGACATAATGTGTGAAATATTTTTCCCAGTGTCTATATTTTGCAGAAAAGACCCAGCCAAAAAGGTTAAAAAGAGGAATTTTTTTTTTCTGTTTGGTTATTAAAAAATCCAGGTAAAAGTTGTTATCAATGTTAAATATTCCACGGAGGGAAAAGAAATTTATTTAGGAAAAAAAAAGAAAATGCATCTTTAATCAGAGGTGATTTTTCTTGGTTTTTTTATTTATTTTTCTTCCCTGTTCTTTTTCATCTCCATATTTCACTTTTTTCACTTAGGAAAAAATATCTGTGGGAGAAAAAGAAAGGAGAAATACTGATTGTTTAAAATAAGGCTCACAAAGCCTCCAGAAAATAACTAGAAATATTTTTTTTTTTTAAGAAAGAAGCTACTTGAAAACAGTAATATGTATTTGTTCCAAAATGTCAAGTAGCTTGAATATTAACATCAAAATAAATACACAGCTATTTTTATGAACATAAAAGCAGAAGAACACCTCCTTCCCTGTGTCCTTAACCCCAATGTATACATTGAATTAAAATAATTAAGGAACTATGATTTTCAAGGACAGTAACATTTTGGTATTATAAATATTCACCTATTTTATGTGGATGATTTGCCAGCATAGGTAAAAGAACAATGTGGACAATTAATGTCATTTTTGGGACATCTGCAGACTGAGACCTCCATGGTCATGTCTATACTATGATCATCATGTGAACAAAGGCCAGTGATAAAAAGTAGGAGTCCTGATGACTCTCCCTTACCACCTAGGATTTTTCTCAGTACCTGGCAAATTTATTTGATTTAACTAGGGTAGATTAAAGATAAAGGTCAGTCTTTCTTTCTTTTTTTTCAGTCTGCTTTTTTTCTTTTCCTTCTTATTTTTCTGGAAGAAGTGAACTGAGCTCCATAGAAGATATCTGTATTTAAGACATTTACCAGTATTTTTTCAGTATATTTGAGACTACTTTCAGCATTCTGGTTGGTAAAACCAAAATAAAGTGAAAAGGAGTTGTGGAGGAATAGTGGTAGAGCATGCATGATCAAGCTCTGGAACAGGAAAAAAAAGGCTGCCTATCCATCTAGCCTCTGATGCCCCTCTCCAGGCACTGCTGTGCACCTGTGTGCCATCAAGAGAAGAGCTGAGTTCAATGTGAAGACACCAAATGGATTTTGATGGGCCATTGTGAAGAAGTTGGTGTTCAAAGCTACAAGTAGACACATTTCTGGGTCTGCTCTGTTTGTACCAATGCTGGTCTGGCATCCTCATAGTTGAGGGCAGCTATGAGTCTCAGTTGTGCCCTGTATAGCTGGACACTGGGTTCAGGAGAATACACTTTGGGCTACAACTAGTTCCTCAAGGGCTGCAATATTAAATCTTTTCTAGGTTTTCTGTACTCCAACTTAAGCCATTACAGAGGAATGCAATGGTAACCCGTGTATTCATTCGACCCTGCATGGGATTTCACAATGCTGAAATTCCCCAAGTGTATTTATAAGCTGTTCTTTTACCATAGAACACATGGGAATTTTAAAGCTTTAAAAGCTAAGGTGGTGCCATCAGTTTGGGACATCTGGATCCTAATGTGAATGATCTGATAGTTCCCTGAAATTCACAGCTCATCTGAAGCTTTATTTCCAAATTCATTGTTAGCACTGGATTCTGAGAAGACACTAGTTAGATAAATTATATAAAAAAACTTCACTGTCCAAGTGGCTAAAGGTTTTGTAGCAATTTGTAGGTAGCTCAGAGGAAGGGGATGCATGCAGCGAAGGAAGAAAAGGTGATTATGTCATGAACCAAGATGGACACTATGGAAGTTCTGCTAGAATAGAGCTAACTGATTTGCGTTTAGATAACCATCTAAGTAAGAAACGTAAGGCTAATTGGAAAGTGATTATTCAGCACAGGTCAAATGCTAGTGAAGATAATGAGAAGGTTGATTAGTGAGTTGGGAGAAATTAGAAGGATGAAACCGCTGCAGTTTGTTGTGATTCCTGAAATGAATATCACATGGGAAATATGCAACTGGAAATATTTTAGAAATTCATGTGTAGAATTGTATCTGTAAAAATGAAGGTGAGTATAAAATAATTTTTTCTTATTTGCTGATGGGAGATAAAGTAAAAAAAGAAAAAAGCTTTAATTTAGGGAAGAATCATGATATGATCACTGATCACAGAGTACATAATCTCAACCATTTTTATCAACCTCTGACATTTGTCTCATTCAGTGTTGCATTTTGCACAAACACCCTTTATCTCGTGCAGGCTTTTCATCTTACCTATCCAGGTATGATCCCTGCAATTTCAGCTGTCTTTGCACTCTTCCACTGCCTGAGACATCTCTCAGTTAACTGCCTTACTTCAGTGACTGGGATATTTTTCTTATCACTGTTATTCCTCTCTCAATGCCCCAACTCCTTCACTGGTGCCAATATTGCACTCTGAGAGCCGCACCCCCATTTTTCAATGACTGGGATCTAAAGTTCAATCAAACTGTTTTCTGATCTCTGTTTCTCTGTCTGTCTGATCAAGACCCATTTTGCACTTGAAAGGGTAAAAGGATATCCATCTCTACCAACAGCATTTGTACTGACAGCAAGGGAGAATCATGAGCCTGTGACTACAAATCCTGTAACTCAACTAAGGAAGTTAGGCAGACTTTATCATGGCTATCAAATTAAATTCTGAAGCAGTTATTCAAATTATTTTCTGTTGTGTGTATGCATCTTGCCAATATTTTTCTGTGCACTGATATTATGCTTTTATGTTTTGTATTTTTTATAATTTTATAAGTAGGATACATTTTTAAATAATTTTACAAAGAAATATCTTATAATATGAAGAATACCGAATCTGCCAAATGGTTAAGTAAATTAAAGTAGTAGGTAAGTGAACTGGTTAGGCAGAACATTGATTTGTGAAAAGAAATATTATGGCTGACATAGAAATCTGTATAGAAATTAAAGCCATAAAATGGTAAGTTGATTCTAGGATGCTGCAGAGAGAGTTTACATCTCTAGGGTAGTTAAAATAAAATAACACAGAATCAGCAAATGTTTTTATACATTGGAGAATCCTATAACAAGGCAGGATATTTGATCCTGGCAGAGTTTTAATTACTCAGATGTTGATTTGGATGCCACTCAATACAAAAATGAAGAGGAAGAACACATTTTGAGAGGTATTTCAGGATTGTTTTCTTCCACGGCTTATTGAAGCATTCAGATGGTTAGAAGCTATTTTGGATCAAGTCCTAGAAAATATACCAAGTATGATTAATAGGACTGAAGCAAAGAAACACCCAGGACATTACAATATCATTAGTTCAAAATATTCTTGGGAGCTGGTAGAAACAAAGTGAACATTGTGGACCACAGGAAAGCTGACTTTGAGAAAAAATGAAATGCCCTAACAGGTTTTGGTTAGTATTTTATTGGTCAAGATTTTATTATGCAGAGGGAATCTAGCGGAGACTCTAGAAGTGTTTTAGAAACAGTTGGTGATGCAATTAAAATCCATCCTGGTTCAGTCTAGGGGGAAAAAAGGCAACAGATGCAAGTTTATTTAAGTGGCAATGTAAAAATAATTATAAACAGAAGGCTTCTTTAAAAATATATAGAAAAAGTAGTGAGGGGTGGATTGGGAAATCTCTGAAAATAAGCATAAGTAAGTCAAGAACATAATTAGCAGTATTGAATGTCAAATTGTAAAGAGTATTTCAACGGACAAAGGATTCTGCTGCTGTATTTACAGTAAATGAAAAATAAAATGAGAAAGTGATCTACTTAAAAGGGAGATTGGGGAACCAAAAAAAGTCTAATAAAATAATAGATTTCAAGAAGAGACCAGAGATGGCAAGCTGCTCAGGGCAAGGATTACATTTGCTAATTGAACCAATTAGCAACACTTAATGTTGCATTTAACACATTCAGAGCTCTGCACTGCTTGGTAACAGATGCAGGGGAATAATCTTAGTTCCATTTTATAGACGGGGAAGGAGAGTCAGAGATGACCTAAGGCTGGTGCAGAGTGAATTGGTAGCTCCAATGAAATTAAAAGTCTTTTTGATGGACAGTTCCTTGCCTCTCTGTTCCATTCTTTTTGGATTGCCGAATTCTGATTATAGGCAGGGGAAGATAACAAAATAGCTCAGCAAAGCAAGAGAACAGGAAGGAAATTAATTATCCAGTTCTACAAACCTTTCACAGCCACAGTGAAGCCAGTCATGGTGCAGGTTTCCATCTAACTGGAATAGTTTGCAGGAGGGGGTCTACAGTTCCTGTAGAAAGTGGGAACATGTGGAATAGTTTTGGATATCTGAGGAGGCAAAAACCTGGTCACGCTCACTAGGGGAGAGACAACACTCATGTTTGTATCATACAGAACCCAACCTGTATGCCTAGGCTGTAAGCATGCTTCCTTCAGTCCTTCCTTCCTTCTGTCCTTCCCTCCTTCCTTCTGTGCTTCTACCACTGACTTGTATAGTCCAAGAGAAAAAATTTGGACCCTGACTTGTAAAATACATATATGACTCAAAATTATAAATGTTTCCAGCAGTTTCAAAAAGACTACTCACCTACTTGAAGTTGAGAACAAGTTTATGTTCCTAAATGATTTGGGGTCATGGCCTTCATGATGTAGACCTGATCATAATGGAAAATTTCTAGTATCTTGAGGAAAGAGAAATACTAGAATGCAAATAATTCATAACTATGAGAGTTCAAGAAAATGAAGACAGAAACAGATGAAGTCTTTGGGAAATTACTTTCCAAGTTCCTTGATGAGAGCACTAGAAACTTGCAAACATAATGTCATTAGTCTGAGATAGGTCTGTGACATCAATTATGGAAAAATATTAGCAAAAATGTGTAGGGTCATTGATGGAGCATGCTGTGGTACTTAATTTCTTTAGAGAAAAGTAACATAAATTTACGAGTCTGGTATTGCTTAATTCAACTGTCATTTTTTCCCTAGTTTTCATTAAGTGGTATTGTCTGTATTCAGTATAGAAAGAATTGACATAATTTTATTTTTTAATGCGTACCATTTTCACCTTGACAGTGATTATTTTCATGGAAGAGTTATCTTGGTAAAGAAGGCAAATATATTCTTATCCTTTTCCTTTGAAGACTGAGCCTGTTCCCACCATTTCATGAGGTGATGCTTCTAGACGTATGGTTTGAGCTTACTCCTTCATCTGTTCTGGCTGTGGCAGAGAGGCGAGGTGAGCTGTCCCTCCTATGGGGCTCTGCGTGGTCACAGCTTGGCCTCTTCTGTCAGATGCTGCTGAAACATTGCTTCTGGCTATGACGTATTACACATCACTTTTGAGAGCGGGATCAAAGCTTTCAGGTCAATTACTTTTCATCAAAGGTAGTGCTACTTTTTTGTGTCATGATTTTATGGTTTTCAAATTGCTCAAATAGTTTCTAGAAAATATCAGGCAACATGTTACTACTGAAGGAGCACAATTCTGGATTAAGACCAGCCAAACAGAAGTGTCCAAACAAATACGTCAAAATATTTCAGAATTTGAGACAGCTTTTGCTTGTAATGAACTTTATGATGTATTTCTCTTTTCCAGCTATTTTCCTTCCTTCAGTAAACTTCCTAAAAGCTTGATGGCACGGTTTACACTGGACTTGGATGAGGGGATTTCTCTGTCCATCAAACAGCAGAATGGTACTGAAGTTTCAGAAGACTTTTGCCTTCATCAGCACTCTCACAAGGTTGTAAAATACCAAACTTATAGCTGTTCGACAGGTGTAGAGTCTTCTTGGTCAAGGACTGCTACCCGTCCAATAGTAATCTTGGAGCTAAGTGACTGTTGCAGGATTCCAGCTTCAGTTAGAAAGTCTCAGCCAGATAGAGGCTGGAAAATCAGATTTACAGACTATTATGAAGTTATTTGTTATTCGTATAAATATGTTACTCTATATTCATTCTATCTGATACTGTGTTTCCATTCTCTTAAATTGTGGCTCCTTTGCATGCAGCATCGGGGTTTGTGCCTGAGGAAGCAATACGTTTCAGGAACATACCAACAAAATAGCAAGGTAATTCTGGACATACAGGGTGATGAGTTAGCCAGTGATTTCACTTGCCAGAGTCATTCGTTAGTGTTGGAGCCTAGCTTTGCCACTGAGGACTGCACTGAGCCGTAGCTTACCCGAGGAGCTCGTCATTCCACTTGCTTTGCCAGTTCATTGTCCTAAACTTTCATCAGTTGCTTACACACATTGACTCCTACTTTCTATAGTATATGGCTCACTGAGGGTACAAAAATGCTTTAATGATGATAAATAGCTACTTTACAAAGGATCCATGACCCAGTTAGACACGGCACCGCACCCTGTCAAATTACATCTAGTGTCAGTTGAGTCTCTTACTGAAATCTTTAAATAGTTGTGTTTTAGTCATGAGTATGAATTATTGACTGAGACACACTGAACTAAAAGGATTTTTGAACCTAATCAAAAAGCAAGTACAGAATATCTCTGAGAGATGTTAAAATGCTTATAATACACAACCAATTGTATTCCCATGTAGTAAGCTTGAACCCCACCTAGTAGCATCTTCAGGTTTTGTTAGTATGGGCTACCTCTTCTCCTGTGTGCCTGAGGAACACTGTTCAGTCATAATACTGGTCATTCTAGCACAGTTTACTACTGGTAGCACATCTGTAAACAAAGCAAATTTTAAGGAATAGTTTTCAGTAGGATCAGAAACTGTCATGTTACTGGTCCAAACAGATGAAAATGTTATCTGACTTATTTAGTTAGAGCACCAAAATTAGTATCTTTTATTAGCATCCAGGAAGTTTGCTACATTTTTGTCTTCAGAAAACTTCATAATCATGAATAAGGGCTTGGTACCCCCTCTTCCCCTCAGTTTCTGAAGCTGCCACAAGTAGGCTAAAGTGCATGCTTGTGTGTGTAAGAGGAAATGGATGACAAATAATAACAGCTATCAGAACTGAACACACGAGTGACAAAAAAGGGATTTTATTGTTTAATGGTCCTTGAATTCCTGACTGCATGTAATGGGACTGGAAAAGACAAGCAAGCTATAGAGGCATCTCCATAGGGAAATTGGAATTGAAATGCTATTGTTTGCAAAACAAGCTACTGGCCAGACTTCAGCTCATTCACCATATTTAGTTTCAGTGACCTTTTCAAACAAAAAAGAGTAGTACCCTGCTGAAGGTACAGAGCACGACATAAAGGATAATTCAAAGTGATGGGAAGAAGATGTTCTTTATGGTACATAATAAATAACAGCACTATCCCTGGGTGGCTATATTGTGGATAGTTATATTTATGACCCAGTAGAAGTCCCTGACATGTATGTTTGTGGGGCACTTTTTAGGAGGAAGCAATTTTCTAACTAAATGGAAATTACTCTTACTGGAAAAGGCTGAAGGAAAAATATAAATGAAGCTTCCTTTTTTATTCTTCATTAGATAAAGTGTTTCATAGCTGAACATTGTTAAGCTCCAAAAAGAGATTTTTTTTTAAGATCCTGACCCAGGAAAGTCGTTAAACACATTGTTTAACTTGAAGCAAGTGAGTTGCATTTTGAATTCAGTAGGTTTACTTGAAGTTGTATATTTATTCAAGTGCATGGCTGGACTGGGACCAAAGGTCTGTGGGGAAGGATTTGTAAATTTCTGTTGTTGGTATTACTGCAATGCAAATAGTAAGTAGTGGTAATTATTGTGCTGTTTCGTAGTCATTATTGAAATAAAACTTTATGTAGCTTGTTGGCTCCTTTGGTTAAAGAGAATCTTTTTGGTAATTTGAATTATATAGATTTGCCTTGTTCCTTCAAGGTTCTGCAACAATGTTAAAGCATTTCCTTGCAGTTTCTTTTCTTTTGGTCTTAAGGAGCATCTTGTACATAACAATTAGTTAGTGGGACAACTAAAGGAGGAGACATCTAGCAGTAAAATTTAGCAATGACAAAGATAAACTAAGGCATTTAAAAATAACTGGTAACTGCTACCTCAAAAGTTAAGGTTTGATAGGATTGTGTTTTTTCCCCCCTGTAAATGGCATTACCTCACATAACATACCTCATGTGTGCAGAGCTGCATGTTGGCATGAGACATCCAACTAAAATTTGGTATCCAATACTCAAAATTAAAAATGAAAAAAGAAATTTCTATTAAGTAAAAGGTTCTCTGATTTCTGTCTCAGATTTCTAACACAGAAGAGGGTGCTCATGTAACATGTGACATATTAATAGTGTTTCACATGTCCAGGACTGCTTAGCTGTGCAGTGCCTGCTCCATACAATTGGTCTGACTTAGACCCATACAATTGATCTGACTTAGACAGACAAGAAGTGCACTCCAGGACCCCATAATCACATTTATTGCTCATATGCATGCAGTCTGCATCAATTGTGAACTGCACTCACAGTGGGACTTCTGCGTCTCAGTCAATTCACACATGTATGATGACTACTTGCCTAGGATTTTCTGGAGCTACCCTCTTTCAATGAAATTAATAAAAAAAAATGTGACTAGCCAAAGGGGTATACTGAATGGTAAAATTTACAAGTTAACTTATAGTGTTTTCACAGTAAACCCATTAAAGCTATGTCCTGCAATTACTTACCAACAGTTCAGTGCTTATTTTGTTTCCCCAGGGAATGGCTTAGTGTAAAAAGTAGCAATATATTTGACAATAACTAATTATTGTCAATTAATAAAACAATTGGCAATTAAATCAAACATGGTATCAATTTTGCATGGCTGATCCTTCATATGCAAGCATGGTGCAAGTGAGCATTCCATCTTATGTGCCCCCACAGTTGAGATAGTCAATTACAGGAGCAGACATTTTTCGGAGAGGGAAATTTTATTTGATTGGGTCAAAATTTGGAATATGTATTTACCTAAATATAACACAAAGTAAGGCTTTCCAAGTAGCTAGCAAATGGAAGGGAGGAAAATTTTTGTCAGGACCGTGCACCTGGAAAAAATAGTGAGGTGAGAATCATAAGATAAAATTGTGAGCTGCTGACAGCCTTAAAAATTGCCCTAATTGAGAATGAGACTGTGAGGCACATCTAACTGTTGCTAGGACCTTGAAAGGACTGGCACTCAATCTTCTAATTCCGTATTATGGAGCAAACCTGCAGTGTTTGTGACCTTGCAAAATCAGTTTGAGCCCAGCTGACTTTTAAAGCCTTAAATCAAGATCCTGCCAGAATGAGATGATTCTTGTAAGAATGATAACCCACAGATAAGGCAAAATGAAATCTAGGTGACTCTTGAAATGGCTTGGACAAACTCTGGCAGTGGAAATGTCAATCACATGGCCTTCTGCCATGGTTAAATTTCAACTTCCCTGTGATTCAACAGTCTGGACACCTTGGCAATTGTTTCCAACAAAAATACCATAGAAAAGCAAGAAATTTCTGTTAAAAGCTGGTGTGATGTGACTTGAAATAGGCTTTTTAGCTTTACTTGGGAAGTAAGTGTTAGAAAAAGAGGAGAAAATGATTGTTTTGGACAGTAACTGGTTTCCAGACATATGGACCCAAAATACTTCTCTGCTTGCTCATATATTTGAAATGTAGAGCCAAGTCAGAGGGCTGTATCTGCCAGCTAAAACTGAGAAATTAACAAATGCTTTAAAGTGAACCTGCTCATTCAGGGTTCCAGGTAAATTGTCTTTTCCAAATCCTTACCATAAATTCCAAACATCACATTTCCCCCACTGATGTTTTGTTCCATATTTCCTCATTGCTCTTAAATTAGACATGCCAATTTTTAAAATGTGAAAACATAACTTCTGCTGATTTACAAGGAGAGAATATTAATAGACTACCATTGCTGTTCACCCCAAGTCTATATAGCATCCTAGTATTTCTAGAACAATGACATCTGTCACATGTTTCTAGGTGTGAGGCAATGACATGTTTTCTTCCTCATGTTCCTGGCCATAGCTGGAATGTTATAACTAAAACCATCTTTCTCTTGAATGAAATGAAATTCTGATGCAGAAGAAGTTTCTGGCTGGACTCCAGACAATTTCATTGAAGTGTGGAATTGTCTTTCATTACAAGTAAAAGCAAAGAGGAACCTAGGAATCATTCTGACACCATGGCACCTAGTGTCAAATCGCTTATTTATCTTTATGAGGTAAGAAGGGTAGGTGATAGAAGTACGCAATATGTTTATTTTGAACTTTTAAATTGCTATTCCAGGGGTGGATTTGATATTAGATATGTTTTCACGCTTAGTGGGAAATAAAATTCCCATGGTAAGGATAACTGTCAACACAGGTGGTCCAGGTTTATGTTATCTTCCCTTGCAGCTCTTTACAGAACTGGTTACATGTACCATAATATCCTGTAATTCCTAAGCTTGGAGAGGTTTGTTAGCTCCTAACAAGGGTTTTTGCTTTCGCCTGCCAGGCTCCTCTCAGCATTACAGATCCAGGTTCCCCACCATACCCCACTATTCTGTCTCTTCCTTGCCACTTCTACCACTTCTCTACCATCCACCTTTTAATCTTTACAATACTCACACAAATGGAGCGCTTAAATTATTTGAGCCTTTCTTGGGTAACAGCTAGCCAGCGTGGATCTTTATTGTTCCCTCCCATACCTCAGCCAGGCATGTCACACGTGCAGCACCTTCCTAGAAATATGCTTCTCTCCCATTTCCTTCCTCCCCTGTAATTTCATGCTGATGCCCTGTAGAGTATATTTCCCAGGGAATGCTTTTAAACCTTTTGCTGCTCTGCTTCCACTTCTTTGCTAAATCTGTTCTAAGCAGATCAAATCTGATAGATAACTGATGTTATAGAAGGAACTCTGCTGGAGTTTTCTGAGAGGCAGAATGTAGTGCAGATCTGTACAAAAATAGAAAATCTGCAAGGCAGTTTTGCTGGGTTCAAAATAATTTTGTCTGTAATGTCTTTTTAAGTATCTGTACAAAGAATTCTGTTGGGCCATTTGATCTGGGATGAGAAGTAACAGAGATGATATGGATCAGTGAATTTGTTCTCTTTAGGAATGCTTGATTGAGAACTCTCCACAAAACACTCTTTATGTTTTGTTTTTCCAGGTACCTATACACTGTTGTGTCTGATGTTTCCCTGAGAACTGGATAGGAGGTGGAAAGAGCAGGTGTGATCTCCAAAGCTTTGCTTAACTTTCTTCTAGATGTAGGTGCTCTACATTTTCATATGGGCTGGGTTTTCTGGTTGAAAATATACACTTCTAAAAACATAGAATTAATTTCTTAATATTACAGTTTGACTGACTATTTTGTACCCTTTCTGGATTAATTCTGATCTGCTTAGTGAAAATATGGTTGCAGCAGTTATTGAAATGTAACAGTTTTCAAACACTAGTTATTTCAGTAAATTAAAAATATTGATCATATGTCAGTTTCAAAAAAAATAAAAAAATAGAATTGAACATAGCTTCAGTTTCAAACATTTTGAACAAAAAAAAAAAGAAAATGTATTTATTCTTTAGAACAAGTTCTAAATACTCAAAGCAATGAAACACTTATCAACACTCCTGGGAATATTCTCTGTAGCTAAATCAATCTTATTCTCAAGTGTTTTCCTGATATTCAGTGTAAATTATCCTTTCCTTAGTATCATTCTGTAACTCCTACATGTCTTCAATCTGCTTTTGAAGCATTTGTCATGAAGCTTCAGATACAACCATTACTAAGTCTCTTTTTCAATGATAAAAAACACGTTCCATGTAAATCAAATCTTCCATTAGAGCCTGGTTAATATTTGCTCTGTTGGCTTTGTATTAGACCCTAAAAGACAAACTGTGGAGTGAAGAGAAGGAGTGAAATTCTGTACAAAAATATAATTTCTCATTTTTCATTCCTGAAAATTTGGAGAGAAATTATTTTAAGCTCCTCGGCCAGTGTTCTCAGAAAAAGCACTAACTCATCCCCAAACAGAGGAGGACAGTAAAGTACTGTGAGCATCTATCAACTACATTGAAGCTGTTTTATTAAAAAACAGGTAAATTTGTGTTCTGGTGGGGTCATAAATCTGAATAATGTTTGAAGTTTCATGCTCTAAGATTCAAATATCTATCTTAACGATTGCTATCTGTATATATTGTTCCAAGCTCAAAATATTTTGCACCCAGCATGGAAGTAATCCAATATTAGATCTCATCTTGACAAAGCCGAGAATATCATAAAAAAAGTCTCACAGACTTACAAATTTAGGAAGCTGAGTCACAGTGGTTATCCCATTGAAAATAAGCTCCCAGTAGATATTATGGCCAAAAAAAGGCCAATGGGATCATTTAGAGCAGAAACCTGGGACACTGATGAGGAGCACAGATTTTTTTATCACGAAGAATAAACATTTCTAGAATGCTCAGGTTTAGAGTCCTCTCCTGAAGAAAACAGTTAAATACTGGAGAAGGTTCAAATAAGAATAAAGAAAATGGTTAAAGAAAATGTATTCTTTTGAGAGATTCCTCATGATCTACTTAGTTTAGCAAACAGACATTTAACCTCATCTCCATTATTCACTGAGGAACAAAAATTTGATAAAGAACTCTTCAGTCTAACTGAAAAGAGCTGAACAACATCCTATGACTGGAAGCTATAAAAAACCAATTGGAGATTCAATTTTAATATGGATAACAATTTGTCATTTGGAATACCATGTATTGTTTGGCATTCCCTAACAATTTCTATCAGGAATTTAAGGGACACAACTTTGTTTACATTTAGCTATTCAACTGAAAGTAGAAATCAATACAGTCTACTGTATTGATTTGCAGATAGATGTGATCCCAGATCATGAATTAGAAAGCTCTAAACATCTAATACTGAACACAGTTTGTGTGGTTGTCATATTTCAAAATAACAGCAAATTAGAAAATAGAATGGAAAATAGAAACTTAATGTGCTTCCCTATCCAGCTTTTTCATGTGACATTTATCCTGGCAGGGTAATTTTTTACCTTTCAAATTTTCGTAGGGGTGGGTGAGTTGTGGTATTTTTAAAACTTTGTCTCTCTCCCTCTCTCCATCCCCCTCTCCCTCTTTCTTTTTTTCTTTTTATTTTTTTTAAACCACAAAAATGATTAACTAGTTATTTGTGCCCAGCAGTCTCAGCAGAAGAATGTGCCTTTAGCATTTTGCAGAATGATTGCAACAAAAGTGTTCAAGGGAATGTGAGTAAATAATGACAGTCCACAGGCACAAGTGATGCTATGTTTAAGCTTCAAATGCTAGAGTGTATCACTCTGATAATGAAGATATATAGAAGTATTGATATATATATATATAGAGAGAGATACACTGTGATGCACTTACAGTTTGTTTTCAAATGTACCTCAGGAAATCAAAATGTAGTGGTTTCTTAAAAGAAGTGTGAAGAGTCTCCATACCATTCATATTACATATGAAGTAAATGCCATTATGAAAACTTCATTAATATGTAAATTGCAACATTTTGATTAGCACTTGCAGACCCCTTTTGTTAAGAAAAGAGACGGAAGGAGCTAACCAGATTGCAATAATTTACATAATAACTCAGTGGTGGCAATGTCACCAAGAAGAGAACCTAAGGAAGGCTATAATGTCTTTTTTAACAGCTTAACACAGTATTAAAACACATCATTGTACAAAAGGAAGGAAAATATTTTTCTTTAAACTGACAAACTCTTTCGGGGAGCAGTGGGATATATTAAAGATATGCTGGAGCTTATTTTAAAATTACAGGATATACATTTGCTTGACAAAGGAATACAAATATTTTGGATCATTATACAGTTGTCTGAAGCCAAATGAAGAGTAGCTTTTGTAACTTGGTTTTATTATTTGTTTCTCTATAGTGATTTTGCAATGTGCCAGATCCTATCCTTTTGGAAAGCCATGAAAATTTGTTTATTGACTTCAATGGCCTCAAGATTTATTTCTGTGCTCTTAGTTTTCAAACTGGAATAAGTTGGTAGAACATGTAAATCTCACTCAGATGATCAAATCACAGTGTCATAACTGTACAAGATGGGATTTGAATTTCTAAATTCTGATATATGCATTCATATATGTTATTTTCTGGTGAGATCTATCAGTGGGATTTATAGGTATACTAGACTTTGAGTTGCTTGAACAATATAAGAAATCTAAGATGTGGTTTTGCTTATTACTTATACTTCAAATCCTCAGAGTAATAAGTTGATGAAGTTTCTCTTTAAGTGTCTGCATTTTACTTCTATTACTGGTCATTTGAAAGATGCTTCCATATTTGGACACCCTAAAGGGAGCTCAATAGCCGTTGTGTTTGCTCAGCTCTTTGGGCCGCTGACTGTCAAGAGACAGTGGAGCACCTACAGCTGGCTTACAACAGTGTGGTTTTTATAGTGGTAACCCAGAAGATGGATAGTAACAGAAGAAAGAGAAAGAAAATAGTGGGGATCTGAGGACTTTCATATACTAGCCAAAGTTCAGAGACCTCAGGGCAAAACAGGAAAAAGAAAAGAAAAGAAGATACTTGAAAAGCAAAGTTCAACAGCTCTGCTTGGTGCTACTTGAAAGTGTATTACAGGCATCATACTAGATTTATCAGAAAAAATAACTGTGATCTTTTAAAATTAGTGAGTTAGGTGGCATATTCTGTTTGTTGCAGTTCCATAGGGATTTTTTTTTCCCAGCTTATTTCTATAGAAAAGGCTTCATTATGATGTAACTAAAGCAAATATTGGTCTAAGAGTTAAGAATAACAATACAGCTTTTTGCCATTAAAAGGATATTCTGTTACATTGGGAAAAGAGTTTCTATGAAGCAGTCTGTCCACAGGGAACTTCAGAATAGGAATGGATGAATCTGCAGAGATTCTTTTTTTATTTGGCTTTGTTAAATCTTTAAAACATTTATAGATTTTTAATGTTTTAGAGCTCATTTTAAAAAGCATGAAACTTTTGTCAAACTTTTTAAAGGCATTCAGGTTACAGTTAAAAAAAATACCGAAAATAACTGGTCATGCTTACAGGAAGGACTGGGCTTTCAGCTGGTGATAATCAGCCTTGCTCCATTGAATTCAGTAACCTTACACTGACCGTCTGGCATTGCAGGCATCTGCAGGAAGGAGTCTATCACAAAAGCATCAGCCTAGCTTCAACTAATGAAATATTTTTTGAGTTGATGGGATAAGACTGATTTGCCACAGATAAGTATCTGGCATATGGGATGCATGTGAGTCAGTACGCATGAAGAAATTAGCTAAAAAATTTGTAAATCAAATTACTAGGTATTACTGACCTTTTAAGACCAGCAAATTTTGATTTGTCTGTGTATCATTAGTGTTTGTGAGATGAACTCCTAATCAGATTAGTGGACTCTTTTCAATAGATAGCCCTATTACTTTTTGGTTTTTAAATATGATAATGAGCATGTAACATTTTTAGCCCCCTTAACAGTTATGAGCTGTTATGTAATAAACAAGTCTTGATAATTGGCATTTGATCAATGTGTTTACAGAAAAACCATCACCGAGTCCCCTATTGTACCTCCTTGAAAGCAATAGTTCCTAAAAAGATGATCGGCTGAGGCCGAGCAGTAGTTTGTGACACAGAGTTCCTGGTATGCTCCTGTCCTAGGTGGGAGGTGACCAGACCTTTTAACTGTCTGGACTAGATTGCTTTGCCTCAGCTGTGCTTTGTGCAGGCTCAGAAGGGAAAATGTGACATTTCAGTTATCTTTCTGCTTCTTCTTTCAGGACCTGCCAGGTGCCAGTTAAATCTTTGCCATAAAACATTTATGCTCAAACTTGTCTGCTTTATGACCAACAACCCATAGCTGTTGAGCCATTCCGGTATCAAGAGACTAGAAATTCCAACATGCTGGAGACCAAATAATATCTTATTTTCAGCTGCATTCATGTTGGCAAAGTGGATGTTTTAGGAGCTATTGTGCTACTGTATATGCAAAGGGGTAAGACACTAATGAGGGACTGGGATGAATCAGACTTGCTAATCAGGTCTGCTGTCCACATTGCCAGAGCTGCTGCTTCATGATAGCATAAACAGTTCTGCTAGCCATTATGTGTGTGTAACAGAAGTGGCTGGGATTGTGTTAGCATTTTCTTTGTAATAGGGCTAGGAATGTTTAACAGCAAATTACAGATCATCCTACCTTCCCAGGCATCGGTTTCGTTCACAGGGTTAGTCTGGTGTATGCAAACTTGAACCCTTTCAAGGGAAACTAAGCTGGAAGTTCTCCTGGTATGCACCAAAGGTGCTCATGGAAGACATAGAGATGCAACACAATGACTGGTTCACAACAGCTCAAGGGTATCCTGTGCATGACAAGTATGCCTGTACCACTTGAAGATTTACAAATCAATGGGAGCTCCTGCAAAGTTCAGAACAGCTCCTTTATGGTATGTAAGATCCATAAGACATATGCTCCTTCACCTTTGCAGTCAATCGTACAGCCTTCTCTTTGTTCAAGATCCTCTCCCTTCTTTAACTGCTCTATCTTCAGTTGCTGAACTCTTTTTGTATTTTATCACTGTTGTAAAGAATTATAGCTCCTTTCTTCCTGCTCACCGTGGAAATGGCAACACATGTCCCTTTATTCTCACAGAAATTCCAGAAACATCCTCCAGTGACACTGACATCAACCTGTGTCCTAAAGGGCCAAAACTTTTTCTAATGGCAGGAAAACATGTTTCATTATTAACAAGCCAAGCAATCCACTCACCTCATGACTGAAATCACATACACAATGACCAGCAAAAGTGATACATTACATTCAAGAAGATTAGGTCCCTTTTATTGAAGACGTGGGACAACATTCTCCCTTTGGAAGTAGCAACATAACTGTGTCTCTACTACATCAGGACCCCCTCTGCTTCAGATTTCATCCAGGGCAAAAGCACTAGTTTTGTATTCAAATCTATAGAGGGGGTGTAAGGGAGAGTAGATGGGATGAAAAGGAATACCTAAGGCCTTTGCTGGATTTAGGATGTTGGTCAGAGAGCTGCACCAGGGTGATGCATATCGCACTCACACTCTGACTGTGAGGACTCTCATGACTTTATTTGCTTGAAGACCTCTTTGCACACTATTCAGCTGCTGTCTGAATAGTGTCATAGAGTCATGGCTGCTGTCTTGAATGCAAGTTTGGGTTTCCAGGATTTTGTCTGGTGAAGGAGAATTAGCAATGCCAGGTCACAGCTAAGGGCCTCTGCTCTGTCCCTCCACAGCCGAAAATGCTGCACCTGTGATGGTTGTCTCAGATCTAGACAACACTGCAGTCTTACCTCTCTGGCTCATTGACCGAGCCCAGAGTCGTGGGTTGGCTAGTGACAAAGTGGTTGTTGTGGTTAGCTGTAATTTAACATGTCTTAATCCTCCCTCCTTTTGTAGGAGGACACCCATCTGGTCACTCACAGTATTGTCCCACAGTAGCAGAAGCAAGATTTCATCTACCCTTACAGAGCCTTTGTTTGGACACTGAATGAATTTAGAGTAAAAAAGGAGACTGGGAAGAAGGCACCAGAAATGAGCAGGAAGAGAAATAAGGCTTTCTGCAAATGTAAGGATGTCATCACCTATCAGTCTATTAGTTTGCTCCTATTCCACCAAACTGTTTGAACTTGGCATTAAGTGACTAATTTTCAGGTCCTTCCCTTTAAGGATCTTTTAGGGAGTCCTGGCTAGTCCCAGAGGATGCCACATGGAATGATGCCAGACTCACACTTATCACACAGCTTTCTGTATCTCACCCATAGACCCCTCTGGCCCATTGTATATTCAGTACACAAAATTTGCCTGTTCCATACTTTCACATATCTATATTAATTTTCATCATAGACCTTCAAGTGAAATTGTTTTAGTTTTTCAGTTTCAGGTGGCATTGCTCTAAATTCTCAGCAGCAAGCTGAGCTGGTACAGCCTCCTGTAAGTGGCCCTGAAGGCTCTTGCAGTTATGAATGCCTCTTCCTTCCCTTTACACAATCTCAGTTCTGGAGTGGTTTGAGGCATGAGCCTCCTGGCCCTGCCTAGCATGCTCTAATCCTGAGATGTTTTAGCTGTGTTAAGGTATTTTAGTAATTGATACTTCTCTGCAATGTGCTAGAGATGACAGCCTTTTGCATTTCTGTTCTGATAACATGACACTTCGGGTCGTGCCTGTGTCAGGGCATGCCAAGAGGGTGCACAAGGATGCAAGTCCTGTTAGCATCATAAGACAGGTCTCTACAGCAGGAGAAAAACCCAGTGCGGACCTATCCATACCGCCTATCTGAGCAGTACCTGGGCTGATCTAGCCATGGTTGCCGTGCCTGGGTTTTAGCTGGTGGGAGGATCTTACCTGTTTTTCTCCAGAAGGGATCCCACAGGCGTTGGGTGAGACTGGTCACAGCAACAAGGCACTGAAATGAAACAAAGAGTAATCTGAATTGACAGTGCAAGTTCAACCAATGTGTCTACTAGCTGTGATCCAGGGGGATTTATCTGAGACACGCAGATGGTGCAAATGTAGTGAGAATAAGAGTAAGTTAAATGTGCTTAGTCGGCTCTTAATTTCTAAATTCATGTTCTTCTATATAATTATTTTCGCTAAGAAAATTCATTATAATCTCAGCAATGAATGTCCTGAATTTCAGCCAACTTTATTTTCTGTTACTGAAACATTCCATTAATTCCCTTTCCCCTCCTCACCCCACAATACTGATATGTTTACAGCAAGCCAGGTATAATGAGAGGGTCTTAATTGTTTCTCTTTCAGTGTAGGAAATTATCCTCAGTCGCCTATTTTTATTGTGAAACTTGAAAAAGCCTATCTATATTCATTGTAGGGTTGTTCCATATATAAATATAATGCTGATTATGCTGTTGAAATATTATTTTCAACATCTCAAACAGCTATTGTACCATTCAGTCTTTTCAAGTGAGGAGCAGTGCTCATGTGAAAGCAAATTGTGGTGAACAACACTCAAAAAATGTTAATGTGTGTGAAGCAACTTAAAGCAATAACTGTGGCCTTGGACACAGAGGCAATCATTCACTTGTACTACAAAGCAATCATTTTGTCCGAGAAGAGAGAAAAATAGGTTGGAGCAACAATTTGTTCCTAAAAAAATTGGAATCAGTTAATCAATTTGCAGTAACTATCTGATTTATTTGTGTAATAACATGACTGACAATTTACAGCCTTTTCCAATAAATCTCAAAGCCATGATTTGCTGCAGCCATAAGCCATTTATTTTATAAAGATGACCTTTAATCTCTCTGATGATTGATTAATCAGTATATCATAAATAGAGTTGTGAGAAGTGAAAGAAGATTTGCTTGATGATGACCAATCTTCTGTTTCTAAAGATCTCTGCAGGTGTGTCCAGCACAGAGAGCTTCATTAAAGACAACAGAGTGAAAGTGGTATGTGGTGTAGCACTAAGAGAAAATTAAAACTATAGTATTAATATTTGTTCATTCAAAAAAGCCACCATTAATAAAAAGCCGTAAAGAGCTAGCCTGTTGCTTTATGACACATCCTAAATAGGAGGGAGATGGGTGGTTAACCGCTGGACAGAACAGAGAATGAGCTGTGACTGTGATTTCAACATCCTCTTAACCTTCCTCACTCCGGGGTGCTGAGTGGGTACTTTAGCCCATTTGATAAACACTGTTTTCAGCTGTTCTACCTAATGACTAGAGAGAGAGAGATTACCAGAGTTTCTCCCACTTGTCTTTTTCTCCACTTCTGCTCCCTAGCCGTGCACTTGGACAAGTGAATAGCAGGTAAGTATTGCTTATCCTCCTGACTATTCAGCTAAGTTTGCAGGATCATACCACCACCACCCCCACCCCACCCCCCCGGAGATGTGTTTTCTCGACATGGTCTCAGCTGATGTAATTGCTTGTCATCTCTGAAAAGGGGTTCCCCCCTCCCTCACATCCAGCTCTCCCCTGTCAGGCTCACACTCCTGCTGTTGCTCTTGAGCATGGTGTGGCACTCATGTGAGCTTGCAGTAACTGTTCCTAAAAGAAAGGGACAGAAATACTGGGGGAGGAAAAAAAGTGAATGAGTGAACAACTCACGTACCTAGTGATTGGGTGAATGTCAGAGAGTACAAGGGAGAGTGTGGTGGGGAAGGTAAGAGTCCTTTCCATGGAGGTAAGCATTCAGTTGGCTCTGTTGCAGGTCTGAAACTATATCCACAGAGCCTCTAGAATGCTGTTGCTGTGGATCCTTCGTTCCTTGGTTGCATCCCCCTTGCCTCCTTTGTGCCTGTGGTCACACTGTCAGCTGTGTCAGCATGCTGACATGGGTGGCCAGCCCTTGTCCTAACACAGAGGATAAGACAGGAAGGAGCAAAAGGCTCTGGAGAAATGTGTGATTGTTTTATGGACTTAAGTTTGAATAAAAGGTGCAAGTGGCTCATCCAAAGTCTTTGGCCCTTTTAAATTTTGGGTTTTTTGGTCAAAAGTTTGACGCTCACTTCCAAACTTTATATTACAGATTTGTCCATAGAGCACTACTAAAATTTAATAAAAATACCTGCCACCTGGTTTTCACTTGATTTGTAGAGCTGAAAATGACTGTACCAGAAGTGATATAGTGAGGAACCAGGACCATGGGGCATTAAAATGCTACTCATGAGCGATAGCTGAGGAAAGCCTGGTGATAACTGGGGATATGGTTTGTGATGTTATTCCAAGGCATGCTCCCCTTCCTGGATCACAATTTCTTTATCTGTATAACTCATGCGAGTGGAAGATTTGATAATTCTTGTAGCCCTTAGGTACTGTCTGCACATGGATATTCTCTAGAAACAGTATCGTAATAAGTCCTGCTAGAAAAGGGGGAGAAAGAGTGCAAGCTGCTGAGCTGGGAAAGGGGACAGTCAGAGTAAGAGCACATGCCCCGAGGGAAAGCAGAGCACAGAGGGGCAGTAAAACCCAAACTGTGACCTGGCCCATGGTTTCCTCTCTTTCAAAAAGTCAGGCAGGCCATTTAGACCTCTGCAACATCAGCAGCAAATCTGTGGGTTGTCTGATAATTTTTCTTCCCAAGCTTACGATATTCTGTTACTCGGGTTTCAAATGGAGCAGATTGATTTTGATGACACAATCTTCCCAGATTCTGCCAGCTTTACAGAGACTTATTTAGTGGCATTTGCGTCTCTGGTGAATGGCTCTCTGCAGCTTTATTCATGCATGTCCTAGCAAGCAGTTCTACTTGGTGATTTGCTGGATTGGGTGCTCTGTTAGAGGCTAGATGAAGTGACGGTATCCTTTTCCTGCTCATGATTTCCACAGGCATTTCAAATCTGGTTATTTCACTAATAAATATCACCCAGGAGAATCATAAATGTCTGTCACAGGGTTTTGGATTAAAAAGGAATGCAGAACTTTGGTTAAAATTCACAGACGGTTTGATTGTTTTGAATGGCAATGTCATTATATTTATTTTCCAGAAACATCCTCTACAATAGCTGTGTACCATCTTGTGATTTACATGTGCTAGAAGACTGAATTTGATCAGAAAAAAACTGAACTTCAGGCTTTGGATTGACAAAGTCCAATATCTGAAACCCAGCAATGCAAGCAGGTCTGGCCTGAAATACAGTGATTTTTGCAACTCCATCTCCTCTCCAGCAGAACGTGTATTTCCACCATATAATTAACTTGGGATTTCTCCTCATTTAGCCTGTATTTTTAGTGAAAAGAAATAATATTATTGTCAGTCCCATCAAACAGACACTGCCATAGGCTCAACAATGCAATGGAGCAAAACATTAAGAGACGACAGAATTCCTTTATTTTGAGGCTTAGAAGGAGGAGGGAAACATCAAGTCGTTGGGATTTTTTAATGCATATATTGAGTTGGCTGGCAGAACATTTCAACAGGGACGCCAAGCCAACTAAAAGGCCTAGCCCATAACCTCTAATCTTATGGAGCTGAACTCTATTATTTGCCATTAAAATTAGATGTTACTGAGTTGTAACAGATGTCTTCAGCAGACACATTTTTATTATTGAAGAAGTTTAGGTAAATGGAAACTGAGCCCCAAATTTTATTTTGTAGATTATGGGACTGCTGTGCTTTGTGGTTGAAGCTGGCATTTTAAACATGAATTATAAAAGCTTTTAGAAACTACACACTAATTGATGCTTCAGCAGTTCTGCTGAATCACAATAAGAATGCAGGCTGCCATGAAAGAAAAAAACAGTTGCAATAACCAGTTACCCAACGCACTGGCTCATTTTTGGCACAACGACTGACACTAGTTAGTGGGTCCATGTTGTGCATCTCTGTAGAAGTACTTTAATTAACTGTTCTGAAGAAGCAAGGAAAGGGCTAAGAGGAAAATCTTCCCAAAGACCTTGAATAAAAACTATGTGGAAGATACATGATGGGATATGAAACTTTTTTATGAATATGCACCAGCACAGGTGTTTGAATAAAAACAAGAGGGATTAAGAAGATCCCTGTATTTGTAACAGTTCAACAAAAAAAGGTCAGAAAACACAGAAAAACTTGTTTTGACAAAGCCATTTAAGTTGGGATATTGCATCAGTGTGCAACTGCCCTCTTCAACTTGAAACTTCTAATATAAATCTGAATATATTAAACTTCTGCAGCATGTGAGTATGGCTCCCTGTGCCTCTAGCACTGGATTAGAGACCTTGGCTTCAAGAGTGCAGTGATATTCTTTTTCCAATTTAACAATACTATTCAAAGGCACTAGGCAGTAAAATGAACTTAATCATTTCAATAATATTCCTCTCTCCCTGAAGGTACAAGGGGAATAGACACTTAGATATATGGATCATGTTTGCTTTATGAACTTTTCAGGAAAGAGTTTTCTGTTTCTCCCTCTTTTGCCTTAGGGCATGCTATTTCAATGATGGTGGTGGTAAAGGCATAATTAAAGAAAAGAGGGTCTTTTTGGTGTTCTGCTTTTTGAGTGTGCTTCAGTATGATAGCAATAGTAGTAAGAAATCTGGACTTCATGAGCCCTGAATGATACTATGAATGTTGTTCAAAATTAACTTTTCATTCTTTTAGAATTATTTCTGTTACCTTCATAACCAATTTTGAATTACAAAACAGACTGTAAAATATGATGCTGTATATGGCACATACTTCTCAGCAGTATTTAACAGTAGAGTGAAATAATAAAACTTCCATAAAAGGGAAAAATATCTTGGTTTTACTTTAAGAAACCTGCCACCACGGAGGTGAATAAAATGTTAGTGAGTTTATTTGTGAAGTAAATCAACATGAGCAAGGTGGGGAACATTGCCCTAAGGAAGAATTTCTGTCTTTTCTTCTGTAGTATCCTGGACCAATAAAGAAAGCAGTCACTGCATGTGAACCTCTTATGCTACTCTGGCAGTGTAATTAAAATCATTGTTTTGCACCTTGACACAATTAATTGTTGTTTTTAATTGCCATGGTGTATAGAACAGAAAAATAATGTATTTTCCATCCTCAATTATCTTCACTAAGCAAGCACTTTATGCAGAAGGATATGCCACTTCTGTACTGCTTTAGAAAAACAGTATCTGCTGTTTTTAAACTGAAAACCATTTCTGACTTAGAAGAGGTTGTAAAGGATGTGTTTGTCAGGGAGCATATTTCAGTGTGCTTAAAATGGCTTTAGGAAACATTTATTCTCTGAGCAGTTTATGAGCGATGGCTTTGTACATACGTATTCAATGTAATCTGCCTTATTTCTCCGTGTCTTGTACATGGTACCATACACTCGCTGCTGGTGTTTTTAAATAGACTTGACCCATAAATCCATGACCTGAAGAAATCACGGTTTGAAGAATGTATTCCCAAAAGCTTCCGTGTTTTTTTCCAGCTTTATTAGTTAGCCTCATAAAAGATTTTGTCTCTCCTTATGAAATGGCCCATTCATTAAAGACTGAGGTTTGATTTATGGTATCATTGTGTTATTTTCTCCAATAGCAGGAAATAACTTTGCAAAACTTAGAAGTGTTTTGCACAGTACATGCATTTTGTGGCTTGGTAGAAAGTGGGATAAGGCAAATGCATTGCCTTAACTTTTGGATACAAGGGGAGATACAGACTATGTCCTTCCTTTCCCATCTGGAGCAGGAAGACAGAAGGGAACTAGGAGCAGCGCTGCTCTTGTAGAAGGCATCAGCATTAGAAAACTTGTACTCTCTTGGGTATAAGCACTTTACTCTGGGAGTTGTACATTGAAGAGTGTCTGGCATAAGGAAGTTGAAGTTGGCTCACACTGAATGAAGGAGATGTCTGTCAAAGCCTTTGGCTATAAGCAATTGAAGATTTTGTCTTCTGAAAAATTAGTAGCTGGGTAGGCAAGAAAAAGATTCAGGATGTGTCTCCCTGTTGGTGACCAAAGTCCTTGCCTTGGTTTTTCTGAACTGGTTCTTGGTGTCCAAGAGTGAAAACAGAGTGGAGAGCTATCAGCTCAGGTCTGTCCAGAGGGAGCACTCCCCTTCCTCTGCTGCTGCATCTTCCCCTATATTATCCAAGAAGGAGTGAATCCAGAGAATAAAAAGTAAAATAGAGATGAGAGGCACTGCTGACCAATGAAGTTAGAGGATCTTGGGGTACAAAGAGCTGAACTGTGATTGGAGACAGGGGGACACTGAGGCAGTGGAAGAGTGCAGGTAGGTGACTAAGGGAAGGACCTCTGAGGTGACAGAGGCTTGTTGGGGATGTGGGGGAGGATACACAAGGAGGTGATGTCTTCCAATTCCTAAAGCTGAAAAAGAGACAACTATCTCCTTTTTCCATGCAGTCCCAATTCTTCCCCCTTAAACAAGCCTTTTTAGATTTCTGCTTTCTCCTGTGGTAAAGAAATGAAAGTCTTGTTAGAGTACTTCATTGAATTTGGAGATTTTAGGGAATGAGAAGGGTATATGGCTTTTGACAAAGTTGTGTCTGCTGTGGCCTTAGTGGGCCAAAGAAATACCAGACCCATTGCTCTTTGTGTGCCATTGCAGTGCAACATACAGCTTGGCTGAAAAGGCCTCATCTCTACAAGGACCAAGCTGCCGTCGTCGAGGTGCTTCTTAATGGACCTGGTTATTGAGATGCTCCTTTCTTTCTCGGATTAATTCTACATCTGATCATGATTTGCTTTCATTGGATATAGGTTAAGGCCTTCTTAATGCTTAAGTCCAGATTCATTCAATAGCCTAAATTTACATTATATTAATTGAGGAAAAAATTGGCCATTAGGGTAGACACTAGGTATCTTCTGCAGGGGAAAAAATCCCAGAGGGCTATTGTCATTGTGCAGAAGATCTTATTTGCACTTAAATAGTCTAATTCCTTTAGCATATTTGTAAATATTTTTTGTAGATTTAATTGTTTTAATTTCAGTTTTAAAAAGAGTAGTTTTAATTGTCAGGTTAATCATAAATAACTTAGAAACACTGATGGACAGGCACTGTATTCACCAAGATATTTTAAACCCCTGTTTTGATTAATCATTTAAAATTAAATAACAGCACTCCTTTTTGCCATCAACTGAAGTATGGTCTTTACATACAATTATTTCTGCAGTCATATAATTAATAGTTCAACAGTGTGTGTATAAAAAGAAGGAGTTAAAGTTGAACATACAGCCCTAAAATTGTCATTTTCTGACTTTTCAGTCCTTGACTTAGTAACCTGAATGCTCGTCTTTTAAGGTAAGTTTCGTGGGGAATATGCTTAAATTTTCTGTTTCATGACCTAGTTCCTTTGTTCTGAAGATTCAGTGCCGAGGTAAACTGTCAGAGCCCTGACAGCTGGCACCACAACAGAAATACTGGCATTTTTTAAGCTTATCTCATAGATTAACTCCTCAAAGGGCTTGCGCACTTGAATGGCAGACCCTTCCAGGTTCCACTTCATCACAGTCAACACTTTGACTTTCACTGAGCAGAGACTGCTCAGAATTAATTTGTTCTGTGCCATGTTTTTCAATACATAAAGCTGAATTTCTAGCCAATTATTTCCGGAAATGTGTTTTTCCTGGCTAGAAATTGTAAGAATTGTAGCCCAGACTAGTGTGGCACCCTGGGTAGGAACTGCAGTGGGGCAGCTGAAGATTTCAGTAGCTCTGAAGCCTGCTTCTGTAGGTTTAACATGAATTGCTTTAAGATAACTGATGAATTGTTTTTCCAAACCAGGGCTAAAGGGAAGGAAGCAAAATCTTAGCTGTGCAATATTTGTATGTATGTAATTATGAAGTACATACCACATCCTCAACTGCTTTATGTTGTCATAGTATGGTATGGTAACATTTCTACCTGTCTCCAAAACAGAAATTTGGGTGTGAGTAGGTGCAAAGATACCAGGTGAACAATGTACTCCTAAAAACTGAACAACAGGAGTTCCTATCCCAGCAAAGTTTGGGGTACCATGGTGTATGTGCATTTCAGTGTAACACACTGGTTGTGATTTCTTTGTTTGAACTGTATGTTAACTGATTACTGGACTAGAGAAATAGCTCTTTAATCTTTTTACTTTTTAATTTTCCCTTTGTCCACCAGCTTTTCTCTCACCCTTTCAACCCAGCTAATGCTCTAACCAAGAATGAATACATTACTCTGCTGAAATTTGAACAGAAGGCTAATTCCTAATCAAAATAGGCACTAATTTCTTTCAGTGCAAATTATCATCATTCATTGCAAATTTGCTCTCCTTGAGCTATGCCAACATGTTGTATGAATTTCAGTACTTGGAGCCAGCTTCTTATATACATCAAATCAAATAATACACTACTGGTTTTTTATTATTTCTGCTGAATATTTTAATGAAAGAAATAGCCTCAAAGACTTACTAAATAAATATTGCTACTGCTACTATTATAATGAAAATAAATGCTTAAATTCTTGTTGGGTTCTTACAACAATAACAGATTGTTCCATGGAAAAAAAAAAGAAAATTCACCTGAAAAATGCAGAGAAACTAAATAACATGACACATTGTTTATCTCTTTCTTGCTGAAACAGATCATCCATAGGGAATATAGAGCTTTCAGGAAAAAGATACTGCTGAGGTACCAGTGGAGATCTTTATTCCTATACCAAATGGGTATTATTTTACAAGCATTGCAAAGATGGCATTTGATATTATGAAAAAGACATACCTATCAGCCACTCTGGGAAGCTGGGCCTCCCAGTTGGTGTGCTTATCTATTTTACATAGCTTTTGTGGTCTTCTAGGTGTCATCACATGTATGCCTACACATATACTATGTCTTCAAACACCTCTTCCCAGATACAATTGTGTTTTATAGCACCATCTGTTCAAAGGATGGATTTCATAGATTTATAATAATGCCATCAGGCAAATAGCTTTACAAATTGCAAATATGGTTAAAATATACACAAAAGATACAAACATTAAACACAGCAATTATGTATTTTTTTCAGTCTTGAAATGTGTATGTGTCTGGATACAATTACTTTTTTCTGTTGCTGAGGTGTAGTGCATATCTGTATGCAAACTTGATTTGGAACATTTTGTTAATCATGGGTTTTATTCTTTTGTTTGATGGTTTCTCTTGCAAGATAGAAATCTCTAGTCCAATATCGTCGTTCTTACATGTGAAAAGCATTGATTATAGTGTAAAACAAATAATTGAAAATATACATGTGTGAAATCTAATTACCTGCAGCCAAAGTGTCTGCTCCAAGTAGTCTAGCATTGGGGCTGTTTCAGTCATAGGACTTACTTTTCAAGAGGAAGAAACTGCAAAAAGAGGGGAACCATATATGCCAGAAATTAAAAATATTCTGGTGTGAGATACTTAAAACTGAACTTCTGCCCTATGTAAATGAACATACTTCATTTACAGTATGTTAAAATAATAAAATATTTTCCACTAAGATGTTCACACAATGCCTTTGATTTGTTTACTATTCAGTCCTGGGTTTGGAAAGCTCCCAAACAAAGTATATAACATGTATACAGCTACCTGAAAATGTGGGAAATGATCTTCACTGTAAAAGGAGATGATGGTGGCGTATTTCCTAAATCCAACCATGGATGCCAAATCACAAAACAGCAAGGCTGTATTCCACTTGATAATAAGATGATCTTAAATGCTATAATTAAAAGCAAGAGTTACTTTCATTAAATAGTGAACCCCTATTGTGCCGATTATCCTCATAATGCTTTGCATAATGCTTGTGAATCTATAATGCTTAAAGATGCAAGGTGAAACATGCTGTAAAGAGAGTAAGGGACAAAACCCCACCAACCTTTAAAACAGTAATTAAGTTTTTCCTTTTGTTGTGTTCTTTGGTTTCCATCAAGTGAGGCTGAACAACTGAACACTTAATGTTGCATGCCAATACATATATGACCCTGTGATTAGTTGTGATCACTAGTGAAGCTTGGATATCAAACAGGTGAATTCAGTTGCTATATATAAGAATTAAGTTGCTATGTATAAGGGCTATAATCAGCTATTAAATCTAACATTGTTTCCTGGGCCAAGCACCAAGAGAAGGCCTTAGAGTCAGCATGCTATATTTTTTGATGTGGGCATCACTCACAGTGGATAGTTGCAACATGATTCCTGGAGCTGGATGTAGTCATTCAGGCTGCAAGCTGCAGCTATCTCCTGCTGTTTCTTCTGAACAAGAACCACCTTGTGCCAGGTGGTGTGCAAGGATGGAATAAAAATGCAGTCCCTCCCATAGGACTCTCAGACAAGTGATGAAAGGGGTGCCAGAAAATCTCATTGATAATCTATTCTGTTGTGTCAGAATAGCAGCAACTAAGGTATAGCCAAGGTGTTCACTAGCATCGAGACATGTGTGAGTTTTTGGGGGCCATCTAAGAACCATGAGATGTCTTTGTGGTGTTTTACAGAGAGCTTCTCTGAAGAATAAGAATCCACATGACAGAAAGCATAAAGATGTTTTGTGAACTAAAATCTACTGCCATAATCTGACTAGAAATGAGATAAATTTTCAATACTAGTAAATAAATGCTAAGGAAGGTAGGAATGGACTTGAAAAATGTCAGGTTTTGGCACAATGCAGGAGAATCCGTGATGCAATGGATAGGCATGGTTATGAGCTTTCTAGATAACTGATAAGAAAATCCTAGCTACCTGTTCACCTATAATAAAGGATAGTATTTACTATCTGAGGAGAACAAAAGCTTTTCACAAAGCAATTTTCCCATGTTACAGCCATAGATAAATTTTGCAGGAAGGAGAAATCGGGGATTTATTGTATTTTTCTGGTTTGGTAATGCTTTCTTTTTGTGTTTTTTTGTTGGGTTGTGTTTTGCCTGTATTTAAGACTTCTTTCTCCATATTTGGGCAAAGAGACTACAGCACTTTTTTTTTTTTTTTTTTTTTTTTAAAAAGCTAAATCAAAATACTCTGTTAGATTCGTATCTATGCAGTAGTCACATATCCAGCAGATCAGGCTTCCTTTGTTGAGGAATTCCTTAGTTCATGGTCTCATCATAATGGCTTTAATTCCTTCTTGCATGATGCAAAAATATGGCCAGGCATAAGGATTTGAGCCCAGGACACAAAGCACGCAGCTGGTCCTTGGATGATGGGAAAACCCCTCTGGAATATTAGTGGCTTGACTAAGAGAAGCCTTTGGATGCCAAATGAATTTACAGTAGGTTTAAGCCACTCTGCTTTGTGTTGTCAGCAGTGTTCATGCCAGTAAGTCCCCACACTGGGATGTCACCAACAATTTCCCTGCTTACCTTCGAGATCATGCCAGCCAAGCTCCATAAGAGACCCCAAGTATTATGTTTATCATGGTGGTGGGTTGACCCACGGGCTGCAGGGGAATCTCTGCTCTGACACCTGGAGCACCCCCTCCCCCTCCTTCACTGACCTTGCGGTCTGCAGAGTTGTTTCTCTCACATATTTTCACTCCTCTCCAGCTGAAGCTGTGCAGGTTTTTCCCCCTCCCTCTTAAATACATTATCCCAGAGGCACTACCACCATCGCTGATGGACTCGGCCTTAGCCAGCAGTGGGTCCGTCTTGTAGCTGGCTGGCATTGGCCAGCTGGGGGAAGCTTCTAGAAGCTTCTCACAGAAGCCACCCCTGTAGCCCCACTCCTACCAAAACCTTGCCAAGGAAACCCAATACAACAATGAGTGATTAAGAAGGTACCAGCAGGTAGAGAGGTCTTTAGGAAAGAACAATGGTTTCACTGGCATAACAATGCTTGAAGAAGCATAGAGACTGTCTCATTCAGTGTTTCATGCTACATCTTACACAGCCCCAAACAGTGAAGGGAGAAGAGTGGTAACCATAGCTAGAAATTGCTCAGAAAACAGTAAGCAAGAAAGAAAGCCTTAAGATGATTCAAGAGGAACAATACTGTGAAACGGAGCAAAAATGATATTTAGGTGATAAAGATCTTTCCAGTGGTGAGCTGGAAGTGACCACTGTAACAAATGCTGTGGTAGCATTGACTGCCTTGGCACACAGTGAGCTGCAGATTTTGTTCCTATCACAAATGAGAGGGGAGCAGAGCCCCTGGGGCGGGAGAGGGAAAACTGTAACCTGACTCACAGCTGTCACGTCTGTGACCACGTCTGCCAACATGCTGTCGGCTCTCATGTCAGATAAGATGTGCTCCCTTCCCTTGGCTTGCTCTCCAGTTTCTGCTGCTAGTAGGCCCATGGCCAGCTTGTATTCCAGTAACTTGCAGAATAAATCTTCCCATCATCCCTACCATAGCCTTGAACTCTCCAGTCATTTCTTATTTTCAGGCATATGTGCTTTTGGCTAATCTGAACTGCCTAAGGCTCGAGCCCTTTATGTTCTTTTTTACTGTAATCAAAAGGAGCCTGAACCCAGAAGATGCCAAAAGACATCCGTTTCCCTTGTAGGCGGTGTAAGCTGAGTGTGCTCATTGCCTCCAAAGATGCTTAACACATTTCTAAGCTGGGGCCCTGAGTACCTATTTATCCAAGTCTGGTGTTCACAGGGCAAAGGGCTGCATTTCATTTTTATTGATGATTAATACTATGTTTCAAAATGAATTTTCTCCAGCAACAGTGAATTTTGAGACTGTAAGGAATGCAATTCATCCTAGAATCGAGCTCACTATGTTGACTAGTTTAGAAGAACTCCATAGAATTGCAGGCAGCCTAAACCAACTTCATCAATGGAATCCATTTAAACTTAAGGAAACAGTTGTAGACTCCTTTTTCTTTAAAACAACTCCCTGATTTATTTTTTTGATATCATCTTCCACACATCCTTTCCCTCTGCTTTGTTTGCTTTTTACTAGACAGCATCAGCAGTGTTAACCCAGAGTTCTCAATGTTTTGTGGTGTACTGACGTTTAATTTCATTTACAGGAAAAGAAGATAACTTAATAATTTGCATACAGTAGCATATGGGTTGGTACATGTTGACAGTGGCTACAGTCTGTATACACAGCTATGAAAGAAGAGTTTGTATTTATGTATCTGTATACATGTGCATGAAGAAGTCCATAAATACTATAGCACATTTGCATCATGTACAGAATATTTTTTATGTGTGAGTGTGTTTGTACAAATGTCTGTGTATATTTCTCATTGTGATATGTTAATGACAGCTTTAGAATAGCAGCACTGCAACTGTCTGGCAATAGAATACGATACCGTGTTGGATTATCTGTGTTGCACGAACACAAATGCGGTGTTACAGCATGCCAAAATATCTTCAACAAGGACCCTCCTTTTACTTCTCTGAGTATCTAAATAAATTATGAAAAATATAAAATAGAATTCATGGAGTACATAAGAGAAGTGCCTACAAAGCATGGCAGGTCTCAAGGAAATGTTGATGTTTTTAGTACTGTCATCCATCACCATAATGAGTGCCAAAACTCCTTTGAAAATTAGCTGTCTGTGATTAGGCAGGTTTCAGAGTGCAGGTTGTTTCTGTATCTGATTCTGAAATATATTAATATGAATGTTATGCTAATTTGTCTACTTTTGACCTAGAGCTTATCTCAAAGATTCAAGAGGATATTGCCTCATTAACTAACTCGCTCACAAAGCAAAACTACCTTCACCTTCTCACTTCATTAGATGGAATTGTTACTTTTCTTCTTTTGGAAAAGAGTGAATAAACAAGAATCCCTCAAGATGTGTTGCTTATTTCAACCTCAAGTATAGTTGTCTTGTGCATACATAATAGAGGTATTAAAATTAGTATTCAGCTCTAATTCTCCCCAGTCTAACTGATAGTGTTTTGATGAGTTTTGGAGTTTCTGTTCTGTCTGGGAAGTTCAGTGATGAAGGCAGACAGACAGCAGCTTGGTTTTCATAAGCTTAGTTGACCTTGCAGGACACATAAGCATAAAATGTTTATTGTGAAACTGAATAAATGTTCCTAACAGGCAAGGAGTATGCATAAAAGAAGAGAAAAACATAGACACATTTATAAATATCCCAGACTGACCAGGAATTTGTTTTATTACATTTCTTCAGGAGAAAATAATCTCTCTCAAAGTGTACATTTATTTTTAATATTGTAATTTTGATTTCTGCTTTTGCCTGAATTGAAGAGAGGAATTTTCTCCCCCACAATCAATGGGAGAATTTAGTTGGATTGTATTAAATTCCTCCCTCCTACCTGCCCCCACCTGTAGTTTGGGACATGTTTACTGGAGAGGGATGAAAAGTGGAATTTGTATCCATACTCTGATCTAAATTTGCCTAAAACTGGGATGTGTTGAACCCAGTGATTCTAGTTTGAACCTTTCAATTTTTATTCAAAACCAAAAGTAATACTAGAGGAAAATAAAATATTTCCTCATTGTCTCTTCTGAGTCTTATGTTAGGATGCAAATTGAATTTTAAAAAATGACATAGAAGGCTCTTTCAGCGTTTTACCACTATCATTAAAAATAAGGTGTGGAAGAAAGCTCTCTAAAAGACTTCCTTATCTTTTCAGCCCCACCGTAAGTCTGTTCAAGTATTGCACAACCAGACTGGTTCCTTTCTTTGACTTCTGACCTATCCAGTATCCTCAGTGATCCCTTAGTCTTTCTCAAGGCAACTCTCTCTAGCACTGGGGATGCACCCTGATTTTGATTTATTTTGGCAACAGCCATAGAAATCCAGGAACTCTAAGTGCAGCCCTGGTTCCTAAACTCTGGAATGATTGCTTATATCATTTGATTTAGCCCAGTGAATAGCCCAAAGAAAATTAAAATTATTCCTCTGCCTGGCTGAGATACATTGCTTTGCTGAAGTATGTCCCTGACCTCTTTCTGCTGATCTGTAATATGGAGGCTAATAGCCCTTATAACTGTTATCCTACCTAGTGTAACTGCAAAGGTTGTACTTCATATGTTTCAAGTAGTTTGGTGTGACTTTTTCTTTCCCTTTTAATCTGAGTAAAACACCTTAATGCAATCTCCTGAAGGTAGTGTCACATCTCTCTGCTCCAATCCCAGCAAATATGGCTTTATTTTTTCCTTCTTACAGCAGTGCAGCTGAGTAGTTTGGGTAGAAATAAGTCATAGACTCCTATGCCTGCCTTCAGCCAGGGGATGCTCTCAAGTTACAGACATGTCCTACTGCTACCCAGGGAGAGGTGGGACACTCCTGCTAGACAACTTGCTGCTCTATGGAGGAATGGTTCACGAAAGGTTCAGGAGCAAACCTATGTGGAAGAGTTTAAATGGATACATCCATGTATTTGTTTGAACCAGTGGATTGAATACTTACTGTGTACAGTCCTGTAGTACTCAAACATCCCAGGGACGTTTTGGATCAGAAATGTGCCTCATCCCCAGTAGTAACACAAATTTCCAGTCAACACTTTAAAGATTGTATTTTGTCCTGAGATTACTCGTGAATAGTTCAGTCACTGGGAGATCTGTGGAGGTGCACCTGAGTGAAAGTGTGTTGCCCCACTTTACCCTGAGGGCAAATGTAGACCTATGTAAAGCTAGTGTATAGAAACACTAATATTTTCTAATTCTGTAAAACTTGGACTTTATTCTATGAAGGGGTATTGGTAGTGTAGCAAAGTACATGGTTGAAGGTCATTGTTTGAATGATAAATATCATGCCATACAGACAGCAGCAGAACCCCCTGATGGAACTGGAGCACTGCTTATCTACGCACACTACAATGTTGTTGTTTATATTTGGGATAAAAACTAAATTACTTGTATATCCTCTTGGCTATCCCTTCTTTCATGTGCTCACATATTTCTCATGGCTTTTATGGCGCAGAACAACAATGCTAAGAGATAAGAGTATATAAATCTTACTTGGCCCACTGGAGAGAGAAAGTATTTGCATACTTTTTTTTTTTTTTTTTTTTTTTACTGTGTGCTAAGATAATGTAAAGCAGAAATACAAATACTTTCACAAATTAATAATTTCTTAAGAAAAACAACAAACCAACAAACAAAACCAAAATAAAACACAATAAGTAGGCAGTATAAAAGCCAAGGCTATGTTCTGGCTTGGCAGCAGTCAGTTAGTGTTTCAGTCTCAGATATGGTGGAATCTGCCAGTGCAGCCAGGGGTAATATTTGCTAAGAAGTCAGTCAGATGTCAGCTTCAGCTTCTTAAAATTGCTGTATGTGCTGCTGAGAATGATGGCACAAATCCGATTTGCTCTTTCATTATTTATAGTTCACAAAAATTTGTGCTGTTTTAATGATCTGTCCTCTATGTAATATTTGTGTTGCCATATTCTGGAATCCAAATTTTTGAACGATACATCAATTAATTAGATGTTATTTTCAGGAGATGGGGGTGGGGGCAGAGGTGATGACTGATGGAGGGGAGTCACTAGTGTTTCTCTTAACAAAGTAACAATGGCTGGTACTTGTTATCCTCCTATTTCTTCTTGGTGCTTTGCAATATGTTCTAAGGAGCAGACGTTATTTACTATAGAAACTTAAATGTCTTTATTGACAAATAGCAGGAGACAGACCCTCAGGAAGAGTGGCTTCATTAGCATGCAGCTTATACTATTTTTCAAGAATATGTTTGTGACTTTACACTTTTTTTGGAACACTAAAATGTTGATAGTAAATGGCAGTGGGAATAAGTGCAGCTGGCAGGATAAAACCGATGGTTTAAAAAGCCTCAATCTGTTTTCTTGATCTGTTTTCACTATACAGTCTTAAAAGCTATAGATTTTAAAAGATAGATGCAGTATTTATAGTAGTGCTTTTTATATTTCCTTTTGCCAGGGAAGGGCAGAAGAACTTAATTTTATATCACACAGTTACAAGCAAGGTATCACAAAGTCCTTTTCCAAAGAACAGCCACTGGACGTGGACAGAAGCTGCATGAGTGTGACTGCAGTGGTAACAGCTTAATTTTAAATCCTCAGCTTCATTTTCTGTAGACCTTTTATAGGTGCAAAATGTCAGAGGAGAAAGAGGATGGGAAAAGTGCCAGAAGGCGTTTTCCCCCACTTGTGTGCACAGTTACAGCCTCCGTGCTCAGCGAGGAACAGGAATTGCTTCCGCATTTTTCCCTGGGGTGAGTCCCACTGGCCGAGGACAGCAGCAGCACTCCGAGGAGTGCACCACACGACACCTCTGTGGCATGGTCTGCTTTCCTCAGGAAGAATGCATTCCCCCCCCGCAGAGTGCTGAAGGGGCTATAATAGAGGGGCTGGGCCCACAAACCATGGCTAACACTGTAACACTTTGTTCAAGCACCTAACACAACATTTATTTTCCCCCTCATTTTGTATCATTGAGGACTGCTCTCTTCCCTATCAAGGAGAGCTGATGAAGAAGCATAAGTTACTGTTATGGCCCTTTCTGGCTGTGCAAAATCACACCGAGAAGTGATAAAATCTGTTTTGCACTAAGAGGTAATCATCCTCCATTAATGGGACCTGTGGGCTACTACCTGTGAGCAGCTACCTGAGTATCTTCCAGACAGTTCCTCTCTCTGACAGGCAAATGAAACCAAAGTCCTTGCAGTCTCTTCTGATGGATTTGCATTAAATGAGAGAAGATATCACCCCAGTGCTTGGAAACTGCTCACCTTGTCTCTCATTTGTTCCCATCCTAGTTTACTTCTTTCTGGGGGTTGCTTAGTACTCTCTCATTCCTTCTTTTCCTTGTGTCCTCAGAGCAGCTTTCCTTCCTCTCTTCAGTCAGTTTATGACAACTCCCTGAATCTAGAAATCTCCTAAATGCACCAAAATAATAGCCATTTATGTCAAGATAGGCATCTAATCCCTGCATTAATCTAAGATCTAAACAATGCAAAGAGATCAAAAAGGGGTAAATTTGATGCCATTTTGGAACACTTAGGTATTTATTCCTAAAAGAAGTACATGATACATGTTTTGTGTCTTTCTGTGCATGGGGGAAAAGGTTTCTAGAGTACAACATCATATAGTGACTTTGTCCAATACTTCAGTTTGAAAAGATGATCATAAAGCAGAAAAATACTTACAAGACTGCCAATTCAAAACCAAATTTTATCATTATTAGGAAAACCAGAAGTGATTGAAATGAAACGGAGGTGAAGCTAGACAGTGCAGTAAAAATTAAGCTACCGCTTTTTTAGGGGAAAAGAGTATTTGCTACTAGATTCTGTTTTCTGAACATCTTGAGCAAATAACAGTGAGGACAATTTGGGAGGAAGACAGTGAGTACTTTCAAGGACGATCTTTTCAAACTGGAGATAAACTGGACTAGTAACTTAAGGACATTGGCCCTCTCACAGTATTTTTTAATTGATTAACTTAAGGTTTAGTAGTAAATGCTGAACAACTGAAAAAATAAATGAAAACTGTCTCATGCAGACCTTTGAAAATGCTGCTGAAAAGAATTGCTTAGTTTTGTATTAAATAAGGACAATGTGTTTGCTTGCAATTGTGCATTCAGGCTACTCAAAGCTATGATTATAAAGCTAAGCTTGAAATCTCCTCTGTGAGTTAAGCAATATTCCCATTTTACTTGCAAAGGAATATAAAATATGCTGCACAACTTCAAGTGCATAAAATGGTAAATTAATTTACATTATTATGACAGGAAAACGTAACAGAATTTTCTTTTGGTATTAGAAAGATGATAGTCAAAAAGATAGGATCCTATTTACTTCTTTTATAGGTCATAGGTTATGAGATAAAATGTTACTATATATAAACTTTACACCATCAGAGCTCTCACACACTGCTTGTGAAAGTTAATGAAGGACTAGATACTGAGCTTTGGATTATCCATTAAATCTTTGAGAATTGTGCCATTACTGCTAATACTGAAGCTGACAATTTTGTAAAGCAAGTAACTTGTTATTTTAACATTATTGATTAAAATAATTATAGTAAGCTATATAACAAGACCTGTAGATACCTCTACAGTCAAAGAAATTAAGGCTGCTTGGCATGCAGCCTTAGTATGGAATTTAATAGATGGTATTAAAATATGTATCATTTCTTTGATTATCTTTATTTATCTTTTTCATTTTATCTCTTTTTTTTTAATCCTGGGAGCAGTCAACGTGTTGTGAGAACATGTCAGCTCAAGTATAGATTTGCACTTACAAGGGTAGGAATGGTTACAGTGACAGCTTTCTCACTGATATTTTATCAGTCTAATACACTGAAGCTGGGACACAGTCACACTTATTGTAACCATAAGATGTATCAGCTATATTAATATATTTAGCTTAAGACACGTTCAGTCTTATTGATGTTATGTCAGTATAATATAATGACAAAAAAAAATGATTGTGTCTTAATTTTAAGTTTTTCAGAGGATAGTGATTCTGTTCAATACTGAAGCTTCCTGAGCTTTGAAATGTTTTTATACTTTTGTATGGAATTTAACATTTTGACCATTTGGGAGAAATATAAAACTATGCTGAAATGTCCCTCTCTTTATGTGAAGAAAAACAAATTCCTCAATTTTGGATGACATTTTTGGTACATAGTTTGTCCACTTCCATGTGAATGCACTTGGTCTTTCTTTGATTAAAAAAAAAAAAAAATCATTACCAAATACAATTCTTCATTACCCAAAACAGAATTCCTCAGAATAACAACAACTACAAATAATGATTTTTGAAAAAAAAAACCCCAAACATAACATTGTGACTGGTTTCAAATCAATGTTTTTCTCATTTATCTGATAATGGCTAAATACGTTCCTCTACTTGCTGTTCTGCTTTAATTCAACCTCCTAATTGTCCAAAAATTTAGACATCTTGGATTCTTGCTGGATAGTCTCTGATTTACAAAACAAAATAAAAACAAGTAATCAAACCCTTTACTATAGAGTGTCAGTTTCTGTATTTGTATACATTTATATTGGGTAGGCACAAATGGTATTTTTAAAATTTTTAGGTTCTCAAAGAGCAGGTAGTTAAATGATAGCATTTTGCTTGACAGCACAGGACAAACTGATGTAATATAAATGTGTTTATTTAGATGTTACCATCCTCTTCTGTTACCGATTTGTGATGTTCCATCTGCTAATAATGTATTTGTTTACAACAAGTTTTTCCATCTGTCTTTAACGTATTAGTGGGTTTTCAAAATTTTTGGCATGTGGACAGTTAATCCAGAGGTCTCATGGCAACAGCTGGAACACTGGAGTGTTTCTGCAGCCTAGAGACAATTTCCAGACATTTCATTTCTTTCTCATATATTGAAGTAGAAAAAATCTTTCTTTGTGGCCAGTCATGAGAATATCTTTGACATCAACTGTCTGAGTACGCAAGGACACAATAATATGGATAATGATGAATATCAAGCGCTTTTCAAGGGCTGGCACCCTGCCTCATCAGCACATCTGCCAAGATCAGACTTCTTAATATTAAGAGAAAACATTCTATTTATAGCGTACAGAGATCTCAGGCTTTCTGTGAGCACATCTTGTCATTTGGAGATGAATGAACACAAATGAATAGAGAGTATTGCAAACACAGAACCGTTGTTCTTCTGGTTGTACATACATTACATCTTAGATGTTCACGGGGAATGACATTTGATGTAGCTACTCAAGTCAGTGCAAATGGGAGGAGGCACTTTGTGTATGGATACAACTTCTTACCCTGTCCTTAGGGTACTAATTCCATATCTTTTCTTTCACTTTTTGACTAAAAGGGATTCCAAGCCTTTTCTACATTCATTCATCAGTGCAGTCCAGATGACTCTGCTATCTTAAAGTCTGTCTTTTCAAAATGGAAATCCATAGTTTATTAATCTTAGTTTAAATTGAATTCACTCATGATCATCCCATTCAAGGTTATTTTCTGCAATCAGCTCTTCTTTTCTGTCCTTGCCACTTACCAAAACCTCATCTGAAAATAGCATAAAATCATCTCTTGCTGACTCAGTAGGTATTTGGTGAACAAATCTGTTTACTATTATATCCTGAAATAGCTGCACTTTATAATTTTACTTAGCATCTATTCAGTCTATATTAGTTACCCTAATTCCTTTACTTTCACATTTTACTTTCTAGTACATATAACCTTTGATATTTTGTTATAATTAATGTTCTTAGGACTGGATTTTGCATTTTTCTTGAAAATTATGTGTTAGACCCAAGGTTTGATTGCTGATGCTTACTGGTGATTGTAATTTCTGGGCAGTTTTATCCTTTTTTCCCTGTAATGACTTTGGAGATCCAGAACTTCCTCTCCAGGAGTCCACAGTCATTGCTATTGACCAGAAACTATATCCATGAAATAGGTATCCTAAAAACGCAGACACAGACAAGCATAGCAAAATAAGAGTTTTTACTGACCTTAAACCAACTAAAAGTAAATCCTACAAAGCTTGATTATAGTTCTGATTCTTTAATATCTGCTCTTCTGTCTTATACTGGTATTTCATTTTGCTGCTTCATTCACACCGTACATTAATTCACAAACAGCTCAGATGTTTCTCACTGTCCATACCAATTTCTGTCTTCCAGCTCACTGATACTCCTTTATTCCATGCTGAATCTCTATTTACCTGTTGTTCTTCTTTTGTATGCTAAAGCCAGATGGAGATTTACCTGAATTTTGTCTAAACTTCATCCACTATACTTGGTTTCTTTTTGTCATTTAAACCTCATTAAATGTTATTTAGTTGAATAATTGTTTCTTTATTTGTTATTCAGCATTTGTACAAAGGTACAGTTATTGGAATTTCAGATGGAGACCCGGACTCTTGGGACATGCATTTTTTAATGAGTGGCCTGTATGAATATACAGTAAGCACATACTATAAATCACTTGAATGCATTTAGAACTCAATCTTATTATCAGTTGGGTTTATTTTCCTCCAGGCACCTTCCCTTTTTTTTCAGTCAGACTAACTTTACAATCACTCTGTCACTCAGAGTACCTAGTGTTAAATTACTGCATTTTCTTCCTAAACAGTTAAGGCTAGAGATCCATTCGGTGTTTGGAACCAATGGTGTTTGGAACTAAGAGTATTTTTCTGAAGATTTTTCCTTTACATTCAATCCCGGTCAGCATAGAGGCAAACTAAGTGGTTCATACCTTCTGTGATGTAGGACCTCAAAGAGGAATTAGTACAAAGAAAAATAATTTTAAATTCAGTCATGCTTTAATGTACCAGTTCTCCACAAATTCCTTTTATTTTATTTTCTCTTTTCTTGCTTTTTGTATTTACACTGAAAACCAACCTCAAATGCAACACTGAAGGCTGCATAGGTCTATTAGGTCAGTTCATGCTGGCATATTCTGTTGTGCACAGAACAAGCAGAAATAAATTATTTGGGAATTCTTGTTTCTTTGCTGTTATTTTTTAATAAAGGAGCAAAGCTATGAAGGAACTAATGGATTCTCTATTATTAAGGCTGTATTGAAAAGTATGTGGCACAAGGTATTTTTTGCCTATGGCCTCAAATACTGAAAAAATAAGAGATCACCTTAAAAATACACATTATTTTTAAAAACAATGCATTTGAGATTCTCTTTATATGACTGCTACCTACTAGGTTCTTCTGTTCCAATGTGAGCACTACAAAGACTTGAAAAGAATATGTATGTAAATTTAAGATATTTATTCATATTTATGTTCATAGAATCATAGAATCATTCAGGTTGGAAAAGCCCCTTGGGATCATTGAATCCAACTATCAGCCCTACTCTACAAAAGTTCTTCCCCACACCATATCCCCCAACATCTCATCTAAACGACCCTTAAACACATCCAGGGATGGTGACTCCACCACCTCCCTGGGCAGCCTAATTTATGTTATTGTGGCCTAAGTTATGATTTCAGAATATTTAATGTTTTCAGTCCTGGAGGTAGTCAGGGGTATAAATGCATTTATAATATTGTATATTTCACAAAATGGACTATGGAAATCTGAGGAAAAATAACCCAAAACATTGTGGAGAGCATGCAGAGCATAAGCTATAGTTCTTAAGAGGACAGAGTCTATGTGATTCTGTTTTCTGATTTTTACCTTTTCCATTAGGTTAGACAGTTTTCTAGACTGAGCATTGTTAGAGCAGTAGTAGCCCAAGGCAGTTAGTTCAAGATGAGACGTCATAAAATCTGGAAGATATAAAGAGAAAAATGACTGAGGAATTTAAATCACAAAGGTTTGTTGGTAGTTGTAGCTGAACTTGTTCAGAGTAATGTAGTCAGATGTAATATGTGAGCAGTGTGTCCAGACAGAACATTCAAACAACAAGGCTGAATATTTACTCTGTGCTCTGTGTTAAGGATAAATGAGTTCTCTGCTGTCAGCTTGTCTTGTGTTGTTGTGAAATCAGATCAGTGCCCAGTATTCCCAACATGCCTAAATACAGAAGAATTTTCAAACACAGACATTTTATTCTTTACTTTTCTGCTTCTATTTATTAGTTTATTAATCTGGGACAGGAGATAACGTAAAAGAGATGTAAGCCAGCATCATAGCCTGAAGGTCCCAAATATTTGAACACAAAAGAGATTTATACCTTCATAATAACATTCTTCTTTTACTATTAAATGTAAAAATCTATCAATCTGTCCATCCACCCACACATACCCACACATAAAGCCCTGTAGATCCATTATGCAGTCATTTGTATAAGCACACATTATCTATAGATTATTAATATCAGTCAATATATATGTTATTGTTATGAATACTTACACATGCACATATGAATCCATAATCTATGTATACCCATTTTCTGAGTAATAATCCATATAATTGCTTTGCAGTGTTCCAAGGATAATTTTGAAAAGTCCTCCATTAATGCAGTGCTAATGTACAAACCCCACAGAAATTAGGAACTCAAAATTACAGAAAAGTAATGGGACATATAACCTAATAAAATGGCCTTAATTCCTAAACAGACCATTGCCCTGTAGCTCCTGGTTCAATGTTATATATGTGTGTATATTTTTATTGTAGTAAGCAAGGCTCATGTGACTTCATTCTACAATGCTAGTATGTCCATAAACATGAATATATTAAAAAAATATAACTACATAGAATCTTTCCACTGTTCACTGACATCTGCCCAACTTTACTATAGCTTTTCATTTTGAGACATGATATAATTCTTCTAATCCTGGGGAAGTAGACCCACGATCTTCCATTAGTTAACATGGATGAAAATTAAAAAAACCCCGACCCACATAGATATAGATTGATTTTCAGAATTGTTACTGTATAAACCTGTTGGCTTCCTTCACCTTAATTTCTTTCCAAAACAGTTTAATGAACCTATATGTTCTGATAAGGACTGTCATGCCAGCTCAACTACCTTATCAGACACCAGAAAATCTACACTAGAAGTGTGAATGCCCAGTGAAAAGAAAAACCTAGCAGATTGTGAAAATTCGGGAATAAAACATAAAGACACAAGAAGCTGAGTTTCTTAAGTTTTACTACTCACAAAACTAATATTTCTTATTTGCAGATTTAAAGACATGACTGAGTGGTCAGAGTAACATGGAGATGACATAACGAACCATGAATTGTGCTGTCTGTTTTACTCAAGTATCTGAGCTCTCCAGTGCTTCCAAGCAACCAAAGCCTCCAAACAAGACAAGTTGGTTTTGTTCTTTTGGTTTTGACTTAACTAAGAAAATATGACTTCACTATCAGTTGTACTAAACAGAATAAAACAAGGGACAGTGTAGCCTTTTGTTTTAAAGCTTATGAAATGAGACTTGTTTACAGTATTGATCTAAACACATGAATATTTAAGGTCATTTTATACTGGATGTGGAGCTATGTCTTCTACACCCTTCTTGAAACAGGTTGGTTTGGTCCCCATTTCTTAAAAAGTAACTAATGTGGGTGGCTGTGTCTGTGTGTAGAATAAGAAAATGTATGAGACTGTGGCTGTATTAGGGCAGACAATGCGTAGATTGTTGCTCTTAAATCTTTTTAGCTAGCCTTTTAGAAAACAAGCAATGCTAGTCTCAAACCCTTGCATAATTCTGTACAGACTGTTTCAGTGGTTTAATTTACATTGTTTTTAAAATGAGGCTAAATTATGAGTGTTTATATATGTGTTTTATTTCTACATTATCTATTGCCCCACTTGCTTGCAATTGTAGGTTGATGCATGTGTAGTTTTCACATGTGACTTACAAATTACTGTTGGTCCATAGACCATAGTCAGAACACCACTTGAGATTACCCAGTGAAGTATTACACAGTGGTGAATGATAATAAAGACAACTCAGAAACCTGATAACAGCAACATATTTTAATATGTTTGCATTTCCTTTGGTGTGATACTCACATACAGAAAGCCACCACAATTTCATTTCATAATACTTCCTCAAAGTATTTTCCTAGTTTGTGGTTAAAAAACTTCCAAAACCAGTGATTTTTTTTCTATAGTTAATAGCTCACAGCCGATATCTCTTCTATTAATTTACTTAGGTGTCCTCTGAGTTCAAGTGAACTTTAAACACCTACGACATCTTGGAATAAGATGCTTCAACGCTTGACTGTACATTGTATGAAGAGCTTCCTTCTTTTCAGTTTTGAACCTGTTACCTCCTAAGTTCATTTGATGTCTCCCTGAAAGATGGTAAGCAACCAGTCTTTACTAATCCAATCACAGGAACCACTGTGGTAATGCTCATATTTGTTCCTACTGCCTCTAAAAAAAATTTCCTTCTATTTTGTAATGTGTAACTCTGTTCATGCTAATAAATTGTATTTTTTTCTCTCTCAACCTCCACATTATTTAGTCCTGCTCTGAACAAGGTTATATGATACAAAAAACTGGGTTGGCTTCTAAACTCTTTTGTTGCTATATTTTGATCAGCAGCTCACTTTTTCTGTGTCGAAGTAAACCAGTATGTTACTGTGCACTGGTGTTACATACATACTTACGTACATATATACATGTATAAAAACATACATGTTTCTGTAGGGGATCTGTCCACAACAGGATAAATAAGCTGTGTCTACATTGGCTTTTTTGGGTTGGAACAGCAGTGTGATTTTGAAGTAAATATCCTAATTGTCTCCTTATACCTCATGTTGGTTCAGTTTTCAGAAAGGATACACATACCATTTTATGACTGTTTGTTCAAGTTCCTTGGTAATTATATAATTTTAAGCAATATCCATTTTTTTACTCCTCATCTGAAATTATAATGTGTTCTTACATACCATCTCATATAGCTGGTTACACTTACAATAAGCTTGCAGTAAGTTTTCCATTGTCTGTTTTGTTTCAAATATTATTTCTCTCAGTTGTAAGACCTTATAAATTCACTGCTTTGATGACTAGCAGGTATGTGTGTAGAAAAATCTTCTTTTTTAGAAAAAAAATTACAAAATCTAAATTAATGAAATATAATGTTAGCAGTGAAAATATATTCAACAAGATCTAACTGGAATACCGTGAAATCTCCTAGGGATAAATTATACACCTTTTATTGATTATCTTTACTGTACCTTTTTTATTAGTTCTGGAAGTCTAAGTACTCATGTCAAAAAGTAATGTACAAGTTTGAGATAGCTGCACTGAAGGAAAGGACATATACATGCAACTTGGTTATAAAAGCAAAATTCTTCATCAAATTAGTCATTTTGTCATACTTTGTTAAAAAATTATTTTGCCAATAGATAGTGTCATAGGCCACTGATTTATTTCTACTAATGATCTTCACCATGATAATGCACGAATGCCTAACCTATTTACTTCTGAAACTATAGGCCTGAAATGTTCCAAAGCTGTCACTGAAATGACTGTAGGAGGCAGTTTGTCATTAGTGACCTCTTTAAAGTAGCCATGTTCATTCCAGCTGAACTTTCTGTGACTCTTAGTTATAATGCTTGTTTGTTTTGCAAAAGAACTTTGTCTGTCCCTTTGCAAGTTGTTTAAATGTGTTCTGCTGTTTTGTGGATCATCCTCATTTGCAAGTATGCTCAAGACAGTGTAGGTTCAACGACTGTTCATTCATTAACCTCTGTTTAGAGATTTGGGAGACAGATGCATGTGGATTCTTCTAGAACTGACTGCAGATTTCTGCTGATGTTTTTGTAGACAGTAATCCTGAGGTTAAATGCAGAAAAAGAAAATATTTACTATATTGTAATGTAAAAAAACCCCAAAACCAGAACAAAACCAAAGAATGCCAACTTTTGAGATTTTTGTAATAAAGTTAAATTTCCTATAGGTTTCCAGGTTGGGGATTCAGCATCTCCATATGTTGTGTGTATAATACATAGTTCACAAAGTAGGGAAGAAGCAGAAAAATATTACTGCTTTGTCTTTTTAAACCTTTTATTTTCAGTAGCATTTTGCAATTTTGACACTTAGCATAATTTTTTCTTCAGTACTTAACACTTAATCCCTCTAATCTATCATAAATCAGTGTGTTTATATAGAAAATAAATAATACCACTTTATCCTTCATGAAAGGTAAGGAATACACAAAGCAACAATAGCTGAAGATGTATTTTCTTTCGACACATACTTTGTTGGGACTTTATTAAACGCAGCCCGTATTAAAAGAAAAATAGCAGGAACTTTTTATCAAGAGTTTTAACAAAATCCTCAGAAGACATAAACCAACAAATAATGAAATTGAAATCCAATAAGTGAGCATTTGACTTATGAACTAATTATTCTAAGATGAAAGGCTGAATACATTAAGTAAGAACTACGCTAGTCAGGAACATAAAATACCATAAGGAGGCTTAGACATCCGACGGTTTAAAGTATGAGCCATAAATATTTAAGCCTTTGTGTCCACATCACACGATTGTAGGGCTAAAGCTTGTTCTCGTTCTCTGTGTGTTCTTGGGGAATGGGGTTACTAGGATTTTTGTTGAAAGTCTCAATGGTTTCTTAAGTACTTTTTTCCCACCGAAATAGCCATTCCACCCCCAACATGTGCACACATGCACCCCTCCACAGACTCTCCCAGCCTCCCACATCTGCCCTGACACTTTCAGGCCAGCACCTTGCTCATTTGCAGAGAAAGATGGTGGAGAGTATCAGGAAACAGTGGAAGGTGAAGCTCTACTTTTTGCCGTTTTAAGAGGCATGTTTCAGCTGCTACCATCACTAGTACTTTACCAGCACTTTTTTGTTATCTGCTGTAAGACAATTCAAAATTGAACCTTAAATAGTTCTACAAACGTGACTCATTTGCTTTCTGGGACCAGTCAAGAACAGGGATGTCTAAGATGCATACAAGTGTAGAAGGAGGTAGGAGAGGGGAGGGAGAAAGAGGGAAACAGAGGTTTGTAAAGGAGAGGGCTTGTATTTCTCTTATGTTCCTCAAACAGTGATGGATCAAAACTCAAATGTAGTTTGTTGGTGTTTTTCTAGTAAAATTCATATGAATAGGAAACCTGTTGACAGAATGGAGGGAACCTTCTGCTTGAGGAGCTGCTGGCTGGCAGTAGTACAATGGTCCTCCAATGGAGGATGGTACACATCCACAGGGTGGCCTTGCAAAGTCATAGCAGACCTGTCACCCTGAATTTCAGATAGTTTTCACTGGCAAATGGCAGCAAACCCACATGATGTTGGCTTTGCAAGTACTCTGCTGCAGCTGCTGAGGACATCCTGTCAGTCTTTAAGAGGCATTTTGACAATGCCCTTAATAGCATGCTCTAACTTTTGGTCAGCCCTGAAGTGGTCAGGGAGTTGAACTAGATGATCATTGTAGGAACTTCTGACTGAAAAGATTCTATTCTATTCTATTCTATTCTATTCTATTCTATTCTATTCTATTCTATTCTATTCTATTCTATTCTATTCTATTCATTTCCTTTAATTTAATTTAATTTCATTTCATTTCATTTCATTTCATTTCATTTCATTTCATTTCATTTCATTTCATTTCAATTTTTTCATTATGTTGGAGAAGGAAATTATGACATTCAATCCACCTCAGAGTACCAGATATTTGCGAGGCCACCAAGTGAGGTGGTCATTGATCAAAAATGTACCCATTGCTGATTTTGCCAGTTCTGTAGAGTACTGAAATGCTTGCTTGCCTCCTACCACCAAATCTACTTGTTGCCGTGGGGAAGCTGTGGCTGCTGGGACAGCTTGATCCACTATCAAAGGTGTATGTGACAGAGAAGACAGCTTTCCCCTGTGTAAACATCAGTAAGGACAGGCAATAGTGAGGGACAGATGGCAGTACAGAAATAGTGGTGAAGGGGCAAGTGGCTGCTCCAAGCTGCTGTAAAGAAAGCACTGGTGAGGTCTGGCCATGACTGGGATGCAAGGGAGGTGTGAGTCTTGAAAGGGTGGGTCTTTGGGACACGTCTGCTGCTCTGCCTGGCTGGGGCCACCCTATGCTGCCTGACCCAGGAGCTGAAGGGTGCTTCCCAGGGGCCTGCCAAGAAATGAGTGGATGTAACCTAATGCTGCAGTAAACACTGGCTCTGCCCTGGGGTTGGACTGGAGAATTAGGCTTAATATTTAGGATCTGTTAAAGCATTTTAAAACAAATGAGTCAGTGAGATCAAATTTATAATCCATCCTTTCTACCGGAATAAGTTTCTGCATTTTGTTTTCTTGAATCTGAAGAAGGAAGCCCTGAGGGTAAAAATTTAGACTTCAGAAATATGCAGGGTTTAATAGTTGCGATACTAGTGCTTTTTCCTGAAGGATCTGAAATAGATGTATTTAACTGCCTAGAAAATAATTGTAGATTTCAGTTATTTAATAAATATTCTTTTTATTTAGCTCATGCAGTATTTTTCCTTGACTTTTAAAATATAAACAGCCACACAGAGGAAAGGATTTGTAGGAAATGCAGTTTGGTTCTGAAAACTTGAGGAATAGTAAATGACTTATGATTGAAGCAAATTCTCCTGTGTTGAGAAATACAAATCCCATCAAAACTATTTACTAGCAGAAGAAACTTGGCTTTTTGCAGATTTTTAACTTTCTCTTAGAAGAGCAGGCTTTGGCTGTAACTTAACACTTTGGCTTTCTTTGAAAAAAGGTGGAACATTTTATTGAAAGTTTTCTGTCTCTTGCTCTTCTGTTTGCAATAAAGTTTTGCTAATGAGCAACAATGTTTTCCATCCAGATCTGCTAATGAGTCTTTCCTGGAATTCTTCAATGTGAACTCATGTAGTAACTGAAAATAAGTCCTTCTTATATGAAGACTATCCCCAAAGGGAAAGTAAATAAGTACCTATGTTTTATCTTAAACCTAGCAATGTAGCAGCATTTGATTACTGCATATGGTAAAATTGAGACTAAGAGAATGGCTGATGTCAATATTAAAACAAAAGTGTGGTTTCATGAATTGAAGATATTGCTCATCAGTCATTGAGATTTCTGTAGCATAGTAGATTGGCTTTCAAAAAAAAAAGGGAAACAAGGTAAGTTGGAATTACATTCTTTAGTGTCTAGCTCAGGACTAGTTTAATTTTATAATACTATTATTTTCAGTGCAAGTGTATCTATTCCTAACTTTTAAAAGTAATATCACCTTTTATTTGCCTCCTACCAAAAATCTTTGGGCTTAATTACAGCCTAGGTAATTTCAACAAACAGAAGACCTGGCTAATTTCATTTTCATTTATGGCCCTATAAGCTGTATATACATTGAATGAGTCAAAAGCTCTGCAAATAAACTACAAATTTTAATGAAGTGAGATGTAATATACTATCTTTTAAAAAATGTCCTGTTACTTAACTGGATGGTGTAGTATGTCCTGTACTTAAAAAAGAAGGAGATTAATCAGATTGTTTCCTGTGTTGAATATATTCTTAACTGGTTGCTATGGCGATCCTCTTCCATCTTCTTCCTCCCTTGTAGGCTTATCTCTTTTGATTCTATAGAGGGAATTTGCCAAGGTAAGAAGTTTCTCCTTTTTTTTCCTACTTCAAGGATTTTATATTTTGAAAAAATGTTACAGCCAAAACCTTAGATTTCCAGTATGTCTGTTCTTATTCTGCCTTTTAAGATTTACAAATGAAATATGCAGGATTTTAGTCTTTACAAAAGACATAAGCAGTAATTTTTCACTTAAGAGAAACTAAATGTTCTTGTTGTCATGAATGAAACCTGTGATGACTATGAAAATTATTTCTTTAGGAACTTACCATAGAAAATATCACATGTACAGAACCCACAGTGCCTGTGCAGGATAGTTTAAGTGACTATTTTACACAGCTGCCCAGCAGGAGTTTCCGTGGTGTGATTATGCAGAGAATCTCACAGAAATCTATTTTTAAAAAGTGCTTGATGAAAAGCAAGTTGTAGCTGGAAGGAAGAATAAAGCCTGGCTTAACTCTTTGCTAAGCCAGATTTATTTATTTCTTGTTCTCAAATGTTGAAAGTGTGAATACTCTAAAATTTGAAGTGAAGTTTAAATTTGATTTCTCTGACAGTTCTTGAAACAATTTACCTAAATAATTTTGTTAGCAAAATGCGTTTAACAGGTTGAGGGATCATCTTCTTAAGTGTTGGAAGGATGTGGTTCTGTGTAGAGATTGTTTGTGGCTTTTAAGAGAAGTGGTAAAATCAAGAGGAAGTTTAGTCTGTCCTTTCTTGTATAAGTAGGAAAAGTGTGCTGTCAGATTCACAATTCTGAAGAAAGAAAAAACATTTTTAACAATTCCTTCATCCTTTCTATTTATAAATCTCAGTTGTGCATTTGTGTCATTCTTCTTACATTTCACGTTGGTCTTTTAAACTCAGAATAGGCTACCTGTTCTTTGTTCTGTAATACTTCTTTAATGTTTTTCTTTGTGATCGTTACCTGATCTTCCTTAGCATCTTCGCCTTCAGATTCAACTTCTTCCTGAAGGGAACTGAGAAATATTGAAATAGGAAGTAAATAAATATCATTAAACATCTAATACTAATGGATTGGAAAGTATGTCTAGTAAACTAAAATATTCTTACACTTACTTTTATCTTAAATACTTCACCTGTGTTCTGTAGGCCCTGATTCATTTGCTACCTTTTCTCAAGAATGGTTCTTTCCTTGGACTGAATTTTGTAATGTGTCTGGGAAATTTTTAGGATAAGAACATAAGGATAGTCATACTGGATAATACTTAAATTCAATGAGGTAGGATCTGACAATGGCCATTAGCAGATGTGGATCAAAGAGTATAATGATGACACTACATACAAAGTTTCCTCTCAAGCTGCAAAAGTTTGTGGCTCAAGGACTGCCTGTGTCAGAGGTTATTTCTTTCCATATAAAGTGTGATGTACTTTTCCTCCCAAGAACTTAACCCATAGGAGGCATCTGAATTTTCAGCATTCACATCATCCTGCTTCAGGAAGTTCCACAGCTTAACGGTGAGAAACATCCTTTGTTTTGTGTTTTGCACTCAACACCTACACCTGCTAATTTTCTTAGTTCTTATGCGGGAAGATATAATGGTTCCTTCATTGTTTTAGTTATGCCACTCATGATTTTATTGATCTCTATTGCATTTCCTATTATTTTTAACTTTTCAAGCTCGGGAGTCCTAGTTGATTAAGTTCCCTTATAGAAACAATTTCATGCCTTTCACATCCTTGTTGTCCCTGCCTGAACCTTTATCACTTTCATGTTGCTCTTTGTAAGTTGCAGAAGATCAGACCTGTACAAAATTTCAAGTTGTGGGTGTATTACAGATTTATACAGGGGTGTAACAGTTTTACTCTCTTTTCTATATATATTTTTTTACCCACCACCAATATTCAGTTTAGAACTGCTATCCCTCCAAGATTTCATTCCCCAAAAGGAATAGTCTTTTTAGACTTGATCATTTCATATATCAAGCTAGGATTATTTTTATGCAGTATTTTACATCTACCTATCTTGAATTTCAACTACGATTATCTTTAGCTACTGTCTCCTTTGATAGATCCTTTGATCTATCAGTGATCCTTTGATCTATCAGTGGTTCACTCAGCCATAATCTGTACCACCATCCTTAATAACTTGGTATTATCAGCAAATCTTGCCATGCCCTTTTCCAGATCACTTATGATTATGCTGAAAAGCAAAAGCATAGACCCCTGTGGACTTTAACTTTGCTATGAAAACTTCCCATTTACTAATATATTTTTTTCCTTTCTTTTAAGCAATTATTTATCTATGGAAAATCCATTTGTCCTATTATTGTGTATTTTTCTTAAGAGCCTATGGTGAGAGCTTTTCTGAAATTCATGGAGATTAGCATTTATAAGGCCTCATTTATCAATATGCCTTTGACTCCTTTAAAAAAATCTAACAATCTGTGAGTCCTGATTTACCCCTCAAACAGCGTGTTGATTTTTCTTTTCCTGTTTGTGCAGCAGTCTATCAGTTCCTTGATAATGTTTCTACTCATTTTCCTGGTATGTTTATCAATTTGCTGTTCCATGGATGTCAGACCCTCAAAACCTTTAAAATATTGATTAGATACTTGGCCACCTCCCAGTCATCACATGTGAATGTAGAGAAGTTATGCACCACAATTAGTAGGCAAGGTATTTTATTCCTGAATTATGCTAAAATGCTGGATAACTATCATATGAACTTGACAGTTTGTTGCCATTCATTTAATCTATTCAGTCCACAACCTCTTCTATTTGCATTTTGATTTGATTCAGATTCTCTGCTGAGAAAGACTAGAGTGAGATCCAAATCCCAAAATAAAATAATAAAAAAAAAATCATTTAATATTTCTGCTCTCACCTTATATTTCACCATTTCTGGTCCCCAGATGTTCTTCACAGATTTTTGGTCTGATATGTTTCAGAAAAGGATCTAATGTTTTGTGATTATATGGAGGAACTAATGATCTAGTTGCTCTTAAAGCAGCATATGTTTAATATCTCTATCTCAATTCTTTATTATAAGGAGTCTTTTAATATCTTTTCTGTTTGTCTAACAAAAAAGGATGATATGGCTTGCAGATATTTGGGAGATAATACACATTAATGCAATGCTAAAACGGTATGTTTCTGCGTGTTCCTGTTGCATTACTAGTTAATGTGTGGAAGAATTTGGAGTGTGAGCAATGCTGTAGGTCTTTCTTAGATATGTTGGAGAAAGTTGAGTCACAGATATTTCATTTTATGTTCAAATTGTTCTTCACATTGAATTTTTTAGACTGGGCATTTGTTCCTAGACATTTGGTAAATCCAAAAGAAACTTGGATTCCCTCCTCTCAGCTGGCAGAAGAATAAACTGTTTATTTACAGCATAGTTTGAAACATCTTCTGAGTCAGAAATCCTGCTAGTCCTAAAACAGTGTCTTACCAGTCTTCTTACATAATCAGAACCTGCAGAGTCCCTCTGGATAGTACAATTTGCTCTTCCATTAAATGGCTACTCTCTTACCTTCCCAGGCGGGGTGAGACCCATGAGGTAACTACTGTATGGCACTAGAGCAAAATAACGCCAATGAACCAATGCACTGTGCATGTTTCTCTGAACATAAGTCATTTTGCCATGCTGGAGACCATATCATAGAATCATGGAATGGCTTGGCTTGGAAGGGACTTTTAAAGATCATCTACTCCACTCCCCCCTGCACAACTCTTTTGACAGTTCAGGCACAGGAACAATAGATTTGAGTTTTTTATTGACACTGTGCTATATAGATAAACAAAGCACACTATATTTTATGAATACAGTTTATTGCCTGTATCATACAACTGTCCTGTTTTTCTGCTTCAAAGAAAGGCTAGATTTTCTCACAGCTGCTTTCTGTAATTGAAAGGCTCAGGTTTCAGAGAACTGTTTTATTTTTCCTTTGCTGTAGTTAAATTACTTAAATTGACACCTTTCAGAATCTATTTCTCTTATTTAAGAGTCCTCTGTGGTAGTTCTTTGTTTCTTGTGTGAGCATTATCCCAGATTTACTGTAGACATCGTAACAAAGAGTAGGCAGCTGTAGCTGTGCTTTTCTAATGTCAAACAATCTCTGTCAGCATGCCTGTTCTTCCTCTATAGATTATTTTTGTTTGTGTTTGGTTTTCTGTTCATAGTGTAGCCACAAGGGATATAACATTAGCCCACCTGCAATGTCTAAACCCTTATGTAGTTGAGTTTCTCAGTGTGCCTGTAGAACACCAAAACATGCAAATCCCATATTGGTTGGCTAGCACAAATAAGGTTGGTTTCCACAGTGCAGCTTTGAACAATTCTAAGTATGCCTGTCATGTTGCATTTTACATAACATTGCCATTATACATGGAATACATTTAGACATCTCAGAGGTGAACATAATGGATGTCATGATGAGGAATTAGAAACTGTTAGGAATGCTTGCTGGCCCTAGTGAGATCAGAAATACAAAGAATCAATTAATAGCTCTGCCAGTCAGTCTATCATGCAGATCTTGGTAAGGGAGATAAAGCATTTTGTTCAAGGTAACAATCACATCTTCTCCAGGATAACCCTGATAAAAATACGTATTTCTTCTTAAATGAACTGCATATCTCACATGCTTGTTTTCTCATTCCTTTCCTAACCGAATTAAAAAAAAAAAAAATTCAAATTTTCTTCTAAAGCAAAGTTTCTTCAGTCTTCACCTGTCTCCTGGCAAATTAGTGGATTTATGCCTTTACTCATGCTCATGCTTCTCCTGAGATCTAAGGCCAAGTGGGGAGAAGGGGCAGGACTCCTGCTTTTCTAAAATTTGCTTTGCTAAATTTGGACTACTCGTGATTTGTGAATCACAACTCTTTAAATAGAGATTATGCTTGAAAGAGAGGTGGCAGCTCCTGCTGTGCTTGCAGGTGAGTGGGGAACTAACCTCCTGCAGAGCCAAGTCAGCAGCCAGAAGGCAGCAGGAACCCGTTTTTCTGGGGAAAATGGGATCCTTGCCCCTGCAGGAGGCAGCACATTTAGCTGAGTGCTGAGTTCAGCAGGATCTGAGAAACAGAAGCAGCCACTTTTTACAGAGAGGAGAGAGTGCTGTGCAGCAGGGAGGTGACAGCTGACTCCTAGGAGTGCCCTTCCACAGCACCTGTAATAGTGTAACTACCCCAGTATTCCCCAAACGAGTGGTGGCACTGTGATATCAAAAAACCCCAACCCAACCCCTTACAAAGGTATCACATTCCTGCTCGTTACTGAGCCTATTCACATAATGGTTTCCCAGACACACATTGTGCTCTATACCCTGCTTTGCATATTGTTTTTTGCTTAAAAACCATGGCAAGTTAATGATAAACTACACAACAAAGTCGAGTGCTGTAAGAGATTTACATTTCCAAAGTAAATTGTGACTTTTTATACACATAGGAGACATTCAAGACAGATTTTTAAAGAAGTTAGGTCTGTATATGGATATTCAAGTGACTGTGCTATCTTCCCTCTCTTCCTTTGACTCCATAAATGTTTCCACAGCTGAAAAGCATCTGGATGTGATATCCAGAAGCCTACTGACACCTGTGTTACTACCTCTCTCTGCTCTGATTTAGGTAGAGAGTCCTACCAGATCGTGGTTTCTTAACAGGACAATATAGGTCTGTAAGTCTTTCTATGGTATTGAAAGCTGTGGGTACTAAAAGCTAAATTGTGATGCAGAGACTCTTCACAGGATGGATGTTTTATATTTTTTTGTGTAACCTGATACATGAAGTTTGAATGGAAGCCAAAATGGTGCCCTTATGAATCATACCAAGACACTGGTTCCTCCAGCTACTAACAGGTGTCATGCTATGACAGTGCAGTGGCTGGGTTGGCTGCTTCCTGATGCTGCAGGAATTCTGTCCAGTGACTTTCACATCATGGGTAAGTAAAAATTGTGCAATAGTATATCATTTTGGAATTAAGCAGGAAGGTAAATCTTGCTTCAAGCTGGAAAAAAACCCCAAAAGCAACAACTCACTCCCTTGAGTATGTAGCTTTTTTGAGTGGGATTAAAAAAAATGTAGGTTAATATGCTTTGTAAATAATGGTGCAATTCCTCTATAAAACCTTTCACAGTGGTTTTTAGGTACTTTATCAACTTTTCTACATTGTAACTTTTCTACATGTAAATGATCATCATTATCTCTTAAAAGGATTCATAAACACTCATGACAATCAATAGGAAAACTTACTTAAATTCCCATTCTTTGGCAAATGCTAATTTGTTAGTGTAGGAAAAGGAAACATTTATCTTAATTTTGTTTGTTGGCTTTCAGATAATCACCCTGGTAATATTTGAAAGTGACTTGCAAATCTTTATATAACATTAGATGTGGATTTTGTATGTGCTTTTGGTGGTTACTCTTCTGGATCTATATAAAAGCATCAATAGCTATTCAGCCTTTTACTGGAAACTTTTTTCCTGCTCTTTACTGTAGGTAAGAAAGATTGACCTAAATAATTCCTTCATAGGAGACTGTAGAATGTGGGACATGCAGCGCCCATTGCAGCGTTTCTTGGGTATTCTGAATTGATTTGAATAAGCCATTAAACCCTCAAACAGCAAAATAATCGGAGATGCTCTCAGCCCAAATAACTAAAATGAAAATCAGTTCTAATGACATGATCAAATGTGTTGCTAAAGCCGTCATAATAATAAATACTTTTGCTTTGAATGACATGTTTTGCTGTAAAATACTTAGAATATGCCAGTGATTCATCACCCAGATTCCACCTTAAAGCTTTCATTTTATCTTTCTTTATGTAGGTTATACAGTGAACAGCATTTGGATCAGAAGTCTCATTGTGCATATTAATCTGAGGGGGATTTTTTCACTGTTCATATGCAGGTTTTGAGACAATGATTTTAAAGGGCTGATGGGATTTTTGGTATGTCCTCTATGAATAGTTAGTATAATTGCCATGAATTTGGCCAGGTGTAGCTAAATAATGTTTCAGGCAAAGAACTAAGAGGAAAGCTTTTTACACAATAATTTCCTGGGCAAGGTTCAACAAAATGAAAACTCATCAGAAACCCTGCTGGGATTCCATCAGCAAGCATTTATTTGCAGTTGCTGGTACACCTGCTTACACAGTAATAATACACCAGTGAGTTAAGTCACTATGCCAATGCAAATTAGCTTTATTTTGAATTGAACACTAGATTTTTAAAACATATGATGAGTAAAAAAAACTTGTAATGCCACTAGATACATACAGGGAACTGACGGGACTAAAAAAAAAATAACTGCACATTTATTCTGGCCTTGTCTATTGCTGCTCTTCTGTATGCTGATATATCCCATAAGAGTACCTTGTCTATTTATAGTATGTATCTGGAACATATGCTTTTCTCCTCTCTTATAACTAGATTTTCTTTAGCCAGAGCCTTGCCATCTGCAATATTATTTTTTTTTCAAAGATGATCCCGTATTTCAGTCTGGGGAGAAATTTCTCAAAGTGGTCTTTTCTGTCTGTTTGTTTAATACAATCTTCCCTTACCTCGCGAGGGACTCTAGTTTCATAAGACCAGTTTGTCCTGTATATGCTTGGTTTTGGTTATGCAATCACTAATGTTAGAAAGGGATCTAACACTATGCAATGAATTTCTCAGTGTTGTGGACTGATTTCTGGTGTTTGAACCCTAATTACTTTTTTTTAAACAATTTCCAGACAAAAACATATTTTGTGTACTGGGGTTATCAAGGTATCATGGGAGAATCAAGTCCCAAATCTCACTGAAATTCAGCCTCCCTTACAATCCTTTGAAAACCTCAGCCATCGCCAGCAGGCACTCAGTGATCACAATGATGAGGTGTGGGATTTTGAACCTGAGCAGAATAGTAAGAATTCGGATGTTGAGCCATGTAACAACAATAGAGATCTAAATTTTATCCTGTCTTTCAATCTTCAGTGTATTACAAATTTATTCAAACATTCTCTTCCCTTAAGTGCTTTTCTTTTGTTTCCAGAAACTGAGCACGGATCTACACTGAATTCTGCCAGCACAGCTATTTCAGTCAGGAGTGTGAAGGCAAAGCCGTGGTGACAGGAGAACAAGCAAGACACTTGTTCTGGCACTGAGGCCCCTGGCATCTTGTGTGAGCACAGACAGAGGGTAACAAATGCTCAGGAAGCAGCAAGCTCGCACATAGTTTGGTTGACCTGAGAGAAACCCTTTCTGCAGAGAGAGATGGTTGTTGGTGCTTTAGCAGGATCCCTTCATGCAAGCCCATGAGTCTGCGTGGCAAAATCACGTAGCTCCCTGCATGATTCCTGGATTCTGGAGCCTCTGTTGTCTGCCCTACAGATACTAGTTCATTCCAGGACTTCTCTTGAAGGAAACATAAAGGGTTGCTACTAGGCAAAATCCAGGGTTGTTCTGCTGGTGAGTTAAACCACTCTTTATGAGTACTTCTTTGGTAGATAATATGGATGAAACTATACCAGCTTTGTTCCTCTCTTCTCTTCACAGTTCTCCAATATCATCCTAGAAGACTCTGCACCCAAGTATTTCATGTTTTGTCATGAAAGTATCCTGTGTTACTTATTAAAAAAAAAATGCAGAAAAAGAACCCCAAAACAACAACAAAAAAAATCCCAGGCTGACCTTGCTTGAGCAGGGGTTTGGACTAGATGATCTCAAGAGGTCCCTTCCCACCTCAGCCATTCTTTGATTCTGTGGCAGGCACACTCTATCTACACACAAAGGTGTGTGTATCAGGACAGTAATACCAAAACTGTTGTTCTATCCACTCTGGAATATTTTTGCTATTGATGGCAGGACTAGCATAGAGTTAGGCACAGGAAAAACTCAAAGGCTACATAAGCATTGAATGCAGAGTGACACCAGTTCTCTCTGACTTCAGGAGATGTGCAGAGGCACTGACCTCCTGTTTTCCCTTGCTGTCCTTCTCAAGCTAAGGCAGCTTGTCACTATTCATTTCTACTTTTTAAAGGTAAAGCTTTCAGATGCCAAGGATGTTGGTTAACTTGTGTACTGCTCTTTCAGTCGTACTAGGAAACAGCTATTTGCCTCAGTGCTGATTATTCACATCAAAGGATGTCAGATCTGGCTTTTAAACTACATTCAAAATTTGCCCACAGATAAATTATTTGCCCATAGTTAAATTAATAGAAGGCTTTGCAGTGTATGTATGGGCAGACTTCCATGTGCCACAGGGTTGTCTTTCACCAGGAAACCAAGTGAACCACAGCAAAATTTGTGTCTTGAACCAGTTTCATTTCCTGCTTCTCTAGGAGAGTTCTTGATTCCATGGGAAAATCAGTATCATTGCCTCATGACAACTATGTGCTGGAACAGTTTTGTCTTGCACAAGTGAAGCTATAAGCTTCCCTTATTTGGCAGATAACGTAATGCTTTCTTCTGTACACCAAGCTACTGAATGCCAAGTAACTGACCCACTGTAGTTTCACTTGGAGTCAGCAAGTTGGATTCTATGTTAAATCTGGCAAACCAACAGAATCATATTTAATCCTGTTGTTAGATCAAATTCTTCAAAAGAAGCTGCATGCTTGGCTTTCATCTAGTCATTCCCACAAGTACATTATTCAAGCAACAGGATATTTTTAGCTTAGAAGGTACATACATGATCATAAACATTCTGACAGTAAGAAGCAAACTATTCAAAAATGTCTTTGACTGTACTGGTGGTCTCCAAACTAATTTTTCCAGGCTACTTTGTTTCTCATGGAAAGTATGCGTGCACCATAGAACATGTGTCCATAAAAGGTGTGCTCGTGAGGGTCTCTGACTGTGGCTCCTTCGTGCTGTTGCAAGATACCTGTTCAGTAAAGCCACTGTAAGATTTCTTTTCTTATTCTGTGTGTAACTGCACACATTTTCAATATTCACTAAAACCCTATTGTCATAACTGGTAAACAGCAATTCTCTTTTGAGTAAAACATTTATATTCAGCTCATTAAAAGAGATTCATTTGACGAAATTGTAAATTCATCTGCTTTCATTGTATTTGGGAATGTGAGCTATAGAAATTCATCAGCACTCACATACTGCTTTTCAACTAATGAATAACCCTAAGGACAAGATAGCTGGTGAGAATTGGAAGCTGGATCTGAGCTTTTTGGAGGTGGTCACCAGCTGTTATAAAATAGCCAGCTTGGTAAAAAAAAAAAATTGTCATGTTCGTTGATCAAATATGAGTGGAGCAATTCATCACAGTAATTTTTCCAAAGAGCAGTAGTGAGAGGAAAACTACTACTACAGCTGGAAAGCCAAAGGCAGAATGGACAAAGGTTGAGTGATACTCTCCCAAGTAAGAAACAGAGAAAACGGGCAAATCTGTATGGAAATCCTGCATCTCCACTGACTAGAGAAATATTTTATTGTAGATGATTGGCTGATCTGATTCTGTTTTACAGCTAAACCCTTTACAAAGATCTGGTAATACTAACAATGAAATTTACAGGTGTGCCTAGGTTAAGGTTGGTGATGTTTGTAATAGCTGTGTTTGCTATCAAACAAGTGTGAGGTCCCTGTCTTGATGGAAAATACTTGGCTAGAACCAAGGCTTGCAAAAAAACCCCAAAAAACAGATGGAATTTTTCTTGAGTATATTCATCAAAATAAGAGCTATCTGTGGGGGTGTGTTTTTATTTGTTTTTTCTGCAGTGTTACACTGGTGCAGTCAGCACTTAAGATGTAGGGTAAAATCAAGCCAGGACCCCTGCCATCTGGATGGATGGGAGCAAACTCTTCTCTCGCTGAACCCCTACTGATTTTAGGGTAGGGACTTGTCAACTGGCAGGACTGCCAATTCATTAGTTCCAAAAATAAGAATTATGTGAAGGATAAGAGCTGTACGTTTTGAGGAGTAGTAAAGCAGCAACCAATGTAAACTCTTATCACTTCAGGGAAACTAGAAATTAACTGAGCTTGATCTAAAAATCAGATGCGTTTCTTATTAGGGTATATAGAGTTATGTCCACACTAAACAGCCAGACACAAATTATCTGTAATCCAGAAGATATATTTTCATGCTACTGAGTCAGATCCTGGCAATAACAATTGAGGAATAGGTTTTTATTTCTAGATTTGAACTAAAAAACCTGCATATTTGAAATACTAGGTATTTTTGCTATGGTTTCTCTATTTAGTGCTCTTTCAAAGAAATTAAATGGTTGCATCTGCACAGCAAATTACTTGTCTGGAAGAGAATTCAAGGTGTGTGTCTTAATATGGTGATGAACATATCATGTAAGTCTGGTGTAGCCATATGAAAAAGAGTATGCCTCGACTATTGAATGTTTTAATTAGCACATGAGCTAGCTGATGCTAATAGTTCATTTTTTAGAATCTTATAGAAAATGAAATAGTCAGAGGCAAACTCTCATGCAGTTTTACTGGATGTCTTCTGCTGATAAATGCCCTTTGCATATGACACTTCCATAGGATTTAGTGAGAATATAGTTCCTGCTACATTTTACTCTTTCAGAAGGGTTGTCCTTCCTCCACAAAAGGTTATTTAAATTTTCTTAATTTAAAAGCCACCGCTTAGTTCTGTTTGGTTTTTTTCTTTAGATGAAGAAATAAAAGTTTTCTTTGTTGAAATAATTTCTTTCTGTATGCGTAAGTGCAACAGTGAAAGTGGCAAAAATATCAACAAGATGACAGAAAATAGCTGACATTCAAACTTTTTTTTTTTTGCTTTTCTCTGAGATGTTGCAGGTCTATTCAAAGCAGGAATATTAGAAACATATTTTTAGAACGACCAAATTTAACAACACAATCCAGAGAAAAACAACCCCTAGGTGATCTGCTTTTTATAAAATACATAAATAGTTTTTGAGAATTAGTTGTAGAAACAATATGTCTTATTCCTTTTTTCCTTTATGTAATAACATTGTGGTCCTGAGGGATGACAAGAAAAAATAGTTTCATTTACTAGGGCTTGAATTTTAGTGGTTTTAAATCTATAATTTTGTGACAGAATGGCACAGCACTATTTTCTGTTTGCAATTTATGTCCAAGACAACAAGAAAAAGTCTAGCAGCATTGTTGATACTATAGATCTTTCCATGGTCGTTTGTGTTTTGCTGTTCATTCTCGATATTTCCCTCCCATAAATAATTGATACTGTAATATTTACATATTGAAATCTGTAATAATGTTTTCCTGAGTAAGTGATTAAGTCTATCCTCTGTAATAAAAATCTCTGGATCTATATTTCGATGGTGACTGCAGATACAAATCTCATCACCCCATACAAACCCTACAAAACAGCTAATCCTGTATGAAGAGCTTACAAGACAGCACTTTCTGCAAGAAACACAATGACTTAATTCTTTCTTACTTCAAAAATGCAAATTCAGGTTCTGTAAAGTAACAATTTGAACATACCACTAACATTTCCACATACACCTATTGCACATCCAAATGCAATGTTTAGGCATTGTAGAATATCTTTAATGCATTATTGTTGTTAACTTATTTCATAAGTCACAGAAGCTTTTCACCTGGCAGGCTGGGGAAGGTGGTGTAAAGCTATTTATTCATTATACCATGCTTGATGGAAGTTAGCTTGTACTTGTCCAGTAAACTGCAGCTACAAAGGCAAGTGATACCATGCTTGGGAACTTCAAAAGAGCAATGAGAACAGAGGAGCGGGGTCTTCGTAAGCCAGGAATAAAAATTTGAATGAACTGTTCTGCAACATCTTAATTTGCAATTTTTGAATGTTTCATTGTATTTCAGTGTTTGGGAATCCTTTTGTGCTACACACTATTCAGACGCTGAAAAAGAGGCAAGTAATGCTTCAAAGAAATTATAACGTCTAGTTTACTTATTTTTTTGTGTGTCAGATAATAAGAAACTTTTTTTTTTTAGAGCTTTAGTAAGCTTTCAACATATCCCTGTATACAGGATATTGTATTGTTTATAGCTATAATATTATTAGATTTTAGTGAAATATTAGCTACAAATAAGGGATGGAGGGAACCTCATTTGATATATATATATATCCCAGGAATCACTTTTTATAGTTTTATATATAAAGAATCCAAGAGAACCTCAGCATAACCTCCACAAAGAAAACTCTTATTGTTATGTTTCATCACTGAGAAATGTTTATGGGTCCCCTAAGATTTCACTCGGATGTTTAAATAATTTGTGTAACCTTTTGGTCATGTAATTTATTTGATTTATCTGAAATGATTGTAGACAAGAAATTTCATCAGCTCTGCTTTGTTTGAGAGTTATCTCATAAAGCAATAGAAATAAAACAGTTCTCAAGTTGTGCTAGACTTAAAATTATTGTAAGCAGTCCCACAAAAGATAGACAAATTTTGGGTTTTCTCCTAATTTCATCCATGCTATGTGCTTGTCCTAGATGCTTGGTATAATTTGATCAGAAAAGACAGAATGAAGATTTGCCTGCAATAAAGCACATGCCTTTTTAAAGTGGAGCAAATCTGCAACAGCACCTGCATGGATGCACAAGGAGATCACAGGGAGACTCCTTTGGGAGCTCCAATGTCACGGATAAGCACAGATGCATCCATGTGCTCTCTCAAGTATGGGGGCTGCAGTCTGTGTCTCAGCATAGCTTTTTGCATATAAAGTTCACAGGTAAGCCTTTTCACTTCATGTTAAAATTAAATGCATCAGCATTGATATCCAGTTGTGTTACAGTTTAAGTAATATCAATAATACCATATGTTATGTACTAATCAAGCATGACTTCGGTTAGAAAGCTTTTGTATGCAGCCCTGTAAAAAACATATTCTGAAATGTTTCCTTGACACTTGAAGCATCTGGTTATATTTTGGATACAGCATTGACCACTGTACCTCCTATAGGCGTATGTTCTTCTCTGTTGGTGCATATGTAGAGAACGTTAGGCAGTGAAACTACGCAGGCATAGAACTATGGAGGCTGGTAAAAGCTAGTCTTCTCTGTTCTCAACCAGCCCCTCAGGTGAGTTTTTTAGGATGTATTGACTTCTATGGAAGAACAGAAGGTACTGATTAAAGGACTGCTTAGTACTAATTAAAGGGCTTAAATGAGTTAGAGGGACACCTTGCAAATGGCAGACCTAAACTGTGCCATCCTTCTTGTCAAGGCATCAAGGGAGTTTGCACAGCATATAGCTTAGCTTTTCAGTTCAAAGGAGCACATACAAACCAAGGGTGGTCCCATTTACAGTTTTTTCAGAATTTCAAAAAATGTCTAAGGACATTGTTGAAATAAAAGAATTTGGATATGATTATTTTCAGAACCCGGTACAAAGCAGAAGCGGACCCAGTGAAGTTAGAGGAGTTATTTTGATATAAAATAAGTGTGAAGGAGACTGAAGGCAGAACTGTCAAATTACTTCTCTTTATTCTCATAGTGATAAAAGCTCATGACTAGGCATTATGCTTTGAAGAAAGACATTCCTAGTGAATTTATTAGTGAAAAGCAGGTGTTTTAATTTGTGATCTTTCCTATGCAAACATTTTTTGCTAAAATTCCTGGAGGACTCACAACTGAAAAGATGTATTCTGGTAATAATATACTAATGTACCTGGCAATAATGATGTTCTGGACTATTAAGAGGTTATGAGGATTAACATGATAAATTCTTCAAAAGATGCAAGCACAATTTAGTTATGGTAAATCAAACTTTTGCCTCTTTTAAGATGAATCATTATGAATAGGAGGAGAATATTAGATGATGGCACCAAACTTGGCTGTTGCTTTTGGGTTTGTTTTAACCCATAAGCATATTTCTTGCCTTGGAAACTTATCCGACTGGATGCTTTTGTGCTGTTTCCATTTCCTCCCCATCCTGCTGAAAAACTATCTTTTAGCACAGTCTTCCTTTAGTGGATCTGCACATAATAGGGTTCCTATTCTGGTGTAGGGCATGGAAGCAGGGAAAACTATCCTGCAGACAGGGCATTTCAATTCTGCAGTGATGCTGTAGGAGGGAATGACTCCTGAGACCATGAAGAGCTAGTAAAAATAGAATAAATCTTGACGTCCTTTCCTTTTGGTTGGCCAGTGCAAAATACCATGTAGTTTTGGTATTTAAAAGAGAAAAGTAAACAAATTACTTCATTTAAGCTGTCCTTAGAGGAGGACAGCAGGTTTCTGTCCCTTGGTCAGCTCAGTTTTATCTTCTTGTCATTTGAATTGCGTATATAGATCTCTTGAAAGTGAAGCCTGGTTAGCTAAAGTATGAGTTCAAACTTGATTCATCTTTGGTGCATCTGTTTCGTGGTAAGTGTTTTGATGAGTGGGAACGGGAAATGTTAACACCTTGTAAGAAGATTTGCTATGTGAGAAAACTGCACTTCACAGCAAGATAAATACCAACCCATCCAACTTTGTAACTGCCAAAGAAGTCTCCCAATAGCCTAGGAAGCAGAGAGGGTATGTTGAACTCCAGCCTCCCTATAAATAATGCAGAAGAGCTGACAATTTGTCACAATGCCTATGGCTTACCAAAAGTTTCATTCATGGCCAAAAAGCCTTCGAGACTGAAGTGGCTATAGTTATCTCTTAGAAGAACCTGTCAAAGACATTGAGGTCTATTTATCCCTTACTACATTTTAAGAACATCTTGAATTGTCATATTCCACCTGTTCTCACAACCACAATGCTTTTCACTAATCAAAAACCATCAGATTTGTAGCCTCAAGGCATGATCAAGGTGTCAAACAGAATTTGATTTTTACCTCTTTGTATTCCTCTGAAGTGCAGATGACTCTGACTTGACAGTGGTATTCCATGCAGAAGCAAAGTCTCAGGGCTTCCAGGTACAATAAATGATCCTCTGCAAAGAGTTTGTGCCATACATCTGGACATAACATTAATGAAGTAAGCCAGAAAAATCACACTTTGCAATCACAATGTGTTTTATTTGAGAAGACAAGGAGATACAAAATGTATTTAATATAACAAAGAACAGCTACATTTGGAATAGAATAACATTTATGAATGTTATTGAGTTTTAATAATTAAGTATATCCTTTAAAGTAGTACAGTTCAAGCTCTTGTTCAGCTGTCTGTAAATTTTATTTTGAAAAGTCAATGAAGCCTCAGCCTCAATGAAGTCAGTAAGACACTTGATTAAGCCAAGAGTTTTCATCAAATCAGACTGGGGATCTCTTCTGACAGTCTGTAGAAGGTATCTAGGCTATGATCCAAGACCCAGAAGTCGAAGGCAAGGTATTACCTCCATATTCTTTGACTACATCTATTTCAATGTAATTAGACATGCACAAAATTTTCTGCATATAAGGTTTTTGACAACGTTTATTATTAAAGACAATTTTGATGAAAATGAGTGTGGTTGAATCTTTTATGTTTTCTACCTCCTTAATAGCTCTCATAAAACCTGCATTTTGAAATCCTGCGTAACCCTGCAGTTCCCTGTCCATCACTGGCATGTTTATTAAAAAATCATTTCTGATAATAATACATATACTTTACAGTTGATCTTACTACTGCATGTATTCCAATTTGTTAATTATACCTTTTCCTTGGCATGTGATTTCTGGAGGCTAAAATTTCATAGGAAGCTTTATCATCAGCATGTTGCTTTTGTTCTCTTTGTTCGATATTTATTGGTGCCATTTTCTGCCTCCTTTACAAGAACTGCCAGAGGAGGTATTTTGCTTCAGTTACTGGTTCATTGTTGAGGAACCTAAATGTTTAGTCTTTACAGAAGAAAAAGAAATGTCTTCAAATAGCTTAATTGATAGTATGAATGCAGCTCAATGACCCTTATTCCTGTCCCTAGCATTTTGTCTAAACATGTATTTTTGGCTATATGAAGCAATTGAATTTCTACTTTCCTCAGAGTTTTCCAGTATGAAGTGGCTAGATGTTAATGATAGAGCACTACAGGAACCTTTCTTCCAGAAAGTATATCCCTCAAACAGCTTTGAATTGTACATTTTAATCTTTCTGGGTTCAGGTGGTCAGCAGGCTATCTATTTCAGCCCTTGCGTTTCATTATCTGAACATTAGAGTAGTGCTGGAAAAAGACCCCCAATGAATCTTATGAAAATATTTTGGTGCTCAAATACATTATATTATTGGTATTAATAAGATGAAAAATTAGGCAGTACAAAGCATGCTATGACATTTTTCAATTCAGAAAAAGAAGCTTTCTTCAGAATATATCTAAAGGAAAATATGACAGCAGGGAAATAGATCTGAAGAGGGTTTTTTTTTTTAAGCTGTGAACCAAAGAACAATGGTAAAGAATGTAGAGTCTGGGTTAAAATACATTAGTGAAATAGCTACATATTTCACATAAACAGAAAAAAAGTCTGCATCAAGGTTGCCAAACAATATGTTTTCATATGGAGATGGTCTTGTAAATGAAAGTCCAGTGTGTTACAGAAGTGCAAAAGTGTGCTGTGCAAAAATAATTGAAGTATTTCTATTTATGAAAGCAACTAGCATTTCACTCTCTTCAAAAAAGGCTGAAGCCCTCTTTACCAGGAGGGATCATATTGCAACAAAGAAAAAAAACTGACAGACAACTCAAGTCAGAAAATGGGACTATAGTCTATAAAAGGAAATTAGTTCAGTTTAACACAGTGCATATAATACAAAGCTGAGGAAAATATGTGTGGTACTTAACAAATTAATATGGTTAATTATGAGCTTCTGGATATTTGGGTTAGCAGTACTGGGGAAGATGATGCACAATTTCTTTCTCCCAGTGAAGGCAGAGTTGCTCTGCCTCCCTGTACTGGCAATGGGGCCACTGCTGACGCTAGGAGACCTTTCCCATCTTAGCTCCAGGAAAGTGGCAAGGGGAACAAGGCCAGTTCTTTAGCACATGATTTGTCTTTGTAGAGAGTCATTAAATCCTGCTCTTAAAGGCAACTGCTGGAACAAGAAAGCAAAACCTTAGCATATTAACAAAGCAGTCACTGTTTCAAAGGCAATAAGCAATAGCACCAAGTCCTGGGTCACCAGCTTGCTTGTATTCTTCTTACATAGTCATGTAAATAACAAAGGTTGATGAAAATGTTTTTCTGTGAATTGCCCTATGATTAAAACTATTTCTAGTTTGGCTAATTACAAATGTGATTCTTCACAATGCTTCTCTAACAGTGAAAGCCTTCCCGTTGAAGTTGCTGTGACATACTTTGAGAAACATGTGTAAGTAATGCTAACAGAAGTTTGTTATTGTCAACAGGAGTTATGACTGTTGTTAGTGTTTCTATAACAGTAATTCATACCTAACTTCAAACAATGAGGAGACTTCAACTAACCAGCACTCATTCTTACACCAAATATCTTTTGAGAGCTTTTCAAAATCCTTGAAGAATTTAGGAGGCAAAAGTATACCTTTAACAGTTTCAAAAGCAGTTCAATCATATTTGTAAATGCTATCTTTCCAGCTATATGTCTTGGTATTAAAAACTCTACTGCTCTCATCTGAAAAGATACCAGTACTGTAGAATAGCCAATAGCTCTGCAGTTACACGTAAGGAGAATAGTTTACTTACTGGAATCCTTTCTCCATTTCAATCTCTTGTCTATGTCTCCTGTCACTGCGGCATGTATTAGGAGAAAAAGAAAAGGCAAACATAAACAGCACAGAAGTTACCATAAAGAAGTCTTACACAAAGCTCAGGCCTCTAATTTCGTTGTTCATGTGTAGGTACTCTTTTTTTTGAATGGTACAATGAAGAAAATAATGCTTATCAATAATGCAGAAGTAACAGCACTTGATAAAGTAGGGGAATATTTTATGATATACCAATAGGACTAATACAGCCAATAAATTGTACCAAAATGTACAGTTGCTCATACTTTAATATCCTTGGGGAGAGTTTTACCAAAATAAATTTATTGAGCCCACTGAGTTCCTACAAGATTAGATTAGCACCATGGTCCTGTGAAGATAAGTTATCACAAGTCCTTTGCACTTTACAGCATACTAGCAAGTACACACACTCATACATCCCAACAGTTGACTGGGAGAAAGCCTGGACAAAGACAATCACTATTGACATTAGAAATTAAAAATCATTTTTTCTGCCCACTTTCTATTGAGTGGTAATGTGAAAATCCCGACTGTTCATGTGTAAGTCCTAACTGAACAATATGAACCCCGCTGCTATTCTGAATTGAGAGTAAAATGGGAATGGCTACAATCAACATAAGTAATGTTTTGCCATATATTTGCCATACTTCATACAATAAAAATATTTATCCTACTTGTAGCCTTCACTGGTGACAAGCCTAAACAAAAACATCCTTTAATAAGGGCAAAGCTAAACAGACAGCAGTACATGTTCTCATGTATCGGTAACTACATCAAAGCCTCTGTCCAAGAACTTGGGTCATAGCAAAAGGTGGCATCAAACCTAAAGGTACCCAGTTGGAGTAGTGGAAGACTGTACTGCCCTTTTGATGGAGGGTAATGTTCTATGCAGGTCAGCCCACAGACCGCAACTTGTGAGCACTCCTCACTCCCTCAGAGTGTAAAGGTAAGCATTTGTGACAGTGGTAGGGTGAAATGTCTGAGTTTTCATGGCAGGAGTGATACCCATGTGCCCTCTCCCAGCTCTATTTGCCATGCATTGGCTGCAGAAGAGGTGGGCAGTGACCAACAGTCCAAATCATGTATTTTAGAAGTAGAGTCAAAAGACATGGAGATAAATCTGCCTGTTCCTAGGACAGAGAAAAGAAAATTCTCTTGTATAGAGATTGTTGGTTTTGTTGTTGGAGAAAGGAGCCTGTTTCTTTAACACAGAATCTGTTAGATAAACAGGCTTGGAAATAGTAAGGAAGGAAACTGACTGTTTTCCTTCTTACCTTCTGGTTCTGGGGAAATAATTCTTGACGTGCATTCTTTTTTTAAAAAATGGCTAAACTAAGACATTGCACCTAAGAAATAATGAACTGTTATTAGATGTAATTCTTCTCAGCAGCTAAGCTATAGTGTCACAAATGGGTGATTTAGATCGCTTAAAAGAACCACCGTCAAAGGTATTAGCAAAAGTGGTTTTATCAAAATATAATGTTGTAAAAAAGTTTGATGGCAACATTCACTTTATTACTGTGCTGCACAATCAGATTTACTAAGACAAAAATCAAAGTTACAAAGACAAAATCTTTGTCTTGCATCTATAATGCAAGGTTATGCACAATATCAGTCACTTACCAAAGATCTGCAGTTGGTGAAAGGTCTCTCTGCCTCAAGGAGCAATCTTGAGAGGTGTCCCATCTCGAGCAGAGATCACCAGCATGCAGTCAGTCTGCTTAGCAAGGAGAACTCAAAGAAGGCTCACTTAGGTTGTCATATTTACTGAATAAAGTGGTTGGCTTGTAGTCAAATTACATGTGATGGAAAAGGTATGCATGAGACTCCTTGTAACCACAACTTTCTTTTTTCCTTGAAAAATGAGTTTTGGAAAAGCCACGCACTATTCACGTGTTAGTCACATGATAAGTGTTCCAAGCTCATGTGTACTGATGCTCACTGTGTCACTTTGCTCCTTTGTGGGTTTTCAGAAAGGAGATTGGAACTAGGGAAGTTCTTAGCCCTGTTATGGCTCAGGCCTTTACCTCTTTTGGAGCCTCTACCAAACTACTGCTAGTTTGGTTAAGGAGTCGAGTGCATCCATCACAGAAGATTATACTTTAATTGGCTGAGCCAAAGGACAGAAGTATCGGTAGGATGGGACATAATTTTCCTGCTGGATACTATATTCAGACCCAAAAGGTATGGCATGAAATACTAGAAACACAAAAGAAGCTGGTTGAAAGTTAGGACACATTGGGCTTTGTTATTGCTTCTTAAACATTGTAACAGAAGGAAGGGATAAAAGAGTTTGAACACTGATATTATATAAAATAAATTCTCTATATGTCAACTATAAAGTTGTAACAAAAAATGTTTAGGTTTAGGTGACTTGGTAAAAAAATCTTTATTTTGATTTATTCCCAGACATTTTCTGATCCCTCTGTGAACAATGAACCTATAGTATTAATAGGACACTACTCAATGTGTCTTTTTCCTTATAACAGTGGAAAAGAATACTAAAGTATTTGAAAAAAAATGAACTTAAGCTTTCAGTGTTTTATCTGGCCCTGCTCCAAAACAAACGGAGTGGCAGAGGGCAGTTACTCTAGGGTGCTGAGAATAACTGTCAGACTTAAAGTACTGAATGGTCTTTGTTCACCTTGTAAAAGAAATAGTGGAGAGAGAGAGATTATATAGGGTCATGTATATATATATATACACTCTGCTGGTTGTTTCAGGAGGACATTAAAAGGAGAGAAAAGCAGAAGGTGATATCTTATTTTCCACTGAATGTTTTCTAAGTTTAGTCAGTATTTTATTTTGAGATGCTGTGATACAAATTGGTGGTCATATGTTGTTGAAGTCCCCACCTGTTCCAATTATTTCTGTATGGAGTTGATTGTGAAGCTGTTGCATACAGAAACACAAAGTAACATCTGTGGCTTCTGTGATGGAAGGAGAAGAATTTCTGTCTTAGCACGATTCTCATGTTTACAGTATCACTGAAGTTAAAATTTCTATGTTAACATTGCTATAGATTCTGAGACAGAAACAGGTTATCGGGCTTCAAGTGGAGGTTATCTACAAGGACAATGAGGTGTTGTTCATTACAGCTTTACACCTCTTTTTGCTTTCCATGACTTTTCTAGTTAACTGCAGAAATCCCACAATGAGCTCCACTGCTGTTCTCCTGTAGTGGACTCCAGTCTTACACCCTGATTTTTTAGGTTTTTTTAAATTTTTTTTGTCATTTACCTTGGTGTTGTCGGGCAAGTGGTAATATACTGCAGTCAGTAAAATGGAGTTGTGCTTGTCTAGCAACCTGTGTGTAATACATCGCTGTTTCTGCTCAATAAAATGTATGTGTTTTGCTCTCTTTTTTAATGACTTGTCCATTAAGATGGCCTTAATATTCTTCACAGGTCTGATTTGAGATAGTTTTAAAAATCAAAATACTAGAAAGTGTATTCCCTACTCGATCTGCTTTAATGGAAGTTGTGCCTAGGGATGAGAGGACAATAGATCTTCCTGTGTCTGAGTGAGATTACTTCTTTGGAGTTTCAGAAAGGTAATTTGTCTTAAAAAATGATGTTGTTTAAAACTGCTTGCTTTGTTTCTTAAATGCAATAAACCAGAGCTGCCAGCTGCATACAGGTAACCAGAATCTTAGAAAAATACTCAGGTACTTGGAAATTATTTCTGGGAGTCTTGGACTATGGGATTTACAGGCTCATGGTACGTGCAAAAAAAAAAAAAAATCTTAGAGCTGTGAAGTAAGCCGGGCACACACAGCTTCTGTCTACTTCCAAGTGTTTATTTCCTGTGTCCTTCTAACATCTGGCAGTGAAATAAATTTTCAAGATTGAAATGCAGTACCAAGGCTTAATTTTTCAGAGTGATTGTAGTTTAAATGACTTGCTGCAAATGCATTGCAATGAACAGCAAGAAAATATAAAAATTAAGTAACTAGTTACCGAAATGGATCTGCTCCCATGCTTTATCTGCAGTAAAGTATCAAGCTTAGAAGTCATCTTTTAGTGTGGCATCTTATCTCTCCCTGAGAGGAATCAATATGGGGTTTTTTTGGATGTCTTAAAGGTATTCAGAGGCCTGCCTTTTTGTCATTTACTTTTTTATTTGCTTATACTTAGAAAACATTCATTTTTCACAGGATTGCCTGCTTGCATCCCTAAATGTGGAACTTTGTATCCCAGCAGGAGTACAGGTTGTGTCAGGATTAATTGGAAAAGAGAGATGTCACAAAGGACTTCTTAAGATTTCTGAAAAACTGATTCAGTTAAAATACTGATTCTTAAAGTATCAGTTTTTACTGCCTACTGCTCTAAGAAGGAAGCAGCTTTTTCTTTATTGATAGAAATCCAATTGGCTACAATGCTCAGTTGCATGGGGTGCACACCAGTAGCTGTCCTGAATCACGTGTGATGCAGAGGTATCAAAGCGTAAGCAGACCAAATTTTACTGTTAAGTAGGTAGAATATGTCCTGTGGTGGAAGAATTAGTCCTATGTCAATAGAACATTTCTATGTATCAGTTTTGGTGGCCTTCATTACATGATATTCTGTGGTAAATGAGTGGTTTTTCATCAAGCATGTTCCAAGATAATTTACAAACCAAAATGGGAAGCTGTTTACTTCACCAGTTGCCTGCTTCCAGGAAATGTATTCAGCATAACTGTTTAGGATAGTTCCCTTGCAATGCAAGATTATTGTACATGTTTTTTCTACCTACAGTGTTAAGTTCCAGTTTCAGTTATGTTGGCCTCTCAAATTTTCAATACTTATTTTTTATATTATTGTTATTCTATAACCTGTAGGGTGCAGTTAGTTTTATTCTCCAGGTACCTTATCTCTAGTCATTCCCCAGCCTAACCACTCTATATAACACCTTTTTTTCAGACCACTTCCCCTGAACTGTAAAAATATCATTTATAATAACAGCAGGAGGAGACCATAAGGTCTATCATTGTATAATTCATTTCAGCCATGACATGCAAAATATTTTCAAAAGGAAGACATATCAATAACTGAATATATTTTGAAAAAATGTTGCTTATAAGAAGCTTTAAGAGACTTAAGGCTGAAGTTGAGGGGGCAATGTTCCTGGATTCCCATTTACCAGCTAGTATAGAATAGATCTTATTTCACACGAGTGAAATCTACTGTTCATTCACCATACAATCACTTTGCTTGGATGGAGAAATCAAGAGGCAGATTCCAGCCTCACTGAAATAAGCATCAGAGCCCTCTGTGTGTGTGTGCATCTTGCCTCCATAAGCCACCGCTTATGCATGTATGTCTTTTGTAACTACAAAAGTGAGACATCAGATGGAAGCTGACATTTTCCTTTTACAGAAATCTGTGCAAATGCTAAGGCCCATGGTACAGTACTTCCAAAGCAGGTGGTACAAGGATGCCAGTAGGAGCACATCCCAAAGGCATTTCTGCAGTATGGAATAACTCACTCAACCTGCTGGAGGTTTCTAAATGAAAGATGGAGATATTCTGGTTTGGACAGCTGTTGCCATGGATTCGATTTTTTGGGTTTGTTCCATTCCATTTTAACCATTTATCAGTATATGTATCATTTTCATAGTTGATGGGTTTGGAAAAAAACAAACTAAATTCTTCTAGTCAACTTAGCACCATTTTTTTACTAAAAAAATTGTTCAGAGAATGAGGAATTACACCTCTTTTATTCTGTTAATTTCCTAGTCTCCCTTGAGAACAACAAATGATTACTATATCACTAACTTCTGGGTTTAAATTCACAGTTTCAAAGTGATTCTGCTAGCTCTCATGTTTTTCTCCAGCTGTGCTTTTTCCAGATCTGTAGGTAGCTCTGTTTATTAAATACAACGCAATCCAGTGCAACTTACATTATGTGATACTAAAATAAACTTTTCTTGTCAGAAGCCTATTTATTAATAACACTTCACTATGAACTGCATTTACAGCTAAGTGTTGCAGCCATTTCCTGTGCAGTAACAAGAATTTACTACCACTTTTTTCATTTGGTAACGTTTTATCATCTACAGTAGAATTACAAATCCAGCCAGTTAAATCCTAAACCATATTTTTTTCAACTTAATACTGGTATCCTTTTGCCTGGAGGATACATAATAGCTTTAATTACACCCATTGTTTACTAAGGAAACAGCAGCATGACACTTAACCCCTTTGCCTTATAGTTAAAGGACAAAGTTCACAGAGCTGATGAAGGAGTCTCTGCATGCAGGTGTGAAACTTCAGTGCAGCTATTGCTCTGTTTTTACAGCTGTTGATCTTTCGCACTTCTCAAGCAGACCATGCTGTGCAAGAATTAGTATGTAGGAAATAACTGTGCACAGTGATCAGGTATCACTAGCCTCATAATTCTTCTGTAGTATTTCAAGATAGTGTTTACATTTTCTTTCTATTTATTGTAGATTAGGTACAAAGGGGAATAAATTGGTCTGATTATTTCAGTTGAAAATGAGCCTTGATGCCTGTTTTATATATGGTTGTAGTTTGTTTGTTTCTTTTAATTTTGCTTATTATTATTCCAGTTGTGTAATTTTTATTTCTAAGAAGATGGAAGTTGGGTATGGGAATATTTTACTCATATCTTGATGAGGACACTTGAAAAATCTCAGAAAAGACCCCTCTCTGAAATAATTAATTCCCAATCTTTACATAACCCCAGTGAATATTGTGACAGTGATGAGATATTAGCGGCTCAGTTGCCTGTTTGGTTTCTCATTAAAGTAGTTCATTACATCATTTAGTGGTGGTGTTAAGCCCAAATATAGAGTCTTCAAGACACCAAAGGACATTCTCCTTTGATGCTGAAGTAATGATGTTTGATAAGTTAAAAAGGGACTAGAAAGAAAATCAAGTGTGGAACTTGTGGAATCATTTTTATATATGACATTACATAGAAGGAATCAAAAGTCAGGAGCAGGGTTTAAAACCAGACTGAATGTGCAACTGAAGGAAAGAAAGGATGGCCCAAAAGTGGTTGTGAGGGTTACAGCTATTGTCATGTACAGTGTCTTGGGGAGAGTGGGTCCACACCCAGCCCAGACCCTGCAAGGCAACTTCTCTATCACATAGGGTAGAAGCTGAGCTGAATCTTAGTCTGGGAATTAAAGCTGTTTCTCCAGAAGCTAAGACTCCTTTCTACTGGGTCTAGTCATACAAAAGTCATTGCAGAAGTGAGGGAAGGTTTTTTTCTGTAATATGTTACCAATAATAAGCTGCAGTTCGTAAGAAAGACTAGTAGTGTCTCTGGTGTAAATGATTATCAGACGACTGGATGCATTCTAAAATTAGACCCTAACACTGCCAGATCTGATCTCTCTCTCCAGTTTTGGGATGTTATAAACATAACTCATAGATGTTGTAATTTTCACAGAGGGAAATAATATGCAGATGTACATTATCGTTCTGAACTATCAAGAAAATAAATATAGTATTATATACTGTATAGACTCCATTAAAAATACAGTTTTCACTGAGTCACAAGGAAAATGTTCCCTGAGTCTATCTTTCTCTTATAAAATTGAGTCAAATGAATAATTTATGTAGTTCAATTTTTATGTTATTCCTTGTCCATTTTATTTTGAAACAAGATTTAATTTTTCTTAGGATATCCTTAAAGAAAAAGAAAATTAACATAGAAAGAATGGAATTTACCTACCATTTCCAACAAAGAAAAGACTGGGTTTGATGCTTTTACTGTTATTCATGCCATAATAATTTATGTGGCTTTCTAAACTATGCAATCTTGCATATGGAAGCATCTCTACCCTAGGGGTGGTGGGCTGGTAGCTGAGGTTGAAATAAAATTAAATCTTTCTCTCTTCCCATAACGCACACTATTCATGCTTCATAAAACTGTGCTGTTTGACACTTCTCCAGATAGATGCAGCCTCCTGATGATGTGTCATGCTTCATTATGTTAGCAAGTTCTGTTCCTTAGAGTTAATCAAACGGCCAGTGGAATTTTCTCACATCTTTTTCATATATGTCTTATGCAAGATTCTTTGCTGAAGGAAGACATTTTATATCACACTGAAATTGCTTTTAAGAACAATTCTATAAATGATGAAGAGCGTGATAAGGTCAAAAGTGTGGGATAAGCCAAGAAGGTGGGCCTAGTCCTCCAGCTGTTTGCACAGGTGTTTTGCTAGTGCAATCCTGTTGTCCTTGGGGAACTTGTATCTGCCTTGGGACTAGGCTGGTTTTCAGTTATGCCACCAAACGAGAACTCCCCAACTGATCTCTGCAACTGTAGCCCACAGAGAAGGAATTGTACAAATGCGTTTCCAGAACAAAAGAAGTAACATAGTAGAAAAAAGGACAGAGAATTAGTAGAATTATGCGTGTGCTGATACAGGAATAATATTTTATAGCACTAGGGCCATAGCAATGTATTCAAACACTAACATGCACGTTGTTTTGGTGCTTTAAAACATCACATGTTCCCAATGAGAAAGTTGGAGCTATATGTTGTCTCTGATGTTTGTGCATGTACTTTCCTTATTCCACTCCCTATTTACAAAGTATGTTTTTCCCCTCATTGATGCTGGAACCAAAACCGAGCTTCAATCAGACCTGAAATATCTACCAATATATTTTTATGTTCAGAAGGTCAGCTTCTGTTCTACTGAAGGTTAAGAGGTTCTTCATTCAGTATGAGTCAAGTCTAACTCATCCCAGAAGTCCCATCAGACTTCTGCTCCATCTTCATTTTTTACTAAAAGGTGAATGTGACACTTTTCCAGGAGTAATGAGGTCACCCTGTACTCTGGCATCACTCTTTCCACCTTCCTCTTCCCACAAGAACTGTCAGCAGAAGTACCATTGCTGGGTGAGAGGAACCATCCCTCTACATAGCATCTGTGGATGCTGTGTAGGACAGGAAAAACTTTGTTTGCACCAAAACATGTCAGAATGTCAACCCATCTCAAACTTATTTGCATTTTCCTGTAAATCTAATGAGTAGAAAGTTCCTTTCAGGAATACACTAATTTATTTATGTTAAATCTCATCTCTTTCAATTTTTTTTTTTTAATAGGAAGTCTTTTGGATTTAGATTCTCTGAGCATATGAGTTAAATCCTCAATTCTACTAGGCTAATAAGCATAGCTGAGGCCTGATCAACAATTAGCTTAGATTGAGACTGAAAATCTTAATAACAACAAGTATTTGGAGAGAGTTTGTCAATGTCTGTACTGTTGCAAGCTATTCAGTCTCACAGCCTTGCCCCAAGCATTGGCCAGGAGGTTGCAACCGTTGTTGCAAGGGGCCTTGAAGTTCAGCAAACATTAGAAATAATTTTTCTATCATTCTCAAAAAAAAGAAATATACTTTTCTTCTAAAAGAGAGGTAAAATGTATTTTGCCTTTTTTGATCACTTGTTTAATAACAAAACCAGCTACATACAAAACCACACTGAAAGTCAAAGCTTGTCAACTCTGCTTCATCACCACTGAATTATGACAAACAGCATACCTCTGGGTCTAGCATTTGTCAGCTACCTGCTGCTCCAGAACCAGCAGAGGGAGCACAAAACACTGTTTGTTTGTTTGTTTTAATTTTTAGTGATAGTGTGGTTGACTTAAAAATGACAATCAGAAATCCCAGAGGCTGTTAGAACCCATAGAGCACCATCAAGTGATATAATTTTCTAGCTGTCTGCTTAGAACTGTTACTGATGGTATCTCTTGTCTCCCAAAAAATCATACACAAGTTCCAGGTATTGCTTGTTTCCTTCAGAAAATCTGTCTAATCTGTTTGCTATGGGTTCAACTTTAATTTTTCAGCTGAACTGTAGATGCCACATCTTTTGATCACCACCTAAAGGTCCAAATGAGTGGTAAAATACTTAGGAATGTGTAAAATTTTCTACTTTATAATAGACTACCTTGGCTGATATAATTCTGGAGCAAGTTAGCATCATGATCTTGTCAATTCAGTTTTTATATCTTTTCTGTGTTATACAGCTGTGTGTATGTTCTGCAGTTCTTGAAATATCTTTTTCCAGCTTCACTGCCTGAGGCCACAAGTGTGCAGCACAGTTCTGTCTCCTAAAGAATGTCAAACATAATAAAAAAAATGAACTTGCAAAAGAGCTGATTTTTGAATGCCTTCCTGCTTGATTCTACTGCCTGCTCTTTTTGCTTTCCCCAGTTCTCTGAGGTTTTATTTTCTGCTTTTGGAACTGTATCCAAAGCTTCCTCAGAATGAATTGCTTTTAAAAAGCTTCCTCATAATAAGGCTTGTCACACAAATGAATGGAGCATTGCTGAACTCTCACAATGTGGCACAGGCTGACTCAACCTTTCGATGCTTGCTCTCAGAATTAGCATTCTTGTCTAACAATGGTTTTTGCCCCTTCTCTTTCTGCTACTGAAGCTTGTGACCTGGTACATTCAAGAAATCACACTCACAAAAATGAATGAAAAGTATGGGGATTAAAGTGAAGGTTAACCTCACAGAATAGGAGAACTTTAAATTCGGCTTGTCTTCCTTATCCATTGGACTTAAGTATTGTAGTAGAAGCAGAAGAGTGAGTGATCTTGCATTCAGTGCCAAAGGTGAAGGCAGCTTTCTTCACAAGGGGCAAAGCCTGCATCCTTTAAGAGTAACTTCAATGAAATGAGTCTCATGGCTGAGGCAAACAGGACTGGGCCACAAATGCATACTCTTCTGCTTGACCAAGAAGGACAGAAGAAGTGCTCAGTATCTGTTCAACACCTTGTGCCCCTTTAGACTGTTGAACAGCCTGACCATGAAGGAGAAAAGATGCAAGCTACCTGTTTTGAACTGGTGAATGCTGAAAGAGTATAGGCTAGAAAGACTTCCCGCCAATTTGTTGAAGACAGTAGCAGTAAATAGAAGAGAAGAGGGCAGTCCTGCTGTCAGGAGTCCTGAGAACTGAACAGTTCTCACTAGAGCTCACACCTGAATTACTGGTGTTGAGCAGCCCTGGGGGTTGTGTCTGCTTGTGTCTGCCCCAGACTGCATCTAAACGTACAAAGTTCTGGAGAAATCTTGAGGACAGCCTTCTTCCCAAAGGGGACACAGTGCAGAAGGAAAAAGAGTGAGAATTTATCTGAAATCCTGAATTTCCATTCTGCATGTAATTTTAACCGTGTGAAGGAAGGAAGGAAAGAGAGACGAAGGGAAGAGAGAAGAGGGAAGCAATAAGAGGGAAGAGAAAGGAAGGGAAGGGAAGGAAAAGGAAAAGAGGAAGAACACCAAGACTCCAGTTCAGCATTTACTACTGAAATGTCCAGTGGAATGGAAACTCAAATAACTTTTTTTTTTTTTTTTTTTTAATAATCACAATAATGTTTTATTTCAATCTTTAGAAATCATGTGTGACTCCCCATGCTGATCTGGGAGACTTGCATTTAGGCTTTCAGCCAGCTATCATGAGTGCTGGAAAAGCCTTGGTAGTCCCAGCTCAACTGAGAGTGTCTCTGATGTGTTATATGGTATGCATGGCATCCTCTACAATCAGAGTGTAAAAATCTGATGACTAGAGAAGTTCTTTTCATGTCTTGGCTTCTTCTGCTTAATATTTTTGCAAAAGCAAGCAGTCTAGAAACATTGTGTGTGGTGGACAGCATCACATTTCTTCCATGAAATTTTAATCCCAGTTTGCACTGGTGACCTTGTACAATCTCTGAAACCTCCATTGCTTCACTGATTAAGATCATGGACTGACAGTTTTCTGCTTTCTATGCAAAAGATACATAACACCTTGCTTGATTACAGATACAATTGCACAGAATTATTAGCATTATGCAGTAGAAATGATGAAAGTGCAATTTATGATCATCTGGCTCCCAGCCTACTGTACTTTATTAAAGCAAGAGAATATTTTGGGGAAGGAAAATAGGAAGCAGGAGCAGGGTAGCTGATGATCCCATATTCAATGCCACTTGAGGCAGAAATGAAGCATGCAAAATTTAACCCAGAATTATTAACATTCCTGGGGTTATAAACTATACTGAAAACTGAAAGCTATAAAGGAAATTATTAGACAACCTTAATTAAAAACATCACTACCAGCTCTCCACATAATAAACACACTAGATCTGAGTAAAAGAAAATTAAGTTAATAGTGAATAAATGTTTGAAATAAAAGGAAGATTTTACAATTTGGTGTTGGGAGGGCTTTGTGGACAGGGTCTGACCCCCCACCTATTTCAGATGATGGTGGTGACTAATCATGAAGCTGCTGAATTTGGGAGGGATGTACATACCCACCCCGTCATACCGTGGAAAGATGAAAGCAGAACACCCATTACCCCTAAATTAGCACTAGATGAGGAAAGAGAAAGATAAATGCCAGAGAGGCTGGGCTCCCTGCCGGTGGGAGGGGGCAGATGAGAGGCCAAGCAGGGAGGGGAGCTGACCTGCCACCCCTGTTTGGGAGGGAGCCAAGCCCAGTTGCAGAGGTGAGCAGGACCCCAACGCAGAGCACCCGACAGGTAGAGCCTTAGACAGGTCCTGGCTAGCTAAAGCAGAGGTCAGGCTGAACAAATCTGATTAACTTCTCCTAGGAAGTGACAATGACAGCTGACAGGAGCACCGCAGTAGGCATAATCTCCTTGGACTTCAAGAAGCCTTTTGCTGTGGTATGGCTTCAAAGGCTGGGTTTTAAAACTGGTGTTGCTGGCAGGATTTTACTAGCAAAATCAGCAACAGAGTGAAGGAGGCAGGTTAAAAGCTCATTTGGATTTGGTGCTAATCACCTTGGCAGTGACCCTTTAAAATAAAAAGCATTTTTAAAAAGACTTTATGCTTCTTGCAGCTGTAAGTACTGTCTGTACTTACCCAAACAAAGAAGGCTGACTTCAGTCAGAAAGATGAGCTTGATAGCTTTCTTTAATTAATTCTTAATAAAAGAAAAATAAAGCAGATGAAAGAAGCCAGCTCAAGAATTTAGAAGTAAGCCAAGAATTTCATACTTACGGTCTGGGTCTTGTACGTACAAGCATCAGAGCAAATTTATTTCCATGTGTGAAAATCAATGGTCTTTATCATTGTAATTAAATCCACACTTAAAAGTATAACTATTTTTATTAGGAGATGTTTTGCCTGCTTGTTTCAGTAAGTTATACCACTACTGGCAGACAGGGAAAGTCTCATAAATTATAAAGGCACAATGGCATTACTTCTTTTCTTGTCAGGGTGTAAGCTGCCCAAGCACATCCTGCCATCAGGACACCATCTTGCAGTTGTTTTCATAGAATCATCAAATCACTGAAACGTCAATGGGAAGGAACTGCTGAAGGTCTTTTAGCTGAAACCCCAGCTCAAAGTAGGACTGTCACCACTGCTAGATCAGATTAGCTCTGGCTGGGTCTGGTTGGGTTGTGAAGATCTGATTTGCAGACTTGACAGCTTCTCTGGGCAACCTGCTCCAGTGCTATGTTACCTGCCCAGCTTTGCTGTTGTTGCTTTGGTTTTGGTATTTTTTTTAGTGCTTTACCTATAGTGCTTGATGAACAGGGATCCCTGAACACTAGTTCAAAGAGGGGAAACCTTTATAAATAAACACGTGTCCATTTTCTATTGTTTCCTGCCTCAAGAGTGTGTTAAGGCTGGATTGTCAACACTGAGTATAATGTGTTGTCTTTTGTTGATTTCATCCACTCTTTTAATGTTGTCTAAACTTTTTTTTTTTTGTACTTCATTATTGCAGTGCATTGTCTTGGGGCTATTTGAGACTGAAAAACAAGACTTTAATGACAAAATACACAAACAAAGACAGGTTACTCTTGTCAATGTCAGCAAATAAATAGCATTAATCTGTCTTCATTACTGCCATGCATGGTGTAACACATGAGTCCACCAGGTGTGAAGAGGTATAATATCTTTTAACCACTCTACGAGTGCTAAGAATTAAGCTGAAACTTAAACTGAAATTTTTTCTTTGATCAGCAAAGAATAGTGACAGTCATTTTGTCTTCAGAAGCGTTTTGACATCTTTCCGTTAGGGTGCTGAGAGAATGCAGAATTGTCTGACCTGACCTGTCAGCACCAGTTCTCAATGGGAGGTGCCTCATTGCCATTTGGGCCTTTGGAAACTCTGCCTTGTCTGTATTCTGTAGTGGGATGCTTATTCCAGCTGGAGTTATATCTTTTTTCTGCTTTATTATTTAAAAGTATGAAGTTTTAATTAGCATGTAGTTATGTTTTAGAGTGCTTTAGAATATGTCATATCCTTAAAGACTTTCAGCAAATGGATGCTTGGTTGCCCCCTCCCCAACTCGAAAATGAGTTATCCAAGCAATCTGTGCTAAATGTTTTTGAGAATAGAGATTGGACACACACAACTAGATTATGTGGCAGTGTAAATCAGAGCTGTGCAATTCACTTCAGTGATTTACATTATCTGAAGTTCTGGACTATTAATTATTGGAAGCCTACCTTTTTAAAAGCAATTTTTTAGTCACTTTGACATCTAACCATCTGGCTTCAGTTTCCCTCAGTATGCACTTTCAGACATGAATACTAGGAAGCTTTGTTTAAATATGCAGATTACCTAGGCAGTGTGCAGGAGATGGTGAAAGATACAGCTTTGATTACATGGTTTATTTCTTTGCAAAGTTGTCTTGGTTAAACTTCACATACCAGTCAGTAATGGATTTGATTTGCTGGTCTCTTTACTATGGCTTTATACTACTGTTCAAGAATTTAACTGATGGGATAAGAAAAAAAAAAAAGCCCTGGCTGGTGTGAGCATCTGCCACAGTGGCTGGTCCCCCTGTGGTGGCATCAGAAGATGTTGTTTAGGGGGTGTCTGTGAGCCTGGCCATGTTTGGCAGTTTATTCCTCTGGCACATATCTGCAAAACATAGGTGTGATGTGTTTAGAATAATGGCTACTGCAAAACTATCCACACAAAATGTATATCATGGCCTATTTGCAACTCTTTTGCTGGGGAGGTTTTTGTACCCATTTTTCACAGGTTTCTATGCCTTCCCTCATGTGCATGTGTTGGGCTTGCCTCTCTCTACCTGAGTGTGCTCACACATCACATGCAGCTCTGGCACCACTGGGTCTCTCATTCCCAGCCTGGAGGCTTAGCCCTCTTTGACTGACACTGCTCCATCTGACAAGGAGGCTGAATGAGCATCCTCACCCTGCAGAGCTGATAGTCCACAGTGTTATCACCAAGTAAAACGAGCAGAAGCTGTAGACTGGGCTGTGAACCCACAGAGATCTAGGCTACCTCTTACAGGCTGCTTGCTGGGAACAGCAGAGCTCCTCAGTCCCGGCCTGAGATTCATAGCATGCTCTTTCATATAGCTCCTACACATGGACTGTAATTTTCTTTACCGTCAGAGAGCAGTCTCATCTATAAAGGAAGATCAAGTGTTTGAACACAGAGTTCTGTTCCCCCGGGTGATATGATTTTACCCAGCACAATATTTCCTGAGGCAGCAGAGTTATTGACTGCAATACTTTATGTTGCTGCAGAATGGAAGCCTCTGTAAAATAGCCTTTAATTGCCATCCTGTTTTGTCATTATTGTATGTTCAGGTATGGATTTAGAAGGGGGTAGAGGATACAGAAGAACCTCGAAGAGCTTCAGACCAGTCCAGTATTTTTTCCTTCAGTCCTTCTGCTGAGATTTCCCCATTCATCAGATGTGGAGATAACCTGGGGTCCTGGGCAGGGGTATGCTCCTGCACCTTTACAGTCACTACCCTCCCCGTCTCCCTCCAGCCCCAAAGCAGGAGTGTACTCTTGTCATCTGATGTCCCCTGTAGGAGAAAATGCCCTAACATTTCTCTGCTACCACAGCTTCAAGGCTGTTACCACTCTTGTGGATAAAGCCTGAAGGCTTGATTTTATCTTGATTAGGAGTTGAGGGATGGTTTGTATATGCTGCTAATAAAAAAAGCCCCAAACACTTACCTGGAAAGGGTTTTTTTAATAATCTCAATTTTGTAACATTTGTGACATCTCAGACATTTCATCAGAGACCATGGTATGTAAATGGTTAATTTTAAGTTCCTTAAGACCTTTCTTAGAAAACTGATTTCTTATTGCCACTATTTTTTCACTCTCCCCAGTTTAAAAGAGCTATTCAGTTTCAGTAGCTTACAGACTTATATATGTACTATTAATTCAGCAAGATGTATGTTTGTATGAAGAAAAACAGGTTAGATCATCTTAAGACCCTCTTCACCCCAAAACCTGTGGCAGTGCTGAGAATTCTCTGGTCCTGACATGTGCGGCTGAATTTCCCAGCTCAGTGTGTGCATCTAACAAAACCCACCTTCAGCCAATTGGACGTTTGATTTTTGAGGACCATTGAGCACTGAACATTCCCAGTGAGCTGCAATTACAGAAACAATTGTGCTAAATAACTGTGAACTGATGGTGTGTGAACATCAGCCCTCCCAACTTCCCCTTTCTTATTTCGGTTGAAGTCTGACAGTGCACAGGGGTACAGTGGGAATATTTTAGGGAGTGTTGATGTGCTTCAGAAATTCTGGCATTTCTTCATCTGACTGTGAATTACGCCTGTGTTTTATGATTCCATGGGATGAATAGCCTCATATTTGCAGCTGCATTTGGTGTTGAGAAGAAAAAGGGAAGGGTATGTTTTACTGAAGGTAAAGGATCTTCAACTCCCCTCAAATAACTCCAATTCCAGTTTCAGTCATAACAGCATAAGTCAGGAGGCAGCAGCATGTTTCATATGTTTCCATAGTGCTGGACATATGTGAGATGTATGAGGCAGTTTACCTAAGACAATAATAGACTGTATCAGAAAATCTATTTTTGTTTATTAACCTTGTGAATTCTTCGTTTTGCATTTTTATTTGACACAGTGGAAAGTGGTAATATATATATTACAGTGAGACTGAAGGGTTCAACCCCCCCTTAGGAGTCATATAAGGCATGTAAAGAACATTAACTTTTTGGTCTGAGACTGGTAAATTGATACCTGATGCCAACGCATGGGTCACGCACTCATGCGTCATGCCGACCACCAATGTCAGCAGAGTGCTCGAGGTCACTGTGTTCCGTTATTAAGAGTCAACAGTCTGCCTCTGCATGTTTTATACTGGTCTCGTTCTCATCTCTGCTAGCTGTCTGGATCAAATGCCACACATTGATCCCGACACAAATTTTTCACATATGATGACTCTTTTTAAATGCATGTGAAATGATTCAGTGGTCTCACTTAAATTCACGGATGAGCCTATCACGGTACTGCGTGTCTGTCCTTGCTGGCTGCACCTGAGTGAGATCAAAAAGCTGTGTAGTTGGGCTAGGTGCTTGGTTGTCTTGCCACACTTACAGCTAACCCATCTCAGGTTGGCTACCTGAGTGAAAATACAGTGTAAACGTTGCCTAACCTCTGCAGGCAGCCAAATGATCTCTGTTTTAAAACTGCAAACTTGTTACCTGCAGTGAGCACTGAACAGACTTAAAATATTTGCTATGTAATATGAATATTAAATGTAATAATTAAGAACAGCTATATAAACATAAGGTAATCCAGTAGGTTTAACAGGTACTTCAATCCTATTCAAGCACAGGTGGAAATGCAGACTAAATTGTGTAAACCAAACCTCCACGAAGTAATACATAAATGGTGATGTATTGTGACAAGGTAGTTAACAAAGTGTAAGGACGAGCATCTGTCTCCTGCATATGGGTTGGCAGGTACAGTGAAGACTTGAAGTGTATGAAGGCTTATAGAGAAACTTGCAGCCTACTGCCTGTGTACAACCTCTCCCTAGCCTTATTTCTAAAACGGGACTTTTTCAATTCTTATTCTAAAAGGATGAACTGAGGAGGAAAAGGTAGTTTCTTATATGTCTGTCTGGCAATACAGGTTATTTATATTCTGATCACAGAATGGAAGTGAGTATGATTTAAAGTTAAGATATCTAGAAATAAGGATTGGAAGGCCCATAGGGAAGAGCGAAGGAATGTAAAAAGGGAAGCTGTCATTTTAATGGGAAATATTTAGTTAATAAATAAATAAATATATTAAATTTGGATGAGTTGTTAAATCAATTATTAGAAGACCTAAAACCAATATGTGATAAAGAGTTGTTCTATGTTATTTGTTTAGTTTTATTTTTCCACCTCTGATATTACAGAAACAAATGTTTGCTAAAAAAAAAGGAGAGAGGTATTTTAAGAAATTGCTCTCAAATTTGCCTGAAATGGTAACCAGACATTTCAGTAGAAAACAAAAAAGAACTTCTTCTTGCATTTTTAACATTAATGTTAATATTAATTCTACCTTTCATATGTGCATACAGTAGAAGCAAGCTACTGGCGAGTCAAGGATTACATTTAAAATTAAGATCATCACTTGTGAGACCTCCAAGGGAAGAGATAGTAAATTTAATAGCATGGTGATTTACTTTGTTGGGCTGAGTTTTTGTTCTCGTGTTTGAATGTTATGGCATCCTTTGAAAAACACGAGAAAGATTTGTAATTAGAGATCTTCTAAACTCAGAGCAAATAATTTAAGTAATGTCCACAGGTACTATAAGTTTTTACAACAGATAATAACTTTTTACCCTTTGTCACACTTCTGCTGTCCCTTTCTCTTTAGTTCTTAGACACAACATGAGACAGGTGAGGAGATTTTCTTAGCAACATCCAAAGAGGAAAATTCTCTCTGGCAATAAGCTCTTCAGCACTTCTGCTTTAGTTCATCTTCAGTTCATGCTAGAACAGCAATGTGAGCTTTGGGAAAAACTTTCAACTTCTGCTCACTACAAATAAGGTTTCAAAATGTTATTGCTCTTAAAGGGATGAGATGAGAGTAGCTGAGTGATTGTGGTAAAAAAATCTAAAACTTTTCTAGATATAAGCAGCTTAGGTTATGAAATGCAACAGCCATTTAAAACCATCCTTTCCTCTCCCCATATATAGAATTAGAGCCACATATGACTGTGCACAGGATTTCCACTGTATGCTATAGGTCAAGCCACGGAGGATGCATATTGCTCTTCGGCAAACCCACTGGAATATTTCCAGAGTAGGATTATCCTAGCAGCCTGATTCTAAGCGATAATAGATGCCTGCAAAGAACAATGGGAGTTTAAACAGTACAAACCTATTTGTTTTCAAGTAGGTCATAGATGGCTTGCTTTTTTTTTTTTCTTTTTTAATGGTAGAAGAGCACAGGAATGTGGACCATCTAGGTGCTAGTTGCTACGGTAACCATAAAATCACATCCTCCAAAACCTTTCTATTTAATTATATACATCACTGACTATCGAGTGGAGTAAATTTCATTTTTTCTTTAAAACTCTAGAGTGCAAAGGAAAAAAGGCATGTTCATTGCAGTTTTAACCTTTCCTTTGTCACTGATATTCTTGGGAAGAGAATTTTTTCCTTTCTACAGGCATTTTTTGCTGATGTCCTATCCAGTTTTATTGACACAATAAATTATTGTATTGGGCTGTAGTGGTACACAGTTAAGGGTTAGAGGTTTGTCATTGTTTCTGTGTATTAATAGCCTAATTCTCCAGACTTCTCCTTGATATACATGATTTGTTCCAACCTTCATGTTATTGGGGTTGTATTTCACCTTTGGAAATACCTGCATTGTGCTGAAATCCATGTCTACTTGAAGACTACATGAAAAACACCACCTGTATACAGAAAACTTTATATATTGCCATTGAAAGCGAAGCCAAGATACTAAAATCAAAACTAAGATTGTACAATGGCTCAGATGTAGTTTCTGAACTGCTTTTGTGCACCAGGGTGATTTAGATGAATGGGCATTAATAGCCAGATCAGTCTGTACCCAAATAATTCAGATAATTCTTCTGTTCCTAGGCTACCTTCTTTGTAAAAAGGCAATAATTATAGCTAACTTTGATGTCTAGAGAAAAAAAGTGTAAAATATTATTATAATTTATTTTATTTCTCTACTTTCATAGCTTTTATGATATATCCTTTTTTATGTTAGTAGAAGAGATACATATGTGACTGGCTTGTATACAGAAACCATAATTCTCTTGTTTTTTTACAACATATGTAATATGCAAATTTAAATTTTTTCTTTCTCTTCTTTAAATATTTTTCTTTAAAATATGTTGATTTAAAAAAGAAAGTAATGAGAAGTGATTTCCATACAGATATTATACATTCATGTTTAATTTATATAATTCTTTCTTCATTATTCTGATATTGCATTGTTACACCTTACCAAAATGAATATTTTCATATAAAAATGAATATTTTCATATTAAAAAAAATATCCAGGTCCCACACAAGTTTGTTAAGTTGCACATACTTTTGGACGTTTTGCAGGCAAGAGGTCACATGCTAATAATTATGTTTATTAACCTCAGGAATATTACCATTGTAATCGAAATTGCACATTGCAAATCATTATTACTGTTTTGGAAAGTAAGTAATAGAATTGAGAGCTGTGTTAAGACAGTTCATAAAGGCAGTCACTCAGAAATGAATATACAGAATCGCAAAACAGCAGGCACCTTTAGCCAGGTAATAAATAAATACAGTGATTGAGCTTTACAGAGTGACTTACACCTAACCTGAATAATATTTTTAAGCCTAATTCATAATATTTGTATTGGACAAAATAATTCAGTATAAATATAATGAAAAAAAAAATCAGGTCAGGAAATTTAAAGCTACAGTGTTAGTAATGCAAAATTAAAATTAGTGCAAATTCATTTATTTTTGCCAGAAATTAGTCTATTAACTGGGATTAACTGTTTTGCTTTGAAATTAAAAAATAAATTGTATTAAAAAATAGTAAGTGCTCTGAAATATATGCTTACACTATTTGGTAAGCATTTTAAATCTTAATAGTACTGAAAAACTAAAATTGCTCTCATTGCTTTGGGTGTTAAGCACCAATCTTTTTCATGTTAAAAAAAGAACTGCAAGAGGGGAAAAACCCAGAAAAGCCCTACCTTCTGCGTGAGTAAATGCCTAGCCATCCTGAAGAAAGCCAAAGTCCTAGCATGCTGCCTAGAAGGGTAAATCCCAATCTGCACTTCGGGTTTATGAATTCACGACAGACAGACAGACGGTTCTAAGCAGTCCTCAGTCCAGCATAATGCTTTGAGCTGCAGATGCCCATGATAGCAATTTCACATCTATTACGAAATTGGGATGATCCCTCAATTTCCATTTTCTTATTATCCTACTTCCAGACCAAGGGATTCTTGACTAATTTGGAAAGATGCTTTCTCTGTATGTCTCTGTATTTATATGATTATTATCTCCTAAAACAGCTCAACAACTTGGTGGAAATGTATCTTCTTACCTTGTTGAAACACCAGAGAAATGCACTAGGATATTGTGCATCCTGCAAGTGTTGCCAGTTTGTTGCATCCAGGTTACAGAATAAGCTGCATTTATTCCTGCCTGTTTGCTACGCTCAAAATCTTGTTACAGGGAAAGTAAATACGTTTCATACACAAGCAGGGTTTTTATTGTTACTCTAATTTGTCTTAACAGATTGATCAAAGAATAACCATTAGGCTGCTTACAGTTGTATTAACGCTTATGATTCAAATCTTATACGGTTAAGATCATTATACACAAAGAGTCTAGTATATCCTTCTGCTGTATTTCTGGGTCCTAAGGTTCAGGCTTTGGTTCAGGATGGGGGATAAGAATTACAGCATCATAGTCCTTTTTTTGGGAAAACTGTGATGTCAATATACATGTTTCCTTAATCCTCGCTTTTGGGTCTGTCTGGAGTCTATATGTTTTATAATATGCTCTATGTCCTGCTGCTTCTTTATAGGTTCACATTTCCACATTACTGCCTATAGTACATTTAACTAGATTATGTGTTAGATATGTTAGATATGTGTTCATTGTTCTCTTTGTCATCCTTAAAACTATCTTGACCCTGCTCCTATAGTTGCATTCCTTTAATGACCATTAACTGACCATTGGTGACACATTTATAGCTCTGCTGCCCCTGGTGTTATTCTGTGCCCACAGTTTTAACACCCCTGCTATCACCCCATACCAGTACTCCTCTACTCTTTGTTTTATTCTAGAGTCATAAACAGTTCATTCTGCACTGAATAATGACTTGCTATTATGCCATACCGTTGTTCAGAAGCTAAAACATAGTAGGTAATAGTCACCAGATTGTTAGATAATTGTTGTTACAATGAAACAAGACTAAATATGGCTCCTGCTAGGCCAAAACAAGTCCAGACAGAGCCTGATAGGTGTTGAGTTCTGTGTTATTATCTTAGCACAAAGCCCATTGCAAACAACACTGTACTTACTGGGCAACAAGGCTACAAACAAGCCTAATCCCAAAGCCCTAGTTTAAGGATCCATGCAAGTATGAATGAAGTACCAACTTGTTGGTTAGCAGTGAAATATCTATAATACAGGACACAGAACCAAATATCCTGTTTAGTTATAGTATTGCAATGGTGGAATAAAGTTTTAAAGAAATAGAATAACAAAAGACATTGCTATGACCATACTTAACAAGAATCATCTTAAATACTCCAGTTTCTTAAGCTGCTTTGTTAGTTTCTGTGAGCTATCCCCAGACTGGCACACTAGAGAGAGCTCTTAGATCTCAACGTTTTCTACTTGAACTGTTAATGTTGGTTAGAGAAGCCATTTGGAACAGTTTCTTCTTTGGCCCACAATCAAAGGACCTGTTTTGTTTTTTCTTTTTTTTTTTTCTCTCTTACTTGTTTACCTACTCATCATTTTCCTGTGTGAGAGCACTGAGACATTATATGGTGCCAAGAGGATTATGTAATCGCTTTCCCCCATTCTCCCTAAATTTACTTGATTAACATTTTTATTACATATCTTAATTAGTAGATTCCTAGCTTTAGGCTTCAGGCTGCTTTCTCTTCCTTACAGCATTCCTTGAATGCAGTGGTTTAATTTTGAAAATTCTGTAACATGGGAGATTTTAATGGTTTTAAATATTTGGTTTGTTACAACTTTGTATATAGACTATCATAACACATTAAAAAGGATTTGAGAATTTGTTTCTGAGAAGGAACAACTTCTTCCTTTACACTCCATTAGATTTCAGGAAACTCATTTATATGGGCAAAAATTAAAAATAAAAATTAGATGTCCGTAATGTGAAGGATTTAGAAACAGCTTTTGTCATTGGAAGAATATGGTGACATATTCTTGCAAATATAAAAGAAAACAGAGGGCAGTATTTATCCCTTTTTAGCTCAAGAGTTGGAAGTGTAGGCATTTCTTTGTGTAGGTCATTTGAGGAATTGATCCAGAAAGCAGTGTCAAACCAATTCTAAATCTGCAGAAAGCACAGCTGGGGAGAGTGTGGTCTCTTCTTTTTATCCAATAGTTCAATGATTATAGAACTCATCTGTAAAATGATATTGCAGTTACTTGAACACATTTTCTACACTGCATGGAGTTTTCTGATCACCATATTGCAGCATATTTTGATTCAGGGCTCTTGTGATCGGTCTTGTTGAATCCTTTGTGCTTTTTATAAAAAACTTAATTATTTTTGATGGATCAGAGACTTGAATCCTACCCTGACAACAGTGCTATCAGTATGCTAGTTGTCATTCTTTCATTGTCTCTTTCTTCTTCCCCCAAATATTTCATGACTTGGAGGACAGGGGAACAGCTTCAAAAGGGTGCATCAGGGTATTTGAGGTGACTGGATTAGGTTGACTCCCAGCACATGGCGACTGTGTCCTCAATGAGGTTCCTTGTGGTAGGGAAGGACACTTCATTCCTAATATGTGGTTGCAAATTCCATCAGGAAGCAGGCTGACTACAAGCTGTCCAGTGCAATGCAGTTCTTGTGGATCAAGCTTAATGCTACCAGTGGCTTGTTAAATGTAATGAACAACGGTATTTCATGTTCCTTCTTTGTTTTTTTTTTTTTATGCTTTTTTTCAATGTACAGAAAATACACAACATAGTTTGTACCTGTACTGTTTGGTGCACTGAAAAGGTCTTTTTCATATGTTTTCCCTTTCTAGATATAAGAAGCGGCATTTGCTTGCTATGGAGGTATGCAGCGAAACTATGTGCTGGGATCTGTAGGTGTGTGTGAGAGAAACCCCTTGTGTCTCTTGTTTCTTTCTGCACTACAAAGCAGGCAACAACAAATACAATTTATCCCCAAATCACATTAAGAGTAACTTCTCCTATCGTTATGCCTTTAAAGGAACTCTGGTCTTGGAACATATCTGGGGCTCTGCATATCTCTTATCCTAGGAACAATTTCTCCTTTGCTAAACTTTCTGGCTTGTTTTACATAAAAATGATCCCACAAGGATGGAATGAGGCCAAACGTTGCATTGGCCAAAATACGAGGTGATGAGTATAATTGGGTTTTTATTTATTATGTGACTTGGCGTTATGATATCTGAGTTATCTACGCAGGCCTACACAAGCCATATAAGAAAATGAGCCTGCTAGATGGATTTTGTGCCTGGAATTAATCATCCATATGTTCCTTCCTTCCTACTCCCTCTCCCTCTCCCTCTCCCTCTCCCTCTCCCTCTCCCTCTCCCTCTCTTCTCCTCCTTCTTCCCCACAGGATCCCATCTTGCATGCTTTGTGCCAGGCCAGTTTAAGTAGCCAGGTATGTATGCATGTTCGTAGTTGACTGGAGGGTGAAACACACAGGATTTATCCAGTCCATCCATCCCTTACCCTCTGTGCAAGGAAGCTTGTAACACCAGGCTATCTCTCCAGAGCCCAATTCCTGTGTTATGAAGAATTATTCTGATATCTTTCCAAAAGAGCACCTCCATTTTGAAGGCAAGGAATAGGCTTGCAATTCACTGAAGGTTTCAATTTTTAATTTACTCTCTGAATCTATTTTAGCTAAATGTTAGCAGTCTTGTTTTCCCCTTTGAGATACACTAGTGGTAAGCCCAGTTGCCAATCAGATCAGTTGGTCTGTGTTTTTACTGTCCTAGGATGTCAGAATTGGGATTTTGGTTACACAGATCACACTATGAATTGTACTGTTTCCATTTCTTTGAATTTATCCCTGCTAGCCTGTCTAGATATTTCCAGTATGTGTCATGGAAAATACCTTTCCATGCAAAACCAGAGGGAAGAATATAATGATTGCGAATCATTACAAAAGAAGTATTTCCATAAGTTACAATTTACTTTTTCAGCTAATTACACAGATCATGATAGTTTCAGGAGAGGAAATATTTGAAGTCTCTTGACCATGGAAGCCTGGGAATCAAACACATTGCATTTAATATTTATTTTGGATCATGAAAAGTGCAAAATTCTTTTGTATGTGTATTTTCTTGCATGAACTCAGAAACACACATTCAATAAATTCTACAGAAGTGTTATGTTGGGAAATAATATATTCACAGGATTAATAATACCAAATATTAGTTCTATTTATAAAACCTGTGATATTTAATTATTCAATTAAATCTCTTTTCTTTGCATGTAGTTTGTGAGAATGCTGTGACTTGCAAAATCGATTTGGCTATTCAGAGTAAATCTGTCTCTTCAGACTGCTTAAATATTCAGTATTCACAGTGTATCTACTACTTTTTCCGAATTCCTGGATTTAACAAACGTCGTTTGTGAACCTGCTGTGTAAAGAATAATATTGTACACACTACAACAAATATAATTATACTGGTAAAAGTAGTGATGCAGCTACAGTCCTGTGAAAATGCATCATACTAACAGCATTAATTCCTTGCTCCTCAGAGGAATAGTATTGCTGATAAAACTATCAACCTAGTTATAAGTGCAAAACATTTCTCTGTCTACAAGACCTTACTATCAGAATCCTGATGTGAATATTTGGTTTTGTAAAATGGTTCTAAATTCAATAAATATAATTATTGAATACAGTATGTAGCTGTTCAGAACTAGGAAATGGGAAAAGTGTTTCAATGAGTATCCTTGCTCATGGTTTCCAAAGATGTTATTCCCAGAAAATTTGTTCACTAGACCTTCCTACAAAGTAAGTACAAATTAGTGGAATCAAAATAAATCAGTTTAGAATGTGTTTTGTTTTCTCTACCCTGATTTTTTTATTGCTTGTAGCTGAGTCTTCTCAGCTCCATTGGAAATACATGACATTACTTAGAAACCTGCACGTTTCCTTTTCTACTGTTTTGTTAACACTTTGTTCGGTAATTTAATGTAATTTACAGAATTGTGCAATGAATAACTAGTGACTTTACAACATTATCCTAATAAGTAATGAAAATAGCCATCAATCAAGGAAAGAAAATTGAACTATTTATAAAAGTTGTTGCTAAGGCTGTGGAAGAGCCATGGACTATGCAGTAAACCAGTACTTTCCTGAAAAATTCTCATCTCTGGGAAAAATAAAGCTGTTATTCTTACATAAACAGAGAAAATAGCATTGTTAGTATTTATCAAAATGTCTGCTACTAAAGTATTTTTTATGTCAGTCATCAGTAGGTAATTGCTTTCCACTCAATAATGGTGTTGCCTTCAGTCTTTTGGCCTCACATAGTTGTATTCAACAGTTTGGAATTTGTCAATTCAAATAACTAACAATAAGAACACACTTATACAGATATTTGTGTGTATATTTATAGATACATATACAAATACATGTATTTTTATAGCTTGTATGGATGTGGCTTATGAAGTTCCATTAAATGACCACTGGCTATATGATATTTAAGATGTTAAAATATAAAGTAACAGCCAACTCCAATGAAAACAAAAAATTCAATACCGTTCTGTTCTGTAGTATCTCATACTGGTGGCAGGGAAAGACCAGGTTATACTGAATACACACTGAAAAACTCTTCTCATGGAGTCCCAAGGCTTAATTATCATTATTCACAATATAAGGTCATATTCAATGGGAGCAAGTGTGGCAGAACTTGCCCTGAATTAAACTAAAAACAGAGGTCCAGTTTTTCAGTACAGTTTCCTACTGACTTCAATGGAGAACTCTGTTTAAAAAAAATGGCACCCTATGGCCCTATGCTATTTCTCACATACAGCGCAACTTCAGAAACCTATAGAGCTCTGGTTATTTGTAAAGATCTAGTCATCTGAAATCAGTAAAGTCCAGTGTAGAAATGTGTGCCTTATCATTAATTTGAGCCAGCTTTTTCTGTTAACTCATGAACTGCATATTAAAATGTAATAGATCTCTAGCTTTATCAAATTAAAAAGGAAGCCACTGGGAATCTAGCCCATAACAACTTAAACACAGATTATACTGCAGCCTCTGTAGACACCCACAGCACTAGAGGCTAAACGAAGTTTTCTAATGCACTGTACAATTTTAGTCCCAACAGATAAGCTAAAAATAAAACTGTCGAAATATCTTGCTACTTGCCACAAAGTGTTGCAGTCATTTCAGTAGTAGGGCTGAGGGTAAAGGCATCCAGGCCTGATCCCTAACCCAGTGATGACAATGAGATTTTGCATATTACTTTGATTACACTTTATGGCTGAAATTATGTGGAAATACCAGTACAGCTCATCAGCATTTTTACTGGAAAAGGACAAGGAAGACAAAGAAAGAAGGGAAACAGGGAGGGAGAAGTACAATTATTGACTTTGAACAAAGAATTCTGAAACTGTCTAAAAAAATCGTTATTGGAAGACTGAGTAAAATTATGATTTTTAAGAACTGAAAACAATGAATATATTTTACCTTCTTTTATTTCAGAAAAATATAATATAAAGCAATCAAGTCCATGTAAAGTCATGTGACATTGAACCAACCATGTCATTTCACATTTTGTATTATTAAAAATATACGGAAATATCCACCAGTCAATAGTATCATGAACTGCAAGAGGTCTGGATAAAGGATTTTTGGGCACAGATCAGAGAGAACATGAATTGACTGAAAATTCATTTGTCCAACAACAATGTATAATGGAAGTAACCCAGGTAGTTTTGAACCTTGGTGGAAAAAAAGGGAGTACAGGTGGAAAAGCTAAATCTGACAGATATTCCAGACTAGTAAAATAGATATTTAGTGCACAGATTCTTGAGGTGTACTGAGATTGACGTCTGATCAGCTCATTGTTATTTGATGAGAACTAGATCCAGGAAAGAGTTTGTGTACCTAAAAGTTAGCTTCTTCAGAAAGGGAGGACAAATATTTCCTCATCTTTATTTTAAAATTCTTCTTGTAAACAAAGAAAAATTCTTTGATTAAGAGAAAGTAAAGAAAATAACTGTAGGTGTCCTAGAGCAAACAAAGAGGCAAGAGGAACCTGTCTGTTTAACTTAACATCATTCATCAGGAAGAAGGAGGACATCTTTTCTGTTTGTCCTTTAGCCCAGCAGGCTTGTCCATTGTCAGTGTTTGATCTCTAGTACCACCACAGCTTTATCTAAAAACACTTTGGTGAACACATTCAGGCAGGTCTGGAAAATAAAATAAATAACCAACAGGATTACAAATGCTGATAATTCTTGGCATAGTACAGTTAAAAGCAAATTGTCGTAACTATTATTTGATAATAACACTAGATTATTAGATATTGTTACACTTGATCAAGAACATCATAATATGTGTCCAGTCCTCAGTGAGATATATTAGAAAAATAGGCATGGTAAGAACTTTAGAAATTAGGACATGCCTGTCCCTGCAAACATAATTTTCAATAGGGTAGACTGTAAAACTTCGCTGAAGTTCACTTCACTGATCTTACCAGTTAAAAATAATAGCAATAGACTGAAAGTCTGAATCCCACTTGTTAAACTTGTTTATTTAAGTAAACTTTTTCCAAGCATTTTGCTCAGTTAACCCACTACTTTTTCCACTTTCAAACTTCAACCAAAAGACAAAGCTCTCCACATCATCTGGAAGCTGTCTTCTAATATTCAGCCTTTGCTGCAATATTTCCCTGAAAAGGGCTGTCACCTACACTGTAAATCCTTTTTACTCCAAATCACTAAGTTCACTGAATGCACATAACTCCAATTAACTGCAGCCCGCTGGCTCAAAAGCAATTTGGTCTTTCATTAATTACTCAGGTAAACACAGGAAAAGCTCTTTTAGTTTGACTGAATTCACAGAACAAACAAACTCCCCCACCTTTGATGATCTAAGACAATCTTGTCTTTTGATGCTTATCACTTAGTTGTTCAATAAAATGTAATTAAAACCAAAACCAACATCCCCCTATCACCAACCCTGAGTTACAGTTAATTGTCAGGCTTTCAAACTTGCTCTCACAGTGCAAAGCTTATTGCACTTTAGGTCACAAGACTATTTGTTTAATCTCTTTCCTTGTGGATTGACTCTCCCGAGTCTCACAATGCGATTTCAGGAGGTGAAACTCAGTTACAGCTGCTTGGAGGTTTTTCTCACTTGGTTCTGTATAGAATATATGCAAAAGTGAAAACTTTATGCATGTTTTTATTCAAAGGCATAAATCAGCTCTTCTAGAAATCCAGAACTATTTATGATGCTTAACAAGTCATTTGATCAATTCATTCTGCCTTGCAAGATGGAAAAAAAAAAACCAAAACTATTACTATTTATCTTAATTTAAGGTTAATTCAAATTTCACATAGAATAAGAAGAGGGGTGGAGGCCATTAGAAAGTGTATAAATATAAAAATCCAAGTAAATCTAATCTAGTAAATGCAAAACCACCGGAAGATAACTGAAGTATCCAGAGTGATCATGCCAAGGAGCAAATCTGAAGCTACTAAGGGCTTCAGAGACTAAATTGAGCAGTGATATGGGCATGCAAGAAGTAATTATAAAAATTAATGGACTGTTATTCATCTAGTTTTTTTAATGTTAATGAACAAATTAGTCTTGCATGTGAGTATACCACATCTGTTTGTGCCTACATACACAGAGAAACACATCCACATGTCACGCAAGCTGGCTTGATTGCACTTTGCAGGACATATTTGTATACATTTTATCACCATTTCTGTAAACAGCAGCTTCTTTCAGTATGTTCCATGCTCTCTGCCTGGGTCTTAATGGAAGTGTTAATTAGAAGCGCAGTAGGAAAACAATTTATGCTTCTAAACATGTCTTGTGTATGGAGTTTGAGTAATGAGAAAAAACAGGCCAGAACATTTGTATGAACAGATACTAATTACTGTTTCTGAGTCTAACATGCTCGCTATTATTGCCAAGAGTACGGCACAGAACTATGAAGACAGATAATGAAAGATTTTAAATAAAAGGGCCAAAGTCCCCAGTTTCCATAAAAGTAATTTTACATGTTTAGTTGAAGGTAGAACGACGGTTTACTTTCATAAAACTTCATTCTGCAGTGTCTTTAAATTGCTTCATGTTCAGTATCTACTGAAGTCTCTTACCTTAATGAAATTCTTAGAAATTTCTCTCAGGATTTTACCTCATCATAACTATTCTGCCTCAAAAATAGTTTGCATGTATCCAAGCGTATCCTTTCGCTGTCAAAAATCAGGTTCATAAGCACTCAGGAAAAAATTCTGCACTGTCTTATATTCCTGGAATTAACTGAGAATTTATCAGGAAAGAGATGGTGATAGAAGGATAGACTTTCGTATGATTAGCTAGAGAACTTACAATGACATGTTTATAGTGATGGATGGTTAACTTCATAAACCAAAGAGTGTTTAAACCTGATGGTTGATGAATAACAATATCAGAATCCCAGAAGGGGGAGGAAAAGGGAACAATAAGGAAAATGTAAAAGGGAACTATTGATAAGTGGCAAAAAATAAAGGACAGTAGGAAATAAAAGGCACTAACACTGCATGTGGCTTCTTATTGCTTGGAAAATGATAGAATAAATACTGAGGCTAATGAAGAGTATAGTTTGATTATTTACCACCTGGTTTCATTTCTTTTTTTACTGGAGTTCATTGTACTTCATATATCACACACAGCTGTAATGGAACAGTAAGTATATAATTTTCTGCTGCTTAAGTACACTATTCACTGTAAATTGAAAACTTTCAGCTTGCTTTAACTTTCCGTACAGCCAGACAAAGTGATCAGCACTTCAGTCATCCAGGGGTATCGTGGGTTCCTTTGGAATGATATTCAGTTTTCTAGTGCCTGTAAACTGCTTTTATGGGGTGGGGTGATACAGGCGTTATTCTCTTTCCTCAGAAGTGTAGTCAAATAAATGAGTTTTTAGAGCTAAGAGTAATAGGAATTGCCCTTAATTTTTGTTGTGATCCTTACCGTATTTTTGTAGGGTGTAATAGGCATCATCACAAAGGTCTAGCTAAAAGTGAAATAAAATTTAAGAGATGGAAGCAGTGTTTGTCTATATATATGTGTACATATACATATACATATTCATATATAATGAAGAATGCACACTAAAGTATTGTTAATAACTGTACACACAACTCTTTTCTGTTTAGATATTTTTCAAATTTGCTCACTGTCCTGTTAACATGGAAGTCAACAGTGAAACCATTGGCCAGATTTGAACCAACTGAAACATCTTCTAAGGCTCCACTAAGGACTTTGTTCTTGCTTGCAAGGAAACTAGATGAACGTAAAACTTGGAATATTGCATATGGATTTCACAGTCAGTGAAATGAATGGTGCTTGAATGGTAAGACAAAAAATTTGAGGTTAGAGTTCCTGGAATATTTGATTTCATAACAAAACTTCAAAGGGAAGTCTGAGTTCTGACAATACATTGAAAAATGGAGAGTAACAAAGGAGGTATTTCAGGGTCAAATTCTGAAAAAAACTGATCAATCCTTGCTTGAAGCCACATATAATGTCATTTTCTGATGATGATGGTAGAGCTTGCCAGTTTGGGAGAATTCCCATACCCTACTATGCATAAGTGCTTATGGTTTTTAAAGTGTCCTCTTTCATTTTCCAATGGCGATGAAAGATAACAAACAGATGACAGAAGCAGGTGGACACTGTCAACAGTAACTTCTAAAAAACAACTATCAAGCTGTGTGGTGTGAAGAAAGACAGAAGATAGGTGAAAAAAAAACCAAAAAAAAAGAAAATGAGAGTGTTAAATGGAAGAAAAGGTGAGAAAAAAGGGTGAACACAGGAGAGTAAGTAGAACATGAAATATTGAATGCCAGAGTCACGAACAAGAATTTTACATCCTCTGCATTGGCCAGACCTTCCAGTTTCTGGCCCCATGCTTTGGGTCTTTCACATCAAAATTTTAATTTTTTTGTGAACTATTCAAAAACAGAAATTAATCTCACCCCATTGTTGGTGGCACTGATAAGGTAGAATGCTACACCAGTACTAGTCACCTGTGTTTCCCCTCTAGTAAGTGAAGAGAAATGGACATTTTTAAGGCATGAGTCATCTGACCTATTTTAAGCATTTACATTAGCATGAGACCAATTGTGGCATGGAAGTGCTTGCTTTTCTCCATTGCCTGGACATTTCTCACATTACAACTTCAGGTACTAGCATATACAATAGATCAGATTACTTAGCTCTTTTGTAACTTTGCATTTAAACAGTCTGGTGGCTTGTAATAGTTGACAGTGAGTAGATGAGGGATTTGGTTCACTGTCAACATTTTTTAAAACCGGTACAGTCCCAAGTTATTTTTGGTTGTTTCATTTTCTGAGCGAAATGAAACACTAAAAATAAAGATATGTTTAAGGTGCACCAAAATATTTTACACATTCTAAAATAAATCTTTTGGTTTTAACTTTTATCAACTCTTACAAATATTTTTATGACACCTCTAAAATATATTAAAAAATCAAATCTTTTGAAAATTGAAGAGACGTTCCATTGCCTTTTGAAATGTTATCTTTGTTCTTTGAAACTGTTTGGTAAATTTGACTTAATTTTTGTCTGGGCTTAAAAAGTATTTTTGACTAGTGAAATATGCAGGGAAAAAAAAAAAAGTTTGACCAGCTCTAATGTCCAGATTGTGTTTCTTTTTGCAAAGCTTGATTCTTTTTTTAAAAACTCTCAATTGTATGTCTGTGAAATGATTACTTGCCCTTTCTATGAGTCATGGCCAAGTACTGTACACCAATTTGCCTGTGCAATAGCTGGCAGCCAACTGCAGAATGCGTCTGTCTTCTGTATGGGGTCCAGAGGCCTGCTAGGCGGGTTGCTAATTGCATGTTGGCAGCCGTGACAGAGGACAGGAGAACTGTGAAGAGGACTGGGGTGTGCAGTGTTTGGAAGAAGCTATACGATTCAGTGAGTTACTTTGAAGTATCAATGAACTTCACCCAGCTGTCTTCTACACATCGAAGTATGGTTTGGATTGTTGCTGGGGTATGTAACACCTGCAGCTGATGCTAGGAAAGAGAGACAGTCTATAAATCCTTCCCTTAGATGAGAGCAAATGATGTATTAACAGGAGCACAAGTAGCGGGGCAACGGCAGGGGGCTGGGGAACAGGCGGGAGCTGTGGGACCACAATGGGAATCCCTGATTATGGTGCGAGTACACAGCAAGGAGGAAACATGTTTGTTGTTAAACCAGGCAGAAAGTGGCACTAGTGAATAGCCATATGATGTAGTTTAGACAAAGATAAATACATATAAGTGACGTCCCCACTAACAGCTGCCTGCTATGAAAAAATAAGCATCTCTATTTACCATATGCCAGTGTGCCAACACGGGGTATTTCTTTTTATTTTTTCTAATCCTTGCATACTTTGAGGAATCACTTCTGTTTCTACTTGTATCTTTGCAAACAGGACTAAGAAGTCTTATTTTTGCCTATAACTGTATCTGCCAGGTAAATACCATAATGACTCATTCTTTGTGTTAAGACTTGGGCTTTCCCAGTGCTGCTGGCACTCAAGTGTTATTAGCATAATGTATTTTTAGTGAACTCTGTCAGCAGAGCACTGTATGGCTAATCAAGCACTCATTGGGGGTAAATGGTAGACTTAATATTCTTATCAGGCTACTGGAGCTTAGAAGTTACCGACCCTTGTTCCACTTATATCAAAGCCACTTACAATGCTACTAGCTTGTAGCAAATTCATTTTCTGTTCACATCTGATTGCCTATGATGGTGCCTAGAAACAGAAAACAGAAAATGAGAAGGAACGAGGGCCCCTGTTGCCTGAGGTCTTAATGCAATTGCAAGATATTGATCACGTTGGATACTTCAACCTAATCCTCACAGTTTCACAGGCTTTGCAAAAATGTTTCTCATAAGCACATTTTCAATTATATTCGAACCTTAGTGATTCAGAAACACTATTCTTTAAGAGGATCTATTTGATATCAGTAGTAGCTGCCAACTAGGATTTTTATTAATTTTCTCCAGTATTTAATCTTGTCTTCTGTCCCTGTGAAATCTGGACAGTCTGGGTCAAGGTAATGCCATGGGTCATACCCAGGAGCTGCTTCCCTCTGGTGCTCTGCCTTTTCTCTAGGAAAGATCAGGACTGATTGCAGGGGCAGTGGTGTCTGCCCAAGCACCAAAACTTCTCCTGTGCTGCCTGCTGTGTCTTGCCACATTTTCCCATTTCTGCCACAGTTTCCCCATTCCTGCCACAATGTCCCCATTTCTGCCACTTCTGCTGCACCTCTGGGCTCATGGGCCCAGCAGCACAGCAGAAGGGCTCCTTCATCCCCTCCATATCAGTGTCACTGGTGGCATCATTTCACATTTATTGATCTATGTATTGGGCAGTAGGTTTGACATCAGATTCAGTTTTCCACTGAGAAGAGAAACCACAGCCAAAGGCAAAGCAAATAAGGTGGGGGGTTTTTTGGCTACTAAAAAGAATACTACTAAAGGAAAGAACTGTACAAGCTGATGCATACACAGAGTTCCTTGAAAAACATCCCTAGTGACAGCCATTAGAAATAGTATAGAAATAGGAAGAACAAGCGTCTCACTTCTGTAATTTTGTTTTTGTATTTCTTGGGAGAAAGGGAACCGTAGTTTTCTGCTGTTCTGAGATTTTAGGCCAACTGGATGTTGTACAGCATTCTTCTGTGGTAGGTCTAGAAAGTCTGCTGCCTGGATCTATGTGTGTGCACAAGTCTCTGTGCATTTTTCATCATGCACATGTGTGCATGTGTGGACTCATGCGTAGGTGCCTGCATACATGTCTATATGCATCTGTGACTGTGTGTGTCTGTACATGTGCATAATATATCTCCATGTTTTTTACCAAAACTAGGGCTCTGTCCCTGCAGCTACTTGTACTGGATAACAGCAGCTTACATGGAAATACTGATAATCTCTGCTAATGTCTTGTCACTTATCTTCCACGACAGGATTTAGCTGTGTTTCAAAGTAATTCTGTAAATTTTTCTATGCTTTAATGAGATTTAAACCTATATATTTTGCAGAGAAAAAAGGTTCTAGCAGCAAATAGTTTCTAAGTGTATCGTGAAGAGGATTTTTTCATAAGACATTTTTATCATCAGTTAATTGGGCACTAGGTGACTTGAAGTAGTTAACACACTTCTTAAAGGCTAGAGGACACTACACACACTTCTGCTTCAGACTTTGGATGTTTCTGCTTTGCCCTAAGCAAATCTAATATTAAAAGTCAGGCAAATTTTCAAATATTGATTGTGTTGCTAGTGAATGTAATTTTGACTCTTCTACAGTAAAGTCATTCCCTTGAGAGATGGAAGAAGCATAGGGATTATTGTCCTGCCAGCTTTTATCTAGCATTATAGGCTGCCAGTAGGTATTCAGTAATCAAATAAATGTCCTAGGTAAAACTACTTTAGGAGGAGCCTTAAAGGTTTCTGATATTAAATAAGAATTAAAAGGTAAGTCTTGGAGACAAAATGATCTAGTTGTAAAGTGTTTTGTCTCAGAATTACTACTTCATCTGATATTTGTCTCACTTTAGGTAAGTGAAACAATTTCTATGTAGTGTTAAATCTGGTCTTATCTTGAAAGTGAACTAAACTAAGTGAAGCTCAGTTTAATTTTAAAGGAGTATTTTAAGTTCTCAATGGATACTTCAAGTTTAATGTGATTAAACAAAGCCACAATAAATGTATTTTATTTCTTTAGATCAACCTTTTTGAGTGACCTCGACCAGACAAACTAGCAAATCTTTTCCAAAATACACTGCGTTACAGGTGTTGCTACATGAACAAGTCATCACAGGATAAGCAAGTTACAGATTCAGTTACTTTGAAATAACCGTGTGCATTCTACTATTCATAGCAAATAAGTAAGATAACTTACTCCTTGAATTTGCTGTAGGGTAAACATTTGCAAACTGAAAACTTGAGAAATTTCAATAGAGTAGCTAACACACAATGAATCCCTAATCTAGTTTACAGCACAGTAACTAGTATCTGTGGTTTTACACTGAGTCTGACACCTTAAGCACCACTCAGGAGTCAATGAAAATCATAAACCTCTCACTTCTCGGAGAATTTAATTTTTTATTTTAACAATAATTGATTTTCCAAGTACTGAAGTCCGTGCAAAATGGTATGTATATATGTACAAGGAACGACTCAATCCTCCTCTTCTCTTCTCTTCTCTTCTCTTCTCTTCTCTTCTCTTCTCTTCTCTTCTCTTCTCTTCTCTTCTCTTCTCTTCTCTTCTCTTCTCTTCTCTTCTCTTCTCTTCTCTTCTCTTCTCTTCTCTTCTCTTCTCTTCTCTTCTCTTCTCTTCTCTTCTCTTCTCTTCTCTTCTCTTCTCTTCTCTGTCTGTACATCTGAGATGAATAATAAAAATATATTCATATTATAGGTTCAAAAATCATTGTCTCAGGAAGTTAAAAACTATTTAGAATAGGTACGGTGTTGTTTAACTATTCTCTTTCATCAGTGCTAATCTTTTGGAAGCAGTAATATTTCTACAGAAACAATTTTTCTTCTCATTGATTATGTGACATTTGGGGAACAAAGATAATTTCTTACAATTGTATTGTGACTTTCATCCAAATGATTCCTTAGCTTTTCACCAGTTGTATACTGCATGGTGGTACAAACATCTGCAAAAACAGATGCCTAAGGTAAAGGACAGAAATAAACTTGGAGATTTATACCTCTTTTTCAAAAGACTACAGCTTTGTATGTGTTGTCTAAGCAATCGTGGATCTTGTTGATTGGGATGGGAACAGCTGCCATCCTTGGGAAAGGAGTGTAGTTTTACATACATGTAAAAAATTTGTTCTTCAGTCCTGACAGAAGTCCTGTGGATGCTTAAAAGAGTCTCAAAAGACTCATCAAATATATTGAAAAAAGACTCTTAGTATGCTGGATTTTGTAGTGCATTTGCCTAGAAGTGGGTGTTGGCTCTCAGTTGCCCTTGCAGGAGGCGTACTGGTCTGTGCCTGTGGAGGGGAATTCCTCTCCAGAGTCTGGTACCAGCAGGACCAGCCTCCACCCTTTCTACACACTTTGGCAGGAGACATTATTCCCCCTCCACACCTTGGCCTGCAAGTCTTCCCCAGGGATCAACTGTACCTGCAGCTATGTTGGGATTTCTTATCTTCAAAGCACTGCAACATCCTACATTTATTTCCAGATGCAAACCCTTTCACTTAGTCACATCTTCCCAAGCATATTTGCCAGAGGTTTATTGTTCCCTTTTATGGCAGCTGAAGCATTCAGAACTTAGCTAGAAGTAATTATCTTTCATCTTTAAAGCATTTATTATAAGACTGTTTCCAAATCTTTCTTACCGTTCTTCCTAGAAGTGTGTTGCATTACATATTTTAACCACTCTTTCCTTTGCAGATGGCATTAAAAAGCAATTAAAGATATTTCTTGATATTTCAAATGTAAGATATATAAAATGTAAAGCAAGGGGGTTTAGTTTATCATTTTTGGTATATCAAAGCTTTTCTACAAAGACTGAATATGATGATTTAACAATACAGTTGGCAGATTTGGTAACTAGCTGCTTGGGCTAAGGAGCCTTTCTTAATTTTCAAGGACTTCCATTTGTTTCGCATTAGCATGTATCACTGCTGCACAAATATGTAGGGAAAGATATCCTGCAACTCCCATGCAAGGAAAAATTTGTTATTTTATGATAAGTATGTGGAAACAGGACAACAAAGCCACCTGAGCAGATATTAAGTCTTTCCCTGTTATCCTCTAACTGGTAGTTTTCTCTTCATGAAACCAATGTTGTTTTACAGGTTGTATACAGAGAAATATCTTTCAAAAATGGTTGTCATCTTCCATTGTCAATAATAAAGCTGAAGTTACCAACTTGCTTTCATGAGGTTATTTTAGAAGGACATCCATTTCTGCTCTTTTATTTAGATCACTGGGAGATAGCCTTTGTGTTTCTCTGCTGGAGAAGATGTTACGCAGCCGTTTCTTCTGATTGGTGAACCGCTAGCTATTAAAAAATGATGGCAAAAATGATTGTTTCAGTAGGGGTCACAGTTCAGGAAGATAAAAGAATTTGGGCTGAAATAGTTTCAAGTGAGGTAATGGGGCCACAGAAATCAGAGGGAAGTTGTTATTTGGGCATATGTATGCTCATACATGCACATTTGTGCATACTGGAACATGGACAAAGCAGTGAGAAGGTTAAAGCAGGTGTTAACAAGGGAATAAAGGTCAAGATTTGGGAATGTGCATTTGTTCATGCCTTCCATGGAAAAAAGGGAATTTTTTTGGTTGTTTTTAATAGGGCCCCTTTAAGAAATTTATAATTTTATATTTTTAATGCTAAATCTTATGAATAATAAACCAACACAAGCACTGCAAGAAATTTGACCTATGTTAAATCTCTGGTGTAGAGTATGTGAAAATTTTGATTTAGAGACTAGATTTTAATGAACATGTTTATCTGTAAATCCTCAGGAAATTCAGTCTTCATTCAAAATGACTGGAAATTTGGTAGGAGAGAGTCTGTATGTCTCGTGTATGACAAAGATTGAATTCCACCTTAAGCTTGCGTATAAAGCTTCAACTGGCACTTCTACAACGCATGCCCTGAATTCTGTTTGATGTGTATATCAATTTCCTTCAAATACCACAAGCTAAGAAAAATGCTGTTAATTGCCAGTTTTTGAAATTCTCTAATGCTGGCTGACTGATTAAAGCAAGCTTGTCTATATGCTGCTATCATTTACGTTATTTAAAACTTAGCCCCTTTTTCACTCTGTGTCTTCAATGCTATTATCTACCTACCCTGTTTGACTGGGAAAGGATCAACATGAGAAATTCCTTTCATGTCAGATGGGTGGGGGTTTTTTTTCAAATATCCCTATGACTATTGAGAAGATCTGGCAGTGTGTTTTATTTGTGCTCCTAAAGATGATGGATATGGCTCTTTCTCTATATTCAGTATATGTTAATTCTTGCTGTCGTTTTTCAGACTTTATGTTCTGTAAATGGAAAATTTAAATAGCAACAAAACATTTAAATGGAAAGCAAAAAATTATAAAGAACTGAGTTGTAATCAAATGGAATATTAGGCAGAATTTAAGGCCACCATGACTGCAACTGAATTTTTGCTCTGTGTCTCACCAAAAAGACAAAGCCTCAACTAGCATAATGTGTGCCCTCAAACAGCAGTATGATGTATTTTTTTTAAGGCGTGAGTTAATGAAAATAATTACACCTTCTGAATCTCCACAGTAGGGCTGGTCTACAATGGGAAGCTTTGGTATGAGGTGGAAAATGTTCTTTTGCATATGGAAATAAAAGAATGTAAAGAAACTTTTAAATATATATTTTTAAGTAGAAAAGAGGGTGATATTGCATAGGGACCTTTCCATTTAATAGGGAATTAAAGGTTTTGGCACTTTTTGGGATGTGGAAGGTGAATTTGTCACAAATATTGCTCTTCTCAAACATCAGACTAGGCTTCAACTGCTGTCATGTCTTGCACCTTCTAGGAGGCATTCCTTCAAGTACTACCTTGCTAACTGCATAAAACATAAAAAAAAGGCAGCCTGTTTAACACATTTGAAAAATTATCACAGTGCACATGAAACATCACAGAGAGAATCACAGAATCACATGGGCAAAAGCTCAGTGTAAATCTGTGGCTGTGGTCTTTAAGGGTGAATCTCAGCAGACCAAGGGAGTTGTTCATGTTAGGTTTTAGCAGCTGGTAGTTCTTGTTAAGATATTAAACGCTCTTGCTTTTCAAGCAACCAAAGAGAAAATATTCTTACATAAAATATCTGTTAGAGGTAAAGGGCAGGAGGGTCAATTCTTTAACAGCTGTTTAATAATACTGAAATCTTATTCTGGAATATTTTGGTGAGCTCAAGTAACTGAATTCCTTATGGTTCAAGATTCATATCTGGTATTTTATGGGTATTTTTAGAGAAGAAAGAATTTAGCCCAGCATGTATTTACAACTCCAGTGGCTTGTAGTATTCATCACAAACAGCAAGGTTGTACATACTTCCTCTTACCACAGACTTCTTTTGTTTCCTGAAGTCACCATCAATAATATGTCAACCATACATCCCAGATACTTGGCTTTTAGAATAGATATGTCTTTTCTACCTCAATGACATAAAGAGTGCTTGGAGAATGCTACAGATCAAAACAATTTATGAAGAACGGTATGAAATAATTCAGTCTCCAAAGACTTGTTGCTCTATGAAATTAATTACAAGCTCTACAACAGCCCTTCATTGAAGGAAGTTCATTTTAATCTTACCTTCTGTGAACTTTTCATGTACTCAAACAGATGAACTTTTGAAGAAAAATGTGTGAGATGAGGTTAACAGGAGAGTGAGTGAAATTGGTCCATGAATGGGTCTATATGTTAGAAGGTTAGTCACAATACGGAAAATGTTAAAAAGCTGTCTAAAGTCCAAAGAAATGTTTCTTTTGCTCTGTGCAACTGATGAAAACCACACTAAAGCCACAGACTTGATATGCAGCAACAGTAAAATGCATCTCTAAACATATGAAAGGCACTGGGCTGAAACTGGACAAAGCCTTTCACAAGTCTCACCTTTCAGTTTATTCTCTAGGGGTTTGCTGTTTCAGAAACTGAAAGATACTTTTCCATATTAAATAGGTCTTTTTTAACTAGTGCCTTAGTTTATTGTTGACTCATTCAAGTGGAACCCAATAGAGCAACTGAATTTTATTTGGAAATCCACTTAGGGCTTAACAGTTTTGGCAGTATAACTTTCCTCTGGCTTTGGGAGAATTTTCTACAGCTTTTTACCATGTAAATGTGCCCACTGAGTGATTCAGTTAGAAATTTCCATGAGAATACACCCTGACAGCAAGAGCCACAGCTATGCTCCAGCATAAACTTTCACACAGGATGGGCTGAAAAGCTTTCTGGGAATCACTAAGCATGCAAACTGATTACTTATTTTCAAGGTGAGCATATGTTTCTAAGTATACCTTGCTGTTTTAGCCATTTCTCGCTGATATTATCTTGATTGATACACACTTAGAGCTTTTCCCACATAGAACTTTAATTTTTCTCTGCTGCTCATGCTTGTCATACTTTGTTCTTAAACAGTAGGAAGTCTGTGGTTTTATTTCCTCCAAGATACCAGCCTTTCTATCATTTCTGTGTAGGTCTGCAAAGTTTCTTTTACACTATCTGATATTCTAATAGAGACCTGTTTCTTCCAGTTGATTAATTTTGACATGCTTTGAAGATGCTAAATGCTATTTAGATCCTATGTAGTTTGATGTTATAGATATTTTTAAAGGTGATTGAAGTTCCACTTCTTGACATCTGCATCTGGTATCCTAGTTTTACCTTTCTGCATAGAACTACTTATATGAGTAAAGTTTTCATAGATGAGAATTTTGGAGACTGACTCCTTTGGGAACTGGAAGCTGTGGATATAATTGTGTAAGAAGGGATGGGGACCTCGAAGAACTGACAGACTGACCTGGCTGAGCACTGCTAAGTACGGGAGACAAAACTGAACATTTTAGTTGGGGTCAGAACGGATTGTCTGGAAAGCGATAGAGAAATTTGTTTTGAAACCAACTGATTTAAGAAAAGGAAAAGTGTTTTGTTAAGGATCCTCTGATTGGTAGATCTGAGATTTGGGCTAGCAGAAGTTCTTATAAGGAAGAATGACAGATTTATTTAGCATTTCATAATTAGAAGGAAATAAATGACATTGAATGGGCAGCAATTTGTTGGTTATGGTATATAAATTACAGGGAATACATTTTTTTTTGGCTTTGCATGGGCAATGGTATGCCAACTGAAAAGAACCAGCGTAAACTTGAGAGCCTGGTATTTCAGGTAGTCTTCAGGTGGATCTAAATAAGGCAAGCAAATATGTCTGTTTTGCTGACTGCAGATCAGTTCATTGTACCATTTGTTCTTCTGGAAAGCTGTACTTTGTCTTCCACTTCTGATGGTTTTCCTGCTGTTTTATTTCCTGCCAGCACTACTTATCTGAATCTATATTAAGGTGTGGCCTGTATTGTATGTAACTGGTCTACTTATGTAATTCTATACATGTATATATCCTTCAAAGTACATCAAAACCTGCTGCCTAACTTACTTGAGGCTGAGAGGTTAATGGCAACAGTCTAGAAGGCCAAAGAACACACTGCAATATAAAGAGGGGACCTGCTACAGTATATTTCCTTCAATATCATTCAGGCATAACCCAAAGGTATCTGGCTATTCTCAGAAAATCAGCACTGCTTTAAGTGTTTCTCTTTTCAACCATGTTTGCACATGTAGATCTTAAAACATTTTCAGCCGCGCATGAATATTCTCTTTGTTACTGTTGCTGAAATAACTGCAGCAATGTTTGACAAAGAAATGCTTTCCTGAAAGTAACTTGAAGTATTTTGATTTAACCTTGTAGGACTCACAGTTTAAATCCTATATGTATGAATTTCAAATTTTAACTCCAAAGTCTCAGTGTATTCAGTCTGAATGCTTCTTCAGTCCTATACAGAAGTGAAATTACTGTTTGGATCCAAGTAAAAAATTAAACTCCATCTGCAGTTCAGATGTGTTTGGATTCTTTTTTTTTTTTTTGGTTAATGTCCACTTCTTACTACACTGACTTCCAATTCCCATTTGCTTATCTAACTTGCCTTCACTTGTTTCCACTGACATAATTAGTAGATGAGTGACACATTCATACTGATCAAAGTATCTGCTGAAATGTGTTGCCATGGCAACAGTAAGGCCAGAGAACTTTGTGAGGCAAGATTAGTTATTTTATAGAGTTTCTAAGAGTGGCCACAGATGCATCCTATGGCATTGTATATTTCCTTTGCTTTAGTATGAGGGGAAAACCCCCCTGTGCTTCCAGGCATAAACCACAGAACATAGATTGGAGGAAGCAAGTCATTCTCTTACTGAGCTCTTAGCCTCAGGAACTGGCCAATGCTAGAGAGGGGTTCCCTGGGACCCAGTACAAGAGGGACCACTGGTATGTCAGTTAATTTGTTATTTTGAATATCAGTTGTACAGCTAAGGATAAAGACCCTCATTTATGTTTTCTGGCAATATGAAAAAAAAAAAAAAGTGATACTTCTGGAAAACTCTTTTACAATAGTTGCTGCCAAACCACACAACTAATAAATAAACAAAAGAAACAAAACATCCTGCTAATGAAAATCTATTCTGCTAAATGTCATCAAAATGATACTTCAGCAGTGATGAATTTTGTAGTAATATGTCCAAAGACATAAATTGTGCTTTCAACATCTACATGTTATTAGGAAACTCTCATTTCCGTTGTGGGTTTAGTATTCTGACTGCTGTCACTTCCATTTGATTGCTGTTGTTTTGTAAAAAATATAAAAAAAGGCTTTAAAATGGGCTTTACTACTAAATCATTAAGAAAAGTATCAGCTAACTTGTAAGTAAAACATTCTTCTCTGAGCATACTGACAATGAACGATTTTTTGCCTTTTTTTTAACAACACAAGCTAGATTTCTGTGCATTGATTCCAGGGAGATGTTGACAATATTGTTATGGCAGGATAGAATTCAAAAGAAGTTAAAGAAACCTTAAATGGAAAAGAATTTTACCAGTTGGGTTTTGAAGTTTGGTGCTCCTACCCTTCCTGGATTTTCCAATCATTCTCTTTGCAACAATGTTTTGTTTAATACTGTCCATAGGTGGTTAATCACTTCTCGTTCCTGCCCTCTATATTCTCTTCCAGTGAACATTTGGCTTCCAACCAAGCCTCACCTCCAGTAGTAAATAACCCAATTCTGTGTAATTGCCCAGGGGTGCCTGTTTTTTTCCTTCTTTCTCTTCTGTCCACAGTACTCTGAGGAAAAAAACTTAGTCTCTTCTCTCACTGATGCCTGTGGCAACATATTCCTGACCCTATGATCTTCAGTCCAAGAAAAGAAGCCTGGTTTGATGCCCTTCTTCAGAGCACCAAACTGTTTTGTAGAAACTGGTATTTCTGATTTTGTGTTGCTCCAAGCACAAGTATTTTGCATAATCACAATTTACTTTGGGCAGATCTCATATTAGAAGACCAAATTCAAAATGTCTTTTTCCTAATTTCTTGGGGACAGTAATTTTTTAATATCACAGGTAAAGTTTAAAAGGAATAATGTATATTGTAAAAGATAATTTTGTTACAATTAAATTCATAGTTACTCAACTGTTTCTGAAAAAGTATAGAACCATGGTAAATTCATTAAGTAGACCTACTCAGTTAATAAATCATAAGAGTAAGCGTAATTCTTAGCTATATATTTCAGTGTGCTGTTATAGTTTTTCTCTATGAAAAATAAAATATACAATTAAATAAAGCTCTGTTGAGAGTATTTTGTAAAATCTTGGCATGCTAAAGACTATTGGTTGTTCTTTATTTTATAGTTTGAGTACTGTTTCCTGATTATTGTGGATCTGCCATGGAAAACTCACTGTACAGGAGAGTGAAAGACGAAGAAGGTACGGGTATCTGCATATGTGCATGGAAGGAGTTGGTTGCAGCTAAGGATCACATTCACAGCAGAGCTCAAAGAGAGGTTTATAATGGGGAAGAAAGCAAAGAGAACATATGGAAGAGAACAAAATTATATTCATATTCCTGAGATCATACTATATTAAGAAGTCTAGTACAATCTGATGGCTATTATATGATTCAAATAATATTTATTTGTCTGGGACAGCAATTATAAGAGATCATCACATCTTCAACTATAACTTTATCTGACCTCAAGCAGCTTTCAGTAAAAGCAGCAGAATCTATAAAGACAGATTCCACACCAGAAAGAATAAACAAACAGAACAGTACCAGAATGCAGTGGTTCATATAACTATGACATCTTGTCATATTTCCATCAAAACTAAAAGAGCTAAAAAAGAAAAAAAGCCAAGGAAAGACAACTTTTATGAAAAATAAGAGGAGCCATAAGAAAGCAGGCTGATTAAATGAAGCATTCTTTAAAATAAACTACAACACAGATATGGATAGAGGGCAGAAGAGATGTGACACAAAGGCTTTTAAGAAACAGACAAGGAATTATAAATGCACAGTGTTTTGCCCTGAACAAATTAATTTGTCAGGAGCTTGAAGAGTTCTCGGGTTTGGTGGTTGGGATTTTTTTTGGAAAGAAGGTTGTTTTCACAGAATACACTATGTGTGCATAACAAGTCATCTAAATCAATGTTGTACATTGTCTTTAGGCAATTATTTTCTCTGCTATTTGTCAAAGGTAAGAAGTAAATTCCAAGCAATTTTGAACTGTTATTTTGTTGTAATTATCCTTCCTTTTTAAAAAGATACTGTGATTTATGATGCAAAATGAGTGCTTCAGGGTTACTTTCTGGCATTCATTATGTCAAAGAGAGAAACAATTAAAACCCAGCTACATAAGAAACTGGTAGATGCAGCACAAGCTGAAATTAATTTGAACACTGAAGATTTATAAATGCACTTTGTGTACTTGACGGTAACATTAGATCTATTGTCTGCCATCTGAGTACAATGTACTCCTATGCTAAAACTTAATTTTAACCTTTGCCAATATTGTAAGAATAGTCTTGTAACAGAGTGTGTGTGTATCTGTGTCTGTGTGTACATATACAAGTGTGTGTGCTCTGCATTCTTCCAGGGAGTAAAGTATCAAATTCATAGGATCCAAGAGGGTTAGCAACATTAATATTATTGTCCAGAGCTGTGAAAAAATACACAGCAATAAGAGATAGCTTAAAAGTAGTAATTTAATCTGTTCTTAGGGTTATGTTTTCTGAGTTTCTCTGGCAGGAACTAGCTATGTGATTTCCATTAGTATCCCCCAAGAATTTTTACAGCTTCTGGATTACAGCTAATGTAAATCCCACTGGAAATGCTGTAACCATACCTGTCATCAACATCCTAGCCTATAATATCCATACCAGTTTGCTTTTCTCACTTGACTCACCTTCCTTGTCATTCCTGGTACATGGTCCCACTGTCTAAGCGCACTCTTACAAAAATAAGGGAGTCGTAGACTTCCTTTTGTTGCCTTTACTTAAATGTTAGAATATTCTCCAATCTGGAGTTTAGGGGCATGAAATTAACTATATGACAGTAATCTTTATTAAAAAAACCCATGTTTTATTTCAGAAAGAGGAAAACAAAACTTTTTTGTACAGAGGTAAGAACAATGAATAGTTTTGAAACTAATTTTTCTGAAGTACTTGACAGTTTATGTATGTGAGGGCATATTCATAAAGATTAGTTTTAGTCATTAAGAGGCTAAACTCTCTAATTTGCAAAAGACCTTCCAGAAACAGGCCAGGATAAATAAAAGCAAGCCCATTTTTGAGTCAAAGGAGGATCTTCTCTCTCTCTTGCACGCTCACTCTCTTTTTCTTGCCATTGAATACAGAATTATCTTAGGGACCTCTTGTCTCCAAAATTGTAGCTAATTAGTTGTTGAAGATGACCTTGTTTCAAGTGGTGCAGTAGGACCCAGTGACTTCTGAACCTGAACCTTAGGGCCTGAATGATTCTATTATTCCATTTGGATCTAACTTCATTGAGAGTACGGATTGTGATGTTAGTGATGATACTCTCGCTCTGTTAAGCAGTACATTTTTTCATTATACCTTAGCCTTATATACTTATGCATTTTAGGAGAGATAATTGTCGTTTAAATATGCCAGTCAGCAATAACACAATAGTTTTCCTCTGACAAGTATACTGAGGATGTTTTGCATAAGTTGGAGAGCAGTCAAAAGAAACTACATGTGCATTTCAAACATCATCATGATTCCGTTCTCCATACAAGTCATCACCAAAATAATTTTGCACACTTCTGTACATCTTATCATTAATTTTTGATTGGTACAGTTGGTAGCTTGCACATTTCTATACACTTGAATCCATTGTTAATCAGTGCATATACGCTGATTATACAAGCTGCTCTTGATAAGCTCCAGGACAGCTTTGAGAGCTGATGATCCAGTAGTCCCTAAATGTTTTGGTTCATGTCGATGTCAGCTGTCCTGTCACAGCCTATTGGATCAGAGTGCTCTGTGCTTGTCTAAACTCGGCTTCTTTCTGCCCAAGTTTTAGTATTCTCTGATTTTCCCTATTTAGAAAAATAACGACAATACAGTGATCCCAGATGACATACTGGTCCATAACGCACTCCACACTTTAAGCTCAAAGAATATGATTTACTAATGTTAATAAATTTTGGGCAGATTTTTGTCTTAGCTTTCTGACATGTTGGTGTACTGGGTCTGGCTGAGCCGGAATTGGTTTTCCCCTGTAGCATCCCTCATGGTGCTGTGTTTTATGTTGGGAGCTGTCAGGGTGTTGATAGCACACTGGTGTTGTGGCTACTGCTGAGTAGTGCTTACACAGCACCAAGGCTCTTTCCAACATTTTCCCCCTCACAGTGGGACGGGGTGGGCAAGGTCTTGGGAGGGGACACAACCAGGACAGCTGACCCGAACTGACCAAAGGGATATTCCAGACCATATGACGTCTGTTCGAGTATAAAGCTGGGAAAAAGGAGGAAGGGGGTAGGGTCACCCTTGGTCCTCCGAGGCAACCATTATGTGTATCGGAGCCCTGCTTCCTGAGAAGGGCCGACATCGCCTGTTCATGGGAAGTAGAGAATAAATCTGTTTTCTTTTTTTTTGCTTCCACAAGCGGATCTTTGCTTCGCTTTGGTTATATTAAAACTGCTTTTGTTTTACCCACAAGGGTTGGTTTTGTTGGTTTTTTTCCCTATCTTATTTTCTTTCCCCTCTTTGCTCTGTTGAGAAAAAAAGGGGAAGGGGTGGAAGTGACAGAGCGACTTGGTGGGTACCTGGCATTTAGTCAAGGTCAAACCACCACAGCTGGGTACAAAAAAAGGGTGCTGAATCCAATTATATCAGTCTTGTACAATGATCATATATGATTTGCATCTGCTGTTTAAAGCACTGAGGGCAGGCAAAATAACTCACATCCTTCTCCTCATTGAATTTTTGATTGATTGATTTCCTTATTCTGATCTTTGGTTAAGAGATCCTTTGATTCGTGTAGATGGACTTGCACAGTAAAGAGATTACTTGGTTTATAATTCAGGTCTGTAATGTGTTGGGATTTTTTCTGCATTATGTGATCAAGAGTTTGATGAGACTAAACTGCCATTCATAAGGTCGCACAGCTATTCTTTCTGTTGTTGGAACTTGTCACATACAATTTATGTGTTTGGAATTAATGTTTGTGCTAGATCTCAACAAGAAGGTATAAGGCAACATACAAATAAAAGGCAGTAACTTTTGACATTACATCAATTCTAAAACTTTCTCGCCTCCTATGGAATTTGAGCATAAATGACCAGGCTCACTTTACCAATATTTTGTTCAGCAAATTCTGTATGGGATTATCAACTGGATTACATACAGATGGTTAGTGATCCCTATTCTCTCCTCTCTATTGAAGTTGAAATTTTTTTTTTAAATTTTTAAAAATTATCCTCCAATATTTTCGGTCACTAGGGAATGTGAGCAGGTGGGTGTATTAGTTTTATTTTTTGTTCCTATTCCTTTCTTGCTCAGTACCCTGCTTTGAGCAACAGTTAATGGGTTTACAAATAAATTCTTCTTTCAAGACACAATGTCTTCATGTCTATTTTCTTTTCTGCACCTCTTCATCCGTGTGCATATCTGTCAGCAACTCAGCCAACACTTCAGAAATCCCTTATCTTTCCATACTTTTTTCTGATTGGAGATTTGTTTTATGTTGCTCCATCTTGCTCTTTTCATAGCCTATCTCAGTTAGACTTCAGCTTGAGGCTTTGTCTTTCTTCTGAGATCTTGCCTTGTGCCATGGATCATAAACAACCATGTTGATATGGACACTAGCTCCTGATTGAGAATGGCTTCCCACAGGTTCAAACATCTTTATTTAATGTATGGTTCAAGAAAACAAATGGTAAAGAATTCTAACAAGAATTCTTAATTCCATTTTCTTTGGTAAGAAATGCATCTCTTCTTTCATGCACATAATTGAATTCTAAACTATACCGTTTTACACCACTAAAAAATTTCAGAGGAAGATAGTCCCTGGAGTCCTCTCCTAATAAAAATTTCTTTCAACTAAAGACTTATTAATCAAAGCTCAGAGAGTACGAAAATATGGAAGCCCCTAGCACTAAAAGACAGAGGTTGGTTTTAATTATTTGGAAATAATTTTAATTTTTTCATAGGTGGAGATATAGATGATAAATCAAGTAGAAAATGAAAGTTGAAATTCAGCCATATTTATGCACCAATGAAAACTGAGCTTCGGTGCTGTTTTCCAAAGCAAGAATATATGTACATACATGTCTGTCTACACAAATGAGATTTCCCTCCCAGTTTGTGTGTGCATAAATCCTATATGCTCATCTTTCCCTCACTTTTCATAGCAGATAAGCAGTTCCAGTTCAGGCTCATAATGTTTTATTGCATATCACAAATGGGAGCTGAAAAAAAAAAAAAAAAAAGGGAATGTGCCATTCACTGAAATAATATTTACTTTATCAGTTTGAATAACATCTGCACTTGCTGGTTCAATCTTTCTACCAGTGTTTGACCTCCATTTTCTCTCCTATCTCTACTTATTATGAGTTATTATTTAAGCTCTAAACACAAAAGTTTATTATGGTTTTTGACCCCGGTCATTCATGTATCTTCTACATCAAGATCTTGCACTTACTTGTCCTCTCATAGATTAAACTGGATTTCATATTTATCTGGTAGTCAGAAATATAGCTAAGCACAACTGTCTCTTGACTTTTGGCAGACATTAAATAATCCATAATGAAAAAGGCAAACTGCTTACAGAAAAGACACTATAAATTATGTTTACATTAAAGAAGGTCTCTGCTTTTCCACCTTTACCTTTTGGATACCTTCCTATGAATTTGATGCAGGTCCTCTTGAACTAAGAAAATGTGGTACTTCTATGGAAGCAACATTCTAGTAAAAATATGCAACAGCCAGATAATCCTCAAAATACAGGATCATGCTATTGGAAGTAAGTTTTCCTGCTGTTATTACTTCTGGACTTGGAAGTACATCTCCAAAGAGCAGACATCAGCCTTAGAGTTATATCAAACTGTTGTAGCTTGTATGTTGTAGCTGTTGTACCAACTGGAATAGTCTACATTGTCATGGAGTTATATGTCAGGAGGGCAAATGGAAAGAGAAAGTATGTCAGGGAAGTTTTTAAAATGTCCATACACTTCATCCTCAAAGAGAGGAAGAAGTCTTCCTGAGAAAGACTGGGGGAGATAACTGCTTCTGTGGGAGAGGCATCAGAAGAAAGACTAGGTCTACAGAGGAAACTTCAGGCATATAAACCCAGACATTTTCAGAGAGGTCTGTACTCAATGTGTTTGCACTCTCCCCTACAGGTATCCAGCGGTTTGTATGCTAAGATATCAGCCTGGTCACTGGTTTGAGCTCACCCAGGCAGAGGAAGCTGTGAGTCTAAGTTCTCTCTCATTCTGTCACAGAGTATGTGAGGGGCCCCATGAACAAAACTCCTTCACCCCCTCTCCTCCCTGCCTCCCAGCACCTGAAGTGAAAGAGAAACATTTAATTAATATTAAGTAATGAGACCTGGAAATTGGCTTTAGTTCCAAAAAAAATTTTTTTCAGATATATCTAAGTAGTTTCACTCCTTGGTATATGAAGGAAGTTTGTATAGTTGATGGTTTCTCAGGACAGCAAATAGCTGTTCTGTTCTACTTGCAATCTGCAAGTAATCTACTCATAAAGGTTTATCTTTGAAAAATCACCCATCCTTTTTCTGGAGTTCCATAGAACAGGTTTGTAATGTTCATGTGAATGATTGAAAGCCATCTTTTGAGCATGCTAATGTGATTTCATACATTAAATTGTCTCTTAATAGCAGTAAAATTGTGTTTTCTGTCATCCAGAGTTTATACATTTGCTTTAATAATTATAAGAGCAGACCATTTTCTAGATAATTGCAAACACTGGCAATTCACATTTAAGCTTATGCATAAGGATATTATAGGTACTGTAAATTTTATGCTTTATGAAAGATACAGGATTAGTCTGATACGTATCTTTTATGCACAGTCATTGATTGATGTGCCAGAGACTAATAAATTTTGTCTGAAGAGTTTCACTACAATCTGATTCCCATTCATTTGCATATGACTTCATTTTCTGAGCAATGTAAGAGTGTAACTATTTCTCAGTAGCATTAAACTGACCTAAATCTGACATGGATAGATTAATTCTGAGAGGTGACAGAGCAGAGGTACATAAGCACCACTGACGGTACTGAGAAGACTCAGGCATATCTGCAAGTGGTGCAACTGATTTTGTAGATATTACAACACTCTCCAAAGAATAAGGCATAATTTAGGGATTTTAATATTAGCAAACACTTTTAATTTTAATCTTTGAATGCAGATTTTTTTTTTCCAGCTGTAAAGAGGTGTTATGGTATGGTTTATGAAGTATTCTTATTTTATAGTAATGATCAAATCAGAAAAATCCACAGGGCAATAAATATTTCTGATTTCAGAGAAAGATTGGACAGAGTGCAATACATCCTAGAGACACGTATTGGGCAATAATGATAAAAGAGATCTTGAATAGTTGTTCATTATGTAAACACTGTAGCAAACAGAACTCATAGGGAAAAAAGAAAAATACGATCATGCAATTTAGACTGTGTCCTATAATTTATGCCAAAATACATGAAATTTTCAACAGAAGCTTTAATGTTACTATTTTCTGACTTTTAATGTTTCATTCTGCAACCTTAATAATGGTTTTAAATGGTTTTTATTATAGCTTTTCCATGGTTTAGGGAAAAAAAACCCACAACACTTCACAAAAAAATCTTTCAGACATGTAGTTTCAGGTCAGTTTGAGTAAGCTGCCTCCTGTAGTCAACAGAGAGATAGAGATAACAAATGAGAGAATCTTCCAGAAGACATTTCAGAGCATTGATATTAGGCCTAGGGTACTTTAGCAGCTAAAATCTCATGCATCTTTACTGAGTGTGTTCAAACTATACATTTAGAATAGTTATTCATTTTAGTAGATTTTTTCTTCACTGGAAACAGCTCAGCAATATCTGCCATGTTCCCAAATATTTATTAATACACAGAACCTCCAGAGAGGATAACAATAATAATATAATAACACGTTATGTATGAATACAATAATCTGTAGATTATTATCTGGATTATGAGAAAGAAAGTTGAAAGTTGGTATAAAAACCAATGGAAACTAAATCACTTTCATAACAAGAAGGTCCTTGCAACTTAGTAATATCTCATGCTGTAAATACTGCCTTTAATAAATATAAGAAGAGTGATAAATGAATAAATTGTCATTTGAATACAAGTCTCCCTTTGGGTAGGTCCATATCTTTGCAGAGAAGCTACTAAAACTAAGAGCCTTTCTAATGTTGTGTCTGGAGTGTCAGTGATTAAGAGGCACAAGGACCATGGTTTTGAAGTCCACTTCTAAAGCCGTTGTGTACAGAACTTATACAAATGCATGTTCATTTAACTGAATGAAATGGTTGTATATCCTAAACCTTCATATCTGGATCATATTTTCAAAAGTGAATATCCTGTCACACATTTCTAATGGTCACTATTGCAAAGGGGACTACATGCTAATCTGAGCAACCCTATACTCAGTTGTGTCAGACAGCATGTTTGCCCCTGTACTACTCTCCCATCTCCTTATTTAACTGCTGTGAGTTTTCAAGGCATCTCGTCTAACTACAATGTGCTTTGAGCCAGAGCTGGCTTTCTAACTACTGGCAAACATCTTAAATGTATTCCCTACTTTCATTTGTTGAGGTTTTCTTCTTTCTTTTTCCTCCGAATCCTTACATATAACATTTTAAGACTTGGATAATTCAATTGTTAAATTTAAGTATGAAAGTCTAAAAATAAGACTTCTGTTCATGCTTACTGAATGTTATCAAGCTATGACTGGGCAGGGTTGGGGCAACTACTGTAATTTGTTTAAGGATCAATTCACCCTTGTCCATTGTCATGATGATCAGGAAGTTAGTTAATCTTAATGCAGTAGTTTTATGTAAGGAAACTGTCTTAAATTATCTGAAATAACTATTCATGCTCACCCACTGCAGTTTCATTTGTAACATCATTTGTTTCTGTTCAGGCAACTGCTCATTGTCGTTGCTAGTTTAATTTTGATCTGTAACAGCCACGCCTCACCTTGCTAGACTGTGCACTGATTTACATATGTTCATGACTCTCCAGTTTTGAATGAGTGAGAACAATGTTTACTAGCAAATACCATTCTCCCTACCTTGTCCTTCCTAAAAACATTGTGCCCAGTGATTTTTTTTTTCATATTCCAACCATACAACCCTTCTCATTGACTTTCAACATAGCAAATTAGACCAGATTATCTCTCTATGAGAATTTCCAGTTCTTGGTGATTATTACCTAAATGTTTAGCACCAATGAATAAGCAATTAATTTTCTTGTTCTTTTCCACCTCTATACCTTGAGTCTGACACATATTTGTCTTCCTTCCCACCAGCCTTTTTAGTAGGTGATGTTTAAGAAGAAAACCAAGAACTGGAAGAGAGAAACCATCAAATACAACTTGTACTTACAAAGCATAAGTTATGGCAAGAATGGGCCATGTGATTACGGTAATGAATCTGAAGAACAAGCCTATGAGAATAAATCCTCTTGCTGTGCTTTGCTTCCAGGCCCACATTTTCCTTGCTGGCTGAAGAACAGCAAAGAAATATGGTGATTGTCTATTACAGGGTTCATGAGAGGAGCTATTACAAGTCAAGCTCCTTAGGCTCACTGTTGCCCTGAGTATCAGTGCTACATGATTAGTGACACTGTGGCCACTACAAATGCACTACACAGAGCCCCACACATAGTAAAATCTGGCCCAAGGTTCAGAAATCACTGAGCCATTCTTCTTCTTGTTGGAGGAATATGTTACAGGTAGGATTTAATGTAATTTTTTTAGACTCTCTCTGCTTGTTGCTCAAGTAGTTTCCCTGCACCAGAAAGCAATCATGACTACAGTGAAGGAATGAGCACCTCCTCTAGTGCCAGGTGAGAAAGGACCTGAAGATGCAAGAAACATCAGGAATATAGAGGAACTCAGCCAAAAAAAAAAAAAAAAAAAAAAAAAAAAAAGGAAAAAATAATGAGCTGGTATCATTTTCCAGACCGGAAAACCTTCATTTAACGTATTGCTCATAAACAGGACATTACTTTACTGCAGAAATACATGTTTGAAAAGTGAGTAGGAAAGTGTAGTCTCCAATTTACACCTAGGGCAGAACAAGGTGATGATAATTGTCAGAGATCACAAACTGTGTGTGACAGAATAAGGAGTCTCGTTTTTCTTTGACATACTATCCTAAACTGTTAAGAAAAGTGAATCCCAGGAATTCAGTCATCTGATGGAAAAGTATACCAGAAATCCTTACTTTAAACTAGATAACACAGCTCAAATGTCGCACATTGAAGACTTGCAGTGAAGTGTTCTGAAATGCGATGCAGACCAGAATTGTTAATAGGAATTATTCAGCAAGTGTATTTATGAGAATCGTAAATAACTCACAAACAGGGAGGAGGGAGTGAAATTAACCAAATCAGCAATTCATTATGAATTATTAGATCACTCTTAAAGGAGAATAACAAGGACCGGGGTCTCCTCTTGTCTCAACATTAAGGTGAAGTGCGGTCAATCAACGCAGACAGCCTGGGGCACAGGAGCTGTAACAAGAGCAGACCCCTGTCAGAGAGCTATTCCAGCCTGCCTTCCTTGTGTGGCACACACAGAAATACCCAGAAAAGTAGGGAAGGAAGGAAGGAATCAAAAAGGGAAAGGTGAAAACAAGCAAACAAACAAATAAAACTCAAGGTCAGACTAAAACCCCTAGAATTATTTTCAAAGATTAAGATGTTTTCTATTGAGAATTTTTTCCCTAACATTTTACCTGTATTATTTCACTTCATGAACGTCAGAAGGAAATGCTAGTCTGAATATGGTCTAAATACCAAAAAGACTCTTACCTTTTAGATAGCTGGGGTCAAATTCCTTCAAAATAAATGCTGGGAAAGGACATGATGTTTGCTCTATATCTTCTGGCAAGTCCTACAAATGGGATGGCAAACTTCTAATATCAAGTCTATGTCCATTATCTTTACCTAATAGTTATCAGCCTATCTGTACAAATCATTGTCTTATCCACTTTTTCTTGCACTATCCACTTTTTCACAACTATAGCCGGTTGATTTGGGTGTTGACACTATACCCTCTGCATTGTCCCACTCACTGGATACCTATGACCCTGAGGGTCAAGAAAGCTACCAATTGACGCAGCAGTCTATTGCCCATGCTATGATGATTTAAAAAAAGATAAAATATTGGAAGTTGATGGGGACCATATTTTTTTTTCTCATTAATTAACGTGATTAAAAATATTTTCTCCAGTTACAGCCAACTTCTGAAGGGGACTCTAATCTTGATGTAAAGTCAGCAAGAGGTGGAAAGTCCAGCATTTCCCCTGTTAATTTTCATCAATTTTTACCTTTTCAGCTAAAGATATGTATTTTTAATTTTCACTTTCAGCTTTTATTCATCAATTCTTTCTATACTTCTTTTTTTCCCCAGTACATTAAAGAATCTTTTGTTCCCTGGTGTTTTTTCCCTATGCATGTGCTTATAAACCATTATCAAATCACCTTTCAATCTTCCTTTTTATAAGCTTAACAAAATGAGTGCTTTAAATTTCTCACTGTATGTCATTAAGTCTCCAGCCATTAAATAATTTTTATGGCTCTTTTTAGCACCCTCGCCAACATCCTTTAAATATATGGAGACCAGAACAGCACTGAGTACTGCAATAACAATCACACAGAGGTAAGCTCACCTCCCTCTACCCCTGTGTTTATATATCCATGGATGGCATTAACCCTTTTCCCGCAGCACCACATAAAAGCCTTTGGAGTCATATATCTGCTGTGACCCCTAAATTCCTTTCAGAGTCACTGCTTTCCAAGACAAAATACTCCATTCTCTAGGCTTAACTTGTATTTCTCAGTCTGTTACCTGGCATTTGGTGAGACAGAATGAAAAACATTTTAATTGAAAGGTACCCATTTGCCAAGTAGAGTAGCTCCTGCAGTCATCTTTTTTTTTTCCACGCCATCAGTCCTCACCTCTTCTGCTAGCTTATCAGAAGTGACTTTATATTCACCTGCACGTAGCTGATGGAAATGTTTTCAAAGTTTGCTGCTAAAAGCTTTCTCAGATCCCAGGCAATAAAAACAGGCAGAGGTTGGCACACAGGCTGGGATTGGGCTTTGTTTCAGTCATATAAAAGGTATCTTCTTACAAATGTCTCCAAACACACACCTCAAATATGTCTCTGCTTTCCACAAAGCTAAATGAAGACAGAACACTACTACTGGAGGAAAAGAGGCATTGAGAAAACAATGGGCTTGCTCAAAGTTATACTCAAAAGTGAGGATGGGATGTCCATTTCTATCTCTTATTATTTGTAACCCTTGCCTAACCAGTTGTAACCTGTCTAGAATTTTTGACTCTTTCTTCATGTATTTTCTCTTCTCCTCAGGCCAAAAAAAAAAAAAAAAAAAAAAATGCCATTAGTTTGTTCATCTGGCTGTCTTTCTAAAGGGAGTATGCTACCTGAGTCAGAACTTATGGTCAGTAGGAGCTGTATGCTGAAATTCTGGAAGCTGCTTTAAATAGACTGTCTAAGCAACTACAGTGGCTCCTTCTGCCTTAAATTTTTTTTTTGTGTGTGTTGCCTTTAAGAAGAATTTGGGTGCATTTGTTAGTGGCTACTTTCTGATAGCTGTGGAGTTTTTTACGCACTTGAGTTCTCTGGTCAACAGCAAAATAGACAGGTTTGAATATAAGGCTGTCAGGATATGGGTGAATGTTCAAGTGTTGCCTGTGCCAGTGTCAGCGGTGTCTTCACAGATAAAGAGAATGAGTGTAAAGGTTGTGAGATGAAAGAAACATCTGACTTGGAGTCAGGTCTGCTGGGAGATTTATGGACAAAAAGGAGAAAAATTCCTGGGGAGAATGAATCATTCAAGGCCAGGAAAGAGGTAGGCTAACGTCTGAAGGAAGGTCCTAGGGGAAGAAAGGCAGATATGTCTAAATGATGGGGCAGATATCCCAATGGGATTAGAGTGTCAGGCTCAGAAACAAAGAGGCTAAGATTAGAGTTGGTGCTTCTGGCTTCCCCCTCCAGTCTAGACTTCATTAAAATTGCAGGAACTGATTCAGTGTGTGGAAGTTACATGACCTCAAGGTCACACAATAAGCTTGTTTCATAAGTCATATGCAGCTTCCATCTCTGCTTCTTCATTCAGTTTCTCTCTTGCTCTCCCTTTCCACAAGGCTCCACTTTGTAGCCTCTAGTCCTATACTTTTCCTTTGAGACCTTTATCATATCTCACTGTCTTCATCACTCAGACTTCTTGTTCCACCATCCCTAACCTTACAGGCCCAGGTTCTTCTCCCATTGCACCCTAAGAACCACAGTCTTTTCTACCCAAGGTTTCCATTCCGTGCCTCTCCATGCTTTATCCTGGGATCCTTCCTCTTGTATTACTGCTTGACTTAGGTTTCTTACTACATCCTGCTTGATTCCTTTGTAGGATGTCACAGGGAGCACTAGAGCAACAGACTCTCAGTTTTCAGTGCAGCTGCTGGACCAAGCATGACCTGAAGCATCTTAGGAGACAATTGCAGGGAAAGTCATTCTCAACCCAACTGGAGCAATGCCAGTGCAGATGGTATCCTTTGGGATTATATAACTGTTAAAAGATTTAACAAAACACTACCAAGCATGTGCAGACAGTGATTTCTGAAAGATGTATAAAATCATGAGAATGCTAGGGTTTTCCAAATAATATATTTTATGTTTTTTAAAAAATATGGCTTTAGAAAATCTTTGCTTTGCTTTATGCAGAAAAGGTAAGAAAAAGTTTCTTAACAGAATGATAAAATCAGTTTGCCTAACTTGATCTGACTTTGCAGTAACAATTTTGAAACAAGGCAGAAAAAAGCTATCGTTTCAGGATAAAATGAGTCACAGCATTTACTCTATATACCCTTTAGTATAACTAGCTATTTGAAATTATCCAGGGAACCAGAATTAACACACTTAGCTGCTGAGAAAAAAAAACCCAATACACAAATCAATGGTATTTTCAACAATATCTTTAAATGCTGACGAATCACAGCTCCATGGCATCCTCCCTAACCCAATGGTGTGACATTGTTCCAGTGCTAATGCAGAGGGTCACTGATTCAAACAACTTCCTGCAGCAAATAAGCTTTTCTTAGAGCTCTTCTACTCAAGCATTGACAACCCCAAGGCCTGTTCAGTTTTTGATACATGATTTTAACTTCCAAATCTTTATCTATATCATGTAGCACTTCCCCAATAATAGAGAGTGGTTTTTGTTCTCCTGGATTTATCACTGTTCTATAACTATGTTTTAACTGCATTATAGATTTTAGATTTTTCAGATTTTAACTCCATTAAATCATATCTTCTTCAAACACAATCTATATTGATCTAGAACTCAATTTTTCTTAATTTGGTTTCTGATAGTACTGTATGGAAATGTTTACACATGCAATTTAATATGTATTACGAAAGGGTGATCTATCAAGACTTACATTTCTCTCGTTGAATAGATAACTTTTTATTTTCTTCTAAATTATCCCAACTAGAAACAAAATCTGTATTACAAATGAGCATTAAAGAACTAGCTGTGGATACCATTCATTCTGCAGTTGCGCCATTCTTTCCTTCTCAGTCTATTCAGGTATTTACTGATAGATTTCTTTTTAAATATTTAAAGGGTTGATTTACCTGCTTTGACTTTTGTTCTGAATCTTTATGAAGTGATGCCTAATCTTCATTTTATGGCAAGTGACACAACACATGCGCTCTAAGGCATCCCAAGCCTAGATCTTTATATCAGGCTAGCCATGGAAAAAGCAGTAAATCCAGAATAAATATATTGATTTCAAAGGGTGTATTCTGAGCTGACAGACTTACATGAGAAAACAGTGTTTGGCCTATTGATTTCTACTAACTATTTGTATTTTCCTATGTGATCATTACACCATGCTTGTAGTTTGAAATGGTTTCTCAAGGTTGTGTTTACATCAAGTTATAAATCTCTGGAGTTTATAAAGTCCCCCAAGTACTAAGTGTACATTAAAATCACTATTTAAGAAATGTTAGGCAGGGAAATGGGAGAAATCAGGTGCATTTTCTAATTTAAAGTCCATTCAGCAAACAGCCTGAGAGTAAATGGAAAAAATCAAAAGTGTAGCTTGGTCTATGGTATGGTCTATCAAAGTTCTATGGTAGACCACTAATCTGAATTTTTAAAAGGTTGTACCCATGGATGTGGAGAAAGAGATTGCTGGGGTAAAGAATGTTCCCCAAATCTCACCTTGGAGAGACCAGTTCATAAGCAGATCCATTTACTCTGTTGTTTGCCAAAAGAAAATTTAAGTCAAATATAGCTTTAAGCATGGCAAAATTTATAGCTCTTCCCCTATAACTAAAAAGTAGTTAAACTGTAACTACATGTTAATTCTACACACAGAAGAATATATGCAGACTACATAGAGGTCTTTTTTCAAAATTCTGTGACAAAGTTGTTCTGAGGGTCCAAATTCTCAGTACTCTGATACAATTTTGATTTTCCTTGATCTGTGGTATACACGCAACATAACACCACATCGCTTTATTTTGATGGGCACAAACCCAGTAGCAATTTGTATGACCAGAAACATGCTTTGTGAATCAAAGTTTGGAAAGTAATAAAAAAGGACACTAAAAAAGGAATAACAATGACTTTATCTTCTAATCAAATTTCCATGCATCAGAATTTCATAGGTTTATTCTAGTTTAGCCTTTCTTGCTTGCAGCAAGAGTTTCTAAAGTTTGTTTCTCCCGAGATTTAGCCTCATCACATTTCCTCTATGTCTAGAGAAGGCTAGTCTTTGAGTGTCTGAAGGCCAGCTGATATTTCTCCACTATTGCAGCTCCCAGAAATTGTGGCCATCAAAGGTTGTGATTCAACACCTTCTATCAGTGTTTTCTGACATGTTCTAAGATGCACCTGGCTGCCCTTTGCCCATGGGACCATTTCAGCTTCTAGGGATCATTGGAACAACACAATTCCTTGGGCTCATACCATTTTCCTGTGTTTTATCTTTTAAATATTAAGGACCAGGACTCTCACCATATCTATGGCAACATAGGATCCCCTATAGACAGAATTAACTCCCAGGTTTCCTGTCAAGTTTGACTCTCCAGCAACTCTGTGCAGCTGGTGTGGTAAGAAGCTGCCAGATTGCAGGAAATAATTATAGTAAAATTTCACAAAAATGCAAATATGCAAACCAAAGCTAATTAGAATAGAAAAATGATCGTAGTAATTGACCTTTACAGAATTCATACACTTATGGACTTCAAATGGGAAAATAAGTACAACCAGGTGAAGGTGATGAGACAGTATGGATAACTCCATAGCAATCCTCCCTTTTTCTGCATCTCATCTTAATTCTGCTCAAGCACAGGACGGACTTTGTGCTTCAGGAGTCTTTACACAGAATTAAAGTTCAAGAACCTCATTGTAAATGTCTAGGTTTTTTTGTCTTTTGGGGTTTTTTTGAGCAGATTAAGGAGAAAAACAGTTGTGAAAGATCCTGAGCCAAGCCGATCTTACTTCAACTCCAGTGGATTCTTCTTTCAGCAATCAAATAAGGCCATTAAGTAATCTTTGCCCTTGCCCAGGTTGTTGTGCTTCCTTCTTTCTTGGAACTCACTAATCCAGCAGAAGTTAATCCATATCCTATTCCTTGTTGTTTAGTGAGTTAAAGTGGCTCACACAGTGGTCCAAAGTGGCAAATGTTAACTGATAGGATTCCACAGCCTCAGGAGGGAGATGAAAAAGTACCTCTACCTTTTGGTGGCAGCAAACTATGAGACCACATCTGATCACTCATGTGGCTTTGCCCAATGAACACAAAGCCTTTTCGACAAACTGACCGCAGAAAGAGCTCCACAGCCAGCACCTTTGTTTTTCAGCTGAAGATTGTGTGGTCTTTTTATCAAGAATACAACAGTGCTCCAGAAGCATCTTGGGCCTAGCAAATAAACTATCCAGTTTTTGACCTATTGAGATCCCTATCTTCTGCCTTTAAAATTAACGGGGTCAGCTAAGAATTTGTAAGGCCTAACATCACCACAAGTGATCCTTCTTATCCCACAGTGAGGATAGAAATCAAGTTTAACTAGTTGAGAGCAAAATGTAAGTTACAGGATGTGATGCTTCAACACAAGGTGATTGATTCCTCACATCTCTTACTACTTAACACATGAAGGTAGTGCAAACAGTATCCTGTGAAGAACTTCTTCAGTAAAGAAGTGAAAGGTGTCAGTGAGATAAAATGCTGCCCTGAAAGAGGAATGCTTTCAATATTGTACTAATGAGTGATAAAATCAAGAATTACATGATACAGATTTTAGCTAAAAGTGTTATTTAATAGGGATCAAAATAAAAAAAAAGAAAAACAAAAGCAAAAAAGAGAAATGTTATGACAACTGAAAAGAACATATTGAATGGACTTTTTTTATTTGTTCATCTGTCTTTGCAAGAGTTATTTGGTAGTTGTGAATGGTGAAAGAGTCAAGGTCTATAAGAAAAGAGTTAAAAATAATGAGTGGGGGAACAAAGTTGCTAAAACTCCACTTAGCTGGTTACAGATAAAGATTTGTTTGCAGCAGCAGGGGTCTGCATTGAGCTAAAGCTTCCAAAATATGGACACAAAGTGTAAAACCTTAAATGAGCTAACAGGAAAGGAAGCAATATATCTTTTATTATTACATTAGTGTGTGGGAAACATTTAAATATTTAAATGTTAGAATTGGATAGTTGAGTCCTTGCCTGAGATTTTTGAGTGACATGTATTGTGAAGATCTTGTGGACTAACAAAATTCAGTAGTCTTAAGGATCCTCTCTGAGATCCTGAATGGATTTGCAGATCTTTATTTAACGTCATAATCAGGTGAATTTCTTCTGAACTATCTGTTTACACATACAGTCTACAGTCCCCTGACATTTGTAGAAAAAAATCACCAATATTTAAACAATACCATCTCTGTTTTTTTCCTCCTTGTTTAGCTAATTAGACTAATAGAAAGTTTGTCTTATTTGAATCAACAAACTTTTGTGAATTATTTTTTTCTGAATAGTCAGCAAGGTACTACAACAAGTTTCTGCAGCCTGATTTGTGACATACAAATATTAGGAATTAATGTTTATTAAATTGCAGGAAAAAAGAATGTTTTGGCATTTTTCTCTAGAAAAGCAAGCACCAACACAGAAATGCGACAGGCTTTTAATTTGATAAGAGGTCTTGTACTGCATTTTTTAAATTTATTCTCATGATACTCTTTGAGCTTTCCCAGATCTACCTTGTACCACCGAATTGCCCGATGGTCTTCATCAGCTTTTAAAAACAGAATTGTTACAAATGAGAGCTTATAGTGGCAGTCCTGGTTTATTTTATGCAATGCCACCACATAATAATTGTATTACAAAAGTTTGGCAGCATTTCACAGCTACACTAAGTCATGCTAATGGGTGGTATCCAGTTGCTAATGTTGAAAACTGCTTCTACACAGAAGCTGATTGAATAGGTTTGCTCACTAGCTCACTCATTTCTTTCATTTTTTAAAGAGAGGCCTCACATTATCCAGTTTGTACGTCTGATGGAAAGTTTCAATAAAGGGTGGATAAAGTGGGACGGAATGAAATCTGAGTGCTCGCAAAAAACCCCAAATGAAATTTTTCTATACATCTATTTTTTCTAACCAAGAGACCAGAAAGAAGAGCCTTCTTAAATTACAAATGTAAAGTAGTTTCAGGTTTATTTGATACCTCTGAGACTCTACCAAATTTTCTTAATCTTACAAGCCTGTCTCCCATGCAGTTATGTAAAGCTCAGTTGAGGCCAGAATTGTTAAGGTGAGATTTAATGAAGAGCTCAGGCACTTTGGGAAATGGAGATTATACAGTACAGTAACCAATAGGTTATAGGGTCCAGGGTGATCCAACTTGCAGCTACTGCCAAGTGTGCTTGTGGAAGGCCTTCCTCCTGATGACTCCAGAGTAGCTCCTGCTTCACCTCCCTGCAGGTGCCTCTTCTCCCCTCCATTCCTACAAGGATACCCCATCCTTCCCCTGTGCACAAACACAGACACTTACTTGCCGATGTGGTGCCAACAGCTGCTCCTCTTGGCCACCTGCATACCTTCAAACAGCTGTCCAAGTGGTGATCCACCTCCCCGCACAGTGGTAACAACCTGCTTTGCTCCTCTTTTTCATCAGCAACTATCTGTTTAGCTTGTCCTTGTGCCAGCAGATGCTTATGCTTCCCAGCTGTACCCACCATGGAACTTATCTGCATGTGCTGGAATGAGCGCAGGGAGAGATCTGCACTTATTCTTCTTGTCTCAGAGAAGGCAGTGGCCAGGTGGAGCAACTTGTGGACCACCTACGGGTGTCCTTCCTTACCCTTCACTAACAGATAGATGTGTGACACAACCACCATTTCAAACCCTAAGTGTGTCTTAGTTGTAGCATGCTGAGCAGACTCCAGATGTGAACCTGGCATTGACTCCTCAGGAAACACAAATGGTACTGCTAGATTCTGTCTCTGAAAGGAGATCTGAGTTCACCAAGTAGCTCAAGTGAGTCAAAGTGGTCTGCATCTGTGCATGGAGATGAAGAAATCTCAGACACTGAGAGAGTTTCAAGCTTATAAACACCACCATATATACATTTGGATGGCTCTGAAATGAAGTGACAGACACAGAAGAATTAAGTACTTGCTTAAACATACTGGATGCAAGTCTCATTGTAAAGGTTCAGCTTGTTTTATGGGACCAGATTGCCTGATATTAATACAAGAAAAAATAACAGACCTGAGCAAACCTGAAATATTTTAAAATAATACTAAAAAATCACATTCAATGTTATTAATCTATAATAAACCTTATAATATAAGTGTTTGCTTTCTGTTTTCATTTTTCCGAAGCTGTCCCTTTCTAAACTCAGTCAGGAAGCCTCCATTGTATTTCCAGGTCTGGAACCCGCATGACCAATACTTTCCAGAGCATCCTTCATGGTAGGCTCTAAGTAAGTCTGAGAGAGACCCACTTGTCACAAAGAAGCCTTGCCACCTTTCATGGTTTTGTGTCAAACACAGCTCATTTAATGTGGGACAGGCAGGAGGAGAAGAGTGAGCATAATATTGCTTCTTGAAAGAGCTTCCTAAAGAGTTTCTCATTGCTTCTTAAGGAGCATGAGTCAAGGGATCAGGGCACTGAAAGATGAAACACAGGGTACTGTCTTTCTCTCAAGCAGTAACTATGATTCGTATTGGATAAAATAAGTCCTTGCAATAGGAATGGAAATCCAAGTCCTCTCTCTTTCCATGAGAATATTTAAACCTTCATGATGGATAGGAATTAAAAATAATCCTTGAACTCAGTGACCAGTTTCTGCCATATCCTGATTTAGCACACTGTATTTTGTAGCTCCTGTTTTGAGAAGAAAAGTAATTTGCCTGAGAATTACCTTTGAAATATCAGCTTTATGTTGCCATAGCCTCTTTGTAAAATTACCTGTAGCGATAACCATCCTATGCAAGGTCCTATGCATCACTCAGTCTTACAGCATTTTATTGACAGTGCAGGAGAGACACAAACCTAATGTTAAAAGGTATTTGCTGTTTTAATAAAACAAAATATCCAAGCACAATAAGTGCTGTATGAAGCAGATAACACCTTACGGCTACACAGTAAAATGAAAAGGAAATATATATGACCACAATCAAAATGAAATTTTAATTCCCTTATAATTATAAAGTAAAACCAGTAAAAAGTACTTCTTAGGCTATGGTCTACAGATCAGGACAAAGCTGCGAATATAAAGCTTATATGTCTAAGACTTTCAGGTAAGAAATAATAAAGACTACACAAAAATAGGAACTTTTAACATAACAGAATATTCTCAAGGTTGATTTAAAATATAGTTCACCTTTCAGCATTGTACAAAAGACACTGTTAAAATAAATGATGCTAATTTAGTATGAGGGTAAAATGGCCTGATTGACAGCTGTGGGAAATTTTATTCAGAAAACAGTGCTAGAGAGGCAAATTTCCCTACATTGTCATCACCAATTTGCCTTACCTAGAAAGAGCTATCATAGGGGTAATTACTGTGTCAAACCTACTTGTATTTTTTATCTTTTTTTGGTCACATGGCTTCTGTCTCACTAGGCTTTCAATTGATACTGTCGAGTTCATTGCATGTAGCCCAGCAAGCAGACATCATATCACACTGGTCACATACAATACTTTGAGGCGGGTGACAGACCCTGGACCAAATACTGGCGTGTTTGTCACTCTGCAAGTGCATCTGTTTGTGCACGAGCGAGACGTGCAGCTCAACAGGAAGCAAAGCACTTGGTGCTGACAGACATGTCCATGCCCATGTCCGTGCCTGTGCCCTGCCGTTGGCCTGCCTCTGCCTGTGCCCATGTCCTGCCCTTGCGTGCTGGTGCTCAGCCCAGCTCAGCCCGGCTCCAGCGCTGTGCCTGGGGCTGGTGTGGGTGAGGGGTTCCCTGGGGCCTCCTTTGCAGGTGAAGCGACACCCCAAGGAACCTGGTTTCTGTACTCTGAGGCTGTGCCACAGGGTGAACCATGGCACAGTGAATTGGTGTGATTGCTAAATTCGCTTCCAAAAAAGCACACTCGTGTTTCAAGCTAGAAAGCTGACTGTAATGCCTCCTCCATACCACTTCAGCTACAGGCTTTATTGGCTGAAATTAACTGCAGGTGTTAAAAAATAGAAGCCAAATTTTGAAAAGCTGGCCCAGAGGTAGGCTTTGATTTAAATATTTATTTGAATTTGTATTGGGTGCAGGTGTCAAGGGGTGGCCACTGTGAGGACAGGCCGGGGCTGCCCTGTGCCGGACATAGCCAGTTCCAGCCGGCTCGAACCGACCCACCGCAGGGCACCGCTGAGCCCCGCAGACATGATGGCGGTGCCTAGAGGAAATGTATATAAGAAGGGGCAGAAAATGCCAGATGGAGACAGTACAAGAGAACAGAAAGAGAGAGAAACAGGAGAGATAAGGTCAGAGGAGGAGAAGGTGGTACTACCTGGCACCAGACCAGGCATCCACAGAATCACAGAGTCACAGAATCATCTAGGTTGGAAAGGACCTTGAAGATCATCTAGTCCAACCTTTAACCTAGCATTGGCAGTTCCCAACTACACCAGATCCCTCAGCACTATGTCGACCAGACTCTTAAACACCTCCAGGGATGGGGACTCCACCACCTCCCTGGGCAGCCCATTCCAATGCCTAACAACCCGTTCTGTAAAGAAATACTTTCTAATATCCAGTCTAAACCTTCCCTGGTGCAACTTGAGGCCATTCCCTTTTGTCCTATCGCTTGTTACTTGGTTAAAGAGACTCACCCCCAGCTCTCTGCAACCTCCTTTCAGGTAGCTGTAGAGGGCGATGAGGTCTCCCCTCAGCCTCCTCTTCTCCAGACTAAACAACCCCAGTGCCCTCAGCCGCTCCTCGTACGACCTGTGCTCCAGACCCTTCACCAGCTTCGTTGTCCTTCTCTGGACACGCTGGAGTAATTCAATGTCCTTTTTGTAGTGAGGGGCCCAAAACTGAACACAGTCATCGAGGTGCGGCCTCACCAGTGCTGAGTACAGGGGTAAGATCCCTTCCCTGTCCCTGCTGGCCACGCTATTTCTGATACAGGCCAGGATGCCATTGGCCTTCTTGGCCACCTGGGCACACTGCTGGCTCATGTTCAGCCGGCTGTCAATCAACACCCCCATAGAAAAGATATGAGAATAAGGGAGCAGCAGAGAGAAACTGCTGTGTGCTGACAGTGACTCCCTGGTATGTCCTGCATTGTTCAGGTGGTGGAGTCTAGAGAGAAGGATTGAAGTTGACCCTGGGGAAAGGAGGAGGAGAAGTGTTGTTTAAAGTTTCCCTTCTCGTTTACCAGTACCTGGATCAGTAATCAAATATTTATTTTTCTTGACAATAAATTAATTTCTTTTGCCTCAGTTTAAGTCTATTTTGCCCACAAAGTAATTGATAAGCAGTCTCCCCATCCTTACCTCAACATGGGTATTTTCCTGTTCTTGTTCTTCCTATTTTCTCCCTACATCCCACTAAGAAAGCGGAGTAAGTGAGAAGCTGGGTGGGATTTTGGCTGTTAGCCACGGGTAACCCACCATGCTTTTTTTTTTTTTTTAATTAAAATTACTTTTAAATACCTATTTCTCTTTTTTGATATTGTTTTTTCTTTTGGACATTTGCAAAAATTCAATTAATTTCAGCTGCAAGAAGTCTTAATTTGGGATCTTTAGCATTTGAATAAAAGCATTTCCCAAAAAATTAACTTGAAGGGTAAAAGAGAAGGTTTTCTCCAAGGACATCAAGTGAAATTAAGTCAATGCGAATGTTTCGTTAAGCTTTGGATGAGCCTCTTGGGGAAATTTCTAAGCAGAGCTTGTGATCCCTCCATGTTCTCTACAGGTTAAAAGAAAATTTAGAATTGAATTTAATACTCTTTGAACCTAAAATCAATACAAACTAGGAATAACACAGCAGCGAAAAAGTAGTTCTAATTCAAAACAGAAATCAGAATGCATCCCTGGTCATTTTAGATTTAGAAAAATTAATTAACTTTGACACAACTACAAGTGAGCTGACTCATTGCACGTCTTTCAAAGTCCAAAACAATAATCTTAACAATCATGCTTAGTATAATTGGAGTAAATGGAGAAATACATTTGAAAATGTCAGAATCACAATCAATATAATTGATCAGAAAGTGGGGAACAGCTTTGTTACTCCCTTATGCAGCCAATGAAACACTCTATTTTCATGAGACTATCCCAGAGAGGTTTAAATTTAAAATTATAAAGAATACGTTCAACAGCTTGCAGAAAATGAGATGGAATCCCATTCAATTCCTACAGTTCTCAATTCAGGTAGAAGTTTTGATGATAGACTTTGACAAAAATAAGGTTCCTGTCCCAGTGAGACATTAACTGATCTCAATTACCTTAAAACTAATCAGTGTTAAAAAAGCTGAAAGTTAATAATTTCTGATGGAGTACCATGGTTTACCTATATTTCCCTGCTACTTGAAAAAAGTGCTTTTCCAAGTTCTTTATACTGAAGATTAATCTTGTAACAATTCATGTTATACTGAAGAATGGGAATACAGGATTGAGACACATGAAGAGCTTTGACAGTCATGTAGTGAATTTGAATCTAGATTAGAATTAAACTGTTTCAAAATGAAAAATAAAGATATCATCAAGTTTGTTTGGAGATCTTACTTGTTCATTTCTATATAAACATAATCTTTTTTTTTTTTTTTAAATCAGTTTTTGTTTTCATTTTGAATAGCTCATATCATTAGTCATTTTTGTTTTGGGGACAATCATAGTGCTCAAAGTAAAATTGCTGATGTTAACTCTTGAGCTCCCTAATGTCATTTTTGTCATCAAGAGTATTGGTTTCTTTGACAAAAAATGGATACTTTTTTGACACTGAATGAGCCAAAACCTCAAAATTAAAATCAAAAGTAGCTAGTAGTACAGAAACAAAAAGTCTGCAACATGAATATCCTTAGGTTCTTTTCATATGAGATGTTAATCAATGTTTGGTGTCTTTCTACTTGTTGCTCCTTCTGTTAGAAGACAACATTAATTACAATAATCATGTCTCTTTAAAACAAATTTAATTTTACAAAAACATATTAAAAACTTGTATTGAACATGTCAGAAATCTCACAACAGTTGACTTGGGTTTGGGTTTGGTTTGGTTTGGGTTTTTTTCAGGGTTAGGTTTTCACCAGCACAATATCCAGAATGATCTTTTTTCTTGGGCTTATTCTGGAAGCAATCCTCTGACTGTTTGTAGCTGTCTGCATCTGCTATGCTTCTGCTATGCCTGTGCCCACATAGATACAGATTGAAAAGAGAATTGCTTCTTATGTTTATCATGACTGAAGGATAGCCTGTATGTCCACAAACTCAATGAGATTTTATCCAACTCTCAGACTAACAGAGAAAACACAGAGGACTGAAACAAAATCCAGTGCAGCTTAAAAATACGCTGGTGTGGCTGGACAGTGAAGTCAGGCACATGGTTACCTTGTAGGCGAAGGGAGAAACCTGGAATTCTGCAACATTGCTTTCTAGTGCATCCCAAGAAAAAGGGTGGGAAAACCATTACTTGGCTCATAGATTTCAATGGCTATCCTTTCCCTTCCCTTCCCTTCCCTTCCCTTCCCTTCCCTTCCCTTCCCTTCCCTTCCCTTCCCTTCCCTTCCCTTCCCTTCCCTTCCCTTCCCTTCCCTTCCCTTCCCTTCCCTTCCCTTCCCTTCCCTTCCCTTCCCTTCCCTTCCCTTCCCTTCCCTTCCCTTCCCTTCCCTTCCCTTCCCTTCCCTTCCCTTCCCTTCCCTTCCCTTCCCTTCCCTTCCCTTCCCTTCCCTTCCCTTCCCTTCCCTTCCCTTTCTTTTCTTCACCTTTTAAACATTTCCAGAATTGTGAGATACTTTCAATTTCAGTGTAATCTAAAATAAAAATCGTTGATCCCACGTAATCACTTGATCAGTCTCACTGTTTAATCCTTCAGCCCAAGTATGCAGCAGTGTCATAGACTTTCTTGAACTTTGTACAAATTCAGAAAGCTCCTTGAAGACTACGAAAAACTATAAAGGTACAGATACAAGGAACTAAAGCTTAAAATAGAATATCTAAAGTGGAGGTCTGCTAAATTAGTGGTCTTTCCTGAGTTATTAACCTGAGTCCAGGAAGCAAATTCATAAAGATTTGAAATACTGAGTACAAGAGATGAATGCCTGAAACGTACTCAGCTGCTGAAACTTTTCAAAGAATAATCCACAGAGTGATTCAGTATATACCCAATGTCCGTAATGGTAGTGATGACATTTTAATCTTTGGCAAAATTCAGGAAATACACAGGCAAACTCTTGTGATATTTGATTGCCTGACAGCTATTAATCTAACATTTCACAATGCCAACTGAAATTGAATGAAGTAATGCTATAGTTTTTTTTTTCCCCTCGGAAAATACTATAGAGACAGATGTAAAAAATAACACTGAACAAAACTACAAAGAAGCTTAACATTTATATAGCAAAATCTCTTAACAGCCCAACATTCTGTGGAAAACGTACCTTAACACCACTTCTTATCTGGTGAGCTTAGGTGGACCTTCCTTACTGTAAACCAGGAAAATCACCAAGGTGTGATTTCCTTTTTTAAATCTGTCTCTTCACTGTCCTTACTCTACAGCTTAACCTGCTAGAGACTTCCATTCATGATCACTTATACATTTTACCAGACTTTTTCCCACTGACTACAGGATATAAATTACTGTCTGCCTCCTGCTTCAGCCTAAGTAAAGTATCATGTGTGAACAGCGATGGTTAATGATGACCAGATGTCTGGATCTCAAACTATGACATCTTTCTTAAGTCAGTGTTTGAATATTGACTGTGTCTAACATCATCTTCCTCTGTAAATTTGGGCAAGTTGGCTGTGGCAAAAAAAAACCCAAAACCAAAAACCCAACCAAACAAAGAAAAACAACAAAAAACTTCCCACATCTCATGCATTAGTTTTGTCTGCCCAGCTTAGAGCTTGAATTTTCAAAACTTCTTAAGCCCTTACAGAAGCTAGAGGGAAAAGTAAATCTTCAGTGTGTTTTATAATCAGGCCATAAATAATGGTCGAAGTTGGTAGTAGACTATCTTAGGTGTAAAAATTAATTGTTGAAGGGCAACACAGGAAAAAAAGCCAAGATGTACACAAAGAACCTTCTGCTCAGATGCTCAAACAATCCAGCCACATATTTTATACTGATTCTGTCCCCTTCTTTCAGAAAATAAACAGAATGGAACTGGGCATATGAATAAAGAGTAGCTCACACTTCCCTGAGAAATGTGCTCTTCAAGGACTGTGAAGATGGATAGATATGAGACCCTACAGAAGTGTTCGCTTTATCAGGCAAACATGGAGTTGCTCACCTTAAGGAAGCAGGCAGACTCAAGAGTTAATGTTTTTCTATAATCTGTTTGAAGTGATTCTCTTTAGAAAGAGTTCCAGGGAAAAGAAAACAGTTCATATGTATAGAGAAAAATACAGCTTTGCCCCCAAAGAAGGGACAAAACCTCTGTTTTCAAGTAAAAAGTGTGTTTGTGCTGCACAGAGACAACTACATAAGCCAGTCTTACCCCTGTTCCCTCTGCCAGGGAATCAAGATAGATATTTCACAATAGAAAGCTGGCCAGCCTAGGATCTGAGTCAAAGGTCATCCTATATATAGAGGTAACTAAGTGTAGTAAGATGTGCATCTCTATGCTAGCTGTTTATGATGGATAGTGTGTGCCACTAAAATCAATATGGTACTTCCATGGCTTTTTTTCTGTTTCCTTTTCACCCCCACCTTTTTAAATGAACCTAAACATCTCTGAACTTAAAAATCGTTTGTCAGAAAACAAAAAAATCTATGAAAACCTCTGAGCCTGCAACTCTGATCTTGATTGTAAGAAATAAGTGGCAACCTTATGCATTCCATTTTATTAAGAAAGAGTAACCAAATCTCATAATACCCTGTGAGAATGCTATTAACTGAAAATAGTAACCTGCCATTTGTGCATAGCAAAGGACCACCAGTATTTCCTGCCTGTTTTATTTTGATTTACACATATAAAGTGTTTCTATACTCCTTAATAAAAGTAATTATATCCTATTCAGATATTTCTAATCATGGAACCATAATGTTACCAGTTCAATTCCTGCTTAATGATTATGCTAGATGCTATTTCATAACTGGTCTGAGGGTTTTATTTCAGTGTAAAATTCTAATTTGATCTTTCTCAATATATGTGTTGACAATATTATTTATAGTTAAATTAAAATTCTTAATAGTAGAAACCCAGCGATCATAGTAAAGCTTGCTGTTAATAGTTGCACAGCCTGCTAGAATGATGGTGTATTATGTACGTTGATCATGCAATGGAAAAATGTCATCATTGGAAGCTCTTTCCCAGAGAATTAATTAATAAAGTATTACCAGATTGTTATTGAACACCTTTTATAGTGTCATGTGTAACAGAAACAGGCTATTATTAATATAATTTAATTAAAAAGTAGCTCTCACACTGAAACTAATCATTTAAGAGGACTTAGTAAATAAAAGATTATCCAGAAAGAATAAAAGTCCATTGAGAGTTACTCAGCTATTTTCCCTAAACACTGAGTCTCATTGGGAAGGACTTAACATATTTCTCTCCAGCCATTGAAATCTATAATAAAGAAAAAAAGAATGACATATCAACAAGAATGTAAACCCTTACAAATAAATCATCCCTTTTCCAGTCACAGCAAGATTCAGAAAGCTGAGCTGTTGTCCTCTCAGGTGTCTGCAACATGGTGGGTATTTTTGCAAGGTGTTAAATGTCCTCTGTATTGAAAGCCAAGGATTATAATGGAAGTTCAAAAGTGCGAGGAAGGATTCTCAGACTACAGTTACAGAAAGAGTGGAAGTTTGAAGGACTGGTAATTCCAGAATAATGTCCATGGTTTCCTCTGCTGAAAGAAGCATTTTCTATTCAAAAATCATGATTTTATCTATCATTCCGTTAAAGCAATATAGAAAGTACCAAAATGTATGATGAAACACCTAAGAAGAGAGGTGATCATTAGAACACAGTTAACTCTGCCAACCTCCAGTGTTGCACCTTTGTACTGCTTTTAATCCCACAGATTTTACATATGCATTGCAAATGACCACATCCTAACAGAAAGGGCATGATTTACAGTTTACCATGAGCTTGAGGCCAAACCGGTGGACACGTTGTGCAACCAACACTGGTGTCTAGGCTAACAGCCAACTGCTTGACTGGGACATTCTGGTCAATAACAGTCTAATCAACAACCTGCTTAACACTGCTGTTGATTAAGAAAGTTAAATTCATTGGATTTCTTGTCTTTCATATTTTAATTCCAATTCCCTCTTCATATAGAAAACATGAATAGATTGAGAGAAACATAATACAACTGCACTTGTGCCAAAGGATGTGAGAGAGACCAAATGGATTCCTTTGGGTTAAGACTTCAAAGTAGTTCCTGAAAGAAATGTAGTCCACTTGAGTCTATATATAGAATTGTAGCTGTGACCTTTAGATGTGAATTTCTAAGCTTTTATTGTAGACTTAACATTCTTTTAAGGGTAGAAGATTCTGGTCATGTTTCAGAGGTCAAAAATAAGCAAAAAGTAGGTAGCTGGTAATCAAAAAGAGATGCCAATAAACCCAACAGAAAGTTAAAAATAAGTAACAGTGAGCAGAAAACATGCAGGAATACATCTAAAGTATATGTATCCTTCCTTCATGAGGTGATCAGAGAACTGTATATAGCCCAGGATAATAGGTTTCTGTCCTACCAGCAAGTTACATTCAAATTATATGAAATTTCCATATGATTCTGTTGTAATTTTTGTTCCACCTGATTTATGAGGTTCTCTTGGATGAGACAAAGGTAAAACTATGCTCTGTGGAGAAGGAATAAAGATTTGATGATCATTGCTCACTATGACTTTTACTATGCTGGTGTTTTTGCTTAAGCAGGAGGAGCTAACAGTAAGGTTATTCATACTGAGGTCATATGCCTCCAATTGGAAATATGTCTTGATACAGGCCTTACAATAATGACTTATGGACAACAAATACCACTTTCATCAGAAATTGAACTGTAATCACTTAGGTTTTTTAAAGAGCTTTTACTAACCACCTGAGTGAAAAACATTGCAACAAGTAATTGTACAACATTTTCCAGTGCATCTTCTGTTACAGAATAGACAAATATTTTTTAGCCTATCAGTTACATAAGAACTCTACATAGAACCACTATTTTGTAAATGCCTCTAGGCACAGAAATGCACATGCAGCTGATCAGTTACCACATGTACAACTAATTTATTTGAACTGCAGAACTGAGGAAAAAAAGCTCTTCTCATTTCTTCAAGGATGCCTCTTCTCTCACTCTTTTAAAAGAGAAGTTGATACAGGGTTACAAGAACTGTCTCCATGAAGGCAAAAAAAAGCTGCTCAGGAGTCCATCCAGTGTGGAGACTTTATGGACCTGAATACAATTAAAAAAACACTAGTAGTTTTAAACATGTCAAGTGATTGTGTGTTTTAGTAGAATTTTTACTGACTTTCCAGAAGACGCAGACTTGCTCTAGTGCCTTTTTCTTTCAGTGTGAAGATTCCAAGTAATCATTTAATATAGAAACTATCTAGAAATTGCTTCATATCAGTTATGTTCCCTTTGTCTGTTAAGTGGAAACAAATACCCAGATCTGTTAGTCTCCTGTGATCTCAGTTGTGTTCTTTGGAATGACGTGCCAACACTGCGAGTGACATATCCACCCTCTGGTAATTTGTCATTGATAGATTATTCTTTAATTAAAGTTTCAAGATGGATTTTCTTGTACTCAGGAAAAGCTGGCTTTACAGTTTTTATCTAGAGGCATAAAGTAACAGTGCAGATCTATAAGTAGGTGTCATTTATCAGAAAATGAAATAGATATATATTTTTATATATTGCATTTATATTAATATTTGTGAGCAATATATTTATCTATGTTATATACAGAGACATTTTAACCCAAAATTTAAACAACTTCCTAGACTAAAATACTGATATAAATCAATATACATTTCAGTAGACTTGTGTTGAAGTATGTCTATTCAACATACTGCTATCTGATCCCATGACTTGTAATGTTAATAACAAAATCAATCAAGTGCCACAAAAGTGAATGGAAAAACAACTATGGCCAAATTTGAAAACAGAATTAGGAACCACAAAACTGATTAACACTGCGTAACCTTGAGACCACTTGAACTCCACAACGGTTGTAGCTTTTTATTTAGACAGAGACTCATGAAAGTATTTTTAGAGTATGACAGGGTCAAGCTCATCATGAAATGAGATGGCAGACACAGTTGTTCAAAAGATGTATGCAGTAGGAGGTGGAAGACCATGATTTACACCTGCCTAGCACGCAGGAATTCAAACTCATCTCTCTCAAAATACTGCACTTACCATCAGGTTATCAGCTATTTATATTTTCATTCATGTATTTTGAAGTCATGCCACTGTGCAAGAGAGAATTCAAGACAAAGCTGTTCAGAAAGCAAACAAGCAAGAGACATCACAAGTCTGTAGCTGCCTGTTTACCTCACAGAAATATCACACTGGAAATATGTGCAGGGCTCTGTGCACAAGCCATGAAATCTTTGAGTGTCTCTCATAAGCTTAGCAAGATCTATGTTAAAGGTCATTAGGAGCAATGGGAGCAAAATTCCTGTAATTTTGATGGGATCAAGAAGCCTTTTGCTAGTCCCAGTGACTTCTTACTGTTTGTGGAATACTGAGATGCGAGAAGTTGGTGCTGGTCTCTTCTCACAGGTAATTAGTGACAGAACAAGAGGGAATGGCTTTAAACTGCAACAGGGGAGGTTTAGACTGGACATTAGGAAAAAATTTTTCCCAGAAAGAGTGGTCAGACCGTGGAATAGGCTGCCCAGGGAGGTGGTGGAGTCACCATCCCTGGATGTGTTTAAGGGTTGTTTAGATGAGATGTTGGGGGATATGGTGTGGGGAAGAACTTTGTAGAGTAGGGCTGATGGTTGGACTTGATGATCCCAAGGGTCTTTTCCAACCTGAATGATTCTGTGATTCTGTGATTCATCCTTTAATGAATCTAGCACTTCTTAACTCCAGCAGTGAGCAGATCTGTCTCAAAAATAGCCTACTGGCTGGGGCAGGTTCTCTTGTTGATGACATCTCTTGGAATAAAGCCTTAGTGTAAGATATCCAAGCTGTATGTACAATATGTTGGATATAGAATCTGAATATGTCACACTACTAATCTGATGTACCTTTTATTTTTTCCATAAAACTGATTTTCAATGGATGATTTACAAAAGCAAACAAATAAACCCCCAAAACCAAACAACCCCCCCAAACATAAACAAACAAAACAAAACAAAGAGAAGTGATACAGATTTTTTCCAAATCAGGGGCTGGATGATTTGAAAACCAAGAACATGTTGACTCTTTTGATTTCTGTATTTGCCTAGCCATCCCAGTCAAGCACTTCTTAACAAAGGAACATTTTCCTAGTGAATTCATTTCTGAGTAGCAGCCAGCTTGCTTTCTGGCATTTTTTTTTTTCCTTGCCTGACGAAAGGTGAAGAGTTGGGAGTGAAAGAGCTGACAGACTTTCTCTTTGCAGACAGGTGTGATTTAGGAGTATTATTTCTGTTTTCAGTATACTGTGAATCACACAGATTTGAGTGCAAGGGTTGCATAAAATCTAATGAGTCAAATCCTTAATAAATATTTACATCACTAGTGCAAAACTAAATAATCTATAGGTCCAGAGTACTGTAACCTTTCACAAAAAAATGTAAACTAGCCCCCACAGGACATGTCAGCTTCTCATACATTATATGAAATCCAAGACAAATATTCAGGAGCAGTAGTTTGCTTTGCAGCATTTATTAAGCTTGCTCCTTTATTCTACCTCCTTATGATTCTTCTAATAATGTATTATGTGGCAAAAGATTATTGGCTTTCTGTTGGCTTTTTTAATGAAAAAGTCAAAAAATATGTGCCGTGGAGACATGAGAAAATTACATAGTTATTAGGAGAGAGTATGGAACCTATAATGCAACACAGCATAATTGCTGCGCAAGTTACCTTCCCTTACTGATTCCTTGTTTCTTTCCAGCTTCCTTCTGTAATTTTATACTTCATAGAAAAGTTTCCATTTGTCAATGGTTAATAAATAACTAGAGTTCAATAAATAACTATAGCATGCTTGTAGTTATCAATAAGTGATTATTAACAGCTTATTGATGTTTGGATTCTGTAATAATGAACTATTTATTAAAACATATATTAATCTTTCCTTGACCTTTTAATTAACTTCTGATTTATAAATAATCCTCAAGAAATTACCTATTCCCATTTATGAGGTAGTCTTAACTCTCTAAGGTGTTTATAATTTCCAGAATGCTGCAACCATGCTCACTCTATTCTGGATATCAGAAATATATTAAACCCACATTCTTTTGTATTTGTTGCTTGGCTTCCTCTGTCTGCTCACACTTCTGTTTTTCACCATCCTTTTCTCAACATTCATTGTGCTTCACTTCAGCCAAGGACCCTGCTTTAATTTATACTCGCCACCTCATCCAGAAGTCATTCCATTCTGGTGAGACAGTATCTCTTTGCTGGAGACTGCAAAAAAAAAAAAAAAAGAAGAAAATTAAAAATGTGTTTTAGATTATTGGACTGTTGCCAGTGGCACAAAATAACTTATAACCTGGTCTGGTAGCAGTCTGAAAACAGTAGGCTTCCAACATAGCTTTAACATAAGAAATCTGCATGAACACAAATTTATATTCATAAAACATACATGATCGTGCTCAAGATGTTTTAAATCTTGTGCTTTAACCAGGGAACAGCAATGCCTAAGTTATCCTTTTCTCCATGAAATGTATAATGGTGCTCTTTTAAGACGTGCTGCATTGTAATTACTGCTTTGCTATTGCAGTGTACTTCAGGGAATTGTAACTCACAGAACAAAGGTATCTTGCTTTTAGTTGCTGAACAGGCAATTAGCTTGCCCCAAAATGGCATGTTCATATCCCAGCAGCCCCATGAAGCAAGAAAAAAAGTCTATACATCATATCCTGAATTCTCTCCTGTTTCATGGAGTCTGAGGTTCATTTCACGCATACTGCTGATTTGCGTTTGTCAGTGAAAAATCAGAATAACAAAGCAACATTCCACTCCAGCTTGTCACTTGTCATATCTTTTCCACCAAAGGAAATTTGCACTAATCAGCTGTAGCAATTTGGGAATACTCAGCATGTAGGCTGTCTCTTCTTTTCTGCCTTTTGCAAGGAAGGTGCTGGGTAGTGCATACTTGGGGGGAATTTATCCTGAGTCCTGGCATTTGATTCTGTGTGTCCCCAAACTTACACAGTTTGGGGGTAAGCTTCCTCCATGAGCAGTGCTCTTGTATGGATTTCTTGCAAAACATCACTTTAGTTGAATGTTACCCCCAAGAAAAAAGAACTTTGCAGGTTGGGCACCCATGAATAAAGTTGAAACTTAGAAATTAAAAAAGAAGCTTTATTCTGGTAAAGGAAATGGTTATCTTATTGGGAAAAAATGTTACAGAAATAAAAATAGTAGAAAAAAAAATAATTCCAGACATAAATCACCTTTCTTTGCTGTTCTTAAGATTTCTTGACAGTATATCTTGGCAGGGAAAAAAGTCCTCTGCACCCAACTCCCACCTTTTAAAACTGATCCTCTACAACCAACATGGGAAGCTGGTAGCATAGCCCTCTTCACACTGTCTGCATTGCCTAAGGGAGCATCTACATATTCTTTTCCCTTTTGCCTATGGCAAAACTTCCCCTCCTATCTTTCCTTTCATCTTATCCTTTTCTTCACCTTTTCATGAGATGCAGGGTTTAGATTTATACTAAATATGTCAGTTACTAATGATCCTTCCCTGTTCTTCAGGATTGGTATCCAAGACATATAATGCAGTTGCAGTGAACAGGATCCTTTCTCTTTGTTTAAGGTTTAGCGTCCCATGTCATTCCTGTTTCACACTCGTCACAGTTTAAAGGACCTTCTTACTTAGTTCAGTGTTTTCAGAACTCTTACTGTGGAGGGAGTAGGATAACCCCCTATATAAGTGGCCTCAGGATTATCCAGAGTTGCCTACACTGTGGACAAGGATTCCTGTGAATTAGGGTCAACTTTGGTTCATTGACCTTAAGCAGAGCCTAGACAACAGCTGTATCCATGTAGCCTTTTGCTACAAAAAAAAAAAAAAAAAAAGGAAAGCTCTCTACTGTGGAACACTTCAGGGATCTTAAATAAGTACTCATCTTGATATAAGAAAGAAATTTTTACAGTCATAATGACCAATCACTGGAACCACCTCACCAGGGATGTGGTGGAGTCCCCTTCACTGGAGGTTTTCAAGATGTGATTGGACAGGGTGTTAGCTAGTCTCATCTAGGCTCCCTTTCCCACAAAAAGTTGACCAAAAGATCTTTCAATGTCCCCCAACCTGGGCTGCTCTATGATTCTATGAATAGCAGGTCTCTGTGAGGTTGCAAAGGGAGAGGAGTTAATGGTTTTGTTTTCCAGTTTGGTACGTCTACAGCTGTGCACTAGACGAAATATATAACAGCTATTATATTACACATAGTGGCCAAGGAGAATATTAATGTCCTCATTCTCACAAAATAGACATCCTGACCATCTCTATATTTAAAAAGAATTGCTTAGTCCCACAGCTAACCTTTTTTGGTTAAACAAGTTAGCAGCACTTCCTCTTTTATTATAGTAATACCATTTAACTATTTCATTTTTATTTTTTCCTTCTTTTGGTTTTTAATATTCTTTCTGGGAAATCCTTGCACACATGCCTGTAGTTTAAGTCGAGTTTTACCCGCTGTGCCTCATATTTACTCAATTAGGCTACAACATGTCACATCAGAATACCTGTTTTTCTCACTCTCTACAAAGCCAGGTGTGTATCACACATAATTCTCTATCAGTGACACAGGCCTAACTGAAGCAATTCCTAGAATTGCCCTACATATTCAAAATAGCATAAATACTCAACACAAACAAAGAAACAATTTTTTGAAATCAGCTTCCTGAATTAACAGAAAAGAAAGATATATTTTATATCAGTAATTCAAGGGGATTTTTCAGGGGAAAATTGTGATTCTTTTTAACAAAAATAATTCTGCCACATTGACAGAAATTTACTATGCGTGGCTATTTCAGTGTGTTGCCACAGATTTCCAGGAGGCTCAGATGACAGCAGGCAATTGCAATTGCCGTCAAAAAAGCAACAACTCCTTTTAGACTCTCTGCAAAGTGCTGATGTGTCCACAGATTCAGCGAACAAACAACTTGCTTTCTGTACAGCTGAAGCAAGCTGTGTCAACAAGACAGAATTTGAATTATTACATGCTGCTGTTACATCTATAGAAGCAGAAGAAAGGAGTACATGATTATGGCCTAAAGCTTGTGGTTAGGGAGGGAGTAATAGTAGCTCTTCAGCATTAGTTGTTGATGGAAAACATCTGCTTCCTTTCCCATCCCCATGAACCAGCCACATGGGAAATGTCCCCTGATGGTATCTCTCTGAACTGGGTCATTCCATTCTCCTTGGAATTCTTATGCAACATTTGGATCCACTGGGAAATCATTAAAAAAATCAGAATGGAAAGCAGATAAGAAATCTGAGAAGCCTGCATTTCTACATCACCTCTGAAATGTGGTACGTAGCCTCCAACTGTATGAAAAGGAATGTCAGCCCCTGTTGCTACAGCAGGGAGCTCAGGCAGTCTTTTATTCTTCCCTGGGGCAGGAGTGGGGGAAATCCAGATTCCTGCACTGGTTTCATCTGAATCTGCCACAGCCCAAGTTGGTACTATTCATCTCCAGTTGCAACACATCAAGCTCAGAGGTTAACTGGCCCCAGATAATGAGTGGGAGGTGAATGCTACACATGTTAGGGAAGGAAATTTATTTCCTACTGATTGTATATATTCCCTTTTTTTCCCAGGCACATGCTTTCTTTTCAGCCCTAAAGTTTGTTCATGCTCTTCAAGGTAAACCACCCAATGTATCACTATGCAAAAAATGTAAGTAATGTGATGCAAAGGTTTTGCTTAACCACCATGTTTTCAAACTTTGTTACTAGCACATTTAATCTACCATACAAAAAAATGATCCAGGTTGTGAAATAATTACTGAAATAGAATAAGGGTATTAAAGGAGAGGTAATTTTTCATTTTGAATCCAAATTTAGTCAAAAGGGTGGCAGGACTGATTTCAAGGTTTCATGAAGTAGCACTCATGAAGGAAGAAACGTGGGTCTTCTGTTTAAAGAATGTCTATTTTCAGAAAGCATGAATACAGGAATGGTTCTCCAGCCTGTGTTTTAATCCTTCAGTCTGAAGGGAGATATATTTGTATATATAAATTATATATGAACATACACATATATAGAGAGTTTATATTCTTCCAGGTAAGAATATTACTGAGTCTTACAGATAAGCATGCAAAAAGATAACAAGCCTTTTTTTTATGTTCCTTAATGATATACATAGAGGATTTATTATTTTTTTTTTGTATTGTGTGAGTTTATATGTAATTAGTAGATAAGCGAGGTGAGGGAGATGATAAGAGTTTTATTTCAAGGTGCCTTTATTTTATGTGTATAGAATGTATCAGCATTAAAATGCTTGTATATAATAGAGCATTTTATTCACATTGTGTGTATGTCAGATTAGTTACTATAATTGTGCTCAAGTCTCAGAGCAACCTGGTTTAAAACCTTTAAGGACTGTAGTAAAATAGAGCAGGAAAGCAAGTCTTGAAGTTTCCCAATATAATGGTGGACAACATGATAAAGCATCTCTTCACAGCTAGAGCATCCAGCCATTATGCTTCATAAATCCAAATCTGTACTACTCACATTTATTTACAATATTTTGGGAGAAATCTGGCACCCGACCAGAATACAGTTTAAAAAGCAATAAATGTCAGAGAAAAAAATCCCTTCTGTCATCAAGTGATAAAAGAAGGAGTTTGCTAAATATGTGGTGATGAATTAAAATATTACGACTAAGACAGAGCCTATACATAATCTTGGAATAGAAATTCTGGAGATGGGGAGATACTCTAGTACAAGCTAGCTATTCTGTAAATAACAAAATAACACACTGCAATGATCCATCTGCTTGCTCTTAACATAGACAATTGTAAATTCTCATACTGCATATATTTATTTACTTAAAAATACATGATTCCTTTCATTTATCTTTAAGTGTTTAGGAATATTAATTAAAAAGACCAATGAAGGTACAAAAGGGGAATGGTTATGAAGTAGCAGATTCTGACTCTTATTCTGTTCCTTGGTCTGTGACAAATCAATTTAAAGACACTGATTTGGCTTCTCTGGTACACAGAATGTGATAGCAAAGCCAATAAATTATTCCCCTAAATGCAGACTCATCTCTCTTGATTCAGTGGGACTATTGGTCACTGAAGTCTAAATCCACAGTAGTGTCCCTGTTCCCACCCTGGGAAAACTGATGAAGCTTAAAACTGGGATTCCTGAAATTCCTAATCCTAATCCTAATAATTCCTGAAATATTGCTAGTCCAAAAGTGACTAAGAACAAAACTGCACATACTGCTTGCATCCCAGCATAATAAAGTTTGGTGATGTGTAGCAGTGAATGCTGGAACTGCCTTTCAAACTCTCTTTCAAATGGGCTGCAACTTACTGTCCTCTCCTCTTAAATGTATTCTGCATACCTGTAAACTTTGGCTTAATTGATCAACCAAATTTTAAAGCATTGATCAGTGAAGGCCTTCCAAGATCCATAAACATGGAATTTCTCTGCCTGTATTGCCTGCAGGGACCAATTCAGTAAAACAATTCATACCTTCAGGGTCAGATGCCATAAAAAATCTAGTGTCTTTATCCATACATTTTTGCCCAACAGGATAGCAACAGAGCATTTATCCATATCTAGGACATTTGGATTAAGTTTTATCCATCCAGCTATTTGAATATCTTTCTACCATTTGAATATAATTTAATCTTCACAGGACACAATAAGCAATCATTAGAAAAGTGTAGTGTAATGATGAAGAAGTAGCCAAGGCTTGTATTCCAATGTGTACTAAAACAGAGTAGCAAACACTTGAAGGAATGTTTTATGGCCCATAGGTTAGACACATATTTGATGATGCTAAAACATGTCTTCCTCTATTTCCTGCATTCAGGATGAATGCTTTTACTGTTAGACTGACAGGGAAAACCATGTCTTCCCTCTGTGTTTTATTAAGAAGGGCTGGATTTCCAATAGATGGATCTCAAAGCACAGTCCCAACCCTGCAATGAAGCTCCAAAACCCCAGAGAAGGAGCAAGTACAGAACATAACCCTCTCTGCTGCATTTCCTGTTTGCAAACTTACTAGGATGTCTGGTGTGAGTCATATCCTTTGATGCCTGATTTGCCATATGCATGTTTCAGAACTGCACAGGCAGCCTAGGAACAGGAGTCAGAACTGTGAATTACGCTATATTAACAAAACTGCTCAACGGTGAGGCCATATTGCTGAACATTTCAGTGCCTAAGCTTTTGTGTGACTTCAGCCCTGTTCTATATACAAGGTAAATGATGGAATTATGTAGGACACAAAAATCATTAGACTGATAGCCTATTATAAGATGGCAAGAGTATGAATACTTACAGCTGCATGTTTAATATTATTGCATCCTACAGATAAGACTTACTGCCTTAAGTACCTACAAAATCATGAATATTTTCCAGTTATTTTCTTATGTAAACAGTTTCTGCTGCTGTCACAAGGATATTATTGGTGGACAAAGGGAAAAAATCTCTAAATGGAGACCTGGCATTCATAAGCTATCACACTCCATTAAGATGAAGGCTACACTGAAAAACTATACACCCCCACAAGATAATACAAATACCCACAGCCAATGGGATCAAAAATCTGACAGCTTTTATACTGCCATTTCTGATACCATAGACAATGAATGTTGCTTTGACAGGCATTGTCAAAGCCCTGTCCCATGGTAAGGGCAATAGGACAAGAAACTGGTACTTTGAATGCTCAGACATGAAAAAGCCATTTCATTTCCCTGGAGGTATTACAGAAAGTCATTAAAGAACATCAGTTACTTTAGCACAATGGAGCCCTGAAGGATAATCCAAAAAGCAGACATGGGTTTGGAAAAATATCCTAGATTCCATAATTTCCTCACGGTCCCAATCAGAAGGTTACTTGAAAAGTCAAAATGGAAAATTATGGCTTTTACCTTATGAAGTGATTTAACATCTCTAGTGTTGATGGTAATAGAGTTAGGTGGACAGAGGAAATTATAAAAGTCAAGCCTAAAATATATACGTAAATCTTGAAAAGAAACGATTATGTAAAAATACGGGTGTAAAAATATTACTGTTACAGAATTGTTTCCAGCACCTAAATGCCAAAACAATATAGCTTTCTTTAAATAAGGAAGTAACATTCAAATAGTAGAAAAGAATCTTTGGATTTATAACTGTTGATGATTTGTTGTTTGTGGTTTTTTTTTAATAGATCATTAACTTATATTACAACACATTTCTGAATCTGCCTTGGTCTACACAGATATGAAATCCATGGGAATATATGAAAAGAGCTCTTTCAAACTGTGGCAGCAATTGTCTTTTCTGTCTCCATTTCTCTAAATCCACCAAAAAACTGCAGAAAATGCCATTATTCCCTCTCCTTTCCAGCAGTGTAATAGAAAGTGCAAACACGAGTGAACAATGAGGAAAATGTCTAGTGAGTTCCTACACCTTCGAATGAAAGCATTGCACAGTTAGAGCACGTTAAATATTAAATTAACATCACTGAAAGACAATTATGCATTGCTAGGGATGTGTTTAAAGAGAAAAACTCTTCTCTGATCCTTCCTTATTCACCTGTATAGCTGAAGTTTCTTCCTTTAGGAAAAATTCTGTCTTCTATCAAAATTTACTATGCAATATTCAAATATAAAAAGTTTTGATGGATTTATCAAGAATCTTCAGGATATGTTCCAAATTAAAAAAAAAAAAAACAACAACAAAAAACCCACAAAAAACCCACCTGTCTTTAAAAGTACATAGATATATATATACATATAGATGCTTGTGTATACAGAAGGCTTTCCAGCCACGGCAGTGTAGCCGAGATGATTATTTTTTTAACTCCATTTACTTGGTATCAGTTATGGATACTTTCAATGCTGTCTTCAGAGAGGAAGATGTGGTTATGTTTGCTTCTTCAAATTGAAAAATCCATTTCTATTTTCCTCCTGGGAAAGATGGCTGCAGAGCATTAATCTTTGAGCAGATACAAATTATAGGAGAAGTAATAAAACCAAACAAAATAGTAAATGGTATAGAGTATACATCAAGCACTTCTTTTCACCTTTTCTCCTTAGACATAGAGAAGAGGCAGCAAGTGAAAATGAAATTGAATTGAAATAGTGAAATTATTGGTACAGTTAGAAGAGATGACTATACAGCTTCTATACAGCTATACAGCTTCTTACTGCAGGTTTTCTTGTCCCATTCTCTGAAGCAATTGGTTCTAGACACTTTTCCACACAGGACATCAGGCTCTGGAAAGCAGTTGCTCGGCACTAACTTTTGCTTTTCTGTTGGCCTGTTTGAAACCAGTTAATACAAGATTTGTTTCTATGAAATTACACATACAAACTTTTCTCATACCTCACTATTTCCTCTGCTTCCCCAAGTAGACCTACATTCTTTTAGGCAACTCCTATGGCACAGTTAATGTAACACATTAAGACCATTTAAAGTGTTTGGGTAAAGTCACACTTAGCTATTATCAGAGTCTCAATACGTTTTGTCAGCTCTTTGGCAGAACTTGAAAAAATATTAAATTACTGTAAGAAAGCTTTTTCTTTTTTTTTTTTTTTATGTGGTCTGAAGATTGATGGCAAATAGAAAAAGTCATAGAATATGCCTGTGTTAAAGTTATAATTTAATGTATAGCTAACATCTGCTTTCTTTGTATGACTAGGTACACTCACGCTTTTGTTTGTTCTTTATTATCAAAATTTTCAGTCCTTTATATGAACTATGTGTTACTGTCACATTTAATAAAGAAATCCTGCATAAAACAGCTCTCACACATGTAAGTTTAATGCTCACAACTTCAATTCCTTTCTCTAAGGGGCTATGAACCCACTTCTCTCACCTTCCAGGTGAAGGTTTGAATCAGTATACTACAGGCTTATGTGAGAGCAGATGCTCTCATTCCCTCTTATTCTGATTGTTCCACTTTAATATTAAATATAATATTATCATTCCATATTCAGTAGACCAGAACGAGAGGTTGAACAATTAGAAACATGACCATATAGGTTAGCGGTTAGGGTACTTACCTAGAAAAAAAGAGTAACTTTCTGTTACTCTCCCTGTTACGATGCATGCTTAAATTTAAAATGCTTAAACTTTACTGGCATTTCAAGAGGAATCTAGATTTCTTAGGCAAACACTCTTATAACAAGGCATGGGAAGTATGCTTACAGGCCTTCCTCTCTGGTCCACACCATATGGAACTGTTTCAACGGGAAGGATGAAGACTGAGGAGTATCGTAAAGACTATGGGTTAAAGTATGAAGTGGAGGAATTAACTAAAAATGTCTACAAGACCATGAAGAAGGGAGAGATTCAAACCTCTAAGTCTCTTAATAGTGGAAGTCTATGCTAAAGGCTAATCCACAGAGGAAGTAATGGTAAGAATAGGAAGATATTTCTTTTTTCTTGCCTTGCACAAACAATGTAGAAGTGTCTTCTAAAGGATGAGTCTCAACAGGTGAGAAAAGTGAGGACTGCTCAGTGTCTCAACTTCAGCAGGCTTTAAATTAAGCTAAGCACAGTCTTACGGTAGTCAGATAGTTACATGTCTCAGGGTCCTTATTAGTAGAAGCCTAAGAGACTTAATGACCTTTTGAGGTTAAGGATGCAGCTGAGCTAGGGGCGTTTGACTGCCTAAAATTTACATTAGGGATAGCTAATGATAGGTCTGAGCATTTAAGATGAGCAATGGCATGCTGAAAAAGACATATAATGTCATGCTTTTTTCACCATGTTTCAAGCTGGGCCATCAGCACAATGCAGTGGACCCCCAATTGCAGCACTGCCCCAGGGTCCCAGCCCCACTGCCCAGAGGGTGTGTTAACACCAGATGTGTTGCAATGACACAGTTACACAGCTCCCAGATTGGTGTCAACTCAAGCTCCATCACAGCAGACATCAAAAGGCCTGGAGAGATTTTATGGATCTAGCCCAAGTGACAAGAACATAGTTATTGGTCATGATATTTCATTCTGAAAATGCAGGTGGGGTAAAAAGCAGCTCTGGTCTCCTCCACCATCCCAAAAGCTTAAAAGCAGTTGAAAATCTGAATAGAAACCTTAATTATGAATTCAGATCACAGGAAGTAATTGCATAAAATGAAAAAAAAAAAAAGATTCTTGTGTTCTCTTCCAGTTGGTCTGTTTGCTTCTCCACAAAGTGCCTTCTGTTATGTCAGTCAACTTGTGACTAAGCTCTCCAGCATCAAACAAATGCAGGCTGTTTCCTTGATTTGAGTCAGTTGATGTGGAGATGAAGATTAAGTCAATCGTCAGCCTTTCAAAGGCTTCTTCATCAGCCTTCTTAGCCTGTGTACAGCCTTAAACTTGTGTACAAAACAAGTGATCAGCATAGCAACAGATTTCTAAAGTATTGGTGAAGTAGCACCATACATTTAATATATGTCTAGACAATAGCAATAGTGTTGGTTTCTGAATTACAGCATAACAAACAGGGGCATATATAGGTTAATTAGTAATAAAGTTGAACTATTAAAGTGGATCTCAGTTAATTCATAGGTTTTCGAAGTATTTTAGGCTAGATGGATTCTAGCCAAGGCTCCAAGCTTATGAAACAGTGATTCATGGTTAATAAGGGCAAATGCCCTAGAGATATGAATATTTGTTACCCCAACATGCTGACCTTTTCCCAAAGAGGCAGAAATTTAATTATCTCCTTTGAAAAGCACAATTATAGAAAAAGTCAAAACCTGATTTATATTCAGTTTCTGCATTTTTCACACATAAATAAGTAGGGAGAAAGAGAAACTGAAGGAACATTTCCAATAACCAGAACCAAAATTAGTATATGCATGCACGTGTATTTTTGCGGGGCTGGAGATTTCTTCTCTTCCTGCCACTCATTTAAATTTTGCCAGCTATTTTGATTTTGGTTCACTTTAGCTTATAAGCCATATAACAAAACTTTCTTCACAGTGAAGTCAAAACTCAGAAAGCTGCCTCATCTCTCTCGGTGTTTCAGCTCTGGTTGGCATTATTCTCTTCACTGGCAAGGTAAGTAACCGGACAGAGGGGTCGCTGACATATCCCAGGCAACAGAGCCAAGCATGTAGCTGCCAGTCCCAGATTCACCACCAGCAGACACCACCACATTGATAGGTCTTTCAGGGGCGGTTGCTTTAATTCTGAGTGCAAATGCGAAATAGTGAGTGGTTGTGGTCAGGGATCAAAAAATTAAATTTTGTGAAACTTTATTCAAAGATATATTTTTCATCTGTTTACTTATATGTGGAATTATCTACATTAATTTTTTTTCTTATACTAAGACTCCTCCAATGGCTAAAATCATGACACTGTGTAAATGTGCTGATTAAGTCAGTAATTGTCTATGGTTAAGGCATCTACATTAAAAAATAATAAAAAAGCCTTCTTAATTATAAATGGAAAACAAGCTGAATGCAGATTAGCTGCCACACTTTCATCAAGTACACTTCTTTAAGAGTGATCTGAGCTCTGATCTGCTCTACTCACACAGGATCTCTTGGGAATGTATCTCCTGTAAGATCATATCTTAATTTGCTCGGATAGTATTTTTAGCAGTTTGATGTCTTCCTCCCCCTCTTTCCCACCAATGAAATAAATCATATTGTGGTCATTAAGTAAACCCATTCATCCAGTTCCATTTGCTATAATTCTGCCTGCTACCGTGTAGCCTAGGGCTATTGATCAAGCATAGCATTCCCATCCAAGAGTGTGTATGTGAGCATGTGTTTAATTAGAAACTTAATTTATCGCAATGACAGCATGGAAACTTTTAAACACAGGAATTTTTAGCTCCATTTCCAGCTCTTAAAAACATAGATGCCTTCTTTGATTGCAGACAGCTTATTTCATTTATACAAAAAATATTTCCATAATTAAAATTAATTATGAAACATTAATTTTATATTAAAAAAATTAATCAGCTATTTTTCATACATTTCCTTTAAGACCTTATAATCCTCCCAAATATAGAAACAAAATTTATTTGAACCAGTGTATGTCTCTGCAGTGTTACAGAATCAAAGACTCACATAGACTGGAAGGCACCTCTAACCCCCTGCTCAGAGCAGGGTCATGTACAGGAGGTTGCTCAGGACCATGTCCAGTTGGCTTCTTAATATCTCCAAGTATAGAGACTCCACAGGTTCTATGGGCAACCTGTGACAGAGCTCAACCACCCTCACAATAATAAAGTGTTTTCTTATGGTTAAATGGGATATCCTGTATTTCAGTTTGTGCCCATTGTCTCTTGACCTGTCACTAGGCACCACTGGGAAGAGTCTGACTCAGTCGTCTTTACTTCCCCAAACAGGTATTTATATACATTGATAAATGTCAAAACCCTTGCTGAATTCAAGATAAACAACATCCACCTTGTTAACTGAGCCCATCATTTCATTATAAAAGGCTCTGATGTTGGTCAGACATCACTCCCCTTCACAGATCCATGCTAACCACTCCCAATCACCTTCCTCTACTTCATGTTTGGAGATGGTATCTCAGAGACTGAAGTGAGGCTGAGTTGCTTGTAGTTCCCTGGATCCTCCTTCTTGAAGATAGAGATGACGTTTGCTTTCTTCCAGTCCTCAGAAGCCTCATTGAGTCACCACAACCTTTCACAAATAATGGAGACATGACTTGCAGTGACATAGGGCAGCTCCCTTAGCACCTTGTGGCTGTATCCCACCAGTTCCCAGGGACTTGTGTACATCCAGGCTGTTTAAATGTTCCCTCGCCAGGTTCTCCTATACCTAGGGTAAGTCTACCTTGCTCCAGAATTCCCCTCAGGTCTCAGGGGCCTGGGAATCTCGAGGGCAAATCTTACCAATAAAGATCAAGGTGAAGAAGGCACTGAGCACCAGGGAGCTTTCCAAGTCTCCTGTCAGCATGTCTCCTGCTCCATTTTAGCAGCAAGTCCACATTTTCCCTGGTCTTTCTTTTGCTGTTGAAATATCTGTAGATGCCCTTTTTGTTGTCCTTCACACCCTTCACCAGGTCCAACTCCTGGTGGGCTTTGTCTTTCCTAACCCCATCTCTGCACCCCTGGACAGTGTGTCCCAGGTCACCTGCCCCTGCTTCCATGCCTTGTACACTTTTTATGTTTGAGTTTAGTCAGGAGCTGCTTGTTCACCCATCCAGGACTCCTGCCACCTTTGTGGGGCATGAAGGGAACCAAAGTGACAGTATGCCTAGCTGACATCACCATTTCAGGTCAGGAGCATGTTGTCATTTTCTGCCTGAAGCACTGAAGGCTGTCACAATCATTTGTTTTGGGCAGTCCAAGACAGGTAACTATTATTTTTCCCCATAGAAAACTACCTCCTAGTGACTGTGAAGCCCAACCTGTTGTGGGGACCTTTCCTCTGAGGACGCATGGCAATAGGCTCCCAGGTTTCTGATGGAGGTTGCCATCCCTCTCCCTCATGGCCACAACCTTGCTGGCCACAGGCTGAGCTTCAGGGAACAGATGTTCTAGTGAGGGGACCCCATCTTGCCTGCCTGCATGGGAGGCAGATGGATCCAGGGTGCAGTCTCAGGTCACTGCCTGTTGATCAGGTGTAGTGCAGGTATGAGCTGAATGACATAGCGCACAAATGTGATAAAAATGACACAGTGCACAAATGTGATGAAAGATGCTGGAAGGGTGGCTTGAATAATTCTGTAAAGAGCACTGGTCTGTCATTGGGGTACTAAGACCTTAGAAAATTCACAGTCTTCATTTCATGGACATAACATGGCAATCCCAAGATCAATTACACAGCTAAAACTTAGATTACAAAAGACAAATTGAGTTTCCATAATTTTCATCTGGATTATCAGAATTAAACTGCATGATAAACCACCTCTCTTGCTCTTCTTCAAATGAGACCTTCCTCTGACCTTCTCTCATTCACTTTAAATCATGCAGATCTACTTATTAGCTATATTTCCTAGTTATTTCCTTCTAAAAATACCATTTTTTCCTAATATTTGTGTACCGAATATGACCATGCTTACTGCCAGAACAGAAACAGCTCACTCTTCTCTTACAAGCCTTCAGCTGAATGTGCTACTCCTAAGATTAAATGAAAGTCTGTGGTAGATATGCTTTGATTTGATCATTACCAAGATATACCTGCCAAGATGCTAGCACAATTATCCAATATAGTCCACAGTCTTTCAATTCATTATTTATTTATTTATTTATTTCCAACATAGACAGCATTGCATTAACTAATACGTCATTTCCAGTAACCATGAGGTACTGTCTAAGAGGCTGGCAAAGAAAAAAGCTCAGATAACCTCAAGGTTTGTTCTCTTCTTAAGCAGTACACCCCAGGCCACAGGAGACTGACTTTTAAAAATTTTCTGTTGTGTGCCACTTTATGTCCAGCACTAAGAATGCAACTTAGATGTGGTAAAAAATTGAGAAATACCTGAGTTCTCTGCAGTAATTTGACAACACTATTTGTCATCTCAGAACCCTGGAAAGTCTATGTTTTATAAATGTTTAAGTGTCTTCTTTTTGTCATCATAGGGCAAAAAAATCACTCTTGCAAAACTTTGCCACCCACTGAAATGTGAAGATATCCTTCTTTAGACACAGAAAGACAGTTTTCTACTACTAAACAGATTGTGTCTCATATCCCTCCAGTAGTTTGATGTTCAATATTTCCCTAAATGCATTGCAATTGCTGAGCTGTTGTGGGGTTTTTTTGTTTTTTTTTTTTTTTTTTGTCTTGTTTAAGAACATATTGGAAAATATATATGCCTCTAATGTTTTCTCTCTTGTGTTTGTTGTCATTGGATCAACTTCTCACATTTTGGGGGAGAAAGCTATCTTTACCACACGAATCATTGCTTTGTTGCTGTCATCTCCAGCTTTCTAAGAACCTCTATGCAAAGAGGCGCATAGACATGCATATCCCCTCACTGGGATAGAAACAGTAGAGTGCTGCTCCATGAGTACTATGACACTTTAAAGAATCAGTCCTTCTCTGTGGCAGTTTGTAATATTATAAGGAAGACAGAAAGTCAAAGGCAATGTTTGAACAAAGGGGTTACCAGGAACAGGACTCTAGGTTCATGAAAAGGAAAAGGTTAAATTTCTCTTATATTTGCTATTTTCTTACTTGTTTTACTTATTTTTCTTGCCTCATCCTCCATCCACAGGGGATGGCTTCATCACAGGGCTACTTTCCCCCCAGCCATCCCTCCAGGGCAGGCAACAGAAACTCTTTTTTTTCTATTTTGTTCTTCAAATGCTCTTTTATACATTTCCTCTGTTGCTTCCAATAACATTATATCTGTGCCAAAGTTATTGACTCTACGTGATTTTTGACTTCTCTGTTGTTACTCACAATTAGCTTAACTTATCACTCATTCACAGAGGCTTTAAATAATTTCACAGAATCACAGAATCATCTAGGTTGGAAAAGACCTTGAAGATCATCCAGTCCAACCATTAACCCAACACTGACAGTTCCCAGCTACACCAGATCCCTCAGTGCTATGTCAACCCGACTCTTAAACACCTCCAGGGATGGGGACTCCACCACTGCCTAACAACCCGTTCTGTAAAGAAATACTTCCTAATATCCAGTCTAAACCTTCCCTGGTGCAACTTGAGGCCATTCCCTTTTGTCCTATCGCTTGTTACTTGGTTAAAGAGACTCATCCCCAGCTCTCTGCAACCTCCTTTCAGGTAGCTGTAGAGGGCGATGAGGTCTCCCCTCAGCCTCCTCTTCTCCAGACTAAACACCCCCAGTTCCCTCAGCCGCTCCTCGTACGACCTGTGCTCCAGACCCTTCACCAGCTTCCTTGGCCTTCTTTGGACATGCTCGAGTAATTCGTTGTCGTTTTTGTAGTGAGGGGCCCAAAACTGAACACAGTCATCGAGGTGCGGCCTCATCAGTGCTGAGTACAGGGGTAAGATCCCTTCCCTGTCCCTGCTGGCCACGCTATTTCTGATACAAGCCAGGATGCCATTGGCCTTCTTGGCCACCTGGGCACACTGCTGGCTCATGTTCAGCCGGCTGTCAATCAACACCCCCAGGTCCCTCTCTGACTGGCAGCTCTCCAACCACTCCTCCCCAAGCCTGTAGCGCTGCTGGGGGTTGTTGTGGCCAAAGGGCAGCACCCGGCATTTGGCCTTATTGAAACTCCTACAGTTGTCCTTAGCCCATCGCTCCAGCCTGTCCAGATCTCTCTGCAGAGCCTCCCTACCCTCGAGCAGATCAACACTCCCACCCAACTTGGTGTCATCTGCAAACTTACTGAGGGTGCCCTCAATCCCCTGGTCTAGATCATCAATAAAGATGTTAAACAGGAGTGGCCCCAAAACCGAGCCCTGGGGGACACCACTCGTGACCGGCCGCCAACCGGATTTAACTTCATTCACCACAACTCTTTGGGCGTGGCCATCCAGCCAGTTTTTTACCCAGCAAAGCATGTGCCCATTCAAGCCGCGAGCAGCCAGTTTCACCAGGAAAGTGCTGTGGGAAACGGTGTCAAAGGCCTTACTAAATCAAGGTAGACAACATCCACAGCCTTTCTCTCATCCAATAAGCAGGTCGCCCTGTTGTAGAAGGAGATCAGGCTTGTCAAGCAGGACCTGCCTTTCATAAATCCATACTGACTGGGCCTGATCATCTGGTTGCCCCGCATGTGCTGTGTGATGGTACTCAGGATGATCTGCTCCATCAGGTTCCTGGGCACCGAAGTCAAGCTGACAGGCCTGTAATTTCCCAGATCATCCTTCTGACCCTTCTTATATATGAGCGTCACGTTGACTGATTTCCAATCTGTCGGGACCTCCCCAGTCAGCCAGGACTGCTGGTAAATGATGGAAAGTGGCTTGGCGAGCACCCCAGCCAGCTCCTTCAGCATCCTCAGGTGTATCCCATCTGGTCCCATAGACTTGTGTATATCTGTGTGATGCAGTAGGTCACCGACTATCTCCTCCTGGATTGCGGGGGGGTCGTTCTTCCAGTCTCTGTCTTCTGGTGGAGGAGGCTGGATTCCCTCAATACAACTAGTCTTGTTATTAAAGACTGAGGCAAAGAAGGCATTAAGCACCTCAGCTTTTTCCTCATCACTCGTTGCCATGTTTCCTCGTGCATCTAGCAGGGGATGCAGGGTCTCCCTGGTCTTTCTTTTGCTGTTGATGTACTTATAGAAACATTTCTTGTTATCTTTGATTGCTGAAGCCAGATTAATTTCTAGTTGGGCTTTAGACCTCCTGTTTTCCACCCTGCATAGCCTCACAACATCTTTGTAATCATTGTGAGGGGCTAGCCCCTTCTTCCAAAGGCCATAAACTCTCCTTTTCTCCCTGAGTTGCAGTCAAAGCTCCCTGTTCAGCCAGGGTGGTCTTCTCTGCTGCTGGCTTCTCTTACAGCACCTGGGGACAGCCAGCTCCTGTGCCATTAAGACTTTCTTCTTAAAGAGTGCCAAGCCTTCCTGGACCCCTATACCCTTCAGGACCATCTCCCAAGTGATTCTGTCAAGCAGGTGCCCAAAGAAGTCGAAGTCAGCCCTTTGGAAGTCCAGGATGTCAGTTCTGCTTCCCCCTCTCCTGGCCTCTCTAAGAATAGAGAACTCTATTATTTCATGATCACTGTGCCCTAGTCGATCTCCAACCACCACATCATCCACCAGTCCTTCTCTGTTCACAAAGAGGAGATCCAGCAGGACATCTTCTCTGGTCAGTTCACTCACCAGCTGTGTCAGGAAGTTATCTTCCACACATTCCAGGAATATCCGGGACTGGTCCCTCTCTGCTGTGTTGTATTTCCAGCAGATGTCTGGGAAGTTAAAGTCTCCCACAAGAACAAGGGCAAGTGATCATGAGATTTCTCCTAAGTACCTGTAGAATATTTCATCCACATCTCTGTCCTGGGTGGGTGGCATATAATAGACTGCTACTACAACAACTGCCCTGTTGGCCTTCTCCTTGACTCTAACGCAAAGACACTCCACCCTGTCTTCATTATACTTGTGCTTGAAGCAATCATAACAGTCCGTAACATACAGCGCCACCCCACCACCTCTCCTTCCTTGTCTATCCCTGCTAAAGAACTTGTAGCCATCAACCGGCACGCTCCAGTCATGGGAGACATCCCACCATGTTTCTGTAATACCCACTACATCATAATTTCCCTGTTGCATCATGGCTTCAAGCTCCTCCTGTTTGTTACCCATGCTGTGTGCATTGGTATACATGCACTTCAGATGGGCTGATGTCCCCAGCACCTTTTTGCATTTAGAGGTCCTAATTCCAGCCTGACCTTTCGCAGGTGTTACCACAGTTACCAATCCATCAATATCCCTTGTATCTTTGTTGTGCTGCATGTATCCATCCCTTGCCTCCACTGAGATGGCAGGGTGAGGGTCGTCACTGGCACACCAGCCCACAAACTCTGGTAATCCTCCCTGGGGCTTATATCTGGGAGTTCCAGTTTTGTCCCCTTTCCCCTTCAAACCTAGTTTAAAGCTCTCTCAATGAGCCCAGCTAACTCCTGCCCCAGGAGTTTTCCCCCACTGGGACAGGTGCATCCCATCTGATGCCAAGAGGTCTGATGTCCTGTATACTAACCCGTGATTGAAAAATCTAAAGCCCTGATGATAACACCAGTCTTGGAGCCACAAGTTCATCTGTTGAGTTCTCTTGTAATCTTTCTCACTCATCCCTGCAACTGAAGGGATGGAGGAGAACACTTTTTGTGCTCCCAACCCCTTAACCAGTTTCCCCAAGGCCCTGAAATCTCTCTTCACTGATTTTGGACTTCTCCTGGTAATATCATCGCTACCCACCTGAAAAACCAAGAGAGGGTAGTAGTCCTTGGGTCTCACTAGAGTGGGGACTTTTATCGTGAGATCCTTTGTCCAGGCCCCAGGGAGGCAGCAGACTTCCCTATGAAGCGGGTCTGGTCTGCATATTGGGCCTTCAACACCCCTCAGAATGAAGTCACCCACTACAATGACCCTTCTGGGGTTCTTTTTAGAATTGGTTTTAATATATGGTCTAGGGCAACCCAGCCTCGGTGGACCTTCATCTTCCTCCTTATTTGGCTCGTTTTCTTCATCCTTCTCTGCTTCATTCACAAGTTCCAGGGCCCCATATGTGTTGTGAAGGGGCACCATGGAAGGTGAGGGAGGTCAGGAGAGGATTTTCCTGCCTCCCTGAGCAGAGACCTGTTTCCAGTCTCCCCGATCTCTTAGGTCCCCTCCTTCTGCATGGTAGCAAGAGGGTGAGGGATCACCTGCCCCTTTTGGAGCCTCCATTTGCTCCTTTTGCTTCAGGGGTGCTAGGGTGTTACTCCACCAATCAATTTCGCTTTTGCACTCCCTAATACTTCTTAATCTTTCAATCTCTTTGAGTTCTGCCACCAGGCTGAGCAGGTCATCCAGATGATCGCAGTGCACACAGGTGTTGTCACTACTGCCCTCCAGCAGGATTGACAGGCTCAGGCACTCCCTGCAGCCTGGGACCTGGACCGGTGCATGTTTGTGTGGCAGCTCCGTCTGGGTCGCCACGTTCTTTCTGGTGGTGGTTTTGACCCGAGTGGAGACCATAGCTCAGTATTTATATTATTTATATTTATATTTATATTTATATTTATATTTATATTTATATTTATATTTATATTTATATTTATATTTATATTTATATTTATACTTATACTTATACTTATACTTATATTTATTTATATATTTTATCGATTAAATTTATATTTTATATATAAATATATATTATATAAATAGAATTTAATTTTATATTTTATATATATTACATTTATATTTCAGGTTTTAATTTGCAGTATATCCTCCCAATCTTTCTGCAAATTATTCCTTTTTTTTGTCCTCATAGTTCTTTGCTCATAAACACTGCCAATCTATTTTACTTAATACATTTCTGATTGTATTAAATTGAACCATTTACATGTTAATACACCTGTATTTGTATCCAAAGTCTGTCTCTAATGATCATGGTACTTACCATATCCATTTTACTTAATAAAATTCAGTCTGAAGTTTTTCCTTGCTGAGTTGCCTGTAACACATAGTGATATAAAAATGAGTTCTACATAAAACTCTAGTCCTCCTTATTAATGACTGAATAAATTATACAAATTAAAATTCCCTAGATATCACTGCAGTCACTAATCTAATGCTCTCAGCTATCTCTGAGTGTGCTTCCTTACCCTGAACCACAGGTGGTAAACACTTTTTCCTTCCCCCTCAATACTTCAATTTAAACTGACTCCATATTTCCACATTCCACTTCATTTTTAATAATCCTCATCACAAGTTGAAAAGAGTTATTAAGTCACAGTGCCACCTTTCCCTACTTCCCCTTACCAAATATTCTGATGGAGAGAGCGCTCTTCAGATTCCTTATCTAATCACAGACACCACACACTACACAAATAAGAATTGATCTGGGTCTACCCAAAGTTTTGTAAATAGTACTAATAAAATAAAACTAAAGACTTATAACTGATAGTCAATAGAAAGACTATCGAGACCTTGTATAAATTTTATGTGTCAGTATGTTGTTATTTGTAGAGCCTAGGAACCTCAGTAATCAACCTGTAGCCAATAGTGTTAAGCACTTCAGAAAATGTTGTTTAACTTGCTCACCCAGCAACTGTTCACAGCTGTTGCAACAGCATTATTAACACTGTGTTTCAATATCTACTTCTTGTTTTCTGTGAAAAGTCATATATCTGCCTCACATCATTCAGTTGCAGGCCTAGATAAATGTTTAAATGAGAACTTTAACGAAAAAATAGTTTTTATCTGAATTCTATATTCTATATTCTGATTTCTATAAAGGAAAAAGTACACCCCCCCCCCCCGATATCTTTCTATGAACTGATTTAAGATCAACATTTTAAAGTTGTTTTAATAAAGAACAGGATGACCAGCCTTGTCTTTCTCCCAGAATATCATCAAACAGCCTTTCCAGAACCAACAGAGCAAAGACTCTGGGCTTCAGAAGGGGAGCTTTTCTTTCTTCTAAGACTCCATTTAAAATCCTCAATCGCTGTGGCAGATTTATTGCTATATGCATAATAAAGGGAATATAAAACTGAATAAAAATATCATCAGGCTGCAGCAATGTTGGAGACTGATTTCCTGTAGGTTTGCACTCTGTCATCAAAATTGTTTTTGCTGTTTCCCCTCTCTCTGCCACGTAGCTGCATTGCCTCGCTGCTTTTCCTTATATCCTTGGCAGGATGGACTTGGTGAATGTAGCGCAACCCACTGCCAATTAGTTGTTCATACATAGCTATGGACAGACAGGCAAGTTATTCAGACTTTTCCTCAGCTAGAAGTACTAATTTGAGTAGCTCTCCTCCAACAGCTGTCAGTTGTTATGAAACTTGTATAATTGAAATAATCTTGAAAAACCTCTCTCTTTCTATCCCATTTAGTTAAAACTGATCCATGGGTTCAAATGTTAACAGAAAACAGAAAGAGAGCTGACACAGGGGACAGCATGCAAACACAAACTTCCTTTTTTTCAGGAGGCCAGGCTAAAAAATAGGAAAATGAATTATCCCTGACCAATCTACACTTCATTGTGTGCCTCAGAGGGAACACCATGCCCATGAAGTCAATTTTTCATACACCTGCTCTAAATTTAGTATTGTCAAAGAACACTACTACACAAAGAGCATGGGCATGTTCTGATTACTTGCCTGCCAGTGAGAGTACTTGCCTACTGCTTCCCTCATATGCGATATGCCAGAAATCTCTATTTCTTAGTACTAAAGACTTAACTATATGACCAATCCTCATGCACCTGACCAATACTAATGCACCTTAAACTATGAATAATGAAAAATAAGTATCAAAATCAGGCATTGCTTTTCCTCATTCATAGAAAATGTATTTCCTTTTTCTGCCAAATACCAGAACAGCATTCTGGACCATGAACTTTAAAAAGAAGCTAGATTTCTGCCTTTCTGAGGATGACTTGAAACCAGGACGCACAAATGAAAAAATGAGTATCTGGAGAAGAGCACTTCTCAGGCTTATGCCTGCACATAGCTGCACTACAGGACTATACTAGAAATATAGATGGCTATCCTACAAATAATTATACAGATAAAAGTATGTATAGAATAACCCATAGTCTGTTACAGAGGTTGCTTTCTCCCCCGAGCTGTAATATAATATACTATAACATTCTATTTTAAATCTATACATTAATGAAATTTATCTATAATGTGTATGTGCTCAGCTATGTAACTCAGCAGCAGGCAATGAATCAAGAACACCAGATAAATTAATGTGACAAAATGCTTTTTCTCATCTATTTTGCCAGTCTTGTAGTATTCAGCTGGTCAGACGTTTGTACAGCTATAAAACAGTGTTTATCCAAAAGTCAGCACTCCCTCTTCACACAGGTTTCTCAAACTCACCTCGACAGCTGCCCTTCCACGCTATCCACTGAGTCACATGAACAGTTTGCAGAGCAAGTGGTCTCATAGCATAGCTTGTTTGCCTTGATTTATCAGCAGGAGACAGAAGAGCTGTGCATCTTGCTCTAGGTGAATATACACAAGTTTACATTTCATAACAGTAAGAAAGGCATTTGAAAGCCTGTAAAAAAAAAAAAAAAAAAAAAAAAAAGAGAAGTTTGCCTCAGTCTAATATTGCACTGACTGGCAAAAGAATGTGATTATTCCTCTCAGTCTATCCTCTCTTAAACTATTAAAGGGAAAATTTCACAGAGCAAAGGTACCTTGTATCTTTTCCAGAACAATTTAAAAGCTTTTTTTTTTTTTTCCTCTTTTCTGTGGCAAACTACATACTTGACAAAAAGCTCAAATATCATTTTTCCCTTTCCTTCATACTACACCAATTCTTTCAAGGCTTTATTTGGGAAGATAGCAAATCTTTGGGTTTTTATTTATTTTAAGGATAGTAAAGTCTAGAAATATGAACACAGTAATGGACTGGGACAAGAATACAAGACCACTTTCTGTACCTTATATTCATTATCAATCCCTGGCTGCCATTCATTTTTTCCATGTCTTCACCTCTTCTGTAGTATTTTTTCTGATTTTTTTCTTATGGCTCTTCCCATCTTTCTGCAGACGTAAAATACACCAGTGTTTTAAAATGATAAATCAAATCCCCCTTTATTCTCTTTTCCTCTCTAAAATTCATCTGACTGATGTACACTTATGACTTTATAATAATTTCTGAACTACATTTTCTTCACTCTGATCCATTTTAAAGCCAGAAGGATCTTATTTTCAATTGCTTTTTGCAGCCACAAGACTTAGAAACTTTTGTTTCTCCCTAAAATAAATGCTGAAATTTTATCACAGTCATAGGCCTTCCACTCATTAGAACTTTAAAAGAAACAAAACTGTTAGAAAAGTCATGGTAAAATAGAGTGAACAGCACAACTGTTGCTCCTTCAATGTGCACATCTTCAATGTGCTAAAAGGGAGATGAGAAAAAAAGGGAAACAACCACAACAGAAAATCACAGCTCGAAGAAATTAGTCCCATTCTCTTGTACTGATGTGTTAGAAGCATCCCTCCTGTGAAACAACTGTCTAGAATGCACATGGTCCTTGGCTGACAGCACATTTTCCTTCTAGAAAACAATTGATTTGGATTAATATATTCATTGTATATTTTGTGTCTGTACTCAGAACAAATGTACACCCACATATTTATGTACTATCATTGTTTCTTGTGTGAAAAACATATTGTTTGAACTTACTCATATTACCAGTATTAATAAATCATATCCTGAAATACATTTGATACATCACTTCTGTCAGTAAGCCATGGGGGAAAAGGAAAAAAAAAGCTTCATGCATATGTTTTAGGGACATTTTGTTCTTGCTCCTCATTGTCTCACTTTTCCTGACTCCAGTCAGAAAGTCAGCAAATGAGGGCTGACTTGTTTAGCACCCTCCAAATGTGCTGAAATGAGTTTAGTCACAGCCCACACAGAATTCTATTTCTATTTACTGCAGTCCAAATCTTCTCTACAAGTGAGGATGGTGGATCAAAGATCAGCCAGAAGCAGCAGATATTTTATCTCCAAATCTTGCTGTGGAAGACAACAAAAAATTTGTCACTTAGCAGGTTTTACGTGAAATACACGTAAGCATCAAGCAAGTGGGTTTTACATGAAATATGTAAGGATAATAAAATGTGTTCAATCAAAGAGTAAGATATATTAATTATAAAAGTGTGACCATGAATTTTGACAGCAATGTGATTGTCCAGCTGTTATAAGGCTTATTTTGTAGAATACTGTTTCAATTCAAGTCCACATTAACTGTTTGCTTTTAGATTATACTATTAAAAATACTATTTCCCTTAAATAGGCTATCTAAAATGCTTTTAAGACATGTTTATGGCATATCTGATGATATAATAAAGTTTTTTTAGTTCCTATAAATATTCTTAAAGGGGTGTTTTCTGCAGGTTTTTCTTTTTCCACACCAGGTCACATACTGATATATGATGCCATTAGTAGGCCATCTTTAACCCAGTTTCTCCATCAGCTGCATATATTTTTAATGATTCTTTCCTTGTCAGAATGAGTGAGATTTTACTGGTTCCTATACTGAAAATGGCAGGCAGTTGATAAAGTGCTCCATGGATCTGTCCTTCCATTCATCAATTTCTTGCAGGTGTACAGTTTTGTTTTTAAACACGGTAGTTCTATGTCAGATGAGATGTATATAGGCTTAGGGGTCTATTCAATAATCCATGAATTCTGTAGGTGGCTCTTGATATTACTATAAAATTGGGGTGCCTTCTCTCTTTTCAGCTCAACATACTCCTTTATTTTTTTCACATTCATCTAGAAGCTCATGGTCATAATCAGGAAAGAAAACCCAAAACAAAAGCAGAAGGGCAGGCTCTTTTTTCTCTGCAACAAAATTTGTATTCTTCAATCCTACACATGCACAGTGTGCAACCCTTACTTAAGGTCGCAGCCTTTGTGCCCCACTTGTTTTCTCTCTCTTTATCCTAATTGGGTCAGAGTAAATGTTATATTCCCCTGTGACCACCAGAGAGGAAAACATTTTTGAGGAAAATAATAAAAAGGGGACAGAAAAGGAGGATGAAGAAAGAGTAGAGACCAGATGGAGTTTGCTGGATCCTAGGGGACTTGTCCAATTTGAGAACAGCCACTTTAGAAACAACCCTAATATTCTTCTAAAAGAAGGTGCAAGCTCAACATTGAGTACTAGTTAAGATCTTTTTGTAACAGACTTATATGTATACTTATTCCTCTATGCATCTGATATTATAAGGACATGATTATCTGAAAGGTGTTACAGGTTATTAGTTTGGAATAGTAAAAATTTACACACCCATTTTAACATCAGCTCCCTATCTTGACAGGGTTAGCTTAATCATCTCTTCTGTCTTCAGGCTGCATTCTCTCTCAAACATATGACTATGGCTCACAACTAATTGTGTTAATGGGTTGGATCCATTTCTATACTGCCCAAAACACTTGGAAACAAGCTGTCACAGAAGCAGTATAGCTATGTTAATGCAGAGCTCTGTTAAGGTGAATGACTTTACGCCAAATAGTTATTTTATTAGGGACTAACATAAAGATATCAGAAATAGAAAATCTATCACTTATGCACATGGTTTATTATACTTGTTAATCACCTTTGTATCAAAATTCTGTTATTTCTCATGTGAATTCATGCAGCTATAGTTTGCACATGCTGGCTCTGTTTTTTGTCCATTATATTAGAGAGCAGTTAGTACCTAGACATTTTACCACAGGGGGAGATTATCAATATAATCAAAGTAACCTAACATGCTTTTGCAGAAATGAAACAAGTGATGTTCTATATGTCTCTCTTAAAATACGTGGCATTTTTTACTCAGTGTTTAACTTTATTTTCTCTATATATATCTTCTCTATCTTTTTAATATCTTGCTCTAGTTGGACCGAACCTGTGGTAAATAGAGTCAAGCTAACATTCTTCAGCTATGGAGGTAAAACTCAGTCCTTTCCCATGCTTGTAGTTTCTTGTGCAGCTGATACCACCTTAACCGCTTCTTGCCACCACGTAGCTCTGGGAGCTCATCTTGAGCTTCATTGCAAATCCTGTCCCTTCTGAAATCCTGGCCACTAAAAAGCAGTTCTGAAATGAAGAGTGTTTACTTCAACTCAATATTTTAGCACTATCAAAAATCTCTCAAAAAACTTTTAGGGGAAATAAAAATCTTTTTGTTTCATCTAATCCACTGACTTATCTTACATAAATGTCCTATGTCAGTAAAGCATGTTAATACAAATAATGGACATTTAAAGTGGCAAGATGAATTTAAAAAAGGAGAATGGACTAGAGGCTCTGTACAGACCGAGCTATTTATAGGTCCATATATTTTTTAGTAATGTCACTGCTAAAATTTTTTTAGGATAAAATTGAAATATATTGGATAAAACATTCATTCAATGAAAATTTATTGTAGGAGCTGGATTTTACACTAGCCCAGATTCAGGAAGTGTATCTTCCAATATCAAACTAAAGTGTCTAAACTAGGAGTGCCCTTGTTCTGCTCATGAAGAAACAGACTGCTCAGAAATTCAGCTCACCCAAAATCTCAGTTTGTACCTGGCATCTCTTATGGTTAAACTGATATCATTGAAAACATCTACTCCACTGCAAAATTCTTGGTCTCCATGTACACTGGTAGAGAGAGACCCATGCCTGCCGCATGATGGACCATGTCTATCTAAGGTAAAATGTCCATGTCCACACTGAATAGGATTATTATTCCTTGTAGAGTTTAATTAAAATGCTTTGGGTGCAGCATGAGGATACAAAGGAGTAGGTAAGGATGCAGGATTTGCGTTGGAGGTGTGCAGAGAACTGAGGGAGTCCAACCTGCTGCAGTTGCATCCATATGGTACAGGGGTGGTTCTAGGACCATTTCCCAGAGCTGCATCACGTTTTCTTCTCAAAAGGAATTAGCTGATTTGCTGTGAAAGACAGCTCAGGAGTGAACTTACACTGTGCATAATAAGGAGATGAGGAGCCAGGACTGCATCAGGGCCTAAGTTATCTGATAATGTAGATTCAAATGATTCATCTTCTAGGCATCCTAGGGAATACCTACTGTGCTTTGGGAAAAAAAAAAAAAAAGGATTATAAAGCAAATCTGAATCATGGTCCCCTGATGTCTACATGCTTAATCATTATCTCATTCTCTTAGTTTGCTTTGGCCCTCACCAACAAACTGCCCAGATCAAGCCTGCCATATTCTTGAAGGCTTTAGACTTTCAGTGCCTCTTACTTTCAGACATAGGAATTGGTCTCTGGTCCTTTTTCAAATTTAGTAGGATAGGTATATCTCATTTAGTCTGGGTTAATTCAAGCCTATGGATTTTATAGTGTTAATAAAATTACCTCAGTTCTTACAGTGATATTTATTATGGACCATAGCTACATGAAAAACGTTCTGTTTTCTTTTGATGTACAGATTTTTGCAGTGAAGCAGAAATTAATGAAAAAACAATAAACTTATTCTCTTAAATTATTTGGTAAAACAAATTATTGCGTTTACAGTCACAGTATAAGATTATATTATTTGTAAACTTTCTCAGTGGATGTCACATCTCAGAAGAAACATGAAACTTTATATGCCCATCATTACCTCATCATAAGGGCAAAAGTATAAATACAACTTTTGTTTGGCATAATGAGTCAAAAATGTCATCTTGCTGCCAGCAAAGACCAGTTTATTACAATATGTAGGCAAACATATTTTAATCAATTTTTTATCAGTGAAGATCTTGCCTTCTGTTAGCTAAGGCCTAATATGTCAGATGTCATACTGGCAGAGACAGGCGAAATATAACCTATGCATATTTTAACTCATCTAAAATATCTCTGCTTGTTTTTTCCCTTGGAAAAAGTGGATAACCACTACTGAGTATGGCAGAAACATGAAATCTGTATAGACTAGTCTCTCCATTATCTTTTAAAAATCAATTAAATTAAAACATAGTTAAATCAATTAAATAAAAACAGAAAGATTTTTCAGACAGACAACTAAGTTTCAGTGTAAGCCATTGAGGTTCCGGCTTCTAAGAGTCTAACTCACTTTTGAAAAATTGCCTTCTTAAAAATCACCTAGGTATTTTTGGAAATTACAGACAAAAGAAATATTCTCACATTCTAGAATGATTCTTCATGAACTACAGTGGAGACACAGCATGCTTTTTTTCCTGATATATTACAAAATATGAAGAATTAGCAAAATAGGGAAACAAGCCATAGCCATATATGTTGCAATGCACATAAAATGTGAAACATCTATACAATACAGTGAGATACTTGGATTATCTATAATTATTTAACACAGAGATACACTGCACCCATTAAATACAGAAATTGTGAAATAATAATCCAGTAGGGAGAGCTAGAGCGTAACACTTTTGCCAAGCGCTTAATGGCAAAGATTCAAACTGCATAATCAATTAGAGAAGACATTGCTATTATGACATGCATTTCTGAAGGACCTCTCCAAAATGCCTAAGCTCTCTTATTTCCATTTTGGCTTGCACTGGTTGCCTCAAGGAAAGAAACTAAACTTTCCTCCCTTCAATATGATTCTGTTAATGTGCAAGCCATTTTGCATCTGCCTTCAGAGACACACAACCATGTCCTTACACAGCTGTTTGTTCAGCCCGTGCTGGGATCATCTTGCATCACAACCCAAGGACTATGACACTCTGGATTCAATATGATCTCCAGAAGAGTGACCACAAGCTGCCATCTAAGTCAATACCCTTTAGTACATAGTACTGGTTCCAATTTTCTGACTTTGAACTTTGCAATAAAATTTGAATTTGGTCCAACCACTGCGTATCCACTGCTTGGATATAGTTGTAAATCAGCCTTAATCGTTACGTTCCTACATGGTTTGATGTCAGCAGAGTGTATAGATTTGCAGCTTCCAATAAATAGAATGTTGTGTGAAATCTGATGAAACCAAGATATATTATATAAAAATATTCTAGTTCATTATTTGTCCTTATTTGGGTGGATTTTATATCCCTCTGCATTTTATACAGCTATAATGATCACAACTCTACAAGAGATAGATATATGGAAAGATAGATACCTGTAGAATGGATAAGACTGTACAGGCCAGGATTCTTCAACCCAGGTCAGTGCCTGCAGGTGATTGATGCTGGTATTCCCCTTCCTGCTTTCCTCCCTCCCCATGTGTTTGAAAATCATGTCTGCAATGTGTTAACAGAACTTCCAAATCTTTTCAGCTCTTTTTGCATAGCCATCTAAGAAATACGGTCCAGTTATAGCTATAAGATCTGCTTCATGAGGAAATATATTTTCCCCGAGTTCTCACAAGTGCCAGTTGGAACCAGTTACGGTGTAGAGCAAAAATTCATGTGCAAAACTGTGTTACAGAGCGCTGAGAGGCAGAACACAAACACTACACGAAGGAAATCTCCAACAAACGCATTGGCTCCAAGTGATTGCTGAGCAGCCTGCGCTAATAACAGCAGGAAAATTACTGAGTAGAGAATGAAGCAATTAAAAGCTGTACTGGGTTTGGCACATTCCTGAGACACAGAGGGCAACTGAAGAAATTTAATAATGCTGCACTCTACATTTATCAACACTAAAAATATCCAGTCACAAAATTTATTTCTGTCTAATAATAACCAGTTCTAAGGCACCCAGATATTATCAGAGTTTTGTGCATAAAATGGTAGCATAGACATTTGGGCAGTAATGAACATCACATAATAGTTATCCAGAAGGCAGAGTGATGTTTATCCAAAAAGTGTATTTATCTAGGGAGTTATCCAAAATGTAAAGAGAGAATACAGTGGTCTGATAACACTTGGAAAAAATGATCAATGGTCAGAGATCCAATCTTACAATGCTGAGTTATGTTTCACAAGTGGTGTAATGTGATAGAAGGAAAATATTAAAGGGAAATTTGAGAAATGAGGATGTAATTAAACATGCCCTCTACCTGAATTACTCTGACAGTGATAAAAATTACACTGTCCACAAGTACCATCAGTCTTTCTACCATAATATTGTCTTTCTACAAAAAATATAACCAAATCCTCTGCTAATAAAAAAGAATATTGTACATATCAAATAAAAACACGGTTTCAAAATATCATTTGCATTAAAGACACAATTTTTCCAGGCAGAATTATATTCAATGTACAGTGACATACAGATGCATCTGAGCACTATTACTCCTGATAGGAGGGTGGAAATAGTGTTCAAGTAACAAAGCATTTACAAACAGGAACATGAAAGTGGACACCGATTCATATTTTTCACTATAAAATAACAAAATAGAACCAGTATAACAGGCACTGTCCCCTGTTAACCTTTCGTACAGGAGAAAACCAAAAAAAGCACATTTGCACCATTAGAAACTGATGTCAGAGTCATTTGGGGCTAAATAACAACACAAGAGATGAAACACTCGGTGTAATTTGTAATTCTGAGAGCTGCTATTGCTTTGGGAAGGCTGTGCTATCGTGTGCGATGGGGAGAGATGGCAACTGCAGCTGTGCTGTCATAACAAGGTTAACCCCGCAGTCACGGGAAGTTGTCAATCTAAATGGAGACATACTGTGAAGGACCAGGCTGGACTTTCCCTGCCTTCCCGGGGGAGGGAAACCAGGGGAGCTGAGTCACTCTTCTTGCCCAAGGAAGTCTTGGTGAGACAATTGCCACCACAGGCTGGCCAGGCTGTGGAGCTCGTGTCCATTTGGGCTGACAAAATTGCAACTAATGCATTTATCATTTCACAGCAGCAGCACTGCTGAAATTTTAGAGGATAGTGACAGATTAACACAAGAGGATTATGCTTGTTAATTGATACTACTGGTACATTTGACTGGAAAATGAAGGTGTCAGGATCTGGATGTTGAGCTGGCTCTGTAAAGAGACGGTTGAAACTGGGGCTTGTGTTATGGCACAGCAGCTCATGGGTGAGAAGTTGCCCATCACTGTATAAAATAGACCACTCGGGACTGAAGAACACCTAAACAGCTGAAGGTCCTTGGACCCCGGAGAGGCCTGAGGCTGTGATGGGGCTTGGCAGGCCTCCACCTGCCTCCTGCCCCTTCCTCCACACCTCCATTCCTGTTGGTAACATGCAAGTGCAAGTGAAGGTGATGAACATCCCTCTCTCTCTAATATTTGTCTTAGCACCTTTCATTCAAAATGAAAAATATACCTTTGCTGATGTTTCTTTGGGAATTATGCAGCTATAAGAGATCACATAGGAAAACAGACCAGCTTTAACTTGTAATGAAAACTGGTTAAAATTTATGCTGTTCTTCATTTTTATTATTTATCACAGTCCCTGCCCCAGTATATTGAGTTTGTGTCAACCTCTGTTCTTCCCACAGTTTTTGTCACACAAATGAGGTTCCAGAAATGTAATGCCTACATTTTATGAAATACAGTTCTATGCCATTTCAGGATGACCTTTTCAGGATTCTGCATTCTGATGGGTTGGCTGTTTCTGAGGCAGGGGTCTACTTCCATCTATGCCTTATCCCCTCAACATTATGTTTTAAAAGTAGTTTAAACAGAGATTGATATATCAATTTCTTTTGTTTGTATTGGTGTGCAGAGTTTATAAACTTTCTGGAAAATCAGTGAAATCTGGACAGCTCACTCTTCACTGTATGTGCCTCCATGCAGCCTCTGTGTAGGAATGAAGCTTTAATTACAACATTAATTTTAGTATTAGATTATATTAAACTGATGGGACTGTTTTGCTTTCGCTTCCAGCCATTCCAAATGTAGATTTGAAACAGCATTATGAAACACATTAATGAAACAACAGTTTACCCGAATCAGTAGCCCTCAGCTATAAGTGTCTGAATAAGAAGGATCAGAGACCACAAAACCAGACATACAGACTTACAGAGTCATCATAGCGTCACCACAGAGTGGTTGAACACACACAAGATGCAGAGAGGAACCTAGGTAACTAGGTCCTACAGTGACAGGGTGAGTCCTTACAGTGTCTGCATGTCAGGCATCTTCTGTAGGCAGCATCGTGATTGCAGAATATGAGTACCATAAATAGAAATTTCTGGCAATTCCTTATTAACTTTTCCAGCAGTAGCATAAGAAAAAGGCACAGAGAAACTTTCTTTAAAAAGCATACCCGATTCTCGGGTTTTTCTCTTCGTGGTCAGCATGATAAGAGTCCCTCACAGGCTTCGTGAAGAGATCTGTTCTAGTTAATCACCCCCTATCACACAGATCACAGGAGCTGCTGACTCTTGATTTCTCTTATGACAACTTTGTATATGGCATTTTCCAGAGGACACATTAATTTACTTTTGAACTGAATATTTTAGAATACACACCAAAAGACTGTGAAATTACATATCCTGACAAGATAATCCAATGGGTCAGATATTTAACAAGAATTCAGGAAGCTGAGAATTTTTGTTGGTCCCTAGTATGGCTCTAGTAATCCTCTGAGCCCACACTCTGAGTCTCTGCTCCCCTGGCGGCACTTTCCATCCATCTATTCAGACCAGTGTTTCCCAGAAGCACAAGCTCAGAGGGAGTTGACAGCTAGCCAGATCTCAACGCTGCAGTGCATGTGTAGTGACTATGACTCATCTATGACAGATCATCTAGTTTTTGTGTGCACTGTGGAGACAATCTGTGTATGCACAGTAAATCCAGTACATCCAGAATATATCTGACTTGCTACACATGCTTTTGTCACCTGTGTAGCTTGTGCAGAAGCTCTGACACATCTGAACACATCAGATTCATAGTGTACATGCACATTTTGTGTGCGTTTATTTCTGCCTGGAAAATATACGAGCTATGAGAGTCTCAAGGATGTGCAATGAGAAAGCAATCCTGACAGTTTTTTACCAGCTGAAGTCCAGCAATTCTCTGCTACGTGTACACAGGGTAGGCAACCTGGACATAGAATATTTATTGCTGCAAAACATAGAGACCCCTGAACTTTTCAAAAGAAAATTTTATCTGGATTAAGGAGCAGTGGGGAATAAAGCACTAGCTTCTTCTTAACTGAGCAGTGCTAACTAATAGAGCAACTGTATCACCCACCAGTGAGTACAAATCAGCATAGCACTTCTCACTGCTCAGGTGGGTGCCCTTTGTACAGCAGCGTGCCATGCCATGCCACCGCTGCTTTGTTCTGAACATCAGCATCCTGCTGCTTCTTCTGGAGAGTCTCTGCCTTGCACTCAGGTGGTATCAAGGCAAGCAGGGACACTACCTCCAGAAATTTTCCAGGCACTGCAAAGCAAGCCAGCTTGATCTGACCCACACTATCTTGTTGGAACTGGAAGTTTCTGCTGAGCCTGAATTCAACCCACTGTACCTTCCTTTTACAGTGCAAGATGTTACAGAATAGCCTATTCATTGTTTACAGAAAAATTACTTTGGATAACATTACTTTGGGGATAAAATAGCAGACAGAACAGTCAGACCGAGGGGGCATTTACACTCGTGCATTCTCGTGCTGAAATTATTAAACAGCCTAAACTGCAGTTCAGCCAGCAAAGAGGCCTTGCTTCCCTGCCTGCACTGCTTCTTGGAAGAATTAATTAAGTCAGAGGGAAAAAAAGCACTGTTCTCCAGCAAAGAAGCAAACTTTTAAATAACATGTACTTTAGCCCCTGAGTATGTAGTAAGACCTCTGAGCAACTAGTTATCTTCACACATTTCAGAGATATTACTGTCAAAAATGCAAGAAAACATGAGCAAAAAATGAAAGCTTAAATACATGTGAGGCAAAACCTTTCCTGCAGAGAACAGGAACACAGAAAATCTTCTAGATCAGTTTAAGGAAATATATTACCATTTTGGATTCATAAGGGTCTCCTTAGGAGGATTAAACACCTTCTTTAGAGAAAGTTCATTTTAAATGCTGTCACTTGTCATCCTTAATGTCCTGGAGGTTTAGTGGAGGTCCAGACAGTGTTGCAAGTCAGAATTTTATTCAACATTTCCAAGTCAGTCTCATAAAATTCGGGCAAATGTAAATGAACGTTTGGGAAAGACAGATTTGTTGAAAAACATTACTGAGCTGTATAAATAATGACAGCCAAACAGCAGAAGCAGGCTGTGGGAAGTGGAAAGGCTATAATAAATGCAAGCAAGAAACTTTGTGAGTAACAATGCAGTTATCCTGTTATCACCAACATGGGTACTAACAATAGCAAACATTTTCAGAAAAGGATATGTTGTAGCTAAGGTAAAACAGTAACACTTCACATCAATGCTGATCTGTTGCAGCTGAATATCTGGCTCTTGAGCCCTCTTCAGATCTGCCATTGTAGGGAAAATAACAGTCAGACAGTGCTGGACATCATACCAGTCAAAAACAAATAGAAATTACTATCTGTAAACTGCACAACAGACTTTAACTGCATAAGACAATATGAATACTTACACTTTTCCTGTGAGAACATCAACCATGGACTTGTAAACCTAGAAACACGTGATCTGATCTCAGCCGTAACGGTGCAGGGCCCAGGGTCACCAGCCAATACACCCAAGTCCTGTTGGCCTCTTCAGCTTGGGAAATAGAGGCTGTGGTACCATCCAGAGGGTGAGAGAGGCCAGGCCAGGCAGAGCTCACCAAAGCTATGAGGTGAGTGTGTGAAACAAAAGGTGCCACACAGCCAAGATTTCCAAACCCTGGCATGCAGCAAATTGGATGGTGGCACATTGTCTGATTTGTTGTTCTTATGCCCAGCTGCCAAATCACATTAAAAAGAGCTAAAACACATAAAACATCTCCTAATATAAAGTTGCCTTGAAACAATGGCTGGAGTTGTCCCAGAGATGCTGTATGAATATGGGAATTGTTCCATGTGATTCTGATGCATCCACAAAACTATTTCCCTTTTAAACTGTTCGATACAGCTGTGGGAAAGGCAAAATAGGCAGATGCCTAGGCCAGTAAAGCTACTCTCAAGAAGCATAATGGGTACTGCCCTATCACCTAGAGCCAGGCAGGTAGCAGCAGCTGAAGGACAGGGGATCCATTGAAGCAGCTGGATCACTGCCTCCCAGGTTACTCACTAGTCCCACAGCAGCGACTGCAGCAACAAGACTCAGTTTCTGAGCCCCTCTCTTTCCTACATGTTCCTGCCTTCATCCCAGATCAGCTTTTTCTGTACTCCTCTCCAGCAGCCCAGTGTCTACCTTTGACCCACAGGAAAAATCAGTTTCTGTTCACACTTGAAAATTTTTGGGAGTTTTAAACTAGTGCTGAAATTGTTCTCTACATATTGAAGGCACTTGCTGGATGGAAAGAGGCAAAGCAAAGACATGTCCCCAATACCATGTTGTTCATTTGTTCTGTTTGTACTTAAGGTAAAATAATCTAACCTGGGATTCTTCCCTTCAGGCTGTTCTTTTTTGTTCCTGGGAGTCAAGGATGTTAAAATCTAACCTCAGCTCCCCATATTTAAAATGGGAAAATAAGTGCCTACCTTGCTGGGGGAAGGAGAAATGAAATGGAGCCATTTGAAGATGGAAGCATTAAAGATTATGAGGCACCAGGAGCTATATCAGTGGGGTTCCTATAAGTAGCAGAGATCAAAAGAAAGATTTGCATGCTCTAAACACACCTACATGTTTTTGGAGAAAAAATGCCATAAAACATTCTACTGTTATATTCTCCCTGTCTAGACATTAAATACAACAGAGAAGCACAATGTGTTCATTTACCTAAACACTTCCTCATAAAAACAGTCCCACTCATTCATCACTTCTAGCCAAACATTATCAGAGGGTGCTTTCCCACTTTGTGTGGCTTAAAATGTTGAATTTATAGCCTGGATTCTTCAGAAAAGTGATGCAAACAGAAAATTTCAGTCAATACCTAAAAACTTCTGTCACAAAGGAGTCTCATCAGAATTTCATGTAAGTAAAATATGCAATTTTGAATCAGTGGCAGATCTAAAATTGAAATATAGAAGATTTTATATACTTTGAAAAATTTGGAGATATAAAATGTTCCTCTTTTTTCTTTTTCCACACATTGGCAAGATTGTTCTTTTACCTGGCATTCCGTTGGCCCAGATTCCAGACGGGAGATGTGAAGAGTTACTCACCCTGTAAAAATCTCTTTTTAGATGTGAATAAAAAATTTATTTTCCTGAATACTTTCAGGAACTTCCAGCTGAGACAACAGAAACTCATGCAAAAAGGTCCTTCAAATTCCCCGGTCCTCCTCTGTGCTCATGGCCACAACTGTAATCAGAAGTAGGATAATAACCCCTTAGCTTTTGGTACTGATGATGATGATGGTGACAGCTTCTACAGTTCAGCCATTTATGGAGGAAAGAAACACGCAGTAAAGATGCCAGGTTTTAAAAAATTTAAGATATTCATAGCATCACATAGAAAGAAAATAAATATAAAACAAAAATGTTTTAAGGGTTATTGAGTCAGAAATTAGGCTCCTAAATTATGGTTTAGGTTTAAAAAAATCATATTTTAAAAACTGAAAATATTGAGCTCTAGTGCTGGGAGCATAAAACTTCACAATTTTAAATCTTTTTAGAACAACTTGGGAGAGCTGTATAGTTACATAAAAAAAAAAAAAAAAGAAAATAAAAAAAGAAAAACAAAAAAGGGGTTTGACTATTTAACACGATGACCGGGCTCCAGAAGCTGAGATTTCAAGAGGAAAATGTGCATGACAGGACAACATATGATAATGAACATGAGAACATAGAGAACATAAATCCAGTCCAGAGAGTTCAAAATTGAGTACTGAGTATGGAACTGGAACACTGAGGTAACAAAGATTAAAAATAAGTATGAAGACAAAGTTGTAAAGCTAAATATCTTTTGTTTCTTCCAATCCTTTTTTTCTCCCAAGAAAAGTGATTTCCAGAATAAAAATACTGACTATGATGATGTTCCCTCTATTTTGAAAGTGATTATCCTATAGGGAACAGTATTTTAGTCTTCCTTATATTTTTAAAACTTTTTTCTTCTGTACATGGGTTTCAAATGAAGCACATTAGAATTGCTAATAACATGCCTTACTTAGCTAAGAATATGTCAGGTCAACTCAGCAACTGAATGAGTCCAAGAACAGCAGAGCTGGAACAGAAATAGATGTAATTATTCCGTTTTCAGTACAAAGTATATTTGCAAGATACTGCAAAGAAATGAATATTCAAAACAAACACATTGTCAGGAAAAAAACCCACCCTTATTAGATAAAGAAAAGAAATAAAGTAAAACAACTGATTTCATTTATGACATCAAGGACCAGGGTGAGGAGATGGAAATATCTACCTTTGAGAACTGAAGGGGAAATGTGGAGACTAGTGAATCCAATGAATGACATAAACAGTTTCATGGCAGCTTACACCACCCAAATGCAGTCCAGGATAGCAGTAAACCAGTCTTATGACTGTTCAGTGGGGTGTGTGAAATGGCTTTAGGGATTTCTGTCCAGAACTTATACCCATGAATCCATGTTACCAAAAATAAGTTCTAAATAATTTGGTTTAGAGTAAATATTTTTGGCTCAGAGTCATCTGATATAAATGAATTGATTGCATATAGTTTGGTCTACTACATGTAGATGTATAATAAACACACATTGATGGCCACTGTGTGAAATTCTTGGTCATTTTACATTATAACCCCACACATACTTGTCATCTCTCTGATGGTAGACACCACACTGCATCTAGCCTAGTACTTACACAGTGGGTGCCTCTCCTATCTCATTTTACCAGCTTTTCTTTCACTAATCAACAACAGACATAACATTCCTCACAAAATTAGATGTACTTAGTTTTATTAAATAGGGCAATACTTTATGCTTATACATGGCCTTGGAGCTATGGTCTTATTCTGTGGGTAACATTCCTTTGCTAGAACAAATATGGCTCATTATGGCCTGATTCAACCAGGGTGAATTTGAGAAAAGGTGTGATATATCACAGCTGGTAAAAATGGATTTACCCATCTAAAGATTCTAGTCTTACAGTGGAATTTAGAAAAATTACATTATACAGGTAATTTTTACTCATACTCTTGCAAAAAAGAAGTGAATGCCAATTTCATGGTACTGTTGATTTGATAAGCTGTACGGAGCCCAGAGAATAGCACTTTGACAAAGAACAAAGTAGACTTTCAGGTAAATATGCCAGCACTTAATGTTAACAAGATGCACAGGTGATTCCTCACATGTTATGCCAAAGCTTCAGTACAGAGGTGTATTTGCCTCATAGTCCACCAGGGACCAGTTCCTCAGCTTCATCCCACAACAAAACAGACTTTAAGGGACAGAGGAGGTGATTTTTGGTCAAGGCGTTGCCAGGTGGATCTAAGCTTAAATCACTTCTGATGGCAGGGCAACTACTTGTAGTGTCTCTCCCAAAAGGGGCAGCTGGAAGTCAGTGGTCTTACAAAACAGTGCTGTGAGCATAATTTGAAATTGATATTCCAAGTAAGCTTACAAAATGTAGAGCAAATTCATTTTAATTTAAAACACTAGAAAGGATATTTCATTGTTCTCTGATTCAATGGTGGCATTAAAACTTGTCAGTTAATTATCAAAGAGATTATATGAGTATCTTTGATTGTTTTACTAACTATAACCACAAAGCTTGCTCAAATTTATTTTTACACACAATTTCCATGACAAGACTATGAAAAACAAGGCGCTCTGTCATTAAACTGCAGTTTCATTATTCCTTTGTTCAGCCATTTCAGATATGCCCTGAACAACAAGAGGCAATCTGTAGCATAACTTGGATATCAAGCCTAGTGTGGCCTTGCTAGAAGTAAAAATCCGTACCTTAATATCCAAATCTTTCAGTGCTTCTTGCAGTTTAGCTCTTGGACCTTTATAAGCAACTTAATGGATATAAGCTTGAAGCTTAATTTAAATTGGAAAAATGCCTTTAAGACTTTGAAAAATTTTGAAGGGTAAAAAGTATTTTTCAAGTCTACTGTCAGAGAGATGAGGGTAGGGAGAGGGGTGTGAAGCCTGAGAAGGTAGCACAAAGTGCTTTTGCTAACTTAGGTCCTCATCTCAACCTGCAGAATTAAGTCAGGTTATGGGTTCGGCAGAAGTCAGGAACATACTTAACTACTTGGTTTGCTCATAAAAGTTCCTGGGGTCAGCCTCAGAGAAATGGACACTTGTAGCCATCCCATACCCTACCACAGGTGGCCAGAATTTTAAAGTGAAAGACCAGAGATATCATAAGGCTCCAGAAGGAAGAGATACTCAGCAATAGAGGAGAGAAAATTAGGCCTAATTGCCTCCTTTGTTTTCAGCTGTCCTAGTTGGACAGGATACACTGCTGAGATTTTGGGCTCTGGTATAGTTTATGAGTTAGATCTCAGACTTAATTTTAGGTGCCAAGATATGACTTATTTGGAGGAAAAATTTCAGGTTTTAATAATTTGTAGTTTTTAAAATTAAAACCAGGAGCCTCACTTGGATTTTATCTGAATAGCAAGAGGAGCTTGCCTGTAACAGTAAATTGGACTCAACACTTCTACAGCACTGTTTTATGGTTTACTGGACATTTATTTTAGTGAAGTCTGCATCTGCATTGTATTAAAGTTGAAAGGAAAGACACAAATGAAACTCAAATTCAGATCCAAGCAACAGTCGAGTCAGCTATGGAGTTGCTAACTACATTTGTATTGATTAAATTTAAATTCTGGAAATAATGAAACTACTTCTGCTGCATTTACCTTATCATGATCCCAAGCAAGGCAGAAATATCATACAAAAGGAAACAGTAATGTAAAATAGCAGGTTCAGGGAGGGGAAAAAAGCCCCACAGCCTAAACACAAAAAACTCTTGCTCTTTTCCTCCCTCACCCCCCAAAGCTACATAATTTACTCCCAGTCCATAAGGTCCTTAGTTCCAGTGATTGGGATGATGGATGGCTCTACTTCAGCTGCAGCAAGAGAAGATACAGCAATGTATCACTCTGCAGGAAAAAAACAATAGAGCAAACGAAGCAGCGGGACAATGTGGTGGGCAGAAAAGCCAGGGGAATTCTCTGCTGGTGGAAAAATAGACAGTCCTACCCTGGAGTTGTGTAAAATGCAGCGTGTTGGTTTTGTCCTCATTGTGTCCATGATTATGTGAAACCTGATAAAGAGGGGGTGCCCAGCAACTGCAGAAGGGGGAAGATCTTTTCCGCTTGAGTTCTGGTGTTTTTACAGAAGTATAGGCTATAGTAGATGTGCTATAGCCTTATTTCTGATGATGTACTTAATTGTAAACATTTGAAAGAGAGTTGGGTCAGTTCATGGTTAATCTCTGTGAAAGCTAGGTGACTCTGCAATTTACCTGTGAAAACTACTATTACCTAAATCATTCTACAGCAATCGATTAAAACATTTATGTTTTAATGTAAGTCAGTGTTCAAACTCAAATCCAATAAATCAACAATTCCTCTGCTAAAACTATCACAGTTTCTAACATAAAACTCAGCCACAAATGTAGTAAAAAAGGAATACTACTATTAAATGTTACACTCTTTCCACAAGAAACAAAAGCATTGTTCCTTGTCAAAGACAAGTGATAGCCTGAGGAAATTCTGAAGGCTTAGGTGAAATGCTTAAAACAAAGAAGACACATCCAAATATATTCATTATTTATGTATGCTTTTGGCACATAATGTAGTAATAGTGTATCAATTACAGCTTGTAATTTAGATGATTTAGACAGAATGTAAGGAAAGAAATATAACCACAAACAAATAAATTTACATAACTCACATCAGAAAAGTTCAAGAGCACTGTCTAATGCCTACAGGGAGCAGAAAATTTTGAAGCTCTTTGTTTGGAATTAAATATTACAAAGGACAGGTTTTCCACTTTCTGCAGGAAAATGGGTTCATCATTCAGAGAAAGTCATATGAAGCGCTAATGATTTGTTGTTGTTAAGCATGTTAATACTGCTTACTACTCAAGCTTTCTCTCACTTTCCATTGTAAAACCTGTTTGCATAGCATGTAATTTTGTTGAACTTTAAACAGTGAAGTTGAGAGGTTTTTTTCCATTCTAGTTGAATTCTTTCGGAAAACACCTCTACTGTTTCTACAACAAGGCCAAGGAAATAGACAATATTTCACTCACTTGAAAAACTCAGTGACCATTTTTTGAACAGCAATAATGACTGCATTCTTTTAGAGCAGTTTATGAAGTCTGGAAAGGGGGGCCACTGGTTATTTGATCTCTCTTTTGCTTTTCTTCTACAATTCAACAACAATTTACACAAATCAAAAACTTTTGTAAATGTAAACGTAATTCTAGTTAACTAAAATATTTGGAAAGTTGAGCCTTGTAGAGCAGGGATGAAACCCTCAGACTAGAGGACCACACCTTTTCTGGGAATGCGTCCAAACCCTTTCTAGAAACCCTTTGCAGGGGAGACAAAGGGAGTCTTGCGTTCAAGGTGGAGAGGAATACCATGTCCAGGATGTGGATACCCTGCCTGCACATGCCTCCCAGTTCCTGTGTGCACTAGGCAAACACCTGATTGGGATTAGCTGGACGTTTCTTTTTGGAGCCGGGACTGATTGACAACATGGTTGAGCCCTACGGTTGCAACTGAATCAGCATTTTTCTTGTTTAACATCCAAAATAGCAGTAAGTACTTTGAAAAAACAGCTGTACATCTGAAGTTGAGCCCCAAAGTGAGTGTACACTTTAAACTTTTATCTCTGTGAGCCAGCTCCCAACATCCCTCAGTCACTGCTCCAGCAAGATACATTCATTAATGTCTCTAAAGCACTAAAGTACTAGAATGGTGATATGAGAGAAAAGCCCACCAGGAATTAATAATCTTGGCTTTGGAACAGAGTTTTAACAGGCTGCAGTTAAGTAAAGCCTATGACCTCGTATTGACCATAGAAGAAGAAACAAAATGATTAATCAGTAAGGGAGTGTTGTTAATTCTGTATACTGAATAAAGGTTCCTATGGACATACTCCACATGTTCATGTAATTAAAGATTGGTATATTACTAAATGCATAGAAGAGTGAACAAGACACAATCTTGATTTTTATGTTTCCTGACTTTGGAATGCTGGATTTTACAAGTTTATTAATATTCTTCTTTCTTATGCTTTTGTATATGTTCAAGATAAATGTTCATACTCAATACAATTACTCAGAACTCCAGAGAAATGAATTTTCTGCAAAATTGAAATCTGTCTTCCTGTTGGAACCTACTCATATTGCATTTCTTTAACCCCCAAATCACAGTATTTGCTACTGTTGAATTGATATGAAATAGTGCTTTAAAAATCTGATTATAAAACCTTTTATTACACTTCTCTTCCAGTGAATTGTCACATCTCTTGTAAAAGTGTCGCAATCACCTCTGGTAAGTATGAAAATATATGTTAGAAAAATATTATTAGGGTTGTAATATCAAGCATTCAAAACAAAAATCTGAAGGATTTGCCTTCAACGGATGTCTCATCTCCTCTCCCTACCATCTACTTGCCATTCTTGAATTAGGATAATAGTCTGAGAAGTCATTCTCTGCAATGGATTTGACTCCCTGTAAGACTACATATCTTCCAGCAAAGACTGTACCCATGTTTTGACTGCCATCTACAAACCTGGTCATACCATTTCAAAGTTCACATTTTAGTATGAGACAAGGTATGGGGAAGAGTCAGAAAGGATGATCATGCTTTCTTTTCTATGGGGGAATTTAAATCAATGATAACTCTACAGTTTAGAAATGAGACAAATGAAAGAGCATGAATAATATAATAAATTATAATATAAACTAAAATAAATATAATACAATAATAAAATACAATTAGATAATGGCTACAAAATCAAGAATGACATGGAGAAAGTAAAGAAGACATTCACTGTTCCTAATAGGAGATTGAGAGGGCACTCAGTGAAAGAAAGTACTACCACACTACAATTAAATGATGGAACTCATTGCAGTAACATTTCTTTGTTCTGTTCAGTATATGAGTATAGAAGAGATGAGATAAAATCATGAAGGAAAGGTCCGTGAATATCTATGAAATAACAGTGATGTAATTGAAACTTCTGCTTCATCAAATCACAAACTATAGTTTACTTGCAGATTAATTGCAGATTACAGAATTTGGAGACTTTACTGGAGAAAGATTACCCCATGTTTTCCCTGTTTCTTAAGATCTTTCCCAAAGCACTCATAATTTGCTCTCATCAGGGGCCAGATACTGGGTTGGAGGTACCTTTGGTCTGCTCCTAACTGCTGTATTTACTATGTCATAATTCTGGAAAAAAGCTTTAATTTTAATGTGTTATCGGCTGAGCTGGCTTCTGATTGAGACAAAGAATACATTCACTTGAATGTTATAACAACATTTCCTCTAACTGAGAAAAAAATAACTGCTATATTCATGAACATGTCAGGTTGTTTTTGTTGGTTGCTTGGTTGGGGTTTTTTGCAATATGCAGTATTTCCATTTCATACATGAAAGACTATAGATTTTTCTGCATTGCCAAAAATCTCACATTCCTTGTGATTTGAAAGGGTTAGCAGCTACAGGGTTAAGGACTAAAACCTTTAGAACACAAGTCATGTATATTTTACTAGGTGATTGGAGTAGGTTAGCTTGGCTCCAGCCTGTCTTTCTTTTATTTTCCAACTTATATACGGTTTTTCATGAAATGGTTTTGAACAAATGTGTTGTGGAGCCAAGTGGGATCAGAGAGTCCTCTGAAGTGTCCTTGGAGTCAGAAGGCCCAACTCCTACTCACATTGCTGTCAGGCACCTGCCGTATCCGACGGCTGCATGCAGACACCTAGGTAGTAAAGCCCTCGGGAACAAACTGGTCAGGCTCTTGCTCTCTTTTTCTGGATTTAATTTTTATTCCACCAAACAGTTAATGTAAGAGTTTAATTCGAACAACTCCTCTTCTAAAGAGCTTTGACACTGGGCATCACTCTACATGCTCTCAAATCCCACATTAGACTTAATGCGCTCAGAGAGGTGGCGTGCATCTGACATGACTGAAGAAGAAGAAGGGGGAAGAAAAGAGCTGATCAAAGTCATTAGCGGGATTCTGAATCTAGCAGAAACTAGTCTCACACACTCCAACTGTTCTCTGCTGTCACCGTGATTATTAACTTCATGATAACAATAAGGTTGTAAGCAAATTTGTAGCTCAGCTGGGGAAAAGTTTGGAATAGACTACATTTTTTTCTCTCTCATTAAATATTTCAAATACAACTGAGAGGAATTTTAATATTTAAAAAGAGACGTTCAAAAGCTATTCACTGCTGGGCAGCTTATTCTAACACCACCTCAGCTTATTTTTGCTCCCATGTATCTTCAGTAAGTAGATATATGCTCATGGTTAACTCTAGAAATCTTTGCTATTTAATGAATATGGGATTAATTTAAGTTTTTAAAGCATTTCCCTTAAAGCTTCTCTCTTCTCCTCCACCCTGGCCTAATTTTTCTTCTCATTCCAGAATTGCTAAGATAGACAGGCAAAGTCCTTTATTGATATGCATCATAAAAACATAGGATTTCCCCCTTTTCAGAAGACATGCCACTATTTATTTGGCTGAAAACCATCACCATGTGTCAGGCTATTCAACTCAGCAGAAACCTATTGTGGCTGAAGGTCACGCTGTTGTTTTATTTTATGCCACTGTTGTTTAAACTGTACCGCAGAAATCCTCCATTTTTCCAGTATGAGCAGGCAGTTTTGTGAGCCGAGAGAGGATAAGATGGTAGAAAGCAGCTCTTCAAGAAGGGACCCATTCCCTGATCAGTGAAAGCACACTGAATAAGTGATACCAGTGAGACTAAAAGGTTGATGGAAGCAAGAAAGAAGACTTCAAGAGACCAGGGGTTGGAGGCTTATTAGAATTAACAAAGCCACTCATTATCTTGAGTCAATATATATAGTGAAGTAGTGAAAAGAAATAAATATGTAACAACCACAAAATTATTAGTTTTCAATTTATTGTTAATTTTTGACTGAACAGCTTTGTTTCACTAATGATATTATTTTATTTATTAAGGTTAGAAGTACTTCCAGTGAAGCCTCATTGAATTTATTAAGCATGAGAATAGTTTCTTTTATTTTGCTTCTTTCAAAACAGTAACAAGTGAGGGTAGAGAAGAAATATTCCCACTGCCTTTAATAAGGCCAAGATTATATTCAGAATAGTCCCTTAACTATCCTTAGATAATATGGTCATTATTTCAAAATCCCACTCAATAGTCTTACTAGAAGAGTATAACACCATTTCAACCATATTTCTTCCTTGTATATCATACATATTTTCTCCAACATTTGGCTAGGCAGGTGGCCAGCAGGCACTGTCAAGATAATTTATGTCTCTTGTTTATTTGAATAATTAAAATAACAACAACACTGGAACCCTGCAATTTTTGCACACCCCCAGCTTCTACAACACTTTCCTATTCCTTCTACTCTTGTACTCTTCTCCCACAGAAGAAATTCCATGCAGAAAAAGGAGTCTTCTAATGAATCACTAAGGCCCAAGGAAGTAGATCCTTGTAAAAGAAACAAATTTCTGTTCTGTTTAACCAACAAGAGAAGAAAACTCCTGTAGCGGCTTATGAATACACCTCCTGCCCTTTTTATCAAAAGATCTCACACCCACCTTGGCACTGCCCCCTTCTCCAGGGAGCATAGTGGGCGCCCAGCTTTATCCAGCTCTGGTGCTCTTGTGCTGCAGGCAGCATTTGGTGACCGACAGTGACTACATACGTGGTATGTGTAAACAGCTCTAATTCTCCTGTTTCTGAAGGGCAGAGGATCCAATCCAAAAACTAACCTTGAATTTTAACCAAGTAAAGGAAAACAATTGAAATCCATGTGTTCTGAATCTCACTTCAACTCTTACTCTGTAATGGCTTCTCTGTGGCTGCATTTGCCCACTTGTGATTGCCTCTGACGTCCTCAAGATCCCACCTGAAAGAGAAGGAGCTAAACCACAGCAATTAAATTTCAGCAACTGACTGTGATCTGGATTGATTCCTGTGACCAGTTAAATCCAAAGCATTCTACTTATTTTGGGCAAAATACTCAGTCAGGCTAAGCCACATAACATCACTGACCATAGGGCAGTCAGAGGACTGTTTACACCAGGACTAGATTCTTAACTTGTCTCTACATATTTTCTTAGTTGTTACCTTTCTTTTCTAGACAAGGTGTATTTTCTCCATGTTTCAGGAGACTTTTCTGAGATGCATGTGGTACATGGATATCTCCCTGCGCTACAGCAGTGCTGCTGGCCTTGTGATGCAACACAGCTGCATTTTATGGGTGTTTTTTATACCTCTCTTGTGCCTTTTCAAAAATTGTCAGGTGATTTTAAAAGATGAGAAAATAAAGTGATCTAACTCAAAGCCTTTTTTTTTTTTTTTTTTTTTTTTTAATATCTGTAAAATAATTAGGAACCTCAATTCCTGCACTCACAACATGGGCAAAGTCTGAAGCAACATAAATTGCTTTGCTGATGAGCACATTAGCTAAAAGAGATTTTCCTGCTAGGTAGAATTTGTTTGTGGCAGTATGGGGGAACAAAACCATTGCCATATTAATCCTCAGCACTGGTGTGTGGCATATTAATCCTGGTATTATTATTTAAGTTCTCAGCTGAGTAATGTCAGGACTCTGAGTTATAAAGGTAGCAAGTTCCTTTAGTTAGTAAACAATTTCAGATTATCATGTTCACAGAGTTGGTATGGTTTTTTCTCAACATACATATCTTGCTATGAATAAAAAAAATAAAATACAATCAATAGATAGTAGTTAATGTGATATTTGTAACATGCGAGCTTGTTCTTTTCCTCCAATAAAAACTAAAGGACATGAAGAGCAGGATTAGAATTTATGGAGTATTACCAGTCACTCAATTTCAAGAATCAGAATATTCTGCCTATCTTATCTGCTGATTCATCACATAACTGAGTGTTTTTCTCTTTTTAAAAGGCAATATTTTGAAATTATACATATATGTCTTTGGGAAAGTCCAGAGCAAAATCAGATGTCAGACATACATAAATGAGATGCTAAAATATCGTAAACATATCTGACAGTTCAAAATACATTATTTCTTTGCTGTCTGTCTCAGTGAACTTCTGAAAGAGAAAATAATATTACCTGCCTTATTTTAAATTGTATTATGAGACAGAAGAATTTTGTTCTATAGCCCTGTTCTATAGCCCCATAGTCTTGTATTTCTACTCCTAGAAACATTGTCTTTAGTCTGGGATGCTTCTTGACTTGAATTCTCCTTCTTTTAACATATCAATCCAGCAACAGAAAGCTATGATTTTGGGAGGCTTCTCTGTTTTCAAAAGAATGTGTGTCTTCATGTTGGAAACCCTGACACCATCTCTCTAAGTTTACAACTGAGTATAACAGTCTTGATGTTAACCTGACCTTTGCTTTAGGAAAATATATTTATTAAACTTCTCAGCTAGATTTGTCTTCTGGAAAAAAGCCAAAACAAAACAAATGAAAACAAAACAAAACAAATGGAAACGAGGACTGAGAAGCACTCAGTTCAGACAAATGGAATGACATTTCTGTAAGTATTTCTGGTTTTGGTATTCTGCCTATAGCTCTTAAAAACCTATCCTTTTCAAAGTGCTATTCATTATTAACTGTTACAGTTATTATTTTAAAATTATTACAAGCCCACTTATTCACTTACAAAGCTGCTACAATTCAAAGTTATTTACATACATATGAATGTATGTATTTTTATCTATCGATATATATAAATTCTTAAAGGGAAAATGCCTCTAATTTCAGTATAAATACACTTCAAAATGTACAAGAGGAATTTAAAAATACATATGATTACAAAAAAAACCCCTTAAAAATTAACATTTCAAGGAAATTAATGATTTTAAAACTGAGATGCTGCCACAGTAATCTATTTGATTCAAATAAAGAATTTATCACAAACACAAGCAACCTTATAGTTTTGCTAGAGGTAGCCCAGGCACTCTATGTCCATTCAGGACTCTGGCTGGTTATTTCCTTTTACTAAGGCAATAATTACAAGAATTAGAGGTTAAGGCTCAGCTCATTGGAGATGGTATGTATTTAGCCATTTCCCTGGCATTGCTTTAGGGCACACAGACAGGTTCCCATGGGCCCCAAGCCATGGAGCTTTTTCCACTGGCAGAGACCAGAGCAGGTACATTTTGCTGATGCTGCAGCTCCAAATGGAGCATACCACAGGTGATGCTCATTACGGAAGCTATGGGGATATAAAGGAGAGCACGGGTTATTGCTGATGGTGGAGTGCCAAAGGTTAGTGAAAAGCTGGATTGTCTGCTGGACCAGGGTAGATAAGAACACAAAAGGGCACAGAAACAGATTTGAATACAGCCACTTATCAGTGTGCCTTTTAAACTACATTATGCTGTGTATAATGGTGTGCTGTTAGCACTAAAACTGGGAGTATCCTTTTATGAGTGTACTAATTTATTAACATCAATTTGTGTCACCATTTTAGCAGCTCCTCTACTTCCCTGAGCCAAGAAGAGACCAAGTCAGCTAAATTCAGATTGAATTCAAGTGGCTCTAGTTCTTTTCAAACCACTATTGCAATCTGCTGATGTCGCTCTCTGTTGGCCACTGTATTGTTTTCTCAACAATAAAAGCGAAGAAGCACACATAAAACAAAGATGTTTATGATTTTGAATAAATTGTATCTTTACTATTCTTTATTACTGGAAAACAGCCAATTATTATTCAAAGGCATAAAAAAGGATCATTTATATACCATACTGTTAAATTTTATATCGAGTGATATGATAAAATAGCCAACTGGGAGAGTGGGTGGGGAATGGAAGAAATGCTAGATTTTATTTATGTCATGTTTATAGTTAGCTATGTTTATCCTTTTTTGTCAGTTAAAGGAACATTAAATAGAATTATCTTGGATTTATGGTAAGTAATAAAGAAGATTTTTTTTTCCATGAATGCTCAATTAGATTAAAGCATACTGTCACAAGTGCAAAGTATGCACCTATTTATGATTTCTTTCCTGAGGCCATCTTTGTGTTCCTCTCCTGAGACTGCAAGAATTTGGAAGACTTTGGACAAAACAGTGCATGTGTTTACTGTAACACACATGTGAGCATAATGCAAGACTGGGAGGACTGAAACATGGAGTTCAAGGATTGTTAAAGAAAAGGGAAAGGCACAACAACTGTTAGCACCAGACCTAAAAAAACCACCAAGTGGGGATTTCTGGCAAGAAGTAATGTAAATAGATATTATTTCAAAAGGGCACTAGCACTGCATGGTATTTGTGGAGGAAGACTCAAAAAGGCTTTGTTTAACCTTTGTGCTGCCATGATTCACTTGTGCCTAAAAGAAGGGGAAGCCTAGAAATCCTTGGTAGAATGCACCTGATGTCTGGCTGCATCTCACTGGCATAGACTCCGACATTTTGCTCAGACAGGGATCTGTCATCTAAAGCCAGGGGACAGATTTACATCTCTTTTCCTGGCACATGATATCTCTCAAAACTCTTTTAAAATGTAAAGATACGATTTCAAACCACACCTGCTGTCCTTTTTTCTTACTTTACAGTTGTGTCATTTTTAAGAGAACACCCTTGTGAAACAAGGGAAAGACAAGCAGGATTAAGTTTTATGTTTTTCAACAAGGTTATACCTGCAGTTCAGGGTTTGGGGATTTAGTCTTTTCTGTTGTGTATGTTCATATACAAGATAAAGGAACAAAAAGACCAGAGATTTGAATCAATTCATCGCAAAACATTCTGTAAGACTTATACACAAATGCTGGCACAGTCTATTGGATGCCATTTTTGGATTAGCTGATAAAATCTCTATCCAGTGTTGTCATGAAAAAAGCAAAGGTCCAGATTCACTAAGATCATTTTGTGCTGCCTCTCATGCTGCTTTTAACATAGTTTTAGACTGGGCTTAACTTGTTGCACAAGGACTTCCTCACATGGCAGGTTTCTTAGGTAGCACAGTGAGTCTTCTCAGCTCCAGCACAGAGATGCTGCCTGAAAGGAGTTATAGCTGGGAAACTGCCAGACCTCCCAGGACCTAAGCAAGTCGGGTAATTGATGATGCCATGGCTAGAAGCTCTGAAAACCTGCTGTTTCTCCTAATTTCTCTTTAATCCACAGCCAAACATAATTCATGCTATATTAATAGCAAGGATTATATTATTACAAATTATACTTCCAAACAGTCTCTTCTTACTGACAGACAAGTGCAGACTTTGAGGGTTCTGCTCTGGTTTTATGCCAGCAAATCGTAAAGGAACAAAGTTCTCTGCACTTTTATTCCTGAATTTTCCATACCTCTTTTGTCCTTCATATGTGTCTTACAGGTAGATGCAATCAAGTAGCTATTGTTCAAAATTTTATCATTCATACCCTAAACAACTGAAACAGTAGGACAAGTTTTAAAAATCATCTTGCTTGCTCACTTTGGGGAGAGTTCTCTGAAAATCCCAATTGCTGCAGATTTTCCTAGTTCATATTTATTACAGAGAGTGAAACCTGTTCTTTTATTATGGCCTAGGATGTAAGTCATTGCAAAAAATCATTTAAGGTCAATTTTATTTACCTAGTACAGAAAGGTAATATTTATTACATACCACAAGTGCTACACATTTGTATTATTCATTAGCTATGAATTACTCAGTGGCCTAACCCTATGTGCTTTCATTTTTTATCAATGCAGAAATTGTCAGACAATGAGGGTTGTGGTCTTCAAATATCACTCAGAGCTGAGGAGGTTGACAGAAGTCTGCAAACACATCAGCCAAGTGCAAACTGCTCAGACACATACAGCATCAGAAACTGCTCTGCATGTTACGCAACAGTAACTTGTTCCTAAAGCTTTTGCATGGTGAAGGTACATAATCCTCCACGTCTTTCTCCAACTGGACATAAAAACTGCTGAAAAAGAAATAGAGAATCCTAGAGAAAGTTAAAGCTGTAATTAACCAATATCCGTTTGTACCTGAGGTACCTGCCCCTGCTCTGGGTGTCATCTCAGCAAACAGCACCAGGGCTGTCAACACCAGCAGGTGCTTTAGTTCCGTCTCCCTCCCTGCCAGGACGAGGAGCTGTGCCATTCAGGGGCAGAGACCCTCATGCTGAGGCAGCCAGCTTTGTTACAGAGCTTGTGCATAGTACAGCACATGACTATTCCAAGCGTCAGCAGGGTCCTTTCCTCTATTCTGCTACTCCTCAACACTAGCAGTTATGATGCTGGAGAATGGTACTTGGGGGTTGTGCCAGGCCTTATCATTTGGCTGAGACAAACACCTCTCTATATCGACTGTAAAGAAAACACAGAGGAAATACATAGGAAACCTATTTTGCTAACATTGATGGTTCCTGTGAATTGTGTAAAGCATATGCCTCAAATAGCTTAATAGTCCTTGTTCAAAATGCACCCCTTCCCCAGAGTGATAATAACTGCTGGCTTCCCAGAAGATCTCAGTGGTTCGGCCATTGAGACAAGTTAGACATGAAAAAATGTGGAAAAGTTAGTCAGCAAGTGGCGTAATGGCCAGTCAATAAATAAACCCTCTCTCCCTCAGCAGTGATTAGTCTGTCTGTTAGCAAAGACTTTCAGTAATGATGCATTTGCCAAAGAACGATAGCCTGCATATAACTTATTTGCAGCTCAGGCAGTTTAACTAGAAATCTAAGCCATTGGCATATCCTCTTTTAAGTTTTAATTTCATTCATTCTTCTCCTCAGAGCATGGAGTATGCACAGGAAGAAGTTGTTATATTTTTCATGAGAGACAAAGAAAAGAAAAATTTTTGGTGAGACTGTGGGGACGTGGAGCAGTGTAGAGGCAGGGGCTATGGGGGAGCTTAATATACTGCAGATGCCTTCAGGTGAACCCTTGAGAGAAACTGACTTTTCGACTGATGGCACCAGAGATTGTGGATGGATGAAGACAGATCATGAAAGCCAGATATCAAAAGAGAGATCACAGCAAGCTATTAAAATGTACATTTATATTGCTAAATATTTTTAGGGTTGCTGAATTGAGACAGCTAGCAAACAGCACATCATGGAGAACATTGATTGAAAAGCTCACTGGGTTGGGAAAGAATTTTTCATTTCATAAGTCATTTGCTGTAACCATTCCAAAAAGTCAGCAGATTTTTAAAATTAATGAGAGTCATTCTGTGATGAAGTCTGGCTTGATGGCCACTTCTTTCTCTGGGTTTTCTCTGGAGAACTGAACCCCATCCTTCTGTGCCGTTAGAATTTTTCGGTCAGTAATGCTAATTCATTTGGCATGTTTACAGCATGAGAAATTATCTTATGCTGTTTAAATAATCCCATACAGATAAAATGCTTTACAGAGATTTTAAGTCCAACTCCAAAGAGCTTTTTCTAAGAAGCTGATACTATGTATTGAATAAGCAGCGGAGCAGAAGGATTGTCATTAGAAGAGGCTACAAACAACAACAGCTACATTTTTTTCACTTGTGGAGATCTGGAAGTCTACTATTTTTTAAATAATACAGTTTTATTATTATTGTTTATTTATTTACTGCTGTCTGTTTAAGTCTTCAAAAAAAGGACAGAAATTCCTTGGCCCTATTCCACTTCTGGGGAGGAAAACAGGCACCAGACAAAAAAATATCAACATGTCTATTACTCAAAATGGGTATTTTCATTGTTCTCCATTGATCACTCTCCAGTAGCAGTTTCAATTTCACATTAAAATTCTTCAATATATGTACAAGTCAAGCCAAAGCTACTTCAATAAATACCTGTCATGTCTTTAACCTAATATAAACAAAAATCTTCTTTTGTTAGTATACTGCCAAACATTAATTGATTTTAGCAAATTTTAGGAACGTAGACATGTTTTTTCTTACACATAATATGAACATTTGTTTCAAATTGACAGCTAAAAGAACTTAATCTCAGTAGTGACTTGCTCATTGCAGATAAGAAATTTGCATGAGCATAGGCCTTCCGCTTGTTAAAAGTTTTCCTCATAGTAAGATCCTGAAAAACCTCCAGGACATAACATATGAAGGTGTGAAAGTCTAACAAATAATAATTAACACCTAACATTTGTCAGGTTGTTGAAAATCATCTAGTTACTAATATTCTGAGAACCAGAGATCCAACCTGCCATCTGCAACCTGAACCGTTGTCCTGTAAGAGCTATTTTCTCTCTGTTGCCTGTAAGAGAAGGCCAGATGACAACATCGTAGATAATGTAAGTCAGATGGAATAACTGCCATTCCTATTCTCTTGTGCCTCAGATGCAATCTCAGTTATACTGTATTGTCACTGAAATTACTGCTGTCCATAACCTCACAAGTACCGAAAATTTCATTTTCCTTGTGCTCAGTATTACATTACATTAACAATAATAATGTATATTCCGACATCTTGCTACTGTTGGGCTTGACTTTTCCTGCTTTTACTTAAAACACCAGGAAAAATAGTGTAGTGATTTGATCAACTAATCTGCATATGCATTTTGCTTTGCAAATTATCTCACTATTCCAGAGCTTTAACCAGTCTGGACAACAATCCTATAACAGTCGAGCAACTGTTTTGTTTTGTCAAATGAATGAGCTTTTTTCAATTTCTATTTTTGTTTCTCTTACTGAAACAAATGTAATTATGAAGTAAATAAATTTCCATGACAATCATTCAGAGTCGTAGTTAAATTCTTAATGGCTTAATATAAGTTTTAATTTCTAAAATTTATTCTGAATGAAATTTAAATGTAAACAGAAATAGAAGCTTTTAAGACAATTTAATTCACAAATGTTCTGTTCACAAAGAGTAATTGTCTCCAACCCTCTTTGTCAGCAGTCTCTTTCACGTTTACATATTGCACAATCAGTAAGCTGAAATCTAAAAGGTTTTCTTTAGAAAGAAAACTTACAAGAGCATATACCCAAAGGCAATTGACCTTGGCCAAAATCAGCAAGCCTTTTCTGTGTATTTCTATGTTTCTATTTACTTCTGCCTCATATGGTCTTCTTCTTGAAGAATCAGAAAAGAATCAATGCCAAGGAGAACCAGAAAAAACATGATAATGGAAAACCAAGGATAGAAGGATGACAGAAGGAGCGTGAAAGTGTATGGCCATCTGAAGAAATTTGGTAAGCACAGAAATATAGAGAAAAACTGCAGAGTTCGGCCAAACAGGATCTTCAAGGGGCTGTGCACAAGAAACAGTTGCATATAGCCTATTGTAGGTTTCCTGGCAGCTGTATTTTTCTGGTTCATCTCATTGCAGTGTAGGTACTCTTCTTACCTCAGTTCGGACTCCTCATTCATGCTTTCTCTGTGTGCTGCCTGAGTGCCCAAGCTGCTCTCCTTCCTTGGCAGTGAACGAGATAGAGGACTGGCAAAGCTATAGGGACAGAAAAAATCTGCATGAAGGCAGGAAAAATTGTCACTGCAATGTACCGATACAGGTATCAGCCTTTGTGTCCAGGACTGCTCTGCTCTCACAGCAACCCATGTTCCTTCCTCAAGTGTCTGAAGTTCTTCTTCAGGTACCAGGCAGAGACGCTAACACCTTTCTTCCCCTATGCTTTCTCACAGGCCTCTCTGCTACACCATGGTGCCTATGGCTCATGCTCATTCTCAGTTGTTGTACCTTTCACTGCTGTTTCAATGCCTTTTATCTCTTTTACTGACATCTTTAACTTTAACGGGGAAATTCCCCCCTCGTCAATGCTCACACAAGCTCTGATCATCACAAATCTCACCACAAATCCCACCACAAAATGGCTCAGATGGGAATACATCATATTTCTGTATGATTACAAATACATGAGCTGTTCTGGACAAGATCCAGTTCCTCCTCATTTCAGGGGCTACCTGCAGTTTCCTCTATTATACCTGGGACCCTGAGTGCACGCAACCTTCCTCTGCTGCCTCTGCATCAGGTACTTTGGGAGCAACTGTCATCTTCTTAGGTGGTGGGAACACACTCCCAATGAACATCACCTCATGCTGAAACCTGCTGTGCAAGGTACATCCATGCCAGTGCCCCGGCATTCCCTGATCCTTCTCTTCTTCTTGTGACCCCATGTCAGTCTCTCCTTCCAGGCTGACTATCTTGTCTCCTGAGGTGCAGGTCTCTGTGCCAGGCACCCTCCCTCTAGACCACATCTCCCCTCTCTGGGCTGTCTTTTATATGTAAAGCAGCCTCCCACATGCTGCGCCCTAAGTTGCCACTCTCATTCTTTCCCCTAACAGGCTGTCTCCACCCTATCTCAGACAAAGTCTAATCCCCTATGCTTTGTCTGGGCATAGACTGTGAACTCTTCATATACAATGATGGTGCTGTCACGTATTTGCTCACTTCTATATGTCATTGCTTTATAAAGGACCAAAATCATTGCTTTGCCTTCAGAACTATTAGTCTATTCAGGTACCAATGCAGATGCTATTTAAATGACAATTGGGTTCACAGAATATGTCTTCCAAGTATTTTAATTTGATTAGGAATCAATCCTTCCTAATTACTTTTACAAATAATTATTATTTTTCCAGCTGGAAATAGAGATAAGGTTGTATGTATATATATTTTGCTCTGTGATTGAAAAAAAAAGGTTTAATAATTGTGTATCTGATAAATTGGACAAAAGAGAGATGACAAATTTTAAAGAATTTAAAAGCAGATCTGATTCTGGTAATAATCCCTATATAAAAGCACTAATCACATTAGCAGAAAATAATCTATAAAGAGTAAAGTGAATAAAGTGCATGTCAGATCAAGGGAGAAGTTTTATAATTTGGGGGATAGATAAGTGATTAACCCAGTGAGATGACTGAGTTAAAAAAAATATCAGAAAAAGCTCTAAATTCACAGCAGGTGTCAAAAAACAAAGAGGATCCTTTTAATTATTTTACAATAAAGATATATACATGATTAGTTTAAAGATATTGGTGAGATAGTCCATAATATGCTAAAACCAGGAAATTGAAATAAATTTTATTTTAAAATCTTTATGTCTATACTATTTAAAAGCCAGTTATTTGAAAAATTATAAGAAACATTTTAAAGTATTCTAGTGCATGTTCAAGTTCTTTTACTCTGTGTGCTCCAAATGTGATATTAAAAAACTCTGTAGAGGAGCTATATAAAGAATAACAGATACAAATGTATTAAATTTTAACCACCTGCAAAAACTAAGCCCACTATTGTTGTTTTTTCCAGGTCTATGGTGGAAACAGTGGGAGCAGCTACGCTGTCACACAAAGAACAACTGCGGTGTGTGTAGCAGAAGAATGGGACAGGGAGTGACTACAACTGTATGTATCATAGAAAAATGTTAACTCTGAGGGTCTCTTTTCTTATTGATTAAAAAAAAAAATTAAAGTAATAACAACCTATAATAAATCTATATAAATCTTATGTTTCTTATGTTCAGTTTTGTTCACTCTGAAATATAAACAGATAAAATGTTAGATGTTTATAGACACATGGAGAGAAATTAAGGTGGCTTGTGCTCATTTCTTGCTTTTGATGAACAAATTTGTTGAAATTTCTCCTGAAATTACAGGAAAAATGTTCCTATACATCACACAGAACAACCTGTTATAACTTGGAACAGAGACGATACCCAGTGTTCACCCGATGCTAAGGTGGAGATCCTTCTACATGGCTGACAAAGCACACAGGTAAATCATCTACATACAAAACTACGTCCCTGTTGCAATAGTCTGCTCAAAAGCAGCATAAATATAGCTCCAAAAATGAGACATTGGCTATGACCTTCTGACTCCAGTGATAGTAAGAAGAAATGGTGCATGCCCCTTGGCTGTTTCCACACCTTCTATCCTCTACAAATCATTTAATTGCCAGTGTCTTCTCTGGCTTCCTGGAGGTAGTCAGAGTAATGCAGTCCCAGTGCTTGACTGGCTAACATGGGGACAGAATTAAATAAGCCATGCTTGTGGAGAAGAGAGAAGCAAGATGCCGTATCCTATATTTGCGCTGTGAGCTGACCAAGCAAGCACAGAGAACATCACCACAGAGCTGCTATGATCTGCGAATCCCTTCCACGCTTACTGTTACACCGAGTCAGACTTTTGAGATGTTTGCTTCTCCTTTACTTCTGATGGGATTAGAAATTGACTTAAAGTAACTTCTGCTAGAATTTCAATTAAATGCATCTATTTCATATACAGTGTCAAATGAGGCAGCTACAATAAGAAAAATCAGAATAAATAAAAGTTAACATTTGTACTGCCAATGCAGATACACATTTTCTTTTTAACAGTTCAACCATACAGTCTATTCAACAAAACACTCACTTCCTAAACCTTGTTGAATTGAACAGGACTTAAAGACATATGCCTAAATTTAGGTATTTGTTGGATAATATTTACCTAGGTTCAGGTAAGTATTGGGGTTTTCTTAATAGGTCAGCATATAATATGCACATGATATGAAATGAATCTTTAGTCCTCTAATAATTAAGCATCTAGTCAGAGTCATTTCATCTATGTTAAAACTGTGGATCTTTCCAGAGGCATACACCAGCCATTTCTAGAGACAGTCAGAATAAGACCCAGGTGCACATCAATACCCCTCTGCATACTAGTTTTGACTGGAGGTTGGTTAGGCACCCTGGAGAGAGCACAAGGTGCATTCTGCAGTCAGGACAGCAAAACTGCAAGGCACACCTCATAGCCCAGCACACCGCAGAGCATCTGCCCCTCAAATTAGATTCGTCTGTAGACATCTATTGTACATACATGCCCCTGTCTCTGTCCATTGGTGACAGATAACAACTTCAATCACGATGGTTGTGTACGATGCATCTCATTCACTGTGTAGGAAAAGAGATTTTTTAGTGCTGGTTGAAGGAATAAAAGATTTGGAAATCTTATACAGTTCAGAAATAGGTATACTCTTACTTTAAAACTGGAGACTACATTGTTTTGAACTATAACTCTATGTCATTGCTGTTTAGATGAAGGAACATAGGGGCCAAATTTGGACTGGTTTATTTTTGCTAAACAAGTCCTGCAAAAACTGAAGTTAAGGCAAGTAACCATACATATATACCTACATCTACAACATTTTGTATCTAATGTATAAAGACATATTCAGACAGATTTGTATTACAGTTATTTTACTATATGGTAGATATGTTTGCTTACAGATTCTGTACTATCCAGTAAAGCAACAAAAGCAAAAAAATAGTTCATCAAGTCAGTCACTGAATGAAAGTGTGAGCATGTAATTTCATTTTGTTTCTTTTCTCCAGCTGGCTTCAGCACACTGAGATGGTTTCATATGTTCTTTGGCCTCCTAAAATGGCTTAAATATAACCTGACACAGACAATTTCAGTCTAACAATAAAGGAAATCAAAATCCATAATGCAGAATCATTCAGAACTACTGGGATTTTTAAGATCCCATGCCCTTTAAGGAACTTTCAAAATAAATGAAATGTTTTATTAATTCTAACAGCTTAATGTATAGGACTAATAGAGGTGTAGTCCATCCATCATAAAAATCTTTGTCTTCTCCCACAATGCATTAATTTCTTTATATAGACAGATTGTGTGGCCATGTTTGTATGACACTTTTTTTCCACTCAGATCAATTCTAAGACCTCTGAACTAAAGAAAATCATCTTTCTAAATGGAATACTAATTTTAGCTAAGCTGCTTTTGAAGACTATGCTCTTTTAAAAAAAGCCAAAGCTCCATACAAAAGGTAGGGAGAAGAGGGAGACTGTAGCTGATGAAATGCAAATGAGGCTTTTCTCAGACAGCTGGCTGCTTTGGGATGACATGTGTGATGAATGGCTCTTAAAACATGAGCAGGCATCAAGCTCCAATTCAGTGTCAGACTGGCAAAAACAGCAGCATTACTGGATGTTTCCTTTAATTAATGCAACACTTCTGCATTAGTCCGGACACTGCCGATAAATGGGAAAGAACTGATATCAGTGGTAATATCAGAAATCTTTCAACCCTGAAGCTGGGATGCATTAGCCAAAAGCTGCGGTATCGTAAAAGGTTTAATTGTATTTGTAATGTACCAGTGCACCATGACAAAAATGGGAGATAGTGTAGGCAGGACAGAGTAGGCCAATGATAAATGAGTGTGAGTGAGCGATTATAAAGCAAGGAGGAGTGTGAAAACAGACAATAGACAGCAAAGAGGAAGGGGGCAGGGATGGGGGGGTTATGATAGCAACAGCTACTCTAATGTGAAAAGTAGGTAGCGAAAGAAACCTGGTTATAGTTTTGAGCAGGTCTACAAGCACAAAGCAGTTTAACATAAATCTTTCCTCCTAAATAGGTTTCATTGATGAGAGTGAGATTTACCACTGCACCTACTTCTGGCAGGACTTCATGGGGAAGGCTTTGCTAGCCAGTTATCTACTACAAAGCATTACAATCACTAAATCAAACACACAGCACAAGGTTTTCTATTAATTGCATACCAAAGTAATAGGATACACACACTGTTCCTCCATTGTGCTTAGAATTATGTTTTCTGCCACAACATATCATAAAACTCCCATGCAATTTCCATGCTGTCACATAGTCACCAAGTACCAGTATGTAATAGCAATAACAGATTTCTTGAGATTATTTGAAAATAAAGACTAATCTTCCACTGAAAGTGTAAGAGCCTATCACACTGAAAAGCTACAAAACATTCGTGTACAAAGCATTCATGTTTTGTGATTGCCATCAGTTGCAAACATTTCTAAAGAATCCATCTTCTTAACATGTAAGCTAAGGCACATAATTAAGATTAACAACAAGTTCTGGTGAGGTTCTTGAAAATGGCCTATGCTTAGTGTTTCTGAGAAAGGTGAAGTATTCCCGTAATGTACTCAAAGTGATTTGCTGTTTCTTGATGACACCTTTATTCATACAGCAGCCTTTTGAAATCATTCCAGTTGTTCTCTCCCTTTTTCGTGCACACATAAAAAGTATTTACTGTGTGCACCGAGTATTGACTGTGTAGTTTCAAAACTGTTTTTTCTCTCCTTTTAATTAAACTTTGTTCTATGAAGTAAAAAAAAAAATAAATCTGTTGCTTTTTAAGACCAACACCAAGATGAATTATTGTCAATGCTTATTTTCATACTTGGGAAGCAGGGGAAGAGAGAGACATTGGAGAAAGACTAATATTTTCAGGCATCAAAACCAGATGCTGGAAATATATATTATGATATACAGAGCACTTTATTGACCACAGCATAGGAAAAAAAAAAGTTATTTTTTAGTACTTGTATATATGCTTTTCTTATTGTATTAGAACACAGGTGACAGATAGTTTATCAGTTAGGAAAGTACCCACAGTTAAGAACATATATATGTGTATTTGCTTCCCTGAACTAAGGCTAAAGACATTAAAACATCCTTTTAAACATTTTTTTCAAGTATAGCATGCTTTCTTAAACATAAAGGACTGTAGAAAAAAGTTAAAATATATTTAAGTGGTTCTTTTTACTACATTTCTAAATTGCTTTACTTATTAAAATATTTCTGTATCAAAATTAGTATGCACAGATATGTTTTGATACTAATAGAAATGTCTGAACAGAAGGAAAGTTGGCCAGTGTTATGGCATAAAAGGTTTGCCCAGGAGAAAAGGGAAATAGCATGTTAATGGTTTTATTTCTTGCTTGATACACAATTTTTGTTAATTCTTTTAAGTCTGGTTTTAAATTCCATGTCTTTGGGTAAAACCACAGCTACCATGGTTGCAAAATACCTGTGTAGCTCCAGAAACCTAATTGGAAACCAGATTGGTATTGATTAGCAGAGCAGTTGAACAGGGAAGAGGGTCAAAGACATTGGGATCAAAATAATTTTTTTGCTAAGAAATCCCCAAACAAGTGGGGGATAAAACCAAAACCAACCAAACAAACCAAAAAAGGCAGACTCACAGACCTCATAAATTACCAGATTTTACAGAAATGCTCCCTACTAGCCATATCTTTAGACTAATAACTTGGCATAGAACTGACAACAGGGGTACTAATGTTTACCTTGTGCCTGTTTATTTCTAAGGCCTGGTAGCTATCCCAACAAGCTTATAAGCCTTGATGCAAAGTGTCCTACCATATCAGGAGCTTTTCCAGTGCGGTAGACAAGGCATCAGCCTACCTGGCTTCAGAATTTTGCAGAAGAAAACTCTATTATAATACATTGAATGACTTCCAGTGTTTCTGGAATTTTGACAGTAGGTGTGAAACAGGGGAAATATAAAGGCAGTCAAGACCTAGCTTGTCTCAAAGTTAGCAGTCAGTACTTACTGTAATATACATCTGTTCAGATGGTCCATTTTCATTCTTAACTCTCCACGTTCCTGTAACATAATTTAGCTCCTATATTATTTACAAAGTGCTTTGCCACAGGATAAAGAGGCTATGATCCAACCATTCTCATCAGCCTCCATCAGGAAGACCATTTACTGCCCCTTTCCCTCTCTCACTCATCTAATATTTAATGTACAGGACAAAGCATTCATTTCCACTAAATGAGAGATGCCATCAGATGTGAAGGCTTCGTGCTCAGCCAGGATCGGATAATGATATGCTTACTCATGCTTACTACATTAGGAAGTTTTAATAGGACTACGTGAGGATCAGGTGCTAATCGTTGGAACAGCTTCAGATTGCAGTCCATAACTTGGCTCACTCCTTCTGCAGAGCAGCTATTCAGTGCTGATGACTGAATTCTATCCACCTCTGAAAATTCACGAAGACAAAATAAGAATAGGAACAGAATTTAAAAGGTCCCTAACTATATGGATACATGGCCAGATGAAAGCCATCAGGTAATTGTCCCTGTACTCAGTGGTGGCTAGGACACTGGCTGTGCAGATAGCTCCTAACAGTCCCCCATTGTGTTTCTCTCTCATGGGATTTATCTTGGAGACCGTTCTCCACTAATGGATGCTGGTCATGAACAAACAGCTATAAATCACTTTGGCCAAGTTAACCCAAAGACATGCCAAATTCTAGTGTCAAACCGTCTAACATGCATTTCTTAATAAATAGAAATATTTTTTAGCAGAAAACAACCAGCAACAGGGTTTATGATGAAATCATCCAACTACAAGGACAGACCCAGATGACCCTGGATCTCATATTAGAGTCCAGAGCTTCAGCAATCTGCAGTAGTGAGCCCAGCCCCAAGGAGTATGAAGGCATACACACCCTCGCTGTTCTGCTAAGAAGGCATAGGAGCGTGATCAAGTACAAAAACTCCATGAAAGAGAAATATCTTAAAGGTGAAGTGCTTATAGCAAAGATTTTGATGTAACAATTCCATGCAGAAACAACATATATATATATATATATATATATATAAAATAAGTTTTATGTAATAAATATTTCTAAGACTGTGCTTTCATCATTGATCAATACCTCTCATTCCCTGAGATGTCATGGTAAGATGTAAAGATGATCTTCATAACCCAGTTATATGACCTGCGATATTCAATACTGAGAAGAGGCCAGGAGTTCAGCTTAAGTAACTTGCTAAGAATGTAGAATCTGATAATTGTGGGCTGAAATCATTTTGGGGCAAGAGAAGTTTTGAAGAAAATTTCCTTGATTATTATAATAGATGTTTGAAAACATAGACTTTCCTGTGTTTTTAAGAATTATAAGCCAGGTGCCCAATCAAGGAGATGACTCTGTTTTCCTTGCATCACTGACTAGCACAAGATAAAAAGAAAAAGGAATGTGGGAATTTTTTAGTTCACAACAGTTTTTGGTTTTTAGATATTTTATGTTTCAGACACAACAGACTTTGGAATCATTATAAATGTAGCCTGCATTTGCGTGGGTGATGACACTTACAGCAAACCACATTTTGGTTGGAGCTTCATTATGAAAGTTTTTCATGGAGTAACAGACAAACTAGAAACTTTTTCAGCAAAAAGGAGCAGAGGGAAGTATAACTAAATACCTAAAACTCCTTTAAGCAGGAATATAGTAATTGATAAACCCTTTGGAGCAGATGGTCTTCTAGGTGATTTAAGAGATATCAGGTCCCTGGGAGAAATTGCTCCTGGAACATCAACAACTAATTCCCATTCTTCATTGTTCCAAATTCTGCATTCTCTGGAATGTTGCTAATTGTTTTACTTTGTCTCTGTTCTCAAGAGAAACCTAAATAATTTTATTTCACTACCAAAGTTTATTCATAATCACTGGAACAACTGAATTTTTTATCAGGAACTACATTTTCTACATTCTACTTATTGACCATTTTATATGCTTGGGTAATCACATCAAAATTATTTTGAAGGAAATCAGAGAAATACGCCACGGTTGAATCACTTGTGTAATGCACAGATGATTTCACGCTATCCCTCTTCCCCAGATGAAATTAGTCAGAGCAGATATGAGGTGTGTGCTGCAAAAGGTGATGTGAGTCAGAGGACAGAAAAGGAAACCAAAAAACCTGATGCTTGGCCTAAAGCTAGTCAATTCACTTCTTTATAGACATTTTTATTTAGATCATAAGCTCTTTGTGGACAAAGTCTATCTTGTGCCATGTGTTCATACAGTGCTTTCCACAGTGCTGTCCTTAAATCAGATCTCTGGATGCTATTGAAATACAAGTAAAAAAGATCATGAAACACAACATCAGTGATAATGTTATCATAATTTATCATCATGGCCTGAAAATGTCCTACATTAAGTTTTGGGCATAAAATCCCTCCACACTTTTGTGAGAGGACAGCACAAAAAAAATCAACTCTTTTTAATACAGGAATAGATTAAACAGACTCACAGAGCTATGGCAATCACAATTCAAATAGATGTTTCTTTGGTTTTGAGCAGTTACCCTAATACCTCCTGAGCAAAGAAGAGGCATGAACCAACAGACAATTAAATACAATATGGATAGTTTACTTGGTTTAGTTAACAAGATATCCTTAGCCTTCTAAGAGAATTCTTATTACCAAGATTGCTGTTGTTATTTTCCTTTTACAAGCTTATTTTGACAAGACATTATCTGACGTGCAGCACTTGCAAAAAAAAAAAAAATTATAAATCATCTTTAACATGATAGTTTCACACCTTGCTTGGCGTAAAAAACACTGTGTTGTCATAATACTACACCATCCATTTTAAGACTAATCCATCTGCATTGTACATCACTACATTATATGCATCATTACACTGTAACTGTAAAAAGGAAAATTAAGGTGTGATGAGACCTAAACATCTTCATAACAATTTCAAGTTTGTGGATATGTAAGATGTAATTGTCAATTACATCACACGTTCCATTTAAATAATAGCCTGCATTAGGAAAACAACAAACATTGATTGTGCCTGCTTTCCTGTTTTTCTTTTGTTTTTGCCTGAGGTTTTGGCTAAGTTCCTATTCCAGTTACAGTTAATTGGAACTAAATGAAAAAAAATCAGCATTTTTCTGCATCTTCTTCTCCCAGGATTTTTGGCATCCCAAAATTTCAGGGTCAAAGAGATGCAAAAACTCAGAAGAGGAAATCAGTTGCTCAGTTGAGATGATCTGCCAATACACAGTGACTTATCTAAAGAACAGAATGTTTAGACACTGGTTAACTTTTAGCAAATGCCTTATTCCTTGCAAGACTGAATTACATTTTTTTTTCATCAATTAAGAGAGATGCACTGCTCCAAAGAGAAATCATATTTATTTTGATTCCTTATCCAAATAATTAATAGTTCAGGAGAAGTTTGGCCTCTGATAATTTTCTATGGTACAATATCTGACATTTGGCTTAGACTGAGAAAATCCTGGTGAAGAAGCACACTTAGTCTTGAAGTAACATCCAAGGGCTCCAAAACATTCAGCAGCCCTCAACTATTCTTCTATTTCCCCTCGCTTAGGGGTGAAGCTGTAGTGATTGCGGTAGATGCACTGCTGGGGTACATCTACCTTAATTAACTCCTTAGTTCCGTTATTCTGACCATCTAGTAAGATGGATGAATGTTATACGTTACCTCACCACCATCAGTTGTTCACCCCATTAGAGCAGAGCAGAAGAATATAGACAAATGATTTATTCATCAAAAAAACCAGGTTCAGCTCACCTGAAATATAGTCACAAAACTGGGTCAAATCCATCAAAAGGTTTCTACTGCATTTCTCACAGACACAGACACAGACACACACACACACACACACAAATTGCCTGTAAAAAACAGAAGGTCTGGGACTCACCTCTTGTTAGTAATGTGGTTGGGACAATCATGGAGGAAAGGGGAGGGACCAAAGTTCATTTTGTTCTTCTGCTTGGACCCATATCTGCTGATCCTGGCAGGCCTGAGCCACTGGGCTTCATGATCTCTCACAATACCCCCTGCATAATAACATTTACTGGAGCCCAGAGGAATGAGAATAACTCTCTCAGCAATGATGAGTGACCCCAGTGACGGAATTGCTGAAATGTCAGTGCCCCAAGCCTGGAGTGAATGAACTCGTGTCTCCCATTTCTTAACTACCTCAGCTCCAGGCTGACAAAGCTTCCTACTGCTTTGTCACAGCACCTATATCCATCTGTTTACCTCTGTTGGTTAGCATTAATTAAAGATTCCCCAAAAAGGACTGAAATATTTGCTCTGAGCCAACAGAAAGGGTTTGATTGATCTAGCAAATGTTAAGAAAGAGAGCTGGAAGAGAAAAAGTTCACATTGATGAGAAAAAAACAACAGTGTCTCTTCAAAATTGTCACATTACAGGTCAGCAGATGAAACAGTACAACACTGGTACTCTCCGGTTCCTTACCTGTTCTAGTTCCTTACTGTTCTAGTGAGTAAGAGGACAGGTGGCCCCTTACAAAACAACACAGAAAGCACTTCCCATGCACCCCTTTTTCCCTTGAACGCCAGGTAGATTGGATTCTGATTCAAACTAATTTGTTCATGGGTAATGAGCTGTGATATCACCACCTAAATATAGAAATAAGTATTCAGTGAAGATTTTAATAAATGCAGGAGCGGAAAAGTGTCTCTTACCTACCCGTAGCCCTTTTGAAAAACTAGAGACCTAATAATGGAAGTTGTTTCTTCTAGTGCTTCTAATGAGATAATATTAATAGCTTTCAATCAAATTAACTGCCTGACGCTGAATATCCACTAACTTGGATCCCACGCTCATTTTTATTCATTTTTTTCGGTAAGACATCTGGTGCGTCGACACTTTAAGGTCTTTATTCCTGAAATAAGGCTAACAAATCCTATTTAGATTGTCATCACTAAAAAGTAGTCAATTCTCAGATGTTTTTCACAGGGCGAGAAAGGACTTCAGTTATCTTGACAAAGTATTAAAAGTCTACAAAATGCTGTCCTACTGGAAGATCATAACAGATTCTGCCAGTCATTTTCCAAAAGTATGGAACTTGTTCTCTGTGTTATAAAAATAACTGTAAATGTTCACTGCCTTTCTGTTCCTATGAACTTTTATGCAAAATGTTTCTCAGCTCTACAATATAATTTGGAAATAGTCACGAGTTTGCGCAAGTCTGACTGCGTAGGCTATAAAAGACTGGAAGTGAGACATGAGAAATTGTGTTGATGGTGCTAGACTGTTGATGATGAAGAATGACAAAAGTAAAGATAAACGAATTGTGGTTCATGGCTCATCTTTTTTCTTCAGCTGAGTTCCAAATCAGAAGTTCATCCCAAAGTCACATATCACTAAAGGCCAGTATTTGAAGTATATGGGGTTCACAGCATTATGAACATGGCAAAAATTTTACCAGGTATTTATATACTTTTCTGAGTAAAAATTGGACACAAGCATGTAATCTATTTCGAAACGCTTTGTGAACCTGTTGTCTAAATCTTTAAACTAGCATGTCATTCTGTTTCTTGCAGTTCCACAACTTAATATCCCAACAAAACAACTCATTTCTCTTCTTCATCTATCCAAAGAAGTTTGCCCTATATACCTTCAACATTTTTTATTCACACTTTCTCCCTTTCATTTTGATGTTATTTACTAACTTAACCAAGAACCATAAATTGGGTGATTTCCTATGTGCTTTTATTCAGAAGTTTTAAATCAGGATCAGTGTCTTATTATGGTAGTCAGTTATGAAAAGATGAACAGCTATAGGAACTGTTCTCCCAAAACTTCACTGATTTATGATATGTTTAAGAGAAAACAAGGAGATCAAAAGGAGTACAGTAATGTTAACTCTGCAGCTGCCTCAGCCAGTTAGTCTCAATTTGATCATCTTGGTTTCCCACCTTGTTATTCACCAGTTCCTATTCCTTCTAGTCTCCAAATATTTCAACACATTTCCTTCCTGATCTCTGTTTTACAAAAGGAAAGCAAACAAACAAACAAAACCCCACCAAACATCTGGATAGTCTTCTATATAGATTTAAAATCTAGGTCATTCCTAATTCCCTAATAAAGCTTGAAAAGCCATACTCAGCAAGACTTGAATTTTACTGTGAATAATGGCTTCTTTGATCAAAATGAAGGGTGGTAACAAAAAAAACCTATGGCTTTATATCACTTCCACTCAAGAAACTGAAGTCCAGAATGTATGAGTTTGAAAAACGATGGTATTCGTTTTTGCATAAACCCCTCATATTTATAATTTCAAGATAACGTTATGTTCTTCATAATTGTTATAGCCTTAATTTTGTAAGTCAAATTCTGACATAATTGAGCTCATTTTGAGAGGAGAAAATTCATCAGCAAGACTTCTTCCCTAATTTTTAGCTCACAATAAGACTTTTCCCTGGTTGGAGAGACTTTATATTGGAACAAAACCAAGCTTTGCACAGTCTTCAAGGCATTCACACTGTCACCTAGACTGTGGCAACTGCTTTCTGTTCCTACATTCCGTGTGTATCAACAGACCCTGTTGTGTAATATTGTACAAGTTTGTATTTCCATATATATAGGCCCTGATTCTGCAATCAGATCCATTTGGACAAAGGCCCTTTGTCTGTGGAGAATACTCATGATTTTGAAGTATGGCCATCTGTTCTGAGATTTTAAAACTAAGGCTGCATGACAATAACAGTTTTTTCTCACAATAAAAATGTTATACAATGCTTATTGCTTATTGTACATTGCTACTGTAGAAGTTGTGGCTGAGCTGCATTTTTATTTTGTACAGAAAAGTATGGGGCAAGAGACTTGTTACACTCTTAGTGTAAAAACAAATGTTGCAGATAGTTGAAGAGTACAAATACTCCATACCAAGAAACCACTGACCACAGCTGGTTGTATTGTAGTTACCTACCCATCAGAAGCTGACATAGATGTCAAAAGGTTTATGTTGTTTCTTGTTCAAAGAATTATCATTATTCCCCTCCTCCCTTCCATATACATACCTACATGCCCTGTTTCTGGGTTTGGTTTTCTTTTATTTTTTTGAACAGCTGCATGGCAAATTAACACACATCTAGTGTATGGACATCATGCAGCTCTAGTGTTGCATAATGTCCTTCTCCCAGGTGGTATTAATAATCATTAGTCTGTTGTATTGAATAACAAAAGAAAATCCATAAAGGATTAATCAGAGAAATTAAGTTTGGGGTTGATTTCTGAGTAAATTGTAATCTATGCAGAAAATGCTTCATCCAAAGATAATTGGCATTTTTTTTTTAAATGAAGTGAGAAACTGAATGACTATGAACAATAAGAATATTCTCTAACTTCATCACCAAATGGTTCTTTTCTGGTCAAGAGGAAGGCCTTTATCAGTCAAGCTCTCTGAAACTCCAGTCTGCATCTGTCTGTACACTGTGCATAGCAGTAAAAGGAAGGAGGAAGATTGCACATGTAAGTGTATTTTTCATTACCCTCCCAAGAGCATTTTAGCTTTATTTTGTAGCTGTGCTAAATGAGCAAGAGCTGCAAGAGGAACATAACTTATTGATTAAAGCAAAAATATGTCCAATTTTGCATCTGCAAAACCAACCTGAAGAAGGATGTAGCTCATCATTTGTAGAATCTACTACTATAGTCAGAGATTCAGACTTACTGTAAGCAAAAGAATGAGGTTTTTTCCACATTACTTTCAACTGACTGAGCAGCAGAATCTCTTGGTTCAGCACATGTAGAAAGAAATCATTTTGAAACATAGCATGGGAACTTTCACAAAAAATGTAGGTCACAGAGGCAAAGGTAGGAAGAATTATTCTGGTTTGGTTTTTAAGTGCTGCCATTCAGCAGAAAAGATCTTAGCAAATTATTACTAAAATGATGGAACAATTAATTATTTTTTCAGATTTCAAAATTTATGTTGGAAAACCAGGCATTGATTCACAAGGGTGTGTCAGTAGATTCAATTTTTACCATCTGATTTAGACCATTTAATCAAAAAAGCACTTTAGCATATGGTTGATTTGAAGGTTTTGCTCAACTCAGAATCAACAGAACATACCTCGTGTAAGGATATTAGTGAGGGGAGATGGACTTAAATATGCACTTAAATGTCCTTCCTGAATCAGGGTGTAGATAATTTGATCTGCAGAGGCGGGCCTCAGTAAGCATGAAATCTCTCTGATATCAATGAGGTTTTCCATGAGTAGACAGCAAAATTAGAGCTCTGTTTAGTAAGTGGACAAAAATGTGCAGTTTTATGCAGCTTTTAGGTAACAAAGAAAAAAACAACAAAGCACAACAGATATAAAAAGGCATGCTTTATGCAGTTATAAATATTTTTTAAAATATTGCATATAAATGCAAGCAGTGTTACATCTGCTTGCAGAAATGTGGCTATTAAAGCCACCCACCAATAGAACTTAAAGAAAGTTAGGTGATGAATTGCAAGCAGCTGCATCTTTACTGCACAGTCAGGATTTTATAATAAGCCTGTAGGTAATGATTCTCCACATAATTTTCTTACTCAGCCAAAAAAGGTCTTCTTGGGAAAACCTCAAGAATATGTACTAAAGATGAGGTCCCGTGGGGAATTAAAAGAGATTTAGGCATCTAAAGTATCAATTAGATGCCTAATTTAGATCCTTAAAAACCACAACTAGCCCTAATAACACTGCAAAACCATGCAACCCAAAATTACCAACAGAAGAACCTCCTACGTGCCTTAATATGAGACAGCAGTCTGCCACCTTAACCATTTGGCCTCATGGTCAGGACGTGTACACACACTTAGACATAAATTCTGTAAACATAAAATCTGACAGACATCAGAGCAGCTCCAACAAAAGGTAATGAGCGTGTGAAACCTCAGACTAGACTGGCTAGCCTGCAGAGTGTTAATTAGGGCACTCTCCTGGGAGGTTTGGGTTCAAATCCTCTCAGATAAAGGATGCTGAACAGCATCCTGAGTGTACTTATCAGCCAGCGACCGTACAAAAAGAGCACCCACGCCAGTGTTTCACAATATAGTCCTAATCCTTCATTGGTTTTAAAAAGAAAAGACTTTCACCCAATCTCTAGGGAATGTTTTAAGGGTATGAAGCGGAAGAAAAGGCTGCATATTACTTATGTGCTATCCAAAAACAGTATTTCCTATTAACTTCTGTAGGTGACTCACTGACAGTCCTGCATTTTTACAGCACCCAAAATTCCTCACGAACAATATATGGACCCTATGCACTGCTTTGATATTCTGCAAGACTCTTCCATATTTAACTATGATAACACTCTAATCTTCTTTGCATAGCTGAATTTTTCCCAAAATATTTCTAAATTGTTCCTTTGGCCATATTTCAGGCAAACTAAATAAGTCCGGAGAGTCATCAAAGTATCACAGTGTTTCAGCCTGTTTAAACATTTTTAAATGTACATTACAAAATAATTGTTCAGGGCCATATTAACACTAAAATTATTATGTATACAGAGAGCTTTTATTTTCTAAGTGGTATTTATGTGAAAATGTTAAGTGTCAGAGAAAAAATAAAAAGCAGATCGATTCAACAAATGAAACATATTAAGATACTCACTATCCCAGGTGCTCTTTTGGCAGGTCAATTTGTGCAGCTCCAAGAAGGCACAAATGTTCTCTGTCCACACTGTGCCGTAGGTGTTGCTCCATGGTAAACCCTGCAGTCCTCATTCCTGGATAAGGCTCAGATGGCCAGATCCTGGTTGCATGTCAGGAAGAAACCTGATAGTGCAGTTGCCCCCTTCATGTCCAGATTTGTTTCAGAAGGAAACCTTTGTTTTTTCCAATAGCTAACATTGCCCGCTTATCAGAGAGTGAGGATAAAGGCAGAGGCCAGACCTGCTCTTTTTTCTGGACATACAGCATCACTGAGTATCCTTTCATCATTCACTTACTAATTTCATCTAGTTTTATATGTCTATTTGTAGACGTAGCTGTGCAGTCTCACCAAAATGGAGACTAGCTACAGAAAGCCATTTTCTCCTTTCTCTATAGGGGAATCTGTTGCTATGCAAGCAGCATCCAGAGCAGTCCATTAGTCTTCGAGGTATACCTGAAACCCAATTAAGGGTACAATGGGAATAGGTTGTTAAGATGGTGTTCCAGGAGGTTTCTGCAGTATTGCTCTATATGTTGGTGACAAAGTTTGCTTTCCTATTGATCCTAAATGCTATAAGACTATTTTTAAAATACTCAATAAAGGAACTAAGTGTTTTTAAATTGTGCCTTGCTCAGGTGGTAAAGGATGCTGCCTTTGGTTTTGGACTTAAACTCTTCGGCTGGTAAAATAAAGAAGATATGCAAGTATCGCAGAGGTATATAGGAACATTCACTACTGAGTTAATTGCTAATTAGTCACAGAAACCTGACAGCATTTGAGCTCCTCTTTCTGAAAGTGACTCTGAACAGAAAGTGTTTTATTCCATTTATCAGTGTTTCAAACAGACGCTGCATCCCACCACTCACTAACAGAAGGGCTGCCTCTGCCCGCCTCTCTGATGTGCTCCTGGCCAGGACTTTTCAGCAGGCCTGCAGGCGTTCATGTCCTCGTAGACATGAGGCACTCTATGGGCATTGTGCCCCAGCTGCCCTTAGTCCCTGCTTATTTCTTAAATATGAATATCCTGTGAAAATACCTTTGGGTCCCAGGAAGGACACTGCTCTCTTAGGCTATTTCTGCAGCTGCCTCTCTCTCGCTCAGTGACTGAAATCACTGTGTCCCCTTCTAGCAGGGACAGCGAGCACCGCCACTGGCAGAGCAGCGTTTCACTCGTGCCCAGCCTGAAGGGATGCATTGCTGTGATGCTGAAGAAGATGCCCAAGAAAACATACCAGACTGTCTAGCAGCAGAGTGTACTTGGTTTGATAGTCAGCAATAGGTTTTGCAGGGGAACTATCCTTTCAGCAGATATTGAGGTCTGAGTTTAATACAAGAAATAACTCACTCAAACTTTTTTTTTCTCAGAGTTATCTGTTGATATGAATAACACCAATCCCCTCTGTCTCCTGCTATGCCACTGAATTTCAGCCTTGTGTGAACTCAGTTAAATATCATGTACCTGATATGGTAGGCCCACCAGTTGCCGCCAGCTTCACGTTTCAGTGCCCTCCTCCAGCATGTAGCAGCATGAGGACTCTACAGTGCAGCCATGACAAAGGAACATATGGTGTATGCTAAACCATGGGTATTGTTGGACTTACATAGCCATTCACTGCACTTATATTAATCAAGCTGTATAAGGGGAAATTCCAGTTGCCCATAAGTCAACAAAAGTTAGATCAGATGCAAAAGACCAGAAGAAATATGTTGCATATTTTCAGGCTTCTAAGATAGCTGCATATTCTAATTTTTTCACTTTCATGTCATGCCTTATCTCTGCAGTCAAATTCAAGAAGAGTATTTTGCTGACAAAATGGTTTCAAAGTCTGTGCTAATAGCCTAAGCTCTTCTCTCTTTCTCTTCCAGGTGGTTGCTTTGGTTTCATGTGGTGCAACATGCTGCTGTTGTATTTGTCTAACAGGGCAGCTTCAAATGCCTAATGATTTCAGTGTGTTAGTTCTTTCTTTGTTTCACTATATACACAGATACATTGCCAAGGAAATGGAAATTTAAACAAGTCACAGAATTTCTGAAATATAGATGACATAAAAGCTGCTTGCTAAAGTATATCATACCCTGGCAACTTAATGTCTTGCAGTAATGAGAAAATTCAGAGTTATTTCTAGTGGCAATTGATCATACTACTACAGTGTTCAGGAGAAACGCTAGATAAAATGGAAAAGAGTGTCATGTCCATCAGTAGAGAAAATACCTCTGAAAGCAAGTATAGCAGAAGATACCCTAAATAAATTAACTGAACCTTTTAATGGAATAAATCCAAGTCAGATTTGTCCTAAAATTAGATTGTTTATGATACTTGGGATTTCTGAAAACATTTAGCTTAAAACCCAAAACATCCTGTCTATTCCCCTCCTTTGTTTGCAGATTTGTTCTGCTTGGATACGCCAACATGAAAGAAAAATGGTATAGAAAGCAGCCACAAACAAAATAAAAACTTCACACTCCACAGTGTTCTTGCTGCTGAAGTCAAAAGAAAGGTGTCATGAATAAAGAAAGGAATTAGCAGCTGAATTATTTTCTGCATGTACTTTTCATGCAGCATATACTTTTCATCTGAAAGCTCCATGGTGTCTTTAATAGTGTTATTAACGTCATCCTTTTAAATAAGATTTCCAGACTCACACTGCTCTTTCTTAAGGTGTAGCAACTAAGGCAGATAAGCAGCATGAAAAGGAGCAAAACTGAACTGCTTTGGGGTTCCAGTAGTTCCTACCTCTGAAGAAAAAGGAGTATAGAGAACTATTGCCTGTTTGATGCCAAACAAGCTACTTACTCCCTTGTTGAGTCTCTTGGTCTCTTGTGACTGGATCAAGTGGCATCTGACTCCATTGTACTGGCAGGATGTCAGAGCACCAAAACAGGCAGGAATAGATTTGACCATGGGAAAAGGTTAAGTGCAGGTAGTGAATGATATGGTGTACAGATCATTCAGGTCCACACTCCAAGTCCATGTCACATAACCTGCACCACATGTGGACAACATTATTTAATGTTTGCATCACTTCAAGGATGGATAGGATAGGATAGGATAGGATAGGATAGGATAGGATAGGATAGGATAGGATAGGATAGGATAGGATAGGATAGGATAGGAAAGTAGGCAGACAAAAGGGTGGGCAGAGATACTTGAAAAAATCTCTCATCTGTAGCTAATTCCGCCCTTGGTCATTTTGTGGAAATCAGTGAATATTATACTTACTGTTGCAGGGCAGGTGTGAAGAAGACAAAAGCATGTGGGTCAGTCAGTGTGTCAGAAATAGGTCTTTGGTTAGGAGTAACTGCAAACCACTCCTCAGCAGCAACCAAACTCTATGGAGGCAACACCACTGCCAACCACCTGTATCCCTCACCCTAGCTACAGTCCACTGTCACTGCACTTCTCTGGCTATTTCAAAAACTTTAGTTTCTACTCCTCCCAGCAGCTCTGTCTCTTGAATTCCCATTGCAGTGCTACAGCAGGGATAGAGACTAATGAAAGGTTTCACAGGGGATTAAATGCATAACTGACGTTTATTACTGTTATCATATTTTCCTATGGCAGTCACCAGTCAGGGCCTGGGGCCACTGTGGTATACTCTGAATAGGCATAAAGGAAAAGTTGGTCAGGGACCTTCTGTTGAAAATACAGTTTTGATTAAGACTATTTAACACTTAAATCTTATTTAGAGGCAGGAGAAATAGGTTTTAACCAGAAAGTCTTGCACATGCTCAAGCAAATTTAAAAACAGAGAGTTCCCACTGCAAAACTGAAGTCTCCTCATGTGACATGAAGGTCACACCACAAGACAGCAGAGCAGGAAAACATACATTTAAAATCATTTTGTGAAAAGACTTTTCATGAAAGAGATTATATAAAGAGCAAACCTGAAGACCTGTAATGATTTATTTTATCTGTAGGACTCTTAATGCAGAATCTTAGACCCCTAGAAGTGTTCAAGGCCAGCTTGGATGGGGCTTCGAGCAACCTGGTCTAGTGGAAGGTATCCCTGCCCATGGAAGGGGGACTGGAACCAGATGAACTTTAAGGTCCCTTCCAAACCAAACCATTCCATGATTCTCCAATTCACTAAATCATATATATATATTTTGAAACTCTTTCAGTGTTCTGAATTTTGTTTACATTCACTACATATATATGTGCTTTGTTCTTCACAATCTATAATCTCTTTTACTGAGATTACAGGAAAATGAAGTTTCAATCTTGTGCATTGTGGCACTCACTCTGTTAAGTATAAAAATGTCTGTGCCATAAGAAATTTATCGGTATTATGATTTCATCAAGAGAGAAAACATTGTAATGGGAAAGTCTTTCATCTACAGCTGCCTTGAAACTGCAAAGTCTGTATCACAATTTTGAACTGAAACTTATTTTCTAACACATTATGATCTGGAGATAGTTCATGAGATGCAATAGTGGCAACCATGGACCACTCTTTGTGTGTGTGTGTGGTGTGTCTGTTGTGTGTATGTTGGTGGGGTGGAGCCACTCAAAACACTCTTTACTGAGCCATGGTGTATGCATCATGGTGACATTCCACACCAGATAGGGCAATTACATTTTTGGAGCAAAAGAAGCCAGGCCACTCCTATGGGCCTCAGCATGCATTGTAAACATTCAGCAGGGTCATTTCATTGTGCTTGGATGGTTAGACCAAGCTGAAGGCCATCTTATTTTTTCATCACTATTATAGCTAGCAAGCCTGCCCTTCTGATTACAGATGTTACAGTAACTCTTCCATCGGGTAAGCCACAAAAATAGAATCTGGTTTTCCAAGCCCTGATTCACTGGAGCAATTTTCACTCTTGCAGTTCTTTCTAATGAAACCATCAGATCTATTCCCATGGCTGAAGGTCACAGTGAAACATGGAGACAACTGGATTCTTTTAATATCTGACATTTTAGAAGCCACTCAGAACACTGCAAGATCGCTGCCTAAATAATGTTTGCAAGGGAACTACTGTGTGTAGCAGGAAGTAAGAAAGCCAGTGAAGGAGATAAACATACAGAAGGGAAGACAAAAGTAAGTGTCTCCTATGTCACAATTAGAACTACACAAGGCAGACGACAGTGCCTTGAACTTGCGTCCTTGCTAATCAAGTGCATTCTAAGTGATATAATTGGCTGGCTGCAAATCAGAAAATAGTAGATGGTAGCTGCCAAGGTTTGTTGTTTTAATGAAAAAACATTGTAAAGAGATTTCAAATGGTGGCACACTGTACAGTCTCCTTTTGTACAGAGCTGCTTTGTGAACATCTTGAAAAAGATAACAACACATTTCAGCTTTGAGTCAGAACACTGGGAGAAATGCCAGGCTAGCCCAAACTGATTTGGTTACCTACTTCACTTCCAGCAGATGTCTTAACAGTGTAGATGCTGCTAAGATGCATATAAAGAATGGAACTTGATTAGAATACACATTACTGAATAGGAAAATGGCCCATTCCATACATACAAAACTACATTAAAAGAATTTTTCAGAGGACATTACTAGGATTGCTAACTGTATCACTAAACTGACAGCAGTCCTCTTTAAATTGAGTTCAGTGTTCCCTTCCAAACATCTCCAGTGCATCATTTGCTTTGTCTCTCCACTCTCCTTGGTGGCTTTCAAAACCTGGAGCTGATTCCAGCATTCGTTACTTAACCACAGTTTCTGTAAATCCTTTCTTCTGGTGCTTGCCCCACTCTCTGCCTTCCTCCTCCCAACTCTCTGCCCACTCATGGACATCTCATCTCCAGGTTCCTTTCTTCTCACACTGTTGAAGGCATAGGTGGCCAGATTTAATTTTTTGTAGTAGAGAGCCACCCTTTTTCTGTGCCCTCTTCTCTTGAAATAGCATAACAATTTTGTTATATTCCCCATCATCCATTGTCACTTGCATTGTACTATGAACTCACAGCATAGATTACTATAACCTATACTACAGGATCAAGCACCTTAGCTGGCAAAGCAGCTGTCACTCTGGTCCATAAAAGAGGCGTACATGAATTGCTGAGAATAACTGTGAGGACCCAGATGCAGTTAAATTCAGCTGTAGTTATTCCTCACCTCCAAGAGACTGTGGCACTTCTTCTTTCAAGGAGACGCCATTGAGGGGCCATAGGGAAGCTCTGCAGTGGGAAAGATGCTCTCCTTCCCCACTGCCCTTATGGTGACTTTGGTACCTCCCAGGGGTAAGCAAGGCTGCTGCAGGTCTCCTGGTGAGGGAGCAGGACTGGCTCTATAGTTGGCTCCTTCTCAGCTATTTGACAGGTTGCCGAAATTTCCCTAAGGAATCCAAGCAAAGTAAGTTGAAATGAAATGCTATAAATGTATAACAGCATAGACTTTTATCAGGTAAAGACAGGGCATTTTGTCTAGCCAAGGGGCTTTCTTCCTCACGGATTTCAAAGGTCTCCTGTGAAGAAAAGCAGTAGCTAGCTGTTTAAAGAAAGGTTATACACATTCAAAATGTAGGCTTAGGGAACTTCACTACAGGATTCATTCTTGGATCCCACTAAGATTCTAAATATACTGTTCTTCATGTGAGAATTTTACATATGTTTTTGTTAAAAGAAAGGTCACACTGTGAGTTTATTGGATTTTTACATTTCTGGATGTAGTGGATTCCAGAGATGTAAATTCTTCTTTCAAAATACTATCAACTATCACAATTTTTTTGCCTGAAGGATCAGCATCTGTGGCTGTTTCCAGCTGATAGCTACAGATCAGTGCTGTTTGAACATCATTTGATCTACTGAGATGGTACTAAGTGAACACAGTTGATGGTTTTGTGGAGTTCTAGTTGTCTGCTCCAGTTGAAAGCTAGTTGTCTGCTTCACTGGAGATATAAGCTGAAACAGCTGATCAAGAATGAGATCTTATTTGAATAGTTAAACACTGTCTTCATCTGAGCATTAACTAATTTGCATGGCAAAATTCCAATTTACCATCTATCACTTAAATGACAGCTTGTGAAACAGTAGTTCAGTATTCTTCACTTGCAGTGTTAGATTTCTATTCAAATCAGGAGACGAAACATATGTGGAGTGTGTGTGTTGGGGGCAGGCATTGTAAAACACACACAGAATGCATACTTAACACCAAAAGCATTAGATATAAAATATAGAATATAAACATGGAAATTACTCTGTTCCATTAAAAAACAACCACCAAAAAACAACTGTTTGAACTGATCAGAAACAATAAACAATATGTTAAAATCTTCTCTTAATCCATAGGACCAGAGGCATGTGGTAAATCTAAATTTGTTTCCTTGAGCATAATGGCAGCATCCCACTGAGTTGTTCCTTAGAAACTACAAATGTGCCACAAAAAAAGAGGTCCACCCATTTTCCTCGAATGCAGAAAGAATTGTGCTTGCTTCTTGGTTTGGGGTAGCTTAAGCATCTAGTTACAAAAAAGATATTCCTAGGTAAAACCCAGATTTAGAGCTAATCCAAAATCTGTCATTATACATTGGCCCGTGGATGTTAACCAGGTGTATAGGGCCCAGAAACTTGATGAGATCTTCTATCTGGAAACATTATCTGTTTGGGGAGTATCTGTATCCATTACAAAGTCAGCGTGTTTTAAGTCTGTAAATTGATGGCTTAAAATAGGAGCAATTTCAGGAAGCAGGAGGAACTGCAAACGAAGCACTGTTGCATTCAGATTATCAATGCAGAGCTGCTGGACACCACTTTGAGGCCCACTCACAGCCAGAAGGTTAATGCAGCCTCCTGTCTGTCAACACAAGTTTAGAAAAAGACATATTTTGACTTCAGGGAGGTTTTAAATTGTTATTTTTGCTGTATGGATAATCTAAATATATTGCCACTACATTTCATTTCAAGGTTAAGCAATACAAGCAAAATTCCCTCTGAAACAAACACACGTCCTCATCACTGTCCCAAGTGCTTCTGCTCCCTCATCCATCCCCATGGCTCCCATGACGTACCTCGATTTCATGCTATAAAGATGTTCCTGGTACAGCACTGGTTTCACTTTATTCCACACACTTTAAACTCAAGAAGAAACCTGCAGGAAATAACTAGTTTTAAGCACTGTGGGGATACCTGGGAAGCCAAGCACATCGGCCAGCAGGCTCTACAGGAGGCTGGTGTGGAGCAGCGCAGACACAGCCGCTCTGCGTCACTTGACCCCAAGGACAGGGAAGCGCTGGTCCTGGATGAAGTTACCAGTGCCGATGTGCTGAATCCAGATCCCTAGTACAAGCCTCTGACACACTTTGTGCACCAAGGTAGCATATCCCCTCTTTTGTATGCAAGTCACAAGCATAAGTCTTCCAAGAGCCTTTTTTTTTGGTAGAAATAAATTCAGCCTTTCCCCAAGCCAGATCCTAAGCATTAAAGCAAGACCTCTTTAGTTATTCTTGTAGGTGATTCTTCAGCACTAGCAGGTGCTCAGCATCCTGCAGGAGGTGGAAACAAAACCACTTTTTTTTTGGAAAAGCCAAACAAGTTTGAAAACTCTGGATCACATTTCCACATAAGAAACCAGACAGCTCACTTCTATATCCCAGCTCCTCCTCTGAGAAGAACCACAGATTTCTGCCAGCATGTCCTGTGTGGCAGCCCCACCATGTGCTGCTGTGGTCATGGGGGTCCTTCCCTCTGAGTCTCACTCCTGGCCTAAGCACAGTGACCCAGTGGTTCTTGCCCCAGGATGATGGCTTAGCCATGCAATGCTCAGCTAGTTCCTCCTGCCTCACAGCCCTCAGAGGTGGTGAAGCAAGCTCCTCCTGCTGCTGCTTCTAGTTCAGTCTGGCCCAGTGCTCTAGCATGTCACACTACCCTTGGCTGCCAAAAACATATGTGCAGTCGGTTCCCTCAGGCTCTCGGAGGCCTGGGGCAGGCAACAGGAACTACAGGGTAGGTTGGCTCGTTCCCCTGGTTTTCAGCTCCTGGAGGGGGCTTGGACCTGGTCTTTAAACTCTGAGATATATTTTTCTTTTAAACAGTACCAGGTATAAATAACAGAGGATGGGTGCAACCAATGTTTTTAATTACATGGGTTTTAAATGCCAGTGACATGTACTGGTGAAACAGGGCTGTTCGTACTGCCATGTGAGAAAACTCTAGAAACATTTTGCCATGTTTATATATGCTACAATGCCACGGATCCTTTAAAAGGGGGGGATAAAATGGCCTTTTAGTCATTTTCATAAAGAATTAAATACATGGTTTTCTAAAACTCACCTCTGCACAAAAACCTAACATGGAATTATGGATGCAAGTCACAGTCCAAGTTATATTTTTCCAGACAAAGGATGATCAACTTTTTCTCATTTTATATGTGAAATACTGAGTTTGGCCTTGTATTTATTTCAACTGGTGAACCCTCCCTACCCCATTCACACAGGTAGATCATTATGAGGAGCTGTGCAAATATCTCATGCCAGAACTACTGCAGTAAGAAAATTCTGCTGTGTGTGCATGCATGCTGGCATGCGTCTGCTTCCAGTAAGACTTATATTAAAAAAAATTAAAGACATGTGTGAGAAAAATCAGTTCTTAAAGTCTGTGGTCATATTTCAGTCTTTTCATTCTTGTGAGACACATTTGGAGAGGAAATTAAAAAACCAAAACTACATACACACAGATGAGGGAAAAATGAGTTTAGATGTAAACATATGACCCTCAAAGAGCAGATGGAAAAAACCATACCATCTCTGTATTTGCCTCTGTGAATTTAACCATTACTTACGATTAAACAAGTAATCACAAAAACACACAAGAAGCGTGCCCTGTTGAGATGCTTTTAGTGCATTGGGAAGATGCTTGCGTTCTGTAGGCTGTTTGCTTACAAAGAGAAACTGCTGGCTCTTCGGGCTTTTCCCAGAGGAGATGGGCATTTTGCCAGTGTTTCATTTTCAAGTGCTATTGTTCACCTAGGGTTTTAGCAAAAAAGCTTTTGCTTATTTATTACTAATCCTAGTCTAAGTAACGATCATTTTTAATCCTTTTACATTTTAAAACAAATTTATCAGACAATGACACCAAACACAATGTCCCCCAAAGCTCTGGCATTTATTTTTTCATTTAATAGGTAATTCTGTAATTCACACATCCATGGATTGCTTTGTTGGTTCATGAAACCTGCTTCTATGAGCATTCCTTTTGACAAAATACAAATCTTACTCATGTTGTGAGGACTCTTTTCAACATGTTTTCACTAGTTACAGTCTTGAAAACACAGTAACAGAGGAAGAGTGTTTATTGCATACTTTATACATCTGCCTGTGAATCTTTGTAAAATGCTGGTGTATTCATCTATTATATTATTCAGATGTGATATGTATTAGACAGAATTAGTTTTTTTAATAAGTAATACAGCTTTTTTAGTAATGTAACGTCACATCTACCTTTATCTTCATGATTTGTTATAAACTCATGCTATAATCTTGACTGAAATCAGTTTGAGAGACCCAGTGTAATCCTTGTTCTCAACACCAGTGTAATTTGGTGTAATTGTCTGTGCTTGGTCATGAGATGCCCAAAATCAAACAAGCATGGATGCCAGATGTCATTTTATACATTATAAAAAAAGCTCTGATCCCTCCATTTTGATGATTAATGTTCTATTATTGGTAAGCGATGCTGTGAATATCAGCTGGCTACTTCTGTAACTTTGCTAGCCTTGCATACGATGCTGCCAGTCTGTAATGATGACATGTATGAAGTAATTTACTTGTCATTTCACTAGTTTGGTGTCAATAGAAAACACTTGCCAAGCAATTTGCAGTACACACATATGAAGAGTTATTTGGACTTTTCAGAAGGATTGGAATGAGACAATTGGTGTAACAACTAATATCAGCAATAAATCCATCTACTCTTCAAATTCAGCTAGTGCATTTCTCTATAAAACAAACAGACAAAGAATTCCTCTACCTACTTATAAATAAATTTTTAGCAGATTATTTAAATTCTTCATGAAAATTGAGATTTCCTTGTGAAATCTCTACATTCCTAGCTACCAGTGCCAGAGGACAAGAGTACCCCAGAGACTGTCAGTGCAATTTTGTGGTTCAGGTCTAAGTAGAAACCATAATCTCATGCTGGAAATAGGAAAATGAGAATATGGCAACTCTATACCAAGATTTATTTTGTTAATCTTTGCACCAGGAAGGTGGTTTACCTTTCAGCATCCAAGCAACAAAAATCAAAAGATGAAACATTTCCATAATTTACAGAAATCCACATAAAACCCACAGAATCAGGAAGGGGAGACAGTGGGGGTAAGAAAGAAAGATCTGGCACATGGGACAAAGAGAAGGAGATCCAGTGTTTTTATTTCCAAACCCCTGACTGCCTCTCAGACCCCCACAAAAGCCAGTACCTTCTTCCCCTCCTCATTCTACAGGCTTACCCCAGCTGCCTCTCTGCAAGCAGTGTGAGGGAAGGGAGAAGCTTTGAAGTATTTCCACCATATCCAGCCTTACAGGTAGAGGCGAAAGACACCACAGAAGTCGACAGGGATCTGCTGGATCTGCTTTTGTCCAGGCAAACCACAGCAACTCTCCAAATCCTCAGCGGAGTGTAGGATTAAATCAAAACAAAGCCAAAGCCTGGTATTTGCTGTCTCAGTGTCACACAGGACATGCAGAGGCTCAAACTGGCTTCTCCCCTACCCAAGAGAGGTAAATGAGCAGTCAGTATATAGGAGCACACCCAACCCTGTAGGTTGTCCCCATAACACCTCTGCTCCTTGCATGGCCCTGCTCATGGTTATGGTACTCTCAGGGACCTGACTGTCATGTGATCACCAGCCAGAATAAAAGCTGTGCCCCAAAACAGGGACAGCTTGCCTGCTGATTCTCAAAAAAGTGTCAGGAGGTGAGAACAACACTTTCAGCTGCACTTGAAATCACCTGGATTAAAATATGATCCTAATCCGCTCTCCTTTACACTTAAACCAGCAGACTAAACCATACAGTAAGGTATATTATCTTTGCAAAAATTCACTTCCTTTTCAATTACATTTAATTTCCACTTCACCTTTCCCTTATATTTATTCCACAAACCATTGTGTTATTAATGATTCAGAGTTCCCCAAATCCATATGTTTTATGGATTTTGTGTCAAAGTGGAATCATAATACTTTAATAAGGAAAAGGAATACTATTTTACTGTACTCACATCTTACACTACCCAGCCAATAGGCTTGTAAGCAATTCTAAATCTTTCTGTAACAGCACCATGGAGAGTACAAAAGAGAAATAGGCATCACCAGCTTCCTCTACCAGCTCCCTCGCAACAGAAAGGATTGATGTTTTCCAACAAGACCTTCTTAAAGAGCTAGTATATTTGTGACAAATTGTTAATTCCTCTCTGATTGTTATACACCTACATACAGGTGTAGAAAATCCTTTAATGTTTTGTAACAAGCAGAAATCAGGTAGATGATAAAACAGGGCTATCAGTCACTTTAGCAATCAAGTAAATTTGATTCTCCTCATTTTTCTGTAGACATCTAGTTTGTCATGTGCATGCTCAGAGATTTAGCTATTCACATATTAGAATGACATATTTAAAGTAGTGAATTTCACATTAGCAATGCAGATGGAGGAACGAATGATCCTGGAAAATTAGACAGTGGAAAGACTGGTGTTGGAGAGGAGCATAAGAGTTGGAAATCCTAGACAAAGCAGAGAAAAAAGGTATTAGAGAGGAGGCAGAATGGGAAAAGCAGAAAGACTTAAGTTAGAAAAAGAAGGAAAAACTCAGATAGAAGAAAACTGGACTGAAGAAACTGGATTAAAGACTGAAAGATGGCGTAAAGGATCTGAGGAAAAGCTAAAGTGAAAAGATTAAGATTAGCAGCTAATAGAAACATTAAAATGTTCAGATAACAGCATTTCATTGACTAGTTAATAAGAAATGTATTAGTGTGTACAAAGTTGATGCCATTTTTTCACAGAATAACGTCCTGAGGCCGTTGTCCTCCCACTCTTCCAGTCATGCCAATCACTTCCTGGTAGATTAAGATACTGAAATGCCTGTTTATACCATTCAGTTTAAACTCTATTATACACACATAGGCACATGTACAGAAAAATGCTTCAGTGACTGCTTTATCTTATAAGGAATTTGTACAAAGCAGAGGGTAAGACTAGGGAGGGGGAGATGAAGGATAAGGTGAAAATCTTTGAGCAGAAAGGAATTCTTTCTCATATTCAAGAGACATCAGTCTTTAAACTAGAAGCTCATTAATTCTCATCTTATTTTCAGTTTCTGTGGAGGTTTACCACGTGACAGCTATTCAGCCTTGGAGTCTGGTTAGAACTGTTTTCCAACTACTAGCCTAAATTACCACCAGAAAGATTCATAATTTTCAGCAAAGTTTGATGAACTGGTTACCCTTTAACAGCGATGTTTTGTGCACTAAATTGCAAGCGGTCTGCTTTTTTTCTCATATCACTGCTGACAGATGAGCTCGATTATCATCCTAGATCCACCTTGCTCATGTTCATTTGGACAACAAAGATAGCAACTGAACTGAAAGAAAATTCCAGGAAAAGTAATTGAAGACAAATTAAAAATTTCAATAGATTTTCCTGGAAATTTGCCCACAAAGCATAGTGTTTACATATCCACCTCCATTCAGAAGTTTGAAGGCATATCCCAGGATGCCTGCTGTTAATGTTTTAGCCCTACCCTGGCCAGGTTTCTCACAAAGCTCCTGGATGCTCTAGACCAGGACCAATTTGTCAATGCCAGGTTGTATGATGATTTATGACTATAGCCGAGTGAGGATGCTGGCTACATTCTGTCTCTCCCTAACTAGCTGTGTTGAACTGAAGCCATTCCAAATCACAAGCTGTCTATGTGGATGCACACTTAGAGAGGCTGAAATTGTTTATTGAATTTCCAGGTACAATCAGCATCAATAAGTTTTGTAGTTGAAAGAAAACTTTGGAAGAGAAAATATGAAACTGTTTAAAGCTGCATTGCACTTTAGTAAATATAGCATGTCACAGAGAAAGCTAGGCTTGCCTAGGAGATGTGAAAAGGCTTTTCGAAGTTAAAAATTTATTTGGTCCAGTTTTTCATGTCACACAAGGTACCAAAGTAAGGAACATCTGAACACATACCCAAGATACACCTGTAAAAGCAGCAACAGCTATCTTAACATGTACATAAGTGTGGGCAACCTGTAAATGATTCTGCTGACGCAGGGTGAACACTTAGGCTCTGGTTTCCCTTATCCAAACAGTAAAGAAGTTATGTGTGACCTGTAGAAGGGGCTCAAAGAAAAAAAATGTATCTTTAAGAAAAAAAATGAAGGAAAATTGAGGGCAAGAAAATTAAGAATAGTGAAGGTAGTACAAGGATATAGTCCAGACTGTAAGACAAGAAATTTAGGAGTAGCAATGTGAAAAAATGAATTACATGAATAAGGAAGGTCCAAGTGACTTGCATGAGCAGCATGGGATAGACATTGTATTCTGAGTAACACCCTTTATTGTTTGGGACTGCAGTAGGTAAGATGGCACTTAATGTGTATGAAAGTGTAAGGATCAGGTCCTGTCTGGCAGTGAGTTAATGCCTCTATCAAACTGTTTTTCTGAAGGAAAACTTAATTTGTTTTTCTGAATAAGATATGTCTTTCTGGAGAGCTGTGAAGATTGACAGAAGTTCTATAAAGCGAAAAAGGAAATATAGCTTCTTTTAGCAGTGTTGGACAATTATTTTTGTTGTTTTTTTTTTTTTTTTTCCAGTGCAGCCATCCAGGAATGCTTTATCAGCAGGGTTATGCTGCTAATTGGCTAAACCTCACGTAAGATGAACCTGAGTTTATTGCAGGGTGGGGTCGAAGACAAAAAAGCGAAGAGGAACAGAGACAAAAAAATATGTTATTAGCATTTCCTCAATATCACAGAAAACACTAGCAGGTCAAAATTGTAATAATTTTATTTCAGAATAATAAAATCAATGCTGAAGTATTATGAAACGACAGCTACCATGGCTGCTTCAGGTGTTATGTTACCATTATAGCACAACAGCCTTATTAGTTCTTCCTAGCATGTCTTGACCACCTGTGACAAGTGTTTCTGAATCTCCGCACAGTCAAAACCTCAAATTAAATCTGACAAACACAGAAAGTATTTTGAGCTAACTTGTCCTCCCTTCTCAGTTGCTCATTATGGAGTGACCTACTCTTTTTGTGTCCTTACATGGCTCACATCCGTGTAGATTGTGTTTATTGAAAGCTGATAGCTACAAGTGCTGACGTTCGCCAGGTTTTATATACCAGAGAATTAAAATAAGAAGAATCTGACAAAGACATTGTAAATAACATGAGAGACCCTCACTATACATGTACACTGTATGAATGCAGAGGGAAATTAAGTTATCCTACTTTCAGAGGCCCTTTGTGGTGCTCAATTCCCATTGTATGAGTGCTATTAGAAGTGCAAGCACATAACCACAGATATAATGTCAAAGTCATCCATGTTATAACAAGGTTTCACATGCTCCATAATGAAGACTTCATCAGAGAGTGAAAATTATTGGCTCCCCTGTTGATGACTTTTACAAAAATCTTAAAAGTAGAAAGTTTGCCAGCTGGATTAATCTTCCTGTGCACAGTCATTTACGAAGCTTTGAAATTTTAACCATTGGCAACAATGTTATAGTTGAAAAAACTCCAAGAATATCAGCTCGATGACAAACAATGGTCTGCTAAATAGAGACATGCTGTCCTGACAGCTCTGCTTCAGCTATATGGTATGATATGTGCCAGCAAAAGCAGAGAAGACATTTTGTAGCATCATAAAATTGCTTCCAAAAATGAGCACCCTGCAGCTATTAAAAACTGCGTGAGAATCACCAAATGTCAGCTTCATGCTCAACAACATTCAATTTAATAAATGGATTTAAGAAAGTGAACAGCATAAGATGCTTCAGAACACCCTTAAGACTACCATGATAATATTGAGTGCTTGAGAAAAAAAGGAACTGTTCACTGTAAAAAAGGGGAGAATTTTGTGTCTCATTTTTTCCCTGGGACCAATTAAGAGCATTCTGTCATTATTATTGTCAACACTAGGAACAGTGTACGAACGATAATCAATTTACTGACACATCCTAATATTGATGGTCAAAGGGCTGCACTGAGGACATCCCCACATTGTTTTGGCAGTTAACACAATTTTTTTTCTGAAATTTTATTTTCTGAGACAGGTATTTACATTTCTCCAAATCTAAAGGAAAAAAATGGACAGTGGGCAAAAGGAGCATTTCTGTGTACCAGATCCGCTATGTGCTACAGAACTGGCTGGAAAAAATAGAATTCTTTTTTGTCCTGAAAACTGTTGTTGAAATACTCTATGTCTTTTTATTCTCCCCTACTTTTGCTTTTTTTCTCCTCTCCACTCCTGTGGCTGCTCCAGCTCTGAGTGAGCCCAGTGAGGCAAGAGGTGCCAGGGATGTCAGCAGGCACAAAGACATCCCTGCACCAAACATTTCCTGGTTTATGCCAAACAGAGACCAAAGTAAAGGAAACCTCAAGTACTCAGTAAAGGACGCTGAGTTTACTTGGCTTTTACTAACTTTTTTTTTTTTTTTTTTTTTTTTCTTCAACAGTGCTGTTACTGCTAGAAAGCTAGAAAGGTATGTAAGATTTACTTGTCCCACAAAAGTCCATATATTGGTCCAAGAGGAAGTTTCTGATCAGAGCAACTTGATTTCAAAGTGAAGTTTCTTCACTCAGACAGCTCTACTGGGAATATTAAAAAATGCTGTAATCCTATGATGTAATTAATTAAAGAAAAAGTAGCTGAACAGGTACTGAAAGGTTTTACCCTCAACTAAAGTACAAGGGTACTTACTGGATCTCAGATGTCTACTATTTTTACCATTAGTTTCCAAATAACTAAGTGACATCAGTTTCTATGAAAATCATGATTCCTAAATCCCTCAATGAAATCATAAGTATAATGTATCAGCAATCAAAAGCTGAAGTTGGTATCTGTTCTCTTTCATGGGCCTGCATGAGACTGTAAATAATATTAAAATATGGAAAGGGTTGTTCTTTGAATATTCTTAGCAATAAATGCTTATGAAAACACTTGGGATTTGGGTAACTCCAAAGAGATGCAAAAGCACATATGGACTATGATAGAAGGGAATTCAAAGCCCTGTGTTTGGAAACGGGTTTTTACGTACACAAACGTTAATGTACAGAGTCGGAATATGTTTGAATGTCCCAGGGCTGTAAGGTACACAGAATAGAAAGGCAGTCCTTTGACGGGCAAAAATCTCTTACTACACTACAGAGATTACTCGGAAACTAATACTTCATCTTGACTAAAGAAAAGGCTAAAATTTTACCACAGATTTCACCAGACCCAAGATTCACTCACAGGTTGTCACTATTCAGAGTTATTTACTATTTCAGATGGTTTAAGGTACGTTCTTGTGCTGCTATTAATACGTGCACATTGACGCAGAGCATCACATACGGCATAGTAGACATGGATTGTGACACATGGCAGTAATCCTTCTGCAAATGTGATCATTCACCCTGAGTTTCTCAGGCTTTGCATTCAGGGCTGAAACACTTAAATCAAGACCCAATGGCTCTCCCTTACTCACAAATGCTCTAAAGGCACCCAATGACCTAGTTTAAACTTAAACCTCATATTCCACATAGATCAAACATAGAAGTGAACTTGTATAAATCTCTAAGTGTGACATGCCTAAGACAGCTTTCTGAGCAAAGAAGGACAAAAATAGAAAAGCCTCATTATATGCCTAACAACAAGGTAGAAAATATGCAGATGAAACTTATGCCTGATGGGAAAAAAGAGAAAGATGGTGGCGCTGGATAGGCTGAGACTAGTTCGAAGCCTGTGACACCAGAGTAAATGCAAAAGGTTTGTTTATCAGAATCTGCAATTCACTGGGAGATCTGGGGAAGGAACAGCAGAGAGAGATTTATTTTAAATACAAACTGGATCAGATGTCTGTCATTTTAAGACTGGGAGTGGGGGAGACAAGTCTGCAGTAGCTCAGGAGAAGAAAATGTTTCAGGCAATGGTTATTAATTGTGCTCTGCTATGCCACATCTCTTTCTATTAAATCTTAGATAGCCAAATCTGTTTCCTAATTGTTTTTGTGTTTCTCAGTCTTCCTTTTGTCTTGCATAGGAGTAGGCAATTTCTATGCCATCAATATCTCATTAGGGGCCTGGGATGTGAAATGCCTTATTTTGTTTTTAATTTTGTTCTCTAGGCTTTTTGCTACATTTTATGACATAGCATTTTTTGTTTGCTTGTTGCGGTCCATTTATTCTCTGGCATTCCTTTTCCCCAGGTTATAGCTTTATTTGTTTCTTTGCCTGTTGGCACTCAAGGTGTATGTAAATTATTGTTACATGCTTCACCATCACTACCTATTGCTCTTCATTTCCCCTAATGACGCTCTCATCTGAATGCTAGTGCCTGCTCAGGTTGTACATGTGTAGAAAACAACTTCAACTCATCTGCGAGGTCTTTTTTTCTGTCTTTTTTCGTCCTTTTTTTTTTTTTTTCTTCTCTCTTTCCTATTGTGGTTTGCCTCAGACTTGTATTCATGAGGTAAGGAATACAGCTGCATGTTTTCTGCCTAGGGCAAAAACCTGCTGCCACTAGTGCAAGTAGCAGCTTAGAGGAAAAAGGAAGGGCATTCACACAAATAGCTAATCAAAGGGTTTTTAATGATACTCATTAGGAAAGAAATTCATTAACAAGCCAGCATACGAACATTCCCTGAAGGGATAGTGATGTTATTGGTCACATCAAAGGCCCCACCTGACTAACACCTTTATTGCTGTTCATAGTAAGGCCAAGTTAGCAGCAAAATCAGTCGCATTCAGTTCCTGCTAAGAAAAAAGTCAGGAAAGCATGGTCATTGAAACTGGATCAATTCTGTTTTACTAATAGGAATGGCTTCTCAGCTTTTCACAGGGATGTGTAGTTTAGCACCCACCACCGATGCTTTTGAATTCATACAATTTTACATTTCCTACCCCTCATTCTCTCCCCTGTTCTCTCTCTCTCCTTTTATTTGGATACCTCTGACTATGTGCAAACTGGTGCCCATGGTAGTGGTGCAGCCCCATGGCACCGCAAACCTCAGGTGGATGGATGCTAGTGCCCCTTTTCGAACAGAAGTCTGCAGAAGGCAGCCTCCTTGCAAGGTGCAGTGGGGAGCCATACTAAACTGTAGGCAGATCATTCAGCCGGACAAGGCACCGATCCAGGCACACCACAGCTTACACCTACTACTCAGAATGGACACGGCCTCTGAGCATCAGAGCCATTTCCAACTTGCAGGCATATAACTGCCTCTTTTTTATGCTCACGCTATTACTTACCCATAAAAGGGACTCTGTATTTTTCTGCCAACTCATTCCTAGAGGTTAGTATTGGTATCTTGGGATGCTCATTTGCTCGGTAAAAATTAGGTTTTTAAACAGACTGAACCAGAAATCTCACTTTTATTGCACTGCCCTGATACAGTGGAGCTCAGTTATTAGAACAAATTGGAGCAAGCCACTTTCTGGTTGTTATACCCACATAATTACCACAGACTGATACATGAAACCATGCTTCACTCTTATGCTTAGAGGGGAGATCTCCATTTTGCAAGGACAGAGCAAGTTCTATTATGCATTTTACTGCCAAAGGAGGTCAATTAAGTTTAATTGGTTCTAATTAGCACTTGCTCAAGCTGTTATATTCTTTACCTGCATCCGAGTGGCTCTCCAAGTGCTGCACAATGGATTCCTGCTTTTGAACACAAAGGAGGATTACTAATGGCATCCTTGAAGGCAAAAGATGCACTGATCAGCATAAATGGAGAACAAATATCAGCACAAATAGTAGCAGGCCTTTTTAGAAAAAAACCACAAACATTTCATCCCCATCTGGCTTTGATCAATTGAACTGAATGCAACTGTGCACCTTTAAAGTTATAACACAGAAAGTACACAAATGTAATTATTCTCTACCATAACTTCTTTACAGATGAAAGATAAGTATTTGGAGAATGGGTGGAGCAGAGGAAGAGTGTAGCAGCTCTGAAAAAATAAATAGATCTTTTCAATGGTAGCTAAAACAAAATATGAAAAAAAGGAAAAAAAGATCCTCAAACATGTAAATCTGAAATGCTTTGTTTTCTAGGATTTTTGAGGATTGTTTAAGACGTTGGTGTTTAAGTGACAGGTTTGTTTTTTTGGTGTTGTGTTTTGGATTTTTTTTTCCATTTTGCTGCAGAGAGAGGAACAACATCACTTGCCTAAATGTCAGCATAAGTCATTTCAGTCCTCAGGATGTGGTGAGAAGCTAGCATCAAACGCAGAATGGTCTACGACAGACTGAGTTGTCACATGTCAGAAGAGACACTGCAATGCTGAGGTGCACTCTAGGAACTTGTTTTCTGCTGGGATCTTCCTGGATGTAGCTACACAGTTAAAGCAGACTAGAGAGCAATCTAGTCCTTATGCCAGCACTAGAGCTCAGAGCTAGCTCTCCCCCAAACTCCAGTCCACATTCATAGCATGCAGGCATGGCACTCTGGGTCCCATGAGATGTCTCTAAGTTGTTGTACCTGTTATTCTGGGTGGAGGAGCGGTTGGTAGGGCAAGAGGTCAGTTTGAAACAGAAGCAGGGAACAAGCTAGAAACAGCAGGGTGGATGTTTGTAACCACTGCTCTACTGTGTTCCCTGGTCTCCCCTCCTCACTAGTAGGGTATATATCCAGCCACTCAATGCATGTAGAGCATTATATGCCCCCCTACACTACCACACCGCTTCTCTTGCACCCTGCCATGCCAGGCGCTCCAGATTCAGGGGATAGCAGCAGCACTGAGGACACAGACCACAGCAGGACAGCACTGAGACAAGGGCTGGGGAGGGTGATCCCAAAACATGAGACTTGACTAAGTGGTCCGAATGTGAACCACCACAACGGCTAACTCATCAGAGACCCTCCCTGCCTTGAAAAACTCTGTCCTCGGTGAAGTACCTTGCCTCTACATACGGGGTGCCTGACAAGGTGCCTAGCAAAGGGATCCACTGAAACCCGCTGAGCCTGAAGCCATGTGCGCTTCCCAGCTGAAGACTGCTGGGCTGCGAGCAACCAGGGCTGGGAGCTCATAGGCCCTGAGCATACTTCAGTCCTACTGGCTTGGCTTAACCACACATTTAAAATAAAGTACCAGATTTAGTGTCCCAAGGATCTATGGACTTTGGATAATTTATTTTGATAGGGAAACCAAAAGCAGTGAAGCTTATACGTATTATCAAGAGTTCAGAATTACATGTGAAACTGTAGTATACTTGCTGATTCTAAGGCAGCGTATGTTCCTTTTTTTAGTATTACTCTTTGCCATCTTTCCTGCTATTTGAATGTACCTCCTAAATGAATTGTCCATTGCCCACATGGTTTTCAAAAATAATTTATTTTTAGCTAATGTGTTCCAGATAGATGGAACACAAAACACATGTTAAAAAAATAAAAATGAAATTAAAAAATCCTCCCCTCAGCAAACAAATTCCCCACAATCTTTACAAAAGAAGGCCAACTTTTTTCCTTCTAGTTCCCCTGCTAAATTTCCACAAGGCCATTAATCATAAAAAAACCAAACTGCATAAATCGTAGAAAAGCCAAAGGAGCTGCCTGTATTTATAATTTTTTTTTTAAAAAGTTCCTGCCAGAATCTCCCCCAACCCAATTACCTTTCCTCTGTCAGTTGTGAGGACTCTTTCTCAGCCTTAGCACACACCTTTTCTCCTGGCTGGCAATGCATGGGCTGAGGCAAGCATAAACCAGCATATCATTATTTCAAACAGTCATGTCTTCCACTTGAACTCTCTATAGTTAAATCCATATACTTGAAACACTCCATGCTCCTTTTCTTTTGTACTTTTTCCAAGGAACAGCATTTCTGTTGTATTTCAGGTGACAACCGAAAGTTATTCGAAAGGGTCACTGACTTGGATAAGGACTTGAGAAATAATAAATAGCAAAAAAGAAATGCCTGTTGTTTGCATCACTGAAATGGCTGACCATACAGCAATACACCACTGAAGCACATGTAACAATTTATTATTTGGTCCTTCAGCCCTCCTGCATTTATAATTGAGCATATATTCAATGCAAAGATTGAGAAAAATTGACCTAGCATCTATCTGCACGTTCTGGGGATATTCTGTACTGGGTTGGCAGTAGCTTCACCAGTACAAAACCCCAAGTCCAAGGGTTCAGACCCACTGAACACAGGTTTTACACATCCACTACCTTACGGGCTTTAAGCAAAGTAATCTGTGCACTTTCAGTCCTTACTGTACAACGAGATAGTCTGTCTACAAATGGAGGATGTATCACTAGAATAGCTGTATCAGTGTAATTACATTGGTACAACTGTTCCCAATATGGACAGGACCTTAAACAGAAATCCCTGTGACAGGCAATGTTTACCACTGGCCTATTTAAAAGACAGCTCTTAGCTTAGTTCAAAAACCAGCATATAAAATGTTCCTTGTTACCTGTAAGTGGACAGTGATGATTATAGCTCAGTCTATGTTATTATTGCCTGATTTTCCCAGTTTGAGTTTCCACATATTGACTCCTTACTCAAGGTCTTTTAACATAGATTTGAAATGTGAATATGTTTTATTTTTTCCCCAGTAAATATACAATACACACTTCAACAGTACTATTAACCAACTTTTTATGCCAATTAAACTTTGCTGCACTAACACCAATGAAACACATTAAGAGGCCATACTTTTTTTGTGAACAAACTGTAGCCAATAAACAGTTTTTTAAAAAAACAAATTAAAAAACAATTCTAAGTGCTGCCACAACATCCCTTTTCTTTAAACACATTATTCACAATAAATGTTTTCAATTTTTTTTTAAAAAAGAAGAATACTTCTTTTAAAATAGTAAATTAAATGGCATTTTAAAAAATATGTACTGTGGTTCATTGGAAGTACACTGTATAGAAAAGAGAGAGAGAAAAAAAAAGAAGAGACATCACCTGTAGGATAATGGAGACACTTTGCGATACACAACAACACCTTATGTAATATTGTAAGCAAATTATTAATGAACAAAAATGTACAGAAGCAGATGGACAAGTTAGTGAATATCATGGTACTGCACAGCTTTAATACTGACACACATTTACTTTCCAGTGGAAGAGATAAAACACGTATTTGAAAGTAATTGGGATGACTTTATCAACATCTAATGATACTGAATTTTGAATAGAATATAGTGAGTAAGGTGTTCCACCAAAGCTCAGCACAAGCTCTGAATTAAAAGGAAAACAAATCTACCGACGACTGAGTTAAACATTTTCCAGAGAATTAAATTTGAATTGTACCCTGAATAGTCTTCTCTTCATATGATAATACCAAAATAAAAAACATACATATGTAAATATGATGCCTTCTTTATCTTGCTTGAACATTTCTGCACATTTTGAAGTAATGGTTTTAACTATAATGGCTTAACAAGCAGGAAAATTACATATATTCACTGGTCACATATATAAATAAATGCATACATTTTTTTCTCAACTTTTTTGGTTTTTAACCTGCTAAATAACAGTCTTGACCTTAAGGAAGTTAACTAGCATTTTTTTAATATTCAATAGTGCTGAGTTATAGTTGATGGCTGTAGTGTTTTATCTTATCATGGAACAAGTTAATGAAATGAAAAGCAACACATATTTAGCATTGTAATTTACTTCTCTAAAATTCTGCCATTACTAAGAGTGTTCTTAATACTGGTGAGCTCCAAGGCAATATATAAAACAACATAGACTGGTTATACGAAAAGGGTATTCAAATGGAAAGTTGTGTTCATGGTCAGATAACTAACAGAAACAAGCTGTAGGATGCAATATTTAAATTAAGCACCAAATGAATGGGCTATACACATACAATATTCTAAGAAAAGTTTGACAATTTACTTTGAGGTTTGAGAGGTACAGAAGATTTGGACAAAGTCATGAAAATTAATGAAGAGACAGGATGCTGTCATTAATGTCCACTTACAGAGTCTGGTTTATTCAAAAAGTGTATAAACATGCGTTATTTCCTCATCATAGCAGGGTTTGAAGCCACCCACTAAAACATAGGTCAAAGATTTTCTTTGCTTATATCCAACTTTTTGGATGTATTGTATTGCCAGAAATGTACTTAATGCAAGCTGAAAATAATTTGACCGTTGCTTTCCTTCCAAACACTAAACATTTTACTACAAATTTAGTGGATCCAGCTTCAGCTCTCACACACTTCAGGTAACAGAACACAAAGGTTTGTTTAGACTGCATCAAAACAATTAATGTCATGAATTTCAGTGGTGCAGCTCTATCTTCTATTATACTGTACACGTATTGGAAAAACGAAATAAGATACTCTGACATTTCAATTTTTTGGAAGCAGCCTGAATATGCCTTAATAATAAATTGCATCCTTAACTACTTACTAGGTATTCCTTGAGTTTATATTGTTAGCTTCTCCTGGGAAATCTCTGTCTTATATTTTGGGTTGGAGAAATTAATGGTAATAATTCTTTTAAAACTGCAATATAAAAACAGCTTTAGTGAAACACCCTAAATTCTTTTGTTTGTAGCAAGGTTTGTTTTTCTTCCCCTTTACTTAAGTGGCATGGGATGGCTAAAAACAGATACTAAGGGCATCATTCTAGTGAAAGGGTCTAGGCCATCTCATGCTACCTTTAATTTTAATATTCACTCTTTAATTTCACACTTCCAACTTCTGACCCCTTCTTAAATAGGAAGAGCAACTATGTTGCTTGCCTTTAAAAGATTTAAATCTGTCTCTAATGTCTTCACTGACATCAGTTTTGCCTGTCACTTTCTCATGTCTACACCCCAATGGAAAACCACCTAACATACTCCTTTACATCCAGCATTATCCAAAGTAGCTTACAGTACGTAAACCTTCTTCACACATTCAGTTTCTTTTTTCTTCATGTCATGAGGAGTAGAGTTTTGTGCTTATCACCAAATAAAATTGCAGTGCAAACTTTAAACATAAAAGTTACACAATTAAAAGTTAATATATGGCACCACAGCCTATTAATTCACATATAGTACAACAGACCAATAAAAACAGACATGAATATGAACATAGCTAAAAAGAAGGTGAGCTTGCATAGCAATGCAACAAAAGAAATTATATACACAAGGAAATCCTTTTCATCCTGGAGGGTGGTTTTTTTTTTTTTTTCTTTCTTTTTTATATACTCCTGACAAGGAATAGTTTAAGGTGGATGGTGTATTAAAGAGAAGAACACAAGTAAAGTATCTGTGGGATATGTGTGGCTGTGTGTCTTTACATTGCATTTACAGTTCTTTTAATAGTACATAAATAAAGAAAATGTTCATTGCACTGTTTAGTGTCATCACTTCCATGAGTTCAGACCTGATGATCCATCAGAGCAGCTTGCAATGTGTCTTCTCAACTACTCTATAGAGAGAAACAAAGAGAGAGAAAGAGGTTGTAATAAGGAGGAAAAAACACAAAACAAAGCCTATGGCAATATTACTGCAGCATGGGATGAATATTCAATAGGTTAGGAGAAGAGAGTTAATTGCTTCTAAGATGAAAAGCAATGAATGCTAAAATTCAGCGCTTACCAACACCATATCTGAGACAGCACATTTCAGGGTTTGTGGATCACCATTAGCTCTCTTACAAACTATTGGGTGGTAACTGTCGGGAGGTGCTGAGGGTTTGACTGCAGCAAATAGAAGGCAGACATGCCAACAGCTACATTGCTTTTACTAGTAAACATTCCAGTATGCCTGAGCTGCAGTGTTGGTGTACTACTTCAGACAATAGAGTCAAACCTTTGGGCATCTGGTACTACCATCATGTACACAGCATTAACCTGGTTTTATACAAGGTTTAACAGATATTGAGGGGTAATAGAAAAAAGGCTGGAAAATAATTCCCCTGGCCTGGGAAGTTGAGGAAAGGGTTGAGATATACAACTGAAAAACTGGGCTACACAGTCGAAAAAAGAGAACCTCCATCTAAGGTCAAAAAGAGCAGAATACTGCTCATCAAGCAACAGAAACTTAAGGAAAAGGCATCACAAGCCTGCCAACATGCCCAACAAATTCAGCACCCTTTTCATCCACTCCTCTGAGAAAAACTGCCAAGAGCATTTCCAAGACAAACACACTACACTTTGCCAAGAAAATTCTAAATTAGTAGAATTTCTTTTCAATTTCCACAGTGTTTCACTAGCATTACACACTGAAAGATGTACTATGTGGACACTCTTGGCATGGCTTATACAGATTTGAACTGGTCCAAACCAAAGAACAGAGGAACTTCATTTGTTTGTCATTACAGGCAAAACACCTCAGAAGGCAAAAAGATCTGGGTAAAATTTAATCTGATTATCACATTCTCTCTGATATTCCTCCTCTATTCAAAACAGATTTATAATTTTTCTCTTTTTCTCTATTTGAGAGTTTGAACTGTAGCTAGAGATAAACTTACATAATTCACCAGTAAACTGTCCTTGACTGTTTGATCCCACATAGCCTACATCGAGAAGGTCACTGGCATTGCGTTGGTGACCTCCCCGCAAGACTTCACCTTTTCTAGGTCCGGTCGATCCTTTAGAAGAAGCTGTTCCTGAAGAGCTGTGGCCGCCAGGGGATGGGAAGTTGGGTTTACTATATGGTACGAGTGCCTCTTCTAGAAAAGCAAAACAAAACAAAACAAAACAAAAACCAAGTAAATTCCTATAAATACGAATAAACAAGCTATTCTTATATGGACATCATATTCATTCCTGCCCTCAGATATCTGTCTTTTGTCTTTCTTTATAGCGTGGCAATTTTACTTAAGAAAATACACAGCTCAGTGTTATATCCCACAGACAAAGAAACCAGCATGAATTTAATCTTGCTTTCATGTGAACTCAGAAGTTAGTTTGTATTAATTATAAAAAGTCTAGATTTTTTATGAATAGATCATGAATCAAAGATACTTTAATAAAAATAGATGCACATACAATTTCCAAAACAATGCAGCTATGATTAGATTTCTGCTTCAAGTCTACATGAATGCACTTTTTCCTTTTCTTTAGCTTAAATTATGGTAACATTACCTCAATCAATTTAGATAAAGAACTACAATATCAGCTAATTTAATTAGCTTCCAGCAGCTCAGTAATTTCTAACGATGCAAAGTACACTGAAGATTTTTTTAACTGGTTGTGAATTACCTTGGAAAATATTATATTCTACATAGTATTAGTAGTTGTAATATTTGGGGTGAGTAAATCTTCCTGCAGCTTGTTTCATGTTCCATTATGAGCAAAAGACTTACTTTTGCTCACTTGGCTTCTTCCTCTCTGAACTGCTTGCAAGAGCAGGATTAATACCAATAAAGCATAGGGCTGTATGTCTTCATATAGCATGAAGTAAAACAAGACATCACATCTGATTAGAGTTTCCAGGAGATATTGTTGTAATAATCCTAACCTAAGAAGCAAAACAGCAGCACTGATTTAACACTAATAGAAGCACTATTTTATTTCTTTGCTGTGTATGATCCACTTTTGCCATCTCAGAACCCTGCTAAATATAGTTTGATTCAAGAAAGAATCTGAGTATGTATGCTTAACCTCAAACACAGGAATTGCCCCTTCTGAAATCAGTGGGATATCTCGTGCTTGAATCTTACATTTTTTAAAGTGAATATGAGATGAAAGGGGTTTCTTTATTTAGCTTTTCCTATTGTCTTCACTCTTAAACAACCTCAAGAGGAGAAACAGACTTTCTTTGACAGAGGGCAGGAACACAGAAGGAAAAGTAGGTGGGGATGGTTGGAAAGAAAAGGAGATAGAAATGCTTTTATTCACAACCCTAAAGTCTGTGCAAAGGCTGCAGCAGAGGCACAATTAACTTAGGGAAATGCTAAATGAGAACAAATTTGTGGAAGAAACCCAGGATTTCATTCTTTGTGCCTACTGCCACAAGTGAGTAGGACATGGGAATTCCCCCTGTGATCTGCTATTGAACAGAACCCATTTGTACGGTAAATCTGTTGCAGAAGAGGGCAGGCAGCTGACTTCTTTCTCTGTCAAAGTATCTCCCTCTGGCCCTGCCCAAGGGACCAGAATATTTGCGCTGCAGGACATAAGGGCATTATCAGTGTTTTGTGCCATGATCGTGTGCTGTCCTTACTGAAATATAAAGAAATGCTTAAAAGACATAGTAAAATGGCATTTATTAGCCATAGCCTCCTAAATTATGTTACTTGTTCTTTATATATCAAGCCCTAACAATAGAATCAGATGCAAACCTGGTTTCCGAAGGCTGGCTAAAATATGGAACAGCTTGCATTAAGGCAGCAATAAAGTAAGAAGCATAAATCAGTTCAGCAGAAAGCTGGATACATTTTTAAAGGATGGATAGAAAAGTCACTAGCATTGCAAAAGAGTTTGAAGATGACATATATGGTCAATTGATTTGTTTTTCTAGTTTGCGGACTCAGGATAAGGCCTCCTTCGGGTTCAATGAAATATTGAGAAAAAACGACCATGAATAAATATAAAGTGCATTATCATTATAGAGCATATGGTGTGTTAAATTATCTGTTGTGCCCTCAGAAATAAATACAATCCATAAAATACGCAATTGTGACATAAAATACAGGCTAAGTTTTTTCATAACATTCTAGCACATGAAAGGTAGTTGTCTCAAGTCCTCAGGATGGGTTCACATTTATCAAAACACTGCCTCATGCCCCATGTGTGCAAAGAATATGGGAGGCTTTACCGATGACTTTCTCTTTGAAATACTGAGCCTTTAATTTGAAGATATAATTCTAGCCCCTGTGAAGTCAGGATGTATGTGTGTAATGATGATTCTATACCTTATAAGATAACCAAAAGACTGTTAACATTATCAAAACTATTGTAACTTGATCTAGCACTACTTTCTTTAGAGGCATAGCTGAGAATGTCCTATTTGATGTGCTGTAACTGCAGTTCTACAACAAAGCCATTGGCAGGAACTCAGTGATCTTGTTTATACTGAAAGCAGCCAGTGGAAACACGGTTCCCAGAATTAGGTATTTTTATTGTATTCAACTTCAAACCAAAGCTCCTGCTTTCAAAATTTCACTCACAGCTTGATAATATCTGAATGAAGCCCCCTAAGCTGCAAAATAGCTATTTTCTGGAAGCTGATAGCTAATAATAACTCCTTTTGGAAATATATTGAAAACTGGGACAGGATAGATTTCCAGAGATCTTTGTCATTAATAAAGGAAAAGGGAAGAAGCACAACTAATATTATTAAAACCCCAAAGTTTAGTAACAAACAAGCATCACACACAAGAGTAGCCTTTTAAAAATCTACCAGAGAAAAGCATACAGAGCAAGAAAGCTGTAGTGCGAGAAGCTGGGGTAAGAAAACAGACAGACAGATAGGAAGCTCTGGCCCACCTTGCGCACAAACTTTATGAACCCCTCTCACAGGAATCCTTTGTCATGCATAAAGGATATGCAATTGCCCTGGTCATCCTGAATTTGATAAGAACAAGACACCTGTAATCATTCCAGCCCTAAATTCAGTGTTCATGTAGGACACTAGAAGTGTCAAGATCAAGTTTTTTTTATTTAAGGACAGATAAATACAAGTCCTGTAGGATGAGAATTTTAGTACTGTATACCCTCTATATCACAGAATAACTTGACAACTTCTATTTGTACATTTACAAAGCAGAGGAAAAGGAGGGGAGTTCTGCTAACCAGGTCAGAGAAGCATCCTTAATGATAATTTACAAAGAAATGAGATGTTTAAAGTATATTTGGGCTATTTTCTGTGTGTTTGTACATCTTGTACATTGTAAGCAAATTTGCCATTTCACCAAGTAGCATGATTTTTGCACACTATTTTTAAACGCAACTTCACATCATCATCTTACAACATGAACACTCACTTGTTTATGCAGCTGAAAGATTAGGGGATTTTAATGGTAGCATTATCGTTATATTTTCAAATATGGATTGTATTTGAAATATTTACATTTTAAATAGGGGTAGCAATATTCCTAGGAGGACTTTATTCAGTAAATCCTGCCTCCAAGACACATTTGCCTGCATACTCCTATTTTTTTTTTTAAATGTCATTGGTATTAGTGTGCTAGATTAACAAGGAGCATTAATAGTAGAATAAAATCAAGAAAAAGATGGGTAATATGAGTACCTCTAGTGTTACTGTGGGAGCAACATACATACTTGAAGAAATACTGTAGCCCTACAGAAAGCTCCATGTACAGTATAATATTTTTTTAAAATCTTCTTAATTGTCCTCTTGTACCACTCTAATCAGCACTGGGATAACGTGTGATTAGTGGGTTAAAGAAAATACCCTGGTATGAGGGTAAAAGCTGAAACAGCAGCTTTTACTTGAGGTCAGGCTGACAGAAGGAATCTGCGAATACTGTAGAACTACAACTCCAGCTCAGCAATGCCTCCTGCACACATTTTTACAGACTTGAAATCCATTTAGGAGATAAAGTCAGCACTCGGCAATGAGCAGATCCTGCATAAAGGTGAAAACTTGCACTGTCATCTTGCTGGGCCTAAGAGATGAATGTTACTTTGTCATATCCTTGAATAAGGAGAAGACTGTTTTAAATACAGCTGGAAGGAATGTCAGTAGCTCAGAAGGATCAGCCTTCTTGCAGACAGGCAAAAACAACTGCTGACAATTTAGAAGCAGGTTGAAAGAACTAGAAAATATGGCCCTATATGTATAAATAAATACATCTAACAGAAAGTACTCTAAAAATCTGTCTCTCCTCCCCTGACTGCCTGAAACTGTTCCTGTTTGTCCACTGCTATGCTTGACAACATTATTAATTGCCAAAACACTGTAAAGAATGCACCGAGTCAGGTGTTAATGAGATTTCATTGTTGCAGGAGGGAAAATACTTGGATCACAAGCTCTCACTTCACTTTGCCTTTTCTTATTTTCCAGCCGGAGCCTCACCAGTACTGGCACAGAGGAGCGTGAGGTGATCCTAGGCTCCTGCCAGATACAGAAACCCTCAGCTGAGAAGTGTCAAGAAGCCGTCTGCGTTGCCTCGGCTGGTGCAGCACACACACACCTGATCCGAAGGCTTGTTTGTGTTGGGCTTTCCTGAAATCCTCTTGGCGGTCTGTCGAGCTTATCCACTCCTGGGTTTGCCGCTGCCACTCTAGTGACGTTCTAGCTTGCCGGTCCAGGGAGCTCTTTGTTTCATCTACGTTGGGTGCATGCTGCCTCTCAAGAGAGCTTCCTTTCCTCTCTGCCGAGCCTCCGCGCTGGCCGGGGACTATTTGCTGCCTTAAACCCTGACCAGGGGGCGGGTCGGGTGGTGGTGGAAGATCTAAAAAATGTGAATAAGATTTAGATGAACTAATTTTTTAATTGAAACAGAAGGTCTATTTGATGCTGAAAAGAAAAGTCCCTTGCAAATGGCACGAATCACTTCACTTGCTGATTTTAAAAGGAGGAAATTTCAGTTAATCAGAAAAGTGTTTTTAACTTCCGTTAGCTTTTTATTCAGGTTACTGTGTTGCTAGCTCTTTCTAACTTCCACAAAAATCAATAGACTCTGAGTCCTGACTTACATTTCTAAGGATGGGATTTATTTTCTGTGGAATATACTTCAGCTGGCTCTTTCAGTAACAGCAAGCAATTAAGAAAGGCTATGAAAAACTGATCTATGTCGGTTGATAATTTCCCCCCATCATACTGGAGTTTGCTTCCTCATCCCCATTTTTGGACTTCACTTTCAGCTTGAGGTTTAAACTCAAAATATAAATATACAACTTTATCAAAATTAATAAATTCCACAAAAATTTTGGGAAAAATTATTCACAAAACCTACTGTGATTGAAAAAGCATCAACACATCTGTGAAAAATGCATGTTTAAATGGAACCACCAAACAACAGGTGAGCATTTTATTCAAGCACTATTTGAAAATTCAGACAAGAGCTAGAGTCTTCACAGTCAAGAGGATGGCCACTCTTAAGTTTAGCAGTCTAGCAAATATAACTAATCAAAATACAATTTCAGCTGAACACTGAAAGATGCTTGCCTGGTCTCTAACAACTTCTACCCTTTTCAAGTTTACCACCAGGACTACTAAAATGCTTGTAGAATTGAAGATCAAGCTTCTAATCACATTTGTGGAGGCAAAAGTACATTTTGTTTATTAGTCTTTGACCAAAGGTAATTACAGAATCTGGATAGTTACAATTCTAAATGCAAGATTTTCATGTAAATGATATGATAGATGTATAATAGTCCAGAAAAGTCCTCAACTTATTAAAAAAAAAAAAATAGAAAAGGGAAGCACCTTTAGTATTGTAATGAAAACTTTCCCATATTGGATATTCATTTTATATGTAAAATACTTGTTGATAATTCTGGTTTTGGGCAATGCCTAACCCAAATAAATCTGTGCAGCCCCACTAACTTCACTAAACCTATGTTAGTTTACACTAGACAGGGTCTGTCCTGCTTTCTAGTCTTTCGTATCTTACAGTGTTGTGAAGATTTATCAAGGAAGAGAACCTGGCTCAATAACAGGCATGGAAAAGTAAGCCTCTGCTTTGCCTGCAGGAAAGTCTGATGTCTATAACTCTAGTGAAATTGAAATTCATGTTATAAATTGCTGAGGAGGCCTTTGGAGGGAATTTATTTTGAAGTCTGTAATCCGGCTTTATATAACGCTACACAGACTTTTCTTCATGTTCTTTCTGTATAGAGGTGATATTCATACCTCATATATGGGGTAGAAGCTTCCAAATTTGCCGAGATGTCATTCCAGTCAACACTGTCTCTTACAGATAAATGCGGACATGTGGTTTATTTGTGTCTAAAAGGGAACGAAGTTTTATCTGACGTTGCTCCTGTACCTTTGTCCACAGCTGAAGAGCTGTACCGCAGATTAAGTTATCTATTTTCTGGCTAGAACAGCCTTATAATAATCTGTCATTGAGCTTGGTGTATGCTTTATGTTCAGCACTAGTTTACTTGAGAAATTTTTAGTTATGAATATAGATGTGACCTTTCTTGACAATGACTACACTTGAGTTACTGTAGGTGGAAGCAGGAGGGTATGGGAGCTTGCCAATGTTAAAATTGCTTTATAGTGTTGGCTTCCAAAATGGCATTTCTTATAATTGATTTTATTGCAATCATAACCAGTTAATGTACAGAACCACAACACTGGCATCTGCTTATGCAATCTGAAATAGAGATTACTGAAATTGTGATTTATAAGCACTTTATGGAAATGCATTGAATCCAATAAACACAGTCATAACATGGCATCTGACAATACAATTTTCGAAGATAAAATATTTACCATTCAATATAAACAAAATTTTAAAGTATCGTAGCAAAAAAAAAAAAGTTAAAATTATTGCAGTATTCTTAACGTATAATAGTATCCTTCTTCAGAAATTGCTGTCTAATAGTTGTTATTAATTAGATACTGAGAAAGAAAGAAGGTGTGTACTTAAACCGTACCGCGTGTTCTAGAGCTAGCTGCAACACCTGGAATTACTGTAGACTTATGCTGCTGATCTACCATTATTCTTGCTTTTATCCATTCACAAAATGGGCATAATGACTGCTTTATGCATAGAGGTGAAATGAAAAATCATGTTTGCAAAGTTCTTTGGGTGTTTTAGACCTGTGGGTGAGTTGAAATTAAAAATAAAATTTATCTTCTAATGAAGCTTCACACAATTCTGGAAGAATTACAGGTAGTACGTAATTAATGTAGGCTGGCTCCAGCCTGAGTACAGACTTACTGACCTGTGTTGGACATGTCTGAGAAGATCTGTAAGAATGGTAGTAATTCTAGCCAACCATCTCCTGACTAAACCATTTGCTTTTTCACCTTCTGACACAGGTTGATTGTCACAGTAACACTTACCTTTCCTTTCTAATAAAAGAAGCTAGGAGAGAGCTTAATTTGTAAATGTGGCTTTTTATTTGCTCTACAACTTAAATCCTGCAGTGCAAATCTTCTGCCTTAGATAAATTACTAAATATGCTCTGTTATCTTGCCTGAGCATATATAAAGAACCCGTGTACGTGGAGTCATGAGTTTCTTTCTCCAGTGCCGCAGAGGGCCTCTCCTCTCCTCTCCTCTCCTCTCCTCTCCTCTCCTCTCCTCTCCTCTCCTCTCCTCTCCTCTCCTCTCCTCTCCTCTCCTCTCCTCTCCTCTCCTCTCCTCTCCTCTCCTCTCCTCTCCTCTCCTCTCCTCTCCTCTCCTCTCCTCTCCTCTCCTCTCCTCTCCTCTCCTCTCCTCTCCTCTCCTCTCCTCTCCTCTCCTCTCCTCTCCTCTCCTCTCCTCTCCTCTCCTAACATGTCCATATGTGACTGTGCACATGTCTCCACACACACTTGCAAGTATGCACATACATGATGGTTAATGGTTGGCATTTCGACTGCTAGTAAAGGGGTAACAGAGATCAGATGAGTTAGTAGTCTCAGTCCCTAGCAGGCAGACATTACCACATAGAGGCAAGCCAACTCATTCCACCATGTCAATAACTTCAGAGAAGTTTTGACTCTAGAAATTTAGGGACTTCAGAAGGATTTTCAGTGAGGATACCCAGAGTGGTATCACTGATTGTCACTGTACTTCCATCTAAATGACATTTATCACAGAATCACAGAACCATCTAGGTTGGAAAAAACCTTGAAGATCATCTAGTCCAACCATTAACCTAACACTGACAGTTCCCAACTACACCATATCCCTCAGCGCTATGTCAACCCGACTCTTAAACACCTCCAGGGATGGGGACTCCACCACCTCCCTGGGCAGCCCATTCCAACACCTAACAACCCCTTCTGGAAAGAAATGCTTCCTAATATCCAGTCTAAACCTTCCCTGGTGCAACTTGAGGCCATTCCCTCTTGTCCTATTGCTTATTACTTGGTTAAAGAGACTCATCCCCAGCTCTCTGCAACTTCCTTTCAGGTAATTGTAGAGGGCAATGAGGTCTCCCCTCAGCCTCCTTCTTCCAGGTCTTTCACGTTACACTGAGCTAGTAACTTACTAGGCCAGTGGGATGTCATCCAGACCACCACTTGCAGCCTCTATGGCAGGATTATCAAACCTGCAAGGCAATTTCTAAGTGCACTGTTGGTCAGATGATGGTCTTATTGATTTAGTAATGGAGGGATTGTGATTGAGAAGCTGTAGGACATCAGAGTGCCTGATAAGAGGCAGATGAATGTTCGGCCTGGGATTACTCCAGCCCTCCTTTAGAAGGCAGAGCATTGGCCAAATGATTCAGGCACCAGTCAAGCTTTGGCACAGCCTCTCATTATTAACTGGAAAAAGCAGCAAGTTACAGAACCTACAAGTATAAAGACATCCCTTTCTACCTGTGCCAGTGATTAGGTTTTCCTAGGGGTGATAATTACTGCAACATTTAATAAGACTCTGAACTACTTTCAGCATCAGAAGGTAAGCATTTTCTCCACAGTGATCTACCTTAGCAAAAATTGATTTGTAATACATGATAGGAAGTCAGTGGCAAAGCTAATAGAAGTCTTAAGTTCCAGTTCTCCTTTGTAACCCCTAACCATATTTCCCTTTTGCCTCCTCTTTGTTTTTATTAAACATCATGCTCAGCTAAGGAAGGGCTTTTAACTTCAGTCATGCAGTTACCATGCCACCACTCATATGACAGATTCCACTGTTTTACAATTCACAAATACTTTGTTTCCAGGAAAACAAATTATTCCTTGAGCACTACAACTAAAAAACCTCCCATTTGTTTTTTATGGTGGACTGTGAGCTCAGAATGAAGATTTTCATCATCTAAAGGATTCATAAAGTATTCTTCCTTTGCAGATTTGCTGTTGTCTCTGTGGTCTTTTAGGATGCGAAAGTTAAAAACCAAGTTGTACAGCAAGACAAATATGAAGACTCAATCTAGAGTCAGTCTCTAGAGGATTCTGACCTGCGACCGAAGAAAATGAAGAAGCAGGCTTTTAGGGGATTTGTGCGGATTGCTGTCAAAAGCAAGCATGAAGTTGTGCCCTCATCAGTTTACACAGTCTGGGACCTGTGTGCTATGTGTTAAGTATTATAGTTTCTTAGATCTTTTTCACTGTCCCACATGGTTACAGTTAGCAAGGAGGAAGTGCTCAGAACGTGTATGGGAAAGGGCAGAGAAAGGACATGGCTGGAGCTTACTTGGTCAACGAAAATTTAAAATGACAGATATCCAGTATGTGATGAGACTTAAACACAGGATGCTAGGACTCATGCAGCTTGGGAATTTGAAGACGACTGACAAACCAAGTATGTTCTCATATGACAAATCCAAGAGGAAGCAGTTGTAAGGGAATGGACTGGAGACATCTCAAAACCAGAGAAAATGTATAGTGATGCTTCCCACTGAAATCAGGACAGCCCAGGGTTGAACAGACTGGCCTGGATTAAGGCTTAGAATTGCTGGATCTGTCCCAGATTCTCCTACTTGCTTTTTCTAACTGTAGCTTAAGCATAGTGGTATTGCCTCTCTTTTTAAAAAGTTCATTGCAATATTCCACACAAAGCATCCATCTACCATTTTTAATTTCTGTATACCAGAGGTTCCTAAATTCAGTTTGTTTACATACACACAGGTGGCAGCAGCAATCTTTAGCTTGTTTAATTGACAAATGTTCTTTTGCAAATTTAGCTATGACTCAGACTTGCTGCTACACTTTAATGACTTGTATTCAGTAAGAGTTGAAGTGGAAAAACTGTACAAATTGTTCCTGTGGTGAGACAGGATAGGAAAGGATCCTGTATTACTCCAGGACATTATAAATTTTTGGAACATATAGTAAGCACTTTAACTCAGTTTATAACAGAAAAATGTTAAGCTTATGTTGTCTGAAAGCTGTTATGGTTACTGTCTGTGTCTGAGAAGAGGATTGTTGAAGGAAATAGTATATCATTGACATTCTGACTCAAATATAGGAAAAAAACTCCAATAAGATTAGTATTTTATAAAGAACAAATAAAAGACAATAGGTGATTCCTGTTTTAAAATAAATCTTAAAATCTGATCTCTTTCACTAATTTAGAACAATGCCAGTTTTTATGATGGTCACTCCCCAAAGAGTCACACTTCCATCTGTCTCATGACCTGAAGTGGATTCCCATTAATTTTCCAGTACCCACATTATTGTTAAACATTTCTGTAGGAATAGTACTTAAAAGCAGAAAGATTACTGAGTGCACTAGAAACTCCCCTGTACACAGAATCAGTGACCCAAGAGGCTCACAGTTCAGGGTGACAGGATATGCCACGTAGAAGGACTGACTTAACATAAGCACAGAAAGAGTATTGCCAGCACCACAAGCAACACCCACGATTTCCAGTTACTATCCTCATAGACACATGCATTTAATGGATCTGCATAGCAGGGAGGCCTCCGGAATGTATCCAGAAGGGGAGAGCATTAATGTTTAAACCAATTCAAATCCACGAGTGGAGTCTAAGCTACTTTAAGCTGCTTCCCCAAATAATACGGTAGTGAGGGTGAGCCATAGAGCATGAGATGTAATGGTAACCCATTTGGTGAAGACTTTCACTTCTGGAATCTGTTCTCCACCTTTGTGGTCTGACAAACAAGGAATCTGTCAGAGCATACTGCAAAATTGTATCTGTACACCTGATAACATGACTGAGACGAGAGCTCTGGTGGTTTTACTGGCCACAGTCCACCTTGCAAGCTATTAATATATTTTATACATGTACCTAGAGTAATAAATAGAACTTTATAAATAAAGCAAATTAAATATACTGTCTATCAAATCTATTTATTACGTTACCTGTCCAAAGAATATAATGAAAAGAGTTGGACTTGATGATCTTTATGGATCCTTTAAAACCTGAGATATTCTATGATTCTCAAGTAATTTTTACTAGAACAAGGAGGATGTTTATACTAAAATCTAAAGTAATTTTTATTTTTACACCTTCCCTCCTTCCCCATACACTGCAAGATTTGTCAAGGCGTACATAAGGTTAGGAGATAGACTCACTGGCATCACACCCACTCCTGTGGTCCAGATAGTGTTATGAGAGCCCCTGAGGCAGGGGGAACATTCTAGCTCTCAGAATTGCCCTGCTTTGAACACTAAAAGAGAGGTCAGCATGAGGAAAGTGATCACGTCTCCATCTGCATGGCATTACAAATACCCTTAAGTGGTTCCTTTAATGCTGTTTTTTCATTTGCCTGCTTCTCCCCTCTGATCGTTTCAACACCTACAGGGGCCAGGCTAGAGATCAGAAGAAATGAAGGGGAGGTAGCTACCTGGCCACCTTCCTATCCAGTCCTTCTCAAAGAGTAACAGGCAGCAATTGTGTCTTTTGCCAAACTCTAAAGGGGGTAGACAAAGCTAATGGAAGACTGAGCTGATCTTAGTCATCAGAAGAGCAGAATAACAGACATGCCTGATATTTCCAGATGGGAAGCAGTGGTCAGAGAGAAGTGGAGATGTCAAAGAGGGAAACAAAGTCACTGAGGTCAGTGGATGTCAGGAATGAAGCAGCATGGACAAGATGTGAGGCAGAATCATGAGAAAAGCGTGGCACATGTTGCTGTAGCTGTTGGGTGGCCAACAAAACCAGCACAAACCAAACAGAATGTTGTGGGACTGGCTCTACGCTTCTCCTTAGGAATCCATGGCATACTGCTACTGCTGGTGGTGGCTACTTTCATTTAATGTAAAATTACCCACAGGCCATTTTTTAATGTCAACTCACATGCAACGCAGTCATTTTTGGGTAAGATTTATACTGAGATCTGAGAAAACCCAAGAGATGCTAACATGTTCCGAGCTGAAACAAAGAAAGGCTCCTTGAAAACAGACTTAACCAAGCTCCACACTGCTAGCATTGCAATATTGCTCATGTGGCAACCTGGGGATCCCACTTCAGCAAAAAAAAATAATTCACCATAACATATATCCACTAAAAGGTTGTTCCATGCTCTCCCGTTCTGCACACCTGCTTGTTGCAGGTTATCATCAGGGACTTCACCACAACACTTACCGTCTGTTATTCCCTCCCTACGATGAGGCAAGGGGGGTTGGTCCAACCGTCCTCCCTTGTGTTTTTTAGTGGGCCTCGGCCTCTGACTCTGATTGACAGCTGCACTGGTGTTGCTGTCAGTAGAAAAAGGACTGCTCGGCCGAGGTCTCTGAGAGGAAGGATATGCTTTCCCTAAAATGAAAGAGAAACCAGATGAAAAAATGTTATTGCCTTGAAATGGGCTGTTCTATTAATGTCTGTTCTGAAACATTAAATCTGATCTAATTCTCAGAGGCAAGGAAGTGTCCCCTCGAGGTACCCACTGATGACAACTGCTTTAAGACACACCACAAGTGAAGTGAGAAACTTGGCATTCTTTTGTCTTTAACTTTTATAATTAAAATCATTCCATCTGTTGTGATAAAACTACTGTATGCCATGTATCTCCTACCTGCTCTGTGTGCTGAACAGATGTGTCATAACAACTCCTCAGCCTTGAGCAGGGAAGGAAAACAGTTCTGCAATCATATCAAATTTATCTCCTCCTGCCTGCCACCTTCATGTTTGTCGACCCAGATTCTCATTTTAGGGGCTCCCATATGCGCTGCATATCTGGAGTAACTCCAGTGAGATAAACATAACTGATTTTGCAAACTATGTAGCAGTGTAGGTTTGTATACTTAAGGGCTCTCTTTCCTCAAATAAAAATAGGGGTATATTTAAATGCTAAAATTTTCCCGTTAATTTTCAGTATTTTTGAGCTAAAAAAACTGTGTATGCTGACTGATTTTATTCCTCAGATTTATATATATATAGGGAGAGACTAATCAAGCTACGTGATTTCTCTTAAAAAAAAATCTTTGATGCTCTTTTAAGGAGCAGATCATTAAAAGCATCATGCAGAAACCGTAGGAGCACAGTTCATTTACTACATTCATTTCCTCTTATTTTGGTATTTTTATTCAGTTAACTTAACTGGGCTTATTGTTTAATAATAACTGATGGAAACTAAAGAACACCATCTTTTACTTTCTTTTTTTCATCTGTATGTCATTCTTGCCAAGTATTTTGGGGATGTTAACATTTTAATTCATTTAGAAGTGGTACTTAAAATTATTATTTGTTTTAATCCTATCTGCAGTGGAAAATGTATAAGCCAGTCAGAACTTCTGCTCTTTCAGTGCTACTGTAGGCCAAAATGGTGTAAGAGTTGATGGAAAGTGGCAAAATGGCTGTTTGTTATTTTTCTGGTCAACCGACCCCAAGCTAGTAAGGAGCTTTTTTATCTTCTGGTTAACTTAGACAAGGCTCTACTCTGCTATGAGTTATGTTTTCTAGTAAAACCTTTCAACAGATGCACTTACTTCTGACATGCCATCACATACAACCTGCTCTAGATAGGCCTGATCAGGAGTAATATGCTACCCACTACACTATTCAAAATATTCTCAGTGCAAAGAGGGCAGTGAAAAAAGTAGCCATAAACCCTCTATCATGGTGTCTCACATTAATACATACATGTTAGAATAACATCTCAGTATTTGACTCCAGAGATTTCCTGACTGTCTCAGGCTTGACCTTCTGCCTTCTGACTGATGTGCACCCTGAGGAGGACACTGCTCTTAGGCCAGCTTGTCTCCCAGCTGCATGCCACTGCCAGCTATTGGAGGTTACCACGTTTGAACCCCTCATGTGGACATGCCCTAACTCCCCTCTACCAAAATAAGCCCAGTTGAACTTAAATGGTATATGAAAAGTATGCCTTCACTAACCTCGCTCATTTTAACTGAAATGGGTTACAGAATGCCCACCCAAGCAGCTAATTCTGGAGCTGGGAGAAAGCAGTAATAAGCATTTGGGGAAGGCTGGAAACATTAACCTCTATAGCTGGCACAGCTGCAGCCAGACAAAGACTAGTGATCAATCCCTTGTTTCATAGATAAGGATAAACCAGCAGATGAACACAGACAAAATATTAAAATTTCATTTAAAAATAAAGACCACTAATGCAAAGAAATTCAGATATGAGCCTGAAATTCCATCCTAGCTCACAGCACATTGCACAGATGTTTGGCAAAAATAATCTCACAACATGCAAGTGCAACTAGTGAGTGCAGGATGAAGATTCTTCACACTTAATTCTTTTGACTAGAGAAATGTGATTATTCATTCAGAATGTTGGTTTGAAAAAGAAATAGACACCAAACATTCTCTCTTTTACCCCTCCATGAAAATGAGGGAAAATAAATAGCACTGACCTAAATCAGACATGGGGCAAACAGAAATGATGTGCAGGCTCCCAAAATACATTTTTTTAGTGCAGCTAATAACTGATTACAGCAGCTTGTATTTGTATGCAGCCCTTCCAGTAAGAACTGCTTAGCAGTGTCAGACTCTCTGTAGTAGATTTAGTGTATGTAAATAGAGACAAGGATGGATCCACTAATTCTTGATTTAATTCCCCAAGGGTGTTAAAAAGGAAAACTGTCTGAACTTCATGGCAAATCACACCATGCCTTCCAGAAACTGGAATTGAAGCGTCTGGCAGGAGAGACACCTTGCACCTGGATTTACCAAGTGCCTCTTACTCTTGGCAATCAGACACACCCACGTGAGGCTACCAAGTTGGACTTCTCCTTTACTATCAGTGAGAATATTTCACAGACGTTATGAATGGGTGAAAATAACTGTCTGGATTGCAAAGGAGTAAAGAGGCAGGACCTTCAGACTCCCTCCAGAGCAATGAACAGAAATAATACTGCTGCTTCTCCACTACAAGACAACGTTTTGTACAATGCGGGGTTTGCTGTGGTACAGCAGGTCCGTAATAGTAATTTGTGATTGATCCACACTGCCCTGGGAGGTATCACATCGTAATGAAACTGCAGTAAGCACTGGAAGAGTTACTTCCATTTGCTGACGTTTTTGTGAGGAAAAGAGAGGACGGCTGTTTGCCTACATGTGGGCTTTGTTTCCATTTTGCCTGTTGGCAAAGAGAGTAAGAAGGTAATAATCATAAAGTATCTAGCACAGCCATCGGATACTTTGTTGTACCCTAAACTAATAGTCTGTCCAAGGAATTACATGCAAGTACTCAGTTTAAGCATTTATGACCTCATTAAGTGAGAAAAATATAACTGATAAGAGAGCTCGCATCGTTTCATTGTACCTTCATTTTACACAGCTACGAAAAGAAACTATATTTATTTAAAACTGTCTGTGTGTTTGTGTGCCCATTTACTTTCGTTATGTGTGTGTTTAGGGTAGAAACTACTTCTCAATGGCCTGATACAAGTGACATTAACTTTGGGTGAATCTTTGCAGTAGCTTTTACTGAGGCCAAGAACACCAGAAAAAAGGTTGGGAAGGATTTGCTCCTTTCATTCAAGACTGTTTAGGAGACTCTTCAAGCAAAACAGTGCATTTTAGTTTGGCCAAATGTGCCCATAGCAGATGCGTGAAGGTTCACAACAGTTTTTGTTTTGCCTTTTTTTTTTTTCAAATTATGACACAGATTTACTCAGTCAATTTTCCACTAGTGTAAGAAGCAAGTGAGGGTTTTTAAACTACTTTAACAGCGAAATAACTATCTTTTAAGGATGGCTATGTCTGATGAATGTCAATGGCAAAAGTCCCAGTGATTTGAGAAAAGCTGTATCTGTTCACCCTTTAGTTTGTTGGTGACATGGGTCTTTGCCATCAATTCTCTATTCCTAATGTTCCTAAAAGGCAATGTTTGCCATGAAGTCAGTGCATGTGGAATGCCTGCAGTTTTCAGCCCTAACATGTGGAGACATTTCTCACAAATGCACACATTTTACTGAAGGATAGACTTTGTACCAGAGTAATAGTGAAAAAAATTTTAAATGATAGGAACATTATGGGACCTGTGGGCAGGAATTGGCTGAGAAAGCATACCAAAAATATGACCCAAGTTCATACTTTGCTATTAGATTTGTGGATTTAAATAATTAGTTATTTTTGTATTTTGATAAGACTAAGCAAATGCGAATACATTATTTTTTCCAGAATATTTAAAAATCATTTTTAGTTATCTTTTTTTTTCTAGAAAGAAAACATATGGAGCTTTAAAAATATGAACTAAATTATGTTTACTTTTCATTAATTCAATTTAGAAGATTAGCTGTTTTCAAAAGCAATATCATGTTACCTTTGTTACATTTAACTTGGCAGATTCAGTTGGTATAATTAAAATTAAATTTTATCAAAATATATTAACTTATTGAATTAAGTACTTTTTAAACCAGCTATTAATAACGCTTTTAAACAGTTTGTATTGTTAACAATAAAGGCACACTAATTCACCCCATGCTTAGAAAGACTTCACAGGAAAAACTTCACACTTTTGCAAGAAGAGATGCAACAGAAGAGCAGGGATGGAGATAATAGTTTAAACATGATGCTCATCATTGGAAATGTGAATTACTGTGAGGAGATTTTGCAAAAAATGAAATCATCAAAGATCATGGCAGAATTAGTGTTCTCTTCACTGCAATATTAAATAGAGCATATGTCAGTAGATCTATAGCAGAGTCAGCACAGAGGGAAACTGCAGAAGACTGAAGGTGCAGATTAAAAGCTTGTGCTAGTCGCAACTTCAAATCACTGAAAATGAAACATAATGCAAGATTACATTTAAAATACACTGATAAAAATATCTCCATCCACCTTATTCCATGCATGTTAGACGAGTGTGAGATGCAGGTTCACTGAAGAGAAGAGAAGAATAGGCAGAGACACCTTTCATGCAGAAAGCATCAACTTTGAGTCTACAAACCTGTTCTTGTCAGGCTGGTTCCATCCAGCCTAAAACCAGCTTTATCTGCTGCTGCAACCAGTGCTTGTGCAAAACTGCCGCTGGTAAAGATCGAGTCATCTGAGGAGCTACCTACACTAGATCTATGACTAGAAAAGTTACGGTCCTCATCAGACGCAGAACCCCATCCATTTACCATTGAACCTAAAAACAAATGTAGGGGTCTAGTGAGTTGTGTACATTTGATATTTTTTGATCATCTATAGCTTAAAGACCCACTTAATACGTCCTGTCTCAACAGGAAACCCAAAATTCATTTGACAGAGCTTGGTACAGAAGAGCAGTATTGATCTAAAGCTTAAAGACTCACTTAATACATCCTTTTATAACAGGAAAATCAAAGTTTATCTGAAAGAGATTGGCATAAAAGAGCACTATCAAAGCTAAGTGGGATCTCAGTCATAGCTTGTTCCATGTTGCTTTGATCCTGTAAACAAAATGATACATATTCTCAACAAATGTGAAGGCTCCAAAATAAAAATTCTTTTGAAAGTTAATAGATGGTCCCTGGGTTTGGAAGGAATGTGATTTTTTTTACTTGATTTATTATAACTCAGTATTGAGTTTGATATTTGCAAAACAAAGTCTTAATTTAGGATAGCAAAAGTGTAAGTCTCGGTAGATATGGCTGAAGTCAGACATGGGCTTCAAGAGCTATCGTTAACAAGACTGGCATTTATGTAATTTTCACAATCAAAACCTCAAAATAGCTGAGCAATTTTAATGGCCTGAAGAAAGGTGACCTAAAGTGGCTCATTATAGTGTATTAAAGTTCCTTTTTTAAAACATTAGAAATAATTAACATTCAAGAGTAGAGCAAATATATGCTCAAATTTAATACTGAATCAGTCACTAAGCCAATGCTGGCCTCATGGTACCTTCTAGCTATTGATTACCACCAGTGCAGGAGAGAAGAGTGATAATAACATCATAAAAATGTTGTCAGAAAACCAGATACCAGAAAAATCACATGAAAGAAATACAGAAATCTTGACATAACTAAAATGTAAAGAGCAAAAGAGTGAAGGAAGGATTCATCTTATTTGCTCTTCATTTATATTTTCTTTTATTTTTCCAATGAATGAAGCATCAATCAGCTACCCAACATGGCAGTACAAAATATTTTCAAAAGCTATCACTCAATTTGGATTTTTTTCAAAGTGCAGAAATTCTGTTTCTTCTGTGGCTTCAGACAGAGTTGATGGTGTTCTGTACTTCTAAAAATCATGGGTAAATGTCACAGAGTAATTCTACACTGTGCAGTGGAGCAGGAGGCAAAGGAAACTTAGCTAGCACCAAGTATCCAGCTTTGCTCCAGGAACAGGGCAGCCATGCTAATTAATTACCAAGTCTAGCTGAGGTGCAGAGCTGCAAGACTGCGTCTGGGACCTGAGCTGCTGCATGGCATTGCATGGTGCTGTGTAGACACAGAGTATTCTTCTAAGATAGTACAGGCATCTATCTCAAAATACCTGTAATCTGCTTTTTGAAAACAGTGGCATGCATATGTTGAAAAAAAAGCTCAGTGAACCCATGAGAATCTGCAGAGAACTGGTTTTTAAAGATATGAAGACACGTGGAGACATACATCATGGTCCTGAGTGAACTATTCAGTTAGCACAGCTGAATTTATGTAAATGTACGTAAGATGTGTAGCAGTGTAAGTCATGTTCTTCAAAGCCTTCCTTTAATCCATGTCCAAGAAAATATTATTGTATACAAAATTGGTAACTAGTAAATCAATAATGACCTGCTTATTAATACCAAATTGATAGGCTAATTAACTAATGGTGTCAAATATTAAAAACATCCTGCAAAAATAATCATGAGTACAATAAATGAATTCTGGAATTTAGTCAGTAGCACGCTGCACTACAAAGGCCAAGAACAATGGATCATTTTGTGATGCTGCAGTGACCAAACCTTTTAATGTCAGCAAAGTGGCAGGCTATAATAACAGAAGTCCATGCATTCCTAAGATACAAAAAAAGAAACTGAAGAGGTCTATGGAGGTCTGACAGGCAGAAAGTGTGTTAAGTGCAACAGAGAGTGACAGAGTTTGATTCTGCTTGCCAAAAGCACACATAAAATTGTAATTTTCCAGACTTGAACTGATGCGGACAGATGTAAGGAAGTCTAGATAACAGCAAGGGAAAGCTAAAACTGAATTTCCTCTGAGTTTCTGAACTAATAATCAAAGTGTGATAGGACATTATAGAGACTGGAGAGTAAAAAGGCTTAGCAACAGTTATTGATGATGTATGAAAAGAGATTCTACAGATAAAACACTTCATGAAGATGTAAGAAAATGAAATGCTATAGCTGAGAACATTTTCAAACAATCACTTATCGACATATTCTGTAAAATACGTAAGCACAAGCTGAAACATAAAAATATAACTAGACCTACAGATATCAAAGGACAATACTCCGGTGCTAAAAATTTAATGTGTATCTCGTTAGTTTCAGGGCCCAAGGGTTTTGTATGATACATTCTACTCTTTACATAGAGACATATAAAAACATGTACTGTACAGAAAGGTATGGTTTTCAGTATCATAGGCACAGGACTACGGAAGTTTTAAAGGCACCTAGGTTTGAATTTCCATTTGCTCACATTGCTGTGTCCATTTGCTAACCAGTCACTCAGCTATTACACATACATAATACATACAATAATTTGGATGGGATGCTTTCAGGGTATGTCTAGGAACAGTTGCTATTTTCCGTCCAGTCTTTGAAGGGCTAGACTGAAGTTCATGCAGTCCAAAAAAATGATTCATGTTTTAAGTATGAAATATACTAAAAATCTGCAAAAGCCCATAATGCTCTCTCCAATGTGTGTGCATGCACCTATCATTCTACATGCTCATAGACATATCAGGTTTTCCTAAAAATAGCTGAATTTTCATTACCAGTAGAGTGCTGTTATCAGACTGCCAATTTTTCAGGTTAACCCTATAGGAAAGCCCTCTTCCTGAACTCCTCTGCATTTCCATGGACAGCAAGCATTAGCAAGGCTAGGAATAGTGCACTCTGCTCATGGATCACTTCCCCTCCTCCTCTCCTCCAGCAGCTGTGTTAGGGGGGACCACCTGTCAGCCTGGAAGCGTAGCTCAATTCTCACAGGGACATGAGCTTTACTGGGATGTCAACATAGTTGACAACAAAAGCAAACAATGACCCCAACTGGAGTACTGCATCCAGTTCTGGGGTCCTCAGCACAAGAAAAGACATGGACCTGTTAGAGCGGGTCCAGATGAGGGCCACAAAAATGGTCAGAGGGCTGGAACACCTCTCCTGTGAAGAAAGGCTGAGAGAGTTGAGGTTGTTCAGCCTTCAGAAGAGAAGGCTCTGGGGAGACCTTACTGCGGCCTTTCAATGTATAAAGGGGGCTTATAAGAAAGATGGAGAAAGACTTTTTACCAAGGCCTGTAGTGACAAGACAAGGGGCAACGGTTTTAAACTGAAAGAGGGTAGGTTTAGATTGTATATAAGTAAGAAGTTTTTTACAATGAGGGTGATGAGGCACTGGAACAGGCTGACCAGAGAAGTTGTGCATACTCCATTATTGGAAGTGTTCAAAGTGAGGTTGGATGGGGCTTTTAGCAACCTAGTCTAGTGAAAGATATCCCTGACCATGGCAGAGGGGTTGGAACTAGATGATCTTTAAAGGTCCCTCCCAACCCAAACCATTCTATGATTCTGTGATACTTCCGGTTGCTGGAAGCAGAGGCAAAATTCTTTATAACTGCTGAAGTCAGCAAGCTACCATGAGACATATACAGCACCAACAGCTGTATGTGACCAGGTAGCTAAAGGTGAAATCTCTACATCATTTCTACTGCTTCCTGAGCTATTCAGCTACCCTGCAGAAACATTTTTTCCCTACCAAAACTTGCAGCTGTAAAACCCCAGCTTGCTTTGCCCTCCAGAAGTGCAGACATTGCCCAGAAGGCATGGGAGTGCTGGAGCTCAGCCCGGGTACCTCAGGTCACCATGCAGCTCCGTTAACATAGCACACATGGTGACTTCTTGTTTAAAGGCATCCACTGGCCTCTTCTTTTCCAAATCAGATGCACATTTGTTTCTCTCTGAATAAAAACAGAATAAGAGATGCTGACATCCCTTTCAGATCAGCTGTTCATTTTGAAATGGAATGAAACAGGCTTTTAGTGTCTCCTTTACATGCAGCTCACTACGCGTTTTCCAAGAGCACATTTGAGTTTTTACGCTTTCTGGCAACTGTAAATTTTACTCTTGCTGACAGCAGCAGTAAATGCTTTATGCAGAACAAAATCAACTCTGTGAAAAGTTGAACTCTGTTTTCTTGCTCCATAAAATATCTCTTGGTGCTAATGCAAACAGAAAGCTTCTTTGCTCTCAGGGAGAGGTGAGGGGAAGAGAGGTGCTAGCTTCTTGTAGCCTGCATGCTACTGCTTTTAGTGGCATTTTGCAGGCAATAAAAATGTTATTTTTCTTTGCAAAGTGTACTTTTGCTTTACTTTAAAAAAAAATCTAATGCACTTGTGAAGTAAAAGCTGCTCACAACAGATCTAACACGTTTGAAAACTCCATTAGATACTTTTCTGTACATACTAAACTCTCTGCATGCTTAAAGTTAACAAATGATGTCACTGGGACTTGTATGTGTATGCTTATGTGCTTTCCCTCACAAGACCATTAAGCACATGCTAATATTAAGCCCTTGCTCCTCTGCAGGTTTTTTGATGGAACAGGGCTAAACTGCTTAGGTTTCTGAAGTACAGATGAAGTCCTTGGGGACTGATGTTACTTCAGCCGAAATCAGTTACAGAATTCCTTTACACTTTGTACAGGAGAAAGACATTGTCCTCTTTCGGATATATTTGACCGCTGTCATGATCACAAAGAAAGAATGTTCACTGATTTTGGTGGAAGTGATGGAATGAAAGGGGCAATAGTAATCATACCATTAAAATAAGAAAGAATAATAGAATCACAGAATCATCTAGGTTGGAAAAAACCTTGAAGATCATCTAGTCCAACCATTAACCCAACACTGACAGTTCCCAACTACACCAGATCCCTCAGCGCTATGTCAATCCGACTCTCAAACACCTCCAGGGATGGGGACTCCACCACTGCCCCAGGCAGCCTATTTCAATGCCTAACAACACGTTCTGTAAAGAAATGATTCCTAATATCTAGTCTAAACCTTCCCTGGCGCAACTTGAGGCCATTCCCTCTTGTCCTATCGCTTGTTACTTGGTTAAAAAGACTCATCCCCAGCTCTCTGCAACCTCCTTTCAGGTAGATGTAGAGGGCGATGAGGTCTCCCCTCGGCCTCCTCTTCTCCAGACTAAACACCCCCAGTTCCCTCAGCCGCTCCTCGTACGACCTGTGCTCCAGACCCTTCACCAGCTTCGTTGCCCTTCTCTGGACACGCTCGAGTAATTCAATGTCCTTTTTGTAGTGAGGGGCCCAAAACTGAACACAGTCATCGAGGTGCAGCCTCACCAGTGCCCAGTACAGGGGTAAGATCACTTCCCTGTCCCTGCTGGCCACGTTATTTCTGATACAAGCCAGGATGCCATTGGCCTTCTTGGCCACCTGGGCACACTGCTGGCTCATGTTCAGCCGGCTGTCAATCAACACCCCCAGGTCCCTCTCTGACTGGCAGCTCTCCAGCCACTCCTCCCCAAGCCTGTAGCGCTGCTGGAGGTTGTTGTGGCCAAAGGGCAGCACCCGGCATTTGGCCTTATTGAAGCTCATACAGTTGGCCTTATCTTATCACTGAAGCCTGTCCAGATCTCTCTGCAGAGCCTCCCTACCCTCGAGCAGATCAACACTCCCACCCAACTTGGTGTCATCTGCAAACTTACTGAGGGTGCACTCGATCCCCTCATCTAGATCATCAATAAAGAGGTTAAACAGGAGTGGCCCCAAAACCGAGCCCTGGGGGACACCACTCGTGACTGGGGTTGAAGGGGCTGAATGCAGAATACAAACATGATCACACTTCAAAAACTAGACCTGGTCTTATACTTTACATTATACTTGGCCATAAATGCCCAAATATTTAAATGTATAAATGCTTAAGTTTTAAATTTTTATTTTGGGGCAGGAAACACTAAACAAAAAGAGGTAAAAATACATATTTGGCACTTTACAGGTTCAACCATAATTAATGCCCTTCATAAACGTTTAATGAAAAATGAATTTATGTCACTTAGTGAAATTTATTTGTGTTTGCATTTTCAATCTTTCTAGATTTTTTGGTTTCCATATTGCTGAAAGGCATAAAAATTTCTCAAATTTATTCAAGCTGCTAGAAAAGAAATGCACACAGAACATTAAGTAGTTGCTCAAATGTTGCTGAGCAGTAAAATACTATGATAAAGTGGCATCCTGCTGTGTCTCTATTACTTCTTCAGCACTAAAATTAATTTATGATCAGTCATCAATTCATTTACATGTCGTTTTATGCTAAATCCATCGTTGCTGATGAATGCATATCCCTAGATCCATTAAGCTAGAGTAAAGTCTGTGCTTTATAATATGACCCTGCTAATTGTTGCATTACCATTTTTATGAGATACAAAAAGTAGCAGTTTCCTATTTTCTGAACACATATTTAATCCATGAAACACATTCTTCCTATTAAATTCAATCTGTCTAACTGCTTATAAAATAGAATCTTTTGCTATAGGTATCCCTAAGCAAATCAATATAAACATTGAACACTGCCATGGTAAAATATGGCTTATGAAAATGATTTTGTGTAATTTTCAAGAATTATTCCATTTGTGCTCAGACACAATGAATGAACAACTTCTACCATACAGACAGTGATCAGTGATTCTTTTAATCAAGACCAAAACATGCCAAATAAGGGATTTTCTTTCTTGCCAACCTATGGAGATGGTTATAATTTCAGATCTATATAATACTATTGAGAAAAAAAAATGTTATCCATTTGCAGTGGTACTGTTTACAAGAGTATCTCTCTACTTACATCAGTTCGTATTAGTTAGGTAGAAAAGGGCTTGTTCTATTTTCCATGCTAGTTAATGGGTGTATCTCTTATTTCTCCCCTCAGTCAAAATGCACCAGGACTGAAGATGTAACAGCTCTCACTACCAGCTTCACTGGTGGTGCTGAGGGAGGAGAAGATAAGGAGAGGGCAAAGAAAACCCCCAAACCATAATACTTTGTTCTGACAAAACCTAGTGTTGTTCTCAATGATTTCAGTGAGAGGCAAATTAATTTCTTATACAGTAATCATATGCAATTAATTAAATCTATTAAATTAGAATAATATAAGACTCTTACTGACCATTCTTGCCATAACTCTGCACAGCAATTCATTATAAAGGCAAACATAAGCAGAAGAAAAATCATATTTCATTGTGTCTCTGAAAGCAAAAATAACCCTAAATAATTGTGAATTGAAAGTCAAGTGAGCAGAAGTTTTACATCTGCTTTTCAGTTCTTTCTTTTTTATTTTTTTTTTTTTTGAATCAGAATCAGTAACTCAGTATCCTAACAAACCGTGCTGGGAATGAAGCAAAACTTTGCCTTTAATTTCATATTTCATCCCACAAACATTCAAATATAAACCTCCCTCATTGAGTTTTCTTTGCAATATCTGGAAAATGTTAAGATATAGTTACTGTGCACTCCTCCTTTCTTTCACTTTATTATACATGTCAACTTTATGTCTCTGCCACCTGCAAAGAGGAAAGCTTAATAGCGCAGATTAAACCCTTGTCTGAATCTTCAGTTAGCTGTAACTAAAACTCAAGGGCCTGGAAGACAACCTGACTTTTAAACAGTTTAAAGGAGCAACACTGTGGTTTCAGAAGAATTTAGCAGTTTGAGCTCGGCTCACACAGTGCCAAGTGTTTCCCCTCAGAGAATCCCACATTTGGCATTGGATGAAAACCTTGGTCTCAACTCAGCCATAAAGAACAAAGTACCATTTCACTCTGAGAGTGGGTATTTTCAACTCATTGCTGAGGCATGCTAATAGTACATGGTGAGGAAACTTGCCCTGATCACTGTACAGCAATTCTGTTCGGACGAAATCTGGACCAAGGGATGTCAATTTAGATTTCTCACAAACACTGAACTCACAGGGCATGCTTCAAAATGAACAGAAATATTGCTTGATCTGAATCAGCTGTACTCATTTGCCTCCAGTTTTTAATATCATGTTTAAAGAAGTGGAAACATGGTATATAAATTCCTAGGAAAACGTTGGTTTAAGTCGCCAAAAGCCCTGTGAAAGAAGTAGCTTATGTATTCTCAGAGCAAGAATGAACAATTTAGTTATTCTACAATATTCTAAAAGCAATCCAATTCAAGAATGAGAAACATCTTAGAAACAATGAATGAAATTTTTTATATACGCTTCTTAACCCCAGCAAATGCAGCCTGGAAGAGTTAACAGAAAGATACATAAAAATTAAAGCTGTCTTTTGAAACAATTCGCCCAAGCATAATAAGCAATTTCCTTCCACCCCTAGAAAAAAAGAAGCCCAAAACAAGCCCTCAGAAAATCAAGGTTTTACCCGGTAAATGACGAAAACAAAAGTAGTTTTTTTATTCAGAGACTTTGACATTTTACAGATCATTTAGACTACCACTGTGGCTGTATTTTTGTAAGGCTATAGTTGCATAGTTGTTCTAAGTCAATCTAAGTGTTGGCTATATGCTATAGGGGCAGTTTGCTTCCCTTCCAGCTGCACATTCCCTTCCTGCAGCACTGGCAAACACCTTGCTATGCAGTGAATCAGAGGAAGGAACAGATCCAGCTAGTAATTAAACAAGAAAAAGCAAAAGACAAAACCTTAATTTTCAGCTGGATGACGTCACATCAAGACAGTGGTGAAAATGAGTGGGAGTGCATTTGGATCACCTTAAGCGCACTCCCAGTCTACATTACCAGATCTGACCAATTTCTTCCAAAAAAATACACCAGGAATTTTTTAACACTTCAATAATTAAATATTTAACACTCCAATAATTAAACAAGATTTATAACTATTAGAACAAGCTTGAATGTTATTCATAAAAGGATAAATTGTATAAAGCACAGAAGTCTATGAATTGGAACAGAAATGCAGCTATTCCTTACTTTGCGCTAGGTAGGGTGGTCCAAAATATTAGGTGAAAATGCAAATGGGAAAAACATTAATTTTCTGATTTACAGATATATCAACATTGACATATTAATACACACCAAATGGAAAATATATAGCCACCTGATTTTTTTTTATTTATTTCCGTATTACCAGTGCAAAACCCTTACTGCATTCCTAATGGAGAGGTTTCTGAGCCATTAGTGAGATATGCAGAAATATGCAGAATTATAGCCTGAAGGAGATTACACTAGAAATTCAAACGAAGTGACTTAACATACTCATGCGCTAATAAGTTAACCTTCTCAATTCAAGGATTTAAACTTTAACTCTACAGCCTTCAGTTGGATCTGGATTTAAAATCACAGCAGCTGAGATACAATTCTTAAATCTTAATTAGATTGGCAAGCAGTCTGGCCCTAGGGTGAAGGAAAACCTGGAAAGTGGGATTAAGCTACAAACTATTTAATTCAACAAGGGAAAAGGAAGAAAATTATAGGTATTGATGCTCCATCACTGTCATATTCCTAGAGTGTCTTCAGAACAGCAATGTTTAAGTAAGGGTGCAAAATCCTTGGAATTTCAAAGGTCCAGAACAATGAGATGAAATTCAGTGGCACTATGGTAGTAAATTGTACTGAGCATGTCTCCCAGGTGCCCCTTAACGTACCACTAACAATCACTGTATTTCCACTGAGGCCAAAGACTGAAGAAGCACCCACTAGCTCTTATGAGCTCTGGGAACCATGCACATTTGGGTGTCCAGTACAGCTGTACATTATGGATACAGTATATTATATAGAGGCCCAAGTTCAACCTAAAGGGAAATATATTGATGTTTACAGAAAGTAGATTATGTCCATATAAAATCTGTACTTTTCAAAAAGTGTCTTTTGCTGCCTACTTTTCATCAAAAGCAATTTTATCCCTTCAGAGTCTGTGCGTTAGTCTAGCATGCCTTTCTAGGTCCCTTTTGATGATTCCTGTTGTAACTTTCCAAGGCAATGCAAAGGGCGAGAAGCAGTGAAGGAAGGAGTGTCAGAATAATTAAATATCTTCACTGAAAGGGAACAATTACTAAATTCAGCAATACAAAGTAGGTTCAAAATACACATTTTCCTACATAAATGTTGTATTTACTCTACAAATAAATGTTGTGCTGATCTAACTACACTTATTCTGAAGTCTTTTAACTTCCCTGTGTTCATCTGTGAAAGCATTTACCCAGCAAAATATCTAAAAGTGCTTTAAGATAACATTTTTATGCTGCTCCTGATTTATGAAATATATATTCCTAAGCCTAGGTCTTCCCCCTCCTTTTTATGTAACTGGCTTGCTTCTCCAGTAGAGTGAACTTTTCATGAAAGCTAGGATATAATTGAGTTTTCTTTCAAGTCTTTAAAGCTTTTTAAAATTCATGAAATTTCTTATCATTTTGCAGCAAAGCAAAGTATTTTCAAATCCTTCTTTAACTTTAGTGTTCAATATTAACACATTTTAAATGTTACAGAAATAGAGTGGAATAAATTTTCACTTAGAAAGTGTTTGACTGATGATGTATTTTACTGTTAGGAACAAGTTGGTGTCTCTGTTAACTGTGTTTGGTTACCTGTCACAGAGCTGTCCAGATTGTCCATACTGGAGCCTGGAGTATGCTCTAGACCTCTTAGCGGCCTACTGATTTCTACAGTTTCTTCTTCAATATCATCCTCATCATCATCATCATCTGGAACATCTGTTTCCAAATCTGAAATAAGGTTTCCAGATACATATCCTAGGGGCGGAACTGGAGCCTGAGGAGGTTGTGTATTGCTTTGGATGTGCCTACAGAAACAAGGAGGAAAACATTATCAGAATGGATGAGACTTTGTACCCCATGGTCAGTAGAACATAAGTCTTTCAATAAGTCCTGAAGTAGATTTACAAAACGTGTTTGTTAGGTCAAACTCAAGAAAAGTCAGTTCAGTTATTCACCATAGCTTTTAGTACCAGAGTACCCACACACTTTCCAGTCTTAAATATACTTCTCCTCCTGTAAGATGGGGAAGGTCAAGATTGTCCTTTTACAGATGAGGAATGATGCACACAGAGGCTATATATATCAAGTAGGAAGCCCACGGAAAAGCACAATTCTGAATCCCAACCTAGCATATAAGTGTCTCACCCAATATTCCACTTTGCAAATCACATGTTGAGCCAAAATTAAATTTCACTTCTGCTTAAACAGACTCAAGTGTCCTCAAGGAGAAGTCACCCAAAGAGAAGGAAATGCCCAGTAGGACAGAGAACTTTTAGAGTTCAATGAATCCATTACTGGCAAGACCTTTTTATTTTGCTTTATTCCCAGTAGTTTAGTTGAGTTAATTGCAGAAGTATTAGGGCATGCATGTGTGAAATTACTGCATGCAGCAATCACAATTAAAAAAAAGAAAAACAAAGATAAAAACCACCGACAGGATAGCTAAATGGCCAAAGGCAAGCACAGGACTCAGAATTTCATTTGTGTGGCCTCTTAGAGGCTAGAGAGGAAAAGAACAACCATCAGGTTTCAATGCAATGCTCTCCACAGCACTACAGGTACACAGCAAGCTGTGCCAGGGGATGCAGGCATGACTGGCCTCGGCATAAGAGCATGTACCATGCATGAAATTGCTGACTTAGGCATGTGGTTATCCTTGGGTGGCTGTACATGAGGTGCCGTGACCTGATTCAAACTGGCAGCGCTCTGGACGGGATCCAGGATTCTGCTGGTCTCTTGCTTGGACAGCATAACAGAAAAAATTACAACTGTCACCTGTGGTTTCCTAGCTCTAATATATTTTTGATGAAAACTTTGTGCTGTATTATTGCCTACACTTGATAAGTGCAGTAATTCTCTTTATTCAAACAGCTTTTTCTTTTTCATAATGTAATTCTATCGGATCTGAGAATGTCACAGTAAATGTTATGTACCACTGGAATCTCTCTCCACCTTGGTGTAGGTTTTAAATTATTGCTTATTCTGAAGATTATTTGCAGAGGAAATGCTTCCCTTCTGATATACAACCTCCTTTTGATTAGTAGTTCTTGAATACTTTTCTGTCTGGACATCAGGTTCTTAGCTATGCAGTGTTCAAAACACTGTGCTAAAGGGCACTACCATCTAACTAACCCTCAATAAACAGTGTGATTAGCTCCCAATCAAGCAAAATACTTAAGTATATGCTTAATGTTAAGCATGTCATAGAACAATTGAAGTCAATTTCTCATGTACTTGTAGTTAGTTAAGCATATACTTAAGTGATTTGCTGGATCTAGGCCATAATGATTATGTACTTTTCCAGTAATCTCTAATGTGCTCTTTCTTAAATTTCTAGTTGTCTGGCCTCTATATTTCTCTTCTGTTACTCCTACAGTAACCTACCTGGCAGGTCTCACCTTGTTTTGTTTGCCCCTGCCCCTACAATGGACAGATTAACTTTGTGAAAAGATAACTAAGAACTCTTCCTTCCCACTTAAGACAATGAAGGACTTTCCAGTGACTTTGAACAGCATTTGCTGAACAGCATGTATGAACAGCATGTATGAACAGTATCTAGGCAAGCATTATCAAAGCATTAAACAATTCCATGTCACAACTACTGCAAAAATCATTTGTACTTGCAACCCTCAATATCTACCCCAACACCTGCTCTAAAGTCCTAGTATGAAAATAGTTTATCTCCTCTATATTTTTTTTCAGAGTTTCATGCTCAATTACTGTGACCTAACACAACAGTGACGTTAAAATCTGTGTATTCCTAAGCACATTATGAAAGTTCCCAATCAACTTTAATTTTTCCAAAAGAGAGCAAGACCTTTCCTGTCAGCTGCGTGAAGCTTTGCTACAGAGTCCTAGTATGATACCTGGTCCCAGACTGGCACCCATGGTTTGTAGGGCATAGAAAGGGTAACAGCTGCAAAATGCAGCAGCAACTGACTGTACAGACAGGGTATGCATCTGTGTGCTGGCTCAGAAATCAGCTACCTTCAACAGGCCAGGTCTAGCTGCTGCCTGGGATTTGGGTCTGTCCCACGGGCAGGCCGAGGTCGGTGCTTGGCAGCGTGGCACTGCAACAGGACCAAAGTACCCTGTTGATTGCGTGCAGATTGCAGACAAGCCTCGAGGCTTCGACAGTGTCCAGGGAAAACAGCTGGCTTTGATTTGGCACTGCCTGCCTACCTGCCTGATCTATTTATGGTAGCTCAAGCTGAATAACTTTGTGGCTTTATTTACCAGCGAAGAAAGGCTGCTCCTCCGCTGGCAGCACGCCATTCAGTAACTAGCTCTGCTCCTCTCCTCCGAGATTTGCAGGCTTTGTCTGGATAGAAAAGTTGTAAAAGGACAACTGCCACTTAGGGAACATCCAGAAAGCAACTGACCTTCACCGCTTCCCCAGCCTGGTGCAGTTGACAAGTTCTTTTTCAGTCTCTGAAGAGATTGCTTCTGTTTGTTTTGCAGGGGAAATGTTACTGTGGTATTTGCTTGCTCTTCCTTTAAATAGGCATAAAGCACTCTAAAACACTAGATCCATTTTGTAAATACTAACAACTTCCTTCCTGCCACTTATGGTTTTTTCCCTATGAATCAGAAATCTTCATGGTATTTCAAACTACAGTCAGAGATGCAAATGCTTCATTCTCATGTGACACAAGGTAAAAGCTGCTACATTTCTATTTCAAGTGACTAGCATTATTTTTAATCAGGAATTTAGAACCTCAATATTTTTGAAAATCCTAAAAAATCTTTTGCTAGCCTGAACAGAGAGTACTCTGAGCTGCATAAAAGTTTCAGTAGGTGGGTGTTAACTATTTAGTTGAATATATGTAAAACTCCAGAAGAATATTTTTACATGTCTTTAGTCAAGATTTAACATAGTACCAAGCACTATGGTTTAAAAAGCAGCTACTAATGTTTAAGACTTTCACACTGTAGATACAGTTTTGCTATTTCTTCTTCCATTTTACTGCTTTGGAAACATTACTGAAATGTTGTTGAACACAGTTGATATTTATGTCATCAAGGAATAAATTATTATCATGCTTTCATTTCCCAGACCACAGGTGCCCCCTTCAAACATTACCATGTCTGCTTTGCTATATCAAACTGGTAAGCCCTTGTTAATTCATCAAGGTGGGCTTGAAGCATTGGCTGCATCTCCTCTCGTGGAGAAGGCGTGAGGGTTGCAGTTGACTGTTGCCCAAAGGAGATCGCAGGTGATGAAGCTACTCCTCGGACAGGAGGTGTGGGAACACGATCATCGTCTTCTTCAAGCTCATCCTCCATGCCCTGATGTAGGTAGGTCTGAACTGGCAAAGGCGGACACCAACCATCACTGTCATATCTAAAATAAAAAAGAAGAAAATAGTATATATTGAATCTCATCTCTGCTGTGAGTATACAGGGTATACAGGATTTCTGCTATAGTTTGAACCCTCACAAGCAGTGGGAGTTTTAACATTTATTGAAAATAGGGTCATAATTGTTTAAATTCTCCTTACTGAGTCTTTAATTTTTCCCACAACAGCTAAGCAACTTGAACAAGATGTGCAACAAAAAAATTACTGATCCATTATCATATTTGTTAATGGTGATAATCAACATAATCAACAACAAAAATGAACTAACTCACTTACTGGATCATTAACCTAGGAGAACGCATGAAGATTGACCCAGACATGAAAATAGCAGCATTCTTAAAAGGCAGAGCGAGATTTACGTAGTTGCACTTATGCCCTTCCTTACTTCCATTCTTCCCTTTATTTGTCTATAAACTTACTATTTGTTTTTATTTTGTAGCTTAAACAAAAAGCTACACTTTCCACATAAATTCTGGTCTTTTCACACTGCATATAGGTATCTGCTATGATGTGTAATACATTCATGTCACAGCAGCGCTGACCCTAAGCATATGCTATGTCACAGCACCAGCTGATAAGAGACATTAGCAAACATGTTGACAGCTCTGCCAGCACCCCACCTCCTACCCAATTTTTACTGGGACTTACCTAGACAGTGCTAAATTTCTGAATAGTTTCAACATACCTCCCCAAAGTAAATTAAAAGATTAACAACTACCAATATTCTTCAATACCAAATTCCCTCTCTTCACATATAAGAGATGTTCTGATAGGTTTTTGTGGTTCAATTTTTAGTCTTATATCAAAGGTGTACATCTGATCAGGACTAGAAGTAGAAGCTTTATATTCTATTACCACTGCTTATGCAAGCTTTGCCAGCAATTCAATCTTCTTCTGTCTCTGTCCTCATCACAGAACCTTTCAGTTCAGTGTTGTATTACGGTATCATCCCAGGACCCTGTCCCTTAGAGACACCAGCATCACTCAAGACACATAAGCCCTGGTGACTGTGGTCATTCCCTGTACATTATTTCCCCTGACTAATTCCCTAATCTGAACACAACTTCAGTTGTGCACAGCTCTGCTGACAATCACACCACTCAAATCTCAACACTGTCTACTCTACCCATCTTCAAAACATCCAGTCAGCCTGCAGTCCCTTGAGCATCTGAACACATTTATTCTTAACTCCCAGTGTATTCTAAAATACCTCAGGATAGACAGCTCTTTTCAAAAGGCAACCAGACAACCAAAAGCTCTCACAGCTCCTTCACTGTCAAACCATCTCACATTCTAAAGGCCATTCCCCAAGCATCTTCTAAGTCACTTTATCTTCTTTCCGCCTTCAGGAACTGCTGACAAGGTACACCTCTTTTTTCTGCAATGCATTGCGTTACACAGTTAATTTCTCAAACCGGTTTAAAAATACTCCTTCAAGGCTTCTGATTTGGAAGGAAGGAATTACCAGTTTCCGAGAGAAAAATGAATCACTGACAATTTTCTCAAGTGTGAAGCTGGGTTACAAAAAGGCTGGAAACACTGAGACAGAGAAGTTTCAAAACCTGTATTATGAACAGAACATTTACTTTAAGCAAAACCCAAAGATTTCTAAAATTAACTAAACTACTTTTTCCTTATTCAAAAGTCTGTAGTCTTTATTTAAAAGATCCATGATAGCTAAAATAACCTGACTTAATCATCCAAAAGTCTGCGGAAGATCTGTCTTGTAATTAAGGCCGGTATCACTTTAAATCTATATCTAGATAAAACCACATATAGATACACAAACATATGTACGTGTACAGAGGTGCAAATAAATGCTGCATCTTAACACTTGTCATTTAGGTGCTTTTGAGTGAATGATCATTACCATTTTCATAACACAGAGGTTTAAGAAAATGTTATCTGATACATATTCAATTCCTTATGAGACAAATTAAGATATGACTAGCTCTATTTGTCTTTCATTGCAATATTCACTCATGACATTGCCACCCAAGTCTGAAGGGACCATCCTAACTCATGCTGCTAAAAATGTACAGTGCAACAGCTCTGTCACTTACTTTTACTCTCTCAACCTCATGCTTTGGTGTAATGGCTTCTTCTTTAAAAGGGACAGGGCAGAAGGATACTCCCTAGTGACTTTTCAGTAATGTATAAATGAGCTTTGGATGTCCTCACCTTTTGACCTTATTTGCTTCAAATCCCAAAATGTTCAGTTTGATAGTAAAAAGATTTCTTAGTAAAAAGATTCTGCTCAAGTACTGTATCTTTACCTAGATTTTGTTTGAAATGGAAAGGAGCTTAAGCCTGAAGTTCAGCACATTGAGATTCAAGACTTCAGGTACAAGAACTTTTATCTTCATAATGTAAGATGTCTGAAAAGCCACCAGTTCTAGCCTGCATTTTACCAAAAAAAAATCTGCAAGAAAAAGCTAGCAAACCTAACAGACTACATAGTAACTACACCTCATATAAATGATAGTTATTGAAACTTCTGGAACCAGCATAGTGAATATCGGCTGCATCCATGTTCTTTTAGGTTTTCTGACTAAATACAACTTGGTGAAAATGCAACCTTTTTCAAGTACTTCTTATTAAAATCTAAGCACCTTAACTTTATTAGGGACCTCTGATTGCAATTTCATGATAATTAAGTCCCTAATAAGTTCTGGTTAACAACCACGACTCTCTATTTTTCTAATAATTTTTATTCTATTCTCAGCACTTTTATGCTATAGTAATTTTTTGCTATTAAAAAGCTTGGTTCATTACATTGATACATTTTTTTCTTCAACATAAAAAAATAGAGGTGCTACATAAGGGGCACGTTCTATAACAATTCTCTTTCATTACACACATTGTTGCAACAAAGAAAGCTTCCCCCTCTAGGCCTTGCCAGAAAAGATTTTTTGATGTAAGAGGTATTATCTTCCTTACTTTATCTAGCGACAGAAAATGGCTATCAAATATATTGACACCCAGCAGCTAATATTCCATTTTAAGGTGTAATCAATAATAAGAAATAAAAATAACCAATGATAACAATATGAAGATGGCCTTTATTGGGGTTGGCTCAAGACTGTGCATATTATTGGTGAAAAATATAAACAGATAATAATAAATAAGTAAAAGGCATTTCCTTATTGTCAAGATTATTAGATAAAACCAAGCAAAAGCATCTTCTCTGAAAAGAGAAGGAAAGGGAACATGCTTGATTGGGAGCTATTACAGGAAAAGACAGACTTCAAAAACTGCAGTATATACAAAAATTAAGGAATACAACAAGGAACAAGCACAGAGTTTGTAGAAGACCACAAAAAATGGGGAAAGTTTCACAGGAGACAGCTTGCTAGGAAAACAACAGTTTAAACCGACTTTCTGCAAAGGTTAAATAGGAATTTAAGACATCCCAAAAGCTACCACATTTTATGAAATGGCTGCTTGGATTAACACGTTCACCTTTCCTTATGTGTGTTGCAGTTCATGGGAAAATGGAGGTGAATGCACCTCAGTTCTTCTGGGGAGAAGATGGTAGAGAGAACTAATAGTATATTTTTTTTTCTTCCTTACCTATGATTAAGTTAGGTGACTTTTTTTTTCATTTGCTGTTATTGTGGATTTTCTTTTACAATTTATAAGCCAATAGGCCACTAGTGTTAATTTATAGTAAGAAAGATAAAGTGTCAAAAATGTTTAGTTTATTTGGGATACTCATACCAATGAGTGAATTCAAGAGTTATAGGAAGACATGCACAGAAAATAAGTTTCTGTTAGATGCCAACTTCCTTGTTTTATTGCTCTAAACATTCACCTTCCATATCACGTTGTGAGAACTTTAATAAAGTCTTCAGTTTTTCTGACTGGAAGTTCATTTTTCAATTGTAATTCACAATATAATTAGATCTGCATGTAATTAATTCTAAAATTAAAAAACACTGAACTTGTCATATATAGTATACATCAAAGAAAATAAAGAAAACAAAAAAAGTTTAAAAAAATTGCTTGGTGTTTTTTTTACTCAATATGTCAATATTAAAGGCAACATAAGGAATATGGTCTATGATTCATTCCATTTTAGCATGTTGAAAACCATGGAAACAAGATCAACTCCTGAATACAGAACAACCATTAGTATTGGATACATCCTCAGGAAGTATGGGCACTGCAGATTCATTGGGTTCAGTGAAGCTGATTGCAAATTACTGTAGCTCAAGACTGATACTGTAAGTCTTCAAAATTTTTTTTCTGTTTGGTAAAATGTGCTTAAAAGGTATTGTTACAACCGTTGTTAATGAGATATTACAAAAAACAGAGAAGAGTAATTCAAAAGATAATCAGAGGAAAAACTAAGTCTGAATTGTTGAGGACCTGGAAAGCTGGTGATTACCTTATCCTTAAATAACCAGTGTTGTCTTGGTGACCAACATCATTCCTTCCAGCTAAATAAGAGATACTTTATGCAACTGAGGAGTCAAGCCCTGTGTCACAAGGGATTTCTCTAGAAGGTATTTCATTTACCTTTTATGCAATTTCACTGTCCTGAAAGAAAATCCAAGCTGTTTACCTTCTGTAGCATAATTAGAATAGTGAAATGGCTGCACATGTGTTTTAAGAATATAAACTGATAGATGAAAATTATATGGCAAAATAAAATTAAATTTATTTTAGCTTTTTATGACAGAATACAGGACATAATGATTATATGCACCTTTTGCCTTGAGATTGAAACAACTCTTACAATCAGTAAGGTTATTCATTTTCTCTTACATTTGCTTTGAAATTCTAACTCTAATACAGCTTGAATGGACCTTCATTTTAAATGGAACTCAACTGACTTACACAGCTAGTTGTTATTAATTTTAAGAGATTAAGGACTTGGTATAAACTGAAATATTAATATTTAATTATTCTAATTTTTATTATAAAAGTAGTGATGATCAATTCACGCTTACAAGATAACATTTTCATTTTTATATTCAGTAAAGCTATTACAATGATTTTTTAAAACATGTATTTCATCCTTAGGAAATATTGATCAATCCATGTATTTAAACAGGCAGAAATTCGTCCCTGACAGAGTGATGATTCTCAAAGGCTCCAACAGAGCTGACCACAGTAAACTATTTTTCTATATACTCGATTTTCCTCCAGAGTTTGATAACCTGGTACTTCATATAACTTCACTTTATAAAAAGCATTCCATAATTGTTCTCTGTGCAGGAAATGTCACTTTCCTGTCATTTAGTGCTTTTTGTGTGATTTTGTGTCCTTCGGAACAAGTTTAAGCTATCCAAAAATAAGTGTAAGGTTCCAGAAACTCAAGAGTTGTTTAAATAATCAAAAAGAAGTCCTATAAATAGCATGACTTCTTCAACTGTGAAATTTCTTCTAAAAGCCAATAAGAAGATTATTATCCACTGGTTGATCTTCTAAAATTAATCCGATTTAGTGTGGGGTTTTTTGTTCTTTTGGCTCTAATATTTTTAAACACCAAAGCAGTGAAAAAATACAAGGAGCCAGATTATGTCATCCTTACTCACTCCGCAATCATCTGCAGGCAGTCCCAACAGAATTCAATTAAGCTACATGCGAAGATAGACACTTCCCAGCATGAGTAAGCAGAGAAGCCCTACATGATGATGAAGCAAGGTCACTTTTATTTCCATCTTCAGCCACTATCAAGAGAAGCTATTCAAACATTCTTCCTCCACAGCCCTGAATATGTCTATAGGATAAGTTGTGCTCTTTTTTTTTTTTTTAAACAAACAATAATATTGTCACTTAGTGAAATTTTGTTTAAAAAGCCTCATATCTGCAAACTACAGATTTTTCTTCAAAAGAAAAATTAAAAAATTACCCTGCTTCTTGCTGATCCACCCCATAGTGTTCCAGCTCTGTTCCTGGAAGCGGCTGCACGGGAGGGGGTGGGAGGGGAACACTAGCCCAGTTTGACCCATTATTTTTCTGGGGCTTGGCAGTATTTTTGTTTTTCTTCTTTTTCCCTCCTTTGCCACCTGGAAATCCAAAAAGAAAAATAAAATGTTAGAGATATAATGTGGGAAGAAAAGCTAGCTATTTATGCTTCTTTGAAAGAATTCTGATTCCAGATGGCATGTCCCAAAAAAGATGTATTTATGTCCCTGCAGAATCAGCATCAATGTGCTAATGCTGTTACAAGGTTATAAATAATAATAGAATGGAACAGAAAAATATTTTGAACAATTGTTGAAAATAAGTTCTTTTTAAAACTCCACAGATTTGCACCACAGTAGTACACAACCAAGGAAAGACATGTTTTGCCGTATCAGAAATACATATACTGATTTATTCATGTCTGCTTTATGACATCTTGAATTCACTGTTAGATAAAAACATAATAGACTATAGCAAATGTTAGAATCCAACGTGCTTATAACACTGGTTTGCATAATCTCTTTCTGTGGAAAACACAGAGGTTAAGGACACAATCTAAAAAAATTGTCATTAGATTCAATATCTTTCAGCCAGAATGACAACTGTGAGTTGTCAAAACAAAAAGAAACAGGGTTTTGCCGATAGAAATTTACTGTTTCATTTTTTAAAACATCAGGAAGTCACCTGCAATGCTTTAGGACTCTGTGTTTCACAGGATTGAAATATCTTGTGCCACTATGGAGAAGAGGTTCTATTTCTGATGTACAAATCTAACGGAGGAGGCTGGTAGAAATGAAGTGAGCAATGCATTTTGCTTAAGCCCTCTTCTCCTCTATTATTGTCCTTGCACCCACTTCTCCAGTTGAGACACTTCCATTTGTGGGAAAGCAGTCTTACAGAGAAAGCTCTCATCCCACTTGTTTAGCTTCTTTTATTTTGCCCTGACTCCTTTTTCTTGTCAGGAATTCATCAAGAGAAAGAATGGCACAAGAATTTGAATCCCTTGTCTTCTTGGAGACCCATCTATTTATTACATTTTGTTGTGGATTTCAAAGTCTCTGGATTTTTGGGTGGAAGAATGGTTTGTCATATGTTTTTTTCAGTAGGGTACCCAGCTGGCAGACACTCATCCCTTGTCTGTTGCAGAAAGCACAGTCTAATTCATCTTATCCACTGACATCTCTTGCTGATTTATAAGAATCAGCCAAAAAAACCCATGTAAAAAGTTCTCAACGCCAATGAATCAAAAAAGCCACAAGTGACTTGTCAGGCAGGGTGGCACAGTGTGCACTGGCAGGCACCACCACCCTCTTTGCCATGGGCTCTAGCTTTAGGCATCGAGACATTGAGAAGGAGATGCAATTCTAGCAATAGAGACAAGCACGTGTCACGGGACTTTTTGTCTGAGAGACAGTGGCTTTCTTCTTTTAGCTCTGAATATCAGCTGGACCAAAATAGGAACAAATAGAGAGGGAAGAAAAAGGTGATTCTGTGATTCTCTTTTCACCTCCTGTTGCAGCTGCAGGAGACAGGCAACAAGTCCAGCAAGGTTTCTAATCAGCCTGGCTGGCAACACATTGCAAACAAGACTTTGCTTTCCACTACTCAATTCCAGACCAGAGCCCTTCCTTCCATGTCTTGGAGTATTTATAGTAAGTCCAGGCAAGTTCCTGTCATTCACTCTGTGCAAACTGAACTGATATCCCATCTATTAGGATGCAAGACAGGCTCTTCCCCCCTTTTGTAGCCTGGCAGAGAGGGAAGTTTTCTTGAAAAGGGAAAGAACATTTTGATCAACAGAAAAGAAACCCCAGTGATGGTGGCAATGGAGGAACAAATACATGAACTTTCTGGAGGGAAAATTAAGCTTTCAAAGCACAAGTATGGCAGAAAGAGGAGTTAGAAATAGGGTCACAGAACAGTACAAAGGAAGTACATTAATTGTAGACATGAAGGAATTTTTGAAAAGTCAGCAGGAGTAGGAGCCAACAAGAGCTAAGGAAGGAGGGGCTGCTTTGGGAGGAAAGCACATGCATGAGAGAGAGAGAGAAAGAGTGTGTGTGTGTGTGTGTGTGTGTGTGTGTGTGTGTTGCAGGGAGGTTTAAAGTAGGAATACTCAGAGGAAAGAAATGCAGAGAACTTCAGCTTAGGAACTCGTTGAGGTGGAGAGGAAGATTTTGGCATTGTAGCATCTTGGTAACCTTAGGAGATGTAAAAAGAGGTTGGATGTGTGGGGTGCTATTATGGAGTCACTTTGATTTGGAGGGGTTTGGAGAGAAAGGTCTAAGACAACAGAACTATTAGAAAGAGTGAAGCAGAGAGCTGAGGAACTGTTCAGATGAAGAAATAAAAGAAAGGAATTCCAAGGTCATTACTGCTAAGGAAAGCAGCCTGCACCATACAGTTGGGCAGGAGATTTCTCCTCTGTCCCCATGGGCAGAATTACTCCACTGTCAGACTAGTGGAACAGACACCTAATACATAATGCCTGATGTGTGCTTGAAAACTGTTGCACCGAAGCCTTGTTTCCCCATAGCAATGTTGCTTGATGTTTCAATGTCTCCTCACACTGAAATTCAATTATATTGTTTAAATCTCTACATGAATCAGGCCCTGGAAAAAGAATTTGCCAGTCGGGCTGATGATGATCATAGCACTGACATAGGCTGGGAGCTGTGCAAAGTACAGCCACCAAATTTCCCTGCCTCACAAAGCAGTTGAGTTTTTAGCTGTTTTCTATTCCACAGTGAGATAGGATTTCTTACAATATGTGTTTGAGAGAGACAGAAACTTAGTCAGAATAATAAGTAGTACTTAAAGTACTAACCAAGGAAGTGAGAGAACAAGTCCCTGCTCACCCTTATGGGGACTGTCACCCTTATGGGGACAATCAAAGCTGGTCTCTGACTCCAGTGATGCTTTAATTATTGGACTGCTCAAAGGTCTCCCCCAGTTTCTCATGTATTATAGATATAATTAGCCTGTATTAAAGACATAATTAGTGGGCAAGGGAGAGCAAAATACTGACTCCGCAGTCCAATAGTCTGACACTCATCTGAGCACTGGGGCATCCAGGTGTGAGCTGCTTTGATCACAACAGGAGTGCCCTGGCCATAGAAAGACTGGCTAACCTGATGTTTCCATGTGTCGTCAGAAAATTTACTTCAAACTGAGAAACACTACACAAAATATGTTTCACTTGAAATATTTGTTCGAAGTCCAGCTTTTGATCAACTGGCATTTTCCAGTGAAACTTTGTATTTTCTGAGAAAATTTTCAGGCAACTGTAGCTGTCAACACATCTAAAGTGTGATACTGCCCTCTGATAACCAGCACATATGTACCTCAGCATATCAATTTCTGCTTTTTCATTCAGCCGGAGGAGCAAGCCGATTTCCTAAGCTACTTGCCAATACATCTCACATACAAGGGACAAGAACCTTTCTTGAAGCATTGTATGAACTTAGTTCCCAGATACCTCCCTGTCAATGCCATAATCCTGTTTTTCGATCTCACTCAAATCAGCTAATACTTCCCATGAGAACACAAGACTTTCAAACACATTTGGCTCAGTTATGGGCCAATGATTATAGGTTTCTAATCTCAACATTCAATTTGAATAGTCATTTAAATTGACATAAAGAAGCCTTTTCGAGGGCTGATCTGTTACTGTTACTATTGCTCGAACTTACTGTGGAAATTCAAAAGGCTATGGATATAGTACGAATTTGAAAAACAAGTCTCTTCAGCTCTCTCATAATTTGGTCAAGTGAAATAGCAGACTCTCATTTTAATTGCTGGCTTTTCATTTTTTGTCTTGAAAAAAATATACATAAGTAACAAGTAAGCAAAATTAAAGAAATCAAGAGAAAAGGTGTGTTTAAATATGACACAACCACATGTACTACAATCGTTTTCATCCATGTGTCATGTTTCCGATGTAACAGCAGCACATACATAAAATTTACATTCTGTTTGTATGCAGACTTGGCATAATTTTTGAAACCCCAGCCATCTTGCAGGACCCTACATCTATTTCTGAGCTGCTTCACTGAAAAGCAGCATTTAGAACCAGCTCGTGGGAGTGGGGAAGCTGTTAACAACTCAACAAAAATATTAAACTCCTCATGAATTTCAGTGTGGGGAGACCTATAAACTGAGGATTGATGCAGAAATACATTTGCTCCATGAACTGTGATGTCAGAGAAAGGATATGACAAGGTAAGGTTTGCAATTGTGCCAACAATCGCTGGTTGGGAGTATTCTCTAATTATCTCCAAACAGGTTTTGCAAAAGGCTTTTTTTTTTCAGTAGAGGCCAATGTGATGCTGTTTGCTGATGTTCCAGTGGGCAGGCACCCTCATACCTATCTGCAAAGTGCACCTAGGAGGTTTTCCGCCTCCCTGGCGAGCTGCTCACCATCACCCCTCCGTCCCTCACCCACCCACAGCGGTGGAACCAACCTGAGAGGCTGCCACTCCTTTCGGAGCTGTTGTGGGAGCTGGTGGTGCTGAAATCCTGTGACTGGTTGTGTGGCAATCTATTAGCCAATCCCTCAGCCACGCGGTAGTCAGGGATGTAAAGCAAGGCTAAGGGTTAAAGGGCAAAGGTCACAGTGGCATCGTGTGATTAGTTGACAGCACAAGCACATGCAACACATGCAGTTAGCAAGTCAATGGCAGATGTGGTGGGGCAGCAAGTTTTAATTTTTTTTAATTTTGAATGTATACCTATCCTAGCCTAATGGAAGGCAGATGGATTGGTGACTGGCACAGGACAAAGAGGATTAAAAGAACAGAACAATATATTTTGTGATTGTCTGAGGTTCAGCACACATGCAAGGTATGCAAGCATTAGTTATGGTAAATATAAACAGTGTCTCACATACTAAAAAGTTTTTTCTAATTCATGCATAGATGATACAGTATAAAGCCAAGGGCTCTGGAAAATAAGAGCTGTAATTACCATTGTTGCCTTTGCCTTGGTCTGGGAGAGAGTAACCGAATCCCATCAGGTCATTTTTTTGCTGAATTGAGCTTTTCCACTGAGGATCAGGTAAGTCGACAGCCAGCTCATGGATGCTGTTGGAATGCAGTATCTGGGTGGTGGCATATGGCGTAGCTTGTGTTATTTGGCTGGAACTGTTGTAACTAGTTTTCGTGGTGAAGTCAATGCTGCTGTAAATGGCTCCATCAGAAAGCATAGTAGCAGTTTTATCCCCTTGCCCTGGCACTGGTGGCAGCACATCTGTGGTGAACATAGGGGAATGAAACAAATCATTGATGCACAGGAAGCCTGAAAGTATCAAGGTTTAAGATGAAAAATAAATGTGTCATTTTGCACGTTTGCATTTCAGCTGAGACAGGTCCATGAGCCAATGAAGGGAAGATGATGTACAACCATCGCCAAGCTATCAGCATCTGTGACAGGCCTACCACTTGTCCTTCACGTCTCACTGCCTAAAACCATCTTTTTTTTTTTCCATACCTTCAACTGTGAAAGTGAAGTTTGGAATATTTCTCTACTGAAGAATGTTTTCAATTGTTCACTCTATGTCAGAACCGATGAAACTGTCTGGGCTTCAGGGAAATGATGAAAGGAGTGAATGTACAAATCACAGAGGAAACTTTCCCAGCAAATATGTAGCAAAACTCTTAAATGGATGCCACAGCTCTCAAAGTAGTTTTTTAAGGGCATCACCTTGAGTTCCTTGAAGTTTTATGCATCAGCTTATCTAATTTTCTTTTTGACATTAGCTAGTACATTTCTCCTTTTCAACAAAAGAAAAACCTGACAAAAACAAGTTGTTCCAGATATGTGAAAGAAAATCTGTTATTCTGAAGGGATGTATGTGATCAGTCTCTTAAAACGGCAAAGCAGTGTTGATAATGGAGAACAGCTTGTTCAAATACTCCAGTACGTTTACCTGAAAAACAGTACAGCATATTTAACTAAATATCTGTTGACTTTTCTACATCTTTTGAATTCTATCACACTGCAATTTGTACCTCTAATCAGTTAGATTGGCAATCTCTCTCCTTACTAAACATTGCAGTGACCTTTGCTGGTGGAATACTAGATTTAGAAGCTGAGACTACTGAAGTGTGAAGAATCTAATGATGACTGGCATGATGTCCCAAGGAGAACCACAGCTCAGCAGATAACCCTCTTGCTGCTCTCTCAGAGGTCAATATATCAAATGGTACTATTTTTACAATTTATTCAGACTTTGAAAAGTTGAATCCATTCTGGAATTTATCTGTTATTAAAATGCATCATTTATATGACATTTGCTTTACATAGCTGGATAGCAGGTATGGATTTCAACTGTTAGATCGTATTTGAAATAATGCATGCTCCTATAGTGAGGATGTTCAGATCCCATTCTCGATATCACAGACATTTTTATATACCTTAAGCCCCAGAGAGAAAAGATTATTTTTGCACCTAGACAAGGGTTTAGGCACAGTTCCAGACTCAGACATAGGTTTTGTGCAACCTCAGGGAATACGGTTGTTCTCTCACTGTCTCAAGACTTTTTCAGCAATGAGATATGATACCATGGCCTCCTCCCACTGTTTTGTTTTTTGTTTGTATTTTTTTTTCCTGGGATGAACATTTAGACCACAGAACTATTTTCTACTGCATTCATGTGTGCGACAGTGAACATTTTAATATGGACCCTAATAACATCTGCAGTCTCAGGGCAACAATGTCATATTAAAAATAAATACGCAATAACAAGTGCTCAGTAGAAAGACTGCAGAAACAGAGATTAAATTTGGGTCTATCACTATGGTCTGTTTTTGCAGACAACAATAACAGGGAAATGGGCACAATCAAGTATTTAAAATGCCTTAATTGTATTAACTTATATCTGCAGATAAATTGTAAGTGAAAAAAAGATTACAATTAATGCAAACTACAGGTCATATTTCAAAATCAGGTTATTTCTATCTATCTGCACATATCCAATGTGCTTTCTAGAGGCAGTACACAATCATAAAAGCATCTATGTGCAAATACAGCATGAGATGTGAGAGACAAATGCAGCCTTAGCTTTCTCGCATTTCATCCACAATATGAAGATTTTTCCTTTCCACAACTGGTTTCATCAAAGTATAATAGACGGTTTCATCAAAGTATAATAGACTGAAGTTTAGTAAATAAATTCTGTTGTTGATGTATAAAATGAAGTAAGTCCATCTCAACCTGTCTGTGTTGGATTTGCAGACTCACAGAAGTAAAAACTAGCAAAATGCTCATCTCTCAAGTACTCAGACATACATCTATCTTTTAGAGCACATTTCTGGCAACTGAAGAGGTATCATCTCTATACAGTCATTTTAGAATGGAGAACTACACACTTGAAAGTAAAGTTACATAGCTTCCCACCAGCTAAGAATTTTCGGTCATTCTTACTAATAAGCTGAGTTTCTCCGGACATTCTGGGAATTTTCAGTACAACCACAGATTACTTTTTTGACCTCCATGAGATGTATACACTAAACCCCCAAAGAGCTATTAAAGTGCCATTTTACAAAGTAACATAATCACCTAGTAAAAATCAAATGTGACTTTCCCACCAACTTGTCATAGGGAAAAACCCACACTGTACATTTCAGACCAAAGATGAACACACATTTCCCACCGGACACTTTCCCCAAAACTCCAAAATCCAACTTGTTTTCCGAAACATTTCCGTGCTGAAATACTTCCTGGGAGAAGCTCTTTGTTGCTGCCTGAGGAGATGCAGTACCATTTTCTGGCCTTACCTGACTCCAAACCTAACCTGTGCTTCCCACGCACAGCCTTGTTCCCAAATGCCTATCTAGGACGTAATTTGGATATCACTCTTAAAGGCAATGTTAGAACTGCCTGCCTCAGTTTCTGAGTTTCCAAAGTGGTTGGTTGCCACCTTACTGTTTTCAAAATTCTTACAGACCTTTTATACTACCACAGACCTTTTAACCAGTAAAAGAGGCCCAAATTCCGTCTACACAGTTAATTAATGGTAAAAGACATCTGACTTCTAACCCATCTTTAGTGCAGAAGCATCCAAACTCAACTGCTGAAACAGACAGGGTTAAGTGGTCCCAAACCAGCCAGAATAAAACTGTGAGCTCAACTGTAAAGATCATGGGTGGAATTAAGCTGCTGAATCTCAAAATATAACTGTTGCATTTCTTGGACAAATTTGGACCTATGCCTCATCCACATTGAAGCCAAAAGCTTTAAAACATGCTTCCAATTTCAGTCGTATAGAGCCAAATGCTAAAACAAAATGGTAATTTTTCTGCATTATCTGAGCTTATGAAAAGATGGAAAAGTACTGAAGGGTTTTATTTTCAAGATATTCACAACAAAGAAGCTGGCAGATATTCAGTTGCCTTCTAAATATTATCAAAAGTTTTGCTTACTTTATAATATTTTTGTAAGACAAGAGCTTTGCAACATTTTTATATGGAAAATAAATATAGAATGTTTTGAAGTCACAGTAGTCAAACCAGAGGCAAGAAGTTTTCCACAGGAACATATAACCTACATGGGGGATGGTTTTCAAAATCAAATTCTGGTACAGTTCAAAACTAAATTATTTTCCATTTATCAGTTTGATGGTTTTATAGATTTTTTGCATTTTAATGTATTTTTGATATATATAAAGTTGTCTTAATTTTTGTTTACGTATTTATGTCTTAAAAATATTTATATACTTATTTATGTTAGAAGCCCTGTTCTGAACACTACTATGCAGAATTAGCTGTGTTATAATATCACAGAAACCAAGGAAGTAACAGATGGATGTGAATAGTACTACGACTTTTAAAAATTCCAATCATACATCTTGAAATTCCCATTTGACTAAAATGTTTGGAAGAAAATAACCCCTCTGAAGATTCATCACCATAATTATAAATCATTACCTCATCTCCCCAAAGGGCCTCCCTCAATTCAAAATGGAAATAAAACCCTGAAAAATCTAAATAGTTCCCTTTTAGGTATTCTTCTTTTCAATAAGAAGTAAAATTTCTGAAGACCTTTGAGTCCTTCTTCATGGATTATGGTTTGAGACTGAGAGCAGTCCCTCAGCAGGGAGGGGATGAGTAAGGTGACAGCAACAACGTTCTTTAGTCCTCCTTCTGCTGAAGGAACATCCTTCTGCATCCCTGAAGTTCTTCTCTGCTCTTATGGACATCCTCTATCTCTGGTTACATTGCCCTGTACAGCAGATTACTCATCTCCACACAAAACAGAATGAGTTTGAGCAACAAATACATTTCTCTTGAGATGATAAGCAGACCCTGTCTCATGACTGTGGGGTAAATTACAAACTAGACCCACATTTTAAAGAAGAGAAGAAACAAAATGAACATATTAAAGTCAATTTTAAATCAAATCTTGAGTCAAACATAGGAAGAACTATAATGATAAAAATATTACACAATGTTTATCATAGATGAATATGATAACAACAGAAGCCTATTGTATACTATATAGTGACTTAATCAAATGAAACCTACCTCCACGACCAAAATTTCCAAGATCATTTGGTCCACTAGTGCTGTTGTTTACCGGCAGACTTGTGGCAGGCCAAGAGTCTGCAAGCCAAGGATAACTGGGGTCACTTGCATTCAACAGACCTGGTCGACTGAAGCAGAATAAGAAAAAAAGATATACATACATATATATATATATGTATTTACAAAATTAAAATATCTGTGAGACAACTGGTGATTGAAGAGACCATATCACTGTTCTAACACCACAGGTAACAAACAGTTTAGAGGACTTTAATTTATTTCAAATTAAAATTGTGTAGCCTTTGATGATTTAAAGACCTTGAGCAGTTAATTAAGGTTATATACAAATCAACTCTGTCAGTAGAAGTGGGACTAGGCATCCGTCGTGATTCTGCCAGAATCTAAATGAACTCCGTTGTCTGTGTGAAACAGGGGTTAGGCAGCACCATCATGGGATCCTACACCAGGGCTGCATGATAAATTACCACCTCAAGGGAGCCATCACTCAAACTGATTGCTCCATATCAGCCATTTCCAGGACTTTGGGCTACTATTTCTTCCTTCCCTTGAATCTCAAATACACGCCTGTCATCTACAGGCTGGTAACTCTTTCTTTGAGCACTCTTGGATGGTTTAGAGGCAAACAGGTTTGAGTAGGATTAATGAAAAGTCCACAGCTATCTTTATGTGCCACTACTGCATGGCTTTTATATCCCTGTAATTCCCAGCTTTGAGAGCAGTATTAAATGATGAGTATGTTGAAAGAGAAGGTATACTCAGGCCATAAGGCACAGTGTCTCTCTCATCCCAGAATAAACAGCCAGAAGTTTAGCAAGGCAGTTGGATTGTTTGTACTTGTATTTAACAGGGAAAACAAAACATTTCCTGCAGACACTTCCCTTCCCTCAAACGAAAACAAAAAACATCCACGGTTCTATAGCTTTTCTAGGTTATTAATGTAGTCATGAAGTTGGAGCAACATCTCCAATCATTGTACGTTATAGACCCCCGCCTGGTACAATCCCTAAGAGAAACATCGGTTTCTATGGAAACGGCAATAAGAAGACCCTGCCGCTTTCTTGCCACATCTACTCACTCTCATTAGGCCTAATCTCTTTTTGCTAAAATATTGATTAAACGGGAGATTGGAAGTTATTACCAGGGCCTAATTACAATCTCCATATTGGCAAAAGGAAAATAGATGAGGATATATGGGCCCGTTATCAGCTTTTATCAATTTCAATTGAGTAGCCAAAGTTGTGGAATCTAGTCCTATCAATCTACAGCCTATTCATCATCTATGAATCATTTATTTCGTGATCGATTAAATGTAATTGTTCACTCACAGCAATTTAGGGGGAGCCAATAAGGAGTCTTAAACAACAGCAACTTCATTTGCTAATGTCTAATTAATGCAATAAACATCCCGGTAACAAATGAACACATTCCTTGTGATATTTACTACTCATTTCTTCCAAGGCATCTGGGAGATATGAAACATCTGGGCTTGATTCCTCCAAAGTGCACAACAGATAGGTCATTAAACCTTGTGGCAAGCCACTTAACTCCTCCTAGCATTGCCAGTCTTCCCAATGATCGGTTATTACCCAAGTGTATTACCTGCAGCATTTTTCATATCACTAATTTTAAAAATAAATACGATGGAAAGTCTTTTATACAAGGAAACATACCTTCCATTGCTCATTAGTCCTCCATCTCCTCTTTGGAAAGTGACTGTGTTTTGGTTGGAAAAACAAAACAAACAAACGTATACACACACACGCACACACATATAAGACAGGGAAAAATCAATTAGTAATAATTAAAAGTAACAATTCAAACTGTTCAGTGTCCGAGATTGAAGGCCTCTTGGCATCACCACATAACAAAGTACAGAAATGATAAGAAAAGGATCAACACATTAGGCTTACAATTTGTTTAGAATTTCACTGCACATTATTGATTAACATCAATTTGCTCTGTAGCTTGCAAGGCAAACCAGCTGCCTGGGCAAAAGGCCTGAATTTACCACAGGCCCCTTCATATGACTTTGCATTGCAAGACTGAGCCATGTGATGAAATTGTTTTCTTGGCATGCTTTTGCTTCAGTACATAATGACATTGCACCAGTGAGTTAATAACATCATGTCGTAATGCAGCAATATAATGTCACCACACAAATATGCCATTTCCCAGGACAAATACAAAGAGGTGGCAGCTCTGTTAGAGCCGAAGGGGTGAAAAAAAGCATACAGCTGCACCGTTTCCATTAGAAGTACAAGAACTAGCACTCACACATAAATGCATACACGCCAGTATCACTGGGAAGGAAAAGGGCTTCCAGTCTTTCCATAAAGGATGCCAAGGACATATTCAGAGGGAGGCAATTGTTTTTATGGTTTCATTCATGGGTGTTTGACAAAAAATAGCCTATCCCTTATCTATCTTATTAACAGGATTACATGTCAGGGCAATACAGGTAAACCCACATTACTGGTGAGATGCTAACTGACAACATTTGATGCTCCTTTTTGAAGCACTGGCAAATATTTTGAATCAAGGCCAACAGACTACTCTGGTTCTCAGTGGCAATACCCCATTATTTATTGTCAGGCATAGATAAGGCAGACTATTAAATTATATCAATGTCTTGGACACCTGCATCCCTTCAGGCCCCTGACAAGATGAGGATTTGAATTTCAGAGAGGAATGGAAGAGTCTGTGGCCAGTGTAATTTAAAATAGGCCTTGGTTTGGAAATACTATTTACCTTTGTAAGAAAGACAGACCTTCCCATCATTAAATTATAGCTCCCGGAGTATTTGCAAGATTTTCCAAATATTAGTCCAAACTACACTAGGCTTTCTATTATAAACCATTCTGATCAGACAGAATTACTACACCAAATAGAAATGCTGTAATCATTAAAAAAATTAGCGACTACATAAATCCACCAGGAAAATATTTCTGAAACCTTATAGAATCCTTGTCACTTTATTAACTCTTAGGATAATTTCATAGTCTACATTCAGCAAAGGGGACAAAACTGGCCACTCTGGAAGCCCTGGGTAGGGTGATTAATTACCCTTCACTGCAGAACAGACTAATATCAATATCAGAAAATCACTGCAGTCATATGTCACATCAAAATGGTTAATAGCTGAATTTTGAAAGGATGTAATCAAACCAATTAACGAAAAGAAAATCAAAATGCAAGTATGGGAAGTATTAAATAAAAGTCACTTTGGAAAACAAGACATGGTAAAACATTGCAGCTAATTAATTTCAGAGTCGATGTTACTTTCATTCACGTTGTTTCTAACATTGTGATTCTGTCATTCTGTCAAATGACTGTATCACTCTTTGTTTAAGAGTGAATAATCTGAAGTGCTGTGGATATCATGTGTGAATATGCAAAGAGATGGCTACTGCCCGGTTATGTTTCAAAGTATGTTGGTGAAAAGTACATTAGATGTTGTTTTCTTTCTCCTCCTCCCCTTCTAATTTAATACTCTGTTTCTCCAACGTCCTACATTTGTTAAAGAAACAAGAAAAAAGGAAAATGAGAAACAGAGGCACATTCAGTAACAACCCTTACAAATAAAGTACAGATTTAAGGGAATTCCAGTAAAACCTATTTTCTGAAAACTTCTTGGGATTAATGCTTTTGTTTAGACTATTATCTACCAGAAATAATTTTAAAGTAATATTCTCACCACTTGTATAGCACATACAGGTATGTGAGATTTTAACTATGCATCTCATATGGAAAAAACCCCAAACAATACTTGTGGTCTTCAAAATATTTATATCCCCTGTATCCCTTTATAAAACAAAGCTAAAATGGGGGGGTTAGTAGGAGATTGCAGCAATGTTTGCCAGACACATTTTATTTTCCGTGTAATGAGGTACGGAAAAAACTCCAAGGCATGCTGTGAGAAACATATCAAGAAGACATGCTATCGAAACCTCTTCGCTAGAGCCATAATTGCTGCAGATTGGCTGTGGCATATGAGCTTGTTGAGAAGAGACAGGTATCACAGCATTTACTATTTTTTATTCTATTTGTGTATCCTGCTGGCATTAACTGTTTCCTGTTTTTTTTCCTACATTAAATAATCTTATACCCTCCCAATATAAACACTGGTTTTAGAAGAAAGGTTCAGCTTAGTTTATTAAAAAAAGAACTTGTCTTGCAGTGATATTGTTTTTCCTGGGGAAGACTGTGCCTGGCTTATGTGATGTGTATGGAACTGGGAAGGAATATAGCTTCTTTCGTTTACCCTCCATTCTGTATACCAATGCATGGATGGTTATAATCTTCATGAGAAAATAAACAAGAAAGTATTTTAGTTACTATTCTGTGTGGAAAAGACTCCAGAATATCAACTAAGCTAGCCAAAATTCCTCTGGAAGTGTGCACACATTATCAGGATTTTACAGAAAAAAAATCATATTCCTGATGTCATCCATAAATGGCCTACCTGAGGCCGGATAGAGAAGGTGCCTTTCTTTTAACATCAATATTGTGAAAAGAAAGACAGCTAACAACAGAAGATATGGTCAGGCTGCAAACACAAGCACTATGTTTATCATTCCTGCTGTACATTTTGTCAGCATTTTTGCCTGCAGTTTGATTTCTGCAATTACAAAACAAGTCTAAATGCCTGAATAGGAGCATACTTAATGCAATGCAGGCTTGTAGATGTCACTGTAAAAATAAAACACACAGACAGCTGGCTTTATTCATCCTGTCTCCACTTCAAAAAGAAGCAGAGCAATTTCAAGGGGCAATGTAAGAGGAGGAAGGGAAGGATGTCCCTATCACTGACCCACCCATCTCCCTTGCTTTTTATCACCAAGGAAGCAAAAAAGCTCTTTCAGCACTCTTTGCATCTGATATATGTTCTTAGAAAGGCTGAAGACCTGCAGGGATGAGATTGGTTTTCAAAAGAAGATAAAAAAATAACCTCTGCATAGAGAGATTTTGAAGGAATCCCCACCAGCTTATACTTCAAGGACTGTAAAAATGCAGAAATATAATCCAAAGTGCATTTTAAATGCATAATATTTAAGGAAATTATATTGTATATATTTGTATGAAGAACAGCATATGTTAAGGAGCTTTTCACACGTTTTTTATTAAGTATACAAGGAGGTACCCAAACTATTTATTAATACTATCTGACAAGGTTAAACTTAATCTTCATGCCTGCTAGAATTGGAAAAATACGAATGTATAGCAAGCTGACATTCTGAGGCAAGAAAGCTTTAGAAAGCTTTAGAAAGCTTTCTGTATGCCTATCTCTAGTAGGCCACATTTTCCTACCACAAATGAAAACTTTAATGCTCCCAGCCAAGTCTCATTCCTTTTTCTGATAAGCTGTTCCTCAAATATGAATGTAGATTAATCCTCTTTTAATAAGCATTAACTCAGAACAGATAATCAGCATATAAAAATTCCATCAAATCTTCTGTCTACCTTTGGATGATTCTGTCAAATAATTTATCCTCATTTAACAGTTTCAAGAGTTGCGCATAAAATGTGTAGCATTCCATAATTCTCTATCTATTTTTAATTTGTTTTTGTTTACTCAGTTTCATGAAATCTTTAATCCCAAGGAGGACTAGTCACTAAATAAGCTTACTTATAAGTGAAAATACATATTTACTTTCTTTGCATGACTGATGGTTGAGACACTTGAAAACACCTGAGTATTCAAGTGAGTGGGTACTGGCACAACACGGAGTTTGAGGGCACAGGAAAGATAAGCAGATAAGTGAAATTTCTCTTATTTCTACAAATGGATTCCATGCCTTTTTTGTATAAGTCCTTACAGCAAAATGTGAAAAGAGAATTGCAACTTCCAGTACAAAATCAACAAATTCTGTTCTGTCACTGTAATATGGGAATGAAAAAATTCATCTACTATACGAGAAGTGGTCAGATATCTCTTTTGTGAAATCTATCTTTTCTACATCTATCAAGTAGAAACCCACGGTGCGTGTTTATATCCAGGCAATCTGAGTAAAGGGTAATCATAAAAATACAAAAAACCCAGTGCAGCAGTACTTTAGCTTTTACAGAAACTCACAAAAGTAAGACCAATCCATCCTTTATGTCACAGAACAGATGACTGAAAAGGAGTAGCATTTGTATTTAGTGTCTCTGTGCTAGATTTGCTTTTGCTGATTGTACGTCATGGTCCCAAAAATGTATAGTTCTTGTACAGCTGCAGATGATGACACTACTACTTACCAGTAGTAATCTAACAAACATAGTTGAAAATCATATGTTTTGTAATACTGATATTACTGAGAATCACTGCCTGGTGAGTCATGATGGGGAAAAGGGAAGTGGAGGAATAGTGATGTGCAGAATTGTGGCTCAGAAACTACTGGAGTCAGTTCAACTGAAGATAAGTAAAAAGATTTAGCTATGATTTTCAATGTCACCTTATTTATGAGAATCTGAGCAACTGATCAGTGCTTATGAACATGTTCACAAAGACAGAAAGCTTAATGAATTTAACTCAATCAGTTATTCTTCTCTGGCACAGACCTTTACCAATTGTGTGACATTTGCTGTTTACTCTTCCCCTACATAGTGTTACAGTGGTTTAGTCACACAGCAGAAATTATAGCTCTTAGGAGCCTAATGACATAATAGAAATAACAAACAGTCCCAGTGAATGACCCATAATCTGAAAATGACCCAAAAGACCATTTTTAGCAAGTAACTATATAACTGCAGAATCCAGACTTTTAAACAACTATTTTTTGTGCTTTAAATTCTACACGTGCAAATACAACTGAAGCAAAGCAAAAGAAAAAACATTTATATCAGAAATAACTGATTTTTTTTTATTTTTTATTTTGTGTCTGAAATACATTCAGTTCTCTTTATTACACAGTCAAATCTGCACATTGGGCAACTTTCTGAGGGAAGAATTTAAAGCAAATGTCAGAAAGTGTACACCTTCTAAAATCTAAGTATATTAGGACAAATTCATCTTTAGTAAAACTTTATTGACAGCTGTCTCTGATGAGATTCTGAAAGCTACATACCACTGTCTAAATATTTAGATCTGAAACCAAACTGTTTATGAATTATAACTTTGAAGGGAACAACATACAGTTGTGTCATCAAAGCTCCCCACAAGCATAGATATGTTTGTCTAAATGATATTACCAATGGCAAATTCAAATATTAAGAGAACTAATGATGTTTCTTAAGGAACTCTGAGTATAAAGATAAAAAACATGGACTATGTTCTTTCACAAGAACATATTTTTTCTAAATTAATGATATTTTTGGGGACTTGACTACTGGATGACTTAGGTTCTCAGTGCCTTTCAGAAATTATTATAGGCCAGGAAATAGAACTATGGGCTGTTATAGTTCTATAAAGTCCGTGAGATGTCAAAACTATTTTTAAAAAAAGCAAATTTTTGGCCAAGCCTCTGACATACCCTAGCTGCCCAGCACATGTGGATCAAGTACACTGAATCATGCACAGTCACTGTGGCTCCAGCACAAACCTGTGTCATGCCAACGTATGCCACAAAGACAATGGGAAAAACTCACCACAGTTACAGACAGCTGACAGTGGCATAATCATAGAAACCAAATGCAAAGCTGCATTATTTCATTTTGGAAAAAATTCTATGCTGTGTCTCAAAGAAAAGCAAGTAAAGTGTTTAGGGTAGGATGTGTTGTGCCACAACTTACACTAACTTGAACAAACCTCCCCAGAAGCCAGAGGAGCAATTCCTGAGCCCGCAGAGCTTCTCCACAAGGACCCTTCTCCCTCATAATGTCACGGACCCCTGGGGCAGACATCACCACCTGCACCCATCTGCCTCGACAGTCATCTGCTCTTTCCCACTAAGCTAAACACTCAAGCTGTGGCTGAAGATAAGCAAGAGCGAGAAAGCAGCTAGCTGAGCCTGAGGACCAGTTCAGCAGTACAGTAGGAAGACTGGCCTCTATCACATGGATGTCAGAGGGGACAGAAGAGGAGACAGCTTCGGCAAGTGCAACTGAGGGGCCAAGCTACATGCAAAAAACTTTACAGATTTCTGACAGAAAATACTGAGATTTATCAGCCTTTTACTTTATAGCACTGAGGTATAACTCTTTTTGAACTTTCGAATCTTGAGTTTATGAGAGCAAAAGCTAATTTTTTGTATTAATTACTCTATTAATTGTATACTTTATTTTTCCTGGATATCCATATGTTAACTAAGCTGTTTGCAACCTGTTGTTTCAGCCACACTTAGTTTATTCTTCCCATATCTTTAATCACACTTATGATGATGGTCTATTGTATGCTATGTTTATTAAAGATATGAAAACTAGCATACCAGCTTTGAATTGGGTAGGCAGAAAACCAGCAAATGCTTCAATTTCAAAAACACTGTAAAGGCAATGCATGCACAGGTTAATCACTAGACTGCTTGAAGATCTTAATGCCTCATGGTAAGGCCAACATACAGCAACTAAAAGCTAAAGAAATGGAAAGTTCCATTTCTCCAGTTAGATCTTCAAAAATGTTTGAGATAGATAGTTTTCCTGAGCTTTAAAATAAAAATTCACTTATATACAACTAATGCTTGTTTATGCTAAGTTAGTTCAAGCATCTTGTCCTGCAAATTACTTTCAAAACTGCATTACTTAGAGGAGTTATATGAGTAAGATGTATGCAGAATTATAATGACAGAGACATTAATGGTGGTAGTTTTTATGTTCCCCTGGAATTACTAGGAGAATGAATGCTACATTTTTATCACAGATAGGCAGCAGAAGTATTTCTCCTTGCATTTGGTTTTAATTCTGCATCTCTCACATGTTCGTAAACACTTAAAATAGCTAATGTTTGCAATGACGTGTTGGTAAGGTGAGGTAAGAGACAGACTAATGGACAGTACCTGCAGGGGTGAAGGTGAAGGACTGAACTGCAAAACAAGAAAGCAAACACATTGTGAGTTACACACCCTGATAATAAGCGCTAATTGCAGGGCACGAGTTTCCTCTGGAATTTACTCAGTTGTGGTTGAATATCATAAGCAGGACATAACAGTTGAGCTTAAAGCACTAACCAGCCAGCAGCCAATGAATAATGATGGTTGGAAAGGTGAGCAGTGAATTTTGACAGTCACATTTGAAGACTTTCCGTGTGAACATGCTGTTCTCCAAATTGTAAACATTAGGATGAGTTTTGAAGCATGAGATGTTATAAACTTTCCTTGTTGAAAGCATACACTATTTCATAATTCTGATGATGAGAATTCTGTGTTATGATGCAATGTTCATATCACACTTAGATGCAGCAAACATCATGAGAAGGAATGAATTGCAGGAGACACACTGTTTATAATGAGTATTATAATTATTTACAGCTATGCATTTTAAGGTGTAAAAGACTGCTCTCAATCTCCCTCCCCACAACATGCCAACTCACATACAGGTCTAATAATTCTGCTTTAAAAAACCAAGAGTAGTCTTAGTTGGTGTCCAAAGGTTATGTATAGGACTGTTTCCTAAGAGGAATAACAGTACAGCTGTCTCTTAATACAAAAAATCTTGGGATCTAGACTGATATTTCATATAAACACATGTACAGGTGTGTGTGATATGTATTAGTTTCTCAGTTAACACCATCCCAACTCTCAGAGAGTAAAAGTCATTGCTGTTAAAGGAAAGAAAAAAACACCTTGGCAAAAAGCATAATCTATGAATGATACAGGTCACGTGGTGACTCAAGGTGAGGTTCCACAGAAACTGAGTCAGTCCAAGAGTCACAGAAAGGGTCTCTCCTCCCTCTGCCTCCACTGCTTGTCTAATTTCTTCTTGGGCTGCCTTGCTTCACTGAGCCAGTGGAAAATTAATACAGCAGGAAGGATTGAAAAACAACATAGAATAGTTTCCTTCTGGTTGATGGCTAACACCAAGGTGAGGAGGCATAGGACTGTTTGGCTGTGAGCAGGAATGTTGGGTTTTGGCAAGTTGCTAGAGATGCTCAGCTGCTTAGGGAACTGTGTCCTCAGGTTCCCATGTGGTAACTTCTAAATAGAAGAGTACTAGTGTAACTTTAGTGTGATATAATGTCAACTTTAAATATGCTGTGTCCTCAGCTGTGCAAATTTTTCTCAGAAAGGAAATGTTTTCTCTTTTTAGATGTTAGTAAGTTCTACAAGAGAATCTACCCCAATATTTGAAGAACAGCTTTTTTTTTTTTTTGTGATAAATTAGGCTTCAGTGACCCACTTTATGGTAATTCACCTGACTTCCTAAAAATCCGTAAGAATCCTGAAGCACAGAACAATACACAAAACAAACAGGTCGGGGGAGGAAGTAAAAATTTTCATTTGGCAATTGTATTTGTATTTCCAAATGTAGTTTTCAAAAACTAATTTGTAACCGGAGCAACACATTTGGTGCAAGAGGGATCACACTGTGAGGGCATTCCAAGGTGTTCTACCTTCAAGACAAAACTTTTTATGGCTTCTGCCGTAGGTAACTTTTGACAACACTTCTCTGTCTAATACATCACTCTCTTCTCCTCCAGCTACAGGTATGGAGTCACTGATTAAGTCCCTCCATTCACTTCCCAGGCACATGGCTTCAAAGACATGGAAAGGCATAGGCATGAAGAAGGAGAAGACCAAACACTCTTTCTAACCTTCCTTGTAAGGGTCTAGTCTAATTCACATTTGAGCACATAAATGGAGCTGCACTGCTAACAGAGTGCCTTCTGAGCAAGGAGCAAGAGGTACGGTTAATCCTCTTTGTACTTTTTTATGCTACATGTACTGGAGATGTGAAAATAAAGACTGTCTTATGATAATGATGAAATGTGGTACCAAGCAATGCATTTAAAGCTTCTCATACACCAGCATTTTCACAGCATACATTTAAAACAAGCATACAAAATTCACCCAGGCCACCTTTGCTGTAAGTTCAACATGTTTTTTAAGGAGGTTTAACAGCACCTGTTCTCTTCATGATAGAACCTGATGAGATAGTAAAAAATAGTTACTGTTCTTACCAGCATAATTGCTGAGCCCCTTCCTCTTCTTTCTGCGCCAGTACAGCCAGATGCTGAAACCCATCAGAATTACCCAACATGCACCACCGATGCCAGCTATAAAGGCAGGCTGTTTGACAACATCAGTGATTTGCTCAGTTATGCTGTTGTTATTTTCAGTGATGACAACTTCGTTACGACCTCCTGCACAAAAGAAATTTGACAGAACGTTGTTATTATGTATTCTGTAATACAAACAGGAACCAAGTACTGCAAATGGAAATTAAAAAAATCAGTAATGCACCTCAAAAGAATTATCCACAGTAGGAGAGCTTTAATGAGTACAAATGCACACCTGAAAACCAATGTTTCTAGAAAGCAAATCTATAATTCACTGCAATGCTGCAAACATATATTTGAAAAGATAGCTCTATAGCACTCTCCCAAGTAATCTAACAGATGACAGTCCAGAGCCTTTTTTTTAACAATATACATGTTTGTTGGTTTGTTTTTACATAATTATAGACAGAATACAATGAAAACAAAATGGATCATAGGAAACCAATCAAAAAAAAAAAAAGTCAAGCGATCAATAAATAGCTTTTTCCAAATGAGAAATCCAAATACAAAATATGCTACAACACAAAAAGACAGTTCCTTCTCTCATTGTTGCCAGCATGCCAAAAATACTTAACTCATCTATTTTTGCTGCACGCTTGTTTCCAAATTTAAAATAAAAAATAAAATATATGTATTTTCAACTGGAGCTAAGATACATTTTTCAGCAATTATTTCATGGGGAAAAAAATCTATACAAATCCTAAGTGTACCAGCTTTGACACAAAGCAGAAAATCACATAGTTAACTGTAAGCTCTAAACAATCACATCACCAGTTGCTAATTTTTTCACCTAGAATAGTCATGAACAATTCTTAACATCAACCTGTAAGAAATAATTATGACATGGAATACCAATTTAGGTGAGATGCATCAAAAATTACCATATAGGATCTTAAATTGTGTTTATTACATTAGAAAACTAAATTTCAGTAGATGCTCCCACTGGCTTTTTCACCTCTCTTTATCTAAAAGGGAACTGGTGTCTGGCTTGAAAACAAATGCTCATGGAAAATGTCAATGGAAATTCAGGAAATGGTAAAGCATGTAGTTCTAGGGACAGCAGTTTTCTACTTCAAACCTTCCCTTGTCAAAAATGGTTAGTTTTAAAATTAGAAAATGTGGAACATATTTTCCGCAAAAAAAAATGAATATTGATTATATGTATATTTGATATAAACTGCCCACATCTGCAGTTTTGAAACTGGTGAAAGAATTATCCATCATTTCCAGTAAAAGCATTTATATAGCTCAATCCTTGAAATGTTTATGCAGTATTATCTGATGCTTGTATGTATGCTGAAAGAGCTGCAAGAGTAGCTACTCTACTGAGACAAAAAAGATGCAAATACTATGATTCTCAATTATGAACGTCTATTGCGCAAACATAAAGGTAGTAGAATATGGCAATAAAACACTGAAATGGTCATTCAGAGGAAATTATTAAAAGTATTGTAGCATTATGCCTCGCTGTGAAAACATACATATTCCTCTTCTATAATTCAGCAATGGTTAAATTTACCGCTCACTTCTTTCAACAGAACAGCCCCTGTGTCACCACACTGGCTTCAGCCTAAAGTAAACAAACAAGGTCGCTGGCTAAAGCAGATGCGAGAAGTCTGACACTTCCAGTTTTATTTCCATCGACACCTCTTTGCAGGAGACCCAGAGCTGACACCGGCCACGTGGTGACTGAGGACCCCTCCCAGAGGGCCCATCGGCCCCAGCCTGCCCCCCTGCCTGGGGACCAGCTCTGCCCCAGCGCTGCCCCCGCCAAGACACAGCCACAGGCCCCGAGTTGTGTTCAGAGCTGGGCTGAGTTACTCAGGAAGAAATGTGATGCACTGCATTATATTGCTATCACGCTGTTAATGATCTCGGTGATTTTATTAAGCTTTCTCTCTTTCAGCACCATGTCAATATTTAGTAACGATGACCGTCTGCTTTTGCAAACACACTGCTGAAATTGTGCTAGATCTTGGCTTGCTTTCAGTAGTTCTATGCAAGAAACAAAATAGGCTTCCCGCAAACAAAATAGGTCCCACAGAAGGATGCTGACAGAGTACTCCGGCTAATGTATAGCAAGGCAGTACACCAGTACTGGCTGGTATCATGTACCAGTCTATACTGGCCATGCTGGTAAGCTTTACAAGAGCCAGGGCCTGGTAGCTGCAGTTGTCCTTTCCCATACCTTCCTATTTTCTCTTGCTGCTGCCAAAGGCCTGATGGTTTCCTGTCCTGCTGCAGTGAATAAAACTCAGTGAGCACCTGTGACAGGGAAAAGTAGGGAAGCAGCAGCAGCTCCTTTATCGGATTTTCCCCTTTTTTCTGCCTATGGAACCAATCCATAGGTGCACCCCAGTGCTGAAAGAGGAAGTGCTGAGAGTAAAACTAATAGAAAGAGGCACTCTACGGCATGCTCTTCCAGGCACACAATTGATTTTGTAGTAGAAATCAGCATGGGAGTTGATGTTGCTCTAATTGCCATTAACTTTCAGTTAATTTCTGGGCCCTTTGGAGAAGAGGTAAAAGCAGCAGGACGGTGAGGAAACAGGTAATGTCAGCGCTGCTTCAGAGGCAGCCGTGCTGCCATGGAGAAGAGTGGGCAGGGACGCGCTTCAGAGACACGGGCTTCGGGTATGGACAGTCCTGGACTCAAAAAAAGAACAACTGCTTCCTGCTAAAGCCTCCAAAAGGTCTGAAGATTGGGTTTTCTTTTCTAAGTCAGAAACCAGTCTTTTGAGAATGGAGGATATGAGAGCAAACTGCAGAGAGCCCAGGGAGAGCTTTCAGTGGACTTCACGCTCTCCCTTTCTTCTGCAGGAAGGTGCAATCTGTCTCCAAATTGCCTTCTAAAGTTTGCAGTCTGGCTGTTTGTTCTTACCCTTTGGTGCCCAGCAATTACAACTGCAAAAGTAATCATTCATTTAAATGTCAAAATAACATATGCTTTGTGAATTTGACGACTGAAAAATAAGTGGATACAGATGAATGTTATTCACTGCTGTTTGATAAAATTAATATAATTGTTGGGGTTTGGGGAAACAAATGGAATTAATTTTGTATTTCTTTATATAATATTTAAGCATAAGTAATAAATATGTCATCCAAGGTACCAGTGTATTATTCCATATACTGCAGGTGTTTCTGTAACAATGCTGTCAGTTCAACTAATTAGAACATAGACAAGGGAAGTGTGTGACCTGTAACGCTCCATTGTTCCTGAAGACAAAAACATAATGAAATATAATGTCTTCCTCCCATTGGAGAGTAATGAAGAACAAAACTAATTTGTCGGACCAAAAATTAATTAGACACATCAGATTCGATTGTACCTATTACTGTGAAAGTTTGCAGCTGTTCCTCATATTATTATGCCAATGATGGAATGTAAGAGTGAACAGGCCAACTGATGAAGAGAAATAATAGCTATCCCATTAATCAACATTGCTGTTATCTCCAATTTTATTTCTCGTTTTCCAAGTGAAATTTTTTAGCATATCAATAGTGATTGTAAAAATTTTTTCTTGATTTTCTTGAAGTCTTCCATAAAATTTTTCAATGTCCTGCTTGAAGTATGGGCACAGGATTTGTGTAATACTGACACAACTTCTAACTAAAGAAATAATATACTTCCTACTGTTCCATATTCTCCTGGTTTTAATTTCTGGATTGTCACAGGTCTGTTATCTAGAATTGGTCTGGGAAGTCAGGAGTTGATTATCCACCATGAAAATCAGTTATTTTAAGAAAAAAACTTCTTCTTAGAAGAACATAGCCTGTATTTAAGAATAACATCCTCCTTTTTATACACTGGACTCTATATTTCATGACGATGAAAGTCATACTATTTAGCAACATGGCTGAACTCTTCACTGACCTGCTCTCTCCATAATTCAGCATTTTTGCAATTGTTCATTCTGTTTACAAGCTGTTAAATAGTACAGTTAAACACCAGGCCATATAGGACTCCATTATAATAGAGTCACTCAATAATGTTTTCCCATTTGTGATGATGTTTTGAGGTTTATTCATTAGCTCATTTTCAGTCCATGTAATTTTTTTTTTAATTTACCTAAAAAATTCATTTTCTTATTTTATGTTCTTGATTCTTAGTCAAACATCAAGTGGTACCAACTCAAATTTTCCAGAAATGGTATCACTTAAACACTGTTACCTTTATCAAGCAAATTTAGAGTCTGAGAAATAACTGCCAGCAATTTTTAAGCAACAGAAAGATGGGACTTAAAGAAAATGGAGATATAGACTATACAAGTAATAATCACATCCAGCTTTGGGCTCCCAAAAGGGAAAACAGAAATGAGAACAGAAACACAACCCTAACAGAAATGACTTTTCTTTACTTTTCATGCAGAGGACTCTCAAATGTACAAAGATGCCACCAGACAGACTTTTTGAAGCAGACATTCTGGGATCATTTAAGGAACAAATAAATACCACTAAGTGTAACAAAGCAAAGTTAAGTCGGTAAATGTGAAATAACTTTTTTCTTTCTTTTGTACTTTATTTGCTTCCAAACATCCCTTTCCTCCTTCCTGCAGCGATACAGATCTCTCCACGTTTAACTCTTGATTATATGAGTAATTTTTTGTAAGGAAAAAAACAGGATAGAGGGCTGTAACCAGATGCAGGGTTGAGCATTCTGGGAATCATCCAGCAAAGCACTTTGGTGCAAGTTTAACTCACAACACATTAAGTGACACAAGGCTATGCACGTGTTTAAAATGCAACACACTTAAGTGTTTTGCTGGAACAAGCCCAGTGTGCTTAATGCCTAGCTAGATGGACTCTCTTGTGAAATGCAAAACAGAAGACCTGCTCAAAGAGAATGCAATGACAGACTAGTCTCACAACATCAGTTATTTACACAGGGGTCCAAAATTCAGGCCTATTAGATGACAGGTTTCTTGCATTTTCAAAAATCAATTTCTTGCTTTCAGTTCTAGAAAACTTTTTCCCCCTCTTTGGTGTTTCTGTGGCTGCCTTTTTCTAAAACCAGTGCTAACTTCACCTCCACTCATATTTCCTTCTTCAGTGACAATATATTCAAAGCTGACGTACTCCAATTTCTGTTTCGATGCATAGGGAGGGAACCTGAATATCATTAAGCATTTAGGCAGTGCTTAGGGGACAGCCTTTTCTGAAGGTCTACACATAACAGAGTAGTCCATGTTTGGGACATTGTGTTGACAACATTTTCTAGAAAGAAAATATTTAATAACAACAAAAGACCCACAAACAAACAAAAGGACATTTAAGTAATAACTAAATTAGATACAGATAAAAGCAACAAAATTCATGTATTATGCACTCAAAAGAGGTGTTGCTCTGCACAGCTCAATTCAGTTTTGCTAAATATGGTTACTTCTCCTATTCTTACCAACCCCATATTGCTCCTGCCTTTATATTTTTTATTTGAGAAGTATTTCAGAAGAAACAGAATCTGTGTTTCCCTCAGGTCACGAAATTAATTCATCGTGGAAACCACTACTAAGAAACATTCATTTCAAAGGCAGGGATGAAAATACTACCTTTGCTCTCTATTTGGACTAGAGGCAACTTATTCTTTGACAGAGAAAGCTCATCTGCTTGGGCTACCTGAGAAACACTGACTTCAAATGTTCAGAAAACCAACTGTAAATAGTGCCTTAGGCACCAATGGTCCAAATAAGGCAATATTACAGTCATCTGAACAGAAGGAAAAGGGAGCTCAAGCTGTTAATTCCATAAATCCATCAACCTGCAGAAGTGGTAAATTCATAAAAAAAATATTAAATCAATTTCACTAGATAATCTGCATTTTCTCATATGTCTCAGGAACATATTTCCCTCCACTGGCTGTGAGAACTCTGCACGAAGAGAAGACACAATGCCAGCAGGCAGCGGGATGTTAAAAGCTAACTAACTAGCTCTATTCAAATCGTCTTTTGCTCCATGGATTTTTATGCTTCCAGAAGTGATTTATGAAAGCATTTCTGAAAGTTGAAACAGGCAAAACAAAACAACAGAACAATCACTTACCAATTATTATGGGTTGTGGCTCACTTTTTACTCCCACACCTGCACTGGTGCTTGCAGCAACTTCCACGCGGTACTGAATACCTGGATATAGGCCACCTATTACTACAGACCGAATGGCTGCATCTACTGTTTTGTTGATATGAAATCGAGTCTCATTACCTAGGCACCAGATCTGGGACAAAAGTTGATGTGTTAAAAAATAAGAAATTCTTCATACTGATACACAATTGCACATAGATATGACATATCAAGGTACTGAATGATAAACACTTATTTTGGATTTCTTAACAATGTTGCTGTCCAGGAGTAGCTGGAATTGGGATGATTTAGTTCAGCAAGCTATCCCAGATTAGCATAGGACCAAGCCAGCTGCAAAGACTGCTTGCAAATACCTCTTGGGACTCTGGCTCTCCATGGAGTGCAATTCTGTGGTTACACTTCTTAGAAGCACAGACCAGAATCATCCAAGTGAAAAAGAGGCATTATACATTAATTGAAATCTTGTTCAGTAATATGATTACCACCAAACGTTTCCTAAAAAGCCCCACATTTTTTTCATTCTTAATTTCCCACTGAATAGCAAAAGGACACCAAAAAATACAAACACAGGTCGAAACACTTCTTAAAGTACTAAAGAAGAAACACAGTTCAAAATCCTTTTCAACTTCCTTTCATTGCACAACAGGGATATGTGAAAATTCTGAAATGGGATAAGTACAAACCCACTTTTTACTGCTGCTTTCGTGATTACTTACATTGTTCAGGAATCCAGATATCAGTTCCTGACTCATTTACACTCTGATTAAAGAGAAAAACCACCTTATAATCTCAATTGTCATTTTGTGATGAGAACGGTCTATGATTTCAGTGTTATGTCTCTCTCTTGCATTTTTACATAGGCTTTTCCAAGAAGTTTCAAAACTAAGACCTTTTAGGAATTCTTCAGTTAATGTTATCTGCATATACTACTGTATTATTTAAAGAAAGCATTTACTACCACTCAAGATAAACAATGCATAAAGATATCACATGTACACTACATAATTATAATAGCAGAAGAAAGCGCTATTGGTGGAACCACTACAAGCAACCAACTGATGCATCTAAGCAAGAGCAATGCTCTCTTTACCCTTATTTTCCTTATTTTTGACCCTGCTCAGTGTTTTATCACACCTTATCTTTTTTCTGTGAAACACTGAAGAAGATTTGGAGGGCAAAAGAAACCCTTGTTCTCCTAAGCTCAAGTAGATCTTATTTGCAGACCAGAAGGCATTATGGTGAGAAACTATTACATTCATTCTTTCACTCCTTGTCTGTGCCGGTCTTAGGTTACAGCAGCTATAAGATATCCCTAATTAAAGGCATTTAATTCATAAATCAGTTTATAGGGAATCTGATCCTTGAAATGCAATTCAATTTGTTAGAAAATGTACTGTGAAACCTCAGCAGTCATTTTATACTCAAGAAAGTATTAGACTCTTTGCGTTATATTCACTGTAGCCAGCCCGCTAACCAGGAGGCCACCTAATCTAACACTGAAGGGATGGAATAGGTAGTGACTCCACTGTTTTTATAAACAGTCTAGATGTCTGAGCACTCACCTGGAACATAGCTTTTATTAACCATCAGCCCACTTTGTTTCATATCTAGACATTTTGTGGTTTAGGAGTGTGCTTTACTTATTTGCCTATAAGCCCTTAATGGTTAATATTGACTTATACTGGAGTCAGTATCAAGATTAATTAAGACAAAAGATAATTATTAATTGATATGAAAATGAGATCAATAATATACTGGGATTAATAAATCTTGATATTGACTAAAAGCAAAACAAAAGAAGTGCTATGCTAAACATAAATATTGTGAGCATTTACTGCATCCCTCTGACCAAGAGATAAACTGGAAGAGGTTGAACCATTAGTTGATTTAAAAGTCAAACACCTTCTCCCTTCTTGATGCTGTATTCCTTCAAGATGCAGCAGGAAAAAAAAATTACATCTTTTTGTGTGAAATAAGCTGCATCCACCACTTCCACGCTTTGTGGGACTGTTAAGAAAACTGCCCTGTTCTATTTCAATTAAAAATTCCATTCTAGGTATACAAACCAGCCACAGCAAAGTTATTTAACAAACAGTGTGTTCCTGTGACAATGCTGAACCTTGCCTGATCATTTTCTCCATACTCCTCCACCCTAAAAACACCCTACACTTTCTCCATGTTGTGAAAATATACTTGTGCAGAAGTGAGCTTAGTGGGGAATTATAGACTACAAAAAAATTTAAATGATATATAAGGAGTGGATACTTTCAGCTATCATAGCAACAAAGGAGAAAATACAACCAATGCAGGCAACTCCCATATAACAAACTCTGGTTATAGTAGTGGTGTTCAACCTGTTCCTTGGAGCAAACAACATAGCACTTTAAATTGTGAATCTCGACAGAGATAGTGCTCTGAAGAAGTCTTGTATTCTTCCAGAGCCACAGTCCTTGACTTTGACCTTGAAGTGTTAGGATTAGCATTTTTGCAGGGGAAAGATGAGGTATCTTTCCTGCCAGCTTTTCTGCCAGATTGAAGGCACTCTAAGACAGGGACTTCACTGCCTGTCTTGAGAGTGCAGAAGCCCTTAACAGAAAACCCCCTTCTTCTCTTTCCACAGCAGGGAAAAGCAAGACAGAGAGGCACTGTAAACTAGCTGGCAATTGTAACTCTCTTTCAGATCTAGCTCATGGTATTTTTGCTTTTAATATAACAGTAGTACTGCTTAAAAAAAAAAAAAATCCTTAAGTAGTCAGTCATCTTTCTCCATATAATTATATGGGCAGCTGTAACTGCTGTCAGAATCTAAATCCATAAACAGTGCTATTCTGTAATTCAGCAGGCTGTTTCTTTAAACACACAACCCTCCCATTAGACATCGTTTCTACCTTATACTCCTGGATGACTCCATTTTGGTGGTCTGGAGGGGGAGGATCCCAGGAGATGCTGATGCTTGTGCTGTTGTGGTTTCCAACTGTCAGGACAGTAACAGACTGAGGAGGGGCACTTGGAGCTACACCAAGCAGAGGGAACAAACAGAAGCAAGACATTAATCCATTTGCTAGAGCACGAATTTTGCTGAAACAGGGTAAGAACAAGCAGACAGCATACAAAGTTCACACTCCCTGCAGGCCTAGGTATGCACATTTTGTTAGGCACTGACAATTTTGAAAAATGCCTTTCTGAAGAGAAGCATAGAGCTGAATGACAATGTGGAATTTGTGGCAATGGAGAATCAATACAAATCGCTCCTCATTTATTTATATTTAGCATTTCTTAAGTTTGCATTGGAATTATTCTCACGGTCGCATTTGTTTTCCATAATACGCATGGATAGCTATGGATATATCAACTAAGTCATAATGTGAGGCTGCTTCACCTGGTCTGGAAAGTGTTTTGATTCTTCTTTCCTGACATGGTCTAATAAAAATGTGAGCAGCAGATGGTTTTTGGTTTCCTATTTGCTCTCCAGGAAGACATTAACAGGTTTAAACATAAAACCTTGCAACTCCTAGGTGGAAAAGGGTTAAACTGTTCAGGGCTTTACATCAAATGCCAGTGAATAGGGGAAGTGCTAAATTAGGTCAGATATATACTTATGTCCCCTTTTCCCTAGGCAAATTGTTTTCTCTTCAGTGTCCTGTTCAGTTCAACCATTCACAGCTGTTTGGCTGGTTACTGCATATCAAGGCCATATCTACAAGACAATTGCTTGCCAGCCCTGCTACGTTGACTAGAAGTGTGAAAAAAAAAAAAATCATAGCTGTTAGTGATCAGAGCTATGCTGGCAAAGCTCCTCTTGCAGCTATACCAGCAGCAGGGTGCTTTTGTTGGCTCAGGACATGTTGTTTGGGAAGTGGTGCAGCAGCTTTGCTACGGACAAGTCCCCTCTGTGAGCATCTGCTGCATCTCCACGCGGGGGCTCTCCCACCATAGCTATAGCTGCCACGGCAGAGGGCTGTGGCAGATGTCCCTCCTCAGCCACTTAAAACCTCTCGTACACCCCCCACCCCTCTTCCCTTAATTTTCGGGAAGGGTGGAAACTCCACCGCAGTGGCAAGCTAAGTCACCGAAGTCGAGTATATTATATTAAGGTATAGTCCCTGGGGAAAAAAAAAATATTGATAACAGCTGCACTGAACTGGTCCTAGGATCCATCTAGTCCATTTATGCTAGTCCATCTATCCAGTCTTCAACAAAACTAATAGAAAGGGGCTAGGAAAGTGTGAACTAATAAAGCAAGTTCATAGTGATACCCCTCCAGGACAATTTTCCTGTTCCTCACACACTTTCTGTTCTACGGTGATGTCTTGGTGTTTAATAACTCCTTATGGAATTTTTCTTCCACATATTTGTCATCGTCTTTAATGTGATCTTAAAACATTTAATATGAAATATGGAAGCTTATTTTGAAGACTTATTGTAGACCCTGTACCAGAACCTAAAATATTTATCACTCCCCCCTGCCCCAATTTCAAATCTAGATAGCCCTCTGGTTTTGGGCATCTCATGTTGTGTGTCATGGCTCCCTGACTCCAGTCCCCTGGTCTAAAGTATTCCTATCCAGAGAGGACTCCTTCACTGCTAAGCTCTATGGCAAGAGGACTCTAGTCTTCCCTTTAACAGATATTCGTGACTGCGTGAACATCCTTGGACCATGCTTCTTGGAAAAGCAAAGAGCCACTGGCATCTTCATATTAAAGTCTGGCAGGTTTAACACAACTAAACACAGCCACAGATATCAGGAGTATTCAAGTCTCCTCAGTCATGTCAGATTTCCTTATTCCCCATGGCCTCTTTGAGACTGGCTATGCTCCTACTTTGGATGCTCCTCAGCACTTGACCGGGCACAAGCTGAAGGAGCTGAGCTCAAATCCTTACCCTGATAACCCTGAAGAGTTGGAGTTGCCTGTTGCAGGAACCACACACCTCAAAATGAGGGCATCAGAGGTGGACACAAGGGACCATACAAGATTACATCAGAAACAAATACTTTAGAGGAAAAATGACATGTATATTGCTGTCTTGTGAGGCTGCACCTTTTGACAACTACATTTTCAGATGATGGTTCAGCTGCAAAGCAAACAGTGCTTGGTAGAGTCCTTGTGACCTTGAATGATGCAGAGACACGGTGTACTGGAGGGGAGAAATGGTGCTGTATTGTGGACAATTTGACTCTTAGCCAGATCAAGTGAAGCACGGAAACGTGGCCTTGGGCTACTCCTTGCAATCGTGCAAAGCATAAATTTGGTGAAGTTAATAGTTGCATTGTGTATTTTATGGCAAGTGAAATAATTTGCCACACAGTAAAAAATTAGCATTTTAGAAGTCCAAGTTATTGAATAACAACAAAACCATGAATAAATGTATGTGTGCGATATTAATTAGAGTAACATTTTACAACAAAATAATAATCATAATAATGGTAAAGCTTAACACTGTATAACTAGTTTTTGTTTAAGTACAATGCAACAACTTGCTGTAATGTATTTACTTTCATCCTCAAACACAAAGGGCATTCAGAAATATAATTTCTTATATACACATACCTCTGAAAACAGAGAGAGAGAGAACAAATGCTGAAGAAATGTAAAATGAATACCATACTCTAATATTTAAAGAAAAACATACTGTATTCATTTGTCTTTGCATTTAAACTGCATGAATATTCTAGTTAATATTCTACCAGTGTGAGTCAGGGGGTTTTTTTTGAGGCTATATGTTAAGTTTGAAGCAAAATTAAAATTGCAGCTGATGAATGCAGCTGAAAGTATCATTTTAAGAACTGCACTAAGGAAGAAGGAATTGACAGACAGTATCTTATAAAAACTAAGGAGACTTCCATTACCAACTGTCATATTTTTGTGGTGACAATATGCAAAACAAATATTACTCCACAAAGTTACTCCAAAAGAGATTTAAAACAGTGGATGTAATTGAAAAAAAAAAAATCATCTATCTTTAGAGCAAGTGTGAAAAAACCCGTGAAAATTATAAAATGAAATATTTTATTTAGCTCATTTTCTTATGTGTATACACATATATGTATATAACAGTTCTGCTTCCTCTCTCTGATAATATCACTCTGTAAGCTGGCACCATGATATAAATTAAGCCACTTGTCTGACACTGCTGCAGTTATTAAATAGACCACATTGAAAAATAACATTTTTAAAACCGTTTTCTCATTTCCCTTGCTGCTGGCTTGTGGAGAACACCTTGCCTGCTTCTTGACAGGTCAATTATTCCAGTGCTCAGCTTCTTCTTACAGATATGAAAGAACCCAAATCGCTGCTCATCTTTTCCAGATGCAGCCAAACAGAATTCCATTTGTTACCTTCACAAGGCCAAAGAGGCAGGAGATGGATGGATACTGAACTGTGACAAATGTTTGATCTAGAGGAATAGTCTAACTGCAGCAAAATTGATTTCTGGAGGTAGGCCTCAGAAGTAACATTGCATGTAAAATTCAATCCAGCAGAAAGCTGCCACTACCTTTTGGTCGTACTTTGCCTTTACCAGGGCTATTCGTTTTGATGTCACAAAAAACTTCCAACGCACGTATCACTCTTCCAAATTATTTTCTAAAAATAGTGTAGCTGACATTTTTTAAAAGTCAAGTCTAAAAAAGCTCATTTTTGAAATGGAATCACAAGCAACACAGCAAGTGGGATACCTTTAAATAGACTGCCATCTTTCTTCATTGGATGAGAAGCAAACCACTGTCATTAAACATTTAGTTGATGTTATTTTTGAAATATATGAACACCAATATAATTACAAAGATAATGTGAGGAATTAAAGGAAATATCTGTAGAACTGCATCTACTAAATGTCTTATTTTCCTCATGAAAGTACTTAACTTTATCACCCAAGCAAGAGGAGTAACTATTTACAGGGGCTGGCACTTGTCTGGTGATAATACTACATGTTATAGGCTGATCGTTTTTTGAGAGAGATACTTGTAAACAGACTCCTTGAAGTTTATATTAATCTACAAAGCAGATCCTAGGCTGTGAGTTATACATATCTGTAGGCAAGAAAAGTTTTTAAAATCTTCACTATGTGGAAAGTTATTCCACATGAACAATGTGGCCTTTAAAGTAGGAAATTACCTGACAGGCTCTGCTGGGAGCTGAGGTTTATAAAAGAAAATGTCATTCCTCAACTATTTTATAGAAATAGACAGGAGGTACAAAATCTTCTTTTTCAGTAGTTCTTAATTTACCTTTAGCAAGAGACAGTTAGATGAACTAAATAAACAACAAAAATCAATTGAAATTGGAAAGAAAATCTATTAGTGAGGGGACAAAATCCTACATTTTAACTCTAGAAAAGCAATTTCACCTGTAGAAAGCTCTTTTCAATTTTCATCTCTTTGGTAAAGCTTTGTTCAAACTGCCATGAAGATATTCTTTACTGACTGATTTAGATTTTATAGTCTGAATAAAGAAATGGCAGCCATAAAGTCCCAAATTCTAGATCAGACTTGAACAATGCCTTCCTACATGCTCTCCTACATGTTTCAGAACACTGAATTTTCTCATCTATAGAAACTAAGTTATCTTCATGATTACTTACTTGCAGGGCAATAATCATAACAAATCAAAGCGAAAAGTGAGTAATAAGCGAGTCCATTCTAGAATTAAAAAGTACTTGGCAATCAGCACTAAATTAAACCTCAGGAGACTACTGTAAATGATTAAGATGCATCTTCAATAGGAAGGAAAGAGGGCACTCAAAAGCCACCGAAACCATATGAGCATTTTGAAACTTCACCGGTATTTCTTTCCCTTGCTTTGAAAGAATTCAATGAAACAGAGAGAAGATGAACCCGCATTGTTATGATCATTCTTCTACTTTTACAGGAGAGATTCTCCAGGCAAAGGTTGCATTAGATAGGTAGAAAGATAGGTTTCTTGTACATTTGTAAGAGAAAAAGATAAAAATTACTTATATCTCACCTCACTCCCTTTTCAATAAAAAAACAGCCCTGGAGTACATGTGTTTTAGCAAAACTATATCCCACGCCACATGCTATAGATATAAATGCCTGTTCATTTCAGTAGTGTAAACTGTTTCCTATGTCTGCATCCTGCATGTTTTACAGAAGTTTGAAAGTTATTTAAGGAAATTCTCCGAAGGACTAAATAGGGCAGTTTCATGAATGGTGTGCTAACAGAAACAATAAAGTGGCATACCCGTGAGACTGGAGTTCCTTCAGACTAGTTAGAAATCTGTCCTTCACTAGTCCCCATTTCCCAAGCAAACTGTTAATCTACATTAGTACCCATTCAGAAAGATGTGCTTAATATCAAACACTCCTGTAAAAGGTTTCATTTATTAGTTTTATTTTCAAAGTGCAGACCAAAGTCTTTTATTGCAGCAACACCAGTTATAAAAGATTGGCCTCAGTGCACACTTTTGAAGACCCAAAGCCACCTGTACATTAGAAGGACATGTCAGCCAGAAGAATATAGGACTGGCCCAATGCTTTCTCATGGAATACTTACAGCACAAAACTGAATATTATATTGAATTCTCATGCCAACCCGATATCTAACAAACAGAAATCATGTGGAAGATATAGAGCTGAACATACACATACACACAATAACCAGAACAGTCACTCTTGACTTCACCTCCAGTGCTGGGTTTGAAAGCCTGTTGCTTTTCTAACCATTTTACTAACCTTCCTCTGTGGTACGAGCAGACTTTGATTCACTGTCCATTCCTTGGAATTCATTGAAATAAGGGCGAACCTTAATTTCATAAGTGACCCCCTTTTTTAAGTTGACGAGAACAGCACTGCGCTCAGTTGGGACTTTGACCTCCAAATTCTGCCATGCACCTGGAGAAGGTAGGCCAGACGTTTGGCGATACATTACACGGTAGCCCTGAATAAACTGGGATTGGCGGTCAACCTAGAAATGGCATTAAATAATACATCAATAAATATATTAAAGTAACAAAACAGTATAAAAAGAAAACACAACATTTGCCTAGAAAAATTTGGCCTCATGAAAAAGAGAAAATTAACAGTTGTTCAAGATGCTGAATTTAAAAAGCAAACTGCCTTCTTGTAAGTCACTGTTAATTGTCTATAAAGAACATTTTTCTCACATTACTTATTACAGAACATTTATTTCTATTTTACTTTCTCCAGATCTATATATCATGACAAATCCACCTTAAATCATAAAACAAGGCCCCACCCCTGCCACAAATCATGAAAAGAGAACTTTGGCATAATGCTTACTCCATGTAAATTTATTAAGCACATCTTGGCTACTGATGTGCTGAAATATGAAAAGAAAAGAACGGAAAACCAAGTTCTTTTCAGAAAAGGACAAGTCTTTGAAGATACCCTACATGCTTTCAGTTAGTCCATTACTTGGCTCACAGCTCATCTTTTCATGAGATGCTCAGGAAAATAAAATAAACATAAGACAGATGCAGAGAAAACTTCCAAGGATGTGTTTTGTTTCTGCATTCACAGTCTAAGCAGTCTTTTTGCGTCCTGGGGTTGTGACGCTCTCAGGCCATCAGATGGAGATGGAATGTTGGTTTTGGTTTATATTTTATATGTTGTTAGGCAAGCACAATTCAAGATTGGAACATACATAAAAGTTTAACAATTGTAACCTATCATAGACATAAATAGGATTTTTATTTGAAGGAAAAACTTAAAATGTGTTTTATCTTGGAGAGGTTGCATGCATTTTTTCTCTTGGGGAAAAAAAAGGCACAAGCCAATAATGTGAGCTATTATGATGCTTGCATGAATTGTGCCTGAAAAAAAGTCAAAACAATTTGATGGATAAAACCACACCAAATCCAGCTGCTTCTGTAGCCATCAAATAAAGAGCCAAAGAACGTGCAGCACAAATAACAAGACTATACAACTAGCTGTTTGGTAAATCTCTGGGTTATAACTAAGATTCAACAAGTAGGATTTCTTTTCTGTTCTTGACAATTTGCTAGCTCAAAGATATTTCAGAATTAGAGATACATTTGTTTGACTTCTCTTAAGAATAAATGAATTTAAGGCTGAAAACACAAACCAGGGTCTATTACACTTCTCCTATAATCTTGTTACAGTTTATTGAGGCATTCAGAGGGGACACAGATTCTTAGACATTAAAAAGCAGGGCAAGCAAGAAGAAAGCTTTATTTATGAGAGCAAAGCAGAAATGTCTTTCATCAAAACTGTCACTGTTAAAAACCTTGCAACATATGTTACAACAACATTAAGCTTGCATTTTATAAACTTCTCTACATTCACTTTAAGTGAATTTATGCACTGAAAGAGGGATATAACTCACAATAATAGCTTGTTAATACCGAAAGAATCAAGCTGTGTTTTTAAGAAGAACATTAAGCAGCTGTTTCCAGATGAAGGGAGTCTGTAAATCAGAGTAAATTGTTTTTATCCATGTTTGACTTTGATTAACTAAATGTTTTACGGACATAAAGACTTTAAGAACCTCATGTTTACTACAAAATTCAGCAAGAATAATGCTTTCATGCACTTTGTAATACAGATTCTCAACCTAAATTACAATATAAGGCTATGATGTTTAATAATCAAACGCTGAGTTTGATTCCTGCCTAACTTCTGAGTTAGAAGCTACGCTGAAAGACGGCAAAACTTTCTTAGAACTTCCCATTTTGTCTTTGCTGTGCTTTTAAGCTCTACTGACTGCTGCCTAGTGGAGAACATCTGAAAATCTGGAATTGACTACACTGAACAGTAACGGTGTTACAAAACGGTATGGAAACTGTTTTGTATGGCATGGTACAAGCACAAATGCACCCACCAACTCACTAAGAAGAACTGAACTCCTACAGTATACCTATACTATACTAATTTTGAGTCCCTCACACTTTTTATCTACTTACATATAGGTAGTATATGAATTATTCATACACCTCTTTTCCTCCTAGACTTCTAAGTTCCTAACCTAAAAGACTAAACAATACAAGGAATATGAAAACAAAATGCAGTAATACAACAAGGTTGTCATGTATATGGGTGCTATACGCTAGCTTGATTGGGGGCTCACACAAGTTTCACAGAGTTTTCAATTAGAAGTTTGATTACTACAGGGCTGAGTGATCTGCCCAAATTTCAGATCATTGACAGTGATTCCATTGGTTCAGGGTCTGGGAGGGTACTTATGAAAGAAAATACTATGCATTTTTAATGTTTTTTATAAACATCCAGTTCCATTCAATATCAAGATGAGGATACAAAGCTATCTCTCACACCCACTTAAAGCTAGCAGGAATGAACAGGGCCTCTCATATAGTCAAAAATGTTGGGAAGCTACTCAGAGGCCCCTTCACTTACTAAGGTGGATTTTTTGTTTTGTTTGGAGATTTCTGATTAGCAAAAAATTAGTCTTGGACAATTACATGGATTAACTAGAGATATTTGTGAGCTAAAAGACATGTATATTTCATGTATACATGCACACACAGGCACACGTGTACATGTCTATATGTACATGCACACACAGTCTTATATATAATACAAAACCTGTGAATTCATCGTCTCCTCCATTTGTTATGTGCTAATTATATGTCACACCAACAGCAGGCCACTAAAAACATGCATAGCATTAAAGAACTGTATTCAGCTGTGCTAAGCATCAAACAACTCTATAGGTATGGCACATGTTCACACATAGGCAGAGTTGCAGAAACATGCACCATGATTTGATGAAAGAATGTAATAATTTCTAGGTATTCTCCTTTTTTTTTTTTGTAAATGGTTGCCACTTCCTCATACAAAGTACTTAGCTTTATTACAGAGATTGCAGGAACTCTCTGCGCTGAATACTGGGATCAGAGAATATTTCTAGTCTTCCTGTGACACTCTTAACTACTCTTGAATTTGTACAAGCAGCAGTGACATCCACTCAAAAGATCTGCAACGGTTGCTGATCTAAAGATACACTTTCTCCCTCAAAAGACAGATGGCAGAAAATGCAGATTCTCCTTTAAAAACAGAAGAGAGCAATTACTGGGTAGGTTTTGCTCTGCACTGACCTAGTGCTTTAAGGCTACCTACAAGCATAATTGGTCCTGCATGCTCCTTCTCACCCTCTTTTATGATGAATACATAGTGCAGGAGATATCTACAAAACTGTCGACAGCTCTCCATTTCTGCAGAACAGAAAACTTGTTTTCCCTTCATGTTCAAATCTGCATATATTGCAGATGAACATGAGACAGGTTCAATGACTATTAGATCATTTAGATAGGCTATTAGGTTGTGAAAGAGATGGCAAGAACCTCACAATGCAGTTTATGCTGCAAATATAAACTTCTTTCAGGCAAACCTGCTAATCTGTGCCCTAAAAAACATTTTACAATATGCTCTGTAGTATGTAAATTTCTAACCCAAAATATCCTAAGAAATACTCTGCTCTCACATCAATACCCACAGCAGTTCTCCATCTGGGCAGAATACCTTTCACCGACTGAACTCACTAGTACAGACCCTCAGTAATCTCTGGAAATTCAAACAGCACTAGCATTTATCTATCTTACAGGAACAAGACAAAAGATGGCGATACACCAGAAGACTATCTAAAGGATGTGACTCCTGAAGCTTCCAGTGAAGTACATTCATTTAAAATCAGTGTCAAATTAAAAGACAGAGGTAAATAAATTATCCTTCTGCTGGGTAGCCTCCTAGAAGGCAGTCAGAATTTCAAAGCAACCATTCTTCTGCCATACTGAAGAACTGTCTTTTATTCCTGCTTGTGCCACAGGGCTCCTTTGTAAAGCTAGGAAACTTTACATCTGGCCACTAATGAAACTCAGTTTAATGCCCAGTGAGGCTAGAAGTGCTGAACTATAGTAGAGGTCAGCTAAAAAAGTGCTTGGAGTACACCATATGCTGTTGCAATGCAAAATGTTTTGATAAAAGTAAAAATAAATCAGGCCCAAGCTTTAAAATTAGCCATTTGATAACAGTGGGCATATCTGATTCCGTAAGTCTCATCAGCAATAAATATCTCTGTATCTCACCTCTGTATGTGCAAAGTCAGGATAATGACACATTTTATCATTGTGATGTTAAAATTCAGTATTATTTGTGAAGCACCCAAATGTTACGGTTCAGAGCATGACAGATAAGCAAGCGTGTGAGACAAACTAATAATTTTTTATTCAATGCGAGGTTTCAATGGTATGAATTTAATAAGACCTGGCACCACACAGTGAATAAAGATAAAAAGAAATGTTGAATAGCTCCACGAAGAAGAGATCCTGTATGTAACCAGATAATTACAGCTACACTTTAATACCTATGCACAAGAGGAATATGTTTAAGTGACAGTAAAAACTTAACTTCTGACATTCTACTTCCTTTTTTTTTTTTTAACTGACTTTATAGGCCTGTCCTTCTTTTAAAATGTATGTGTATATTTTAAAATTGCAACATAGTAGCAGAGAACTATTTCTGAAATTTTAAACTCAAATTTGAAAAAGAGAGAAAGTAAAACCAAAACAATCTCAGAAAGAAAGGAGACATTGCTGTTAATTTGCTGGGAGTCAGAATGCCAGAAACTCAGTAATCAAGGACATTCCTTGGCATTTACTCTTTGAACTGCAGAAAGTCAACACAGACTTATGACTCTCATGGCACTTCTGTCCTTTTGTATGATAGCTACACTGTCTAACCATTTTATATTAATAGTGTGGACTTTATTGTCTGGCTAGAGTGGCTTTTTTCCTAGACACTATGGTTAATTAATTGGTTTTGTTCTGGTTGCTGGAAAGTTTCTAATTAGCTGTTCCAGAGATCTTTTTTTGTGTCTTTCAACCCTTGGGCAATTCCGAAACGTCTCTACAGAGGCCTGTATGCTTGTCAGGTGGCACAAGGTCACTGCTTTGAGGAATCTTCCCAATAAGCTGATATCCATAGCATCCCTAACAATTTACCTTTACCTTACCATGTTTTCTTCACTGATTACTTGTTCAGGGGGGGAAAACTCTTTTAGATAGATGGAGAGAAAGAGATATATACACACACATACACACCCATATACATATACATACCCCCACCCATAAATACATACATATATATTTCATTATAATATAACGATATTGGTTACATTGCATACAACTGAATTCTGTTTATATTGGGGGTTCATTTTATAGTATATGCTAAATCAAGTGCAAGCCTATGAAACTGTATTCCTGGCAGCTGTCACAACCAAGAAAGGACTTGAAAGAGCACCACACAAGTGTGATCCAGGTTTAGAGTTACTGGCTGTTAACTTCCAGAGTTTCTAAACTACTGACCCATCTTCTTGGGCAAAGGTCTCCTTGGGCAAAAGGGTTTGCTACAAAGGTTAGTCAGCCTGTCCTGCAGTAATGTAGTTGAAACAGACAGCATTTTTAGAAAGGCAAGCTGCATGTTGACATCATCAATGGCAAAAGGCAATGACACATTTTCTAAATAATCTTCTAAAACAGACAAATTTGTGGGTTTCTGTATTTATTCTAATCTGTCCCCTGACCATTGAAATCTGTCAGAACAAGGATGGTGCATAAGGCCCTGTAAATATGCCCGAGTTGTGCAAAAACAACAGTAATCCTTATAATACAAAATCTATCACCACACTTCTTATCTCCTGTTGTATAATCCCCTGTACACATTAACCTCTTAGCAATATTACATGTAGAAGAAAAACCCTGAGTACTGTGAATATCCCTTTAGCAGAATTAATCCTATACAATACAACTGTTTTAGTGATGTGCAGTGCAGTACTATTTCCACCCATGACATTCCTTCCTCTGAGGCAGATGCCCTAAGAGCAAAGCACTCTTTTCTGGTGCACAGTGCCCTGGAAACTCTCTCCTTCTACAGTTACAAATCCTTTCCTTCAAGCCTCAGGAAGGGAAGCATAGCATTTTGAAAGCAAAACACTACATCAGAAATTCTACCCAGTAGTTTGACCCCTCAAATAGACACGTTGTTAAGTACTGCCAAAAAGATTCTGGTCTTCTATAATGAAAGGATATCCACTGGTTGTGGGTAAGCTTATGCTAGAAAACCAGATGCTACAGAGTGGATCAGGCATCAGCACCACGTGCTTCTGACTTCACTCCAAGTGCCCTAGAAGAAAGCTATTTTTGTATTTTAGGGTCACCAAATAATAGGGTATTGTCAGAGGTCCCTGTGCCTTGAAGTGGAAAGTGCTTTTTTATACAACAATTTCATGTTGATATTTAACTTTGATTATTTTTTGACATGCACAGTAATGAGTCCACAGATCAATTATCCTTTAGATTATGGTGTTAAGCATATTCATTTTTATAATATTTTTCTAGTCAGACAGCTAGCTCACTTTGAGCTGAACACTGAAGACTTTGAACCTGCCTGACTTGCAAGAGAAAATAAAAAGATCGTTTCATTACCACATATATACGCCTGTATAACGTTAATTTATCAGAGCGCTCACATTGGGGTCAGGACTGGATTTTTTCAGGGTAGTAAAACACTGAAGGGATAAATAGGCAAAATTAAAGTACTGTTAAGGTAATAATAAAAGAACCCTTACTGTCCAGGTGACTTGAACCGTCGTGGGTGTCAGCACAACAGGATTATGAAGTCGTACAATGACATCTCCCAGTTCTTTCTGCACTTGCCTGTGATCCACACCTTGCGCTGGTGGGCTGATATCTGCCAGGTCAGGCACACACATGAAAGTATTATTTTAACAGGAAGACTTACATGGCACCAATAAGAATTACTGAATAGCTTAATGACCTGATTTAAACACCCTTTATAGTAATGCTTTTAAAACAATACAGTACTGAGGTCTAAATATGAACTCCAAAGCATATCCAGTAATGCAAATAAACCATTCACCTTTAGCTGCTCAGAAAAGAATGAAATATAAAGATGTTTAAATGAGTATTCAGACTCAATGGCAAAGTTTTCTCAGATCTGGTAAGTGATGCGAGAGATGCAATATTCACTAGTTCCAAAATACTCAGACAATAATAATGTTGCCCAGATGTCTGGAACCAAATTGGTCAGTATAATTGAAGAAAATGAACAGATTTTTTTTTTGTTTTATTTTCTTAGAGCATGCATGACATTAAGTCATTATAAGTTTCCAAACTTTCACTAAGCTTCCCCTCACCACATACCATGCACACAAGAAACTGAACACTAAAAATAGCATTTTCTTCTGCAAAGCAAATTTTCCCTTTACAGATACAGATAATGAAATCTAGTGCAAATATGAAAAAAGAAGTACTTTATGAAGCCAAACTGATTTTGATCTAATAAAAAGTCAACAAAAACACTCTACCACAAAAATTTTCTCTTCAAGATTATGTCAAAGATTCCTTCAAAGTGTGTGTGGAAATTATTTTTTCTAGTCAAAATCTGAAGGAATTTGATCATTTAATATACATCTATGGAAAACTGTGAATCCATCTCAAGCACCACATGCGGCCCTAGTGCCTAGTCCTTAGGGACCACATTTGGGTTATGCCATTGTGTTAAACTGAATGAAGCTGTATTACCTTTGCTAAATAGGAACTGAAAATACAAAATATGTGTCAGAAAATGGAGAAGGAGATATGCAATTTGTCTCTTTAGTGATAGTTCCTGGAAATCATAATTTTCTGTTACATTACACCAAAAGGAGAATGTTGGGCTACAGCTATCACCTAGCTAATATATCACCATAGTACGCCCCTTCCCTCCAACTCAGACTGAAGTGAAGGTACTTGCTAGGAGCCAGTAAAGTCTGGATCCCTTCAATGGATCCTTCAAGGATCTTACAACACCATTCTTAGTCAACAGTTACAGAAGCCCTTACTGTGTCAGTTGTCTATGTGGAATGAATAATGCCTGTTAGAAATAAACATACTGATTATTTCTGCTGGAATTTGCTTCTAATTTTTCCAGAAGAGGGGATTTGGAACATGAGCACAGATTGTATTCAGTTCTGCTTGGTTTTCCCATGGGATTCACTAGCCAAAGACACTTTCCCTCTTTTTGGATCAACATCATGTCCTTGTAAAGAGAATACATACATAAAAGTGTTTTTTCCCCCTCTGATGGTCTTAGATATGGGAGTATGCAGCATGTGATTCCTTTTTATCTTCTAAGTATTAAGAAGAAATATTAGTGCTCTTAAAAATAAAACATTTTAATATAACAATTGAGTTTGAATCATATGCCTCAGATTTTGAAATAAAGTAGTTTTTGATCATCAATATTTCAGCTTCATAATTCTGGATTGTTATGGGTTCTGAGCCAGCAATAAACAATATTGCCACAGGCTTCTACTGATGAAATGAAAATGGTTCCATGGATCAACAAATGGAATATAATCCAAATATGGATGTCAGCGAAGGAGATTGTCTAGCAAATTATGCCTATTCAAAGTGACCAAGAAACAGAGAGATATAATAAAATAAATCTGTAAGGCAGCAGCTCAGACTGGTTTACAGGATGATAATTTATGCTGTTATCCACAAAAAGCTATGATCCTTGGTACAAAATACCTACAAATACCCACAGTTACATTTTAGGTTAAGTTATCCTGTGGTATACAACCAACAAAGTACCTACATTTCCTCAGGAGAAAAGACATTTATACGTAGTGTGTTTGTATGAATTGCATTTCATCATTTTAATGGGACATGTGTCCAGAAGTAAGGGAACAACATGGGTGAATAACAGTAAGAAGTATCAAGACATACATGTGGAATTCTGTTTTCTGGTATGTACACGTGGAAACATATGCATATGTGATGCTCACAGTGTAATGCCTTGTAATGTCATTTTCACGTTACTAGGAGACTCCTGGTGGAAAAGCAGTTGATCTGCCTATAAGTACTGGAATAATAAAAACATGACTCAAGCAAAACTGGATCAAGAAGCTATATTCTTATCACAATTAAGAGGTTTCTAAAATTAAATTGGTTATATATTTTCTCTAACCTCTCTTTTAACAGCTTCCAGTGAACTTACTATTAGTTGCTAGTAATTTCAATTCCAGGGATAGGATTATATATAGTTTCTTTAAAGTGTTTTTTAATATATGGTTTGGTCTATTAATAATCCAAACAAGAAATCAACTCCTTTCTTAGAGTATTTACTGATTTCTCTGTCCTTATTTGGTGTAAGTCATGTAAGGTAAATCTTTTGAAAGTGCTTGATTGTCTACTTGTAGTCCACTGGTGAAGATATACATAAAATCCAATCACATGTATTTGCTATACTTAATATTATGAAATTAAATGCTCAGCTATTAAAGCTACCACAGACACCTGTTGCAAAGTAATATTATATAGCACTGTTATAGCTGCTTTTTTCTTCCTCTGTGGCCACTGTGAATAGGCTTTCTACTGTATGTCATCTTCTTCTGTGAGCTGAATTGAATTCAGGCATAATTAGAAATCACATCAAAACATTATGTTAATTTTCAATTGATTTTATGATTTAATTCTATTAAACTGCAGGCTTGCAAAGAAGCTATAAATCCTGTACATGTCTCAGTGTGCTTGACTGCTAAACAGGTTCTGGAAATGGAAGCTGCAACACATGCTGTAGCTAATTAAAAGACATGTTTTTACTGAAATCAAATTGCTTGTCAGTATGTCAGATAAAAAGTCTATACTTGACACTCAAATGCCAAACAAAGTTGTTTTTTTAACTAGGTGATAAGTTATGCAGACTAAAAGACTGGTGTAATGAAAAGCATGAGTCGCCCTATAATAATGGGAGAGTAAGAAAGGGAAGAAAACTTGTGATAATCCATGGATAGTCGAGCCATGAAGTCCCTGCCCAACTCACTCCTTCATCTTTTCAGAAAGAAGCTCTGTTTCTCCTTTTACAGCAGTGATTACTACTTTTAGGGGATAATTATTAAGGACAGATTTATTCAGGAATAGACTGGGAAGACAGAGGCTGGAGGTGATGGTTATATGATAAATAAATACGACCCTACTCTTGTTTCTCTCTTTCCATCTAGGACCAGCAAAGGACCCAAAGGACCCAAAAGACCTACACATGCTGGAGGCTGACACAGAATGCACTCTCCATGCACACTTTATAACTTCCATAAATAGAGACAGAAGATCTTATTCTAAATTAACTATGCGAGGAGCTATTACTTTGGATTCAAAAAAATCATGATTCCAAAAAATTATTAATTCCTGTATTCCAACCCATTTAACATAGTACTACATTCTTGAAAGAAGTATTCAAGCAATGTGTCGTCAAAGCTAAAGAAGTCCATGCTGTGAAGAGAAATTTGTTTGTGGCAGTTATACACAGTTAGAGCTTGATGTAATGTGAACAGAATTCAATAGTCAGTTCAATAGCAATGAAGGATCACAGCTATCAATTATATCACCACCCTGTAAATGAGGGATTTCACTTCAGCCTTCCCTCTTGCTTCATGCAGTGGATTAATATAATAATTCAGAAATCTATGTATATAAATAGAAGATCCATACTTTTCTCAGAACAACTTCAAAACATTCTTAGCATGCAGATGCCTTAATTTACATGAATTCTCTACATAAACACTGGACCAGATTAATCAATACACTACAGATATTTTATGCAATTCTTTTGATTAAAACTAATGCTAAACATGGTGCCTGTCATAAGCACTTGTTATTATAGTATATCCCTATTACAATAATGGAGAAGAAGTGAGGACACGGAGAGAAAAGACACTGAGGAGAGCATGGTATTCAGACCACTTTTCAGAAAGGTTTGGTTAACTCACATTACTTTCAATAGAAACCAGACATCAAGGAACACACCAAGTCTAAGTGAACTGCAAACCAAAAGGTCTACAATGTGCAAAGGACTAAAGAGCTAACCTATCTCTCCTAAACTCCAGATTGATACAGCAAACATTGGACTATTTTTGACCTTTATTGGTTAAGCTCCATTCATGATTCATTCTGTCAGAGCGCTAAAGCCAAATGGCCAGACTGACTTATTGGTCAACTCTCAGTTACTTCCTCCTATTTTAGCTCAAGCACATAACCCTTAATATTTACTATTACCTTGTGTTCGGACAGGATCTGACATAGGGCTGGGATCACTCAGACCTTGTGAGTTGATAGCTCTCACCATAAACAGGTAGATTGTATTGGGGCGCAGTGCTCTCACAGTGTAGAGAGTGGTCTTCACGTGGTTAGCCACCGTTTGCCAACTATTGCTCACAGATTGACTGCAATGAGAAGAGGGTTGAAGATTATAGACTAAGGCAAGGGAAAAATAAAGAAGTGAAAGGACCTGCTTTTGTAACCCTATATCAAGTCTAAGTACAGGAAAAAGTAGTAACAGCAGAGTAAAAATAAAAAATATTTGCTTCAGTTAACTCATCAAGACAGGATAAAAAACCCCCACAACTGTCAAAAGTAAAAGCTTTTGCTATTTCTCTAAAATAAATGCCTACAAAAGGAAAGTGTGGAAAGCTGTAAAGTAAATTTGAATGATAAATAAGCCACTCTTGAACATAAATCTTAGAAAAGAAAATCCTGTTAAAAGAAAAATTTTCTATACTGCTAAGTAAATTATGTCAATAAATTGTCACTGGAAGAAAAGTATTCTCCTTGAACTAAATTCATAGTCAAAGTTACAAAAAAAACCTTCTGAAAACATGCTTGTCAATGATGGAAACCATATGACTATTTCTTCTGTCACTACATTTCCATTGGACATTATTATAATTAGATTACAATCCACTGTATGAAGAGGTTTCAAGTGTGATTGTTAAAACAGTTTTTAATGAAAATGCCTGGCTTTTGCTAAAGTTATTGATGGGATGCCATTAAAGCTTATCTAGGCTGAAATATCACAAAAGTTTAAAGAGAAAATTTTATTGTGCTTTGTTGTATAGCATTGATTAAAAAATTCTTTAAATATATTAAAAGGAAAAATAAAATGGAAAGCTGTGAGTTTCATGTTGTTTCAATTATTTCATTCATGTAATGCATAAAAGGTAAATTCCAGAACAAAATCAATAATCTGCACATACAGTTATGCTGTTTGCATATTAACATAGCAGGATAAAGCATTATTGCTATAACTTCTTCAATTTGCATGCAAACGATTTTCACAAATTCTTGTATAAATTTTAATTAAAAGATGAACTAAATTATTTGTCATTTGTTGAACATCTTGATTAAGGAAAACATTTAAGAATATGCACATTTTTAAGCCAAAGCATGTATTACTGATACATGTGAGAGGTATGGCTGATGCTTAAACAAACTTGCTGAATTGGAGCCCAGGAGTTCTTTCGTATTGTGTATTAATTGCTGCTGGGTGGAAGGGAGCAGCTGGATTCTCTTAGTCTCACGTTGCAGGATGAAATCCCAAATTATCAACACTAGTTTCTTTAGTTAAAAGTTTTAATCTATCTAAAACAGTAAAAAATAGAAATTTAAAGTGCTTTGACTCTTTAATAGGTGTTGCTTTAACAAGAACAGCAATTAAAGTATGCAGAGAGGCTTCAGGATTATCCATTTATTTTCAGATTATTTGTACTATATAGTCAAGATAACACTGGTCCAAATGATTTGACCTGCAGAATTCCCACAGGAGACTCACTGATCGTCAATGCCAAGGGAAAAGTAACAGATAATGACTGCATTGTCCTGTTATATTCCTGTTGACCTGAAGAAATACTTAGATGGTCCTCTAATTAATCACTTAGAAAAAAGTGATAAATTAAAAAAAAAATCAATCTAAAAAATAAAAATCAATGCCTGCCATAGAAGTTGAGTCTTTTAATGAACTTCTAATGATATGTGTAGAGTCAAAAAGAACACCACAATACCAGGAGAACAGCTGGTACCAGGGTTTAAGCAAAATTAGAAAGGAAGGAGATTAAAAGTGGAATAATTCACATACCTAAAAGCCTCAATGATATATGCACTAGCTGGTAGGCTTCCAGGGGTCCCTGGTTGCCAGGACAGGGTGACACTGTTCTTAGTAACATCAGTGACCTGAGGTTTGGATGGTGGCCCAGGGAGGTCATTTATATCATAATTTTTACTGACTGTTGCTCCACCAGATTCTGTGAGGGGCAAATACAAAACAATTACTTTTTATCCTTGATTGTATAAATTTGATCAAAGTAGAAGATTAAAAGGAAAAACATGCCAAACATCTGCAAAATCAACATAACCAGTGTTCTTAATCTGTAAAGAACTAAGTCAACAATTGCATTACCATGGATATTTTTGGATGAAGAGCTATCATTCTTTAGGTACATTCTGAAAAAAAAAAAACCGCAAAACTCAAAAGTTATATAAAAAATATATATATAAGAAAGAATAACAAAAAAGCCCAGCTTTGCTGAAATTTACATAAAATATCAAAATCTTAGTTACTAGAATGCTGAGAAAGTTCCTATATCCAGATCAACTCTGGTACTCACAGAGAGCACATTAGACTTTGACAGGCCCTTGTGTAGGCTTGTCCAAGCCAATTACTGGACGAATCCATGGTTTCTTAATACTCCTGTTTAGAACAGTTCTAGCATACCGCTGTCACGGGGGACAAATACAGACTGTTTCAATGTCAATGGGCATTTAAAGATAATAGCAACAAAATGCAAGGCATGTGAGGGAACCCAGCCTTCCCACCTAAAACTTCTCCATCTCAATCCCAGAATTTCTAGAACAGATTATTTGACTCAGACTGCTCTAATATAGTGTACATTTTCATTTTGTGCCATCTGAAAAACAGCCCCTGGACATCACTTACCTGTCACCTCCAGCACAGCACTCCAAGATGTCTCCCCACTGGAACTTGTAGCAACGCAAGTGTAAGTCCCAGTATCGGACAGCTAGACATAAAAAACAGTTAAAGATAGTTTTAACAACCTTTTAGAATCAGCTGACTCAGTTTACTCTAATTTTCTTCTTCTAGATGTTTCTTGGTAAGAAGGACTTAGCCTACATTTTACACCAGACTAGAGGGCATCAGACATTTTCAAACAATCATTTAATGGTGGCTTATTTTTAGAGAACTATAATAACATTACCTGCTTCTAGTACTTTCCTAATTTTAATTTTCATACTGTTAATGGTACCAGTACAGCATGTAAGTGCTACACAATGCATGTTTTAGACAGTGTCAATCTTCGTATTGGTTACAACAAATGCAGGTGAAATCCGGTAACAATATAACAACAATTAACTTATTAGAGGATAAAATCTCACTGTTCGTTATCCCATGATGACCTAGAGATGCAGTTTCCCATGTCAGGAAGGCTGTTACATCATCAGACCCTTATGACAGATGAACCCATTTCTATAGAGGCCACCAGACATACAAATACTGCCGTTGAGACTTAACAGTGGTTATCTCTACACAGACAGTCCTCCAAGCAATTTTCAAATGGCAAAATTAAATCAGATCCTACACCATGCTTACCCTTCTTCTGTTCACATGGGATATTATTTCAGGCTTGCAAGGCACTTTGGTAGTAAAAAAAATGCATTTGTATAAAACTGTTGTGATTCACTATTGTGTCAGTCCATATATTTCAAATTTATTTGGGGAAACCATTTTGAATTATATTGTCAATATTAATCTCATTGCTGTATAAACTGTTCTACTGGAAAATTTGCCAAGTGTTTTGCTATTCCTTACTTAAACTTAATGTAAAGATTTCTGAGACAGGAACTAGTGAAGACTACAGAGATGGATGGAAAACGGTAACTTTACAAAGCACAGCATATACAGAGCAGCTCTCCTACCATTATGAATAAAGCATGGTAATCTGGAGATGGAAGCAGAAGGGGGAGAGTGCTGACCCTAGTGATAAAGGAAAAGAATTATATTCACCATCAGATGACTTGACGGAGATAGGACTGCATCCAAGAAGCTTTATTGGACTTTAAGGAATTGTAATGGGTTTTCTGCTAAATGCAGATTGACACTATAGCAAATGTGCTTATACCTCACTCTTCAAGAAGAATGTCAAGGCAAGTAAGTGAGATGGTCTTTAGATTACTTGTTGAAATATAATTTAATTGATTTTTAAATTTGTCATGTTTGAATTTTGTTGGTATTTTCTTCCGGTACACTGGGACTGCAGTGTACCACTCTTAGGGGCAGGAAGCAACTGATTAATGCCAGTTCAATTGTCTGAATGAACATAACTTGCATTTTAGAAGATGTTTTTCCACGAAATACAAGCAATAATTAAACCCCTCTGACAATGGCTCAGAGACCCAAAATATAGAGATACTGCTAATGAAATGAGAAAGACTCTTGAAAGCAGACAGATTTTCCAGAGGAGAGAGCCTCACAGCATTCTGAAGCAGTGTTTTATTTTGCTGCTTCTGAGCTTTTATTAAATATATAATTCTTCATTATGTGATAATGGAGAATATTTCTCAAGGCTACGGTTCTCAACTTCATTTGTGTACTACCGTGACAGATGGTGTATGGCATACTCCATGAAGTATGTGGTATACACAACAGAGTAACTTGCAGAGGGCAAACTCAACATATAAAGCAAGATGGAGATATGCTGCCTCTTGCAAGTTATGGTGAATTATCTAACTTCCAGACTGAGGATGGATTAGATACAGACATAATGTATTGCTAATTCAATTATTTATACTGGTTTTGTGCTATGGACAAAACAACAGGGGAGAAGAATGGAAAATCTTTGCTATTCAGTAAAATAAACAGTTTTCTTCCTTAGCTAATGCAGGTGTCTAAATCTTGTGTGGTACACTTCTGCGGAGCAGAAGTTGTCAGTGTTGACCTGCCTGAAAGGGTACCAAGTGAGTGACGTATGTGAGTTTTTAGTTGTCTTCCTCAGAGGAACTGGAATGACTGGCTTATCAGGAAAATCTTAGGTTCATGTTTATGACTGTAGCCCACGGTTTGCTAATTTGATTTATACACAGAAAAGAGTTACATAGCAGAAGAGGATAGTCTTAAAGGTTTGAATAGTAGTGGCTCATCTTTACCCATATCTTGAAACCCTTTGAATGCAATAGCGATTATTATTTGTGAGGGGAGGAGAAGGTGAGGACATGTAGGTGATAAATACTAATTTGCTTTGAACTTGCATATGTAAGTATACTTTGACATATTTTGTGGCTATTTTTTTGCTTAGGAAGTGTTGCTAGTCCTTGCTTAGGTAGACCTGAGAGAAAAGTTAAACATTACAGATTTAAATCCATATTTAATTCATAAAAATTGTAAGGTATGGGAGAAATCTGATTTTTCTGGTTGTGTGTGGTTTTTGTTCTTAAGTCTGAGTCAAACAGTGCACATTACTGCAATTGAGGGGTTTATAAAAAATGTCTTTCTAAGCCTTTAAGGAAAATTGGCTACTAGTGAATGAGCCACTTAAGGATCAATAAAAGCTCCGTGTCTTTCAAAACCACACTTACTACTAATACTGTTTTCTTCTCCCCTTGCAAGCAACTTTTTTTCCTTTTGTTTACAGACCTTGTGTCTCTAACAGCGAGATTAATGCACTGGCACGATTCAGAACCAATTTCATTGTTTGCATAGCTGCATGCAGACAGGTATCCCGGGAGCTTCTGCCTCATGGACACTCCACAGAAGCCCATCATCAATGCCTGAAAGTTTGTTTGAAATCACTAAGCTTCCACCTTTAATTGCTGCTTTCTAACACTACTGGGGAATCTTGACTATTCAAGCGCGCTCTTTAATCCAGCTCTACAGGAAAAATGCATTAACCTTCATGGCCTAAACCTGCCTTCAGCCCAGGGAGGAAGGATAAATTGTTTACTCAAGGAATGCTAGCATAAATTTTTTAATAAATTCCATTTTGTTCCAAGGAAGTTAACAATTCATCTATGATCACTGATGAGATGGTATCAGAAAACAAAACTGCTCTTTATGTCTTGTCCTCGATAGTGATGTTTATTGACATTTTTTTGGATGGCAAAGCTAAGTGCAGAAATTACTGCTGATAAAATTAAATGGTTTCTGAAATTGCCTTTAAGTTCTTGACAAATAATTACATTTACCTTACTATTTTTCCATATACATGCGTGTTCACATACACACAAACAAATAAGCATTTTTATCTTTGAACAGGAAAAAATTAAAAGCCCAAACAAAGATTAGTGATGCAATGTTTATGAACAAAAACTGACACTATGCCATTTGGAATATTGTAAGATTTCTTTGTACTTTTAAGATACCATATTATCTCATGTGTCAAAATGTAAATATTATGATAGGCATTTTGTTTTGAATAGAAGTCCCTCCGCACATGACTGCATGTATGTTACATTATTAGTTGTCTTCTCCCATCCGCAGCCTGATGGAACATCTCCAGCAAGCGTAACATCGGAATAAATCAGCCAGCTCAAGGCTGCCAACTCATTGATGGAGAAAGTGCATAGCCAAACCCTGATGAACTCCAGAATCACTTGCTAACACAATAGCTCCTTGGAAAATTATGATCAGGTGTTGAAAATGAACTGCTCTAAGTTTTAAGAGAGACAACAAGCCAATGGCTTCATGGTAAGACTGACTGAAAGATAATAAAGGCCTGCCCTTTTACATGTCTATCCACCCCTAACTTGTGTTTTATTGCAACATATGTAAGATTTTAGATATAAATTATATTTTTAGGAAATTCTAATAGAAATATCCGATGCTAGTTTGGCTCTTCTTTTATTTTTTACCCCCCTTCCCTGCACAATGTCAAAGAATGAAACAGGATGGGGATTTGGTGAGAATTTCATAGTAAAAGAGACAATTAGGTAAATTTTGAAGACAACAGACAGCAAAAAAAGCAGAGCTGCTTGAGGCACACACCAACAGCTCAAGACTAGCCATGTACTACTTGTTTTGTTATCACTACTCACCCTCAGAGTTTTAATCTGTAGTGTCCCCTGATCCTGTATGGATGTTCGAGGGTCTCGGCCCAGGAAGGTGAATCCTTCTTTTAACCAGCTGATGATAGGAAGGGGGTCGCCGGTTGCCTTGCACTTCAGCAAAGCTGTCCCATCCACTGCCAGTGTCTGATTGACTGGCCCCTGGAGGATGATGGGTGGAGGCCTATCTGTCAAGACTAAACAGTGACACACGCATTGGCATCCACACCTTTAATGATCCTCTGCTTGACCCAGTACCAATTTTAACAGACTGGTTTAAGTTAGCATCTAGAAGGTTAAAAACATTAATTTTGGAAGACCCACAGATACATGTTAGCAATTAACTGACATATTTGGAAAGCATTTTTGTAAGAATTTTATTTCACCACTGTGAGGTAACACCAAGATACATAAAATTCTGTTAGCAAAGATTATCAGACTCATTTTATTAAGATAGGATGAAAATTAAGACCTTGATCCAGAAAAGAATTGAGGTACATCTCTTATTTCTTCCAGTTTAGGAAAGCACTGAAAACACATGTTTAATGTCACACCAAAATATGCTTAATTGCTTACCTGATTTAGGTCCTAAAAGAGAAAATCTGTTAAAGTGAAACACCATAGCCATTCTAGCGTGGGTACCAACCACATATACCATACATGCTCCACTTGGAAGTTTTCATCAGCAAAATATCTCACAATAATACAAAATCTTTTTATAATCTGTGTGATCTAAATTACTGTACCACTCTTTCCAGTGAAGAAAAGTTCAAACTTAATCAAGCCATTCAACAGCTTACTTATCAAATAATTTCATCACCTTTTAAAGCCATGAACTATCTTTTTTTTTTTCCCCTAATAATTTACATATGCATGCTTGAAATACTGCTTAAAGGACTCTGTAACCAGTGACACAGTGCATGGCTGCATATAAACTTAATTCCATGACCAGGGGGATATCTTGAAGATGAGGTAAAATGCTCGTGTTTGCTTTTCTTGAAAGACCAATTTTTCACAAATAATTCTGCTGTTGAGCCTATTCTCTGAGCCATCTGTTAAACAGCAAAACATAACTCTTTGTTTCTAAAGAATGTGTTTGCACAAAATTAATGTGAAATACTTGAATATGAACAAGGCTATGACTCTTGCATAAAATCAGTATAACAGAAATGAGAATTCATTTTTATATATTTACCTGCCACACTGCTGCTGTTTTAAATCTTTGAACAGCTGAAGACTTATACGAATTCGTATTGTAACAGGCAGGATTAGTTCCTAAACCAGTGTAAGTTAGCCTGCCTGCACTGATGTCAGCTGACTTTGAATCATTTATTCTAGCTGAGAATCTGTTTCTGTCCATATACAACACCTAACTCTAACAGTGAAGTGAAAATAAATTATTGTGAAGCAATATGGTTTCTGTTGTATTTGAGCTGTTTGAGATGAAAACCTCTGGAAGCTTCAACAGACCGAAAGTGCTTTCACTGTGCTATTTAATAAATAAAAATTGTTAAGGACATGTTAGTGGTACGTTTTATACCTAAAATAATTGTTTCTGGAATTGTAATGTTGCAAAAATACTAACCACCTTCTTTTGTTAACAAGATACACAAAGGTTAGAATAATTAGTATTAGTAGCATCTTGGAGTGTGAGTTCACATTTATTGAAACTGAAAATAGAAAGTCAATACAGATTATTTATTAACACCAGAATGTGAAAGCTATTTGGGAAATTCTGAAACATCACCCACTGAACTCAGAGATAGGACACAAAATAGTATGTTACAAGAAAAGAGAAAATGTAATGCATTTTCACCCTGATATGATTTTTTGTCTCATTAAGGTCCCTTATGACTACACAGTTCAGCCATTTGGTGAAATAAGAATTGATCTCAGCTCGTATGTACTATCAGCATACCTGCAGCACAAGTATATTCAAATGAAAACTTAGCTGTGTAAATTTTCCTTTAGATTTAACATAAAATAGCAAATCCCAGTTTTACAGGTAGGTAAAAATTAAGGAAAAAATTATTTAAATTGCTAACTATTCCATTGCATTTATTTGCTGCATCTAATTGCCTTTCATATGTGTAGCAATGTAGGTATTTTCAAAACCTACTGCATTACAGATATTGTTCTTTGGCATGTAATTAGTTTTTTTACAGCCCAAATGAGGAGCTCATAATCCTTTAAATAGCCTTGATCAATAGTGTAATTGAAAGTCTCCTAGCCAGAAGGAATCTTCATTTTCAAGGGTGTTATGGGTGAAAGACCACTACAGGTTTCCATGACACTAAGGCTAAAGGTTAAATGAACACTTAGGGTTTCCACTGATCTGTGAACGACTGTATTGTCTTCACAACTATGACTTGTAAATCTCCTCTAAAACGTGTATACGTGCTTGTATTCCAACTACATAGGTCTCCTCATTAATAAGGAACCAAAACTCGGTTAGAGGTTTGAAAAGATATATCATAAGCACTCTGAAGAATGGAGAGATAGTGAAAAATATCCACAAAAAGGCTGGGAGTTTTGTTAGGTTTTTTAACAATATTTTACTCTTTTATTTAATTTTTACATCATTTTCTCCTAGCAGGAAACTTTTATATCCATTCCACAGAAACATTTTGTGAGACTAAAATGTACTTGCATAATAAAAGAGAAGTTGATTTCAAAACTAATTTAATTTTAAAAAATGGTTTTGAAACTATTTGCCAGCAACCAAATATGCACATATTCTGGTACCTGAAAAATTATCAGATTCCTTTTGTGATAAAATGCAGCTTAAATTTTGAGCAGAGTATCAGAAAAGAACAAATACTATTTGTTAATGAACAGCTTATTCACTACAAATGCAATTTGGATCAACAGAAATCCTGTTTAAATTGTGGTGGAATTTGGTAAATTACAACGGGAAATTAAAATAAGAGAATGACAAAATGCAGTCTTTACTTTGGCACTTCCAAACTCAACATTTCAAAAGCTTTCCTGGTGAATTAGTGGGGAAAATTAGACACAAGTCATGAAATTCTCATGATGAACACTGATATGATAGGGCAGGGTACTCTCCTGAGAGGTGGAAAAGCAGAGAGCAATCCTTCCTCTGTCTTTTTTGCTGAAGGGCTTCACAGGATGCTGTGAAGTTGTTCTGAATCTCTCCTGTCTGAAACTGTCACACTTGCTATAAAACATGTAACATACATTTGATGAAGGATAGGAATCACGGTGGCCAGACTTGCAGATGAGTAAACTGTGAGTGATATTAAATTCTTCCAGGAGGATTTAGGAGAGACATACCCCAGAATAATCAATAGACCTATACTAAAAGAATTGCAGAGGAGTTTGGGAAATATGCCTTAAGTGTCTATTCCAAATCAATGGAGAGAGAGCTGTTGAGATATGCTGCTAACTCCTCTTTTTTTCTTCATCTGTTCTGCATTATCCTTATAGGCTCAGTCTTTTGCTTTCATTCAAAAGCCCAGAAACATGATCTTTTTAATGAATTTAATAACGTTAAACCAGTTCATTCTTATGTTGCCAGAAAAATCTACAGTGGGAGGTTAAGCTTGCTCCCCCATCCTAATACTCACCCTAAACAGCAACTGCTGGGTAAACTGGGCAAAGTAGGCTGATCCGTAAGTTGAGCATGCAGTAGTAAAAATTCTTAGTAATAAATATTAATAATGACTAGATAAGGAGAAATTAAGATCTTCTCCAAAATATTCTGTGCATGACGGATAAATTTATGGAACAAATTACTAATTGTAAACTATTCTTTTTATCTTGAGCACAGACATAGTTAGATGGAAGCATATGGTTTATTTGCATGATCTGTCATTTTAATACTGAGCTGCATATTCCCTTCTTGAGTTTGAGAGGATTGCTAAGATTGTCTCAATTTTTAAAATTATTTTGCTTTTCCAGATGTGTGTTAGACAGTGGATTATACGATAGCCTTTCAAGAAAATACAAGATTTGAATTTCAAATACTCTGAAGGCTCTTAGCACAGTCCATAATCAGCAAAATTATCACTCAACTCAGCACATTTCATCACAGCTAGTAATCTCTTCTCATGTGAACACTTGAGTTAAAAATATTTCCAGTAAAGACTTGTAAGTGCAAAAATGTAACAACTGAAACACTGCTATATATGGTATAATTAAGCACTTGTTTTTCTGCACATGACATATGTTTTCATTCTGTATTGGAACTTCAATTGGATCTAAATTACTCTGGATCAAACAAAAATGTGTTCAAAATGAAAAAGATGGCTCGCCACTATTATTAAATCATTAACCAAACAGAAAAATTCTGGGCTATGAAGTAAAACTGAAATCACCAGCCAAAAACTAGAACACTAATGCTTAAGTATATAGCTAGCATGCACAGTATTTATCTTTTATTATATTTTAAAAACCATTAAATTAGATTTCCCTACTGATAAAGATCATTAGCTTCCATAACTTCTGCTCAGCATCAACCAAAACAGATTATTTAGACATTTATGGTTAACTTCCTAACTGAAAGCAATTAAAGAAATATCTATGATCTAATGGTACATTTATTTATATAATCTCAGTTCTACAATATTGTTTTGGCACTTTTCTTCTGACCTCACCTGGCCTTTGACTCAAGGATGAAATGGTATTTCTATAAAGCAACCTTGTATTATTTCATAATGATCATGCTGACAGTGAGTTCTGGAAAGCATTTGAAGAACGCAGGCCTTGCATTCCTTGAGCAGCAGAGCCACCAGCTAATGCTTTCTCTAGCAATGAGGAATGCACACTGCCTTTAATCAGAATTAATTGTAGATGAGCTTGCATTTTAGCAGGGACCCTTTTGCGAGCTTTCTGTTGACTTGTTAAATAAACTAACGAAAATTCCAAAGAGGTCAATTAGGATTTATTTCTCTTCCCCCACCTCCCCGAAACAGATAAAGATGGGCCACAAGCCTTGTCTGTTGAAAGAAAGAATTTCTCATCTCTAATATCCTTGAACCTGATTTGATCCACTCAGCCCCTGTTGCAGTAAATCTGTACAGCATCAGCAGGTGCAACCATTAACAGCTCAATGTCCTCTTAGCCAATGTTTGTGTGTTCTATTTATTCCAATCACAGTCATGGCACTGCATCAGGCAGCTCTATGGACAGATATTAAAATATACTGCCTTTCCATTAATTTTAAATGAACTTTTAATCTACATTTAAATTTGAATTGAATGAAAATGCATCATTTTGTCATAGACCATGAGAGAAAGGACTTAAAGAGATTGCAGAGCAAAAGTTAGCCTTTAGTCTCCAGAAACTACAGAAGAGCAATGTGCTTGTAAAGATGCAACGATAAGGCAGAAATTATTTCCCCTTGTCATAAAAATATAGACAGCTTTTGGAAAACAAAGAAAAGGCATCAAATTAATGCTCAAACCTCTATAACATGAGCCTGAACCTCTCTACCTGTCACTTGTGATGAATATGCTCTTGTGAAAAGCCAGATTATTCAGAATTAGACATCTTTTCAAACTTTCATGGTGCAGGCAGGTCTCTAAGGGAACAGTAAAAGTAGACCTCTGCATATAACAACAGTTTTAATGGCAAAAATTCATCAAAGTCTGTCAGGAGATATTTAATGAGTCAGTTAAGATAAGGAATAATGATGCTGGGGAATGCCACAGTCTCCTAGTATAAGAGGAATTCTGTTGTTTTCTTCACTAACATTAAAGGATGCAAACTGCCTTCTATCCACAGTGGGATGAAGAGGGATATCAACAGGATTCCTGACATATGAAAATGACTCATGTTTGTAGATGGAGTTTCAAGGCAAGATAAATTTCAAACCCAAAATTTAGAAATGCAAAGCATCAAGACAGATCATCTTTTCCCTTCCTGAAACCTGTCCTCTACCTATGTATTTGCATGGCTCTTTTCACACCTAATCATACTGAGAAATTCTTAGAACATACCTCTGAGATAGGTGCCTTATTCACAGAGGGACTAACGGGCTACACGTTGTAGCTGTTCTAAACAAACAGTACTCCAGTAAGTTCAAGGCAACTGTTTTGATTTAATTGAGCTGAGAACACATCCCCAAACTAGCTGCCTAAGGTAATACTGAAGATTGGTGGGAACTGAGCCTCATTTTTCTGCTTTAATCACAAACCTTTTAATTCTTCACAATGCTTTTTTGCAGTCCTATCTTAGCTCTGGTGAACCAAGCAGCTTACTTTCTAACCAAGCCTACTCTAAGCTGGCTTGCCCATTGTTTGCATTGTTAAGGAACCTCTAGAAAGCAAGCAAAAGGCAACCTAGACGTTCATGCCTTTTTGATACCATAGAGAATTGCACAGAGACCCTTTTTCATTGTATTTTTTGTAGAAACTTGTCCAACTACTTGTATGAATTATGTGATCCCATATGCTTTTATTTACACTGTTTTAAAAATACTTTTGACAGGAAAAAACAATAGGAATTTCTATAGCTCACCATCAGTAACCTCCAGCTGAGCCTTTGCTAAAATGCTTCCAGCAACCGTCAGTGCTTGACAAATGTAGTAGCCTGCATCAGACCGCTGAATGTTGGTAATGGTGAGATCTCCGGTTGGTGACACTGAATACCTGCTGTTGGGTTGGAGAGGCTGGTTTGGGAAGAGTAGATTCTGCAAAGACAATGTATCTCACATCAATTCAAAGCACAAAAGCACCACTTTTCCTTCAGCTAGAGAGACGATTTTTCTTTAAAAGTACTATATATAAACTAGAAGAAAAAGTAAGTGTGGTTATGACTTTATGAACACATAGAGCTAGCTTTCCCTGCCTTGGGCAACTTGCAGTTTAAATTAGAAACAGCCCTTTGTCAGCACACAGTGGTGTGCTCTGACTGGGAGTATAGGTGAAGAGAAATTTTCCAACAATCACACTTGAGTGATTTGTATTTGTGACACATTCATCTCGACTCTGAATGTAATTGTAATAATAATCTTAGCTGGCTATCAAACCAGGAGGACACAATACTACAGTAGACATTAGAAAACTAGCAGAAAGAATCGAATCCTGGAGACTTGAGGGAGCATAGCACTATTGTTTGGCTGTGAATATGTTCTGGGCAAAGGAGAAAGAGCGTGGCACAGAAGGAAAGCTGGGAGGAAGATACAAACAGGTCATAAAGTAAGAGAAGCTGGCAGAGCATGAGAGCTTAAAGGAGAAGTAAAAGGAAATTAAAACCGAGATATACCAAAGGAGAAAAGCAGCATGGAGCCTTAAGGGTGAAGAGAAAGGGTATAAATCTGATGTGGAAATCATCAGAGAGAAAAAATAATTTCATGTAGGATAAGACATCAGTTAGCACAAAACAGGGAGATTAGCTTTTGCCTTTGGGCTGGATTGGAGAAAAGAGAGATGTCAATAAGAATAACTGGAACGGATGTAGTAGCCATTGCATATGATGAAGGACTGAATGAATCAATAATACAGAAAAAGACTGAAAAGGTTTTAGTGGTGAGGGCTGTGTTTTCAAGGAAAAAGTTATACCATCTGGCACAGCTCTTGATGTGAATAAAAAAGAACAGGAAAAGGGAGGCAATGTGAACAGAAAGGTCAGCAGCATGGCCCAATAAGACAGAAAGGGAAACAGATTAAACAATAATTAAACAGTAATTCCAGGAAAATAGGGTCTGGCTTTTATGTCAACTCTATGAAAAATACAGTTGTTTGTATCAGGAATATCCCAAAATGCTGTTACCATGCTGTGATAAGCTTTCAGTTATTACTGCAGTTCTGTATAGCTCTGCCGTGCTTTCCAGTGACAATTCCTTACTAACTTTTAAGCTTGTCTATATGGGCTAGAAAGAAAATCTAGAAGTATAGAGTAGGGTATTAAATGAATTTTCTGTAGATCTGCTTTTTCTGCAGTAGACCATAATGGTTTACAAAAAATGATTTGGAACTGACAAGCAACAAACTTGGATTTTAAAAAGTTGTGCTTTGAAGTGAAACTCACACCTTTATCTCTCTAGTTTTGGTGACAAAAGGAGAGAGATATGTCTTAAATAAGATCCAACACTCCAAGTATACTTATAATTGTATTAACCTACTAGGCTACTTGTCACCCTAGGGTGAGTCTTTCCCCTTACCCCCTTTCAATGTCAATCTTCAAGAAATTTTTCACAGCAAATTTTTCTTCAAAAATCAATATGCACCCAGTAAAACATGTCAGATTCAATAAGAAAAAAAGTGTGGTAATTCTGAAACAATTTCAGGCTACAGGGCTAAGTGGGTCTCAGAAGATTGCCCTGTTTTCCGAATTGCCTTGAAACTTTCAGAATAACCTCCGCCTGGCACAGATACCTACCGAATGAAGGTATTATGAAAACTCCACTAAATTTTATGAGAAAGCAGAGAATTTTGGTATGGTGGAGCTTGACTCTATTTATCACTCATTATGCAAAGTGTAAAAAGAAACACAACATAAAAGACAGTTCAAGGATCAAGCTCCTAATTCTTAAGAGGAAAAATATCAGAATCCTCTTTATCATTGCATTAGAAAGGGGAGGCTACCCTTCTTTTTATCTTCAGCATGGGCTTGTCTGTTCTGGAGAGGTACCACATCCCAGTGGATATTCCACACATCAGGAAGAGTTCATCAGTCTCATCATTCCTCCCTTCAAAGACCAGATAACTATGAATTATAACTTGTCCTAAATTACAGTACAACCCCTTTTAAAATGTTTTTACAATTTCACTGGTTTTAATTAGCTGTTGGGCTGCTCATCTGGGCACAACAGTGGCATGCTGGGTTGCAAACAGGGGGACCAGAGTCATCCCTGATATAATACCACTGAATTTATCTCAAGGAAGAATATAATCCAGAGAGTCTAAAGGTTACACATGCCCTGCCCTGGTGATTTCATTGGCGGGTGGCTGTTAGGCTCTGGGGAAAAGGCTACCGAGTACAAAGGACCAGCTGTTTATGCACAAGCTGGCACAAAAAATGACTCAGGAGGGAAGAGTTCCTCTCCCTTCCAGCTACTTGTGCTCAGAAACACAGGACTGAGTAATGGATTCACAATGAAAAATGCCCTACAATTACTGGAGTGGGCTAACATGACTACATAACATTGCTCTGAACACTAACAGTGGTGATGCAAACAGTTCCTCCAGTAAAAGCAGAAGCAAGCATTGTAAAGCCAAGCAACAACTTACAGCCAGGCATGCAAAGGTGAAGTAATGTAATTTGGCCAAAATACTGTCGTCCAGATTTGTAGGATGAAATACAGTATGTGGAAACTCACCTATTCTATGGCACCTAAGTGCAAAATCTGGAAAATTGTATACTCAGATGGTAACACTATCCTGTGTTACTTGACTGATGCTCAATTAAGATTAACGTGAAGGTGTAGTGAATCACACTGAGCTATGTTTCAAGGTTTGATTATAAACCATGTAGGTATCAATTTTTATGTTGCATTTATTTGCCAAAAAAGACCATTCTAACCCTCAGGGATCTGGTTCTCAATACGGTAATTAATTTTCCAGGTTTGTATTTAAACAGCTTCAACATGGTACAATCAGTAGGTAATAACATTCAATTAAAGACACAAGATGCATTTTCACCTTAAAATGTTTTTACCCTTGAAGTGATACCAATGGAGGAGGATAAAATAGAGTATTAACACTTTTCAATTACGCTAAATGACTTTAATCCTGCAAATGATGTCCTACTTTAATTAGAAGCTCTTCTCTTTATTACAGCATGATGGATGTCCACTTTATTAGATTCAAGTGTGACACTATAAGCTCACTTTACATAAACATTACCATGTTATTAAAATGCACTACAAGGAAGGGGTTTGAAATGTTTGTTAGCACATCAGTACTTCCTACTTTAATTTCAATATGCTATTCTACTTTCCCCTTGGAACACTTTTTGACTCACAATACTGTGCTTTTCCAGGGTGTGACTCCAGGAGGCTAGATCTGAAGTTCTCCAAACAATACACTGAGAGAAACACACTGAAGACTAAGCTTATAGTCACACAAGTTTACACTCATAAAGTAATAGTATTGTATCTTTGTAAGCCACAAATGCAACAGAGCACAAAACGCTGTCAGCCTTGGTCCTGTCATTCTGGACCAGTTATCTGACCTTGTGAGAAGGTGAAGGAGAAGCAGGTGGGGCAGAGCTGGAGATCTGTGGTTCAGTTCTTACCTCACGTTTTAACTGAGCTGGTATACACAATGCCTCCAGATTAGACAAAATGCACACCTGCACTGCACAGCACAGTGTAAGATACTTGAGTTAACTCACATATCGCTGTATGGGAAAAAGTAGCACAGGGCTCTGAAAAGACTAATCTAGCCAATGGAGAAGGGTACATAATATAGACAGACAGACAGCCATGACAGGCTTCATGAGGGAGCTGCAGAAGGCACTGTCCTTGGGCACCCATTTGTCCCTTTTAATCTCTTCTCAGGTGCAAAAGAGAATACAGAACATAGTTTACAGTGTTTAAATTTAACATACTAACATGAACTGCACGTTGAAAGTGAGAAGGCCTGACTTCTGCTGTAACATCATGCCAGTATAGTAACAGCAGTAAAAAAAATGTCATGGCATGACATTCAAATATTAAACTATAGAAGTTAGTATTGGCTGATGGCAACACTGACTGTTACTTCAGAAATTTCGCTTTCAAAAAATGACAGTAAGAATCAGGGAAATATTTCCAAAACCAGATTTGGAAATTTCCTGAGACAATTTTACTGAAGAAAGCATCTGCATGTTCAAAACCTATATCTGTATGCCCTATAAGAATATTCCAATGCAAATCAGCTTGCTAGATATATATCTGCTTGATCATGTCTAGACAGGTTGTGAACTGTAATTACTGACTGATTAGTTAAAAACTGAGTCATATCTTTTATATCTACTTATGTTCCTCTCACCCACCTGTTTGTTGGGGGCTTCAGACTTAAAAGTCTTTAAGATATATACTGTTGGCTTTCGATATGTTTACACAGCACCTAGCACAACTTAAATGGCCTTTGAGTTCTTCACAATATTAATATTTTTTAAAAACAGCAACAAAAATGTCAGTAGAGAATAGTGATAGTTTAAAAAACAAATTCCTGTGAAAGATTGAAAGAATCTGTGAAAGGTAGTATAAATAATTTTCTTAAAAATTTAACAATATATCTATTTAGAAAGTCTTGAAAGACTTATAGGGTGCTTATAACTTACCTGGCTTCCTTCTTTTTGCCAGAAAACAGCTGGCTGGGGATTTCCTTTAGTTTCACAAGGAAAAGTCACTGTTCGACCCTGGGCTACAATCTGGTCTCGTGGTCTCACCACAAACTGTGGGGGAGCTACAATGTAAGAAAAACCATGTATAAATTCAGGATATTTTGCAAGGGGGAGATAAGGAATATTGAAGGAAAGAGACAACATTATGGAGATTTTTTTTTTATGCCAGAGGACATAACACCAGAAACATTAATTAGTATAGACAGAACTAATATATAAACAAAAACAACAGCAACAAAAAGAGCAGCAATATCAGTATGTGACATCCCCAGTTAAAAAAAAAAAAAAAAAAAAAAAAAGGAAAGAAACCATACATGCTAGAGTAAATTCTGATGACAATAAATGCTTAAGGAGCAGCAGTCAGGTGTGTACAATGCCGGCTCTGGATGTATTCTACCTTTCGACTGGGCAGATATCAGCACTCTTATGCCCTCTACATTTCACAGAGTTTGTTGTGCTGGAGCTATAGTGTATTACAAGATATGAATTAGGATATACAGACTGCCTTTTTCAGTCTGCCCCTCTAGACTTTTAAAAATGCTTGAGAAAGGAGAGGAAGGTCTGGATGACAGCAGAAGGCCAGAAGTTCAAGAACTCCCTCCCTTCTCTTAGGGGTAGTGTGGTCAAGAATGGAGTGGGAAGGAGGACTTGCTGTAAAAAAGAACGATTGCTAAAACAACACAAACTTGGGAGATCCAGATTGTGTAAAGACAAGACAGAAGCAAGAGTTGAAGAGTTAGTGGGCAGCAGTGAGCGGCGAGTAAGAAGGAATAGGTATTCCAGGAGATCAGGAAGAGACAAGGAAAAGAAAAAAAGAGAAAGTGAAGTTAAAACAAGAAAGAAGAACCAGGACTGGATATGTTTTCAAGTAGATGGCATTAACAGTGTTCAGACATAGGGGATCAGGAAACACAGTCAGAAGTGAACAATTTCTAAAGGAGTTGTGTAGTTTGACTTGCCTGGGGGTACTGATGGAGAATAGAAAGTCAGTGCTTGGTGAGAATAAGAAGGGAGAGAAAAGGTGTAAATGTGCAGAAGGAAAGTGGGGAAGAAGGAGTGTTGAAGGATTTGAGAGAAAAAATTTGACATCAGCAACTATGTTGAGCATGATGTGACAAAGCAAATTACTATCTTATGCAGGACATGAAAACCCTCTAGTCTTGGTTCAACACTGCAGTTCACTGGAACTGGATTTATACTAGCTGGCATATCTTAAAAATGTAAGCAGTATCTCCAAATATTCTCATCAAAAGACTATCTAACTTTTGGGGCAGGCTAAAGAAGGGGACAAAATAGTGAAAGAAAAACCAACATTCATTTTCTTCTATTCAACTATTGGTTTGGTGGTTGTGGAGAGAGATGGTTTAGGAACACTAAGCTTTTAGGTAAACAGAATTTAAGTGTTTTAGAAAACCATATTTTCACCATTATAATTACAAACTATTTAATTAGGCACGAAGAGCAATCAAGACCCAGCTTCCGATTACACCTGCTGACAGCACAGACGCAAATCTGCTAACTGCATAGAAATGTATGCAGATCTGCTTTTTTTGAAACACACTTTGCAGTTATCTCATAAGGTACTTCCCAAGGCTTTACAGATCAGCAGGAGTCTAAAGAACACCAGTTGAACAGCACTGGTATAACGCACTCTTAAAACAAGAACTGTAAAGCACTTAATAAACATGAATCACCATCAGTTTAGAAGGCAGAGGGTAAGAACAACACAAAGAGTCATCCGTCTGCCTCACAGACCTAAACACAGGTTTTGGTGTCTCTGGAGAGAGAGGTGTCCACCCCTTCCCCAGGCCTCAGCAGATGTCAGTCTTCTGAAAGGGCAGGGATGAAGGGGTAGGTGCCTTGCTGCTGCCTGTTTATATGTTTTGGGGTTCCTGTAAGAGCATAGGTGTTGCTACACATACTCTAGGATCTGAACTCATGGTGTACTATTCCTAAAGTGCTGGAATGCAGCAAGTTACTTGTTTTTCACTCACCCGTGTTACCTAGCATATCTGTATACAATCCCTACAGGTGTCGTAAAACAGTAATGTGGTAACCAGTGTATGTGTTTGTTCATTCAATCATATGGGAAAGGAAAGAGAGAAAGACCCTTAAGCTTAGAAACTTCCATTCCTATAGACATACCTTACACTAAGGTATCTACCCTAAGGTATCTCTACAGTTCTGACTTAATAAAGGTCACTGAAGTATTTCAGAGATTGCTGCTCAGCCATAGAAGTTCATTGTCCAGGATATTAATACAGAATCAATAGCAACCTCAGGCAGAGCAGAGAGCAGAAAACCTCTAATCTCTTCAGGTGTTATATCTGCATTTGACAGGAACTATTCATGAGTCCTATGTCTATGCTGTGTTATGGGTGGCCTCAAGACCATAATCTTTCTATGTGACGTTAAAAACCTGGTGTCAGGAGACCATCTCATAGATCATACCTAAGCATGATCTATGCCTGAGATCACTTTGTAGGCATGCTTGGTGCACTGGGAGTATGTTATGCAGACAGTACTCCGAGACAACTCAACAGAAGGAAGAAGGCATGGCATGTCCATAAGCCTATTCTTCAAGTCATTTAACTGCATAAATGAAGACATGTCCTAGTTTCTAGTTTTTGACCTACCCCTAACTTTGAACATCTCTCACGTTCCTAAGAGCAGAAAAAAGATCCTTTCTTTTGCAAAAAAAGATAAGGAAAAGAAGCAGGAATTAAGGCTGTAGCTCAGTCCACATAATCTACATGACATGGATTGACCCTGTTGCTCTGTTCTTTCCCTGTCACACATGAAGTCCTCTCCAGCATTTACCATACTAGGTCTACAGAAGATCTGTGGCCTCATAGCTACTAGGTTAGACTTTCTAAAGACTCCAGTAAACAGTGATGTACAGTTATGCAAGGATATCTTTCTAGCTTTTCTCTGCAGCCATAATTATAGAAATTCACCATAAAAATAAACAAATGAATCAGAGCTTTTATTTAGATATAATCTCTTGATCTCACAAGGACCTGACTTTTATTGGTCACTATGTTAATTAGAGCAAAACCCATTTCCTTCAGCCAAACCATAATTTTAAAGAACATGAAAAGCATCATTTTGGATAAATAAAACCCTGTATGCAGTTTTTAAATTTATTCAAAGATGGGGTTCTATAATTAAGGAACCCCCCTTTTTGTTCCAGTTTGTTGTCATATTCAGCTCTAGCTCTGTTTACAGACAACTTCTGACAAAAATGACATTGTTTACAGCATTTAAACAATGTTTCCACCATAATCAGTTTTGTCTATCTATTTCTAGTTGAATAATGCAAATTGAAAACTGAAAGCAACAATTAATAATTACAGGAGTAATTCTTGGTCAAGTATAACTACCAAAGCAGTAAGACTGCCATTATTCCCAGAGACCCTGCTCAGAGACAGCAAGGCTTCTTTGACAGAATAAGCACTTGGGCTCTTCAGTTTTCCCAAAAAGACAGCTCTTTATCTTCATATATAGATGCTATTTATAAAGATACATAAATATTATTACTCCTGTTTTGCAGAAAGGTTAACTGACACCATGACTTGCTCAAAGCCCAGCTTCAGTAGAATACTGGACAAAACCTAATTCAAGCCATTATTGCTTCTCTCAAATTAGGTGAATTTTTAAAACATTCTGAAAAGGTACAGTTAGAGAAATAACAGCAGGCTTGCTATGCTTCAGCTGTTAAAGTTATGTGGTACTTTAATGCTTAATTCAAGCTAAACATTAAGGTCATTAGAAGAATCTGTTGAAAAAACTGTTATGAAGCAGCAAACTGAGTGTTGTGCCTATCAGACTATTACCCTTTACTGTTTCAGATGTAACATTAACTGGATTGGAATAAACAGAGTGGAAAAACTTGCTTAATTGACATTTGAAAGTCAAAGACAATGGCTCTAAAAGGAAATATATTGCTTGGATTTCAGGGGACTAGCCAAAAATATGAAAAAAGAACAATTAAGACTACAGACCTAGTATCCTTCTATTGAAACTTCTCTTTTTTTTTTGAGAAATTTAAATAGTACACAGTAAATTAGATTTGATTTCTGGCAAATTATGCTTTGATACTGCATTCAGCAAGCGCTGGCTTCAATCAATGTCACACTAAAGCTCTGTTATGCTAATAGCTGCTTGTGAGGCTGAGCGGGATGATATGGAAATCAGATGGTTTAACATGAATAGAAAGCATAGGCCATGTACGAGGGGGCTTTGAGATGAGGGGATGGGGGGATCCTAAGGTTAATCACATCATGTTCAGAACTGTTTTTACAGCACAGAACAGTATTCTACTTCAAGGATTAAAATGGAGATAGAAAAGCATGAGCAGTAGTGAGCATGTTGTTCAAAATGGGAAAAGCACATTCTGTTGCACTCTTTCTAGATGTTGTCTTATGCATGACTGAATGGATCTTTTATTCTATCAATGAATGCATATGAAGTGTTAAAAAACTTTAGGAAAAAAAAGAAACCTATACTGCAAATTATTTCAAAGGGATTTTCTCAACTTTTCTCCAATCTTAATAGTTAGCAGAATTTCTAATCTGATGGAAGGGATTGCATTCATTTCTTTCCCAGTAGTGTTACTGAATGCTGAGTCACCAGGAGCTGATAAAGCTGCTGATGTTGAGAAGCTTGACTGAGACAGTGAGTTCAACCCTCCTAGGTGAACTCTGGTCACCTGATAAGAAATGTGGCAGAAGACTCAGAAGGGTAGGGGAAAATTACCGCAGAAAGATGTGAATTTATAGCAAAAAGTGCACCGATCCCATATCAAATACTAGCAACATTTTCCTCCAGTGACACAGTGTTCTAAGTTGATCTTGTGATTTGTGGTTCACATTGAATTCAATGGTCCTAAGGGATCATAACTTGCTCACAGCACCTCCCCCAGCTCAGGTGCCCTGGGGTTCATACATTTATGGCTGTGATTTTAATTAAAAGCAGATATTGTAGCAAGTTTTAGTCCAGTATTGCTACCGCAAGCAGAAATGGAATGTAACCACAGCAACTAATATCAGTGGGATTTTTGTTGTTGTTGTTTGGGCTTTTTCTAAACATCCTCAATTACCTAAGACAACCAGTACAAGACCAAACTCATTTTACATTTTCAGATAGTGAAAACTTTAATAATCTTTTAATGACATGTACTTAGATAAAATGCCCTCATATACTATGGCATATGAGGCTTCACTCAAAGCTCATTAAAGTTGGTAGAAATTCTCCTATTGGTTTATGTGGTCTTTGGATTGGACCCACTGAAAAAATAATATATCACAGGAAAAGAGTGACAGCAAGAAATTTTAAAGGGCTCAAATTAAAGATTTGACAACCTTTAATTACAACTAATTTCAGTTGATAGTGAACTGCAAATGGAATTCATCATGAAGATTACCTAGGTAAGCTAAATTGATAAAGATGAGTGCTTCATTTTAGACTGGAATTGTTTATTATCCATAAACAAATTTCTGTGATTGGTTCAAAGGGGGCAAGGAGAAAGATGCTGACTTGTAAAGGTTCTAAGCAAAACTCAGATAATGCTCACTGATAGGGAAGAAAGCTTTGAGGAACAAGTAGAAACAGACTGGCTAGTAAAGCACCAAGATTCTGTAAGACTCAGTTCTGCTTCCAGCAGGGAAGAGACAGCAGACCAACCTAATATTCCCATCTACAGTCTTTTTCAGCATTGTACCTTTTCAGCAATAAATTAAATTCATAATAATCCTTTGAACAATCAAAGTTACACCTGGTACAATACTCAGTAAGTCTGCCTGGAAGTAAGAGAGTCAGTTTGGGTGATAACAGTGCCTTCCCTAAATTGTCTTCTGACTTCTGGAACACCATCAACACCACAATCTTCTTTTGCAAAGCTCTCAAAGGCTTAAAACTGGATATCTCAATGCCCTTCTCAAACCCTTACTGCAATGACAATATTCATGTGGCCACTTCAGCTGGTCTTGAATACATGTTGGTATTTTAAGAGACCAAACTCAACTTCAGTCTTATCAAATACAGATCAAGACTTGCTTCTAAGACATTTACACACAGGATAGCAGAATCCCCCAGAGCTCCAGCTGAAGTACTAAGTATTTTAAAAAGGCAGGTAACCCTTGACATCACTTATGAAGTAGGACTAATTTGTAGGATTGCTTTGCTGGTTCCAGATACTGGCTTAGATGACAGTTGAAGGCAGTACAGGAATTCCTGAAAGAAAATAATGATTCCCCACCATTGTGTGTCATTGGTTACATTTGCCTAGAAGGTCTGGTAGATATTGGACTTTTGGATGCTTTTGTGATACAAATGTAGAAGAAAACTGTAAGACTCTACTTATATACCTTGCTGTAACAACATTTGCCCTTTGCATGGCATGAGCTGCCAAAAAGTGCAGATGTGACAGCCTAGAAGTTTTGAAATTTTTTGCAAGGCTACTATTGCTGATGGAGTAAATAGAGGAAAACAGAAAATATGTCCAGTCCCAAACACTAGAAACCTGGACTGAGTCAGCAGTTCTTTCCTCAGAAGTTCAGATCTTCTTAATGGGTACCAAAAGTGATGTGTGGTTATTATGACACAAAGTTATTAGTCCACTATTAGCTATGACTAATGATAAATCAAGGGTGTAGCCTCTGACACAGGAGCCATTACAGAAGTCTGAGAGTATGACAGCTTAAGTCTATTAATAATTCACATATTTTTTATCAGGGATAAACTAATGGAAGTTAAGAATGGTCATTTTCTTTAAAGTGAAAAGACTTCTCAATCTTATGGTGTGCTTCAATGATTAGGTGTGTTCTTAACTAGCACACTAGTTAAGACTGAGTTGCCTGGGAAGTGAGTTTCCTTTTGTTCTCTGCCATGAGTATAGGAATCCATGTTAGCATAGGAATCTATAACTATTCCCTAGTCTCTATGAGTGCAGTTGGACTTTGAAACAAATGCATAGATCTCATTTTGTGCCCATTTTGGTTTTTCTTTAACGATGTTCTCTTATTCATTTAGAGTGTTCTCTTTCTTTCATGATTTCTTCTTCAGGTGGATGGTTCTGCCAATAAAAATGAGGAATGGGTAGGCTGTGGGAATAACAAGTGATTCATGAAGCCCTTCACTACACCTGTGACATTATTTTAAAATGACACAGGTGGAAGTGGCAAAGCAGGTACTTGGTTTGGATTCTTCTGAAAAGCAGCTTCCCATAACCTAGAGGAGTATTGGTAATCCATAGCTCGGATATCATCTTTAACATTGACATCGCTTCAGAATTAATTCTCCTATGTCCTACACCAATAGGTCAAATATACAAAATTAGGAGCATGGAGGTAAAGCAGGGAGATCTTTTAGCAGGCTGAATGAAAGGAAGCACTGAGGGAGAGGAATCAGGCTACAACAGGGCAGAGGTAGAGAGCAGGGGGAAGTGAGGTCTCAGTAAGTTTATTACTAAGACCAGTTCTGCTGTATGTGTCCTTCACAGCTGCTCCTGTCTCATGGAAAGTGAGAAATTCCTTTTGTTTTGTTTGCTGTTTTCAGATGAGCCATGTAAAAACACAACAGTGTGAAAAGATCACACTTCAATCATTTGAGAATGCTAAACCCTCCTTTATACCTGGACTAATTGTTCTAATCTTCAATTTAAATTCAGGTTCTGAATTTCACATATAACAACATTTTATCCTTCAGTTGTTCTGAAACGCTGAAGCAGATAATCTCTGAAACCATGGAAGCATAAGCATTTTTTTCTTTCTTTGCAAGATGTGAAAGAAGTCTAGAGAATCAATAAATAAAAAACTAACTGTCCTATATATTTTGACACATAAAACCTCTCTTTTATCCCTGGATGACCTAAAAGAAAGAAGTGGGATAAATCTGCATGGTGGAAAAAAAGACATGCGAGATAACAATATTGAAAAAGCAGGTTTGGTTTATATTAAAAGTTTTCCTGCCAATTTCAATTAACATAACTGCCAAATCTGCATTTATAATTTTTATAACAAAGGTTGAAGCACAAAAAAAAAATACTACTAAGGATTTTTCTTCCTTCTTCTCTAGGACTAATGGTAATAAAACAAAACTGTGAGAATAATTATTAAAAAATCCAACTCTATCTCCCACCTAGCAGAAAAGAAAGGCATCTACTTTCTGCCTTCCACCCCCATTTCCAGTGCTCTGAGTTCAGCACTGGACTATTCCTGACCCCCTCCTCCTCTTCGTTTTACAGTGTATTTAAATATTGAGTTTAAATATCTGGTCTGAATTTCATCTCAACATTAGACTCCAGCCTGCTCTCATTTAATCATACATCTCTATTTTATTATATTTTGTACAATCATCTCTTTTAAGTGGCCCCTGCACCTTGCAGATGCTCCTGGAAAATCCCTTATAGAAAGTAATTCACTTAGTTTTGATGCTTATAAGGAGAGGTAGCACTGATTCTGTCTGCCCAATAACTTACTCAGGACTTTCTCTACTCTAGACAATGATTTTTAATTTTTTTCTTTTTCCTCAAGTGTCTGAGATTCAGGATATACCTTTTGCTCCGATCAGATAGAAAAGATGTGCTTTCCTAAAATCTTAAGACCTTTAGCTGGCTTGCTAATGTAGACTGTACCATTAGGGGATGGCTCGTGCTACTACACCTTCTGTGAGTTTAGCAAACAAAACAAATTATGCCAACAAAAAGACATGTAATCTGCTATGATTCCTTTTGTCATGGGAGATAGCAGGAGGGTTCTCTGGTAATGTGTTTAAAAAAGAAAAGCATACCCCTTGCTGATATAGTAAGATTTCATCAAAATAATGAGTGTAATCTAGTTATCTCCTTCAAAAATTCACATGCTGAAGAGAAGAGCTAAGATGATGAGAAGAGTAAAGAGCCTAGATAGGCTAATAGGCTACATCTGTAGTGAGACAGATGACAAGTTCCTGGTTTGTTTACCCTTGAGAATAAAAAAGGCTGAGAGGAAATACTCTGCTCAATTTGGGCCACTATTAAGTGAAGAGAGGAAAAGGAGTAAGGAAGAAAAAAGACTACTTGAGCTGACTGACAATGCTAGCATTCAAGGAATGGGGCATAGGGTAGTTTTCCTGTTGAAGAATACTGAGATCACTTCCAAACTGTAATATGACTAGCAGCAATTAAGCAAAGAAGGTAAAGGGAAAAGTGAATGGATTAATGTATTGATTTCCACATTCCTCCTGAAGTAAGCAATAAGTAAGCAATTTCTCATTTTAGAAAAAGGAAGGGAAAAGTTTGGGGGGAGCAACACATCAAAAAACTCTTTTATACACTAATCTTCAAATACTTATGGAGAGACTCAGAATCCACTGAAGTAAGACAACAATTCCCACTGATTTGAGCATGCTTTGGGAAGGTTAAGTAAGATTTACACATGTAACTTCTTAAAAGTTTCCCAAGCCAGAGTTCAGCAATTAAAAAAAAAAAAAAAAAAAAAGGCACTTGATCTTTTCCTGCACTTGTAACTGGGTTTTCTCTAAGAGAAACAGTATGAGTACTGCACATACCTGGTGCCATAGTGGAATGAGCCAGGACATCACATATGACATGCTAAAACTTCAAGTACATACACTGCCATCTTTCACACTTACCATTCTGCATTTCTGTTCTGACCACTATTTGACATACTGAAGAAGACTTGGAGCGGCTGGAAATGAAGCCGAGTTTTATGGACCAGCACTTAAAATGCGTGGTGGTTAATGTGCCCAGTGTCCACTTGCAGAGACATTCTGGCCCATATATTGCAAACGTTGTATTTCTATGATATCTGAAGTCATTATAGGGTTCAAGTTTAAGTTCAGCTAGTGGACTTTTGCCAAAGTAGAAATGCTAAGGACTTTAGGATTTTTAGACTGGTCTTTAAAAGGCTAAGAAATGTCAGAACAAGTCAGCTCCATATTTTAATCTCTTATGGGTATACAAAGAAATCTGCATTTCATTCTACGGCAACCTTTTCTCTTTAATCTGAAGAATTTGTCTATTTTTAAAGAAGAATGATGCATTATTCTTTCACTTAAGGAAGAAATAAATCCAAAAAGCCTGATGTCCAGTGGTGTGCTTGCTCTCTTCTGAAAATTTCTATAGGTGGTAGCAGCAGGCAGACAGGCAACATACCACACTTCGATATAGATTTGAGATTTCCACCACTGAAAGATGGCACTGTAGTGCCAAGCACATCTCATCTCTTCTGTCACACACCAATCGCCATTACTGATATTTTATAAATCCTCAGTGTCTCAAGTGAAGGTGATATATTCATGAATATACTAAAAATAAAATCATCCATCTTATATAGAATTTCCCTGCAAGAGTCAGAATGGAGAAGAATAAAGACAGATCTTTCTCACTTACTAGTCTAAACCATCTGAGCAATATAATTCTAGTCACAACACCTAACACAACTTTCTTTAAAATGCAGCCCTTTCTATTTTATGTTTCATGCTGCACCACACTTAACAGACCATTAAGTCATGCCAGGTTGATTTATAACATGAAAACTTCCCAGAGCAGAGTGAAATGCATCATACAGTCACATAGCACTTAAATGTGAATGTACTTAATTAATATGAAATTTGGAAAATTCATGGCAGGTGTCTTATCTGTTTCTCTCTTCTCCAACATGGTAGGGAAGTGAAGGTTTTGTAACTTGGTTGGTCTCCCTTTACTTCCTTAGTTAATTCCATATAATTAGTTTCTCTCCAGGTGGCAAAAGTATCTAGCTATTTGCTGCATGTTGCTTTCTTCTGGGAAGATGAGTCATAGCATACAACAATAAATTAACTAAACTTGACTTATTGCAAGGCAACTGAAATGTAAGAGACTGTTTTTTCACTTGGACATAGTTGAAATTAATTTGAAAACTGAGTACTCTGTCATCTGAATGACTTTTTGGATGATTAGCAAGAAGGTAACCAAAACATCAGACATCTTCATAGATTTATTTAAACTTTAGGTCCTCTGTCTCAAAGCAGCATAGCAACTGCTTTTGAAAACAGGGTCAGTGTTACTTTCAGTGGGACTATACGAAACTTTTGGGCTCCTCCCAACTTTTGCGCTTCTTTTAGCAGCTATTTTCCTGCCCAACTGCCATAAGAAATACAGGAGAATATGAAAGTGAGAAAATACTAACTTGATCATCTGGAAAATCCTACTAATGAGTGAAATAATGATAGAAATGGTCTAAACAGGGATAAATATCTTGTTTCCTAAACCCATCTGCTGTAAATCCTGTTGGAAATCTTTTCAAAAGGTTATAAATAAGAGAACATCTATTTTAAAAATGGGCAACACATTTATTCCTAGCAGCAAATCCAAACATGATGAGTAATCTGGCATAGAGCTGTTAAATTTACCAGCTGCCATCCACCTCGGGCAGAACCATACCTTGTTTTGTCTATGTAGTATATACCATATGTTAATAACTGCTTGAACTAAACATGGCCATTGATAATCCCACTCCTGAATTTTCCACTCAAGCTGAAATTTAAATAAAAATATCACAACTGACAGAATATAAATATTTGAAACAGGCAAAAACTGAATAGAAAAAAAATTCCATTTGCAACAAAAATTGCAATCCTGGAACATTAAAAATGCATTTCTCTATTCTTCAGTGACAAGCCATTGAAAGAAAATGGTTTGGTCTTGAGTAAACACAATAAAGACAAAACATGTCTGCTTTGAATTTGAGTTAGTGATGAAAGGTAGAGGTACCTAGATAATTCTCAGATATCACAAAAGAATACAAACTTTCAAATGGCTTCCCTGCAGTTTAACATATACATAAATATACAAATATACTTCTGTTAAAATGTCACCCTCCTAGAGAGCTGTGAGCTTAATAACATTAAGTAGTGTTTGCTTTAGCTTCCTTTCTGCAAGGAGAGGTAGTTTTCCTCTGCATTCCAGTTAACTTGCTGAACAAAAAAATTCTACAAGATTTGACTCACCACTCTTGTCAAGTGGCAATTTTAACACAAGATAACTTGGACTTCTTGGTGGGGAACTGGTGGTGGAGAGGGAAGTTACTTTGTTATTCCTTATCAGGCTTTAAATTTTAAAGAAACAGGATAGGTAGCCTCCTGCTTTGCCTACTTTTGAATTAAATAAGAGATATGAACTGTAGAAATCAGTTTAAGCAAAAAACGATTAAAAAAAGTACACTATTGTAAGGACAGCATTGCCTTTCCTACAGATACAGGATCAGATAAAAGTGATCTAAAGAAACTGACCTGCTTATACAGGCAATCACTACATACACACTTGTATGGGAGTTCTATATGTTAAACATCTTTGGGGTTGGACTTATTTACTTAATTTTTTCACAATGATAATCACTAAATTAAATAATCTGATAAAGACCATATACCCCTATAATAATTATTTTAAGGTCAACCATTCTAATTCATGTTTCCTGAATAAATCATGTAAACCAAGAATTTTCTTTGTACCAGATGTTCACTTGCAACAAAATAAAATAGCATAGGCAGGCAGGGAATATGCCAAATTGACCACAGCATGGTCACACAATGGGATCATGTACCTGGACACAAAGTAACTTGAGACCAAGAGCTTCTGTATAAGCTTTGGAGATGGAATCATGGGTGATTCAATGGCCTGAAAAGTCTTTAAAAAGAATCAGTGTTCTGAAATGAGACACCGTCAACACTGCTGAAACCTGTAATTTTCTTGTGAATCTCCAGTCATCTATGTTATGCGGCTTTCAGAGCCTGAAACAGTCTCTATTTTGTGATTTTTTTCCTTGTCTTTATTTTAAGAGTGAGAAAAATTAGAAAAATATCTAGAAGTGAAATACTTTTAAATCTTGCAGCATTTTCTTAGTGAATGAAGGAGTCATTACCCCCCCCCCCCCCCCCCCCAACATGAGAGATTTACCTTAGAAACATACTAAATTCATACTATATTTTCTAAGCACAGGAAAATTTTCTTACAAGTTTACTCCAGTTTTACACTGTTACAACTCCTGGAAATTAATTTCTTGAGAACTAGTATAATGCCAAAGTGATACAGTATTGACTGGGGTTTAAAGCTTGCTATCAAAATCCCAAATGGAGAACAGTGAATTTCTATTCTGCACAGAGGATTCTCCAGGTGTGGACTTGCCATGCTGTGACTGCGGAGGTACTTGGCTTGGCTCTATGTATGCTAGTTCAAGCAAGCTAATAAGCATGGGATCACCTTTGTTCTGGAAACAGAGACCTAACCTGGATTTTATCATTAAATTATTTGAACCTTTCTTCCTTCAAGCTCGTAACAATGAAGAGCTGAGACAAGTTGAATCTCACAAACTTTAGTCAAACACTTATCCAACAAAAATTTTGACTAAATAAAGACCAAACCCCTCAGCAATCTCCATAAACACCAGTACTGACTTTTCACACTAATTCAAAAAAATCAGACTAACCATATTATTATTCTAAAAGATTCTAAACACACACTACAAAAATCAGAGGAGCAGTGCAACTGGTTAAGTTATTTAGAAAATCCATACAGGCACAGAGTAAACATCCGTGAAATAAAACTAAATAATATGTTCAGGATATTTCTGAACACCAAAAGCAAATTTCAGCTACTGACAGTTGCAAATTTTCCATTATGCTCAGTTAGATTTTTATAAATTTTCAGAACTAATTTCAAAGGCATAGGAAAAAGTCAAATTTTCAGTGTGGGAATTAAAAATCCAGGGGTTGTCTTCCTCTGGACTTGTTATTCAAAACAGTCTGCATCCTATACAGTGCATTCCAAAATGCACTCCAAGATGACTCAATGGCAAAAATCAGTGATGAACTTTCTTAACAAGCACGGAAATCTACTCCAGCCCCTCTTCAATTTCAGGACTACTTCATTTCAAAACTCTTTGAAAGATACAAGAAAGACGGGACATGCAAAGCCTGTGCTTTTACTGCTATGCAATAAAAGCATAATGAGCTGATCGTTTAGGGCCTGGTAGAAGCTCACCGAAGTCAATACAAACATTTCTGTTGATTTCAATGGCTTTTATACCAGGCCCTTAAATAGACTGTTAAAAACATCCGAAAATGTGATTTTGGCTCCACATCACCAGACTCACCCTGTTTCGCTGATTGGTATTTGTTGGTGATTTGACAAATGCATTTATACATGAGACAGCAGAAAATATAAAGTTCAGAAATAGCACTTTGTCAGTCAAAATCACTTGCCTGGTGTTAGACAGTTAAAACTATTAAGCACTGGCTGCTAATTTCAGCCAGTTAAATGCTGTTGCAAATGAAAGATGAAGCACTGCATGAAGCCATGCTAAAATGGATAGAAGGATGGTTACTTACCAACGGGGCGAGCTGTTGACATTACAATGGTGTAGTGAGAACATAAAAAAGAAATTAAAAAAAGAAGAATATCTGTCAGAATGCATGACGTGTAATGTTACCTTCCACTATGGATACTACCATGATTGCTAACCCCTCAAATGACAGCCTAAGTAAAATGTTTACTGTTGTTATTGTTTAGTCACGTGCCACTATTATCACATTTACTTGAGCATAGCATCTGAACAAGCTGACTGGAAACATTCTCTGAGAAACATTTTTATTATCTTCGCATACCATCATCAAGTATCATTGTTAATGCCTGATAAAAGAAAAATTGCATTGCATTAGCACAAACTTTTAGATCCTGATAAACACATCAATTTAAGCCGCAGACAGTCAAATGCCATGTCAGTAGATGCAAGGCGTTTGCTTTCTGAGTCAAATACCAAATTAATTTTAAGCATGACCAGTCAGTACAGCAGTAAGGGCTACAGAAAGCCCAGGACTGTTTTTCTCATTCAATAATGGGCATAAAAGCTTACAGCACACTCCTTGTTCCTCACTGACAGTGCTGATGAAAACATAACAAATAGGCTGAAATGGCCACAGGGATTTCAGCCCAGAAGCTCCCAAATTACTGCTTAGATAACTTCTACTTCCTAAAAAAATTGCTGCTAAATGATCGACAGGTTAATACTGTTTCAGGTTGATATCAAGATTGAAAGCTGCTGCTGCAACAAGTGATTTCTTGATTATAGCAACAGCCCTTCATTATGCTTGTGCTGGGGAAGAAGGCTGTCAGTCCCTCTTAAAATATAGACATCCCCTTTCAGAGGAGCTGAAAAATTGGACATAAAATTGACTCCAGGTTGCATCTGTGTAGGCAAAACTTCCCTTATTTTAGCAGCAGAAGTAGTTACACGTGTCTGGGCAACAGCACAGGTTTTTTTTTTTCTTTTTAAGAAATTAATCAGCTCTATGTGCTTATGTGCAGGCTATGGTCAAATGTCAGATATGCAGATTCAGAAGTAACACAGCATATAAGGACTTTAGTTCTCAACCTTTCTCTGGCTTTATCCTTATTTTGGCATATCCACTTTATTTAACTATTTCAAACCTGCTGCCCTTTCTCACCCATCATCAGACTTCCTCGCTTCTAGTATTATGGACATATTCCTTCTTCTGCAGCAGGATGAGGAATAAAAGTGATAGGCATCTTTCCAAGAGAGGGCATGGAGGCTGAGTCACAGAATTCAAATTCTGTTGGTTTTGTGACAGCGTAACACAAACTTCCTGACTATATCCTCATCCCCTGCTTTGAGAAGATGGAGCCATGAATGAGGGAGCTAAGGATTATGCCATTGTTGTGAGTTTTGCAGCTGCAACTACATGACACCTGCAAGGACCAAGGCATGCTCAAAGTAAATTTTGAAATGCTATGTGGTTTTGCTCCTCTACATGGCAAGTGGTTACAGTAAAAACAGTTTCAAATAAAACTGGCAGAAGTTTAAGAATTCAGAATTAAGGCTTCCTTTAATAAAAAAGACCGTTGTTCGTGGCCCCTTTAAAGTCAATGGGAGTTTGTCCAGCCCTTTGTTTTCAGAAAATTGAGAGTAATAGCCTTCTCCATTGAATTTCTTGGCTTTTCTCATTTTCTGTCATATCCTGAACATTTAATATGCTTATAATATCATGGCTTCCTTTGTGTTGGATAAACACTATGTATTTGACTGTAAATGACAAACCCGGGGTGGGGGGAAATACCCAAGATAATGAAAACCTGCTTTTACTGTAGGAAAATCGATTAAATTATATATTTCCTCTTTTTTTTTCACTTTAATTTCATCAGGTTCAAGCTTCAGTGATTTCAAAGGATTTTTTGCTTGGTTCTAAATATTGTTTATATCACAAGTCTGGGTAGCAAATCTGAAAGGCTTGCCCCAGTAATGTATACAGTGGACACAGTTCTAGGAGTGTTTAAAGGCTATCGAATTGGTTGCCAGATTCTGCCTGTGACAAAGGAACAGAGTGAGAGTATTTCTGGGAGTTCGCTGTAGTGACTATTTCTCTTACGTTACAAAATGGAAGAACGTCTCACACAAGCATGTAGCAGGTAAACCTATTTCTTCAGCTTAAAATGGGAAGAGCTTCATTATCAGTTATTGTTTAAAGTGAACATGAGGTAATATTTTAGCAGACGGATTATCACAATATTCTCTTTTCTTTGTTATACACTAACATCTCCCCCCCATCTCCCCCCCCCCCCCCCCAGCTCAAGCCACTCGGTGCTTTTTTTTTTTCCCTTTGAATTCAGCAAATTAAACTGAACTGTGTCCATGCATTAAATGGATGGAAATGGAAGCTGGCCTCTTGGGTCAGTTGACCCCCGTTCTAATAAAGCAATCCACTGAGACTTTGAACATTTGATTTAATGTGTATGAAAAGAGGAGAACAGATAAAGCTAAAAATGTTTTTATTAACCTTTCACAGCTCTACTGAAAACCGTCAGCATGCACCACTAAACTGTGAAATAGTGTCTGCATGATATCCATTGTGCCAAATTGCTGCTTATCTTTTGGAATGAAGTAATAACTATTATATTCTATTTACTCATATGGAAATATTAGCCTACAAACTTTTTCTCTCCCCATAATCTTTAGCATGTCTATATCTGCTGTCACAAAAGACATTTTGGCAACTCATTATTCTACCAGTCTTAAAACCTCCTTACCACATCTAACAGCAGCACATAAACACTGAGTGGGTACTAGAGACCAAGAATATTTCAGGAGACAATATGTTAGTCTTTACCTTGTAATACTTACAAAATTAATCTTTTTGCTTTGGCTAGGGTTTATTTTTCAGATAAAGAGTAGTGGTAGAGAGTTTAATTATGGCAGAGCTAATTACATAATAAAACTATCTGTACTATATTTGGCATCAATAAACACAGTTACTTACTATACTCCTTATAGTTACTAGAGAAAAGAACATGAATAATAGCCTAAACTGGTGGATCACATATTAAAGTCTATGCCCATGGTTATGTAGTGCTTGCTTATGCATATACATGCATCTGTTCTTCAATAAGAAAACACTGGAACATTGGAACAGCTCTTTAACTGCAGGGAGATCCTGTCCTTATGAAGTCAATTAAAATTTTGCCTGAGATACGAACAGGATTTCACCTCTGTTGTAAATCAGTGCAGCACCCGCAATTGCAAAGGGTATGTGAAACCTGAGCAATGCCAGGTAAGGATTTGGCCCATTCCATCCGAAAGCAGTTTATTCATATAGGACACAGGCCCTCCCTCCACGGGAACACTCACCTCGCACAGTGAGGGTAGCAGAGGCTTCCACTTTTCCAACTCGATTCTCAGCAATACATGTGTAAGTTCCTTCATCTGTACTCATGGCCTTCTTAATGCGCAAAGTGTAGTCATCTTTGATGTCATACCTGCATTACAGAAGAAGAATGAATACTCTTTCTGTAGACAACAGAAATGAACAAAAACTTTTACCTGGAATAGGCCAGTCTGAATCTATCTTGAAGCCAACTTTGGAAGATAAATTATTATCTAGCATTAGATAATTTCACCAAGCATTAATCTTCATGACATTTTTATTGCACCCTGCATTAGTTAGAAACTTTACATAAAATTAGTATTGCTATGTTCAGTCAGTATTAGGGCTTTATTAATAATATCATTCACTTTGTCCTTGATCTAGAGCAATAAGATAAAATTAAGCTATCAGGCATCAGTTATCAATACATGACAGCTCAGGTTTATCATGCCTTTAACTATGTGAGCTACACATTTTACCTTTTGCCGATTTGGAAATTTCCCTTTATATATAGTATTTCTCTACAGCAGCAACCCCTTAGGGAAACTGTGAGCATGTTGGGTAGGATCTGACACTGCAAGATTACAAACAGTAAAAAATATATTTAAGTTCTGGAAAGTGACATTTAATGAAGAGGCACATTAAATGAGATTTATCAATTTCACAGAAATTCTACAAAATGATTCATTAAGGTTGGACAATAACATTTTCTCTTTCTTAAAAGAAATTAGAAACAATTCAGTTATGCTTTGTCCGTTTCTTTGTTTCTACTATTGTAATAATTCTACAACTATGAGGATGTATAAAACTTGAAATAATGCAAAGTACTTCAGCATGCAGTAAACATTCATTCTCAAGGCATTTAGAGTGCTTACACCTAGAAAAATATTTTCAGTTAAATTGTTATTATCCTGCAGAAGTCATGCTTAACAAACTATTTTAGGCTCTGATCCAAAGCTCATTAAACTCAACGGGAGACTTCATCCTGTATGAAATTTCTTTGGCTCCCAAATCAGGAAAATGCTGGGTTTCGGCATGGGTATTTTACTCTTGAAATACTCTCTTGTAAAATTATTTTCAACAATGTTTCTTCTAGACATAATAAGTCCATGATACCTTAAGTCACCTTGAATCTAGAATTATCTTCATATTTTCGTGTATCAAATAGTGAAACAGGAATATGAAACTAAAGAAAGATCGAGACTTCAGGAGATGTCAGAACTCTTTCTCACTGTATACACACTCATGACATAACTTTGGAAGAACTAATTTACCTCCTCTATTATACAGCTTGTTCAGCAAACATATTGAAATCGTATAGAAGAGCACCCTTAAATGTTTTGATGAATAAAAATGTAATGCAGTTAGTTACAGGAATGTTGTGAGGGTCTATGAGTATTTTTAAATGCTTTGGGAACCTGAAACATTCATTTCTGTATACATAATATACATTGCTATTGGTTCGTTTAGTATAGATTTGTAGAGAGAGCACTATGTGCTAACAGACTTTAAAGCATCTTAACTCAAAGGATCCTATATGTTGAAACATTTAAAGTTCAGTCTAATTAAAGCTCACAACTTCAGTTAGAGCATTACTAGCAGTTCCAAGAATAAAGAGAAGTCAAGACATATTTTCACTCACCACAATACAATACAGTTTCATTTTATATTCAATAAGTCCATTCTATTCATTAGTAAAAAACAAATTTAAAAAGACCAAATTGAGGCTAACCATTCTGTCAGAGATAAACATAAACACATATAATACACCTTTTGTTAGGTATTACACTTAATTATATGTATATGCAGTATCTCAGGTTTAACTAATGAATAAGAAATATGCCAAGGGGAAGAATAAGTAGATACCATGGCAAACTTCAGAAGCTTTTAGAGATGATTTTTGCGTTAGCATAGTACCATTAGGGGCGGGGGGGAAGTTATGACGCTAGAGACGTTAATATGCGTTTCTGGAGCAGTACAGATCTATTGCAACTACATTCAACAGCCATATGCAGTTGAGGAACATTTGTTCTCCACTGCTCACAAATTATGTCATTTTGCATGGTGTGCTGCACTAGTCAATGGCAAATTGAAATCACTGTTTTCATAAGAGAGAAAAGGCAAATTGTCTCCCTTAAAAATCTCAAGAATATGACAACAGTATCCCACAATGATGGAGCGGTTATTTGTCTTTGGCGACCACAGAGTTGCAGACGAGAGAAAATGCTTATTTTCTTGACATGAGGCCAGCCTTAGGGGACTAAAAATATAAAGTCGTATTCAGCTCCTCTAAGATGAGAAAACTAAGATCAGTTGTAATATAAATATGAGTTGGATATAGGAATCACAGTTATAAAGGTGGGCAACAATTAGCCATTTATTTCACTGCTTTTTTCCTTTATCTTTTAGGACAAATAATATCCCTGTGGTTCAGTAACCGCTGCCGAGATAAAAACAGACAGGCAGCAGGACTGTATCTGACTGAGCGGTCGCTTGAACTGGGATGCAGGCTGCCTGGGACAGGGCCCTCCAGTCTGCTGTGGGCTGCAGCTGACCCACTCTTCTTCATCTCACTGATGTGCTGGTGCCGGCATGCCAGCCAGCTGCCTTGGAGGCTTCGTCAGTCTTTATGCTTGCACCTGCCAATCATGCAAATTGTGCATAGGCTGCTGGGGGAACGAGCCAGCTGCATGGCATGCCAGGACGCAGAGCGAGGGTGCAGCCATCATCTCCCACTTGGGTTGTGAAACGGAGGGTGGCGTAAACATGTTGCTATCATAGCCCAGTTATCAATTACTTCAAGGAAAGGTCCAGCTCTCCCAGTCTGCTTCTCCAACAAGGCCATACTGGGTTTTTGGACCACCATGACAGAACATGCCATCTAGCAATTAGACTCATACATAGATGGAGCCATGGGACACTATAACCATCTGCTGTCCTAAAGTATTGATATGCTGCCCCTCAGTCATCTGTTCCACCCACATTGTCCCCAGAAGTCACCACAGTTCAGTGAAGAGCTTTGACAAATTAAACAGGCAGGAAGGAGAAAGGAAGAAAACTGGCTCTTAGCCTCATCCACGGCAGCATAAGGAGCTTGCGTGAGAAAGGAACCACGAAGTAACAAGGAGTGAAGCCTGAATATGTTTTCAGTTTCTCAAGCATCCACCTGCACAGCCTTGAGCAGTGTCTTGTTTCCTCTCCATCCCAGAGCCTCATATTCCCATAGGAAGATGTTTCCAGCTGAGTTTCTGGAGAAGTTCACTCTCATCAGGGTTAGTGCTACTCAACACTTGGGAATCAGGATCAGGGCCTATCTGACTGCTAATGCCAATCACAGAGAGAGGTTACCAGACTCCTGGATTGATGAGTGAATGGTGGAAAACCAGAGCGTACTGGTTAGGTTGGTCCTTAACATTGCCAGTGCACTAAGGCAATGCCTTCAAAGTATGTGCAGTGTCAAGAAACACCTTCTCACATATTCCCCAAATATTGCTGACTCCTAGCCAATTAATGACAACATTCAGCTAAAAACATTGAGCATCAGATATCAGTTTCTCATGTTTATGGCCATCTAATTGATTTTAAGTACTTCTCTTTGTTAAACATTTGGAGGTGCTTAACCTTTCGATTCAGACTTCAGCCATCGGACTGAGCTGAGAGAGGTCTTTTAAACAGCTAGTCACCCTGTGCCTAGATAGAAACCAGCCACTCTTGGGCACCACATTACATAATTTCTATTCTACAAGTAATAGTGAGAGCAAGTCTGCCTTTAATTAACCAAGAAGGAAGGGGAGGTGGGGCAGGGGGCAGGGAACTGGAAAGGAAGAAAGAAACAGAGAAACAACAAGCAGATGAGAAAACACTGCTGGTGAGGAAATTCTGATAGAAATTGGGTGATTCTGAGTGAAATCTGGCAGTCTTTGGCACATATGAATGCATTCATTGTTGCTAGTTTTGATTAATGACAGTTGTACAATAGTGTGCTGACAGTCACTGCCATACAGACACAATTTTTTTTTATATGAAACACTGCTGAAAATGCAACCCAATCAGATTTGGCCCCTAAACAACATGTGCTATCATCACTGTACCGTGAATTGAGATTGATTGGTAACCAGCTGTGACAAAGTGGGAAAAAGAGCCTTGTCTTTTTCAAGAAAAGAAGAAAAATAAAAAACTGTATTGTGTCAAAACCATTACCATCTGCTCAACCAAATAACAAATAAAACAAAACACATTAACTGTTTTTAAGTATCACAAATTAATGTACTGAAGTTGGATTCATGCACTGGTTTAAGCATCTAAGAATAATCTTGAATTAAACTGGTTTTGTCAGAGTTATAATTTTTTTCCCCATATTCAAAAGTGTATCTGTTCATACTCTGCCACCAGTGTTCCATGGTTATCAAATAAAAAAAAAAGAGAGAATTTACTGAACTTAGAGAGATTTAGCAGTACGCTTTTCTGAATTTGATATGCATTCTACTGAATGCTTCACAAAACCCCTAGATTTCCAGATTTTCAAAAATGTGTATGCAGCTATACATAAAAATATATGCATCTCTTTGTCACATGCATAGGTACCAAAACTGTGTCTGCAGCTGGAATCATTATATTCCTAGATATCCCAGTAGGCCTCATTGGTAATACAAGGATGCACTTGCTTCAGCAGTGTATTTTAAAGTTGTGAGAATGCATTACTGAATTCAACAAATCCAACTCAAAAAGTCACATTTCTTGCTAAAGGGAGTTTGCAAGAGAAAATGTTGCAAACTGATGCCACTGGCCTCAAAAAAATTACATCAATTTATACTAGGCACTTATTTTCTTCCAAAATATTACTGTAAATAATAACAAAAAATATAATAGAATCTTTGCAAGTAAGCTTTGTGAGCTTTCCTTTTTTTTTAAAGATGGCACAAAAATTACTTTGCTCTATTTTCTTCTGCCTGTTTGCCAGGCTATTTTGCAAAACAAGCACAAAGCTCCAAGATTACCCACAACATCAATGATTAGGGAGCCCAAATAGAGAGAAGCTACTGGCCAAAACGAGAATAAACAGGAGGTAGTTAAGGAGGCTTAAGCTTCTGTCTCCACTTCTCTTTTGTGGTGCTGGCACTTCAGCTCCCAGCATAGTGGCACAGCTTGTCACAGGCTCCTAGGCTCCCTGTGCCAGATGGAGGGAGCCAGGGAGAAGCTGCAGTTGGACAGGAAGTGTGAGCTCCTTACCTGCTTCAGCCTTCTGTGAGCCAGAAGCAGAACGGAGAGCCTCCATGCCCACTGGTGATGCAGCCACCCCTATTGCCAGCTCCCTTACAAGCAATGTTGGGTTTTTTTCACTTCCATCCCATGCACTGATAAGTGGAAGAAGAAAGAAGCACCAACCTCCTTGAGTGACAGCTTTCTGAGGGAAAGATAAAGGAGTCTCTGGTTTTCTTTCCTTAGCAAAGCCTGAATCAGCGGCAGAGAGAGTATGAATGTATATATTTGTGTGCACTGGCCTCAAACTACTCTGTTGTACCCCGGAAATCAAGGTCGCTTGTTGCTGGATGGCTCTAAGACACTGCTTATAGTTATGATAAATTGAGCTACCACGGAGCTACCCCCAAGGTGCTGACAGGACTGCTGCCCCTCACATCTACAAGTCTAGTTTCCCATTTATTCTTTGGCTACACCATTCATGCCAGAGAAAGGTATAAGGCAATGTGACATCACCTTGAATTTCCTTGCGCAAGGCATATATGCAAGCATTCATAAAAAACAGTTCACTGGCCTCATCCCAACAAACCAGAAAAAGAGCTAAGTGATACAGGTTACTTACTATTCATTAATTTGATTTTCTGAAAATATACTGACAGCAGGTTCTGCTTTAGTCCAAAATCTTTTATGAGTTGTGATCAGCAGATTATTTGTAATTTCTTATCATGAACACTCTCAACTGCAATAATCTAAAACACAAACCCACACTGCACTGTGCCTTAAACCAAGGCATTCAATAAAATGGCCTAAATCTCATAAAAGATGTATACAGACATTGGGCCAACATTGTGAAACCATACCTGTGTCCAAGGAAATGGTGTTTTCTGACTTTTCTGGAAGCATTACACCATGTAGTACTACTCTCACATGCAAACACATATGTGACTGTACGTAACTAGTGCCTCACAAAATCAGTAGCCATGTGCTCAGGAGAGAGCCAAGAAAGAAAAATGAGACTGCTTCTTTGAAATAATTTGGAAACAAACAGAAGTTAAGAACAAAACATATGTTTGGGAATCAGTGACTCAGTAAACTCCATCTAAACTGATGCAGGCTCCATCTTTTACCTCTACATCTTTGTTCACACAGAGAAGGACTCATAGGGAATTACCACATGATAATTACCCAAAATGGGCTTCTGATTTGATTTTAGTTCCAGACAGACCTCCACATTTCAAAAACTGGAACGTCAGTGGAAGTATGAGCTAAGAGACCATGTAATGACTTGGCATGGAGACCTATCCTCCTATCACCAGAAGTAGTCCTTTCGCTCACAGATGAGACACATTTGTCAGGCACTTGGGGAGATTTGTAATATTAATGCCTGTGTCATAAATTCATCCAACAGAAAAGTACCCTTGATTCTCAGGGTTATCTGCTCAGCACATGCCACTGAAATTAATTTTAAGGAAAAGCAAAACACTGTTTTTGTCCATTTCTATTTTTAAAAAATTGAAATGATACTACAAGGATTGGAACACTGTAAGAAGATCTGAGCCCAGATTGGCCTCTTGCACTCACTAAATATGGCTTGCTGCAATTTTTTTTAACATGACCACACAGATTATGAGTAGTTTGACATAAACAGAATTTGTGTTGGCCTGTCTATTATTATTTGCCTTAAGCATGATGAATGATTTTGATAAACTTGTCAGAGAACTAACTGAAATATTTTCTAATCTGTATTTAGAATCACTAACCAACCTTGAAGTGGTAATTAAAGATGAAGTCATGTTAATGTTTTAATGAAGGTGCCTTCAACATTACAGTTGAGCCAGAAATCATATTATTAAAAAGTGTATTTTGCTAATGTTAAGTAATTCTCAGCACAGGATTTATCAATAGGAACTGGAAAGTAGTTCTTAGTGTTAAAACTTTAACCTTGCAGTGTTTTCATTGACTGTTTTTGTTTGTTTTTAACTGTGATGACATTTTTTATATCCCATGCAGGGATGCAGTGTGTTAAAGCAGAAGAAATCCCTGCAGGCCAGCCATTCCAGTAGCATCAATGATGCTGTGGTCAGAGCTCTTGAATCTTACTCCCACTTGGACATATAACTACCAGCTTCCCTCTCCCTGCTCTCCTGAGGGTTTTACAGAAAAACTGCATAGTTAACTACCTTTACTTTTTCATTGTATAATTTTAATAGTCAATAAACTGAGAATAGTGAGCTTAAACTGTTTGATATCCTTATACTTTTCAAGAAAGCAGGCTATCTCAATATTCTGAAACTTATAAATACAATGTATAAACTGTGCGATTACTAAGCTTTTACTTAGTATACTCTGTTTTTCTGATACTAAAGAAAGATTCAAGCACCAGAATGAGTATTTTGACTGAAATTCTACATCAAGTTTTCTCAGGCTTCTTTTCTGCAAGACCATTTAATAACTGCAGTCTTCTGTGGGTAGAAAATTCAGAGAAATCCATGTTTGAGGCCACTACCACTGGCATTAAATTTTGTTTCAGAACTCTGCTAGTGACTTCATTAATTCTCAGAAATGTAACAATTTTAGGATGTTAACTAAGAGAGAATAAAAAATAAAACATTCTCTTGTGACAATCCTCTTTCAAGTGCGCTGCCAGCGATCACTTCATAGATCACCAATGGTTCACGTAGCATAAAGAGGAAACATGTAGGCAGGACTGCTAGTTGACACAATTCCTTTATGGTTGCTGTCTGTGGAGTTGTAAAGCTATTTTCCCACCCTTGACCCTTATGTAAGCAACTGGAGACTGTTTTCATGCATCTGCAAACAGACTGCCTGAAACAATAGCTCTTCTTCAGCTCTGTGGTGAGAACTGACACTTAACATGAAGCCAATTTAAATGTCAATGTTATTAACCGTTTCTCTGCTGATCAGTCTAGCAGAGCCATGCATCTAACAGTTTTGCTCACAGCATTTAATATTTCATACAAATTGAATGGCAGGTAACTACTGGGTTAGACTATAGACCTCTGGGGTAACTGTGGGACAATGCATTTACAGGACTTTATTCAATGCCATGACTTGAGGGATTTAAAATGTCAAAAAATACTCTAATTTACACTTTCACTTGGCCATGTATTCCTCAGAAAACTGTAAGGAATAGTTTTGCACTTACAGAACAGGAAGGGATCATTGACAGGCAAAATATCAATCAGAGAAGGGGGATACTCAACTAAAAGAACAACAGGAGGGGGTACCCCACCAGCACTGGGGTACATCATCTTGATGCTATATACACAACAATAAACCAACCCCTGCCTCCTTTTTACCCCTCATCACCTCTGTATCTCTAAGTGGTATCTCTTGTTTTACAGGAGAAGTTTCCTCAAATGATTCAACATAACAGCTAAAAAGCTGCTTACATTGCACTCCGTGGAAATCTGCCTGTGTTCAGTTAGGCTACACAGACTCTCTGTGAGTTGCACTGCAGCTTGCCCTGTGCCAGCCATGTGCTGCATTAAACCCAAGATAACAACATCCTCTGCAAATCGCCTCTACTCCCTCCAGATGTATGTAAGAATACAAATAGCACATTAAACCTCTTTCTTTCACTGTCTCCTTTTGACAAGCCATTAAGAACATCCAATCTTCTCCCCTATGCTCCTCATAAAGGGACTTAATCTCTCCTTGATGCTTTAGCTTAGGAAACAAAAGATGGGCATGCAAATCATACTGGATCTAACCAGAGGTGATGAATACTACACGTGATACAGCTAATATGAGAAACATCCTTTTTCCCTGACCCTTTATTTAAAACCATTAATTGTTATTAATTGCAACAGAAATTTGCTGATGCAACCAAAGATTATATCTATTACACTACTAAAATACACTCTTTAATTAATTTTCAATACACATTAGACTGCATTTTGTTACAATCTGCACAGAGATTAACTCGACCAAAGCACACAGCGCTGTAGTGTTATTAACTCATATTTCATTGAAAGGTCATTCTCCCCTTGGTTGTATCTAGAGGAGGCTGTAGTTAAATACCTCACTATCCCATCCACAGAATATAAATAGAATTATGTAGCACTGTGTTTATTCTTAAAAATTACTGTCTCTCTGGCTCACAGGGTCTTATCCGGTGATCTTGGAGAAATACAAATGAAGAACATCTCTGGCTATCAGGCCCTTTCTGGATCTCCTCTTAAAAAAAATCTAACTTCTCTGAGTTTATTGGGATAAGGTTTGCGGTCCTTGCATTTAAATCCATTTCAAAGATTTGCATCTGGAAGACAGTAAGACATTTTAAAAATTTCATCATTTAGCCTTAGTTTTGAGCAGACAAGAAGCCATGGTGTAAAGCACAGAAATTATAGTACTTACTGAAAATGCACACCTATCAGATGTATGACAGACAGTATTTCTGCACAGGCTATGCGTATGCAATTACTTTTCAGGCACAAAGAGGCCAGTTTTAAAAACATAGCAAGACTGACATCTACACAGACTTTTGTTGTTGGAGCTAACACATGCCTTAGAATAAGTTAAGCCTATACATAAGAATGCATTTTCCCAAATAATTTTTAATGAATATTCCTAATCTTTAGTAAATAAGAAAGCTTACTGTGCTGTTTACGATTTTCACTGCTGTGCGTCACTGCTCTGTTTCATTTAATAATCTACAATCTCTTAACACTTAGCAATATACTTTGTGTAAACTACACATCATTGTCGTTCTGAAGCATCACTCCTGGTTTTTCTGCCTACACTCCCATTGCGTGGGTGGCGCGTAAAACAAATACCTCTTCCTGCTGGTGCAGTTGCCACTTTTCTTCTCTAGTACAATATTCATCTAATCAGACAGTGCCTGTAAATGCAACTTACAGGAGCAGGTTGTAATTTCATTAAAGATGTATTTACTGAGCTAAACCAGCTGTTCTGGGCTGGAATGCAAAAAAAAAGCCCATGTGATTGCTACTCAGTCATTTTTAAGGCAACTGAAAAATACATTTGCTGAGCTATGTGAGTGAGAGTGAGTCTCCCAAAGAGCTGGCACTGCTAGCTTCTTCTGTGTAAAAGGTTTAAACAGTTATTATAGTGTGCCATAAATTTTAACTTGTAATTGAAAATCTCTTCACTTCCTAAAAAAAAAAAAAAAAAAAAAAAATCTGTACTACTTGCTGTGTAATTACAGACTATACAGCTGCTCTCTTTGGCTTCACTAGAAAATTTGAGGACATGAAACACTGTACAAACCTTATTCAAATTTTATTAAATTGCTAGTCGTAGATATGCCACTCTCATACTGGAGGCTCTCAAATAATATCGCTTTCTTCGTGTTATCAGGACTAAAAAGCAGATGAATCAAGTTGATCCAGGCCATATTGAGTTCCTCACCACACAGGAGAACATCAGTTCCTTCGCAGGAAAGTATAATCTCTATTTCTGCTAAGCAGACATCAAAGGGAAAGCTACCTGAACGTGTGGCTGAAAAAACACTTCAACACATAAAGACAATTTTTATTTAATTTGCAATAGGTCCTCATCATTATGCATGGCCACAATTGTCTGAGTTGCTTTAGTACAAGTTTTGTGCCATTTCCTTGCATCACTTTATAATAAAAAGAAACCCTGTTCATGAAATAGTGAATCTAATATTTCAGCCAAAGGCATAGGGCTGGTGACCCCACAATATCCTGTTCACCTCCAGTAGTTTGACATGAGTCATACTTGATTAACTATTCCCTAGCATGTACTGTCGAAGCTATGGGGTAATGCTGAATTTTTAGAACAATCAAGATAAAATATACACCGTGCACCTCTACCCTTGATTCACAATGCATTTCAGTCTCGAGTCACCAATGCAAAATGAACAGCTTCTGAAAAAAAGCTTTAGGCACCCCAGACCTCACACTTTGTTTCTCCCTATTGGTGCAGTATCAACATTTTTAATAGCAAAATTTAATTTGCTGCTATTGGTTTAAGCTCTAAAAAGAATTTTCAAGTGCGAAGAATTTAATTAATTAATTATCACAACAGTATAAAAGAATGATGAAAATGGTTAGCATACATAAGTCACAAAACTGTTTCCACCTGGTCCTTCATATCACTTTCTTAATTCCTGCCCAGTCATACACAGAAGAGCTCCGTGATGTATACCACAGTCTTTGAAATCTCAAGTCAGGTCTACAGGATGTTGGACAATTAACTTCCTTTGACTGCTAGTGAGACCTATTTTTCCTAGGCATTTTGAAAACTTCCACTATAAGAAGCACTATAAGGTTTTAAACGCAAAATATGGACTATCATAGCTGGCTTAGATCATCAGTTCAAAATAGCTAAAATTCGGAATGAAGACTTGCACCCTCCGAATAGATTTATGTCCATCTGTTCTCAGTTTTAAAGCACAGTTATTCATACATTTCTCTGTAATTACATAGACAATTCAACAAAATGGCTAAATTTTTTTTTAAATAGTCATATTTTCGAACATCATAATTTCTTTAGAAGTTGCTTTTTTTTCTCATTCAATCCAATTGCAACTGGAGATGCTTACAGTTCATCAGGGACCTTTATAATTAAAACTGTAATAGCCTGAAATTATTTTCCAATTATTACTCAACACACCAATTGGTGCAGCAATACTGTTTATATTTGTCACCAGAAATTACTGTGATTTTCTCTTTGCTTTCACATGTGTCACTAGAAAAGCTAAAAGGAAGTAAGATGGAAAAACAGAGAAAGATTTCTGAAAGACTATGGATCCAGTATCACTAACTCTGGCATTCACCAGGAGCAAATTACAGAAACAAAATGCATACGAAAATTCAGTTTATCCCACTTTGCTATCACTGAACTAGACACTTTTGAAAGCTGAACTAATAATAGACACATTTAAAAATTTGCAGTACTTGTTGAAACAGGTACCTGCTATAATTGTCTTGTAATCTAGGGATGAAGCCAAAAGGAAATTATTGAAAAAACAAAACCAGACAGAAGTGCAAAGAACATCGTTAGCTGTAGAAACAGGAAATTGATATTGAAAGCTGTAAGACAAATAGCTGCACAGATCTGCTCAGAAGAAGGATTTATGCATGTAGGAAGAGTAACAAAGGGAATTCCTTAAGGGTTTCACATTTCACTGTAGATGTTAAAATGCTTAAAATAAATTTCAGTTCAGAAGCAGAAAGCTAATTTCAGTTTTACCTCAAAAAAGAAAAAAACACTCCCACTTCGTCAAGGAGGAAGAACTTAGTTCTCTCATCCATCCACTCATTCAGACTATACCTGGGCAAATTTCTTTGCTTGTATTAAAAAAAATCCATAAAAACCAACAGCTTTTCTTTTAGAAGTTCCAAGTTTATCTTCCTTGATTAAGCATCATGCAGCATGGTTTGGAAACTTCCACTTTTTGGCCAGTGAAGACTCTGCTTACATACCTTGCTATACAAATTACACATTTTCGAAAAGAAAACATACAGTCCTGATCATCAGAGGTATTTGCTTTCAAAGTGTAGATGTTGGACTCTACTAGATGACCCCAATCTATGTGGTGGTAACCCGCTACATGGGTGGGGGCAGTGGTAGTCCTCTATCACCCGAGGTGGTCTCTGGCATGAGATTCTTCAACCTTGCCCCTTCTTTACCCACCCCTCTGATGTTCTGTGAAGCAGACATAAATGAAGACATACCCCCCACTTTCTGTTTTAAGGTGCCAAAACACAGTAAGTGAAATGTTAAATGTTAAATAGCAGTGTAAAAACACTGCAAAACATTGTGAGTAGTTTATGAGCCTGAAGTTGATTATGATCACAATGTATCTGATGAACCTTCTCTTCTTCTAGTTAAAAGTCCACCGAAAACTTTCTATGCTTCCTGTTATATTTCTTTCTCCGTAGAAATACATCATGAATGAACAGAAAAAACTACCTTGAATCACATAGTACTATGTTTTTCACAGTAAGATAGAAAAGAAAAAGAAAGAACATAGTCATTAAAAAACCTTAATAGAAGTGCAATCTAATCAAGGGCATTGTTGGTTCACCATCTACTACTTCTGCCTGTGAGACCTAGAAGTAGACATGATTTAAAACAATAGAAGTAGCACAACAATAAGAACAAATTACAGAAGCACAATGTATTTACTATGAACTACTCTACAATGCATAAATAGCAAGAAAAGACAAAAATTCATCCTTCCATCCAAAAGTCTGCTCTTCAAAATATTTGATGTATTACATGCATACATATCTATCAATATAATTAGCAAAAAGCTATGTCATTTTAAAAATTGTTTCAAATTGCAAGGAAATTAATTTTAAAATGTAAGTATTTATATATATATGTATGTATTTGTACTTATATAGAAATGTCTTTTCTAGATTATATATCATTACATTAATATAGTTAACTGAAGAATTGTAAGACATCTTACAAAGTTGAGGGTGTGGAAACTAAAACAGGTATTCTCCAATTTGAGTCTTTGGATTTTCTTAAAGATTTACAAATTGAGAAACAAAAGATATCAACCCAGGATTGCCAGGTAATGGTCTTACCACATTTTTCACCTTGTTGGGTTGAAGATGTAAAACATGCTGTGATAAAGCAAGCAGAGAGCAATATCTAACTTGTTTTAGCTAGGCCCAGTCTAGCAGTGTGCTCACAGCACACTTGATGTACACTGACACAAACTAGCCACAAACACCATTGCAGCTGCTTTTTTTTTAAGATCATGATTGGAGGAGTAGAAATAACACAGGCAGCCAGCCTACATAAATCCACTGTTTAAAGCACCTGTTTGAAGAACAAAAGTTTTAGATTTTATTTCTTCCGTTCTTCAAATTCCATCGGCCACATCCCAGGAATAAGCAACACTGATGAAAAAGAACAATCAGCTGTGGTGGGGGAGAAAAAAGGGCGCTATTCATGTCTCCTGTTGAAATTAAATGCACTGTGCAAAAATGAATCAGGACTCACAGGGCGAGAAGGATTAGTTGGGTTATGGAGACCCGGGTTCTCATTCCTGTTCCTAGACCTATTTCTGCGTTAAGATTTTTTAATCTTATAATGATTCAGCATCAAAACTAGAAAGAGTTCCAGAAAGCAAAAACCAAAATCTGTTGTTAGCTGAAAGGAGCCAAGCTAATTTAATGTCTTTGTATAGGAGAGACTCTCATCCCCTTGCTCACTCTGGAATTTTCTCTGCGCTTGTTCCAGACTAAACGAATCTTTCTTGAACACCAGAGGCCGGTTCCAGATTTCAACTTTGTTTTCCACTTCTGCTAGTTTAGTTTTTTGTTTCCTCAAGAAGAAGGTTTCTCCAAGACTTAACAGACATGAGCCAAGGAGCCAGCAAAGCCCACCACAGTGTGCTGCTTCTAATTCACCCTGCTAGTGAATGGAGTGTCTCTTCAACTCTCCAGACAAGCCTTCTCCCTTTTGGTATCAGTATGTTATTATGAAGGCTAGTACATAATTAGTACATTCCTAAACCATCTTTACTTTCTCCAGTAAATTCAGTGAATACCCATGTGCTCACAATACATACGCATCACTTTTCTTCCTTCCAGAGGAATCCATTACCTGGACAATTCAATCCAGACTGGGTTTCCCTGCCCAGCTGGCTCTGGAACAGGTTTTGTAGTGCCAAAGACCAGCAATATGGGAAATCAATCAGTCATAATGTCCAATAACAAGTAGTGGGGAATGATTCCAGCATTACTCAACAATCGAAATTTGAAAGTGTGGGGAACACGAATGTTGCTCTCACCTTCCTCTCGGTAAGTCTGCATCATCTTTCTTCCACCGGACTGTGGGTGTGGGATCCCCCTGCACCTGGCACCGGAAATCCACAGCCTCCTCCTCCAGCACCACTTGGTTAATTGGTCGCCTGAGAAACGTGGGCCGCTCTTGAAAGAGACATTAAAATTCCTTAGTGAGTCAGAGGGTTGAAATGAACACGTTCGACTTTTCAGCATCTTTTTGCTTACCGATTCACAGAATGAAGAAAGGAGGCTGAGCTCCACAAATTCAGACAAGTGGAACTGATGATGTGCACAAAGAGCCCGGAAGACGACTCCCAGGCTGGAGAGGCAGGGGCTCTCGCACCCGGCCTGCGTGCAAGAGCTGGGTGCCACCAGAAGGAAGCCTGTGCTGGCACTAACTGCCCACCCATCACACCAGCAGAGAGGTCTCCAAGGCTGTGCTCTTCCATTTAAATGTTTTGGCTCTGCACTGCTGCATACACAGAGCGGGATCTAAAAGCTCCTGCCTGCTCTAGTGGTATATGAGCTGCCCATGGACACAGCCTGCTTTTGGCAATAATCAGTATCTTGATGCTTCGGAGGAAAATGTAAACTCCATGTTATGCATCTCTGCCAATTGTGGACTACTGTACAGAGGTCAGAGCTTCCCTGACCCCCATCACTAACTTCACCATGGAAAACTAAATTAAGGTCTGAATAATAAGTTCTGTTTGCTCTTGTTATGTTAGCCTGCACAACTACAAATATTATTAATCATCATAATGTTGTACAGGCCTGCTTAAAATCCAGATGCAGAGCCACAATCTGATCTCAGTTATACTGGTACAAACTCAAAGTACCGGTAATTTCATTTGAAAGGATGTCACTGGGGTTAGTTTCCAAGTTGCCTTTGGATTGCATACATTTTGTTCTGTCCTCTCCTAGCCATACCACACTTCTATTATCATAAATTATTTATGTTAGAGTCAAACTATCATAAGACTGGATTTATATGAAGCAGTATTTCCACTCAAGATAGGGATTTATTATAAAGACATTTAAAACGGGTTACACACTACATTTCACATTTCATTCTTAGCAAGTTGAAGGGTATGATGTCACTTAATTACTAAAAATTCACACTGATGTAGGCAATACCAGATTCTGACTCAGGAAGTTTGTCTTGATAACTACAGAGCTGAGTTTATGGGATGGCTATCCATGTTTATTATATCCAAAGAGTAAAAAAAAAAAAAACCAACATTAAAAGAACATTAACAAGATTCCAAAATCAAGCACGCAGCACCTCAGTGCCAGAACTAAGGCTGCCTGCGTGCCCTTTAATCGCTCCCTTTCTGTTTATGCCCTATGGGACTGGTTGCAATTATATGATCACATACTATTTTTTCCCCAAACATCTCTGGATTGTTGGTATTCATTTAATGAGCAGGTGTTTAATATTTTGCTTTAGTTGTACCGTTTGGTGGGTGGCCTCCTGTCATACTACTCAAACTTCACTTCAAAGGCAAAATTATTAATTTCCTCATGACCTCCATTACGCCTATCTTAATGCTTCATAAACAATTCACTTATTTTCATAGCTTCTCTCCGAGGTGCAATGGAGATCTAAGAAAGCAAGGTAAAAAATATCTGATAAATTTTGATGCTCAACCTGAGACACAAAACAGCCAAATATTTTTCTTTTTGAGAATCCAGCATTAATTTTGTGTGTTCAAAGTTCAACCTTCATTGAATTCAGTTGCAGCCCATAAAATGTTCACCACTTTTACAAATCAGAATATTAAGTCAGAAAATAAGGAACACAAAACCAGCTGTTAATAATTATGTAAATGAAGTGACAGCATCAGATAGGAATTCCATGATACTAGTAGGGGGACCTAATGGAAGGGAAAAACATATTTTGTCAGCAGAAGAACAGACACACTCAAGAATCTATAGCACTTTTCCAGATGCTAGAGATAAAACCATATCTAACAGGCAGAGATTCTTCTCCCTGTTTCTCCCAAGCCATTGCTTTTGTCCCATTCCTAGTACTGCCCAGGCCCTGCAGGTTCCAGCAGTGTCTGGGCAAGTAAATTCAGTTCTAGTCTCTCTCCTGCACTTTGAAATCTGTGTCTTTATTCCCTGTATCACATCTGTGTACAAGCCATATATAACCTTCACTGCCGCTCCTTGTTCTGAGTGTGCTTCATCAGATTTTTCCTTCCCTGTGCTTGAGGTCTCCTCTGACCTTTCCCAATGTCCAGCTAGGTTTGCTCCTGCCCTCACCTATGTGTCTTTGCCAGCCTGTGACAGTGTCTCAAGTCCCTCTGTGTTTCACCCACTGGCTGTGCCAGCTCTTTCCAACTGCTGACTGCTTCTTCAGCTGATTTGTCTCCTCCTAGCCCAGAATACTGCTTTTCACAGTCAGAACCCAGAAAGTTCACAAGTCCAGTCTCCCTTCCAACTATCCATGTCTCTCCCTTCTTCATACCTCACAGCAAACTGACTCTTCTCCACTGTGTGAACTACACTTGAACTGGAGCTTCTTTCCTCTGCACCATCCAGATACAGCCCACCCGCAATATTAACACAAGAAAAATCAGTTGAAGTAACAAAGCATCATCCCAGGAGAGTGACAGCAGGAGTGCCGTGCAGTTGCAAGAAAATGCTATTCAGACCTGCATTCTACCTGGTGTCTCTGGCATATGAATTGATGATTTATTTTTATTTAGAGCAGTGCATAATTGGCTAATTTTGTGAAAATTCATTGGACAAGCAAAAAATTACATCTCTGGCATAGTGTAGCTATTTCCCATAAAATTTTAGGTCCCTGTTATTCAATATGGGAGACCTGCATTTCTCAGGACAAAAAGCTTCCCCCATTCCTCTCCTTCAAATCCTTCCCCATTTCCCTCCAATTACTCCTTTCACCTTCAAACTGCAGGAACTTCAACATTCTTAGAGAAGAATGAATTATTTTGGCAATAAAAAAACCCAAACAGTTTTCCAATCAGGCATGGAAAATTTTGGATAAAGACTTTCAGTTTGGCAAACTTATTAAAACTGGACAAAGTAGCAAAAGCATTAGTTGTTAACGTTAATGCTAAGCAATGCACTTTGCCTGTGTGTAACTACGTGGATCTAGAAGGGAATATCTTAATAAAACTTTCTGTAAGTTTGCAAGAGTATCTCATTCACAACTTCTCTCCTAAGAAGGGCTCAGACCAATACTTGCTCTGAGCTCATACACAGTACACTTTATATTTTGGTATTTGTTTTTCAAGAGATGATCCTAAACCAAGAAAATTAGATCCAGATCAGCATCCTCATAGGTGATTTAGAGACCCTGGTTCATCCACATTGAATTAAAGAATTCTGCATGTGTCTGTATGTTGACTTAGTCTGCATACAAAAATTATTTTAGACCATGTGTATAAAAGCTGCCTGTAAAAAGCTAAGAAACTAACACATGCATATTTATGAAACTGCTAATGCTCGTGTACAGGAGACGAGAAAATAAATTCCTATCACATTTTGAGAAGAACTCAGCTGATGAGACAGTAAATGGCCCAAAGGTCATTAGGTAAATCACCTGATTCTACATCAAGGCAATTTTGGAGTATACATATATGTTCATTTCAGATCAGCTTCTCAAACTGTGTATTTTCCAACACAGTTAAGAATTTGCTAGAAAATAAATAGCTATGTAAGCACAGATCCCCGTTAGCAGGGACATGCAAATACCAATAACTGCTATTTCTATTTTTCCATCATCTCTGCATTTTGCACAGTGTGAAGCATGAAACAAAAAGTTATCTCTCATGTTCTTTCCTGTATTTGTATCACTCAGACAGCCCCTTGAATATGTCCAATAGCTAATTATACAGCTATAAAGTGATCAGAGTGAATGCCATTGCCAATGCAATTAACATTCTTTATGTGAGATTAACTGGATTTGAGTCACCTGCATAACTTGCTTACAATGTTAATCTCTCAGGAGACAGAGCGCTGCTTGCCCAAGCATGCTAAATAAAGAAGGTTTCGTCACACAGCCAGGTCAAATTTAGTTTCAGAGCTAAACCTGAAAAAAATTTTTTTTTTCTTTTGAAATGGTTTGCCCATAAATAAAGCCTTGTGGTACAATTAAACATTGTTATTCTGTCAACAGCATTCAGAACAGAATATATTTGAAAAACAACAAGGAAGGGTAATAAATTAAAATCATAGACATATATAAAAATTTTTAATATAGCTATTTTATAAGCTTTCACTGAGTAAATAAAGTACCCACTTCCCAGACTTTCTCTGATGAATATTAAAAACCTTTGAAGAGAACTATAAAATAGGTCATGGTTATATGTCATGTCAACCAGTCGTGGTATTACTAGGATGACCTTTATAACTTCAGAACAAACTTTGCTTGCAGTTATAAAAGGGGATTGTTAACGCAATCTGGACACACACCTACAATCTGTTGCAGTGCTTGAGATACACGCTGCAAGAAAAACTGCAGAACTGATCCTAACCAGAAACATGGGAAAATCTTTTACTTGCTTTGGGTGCTGACACAAGTTAACCCCAGAACTCAATTTTTCCTCTATTTACCAATTGGTCCGAGTATCACAGTCTATTAGAGAGACTCAGATGACCTTCAGATGTATTATTGCCCTTTCTCTGTCCTCAAAAAGTTAGACAGCCATATATGGGCCTTCAATCTAATTAAAATGATCCTAACTACATTAATATATTTTCTCTGCTGAGGCAACTGCTGGAGTGAAGGATTTGATGGTCCCCATAATGTAGAGGCTCAATCTGATTTAGAACTGTTTTCTCTGTCTTTGCTGGAGAGAAGACATAATTTTTTTCAAATGTTTTCGTGTTCTAGAAAGAACTATTAAAATGAATTAAAAGGCTCGGGGGGGGATTTAATAGCAAATAGTTAAAAACTTTTTTTCACTTTAGCATTCTGATGTAAAGGACAAAAAAGAAACATTAGATGGTTGTAAGTTTCACTTCAGAATGCTGTCAATAGTGTAGATATTTCATTAACTGCAACATGATCTGGATAAAGTAAAGCACTCTGCCAAAAATGAAGACATGGAAGAAGACAGGATATTAAGATTACACTAAATTTACCTATGTTGGCCAAATAAATGAAAATACAATTACAAAAGCAGATGCTTTTATATTTAGAGACATTCTTCTACCGCCTGTTTTTAGGCACTTTTCCGTTTTTCATTTGAGAAATAAGCACTTGTGTAGACATCACAAACTTCTACACTCTAAGCAGTACCCAAAATATGATGAGCTTGCACAGTAAAGGCACAGAGAACTGTTAAGAGCCACATGCAAATAAAGTCGAATGATTTTTATCAGTTGTTAGTGGTTTTCTACTTGTATATACATCTACAACTGTGTTAATTTCAGTTTTTACTGAGCATTAGGTACAGACTTTGGAGACCAAATCAGACCCTTTTTCACACCAATATCATTATCCTACTACAACTTGCCAGTATCTGTGGATAACAAATATTGCAAAGCCAAACTGACTTTTTGCAAACTTCCACAAGTACCCTGCAAGTGGGAAATATAAGGATCTGAAGAAAAACAGGAGGAGCTTTGCTCTGGAGGACAAAACACACCCTGTCAATTTCTCTGTCTTGAACTCTGATCTTATACCCTGTTTTGGTAGATTTTCCAAGTGGGCAAAGCTTCTGGGAGTAATTTCCAGGGTATGATGGGGCAAGACTCTCTGCTAAGGCCTTCCACATAGTCAGAGCTCAGGAAAGTAAAATGGGTCACAATGTCTTCATTAAGGAATTTGTTGGTTCTTTTCCTCTAACATCATGTCATCGTAGTATAGTCTTTCTGGAGTGGTATCTCTTTCAGCCTGACAATGTCTAGAGAACATCAAACACAAATACTTCTTCAATCATCAGACAAAAATACCTCTTCATCCCACAGGACCTTATTAGCTGAAAAAAGGTTCATGTACCAAAGCTAAAATCAAAGATTAATCCAAAACAATCTTTAATATGTCTGAATTGACATATCTTTTAAGACATTTTTGTACTCTTCTTAGTTATGCTTTCTATTCTTTTGAGGCTCTCCTAAATATATCTTTTTCCACTGCTTGATGCCAGCCTCTTGAAGTTGATATATTAAGGCTTTCATTGATTTCACTGAACTTCAGAATCAATATACAAGATATACCTTTGTACATTCTCTTCAAACATACCATTTTAAGTCCAAAGGAACAAAAAGGAGTCTGAAATAGTTAAAACAACTTGAAAACTTATCTGTGGACAGTGCAGTAGCATGACAAAATGATAAAAGGTTAACTTAAGCAGTAATTCTTACTTATTTAATTTCTGGCTCCATATTATGTATTTACAAACCACGCTTTCTTACAAATTGGAATGAAACTGTTTCTGTTTTGCATCTTACTTTAATTCTGTTCAGCCAAAGGCTATGAGACCAAACACAAGCAAAGCAGCCTAATTTGTATCACTTAAACTTCTGAATTTGGCCTTTAGAATAGTGTGTCCATAGTAATAAAGTACCATGCTGCCTCTTTTTGTGAACATTAGGATTGATGGATTAGTTATTAACTTCCTTTAAAGGCCAACTTAGGCTCTGTGACAGACCTTGTCTTGCTTTACTCCAAGATTACACCTTGGAGCCTTATAAAGGCAAAAATTAGCAGCAGTGGTTGAAAGAGAAGACTAACAAAATGTAACGCATCATTGTCACTATTCAAAACACAGGAATAATTTTGGGAAGCACTGCTTATATAATCAGTTTGCTTTATGATATTTTACTGTGAAAGTTTGGCAAATTTCTGCTAGTAGAAGAATCATGACATGGGAACAAAAGATATGCAATCTGCAACAACACTAACAGTATGCTCTTAGCAGTGCCTAGAAGTTGAAAACTAGGTTTTCTATGCAGATGAGGCTGAAAAAAAAATTACTTTTTTTTGTGAAAGTTCTGCACGTATTCACAACTATCAGCAAAGGTTATTGAATGGGTACCCAGCCAAGTGGATACATTCTGCACATGGGAAACTTTAATTTTCTTCACCTACTTCTTTCCAAGGTTCTTATTGCTCTTTTTTTTTTTTTTTTTTTTTAACTCAGGAAAGGTGTAATCTTTTAGGTTAGGCTTCCATGCTGTTCCCCTCAGGCTACCAGTTGCCACCATACTGGCTCAGTTTTTCCAGAGGCAATGCCTCAAGCTAAATTTACTGTACAGGGAGCCAGAGATCTGTCATGAGTCACATGCAGAAATTAACTTCAGGTATTAGAGAAAAACTTGTAAAGCCAAAAGTAACAAGTGGCTGATTCCTGGAAAGGTTTGAGAGCTAGTATGGAACAGATCCTTTTCCTACAGAGCAGTGTGTTTACTAAGGCCCCCTTCACACTATGGAAAGGGTTCTGGGGGCTTGTTATTTGGAAAAGGAATATAGACATTAATAATCAGTTAATTAGTACACATTCCTTTCCAGAATCAGCACCAGCTCTAGGCTTGCCAGCCACTTTATTAAATTCTCTAAGTCTCTTAGCTAAGATATCTTATTTTTAATTATAAAGTCCATTTTCAAATATGTTTAGAACAGTTAAAGTTGGGCATATGAATAATACATAAGTATTATGATATTTTTAGCATATTTTTTTCAACTTGCACTATTCCCATGTTCCTCACACCTGTGAGTTATATTAGAGGAAGGCTGTGGACTTAACAGATGACCCGTGGTTTTGCCTGTGTTCAGTAAAGTCAATCTGAACATACACAGCCAATCTGACGTTTCCCAGAGTTGCTGGATTTATTTGATTTATTGTGTATGCATAGACTGATTGGACTGTCCAGTAGATACATTGCTTCCTGGAAACATCATGGCTAATGCTCTCCAGTGCACTGTGCACGCACCCACCCACACAGGAGCTGCTGCCTGGCGTCCAGGAATGGGATACAACTGTTCTGGTGGTGGAAGGCAAAGTCAAGCCCCCTCCTTCTGTACAGAGTGGACCAGGACTAACCTGGACATGTCTATACAGTGAGCCCAATACACCAACATAAAGCTTCAAGGCCAGGTGGCCACCAGGAAATAGGCACAGGATAAGTCGACTCATCTTGTCAAACAGCAGATCATAACCTGAGTGCCTGCTTCCTGCATGCTGTTCTTGTACAGCAAAAAGGAAGATGGGAAGGGAATACCTAGATAGAAGGGGAATTTTACATAGGAAGATACTCAGATAAGAAAGGATTTTTAAATACAATTTTCTTTAGGTAGTCTAACACAATTATGAAGAATTAAAATATCTAATTTCATTTATTGCTGATTTTGTTCAGTATTCACAAAACAGGTTTAGATTGTATTTTATGAGTTGATTGGTATGATTAAATCCTGTAAAAAAAAAATCAGAATATTGTAATTGGCTATGTATTATTTTACATCTCAAGACAAACCTAATATTTTTCAGAGCTCTGCAGGATATGAAATTACATGCATATTTCAGTTTTTACTCCTACAGTTCAATGCTTTTTAACAAATTATTTTCTTAAGGATTTCTTAAGGCTTTGTAGTTTAGGACTGCAATCTGCTTGCTATCCACAGGGAGTATTAACAGAGATTATCAGTACTTAAAACTGATGAAGAAGATATGTCATGTCTCTTTTACATCTGTATAAAGGCACAGCTTCAACAGATTGGCTGTAAAGGACACAATAATTTGATAGAGATCCTTCCTGTGGTTTTTTGCAAGGTATACTAGTTCTGTCTTTAAAAGTCATATGCTTCTATGAACCCACAACAAAGTGGAGTGGAAGCCTTTACAGTCTTGTAATGCTGGAAAGCAGCAAATCTTCAGTCACTCACGGATCTATGCCTTTTGTGAATCCCATAATATGTTTTTTTAAAGCAGACAAACAAATGTGGAATTGCACATACATGCAAACACAGATGGCAATATGCGTGACTGGGTTTTCCAGTGAACCATATTAGGCAGAAGGTGAAAAAATTAGGAGCATCTGCTTCAGAAATGACCTCAGGATTTCTACGAAGTGTCTTACTGGAATTACAAGCAATCTTGTTTGGAATTTTGGTATTGTATCAAGGATATCAAAGAGGTGTAGCAGGACGGAACATTAACATTATTTCTCTTTCTCTTTCATATTCATATATGCATTTTCTTTAGCAGTGACCTTTTTTTTTCCTTATTGATTTTCTTTTGTTTGCTCAAGACCTCTTGCCTAATTCCTGCAAAACCACAGCTAATGGTAAATAGAAATGTCATGACTGCAGAATGTACCACAGCAGGATTTTGCGGCTTTGCTTCCTATCCAGTTGTTAGCAGGATGGATTCAGCCCAAGGTTCGGTATTACTCTATTCTCACTCTAGATCCTAACCATAGGGCAAATGTTCCTAAAAACTTCTTGCCTTGCCCATCAGGTCTGGAAGCTCTTTCACACAGGAAACTTATTCATTTTTGATTCATTCAACAGCACCAAAAATCTAATTGATGCCCTGGCTTACAGGATGAAAACCTGTTTCATGCCCTTTAAAAAACAAATGACAAAAGTATCTCTATATATTCAAAAAGCTGATCTTGGGATTTTCTCCAACGACTTTTTAACTGATCAGTTGAGCTCTTTTGTGCTCTCCTACAAAGGTTTGATTTCACAACCCCACAGGAATAAGGAATTATTTAAACCAGCAATGCTGGTCCAAATCTCTGTTAACCAGGCATTGTCAACTGTATTAGAAGTAGCTTAATTACATTTGGCAATTTTGTGAAGGAGAGCATTATGTCCTGCATTACCATCTCTGAGTGTATGCATAGCACTAAGGAATTGATTAGATTGAAACTATGCGCTTAGAAGGAAAATGTTGAGCTATCACAGCTCCATAATTATAAATTGCAGCCTTTGAAACCTGGTCTTCTTCAGAAACTGTGAAATGCAGCTTAAGCAGTACTATTGTATTTTGTTAACCTTGTTTTGTCTCATATTTTGATGAGCCACTGAGGTCAATTCAGTCTATGAGATTTGTAATACAAAGGAAGCAAAACCTTTACCAAAGACAGTCAGCTCTGCCGGATCACTGTCTCGCTCCCCCACCATGTTTGTTCCAACACAAGTGTACATGCCAGCATCACTTTTTCTTGTATTGGAGATCATCAGCTTCCCACCACGTATCTGTTTCAAAGCAAGGAATATATTTTTAAATTCAGATAAACAAAAGATATCAGAAAATGGCTACCTTCTCAGGCAGCAAGTCCCACAACTAAGGCATTTAAAAGTTTTGTTTGTAAATATATGTATAGCTTTAAAATTATAATCCTATATACTTAAATATCTTTAAGCTGTTCTAGAACACATTTTATCCTACTGACTGATATTAACTGCATTTCATTTTTTTCTTCAGTTTTCATCTTATGCTTTACGTTTCAAAGATTACATTTCTTGCTGCCTCTTTGACAATGCAGTGCGCTTGTATGTCTTGCATGGTGATATGTAAAGCACTCTTGACATCTCTCTCAAGAGAAAGGCAATTTTACTTAGTTTTACTTAGTTCATTTTATTATACTGGTGTCTGAACAGTTTCCTTGTTCACTGATTAAGACAGATCTTCTCTTTTCCTTGATGCAAACAGACTGAATCTAGCCCAAAATGAGGATTCACCTGACTCCCCTAAGACCTAACATTTTCCTGGCTACAAAGGGTGCTTATAAAGTAAAAGAGAAAGGTAGTTGAAAGAAATAAAGTAACAAATTTGCAGCTTGTGAAGTCACAGATGGTGTCAAAAGTTAGACAGTGGATGCTTCTGAATAAACTAGGAATATAGCCAAAGAAACTTGAGAGTCAGAGAATGATAAGCAGTTCCCTGCCACTCTTCCTTCCTCTACTCTTGAACAGACCCTAGCAGAGACAGCCTGGCTCACGAATAGCAGCTACTTAGATTGTTTAGCTTGAAATACTTCCTTAGGTATCCAAAGCAACAAACAAGCTTCCTGATAGTACTTCCATATTGAATAAGGTCAGCACTGAATGAGTTACATATCATTACATACAACATAAAACTTTATATAATAAGAGTGAAAAGCTAAGCATTTAAAAATTAGGAATGAAAGATGTCCCCACAGCCTTAATTTATCCCATTTGCTTGCACATACCATGATATAACTTCTAATCACTTGGTAAATTAGGTATTTCTGCTGGATCCTTTTTCATTCAGTACATGGAATGAACTGTTGCAGAATCTAACCAGCGTTACTTATTTACTCAATATGTATTCCTATTCAGGAACAATAATTCTTTAGAGTATAACCTCAGCCTTCATTTAGAATACACATCCCAATTACTACTCTAAATACAACATTACCAATATAATAATAATAAATTGTTGGTTTTTTTCCCATGGAGTATTTGTGTACTTCTTAGACATGATTGATTTTATCTTTAAAGCACCTCTCTTATACAAAGTCTGATATTCTCATTTCACTGAACTGCAATCTAGAAGAGGTAAGGCCAAATTGGTCAAAGACATCCACTGAGTCCCTCATCTAACAGAGCACCTTACATGACCAAATCTACAGCTGTAATGGACCTCCGTTACATTGCTTATAAAAATCAAGCCTCAAGAAGTTCAAGTTGGAGACCCAAACCAGAAGGAATAAACAACCTTTCCCCTCTCATTTGGGAAAGCTCAGAGAGGCAAACTGTCACGAGTAATGATGAGTCTCTACAGGAAAGACTATAAAGCTGTAAAGTTCTACTGCACTCAGCTGCGGGGTTCAGTGCAGGCCCTGTGTCTATAGACAACCACCTTAGTTGTACTCACACTGATGCGCTCTTCCCTGTCATCAATACGGACTTTATCTTTCTTCCAGTAGATGGTAGGTTCAGGGTGTCCACGAGGTGGCTGGCACTCCAATATAGCAGGCTCTCCAGCTGCCACTACAACATCTGTAGGGTTTTGGCGGAAGTCATCCCGTAGCACTAATGTAATAAATGAGGGAAAGAAGAAAAAAATTACTAGAAGTAATGACAGTGTAAGTGGGGGGAAAAAAATACATGCAGATACACATAAAATTAAACAAACAAGTCTCAACCATTATTAGGTCATGACTTTGCATCTTATATTTACGATAAAACATCTCATACAAGAAGTTGGTGAGGCATGACCTTTTGTCCAACGGAGGCAGATTCACATACATGGGATTTTTTCCTTTGTTTTGTCTCCAGATAAGAACACTGCTCTGCATTTAAATTAGAAAGACCTGTAGCACTTATTACACTTTTTAACCTTGACAGGGTTACTTCCCATCCTTGCAAAAGTAACATTGCAGGTCTGACGTTGAGTTATTTTCATAATAGAAAACAACATGCTGAATATTGGGCTTGCCTGGATCTCCAAGTTCAACATAAGCTAGGTAAAGAAGTGACACAACCGATACTGAATTGCAGAGTTATACCTTGATTAAGAGTATTGTTATTATTACTGTTATTATTGTTATCACCAAATACATGCCAAAGTGATCACCAGTTCTGAAAGGGTGTCAGAGAAATCAAACTGATGGTAGCGTGCTTCCGGCATATTTATTTTTCCTTTTTTTTTTTTTTTAGTTTTAATATTGTTGCAACTTTGACCAGTGCTGTCCCATGACATTGAAAAGAAAGAGCATTTAAATCACCAAGCTGTTTGAGAACTAAATTAGGCAACACAGGCCGGCTTCTTATGTAAATCAAGCTTCTATAAAGAAGGATTAGGTCCAACTAGCTGGCTTCGGTGTGTTAAAATGATATCCACTTCATCGTTTTTCTTCCATGTGTGTCCTAGTCTCTAGGTTAATTGACATTCTTATAAACATAAAACTGAAAATAGCTCTAGATGAGCTACTGAAATAGAATTTAGGGCATTTCCCCTCCTTGAATTTCAGCTACGTATGGCTTTCATTACAGCTTTAAAACAGTTCTCGCCCTTAATGGAACCAGGGCCCTCTGAGAAATTAGAAAACACTGTATCCTAGTGAAGGGGCAAGTCAGGAAGAGTTCAGCAGAAATTGCTCAGTCTCATTTCATAAGCAAAGATAATTTACTGCTTTCAATGTTAATAAAATGTGCCCCATTTTAACATTTGGAATGGAATATTTTTCTGTTCTATAGTAAGCCAGAAGAAAATATGATTAATACATACAAGAATTGGTCTCTGAATGGGCTGAGGTGAGCGGGCTGCATATATGTGGCACTGAAAATGACATATGAGGTAACTTTTAATGTTCCCGATTTTGGTATACACAGGTAGATCCCAGAGGAAGATGGGAATTAATTGAAAGTTAATTCCTTTTCTAACACAAAAAAGAGTGATTATTTAGGTCTTGCTCTTGAAGCATAAAATAAAAGTGACAGGACGCAGTTGGCAGCAAATGCAGCTCTGGCAAGAACCCATAGTCTTCTTAGGTGACACACCCAATTGATACATTTTTTTCAACAGATAACAAAACACTGAACCCCAAAATATTTCTGATTAATACATATCACTCATACACTTCTGATTCATAATAATCAAATGGGCAGAAATGGAATTTACAGGGTGTCAAGATCAAATGGAAGAAATAACTTAGGCAATGCACAACACGGAAGCAGTACACTGAAGATCATGGGCTGCTGACTATTTGGTATTATAACGTTTTGCAAAGCCAGGAAAGCTAATACCACAGCAATTTCAAGGAAAGAACCAGAAAAAAAAGTCTTACAAAATCACCTGGTTTAGGAAGCATCTTCATGTGTCTCTGTGATCACTATGTCACACAGGAAGAAAAGATACTTCCAGGCAATGCTATGCCCTCTTTCATGTAACTAGCAAATGGATAAACATCAACTTCTTCCATTATTATTATGCAAAAAAAAATATTAATTTTTATTGGCTTGCTTCTTCGTACAATTACAGAACTTCAGTGCAAATCTATTAATGGAAAATACCCAGAAAATCAGCAGATTCCACAACATAATGACTTTATACTCCTGACTCCTAACTCTTGGCAGCAATATTAAGGAAAGTGTTTTCTTTGAACATTTCACACTGCTACATGAAGCTGACAAATACAGTTTCTTGGGGTGATACACAACAAATTACATTAACTTCCTCTGAATCATCCAAGCAACTGTGTAAGGTCCCAATCAGCCTCAGAATATGAGGCTAAGAGGTGAATTGATTTTATCACATTCCTTCACCCAAGTCTTACGGCAAATCTGGCTTGAATGGAAGACAAAATTGATGCGACAGGGTTTACTTAATCTTGCTCTGTACCTCAGTACATATGCGAATCTTGAATAGATATATCTCACCATTTCCATCTAAAGTATTCTGGGTTTTGGAGAAAAACAAAAAAATGGTTGGAGAAAAATGAAATAGGAAAAAATAAAGCAGGGACCGAAAGACAAAGATAAGAGAAAAATGTGTGGAATATAAATTAAAGAGAGAAAACAACTCAGGAAGAGGGGGAACACTATAAGTTTAGGGAGAGTGAAAACAAAAAAGCCAGATAAAGGAAGGAAAAGAATAAAAGCAGAGGGAAAAACAACATGAAGAGCAGAGGGCACAAGTTGCCTTTCCTGTGATTCAGTGCTTTTAATGCAATATAACAATGATGATACAAAGCGCAGATGTTAATCTGATCAGCACAGTCATCCCAGCACATCCAAACATCACCCTGAGAGAGAAGGAGCAGGGAAGAAGGGCATGTGTGGAGGAGACCAGAGCGCGAGCTGGTGAGCTTGGCTGTCCCATTCCAGTGGCACAGAAAGACACAGAAGAAAGGAGCATCAACTGGAAGTTGAGTTCACACTTATTAGCACAGTAAATGGAAAAGGTGCAGCACAGCTTAGTGCACTCACCATATCTAATGGCACAATCATCTGTGAAAACAGAAAAATGGTTGAGAGCTGCAGAATATTCCTCAGCCAATTATCCACAATTGCTGGGTACTTCCAAATAACTATTAGTGTGCCTGAGCAGATCAGCCTCTCCACACACTGGCAAGAGGCTTTTGTTCACTTGAGAAGCCAGCCTTCCTTAGGGCCTCTTGGCAGGGCAGAAATACTAGTGTTTTAAAAATTCAGCACAAGTGGCAAAAAGCCATCAGGCTCCTCTTCCTCATCCTGTGTTCTTATTTCACTTTATTCCAATTTCAACACATTCCGTAGCTCCCTTTGTGCTTGCATGGGTGTTACCCTACATTTAACAGGAGATGCCAGAGAGAAGGATCGCTGGCATCCTGTCCTGCCTGCCCATGCTGGGACAGCAGCGCACCTGGTCTGCTCGGAGAGCAGGACCCCGGAGGCTGCCGCACAGCCCCAGTGGCAGCAATGGCGATGCTCCCCTCTGCCAGCCTGATGGCAGTGCAAACATCCTCACGTTTTGAGATGCAAAGCCTCAGAAGGGCAAAAGCTTCCGGATGGCTACACCTCGCAGTCTGGAAAGGCACCGGGGGACAGGAGAGCTGGAAAGGACAGCTAAATTGTATACACAGCCTACAGTGGTGCTGCGGACAAAAGTTAATTAAAGTTTGATCAGTCTCTTTGTAGCTCGAACAAGCTGATGCTGCTCAAACAAGATAGATGTCTGCGAGCTGTCACGTTGCCCTTTAAGGCATGCAAAGCCCTGTATGGCCATTTACAGGTACCCACAAGCGTAATCATGGAAAGCAAGCACATCTAAGCAATGGCAGCACTGAGATAAACACTCGCAGGCCACGCACCTGCCAGAGTTAGGGAGAAAGAAGAAAAAAGAACTCACCGCTACCAAGGCAACTGCTTACCAGCACCTGCCAGCTTAGGCCCAAATCCAGGCCTTGGTCAAACTGATGCTCATATACTCAGGGAATTACATGGAAACCGAATTAATTTCCTTGACCGAGGCTCCAGCAATTTGTTTAAAGGAAGAGGAGATAAAGCCGCGACGTTTATGGGGTAGGAGGGAAGGTGGTGGGGTCAAAATTATTCTAGGCTAGATATCCATGCCTTAATCCTGCTTTCCACTACAACAGATTTCAGGCCCTTAGAAAGAAAACATTTTTATAGGATTTACATTTACATGATGATTACAAATAACCATCTGTCTGCTTCTACTTTTTCAATCTGGTCCATGTCCCACGAGCCCCCAGCCTGTGGTCAGAGCAGCTAAGCTGGAAGGAAGAAGTGGATGCCCGTCAGGAGGCTTTGGGATAATTGCATTCTTCTCCCACCAGCGCTCCGCTCTCCACCTCCTCCCCCCGGCATGCACGGTGAATATCTGAGATTACCGGGGATGGGAGGGAGGGAAACGCTATCTTTTTTGCCTTTTTCAATGAATGATAATGTATTAAAACAGAGCTACATCTGTTGTGCTGACTAGAGGGTATAAAGAGATATCGAGTAAATATTAATGTGCTTCTGTAACTTGGGTCCTGGTAGTTTATCTTCCCCCTCCTATTCTGTTTTGTGTTTATCTCAGGATAATATTACTCTCATAAAAAGATTTTACACAGTCAGATCAGTGGCAGGTTGGTCACCTGCCACATGCAGGTAAGTCTCCCCTGATCCAAGGCACTGCCCCACAGGCATTTTCCTAAATCCTCATCTCTCCACCACTGCTTTAGCGCTTCTCTGCTCTGATACATACTGATATGCACAATCAACATGAATTATTATGTCAAATAACTGCCCAGATGTCATGCAGTGGGCAGATTAAGGGATTACTATACTTTAGGTAGCGTATGGTGCAGGGGGGTATTTTAGAACTTGGCTAATGTGTATGATCTACTGAAATGGTCCCTGAGCCAGCATTACCTGCTGAAACGGGGTGACAGAAAAAAACCAAGGGGTCATAGACAACCTTCCTTGTGAAGAATAATAATACACTTTGTTTGAGGATGCTGCTGCCCTACCTCTTTGATTCAGCAGCTGCCTCTGTCACATTTTGTAAGGAAAATTAAAAAAAAATAAATTGCAACCTAGGCAATAGTCCTAGTCAAGGCTCCCAGGGAGTTCCTGAGCTCCCTCTGCATGTGCGCTGCCCAGGAAAAGCTGCCATCTTTTTTTAAAAATAGATGATGAGGAACCATACAGTTTTTTCCTCCTGTTCTTTTTCCCATCCTTCGCCTATCTCCTGATACAGATATTGCCTAGGAGACATGAATGATAGCTAATTTATCATGACTCAAATTGTTCAGACTTTACTTTAAGATGAGGCCCCAAACGCACGAGATTTATTTTCAGAGGTGTTAGGATATTTTCAAAGAGTCCGGTAGCTTCAGCAATGTTTGATTAGTAGGGTCCCTAGAAATCAAAGTGAGGAAGAGAACAGCAGGGAGATACCTGCATCAAGAAACAAAAGAAGGAGTATCTTCTTCCTTGGAGATTCAGCAACTTTCTTTGGTTTCATCCCTTTTTCTCACTCACTATTTCATGTGTTTATGAACTCAATAACCTACTCAGTACCTACAGTTAAAGGTAGCTTACTCTTTATTCTCAGGCCTCATCAAAGACCAAAATGTGGAAAAAACACTCCATTCTGACACATCCTCTAAAACTTCTAACAGCTCATACATACAGATATACACATCTGTCAAATTTGGACATTGTGGTGAGCATTAATGTCCAAACATGAAAGTGGAGACCCTTGCTTCTAAATACAGAATCTATTAAACAAGATGAACAGAGAATTACAATGCTAGAAATCAGGTGTATGAACTGACACTGACAAGCAAGTAGACAAATTCCAAATAGAGTCAGTGGGGGACGGTTGTTTTTTTTTTTCTCTCCTCTAAATTTCAGTCTGAGGTGTACCCCAACTAGCTGATTGCACAGAGGTCAGGAAAGAAGATAAGCTTTTTCCTTTCTTATTTACAGCACACACTGCATGAGTCAGACTTTGAAATCTTTCACCAACAGTTAACCCAATTATGGGTTAGCACTGACAACCTATTTTCCCTTTTACACAATTACACAGGTATACAAGTGATAGTTATTGCAAACGTTAGCTTATGATTGGTTTCTGACTTTTTAAAGGCTGCTATTTGTGTGAATTAAGTGTATACACTGAATACACTTATTGAAAAATTGTATAATGTCCTTGCCTTTCTTGTGATTCATTGTGATCACTGGAATGCAATCTGACATCTCCATATTTTTTTCTGAAAGACTTTATCTGACTACTAGATAGCATGAAGAGTGGAGATTTTTCTAATTTGAAACATAACATATTTATGTTTAAGCTTCCTGGTTGAAAACAAAGTTCTATCACCTGTCTTCATTGCAATGAAGTCCAATAACCTTCTCTCTTTTTTAAACTCCTGCCTCCTTCCACCAACAAATCCTGAATGCTGCAGTTAACAGTCAGCAATCTCATTACCCATCTGCTATAAATCTTCAAAAGCATCACTGTGTTTTGACAGCCAAGAAAGGCAAAGGGAAACAATAAGCATAACCAAGTATTCTTTATGAATGCAAATATCCTGAAGACCACATTTAAGTAATTTCAGAAATCTAAAGCTATACAACATAATATGTTGAAAAATCTCCTCTAGCATACAGAGCAGATTTCCTTTTTCTTATACTTAAAGCATAATTGCTCTTGATGAATGCACTGCACAGATTGCTAATGCTAACAAGAGACATGTTACCAAGAGTTTTGTTTCATTGAAACTAAAACCCCTATTACTTGGTTAAAAGTTCAGAGACTTTCTAGAAGAACTGGTACCACAACTGGCAGACAACGAACTTTGAAAAATGTGCATGGCCTGTTGTAAGTCTTAAGATTTAACAAGGATCAGACATTTATCAGTTTACCAGAATAGTTATTCAATTATCCTTTAAACTCAAGTCTGACGTTAGCTTTTAAGTGCTCTTCACGTTTAACGGACTACATATTCCGAAAATCATGGGCAAGTAATTTATTTTTTCCCAACTAATATGAATAGCAGATGTGGAAGCAAGCACAACTTCAAAAACCGCCACATCACAACTGAAGTAGCACACTTTGACTGTCATTTGTATGCCAGCATGTCTTCTTTGCAGCAAGAATAAGGGACTAGTTTCACCAAAATCACTAGAGGACTCTTCAAATCACATCAACTATGCTTCTCTCCCAGCAATGCAGTAGGGAGGACTGTGTTTGGTAAAAGAGGCAATCCTCCAGAATCCCTAGTAGGTTACTGTCAGAAAATAGGATAGACTGGACTGGATAGACCTTTGCTCTCCTGCAGCACAGCCATTCTTAGGTTCTAATAAGCAAAATTTAAAAAAACCCAAAACATTCTAAATTTAAAGGAATTAGAAATATATGAGCAATTTTCAAAAGCAATGGCATTCATAAAACCTTAGATGTTACTGTCAGAAATATATGAACGAAATTCAGGTAGGAGCTTTTCATCGAGTGCTTCAGAAGAGCACACAGAAACTGTACTGTTCATACAGAGTACAGCACAGAGATTCCCCAGAAAGTACAGATTTAATTAGTAAGTTCAGAAACCACAGTATAATAGCATGCAAGTTTACCGTTTTGAGTACAAAAGTAATGCTGCCAGGTACTTGCAGCACTACCCCTAACCTAATGCATGCTACCTAGAGTTTGACACAGCATTGAGCAATTGTATTTTTTCTGTTTCCAGACTGAAGTTGGTTCTCCTGCAAGCACTTTAGCTGCCTCAGTCCCCTGGGCTTCCAGTTCAAGTCCAGCCAAAACATCTAAAAAGTACATGTGCCCTCAGTAAAACAAAGGAATAAGAACAGATGAGAATCATGAAAACGAATACAAATGAATGAATATTTCTTGTACAAGAAATATAGAACGTTAGATGCTTCATGTAACCAATATAAAACAGACTACAATCTCCGAGCTCCACTGAAGTGTGAATAGCCTCTAATAAACTTCTTGTGTATACATGCACAACACATACACAACAGCTGGGATGCTTTCCCATCTTGGCAGGGGGTCACTGCCACATTACTGCTACACTTCAGCCACATTAGGCAAAGCATCAAACAGAATAGGATGTTGCCCAACATAGGAATTCTCCTCCTTCCATCCCCCTGACCTTGTGCCTAACCCTGGTCTCTATCAAGCTTTATCTGTTGATTATAAGCTAAAAGTCATCTATTGAGTTTTTTGTGAGCGAGATTTTTTTTTGTCAGGGCTTTTGTATTGTTCCCTTCAGAAGTCGGGATTGAAAATGGGATATTTGAGCAGACATAGCAAGGCACGTATTTCTCAATAAGCTTTCATAACTCCATTTCAAGGGGACTGTGCAGCCACACTTTGTCAGATATGGAGCACGAGATGCATTCACAGATGGTACGCAGAACCAGTGGGAGCCGTCTGCTGCTTCTTCAATACCTCACTTCCCATCCTGCAAACTGTCCTTATGTCAATAGGCCATTTCGGGGTGCTTGCCAGATGCCATTTAAACAGACCTGCTCTATAGGCCTGGCTGGCCTCATGTCCTCTGTCCCATAAATGGGCACGTCATTGCACACAGGCTCACCAGTGGCATTTCCTTCTGGACCTGACCCCAGTGTGCCTTCTTTAATTGTTAACCTTCTGAAGGGCTTGACTGTTTTCCCTGGTTTTAGAATTTTTCCCAGCAAATCGAGACCGGATCTGGAAATAAATAAAATGTGTTTGCACGGCTGTCACTGAGACATGCCCAGTCATTTGAAGCTAGTGGAAAGTAAGAGCCATGTGAAGGAAGCGCTGTGTATACAAGGGAGTGGGACAGCAGAAGGCTACAAGTCACCAGTATGTGTGCTCACCGCTTCAGCCATATTTGGCACTCCCTCTCCAAGAATTTACATCCTAAGTCCACCCCCTAAAGCTCCTCTACCACTTATGACTGCATATTATTTTAATTCAATATTATTTTAATACTCTACAATACATTAAAAAAGGAAGGATGCATGGTCAAATACATTCTTCATTCCTTAAATCTCCAACTCTACTGTCTCTGAGGTCAGTAAGAACATTTTTTTCTTCTAGTGTTCAAGTGTTGCGTTTTTTTGAAGTTTTATCATTGGATTCTTCTTTCATAAAAGACTCCTTTCAAATTTAAGAACTGACCAAAAATGTTAGATTACATTTTTTCTGGATTATCTTGGACACTGCAAAACACTTTATCTGTCACTTATCACCATATCACTTTGCATAATGAATTTAAAGCTCTAAAGAACTGAAGGAGTAACATGATATGTAGACTCTATATTAAATACTCTTAGGACAAAGTCATTTGAGTTCTGTCAAGATGCTACCAGCTAGAAAATAATTCACAAACAACTAGATAGAGCAGTAGTTTTCTATGGTCAAAACATGGAAAGGAAGCCCCAGATTTGTGATTTTATGTAAAATAAAGAAGACTAGTGTAATTTGAAGAAAATCTTTTGCAGTTTTGATCTGCTCAAATAGCATAAGGAAGTATTTCTATACAATATGAAATATAACTCTCCCACTTATTTTCAAAAGAGAAAAAGAATGTAAGAAGTTCACATTGCCCTCATTATTATTCACTACATTGTGCAAGAGGAAAGAAAAAAAATAAAGAAGCAGGAGCAAAGACCAACCATAATAGCCTGAAGCAACAAATTTGAAAGGGGAGCTTCAGCACCCAGAGGGAGACCAGAACCTGGGTGTCCAGCTCCACCCTCCAGTCACAGCTACGCTGTGCCTGAGACTCCAAATGACCTTCAGATGAGTGGTTACACCAGCTCCCAGACATACTGTTGTAAATATAGTAGCATGATGTTTTGAATTGCAGTAAAGGTGAAACAATCCTTTTTTTCTATGTAATACCACTTTCCCAAAGTGCTATTTCATGTACAACAAATTTTGCACATTAGAAAAATGAACAGTACAACAAAACTAGAAGAACAAAATAAATTCCCCACATGCCACACATCCTTCTAAATCCTTGGTGCTGAATATTCCTCTGGCAGTTCAGTACAATAGAAAATCAGGGTAACTATGCATCTGCTGATGACTTTAAAATAAGAGAAAAATGGAAAACAGCACAACTCAAATAACTGTTTACCCCAGACCATAAACAAACTGAGAGTGCCTGTAAAACAGCTTTTAACAGGTGTGTTACTCAGCAGCTGGAGCAGCCCTTCAGATGAAGGGCTCACATTCCTCTTAAGTGTCTGAAAGACCTCTGTTAATCCCACAATTAGAATATAAAATAATTTTTACAATCTTTCCTCTTCCTTTGGCTTTTTGTATATAAACTACTAGTGTAACAAAGAATCTATTCCAGCACAGGCACATTTAATAACTAAATACTGAAATAGGTATTATTTTAAATGGGAACCTCCCGGCACATTTAAATCAGTCATTTCATTCCTCCTTAGCACTGAGTTCAACTAGACACATAGTACCTGTGTCCGTAACTCCCACAAAAGATTTAATTTGTGAACATTTATATAGTTACTGTCATTCTACAACTGCATTAGAAAACAAGAGGCTATACTGACACGATAAAGTATTGAAGCACCATATGACAGACAAAGTATAATATTGAAATAGGCAGATTAGATTATTAGACTAGACAGGATTGGATGGAGGGAATTTTTAGCCTGCCACAGTCCTCACCTGGGACAGGTTTTAGGCCAAGTAGGACAAACATTTTCTTCTATGCCAATTAGAAAAAAGAAAAAGAAAAGAAATCTCCTGTTTGGAGGATTTTTAACCCAGATCACTCCACTGACCCAGTTCACAGCCCAGATCCATAAGCAACTGAGAGAATAACAAGCTATTACAAGCAGAGGAAAGAAGTGGCCAAGAGAGAATAGTACTACTTAAACCAGATTTTCCACCAAGGAAAATGTATTGTCAAACTATGCATTATACTTCCCTATATTTAGAATAAGGAATATATAAAATACAATAGCTCATATAACCAGTGTATGCTGTGGGATTTCTCTGAGATCAGGAGAACTGGAAACATCTCTAGTTTGCTTGTGCAGCTTCAATTAAGGCAAATTGAATTAACTTCTCCCTTGAGAAGGACCTCTGTAACTCTGCTCCTCCTTTCCTGAACAATTCCAGATGTAGATGCAGAACATTTTCCGTTTCTCTCTGAAGACTTCCACATGCCTGACTGTGCTGCCACATTCATACAAAGAGGTGAGCTTCTAGAGGAGAAAACACGGGGCACTAAACAATGCTCAGCCAATAGTTGGTACATGTTTGATTTTTACAATTTAATTCTGTTCATAGGGGCTTCCTTCCTTACTTAGCAACAGATGGATCAGCTGGAAACAACGCAGAAGAGATGGAAACACTTCTGCTGGTGAACAAATGGAAGTTTAGTACAATGTGGCTCATAATTACACCTTCAGTGGCACTTTGCTTTCTTCCTGTCATACCCAGAATTTATTACCTGCTTAATAGCTCTTCTTTGCACTTCCTTTTGAGCACTTATTCAATCCAAGGTACTAATTAGACTTCCTTTTTAAATGTTATCAGTACCCTGTCTTCTGTTGTAAAGAATCATCCTTCCAATGTAGGTCTGCAGGTGCACCTTAGCAATTTGAAGCTCAGCAATCAGAATTGCCACTCTTGGGGCACACCTTTGGGTCTGGCACATGCAGGAGTGATGGAACTCCAGCAGGTCTAATTGCTGACCACTGCTCATGTTTTTCCTCTCTCAGACATTTGTTAGAATGCTCTTTCCCCCACAATAGTGGGGTACAGGAGATCAACGTCCATTTTACTGAAACTCATGAAGCCAGAGGCTTCCCTCACCCCACTAAAAGGCTGTGACATCAACAAAATAAGTATCTTTTTTTTTTTTAAATAGCAGGTCACAGGGCCATCCTACGAACAAGAGAGCACGATACTAATTCAGCACGACTAATACTTTGCTTAAGATTTTAAAATTTGTTTCTTGTTCTTTTCTAACCAGATGTCTCAGGGCACTGAGCTACAACCCTTCATGCTTTTTCAAACGGTTAAACAGAAACGCCAACATTAGAGACGCAAAGCAGTAAATCCAATGTGTAACTGAACTTACTGAGCATGAGCAGTTTAACTCTGCATTGTGCAGAGCCTGAACATCTGAACGTACATCTGAATGTACAGTGCAGCCAGCATAGAGCTGTTGCATGGGAATTTACCTGCAATTTCTGAGCATCCAGGAGCCTGGACTGCGGACATTCAACAGATCACTGTTAGAGTGAGCATGTCGGTAGACTTGGCAGCTTGGATTCAAATCTCTACCAGTCCTTTTTAAAATAATAAATCAAAGATGTTTATTCATAACCTGCCTTCAGATCCTACTGCAATGGCAAATCTATTAAACTTTGCTTTCACTGTTCATGATGTTTATAAAAATTGTAGGTGGAATTACAAACCAGTAATACAAAGCTTGGTATTTTTCTTCCTCAGATGTAATAATGAGCTGGATAAGAACAAAGTTGACCCAGGGATTTCAATACAGAAACTTTCATTGGAAACCTGAGCAGTAGTGTGCAAACCCATGTTTTTATGTCAATATAATAATGGCATTTCTACACCTATTAATAAGTATAGATCTACCACTGGATTCTTGGTTGATGGGACATCATAAAATGAATTATATTTCTTCTTAAACTATATAATTAACTCTTAATGAACCCTTCCCTTTTCCCAGTAAATTCAATTTTGTCTAATCCTCGGGTTTATGGTAATGTTGAGCTCATTAAAATGTTACTTAAAACTCATTAAAATGCACACTGAGAGGTAACAGCTTCATTACAGTAATACGTTGTAAAAGAAAAAAGAATGCTTTATTATCATTTAATTGTTTCCAAAACTGAATACATTTGCATAGTGATGAGGTTCACAGGATATTTTCAGTAGTACTCAATAATTAAGCAGTTCAGTAATTAAAAATGCATTTGCTAAAAATAATTTTATGTTCTTGCTTACTCCCTGTTGTTTTTTTCAATTGGGAGAAGTGTTCATGTTGATACAGTTTACAGAATTGAGCAACAGTGATACCTGCATTGACATTAAAAGATAGAACATTCTAAGCACTTGGCAAATTTCTGTTTCAAAATAATAAGTTAAAATTGTCACCAATATATTTTACAAATCAGACTTTCTAACAAAGTTATATAATACCCCTCCAATCATTTTTTTAACACCAGGGACAACCAGGAATTATGCAGGGGCCTTTCAAGTGCAAAGCCTTACTATAATTTTAATCATTTATTGTTACTATACACTTGAACGTGATAGAATACCCGAACAGAGGTCAGCTGGGACCTAGATGTGGCTTTAGAGGATGTCAGAGTAAGTATGAATCTGCCCTAACTCATGCTCTGCGGCAGAAGCCCTCAAGCTGGGGTTCTGATTATACAGCAGGGTTGTAGCTTCACCCTGCTTTTCTGCTTTTGCTCTTCATAGGGACTGTCTTAGCTCTAAGGCAAAAGGACTTCCCTCACACAGTCCTGCTAACTGCAGGCCATCTTCTTGCGTTTCACTGACAGCACAAAGTTGAGAGTACCAATAATAAAACTCCGGCCAAGTATGTGCATCAGGAATAGGATTTGTCTGCACAATAATGGTGGATATTATTATGATTAGATATCTGATTAATAGATTTATACTTAACATATAAACCTGATCAAATTTACTTTAACAGTTTCTATTGGAATAAATCACTGCGCTGGTTTAGAGAAATTCAGTGTGAAAGTTGAAGGTCCAGGTTTGTTTTCAGTGTATCTCCTCACAGTAGTAAGTAAAAATGTATTAACAAAACAGTTAAAAGCTAGAGATAAAAGTTACATCTTCTTAGAAACCTCAGCACTAAGAGTGTCTAGTGTCCATTACTTGCCATTATGACATTAGAGTGGAAGATATTCTACCAACTTTCATTTTAACTGCCAAAGAAGGGTTACTAGAAAAACTGACATACCTTGCCAGGGTATGAGCCTAGACTCTTAGATGGGAAAAATACAACTTTGAAGCCTTGAGTCATTCAAGGAACTGTCTAATGTAAAACTTTGAAGCCTTGAGTCATTCAAGGAACTGTCTAATGTAATACCATTTAAGATTCCTTGAGGTATTAATTTAATATCAATCACTGCTCTTTTCTGTGGCTTTCAAATATTCTTTCCACTTCTATAAAATACTCACAATGCAGCAAATACGGATTTTTCCAACTTGTGTAAGTTGACTAGCATGCTGAAGAGACAAACTTAAATATGGATGCAGTAGGTTAGACATGCCAGTGTAAGGGAAAAGGAGACAGAAAAGTGGTCTATGTTCTTTCAACCTCTATACCATTAGTAGGGAATAACAGACTAGAACAAAAATAATCTAAAGAAAAAAAGTGAAGTACTAACCAGATTTAAGATTTTGGGGAGCTGTTGAGTGAATCAACAGTTGTTGCCTCCCCAAACAAGTGAAAAAAAAAATAATTCATCTATATCTAATAGGACAACATTCTTGTGGTAACAGGCTGGTACAAAATGAATTCAAGTTATCTGGTTTACCACAGTTTTCCTCGATAAGTCTGTACAATCAACTGATCTCAGCTCCTAAATGTAAATGGATGATCAGACTTCTTTTGCTCACTTTTTAATTTTTAAATAAATCAGTCTCATAGATTTTCACCATCTCCTCTATATATTTTGTATAGTTCATCACACAGTCGTCCAAATGCCAAATATATAATGCATATCTTAACAAAATTTATAAAAATAAATACAGGACAATTACTCAGTGAGATATCAGTGTGTAAGCTGAAAATTGTTGTTTAATACAGTAAATTGGGTCATATTTCTAAACTTGCTTTTGATACTTCTTTAACAAACCAAATCCTCCTGATGGAGAAGTACATTGCTGTTTCTACACGAATTTACATGTCGTGTTCTCAGCTATTTCAAAAGAAAATAATGTGTCTTTTTAGCCAAGTAAACAATCTCTCATTTTATCTTTATTGCACACACTAGCAGATAAGTCATTCCTCTCAAACACTCAGCAAGACGGTTGGAAATAAATAATTCTGAAAATAAGTAACCGGCATAGTAAGTATTAATGTTGAAAACTCTCTCCATTGTATTTCCTTGTATCGACTAAGTAAAATTAAATGAGACACCATAAATGTAAAATAGAAGATAGATGGTACCATGAAAAAAAACAAACCCCAAAAGAACTACCTATTATATTTACTAGCTTTTCCCTACATAAGCACTGTGTAAATTCAACAACCAGCAACAAAGGCTGTAAAAAATGTAAAAAATTGTACTAAAGTCTCAGTTTTCAATTGTTATATATGGGAGGGATGACTAGTCTATTAAATCCAATGTTTAGCAGAAATATGTAAGCACAGCTTATATTAGTGCAAGATTTGTGAAATCATGGCTGTGCATATCTAAACCTCAAAGGCAGAAGCTCATCTCTTATGTTAATTTTATGAACACATAAGCAAGCAAAATTGGTACTATTTTAACTGAGATCTGATATGATAATTTTAAAAAGAGAAACAGGGAGAAATTGTGCTTTCTTGCCGCCAGAGTAATTTTGTTCATATATCCCCCTGCTGCTGCGGGGAGACAGCAGGACAGGAAGGGAGCTTTAACGCAAGTGGTGTGCTGCTGTGAACTGAAAATGTTTGAAAAATTTAAACTAACCATTTCAGATTATTTTTTTAACCTGTAGTAAAATAACTGCTAGATACAAGCAGTGTTTTGTACTCTCCTGTAGTATGATATGATGGTCATTTCAAAACGCATCAAATCTTTTCCTGTTAAAACACTGTATAATGCATTCTTATGCATGCCTCCCTGCTGAGGTTATACTACATGGTGCTGTTTCCAAACGGATGATGGCTTTTAACGTAATGAATTTATTTCTCAAAAAGACACCTGAATATCTTGTGGGTTATATAAGGAAAATGGAAGACTTGAATAGGGATTTTGGGGTCTTGTTTTCAATTTTACACCATGTCAAGACTTGAGTGATACAACCGCCATGCCAGGGAAGAACATTTTTTCAAAAACCTTGGAAGAAATACATATCCTGACTCAGTTTAAGACTCAGACTTTCACTGTCTTTACTCAAAGCAAAACCTTGGAAGAGGAAAGCTGAACTGTATGCTCCCATATCCCATTGGTAAATCTGTAAAATAATAATGAAAAAAAAAAAAAATCACACATAGCAGAAAGGAAAGAAAAAAAAAGAAAAAAACCCCCAAAAACCAAAAGAGCAGAAAGAATCACAAACTGGATCTCTTGCTATGAAAAACAAAACTATTTCTACATTTCTCTTTTCCTAATATTTCTGCGCAATAGTTGTAAATTGAGGTTCACTGATGAGCAACAATACTTACACTCAGATTTTATTTCAAAACACCTCCAAAAATAAGAACTGTGTTTTGAATTTTTTAATGATCACAGCTTATATGTACCTTATTCTATATTTCACATTCTTTTATGAAACACCTATTCTCACACCTCAGGAGTTAACTGCCAGTGGTATTTAGCATTGCCACTGAAAACACGTATGCTCAAGGCCACACACCAGTTTCACTGGTGCACTCCCTAGCAATACACTGTTTCACAGCTGATAGAAGCTTATATATAAACACACGGACATTTATACCATATTCTACTTAATTCTTTAAATATCTTTGTATTCCAAAAAAGTTATAAACACAAGTTTCCCAAGCTGCACAGTACTAAAAATTTCTATAAAAGAGAGTATCCTCAACTCAGCTCAAATCATGACAAGAGAGGTTGTCTGTGATCAGACTATGCTCTGAAAAATGACTGCCCAAGAATTCCTTTCACTTGTGAAACACTAACCTGAACTCTGTTGTCTTTACCATCTATCTAGATTTCTTCTGTTGAGTTTCATAGTACTGCTTCTTTCAGACTTTGTAAAATAGCATATCTGTCAGAGATTTGTTTTAGAAATAGGGAAGGGAAGGAAAGAAAAAAAGATTGAATGCCAAAGGAGAAAGCTAGTCTGGCTATTTTTGCCATTTCTTATTTAAAATACTAAAATCACCTGTTCAAGATCCCCATCCTCCACCCCCTAATGAGAGTTGTTAGTAAAAAGAAGCAGTCCAGCCCACCCCCTGACGTCTTTAATTGACTTCATAGGGAGCATTATCAAGAACTACTCAAGCAGTGCTAATGGTGCCTGCAGATTGCTCACACATAGCATGGCTGGCATTCCTTGGACCTTAAAAGGGCTAATAGGAGAGTGTAATCTCCACTCAGCATGGGAGCCAAGACCAGGAGTGATCTGGAAAACAAGAAGTAATTAGAAAGTATTCTTCCCCAGATGGAAGGGAGGTGGAAAATGAAGATAAAGCTGGTAGGCAACCATGGAGTCTCCTAACTTCCCTATTATAGAACTTCTAGCACAACAGAGTGATATTTCAAAAAGTGTGACATTCAGTAATTAAAGGAAGAAGTCTGTCACCTAGAAATGTGGGCTTCTAATTTTTATCTGTGATTGAATACTTCATGGAGAGACATAAAATGGGGTTTATAGAGAGAGGTAGCTTTTAAGCCAGTATTCCTCCAATAACTTCAGTAACACATGTGAACATCATCATCATATTTTCAACTAAGTTATTAGCAATGGTAAACTGAACTTTGGAAATCTAAAATGTTTTCATACTTAAGACTCTGAAACACTTCACAAACTCTGAAGAAGCCTCACTGACTCCTAAGAAGAAATATGTAAGTGTTGCTTCACTCCTCCCTAAAACGAAATGGTTCAAATTGTGTTTAAAGGCATGCAGAAATGCTACTTGTGAGTCTAGAATAAGAAATGCAGTGACGCTAATATATGTCGCAATGGGAAATTTGATGGTTAGTGTAAAGAACTACTTCACGACTTGAAGCCTCAGAGGGAAATAAAGACCAAGTTGGCAGAAGCCTATGCAGTTACCATGAGAAAGGAAGTGATGAAGCCATGAAGATGCTGCAGCATCATGCGATACAAAGCCTGCCAGTAGCCTTGAGGGATGCTACAAAGCAGACAGGCTACATGTCCCCTATCCTTTCCTGCTCTGGTAAATTCCACTCTTCCAACCATACTGTACCTATAGCAACAATGCATAAGTGGTAACAGAATTGGGGAGGCAGGATGAGTTCTTATGGATGCAGCGGTGCTGATCAAAGGGAGTATCCTTAGTGCAGAGAAGAGCAATATCTTTACATTAATTTTCACTAAGGAAAGTGACAGGCATATCTTTATCCCATAGATATTCCTAAAATATGTTTAATAATTAAAATATTTTTAAAACCAACATTTTAAGAGTGTTTTCGAGAAACATTAGGGAAAACAGAAAAAGAGCTGTGATTTCAACTTCATTGCCACTCTGTGAAGGTAGAATTTCATGAGTGTTGAAGAGTGCATCTAAGGCAAGAGAGGTGCTGTCACGGGTATCTATCTATCTATCTATCTAGGAAAAAAAAAGTGTAACATGTTAACCTTTAAGAACCTAAAGACATTGTGGACATGATGTCTCCATTTAGCTGTAGAGCAGCTGATAGCATATGATTAAAATCAGAACAATTAAGCATTTATATAATACACATTGATAAAGCTGGACCTCCCTGAACGGAAAATACCGCCTCTGCTTTATTTGAATTGTTGAACATTGTTAATGAAACAGGGAGAATGGGAGGAGATTTGGTAGATATAACTTACTTGGTTTGACAAAAGCCTTTGATAAGATCCTGGACAAGAAACTATTAAGGAAAATAAATAACCATAGGGTAAGAGGTAAATTCTTGTTGTGGATTAAAAATTAGCTAAGTGATTGGAAACAAAGAGTGGTAATTAATGGCTGTTTCTCCAAGTAGAGAGAAGTTAAGAGTTAGGTACCTCAGGGATCTGAAACAGGACAGGTGTTCAATAAATATATTAATGGGTTCAAAGCTGGAATACACTGAAAGTAAAGGAAAATCAGTGAACATCACAAAACTATTTTTCAAAGGAGAAATATGGCTGAGATATGCCATAGACATCCATTCAAATTGGGATACTGATATTGAAACAGCAGACAACATTTAATTTTATATAAGGATGAAGGTATATACATTTGGGAGGGTTATTGAAGGTTATCTCTGTGCTCTAAATAGTTCTGGAATAACAATCTAACTGGAGATAAAGGGGTGAAAAAGTCAGGAAAGATAAAAGCAATGAAGTTCCACAACTACAGCAATACAACTTGCAGTCAATTTCTGAACTCCAAAATAGTATTTTACAGTTGACACCCAAACTTTCAATTGTTTTTTTGTTCAAATTCTTTCTCAGCCTTATCACTCTACTAAAATAAGCAGAACTTTTCACAGCATTTTATTTTCAGTAAATACAGTTTAACCAGCTGTGTTCATTCTTTCCTCTAGCAGTGCCAAAAGTACCATACAATTATCAACATCTGTTAGAAGTGCTTTTCAGATTTGATTCCAAAAACATGGACTTCTGCCTCCTGCCTTGAATTCAAATATAAAAAGAATGAAGCACAGCACAAACAAAGAATCTATCATATACCAGCTGCAATTACAGGGCACAGCTACAGAGATGCATTAAGAACTAAGCATAATACACCCCGATGTATTTACATTAACCTAATTTAGCTGGCCCAGTCAATGATACAGTCAAGATGAATGGCATGAGTTTTAGTACTCAGTAGCAACTCTGGAGTATTTGCCAGGAGTCCTGGGAGAGTTTACATCGTGTTGCTACCATAAACTAAAGCCTTTGTCATGCAGATATACCCAAAGAGGACAGCTGGACTGAGGCTGATTGTTTAAAAATTAGTGTAGACAGTTAATGAAGTTACAGTACCAAATGCACAGAACACAGCTAACTAGCAATGTTAATAACCTTTTTGATTACCATTTCAATTTTATGGATACTTGGAGTGATGACCAATGCTTAAACTGATCAGATTTTTTATCTACCCTTCTCCCAAAATACATTACTATCTTCACATTAAATAGCAAGTCATGAAAAAATTCTTTAAATCATAATACATGGATAATTTCTCTACTGCACCTCTTTATAGTCATACAAGTAATCTTGACAGTACAACTACCCAGCCAGTAATCTTAACATAAGAGTTTGGAAAGGCTGAGAATGGGGTGGAGTTAGGTTGGGTGCACTGATCAGATATGGTAACATAAGATGGAAAGATAACTGCTTGCCTAAAGGGCCCAAGGATGTTATCTAAAAAAAGAAGACCTTTTCCTAAAGCAAGACTGCCTATGCCTTCCAGCTGCGTCTTTCACATGGTGCACTGAAGTAAGACTCAATTTAAACCATATGCAAAAGATGATTTTTTAGTTCTTTCTCAAATTCCCCTCCAGAAATTAAACACCCAGTTATGTATATAAAATACATATGAAAATAAAATTCTGAAAATAAATTTTGAAAATAAAATTATGAAAATAAAAATTCTGCAATTCTCTATCCCTTTAAGTTACCCTAAATTCCTCTGGTATTCCTCTAGTAGTACAGCGCTCACATACACTCTGCCCTCCCACTGCCCCATCTGCACATACGCCTGATGATGTAACTCCATGCTCCAACACGAATTGCAGTCTAACCCTGTAACTCTTCTCTCTGTAAAATCTATGTACCCCAAATTCCAGAAAAGTGGGCCCCAGCCTCACCCTACCATCAACTTGCAGCCTAGGGCAGTACCTGCTTGAGTAGCAAACTCATCGGGTTTCCCCAGGAGGTCAAACTGTGGCTGCGCTCTTGCAGTGCTATGTCATCTCTACTTACCGTTGCCTATGGAGGAAGGTGGACATGCTGAAGAAGAGGCAGCCACAGGGTAGAAATCCAGGTTTGGGCCTACCTGATTCTTGCACTGCATCCCCAAGGGCTCAGAGTGGATTCTCTATTGTTCATGCAGATACCACAAAGAAGTAGGTAAGAAAGGGGAAGGAAAACAGAGGGGGAGTAGGGTGAGAAGAGAAGCAAAGGAGAAAAAGATAGACTCCTCAACAGGGTATGTTCTTCAACCTTTTTTGAAAAGACTTATTTAATGAGCAAGTGACTATGTGAAAGTAGAGAGAACCAATCCTGTTTTTGACTAGGTTGACGACTAAACACAGTGTGAATAGTATTTGCAGCGCTGGGGTGATCAGGTTACACAAAAATGAAGTATCAGCATGTGTGTTTTCACAGAATATTTTTAACCAGCTTAACACACATCACCTTCTTAGTATTTTTTTCTTAATGTTTTAAAAATGATTGTAATTAAATATTTTAATACAATTTTTCCCTGTATGATTTAGCAAATGCTGTTTTCCTGGTTACCAATGGAGCTTGAAATTAATATTTTTTCTTTCTACTATTTAACAGTTTCCATTGAATGAATGGCTCTGTAGATACTAGCTGTTAATTGTATATTCTTCCTGGTCACTTTAAAGAAACACAGAGTTGAGCTGTTCGTTTTTTTTTTTTTTTTTTTTTTCAGTAAAAAAATATAAAAGAGTAACATGCTTTATTTTAACTCAGTATTTAGAAACCAATAACACGTATCTCCCATAGAAAAATTACAAGTGTTCAAGACAAAGCTCTTGCCATTTTGTGTCTTATTTTATAAATGCATTTGACCATAGACTACAGACTGTCTTTTGTATTAACTGAGAATTAAATTCTTTTTCCCTATTTAGTATAAGCATTCAAATATCATAATATCCACTTTGCCCTTGAAGAACTCTCCAGGGAAAAGAGGAATAACAGTAAATGAAAGGATAAACAGCTGTTGTAGATTTTTGGGGTAGGAAAGAGGTGTTTTGACACTTACCAAAACTTGAATTAAAGAGCAAAAAAACCTTCAGCTCTGCTTTACATCAACATTTAGATTTTTTTTATCTACCTGTTATGACACATTTAATTAAACACTCTGATGGAAAAAAATAGCTTTTTGTTTTGTGAAAGTCACTAAGAGGCATTCAGTCTCTACATTTGAGAAGTCATAAACAGTAGAAAGGTGTTTGTTAAAAAAAACAAAAACAAAAAACTGCAAACTGATTAATTTTAGCATTTCATTCCAAGCATCTTGCCATTACTTGAAAGACATTAAGCCTGCCCAAACAGGTAATCTCAGATGCTTTGTATTAAGCAGCTGAGTCAGCGATTGCCATGCTCACAAAATATGACAGTACAATTGATTACTGCCTTTTTTTTCCGCCTCCCAGATAACTGTTTTCCTTTGAAGTCAGAGGCCAAGAGATAAAACATCTGTTATACTCCAAAGCACTCTTTCTAACCAGGGGTGCTTCCCCATGGCCAAGGAAACAGTGGTGTAATTATTATTTTGTTCCTAATAATTATAGAATTGTTAAATAGATGCTGTAAGAATAGAAAAGCTTTTTAGCACATAAGGATATGAGGATGAGGATTTATTCACTTTTGTGCTCATTTTGCAGGAACAAACAGCAGTGTTGAGCTAAAACCTAGCTGTGTTCAACCAACCAAACATATACTGATGTATCTGTTGATGCTTATCATTGGAAGACGTCATCCAGATAATGAAGATAATGTATAGTAGACTAACAACACTATTTACTGCAAAAGGGACAAAAATTTCCTCTTACTAAAGTGAAATACAACAGTGTTGTACTGAAATCAGAGGAGCTAGCCTTTGTAAAATGGATACAAGTGCAAAGGAGAATGAGGCGAAGGAGATTTGCGTGTGCTTTGTTCTTAATGTAGTATTACAGTACTACTCAGAAATTAATGTTCTGCATATTAGGCCACGTGTAACGTGAAGTTCTGTTGTTCATGGAAAAAATGTATAATTTCCATTGCATAAGGGAACTTGAAAACCTGTCTTCTCTAGTCATCAGTGCACCCAAAAAGAGAACATTAGTGGCACAAAACAAATCTGAAGGAAAAAAATAAATTACTGGTTGACTGAACACGTCCAGAGAAAAATTAAAAATGTATTCTTTGTCAACTGCCACCCCGCTGAGGGTTAAGCTTGTATGTGTATGTGCATCTTATATTCAGACCTGCCAGCCTCTTGAAAAAAACTTGAGAAAGTTACCTATTAAACATATATGGATCTTTCTTTTCTTTCTTTTCTTTCTTCCTTTCTTTCTTTCTTTCTCTTTCTTTCTTTCTTTCTTTCTTTCTTTCTTTCTTTCTTTCTTTCTTTCTTTCTTTCTTTCTTTCTTTCTTTCTTTCTTTCTTTCTTTCTCTCTTTCTCTCTTTCTCTCTTTCTCTCTTTCTCTCTTTCTCTTTCTCTTTCTCCTTTTCTCTCAGTGTTCAGTTCCCTCTACAGATCCTACGTAGGGTGGAAGCACTGTGCAAACTGCGACTGTGCTCCCTTCATCACTTCACCTTCTAACTTGGAAATAGCAGGCTGGATCTGGAGACACATAATTGGGGCAAGAAACACTCTGCTAGGGAGTGTTCAGTACCCACTTTGACAGCTATTATATTCCCTTGTGATTTACACAACAGAAGAGCAAGACAATTCAGGAACACAAAATGATCAAAAGTGTGAGTGAGGAAGATGAGAGCTGAAAGAAGAGTAGGTAAGTCCAGTAGCTAAGCAAGTGCACAGCCCAAGTGTTAGATAGCCGGGCTGTGTTTGTAGAAGGGGCAAACTACTTGTGAATTATTTGATGTGGGATAAAAGGCATATCAAATGTACATCAGAACCTCTACAACTGCTAGGCCAGAGACCAGCCTTCTTATCCACAAAAATTATAATACCTATAACTAAAGGCATTATCTTGTTAGCAAGAGAGCTACATCATAATTCCTTTTTCCCTCTAAGTAGTACATTTCCTACTACCACGATTTCAGTTTACTTACAGGATCTCAGGTTTGTGCTTTTTGAGTATACTCACTAGCATACATCATTAGACCAAAATTTACCATGTATAGATCTTTATCTACTCTGGAAAATTCATAAAGACTTGAAATGGAAAAAAAAAGAAGTTTGGAAACACTTCTTGTAAGATCCTTTCAATACTGAAGAACTGCCTTTCGTCCAGTTATGTTTTCCTAAAGTTCATCAGTCTTCTTCACCTTTCAAGCACCTAAATATTTTGCAAGATTATTAGTTTTCCCCAATTCCTCTTCCTTCTTCCCAGTTATTTAATATATATGTTAAACATCGCTGGAACTAGTATGCAACTCAAGGCAATTAATTTTTAATCTTGACATTGTGATGAAAAGAATTCCTTATTTCTAATCTTAGTTTTGGTTCTTTTCCCTAGTTTGTACTCCAGGGCAGAATTTTGTCTTTCACCCCAAGACTATATGCATACTTTAAAAGCCTACCACAAAATTTAACTTAATAATTTTGCCCTGCCACTCACTAGTAGATTGGAGAGGCAGGCTCCTCAAGAGAAGTCATGATTATCTGTCATTTACACATGCTTGTTTGGGCACTATGTTATCTTTCGGTTACTATTTAACTTTGGTAGCACTGAGTTAAGGACCACTGTTCCCCAAGATTGTTCCAATAACATTACTGACAGTCACAGTATCTCGTATTTTGTTCTAAAACAATACCAGTTGTCCTAAAATGCTGCAGAGGCCTGACAGAATGTACCCCAGATATCCCAGGGTAGGGCAGCATTTCAGAGAGATTGTCTGCATTCCAAATTCTGAAACTCAGTCTTTTTTTTTTTTTCCTCAAGTCTCACCTTAATATCCCTCTTGCAGCTTGCACCTGAAAACCATTCCCAGGTGTAAACTAGGAGTGCTGCCACATATATATGGTGAATCATTCAGAAACCATAATCACATCCTAATTAGAAAGCAGTTATCTTCTAATAACTTTAATGAGAGTCATACTAGTCAACTTTCACCTAATATTTAAGTAATATAGGTACTAAATAGATAAGGGTTTAATCTGTATCTGAATCAGTAACGTATCCAATGTGGCATGCATAAAATAACCACTGTTTTTGCTTCATTTTCATTAGTATAGGGGGAAAAAATTTGGCATATAAAATATGAACATAACCTCTTTAAATTACTCTTTTGACACTTGTTGTTTAAACTATCTATTGCACATCCACAAGGAAGAGTTGAAAAGGGAAATCTAGACTTGCAGCAAACTGCTAGCTAGACAACAGCACTTTGGCAGACAAGCCCCTTCAGATTTTGTGTTGCTCTGAGACATGAACAGATTTTGCAGACACTGTAGCAGCTATCATTGCAAAGCAGTCTTTTATTGCATGAGGATAAAGAAGAATAAATCCAAAAGAGCATAAAAAAGCTTAACAAAAATATTGAAAATATTGAAAAAGGAGTGATTTTCTTCAATTGGAAAATTAAAAAAAAAACAACTCTACTGGCAAAAACGTCCAAGAAAATTAAATTTAATGGTTTCAAAAAACACTTATCAGAAGAGAAACAAGAAGACTGAGCAGTTATAGTAGTATTTATGTAAAGGGGTGAAAAAAGACTGATTTTATGACAAAAAAATGCACATGTAAGACAGTAAGGGATGAGAAGCATCTAGATTTTCTTTTTGTTCTGTTATTTTCAATTTCAAGGTAAATTGCAAAGTTTTCTTTGTTTAAATAGATGCAGTTTAAATACAAGAAGGAAAACTCTACCTGGTCTTCTAAGTAAAATAATTTATTTCATATATGCCTGTTTACTCTTAAATTATTAAAAACGCTGCCTCTAATTTCAACAGGTACTATATGACTTCCTTTTTTAGAATTAGAAGTCTGTGGTCTAAGACATCCTCCTCTTGAGCAGCTACTGTAATAGTTAACACCAATTGTTAGTGGGTGATAATACACCTCCTTCATTCTAAAGTGTGAAGAAATCAATAAAATATAGGCATAAACATTTAGTCAGCATCATATTCAACAAAACTTTTTTGTTTCATATTTATACTATGAACTTAACATGCATACACACATTCAGGGGTGGCAGCCAAAAGAACAACCTGAGCACAGCCTCATCCAGGCCATGTGAGGCAGAAGTGCTCCCTTGCCCCACCACATCCCATGCTGTGTCAAAGGAAGTGATCCTTCCCCTCTGTTTCGCACTGGAGAGGCTGCAGCTGGAGCGCCATGTCCAATTCTGGGCTCTCCAGTACTTGCACAAACAGGAACATACTGGAATGAGTCCAGCAAAGACCACCGACCTGGTGAGAGGATAGACCCCAAGATACAGGAGACAGGAGGAGAGGCTGAGGGAGCTGGGCCTCTTCAGCCTGGAGAAGAGAAGGCTCAGGGGAGACCTCATTGCTGTCTATAACTGTCTCACCAGAGGATACAGAGAAGACAGAGCCAGACTCTTCTTGGTAATATGGCAACAGACAGGAGGCAACAGGCACAAGCTGAAATGTGAGAAATTATGATAAGCTATAAGGAAAAAATTCTGCCTCTGAGGATGGTCAGACACAAGTTGCCCAGAGAGTCTGTGCAGTCTCCACCCTCGGAGGACTTCAAGATTCAGCTAGACATGTCCCTGAGCAACTTGACCTATTTAGACCTGCTTTGAGCAGGGGGCTGGACTAGAGAGCTCTGAAGGTCCCCTCTAGCCTCAGTTATGCTCTGATTCTCTGTTGGAAGAACTGACTTGTATGAGGACAAACAAGTCAGAATAATCATGGTTGATGAACTTCTAGGAGAATATATGTGATAATAATCCATGGATACTTCAAGGGAATAAGTATGCTGGGTAGATGCTAACATTCCATAGAGCGTTTAAAACAGAAAGAGAACAAATGTAGGAAAAACGGATGTGGAGGAGCAAGGCCACCCTAATCACTTCCAGTCATTAACACAGCAGTGTCCTCACTGAACATGGAAGGAATTGACCCTTCCTCTCTTTACTTTGGAAGTGTAAACCAAGCACTGTATTTCTCTTGCATTAGTGCATCTAATAAACACATCAGGAACTCTTTTGTTTAAATAGTTATGAAGCAGCCAACTCTACAGCAGGTAAAAGGAGGAGGAGGAGGAGAGGAAGGACTGATTAAGAAAGAAGTTTCCTGTGCTTAACTGGGAAATCCGCTTAAACGGGATGTCTCCCAGGGAACTAATTTAAACCCGATGATACTTAATAGCTATGATTGGTGCTTAGTAAGTAGGGTAATTATGTTTAATGGGGATGCCTTAAGGCAATTGAGTGGCACTTAAGTCTTTTGTATGTCTCAATCTCATGGTACTTCTCTCCATTTTCTCCTCTAACAGCTTTCTGACCCTCTGTAACAGCTATAAATGTAGAAAATGTATACATCACCACCTGTTTCTATGAGTTTGTCCCTTCTGTGCTAAATGCAGGGTCACCATACGAGGCATATATTTGTTGCCTCCTTTGCTCCTATCGCTGCATGAGCCACAATACCTAGCCAAAATATTGGCTTCTCTTATCATTATAGGCTTATGTAATAACATGAGGCTTGATACTGCCACGCTGAAGCTAATGGAAGTTTTCCAGAAGCAGAATCAGATTCAAGCAGAGTTTTGCTCAACGCCTTGCAGCAAGGCAGCTCTGCAGTAGGACTTCATTCCAGTGAAATGGAACAGGAATATTCTACACTTCTTTTAAAAATTCTTCGCAAATGTAATGAAGATGTGAAGTTTGTGGACAGTTTTCTCTGGGATTTAAATTAACTATAGCTCTTGCTTTATTATATGAGGTGGTCTTTAAGACATAATTTGGTGTGTTGTGTATGTTATAATACAAAATGTAAAACTGTGCCAGTAAAAAAAAAATAGGAAGGAGAAAAGCTACTTAAACTAGGACCTGTATTGGGGGCAGGGGTGGGAAATGTCATAGGTTGGCCATAAATAAGTTTATGTTGGAGATTAGAAAGCCCCTAACTATTAGAGCTATCAGATCCCAAAATGACTTTCTAACAAACATTATGGAGGAATAAAACAGATTTTCAGATGGAGGTTGCTCAATAACTTTGTAAAAGAGATGATACAATGTCATGTCCAGAATAGCTGGAGAATAGATTTATTGATCTAGAATGTGGGTCTCAATTCTATTTTCCTAAAGTCATTTTCAATACAAGAGTGAAGCCATCAGAGGAAGCAAAATAAAGCATCTTTAATTCAACTTACTGTTGCCACTGTCTCAAGGAACGTGACTGCATACTTTTAATACTAAAAGAGATAGCTAGGTTACCAGCAGTCTTACTTTTGTTGTCTGAGAGTCTAGCTAGCCAGTGGACTACAAATATTCACAATTTTTTTCACAGCAATAACTTTATATAAATAAATTGAAATGTTGCAAGGAAGCACATGGGTGCTGTATTAAACACTTGCACTCACAGCATATAAGCATTTGAAATTTAATTTTAAAAAAGATCGCAAGGATGTTAGTGTTAAAGGTTTTATGACGCTTCTCACTGAGCTGTGATAGATGTGATTAAACCACAATTTTAAGAAAAGATACAGACCTACTAGTAAAGAGAAATTTAAAAAAATACATACATATTTTACAATTTTCAATGTATCTTTTCCAGATGGCTAAAATACCCAATTTCCCACTCCAAACCTGAATTGTAGAAAGGTCAGTTCCCAAGTGGGGGGTAAAAATACCTTTTATAAATCTATTTTCAGATGACACCCTGAGCCTTTATAGACAAACTTCCTAGTCAACACAGTAATTATAACATATGCATATTCCTTATCACACATAATAAATAGTAAGAGCCTACGGACATAATCTGTTAGCATCTTCAGCTCTCATTGATTATGATACTCCGAAGTGCTGGATTTCTTAAGTATCTCTCAGCTTCCCAGTGTCCCATGTTTTAGAATCAAATGTCCTTTTGGAAAAGTTACTGTGCTTTCAAAGTATTATTAAAAAACAAGAATTATATTTTGAAATATTTTAAACTCCAGTTACCAACTCTTATGATACTTAATATGAACGGGACATTAAATCATTATATTTAATCCTGAAACCAAAAAAGACTATCTTAGTGGTAGTCTGTTCACACAGCTCCTATGGAAATTAGTTTAGGTTTGTGCAAAGGAAATCACTCATACGATCAGACTTATACTGGATTGTTAGATTTACCCTTAAGCAATATTCTGAAGTAAACTGATTAAATCAAAATGCAGTCCATTTTTGGATAGGGATTGGTAAACCTGGTTACTACTGCTGTCAGCTAATAAAATTAGCAAGTTATATTAATGTTGGTATCATTATCAGTATCCTTTCTACAGTGAAGCCCAAGTATTTAAACCATTTCACATCTCTGAGTTCACTCTTACTGCTTTCCTATATACGAAAAGTAGACTCACTGAAAGATTAAATCACTTGTTGATGGTTGCACAGCATGTGAGTGGCAGATCCATCCTCAGAGCCTGAGCCCATCTTCTCTACCAACTCTACTGTTCCTCTAGTACGCTTTAAATCAAGCAGTCAGAATTCTCAGTTTTTAGTCATGTTCAGAAATACTTTCCTTGGAAGTAGTAGCATGATTTCAATGGAAACGAGTAAAATACATTTTAACATGATCCTGGTTCTAGCAAGCCCTAAGTTAAAATCAAAGCTCAGAATGCTAAAGAAAAGATAATATTTGAAACATTCCTTACTGAGGCACCTGTATGATAATTTTAACCTTTTACTGTTATGCCCTTTTTTTCTGTGCTTGTCTTATAACTCTTCTGTGTCACAGGTTAGATTAAAAAAAATTAAAAGGTGAATGATGTTAGAAAATTTAGCTGAGTAGAAATATAACACAAATTTCAAGTATAAGACTGTTTCTGTGCTTGCATTTTTTTTAAGATTTTAAGTTTGGATGCACACATACAGTTCATTATTAATCTCTCTACAGGAAACAAAAATAGCAGCTGCTCAAAGTGAATAATGCAGAGGAAAATGGTATCAGACAGAACTGGATTTGGATGCTGCTTCCTTCATCCTCTGTTAAAAAAGCATCGGACCTCCAGAAGAAATAAAAAAGCACATCTAGAGCTTCCCAGAAGTGTCTATGCATTTAAAAACCAGTGTGCTCCTAGAAAAGTTCAAAGCATGCTGAAAACATTGATGACAACTGCAAATATAAGTGAAATCACCAGTATAAAGACACTTTCCTTAAAACCATAAAGTATTAGATATAATTCTGGGGAACAGTTATGTGTGTAAATACTGGCCGTTTCCTCCCCTAATGTACTCTAGTTTATGTTGTGTTAATTTAAGAGAGGGAAGAAACTAGAAGAGAAGAAGGTTCACAAAATTTGGTGCAATGCTTTTCTTCACTTAAGTCAGAGGTAAATCACGTTATACTGATTGACCCTCAAACTGTTCCGTGAGCTAAGGATACTCAACAACAGGCTAGTCACAGGTTCTGCTGAGTGACAGTTTAATTCATTTTGGGGACAAACTAGTTTGTAAATGTCACAATATCTGTCTCATTTCCTGGCCAATGTCCTCCAAAATATAAACTACAATATGGGCAAGTATGTGCTGTAAAGAGACAAAAATAGATCTACCATCGACTAAAGCTGTTTCCCCCGCATCTCCTTCAAAACAAAGAGGAGTGCTACTGCATAAGAAATCAATACTCTAAATATAAAGGAAGGTCCTCAATTATCACAAATAGTTGGAGTTTACTAAACAATATTATGTGTGTTTTTATTTGGAATTTTTCTGGTACCTTCAGCTACCTTGCAGTCAAATGTCATATGAACAAGAAGTGAAACAAACGTCATGACTAAACATCCAAAGCAAAAAAATATGTGATGAGCTCCTGACGTACATGCAGTGAACTGGTGCTAACAGAGAACAATGAATATTTTTAGAGCACACATAAAGAGATCCCCACTAATAGCCTGGTCACTAGTGACAACAGTAAAGAGCCTCACATAGTTGTTTTTGTTAAATGGGTGCAGTGCACTGCCTATGGCAAATCAAACACAACTGAGAGAACCAGCTCCAAAACAGACGTGATTTAAACAGTCTGGTCCCTTTAAGGTGGAAAATCTACGTTCAGTGCAGTAAATACAGCTTTGTGCACAAAGACTTAATACAGCCAGACCTGAAAAAAATACCAAAGTGATCCAAGAAACTAAATGACATCTGACTGGCTTGTTTACACATCCTCATTTCCCCAAACCATTTTGGTTCATTTACTACACTTTGTCACCATGCAAGTGTTTGGGGGATTTCAAATGGACTCATTCTGTTCTAACAGATGTCAAAGAAGAGGTACATTGGTTTTAATGCCTATTTGGGGACATATGGGAATAGGTTTTTCTCCCTGTATAAAAAGTCCGCAGCAGTCATCCAGCAGGATCTGTCTCCATTCTTTCCCATATTTATATCCTCCCTAAATTTCCTCAAAATTATTGAGTCACTGTTGTTTACTACTGCACTGCTGCTCATGTATTATTTTCTGAAAGCACTTAATTGTTGCAATACCAGTTAGATTACAAGAGTGAACCTGCCAAAACTTTACAAACACCACAACTCTGGGCAGAGAGCACCATTTGTCAACAGCAACCACTTTGTTTCTGAAGGGAAACAGACAAAAAAAAAGAAACTAAAATTCATATATGTGACTTTCCATGTGAAACAACATTAAGAAAAGCTCAGCTACAAATTGAAGTCATTACTATAATTAACCAAAAAGTTAAAACTTTTTTTAAAAGTTGAAACTATTATGGCATTTTAGGGACAAATTCTTAAATGCATTAGTAAATAACATATCCCACTGTTACAGAAACACATTATACTTTGTGTACATCACGTAGTCTTAAGAGGCTGTCACTTGCATTTTCTTCCAAAGAAACATGAAAATTGGTTAAATTTCTAGACAATAATCTAACATTTTCCTTAGATACAAGAATAAAAATCACAATAAATGATATAAGCACATGGAGTGTATGTAAGAGATGCATTTGTCTTCAGTTTAGGCTGTTACTGTGATCTAGTATATATTACTTCCTCCCTGACAACCCTTTACTGGAGAATGCATAACCCATCAAAACATGCAGTCTGCCAGTTGTGTGTCACCACATAATGTTTTTTTATTTTTTTGGCTTTAACTCCCACTTTTTTTTTGTCTTCCTAAGAGGTTCCTCGGCACTAAATGCTACTGTGAAATAGCTAGTGGCCTACTGCCAGACACACACGCACAAAAAAAATCAATATAAATTTTTCTCACAATTAGCAAATAAGTCAGTGATCTCTTTTTGGTCTTCGGAAAGAAAGTCTATGATATCTTTCAGTTCAAGAAAAGATCCTTTAGATCTGCTTTAATAAAAAGCTTATCTCACTAACTTGACAAATCAAGATATACCTCCAAAGAAGAAAGTACCTTGGGGTAACTGAGTTACAGATCTGATTAAGTTATACTCTTCGGATGACATCCTCTCTTTTTTGTTCTTCAAAAATTATCCTGATCATGCACATTTTATCTATTTCTTGGCAGTGTAATATCAAGCAAGAATAAACCAGCAGTGTCTGGTTACTTCAGCTCATGAATGAAAGCGAGAAGTCTGGCCTGTGGCCTTCAGCAAGTCATTAATTGGAGCAGTATCTTCTGCTGTGTTCACTGGAGTGTTGGGTCTTATTTGCACTCACAGTATTTCAGTGTTTGCAAGGAGAAACGAAAGGGGCAAGACTGGGTGTGGTCAATCATCTTCAGCTGCTTGGCATGCAAGATTACCCAAAAAGCAAGTTGTGTGGGGCTCCTCTGAATGTGAAGATGAAAGTACCGATTGTTTGCCATTGTCCCTTTGCAAAAAGCAGATACGATTATTCAGAGCATTTGAGGTGATTAGGAATTCAGTATCTTGTAGAAGGGTACAGGACACTGTGCTTCCTTAAAACCTTTTTTAACCTAGCTATAAAGTTCTGAACATCATTATGGAGCTGTGGTAGGGAGGAGGAGGAAGGTCAAATTGCAGGCCATACTTCTTTCTTTGTAACATTGTCTGAGAATTATGGCACTGGCATAAAATGCTACATTTCCTTTGAATGCTACCATTTCATCTTCAGAATTTGTTATGCAACTCATATTTGTACTCTACTTCTCATTTCTTTTATAACAAATTATTCTGTGCCTTTTTATGATCTTGTAGGAAGTCAAGGTTGAATCAAAGCCATTGTGACTGCCAAAGTGCATGTATAAAATTATATCATGAAGCGTTAACCTTGCTTTGTAGGTTCACTTATACTTTTCAATTAAAAGCTATCTTTAGTACTGAAGGAAAGTACTTTATAGTTTTTCAGTTAAAAGTCACCTTTAGTATTTAGGCAAAACCACTTTCATGGTAATTCACACTTGCATTCTCAAAAAACTCTTCTGCCTAAAATGGCTGTACAGTGACCTTGTTTCATCCAAAGTTTTAAAAGAACACAGAAGAATTAGGAAGTGATATTTTACTTGTATTTACTTAGTCCATTTAGTAAATGTGGGAAAAGGTAAAAATCAATACGTTAAAAAATCCTCCCATCTCCCCAAGGAAATTATATAAATATTGTACGTGTGTGCATGCGTGCTTGTGTGAATATATACCTGGGTGTATCTGTACATTTTTAAAACCAAATTCAGTAATTACATGGCATTCTTTTTCTTCTCTCTCAAAATGCCAGTTAAGCCATCAGGAACTGCCCGTATTTCATATGAAGGCTAAATTCACATGTTAATTGTTATAGCTACATTTGCAAAATAAATATTCTCTTAACTATTTAAAAAAACTGTTGAAATTGGAAACACAAATCACTGTGCTCCCACTTTGTCCAGAAGCCTCAAACAATGAGGATACATGAGTTTCTCCTGAGCTTCTGCAAAATAAACCTTGAAGTGCTCTGTCATAAACAGGGAAAACTCTAAAGACCTGTATGCCCCAAAGATTTATGCAGATGTTTAACTATACTCATTGTCAGTAATCCCACTGAAGTCAATAGGAATACTCACAGTGCATAAAGCTACATACACACATAAGACTTCAGCCTCGGGGGCTGATATTTCAATAGTTACTTTGCTTGAGTAATACCCTGAGGATCTGGCTCTGTAAAGGCTATCCAATTCTTTCACTGGTTCTCAATGACTTCTCTAGAGATTAGTTACCAGTCACAACTCTGTCCTGTAGGAAAACCACTGGCCTACCTCTTTTTTTTTTTTTTTTCCTGTAATACTTTCACCGATCTAATGTTGGCTTCAGTTAAATTAACATCCTGAATTACTCATCGAAACAGCTTCCAACAAGCCTTAGAACACAGAAGCATGCAACACTAGATGATGGAGAAGAGAAAGAGTGAAAATGATTAGGCAGGAAAACAAGATACTGTGTGTCTAATACAATATGGGAATTTCATTTACAGAGTAATAGGGATGGTGTTAAGACTAAATCACCACAGTGTCAGAATGTGCATAGTGATGATAAAAGATTATATGCTTTATACGTGACTGATGATGACACATTTAGAAAATATCTGGAAGGGAAAAGACAAAGTGATGTCTCATGCAACTTATGAAACTGCAACATTTACAACATGTCACCCTCAAATTAGTGTACAACAGGAAAAAAATGACCCGTTCAGTATCAATGCCCCCAGCTCTTCTGTTAAAATGGCCTTGACAAGAAACCCATTTATTTTCTTCAGAGAAATTGTTCCGAGGTGGTTGTTAGGCACAGTAGCGGCTTGACTCCTTAGACCTGGGCTGGATTAGGCTGCCCCGGTAAGATAAAGCAGAGAACAATGTTGCGTGTTTGTCTCACTCACACTTCAGAAAGATTATGTGTCTTCTCTGGGAGAGGCGTTCCTAATTTAATTTGCATTGTAGGGATTTTGAATCCCAAGACTGTGACAGAAGTTAAAAATTATGCCAAGATTGATAACATTTTTTTAATACTGTAGTGAGAGTCTCTCATAGGAAGGGCAACCTAATTAAAAAGTTATAACAAAACAAACATTTTAATAAAAGTCACAGCAAATAGTAATTATCCATGCAGAAATAAGCTTAGCTGCCACTTTGTTTCTAGAAAAGAGACCTATTTCAACTTTATCTTGGAAAGCATAATTTGGAAAAGATTCACCTATACCTACTGCTGTTTTTAAAGATTTTTTTCTATAAATAACTAGAGACATATATAACTCTTTAAACAAACTAATTTTACATCACACACATTCATATTACTCACAACTCAGTAATTAACTTATAATAGTAGCTTTTTTTAAAGATAACTTACTGCAAAAGGAGGCTTAGTTTTTTGATCCATAAAATTATGTAAGCCAGAAGTTTAGAGAACAGGAGTCTAGAAGTAATTGAGTAAATCCATACTCACATGTCTAAATAGATGTTTGAATCCTTTGTACTGTTGACTAGCACTTTTTAAACTCACCACAACTAAAGGAGATGTAAGAGTTTATTTTTAGGTAACAAGCTACGAAAACCTTTTATCAATAATGCTATTTTCTCTTATGCAAGTTATAATACAGTCCAGGTCTGTATGTAAAAATGTCATACTATATTAGTAGCCTGTGCGCTGCAGATGCTTTTTATACTGCTACAAAATGAAGTGTAAAGTGTCGCTGTCTTCCCTGTCTGGGAATACACTGTACGGGACAAATACACTGCATTGACTGTACTGCTCCCTCTGAAGTTGCACAAATTTATTTGTACCAACAGACTTGCATTTGAGAGAAAAGGCAACAACAGATCTAGAGGATCTCAGTAGCAAGTGAAAAGGCCAATTTGTGTATCACTCTCCTTTCCCAAAACACCTGCGACATATCAAAGCCCTTTATCAGATATTGCCATCTAATACAGTCAGCTGCTTTGGGAGGTTTATAAAGTTCCTAGGCAGTTACAGTGATAAGAACAGCTCCGTCTGCTGAAACTCTAGAAAGTAAGTTAATTGCTTGTTAATGATTTACAAGATTTGACTAATTTGTCATTATTAAAGCAAATGGTTCTCAGCCAGCTGTAAATAGTGTAAGGTATTCTTCTTCATTTACACATAATGGATGTACAGGACCACGTTCCTAAATGTCTTTTTCTACCCAAACCACTTGAGAAAATTCTCTGAAAGAGTAACAGCTATAGCCAGAATATTGTTACAAGAATATTGGTCTTTTTTTGGTAACATGTATCATATTAGCTTGTAAATTTCATCAAGATAATATGAGGGCTTGGAAATTTGCTCACCGGCATCTTCCCCACAGTTTCAGCAGGACATTGTTTGGGATGAACTGTTCCTACACTGTCTAATTTCCATCCTTTAAAAAGAACAATTAATTCTGTAGATTTCTATGCAGAGACTGGGCTCCTTCTCTCCCGCTTTGAAGTATATCTTCTCAATCTGGGCATCTACTCTCAAAAAATAAACTTAATACTATGAACATTTTTCTACCTCTCTGTCAAATTTAACTGAAATTATGAAGATCAGAGAGCAAAAAGGTCAGTAGGCAGACACACAGACAGTGACTAACACTGATCACACAAGCGTCATTTCCATAAGAAACCATGATCAAAACACTCACCTAAAACATTTTATTTTTTTAAATAGAGTGGCCTGCCATGAAAAGATACTGAATATGCAAAAGACACTGAGTTCAGTAAGAACATTACCTCATTTTAGGTACAAAGGGACACATTTAGTAATTCTGAAGAGTATCGAGCTGAATAGATCTGTAATGTTAATATTTATCATTAACAAAATCCTCCCAGCAAAGACTGTGAAATTATTTGGAAAGACGTTCTGTTTCCTGAAGCCAGCAAGAGTTGGATTTAACCCACTCACACTTTACATATGTAGGTAACTGCTTAGGGAAATTTGGTACTTTGAATTTGGGTTCTCAAAAACTCTCAGAAACCTTCATTGTGGCACAAAAGTCCAAGACCTACAGAAATATCGGTGCAGCACGAGGCTCAAAGCTGTATTGCAGCATGTACGCCACTAGACAACGTTCATCCAATCTATATCTGTTAGCACCTCCAGTGCACATTCACAGTGAAGTCAAGCCCCTTTTCATTCTTTCTCTTACAGTCTTGGAAATTTACTGTGAATTTTAAAGACAAAAACTCCAGAATAATTACTTTCACCTCACAGAAAGACATACAAGTATTATTTTAAATAAATGTCTGTTATTTTACACAGGAGAGATCCTATTTCTTGAGTCCTCCATCAGAAACAATACAAAAAAATGCACTCCTATTTTTGTGTTATTTAGTCAACTTGCTCTTGATCTCAGTGGAATAAAACTGAAAGTTACCAAGTCTTCCTGTGAAATAAAACCATTAATTCCTAAGAAAGGCAGTGATTTTTAGGAGGGTCAGCACCTTGCAAAATGGAATTTAGTTAATATTGTCATTCATGACTGCAACAAAATGAAAGAGGAAATTACAAATGAAAACAGAAAATTTGACTGAGATGTTTTAAATCAAAATCTTCTTAATGTCGATGAAAACTTCCCAGTAACTTGAAATACCGAACACTTAATGTGCCATAGTTTCATTAATCATTTAGCTCAGTATGTATAAATCCAAAACCCTGGGGAGACCAATTTTGAAATGATCGTTTCAGACAGTGTGTATCTCTAATGAATGCATTATTTGGGATATTTCCAACATGGTTAATAAGGTAATGTTCATAAAAGAGACAAATGAATGGATACTTCTGGCCTACCCTATATGCTTGGACAAATTGTGATGAACACCATGCATACAAATGACAAAGGATTAATCATACAAAAAAATTTAAATTCACATTTTATTCCAAAGGCTTTTTACTGACTACATCAGTAAAACAAAGAATAGACACTATGGCTGACTTTGCATAAGCAGTGAACTTCAAAATTGACCAACAGTCATATCAGTGATTTCAGCGTCTTTACCTCCTTTTTTGAAAGCTTCTGCAGGATTTTGAAAGAATGAGAACTGATTTTCCAATTATGACCAGGCTGAAAACCACAAAACAAAACAAACGGCTCTTTGAAGAACTCACCTATTGTGTCTGTATTTGTTTCATTGAGACAGAGGTAGGATACGTTCTAGGAACAAGAATTTTTGCCATAAATATGTGCATTATATTAAGTAATTTTTAATTCAGCCAGATTGTGACTGCTGGTATCTACACTATTCCAGAAAACATTTTCCGTTAAAACTTAAACATTCCCTTTACATTGTCTTGACAGATCACATGTGACCATCTTAAAGACCTGAAGTCCCCAAGGTATTCTACTGTGAATAATTCATATTATAACCAATTTTATTCTTAAAAGCAGTTGTACTAAATGCTGGTGTAGCACATCTTCCATAAAAAGTATCTTGTCCCAGAAGACAAAAAAGGGGGATTGAGATAAAAGGTGCAGATATTGCTTCCCTTGCTGCAAAGCCACTCTGAACCAAACCGGCTTATACACTTTGAAGAGATACAGTGACTATGCATCTATAACTAAACTGTGCTAAATCTGATTCCTTAGAGGGGAGGCTAAAGTGGCAGTGCAGTGAATTGTTCCTCTGTGATTATGTTAGAAGAACATGTACCCTCAACCTTTCATCACCCAGTGTTAGACACTTAGCTACAAAATATGGTAAAACCTAAGGAAATCATAGCATTGATGTAAAAATGTGGATTAGAGAGCTCTGGAAGCAATTTTTTTGAACGACACCTATTCAGCAGCTCTTAAAACAAGGCAGCAGTGCAGATTAAACATTAATTTTGGGGATTAAGCCCTAAATTATAATACTTGTGTGGAGCAGACATCCCCCTCATCGTAAAAGTTAAATTTCTAAAGCAGATAGAGGAAGGATTTAGAAGGCATGAAAGCTGTAAGGGATTAATCATATTACAGTAGTGTTCCTCCTTATTTAAAATATAAAGCCCTTCGTCTCAGAGGACATCAAGGACACAAGAAATACATGAATGAATAACACACTGTGGTACAAGTACACTTCAGCGCTGTTGTCAAATTAAACCAGCACATACCTACCTACTTTTTCAATGTGGAAAGCTGAAATGTAATAGAACTAGAGTCTCTGTGCACTGCAAAACCAGCAATTATAACCATCAAAATAAGAGGCTGAAGTTTTTAAGGGATTAAGCTTTCACTTTTTACAAACACATGGAGCTGTAAGCAGTTTATTATTTCAGTCTTTTATACGACTCATTGCAGTCAGCAAGTTACTGAGTAGACATTGAATCCTCCTTAATTCTCTTAAACAGCAGCTAAAGCTAATTGTAAAATAGAATATATTATTCATATCTTACATGATAAAACCTGTTACTGGTGGATTCCTTTACAAATACCAATCAGGTCTACTTTATGATATGTTCATTTCATTGTCTCCAATAATCTGGGACACCCTGTTCTTTTACTGACCTTTGGTGACCCTGTCTCATTCTTCTGGTCTATACTGCACATCTACATTGATCTGTAGACAAAGCACTGTCAGATGGAATCAATACATCATTCCTTCAGCAACAAGACTGGCTTTTGCTCAGTTTACTTTCATTTTTTTAACAGATCAATACTGCTAAACTGATGTATTGTAAATTGGGGTGTAATTAGTACCTGTCTGCAGGCCTGTTAACAAGCTGCTAAAATATTATGCAGACTTTTTTAGTTAAACAGATCTCAAACTCTCTTCAACTGTGAGCAGGTATTTTAAAGAAATTCAGGGGACAATAGACTCCATAAAAATCATGGCTGCAATGGTTACATAGAAAGTTTTCACTTTGTATTGATAACGAAAAGACACAGTGATAAAAATGAAACACATAATAAAATTAAATCATCAAACCTGAATACAACAAACCAATGAATATAGCTAAAACCCTCCTCTCCTTCAATTTATGTTAAGATGATAATTTTGAGTAACACTTAATTTTATGCTAAGATTTCATATACGGTTAAGATCACATAATAACTCTTTAAGTTTCTGAAGACATCACCACTTAGCAATTATCAGTCAGATGTATTTGATACCATTCAGTGCAAAACTTTAATTGCAATACACTAATTCTAATGGCCAAAATAAAATTAAGATGATCTACTGCTACAGTCATTTATAACAAAGCAGATCTGCTAAAATCTATCAGCATCACTGATGGACACTGATGGACAGAGAAGCTGCTGAGAAGTAGTATTTGTGTGTTTTTAAAACAGAACAGCAGAAAAGCTACAAAACCTACATTTTCTTTCTGGACTATTACTTTTTCAGATCAAGTTACTCATTGAAAGAGCAGAGAATCAGCACAACCACAAATCCTTTTTGCCACTCATCATGCACAGCAGCTCTCAGTTATGAGCATTGTGTCCAAAACCTTTAGGCCTGTTGTGGGTTAATGGAGGTTATTGTTACAGAGCTTTTATTCAGTCAAAACCTGCTCTGAGTTCAACAAGACAGACCTCTGTTTGGGCACTGTCATTATTCTCTGCTTCTTCCTCTCTCCCACCCTGGCTTGTCTCCTTTTTGTATTTCCCTCTCTTGCTTGGCTGAAGCTATTCTGCTGACTGCTTCCCTGGTGTCCTGCTCCTATGCTTACCCGGGAGCATCCTTTAAACATCACCTGAAACCTCTACTTTCTTTACCCGTGACTATATTATTCCTCCATGCTGTTCTTTCCCAGGTTCCTTTTCATAAGCCCATGGCCTTGCTCTCCAAAAACTATTGGTTTGAGGAGCCTGGCTTGAGATAGTTTATGGAGAGAGGTCAGGCGCAGCAGCTCCACTGGAACAGACCCACTCAAACACAACATGTTCAGTCCCCAGAGAAGAAATGTGCCCCACCACCACTCACTATTGAAATTCGCAAGCAAACTTATATATATTCTAGTTCAGTGTGAGTGCACTGCTGATCCAAGAGATGTCATAAACAGATTGTCTTTGTCCTTTCCTACCACCCATCATTATGACCTCGTCTTTAAGTATCACATTAATTCAGGTCCCAAGCCCACGATGTTTACTCAAGTCTAGGAGAGGCTGCATAAGAGGCATAGGGAATATAGTAAAATGCTAATCTGTGAGTCATGTAATTACATCAGACTTCCCGCTCACATTGAAAAGCATAACTCTTTAATAACTGTTGGGGAAGGAAGAAAAACATAAGCTTCATGTTATTAAAAAGAAGTGCCTGTTTAAGTCTAAAGACAACCTAAATAAAGAGGATAAAAGTCCTGGAGAAGAAAAAAAAAATCATAGGTAGAACAGTGACTCCACTATTTTTTCTTCCCCTTTTAATAAAACATTACAACTTGAAGGGAAAAGCTACAAAAAAAAAAAAAAAAAAAGTTGCCTCTTTCTGTCAGTTAAAGGCAATACAACATAAGAGAGATAGTTGTACACTAATTTTTCATCTAGATTCAATTACACAAACTCAAAGTGAACAGCATCTTATTTCATGAGTGTTCCTACTAGCTTTGAAAGAAACTAGATGTGTGGCAAGGCTGTACACGGTGACACAAGGATATCCAGTTCCCGGGTAGGAAGTAACAGATGTCTGAAGGTGAGCAGCCAGCAGCGGCATGGCTGCAGGTCCCGCTGTGCAGCATGCTGCTCTGAATAGCATATGCTGCTCTCACGCAGATGGCGAGGACCAGCAGCCTCGGGGGCGGCAGAGCTGCAAATCACTATCCCTCCATGGGGCCTTGGGGCCTACGAGAGGGCCCACACCTGGACATTTGCAGAAGTTAGCTCCCATACCAGAAACAGCCCAACTGCATTGGCCCTGAGAGGCAGGGGATAAGCTCAAGGAGTCAGGACATCACTCTGACCACCACAGCTATGCCGATTTTGAAATTTAAAGCAATTTATTCAAATCCACCTATGCTTCTTTATCAAGAACAGCTCTTGCTCAGACCTTCCAACGCACTTTCATCGAGGTCCTTCGAGACCTCACCCCTTGGGGTAAGAAGAATGTCTAAGGTCCATTACTCTGTAAGAAGCTGCAGGATTTTGGTTTGAGGTTGTTCTTTTCTGTGAGATTTTGTGGGGGACAAGAGCATGGAGACCCACTGTAATTTCAAATAATCTTGTCTGTGCGAGCTCCAGGTGGAGATTATGAAAGTAAGATGATACTTAGGGAAAGTAAGAATAAGATCAGCAGAACCAATGAAAGCACATTTTTGTTGAGAACATTGTTCTAACAAACAGTCTGAAACTTGTAAGTATTCTACCAAGTCTTTTCCACTCTGGAACCTTATAAATTTGAGGCTACTTTTATACGTTTCAATGTATTTCTATGTCTTAAAAGATATTAATTAAAAAAATCTCCTCTACAGCGTGATTAAAACACATGGGGTTTACAAATTCTTATTTTTTACAGCATTAGCAAAAAATTGACACATTTCTCAGAGTTACTCTTCCCTCTTTTTTTGGTTACAGACAGTCCATGCACCGCAACAACAGATCAAATATAGGCAACATGATTTTTATCATTCAGTGTTACGCTTTGAAAGTTCCATGCATCAGTGGAAATGACCCCATTGATTTTATCTTCAATCTTTTGGTTGGGGGAGAGAAAAAAAAAAACCAAAACAAACAAAAGAGATAAGACTCTAAAACTGTGCACCTGTGCATGGCAAAATGTACTTGGACCTTGACAGATACACTGATTTTTTTTATTTTGTATCTCTGTCCAGAAGCACTCTCACCTCTTTGCACAATATTCTGAAACACATTTTCCTTTTCTTCTAATGACAAATTGCACAAATTGTTACAAATTGCAAAAGATGATTTTATGTTTTGATTTTTACTTCAATTTAGATTTGGAAATAATAGATGTGAAATAAGATCCTTAAACACGCCATGTGTGAAATACTCTTGGTTTCATTTAATCCAACTTGGGTACTACTTTTCACACTGCCAGAGAACTTGAAAGACACCGAACTAGATGCCTTTGGAAGTGGTTCATTTTTAATTTTCCCCTGTGAAAATGACAAGGTGTGTGGGAGCGCATACCCACACGTGCGTGCAAAGTCCTAGATTTAAAGAAAGGCTGACAGCACAGTACAGTACAGCAATTCTTCCGTTTCATTCTAAATCCAAAAAGTATGACTCAGTGAATATAAGAATGTTTATTTCCTGTACAATCCCATCTTTTTTCCTTCTCTCTCTGTCTAATCAACATGCAGCTTCACTTCTCAACATCCAGGACTACAACATAAGCTCCAAACCTTCTAGCTACAGAAAAAGAAAATCTGAACTGCACATGCTACTTTATGCATTACGTATATGCACTTCCACAGCACAGTTCTCCTTTGAAGCATCATTAACTCTAATCCAGTCAAATGCATCATGTATTTTTAGCAAAATACAAAGCCAAGACCCCATCAGAGCCTGCTGTTCTCTGATACTGATTGCATCTTTCTCTACCTTTATCTCACCCTGTTCACTTGGTAGGGACCACGCCATACCCATGGGGTGGCTCTGCATGGAGCGAGAAGCTCCAGGAGGAACATGGTCTGAGACAAGGGCAGTTCCACCCAACCCTCTCCCTCACGTCAACGTTTCATGGCTAGCGTGCACAGTGGTATCTGTCTGAGCAACTAGCACGCTCTTTCCACTCTCCCTTCTTTCTCTGTATTTCCTCTGTATTTCTTCCCCTGTATTTAGTGCCATTTAGTCCAGAATAGATGGGTGCAGTTGTGGTACAAAGCTCCCTAAATAATCACAAGTTGGTTCTGGCCAACCACAGGCCATAAAATGGCACAGCACAATAATCCAATTTGCCTTACGGAGTATTTGAGGGCAGATTCTGCATCTTCTCTGTCCTCAACAGAAATGAGCATATAGTCATTGTCCTTGGTTCAATAAAGGACATGGGTAACTGAGCACATGTATGCATGCAATTTTGTCTTCACCAGTTCTCCTTTTATTACGTTTATTCCCACTGGAGTGACCTCTACTATTACCAAAATCTGGAAATATTCAAGCCTCTGCCCATTAAAAGCAAATGTAAAAAGAAGTTTTTAAAAAAAAAATCAAAAGAAAAAGCCAATAAATGTTTCCTTATTAAACCTTTCAGATCAGATTTTCCTTCTTTATGTTTTAGTCTCTGTTATAAAAGAAGACTGTACGGATCTTCCAATGTTATGAGACTAGTCAGTGCAACCATGCATAATAATAATTCTTGAGAAATATAAGGCACAAACAGCAAAAATAATAGTTTAAGCAACTCATATTTTTTTTACTATTTTAAAAACTACCTAAAGGAGCTAAAGGTGCTAAAAAGTTACCAACAAATAGATAAAAAGCTACCAACAAATAGGTAAAATATGGAATTCATATGTTTAGGTTTGTTAAATAGAGAAAGCAAAATAATTTCTTTTGACTACTAAAATTATTAATTTGGTGCAGTACAGATGTATTTGGGGAAAAGGATTTCATGTTATGTGTTAAAACACAGACAGATATAAGCCGGCTGGGTGATTCAGGTGAAATGAGTCAACAGAATGCCAGATGCAGAGACTGCAAGTGTGACAGTTGGGGAACAAATTTTTTATGGATCCAAAAACCTGCTGTGCTTTTTTGTCTATTCTTCTTTTTGCCAGTACTCACCATCCCGCTTTTATCTGCAGGAAATGTCCATGGTTTCAACCTTGGGTAGCTGCTTTCCCTCACGTGCAGCCAACCGTCAACAAACAACATACCCTCCTGCTGGGAGGATGCTGCGTGCAACGTATTTCATGACTGCCAGCAATGGGGTTTCATTAATTAGCCACTAGGAGGTGTTGAAATAGCCATGAACAGACAGAAAATGAGAAGAATAGCAGAAGCCTGAGTTGAAGATTCAGGAGTAATCCAAGGTCCTCTTTCCAGAAAGTAATCTCAGTAGTTTTGGGTTAACACATCAGCTAAAGCCCAAATACCTTGGTGTTATTTCCAGGCTTAGACTTCAAATGTAGTTTCTAACAACTTTGCTCAGACCTATGCCATGCTTCCAAAAATGCCTTTTCCCCTAAAAGGCATTCCTGATGTTTGGAAGAGGCTGTTCGGGACCAGAGGCATCCCCAAAGAGATACTCCAAAATTATTATTAATAAATGAGTCATCATGAATTGCTGCCAAGAAGATCAGCTACTTAGTTACTAAAAAGGATGTAAACACAAGTATCTCAAAAATGTAAGCTCTCTGTAGTATGGTTGAGAATATTGGTTGAAATATTAACCTGTTTTAGTGCTTGTCCATGGTGACTATTACTGATCAGAATAGGCAGGATCTGAATAGGCAGCGATACCTTCATGTACGTATGTTAGCAGTACAGCTTAATCATTTCACCTCTATTGCATTTTACTTGGGTTTCTGTACTGAAGTCGGAGTTGAACCTTGCTCCAGCATTCAAGAACACTCCGGGCTTGTTTCAGCTGCAAAGTTGCTAAAGCAATCCTTCTTCAACATAAACCCCAAAGCAATCCTTCTGCAGCACAGTGACACTGACAACTTCTGCCTGATGACCAGGCCCAAGGAATATTCCTGAGCACTGGAAACGGACAGTCTATACTGCTGTGTTTTTTGAATGGTTCACAAACCTCTGCTGTCTACTATTTACACTAGATCAACTTAGACTGCTAGTTCTTTAAGACATCCATCTTTTATTTGAATAAAATGGAACAGGTTTGCTCAAATCTAAAGTTTTATCAGAAACCTAACATTCAAAAAACCCCTACATTCATGCATTCATTCACTTTTCCTCTCAGATTTGTGATTCTGATGATGACTGGTATTCAGTCATTCACGCCAATTATTTTTTAAAGCACCACTGATACATCAACTTCACCAAGTTAACATTCCCATCTTCACTGAAGGATTAAAAAACAGAAATAAATATAATAAAACTACTTTTTTTTTGTCTTCCATTTTTAAGGTTAAGTAGCACATGTTTTATTTCATACAGTAGCAGAAATTATGAGTGACGGCAAAGTCAAAACCTTAATTAGAGAATATAAACATAAGATTCTGATATCAGCAATAACTCAGCATAGCTTAATTACACTCCTTTTTTATATTTTCATCAGGCATTAATAAATGTTCTGTGATAGTACAGATACATATATGGCCCTAAAAATTAAAGATGTATCTTCAGATAATCAAGATTGTAAAAGATATTGAAAAAGAAACAAGAAGATAAGCTGCTTCAGATACTACCATTGTTTCATTTAGTTTACTAATAGACACGAAGGAAATACTCTAAATGGATGCATCCGAAAAACAATTTCACAGTCCACCCAGATTCACATACTGGCATAGGTGTTTTTTCAGGAGCACTGTGAGCCATTTTTTCATCAACAATACCAAAGAACTTTGAGATCCTCCAATACATGGTAAAGTATAAAATATTATTGATATATTTTATCTTTTTGTACATTACAAGAGGAAATGGGTAGACTGTGAATGAGGAACTAGGGATGTTAGCTTGTTTCTGCCAGCTCACCTGCTGATGGGGCACTGGAAAGATTTATTTACAAGTGCTTCAGGATTCCTATTACCAAAACAGAAAAAAGACACTAACTTCTTGAAAAGTGTTTGGAAATGAATATATTCTCATACATCACTTTCATAATATGAATGGAAGGAATATCTTGTTAAAGAAATACACAGACTTTGGTCACGATTTTATCTGCACAGTAACCAGCAGTTACTTTTATTTTGAAGATTCAACATTCTTGCTTTGTTTTTTTAACGATAGGTTAAAAAACTCTTAAACAGAGTTCCTAATGTACAAGGCAGCTGGCTGGCTTGAAACAGATCACATTTTCTCTGTGTAACAATTGCTAATAATGAATAATCCTCTTCCCTTTGCTTCCCGCAGCTCTTCTTTCTAGGGGGTTTGTTTTGCTGAAGGCTGGTGGTGAGAAAGAGGTGGAGCAGTCACGGTGTGGAATAATAACGGCAACACGCAGCAAATTTCTGACTAATTAAGTGATATCTCCACAGGAGCATTGGCTATACAGGAGGAATACTTGAACAGAAGAATAAACAAGATAAATTTTCCTTCAAGTTCACAATAATAAAAATACCTTTTTACTACCACTTAGTTGCCAGACATAATTTCATTTACCCATGTTCTATGCAAAACTGTTATTTTTGAGACTAAATAAAGGGCAACCTAAAGTGGCCATAAAAAGCAGAAAGAAAAGCTGGTTTGGCTGCAGTGAGGAAGCATGCTATCTGTTCATGAAAAACCATCCACAATAATAATATTAACACCTACAAGTCACTCAGATAATGTGACCCCTCCAAGAACCACAAGTAGGCTCTGACTTGGATGACCAATTCCAGAAAAGAGAGCCTACTTCCTTAACTCTTCTTATTTATACTATGGGACTTCCTGGGATCATCACAAAAGTGATCAGTGTCTTCAGAAAACCTTTGTGCATACTTGAGTTCCAGTGACAAGACAGATCCTATCTGTTGAATGCTTCATTTTGTAATGATCTCGATGCTGAACTGGATTTAAGCAGGTAGCCTGGAATTGAAAGACTACTTGAGTAACCTGCTTTCTGCTTCTCTTGCTTTTGATATTACCAATAATTTTTATCACAAATAGTGCAGCCAAGCTTGGGAGCAACCTACTTAAGAAAAAGCTGTGATTCACCTGATGTATCTTCTTCTCTAACATTTGTCCTTACGGCTACTAATTTCTGTCTTACTCCATGCATACTCAATGATAATGACAAAAAGGAATGGGAATTTAGATTCTGGAAGTACTTCAAGAACTTCCTGTTTAAATATGTATGCACATGGTGAGGCCAATATAAGATTTCCCACAGAAATAGATGCCTTTTTTGTCATTAGTTATGTTATAGAAGTATCCATTCACACTTTTACATGGGCTTCTATAAAGCCTTTTCGTACTTGATATCTCAACATTTAATATTAAGTACTCCACAGTTCTGCACTAGTATCAGAGACTGTAGAGATTATACAAAATAGGAAACAGTATTACAGCTCAGTATTACAGCTCTATGCCAGCAAGCTAAGTAGTTGGCACCTTTAAACATACAGTGTAAAGTACATTTGCCCTGGAGGTTCAGATCTTTCAGGAATGGCTACACCAAGCAGACATAGCCTAGGCTGTACCAAAAAAAAAAATGTACCCTGTTCTTTGTGTAGCTAGTGACCATATTACTAGCATGACCACTAGCTTACTAGCATCGAACATACAGAATAAATAAATAACAAAATCACTTGTCCAACAACTACTGTGGCATTGCCAGCAAATAAAAATAATGGATATCAGCAGTAGGTTAAAAAAAATAAATTAATGACATCATGCTAATATGAATGCCTCCCTGAAGAACAAATCTCACTGTAAGTGTAAAGACTCAAAGCCAGTATTTTCACACTTAGATATAACATGCACAGAGAACTCACAGTAAAAACAGAGACACTTTCAGGCTTCACATTTTCTTAACATCAGCTTTAAAACTCAGTAAATTTTTCATGGATTATTAGGAAAAAACCACAACTACTGTAGTCATGTGAATTCCTGCACCAAAGCACTAACCTTAGTTATAGGATGCTTCAGCTCATTAACTGCCAATAATAACAGGATGCAAAGAATAAAATGTTGTAAGAACAATTTAAAGAATTAGAATATAATCAACAGGATTTGAAGACAACCGAGAATGGAAGTTGAAAATACTTAAATCTAGAAAAGTTTTAGCAAGTCTTTACAACTTGGGCCACTGATTTATATTTAAGAAGTACCTCCAGCAACTGTCTGTGTCAATGAAATACTACAAAATTAATTTCAGGCTACCAGGTGGAACCACTATATACTGAAGTTGAGTCTGTTCCTTTTTTGCTTAAACTTTGATTGACACAGTGAATCTGAATTATAATTTATTCTTCTAACACTTTCCCACATCCCACTAATGAAACGCGTCCCAAGCCTCATGTATGTAATATTAACAAAACACTAAAACATTTGGAGCTGTAAAGTGGGAAGCAGTCTAGATCAATGCAAGTGCATGAACATTTTCAGATGCCACTTGAAAGTATTAACAACGTGCAGTCATTTGCTGACGATACGTCGATTCCTTCTCCAATGAAAATTACTGGCCATAAATCAGGCAAACATTTACAGGAATCTGCAAATGAAACAGCTAAATCCATGATGACAGGGAGCCTCATAAAAGCAGCCCATTTATTCCCTCTGAGCACTCATCTCCACCAGAGGGATCAATAGCAAGCCTCATACAATATACTTCTAAATGTCATGCTGCAAATCCTCTTTGCATTTATGCAGAAGGAGAAGACCGTCCTCAAGTTTTAGAATCTGAAATCAAGTAAAAAGCATCTAAACCAGAGTAAATCTAAGGGACAACCTTTTATTCATAGGCCTGTGGCTTCAATACCTATTCTTCTAAACTGTAAGGATTATGATGCTATGACACTCAAAGATAAAAGATTCCAAATAGAAAAGCAAAATGGATGACAAGAAATTGAAGAAATTTATCCATCCACTCTCCGGCACTTAAAAGAAACCCAGTAGTCAGGGAAGTGATACCAAATTGAAGACTGACAGTCTCTGTTTCCCTGGCTTCTGAAAACCGAGGAAGGCAATATTAAGGAACCAACCAACCAAGCTGTTAATATGGAGTCAAAGAGGGGCAGCTCTTTGACTCATTAAAGGCACTATCAGACACTCGAAACTGCATGGCAGAGTTGAGTAAAATACTACTTTTGGAAAAGCAGGGATGAACGATCAAAGTGTAATCATCAACATCTATGTCAGTTTTAGAATCAGAGTAGACAAATACATCTCAACTGAGAGCAAAAATACCCTTCCATAACTTTTGAATGCTACATTTTAACTACTTCTTCCCATTCTTTTTAAAATTTATTTTTGTTCTTTGAGAATTTCATGGAATTAAGCCTATTGAAGATGACTCCAGTACAGGAGAACAGGGATCTAAATTCTTCCCTAGTATAAGATACAATTCAGAAACACTGGATCAGGTTACCACATTCAGGAAGTACAAAAGAAACAAGGGTCATTGGTTGACAGTGTATTCATACTAACTTGCAGCTAATTAGAAAACTAAGTCATTTTATCTGACACGTGTCTCAAGATCATACAGCTAGGCTAAAAACTTAAAAGCCTAATAAAATGCCTTCTGGGATTAATACTTACTTTACTGTTGGTTTAAAATAAATCTGTTGTATTTTCTATGAAAAGGGTGAGCCTTTCTGTGTAGTTAGACGTATCTAATGAGCAGTTAAACCCATTCTTTCAATAATAATCTCTAGCATCTGAAATATTCCTCATGCAAATGGAATATATATCCTGAAGGACAGAGATCAGACATAACTCAGCAGGGCCCCTCTGCTGCTTCATGAAGGCCAAACTGTTCCTGAGGAAAAACACCCCTATGTTGTTCTGAGCCAGCTCTTTCAGGTACCACTATACATCTTTTAATTTATATCACATTGGCACGTCTGTGCATGAACTTATCTTCTAAGAGTGTGCATCCCTCTCCTGTGTCGACAAATGTAAAGCATTAAAAAAAAAAAAAAGAAGCTTCACACAAGCAGTTGGAAACAAGTGGAGTACAAATCTAATCCCCCTAATCCCTTGTCAATTACAAGGAATGTCCTAGCATAAAGTTGTATCAACAGTGTAGTTTTCGAACTCATAGAAAAATAAATGAAGCCATCCTCTCTCTCTTTCCACTCGGACTGTATTCACCGTACCTCCCTTAAAGGATTAGGAACACTGGCTGTAATAAACATGGGCATCAATTTTTAAAATCTGCTCTGAAAATGGCAACATTTCACAAGCTGTGAAAATGCTTCGGTTTAGGGCATGGCCTGAGAGGCAATAGGCCAGCAGGATAGCACTGGGATTAGCCGTAATTACCTCATGTTTCACCTTAATTAACTACTGATACAGAAGGTAAACTCTGCAGGATCTGTGGCGAGACCTTAGGCCAATAGGCAAGATATCTAAGCCGTCATTGTTTACACATGATAATCTCTCTTTTGAATTTGTTTTAATTGCTCAAAAAAGATTAGCTGAAGGATATGCATTACATATTGATTAGCAATGCTAACTAGATACTATATAATTTTCACACATGCAGTCTAACAGTTATAGAGGCACATTCTTTATTAGCCGATTGTCAGAGGATCAACATTTAACTTTGGTTATGACAACATCAATCATGAAGAAGAAGAAAAAAGACCCCAGCCTTTGGAAACATGAATAGAGGGAAAAAAATACAAAAAAGGATCTTCACTCTGTCCTAGTAGGCATCATTGTGCTCCTCCATTGTGAGAGGTAATCCCCTCCTGCATGCATTCCTGCTCAGAGCACAAGCAAATTGGGAGCAGAGGGGTAGCAGCAATAAAGCAGACAGAATATAATATATATTTAAAAATAGATCACAAGGTTGTCTTTTTTCTTGTCCCATACACTCTTCATTATTCAGACTCTGCTTTCTTTTTCTGTTTTATCAGTTCTCATTTGCTCTTGGCAGGACTCGAAGATTACCGATCGTCAGATTTTGTACAAATCTAAACACAAGCTGAGTACAGAATCTGTATAAAATACAATAGTCAAACCAAGGAAAAAAGTTCTCTGCCATGTGCTACTACTTGGTCTGCTGGCAGAGAAACCAATTAAAAATAACGCCTTTTCAGTTGTTCTGTGCTTTATTAATAAAAGCAAAACAAAATACGAACTTTCAAAGCTCCTCTGACCTGAAACACATTTGAAAAATTAGGAATATATTTCCTTAGGAAGGTAACCTTGATTTAATGTAACACATAAACTGATCAAAACAAAACTTGGCAACAAATTATAGCACAGCATAAAGGATTACGAAATATTTACATCAAAACCCTGGAATCTTAAATCAAATGCATCCACTGAGGTCTTAACTCAGCTTTAAAGTTCAAGACCTGAGATTTTATCTGTACTGCAAGTGTCAATTAAATTTATGAAATAGACTTGTTAGTGTAAGAGTTTTACTGTAACCTTAAGGACGTAAGGGCATATAATAAAAATTGAAGTTTCTGTGGAACTACTTGTGTCACGGCTTTTTTTTCACACAGCATTTTACAGTATTTGCATCCTGAACTAACATTCAGGGTTGCCTATCTTCTTAAGAGACATCCCAGAAAGTTTTCCTAATTCCTTAACGTAGTTTTTTATTTGGTGCTTCATTTAAGGCTTATAATGGCAAGGAAACGCACACTGCCTGTTTGAAAAGGCTCAGAGACCACGTGCTACTCATTGGAGGTGGCTGAAGAACTGAGAACTTTCCCTGTGATCTCACTTTGTTTGCACAGATGAAAAACTGCCATTCAGGGCAGGACAGTATAATTTCACTGGTGACTGATGCCTATTCCAGATCACTGCTTCGTTTCACTTGTGGTGTCATCTTATGCTCTGAGCAAAAATTTGTAACTGCTTACTTGACTGATGAGGTTTTGGAAAACATTTAAATAAAAAATTGGATACATAATGGAAGTTTGTCAAAGACTGTTTGACAAACCCCTTCACTTTGCAGAAGGCTAATAGTGAGATAAAGGCTGCAAATTGTTGCTTTTATTTGTTTGTTTTAAAAATATACTTAAGCTGTGAATTGCACGGAGAGATTTTCAGAGCTCTGGACACGTTTGTGTTTGCTAGTCAGATATAACAGTGCAAGGAACAAATTTTAAAAAAGTTTAATCTATTCACATAGGGTGTCCTACTGTAATTGATTTTATAATCAAACCATAAAGAAGTCTGAGTCTTAAAAAAATTAATATTGCAAGACATGCAGTGAATGGGAAAAAAACCTTACTTTTTTATTGTAAATGAACACAGTGGAAGATTTTGCTTTCCCCAATTGACAACCTCAAGATGTTTTCAATCTATATGTTAAAAGTTCCATACACAACTCTGTAAAATACTGCTTTTTTCCTACCTGATTTGGTTTGTTTGTTCATGTGTTAAAAAATGCAAAGCATTCTGTTTATCTGAATGCAGGTATCCTATTTTGTTTAAAAGGGCAGAAGGGCTGTAGTTTTATCATATATATTTATGCATACCCTAATCAGGTCTCTATGATGGTCTGCCCTTTGAATATTTATTACTAGACTAATTATTGAGCTTAATTATAATCCTGCATGCTTTTAACACATTAAAAACTTGTTTGAAAATGTTAAAGCAAAGTTTCATCAGCAAGTAGGAAAAAGTAAGCATGTTTTCAAACAAAACAGCCTTTTCTTTGTAAATAGATCTTGACAGTGAATTGATTACTTAGCTACCTATAAGGTGAAACCTCGCCTTCATTGGATTTAGAGAAGTCGGGCTTTCTTCCAGCGACCTATATAGCTGGGTTATTTATCTTCTTAGAGAATATTTGGCCTGCAGTTATCTGATATCAAGCTGTGATCTCATCAGCTCTCACACACTCAGCAGGGAGGGGCTAAGAAAATACTTCAATGTGAAATCTCTCAAAGCACCCTCAGGGCACCACAGCTATGGAAGGCAGTGTTTTAGTTGCTGAATATTTTCCTTTGGCAGTAATACTGACCTAGTGCCCCACAATGATGCCCATATGCCACAAGAGGGTCATTTGTACAAATGAAAGACAAACTAATGATCTCACTATGTGGATTTGGAGAAATTAAGTATTTCATAAATTGAACGTCCTTATATTTTTTGTCTTCTTGCAGAGATTTGAGGCAACTGCTTTGGCAGAAATCTCTTTGCAGTTCTAATCTTTTCTAAGACAAGCAGAGCGGTGTATTTTGTGGGTCAACTACTATTTGCAAAAGGAGATATTTGTAAGAAAATAAAACACTTGATAATTCAGCATATGCATATACCAAGTCAAAGAGCACATCTTAGAAACGCAATTGTATTTTCTGATAGACCACGGGGTTCGTTTATTATTATTTTTCCTTCTTTTCCCCAATGCACTGCTTTGCTATTTAAGTGAAAATACTTTAACAAAGGGGAAGGAAAAAAAAAAACCACAACCATTTAAAATGCTATTTTACTAAAAACTGCCCGGCTGACTGTTTTACGAAAGCTGACTGATAAGCTGCCTGCCTAGGTTTCTCGGTCACCTGGAAACAAGTGGAACATTTGTAAAATATCTACCAGTTCTCAATGGAACATTTTTAATGAATCCAGGACCTTCACAGAGCACAATGACATTTGGAAAGGATCAGCTCAGAGTTAAAAAACAAAATAAGGAAATTCACAAAGGAAAAAAGTGATTTTCATTAATGAAAGGATAGAAATTCACCTTTAAGTATGAAAGTAGGAATGCCTTTGGCACAATGAATTCGATTCTCTGCACCGTACAGTTAGTCACACAGATATGTACATTAATAGACTCCAAGAAAATAACACCCAACTTTTACCAGGATACACGTGAAGAAATGGTCAGAACCAGAATACCAAATTGCACTAGCAAATTGAATCAAGCCATTTAAAATCTGACAGGCTTTTATAAGCCCCTAGTGAATTCAAATTAAGGTTTTATGGGCTCTTTTACTCCTACTGAAGTCAATGGCAGAACTCTACAAGGAACCTTTATTGTGCCTTTCAGCTTTCTGTATTCTGGTCTCACTTTGAATAATGTCACTTTGCTAGTTAGTGACAGAAAACTAGGATAAGTAAAAAAAAAGAGTTGAAATAGAAGGCACAGGTTTCCCTCCAGATGCTGTATTGGAATTTTTTCCTAAAATGTGCTATTTTTACACAAAAAATGTCTTCTGAAGGACCTTCGTGAAAATAACACTGGCAAGATGGGACAGGTACTGTGCATTTTGTTAGTTTGTGTTCAATCTTTGCAAATGTTCTTACTTTGCCGGTATCTTGGCTCCTAAGGAAAACAGAATTTGTATCTCAGTTCAAAACACAAAGTACTCCTCTATTCACAATTAGGCGTGTTCCTCCATCAGATTAAGTTTACACGATGCACCATTGAACATACATTTTCTCTGTGTGAGCAAGTTGTCCAAGGCATCCAAGCTCAGACTTTTCATCACCTCATTGGCCACGGGCATGCCCACAGGGCTCTCCTTTCCTCCCAACAATAGCTAGAGCAGAAGTGTAACTAGGTCCAAGGAAATATTTAGATGGTGGTAAAACACTAACTAACTATAGAGTAATGTAACCAGACTCAGTTATTTTGCCAGTTCTTCTGTCTTTACATGAAATTAGGTTTAGGAAAGTCAGATCTTGGATTTCAACTTCTGTGGATCGGAGATACAATATTAAAGTATGTCTCCTCTCCACAAACAACTTCATGTTTATTGAAATTATGTTTTCCTGGCTGTTAACTGATGCAAAACCTGCAGTGCTGAGATTATCAACAGTTTGAATGTGTATGTAGTAATGGATTTTTGGAAATTGTACAGGATTTGCACCACACAATATCCAGCCAATATTGAAGTTTCACTGCTATGTATATCAGATAAGCAAAACGGAGATGTATGACTTCAGATTGGTTTCTGGAGTACAAATCCCCTAATATTACTGACAGGGTAATATTACTACCCCTATACATATTCAAATGGATGAAGCAAGAGAAATCATGGAAATCAAGTTCTTCTATCAATTTTAAACCACAGAATGCAAAACTTAAATAACAGCTAACCCCACACTGTGACTTTCTAAAGACCAAAAAAGACTAAGTAGGATTTGTTTCATATTGGTAAACAAATGGGCTTGCTTACTGATCACTTCAATTTGGTGAATGGGTTAAGAATTAATACAACCACTTTGCTGTTACTTCAATTGCTAGAAATACTTTGTAAAACATACTCTTTTCAGTGCCTGCATTATTACACAAGTAATTTTAAATGCCTCTCCATTAAAAACTTTACTTATTCAACAATAAGATTCTTATATTTATTCTCATTTCTTTGACTGCAAATTCAAAGGGAAGCCACAGGAATCACAAACTGAAAATTTGGCTTGTTCACTTAGGATAGAAGAAATAATCCAAACAGTGGATGATTCCTAGAAATGCAAGGAAAAAATACTCATTTTTAATAGTGAGCAACATACTGCCAGGGAAATAATCTAAAATAAGTAGGCATAAGGGGATGAAAAAACACCTAAACCATATCAATACACAAAAAGTTAGATACACATTTGAAGAATTGTCTACAGAAAGTCTAACATAGATTTTGTTACACTAAGATGTGCCAAGTGGCAAAGCCAGATGGTTATAAATCCTCTCCATACTGCTGTGCTGGGGCACCACTAACAAACTTACATTATTTTTCGAACAATTTTTAGGAAAAAAACATACTGATAAACTTGATAAATAAGACAAAAATTATTTGGGGCTTGTAAAAGAGTTTTAAAAAGATTTTTAAAATCCTGATTTAGAAGCTAAAAATACAAATAAAACTCTAAATATATGTTATAAATGAAAATCTCATCTGTCTGTTATAAAACAGGTTCAAATAGTAATTACATTTATTGTAACATAACTAAGTGTAACAGGAAAACAAAAAGGAAGAAGAGAAAAGTCTTAAGAAGAAGAAAGAAGACCAGTCAAAATTCCTGACAGGAAGATACATTAGACCAGTCTCTCAAGGGATGTTGTAGAAACCCAGTCCCTGCAACTCTTAACAGCAGAATGGTCGAATCACTAGAAAATATACAATAGGGAACAATTCTTCACAGGTAATGAGATGGGGAACAAACCAACATAGTTTTTTTTCTTCTGCCCTTACTTCCTACCATTGATTCCATACCACTTAGTGTTGTCCCTAGAAATTGATCTAAATCATTGCTTAGTTAGGAATGCTGGAGGGGCTGGGGGGAGATATCAAGAAGATTACAGTTATGTAGAAGTGCTTATCTGTACAAGGATTAGTTGGAGTTTGCATCTGTGGCAAGATTTTACTTGCACATCTCTCCACAGAGACAACATTTTTATCTTCGGTCAATGATCTCTTTCTAAAGATCAATACAGGTCAGATGCCCGTGAGTTTATGAGAGCTATCAGTTTCTGATGCAAATACTCATGAACTATTGCTGATTCACATGAGAGACACAGATTCAGCTGTGAAATAGCCACTCAGCCTCTCACAGGGCCTCCTGATACAGCATTCCAACAGACCTACCAAGGTTTAAAGGAGACAGCTAAGGCTGAGAAGAGTTTAGATTAACAACACATTAAAACTATAGATAAGAAATTTACATTCCTTTTTGGCAGCTCTGATATAGAGTCTTATAAAGTTGTAGTAGGTGGCAAGTCAAAGACTTCACGCTACATAGAAACGTCCAGAATTGCCTCAAGAGGGTATTGGCAGACTTTGCCAGTAATTAGCTAAGAAACACACGTGAATGGAAGAAATTTGAAGCCCAGAAAACAGAGAACAGATGTTGTTTGATAACCGCAGCAGGAAACTTAGGCTTGCTGTAATTTAAAATGCTGTCTTCATTTGCTCTTTGCAAAGAAACTTCACATTTTCTTCAGTGACAAAGTAATCAAACCAAATTCAAATTTCTGTCAGCTCAAATACTCTCTGCTGCAGTACAGTCTTTTCAAAATTGCTCTTAAAGTTCACTCAGAAGATTCAGATCATGAACAAGGCAGTTGACAAAAACTGCTAAAAACTGGTGAGGACCTATTGTATCTACAGGTGAACTGCATTATCTTCTCGTTTGCTTCTGGGATGGATGCCAGGATAATTATAAAATAATTTAAGGCCAGCATCATTTATAGAACGTTTCCATAGATATTTTCTCTTGGGAACTAGACAACTCTTTTGTCTGAGGAGTTAAACATGATATTTCTTCTTCCAAAACGTCTAATAAAATCAGTCTGCAGAAAGTATACACAAATACTTCCTTCTTAGCTATCTATGGCTATGTGTATCAACCCAGCAATGACTGAGTTCAAATTTGTGTATTGCTGAAAAGAATATGATCCATGTATCACTGAACAGAATACAATCTATGTGATTAACATTGATGTTATGAAAAAAGTATAACACATTAAAAACATGGAGCATTTCTCAAACTCCATGCAAATAACACCGAGTTACAATTTTTCCTGTTTACAACTTCTAGACCGCTCTTAGGAGAAAATGACTGACACACAAACCTGTTTCTCATTCTCATCACTTTAAAGCCTCATGGTTGAGATCTGCCATCATTATGTTGAACTAATTACCACTCATAGAACAGAAGAAAATCTTCATACTTTAGCTCCCACAGCATTATACTATGTCTTTGACCAGAAAAGTGCTTCCATTTTCCTTGGTTGCTTCACAACATAAAACGAAGTTGGCAAGATGAAGACAAATGGCACAATAGCCTACTGCTGATTGGCTAAAGTATTTTGTATATGTTGGAAAATTCAGGACATCCATCCTAATTGGCAGTGGACAGAACACTTTAGCAACTGTGACTGTGCAAGACAGCAATCTATCCATCGTGGGGTCAAAGGGTGAGGTCAACAGGATAGGATGGTGATGTTATTATCTGACATATGGGTTATCTTCTATAAACTCTGTCTATAAGACATATGACATGTGGTGAACTCTGAGATAGATATTAAAATCAGGAGCTCAACATGCTGAGTGGGTTGAACAAGCGAGAAAAGAGTTACTTATAGCATAATTAAGTGCCTGTGTGGTAAAATAATTGATGTGAACACAGTAATAGAGAGGGAATTAGTAACACCAGGATCAAGGTTTGATACCAATATAAACAGGGAGGGCAGACAACAGGCAAAAAAGAATAAAAATTAAGAATTAATAGAACTTTTCAAGTATATGTAAACTTCTTCAATAAAAAGTACATTAAAATCAGACTACAGACACACAGACCTGAATCATCTTGGCATCCTTTGGAATTTCTAAATGACATTATCATAAAAATCGTTTCAGTTGCACTACAATTAAAGAATTTCTGGTATAAATCTGAGAACACTAATTCACACTTGTTGGTTCTAAGCTCCCCAGTTACGTACAGTTGAGAAAAGGTACTGTTGTGTCAAAAATGTTTAAGGAAGGTTGAATTATTTTAGGAACCATTCACATGGGCACATATCTACAAAGCAGTGAGGAAATACATGTAACTATCTGCAAACACACAGAGAGGAAAAACAAATATATGTATAGGAACAGAATATATTTTGTCACTTTGTGCTAAAAATTCCCTATATTAATCAAATCATTGAGTTAAAAATAAGATGCTTAGGCTTTTACTAGTACCATTCTTATGACCAAGAATGATTTACAGTTTCTACAGTGGAAATTCAGATTTAAGAACTATTACTAAAATAATTTTGAACATTCTGGTTGAGTTAGGAAATAAAGTCCTCTTCACTGTCAATGTGAACACTCCAAAATCATGAAACTCATCCCAAAATCACAGAATTTGCTTGAAAATAGTGAAATGAGATATTATATTAAAAAGTTCCATATATGACACAGATAAGAATTAATAAAACTTTATATTTTCTACGCCTCTGAGTTCACATTTTCAAGCCTTTCTTCACAGTTATGAGTGTTTGGATTTTTGTTTGGTTTTTTGTTTTTAAAGACTTAGCATTAAATAATAAAAGGAGGTAAAACTGCTTTAAAGACACTAAATTCATTACTCTAGTAACTGTCCTAATAGAGAAACATAAAACTAGTTTCTTAGTGCTAGCTAGTAAAAAGATGAAAAAGATATTTACATAGAGGCAAAGGCTATCACAAATACCTTTTCTTCAAAAATTTGAGGAAGTAATTAGAAAAATCATCTGTTTCTTCATAATAGCAATAATTTACAGAGTGTTTCTGGAATGTTGTTAATACGTTCATTCTAGGTATCAGGCTAACTTGCTACCATGCCATTTGTTGCATTCAAAATGAAAGGATGAGTGTGAGATATCTGCAGATGCAGAAAAATCTCATTTGAAAACCTGACAAAACTGTACTGGAACAAACCTGGAATTCCAGTAACTTTGCTCTCCATAGATTGTTCCTGTATATAGAAGCTATCTTTAGCTTCTCAGTTTCTCCAACTGCTGAAGAGCTTCTTCAGCTTTCCCTGATCTTACTTCTAATGTTTCACAGAGCAGACACAGCTTCATACTTAGTTCCTGTATAGAAAATGAACAGTGCTATACTTAATTAACGAAAAAAAAAATAATTTTCCTGCCATGATACACCACCTCTATTAAAAAATTCTGCTACTTCACTTTCAAAGGTATGAAATATATAATTAACAAGTTAAAAATCCTAACACTTTATGGAGCAACACACATTTTTGGTTCAAAGTCTATGCAAGGAGCTTTTGCCATCCATACAAAGTATCACTGTAGTTATTTCGCACAAGTCACAGCTCAAATGCCAAAAAAACATAACTGATGCCAAGAGGCCTATAGCAAATTTTTCCTTACTGGTGACAAAGGCTAAGGGTAGGGCTGTCACAGTCTGATTTCTTATTGTAAGATCTGGAGAAGGATGCCTGTTCCTCCAATCCTCCTGCCTCCGACAACTCATCACACACAGTCAGTTCCCCAGGGGCTACGGCAGCATCTGGCACTTCTGCTCTCTGGTGGCAGCTGCAATCATTTTCAGAATAATCTCCTAAAGGCGGCATCTTTATTCAGCTACAGATGTCTTCATTTTACATCCTGTTGGATTCCTCAGGCCTAACATTGCCTCTGCATTCTGGTTTTATCCATCTGGGTTAGTTTTTCAGTCATACTCTTATTTGAAAGGTACTGACAAGCATTGAAAAGATGCTGGGGAAGAATTTTTCTTATGGACATTCATCTGTTGGCTTCCAGTTTCTTTTTAATGATACAAATAACACCTTGAAAAACAATCTAAAGATCCAATGTTTAAGTGGACTTCCAGTAGAAAGCAATAGCAAAAATTTTCTGTTTTATAATGAGTGTTCTCTCATTTGTTTTCTACTTGCCACAACAATTTAATTGGTTTCTCTGGCTTCTCTCTTGATACAGTTATTACTTTGTTCTGTATGGAGTCAGACAGATTATTTATGAGGAACCCCAGTGGCAGGAAGGAGAATATTTCATGTAGTTATACATGGCTTAACATAAATCATTTTTTCAAAAGTTACTTATTTCTGATCTCTTCCACGTTCACTGCTGTAGATCCAGTCTTGCATATTTAGAGGTGATTGGGGAGGAAATCATACATCAAAACTAGCATTCCCAGTGACACGAATACAATAATCTCATAATCCAGAAAACACTGGTACCTGCATGAAGGCCTGTTGCAGCATGCAAAAAACTAGTAAGGCTTTGCAGATCTTCGATATCTTAAAAGAAACCAGATATTACCTGTTTCAAACTGGCTACCTTACCATGAAGTTATCCTACTGAAAACCACCAAAATTACTGTATTTGGCAAAGGAATCCGCTCATCAAGATGGAAAAATAACAGGTATTTCATTTTGGCTAAGAAATGGCATTATGGCTGATAGTTGTTTTTTTATTTTTTCTTAGATATCAGATATAAAGGATCTGTTACAGCTACATATTCCAAATTATTTTGCTGATGGTTTCTCTACCATAAAACTGCTTTTTATACCACCTTGTTCTCAGATAACTTAAACATACACTCTTCATAAGCACTCCTCCTCCCTTCTTTGTTGGTAACAGGCAGTCAAAAATCAATCAATTTTCTTCCAAACAATGTATGTTTCAATTTCATTAAATTGATTTCATCATGTTAAAGGAAAATTTGGGCTTAATTTAAAAGTCCTTGTTAAGTGATATTCAGTAACTAATACTATTTTTTATTAAAAACAAATATTAGTTCTACGTTTATTCTTTTTTGATTTGTTTTAAAAAGGACATCTGATGTTATCCTGATGCTGTCTTTGTGGTAAATAGAGACACCTTTAGAAGATTTTTGTTTATTATTATTATTATTTTTGGCTAGGACCTCCATCCGTCACCCTTCTTTAACTGACATTTTTACCCTGTTATTATCCCTAATATATTCCACTGAGGGTTTTCTCTCACTGCAAAGAGGGGGAGGAGATCAGCCAAAGGCATACCCCCAACAACTACTGCCTTCTAAGCCTGCTCACTAGTCAGAAGTGGGTCAAATGGTCCTCACATGAAAGCATCTAACAAGGTCCCAAAGGAGGCTTCCCTTTAGTGGCAGCAGTGAAAAACACTATTTCTCTTCAGAGAAAATGGATACCCTCTTCCTGTGCACAACTGAGGTACTGATACTTGCCACTTTGAACTTGTTATATTCATGGATGCTTTCTGAAATGTTTATATCATTTTGGGAATTAAGTCCCTGAGATGAGGGACTCCAAGCAGTTGAAAAGGATCTGTTCAGAGGCTAAAAATTCTGAAAACAATGGAGTAAAGCTCAGAAGCTTGGCACTGATTTCCAGAAAAGCATCAAGGACAGCTTCAAATTACATCTTTTTGAATTAATAAATTGTGGGGGGTTTTAACCACATTCTGTGCTTACTGAATTTTATTTACCCTCCCCCCCCCCTTATTTTAAAGCTAATTTAGCCTGGATTCAGATCTCATAGAAGAGACTTCTTATGGTGATACAACATGAGGGAGTCTGAGGTGAAGCAAAACAAAACTGATAAAAGATAAAGGAGTAAAACAAATTATTTGACTCCTGTAGGATGGGTGGATGCCAGGGTTTAGTAATTAAGGTCATATGTAAAGAACAAGGAGGATCAGATCAATTAAAGAAACAAACTGAAAAATTGCATCAAATCACCAATCTGCAGCTGAGTCAGAGGCTTTAGTGAAAAAAGAACTTCACACAAAAGGGAAAATCTAACAGTAATCATAGGATAAACCTCGCATACACACATGCATTAACACAGCACACAAGTCCTGCATTGTCTTATGCACTTTTATGTGCTACACTCGCAGGTTCACTTATTAACTATATGACTTCTTACCCTCAGTAGAAAAGCTTTTTGCACTACAGGTCTACTTTCATCAGTTGCACAGTCATCTAAATTGGGTAGACTTAAGTAAGGAATAACCTTGCTTTTGAACAATTTTTTCAAACTACTGCTTTCACTTATTTTTGTCATCACAAAAGTATAGCTTTCAAATACATGTTTGTGTATGAGAAAATGGAAAAAGCTAAAAGAAAAGGTCATAGGAGAAAAAAAGAGATACACCCCCCACCCACCCCCCCCCAAAATCCCATGAAATGAATGTTTAGCTCAAGGATTTGCTGTTCATCTCAGCGCCCCTCAAGCCTGAGGCAGGATTAGTCCAGACTCATGTTTGAACAACTGGAGAAAATCAATGGATTTCACCTTATTAATAATTAAAAGCCTAATTCAGACTTTCAAGTGATTAAAACTGTGTACCAAATGTATGAATTATCGTAACTGGAAATGCACATGTGCAAAAGGTGCTTTCAAACAAGTAACATACTAAAGGAAAAGAGTAATTTTCAGGGTATACTGTAGTAGTTAGAAGAGAAATAAATGATTTAGCATAGTGCTAACTAGGTATTTACATGTAGCTTTACATGAACCTTTTTTTTACACTTTACATGAATGTTAATGAAAACCTTAACTAATTCTTAGGTGATATTACAACGTGCAGGGTAATTGAAAGCTGAATCACATTCTCTCAACAGTGTATATTGGTTGATAGCCTATTCCATCATTAAATAGACCAAGGAAAGCATAAGAGAGGAAAATTACAATTTGTTGCACTAACGGAAATCTTTTAATAGTAGTAGCCACGAGATAAGTATTGAAGCAACTACTGTATTTCTTTGTCTCCCTCTGTGCACAGGAGTAGCAACAGCCAATGCTTTTGCACTGTAAGAATCTTGCCTATTCAGACACTATTAGAACACAGCAGGATGCGCCATGACATCTGAAAGCTATGTTGAAACTTTAAGAAAGCCGTTCAGCTTCATCACTGAAATAAATAGATGTCCTACTTGCTGTCTCAATAAGCAAGCATGGAACTCAACTTTGAAAGTTCAAATATCCTGGTTTGATTTAATTTTAATTTCATTTACACTTTGCCAGTATCATCTTTACATGACTATCTATGAAAGGGACTTCTGTGCCATTTAGTTTGGCCTTCTTTATGTTGCAGGACAAGGAAAAAACCTCCTATACTGCACAGACTTACAAATGTTACTTAAAATATTTCAGCCATTGAAGCATTCAGAGACAGAAGGCTAGAGGATACGTGGGTACTTGAAAAGCCAGTAAACTTATTAGTTGGAATGTACCTTGATGAACCCATGAAAGCAAGCCAATGTTCATACTGTCAAGAGAACCAGAAACTTCCCTTTTGTTGTAGGAAAAATTCCTTTCAAACGCCAAGCATGAGAACAAGACACAAACTCAGCACTGAGAGGTTTCTTTGTACACTTTCAGAATACATTTTCATTGTGCATCATGCACACAACTGTAAAAAGACATGCAGAAGGAACAGCAGACTAAAAGTGAGAAGTGTGGGATTCATATATATATGTATACACTATAATACATATATATGTATACTCCCTCTATATATATATAAAACCACACACACATTTATCTAAGTAAATCAATGGACTACAAAAGCTGGAACTGTTACACAATTTACATCACATATTGTACGCCTGTTCTGCAAGATCAAATTATGCTCTCTCACAGTTTCCATACAGTCAAGCTTTGTGCCATAGACCTAGCCCATATAAATCACCATGATCTATGAAGTCAAATGATCCCATCAAGCAAGCTGCCAAAAGGAGGACAAACGTTTCATGGAGCAGGAAGCGCTGTTCCAAGTTTGGCACTCAAGCCCTCTCCCTGTGCTAGCTGAACTGGCAGTTTGTCTGCCTGTATCTCATTAGATAAGGATGTTTGAGCAGCTGCTTGAAAAGTTGTTAGAAATACAATTTTGTCTTGATAAAATCCAAATCTACTTCCTGTGTCAGCGTCCCCCATTGCTCTGAACAAAATCTATACTCACTGCATTGAGGTCAGGCTTAGCCCTTCTGCTCTTTTTCCCCAGAAAGCCACACTTGTCACTCGTCTTTCTGGCAAGAGTTAACGAGCCACTCCTGCCATAATGAATCAGCAGGAATCAGTAAGCATCTCCACAGAGAAGTATAACACTTGCTAACAAGACAGATCTACAGAAGAAACCTTTGCCCTGCTATACAGTGGATTTTTTATTTATTATTCCAATTTAATTTGGAGTGCACAGATGACAAGAATCTAGGAAAATGGGAAGACTTGAGAGTCTTTATATCCCTCAGGAAGAGCTAGGGCTTTTTTAGTTCCTCTTGTACACATCACTGGTGTATTTTTAGCTGTACTATATCACCTTAAAAAAACAACATAAAGGGATTCATGTATTTGAATTAAAGTTAAATTAAAGGCATAGCAACTTCTTCTCACAAGATTCTGCCTTTCTCCATTTCCCTGCCTCAACAGCATTTTTCAAACCCGTTCTTATTATGCATACTACCTGCTTCTTCTGCCTCCCTCAAAGTATTACCATCTAGCCCATAATTACCCATCTGGAATTATAAAAACAATTGTGGTGTAGGGAAAATTCTATCAAAGAGACAGTCAAGTGAAATTAAAGTTGGCAATTCACAGAATACGTGTAGAAATTGCATCTGAGATGCTGCAAAACTGCTCACTTGATGAAAAAAGGAAAATTGGAAAATTAGTATAAAGGAAATGAAATGCATCGCTGAGGGATTTGACAGTGAGAAAGCACACGGTAATGATAAATGCAGACAAGATCATCGGGTAGTGGACTTTAAACCCTGCCAAGCATAATTCTGCCAATAGTGAACTCTTTGGAAACTTTCTAAACATGGCAGTATCAATCGACATGCAATTCCATTGTTTTAATGCTGACCTAAACCTGCTAAATCCCCCTTCCAACTCCAAAAGAGTTACTTTTCAGGAATTTTACTCCTTCACAAAGATTTTTACAGTTTCCATTTGGTATACTGAGAGTTATTTCTGATTTACAGTCAATTTACTGTAAAAGGCTGGCTGTAAAAGACATAAACTGAAGAGCTGTGGTAACATCCCAGCTCAAACTGGAATTTGGCGTTTATGCTCAACACAGTAAGAAAGATTATCCATAGATAAGTATCTTCTAAAAAACTGAAACACACACAGCTTTCCTCCTGCAGTTTTGCAAAATAGCCCTATTTCTCCCTTATGAAACATAAAACATAGGGAAAACCTGTGCTGGAGACAGTTACTTTGAATTGGTTTATCCTATTGCCATCTTCACTAGCTGGCTACCAGAAAATAATATAATTTAGGAAATAAAATGAACATTCAGCACAAAGAGCTGCAGAATGATTACACTCGATCTTCACAAGTATTAAAAATATTTAAGTAGTGAAAGCTAATTCTTGTACTGAAAGGGTGTCCAAACATACAGTAGGTCATTATAAACAGTAGAAACCTGACCCTACTGAATTAAATAACTGAACTTCCACTAACAGGGTTGGGTTTCACCCACAGTAAGTGAACAGTATTTCTTATTCCTTTAACTTTCCATGTTTAAAAGTGCTCTACCTACCTATGAAGCCTATCATAGAGTAAGACAAAGACAATATAATATTTAACAATGTTTTAACACTATTTTAGTTATCCTTTTTCTGTTCTATGTATTTCTTATTGTTCTTTAAGTTTATGGATTTACCTGATTTTGCTTCAGCACAAATCAGGATTGATTCTAGTGAAGAACAGGAGAACTTCTTTTCATACTTGGTAGCTTGAACAGTATTTAGTGTAAAAAGACCTGATCATATGATTATTTGTCTTTTTCCAGAGAGTGTTACTTAGCAGCAAAACCCCTCATCTGACAAAATCTGTGACTGCTACTCAGCAGATTTCCAAAAGCACACCAGCAAACTGTTGCATGCTCTTTAGAGGTTTCCTGCTGAATGCTGGGTCATATTCAATGCCTTTATGCCTGATTTTTAACACCAAGTCCAGCATTATCCCTGTGAAGCATCAGCACTGAAGCTCACAGAAATAAGAAACTAACCTTTCTTAGAAATGATGGGAATCAATTCAGAGAATATTGGAACAACTTAACTAGATTGTCCCAAAAAATTCTCTCAGAAAGGGAGCTGAGCAGGAAAAAACAAAAACAACTTCATGTATAGATGCAATCAGATTTCAGATCACTTATATACCATATGGACGCAGCATGCTACGAAAGCAGCAAGAGAAGCATCCAAAACACATCAAGAAGAAGCTGTCAGGACTGGGGGCAAGGCCAGCCCCCCCCCACTGGCCCCAGCCCAGCTGGGCCAGGGCTGCAGGTGCCAGTCCCTGCAACGCCGCAGCAGCCCTGACCCTGCTGTCCACACAGACCAGCCCCCAATGTGGGCCCTGACATGGCAGAAGGAAAGGGTCAAGCAGGTGGAAGCAGAAGATGGAAGAGGTGGGAACCTTAATTTTTCTCTTTGCAAATTTGAGCTTGCTCATATAACCAGACCTCATGCCAAAAGGCAGCGAACAGTAAGCCTGGCAATCTGCCACGCCTGAACCTTAAAAGGATTTTTGAAATACACTATAATATGCAATTCTGACCACTTGAGGCCATCCTGACACTGAAGTACCAAATATCTACACTTCAGTTCAACAGCTAGAGAGCTTGTGCAACAACTGCTGCTTTCCTCCCACTCCTTGCTCCCATTTTGCTACCGCAGTTGTGCCAGCACAGTAGTTTGTGGGACCACACTGTGATGCAGCTCAGGCAACCTAATCTACCAAATCTCCTTTTGTGTCCTTCCTAAAAAATATGCTGAGTGACTGCTCGGTGGAACTGAACTGTGGTTCACAGTGTGAGGCCACGTACACGTCTGCCAGCACACCTGAGGGAGCCGGTGTGCCATAGCTTGGCAAGAAACAATGGATGCAGCAATATTTCCAAAGGGTACTGCTGCCAAACATGGAAACTTGCTCATAATTACAGGCTGTCTAGCATAGCCTTTCCATATTTCATGACCAACTGCCTTTGTCATTGCTCTTTCTCTAGTACAACCACCCTGAACTGTAATTTGCCTGCTCTTCCAGAAGCCAAATCTCTGTTCTCTAGTCCTGCAGTTAAAGACTCTAATAATCTCTTTCTATGCTCCAGTTTTCTGCATTCTTTTATTTGCTATGTTTTATCCTTCTTTTAAATTAACATTTTAAATGAAATAAACTGAACAATTATGTTAGTGCACAGAAGCTACATCATGCTTTAGCACTGTGTAACAATCAAGCAAGTTCCTGGTTGCTCAACTAACAGCTGACGAGGGAATGCTTGAAATACACACTGCAGAAGAGGATTCTTAAAAACAAAAACCTTTCAGTAATTACATTCAAAGGTGGCATGGTAAAAAAAAAAAAAAAAAAAAAGCATCAGCATTACAGTAAAGATTTGAAGTTCACTATGTTCTCCTTGGCCAGAAGGTTTATCTTGTTGAGCTGTGCTACTTTTTTACACCAAACCACTCAGCCATGATTTCTGACTTGTCTGCCCTCAGGTCTGAGGCCTGGTTTCCACCAAAGCACAAGCCCTGCCTTATATGCGACCGTGTTTTGTCTTCATGCGTTGCAAGAGAGCAGAGCTGTCAGGTGCACTAACCAGTGGTCCCGTTAGTGGGCATGCTCCACTGCGGCAACTCTGGACAAGTTGAGGAAAAGGTTAGGACAGGCACGTTTAAAAAAAGCTACCTAAAAACAGAAATGGGGAAATGGGAGTTTTGGAAAGAGGGTCCTTATGTAAAGTGGCTGTACAGCTGCCTTCCCTCTGATGCTTTGTCAGTGCACTAATTACAAGAACACTTCCTTCATTTTTTTCTTTAAAAAAGTCTTTGCTTCAAGCAGTCACAGGTCCAAACTTGTGATTATCTAGCTGTGGGTGTTGTATATGCTGTAGTACTTGCCTCAAGGGAATGACAAATGTCAGTAAGATGCAAAAAATAGACCCAGTGTGAAATCAAAGGAATACAGGAAGTTTAGAAGGCATCATTTAAGAGCTCCTCATGCAGAGCTGCTCAACCGAAAACAGCTATGCAATATACCTCAGAAGATCTAAGTGAGACACAAGAGACTGAAAATCTGATAATGGCTTTAAGGGCTGGCAGGGCATCCTGGAATACTTTAAACCTCCTATAGATTCCATGGAAACAGGAAATGTAAGGACATCGTCTTAAGTATTTTAAAAGTCTGATTTATGAAGAATTCAGGAGAAAACACCGGTATCTTGTTAGGGAAAAAAAATTACCCTGTGATCTCAAAGTCTTTGAGTTGAAGGGAAAAAAGGGGCATCAAAAGACCAGGGTTTATCACACTTGCCATTTGGGACTGTGCTAATCAGCAGAGGGAAACAGAAGCACATTCATCTTTGCACAGACTCGCCACTGAAATAATCTCTGCAACACCCACTGCTCTGATAAAAAGGACACTTTAGCCTAACACAGCTTTAAGGCCAAGCAGTACACGAAAACAAAGCACAGTTATTTCTGTTACTTCTTTGGTTTCCCCAAAATCCCCATCTGCTGGTTTCTTTATCATTTTTTTCTTTCAAATCTTGTCTCCTTTGTGTTCCTTTATTTTTCAGTTCCTCTATGTTATGCACTACTGAAACCATTTTCCCTTACTTTTCTATTTACTTCTGCATCTCTGTTCACCAAAACGATACCTCTTCCTCCTCTAAAATAATCTAATTCCAAACATCTTAGTACTATGACATACATAATTAGCTTTTTTCCCCCTAAAATGAAATAGTCAAGAAAAAGACAATTATGTCTTGTAGCTACAATTTCATGACAGATTCAAGGACACAGATTCAAATCAGGACTTTGACAGTTCATGCCCACTGAAAATCCAACCTCAGAAAGTATTTTAGAAGCCTGAATATTACCATAAAACAGTACAGAACCTGGAAAAGACCCCTAAAAGGGGGAAAAAAAAAAGGCCAACCTTGGTAAGAAAACTTCTTACAAGGGGAATGCGAAAAAGAGAACATATGTATTTCATCCTAGACAACAGATCACACTATCATTTTCTTTGGCATTACCAGAATGCAAACTTCCCCATTGGCTTCTGCCCTGCCATGACCCACTCAATTTACATCCACGTACATAATAAAATGGAACTCTTTTTGCTTTATCCATTTGTAATCGCTGTCCACAATCCCCGAAGATAAGCACATATATCACTTTTATTTCAAACAATATCAACCAAAATAGAAGTTGATTTTTGCATATTGGTAACAAAAAAGGTCAACAAAACTTTAACGTAAATTGGCAAAAAAATCATTGGGAAGCTTCATGAAAAATTAATGCCTGCAGTTGTTCTACCTATGGATATGCCTTTTCCAATTTTGAAATACACAATACTGCCTCTCAAGTGCTTCAGGAAGCATTTAACCATTTTGGTTGCTTCAGTCTTATAGAGTAACATCAATAAATAGATTATTTTAGCCTAAATCTTTGGGTATGGAAGAATGAGTAAGAACCTTTTGTGCAACCTCATGACATCTTTATTTTGAAATTTGTATACAGAAAGCAAAATTCTGCTCATTTTACTCAAACTGGACACCTGACTCTCATCAGAGCAGTGGAGTATGGTATAAAATAACCTCTCCACATCAATTCCCCTCCCCCAGTTTGTCACCATGTGGTCCCACCTGAAATAGAATATGAAAACTGTGTCAAATGTCTTCATTATGTTTCTTGTTCTATTTTCTAGACCCAAAGGTCAGCAACAAACATTTCTGGAACCAAAGCTTCCTGCTAACCAGGAAGCTAAGGTGAACTATAAAATCCTACATTAAATACTGCAAAGTTCTGATGAAATGGAAAATAAGTGCGTTATTTTGTCACAGCTTTTACACTCATTTAAAGTCAAGTCACCTTTACAATTACCCAGGAATTTCAAATTATTTGGAATTGTTTTAAAAAAAAGTATGCTAGACAAAGTACTGAAAATGCTATCACACAGACCTAAGATGACCACACTTTTCATCTTGTTGAACCACTAATCACCCCTCAAGTATCTTGGGGATCTTAATTCAAAGTAGTAAAAATGAATGTAGTATAGCTACAGATGAACTGAAGGGACTGTACACATTTCTTTTTAATAAGCTTCTGTGGTCTGTGGCAGTGTTACTTATCCAGGACAGTGACCTGACCAGGACCTATTCATGTACGACATGTACTGGCACCTACCGAGGCAGTGCAGATAACTGCATGATTCTCTGATCACACAAAGCTACCAGGGATTCAAGGCAAGGGTCACAGTTATTTCTGCATGCATACCCCGCAAACGGGGAAAGGCCATAGCACAGACAGGACAGGTCATACTATTAGAGTCCGTGCTTTTATCCAGAGATACTTATGTTGAATTCACATCAGTTGCCACCCCTGAAAATTAATCTGGAACCAAAATGAAACGTACTCTAAAGTTTCTTTTCAGCTGAGTTTTCTTACTGAAAAAATAATCTCCATCCTAAAGTTAATTATCCGTATACCTACTTCATTATATGCTGAATGGCCTTAACAACCATCCTCAGCGAGGATAGCTGAATCAGGAAAATCTGGTTAGCATTTCTGTAGAAAACTTCATCAAGCCCCAAGAAGCTTGTTAACACCATTTGACCAACAGTTAGGAGCAAGCAGAGCTGGTGGGGTGCAGCAGCCAGGTGAATTGTTGGATATCTCGCAGGGAGCTGACACAGATGGGAGTACACGCTGCCCTGTTTACGGCTGCAGCCAGTGGTGGTCAGTGGCACACTGACAAAACTGGGTTAAAGGGGGTGCTGATCTGATCTGTTCTGACAGTGACTGCAGTCTTAAGATAAAGCGTTAAAGGAACAGCATCGAATCCAAATTGCCCCCAGATATATCTTTTGAAAAGGCAATCTTCTCAAAAGCAATAGGAGGAAGAATTATTAAAAAAAATCCCAACCCTAAGCATATCAAAACACCATCAAAACCAGTCTAAGTGCCTAAAAGAAAACTTTTATTTAAAATCTTTATTGCTTTGTAAATATGATCTTTTTAACTCTTACTCAAAATAAACTGTGTTTGATAGTGGCAGAATTTTAACAACATAGAGTATCACTCTACAACATTAAAAAGCATACTATGCTGCTGCAGTTTTTGGTCCTACCTAGTCTGGTTGACTACCTGACAGGATGCTCTGCTATCCATCTCACTAAATAAGTGATTAAATACTTAATGCTTGTATTTTTGTTGCCAAATTATGCCAATGTGAATGGGAAAAGGCTAGTGAGAGAAGCATGACATGTTAAAAGTGAAATCTCTTTGTTTCTGTTTTGAAGAAGGATATGCAAACATGAATCATACATCTTGCTTCTGCTACAGTAACTCAATATCCTCTGCTTGGTTAAATAACAGACACTTGGCACATATAAAACTGACATTCTTGCCAAGAACTGAAATTTGCAGCAACTCTGAGCTCTGTTGAAACCCCACTGTTGATACTTAAGTTGTACACAGCACTCCACTAGGATCAGCTGCAACATGTTAAATGAGTATTCAGCATCAGAATGACTATTTAAATCTCTCTCCATCTCTGAAACAGTCATACTAAAGCTGAAAAGAAGGCTTTTGAAAAGATCTTCAGAAGAACAGAAGGTTCTTTATGCATTGTACTGCATTAAAAAACACCATAAAGGTATACAGAAATGCCAGAACCCATGCAAGCTCAGAAAAATTGTCTAACAGTGGCATCAACACAAAATCAGTCCTGTGTGGTGCTCCAGAAAAAGGTGAAAAGTCAGAGGTGCTACAAGTATGTCTTAAAATAAAAATAAACAAAACAGTTGTCTTGTACTTTTTAATCAACCTAACTCAATGTAAGTAAAATATATGAAGAATGTCTAGACATCTAACCCTCTCTCTATCAAGTTGTTACAGGAGTCCAAACAGTTGGCAGTAGTTTCCTCCTGAGTGCTACCAGAATCTGATTTCCACATTTGTATTACCCTTTGAGGAGGGGGAAAAGAGGTCTCCATGTAATCGATTCAGTGGTCATATACTTCCTTCTTCTTGTTTAGCTCCAACAGAGCTAACAGAAATGACTTTAAGATCCCTTTTTACATATCTATTCACTGTGAATAAATACATCTGTAGCCTTATCCCAAACATACTGTGAGCTTAAAACTTCATCCTTCCCACAGAGCAAAGTCCCTGCATATATAAAGCAATTAACTATTTCTATACTTCTCCTGCAAACATTTCCCTGATTTGTACTTCTTTATAGCTAGAAGTTGTTCAGAACTGCATGTATGCACTGACCAGGGCTGCATGCCTATTGCCCATTTTGAGGCAGAACCAGGATTGCCATTACTTTGAATTATGGAACTACCCACATGAAGACAATAGCAGTCTTAACATACCATTTGGGACAGCAACCAGGTGGAGAGGGAAACCTACTACAATTTTTCCTATTGTCCTGATTATAACATGTTATGATTTAAGCTAGGATGCCATTAGTCTTTGTTTAGGAGAAATTATGATTATAACATTTTCATTGCTGATTAAGGATGCTGGAGCACAATCTATATAGCCAATGCTGCTCAGGTTTCTCAGCTACTTGTTCCCCACCTAGGTAGAATAATAATAGTAGTTGCTTGGAGCACCTCTAGTTAAAAGAATTAGTATTTCCTATGATATCTTTTCTTTATTAATATGGACTATTTTAGTAAAAATACATTAGTCTTCCTTCAAATTCATATACCTGCAACATAAGTTATCTGTCTTATATTAAAGACCCAGTATCTTCAGTGACAGAACAGTGATGGACTTGCATTTGTAACTTATAAAAATGGAAATGACAAGTTAGCTTTTACTTTGCTACTACTTCTTCTTTGCAACTGCTGGTAAAAGAGTAAGGCTGGCATACAATTCCCTAAAATATGTGTGCCTGGTACCATTTTAGATGCCTGGGGGTATCTAAGACATCTGCACAGGGCTTACAGATATGATTTAAAGGAAACCCACTCCTGCGTAGGTCAAACTTGTGGAAGAGGTGAATATGCAATGGCTTCTACAATAGTGCTACTAATAAATAATAGCCTGTGATGAGGCAACTGAATTCTGCTGTTAAAGTCAGCTGATGGGATTCAGCTCAAAATATTCAGCTAAAAGTTGAGGTCAGTGTGTGAGATAGGTGCCTGAGCTCCCATGAGTCAACCGAGATCTAGTCAATATAGTCAAAGGGGTCTAGAAAGATTCAGCAAGCCAGCCAGGAGATGTCTGCTTTAAGATGTTTTCTTGGTTCTGTTGACTTTATTGACTGTAAAGGGATTTTAGATACATAGCTCATCTTAATCTGAGTCTCCCTCAACTGCCTCTTTGCATAGAGACCATGCATGTGCATCAGAAAGCCATACCAAGCCTTCGACTTGATTAAATATATACTTTCCCTCCTCATTATGAAATTGATAAGGGCGTTATCATTATACAGGCAGAAGATATTGCAAATGGCAATACACTTGGCTGCGCTAGAGCTTGCTCTCTCTGCTTCCAGCTCTGACTGCAGAGGCTCTATCTGGTATGCACTGACCCCTTCTGGGGACCGGCCTCCCTAAGGCCCTGGAGGAGTTCAGCTCGCCAGGGGTGAATCAGGTCATCTTTGCTTCCTCCCCAGCTGCCAATTTTTCCCAGCAGTGACACTGCTCGAAGCTCTAATTTCTACAGCTTACTCCATCAAAATACACGTCTCTCAGATACTCCCTTTCTCCAGGTGTAGTTGAACAGCAAGGATATAATTCATTTGCAAAATACCCTTTATACTTCCCTGCAATTTTGCTCTTAAAGCTGTCAATAAATAAAGTGACTGTCGCTGTTTAATACCTACTAAACTATAACTCTAACTGGGAATTCCATAACTGAATTATAAAGTTCCATAATAATGATGTCCCACATTATTATTATTTCTGTTGCAAGAGAAGCAATTTCTATAACATAAAAGTATAAAATGAAGAGTTAAGGAAATGTCAGTAGTTTGTGCATGTTTATTTTTAAAAAAAAAAGGTAAAAGAGCATTGGAAGGGTCTAATTAAGAGAGTTTGCTGTGTTCAGTTCTTTCTTCTTATAATTAAGACAAATCTGTGGATTTTTTTTTTTCCACTGAAAAAGTTCTAGGTTTATTACACATAGCACTTTAATTACACACTTACTCCAACGAAATGCCATGGCTGATTCATGATTAAGAAGCTCTACAATAACTATATAGAATTACTGCAGAAAAATCTCCATTGCGTTAAAGCATCAAGGAGGTGTAACAAAGTCTTTCTTAATTCAGTTTCTAAATAGATTTATTCAAAATACTAACAAAAAATTACAGAGCTTTCATCCCTTTAAAATAAATTTCTTTGTCAATTGAACTATGGAAATCTAGTGAGACACCTTGCCTGACTTCTAATCTTTGAAGAAAAATAAGCCCAACCCTTCTTCCCCACCATTTCTTCCCCTTCATTACTCAGAATACTACTACAAATTAGGAACTCCTACAAGATTTTTTTTTGTTTTAGAATGGATCTTTCCTTCATGGGATAAAAAATACCCACTTAGCTGTCTAAAGGAAAAGAAAAATGTAGCTGAAGAGTCTTTAAAGCAAAGTCTACAACTCCAGGAGAGAAAAAAATGATTAAAATAATAAGATGCTCCCTTCCTTTTGGAATTTTTAAATTAATTTACAAAAAAGCAGGATTCTGCATTTAGGATTATTGACTAAATGTTTTACCTTGCCTTCCACATCTCTAAACCTTAAGGCAGGCTGGCTCTGAAACAAAGACTGGTCACATACACTATCCAGGGTTGAAAAATAAGAAGTTAAGGAGGGCTCGATTCTTTTCTTTACTGATGTTGTGATGTTAACAAGCATTTTCAGCATTCTTTTTCTTACGCATTTCATGGAGACAGATGAATCTGAAGCAGAAGAGAATCCAAACACAAGCAAAGAATATAACTATTTTAGAGCAGCACCTCCAGCAATGAACCGAGTACCCCAAAGGAAAGCAAATTATGGATACTGTCCTTACAATAATGATTAAACCAGACCAGGTTGTCTATGTATTTTGCTTTAAAGACTCCATCCCTAGTTTTCCTTCTATCTCCATATGTCTGCTTCAGTTTATATTCTTCACTTATTCATAACCAATTCAAGTAAAAAGTCTTCACTGAAGCAATGACAGAATCAGAAACACTTAACTGATTAGACCATGATTTTGCAATTCTCACAAGTGTGTCCATAGCTAAGATTGCCTTAAGCAACCAGCCTCAGGGAAGCTGACCTACAAGCATACGTTTTAGTTGAGTTTAATGAGATTTGGATGAGACTCCAAAAATAAGGAACACTAATTCAGATGTATTTGTAATCTTTGAGAGATGGCGATATTTCAGTAATTCCACAGCCAATACACCTTCTCAAATATTTACAGAGGAAGGTGCTCCAATTGTAAAATATTGTCCTAGTAACCTCACCTTAAAAATGCACAACACCAAAAACTCGTGCAAGTTATTTCTAACCACATTTCAGAAAAGAAAGAAAATTAGAAAGGATATGTTTGGAAGGGAAAAGATTGCAGGACACAAAATAGCATGAGTTGAGGATAAATGTATTACATTTGTCTCAAAAACATACAATTATTTTCATATTTTAGATAGCTCAGTACTGGAAGATGTCCTTTGCAAGGCATTTTACACAAAGGAGGCAAAGCCAGGAGGAACAAATGCCTAGTAAATAGACTGCAGCCTTAATGTCCTTTCTATGTTCTTGATGTCACCCCTGCAGGATTCCTGCTTTTCTGTCCACATGGAAGGCTAAAATTTGTGTGTATCTATTAGAAATGGTTTGGGTACACAAAGAAGAATCACAACTGGAGTATTATTGTCTGACATTCATATGACCCTTTAACGTGTGTACATGTAAGCAGTATACTACTATTAATTAATGATTTAATAGTCTCATTAACAAAATATTGGAGGTGAAATAACACATACAGCAAGGCTTTTCTGTGTTGCAAGTTGTTCATTAGATTATCATTCAATTTTACAGATAAGCAACATTTCTCCCTCTCCATCCCTGCTCTCAGAAAAATCCTGCAGAGATACATATATACACAGAAATACACAGATGATATATCGCAAATAACTGTTAAGCACTGGTGAACCCTGGTACTCCGATGGTTAACTGCAATGTAGCATTCCTTTGAGAGAATAAAAGGAATAAATTTCTGGAAGCCAGAGGTAATATTTCAGCCTCAGATTTTATTAGACATAGTTTCGTTCCTAAGCATAGTATGTCCCATAGAGCTAGAGAAATTACTATCTCCAGTTCTCAAGGACTGGAATCCCTCATCTCTCTCATAATCCCTCAGTAAGAGAAAGGAAAATCACATTCAACATCTCCATAACACCTTTCATTTTTCATGTTGAATGTTCTTTTTATTGCTCATCTAAGAAAGGTGCCAAAGTCTCAGTTATTACTTATTAGTCCTCTCAGTTATTACTTATTAGTCCATACCAGTTCATTACTTCTTTTAAAATCTGGTGCTTCCATTCTCCAACTATTTGCTTTACACACTACTATATATACCAGCCCATCACTCTTTTCTTTCAAAAAAGGTTAGGCAAAGGTGCTGAAAGAGGTTCGTGCCACAGGATCCCATCAGTCCGAGAGCCTATATATGCACCTAATTTGGTGTGATCAAATTGAATGCAAATGTCAAGTCCCGCTTCTAAAAAATCAGTGAGATGAAAACATGCATTTTAATGACTGATTACATTCTTAGTAACTTCTATAGATGGCAAAAGATAAGAAAATTTTAATGGGAAAAATATTGAGGTAAATGGAAGGATGATGTTAATTTAAGTGTTCAATTTTCACAGAATGGAAAAAATCTAAAAGCTAATGATTTTAGTTACAGAAAAATAACAACTATAAAATATTTTATGGAATAATATATTCCACAGGAGTCCCCTGTAGTGCTAGGGCTACCAGGCCCCTGGGTCCACATCAGGAAGTTCCGAAGCCCAGATTTCCCCACATTTTAAACAGTTTAGGGTGGGGCAAGAAAATTAACTAATTGAGCTGCAAGACGACACATAGCAGACACAAGCAAGACAGAACTATCTTGTTCTGCCATGCCACAGCCTCTATTGCTGAGCACTATTATGCCTAGAAATGTAATAAAGAACATGCCTCAATATACTAGCAACTCTCTCCCTACTATTTAACATAGAACAACATCCCAAAGCTGAAACAATGGTGATCAGGTTTTTTTAAGGTTTCCAAGTCTAAATCTATTAACTTGGTATGCTTATACATGCCTTGTGTAACCAGCGGTTCCCCTCCATACCAACCTCCCTTTCACTAAAGAAATCAAATGGCTTATTCTTCAGGCGTCTACAAAATGTCTATAAAAACATAGAAGCAGAAGAGAATCCAAACACAAGCACAGAATGTAACTATTTTAGAGCAGCACCTCCAGCAATGAACTGAGTACCCCAAAGGAAAGCAAATTATGGATACTGTCCTTACAATAGTGATTAAACCAGACCAGGTTGTCTATGTATTTTGCTTTAAAGACTCCATCCCTACTTTTCCTTCTATCTCCATATGTCTGCTTCAGTTTATATTCTTCGCTTATTCATAACCAATTCAAGTAAAAAGTCTTCACTGAAGCAATGACAGAATCAGAAACACTTAACTGATTAGACCATGATTTTGCAATTCTCACAAGTGTGAGAACAGCTTATTGCTGTTTTTTAAGGCAAGTCCATATAGTCATTTGCTAATTACATGCCCATTTTATACATGGAAAAAAATATTACAGGGAAAATGTCATCTTCTAAAGAAGTTACCACCAGTACGGTATGTATGCAGTGCATGCTGCAGTGGTCATACTCGACAATTTAAGAGCAATTCCAATGGTACGTTTGAAAAATATACATCTTTTATTAGAAGGCAGGTGCAAACTAATTTTCTGCTATTTGTTTTCTGACTTTCTGAATCAGCCTTTGTCTTTTAAATCTCTCTATGCCCTACTTTGACCACAGTGTAATAGTTCTCAAAAAAGTGACATGCAAATGAATTTCACTTTCAAATTCACATTCTGAGTCAGACAAAACTTTCTGGATTTTTTTTTTTGTTCTCTGTTTGTTTTATTTAAACAGAATGGAAGTTTCAAACATAGAACAGACTAATATTCAGATTCTGTTTATACACTTTGAGACACCCTAGTGCTGTTTGTCATTTAGTATTATTTTACTATTAGATGCTTCAATATTTTCCTAAATTTCATCTCACCTAATATTAAGAAAATAATTCCATTTTAATGAAAATATTTCAGAAAAGTCCGGTCTCCATATGACAATTTTAACCAGACACTGAAGTCCACTGTAACGGCTTATGTTTAATAAAGTCTATGAGCTTTAATTCAGTTGCTTTTAAAAAGATGCACTGTTAAAAGAATCAGAATGAAAAGAAATATGGAGAGGGTAAAACAACAGCAACAACATCTGCATCTTCAAGTTTATTTTAGATCGATGTAAGTTAGTACCTTAGTTTTAATGGCACTGAGCTGCTTTACATTGATGGCCTGCTGTTACTGATCCTGAGAACATAACGAAGAGCATTAAGTGTTTAAATATAGATGTCAATAAAATACACAACAAATAATGGCAGATAGTGGGAGTTTGCAGAGATCTACTACGCTGATATAAGTTGTAATAGACCATTAATGAGGAACGGACCAGAGAAAACACTGATAGGAGAGATTGATCAAAATAAATCATAAAGCCTCCCCATTTCTGATAAAGGGCTTTTCTAAATTAAGACATTATCTCCCAGAAGACTTGGCTGTGAATTTACAACACACTAGTGACTCCACACTGACTCCATGACTGCACATGCTACACTCAGGCTAGTGAAATCAAGTGAACTTCCTCAGGTCACATGTCATGTGTTCAAAATGGCATGAGTGTCAGAGGTAGATATTACTGTGGATTAGTTGGAATGCTATAAGTGCCAGTTTGGCTTATTGTAAACCACTATTTCCTTAATTAGAAACTGAAGTCTTTACAGCACTTCTGGTAGCTCTTTCCTATGATGAACACAAATTAGCATACAGACATGACTAGAGGGAAATGGTTGGAAAGTATCGTTATGTGGATACACACATGCATCAAAACTTGAAGACTAATCCATTATTTACTGCTTCTACTATTGCTCTAACTTTCCAGGTAAAACTGATGCATATAAAGTGCTGATCCAGAAGAAATGCCTCATTTTAAACACAGTCTCAGCATCATGACTTCTCAGCTGAGGACAGTAAATGTTCTTTACTGCCTTCACAAGGTAAAACATTGCCAAGACTTTTGGAAATCTGATGCTTATCATTCAAGAGGATTATTACATGTTCCTCACTAAATTGTCATGGTGTTAATCATCTGTGGCTCTGGAAAGAAACAGCATTTAAGACTGCTGCAGGAAGCCAATGGGCTTCAGTGCTCTTACTCATAACTATTTTGGCATCTCATAAATTATTTATTAAGATTACAGTTACCAAGAAGCACGCAGCCAGTCTGCTAGGTAGTAACTTATCTAAAATGCTATTTGGAAGACAAAATAAAATTATGTATGCAAAAAACAAAAGGGAGATGGGACTCAGCTCTAAGGTAGAAACAACAGGTGATTTCTTGGTATTCAGTGCTACATGATTCTTAATGTTTCAGTGTCTCTCTGCAACATGTTGCTGACATAAAGTATAATACACTTTGCAACTAAAGCCAACATACGTATGTGCACACACACAAGTCTTTACATATATACACACATATAAATAGAAGTAGTGAATTACAGAAATTCCAGTGTGTAAGACCACATCCAGTAGAACTTCAAGCCACAGGAAAGAAGAGGAATAACCAGCAGGAAATGGTATCTCATCTGATGTTTAATGACCCAGGAATAAAAAGCACATGAATACTATTAGCTCTTAAGTTCTGCTCCAGCTACAAAGTTGTTATGGGATTGAACTGCTGGGCCATGACACAAGCTAGAATGTACTATGAGGAGAAAGATGGAAATTCTCAGACTGCTCCTACTTGAAGCAATAGCAGTAATAATAAATCCTTTACTTTGAATTGTACACTGAATGGAAAGAAAAAGTTAGGTGGAATATAGAAGTTTAAAATGTTTGAAAATATTCATGTCAATAAACACCAGACATTTTAAACACTTCCCCAGCTTACTTCAGTAAGCTTCAACTGGCTCCACAAATTCTCTCCAAAGGTGATCAGTCCTAACATGACTTCTGACTTGCTGTCTCTGACCAATCAATTTTCCAAGACAAACAGTCCTCTTTTGACACTGGAAGGATAATAATCTATTCAGACCCTGCCCAATTTATGAATTCTGCAATTTTTCCCCAATTTTTCTGTTCTTTCCTATTTATTATTTTCTCAGAATGATGTCTCTGATCTCCACAATGAACCAATAATGGCTCTTTTTGCAAATATCTGTTCCACTGCAACTTCCCTTTTGGAAAATTACTTATTTCAACACTGGTTTTATGCACACTTTTAAAGTATAAGCCTCATTTTTCTCTGCCTAACCATTATTTGCAATCCTACATTTTCTGCAAAAAGCACCCCAGATCTTAAATATGATTCTAAGATGTAGAAAGTTAACAACACTTTCCTATTCTTGCTAACAGTTTATCTAGTTACATGGCTAATTTGTTGTGTTGATAGGAATTGTAAAGACTTTTGGAAACTACATTATTTAATATATGCTCACTGAAGATTTTGAACACTGATGGAAGTCATTGAAATATTCACATTACCATGTATCTGTTTACAATCTTGGCATAACAAACTGTGTTATCATCTTGCACAAAACCCGCTAAAGGTTAGTCTGACTGCTTTCTACTCTGTAATGTGTAGTCTTTCAGAACTACTAGACTCAAAAGAAGACCACATAATTCTCTCTCTCTCTTATTAACCCGCCTAGTTCAGTAAACCTCGTGGTAAGGGTGGAACTGTGAAACTCAAGACCTGCATTCTAGAAGATGTGAAAATACAAAAGTGTAGAATAACAAACTCAAAGACATCTCCCTATTAGCTGTTTGGATCAAATATTTTTCTAATTCAAATTTTGGCTAGTATTAATTCAGTGTGTAGAAGAAAAGATATTCAGAAGTACATACAAAAGTTGTTTCCTACAGTTGCCTACTTTCCTTTTTCAGTACCCTCCAGAAGTACGACAATACCCAAGACAATATTGCTAAACATAGTTTAAATAGAAAGTTAGTGGAAACTTAATGCAAAAAATCTGAAGGGTGGAAAACAGTCTGGTTTTGTTTGCTAAGTGGCCTCACACTAAGCTTTTGATCCAGGTGTTGTGGGAATGGAACTGACACATACTACACTTCCAAGATTTTAATGATGCCCAGAGCTTTCATTTTCTTTTACACTCTGACAATGGGAAACATGGCCTCCTTATGTACAACATAAAATCTAATAAAGAAGCCAGCTGTTCTTTCCCTGGTGAACCCTGCAACTCCAGTCTGAAGTACAGTAGTGTCAGGTTTTTCGAGAAAAACACATTGATTAATTGTACTGTACCTGGACAAGTACAACACACTCGACTCTTCTTTCTTCCTGTCTACACATATCAAATACACAGAAACAAGTTGTACATCTGACTGGTATAAACCAGCAAAATAATCTATCTGCTTAACTGATAGCAGGTTTTACATAGTTTCTTGGTTTTCTCTGTCACAGTATTCTAAAATACATCCTTTCCTTTCTAACATCTCTCATAAACATCTATTGTAGTAATGAAAACTGACATATCTGTTCTGCCAACTGCTGGCTACCTAGTGAAAACAGGTAAAGCAAATATTATGCAATAAGTGTGCTAATTGAGAGACCCTAGCAACAACATAGGCCAAAGTTTGTTCTTGGCAACAACAACAAACACTGATGTTTTTGAGACCACAATCTGAACAAGAGGACTGCTTGTTTTTCCTGTCTTTCTCCTTGCCGTAATCTAAAAAATTCACGAGATTGTTACAGTATCGGTATCGCACAGCATTATATTGCAGCTGGTTGTGTGCAGCTGCAGAAATGTTGCCCAGAGTCATGTTACTCTAACTGGCATCATGGGGACACATCTACGCTCTTATGTTCGGAGAACATGCAAACAAGGGAACCTCCAGAGCTATTACTCCTGTATTTGAATTGCAATCCTTCATCTCAGCCATGAAGTGGAAGTAACAGCAAAGAAATGTTAAAGAAACAGTTTTAACCATCAGTGAAACTCAGTTATGACTAATCATGCCCATGCTCTTCTTGCAGGTCACCCTTACAGGGCCTGCCAGGGTCCTCTCCTAATCCTCTCCTAATCCTTCTTGCCAGGGCACAGGCAGGTCCTAAATGGCAAGGCTAGGACATAGCTTGGGCTTGAGGGTGAGGATGTCAGTGCAAAGGCCAACTTAAATGTACAGATAGCCCCAACACTCTTTCCGTGCCTCTACAAAAGCCAAAATAAAATTACACAAATACACAGAAAGTCCATATTTACAAAAAATGCTTTTCCAGATTGATAGGCGATATAACACTAAATACCTTAGTTTAAAATCTTCCATTGGTTGGTTGTGGTATGAAGTACAGCATTTTTTTTTCAAATATATATTTTCATCATTCTGCTATACATGCAGGAAAGACTACCTCAAGAATTGTCTGGACATGGGGTAATCTTAGTGTCTACATCCTCAGGAAGACCATTTTGCTAACAGCTATACTGTCATATTTACTACTATAAAGTAAGAGTCAATAGATGCTGTAACTATGGTATCCAGTGGACACTTACTCACTAGATAGAGTGATTTCAGAAAACTTTTCACATTCATGTACCTTGCTTTGCTGCCCTTTCTCAATCATCTTCATCATCAAGAGTTTCCTAACTCAATATATATAAACACCATTGAGAATGCAAAACTCCAGTAATTCAGTGGCTGAAGAGAGTTTCTCTTCTTACCCTTTTTCTTCCCATTCCTTGAGTATGGAATATACTCTTGAAGGATTCCTTTTCCATTGTAACTTTCTTCAGGTTTAACCATGAAGATTAAATAAATGCTGCAATGCAATTAGTTGAGCAGGTGCTAAATTTATCCTGACACTGAGGCCAAAATATGTTGAGATACATTTTCCCTTGAAAAAGGAACAATTATGCTGATTCCACCTTTATCAACCCAGTCTGCTGTTTTCTGGACTCAATACAAAACATGTTTCCACCCCTGTTTTAGAAATGAATTTTAATTCTTTTACATTCTGAATTTTAAATAAATACATTGCAGCAATAGTACTGTAGTAATTTGGTATTATTCACTTACCTATTGAAGTTACATCAAAGCCAAGCCATTTGCACAGCAATTCAGATATTCATGTTAGGAATCCATCACCACGTTGAAAGGACATGAAAGAAAAGGAAGAAAGAAAGAAAACAGTAAGCTATCTTGCTTGTTTCCTTAAACGAAAAAAGCATTAAAACACACCTATAAATAACAATCAATGTTACATTCGGCCATGAACATGGAATATATTCATTTAAGCAGGTAACTTCTAATGCTCTTTTTTTCCCCTATTACCATTCATTACAACAAGACAGTTGTTAAAGTAGCTGTTAAAAGAAAATGGTGAATAGTGCTTACATTACACATAAATAAAAACTGAACAATCCTGTTATGTTTGATAGCAGGCTACATTCAAACAGTTTCACAGCATTTTTGTAAATGACTTGAATGCAGTCTTTATCTGAGTATCAGCAGGCAGAAGGCCAAGATGGAAATTATGCAATGAGAAGGAAATTGAACAATTCAGATATGTTTATGGAAAGCTCACAAATCAGGGCATCTCATTTGGCACCAAATAAAGCTGTTATTCATGATGTGTAGCTACAAAAAGAAAAGCTGTTCTCTGCTATAAAGTGTAGCCACAGGAGTATGAGCTAAAAGAAATGGTTTCTCAATAGAAGAAATAAAGGGTGACACTGTCATAAAAAGATGCTCACACTAGGTCATGTATACTCAGCTGAAATCAAAACTATAATGGCACACCTTTTCACTGAATGCCATCTCTTAGATATGGTATAATGATCCCAAGCAACAAACTTCATCTCCAAGTCATCCTTTTCCATGCCTACATAAATATTTTAGTTCCACCTCAAACCTAGAAAGGACACAGATTTGGAAAGAGCATCTCTTTAGAAGATTTTCTAAGACCATTTCCTGAGCTGCTAAAAAGCTATAGTAATTGCACCAGTTCCCGTACTTGGATTCTGGTCTCTTCCAATATGTGGCCTGCTCTGTAGATTTGTGAAATTAGACTTCCTCTCATAGATAAACATGCTAAAAAGCCATTTTATACAGTAGAGCTGTCATTAGAAAACCCAAATCTTGAATGAGCTTTGACATTTTGGCCCTTGTTCTTGTGGGAGACTTTAACTTCCCAGACATCTGCTGGAAATACAGCACAGCAGAGTGGGACCAGTCCTGGAGATTCCTGGAATGAGTGGGAGACAACTTCCTGATGCAACTGGTGAGAGAACCGATCAGAGAAGGTGCCCTGCTGGATCTCCTCTTTGTGAACAGAGAAGGACTGGTGGATGATGTGGCGGTTGGAGGTCCACTAGGGCACTGCAATCATGAAATAATGGAGTTCTCTGTTCTTAGAGAGGCCAGGAGAGGGGGAAGCAGAACTGACACCCTGGACTTCCAAAGGGCTGACTTTGCCTTGTTTGGGCACCTGCTTGACAGGACCCCTTGGGAGACAGTCCTGAAGGGTATAGGGGTCCAGAAGGGCTTCCAGAAGGAAGTCTTAATGGCACAGGAGCAGACTGTTCCCAGGTGCTGTAAGAGAAGCTGGCAACAGAGAAGACCACCCTGGCTGAACAGGGAGCTTTGGCTGCAACTCAGGGAGAAATGGAGAGTTTATGGCCTTTGGAAGAAGGGGCCAGCAACTCACAGTGATTACAAAGATGCTGTAAGGCTATGCAGGGCAGAAATCAGGAGGTCTGAAGCCCAGCTAGAAATTAATCTGGCTTCAGCAATCAAGGACAACAAGAAATGTTTCTATAAGTACATCAACAGCAAAAGAAAGACCAGGGAGACCCTGCATCCCCTGCTAGATGCACGAGGAAACATGGCAACGAGTGATGAGGAAAAGGCTGAGGTGCTTAATGCCTTCTTTGCCTCAGCCTTTAATAATAAAACTTGTTGTATTGAGGGAATCCAGCCTCCTCAGCCAGAAGACAGAGACTGGGAGAACAACCCCCCCCGCAATCCAGGAGGAGATAGTCAGTGACCTACTGCACCACATAGACACACACAAGTCTATGGGACCGGATGGGATTAACCCAAGGGTGCTGAAGGAGCTGGCTGGGGTGCTTGCCAAGCCACTTTCCATCATCTACCAGAGTCCTGGCTGACTGGGGAGGTCCCAACAGATTGGAAATCAGCCAATATGACTCCCATATATAAGAAGGGTTGGAAGCATGATCCAGGAAATTACAGGCCTGTCAGCTTGACTTCGGTGCCTGGGAAGCTGATGGAGCAGCTCATCCTGAGTACCATCACACAACACATGCGGGACAACCAGATGATCAGGCCCAGTCAGCATGGGTTTATGAAAGGCAGGTCCTGCTTGACAAACCTGATCTCCTTCTACAACAGGGCAACCCGCCTACTAGATGAGAGAAAGGCTGTGGATGTTGTCTACCTTGACTTTAGTAAGGCCTCTGACACCGTTTCCCACAGCATTCTCGTGGCAAAACTGGCTGCTCGCGGCTTGGATGGGCACACGCTTTGCTGGGTAAAAATGTGGCTGGATGGCCACGCCCAAAGAGTTGTGGTGAATGGAGTTAAATCCGGTTGGCGGCCGGTCACGAGTGGTGTCCCCCAGGGCTCGGTTTTGGGGCCACTCCTGTTCAACATCTTTATTGATGATCTAGGCGAGGGGATCGAGTGCACCCTCAGTAAGTTTGCAGACGACACCAAGCTGGGTGGGAGTGTTGATCGGCTCGAGGGTAGGGAGGCTCTGCAGAGAGATCTGGACAGGCTGGAGCGATGGGCTAAGGCCAACTGTAGGAGTTTCAATAAGGCCAAATGCCGGGTGCTGCACTTTGGGCACAACAACTCCCAACAGCGCTACAGGCTTGGGGAGGAGTGGCTGGAGAGCTGCCAGTCAGAGAGGGACCTGGGGGTGTTGATTGACAGCTGGCTGAACATGAGCCAGCAGTGTGCCCAGGTGGCCAAGAAAGCCAATGGTATCCTGGCTTGCATCAGAAATAGCGTGGCCAGCAGGGACAGGGAAGGGATCTTACCCCTGTACTCGGCACTGGTGAGGCCGCACCTCGATGACTGTGTTCAGTTTTGGGCCCCTCACTACAAAAAGGACATTGAATTACTCGAGCGTGTCCAAAGAAGGGCAACGAAGCTGGTGAAGGGTGTGGAGCACGTGTCGTACGAGGAGCGGCTGAGGGAACTGGGGGTGTTTAGTCTGGAGAAGAGGAGGCTGAGGGGAGACCTCATCACCCTCTACAGCTACCTGAAAGGAGGTTGCAGAGAGATGGGGATGAGTCTCTTTAACCAAGTAACAAGCGATAGGACAAGAGGGAATGGCCTCAAGCTGTGCCAGGGAAGGTTTAGACTAGATATTAGGAAGCATTTCTTTACAAAACGGGTTGTTAGGTGTTGGAATGGGCTGCCCAGGGAGGTGGTGGAGTCTCCATCCCTGAAGTGTTTAAGAGTTGGGCTGACATTGTGCTTAGGGATATGGTGTAGTTGGGAACGGTCAGTGTTAGGTTAATGGTTGGACTAGATGATCTTCAAGGTCTTTTCCAACCTAGATGATTCTGTTATTCTGTGATTTATCAAATAGCTGACTTTGTAGTCATGCCAAGCCTATATATGAAAGAGAAGGCACCTGCTTTGTTAAGTCATTCTGCCTATAGTAAGTGATTTAAAAAAGATAGCAAAATCACCATTAGCTAAACCTTTATTATTCATTCCCACAAGTCAAAATTTATTCACAGTACTGGAGGAACATATAAATCCTCAAATACTGGAAAGTGAGATGAACAGATTGACTTTATTCTGCATGTAAATATGGACCTTAGAGCAGCACCTGTAATAGGAAGTTACTTCACTTCTCGAAGATTCCTTTTACATGACAGGGTTTTAGCTCCTTTGCAGCTTATGTATTTCATTCAGCCTACCCAGAGGCCTCTAAGCCTAGATGTGTGGTAATCTCTTTAGATGTTTAATACAGATATAGGCTGCTGCATTTAATCGGGAAAATCAAGGAAGAGCCCTTGTATTCATATTGTTACAGTGTTTGTGTTCAGTTCAGTCTTTACTGACATTGGCAATACAAAGAGAGGCATTATTAAGTGAAATGTGCTTTGTTCTTCCATGTCTATTAATGTGCCAAATATGAGCATACAACCTTGAAGCTGAGGGGTCAACCTTATCTGGAAGGGTCAGGAAAAGAGAATTTCCTTCACTAATCTTACAAGTCAGGGTTAGTACAGAAGTAGAGATGGGGAAATGTTATATTCTATTTGTTTTATCAATTGTGGACTCTTCTATCCTATTCTAATGTATGCATGCCACAATTCATCAATGCATTATACTCAGGTGCTTTACAAAAGGTGAAGAATTGCTGTGATAACATGCTGATGCTCAAAAAATAGTTTTAATAAATTTCCTTTCTCTAAAAAGAAGATAAATGAGCCAACAAAACATGCTTTCACAACCTCCCACTTCTTTGAAAAACAGAAAAAGACAACTTTACTTATACCACTTCTATTTACAGTGATGTAAATAGGAAAAGACTGTCATTACATAACAAAAAACCCCCAAACAATTCAATAAGAAAACATCTATCTCCCACAAAAAGTCTTAACACTTCCTGTTCCCTATCTCCCATGTTTTAAGTGATATTTCTGATTATTCTTTCTACAAAGTCCTGTGCCACTCTAAAAAGAATAAAATAAATGAACCTTTTCTCTAGAATCCTTTGGCAGTATTTTTTCCTCTCTATTCCTGCACAGTTCACAAATAGCTAAAAAAGCACCATATTTTGTGGACTTTTGATTTTCTTGGCAGTCACAGGCCAGTTCCTCAATTTGTGTAAAAAGACACAGCTCAGCTTAAGTCAGTGGTGAGGCTTCAGCCTCCCTTGAGTCATGTACATGACACTGGAACTGTTTGTTATGGAAATTATTCTGCCTATCACAGCCCAGATATTCAAAAAACTGTAGGTGCTTTCCTGAGGACTGGAAGATATATGAAACTGCCAGCTTGCTGGCTATTGTGTGCACATTTAAAGCACAATCAAGGGCATTCATTGCTGAAGAACACTGTATTTGTACATCCATTTGTCTGATAACCTGTATCATAAGTCAGTGAGGATTAAGTAGCAGGGAGAGATGCACAGAGAAACCAATGGTGCTGTCATTTTTTACAAGCAGAAATTACATTATCTTTTTTATTTTTGGACAGAAAATTACTGTCTTAAACATTTTTGCAAGTTTATCTACTTCAAAGGGGGTCATTCAGAGGTCTCTACTGTTCTCTTTCATATTCTCATGACAGCTGACTGAACTCTTGATCTTTGACCTGGATAGAAATTAACCCTCCACACTCCACCATCTAAGCTGAAACATTAATATTCTTAATAATGAGAGGTTATTAAAATCTTAAAAGTTCAGTGGAGCATTTCAAGGACAGTGGAATTAGACTTCAGCAAATACCTACAGATTTATTGCATAATGCGAACCGTTTGATTTGTTGGGATGTACACTTCAAGGCTACAGCTCAGCCAGCCTTTGCTGGCAAGGAAACAGCCACTTGCTTAATTTTACTTGATTTGTGCTACAAGAGAGGGAAAAACCCTTGTTTTGGTCATGTGCAGCTATAAATTATTCCTCTTACCTCCTTCCACCCTCATCCTTAACTTTGCAGTGGAAGGAATATTATTTGTTAAGCAAATTAAAAATCTTTAGAGAGGATGACAGTTAATCAAACAGTGCATCACGCTTTATCACTGATGTTGTATTACACACAGGAACTTAGCTATTGGTGAGGGCAAAACTACTGAATGTGCCAGTGATACTACTGCACTGGGAATTGATAGCTGTGGTGCCCAAGTGCTATGGCAGATACAGGGATACAGGGAAGAAAGGAGCAACCAAGATTCCTAATTCACTAGATTAATCTCAAAGTTACTGCATCACTTTCGATGCCTTATACTTTTAAGCTTTTACTTTTTGGAACAGCCCTTCTGTTAGCCCCATTGCTGGCCAGCTTTTCTATTCCACTCAAATGAAATTCCCAGGTAGGTCAATGGTAACATGTCTACCTATGTATTTTCCATGTAGTACCATTCTGATTCAAGATATTGCATTGATAAGGCAGCATCAGCACTTGAGATTTCCACCAGGAAAGGCTGCCTGTCTCTGTCTGACCTAATCAGATTCAGTAAGGTTTGGGACTAAAAAGATTATGAGGAACAAAAGGAATTACACAAAGAGAATAAATTGGGACCTGGGTGAAAATTAAAATAAACTAGAACTAAAATTAAAATGATCATGCAGGGAGGAAAGGTAGAAAAGTGTGGAAATGCAAAAGTCACAGGATCCTCTAGAACGTGAAGCTATGAGAAGGACTGGCAAATCTGCTTGTGGAGGGAACCAGCAAAACTCGCTGCAATTATTATTTTGAGATCCTGTCATCCTGCCATCTTAAACAGAAGTGGAGCAATAAACTATAACAAACCACAGCAAATTACCAGTTTTGACTAACACTTACTGAAAAGGGATTTGATGTAGAACCCCATCTTCCAATGAGAAAATTCATACTCTCTTACAGAGCTTGGAGATCTGGAAATGCAGCTGGTGCAATACATGGAGTTTATGACTGCTGCTATTTTTATTGGCTGCTTAGTTTGTCTGAAGATGCTGACAAAATTCATTGGCAGGTTCCCTTTAAAATATGTTAGTATCAGATAAATTATATTGCATCCCAGTGCAACATAAAGAGAATATAAACATTTCGATTTTTTCCTTCCTTCCCTTCTTATACTTTTATGGCTTTCATAGGTGAACCAAAATATGTGCCTATTTCTTTTAAACCTATTACTCTACATTCAGTTAGATGGAGGCTATGCTAATACTCTTCACAACTAGCTACTCATTAATGTATTTCTGATATCATACATTTATTATGTGCTTTTACATTCTGTATCTAACCAAAATCCGAGCTCCTCACCTCACTGCCATAAGTTGCTGGTCTGCAACAGAACTGTTTCCAAAATATCGGACTTAAAAACAGAAACTCTCAGAATGGAAATGTGGCCAGGATATCCACTGATAGTCTCTAGAGCCTTGGCAAGCTTTTCTGGTTTAACAACTGCACTAAAGTTAAAGAAGAAAGTAACACCTCCTCTGCACTGCCTGCTGCCATTTTTCTTTGAGTGGTACCAGGGCACTGCCTAGCAAAGAGCACCACCTGAAGAGAAGCATAAACCCAGTGGCAGCTGCCAGCTACTGAAAGCCTGTCATGACACTGAACACTACCAGGGGGTTGCAGCCACATGTGCAGAATACACAAGACAAAATATTAACTATTAATAATTACTGTAGGGCTAATTAAACAAAATTTGCAACGCAATACTCAGTTTGTCCTGTCAATCCTAACTAATTCATCATCTATTAAGTTGGAAAAACAAGGGTGGAAGGCTACCAGGATTTGTGAAACCATTACAGAGAACATAATTCCAGTGGTAAGCTTCCTCTTTACTGTGGCTGATTCAGTGAGCCATCAGCTTTGGCTAAGGTAGATTAGAAAATTTTCGAAAGAAAACATTATTACCAGTAGGAGTACACTTTTTTCCTTTAAATCACTTTAAGATTTAATGGAGGATTTTTTTATTTTTTTTTGGCAGACCAGACATTCATGTTTTGGACAGCAGAATATTTACACTTGTCTGATTAATAACAAAACATACCTAGTAACTGTGAAGGTTATCAGAGATACATTTTGGTATCTATTTGTAACCTTTATTAACACAAATAGATTTTGGCCAAGTATTCAGTGACTGTATTGAATAGATTCCACATTAATCTCACTCTGGTGATTAAACATCACTGCTGTGACTGTGCCAGACAAAGCTGGAAATTACTCTTTCAGTAGTTGCTATTGCCACCATCAATTCCTGATCACACCAAGACCAGAAGAGTAATGTAGGTTTCATTCTCCTTCTTTTCTACCCATCACAAAGAAAGAGAAATTTCTTTGGAATAGATACTGGTAAGCCTGCTACAATATAAGCTCGAGTGGGAGGCAACTCTGAAGTTGTATGTAAAGTAACACAATACAAGAGTTTTAAAAGATCAGGACTGTCCAAATAGTCTTTGAACATATCACACAATGTAGCAGGTGTGATATGACTCAAATGTGATTACAGAGTTCATTTACGCAATATCTGTCAGAATATTTGCTGTACTTTTGCTAAAACTGTATCTACAGATAATTAATATAAATATATCAACCCTGTGAAGATTCATGTATAGAAAATTATGTCTATTTGTATACACACACACACTGGCACATATATTTCAGTTGTATTCCCATTTCTTCTTTACAGAGATGATAGAAAAGCTTTCCTTTTCAAAGACTGAGACATACAAATGACATGACTGAGAACCAAGTCCTGAGGAAATCTAGACTAGCTGAGACTACCAGAGCACCCCTCCAAAGTAGCTGGGATTCTTGTTCCTTTACAAGCAAATAAGCCAAGTTCAAGACCTTTGCCTGTACTCTACAGGCATTTACTAACCTGAGGGTTGAATGCATCTAGGATTACTTGGAGCTCCAAGTTAGGAGCACTGCACATGTGACCCAGTGCAATTTTCTAACACATAAGTAAACATACATATATGTATATATAAAAATGATATATAGGTAATTTGAAAACATTCACATATCCTAAAGATCAGAAAAAATAAAATAAGGGATATAAATAGGAATAAAACAAAATCATAAAACCCCCTAAAATAAACAGTATCAATAATAAAATAATATTTCATTTATTAAAATGAACTTCTTGTGTTAGGTTACTACCAGTTTACTGTCACATAGCTAACATTATTCACCTTAAGAAAGGTGGAGTTTTTCTTACCTTCAGGGAGAGTAATATACAGTAGCCCTTTACTTCTGTTTGCTGGAACAAGCTTATAACTTGGAGGGCATATAAACCACATTCAGGAAAATACCCTAGTTTTATTGTTCTTTGTTCTACAAACTGTGTGTGTCCTCAAAATGTCATCAGCGATAAACTGTAAAAGGCATCACATCAAGTCATTAAAAGACATTCCCTAAGGCAAGAGACCGCAAACTGAAATTGCCTACTACCATATTTACACATTTGGCCCACCTAGGTATGGTAACTTCACAGTCTCTTTATTAAAGAGATATTTCCATACATTACAAGTGTATTTAATTACTGGCCAGTTGAGAACAACGGGGGAAAATTATGTTTATTTAATCATTTGGTTAGTTTTTCCAGTGCTGAGTGAGCACCCTTGAAATATGATTGGCAGGCTGCTCCCGCCGAAGCCCCCAGGGCCATTCACCTGTCACTTCTGCCAGCAAGGACTGGTGTGATGGCCCACGCCGCTTGCTTCTGACAATGAACGACAGTGACCCAGTCTCAGAGCGTACCTGACTTGGTCATTTCTCCTTTATTTCAAAGAGATTGAATGCTATCTACTGGTTAAAATCAGTAACCTCTACACTGTGCAAAGCAGTTAAGGAAAAAAAAAAATCATTACCTGATGAAAAAACACTAGGCAACAAAGGACAGCTTCTAGGAAATAACCTAAAATCTGTTATGCTTTCTCTGGAGTAAACTAGAATAAGATCCATCAGAAACCACAGAGCTACAGAGGACTGCAAAAAGATGTTGAGAAGTAAAAAAAAATCTTGAAAGGAAACAATAGCATTACAAGTCATCTTTTTATAAAAATCCCCATTTTAAGTTCCATTGTTTTTATTTTTTAGAATATGTTTATATCTCAAAACCAAACAAAACCAACTGTAATTAGGAACTTCAGGATACCTAATGAATTGACAAGTGATTATGGAGTAGATGTAGTTTTCAATGTTAAGTCAATTTGCTTCACTAAGACAACAAGCTAGAGTTCTGGGTATGGGAATATCATATTGCACTGTTATTTCCTAACACAACCCCATATATAAAAGCCAGTGCAGTCTCAGAGGTCAACGTAGCCTCTGATCCAAAGCAAGTAATGTCTCTCATTTTGATACTTCATATGCACACGTAAATGTTCCACAGGAGGATATACTTGCTATTGGAAACTCCATCAACTTGAGATCTGATGTTACTTGATGAAGCACTGGTTGGTCTGCAATTGTATCTGTATTACATTGCTATGTTTATTTTTCTGAAGCTGTTGGACACTAATCACAATGTTATCACATGTTGTGAACTGCAATGTTGAAAATGACTTCTATGCTTCCAAAGACAGCCCATCTTAGTATATGCCTTTCTTCACTGTTGTTGTGTTTTAATATATATGCTTAACTAGTGCACTTAAGGTATATGTTTAACTAGTCCACTACAATTTAACCAAAAATCCCAAAAGGCAGATTAAGAATAGATCACAAGACATGGTGATGACATTTTGAAGGTGATCTTTGAAAAGATTTCAGTAGCAAGATCATCAGCCACTGTAAATCCTCTTCCCTGAAGTTAGTGCAAGTAAACCTGATGATATATATCAGTTGATGTCCTGATCCAAGAAACCTACTTTTTGAGTAGGGGAGGAAAAGGAAGACTGTCTTTAACTGATTCTTTATGAAAGCAGTATCCTTCTCTTTTCTTTCTGTCTAACACCTTTTTTTCTGTCTAACATATTTTTCTAAGAATTTCCCAAGTACAGGTTTGGGATAATGTTACTGACTTACTAAGTCTGTCAAAAAGGGAGACATTATCACAGAGTTCTGGTAGTGTTTAAAAATCTTCTTGAAATGAAACAGGTAAATGGAATGCACAACAACAGCACAACCCAAAATATTAGAAAGAAAGCATTTCCAATTAATTCAGTCCCATTTCATTTGTGTGAATTATCTATTAATCAAAGTACATACACAGGCACTGTGACCCTAGTATTGCACAACTTCATAATCTTTATTTACAAAATATTTCTCTGATTTAAAAAATATGATTATTGCTCTTTTGCTAGGATGGCAAGATATAAGAAGAAACTGCCCATGCTCACATTTTAACCATGGATCATCCCCTCAACACTCCTTTATTTGAAATTAATGTTTAAATCACACATATGTGAACATGCATAAGTTACACAGACTTTTCAAATTGACTGTTTCTCTGGTAGGTTTTTCTGGCCTTTGTAATTCACTGCTTGTGGGATGTATTTATTTATACAAGTCACACAGCATCTTTTAGGGTCTCTCCTTGAAGGGTTTTCAAATCCAAAATGTTTCCTATATGAATGTTTCCTTTAGGAACAGCTATGCAAATATACACATGCATGAGTGTTTTCAACATTTTTTTCTTACCACTGATATTTTGTGACTATTCTTTTTTCATCATTACATGCAAGTTAAGAGAAGGGCAAAGCATCTGTCAAACCTTCCCCTCACAAACCACCCACAGAACTACCTATCATCCCATATACCAGCCAGAAACAGCAAGATATCTGCAGCTTCCAGAGAAAGTTTAGGTTTAGAAATTCTGGAGAGATCTGTCAGGTCCTGTTTTGTTGGAGGACGATTCTTAAGTAAAACTATCAGAAATAACCTGATTTAGGGGATAAAATTCCCAGTTGCCTAACTTAGCCCTGTAAAAGCAAATGATAAAGCTTTTGTTGACTTCAGTGGAGTCAAGGTTTGAGAATATGAAGGGACTTCTGCAAAGCCTTCCAAGCGATGTCATCCAAAATGAGAGAAGGGAGATAAAAGTACAAGGCATCCTACGTCAGCCCTTCAATAATGCAAAAAAACAGCGCATGGCATGCCTAGCATGGATAGGGAACAGAGAAGTTTCCTCATGATCAGCATCACAGAAATCGAAATCTAGTATGCCAATGTGACATTGGAGAAAACACTGTTTATGCCTAAAGCAAAAGAAAAATTGCTGAAGAACACTTATGCAGGTGAAAATATGGTTTATGTAATCCTGCCAAGGTCACTAATGTACAGGCTGTTCTACTGCTGAACTGCTGCCATGAAAGTTGAAGCTGCCCAAGGGCTTCAGCTACTTACAGAGTTATTGAAAGATTTCAAAGAAATATGAAGAAAAACATCAGTACAACATGACTGTACTCTTCACTACTCCTCTTCTACCGATTTCTCCTTCCCCTTTTAGGATATGCACAGCATGTGGTATTGTCCCTGATGTGGTTCCATGAATGTGCCCTAATATCCTGGAGGGAAATGAAAGAGCCCTATCATGCTGCTTTTCATTTAAATTAGAGAAAAATCTGTATACTGAATGATCAGAATACTGTCCTTAATATGTAGAGCAACGAACTGACTGCCGGTGCAGGCAGGATTCCTGATTTCATGGACCAATGGTCTAATCTACTAAGGCAAATTCTTCTTCCTACATATGACAACTGTGAGCTTTAGCCATAACATTCAAAACAATGAGATCATGAAAATTCATTTTTGAGAGACAGATGGATGATATCCATTATTAATGGAGCCCCAAACAGAACCTTTCCCTAAACAATGCATAGAGCTTTTATCAAGATCTGTCAGACAAGAAACTTGACACAATTAAAATTATAATAAAGTTCAGTTTTACAAGGATAGATATTACTGGTAAATGCATGTAATATTACAGTCCACTTATTGGTAAAAATTCAGTGAGCAGTTACCTAATAGTATTCAATAAATTCAACTAATTAAACTCCCATGAGTGTAATTCTCTTTTCATACATCACATTAAAAAAATTGTGGCAATGGAAGAAAGAGGTTCCTTCCTTTCTATTTCGTAAATATGTCTGTCAAAACAAAATGCCTGATACAACCACGCCTCAGTTCAGACACCTAAACAAAATGCTTGTCTTCCAGAAGCCCCATTATAACCACTGGAAAAAGAGATGTGCTGGGAGAGGCTGGTTCAGAACAGCAGCCCATCTTCCGTGTTCTACAGTATTCTGGAAAAATATGTTGAAGGCCTAAAGTTGGATTATTTCAATACATGGTACTTCATCTGAGGGCAAAATAAAACTCTTAAAAACAAAAGAAACCCAACCACTCTGACCCCTCCCTCCCCAATCAAATTGACTTTGTTCATGTACCCCATGGGACTAAGAACAGTGCTAGGTTCCTCCTACACAGTGAAGGGCTCTTAGTGACATCTGATTCCGTCTCATCTTCCTGTAGTCTTAAAATGGTAAAAAAAAAATGATAGGAGATTTATAACTTCAATCCTCAAACTGAGACAAATGAGAATGATTCTGTCTCTCAAGAAAATAACATGATCAGTATTCCTGTTTTTTTGCCTTGCTAGAGCATCTGGACTACATGTAGAGATAAAATACTGGCAAATATTTTATAAATTTATATAAAAAGAAACTTCTCTAAGGTAACTTTATTTTCCCTCAGACTTCAGAAGTGTTCTTGTTTGCTGAAGTTGAATGGTCCATGGGTATGGGATTAATTCCTTGTCCATTCAAACAGGCACTGAAATCAGCATGGCTAGGCCAAGGACTGACAATTTTTAGGCAGTCTGGTAACTGATTAAAAAAATAAAAAAAATATGTACATTAGTATTTTGATATTAAAACAAGTATGACTCTTTTCAAAGCCCAAGAGTAAAAATGAAACTGTCATACATGGAGTTACATGGATTACTGTTTCATGTCCAGACAAGTGCTGCCCTTCTCTGTTGTCTGCCCATTCCCCTCAGTCCCACCAGTATTTTGTCTCATGTTCCATACCTCTATTCATGTGGCCTATGATAATCTCACTGACAAATTCCAATGTGTAACTGTTAACTTAATGTCTCTTTGAAACGGTGACCATCATCAGTCGAAGTTGGAAAATCCTGGATAATTCCTACTGACAAGTAATTCCATTCTGTAATGGCCCTAGAACATACCAAAAATAAAGACAGGGAATTGCTACTGCTTTTTAAGTGAAAAGGGGGGAAATGGTTTCAACCAGCATTCCCTCATTCCTTCCTTAAAACTAGTTCCACAACGTAACAGGAATTATCATCAAGGTTACATGCTAAGTGCTACAGCAAAGGTACTTCTCCCTTTCAAAGGATCCTTTTCCTTCTCTTATTCATTCTTCCTTCCTCCCACATTTCTTTCAAAACCATGAACTACAGAGATTTGTACTGAGTTAGAGCTGACTTCAAGTTCAGACGAAATTGTCAGGAATAACAAACATTTCCTATGTTTGAATCTTGAAAAGCCAGGTTTACTGAAGTGGCTACAACTGCTCTGCTTCTTCTAGCTTCCCATGTCACTGAACAAAAAAAGTCCAGCCCTAGTTCTGATTCTTCCCTTTCCTGTTGCAAAAAGAGCTTGGTATCAGCTAAGTCTCAACTTCTCCTTCCCTGCTTGGCAAAATTTCATTTTCCATAGGTGACAGAAGATTGGAGCCATCTTCATTCTAGGGTATGATCTCCAGGAAAACAAGTCCAGTAGATCAGCCCCAGATTCAAAATCAAGTGTCTCCACTCTATGTAGTTACAACTGCAGGTGATATCAATTGGGAATTTATACTTTGGATGAACAGTGCACTTAACACATGACTGGAACCCCTTCAATTAGTATACAAGATTGCTTTACTCAAGCACATCAAAGTGTTCCCTTTCAGTTACGCAACTTTTAAAGCTAATCCCTTCTTTTTTCTTTGTTGGTGAGCAACAGCAAAATGTAGCAGAATTTGCCTCATCACTAATGCATTAGTCTTTCTTCTGTAAAAAGACTGAGGTAGGTGGCACTTGGCCAAGATATTTACAATCTCTCACATGTGCAAGTTGTCCCAGACTCAGCAACCACCTCTCTGCTGTAAGGCTGGGGACTGAGCTGAGCTAACACAACGTATGAACACTCGCCAACTGGGCACGTGCCAAGGTTCTCTCCAATTCCTTCGAACTTTAGCTTGTAATTTCTCCCCAGTCCAAATTTAGCATGGCAAAGTAGTTCTTGTTAGAGATTATGTAGAGATCAAGTTTCAGATTTCAATCACAAATATTTTTGCCATAGCAGAATAATTAAAAAAAAATATAGAATTATCATAACGGTTGTGTTTTTATTCAGAACTCAAAAACCTGGATGCGTTGAAAAAAGCTAATACTGTCAACTCGTTTCCCCTTTCACGGTTATATGCCACCTTAGTCTGTGTCATGTCCCCATTAGTAAGAACTGTAGTATAACAGCAGTAGACCTGTAGAATAAAAGGCTTGGCACGATGAACCCAATATCCACCCAGTACGTGATTTTGGTAGAACCGTTTTAAAATAGACCTAGTGTGCTCCCATACTTTGAATATCCACAGGCTGCTGGAACACATTAGATATTCTCCTGAAAAATATTTTGATTTAATTCCTTCTGAAAGCAGCATAGCTCCCATGCCCCAATATCCCTCTGTAACAGGAGCCAAAGGACAATAACAGGGGGTAATCACAAGATTCACTTTTGAAGTATAGCACGCTCCTGATCTACACTGAAATGCTGAAGTAGAGGCATCCTTTCATTCCTCCTAAGTTTTTTGCCTCAGATGACAGACTGACTTTCTGCACCTGGCTCAGAATAAAACGAACCATGTAAGATTTCTGAACACCAGCTCGCTTGTTTCTGCCAGTGTTTACATGGGAAGACTGCACTCAGATGAAAGAAAAAACAGAGAAATCAGTACACACGAGTCTCAAAAAAAAGTGGGAAATCAACTCTTAAAAATTGAAGAGTAATAATGATCTTATAAGAAATTTTGAGAAGACCAGAAGGAAGCAACTACTTCATCGCTTTTTAGGACTGAACTCCACCGACCACAGCATTCAGAAAAGACTGAATTTGGTTCACATACACGTACTAAAGTATCTCATATTCCCAACATTTTAATTCTGAGCCTGTCCTCCACAGTGAACAGTAGAGGACAGCAATCGCATCACTTTCTACTGTAGCCTTATGGCTAGCACATGACCAGCGTAATCAGATCAGTTGTGGATCCTGGAGAGATATGGCAAAAAAACCCCCCTTCCAATAAATCAAAGGTGAAATGAAAAAATTCAGATAGTTTCATATCTACAGAAGTTGTAGAGCTTAAGGTTTAGGTCCTCTTAAATAATGGTTATAACACATTTGAGGAAAGGAATTTAAATATAAACAAATAACAACTGCTATAATCACAACTGAAAATACTTTACTGGAAAAAGCTGTCAACATTGCAACATTCTTAACTTCAGCTGCACTTACAAGGCCTCAGATTCAAAATCTTGGCTACCATTCTAATGTTACTTGGAAAAAGTGCAAAGTATTAAACATGAGGCCAGGCAGTGGGGCTTGGAGAATGTGATACTGTCTAACCAAAGCATTATATTGCTGAAAGTGAAGCAAACCTATTTCCCGTGCTTTGCATATTATTACCCTTCCTCCGCAGGTCATCACTCAATGCATCACTGCTTCCATTAGAAACAGTTTTGCTCTGATTTGTAACATAGAAACATTTTTTTTTATTGCACAGTTTAAAGAATTCTAAACTGTATGATTCCATGCTGTATGGCTGCTAAAATTTACTTAAAAATTCAGTTCTTAAACAAAAAAATTCTAATGGGATCTGATAAACAAAACAAGTAAGCAGTGTGCCTAACGCATCACATGGGAGATGCCGCAGGAATTAGCTTGTGTTGAGTTAGTTCATGTCCCCATAGAGCTGTGTTTGAGCTTTTTGAAGCTGCTCACTCAGAGGGATTATCTCATTCAATCTGCTTTAATCACAGCTAAATGCTTTCAATTGGTATATACTGGGACAGAATTAGAGAATCAGAAGCTCCCAAAATCCATGTGATGGGCTTAGGGTGGGGGAATAGAATAGAAAAGAAAAAATGAAATACTGTCGAGGTAAAAAAAATATATATATATTTTTTGATACTCCACAACTGAGACTTACAAGTTTGATTCATTGTATCGTAATGGAGTTACACCAGAAAAAATCTAAGAAAACTGAAGCAACTGATACAGCTTTTAGGGTTGTAATGCAGTATGCTTCATAAATATTCACAGTGAGCCTAACAGCCCACTATTATCCTCCTACTTCAAGAGCCTCCTCTCAACAGAAAGTTTTCAAGAAGGCCGTTAGTGAAGATAGATGTAACTGTAATTATATGTACAATATATCATGAGAATGTCACCATTACCAAATTTGCCAAATAAAAGTTCAGTGGGAACACAATGGAAACTGCAACGCAATATTTTCCTAGAAAACCTGTTGGGCAATAACAGCAGCAGTTATATTAGGATATTAAAAGATAGAATTATACACATGGATGGCACAGGATGGGCTACAGTTACGTATTCCACTCATGATACGCGTGTGCATGCACACTACTCAGTCATCAATTTCCTCCTTATTGAGAGGTTCAACAATTTGATTTCTAGCTTATTGCTGTCAATAGATTCATACTTTAGTCATGATTTAGAGCTATCAAATAATTTTATGCTGACATCAGTTGCCTCCCTGACAGCTCTAAAATATGAAATAACAAGCAGTTGGTGTCAGCACTCTTAAATCAAGCCCAAGGGCCCCCATGGCACCATACTATGGCAGCTTGTTACCGCTAAGCAAATGTCAGTCCAGTCAATGTGTGTAGGAGGTTGTCAACTCCCTGGTTGCATCTGCCCTAATAACTAGTCCTCTATAAGGTGAAATTCATAAAGCTACCATCGTATTGCCTGAAACCGAAGGTGACAGAGGCCAGAACAGATAACATTTCTTTCCAAGTTCAAGGAATGGTTGCCAGTCTGAGAGACTGGGCTCTACAACTCTGCCTTAGAGAGGTTACAATTCTTCTGCTGGTTTTGTTAAGAAGCACAGAAGATACACAGTCATTAACATGCAGATACATTATTTTTTAATCCTCGCTTTCTATATTCCAGTGTTAACAGCATGCTACTTTTAATGGTGCAATCTAGCCAGAGGCGTAGCTAGGAATTTGGAAAGTATACACACACATTGGCCTCCCTGTTGGTCCCCTGCCCTCACCATACCCATAATCTCCCAAGGTAGACATACCATTATATATATCCCCATCACTAGCACAGCAGGTACTATTAGACAGGGGATCTAGCAGCATGTTCATAAAAGGCCTGGCAAAGAACAAAAAACCCATTGCCCCCCATGAAATTAAAATTGTATGCTGTGGCGTACACAGCACATGCTTGCTTCCACTTGAATAACTTTTGAAACATCTTGTAACACAAAACAAATCAGAAAATCTACCACAGAAAAAAGGAGGCAGATTTGAGTTCAGTCATACTACAGTAAAATTTCATTTTCCAATCTTTTGGAAAAGACTTTAAGACCCTAAGAATTATAATGGATGTTTCTTTCTATTTAGTTTATATCTGCAGGAGAAGGCAGGTATTCTCTACAGTTAAGTATATGAAAATATATATCACAATCTTATTTTAAATACAGTCAGTAACACTTGAAGATTAAGTCCCAAGGTTATACAAAGCAAGAAGATGAGAAATAGAGCACTGTATTTTCCAGTAGATACCTACAATTTAGTATTGGAAATTCATTTACCTTCTGTCACATGGTTTGTTTACATGCAATATTCATTATAATGAATTTCTGATTATCCACCGTAGCACTGTATACTGATCAAAATAGTTTGGGTTTAGAAGACTGCCTCCTAAAAATGAGAGAGACCACAAAAGCAAGATTTATTTCCCAACTAAGAAAAGAGAACACCAAGAGAGGTGGAGCACTGACCCTGAAACTACAGAACTATTCCCATTTTTCCAACGTCTCCTCCAGGATGCACTGCAGTTTACGATTAGAGTTAATCCAATAATACTCCATGAGTGATGGAGAACGCACAAGCTGTACCCTTTCACACAGTGAATTTCACAAGTACACAGGCAAATTCAGTTTAGGCTTTCTCTTGTACAAGTCCAGCAATGATGGGCAGCTAAGGAGGAGAGGGATCAAAGGGAGAATGCTTTGAAGGCAAAATGCACATGGGTTTGAAGAGGCAATTAATCTTTGCAAAGACACAGAGAAGAGGAGGAAAATGCCTGTCACCTCAGCACGACTGGAGACAATACAGTGTTCTCTATTACATTTTTATTTTAAAAGAAGAAAAGTAAATCTGGCCTTTAGCACTAGGCAAGCAAGAGAGAGAGAGAGAAAGAAATGTGTTTAGGTTTAAAATTATAAATGGCACAAACATTTCTGACATTGTATTGTGTTTCTACATTACATTCCTGATATGTCCAAGTGTTTTTTCCAACATGTATTTGATTTTACAGAAATATTAGTGGGTGCCATTTTAATGCTAAGTCTTGGGATTTTGTACTCTTTACAAGGTCTTGAGAAAATTTCACACATCATGACTGACTGAGAAAGCTGAAGTTTTACCTTACCTATTAGGAGAAAAAAAAGGGACATAAAGAATAAAGCTTAACATCTCTTCTATTTCTTCCTTGCTTCCCACCATCTTGAGAATTGTTTACTCCTCATTTTCTTCATCTTTCCCCAGCTGAAAATTTCTCTGGGTTTTGCTTTGCTTCTTCAAGACAAAACACTATTTTTCTGCAGCCTAGATGACAGTGACATGCCTTTCCCATTTGTACTGGACAAATATGGAGGATATAGCGATCATACAAACCGGGAGAATATTGCTGTAGCAATCCTGGCTCTTTAGAGGCCAGAATTAAAATACCACTTTTCTCCATCAGAGCATGCCTGTTTACAAAAACTCCAGAAAAGCAGCTGAAGAATGCTTTAGCTCAACTGTAACTTGGTTTTCTATAAAGACGTGTCTTTAGGCTCCGATATTCTCACTGCATTACCTTTTACAAGAAAGAAAAAGAGAAATCCAATTGTAAAAATATAAAAACATAATTGATTTCTATTTGACAAAGAGAAGCGTGAGAGTTTATTCTTACAAGTACTCTGTGAAGTGCTGCATAAGTAACTACTGCAATTTGTGTCTCTCCAGGGGCAAGTGCATGGGAATCCAACATCAGCACTGAAATAAGAGGAAAGAAGGCAAGACAGAGACAGAGTGAGAAGCTGCGTCCCAGAGCAATTCTGTTCCTCTACCATCTGTCACAATCACTGCCATTCCCAAAAGACCTGGTTTAGAAAGGCCACTAGAACTAATGAGCACTGAAGAAAGGTGGAATCCTGAATCAAGCTACATATAAACATCAAAAAGCCAAATAAAATGGGCAAAGCTCTTAATAAACCCTCAATACAGCAGGACAAAGGTCCAACAGTATTGGTCCCAGCGGTAGCTTGTTGGAGTTCACACTAAACCCTTAAGAAATGCATATGTAGTTAAGGAGAAGGGCCATCATACTGGGGTTTGATTAGTTTTACTATATTTTTTTTATTTTACACTTTATTTTGTTTTTTGCTGAGTACAGTATGCTGTACCCTGTAACACTGAAAAAACAAACCACAGCACAGCAACAGAAATCATTTTTATGCCTGCAATAATAATTTATCTAGTCAGTATTTTAAGATTACTTTTTTTCAATAGAAAGTTCAGCACTTCTGACTTCAGAACATAATGCCATGGATTTCTTTTTTTTCCCCTGCTTGTAAGAGGAAAACCAGCAAATACCAGGTAGCTGGTTTGCTTTGAGATTCTGTTAAGAAAAAATGAAATGCTATTTTAGGACCACTATCAAAAGGTTATGAAAATTAGCATCATAATTAGAACATGATGCTTGAATCTTAATATAGGGAGACTTGGTTCAGCTGTAAATCTTGAAGAGGAATCTTGCCTGAGACCTCTCTTTTCCAGGAATTGAACGACTTTCTGCAATCATAAACATCTGTAACTACAAAAACCTGATCTAAAGTCCACTAAAAGTGATGGAAAGACTTGAACTGACTTTGTCTTATCCAGGGATGATGGTATTGTTATCCTGGTTTCCCAGGTTGGAAGGAACTTCAGGTGAATTTGATATTTTTGATCTCAAGCACTTCAACTCAGGCTTGTTTTCCTAGTGTGCTTGTCCACAACATTGAGATGAAATTATTCCAACAAACTCCTGAGAAAAGTAATTTACCTCATTCAGATCTTCCTATCAAAGAGAGGATTTCAAAAAACTTCCATAAGTCACAGCCAACAAAGCCCCAAGAAGGAATCTGCAACTGTCTGAAAACAAAACATCATAATCCAAGCAAAGCTCTGAATTCCGATAAGAGCAAGTCTTTGGACACAAGCAGATGCCTTGGGACTTCTCTGCTGGTATCAACTGCACATGAAAAGTCATTAAGATACTATTGTGGTGGACCACAGTTTAAAGTCAACATATGGTCAGCAGAAAATTAAAGATTTGAAAGAAATGGAAAGGAGAAAGGAAAGCTTGCATTTTAAATACTGACAGAAGGCTCAAGCCAATTTCATTTCAAAGCTGTATCTTTCTCTGCTTATAATTCCATATGGCTGTATGATGTCTAATGAAAGTATATGGCAGTTGCTCTCCTGAAAGCATTCGTCCCCTGAATCCTTCTCTTTCTCAAGTGACTCCTACCTTATTCCAAGTCATAAACCCACACTCAGCAGTGCCATTCTGACTGGCATTAACATAAACTCTGGGTCAAAAAGAAGTGTGCTTCATGGTGCACAGGGAAACCCTACAGAAATGCTAGAACTCAGCAAGCTTCTGACAGCTGAAAAAGTGAGAAACTCAACAGGAACAGTGTGTATGAGCCACAGAAATAGGGACAGGAGGAGACAGAAGGCTGGCTGTATGGGAACAGCTACCACCTCTCTCCCCTCCTGCGCTTCGCAGGGTCTGTAAAACCTTGAGAGAATCCATCTATGAAAGGTTGCCTTGGCACACTGAAGTTGTAACTTTGGCAATGCAGTGCTTCCCACAACAATTTTAGTTGGAAGCCATCAGAACAGTAAATACCCACACCTAGCAAACAACTAGATTTATAAATACCATCTATACCATATATGTGTATGCATATGTACATGTTTGCATATATAAGTACACTTAAAACCATATTTAACCACTGAAAATATTATTATTGTATTTAGAATAATAATAGACACTAAGCCTTTTTAAGGACCTGGAAAATTTTATCATCTAGAAAATGATCCCACATACAATATATTGGCATTTAAGAGTACTGATTTTTTTTTTAAATCACTCTTTAAGTAATCTGTAATATCTCCTTTGCTTAGATGAAGAGACGTATTTTGTAAAACACACCAATTTAAAACACTACCCTATTTCTATTCTTTACATTTTTCAAGTGAATTTTAATGCCTGAAGAAGAAACTGAGATTTTATCCCAAGAAACACAGGGTGTGGCATAGACAGCCACAGAGAAGCTTCTCCCTACTATCTGTCCCAGTTTTCTATCCCAAAAAGCTTACTGTTTAAATGTTGTAATGCTAGTGACTATTGGGAGATTAAATGCTCCATATCCTGTGTCAGATTCACATTTCTGGAGAGGCCTTACATAAACACGTAGACTTAAAATCAGAAATAAGTTCTGACATAGTTACAAATACATCTAGGCAGTGGGAGACATATGCCTTAACTCCTGATAAAAGACATAAATATAAATGTCTATAACCCTTCTAATAGATCTTAAAACAATTTTGGTTTCCAAAATACAATATATAAAATAAGCATGCAAGTAGATTCAGACCTGTATGTTGTCCAGTAAAAGTTTGTTAAATTCACTCAAAAACTTCCTTGGCGACTAAGTGACTGCACCCCAGGGAATAAACTCAATAAACAGTCTAACCTATCACGTGACCATTTTACTGTAAAAACACATGCAGTTTCTTTACATGAACACTTGTTTTTGCAATTCTGTAATGATTCAGCTCATGATGCCTGACCTCTGCAAGGTCTTAGCAAGAGACTAACTGGTATGTCAGTACATTTTGGTACCCAAATAAAATTGGCCGTCTCAGACCGCTATCATGATGCCATGTTCCAAAAGTATCTCAGCAGAAGCAACACCTGCATTATACCGGCATAAGTCTGAAAATTTAAAATTACTTATTTGTTAAACATGATCTTCTTATAATTTAATGAAGAATAATAATAAAAAACCAATACTACTATTTCAGTAATAAAGACCTATTTAATTATGTTAATAACAACAAGAATCTGGAAACTGATATTGCTTGAAAGTAAAATTCTTGCCCACAAAAGAGACATAATACATGTGGCAATTGTGCCTTCCGTGACTTAGAAAAGATAACTTTGTTGTTATCTTTATAAGTGGCTTAACATACATAATGCAACACTACATTCTTCTCTTTTAAACTTCAGCAAGCATTTTGGCCAGCTAACACATATAAAATTCACAGTACTGTTTAAGGAAACCTCATATTCTTTCACTGAACCTCTATAAATAGAAATTGCAGATGGTTATTTAAATGGAAAAGTACTTCCCAGTGGACTGAAACAAAGACCTGCTCTTGTCCAGTAATAAGTAGCTGTGAACTTCAGCTATTATGATCCTACATTAGTCACTTTTTCAACTTAAAAATTTTTCCACCTCACTCTTCTGCTTCAGTAAACAGGATTATCATTCAAACAGAAGAAATGTTCTTTCTTGCCTTTCGGTTTGATGGGCAAAGGATGGGATGTGCTGCTTGTGAAGAAATATTACAGTGAGTTTGATGTAGTGTCAAACCATCAGTCACAAACAAACGCCTTCTTCAGGGGCACTATTTTACATACCTTCTGTTCAAGGAAGAGTTTCCATACTGGCTGACTTACAATAAGTCTGTTTCAACATAGACTTATGTTCATGCATAAACTAAGCATGGGTGTTGATCTTTAGAATTCTTCCTTACATCAATAGCCCCTTTAGTTCTCAACCCTGTCCACCACAAACTGTGACACAGAGATCAGGGAGTCAATTAATCCTGCCTCTCTGCTCTCCTTTGTCAAAATCTATGAAAACCACACATAAAAACTGATTTATTCTATATCTGTGATAAGTCTTGCTAACCTAAAATAGTTGATGTTCAAAAAAAGGAAACCCGTGCAACGCTTTCTATCAAAGGAAATCATTATTTTATATACAACTGAGATCTGGGTATTATTCTTTGATTCCTACTATGGAATTAAAATCTGCAGGTCTTTCTGCTATGGCCGCCTAGCAGTAATTGCTTACTCAAGGAGTAACCACATGAGAATATATGGTATCTAAACAAAACATGGTGATTATTTACAAAAGAAGCTCCACTTCCTATTCCTGCTCAAGATGCATTAGATCCACCCCTAGCACCTTAATGACAAATTGTACTTCTTCCTTTACAACTCATCTGTCAACACGACCTCAGAGATGTCACATACATCATAACTTCCAAATTTCTGGGTGAGAATGCTTGGATGAGTTCTCCTATCAAACCGGCCCATGCTGCTGCTTTTTTTCTGGCAACCTGCTGAGACATGGGCAAGCACTTCATCATTATAAACAGTGAAGTATTTCACTACTGCTTTCCTATCCAGCAGGCAGAAAAACTAGGAGGAGGACACAGAGAGCAACCTGCAGTGCTGTGCAGACCTACAATCTTGTTGTCCAACTGTTCTCTTTCCCCTTCAGCTGACACGATTTAGAACTGGTTAATGAAGTTTCACGAGCTAAAGCTCGGTTGACTTTATCCCTCATTGTATACAGTTTAAAGGCATATTTTGAAAGTTCAGCATCCAAAAGAAGCTTGTAAAATCTAAAAAGGCACCTGCATTATTTTTGTCCAAAGCTGAATTTTCATCTAAAAGCGTTTATGCAGTAAGACTGCCCAATTCTGCCCTTATAATGTGCACCACCTGTGCATACAGTGAGAAACCATGCCTATTTTCCAGATATAGTTTAGGTGGTCAAGTATTATAGCTGAGCTTTCTATGAATTTTATCTTCTTTCAGCTAAAGGAAGCCAGAGTTTTTTATAGCTTTCCTTCACCCTGCTGTTTCTCTTTGCCAGTAAGGCCTATTTAAAATACCCTCATTGCATATAACAGAAGGAACAGAACCCTGTAACAGAACCCGTCACTTGGCTGTGCCAAAAGCTGGACTTTTTTCTTCCATTTTATTTATCAATTCAAGTACATACTGTACTTTATAAAAGTGTTTCCTTGGGCCCATTATAGACAAATCTGGTATTTTGCTATCATGCCCTACTCTTGACATGAGAAAAGAGTTCAAAGAAACTAGTTCATAACAGTTTGACATTTTTCAATTGCACACATGAATAATTTATAATTAGAGCATATTTTTATATTTACTGGTTTAGGTACTGATGTATTAAAATATATTTAAGATATGTATGAATGCCATTAGGTTGCATCATGGGACCTAATTTCTTTAGCTAGAAAACATGAAGTGATAACATCAATGCATTGACTACAAACAGCAAATGAGGTAATTATCAGCACTTACTGGAACTTTCCAAAAGTAACTCAGCCAAGATTGCCAAAAGATTTGAAGCCCCCTGCATGTGCTCAGCAAATCTAGGGCAGAAAAAGAGACCACATGGGGAGCTATGTAAGGCAACTGAAATCTGATGGGCTTAGCAGCTGTGAAACTCAGATTCTACTGTTATTATTTGCTTGGTTCCAGAGATGACTTTACTACTACGCAGAAAAAGTTAACTGTTCTTAGGCTCTTATACTTTGAGTGGTGAAAAAAATTACTAAATGAACCAAACAGACCATGTTCATTCTGATTTTGATGATTTTTCATATTTTGGTGTATTTCAGGCTCCCTGCCTCCTAATGCAGCACTACCACTCCTGCATTCCTCTGAAATGTATTGTCTTTGTAAAGCCCTGCATGCTGGAGTTAAGCATTTAGGGAGAAATGTTGAGTGCAGGTAACAGTTGAATCACAGCAACTTACAAATTACTGTTTATCTGCTGACAGTTTTTAACTGTGTCCCCTGTCATTCTGCCACATATACAACAGAAAATATGCTACCCTCTCACCTCTTCCAAACTTCCAAGCTTTTTTTGCGAGCTCTAATTTGATAGAGATACATAAAAAGCATCATGGAAAGAGATACAGAGGCAGGAAAAGGAACAGTAAAAAATGTGGCACTGAAGTTTATAGAAGTGGAAAAAAAGGTAAGAAGGGGTATAAAAGCTAAAGGTTTCATTTTCTAAGTTACTTTGGCACCCATTTCTCCCTATTAATAGGGTTTACAAACCTAAGTTCCAGTGGTCAGATGTTCAAGACCAGGATCTAGGCTAGAGATGCTTAACATACAGGCACTGAAAGCAAAAATGGCAAGATTGAAGTATTTCATATTAGGGGTGACAGAAGGTCAGTGAATGTACTGGAAAAGAAGGCTAACATGGTAAAATGGCAGTCATCTTTTCTGACAGCCTGGAATGGAAAAAATGAGCTTGAAGTAGGGGAGGAGAACATTAAAACAATTAGGACATGAGAAGTGTATGAGTTAACTTGTTCATTTATTCTCTTTACCTTTGAGGTGTATTTTACCTCCAGTTCCTCCAGGCTAATTACTCTCTCCTTTTTGGCATCATACACTGTTAGTAAAGACAGTTATCAGATTCCTCTCAGTTATCATTTCATCCAATTTAGCATATTTAACACAATCATTCTCAGTAAATTAGACCCTTTAGCCCTTTAATTTGTGGTATTTTTAGCTAACTCTCTCCAGTATGTCAGAAACTCTTCTGGAATTAAAGTTTTCCATCAACAGTCTCTCTAAAGCCAAAATATTTCCTCTGGACCAATGTGAAATGTTTCCTGTACATCTAAACCCAAACAAACCATCAGGCTTCCACACTGATATTCCACACTCACGTGGTAAGGCCGCACCTCGATGACTGTGTTCAGTTTTGGGCCCCTCACTACAAAAAGGACATTGAATTACTCGAGCGTGTCCAGAGAAGGGCAACGAAGCTGGTGAAGGGTCTGGAGCACATGTCGTACGAGGAGCAGCTGAGGGAACTGGGGGTGTTTAGTCTGGAGAAGAGGAGGCTGAGGGGAGACCTCATCGCCCTCTACAACTACCTGAAAGGAGGTTGCAGAGAGATGGGGATGAGTCTCTTTAACCAAGTAACAAGTGATAGGACAAGAGGGAATGGCGTCAAGTTGTGCCAGGGAAGGTTTAGACTGGATATCAGGAAGCATTTCTTTACAGAACGGGTTGTTAGGCGTTGGAATGGGCTGCCCAGGGAGGTGGTGGAGTCTCCATCCCTGAAGTGTTTAAGAGTTGGGCTGACATTGTGCTTAGGGATATGGTGTAGTTGAGAACAGTCAGTGTTAGGTTAATGGTTGGTCTAGATGATCTTCAAGGTCTTTTCCAACCTAGATGATTCTGTGATTCTGTAATATTCATACTCTATAGTCCTTTCTCATGTTCACAATTCCAAATTCTAAAACCTAAACTGAACTAAAAGCTTCATACAAAAAAGCCAACAGAAGTTCCATATTGATATTTACCTCTCTACCTGATAATCTCGGTTCAGAAGAGAATACATTGGTACCTAATGAATACTTCTTCAAATTCCTTTTGGGATTAGAAGTCATCCTTGTATTTTTCCTTTCCTTATATCACCATTCATGACAAGACTTTTCTTTAAACAGTTGAGATTCCCTGGTACAGCTATGTGATTTCCATTCCGCCCAAAGGGACTGCAATAAAGTAATTAATGGAGTTCAGCTTCCCATTATGGACACCTAAATATAGGTGTCTAAATGCAGGTGGCAACACAGGAGGTAGGTGCCTAAGCTCTAATTACAAGGCAGTGAAGAGGTGGTCAATAAAATCTGTGTCATCAGAAGAAAGACAGGACAGACCTAGTAGCTTTTGGTGTCCATTAACTGTGTTAACCCGGTCTTCATTGTTTAAAATGGGCACTTAGACGTCTAGCTCACCTATTACCACCTACAGTTGGACACCTAAACATACAGGTCCAAAACCTAGAATTTCATTCTAAACCAATGATGGGACTTAGTTCCTTGGTTATCTGAGGCATTTCTAGAGGGCAGGGCTGGCTCAAAAAACAGGACCAGCAACAGACACTTGTGCTGCTGGAGCAGCACCAGGAGAACAACATCCTAGGACATCTTAGATGTCACTAGATGTCTACAATCTACGTGCCTTTTTGGGAGATGGAGATATGCACTAAAGTATAATGTAGCCCTATAGTAGGAAGCTATGGATATATCCACAAAACTCATTACACACTCATCTCCTACCTAGATGCCTAATCCCGTTTAAACCACAGAGATGTTAGGCATCTAAAACACTCAAAAAATCTAACCTATCCTCCACTGTCTTGCTGCTTATAGGGATTCTTGATACACAACAATTGCTTTGTTTTTAAAGGCAACTTATAAACAAAAGCATTTAATGAACTGGTTTATTGCACTGACCATTAAACAACTGTTGTGGTACTACAGAAACCAGGGACCTGAGCTGGTGGGGCAGTAAGTCTCAGCAACCATCCTCACCACAGAAGCTGGCATGGTAGGGATTCATGACAAGGAGTAAAAGGCCAAGCTCAGCTGGAGCTGGTGGGAGCTCTGTGATTTATTTCAGCAGAATCAGAGTCTGATCACAGTTTTTTTTAAAATGTTCATAAAAGAATGCCCATTACTGATGTATGTATAAATAAATAAATAAACCCCAGTGAGTCAGCACAGATCAATAAATATAAGCAAGCATGAAAGAGGATTTCAAAAAGAACAGAAATTTCTGTTCTTGCTAAATCTTTTCTTTTCTAAATCTTGCCGTTTTAGAAGTAACAGTTCAAAGCAGCCCTGCAAGGAAGGACATTCCCCAGCTATAACTTATCAGTTCCCCAATTTCTTCCACTGACCTCCCAGTCTCCTTCCCCCTAACATAAGGCAATGCCTGATGGCAAACAAATTTGGAAAAACAAAGTTGTAAATGTCTGGAAAGTAGTACACAGAATATACAGATACCATAATAATGTTGTTCTTTGACTTTATACAAATAAATTGCTACAACCAGAACACACAATCAGTAAAGTTCATTTTTATCTGCAGAAGTGTGTGCTAAGCAAAAATGCCAAGTAATGAATGTTACCAGTCTTCATAGAAGAATCTATCCCTTGAAGCTATTGACCATACAGAGTTCCCTAACTACACCATTTCTGAAGTCTATTCTAGCTAAAAGGGGATGACAGATTCAATTAAAAACAAAGGGAAACCTGACAAACAAATTCCTCATTATTGTTTCTGTTGCAGCAGTACCTAAGTGTTTCAACTGGGACCAGACTCAAGTGTCATGCAACAAACTGCTACAAACCAGTCAGATTAAGTGTTCATGTAAAAGGACAAACTGCAGAAAACAGAAAACAAATGCTTTTAAAAAATGTAATAAATTGACTCTGTTGTACCTTCGCCCATATCCAAGTGCTTGAACCATACTGATGTCTCACTACTGGTCTATTTGCCTTTCTTTGGATTATCACCACCTCATAGAAAAAATTCAAGTTTCCCCTCTTTCCCCCAAACACCAAATATATAGCAGAAAATTATCAGCTGCCAATTCAGTGAAACTATCTAAAATGCAACAGACATCATGCCATATGCTTGTTCTTAATTTTGTTATTTCTTCTTCCAGCGGAATTGCACACAAAAGTTATCCCACGAGTCTCTGGCTGGAGTCTGCATCACCACTACTGAGATAACCCTGCTCCTCTCTCCCTTAGTCTGGAAGAATGATATGGCATTTCTCCCAAGTTTACTTGGGAATGCAAAGGAAGCATAAATTATCAAGTTGTTTGGTTTGTTTTTTTTTTTTTTAAACTAAATTTGCATCAACGACTTCATATTTTTCTATGAGTAAGCAAGTTCTTATTAAACATGGTTGCCCTGTAAAAAAATTAATAATTTTCCTCACTTAAAACCAGCATAAACTAGTGTTATGAGCTAGGTGGGTTTTGCTGAGTTCTCCTCCCAGAGAAAAATTAGTAAGAATTCTCTTGGCCTTCTGAGAATATTTAAATTGTTTATGCAGTGCTTTCCCTTGAAACATGAGGCTCTAACAACATAGTTTGAGAAGTACCTCCACTTACAAGTTGGTAAATCGAAGCAATACTAAAAGTCCATCTTTCTGAAAAGATGCTTCAGACACAATGCCTGCCTTGGAGTCTCATGAGGGCTCTGTGTTGTTAAAGACAGTTATAACTTGCACAATTTCTACTACTTCAGCAGGATGCTGAGGATCAGGATTCCTGAGCTCCTTCTCAAGCTCTGCCACAAAACACAATTGGCACTTTCCTCCTTTGTCTTGCTCTCGCAGTTTGTAAAGCTGAGATCTTATTTACAAGCTGACAGAGTTCATGTGACGCTGTTTACAATGTGCTTTGAAATACTCAGACGAAAAGTGTTATACGAGTGCAAAAATATCATTATTATTCAACTAGTTATGTCCTCTGCATCCAAGCAAAATAAAGCAGGCAATTTAATCGTGCAAGCAATCTTTTAAATAGGTTTCCATGTTTATGCCACTTGAATTCAACATCAATGGAGCAGGATAAAATAGAGCACTTAGCTCATTCCTGTGGTCCTAATTTATTTTCATCTTGCTGGTTTTTGTTTTCATATCAAGTTCTAACAAGAATGAAGTACATGGATTTTTCCAGCTGACTGACACTCTGTATAATGTATAACATTTTGTTCATAAAGAAAACATACTTCTCTCCAGAGGTCTGAAATAATATTTTAAAAATCTGAAACATCTTTTTTATAACTTTTGTAGAAAAACAGTGATGGGAAAGATCAATTGTTACTCTTTCTTAAGCTACTTTCATGGGCAATTTGGTGATTTTTCTTATTTCTTTCAAGATGATTCCTTTCTAACTTAGGCACTTTGCCCACTGCAACATGAAGATTCTCAAACTTCCAGTGACAGATGAAGATAACAGACATAATGATTTTGGAACAATTCAGTGCTGCTTTTCACACAGAGATTCAGCAGTAAGATTTTTCCAAATGTTTTATTTTAATCTTAATGCATATGTACCTGTGTGGATTCAGAGTATTAAATTTAATGCTTTAGGACTAAGACAAAAAAAAAAAAATCTGTATTATCTGATTATCAAAGACTAAAACCTCCTTCCCCAAACTCCAGTGAATGCCATCATTCTTTACAAGCTCCAGTGTACTGCTGTACATGGAGTCTGCCAAAGATTAGAAGTTAGCAATTTTAGATTTTACAGATTTATACAAATAAACAGAAATTACCCATTCACTGTGGGAATGAGGGTGATTTTGTACATGTGGCAAGCAAGTATGGAGAAATAATTACTGTTTTAGAGAAGCTGAAATAAGATGCCTCAGAAGGAGAAAGAAGAAAAGAAGGTTTCCTTTTAATATCCAGATCACACAAATCAGCTTTTGCTCCATATTGCAATGGATTCTAGGCAGGTAAGGAACTGAAGTCAGGATGCATTTTACTGTGCAATTTAGCAACTCCTCTGGAAGCCATAAAGTAACTAGGTACAAAACAGCCAGTACTTAATAAATTTCAATTTTAAATCTGATTGGGAAGCAAAATATGATAGCAGGGTAGCTAGTACTGAAGCAACTGCTTAAAATTAATGTCTGGCTATATACAATTAAATGCACACCCCAACAGAAGTCCCTGTTAAACTAGAAAAAAATACCCAGGAGTATAAAATGAAAAAACTTTTTTCCCCCTCAGTTTTGCTTTAAAGACCAGTTACAATAAAACCTTCATATAATTGACTAAACTAGAGACAAGTGTATCTAAGTTTCTGAATCTATTTAAAGAGCCCTACTGCTTTACAGGGTATTGAGAAAGCACACATTGCTTTTAAAAAATATCACTCCAATTTCACAGTAATTAAGGATATGTGCCCTTTTCAACACACCGCATACAAATACAGTCAGTCCAAAAGACAAATCTTCAGATTCTCAATACCTGACTTACATGCAATATTCATCACACTGTTATGTGATGAGAGAAGATAAATTTTCTAATACAAATAAAGTGAAAATGTTTTTTCCAATTTGAGGGCCATAAAACACTTATTAAAGATAAAAGCAGGTTATTTGGCTATATTGGACTCCACAAGATGCAGTATGTGCAACAGAGTGAAATAGAAATTTCAGTGATAGAAAATCATCCTCTTCTCTCTTGATAGTATAATAACCTTTTAAATCATGTTTGACATTTGTAAGTTGAGTGAGCTGGCAGCTCTGTAAAATCTATGTGGTAATATATGTGGTAAACCCTTTCTGGAGCAGTAATCTCATTGCTTTGTCTAATGGCTCTCACTTCATGTGGCCTACTTGTCCCCAAGAGACTTATTTGACTCTGCCTTTCCTGAGCCACTGGTTGCTAATGTTCCTTATTACCAAGAAAGCAGGAAAGTGCCTGAAGGCAATGGCTACTCAGCTAGTGGTACAACCACCAGCAACCTTCTGCCGAGTCCTTTTTTCCTCCTGTTTCCTTCCTAAAAAAACCCATAAAATATGCACATGTGTTATAAAGGGATTGCTTTGTGTCTCAAGGAAAAAAAAAGGGAAAGGAAAAGAAAAAACAATATGACAGTGCTCTTTACGCTGCTCCAATTGCTAATCTAACAAGCTCCATCTGGTAGGCAGACCTTTTATCTTCCCATCACCCTAAATCTCCAAAGGAAAGTGGACACTAGTGGCATATGTCCATTGTTGGTTCCTATGCTTAATGAGGTACACAATTTATAGGTCTAACTGGAGAAACATTATTTAAACTTACATAAGGAAGGAGTGTGAGGGCAAAAAGCAGGCACTGCATATTCTTCCCCTCTTTCAGCAACTGCTCATCTGGACAAATACTGTATCATAAGCAAGGCCAAACTGTATTATAAATCCTCATTTAATTCTTACATCCATACCTGAATTATGTAAGGAGATTAAAGCAGATTTATCTAAATGTTTTCTTAGCAGTGACCCATCTATCCACCTTACGTAGCTGACCATTTCATACATGTATTAATTGTTCTGTGAACTATGAAGGTGCCTTTTTTTTTTTTAACTTGAAGCTTGAAGTCTAAAGATAAAACCATTTCCCACACTGAATGACATCACAAGAAGGTTGTAAGGTATACTGCTGTAAAATTTATGACGTACTCAGGGTTATATTACTATGTACTGAGACAGCATTTCAATTCAATTCAAATAAGGTTTCCTTCATTTGGGGCAAGGTCTATCAGGTACGAATTAAATACATATGCTCCTGATTGACTCATGTATTCTGCACATACTGTGTGACATCTTTCAGATTTGGTCTTTTGATACCTAAAAGGAATTTCTTTCAGACCATCAATATTTCTTTTCTGTATGTACCAGTATGTATCTAACTGAAATGGTAAAGTCAATTTTCTATATAAATTATTATCACGACTGTCTGAACGTTTCCTGTATGCCATAGTCTTACACTTTACAGATGCTTGAGTTAAAAGCATATCTGAATGTTTTTGACCATCCACACTTACTCCCAAAAAACTGAATATATTTTAAGAGCTAAAATCACATTTCCGAAGCTCCTCCTTTTTAACTGGTATAAAACACCATATCAAAACACACACTTTCAAAACACCACATGCCCTAATCTCCAGCAAGTGTAAATTATTGTTTACCTCATAGCACAGAAAAGAGTTTCAGTTTTTAAAAAGTGTTTTCTGCTGCCCACTGCTGAGATATTGCTCCAGTCTGCTATGTGACTTGGATGTGGCAATGAGGTGGTGACCACACCAGGTCTCCAACAAACCTGGAGAGAAGACTTCCTTGCAGTTCTAACAAACCGATGAAGTCTTAACTTCAAGAATATTTCTCACTACAGTGACAGGAATTGCATGACTTCCATGAAACCTCTCCTATATCCCTCACTTTTAGCCAATGAGTATCATAAAATTATTATTCCCAATTGCAAAGACAGTATTGTTTAAGTATTTTCTCCACTACTAAGCAGTGATGTCCTCTGCACATACACTCTGCACATATACTCTACACGATCTCAAGCCCTGTGCAATCACCAGATGGATTGCACTGGATTGCTTTCTAAAAATGAAAAATTCATACTGTAAATCAGTTCCTATGGTTCTTATGGCAACGAAGTCCTCAGTAGCCTCCCAAGGCCTCTGATGAGCCCTCTCCTCCCAGAGCTCACAGACTTCCTGCCTCTGCATCCTGCTTCACCAAAGGCTGTGGAAACCTCCCCTCTTTGCAGTCACAGATGGAAAGAAAAAAAGAGGCTTTAACTACTCATTAAAAACAGAAGGAATAGGCTTGTCAGTTCCCTTCCTAATACTCCCACCCTTGCCTTTTTGTATAATTTTCTCCTTCTTTATATTCCTTCCTACCCTACATTTAGCTCTCTACTGCTCTTTCTTTTTTTCTTGCTCTCTTATTTTCCTCTGCTTTGTCCTTTCCTTAACCTCTGTCTTCTACCTTGCAGTATCCTTTATACTTACGCTCTCCTTCCTCTCCTGTGCATAGGTTATTCTTGAATTTTCTGCACCATTGTAGCTTCCCATCCATTTCATTATTTTAAATCTCTCTGCTCTCACTTGGGTTGTTTTGCCTAAACACTCAGTATTTTTCTGTTCTTACATTTTGTTTCCTCTGCAGATAGTTCTACGTTGTTCCCAAATTATCTGATGTTGATCTTTTTTCATACAAAGCACCTAATGCCAGTTTCCCAGAAAAAATGAGTTGGATGGTGATGCCAATGCCACTTCAAGGGTAGGGAAACAACTGATAACAGCCATTGCTCAGATTCATTTCCCTCAGAAATTAGAGAGAAACTGGAAAGATCATCCAAAAGCATAAAGGATATTTCTCAAAGTGCCTCAAGTCTCAAGAGAAGACCACAAAATCTGGTAACACAGCTAGCACAGTACAAACATATAATGCAAGGCAAAGCTCATCACCTTTCTCTAGAAGTTTTAATATTTTAAGCTACTATTTTCACAAAATCAAAAGATTCATTTTTCCAAAAGAAAGTTGTTGATGTTTCTGCTCCAAGAGACTCAGGCAATACACTGCCATTGCCCTTTGCCTCCAAACGTCAGCCCACCAAGTCAAGGCTCCAGAAACACAGAGTGTTCCAGTTTGAGCCTGGATTTTGAAATGTGTATGAGCTCTCTGCTGCAAACTGAGCCTCAATAGTACCTGTCACAAGGCCCTCAAGGCTTCCAGGGTCCTACATTTTCTCAGCCATAGAAGCTGCTGACTTGTTGATATGCAAGCTAGCAGCGGAGCAGCAGACATACCTCAGGGCCATGGATACAGTGATTCAGGTTCCCCAGCAGCCCCCAGGCAAAATGGCAGAAAACTAGGCCAAAATCTCACTTGTGCTGCAGTGAAAGATTCTTGAAATCAAAGTGCTTTTCTGCATGTCCTGAAGAAAAACTGTTCTGCCAGAATATTACCAACTAACTCTACTTTAAATTTGAGAGAAGTCAGAGAGAAGGTGGCAGAGGAAAGAAAGTGTCATCACTTGCATTTTACATAGGCCCTGCTTTCTCCATTACTTTGTCAGGATAGCAGATGCATTAAAGAATTTCTTCCCCTCCCTAATTACATACGCAATAAACTACTTGGGGTTTCGTTTGCCAAAGATACTGCACTCTGAATGATCCATGATCCTTCCCACTATAGTTGTTTCAAAGGATAACATCCTCATACTCGGGCTGTTTCTCATACATTATTCATAATACTGTCCTTTGACAGAGACCTGGCACTTAGAGACTGAACAAAAAGTAAAATAAAGATAGGTAACTTCCACCTTGACATATTTGTCTCTAATACAAACATGAATAATGAAGAAAGGCAATATATGAGGCAAATAAGATCCTAAAATAATGGGTCTTTTGTTCTCTGTCAGAACCATTCAATATCTTTTGCCTTTGCAGGAACTCAAATGAAAATGTGTTTTCAAGACCTAATGTATTCAATTTAATACTGGCCATAAAACTGCCAAACTATCTGTCATGACCAACAGGCAGTGCATTACCTTGCTCGGGAAATGCCTCACACATCCGAGAGCTTCTGCCTCTGAACATCAGCACAATGAGGTAACTGTCCACTATCTGACTGTATCATGATTGAGTCATGCCACCTGTCCCTTCCTTGGTCTCTGGACACAGCAAACACTGCATTCCACTGAACTCTTGGAGGGTAAAAAAACCAACCTTGTAAAATGTTTACCAAAACCCCCAGTTCTATTCCATTAAATGTATAAAAACGTAACACTTGAGAATAAATTATTCAAACCTTGTCCATCTAACTTCTCTGTTTGTTCATCTTGTTTTTATCTCCCAAGCCTTGTATGCTGTCTTCTTTCAGATCTTTACAGGATGCAAATGTGTTATGTTGCCAGGGATTCGTTAGAGAATGAGGCACATGAGCTGGGGCACAGTCTGACCACAGCCACAGTGCTTGTGGGGAGGTGTTTTATGACTTGCAAGGTCCCCATTCCAAACTAGAAGCAACAAATCCCAAAACAGGAAAGTCAGTTTCTTTTTGGTTTATCTGAGACAAAGCATTAGGTTTAACAGCACTTTTCTTCTAGTCTGAAGAGGAGACTGGAGAGTATGTGACTTGGAAAACTTTCTTAGCACACCAAGCTATAAACAACTCTTATATCCAATCATATACTGGCTTACAGTCTGATCACTATAACTTGTCTTTGTAGACACAAATGCAGCAAATTATTATGGGCATGAACAAGTTCAAGATTATTCTCTTTTAGCCCTCCTATGCATTCGCTACTCTTCTTTCACAGGAACTCCTGTGGAAGTTCAGTCTTGCTTCTACTGTGTGCAAGAAGGATCACATCTGTGTTTGAATGCATTTTGTACAAATTCTACCACAGCTAGCAATTCCTCAGCTGATTATTCACAGAGGCCATCAGGCCTGTGGCTGTCACACGGTCAAACAAGGAAAACACCACAACAGGAATGTTAATTAGTATAGCATAAGCACAGTCATAATGAACTCTAATTGCTTGTCAGTGGCAGTTGCCATAAGGTGCAAGATCTACACCAGTTCTTGCACCTGTGGCTATGGCTACAGGTATTGCCAAAGCTAAACACGGGCCCCGATTAGACAGTGTTTATTAATACTATCAATTTATCAAGTATCCCATACATTCTTATATATTATCTTTATGATTTAGTGCTCTTATGTTTCTGAGCATCACTTAAAAAAATCTTCACAATTCTCCTGATTTTGCTGCCATTTGAACCATCTCCCACAATACTGAGAAACAATTTCATGCTTGATCGGTTTTTTAGTCTCATATTTGATCTCAGTATTATAAGAAAAAAAATCAGCAGGAGAAACATACTAAAAGGGTTTTTATGCACTAAAACACAACTTAATTCAACTAGAAGCTATTTGTCACAAAATGTAGCCACCAAACCCCAAAATATTAACACTACTTTTAATCTCATTCTGATAAACTGTTGAAATGGCAATACCTTCCCCCCAAACTTCACATTCTTGCAAGCAAGACTTTGAAATAAATGCAAAATAAAAAGATCACACATTACTTAAGCAGATTTCATTACATTTGTGATATCACCCAGACTCTCTTCCAAACAGTGAATATAAATTATGCTGATTAACATCACAGTTTGAGGTGATCTGAGGAGGAAAATGGATTGTGATCTGCAAAGGATGAACAGAGACATCAAAGCACTTAGTTACCACATCTGAACTGCAGTCATCTTTTAGAATGACACTCCAAAGTACTGACAGGACAGTGAGACCTGGGCAAGTTGCTATCTGAAGACTGCAAATTCCTCTTTCTCAAGAGGAAAATAACACACTCCTCCCATATTTTGTGCCTTCCAAGCTCTCCAATCATGTCTACATCACAAAGGGATTTTGTTGTTGTTTAGAATCTCAGATTTCCTCCAATTGCATAGAGGCATGCTTTGATTTGTATTATTACTTCAGATACTAAGAATCAGGGGAAAACAGAAGTGCTATCCTATTTAGAGATGGCTCTATCACCAAATTCTATGTATCTCAGGTATTTAAAAGACACACATCATCTTAACATCTCCTTTGACAGACAATTAATAATACTAATGAAACCTAGCCAGATGCAAATCACAAATTTTACCCATTATAAAAACAATCAACTACTCAGTGGTTACATCTCAATCACTTTTCATATAAAGGAAGATGGAAAAGCAGCAGTACTTCACTAAAGCTTATTTTATCTTCTTGTAAGTTTGTTTTATCTTCTCATCCTTAGGAGAAGGAGGAAAAACAGGAAAGGAGATTGTAGCTTATAGAGGAGAAGTATAAGTTGTAAAACAGCAAGTATTTCCTATTAAAGTAGAAACACAATCTTTTACTACAGTTAGCACTCCACCTAGTATCCTAGAAAGTATGAGTAGTTCATGCCAGAAAACAGGAATCACTTCTGACGGTACACTTATGGCACAGGCTGACGTGGCCGGCGTATGGCTAAACACCAGGTACAAACACTTTGTTGTAAATCTACAGTCTAACAGTCCCACCAGTCTCTTGAGGACAAGGATGCCTCTGAACAGTGATGTCTTATAAACAGTTCTGTGTTTAATGAAAGGAATGGTTTTCAATCTTTGTTTTTGAATTGCAGATGCTTTTTCTTTTGAAGTAAAGGTGCAAATCCCTGCTTAGCAAATGTTAACCTAATGAAACTAACTTTCTTTTTTCCGTGTTTAAAGATCTCTTTAAGCTATTAAGGTTTTCTTACTTAATTCATTTCCTCTCTCCCCTTCCAACCAGAGTGATAAAACGTACAATGAAAAAAACACAAAAAACCTCCCAAAAATAAAATTTTCTCTGACACTTCCTACACTGTTAAATATTTGATATGCACTGTCAGTATTTAGCGTGCTATTTCTTCTTCTGTCATATTCCTATTCTTTGGTATTGTAAGAAAAAAAAGCAGCAGTGTTCAAATACTCATCACTGAAGACTTCAGTAAATATTTAGTCTATTATGCTTAGAGATCCACATACAAAGGACAAATGAAACCACTTGGAAGGGCACAGTGAAATCACACATTTTAAACTTTGGAGAACTCAAATCTGACACAACGCAGCTGTATTTCAATTTTCCTTATATTCTTCAAATCTTTGTCTTTCATTTTTGTCTTTCTTCCTAAAGCGAGAAAGTGTCTCAGTCTGTAGACTAAATTGCCCTGCTATCTGCAGACACCTTAATCCTTTTACATCTGAATATTCTTCACCAAAGTGGAGACGTAGACAAGCATACCACTACCTGACTGCAAAAAAAGAAAGACTGATTGATGTTCTTAATGCATCTCACGCTAAATATTAATATTTAAATTTCAGTGCTGTTTTTTGATGCCCCTTCTCCACTCTTTTCTCTTCCTTTGATTTCCATTTTCAAATGTTCCAAGCATCTACACAGAAAATGTTTTAAATGAAGATGACCATAATTAGGATTTTCCCTAATTTCTTTTTCAATTTTTTGTTTTAGATTTAGATAGTTTTCATTATTTTTTCACATTCAGATGTTTTTCACAACAAAGAAATAACCTTACTTTTAACTGAAGTTGAGATATTCATTCATCTCCCTCTACAAGGAAAGGACTTTATGAAGCAATCAACATCTAATCAAGATGCAGAAATAGAAATTATTTTTTGAAAGTAAGAATGTGCATCTCAGTTCTTCTCTTAGAAGAACTCATCTAGCAGGCACTACAACATGGTACTAAAATAGATTAAAAAATTAGCAGAGTTTGTCTGTTTGTAATTGTTTTAGGAAATTAAGATGATGAAAGTGAAATTTACACTGAAAGTCAGTCCAAAAGTAACTTAACAGCAAGTTTCTGATATTATCCATGATTAACCGTGGAAAGAAGTTCTGATGAGTCAACTTATTCCAGAAGAAAAAGAACATGTAGCAATGTTAACACTCAAAAGAGGGAAAATATGTTACTATTTTTCCTCTGCTATGTTCCCAATAACTGATATTTAGCTCTGAACAATAACATCTCCCCCACCTCATGCAAATAATAATACTATTGTTATAGGAATGACTGGACTTAGGATGTCAACCACAACTCTGCAGTAAGGCTACTGCCATTCAAGATTTCTGTTTCTTGGGCCCTCTGATGAGTAAGACTGTACTAATCATAAAGCCACTTATTGCAGCACAAATTTCCATCCTTGCTGTTGAAAAGTGAATAAAACCTAAGATTTTTGTAGACTCGTCAGAATAGATTATTATTGTGTTAGCTATGCTCATACAGAATCCTGCCACACTACTCAGTCTAGTCAAGAGGACTAATTCTGCACGTCCATGAGCCCCAGGCCCACACAGCCAAATTAAAAAATCACTAACACTCCGCTCCCACCCTCAGTTATTAGAAATGCATGAAACATAAGGGGTTATAAATCTTCTTATGACACGAAGATTGTTTCAAATCTCCCGGAGTCACTGCTTATGAAAATGTCGTCTCTCTGAATCTCACTCCCAAAGACAAGGATATGTTTTTAAAAGTATGCGGGATACAAGAAAAAAGAGCAGTGACAGTTTTGTAAATTGTATGCTTTGATTGTCGATGACTTAGAAAGCAGTTTATTTTTAAAATAAACATTCTCAAAATCTTTGATGGCATATTCATCAATCCATCTGCTTCACTGTAAATTCTTTGAAGTGCAGGTGGCTTGTAACGTCATGTTACAGCAATTAATGAAGTTTTTGAATCTCTCTTGCTCTTTCACACTCTGTTGAATGGTGAAAAGGGGTTATCATCTTTAATTTTCCATCCAAACAGTATACACAATTAGATATTTTCATACATTTTCATATTTCTTTCAATAAATACATGCATTACATGTTTTAATATAGAGCTACTGAATGCAATCCAACTACATCTTAGAATGATCAGGATGACAGTTCAAAAAAATAAAGAGATTAAAATGCTGCTGTGCTCCAAAAATAAAAATCGAATAAATGAATAAGAGAAAAACCATGACCCTAACTATCTAAGAGATAAACTACAAAACTCATTAAGTTCCTGAAATAAGCCTTATGTTTCACACTGTTCTATAATAAGCTAGCTATTGGATATGTGTCTGACTCCTCTGCCAGCTGGAATTAGACCTGCCTAACTCTTTCTTGCAGGCTTTATGCAACTAATAAGGATTCTCCAACAGCTCAAATGACAGCTATTTCTTGAAGAGCAGGTTCAGAGCTCTGTCTGATACAGTGATGTACCTAGAAGACAGCATCCCAAAAACTGTGAAACATTCATGGCTGTGCCTATATTGTGTGACTAATTCTATATGTTCATGCTCACAGTATTTGATCAGCAGGTTTGATTTTTTAAAATATAAACTGGAGCATCTTATTACCATCAAAAGTAAATTTTATAACTCAAATGAGAGGCCAAGAATAACTGAAAGGTTTTAGAAGCTTCTGAATGCCTGCATTTGTGCTCTCTGCAGATTTAAGACAATTCAATGAGTAGTCCACAGTGAAACTATTGTCTTTGATTTGGTGGTGGCGAGGGGAAGGGCGAAGGGGATGAAAAGAATAGCATCCCTGCATTCTTCCCGCTGTCAATTCCACAGAAACTCCTCTTTAAAAATAACTGGAAATCCCTGGGTGGTCTAGTGGAAAGCAAGCAAACGGGAACATGCTCTTTAGTATGACAGTTGTGCAAACCAAATTCTAGACAGATGGACTTTAAGTCTCGAAATTACAAAGAAAAAACCTGCTGTTCCTGGTTGCCTCATAGCCAGTACATTTTAAGTTTTAAAATTTTTTGTCACTGCTTTAGTCTTTTGGTTCTTGTGTTTTACTTAACCTCTACTATTTTTTCCACTATGACTGGATACAAAAGAGGACTTCCACACACAAAAGTGCACTGTCTAAACATATCCTCAATCCAAATCAGTATAGTATAAATGACCAATACAGGGCACTGAAGTAAGTAAAGGAATTCTCAAATGTGGTATTACTTGTTCTGTGAGAGGGCTTTGAATATTCCGTCAGCCTCTGTTACACATTCACAGATGAAAAACTGAAACAGTCATTTTGATAAATGCTATGAAATGACTCTACAAGATAACTTGAAAGTGACCATGCTCTTCCTGTCCCAGTTTTAACTTTACTCCTGTCCCAGATTTAACTTCACTACATCAAGAGAGGATGACTGGCAGTCATGTCTCAACACCCACATCAATCCACCTTGCATGCAAGAATCCCTCAGCAGAACCTGTTACTCTGCTTACACTTGCACAGGTATATAGAGGCTTATTTTGTGGTTCTTTTTTGAGCCTGGATTTTTTTCCCCAGTTAACAGTGGGAATAAAACTGCCATACCTTCAGGAAAATCTGTGGCAAGGCACTAAAAGACTATCAGTTCACCAACAATGTCTATTGCTTCAGTGGCTCCATACGCTGGATTAAACCAGAACCCAGACAAACTAATATCTGCGGTTTACTCACAAAATCCAGGCTCCTTGCTACCTGTAAGCCCTTGGCAGGGAACTTTCCTGCCTAGATGAAGACTGGGGCTACTGCATTCCCGCTAGCTGCAGCAAGCTTCAGGACTCCCGCCCTCATGGAGAGCATGCAATCAATCACACTCCGTGCCCTTGACTTTTCCTGGACTCTGAAGGCTCTTCTTAAGCTATGTTCAAGTACAATGAAGACGCTAGGGGCGCAAGGGCACTTACCACCCTCACAAAATTTAGGGTTGTTTTGTAGAAGGCAGCAGTCAAAAACTGAACCTTTCCTCTGTTAACAGTTCCTCTGTAACATGCTCAGATGCAGTTAGGAGTCCATAGGCAATAAAATAACTGAGGGTCCCCAAGGATTCTCTAATAGTTTTGCATTAAGAATTATATGGCCAGAAAATACATGACTACTTCCTAACTAATGAAACTCAGAAAAGTCTCACTGGATCGCAGCATACCACATAGAGCTAAAGCCATTTGCCAAAGGCGATCACGGACATTTCTTTGTAAAACCAAACTCTTTTGCTCAAGGGTAGAAGGTAAGTAACATACATCATCAAAATTTCAGAGAAGAGCATTCATGCTAAGAGAAAATGGGATTGAGGAAGACATTTAAGTCAACTGTAAACCAGGGTTTACAAGGCAATACGTCCACACAATGTACCAATACTGAGACACAAATGGAATTTAGTTAAATTTACAGGCGTTTAAGAAGGTTTAGGCAGTTGGGTTGAATACATACTTTTTACATTCTACAGTCCTTTCCCACAACAGAACATTCACCTTTTACCAGACTCAAAGCCTACAACCAAACAGAAAGTGGCAGACAAAGACAGTGGAATTTTGCAGTTTGGAAAACTGTATTTTTATCCAAATAGAAAATGTAATTTATGAAACTGAATCCCAATATTAATCTTTTGCATAGTCATATCAATCTCTTTCTCATGCTTGTGGAATCTGATTTACAACTTAGGCAAGAATCAAGTACCAGTTTTGTCAGTATCAGAGTGTTTGAGTTATTGGATTAAGAATGAGTCAAGTAATTTAATCATAGTGCACCTCGATTTACAAGAAATGCTGGCATACATGATATGGTTCAAACAGAGAACAGAGCCAAGTGCTACCATTTGCTATATGTATATGGCTTGTAAGAATATGGTGTAATATTAAATCTGGTTACCTATAGTGATTGTGCATCTTAATTATCTGCTTTATAAACTTCCACTTAATCATGCATATCCTGTTTGGACTCCAATTCTTTAAGAAGGCTAGATGATAATGAAGAAAAGTTTGAAAGTAAAGCAAAGAAAACAAGCCCTAATAAGCGACCAGTCTAATAATCTCTCACAGGAGAACAAGAGGGAGAGGGGATGAAAGAAGAAAAAAAGCCAGAAAAGAAGCACTGTACAGGTATAACTATTTAATAACACTGGTAACAATGATAAACAATTTTCTTTTCACAGGCAATGAATCTTTTGTTTGTCTTTATTTGACTTATCCACCTATATTTTCCATTTTTTTTTTTCCAAAAATATTTTCTGCTTTCATCTTGCTGGGGACTTCATATTAACTTTTAAAATAAGATTATTTATTTTTTAACAGAAGAAGATACTCTGTGTTGTGTGCCCAGAAAATGCAAAGCTTAAACACCAATTGGTGGACATGCTGCTTCCTGATTTAGCGTCGTCTCCTTTCCCAACCCAATATTATTGTATATTAAACTTCCTATTTTGTTCTTTAGTTTGTTTTACAGTTCAGGAATAAAATCCCACTCTATGAAAAAGGTTTTTTCCTTTTAATTTCCTTTTTTTTTAGCTATCCTTGAGGTTACTCTCAGAGCAAAATCCTGACTCCTCTGATTTCAGGCAGACTCAGAATTACAGAGCACATTTTTAAATCAGGAACAGTGTATAATATGCAGAGTGACATTGCTGATCGGTACTACTGCAAAAAATTATGCCATAACACATCTGGACACAGAAACTACTCTGTTAACCCATCACACCACTCAACAGACACCACTTCTGGGTATTTCTGTCAGAGCCCAAACCAAAATCAGTGTTTCTCTGAAGCCTCTCAGCTCCAAGTAGTCGCAAAGGATCTCACTTCATTTTTACCATACAGTTGTGTGGATGAGTTTATTCTTTTTTCCATCCAATTTTTTCTCCTTTTTCAATTGCAAGGCTTTATTTTGGTTTTTAGCTTATTCAAGTATTCATGTTTTTCTTTACTGAGCAATACGACATATTATAACAAGCAAGTATGCATAAAAATTGCTATACCAAACAAATAAACAAATAACAAAATATCTGGAAAAGAGATGCAATTAACTTTTGCAACATTTTGAGCAACATTGCAGGGATTATTTTATTTATTTTTTAAACAAATAAATTGAAACATTTAATGATTGTGAAATTTCAGAACAATACTTGCTCTGTATGTTAAAACTCAAAACAGTAAGAGGAAGTAAACTTCCATTTCTTCAATAATAAGATGAAAAAACATTTCCAAGTGGGTTTTTTTTGTGTTGAAATTCCATACCTCAGAAGTTCATCCACATACAAGTAAGACCTGTGGCTTAATCTTTGGGTTTTATACATACTCTCTAAACAATCCAACACGGGGACAGAATTTACTACACCTGGGCAGAACTGGCCAATTTGTTTGGTACCACCTAGCTAGCAGTTAAAGAAAAGTTTGTTATGTCTTTTATCTTAGAGAACAAAATACTTGACAAGATGCCAAAAGTGGATGAAAGTTAAACTTAACCTTTTCTCATTCAGTGTTATTTATATAAGCCCTTTCCACTATGCAAGGCCTTAACTCTGAATAAATACTTTGCAAATTGATTCATTACCAGGTTGCACCTGATAAATTATATTAGAAATAGAGAAACAGCTCAAGTTTTTATGCATTGAACTACAGACTTCCTAAGGCAGTCACAATCCCTTTCAATCTGAACACATCAACTCTATTTCCTTAGTTTCTCTACCTACCACTAACACTGATGAACTTCTTAAATGAAAGCAAGCAGAATCTCAGCTATCAATCACTACACATGTTTATAATAGTTATGGAAAAACGTGTGATGCTTCTCTCTTCTTTGGCTGATCTATCCACATTTCTTCACCTTCAGTAACAAAGTCTGCACTGGAAGTCAGAAGATCCAACTCTGCAGCTAACCGCTACTACGAGGTTGCATGGGATGTATATGACTTTGTTTTTTTTAAAATTGATGCCACAAAATGTAGTTCTGTATTTTAGCCATTTGTCATGCATACTAACTGTTTCCCTTGCACACTGGTACATTCAGAATTAGGAATCGATTATATGTCTGCAGCAGGAATTGTCAGACCTTCACAGGCTACAGGTCAACACACCTCTGCAACTGTAAAGAGTGCCACAATTGTGACAGATTTTCATTAGGTAGTCTGCACACATCCCCAAAAAATAATCCCAATAGACCCAAAAAAAAGGTGTATTGGAAACAGATTGGAAACTGGCCAATGTAACGCCTATCTATAAGAAGGGTCGGAAGGATGATCCGGGAAATTACAGGCCTGTCAGCTTGACTTCGGCGCCTGGGAAGCTGATGGAGCAGCTCATCCTGAGTACCATCATACAACACGTGTGGGACAACCAGATGATCAGGCCCAGTCAGCATGGGTTTATGAAAGGCAGGTCCTGCTTGACAAACTTGATCTCCTTCTACAACAGGGCAACCCGCCTACTAGATGAGAGAAAGGCTGTGGATGTTGTCTACCTTGACTTTAGTAAGGCCTTTGACACCGTTTCCCACAGCATTCTCCTGGTGAAACTGGCTGCTCGCGGCTTGGATGGGCACACGCTTTGCTGGGTAAAAAAATGGCTGCATGGCCAGGCCCAAAGAGTTGTGGTGAATGGAGTTAAATCCAGTTGGCGGCCGGTCACGAGTGGTGTCCCCCAGGGCTTGGTTTTGGGGCCACTCCTGTTCAACATCTTTATTGATGATCTAGGCGAGGGGATCGAGTGCACCCTCAGTAAGTTTGCAGATGACACCAAGTTGGGTGGGAGTGTTGATCTGCTCGAGGGTAGGGAGTCTCTGCAGAGAGATCTGGACAGGCTGGAGCGATGGGCTAAGGCCAACTGTAGGAGTTTCAATAAGGCCAAATGCCGGGTGCTGCACTTGGGCCACAACAACCCCCAGCAGCGCTACAGGCTTGGGGAGGAGTGGCTGGAGAGCTGCCAGTCAGAGAGGGACCTGGGGGTGTTGATTGACAGCCGGCTGAACATGAGCCAGCAGTGTGCCCAGGTGGCCAAGAAGGCCAATGGCATCCTGGCCTGTATCAGAAATAGCAGGGATAGGGAAGTGATCTTACCCCTGTACTCGGCACTGGTGAGGCCGCACCTCGATGACTGTGTTCAGTTTTGGGCCCCTCACTACAAAAAGGACAACGAATTACTCGAGCGTGTCCGAAGAAGGGCAACGAAGCTGGTGAAGGGTCTGGAGCACATGTCGTACGAGGAGCGGCTGAGGGAACTGGGGGTGTTTAGTCTGGAGAAGAGGAGGCTGAGGGGAGACCTCATCGCCCTCTACAACTCCCTGAAAGGAGGTTGCAGAGAGATGGGGATGAGTCTCTTTAACCAAGTAATAAGTCATAGGACAAGAGGGAATGGCCTCAAGTTGCGCCAGGGAAGGTTTAGACTAGATGTCAGGAAGCATTTCTTTACAGAAGGGGTTGTTAGGTGTTGGAATGGGCTGCCCAGGGAGGTGGTGGAGTCCCCATCCCTGGAGGTGTTCAAGAGTCGGGTTGACATAGCGCTGAGGGATATGGTGTAGTTGGGAACGGTCAGTGTTAGGTTAATGGTTGGACTAGATGATCTTCAAGGTCCTTTCTAACCTAGATGATTCTGTGATTCTGTATTCCTTCCTAGAAGTCCAAAAAGAGCATGCTCCATCTCGAATGCACACAAAGTATGTATTGCACTCTATTTGATTTTCTTTCCCAAATAAGTCTATTTACTTCCAGGACTGGAATTTACTCACTAGGTCCTTCACCCTAACAATTCATCTTCTCAAAGGCTGTGAAACGCACTGCCTGATTCAGCCTCAACGTACACATGATTTTTGCCCTGGCTTCCTATCAGGGACTGTCACACCAACCACTAGATGTGTCAGACTCAAAAAACCTGGTAAAGATCACTTGACAATGATAAAACACGTAACATTTTTTTCAGACTGTTGCATATTCCTGTGTGTCTGAAAAGGGAATAAGTGGACTGTTACTAAATTGCGTTTGAATACTTGTGGTTATTTACAAAAAAGAAAGCTTCACTGGTTTACTCTCCATTAAAATCTTGCGACTTAACCAGGTAAGAAGACTTGCCAGTTATTTCTTACTACATTTTGAGGAAGTTTAAAATATATTCTTATTTTATGGACTTGATAACATCTTTTCAAACACAAAATTCAGTCATATAAATCAATAAGGTGAGCAAAGCAATTATGCAGCCTTACTAAGTTTACATTATTGATAAAATGGCTGCATAGCTGAAGTTCAACAGTTTTCATAGTTTGCCTAGTGTATCATAAAAATGTTTTTATCTCTCCGTTATAAACACTTTCTAATATACATATGCTAAAGTCTAGGAAAATACAGACAGATGCTTTGAAAGTAATTACTGTCTCCAAAATAAAATACTCTATTGGCAAAAAATCAAATATTTTCAGGGAAAAAAAAAAAAACAACTTAGCTTCTCAAATAATCCTAAGACATACATTTATTCTATATGAAATTGCACTTTTGTCACTTTCACTGCAAGAGCTACTATCACACTGGTACTCATAAAACAGAAGAAACCATTTATTTGGAAAGAGGGAAAAGAGTTTAGTTATATGCACTGTAAAATTGGCTCACATTAAGGCATAATGTGGCTCCCATTAAAAATTTGCCACTTACCAAGTGTTATGACATAATTGATATTCATGATACCATGATATTTCCCTTTTCTTAGGATAGCAGATTATATATTTGATGTAATTGGGCAGTATCATTACTGAAGAGCAACGACTGTAAACTGCTTTACTTAGAATAAGGAACTACTTGCAATTTTCAGACAAGAAATGATAAATTGGGTGCATAGCACTGGGAATCTGTTATTAAACAGCACATTCAACAAGAGAATGTTGTCATTTGGAAAGAATTCATAAAGGAATATGCAGAATTACAATGCCACAATAGGTATGTAATAAGATTTTAAATTCACGTGACTGATGAAATATTCAGAATCAATGCCCTTCTTAGACTCATATGTCCTTCTACTTTCCCTAATGCTACTTTTCTCTTTCACTCCTTTCCAGGAAGCCTGCTTTAATTTAGCTCCTTTGATCCAGACTTGCAATGGGATATTCACGAGGCTCTTGAATGGACTGATGCTGTGATGGTTAGTGAATCAATTGTCGTTATCTGATTCTGCTTTCTCAGCTGAACCACCATCTAAAGCAGCTGCTTTTCACCGTCTTTTTCCTCTGCCAAGCTGTTTTAGCTTCCTTCCAAGATGCTAAAATGTATCTCACTTCTACTAGTTAGGTTCAATTTCAGACACAGTCCCATTGCTTTCTTTGTTCACCAAAGATTAATTAGATGGCTGAGTTACAAGAATAACAGACTTCCAGGAATGAACCATTTACATAATTTACACTTTTGGTTAATTACGAAGTATAAAGTCTTAAATGTTAGGTGGCAGTCAGGTGCTTACAACATCAAGTGCATATAGACACTTGAGCACAACATTGAGGGAGCCCCTCCTGAGCTACAAATGAGACATGAGACTAAGCTGCTCAGTTTTGAGGGACAATTTGGCAGAGATTGCTTTCTGGCCAAGTACTCTTTCCAAAGTACTATTTTAGCTATTTATTTATTTATTTATTTTGGCAAGGAAGGCCAATTTTTTGCTTTCACTAGTAGTCCTGTTTGTTAGTAAGGCCATTTGTACTGCATTAATATCAATACAAAAATAATGTACTGTTCCCTATGGAGTATCCTAAATGTACGTAATAATTTTTTGCAGCACCACAAAAATAAGACACAATTTCCTTTTCAGAGCCCATTTAGAAATAAATATCTTCAGCTAAAATAAAAGCTTTACTTTTAGGGTTACACTAACATGGTAACTATAACATTCTGTTTTAACTTCTCAGCTACTCCCACATAAAATCCAGTTGAGACACAGAGAACAGTGATTCTACGCAGCATGATAGTCAGCTCATTTTGAATGCAAATGAAATCAGAAATACACACAGAGAAGTTTATTCTTCTGAGATTTCCAACTTAATCTCAAAACTAAATGGGTTTGGGTATATGCTTAAGTAAGCAAACAGACTTAAAAACTGATGAATGAATATCTTAGAACTTTTTTCTTTTTGGTAAACTAAAAAGGATTGTTTTAAATGCAGTGATCAAATTGTCACCAATGAAACAACTTATCTGAGTCACTCTACTATGTACAAACTACATGGCCATTCTTAACTCATGGATTCAAAAAGCTTTAATCTTTCATTAAATGAGGCCTATCTACTGCTTACATAGAGAAGGCAGAGGATTGAGATTCTCTATTCCCAATTATTTTTGGAGGCTTTTTCCCCCCCTTGAAAAACAGTCAGGTGAATTTCTTTGTGCCTCAGTTTACCCATATATAGAAAGGAGATTTATAATAAATCTGGAAATGCACTCCTTTGTTCATTTCAAGAGAGAACACACAAACTTAACATCATTTCAGCCGCTTAAAGCATAACTTTCATAGCTTCCTCAAGGTCACTTAAAGCATGATATCCAGAGTGGCCCCATCTTCTATGAACCAAGCCATCAGGCAAACAACAACACTGGCAAGGGAATGTTCTATTTCATTTTATCATGAGGTTGTATGTTGCCCCTAGCTATGACTTTCAAATGGTTTTACAGGTCACTCTTCTGAGGTCTTGAAAACACAGCAAAATAAAAATAATTGCAGAACCACAACTGAAATCTTCACATCTTTTCCCAAAGCACAGATCATCTGGATACCAATCCAACAGAAACATTAAACAGTTTTCATACTTTTCCTTCCATCACTTCTACACATTAGAAAAGACAATGCACCCTGTTCTTTGTTATCCTAAGACCTTATTCCTCCCCTAGCCTCAAATGTTATTTTAAAGTATTTAGATGATAGCATAACTTGATAATGTGGAACAGTTTACAGAAATGGAATATTTTCACTCAGAGTAAAATCATAGTCATCTACTCCTTCTCCTATATTGGTGCTATTATTAACCAAATAAATGTTTAAAATTAAATGCTCCCTTGAGCTATCTGCAAGGAAATGTATGAGTTCACTAAATGAGAAAAAAATAAAGAATCAAAGCCCAGAACTACAGACTAAGAAAGGTCATCGAAAATAATACTGCAGCACTGCATTATGTTACCTAATAAAGGCATTCAGAAGGCAAAAAAGGTTCCCCCAAACCTGGGTAGAAGATTGCATGAATATATTCATTCTATGAAGAAACAATGAGAAATTGTACTGGGAAAGTAATGGCGAAAACAACATTTTTGCTCTGACATTATCCTATATTCCTGAGCTTTCACTACTTGATATAGAAAACATCTACATCCACGAAACAGCTTTTGACATAGAGATAATGAATTCTCTATTCTGCCTTTCTATTGTGTTGGTTTCCACTATTTATTAAAGTCATCAGCTTTTCACAGGAACACTAAAATCAGACCAACACAAAAAATAGGAAGATAATGGGTGGATTTCTGTGGCAAACAAACTGTTTAAGAATAGCACATCAAGCAATGATTTAATCATACAGCGTACCTTTGTTTGCTTTACACAACTCTGCTATTCCCTTAATTCTTCAGCTGCTTCTTATAAATACTCTTCTGGGTAATGCCTGACATTAATTTCTATCTAGGGATAAAGCTCTGTTTTGAAACTGGCACACAAACAGATACACATAGGACCATTCTTTTATATTCCACCCAAGAAAAATATACTGGGAGCTGATTTAATCATGAAGGAAAACAAATTTCTCCTTATTTATACTGTGACAAGCATCACACTATTGATGAGTATAGCAGTAGGTGGTTTATGTGCTTTCAGCATTTTAACCAAAAAGCTAGCTGTAGCGCAAGTTAAAGTATATGCAGCACCAATAACAACTCTGCACAACCTTCTCAGTTCCCCTGAGCTTCCCTTATTCCACTGAGACTGCTCTGGCTGTTGTAAATAAAATTGCAGATTAAAATCTCTGCACTAATCAGCAAAAAGGGAACTCTGAAATCAGAGAAAGAGATGATGATGGGTCTCAGTCATAGTCCTCTTGAAATAAATGGCAAGCAGGATCAGGCTGTGTGTACTGAATTAAAATAAAGACTATACACAAAAGGATTAAAAATACCCCCCATAGCTAATGCCCTAGCAGTAGTCATATTGCTATCTTCCTGACATCCACCCCATTAAGTGCACTTAATAGCTCATGAGTCAGCAAATACAAAACACGGGTGATGGCACTGGTAATTTGTCTATATATGTGAAGATGACTTTTTCAGAAAGAAATCAAGTAGTGTCATTACTGGAGTTAGAGTAACTCCAAACAATCCTTAGCATCTCTTCAGTAAATGAAGTAAATACTTGGTTTTCTTAGCTTCATTAGCAATACAGAAGTCTTATGTTCATTATGTGTGTCTCAAGTGTACTAAATTGTGTACCTAAAATTTCATGGATGGAGAGAAAATACAATACGATAAAGTGCTTCAGGTTATAATGGTAAAAGACTCTGATTTATTTGATATTACTTAGCTATTCCGCCTGTATCATAAACAAAGATTATGGTATAATAAATTAATCTTGAAGGAAGTAGCTGAAATTTACTATTTGTGTCTTTAGAGCCTTTGGTCACAATGAAAATGCATCTGAAATATATAGAGACATAAGCTGTCCTCTTTATTATTTATGTGTGTCAACTTTCTCTTCAACACCAATTCAATTACTATTTCTTCAGGATAAAAGCTTGCTGTGAATAAACTATAATGGGAGATGAATAAGAACAAAAATAAATCATAGTTCTGTAAGAATGAGATCTTTCTGCTATTCTTGGTGTACCACTCTTACTAAAAAACATTTTCATACAAAAAGTATCTACACTGACTGAAAAAGTCCCTTAAACAAAAGGGCCTGGGGTGCAGCCTTTGATTTTATAATCTGGTTTTTGCACCTCCAAAATCTGTTCACAAGGTCCTTTTCCCTTAAAACTCATAAAATTTGATCATAGCTACATCAGGTTTTAGATAGTATGGTTCCAATGGCATCAATGAAGTTACTCTAAATGTACAATGGCGTAACCGACAATTCTCTTAATTGGGTAGAGGTTTGTGGTGGTTTGTTTTTTTTTTTAATTGTTCAGCTGACTTGATTGTAAAACTAGTTCAAACTGCAGGACAGAACAGTTTTACCTATTCTCCTTACCCTTTCCAAAGGTAAAAAAACCCCACAAAACACAAAACTTTTAATTGAAGCTTTATTCTACCAGGTAACAATAAATTTTCACTTGTATTAGACTTACCATGTTTCAAGATATTCCAAGCAATAAACTTAATTTCTAGACCTACATTTTACTATGTTGAAATTATGCAGAGATTTTTTTTGTTAGTTTACACATCTGGTTAGGAGGTGGGAGGCAAGTAATAGACTTCAACCAACCAAGTCAGTCAAACTATTTCAGATTAAAAACTCAGGCATGCCCAAGAGCAGCAAATTGCTTGGGATTATATAGCATGCCATGGCATAAATAGGAAATGATGTCAGAATTCCTGGTGCCCACTTTGGTGCAAACTTCAAATCTTTTTTTTTTTTTTTTTTTTTTCCTAATCTCCCTCAGATCAGTACAAGTGGCACAGACTGTGGTCCCAACCATTGGTGAGTATCAATTCAAATGCTGCATATGACACCTAAACTGGAAAAGATGTGCAATAGCTGTTGTAAACTGCATCGCCTTGAACTGGAATTCATTTCATCCTTTTCATTCTCTTAATTTTCATTCACTTGGGAAGAGCATACAATAAAAACACCTATTCTAAATAAAACTTCCAAAATTAAAAAAATTAGTAAAACCACATTAATTTTCAACTAGTATTTCTAATGGTCAACACAAGGCTCAGAAAACCAAGTAGCAGTTGATAGAAATGTGGTTGACAGAAAAGATAATCTGTTATTGCCTCTCAGAAATCCCAAACTCATCAAGGACAGTGCATTTCACTACATGTAGTACAGCAGTGATAGTATACAAACTGACATCTGGAACTCAAGAGAGTAAAGCCTTTCATCAGTGTGCCTCCTCACTAACACAATTTCTTTTGGGCAGCTTTCTACAACTTCTTTTATGATCAGCAGGAACAAATGTGTTTCTCTGCCTTCTAATATTTCACATCAGCCAGTTCCAGACTTTTTGCTGACACTGACATTTTTCAGAAATACTACTGTAATGTGATAGATGATCTACCTGCATAATACTGGAACACTTTTCTACAGTTTTGTCCAGTTTGTTTTAGCTGGAAAACACTAAGTAAGTTCCTTATATTGTTTTACCCTGCTTGTGCATTTTGAATGGAACTCTGAAGATTTCAGTGGCTACACTAAGGAAACAAAGCCTACTCAATGTGAACAAAGATAGTCACTACACAAACAGAACTGGGTGCAGTATACAATGGCACCTGGGATACCCAAGTTGAAATGCGGATCAAATTCTGGTCGAAGCTACATAAAATGCACATTAAATTATAGGCTAGCCCAACTCATTCGGAACATATACTGAATCCCATATACAGATCTTCCATGGGGACTAATGTATGCAGGAAATTTGAAAACTGATGTCTTCAACTGTTTCTGGTATTCTAGGCAATGATAAAGACCTCTGCCCTTGTAAATCCCACTGCCATTGATGTTTTCAATATCATCGCTTTAATCATGAAATAATAACCTCAGGAGGGAATGCTTATCAGTGGATTCTGGTTACATGGAATACTGCAAGCCTGAAGACTTGTAATAAAATAACGGTGCAGAGCCTATAGTGCAGAAGAAGGATCCATACGAATAAAACTGCAAAACTTACGGGCCTTACTACAGATGACTGAAAACAAAAATGTGCATGATTAATGCAGATGATCTGTGCTGAAATAACCTTTTGCTTTATCACAAACTTGCTACATCACAAACTGCTAAGGAAGCAGTTTTAAAAGAGGAAGTTATGAATTTATTCATTTACATCAGCTCGCCATGAGCTCACTTTTTTTCATACCATAATAACTAGTTCGGATTCACTGAAGAACTCCAAGTTGCTCTGATATTTTTTCCATTTTCTACTTCCAAAGAATTACGCACAAAACCATCACCTGTACACAGACTTTAAACGACAGAACAATGATTAGCTAAGTGAATTGAACTTTTCATACCTTTTCTAAGAATAAAAAAGTATAAAAACTTAACCGAGCACTGCCAGAGTGCTTATCCACACAAAACCCCATTATTAATCAGAGTTGTGCTAGAATAAACTTGGGAGAATTAGAAAAAGCTTCTCACATGAAACTACTACACAAGGCTTTACCAGTGTAAAAAAAAGTAAGTGTCCCTTTACCTACAAATGCCTTGGTTTTCTTCAGGTAAAGTCATGACCTTGCAGTCAATGCTAAAACTCCCACTGACTGCTACCCAGCTAAAGTGTCACCTCGCACTACTTTGTGGTGAAAGGAGAATAGTCATTACCTACCGGGAACAGTTTTCTTCCTCTGCTTTTTGAACTTACTGAAAAGTTTCAGCCTGTCTAGTTTCAAGTCAACATTTTAAAGTTGAATCCCCGTGACTACATTAGCTAGGTATATATGGGGTTACTTCTTAATATTTAAAAGAATTATATCAGTACTAACCTTATACAGACTTCACCACTGTATCTTGCTTTGTGTAGCTTGTTCTGCTTCTTATATATAAATAGTTTAATGGCAACAAGCAACTTCCTTACAGGGCCGCTTTGTTAGCAGCCTACAGCTCCTACTGCAGACAGAAATGCAGAACCCCACTTGCCAGCCTAGCTGAGGAGTGACTTGCAGCATTGTACAGTTTAAAGATAGTATATGAAATAAATGGCAGCTGTAATTTTACTGCACATGAATACATTAAATGTTCTTAAGAAAGGGGTTTGTAAGAGAGAAAAATGTTGATACATTTTAGTAGATTATGGGAAGATTGTCTACTGGGATAACTGTCTGTCAAATCTTTATGCAACTGAAGACATATGCATGGTCATGAAGAACTTACTATTTTAACCCTATTAGAATATAAAAAGAAGAGCAGACAAGATAAGTAAATTAGAAACATTAGGTACTCCACTGTGTTTCACTTGTGGTATTTTAGAAATGCAACTCAACAGTAATGTACAACCAAAGTGTGCATTTAGTGCACAGCTCTCAATAACATCACATACACATTAAAGTTTGAGAATGCTCCAAGTGAATTTGGTTCATGCAGACAAGGACAAGCCTGCAGGTGATCGTATTTTATGACATCTTGGTCCCTGATAACTAGCTAGGTCATGTAATATTTATTTCAATGAGTGTGAAAAATTCAGTGCAACATTATATGCTCTTTTGTATGCAAAGGGTTAAGTTATAGCCTTCGTGAGCCATTAGTTGGAGATTTATTGGAGAAGTTAGTAAGTCTATAGTTCAATATGTGGTGATTGAACAAGGACCATAGGTGCAGAGACAGAGAGAGGAAGAGAACTCAGTCAAATGATGCCTCTGGGGCTTTGCAACATATGGCCCATCAGTCAAGGGTCAAGCCCCCTCACAAATTGCATGCACTTTACATAGCCATCTGCATCAATAAATTACTAGTCTTCTGTAGTGCAAGCACTAATGCATGAGCTGAAGGGACCACCCCATTTACAAAGAAACTGCTTCTTTATTATTATTATTATCATTATTATTATTATAGTTCACTTGTTCCATGCACACTGACCCAGTCCCTTCCACAATAGGATTCTGTTGCAGACAGATGTACTAACAAAAACTCCTCAGCTTGTCCTGCCTGCCTTATTTCCTTCCTAAGCAAATACAATCTCCTACCAGGTACCATGGATGAGATGTATCAAGTCTGAAGTTGAAGATATATGAATTTCAGAAGTGGGCTTTAATAGTCTTATTTTTCATTTGTGCATTTTTACAGATGCCCAGTCCACAATCCTATATGGTCAGCTAACAATGTTGCAACTGCTGCCTGCAGAAGGTATGCTGAAGAGCAGACCTTGACAATTCTAACTTTTACACTTCCACTTACATCACAGCCCAACTTTGTATACATTAGACAACAACATCGACATCTGTAGACTTTTGGGTGTGGTCAGCTGTACAGAAGATCTTATTTTGAATCATCAAAATCATCCCTTTGCTGCTGTTATGCCACTTTCTCAACAACCTACTGGTTGAAGATAATTAAAAGTACCTGACAGGCATAGCATACCTGTTACTCTTAAGCCAGACCATGGATAATGCATAAAGTAAATGATCGCCTCTTCAGATTCACTAATTTGTTTCAGCTTTTATGAGTCATATTGGATCAAATTTTTTATATTTTTATATTTTCAGATAATTTGATTTCATATTAGTACAAAAAGAGATGGATTGCAGCACTGAACACAGAGGTATTAACTTCTACATGTTTTTATCTAACAACACTACATAAACAAAGCTTTTGATAACTCCTGCTTGGTAAACTATATGAAATAAGTTGCTGTTTTCAGTCAGATGCTCAGTAAATAGCTTTCTACAGCACAAAACAATCACCATGATACCTAGTATTAATCACCACACTATACCAAGGAGAATGCTAAAGACTGAACCTCAGAAGATAACCTCTACAGGCAGTTTGAGACTATACTAAACCAAGAACAAGCATAATCCTTCACTTTCCTACACTAAATCCTTAATCAAAAAGAAAATAAAATTACTTTGACTATTAACCAAATAAACAAAGTAGGAAATCAAACATGTTAAAATAAGCCTACTCAAAGGCAGCACTTTCAAAAGTCTTCTTGCTACAAGCATTTTTTCTGTCCTTCCTTTGGTCCAGTTCCTGCCCTGAATGCAGAAGACAATGAAAAAGTAGGTGCACTATCTTAACACAGTGGTTTTCAGCATTATTTGACTTATTGACAGCTAACTTTTCCCTCAGAAATGGATCTGCAGACTTCTCCTTACCAAATATATACCTACTGACAACAGGTTTAACTTTCTTAGTTTCCTTAAAATAGTCATGTGATCACTGGTTAAACACTGCTGCTATGCTGTATACAGTCTTCAAAGAACAAGCAATATTATTTCTATGTTAATTTTAACTGCAGAAATGTGACAGTGTCCCACATAATAAAATAATGGGAAGGCATTTAACCCGTCCCTAGTTAAAACAGATGATATGTTTATGTGAATTGACAGATGTGTACATATGAAAAAAAAAAAAAAAAAGAGAATCAAGTGATATCATAAATTCAAGTATAATTGTTTCCTGAAACATATTTAAGTTTTCTGGGATAGGCAGTATTTCTAAAACAGAGATGAACTTCAGCTCCACCAGTGAGGTGACACTGAGGAGCCAGGAGGTAGACCTTTGAGCTAGCATTGCCTCCAGGCCCCCAGATGACAGGCTCATTTTTTAGTGGGAGGCTCACCATGTTGAAAAAGTTGCTAACATCTTGCAAGGTCCAGTCATAAACCCATACAGAACTTGGGCCAATGACTTCAAATAATCACCAGTATACAGAAAACAACATAAGAGACAAGTGAGGTGATGAGTGAGAAGCAGGATACTACATGACACAGATATGGATATGGAGATATCCATATCCATGGGATATGGAGAACAGTGCAAGAGCACCCAGTCATGCTCTGTTGGAGCATCCAGATTTGGAAGTCTCTTTTTTTTAGGATTGTGGATGTAAATTCCATTTTCTTAATGACCCTATCTACAGATGGAGACGTGTGCAGGTACACACGCATACAGAGAGAATACTTTCTGGATGATATTACATCCTCCCTTTGAGTCCTGCACACAGGTACTACGGAAGCCTGAAGCAGTCATAAAAAGGTCATCTGCTTGCTGCCACTCTTGCTGATGCAAGATTTGTTTCCATGACAGAGCTGCTGTATGCATTACAAAAGTTAGCGAACGTAACTATAATGGTTTTTCAAGATACATATTTTTCCAGCTGAAGACAGACTTTACAAAATTGAAGCAGTGAAAATTACCACATAGGCAGCCTCAAGGCATTATATTTCAGTAGGGCTGAGATGAAGCCAGTCAGAGAAATGGTATTTTACTGAATAACAGTAAACTCTTTGCAAATCTTACTCATATACAAGATGAAGTCTGAAATGTGTTCTTTGGCTTCGGAACAACCTAAAGGAGCTGCTACAGTTTATAGGGTTTCCTACAGATGAGGTAATATGTACTTTTACTTACTACTTTTTTTCTGTGCGGTTGCCAAGTTCCAAAAAATATTTTCACAGTTTCTACTTAAGCTACATTGCTGTTGAGGCTAAAAGAAGTCTGATGATCCAGTTCCCTTTACTCATGATTTGAGAAAACAGCTTTATGATGGTGTACTTCTTTCTTCTGTCAAGAATACTTTTGAAAAAAAAAAACAAACCACGCCTTACAGAGTGTTTCGAAGATTTTAAAAGATCTTTTGAAATCTGAATTTGCAAAGATTTCAGGAAAAATCTTTGTCATTAGGACATGGGCGCCTTTTTATACATCAGACTTTTCATTTCTTCACACAGGAAATGATAAAGTACTTCCAACTTAAGAGAAGAGAGTCAGTAAAAGAAGCCTCTCCACAACAGTCTCCTAAACATGACCCAGACAGACTTTGTCTAAGGACAGGAGGGTAGTCATCTTACAGCCTTTGCCCTGTCTTCTGAGCATAGTTTCAGTACATTTTAATTGTACTTTTGGTCTGTCAGTACGATCTGAACTGAATTATTGACTCAGCTCACACTTCAAAAAATATGTTCAGAAGCTTTTAGCTGAAGTTTTCCCTCATACTTTACTGGAGCTCTTACAGGATTCCCAGTTTCTTCCTTAATCTAGCCCATTTTCACATCATCTTAGATAACAAGCATGCCCTGGCTAGACAAGATGATGTTGAATATTGTGCTGAAGTACATATCACAACCAACATTGCCCCACTGGAAGGAACATCACATTGATATTATGCCAATAAGCAGAGAAATGTAAAAAAAAAGTACAAAAAGGTGGTAGATAAAATGAAAATAAATAAAACTAATCACCCAGAAGGAAAAAAGTATGTTTCTGTCCTGCTTTTATTTTTTTGTTTCCATGTGGAAGGAGAGGATTGTCTGGTTCAGCTCCTAGCAGCCAGCTGTCCACATCTCAAATCCCACCAATACAGCTGCCACTAATTGGCACCCTCGGCAGTTGCAGCACACAAGTTGTGGATTGAATGGCTTGTTGAGTTTGCAAAATGAACTGACCTCTTTTTCACCCCGAAGAAGTGTCCTGCGGGTCAGGGTGGAAGCAGGGTGTGGAGAGGCTTGCTCAGCTGTGCTCTCTGTCATTACAAAGCATACGTGCCTTCGTCCCATCTCTAAGAAAGTTGGCTTTTGCCTTCCTGTCACTGGGATTCAGTGCAGGACCTGAGTATGACCCATGCTGCTACTCACTGCCAGCTTTGGCATTTCTTTATAGCGCAGCATAAAGTTTACAGGAGGGCCTTGATCTGGATAGCTCACTGATACTTAACTTTGTATTACCTTACATTATACAGGCAGTTCTCCAGTATTTTAAGAGAGAGTTTTCCACTGAGAAAAGTTCTCAATCACTTAATTGTCAAATTGGTCCAACTCTCCCAATTAGGTATTTTCTTTATGGAGAACACTTGCACTATAACACTGAATTTTTGGACATTTTACAATTCCATGTCATGGAAGACTATTTAATTCTGAAGCAATGAATTTACATTACAACTACATTCCCCAACATAGTGGGGGAAAACAGAAAGCAATTAAAACCACAGAAAATCGTAACTTACCTTTCTTTTCTTTTATTTTTTGGTAGAACCTGACAAATGAACAAACTGATGATTATTTCTTTTGATTATATTAGAAGAATGCTTTTAAACACTACTTTTCTCTTCATTAACAACCCAGTAGACCATTATTCCTTTGATCAAACACTTGGTGCTTGGTTGAAACACCACCCCCTGCTCTGGGAAAAGCCTTAGAGATACTATCAAATCACAAAGAGATAAAATAATACAATTATATGAAGTGCTTCGAGACAAGAGGATGGTGATTTTATTTCTGACCTATAAATGATCTTCATAGCAAAAAATCTACAGCAGATCATGTTTATGTAATATTTAACACACCCAGTGGCCTCCCAGAATTTCAAGATCAACTGTTCTGTTTCTTTGAAATGATGCATAAATGGAGTTAAATCGCTCTCACTTAAGATTCATTCATCACAAGTGGCATCAAGGATGACAAGGGACTATCATAAACAGTTTGACCCAGTAAACATCCCATGAGCTGTTCCACTGTCCAGCAAAACCAGAAGTGAAGACAGCTAAGACACATTAAAAGACAATGTCCAAACATCCAGACAGCACAGCTGCAAAAATACATTCCTGACACCAGCACCTGGATTTTGTAGCCACCAGCTGCCACTCCACGTGTGGCTGTAAGTGCTGTCTCTGGATCGGTCAGAGGCAGAGGTCAAACAGAAGCCCCTTTGCCACTCAAAAGAGCGATACCGAAGTTAAGTGTGGAGTAATGCATTTCCATGAAAAGAGTGCTGTCCGGTTTATTAACATTGGATATATAAATTCACCTACTTGCTTGCAAACCTAAGATCCTATTTTTTGCAGAGTAAGCCTCTTAATTTCCAAGAGCAAGTACCATTAAAAAAAAAAAAAAAAGGCAAATTACAGATAAAGTTTTGTATTTGCTTTCAATGCAGGAAGTCACCTCCTCTAGCTTCTTCAATAAATTACACACTGTACTGGTTTTGCCTGCCAATATCCAGACATCTGAGAGCAAGTAGGCTAGTGATCCCTTCTCGACCTGAAAAATACACTTTATTCCAAGTCTTGTGACTTTCATCTAAGTCACAAAGGAAAATGTATGGAAAAGACGGAAGATCACGTGACACGACTGAACAGGTGACAGGCCACACCAGAGTGCTGCTTAACACCAGAACTGTGGTAAACAAAGCCAAAGAGGAGTAAACCAAAGATTTAGTCTTTTTTGGTATGATCAAACTTCGCATGTTTTAAAAATGTAAAAACATGCACACAATCCATATATCTAGGTGTACATTTTGACCTGCTATGCATAAAAGACAGCAGCCAATTTATCAAATGAAATATTTGCAGACCTTAAAAGCTGTAAATCAGGCTCATTCTTTTTAAAGGAGGGAGATGCTGGGACACCCTCAACACTGACCAACTTCAGAATACTTTCAGTTTTACCGCACCACCTCCAGTTTTCCTCTCAGTTATATTCCAAAATTTACTTGCATCTTTCCTTATGTACAAAAAATGGGCCAAATTAGGTAACAGAAAACAGAAGGAAAATACACAGATGTTTATAATCTGACAGATACTACAAATAACTGTTTCAAAATTCTTTATAGAAAAATGGAAAAACATTGATTCAATCATTAGATCATGTTCCATATTTGAAATTATACTAGCACTGCAAGAGTAAATGATTGTAAATGGAATTTAACTTCAATTTGACACTTTGAATTATTATAGTGTTGCTCCAGAGGAATTTTGCCTAAAAAAAAAATTTAAAAATGACACAGTAGAAATTAAAAATTCAGCAGGGTCCACAGCTGTTACTGGGAAAGTTCAGGCTCCTGGAGATTTCAGTCTACCTTCACTATGATACTACATTTTTTTGTGATTGAAGCTATGTCTACTGAAACTACATCCCATTTAAAATCAAACTGAAAAAGAAATCTGAAGACCATGTCAACTGGAGTCAGCTGACAGACTTCAAAAGGCTGGTGTCCTGTTGTGCAGACTGATATATCTGCAGCTTCCAGCAGATCCTCTCATTCCAATACAATCACTTATACAATGTTCAGGAAATTGGACGAATACTTTCATGGATCATATCTTCTCAGTTGACTTTTATTCCTTCTTGCAATATAAGCATTATTACTTTCCAGCTCTGAGCAATTATGGGATAAATTTAATCTGTTGAAAATCCAGTGTGACCTTTAAGGAGGAGAAGAATCAGAAGCTCAAGGCAGGTTTGGATTCTGAAACTGGACAAATGAGAGGCAAGCAAGCCTTCTTATACAGAAGAAGAGAAGACCTCTTACTTTTTATTTCAGGTAATACATTATCTCTTTTCATCTCTGAAATTCCCAGTTTTATAAAAACACAGTAAAGCTATTTTCTATGGGATTCAAGACTCCCTAGTTGATTGGTATATTTATTAGTTGCTTACGAATTTTAGTAACATCAGGATACTATTACATAAATGCCCTCACATTAAATATATTAAACTTTTTGAGGTCTTTTATTGACATATGTAAATCATTGTCATGCCAGAAAAACAGCTGAAAATTGCTTAAGTTAAAAACAGTTCTTCATCAGAAGCTGTCGAAAATCTTTAGAAAAGGCAGAATAGTTTTTGAATTCTACTCAGGAACACAATAATCATGTGCAGAACTTCTTCACAGGACGGTGATTTCATATGGCATACAGCATAAAAGAGACAGCAAGACTTTTACTAAATTGTATACATATGCCCCTTATCTAGTGAGTTGTTCATGCTTTTATAAGGGTATAATGCCAAGCTAGCATAACTAAAGTAGAAGCACTACTTTTCTTCCTGACAGCATTAGAAATTTAACAGGAAAGGCAGCAAAAGACATTAACATTTGAGGTGTTATGAAAACCTCTCTGATTTTTTTATCCCCTAACTTCAGTTCTAATGTAGAAAACACTCCCAAAAGTTGTTAGACTGACACCTGTTCATGGTAAAAAAGGCCATGAACACATTAAAGGTGCTATCCCTTATATCAATCAGATCTCTTAGTACACAGAGTCTAACCTGGAAGGATTTCCTGTGTAGAGAAGTAAATGTTGAGGCACGAGTGTAACTTTAGCTTCTCTGCTGCAAATGCCAAGATGCTACATTACGTCAACATATTCTGTGTTCATGCTCTTAGGCTTGGGCTGTAACCTGACAACTTTCATGCTAAAACCCAATAGGTTTATCTTGTCAAATATTTGCCTGTTCAGACTCTTTCCCTTTATTTCCCATTTCTTTATTGAAAGACAAAGGTTGTGGTTTGATTTGTAGATCAATAAAGTTACACAAATGGAATTAAAAAACAACAGCAGTAAATGGAACTGTGGGGGAAAAAAAAAAAAAGGAGAAAAGGACAAAAGGATACATGCCACTAGAATTGTTATCCCTAAAGAACTAAAATGTTCAGCACTTAAGAGAGAAGAAAACAAGCAAATTGTTGGGCAGCAGTGTCTGATATGTGCATCTGGTTAGACTGCCTGCTTCACCTAGAGAGAAAACTTCATTTCAATAAGAACATTACAATTTTTTACACAGCTTTCTTAGCATCTAAACCAGTCTTTATTTATTCAGTGCGCTCTTTCCAGTACTACTGAAGATTCACTATGTAGTTTAGTAATCTCTGCTAATAAATATCTATCCTTTTGTATCCTACAGGGAAAAAGGAGGGAATCAGAAAGCACTTACTCATTGAAGCCAAACACTGCTGCTTTTTGAGTAACTCAATAGGCACACAGTTCTTTCTGCAGTGTCCAAACACGAACTCACATTTATCTAGATGCTTCCAACTCCAAATGCTCTGGATGCTTCATCCCACAAATCATAGGCGCAACCATGCCAAGCTTTAAAGCCTACATCATTTCCTTCCCATGCTAATAAGATCTTTCTCCTTGTGCAATTCCTCCACTTCCTGCAAGTTGTTTCCACTATGAAGCAGACAGCTGCATAGGGAATTCTTCTGGAACCTGCTGCTCTACAGACATTTAAGGGCACTCTTCCTCTTCTCCTGTAATCCCTTTACAATGGCATGCTTGCCTTTGGAGTACTAAGCACCAGCAAGCCATTCAACAGGACTTCTTTCTGTTTCTCTTCATATCTATTTGTACCCTATGATACCATTATAATGGCCTACCAAGTAAGGGATACAGAACTTGAGCAGAAATGGTTTGTTGATTTTGTGTTGCACAAACACTAGGTTTTAAGCTTCTCACAAGATTTCTTTAGAAATTCAAGATCATAAGAGAAAAATGTTTGTAAGGGGAAGGAAACATCCTTCACTTCAACAGCTGAAAATGCTGGAAAAACAGACAGAAACGCATAGTCCTGACCTGACAAAAATCACTAAAATCCCCTTAATTTATTTTATATGCTTATACTATAATGACTGCAACACTACTGCTTCGACTATTAATATTATAAAATCATTAGTTCTTGCTGATGTCCATAGAAGGATTTCTGCTAACTCAGATCTACTCTCTTCTGATCAAAGGAAAATGTATTTCCTCTCCCATCTCTCTGGCCCTTTCTTCTCCTCAGAATCCCTGTTCTTTTGAAGATCTGGCCTCAGCCAGCTGCTGTTGCTGTATACTCACAGAGAAAATAAGCAGGGAGAGGGAAAAAAGGGGGAGCAGGGGGAGAAGAAGAGGAAGACATCCCCTTTACACTTCTTCCCCTCAGGAAAGTAATTTTCCTTTTGCCCCTAATTCCAGTTGCAGAACACTAGGGATGCACCTAATTTACCTTTATGTTGCTAAAAGTATGAAATGATTACAGAAGTGTGGCTAAAATGAACAGTGATGAATTACCATTTTGTCAAAAAGGCTTAGGATGTCCAGAACAAACTACTTCTTTCACAACGAAGGAGAAAAAAAGGACAGAACTCATTCCACAGCAGAGGTGAGTATTTTTGTCTCTTTAAATGAAAGACCCAGGCAAACAAGACACAAGCTGTGTCATGGTTTGTCACTCATGACCAGCAGCTGGTGATGAAAAAAAACTTATGGCTTTAAACCTGCTTCCCTGTAAATAAGAATGACAACATTCACCCCAACGTGCTGCAAACCTTAAACAATCAAGCAGAGCCTTGGGAGGTGGGGGATGAGTAAATGAACATGCAATAGTTGAAAAGGAACATTTGTCAAAAAAAGGGATCTCAGGCTTGCTTAGGCTTTATACTAATTTTTAAATTAAGGTTCCTATTGTGATGGTCATCTATTATTTAGGTGGTTTTCATGTTCCTTCTGACAGACTCATGTTTAAGCCCCACAGATCTTTCCTTATGTGGGAAAACAAGCAAGAAACAAAAAGCAGGCAACAAAAACACCTCCACGAGTCTCCAGCCATGGGCTAATTTGCTCTTAGAAGAGAAAGAGACTGTCTCTCAAGGCTGGCAACACAGCCATCTGCTCAGGTTGTGAGTGACGAGCTAACTGAGCTCAGCAGCAGGCAGCCATACGGTTATTTAACTCTGCCTTGACCACCAGCAGGAGGTCCAGCACACTACAAAGGTTCAAAGGTAACAGGAGGACTAACACCTGGACAGGGCAGTCAGCTGGAAACATTTCCACTTGAGAAGGGCAGAAAAAGGAGGCTTTAGAAAATAGATATCTCTGAAGAAGGAAACTGCTTTTGAGCAAGCCTTCTGCCTTACCCCATCTCCCAGCTATACAACCATTTTTAATTTGGCCAGCATTCACTTCAGAGAGCGAGGGAGCCATGCCACAGAGGGAAAAGGAACATCATATAGTAGCCAGGGACAGATCAACCAGATGCTTACCAGGGGTACCCGATTAGAAAAAAAAAAAAAAAGCCCTGATTAGAAAAGACTTGACCCAGATGTCCTCTGTAGGTCAGCAGGCAGGTACACATCAAAGTGATGAATGCACATGGTACTTGCCTACTATGAAAATGCTCCCAAACCAGACCTTTCTGTTGCAAGCTTACTTCTTCCATGACTCCTACTGAGTATTGTTTTTTCCATCTCTTACCAGTGTATACCTCCCAAGCCTTTCTTCCTTGTATCTACTTATTTCTTCCTTATATCTAATCTAAATCTACCCTCTTTCAGTTTAAAATCATTACCCTTTGTCTTATTCCCATACTACCTGATAAAGAGGCCCTCCCCATCTTTCCTGTAGGTCCCATTTAAGTACTGGAAGGTTGCTATAAGGTCTACCCGGAGCCTTCTCTTCTCTGGGCTGAACAACCCCAACTCTCTTAGCCTGTATAAGGGGCTTGTAAGTATTCACATTACTAAACAAGACAATGAAGAAATACTCCTGGAGAAACACTACACAATGTCAGAGCCTTAATCCATTGACCCCCAAAAGGACAACAAAGGTGTCTGAAAACTACTTTTAAATTTTCTGTGAAAATTATGATAAGAATATTTATAGTTTGTTTTAAACAATAAACCTCTCTGACCACAGCAAAACCCAAGAGATGAGCTAAAAAAAAAAAATAGTCATAATACTTTAAACAGAATATTTGTCATCCAAAATTATCTGACTAGATGAAATGGCTAATCAAATCATCTCCAGCGTAATTAATGAGTAACTCACCTGGTTTACATTAAGATGTTCTTAAGTATTTGGATCATCAGCAGCATAATGCTAGGCAATCTGCCTGATGTGTTTTCTCAGTCACAAAAAACTGCAACTGTTCCTTCAGCTGCTCCACTTAGATATCAAACCCCAATCATTTGAGGTGATATCATCATACCATGATATATTAAATCTGGCCTTATTAGGCTGCATGCTGTATCTGAAATGCTTTGTATATGTCGCTTTAACTATAGGTTGGAGGAAGCAGCATCTCTTCTAGTTAGCCGCATAAACTTGTCACAAACCCCTTATCATGTGCTATAATAAATTGAGCAGAATTTATGCTCAGCCTTGATTCAAATCAAATAGGCACTGCAAAATAATCTAGCTTAACAGAAATGAGTATTGATGAACACCGAACCATAACCTCACTTACTATGTTTTATTAAGCCTTTACTCTTCCTACCAAGACTGTCAGTGGAAGTGCAACCATCTGCCAGGGTGCACTTGTAGGGATGTGAAAAGCCATGGTAAGATTACTTGTTCCTTCCAGGTCACCTGAAAGTCATTCTGAACTGGAGAAGGATACATGCAGATCTGACACATCTAAGAACAGGAAAAGATGCTAGATTAAATGCTAAACTTAATTAAGTGATTCTGCTTCTTAAGGAATTTGCGTTAATTTCTTAGACAAGATTTTTTTTCTCCTAATGGTAAGCTAGTGAGAAATAAAGTTAATCAGATGAGTGAATGATCTCTAATTTATATCAATATCAGGTGTCCACAGGGTCTCCAGTTCAGCCAGTGCCCAGGCCTCAAAATCCTGGCTTGGTGAATAGAAACCTTTTTTTGAAGAGATTGATGGAATACTTGGTTAGATCTCCCTTTGGGAGGTTGGTTGGATTTTTTTTAAGTGTTTGCCTAAGTTGCAGCATTTCCACTATTACTGTGTCTTACTCACTTTTCCGGTGAACATTTAGGGAATGCCACCGTCAGACTGCATCTCACAAAGGCTGCCAATCCCACTGCCATCCAACCACTGAGCCACTGAGGTGCATTTGCTTATTACTTTGAAGAGCTAGTAATCATCACATAGACATAGATCTTTAGAGATTTAAGCTAAGTGAGTCAGTGTGTTAATTATATGCTAAGGGAGTACACACAAGAAATGGAAAGTAGTAGTTTATTACTTTCCTGAGTTTCTCAGGTAATTAGAGCAGCTTCAGGAGATACATGGCACTGTACCAGAATCTATCATCACAATGGGCTTCACTGTAAAATGCACAGAATTAATTTTTTAATGAAAATCCTCTACTGAGTGTCAGAGCCAAATTCACCTGATAAATGTCACTGAGCAACGTCATTACTGGCTCATCAACACAGGGTGTTTAAAGCAGATGGTAGAGCAATACATCTTCAGCACTACAGCCTGTTAATATCAGACACCTCCCATAAAAAAATTAAAATTGGCCCCCTGTCAGTCAAACATGACAGTACTTTGGATTTCTCCCTCATGATATTCTTTAGCCTTGAGGCAGATATGACAGGCGCCTTATTAAATTCCAAAAATAAAATGTAGCACAAGAAGGCAGTGCATTCCAATGAGACAGCAGACTTGTTAAAATGCAACATGCATAAAACTTACTTCATTTCATTTTAGCTATCATCAGTTTCATCTCTTAAAAAACCCAAATAGCAACTTTAGAAATGTGGTGTTTGTTGTATATAAATTAAAACAACATGTCATGCCTTATATTTCAAAGTCGTTAAAAAGTCTTTATAGGCGTTGCACAGATATTTTGGTTATTTTTATGAAAATAAAAGCTGGGATTTCTGTTCACTGTTCTATGTTCAGTGCTTGTGTTGCACTATTATTGATCCCAACCTGCACAGAAGGCATGGAAGCTAACTATCCTGTTATACAAGAACATCACTAAGTCAGGAAGATTTTTGTACAAGCGTAGGGACTGGTCTAAACATATCATGTTCTCCAACTATATAAAACAGGAAAACAAAGCTAATCTCATTTAAAAATCTTCAAAGTTGTATGGAAAAGCTGTTGAGAAAGCACAGTTAAAGCACTCACAAGTAAAGATACCAATTAATATTTTACTTTCAAATTTAACTGCACCCTGTAATATATACAAATTAAGATATGGGTTAGGATTATCAAGCTTCCACTGAACCATGCTAAAATTCAGACCTGTAAATCACATAGGTTGCTTTGAAATTCCCTAATATAAGGTGGAGTCCTGGGTGCTGTAAAATCAATCAGATTTTGCCTCCAAGGTCAACAAAATCAGCATTTTCCTTGTAGTCTAATATATATTTCTTAAATAACACATGAGGCTATAAGGATTGCTCCTACCATCTTTGGTACAAGGTATACTGCCTGAATGGTTATAATAAACATATGAGCAGTGGGGCAATTCCACCAGAAATTTAGCATGTTTTCAAGTGCTCAAGTCATGCATTTGTTGAAATGTTTGTAGGATTCAGGCTGAAGCTGTATATAGCTGGGCCATCCTCACTTGGGAGATTTTGTTTCCTTCCCAGGGCTTATAAAAGGTTCCTGCATTCCTCTTCAGCTCATACGTGCCTAACTAAACCTCCTGCACTGTCATTTTCTGTATCTCAATATTCCACGTCCTTCAGACTCAAAAAAAAAAAAGCCGCAATACTCATGCCAAAGTCACATCTTGCTTCCTGATTCAAAACTGTGGACAAATACATGCCTGTAGTGAACACAGTCTCTTCTAGGTTTTACCATGCTTGATTTTTAAAGTCAACTGAGGTTTAGATGGTCATGAACTTACTGACAGGAGACTCTCTATTCATTCCCAGGCTTTTGTATGTATTCTACAAACAGCTTCTTCATGTCTGCAACACACTATACCCTCTCTTCTTCTGCTGCTTTGCCTCCTAGACATTAACTCCTATGGTTTTGCAAACTATGTGCCAAAAATCTTCTTTCACTTTTGAAATAAAACAGGACTGATTTAAAACAAATGCTTTCATTTTGACAACACATTTGCACAAACAAACTGTGTCAATGTTGATGTGGCAATAACAGAGCAAGACAACTGAGTTCTGCACTTCTCAGGAACTGCCCCCAAAATGTCAGCGATCGCAACTCTTGCCAACATGCTCTAAAAATGAAACAGCAATGGGTTCATCTTTTTCAGCACAAGCCTTTTATGTCTGCTCTCCATGTACAGTAGTTGGTTTCAAATGCTGACTGCAGCCTCATCTGAATCCTATTTTAGGAACTGCAACCAAAGTGTTACATGATGCATAGAATGACATTTTCTATTGCCAAAAGCATGCTCTAGAAGCAAAACAGAGCAGGAGGAGGGGGAAAAGGAATCTATTCCCACAAGGCCTAAATGTTGTTATCTCTAACTGCCAAACACATGACATCTTGCTGCCACTTCAAAGCATTTCTTTAGTTCCTTGTATGATGTTACTTTTATTTTCTCCTGAAGCAAATGCCACTTCTTCCAAATTCTACTTAACCTGTGTATATTTAATACCTTGTGAGGCTGTGCCAATAGCAAACCATAAGGCAATACATACTCCATCACTTATATATATGTATATACACATCTCAGAATCACAGAAAAATTTCTGTTGCAAGGCTTTCTGGAGGTGACCTGGTGAGACCCTCTTCTCAAAGCAGGGATACCTTCAAAGTAGGAGTCATTTTGCTCATGATCTTTTCCAGATGGGTTTTGACTACCTCAGGAATGGAGATTCCACCACCCCTCTGGGCATCAGTGCCCATGCCACAAATCACCACTCTCACTGTGAAGGATTTTTTCCCTTATCTAGCTGAAACATTCCTTGCTGCAACCTGTGGCCATTGCCTCCAGCCCTTTTGCTTCACACCTCTAAGGAGAGCGGGACTGCCTTCTCTGCAGTCATCCACCAGGCAGTCAAAGACAACAGTTAGATTTCCCCTTAGTCTTCTCTCGAGGATGAGCAGGAGTGGGTAATAATTATCTCCCTCAGCCTGCTCGCTACACTCTTGCTCTGTAGCCTAGTATGTGCTTAGGCTTCACTGAAACAGGAGCCTAGCACGTGTATATACACACATATTCGTAAAACCAAAGTGTTGAGAGGATCAAAAAAGAACTTATGTTTAAAATATTAAGTAAAACAACTCTACAAATTACTCCACAGTATATGACAGGGCTTTGTAAATTATCTGTGTTTACCATAAGACCTCCCGGTAATAAAGGAAGGGAGCTTAGTGGTATGTGAAGGCTTTAGATTAATACAGCCATACTTAAAAACATATAGTTAAAACCTGCATTCAGATAAGAGCAAATAAGCAATCTAAATGTACAGTCTCTTCTCAACACTACTTTTGCTTGGCTATTAACATTTGTATTAGGGCCAAAAGAACGCTTAGATAAAAATTAGATATTACCATTCATTTATTCCATATGCAAACATGAATGATAGCACAGTTGCCTGATGAGGCTAAATACTACTTTGAAGGACTTACCCAACTGATCAGGTTGAAGGATCATCTGAAAAGGAATTTGGGGGATCTGACTGATCTAAAATACCCTGTTTTGTTGATATCTAGTGCTGTAAGCTGAAAAGTCACCTATAGTTGCTTTGCAACTGTAGCAAGTCCCCCAGCAGCAAGGCAACAATGACTTGTGATTTGGGAGCCATAATAATACAGCTTTCCTCCAGGAAATCATTCATATTCCTTTGTACGCAATAAATCTTTTGAGCTGTCCCTTGAACAAGCCTTCTGCAATTCTGTTTTGTCTTCACAACACTTTGGTTTTCAGTAAAGATTTTTGTTTATTTCTCAGCATTAAAGTACCTGGTCTTAATTAGCTGTCACACCAGCACTATCTTTGCATGCTTTTATGCACTCACATCACACTACATATGAGTTGTTTGGAGGTTTTTTTTAAGCATAGATAATGATAAGTGGGATGGATTTGTTTAATGGGAAAAAAAAGAAAGGCACAAGTCTGACATAAATTGTCACAGAAATCGGTTGACATTCACCCTTTTCAGAGGAAAAGGACAAAAGCTAAAATAATTTGCCTCCTGCATGTGTGAGTACAAGCAAAAGAACATTTTCAATGTAAAGTATGTTGTTAGTGAGGGAGTGAAATACTAATGAGATGCTGTAACTTAAGTGCGAAACTAGCAATACCAAAAGCTGTTAAACCTCTGACTGGACTCAAAACTACAATTATCATCATCCTGAACAGATATGTGAGCTGAGAGATCAGGCTGGGAAGAGTTTCTCCTTCCCTTTTTCTCCTCAATTGGCTCCTCAAAGTATTTTAAAATAACACACAAGCTGCATGTAACATTTGCCTGCTTGATCTTTCTAAAATATAAGGAAAATCCTATTGTAGAACCTGATGTCTTACATCTATGTTGATGGTACCATATCATTTATACCTATGTTCATGACCACCAGGTAGAGGACGCAGAAATTCCCATTTCATAAAGAGAGGCGCAGAGAAGGGGATTTATCCCAAATTCATGTCAAAACTAAGATTTGAAATTAGACCTCTTGAAAATACTCCAGTATCTTAACCTCAAGATCCTTATTCTTCTCTAAATGGATTCTCCAGCTATTAAATATTCCAGCAGCTAACTGGATTACAACATCAGCAATCAATCACATTTATAAGGTATTAAATTTACTTGGAAACTTGATGGCTGACTTCAATCTAGAGAGACAAGATCAAATTAAAATTCCTACTACATTGTGTGGAGCACTGTATTTTGTTTTTTCGTAGGAAGAAATTGGCAAATTGCATTTGATTTCTTGTTTTGACATGTTACTTGGCATATTAATAAACTAGAAACATTATGCTGCTTAAAGTCATGATCTCATTTTCCCCAAATTCATCTTGAAGCACTTTTTGAGAAGGAAATAGGGTATTCTTGTTCACTTACTAATTCCAAGACTTGTTTTTTTTCTTATTTGAGTGGAATTTACTACAATAATTCACCAGACCAAAACCACTATGAGTAAGACAACCTTTCCCCCAAAATACAATAGTTATCATTTCTATTTCTTACCCCAATCTGTAATCTCCATTGCCACCATCGGTTAATATTGCAGTTCAGTTTCATAACTGACAAAGGTTACATGTAATTAACTACAAGCTTGTTTAAGATGAGGGGGCTGATACTTCAATTGCACATCAAAACCAAGTATGAATAAGTAATGAGAAATGAAGCAGAAGGGCATATTGGGGAGCCATCACCATCAGGAAAACCAGCCCTGTGAATTGATGTTTGATGGCTGCTCAGTATAAGTCCAATGGCTGCTAAGACCGAGTCCTGTGCCCACAAAGTTTCCAGGAGTAGAGGTGAGAACTGCCATGACCTCCAGAAAAACTGTTGTAGGAGATTCCACGCACCACTGGGGGTATCCCTTCCAATGCTCCACTATCATTTGCCTAGAAAAAGATCATCCCGGAGAAAAGATTGTGCCCTTACAGAAAGTTCTTTAGCCAAGTGATCTTGGACCTTAAACATGTTTCCACTGAATGTATCACTCTGTATCAACTGACCAGTGCTAATCACCAGTTACTGAAGACATTTTAATTATAAAAGGTTATATGAAAACAACAGCTATACTAAACTTATTACAAAGACTACCTTTCAGGAGCACGATTTAGGTACCTAAGCAGCTTGCACTAGCAATACTGAGTTTTAGCATACCATAAAATACTTTCATTTTCACTGAAGGACAAAACAAAAATTTCATCTTCAAGAGCAACTGCTGTGGGTGTTTCTGAATCAATTAACTTTTTCTTGTTGTTGTTAAAGGTGCATCATGCAAAACAGATAAAATTTTCAACCATGGAAAAAATATGGAATGTCTAAGAAGTTTAAATCTTCAAACAGGCCATTACACCTTGCCTGAGACAGAAAGGGTAGGACAACATGAGTAGATGGATGATGCACAAGTTAATGTCCACAGAGCCCTTCTCCTGAAATGGTCAAAATACTGCAGGGACATGAGCCGATGAACCTGTCAAACTAATAGAAGTTGTAGCCTATGCTTCTACTCTCCTGTTTTCGCTGGTGAGAAGTCAGTGGGGCCCTTGGCTGCACTCTGGTCATCCCCAGAGGGCACAGGAAGTCCTTGTGGTACCTCTATCATCAGGTGAAGTCTTCCATTGTACTGAAAATACTTAAGAGAAACAAAATCTCCTTGTACCTTTCAGCTACTGTTTCCAGCCCTAGATAAGGACATGCTATAGCCCTTCCTCTTTTCTTTCCAGTAAAGCAAATACTTTGAAAGAAATCTTATCCTTCCACTGTTAAATGTTGACATAACTTTACATGAAACGTGTCCTGGTGACCTAGTAAAACAAGCCCATAAAAAATGTTTCTAACAATGTATATGTGTATAATAAATGAATTTTAAAATAAAAACAGACAACCTAACAGCTATAAAATATTCCTGCCCTCTTAAATAACATTAGCACTCATCACACAGTAACTCAGGGGCATCTGAACTAATCTGAAACCACAGAAGTGCACAGTATCCACCTGTAATCATACAACATTATCTCCTTGTTTCCCAGGAGTGCCTTATGTCATATAAAATACTTGTTAAAACCTCATTATGCGCTTTGAGAAAATAGTAGCATTATATCAATATGTACTTCTTTAGTGCCACAGAAAAATATTTTTATATTTGTTTTAGGAAATACAGAAGTTGATGCCTTCACCAATCTTAGTTTCACCAATTAAGTTTAATCAATCAATAACATAATTCTTATAGAACAAAACTGTAAGAATGTTTTGATGTTTTGCTTTGTTGTTTTTTTTTCTTTAATTCTAAAACAAACATGCACATACTTATTGAATGGATACAATGACATTTTCAACTACCAAACCAAGAAAATTAAAAAAAACCCACATTATTTTCTTTAGTAACTTACAACAAGGTCTCATAAAATGTAAGCATCTGTCTCCAAAGATATGTAACCTGTACTGCTGAAATATCTGAACAAGACTTTAACAAGATGAAACAGCTAAGAACTGGAATGACTGTGTTGTTTATACCAATGCTGTTATCACACAACTAAACATTTGTATAGCTTGTTCAAACCACTCTCAATTTAAAGCCCTACATTTTACAGGGTATGCTCAGCGCTGACATGAATTGACTTTACCATATTATGTGTAAGTTGTTCACTGACTATGCATCTTTTGAAATAAATTCACTACATTTAATCCCAGGGAGGATGCTTCATGGGCAAAGCATTCAGGTAGGTCACCATAAAAACAAGAGAGATATAAAGATAAAAAAATAGCAAATAATGTAATTTAAAATATAATATTAAAACCACACACGTCCTGTCTGTTTCCATGTCACATCATCTCGTGTTCTTCTTGGAAGAAACACGTTTTTAACTGGCAAGATAAACTGTGTATGTGCATTGTTCATTTCAAGAAAAGTTCTTAAGAAAAATGCTTCCTATATTTAGTCCAAAAGACTCACCTACTATATGCCTTAGTCATATGCAGAGTACGAGCAAGAAGGATCTCACTGCCAGCAAACTAATATAAGGGGTCCTTTTCTACATTACTACTTAGGATATCAGTCTGCTTTCTACCAGGGTCCTAATTTCACTTCATTTTATCATGAGGAACCCCAGGGGTTTCTGGGATGGTAACACTAACAAAGCCCCTGAGGGTAGAAAGGGAATGAGAGGGTCAGGTTTGATTTCAGCTGGCAACATTAGCTGTTGCTTCCCAATGAATTCTGACATGGTATCCAAATGAAGGATGAATGCTTTTCAAAGTAAGCACAGACAAAGTAATATTAAATATTTAATTTCCAGAGGCAAAGGGCAAAGTCCCAGAGCTCTAAGGAAGCTAATGGACCTCAAGCTAGATAAGCTAGATAAGCTGATTTTAAGTAGTAAATACCTATGCAGAAACTACAGCAAACTCTAAAGTTTAATGGGGGTGGGGGTGGGAAGGGAGGGTAAGATACTTTACTAAGAAATTCTATCCATGTACAGATATTTGAGATTATATGAAATTAACAAATATGAAAATCAGTCCTAATTCTCCACTGACACAGTCCTCCTTTAGTCTCTCAAATCAGGGTGCATTAACAGTTTGCACTAAACTTACAGTAGTAATTTCAGCACATTCTGGAGCATGAGGCTATTACCATACATTTCAAATAGGAGTAAAGCTTTTACATATACTTCACAACTTTAAGAAAATCAGACACAGTCAGTTAGTTTTATTCAAAAGCCTCCACAGGAATAGTGAAAGGAGAGCTTCAGTTCTCTGTCAGTGAATTTCCCTCAGGATTTGTGGCAGTTCCCTTGTTTTTCTCCTGTTTAATGCACACACAAAAAATATTTTTATTTTCTCCTTTTTGTTATCAAATAAGTAGCCATAAAGATTAATGTTTTGGGGCATTGCTGGCACAGTGTCACAGTCATCTGTCAGGGGTTAGGTTCAATGAAAACTTGTGATGGGCTTTGCACAGCATCTAACACCGACTATCAGCTTTGGAATTTCGACTCAGATTTGAACAGCTCTGTCAGGTCATGTCTCTGAATGAAACCAGAGGTTCAGAGTATCTGTATGAGGGACCTGACAGTGAATGGGAGGCAAACTCTGTGACACAAGAGAGCTGGTAGAAACTCTCCCATAGGAAGTATGATGGAAATTCTGAGAAGAATAAAACAAAACTTTGTTTAGATGCATTTTCCACAAACAAAATTGTAAGAGCAAACAATACTTTCAGCCCACGCTACATTTTCACCTCACCTCTACCTTTATTTCCCACTTTTCCTCAAAAAACATCTGGATGAAAACTTTCAATTCAGAGTCGCCACTGCAGAGTATAAGGGTAAGAGAAGGCTTCAGACTCTTCTTGACTTCACTGCCTTCATGGGACTGACTGCTGGGCCAGGCTTGCCCAGTGGAGACAGCACAGCTGAGAAAGTGCCTCGCTGTCTCCAGATTAATCATGTATGATATTCAGAAAGTGAAGGCAGATGCTACTTTTATCCAGCCGAGGATTGCCGAGGTAACTGTTATTTATCATGTTTTAATATTTATACTTTATCCAATAATTATTTTCCTGTTATGACAGGAGCTAACTTATCATTTTCCATATGGCCATAAAGGTGTTAGACCTTCGCTAATTATAAATAAAACTATATTAATGGCTGCTGAGCAACAACATCATCTGTGATGCTGAACAGCAGCCTATAAGCCATGAAGTCTTCCCTCCCACAGCAGGTGGATAAATAGAAGCTCTCAATAAACAAATTTCTGTGCACTACAATACTGAAACTTGTTTTGAGAGAATGAGAATGCACATGTTCCTGATTCACAGAGCTGATATTAGTTGCTTATTTTATGCATATAAAGCTTGTATGTTTGTCCCAGTCATTATCAGGTAGTCTACTAAAATCTATTGCCACTTTAGAAAACTTTCTTCTATCCTACGCCATCACAGCTAGAACAGCACTTCTACGATTTGTATAACAACAAAGACAATGTTACAGCTGGCCCATAACATCAATGCCTGATCATCATTTGCATCAGAAGAAGAAATACTGAAGCATAAATATTAAGATGACTGCAGACCCTTTGGCACATACACAAAAAGGACATGCAGCTGCTGAGAGAGAGGCCGTCTGTTTGCTTTTCTGCGTAAGCCTTAACAAGAGGACTTTTTCAGGCCTTTTCCATCACCCTCTTCATTTCTTCCTTTCAGGCTCTGTCCTATGATCACACTCCTTACTGTCAGAGTCCAGACAGGTATTTCTCCAAAGCACACTAATTCTTCGCCTTAGCAGGCCCCAGGACACCACGTTGTGCAAGACGAGACCCCCCACCTCCTCCAGGAATCCCATGCACCGATGACCCATGTGCTCACCCTGCTCGCCCGGCCACTGGAACTGAGGGGCAGGACTGCATGATGGGAACCACTGGAATTTACAGGCATTTGTTATAAATCAGTCTTGGACGACAGCTGCCTGGTGGAGTGAAAACCAATTGCACTGCTGATAGGATGATCCAGTTTCTGAAAGTAACTGGTTTGCCAGATAACCAGCAAAACACATTGCAACTAGCATGCTCTTATACTGATGCCCACTCCACCAGATACAGTAGGCATCATGAAGGTCTTTGGCCAAATAAAAAGGAGTGTGTCAATAAGGGAAAATAATTTTCACCATTTATTCCTTGTGCTGCAGGCTCTTCCCACCAAACACTGTTTAGAGTTACTCTACATGGGACGTGGCACTAGCTAACAACTGACTGAAAACTCTGAACTGTATTATATTCTGGAAATTGCTCTGGAATTTCCTTGATGATTACCTTGCCAAAAGATTTATAATGTTCTCCATACTGGCATTTGGGAAATTATTATTTCAGGATGTTTACCTACTATTTGCAACAGATGTCAAGATTTTCTTGACAGCAACACTAAGTCAGGCAAACAGGATTTACACGTTTGGTGTCACATGAGTGGCGAGTGGCCATGTCTTCTTCCATGTGCCTGGATCCCCGAGAAGGGGAGCTGAGTAGTCAGACTTCCTTTCCCTTACTGAGTGTATACATGTATAGCAGTGCAGATACAGCTTTTCTCCAAATTGGACCTGTCTTATGGATCACCAGGTGATCAGCAGAGGAGCCAGGTCAGCTATTTTGGCACAGAGAAACCATCAAGGCAAAAATTATTTCCCCAAAGCCTAATTATTTCCCAAAAGCCTAATTCCAACTGCCATTGCTAGATCTGGCTTTATCATCTGTAAAGCAGTGGTATCATCTGAACAGCCCTTTTGTCTTCACTCACCTCTGACTTTCAACCATTAGGCCTACAGAAGCTTCACTAGCTCCCATGCAGTCACGTCAGTGTATGATTTTTTCTAAATTAGAACAATACAAAATGAGTTTTCTCTACCAAGGATTAAGAATGAACAGGGGTCCCAGAAGTACGAAATATTTTTCATTATTAAATGATTCTCTAGCTGTTCTCTTTGAGCTCAAATATAATACCAAATTTACAGAGAAACTCTATTTTATATGGTATATACTGCAACAATAATTGTTCCTCTCTCCCTCTTTCAAAATACTTTCCATGATAGTTTCAAAGTACATGCTTTTAATGATATTTTCTATTCAGAATTATTTTAATTAAACTTTATTTTTTAAAAAATACTCATGCACAATGTAGTGAGGTATAGATTTTTGGGCACCTTTGTGTAACAGGGACCCCACAGTTCTATGGTACTCAAAGCCCATGTAGTAAAATGAAGCACCAAATATTCACCAGTAACAGATCACACGTAAGCTGCAATTCAACTGAGCACAAGTTGCATAACTCCACATGAATTAGATGTTCATAAAAGATACTGATGTGCTCCCTCCTTCCCACCAGTACTCTATTCTAACATCTCTCCAGATGTCTACATTTATTCCACTACAGCAGTAAATATACATCCAGATTGCACCCCATTTAGCTACAATGAAAGCAGCTTCTCTGCTGAATATGATAGTTTGCTAGGCAAGAACTGCATTTCAACATTTACATACATAATTTCAACATATGTACTGTAATACAGAAAAATCCAGCTGTGCCTTTGGGCGTTCCTGATTGTTCCATGTCAAAAACTGCAGGCCCTGACAGGTCACTTCAGGATTTAAACTAGAAGGTGCAGTTCTTATTGCACCAAAACTCCTGCTTCGTTTCATTTTGTTCACTGGACATGCATAGTTTGGACAGCCACAGCCCTGCTCAGTATTGACCTAAACCAATGCTCAGAAATGTATAAGCCTGCTCTATGATGATCCTTATGCTTTTTCCCAGATTAGTTCTCCCTCTTCTGCCTACGACTGTATTTTTCTATCCCAGAAACCCATTAGCTCAAATTCATATCTGATAGGGAGAAGAAAGTAGTAATCAAGTATTTAAAAAGTCCGTTAGGATTTGCCTCAAGGAGTCTCATAGAAAAGTAAACTAATATAAAATTCATACACCCCAATCTGCACCTTTCAGCTTTGTACTGAAGTCCCATGCATCCAATTCTATCTCTAATATCCTTTTAATATTATTTCCCTCTATGCCTTTGGCAAGCCCTATAGCATTCACCTTTGTCCTCAGAGAAATCTAGGTTAACGTTACATTTGTGCAGCAGATTCTACATTTTTTATTTTATTGGAAAAGCAGTCTAGCATGAAAGAGTGAAGGCACAACCTTAGAATTACCTGAACCAGTGGAGAGAGATACTTCCAATCACCAGGGGAAAATCGCTTAATACAGTTCACTCCTCTTATGAGACAATCTATTTGCGAGACAAAGCAATTATTTCATTTGGATAGTCCCTGCATCACACCATGTACCTAGAGGCTGAAGTGAGGTTAAACATTAACATATTTTTTTGAGCATCAGTTAGTAACTAACCTACCAAAATCTGTCATAACTATTTTTTCTTACAGGGAAAAAACAATGTGTAAATGTATACCACAAAACATTTAAATTACTTTTTAAAATTATCCAGTAAATTTATAAAAAGATTAAACCACATCATGTTTACCATAAAATGACAGAAAATGAACCTGAAACCTTAAGCTACTTTTCCACAGTATGAAGCCTTTAGTGGACTGTTAGATTCCTCTTTAAAAAAGTTTCTACCAATCCTAAGAAAATATAGCAAAACCCGTTTACCTCTAGACGCACAGCCAGTGTTTATCTGTATTTCAAATGGAGGATCACCCATAATGGTACTTGTAGAACTGTATTTTTCTTGAAAAGCACAACATCTAAAACCATATATGTTTTTCTTTGGTATAGAAATAAACACTAGCGACTTTATGCTTCAACTGTTAATTTCAGAGAACTGAAGGGCTAAATTTCTACAGAGATGAGAAATAAACCAGTCTTCATGCTAGCTCAGGCCTATGTCCCTTATGGGTCTAACAAAAATGCTTAGGTAATTCTGCTAGGTTTCTGCAAACATCCTACATGTCAACCCAAATTACACAGACACTTTCAGAACAACAAATTTAGGCAAACTCTAAAGGCTGAAAGAATTGTTCATGCGCTTCTGGAAACTCTGGTATGAACACTAGACACCATAAAACCTTATGCAAGATGCTCACTACCTGCTTTCCAAGTCACAAAAGGTTATCCTCTCTTGCTTGTGCATCTTGCCCTAATGTTTTATAAACAAACAAGTTCAGTTCATGCACTGGGAGTTACCACAGATCAGTGTTGACAGAAAAAGCAGCACTGTTTTAAACTGACCTGCTTCAGATACAAACAGCTGCTTGTTATGGATTTATACACTTAAGTCTGTGCGTGCGTCTGCGTGTCTGTGTGCAGGGAGGTGTTCATCCAAAGAACCAAGTTCTTACACAAAGGAAGCAAATACAGTTTATAAAGATGATGAAAGGAATAAATACCAGGCCCAGTAGTTTTGCTCTATGAAAGAAAACAGAATATAACTTCTTTAAAACTCTCAAACTGCAGATGACATTGCTTGGTCTGTTTCCTGTAGAACTTCTCGTATCATTTTGGTATATTGGAAACACAGAAGCAAGTGCAAATGTAAGTAAAACTGAAAAGAAACCTGTAGTTTCAGCTCCTTTTGAATTTATCCCATAAAAGTTAATTAGCTGAATTTGAAGTAAGCAAATCCCACTAAACACAGTCTTAATCCCAGCAGAGGAATGCTCTAGAGAAACAGAACTCCACTGCATCCCTTGCCAGCCTCAGTGCTACCACGGGAGTACCGAGATGCAATTCCGCTGCACATGAATTCAGTACATAAATGCATCCCAGTCACCTAATGCCATGGCAATTCCTTGCAGGCAGTCTCTGTCGAGGACTGAGACCTTCTGCAATACCTGGGGAAAGGAAGAAAGCAGCTCTCAGATGACAGGGTCTGCCTTGCCAAGCTGCAAGCATGAGCACAGCCTTTATTTCCAGCTTATCAAGAACAGACAGCCTGTTTGATTGCACCCTACCCCTCCTCCTTCACAAGGAAAAGAGAGGTAAGAGGATTCAGGGGGACGGGGAGGGTGGTGGGGATTGGTGCAGAACTCAAGATGTGCCCCAGTACGATCTCAGCATACAGCTGGGAGGCAGAAAGATTTCGAATGGGAGGATAAGGCCTGTGGATCTTCTGCCACAAGGGCTAGCAGATGTTATTCATAGGACCAGCCAATGCACTCACACTGAAACAATTTCTCTAAGCATATTTTTTAAAAATTTAGCAACGACTATTATATGGTTTTTTATATGTGTGTGTGCATACATGCACAAATGCATGTACATACAGACGCTAATTTTCAGTTCAAAATGCACTTCATTTTTACAGTCCAGTGGTACTGCTTTCTCCTTGTAATAATTATAGGCTTATAAATACAAGTGTTGACCCAATCTTACCTTTAGTATGGGGAACATCTTGCTATAATAATGAAATGAGCACAACATAAAGATATTAGAATTCTAACTGTATACACTTAGCCTGCAATGAGGGATTGAATTTAAATGTTTATAGCTTTCCAAACACTATTATGCGCTTGCAAATGTTAATTCAGTTTCAATGAAAGAGTCAATTTTTTTTTAACAATATAGAATGCATTTTAATACACTATTATGCACAATAGGCCGACAGTGAATGGACTCATAATTGATTTAGAAGCACGTTCTACCATTCTGCTACCTCTATCTCTTTAGTAAATCATTTTTTAATCGGGCTAGTCTAAGCTGACCCATACAGAGCTTTATTTAATTTATTATGGAATTTATATATAAGGTTGACTAGTAATGCATGGCTACAGCAGCATTAAACAAATTGTACAGTGAATAACAAAGAGGAAAAAGAGAACAAGAATTCAAATAGCCTAAGCATATTGCTGAGGTTAAGACAGGTTCCAAATGAGCAATGTTATTCAAACGCTTCAGAACGGGAAAGAGGAAAAGGGCTCTGACACCATTACAGCTTGTAAGAAAAAAATGGCCGGGTTTGAATCAATTATTAAAGGTAAGATAAGGGAGAGAAAAATCTTACAAAATGCATTAGTTGGGTCTTATTCCTCCTAATGTAAAGGAGGATAATAATAATAATAAAACAAGAAAAGTAGGCTGAATAATTGCTCCAAAGTTCTCTTTTTCTGTGTGCCTGAGAAACTTACTGAAAATATTAACAAGGACATGGGACTGAATCAACGCTACAATGAGAGTTTTCCTATTACCTAGTAAGTGTAGGATAAAGCCCAGCAAAGATTCAGAATAGGGACTACCAATCTACAATGAGCATTTTATCAATTATTTGCAGGACACTTTAACTCAAGGTGACTAAATATGTGTACATATTTAGAATACACATGCACACACACATACATATAGATAAGTATCAACATACATATACTATTTCCCCCAGTCTAAAAAACATGAGAAAGATCTGCAATCTTTTCCTTGGAGGAGATGGAGAGCATCTGCTTGGGCATCATTCAGTTTGTGCACGACCTGCTATTGAATGGGGGGAGCTGCCGCTGCCATGATTGCCACATCCACAGGACAGGGGAAAGTGCATGCATGGAAGCTCGCTGTTCACATGCAGGATTCAGCAAGAAAAAAACAGGCCGGTGCATCTGCCATAGCTAAATACAGTTCTCTTCCTGCAATTTTTGTGCATGCATGATAAATTTGCAAACTCCTGATGTAAAAGCAATCCCTATAATTTTTATTCTTTTTTTTCCAGATATGTAAAAACATTGCATTGAAGACCTTACGAAAATTAACACAGAATATGGACAAAAGAAAGTATCTTCTGACAATGAAGAGCACCTGCTCTGCAAGCTAGATGGCTCAAAAGATCCATAATAGGATGGGAGCCTTTCCCCAGTGACCACTGGCTTGAAACCACCTCCAGGTCATTATCGAGTTGCCATCATTCACAACTGGTTTGGTAGTCAACTTGAAATGAACTGGTAGTCTCAGCCCAAGGTCCACATCATAAATTGGCAACACTGATAAGAGTCTTGGCAGGGAGGTCAAGGATTGAATGGGCACGGAGACTCATCTCTAAAGGTGATCTCTCTAGGTCAGGGTTCAGGCATATTTGCAAGAGAAGCATGCCTTGCCACTGTCTCCTGCTGTACAACTTCTGCAGAAAAATACAGGAATTCATCTTCAAGTGCTGTCGCAATCCAGCACCTTTCACAAGGATTAAGTGCCTATTAAAAAAAACACATTCATCAGCAGGAAGACAAGCCTGTACCTTTTAAATCACACCTGTCATTATAGCAGTACTTCCCATTGTAAAGTTAAGAACAAAGAAAAAACAACAGAATGAGTATAGTCAATCGTATTTCAGTCTTAGAAAACCAAATTGCAAAGATTATGCAAAGTTCTAATTTTACAGATTCTGCAAGGGGTCTCCCTCCAATGATTACAGCAGAGAAATCCATAAACATATCAAGACTAGGTAAGGCCAATTCTGCTAATTTAAAATACTCACAGAGATGGCAAATGACTGATTTCAGAAGACCCTTTAGAAACCACTTTCCACTTTAGCTTGTCCACAAGAAAAAAAAAATGGATCAAATTAAATGACATTATTAATTTTGACACAGACTGCAATTTCCACTGAAAGGGGTATGTTAACATGGCAGGTAAACTGCCTCAGCTTGACTGTAAACCCAGAGCCTTTTTTGCATGAAATACAAATTGCTTGCAATGCCATCCGAAGAGGCTTCTGTTCCATGGGAGCCCAGCAGCAATTCAATCACTAAACTACTTTAGCTGGCTGATCAAGGATTATCTCTGAGCACGGCACAGCCGGCAGTGCTAGTCACTTGCCACGCGCTTGCAGATCTTCTTGGCTGAGGAGAAAGTATGTGAGTGAAGTGCTGCTCTGACTATCACTGTCAAAATGATCTCCAGAGGCCTCTGAAGACACAATGATGCTAAGCCTGCTTCCTCTGGCACCAGAAGCCAAACTACATCTACAGAGACTTCAGGTTCTTGCAGTCCTCCACAGCGAATGTCAGGAAGGGGTCCATGTACTTCCTTCATGGTGTGTTTTGCACAAGCTGCCCAGTAAGGCCTGTAGCTTGCCAAGTTACCTCATTATATTCTCTTATCCCCAAGACCACGTTTGAGTTGTAAAAGATTAATATCATATCTTGTTTAGGGCCAAAAACATAAAATGTATGAATAAATGAAGTTACCTACTACAAGTATTACATCCCCTATAATCTTCACGCTTTCAAAGATTTGAATATATAAAAGTGCCATGTAGTTGGCAAGTATAAGTAGACTTCTCCAGTCCTCTCCAATATGCAAAAGAGAAGGTCAGCAATATATTGCACTTTATGGTATTTTGACAGGGTGGATTACCTAAACAAGTCCATGCATATTTAAACAGAAATAACAGAGTTGTCTGGGATCTGCAGCTTTAAGTGCCGAAAACACCAGATGTCTGCAGTGCAATGGACCTTCATATTCAGAAAAAGAAAATAAATTGGAACTCAACTGACTTATCAATGTGATCAGTGCCAATTCTACAACAGATTAAGTTTTGATCATAGCATGCTCAAGTTCTGCAACAGCCAGCTAGATAAGGAAAGAAAAGAAAAAAAACAAGATGAAAATCAGTGACAATAGCAAAATAATGCTGATGAACTACATTACGGAAATAGATGAACAATCTATATTAGCTTTTTCTTTATTAAAACTTCTCCAAACCACTCAAGAAAAACCCTGAGCCACATACAATCGGCATGCAGAAAGGGAAAAGTCTGAGACGAGCAATCTCAGCAAAAGGGACAAAATACAGACACCAACTGTATAATCCAAATCACATGAGTCCCTTCACAACTAATCCAATATCCTGTGTAACCCCCTCACCCCCCTTGTCACCAAGAATGTTAGAAGAGAGAAGCAGATCCAGGCAGGCCCTGATAGCCTTCCCCAGCTCACAGAGAAATTCAATGAATGTTTCTACAGAATCTGCAGGAACAACTTACAACTACTGTGGTAACAGCTTGGAGGCATCCATCAAGGATCAAGATCCCTCATGCAAGAGACTACACACATGCATAAAACATAAAGATCGCTCTGGCTCCAATCTCTTTACATTTACTCAGCTATGTCATCTTGAAGATACATGAATATATCTGAAGAGTGTAACCCCTTAACAGTATCCCTGGCAGCAAAATGACAATAGAAGGAGTGCTACTTAGAGGCCAGAGATAGCAAAAGGTCCAGCAGACCAGAGCGAAGAAACCTTTGACAAACATACCTTTCATTTTGGGTATGGCAGTTCAGCATTTTATAATGGGGTGGCAGTAGATATAAAAACAGTTAAAAACCACGGGACTAAAACTCCTCAAAGCACAACTTAAAAGTCTTTGTCCTTGGCTACCTTTCTGACAAGCCAGAAGCACAGGTAGGCTGTTGCTCTGAATGTGATTCGAGACATTTATTAATCGAAATATGTTAAGAACTTCCTCGTCATTCAAGTTGCAGAGTTATTTATACTTCAACCAGATTATGCCCCTTAGCCATTTAAAATAAAAATGCTGCTGTTTAAACAAGTATTCTCATTATAGATGTAATAAAACTCTGGAGCATTATTGAAAGTTATGCAATAATTTGTCTCTTAGGAAAGATGAATGGCTAAGTTGGGTGCCCAGGACTTAAAATTCATTAATGTCTTAATAGTGAAACAGATATTAATCTCTCTTCATTAGCTCACCAAAATTAGCCAAGGCAAGTTAGAAAATGTTCTGAGACATTATTTGATTTCAAATGAATATGCCTGAAGTACTACTCTTCCAAAAAGCTATTATAAACAACAGGGAAAGGGGAAAAGCATTTGAAAAATTACTTTGACATTGTCCTTTAATCATGCATTGTATTCAGGAAAATTATTCTAATGCATCTCTTACATGAGTAAGTGGTGGTAGTATATAAATAGCATACACTGCAGAATACCATGCAGAATGTCTGATGATACAGTGCATTATACAACAACTAAATTATATTTAAAAGAACATAATGATGGACTGAGATGCTTTTAACACATAATATATTTAAAGAAAAACAAACACTCGATAAGGTTAGGGTATTCCATCTAGTAAGTTAAAATACTATCCCATTTAAGGAATGATGATGTTAAAAATACCTAAACTATCATTTTATTACTGTTTACTAATTCAAATGCTTTTTCTACTGATTCTGCTTTCACTGTGACATCTGAAGGGAACAGAAATGAAAATTTTACTCCCTTATTAGAATAATAAATATCTCTTGAAAAAAAAAAAGTGCAGCATTTTGAAAAGTTTGAAGATGCACCCTAATATCAAACACCCTAAGCACAACCAATTGAACAAATTCTATTTTTGTATTTAGTAAATGAACACAGAATAATATAATTCTTCTATATTAACCAAAATTTAGGATTTTATGGCCACTAAATAATCCTCATTCTTTCCTTCTATTAAGACTGTACGAGATTGAACAATAGTTTATGTCCTCTAGTGCCTGGATTGCAAAGAGACCGTTGTGATGGGAATTTCAGACAGTGGAGAGTCAGCTTCCATTGGCATTTTGGAGCTGAAGAAACTAACTTCTGTTCTTCATGTGAAATGTAAAAATAATCATTAGAAGTCAACAGTGTGCACACCATATATTGCTTAAACAATAGTTATCAGTTAGGAATTGGCTGCACAACATTGATCAGAATGACAAAATAGCATAATTTATTTCTTTTCTTGACTTGCTATGGCTTGGCTTCTCAGTTCTCCAGTTCTCATTCAGAACTAAATATCTGATTACTTATCTACTGTATCAGGCACTAACCACAAAACTTCAAGCCTGAAGAGGAAGACACAAGTGATGGTCCCAAAGCGAAAAATGACAACTGTCACAAGATGACATCACTAGCTCAAAGTATTACATCTTAATGACTTTGTTGTCAAACTTTAGAAGTGTCAGATTTGGAAAAATTTATTTGCATTTTGACCCTCCTTTATAAGTATAGCCGGTGTTTCTTTCCAATGCTGTTACAAACTTCTATATCGTGCTAAAATTATGTCCTGGCAAACATGGCAGGTATTTTTAAATATAACAATAATTCCAGATGACTGAAGATACTGACATTGGGCAGGGAACAAAGCAGTGAGGCCTGCACCATTCACAAGCAAACATAAGATTGATTGCCCATTTAAACTCGAATTATAAGTAGCTTCATGCCATTAATATTAATTAGGTCAAGACTAATAGGCTCTCATGAGTGGACTGTTTAGCAGGTCAGAGGCAATGAAAAGGTGGTAAACAGTTTACTGTATATTGAAGTTTGCAGGCATATGGCACGTCTCTACCACTGTAACTATGCACCTCACTTAAAGTCAGATTGCTAAAGACTGATCAGACTATTTGACTACTCAGATAATATGTGAAACACCCAAATCCTATTTTAAATGAAATAGTTTTAATTAAAAATGCTTCAAATTCCAGCCAGAGAGCAGTTTCAGTCCATCTGAGAACATGAGGCTTGGGGGTGTTGGGGCAGGAGGAACCAGGGAGCATAGGTGTGGCCTCTCACATCGCTGCAGGCCCTTCAGGAAGGACACTCCAGCTTGTCCTGCTAAGTGCCCCTTCACAGTAAGAAAGGACATTCATAGCTCATTCGTCACATGGATTCATTCATTGCTTGGCCCGTCATCTGTTATCACACTAGATGTTCCCTGGGCATTACAGCTTCTAATGTGGATATGTATCCAGTTAAGGAGAACACTTACTGCACAAAGATCATGTTCAATTTTTTTCTAATTGGATGGTAACACATTCTGATCAATAGCAAACATTTCTTTCGCTGCAAATTTAAGGAGCAGTCATACAAAGAGTATATGGACTTTGTTTGTAAACAAGTATCTTGGCTCAAGTATGCAGTAATGTCGGTGTGCATTAAAGATCATTTCATTACTGCTTTATTCTCATAAGCGGAGAGAATGTAAACCTCTCAGTCGTTTTCATCACAGGCCATTTGCAAGTGTCTGAACATAACAGTATTTGGAGAAGCACTCTGCATTCATATTCCTTTTTCTATTTGTATTGCTCATAAAGGACAACACAGGCTCCTTCCACGGACTAAATTTCTATTCTTGTGCTGTTGCTACTTCTTCCTGTTGCTACCTGTGCAGAAGGACTGCCCAACGCATCCCTACCACTTAAGTTCTACTTGAAATCTCAAAATAGTGTTCAAGTGGAAGAAAAGTACAGCAGAGGCCAAAGGTGAGCTTTCTACAGAGGGATCAATTTCAGCCATTGGCAAGAATAATAGGATTTCTTCTGTAAGAGTCTGGCGCATGTTGGGAATCTTTTTTATTTTTAATTTACCAGTGATTTTGGTTGTTTTTACTTCAGGATCCCCCACCTGCTATTCTTCCCTTTTTCTCAAGGGGCATAATTTTCCAGAAATACCAATCATCTCCCTTTTGCAAACCAAATACTTTAGAGATGCCTCAATTCAGACATGCAAAAATCAAGGTTCCTCCAAAAGATCAGACAATTCTGAAAACTACCTGTGTGGTTTTACTTCAAGCAGAACAGTCATAAACCTAGTAACAGAGAAAAAAAAAACAAAAAAACAAAAAAACAAAAAAACCACTTTTATTTAAAGTGTGTATGTAGATGGTGAAAGAAACATTTTATTATTGGCTATGCACAACTGACTACATTCTACGTTTCATGCTGCACCACTACTTGCCTGCCTTCAAATTACCTATCAATGCTTGGCCCAGCTCAATACCAGGAAGGATATGAAGGTACATTTGAGCCAGCTGAAAAATGCAAAGCGGCATAAAAGTTTCGAAAATCTAATTTCGGGGGGGGGGGGGGGGGGGGGGGGGGAGGGCAACACAAAGACTAAACATGTAAATCTTTAAAGGCTGTTTCCTTAGAGCTTCCAAGTAAGCATGGTTGTTAATCAAAACCGTGATGTGAGAACAATCACTCAAAAAAGGTAGCTTGTATGGCACACAACTTTACACAGTCCTTTTGTGTTCCTGCTCAATATGAAAACTGAAGAGGCGGCATGGGGAAGTCTTTTAACAAGCCGGTGGGAACCTGTACCACCCATCCATCTCAAGGATTTGTATGACGAATATGGGCAGGACTCCGCAGTTCTACACCTGCATATTGTACTGTTTGTCACACAGCCTGAACATACCACTGCCACCTACATTTTCTTTCTCAGTATGATTATTCTAGCAAAATTTCTTCTGTAATACTATTTTGGCTCCAGTAGCCCCACTATATGCGTACCGAAGATTTGCAAGTGTGTATTGACTTTTCATTCTTCACAGCCATGTCAAGACACACATAAACTTTACAAGATGCATGGCCTTGGGCCTACATCCAGCTACTGAGTGTTATGGTCATATAATGACACAGCCTGAAAGATAACAGTTTTAACAAAACCAATACCTACTTACTGAACATCTAAAAACATAATTAAAACATCTGTTATGACACATTTGCTGACACAATGGGAAATTATTATACCTTAGCACTCACTGTACTAGGATTCCATTCCATTATCAGCTTTTGTTGTTCCACTGCAAACACACCAGAATAGATTAAAACACAACAAATTTGCATGACATATTAATGTGCTATGCATACATGGGACTTCTCAAAATCCAAGCATCATCATGTTGATACAGAGGACAAAAGGTAATATTTTTTCTTTCTGTTTCTTTGGTGCTAAATGGGCTAGGTCCCTGAAAAGCAACTTTCTGAGGATATCCATCTGTTCCAAATATCATATATTATGGTATATGTGTACAACCAGGAGGACATATGCCATTTCCTCTAGAGACACTATCTCTAATACAGCCACAGAATATCTCTCTTTCTAAACCCCACAGATAGGAAAAATTCTTCCTCTAATCATGCAGATTACGAAGCTGGTTTAAGACCAGGAGGCAACAAGGGCTGGCATAACGTCCTGGCACGTCCCTACCTTGATGCCCACAGATCTGACTAATTAGGCTACCTAGATGTTACATTTTCTCTTCTGGAAAGATAGTTTTAGCTGAACGCTGTGGCTCAATACTATTGAGGACGATGTGTCCTCAATACTTTGCAACACCGGCAATTGGGCTAAGGTCCTGCTTATGCGAAGGAATGAAAGCTGTGGTTCCTGCAGACAAAAACCACGCATGACAAAGGCTACACCCTTGCTCTACTATAGAAAAAAAGTTACTTTCTTCACCACAAAATATTGATGTTTTAGAAGAAAAGAATGCAAAAAGAAGTTCTCTCTAAAGTCTGACAGTTCTAATGCACTGAACGGCACTTAAGGATGACTTCAGGGGCTGTTCATGTGTCCCTTCCTGCCAATGGCTCTGTGGGCCAAAAGATGCAGTTGTGACCAGCTTGCACCCTGCTATACAGCTCCAATTTTCTGATTCCAGAGGTACAGACTGTGTCACACTTCTCTAAGAGATTTCAGTCAAGTCAGCCTAGACTGTTCAAGCTAAGGCAGTTCATTTTGCCACAGACAGGTTAGCACATGGTCACAGAGTCAGTTCCACCAGGAGATCCAAGCTAATGGAGACCTCCTCATGAGGAGATACCATGGAGCTGTTCAGGCAATCTGCTTTGGGTACCACAGCAGAAAAGAATGGGAGAAGCCCCCAGAGCCTGCCACAGTCTCTAAGTGTCACTTGGGCTGCTGTGAAATCACACCTCCCTCCTCAACAAAAGAATGGTCCACCAGCATCCAGAACCAGACACAACTGCTTTACACGAGCACGCAAGAGTATCCTCGGTGTCTGTACAACCTCTCTTTGCCCATGCAAAACAAATACTGAGCACAGAACACTGTAGAGGACCTAGGGAGAACCCGCTGTGTCACAGAACTGGAAAGGAGGCACAGAAAGCTAAGGCTTGCTTGAAGAGGTTATAGTACGTGAAAACAAGTAACATTTAACCCAGCTTAATTTACAAATTTAATCTAACCATGCCCCAAAAGAAACACAGCATTAAAAACTAAAGAGCTGTTGCACTGCAGTCATCAGTTCTTTACCGTTTCAAGCAGCAACACATACAAAGCAACTCAATACAGGCTCCAGAATAGCAAAATATTTGAGCACATACTTAAGTGTATGTGAGTGTAATGTGACCTTGTATTTTCTCTGTCCATAGTGTCAGTTTCTAAAGTTCCCATTACACCTTCTCCCAGCAATGTCCTCCTGTTACCCATGCTGCAGGTTCCTGCCTTTCCCAGTTTTGCCAGTGGAACTGTTTGGGGACATGATGAAGTTGTGCTCTGAACTGCCAGCAGAAAAGTAATCAACCAGTCAACCAAGCCCCACGTTACACTCTTTTAGCCATCAGCAATAGGGGGTTTTTAAAGCAGCTTTACCACTAAGGAAACAGTGCAGTCTCTATATACTATGAATGCAGCTTCCAGCCTACAAAATTAACCTCAAGTGTTTTGTCTTTTTTCTTAAGGGCCACGCTAGACTAGACCACTGCACCGTATCTCAGCCATTTTACTATAAACATACCAGTCTCACTCTAAAATTAGCCTTGAAGTATTTGTTGTCACAGGGTCACAGATATTTTGATAAACTTCCCTTTCATCATATACATAGTCAATCACCCTTTGCATATGTAATGCAGAGCAGCCAAACACTGCCACAAGTGTGATGACAGATCGGCTCCCTTATTTTTAACTTCCTAAAGCCAGACTCTTTAAGAAAGGCTTAAGCTCTGCTTATCTGATCAACTAGCAGAACTGCAGACTTTGTTAGATGACTGAGCTCATTCCTTCCTAACCAGCAACTGAAGTTAAGGTTTAATACATGCACTGTACTCCTGAAGACTCAACAAAAGATCATTTCATTTCATTATACACTACTGTAAGTGTGAAAGGATTATTACACATCAGTTATTTTGTAGTGTCTATTTGTATTAAAACACTATGAAGAGAGGCTATTTCCATTTTCATAAGGCAAATCTTTCCTCAGTGTACTTTTCTTAAGGACATTAAGGGCAAATACACATTAAAAAGGCTTTTCCCCTCTCCTGCCCCATATAACCTCTCCTGAAGGTTCACTAGAAAATATGCTACAAAGCATCCATATGCTGCTTCTGCTCTAGTAAGATGGACACGTAATCAACAGAAGCAAATTGGTATAAACTACAATGAGGTAGAAGTGCTGTATACTGCAGAAATGCATTTATTCCAGTTCACTATATGCAGTCAAAACTAGAGGGAAAATCCAGATGATCAGTAATTTCACAGTTGGCTGACCTCTCTCCTCTTTGATACTATTTGTAAAATCTTTCCTTGGCCTCTGAATGTGTGAGCTAAGTAATATTTCATTCATTTACTTGTGGGTAGGAGAAATTAAAACAGCTCACTTTATTGAAGATGCTGAATAGACAAGAAATACATATAACATGGGATTCTGAAATGTGTTGCTGAAATTGATATCTAACAGTCAAGTATTCTTACCTTTTTTATTCAAATGTGGGGTTCCCTGAATGGCCATGACACAAAACTAAACAATCCAAAGAAGTACAGAAGAATGTGCTTTTACTTTTACAAATGTGAATAGTCCTGTAAGTAATTGAATTATGTTGCTTTTTCCTGGGTAAAATCCATAATTGCAGTAAAGCCTTCATGGAGGACGTTTTCATCTTATACTGCTTCAGTTCTGTGAAGACAGTTGCCACAGAACCAGAACAGGTAAAGGCATTGAAACTGATGAGCTAGCAGAAAAAGTTTGCAGCCTAGATGAGTTCAGTGGGAGCTGGTTATCCAAATCTATCTTATCCTTACAAATATCTGACCCTTAGGCTGCATCTATATTCAAGTTTTCCTTTAGAGAAGTTGGGCATTTGTGAAGCAAATTCCCTGATGGCTCCTCCCCAGCATGCACTGATTCTGGTCACAAAGCCGGTTTGGTGCTCCTCAATTAGCTTGCTTTCAATGAGATTGTTTGAGGCTAAGAAATTCTGCAGCAGGGAACTTCCTCTCGCCCCTCAGTTCCAGTCAACAGCTGTCCCAGTTTTTGAGGAAAGCAGCCCTGGGTTTTGTTTTGTGTTGGTGGTTTTTTGGGGGGTTTATGTTGTTTGGGATTTATTTTTTTTTTTTTAGTAGACCACTTCATCAATGCTTTATTCCTAAACGAATGGCCAAGACTTGTGCTCTCAGCAATTCTTCCCAACATAAAGTGGTTACTCCTGTAGCATAAACAGCTTTCTAAGAAAACATGACCTGGAAGCTGAACTTGCTTACAAGTGGACTGGACTAAATCAATGCTCAAAAAGAGCAATGGCTTCACATTCTGATAAGTTGCCACTAGGCATCATTTGCACATCTTGTAATAAAAACAAAAGTACAAAACTGCCTGACCTATTTACAAACCTTTTACTGTGGGCAAGGCATTTAACAATGACAGTGCTTTATGAGCTACCAATTAAGCATACTAACTTTCTCCAACATGAACTCTCAGTAGGAGAGCCCCAGAAAACAATCCCAGGAGGGATGGGGGGCCCCCCAGCAGTGCGGGCTCTTGGAAAGCCTTCTGCCAACAATGGATAGATTCTTGAAAAGGGCTCGCAGTGTTAAATTCCTCCAAGGGGAACCTCTAGCGATGTGAACTTTTAGAAGAGGAACACAGTCGGTGAGGTGAAGAAGAAAAACCATGGGAGAAAACCTCACCACTTTGCAATAGGGGCAAATTTCTTACAAACACACTAACTCTGTAATTTGTACAATTTCTGTAAAATCTGTAATTTCACTTGAGGCTATGATTTACATGGATCTTCAGCCTTTATTTCTCAGCTGGACTTATTCCATACAAACAAATTATAACTATTCAAAGACCAACACTGAATAAGGCATCAAGCCGGGCATGTGTGTTACTTTTAAACAAAAGAAATGAAGCCTTTAGATAAATAGATAAATAAGTAACTAAATAGAAAGACAGACAGGCAGATGATTTCGACAGGCAGACAAAGATCTCTGCAGAGGGAATTCTTTTCTCTTTGTAGCACAATCATTTAGCCTGATCTTGACTTGACAGGATGGGTGTCATATTATGGTTCCAAATTCACCCCTCTTTTTGGCTTTTTTTATTGCAAAACACCAGGAAAAAAATGCAAAAAGAGACAGAAGAATTTCTCATAACAGCGTTTGACTCAATAATAGCTATAACAGGACATGCTGTCAAAGGAAACCATCACATTCCTATACAAAGCCATGCAATGCCTGAAGGGATCTGCCCACATGTCTGCTGCTTTCCTATTAGTGCCCTAGAGCAATCCAAGCAAGCTGCCAGCAAAGGCTCTAACTATATTTGATTAGTTTCAGGCCTTCATTTTTAGCGAGTCATCACCCTCTTAACGGCAGATGATGCCCTCTAGTTGGAATCAATGTGAGTGACCAGCTCACAATAGGCCAGATTAATGATGAAAAATGTGTAGTCAGCCTGGAGGGCTTTGGACATTTATCACCCACTGGGTCTGCCAAGCAGTGGGCTGCTCCCTGACTCATCGGGACAACACCCACCCTGGTTTAAAGAGCGGGCGACAGCACTGCGATCCTGGCTTAATGAGCCTCTGGTGAGAGAGGAGGCCCGAGCACAACACACTTACTGCATATGCATTGTACAGTTAAACACAGTCTGAAATGTCTTTCCTTCTTCTCACCTACCTTGCAGACAGTGTACACCAACTACAGTAAATCTTTTCAACTACAAAATATTCCTACAGAAAGTCTCAGTTGGAAAGCGAAGAGTTTCTTATTCAGATAGAAAACCCAGACAATAAGCTGTGTGCAAAACTGTGCTGCAAAATTTCTTTGCTAATTCATCCAAGGGAAGCAACTTTTTGACAAGTGAGTGAAATCTCATTACAATTTCATCAACATAATGAAAGGTGGGCAAGTAGATTTTGTGTCTGTTTCATAAATATTCACATCAATTTTACATACCAGAGGACTAGTATCTCATTAAAATAACGGAATCTGCATCATACCTTATAAACATATTTCTCTAAACTTCTGATGTTATGAAGGGCTGCCCACAGTATGCAGTAGCATAACTCACATTAAGATAGAGATGAGCACTAAAGCTCCAGTCACCATGTGAATGCTGCCTCAAAAGTTATCCTTTCAGTTGTCATACAAAGGGCAGTGAGATTTATGAACATGGTAGGCACAAACTGTAGAGGTGCTGGCAAAACATGTGCGTTTTCAGAAACATAGCATCACAGGGAAATGAAATACTGACAAAATATATACATCAGAAGCTTCAGCTAGAGACCCAATTAGGAAGAATAACCATATGCTGAACTTTAAAAGATGAAATCATAGACCTGAAATTAAGCAACGGGTGGATGGGAAATGTTCTAGTATGTAAAAACAGACTTAATCATGTGGTTAAATGCTTTCCTGTCGAGGCCTGATACCTCTCTATCCATTCTGCATCGATTTATTTTCACAATCTTCAGAGAATGCTCTGTCAAAAAAAAAGAATTAACAAAATGGACTTGTTAGCACAACTAACAAGCTTGCTCAAGGGTCATCTCATTTTTACAAGGACATGATGGCTCCTTCCTCCATTAAGAAAATATAAGTGCAACCATATGGGATTTCTTTGAAAATTCATAACTTCAAGGAAACACACAGCCTTGGGAAAACAAAGCAAGGTTTCCTTGTAAGGAATTTACCATCCATTCAGACAGTTTTCAGTGCTTGACAGGAAAACAAATTAGTATCTCAATCGACTTTTTAATAAATAAAGGTATATTTAAAAATGATACAAAAGCCTGCACATTAAATATGAAATGCCTGTAATCTTGCTTTCCATGGCAATCAGATCTGATGAAGTGCTTTGGTTTGGCAAATGTCCTAAAGACACTAGAAACACAGTCATTATGTTTTGAACATTTCAAGAAGATCTCTTCATATTTAATGAAGTTATTTTCTCTGCTACTACGAGAGATACAGTAAATTCCTAAATCATAAATTAAGGTTCAAATTGCTAATCATGCTTATTTAAAAAAAGTGACTTGCAAGATTAGTAACATTATTAAATTACAAAAGAGCTCGTTCAACCTAACAACATAAAAATCTTTAATAGCTACCTTAAACCTCCTCTACTATTCACAGCAGTCTTTCTCATGACAGCCGTTCTAAATGCAAAAATGAGAGGCATGCCCATTGTTTTGGTTTAAATTGCAGCCTTACCTCATGCCAAACAAGGAGCAACATCCCCCACGATGCAATGGGATCAGGCCCGGGATCAGATCAGGCTCATTTCAACAATCGCTCCATAGGCCTCCCCTTCTAGGACAGCCTCACATTGACATGCAAATACAAGAAGGGTCTTGTGTGGTACCTCTGCACCACTGAAAACACATGCTGTGTGAAACCACTTAGGTAGATTTATTTATTAGAATATAATTCCTTACAAACTGTTACATCATCTCCAATCCAACAGCCCTGGTAAATCATCCTTTTTGTTTAGCTCACTGCACATTTTAAAACGAAGAATAACCATCTTCAATATTAGTGCAGCCATCAATTTTGCATGGAACATTTAAGCTAAAATATTTTAAAATTATTATTTCATAAAAAAAGGAACAAAATAAATTTGCGGAAAAATTAAATGGACCATCTACAATTTTCTCTCTTCTGTCCATTTCTGATTGAATTTAGTGTTCATTTCATACTATAAAATTTGTTTTCAAATAAATCTTACACATCACACTTCACTAACTTTGCTAAATTTATGTCGTCTGTGAAAATTTCCAAACTTTTTGTTCAACTCATTGCTAAAATCATTAGCATCATCTCCATTTAAGAAAAGATAATTGGTAATTTCTGTGGCTGTGCTTTGAACCATCAGGGCATCATCGTTCAAAAAGGGAAATGTCATTTATAAATTTTACTGTCTCCATTTAGCACATTTTACCAGACATTTTCACTGATATCACACTGCAAGAAATTTAAAGATCCACTGTAATTCCTATTATCAGGAACAAGGATTCTTAAAAACCATGTTTTCTATTTGTTTCATAAGCTTAGTATTAAATGTTGTCTGTGAGACTTTTGGGTTTTACTCAGGTGTTTGCTTTTTGTTTGTCAACTGTAAAAGGAATTGGTCATTGTCTGAATCTCCTGAGATTCATCTGAGTACACGGGAATTATCAGAAACATGCAAAAGTTATGTGTTTCCATAACCGAACTTTATAAATTTTCCTTATTCCCTATTTCAGTTTTTTTGGTCCACATTTTGTTCCTTTTCTTTGCCATGTAGCTACTCTGTATTCACACATATCTAATGTTAAAAAACACAAAGCACAGATAATCCTTGGTTTTACTGAGGACAAGATCATGTTGGGGAGATGGCAGTAGCGGGGCTGTGTATTAGCCTTTCATCTCTGGAGGCCAACGTTCATGTCTGTCTGAGGTCATGAGTTAAGAGATTTGTGATCTCGCCTTAATCCCTAGTGGACATTTAGCCACATCATGAACCAACTATACAATTAGCAATTTCCGCCAAACTTGAGAACCAGGACTGAAACAAGTCAGGGTTAAGGTGCATGAGCTGAGTCATTTTGCAGTAGTTTATATGCTTTTCCATCATATAAACATTTTATGCTTGTTACATATGTGTGTAAGGAAAGAAGCAAATAATACGCTTCCTCAACAAAAATCTCTTCTAAAGGTGTGAAATTGTATTACAACTCTATTTCTTACCCAGAAATCAACATGGTAAAGTTGCATTGCAAAGGCTCTCATTTTCTGCAACTCATTTGTCTTTTTCTAAGTACTGCTGGTTCAAATTCTAGCACAACTGAAATTAATAAAGGTAGCATCTTCATTCAGTGTACACTTTACAGTAAAAGAAAAATAATAGATTTTTTAAATAGCAAAATACGAAGTGGCGTGCACAATGGCAAAGATGTGGCATTTCCAGCTGAAAAGCACAATTTAGCTTTATGGCGAAGTACAATGGTTCTGAGCAAAAACTGCTTTTAGATTTTGGCTATTACCGTTTACTGATTAAGTTTATTTCACTGTAAACTTGCTTGTTTCTTCCCAGCAAAAGAATGCTTTTGTCAGCATCCTCATTCTCTAGTCAAAGGGTAACTAGTTTGGGGGTTGTTTTTTTTTCCTCTCCAGTAAAACTCCAAGTGTATTGGGGTTAGTAGCACTATGTAAAGGGCACCCTTAATTAAAATTACTACATTAGAAAAAGTGCTAAGTGAAGTATTGAACCTAAAATTAAATGCTTCAAGGCTTTGGATTTATCAGCTCTAGTGAGAGAACACTGGGGTAAGTCTTGGAAAGCACAAACCCGGCTACACAGTTTCTCTTCATAAACCTATGTCTTAACACTCCATCAGAGCCTCAGCCTGCCACACAACTGACTCAGCCAACTAAAAGATGCATGATGGCCAGGAGGGGCAGAATCTGAGCACGCCAGTCAGTTCTGTCAAGGGACCTGAAAATGAGTTGTGGCCACGGAAATAGACAGGAGATGCTGAGAAAGCAGAAGAGCAATAAGAGAAAGGCTATGCCTTTTCAAAGACCAAAGACAATGTTTTCTCTGCTACTAAAATGAAAAGAAAATCTTATCTGGCTTAGCACATGGGACTGTGCTGTCCCACACTATTGCTTTTGTTCTAATTATTTCTTTTCCCCTGTTTTTTTCTCCATACATTTCTAATTATTAAGGTTACAGTGTTACAAACAGTATGAAGTTGACATGCACAGAAAAGAACACTGTGCTTCCTAGAAAGGAATGCTGGAGGTTAATTAATGCTTGTAACTCTGCACCTAACTTATACTTGTTCCAAGCATAAAAATGAACTTTATTCCTCACTGCACCCACACCTACCAATGAGGTAAGCAGTAAGCACTGTAGTTACATGTGTCTATAAAGAATACATCCTTAGTTTCCAGCTTAAAATGGAATCTTTATTCAGAGTTCCATTTTATTTTTTTTACTGCCCTTTCACAAAGGGACGGAAACATTTCTATAATTAACTTTATCCTGGAGCAGGCAGAGAAGAGCTGTCCTCATTCACAATAAGAACTATCTTTTCCAGAAGATCAATATATCTGAGGAATGAAGCATTACATTTTTTACAATAAATACCATACACTTCTGGGCAGGACCACCTTACAGCTTTTGGTTACTTTGCAGGAAGATGGATATTCACGAAATGGTGGCAAAATAAAATTGTTTGTTGTCAGTTCTCTCTTACCCCTCCTAAACTTATCCCTGCAGCACAGTGTCTACATAACTGCTGGAAATGGACATGACTATTTCTGGGGAAAAGTGAAAATTGTCTTCTCTGTCACCCTTTCCCATGATTCCTTCCAATAGGTTTCACGCAGGTCAAAGACCAAAGCACGTCTGGCAATAACACTCTTTCTTTCTATTCAGATTTGTGCCCTTCATGGATGGCCTTGCATGCTATAGCAAACGTAGCAGTGTATACCTGCTTCACTCTGAGTAGAAATTATGACAGTCTGTCTGAGAAGGAGAGAGAATTCTTCACAGAAACACACACACCCTGCCCGGAGCTCACTCCCCACCCAGATGAATCGTGAGATAAAAGCTTAAAGATAAAAAAGAGGCTAGTAGGTCAGGTTTTGTGTACTCTGCTTTCAGAATGATTATCCTTGTCTTAAGAAATTTCTGGTTGAATAAGCTACAAATCACAGCTCTTTAAGGGAAGCATTGTATGGATGGGTAGTCATGCTCCTTAACATGTAACTTCACCTGCTGCAAATGAAACATAAAGTAGCTTTCAGAGCTGTACAGTGACATACTTCTCCAGTCTCTAGGATACTTCATTCCATTTTAAGTTTATCATAAAAGTGCATCTGTATTAAATTACTAAAGCTTTGCATTTATACTACTTCTCTAGAAATGCATAAAGTTTTCTATAATATAAATGAAAGATAACAGCTTAGCTCCTTCATGCAAGTTTTGTATTACATGGTCAGATTTTGTTACCAAACTGTTTTGGAAAAAATTTGAGGAAAAGTCAGCAAAATGGACAAATCAATTGTAACTCCAAACCTATGTTCTTACATTCAAAATACTGAGAGCCACCAGTCCTTGAAAACATGTCATGCTTACCTGGAAAACATGTCTGAACTATTAATTTTAGCTGTTTTATTACAAACAAGAAAATCAAGAAACGGAGACGCAAAATCCTGAAAAATTCACACTGCACAGAAGATTTCTGCATTTTCTTATGACAGTTACTAGCTTTCTGAAACAATTTGCACATCCAGGAAGAAATAATAGTGACAAGCAGCCCTTGAAGCCTTGTGGTAAGCGAACAGTCTGAGTGCAACCTCTTTCTGTGTATAAGGTCACTTGCTGATCTAATAGCAAAGATCATGGAATTACTCGCAGCAAGAGTAATACTGTACCTTTTTGCTGATGGTCTATGGGATCTAAAAAATTAATATTTTGTTACAAGAGAAAGCAACAGAATGGAGAAAATGCCTCTAACTAAGATGGATTTCTAAAAACATGAAAAGTACAAAATGCAAAGCCCAAGGCTTGCAATACAGCCACCCTCCCTTTCCACGTCTCCTCAAAAACCTAGTAACATGAATTGTGTGGGCAGGATTATTTTATTATTTTTAAAATATACTGTTGATAAGATCAATTATGTAAAAAGCCCTCTTGCAATGGGACCCTGTGTCTGCAAGGGCTTTGAAGAAGCACTGCCTGCAGTTGCATTTATATTTTTTTTTCTTACAGAAAGCTCCATGAAAATACCAAGAGGGTTTATAAAACCAAAGCCCAAGTTTCATTGGATTTGCTAGTACAACAGGTAATTTTTAAAAAACAGCAAAAACTTGATGACTAAACAAGCAGGCTAGACATAAAAGGAGGTTTCAAACAGTGTCCCCTATCAACTGTGTCTTTAAAATCAGATCATTTTCTTTAGGTTTGCCCTGCATCCACAGCTCAATGATTGTCTCAGTTTCAGTAAACTCTACACCTAGCAGTAGGGAAAACCCTTTTTAGACAGCCTTTTGCTGTCCATGACTCCTGAGATCTGGCCTTACACCAGCTCCCAGCCTGAGCTCCTGCTCTTTCGCTCACTGCCTTTCTGCTGCCCATCAGGCACTTGACATCCTTCTCCCTGCCTCCACTCAGACCTCCTGCAGCCCGTTTTTGGGAAGGAGCAACAGCCCCTTATCTAGAAAGCTGCCACACAGGCAAGGGCATAGCATCCAGAACAAAGCAAATGAGGAACCTTCCTCCCCACCGCTCAGTCACCAACTAGTAGAGTGTGTCATATCTGTCACAGCTTTGTTGAGAAGGCTTTAGATTTTCATGTGGACATTGGCCAAACTACCATTGGATTGATCACCCCAACCAAGAGCCCCCATAGAGGAAGTGCACATGGAGTCTGAGCACAGGGTCACACTCAGTGAGGGCAGCAGCTCCAGACCACATGCTTGAGTCCCAAGAAGGTGGCAGTGTTGGCAAGAGAAGGGTCCTGGCAGCTCAATGTTGGAGACGCAGATTATTTTCAGGCAGTTGTCTCCATCTGCACAACTCCAGCCTGGGGAAAATAAAGGTAAGGGCACTTGTGGCTAAGTTGTCTTTTGAGCAGACTAATTGTTCTGGATAGGAAAGTGTGAAAGATCTCTTTCACCAAAGGAGGAAGTTTTAAATCATACTAGGTGCAAGGGACACAACACAACTAAATGTGAAATCAAACCTCCGCTGAAATCACTGGCAACAAATCCTACATACTTCAGTGGGGCCAAGATTTTGCCTAGAGGCAAAAATTTATAATAGTAAAAGTGATGATGATGGTAATAAAGTTACAATAAATACTCTTGACATTTTATGGTCAAAGATAATAAAAACAACCAGCAATATTCAAAGAATGCAGAGCAAGAGATGTTCAGTACTGCTACCTAAGCTGCTACCTTGAATATCCAGACTGCTAAACTTAAACTTTTTCTTTCTTCTTCTTCATTCCCTTTTCAACTGAAGTATCCAATGGTATGATAATTAGGCTTAGTTAAAGCAGTTAAAAAGCTCATGTGGACACAAATTAATTTGAACAAAGTTTATTTGGACTTGACAGAAGTGATTACACATAAATTAGCCTAAATCTACACGAGAACTGTGCCTCCAGAGGATCCACATTGAGATACTGAGTTTCAATTAAAATCACCGAAAAATTTTGTTGGTAGACAAGGTTATATGGTTTGGACACACAAGAATTTATGACAAAGGTATATGTTATATATCTTTAGCAGGTGTTCTTTAAGCCATTAAATACGATTTTAAGCTTCTGCAGCAGTGAAGTAATTTCCATTATTTTAACTTTAGATAGCCTGATATCTTCTTATACTAAAAAAGTCTCTAAAATATCTACGGTGTCTTACTCTAGCTTATGACAAGCAATCTAGCTCACAATTTTACCAGCCAAAACCCTTGTGTTCTAAATATACAACGATCTTCCTTTTGGCCTCATTAAGGTCATCGACAGTCTACAATATTGTTTTTCATTAAAGGTTTCTTTGTTATCACTGTAAATTCTATAAACCTCTTATTTAATGAAATTTTACAGACTCCTGTAAGAATTAATTCTGCAATAAAGTACTACAATGGCATGGACCAGTTTTTCTCTTTTCAGGCAAACCAAGTTAGTGATGCAATTTCATCTTCAACACTACATTGACTCACATTTTGGGGGGGCAGGCATGTTCACAGAAAGGCATGATTCAGAACACATTCCATAATTCTGACATGTCATTTTGCGTATAAAAGAAAATTATATCACACAATGATCAGGGGAAGTCTGAAGTAGGTTTTCAATACCAGTGACTCTACCTGCATATTATTAATCCCATAGGCGAGTTTGAGGGGGGAATAAAAATCGCATATGGTTTTGATGATTAATCTTCAGTTGGCTTTTGGTCTTCCCAGTAAACTATAAAGGAATACAGTTATAATACAATACAGTTTCAATTTTAGTCCTTTGTGCACTCATTACAGCTAGAAACAATTGCCATGCTAGAGGCTTTGCTATTTGAACTATGTAGTTGTTAATTAAAGAAAACACTATTAAAATTGTAAATACAAAGACACTCCATCTGCAGCCTCTCTTCATAACAATAAGTGTCTGCAGACTTCCAGATGCACTTTTTCCAGGTAAACTATCTAGCTGAAACTCAGTACAAAAAGCACATAGCACAAAATGGTAAAGTCTTCATTTGTACATCATATTCTCAAACAGATTTTTAACAGTTAATGTGTTCCTAACTTTGTACTCAGAGCAATATTACTAATTACAATACTAATTTTGTGCATCATAAACAAACCAAATCATTCTATAAACCTCTGTATTAAAGCAGGGCCCCAGAAGGATTAAGAAAAAAGAACTCTCAGAAATATTGTACAACCATACATTTCCAGTTGTATGATTTAGTACTGTAACCAACATTATAAGCATCTCTGATAGCATTTTTATACTTTCACATTAAAATTCCCCACAATACATTCATACTGGAGACAACGATGACACAGGTCATTTTTCCCCCCTCTGTATCAAAAGACTTCACTGGTGAACAAAATGCAACAGTTCAGTATTTACTGACAAGATATTTCAAATTAGTACACTGTAATATCTGTAATAACTGATGGTTATTGAAACAAATATGCCATGTGGTATGAATTCTGCAAACTCATCACCAAAAAAAAATACTACAGGGTGGATACAGGACAAGAACAAACTAGTGTCTCCAGTGAACGCTCTTCTACACTTAACTAGCCTTAGAGTGCACACTCATGTCTGCTTTTTGGAGAGTTTTTTTAGCCCTTTAAGGAAATTAAAATCCTCACAGTTTCCAGTTTACAAAGCACTGGAAGAAAGCTAAATTGCTTGCTGATTTTAGATTTTTGCAAAGTAGGCTGATGTAAGCTATGCAGGGAGAAAAAAATACACACATTACAATTAATGCCATTGTCTCTTGAGATGCAGGTGTGTTGTCCAGTAACATGGAAGCCTCTAGAGCAATTATTCTTTGCACCAATCTTAAACAAACAGGATCCTAATTACCTATAGGCATTCTGAGCACAGGCTTGTTTAGAGAGATTTAATACAGTTCACTATCACAAGGTTGCAAAAAGTAGCCCTGTAGAGCAGCAGTTATCTTTATACCACAAGTAAAGCCATAGTCATAAAGGTTTAAAAGAAAATTGACCGCACCTTCGCTGGAGATCGATATTGAATAGCCATCTTTATGGTAATTAGATTTCAAAGTTTGTTTTATATGAATCAGAAATTTTAGCAAGGTTTCTTACTCTGCAATTAGAAGCTGACTAATCCTACTAATCTTTATGTATGTGATACATCACAAAAAACTCTCTCAGTGCTTCAGAGGTACTGATTTACAGGGAAGAGGGGAAAGGGAGGAAAGCGTGAAGGCTGTACTTTCTGTTACCACTGCCAATCCAGTCCAGTCTGCAAGTTTCTAGTTTTGCAACCAAGAGGCATGAACACAGATGTGCATCCCTTCCCCTAACCCCAGCACAGCTGCATCCAGCCCAGTATCACTTGAGTTCTTTCCTTGGCTGTAGCCTTCCTCATGGCCATCACCTCTGGAGGACTGATGAGGTTTCCCACTGGAAATCCTGCTGCACAGCCCTTGCGTTGTGGCTGGTTCTGTTCAGCTCCTGCCACTACAGCCGTTCTGCCCTGGGCTTTGAGGTTCTCAGATCTCACAGGTTTGAGCAAGACCATGCTCCCCCTGTTTAGATGGGAGTCTTCCAAGGAAAACACAGGTGCACCAGGAAGTGCTTTGATGAATCAAAGCTGACAAAATTCCCTCCCAGAGCCAAAGCCCATTAAAACAGGGGATTTCTTTCTCCCATGAACTTCAATAGACACTGAATCAGAGACAACGTGGTATTCAATCTACACCTCAGGGCTGGAGTGAGGTAGTACTGCATTTCTAGAAGCCCAGGGTTTTTTGATAAAGTCCTCTTGTATTACCTCATAGCTTTATTCTCAGAATCCAGACCAAATTCCAATTTACCTAATTACATTCTGCCTACCTCAATAATCTACTATAGGTTCAATTTATTAAGTACCATATTTACATCCTGTACAGGTGCTATTACAGAGTTATCTTTCACCTTGAAGACAGCTGTATGTCAGTGGCAAGTGAATTTTAGTGACTAGTAAGAGTATTTCATAAAGTAAATGTTGTGGAAAACGTAAAAAAAGCATATGCTCTAATAATAAAACTGTCTAGTTATACATTTCTTGCCTGGTATACATCAATATTTACTGACCAGACCTTCAGATGAACTAGCAGGTTTTATTTAGTGTGCATATCCCTTGATAAATATATATTTGTTGAAACACAAGGAGGTGTACAACTTATATCTGAAACACAGTTGAAGTCTATTCCAGAAAAAAAGCAAGATACCAAAGAGAGCACACTATGGCAATGTGGTGAGGGTACCAACTTTTAATCCAAAAGCACAATTTCTTCCCATCTCCCACGAAAACCATTAAAAATAAAGAAACACAAAACAGCAAAAGCAGAAAATGTCAGAAGCAGTATAAGGACCCTAAGTTTAAAATGTTTGTGACAAAAACCGAGCTGCAATCCATTACAAGAAAAATATGAAGGTTTCCAGCAGTATTTCACCTCTTCTCTCTCCTACAGGCCCTACCAAGATACAGTTGATCAACTGTGCATGTAATTAATGATTAGCCATTCAATTAAGTCTTATTACAAGCATCAACTGCTGCAAAGTACACAAAAATGACCCGTTTGATAAAATAAAAAATCTTATACCAGCGAAGTACAGCAAGCTAGAATAAATATCTTCATCTAAACTGATGTTTTAGCCCGTGACATTGAACCTCAAGAAAATACAATGATCCATCACACATCACTCATGTTGGCAGTGGCCTGAAAAGGTTAACAAAGACCAGTCATCCCTGCCCACCCTCAGTAGCACTTTATCAGGTGATGTTGCCAGTCTTCTTGGAGCATACTACAGCAAATGTTCCCTGACCTTCTCCCAGACCACAGACAGAGGCTTCTGAATACAACTTTATGTATCATTTACTCAAAAGAAAACTCTGCCTGGGCAGGCTATCCATCCCCCTATGTGATGTCAAATCTCTTCATGTACACTCTCATATTATCATTCATTACAGCAGTCTTGGCCTAGAAGTCTGCCTCTAAATTCAGTACCATATTACATGCACCCAGCAGAGATTTCAATGAAGTCCACCTCAACTGCTTTCAGGACTTTTGTACAGTGCACAGATTTTTACAGAGGATGATCACAGCAGGATGAAGTTTCCCGCATGCAAGACAGAATCTGGGGAGACATACTGTTTTGATTCTTCCCTTAAATCTAGTTTGATAAATTATTCAGTGTTCAAGTACTGTTCTGGCTTAATTAATTTAATTAAATCATTACACTGAGCAGCTATAAGAGCCTGAATATATCTGCATGAGTTTAATATCCCCCACACTTGCTTCAGGATATTCTGTTCTGAGGAAAACATTACCCTCCAGCAAAATGGAGAACAGTATCACTGTCAATCTCACTAGCAGCATGGCAGTGCTATTTTAGCCCATGGCTTCTCTGGTGTATTGCTGTGCATAGGCCCTCTCTTAATTAGAGCTAGCCATCAACAGAAATAAGCTCATACAACCTACCCACCAAGCTACCAGAACATTAGTGATGATATCCAAACTTAGATGAGCCTCTACAGTAAAGGGCAAAACTAAGTGCACTTTCTGCTAGAAATCCCATCTCTGGATGGGCTTTGTAAGGGCCAGGTTGTAGTTTATACTAGCTTATGCAAAAGAACACACAGAGATAGAGATAATTTAAAAAAAAACACCACTATTGTTCTTGCCTTCACATAAGGAAATATTCCCAGAAGCAGACAAAATAAGACTTGGATATATTTCCTTATATTAGTTGCCTTTCTTGTTCTCATGAAACATTCCCTTTCCTACATCAGTGTCTCCAGAATAGTTCAGGATTTTTGTTCTCGAGTAACTGGACTTTAAAAATCTGTCCTTTCCAGTTCTCCACCTCTGATGAGTGTTCCTAGGCTTACAACCTAAACAAGCCTTCTACTTTGAAATCATGTAATTTTGCTCTTTGTATTCTGCCCTACCCAGAGCTTCTGGGAGCCTCTCCCCGTTTACACATCCCTTCCAAAGTAACTCTGAAAAGCCCATGTTAGTCACAGTTCACCCAAAACATGAAAATAAACATTATGTTTCATGAAACATGACTATCACTGTGTTCGAATGGTTTCAGCGTATACAAAAACTACAAACCAAAGGCTCAAGTTACACAGACTTTCTTCTTTTTTTCAAGTTTTAGATAAATACAGGAACAGTCATTAAGAAGTTATGCTGATGAACTGGACAGAGGACGACTGTTCTCTCATGCTGAAAGGGCTTGAGCACTTTTAAAGGTAGACAGAGGCTATCAGCAGACTTACAGGAGGGCTGAGAAAACTGATCTCCTCATGAACATCACTGAGTGGATAGGATAGTTTAAACCTAAACAGAACCCCTAGAGTGGCCATATAATGTTACAAATATTTTCAAATCCAGATTGCTTTTAGTGAAAGCAGTATCAAACACAAAGTTTTTCTGTAAGCCTGAGGCCCAGCTGCAAAACTGGGCCAAACTTTCACCACGTTGCTGCCAGGGTGACAGGAATTTCTGTCGCAGAAGTGATCTAAACTAGATATTAATTATTCTCATCTCTAAACCCAGTCATGTGTCATTAATCTCTGGATTATACAAAATAATTTATTTCCCTTTTTTTTTTTTTTTTTGGAGAGGGCAGTGATAGCACATGTGAAAGGAGTTCATAAGGCTCCGAGACTGTGCCCAGAATTTGAATCCTGCAATCAAGTGTACCCAAGACTTCCAATAAATTTTATGGACCGTTCTGGATGCAAGTAATACAAGATGTAAGTAAGAGCTATTTTTATCATCATTTGTGTCAGCTCTTCTGACATGCAGCAAGCCTATGGAGAATGCCCAAACTTCAAGGACTCCTGACAGAACTGCAACAATCTCTTTTCTAACAGTGTAGTCTGTCTTTCAAAACTTTTTATTGCACCAAATCTTCTTCCTACATATGTTGTTTTCCTGAACTTCATCTAAGTGATTACCCCAAGCTCATTTCACTCTAATACACTAGTTACGAAGTGAAATACTTGCTAAGCGTGCTAGCTCTGCCACCTTTGCCAGCAGTGCTAGATATGCACCCACAAAGAAGCCTGACCAAATCCCGTGGCACTAATAAATCTGTATGGTTAATCAGGATTCACAAGTTGTACACAGATTCCTCAGCTTTCCCATGGAACAAGAGTGGAAACTCAATTCATTCTCATGCAAAAGCACCTCCTCACATGCCTAATCCTAAGGGAGGACATCTTTAGGCAGACCTATCAACTGTAATGAAACTGGTAACATTGCTGAACAGCTGCCACTTGACCTCTTCTGAAGCATTTACACTACAGTTAGGGTTAGAGATGATTTGGGGAATCTCTGTCTGCTTTGTCTGTGGTATTACTCTTTCCTACTGTAATTACTTACAGTTTGGACATTTCATCGTACAGAGGATCCAAATCACCACTGGATAGGAAAAAAAATATTGGTGTGAATGCACGAAAAACCAAGAAGTTAAAAACTTTATATCCCCTATTTCCTAAGATATTTTTGTAACAGATCTCTTCTATGTATTTAGCTGCAGTGGCCATGGAGTAGAATGAGATTTCTCTTTTAGGCACTTGAACTAACCAATTTCCTGGAAATAGAACCACTGTGAAGTCACACAAATGCATTCCTGAAATAGTTTTTTAAAATCACTTCAGAGTTACAGTTCTCCCTTCTCTCCCATATCTTTTTTTTCCTTTCACATTTGCTGGCTTACTCTTGAAGCTGTATTTCAGCTAAATGTTGTTCGCCTGTGGTCCTAATATAAGGCAAATCCCATATCACCATGTACATACACAATAACTTTCTAGACAAAAAAAGAAAGTATTTCTTCAAATTATATCACTGCATGAATGAATCTAAAAAGCTAAAGCATTGGTAAAGCGCTATCGATAAGAAATCTGACAAAGCAAAGAGGAGGAGGCTGGCAGAAGACCTCTGGTCCTGCAAACTGCTTGCTATTGGCGACTGCAGCCATGCAGACCCCCAGCAATGCAACCATGCAAGTGAATAGGTGTCCCTTTCCATCTAGAGCACTTTGAAGAACTGAGACTTTGCTGTAATTTGGAAAATGAATACTGTGTTTTAGTCACAAGGTAAACATCATACATGTCTTTAAAAAAAAGTCACCCATCAAAGGTTTAACAGATTGCCTTGAGCTACAGCTTACAAAATGAACAATCCTTATCAAGTTGTAGCTTTGAACTGGATTACATCTAAAACAAAGCTTTACTGCTGAAAAGCCATCAGAGAGTTACCCTTTTGTGGTACTGCATCCTCGTTACAAGTGGTTTGCTAGTAAACATAAGATTAAATGTTCGCTCTAGATCTCATCAACACTAAATACAAGGCTGAAATGTCTGTGGCTCACTTCCAGACGGCAAATTAGAGAGTAATCGGTGGTGTTACTCCAAACAAGGCCTGATGCTTTTATCGACTGCATCACCATCTCATGCAAAACCTAATGTTCAGTCAATAGCTCTCGTTGGAGGGGAGCCACTAACTCACTGTTCCTGTCAGTATTCCTTATCTAATTACATATGGACTGCAGTTAGAGCAACTCTATCTCCTTAGCACAGTCCACCTCAGCTGCAACTTTTAGTACAGACTAACCCACACATATTGCTGTTCTGCAGCTGTCAGGGCCTGCTTCTTCTAAAAATTCCCTTCTACTACTCTTTTGAAAATCTCTATTTTTGTGCAAAATATACAGTAATTCAAAACCACCACTTCAGTAACAGCAAGGGAAAATAACAGTTTCAGAACCTCTGGAAACATCCCACATACAGACAGTTTATACAAATTATAAGCAACAGAGTCCAGTTTACAGAAGTTGAAATAGGGCAAAGTAGTGAGGTATACATTTTGGTATACTTTATAACTGCTCTATGGTACGGGTAAAGCCAGCTGGCAGAATTGCCTTCTATGAAATGTCGTATTTTTAGCTGCCTCCCAGCCAAGGAAGCATGTCCCAAATTGTATAGCCGAAATCTGATTTCACATAAGGCTGAGATTAAAAGGTGGAAAAATGTATCACAGTGCTCAGCACTTCTTTGACTAAGGTTTGAAAAACTGATCCCTCCCTCCAGGTAGAAGCTATTGCCCAGCTTTAGGGGAAAGTCTGCTCTCAGACTAAGTGAAGGAAAACAGAAGTCAGAGTGGATGGGAGAAAGCCTCTATAAGCACAGAGCCATTTAAAACAACCTTTTGTCCCCTCTCCACATTACTACTTTTTTCTTTTTTTTTTTTAATTTTTGTTTTACCACTATTGGGATCCATTTCCCTCCACTCAAAAGATACCACACAGAACTCCCTCATGAAGACAGGCACTTCAGTCTTGTCTTTCAACAAATAAACAGGAGTTGCAAATTCCTTTCAAAACACAACCAGCAAGAGAAACAAACGTGTTTACAAAAGTGAGATGAGTAACTCAACCTAGCTTAAGCCAAGAGAGCTAAGTGTTTGTAGTTTTCACATGGGAGACAGGATGCCCCTGTTTGCAGTGCCCCTGAAGAGACATTTCAAACCTGCAGCTCAGCTGCAGTGGGGATGTAAGAACTTGCCCCACTGCCCACAGCTATGTCAGACCCTCACCTAGAACAGAGAGAAAATCTTGTGGTGGGTTGACCCTGGCTGGACACCAGGTGCCTACCAAAGCTGCTCTATCACTTAGTAGGACAGGGGAGAGAAAACATAACAAAAGGCTCGTGGGTCAAGATAAGGGCAGTGAGATCACTCACCAGTTACTCTCACAGCAAAACAGACTCAACCTGGGGGAAATTAATTTAATTTATTACCAATCAGAGTAGGATAATAAGAAATAAAAACTAAATCTTAAAACACTTTTCCCCCACTCCTCCCTTCTTCCCAGGCTCAACTTGGGATTTTCTCTACCTCCTCTCCTCCAGTGGCGCAGGGGGATGGGGAATGGGGGTTCCGATCAGTTCATCACATGTTGTTTCTGCTGTTCCTTCCTCCTCAGGGCAGGACTCCTCACACTCAACCCCTGCTCCAGCGTGGTGTCCCTCCCATTGGAGACAGTCCTCCATGAACTTCTCCCACTTGAGTCCTTCACGAACTGCTCCAGAGTGGGTCCTTTCCACGAGGTCACAAGCCCTGCCAGCAAACTTGCTCCAGTGTGGGCTCCTTTCTCCATGGGGTCCTACCAGGAGCCTGCTCCAGTGTGGTCTTCCCACAGGGTCACAGCCTCCTTCAGGCACCCACCTGCTCCGGCGTGGGGTCCTCCCTGGGCTGCAGGTGGAGATCTGCTCCACCGTTCCCCTCCATGGGTGCAGGGCACAGCTGCCTCACCATGGGCTGCACCACGGGCTGTAGGGGAGTCTCTGCCCCGGCGCCTGAAGCACCTCCTCCCCCTCCTCCTTCACTGACTTGGTGTCTGTGGAGTTGTTTCTCTCACATATTCCCACTCCTCTCTTCAGCTGCTGTTGCTGTTGTGCAGCTTCCCCCCCACCCCCCCTTCTTAAATACATTATCAGAGAGGCACTACCACCATCACTGATGGGCTCGGCCTTGGCCAGTGGTGGGCCCATCTTGTGGTGGGCTGGCATTGGCTCTGTTGGACATGGGGGAAGCTTCTAGCAGCTTCTCACAGAAGCCAATCCTGTAGCCTCCCGCTACCAAAACCTTGCTACGCAAACCCAATACAGTTCTAGTTCCTTATTTTTCACCTCAACACATGTCACAGTCTTTGGATGATTCAAGAGACCTTAATGTAAAGGGGAAAGACCAAAACTAGTGATGAAGCTAAGAACTTTTCTGTAAAAAAGCCAAAGGTCGTTAAAAGGCTAAAAATTTCTAAACTGTTAAAGGTAGCTGGACAGTTTTAACTGAAATGCGTAATCAGACGACTTTGAGAATGAAAATGTAATTCAGCAACTAACAAGCTTTACTGAACTTTTTTTACATGTAATGGTGACAGGTACAAAGGAAGGTGCTCATATTAGAGCGCATGAGTGAAAAACTGGACACAACAGGGAAAAAAGAAGAGAAGAAAAAGTATGATGAATCTCTTCCGATCGCTATGTATGTTTTCCTCTTAGTGGAGCTTATGAATACTCACTGCAGGGAAAGTGAAATCATAGTGAATCATCAGAGAATCTTTTAAATGCTATTGAGTTTGTCCTACAGAGCCCTTGTTAGCCATATGTGTAATTATACCAAGTTACCGGCTAATCAGAAAATAAAAAACAAAACAGAACAAAAATAGATTTTAAAATGCCATCTGAATTAATGTGGAAAGTTTCACACTATCTTTGTTTCCCTTTTTAAACATTACTAAAACTTACAGATTAGTCAATGAAAAGGCAAAGTAGAAATGACTGCCTAAATATTATGAGCCAGCATTTTAACAAACTAAGAAAGCAGTATCAGCTGTGGAGATTTCCTACTAAAAATCCATGAACCTGGGAAGTGAAGTTCATTTGCTGAATTATGGTTTCAACAAATTCAGGCCAAAGATGTGGTGCTTTCTCTTCTCCTAAAGCTGACCAGAATTAAAAAAAGGCAGAAGAACAGAGACCTTGATTTACTAATTCAGAAAACATAGTAGCCTCAACTTTGCCTTTCTTCAGTGTTTGTGTGCTGTCAGGTTAGCTTTTTAGGTAATGTAATATCCCCTTAAGGTGCATTCTGTGCCACTATACTTGCAACACGAATGAGAAAAAAGGAAGAGAAACTTAGCCAGGAGATTTATTTACAAACAAAGGATCAGAGCCAAGAAAAGAGCAAAGGTAAATCACAGATGGTGAGCGCAGGTACAGAGCCCATTTCCAGAACTGCAATACATCTACAAGTAGGTTGCACAGACTTTATGATGTGGTCGGTCAACCTCACACCGAGATCTCTATGGGAAAGAAGATAGTACCAGTTTATACCATGGTATTAAAAATTTTGTGGTAGTGATAGCAAAGTAACTATAATTTACTCTCTACATTTATACTATTGTTTTATACTTTAATGGCTAGGACATCACATGAGATTAGTATCAGCCCAGTTCCCCTGCTACTTGGATAACCAAGACTTAATAAAACAATATTCCTCATTATTATAATTCTCCACTATTTACCAGTAAAAATTGCTGACAGAAGAGGAAAAGGAAGAGATGTTTTCTTTTTTCACACCTTATTTGAGAGCACCATGAAGACTTTCTTTCTAGTCTCTTTCCTCTACTTATTAGACAGGGAAGAATTACAATCTCCGTTTTAGCATTATGGAATCAGAATACAAGAGCGACAAAGTCAAAGCCTGAGAATTACCAAAAGGTCTGAAATAAATTAAGGAAGTGAAATTCAAACTCCCTTGTTACCTGATATATATAAGCTAGTGATCCTGAAACACTGATATCAGTGCAAAGTATCTTGAGAGCAAAACATTTCCTCCAACAGACTTTTATTGCAAATACACAAACGAAGGCTAAACCCATTTTGCTGTATAACGTACATACTATTCTGTCATGCTATTATATTAAAAATCTTGCTTTTCCATATAGTGACAAATTTCTGATCTGCAAAGCATTAAAAGATCTTTCTATAAAGGACAAGACTAAGAGCATTCAGACTTCTCTGACATAAACCTCTATTAAACTTTGCTAATCAGCTGAACAATAGGAAAGCTAAAGGCCATTTTCAGAAACCTAACCAGGTCAGTCACAAATACATGGCATGTTATCTATGTAGGAATACACTTCACTGTTTTTTTGAGTATACAGGTTTGTAGAAAGCTCTGCACAAGGCTACTGCAGTTAATTTAAGAAGGATTTCAAAATTCAACTAAAAAAGCCTGAAACTTCCATTCCATTTAATATCCAAATCATTACCAAGTAAGTGATTAAATAAACAAAACAAAAAAAGCCACAGGAAGAGGTTATCTCCAAATACTTTTAAAACTGCACATGTGAGACAAGTCTTTTTTTCAGTCTCCTGATGTCTGCTACTATCAAAATAAAAAGGATCAAAAATAAACCTGATCAAAAGAAGAGAATCACATTTTATTTATTTATTTATTTATTTTAAAGCACCAGATTGTTTTTGACAAGAAACCTCAAGTAAAATAATTACAAGATCTACTATTTATGAAACTTCTTTATTTAAAATATGTCATAATAAACAGTGAATAGTCTTCCACAAAAGCCTAAAATACATATGAGCTAAATACGTTGAAGAGTTCAGAAGAAAAGCAACATCAATTTAAAACAACCAAACTATAAACTACATTAGAATAACCAGCCAAAAAATAAAGTAGTTTGTAAGGTAACTGGAGTCTCCGAAAATAATTTAAATAATGGAAAGGTTTTGATATTCTTACAAAACAGAGATACTAATCTGAACAAGAGTTGCTGGAACTTAACTTCCCTCTATTGTCATCAAAGCCATTCCTGGTTTTGAGGTAGAAATCCAAAGTCAAAACTGTTAAAAAGTTTAAGTGACATTTATCCTTAAGTTGCTGTTTTCAAAGAAATAGAGACTCTTAAGAAGTTAGAAGCAATCAAGATCTTAAACATTTTAAAGGCCAGGCCTCTCAAAATCTGCCTTCTAGGTAGATGATTCATACTGTGCAGGTCAGCATCCTGGTCTCTTTTTACAGTATACAGACAGGGTAGGGACCAAGACAACTAGCTGCAGAAAAGCAAAAACATTCCACAGATGCCTAAAAGCCAGCCAAGGGACAACACAAAGCCTTAGGTCCTGCACCCTCTGTATTTGTCCAGTCAGGGATGTCCAACCCTGGGAAACCCTCTGAGAAAACCTTATGCAATCCACATCACTTGTTTCAGTATCAATATATAATAATACGGTGTTACAACAGATAGTGTTTAATCTCCCTGTCTGGATAGGGCAGAACTCAAATCTGTCCCAAAGACAAAATGCCAGGGACTCTGAAACACCCCAGTCATGAGTCTTCTGGCAACTTGTCTGCAGACTTATTTTTTCAAGGTCAGTTTTCTGACAGTTACCTGATGATGAGCTGCTTATACACATTCTGGGGCCTCAGCTATTTCTGCCCAAATTAAAGATTTATTAGCTGCCGCACACTGTGAAAAAAATATACTTTATATCAAAACAGAGTTATGAAAAATATTGGAGGCACCATTTTACTCCAAAGCCATGCTTCCATTATTACATGCACATAGTTCTTTTACTCACTAGTATCCTGTATTTGAAAACAGGTATTGAAGACTAGATTCACATTCTGAGGCTCACTTTAGAACCTGGCTAACTCACGGAAAATTGAAATCTGAAGGGTCACCATTAGTTTTGGAATCACAGTGCTGACTAAAAATGAACAGTATGTTATTATATTATAAATGACTGTTGAGATTTGCTGTGATTACAAGAGATAAGAGAAAACATCTACATTTGAGAACAATTCACTTTCTCTCTCTGTGGGTTTTCTTTTCTATATACAGGCAGATTAAAAAAGAGAAAGATCTTCTGTGACCTACAAAAACTGACAAGAGAACTCAAGGCAAGTATATTATTAAACAACCATTAACTTTAAAAAAAAAAAAAAAAAACAACAACACACCAAACCTTTCAGTAGCTATCCCAGACAATGTGGATGGAAAAATGTTTTTATTGAATTTTTGTTCCCTTGTTTTTCTGGTATCTAAAACCTCCAAATTTGCTTTTACTATATATGCACAGGTCAGCAATCTTTCTTGCTCAGAGATTTCTTTCTCATAAAGTCTCTATTTTCAATTTTCAAAAGAATTGGAACTGTAGGAAGAAAACCTTTCTCCTGCTGAGACATTCACCTGAAGCAAAATTTCCAGCAGTAGTAAAATGATGCTTCCTAATACATAGGACAGGTTACAAGAGACAGAGACCATCTTGGGCTGTTAACACAATTGAGGAGGATACTTTAAAAAAAACAAACAGAAGAAAAACAATAGAACACAACCCTGTAGAAAAGTTTTTCGTGTCACTTTCCAAACCAAATAAAGAAAATCATGCAGATCTTTCTGAAGTCAGCTACATGACTGCCAAGAAAAAAAACCAAACCCTACCTGTCTCAAATAGGATTAATGACAACAAGGTATACTTCTTAACTAAAGTCTCATCAGCTAATCTGCATGTGCAATGAACAAGCAACAAAGAAGTAATCAGTAATCTTTTACTTTCAAATCTATTACTTCTGTGAGAAAGCAGCTGGTCACATACAATAGCTTACCTTTTTTCTTAAAGTATTTGCCTGAAGTGCTTCTAATGAAGTGAACAAGTGTTATTTCAAAATTATTTAAAGGATTCAAGAACCAAGCAAACATGGAGATGAACAATAACACAGCTGATCTTAAAAACCAAATATGTTCCTTTGAGAGCCTGGAAATTAATTTCTAGGAGCTATACTGTGCTGAATGAGTGGAGATGAAAATGAAAGGTCTTGAATGTTCTGATTACTTTAAAAACTTGCAACTGTATTTATAATCTATTTTTGAAGAAATGCATTCAAGAAAAAAGGTGCAGATCTGTGTTTCAAATAGACTGTGTTTTGTGACACCTGAAGGCTAAGAGCATGTCCAGTGTAGAGATTGTACCGTGTGACTAAACAATTGCTATACAATTTGTAGAGATAGGAATTTTGTGTGTCAGTTAAGAAGAAAAATATTACAAGCCTTATTTCAGTTTGGGAAATCTTACAGAATCTCGACATATTTTACTTTTCAAATTATTTGTAAGTCCACTTACACCGTGTGAAGAAAAACTCATTTGGACTAATATTTTTGAGACATCAATTGCCCAATTTTCAGTAGTTTGTCCATCTAAAGTTTCTCTAGACTATTTAGTAATTCTAGAATGATGCTCAAATTAAGCACCCACAAATGGCAATTATGAAACTCTGCCATTATTTTCAGTTCTGTTTACAAGTATAGCGACTAAGGCATGCCCAATCTTTAATAAAATTGCCTGGATAATAACAGAGTAGAATTTTCCCACTGTTTTCTCAATATGTTATGAGAAAAAACACTTATTTACACTGTAAATGCTGTAAAAAAGTCTACTTAATGTAATAGAAATTAATATTTAAGAAACACTGTCAATCAGAAATCTGAACTTTCACCTGAAGATGTATTGAGATCATTAAGTCTGAACAAATGTATGCCTTGAATAATTTGGTAATAATAGAGCATTCTGTACCGTTTCTGTAAAATCATCTTTTTTCAGTATCACATATAGCCGTGCACTGGAATAGAGCTGCAGATCTAATTGAGGTGAAAGACTGCATAATACTATCATTTTGAAAACTAGTAACTGCTGATTGCCTCATATCTTCAGCCTTTTTTTACTTTAACCTTGAAAGTCTCTTGAAAGCGCAGCACAAAAGCTTTCAAAACTGCTAACAGCCATTTCCACATGGCTCAGTCTACAATGTCAGTTTACTCTGTCTCGTTACCTGACATCTCCACTCTATTCAGGGTTCATCAAACACAGCCACTCTTCTGATTAATGGCTAATTTATTATTTGCCTTGCAAATGTTTATCTGCTGGGAGATGAGGTAAATATACTTCAGCTCTGACAAGCACCATGACCACTCTCTCCCTGCCTGATGCAATGGTCAGTTGATGGTGTCCCAGAGGAGTTGTGCCCTGCCTTAGGTTTCCCAGACAGTTCTCTGAAAGGCAAAGTATGTATTTTTAATGAGCACAGTGCAAAATCAATTAGCTGGTGGCTTAGAAAAAGAAATTAATAATCACATTTATTTGGCGTTTTCATGAGACACATCAAAAATAACCTTCCATATTAATCACATGCACTGGTATTTTTCTGCAGGTTGAAGAACCATTTCTTTAAAATAAAAATACAAAAAATCCCTGTATCACTATATCATAGTGTTTCACATCACCAACCTGAAAAATGCTATAGCATAGCCAAAAAAAGCACTCAAGGAAAATACAATTTCAGAAAGAACAGAAAAAGAGAAGATAAGTGTCTGATGTAATTCTCTAATGCCATTCAGTTGGGAGACAGCCAACTTCATATGTCATATTATTATACCTCTGCTGCATCAGGCAATTCTTCCCAAAGTGCAATTTGTTATGAAATTTTCCTTGTACCTGAAAACTAACAGGTCTCAAATCACGACCTCTACTTGTGAAGATTCTTCTAAGCTCACCAGTACAACTTTATCTTGGTGGGGAGGAACACTAGATATTAAAGAATCAAGAAAATAAAAAGGAACTTGAACTTTCACAAACAGCAGTGTCATTAGATAATGCTAAAGTATCAACACCAGGCAAGAAAAATTCAGATAGCAAGCAAATTAATTTAAGTTTAATATAGACTCATTGTATCAGAAAGGCGAAAATTACATCTCTTTTTAAAATGTATGAGAGAAACTATGATGGATTGATTATTTGCCCTCACAGACCATGTTGCCACTATACCTGTGTGCTATGAGCGGAAGGCAGCTTTAAAACCTTACTGTAACAGTCCCAATGGCTCAACAGTCTACATCATGAGCTGTCAACAGCAGAAACAAACTCCTCTGTTAGGAATTGCTCCACTGAGATCCAGAACGTACAACAGAAAGAGTTGTGCTTCATACCAGTGTCTCCTAACTCCTACTTGGCCTGCTGCCATCAGGGGCCTAGAATTCAAGAGATGAAACATGCCTGAAAGGATGAGCAAAATCATTTTGCTAAAGTTTGGACTCTGTTGTTTGACAGATCTAATTGCATAAGGGAATCAGAAGCATATATAAAATCCCTAATTTTCACTATACAGTGAAAACTAGAAAGAACGTGCATGTATATAAAATGTGTAGAAAAAAATGAAAATGGCAGATGTGGAAGAATAGAAAAGAGAAAGGAACGAACATATTAAAGCAAGTTAGTTACCACATGAAAAGAAATTAATAAAAAGTGAAAAGGTAGAAAAAGGACCTAAACTAAGGAAAATTAACATACGTGTGACCTTCATATGATATACGACCTGTGTAAATGTATATTGTACAAGGTACAGACAATAACGAGCACTTAGAATTTCAGTAGGTGTGGAAGCTATCCAAACACTACTGCAATGGGTTTCATGCAACTGTACCACTGAAAAGCATTCAGACTATCAATTCCTCATTGCGAAGACTCTCTGTACCATTTTTCCACTGATAATATGTAGGTCTGAGAGGTAACATTCACATTCCATTAGTCTATTCATACATTTGTCTTTGGAGAGGCACAATTTCGTTGAACTACTAACCACTACTACATTTTTTTCTTAATCCATTATAAGTAGGACCAGAGATATAGGCCCATGGAAAAGAAAAAACCCGCTGCCTCCATTAACTCTCCTGGTTTCAGAGTGAGTGGCATGCAGAGAGCTGAGTGCTCTACCCTCTCCTGTGCTTGCTGCAGGAGATCTTGAGAAACAGACTAGAGAAAAGCCTCAGCAGGATGTATATTTCAGGTAAAAGTTCGAAATAAATATAAATGTACTGTCAAAATAGTAATTGAAGTTTGAACAGAGTACATCTAAAACACCCTCTGAAAAGATCCGCTCAATCTAGAGGTTCTGGAAGGAATGTCAAGAAAAGCAGTAAAGAGGATAATACAGCTGATTGGAGATAAGCCAGATGTGCTTTGCACCATAAAGCTAACACTTATGTCTAAGCCATTACTTGGGTCTCTTTTTTCCCCTGTAGCCTTATTCTCATCTCAGCTTCCAGAAGCAAGAGGACGTGACAGCTGTTAATGTAATGCACAACTAGATTCATTAGTTCTCAGTATACACTGCTAAAATCGAGTTTTACCTGTGATTTCATAGGAGCAGGACAAAGTCTTTTGTATAATCACCTGTAGCTATTACAAGATATTAAATCATGAGAAGTACATATGTACACCTAGTATATATTTGTGTAGCGTAAAATAAGGTTTTCAAGATCGAAAGTTTAGCTTAGTCTGTGTTTTAGGGACTGGCAGATTAAATACCTAACACAAAGTACACACTCACAGTTTGCTGTCTGATTAACTGTTGGGGTAGTATTCAGAAGAAATCCCAATACAGGACTCCTGAAGGAGCTAGGCATACACTTCAACAGGCTTTTTAGCTTATATATTTGGTACGTAGCTCCACTGGTTTAAAGTTCTGCGGAAAAGCTCTCATTTTCAGGGAGAACCACCTGAAAATACAGTCCCTTGAAGCTTAAATCCCAAATAGATTACCAGTGACTTCTAGCAACAGTCAGTAACTTTCCCAGGGCTAATTTCTACCTGGGCTGAAGAATACACAGTACAGTATACATCAGTGTCTGAGGCGGGAGACTCTGGCCTTGTTATTCAGACATCATATATGTAACTAGCCCTGACAACTGCTGATTATATCTTTTTTAAAGCACTGCTGCCTTTTTTTGTTTGCCAGTTATCCTCTGGTGTATATGCCAATGCAGACAATGTCCCATCACTGTAATTGTCACTCAGCTGTCTGTCAGTGATGAGAAGAAAAGGGTGACAGCCTTGACATCCCACCAATCATCCCTCTGGAAAATTGATATCGTCCTCCCCAGTAAACAACAGCTAAAGAATCGACCAGCCTTGCCGGTACGTCCCCGAACAATCAGCTTCCATTAAGGGCAGAAGCCACACATTTATCCCACTGTACTCCAATCAATAGTACACTGACTTGTTCTACATTCAAGCGTGCCGCTGCTCAAGGTCTGCATTTAGCACAGGCTACCTTTCAAACTCTTTCCAGGTCTTTCAAACTTAAATGTAGGAAACAGCTTTTGGGGTCTTTGTAAAGTCCTTTATTTTCATGTAAAATATCTTACTTCCATCAATTTGGCATATTTACTTCAGTTCACAGGAGGTTTAGCAGATTTATTTCCTTGATTAAATGTTATTTTCTTTAACAGTAAATTAAGTCACAGTATGTAAAATCATTACATTTTTTTACTACTTATCTCTTGCAGACTTGCATTTATATATAGCCATGCTTTAGAGGAAATTTATGCACATTGTGTTAAAACTGGCCTTGTTTAAAATGAACTACAATGTGTTTACATACTGAAAATGCTCTCTGGCAGTCGGAACAGTTTGTTAAACACGAAGTCCACAACCATTTATACATCACCCAATAACCTAAAGCTGTAGACAATTAGCCCCGTAAAACAGTAAAATGATTGCAAGCTGGCACATACAATCTTTCATGATAAGAAAACCGGTTATTCACAACTCATGGGACATGAATATTCTGAGACAAAATGCCTCAACATGAGAGGAAAAAAATAACGGTCAGGAGGCTCACTTCACAACTTGCCAAAAAATTGCAAATCTGCAACTGCAGTTGCAGATTAGTACTTCACTTATTACTTGGCGTGAGGTGCTAAGTCAGCAGCTGCTACTGTCTCATTCTTAAATATCTCTTCTATACACACGTCATCTAGAAATGGGGCTATTACAGTACCAAATCACCTACACAGACTGCAGGAAGCGGGACTATGCTGCCCACTGCCTTAACAGTCATAAAGCCAGAGGCCCTCCATTTCTGATTTAGTAGCTTGACTCTCACTTGTAACCTTGTGATTTTTCATCAGCGCACACCCTGAGGATACTGTGGCAGTGCTTTTCCTACCATCCCAAGTACTCTTCTCGCAGCCTTGTGCTAGCCAGTTCTGACCGCTGTCATGGTGGTTTCTTGTGACTGGTACAGATGCTTGAATCACACTCTGCTTCTTGGCTTTTAGCCTGCAAATCCAGGCAAAGGTGTCTTTACCATTCCCCTCATAACTTTTAGCTTAGAGCTTCAGCACACTGCAGATAGCATAGCAGAGATCCACAAATCCAGTGGGCAGGTTCCTGCATGTTCCCACAGTCAAAGCTTAGCCACCAACCAAGATGCAAGACCTGCACCTGATCACACATGCTCTCATTGCTGCTACCAGTATCACAAGCGGGTGTCCATACACTTACTGTGAGAAAAGTGCTTGTGGAAACCACCTGGTGTATCACAAAGGACACTTCTCCAAGGAGACACTTTACTCCTCTCCCCAGGCAGCCCCTAGGAAGAGGCCTTTCCTCCTCTCTCTCTCTCTCTGTCCCTCTTTTTTTCTCTCCTTGGTGTGTTGTTTTTTGTTTATCTCTTAATATAACTTTGAGATTGACAAACTCCATCAGCTACAGACCGCACTAATAAAGCTTTGTGCACATAAGTGTGCCTGAACATCCTTTGTGAACCATCACCAACAACTACTGACAGCAGATAAAATGACAACTGTTGGTAACCAGTGCAAAAATAAAATTTTCTGAAAGTACAAGAAGCAGAATTTGAATTTCCAAACTATCATCATGATCACAACATTATGTCTCCAGATAAAATGTTACTATAGAACTACAGCGATCATTTATGCAATGGGAAACCTTCATTATTATTTGTAGTGCTAAGATCCCCCACCATTATTTGAACTTGGGAATGTTAAGTTCTGCATAGATATTGATAAACACAAAAAGCTGCTTATTCTGTCTGCAACAGCTTTTGGCCTTCTAAAGCAGCATATTAGCATTAATAACTACATTCTTAAATTCAATTTTTTAAGGAAATTTAAGTCTTACCATGATAGGTTTCTATTGTTTGGGCACCTAGGTGTAACATGTAAACCATTAGGGAGTTCACCATCCCCTTCACCTTGCTAAATGGACACAATCAATAATGGGAATGTTTGGAAGCATCCATAGGCAGACTAAACTGGCACATTACAACACTTTTTCCAGCCTGTGCATTAAGTTCATTAACTTTTCTCATTTGAATTACAAATTTCATTTCTCTGATCAAGATGAAGACATGGCTCTCATTTACAAGCTCAGATTTTTGCTGTGTTAATGTTTTACACGGAACGATAAAGTTAATGCAGCGGAGAGACGTCATGTCACCCCTATTGGTAGACAATTATAGATAAGGTTACAAATTCCAATAATCCTGATGGGAGGCACGCAGGAACTTCCATAGAAGAATGACAAAAATACTAAGCAGAGAGGCCAAAGGGCTAATCAAACCTCTTAGAAACATATTCATGCTTGTCACAACAAGAGCACACTCTACAAAACCAAAATGTGTTATTTAATTTAATTTCATTTAATGAGCAAACACAGCCCCATTCTCCTTTGCATTGATCATTAAATTGCTAATTGAAACCTTTTAAAAAGGTTTAAAGTTTAAACGAAACACTTCTCTAATTTTATGATATTGTACTTAGGAGAGTTAATAAAGCTTTGGAAGAGAATTGTGTCTTACCGAAACTTCCTTCTAACTTCATCAGTTCAGATAAAATATAGGGTTATGCACTAAGGCACAGCATGCCTCTTCCAAGAAAGCTTAAAACACTCTTTCAAGAATGTGTTAACATATTTCAGTTAAGAACCAAAATATCCAAACCTGGGTGTTTTGCACCTTGAATCCACTCATTCAAGAAATGAGCCTGGGCAAACTCCCCGCACATTTATGAATTCAGGAGTTATTAAAAGAAGAAGAGATACTAAAACCTTACTCAGAGTTTGTCAGTGAGATAGAAATAACAACAGAAGTGATATCCAGGCACTTAACTTGGAGGTAACTTACATTTTTGGTTTTCCTTCAGAAACAGCAAATACAAAATGCTGTTAGATTCCAACATTAATTTCTCATTTCAGTAATCATACACATTCCTCTTCAAGGCAATGCCATAACAAGATGACATTCAATTATGTTAAACTAATGGCAGCTGCAACAATATCTCCCCAAATACCTCAGTAATTCTCTAGCTTTCAATACTGCCGCTGAGGCTACAATTCTGTAATTACTAATAGCAGATCCATGTTCCTGCTCACAGTATGCATTTGCTCCAGATCAGCATGGACACACAGGCAGATTGCTGCTAACTCCACCACAGCACTGAATTAGCAGCACACATTTATATTATTAGCAGCATAAATTTATACCTAATCTGCATTTTTCTGTCATGTAGCACCAGAGTTTTTGAACCAGTAGGAGGGACCTTCTTACAATCAAACTCGTAGCTCTCTCTCCTTGGTGCCTCATACATCCAAAGAGCATATGCAAAACCCCTTTATCAAACATCTGAGGATCTGCTGGTGTCTTCTCCTGAGGTAAGCACTGTGACTTTCAGGCAGCCTGTGTTGAGGGCTGATAGGAAATAGGTCCTTTTCACATATGTATGAAAGATCTGTTACAACCTAGTCCAGTGTAAGTAACTGCCAAATACTGTATATAGCAGTATCAAGGAAGGTTAATTTCTTCAGAAAAACCACACTTGACTGCTCTCTCACACTCTCTTTCAGAATCAAGGGTACTAATTTTGAATTTAATTTTAATTTCAAAGGAGCTAGACTGACCCCATTTAAATTCAAAGCAAGAGGTATTTAAGATCGTCTCCTATTGTGACTAATAAACTTTGGCTCTCTTAACACAGATGCATGGAGGCGTAGGGGGAGATACAGAAGGAGAGACAAATGTTAGTGGAAATTAATGTGCATGTGACTGCATACTGTTCAAAATCAGAATTTCAGTAGGAATAAATGACCTTTGTTAATTGATTATAGATTTTTTTAAAATATATGTCATTATAAAATGCAGAGCATAGGGCATTACACCACAATATAAGTCACTCTGCTGTTATACTTTGTCTACTTTAAGTTGGTGGATTAATAAGTGATGAAAATCCTCTGCCTAAGACCTCAGCTGGTTTTCTTATATTTTCTGGCTAGTGGGAATGGTCAATTCTCACTCATATAATATTCATGGATGTTTGATTTTTAATGGGGAGCTACATTTGCAGGCTTTTGTGCAGGTTCTTCATTCCCAGAGAGTCGGTTTGAAGACAGAGAAAATGGCTGGATGCCTTTAAAACAATTAAGATTAAGCTAACATGTATAACACAAATAAAGGGAATGGGGAGACCCAGGATTAAAAGGATATTCACTCTAAGTTTGTGTAGTTACTTACGCAATGTTTTCTTACCCATAATATAAGTATGCATATGCATTTAGGGAGGACTGCTTAGGTGAGCTGTTTTCTTTTCAAATGTAAGAATACAAAATACCAGACATACACTTGCATCAAACTTATAACTAGCAAGATACAGAAGTAATATCGCCACTCTGCCTTTGCAAATCCTCCTCTTTCTTTCCATTAAAGATACACTAAAAATTATCACCTTCACTAAACAACGTCTAAAGTAATACAATTACTAATGTAAATATTTACAGGTACACCACCATATGAAGGCTTTGTTTGACCAAAAGAAATCACTGAAAATCCTTCATGATAAAGAACTTATGTCAAATATTTTTCTCAACAAGACTTAGAAAAGATTTAAGCCTCAAGAGAAAAACTACAGGAACTGACCAAGGGTGTTCGTTGTGTTTTTTATCTAGCATCCACTAAAATTTTTTTAAAAATCTACAACAAAAAAAGCCATGAGCATTTAAAACAGAGTTCACGGCCAGGACCAGACAAGAACCAGGTATCTTCTTGCACTGAGCTTACTCTGGAGAAAAGAGGATAATACTAACTTTTAAAACATACCCAAATCATCAGTTACGCATGATGTGTCAATTGAGATCAGGGGGAGGTAAACTATGAATTTTCTATGTAAGACTTCATTCATAAGCTTAACATATTTGGTAAATTAACTGTAATAGAATGCCCTGTCAATTGTGTGTCTATATTTAAGTTGCTTTACATTGCTCTGTTAGCAAATGAAGCATTATATAATTATGCTGGGTTTGCACTTTCATGCAAGGAACAACTTGGTGATATAGATACAAAAATCCAGTTCAAAATACGTAATTATTATTATGACTATTATGTGCTGTGGGTTTTTTTTTTCTCAAATCCTAAACAAACAGGTCAAAGCCTCAGGGACCTGCATGCCCTAGACAGTCATGCTTCACTGGCTTTCTGAAGCCAACCTCTTTCAAAGACCACATGCTACAATGCTATGTGAAGCAGACTTGTAATTATGAGGCTCCCCCAGTCTAGGGTACTCCTTCTTTTACTTGTGTAATAAGCTAACCATTCAATTGCATGAGATGCTTTAACAATATTTTACACTGCCATAATTTTTTAAGAAACTGAGAAACCCATACATTTCATCATCTGCTGAGAAAAGAAAGTATACACTATAGTGATTTCAGCCCTGAGGAGAGTTATGTCTAAGTTGCACTTTTTAGCCATTGCTAACATGTTACTGCTGTGCAACTACATGATAAATATCTGCAAAGTGTATTCATTTCATGTTTCTGAAAATGTATTCTTCTCTATACATTCATTTATTAGAATTTCTGCCTTGATGCCTCTTGAATGGGAATACTGGAAGATTTACTCTGGAAGGATTCTCACATGGAAATTCTTGTGAATTTATGTTGATAGAATACACAGTGCATACAATTATCTACAACCCAGAGTTGTAGTTAGGAAGACAAAGGATCCCATGTTTCATTTTCAATATACACCTGCTACTCTCTAACCAGAAAGCTACTTCCTCTGCACCCTGTGATCATCTACCTAGCAGGCCCAAACTTCCTCTGTATAGCTATTTCTCTCAGTATATAAAGATGCCTAATGAGATTAGCAATGTAAGAGTAAACCCTCTTTAAGTATACTTGGTTTCTCATTCTCAGACACATCCATTAATTCTGTTCATGAACTGATAAATCATTATCTTAAATGTAGTGACATTTTCTGGCCCACTACTCATATTAGAAGGATGCTCTAGAGCAGAACACTGCTGGGGATAATGATCAAAACATGACAAAATCTAACAGAAAACTATCAACAAGTTTTTCATGAAAGCAGTTACTAACACCTAACACTAACACACTGAAAAGAATATCACAGCTCCCTGTGTTTCTCCAACTGATGTGTAAATGAGGTCTTAAGTGGAAAAGAATGGAAAAAATCCTGACCACATTTAACCAGACACATGAAGAATGACTCACCCTGCTGTGACAATATACGACTAATGTATACTCTCTGTGGGGGAGGTCTACATGTGTTGGTACATACAAATGTTACATATGCGTGTAAACTATGATTATGCACGTGTATGTGCATATAACTGTTTTTAGAACTAATTAATAATGATCTTATGTTCGTTGAATTCATACTATACTAATTTATACAGCTCTAGAGAGAGAAAGAGTCCTGCTGGGTACTATCATCTTTGTCACAGGAGAGTTGAGACACTGTGTCCTCTGGACTATCCTGAGTAGATATTTTTTTTTTGTGTGTTTCTCCTGTGATTTGACTGAAGAAGGTAGCAGGACATTGTGGAAAACTGTCATCCAACTGATCTTTCAGTCAGGTGGGCTGAAAGATTGGAACACGAACCAACAAAACAAACAATCACAAAAATATCTACTGCAAACTATGATCTTTATGCCAATTAAATTCCTATTAAACTGTACTTTAGAAGCTTTATATCCTTTAAGACCATGTGAAGACTGCTCCCTAGAACAACTTGTGTGAGTGCCAGCTACTGTGGACAAAGAGGGCTTCAAAAGGAAAGAAATTCTTTTTTTGCCTATCCTTCCAGCAGACCCTGCAGAATACGTTTCATGCTGAAGAACTTGCCAGCATATCTTGAAGTCAGAGTACAAAATGGGATTTTAATGGAAAACTAGATTTCACCCCAAGTAGCGAGCTACAGCTTGATATTTTCCTCTTATTCAAAAACTCACACACAAATCTGGGGTGTACAATTTGCAGGTAAACTACAGTATTACCTTCCCCTCTTTAGGCAGACAGATTGTAGGGGAACCTAAGACTATATAGTCTGTATTAGTTTATTAATTCAGACTATATAGTCTCTATTAGCTTATTAATTCAGACACTCAAAAGTCAGACTGTATGAAATATTTCCCATTTAAAATCTGCCCAACTCCCATAACACTGGTCAACATCTGCTTTTCAAAAGGGAAGTCTGTGATGTGTCAGGCTTTTTATTTGGCTTTCCTTAAGCCTGTCTTCCCTCTCTCTCCCCTTTTCTAATCATTTCACATCAAAACCTGAGTCATCAAAGACACACAATACTCAAAACTAATCCTTCTCAGATATTTTAAAACTTAAAGCCACATACCACTCTCCCAAAATGGCAGCTAAAACACATCCAACATCTGGATTTCCATCTAGATCATATTATGACAGCTGGAAATGCAAAGAACTTCTTGAGTAGTCATGTTTTGTTAGTGCCAATACCATTCTGAACCAGAAACATTTATTTTATTACCACTATGCCAAACCATGCATTTGCATGCTACAGATGATAGTAGATACTATGTGAGTAAATTAGATTTTAATTACTTTTGAATTTTGAGTTATCAAAGAGTTACTAGATTTTTTTATCCCCTCTTACAATGACTGCAATTTGTGTAAAATACAGAATTTAAAAGTAAGAGAAAAGGCTGCACTGATGGCACTTCTAAGGAATGTAAATTCTTCCTGTAGCAGGAAGAATATGAATGCATAATTCTGTTTTTCTCATCTATTAACTCATAAATATCACCATTTTGTAAGTCTTGCTCCTGCAAAATAGTCATGCGACTTGCAAAATACCAAACACATACTTGGATGAACCTACCCAAAATCTCTGACACCTTGAGTGGCATCACAGTAGGTGGGAGACTAATAAAACACTGCACTGTTCAATGCATTGCTGCAAGTTAGTTATCCCATTCTGATACTGCATGCATGAACTGCCTCTGTTTGATGAATCACTGAGGAAAATGGGATCTGACAAACAGCTCCTCTTTCAGCAGCTGCGTACAATGACAGCATCAACAGAAAAAACACATCATTGGTTCTAAAATGCCACATTTTTATCATTTACATTGAATAAGACATGAAACTCTTTAAGGGAAGCGGCACTATGTTATCATTAAGGCCTGTTGACACTATGGAGGGTGTGCTTTGAACTCTATTCTGTCATCACTCTTAATCTGCAACTAATCGCACTCCACTCTAAATAGAGGGAAGGGCCTTCTGCACCTTGACAACAGTGCCAGTGATGAAGTATTGCACCCTTTAAAATCTCATTTACAGATTGGTTTCATTACCACCCACAACTGGCTTGGATCCATGAGGGAACACACCTGCTCTCATTAGGGCCACGTGATGTCTGCTGTTAACAGTATTTCCATGCAAATAGGGCAACAGGAAGATGAACGCTCTGGAAACTATCTTTATCTTTCTGCTGGCTGGCTTTTCTACCTTCATTTTGCGAAGTAACACATACCCAATCTGTTGATTACTCCTAAAGTTTACTGAGAGTTTCACAGCTATGGACTTCTACTGTACTCTTTGGCTTCCTTCTTCCATTATGCAGCATTTCCAATCTTCTTCTAATGGACAAATATTTATTATTTTCTATTGTAGACGAGTCCCTCATACTAGTGTTAAAACATTAGGCAGTCTTCAAAAACTACTGGCTGAAACACTGAATTCCAAACTAAAAGTATTTAGATGTATAGAGAACAATTATTTTTCCTAGGGAGTTTTTGCGTATTTAGCATTATGGATCCATAATATCAAAACAGGGACTGTTGTTTCTATACATCTATAGCAATCAGAATATGTGTTGGAGGCCCATTAATAATAGTAAATAAATTCAGCACACTGTTAACAGCTTTACTGAAATTACATGCATCCAAATCCAAACCATGGCTGGCCTTCCAGAGTAGCTACCATACCTGCTACTTAGGTAGAATACGGATGGAGTATAAAACATCCTGAATTTTCTGTTCCAGGGGTTTATTGTGGCTGTTTTCAGTCTACCAGGCATCAAAGTAAACCAAAAAAGTGCTCTGAAATCTAAAGAGGAGTATCTATTTAGCTTAAATTACTTTTAAAACTGCTTTAAATGAAATCAATAAAACTTTGCTATATATGCAAGGCCTGTATGAGTCCCTATAAACCAATGCCTACAATAGGAAAAAGAGGCAAGGGAAAAAACATAATAGAAAAGAATCAATATGAAGTCAGTCAACTTCTTTGGCATTTTGAGTTTAATATTCTACAAGTGTTAGTTAATCCTTGAAAAGGTTTATGCTCATTCTGTAGTTGAATTAACTGAGATTTTTTATAAACAAATCTGCATTTCTTTAAATTTTTTTATTAAACTGAAATAAAAATCTGAAAATCATCATCCCTACTAGAACTCCTGCAGATTTCCTGGGAATTTCACCCAGGTTTCCACCCAGTCAGCTGCACTAAAAACCCATCGAGAAAACTACATTGTTTTTTAACCACTATAACACTCCCTTTGAATAGATTGAAGTAAGACTGAGCCCAGAAACAAAAATCAAAAATCCGCCTCCTTCTCCCTTCAACTCCAATCTTTCAGCAGTAAACTTGCAGCTGTACCATGAAATGACGGAATTTTAGAAATTCCCAGTGTATATGCAAGTGTCTTCCACCAGCTCAGCCCTTGGATATGATTATGCATTTTACTGGACTCTAATACAGCCTGGTTTACAGTGAAGCAGCAAAAGGATTAAAAGCGAGTCAACACATTATTTATGATACAGTGCTGTAGAGAACTACAGCTCAGAAAGAGGTGTTGCTAAACACACAAATATATGGCATCTGTTTCCAACATCTGTTCTCTTAACAGTATTGTTGGCTTGCCCATAAACTCTTCTAAAACCTTGCCATTAAAGATCATATGACCTTTAAACTATGAACAACTTCTGAAAAATTTAAATTTTCACACAGGAAACTTTACTAGTTCTTAGCCAAGATAGGCAACACTAACATTATGGCCAGAATCTCGCTTTCATTGCAGGCAGTGAATTGGAACATTGTAAGTGTAGACAGGTTATAGCAATGTCATCCTACTTTATTCGTCCTTATTAGAAGAGTCACTTTTAAAACATATTTCTGTTAAGGCATTCAAACAACAACAATTAATAAATAATAATGAAAAAAGAACACAGCAACTATATGCAATTCTAAGATGATTTTCTTGGTTTTGTTTTGTGAAGTTTTTGTAAGAGAATGTCAAAAACTTATTCTCCCCACCAAAATAGATAAAATCAGTCTATAAAATCATCAGAATATAAGTTGATGCAGTAGCGCTGGATAAACTTCAGTATTAGTATTATGTGTGTTTGTTTTGCGGGTTTTTTTTTTAAGGATTCTTCAGATACATAAAAAGTAATCTAATTTGGTTTTGTCAGAAACATGCACATATAAGTGTGTGACTCAAAACTAAAAAGAATAGGTCAGGTAGGGCTCTTTCCTTCAAGGGGTTGATGTTTGTCACTCAACAGAATCAGAATAAAACCACATAAACTTCCAAACTAATCAATCCTAGGAGATTCCCCAAGTCTCCAGATTCTCCAGTCTCCCCACCGCCCCCGCCCCACCCCCCCAACCTGCTGCCACTCACACCTTGGCTCATGTGCAGCAGGAAAGATGAGTTAGTATCCATTTCTTATTGGATGACACTAAGTAAAAATCAGCTCAATAAAAGAATTTTTTAAAACAATATCGAAACACAAAGGCCTAGAAGGAAGAAAATGCTGCATGTTTTTTTTGCCTTGGTGTTCAGATAGATTTTTGTTACATGAGAAAGCCCCTTTAAACATATTAAGTAAGTGTACAGCTAAACTGCATCCAAAACTTTCCATAGGTACACTTGTTTACGCAGTGATATCCTCTCAGACCTGCTGGAGACATGATGTGATTGTCCGAGCAAATCCGTTGCTTTTTTGACAGAGTACCATATTGTACTGTATGGAACTACAAGGTACGCAGCCTCACAGAATGTTATAGACCAAGCATAAATCAGAATAGAGTCACTGTACCTGCCCAGATTTACAAAAGCCATCAGTCTGACCCTGTCATTTATTTGCTGCTTTAAGTAGCCAAGTTTCTGTAGCTACTTGCTACAAAACCACAGCAAGCATCTGGTGCCTACAAGAGTATTCTAAACACAACCTACTGTGGCTAAGAAATGGGCCATATACAGTCCTTTTCTGCTAATGAACAATTATGAAATGGCAGTTTTACAGATATATTCTTGTCCTTCCCTAGCTCCTTTGGTCGGCCTTATCCCTATACAGTGGATTACAGAGCATCTTTTCTTTCCACATTCCCCTTCTTGCCATATGGGGCACAATAGGAAAACAATATTCCTCAGCCCTTCACATTTAAAACTAGATAATTTTAAGAACTCAAAGGCCTTAGCACCCAACGTCCATTTTGAAATGAAGATTTTCCCTATCTCCCGTAAGCTGCTCTAAAAATCTCACCTCTAGAATGACTGTGTGTGAGTGTGTGTGTTAATTCTAATTAATTTTTAGGAAGCAGATGAAGCAGTTTTAAGCACAGGGTTATAAAATGCAATTCTCTTTCCACGAGAAGAAAAACAGACAGTCTCATTCACACTTTTGCCCTTTGCAAGTCACACAATCTTCAATCATTTATACGTCTTGTGCTTGCCACTTCTGTGAAATATAAACAGATGGGTTCTAAATGCTTTTTCACAGAAATTGAACTTCCATTTTCAGAGCTACCTGCAATATATCCTTTAGAATGCTGCTCCTGAGAGCTTAAGAAAAAGAGCTTGATATATCCCCACTTCATTTCTGCCAACCACATGCTTTTTCTTATTCAAATCCTACCTTAAAATCAACCACTTTCATTAGTTCCACATTAGGCCCTCTCCAGTGATATCTAAACAGTCCCTCTTTCTGTAATTTTTTTTTAGTATATAAATACTGTAAAATTATAACATATATTGTATAATATTTTTATGCAAAATATCATGTGAGCCTTTTTATGTTTTGTTAAGCATTATTTATATTTACGATGCTATCTAAATGTTTAACAGCACCTCCAATACAACCAATGAGTGTGGAGGTTTTGAAGTGAATCATTATTATAAGATTCAAAACAAATGAGGAATACAGTAATATCAGGGACTAGAAAGCACATTTTGTGTAGTGCTCTGTGTTGGTACAGTACACAGGAGGTTATGATTCTTGTAGGTATTGTAGACCTGTAGATATTACAACATAAACAAAGAAGCTTAAGAATAACATTAAAAGGTAGATTTGTTACATATCAGCACAAACAACTTTAGTGCAGAGTACATTCCTGCAACTGCTACCAACAGTAATTTCAAGAAAAACTCTGGTATAATTATTCTGCAGGTTTTCACTTGACATCCAGACATCTTATTTTGGTATCTAAGCAAGACTTCATGACCAATGGACAGGCTAAGACTTCAGTGTTGCCAATTGCCAGAATGCTCCCCCATTTGCCAATAGGCTGGGTAATGACAGGGCTGACCAGGTGCACTTCCACAATACAGTCGTTACAGCAATAGTGACTGCTAAGTAATGATTAATAGCAAAAGTATCAAGAAGCAGAAAGAAATTCAAAGAGATGAATGAAAACATAAAAGATGAGTGGGAAGGAGAGAAGAAAGGGCTTTTCTAACCAAAGCCCCACAGTAATACCTACTGCTATTCTCTGGCATTTAAAAGGCTTAACAGGGAAGTTGATGAATTCATGACATTTATAGGACCCGACAAAAGGTAGCTGTGAATAAGCAGCAGGTGGAAAATGGTGTTGAACCAGCACTAAACCTTTGATTAGATATATAAATAATTTGTAACATATTTCAGAAGGTCATTCTCCCTCCATCCCTAACATACAGTTCACCCATAACATACTAATTATTACTTTATCTTCTTTTATTAACCTATTGACTGCATAAGTCATATTTAGCATAACAGCATCCTTTGTGTGTCCATCCCTCAGGCCAAAGAAACTCCTCTCTGAGCTCCTCTTTGCATTCTCCTGCCTAAGGGCAGGGTTTTATCAACACCTGAGTTAAACTTACTGCCAAATAGAGGTCACCTCAGTCCTGGTTGTGTTTCTCTGCCCTGCACACTCCGGTTTCTCAGGCTCACATCCTTCCCTCTCTTGGACCAAGACAAGCACTTCTGCAACCTGTTGAGAACCAGCCTGGGAAGTAATCCAGTTTAAAAGTGATCTGGCCAAACTAAATTTGGCTAAACACACACATGCACTCGCTCACCAAAGAGGATTTTTTAACCTAGATTAGTTCCCCAGTCTGGGGGAAGTCTCTGGCTATACAGTTTTTCTGACAGTAGAGGGGATCAGTGTAAGTTTGGGGAGACATGACAAGGAATGAGGAGACCACCATATGAGACACCTTTGGCTGTTTATGCTGGTTTATAGACTTCGGGAAAATTAAGGCTTAAATCTCCATACACCAAAATAGTTTAGAAGATATAAAGTGTTGCATTCCAATAAGATTTTCAAAATTAGTGCAATTACCCCAGTGTGGTCCATCTCAGTGACTACAAGATTTTAATTTCCACCTTCCTCCTAACTTCCACAAATCCTCCCCCTGGGAACCAATCTTGCTTGTTATTACAATCTTAATCAATATGTTAAGATTTTTGAGGCAAATTGCAGTAGTGGCTCCATAATAGGAGTACATTTGGTATAAGGGCACAGATTCATGAAGCAAGGCATAGATAACAGTTACACAACATTAGTGCTGAACCAGTAACAACTCATTAAATTGATACCATCTGCCTCCCCCCAAATGGCATTGAGTTCTCATCTTATACTCTGAATAGAGATCCAGTAATAATAAACGTAAAACCATAGCCTTGAGGCATCTCATCTACAAACACTCGGGAATAATACACTTAGTGTATCATCCTTCTGGAAAATACTTCAAAGGCCTGGGAGAATTCTCCCTGTGAGGTGGAAGATGTCCTCCCCTAACACATTCTGCATCATGGAACCTCTTAGTATAGTGCAGTACAAAAAGTACAGCAAGAGAAGGGAGAACAGATTGTGGAAGAGAAAGAATGCACGGCAGAGAGTTATTCCAAGTGCCTGGATGGGTTCAATGGAAGTGGCTACAAGCTCCACAAATTACAGTGTTACCTTATTAGGGACTCTACTGAGACCCACAGGGTACATACTCCATGTCCAGCTCCTCCAAGCCTTTTAAAACATAAAATCAAGGCATCAGCATTTACATCCTGATAAAGCAGTAACTGCTGACATAATTAATAAAAATAAGAGCAAATTACTATAAATAATGGTATTTGTAATAGAGTACATCTTCACCAGTTTGAAAACTCATGTTGTTCTACCAGCTGATAGAGGATGGTTACAAAGCAGGGAGGGGACATGTGTCTAAGAAAGGGCAGAAGATGCTGCCTAGCAGTGAAGAGTAAAGTCTGTGCAACAGCTCTGCTAGCATGGAGGTGAGAGGAAGAGGAGGGGGGAGGAAGAGGTGCTCCAGGCACTGGAGCAGAGATTCCCCTGCAGCCCATGGAGGGGATCATGGTAAAGCAGGTGGCTATGCCCTGAAGGAACTGCAGCCGGTGAAGAGCCCACGCAGGAGCAGGTTTATCCTGAAGGACTGCAGCTTATGGGAAGGACCCACACTGGAGCAGAGGAAAAGCATAAGGAGGAAGAAGCAGCAGAGAGGAGACCTTCTGGACTGACAACAGCCCCCCCATCCCCCATATCCCCTGCACTGTAGAGCAGGGAAGGTAGAGGAGTTGGGAATGGAACGAGGTTGAACCTGGAAAGGGAGGTAGGGGGAAGGTGATACTTTAATGTTTTGTCTCTTTTTCTCACTACTTAAATCTGTCTTAAATGGCATAAGTTAAATTAATTTTCCCCAAGTTGAGTCTTGTTTGCCCATGATTTTAATTGGTAAGTGATCTCCCTGTCTTTGTCTCGACCCATGAGTTTTTCCATCCTGTTTGTCTCTCCCTGTCCTGGAGGGAATTGAGAAGGGGAATTGAGAGAGGGGCTGGGTGGGCATCTGGTCCTTTAGCCAAGGTTAACCCACCACACTGTTTTCTAAAAGATATCTAAATAACCAATGACAACATATGACATAACTGCTATACACATTCTGTGACAATAAAACACAGATTATGAACTTCTATAGGACAAATCCATTAAGTCACTACCTCTACAGTTATATATTACAAAGAAAGAATTTATTGAAATAGAGGAATTATCACAGGCCACTAGGTTGTGATAGTGGATCAATAATTTGCAACCTACGGTAGGAGAGATTTTCCGAACCAAACAGAATAACTGCAAAGGGAACACAATCTTTTGGATCAATAATCCGCAACTCAAAAATCATTTAATAACATTTTTAGTTAATAATCCATATTTTTAAATGTTCTTAAAGTCACTGTGATACAATGTGCTGTCCAGGGGGATTTTTTTCTTCCCAGTTTGCTTCAAGATTTACAAAATATGCAACTGTACTTTTGTAGGAAAATAGAAGAGATTTGCCACAAACATCCATGGGAATAAGATTTAGCTTTTATTTAAGAGTGTTTAAATAAGACAGCATATTGCTTTTCTTTCAGAGTGGTAATAGGCTGTCATCATAAGGAGAAAATGAAGAGGAACATGGGAGAAAATTTACCATTTCATGAAGCCAATGGGTTCATCTCTCTGTGTGCCACTCAATAGCTTCATATTAAGTCATAAAAAATTAAAGGAAAAACCACATATTGCTATCAACTATGTTTTTATTAAAACTAACAAAATTAGGAATAAATCTATTTAGATTGTTGAAATACTGATAGTAAGGGCTCAGAATCTGTTCTGGAACAACTAAATTAATACAAGAAACTGATTGAAGACTATAAAAGTACAGCTATCACACCTCAAACTTCTGCTAATTTGACTTCTAGCAGTGTATTAGCGAGCACACTACTGTGTATATCTTCTCTCACAGCTGGCCAGGTCAGTCAAATATCTAACACTGGTACCACTGTGTTTTTCCTGCATCACCAATACTACCGACAAGTTACTACAGGTGCCATTTTTCTCCAAATATCTTTTGATAATATTTTATTTCTTTAACTTCCTAACCATCTACACAATTGTAGTTTAGTCCCCATAAAACAGAGTCACCTCAAAGACTATTCCCTTATAAAGGAAAAATAGCCACCAGACACGTTTATGCCAAGTAAGATTTTAGAAGAGAGTAAAAGCACTGTTTAGTGGGTTTTATGTGTAATGGGAGTTTACTAAAACACACATATTATATCAATGTCAAACCACCTTTGTAACAAAAACTTCATTCTTTTCAATTTCTTTCATTGTCTTAAAATGAAATTCTCCTTACACTGACAAATAAGCAGTCAGTGCCTTAATGCCATTTGAAGGTGGTATCAGTAAATGCATTCAGAACTCAAAAAGCAGAAATTGTCACAGAGCACGTAAACTCTCAGCACTAAAGACAAGCACCACTTTCCCTAATAAGTGCCAATATTTCAACATTCAGAACATTCGAATACTTAAAAATTCTTAGTTGTACTTTTAATAATCTAATAATAAACTTCAAAGATTAATGGCATCTGCTTAAATGGTTTACTGGTGGATTGTACCTCAGTTAAGAGGATAACAGTGAAATACCACCAGAGTCTGAAGAACCTGCTTATCTCCCAAATTGTAAAGCTGAGATTCAATTCAAGATGGTCAATGAGGCTTACGGCATGAACAAGTTTACAGTATGAACGAGCCAGCAAGTGCTCTAAGTACATGAAGAGCTGAATGTCACAACCCAAAAGGCATAACAGATATGATTTTTAAAACCATCTGCTCTACCTTTCATGCTGCGCCACACATTTATATTGCCTCTATTCTTATTTTGTAAGCAGCTGGATGATGATTAAGTCCCTGTACTTCCATTCCCTATTAATAAAATTGAGCATAACTAGAAAGCACAACTACAAGGAACCTTCAGATGCTTGCAAAATTAACAAATGTTATAAAATACGCTTATCCAAATGTCCCACTCAACAGGAGATATAAAAAGGAAATCATGAGAGTGAATATAATGTATTCACTCCCATGATTATAATACTATTAACCTGTGAATGAACATTTGACAAATTTATAGCTTTATGTGTCACATGTAACTTCAGAACTTGATTTTTGTCCTTATATTTTATTTCCATTTTTAGTAAAGAGGTATAAGGATAGCAGTTGAAGGCTCGCTACACTTTGCAACTGAAACCTATCATTTTGATCTCCCCCAAAACCAAGAAACATAAAACCAAGGTTTACTTTGTCAAATTTATTTTCACCATATGGGACTAGTAAAATAATGTAATATGGCAAAAACGTAATCAAAATTTTAAACCTTCTATGATAAAGAATGAATACCTGACAAGTCATTCAATGTCTACAAAGCCATCTGTACCTCTGTACTACGATTAAAATATTTTATTTCCCCAAATAAAAGCTTGAATACTCTTTGCAAGTATTCCATTCATGAGATTACTCACTTGATGAATGTTCAATAACACACAGAACATTGTTTGCAGTCTGTCACAAATAACTTTTGGCAAATGTAACGCTGAAGATAAATGGAAGCATCACTCTAGATTTTGCCAAAATGGTATACAGACCTCCAGTTTCTCACTGTGACATGATAAACATTTCAGTTACCACAACGGAGATCAGAGGCGCTGTACCCCACATTAGAAGAGTGTAATTTATTGGTCTCTTTAAACCATAAGGTTTGGTGCAGCTTTAAAAAAAGAAAATAGAGCTTGAACAGTGATCTTTTGATCTGTTGTTTGTTTGATAGTTTCATTTGCTTAAATAAACATTCTGCTGATAAGCACAAGTCTTTGTTGCAGGGCAGCTATCACTGAATCAGTTTCTTTCCATGAGGTCTTTCAACACCAGACTCCATTCACATCTCACACTTCCACAGGGAATGGGTAAGTGTCAGTATCTGGGTTAAAAACGCTTGTATGTCCACAGTAATATAAAATGTAACTTAGAAATACCTTATGTTGCAAAACAAAGTTGCTAAATAATTAAAGATTAGCCTGCTGTCATTGAGATGAAAAGAATAACTCTAACTTAACCAAGAATTTCAGTCATGTCCAAACCAGAGTAAACAGACTAGAAGAGTGATCTAGAACATCCATCTGTTCCTTAACTTTCTGTTTTTTTACAAGATTAATCCAGTGAAAAGGGAGATAAAAGCAGCACAACACTTGTAACAAAGTAATCTATATCACCTGAGAAACAAACAAAAATTAGAACTGAAAGCATCAGGAGCAGAAGGATGTTTAACATTTGGCTGTTATTATTACCAATCCAATAGCAAATTCACCTTCAAGTTAACTGTTAAAAATTCTGAGAAATTCTTCCTACCTGAAATGACTCGTTCTGATAAAGAAACACTGAATTACAGCCACTTCATCAATTCACTTCAATGTCTTCTACTTATCATCATAACTTCAACATACTTCTAGCTGAGATGTGTATGTAGCCCAACATTACAGAAAATGTTTCCCATGGTTTTCAATAAGTTCAAAATTAGAGTTACTGTGGAGGGAATACCATATACTCTTCCTAATAGGTTATTGTACAGATAGATTAGTACCAGGAAAAAAAAAAAAGAAAAAAAAAGAAAAAAAAAAAAAAAAGACTGTTATGAATAAAATATAAATGGAAATCTTTGTGTGTTAGCACCAGAATAAAAGCAGAGCAAAGATTTAAAAGAAAGACCTATATTGATAGTGAAGAACATTATTCTCAGGATACTGCTCCCAGGAATAAGGTTGAGGAATGTGATGTTTATATTAAGACCAAAGATCTGTCCAAAGACCAGTTTGCTGTTGTCAGTCGAGAGGAACCGTCATCCCTTGTCTTGCATGTCATGCACAAGTGATTGTGATCACACTACATAGACACAAACATCTTGGTTTGTTTGAGTATGTAGCTTTGAAGTGTGAGTGCATACAAACAACTTGTTTAAGCATTTGGTAAATAAATATCACCTTCCCCTTCCATAAGATCTTGCACTGAGTTTAACAATACTATTTTTCCTATATTATCTTAATATGTACTTTACGAATAGATTTGAAGCCATGTGGGAAAGTAAATGCATCTCCACAACACCCAAAATCCGATCCCTAAAGGTAAGTAACTTTGGTAATTAAGCTACAAGTAGAGAGAAAAATAGACTAAATGCCTGTCTTGTTTTAGCTGGTTCGGACTCCAACCGAATAGTGAAAGATCCTAATTCAGCCTCATACAGCATTGATACTGTTTTCATACTCATTTCTGGAGAAGTTGACTCATCTTTGCATACTTTATCTTCTACTAGTCATGAGTTCTCTTTTTCATTTAGGCAGCTGTCTCTGAAAATAGTCATCTTCAGGCAGACCTGTTGACCTATATGGGTTCAAATGTGCAACAGAGATCTTTAGAGCACTGGCAGTTTTCTTTCTTTTCAATACCTTAACTTACTACAAATTTGTTAGACTATATATAATGAATTAATAGATATATAGTAAGGCAGAGCTTGCTACAAAACTCTAAATTGCGACTGTGGGAGGGTGAGGTTTTACTTAGACCAAAGGAAAATTTAAACCATTTACATTAATTTTTTATTTCTGAGTCATGTTCTTTTGACTGAGTACTAACACACAAAAGGGGATCTGCTTACAGGGAATAAAACTATGTGAATGGTTAAAAATAACTTCTCTTCCCCTGCCCCACCCCAGGTCATCCCAGCTTAGAAGCTTTTAAATGATCACTTTGTTAGAACCTAGGCCAAGAAAATGGTTAATTCTATATACTTCTACATAGAAGTTAAATCTGTACATTAGCATACCACCCAAGCCCCAAACTACTGTGAGACCAGACTTCTCATTCATATAAACAGCATGTATTCAAACCTTACAGCATGATATTAGTAATGTTGAGAGAAAAAGAGAACCTCATCCTAATTCACCAACAAGCAGCTGACACTGAGAGAAACCAGAAATAACAGTAAAAACTTTGAAAGAAAAGACATTTACAGAACAGGCTTCCAACTATTGCTTGCAGTGAAGTTCTTGTTCTCATTATGACTGCCAGTGTTACCGATTTTCGCTATTTCTGGATACACAAGCCTGAACTAGGAGTCCCACAAGAACAAGTGGAAAAGGTTCAGCATCCAAAAGAAAGTCACCTGTTCCTAACCAGCAAGTTCACTATATTTCAGTAAACTCCTCAGCCTTCCTGAAACCACCAGAGTCATGACAAGAATCCTGTATTCCTTTCTAGAATAGTTGTGTTGTCTCTCTCTTCTTTTGGTCTGCTTTTTTTTTGTTGTTTATTTATGGAAGATACCCTGTCAGCATCTGTTGCATATTTTGGAGGTAGAATCCACCAAGTACAAATGCATGTAACGGTTGAAGCAGCATTGTTGTCTTCAACAGGTAAATATGCCTTAAAGGTCTTAAAACTGTAATTTTAATCTTGATAAAGACTAACTCACTTGAAAGTATTGGCTTTTAAATATACTAAATAATCATACAAAAAAATTTTTAGTGTTTGAAATAGCCCTGTGCTGTGGTGTCTAAAGTAACCCTATGCCGGGGACAGAAAAATAAACTGGATACTCCTCAACTAGACATAATTTGGAAAGCCAGGCAAACAGATATCTCCTCTGTGGGCAACATCCTTTCTTCTGAAATATGAATATATTCCCTAGTAAGACAGGCAGACATTATCCTGGTAGGTAACATGATAAGCATAATAAGTAAGAGTCACTTTACTTAATGAAGCAATCAAACTCTTAAGTAGATATATTTTATACACACAGGGTTTATTTTGGTGTAATTTACTTCATGTATTTTATTTTATACTCTTTCTTCACGATTTAGTTTACTGAATGAGATAGGAACATGAAGCTGTGAGATTCTTGCAGATATCTTTCCTGGATCCCAGACCTCAGTCATCTCCAGACACAGAACAGAAAACTTTTAGCTCTCAGGCACAAGTCTATAGAAATTACCTTGGTCTCTTTTCCCAGAAGGGCTGTATACTGTCCATAAAGGTATACATTAACTGTATTCACATTATAACTCAAAAAAGCAGTTAATATTTAGTGTCCATGTGATGCTGAGAAAAGTTAATGTCTCCATCTTACAGACTGGTTACTGAAGCACAAAAAGGCTACAGAAGCCTTGCTCAAGGTCAGGGGGATAGCTGACAGAGCAGGGAACTGAAATTATATCCATTTGCAAACTAGTATCTAGCCAAAGTGTGACAAGACAGACCTTCATGAAGACACTGAGAAGACCTGAAAATCTGTAGCTTTAGAACAGGATTTGATCTACACTCTGATCTTCTCAAGGTACACGCCTTGACTGGATATCAGAATAAAAAAACCCCAATAACCTATAACATGTTTGTTTGGTTTTGACTGACTCTATATAAAATAGCTTATAATAGCTCACAAACTTCTAAAATATTCTAGACATTATTTTCAAAGAAGCCATGAAGAAGAGGTATAAAAAAATCTGCAGAGTAAACGTACACAGACACATTGCTGTAATAAGGTTGTTGTACTATTAGCTACCCTTGTTAAAATGTTAATGAGTAGCTTGCCATAGGCTTGCTGAATTGCAGTTTATTTCTGAACAGATCAGCATTTTACAGTCCCTACCCCTCTGACCCTGTTTTAGAGTACTTTGTTCAATATTTTAAACTCTTTTAATGAATACTACTTCTTTTAAGTGAAATACTATAATGGAGTACGCTGCAGAAGGACATATTTAAAAATGTCACAACTGGAAACAAAATAAACGATTTTTAGACAGGGTATTAAAATTAAGATGTTGAGGATTAACTTATCCACATTCGCACACAGAAAGATACCAAAAGTAGCCATCCCAAATGTCCAATTAGTTTTGAGATTTTAACCATTAACCCTTTGGTAGAATTCCCTCTATAACAGCGGTTAGGAGCACATCTTATTTTGCAACCAAGTGTTACTAGAAAGATATTCCAGTGCCTCTACTTCTACGCTCCTACAGCATTTAAGAATAGTAGATTGCAGATGCGGCCTTGAATGTTATTGAGGTACACAGTAAGAGGTGCATCTGAATAACAAAATTATGGTAATACAATTTGATTATAGTGGGGAAAAATGAGAATAATACTGAAATACAATTAACTGGGCAGCTCTAACTGGGAGCTACTGTGACTTGGTAGCGTATGCTCCTAAATTATAACTTTTTTTAAAAAAAAATCATGTGGTAAACAGTCCAAGATTTCTTAAAGTATTTTCTTTTCAGGTAATTTCTTAAAGTTCCATTCATGTTGTAGTGTTCACAATGGACGGCATCCTTGGATGATCTCTGAATAAATTCTGCTCACATTAGATCTGTACATCCGCTCAGTCTGAGACCACATTGAAGGAGTCAAAAACATGTTTCGAAAGAGAAAGGCTTCTAAAATGCAGTGTGTATACATTAATAACACACATCTCAGCATTTTTGTCAACTATGCACAGAAGAAAAAACCTGTTTTTTATGAAACCCTTTCAAACAAGTCTACAGTTGCTTTTGAATTCTTCTGTGAAAAGAAAACTCAAAGATCTTCATCATAAATTACTTCCCATCACCCACAAGATCCTGTAAGCTACTTCCTTCATACAGACGTGTGTATATACATACACATATGTACAGATTTACATATAGAAAGAGGATGTGAACTTATTTTTTTCTTCTATTCTGTATTGTAGTCTTCTAAATATTCTTTTGTTCTCAACGCAAATGGTCATTGGTTCATCTTCTCTCACCCAGGACAGTTATGTCACATCACTTGACAAATATGCATGCATTTGCCACTAAAAGACATTTTAACTGAGAGCTGTCACATCCGTCATCTCCACTCAGGCTGGTTAAAATTTTTATCTGCCTTCTTGAATTAATTTCAGCTTGCCTGAGCCCAGCAGGGGACTTTAGAGTGGTTTAGTAAAATTCTTCATTTTGAAAAAGCATTTAGAGTCCTTCTATTTAGTTTTTTCTCTTGCATCTAATTTTTGTTTCGCATTACTGAAACAATGAGGTAATTATACATCCAGTGAAGGGGGGAGGGAAAAAAAGCAGACAGATGAGAGAGAGAAAAGAAATTATCCAATTTTGACATTTTCCTGGGAAAGCATTTTGCCTTTGCTTTCCTGCTTTTTATGTGGTTCCCTGTTATTTCACAAATTATCTATAACCATAGTTAGAGTGATTAAGCTAAAAAGAAAATATGCAGAATGTAAAGAAAAAATGAGAAAAGAGAACACCAATTGACAGTCGAAACAAGAGAAGGGAAGAGATAAACTAGAAATGAAAGATTCTGTCACCAAAATATTTTATACAGATCATGTCTGTGACAAAGCTGAATGTAACCAAGCCAATAATCTATCCTTAAAGCACTCCTTCAACAGTTTGCTTTTTAGGCAGCAAGCACATATATTGGTAGGTGAGAAAGTTCAAACTGTGAATTGGATAGGAGGGATGTTAGAGGCTGAGTAATGGTAGTAAAGGACTTAAGTCTATTGAAAGATGTATAAAACAAGTGACCTGTCAGAATACATACCCCAGTATTGGACTCTTGATAAATACATTGTCTTACTTTGGAGAACATCAATGCATCTCTGTATATTCTGAACAGTAAAAGCTCACGGTAAAAGTAATCCACAAAGACACTATAGCTAATCTATAATAAATACTATCTACACAAAAATGTTTGTAAGAGCTGTAAAATTCACAGGGCTTCCAAACGCTTCATTTGACTGCTTGATTACTTTATGATCTTATGTTCTTGAGATAACAAGCCCACAGATACACTGTAGCAGAATAGGCAAAATTAATCTAAAAAATGAAGATGTGACTGTTCAAAGAAGTTTTCAAAATCAAATTGATACACAAAGTTTCAGTATCAAAGAGAGAAAATGAGTTTAATATCATTCAATAAGCTTGGAGGAAAACCCCAAAACATACAGCAAAATAAAAAAAAATTAGTCACGCCCTATCGAAGAGTCCAAAGGGAATGTCTTTACTGCTTAACTTATATAAAAACTGCATTTGAATCTGTAACTGAAGTATCCTTTGGAATTGTATGCCTAAAGCAGAGAAACAGACAGGACAGGGATATAGTGACCCTTTTCAAGTTCTGAAGCTTACTGGAACTTACTAAACTCTGTTCAGACTAGTGGAGACTCATGGATATCTTCGTAGATAAACTATCTGCAACAGCTCCCACAGTCTGGGCAGCACTGGTAAGGGTGCCACAGAGGACAAACACAAGGCCCTCTGAGGCATATTGCATATGTTTGTAAAAGTTGTAAGGATAGCAAAAGTTAGCTCTGGAAATTTTAAACCTGCCGGGATTTAAATGCTGCATGCACTCCCAAAGGGAAGTAACTGATTTTGTATGTAGTAGTTTTAACTGGGAAGGGGTCACCATATGGATAAATTCCCATTATTCCCATTGAATTCAAAGAGAGTTCTATACCCATGCTTTTGAGTTGCTACTCCTTAAGTATACAGTCAATCTGATTAAAATAGCTGTTAAAGAAAAAAAAAAATGTACTGAAAGACAACTGTATGACAGTAAATGGGTTAGCATGAGGAACCAAAAAAATTTTGTGGTAAATACTGACTGGATAAAAATCTATATACGTTTGTGCTCAAGGAAGACAGGCAAATAAAAGCTAAATATTTTTAAGCTTAGAGGCCTTAGAACAGGCCAGTCTAACCATCTGGCAACTTTACAGCTATTATTATAAATTCTTATTTAAATGGCAGTAAAATCCGTTGCTGACATGAAATTAGTCATGCAAGGGCCTGCAGATGTACTACCTTCTGCCCAAGCACTGAAACTCTGTATGCAAAGTTCAAAAGTGTTCATTTGTTCAGTCTATGTGGGGTACAGAAAGCCAACCGCTCTAAGACTCTGTTGGGCAACAAAAACAAGAAGTGGCGTCTTCCCAGAATTCATTATATTATTCAATTGCAAATGTTACTCTACTTACTACAGGACTTACCACATTTTTTCTACCATAGCTGAACATGCAAAATAGACCACAGGAATGTGTTCTTTTTATTTCCCCTTTTGTCAGATAACAGCTGTATGAGACAAAGGACTAGAGGTGAAACACACTGGAAGAAGCTTGTTAGAAGCACTGGCTCATTCTCACTAGAAAAAAAGCACAGGAACTTCTCTGATGCAATAATGAATTATATAAAATAAATCCACTTTAATATGCTAAAGTACTTACTGAAATTACATTTTATAGCATGGAAATTTTACCTTATGAAAAGGTTTTACAGGAATACTTGAAGTAACAATATGAATTTATTAACAGGAGTTCATTTTAGGAATCCCATTTAAGACCCTTCTTCATATAAAAGCAGCAAACGTTCATATTTCACAGGGACATAACACTTTCCATCATCTTAAATTTGTGTTTGTTCTCATCGAGATATAAAGATAGCACTAAAAAAAGAAGGGGTGGACGGAAAAAGGAGTGATCAGTATAATGCTTGAATTTAGATATATATTTGGTAGAAAATTCCATTGACAAGGCAAGTAAGATTTGCAGTAGCTCTAAGTTCAAGGAATTTGGCAACTTTCAATTTCACCTGTTCTCCAGTAGTTCTATGTAATCTAAGGGTCCTCTGAGTAAGAGCAATATTGCAAAAGTATCCTTGGATCCCAAAACCCACTTTCAAGCAACAATCAGATAAGGCCCATGTTCTCAAAGCTATTTAGATGTCTTATCTCCCTCTGAGGGACTACACATAAAAGACCCAAGCTTTAGGAATTTAAGTCCAGCTGGCACTAACTAAGCCTACATATGCATAGGGGATGCATCATCTGGGAACCAAAATGATGCAGGCATTTTCTGAATCATGGCAAAGATTACTTGACAGATCCACTGTACAAGGCTATACATTAGCTAATATAGCTACTATCTAGTTATTAAAGAACCTTATTTCACAGCACTTAGTTATTTAACTCTAGAATGGAGATTATGTCCCTATCATTTGCAGAGAATCAGCCCCATCTCAATAAAGCTATATCATGAGTAACAGCCAAATTAGACATTATCTATATACAGTGCTTTGAGGCAGCGCATGATTTTTAAAGCACAGCTCAAAGCAAAAAGTAAAGAAATGCATGGAAGAAGTACCAAAAAGTTTGGACCCCAGAAAAGGTATTTGATCTCTGTGCTTAGGAGAGCACAGTCCATTCTCTCTCAGCAGGCAGAAACGAGAAAGCAAGAACATGGCCCTGCACCTACTTTTACTGAGTTGAATTGGAATAAACTTTTCCTGTACTTTTCTCAAAACACTGAAAAGACAAGAACTATACAGTAGCGTGTGGAATCCGTTTTCTTGTGCTTCTGCTCCTACACACTCGTATAGGAGATTCTGTATGAGAAATATCTAACAGAAAAAGTAAAAACCATTTGGTGAACAAGGTTAAATGTGACTCCTACTCATAGCAGTGAAAAATCAAGAGGACCTTCCTCCTTAACAATTGTAAACATATGCCAGCAAGACCCAGCAGACTGGATAGATTAGATTTGTTAGCAGATAACAGGCTAGATTCTGTCATCCTAACTCAGGCTAAATAGCACTTTTATTGGCTCTTATTATAAGTAAGGTTCTGTTCAAGAAAAGTACAGATTCTCCTATCATCCACAAAGCATGCAATCTTTTTGCATCAGAGATCAAAGCTGAGAATTTAAGTGAAAAATCAGATGCCTTTCCTCAGACAGTTTATTTACCTATGTGCTATGATCAACTGTGACATCTATTAAAATTCCCAATTTTATAGTACACTGGTGAGACTCTGCCAATGCTTCCTTTGCCTCCACAGCATCATTGTGCCTTGGCTCCTCCAAGCAGCCTAATGAAAAGTGCCAGACAGTGACTTCCCTCCCTCCCTTTCTCCCCCTTCGCCTTCTCCGTCAGCGATTTGGATTCAAACATGCACAGCTCATGCATAAGCAAACAGGTGCAAGGGATGGGGTCTGCCAAACCCCAAGCAAGCACGAGGTACACATGTAGCTTGCAGATTGTGGCATGCTACTGATAGAAGGCGACAAGGCCAGACAATAGGTAGGGTCAGTAGGTGGCTCTTTGATTTTCCTGTCTCTCTACAGAACAGCAGCATGGGAGTTCGTCTATGGGGGACAAACACTGCCTTTCCACGCAGAACATTAAAGCGCTGGGGCTAGAAAACCAACAAGCATCTGGAACATGGACTCTGTTTCTTATCAGGAAAATTGCTAATGCAAATCAAGACATATTCACCCACAAACCTTGCTGTCTGCTTGTGAAGAGATGATTAACTGTGTAAACTTTGTAATAAAACAAATAGCTCAGTGTGTATTACAAGTTTTCCATATAAAATGGGATCGTTGAGTAACAAAACGTATAAATGGACTCTTTCCCATCAGAAAGATTTCAGCTACAATCTTACCTTATCACCACATGTTGTTATGCCTTTTTGAAAGCTTTTGTTTTTCTTCTTTTTGCTTTTTCTCATCCTACTAGACTTGGAGTTAACACATTTCAAAACACTTCAACAAACACTCAAGGTTCTGCTGTCTCAGAAGTCTTGATTATGTCTAGGTGCTGTTGGTCAGTGAGCCAGCATTTTCTCCATCTCGAAGCACATGCCCACTTTCAGAGTTGTTATGTAGTAAGATGGTAATTTCATTCAGATTTTTTTTTTTTTAAAAAAGGAAAAAACTAAAGCAAACAAACAGTTGGTATGGTACGGTAACAAGGAAAATTAGCTGAAATACCTGAACTAAAGTCACTACAGAAACTGCACCAAGCTCACCAGCTTAAGTGCAACAGCACCAATTTACAACAGCAAGAAGTACTACCTTTTTTTTTTTTTTTTTTTGCACACTGGCTTGTTTTTCATCTAATCTTTTTTTTAGCCACATATTCAGGAAGTAACAGCCACTCTTAACTCATTGCTCTGAATTACTATAAACTACATACCAAAGTTTACATGGTATCATACCACATATTCCAGTTGAAAATACCAGTTTAAGAACGGTAGAGATGCAGAGTTGAACTACCTAGGTAGAGAAGGGCATTCCTTGACTGCTGCACTCAGTTAATTCAAACTGTCCATTCTCAGAAACTGTAAAAACCAGGACCACTTAAGTGAAATATTCAAAACCTTAAAATACAAATTAAACACGTACTTCACATGATACAAAACCCCCAAACATTTGGTACATATCATGATGCAAAAGTACCCAGATTGCTCCATGATCAGAATCAGACACTGAATTTACCAGCAGCAAAGAATTTCTGAAAATCAAGTAGGTAAGATCTTAATATTTAAGTGCTGAACCTTATCTAACTTTAAGCAACCATATTTGACAATTTTGCCTTTAGAAGGCATAACACTTCTTCACATGTTTAACAGTTCTCACCTCACCTGTAACATGAGTTCTAAATTACCTGCCATATGGCCTGAAACGGCATGGAAACACTATCAGAACGCATGCCCAGTGGGGTTACTGCTGATTCTAGGAACATATCTAGCCCTGTCTCTCTCACGTTCACAGTTTGCCTGCCTCTCTCAGTTGAATTCCTCAGTGCAAGTAGTCAAATTCTGACTGATTCATGGACATTTGTGCTGGTAAGGTACACAAACGGTGGAAACTCCTCCCGTTTTGAGCCTTTCTCTAAAACACTTCTACTAGATAAACCAAAATATGGCCTTTCACATGAAAAACTTTTCTGACAAATTTAATTTGTCAAATTATTAAAGCAAAAACATTTCATTTTCTACCTTCTTTTAAGTATCTTTATTAGGCAGACTATTAAGATTTAAATGACAACCATGCACTGTAACCTCTGACAGTTTCTTACCATGGCCCATTTTCTAAACATTTCAAGGCAGATTAAGGTAAAACAAAACAAACTACCAGAGAGGTAATGACAGCTCATTTTTATCAGCATGCTCCAATAAACCAAGGCATTAATAAATAATTACATCCCTCTCTCACAAACACTAGTACCAGGGGATCCGATTTAAATATGTTTGTCATAAGATTAAGCATCAAACTACAAAAATCAGGTTTTATTTCCCACATGGTTAAACTTACAAACTTAAATACAACTACAAATCCCTGTTTACAACTCCAGTAACCTCTATGACACTCACATAGTTACCTGGAACCCTATTTACATTCATAACTTTTCTCCCTTCACCTCCATTTTACTTCAAAAGCTAAAGCTAACCACCGTTTGAATTCTCCACTAGGCAGTTTGGAGGCTGAATAGCGGTGGTTTACAAAGTTGTAAAAACAGGTTATTCATAGTTAGCTTTACTGCAGTAACAAATATTTTTCCCTTCAGTTTGGTGATCTCAGATTTCATGCAGCAGAGAAAGCATTTCTCATAAGGTAAAAAGTGACTTCAAACTCTTATGTTTTTGTCACAAAGCAAAAACCACTACTAAAAACAAAAGTAAAAAAAGCCCTTAAGCTTTGCATGTATAAAACCTGAAAAATCAACATAGAACTTGATATAGAGGTTTCTGTTGCTTTCTTCTACTGCCTTATATTGTCAAGTTTTCTCCACAAATATTATGTAGAAATAATAATGGAGATATAAAAAGACATCTAAAATATACCCCAAATTTCATCCAGAAATAAAAGGTATCTTGCAATACAGGAAGCATCTGGTGACTCTTCTGGATAATTGCGAAGTTAACCAAAATGTTAAATGTTTATTGAAGTGAACTTTCGATACAAATTTGCAAATTTAAAAAAAAGTTTTCATTTCTAGTGCATTCCTACATTACCTTAGGCCTGTAGGCATGCATGTCTGTACAAGGTCTGTAACTCAACTTCATAGCTGTCTTATTTTCAAAGAAAAAAGAAAAAAAGAGGATGCATGAAGAGTCAAGCTGACTAATTTTAGTTTCAATTTCTAAGCTATTTAACCAGACACTGAATGAAGCTGATCACTTATTAAAAAGTAGTTTAATTAAAGCAGAAAGCCATCAGAAGCAGCAAGCAGAAGCAGGCTATTACCAAGTAGTTGAAGGAGGACGACAAAGATATGACTCCCGTAACACGAAGGGACAGTATCATTCAGAGGTGTACTGTTCAGCAGGCTCTCCTCAGTGTCTTCTGAAACTCTACTAGCTGTATGATTTTGTAGCATGCATAATCAGTAAACACAGAATCTGGAATACAGGGAAAATATGGCACCATTGGTGCTACTCATGGGATTTTACCCAAGGATGCAGCAGAAGTGAGCAATCATTCAGCAAGCCTGCTTGGCCTGCCTCTAATTTATCATGGCTTACATCTCATGCCTGCCAGCAGAGCTGAATTCATATGTTATTGTCCCAAACCTGTCACTTTCTGGACTGCTTTTTAATCTTCCTCCTAGAATTACATTCAGAAAGGTCACTGCTATCCAATTAGAACCTTATCAAAGATGCACATGCAGGCTGGATTCACGCTTATCGAGAATGGGTCATAAATCCAGAAACTGCACATCACAATGTACCATTACCATAATGAATAACTCACATGGAAAAAAGTGTCAAAAAATACCTGTGTATTGCCAGGCATGTGTTCGACTGTATTTCTCCATATACTACAGCAGGTGAATAACTGAAAGGGTTATTTATAATTATAGGAATGATGGAAATCGAGCATCAAATCCAGTAATACCTTGTATTTCATACAAAACCTGATATTGTATACATTTCTACAGAGACTTCCCTGCTCTTTTTAAGTCTCCAAACGTTTATTTTCAAGATGATTTGTGAGGATTGCTATCATTAATATACCAACATCTACTGCCTTTTCTTCTATTTCAGTGTCTTTGACACTTATTAAGAACGGCACATGTAGTCTTTTATCAATTAATTTAATCAAGCTCAGAATTTGAAAGAGGAATTTGCTTTCAGTCTTCTGATTCAGATACATCAATCCATAAACACAACCCATACACACATCCATACATTTCTAATACTGATCTTTGTAAAAGAATTTTTCTCCATATATCACTGATAACTTGAAAAATACTGTAGTGTATGATCCAGTTGAAAGGGTAATGATTTAGTAAATACAGCCTAGGAACATTAAGAATGAAAGGCATTAAAAACAGACCACATTTTTACATTGCTTATGCTTCCAAGATTTCATTCAGTTCCCTATTTTGACAAAGTGCACATTCAGTGTTGTCCATTCCAGATTCAGAAAGCAGCACATCTTTGGTTACTAAAGCCTCCACTTATTAATCACCTGAAAACACCAAGCATTTTAAGTCCCTCAACAGTTGTGTACAGGGACAATACTGATTTACACACAACATCAAAGCAATGTTTTCAAGAGGATAAGCAGATGGAAGAACTGAGGAGGTTTAAGAATTCATGTAAGAACCCTTCAGTCTTTCTCCCAGCACACTGCCAGCTTCACTTGTCAACATCTGGGAGGGCTCCAAGTAGGGCAAGAGGAATATGGATCTAAGTCTCAAGTCTCCACAAAGCAATGCAAAGTCTTACTGCTTCACCCTCTTCCAGAATATCTGTATTAGAGCTTCAACATCTAACCATAAGTGAAAACTTAAAATTTTTTACAGTCACTTTGGGTTTTCCTCTTTTTTCCCACCAATCAGTTTATTCCTTCTCTCCTTCATTTAACTGAGGTTTTTTTCCCAAATTACTATGCAACTATTCAGGATACTGATAATGAACATATCAATGAAAGCAAAGTACACATGTAACCTAGTGACTCTGGGGGAAAGTCTCCAAAGCAAGGTTGGAGATACACTGACAGACTTAATCCAAACAAACTGCTTTTCCAATATGACAGCATCCATTGTATTGCAAAATTACTAACAGCCATAATTGACTTTTCACACCTACCCTAATTAATCCTATTTATTCACTACAGAACATATATTGCCTACAGCTATTGAGCAAGACTTTTCAGCAGACAACATGGATATTTTTGCACAATGGTGTATCACATAAGAGAGACCTGAATATATTCTTGCACATGGATTTGTTGCTATCTCAAGTTGGATTTCAGTAGCTCATAAAGAAAAGTAGACATGGTATTTAACAGCAAAACAGCAAACTTTTACATGAAACCCTAGACTTTTAGCTTTTCTAATAAAAAATACTGCATGTTTTAAGGTCTGATATAACATTTATGAAGCAACACCACAATGACACTTACTCTTCACTTAGAATGAAAACTAAGAAACATAAGATTATTTTTAGTGATTTTTCCTACGTCTTCCATATTTTTTTCTGGTTTTTTTGTTTTGTTTTTTTTTTTTTTAATCAGAACTAGCTTCTGAATTAGGTATGCGTTTTAAGACCTCTACAAGGACTTGTTTTAACTGGGGCATTTGCACTCTTCTAGAACACCAAATGTACTGAAAGTACATGTTTAATAACCTGAATATTACCATTCATTCCTGGAACTTAAACTGAGAAATATTTCACAACATAATACATATGTTGCAGGCAAAGGCAACGTGTTTGAACCACTCCTCCCTTCCCAATTGTTTTTTGTTTGTTTTGGACTTCCATCTGGTCATGAGGAAGTAAAGATGTACTCTGGATTTTTACTTTTTTAAATGTTGACAAGCACATCAACTGTAGCTTTATTCACTCCCATAAGAAGCTGTCAGAATCTGCCATGATTGGAAAGTAATTGAACTTTGTTCATAATTATAAAAAAACCAGGCAAAGAAAAGTGATTTAAGAAAGGGTGCTGCTGCTATCAAACTTTATGATGAAGTAAGAAAACTGCAAAAATATTTAAACTCACCAGAGCAAGAGGAATGCCTATGAATACTTTGCCCTGTGATTGCACATGGACATTATTGAGCTACAGATTTCTGCATTTACATTATATTAGTGACTTGCTGTGCAGGAATAATTTTAATTGAAATATGAGTAAAACCTGCTTTAAAAAGAGGGAAAGAAAAATCATAAAACCAACACTAACCATAGCACCCAAGTGTTACGAACAAACGATTCAACCCACAATAACCTGAGTGTCTCACAAGGAAGTCTGATTGACAGTCATCTGTAGAAGTGCTAGTGTCCACAGCACAAGAGTTCAAATGTAAGTTCTCTGGGGCAGAGATGGTCTTTTTGTTGTGCCTTTACATTGTTTACAACATTGGGAAGCCATTTCTCTATGCCTTAGTATAATATAAATTATAGTTAATACTAATAAAATCCAACTTTCAGCAGAGAGTAATGGATATCCTTATTGGTAATCGTAACAGAAAGGTCACAAATTACAGGGCATGGAGCAAGAATTACCCAATCATACCCAGAGATGTCTCCTCTAGGTCAAGGTTAGGGTGCACTGGAAGCACCACAGCATTTATTTTTTTCTGTCAGCAATGTCCTCCTCCTGTGATAAATTACAGACTCAAGGCTCCAGGTCACTTTTGAACCCTTCATCGGTTATAAATTCTCCTTAATAATAAGCAGAACTCTGTTAGCAAACATAATGATTTACAGTAATGAGGATGCTTGTACCATTTTTCCAGAATATACTGTCAGTTTATTTTATAATAGCTAGTATTTACAGAGCACTTTACTAACATAAACTAATTAATTATATCCTCAACTGTTTCTATTCAAAATTCTCATGATGTAGTATCGTGAACAATCATCAAATGTCCACTGAGACTTCTATGTTTGTCTTACAGTATGGGATGAGCTCATAGAAAGCAGCCAGCAAACACAGCAAAGTCCAAAAGGATCTTTGTTGATTTCCAGCACCTAGTTATGTTCTTCAACCATTCCTTCAACTCCTTTGTTATTCTGTTAAGCCCTTGACTTACTTTAATAGCAGCATTTTTTGCATTAGACTGAAGAGTGCATTACCACTCTGAACTCATTGTTCGAGGGGTTGTAACTCAACCATAGTGTTTTGCTTAGGACCATCAAGTAGCAAAGAAATTCTCAACCTTGATTCACATTAGACTCAAGAAAAAAAAACCCGCAAAACCCCCCTAAAACTCAAGGATATACTGGAGATACTGTTTTTTGTAACCTATACTGATTATAATTTTTAGCATTCATATGTGTGAAACTGTTGTCTGACATAAATACAACTTTCTACAAAAGAAATTTTGCATTCATACAAAAATGGAGGCATTCACTATTCTTTAGCATACCCTGGAGGTCTAGGGGATTAGGGCATTCTCCCTCTGAAAGCAAAATCAGTGCCTCTTAACTATGTCTCCTATGCTGCTTACAGACACTGTTGTCCTCCTAGTTCCAAGGGAGGGGGAGGAATGTTATCTGTTGATACTCATTCGAGCTGACTACTGAATTTCGGAACAAAGGGGGAAAATTTTTCAGTGAACTATTAGATTCTACAAGACCTACAATACAAAACTAGAACTAAGTATTAAGAGATCAACTGAAGACCAATTCTACCAAAACACATTGGAATTTTCACTCTGAGATAAGGCTTACTGTTTAGCTAACATTTAAGTAAGGTATTGGTAATGCAATCATCTCTATACTATCAAGTGCTCTTAACCATTCATTATTACAGAAATTCTAGCAAGTAAAGCATATGCTAATTCTCTTTATATCAGAAGACTTTAAGGTTCAATGGATGATGAGAAGAGGAAGAATACACTAAGCATGAAGACTGTAATATATAAAAAGTAGGTGACAACTGAGGTCATATACTGTCATTTGCAGATTTCCTAAATGGAAAATAGTTTGGCCCAAGGACATTCTGTATCCTCTAAGTACTGTTCAGAGAGATAGAGTCAACATAGGACAGAACAAGAGTCCCTCTATATTACTCTAACCTTGGGTTCCCCAGGGCCCTAACTACATTCCAACATCTCCAAATTGCATGAGCCAAAACAACGTACAGAGGACCTGAATAAGAATATTTTATAAGCCTTAAAGAGAAAGAAGCTGTCCATAAGAAAGTTTTATTTAAGCAGATAATTTTAGGGTCAAAATAATAATTTAAATATAAAATCTTCATTTCCAGCAACCATTACTACTAAAATAACAAAATAAATACAATCAGATAAAGCCATAAGAAAGGAAGCTGCTGAACAATTTCCTTCCTTTTTAAACTGGGAAACATCTTATTCTCACAGCTGATTATTCCACTTTCTAGTCCACAATAACCAGGTTTTATATGCATTTAAAGCCAGCCTCATAACGTAAACAACACTGGCATACTTCAGCAGACTGTCTTGCTTCTCTCACAGCATAAGCAGCACTGCACACACAAAAGCAACACCAACAGGGAGCACCCTTCAAGACAAAGTTGCACTACACAGCCAAGACTTTTTTTAAAAAAAAGAAACCAAATCGTCCAATAATCCAGAATAAAAGCTTTGAACCTGCTGTTCAGAAGGAGGCTGATGACTGTATCACTTCTCACTATATTATGATCAATGCATTTTCATAGAAAAGAGGTTATATAGGCAGTGAAGCATCTGACCACATGATATTTGCATTAGAAAATTAGCACCATACAAATTAAACCTGGCATATACTAAGTGGATTTGAAACTGGTAATTGTTAAATCCAGAAGGAGAGATATCACTGGGTGTGGCAGACGGATGAATGGACATTTGTCTTAAACATTTCTTGGTACAGAAGAAACCACAAGCAAGAATGAGACACTGGTTTCCAGCCCTACGGAGGTAGGACCAAACAATGGGTTCTGTGGTTCTGAACTAGGCAAGAACCTGTGGTTTTAACGCCTGTCAACCACTAACTGCGCAGGTGTAGGGTGCTAGGTCGTTGACCTTGAGGAGGGTCTCGTATGATGCAACCCATGAAATATTCTCCTTGTGACCACCTGGGACATGCCAAGCCTGTGCCAAACCAGACCACGCCTACCATCACATGACACCACACCCACCATGCATATGCATGAAGTTTCTTGGAATGGGGCGGAGATTTTCGGACTTGGACTGTATAAAAATGGTACCATCATAAGCTAGGGGTGGACTCCCCACCACCAAGACACTGAGAATCAAGAGGACCAACATGACACCGCTGGATCCATGGGTGGTGATATCCTACTCTGTCTCTTTCTCTCTCTCTCTTCCTTTCTTTCTTTTTAACGAATTGGAACTAGATGCAAGTGAAAACGTGTAGCACAGGGCTTGCTTATCCAGTTTAGTTATCCTGTTAAGTAGTTGACATTGAGTTACTGCATCTAACCACTTGCCTTGTATTTTATATTAATAAATTGTTAAACTGGTCGGTAGGTGTCACTTCACCTTAATTCAGTCCAAGGGTATCTTGAACTTGGTTGCAGGGCCCAAGGGGAGGGAAGCTGTCCTAAATGGCTCCTTTTGGGCTGTGACACTGAGGAATCACCAATGAAAAAGCAAGTTCCTAGTGGAGTCACACTGGCATTGGTTCACACCCTCAAAACAACTCAGTATCTGTCAGTAATTGAGAAGAAAATATAAGGTCACTACTAATCCAATTTTCAGACAACACACATTACTGGATAATGAAGTGGTAAGCAATCTATACAAATAGGCATTGCTTGGTAAACTGGGCACAGTTCAAGATTTATGTTAAGATCATATTTCAGAACAAACAAAAAACTCCACAAGTACAGAATGGAAGATTATATCCTAGAGGAAAAGGGAAATAACCAAGGGAACACAAGCTCTTGATTTAACAATGTAGCTAAAAATTACTAAAATCATCTCTGGATGTAAGATAATAGCAGCAAAGATGTTTACCCAGTGTGTAACTGCTAATGATTAGGCTATTCCTGTGATATTTTGCCCAATACTACTGTCCACACTTTTAAAATACACTAAAAACTTTACAGTTTTCACAAAAGGGACATAAGAATTATTTGAAGTTTGAAAATCACATTTTAGAATGTGACACTTTAAAAAGTCAAGGTGCTAGACTTATCTAAGAGAAGGCATAGGTAGCAAATATTTATGCAAGTTCCAATTTTTCAAGGCTTTTTCCTTAGGGTGACATTCCCAGTGTAGGATTCAGTATTTCATGGCTGGAAGTTGGGGCTAGGAAAATGCAAATAAAGTTAATGAAGGGAGTAAGTTACTGAAATGGAAGTAACTAGGTATTTTTTTTGTTAATGAAGCAAGTTTCTCAAAATGCTCTGAAACCTGAAAAATTTTAATCTTTTCATCTTGCTTCCCTCAAAACTGTCTCTGGATCCAAAGGCTGTAGATTTCAGGCACTCCAAAACCATCAGACTGCCATCTAATCAGTGCTTGAAAGATTTACTTATACAGTATGAGATAGCACCTGGCGATTTGAATCCCATTTTACCACCATTCCACATAGCTACGCAGGGAAAGTAAATGTCAACTGCATTAAACAGCTGCAGTATTTTAAAGACATACGACATCTCAGAAATACCACATGGTATGGGCATCAAAACTTTTTCCTCTGCAGAATATTTAGTTTGTATAAATTTAAATAGAAACGTGAACTGAAGCCTAACCAGAACAGAACAACTAAAATTCATGAAGTAGTAGTTTTACCTTTGAGTCACCTCAATATTAAAAACAGCTTAAAGAGGATGTGATTCCCCTTACCTGAAATCTTCTTAACTCTACACAGGGATTCAATATTTATTCAGGATAACACAGAACAAATTCAGGCCCTAAAACAAGAGCATGTATGTTTTACAACCACAGATTATCGATCCTACTGCAGAAGTTGTGGCTTGGGTTATGCAGAATGTCAAACTACATGATCATACCGATTTTAAAAACTTTGCTTTAATTTACTCAGATTATACAATTCAGCACTGAAACGGCCATTTAGTTTCCCTTGCTCAGCAAGAAGGTAATTAAATAGTTCCAAAAGTAAAGCTTCTTACGTTGATGCCCAGATATGGGTTAGGCAATACTTCTAGAAAAAAATTCTAAACCATAAAAGTCTGCTATGTTTTACTTAATTTTTACTGCAATTTTAACAGGTAAAAATAAACAGTAAAGAGCTGAACCATGTGATTGGCTCACTTCTTCCCAGAGTCCACCTGCACCTGCTATGTTGTCTACAGCTTAAGGGTATCCAGAAGAAAGGTTGTCCAGGTATAGGCTGCTATTACCATGATGGGGAAAGAAAAATTCCCAGACAGATGTAATGTCTTGTTTTGCTCTTTGACTGCACCCATGATAGCCCAGAGAGTTAAACATGTGTAAGCAAATATTTATGTGCCTTTATGTTACCATTCCCCAAACCATGAACAGCACTGACATTTACCTAATTCCCCTCTCTACCCTCGCCCTGCCTCCCCAAAAATTAAATTAATTCAAGTCAATTACATTTTTTACTGCCAATAAGCTTAGGGAAAGCAAACAAATAGGTAACCTTGTCAAGAAATGTTTCCACTGGTAACCTCTGATTGAAAAGAAGGTCAACGTTGCTTTACTTTTGAAACATGCCAGCTTGACAGCTCTCCTTTCCCCTTCTCCCACCTGCTTTAATGTTGGCTAACCTCTAAACTATGGCCTGTATGCTGCCACCACACCACCACCGATTGTAAGTTGCTCTCCTAGTTGCAATTACAAATTTCTGTCCCATCATTTCCTGCATTTAAGGCTGTCAGTAGAGTTGTCAGAAGTATGTAATTGCTGTGCAAGACCCTCACAACTGGCTTCTGCTCTGATCTATGGAACCACTCAATTCCACAGCTGTCAGAGTGCTGACACCAACTGCAGTTAATGACGCCACATCATCTCTCTGGCTCGTTTACCTGCCGACCCTGCAAACAAATGGACACTAGCAGGAAAGATAGGGAAGTGAGCAGCAGATACCATATTTGTCATAATCACTATGATCCACAGTAGAAGAAAATCAATTCCTCTTAATCGAATAGAGTGACTTATTAAGGGTTATAAGTCCTGACTGGAGAGCTGTACTGATTTGATTACGCTGGGAGAGAAATTAGCAATGAGCTCTTCAACTATCTTTCCTTTTGTCTTCTGGCTCAGAGTTGCTATTAAATGATTATCTTATGAGAATCTTAGTAAGCAAGTCATACTTTGATCAGGGAGAGCAGTAGGAAAAAGGGTACTGAAAAGGTTTCTGAAGTGTTGACAGACAGCGATGTGAACAAACACATTATGCCCATTGCAGCATTTCTGGGTTTTGATTGAAACAGCACAGCAATGGCACGTACCTGAGACAAACACTTGAGACTTTCCAGAACAGCCATCTTCAGTTCAGCAGTACCTCAGCCACTTCTCAGATTGACAAGGAATAACTTAGATTGTGGCATACTGAAACTATAAATTAAAAATGACCCAAAGTCCACTTTGCAACAAATCTTTTTTCATTTAAGAAATGTTTTCCCACTTTTAGAATCATCAATATCAGTGAAGCAAACATGAGTCTTTACAAACTCTACTTAAGAGATTAGGAAGCAAGGAAGTAAAGATGAGTAGAGATGGAAAATACACATTTAAGATGAGAACTGGCAAAACAGAGTTTCTCCTTCCAGTTAAAATAGCACATGGTTATCCTGCATTTAGAGTACACCACTTGCTTCTAAGTATTACATTCAGAATTAGATTTAATCAACCCTAATAGGGAACTTGGGTCTGGGGGTTTTGAATGTTTAAACTGGGGAAAAATATGCATTAAAAAAAATGCTTAGTTTGACCTTTCAAAGTGAGAATTTCTGAAATTAATGGAAGTTGTGTACCAGCACCTTCCAGGATCACCTTGACTGCTATAGATGCAGTGAAGTTGCCAGGCCATCCAAGATGCATGCATATGGGCAAAATTTAAGTGAAGCAAATGATACAGAGTCCATGCACATCCGCTCACAATCTCACTAACTAATCTTAAAACTATTTCAACAGCCTTCTTAATATACCAAGACCAAAGAATTTTAAAGAGTCTATGTATTTATTCCATATTATCATAATTCTGTGCTTCACTACAAGTTCCAAAGTGGAGATGCCTTGGAAAATATCAAGTTTCATTATTACAGTTCTTAATACAGTCTCTTTAGAGTTTTGTGCTAGGGTCATATTCAAGCTGAATAAAAGTTAACTGAAAAGAGATCACAATTTCTGGGTCTTCTTTTGCTCCCATACCACCATATTTGTGGCTAACATTAGTATTCCAAGAGAGTAGAAAATCAGTTCTAATATTTTATACAAAGCTATACTCATAGTGTTAATCATAATAATTTTGTTATTATTATTAAAGAAATATTTAAAAATAAGGACCACAGATTAAAAATAGAAGTTCTGCCAGTTTCCAAAATGTGCTTATGCTTAGCCCCCTAGAAACCCCAGAGACACAGCAGTAATATCCATGTGATGAATTACATTTATCATGCACCTTTGACCACCTCAACTGCTCTTTGTATGCTAATCCATCACTTTGGGGAATTATTCAACCATTCCAGGCCCCTGAGCTTCAAACAAACACCCTTATAAAGAAGTTAGTGGAAGTTACAATTGCTGGGAATATATCTTGTTCACCCAGGCTTGAACACACATAACACTGATGAAATCTTCAGGGTACTTAACTGCCTAGGATCTCGGAATCTGGTAATTCACACCTGTAAACTGATTTCTTGAGTGGATTTTGATTGCAAGGTAAAAGGGAAGTTTCTGATATATAGGTCCCTGGTCCTAAGTATCTGCATGCTGTAACACGTTCCAAAATCCTTCCAGAGTTTAGGAAGGACATTGGCAGGAGGTATTAAGAGATTAAAAAGTTGATGTTTAGAAAAGGGCAAAGTTTCTACCCTGTTTCCTCCCTTTGCTTTCCCCATCACAGCACTCACAAGAAGTCATCCTGAAGGCAGAATCAAACATGGTCTCTTCATATGAAGTGATCACAACTCAGTAAGGTGACAGACAACAGAAAGTAGTCTTATCTTAGAAAAAAAGAGTAGACAATCTTAAAATGACAGTAATAATCTGGAATATAATAAACACATATATACCACACACAAACATACACATATTTACAAAAATATATCAATACAGACACTCACTTTATAATTCTTCCTGTTTGGTATTTCGTACTATTTTTATATACTTCCTAGTCAATACTAACAGGAAATTAATCAGTATTGCAACTTGTCAAAGAAATATCCCTACTCTTCATAAACACAGAATTTAATGACCAGATTTACAGTTCACCCTCTGCTTTCAGATGTTCTGGTAAATTAGTATTTCTTCCTATGGCATCAGAGAAAGAGTTTATTAAATGAATGCCAGCAAGTAAAGCATACTATTCTACAAGGTTAGAGCCATAAGAATCATTTAATTCCCAATACAAAAGCAGTTCTGTCAAAATGGTCCCCTTTGACAGCTGTAACTACTACATCTATTTTGATTATAACTTTGAATATAATATAACGATATATTACAGGAAAAGACCTGTATTAATCAGAAAGGCTAAGAACAGCACTTGCCAATAAGCCTGAACTTGAATGATTTTATTGCTTTATTGTGCCAAAGAATCCAAGTGCACTAAAGCTAAGACTAGGAACCGCTTTGCAATACACATTATTATAGCATTATTCAAAAACTCGATACATTTTATTCCTGATTATACAAAACTGTATCCTTTCACCAATTAATCCTGTTTATGATACATAAGTCAAATCAAATACAAAACTAAATTAATTCTCACTTGTAGAACAATTTGAAGGGCGTCAGTACAAGAATATATATCTTAAAGAAAATATGAAAACAACAACCTTTTTTAGGTATTAAATCTAAGAACGTGTACCAGACAACAGCTAGATTACTTCTCTTTATAGCGTCTGTGAAACTATCACTTGGTTCCAATAAAGCTAAGCTCCTCCAATTAAAATTATACAGCTATATGTGAATAAAAGCACTGTTTTTACATTTTTCAAGGGTATGTCCATATAAGTAGCATATTTTCATAAACTTTATCAAATCCAAAAGAATAAACTCCTTAATGGCATTTCTGTTAAGTAAATTAAGACTATTTTTTCTAACATGAGATATTAAATAAATAATGAAAGGAAAAATTAATTTTATATTGAAAAGAGTGTTTCAGTAGAACATCTTCTAAATCCATCTGCAAAATTGAGTTACAAATTAAAACTTAGGTAAAGACAGACCTGCCAGTCATTTTAGCACTTTCTTTGGGCCAACCTATCTGAGGCAGCTGCAAACCTACATTTTACAGTCATATATTTTCTTTTAAATCAGCTTCCAAATGCATCTCAGAGAATGGGCTATGACAATGGTTTAAAGCTTTATTCCCCTCTGCAGTTACAAGTCATCACAATGCTGACTCTAATCAGGTTACTCTGCATCTGTCTGTCACAAATAACCTAGTAACAACTAAATGGATTGCCATAAATCTTTCAATTAGAATTTATAACTTTATTAGCACAATATTTTTGAACTGATTGCATTACTTTGAAGAGCAGCTTTCATTTATTTTGTCATTTGGGGGTCAAATGTGTACAATGGCTGGAAGCTGCATACACAATAGGAAGCCTTACTTCAACTTCACAGTGGTCTCCAGAATTTCTCTTCTTCAGAGACTATAGCCAAATTTTTAAAGGAATACTTTGCTCACTGTGCTGAGGTTGAATGATGGTATGCCACTAGGCTAAATGTGACCAAGTTTCTTCATTACACACAGTGGTCATACTGCCACTTTTATGGCCCTGATAAGGCTTCATAAAAGAGTAATTTGCCATTGAGTAAGTTTTCAAAGGCTTTTATGCCTTTTCTTGTTTTGCTTTAGAGCTGCTGAAATCCATGCCAAGGAGCAAATCTCTACACAGGGGATGAGCATCAAGTGATATTCAGTGATCTTAATAAATGTGGCTTCATACATCTGTATCTTGATTCATGAGGTACAAAAAAAAAAAAAAGCCAATGGCATTGGTTTCCTAAAATTTTAAAGTATTTGTTTCATTATTATAAGTACTGTGCATTGTCTTTGCTGAACTTTAACAATTCCGAACAGCACATATTATGGTTAAGAAAAGGAAATAACCCGAGCAGCTGATTTAAATTAATATACTTCAGCATTTTAAATTAAACACAAACACAAATGCATTCATGTTAGATACACAGGCACACATACACTTACACCCCCTGAATCAAGGTACAGTTTAAGTTGCATTTTTGTTTTAAGGAGCTAACTTCTACAAACTTTACACACAATGGATAAAATGTGAAATTTGGAAAAAAAAGTTAAAGATAAAACTCAATAACAAGCTATTTTAGGGAAGCTGAAGCTAAAGCCCCTTTCTTACCCAAAGACTGAAAAAGATCAGGAGTTCAAGTGAAAACGGAAACCTTCATAAGATGAAGGCTCAGAAATATCCATGCATTCCTTTGTGTTTTGCTTATTATTAAATGGGAGCTCCTGAAGTTCTGCAATGCACTCGATTCTCTGGTGAGATCTATGGATAACTTAAGTGTTCACTGCCTGCGTGTGTGTAAATGTAAATACAGATACAAATAACAGTTCACTACTGCTTGTACTTAGAGAGGTAGGTGAAAGGTGCATGTACAGGAAGACCATGGTCTAACAAAGTACTTCAGCTCATACTTCCATGCTATAGGAAAAAAATATTCATTAGCTTACTTGCTAGAAAGCCATGGAGTCACCAGTTTACATTTTATTTCTTCATTACAATCACAAAAAATTTTTGCTCAAAAAGAGAAAGAAATCTAAGCTAAGTAAATTATTACAGAAAGGAACTACTTTATTACTACTTGTATTATGTCTTTGTGGTGACCATCTACTTACTTCCTACAGGACCTTTAGTCTTCCAGAATTGGTTGCAAAGCCCCTTTCAAATGAATTAAAATTTACTGACCTGTCTTCTGGACCAGACCACTAGTCCAAGAATTTGACAGAATAAGTCAGAGCCGTGACAGAATTAGTAAACTGTTCAAATTTCACTGTTTCACTTCCATCCTTGCTTGACACATTAAATGATCATAATATCAAGGCACACTTCCTCCATTCCCTGGACAAGCCATAAGTCATGCAAGTGTCACAGAAGGACAAATACTCCTGTTGGTCTGAAAGACCCAAGCTCTGTGTTTGCCACAGCTTATTCGTCCAGTACAGCTTAAGCCACCAGCTACTCCTGTCTTTGTTCTGTCTGCAAAATATTTCTAGTGTTACTTCTTGTACTAAAGATAAGCGCTAAAAACTTTAAAGAGGAAAAAAATACCACCTCACTTAAGACTTCAGCGATACACAGCAATTGAAGTGGGAGCAAAACGTTGAACAAGAAAGGTACAAAAAAAATAACTAAGCACCATCCATTTTGGGCACTGACTCTGTCTGTGGTCCATCAGAAAATGATGTACGTGGTCATGTAATTACACACCACTATAATAAAGCAGAATTAATGTTTGATAGGCCACCTTTTATCTACATATATATATACGTAAATGAGATTTTTAAAAACAAAGCACCCCCTCCCAGACATAACTGAACACTTTACATTGTCTAAAACAAGCGCATTACACAGGCAAATGTGCCTCTGCTGTACCTGAATTAAGAACGGAACAGAGCTTTGTCATTACATAACAAGTTAATCTGTCCTGCTTTTGCTTCTGCTAACCTAGGCTATTCCAGCGGTGGTATGCAACTTAAAATTTGATGCCTAAGTATACTTAAGCATCCCAGCAGGCAAGTCAGGACCTGATATTGCTATGAGTAACACAGATCTGGCATGACAGGAGCCATGAGTGCCTCTCAAACACGTATGCCAAGCAAAAGTCAGAAACAGCCAGAAATAGAAAATCAGAAGCACAAATCATCCTCCTTCCTGCTTCCATGCTCTTCTAAGTCTTCTTTAACCAAATCTTCACACAAAAGTAAATTTGTTAAAGATAGTCCAAGATTCCTAGGCTATTTCGTTTCAAAGAAGAGTCAGCTGTTTTAGTCTGCAAACATACATGCCATAAGGAGCCAAAATAACTTCTGGTTTATCTCTACACACCTACCTCTTATTGAAATGAAGTTTAGGAGAGAGTCATTAAAAATGTTAAACAGGCTAAATAAACCAGTAGTATCTTATTACCTAATAAAAATGTGTAGCAGCAAAATAATTATCTTCTGTAGTAGAACCCTGTTAAAGCTCTAAAGAAAACAGGAAAAAATATTTTAAAAATATAATCAATACTCATGTATTGTCTAAAAATTAAAATTTCTTCTGTTTAAAAGCATTGCCCCAGGGATTCATAAGGAAATAGAGTGGTTACATTTCTTAAAAACTAGTAAGTTAGAAAGATAGGCCAGTTTATTTATCAAACTGATCACAGTTTATATTTAGGAGACAGGGCTTGATTCTCTGTTGCTGATTCCTCTTCAGATTTAATTAAAAAAAAAAAAAAACCACCAAAAAACCACACACCATCCCTGAGTACACGATTTTCTGTGGCTCCTGGCTGGTGACCACCTCAGAAGTGTCTACATTTGTCTATGCTGCATATATAGAATGTAAGCAGTGCAGGCTTATACCAGCCTGAGGACCAGTGAGGTGGAGAAGAGTTAGGAAAAAGGAAATACAGGCCACCCATATTCAACTTTAAATCCATCAGACATGGTTTGCGACATTATTTCACCAGACCATTGTGCTGTCAGCATAAGAGATCACAAGAATTATTTTTTTAATATACTTTAATGCTTGTAATATTAGTAAAACACAGTGTAGTGAACAAAGTTTTGGGTTAGACTATAATATAAAAAATTTTCACACTCCTGGCATAAATTTGAGATGGATTTGGTTTTGCAACTCTGAATCTAAGCACTGCATTCATCTCTTGGAAGCTTTCTTATTTTTCCTGTCAGTATTTAGGTGGGAAAATATACTAACACACCTAGATATTAGATCAATGGGCATCATCTACCCCAAAAAGTGTTAAAAATAGTACTCTTCTGTAACAACAGTTTTCATTCTTAGGCCCACCTAATGCCACCTAAAAACTTAGTCAAAACAAAGTCTATAAATTTATAAAGATTTAAACACTATTTCTCAATACAAAGATAGAGTGTTCAGTTTTTAGAAAATCAGACAAAACTTATGTACTTAATTTCCTTCCTGATTAAATTCCCCTTTTATTTAAAACTACAAGTTTTTATCAGTTATGACTATGTGTTTTAAAAAGCTTATTTTTAACTCAAGACCATACAACTGTAAAAGCAAGAAGTACTTAGTGTACCTAAAACCTCATTAGATTGATCTGTATTATACTTAACCACTGAAATGGAAAACTAAGAATATTAATATGGCAGCTTTGACATCACAACAATTGATGCAAATTCTAGGGTCTAACTTGATAATTCCTGCATGCTTCCCCCAGTGAAAGAGCAGAACTATTGTCATATTATAAGCGTATGTGTAGTTTAACCTTACTTTATCTTTGTAACAGGGAATTGTGACAAAGAACTGGAATTCATTTTCTAAAATAATACATCTTATGTGTCAATAAAAAGAAACAAGAGAAGTCACAAGAATTAATGAGGTTGATTATAAGTCAGAGATCTCAAAAGGATATTATCAACTCTAAAGCAAGTCAAATGTCAAACTTGGGTTAAAAGTCATTTGAAGTACTGTGTATATTCTTCCACACTTTGGGATAATCCCCCCTAGATTAATGCCTTCTTATCATTTTTCCCCTCTCAATATATTCAAAACACTTATCAAAAAAAAAAAAAAAATCAAGTAGGCAGTTGAAACTAAGGTACCTTTGCAAACACGTAAGAAAATAAGCAGCCATAGCACATGAAGTCTCTCTGGGCTAAGAGAGTAACCCGTGTATAAAACTGTGCATGCAGTTAAACACTGATCATATCCAAAGGGTAAACAGTGCTCTTATATCAACAGAAGCAGAATGTCTCACAGCTACCTACTGTACTAGCATTATTTTAGCATTTCACATCAGCAATATATTTAGCCTCACAAACTCTTTTGAGATAAAGAATTTGGCTAAAAATTTGTAAAATAGGGGTGATAATACCTAGAAGTCTGTAGCAGAAGAAAGAACTGAAATCATAGCATTTCCTCATCCATTCTAATCAAAACCTAGAAGAAATATTAGCTAAAAGGAGGATATCAAGATCTATACTAGCAAATACTTTATACAATGGACATTACAAAATGAATAAAAAGAATAAATTTTGTTTCTGCATTTTATTTCTACAAAGCTTTAAGTCAGCTTTATTTTCATACTGACAGTATTTTGAACCCATGAAAGAATTTAGGAGCTTGAACAAAATCCATTCATTGGTTAACTGATACAAGCACTAACTGTAAGGCTTGGGTCTGACTTTTATTTTAGTACTAGGAATACTGTACTCTAGTTTAATCCTCTGGAAAAAAAGAAAAAAGAAAAATCAACCATTTTACCTCCTCTCAAAGCATCTTTTTCCTTTGGTTGCCCATGACATTAAAGGTTTCAAATACCATACTTGTAAACTATTTTGAATTAGAAGATGTCTCTATGGAACTGCTATACTAGATGGATCCTGAAGTTGTTTATGATTTAAAAGAAGGATAGGAATTAGGTATGTGAAAGACCTAAAAAAGTGGAAAGGAAAATAAATAGGCTCTTTAACCTCCCAGAAATAAAACCCACATTATAAAAACTGTAAGAATTAAGGGTTATGACTCCTTTAACTTTACTGGATTTTTTGAGGAATAACTTTCCCACCATGACAGCCACTGTTACTTTGCTAACCTTGACAATGCTCAGGTGTCTAAAATGGTCCTTCCTCTTCATTCACTAGATCTCTGAGGCATCCTAATGTTTTGTTACAAATTCAAATTTAAGAATTCTCTGATTTTTGTAACCTAGAAGTACAGTAGTATGCCATCTCCAACTGGGCTTGCTTACAGTAATTTCAGGAATGGAGTCTAGAAAGAACCCTAATCTTGGATAGGCTGTCAGTCAGTAATAATAATATTTACTGTGTAACAAGAATGAAATTAAGAGGTCTCTAAAAAGATACCTGTTTCAGTATGAATTTACTAGTTTTAGACTTCAAAAATTATTACGTATTTTCTGACTCACAAGTGTCCAGTTCCTCTAAAGCCAAAGCTCCTCCAGTTCTGAAAAGCACTTTTATTTCTTGAAACACTCCAGGAGCTTTGTAACTTCCTAAGCTTGCTACTGACCCTAGCACACACTCCATAGTTGTTGGTACTAATGACTGGTTTTATCACAAAAAAAGATGATGCCCTTCTAATTTCTGTGACATCTGTCCTATCAATCCTGAACACAACATTCTCAGTACCTAGATCCATGATCTCACAGGTAGCTGAGCATGTTATTGCTCAGGCAAATGTGTTATGAATTCTCAGATGATGAACTATGCTAAGGCCGGATGTCAGAGGTGATGAAACTGATAATCCATCAGTAATTTTCAACCCACCACAACAGCTCTGACCCACTGAACTAAATGAATGTATCTAATCACCGACTAGTCAACTGATCAGAAAGTGCCACAGGGTAAAGAGACTGTCTTGACAAAGGGAAGACAGATACTACCTAAACCACTGCCACAACCAGAAAAGTGTATCTTATCTCAGCATCTTACCCACAGAGATAGATTCAACCTGAAATCATATTATAGCAAAAAAAAATTGTTTATGATAAAGTACAAAACTCCTCTTTTAAGATTTTCCTTAAGAGAATAATCTTGGCAATACATCTCAGACTGTTTTTCCTTGTAAATGGATTAGGTTAAAACCAGAAAAAAACCCTCCAATCACTTCTGATGAATCATAGCCCAAATAATACACAATATAAGGAAAGGGTGCTGCTTCCATAGCAGGTTTTCAGCACCTTTCTCTATAACTTATTCTACCTCTGGTCTGACTGCTGCCAGCTTCCTAACTAAGAATAGCAGGCCAAATCTTGCACCCTTCATAGAAGTCTTAAGCAAACTTTTCCTGGCACGCAAAGAACTGATTGCATAGAAAGTGGTACTTTCTCCACGTGTTCCTATGGCAAAACAACATGTCTCCCCAGCATTGGGTGATTAATGTCTCATTTTCCTGATGTTCTGTGTTGGCAGCCATGACAGAAAGCTTTGAACTTGTTTATTCACACTTGTTTAATCCTGTCTCTACACAGCACACCACAGCCTGTGGGCCTAGGAAGATGGATGAGTGAAACCAAGGCCACGAGGGGGTCAGGGTCATGGTGTCGCTGGATCTCAATAACTCCATCACTCACTGTAGCAGGCACTTCAGAGGTCACCTCAACTGAGAAGTTTGAGATAGGCGATAGAAAAATGTCTGACACAAGTGTACACACATTCCCTGCAGTTGATGCTAAGTACGGAAACAAGTACAGATCCTTCCTTATACTACCCTTTGAATTCCTAGGGTTGTTTTTAGTCTACATGGTTAGAAAAAGAAAAAAAAAAAAAGTTTTTTTACGGCTATCTGATAGGTACCACAGCAGAAGCATAAAGCCTGAAGAGAGGACCACTAAAAGTCAGAAAAAATTATCAATTCAGTATTTCTTCTGTAACTATTTGCATACGTATTGGGCTAATGGAAAGGGAACAAAGAGTTCACAATGTCGTAGACTAGCTCTAGTATACAGTGAGAGCGGATGGAAATACAAACTTTTAATACAGAAGTTGTACTGTGCACAGTGTGCCTGACAAACAAGCTTCTTTGAAGCACAGACAGCGACACGTGACACTAAAACCTCTACACTGTCCATTACTAAGGAATTTTTATGTGCATCAATGATAGAGCCTACTTTTAAAAAGATATACATTTATAGTGTACATGTATTTCATGCATATATACATATATAATTATATATATAAATTATATATAAAATATATATGATAAACAGCTGTATACTGTACAGATCCTAAACAACATTGCCAATACTTCATTATAATTTGAGAGTTCATATTCCCATAATTTTAGCAAATAAATGTTATTAATAAATATATTGCACATAAATCCTGTTTGTTCACCAGTTGCGTATGTCATTGATAGGAATGCTGATACGAAACTGTTCCTTTCTCATAGCTCTTAACTTCTACTTTTTACATCCATTCCTCGTAATGAACCATTCTGCAAAAGTAAAATTATTTCCAAGAGAGATTAAAATTAGTATTATTAAACTATTGTTAAGCACATCTGCAGCACTGGAACAAAACAACTGTGAAAGTGGTTTGATATGATAGAAACCAAATTCTCAGTTGTTCAGTTTGCAAGTGTACAGTGAGAAAAGTGACATATAAAGCTAGATCTGCACATATGCACAGTGTATGTATAATAATCAAACTATTTTGATGAACAGCAAAATTAGCAAGTAAATTATATAAAGAATAGTCAAAGACAAGCTTTTATTCTAGCAAGCAAAAACAAGCCCTTACAATCTGACCAAATTATTTGATATGAAAATCCAGATAAAAAAAGTCCAAGGTTCTGTCCAAAATTCCCCATTTCCAATTTCACAACAAATGTAAAAGCATGGGCTTCAGTGGAGATATCATTTACACTAATGACACTGGTAGGGAAAGAAGTAATTCTACAACAATTTGCAGATCAAACTGTACCACCACCACCCAATTTTTTGTTGTGTTATTTTTGTTTGCTTTTTTATGGGAGGGTGTTAGTGGTGTTTGGTGGTTTGGGGTTTTTTTGGTTGGTTGGTTTGCTTTTTGTTTTGTTTTTGTAAGATGTCAATTTCTTAGAGACAAAGGAAACCTTTTTGTTTGGATTTGTGCAATTTCTTTCCCTATGGTCCACTTTCTGAAAAGTTTATTTATATTAAGTGCTCCTGGGGGGTGGGGTGTTTCCACATCTTTCAATAAGACTGACAGAATCAAAGTTTACATAAAACATATACGATCTCTTAAAAAGTTCAAAATTTACAGGAACATTCAGAATCAGATGTTGCTCAAATGGGAACATGATCTGAACAAAAGCATGAAGAAAGTTACGTGGTTTTTATAGTAGGCAGAAGGAAGAAAATAAAATTAAGAATATACCTCATATTCTTAAGATATCATACTACCAATCAAAAGATTTGGCTTCTGCTCATGGTTTTGCAATCAACATGATACATGACTTTGAACAGATGGCTCTGAATCTCAAAGAAAACATAACTGATGTTCAGTATTGCCACCACTGACTTTTAGGCTAGGAGTGGAATTTACAGGTTTGAATCAGGTAATTAAGTTGCTTCTACAGTAGAATAAGAATTGTATATATGCTAATTGAATGAATAGGGACTCTAACATATGTATCTTTAGCATCTAGAGTGGCTTAAATCACGTTTCCCAGCTGAGTGTCCAAACTGCAGACTACTTACCTTGCCCTTCAACAATCCAAAGAGTGAACATAATTTAATCAACCCAAGAATTAGACTACTTGAGGAAAACATGATTTCTAGTTGCTGTTTCTAAATTTGAAATATAAAAGAAATACATAAAAATAAGAAGGCAGAGTTAGAAACAAGGTAGATGGAAGTCAAAAGCAAATATTTTATAAAAATTATTTCAAGTTAAATTTTTTTGCCATTTACTCTTTAGTAACCCAGATGGTCTTGCTAGAAGACAAAGCCATCCTGATGTACCTTGAAAAGGTCCATTTACCTTTCCAGTTTGCTTCAGTAACTTCTAATTTATACCCAAACTGTGCTCTCATATGGGCTTTGTTATCAACTTAATTTAAAAACATTCTAAATATTCTATACTTCAAGAGAAAAGCAAAGTGCAGAGAAAGAAAGAAAACTCTTAACTCTATGTACACATCTTTTTCATAAAGACAATCTTGCAGTAAAGGTAATAAATATCTCAATGACTAAGGTGACAGCGTTTCACCCATACCAGATGCTTTCAAATACTACAGGTTTTCCACTACCTGTGCCTTTTTTTGGATTCTAACTAAGAAAAACAATTGTACTTCCCCAGAATCCATGAGGGGAATGAGCCAGAAAGTTTCTAAGCTCATGTGTTCTCCTGAACAGTGTCTGTCACTATCCAAGATAGACAATTGTGCTAGATGGACCAGCTGGTGTGACCCAGTAGGGCATTATGCCACTGCCTCTGATTAAAAGAGGAAAGGTCTCCTGAAAACTGAGATCATAGTCCCAGCTTTCAAAAATAACAATAAAAATGTATTTTTCTCAAAATCAATGTGTGATCATATTGCAACCAAAATGTCTCTTCATACTAACAGCTGATAATCTGCATATTCCAAAGGCTACATGTGCATGTAAAACCTGTGAAGAATTTACATCTATCATGGAAATAAATTGGAAAGCTGTCCTGAGGACTCTGATTTCTTTAATTTCTTTCATCACTAGTAATTTCTTTCTTCCATATAAAATAAAAAATAAGAAATTTTCTATAACTACCTGAGCAGTCCTCTTCTGGACAAAACACAGGAATGTCCACATTCAAACTACACCTAAAAGTTCTATTTAATATCCATCTCTGCTAAAATAGAAGGTGATCATCCTATTAAGTCAGTTTTAGGGCTTTATAATACTGTCAGTCACCAAGTGCACTACGTATAGCACTGAATAATTAATTCCAAAAGTTGAAGTCAGAGGGTTGCAATGAATTCTTTTATTCTTTTTCCACACCTATGTTCTTATACTAAATTATACTTGTGTGCGTGCACATACACAACAGATGGGGAACTTTTTGCATACATTATGATCTAAAAAATAATTCAAAAGGTTAACCGATGTAAATTCTTTTCCAAGATTGCTCCTCCCCTTATCCACTTAAACTGAGGATATTTTTCCTCAGATTCTCATCCACGGACTGCTGTTTTGAGATTGTAACAGAAGCAGAATGATAGTCAGTGAAACTATTTCCTTCCCACAAGCAATGTTCACATGGCTCAACCTTGCTGAGTTAGTACTGTGTTCACAGGCTGACAGAAACTTGTTTCTTTCCCATTTATTTCATCAAATGATTTTGCATAAGGGGTGGGCAAGAGGCAGGTTCAAGTCCAATTAATAAGAAGCAAAGTCCTCCAGCAAGATGAAGGTGGATTATGAAATTGCCAGTTTTGAACGTCAAGGCCACCTTCTACTTTGGCATACAAGATTAGGCAATAAGCCCATCAGGACCCAACAGAAGGATCACATTAAACAGGAAGAACTGGATGATATTGTAGGCTGTAGAAGTGGAATAATAGAAAGTGCAAGGTCATATGCTTCTGAACTGATCACAGGGAAGTTTACAGTAAAGTAGAAGCTCATCTGTTACAAATTACAGAGGAAGAGAAAGATCTGCATCAGGTTACTATAGAATGATTATGAGCTACCAAATGCTTAAAAAAAGTTAAACAGGACCGACAGATAAGGGAACAGTGAAGGTAGTTATTAAAATTAGTTCATAATGCACAGCATGCAAGCCATGAAATATTATATGCAGTCTACCCACCCATGTCTCAGAAAATGTATGAAGACTAGAAGAGATGAAGAATGACTACTAGAATCAAGCACATATTTTCCAAGAGAACATGTAAGCTTTTCTTGTTTAACTTCGCAATAGCAGAGATGAGAATTGATACCACTGTGATCTATAAATACAAAGGAAAGAAAACAACTAAAGGAAAATCAGATCACAAGAACAAGCATAAATAAAGCATGTTTATGTTTACATTGGAACCATTAGAATTATTTTTCTCATCATTGGAAGACATAAGTTCCAAGAGAGGCTTCCAACAGAAACAGGGAACGGAGTGAGCTTGGGGATGAAGGGGAAAGCAATCAAACTGCTTTTCAAAGTGCAGCTTGAAATGTTTCTGAATGGAATTACAAAATACAGCTGTATTTGTAATTTGGACTTGGTGATCCAGGGCTCCGAGTTCTTTACATCTCTAACATCCCTTTGTAGAGATCTATGAGACAGCAGAAAGTGACTGTGTACGCCTTCTTCCTCTAACATGATGAAGCAATTTCTAACGTATCATTATACACTCACATCACTGTCACTTGAAAAATTCAAGCAAGAAGAGTGGAACAAAACCACCATTTAATTTCCCACATAAATTCCAAATATTAAAAACTTATTCAAAATATAACATCTGTGGGAGCATTCGAAGTGGAAGTATCACCAAAGACATGATTAAATTTTAGTCCTCTAAGAACAGGAACGGGGGAAAGATCATATCTGAACAAAGACAGAAAAAAAATAAAAGGAAAAGGGATAAAGTTCTGGTGTCCTCAAACAAGTATAACGATTAACAGAATAAAAAACTATATACATACATATATATGTGCATATATAACATCCAATCTCAACCTAATAATTACTGTTAATTATCATAGTAATAAACTTAATTAGAACTGAGATCATGCAACATTTGCAAAGGAATGGTCTGAAGTACTGCTCCAAAATGAGTACTTTTTTTTAAGCCTATCTGACATTGCAGAATAGTACAACATGTCTGAAGCATATGCCAACAATAGTTAATATTTCAATTAACATTCAAATAGTACGTATAGACTCCTGAGCAAAGGGAACAGAGTTGTAAAAATGTTATCTTGTTCTCCTTCATTTCCCAGATGAACTAAAAGTCAGAGAAATGTCAACCAAAAAAATCAGTACATGATGACGCATACACTAACAGATCAGCCAATAGCTGATCTCTTTCAAGGTTTCTGTAAAGTCATTAGTAGTTCCTTAGCTGTCAACATTTTATCAGGTAGAGCATTCAAAGATATATAAACAGCAGGACTTGATTTTAAAAGGTAAAATAAAATTAAAGGCAAGGGGAAAAAGAAAGCAAATAAAAATCAAATGAGAAAAGACGCAAGGAATTATTAGAAGCAGAATCAGGTAACAGTGCACTGCAAGTAGCTTCTAAAAATGAAACACGGAAAGTTCTCTTTTAGGTGGGGAAGAAGGGTATATCCTGGGCAGAAGAATTCAAGGAATAAATCAGAGATACTACAGAAAGCTTCTCTAACCATTTCCAGATGTGAGAAATTTATACAACAGGAACTCTGGAGATGAAACTAGCTCCATAACCACACAGTTCAGGAGAACACATTGCGAAAACATACTAACCTGTTCTGGAGGAATTATTTCACATAATAGAATCAACTTCCAGCTGTTAAGGAAACTTTTCACTGGGCTGGTGTACCCTTCCCAGGATACATAACCAGCTGAGATTAAGTGCTCACAACGAACACTCTTCCGGTACCCAAGCCTGCTTGTTTTGTGTGAACCTGCATATCTTTCTTTAGAGCTCACTGTGCTGTGAACACTTACCAAAAAAATAGAAGATGACCACAGTATGAAAAAAGCAAGAAAAAGAAAACGGAGAACAAGAACAAGGTCTGGAGAAAACTACAGGCACTGTACAGCTTGATATTATGACGGAAACCATGTTAAATATCTTTGGATCTACCATCAGTGTCATAGCTCTTAAATGTGAGGAGTCATTAGCAATTTTAGCTTTGAACTAAACACTTAAATCTGCATGTCCAGGTGGAGCTCAAACGATAAGAAATGAAGGTGTAAAGATGCAGTCATCTGTCTAAATCCTACTAGATGATGATGGGAAGTACTGTTTTTTATCCACGTTGAAGGCATCAATGCTGAAGCAGTGTCTTAAACAGCTTGTGAGAAATACGTTAATGACAAGAGATACAGTTTAGATTATCCTGATGAAGAGCATCTCTATCATAAAAATTCTAGTTCACTCTGGTTACTGGTACAAAAAAAAAAAAAAAAAAAAAAATCACACCCTCTCAAATATCTAGGTTCCTTATCCCAGGTGAATTCAGAAGCAGTAGAAACACATACTCAGCTAAAAGCAAAACCAATGAAGTAAATAATCAGAACTATTTTTTTGGCTCAAAAGGAAACTTTGAGATAAGACATCAGTCAGGTCTTGATTTATTTGATATGGCTTCACTCATTGGTATTTATTAACCTCTTTAATTTCTAATAGTGACTGTAAGAATTAAATTATGCCCTATACAGAAGTACTGTATTATGTAATGCTTTCTAACAGTAGTATTCCCAATGGGTTCATCCTAATCCACAGAAACTGCTTATTGCAAACTTCAGAAGTTCACAGAAGGTTTGAAGTGTTCCCCCCCATCTTATGAAATCTGTCTTTTCCCTGATATCTAATCAGATACAATTTTATTTATTTTCTTCTACGAGGGGAACTTTATTTTCATTGTGTGCTGTGGTAATAGCCATGGTTTGTTATATTTCTTCTTAGAGAAATGTAGAGTAAGAAAAAGCATGATGCTTTTCAATGTCCTGATACGGCTCATCCACAGGACCAGTTTCCAGCATTTCAATTTCTATAATAAGTACTTCTGTCTTGATGAGAGCAAGAGACTGCCATCTCAGACAGGAAGCTTTTCACACTCTGTTTAGAAGGATGAGGGCAAGAGGGGTATAAGTAAATGAACAGGAGGTACTTTCCACATGCGAAAGTAGCCCCAAAGCAAATCAGACTATGAAATTATTAGTAACAGAATTAATAATGATTTTTATATTTAAGTCATGTGTTGAACAGAAACTAGATGAAAAAATTAATCCACCCATTTTACAGTCACATACATTGTGCTCTTTTTTTAATCCTATTTTATAGGTGGTTTTTACCCTGAATATCTAAAATGAAATTAGCTCCATTATTATGAACTTATAACAGCCTTTTTTGCACATGCTCCAGCAAACAGTCTTTAGTATTATGATACAGAGATGATTGCATAGCATATATTTTATACCTATCAGCCTTTATTCACTAAATATTAAAACACACCTGTCTTATTTGTAAAATTACTGTCTCCTCTGTTTAAGATCTGGCTTATGCTTGCTTTGGAATACACCTGTGACTCTTCACACTAAACTCAGTACTACTATAACCTCTCTTGTTGCAGATAAACACATAATTCAGTTTGGGATCCAACATAAACAGGATCATTATGTTTGGAGAGTGTTCCAAAGCCTGCTATTCAAGCAATCTGTGACATATAAATAATGCAAGACCTCTTCTTTCTCCAAATCACTTCAGTTCAAGCATGGACTCAGAAAGATGGAAGCTCAAATTTATACTGCCATTACAAAATTCAATCTATTTCTGGTTCTCCAACTGAATTATGACTCAAAGTCTTCCACTGTTTTCTATTAGCACCAACCCACACACTCCTACCCTTTGCCAATCCATGCAGAAAAGAATCTTATTTGTGAATATTCCTGAGCTTTATTCTTATACTAAAATAGCAACAAATCCCAGCTAATCTGAAAAGCCTCATGTTTTCTTTTAAAGGAAAGTAAGGTAGAAAATTGGTCTTTTTTCCCCTCCCTTGACCCCTGACCTTTGAACCACAACCTCCTTGCCACTAAAGCGTTCAACACCTCATTTAATCTCTCCTCACTGCGTTGGCACAGCACTGGAAAAGGAAAAGGGAAAAAAAATAATCTGGGGACTTCATCAATTTTTCATGAATTTTCATTTAGGCCAAAGCCCCCTCTTACAGTGGTCGATAGATCAAGCTGCTGTCACATATTTAACACCTGGGGCTACAGCTGCTATCTCTGGGGGCTGCCACTGACTCAGGCTAGATCAGAGGCAGCCCAAGCCAGTGCAAGGACCCTCATGCTCTTTCTCTTGCTTACATGTGGCGCCCCAGTGCTTGCAACTGAAATCCTAGCTACAGTCGCTATTGCAAATGTGTCTCCTGATATTCCCACTGGAAAACTGCACCACAGAGGTTCAATCATGTCAATTCGTACGTTGTGAAAAACTGTGCTTTTATTTTAAAACTTCTGGCTTTCAAATATGAAAGAGCCAACTATTTCAAGCCTGCTTCCCTTTCTAAGATCCTCCCAAGAAAATCTGAGCATCCACATATTTCTAACAATGTCAACCCTTGTTCAATTTCAACAAAAAAATTGTAATACACAAAATCAAAAGAAAGACATTTTATTCTTTTGAATACCAATCTCTATAGTTTTAGGACTAGAACATTTATTTTTAATGATTTAACCATAAAACATACAAATACTATATCAGAATTTTTCACATACACAGTGGAAGAATGGTTTTGCTGCTAGCATTAGCATTATTTTTCCCTTCTGAGGAAGCTCCTACTGAAAAAAGTAACCCATACAAAGCACACCATGGATTAATGCATTAAAAGAATGAAATAGAACAAGTGATATCAATCCTAAACTGTGCCTTCAAATACAAACTCCAATTTCTTCCTAAATGTCTTCTGGAATAAAGACTTTCCAAACTAAAAGCAAAAAAATTATAAAAGCACATTCTGTATGTTAATTATGTTTTTAAAGTAACATCCCAAATCACAGTTCTTCATAGTTTCACTGGCACAGAGAAATTTTTCTGAAGACATGCATCACACAAAAATATCTGCCCTTGATTGTAGGCACATGGTCTGAATAGGCATGGATTTAAAAGCATACTTAAATGCTTTAGGTGGGCTGGTACCTAACTTCGTCATGTTTGGGAAAGGTGTTAACTGCTGCTTGATCAAAAGGAGCTTAGGGACTTCAGCAACCTGCAAAAAATCACTCAAAAAAAAAAACCCAAGCGGCAAAACGATTGCATTCAAGATGGGCCACACTATGCTCTGAATTACTCTATGCCCCAACTGAATTTCACTTAGGAGTTTTTCTTCTGTCTTTACACATAAATATGGATATATCAGAAGATTTTCAATCCCACTGTTTTTGTGGCAGGTACCCATGAAGGAAGGCTGGGGGGGGGGGGGGGAAGGAAATAGAAGAGAATGAACCACAATTAACCTGTTTATCATCTGAATGCATAAGCATGAACACACTTAACAGATACATAAAACCAATAAATATTTCTTCATAAATCATTCAAAAGTTGCAAGTGCACATTATTGGCAACTAACAATTTAATAAGCAAAGTAAACCAGTTACTGATTCCTTCACTAAAACAGCAGACTCAAGCATTTTAAACCTGTAAAAAGCAGCAGTTTGTCTCTAACGGCACAATTTGAGGCCACCTACAGTCAGATAATAATCCAAAACCCTGCTGTCAGCAAAGGATAACTGTCCTTTTTCTGGTGATGAAAACAGTTTGGCTTAGTGCAGAAAGAGCAGTTTTCAACACCATTTCAGATAGCAGAAGTAAGACCCAATCACACGAGGCTGTCCCAGCTCCCGTGGACAGGGCTGCAGTATCCAGGCGACTCAACAGTTTTCCACAGCAGTTGAGAACAGGTGAATGAGGACTCACTGCTGACAACAGGCTGTCAGCAACAACTCATTTCCCTAGCGTGCAAATGGACTACAACAGACTTGCCCATCTTTTTCAGTCCAGAAATGCTGACCTTAGAAAAACAGTTAAAAGCCTTAAAATAACTTCTCTGAAAGTCACTTGAAAACTTGATTTAGAACCAAAAATAATTTTTTAAAAAGTGTCTCAAAACCAAGGGAAACCAGTTAGTTCTGCTATCATCCTCCAAAGGATGCCTTTGATACACATTAAGCACTACCATGTGCTTTTAAAACCAGTGAACATAAAACCAGCAGAATCTCTAAAATTAGGTAAACAAGCAATGTACATATTATTGATGTATTTTTTCTTTGATGAAGACCTTCCTGTAATCACAGCCACGGTAGGGCTCAAGGAAAGACAAAGCACTGTTGAAGTGGAACAGGACTGCCTGATTTAGGCAGTCATTTAATTAGGGAATTCAGTCAGTTAAATTTCAAAGCTATGAAAACAGTGTCAGGTGCACGTTGCTATTGCAAAAACTTTGGCTATGGTTTCAGATCTCAGGTTTCGTGTTCTATGATCCTGCTCTAAAATACCTCTGACAATGTAACATGGTTTTATTATTTTTAAAGTCTTCTACTATCTCACATACAATTCATGCATGACCTGTCACCAGCTACGGTGGTTAAAACAGTAACTCCAGAGACTGGGGATATTGAAACAAGAGTCTCTCAGCAGTCAAGGAAGTAGGGATCAGTGAAAACTGATGAAATATAGAGTACATTTAAATTTCAAAATGATCAGTCACATTAATTTGATGACTCAAGGTATAACTTGAACAATCTTCTGAACTTCAACAGGAGATGTCTGAATTTCAACAGGATTACAATAAAGATTTCAAAGTGTTTATGTCTCTCTCACAGGATTTTCTCAACAGACAGTTTAAAAACCCCATGTACAAAGACAGAAATAATCCAGTAAATTTATCTAGAGTCATACTCACCCAGCTTTCAGCCTTCCTTAAATTGGTTGTCTTCTCGATTCCTAAATACCTACCAAAACTGAATAACATTCAGTGATGCCTTTATCGATAGCTACATTTACTCATGCCTTGAATGTGTGCCAAAACTGTTTTCATTTTTTGTTTGAAACACTTCTGAATCTAGGTTATGACAAGTGAAAGACAGTGAACAAGTGTGTTCTACTTGGCTTATACTACCATCTAAATATTTCAAAAATGGTATTTTCTGCAATTTCTCAGAAGACCGAATCCTCATGATCACATCACATTAGTTATAAAAGTCTGCAAACTGCATCAGGAATAAAAGATTCATCTTCTGTACTTTTTTTCCCCTTTAAACCAACATAAATTCTAATGTGTACTTAAATCCATTATTTGTCAACTAAGCAATACAAGTTTCTGCTAAAGCCCTACTCCAGTCAAACACATTTTAGTGAAACTACTGCCAGATGAAGAACTGTGTGGGAAAAACTCCAGCAAGAGGAAAGGATTCATAAACTACTAAAATACACTTCTATGTGAAGATACACAGCTACCCTTAGTTGATGCTCTGAATAAAAAGATTAGTGTTTATTCAACCCATATAAATAAGCAGCAAAAAATAATAGGCAACACATTGTATTTTCTGTATCATGAGCTTCTTTGCTACATGAATATAATGAATGTCTCTGCTAACTCTGCTGGAAGCAGATCATGCATGCTGGGTGGTCTCTGAAAGAGCCATGACGATTTCTCTGTTAAGACAAAGAGAATCAATAAAGAATAAGACTGCTCTGGATGATATGAGAAATGGCCAACAATTTCACTTGCCATTCACATAATGAATGAGGCCTGTATCAAGTTTATGACAGAGGAGCATATATTGAAGCTTCCAGCAGTACAGAACATGAGTCACCAAGAAGCTGTCTGTTTCTGTTGAGGTAACAGATGACTTGATAAAGAGAAACAGACAGTGCACCTTATATAAAATGATAGGTATTTTTCCACATTAGCTGAAGTATAACCAACTGTAATCATAATTTAAAAATTAGATTATTCTTCAGAGCAAGATTAGCCTTTGTCCATGTTTGTGCCAGTCATGATTATACATTGGCTAGAACCTTGCTTCAGTATAAATCATGTATTCTGTATGGTCACTGCTACTGTATAAACGCATGTAAAAATGCCTTGACTAATAGCTATAGCTAATGACAAAATGCCATACTTATCTACATTTGTTATCTCCCAGACTGCTGACTGTGTGCAAGTGCTGGATGACAGCATAAAAGCAACTATAAGTTTTACACAGTGCTAATCGTATAAAACTACTCACATGCCACTTCCAAAGATGCATTGCGGCTCACAGCTTCTCCAAGATAGTTCCTTGCTACACAAACATAACTTCCTTCATCAGGTTTACTCCTGCGTCCATGCACAATACGTAAGAAAAATAAAGATCCGCTGGGCAGCAGCATGCGGTGGGAACGCGGATCATCCTTGTCCGTTTCCACTCGCTCTCCATCCTTGTACCACTCAATAGTAGGAGTTGGCCGTCCTTCAGCTTTACAGTTCAGAGTTGTTGGCTCTCCTTTAGAGACTATCACATCTGAAGGATGCTCAACAATCCGTGGTGGAAAGTCCTCCTGGCGGAGACGGGATCCTGGAGAAAAAGAAAAGGATAGAGGGTGGAAAAAACAATTTAATTTAGCTTTAGGCTTCTCAAAGAGTTCTCACAAATTACTCTTAATGTCACAAAAATTTTCAAAGACAAGAAAATATGAAAACCTGTACACATCTGATGTTGTTTTGTCTGATATCCAAAACTGTATCAGAAACTTTCAAATCTAAAAACATGAGTTGGGCTACATATATACACCTCTAAGGCATTATCAAATCCATACCACATGCAGAATGGGCTTAAAGGAGGATCTCTTACACATACATGCATGACGATCTTTTCCTTGTTACAATCATCTTTCTATTTACATTTGCTTCTAGACCCCTGTGTGCTTCCGGATTCCGCTCATGGCTGCTGCTCTCCCATCCTTTCATCTGCCAGACTTAATAGATGGACATCCAAAACCACTGTGTCTTACCACCCACTGGTTAATAGTTCTTTGTAGTTTTATACATATGCTTTGTATTGATTTTCCACAAACAGCCCAGGTATGGAAACAGAAGGAAAAAACCCAACAATCCCAAAACAAACAAACAAAACCCCACAACTGACACCTGAAAAGTATTCCTTCCTTCACAAATTTTTAGTACAACAGTTGGCAACTTTAACTGTTCAGTGTCTGAAATCATTCATAAGCTTTATTTTTATTTGGAAATCTCAAATGTCAGCTGCAACTTTAGAAATTTTCAGTGGATTGCATGCATATACACACACACACAAATACAATATAGGCATACACGTGCATGAAAGTGCACTGCAAACACCAGTGTCTCAGAAATCATTATAGGTCCATTTCCCCTTTTCTTCTCTCTGCGTTGATCCTTTTCTTCAATTTGCTTTTTGGCGTCCATCATCTTTTATCTGCAAATGTACTTTCTAACTCATTTGCAGGATCCCTAAATCCAACCAACACTGTATCATAATCCTGGTTACATGGTTACTGAGAGTTGAACATCTCTATCATTTCTACAGTGTTTCTAACCAGGAATCTGGAATCTTGGATTATCCCTGAGTGTGCTCCAGGAGCTCAGTCTAAGTATAGCATACCTTGGAAGGAATGTGGTTATAACTTTTTCCACTTACATTTTTTTCAGTACTAAGGATTAAGTAAAGAATTGATTCCCTCTATCACTGGGAAGTAATACAACCCAAAGCACCATCTTTTAATTGCCCACCAGCATGCTATTTTTCACTTTACAATACTGATGATTAATGTGCCATCGTTAAGTCTTCAAAACTATCAGGACTACTAGGTATTGATAATACTGAAGTTTCTACAAATTAAGTTTGTGCCCTCTACAAGAGCAACTTTGTGTTTTGCCCTGTAGTTTTCTGTGCAGCCACTTCAACACACTGTTCTTCTGCCGTTCTGTATTTCCTTTACACTCAGTTGCCTTCCCACTGCATGGGGCAGGGAAGCAGCAGAGACTGAACATTGTCCTCCACCTTCTCCAACAAAGTCTTCTGCTACCACTCAAGTCCTGGAACAAGGAAGAGAGGTGCTAGTAGAGGGGAGACCCTATAAAAGTAAGGTAGAAGAGATTTGTGCTGGGTTCACCACCCTGGAAAAAGTCCCAGTGCCAACCTTCCATTACAGCCTTTACCATGTAGTGCAGTTTCACTAAGACAAGTCACAGCATCCCAAATCTCCACTGAACTCTTACCAAAAAAATTCAACAGTATCACAACACTAGCCAGATTTTGCAACACCCTTTTTCTGAAAAAGATTCTTCCACAATTGTTATGCTTCTCATTACAGCTATTAACAAATTGTAGAAATGTGTAAATGCAAGAACAGTGTTACCCAACAGAAAACCTAAGTCCAGCACTCCTAACTTCAGCATCAATCATACAGATAAAGATCATTAGTGTATATTTAATTAGACAATATTAGCCTGACAAAGTTTTTTATGCACCAAACATGTCACAGTGGTTGATGCCTCAACATTGCTTCTTATAAAAATGAAGTCAGCTCTCGTAATGATTAGCACAAATCATCTTTTCTAGCATGGATCCTGAAAATCCTTTAGCTGCCATACTAGTACAATTGGACTGCACTTCTTAAATACAAGGTATATCAGCTTCTGCAGGTTAGTGAAGCATTTGTCTCTATTTTCTGATCAGCAGGTTTGCTGAGTCATAGAAAAGCAATTTAACATCAGTATCTTAATTCTATTCTAGGCAGCACATATTTTAAAATATTGTCAATGCCTCATTTACTCCAGAATTTATGAGGAAAGGAGTAAGAATCCATTCTACAGAGTCAGTCCACCTTTGGACTTCTGTTTTACTAACACTCAGGTCATTAAGGCTTGCCATAGCAATAAAGTGTTATACCACTGCTGCACAGTGGCTACCAACTTCTATTACCAATATAGCAAAGGTATCCATAATCTGTACTGCTAGTACACAAAAAGCCACAAACAATTCATACCTAAGGACAGATAAACTCGGAGCACATTTACAAAAGAAAGATGTATTTTATTCTCCGTTCTATAGACAAAAAGACATTTAAAATCTGACAGGAGAATTTGCAGTTAAAAAGTATCTCTAGACTGTGACCCCATAAACAACACTGAGAAAGACTGAAATTACCATTAAAGTAAATGATTAAAAATTTCACAGTACATGAGACTAAAAAGCAAACTTCATACTAGACTAGACTAGAGACATACATAATACTCTCCACACAAGTCGACCAACTTACTACTTTGTTGCTTATTCTCAAGAAACAAAAATTCACTAGTTGTGTTAAGAAATTCCTACTAACAGTATCACTAAGAACACCAAAGCTGAGGTTTTTCTGAAAGAGAGTCAGAGAACAGATATGACTAAATTTTGATAAATGGCTAGCAGAGTGTAACAAAATTAGTAGCAAAAACCGCAAATTGAAAATACTTTCTTATACACAAAGGTTTGTTGATAAAGTTAAAACACGAAGTAGCACATCCTACAGAGAATTACAGGTGAAGTTCAAACCTTTGAAAAGGGCTTTCTCCCATAAAGAGTTAAACCTTCTACCTTATACAGCCCAATTCAAAACCCCTCCACAGGTCATAATAGGACTAATTCTTCCTCTTAAGTACTGATGTTTATCACTAAAATAATGTTTACCTCACTCTGTCCTAATTAAGCAATTTGTGCACAGGAGAGGGTTGAGATGTGGGCAGCAGAGACCATGCCAATCAGCAAGGAGAAAGGCTCAGGCAATGTTCTGAGGGGGGCTCATACCACACATTCCTGTGATGGCAGGGTGTACCTTCAGCTATCTAGTGCGGCAAGTTATTTCCTTCAACGGGCACTTAAGAGGAGGTAAGAAAAACACACGCAAGAAATCAATCACAGAGCACAGCAGACTCCCTCCTTCAAAACTGAACTGAGTACCAAAAGCTATTCCAGAAGGATACTCTGATTTAGAAATAACAAGGAAAACCAAAAATTTGACTCCATTGCCTCTCTTCTGGCAGACACAGAGACTGTCTACATGCCATAAAGTGACAGCCCCAAATGGTGTTTTCCTAGATGAGTTTTGGTTCTTCCACTATGGCTCCCCGCCCCTCCCCCAATACTCTTACAAATAAAACCTAATTTAGAAGGAACAGAAAAGTTATTAACCCCCTGAACTAACTGGGCAAAAGATGATACTTCTACTGGAGCGCAAGATGGAACCATGATCTATTGAAGATGTTATGTGGTTGCACTGAAGCAGGCAGCTGGTGTTGTATCCTAGATTTCCATTCTTCCCTCAAGGATTTCAAATACAGGAATATCTCATGCATGCACAGAGCATGTGAGTAACCCCTGAATTTAAGCGCCCCTAAGTAGTCATTACTATGATGGGCTGCAATGACTTCAAATTACCTGTTACATGCTGTTGGGCAAAAACATGCCTTTGGAAAAAATCCTACAACAATCATAACTAACTGAAAGATGCCATGAAGCTGCACCTATGAAAAGGAGAGCATTAACACTTACTTGAATACATACTCAGAGTACTCTAATACTTACTGTACATTAAGGTTCACACAGCTATTGCAGATGACTGGTTATTACACATCTCAAGAAGATTTGTTTCATATACGTCTCATCAGCTAATTCACAGAGAGAGTTTTAGGCTCATCTTTTTGTTTATTATTTCACAGAATAATTAAAGCTGCTGTTCAAAATAAAAACCCCAAAACATACATAAAAAAATTAATGTGCAAGTCTATTACAGTATCCTACCTTTAATATTAATGTTTCCTTGTTCATATTGCAGCATTAAACAAAAAGCCACTAAAATTACTCCAACAAAGTCAAGACATAAGTCATCTCTGTTCAATTTACTTCTCTATACTTTTATCCCGGTGTACCTTTAAAATCTTATATTTTTCAAATATTCTGCCACAAACTGAGTAATTCACAATTACAATCCATTACTGAACATAATTCAGCAGTAAAAAGTATTATCTTGTACAAAAGCAAAAAAAGAGCAGTGATTCTATTGCACTTCTAGCATCTGCCACAACATGAGATACTCCTACGTCAGGAAAAAAAAACAAGAGGTGAAATTACAAAAGAATTAGATATAATGACATTCTGTCTTGATGCTATCAGACAAAGCACAAAAAGCCCAGAAAATAAGGACAGCATTCAACATAACCTCAGTGTCATCTAGAACGTTGCCCATCACACACCCCAGCAATATGTGTCTGATTGTGTTTTGTGTATGAGAACCAAAGCTAGAAAAAGATGAATGAGGATGGTTTTCAGTATATGGTGAATGTATAAACAATCCTATAGTCTCTGGATTTCAACATTAGTTAAATATAATAGCCTTGGGGCGGTGGAAATATATAAATAAAATCATTCTGCCTTAATGGTGTTGAAGTTCCTGATAAGAGTTTTGCTAAGACCGTGCTACAGCCAAAACCACCACATCTGTTTACACTACTTTACTAGATAGCTCCATGTTCTCTCCTTCAAGCAGCTTTTTTATGGGGATAAGGCAAAGAAGGAAGAAAGCAGCGCCTGCAAGGCAGCTTCTGATATCTACTGATTAGATACGTATTAGAAGAAATAATTCAGACTCTCAGAAAACATGGCTTTGGTGTGAACTGATGTAAACATCATAGTACAGTGGATGCTACCAGAACCAGAAAACCTAACATGGGTGAGGTGCTCAGGCAATATTTTGTTTGACAGTCCTCAGGCAATATTTGAGTTTGACAGTCCTCAGTGGGTAAATCAGAACTACTGCCAAGTAGCGGGAGACAACTGATGGAACAGTAATAATGCACCACTTCATCCCACATGTTATTTTCTCACCTTAACAGATTAAAATATTTTCACTGGTTTCTTCCCAGGTGAACAATAAAGTAAGACTATACTGCTAATTGTTTGCTGTTGTTCACCTTCACCCTGTTTGCTATTGTTCAAATTCACAAGCCAGCACTGAGTTAAAAGATTATAAAACTATATATGTAAAAAAAAAAAAGGGAAAAAAAAAAAAAATCACATTCAAAGCTACTTAGCCAACCAATAGCAACATTTATTTCAGTGAAAAACTCCATGAAATTTTCAAATCACTGCTTGGAGTAACTAAAGAGTAAAATATCGAGTCAGCTAAATCTAGCTTTTATATTATTATGTCATTTTTGCTTCTACTGGTAGATAGTAGTACTTCTATTCAAATACAGAATTTTTCCATATTTCCTAAACAATGTACCTGAAATTCCTATGGTAAAATATAAGTTATATTCTACAGTTAATTAAAACTAAAATATGGATCATGAAATCCTGTATTAAATTGCTCATTAAGCATTAATGCTGTTCTGTTACGTTTACTTGTGAATAAAGTCATCTTCATTTTAAAGTGAACATCAAGTTATCAACTTGCATTATCTAAGATACTGCAAGACAATGTTTTGTCACTCTAAAACAGCTTTCATGTTCAGATACCAAAGCCTGGTAACTACTGATAATTGCTGACCTGATAAATGTTGACTAATGGAAAATGCTGTAGTTCTTGTAATAATAATTGGTGACTTTATAGATTTGTGATAAACTGTCACCTCACGGGTAATGAACACTCTTGCATCTACCTTTATGTGAATCATTTCTGCATCAGTCATTTCTAACATCTATAGAGGTCAGGACACTGAACATGTGAAGACCAGCTTCATACCAGAGCTGAGAAAGAGGAAGCTGCTGGATGAAAGACTTTGCCACAAAAAGGCGAGAGGAAGCTCCGGTTATTTAGATGTCCAGATGTAGCACATGCATTGAAATATATTTGCCACCTGCTCTTATACTTCCCTTTCTGTCTTATGAATTTGTGTACTTACATACTTCCTAATCAAAGTAATGAAAGAAAGTAAAAAGTGAGCAAAGTTGACAAAAGTAGAAAGAAATTTTAGACTGCATCTTGTACTTTAGGTGTCTGAAGACACTCTGCTCTTCCACTTCTCCTGTTGGAATTCAATTCAGATGTGTTGGACGAGACACTCACTGAGAATCACCTTCAAGACTCCTTCTGGAAAGTGTAACAGACAACAGTGACTCATTCATTTTGACCAGTTCAGCACCATCAGTGTTCTGATGGAGTCAGACCGTTTCTCACGATTGCTGACAAGCCTCACGGATTTGGTGTAATATGCTCAGACTTCCTCCTAAATTTCCTCAGGCATCTAATGCACCATATAGTTACAAATATACTGACAGCATATAGACAGAATACCTATTATTTTCAATTAGCCTGGTTGATCCTACAGCCAAATAACCCTAAAAAATAATAATTGGATGCAAGAATTTTTATTAAATAAATAGATTTACTATAGACACAGCAGAAAGAAGAAAAGGAAACTGACACAAAGAGTCAATATTCTATTCTTTTTCACCATATTTCCACAAAGCCACTATGCAATTCCTACCCTAAGGGTAATGTGCTCAGTGTGTGTGTACACATCTGTGTAATATATACACTATCTTCACAGAAAAAGGCATTTGGCAATTCACCTTCTAGTCCTCCTAGGCCACAATCTTTCAAATTTCAAGGAAAAGACTTTTCATTTATCACACTTCACGCTCCTCCAGTTTTAATTTATTAGCTTCACATCAAGACCAGAAGTTGATTTCATCTATTAAGCCCACTCTTTATATAAGCAGCTACAAAGGCAATGGCCTGTCATACAAGAAAAGCAACAGTACAGACTAAATTCATAGCCATTTCTCAAGTCACCAAAATGTTCATGGCTACTGGGCTAGTGGTGGTTAACAGACAGGCTAGTGATTTTATTATAACTAGTGAGCAATTTTAAAGAAAAAACAATATTGTATCAGTTTAAATGTTAATACCGTGATACGGTATTTCCTAATACAGATCTCAGAATTGCCTTCAAGAACCTCCTCAATACTCTCTCTTCCTTTCTGACTTTATCTCCACCTGTCACCACTTGCCACCAGTGATTCAGCTGTCTGATGTACCATTTATTTGCATCTCTTCACCTCTTTTCCAGCTTTTTCATAGCTGACTTTCTACATACAGAAAAGCTTTTCCTAAGTTGATCTCTCAGGCTACTACTCCTTTTATATCCTTTCTGAAGACATTTTGATTTCTTTGACATTCTAAGGACACAGCTTTAATATACTTGGATAAAAAAAGAAAGCCAAGACTAGATTTTCAGTAACAGGACTAACAGCCATTTAACACTATGCATACCAAACATCATCTCTACTACAGAGCTGCCACCTATCCATCCCCTTTACTGTTCTCATTTTGTTCCCTTTTGCTATGCAAATAGAAGTTTAAAATACAATGTGATGTGTTGTTTTATACACTTTCCAAAAGAGTAGTCTTGAAGGTGATTCTCATTCTCCATTATGTCATATATTTGAAACATTTTCAGTTCAATAGTTCTGATATATAATACACCTGTTAAGCATGATGTATGTAGTTCAGAAAAAAAAGTAATGCCTGAAAGACAACTGAACTTGAAAGACAAGTTCATAATATATGCTTTAGTATAAAACACTAGTAGAATAAACATCCATCAAAAAAAGTCATACTGACACTTAAAGCATATTCCTGCTATAAGTGAAAACAATCAATATTGTATGAGAGATTATTAGCTTGTTCTGTGCTTTAGATAGCATTTTGAATGCATTCCTTAGTTTTGCTAGCAAAACATGTTCTCCCTCAGACAGTGCAAAAGGCCTGTTTATCAGGAAAAGAAACAGCAAAACTGTAATAGAAGAAAAAAATCTCCTGTAATAGAAGCAGGAAGAAAAAGGTCTGAATATATTTGATTTTACTTAGAGTACAGCTCCAAAGATATAATTTAATGTCAAAGAACATTCTTTTATGCTACAATCTTGGGTTATTTTCACTGCACAGAATAAGAAAAAAAAAATCTGAAATTAAGGAATTAAAAGAATAATGTGCTTTAGGGACAGGATGGATAGCTACAAAAGTCTCTGCAGAATCTCTTCTGGCTATGTAGGATCTGTCACATGGCCAGGCTTGGGTTCTTTTTTTCCTTATGCAGAATCTAACACTTCTGCATGAGATAACATTAAGCTTGAAAAAAAGACACTCCTGCAGCTACTTAGTTAAATCTTATGAAAGACAGTCACAGTTCCTGTTCATTTTCCTGCTTCTTCATATGCCTTGTTCCACTTAGGAAGTACTTATCAGAAACACTTATTACACATATCTGTTAGATATAATGAATAAGTATGTTGCTTTCACTACCCTTTTAAGCACAGAATTGACTGAAAGCAAGCAGAGATCTCAAATAGAGATCCAGTCAGTCACATCCTAGTTCGAACAAAAGATAATGTACAAAAAATTCAAGATAATGAGAAAACTCAACTGGAGTACAGACTGATGCACTGGCATCAGGCTGATTATCCTAGACGCATTCCTCTAGGCAAAGTGACATGGTAAAGATTACATTTTGAAAATTTATACTTTACAATCTCTCCCCCTCCCCTGAGATTTGGCAGATGGGAACAGACTCCAGTGATATGACTGTTTCCAAGGTAAGGTTTTTGTTCAAAGCTGCGTCAGCTATGACAAGGTCCTCTGAAAGCTTTTCCTCGAGCAAAATTAATCCATTAAGCAACGCATCCTAACTTCCCCAGGACACATATCTGCAGATAAGCCACCTTTCCTATAGTGCATGTCTGCCAAGAAGGGATAGCAGACAACACTGACAAGAGAGATCAATAACTGTCATTAAAAACATTTGACCAAATCTTACTGGAAGGCTGATTCTATTAAGTTTCTCTTTTATAAAACTGTGACTTTGCTAAGTGAGGTGTAATCAACTTTAATCGTAAAGAAACACTGCAAACACAAAATTCCAATTTTTCTTTTTTTTTGGTTAATGTGGATAATAATCCAGTGCCACAGTATAAGCACCCTAATTCCTTGTACGACATTATTTCAGGGGAAGCATTCCAAAATTGCCATAAAGACTTAATGGAAATTTATTCTAATCCACTTTTCTTCAGTTTTTTTTCTCCTTACACACCAACATACAAGTGTCATACTTCAATTCGGGGGGGGGGGTGGGGGGTGGGTGGGATGCGTGAGTGGTGGGGCATAATAAAAAACCCCCAATATGCATTACAGGCCAAAAATCAGAATAGCCAAGCCAGAGCAGAACAGTTCTGTGCTGTTTTTAATAGTGTCAATTGCATCTTGATTAAAAAGTTTGCTAATGGATCATTTCTCACATAATATGAAATAACAAAATCTACTTCCCTTTCTTTTCATACAGCACTTCTCAGAAGTACATTAGGACCATCCATATCGCAAATAAGTCAGCTACATTCTCTCACCTTGCATCACCTTACATCTCAATGCTCTCTCTTCGCTTTGTAATTTTTTTTGCAGAGTATTACCACTCCTCAAAAATTGTTGCATTCCAGCACACTGGTTGTGGTGGAACATAGCATGTTAGTGATGAATTTATGAGAGGACAAGTGAGTAGCAGCATGATATCCCTGAAAACTGGTATATAAATTCACAGGCAAATGAATAATTTTTTTTTCCCAGGTGAAAAATGATGTTATAAATACAAGTCAATGCTTCAATGAGAAAGTTACATTGATTTGTTTGTTGCAGAACAGTACAGTTTAGAGTTCAGTCAAGAAGTAAAATATCTACCATAGCTACACTCCCTGGAAGCAGAAAACAGACAACTATTTACTTAGTAACACACCAATACATAATAACACATCAATCCACCCCCTGCACACACACACAAAAAAAGCCCACCAAAAAACAACAAACCCAAACCACCCTTACTTACAGGTTTTGTTTCTCAAAAAACCTCTGGCTTTTGAAATTAAAATAGCTGTTCCAATTCAAGTGTGAGTTTCATTAATATTCACTGACTCTAAACAATGAGATGATAAAAATAACTTAAAAAATTAAAATAGGGAGAGAAGAGGAACACTTCCAGCTATGAAAAGCAGAACAAATGAAAAGGTATATGTGTATATATGTCTTTGTATTTGTATGCTGTGTGTAGATACATACCACATGTATATTTATATATATAAAATGTACATACAATGTACACACACACATATATGTGCCAGATGATGCGCCAGATGACCTCCTTCTAATCCAAATTATTCTGTGATATATACACATCATGTAACAAAAGCATCAAACAGAGAGCAAGAGGTTTTTTCTCTCTTTTCATCCAGTAGAGCTCAAGCACAACAGCTCATCCCCTGGGAGCCTTTCAAAACCACTGTGGAATTTAGCAAAGAGAAGCATAAGTTTATGCCTGACTCTATCAAACATCTTTTAGCTCTTTTTCAGGTCAAGGACGGAAGGAAAAACAACAGACATTGCTTCTAGACAGCACAATAACTTATTATACAACTAGCATATTATCATCATAGCACTGGGGAACTAACAACGGGTTCTTATCAGCCTAAGTGAAGCTTTTCCTCTTCCCACATACCACTGTAAAAACCCATGGCTAATTAGGAGCAAGTAAATTTTATACTTTTACACAGAGGGGTTGATAACCACAAGCTCTCCAAAGTCTAAAACTTTCTATTGACAGATGATAATGGCCATCTAAGACATTATTAAAAATTAAATTATTTAAAAGCTTTAAAAATGAGTAAACACGAAAATGTATCAATTTTAACAGTATTAAACTGAAAAAACATCTATAAAAAAGCTTTCAAATGACAATCTGGTCCAGATTCCCTCAAGAATCATGAGTCAAATAGCTATCAGATCAGGACACAATTGCCACAATCTGTGAAATCAGACTAACTTTGTAAATAAAGTGGTATATAAACTCCACAAAATCAAAGTGGTTCTCCAATTAAGAACTTTCAACTTGTCTTCAAAAAGCCTCTTCAAATAACCTTAAAATTATCTGACCTTTAACTTTCATATAAATCCCAAGCACAAACACAGGCTGGGTGAAGAGTAGATTGAGAACAGCCCTGCGGAGAAGGACCTGGGGGTATTAGTAGATGGAAAACTGACTATGAGCCAGCAATGTGCACTCACAGCCCAGAAAGCCAACTGTGTCCTGGGCTGCATCAAAAGCAGTGTGACCAGCAGCTCAAGGGAGGCGATTCTCCTCTACTCTGCTCTCATGAGACCCCACCTGCAGTGCTGTGTCCAGCTCTGGGGCCCCCAACATAAGAAGGACATGGACCTGCTCAAGTGGGTCCAGAGGAGGGTCACGAAAATAATCAGGGGGCTGGAGCACCTCCCCTGTGAGGACAGGCTGAGAGAGTTGGGGTTGTTCAGCCTGGAGAAGAGAAGGCTCTGGGGAGACTTCAGAGTGGCCTTCCAGTACTTAAAGGGGGCTACAGGAAAGGTGAGGAGGGACTCTTTAACAGGGAGTGTAGGGATAGGATGAGGGGTAATGATTTTTAACTGAAAGAGGGCAGATTAGCTATAAGGAAGAAATTCTTTCCTGTGAGGGTGGTGAGGCACTGGAACAGGTTGCCCAGAGAAGCTGTGGCTGCCCCCTCCCTGGCAGTGATCAGGCCAGGTTGGACGGGGCTTTGAGCAACCTGATCTAGTGGAAGGTGTCCCTGCCCATGGCAGGGGGGTTGGAACTAGGTGACCTTTAAGGTGCCTTCTAACTCAAACCATTTTATGATTCTATGATATACAAGTCAAAATTTTCACAATGTTGCACTATTAGAAACAATAATGAATCTTCTGAATCTAATGAAAGCTTCTAATCCTACTTTTTCTAAACCCATACTGAGTAAATGCACCTTCATATGCTCAAAAGTGGAAGACTTCTGGAATCAGTATAAACTTCCTCACAACTGTATCTCTGCTACATAGGTCAGTGGACAAGGTGAATAAGTACAGACAATACAAGACTTGGGATGTTTGCAAATGCGCCTTCATTTCACCTTTTGCTAGCTTGTATTTTAAAGACTCATTCAGACACCCAATGTTTGAAAACTTGTAAAGAAAATTCAGTCGCATGCTACTTCTACCTATGTCAGTCATGTTTTTAAAACATCTTATATCCCCCCCCCAAAAGATGACTGCAATTTTTATACTGGTGCTTTATGGCATGCATTTGTCCCTTGAAGTATTTAGAATTTTGGTGTTTAGGGGTTTTTTTTTTTAACTTTGAAAAAAAAATATTTCACTGCAGATACCGCATCTTTTTTGTGTACTGCATGGTTTAAACACCAAAATGTCACAAGTTTTTCAACTGTTATCACACTGATATCTGAGGTCATATTATAAACTCTCTGTGTAACTATAAGGAAGTTCTCACCGCTACTAATTAGAAACTTAACACATCATTTAAATTTGCACACAAATACTGTCTTAACTGTAGTTTCTCTTGATGAATTTATAGCAAAATTATATATATATATTTTATGTATATGTATGTATCACCTGAGAGAGCATCTTTTGTTAAGAGAATATTTGGAGTTCCCATCCCCAACATCTGCTTTCACATGTGTGTGTCCCCCCCAAAATGACCCACCACAGTTCTTCCCTTGCGCCCTTTCCTTTCTTTTTGCTCTCCATGCATGTTTCACAAATGTCTTACATACCTAATTGTGTGAATTTCAATGTGTCACCTTTCTACCCCGCTACCATTATACCGGTAGCTAATAAAATGGCATGTTTCTTTATCCAAAACAGTTCATCAACTCTATTTACAAGGTGACTCTCTTATTTTCCTTCTCTCATTCAGAAGCCATCCAGTTATCTGTCCCATTAGATTACAAAATATAATTCTGCAACTTCCTCAGCTAAAATTGGAATCAATGTTACTGGGCCTGGTGACAGAGCACAAACACTCCCAGTAACTGTGCCAACTCTTTGATCATTTTTAAGCAGCCCTCACTGATTTTTCTCTCACCTCTTCCATTTCATGTCACCCAAAGATGACACACAGCAAAATAGTCTCTCTTAGTACTTTAAACTGAAGGCACCTCCAGTGAGAGGCTTTCTTGGACCAATTTCTGACACAGCCCTGCTGTTGCAAGTGGTAGGCACAGCTAGGAAGAATCTTGCCTTTCCAGGGATACACATTTCACAGTATCATTCTGCAGCATTATTTTACCCTTTATACATTAAAAAGAGGGAGATTTTCTGAAAGGTGAAGACACTGACTCAGAAATCTATGTTGTCCACCCTATCTTTGTAGGGATCTCTGTTGATTCTACTAATGGAGCATGTATTACTCTCAGAGCTGCGGAATGGCAAGGGTACTGCTATGACAAAACTTTCCAAAAGCTTATTTTTCAGTGTATAATTTATGTAAATACATGTTGTTCTAGAGCAAACAGCACTATGCAACGGCACAGACACAAGAGGGTCTGGCACCACAGTAGGTGAAACAAACAAAACAAACTCCTAGGCAGTTCTCAGATTGTTTACAGTAAGCAAGTAAATTTGTGAAAACAGCAGTAAAGGAAGTAAATAGAAAATACAAAGGAAGTAGATTCCACCATCTCAGGTTGTAATCTTTGACTTTTAAATCACTGTCTTCAATAAATATAATGAATGCTCTCTAGACAAACTAATGAAATAAAATTCCATCTTTAAACGGTGGTGGGTTGACCCCAGTCGGCAGCCAAACACCCACCCAGCTGCTTGCTCACCATCCTCTCCCATGGGATGGGGAGAAAGTAGAAAGCAGGCAAGGGACTCATGGATTAAGGTAATGGCAGCTAAAAGAGAAAGAAACAGCTGTGTGTACAAGCAAAGCAAAAAAAAGAGGAACTCATTCACTACTTCCCATCAGCAAGCAGATGTCCAGCTACTCCCTGGCAAGCAGGGCCTCAGCATGCATAACCGTTGACTGAAAACACAAATGCCATAACTAAAAATGCCCCCTTTTATCTTCCTTTCCAAGAGTTTTTATTCCTGAGCATAACATCATATGGCATGGAATATCCCTTTGATCAATTTGAGTCAGCTGTCCCAGCTATGCTCCCCTCCCAACCTTTTGCCTGCCCATACCTATTACATTCTTTGTTTAGAGGTAAAAATGAAAGTTTTCAGGAGACAGGGTTTTTTTATGGATTTTTTTCAAAAGATAAAAAAACCTCACATAAGATAAAAGAATCTTCTCTTATGCAAAACTATTTTGTGGTGAACTTACTTCCTCCAGAACAGAGGGGTATAATGTCAGACATTCTTGTAGATACCTCTGACATATTAGGTTCCATCAGTAGAGCAGCAACACACTTTTATACCTAATACTTTTCTGATTAATAACTAAAGGACTGCAGCTACAGTTTGCTTTATTTGTGAAGTGGAATCAAAGCTTCCTTGCCATCTAGGAAAACAAATCTAATATTTATGGAAAAATATAAAGAAAAGGTTAAGGTTGACACTACAATGATGCTCGCACAAAGACCGACATTTGCCCATGTTTGCACTCTATGTGAGTATCTTAATACAACCTTACTGCATCATACCTATGTGTGTACTTGGGGGAAGAAAGAGAGAAAAGTCAGTCCTCTCTTTTGTATTTTTACTAAGCATACTTCCAATTTATTATCTCGCTTTCATTTCCAGAAGACTGGGGCTAGAAGAAGAATTAAAGTCAGTGCCTTCACAATCCTGGAATATTTGTTAACTATTTTATAGGGTTTTTTTTTCCCTTTTGTAATTTTCCCCATCTAAGGAAAAAACTCAAGTTATGATTTCATGTCACTTTTCAGAGTTTAAAACCCCAAACATCTATCTTCTAGAATACAGCTTAGGTAAGAGAAATACACTTAAAAGCCAACAATTCTGTCATCAGCCAGTTATGCAGACCCAAGGACAAGTCCCACATCTAATGTTTCAGGTACATACAACTTCATACAACTTTTTGTAACAGAGATCTTACACATGCATATATACTTGCAAACTTTCCTGGTTTTCCCCCAAAGAAGATCTGCCTCTCACTATTAATGTCTTAGCTATATCTTGGTCATAAAACAAAATGCTATGCAACCACATAAAATAGAATATATAGTATCTTATTAAAACTGTGAGAAGGAGGCTTGTTACTGGTAGCTAGGGATTGGTGTGCCGCAGGGATCAAGACAAAACTTCAAAAACTACGCTGCTGGATTTATGAAGAGAAGTTTATTGCTAAACAAAGCCAAATAAATTTAATTTATGCCAAAGGCAGCAGTAAGCTTGAGGAAGTTGACACAGGTCTAGAGTAACAGTCAACTGTAACTAGCTCAGCTAAAGAGAGATTTCCATTTCTTGGCACAGTAGCAAATCCTCAAGCAGAGAGGGGCTAGGGGTGAGATTTTTTCCTCTGTAAATAACTTAATGAATGAAGTACTAATTAACATTATGGCATTGATAAATGGAGAGAGAGATTAGGGATGTACTCGATATTCAGGCCTTCCCAGATGGACCGTCAAAGCCACATTAATTCCTATCTCATTGGAGCATCTGCTTCTCCCATAATCCATTGCCCCTCGGTACAAACAACACAAACTGTTGTGACTCAATTCGATTTATATCAATCTAATTTCTTTTAATCCAATTTGTATTCCAATCTACTACCTTCTAATCACTTAAATCTTCAGCCTCCATCTGGTAAATTTTCTCTCAAAATTAACCGAGCAGATGCCTCTGCAATTGTCTTCCACAGTCAGGCTAATCATGCCCTCGCAGTGGCCTACAGAGCACACTGAATAGGTACGTGACTTACAGCATTGCCCTTCTTATTACAAACATGGCGATGCAGGAAGGCCATTTTGTCTGTCATTAATTGGTTAATTTGCATAACACTGCCAGGGAAAGATGCCTAGGAAACAAAAGCCAAGAGTAAAAAGCCTCAAGAAGGCAGCATGACATGCTCATCATTTGTCACATGGCCATTACACTTTGAACCATCTATTGTTTGAGGTAACAAATATAGAACTGGATTACAGCTAAATACATAACAAACATCTACACACAATATTGGATTGCATGATATTTGGCATTGCTGCCATTGAACTTGCAGAGAGCAAGGGGACTGTCCAAACAAAATTCCGAGAAAAGTGCACGATACTGAGAAAATTAGAAAGCACATTGTTTTGCCAGACCCCAAAACTTCAAACCCTCTCTCACTCAAGTAAATTTTATACAGCTACAACTACATATGCAAATAGAACCAGACTTTGTGAATACCAAAAGCTATAGTCCTTCAGGTTCCCCCAAAACTGTCCTTGAGACAGTACAGGCCACAGGCTATCCAACACATCATTAGTGGAATGAGAAAAAAAATCAAGAATGAAGCTAACCTTCTCAGCCAAGGACAGTTAAAAATTCGGAATCTAAAGTAAAAGGCAGAAAGAGTATTGCCACTCCTATAAAACTGGTTGCCTCATTAAGAATACAATGTTGATCTTTCCCCTTGATTGATGCTACCTCATCTCCAGAAAGCTAAAGGTAGGTTCAGCACAAAGTGTATATCCTTACTCAAGTGTTAACATGATAATGGACTGCCAAAGTTATAGATACAACAGGTACTTAGTAAATAATGAGGAAAGCACAAGAAAGAACAGGCCGAGCCAGCGCAGGAGGCACAAAAGTAGCCTCTCTATCATGCATAAGCCGGAAAAAGAGGAAAGAAAATTTCTACTTGGCACTCAGTGCCTTGCATCATGAGCTACATTCTTGTTGGCCCACAACCACTTACGTATGATCAGCTATTAAACAAGAGTCTAGAGATTCAGAGGGAGGCATAGTGCCCTTTTGACATTACAGATTTTATATAAAATATCTAGCTGCACATTGCTCAGAATAACATAAATCAGACTAACATGGAAGGGTCAACCTCCAATCGTCATCTTAAAAAAAATTACTTATGCCATCCAAATTTTCAGTAGCTGAAAGATGAGCTTACCGGGATGATTTGCTTGGAGTTTGCTACTGCTTACTCCCCTCCTCTCAGTCTTTCACATCTACCCCTGATTAAGAGGTTTTGCTTTTCAGCTAATAGGTACCTAGCAAATTTTTCATGACCTGAGGATAGCAAACATAATAAATACAATGGATCCAAGCCAGAGGATGCTGGAGAAGGAAAGCGAGGGTGCGCTTGGTTAAGGAGGGGGTGGAGTGGGCAGTCTTTCTTCCCCTCCCACAAGCTGTCAAGTCCTTCTGTGCACACCCCCTCCCTCAATCCCTGCTAAAAACCTTCCTCTCTGTGCCTGCCATGACAGGTGGTCCAGATTTTCACTTAGAAAATCTGGCCACCCTATGTTTGCAACACCTCCCTGCTTAGTATCATCTGTGAATTTAATTAGCATGCAGTTTACCCACTCGTTCAGATTATTAACGAAGATGTTAAACAAGACACAACCCAAATAAAAAGATCCCTATGGCAAACCAATTGATGCCTTTCTTTAAATCAGTTTGTTGCTATCTGTTGTAACCCTTTATTTACAGATGTCAACCAATGGTTCATCTACATGATAGCATGGCTATCCAAGCAAATTTGCTATTATTTTTTTTCCAGCTAAAAGGTTGTGATACATTCCATGCAGTAGAACTACACTGAAGTGTCCCCATCTCCAAAGCCCTAGTTCTCATCTACTGCACATATTGCTTCATCGCACTAGAATACCTAGCCTCTTGCTTCTCCTGTTTCATCTGCCTCTCCTCAGCAATATAGACTGAATCGTCACTAAATGCTGGCCAGGGAAAATCCACACCATTTGTGATTATTTCTAGTGTCATAAACTAAAACCAGTCCATAGAAGTCTGGCAGAGGGAGACAGAATTATTAGAAAAAGCAAGACTGGGATAGATTTAATGTATATAACAGTTTTATAAATTGGGTTTGAAATGAGAGATTAGCAACAGTGGGAACTATGCATGGAATAGGTAGGGGAAAAAATATTTAATTTTTATTCATGAAAAGTAATGCAAGAACACTACTCTGAGTCAGTAGCTTCAATAAAGGCATTACAGTTTTCTTCCTCAGATAAGCAAAACTACAACGCAGTGCCTGTGTATTGATACTGGGGTTTTGAAATTAAAATAAATTTAATGGAGTTTCATCAACAAAGCATATCATATTTGGGGAAAAGACAAACAAGAATACCATAAGAGAACCCTCCATACAGAAAGCTTGAGAAAGCTTTACAAAACTTATCACTATATTTACACACATATTTAAATATATATAATACAAACACACAACCCCAAATCCAAAAAAACAAATCCAATTTGTCGCTCAAAACATTAAGCAGAGTCCTCTTCTTTTTGAAATGTACCATAATATAAGAAATAAGTGAACATCTGAATGTCCAAAGCCAAATACAAATCCTCTCTAAAACAGGTGGCCACACATACCACATAAGCAATAAAAGCCTTCTCTGAGTTTATCTATGGAGTATTTATTCTTCTACTAGTCCTTTCTTTAGAAAACTGCTGAGTAGTCACAAAAATTAATCTCAAAGTAGTTCCAGTGAACTATAGAGCCTCCCTATGCCCTTTTCAAATAACATACAGGACAGCTCTGGACCTTCCATTCTGTCTGCACTGTCAGTAACGCAGCATAAAGCAAGACACTCTGATCTTCCCAGGTAACACCACAATATGAGTGAAGGAAATAATAAGAGAAGCACAACAGATGTCTCTCCATAATCAAAGCTATATTCTGACAGAGCATAAATAGCCTAAGCAGAGACTAAAATAAACTTCAGTCCATAAATTCGGTTTACACTGAAATAAAATTGAAATTCAGCTCTTAAGCAGAGGTATGTAACCTCCTCTTACTGACCAGCAGCACACTCTCCCACTTCCTAGCAGCTCTTAAACTTAACACTTCATACTATGCTATCACACTGTCTGCTTTTACAAACAGATGAACAAGAACATAATTTACTTGAAAGACATATTTCAAGCAATACAGTAGTAAACAGAAACCTAGGAAAGGCGAGAGTACATAGCACTATGAGAATGCCTAGGAAAATAATGGAAACAGTAATTTTTGCACACTAATATAATTCTTAAATCAGTTATTTCACAGATAGCTCTACACTAAATACCATTGCTTATCTGTATAATTGTAAAACTTGCATCCAGATTTTATAAAGCAAAGTTCAATTTCATAATAAAAGGCAGCTGTAAACTCTTGGCTGAATAAAAAAATTGTATTTTTTCCTTTACCTACTTAGAAAGCACAAGAGAGCATATTTACACTCAAGACTTGCATTATCACCGAATAAATGAGCACAAGAATGAGTTTCATTGCAACATGACTCAAGATTTGGTAGAAGTATATACTTAAATTTATTTTTTTTCTTCTGAACAGCCCTTTCTCAACAATCCTTTCTTCTGAAATGAGGTCTTAAACAGAGACCTTAGTTCAGCTGCTTAACCTACATATATAAGCTTGTTTGATAGCAAATGGAGAAGGAATTCAGCTCCAGAGTTTCACACCATCCTGACACAGTTTTTAAAGTCAAATAGGATGAACCATTAGCACAAGCCTCTCCAATGACCACAGAAGGAACCTAACTGACAGACTTAGATTAGACACCTAATTTTACATGGCCTCTCTGAGAAGGATTGAATCCACTCTACCAGTGAGGTATGAGCAGAAAATTTTATTCCCTTTCAGATTACTCAAACAATGCAAACTGCCAGTTATTTTCAGAACTCAGGTGTGTATGATCTATCTGAAAACTGAAACAAGCACACCTAACTTCCCCTGAGTGAAAGCTATATTTTTAAACAGTTGGTGTTTTACAATAAACATGAAAAAAACAATAGACACTGGTGACCTATGCCATACCATAAGAGACTTCCACTCTCCAGAACAGATATCACTACATACTAGCTAACCCAGCTCAATCAAGAGATATTGCAGATACCCACAAAAAGAAGAGGGGCAGTGTATCTAACCATTAACAGGAGTCAAAGAACCTACAAACCATCAATGCCACATCTGCTAGCTCCTCTACACCAAAGAAACAGTTGGTGTTAATGCACGATTAAGAGCTGAGAGGAATGCAACAAAAGTGTATGCAGGTGGCAGAGGTCACTGAGGGATAATATAAAGGAAAGAGAGGGTCAAGTTATTATCTGGAATGCATCCACAGGGCACAGACATCTTTTAAATCAGTTTTTATAATAGCCATGCCTGTATTGATTTAATAATATCTTTATGCTACAGATTTACTCAGCACGCCATGAAGAACTACATCAAAGATTGAGTTGTGAAACCAGGTCCTGTTTCTTTTCCTTACACAAGGTAAGGAAAGATTGAAGGCTTTAAAGATAGGACATATTCTAAGTGCTTTATTAGCCTTGTTTCATACAAAAAGGCAAACATCATCAAGTCTTTGAATTACAAGTTTTTGGATAAAATAATATGAACACCCTAAAAATGAAATTTGACTTTTAAATCACAGAATCAGGTTGGAAAAGACCTTGAAGATCATCTAGTCCAACCATTAACCTAACACTGACTGTTCCCAACTACACCATATCCCTCAGCGCTATGTCAACGCGAATCTTAAACACCTCCAGGGATGGGGACTCCACCACTGCCCTGGACAGCCCATTCCAACGCCTAACAACCCGTTCTGTGAAGAAATACTTCCTAATATCCAGTCTAAACCTTCCCTGGCGCAGCTTGAGGCCATTCCCTCTTGTCCTATCACTCATTACTTGGTTAAAGAGACTCATCCCCAGCTCTCTGCAACCTCCCTTCAGGTAGTTGTAGAGGGCAATGAGGTCTCCCCTCAGCCTCCTCTTCTCCAGACTAAACAACCCCAGTTCCCTCAGCCGCTCCTCATACGACATGTGCTCCAGACCCTTCACCAGCTTCGTTGCCCTTCTCTGGACACGCTCGAGTAATTCAATGTCCTTTTTGTAGTGAGGGGCCCAAAACTGAACACAGTCATCGAGGTGCAGCCTCACCAGTGCCGAGTACAGGGGTAAGATCACTTCCCTGTCCCTGCTGGCCACGCTATTTCTGATGCAAGCCAGGATGCCATTGGCCTTCTTGGCCACCTGGGCACACTGCTGGCTCATGTGACTAATATAACTTTGTACACGACAACTAACATACTGGGTCTTTTACCTTTAAGCCTATATTAGCATATAAATAAAGCTAAAATGGAATGGAGAGAGAACATCCATGTGAAAGTATGGTTGCATCCCACTGGGCAGTACAATCCTTCAGAGTATTAGGCCTCTAAAGACAAGTTTTCAAGAGTATTTACTGTAAATCACACAAAATGAAATACTCATAGCCACTCTTGTAAATGTTCAGAGGAAAACAGCCAATGCTGACTTAACACCATTAACTTTACTGAAGCTAATGCTTTACTTAAAGGAAGGCAAGATCAGGATCACACTGCCCATAGGCCACGGTTCCCAAGTCTAGCCTCTTTGCCACTTGCAAAGCAGTTGACAAAAACCTATTCCCAGTATATCAGTAATTGCCACTGACTGCTTGTTCTGCCATTTGCCTCCCTCCTCCAGAATGATAAGAATAAGAACTATAGGTCAAAAGGGCAGAAACAAACAATAAGGGTCATTTTGAGTGCTAAGGTCAGGCTGTATCTTTCAGGGTAGGGGAGACTGAAGTAAAACAGTTACAAGTTACCAGTGACCCTGGAAAGGAAGTTACTTGAATATTCATGTTGACAGAAAAGAAGAAAGGATTAATCATGTGGAATTAGCATTTCCATTGAGGAGCTTGGTTGAGTCTTGTGTTCCACTTTGAGAGGAAGATGGCTGCTTCACACTAGCATTTTGCATCTCTCATTTATCGAAACATTGCAGCTTGCTCCTAACTGTCACTAACTGATGAATAATGAAAGACTTCTTTACTTTTATTTCAGATTAATCACGCAGCTCCCTTGGTCTTTCCATGCCTGAATGTGTGTTCTGAACCTTTTTTTTTTATTATTATTCTTTTTTTTTCTTTTAATTCATGTGGGATAAAGAAATCTGTTTAATTAAATTTCAATTCTATTGGGGAAATATGGTCTCTATTGAAAGGGCATCACCTAGTATTTTTACCTCACAGTTACAGTGTTGCAGTGCCACTATGAACTATTATCTCTCCTAAATTGTGTCACATTTATGTTAATTTCAAGCCACCTCTTGTGTTTCATAAATTAATGGTTAAAAAAAAAATCATCACTTCAGTTACCTAGCATAGAGAAAAATGGTGTAAAAATTGAAACAATTAAAATATGCAGATTTTATAATTACAATTATTAAGTAAAAATACAAATCTTTGTGACCAGTAATACACTGTCTTCATGCAGTAGTTTTAGTATCAATTGCAAATTTTTTATAGAACTTCTTAAAGCATTTCCCCCTGACTCTTCCTTTTCTGTGCTGTCCTCCAAACTTCTTCCTCCATATGTTAATAAGTACTAGATTTGGCTTTTTAATGACAGATATAAACCAAATTATATAAAAATGCTGGTCTTCCCCACAGTGAGCGGGACATTAATTAGTACAGCATGTAGAGCTACTTAATGGAGTCAGATAATTTCAAAATTTTAGTTCTGTAAAACTAGCCCCACCACATCAGACCCTAAATACATTTATGTCTACTTTATGATCATGCCTAAAGAGAGTGGAGAACAACAAACCTGCTGCAGCTGTACAAAGTTGCACATGGGCAAAAAAGTTCCCTCACAAACAGCTGCAGGTGATCAGGTTACACCTTGAAGTACATGCTTTGATTAAGCATTCCATATTTTATTTGTGTAGCTACAGATGGCCTTCATGGTCAGAAAATCATCCAGTCTTACTTAGGGGGGTGGGTGGGCAGAGAGGGGAGGAAAAATCCAAACAAAATAAACCCAACTCCCTTCCTCCTCTCTCAAAATAAATCAGAACAAGCCTAACCAATGCTTTGCAAACCTCTTCCTGTTTCTCATGCCTTGACTAGTCCTTTTCATGAACTGCATCCTCCTCCGAGTCTACCAGCCTAACACTCATTACAGTACGACACAACATTGTTCTCAGTATTAAACGCCTAAAACCGTGCCCAAAATATTGTTTTAAGATACAGTTCATTTGTCTGCACATAACCAGTTTTACAGAAATTACAGAAATCAGCATGTTTTCTTTTATTATCTATTAAGCATTTTCATCCATCAGCTACAGAGTGATCCCTAGCTTTGTTCAGTCCACTTTAAAATTACTTAAATGGCAGGTACTTACCAGAAAGAGAGTTCCACACTTAATACAAGAATAAAATGTCATGTATGTAGTGCCGGTGCCTTATATCCAGTTGAGCCACATTCTGTTACACTTCTGAAAGACCTGTAATCATTACAGCTCCTCATTTTAACATTTAACTATGCATTTCCATGCCTTATTATGTTACCTCTAATTTTAAATTTCAGGGTTAAATTAGTTGTAACACTACATCATGTTTTTTGTAAGATACAGATGTACTTTAAAGTTTAACCCTCATCTTAAGTATTTTGTCTGAGAAGATGAAGAAACATGTAAAAGATGAGGAAAAAAACCATATACAATTCACAATAGTAACAGTCCACCTGATCCTTTCTTTATCTCCTCTGGCATGCTCCCTTTCAGTTGCTCATAAAACTTCTTCCAAGTTCTCACTAATTTCTTGTCATCACCTCTGAGTTTTCTCTAGTTTGCTAACATGCTTTTAAATCAAGAGACCTAGGACCACACACATTAGGAAGCTAAATTCCCCATCTGCAGAAAGCTGGTACAAAGTTTATGTTCAACTGACATTTCAGCTTCACTCCATTCTCTTGCAAAGCTGTTGTAATAGCCTGTCATTCCTAAAAATGCAATGCTATGCTAAACCACACCACTGATCTCTCACAATGAATATCCTCTGTCTTGCAGTGGCTAACTTAACACGTATATCCTAAACTTGCATAGGGTACACTGTAGTAAAGGTGAGTATAAAAATGCCTTTCAGAGGTCTCTGGCAATCATCTTACTTCTTGATGCATGTGATTTGATTATTAAAGTTTTCTGGATTACAACCCATTTTTTTCCTTAACCTTATTACAAACTTCCTGAGCTCTCTTTGTATTAGTAACTGTGTAACTTCACTCACTTCGGATCTGAAAGCCTAAATCATCATTTTCTTGCCTATTTTAGTGTAAAATTCTCCATTTAAGATCATCTTTAAACAAGAACATTTTCATCTGGACTAAATTCACACATATCTAACATTAGTCTTTGCTTCTGCCTGCTGCTGCTACCTAAAGGAAGTGATGTTATCACAGCCGGCAGAATGTGCTCTTTCAAAGCAAATCTGATAACTGATGATTTTTAAAAGCTACATTAAAATGTAACAGAAGAGGTAAAATTGTGCCCTAAAATTGGACATGTGATTCTTTCCCTAACAAAAAAAAAAAAAAAAAAAAAAAAAAAAGGCAATTACTGAGGAACATAAACTGGATCTTCATTTTTCTGCTGTTATAGAAAGTATAACTTCCTTGAACATCATATATATTATTTTGTTTTCAAGTTCTCCCCTGGAAATATTTCCAGACTTAAACTGGAATTAGATACTGTTTTCATTAATCTTATTTTTGTTCAAGCAAGCTGGACATTTCCTCACAGAAAAAGTGTTGAAATAGAATAGCACCAAATTTTGATGTTTGTTACATAGCACCATATATGCAGATTTGCTATCCTGTGGATCAAAGTAACAAGAAATCCTGTCACTTCAAGACACGAGATCATATATAAGGACAGCTAATCACAAAAATAGTGTTCTCTATTTCCGTCACCCCTTTGTTCTCCCTGTGGATGGCAACACATTTATTTGCTTGGATTCTACACGATCGAATTATTTCCAAGCCAAATCCATTTTGCCAGGGTACATATGCCACTCCAGCATCCATGTACAGTCATGTGTGCTCCTGAACACACGACATATGAGTTCAGGTCCAAGCTATCATCATTATCTATGTGGTAGATATTTCACTCACCCTTTACCTCAATTTTTCTATTTTAAAAATGCAGATGTTGGCACAACTCCTTTGTGAAACATTTTGTGATCCACTGACAAAAACCCCATATAACAAATAGCATTGTCAACCTACTAAGGCGTTTTCCTGACCTATACCCTGCATGCACAGATGGCTTACAATAGCATGTGGTTGATACCACTCTCTTCCTGCTATGCCACTGCAGAGTCATAGGCAAGATTTACCTGCAAGTTCTTGATGTGCTGTGTTTGAGCTTTACCCTCTGTCCTCTTGGAACGCCTGGAAGCTACAGGTTTCTAGAAGCACTGAGAAGCAATTTCACTTTGCCAGGCTGTATGTTCCTGATGTTACTTTAGTCACAAAATGAAACTGTTTTCATAATTTCAAACTAAATTTGCATGCATTACATGGAAATTCCCAGAGTACTAGTTTTTATTATTGCAATACCTTAACCAATTTATACCTTTGGAGGTGTAAAAAGCCCATATAAGAACTATATTGATTAATTTTCTTTAATTTTTATATTATATATGCACATATACATATATAAACACAAAAATTTCCTCACAAGGTTAGCAAGATTTTCTGTTTCCTAAAATGACAAAAGAAAAACAGTTTATTTACTTTAAAAAAAATTATTGCATGGTAAGTCTGAAAGAATATTGATAATACTGATGCAGCAGACGAAGACATGTGGCTATCAGGAATTAAGATCCTTGATGTTTCAGAGCAGGGTTTATATCCCAAATCAACTTAGCGTTCCATCAGGATTTGTGTGTTATATATCCATATCTGCCATAATCTATAGGGATAACACAACAATTTTTTCACATAGAATAACCAAGACACTGACAGCATCACCACTTGTTTTATTTAGTGATAAAGTTACTCTGGAAAGACTTGCCCTTTTCTTGTACTTGAATCAATTTACAGGTTTTACAGCTGATTTCAGTAGGACAGGATTATCAGACAATGTCACCTCACTTTGCATTGTAGCTTGGTAAAAAAATAGCAATCTAAGATGCTTTCCCCACTTTGTCAGAGAAGGCTTAACTTTAGACAAGGCCTTTGCTGTGCATTGTAAACACAGTTGCAGTGTCTTATACCACAACATCTCAGAATGTAGGAAGTACTAGACAGCACTATCAATAATGAAGTATTTATGGAAACTCTGTAATTTATATTCACTTGTAGGACTACACATTGTGTTCCCATCATTTTCTGAAAATTCAAATGTTGCTTTACTGCCTACATGCTATTTCTCAAAAAAAAAAAAAAGTCATCTAATTAAATTTCAAGCATCCTTGACATTAAACAAGTTGATTAAAAAAAAGATGAATCCGTTGTCATCAGAGATGACCCCTTAAAGACAAATAAAGCCCAGCAAATGCTATGCACTAAAAGACTGCTTTCCTGATCAGTTCTTCTTCTAGCACTCCCCCTCATAACAGAGTGCAAGTCCTAGCACCGTCTCCCAGGCACTCAGTAACTGTAACCCTCAAGAGTATAAGTAACTATTTTTTCCCCATCTGTGGACTTTATGTCTGCTTTTAGCCCTTCTCTTACAACTTCCACATTGTTCTACCATACCCCATAGAAGTTTAAGAAAAGCACTGCTTACATGATGAATCCCTTCTTAATAGTACAGTGAAGATAACCATCTGACAGAATGTTATAGCCAACAGAAAGCTGGGATATGAGTTCAAATGCATTTTAAGTAAAATGCTGGTTTTCACCAGAACTCAACGTCGGATTTTTGTCAAAATGAACCGTCACCAACTCTGAGACTAGATACTAAAGCCAACAAAGGAAGCCTCATACCCACAGTCATATCAAGATCCGCATTTAACACATCAGAAGATAGTCCCTCGCACAGCACTCTCTCCCCCTCTCTCCCCCTACCACAGCCCTACAGCCCTTCTACGCTTCTCAGAAGCTCTACAGCTCCAGGTCAATTCCCCCACATCAGTATCAAGCTTTTCTTTGAAGCCTGCTCAATAGGCAAGATGTCCTCACTACAAAAGCATAGGGTGATTTTTCTAACTTCCATACAAATGACCCACTTCCTTAAGAGCTTTTGTGCATCTAAGATGAGACCTTATTAGTAGGCAGAAGAGGCATGTAAAGCCTCTCCTGGAGCCCACTCCATTAGTATTAATCAATATTAATTTATTACTGGATAAAGGTAGCTTTTCAACTAGAAATTATTTCAACTTCTTCCAACCCCCCAACAAAAAAAACCCACAGCTTTCACTATATTTGAGATATCAGGACACTGTGTCTCTGTACAAAAGTAATTTACAGATTATCTTCTCATCCAGAATGATTTACCAAGCAGAACTCATTCTACAGAGAACAGCTTGGTGAATCCAGGCTTTCACTTCTTGCCTTGAAGTGTGAGAAATATATCTAAGCATGAGGAATAAACTGCTTTCAAGAATAAACAAACAAGGACTAGAAAAAAAGTGATTGCTGTAATGGTCAAATGGGAACAACTGGCTTGCAGTTCAGTGTGAGTTTCAACCAGGTTCATTCACTGATTGCCTCAAGGAACTTCAGCTGCCACTGCACCTGCAAGATCAATGCTGCTAATTGTGAGGAAAATTATTCAGGACAGCACAGAGCCTCCTATTAATGATGCCTGCCAGAAGAAAGTCAGTTTATCAGCTATGCTAAAGGTTAACGTCAATATCAAATGCAATAACCTCAAATGATTATATCACTAACCTTGCAGGCAAAATCACTACAGTGGTGCAAAAAAACTCCAGAATTTCCTCTATTTTAAAACTTATTTTGGTGCCCTGCTCAACAGGTGCCAAGCCTATGTTTGTTCTTTAATATTCTTTCATTTGACTCTAGCAAGAAAAAAACCATGCCTATAGCTATTTCTTCAGTTCTGTCAGTACTCTTTAAAAACACTGGGCAAGAGAACTGATCTATGGATAGATATCAGCTAATATCACAGCAAATGTTTTGCTGGAATGATTTTGTTACTTCTACTCAGAAAGACCTCAAAAATCAAAGAGCAAAAGTGGGTTAGAAAAACCAAAACCAAACAGCTGGCTAAATTCACAAAAGAAGTTAACTGCATAGACAGGACCTCAGTAAGTCAATAAGCCACAAACACTTAGAACCTGGGAATGACTCACAAAGTGCTTGTCCCATTTTTTCCTTTCAAAAATGCATTATCTACCATAAGACAAAAGACAAGTGGATAGTTTGGCGTTACCCATCTACACCTTAATGATTTTTATAAAAAATCAATCATGTATAGCAATGGCTGAGAACTTTCATTAATTTGAAGTAACAGTAGTAATCTATAAGAGAAATAATCTATAGTAATAATCTATAAGAGAAATGCATATCACATGCACTTTTCTATATATATTGTAGAAGAACAGCATTAATAATTTGTGAGACCAAAGTCACAGTATATACCCAGTATACACTGGAAAGCTAGAATAAACTTCTTTTTGAATGACATACACTCTTACTGGTTCTTAGTAGTTTACATGGTTTTAAAGATCATACTCTGGTTGTCAGAGCAATAGATTTACCATTCCTTATTTGAAAACTATTCTTAAATAACTGTTCACTTTTATACTGGGTCCAATTAAAACAGTATTCTTTGTTACAACTAACATCTTTATATTTCCCTACAAATAGAACATCTATATTAGAGCACCTCATTTAATAATTACAATTATACATGTGGATGCGCATAGAGATATATATTAAAACAAGTATCAACAGAGAGCACAGAAAGTTACCTCATGCTCTATTAGCCAAAACCCAGACTGCTTCATTTAGCATGGTAAGTCTAAAATACCTTCAAATCTACTTCAACCCTTTGCAGCAAAGATGCATTTGAAATACAGATCAAGGTGGTCTGTCTCACTACAGAACCTGCTGTTGATATGATAAGAAAGAAGGAAAGGAATCAGAGGCAACAGGCATGTTTCTTAACTTTTGGATACCCACTTGATCTCTGCCTACAAAGTTAATGTGTTCTGACAAGATCACAAATCTTTCATAAAAAAAAAATTTAATAAAGGTTACCCAGCCATGTGCACATCCTCCTGCCCTTCCCAACTAATAATTACATAGGTCAGCATTCAGAGACAGACTGACCATGAAGCCACTTGTCACCAAGTCTTCCTATGTTTCAGTGGAGAAACTTCTTTTTCTTACTTGGGCTTTGATTTTTTGTTTGCTTTTTAACCTGATGATGCTCACCCATCCTCCAGCTATGCAGCTAACTGGCTGTTTACAGAATAGAAGGAAAGTAGGAATATTCAAGCAAAAAAATTTTTTTCTTTTTTTTTCTTGTGTTTTTTTTTTAAAACAAATCCCAGAGAAGGTCAGAATTACCTACATCATCCCTTTGAAAACCAATTATTTACTGGCTCAAGTAGCAGGATCTACCCCTAAGCATATGAAAATGAAATATCAGAACAAATACTACACAGGTTGCCATCACAGCCTACAGTTTGTTTGTCATATCTGTCCATAAATTATATTTTACTCAAGACTGTGAGTTACTGTGAAACTACTATAAGAGCACAAAGACAAAATATGAGACTAGTATCCAATTACATTTATACAATATGCTACATTTATAAGTAGCATAAAAATTAAAAAAAAAAAAAAAGGAAAGTGTTTAGGACAACTAGACAGAATGATTTCTTGATCAACAATTCATTTTCCTTTCCTTCTGTGTGTCTAAGTGCAATGTCTTCATTAGTAAATCCTCTGTGTAAAGTTAATCCCTTTTAGCTACTTAAGGCTTAGAACAGCTCACATCTCCCATTCCTGCCAATAAGTTCTACACATGATCTAGCAAAAGACTACATGAAATGTAAATGTGTGTTTTATTAAAAATGCTCATTTAAGAAAATTTACCATAAATTTCTATCCACGTACCATCGCTAGAAATCAGAATAACTAGCTAGTACAAATCATATAAGAGAGTTCATTCCATGGTTTTTTGGAGAGTATGACAACTGGAGAAAAGCAGTTTTTTTCTTCCCCCTCCTCTCTCCTGCCACCCTGTTCACCTGTTACTGGAACAAAAGGTGCACATTTTCAAACATATAATTAAATTTGACCTAATACGTAGCCCACACTTTACTCAGATTTAAGGCATTCATGTTAACATGTTATATAAAATCCTGCTATGGACACATCCAAGGCAGTTTCTCTGATTCCTTTATAAAATGCATGTCTGCATACTTTATAAAAATGAACCAAACACTACTATGTAAAATATTTTTCAAGTTATTAATATAAAAAGATATCTGATAAACTAGACAGTTTTTACAAATAATTTTTCAAAACCTATTATTTTTATACACAAAACAAATAAGATTTGTGTTCTGCTTTTAAAGAGTAACATAAGCAAATCAGCATGAAAAAAAATGCTGTAATCTTCCCTGAATTTAAAAAAATTGTTCCCAAATTAGCTAAGAGATGTATATAAATATATGCAATTTGACAGCATTCTATTTTGAAGTTGCTTCTCTTCTTCATACCAGAAGAGAACAAACAGAACTCAATGAGTATGACCCATTGTCTTCCTGGACATTTTTCCCCAGTTCCTGTCCCACATAAAACTTTTTGCAGTCTGTTTCTTGTCTAAATCTAAACATTTTGGGAAAGCATGTCCTCCACCTGTGCTAAGATAGCACTCAGCACACTAAGCCCTCACCTGGAACACTGCCTTGGGTAACACCAAACAGAATATGTCGGTCAAAATGCAGATGCAGCTTCCTTCACTGCCTCCCAACACTTCAGTTCATGTTAGGGGTTAAAACTGAGGCACTGGTTAGAAGTTGTGTATTCAATCCTTCACTCCTCCAGATCTTCTGTCAGCTGAAAAAGTGAGGTACAGCAGTCTAGCTCCAGAGCTTCAGTCCAGAAGACATAAGAGTAAGAGCAGGAAAACAAAAACTCTCCAGCCAACAGTAGTAGGATACATACTGCTTTTCCCTTGGAGGAAGGATAGAATCATAGAATCATTTAGGTTTGAAAAGACTGTTAAGATCATCAAGTCCAACCATAAACCTAACGCTGCCAAGTCTACCACTAAACCATGTCCCTAAGTGCCACATCTACACGTAATAGAATTATAAATGGTTTGAGTTGGAATGGACCATAAAGATCATCTAGTTCCAACCCCCCTGCCATGGGCAGGGACACCTTCCACTAGATCAGGTTGCTCAAAGCCCCGTCCAGCCTGGCCTTGAACACTGCCAGGGAGGGGGCAGCCACCTCCTCTCTGGGCAACCTGTTCCAGTGCCTCATCACCCTCACAGTAAAAGAAAAGAGAAGGAATTGCAATTTCTAGAGATCCTCCAGGGAAAGTGGGGAAGGAAAGCATGTGGTTTCACTCAAGCTCAACCTACTCTCCTTAGTAAATAATAATATACTCTACACTAATTTATATTTCTTTCCACATGTCCATCTTTCATGAAGTCCAAAAGACCATCATTGAAGTGTTAGGCTACCCGTCACAAGCAAATGAGAAGTTAGGCAATTTTAGTATCTCTGAGTATTTGCATTCCTACCAGATATAAGAAAATAAGGTCCCTGTCTCATACTGACTTACTTTCTTTACTCTGAAGTTGGGGTTTTTTATATATAAAAAGAGCAGCTTTAGCACTTAAAACATTTTTGACAAATCTTTCGGCTATGGATTATTAACAGAGGCAGGAACACACTTCCTTCACAGACCGGGCACTGACATTTACCCTGACCTAGAGGGAACACCTTCCTAAGCAATAAGAAATAGTTCACTTTCAATGCCAATTCAGTCCTAAGAGAATGCCAATTATGCCAGGTTTACAAAAACAGATGTATGGCGATTTTGTAATATGGACTACTTTACACCAGGGACAAAGCTAAAACCATTTATCTCAATTAACTTAGAATCTAGGGATTAATTTAAACTGTTGCCTTGAAGGTGAAAGGCCACCACTTCATCCAACAATCCACCCATACCTCTTATTTACAATAAATATAAACCTCCCTCTTTCATATTTAAAATTATCTTTCAGACTACATTTTTACCCCCAAAACTATGGGCCTTCTATGTCATGTATAAAAAAAAGAGAAGTTAGTGCCATTTTATCAGTGGTTAAGTTTCAACGGTCCTATTTATGGTCTGAAAAGATGGCCAGTTGCCCTAAAATAACAAAACCTAATCAATACAAGGCATGATGATAATTGATTGAAATTCCTCAAATTAGGACATCACTTCTAGCTTACAAATAACACTAATAAGTGACATCTGATTTCCACTTGCTCAAGTGGATTGAAAGGCATTTTGCAACACACAGATTGGAATAAAATGATAAATACAGGAATACAGATTAGTGAATAAAAGAATTAAAATAATTCCTTAAAAGAATACTCCAATAGACAAGGGTAATTTAAATGTTTAAAAATCCTCTCAAATTTATTAAACCAGTATTTGTGCCGTCTCAGCCCCACCAATGTGTCATTCATCTTTCTGGCAAACACTGTGCAAGAACATCACACGGTTCTGTCAGTTTAGAGCCCGCAATATTCCTCAGGTTTTGACCAAGAGCTACTAATTAAGAAGAATGCAAAAGACGCCAAAGTCTGACATGTCTTGTGTCGCGCAGTCACATAAACTTCCTTCAATGCAGAAGTGGACAATTGCCACCTTCATGTATGGCATCCTCTCACGATACAAGAGCTGATGTAATTCACTGCCTATCAATCTTTGCACAAAGCAAATTAATGTGACAAATTAATGTCCAGAGAAGTATTAGCCTATTAAATCCTAAGGTATGCCATCAATATATGGGCCATAATAAACCAACTTAAGTAGACTTATCAGTATTTTATCATAGCAGGGGACCCAACAGTTCATGGAGAATATAGATTAATGACACCTAATAGTCATCTATACCTTTATCCTCAGGGGCTTTTCAATGAAGTGCAAGCAGAGTCAAGATTTATCTTTTATTTGGTATTTTCAGTGCTGATTTTGAGATACGACACTGATTCTTTTTCAGCGCTTTGTGTTTTAACATTACTATACATTAGTGTCCAGCAAATGAACAGGCTACATTCATGTGCCTAGGCACATGAATCTAGTTTTGTTACAAAATGTCAAGACTTGCACCCTCTAATTCTCAATATTAAGAAAAAAAAAATGTTCAGGGAATTTTCATTTTGTATTGTTCAAGTGCCTAGTTTATCTGTGGCCCAAAAGATTCTTTGTCTTGCCTATGCAACAGATCTCAGAATTGCAATTAAGATTTATTATACATAAACTCCATTCCATTCACTATAAGTTTTTAACAAAATCAAAGATGCATTATTTGCAAACATGGAATGCTCACAATATTTTTTAAATGGATTTTGAAATCTGTTCTCTGTCTGAGGAGGTTTACTTGTTTTGCCTGTGTTATTTGAATGTGTAAGTATGAAATTGTATCTTAAACTGTAAAATCTGCATTGGAAATAAATAACTAACTTCCTTGCTTCAAATGAGAAGCTTTACATACCTAGTTATACCTAGACTGAGATGAAACTTAACTTAGCAGAACGATTTTTTCATTAGTCCTTCCTACCCTCTAGCTTGCTGGTATTCTGCAGTTTCTATTGCAAGGCTAGTCCAACTGCTCAGACCACTTGGAAACATTAAAAATAAACATAAATATAGATTGTAAGGTACACTATGAATCTCTTCACTTTGCAACCAAAAGTTAAAACTCTGTAGCACAAGAAATCAGCAACTGTTCTGCCCTGCCTGCCTACTTTTATTGACTGATTATATAATAAAGGAATCTCACCAAGTCTCAATCTTCTGAATTGTCATATTGAACTTCTTAAGAAGCACTTCTCACTTACCTCCAAAGCATCTCACTGAAGTGAGCGTGAAGTGCCAGATGACAGGAATATTATGCTTTAACAATATTTCTCTAAAAGTTCCAAATATTTGGTTTATCAAGAGACAGGCATGCTGCCAGACAGTTAGCCTGATCTATCATCATTGTCTATCTCATCTTGTCAAGGGAAGTATTCTGAAGCATATGTATCGATTTTCCCCCATGAGGGGGAAGGGGAACAAGAGCCAGTGACATTTACATTATATTACGTATATATTCCATGACCACTCAAACACTTTAGTGGACTGATCTCCTACCCTATTTTTGCCATATTTACTGGCAGTAAGCAAAGTCTCCAAAAATCCTTACAAAGCCAACACTCTTCCATTACTGGAAAAGGAAAGCAAAACCAGCAAGACCTTTTAAAGAAGATGTTACTAAAACTATAGCGATATTTTTGCTAATTTTGACATATTTAGAAGGGAGTAAAATAAGGTAATGATATGTCTGTGAGATGGATATTTATATTTCTACTTTGTTTCTTTTACTTCTTTAAGTTGCTTTAGGCCAATTGATACCAAAACTGCTACTCCTATTTCTACTCTTTTTTTTTCCCCTCTTGGATCTGACTTTTTCCACAAAAAGTTAACTCATAGTATAAGCACTTGAAAAAGTGTGTATAAACCCTCTACATAATTTCTTTCTTGAAGACATGAAAGAAAAATCTTTGGTCATTTGTACTGACAATTTATCTACTCGTCCCAACACTCAGACACTATAAATAAGTATTTTAACAAGGACATTCATTCTTTTCCTCAAAATGATCTAAGTAAATATCCTCCAATTGATTTTAAGGTATGTTAACAATAGTTTTATTTGCCATTTAAAGCGAAAATAAATGCAAGCAAAAGTAATAAACAGTATCTATTTATAGCTCTCCAAGATAGTTGTAGCAAGAATATATGCAACAGAATCATTGGCTGATTTACTTCTTTGGCTTACAACATCCAGTTAGGTTTTATTTATATCACATGCATATGCAACCAATTCATACCAAGTTATAAAAAAGCTTTAATATATGCAAGCAAACTACAATCTGAAAAGCCTTCTAAACATTCAGCATAGAATATTAAAGAATCTGTTTTCCTCTCCAGATACTCAGTGTACAGGCTGAACATTTTTCCTCCAACATAGTGTTGTTCTTTTCTATGTTTCAATTTCTCCACCAGACTCACTTCCAAAGACACTTGTTCAAAATGCTCCATCTTGGCTAGTCCAACTTGTAAACTATCTTCTTTCCAAAGTAGCTGTAACAATTATGACCCTGTGAGGCTCCTAAGTGAAAGAACCTGGACAAGAATTGTATTTGGACAGGAGACCACTCGGACTCATAACACTGCAGGATGTGGTATTAATGATTCATTAGGTAGCATGCCTCCAGCTGACTCCATATTAAAACTAACCTTCTCTACATTTTCTCTCTCCAGCTTAATATATCACACTTGTTAGATGTGAGAATGCTGCTTGTCTGTTCAGTGTTAAACAAAACTCTGGAGCACCAAGAAATTAATTTCCAAAGGCACTGAGGGGGAAAAAAAAAAAAAAAAGTAGATATATTGCATCTATGGCTGCACAGATATCTGTCTTCACAAGTTTCAAACTGTCAGGTATCGATCTTCCTCTAAAAATGACCTTAGAATTCTTTTCCCCAACACCCTGAATCCTGAATTGGCCTAAGAGTATTCTGGGCTTCCAGGAAAAACAGTGTGCTTTATTCTAGTTGTTGCTAAAATATTCCCCATCTGCATTTTCTGCAGCAGCAAAAGTTCCACAGTGCAAGTAATACACAAGAAACATGCTGAGTCATGGCTCCAACTCTGCTCCTTCATGCTCCAACCCTTTTCCATCTATATGCTTACCTAGGCATGATAGCAAAACATATCCGGTGGTCAGAAGTTATTCCTTCACTCCAATTAGAAGACAAGCCCAGGAGGCACTGCCCCATTCTCCTGAAGCTTTTATTGTGATTTCCCATAGGACAAAAATACCTGCACACTACATTTACAGGAATACCATGGAATTAAGGTGATGTAGCCCTTAACAAAGTCCGGCCTACACTTTGAAGATAGTATATATGGTAAAATAGAGATTTGGGCCTTTAAAGTACACACTGAGACCATCTCAGAAGATGCCAAAAGTACCACTGCAGATAGCAGAAGAGACCAAGCCTTGCATACGGTTATTCTCCATCCCCTTCAAATGACCAGTAACTCCTGTATCATCCTTCATCCAGAGAGTACCAGAATTTATTTCCCCTCGTCACTGATCTGGAAATACCAAGCGGCCTAGTAAGACACCTGGTCACAAATGCTAAAAGGTATGGAAGAAATCTGTTGCCAAATAACACATCTGCCTTTCTACTTTGCAAATGTATTACAAATTCGTTTTAAAATAGATTTTTGGCTTCCCTAATAGTGAAAGTTGTAGTCCTCAGGGCAGATACAACTGAAGGTTCTCTCCATAAGTCAACAGCCAGCCTTCATTTGAAGATGAAATAACGTAGTTTTCATGGTTACAGACTTCTTTCTCAAGCTGCTGACTACATTGTTACTACTGAATGTTGTGCATCATTATCCTGGCTTCCCACTAGTTGTCTAGCAGAGCACAGATGAAGCTTCTTGCATCTGTTAACCTCCTGATTATAGCTTTATGTTTAGCTTTAAGTCAATCTCTTAAGGTTTGTGTAATTATAAAAAAAAAAAAAAAGAAAAAACCCAACACAACAAAACTTCCTTCCCTGCATTAGCCTCCCACATTGCCAAACACTCCAAAACCAAAACTGTGGCACCACTGATGGTGATGACAAAATCCCCAGCATCTTCTGCTGAGTTAGGATTTCATATACATTACAAGTCATACCCACTACAAAAAAATAATGTTTGTTCTTCAATACAACTAAGATCAACTGTGAAGTAGGGAAAAAAACCACAAACAAAAAAAGCCCAAACCAAAATGACTTTCACCCAGAAAGTATTTCACCCAGCTTACCTAGTAAGTTAAGAGAGTTCTCTTACAAGATCTAGTGTATAATATATATTGCATTATGTATAATATTGTATACATATATCATCTATAGATTATATACACATAACAGAAATTAAGTCTTCAAAACATATAAATGATTTCAACAGTAGTATCAGCACAATAATTTCCTTGAATGCTGTTACTATTCAGTTTATGCCTACCTAGTATCTTTTGCCTTTTAATGTTAGTTGTCTGTTTATAACTTTGCAGAACATTAAATATCTAAGATGATTTTTTTAAAGTTGATTGCCCATCTATGTATTGATATTTTATAAATGGATAAACTTAACAAATCACTTATAAATCTACTTATCTGTAATTGTCTCTAGACTGAAGAAGAGGATTCTCCATGACAGAGTGGAGACATGTGCTTCAAAACTAAAAGTTAGACTTGAGACATGGTTAAATGTTCAGAAAAGTACCTCTTTCCAACTTCACACAAGATTTGGCTTACATCTGCAAACTCTTTTTTTTTTTAAATTTACTCAGGGCTCTTGTTAGGGCTGGCAGAAGATTCTGCCTCCACAGAACATTAGCTATGCACACAGAATTCACCAAGTAATCCTGACAAAGAACAAAGTTTCTTATCATCGTTCCTCCATCACCAACACTGCCTTCCCCCCAACTTTTCCTGTTATTTCAGTAGTTTCATTCTTCATATTCAAGTAACGTCGTTAGAAAACAGCAACCTAAACCAACCAGAGAAGAATGAGATGAACAGAAAACAGCTGGAAAAGAAGCTAAATCAACTGACAAGGAAACAAGATACAAGAAAGTCTTCAACTATGAAATATAAGGAGGCAAACCACATGAATGAAACATGGAACCTGGACACAAGTAGCAGACAAACAACACAGGGAATGAAAATCTGTAAACACAAGAGCGTATTTTTCTCTGTGGCCTAGAATAAATCTAGAAGCTTCAACTCCAGTGATTTCTGTGTTGTAAGCTAAAGCACTTCTCATTTTTTTGGCCTATGCAGAGGAAATCATTCTAGAATTACAAATGCAAAGCATCAACAGTGAGGACATCTTTCATTATAGCAAAAATCTAGGAAATAGATTTAACAGGAGGAGAGAAAGAAAGAATAAGAAATGGCCATAGATTTGTTCCGTATCATATGACAGGAAAGGCGTATATAAACTTGCCTTCATTCCTTACTTCTCCACTTCAATACTGTAGCTATAGCTGGTCCTTACTTGAATAGATGTATACTATTTAATCTGAAAGAAGTTTATTCTACAAATGAATTGGGCTCTGAGGGACATATGAGTTTGCTGAAGAAATCATACTTCATTTGGCATGTTAAGTTGAATGAAGAGAGAAATGCAAGAACAGGAAGGACAGACAGCTGAATGTCACTACCGAACAATAGGTTTCCTTCAATTTCAGAGAGGTCCAGGTCCAGAGCTACCACTTCTTTCCTGACTCCTTCCTTAGCATATTTTGATTCCCATAAACACATAGCTGAGGACAGAGGGAAAAGGTGGGGAAGGACAGGCATAACTCAATGTTTCACCACACCAGCGACTGCTCTGCCCTAGCCCCTGTCCTAAATCCAGCAGTGCTGAATCACCCCCCTACCTTTTTTCTCTTCATAATGCAGTGTGGCGGGACTACTGAGTAACAGGAAGGAAAATTGTTACTAGAGGACAGATTCATGGTCTGTGATTCTACCATTCTCATCCTTCTGGAGCTCAAAAGTTGCCTGGCTTTAAATGCCAGGTAAAGAGATGCAGCAGCAACATCAGTTGAAGTTAGCCCTTCCTCCCTCACCATTAACACTAGCACACCTCTCCCACCACCATCTGTGTTCTTAGAGACCAGATGTCATTCTCCCTTCTGCCATGGAGTCCCTGAGTGGTAGTGGGCACATCCTTTATATTAACATATTAACAGTTAATCTGATTTTGCTAACCGATATCCACATGCAGTGATAAAAATGTGTCTGTTTTCCCAGGCAGTTCTCAGCAGGAAGAAGGACAACAGCACTTTTGGGCTAACACTGAAGAATGACTAAGGCAACATCTGCTGTAATTTATGAGGGAAAATCCTTGGTCTCAGCACTTGCAGTTTTCATGGAAGTAACTGAAAACCCAGTTGCACTGTAGATAGTATTTAAATTACTCCTAAAGTCTGTGTGGATCAGGAAGAAGAAGGAAAAAAAAAGCCACACACACATTTCCACTCCCACCAGACTGTAACATAGAGCCAGCTCCTCGTAATTTAACTTCCAACTCTTCCATCTTCATCTTTCCCTGGGGGAAAATTTAGTCCTGACCTAAACAGACACAAATTCCATTAAATTACACTGGGACTGAATCCAGTACTGCCAGGTCACCCAATACCCTCAGAAATATGGGTGAAACCTATTTTGTTCAAATGAGAATAACAAATCGGTACAAGTTGCTGCACTATTTTTCCAATTACATCATCATTGAATTTTTCTATTATCTGCATGTTGCTAAATTGAGTCAACAAGATATTCTAAATTGGTAATGAGACCCTTAGCCATTCACCACTTATTTCTGTTAAGGAATGATACAGAGGCCCACTCTGTTCACAGGCAGTCATCTGTTTCTACAGCACAAATCGCAGCTCTCTGCAGTCACATGTTCTATTTCCTCATTCACAGGACTCATACACATGACCTCTTCAGCAATCTTTCTTGAGAGATATAATCATTGTTTTAAGACTGGTCTTAAGGCTAGGTTTCATTAGGCACTTAAGGAAAGAACATATTGTCTATGCATACATTGTGCAATCAATTTCAAGTGAAATCTGCCATAACGCTCATGCTTTTGATAGTCTATTAATATAGACAATATTGTCTAATCATTTACACCTGTTATAATATCTATCTACATAAAACCATTTTTAACTGCAAAGGTTTAAAAGTAGCCAATGACATTTGGTTAAGCACACTTTTAGATCATTACAGGAGATGATAGTCAAGTGATTCTTGTCACGGTACACAGTTAATTCAAAAAGTATGATTTAGAGAGTGAATAAAGGGTTTCACAAACTGGACCAAAAGCAGCACGATTATTAACAATTGTTTCTTATTTTAACAAATGTATGCAACATTACTATTTGAATGCTGCAGACACGCTTCAAGAATACTGCATTCATTGAAGTTTGAAGACCATTGGTAAACAACTTCAGCATCATGCATTAAAACTGGCAGGACCACTATGAAGACTTTCTGTGTACTTTCCAGTCCTAGCAAAAAACAGAAGGTATGAATCATCCAGTTTTAACAGCAGCTGACTGAAGCTATTCATTGAGTTTGGCATTGCTACCACTGTGGACCCATGAATAAGTCTCAAAGTCTCCCCCTCCTTTTTTTGTTCCTCTGAGTGGACTCTTAACAGCACAATTTTTTTCACTCTCTGAATGGCTTTGAGAGATCAGCTGAAAAGAAACACCATTAGTAAAAACAAAAGTTTTCAAAGGAAAAGTGGCAACAAAGTGGACGTATTAGAGACAACTTGTGATTCATGGCCTATACTGTGCTTTGCCCCTCTCTTTACCTCAATACACTCTTCGGTTTTACTTCTGGATAAGAGCAGGGCAGACTACTGCACTTCTCCTAGCAACCAAAAATCACTTAGGGAAAAAAGGCATGTTGTCTGATGAAAGGGAGAACAGAGAAATTTGGGGTCATACAAAGCCAGACATATGTTCTTTTGCATTTCATCCTAAATTGAGCAGTTGTCAAAAATGATTCAGTAAATAATAATAAACAGTTCTGGTTTACACTGTTTCATATTTTGTTAAATATCTGATTGTCTACTTGTCACATATTTCATTTTGTTTTAAATTCAGTTTTTTAACAGTTTCTACTACTGTTTACAGTTTTGCCTTCAAGGACATAAATCCTATTCCTTACACTTTCTAAAGTTATTTTCTTTCATTATAAGTGTGTATAGATATAATTATACCTGCATATAGATAAAAACTTTTTTTTTTCAAAATCTAGATGTACACACACAAAGAACTATTCTTAAAGGTTTAAACACAACAGTACTAAAAGACAATTTTATCATAGGATCCTCCTATTCCAAATGCTTGGTTTCTACCTCACAGGACTTGATCTTGTAGAACAAACTGTCTGGTCTCATTAGGTAAACATCACATTGCACAATTTAAGACAATGAATCTAATTCATGCAGAAGAAAAAAAAACACAGAAGTTTATAATTCAGGCATATATCTGAATAGACACATCACACTGACTAGCTTAAAATCAAAGCATTGTATTTTAAAATCCAGTTTGGTAACAGAACAGGTGTAATAGATCAAGAGTAAAATGTAGCCTGCAGTATTTCTGATAGTTAATTTTTTCCACTGGAAGTCCTTTGTTTAATAGCTGCTGTGTTGATGTAAACCAACTATTTTAGTTAGCCTACTGAATTTCTCTTACATATCATAAAAACATATACACAAAAAGCCCAGCCAATCTATCACAGCACTTCTGCAGTGTATCAAGTTAAAGCCAGCAAAGACCTTCTTAGTTCACTGCATCAAATTACAATTTAGTGTTTTCTTGCAGCCACTCCAAATAAATCTGGACTCAAGCAATTTAACAGAAAGGTTTATTCACTTCATGGATAAGTGATGTACAAATGACATAGCAATGATAAAAGCCTAAATATACTGTGTATAAAACAACCCTGAAGATATTAGGCATCAGCACTATCATGTTAAGCATGACAACAGTGTTTTGCTCCCCTCTTTGCTCCCTATGCTGCCTAACGCAGCCACATGCTCTGTAGCCCCACTCCTCTGCTAGTCTCTCTCTCCCCTCATTCTCTGCTTCAAAATGGAGTAGTCCTTTAATCCATCAAGTCATGGACCTGGAATCAGGCTACTATGCCACACCTTCTCCCAGCTTACAGTGTCACTTCTCTCTCCAGAAAACTGTCAGAGCAGGGCAGTGTTACTGTACATGCAGGACCAATAAGCATCTCCAGGTCTTGAAAGTGACATAATGCATTAAGGACTAGACTTCATCTCTGGAAAGTGAGAAAGAGGAAGCACCCACAGATCCTTTTCCTGCAGCCTCCACCATGAAGTGAAAATCCCAAAGAGAAGATCAAGTTGAATAGGGAAAGGAAATCCAGGTGAAGAAAACACATGTTTTCCAACGAGCTCCTAGTCCAACAGCACTGCTATGCTATTTGAATTTTTCATAATACTTATAGGAAAGAAATTATCGTCCATCCTTTAGTTACATAGTTCTCTTTAGGACACAACATAAACTGTTAAAATTGACCACCCGTTTTGCCAGGATGAAGCCATCTGGGCTACAAGACATGGACTTTGAAAACTGTACAGAATGACAGCTTGAGAACCCATGGTTATAGGGCTCATGCAGCATTAAGATACTTCTCATAACTCCTTAACTCTTGACATTTTCACAGCAGTAAAAAAGTACCTCTGGTACCCTGGCATGAACAGTCCTTCCATTCACTATGAATGAGAAACAAGTTGACTGATGTTAGTTACTTGATGTTTTAGTTTTAAAAGGTTAAATTTTTTCCACTCAGTTTCTCTTGCAACCAATGGCAAGTGATTAGTAGAAGTGAACTACAGTTTACCGTGTTTTACAACTTGCTGCTGGCCCTTTATTCTTTACATATTTGTCCAATGTGCATTTATAACAAGGATATTACAGATACTTTTCTCACCTTGGCACACTACACTACATAGGCAATGCATAAATACGAACTAAAAGACCATATGCCGCAACAGACATTGTGGCATAATCATCTAGGTAAACTCTAATGAGTAAGACCATACTTCAACTCCTGGCATCGCCACTCATCCTACCAGTTCATTGCCATATATAAGACCTAATAAGCTGTTCTCCCAATTAATCTGAGAAAAAAGTGATGAGAGAAAGTAAAGGTAAATTATAACAAAGCATAAAATAATACAATGGCAGGCCACTGTCTTTCACTATAGTCAGACTGAAGAACTCTGTTGGAACTGACAAGAAGAGTAATTCTGCAAGCAAATATCACATATCATTAAGGTTGCTCCAAACCAGGCTTGGAATGGTGTCTTATGCTATAAGCACCTGAAAACAATGAGGAATGAATTTGAAGATGCTTTGTGTTCTTCCAGTCATCATTCACATAGCTAGGTAGAGCTGAATGAGTATCTCCACAACCAGGACAAATAATAGTGTAAAGTTTGCAATAGAACCTGGATGAACACAATCTGAACGGCTTCCAAAACATACCCCTGGAATTACTAGAAGATCAGTGGCCTTCAGTTATCAGCAAGCCAAAGATGAATTGTTTCCTGCTAGAAATATCAAGACAAATGAGTAACTTTATCATTAGGCAAAACGAAGTTCTGTGGTTTTTACTGACATGGTTTTGCAGTGCAACTAAGTTCAAAGAGAAATTAAGCACAGGGAAGGATGTTTGCAAATCTATCTAGAACATAACCAGAAAGTTAGCTCAAAATCCAGTTAAACAGATGTGTTAACTCAGATCTGCAGATAACCATTATTTAGTGAGTTTACAAACAATTTGCTTAGCCAAAAAAAAAATAGCTGGGGGAGAATAGTAAAGACTGCAAGTTCAACACATATGCACAAGCTACTTCTGCCAAAACATTGTTTAAATTAACATCTTCACATTTGTCCATAATATGAAGATGAATCTCAATTTGGCCTGGCCACTAGAGCACAGCAGTGCAATATAGGTATCAGCAGGTTATTACGTGGGTACTACTGGTTAGTTTGTCTATTGTTGTTCATGTATTTGTTGATGAAGGTTATTATTTTAATAAAATTAAGAGCACATCTTGGATCTCTTCCATGGCAGCAAAGTAAGATAAGCTGCAGAGATGGAATTAAAAAGCCATTTCTTACTTCATGAACTTTTGGCTTGAAAAAATATTAAGAATGGGTATCATTACATCCACAACCCCGCACAAGAAGCGGCTTTACTCTGCACTAGTAAAGAAAGCACTATAGGAACAAGTAAGGAGTCAGCAGGGCTGAAGCATCAACACACACTTGTACCCTCTAGTATTTGGACGCTATCTCCATGGAAAAATGTAGCAACAAGCCAACTTCACCTTGTAACAAGATTACAATACATGAATTAAGATGCAAGCCCTTACTTATGGTAAGTCAACAATATTCCATCACCTGCTTTCAAGGTCTTTCACACAAAGGACTCAATAGCAAAATTGTTAGATTTCAGGGGTGCAGAATCAGGTTCTAAATTAACGGGGTCTTGATAATTATCCACTCTAACAATAACAAGTATTAACCACAGGTGATTAACAGTTATTCTGTTAAGGAAAGGGTTTGAGGTGAGGACAACACTGACAATCTTATTTCTGGATACGTAACTTCAAGGGCTGGAGGGTCACAGTTTGCACTGTATAGCAGAAGCCAGGTGTGAGAGTATAAATGGTGCGACTAAAATCTGCCTCCACAAATCTTTATTTCTGCAATTATTTTGCATTCACAGATCTCATAACTAACAGTCCACATGACTAGTCCTGCATAAAAGGTATCATCAACATTCTCTCTGAAGTAGTGATTTAAGATCAGATTCTGTGCCCGTCTATTTACCAAAATTTAAAGGTTGGTTTTTTTTTAATATACAGGGCATATGCACTATAAAAACATAAGTGCAAGAAAGACCGGGTAACAATAAACGTTTGTAAAAATGCAGCAGTTACATATATGATATATCTGTTCAGTCAGAACGAAAAAAACAGCATATTTATTTGACGAGAGCGAAAACTTGGTTTCTTCTGCACACGAAATAGAGATTTCTATAGAAATGTAGAAAAGACCACCAGTAACCTAGCCTCTTGGCAAGAAACTGCATCAATATGATTAGCAAGTATCCTCCACAAGGTTGGTATGAGAGGTGGTGAGCCAGATGGCAGCCACAGGAAGAGCAACCTCTGCCATGCCAGCTGAGATAACAGATAAAACCTGACAGCAGTGTTCCTCTTAGGTGGCTGAAACAAATGTACAGAACCTGTTAGCAATCTATTTAGCTGGGATCAATATTTGAATAGCAATTCAAGGGTAGCAAATGGCTAAAAAGCCATTGCATACTCTTTAGTGATTTCCACTAAATGGTTCAGCAGCGGACAGAGCATGTCTTGAATTTAGTGCTGTGAGCCTACATAGCATTGCTGTAGAAAAGCACCTCCTGGAGACAGAGTTGACTGGACAGACTAGCCAAAGCCTCCATTTCCTCTCACTGAATTTTTTGGCACATCTCCTTGATGCTTTTTATGCATCCTTAAAAATGGATTTAAACCCTTTGTCTGCTTCTAAGGTTACATACCTTTAGCCTGCATTGCTAAAACTTATTTTCCTTGAGCAGTATCAATCTTACCATTCTGGAAAGTTCCTAATGGAAGAATTATTGTAGTAAGTGCAACTCAAGGAAAAGTTTAAACCCCCCTATTCTAACTTTTCTGAAAGAATTGTGGGATATCAGACCTTTTGCAGCATACCAAATTAGCAAAGGAACAAAACAAATTATTTGGATTATCACATTACTTTTCAAGCATACCCATCTCTGATAGTGCAATGACAAGACTTCCTCATTGCCTTTTGCACATAAATATATGTTATTGCAATAACAATTTACCAGACAGGAAGTAAAGAAAGCAAAATATTAAGACTAATTCAGCAAAATGTTTCATTACGGGCATAAATTCATCCCTACTTAGCAAAGTTTTAAAGCATATGATTAACTTGGAACATGTTTAAATTCTTATTATCTTCAGCGAGATTCCGGATAAGAGACGGAAGCACGCACTTAAATGCTCTGCGGAATTGGGTTCTATGGAAGAACACGCTAAAGGAAACAAAACCGCAAACTCTCCACTTCAGAATTTTACTCTTAATGCATTAAAATGCACACATTCCACAGAAGCAAAGGTTATCCATCAACAGCAAAACTCAGATGAGAGATCAAGACCCTGTCAGCTCAAATACTCACTGGAAGAATATACTCTAGTTTTATATGTAACCCATGTTCTCTGATAGGCAACGGAGACCTGCACAGGGCCACAGATGTGTAGATCACTGGCGTGAAGAAATAAAAGTAATTAGAAAAATAAAAGGAAAAGAAAGATAGAATGCTTGAGCCACGCCACCATTTCAGATGCATACTTTTCATTAATAAAATAACTTATTTTTGAAATATACTAATACAGAGATAAAATGTTGCTTTTACGGAATTATTCTCATATATCTTTAACACCATCACACATTCAAGAGCATTGCACTTGCAGTTTTCGAGGGACAATGGCTAAAAGCCAGCCCTGTCATAAAAGGCTGTAATTTTCATTGAAAGCTCTACGAGTCCTACCAGGGCAGAGTTTGACAGACTAAAACTAGTGTCTGTGGTAACATCCACACACACCTGTGTTCACAGCAGTTATGACCTCTTCTGTTAATATTCATTCTTTCAAGCTTTACTAATGATTGGAAGAAAGATAACAAAAAACACATAACAGTAAAAGAAAAATCAATTGAACACTATAAAAAAACCCCATGTAATCAGCTGTTTTAACTCCAATAGCTAGTGTTTTATGGTCCAGACTTCATCTAATGGGGTGTTTTGTTGTTTGGAGGGGTTTTTGTGTGTTTGCTTTTTTGTTTGTTTTTTCAAGAACAGTAACCAAGATTGATAGCTAAAGAAAAAGAGATGTACAGTTATTCCCTGAACAGACTGCAAGAATATGGGCAGGGCTACAGGAAAATCATAAGCACAATAATAAAATTTTTTTTAAAAAAAATGTGTATGTATGTATTGCATGCTTTCTTCCATTTTCACTGAGCTTTGCAATTTTCAGGTGTCATAAAAACATGGACAGAGAAAATAACTTTAGAAGAAAAAATTAGCATTTTCATCTACACCATTATGCACTGTGTAATACCACTTTTGAATCACTAAACAAAACTAACATCACGGGGAAAAGGATGGCTAACATGCCTCAAATGCTACAGTCTCTCTCTGTCTGGACCTGATGCCAAGACAACAACAACAAAAAAAAAACCTAAATCCAACAATAAAAAACCCTCAAAACCAGAAATGCACTAAGAGGTAACTTTCAAACACAGAAAAGAAACCAAGGACCTATTAAACAAGTGGTCTGTTGGGTTTTGCCTTTTTTCTTAAACTAAAGCATTACAAGTAGTGCTAATTTGATCTACACCTTTCAAAATCAACTGGTGGCATATGTCACCCTAAGGTGTAATAGTAATTACTATGCTTCTGAAGTGACAAAAGTACTTAGTGCCAAGCTTGCATGCCAGTATTTCTTCAAAGCTACCTGTTAGTCATTTTGACAATAACAGCTTATCTCTACTTGGTCTTGCTGTGCTATCCAAAAGGCTATTTATTTATTTATTTGAGTTGTTAACATAGGCAAACTTGACAGCCTCTGCAACATCTTCTCACAAAAGGGGAGGATCAGACCTATTCTGGGCAGTTTCCTGGCATTTTTTTCTAATGGTCCACTTCTAAATTAGCTATGTGTTTCACCTGCCCCCCCACCCTCATCCTATAAGGCTAAACCAGAACAAAGGTTCTACTGGTGTTCCCCATGACAAAACTAGAATAAATTACATCTTGCTCCTGTCGTTCCAGCAAGCTGGTTAATTGCATTTGTTTCATGTATCTCCAAACAGCCTGGTACATTAATTATATTCTGTAACACCAAGCTCCTCTGATTCACTCTGTCACTTCCACTGAGCGCTTTAATTGTGTTCCTTCTAGCTACATATAATTTTAAACACTTACTAATAATTACATATCTACAGCCTGATGTTTTCAGTTTGTATACAAAGGTATCTTCGATACTGGTGGTCTTAAGGATCAAAATATGCTACCATAGGAAAAATAAACAGAAAACAAAATCCCCACAAAACTATGACCATGCTGATAGACGCAAACGTTTCATTAAACCCTTTCACAGTTAAAACTTCCTACTGTTTAGCATGTGCATACATTGTGCAGAAATTTTCTTATCAGTAGACCAAACTGAATGTTAAACTGCATAGCGTATTATGCAATCAATGTAAAACTGTACTTGAATGTCTCCCTCTTCTTGTCTATTTTGCCTCCTTTCTTGCTAGGAGGTGGAGGAAGATGAGAGGAGGGGGAGAAATACCCAAAGCAGCCTGTGACTGCAAACAATAAAGCTAGAGTCCTTGCTTCAGGATTGATACAGTAAATCCTGGAATCAGCTTCCAGGAACGAAGTTTGCTCTAACAGGCAAAACCAGCCAGGGTCCCAGACATTAAATTCACCTGAAGTCTAAAAGACTGTTCAGAAATGCAAATACTCCATACCAGGAGGACTGAGAGCATTTGGCCCCAGCACACACTCCCACAGAACTGTATGGTGTTACAGATTCTCGCTTCCTCGTTGTGTGCTCAGACTACTGTAATGCATCCAACGGCTGTACTGCAGCACAGCGCCGACCCCTACTTTGAAAGGCAATTTACCCTTGAGCTGAAGTTCTCGCCCTACTAAAGGGCACTTCCCCAAGATGCTAATTTATGGTTCCCCATCCATTGCTGAAACTTGAAAACCGCAAGAAGTGTTGCAGAGCGGACCCAACGGGGAGTGCGGGGAGAAAAGAAAAAAAAAAAAAACAAAAACCACCAACACAAAACCAAACCAAACCCAACCCACCACCCTTTCCCCAGACGTTGCTAAGCTTCATGACAACACCCTCCGGAAAGCCCGTCCCGAGGGGCTGAGGGGAAGGCGATGGGAAGACCCTCCGGCCCCACCCTCGAGGGGAGCCCCACGCCGGCGGGGCGCCCGCGCCGCACCTGCCCGCACCCGCGGGGGGGTGGAGGTGAAGGGGGGGTTGTGCCTCGCTGCCCGCTGCGCTGCCCGCTGCCCCGCGCACCCACCCTGCCTGCCTGCCTGCCTGCCGCTCACCAGCGCCAAAGGCGGCGTTTAGGGACTCTGGAAACGCGCCAGTTCGCCTCACCTGGAGCCGAGGCAGAGCTAACCTATTTATTTCATCAGCTGGCTCTCCCGGTGGAAAGTTTAACAATAGAAGGAGGCAAAGTAATATCTGCTACATCAGCTCTCTGCCTTTTCTTTCTCCTTCCCGCTTCCCTCCCCCCCCTCCCGAAATAAAAGATTTAGCACGGTAGTTTTTACTCTTTCCTCGCTACCTCAAGCTGACATTCTTTCATTCATAAGCTGTTTTTCCATTAAGTTAGCAGACGGGAAGGACTGCTTATTGGAAACATGTATTCTCCCTCTTCCTCCTCCCCCCCTTCCCGCCCCCGAAATACCATTTTTATACCAGAAACAAACTTAAGGCTCTGTAATGTTAAAGCTTATAATGCCGTCCATGTGCTGTCCCAAATCAGATTCAGATGAAGGGGATTTCTGCACAGAAATGGCACATCTAAAATAAGCGAACTTACCATAGACTTGAAAAAATGCAAATCCAAAGAGCAGGAGTGGCGTCAGCAGACCCATTTTGACATATTAAAAGCAATCCCGATCGCTTGCGAGACCAATTCCACTGAGATCCAAGAAAAAAAGTATCCAAAGCCAGTAAGAGGTAGGTCCAAAAGTTTTCAGTTTCCTAGCAGCTACTTAAAGTGGAAAGGGAAATCTTGAAATCAAAAGCTGCAGATGGAAAGGTCTTGAATGTGACACTTTTAGATCCATACAGATTAGAGCAGCGAGAGAGCTCCGAAGGCTTCTGCTTTGCACACACGCTCCTTCCTAAATTCCCACCAATCCAGCCCAAGCAGAGGAATTATTCAAGTGTGTCTAAGACTCTGTTTAGGATCCATAGCAATCCAAAAGCAAGCTCTTTCTTCGGAAGACAAGGAGAGGCTCTGAGAAAGGACCTGATTCCTAGAAAGTGCTCCACAAACTTCCCGGCACTTTGCAGGAAAATCATTGGCTTGGTTTGGCGATTTTGCTTTCCTCTCGCCCTCCCCCTACCCTTTTCTCTCTCTTTCTCTACCAAATCAGTTCAAGCTGCAGAGTTTCTCACTTAACTTCCATAATAGGAACGCCTAGGCAATGTGCGACAGGAGGGGAACGGCTTTCTCAGCATGCCCTCACAATAAAACCCTGTCCCCTACACCTCCCTCCTCACTGAAAACCAGAGCGGAAACTGCTCGAGGGCAGCAACTCCGGCGCGGTGCCGCTGCGGGCGGGAGCGGCGGCGGGCTGCTGCCGTGCGGCGGCGGCGGGGGTGCGTGCGGCCCGGGGGGCGGGAGCGCGGGCGGCCCGGGCGGCGGGGGCCTCCCGCCGCCGCAGCTCTCCCGGGCGGCCGCGGCAGCCCGGCGTCCGCCGCTCCGCTGCGCTCCCCGCCGCTCCGCTCTCCTCCTCTCTCCCCTCCCGCCGCCTCCGCCTCCTGCCGCCGCGGACACACCGGCTGGCAAGGAGAGGGAGGAGAATGAGCGCGGCTCCCGAGGCTGCCTGGGGAAGGGAGGCTGCGGGGTGTGGACTAAACCACTGCGCTCCACACCCACGCGTCCCTCTCCGCCCGGGGTAGGGAGATGGGGACGGCGATGTCAGGCCACAGCCACAGGACTGGAAACCAGGCTTGCTGCAGGCAGTGCCCCCCACCCCCCCCCGCCCGCCTCTCCTCTACAGTTGGGTATAGGTAGAATTTACATGATTGCTCCTCACCGCTTCCCATTTAACGGGCAGCTAATTTTTCGGTAAGTGATTTCATGGAACTGTTCTCTAATTATTCATTCCCTCTCCGCACATACACAGACACTCGGGAGTGAGACCCTTGAAAGGGTCTTCCCCAGAGATTTTTCTGCCGATCCGCTCTGTGGAAAAGGAAGGAAAGGTGGCAAATAAATAAAATGGATCACGCGTGACCTACAAGGTCTGTAGGACTGGCAGGCTCGCTCAGCCGAAACCGGGAACGAGCAGCCTCCCGCGCCCTGCCCTGCCCTCCCCCAGGCCCCGCGGCTGCGGCGCAACTCCCGGCAGCGGGAAAGTTTCGCGGACCCGACCGCGATCCTCGGAGGGGGCGGTGGGGGAGGAAGGGAGGGAGGGAAGGGGCCGCGTCCCCCCCAAGGAACAAGGGAGAACAGCCCCTCTCCCCTACACGCACGCCAGAGGCTGTCAAACGCCGGAATAAACCCCAAATCACCACAGGAAAAAAAAAAAAAAAAAAAAAAAAAAAAAGAGCCAGGAACACGAAGGAAGGAGCAACGTGAACAAAAACGGACTTCAAAAGTGGCCGGCGCCGGAAGAGGGCAGGGGGTGACCGGGCAGAGACGCAGCGGGAGCGGGGCGGCCGCTGAGGGGCCAGCGGCGGCCCCAGGGGACGGTGAGCCCGGCCGCCGCCGCGCGCCCTCCCCGCGGCCAGCCCGCGCGCCGCACCGTGAAGCTCGAGCGCCCCCTACTGGCAGGCGGCGGGCAGCGGCCGCCACCTCGTGCCCGGCGTTGCCTTTTGTTGCGGCCGAGCCCTCGGCGCGCGGCGGGGCGGGGCGGGGCGGGGCGGCCCCGCGGGGCTGGCTCGTGCGCGGAGGGGGAATGGCGCGAATGGCGGGAACTGAGGAGCGGCCAGGGGCCGCCGAGCTGCTTCGGCAGGCGGTAAGGGTGTTCTCCGCCAGAGAAGCCGAAACGGGTCGCGTTATACCTCGCGTTTTGAAGGGAACCTGTTCGGATGCGTTGGCAGCGTGTTTAGCTCGCTTGTATTTTTAGTTTCCGGAGGGACACTGAAGCAGAGGATCGTTGTGACCCAGTGATGCTAGGTTAAAATTAACTGGTGAATAAAAACCTGTGAGGAGTCACGCTTTGATGCGCGAGAGTGAGCAGGGCGATTAAAACAGAAAGGACTTACCTTCTTAAGTGTTAACCGACTCATCCCAAGGATTTTTCTCTCATCAGGTCTCTTTTTTGACTTTTTACATTGCATAGACTAGAGATTGATTCTTTTAATAAGTTCCTCACGTCAAGGATCTGAACTGTATTTCTGCGAAACGTGCCCTGCCCAAACGTACTCAAATAAATGGTCTGCAAGTTCTCTCTTACTTAATTCTTGTGTGTAATTACTGACAAATATTTTACCGCCACCTAACGTGTCAGTGTGATGTGTTTGTAGTTTTTTTAAGTGTCTGAGAAGATTATTGCTATTCCATACAAAGCCAGATGACAACTCCAAAGCCTCTTTATGCAAATCAGGGAACGATGTCCTTCTATACTCACAATATGCCCTGCAGATAAATATATATTAATACATCTAAAGACTACCTTGTGAAGAAGTCTGTAATTAAGGCTAATTAGGGTAAGGTGATCAAAATGGTATTCTTTGTCAGCGTGCTTGTGAATTGGCAAAACCAGAAAACCATATATCACCTACCTGATGGCAGTATGTGTAACAAGACATGAAATATTAAAGAATATTTCCCTTTGTAGTGGACATCTCAAGGACACAGTCTTACTGAAAATGCTGACGTGTTTATTACAAACTTTTAAATTGGAAATAGCTATACACTGTACAGTTCTTTTTCAGCTTTTCAAATAAATTTAAGATAAATTTAATAATAGCTGATGTGGACCAGAACACTTTGTAGATATACACAGTCTTCAAAACCCTTTGGTATAGAGGTACCTGTAAAAGCATATAATGACTCATATAAACATTCTCAGTAAAATCACGGGGTTATTCATTATACCTGCTACTGTTTTATTCATTCACTTCCACAGAACAGTGCTTTTCAACTATTAAACACTTTGCAAAACTTTGAAAAGTTTCAGTCAAATTTAATCAAGTATTTTCAAGCATAAATTTTGCCCATATGTACAACAGTGCTTTGAGAAGAGTTAACAGTCCTACAAAATGGCTAGCAGAGTCTGCGAGCACTGGAAACTGGCTTTTGTATTGGTGCTCTTTGCCCAAATTCAGAAAACACGACTAAGTTTGGCTAGTATACAAATGAACCAAAAAAAAGGTCAAAAACACCCCAAAATAAAAGATCATTCAGAGATCTGCTGGAGCATTACAGTAGAGGTTCACATGTGTTATGTTTTACAAGCACAGGACATGTCACAGATCAGAAACACCGGCCTATGAACAGAGTTTGCTTGGAACAGTGTTTGCTTCCATTACAAGGTGCAGTCCAGATACTAGAATGAAAAAACATATGCTTGTCTCTCTGGTCTTTCAGTAACCTTCTATGAACAGAGGACAGCAGCCCTGCGGAGAAGGACTTGGGAGTAGTAGTGGATGGAAAACTGACTATGAGCCAGCAATGTGTGCTGGCAGCCCAGAAAGCCACCCGTGTGCTGGGCTTCATCAAGAGAAGCGTGGCCAGCAGGTTAAGGGAGGGGATTCTCCTCCTCTCCTCCGCTCTCCTGAGACCCCACCTGGAGTATTGTGTCCAGCTCTGGGGCCCCCAACATAAGAAGGACATGGACCTGCTCGAGTGGGTCCAGAGGAGGGTCACGAAGATGATCAGGGGGCTGGAGCACCTCCCTTATGAGGACAGGCTGAGAGAGTTGGGGTTGTTCAGCCTGGAGAAGGCTCTGGGGAGACCTTGCAGTGGCCTTCCCTAAGGGGGCCTACAGGAAAGGTGGGGAGGGACTGGTTATCAAGAAGTGTAGTGATAGGACAAGGAGTAACGGTTTTTAACTGAAAGAGGACAGATTTAGATTAGCTATAAGGAAGAAATTCTTTACTGTGAGGCTGGTGAGGCACCGCAACAGGTTTCTCAGAGAAGCTGTGGCTGCTCCCTCCCTGACAGTGTTCAAGGCCAGGTTGGACAGTCTTTAGCAGCTTGGTCTAGTGGAAGGTGCCCCTGCCCATGGCAAGAGGGTTGGACCTAGGTGATCTTTAAGGTCCCTTCCAACCCAAACCATTCTATGATTCTATGAGCATGGCCAGCAAAACAGATATTCTTTGCTTGAATAGCAAAGTCTATACAGAGGAACTGAACATGCCAACTATATGGTCAGCTTTGAGCAATATGCCACCTGATGAAATACTTGTGTGAGCAGGATGAGGAAGACATGTCAGTATCAGTGCACATAAAGCTTCAGTTCAAACAGTATTGTTACGGTGGGACTTTAGAACAGGCAAATGGCACAGTAAGATTGCCCTGATTCATATTAAGGTCAGTCATCCAGTGAGGCAGGACTAATTTGGTAAAACAGCAGTAAGATCAGACATATGTCAGTGGTACAAGCTGGTTTACATTCATAGGTACCTGTACAAGAACCATGTACAAGTACATGGTTTCATTGCTTCCCTAGTCTGATGTTGCATATCTTTAATTCCTAGACTTATATATCTGCATTAAAATATATATTTAGTATGTGAAAGATCAGATCCAGTGTTTAAAGTATGAGTGTTCTAAGACTAGTCCCCTTTTCAGGTGAGCTCTACCATTCACAGCATTTTTCTTCTAAACCAACATTACCATTTCTGGTGTTACAAATGTATATAATATACTTTATTTCCTGGTTGCCATAAAAACCTCTTTTTATCTTCTCAAAGAGGACAGGTTGAGTAGAGTTGGATCATATAGAATTTATTCTGTATACTAGAGCTACTCATCCAGGGAATTGCTGAAAGTGACAGAGATCTTTAATATCCAAAAATATACATGTGGTGTCATGGCCATATAATTTAAATGTAGGCAACCAATTTAAGTTAGGAGGCTGGTCTTTTTAGACTCTAGAGTAGAGCAAAAGGCAGATCCAGAGGATAATTCAGAACATGGAATGTTAGCCTCAGAAACACAAAAACAAAAAGGAAAGAAATGCCACAGTGAGCATGGACTTTCCCAGAGGACATGCTCTTGTCTTCCTCTGTGCTATTGTGTTACAGGTCATTGGGCTCTGATGTCATCTAAGTATTGAATACATGATGAGAGAACGGAATTTATAGGTTTTAATCCTTATAAATGCTGAAACATGATTATTATTACTGATGCAATCAATAGGATCTTCCACGGGAAGACTGGACACTGAGAGGTAAACTCAGTCCAGGAAAAGAAGACATGTTGCTAGAAGCAGTGTAAGCACTGTGGCTACAGGTTTCACAAAGGCCCTTGAAAATTAGTTTTTCTGCTGCTCCTGGCTACCACAATTTCGAGAAATCTACTTTCCTAGAACCACTCTTGTGGATTAAAAAAAAAAAAAAAAAAAAAAAGGATTGGTGCCTGAAGCATGTGTTTCTTTCTCTGTCTCACAGGTGTCACACTGTGCTTGCAGCACAGTCACCTTCTGCTTCAACACTAAAAATTCCTGAGTTGTGGCATCTGACTTCAGAGTGTTCCTATGGAAATACCAATCAAGCAACACTAAGAACCCTATTTTGAAATGTCCTTACATTGCTAGACTGTGTTAGTATGTCTGCACTATTTTTAATTACTAGTACAGCTACAGTGCTTACCACAGTTGTAAGAGTGATGTATCCTGTTAGTAAGAGAAATATTTGGTAAATTAAATTATTGCAAGTTTTTTGATACACATCATATGGTCAATTTAGGTTTTGCATCCACAGCTCATTAAATGTGCAGAAACTGGTAACAGAAAGATGGTACGGTTTCTTGACAATTTTTAAACCAGCCTCACCTAAAATAAATTCTGCTTGATTCTTTTATGTTTAACTGAGATTCAGAGTAAGCAACAATCACAAATATTAATATGATAGATATGTTACAATGTAAAGATTTTGTAGATCCTACTTTTCATTTGTGTTATGGATGTACTTTTACCACCCATAAAAAAAGATACAGTGTTCTTTCACACTTTGCAGCTTGGTCAAAAAATTCAAGAAAGCAGAGAAATCATTCTTAGTTAAAAAAGAATTTGAAAATGGATTATACATAAAACCAGGGTCAGATTTCTCCTTTCTGGAGGCAGAAGGGGGAGGTGAAAGGAAGCTTCTGGTTGTGGCATTCACAAGAGAATTTCTAAGTTTACTACTGTATGAAACAATAGGTCTGTGTTTTCCTGCTGAGTAAAAGATGGCAGCACACCATCCTTTGAGATAGCTGGAGCTGGCATTGCAAAAAGCAACAGCATCTTTATACTAAAGGTGTAAGAATAGCACATATTAGAAATACATCTGTGACTTACTGTAGTAGTGGCTGAATCTCAAAACCTGTAGTATGAAGATGACAGTGCCCATCACAATTATAAGCACTAAAGTGGTTTCAAAACTGCTGGGATTCATATAGACTTGTATAGATTTGCATAGAGCAGGTGGAACTGGGCTCATTTCGTAGGTGCACAGGGATGGGACAAGAGGCAATGGTCACCAGTTGCAATGTGGGAGGGTTCTAGTTAGATGTCAAGAAAGTTTTTTACCATGAGGGCAGTCAAACAGGTGCTCAAGGGGGGGGTGTGGCATCGCTGTCGCTGGAGATATTCAAACTTAATTGGACAATGTCCTAGACATTGAAGGTGAATGTGCTTTGAGTTGGACTAGATGATCTCCAGAGGTCTCTTCTGACCAAAATTTTTCTAAGGTTCCATGATTCTATGACTGGCAATACCGGCAAAGTTCTGAGCATGTAAGTGTACCTTGTTTGCCTCTGAACACCAAGGTTTCTTAGTAGAGAATTATGTACTGAAGTGTTGGGTAGTACTCACTTCTGTTACAAAATTACATAAAACTGCACACACAAGGTAAATAAAAGAATTGCTTGATCTTCCTCAAATTTAAGCCATTCCTGTTGCAATACTAGGAGCCTTTGTTGAGTGGCTCTTCTGTAGACCGAACAGTGAATATTACAGGAATAGAAGAGCGGATCAGAAACGCTCCCCTTTGCAACTGCAGTATCTAAAATTAATAGCCTTTCTACCAAGTGCAGTAAGCTGCATATCAAGCTTATGGCTGTCTCCACGCTGTAGGCTATAGCATGAGTTCATTATTTGCAACAGGACACACTGCATCCTTTCCAGTCTTTCCACAGACTATGTCTAGCTAGCCTTCTCCATGTCAGGAATTTCCTCTTATATACACTAATATTTTCATCATATTGGTGTGTCTGTACCTCTCCCATTTGTAAGGGTTCTGAGTGTTCCTGTCTACTACATCAGGAACGTTTATGACCTCTCTTCTATCCAGGACTCTGTGTAAGTTATGCAGTATGTAAAGTTAATGAAGGAGAAGTTAATTACTTAATAAGATGAAGGCACCAATTATGGAATAAGGTGCTAACCTACAGAAATAAAGACATCAAAGACATATTCTATCAATTAAAAATAAAATAAGACCCCAAGAGTAATTTTGTTTACTCCTTCGATAATATAGTCCTCTATCCAGACATTTTTCTTAAACATTAACAAACATGCACTCTGCCCTAATTTACATACAAGAAAATCAAACCATTCCTTAAGTGACAAGTTAAGCTTAATTTCAAAAGACAGTTTAGGCTTCCAGAGGGCATAAGGTAGTCATTGTATCATTCAAAAAAAGAACGAGCATTTAAAGTGAAGAACTGGAAGAGGATAAAATCTTACCCCACCTGTATGAGAGATGCAAAGGTGAAGTTCTCACTAGAAAAATGTATTTCATCATAGTGAGATCAGACTGATACATATGAAAGTGTGTAGTTACTGCACCCTGACTTCCAAGGATCAGAAAATCAAGCTATACAGCAACACAACATTTATAACTGTACACAGCGATACACAAATAAGTTTTAAGCTGAACACCATATTCCTACATAATTATATTATAAATAACATGTTATGCTCTCTTATTAAATGACATATGTCACATTTTCCATAACAAGTGCATATTGACAGCCAGCTACATTAGCCAACAATATTTACACTTTAATTAGAGCTTTTAAAATGGAAATATGTAACTATGTATGTACATAAGTTGTTAACGGGGCAGAAATGCATACAAGGAGATCCATATGTAAACGTCCATTATGTAGATACCCATTTGTAGGTGGGCAAATATTCTTTACAATAGGAACTGTTTAATTTAATAATGTAGGAAACAAGATTTATTATGTCATTAACAAGTCAATTCACTTGAAAATTCTAATAGACACATAAAGTATTGGTTTTCGATCTTAAACAGCTTTTGAATTTAGCTGGATTTTATAGTTACTGTTTTGTAGAAGAAGAGGCAAGGCTTGCTGAGTTCCCTTTGTTATCTCTGGCCTCCAAAGTGTCAACGGCACGGATAGGTTACTGCTTAGCATGATTTCTGCTGTACTACAGTCCTCAGTTGTAATCATATATTAGTCAAACCAAGGACCTGTTGTGGTACCACAGAGCTTCTGATTTATGAAGATGTCAGCTCCTGAGAATCTGGTCCATCACTATGGTGGCAACCCTAACAGCATTAGGGGCTCTTGCATGTTTCTACCAGTGGGTTGTAATGTTCCCATCAGGCTATGATTCTTTTTTGCAATATGGTGCTGTCAACACTGTTCTCATCAGTTATACATATCAGTGGATTATTAACAATATTTGTCAGACTTCTATATTAGTTTTGTCCCAGAACAGCTTTGCCTCACCTCAGCAATGGAATTACATTTTGCATTGTCTCAAGAAAAGCTTTTAAATTAGAATTGATGTTTCAGTCATATGATTTTTCATTGCTGATGTAATTTAGTTTTCTATCTAAATTTTTATATGAGTATATGACTTATTTTTTTAAAAAGTGATCCTGTTAAAGGCAGCTGAAGCACAGAGAGTTCCCATGGCAGAATTTGGGCTAACACCTCTCCCATGCATGGCAGACTAAAAGAGTGGTCAAGACTAACATAAATTTCAAAAGTAAATAGAAAAGAAACATAAAAAGGAAAAACTGAAACCTCAGAGCAAGACTTCTCCTTAAAAAGTATACAATTAACTAAAATGACACATAAATAAATACAACTGTATTTATACAACCAAGTACCCTGTATAATCACTAGAGGAACTATTGTATTTTGAATATTTTGCAGTTAAAGCTATTAGAGGACTTAATTGCTTAAATTGTATACAAAATCACCAAACTTTTACCAGGAAAATGTGGGAATGTTTTTGCTCTATGCTGCATATCTTATTATACCAGGAGCAGCTGTACCAGTAGATGGTCTCTTTAAAACCAATAAAACTGTGCAAGCAAAGGGGCCAGCTCAGAACGCAGAAACAGAAGCCAATGACTCATTTTAATGTCTGTCTCTGAACTGAAACACAAAATAGCAATTACCTCAAAGCTGCTTACTGCCACAGCTAGGAAGCCTCTTTCACATTTAAAGCACTCTACCCACACACAACAGAAAATATTTTTTTTTCTTTTCATTGTACAGCTTGCAGTATTGTGGCTGATGGTGGAATTTAGCATGTTTCAATCTAAGTCATCAGTTCAGATCTTGCCCATGCTGATGGTGACCAAAAGTTATTACTTGATTCCCAGCTTAAATTATTTTGGAGTCAGCTTTTTGTAGACAAGAGAAACACATTGTGAGCTTATCTGACCCAGACAATCAGCAATAGTTCAGCCTTCTAGGACAACCTTGAGAAGAATAGGGTATTTTGCACTGCCATGGCCCAGAAGGTACTTATCTCCAGAATGAAGAAAGAATTGGGTTTCAACAGCATCTACCACAATGAGATCCTGTAACCAGGACTCTGTATCTATGGACTTCTGTGATATAAATAGTAATTAAATCCCACTGCCACATTACTTGTTGAAAGATTTTCTGAAGGAAATGTGTCTTCCGTGATTCTGGCAAAAAGCTACATAAAAAAATAACTTTCTATCATTTCCCAAGAAAAAAATAATATATATTAGGTCCTTAATCTGTAAAATGGCATGTCTATTAAAATGTCAGATTTAAAGTAAATGAGCCAATATATGGAGTAAAACCACAAGATCATTTTTAAGTAAAAAAGTGTAAATACCCCTATGGATGAAATTCAAAATACTGTAGTAATGGCTATAGATGTGTAGGTGACATCAAATAGTGGAGATGTGTGCTGGATTTATTATTTTGTTGATATTTAAAAAAAACAACAGTCAATTCTGAAGAATATAAGGATGGAGGAATTCTCATCTAAATTTGCACAGAAGTTACTTGAGAAGCGTTTTGCAGTATCCTTTGGAAGAAATAGTACAGCCAATTCAAATCAGTGAAATAATGCAGCAGGCCACCTGGGAAATTTTCCTTCTGTGAGTCGTAGAGATCCTTTCAAATCTACATTTCAAAGAAAATTGGCTTAAATTCTGATGTGCTTTATTGTCATCTACCACTGGTTTTTAGTGATTTTGCAGGGACATAGTATAATGCTAATCATTTAATCATAGCAGTCCTGACATAGATTTCTGAGTACAAATTTTTTTTTCCTTTTTTCCCCTGTAAACCCATTTAATTTTCCTGTCATGTGACCTGGAAGATGGTTAGTGATTCAACATACTCTCAGTTAGAACAAGTTTGAATCTGTTAATTTTTGAATGGCCATAAATCTACATTGCTCAAATGAAACGTACATCTTCTGAGTTAAGAAGAAGCTTGCTTTTTAGTCAACAACAATTCACAGTGTCTACCCTTAAACTACTTAACATAAAAATACCAGGGATTATGTTTCTAAAATCTTGTAGATGCCTGAATGTATCAGTGATCAGCATATTTGCAGAAAATTGCTTTTTTGGTCCCTGCATACAAGCCTACAGTTGCTTAAGTCATGTCTTTGACAAGCAATATGTAGAAAAACCAATATAGCCTTCTCTAACACCAACACGACAAAAAGAAGGGAGCAATGACTCTGGAGCTGGATGTCTGCAACCTGCAGAGATGTCTTCTGCCAGGAATAGCAGTATAGATCCAAGATTGGCACAGAGAGGTTAGGGCATCTGAACTGTTAAATCCTGGACTTGTAAGCACTGACTTAATCAGAAGACTGCCAAGTCAAATCGCAATGGTGGATCAAACAATTGAGGAAAGTATTCCTTGAAAGAGTGTCAACATAAGCAAAAAAAAATTAAATGAGTGACATCAAGTAAATATGAAGAACCTCTGGATTCTTCTCAGAACATCTTGAAACATCTTGAACTACAGTGAAAATTTTTGGATTTGAATTATTTTAGTCCCTAGAAATCAAAGCTATAATGATTAATAATCAAATTTCATAATCTAGATAAATAGCTGATGATAGAAGATTTTTTTATATAGGAAAAGTGTCCCTTACTACATTTTCCAAATTCTTGCATCCCATTAACATTTTAGATCTACATCATATTTAAGATGCTTAAATCAAACTGCTTAATATTCTGAACTGACAGACTCATTAAGCTGAACAGTAGGATTGCTGTCATATGCACTTCAGGCACTTACAGTAGGAAATGTTCTATTTTTAATTCCAAAGGCTTAAAGAGAAATCTTTACCGATAAAACTGTAATTATATTTCTTTTCTTTGAGAGGCGTTACTATATGTTTGACATCTCAACTCGGATGATATTTTGGTTGTCTCTTACATTCTAAACTATTTAAGCAAAAGAGTGCTGTGTACAACAGCTTTGGTATAGTAGTTAACCATTTTTTAATCAATTCATAATCTGTATTAATTTATGCCTGTCAATATTAAAGAATCATCTACTGTAGCTATAGGTGTTGAGACTGGTGACATTTTATACTAACTCCCAATTGGTCTATATTATTTTTATACATGTAAAAATACCTACCAAATTTTGTTCAATGTTAAAAGCAAAACAATTTTGCAGAAAAATGTTTCTCCAAGGCCAGGTTTATCAAAATTATTTAGAGGTGCTTCACAGTGCTGATAGCATCTGTGTGGAAGTCTCACTAGTGTTGCAAGTCAGTACGAGTTCAGTTTCTAACAATTAGTATCTTTTGAAGGTACCTATCTAAATATTTTTATCCTGACAGTGTATGAAAACTTCCATCATGTAGTCTTTGATCTGGAGATCTAGAAAATAAAGACTGTTTAAAGGGAGTGTGAAGTGCTAAATACTCTTCTTTCAGACCAAATAAAACGTGCAATTACAACTCTTTCAGTAGTAAGATACCTGGTATTAATAGGAATTACCACAGGATTCATCAAGCAGCATGGCTTGGCTTGGTCAGAAACTGTCATGTGTGCTGAAATAATTACTGATGGAGAAAGCCAAGAAAAAGGCCAGAAGACAGTGAATAAAATTGCAATGAATAAGAACTGCCATAAACAGGAGCAGAAGGGCATTTCCAGGGGAAAAGTAGGAACACAAAGTTAAGTGAACAGACATCTGAGAGAAGAAACTACTTCTAATGCTATTTTGGTTATTTTCCCAGGAAAGGAATTGCATATAATCTCTGAAGAAGTCAGGAAGGGTTGAAACAAAGCATATACCTGCTTCAGTGTCACCCCCTAAAAAAAAAGACACAAAATGTAAGTCACGAAATACAACTATTTGCAACACATTGTTCTTTTGTATTTTCAATAATGCAAGAAAAGAATATGGATTTTAGCTAATATTTTATCAGAATATCAGATCTCTACACTAACATCTAGTCCTAGGTTACTGCAGCAGCTGATAAAACCATTCTGTTTTTTCTGTTGTTTCCTCAGTACCTCGGGAAGTATTATTGTAAAATCTGTTCAAAGAGTCTATTTGTAAATCACTACCTTCACCTTTTTTTTTTTTCCTAATTATATAGAAGTTGAAATTATAATATAAATAGTAATTAAATCTGACTGCCTCATTAAATCCCACTCCCACAACAACATGTTGTTGCTCCTACAACAACAGCTGTTTTTTCTTTCTCTTCCTCCCTTTCTTTCTCTGTTGAGGTCCAGCTGAAAAGTAGAGTTCAGATGAATCATTGTACTTCTTTGGAGGTTGACCATATGGCTAGTTGAGACTACTAAGGGACTTCAAGATAAAACATCTTTCTATAATTCTATTTGTCTCAAAACTTGTTTCCTTGAATATTGCATATAAAAAGGGTTATGATGCTATTTTTATTTATACAAACATGCACAACTGTATGTTTGCATTCTTGTGTACAGTATAGGAGTTTGGACATGATGCTGCTATTTGTCTCATGAACATGTTTCTGAACTGAGACTCATAGTCATACATGATTTATGTAAGTCCATACGATGTTTTTACAATAAAACTAGTCCCCTAACTGGTGATTTGGATTTGTTTTTATAAGAGGCAGACACTGTAATAAAAACATTCTGTTAAAAAATCCATTGGTGAACTCAATAATATTGTTCTGTCTACTTATTTTGGCTCTTTTTCCTCAGTGTAAAGTTGCATACTGAAGGCATTTCCTCTGAAAGTTAAAAAGTGAGGTCACTGAAATAACTGTGATAAGGTACTCTTTCTGTAGCTTCTGAAATTAGATATGTCTATCTTATCACCATGTTTGATTAATTCCACTACAATAGAGTCATCTCTTGTTTTCATACAAGGTCCTTTCAGCTTCGATTTAACTCCTTTTTAGTTTTGAGAAAGAATACATCTTTTGAAAGAATAATCAAAAGAAAGCAAGAATCCAGAGGGGGCATCTACATACTAGAAGATGAATTTCCAGTTTTTCTCTTGAAGAGGGGCAGCTACCTCATAGATCAGTTTCTATTTTCCTCCCTGATCTGCTCAAGGTGAACACTGCTGACTTAAGAAAAGGTCTATGTAATTTGATACGGTGAATCAAAGAAGTAAACTATTTATTTTTAACAGATATAAAATCTAACACCACCAGGTATGATTCATCTTTTTCTCAAGAAGAAGTAACTTCTTCGAGAGAATTAAGCAAAATAACTCTTGGCTAGGATAGTCTGCATAAAGCAAAGCACTCACTGCATGTTAAAAAATACTTTAAAATATAAAATCTTTAACAGGCTGCAGATAGCATTACAGCCACATGATATTACTTGAAAACTTGCCCTGAAGTATATCTCAAGACTGTGGTAACTCCCGTTTCATATAAAAGGAAGATATATCACTGTTAAGCTGTGTGTTATATCTCACTGAAAGCAGTGGTGAAGTCCAAATATTGACTGTAATATGAACTAAAACATAGTCATCATGGCAGGGAGTAAGTTTTTAACACAAATCATTTTACTTTTTCCACAAAATTATAATTGAATTTGATACCAACACATGCTTTTGAAGAAAAACTAAAATTTAGTTGAAAATTTCTAGCCTAGGCTAGCATGTGAGTCTACTTAGCAAAAAGGAAGAGTTATGGGAAATTTTTGACTTGGGATTCAAAGGTTTGAATACTGCTCTCTAACTTAAGTGTGCTTTGTTCTCTCTAATACCTAAACATTAAATATCCAGCTAAAAATAGGTCTTACATTTCATAAACATATTATCATCTGACTGTGGAATGGACCTGAAAAGCAAAATTTGCATAGTCTGCCTTTGATTCATGGATAGAAGGAAAACTTTAATATTGCATGATCCTACAGTAACCTTTGTTTCAAGTTCCAAGGAGACTGTGAATGAAAATGGAGTGTACTGTTAATATATCACTCACAGACAATGGAGAGATGTAATCTCTAATATATTGTAATCTTCTGTGTGTGCATCTCGTAAATTTGAGACAAACATGAAAAAGTACCTACATTAGAAATTAGTTGCACTCTATTATTGGTGTTGCTATCCCTCACCCTCTGTAGGTATATATGTATGTATGTATTTTAAAATAGAATTAACCATGGCTAATCTAAAAGCCACATGGCTATGGTAAAATAACAGCCACACCTTGTAAATTGATTTTGGGTTTCCTGATTCATTTATTTTAAAAGTTATTTCCTCAGAATCTTCATGGTCAGCTGAACTGGAAGAAAAAAGAAAGTGCATGACTTGGCGAATGTTTTCTGTGCTGTACTTAGGAAGTCATTCATTTTGCTTGCATATTTTGCTCTTATGACCAATTTTTGGAAAATCTAGCTTGCCAAAAACTCAGTAGAATTAAAATATCTAATTCCCATTGAAAGCAAAAGTAATGTTTTACTTGCATATTTTGAACTAGCCAAAGCTTCTCTCTGTCTTTATCTGCCCCAGAATGTCTGACATCTAGCTCATACAGAGTAAATGAATTAACAGTGAAAATTATGTTCACAAGAAAGCTATGGTGATATTGATAGATTTCATTAGAGGTGCACCTAATACTTTTTTTCTACTGCTTGTTCTTTACTCTGGAATTTCTGAAAACCCTGCAAAAAAGCATTCCACAAGACCTAAAAAATAAGATGTAACGTATAACAAATATATAAGAACTCATAGATGTTGTTCCAAAGGATTGTTGCTGTAACATAATGTAATAGAATCATGTCTTTATCCCAGATACTGTCTTTATTTTATTTTAGATCTGTGGGATAATTAGTTTCAGTTTCAGTATAGCTCTTGGAGCCTATGGACACTCACCCTTCCCTTCCCCATTTTCTAACTGGAGTTATGAGACCATAAAGGAACGTTCTTCACAGCAAGCAGTTACTCTGTCACCCCAGAATGAGCTTTCCTTTTCTGTAGGAAGATTGCTGCTCTAAAGATCAACATCAAAACCTTTTTTTTTTTTTTTTTTTCTTAAAATAATCACACATAATTTCTTCAGGGCAAAACACTTCCTTAGTATGTGAAAACTTCTCTGTATCTACTAGGAATCAGTGTGGTACAGTGTCTGCTTGGACTGATAAATTAAATGAATGTAGACAACAACTAAGTCTCTTTGTTGAAAGTGAATGCTAATGACATTTGTCCTGTGCTTATGATAAACTCATTTAAAAGACTGAAATGCTGGGGGAAAAAATCATGCACGTTAGGAAACATGCATAAACTATCCTTTACTTGCTCAGTTACAAACTTGAGAGTAGCATCAATACATATCTAAATTATTTTTAAAATCCTTGTGTATTTCTGAAGAATAGTTAACTGTTCATGCTATATGAGTAACTGGTTTTACACAAAAAATATAAGAGAATATATATATTAAAGCACAATGCAGTGGTCACATGCTCAGAGCTATTCAACTAAGAATCTGTTGTCTCTACTTATTTAGAATTCATTTGTCACTTTGAGGGTGATGTTACATGTTATGATTGAGCTGATCTGCCACCTTACCACTACTTCAAGTGAAGGATCCCCCTCCTCTTTCCCAGTCCTTTGTCTTCCCTGAACACGAGCAATCTCTGGCTTTCCTTACCTAGCTACAAGGCACGTATTTTTAGTCTGAATTAATTTTTTGCCAGTTTAGCAGTATGAACCAATTCTGTACAAGTCCAGTCAGTGCCAACAGCAAAACAGGAGGAGAGGAGGAGATCATGCGAGCAAGGAAAGCTTACCTCTCTCAGTGATGTCAAGTTCTTACATCAGCTTAAGTCACATCACCTTAGCCACATTGAGCCTACCAGTCCACAGGACACAGAGTTGATATAACATCTTGTTGCTACAGAGAGAAGTCTAGCAACCTTCCTTTCCCCATCCCAGCACTTAACTTTTCATCACTTCTTTCTTTCCTTCTTCTAACTACACAGCCTTACTTCCTCCCCTTCATTGAACAAAACTAGCTTATTAAAATCAGAGAAGAAAAAGAAGAGCAACTTTTGTTTCTGTGGGGTTGAGTAATTTTCTGTGATTTTAGTGAATTAAGCAGGCTTGCAGAGGGCCAAAGAAAGTAGCAGTAAAGGGAAAGGGAAGGAAAACAGGTGAGGATTGCTAGCCAAAGTGGCCCTGTAAAGCTGTCACTCACATACACCTCAAACCAGCCTAAGTTGGTAAAGCCTTCTGAAACAGCAGTCTCAGCTTCACTCCATCTTTAACCTGCTCTTCCCCTTCCCTGGCATAAGTGTTTGTGTCTATGCACCATGAACAAGTAATTCAGCAATTTTTTCCCCCTGTTTTTTTTTCTCCCCCTTGGTTTAACTTGGATAAGCTTTTTCTTTAACTGTACATTTTGGGGAAGAACATATTTATTTCAGAAAACATGTTTTCCCTATGACTTCTATATTTTTCAGTAAGTGCAATGAAGGTGAATAATGTCCACATTTTCTCTCACATAGCAACATTAAGAGTTTTGTGAATTTCTCTTTTTGCTGTCCTGTGCCTTTTCAAAACTCTCCCAGGTTTGGAAGTATATAACAAGTTTTTTACATTGTAGTTTAATTTTATAACTGTCACTTTTCCAAACTTTTGAAGATTGAGAAAGTCACAGTAACAGCAAAAATCAAAAAGTATTAAAATTAAATAAACTGTGGAGGAATTCTAGGATCATCCATTCTACTGGGTTCAGTATAAAAGTCAATGATAGGATGGGGAGAAATTAATTTTAAAAATAAAATGGCAAGTGTATATGTTCACATGATAATCTTAGATTTTATATTAAAAATATAAATTCACAAAAAACATATGTGCATGTAGAAAACCAAACAGCTTCTATTGCCTGTAGATGATTTCAAGAATAGATGAGTTTTGGCAAAGTACATTTTGAAAAAGGAATTAATTTTACCTCGCTCGTGATCTGTTTAGTGTACAGTTGATGTAAATATGAGAGAGAGAGATGGCCAACTTGAACTATCACTGACTGTGTTGTACCTGTTTGGTACTAAACCTGTCATGTGTACTGTTGTTACCTCCCACTGCTCTAGCCTCGGGTCTACTTGCTAGTGCAGTTAGTCTTTCTATTAATTCGTTTTTTCTCTCAATATCAACTTTAAGTGAATGGGTAAGAACTGTCCTTAGAAATACGTGCTATGCTTGCAGGAACTTTTAGCACCTTGTAGGTTCCCTCAAGCCCAACTGACCAATCAATTTCACGTAGCTGGTTTCTTGGAGGAGGAAAAAAAGACATTGAACAAATATTTCACTAATAGTGAAACACAATTTAACAGGAATGTGGGTTTTAGATGTGTAATAATATTGAGCTCCAAAGTAGGGTGCTTGAGGTATGAGGAAATAGGTAGCAGCTTTGCCATTGTTCTTGTACTTTATCAGAATGACCTGAAACTCTTCTGCTGAGTTTCTAAGAGAAATACTCAACAGCTAATGAACACCTCTTGCCTTGCCTTGCCTTCCCAACTCCTCTCCTTTTCAGATTCCATTCTGCCACATTTTTTCTAGTCTTACTGAATTTGTTACTTTATCTGTCTGAAAGTACTTTTACGTTAAAACTTCCCTAAAGGACCAGTTTCTGAAAGTTAGTATTTACTTGAGAAACTAGCTTAAATATACTGATGGATTAATTAGCATAATTTTCAAATGCTAGTATTTATTTATTTGTACATTTCTCTATTTATTTATTTATTTATTTATTTATTTTAAGGGCAGGAACACTACTGCTTCTAAATTATGTCCAGGTAAGTTTTCCCCCCTTTCTCATCCTTCTTTCTCTTGAACGAACTGACCCTCTCCCACAAGGCATTTTTTCAGCTCTTGACTGATAGAACATATTCCCTTTCAAGTCTTGCAAGTTGAATGAACAGTCAGTCTTTTTCACTGCACAGATCACAAACAAAAGAAACCAAGGAAATCTGAGATCATATTCCTGTATAAAGGCTGAGTTTATACTGTTTGAACAAGTGTATCAATCCTTTACTTCCTTTGAACTAAAAATAAGCCTGTTTATGGTATAAGTAACAGGTAATTCTTTGCTGGCTATGCATGTACCCTATTACATGAGACAAAAGATTTGTTGACCATTTAAAAAATGATGCAGGATACAAACTACTACAAACTACTAGTAGTCATCTGTGTTCTTGCCTTTGTTTGGATTACTTTACAGGCATATTTTCAGAAGTGCCATAGAACTTCCTATTCCAGGTTTACTCACTGTAATGGGAGCAGAGAGAGAATGTGTCCCTGAGCACTGGCAATTCCTGGCTACAGAACAGTCTTTTGCCCCCATGGAGAATATCTGTGGGTCTGTCATGCTTCTTTAACGAATTCCCAGAACTGGCCTGGCATATCACTATACTGATCTAAAAGTGAAAAAGAGAACTTTAAAGAAGTTAGTCCTAGGTGTCTGCTGAGAGAATAGAAACTGTAATTACACTGTAATTTTAAATATGTGATCTTATTAACTTTTTTTATTGTTATTTTTCCAGCTATATGTTTATAGATATATTTCAATAAAGGCTGACTCTTTAGTATTGCTGCTATGAATGACACTAGTGTATAATATAAAGTTGATAAATGTAGTATGACAAGTTAAACTGTTTACATCTGATACATAATAAGATATTTACTTATTTATTTAGGAATCAGTACTAGGTATAGACTGTTCGGTTGTACCATGGGTGGTATTAAGATGGTATTAAAATAATCTAAAACACAGAAAGGATATATTTCCATTTTTTTCACAGCATTAAAAAAGATAATCTAAACAAAGACATAAGATTGCTTTAATTAAGTTGATTTCTGGTTTCTAAAAGAATTTTTGTTTTATCTCAAAACTCAGTACAGCTTTTTGAAATAAAAGAGCTGTTGTTTTTGAGTAATAACACTACATATGGTTAACACCAGATAGTGCCTGTATAAGGCTGGAAGCTGCAAGCTGAGATGTGAAAGTAAAGTGGGAGGAAAACGAATGAGATGTCAGCTACATGCTCAGTAGCTTTTCAGGCAGTATGTTTGAATGAACATAACAGTATTACCATATACTGAGTTATTATTTGTTATATGATACCAAGGCAATTGTTTATTATTACAATCTGTCCTGTGTAAAACACTTCTAGAAGAGGAGCTATCACTAATATGTGGCAATATATTTGAAGGAACTCATAAATACCCTTGATTTAATTTGTTAGGCACTATTACATACCTAGCGTGTAAGACTGCCTATTGTTGACCAGTACCAATAGCATTGCCAAGACTTACTCTGCACCTGTGTTTTTGAACACCCTCCTTTTTATTGAATTTGCTGGGATCAATGCCAATTATTAGATTTTAATACGATTTATTTCACCATGAAGATGCTTCAGATATGCTAATAGCTTTGATCATTTCAGGTCCTAGTCAAAGCCATATTCTCAGTACTACTGCTGTAATCAAACAGATCTAAACACTAGAAACTAAATAATCAAAAATGTTTTTATGTGTCCAATTGTGTGTTAGACCATTGTCATTTTAATTATCTAGTTATATAATACGTAATTATATACCATCTAATAACATAATACCTCGCATATATAATCCTTGGTGCTCTATGTGATCGATCCTTACACTTAAACAACCAGTTAAACTGGCAAATCAGAGCACTGCAGAGGCAGGAAATTACAGAGGATTGTTTGGGGGTTTTTATGCGGTCTAAGAATCACACATAAGTTGCATGATCACTCATAAAGATCACGGAGGCCTGTAAAGATACAGAATCAAGGATGAGAGCACTGTTTCATCTGGTGTCAACAATGGAGTACTGCATCAAGTTTTAGTTTCTGCACTCCTAACAAGTGATTCAGAGGACACTTGCCATATACTAAACAGGTCTTTAGAGAATAATTTAGAGAACTTCTATATAAAAACTTTAACAAAAATGTAAAGATCAGTATTCATTTATAAGTTTTTGCACACAGGAGCTGAAGAAAAGTTGTGGTATGCTTCTACTACAATTGTTAAAAAGTCAATATCAAACACTCAGCTATTATCTAACAGCGTAGGTTATTCCCCAGTATTTAGAACTGAGGTTGAATACTCTTCTATGGGACATTTTATCAGATCAGAAAAAAATCAGAAATTGGCTGCAGGGATTATTGGAAGATGAATAATATCTGGTTTATTACAGAAGGTCAGAATAGACAATGTTATCTGGGCTTCAGTTCTTTGAGTTTATGGAAGTTTTCCATTAATTGAAAGGGAATTTGGACTGTGTTATTCCATTTCACACCAGAACTGTTAATTAGATGCATCAGCTGCTTAGAATATACTTATCTTGATTGCAAATATGTGCAATCTCCTATTTAGTGTTCTGTATCCCATGAAAACTCTGAGCGAAAGCAGTAAGTGTGCTATGGAACAAATCTCAGTCGTGGTGATCTTGCCCCTTTCATTGCTTGCATATGCTTTCAGTCATTCAAAGCCTATAGAACAGCTAGCTGAATGGAGATATGTAAGGACAAGATGGAAGATGCATGTTTACACAGCCAAGTCCCACTTTACTTCAGGCTGAAAAAGTTACATTCTTTTTTTGTAGCCTATTTGGTGATAGTTTTGTTACTTGTATGTCTTAGGTGGACTTTTAAAAATAGAAATAAATCGTTCTTTTGTATAAAGTTACTTACCGAACAGCAGCAAAAATTGTAGTACCTCATATCATATGCAGTCAATGAGGTAAGATCTCTTTTTCCCTATCACATGCACTGTGTTCTACAATCTCAGGTATTTGTAGTTAATTGTCCACTGAACAATCCAATTTTACACATAAAAATAATAATCCATTTTATGCCTTGTAGGGGAAAAAATCTGCTTAATTTCTATGAAAGTATACGTTGATTACTACCACAGGACAATTGGTTTAATAATTTAGTATGATGTCTGCATATAAAAGGTATGACTTTTTCTGCCTTTTTAACCTCATCAAGTCAAACTGAATTTAAACTGGACGATCAAAATAAATACTTCCAACTGAGGAAATAACACATATTTTTATATGTAGGAGTCTACTGTTAGCTACATTTGATGCTATTCTAAATATTTTGAGGACTGTACCAGCCAAAGAATGTTGCAAAAGGGAGTCATACAGTTGAACAAGACAAGTTCACAAGAAGTGGGGAAAAAGAAGATTCTCTTTTTCTGTGGTCAACAATTTCCATACCACATTTCTGCTGAAAAGAGAAAGTAAAAGCTCATGTCATGGACTATAACTGCTTCTTGTGTTAATTGTTGGGTTTTGATATATATAAAAAACTCTAGTAAAATATATGAATATATATATTTTACATATATATATATAAAAAGAAAAAAATCACAGTAATGAGTTCAGTCTGTTAGTTAACTCCTTTGTCAATATGTACTTATGACAGATTTTTGAAACTTGTGTGTCAAATTCTAATTCCCTTACTCAAAGTAAATACCACTTTTCAACATGAGTAAAATTATGAGTCTAGCAGGAATATATATACCAGACCTATTTAATGCTAGATAAAATGGTGTTTATGTCTTAGCTCTATTTTGTAGTGAAAAGATCTATAATCATCACATTTATCAGTATCCTGGGAATGCCCTTTCACTGGTTCCATTTGTGATACACTCACTGTAGTGAGCAACAGTATGTTTAATCCACACCTTTAGAATTATGTTTATGATTAGAAATTGCTTTTAGATTCTAGAAAAAAAATGTTCTTGAAGGTTTTTAGTGAGTTGCATGCTGAATTGTTTCAGTGAGTTCAATAGGTCATGAATCATGTGAACTTGTCTGACACAATTCTTTCATTTAAGATCAGAATTCCACTGTGGTTTGAAACACATTCATTGCAATGATCACAAAAATATTTTTAATATTTATGGAATGGTACTGCAGATCCCACTGTAAATTCAGAGCATATGTTTACCAGTGACAAGAAACAGAGGAATGTGCTAAATTTTATGAACTGTTAATGAGTCAATAAATTGACTGTTTTGCAGCCAGAACTCTGTTACTACTGGCATTGTCCAACATTCCAATCTGCATTTCTTATCTAGAAAGAAGTTATATTCTAAATTTTAACTATTTCTTTCCTTATTTTGCTTCACATTAGGGTCTTGTGTCTTAAGAAGAAATATGCAGTTGAATGAGAATCACAAGGTATGTTTCTCACTATTGTCAAGGTAGGAATTATATCAGAATATAGGTCTCTTCAGCATCACTGTTTTAGTATCACAATCACATCACATCACATAATCCCTTTCATAAACTTTTCAAGACCCATTTTAGATGTAGTTGGACTGCAAGATAGTCCCCAGAATTTCAGTGCTCTAATGTTTAGAGATGTTTCACATTGATTCCCAGCCATATTTTTATCCATGTGTTCTGCCAATGTTTAAAGAGCTTAAATAGCTCTTTACTCTTTTTGACTTTTACCCCTTAAGGTATTTATAGATAAGGTTCATAATTCCTCTCAGCCTTTGCTTTTGTAGACAACAAACCCTACATGGCTGTACATGTGCCAGTTTACCCTTCCTGGATGTGGGCAGCCAGCACTGTACATCCTATTCTGCTGAGGTCTGATGATAGTACTAATGATTTTATATTTCTGCTAAAAATATTTTTCCAGATGTATTCTTGGATCACTTTCATTTTATTCATGACTAAGACTATTGACAGATAGTGGTCTGCTATATCCCAAGATCAGTTACTGGACGCCTTTTTTGATCCTCACTTATTTCTGGATAAGTGTCATGTTCCAGACAGAAACTCTTGCCTTTTGCATTACTGAATTTTGTATCTTTTATGTTACATCCAGATGTTCCTGTATGGTATCTCAATTCTCTTCTGTATTAATAATACCGTCTAACCATTTCTCATTGGCAAATCTTGTTGAAATGGTTCCCTTTTAACAGTTCTGAGACTAATCATGTCGGAAAGGAATGGTTAAGCTCCCATTTGACTGATACTTCTCGGTTCATCTCACTGCTGTTTGTTGTTTATCCAGTTCCTCATACATCCACACATTTTGTTCTACAAACTCTGACTTTCTCCATCTTAAGTAATACATGTCCATATAGTGGTATTAGAATGTTTTACTGTGGCATACCTAAGGTCTGAAACATTTGTCTGGAAATAAAACTATCAGTATAGTCTGGCATGGTATACCTTTGCATTTTATCTAAATTACCTGCACTACACCATGTCTAATTGTTCAGAATTTCACATATTGGTGCAGTCAAATTGCTAGGCCTATAGTTATATTCTTTTATATATTCTTCTATATTCTTCCATTCTTTTCCTTAAATATAAAAAGTGCCCAGCTAATCTTACATAACATAGTGAAATCTTAGTTGATGTAGTTGTTGAAAACAGTTGCCATGTGACCTATAGCTCAGATTTGTTATAATTCTGAGATGGAAACTCTCCTGATCACTTGGTAAAGAGCTACCAGTGCTTCTAAACTTGTTTCCATTTCAGCTGTGGTAATTTCTTATGCCCTGATAATCCACTCTACTGTTACTCCCATGGTCAAAGTCTTCTTCCTGTTTAAAAACTGAGGTGAAGTAGTTCTGAAGTGTACTGAATCACCAGTGCATAGTGACTTTTTTCACTTTCTCCTTTTACTTATATGATTGAAGTAATTTTTCTGTTTGTTTTTACATCCTTTCCAAGACGTTGTTCAGCAATTGTCTCCCTCCCTGAACCCTAAATTCTTTGCTGACCTGTCCTTTTTCCCATTTTTTTGTACTCTAATTAGCATTTTTGATGTGACCATATATCCTGAAAGGTATGTTGCCCTCCTTCTCCTTGTTTGATACACAGATTCGTGATAGTTCTAAGCATTTTTAATCGAAAATTCATTAATCCCATCACAACTAAATTCCTATCTCCTCAGTTAAAACTATGATTCTTTTAGGTACCAGTGGGATGAGCACAGCTAGTGGCCCATGAAAGCCTGGAAATAAAGTTATCTACTAATAGACCAAATGGGATGACAGAACTGTGAAAGGAAATATGAAACAGCAAAACCAAAGTGCTGATATAGTGTTCTGTTTTGTAATGATTTCCTGTAATTGCTATAAACAGAGTAATATGGACTTTAGTTTCTAAAATTCAACCAGTTAAAGGCTACCTGAACTATACTATCAGTAGCGCTGCCTATTCCTCTTGCAGCACAAATCAGATGAAAAAGCTAATACATCACTTCATTTTTACTTATATTTCCTTGTGCTGTTTCTCCCAGGCCTCACTTTTCGGCAGCCCAACCGCTGTATTTTTTAAATACATCTAAAGCATTATTCTAGCATTACCAACCTGAATAATGCTTGTCCAAGTATTTAATACCATCCCATTGCAACATTTGTCATTAAATTAAGATGCTTGACCAAGGAGCTAATATTTTCATTGCCATTTAAATCCACCAGTCACAAAGATATTTCCAATATGTTCCTAATTAATTGCATCATATACTTTTATGTTTGCTGCACTCTAAAGGCATGTTAGCTAGCATATTCCTTATGATCCAGTTGTGTGACTTACAGCTAAGAAACTGCATTCTTTTGTGTCACTGAATACAAAGACATAGAATATAGTGTAGCTGGATTGTTATTATATCTATAATATGTAGAATATGCATGGTACAAACAAAATATGGCCTTCCCAATCTAAAAAGAATATTCTACTCTAAGAGAGAAAGTGCAACCAGAAGAGTGGGAGATAAACATACAACCATAAGTTTTCTGGAAAAGGTTAATTTTTTTAGTTCATCGTACAAAACATGAAGACTTACCTGTCTGCACAAACCTATTTTACCTCATCTCTGCTATGGTAATAAGATACTACTAATATTTTTTTTCTTCTACTTTATAGTATGACTCCCAGCTTGCAGACAAATAGAAATTTTCAAACCTGCCTAAATGTATTAGGTAGAGAGTGTTAGGAAATTATTTTGACCTGCCATTCTATGAAAGTACAGAGGCCCAGATTAAGTAAACTAAACATTATTTCAGCATGAAACAGGAAGTTTAAACATTTTATTGGCTTTAGGTCAGAGAGATAAAAGAGAATAATACAAGCCAAAAAACTATGAAGACACTAAAACTGACAGAAACATGTCAAATGAGGTAGTGAAATAGTATGTGACCTTCTGGGACAGAAGTTAACTGTTGAAACAATCTGCAGCTGATAAACAAGCAGCACCTCACAGAATAATCATGCCAGTAGTTCAAATTTTTCTACTGTCATTTACTTCTGTATAAACTGAACAGTTAAATGGCAACAGCTTGGGATGCTACGATTCAATGAGGAATGATTTACATCACTTTCACAATCATATGCCAGGGCCATCTGTATATCCAGGCTGTCCACAAAACTGCCTGAGTTAGTTATGACTCATATCGCTAAATCTACTGGACAACTGGTTGTCTTTTAATTGGTAGAAGAGGGGAGGAAAGTTCTCTCTTCACCCCTGAGGACTTTGTTAAAATTTAGAGACTATTTATGTCCAAAGTATAGACTAAAACAAGAAGAGTGGCCAATACTTCTAATAATATTTTATTTATCTACTATTTTATACAGCTTTTTTCATTCTTATTCTGGCTAGAGAAGGGCATCTGTACACATACTTCATGTGTTACATTCATCAACATCTCCATAGGAAGTGCAAGCCAAGATGAGCAACCTGATCTAGCAAAAGATATCCCTGCTCATGGCAGAGGAGTCGGACTAGATGATCTTTGAAGGTGTCTTCCAACCCAAACCATTCTATGATTCTATGATATTGTTGTGGTTTGAGCCCAGAGGATAACTGAGCACCATGCGGCTGCTCACTCACCCTTTCCCCCTCAGGAATGGGAAGGAGAAAAATACAACAAAAGGCTCAGGAATCCAGATAAGAACAGGAAGGGAAGACTCACATATTATGGTCAGGGGCAAAAGACAGACTCGTTAGGGGAAGAGAAAGAACATCAATTTAATTCAAACACCACCACCACCAGCACCACTTAACAAACAGAGTAGGACAGTGAGAAATTTCATCTCAAAACCACCTTCCCACCACCCCTCCCTTCTTCCCGGGCTTATCTTTGCTCTCGATTTCTCTACTGCCTTCCTACCAGTGGCGCAGGGGGGCAGGGAATTGGGAGGTGCGGTCAGCCCCTCACATGTTGTTTCTGACACTCCTTCCTCCTCAGGGAGGGGACTCCTCGCACTCCTCCCCTGCTCCAGCGTGGGGTCCCTCTCACAGGAGACAGTCCTCCATGAACTTTCTCTGATATGTGTCCTTTCCATGGGCTGCAGCTCTTCCCAAGTTGCTCCAGTGTGGGTCCCTCCCACACATTGCAGTCCTCCCAGCGCCAAACTACAACAGCGGGGGCTTCCCAGAGAGTCCCAGACTTCTTTGGGCGCAGCCACCTGCTCTGGCGTGGGGTCCTCCATAGGCTGCAGGTGGGCATCTGCTCCACCAGTGACCTCCATGGGCTGCAGGGGCACAGCCTGCCCTCTCACCATGGGCTGCAGGGGGGTCTCTGCTCTGGCACACCTCCCCCCTCCTCCTTCTTTCTTCCACTGATCTGGATCAGTGTTCTGATCCGTTCTCATAGGTGTCTGTCTCACAACTCCTCCTCACAATTCCCACTCCTCCTCCCAGGTTCTTCTTCTTAAATATGCCATCACAGGGGTGTGGACACTGTCACTAATTGGCTCAGCCTTGCCCAGAGGCGGGTCCGACTTGGAGCCGGGAGAAATCCAAGAAGCTTCTCGGAGGGGGCCACTGCTGTTGCCCCCTCCCCCACTACCAAAAAAACCCTCCACACACGCAAACCCAACACAGATATTTTAAAAGTTTAGTCCTTAATACATTTGCTGGGCAGACCAGTGTTCCTTCAGAGCAAAGAGATGTACTTTCCAAGACAAGAAAAACTGTAGATGGACAGAACATATTATTATACACATTTATGTTAAATTTAAGAGTCTTTTATCTTTTGCTTACACAGCAGCTGCAACTTAAAGCAGTTAAATAAGTAGCTTTTCAAGTCACTATTCACTAAATGCTTCAGTTGTACTGCTTTGTGAAAACTCCCCTAGGAGCCTGATGGCAACAGTTTTTGATGTATCATTGCTAGAGTTTCAATATCTCTCGCTCTAGAGAGAAAAGCCTTATTTTAGACTGCAGCAAATGACCATGCACCAGCCACTATTTAAGTTTACCAAGAGTTAAACTTCTAAATTCTTAAGATGAAAGCTACATTTGCATTTTAAACTGGCAAATTGATGGTTATAAGTCTAACATTTCTCAGATGAAAATGACATCTCTTTAGTGGTCATGCCTATTTGATTTTTCTTGAGCAGGTGATAAATTTACTTTCTTAGAATTCCAGTAATTTTGGTATCTTATTGTGAATCTTACTTTATAAAAATGCTCTGTGTCTAACAAAAACTGGCCACCTAACAAAATTTGTCTTCTACTAAAGGTACAGGAGAAGAGAGGAAGATGACAGACTTCATGATTCCTCACCTAGATTTTATTTATTTGCGGTCAGAATTGGCAAAAAAGAGTAGTGCTGTCTTGGAGAGCAGACAGTATATATTAAATACTGCAAACTTCTGCTTTGAAGACACTGGCAAATACATTTCTCTTGAGGGTTAAAATTAGCATCCGTGGTGTCGAACACCAGAATGCAATCCTGTCCACTGACATCAAAGGAAGCTTTTCTCTTAATTTCAGTGAAACCAGAATTTCTTCTGAGGAGTCCTGCAGCCATGGTGGGAGAGTATTTCCTACTCAGCTAGTAAGATAATAATTTCAGCAGTAAAATGGATTTGCACCCATTGTATTTATTTCCTCCTTAACACTTTTAATTCATTGAAAAGGCTTAAGCCAACACTTTACCCTTCTAAACTGAAAAAAAATATAATGAATTATGTTAATGGAAAAGTAATTTATTTTCAGATTTCTATTGCAATGATAGCTTTGGTAACAATTCCACAAATACCATTCTATATGCATCCTGTCCATCTCTTCTTAACATAGAAATGAAAAGATTATGTAAGAGCTTCTGTTTAATCTCCTGCACTGTGTGTTAAACATTCCAGAAAAAGAAGCCATTTTTCTTGAAACAAGGAGGTTATTGACCCAGACGGCATAAACCTCACATCTACAATGTCAACAGAAAAAATTACTGCTGAAGGCTTGAAAGTACTATTTGCCCATGTAAATTCAAAGGCATGGCCCCTTTTTATCTGTATGTTTTTCATGTTCACTGTTATGTGAAAGTCCGATTAAAAGCTTTTCAAAATAACCTGAGTGTGTAATTAGGGGGCACACAACCCTCATCCTGAGGTTAATATCCTCACAAACATGCAAAGTGCAAATCTAGCAGAGAACCAGTCTGTTTCATTATTCAGTTCCAGTGTCTCTCCCCTGCACTTAGAGGCTTACAGTGTTTTGCAGAATGATACATTCATTGTTGGTTTATCAACTTAGAGAATGAGTAGTTGTTGAGATATTCATGTTATACATACTAATAAGTTAGTATTAATATTAATAAGTTGCCATGTTCATTTTTATCTGGATTTGAAGACTAATATTTCACCCAAAAGTCAAGTGGTTTTTTTCTCCCTTACTTTCAATTACTGCATTGAAAAATGCATTAAAAAAAAATAGTGTAAATACAGTCCTGTGCTGTGACGTAAAACTATGTTTTCATACAGTGTGCTTTAGTGAGACATAAAGCAAATGATAGTTCTAAACTAATTAACAGACATTAGTTTGAAATGGTGGGTTTGAATTCTGTGGAAGCAGTTTGAGGGAAAAGACTGCTACTGAAAAGACTCACTACTGAAAGTGAGACACAATACCAAATACTGATAGGAATTGAATAACCTATGCATTTCTCCATTATATCCAGAATAAAGCCAGTATTCTAGGAAGTAATTCTTTATTACTTTTTTACTGAAAAATAAAGATTAAAAAGCTCCATCAGAATAAGTCTGCAGTCATGAAATGGCAACATTAAATAGATGTAAGTTCTGGTTGAAAGGAATAGATACATAGCTTTGATAGCTGTATTTATGTTCATAAGATGTAGGAACTTAAACTTCTCCTCAGGATGTAGTCATGAATACTCATTTTACAAATCCAGACAAAGGGTAGTGTGAAAAATAAAATTCACCCAATGACCTGTACTGAACCATGAAAGATGGGACTGTGGCTTCAGATCATTTAACTGTCATTTAGCTGCCTCTGCATTTTTCTGTATTTCCTTTTCCATCAGCCTGATTACCACAATATTTGTGTATGTATAGAAGGTTTCTTCAGACTAATTTACCTTCATTATCTCTCACAATTAATTCTTTGCTTAGGACATCAAAGGTTTTGAAAGATAGTGAACTTCTATACACACTAAACCCAGATTAGAACATATGACACTGAGGAAGATGTAACAATAGGCAAAGATCAACCTGTAAAATAATCTTTTCGAAGTCATTTAAGCAAGTTTAGATCTAAATTTAAATTTTAAAAATAGAAAGGTAAAAGAGAAGGAGAAATGTTGAGCTTTCTCCATGGAAGCAAGAAGAAAGATTGTCTTGATACATGTATTTTCTATACTGTTATTTCTCCCCAATACCATTCCATTAAGTAGTTTATGTTAGGGTTTCTTCTTTTTCTTTTTGGGGGGGGGGGGGGGATTGGACTGTCGGCAGTGTTTATTTATGTCCTTGTCATTTATTTTAAAATTTATAAGTGACTGACATGCATTTATGAGAAAGGGAAAGAAATTACAGTAGATGATATACATCTTGAACTAAACAGTGGTGAGTTCAGTTAGCAAGAATAAATAACATGCCATTTCAGGAAGAAGATAGAGCAGAGCAGACAAAGAATTCTGCCAGTGAGATCAAAACCCCTCCATTGTGCTTATTTTTCTTTGTCTTTCCTGAACAGAGGTATTGGGTTTTACATTACACTGATATAGTAGGAGAGATTCTATTAGAAGTGGTTTTTCTGGGAGTGCGTCCAATACTTGAAAGTGAGCTAGTGGATCAGAGAGTGCTCCCTGGGCTGTGTAGTAGGTGAGCTGCTGGAGCTGACAGTATGGTTCCTGCCTTGTCAGCCACAGCTTGGAGTGGAGCAAGACCTTAGTTGTAGAGCCAGTGCTTTATTAAAAGGTCTGTCTCAAAAAATAGGAGCAAGCAAGAAAATTTATATTTGATGACGGGATTCAGGACCAGTTTTGGGTTCCCTCCTGCAAGAGAGGGGTGCAAAAGCTGCTCCTCTCTGCTTTCACTGATACAAAATATTCTTCCCAACTGCTTAAAGCAGTGATAAGATATTGATAGGGAAATGTCAATGCAGTCACATGAATGAAGACTTTGTTGTGCCTCTGAATGATAAGGAGGCAAATGACAAGGAGAAAGTGAAGATCTGCCTGAAGGCAAGAAAGCCATATCACAAATAATGAAAGATTTCAATCAAGAGGAAAAGGCAGACAAAACCTGTCTCCTTTCCTAATCCTTTGTCCTGTTGCTCTGTGGGTACAGGACCAATGCTTATAAAAATGAATAGTATAAATAATTCTATGAACACATGTTCTTCATAAGTGGCAAAGATCTCTAGAGGACAGTGTATTAAATTGTGGATATTATCTATCCAAACCAAAAATCAGAAAAGCATGAAATTAGTAATTGACTCAATTTACCTCATTTGTTAGAAGCCTAGACCTCTGTTTGAATTAATATTGCCCAATGGAATTTCAAGTGGTAGTGACATGGCGTAGCATGACACAAATTAATGCCTGTTCCCCCTACTGTACTGCAAACCACCCATATCTCCAATTAGGTTAGTTCTAATCTAATATGCATGCTTTCACGACTTCTATTGACAATAAAATATGACTGTTTTCCCCTTCCTTCTCTGATGCCAGACTTGTTTTACCAAGTAACTGATTTTCTTAATAGCATGCTGGCATTTGCATATAGGGTACTCATTGCATTCTCTTTCTGACTATCTCACACTTTATTGCTGTGTGCTGTACTGTAGATCACATCCAGTCACAATTAAATGTATCGTTTTGTAACAAGGTACAGTAATGGCCTGAACAGACATTTGATTATAACATATTGCGTATCATTTTACAATATAAATGATACAATCTAACACTTCTTACTTACCTATCATTTTTCCAACCAACATTGGGGTTTGACATTTTTCTTCCTAACTAACATAAAATGAAAGGGTTTTGTTTCTTTAATATGAATTAACCTTGACAACATACTAGATACTCAAAAATGATTTTGATTGCTGCCTGTAAACAGGCAGGTAGAGCCTGATCCACAGGCTATCAGAAAAAATAGGAGACTTTCTGTTGATACTAAAGGATTTTGTTTTAGATCCCCAGAAATGTCCAAACAGCAATGTCATTGAATTAATTTTACATACAGTGTTTTAAAATAAATTATTGAAAAGGATGAAATAAAATGAAGCAAGTATTTTTTACTTTGAAAAAAAGAACTGTAATAGCAATCTGTCCTTGGCATTGGGAATTTCCTGGGGATTTAATAACCAGCCAGGGGGTAATGGCCCTTGGCTTTGCCTCAGGCCATCCGCTCTCCCAGCTGGTTATTAAATCTCTAGAAAATGCCCTGTATGTCAATTATTAATGTCTAAGTTCTGTGTAGGCAAATTCTTGCCTTATTCAACAACTTTTGAGGAAATATAAGTATAGATTCAAAATCTTGTAAATTGCCACATTAAAAAAAATTAGTGGCAGTTATATTTTTATATTGCTAAATAAACTCACAATATTTTCTATTTGAACTGAACTAATTCATGGTAGCTCTATTTATTCCAGTCAGCTTTTGATCAGGCCCAATAAATACTATGAGTATAGATTTCATTATGTCATAGTTTAAATTTCTTGCATACAGATTTCCTACAAAGACAGAAGAGATTACCAGTTCATGTGTTTCCTTCAGGGTTCTGTTCTTTTTCTTTTTTCCCCAGTACTGAATTTTGATAACATTCTTATCCTCAGAATGAAAAAAACTAGCAACAAGACTATCCTATCCAACCTTTTTTTTTTTTTTTTAAAGAGAATTAGTTTGAACCTCAGTTCTGTTCGTGTCAGAAAAAGCCTAGAAGGAGATAGAGATGAATTTAATGTACCTGTTCTGAATCAGATTTAAGTTTTGCTATAAGGAGAAAAAAAATCTTTGAGGAAGACCGCAGGTTATTGATTGAACTGCTTTACATTAATATGAAAAGCTTCCAGTAACACAGGAAGAAAGTAGTAAAAAGAGAGAAGAGGTGTCTTTTTATTTGATATAATGATCTTTCATTCTTGTGTGGCTCCAAAATAAGTAGATCTATGGTTGCAATTGCTTATTTTGCTATAAAATTGAAGATGATACTGTGGCAATATAGAGTCATACTTTACACTTTGTTTTATAATGTTGTACTTGAGGGTTTTTTAGTATTGGTTCTGTAAGTTTCCATTTCCTATCTACAGAATATTTACTCTGTACATTTTATAATTAAGCAATGAGATGAGACAAGCAATACACTTCTGTAAGATTATAACATGCCTCTGGCGGTGTTATATGGGACAAGGTCATATCTAGAATTACTTTAATCACCCAAGTATAATAATTGCTTGGAAATATACTCCCTGCAGTGTCTTATTGCTAATAGAATTATAGCTGAGTCACACAATACAAGCTATAGTTAAGCCTGGATAAGTAATTCTAATACAAAGGCCCTTTTTTTTCAGCTGCTTGCAACTTTAAAACATTGGTCTTTTAGGCTGACCTATGACTGGTAGAAGCTCTGCATTGTTGAAGTGTTAAAAACTACCTTATAAAACTAATTTTTATTCATAATCGTGCCCACTAATTTGAAAACAAAGATCAGAATTAACTAAAATGCTGTTCAGTGAAGGAACGTTTGTGAGGGCTTAATAAGGAAACAAATGGCAAAATGGTAAATCTAACCCACCAGATCCCAAAGCTAAAGAGATTCATGGGCATTGTGAAGACATATCCAAACTTCCATTTCCTCTATTTACAGACTAAGTCACTCTACTACTGAGATCTAGTCAAAAGTGCATTTTCTTGCTGCAGGCTGGCCAACTTTGACCAAATATAACTTAGACTCAGCTACACTAAAAGGAAGAGCCAAGGAAAAAGCACTGGAGAGATAAAGGCACTGACATTGTGAAAACTTTAATGATGTTTCTGAAAAAAGTAGGTACATATGCTTAACAGTAATGGTCACAGCTTCTTACAAGCCAAGAGAAACAGATCTTCAGATCTGGATAATGCAAGTCTGAAGACTGTTGATGAGATTTTTAACTACATTTGAAGATGAAATGAAAACCCATGCACAGGTATGAGACAATGAATCTGGTTTAGAGCTTAGGACAGTAACTACTCAGAAGACTCGTAGTGACATTTCTAGTCACAAAGAACCAGAGCAGGTTAAGCAAAGTGACCAAGACAGAGGATAACAATTAAAATCCCATATTAAAGAAAGGAAAAATAATAAAATCTAATCTGAAATGAAAAAAACCTCACCACCACAAACAAGCCACAAAAGCCACTCTTTTTCTAGGTGTTAAATAGGTGCTATAATTAAAATAAATAAATATTGTCTGATTAATATAAAACCAATTATGTGAAACATATCAGTTATGATTGCAGCAGAGGAACCATCTTCTGTCTTTCCAGGTGTGCTGTACATCTACAAGAAAAACATAATACTTTTATTTTGTCTAAGTTATAGCCTTCTCATCTTCATGCATTTTTCCTTAAACCTGTGTTTCACAAAGGATAACAAGATCACTATAAGCTGGTTAAAAAATGGCCAAGTAACAAATACTCAGTGGCAATTCCAGTGCCAGCAGTGCTGTGTGGCCCAAAGATATGCTTAAGAAAAACTGTGGATCACCCTTAAAATCCTTGGGAATAATAAACAACATTCTCTAGGGATTGCATGAACAATAAATAAAGGTTTTTTGGCTTTTTAAACCAAAGTTCTTCACAACAAAAGCTCCTGTTTATGACTTTATTATCTATTACTTCGTTTTGAAGAAGCTCCTATGAGGTGAGAAAGAGGCCAGTATTGTATTTTATTGTCTAGCTAATATTCCTGTAATAATCTTAATGCTTCAACAATTCTTGTCAGGTGGAATTGTTATTTCTCCTATTTTAACTTCAAAGGGTTTTTTTTTTGTATATGCCTGTAATGAAGGGAACATAGTCACATACTTTGAAATTTTACATGTCAAAATCTACGATATTTTGTGTTTTCTCAGGGAACAATTAGATTCAAGCCACTGGCTTGCCTGAATACACTTCTATAATGTTATATATTTGAGAACATTTTCTGAGGTATTTAGATTGTTTGAGTTCTTGTGCCTGTATTCAATATTATGTGAGCAAGGAACTACTATAACTACTATTACCCCATTTTGCAGGTAGGGGTATTGGAGAGTTTACGACTTGATCAACAGGAAATAATCAAATTTAGGCCTCCTAATTCCCAACAGCTATTCTTTTTCACACTCATTCAGCTTCATTTAACATTGCTTAGAGTTGTGCCAGGGATAGAAAGAAGATGTGAATATGGAGGACAAAAAACCAATTTTTTATTTACCAGTAGTAGTTAAATTCATCTGGAAACTTTTTGAAATCAGGTATTTAGGGACAGATCATGAACACAGAGAAAAACGATAGGAATGATCATGAATCTGGAAGACATGTCAAGATTGAAAAGGAGTGAGATTGTTTACTACTGAGGAAAGAGGAGTAACAGCTGTCACAGTAATCGTGTACGAAATAATGATGCCATATAAAGTTTCTCACATGGTAGCATAAGAATAAAATTTTTAAAATGAAGAAAATAGAATGTTTTTTTCATAAAGACATATTATCTGTCTGAAGAACTGACTGTTGCTGCCATCAGGAATAAAAGATTCAGAGACATCTATACGGAAAATAATATTTTGTTATGATAAATAGTAGTAATAAAAACATGGAAATTAATTACACTTCTGGGTTTAAAACAACCTTTAAGTATAAGCGATCAGTGTCAGATTATCCTACACAAGCCATCTGTTAGGTTATTATAATCTTTCTTAAAAGTATTGTACATAGGGTATTGCCAGAAGAGAAGGAACTTGGATCTGAGCCAGTATTACTATTCCTATACTCTTGTACAGAGCTATCTGAAGAAGTGAAGTCATCACTTCTTACCACGCACCCTGACAGAACACAACCACACATTTTTGGGAGAGATGCAGTTCCTGGAAAGGTATTATGTTCCTAAAATAATAACAGAATGTAGAAACCGCACTTGCAAAAGTAAATAAAACCATCTATAAGAATGGATCTATAAGGATCACACTGGGAAAAGTCATTATTTGAACAATGCAAACTTCTTTTAAAGAGAATTGATAAATAGAAGAAATGTGATCTATCACACCTGAAAATAAAAATTCATCCATTCCAGGTTCTCTTTTCTTATACCTTAGCACAGCACAGAAATACTCTTACTTACACTAGCCAAAGATCTAGAAATACCATATCAAACTTTTGACAGAAACTTCCCAAGAATTAAACAAATTGAATTTTGCTGAAGTCTATGTAAGTACATCATTCTTGGGCAGCAAGGATTGGTGCTTCTCATAGGTTTTAAATTATTTAAATAAGCAAATAAAAGTGAGAAGGAGGCAACTAGTTGAAGCCTAAACTTGAGATATTAGCAAACAATTGGGTTGCTAATATTTCTGATACAGGGAAAAAAATAATGCTTAAATATTACTGTCAGTGTACTTCAGCATACATCACCATATGTTTTCTAGCATAGCCTCATATAGGTATGACCACATTCAGGTATGACTGGGTACCTTTATGGGGTAACAAAGGAACAATCATACGCCAGAATAATCCCTGGGAGTGGTATAACATAAACAGCAATCCTGATTGAGCTGTGGAATATACCACTGTTTTAAGATCATCCATTACAGTCTTGTTTCTCTGTTTTTCTAGGTAGCAGTTTCTTTTATGCCACATTTTCAAGCTGGGAAAAAAAAAAAGAGCTTAGAATCTAATTCTGTAAAGCCCCTATTCCCATGATAAGTAACTCCTCAGAACTACACTCCTCTTAAACACAGACAAGAAAATGTGGTGTGCTAATGGGCTTTGCAAGTGGTAATTTAAGATGACTGCTTCAGAAAAAAGTCTTCATGTCTAATCGCCATCACCTTCTCCTTGTTGTGGTTCTGTCTCATTCATTTCATTCCATACGCTTTATTCTATTCCACTCATGTGCCACGAGAAAATAACTAGGAGAAAGACACCAGAGTACGCAGATGATATAAAATTATCATGGTCAAAGTGGAAACTATATATGAAAAACTGAAGAAGAGTCCAAAAAAATCAAATGCGTTTAGCCAGTGATAGCTAACACAGCAATTACAATTCACTATCAATAAATATGAATTAAGGCTAATAAAAACCCCCAAACATATACAGTGCTGGATTTGATTTAGCTGTTACCAATAGCAGTCAGGATGGCAAACAGATTGTTGGGAGTTATTGGGAAGGGAGTCTGGGTATAAACAAAGTACATTAAACTGCTTGTAGATCTTTGGTGTGCCCACACTGTAATTACTGTATGCAGTTCTGGCTATGCTGTCTGAAAAAATTATATGGTACAAGTAATAAAAACATAGAAGGCTGACAAGTGTGAGCAGGGAGTGCAGAATAAGTTCTGCAAAGAAAAGAGGCTAGGAAGTCTCCAATAAATAGAGAGGCAACTGGAAGGGTACTTGAAATTAAGAAAAAGGAAATCATAAATGGTGTGAAGCAGATCACTTGAGAACCATTATTCACAATACAATAATTGAGGCCAAGTTAAAAAATGAAATAATAGTTTTAAAAGCAAGTAAAATAATTTTTTTTGCACAACTGATGGCCATATGATGTTCAAAATGCAAAAACCACAACACACTTAGATAAATTCATGAAGAACAGATATACTGATGGCAGTTAAACATGACCATCCAGAGTAGGAAGTTTTGATGTTGCTGACGGTTGGAAGGGTGTGCTGGCAAAAGATCTAAGTATGACTTGCTTTTAAACTGTTTCTGGAAGTACCTTGATCAGTTACTGCCAGAGACAGGACACTGGGCTAAATGAGTCTGCTCACTCAGAAAGGCAGCTGGATCTAATGCCCCACTCCTATTATCTCAATATTCAACATCTGAACAAAACCAATTTTAAGTTGATGTTGTCATAATTTTTAAATTATTATTTACTTTACTGTCCTCAGGTATTGTTACTAAAAAGATTTATTTCACCTATTTGTAAGTGGGCTCGATATAATTCAAGATATCATCCAAAACCCTCTTCTATGTACCCAAAATTGGGGTGGGGTGTGTTGTTCATGGGATAAAATTGAGATTTATAGGGTCTTTACACTTATTATTTGAGGGATGAAGCATTCTTCTAAATTTGGGTTTCTTTTCTGGCTTCTAACTTGGATTTTGTTCAGCCTTGCTTCTATCTAGGGCTGCTCCCAGCTTGTCTTCCTAAAAGCTTTCACAGAATTGTTTCCAGTGAAAATCTTTCCCCTGCTGCAGGACTTGCTATCCCACACTGTAGTTATATATAGCATGCACAAGGTTGTCAGGGTAATGGAGGTTGAACTGACATGCCTTGAGTTGGCAGATATATTTTAGGCATCCCTACACTGTTCTGCCACTTAATTTAAACTATGTTCAAAGCAGGCATAACCCCTGTAGCACAATCAAAGTGTGTTATATTCCATGGTAATTTAGTTCCCTGTCTAAGCAGAACACTAACAAATCCAGCTAGTGAGTTGTACACACAGCAAATGTTGACCAAACTTCAGAAAATTGTGATGATGTCCTAGGACAGATGTCTTTTCCTTTTTACAGTCAGTGTTTAATTATAACTAACTTTGATTGGGGAGGAACAGGCACAAGGACAGACACACACATATCAGGTCTTATTTCCACAGGAGTTTTGAAAAGGAGGCAGGCCAGAACTTCAGAGGCAGCATATTGAAATCTAGCCTGAAAGGTTTGTTTGCAACATTTTCCTTGGAAAAATTTAGGGTAATTCAAGTGCACTAAAAACACAAAGCCATTTGATACTAGAGAAATCAAGCTTATAGAACATGAACTACCAGAAAGTTGCAAATTAATGTTATTCTCTTATGAATGCTCCATAGAAAGTGGACAGTTTGGAAGTTAGAGGGAAATTACAGTGGACTGAGAATACATGCAACTGAATAATTATGAACTCCACTGAAAATTATACCATTGAAAACCAATTAACAACCTTGTCTATACATCTCTTCCAAAACCCTGGTAGTAGAAATGTCTCTTTTTGTATTGATTTCCATTGAGTCTCATATACTTGCCTGCCATGTAAGCTATTTAAGTAAACGATTTTTTTTCCAGGATCTACTTTTGAACATATTGAAGTGTTAAAACAGAGCAGCATTGTCTATTAAACCAAAATACCCCCATTAATAATATTGAGTACTACACCTCTAAACAAAACAGCAAAAAAATGTGTGTGTTTTCATGTGACTCTACACACATTATTTTTCCTGAGTGTAGACAAACAGCTCTTTACCATCTATCTCGGAAACAGTATTATACACTAATTACAAATAAGAAGAAAATTCTCAGCTATGAACATGCCTATATATTCAAATACAGCAAGGAGAAGAAATAATCCCACCTGTATATTTAAGGCATTTGTAAAACTGAAAAGAAAGAGTGAAGAAACTGACTTTTAAATGAGAAAATTATACAGAGAAAACCCTACTTTCTTTCCAATAATTAAATTTCTGAAGAAAATCTGAACTTTCACCCTGTAAAGCTTATCTATAAGGCATCCAGCTATCAACTCCTTTTCCCTCCTGTCTTTAAATAGGCAACATCTCTTTGTAATGCTTCATGTTACCCACTGGCCACATTTGAAGCAAATTTTCAATCCCATCGTCTCTTTAATTAAAACCTCAGCACGGTAGTTGCAACTGTTTACAAACGTAAGAATGGAAGGGATGGTTTTGGGCGCAATGGTTGCTGATGCAGCACTTAAGCACTGCTGTTCCCGAAACAAAGGGAAACACTGCCAGGCGAACAGCACACCACCTCCCTGCAATGCCTAACTGCTTCGAGACCTACCGCGGGAACTGGACAGTACAATACAAACCTATAATGATTAGTGACCCATGTAAATAGAATTAGGTATTGAACACATGGTCTTTAAAGGGGAGCAGGGAAACATTTATTTTTTGCTAAGAGAGAAGGCTTTTCCAAAGACCTCTTTTATCTTCCTTTGTTTTGTTACTAAGAGCAGCTGCTAAAGCGAAGGCAAGCTTTGAAGAATATTGCATATATTTTAGAGATTATGATATAAAAGGAAAGAGTTTTAAAGTTGGTGAAAAGAGATGACAGAATTTTTATCCATATTGCCCCAAATCTTTTCTGTTTAAATTTTTAACCCAAACTATTGGCATGCACTTATAAGAGAGATCTGTGGGCTTGCTGCCAGAGCTTTTATGTGCAGAATCAAGGTCTCTTGGATTTTCAAAAGAGGACAAAAAAGCTAGACTGTTTCTGTTAGTTGCAAAATACATACAATGCACCAAGCTGACAAGTGCTTTTTACTTCAGCTGGGTTTGCAGTGACAACATTTAGAGAAAACAGCAGAACAGTCTTATACCACATCCATTGAGCTAATCCATTTTGAGAGAGAAAATCCTAAAATGCCTTACAAGAGAAGAAAAGAACCTCTCTGAATATCAGTTTGCTGGGATAATAAAGAACATACAGTGGCAAGCTAACCCAAATAAAAAGGGCACAGGCAAAAGAACTTGAGTACATTAGAGCTGCCAGTGCTCGGCTAAATGGTACATCTCCAATAAAGATACCAGTTCAGTCTGGCAAGAGATGATTAGTATGGGAAGCAGCTTGTGAACATTAGTGCTGTTGACTGGCTTCCGAGATTGGTGAAGTCATACCACACCTACTACAGAATGAAACTTCTCATGTCAAAGGAGAGAAAGAAAGAGAAAGTCAAATCCTTTAGCTATAAGTATCCTGGCTGTTCTGTAATTATTGTCACTAGGCTTGCTGCTCCTGGTGCTTCTCCATGTGCTTTCAGAAGGTACAGGGCAACTTTTCACTGATTCTTCAGATTTTCCCTAATGACCTCAACCGATTAATCATTTTCTAGCACTGACAAACTTGTCTTCTTTCACAAGGAATGTCTACTGAGAAAGGTGTTACTCTACCAAGTGGTAAATAACAGAAAGATGTGAGAGGGTTAGATATCCTTTAGCCTAAGCTCCTATTTATCTGAGTGAATATTCAGTCTGTACCTAACAAAATGGGCACTGTTCATTAAGTGACTGTAGAAACTGCTCATATACATTGGTTCATTCATTTCCAGTATTTTTCAGACTGTGCTTGATTTCAGAAGTGAAAACGCAGCTGTTTGTCGAGCTAAATATTTGTGTACACTTAATACTATATAGCATCACATTACATAGAAACCTTCACCCTAATTAAACTGAGGTATGACCAAATGTCTGGATAAACTTGAAGGAATGGGTATAAGGTTAGTTTACACAAGGGCTGAGTAATCCAGTTTATGTGGAACAAGATACTGCATTCTGCTACAAAACATCTGACTGGAACTGCTCAGGTATTTTTGAGCACCCATCTTGCATTCTGTTTTTCCTCAATCTCTGTTGTATTTTCTTTGTGGCTTTTAAGCATTGGAGGAGGATGATATAAAGCCCTGAAAAAATTAACTAAGTAGATACCCCCTAAAACACCATAGGAAAAAAAAAGTGACTTTACAAAGTGAGAGGAATCTTAGTGGACCCGATTTAAATGAAATCACAAAAGCTTGCTGGTTAATATGCTTAATGGTATTTATAAAACATTATAAGTCTGGTGAATACCTTCAGTGAATAGATTATAAATATATTAGTTCAAGAAGCTACCACAAGAGGATTTCTAAAGTTAGAAAGCTGTGCTTTTCTGAATTGCAGAATTTTTATATTTATTCGCAAAGCTTTAATCTTTTATGCTGATAAACAAGTGTCCAAAAATATTCAGAATCACTTGCAGCAATTGTCTGCCTTTCAAATGTGGAATACAGGATAAATCCTTCTTTGTGAAATGCAAAAAAAAAGAGCTAAAATTATGTACAGTTTTCATTTTTATATATAGAAAATTTAAGAACCATATTTATTACATTAGCTATGCATCTGCTGCACATAGACCAAATATTGACTCGCTTCCTAGAAGGAAGAGTGACTGTCAGTTTGCATTTAGTTCTCCTAGTTTGATCAAGTGGATTTAAGTGAGCTGAAATGACAACTGGACACTTAGCCATCCCACGCAGCCTAACCATTGTCATATTTTGAAAAAGAATAGGAAAGAGCTGGTTGTGGCTGAAGTTTTCTTGATCATATTTGCATCCAGTAAATGTAATCATCTAGCTCTCAGTTCTTGGTAGTGCATCAATAGCTCCATATCTTTTAATGGGAATTTCCTCCAATTCTTAAGATTGATGTCAGATCAGCAAACTCAGGCAGGGCAGTGAGTACTATGATTTCTCTCAGCATCATATACCACTGATGCAAATCATGTGGGGTTTTTTGTGCACCTACTGATAACAGAGAACATGACAAATTTCCAGGACTGCCAAAACCAAACTTGTAGTTCTATAACCTCTTGAAAAATATATTATGTAAATGCTATCTATCAATCCAAAGAGTAGATATGGTTACATCTAGGATGTTTTCCTAAGAATCTGTATTTTCACAGAGCAATATAGTGATAAAAAACAAAGATAGAAAACCTAATTCTCCTTAGCTGCCACAGACTGTCATAAAGGGAGCAAATTCAGCATTTAAAAGGTGAAATTTTAAGAGCATCTTGAATCACTTTAAACAGACATATAGACTAGGAGAAGCCTTGTATAGTCTTTTTCAGCATAAGGATGGCGAAAACAAAGTTTTAACGTAGAATACTTATTCTAAACAATTCTGAAGCATCAGATTTTCTGATTACATATTATGCGATCCAGCTAGAAATAAACACTGGTAATGGAGAAGTGGAGAACTACAGAAGAGGAATTACATAAAGACTGAACTGACTGAGAACACCAAGGAAGAATGAAGAAATGCTCTCATAGAAGACCTATAGATAAACAGCTAAAAAGATCAGAAAATACACTCAAACACGAACAATGCTAACACCCAAGGAATCATCAAATTACTTACATGTTTTACTTGTACTAATTTTAAAATGTGAAGGAAACACAACAGAGAAAGTGCTGATTGTGCTGTGCATCTCTGAGGAATTTTTATGCTTGGATTTTTAAGGTGTATGGGCAATAATGGGTTGTGGTTCAAACGGGTATTCAATATTTAAATGTGGTTGTATTGCAGGCTTAAACTGTTGAACTTGTGTTCTGTTGTCTTTCATAAAAGTGCAATTAGTCATGCTATTTGACCCTTTCCTGTGCCTGAAATTCTAGCTGATCTTGCATCCCATGACAGTGATGTTCTAAGGGAGAAGTGGGGTCGAAGTTTTGCATAAATGCAGTAAGAGATTACTTCAAAAATAAAACAAACAAGTATGTGTTTGTACTACAGATTGTTTGAAAAGTGTGGGATGGATTCACTTTTTATTTAAGTGTATACCAGAGTGAAACAGGATTGAGTCTAGACCTAGATTCTAATTTTTCCTAAAGACTGATAGCTGAGTATATGTTCACAGTTTTCATCAGCTATGGTTGTGAGCTTACTCAAGTGTAATGTGTGGGAAAAGCACCAATTATAGGCAAATATATCCAGAACTCACTGGCTTGTTTTTCTGCCACTTCTGAGGAGGAAGAGGAGTTATTTGGTCTGTGGTGGTAAAGACACCTGATGACAGTCCAGAGAAGCACATTGTGCCCAGGTGCCCAAGGCATGTTTGAATACGGGGGTCTGAAATCTGGTGGGTCTCAGACGGTAGTGGAAATCTTCTGTGCTACCAGGCCTGAAGGTGTGCTCTGCGTCCCAGCTCTGTATCGTTCAAGTATAGGCACCTACCAAGATCCTATCTGTGGACCCTCACTTCCACACCAAGGAGATCAGGAGACATGGACTGGATGAGAGCAGTAGTGTGATCAGAGCACCAGGACCTGGCAGAGCCAAGTCCTGACTTGTGATATACACTGCCCATATTAACTGCAATTACAATGCTAACTCTAAGGTAAAGATGCAGCTCTCAAAATACTGCACAGAATATGCCAAATACTAAAAAAAAGTACTAATTTTATTTGCCCAGATTTGACTGAATATACATTTCCATAGAAATTTTCAGTTCTTTACTACTTCCAGTTCATAGAATCATAGAATCATTTAGGTTGGTAAAGACCCTCAAGATCATTGAGTCCAATCATTAACCTAGCACTGCCAAGTCCACCAGTAAACCATAGAATCATAGAATCACCAAATCATTCAGGTTGGAAAAGACCCTTGGGATCATCGAGTCCAACCATCAGCCCTACTCTACAAAGTTCTTCCCCACACCATATCCCCCAGCATCTCATCTAAACGACCCTTAAACACATCCAGGGATGGTGACTCCACCACCTCCCTGGGCAGCCTATTCCACTGTCTGACCACTCTTTCTGTGAAAAATTTTTTCCTAATGTCCAGTCTGAACCTCCCCTGTTGGAGTTTAAAGCCGTTCCCCCTTGTTCTGTCACTAATCACCTGTGAGAAGAGACCAGCACCAACCTCTCTACAATGTCCTTTCAGGTAGGTGTAGAGAGTGATGAGGTCTCCCCTCAGCCTTCTCTTCCTCAAACTGAACAGTCCCAGCTCCCTCAATCTCTCCTCATAGGATTTGTTCTCCAGGCCCTTCACCAGCTTCGTTGCCCTCCTCTGCACTCGCTCCAGCACCTCGATATCCCTCTCGTATTGAGGTGCCCAAAACTGGACACGATACTCCAGGTGTGGCCTCACCAGTGCAGAGTACAGGGGGACTATCACCTCCCTACTTCTGCTGGTCACACTATTCCTAATACAAGCCAGGATGCTGTTGGCTTTCTTGGCCACCTGGGCACACTGCCGGCTCATGTTCAGTTGCTTGTCAGTTAGAACCCCCAGATCCTTCTCTTCCACACAGCTCTCCAGCCACACCTCCCCAAGCCTGTAGCGATGCATGGGGTTGTTGTGGCCCAAGTGCAGGACCTGGCACTTGGCCTTGTTGAAGCTCATCCCATTGATGTTGGCCCACCGATCCAACCTGTCCCAAGTCCCTCTGTAGTGCCTTCCTATCTTCATGCAGATCGACACTCCCGCTTAACTTGGTGTCATCTGCAAATTTACTGATAATGCACTCTGTCCTTATCAAGATCATCAATAAAGATGTTGAACAGAAATGGTCCCAACACCGAGCCCTGAGGAACACCTCTTGTTACTGGTCACCAGCTGGATTTAGCTCCATTGACCATCACTCCCTGGGACCATCCATCCATCCAGTGCTTGACCCAGCAGACTGTTCGCTCATCCAGGCCATGAGCAGCCAGTTTTTCTATGAGAACCCTATGGGGAACTGTGTCGAATGCTTTTCAAAAATCCAGGTAGATAATATCCACAGCTTTTCCCTCATCCAATAGTCGGGTCATTTTGTCATAGAATGAGATCAGGTTTGTCAGGCAGGACCTGCCTTTCATAAACCCATGCTGACTAGGCCTGATCCCCTGGTTGTCCGTTATATGACTTTTAATAGCACTCGAGATGACCTGCTCCATGACCTTCCCTGGCACCGAGGTCAGACTGACGGGTCTATAGTTTCCTGGATCGTCCTTTCTGCCCTTCTTGTAGATGGGTGTCACATTTGCCACCTTCCAGTCCAATGGGACCTCCCCAGTTAGCCATGATTTCAGGTAAATCATGGAAAGCGGCTTGGCGAGCACATCTGCCAACTCTTTCAGCACCCTTGGGTGTAACCCATCCGGTCCCACAGCCTTGTGTGCATTCAAGTGGTGTAGCAGTTCTCTGACCACCTCCTCTTCAACTGTGCTGACCTCAATCTGCTTCCCCTCCCCATCTCCCAGCTCATGAGGCTGGGTGTACAGGGAACAGCCAGTTCCACTGCTAAAGACTGAGGCAAAGTAGGCGTTGAGCACCTCAGCCTTTTCCTCGTCCTTAGTTACCATGTTTCCCTCTGTATCCAGTAAAGGCGGGAGATTTTCCCTAACCCTCCTGTTGCTGTTAACGAATTTATAGAAACACTTTTTATTATCCTTAACAGCTGTAGCCAAGTTGAACTCTAGCTGCTCTTTGGCTCTCCTAATGTTCTCCCTGCATAACTTCACTACATCTTTATAGTCTTCATGAGAGACCTGGCCCCTCTTCCAAAGGCAATAGATTCTCCTTTTGTTCTTGAGATCCAGCCAAAGGTCCCTGTTTAGCCAGGCCGGTCTCCTTCCTCGCCTGCTTGTTTTTCGGCACACGGGAACAGCCTGCTCCTGTGCCTTTAAGACTTCTCTCTTGAAGTATGTCCAGCCTTCCTGACTCCCATATCCTTCAAGGCAGCCTCCCAATGGATTTTGTTAATCAGTCTTTTGAACATGTCAAAGTTTGCCCTCCAGAAGTCTAAGATGGCAGTTTTACTAACCCCTCTCTTTGTTTCTCCAAAGATTGAAAACTCAATCATCTCATGATCACTACGCCCTAGACAGCCTCCAACCTTTACTTCCCCCACAAGCTCTTCCCTGTTCACAAGAAGCAGGTCCAGGAGGGCACCTTCCCTGGTCGGCTCACTCACCAGCTGTGTGAGGAAGTTATCCTCCACACATTCCAGGAACCTCCTGGATTGTTCCCTCTCTGCTGTGCTGTGATCCCAGCAGATACCCGGGAGGTTAAAGTCCCCCAGAAGAACAACAGCAAGTGACCGCGAGATTTCTCCCAACCGTTTATAGAAAGCTTCATCCACCTCACTGCTTTGGTTGGGAGGTCTATAGCAGACTCCCACAGCAAGATCTGCTTTATTGGTCCTTAACCTAATCCAAACACTCTCAACCCCGTTATCACTATACTTGTTTTCTGAGCTGTCATATCATTCTCTAACATACAGGGCCACTCCACCACCTTTCCTTCCCTGCCTATCCCTCCTGAAGAGCTTGTAGCCATCAATTACAGCATTCCAGTTGCGTGAGGCATCCCACCACATTTATGTTATAGCTATTATGTCATAGTTCTCTTGCTGCATCATGGCTTCAAACTCCCCCTGTTTGTTGCTCATACTGCGTGCATTGGTATAGATGCACTTGAGATGAGCTATTGAATCCAACACCTTTTTGTGAGTGTGGGCCCCATTCCCTACCAGACCCTTCTCAGGTGCTTCCACGGTTCCTAAACATCTTTCCCTTCTCTCAAATGAAGTGGCAGAGGGAGACCCCTCACCAGTCCACCATCCTTCAAACTTTGGCATGCTTCCCTTGAGTCTCTTCCTAACAGGCCTAGTTATCACCCCGTCCCTCCTCATATCTAGTTTAAAGCCCTGTCAATAAGCCCTGCCAACTCCTGCCCCAGAATCCTTTTCCCTCTCTGGGACAGCTGCATCCCACCTGTCTCATTTGTCACCAGCAGACCAGGTGCCTTATAAACCTCGTCATGATCAAAGAACCCAGAATTCCGACGGTGGCACCAGTCTCTGAGCCATGTGTTAATCAGATATGTTTTCCACCCTTTCTCAGTGGTTTTCCTTTCCACTTGAGGGATTGATGAAAACATGACCTGAGCTCCCGAGCCTTCAATTAGCCACCCCAGTGCCTTGAAGTCCTTTTTGAGTGACTGAAGACTTCTCTCTACCACCTCATTGTTACCTGCCTGGAAAACCAAGAAGAGGTAGTAATCAGAGGGCTGCACCAGAGCAGTGACCTTCCTTTTAATATCTCTAACCCAAGCCCCAGGGAGGCAGCAGACCTCTCTATGGTATGGGTCTGGTCGACATATGGGCCCCTCCGTACCCCTCAGAACAGAGTCACCTACTACAATTACCCTCCTTTCCTTCTTAATTGAAGAAGTCGCAAGCTGTGGATGACTCACCAGATGGGTCCTCGTTTCCATCTTCATTTGGCTGGCCACCTAGTTCCAAAGCCTCATACCTATTGTATAATGACAACTGGGAAGGTGAGGGGGGCTGAGAAGGTTTTCGCTTGCCTTTCCGAGGAAGGACGTGACTCCATTCCCCACTGTCCCCCACATGCCCTCCTTCTGCCTGGTGAGAGGAGTGGAGGGAGTCATGTATCTCTTGTGCAGCCTCTACCTGCTGCCTTTGTCTCAGAGTGTGGCTCCACCAGTCAATCTCGTTTTCACACTCTTTGATCGTTCTCAACCTTTCTACCTCCTCCCTCCGTTCAACCACCTGCCTGAGCAGATCGTTTACTTGATCACCCTGCACACAAACGGTGTCTCTGACTCCCTCCGGTTCAAGTGCCAGGCTCAGGCACTTTCAGCAGGCAGAGACCTGCACAGCCACCTGTTTGTGCAAGAACTCTGTCTGGGTTCCCGCATTCCTCCTCACTCAGTCTCTTGGTCGTGTTGTGACCATGATCTTCTCTCTGGCCGGAAGGGAACCGATCCCTGTCCATGTCCATAACTGCCACATCTACACATCCTTTAAATACCTCCAGGGATGGTGACTCAATCACCTCCCTCCACAGCCTGGTCCAATACTTGAAGACCCTTTCGGTGAAGAAATTTTTCCTAATATCCAACCTAAACCTCCCCTGGCACAATTTGAGGCCCTTTCCTCTGTTCTATCACCTGTTACATGGGAGAAGAGACTCACACCCACCTTGCTATAAACTCCTTTCAAGTAGTTGTAGAGAGGCTGAGGTTTCCCCTCAGCCTCCTTTCCTCCAGACTAAACAATCCCAGTTCCCTCAGCCGCTCCTCATAAGACCTGTGCTCCAGACTTTTCACCAGCTTCGTTGCTCTTCTCTGGACGCACTCCAGCACCTCAATGTCTTTCCTGTAGTGAGGGGCCCAAAATCGAACACAGTATGCGAGGTGCAGCCTCACCAGTGCTGAGTACAGGGGGACAATCACTTCCCTAGTCCTGCTAGCCACGCTATTTCTAATACCTAAGTATTTCTAGAATATTTCTAGATATGCATAGAATGGTTTAACTTACCCATGAAGCAATGTTTGTCAGACCAAACTAAAGTGTTTATTTTCAAACAGCAAACATCCAGCATCAGTAAAATCCCTTAAGAGAAAGTACTGATTAAGTAAACCTTGTTGTTTTCAGCTCTTCTTAGAAAGAGAAGCAATAAAACATTCAAAGTCTGGCAACAATATTTGACTTAGTCTTTAGTAGTTTTTTGGGGGAGCAATTGATGTTATTGTACCTAATGAAATATTCATCATCTATTTAAGTTTTAGTGATACACTTAGTGAGCATGGATGGCTTCTCTGTAAAAATCCTAGCTAATACTTCTGTGCTCAGTAATTTACCATATGTTCTATGTCAGCTCTGTATAGTGTAAGACACATCAAACTATTAGCAGAGGCAAAAGTATGAAGATTTGAGATAGCAGGATTGAACTATGACATCGAGATTAGAAAGGAAAAGGACAGAAATTGTGAGAAAGAACAAGATGAGACCAGAAATTAAGTTCTTTCCAGATGGTAAGAAAAAGACTTATTTTCAATTTAGCTTACAAGGTGGCAGTTGCCCATCCATATATACACACACACACACAGACCCATATATATGTATACATACATATATAATATATACCCATGTATGTGTGTGCATATATATATATATGCATGTTTACGCATATCTTTTTTACCCAAAGGGAAACCTAGGACTCAAACACTGCAGGCCAGAGCAGGTACTGACAGTTTGCCTTCCCTAAAACTAACCTAATTGGAGTGTTGGCAGAGCTCATTAGAACTTGAGAGCACCCTGTGAGAGAGCCCTATCTTTCTGATACTCTCCATAGGCATTTTTTCTCCTTTCTGACATACTGTGCTGACAACCACTGCTACTTGTATGAATAATACAAAACAATACAGATTAGTATTTCCGTTTTTTTACAAGCCCTAAACAAAAACTCCTTTGGTGAAAGCCTGGCCTCCCTCAAAGCACAGGTGTAGAAGTTATTTGATATAGTATTGTGGCTGGCAAGAAAAGGTAGAGATCAGCTCTACAAACTCTACAAAACTTTTGAACTCTTAAAGACAAACCTAAAATAAATTATTTCTTAGCTGAATAAAATATTTAGATGAGAATTGTTTTGTATTTAAGAGGCATTTAAAATCAGTCACAAGCTGAAATGTTAAAAGCTAAGCAAGGCAATATTGTTTAACTTTTTTTGCCCTGTAGAAACCTGAAAGGTCCATTAGAGTGAGAATTTTAAATGGAAAATATGTTACTGTTTTTAACATTGTCATGCCTGAACCATGCTTCAGTTTGAAATAGCAAGCTATTTCCTAGAAAAGGAATGGTATCCTCATGTCTTAGGCTTAACAATGCAATTTAAGAAGCCTGAACAACTCATAGCACGAGCCCTTTCAAGATTTTTATAACGTAGTTTTCTCAAGCAGAAATCATCTGTTCCTTGAAGTTTGGCTATGATGACAGGATAAATTGTGAGACATATAAACATTTCAGTCAGCTATGTCTGGAGGCTGCCTTGGTTTTAATTCTCAACTCCTTGTCCATGCCAATGCTCCAAAATACTAAAAATAATGAGGAAAATGTCCAGGAAATGGAAGACTAAGGTGTGAAACTCTGGTCATGCAACAAGAAACAAACAGGCAGATGCCTCTACCTACCCTTTGCCTTCTTATGTGGCATGAGTCCAGGGACCCTTTGATTCCAGGAAGCAGACCTTTATTGTTGCTGGCCTATTAGTGATATCAAATCAGGTATGATATTTATTTTCATATTGACACACTTATTTTTTTTTCTTTTGAACAGTCATCAGACTCACCAGTTGATACAGCTGTCCTTTCAAAACATGCTTGGAGGTGAGACAGCAAGATTCAAATCACACTGATTGTCACCGTTTACCATGAGAGGCATCTGATATGATACATATTTTTCTAGCTTTGTTGTATATTTCTTTAGTTAAAATAGAAGACATGTTTTACGACCAGGCCTAGCTAGCTGAAAAACGGCCTCATAACAATCTCACAGCTGTATCAGATAATCAAGCTGTATTACCTTTCCTTTTAAAGCACATCTTACATTTTCAGTTACTATAATATAAAAATATTGAACTTACATGTAGTTGAACTGCCAAGATGTGATGTAGCCAATTTAAGAATTTACAGGAAAATGTATTAAACAGCTTACATGAAGACAGTTTGTACATTTACACTTAAGGTTCTGAAAATTCACTTAGTAGCTTCAGTATTGCAAATAAAGTTTTATATCCGTGCTGATGGCAACACAAGAGGACAGATAATCTCCACAACAAATTCAGAAACTTCAGGGTATAGGAAACGACCAAGCAGTGGATTTGGAGGGCAGTGAACTGCCAAGCATCACACCAGGAGTCATGATATGCTCAACAGGGTGCAAAATAATTTGTGATAATCTCTCTAGGAAGGATATTATCCACATTATGTATTACTATTTATAGTCTTCTGGTCAGCAGTGGCTGACTCAAGGCCATTGGAAGAACATTTGGCTGAGAACTATAAAGAAAAAGTTTAAAATAAAACTGGCAAAAAAATAGCTATCAGTCAGCTTAAAATAAAGTACATTCTCCACAAAAGTGAAATAGTTAACCTGAAATAAAACCTTAGCTTCAGACATTTCATCAGATTTATTCTTCACTTTATTTCTTCTACCTCTGTCAGACTAAATCAAAAGTTGTAAAGCTGACATTCTTAGACCACAGCACCTCAGGTATGGCCATAAATCCACATTTAGATATTTAGTAAAAAAACCCCTCAATTGTGAATGGTGTTATACTCATTCAAAATTCCTGTTTTCTTCCACTTCTTCCATTAAGGAAGCTGACTTCCTTATTTTTAATGATCAAATCTTGATATTCAATTATGTCTCATTTCTTTGGACTAAATTCACCAACGATAGATGCAAGAGCAACTTCCCGCGTTTACAGAATAAAGCTGGATCTGCCAGTGGCCATAGTGAATTTATCTAACTTAGGAAACATGAAGACTAACCTTTTTTTTTCCTCACATACTGCTCAGGCCAAATCTAGGTTTTTTGTATGTTTTTAGTTCAAATTTATAATATCTTCAGGGGTTTGGTTTTTGTGGTTTTGTTTGTTGGGTTTTGGTTGTTTGTTTTGTTTTGTTTTTAATTCCTTCATTCTTCACAGCCCCTAGAGGTTTAGATTCACAAAAGATAAGACCACAAAAGTTTTACAGAGACCCACAGTCTCTAATGCTAAAGGAAAGAGAACATTCTGGTAAGCAAAAAAAGACCTGGACTAGAAACATATTTCTTGTATGTGTTAGGATATAGTCAGCATTTATGTACAGTTTATAGTCCATATGCTTGCTTATGCCAACATCATAAGGGCCATTTCATATTCAAAGAACACTGAGGTAAAATCTAAAGAACGAAGTTTCCAAGCAGTTAGCTCCTGCTGCGTAGGCATCATCAAAAAAGGAAAAAAAAAAAAAAAAGAAAGAAAGAAAGAAATACAGATAAAATATTCTTAATGCATCCAGGGTCAAAAGGAAGTACTTATTCACATAACACATAATTAAATTGTGGAACTCATGGCCACAGGATGTTGTGAAGGCCAAAAGGATAAATGAGTTAAAAAAATAATTAGGCAAATGATTAGAAAAAGAAGATCCATTAAGGGCCATTAAGGACAAAGATGTGCATGCAGCCTCTGGCTCAGGAAATCTTGATGCCACAGACTGTCTGAAAATGAGAGAATATACTAAGAAAATGCTCTGTAGTTAGTCTTTTATGAAACTCTTTTCCTAAGCACTTTTACTGACTACTCTCCAAGGAGGACACAGCTGTTCTTATATCATTATGCACTAGCTTGATATGTATACAGTCTAAATAACTCAAGTGGCAAAAAAAGTTGTCTTTTACATGCTAAAGTTTTAGTAACATAATTATATTAATTTTCATAGTATTTTACAGGGAGAGACTTGTGACTTATTTTCAAGGTGATTACCTTGCAATCTGCATATAAGAATATTTTAAAAAAAGATAGATCTTATAGACAGGGAAGTAGTTATTTGGACCATGATACAGTTGTTGCTATAAAATTAGATATTCTATACTCAATATAAGTTATAATTTCTGTCAGAATGACAGTAAGAAGTCAGTGTAATAGGTTTCTGCTACAGTTGTATACTCTATATATGTGTGTGTGTGTATGAGTGCATATGCAGAGACAGAAAGAGCAATTTATATGTATATTAATACGCAAATCTTGACAATAACATATGAAAACAGCTCCTCCTCCTCCTACTGTTTGGAATTATAATTTTTCTAGCATCCTATCATCACAGGAATCAAACTGCATATTAATTGAAGTATGGAAATGTCAGCAGCCAGATTTCTGAGGTATATGTATTTAGATTGCAATTAATTCTGTATCATCCATTTCTACTCTATAAATCCAAATCTGTAACTTTTTGCATTTTCTTTTTGTTTTGAGCCAAGGAGGTAAGCATCAGGAAAGGATTCTGGGTACTTGGCTTTCTTCTCAGCATCTTTTAGTGGGTACTTTCAAAGGCAGAATACTGACTGTATAATCTAACCTGATATTGTTGTCCTTATGTTATCCATTCAGTGAAGATTTACGTATCTTATTGTCCACCACATATCTACATTAATGTAATCACTCCTCCTTGCTCATAGTCCTCATGGTTACAGAGGTTCCATTTGCTCTTCTAGTATTAAAATTTTAATCTGTGGTTCAGTGGGTATTCAGGTTGGAGCCCCATTTTGCAATGCACTGTAAAATCATGGCTGCTCCCTGAGAGCACTTATATTTGACAAAATGTGACAGATGGATCAGGCAGGCATATGGGATGTGAAGTTGGTAGTGAGAAAGGCTAATGGAGTGTCTGCAGTTGTTAAATGAACCAAATACTGTGCTTTGAACTTCAGTGGCAGTGTATAAGCAAACCTGAATATTTTAAAAAGGAGGAATCTAGTCAAGTGCTGCATGATATCAACCTGCTTAACACTATTTGGATTTCTTTATTTCAGTAGTGCTTGGGATTGACTAAAGATGGGTTGCAGATTTTAGGACCTTCACTTTCTACGGGATGAAAGTCTACATAAAAGAAAATAGTGCTATGCCAAATATGTAACAGTGTTTCTACCCCAATCAGCCATAAAAGCTTTGGTACAATGATGCTTGGATCGAGTCTAAGAAAGGATTAATCCCTTCTGGACTGAAAAAACTCATCACAAATTTAAAATACAAAACTGCTATTTGTACTGAATGCCATTACCACTCCTGCATGGGGATAGCTTGTGCATTGCTAAGCATCTTCAAATGGACTCCAAATGCAGTTGCCTTGCACTTCACAGATGATAAATTCATTTATATAAGATGCTAAATCTGTAGCAATTTGGTTAGCTTTATTAGCAGCTACTGATTTAGCACCAACAATTCAAACCACTCAAAATCACAGGGACTTGTTCTTCTTCTAACTTAGATATTATGTCTGTAACTTACCTTGCTGTGAATGATAAATGTCCTCTGGGTGTGGGAATGGAGATGTCATGTTTTCAATTACTTTCATATAAATTATTATATTCAATTAATCCTGATTTGTGGCACCAAAGATAGATGGAAATTATATTAGACAATTTATTGTTGCTTTTCCTTTTTTTTATAACAACTCAGTAACACTAGAGACATAGCTGTAGTCACAGCTGGTGGCCTATTTAGTAATCAGAAAGGAAGGATGCAGATGCACTAACTTTGCTTGCTTCTTTTAAGATCATGTTAATTTAGGAATGCTCAGTGTCTCTCAACAGATCGCTTTTAGTTGTGTTACTCTTGATTAGGAGGTAGGTATGAATTTAGTAGGACAAATGTTACTGGAATGTTGTTATTATGTAATCATATAATACAACATCTACTTTCCAGAAATGTGTTTTCATCAGCTGTCAGCAGTATTACAACTCCTGTTATGCTCACTATGGAGGATTTGATCCAGCTGTAGAGTAAGTTTTCTTAGACTATTCTGCATTACTAGATAATTTGGGAAATATTTTTCTGTGTGGGTAAACTAATAAGAGAGGAGATACTTCATTTAGAAAAGGATCCATGTTTGGCTACACTTCACTGTGCTATTCTTGGTGCGAATTAGTGTAAGGTGACCTAAGCATTAGTTGTGTCCAAAAGAGGGAATCCCTCCTGATTCCCCTCTGCTTCTCCCCCGTTGCACTCACATACATACCCCAGGCACAGAAGAAAAGTCCCCAGATATACATACTCCCTGCCTATAAAACTGGCCTCGCTGTCACATGAAAGCTGACCCTCAGATGGCAGCTTCCATAGTTTTTGGCATGCTTGGGAGTCACTACTGAGATGGTTTTACCCACAGCAATATCTGTAATTACTACATATAGACAGCTGATTGGCCATCTCCTCTGATGTGGCAGCACAGGCAGTCACACAAAATACTGAAATTGCTGGCTTACACTTGGCCTCGTTTATTGCAGCCCAAAGTGACTAGGTACAAAGGCCTGGCCACCCCCATTGCTCTGACTCCCTGTTGGACACACCATGTAGGAACACAGCTGTGCTGACGTCCAGGGAGACTTTGGTATGTGGTGCTCTATTTTTGCTTTGGAAATCTCCCCATATCCAACAGACTCAAGAAAGTAAGATCCTTATACTTCAAAATTACAGCTCACATCTTCATCTTGTGTATAGAGAGAAGGTCCATTCACTTCATACACTGGTAACATCTAGAGAGCTGAAGTAGAGATCTATTTCAAAGTATCTATTTAGCTGAATTATTCAAGAAAACAGTTTTGAAAAACAACAACAGGATTCCATTTGAGCCAAGCCATCATAAAGTTCCTTTGATGCATTGTCTGTAGAGAAATGATCTGCTGTATTCCTTTTTCATTATCTTACTGAATATGAAGAAATAATTCCCAAAGAATTAATTTCCAGCCCTGAAAGCATTTAACTGAAATAAAACATTTTGCAAAGATAGTGCATATACATGGTATTAAAATTTTCCAAAGCAGTGCTCAAGGTTCAAAAACCTTAAATACCTGAGCCAGGAATGGCTTATTCTATTAACAGATAATAATTGTTTATCAAGAGGGTTGGCATATGAGATAACCGAAATAGCAAGCAAACTTTCTACTATGAAAACATAAAACCCTATAAAATTATGGAATTTTCATAAGAAGAAAAATAATTAAAAGTTATTAAAACATTTTTAGTTGACATACAACCACACAAAGTTGCTAAAAAAATCTTCGAAGAAAACCAATTCCAAAAAGAATCAGAACTAAATACAAATCTAAAGCTTACTCCATTTTAAAGTACTATTGTTTAGTGTAACAACATCTTACTGACAAAACTAATTCTCTTTTTATCTCAGTTTCAAAAATTTTATTAGTTATACCTCAGTACAGGCATCCAGTATGCTAGTAGTACACCTTCACTTCTGAGTTTTTCAGAACTTCTGCTTTCCTGTCTTTTTTTAAATTAAAGCTCAGTAAAATATGGCATAAATTCCATATGAAAGATTGTTTCTTTGAAAAATGTATCTTGCCTACAAACCTTTACATTTTCATTTTATTTTTTTTTCTTAGTTGCTCAGTCCTGTCTTTGAGTGAGCCAAAACATTTTTAAGCATATTGCTCTTCAGTGCAGTTTTAGTCTAATAGATATCTAGGACAAAAGATGGTTGTGTTACCTCTGTCAATATAGATACTAGTGTAAGCATTCAATCTGGATCTGAAAGCATAGAAATTGCAGGCAGACAGAGGATGTCCAAATAAAAAAGTAATATAGATTTTAATTTCATTAATTCCCTTGAGGATAGAGCATTTCAATGACCTAGACAGGCTAAGAAATCGAGGTCTAAAATATTTTATTGATTTACTTATATTTATAGATCAATTGTATACAAAGTCCACTGTTTCACTGAAACAAGTAAATGTTTTTTTAGACTTTGGTGCCCATCTTCAAATTAGATTGATCACCTATTTAATTCATTCGTATCCCTTAAAATACTTTCTTGCTTTGTAGATGCAATTGGATTTAAAAAATGGAGCAGACAAAGAAAAACTTTACAAAAGTTGCTTATAGCATCAGCAGTCACTAAGGAGATCTATTCAAATCATATAATTCAAATGAAAGAAAAGTTCTGTACTGCCTTTCTTTCTACAGAATTAAAAAAAAAAAAAAAAAAGTAACAGAATGGGTCCAACTCCTTTGAATTATATCAGAGCACAATTCTATCAAAATTAATAGATACACTACCTTACTCCAGATATCATTTTCTGGAAGAAAACAATTTTACGCCTCTAATAATCTGAGGAAAGAAGAGGACTATTTTTACAGAAATAAGAAGTGATGTTCTGGCATACATAGTTACTACTCTCTGTGGCAGCATACCAGGTGAAAATAAATAGAGAGTATTTTAACTATTGCTAAAGAAGACCAAAACAAAATCCAGATTTAAACCTGAAACCTTACAGATACATTAACGCAGGAATGTGGGCAACTAAGGAGCATTTCGTTCAAAGTATATGTTAACCATGGAAGGTTTTAACTCAGATTTTGTAGTGAAATATATGGATTCATATGCTACGTCTTTATAAGTTGAAGAGGCAAAAGTGAGAAGGCTGTTTTAACACACTGACTTCATTCAAGACCTGTGGAAAACAAGTAGTATGTTTCAAATGCATCACAGTCTAACAGAAACTATTTGTGAAATACACAGCAAAGCAGGTAACCCCACTGTCTCATTACTTCTTTTCTAAGATTCAGTTCCCATGATACTTAGGATTTGTACTGTTTCCATACTTGCTCTTATTGAGTTTTATGGAAATTTTAAGCATAGAGGAATGTAGGATCAAACTTTCAACTTAAAATGAACCTTTTAATAAAACTCTTAGTAATTTCTAATTTGCATCAATACAAATCAAAAACTTTTGTTCTGGAAATTTGTGTGTGTGTATCATTGAAATTAAAACATAATTACAGACCATCAACTATTCATCAAGGCTCCAGCTTTTCTTTACATCAAAAATAAACCACACTATGAAAGTCTCAAAACTCAAGCGAAGCCAAGGACCTGGTTTGTGGTTTTCTCATAAATCAGAAATTGAGTCCAGGTTCATAAACCTTTTGGGAAATTTGGGCCAAGTTTTGAGTGAATTTTGGAAAATCATATTTTTAAATGAAAACTCTACGCAAATAATGGCTTTGACATTCTCATTTTTGGATGCTTTTTAAATACTAACCTTGAAATAGAATTCAAGGAGCTCATAATAAAAGACTTACTGAACATCTTAAATTCATTTTCAAATATATATTTATATACACACACGCACACACACACACACTTGGCAGATACTCTGTATGCTGTCGCAACAGTGAAATGTTTAGAAGATTGGTTTTTTTCTTCCAGTACAGACTAATGTTTAAGAAAGAGAAAAAACATTCCTAGTATTGAGTTTTTTCAAATATAATTAAATTATTGCAGTGGGATGGGAGTAGAGTGCTATTAAATACATTTTTGACATTTTCAATATTTTAAATATGCTTCTATGAACTAAGATTTTTCCTAAAGGGACTAGGAAATGCATTCTTGCAGCTGATCCTATATGGGAATCTCTTTTCTCAGAAAAAGATTAGGTTTCAAAATTTTTATAGGTCTACTTGTGGATGAAATTTAGAAACATGCAACCTAGATTTCATGTACTTCCATTCAGGTAGAGAAACAACTTGGGCATAGACTTTTCAACTCCAGGAATATGTTGGGTTATTGAGTATATCTTTCTGTCTCAAGATTTTACACGGAAACTTTCCCAACTGAAATTTCTTGCATCTGATAAGTTGCCATTACAACCAAAGCAGTGACATAATCACTGAAAAGATTTAATGTAGCTTGGTAGATCCAGACAAGGGATAATGGCAGCCCGTTGGTAGTCACTAAAACATAAATCCCAACTTCAAGTACTTATTATCTGAAAATCTTTCTGACTTCATCTAATACGTTTGCAACTTAAAACCTCAGGAATGGTCTATCTTAAAAAAAAAAAGCTAATTTCCTACTTTTAAAAAAAAACCCCAAGCCAACTAAACCAAGGAAACCCCAAACCACTTCAAATTAAATAACAGTAATGTTTTCCAGTAATAGTGCTGATACACGTGTTCTCTCTCAGAAAAACACTCCACAGTAAGAATTATATGTGTACCTTAGCAGAGGAAGAGTCTTGGATTTCTTTAGGTCATCTTTCTCATAAAAAAGCTATTTCATTTGCCAGTTCATTTATACTTGTCTTGTGTCTCTTTTTATTGGATGATTATATATTTACGTGGGCCTGAATATCTTGTTTGTTTTCACTTCTATGCAGCTCATACAAAGAGTGGCACTGTTGATACTCAATGAACCAGCCACTAAATTTGTCCTCCACAATGAGCCTGAGATCAATAACTAATTTTGAAAACTGATTAGTTTGCAGCAGGGAAGTAGACACAGCCCGAATCTTGCCAGAGGATATAATCAGCCAGTAAATAGCAATATTAGTGCTGTAGGTAATAGACTGGGAACACCAGAGGAATGGAGTATGGCCCAACTCTCTAAAATAAAGGCCTTGACACAAAGGCCAATTCAAATTCTCTCTTTTTTTTTTTTTTTTTTCTTTTAAGCCACATGACTTGTAAACTAAACTTTGTATTTTAATTTTTTGTGTTGGAATAAAGCTTATTTTTATCACATTCCGTGCTTGGTGACTAAGGAGTGTTTGTAAATGCATCCTACTAAAGCTTGCAAGTGCAGCCTTGGGTGATTATTAAAGAACTACAGACATTTTTACGGATCTTTGCTTGTTGTGAACTCCAGATGTTTCCAACATGAAAAATGTTATGTTCTAACAGTTAATGTTGTATCACCAGCCATTCAGAAGATGTATCTTCTTATTATAGCTGGAATGTTGCTATGGTGATAATTGTAAAACTGTGACCCAGAATGAAGAAAACAAATGTATTTGGCACAAAAGAGGGTAGGTAGTGTATCAGTTAAGTGAATGAATGGGAAGATAACAAAAAGATAATAGGAAATTTAAAAATTATGCATGAATCTTGGATACCATATGATATACCATAATTAGCGCTTCCTTTTATTTTCATGTGGAATGTGTCCTTGGTTAGCTTTGTGGACAGATAGCACCCTGTCTACATGCAAGTCGATGTCAGTACTGTCCAAAAGTACAATGCTTCTCCTTTTCCACAAAGACCATGCATAAAAAGCATCCTTACCCAAGACTTGCTTACATGTTTATATTCCCCCTTCAAAGAACCCATGGGTTTGTATGATTAATGTTTTGTATTTTGTGTTTTGATACTGAAGACTGAAGTTGACCATGAGAGCAGATACAAATAGGTTTTGAACTATCAAGCCCTAACAAACTTAAAGGATCAAAATTGAAATATACTTCGTGCAAGACTTTCCATGGATTATTTGAGGAACAATCTATTCTTAGGGTCACCATGATTCTGAATTTCTGATGAGTCTAACAGCAGTAAATCAGCTCAAGCATTTCACATGGGGAGTCACAGGGCCTTTTGGGTTCAAACCACGGAAGGACCCAAGCCCTCTGCTGCCTCTGCTGCCAGTATGATCACCATCTGGAGCTAGTTTTTCCCTCTGTCTGCTCATTTATTTCATCATTTGTTCCAAGGGAGTAACAATGCTGACCCTTTTTACAAAGAGCTTTTTCAGATCGATGGATGAAGCATGCTGTTATTTTCTAAGTTCATAAGCAGCCATATATGTGGAAAAAAAGGGACTCCCATTATGAGGGTAATTATCAAATATTCCATCTTAAGTCAACTACTATTGCTACTGCAAACTGCAAATGGTTTCCAGCTCGCAAGCAGAGAAAATTTCTGGTATGTGCTAAAGACATCACCATTATCATTCATCCCAATCAGCTTGATTAGACTAGAAACAAACAACAGGAAATCATCTATCTGTATGCACATCAGCCCTGTTTCAGGAGTCCTTGTCGCTGGAAAAGAGTGAAGCCCTGTCACTTGTCCTTAAATGTATATTCTCCATAGTTCTTTCCTACATATCAGGAAAGGAAGGAAACAAAGTAGATTACATTTCTTATTAAATTTATGTGTTAAAACAGCGTGCAATATGCTTGGAAATAAATCACACAACAAAGGACAAAATTACGGAAAGAACTGGCACACTGTAAATCTCCTGATGTTTTCAGACAGAAACTGAATGTCTTTCTGCAAGTTATGCATTAGTCAAAACACTATCAAGGTAAAGGCTTTCAAGTGATATTTTCAAGCCATGTTAGTCGTCCTGTAGCTCTGCACTTCACTCAGACTGGAAAGTAGCCAACAAGCATGGCTTGAAATCTGTTAGCTTATGTCTTGAGGGATTTTTTCCATGTGTATTAAAGAATTAAGACTGAGGTCCCCAACTCTCATTGCACTGCCTGCATGCTGATCTGGGGCGGGAAAGGAAACAGAGGCATGGTGAGGTAAAGGGATTAATACAAGGTCAGATTGAAAGTTAAATGTAGGATTTAGGCATAGACACTTGCTGCTTGATTATGTTGAAGTCAGAGAAAACAGTGAAGCCCTTTCATTTTAACTTCAAAGAAATACAACTGTTTTGCATGTGGAAGTGCAACAACATGCTATTGTAAAAGGTTTTACATCAAGGCAAACCACAACTATGACTCAGACAAAAAAACCCTCACATTAAACTCGTCCTAAACTTTGTTTCTACACACGTATATACCTGGTTAAAAGGACTCAGACTGAAGAATAAAAAATCTAGGAAAGAAATAGAAAACATCAGCTAAAAAGGCAAAAATAAACAGAAAGAAAGCAAGCATAGCTGGAACAAACATCTCCAGAGGCTTACATTACCTAGCAATTTGAATCAGATTATGTTTTTTCTTTTTTATCATTTTTTTCTCCTTCTTACTACCTGAGCCAGTGCTAGTGACAGGCATGAAGAGAAACTGTATGAGGGAGACAAAGGTCAAGATAATGGTATTACTGTGCCAGTGCAAAGAACGCTTGACTAGATGGCAAAAACTAAAGGTCATTTAATAAATGTGTTTTTCATTTTCTCAATAGAAAAGCTAGAGAAATGTAAAGACTCTGCTGGAAATATAAACCAAGCAGATTAGTTTGATTTTTTCCTGATAATGAGGAGGAAATACCCAAGAATATTCTGGTTTGGCTGTATTAGGCCAAAACATTCTATTGCTTTAAAAACAAACCAAAAAAACCCTACACTCCAGAACATTTATATTTGAGTAGTTACTAAAATAAAGACAAACCCACTCAATACATATTCAAAACCAGTTGCCTTGCTCCTCTAGATCTCTCATTCTGATCCCTCTCCTCTTCAGTCCCACAGCTGTTAGTGAAGGTACCTTGTACAGTCTTTACACCTGCACCCTATGATGAGCCCTTTCTGCACCTGGGTCTTCTGAGAGGTAGGGGCAAGATAACCCATACGTATGTACATAGTAAGAGACTAAAACTCACAGAATAAACAATTCAACAAATAAATTACACAAAATTAAAGTGATTAACAACCTGCCAGTAAAGTTCCAGTGGACAGTTGATTCATAAGAGCTAGGATATGCAGGCATGCAATGGACGCTTCCTTTATGTATTGTTCTTTGGGTGAAAATGCAACGGAACAGAAAAGAAACATGCCACCATTTTCAAATTGCATTCTATGAAAAACCCTCCTTAACATTCCTTTTGACACCTTTGAATTCCCACTCAGGCCATCAGGTATACCTTTTATAGACACATCAGTTATGGTTTTATAGACCCCCAGAGGAAAGAAACCCAAACCAATGCATAACCAGGGCAGTACAGTAAAACTCCAGGGTTTGTGGAGGGCACTGGTGGTAAGAACCTGCTGTGAGCCAATATCCTAATCTTATCTGGTTTGGGGATGTCCAAGGACAGCAGTAAGTTCTGGCATTCTCTGAGTAGAAATTAGTGTTTTGACAGCTAAAAGAGCAAAGAATAAAATGAAAGAGACTCGGCGGCTAAAAAAGATAGTAATGAACTCTTTCAAAAAGACTGCTTCCATTTCCCTGTAGAAATTTTTGTTATTTGTTATATCATGGAAGGTGCAAATGTACCATTGTGGTACTGTAGCCAGATGTGCTGGGATGTCTATGTATTATTTTGCATTGTCTGCACTGAGGAAGTATCTCCACTCTCATACAACAAAGCTTTACTACCTTAAAATAATTTCTGTAGTAACAGTGTAAGCATTCAGATTGAATGACTCTGTTATTGTAAAGTTTTGCCCCTTTGGCATAGGGACCTTCTAAGGGAACTCAGCCCCCTAGCCCCTTAAGCCTATTCCCCCTTTTTCTGGTCTGGCAACTCCCTTTCTTCCTCTTTTCCTTCCAGTGCCTCTGGGTATTTACAATCTAATCTGGGTATGACAATCTAATCAATAGCTGGGTCACAGATTTGTTTCTCAGGCCCCTTCAAGTCAGTGGCTGTGACTCAGCAATAGCTTTTTTTTGGTAAAGTTCCTTGGAAGACTCCAGACCAGAAACCTAGGCAAAACTGAGCTGGCTAGCTGTCGTTTTTGTAACCCTGAGCTTCCCAGGGTGGGTTAGACTCCAGCAGACCCTGAAGCATTTGCACGCAGGAGGCAGAAGTACTTGAGAACAAGAAATGTGTACCCACTCATCCTACAGGATTGATGCTCCACAGAGTGTGTACACAGCAAGCAGCAAAAATGTGCCTTGGTGTATCAAGTACTCAGTGAGACTCTAGGATAAAAATTATTTATGTCATGAATATGGTGAAATGGAGCAGGAAAAAAGACAGAGAAGCAGAATGAAATAGGCAAGAAAGGGAGAACAAAGGCACCGAAAGAAGAGGCGTGGAAGAAAAAAAGAACTATCAGGCACACAAACTAGCTTAAGTATAAGAGGAAGAATTAGAAAATCTTGTCATGGTGGTTAAAATGAAATATAAAAAGGAAATGTGATGCTTAAACATGCAGTAATCTTCTTTTATCCTGTATATAGGAAACAGTCAACCAATTAAAGTACAAAAGTGACCTCTGAAATATTTTACCTATTTTACACTTGAGAAAGCAGAAACAATGGGCTTATATAACTTGTCCAGGTCACATATTAAGTCAGCAGTGAGCCAGACGTGGCTCTCTGACCTAGCTTCATGCAATAATTCTTCTCCAGGGGAAGTAAAAGACATGTTTTCACTCCAACTTTTTCACTGTATGCAGCACTTAGGGCCCCGTAAGGAACCATAAATCTTCGCAGTTCCTCATTTAAAGTTTGCATGCAAGAGTTTGTAAATAAAGCAACTACCCTCCATTTCATGGTCAGGAAAGTCCCACCACATCTCACTTTTTCTATGGTTTGACATTCAATGCACGCTGTTTCAGGTCTTTGGCATTCTATAACTGGTGCAAGGGGTAAAGCTAACAAATTTCCTAGTGTTACCTTTGAAACAAGCTATGTGCAGCACAATACTTTGATAATAACAAGATGCCAATGTAGTATCAAATTCCCAATAAACACACAAATTATCTTCCTCTCAAGGTTCATCCACTCATTCTTTGAATTTTGTCAGTCAATTAAATGTCTTGTCTGAAGAATGTAACGTAGTCAATCCACATATGCGCTATGTGTTACGTACTGTCAGAAATTACTGATGCACGGTCTTGGCAGGAATGACAGTTATTATTAAACATCAGCTGGCAGAGGCAAATTGCACCAATTTTAGTCAACTAGTAATGACCTGTAAAATTGGTAAAAACTGTAGGAGGAAAACAATCTGCCACCACACAAATTAAAATAACAAGTGACAACCCAATGGAATACTGCATTGCATTTGCTGAAAGACTCAACACAGAAACAAAACCTGTGATCATTGAAAGAGAAGGCATTGGTACATAGGAGGTATATGATACATGGTATATGACATATGGCAGAGTTATATCTTTACTACCTCGGAAGTGAGGGCAAACTTTGCAACTATGACTTGGAAATGGGCTAAATGTCAGTACAGGTGAGTTCTTTAAGACGTCATATTACATGCTTTACACAGAACAAAATGACCACAACAAAGCAGCAATCCCATATTTGACCTTCTAGCCCCCAAATGTCAATGCCTTACAGAAAACTCATACCCCATCTGACAGAACTGGGTGACCTTGACCCGGAGGAATAAGAGATACTGGATTAGCTAGGCATGTGAACACAGACTTTCTGCTTTCTTTGAGGGCTTACAAATGGCTGAAGGAGAAAATAAGTAGTTTTCTGAAGCTGCACAGCCAGATTCTCTAGCTTGTTAAGGTTGCTTCATGCTAACGTCAGTGAGCAGCACACCCTGCTCAAAAGGATTCTGTGGTTTCCTTAACTTTTCCATAGCAGCTTTTCCTGCCAGTGAAACCAGATCCTTCACTGTTTGACCTTGAGTGAATTATTTGACCATGATTTGTATGCAGCTTAAACATAGACTATGAACTGCACATAACATTGAAAATGTGGATGACCCAGGGATTTGGCCAGTGGACTAGGCTTACATAGTATTTTGGCATGCAGAAGGAATGCACATATGATGTTGATGGGCAATGCAAATATATGAATAAATTTGACTTTTGTGAAGGTGTACATTATAACTGTATAAGTGTGTCCCAAATCCCCAGTAAAAGATGGAGCCCAAATATCTCAAACCTACCAGCATAGTTTATTACCGTATCCTACCTAAGGTTTTCTGGAGTGATAAGGAACTTAGACAACAAAAAAGTATCATCAGTTTGGTAGATTCCTTTCATGAACTAGTTTTTTTAAGACAAAAAACCTACATCCTGCACTGTAATAGACTGTTCCTTGTTCCTCTTTTTCAGAGCATATCAGTTTTCTGTAAAGACGGGAAGCTTGCTATTCACTGACAGGCAAGGCAGTAAGTAATAGTTAGAATACAGGACAAAACGATTGATGGTTCTAACTGTAAACACAGATTTTTTCCAACTAGAGAGTGGTGCTTCTTGCTGGAGATGCTGATAAAGCTTCTGCCACAGATAGTGATGAGTGGTGTGCAATGTCAGCTTGAGATAAGAAGGTTACAACATTGTGCAAAGGAAACCCCTGAACATGGATCCCATGACAGCAAAGCAGCACTGAACAGTACAGACCTTCCTGACTTCCTGAGGAATTTCTGACTAAATACCTGGCAATAGCATTAATAAGTTATTGACAGAATGTGTAAAAAAAAAAAGAAGCCTAAAGCCAGGCTTACTGTTTACATTTTAATTTCTACCTCTATTGGAGATAGTTTGGATACAGGATTTGCTCTTTAGTGTAGAGTAGCAGTGGAAAAAGTTACTTATTACTCTGGTCTTCTGGTCTTTGTACAGCCAGATATAAAAAAAAAAAAAAAAAAGTTTCTGCCAAATTCGTAGTCCTGTTGTGCACTAGAACCATCTTAATCTATGGGAGAAACTGCTATTTTCCATTATTTTTTTGCACCAGTCAATACATAATTGGGATACATCTACTTCAGTCAGTTCTGTGTGTTAGTATAGCCGTAGCTATTTTAAAGTTATTAGCAATGACACTGTGGCAGCATGGAACTGGGCGTGGGCTGCAGAGTTCCCCCAGGGAACAAGGACATACACTTCTGCAGTGACTCAGCTGCCCCAGGTACTGGTGTGTTTAACTTTGCTAAAGAAACATGGTAAAGACTCAATTTACACATTAGTTTTTGAACTAATTTATGCTCTCCTTCATACTGTTTGTGGTTCTTATTTTGGTGGTGCATTACTGCATTTTATTCCTACTCCATAATTTGATATGCCAAAATCAAATCACAACCTCTTCTTGTATTTGTAAGGCACAGTAATATGGGATAGGAAGGCACAGCATCTTCTAGGGCCCTACACTAAAAGGACCCCTTAGACTAGACTCCTGCTAGCATCAACTCACAACTGGGGCCTCCCTCCTTCATATGCTCCAATTAATCAATGAGGAGAGCCTGCCTGGATGAACAGTACCTACAAAAAATTAAGTCTTATGTATCAAGGACCAAGGAAGTAAAGACGACTGGCCATGGCCACCACTGTGGAATCTCCTTTGCACCTGGAAGAGACACTTTTATTGAGGGATTAACCTGTATAGAGCACAGGTCACACCTTCAGATAGTTCCCCATAACTACCTGATTGTAGCTATATAACAAGCTTGGGATCAAGAGGTTGCTCTCTGGACTGAAAATATTGTATGACTGGAGGCAAATAATAACTTCCTGCAGAAAAAAACAGATACATTTTAAGCATGGCTTGAGCAAAGACCTAAGTAGGTGGCATGGACTGCAGAAATTTCCTGAAAATTAAATCCTGTATGTTGTTAAAGTTGAAATCTTAACATGGGTCTTTATCATGTAAACTGCCATTTGCTTTTAGCCAAAATTTTCATATTTTTGAGGATTATTTCAGCAATTTACATGTAAAGATACAAACTATACGGTAGAGCTACAATTCCACAAGTGGACTGTGGAGTTATGTAGAAAAGTTTCAAATCAGTCTTCATTAACGATCACTCACAATTTCACTCTAAATGTTTTCTTTACAGTGGGAATCCTTTTTTAAAAAAAAAAAAAACCAAAACAAAACAAAACAACAATCCTACCTTCCTCTGAATTCACATTGGTTTTAGGCACCAGCTTATCTAAATTACAGAACTTCAGATCTTGGATCTATTACATCATTAATAGTATGGCTTTGTTTTGAGAGTTTGAGTAATAACATACCCTGTTATAAGCAGTTTGTATAAGAGTTGCCCAAAAGTTTGTAGGACCAGAAAAGACATGATTTCTGTTCTCTTGCTTTATTTGTCTCACCATCTGAATTTCAATTGTGTCAGTTTCAGCATGAGCACATTTCTGTTGTTATTCCTCTGTTTGGAATACTTATGTGATTCCTTGCTGTGTGGTATTTGATGGCTAGTGTGAAAAAAAACATTTTAGCAGTCAGATCTTCAGAGGAATTTCAAGGCCTAATGTCAATTGCAGTCAAACAGCAGCTAGCTGCCTAAATACCTAGATCAACTGTTTTTTGAAAACTTAGAATTTAGATGCATATATCCAGAAAATACCTGCTCCTTCACAATTTAACCTCAAAAAGTTCTTCTCCTTACTTCTAGTTTCACTTTTTGCATTCCATATGTGGTCTAATCTAGAGCAGATGCAGCAGCTGACCAAAACAATTCAGATATAAACCTCATTATAACCAAGGAATTTCTACAGTGAAAATTCATAGCATTTTGGTGACATGCATAAATATCTTAAGAGTTGGCTTGCTGAAAAAAAACTCACATTAACTTACCTCTTTCTCTTGAAAAGAATTTAAATTCTCATGTCTTCATGAAAGAGCATGTGGGAGTGACTGGTGAGGGGTCGAGGAGGCTGATTTCCCCTATTTTATGAGACTGGTGATGATTCACGTTGTACTGGGGCAGGATGAGAGCTAGGAATTGTTTAACTTTCTGCACCTCCTTTCTATTCTTCGCTTGCGTGCATGAGTATTTCTGTGCCTATCACTATTTAATGTTAAGAATAAAGAGATGTGGTAGTAGGGAGAAAGTTTGAGACTATGCATCAGTTGTGCGGCCTTCCAGCTCTGGTGAAGGCAGTGGATAGACTGGCGTTAGCATTCACTCTTTTAGGTTCAGATTCTCTCACCATGTAGCCCCAAGCCAGCTCACTCTGAGTATGCTGATTTGGGAATAAGGTTCCCTCTGGTTGCTTATTCTGAGTTTCATTTTTAAAGTGTTAAGGTAGCTAAATATCAGGTAAGCAGAAGGCACGTCTCTGTAGATCTGAAGACAAGCCAGACCACATTTCTGTAAGCATCCTTGGTGCATTCTGGGGGCAGGTACCTAAATTTGAGTAGCACAGGGCTTAAATATTAGGTGGCTATGTAAGTGTTGCATCTGACTCTAAACATCTTTGATGTATGTATCATCACAACAGCTCTACAAGGTAGGTCAGTGCCCTAACAGCTGGACAGCCTTACCACTTCCTCATCCAGCTAATGACATGTCTGAAATTTTTCATAGGCCTCATAATATAAATACAAGACCTTAACAATAACATAGAAATTTAACCATCAGTACCCGCACCGTGGCTGCTGCTGTGTATGAATGTGTGCATAGCATTTGCTCAGCATGTCAGTAAGAGAGTGAGTATGATTTGGGCAAAGGATATATACTTTTTTTTAAATGTCTGGGGTTATGTAGGTAATTTCATTTCAACAGAACTCCTTTTAATAAGAAGAAATATTTATTTTCAAACATCAACCCACTGGAATTTATGTCATTATGAACAAAATACTAAACAAAAAGGTTATGCCAGTGACCCTTATTTTCATTGACTTTTTGGGGGTAAAAAATTATTTCCTGACCATTACCATGACAGTCTGGGGTACCATCATGTGCACATGCCTTATTTACCTCATGGAGGTAAAAACCAAAGTCCTTCTGAGTGAAGAATTTAGCACCAATGCAACTGCAAAGAGAAGGGCTAAGAGTAGTGAAGAATCCAATAAGTAGGCATGTAATTCTTTCACAGCGTTTGTAACAGGAAAAATGTCACATCTAATCAGTTTGCTTTCCAGTTATTTTCTTCAGTGCAAATTTTGGGAGTAGTCCAAGTCATGGAAGTTAGTCATATTCAACTCAAAGTATACCTGCAAATTTGTGGATATCAAGATTTATTGGTCTGGTTCAAGCTGACTTTTGAACCTAAGTGCAGCCTGAAGTGAGTTTAGATATTACAATATTTTACAGACTCATATAATAGATATGACCAAATTACTTATTTTCAAAGTTGGCCTCAAGCAAATGAGCTCCTTTCAGTCCCATACTTGCTGGAGGATCAGGCTTTCCTCAGATCAAGTTTCACCCTGACTTCCACTGACTTATGTGGTCTTCTTGTGTATTGGAAACAAAGTGCTCCAAGACAAAATTTACCACCCTGTATTCCTCTCCTTTTCGTTTGGAGATTTTTTTTATCATGTTGTTTCTTGAGTATGTTTCTAAGGTTAAGTTAGAAATCTGTGAAAATAAATATTTTCAGCAGAAATATTATTCTAATCTCAAATATAGTGGTACAGTTGAAACTGATGTAATACAATAATATTTTTGTGATAAAACTAGCTTGTAGATCTATGTAACTGACACTTAATGATTTCTGATGTCTGAAAGGTATTAGGCTGTGGTTATAATAATCTCTATAATTGTAACAGTTCATGCTAGCTAGACTGCACATCTATTCTTCATCTGTCCTTAAACTAATTTGTTCTATGTATGAATATATCACACTCATCAATTTAAAGTGCCATCCTTTGGCTATGCAGGTCATTAAGGAGTATACATTATGTATGAGTCAAACACCAAACTTCCACAAATGCTTTTTAGCAATGTGCAAAATAGCTGCTTTCTGTTAGAGTTTTTAAGTTATTATTCTAATTGATATCCAAGTCACAGCTACAACTAACCAGCAATCAATTACTTCTCTCCATATATAATGCCTTGGATGATGAGAGTTTTACTGTGGCTCTGTGCTGAATTCTAAAAATGTCAATGCACACTTCAAAAAAACAAAAAACCTTGAAAATCAAGGGATAATAAGTTTTCCCACTCATTGTAGCCCATAAAGTTTTCATTGCAATTAGTGCAGTTCTGGGTTCTTAAAATTCTTCTTTTCCTGGAAGGGCAATTCCACTCAATAATGCAGCTATATATAGAGAGAGCATCTATTACAATGAGATCCCACTGTACAATATATGTCTCTGGTCATAGGTCTGATAAAGAAATAAAGAAACTCTAAGGTAATGACTGCTTGCAGGACACAAGTCCTGTCTGAAGTCTCAAGGTTGTGCTTGGCAAAAGCTTTCTGTAAAGAGACTGAGGACTGTGGAGAAGACCAAGTAGCACTGTGCAGAGGGCTCGTAGTGTTAATCTGTACCAAGAGGGTGGCTCAGACAGCAGCAACATTTGATGGCTATCTGATTGATACCTTGTAGCTGACAGGAAATCAAATGCCTGCCTCAGTTATATTCCCAGCAGATGGACGGTCAACACCAAAGTAACACACAAACAACACAGAAATGTCAGTCCTCTGGGGAGCCTCAGAGTCTAACAGGAATGTAAAATGAACTCCTTTATTTTCAGAGTCTTTGCTCAGAGGCCCTTGAAAAATTTACATGCAGTTTTGCCCAAGCTTCCTTCATTCTGGATTAGATTTGTGTTCACTTGTAAGGTATCCTCGTTCTTTCAGACTGAATATGTAGATGTGTGACTAGAACTACCTGTGTAATGCTTACTGCATGAAACAACAGAAACTTTGCTTTCCTCACCATCTTTCTGAGCTATGCATGCTCAAAGTTACCGAACACGAGGAGGCACATAGAAGAAGATAAAGTAAACCATTTCCTGCCAGTACAAGAGCAGTGTCTCTTTGGGGACAGCATCTCCAGGAGTGATTAAGTGCCAATCACTTCATTCCCACAGTTAGGTACAAAGAGTGAAACCTAGCCCTCAGTAAATTAAAAAGGTTGACAGCACAGAATTCATTTTGCATGTAGAAGCTGTTAAAAGAAAGAGAGAGAGAAATAGAAGATGTGTGCGTATGTGTATATATTTACATGGGAGAGGGGATTCTGTGCATGGGATGAGACAAGCACACCCCTTACTCTTTTAGGCAGGAAGTATATATTTTATTTTTTTGTTGTTTTACAACCACACTAGACAAGCACTTGAGGAAAGCCCTTAGCAATGCTGTATCACTGTGACTAAGATTTAACATGCCCCCCAGACATTATTACAAAATCCCTTTAAAAATTGTGTCAAAAGTCAGATGCCAAAATATATGTACTTTGTAATGTTTTTAACAAAGATATGTTTTGCCATTGTATACACCTCTGGGTAGGATACTAAGGCAACGAGTCATAAAGATATCCTATATACTTGCCTTCATATATTGGCAGGTATATAGACCTCATTTCTTTGAGTGCTACCTCAATACTACCATCGTTTTTTTTACCTCAGAGAACAGAAATAAAAAAAAATAATTGTATCTAATGAATTATTAACTATTGATCAGACTATTTTCACCTAATTTATCACACCATAATCATCACTGAAACGTTAGTCTTTGAATCTCTATTTCAATAGGATGACCACTACACTTCCCCATCAAACACATGAGGAGATATGGAGAACCAGGGGTCTGGGAAGACAAGTTGGAAACACAACCATTTCACTTTCCTTCTTTTGCACAGGTACCAGGTTATCCATTGAGAATAAGAAACAGCTAAGAAATTGGTATTCATCCTCCTGATAATGAACTTATTTGAAGAGTGAAAGAGACCTTTTTCTCTCTAGCAAAATAGTAAGTTAAAAGTGGAAAATCCTCCAGATTTTCTTAATGGCATTGGTTCATATAAACTTTGATAGTTAATAACAACTACAGAACTCGACCAAGTATTTCTGTTAGATAAAACGAAGGGGTAAATTTTTGATGACAAGCTCTGTTGGAAATGAAAGATAAATTTGGATATTTGCAGGCACTATGTTCTTTCTGAGCAGATGCCTGATGTTTTTCTTATAAAAAAAAAAAAATTGGATTAGGTTCCCTGGCTCAGATTTCTTAAGATTCATCTTGCTTTTACAAAGGTGGCATCAGCTCTGATTTAATACAGCATAAGAGAACATATTAAAACAACATTCAGATTATTTCCTTCAGCCTTTCCCATCCCAGCCAATTTCACATTCATTTGCTAATTTGGAAACAGGGACTGCATATCAAAGGAAGGCTGGAGGCAATAATGAAGGCTGCAAATGTTTGCTGTTTCAGTAGTTACTGTTTTGATTTCTGGAATCGAGGGAAAACGTCACTATAAATAAATAGTGGAAGGAATTATATGAATAAAGGAAAAAGAAAGATAAACACAGCAAGGCTCATTCTTTGAAAAGTAGATACGTGTGCACACGCTAAGTAGAAAACCTTTCTCAATATGAAGTGTGCTGCAAATCTGACATCAGAATCAGATGCTCAGCTTTTCTGCTTGAGAAATGATGTTTGCTACCAAGTATTTGTGATACAGTCAAAGCGTAGTTAGTGCAATAGTTTTTTCTCCACACTGATGGTCTGATTAAGAGAATGATACACACATTTTGAAATACAGGATGGCCAAAACATCCATTGCTTTCTTAATCTTCCTATTCTTCACAGCAATATCAAATAGTAACAAGTGGTAGCAAATTTACTTCATAATGGATGTTCTTTTCATCAATATCTGATTAAATAACACAAAGCATTTCACCAAAAAAAACCCCAACAAACACATTTTAAGCTAAGTAACACAGAAAAACCCTCTCAAAACCTCAGGTATTTCCAAATCTTTAAATGTCATCAGAGGTCCGAGCAAAGGCTGATTTGAGCAAACAGTTTAAGATTGGAAATGGCCTGTATTAGTCCACTATAGAATAGACTGGTATGATTTGTTTTCAGTGTTCATGCAGGATGTATTTGGTTTGGAAAAAGGTCCCTCAAGCTGAAAGATATGATTTCTGATGTCATGATACTGTTAATGTACCATAAAAATGATTTAGTGCTTGGGATCAATGTACTGCATTCTAACAAGACAATAAAATAGCCCCTATGGTATCCCATCATTATTATAGGGTCCTATTAAGAAAATGGGAAAAAAATTTTTTTTGTTCATATATAAACTATTTGGATTCTCCATATAAGAAAGATATCTTTCAACAGACTAGTACATTTTAACAGGCTAGAAAAAATCAATATGGTGTCACAACCCTTGTGGTTTTCAGTCAGCTAGACGCTAGCACAGTGTTCTTACAGTAGACATGAATATTGTACAAGAATATATGAGGTGTCATTATCTGGGTGCCACAACAGATTTTTAGATTTTTATCTGCAGAAAGTCTAAAAAACTAAAGGAAACAGAAAATGTGTACACATGCAAGAATCTTATCTACTGAGCAAAAGGAATAATTTCAGAATATTTAAGAGCAAAGTTAATAGTTCTAACAGCATAAATTCATAAGAATTAATTCAAAACATCCAGTGAAGTGTTAGTATATTATAACAATATTAATGTGTTTTCTGCAGAATCTTATTTGTAAGATATTTTCAAAGATTTGTTGTAGTAAAGGAAATGCTTAATATCTTACTATTCAGTAACAATCCTTCTCTGCCCGCTCATGTCAGTTATTTTCAAGACTTGAGTATCATGCTTTTCAGAAGCTCACTTCTCCTCTCCAAAGAAATAAGGAGCTTATTTCATATGCTATAATACATTAAGATATCAAATATGGTCTCAGGTTTCCAGAAACTTCTTGTTACACATTCAGATGAAGCTGGGATATAGCTTCTGCTTTGCCTTTGCCATGATTCCAGCCCCTATTGACCAGGTAAGCTGCAAAATAAAACTCAAGTGTGAATTCAGTCACACATATGTGGGTGCTAATCACTGGCATCCCTGGACAGTCTATAATTTCTTTATTACATACAGGTTTGAGATTTGGCTTAGAAGCAAAATTAGCAAAGATTAAATGAAGCAATTCTCTGTGTGTCTACCAGTCTCAAACGTATACACTTAGCCAATGTAGAACAATTTACACTCTCATCCCGTGTTTTCCAGGAACCTCTTTTTCACAAGAGAAGTACCTGTTAACCTAAGCAACTGGCATTTCCTTGGAAATTGGAAATGAGAAGTGCATCTAACATCTCCTAAAAGTAACATGAAAGGATGAAAAATAACCATTAAAATAGTTATGCACAGCAAATTAAAGGACAGAAACTGGATGATACAAAAATATGTAAAAAAAAAATTAAGAAATGTGTATTGGGTTTGCGTGGCAAGGTTTTGGTAGTGGGGGGGCTACAGGGGTGCCTTCTGTGAGAATCTGCTAGAAGCTTCCTCCATGTCCGACAGAGCCAATGCCAGCCGGCTACAAGACAGACCTGCTGCTGGCCAAAGACGAGCCCATCAGCAACGGTGGTAGTACCTCTGGGATAATGTATTTAAGAGGGGGAAAACTGCTGTGCAACAGCAACAGCAGCTGGAGAGAGGAGTGAGAATGTGTGAGAGAAACAATTCTGCAGTCACCAAGGTCAGTGAAGAAAGAGGGGGGGAAGGTGCTCCAGGTGCCAGAGCAGAGATTCCCCTGCAGCCTGTGGTGCAGCCCATGGTGAGGCAGCTGTGCCCTGCACCCATGGAGGGTAACGGTGGAGCAGATCTCCACCTGCAGCCCAGGGAGGACCCCATGGTGGAGCAGGTGAATGTGCCTGAAGGACCTGTGACCCCGTGGGAAGCCTGCGCTGGAGCGGCCTCCTGGCAGGACCTGTGGAGATGAAGAAGCCCACACTGGAGCAGGTTTTCTGGCAGGGCTTGTGACCCTGTGGGGGACCCACACTGGAGCAGTATGTTCATGAAGGACTGCACCCTGTGGAAAGGGCCCATGCTGGAGAAGTTCATGAAGAACTGAGGCCATGGGAAGGACTCAGGTTGGAGAATTTTGTAGAGGACTGTCTCCTGTGGGAGGGACCCCACACTGGAGCAGGGGATGATTGTGATGAGTCCTCCCCTGAGGAGGAAGGAGCAGCAGAGACAATGAACTGACTGCAACCCCCATCCCCCATCCCCTGCGCCAGTGGGGGGAAGGAGGTAGAGAATTCAGCAGTAAAGTTAAGCCCAGGAAGAAAGGAAGGTTGGGGGAGAAGGTGTTTTAAGTCTTAGTTTTTATTTCGCATTATCCTACTCTGATTAGATTGGTAATAAATAAAATTAATTTCCCCAAGTTGAGTCTGTTTTGCCCATGATGGTAACTGGTGAGTGATCTCCCTGATCTCAACCCACGAGCCTTTTGTTATATTTTCTCTCCCCTGCCCAGCTGAGGAGGGGAGTGATAGAGCAGCTTTGGTGGGCCCCTGGCATCCAGCCAGGGTCAACCCACCACAAAATATTTAGTGTAATCTTTGGTCTCATTTTTAATGTTTGGTAGATTAATTTTTTAAGAAAATACTGTTTTAGTAAACAGTTATGGTTTCTAATGGTGGCTACAGGATATTTATCTTTACATTAACTGTATCTTTAAATGTGTGTATGTATAGACTCAGTTTAAGAAACAAGAAATAAAAGGCTTTCATACAGTCATTCATCTGTTCCATGTGTGTGAAAAATTATAGGTTGACAACTGGGAAAAGATCACACTGATTATAAAACCCAGCTACCTGCCAGTCAAAATTCAGTGAATCCTGATATCACATTTGCTGCAGAAAAATACACTTATTCCTAAGAAAAGCATGGCTGAAGCAAATGAAATACCAATCCTCTGTGGATTCCCCAACACTGGACACTTTAAAAACTCATCTGGACAGGGTGCTGGGCCATCTTATCTAGACAGTGCTTTTGCCAAGAAAGGTTGGACCAGATGATCCTTGATGTCCCTTCCAACCTTGTATTCTATGATCCTATGATCCCTTAGAGTTCCTAATCAAACATCTGTGACAAATACATAGACAACTTTTAAAGGAATTAAATTATTGTTATTCACATTTACATATAGTTTCTTCATGCTTTTCTATTGGAAATACGTATGATAATACGCTTTCACCTGTAGGGTAATTTTACCCATGAAGTAGTTTTTCATCCCTTTTTTTCTCTCTGGCAATTTTCAGCCTCTTTAGGGGTGCCAGTCAGTCACCACTGCCATCCAGACCCAAACAGACCAATTGAAACTGAGTTTTACATTTTGGGGAGTTGATGTTTGTTGGTAGGTATACAACTCCTTCTCCAGAAATTATATGCCAGAATTTTGGGGAGTCCCCACTTGTTCATTTTGCTATGGGCAGCTCTCCAGTCAGACTGGTGCAATGTGGAAATGGGTAGGATTCGTGGCAGCAGCAGCAGCAGCACACAGGGCTCTGGAGGGTCCTTGTCAAGTGCAGAACAATGGTGGCCTTCTGGCAAACTCCCCATTGGAACGGGGACAGCAGGCTGCCTGTGCCTTCAAAGTAATGCCACCTGTAGGAGATAACACAGGACCGAAGCCCTGGTCAGGATGTTGGGAGTAATAAGCAATACAAGGGGAACATGACCGATGCGCTGAACAAACCAGGTAACCTCTTTGTGCTGCCTGTCTATGAGTACTTTAATATGGGCCCGGGCAGTGCCCTCATGCCTCTTTAGGGTTCACATACACATGGAGGGAAGTGAAAAAAGAGCAGCTCTGTCAGTCCCTGTCCAAAATATATCTATTATCCATGATTATAGTTGGTCCAAATTGTGCAAGTAAATGTATATGTTATACACCTCTGTTCTTCCCTGACAACTTACTTTACTAAAGACTTTTTTCAGTGTTTTTCAACTCAACATGCAGTGAGTATTTACTGCCTGTGAGGAGTCACCAGCCTCCCCCAGATCCCTTTTTAGAATGAAAATCAAAACCTACTGAAAATTGAATGAAATTTTAAGAAACCTAGATGCCTAGGAAGCTTCCATTAGTTTCTTCAAATTGTTCCCCCATCACCACAGTGCAAAACGGAAACATGGAAAAGTCATTGCTGTTGCACTCTGAAGGGCCCCTATTTCTTTGGCTCCCACAAGATTACTTATAGGAAGAATATACCAGAACTGTAATACAATAAGCTATAATGTGAAACAACTGCAAGTACTTGAAGACTTTCAATACAGATGACACACTGGTTTTTAAAGAATTAAACTGTAATTTATAGAAGAAACTGTCAGATAGACAGAACCTAAACAGCATTTGAGCACACATCTTGCTTGCTTACTTGTAGGGATATCAATCAATTTATTAAGAATTAATCTGCACCCCAGTGTTCTCCTAAAACTGCCTAATGTTTTGGCAAGCTACTTGAAAGGGTTCAGTAAGAATTTATAAGGGCAGTTTGGAAACAGGATTTTTTTTTTTTCTAGCTCAACAAAGGGGATACTGTTTCCCCTCTGAACATATCTCTGTTATAGTTTAACACAGTAATGCATAGGTTTGCCAAAAATCACAGTTTTTAATGGCCTTCAGCGAAACAGTAGATTTGTCTTTGCCTTCATACTGTGTCCTGCATTTATGCCGTTAGAATTGCTCTTAATCTGCCTGGAAGTATCAAATGCTCTTGGCCTTGAGAACACAAACTTGTGCACACACTAAGAAGCACAGTTTGTAGAGTAACCACATTTTTCCATGCATGCAGAAGAGTAAGCAGGACTGAAACTAAAGGATCTAATTTCGAGTATTTTCCAGCTCTTGACATAAAAATGGCAAGGAGGCCTGGGCAAATTTAAAATGTGGTATTCATATTGCCTCCATAAAATGTGCTAAAATTGCATGAATGATGTCACTTGAGCAACATATCCAAGGTACAGATATTTTTGTACTTCGAGAACACATAACGCTTGGCACTGACCACAGATACGTAGGGTGTGCAAGGCTGCACACATAAAACCAGCTTATAGCTATCTCAAGCCATTAGTAAACAATGCATGTCTTTGACTACAAACAGCAGAAAGTGATATCACACATGTTATACAAAGTTACTGCAACTTTCTGGTTTCTGGTTTTCAAACACTTCACTTTGACAAAAGCAATCAATAAAACATCAAAGTGGTATTTGGAAAACATGAACCCTTATTTGTTTGGCATGAAGTTCAAGGAAAAATTAAACAGATAATGGTTATCAATGGTCTATCAGTTCCCAGGACTTTTTTTTTTTTTTTTTTTTTTTTTCAGGGTTAACATGTGTGTGCATACACACACACACATATCCATTTTAGAGTACTGCAGGAATAGACTTATTAGAAACAGCTTATTTTGGACTCCATTCATGAGAAAGCTGTTTGGTATGGAACATGAATTTTGTCTCCATTTTGTGAAAAATCTCAGGGGGAAATGAGCTTGGCCATTTGCTCAGCCAGCTTCATTGTTTTTCACTCCAGTGACAATGTCCTCTAAAATATCAAATGGAAATGGAGGACTTCCATTTCTAAAAAAAAACCAGAAAAAATTGTAACAGTTGGAAGTCTTTCTTCCTTTCATCTTCTGTTAAAACAGTGGCATTCCCAGAATGCCACTGGAAATTTTATTTTACTAAAACAGTTTTTGTATAGTAGGTTTTTGGTTTTGGTTTTATTTAAATTTTCCTATTTCCCTCACTTCTCTCTTAGAATCCATCACCTATGTGGCTAGTCCACTGCCTCCAGATGGACTGTTTACAAGGTTAGGGACTTTGCAGCAGGATTTTCAGGGTTATGCCCAAACTTCTGAAGAGGAAGATTGCTTTATATCCACAATAAAACATCTTTTACCTTATCCATATAAAACCTACAGCTGTCATTTTACCTAAATAATTATTACATTTACCATGTCTTAACATTAAATGTATAAAATGCACTTTAAAAGAATTCATAGTTATAGGCGAAAATAAATTGACTGTTTAGTTGCATAATGTTAGACAGATAAGATTGACCTACTGTAAAACAAATTTACCACTGTTTCTGACTAAAGAAAAAAAGGCCACAACACCTGTGAAATCCTACCTAACTACAGTTTTATTCTAATGTCAATAAAATCAGAATTGCTGTTTTTGACAGTTGTTTCAACCAACACATTTTTGTGAAACAGTTCTTATAGATTCTTCTAAATTCAAGAGCAAGCAAAGGATTTAAAAGTGAAGCTGTGCCCTTGAAGAGAAGTGCACACTCTATTCCCTATATCTTCTACCTTATTAATTCAGAACTTTGCATGAAAAAAGTGGCAGTAATTAGCCTTGACATGGACCAGCGCTAGGCTTTTCTATCAAGTTTCTTTCCTGTTTATGTTTGAATTACTCAGGGGCTGCCTCTGTGCGCCCTTTGGTCTCAACAAATGTGGTTTTTTCCCTTACTCTCATGGTACAAAGAATGTAATCTTAGTTGACTGGAGTCTGCTGAACATCATATTATTTCCTTGACTCAGTTGAAGATTCACAAGCTGGAGTGGGGAAAAATGCTTCCACTGAAGAAACAGTAAGAGGATTTGCTCTTCAGAGAAGCTTTGCTTTTCCCTAAAGCCTTTTGCTCTGCACTGTTCTAAAATCTTGTCTAAAAGAATCAGTATACATAGAAGTTGGATGATGAGGCTTCCAGTTAGCAGTTCTTTTCCTCTGCAAATCTGGCACATACTGGGTGGCTAATCCTGGGTGAGAACCACAGTCCACCTAGTCTACTGTCTTATTTACATCTCTTACCAGATGCTTATGCCCAGACATATGAGAGATTTACCATTTTTACTATAATTGAAAACTTTGTTATAAGTACACATCTAATTAAAAAACAACAGGCTGTGCACAGAACATTTGATCCAGGAAGAATATGGTGGTTTTTTAGTAAAGCAAGTTATTAACTTTTATATCTGTGACTATTCTATGCCCATTTGAGTTGTTATTGGGTTTCACCTGATGACCAAAAATTATTATCATAATATAGAGGAAAACACAAGGAAAAGAAACCCTCTGTAAGCATTATTTTAAATCATAGAAACTGCAGGTGAATTTCCTAAGCAGCTATCACAATGTACTTCAAGGTAAGTGGTCATACCCAACGGTTACAAGGCACCCTTCCCTAGGAAAGGAACTCATCCATAGGGATCATGATGGCAATAACTGGAAACACTTTAGGAAACAAGATGTCTCATTTTTTAGCTTATTTCTAAGCATAAACCTAAAGAGAATTCTGAAATCCAAGCTCTCCCTTCTTCATTTTTGCACTGGACATTTTGTACCTGTAAAAGGATTTGCTTTTCCAAGAACCTGGACCTACCAGGTTATCAGATTATGCATGTAATAGATAAAAAATTACTTGTTCAAATATCACATTTTTCACAAGACAGAATTCAATTAAGATTTTTAAAGTGTTTCTGAACTGTATAAAGATGGTTAGTTATCTTGAGATGTTTGGAATATCACAACCCCTCTGAATCTCCTTGAAATGTCATTGAGAACTATTAATTCTTGTTTTTCAGGATTTGGCTTGCCCAGGTCATGACGTCTAACTTTGGAAGCTCTTCCCTAAAATATTTTTAAAATTGGGGCCTGGACTAAAAATCAACAAAAAGTTAAGACATGAAGAAGGGAATTATGTGTATAATACTGTTTAAATAACCTATACTCATTGAGTTGTAAATGCATCTAAATCTCAAGTAAGGCTCCTGAAACATGACATTAATATGAATGTATATTTATACCTGAGTGATGTTTTTAGTGCAACAGCAAGTTGTTGGTGTATCAGTGGTCTCATCTTTATTTTGTTCCTGACATAGTTGACTGAGATTTAGTCATGGGATAAAGAAAGGGTAGAAGTTGAGACATCCTGCAACTCATCTGATTAGATATATTCCTAAATATGTTTTGATTGGATGGCCTAATTGAGGATTGAACTAAAGTCTCCTGACTTCTGTCTCAGTATTTTCATAGGTGACTTAATGGGTCAACAACATGGTCTGAGTTGTCTGTTCCCTGAGCAGACACAATTTTTCTCTGTCTAATTCCTCTAGCCTCCAGTTATTTACATAGGATCCTATAGATTTTTTGTGTGTGAACTCCAAAACTATCCCTCAGCTATCATTCTGTTTGTAAGGTTCACTGATCTCAAAGCTATTCAATATGAAAGCTATTCTGGAGAACATTATGTGTGGAATTTTCTATACATATAAATGCATGCAATGCACAGACATATTCAGTGTCAGGAAAAGCATATTTGCGTATTTTTCCAGCCATATAGGAAACCATTTTTCATTTCAGAGAATAGTTATGGTTAACTGCATGAATTTCAAATTATAAATTGTGAAGGTTAAAATAATAACAATAATAATAATAAAACCTAATAAGAAATTATCTTTCCAAGCTGAAACATCCAGAGGCTAGGTCTTCCTATTACTCAGATACAATTGTCAGACTTCGTAACAACAGATTCAAGACAGAATAATCTTGATTATTACACATTAGTTATTATTATTATTATTCTCTATTATTTTATACATTATATTGTATTGTGGTAATAATGGAAGATACTGTGCCTTGGGAATGGAGCAGTCCTGAATCTCATTAGAAATTAAATATATAGAATGAGAATGTGAGAGATAAAACTTCTTTTCTGCCTGCCAGTATAAATGAATTGGTATATGACAGGGATGAAATAATGAGATGCTCTCAGCCCAGTAGTCCGTGTATAAACATCTTCACTACCCGCCACCAGAAATAAAGTTTAACCTCATTCACACACACACACACACACACACACCAAGAAAGGAAATTCAATACTGAGGGTGGAGAGTTGACTAGAATTAAAATTTTCACTTGGAAAATATAGTAAATCTCTGGACTAGTTTTTTACCTTTGGGATCTTGGCATAAATCCAATCAGAGGTTCTAATTAAAATGAGTTTCATGGTCTCAGCTTACTTCCTAATTGATGGCAGTTCACACTACAAAACACGTAAGAATTCATTACAGTCCTGCTCAGCTGGCAATTTCTGCTCAGAGGGAGCAAGAGGAGGTAACTAATGTGGATTCCAGCAACTGTCTTGCATTTTAGTCAGGGTGGTCCCTTCTGGGCAGTTGAAAAGGGGTCATCAATAGAGCATTAGGGATCAAAAATCAAAGCACTGCTCTAGAATTAACTCAAATTTAGAATAGTAAATGTATTTACTAGCCATTTCTTTTAAGACTCAAAGCATGGATATGGAAATTATGACATGTTCCAAGGAGAAATCTGCACAGTATTTCTCGTCTTAAATTGTATATCCACTTCTCAAAATGTAATTCACAGAATTTTCTTCTTAGACTCTTCTGAAAAATTTTTACTCAGACTCACAAGAAATATAACTCTTTTTTCTTCCAAAAATGCCATTTGGTGCTTTGTGTCAAGACGGTCACAGTTTTTATATAGATAATAAATAGCAAAATATTCATGTCATACTAAATATGCTGATGAGGAAAAAGTAATTGGAGGTTCTAGTGCCAACAAGTAGAAAGACCTTGTAACTAGCAGTATATAGTGAAATGCACAATTTGCCACTTGGTGAAAAACAAACCAATCTTTACATTTGGGCTTTTTTTTCCTGATTTAATCAGCTCCTTTTCTAAGATTCTTGATGTAAAGTTTCCCAGAAAGAAAGAGGCTCAAATCATCTGCTCTGTATTGAAACTTTGAGGTGTTTGTGCAAAGTGACATGCTCCTTCTTCAAAGAATTTTTATCCCTACTAATAACGTATATACTCTCTTACTACTAATGATTTTGGATAGAACAAAAGGGAACTGCTACCTATACACCGATCACTTTGCTTTGTCTTATCTTCACAGACTCATAGGGTGCCTTTGCTTTTCTTGTGAGGGAGTCTTCTCTAATCTTCCTGCAGAAGCAATGAGAACGGCCTCATTGGCCTCAAATTAGCAGACTAGAAATCCAAGATTTAAATTTAGTTTCCAGTTTAGTTGCAGATTACATACAGGTCTCAGCTGCTGTACCTCAGCTTCTTTTTTCTTTTTTTTTTTTTTTTTTTTTTTACGGAAATAATGAGACTTGTCTAGAAAGGAATACATATTCCAGAGAGAGGCATCAGGGAAACAACCCAACAATTACAACATAATAATCTGAATGAGAGTAATTCTGACAACATAGAGACAAGATATGAAGGATGAAGAAAAGAAACTTGAGCATAACACAAAGTCTGCTACCCATGTACAATAATGATGAAATGCAGCAAATAACTTTGAACTAATTATAAATCTGTGATATGCCTCTGACATTTTATATTAATGTTACAGTGATGTGACTTCATGTCATGTTTCTGAAGACCTAGAAGACCCTGAGATGGGTTTTCTGAAGCATCTGCATGCTGCATTCCTCTTGATTTCCAACCAACTGCTAGAACTCATGTGCTGAAATACCTACAACAATCCACAATGTTCATTCAGGCACTTTGTTTGCCCAAAAGAAAAGCAGCTGTTACTTTTGCCAGGTGCACTTTTTCTGCTTGGCGAGTGGTGCTACCTGCAGGATATATCATTTTTCCAGGAACAGCCCTCACTTCCTAGTCACTTGTGGACACAGTTCAAGCTGTTGACTAGGTCTCCATGTAGCTTCAATCATCAATCTTGGCAGAAGGAAAATTAAAGGAGAACGTTACTGATGCTAAAATTATTTTTCCTTTGTAGTCACATTACTGCTATGACTTCAGAGCTTTAAAAAATACTTTTCCAAGACTCTTTCTTACATTAAAAAGAGTGGATATACAATCATCCACAAAGTAGGCTTTTGCGGGAAAATGTTGCTTTTCGGGTTTTCAACATTATTTTCCTCAGTTTCATTTGATAAACATTTCTGTTCCTTGAGGTGACATTCAATTCAGAGTGGTGAAGGGTACTTGTTATTCTTTACTTAGATAACAAATTATTTACGTTTTTTTAAAGATGGTATTCTAAAATATTAAATGTAAAGTGATCATAAATCCCTTTTCATACAGATACTGCACTGTATAAAAAGATAAATAAGCACCATTTGGTCTTTAAAGAAAATCTTATTGGCCTCTTGATACATATATATGAATCAGATCCATATTTGCAAATTGCATGAATTGAGAGATAAATTGTGTCCCTACAATATGTGCCATTTTGAACTGGATTGGCATTTTCAAAACATTATTTTGTCTAACATTTGTGTTAACAAGAATAATATCTCAGTGCACTTCAGTCACGAACCATCTATCCAGAATGTCATCTAGAGGGAAATAATGAAACAAAAAAATGAAGCAACATTTCTTGTTACATTATCCCACTGCCCTGGAGAGAAGCAGGGTCTATCTCCTACTATCTCCCAACCCTTAACTGCTCCTTTTTATTACATTAGCCTTCCCACTTATATTTCTTTTTAGTTCATATTTTTTCACAATGCTCATCCTTTACCTGCTAATCACCATTGAGTACTTTTGCCTCAGCTTTTACCCACATATCACTCCTCAATCCAATTTATTTCACAGACTGCAAGTATTTCTATGCCTAGAATGTAATTTTTGTTTGTCACAGAAGTTTAGCTTCATCCCTGAGGCTGTTCAGAGACCTGTACTAAACAAATTAATATTATCCACTATTTTTTCAGATGATGGTTGAGTACTGTCTGCAGTCTGTTAACAGGCAGAAAACCTAGCAGGGCTCATGCTATTTCAGCTACATGAAGCTGTCAATTTCCTGTTTCCCATCAAGTGTTTTGTATCTGTTGTGAAAGTCTTGTAATAATATTGGACTACTTCACTAACTTCACAGCACAATGGGATTTTTGCTTCTGCGGATGAAGAAGACATGGTAAGATTAAATGACTTTGGTAGAGCTGCACAAGAAATTTAAAGTCTAGCTGGACAGGCAGACAGATATTCTGTGTCCAGCTCAGTGACTTACTTAAAGACAATTGTTCCTAAATGTAAACTTTTTTAAAGGAATTGAAACATTTCATTCATTTTTAATAACTTAAAACTTAAATTTAATTTGAAAGTTTCCTGAAATGCAGTTAAAAAACCCCAAATGAGCCTTTTCTTTTTCATTTGAGTCCAGTAAAATTCTTTATTCATAAAATTCTGAATTAAACAGGATTTTTTCTCTTTTCAATTGTTTCTATTTTGAGCAAAGTCAAAATTAAGCTTTTATTTTTGTGTGTTGAGCAAAAGCACCCAGTCAAACAACACCTCCAAAAGTAAAAAAACCTTATACTGAAATCTGAGCCATAATCCAATCTTCACTAGCCACATACAAAGCATGAGCTGTATAAACTTTTATGTACACATCTAAACACCACACACAGTCTCTAAATTTCTCATGCAAAGCTATGACTTTTTATTCCATGTTCAAAATTAAAACAATCTCTCATCTGCAAACATCAGTTGAATAAAAGCATTAATCTAAGAGGTCTGGATATCAAAGTTAAAAAACCCGTCCTGGCTTTAGTCCCAGCGCTATACTAATATGTCTGCAAGGAGGTGGGGAAAGCTGAGGGGTTTTGGTTTGGGTGGGGTTTTTTGTTCCTTTAGGGGATAGGAAGACCATTTGTAGCATATGTCCTACATCTGGCAGTAGTGCACTGATAAACATGTGTAGCAGCAGGAACCCAATTATCCCTGTTGCCCTTTTTAGAATTACTATGAGTTGTGTTCTTCTAGGCAGCGGAAATAACACATGAAGGCCAAAGGCGCTGTTCTGAAGTTTCCACAGTTTCTGGCACAAATCCACAAATTACATGCAATAGCACTCTCCCAAAGAATATCTTGCTACTTAAAGTGTGGCAGGGTCTGCATCACATTTCAGCTGTATACCTTACAAACACAATGGTCGGCGCAGAGAAAAAACAATAACATGTCAAGAAAGTAATTATGACTATTTCAAATTAAACTTTTAATCAACTTCAAAAACCCTATTTATTCTGAAAAGAGATCTTTCTCATTTTTTTCTCATTTTAGCTGATTTTTATTTTTAGATCCTAGATACCTCCTTCCTTCCCATCCCTGATCTTGAACTGTTTCTGGGCCACTGATACCACATTGCTGTGTGTTGCAGACAAGCCACTCAGAAATTCAGAGCAGGCCATAGGAAGCATTGAGATCTTTGTCTTTCCTACTCTCGTGCCCATATTTGTATGACAGTATAGACAATAGCCTGTGAATATTACAGAGATTCTGCTTCTGGGCTAAATAATTTGAAAAAGTGACATCTAAAACACAAAGAAAAACAAAATTGTAATATTTCATTAAATCATATTCCAGAATTAATTGTACTTCTGTACATTTTCTTCTAAACAATTTTTGAAGTCTCCTCCCAGTCAAACTGATTAATTTATTGAGATTAATTTCCAGATATATTGGCAAAATCATATATATTTATATTACTAAACATAATTCAAAATAATAAAACTCCATATTCCAGACAGTTACTGTATAATTAGCAACTAGCTTTTCAGTTTAACAATTATTATTTTTATCTGTGTCATTGCCCTCTATTTTGGATTGAGCCATAATAAACCAGAACTATGTTGATATATATAAAGGAAACATTCCCCCCAATGAATTTCTCATTATGAAACCAGCTAGATTATTTTTATAAAGTGTACGTCTATATTTACTATTACCTTCCCGCTCAGATGACTGGATCATGTGAGCAGCATAAAAACTTTCCTCACAGAAAAACAGCTGTAAATCTAAAGTTAAGACATTGACTTCATTGTCAGCATTTTAGCAGATTTTCTTCAGTGTAAAAAGAAAACAAGGAGGTGACCAGTTATAACAGCTTTTTACTGACTGCTTCTATGTGACCTGCAGAAAAATTTAGGAAGCTGAGAACTGTTTTGAGCTTTGGAGCAAAAATATTGCCTTCACTCTTTGCTCTGATCATCTTCCCTTGTCTTTCCACCCCACTTTGGAAGTCTATTTATGTTCACTGGCTGGCGTGTTTGGGAGCAAGGGAAGTGGTTCTCCATGCAAGGCCAGGAGGGAATGATCCAGACTGTTTAGGTATGTGCTTTGAAAAGATAAAGCATCTTGGTGTTTGTCCTGGTTAGCCTAGAGGAATGATTCTTAAATGATATATACACATATATTTTACTATCACTGCTCAGGAAATCCCAACTGCAACCACAATTGAAAATCATTATTCCTGGGCTTAGGAAGACTGGCATATACTGTTTTTCATACTAGAGTTCCATATCTGAGTCATTTCCAAGTTTGAAATGAGATGAAAACTGTCTTAGTTCAGCAAATCAGCACCACTGAATTAACACAGAAATAACTGCAATGCCATGGGCAATTAGTACTAGGCTTTATAGTGTCCTTCATGAAGGAAAGTATTATTACATTTACTTTAAAGGTGATAAACCTAATGGTAGGTACCTAAATAACCCATCTGATGACGTTTCCAAGAGCTGCTGATGGAGCTGGGATCAGGATGTGAAACCGCTCTTTCCCAGTCCCGTTGCTTGTTGAGCTTGTCCAGTGTTTGAGCAAGGAGTCTGAAAATATACGGATGGTGGAAATGTTCATCCACCAGAGCTCAAACTGACCATTGGTCTCCAGGGAAATATGACAAAACCTACACGCCAGCAGAAACATAGCATGTTCCATTTTCTCCCGTACCTCCCAACCTGTACGGTCCCCATGCCTGGCAAAGTCTGCCACTGGGCACGCTCCCAACTTGTCTGGTGGGATGTGGGAAAAATCCCACCTTCCATAATGATAATTCCTGTCAGCTAGCTGGGACATAGCCTGAATCTTAGGATTTTTTTCCCAAGAAATCTTAATGAATGGTTCTGTCCTACTGCTACTGTCCATGATGGTCGCAGTACTTCCAGGGAGGCCACTTAGATAGCTGCTTGCTCCTCCTTGAAATATCATCACAGTTCTACCTCTTTTTTTGACTCCTCTTTATGCCTTTATGTAACAGTTTAACTGTATGCAAAGAACTCGCCAAAGGAAACAGAAATTTCTTACTGTACTTACATATTCTGTATGTTCACAAAAGTTTAGACTACCATCACAAAGCGTGAAAGCACCAGTGAAATACAGCAATTATATTGGATGGGTGCCATTAGGGAAAGAAATAACATTTAAATGAAATTAGACAGAGATCTCAGGTACACAGAACATAAATATTTAATCTGGAATTTCACCAAGACACCAGGGCTAACACCTTTAACTTGGCAGATGCAAGATTTTTAAATGACCACAAATTTTATGAGGACCTCAGACTTCCCCTCTCCTTTAAAGCACTGGTTCCCTGGTGGAAAAATACGGTGAGAGGTTGATTCTTTATTAGTTCAGGTGGGAATTTGGCCTTTGTTTTTTATTTCATTAACTTAACAGAATCGCAATATTCATGTATAGAAGTTGGTGGTAAACAAAATTTGTTCCTGAAGGTTTTACTGGGAATTCATTGAAATAACCAATTAAGTCTAACATGTCTTATGTATGAAGTCAAAAAGAAATGACACAAATCTCACAGAGCTTTATTAATTTTTGTAGGAAAAATAAAAATAATCTTCTACTTTTTAAAACTCTCCTCCAGAACTTTGAAAAAAAATCACAGAAAAAGCAAGAGAGTGAATAAATAGTTTGAATACAGTAAGCATCCTGTATGAAAACTTTGCTTACTAATTAGAATTTATTTATATTAAATATTTTTGTAGAGAGGGATGCTGTCTCTTCTAATTTTTTACTGGGAATACTGCAATTAGCAGAAATCAGAATAAATCCAGTAAGTGATAAAAATTCTCTCAGATAGAGAGATCCTTAACACTGTCTCCTTATCAGTTTAAGCACAGTGGGTTTTAGACAGATAATTTGCAAATCTTGGCTAACCAACTGCAGTGCTGCTACAAAGAAGACTAAGAGATACAGATTGTTTTGAAACCAGTAGTGCAACCTCTGTTAAAGAAATTTTTGCAGGCACTAATACAAGAATTTTATACACATTCAGCATCTCATTTGTATAGTGAAATGAGGCAAGAAGTGAAATGTACACCATTAATTAAGTGTATGGTCTGCAAGTGTTTTTAGGAGGAAGTTCACACTTTTCTCATTAAAGCTGGTTGGGAATATATCTTCCAATTAATGTGATTTTTTTTTTGAGTATTGTGAGAAGTTGAGCATTGGAAAAAATGAGCTTGAAGGGTTTCAACAACGAGCAACAGCAAGATTTTTGACATGCCACATGTGCACATCGGAACATCTACAGTAGACAATTAACTAATAAATCAACAACCTCCTCTATTTATGGCACTGATTAAAACTTGGAGCCAAGTTTTTCCCAGCAACATGAGATAAAGCCATTTTTCTAGGGGGTGCGTCCAGATGATGATTTATAAACTATAAAGAGCATGATGTCATTTGGAAAACTCAACTGCATCTCAGCTAATGCAACTGTTCTGGTGTAGAACAATAACTGCAAGCACAAGTTCTAGTTCAACTTAACTATATATTTTACTATATGATTTTACTATATGATTATAGTAATTTTACTATATGATTATGCAATTGAGATGACATAGGAAGTAATGATCTGAATCCCATTTGCATATATTCCTAATTCCTGCAGAAGCAGTAGTTGTGTACCATGTTGTCAGACCAGCATAACAGATTGAGATCCTGACCAAACACATCCAGAGTGGCCCAATGCCAGGTTCAGGAGGATGAGGAGAAGTTGCCCATGGCTGCACCAGACTTGCATAGTACCAAAAACAGGCCAGAGATTTGATTTGCTTATTTCTATTTCCTCTCTTCTTATCCCACATATTCCCAAACATCTTCTGATCTACTTAATTTTTCTCTACACCTGAACTCAAAAGATGTTTTTCGGCAGTTGTGAAAGGTGATCACCAGTTTTTTTGGTTAAAGACACAATGAAGAATTCAGCAATATGCCGCATGTGTATCTCAACGCAATGTTTCTTTGTTCAATAATAATACGAGTAATTTAATATTTCATTGCCTCTCAGTATATTGAATAAACAAATTATTGAGAAGAGGTGTAAAAGACTAGCCAGAAAAGGGAGGACAGATTATATATTTTCTAATAGCTCAGCAAAGTTGTAAGAACTTTCTGTTGACTTTTTTTTTCTGTCAAAGCAGTGACTAGAGTCTGGTGAACACGAAAATACACTGTATATTATTTGAGAATGTTAAGGTTAAAAAATACCACGGCAGCAAACAAATTCAAATACCCCAATTTGAAAAGTGTTGCATATTTAATGATTACATGTATATTATCATTAGTGTATAATGACTAGCTTCCCTGGCATAGAAATCTGACTAAATTAGCCACTGCAAGTGAAATTCAGAGACAAAAGTCACTAACTTAAATTGGACAAGACTTGTACTCTGTGTGTGCAGAACAGGTGGCAAAACAGGTTCAACCTCTCTCTATAATCCTCCTTAAAACACGATACTGAGCAAGCAGATATTTTTCTTATTTCAGTGTAGCATACCTGATTCTTAAAATGAGACTTTAGCTCTTGTGAAAGTTGATGGTATATAATTTCCTCTCATTTAGACAGATTGCTTGGAGAAGCATGCTAGCAATAAAGATAAGCTTTATTTATCATAATTACAGTGACTTGTTCTTTTAATTAATTTTCCAATTCATGTTAATGTTTATATATTAAACAATTTACATTACTGCTTAGTGGAAGTGATGTTGATATTACTCTTATTTAAAAAAAAAAAATCTCCATTTACGGTAAAACATACACAATTGTCTGTTACAATTTAGGAAATCTGCTTTGTATAGCATAGCAGAAATAAGCTCATCACATGTGTTGTATTTGGTAGAGAGTAAAGGCTATTAGAAGCATCATGTCTCTTTCTCATCAACTTATCAAATTGTTGCCTGACTGGCATTCCTGATTACACACCATCTTCTTTATACATTTTCTCACACTTCAGTACCCAGCTCTGTCAGAAAATGATGGCATCTTTAAATTAACATCCATCCATCTTTAAATTACTTCCATTCATAACTCCTTTGAGCCAGAGCCAAATTAAATTCCAAGGAGCCTAGAAGGGGAAGAGCTTATAAAGAAAGTGAGGATTAATGTTGTTTAAATGCACATTTTCTTAATATCTCAAAGTTCCCTTGCCAATCTTGCTTAGATGTTTACTGTTGCTCTGCCAAGTTGCTGACAATTGTGACTTTTAAATTGATTTCACTGTTATAATAGTCAGATGAATGAAAATTAAATTTAGTTACTATATAATCAGCACCACTATCAGAAATAATGGTGTCTCCTTTCCCTCAGTATATACTTTGTACCACGCCTCAATTTATGTTTGCAAGCAGGATGGGAATTTAATTCAGTCAATTCAGAAAGCAACTCAGTGTTTAGCACTGAATGACAGGGAGGGGTCTGAAATGTTTGTAAAAATTCAGTCTTTACGGAACACTGGGTCCAATGTCTTGCTCACGGAGAGGAAGAATCAAGGAAACTACCTTGGAAATGCTGGGGAGCAGGCATGGGGCTTGCAGGGAGAGTTGGCCCCATGGTGGCTACCCTGGCACTACTGCCTAAGGCAGGGCCATGGACAGGGCAGGAGTCTTCCTTTCACTGGACACTCCAATTTCTTTTTTTGTTTGTTTTGGTTTTTTTGGGTTTTTTGTTTGTTTGTTTGTTTTTTATGAGTTGGCTGTCTCTTCTCCCTCCAAAATGTGGGCTGACAATGCACTGCTGACTACCCTAATAACATCCAGAAATAAATAGAGTATAAACTTGTTAGTGACTCATGGTTCATATGTTTTTTGCTCTTTCTGTGGAGTGAATGCAAACACATAAACTTTATTTTTATAAATATTTTTCTACTGTTTACAGATATCTTCCAAGTAATATCCTTCTGACGGTTAAATTTACCAACCATGCCAAAATTCACTTTGATATTTATCACTTCCTCTAGTTTTAATACTTTATGTTCTCTCAATTTCTGAGTGATATTAGTCTCTAGAATATGTCCTGCCCTGAAAAACTATTTAAATATCTTTAAGTAGACTTCACTGCTATTGTGTTCTTGCCCAACCTCTCCCACACTTGTTCTTGCAAGATGTATTTATACTTCCTGTTCCACCTTCCCATTACTATTGTCCTTCTGAATTCTTTGTTTTAAAGGATGATATCCAGTTCTCACATCAAGTTCAGTGAACATAAGATTTCATCAAAAAGTGGTTTTTAGCATTAGAATCTGAGTTGTGGTAAGGACACCTGTCGGTAATAAAACCAGCTCAACAGGGATGAATCTTGATACCTTTAAAGTCCTGTCCTTAAGTTTTTTACTTGAGTCACAGAGTGTGTGTTTATATATATATAAAACATATATATACCTATATTTAAGGTATGCCATACTCATAATCACTTCCAAAACAGAGTAGAACAACCTTATAAACTGTGTTCAATAGTGTTTGGCCTATAAAAGAAAAGTAGGATGGAAAGAACCTAACTGAATACAGACAGACAAGACATGTATGTAATCATAAATAACCCTGATTGCATTTTTACACTGCTAAGTTTGACTAACTACGTTTCTATTTTAATGTAGGATAGGAGCACATTCTCTGGAGAAATACAGGGATTGACAGAACTGGTTTCTCAGGGAATTTGCATTACATTGTCCCCTTTGCAAGGATCCAGACATCTCAGATTCAAACATTACTCAGAAAATGGTGCTTCAGACCTAGAAGAGAGCTCTTCCCTCCAGGTCTGCCCTCTCCAATCATCTGCACTGCCAGTCTGGTCTGTTTTCTCTTTCCTCTGAGAAACTGCATTGTGCTCTTAATTGCACACCCAAAATCAAATGACTTTCACTGTCTCCTTAATTTCTTTTCCTATGCAAAATAGAATATTTCAGGAATGGATATTATTCAGTTTCTACTGGCAAATTAGCAAGCAAGAAATAATGCTTCAAAGAGGCTTTTCATGTTGTTTAAAGAGAGTAACATTTTTCAGCTTTAAATTTTGTCTATTTCAACAGAATATAAGAAGTCACAAAAACAATCACTCAAAAATGCAGAATGCTAATTTTATCACAAGACATGTCAAATAACTAGCTACAACAAGCCACTGTTTTCCTGTATCATGCCTCAAAGTTGGAAAGAATAAGTAGTCCTTCTCTTAGAAGTAAGGGCAAATATCATATTGTGAAAAATGTATTTTTGTTTCCACCACAAATGAAAACTTTGATATTTTTCATTTTTGTCTGTCACTTAGAGCACTTTAAAAGACGTGATAACAATCACATGCTGCTTGTAGTGTACAGAAAACACTGGGGATATTTCCAGTAGGTGAAAATATCATGTTTTATTCAACCACTTTGAGGCCCTTGGGGTGGCATGCACAAAAAATAGTGTTCTGTGTTGGCACCTGAATGAGAGGAAGAACAAAGTATAATGGAGTATTAGATTAAACATTGTTCAACTAATTTTGCATCAGTATGCCTCTTGTTTAAAAATTAATACTGGCGTCTCATGCTATTCAGAATTTAAAGAAAGAATATATATTTGATTGCAGTGTGCCAGCTTCATAATCAAAGTTACCTTTTATTTAAACAGTTCTTGCTCATTTCTGAAACACCTTAGGCTGTCAAAATCTCATGCTCTAAAATACAATAAAAGCTCACGCTTTTCAGGAGGGAGGGCAGAAGAATAACCAGACCCAGTTCCTTTGTTCCTAACCAGCCTGGCTTGCTAATCAATTTTTGTCGTCCTCCAAATCTGTAATTATGGTATTGCTTTCAAACTGCAATAGAATACCAGGTTTACACAGCACAGGGAGAGATAAACAAGTACTCACCACAATTTGAAAGGGTTTGACCTTTAAAAGCTGTTAATCTGCACGTGAATTATAATTAATCAATTAAAAGAGATTCAGTCTAGTACCAACATAATTAGATACAATTTTACTGCTGAGTAAGCCATGATAACCCCATACAGAGTCCACTGCTTTCTTATATTTTCAAATATCCCAGCTCTGCAGTTTTAGCAAAAATATGTATGTTTCCCAAGTGGGATTTTTATGGCTTTGGATAGCAGAACTGTTGGATGGCTAAACTGCGATCCAAGTTCAATTCTATGGAACAGTGTTTGGAAAACTCTTCTTGCTTTAACTGTCTTTAAATACTTCCCTCAGAAAGAAGGGAAGGAGGAAAATGTGATCCAAGGCACTGCAGTTAATGAAAAGAAGTGTTTGCTGATGACTGTTTTCTGAAGTCTTTGAGGCCAAATTCAAGGATATAACAGTAAACAAAAAACACATAATGTGTGTTGTATTTAACCACCATAGCTAATAGCCCTCAGCCTAAACCCAATGGGAATATTCAGTGATTAGAGACACCTGCAGGTTAATAATTGGAGGCATCTAAGCACAGAGGCAATTAATATAGGAAAACTCTCCTGAGGTTGGAAAGGCAGCACTGTTCAAATAAATAAATGCATATGTATGTAGACATAAAAAGGAATACTTGCAATTCTTCTGAATAGTCCAACTTTCTAGAGGGACCAGCAATGTCATCACTAAGGCATCCTTCAATGTCAAAGGAGTCTAGTCCCAGAAAAATAGCTGGAATAAAGATTTTGATTTGTTTCCAAAACTTTAGTAGCCTGAAAATTTGAAACATTTGATTTTGATATGTATTTTGTGTTGGTTCGAAATCTGGTTTTGGAATATACTATTATGGACCCCTGTCTTTGAAGCTTCCCTGTGGAACCTTCACATTAATTTCAGAGGAATTTTTATGCCTTGTTACATAACATAAGAAATATGTCCAACATTTAGACATGGGAGAGACTATTGAAGAACAGTTTTATAAGCCTGAATCCACAGAAATATGAATGATCTGAGATGTATTGCTTACTAGAAGGCTTAAGTGCTGGTTAAGCTTTACAGAAGAACAGGAAGGAACTTGAGGGGTCCTATTTGTGGCCGCTGTAACACTATGTTGTCCTGCTTTATTCTCAAATCTATAATTCCTTTTCCAGCAGCTTGAACACAAACAGTCATTTAAAAAAAAAAAAAAAAGAAAAAGAAAAAAAGAAAGAGCTGATATTTGAATCTTTAGAAGAAGCCTGAACTTTTGTTTTAATATATGAAGTTAACATAGTTGACATTTTAAGAAATTACATGTAAGCCAGAAAACACAATCTCTCTCCTGGACATTTTCAATCTTTCAGGTAAAATTTCTCCCCCAACTATATATGATGCAACTAATGTTTCGCTATTCATTTTCTCTTCAAAACCTGCTGTTACAGTAGATGTTTCAAGGGTAAGTAGCAAAGGCTAATATATTCCTCAGCAAAATGGAAAAATGATAAAGTGAAAAAATACATTAAAAGACAACTCTGACCATGTGGCCTGGTCATAAAAAACATTTTCAGGGAAAGAAATCAAAAACATTATAGAAATAGAAGGGCATGAATTATTTATAGGCATAAGGGTCCCTGGAAAACATACAAAATTTGCCCTCAAATGATTCAGTTTAAGAACTATTCCTGTTGCTTTTCCTTGACTTCCAATGAATAAATAACTTGATTCAATCTTCCTATGTATTCCCATCCCTCAGTTGATCTGACCTGAAAGCAGGCATCTAAGTTATCTAATACTTCTCCAGATTTCTGGTCAGAAGAAGATTTTGTAAAATGCATACACATTTGGGGCTGAATTCATGGGTGAAACATATTAAGACTAAAAACAACAAAAAAAGAAGCCTCACATTTAATCTCAAAGAAAACAAAACACAACACAAGTAACCACTGATTCCTCCCACCAACCTGGGGCACTTTTTTCACACTCTCTTGCTAGTGGAAAGGGGTGAGGAAACCTCCTTCTCATCTCCACATGCAGCTTTAGAGCAGCAAGGCTACAGCCTCAGGCACACCAGTTACCCTGCTCACATGCTGGCCAGTACTTCAGATCCAAAATAAGTCAGAATAAAGGCGTGGAGCAGATGCCTATGCAAAGAATACACTTTTCCAGAGCAGCAAGAAGCCCTGCCAGGTATGTCTCCCTGAACTGCCAGGTCATATACAGCCATATACATTTTTCTTGCTTCTTACAAAATATACCACACCAATCTGCATTCTCCTGACTCAATGTATATTTTCTTCATTAAGATTAAAATGAATCCAACTAGAACATATTTTAAAATACTGGAAAGAAGGGAGGAGACTTGCTCCCAGCTTCCAATTTAATGCTGTTAGCTGACAGTAAACCTATCCCAGCTTTTTTGCACTAAATTTCCAGAACATTTTAGCAAACACTTTCTAGCATAACGACATGTTCAAATGGAATCAGGACATGGCAGAAAGGTTTCTCTGAGAAAAAGGGCAAGTCATTTTTTTCACATAACTTGCTTGGTTTTGTTCTTTACATTTTCAGATTAAGTGGATTGCACTGAATTTAGTGGAGAAGAGAAGCTATTATTACATTGTGTTCCAAAATCTTCAGAGAAATACCAGAGATAATTGCCTTTAATGTTAATTTAATAAGCAATGTTCTTGCATGCAATGTATTTGCATTGTGTATTCCAGAGTGGAATTACTAATTCTAGGAGTAATTTCTGTGTTTACAGAAAGCCAAAATATAAGCAACATAATTTATATATAAATGTCCCCTAGTGTAAGCATTTTCTATGTAAAAGTTATAAACAAAGAAAAAAAGGACATATGAATTCACCCAGAGACATTGAAGATGTGTAACAGAAATGGAGGTTAAGGCCTGTTTGTATTCTTCCCTAAACATCCGCTTGACAAAATAATTTTTCTCCATGAATTTCTTCATAGTGCTTATTAGTAAACAATGTAATTCTTATTTACAATGATGTACAGTCTAAATCAAGGAAGAATCAGAAGAGCTTCGAGACTCCCTAATAGGTGTTTAGCAGAGAGAGAAGCAATGAATAATAGCTTTGTAAAAAAAAGAAATATTCAATTTATTTCTTACCTAGTCTATAAACTTCTAGGGTTTTTACAGGTAAATGTAATCCTCACTGAAATGTAGACGTCATTGAGAAAGTAAAACACTACAGATATATACCTACCTAATAAAACTGTATGAATAATATGACACAGAAATTAGGAATAATGATCTCCTAAACCCAAAAATGTGACTTGTATTAGGGTCATGAGGTTGGGGAAAGTTAACCAAGGCCAGTGGCCTGCTTAAGTGCTTTCACATGCCCCCCGCCTTGCCGAAGGGGTTGAAGGATAGGAAATGATGTGCTGACATTCATGGGGGTGAGATTTATTCTCCTACCTCTCTCAGGGGTGATGGATGATGACAGTCCATAGCAGAGATTTTTCCAGACTCAGTTGAGCTCTGCCATTTGGCCTTGTTGAAAAACACAAAGGGGCTATGTGGTACAAATAGCTCCATGCAGTGGTGACTCCATGAAGTTTTCCAACAAATGCTTTTACATGTCTATTTTCCCCAAAACTTTAGTATCTACATTCTTTATTTCCAAGCCTCTTACAATTCTAACCTGATGAGAAGTTGAGTTACAGGTGACAAGTGGAGATTAACTGGTCTCTCCAGGATCACACACATGGAGCAAGATTTGAATAGGGTATTAGTTCTCAGCCCAAGGTAGCACTGTAATGCTAAGACTTTCCTTTAATTTGGTGTTAAATGTAACACAAAAACATAAAAAATGTAAGAGGCATCTGGATGTTTTCTCAAAGAAAACCTCTAAGAAGTTGCTCATCTAAGTGACTTGATTGGAAATCGCTCGCGTTCCTCAAGATCTCTCTCTCTGATTTATTTGTTTTCATGTTACCAGTGGAATATTGCTTCATACAGTATATAGTTTAAGAATTACATGAATGCTAGTGGGGTAATTTATGGAACCCATGAGATTTAAAGACGACTGCTTTTTCAAGAATTCTCACTGTCATTGCCACCAGTATTAATTCCATCATATGTACATCTCTGAGATTGTTTTCCTCAAGACCTCTCACTCAGTCTGAACCATAGAGATCTCAGTGAAAAGAATGGAAAAAGTGCAGAATCTCTGCCCTGTGAATGGCAATAAAAACCTAGGAGGAATCTACCTCTCCCTTACAAACCTCCCACCTACACAGTCAGTAAAATAGCACACTAGCTGACCTTTTAGACAAGAGGCAACATAACAGTCCACAAATAGGGACAAACTATATTTTGGAAGCTACACATGACTAGCCAAAACTTAATTAAACATCAGGTATTAGACAAAGACTATCTCTGCCTAAGAGTAGTTCATGTGCCATTTTACTCTGCCTCTACACTAAGTATTTTTTACTAATGTATCATACACATTAACAGACGAAACAGTAAATCAAATCTCTCTTACTCTCTACAGAGTATATACACACACTTGCCTTAGCATTTTATCATAGCTTTGTTTTGCTGTCCTACATCAAGTCCAACTTCAACAAACAAAAATAAAAAATTGAGAAAGTATTCTTAATATTACGGGACATTTAACAATGTAATATCAATTATTGTAACCTATTTTTGCCAAGAACAGGCAATCTGTAAAGAGATTATAAACCAGACATCTTAAACTTGAAAGAATATACTACTTATTCCTAATAACAGTATCCAGGGTTAGAGCTTTAAAAATTACAGTTTATAGAGCCCTAGAAACTGATGTTGGCAAGTGAAATAACTTCAGAGTATGAATATCTGTTTGGATAACCTATATATTTCTCAATAAGCAAGTATCACAGGTCTCTAGAGAATGCACCCAAATTATAAAATAAACTTTATCACACATTTTCTCTTCCAACTTTGAGAACTACAGGAAGGTTTAGTAAAGTAAAAATACTTAACTATTTCTTGAAACCCAACCGCATCATTTGATTCAAACCGAAACATTTTGTAGCCTGGAACAAGTCTTTAAGAAAAGTGAAATACTTAGAAAGTGTGTTTCATTGTCCTGGATGACATAAACTTAGTCTCAGCAGAGGTTTAACATTTATTAAGTGACCCATCACCAGTGGATATTTATTAGCCTTTGCAATGCTTAATGTGGACCTCAAGATATCTTTGTCTAATACTGCACTTCTGTTAAGAATTTTCTGAATGTCTGTGATGCTTCTACACCTTATCAGGCCTATACTACTGGTGGCAATGGCATGGTAATATTAATGTAATATGGCATGGTGATATACAGTGCACACTGGTGCTTCTCAATTTAAAAAGGGAACACACTCTTGAAGCTGCAAAGATCCCAAACTCACTTATCTCTTGTAATTTCTGTAAGATATGGAGATGGTAATCTTTGGTAAACAGTCAAGAAAGGACACTGTCCCACATGAAGTCTTTGTCTCTAAATTGGGGAGACATGGATTTGACGGATGGACCACCCGGTGGATAAAGAATTGACTGGATGGTCGCACTCAAAAGGTTGTGGTCAACAGCTTGATGTCCAAGTGGAGAGCAGTGACAAGTGGTACTCCTCAGGTGTCGGTATTGGAACCGGTGCTGTTTAACATCATTATTAGTGACATGGATTGAGTACACCCTCAGCAAGTTTGCCAACGACACCAAGCTGTGTGGTGTGGTTGACACGCTGGAGGGAAGGGATGCCATCCAGAGGCACTTGGACAGGCTTGAGAGGTGGGCCTGTGCAAACCCCATGAAGTTCAACAAGGCCAAGTGCAAGGTCCTGCACATCGGTTGGGGCAATCCCAAATACAAATACAGTCTGGTTGAAGAGCAGATTGAGAGCAGCCCTGTGGAGAAGGACTTGGGGGGGGGGGGGGTCATAGTTGACAAGAAACTAAACACGACCCAGCAATATGTGCTTGCAGCCCAGAAAGTCAACCATATCCTGGGCTGCATCAAGAGAAGCATGACCAGCAGCTTGAGGGAGGTGATTCCCCCCCTCTGTGGCACTCTTATGAGATCCCACCTGCAGTACTGTGTCCAGCTCTGGGGCCCCCAACAGAAGAAGGACATGGACCTGTTGGAAAAAGTCCAGAGGAGGCCATGAAGATGATCAGAGGGCTGGAACACGTCCCTTATAAGGACAGGGTGGGAGAGTTAGGGTTGTTCAGCCTGGAGAAGAGAAGGCTCTGGGGACACTTTATAGTGGCCTTTTAGTTCTTAAAGGGGGCCTACAAGAAAGCTGGAGAGGGATTTTTTATGAGGGCATGTAATGACAGGACAAGGGGTAACGGTTTTCAACTGAAAGAGGATATATTTAGACTAACTATAAGGAGAAAAAATTCTTTACTATGAGGGTGGTGAGGCACTGGAACAGGTTGCCCAGAGATGCTGTGGATTCCGCATCCCTGGAGTGTTCAAGGCCAGGCTGGATGGGGCTTTGAACGACTTGGTCTAGTGAAAGGTGTCCCTGCCCATGGAAGAGGGTTTGGAGCTAGATTAACTTTAAGGTCCCTTCCAACCCAAACCATTCTGTGATTCTATGAAAATAGAGGAAATGAGGAAAGACAAAGTTAATATATTTTCTAAGGCAATTAATATTTTCTGTACCTTTTCATGATTCAAAATTTTGAATGTCATTACATTTTTGTAGCCAACAATAGTATGCATGCTGGATACTGGAAGCAAAAACAGATTGGGGCAATAAAATGAATGGGTAGATTTATGACATGAAAATAGTGTATTATTTACATGGTGTTCTCGGAGCAGAAAGATTGGTCATTTATACACTCATGAAACAACCTGGGTGCTAATTTTGTAAGTAACCTGTTAATCTGCATCTGCAATCTTCTGAAAAATAATTATAAAGCTTCTTTTGCTTTGTGGGATTCTGATAGGGATGCATTGTCTATGATAAAAATATAAAACTGTTACTGCAATCTTGTTATCTTGAATGAAAGATTGGAACTTGGTTATTAAAAAATTAACTTTAAAATTTGTAAGATATAGCTGAGTTATGGACTTATCTTTTCATCATGCTTATCCTCACTTATATATAATTCTAGCTTATGATAGTATTCAGTTAGCTCATCTTAGATTTAAAATGAAGATCATTTTTAAACAGATTGTTTTTTAACTCATGGTGATCACTTTGAAAGCCAATGTAAATATCTTCAATGCAACAAAACTGCATATTGTAATATTGGAATTTAACTTTCATGTACCCATCATTCCACACCAAGAAGTTGAATTTCATGCCCAGATTTGTAGTAAGAACAAATCTCTTCTGTGTATCCATTTTTCTGTAATAAATATGCCCAGGCTGTGGTTTCTACAGTCATTATACCTGGCTTCCCTTTTGTTGCACTTATCTCTTAAGATTAAATGTTTTGAAACTCTTTTCTCTCTGTTTCCAAACTCCAAACTGTTGTCAAATTATATTCTTTATATATGGAATATCTGTAAAATCAACTTGGTTTAGTTTTTTTTTGTGTGTGCAGATTATCTGTCAAATGAAAAGAAAATATTGTTAAGAGATTTTTTTTTTAAATGTTATATGTATCAGTCCTGGGAGTCACTCTGTGTTTCAGAGGAGTATTTAGCACGCCTGTCAAAATGCACATATATCTCTTAGACTTTATTGCTAATCAGTTTTGTGGAAAACATGCAGTTGAGCTCTACTTTCACATATTGTGATGGAAAATAACTGTCAGATATCTTATGTCACTACTCACAAACATTTTTATTGGAAAAGATTATCATCACTTGGATAACAAAAGCAATTCCAAGTAATATACCTGATGAAAAGCAATTAAGTAAACCCAGTTAAGAATGAAATATTTATTGAAATCTGTGTATAACAACAATATAATACCCAAATACCAAATGGAATGCAATAAAATCAAAATCAAACATATTCTGTGAGGCAATACCAAGATCAGGTTGATCTTAGTAACACATGAATCTTTTATCAAGATTTGTTCTATAAATTAGGGTATTGCAATGACTTAAAATAGATCTCTGTCACAGGCTCATACTGCATAGTGTCTCCTCCTCTTTCAGATTTTCAGTGCTGGCAATATTTGCTGTTAACCAAAACTTTGACTATACTATTTATCTTTCCTAATCCTGTCTCCAGTTACCACTTTCCCAGGACCATGTGGAACATTCATACCTCTGGACCTGCATCCCTCTATTGCTGTTTTCTAAGATTTGTTTGCTATTCTTATCTGCATTGACCTAACCATCCAAAATTATAATCTCTTAAATGTACATAATGAAAACTTCTATGAGACTAAAGGGGTGATAGCCTTGAATCCTTGAAAAGATAAGGAGAGGATAGGTAGTAAGCTTAAAGTTGAATACCTAGAGAAGCTCATATAGACACAAACTGTTTCTCACAACACAAGAACCCTTTGCCCAGGAGATCAAAATAAAGTGGTCAAAGAATGTACCATAAAGATTTTAAAGCTGCTGGCTTGTTATAGAAAACAGCTGAAACTGAAAAGACAATTCTTTCAGGTAATCAAAGGCATAATGATTATTAAAAACAGTGTAGTTTAATAAAATAAGGTATCACATTAGCTTGTAGAACACCCCACCTGCCTCAGATTCTAATTACAATATAAGCTTTTTAGATAGGAGGTAATTTATTATTAGCATAAGTCAGAATGTTTGAATGAGATGTTAGGATCTAAGACCAGGAGGAGCAGCAGACCTGCAGAGCCTTAGTGGTTGCTGGCTGAGTCCCATAGTGATGGTGAGAGCTCTTGTTAAATGATTTCACAATGTGTTTGTAATCAGTGGTATAAAATATATTTGCTAATTCTCTGGTCCAAGATGTTTTCCCAGTCCCTAGACTTACCCCATTAGAGATAGTCTAATTGAGACACTATGAACAAAAGCTCACAGAAAATACCAAAGGCCCTGCTGACCTTACTGATCTTTACAATGGACTATGAGAGTACATCTGCTTTCATTTAACATGAGACTGCAGTGTGATAAAGAGAGAGATATTACCTTTCACACTCGTTTTCTTGAAATATGATATTATCTTTTATTTTTTTGGTGGTTCTTTTAACTTTAAAACTTTTTCTATATCGTTACTTTAGTATAGGCAGGCTACCATAACACGTATCCAGCTGATGAAATTATTGGAAAACAGAGGGCAAAAAGGGTGTCCTGGCTACCATCAGAGAAAAAAAAAATCAACATTATTTCTACTTCAATGTTCATATTTTGGGTGGGGTAGAGGGGAGAAGCAAATTACGTAGTCTGTTATGCCAAGAAAAAAAAACAGTAACATTTTAGGCTAAGCCAGGCAGTCTGCAAAGAATGAATATTGAAGCTCAACTCACTATCTCCCAGACTTATAACACCTCAAAGTAAGTTACTGTGATCATCTAGGAAAAAAAAAATGGTTTGAAACTCAGATGAGGGCATCCATGAACTATTTAAACATGAACATTGGGCTTAGAGTTTTAACATCTGCTTACATACCTTATGGCGACATTTTATCATATATAAATACCCAGCAAATGCATAACACAGTGTTCAAATATGTTAATCAATACGTACTGGCTCAAGAGGAATAGAGCTGACAATACATGAAACTCGAAAGACACAGGGGCAGATTTTACCTGAATTCCATGCCTGGATTAGAGACTACCTTGTGTCTACACATTACATGGTACCATAACTGCACTTCAGGGAGAGTTAGCTAAGATGAAGTGAGATTGTGAAGCACATATACTTTTTCTAATAGTTTTACTCAAATTTTTTTTTTTTGATTGTTCAGCGCAGTTTTTAATTCCTAGAGAATTCAGAGTGTTGGAGTGATGGATTAAAAGGAAGCAAAGCGAACACAGCACACAAAGAAACAAGTTGTTAATGAGATGTTGCTCTAGCTACATAGTTGAGGTCATTTAAGTCATCCTCTCTTGTAAAACCAGGAGGAATGGCTGAGTGATTAACTCATTTGCTAAATGACTGAACTAGATCAGACTCTTGAGAAATTCATAGGATGAAGAGTAGTTGTTCACATGTGCAGGTGCTACTACTCAGTTTCTGGAAATTATCCTCTTCTGACAGCTATTTATTTCAATCTAATTCCATATGCAAAATTCTGTTATTTTTCTTATACATGACTTATTTTCCAAAGTATGGTGTTATAGGGTTATACTGCATGTGTGTCCCAAATACCTGTTGAATAGAAATAGGTTGTCTATAAAGGAAATGTAGTATACAGCTCAAAATAACTGTCTCAAAGATGCACTTCTGCAAACACTCAAAGCAAAAAAAAAAAAAAAAAGTCAGCCGTTATTTCAAATTGATTTGAATGAAAGCCTATTGATGTTTACAGCACTGTATTAATATTTTCTTGACCTCCCTGATAAAACTCTATTGGATATTTTTTTTCCTAAAGGCTATTGGTCAGTTTTGGATATTACACAGTTTAAGCAGCTAAAAAGTAGTGCACAATATGGTAACTATAAAAGGTTAACCGAAAGTACTCAAGGATGAAGAGCAGTAGACATAATTGTACTGAAATTAGAGATATATTAGATCATCCAGGTCATCTTTCTGACAAAGCAGAGTTGTTTCTGGGAATTTGATTTCTCATGATTTCTTCAGGTTTTCAAAGGACTCGCAAAGGAAAGTATCTGAATGTTCATCTAAAAACAATATTGTTGGTTGAACTTTTCAGTAGATGCTGTTTGAAATACTGTTATAGTTTGAAGATCACCATAGGTGATTAGCACTGAAATTTCACCTATTAAATGTAAAATTTTCTTAGAAGGTTACATTCTTCTTCTGGGCTACTTAAGGCTTCTATTCAAAAAAGTTGTATTGGGTCAAAAAGACCTCTTTTCTTTCAGATTCAGATTCAAATATGACTGCTCCTAGAATTGCCACAGTTGTTAGAGCTTTCCCAAGCATATCTACGCTAGAGGAAAGAGTGTAATTACTGCTACTTTCACTGTCATTGCAAAACAGTGGTCCATGATAATACTCAAACTTTTACTGGATTGAAAAATCACAAACAAATGTATCAAATTAATATAATCAGGAAGAAAGCACCTCACGAATACATCTTCCACTCACTGAAGTCTGTTTGTTCACTAGGAAAAATTTGTGCACGAAACCAGGATGCAATTAAAATCAAATCTGCTTGAACCTATATTTATATGAACCTTGTTAAACATCTACAGAGTGTAATAGTGAACTGTCTGTGACAAATTTATAACCATGCTACTTTGGAAAAAATCATTCACTATTAAATTGAGGAGAGTGCAGTGACTAATGGGGTTCATACTAAACCTGCGCTACTTGTTCTGGATGGTTGAAATCAAAAGAACACTTTTCACCACTTGGAGTCTGGATGTGCTTTGAAAACCCTAGACTTCCTTCTCTTTGATCCAATGAAATGAAGTGAAACATGTAGCCTCTAGGCAGTTTTTAGGTACGGAAAGATCAAATAGATGCTATTACAGTGCAATTTGCTTGGTGAAGCCTAACAGAACGGATCTGCTCAAAAGTTACTGTTTATTTTGCAGACCACATAGAAGAGAAAAAAGTAACAAACTTGAAATTATAGTACCTTTGCAGTGTTGATTCAAATGTTGTTACTAAAAAATACATTCTTTACTAGCATTGGTAAGGTTCAAGATCTGTACATTTGGCTAAGAAACTACTCTGGGATTAGATCTATCCTTGCATTGTGCATAACACTACCTTGCGTTTGACTCAAAATGTTTGGGGTTTTTTGGTTTTGGTTTTGGTTTTTAAAGGAGTAGATCTGTTTAAATTGTTTATCAGAAGACAATTATTTGTTCAATCTATACTTGCTTTGGTTAATAAATGAGGTCTGGCTTCTGTGCATGTATTCCTTATGAATTAAGTATTTTTATGACTTTGATATCTCTCCTCTAATTTAATTTTTGTCTCATCTCTAATTTTCTAGAGTTTTGCTGTTCTAGATGGATAATAATTCAATAAGTTTTTAGGATTCACAAACATTTTCTTGAATGAAACGGCAGACATCTAAATAGGTACACAGGAGAAAAACCCTAGAAACTTATTTAGACAAATATTCTCTCATCATACTTTGTGTTTGCCATGCTCTGATTATTTTGTTACAGAAAAATTCAGTTAATATAAGACTAGTAATCTTCCAATCAAGAGTGTCATCCCAACTTTTCATATAAGAATTTGATACTGTACAAAAGAGCTGCATTTGGAATTCACTGGAATTTGGCACTCTGTACAAATCTGAATTGAAAATTACAATATTTTTCTCTGCTCTCCTATAGACCTTTTTTTGCTCTATGCATGATAATTCAAATAGTTCTAAGAAATGACGCTTAACTAAATGTAGTTAGCACTGTCTTTCTTGGCCTATGCCTCTGTAAATGCACAGCCCACCCCTACTCTACGGTAGGACAGCTTGTGTGGTTGTTACCAGTCAGTACACTTCTCCAAGATTTTCAGCAATGCACTCAACTCCTGCTCTCTGACTATTCCCTGACTTTTCTTTAGACCCGAGTACAAATCAACAACCAGTGAGTATGGTGCAGGGAAATTTAGTAACATCAGAAGTTTTACTTTCATGTTAAGAACTGTATTTTATAAAGGACAAAATAGCCTCAGATTGACTTTTACACCATGATATAGAAAACATTCATTTGGTCCATTGCTCCTGAAAAATTAGTGACTCATCAAACAATCAGTACAGTTCTGCTTTCACAAGGTTAATGTAAGAGTCAATGAAATATGCTTTAATTCTATAGAAAATACTAATCGATGAGGAGGTATTCCACAAGTCTCAGAAGAGAACTTCTAACTGGGTCTACTAGAGAGAAAAAACAGATCTGAGTTTCTCACAGGCTACTTGGAAAAACAGAATTAATTGCCAACACATCTTGACCCAAACCTTCTTCTGAGCAAAACTGGCACTCCTTTTGTTCATGACTATTTAAAAATAAAATTCCATCTTGCTGATGGCTAAACCATGTTTTTTTTAAAAAAAGAAAAAGCAGTCTTATTTCACTAAGATAACACACACCTCCAGTTGTCTTCCAAACCTGTATGGAAATAAACAAAGATCGTATCCCTCCTAAAATATCACCTTCCACCACAATCTATTCACACACCTCAGAAAAATCCATCTGCTATAAATAACTTTGTCATCAGCATACAGTGTTCAGCTGGGATCAAATTACATTTATTTGTAAATCTGTCACAGAACCTTGAAATCTATGTCGTTCAGACAAACTATTCCTAAACATCTTCACTTTCCTATGATTCTGGGCATTAGTATATCAGTAGCAGCGCTGGATACCTGACTGGTCAAAAAAGATTCATCAAATCAGATGCTGGTGTCAGCTAGTTTCCACTTTCTGCATAAGCTAAATATTCCCCACCTTATGCATAAGCAGAATTGCATATTTTGCATTCATTCATAAACCTGTTTCTAGAAAACACATTGTTATTCTTCATGATTGAAACTTAAAGTATAATGCATACACATATGTGTGTTCACAGTCAAGTTATGCAAAACTGTTATTAAGCATTAATGCAATATCAGCTGGATTGATTTTCTTCTTTCTGGCACTGGAAGCTTTTGAATGCTATTTTCTTGTTTCATAAATGTAGTTTTGATTTTACAGATCTAATTTTAGATCTAATTTTCAGTGATATCTAAGTGACCCAGTAGCTGTAATCCTGTTTTTAAAACTGACTTAGCTTTCCAAAAAGCTAATGAGTAACATTAGTTTCATTCACCAGCTACCAGGTTCTTCAAGTTGATGAGGAACTGTCAGTGATCCAGAAATAAAACTTTTTTTAAAATTTTAAGCTTATTTAAAACTAAGTGTTGTTTTATCTTACTTATCTTGTGTTAAAGCAGATGATTCATAATCTCTAAATTGCCTGTGGCTGGTAAATTCTGAGATTTGGTCTGTGATACTTGAATACTCACGGTGTAAGTCATGTCACACCTCTTTAATTAGGGCTAGCAGGTCCTGTGACACAGAAGACTTCCTTGAAAGATACAATTGTTACTTGGATTTCATCAACTTCAGAGTCAAAAGTGTTTCATGGTTTTGCAATAACAACTCACAACTGAAGATCTCACTAGAGTGCCAACCATTTCTACTGTGAAAGTACTGTTACTATTAAAAGACTAATTTGTACCCTTCGTTTTCATCAATTATATAAACCCTATGGCCCACACTACACAATGTTTTCTCTATTAGGAACTCAAACCACACTCAAGCACACTTAATTGCTTACAAACTTTTTCATTCATGTGTGTTGAAGCATTCATTTTGATCTTATCTCTACATAGATTATTGGTAGTATACATTTTTATGGTTATTTTACATAACTGCTTGAAGAAAAAAAGCACTAGAATATTTTTCTTGCCTACCTTTATAGCAACTTTGGTTTTCTTCCTAATTAAGAGAAAGTATGGAAGCTTAAATTTCCAAAGACACCTACTAGAAGGTGAGTGTTTGAATATTATTGATTTCTATGGGATTTATGTATGCAGCTTCCCTAATATTCTCCCTTGACTCCTAGCCTAAAATTTGATCAGGAAAAAAAGTGGAAATGGCATTAATGTGTAAACTACCAGAAAGGAAAGTCTGAAAATTTAAGATTCTTGCTTCCTTCTAAGTAAGCTTAGATTAAAGATTGTTGGGGGGGGGGGGGGGGGGGGGGGGGGTAAAAAAGCAGTATTGCACACTCTTTTCTTATCATACATCTTAGCCATAGAAAGCAAACCCAACATACTAGGTCAGTGGCACAAAAATTTTACAGACAAAAGTGATACTTCCTAAACACAGCAGCCAAAATACTGGTTTGTAAGGAGCTACTACAAACCCTCACTTTTCTTCTGATGACTAAATAACAAAGCCAGTAGAGAATAAAAAATACTGGAATGGAAATTGAGACAAGCTGAACAGAAAGATTTGACTGCCTCTTTACTCCCCCCTTCTATGTTACAGATAAACAGTCAAATAATTGGCTAAGTATTGCAACTGAACAGTAGGAGCTTTTGGCTTTAAAAGGCCCTAGTTATTTGCCAAATTTAGAAATAATATGAGAGTAAAAGTTTGTAGCTCCCCTATATCATGTAGTCAGGATTTTATTTTATTTTTAAACTTTCATGTATGCTTATATTCCAAATTAGTAGTTTGATGTCACCAATTACATTAACTTACTCAGCAGTACAATGCTGAGGTATCAATTAGAATACATTAGGAAATAAAAAACATGTCTAAGTTTGCTTTCCTGCTAGAATCAAATAAAAATGTCAAAGTACTGCAATCAGACAGTTCAGATATGAATATTCATTGGCAACTGTTTGTGACAGATTTATGAATGCTTTCACCTGCTGGTGGAAAAACATTAAGTTGCAAAATAAAGCTATTAAAGTAAGCGAAAAGAAAAAAAAAAAGATATACACAGATGGATGATGATCTTGGAATTATGCAATCTTGTGAGAAAAGAATGGTTTTATTTTTCATATTATGAAAACATTTGTTTTATATATGCAGATTGTCAAGGTCTGAGCATTTAACTCACTATCATCACACAATGTTCACCAAACAGTATTCCCAGTTTATGTGAAATGATGCACGCAGCTATCTAATCACCACCTTGTGGCAGAAACACATGCAATGGTAATTCTTTGAGGATTTTGACTGCTATGCTATTTTCCTAAACTATTTTAACAAAAGAGGAAATCTCCATTAAGAGAAGAGCATTTTGTCACCCAGGATAAAGGGTTTGATTATAAATATTTTAATAATAAAAACGCATAGCACTGCTAGAGTGCTTTCAGCCTGAGGACCTGAAATTGCTTTTAATATATTAAGTCTCAGGATTTTTAAGGGGAAAGCATTAGCCCCACTTTATAGATGAGGAAACTGATGAATACAGAGGATAACGGATTAGTTCAATTTAAAACCAAAACAAAACATGCAGGTTAGAGGCAAATAAACTAATTCAGTATTTTATTGATGGATTAAACAATTTCTGTAAGTTAAAGCACTGTTTTAATGATTTATGCTGAAGAAGTGTCATGATTTGAAGCTTGTTAAAAGGTATGTAAAATAGTGTTTTCTTGCTTTACCATTTGCATCATAGGGGACTTCATTGCACATTCTTTGACTTGCTCTCTTCAATTCTGCAAATTTGACTCCACAGCCCTTATTTCAATTGTTTATTGCAAACATAAGTGAAATATGCCAAAATTCAGATTATTTAATAAGCTGATGCAGACAGTTAAACAAGTATTTGTATCAATATCTATAAATACCATGCTCACCTCAGTGGATTTGTGTGATACTATCTGACATAGCTTCAGAAAGATAAAATCAGAAGGAAACAAAGTAGAAGAAGAGATAAAGGATCATAACAACAGTTCTTAATGAAACAACAAAGGGGAAGCTACTAAATAGGGAATAACCCAGCCTTGTTGTAGTGGTAAGATTTATCCGTCCCTGAAATAGAAATAAATGTAATAGTGAAAAAAGGAATTACTTTAACCAAGAAGGAAGTTTGGGTGGTTATCTTAACAAGAATTGTATTTGAGACTGGAGCAAAAAAAAAAAAAAAAAAAAAGCGCCATACAAACAGCGACCAAATAGTGTAGCAGGGATGAAAAGAATGCAAGATTCACAAAGGAAGGTTCAATCTTTTCTGAAAATAAATTTTCAGAAAAGTATTTTCTTGCTTCAAAAACTTATCCATATCTATAGGTAAAAGGAAAGCCTGTACTGTCTTGAAGAAGCTGATTTTGTTAAGATGTTTTATTAGCTTGCTGGTCTTTCATGCTCTGGGAGAAAAAAAAAAAAAAGCAAGCTGTCAAAGAGAGTCAGGCCAGGCAAGTTAACCTGCCTGGCTAACAGAGAAAGAATGGTGAAGTCCTCTTCCTCTTCCCCTAAAAGATCTATTTACTTATTGGAAGAAAAATAAGATATTTGCTAGAAAGATGAACTTAGAGGGACTAAAAAGGGACCAAAATATGCTGTCCAGCTTTTAGATTGTGGAAACTACATGTGATCTTGTGTAGTGTACATACAAGCCAAATGTGGTGTGATCTTTAAGTACTCTGCATTTTTTGGCAACCAGAAATTTGAGCTGTATCCTAAGGCTCTACCTTCCATAAGGGTTTTTTTCCCCATTTATACATTCAGTGTCAACAACATCCTCCAGCAATAATTTACATAATTTAAGTAACAGAAGTAAGAAAATAATTTCCTTCTGTTTTAAACATGCTACTTGGTAATTTAACCACGTGTCTCCAAGATGTAATGAGCAAGAACAACTTATTATTCTGTACCTTTTCCCTACTGACCTTTCAAGCTGCTTTCTAGGAGGGACCCTTCCTCCCAGGTGGCTTCCCACTGAAGTCAGAGAGGCTTAGTATGGTCTCATCAGTCCAGTAACATACAAGATTTGTAAACTACAGAAAATACAGCCATCCTTGTAAAGCCACCTTTTTCATTCTGAGGAAGCCAGAAATAATGTCTGTAATTATATTTTTCAGCTACAGAATAAGAAAACACTGAAAAAAGTGGATAGCATATACCTGAACTTCGTCAAATATTGTCAAAAAACTTAGTCTGGATGGCAAATCTAATTTCATTTGCCATTCCTTAATTTTATATGAATATTTAAGTAAACCTTACTGCAATCTTATCAGAAATTTGCATTTGAAAGGAAAAACAAGATGAAACCAAACAAATCATAAAATCTATCCCCTTAAGCAGATACGAATTGGGAGAGGAAAATTTGGTTGTGTGTTTGTTTATTTTATTTTATTTTATTTTAATTTCTGTAGGCATATTAACAAATTGTTGTGGTGGAATTCTAGTTTATCCATATTGTCCATACTTGATTCCTACAGGCAATATGTATTTAGGCTTTTAAAGAGGAGTTACAGAAATAAAAACAGTTGCTTCCTCTCTAACTAGGAATTAATGTAGGTATTACTTCATACCAAAAAGGTAAGGGAACACCATAGTAGCTTAAAAGGAAAACTTATTCAATGTGTGTAAAATGCATCTAAACATTTTTAATAGAATACCTTTATTAAAACTTCTTCACAGACTGCATGAACATTTTATTTTAAATTCGCTTATGAATGATTGCCTTGCCATATTCTATGCTTTTCAGATTGGGATTGCTCCCTTTCACTTATTTATGTCATCATGAATCCTGTTTTCCATTTTATTAAATTCAGTTTGACTGTATACTCCAATCCACTATAACTTAAAACATTTAGTTCCAGATGTTGTCATTTTTTCCACCCTCAACAAAAGGCACTTGTAGTAGAAGTATTCATGTTCATATTTCGTTTCTGCAAATTAACAGTGTTAATGTTTTCTTTCTCCTTTCATGTTAATTTGAAGGACAGAGGGATACTATGTAATCCAGGTCATGATCTCAGTTTTTGTCTTTGGAGTTTTAATCAAGAAACCATTGTAGAGGGCTAATATTTTCTTGGTTTCTTACATAGGGGAATTTTAAGTAGTGTGTATGGAAAAGAGAGACAAATCTTTTGTATTACCCGAGAACGCTAAAGGAATATCAGTTCTGAAGAAGGAAGAAATAAAAATCATTTTGCTTGCCTTTCATGACAAAAATTTAAATGCAAGGGCCTGTACTGCTTTCACACTGTGATTCTGCAGTAAAGTGAATTTATTTTGTTACTATGTTTTGACACTGAATGAGTACTTATTTTCTACAATTTTAAAATTATATTTTGAGGAAAAAACCAGGGATTTCCACCATTTCATACACGTAAAAAAAATTTTGTAATCTGATCTGATTGTTGAATTTCTCAGTTATAACTAGGTACCTATTACATATTTCCTTAACAATACCTTGACCCACATTGTTTTTACTTTAATGTTTTCATTCTTAGAACTCCCATATGAGACTGGTAAGTACTATTATATCTTCATTTTGTGAAAGGGAAACAGACCAAATTCTGATCCCATTATAATCACTGGCAATATTTTCATTGACTTTAGGTTCTTGTTCTAATTATCTTTCCCATTATTATTCAGGACTCAAAAACCCGATATTAAACTCAGATCTTGCACATCCTAGCATATCCCTGATGCTCTCTAATAAAAACAATTAAATAAAAAAACTCATATAATGATCTGCAGAATAATTTCACTGTATTATATTTATTAGGAAAGCAGATTTTATTAAAATAGCCAATAGCTTTTAGCATTAAATGTGTTCTGTTTAAGTCATAGTCTAGCAGTTTGTACAAGTTTAGGCCTTTTTGTTTAATATAACAAAATGAACTTCAAAAAAATCTCACTATTAAGACTTTTTTTCTTTAAGCTCTCCTGTCTTTGCCCAAAATATACCAAAGAAACAGGATACCATGCCCAGAACTTTTTTCTGTAGCCAAAACACTATCATGCAGAGACACATGGATAAAGTACTACTACAGAACAATATTGCGTGTAATTGTATGTATGCTGAATGTGCTCATTTTCTAAACAAGCTATGTGATAACAGCTCTGAGACATCTCATTAAAGGTCTATTTTCCATACCATTCACAGTCTTGATGATTTTCAGATGTAATATATTATAGATGAATATGTAAATTAAAAAAATATATTTGAAACAGTGCTGACTCAAGATATGATAAATCACTCACCTCCCCCAAATAAGTTAGTTGTCTAGTGATAAATAACACTACAAATAGATAAAATCATATTAATTTCTATCACTTCGAACTGTTCTGGTATGACAGCTATAAAAACTCAGGAATTTCAAAGATAATATTCTCACCATTTTCTACAGCGGTTTCCAAAAGGAATAGTTTTGATACTTCAGTGACCTGAGCCATGATCTATATTATTGTTTTTCACCAGGTTCTCTCTTCCTTTTCATCATGATACATGATAAAAATAATCCCCAGTAACAGTCAGTCTGACTGCTTTGACTTTTCACACACAGACATAAGGGCAGAGATTGGAGGACAGAGACCATAAACTGTGCAAGGTCTGCACCGAAGTCCAGCATACTTAACTCAAATATTAAGCCCTATTCCCGTATTGAGGTAGCTGAGCATGCTGCTCTTTTTTTCATAAGTGTATAACCACTTTCCAAAAAACAAAAATTATGGAAACTGGATGAAAGGAAATCACCCAGCTTTCAATCCTTTTGCATCAGAGAAGTGATTGCTAGAAAGGGAGAAGGCAAGGGGTTTGGATGAAAGCTTGCTAAATATTTCAGCAAACAAATCAAAATGGGAATTGGCCTTTATAAAGGAAAATTAATATTGACACAAGCTGTTTAAAGTGCTGTTGAAAATGAGCAGGATTATTTTCATTGAATTAAGTCTGAGAAAAAACAGTAAACAATACAGAACACAGAATCTGTAGCAACTTCATCACAGAAAAAGTGTTGGATTTGAATTTAATGTGCTACTCCCACTGAACACAGTGGAGCTGCTGCTGAATCAGGTTCTGTGGCCACCATAAACCCGTTACTCAGTAGCCATGTAATGCATTTGTTTATATATACTATGAAATAACTATCACTCTTGCGAAGTTTTTAAACCTGCAATTTATTTTCCACATTTCTATTCATTTCTTTGGAAAAATATTTTATCATTCTTTCACTTCATGCCATTTCCAAAAACCACAAATGACCACCAGGGGCTCAAAAGAAAAACTATTTCTCAAGCAAATATCCTACCAATTCCATCATAAAAAGTCTAGACAAACTTGCCCTCATCCTTCTATTGACAGTTTACCTCATGAGTTATCAGTTCCTCTACCGTGCATACCCGTAGGGTTAGAGAGATCAAAGGAGAGATTAAAAAATTTTCTTGACCTGAGCAAGGGGGATCCGCTCTAAAATGAGAGGTCAAGCTTGAGGCTATCCAGAGAAAGAAGCAGAAGTCCTATTTTGAGGACTGTAGTAGAAACCAAATGATGTAATTGTATTTTCCCAGCCCCTTTAGAGGAGTGAGTAATAATAGCTTTTTGTTGCTACATTTTGGTTAATACTCACATGTATAGAAGAGAAATTAAAACAGAGCTATTGTGTCAGCTCCTGCTCCATATTGTGAAACTCAGTCTTAGTTCACTCATTATGTATGGACAGTCCCAGGCTCACAGAATATCAAGGAAGCTTTGTATTTAAAGTGAGGCTTAATGAGAAATCCCAGGTGAATCTAGAGTTGCCAAAAGGTACTTGATGGTTAACTGTGAGAACTGATCTCTTTTAGCCAGAAAACAGATGCTATATAGTCAGCAGCTTCCTCATGCTGCTCTGCTAGTATGTTAACTCTGATCTGGAGGAACAATTACAGAGAAAGCAAAGATCAAATGTTACAGTCATTTACAGTCCTGCCCTTCTAGTTTGAACTTTTGTTTGCACAATGGCTACTTGGAAACTGAAAATTTCTGCTCAGGTGTAACATGAAAGCCTCTTGAACTGAGGGCACTTTCTCTCACTGTCCCTCCTCCAGATTATGACCCAACTCCAGTTCACCTCAACAAGACCTGAGAATGGTCCAGGTTTCAGGAATTTCTTATTCCAGTGGTAACATTACAGCTGTAATTTCTGCCTGAACTGCCTGATTTAACAAAAAGAAAATATAATTTAATAGGCAACTATCTTCTACTTCAAAAGACTTGACTCCAGGAATACTGTACTTCAGATCAGCTGATTTTTTGTTAGTATTAGGCATAAGTAATGTAGGTATACACACCCTTCTCCAGTATTTTCTTAACCTTCCCAAATACTGTTATAGAGTTTTTATCACAAAATCTCTATTCGTAACCATTTTAAAACATAATATTGGTAAAAGCATGATAGAAAATGATTTGGTATCTCTGAGATTTAGAAGTTGTCTTCTATCCTAAGACTGTCTCAGTGATGGTCATTACAGATAAAGTAAGTATGATAATCTAAAACAGCAATTTACTCTCATCACGGTATAAAAATGAGATAACAAAGGTCTTATTTTAGCAGGCTGAAACTTCTCCCTTCTTTGCTCTCCATTCTGGACACTTCTGTACTTTCTTTCACCCAGACCACACCAATCCATTGCACACTATGCTTGGGAGACAGGAGGAAATAACAGCTGGACTCTACCTACTTAAGGAAAATATCGCTGCTGCTGCTGCTGCTGGGCATTTTTTTTCTCTATCACATCAAATATTTATATTGGTTCAACATAGCTGGACATCTAGGAAGAATGATGTTGTCTGACTGTTTCATATTTGCTACTCATATTGCTTTGACATATCTTGACTTTTTGGCCTAATTTCATCCATCTTACTGCTCTTCATTTATTGTCTATGTGCATCTAAAAGTAAGTCTGGAGCATCTTGAGGTCATTAAAGAGTGTAAATCACAATGACAAATTTACATAATGTGTCAGTATGTATCTGGCATGCCCTCACGGAAAAAGGCTTGCCAGAAAGCTCTAACGCTACCCACACTTTCAGTAAGTTTGTTTTAAAAAGTCAAAGCGCATCACATTCTTACAAGTTCCTATGGCTGTGTAGCTTTCTGAAAGTTTGCAATGTATTTTATTAGGAATAAAATTGATCTGTACCTACACAATCAAATTTGCATCAAGTCTATTTTAGGATTTTAAAATTATGAAAAGGTGTCACACCAACAGATGAAAAATGAATAAACTCGTACCTTAGCTCAATAAAATAAGTACATTAAAGAGCCACTTGCTCACAGACTACATTATGGTTAAAGGAAAGTAGAAAAGCAGAACAGTCATTGAATAATGAGAACAGACTGACCACATTCTTTCTATACAACTACAGCAGTTTATCCCAATTTGCTTTGTTTCTATGAGAAATGTAGATGGAAATTTGTCTTCATATTTTCTGAAAGCAAAAGCAAACTTATCCTTCCCCCCCTGCAATTTTCATTTATTCACAAAAAGTGTACCTTCTCATCCTATCTTTAAAGGCTTTTCCTTACTATATAAAAAAACTAGTGATTTTTTTCCCTCACAGAAAGCTACATTTTAAACAAAATTTATTTAGAAAAGCAGAAATTTCCTTGCAAATTCAGAGCAACTTGAAAAGAATCAAGACAGGGAAAAGAAACAGTTATTTGTGCAGAATGATGACCTTCTTCACTACAGGAAAGAAGAAAGATTACATTGAAGGCAAGAATGCATGCAGAGAGATGTTGGTCATCAAGGGAAGTATTTGCAGATGGAGGGTAAAGTTGGGTAATATAAAGCATAGAGCAAAAGGCTCCAGGGAAATTGCTCTAAATGAACATGTTCAGTGTCACTGTTATTTCTATAGCAGCTAATCAGTGAACAATAAATATATAAGCAGTGGAGAGCATTATTCTCATTCAAAGGGTAGTGAAAATGTCAGAGTATGATGCTATATATGCCTAAAAATTCCCAAGGTATCTACAGAGAAAAGGAAACTGTCCACTTCTGACTCCTCCACAGTTCAACTGAGTAAGTCGGATATTAATGTTTTATATTTTTCATTATAAATATAGAGTTAGTTCTAGTCTATTTGGGGTAAATATTCAATTGTATAATGAGGAAAGATAAAATAAATATTTGTTAGTAGCTTTTAAAATTTTTTTTTCTTCCATTTTATTGTAAGATACTTCACTGCATATAACTCCCATGTCAGAGGTAAAAGAATTGTAATCATGTAGCTAAATGCAGCCCTTACACAATATCAGTCTAACTTCTTTCTAGGTTGTAGTCAGTCCAAATATTTATCTGTTAAGTAAATGACCAGATGACTTTCTTAAGTCAGAAATACCACACAGTAATGTTTCACTACTTGTTAATGAGCACATGAGAGAGAATGTTAAAATGTATAATCAGTCAAGAACAATGCACAATGAGCAACCAAGTAGGTGTGAGTATTTGCAGAGAAGACAATAATGAACATACTGCTATTGAAGCAAGATAGTCTTGTAAATAGAAGTACGTTGTTGACACTCAAAGGGCCCAGGGTCTATTCTTACCTTTGATACAATCTTGTGTTTTATGACTTCTATTCTATGAAACGCAGAATGCTGCAGAAATCCTGTATGTAGAAGAGGTCTAGCAGAACACTGTTTACATCTATTGGGAGTATTAGTCCCATTGCTTTTGAAATTCTAATACGTTTCACTGAGACACTTTAAAAACCTCTCACTGTTAAACGTATAAGTTAAAAACAACAACAACAAAAAGATAATCGTGAAGTCATAATGACTTAACACAACAACAATATAGTTTAAGCACATCTCTGTTCCATTTCCCTCCAGCTCCTAAGTAATGAACTAAAATATGTTTTAACAAGTTCTTCTAAGGAGGATACTAGCCCACTTTTGAGTCAGCAAACTATTCTAGTGTACTACTGTTTACAACACATGTAAAGTGGTTGTAATAACATATATTCAAAATAATACCCTTTCTTTATTGTCAAAGCAGTATATGTCTTAAAATGTATGCATATCTTGCCTTCAACTGTGAAGTAATGAAAGAAATTAAATTCTTATAGCAACAACAAAAGATTAGAGAATGGTCATTACACTAATAGAAAGATATACTGGAGAGCTGCTGTAAAGAGTTATGGAATTGATTTGACTAGCTAGTCAGGTACAGATTCTGAACAGACTCTGTAATGTTTGAGGGATGTGGCTAACCATAGCGATGACATATTTGGAAAAGTCAAGGGTCAAACAAACAAGCTGTTCAGAGCGATAGCAGTCTTGATGCACTGTGGTTCTCTCAGCTGTTGCCATAGGATTAATTTGGAGGATTCAAGAGATTATCCACCTAACAGGAGCAGAATTGATATCTGTAGTCCAAGAATAACATTAATATATACATAAATACTTGCAGTGTAACTGAGCTTTCTGCCAAAGGGAGCAGGTTCCTATAAGGGTGATAGATTTGAACTGCTGCTTTGTTACCTTAACATGCAAATATGCAGCTTCCCATTTCTCAACAAAAAGTCATTTTGGTTTGTTAAACAGTGTTCTGCCTGTCTCAGTTAAATTTATGGCATGCATTGGCTATGCTCAAGGTAGTACAGAAGACACCACAGGATATAGGTGATTCTGCCTCACCAGCTGGCTGCAGGTATTGATCAGGAAAAGACCTTCAAATTCCTACATACATCATGTTTGCTTTAATCTGATCTCATCTTCAACACTTAATGCAGTAATCCTTGAGCTAGTAGAACAATTTACACAAGCAACAATTGCAAGACTATTTCCCTCCTACCAGCTGGATTCTAACTGCTGCTACTGATAAATGCAGAAACACAGTGGAGATGGCAGAGATAAAAATCTAAGATGTAGGGGAGAGGGTCAAGGGTTGTTTTGTTCAAAGAATTGGCTGCAGGTGCCTGAAGATGCAGCAGGTAGGAGCTAGTAACACCGTAGTTTGTTGTTTTTTTTTTTTTAATTATCACTATTTTTTACTGACTATGCGCAGCACGTACCCATAGTCCACTTGAAAACCTAAGGCTGCCTTTTTCTAATGAATAGTTCATTTCAGAGGCATACCCTGCCATTATATTTTTAAGGGTTCTATAGAATAAATGTATTTCTATACCTATAGTGCCTCTTGAAGGGACCAGTAGATGGTGCTCGGGACTCCATATATCTGTACCAGGCCTGTTTGGACCCAATGAGACTTTCCTTGCACTGCAAATGGCTCCTTGAAATTACATGTAGCTCTTGGCTAATCCTCACTCCCTGGCGGTGAGCCTAGTTGGACATGGCAAGGCCCCAGCACTCCTCCTGCATCATCATCTCTAGACTAAGTACTGCTGCCAGAACTTTTCTCAGAGTTGTTCAAGCCTCTGAGCAGTACAGGGCAGCAGGAGGCGTTGGACAGGGTGACGATACCCTGGCCACGCTCAGAAGTGGAAATGAACTTTTGCAACCTCTTGCCACCATCCCTGTAGGGAGGCCCTGGGTGGGGGAGCTGCTGGGGTCTGCTGTGGGAAGTTCATGAGAGGGCTGCCCCACAACCTCCTGCCAGCACCTGTCCTGGCCCACTCCAATGCACACAGATTGGAGTGGGCCGGACCGTTAGAGGATCATTGAAGTGCTGCTGCTGGGAAGTTTGGTGGAGGAAGGCTCTTGGGATGGTCTCTTTGGGTACATTGCAAGTGTCCTGCAAGTGATACTTCTGGACAACCATGCTCAAAACTTGTGGTAGGAAATGTTTCTATCATTACCTACTCCTGGTAGCATGTAAGTGAAAAATCAGCCTTAGAAACCATAGCCATGTCCAGAGGACTCCCACTAGGGTCAGCCTAAATTGCATGAATAAATATCCACACTAATCTCTAAAAACACACTTCTCCCTGGATAGTAAAGAGTAATATTTAAGTATTGTAAAAGGTAAAGGCTGTGGCAAGAAATATCTGAATAAATGCCATTTTTAACTGCAACTATCATATGGAAATATCACTCTGAAGCCTACAAAACAAAAGTAGCAGCTGAAAACACAGATTTGTATTTAGCATTTACACCCTACTGTGGATGTGCCAAAATAACAAACTGGCATTGTTTAGGGAGCACAAATAATCCCCTAAGAACCACAGTTTCCTGCAAGAGCCTTGTTCTGTGCCTTCCTGCTCGACCTTGGTTGTGTGATGGGTTGCATCACCTAAGTGTGATGAGGCTGAAGGCTGGTAGGGAGAGACACTGCTGCTGATACTGCTTCTGCAGTTAAATGCAATGCGCAGGGAATGTGCAGCAATTAGCTGCTTCTGCTTTGGCTACGCTTTGATGTCATGCCTGGTTTGATCTTCTTACCCATCCTTAGTCTTTTATATCAGATGTTGGAGTTGTATACCTTTGAGCTGTGCAGAATAGCACTAGGACAAAAATGTTCCATATCTTCCCCCCCCCCCCGCCCCCCTCTGATATTTCCATGAACCAGCCTTCCCAACATCCTTTTTATTTGTGCAAAGATACAGACACCACAAATATGTTGATTAGCTTGGAACATGAATTTTGTACTGTTACATTTTTAAAGCCTTTTCACACCTACTAAAAAGCACTAAATTTTTACAAAAGAGGGGATTATTAGGAATGGACATTTGCTATAACACATTGTTATCTGCCATTTCTAAATATGTGCATTTTTGAATGAAAAACCACCCAGCAGCATTTTAAAATTTTGTCTCAACTTTCCTGTATCATCATATGATCAGAGTTGCTAAGCAGTATTTTTTGCCTTTCAATGACTGGAGTTGCTTCACAATAGTGACACTAATGTTAAGGGGCAAGAAGTTAGATGCAGTGAAAATTCATGGTATGGTGCTATCATTGACTTAATGTAGGTTTTCAATAGGGGACACAAAAATATAGTTAATAACATTTGACAAACATGCATGACCTCATCAAGGGGGAAAGAACCAAATTTAAAATTATTCAGGGCACAGACTTGTCAGTCATACCTTATACAGTAGTTGTATTTTAAAATTGTATTTCTGTTGGTACAGTGGCAATATCTTTTTCTGAGCTCAAGTAATAAGATAGAATAAGATAAAATAAAGATAGAAAACATTTGGATGAAAAAACTGCCTGGAAAAAGAGAAGGTACTCTTAGGCACTAGAAGTTAAGTCTGAGTGTGGATGAAACAAAATAACTATTTCCTATTTTAGCTAGAAAATGCAGTCGTTCATCCTTTCTCAAATTTATTGTGTTGTGACTCAAATGCATAAATAGGATATCATGTTCATAAATTCTGTCTCTATGCCATGAATAGAACTTTCAAGTAATAATTTAAACTTTTATTTACACTTTTGTATTATGCTTCTAGTTTTATGCTAAGACATGAGAACCATCTATCTCATTCTCAAATGAAGTAATTTTCATTTCAGGCGAGTAATCAATTTGATTAGTTGACTGAAGAATTTAGTGCCAGTTCCTATGAAATCTAATCTAAACACAGCACAGTGTCCTGGAAATCCAGATACCACAGATGAAGGACTAAGATGTGATTTTCTGAAAAGGAACAATACAGACCAAAGGGTGTGTGTCCTATGTATGTGAAGTACATACTTCTCATATGTACTTTTAAATCTTATAACAAAGAAAGGTAAAGATTCTAAAATGGAATCATAGAAAGAAATAAAAATAATTTTATAAATTATAAAAAAAGCAAAGTTAGAGCATCTCAAATCATAGTGCCTGTACCATGTGTGGGAAAAGCATAATTGTCTTAATAGCAGATTCAATTATTGGCTGTTGGACAGAAGTATTTCAGAGAACCTGTTAAACCTTCTGACAGAGAAAAAGTTGAGGAAAATCTGGATTTTTGAGGGAATTTTGGAGCACTGAAATACTTGCACTAATAGATGGGAATTCAAGAAACATTCTTGGGACTTTATAACATTACACGCTTGAAAGATGCCACTTACATTTAAACTATGCTAGCATTTTCAATCTGATCATTATAATCCACCACTTCCTTTCTCTCCTTTGTAGTCTTGAAACAAGTCTCTCGGTCTAGAGAAGAAATATGCTATCTTAAGTGGCCAAAGTTTGATGGCATGTAAGCACAAGACCCTTAAAATTATTCCATGAAAAAAAATAATTTAACAAATGATTCCGATTTAAATGGTGCTTCCATTCTCTCTCTAGGATGAAATCCAGATGATTTACATTTTGTATATCACAAAGGAAATTGAAAAGTGTATTTCAGGCTCAAAATAGAATTGATTGTTCTGATGTTTTTTTCCTGTTGGACAGTATTTTGGAGCATGACAAGTTGATTTATAAATTTCTTTAATCAGCCAACACTATTTTAAATGCAATCCTTCTGAAGAGAGTAGATCAAACTGGTGTTACCAGGTGTTAATCATACTTCAGTTGTTTTTTTTAAGTACTATTTTCTTTCAGTCGAGAAGCAATCAAAAAAATCTTTTGTTACTGTTTTTTTCCAAGTGCTTTTTGTGAGTGAAAACTCTCTTAAAATACTGCTTTTTACCATGTATATAGATTTCATATCAGAGGGGCAGAGAAGAAAAATGTAATTTTCTATGATAATCTCTCTAAAAAATAAGAGCAAACTAATTCCTACAGTTCATCATGCAGCAAGTCTTTAATGTACAGAAAGAGAAAATTTGTAAAAGTCAGGTGAAATGAACACTAGATTACCAATATGTGCATTGTGTAACCACCGAGGAACCGTTCATTCCGAGGTGATAGGACTGCCTTTCTACTACTAAACCTAACGGCCTTTCACAATCATTTTACACAAATACAGATAATCATTTGTGATTATCGGTGAAAAGAAGGGATAGATGTGAAAATCCCTTTCTGTGTGTTTTCAGAATTTAAGTCTGTAAACATGCAGAATATATTTTACAATGTGCGTTATCCAAGGCTACACTGTCACGATACGCACTTTGTATATCACTACCATGATATCCACTATTGCATGACATACATTTTAATGCTGATGTATTTTGATTTCGTCAAGCATGCATCTGACTATAAAAGAACCTACAAATATTTTAAAGGCCCAATATATAGATTTTAAAAGTCTTTAAAGCGTTTCAAATTAGTACATTTTCTCCACAGCATGTGTGGCATGGCCTCCCAGGCTAAAGCAAGTAACATAAAAAGAATATGCAAAGATTTGTGTATTCTGAGGAACACAATTTCCTTATCCTACATCCATACACATGTAACAGAAATCCATCTCAAACAGACAAAAAGGTCTGTTCTTTGATTCATGCAGAAGTAATCCAATTGCTACCTACAGATTCTGCTTAGCTCCAACAAACTGGTTAAATACAAATGAATTCAGCATTTTTGATTAGACATCATTATTAAAGTCTTCACATACTAGAATGAGTAGGATTTATTACATTTATATCCTTTTCCGAACTTCTAGATGCAGTTTTAATCATTGCAAGTCTATATAAAGGTTTTGATACAAATCAACTGAAGTACATAAAGCCAGCTTTACTTCAGACTCTATATCTACATCATTAGGGGCTTGCTTTAATTGTGTTTTAACTGAACAGTAACTATATCCTAAACTATTTTGCTGTTTGCATTAGCTTTTGAGGCTCAGGACACTGATGTTTCTGGGTTCCTTAGTGGTAGATAAAATCTGACAAGTTACATTTTTCTCCTGAGTTCTTGAAAAGGCTGAAGCTATCATAATGTTGAGGAATTTGCGAAGTTCACCAGAATTCAATTTCACCTGGTTTTACAGCTTGAATAAGACCTCATTGAGCAAAACAATCTATCTCAGGGAAAAAAAAAAAAAAAAAAAATGTTCTTTTGTTCACAGGTTGTGTGCCTATTTGACTCTGCTAGGAAATGATTTACTATATTTACCCAACTGAGAAGCTGAGACATAGTCTTTGTCACTGCTTCATCTGACACAGGTTTCTCCCAGTTTCATAAGATGACTTAATCTGTTTCAGAAGGAATGCATTTCTTTGTGTTGTGTCAAGTATATTATTCTGGCAAAGAGGTCTTTCGCAGCATTAAAACTTTCTAAAATCCCCTCATTTACTCCCTAGGAAATGGCTTTATGTGCTCTTTACACATTGCAACCCACACTTTTAGTTTCTCTCTCCTTTTGCATCCCATCCCCTATTTACCACTTGTGGGTATGTTCTCAGTAGATACAAAAGTAAAAATGGAGCAAGTCTACCTAACTACCCACAATTATGATAATTTAAAATTAGATAAGAGGAAATTAAAGTATTTAGCTCTAGATTAACTAGGTGTATTACTAACATTGATAAAAACAACTGCAACAAGTATGTAATGGAAGTGCACTTCTGGATAAAACAGTCTCTCTCAGCTGAGCTTGTGCTGGAACTCTGCATGCTGCTGTCAGAACTGTTGCGAAACTACCCATGTGTGGAAAGTGGTCACTCCAATAAAAGTAGTTAATGCAACAACTCTGCTGTAGAGTATATAGTACTACAGCTATGGCAGCTGAATACTTTTTTAAGGTTTTTTTAGGAAACCAGGAGTGAAAGCCAAAAGATGCTGATCTTAAAATAACCCCCTTTTCAGTGTAACAGTTAATTCACCAAAGGTGAAAATAAAAATATTTTCAGTTATTATTTATACACACAAACACATACACACGCTACACATGAAGAAAACACATTACACAGTAATTTTGAGGATAATTGCAGTAATCTCAGCGAAGCAATAGGGATATTGAGTTAAAAACATTTCAGAAGTCTCTAGAATGCAAAAACACACACAAAATAAATAATCTGAGACAAAAGGGGGAAAGATACAGCATACTTGCAATGAGGAATGATAAAGATAATTAACTATTAAACCAGAAAGCTGTTTGATGATTTTTATTCCTCATTATCCAAGACGGACAGCAAGAGAACCAAAAGTAGATGCAACTTTAAATGTTATTTTCCTTACATTCCCAAATATCCAAATAGAAAAAAGAGAAATCCATCAACACATACGAAGCTCACACTTCAGGCATGGCAGAGAGGATGGAGCAGTAGTTTATCACAGAATCATAGAAGCCCAAGTTGGAAGAGACCTCACGGATCACCTGGTCCAACCTTCCTTGGCAAAAGCACTGTCTAGACAAGATGGCCCAGTACCCTGTCTAGTTGAATCTTAAAAGTGCCCAATGTTGGGGAAAAGTTTATACACTATTCAAAATAGAAAAAAAAATAATTAAGAAGTGTACTTTCTCTTTGGCTGTCCTCTTGACTTATCTATTTTCTTTGCTACCTTACACAAAATACTTACTATGACCTCAATTTCTCGTTTACCAAACTGGGATAGTAATTCCCACCCCTCAAGAAGAGACATGATGTATAAATAATTATGAGCTGAGCTGCTGTGGTGAGCTGGGAAGAGATAATTGAACCTACAAAGGCCTTTAAAGGACCAAAAACTAACTGCAAACATGTCCAAGGCTTCTTGCAGCTTCATCTGCTATTAGACTGAACCAGCAACAGAAAACAATGAACAAAGTGAAGTGGACCCAGACATGTGATGGGGCTGAGGTGCTCTACTTTCACAAGCCTTGATTATGAAATGATAAGAACTATATAGAAATATTTAAGAAATCTTGTTTGCAAACAAGTCACTGGCAATGGTGGATTCAAGCCTTTGACAGTTTTTCTAGACCCTTAATATATGTACCTCACTCATTAAAAGAAACTTAAATTCTCTAAATCAAGGTGGAAGGGAAAAAAAGAAAATCTCCAATTGTAATATAGCTTGGCAAACAAACTTGTTCCCATTATCTGGGAAAGGTCTGATGTTAGGGCACTGGCCAGAAAGTGAGCATTCTTCCAGAGAGGTTGCATTTGAAGTCCATCAAAAATAAAACGACACGCACAGTAGGTCTGAAACATTCCTCTCATAAAGGATGCCTTTGACCTCTGCATGAGCCAGTATTTCTTGAGGAAGGGAAGTTCTGCAACTAAGTCAAACTAAGTTTAAGAGAAACACTAGGTAGCGCAGGGATGGGAAAGATACGAAATTGTTAGAATTGACCCACAAACACCTTTGGAGAGGGTATTCAAGCTCTTTCATTAGGTGTATTTTCTTCCCAGGCTTCAGAGAGGCACCTGTCACAGCTGCCACCACTCCTGCGTGCAGTTGCAATGAGACTGGAACCTGAACACAGACAAAAATAATAATTATAAGGGGAGAAAGGGAAGGAAAAGGTTCCCTTGTGATTAAGTGAACAAAGCCTGTTAAGTTGTATATCTGGAGAAAGGAGAAGGAGGAAGGGATCTGACGTTATGACAATATTCAGCAACAGAAAACCTGGCTCTTTGATGTTCTTAGACAAAGAAACTCTGTTATTGTATAACAAAACATTTTAGTTTTCAAAGTAAAATTTATATGACACACATCAGACAAATAGAAAGAAAATAGTGTGAAGACATAAGGGACGATTGAACATGACCACAGACTGGCAAGAAAACTAAGGAGGAAAAAAACCTCCCCCACGTTACTTCCATAAATAATTCTTCCCATAGAAAACTAAAAGTAAACTGTAAGTAAAAGCTGTATTTTTAACAGCAGGCTTAACATTCTTCTGGGCAAAGATTCTTTTAGAAATAAGAAAAAAATGCCTCTTTTTGGTCTGTTTAGTTACTAAAAATTTTGACATACTGATAAAATGCCAATATTATAATGCCAGTACAAAATGCTATTTCATAAACAGTGGACTACAAAATATCTTTTAAATATTGGAAGACTGATAAAAATTTGAAAAAGCTTGGAAGGCATAATTTTAAGACTAGCTACTGGTCTTTGTATACATTCTTGAGCATAAATGACTACATGAGCAAATGAGGGGAGAATGTGAATCCTTGTGTATTTTTCTCCTCCTGTAACGACGTGTGTATCAAAGCTACTGTTATACAGTACCCAGAAATTTCTCCTTTAAAGAAAGGCCAAAAACATCTAGTCAGTAACTGCAGCTGCACTTGTGGCAAGAAAGCTCTTGATAGGAATAATAAGTAAAAACATGTCAGTGTACAGCGTTTTAGCCTAGAGTGAGAGTGAAAAGCCCCAATCATATCAGCTTCAGGTTATATTCAGTGTGTTTCAGGTAAAATATCCGTTTAGTAATCCAAATATGGACTACAGCACCACTTATAATAAAACACATGCTACAGTGACGTTTGCAAAGTTGTCGCTGTAACTCCCTCATGAGTGTCACATCTCTTAGCGCTCACTGTGACTGCAAGGACATTTAGACACATATGTGCAGAGAAGCTCTGAGAAGTGGGATGTAGATAAAGAGGAGCTGCAATAGGTTTCTTTGTGCTGGCTGCCTGCCTGCATGCTGTGTCCTTCCTGCTGGTTTTGGAGCTGTTTACTCAAACTTCATCTAGATTTGACAGACATTTCAAGGTACAAGAGATTGCATGAAGAACAACTACTTAGGGAAGTATGGGTTAAAGTTGGAGGGATTAAGGAGCAAATTCATACAAAATCATATTTTCTTAGAACAATTCAGTTGAGAAATACCCCTCAAATTACTACACGCATATCCATTATTCATAGTCAGAGAGGAGTCCAAGTGAAAATAGCATCAACTAAATAGCATAAAAGCTATTCTGATTTGACAAATAATAACCAGATCAACATTTATGATGATTTTGGATGAGGATATCTCACTGTTTCCCACTGTAGCATATTCAAGGCACTGGGATTGGGAATGGTAAGAGAAAAGTAGGAAGAATGAAAAGGAAAATGTTCATTTTCAATTGCTAAGTGCTTTCATTCCTTCCCTTGTGCAAGTGGCTTAAGATATATTTACACAGTTCAGCAATAAAACTCTCAAGCTCATTTGTATGTTATCTGAAAACATGCAGTTTCACACACAGATCTACTTCCAGCCTGAATGCATAAAACGACTCTCCACTTGATTTCAGCAGTGATGATTTCCTCATCTGTAACTAGTGTCTAGTAAAAATTCACATCCACTTTCATGTCCAGTTTCATGTTCTGCTTGAGACTTGAGTCCTTGTTGACCCTTATGACTGCTATTTTTTGCATGCTAGATTTTGACCTTATATAACACAATAACTGACATTTGCAGGCAAAGTGGGAGAGTCGGTAGTTTAGGTTTGGCAATACTAGATTGAATAGGTGGACAGCTATAGTGCCATTTGTTTGTAAGAGACAGAAGATTGCTGCTGGATTTCCCCTGTTGCTCTATTTTACCAATAACACAAATCAATTATTTCTTTAGCCAGAGCAAAAACGATCACTCAAAGGTGAAAAGACTTCTTGCATAATATCAAATCCATCAATAGAACAACACTGAAGGATAGATCACCTCTCAGAGGTGAGCGAAAGAATGAAATACCTGCACCATTTGCACATATTAATGAAAGAGCTGGGGTGTAATTTCTGTTGCTTATGCTGAATTTCCCAAGTATACTGGGCCACTATTGCTCCAATGTATTAATAACAGAATAGTTTCAGACCTCAGTTGTCTTTGCTTAGTTTCTTAAGTTAGATATAGATCAACATCTTGTTGCTGACCCCTACCTGTTCATGAATTTTATCTAAAACTTTACAAATAAATTCTTCACAAAAGGTGCTATTGCAATACATCATGTTATCCAAATAAAATATTCCAAACACTCTGGATTAAAAAAAAGTACTTTCTGGAGGTTGCATGCTCTACAGCATGATGCTGTCATTCCCTTAGCTGGTATCATAATAATTTTCAATCTATGAGAAGGAAGGAGAGAGAAGAGCTGTTGTCCAAGCAAAGATGAAGACCCAAGGCACTCACTGCCCTTCCATTTAGGACTGGATAAGAAATATTTGTGGAAATTTGTGACATTCTTAAACAGATCTTTGGATTGAAGAATCTTACTCAAAATAGGCCATATCCTTTTATTTAAAAATTATTTAAGTACCAATTCCTCCCCCCCCCCCAAAAAAAAAAAAAAAAGAAAGACCATCTCCCTCAGAAACCATGGGTTTGTGTTTTTCATTGATCCCTTTTCACGGCTTGCAACTTATCAAATTTAGGTGACATTTCCAGAAACCATCAACAAAGAAAAATGAATCAGCTGCTAAGGAAAGCAGGCCAGAGAATCTGCCCAACTCAGTCCCAAATCAAGTATTCTAGAAAGCTTTGTGTAGAGGAGAAAATAAATAACTAGAGAGACAGATTCCTGGTGGACTTAAATTAAACAAAGCCTGTGTGTTTAAAATGATTCCAGGAGATGGCCAATATAAACACCCCCTGCCTGAACCCAGCATACCTAAGATGGAACTTTAAGTCCAAATGCACAACATCTGGCTCATCAAGTGAAAAGGGCTCAACTTCCGTGTTAACTATCATTTCAAACTGCATACTGAGTTTGCCTAAAACTCTGAGAATATGATTATATTGTATAAGTCATTCCTGCAGCTGGATGAGAAACCTTCTTTGAAACAGTAACATAAAATGTTATTTATATCTATTCACATAACTTGAGAAAGAAATTGCCTGCATTAGTAAAAAGATGATCTGCAAATTAAGAAAAGAAATTAAATGAACAACAGCCAGCAGGTATTTGTCAAGAATAAGTGTTGTCAAAGACAATCCCTTTTCCTTTTACAACACAATAATATGCTTTCCTTGGGGAAGAAGCAGTAAACGCCTTATGCCTTGAGTTTAGTAAAGCAGTATCTTACATGCCCATCTCATAAACAAGCTGCAGAACTTGGTCTAGATTAAACCACTATGGAATTGTTGCACAACATAACAAGCCTACAGCAAATGGGAACTAGACCAGCTTTCTGATAAAGATGTACTGAAGTGTGTAATTCTCAAGGTTTCACTTTAAATTAGAAAGAAATATGACAAAGCTGGGCTTCATTGGAGTCCATCCCACTCTCGCACTGTTTGATATTTCACAGAAGACCAGAATAATAGAAGGGAAAACTGGCTTTAAATTCACATCAGGCTGCAAGGGGTTAATAAGCTCTTTGAAAAACAGGCTTACAATTCAAGAGGATGTTTATACTGCTTTTAAGATTTACAGCAGACAGTATAAGAAGCAATAGAGTTAAATTGAAGTGTGGTAAATTTAAGGTAGGAAAAACATTTAAGGTATGAAAACATTTCTAGTTGAAAGAACAGTTAAACACTGGAATAAATTTCCTAGAGAATTTTTTAAGAATGAATCTGAAGAAGAGACATGACTGTTTTGGGAGAGGGGAAGGACTAGCAACCTCCTTTCTCTTGAGGTCCTATTTTCTACGTATCCTAAAATGTAAAAATCTAAATATTATTTCAAAATAGCCTTTGCATTATAGCGATAGAAAGGATCCAAGTACAAGAAATGGAAATGCTTCCTACATCATGATAAATCTGAGTTTGATTCAGGTAAGAGGAAAAGTGGTAAGCCACGATCTTTTATTCCATTGTTTCTGATCAGAAGATTAAATTCTTTTGAAGATAATCTGCAAGGGTACATGGTTACTAACACAAACATATGTCATCTGCTCATAATAGTGATTTTTAGTGAAGTTTCTTCCTCTATTATGCCAAGAATCATTTGATTTGCAGATTGCATAAACAACAATAAACTTGGACTAAAGTCTCCTGAACATCCTGCATTTGATTGTCAAACAATTTACTTCTCTGACAAAATGTTTATGGAGTTCAGTGCGGAAAGAAATTATGTTCTACTTGCAGATATTACATGGCATCTGCTATCACCTGGAAACAAGATCTTTAAAATTTTGTCAAAAAAGGTTTCTGGGCTGAAAGTTCAGTATTTGATTCACATATAATAATCAATGCATTCCTTTGGTTTTTAATGTATCCATCATTCAGTTCACTTATCAGCACACGTTACAGTTTGCATTATATTACTCCTGTTACAAAATGTGTATTTACTTTGTCTAGTATTGATAAGAATCAACATAGACTTAAAGCAATTCATGAATTCTTTAAAAAAAACCCTTTCACCAGAACTTCCCAGGCAGGGGAACCAGGGAACATTCAACTCCATTTAAAGTGACAAAACTTCTTTTTATTTTTGTTTCCCCCCAGCCTGCAAATAGACCACGGAACTCCGTGATGCAGAGTATTTGAGGCAAGATGTAAAAATTTACAAAACTGGGCTTGAATACCAAGTGTCCAATCTGTAGTACTGATAGTACAAATGCAGGGTTTAAATTAAATTAGATGGTTTAGGTCTTAACACCATCTTCTAACAGATACAGAAAAAGAGCAAACACACCTCACACCTGCTTGTTGTGAGGATCTCCTATTTCTCTGATCTATTACTGGCCTCTGTCAAACCCTGGATGTGAGAGGGAGCGGACAGCAGAGCTGGCCTAGAGCTGTGCTCTCAGGGCCAGCAGCAACACAGACACTGCTGGCTCTGCCCTCGGACAGAGGTCCTGAGCAGAAGAACTGGTCCAAGAGCAGGTAATCACTGTATATGATTAATAAAACCACAACAGAAAAAAGAAAGTCACTTAAGCCAAAATCCTGGTCTTGGAAGTTTAAACCAAACCACCAATATTTAATAATAAAAGTTTAAACCAGTAGCCTCTTCAGGTTGTGTGGTTTGGTGGGGTTTTTTTGTTTGTTTGTTTGTTTAATTTTTGGTTTGCTTTCTTCACCTCTCTCTGCTTCAATTAGAAGTATGCTAAATGTAAAAGAAAGGCAAACACACCCAATTAGCTCAGACCACGTTTATAAAACATGATTATGCTTCAAAAGGCTGACTGAAAACACATAACAAACCCAGGAAAATTATCTTCTTAGTAAACATTTAGTTTCTTATTCCTCCCCAAGTGACAAGAAGAATTGACTCTGACAGAAACAGTTACTCCCAAACTCTGTCTCTACCTTCATCAATTTATTTGATATTTCTAAAGAACTATCCCATTTGGGTGCAGGTTGATGTCCTATCCTTGAGGTCATTTCAACACCCCTTTCATATAGCCGTACAGGAAAATAAGAAAATCTAAAGAGAGTGGAACACACTTCAAAAAAAAATAATGAATCTTGTTCCTTTTTCAGCATCATGGGTACTGTAACTCAAGAGAATTGTGACAGAAGAAATCAATAATTCATCAACAGCTGAAAGTGACACATAGTGAAAAGGGCATGTGTACATAAAAGTGGAAATTTGTGTGCTTGTAAAGGAAGTCTGAAAGGTAGATAGTTGGACTGCAGATAAAATTACTTTAGAAACAACAACCGAAACAGCTGCTCTTTGATATCTACTCTGTTGCAAAGGCCTTATATTCTGACTAATTTATTACTTTTTTCCCACCCATGAATAAAGCATTCAGCATGTAGATTACTATGACTATTCAGGCCCTTTACAGAAAGATCTATATGTGATAATTAAGGTTGATTTTGAGAGAATTAAAAATCTACAAAACTGAGTTTGCAAAGCTTTGCGTTGTTAGAAACTAAGACTTCACAGTGAACAGAAGAGGAATTATTTTTGTATTCAGGGAGACATGACTCTAGACAAATTCACACTCCTAAAAATTCAACAAGATATTTCACAATCATCCATATGGTCTTTGTGCTAATGTCACTTCACAAGCTGGCTTATAGATCTCTTATGATTATTAAAATGTGTTACTAAGCTCCTGAAATTGTGAAGACAAAAAGATCAGTTACTGAACTTGGTGCACTATGAAGGCACACAATTTTAGTTCTTTTACCCTAATTTTTTGATTCTCAACTTTGTCATGTAATTTAAGCAAGCAAAAGATGCTACCTTACAGTTTGAAAAATAAGCTTGTGCTACATGGGAAGAGCTTTGTGTGGCCTCCTTCAATAAGGAAAACAGCCTTTTAAGTGTTCACTGAACTGGGAAGTGACAGGAATAAGAGGGGTTGAATCAAAACTAGCAGAAAAAGTGTTAAAAATAGGAAAGTAACAAAGCACTTTCAACCAGGGAATGAAATGGAGGTTATGGTATGGTCATTCCAATGATTGAAAGCATCAGGAGGTAAACCACAAACAGGGCACAGTCCTACTGGGGTCTGTGAATTTATACACTCCAAAATAACAGCTCTACCCCTTCCATCACAGGAATCCTGTCTCATGGATGAGAGGTGAAGTGCGTGCACGAGCACAGCCCCAGGGTTTAGTGCTGCAACCTGCAAGGTTCAAGGTGATGCGATACATCTGTACGACTTACCTTGGAGTAGCTGCTGCAAGTCACAACAAACACTAATGTACAGACTTTCTGTGATAAGTCCTTACAAGTATCACAAAGTTCTATTAAATTTGCTGTGTATTTCCTAGCTAACTAGTGCACTGAGATATTTTAGATGGTAACAGAGTGGAGAAAACCAGAAGGGCATAACTTAAGTTATGTTACTTCTGAATTGAACTTAGAAAGTACAATTTTATATGGAATAACATTTTGAGTTCTTTAAGAAAATTTATTGATAACTTACTCCAAAACAAGACTCAGATGGTCAGTCTGCCATGCATGAAGTAAATATACCATTCATTTGCACACTCTGGATTTCTCCAACTTGGGGTTGTGTTTTAAGGACCAGCTTCCTGAACCATGCCTAATATGAACTAATTAATATAGGATGCAAGTATTCTGTATGTTCTGTAAAATATTTTTGTGTATTATACAGTGGATCCCCACAATTATGATGTCAATCAATTTGAAAAGACCAAAGCAAGCACAGATCTGCACAATGGCATTCAGTCTCCTAAGAGGATGTGTGGAAATGTGCAGCCATAGGGAGGACAGGAGCAGAAAGAAGGAAGGAAGAGGCAGCAAAACAGTATTGACATCAAACATAAGAATCCTGAAGAATATTTCCATCATACACACAGCTAGCTTTGTATTTTTACCGGAGCAGTAGCTCAGTGATCACAATCTGGAGGGGCCTAAGAAAACTAGGAGAAAGCACTTTCAGCTAGAGGAAAGTAATACTGCAGCCATACAACATATGCTCTCATTAGATTCATTCCTTGTTTCCTGAGATATATGCTCATTCTCCCCGTTAGCATCACTTGCTATTGTCTCTGTAATATTGTACTGTACTGTATTGATAGTCTGATTTCACCAGAGTGACAGAGGCGGAGGATGAGAGATGTTGTTAAAAATATGATCACACTCCTATCCACCATTTTATGGCCTTCAAAAACCTTATTTCTATTTGCTCCAAACAGAAATCAACAACAAAACAAGATCAAGGCAATGCAAGTAAGACAGACTTTGTGAGGGAGGCAAGAAGGTTTCAAAGGATTTTAGACACAAGTGTTGTACAGATGTTTAGTAAATGAAACCACAAAGTCTAATTAAACAAACATTTTCAGGCAGTTTACAGTCATGGGAAGAAAGTGGAAGAGTTGGGAATTCTAGCTTTGAGCATGAAGGAAACAGTTATTTTCAATTTCACTTGATATTTGGAAAGTGCTGTTTAATAGATGTACCACCACCCTTCACTGCCTCCACTCTTTGTGCAAAGGCAGGCTATGGTGCACTCAGAGATCAGTCTTCACAAGACTTCGTGTCTCAAGAATAAATGCTTAGTTGACTTCTGTTTGAATAATATTCTAAAAGTAGGTCTGAAGGTCTGACAAACCTTCCCAAAAACCTACAGGATAACACACCAACGCCCTCCTCCCCCCACCACCCCTACAAAAAAAATTTTAAACAGGAAAAAAACCCAACCTGTTTCACTTTAACCTCTTTTACATTAGTTAAAATGTATACACAAAATGATCAGCCGCAACACTGACGGCATCACCCAAATCACTCTTTACAAATTTTGGTTTTAGCGTAACAGTATTTATGCTTCATTTCTTTACATAATTTTCACCACTTACATCTAATTTTCTTTTTCCTGACAGCCCAGAATTTTTACTGGAAATAAATGACAAGAATTATAGGAAAAAGTTTCAAAAGCTCCTGATCAGAAGGATTTTTTCTTTTTATTTATTTATTTTTTTAACTTTCTGATCAACATGTGCTACAGGTCATTAGAAGGGCAGATTCACACCCTATCTGTCCTCTACCCTTACCTTTTGGAACAGGCTAGTCATTCCAGTCTAATTGGAGGCCCCATCCTTCATATGGCTCCCAGGATGCAGGCATCATATTTATAGGAAAAATAGAAAACAAGCCATGGAGGAAATCAGATGGATTTTGTGAATGAATACATGGCACTCGAATATTGTCTCTCTGTCAGGTTTCAATATCTAAGCTAGAGGTGAAAACCTTAAAAAAGCAACTCCAGAACCCTTTCAGACCTTTAATTGCACCGCGCAGCACAGCACAACTCTTTCTGGTATTTCAATCACAGGTAAACATTCTTGAAGATTGTATTTTTTAAAAAAAAAAATATATTTATACCTGTATGCACATTATCCCAGACCTGCTTCTTTATGGTACCAGTACCTAAGGTAGACTGAGGAAAGCTTCACAGAGGCCAAAAGGAAAGACCACCATACTGAGATACTCCAAGCCTTGGCTGCAGCAATAACTTGCACTTCTGTCATGCCCTGTCCCAGCTCTGCTCTTTTAGTGGTCACTCTCTCTGCAGAGCAGTAGATCAGTCTCCCAGCTCAACTCCTGAAAGCCACGTTCAAACTGTGGACAGTTTTCCATGTCTTCCCTGTCCACCTGTATACCATGGGAAACTGGTAAAGGTGGTAACACAGCAAGCTTGTAAATGGCAGTCTCCATCATTTATCAGAATTAAATTCTGCACAAGTAGAAATTCAGAAACTTAAAAAAAACATATATTTAATCTTGAGCCTAAATTAAGGGTTAAGACAGAATTCCAGATTTACAAGTGATATTAAATGTGATTTTTCAGAGTGGCTTCTGAATCTCATGCTCTAAAGAGAACATAGCTATAGAAAACACATTGTTCTGGATCAAAGCTAAAAACATATTGCATATTAGATTTTTGAAACTAGGTGAATCTCCAAATAATAATAATACTTGTCTGATATGTTTACTCATAAAATTTTTGGCTTATTTCCCCCCATCTCCAACCCAAATGACTGTCTTTTAAATGTCTTCCACAGCAACTCATGCATATTCATGACAGTTACTAACAAGAACTGTGAAATATAATTCACCATTCAAAATGGTTGAAAATCTTATTTAGCATCTCCTAATTTTCAGACTACAGGCAATGAGATGATGTGCAAACTTAAGAATGTATAAGACTGTCTCATGGCCTAATGCCATGTCAGTAGGGCTATTATCTCACCCAATTATTTGCACGATTGGAGGTTAAAAAAAAAAAAGTAGTTCTTGGATGATGACAGCCAAGGTAGCATAGGTAAAAAAATTAAAGAAAGTGTTCCTTTACCAGCAGAAGCACCCTAGGGTGATCAGAAGTCCAGCAGTCCCAGCAGCACTGTGGGAAACCAAAGCTCATTACCTGTAGAGTCTTTAAACGGTTACCAAGAGGAGTGCCATCATAAACTTCAGAATTTTTGCCTTTCAAAAGCCTTACACAGAGAAACAAATTTATACAGACACACAGAGAAGTGTTTCACTTCCATTGAATCAACATTTGCCAGCTTGTAAGCATTTGTTCAGAAGACTGCTAACCAGCTTTAATTGATCAAACCCAGTATAAGGAAAGTGAAATGGTAAGTGGAATAATACATTCTTTTGCATTACATGTATGAGCTTTAAGTGTATATTTACATTGTACTATTATAAAAATAGTTTTGATTTTCTAAATCTGAATTGACTTGCAAGACATTCTTAGTTACCATACCTTAGCAAACCAAAATAACAATGTAGTTGAAGTTCTTAAGTTAAACATTTAAACTGTCTCTAAAATACTGAGTATCACATTTCCATTTCCACAAAATCCTTATATCTAATTGATGCTTTGAGCTTGTAAATGCATTTTTTAAAATCAAAAGGCTGCTCACATATTTTGTCTAAGAATGAACGCGAATTGATGCTGAACTGGAGCCCCACAACAGAGTTGAAGACACTTGCACTCTACTATAACAGTAATCTCCTGTCCCTTCCTCACAGAGATCCTAGGCAGGCCTGCAATGCCAGATGTATTAGTCACCATCCTAAAACTGGGAAAAATTATTCATTTTGTTAACATAATTAGTTGTGGATTATAGGTAGCTAAGCAGTCTATAAATCATTTGTGTATGCAGAAGCAATCATGTAACAAAGCCTTTTACTATTTTCCAATAAATAACAGGTGTTTTCAAACTGTCTTCTAAAAAGGTTTTGCGAGTTCTTTGTTTTGCTGATGCTATCAAGTGCAAAAACTGAGTTTTCTTTTGCTTGAGATCCAAGGACATTCATTTTTATTTCCTTATTCGTGGTACTCAGGAAGGTAATCCTATATATGAAAAAATGATATTCAAATTATCTTTTTTTGCTAAAGAATATAGACTGGAAAGTTCTACAGCAAAATTACACTAGCTCATAAAGGAGAGCACAAGTAACGGGGATTGATTTAAATATTTATTCTATAAGATTTTGAGATTTTTTTTTTTCAGTTTAGAGCAAAGCCAAATTTAGTGCTGGCTTAGGAAATCTTCTATGCATATGAGTCATAACTGTGCAGCTGATCAGTAAGAGAATCCTGAATGGTAAGGTGAGCAAGAGTTCACACATCAGGTTTTTTGCACACTATGCAGAAATAATTTCAGAGGAATAATATCTCTGACTGAGATTGTTTGCATCCCTTCTCTAACATTTTTCTTCTTAATGCCACACATGTGCAGACCTGAGATTGGAATCAGCTCTGGGACTCTAAATTGCTACTTCAAATGCTGGAAAATACTGAAAAAAAGTCAGTGATTGCTTAAACCTAAAGGGGTATTTTATTTTTCCTTGTCTAATCAACTTTTCTGGCTTCTTAGTACACATAAGTTGCTTTTTTACTCTGATAGTTTGCAAGAATATTAACAAGAAGATGGGAATGTATGGCAGAAGCTCTTTGTAAGACTAGAAGAAATAAATTATCTTAACTTACATAGTTTGAGGAACACACGGTTGAAATGCAGCCCATATGCATGGTGATTATTTATAGGCATACAAATTATATTCAAAAAAGAGCCAGATGGCTTTAGCAACACATCTGCTGTCTTCAAGGCAGAACTTCTGAAGCAAACTTGGGACATTAACTCCTATTATAGAGCAGTCAGGAACCAGTAGGACTACATTTGCTTTGTAGTCTGTAAGAGTTGTATCTTCCTACACAGAAATTGAATTTAATCTGAAGTCAGCATCAAAGACAGGCTGCAATATTTTGTGTTTTAACAGGGTTATCATTCTGTTACTAACTAAATGCAAGGCTAGGAAGGTAGGTCACCACTAAGGCGAAAGCCAAACAAAGCCAAGACTCACACATGCTAAAGTAAGTAGTGGTTATATAAATTTTGGTGCCAGCTAGCTGTTCTGCATATTTTGCACTACTTTGCACTAATTTTCAGCAAAGTCACAATCCCTGCAAATCATTAAAAATTGCAAAGATTCACACTACACATTATTTATTTTTTTTCCTTAGGAAAAGGTTCTCATTTAGCAGATAATTCTGAGAGGCAACTGAAAGATGTCTTAGACACAGACATCAAAACTGTGTGAAATGTTTTAGAAAAATATCAATTTATGTTACTGGGGGCAGGGTGGGGAAGAAGTGAAACATCTATTAACTACATGCTAAATAAGCATTTGAAAATGAGGAGACAAATCAGGAAAGAGCATTGGGAGAATCGCCTGCACTGCCATGGATTCTAATCTCCACCTGGACAGATTCTGACAAATTGTCAGAAGTGCTTGAGTTCGCTATCTGGTCACTGCACCTACTGCCTTCTGTATTACTGTGTGATACTCTGAGTAGTACTATCTCTAGTTTTTATTTATATCCAGCTTTTCAGCAACTTCTGCAGGAACAGTACCCCTCTCCTCCCCTCCTTATCCTTGTTATAAAAAGCAGCTTTAAAAGAGACAAACAAACAGAACATCTTGATCAAAAAAAGCTGAATTTGCCTTTTCTGCTAGAATGGATTCAGTCCTCAGAGTGCAGCTTTTCCCACTTTAAGATGACAGTTTTAGATCCCTTCTATTTTTCTGATAGAGTAGATAAAACTGGAAGTTTTTCTACTGCACCATGTAGAAGTCCCAGTGCTGGCAGTTCCAAGTCTATGCCTTGCTAGGAGGAGGAGGGCCAACCTCGCTGTGCTCTGGCACTACTTGTATTCCCAGCTGGGAGTTAGAGGGCAGATAAGCGCAGTGGAAGTTGTGCATCGCCTGTCAGCATGTGCTATGTGAGATTCAACTGCATCTGCATCTCTCTCCCTGGGATAGATAACTGCAGCAGCACCCTGTTTTACTGGCCTTCTGATCAGCCTACACTCTCGATACCCCCACATCGACAGAATGGCCAAAGGCCACAAAGTTCTTTGGGATGGAATATACAGCAGGACCATGCTGCTCCTTTTTGCAGGGCATGTCAAGCCTCTGGAAAGCATGGCAGGTCTTCAGGAAAACTCTTGTAATGCCATTTCCCCCACGTCTTCTTACAACTTTAAAAATATGGTCAGCAATAATCCGTTAGACAAGACTCAAAAGGTTGTCTCCCAGACATTTCTAAACATGCCATGTTTGAAACAGAACAAGCTCCATTTTTGCAAACTTAACTCTCCTGCAAGAAATAAATACAGTGCAAATGAAATTCTAATTTTCATTGGAAGCATAAAAGTTAAAGCATATACAGATACTTTCCCAGGTTTAAAAGTTGTCCTAAAATATGGAAATTCTAGATATCAATGCATTTGCTTCCCTTCATTAGGTAAGATGCTACTGCTGGTATTTATGAATACTCAGTTCCCCAAATTTTCAAAAACTTCTGGAATGATTTTTAGGAAGACTTTTTGTATTATATCAAAATAAAACATTACCCACTCTTTGCTTATGTATGTTAGGCTATCTAATTTCATCAAGGCTCCCAATCATCCCAAATAACCTATTAAGAACTTGCTATGAGAGGGGGTGAATTTGACTCCTTTGAAATGTTAATTGAATTCCTTATCTGCAAAACTAATATTTGTATTGTACAGCTCAATGATGGAGAAAAAAAAAATAAATCCATAAGCCTGATGAAATGATAAAATGCATTTGTTTAACTAAGACATTAAAATTAAACAGTGCTTATTCTAGGTTCTTATTTCAATTCACATAAGAAAAAAAAAAAAGGCAAAACAAATGCTAGAGATCACAGGTCCCTACAAAAATTCCACAGCAATGCCCTTTCAGTCTAACAAAATCAGCACAAAACTTAGGTGTTCAACTGTTATATGAATATTATTCTCAACTGTGTATTACCAGTATGACTTGGACTATTCCGAATGAGTTACCCTGGCAGAACTTCGTCCTTTAAATATTGTTTTCTGTTAGCCTTTACCATTAAAATGCTTTATCACACACACACAGTTGTGATTCTTCTTGCTGCTGTTGGAAAGGAGAAGCACATTTTCATATCACAGATAATAGCACTTTGAAAGTGAACAGAAGTTTCAGAACTGTTGAAGTTTCCATATACCGTTATGTCAAGCCTCTTTCTCTATGGACTGGTGTAGGGGAACTGCTCTGCTGTTACTGGCTGTCTGCTACAGCTTCAGCTGCACGATGGTAACTGGAGAAGGGATTAACTTTGGTTAAACATTTGACTGCGTTTCCTTTGGGAGACTATGGAAACATGCCAGGAAGCGTGATTCTTGGGAGTAACACTTGCACTAATCTGTAGACCTGCCTCCATCAACTGCATGTGCCAAGCCTCTTCAGTCCTCTGGGAAAGAACTTTCCATGGGCCTGATGCTTGTCTTTTAACATGTAAGACTGGGTCTTCATGGCATTAGCTTCTTCCACCACCCGTAAAAGCAAAGATGAGAATACCGGGATTAGTTTGTCTTAAATCAATGAAAGCACATGCCAGAATTGCAGCTTTATAAAGCTATCAGCAGGAGTTAACAGTGCATACTCTATGCTTCTTAATATAACCAATATTGTAAGTCATGCATACTCAGTCATCCCTTCACTTCCACACAACTATATGTGGAAGAAAAACTGGCATTAGACTGGGTTCATCCTCAGTGAACACTGCCCCTTTGAAATTACCTGCTGTAGCCAAAATCTTTCTGGTTAGACTAAGTGACTGTTCTGCACAAGTTAGGTGACAGTATAAAAACTGATTTCTGTTTTACATACCTATGGTAAGCTCCCAGTGAAGTAGTTGAAAAGTAAAAGCAATATGCTTATTAAGGTGACAACTACAAAAAAGGTTATTTCCTCAGAAAATTACTAAGTGTTGTATTTGGATGACATAATACATATTTGGAGAAGAAATGAAGATGACTTGGATACTTACTAGGCTTCCTGTTCAAGAAATACCTAATAAATCATGCAAGGGACTCTTTTCCTGCAAAAATATTATATTAAATAGAAGTCAGTGGAAAAATCTTGCTGTTAAAGCCATCTGTTTCACTCCCTCATGCTCACAGAAACTGTACATGCATGTGCATGCATGAAAATAAGAGAATGGATTAGATACAGATAAGTATTCTGAACTAGAAGATTGAGTTTAAATTAATTTTAGATGCAGTGAGATGGTGTCAGCCAGGACCAGATCTTTGCAAGTCTCACGGTGAACAGCACCATGTGTGGAAGACTATAACTGCACTTTCCTCCTGACCTTAGACTGAGGTTAGCAAACTCCTGAACAATGATTTAAATACCTCAAAAGATTTTTAACTGATGCAAATTCTAAATAAACAGTCAAATCTTGCTGTGAAATGATTAATTATCACTGCCATACAATTAAGTGTATGAACCAGCAAAATATATACTTCAGGGTCTCGATATTAAATGTAAAACAAAATTATAAAATTGCAGAAGGCTGTATTTAAGACTATTTTAAAACTAATAAGGTCTTAGATAGGGGAGAATGATATATAGATCCACCTGTATCTATGCAAAGCATTTAAATGTAGATCATCAGAGACATCTGTGGCCACGATAATGAAAGATTAAATAATGGGATTTTTAACACATAAATGTAAGTTTACTACATGTCAATAAGTCTATAACTACATCATATTATGGGGGGTTTTTTTGGACACAAATATAACTATTCCCTGGCAAAATTAGTTATATAATCATTTAATTAATAGGGTGGAAGACTAGAAATGGGGGGAAAAAAAAATATATATACTGTTTCTCTTGTTGCTCCTGTCCAACTGTTATAAAATCTGAAAATTTTTTAGCTCAGAGCTGTCTTATAGTAAGAATACTGATGTTTTACTACTTAAATTATCTTGAAATCTTGTGCTGTAGATAGTCTGTCTGGGCATAGAAAAATGAATAGGTGTACATAAAAAGTCACATTAAAATTAAAATCCACAACAAACTCAGGATATTTCCAATTTGAACAGAGAGTCTAACTAACAGTCCTTGCTGAGAAGGCCCATGGACAAACGGAGCCTTCTCTCATTTTAGAACAAGTGTTTTCCGAGAGTGTCTGAGATTCAGAAATTACTCCAGCTCAGAGGAGGGTTCTCAACTCAGTGCGTACAGTTGACTCAAGTTTCCAGGTGAAATTTAGGTGTTGCAAATGTAGTTATTCCTCAACTACTCAAAGAATTAGTACGAACCCCTGCTAGGCAAAACCGCAGATCTGTAGCCCCACTTGACTTCAGGTCAAGTCAAACAGGGTCAAGTGCAGTATTTTAGATGTTGGTGTAATTTGAATAAAATGGGTTACAGATGTGAGAGTGTTGGTGGAGAAGCAGAGGGAGAGGCTGAAGCAGCAGCTCTTTGGTTCCCCCCAGAGACAACACTGAATGTCCAAGGGACTTTTCCTACCTGCTGCTGAACATCCACCTGTCTGCTCCTACCCTGTACAAATTGGAAAAATTATCTTTGTATGCATGGACAAATATAATTTTAATCTGTTAGGTTCATAGTGTTTAGTTTCCAGAATAGGCTTAGCATTTCACACTCTCTTATTATTATATGAGTTTAAAGCATTAAAGATTATGAAGTGTAACAAGTTTTGTCCAGAAAGATTTCATTAATAAAAAAACCTCACCAGGTTAGAACATCTCACACAACTGTTACTGTCTTGAAACATAACTTCTAGTTTTGTTTAACCTCTACAATACTACTCAAGTTTCACAATCATATAAAATCCAGTTAAATAATTCCAGAAGGGATATTATTACATGCAAAGAACTCAAGCTCTAGAGCAAGAATAACAATACTAAACATGGTTTGCTATCTCCAAAGACAGCATAAAGGTTAGTAGTAACTCTTCAGTGCTAATAAATTGTAGTTGAACTCATTTATAATACAGATGTCCACTGAATACAAGCTATCATGCATAAGTTCACTGTCCCTTCATAAATATGTAAAGTTGATAAAATGTTTTGAAGTTTTTATACTTTTTTCAGTTCTCTTTGGAATGAAATAAGTTAATAGCAGGCATAAAAATATCTATTGATTCTATTAAGTTTTGGAGAAGGTCCAAGGTGAGAGAAAGAAAGAGTAATGGTGAGATTCTTGGGGAAGAAATAAGGGAATTAAATAAACCAGGTAAAAAAATTGGCCTCAAAGTCAAAAGGCAAAATTCAGCTGACAGTTAAAACTAATACTGAAGCTAAACAAACCCCCTGAGTGAACATTACAATGCGGTTTCATGCTGGAAGGCCAGTGGAATAGGAAAGTTGAATGCCTCTACAAACTTTTAAACACACCCAATTATTTCTCCTACTAGTCCATAACTTGTGGACTTCCACAGAAAGTATTTTATCCATCCTTTAACATCTGAAACCGTAAGATAGATGAACTTAGTTTGCTGTGTCAGTTGTGGAGCTAAGTTTAAACCCTTGGATCTCACTCTCTTCCAGTTTTGAAAACTAACCATTAATACCACAGCACTGTTATTACTTCCTTCTTTTCTTTATGAGTCCAGGATTAACCTCTATAAATGCTTTGATAATCTCCAACAACAAAACTGAAGCTAATAATTTACAGTATTTTACCAAAACATTTCTATAAACAATCAGACAACAAGATACATTTCTCCTGCACAGTTCTCCTCAAGAAGCTTTTAATCCAGACAAAATTGCCATGAGAGAAAAGTTACAGAAAAATCAACTGTTTAAGACCTGTTCAGGGCATAGTCACAGTTTGACATATGCCAGTCTCCAGGCCCTTCTGGTTACCTTCTCCTGAATATATGTTCAAGGAAGAGTACTCCTTTTTTCAATCGTTGTTTAAATGTAGCTGAACAAACCTTGTAAAATATAATGTAGTCCAGATGCATTACTGCTGTTTTCTGAGAAAATGCACTGATATATAGTGTCCTTCTTCCTTTAAGGTTTTATGGTGTTCTGGTCCCATCCATCTCACTTTGTCAGAAACAGGTTACTGGGTAAAAAAAAAAAAAAATTAAAAAACCCCACCACTTTGGAGATTCTGCACCTGTCCGGAAGGCTTTTGAACTTCCATAATTACACATAGACACAATCACACACAGAGAAACAGCAGCTCTCTCAGTATATATTTGTAAAACATACTGCATGTCATTGGGACCCAACTTCCACATTTCCTAAAAAGGGAGAGAGGGAGCACGTAGACAAAACTCAGGATTTGACAATTAAAAATGCAAATCCCAAACCCTGAGATCCTCCAGGCTGCTGATGTCCCATATGACAGGCACAGCAAAGTTCTTAGAAAGCAGAAATGTTTCATCCCTGCTTGTGTTATAAACAGAGGCAATAGTGGATTGATGAGATTTTAGTAAAGACTCTTTTTTCACCCCTACAAGCTCCCTGGCACTTCCCCCCCCCACAAGTTCCTTGGATGTGTTCATTTAACTAAATGGCTAGTGAGTACCAGTACCTTGCTTTTCTTTCAGTTTGAGAAAAATTTTGATTCGAAGATATCAAAGCTGGGATACTATTTGAATATACCATATATCTTTATTATTAAACATCAGCCCTTTGTCCATATTTCTCTATCATGAAAAAAAAAGGCAATTGTCAACCTGCAGCATGACTCCATTTTGTGAAGGATTAGTGTGTATCTAGATTTGTAAAGTAGGCCAGCAGACCTAGCCATGGAGTGTGGGCTCAGATAAGCTTGCTTCCAGGGAAGTTCTGTGAGGGTAAAGAGGTGGCCTTGGAGCAGGCAGGGAGGGAGGAAGAAGCAGGAGCAGTTTACACCAGAACATAGCAAAAGACCAAGGCTTATTTAAAACTCTCAGCTGTTTCCTAATAACTCCTAGCTCCTTAATGCCTCTCTATTGTTCTCAAATGATAAGAAATATACTGAATTGAAAATAGTTTAATCTATTTTAAGTAAACATTCCATATTTTTTCCCCCCTGTAAGGTGGGCTGGACATCATCTAGCCATTGTGGAGGATCTCAAGAAAGAGAAATTAACATCACAAAGCATTACTAGAAGGGAAGAAACGTCTGTACATTGATTCCAAAGAGACAAAAAAAAAATATATCTGTACTTCCACTGAGGAAAGGACAATTAACATCTGTTTTCCTTTTAAATCAAAGCTGACATTTTCAGGGTAGTGATTGTACAAAGAACCATCAAATAAAGGGTGTGTGTGTGTGTGTGTGTCAGAAAGTAGTCATAGTTCTTGCTCAAGAAAACAAAAGAAAAAAAGAATTATTTTTGTAGTCTCAGTCACTAAGAAAACTCATTAACTTACATAATTTAATTGTACCCAGCTGAAGTGGTAAATTTCATGATAGATATTTTTTCTTATGGGTCATTACCTGTGTGGTAAGAGATATGGAACCTGCAGTGGTATTTAGCTTTTAAATACTGGCTTTCTTTGCACCTCTAATGCAAAGTGGAAAAACCTGATGGAGATTTTTTTTTTTTTTGGCTTGCAATATAACACAGTTAAAGTACCACTTGCAGACCTTTCTCAGAAACAGTTCTGCAACATGAGTATCTAATAAATATGTTTTCCTGAGGATTTATTACCCATTGAATATCATTTTCTCTTTTGGTTTTACTAAGAAGATTGTAAAATCTTGTAAAAGAGGGTAAGTTTTTTTGACAGCAAAGGACAAAATATAATGCTGGATATGAAGAAGGACAAGATATAATGCTGGATACAAAGGAGGACAAGATAAAAAAGGAGATATTGCTGATATTGGTACATCTCTTGCTCTCCACAGTCACTGATTTAATTGAAGGCTTATCAAAATCAGACTACAGTAAACCTCAAACAGTCATTATTCATCTTTTAAGGGTATACATTCCTAAAATAGACATGGCTACATAAGAGAGAAAGCATCGAAATTCATACTAGTAAAAAATACTACTAATAAAAAAGTCTACCTATTATTTCCTTCCATTGTTTACTTAACAGGCAAACTGATAGCAGAGGTGAATGAGCCTTCCTGAAAAATCACATACGTCTCTGGGTGAGGAAGTTACCTTATCCTCATGCTATCTTCAATAGCAAAATATCCTCAATAGCTGCTTCTACAACAGCTGCTAGGGGTGACTCATTTTCAAGACCAGTTTTAGTGGAGAGACTGAGAATATCTGTCCTCTGAGACACAATGCTGTTAAGAAGCATTATGAGGGTGTTCCATGTATATTGCAGCAGCAGCTACAACTAGGGGAATGAAGTCCTGGTCATGCCGCAATAAAGGCTCCTGATAAAATGTATTACTCGGCATCCAGAAGGCCCTGGTGATTTTGCAGGAAAATACATTTTCATCTAGAGAAAACAGTGTCATTCTGCAGGAAAAATGTGGTTTTCCAGTCTTAAACTACAACCCCAAAATGGCAACACTGAAAAATTAACAAGTCCTGCTTATGTATGATTTTTTTCTTTTTTTTTTGAGCTGTCATGGTGTATTCATAAGAAGTCTAAATGTTGTGAATCAATGGGAACCAAACTTCTGTGGGGGAAAGAAGGCAGAAATCAGCTAAACTAACTCCCATCATTTGCCAGAGCTAATGTAAGTTCAGGTTTTTTTCAAATATTTTATTTTTAGTTCTGCATGTTCAATTCCTCAAAACACTATGTCTAGAAGATGAATCCTAGACAAATATCACTGTAACTAAAATAAACAAAACAAAAATAATCCAAACTTGTCTTCTAAAAGACAGTCCCTAACAAAAAATTTTTGACCTAACACTCTAGTGAGAGCTCTAAGAGTGTACTAACAGTAAACTATACCATACAATTTGCATGAACTCAGCAAAGCAAGAATTACTGCTTACAAAGAACCAAAACTTTTTTGCCCCCCTTTTATTGGGGAGGGAGGGAGGTGGGGAAGGAAGTAACTATGATCAGTTTGTGGAACAAAGATGAAAACTCATCTCCTATAAGAAATTATACAACAACAAGAACATCAAAGTTAATTTGTGATATCAGCCGTAGTGATGTGTTTGAGCAGGTGCTTCCAACTACTGGACAAAGTCAATGCTAATTCAGTATTTTTTCTGACACAAGAGTGCCTGCTAGACTTGCAGCATTAAAATGAGAGTCTTCTAGAAACAAGTCCTCCATGACTCTCTATTTCCAGCCTCTTGTCCCAGTGTGATTTGGAAGAGTCTTATGGATAATTAAGAGTGCCAATAAAGACTTCCTCTCACACTTGGAACGCTTAGTCCAGTGAAAGGCTGTGCCTGTCAAACTGGTTTCTTCTTAAATCATATAACCTAAATATTCTCTCTCTCCCTTAATCTGGTATTTTTTTTTCTCTTAGAGCCTGGTATTTTCTTTCTTAGATGTTCTTCTCTTTCTCTCATATCTCCTCCTTTACAGAAATACTTTAACAATTTAACATGTTTGTTTTGGTTTGGTTTTTTTACTACTTGGTAGATATTTTCCATTCTTTCAACAGCAGATATTCCTATATATGAATACACATCTTTCCTTCTTTCAAAACCTTAGAATAGTTTTAATTTATTTTGGGCTTTTTTAAACCCCCCTGAGCTGCTGATTATATTATAGCCAGTTGAAACAAAAGAACTGAATTAAAACAAAAGGTATTCTCTTGCTGCTGTATCACATTCCACCATCAAGAGGATATGAAGTGTTTTATGCTCCTTGATCTTGTCAGTGCTCTTGGGATGAGATAGAAGGTTAAAGGGAGGTGACAAGGTTAAATGATTTGACTAACATCCAAAACAAGGCTGAGGATCATTATGAGCCTGCCTCAGCTTTCTAATATCATATGTAATGAGGGAGAATTGGAAGCTTCCCACACCAACAGCTCATGCAGAAGTGATTTGTTTCTCTCTATACCCTTGCCACAATAGGCATCCATATATTTCTTTTAAGAATATTGTCATGGCCCACTAAATTACCCCTGGGCAGCACTATCAGTGGTGTTCCACTTTGCCCCTTTATTTCTTTCTGTGACATTACTCTGCACAAGGGTTACTAGAAAGACAGATGAAGTAGGAGTAGATGGGTCTCTAAGGAGTGATATATAGTAGGTACATAATAGAAAAAAGTGAGGATGGTGTTGTAACAGGAATTTTCATTTCTTTCTCCTCATTTCCAGAAGAAATTTTAGACATTGGAAATTTATTGTGCCATGGTTATCAGGTTTATTTTTCCTTAGACTCCAACTTCATTACAGGGAACTTGACTCCTATTATCCCTATATTTTTTCCTCCTCCATTTTATTTTCTCTTTCACAATGTCAAATTAAAGTTTTCAGTGGATTAGAGAACTCCTGATGAATTCTGTTGTCATCATATCAGACGATATTTTTACTGAAATCAAAATCAAACAAAGAAAAATATGTCAAAAATTGATCAAGATAGTTTTTGAGCATTGCAAGTCGACTAGCAACAAAAGCAACTGTTCTAGCTACTAAGATGTTGGAGGAACATGTGACAGTTTTTAATGTAGGTGTGAAATTTGTCATGTGAAGTTACTTTTGACCTGATGGATTTAATAGTTCCTCAGAGCCATTATGGTCTATCACCTCTATGAGTATTAAGGGACTCCTAAATCCATGGATAGATAATTTGGCTGCCACACTCACACAGTAAATCCACATCCTTAAAGCCTTCATTAAATTTACACAGTTCATTTCTTAAGTGCAATTAACTGTGCATTTCTTAAGAAAAGCAGTTGATTTGTTTCCATCTCCCACAGATCCCATTATTTCCCATCATCCTTGTGGAGATTATATATCTCCCAAAACTTGTTTAAAACCATATCCAGTTTTTGAGAATTGGAAATTGTTTATAGTTTTTGCATTCCATCTGTATCACTACTGAGCATCAAATAAACAAAATTTCCATAGCTGGATACAGATCCTAGTTTAGCCTAGCTGATGCATGGCACGTTTTATGAAATACTTAGTTTTTAGACACATCAGTTTGTGGACAGACTTGTCCCACCAATTTATTAAATCTTGCACGAGATTACTTTGTTTCAACTATGACAGCATAACCAATCCACTTTATTCACTATTACTTCTGGACAGTCAAATTAAAATTTATAAAAAAACCCTATTAAAACCTATGGAAATCTGTACATTTCAATTCATCACACTATATCATCACCAAAGGTAAACAGACCATTCAATAATCATTATTTCTAAATGTTACTGAATAATCACTTTAGAAATATTACTAAATATCTGCTTTGGCAATAAAAATTCTGAAGTAAAGCTACTCTGTCAGTTAATACCCAATGATATATCTTTTTCATCTCTCTGTTAAATCTGTACGCAATATAAATTCACGATTAAACCAACAGTAACAAGATATTCATTGCTTTATAACGTAAACCAGTGTTTTCAAGAAAACATTATTTGCACAAATATTTTTCATTAAAGTGGTCTAAACTTGCATAACTTGCAATACTTGATGAAATGAACTTTGATACTCTAAATTCTCACTGCTTGGGAAACACTGTGCACCTTCCAGAATCACGTACTTACACAGCGTGTACAACTATTTCATGTTGGTTTTGTGGGAAGAAGTTAATTTGACTGCATGAATAAAACAACTTACTTTCTTAATTAGACATTTTAATCAGAGATCCATTAGCTAATCAGAGCTAATCAGTGTTTCATCAAGACTGTAAATAGGCAACTTGGGCTAAGATGGTCAGGACTCACAGGCTTGCATGCATAATAACAAGCTGTGGATATTCTCTTTGAAGGTTTATCATGAAAAAAGTCCTAAAATATTATAATCATTTTGATATACAGAAAAATCAAGAACAAGAGAAGTTATTCCTTCTTACCAGTAGCTCATTACAATAATTTTTGAAATGGGTATGTGAGAGAGAAAATTGGGATTCCTTTCATAGTATTTCTTGGCCACCTAAAAGGAAGCTTTAGAATTCAAACTAATCTAGTGTTGGGACGTGAATCGCCAATACTACATTGACATTTATGTTTAATTTGGTCTTTTTAAAGTTTCAGCCCTAACTGAATCTCTGCAAATGCCAACAGCATTCACAGTATGCTTTTCAAAGTTGGGTGTCTTTCACTCGATGGCTCCTCAGCTTTCTTACGTAGGTGATTGTCAATATTTTTAAGAAATTAGTAAAATCAAAAGAAAAAATAGGCTAATAATAAGAAAAATTACTAATCTGCTTTATGGATTGCCAGATGAAATATCCACAACTACTTAAGCACCAAATTGTATCCTGAAGTCTAACAAACTACAGCTGTACACTTCTGAGCATGAGACAACACATCCTTAGGAGTACTACTGGAAAGAAATATTAGCAGTTACCTATAGCCACATGGTGCTGAATTAATTCTGTGCAGAATTATTCCATATAGTAGGTTTTCTATATTTCACAAGGAATACCTTAATAACTGTGGCAATAGCTGTGTAGTTGGCTAGCAAACATAGTTCTCTCCTCCTCTGATACTTTGGGCTATTCAGGAACAGGAGAAAAAGCATAGAAGTCAGGTGATCAATCATACGTATGAAAAGATCCACTGTGACTTTTTCATATTCAACTATCACAAACTGGCCTAAAATCAGCATTTCTTCATTTCACTTTTTTTTTCTTATTTAAATTTAAAATATCAATTAAAATTGATGCCAGTCCAAATCAAATAGAAAAATCTCTCTATATACATAAATTTCCAGGAAACTGGAAGTTCTTTTGAAGGGAAAGAGGGAAGGAAAAGCCAGATGAATCTGTTCCCCAGCATGGGACAAACTGAGCAAAGCTAAGATTTTACACACTTGTCAGCCCCATCAGGGATCAAAAGGAAGCCTGTAATGCAGAAGGGGGAATATTTTTTTTTCTCATCACCAAAGTAAAATTGCATCAGAAAAAATGCTGGCATTTAATACTTAAGTTAGTATTTGCAAACTAAAACAAATCTAGTTACTTCAACAACATGCCATATGGTCTGTGCATTTGTACAGTGTCAAGTTGGAAGAGTACTTTATATTTTTTTATTTCAATGGATGCCAAAAAGACTGAGTAGCTCAACAACTGTGTTGCTAAAATCCTTCACAGAAGTTCTGATTCACCAGACTAAATTAATGGAAAACAAAGGAACTGATACAGAAGTTAAAAGGAAAGGGAAATAGCTATAGCAGAAGATTTTCACCAGTTAGACCTCTGACACTGAAAGAAAATGGTCCTGTCAGACTCTGTCTCGAAGTCATCACTGAACACCACAGAAAGAGATACAAAGCAACAGGGCTTAGCTTCCTCGGTGCTCACCTTAGGTAAGTTCATTCTTCTACTACAGTATTTTGCTCGCCCTTGATTTGATGGATACAGGCAACCGGTGTGACACTGATTCCCAAGCAGATACTGGGCATTTTCTTCACTGGTTGGGATGGTGGGAGTAACACCTATTTCCTACATTACACAGCACAGATATAGTATAAAACCCAAAACAATAAAAACCCCAAACCCAGCCCCTAACAAAAATCAGAAACTGCCTATTCTTCGTTCCCTAGTTCTCTGTAATTTCACCTTTAAAATGAATATGATAATTTCTAATCTTAAGGTTTTATAGTTGGTTTTTCCTTTTTTATTAGGTTTTATCTAATGATCTTGCCTAGGCTTTACTGAAAGATAAAGCAGTATATTGCCACAAAGCATTTCAACACCTTGGCTTTATTGTGTACTGTTCTGGAAGACAAAGAGAATACCAGAAAAATTACACAAACAGAAATGAGGAGGCTGACAGAGGGAGGGGATGAGAGGGAAAATTGAGGTCTGAGTTTAAAGACTCATTGAATTTTCTTCAGCAAACAACATTAAATGTGTTTCTTTGGTGATATAAGCAGTTTTTCCAGTAGGAACTACATAGGCTACTGCTTCATTTAATCTAACACAGCCAGAAAGGGCTTTAAGAGGACAACATGAATCAGATTTGAACTAATGACCTAGATAAATCCTACTAATCACTGGAGCCACCTAGTTTCAGCAGTCTCATTGAGAAGAAGCTGCTTGCCCTCTTGTCTAAGAATCTTCCTCCTGGACAGCTGGAAAACCTCAAGCTGTATATTTGTTTTTAGAGGCCATCAGTGTTGCTGTTAATTGGACTTTGTACCCTTGCTCTGTGAAGAAATCCCTGAAACCACTCCTAGTCTCCTTTTCTGCCGTATGACAAATATTTACTTTGTTAAAGATAAGGTGGGAAAAGATATAATGCAAAGAATGGGAAAAAATACCTATTTCTATCTATTCAAATAGACTTTGCTAATTCACCTGGAGAGCAACACAGAAACAGTATAGGTTTGATAGGTTTTCATCCTCAAAATACTTGAAACAAAAGCATTGTCCTGGTTTAACTAGGATAGGGTTAAGTTTCCCCAGCAGTGTGGGGGAGAGCTCTAGCCAGGTTATTCAGATACCATGCGGACGTCACATCCTGGTGCAGGAGCGCAGGGCGCGTGGTTTCATACATCTGGCCCTCTCACTGCTGTATTGGTAGATATTTTGCTCTGTTCATTGTTATCACTATTACTGTTATTGTTATTGTTTGTTGTGTTGCTATTGCACTGTTGTATTAAACCTTTCCTTCTCTCAGTCTCGGAGCTTTGTATTTCACTCCCTTTGTGGGGGAGGGGCAGCGGCCGCGTGGTCTCAGACCCCGGCAGGGGCTAAACCATCACAAGCATATAGTGGAGAAAAGTCAAATTAACCACAAAAATCTCACACAAAGAAATAAAATTCCTCTTTCAGTACTCCTTTCCAAAGGAGATAGATCAGTGATTTCATAGATAAAATTCTGTATTCTCTCCCCAACTCAGATATCAGCAGCAAATCTTACTTTAAATCTTTCAGCTTTCTTAGCAAATGGGGAAAACAGTAGCCACATGAGGAGAACCCTTTTGATCCCAAAAGGTGAGCAACTATAGATCAGGCTAAGAGGATATAGAAGATGGACAACACTAAATACCACATACCTATTATCTATTGTTCCTCCACCTGCTAGTGGGCCAAGGAAATATATACTTCTCTGTTGACTGTGGACCCAGTCAATCCAATCCATGTACTTACCCTCTGTGTACTTGAGTACTGAATTATAACACATGAGAAGATGAAAGGAGACTTAGAGCTTTAGTTTGTTACAGCTCATTACTTAGAGGCACACAGCCTTTCTATCTCATCACCTGATGACATGGGACACTATATAGCCTCCCCAATAAGCACTAAATCAATAAAGGCTCACTGGAGCTGGTCTATTTTACTTTAAAGATCATCTCTGACTGAGATCCATGCTTCCTAAGATGCAATCCCCAGAAATAAATATCAATAAATAACACAAGATGTAGGAACAAGATGAAGAAATTCCTTGACAGCAGGGACTGCTGTGAGCTCTGCTGGTATTTATGGTTCCAAACCCACAAAATCTTGGGCATATTCCAGCATCCCCGCTTCAGCAGGACTCCCCCGGGCTTGGGGGGAGTAGGATTATGCAATCAATTTTATGGCTGGAATCTCAATACATATAATTTAAACAAAATAAAGTTAAATTGATTGGTCACCAGGTCATTCGGAAAGAACGTTTTTCTGACAATCAGTCCAGTCTGCTCTTTCTTTGCTACTATAATCTTCACCCTATAAAGCAAAGGAGCTAAAGTAATTATCTGTGTTTGTATTTTATTATGTATGGTCCCGAGTTAACAATGAATTCTCTTCGTGTGTTATCATAACAAAATATTACAGTAGTGTCTGGTTGTGCTGCTACAGTAAAATGTCTTATCATTTTCATTCCCAGCCCCTGATTTCACAGGTTTATAAGCTAAAAATAAAAATGAGGTCTAGGTTAGAAGTTAGCAAACCAAACCTGAGCCTAAGAGCAGTATTTTATTTTAAGCGGAGCTGGTAAAATATGATTTCCCCCTTTACATCTCCAGACGTTTTGTGTATGCATATATAAGTAGGTAGATAAGATGGATCTTTTTTCCCCAGACCCTTTTTGTCATATTATCTTTGGAAGACTGATTTACTTTTTGAAAACAAACTGGAAGTGAGATTAGTTTAAACTATGATAGCTAGCGTTCAAAAAAAAAAAACCCGCAACAAACTAAAGGCAGACTGAGGAGATATTAAAGATGTTTTAACAAAAGCATTCTCAACATATTCTATCCAACATATCTATTTATCTGAATTCATGGCCCTCAGACTCCATATAAAAGATTAGTGATTGAAGATTTTTATATCCAAGCCTTTCAAAACACTGCTCAAAGATGAAAAAGATTATTTTAAAGAAAAGTTTGAGAATATAACACACTGCCAAGTTCTCTGTACGTTATTATGCAGCACTTAATATTCATGTCCTTGTTTTCTAAATAACTCAAGGCACCTTCTTGAGTTCCACACTGGCTTAATCTCACACATTCCATAATATTTTAGCAGTAGTTTATCTGAAGTTTTCTTCCCTCACCTTTCAAAGAAATACTACGTCAGAGGATATGTTTCAAGGAATCCATTTTGTGTAAAATATGTTGTGATTAGGCCAAACATCTCTCATGCATAATGCAATTGAGATTAGACTTTTACATAAAAGAAACCAAATAATAGGTATGTTTTTGTAATAAATACATATTTTTACGTATCTAGTAAGTAAAGATCTGGTAATAAGTGCAGTTCACTCTTCAGTGTGATACTAATACACATTTCTTCTGTTGTAGAGCAGTTGTTTCAAACCATAATGACAAAGTTTAATATTAATTTCAACAATATTTTCAATTCTTAGCCAATTGTAATCTAAGGAGATAAGACTATATTTTCCTATTTCTCTAACTGCTATGAAAATGCAATATATTTCCAAGTAAAGAGAATGGCCTTTCATTCCTAGATCCTTCAGACTCAAAGGCTGCCTGTGAGGGAGTTCAGTTCTTGTCTTCCACAGGAGCAGAGATCAATGAAATGGCATGTATTCTTGGCAATGCAGCCTCACCACTAATACAAGTTTGAGAAATATATAAACAAAGAAACATTCCAGATAAACCAACAACTAGAATCTAAACCCAGATTATGTCTTACCCAGCTCAGTTTCATTTTTATGAATTACCAAGACTGCAATGTTTTTGTCTTTGTGCTTGTGCAGTGGAGAGAAAATACTTGGTCTTAACTGAGACATAATTCATTGAAAATAATGCTGATTGAGTAGTGACCACTTTCTAGGCTTTCATGAATTACTGAATCCCAAATTAATTGTATCCTCAAAAGGATATGAACAAAACTAACAGCTAGTATGAGACTATTTGCAGAAGGCTAAGTGTTCAGGACCCAAGCAGTGGTCTGTCCAAGCAGACTTGCACGAAGTACTACACTTACAATAATCACTAAAAGCAACAGTGAAATCAGCATCAGCAGGAACTAAGAACAGTTTAAAATACGCAGTTTTATAACCTTTTGTAATCTAACTATTTTAATTATTTAATAAGAATTCAAAGTGGGAGGTTAATAAAATTTATCAGTAGGTGTTCTTATCAATGAGCAGAGCTGTGAAGCCTGCATGATGGTCTATCAATAAATCAAGAGGGCTGAAATTTTTCATTAAATTGAAAGAAGAAATGTATGTATTTCAATCCAAAATACTTGTATACAGTAGGCTGATTTCAAGGGCAAACACAGTTGGGGTTGAAAACATTACATGCAAGAACTAATTTTCAGCAGAAGCCTGTGGTGCAAAGAGAACCAAAAGTAGAAAGCCGTTTTCATAGGAGTTAAAAGGTGTCTTCCCTGTCTTTACTGGAGAAATGAGCTAGGTGACTTGAAAAAAATGTTTCTCTTGGCCCAACCGCATAGCTCCCACACAAAGGAAATTAATTGTGCAGTGCATTTTATGTTCACGTACTTGTATATGCTTACACACCTGTCACACTGGTAAAAGTTCTTGCAATATGATATGAATGTACATATCAAGCTTTTGGATAAGTGAGTTTTAATTCACAGCATATTCAGTGACCAGATGCATTTCAGCATAAAAGCAAGATGCTCATTAAGTTACATGTATTGGTCCATGCAAGAACGAATGTATTTTTTTTTCATTTGTATCTGGCTGGCTCACTGTTTTCTCATGGCAAATAATTATATGTGCCATTTTACAAGTGCAATTGCCACCTCATGTAGAAAGGTCATTCAAGATTATGATATTTTTTAATAAGAGTTTTTTCTGTAATTTCAAATTAGGAATAAGATTGAAGGCACAATTCAAATGTTTGGAGACAGGGCAGATGAAAACATAGCAAAATAAAGATACATATGCTTTCAGCCTTCAGACATTTTACATTACATTAATAATTCTCCATTACTAAAACATGATTTAAAGAGATGGTAAATGCTTGTGGGAAACTAGGAAAAACACTTTACTTTGTTTTCAGGACTCAAATACACTGCTAAACAGTGCGCTGAGGGTTCTCATCATTTATACCTGGAAACCTCAACAGGAGAGAAATTAACAGAAAACACTCCAAAACCAAAGCTGAAATTAGTACTATGAGAAAGAACGTAAATGTTCTTTATTATTCTCTCACTCTTATCATTGTTTGTTGGGGGTTTTTTTGTTTGGCTGGTTTTTGGGTTTTGCCTTTTTTTAGAGCTGTTCTTGCTTACACCTGCAACTAAGAGTTTATATATAATGTCTTTGTTGGTGACATGGTCAGTGGGATTGAGTGCACCCTCAGCAAGTTTGCTGATGACATCAAGCTGTGTAATGCGGTCAACATGCTGGAGGAAAGAGATGTCATCCAGACAGACCTGGACAGGCTGGAGAGGTGAGCCTGTGCAAACCTCATGAAGTTCAACAAGACCAAATGCAAAGTCCTGCACATGGGTTGGGGCAATCCCAAGCACAGATAAAGGCTGAGTGAAGAGTGGATTGAAAGCAGCCCTGCAGAGAAGGACTTGGGGGTGTTAGTAGATGAGAAGCTCAACATGACTCAGCAATGTATGCTTGCAGCCCAGAAATCCAACTGTATCCTGAACTGCATCAAGAGAATCGTGACCAGCAGGTTGAGGGAGGTGATTCTCCCCCTCTGCTCCACCCTTATGAGATCCCACCTGCAGTACTGCATTCAGCTCTAGGGCCCCCAACAGAAGAAGGACATGGACCTGCTTGAGTGGGTCCAGAGGAGACCACAAAGATAATCAGAGAGCTGAAGCACTTCCCTTATGAGGACAGGCTGAGAGAGTTGGGGTTGTTCAGCCTGAAGAAGAGAAAGCTCCAGGGAGACCTTATAGCGGCCTTCCAGTACTTAAAGGGGGCTACAGGAAAGGTGGGGAGGGACTGGTTATCAGTTAGTGTAGTGATAGGACAAGCAGTAATGGTTTTCAACTGAAAGACAGCAGATTTAGATTAGATATACGTAAGAAATTCTTTACTGTGAGGGTGGTGAGGCACTGGAACAGGTTGCCCAGAGAAGTTGTGGCTTCACCCTCCCTGGCAGTGTTCAAGGCCAGGTTGGACGGGGCTTTGAGCAACCTGATCTAGTAGAAGGTGTCCCTGCCCATGGCAGGGGAGTTGGAACTAGATGACCTTTAAGGTTTTTTCCAACCCAGACTATTCTATGATTCTATATATACCATGAGAGAGCTATATCAAAATATTGCATTAGGATGACATTTCAGATTGCTGTACAGCTCTTCTAAAATCATTAAAGTTAATTCTAAGAAATCAGAGTAATAGCTGCTATTAAAAACCAAACTCAACTCGTGGGCTTCCTGGAAAGTTTGACATGACAGATATCTACAAGACATTAATAATACAGAATAGAAATTAAGAGAACTTGGATCTCTTCCTGGCTGTGATATAAATTATTTGTATTCTCTTGGGAGCGGGTCTAAACTTCTGTGAATTTGGGACAGACCTACATGGAAGGATACAGACTTTTATGAAAGCCTAGCAAGGGCAAGGCAAATGTCTGACCATCTCACTTTCTAAGGTAGACATACACTAGTTCCTCACCTGTAAAAGCGAGAAAAAACCCTTTGCTTCCACGTAACCCATGAAAGCTTCCAAAAAAACATATGGTCATGCATACATTCAGACTCACAGTACTCTTCTGAATACTGTGGCAAGGTTTTCCTTTAGAGAACTTGCTGCACCAGTCTGGGAATACAGCCAGATCTGATGTAAATCTGCACAGTTTGGTGCTGAAACACAGCTCATGAGAGAAGCGGAGGAGCGGCTGCCTGCAACCATCCTTGCAGATCCACTTTGTCCACAGCTGAAAAATGTGCTCATTGATTGACCTTCGCAGATATCATCAAGAACACAGGCATAAAGCAGGGCAGTTTCCAAAATAAGACATGGATGCATGAATTTTTATCCTCTGCTGAAATGATTATTGCTTGCAAATTAGATTCATTCTACTTTTTCTTGTTTGGGAATATTAATATAGGAGGTAAAGCCCCAGAGTACTATATTTAAGGAAGCCCTTCCCTAATAAAGTATAACTAAGTTTTGACAGAAGTTCTTAAAAAACCCTCCACCGGTTGAAATGATTTTCTTTGCTTTCCCATACATAAGTGTTGTCCTAAAGTTAACAGATACATTGACATTGGATTAGCTCCTCTAAGTGTTTCCTTCCAAGTAGCATCTCCTCCCATCTTCTGATAACCTTATTACTTATTTTGAGTGTGTGATTTGTTTGCAAACTTCTGAGCCAAGACATGGTTATAATAATAGAGAAGCAACTTTACAGATGGATGTTATTAAAATAATGGCTGCAACACGTTCTCTGTTTTCATTATGTGTGAGACCTTGTTTTACCTTCAGAGAAGACAGAAACACCAGTAATTCCTGCACCATTGCTGTTCTCTGATGGCGGTGGCATTAAAGCATCAGACAAATTATGTTCTAATTTTCAGGCAGGAAATTTCTCCGTTGCCTGTGTATTAGAAAGTGATAATGAATTTTGAGTCTTTAACACACGCTAATGAACCTTCTTATGCCATCTACCTACCCTCTTCCTATGCTACTGTTTACAAAGAGCATCCGTTCAGCATCTCTTTGAAAACCTTTTATAAGTATACCAGCAAAAGGACACACATCACCCATTCCCTGACAAAGAATCAAATGTATACCAAAGGTATGCAAGTTTAACAAATGACTCAACCTTTTTAAGCAGTCCTTAATGATCTCCCTGTTGTACAATAGTAGAACAGGTTAAATCCCTAAATCCTGACTCATTCTTTCCCTGTTACCACTGGTAGGTAGAGAGAATACAGTCTTTCTGATAGCGCAAAGGTTTTTCCATCTAAAATACAGTTAACAGAGATCCAAGGGCTGCAATCTGAAAAATTAGAGAAGCTCAGTTTCTAAAACAGTTAAAAATCACAGTAAACAATTTCCTAGGGGCACGGCGGCAACTGAAATCCCCAGAGTCGTTATCATCTTCTGGATATACTTGGACTACACAGGAAGTTATTGGCCTGATGAAAAAATTCCTCTCTAAAATTATATAGCCTCTGCATTGCAGGAAGTTGTAAACATTATCAAATTGCTCACTCTGACATGAATAATAAATCTATGATTCCACAAAAACAGTTCAGCTAAGTTGCTTATATTTTTCTGAATTTTATGAGGAACAGATTTTTCTCTTATTTTGTGCTGTGGTGTAAAATATTCCATTTAAAAGTTCTGCTATAACAAAACCAAGAGTTTTCATTACCATGTTGAAAGTTGTATTGTAAGCAAGGAGATCAGCCAACAGACAGATTGCACAATCTATTTCCTCAGAACGCAGGGAACATTATCCCTGTTATTGCCATTGTTTTGGGATAAGGAATCTACTTAAGTAGCATGGTGTGTTGTGGGTGGGGCCACCCACAACTCTTCCCTAATGGGGTTTCAATTTTTCCCATGACAAAGGAGTCTGTGGGAATCCAGCATTCCACCACTGAAAGCAAAACTCATACTGAGTCTTGGGGGCTGTACTGAAAAGGATAATTTTATTTTCGTCAATTATTCACACAAGAAACACTTCTATAAAGTTTGTCAAGAAAGGAAACAGATTGCAAACATGAAAATCAAATTTACCAAATTTCTTATAGGGCAGAGAGAAAGAGAGGGAGAAAACTGATCCTGTGGTCCTACTACTTTCTTTTTCGAAAATGTGGAGTTTACCAGATGAATTTGTAAAATATTTGTGGTAAGAATTATTCTGCACTTGAAAGTTCCACCAACTGGCAGAAATAGTGAGAAGAAATTAGGCAAGTGGGAATGATTTACACTGCATATCTACTTGCAATCTTATTTTAAAAAAATTCTCTTCACGGCCTGATTTTGAGTACATATGCTCTCTGAAAATACAGGATTTACATACCATTACACCAGTAAGCAGTTTTACTGAGATTAAATGAAGTTGAGCAGCTTTCAAGTTTCTCCTGAAAACCATATTGACAACAAATCAGACATTTCCCACGAATCAAGAATCTTCACTCATAGATATTACAATAAATAACACAGATAAGGCAGTAGGGAGGTGGTGGTCACACACCAGTATCATTTTTACAGTTGGGGGGATAGAATGGCTTAAGAAAGCATCTTTACCTATACTGTCTTCTGTGCACTTTAATTCAAGCACTACTCAAACTGAAATTGTTGTTGGTTTCTTATATTATTCTTTCTACATCCTTTATTTACTTCCTGTAAATCTATTGCCAGCTTCTGACTCTCATCCAAACTCCAAATTATTTCAGAATGTGGAAACCTCATTCAGAAAGTGATGTTTCATTTCAACAGCTCCACATGTGTGGAAGTTCACATAAGTTTAGTGGATCCAGCTTCAAATTCATTTTTCAAAGTGAACACAAAAGGAACACGTATGGTTCATATGGAAAATGGCTGAAAGGGCATTAACTTATCAAAAATTTGCTAAGAAAAGTAACATTTGCTAAAGACTGTTACAAGATTCTCAGAGTTGCATGACATGATATCCCCTTATCCCTCCTATTAAACATGACTAGCATCCAATACTATTTTGAAATACAGGTTGCTCCTGGACCATGTTCTCCTTTCAATCATAAACTCTGTCTAAATTCTCATGAATTTAGGATTTTGTTCAGAAAGAACAGTAAAGGAGCTTTCATATCAGTTTAGTTTTATCAGACTCTTAGTATACCAGTTACAATATCTGTATTACGTATGTAAAAGAAACAGAAGTAGATCTGACATTACAAGGAAAAAAAAGCAGATAACATGCTTTTGTCTATGCTACATCCTGTATGTAAAGAGGTCTCCCTGTATTGGGCTGTTCAGTTCTGTAGACAGCATATTGCCATTAACTAACACCCAAGAAAAGCTCCCCGGACTGAAATTGCCTGTATTGTTTGTGCTAGAAATAATGGATTTTTTTTGTACTTTAACATCACTTGGTTTTAACTCCTAACAGGCACCAACTTCTTAATCTTGATGAATAGCTTTTATTTGTGTTAAATGTATAAACTCATAGTTTTAGCTAAGCAGACCTCCTTTCTAACCTCTGAAGAGTAATTTGGAATGTCATTAAGATACTAAATGAGGAAAGTAAATATTTGGCCCTTCTAAAAGATACACATTCATAACCAAAAGGGTAGATATATTTTTAAAATTTGCTTAAGATAAGAAATCTTATCTGGAAATTATTGGATTAAGTATTTTACTACTCAGAGGCAAACAGCCCTCATGTGCCTTAAAACGCGCTTCAAAAATAAAAACAAATATTTTGAGCAGAAACATAGTTGGCAAAAAACCTCACAAAAACTTTTTTTTTTGGGGGGGGGGGGGGGGGGGCGGGACGCGAGTACCATAGTAATTTTTGGGGTTTTATCTTCTTTCTTTAACCTATCATATAGTAATTTACTTGCCCATCTGTAAATAACTATCAAAGGACAGGTGAGACAAAGACACTGAGCAACTTGATTTTATCTGAAGCGTCTGGATAGTCTTTGAATTAGCAGTCTATTTTACCTGCTAACTCCACTCCTTAATCAAAAAGCTGTCTCGAAGGCAGGCATTATCATATGTCATCAGTTTGTCAGTTAGAGAACATAATAGAAAACCTTGTTTCTCTCATATCACCAATGTTAACTAAGTGTACAAATCAAAAAAGATCTTGTTCAGGAATACGAGAGGAAGCATAAGTCACATAGAACAGTGCAAATAACTGATTTTTAGTAGTCAGATGAGAAGAATATATATTCTGTTCAAAGCAAAGTTTTTATTGTTCTTTTTGAAAAATAATAGTTTTGAGAGGAGGAGTTATTTTGAGGTTTGAAATATAATATTCAATCTGAAAAATACCTTAATTAGCTCTGCTTTTTTTTAGTACTCATGGTGAGGAACTTGGTGGAACTAATCTTTATTCCTCAAACTGCTTCACTTCAACAAAAAGAGGCACCAAATTCTACTACAGCCCTATTTTTGTTACTTAAAAAAGAACAACAACAACTAGTAATATCTGTGTTCATCACAGTTTCAAGTTAGATTCAGGAACTGTGAGATGGCCTCTTTGGATACTCTGCGTTATTTATTTTGAAGCCAAGAACAAATCACTCATCTAGCCAAGAGCAGATAATAGAGAGCAATAATGTGTTACTAGATATCCATCATGCTTTAGCACTGCTTTTAGTACCTTAGACACTGACACTTGTTGGCCCATCTTCAATATTTTAATCTCAACATGAACATACTGGAAAATGAAAGAAACCAAAATGGACTTTTATTATTATATTGTCACTGAGAACGCTTGATAAACAGCTGGCCATCTTCAGGTGAGGGGCTGCTCTGACACAGTCCTGTGAAGTCAGCTGTAGGTTTCTTTCAGGAGTACAACCATCTGGCATTTTCACACCATATTCTATATAATTTTTGTGTCCTGAAGAGCTAAGATAACAAACCCCCTAACTTTAACACAGAAATTGCAGTAGTTTCTTTTTTCAAACATCATAGTCACAGTAGTTTCTTTTTTCAAACACCCAGTTAATCCTCAAAATTTTAAGCATGTTCACATTTCTCAAGTAAGCCACTTCTCTATCTCAACATCTGCTTCAAGAAAAGGAAATTGACTCAAGCATTGCTGCCTCTGTGCTGCTCTTTAAAGACTGAAGCAACTACAAAGAAGTATTTATAACAGGTAACTATCATCAACAGGGAAAATGAGAGGCTCTTCCCAGGACTAATTCAGACTAGCTTCCTTGAATAGATGTTAACTACTGGGGATACCTATCAGAATATTCTTAATGTCAAGAAAGCTAGCAGTCACAGAGTTCAACTCTGATTTTCTTTATAGCACCTACACTTTAACAGTAAGATGTTACACACAGTACATTCCCCCACACTCAAACATATGTTTAAAATTTAGATAATAACTTTGTTCAAGGTATGCTAAAAAATTTGTGAACGCTCAGGTTTGTTTTCCATTTCAAAACCTGAAACGTTGTTTCTGATAACCTCATCAAAAAGTACCTATATGCAGACTAGTATTTTAAAGTCAATCCAGCTCACACAGGGATTAAGGGTTACAGTTATTACCCATCTCAAAAATATTTCTAATAGAGTGCAATAATTGCTAACCAGGGCTAAGATCCCATAAGTCAGCAGTCTTGATAGCAGATGGTAAGTTGCATAATGAATCTGAAGAGATTTTTCAGTTGTTGTATATAGTAACTACTAAGTCCTTTATAAAAGTGTTATCTCATACTCATTGAAACCAGCAGCCAGAAGTTACACATTAGAATTCTGTTCACATTGCTCAGTCAATGTAGTTTTGTTATTTTATGTTAAAACTGCCATACGTTTCCATTAAAAGTCCCAATGCCACACTAACTTATCTTGCATTTACTTAAAAATAAAGAATATAATTACAATACATCTTTCCAGTTAAAGCATTTTTTGTAAGACTAAAGATGCTTAATTACAAGAGAAAAGCTGAGGGGCTGACACACCTTGAGTAAGGCAAGCAACTTTTAGAATTAAACAATTCTGTAAACTTTAGCAGCTAACAGCTGATTATTAGTTGCTAACACACTATCTAAACTAATTCATAGTTTTAAGAAAGAATTTGTTTTGGTTAGGTAATGGGGAGAAAATTCTAGTTGTACCTGATTACAAGCTTAACATTCTGATGTTGAAATACACAGACACATACTTAATACTTTTTTCCTTTCTCTTTACTACATGTACTTATTTATGTTTATTCAGGCACCCTTATGAGAGTTTTGACTTCAAATTAAAAAAAAAAAAAAACAAAAACATGGAAAAAATAGCACTCCTCAATGCCTACACAAACAAGCTGTATTTATATTGTACAGCCACTCTTCTCAAATACTTTCTATCTTTCATACAGACTAACTTTAAACAAAAGTCTTAACCTGTAACTACTCCTTTATTTACAGTGCTTCCTAAAACTGCCACATCTGAAACAGGAAATCCATGCATAATATGAAAAACATTTTTAAGTTTAACGAATTACATTTTAAAGTTAGACCTTCATCCTTCCAGTAAGTCACAAATGACCTTTCATGTAATAAAAATAAAAGAACTTGAAGAAATCATACTTGCCTCTTAACAATGAGAGTTTAATGTCTTTCTGACCTACCTCCCTATAAGAAAGTAAAAAATTAATACCAGCATTCAGCAATAGGTATTGTTATATCATGACAATATATACTTTATTTGACTTAAAGATCATCAATAACTGAGTTGCTGGAGTACTGAAACCTTCAGCAAGGCTCATTGATTTTTAAATATCCGTGTTGCAAATTAGCATGAGGAATCTTATATGAATATTGTTTGCTCTACCTGCTTTGTGATAGGATGGCTCTTAAACTGTAATCTTAAAAAATTTCACTATATTCTCTTAATAGAAATATTAAAGATATACAGCTATAAATATCCTTACGATATTTGTCCAAAGTCAGAAAATACAAAGCAGGTGCTGTATAGGACCCTTAAGGCATGATCAGCATGCTATTTTGCCACAGAATGGACATTGTAGTTTCCATGTTAGCCACCTAACAGTGCTATTGTAGGGGCACTGTGCAGTGTTGTACACCTCTAAAAGTGGGATTTTACTTTCTGTTTCTGTGTTTACATAAAATTATATATTCAAGAAACATATAAAAAAAAGTATAAATGCAAATGCAACTGTTCCAGTGCCAGCACGTGGGCAGTAAGAACAGAGAGAACTGTTTCATCAGGTAAGCACAGGAGGGACCAGACATCACAATCCAAGACAAAATCCTGAAGGCTGGGAAAGAGGTCAGCTGTGGGATGTCCTTTCTTTGGGTTTCGTGTCCAGAGCCCAGGTGTCACACAGGAGGCAGCCAGGAGAAGGATGCTCCTCTTCTCCAGACCACTCAGGCTGGGCAGCTCCAGAGAGGGGAACCAGGGGCATCTTGTTCACCTCTCCCTCCCTTCCTCCCACTGAAACACTCTGCCATTGCCACTCCTCTTTCCTAACACTGCAGTGGAGTTTAATTTAGGCTGGAAGATGCAGATAGAGAAGGACAGATAGAGAAGGGGGAAGAGAACTATGCTTCCTGTGCTGCCATTTCCGAAACCCCAGGAAGAGAGAGGGGTTTTGGTAAAAACTTTGGTTAAGGTAAAAACCTTAGCTGCCAAAATAGCTACCAGTGTGGAGCCTGGTTAACACTATCTTTTTGTGCAGTCTACAGCAAAATTGGTGTAGTAAAGAGGTACAGTACCTGAGGAGGTCGGCAGCCTGCTTACTGAAGCTCAGTGTTTCAAAATTCATTCCTGGATCTGGGTTTCATTCCACAATGTCTCAATGAACAATTACTTGAGTTTGGCTGTGTTGAGCCTATAGACTATATCAAACAATTGTTGTGGCTAATATAGGATCAAACATTTGTAAGCCTCCAGCACAACTGATACAATGGCTTCTGCAAAAGTGATCAATAACTTCCATCAATATTATTTCTGCAAAATGTTAATGATATGAATGACATTAAGCCAAATTGATCCATAAAAAAATAAACACTTGATATTAATATATGGACTATATTCAGTCCATGCTGTTGCTATAGTAAAGGAAAATGATCAATTCAAGCATCACCAAATGATAAGCTACTAACAATCAAACAAATAAAAGATAGACAAATATGTGCAAGATGTCCTTTATTAGCTGTTTTCCTTTGGTGAAATACCATGCAGAAAGATTTTTTTTTCCCAAAAAAAATTTAAGAAAAAGGTAGGTGACATTCATAGAACAAATATAGGAAGATAAATTAAAAAAAAAAAAACAAAAACAAACCACCAACATAGTAACAGGGGAATAAGTTTTTCCCTGTCCTGCTTTAGAATCTTTGCTTATTACTTCTCCCAGTCTGATTTCAGCATAAATATTACTGTTATCATATGACAGCGGTTAAAGGCCTTTGAAAGATTTTGTCTCAATCTGTTTTTCTAAAATCAACATCTAAGATGTTGTAGAAGCATGCTAAGTTTTCAATATTAAGGAAAAACTTTTTCCATTAGGCTCATTCACTCCACAGTGCTTCCTGGTTGGCTGCTTTTACTCATCACCAAGTCTTTTAGAAAGCTTATGAACAGTCAAAAGGAATGTGATATGCAGATTTGTGTCTACTGCACACTCCAGAATCTAAGCTGGGAGGTCCACAAGTGTCCACAGTAAGATGGTCTTGGGACTAAAAGTAGGAGTCAAGAGAACCTGGTGTTGATTTCTCCAAAAACAAACCTTGAGTTACAGTGTTGTCTCTCAATTGCTTTTCCCATGAAAATATGAAGGTAAACTGACAGCTTATCTGTTTAATGTTCAAAATGTACTTCAGTATTTTCACTATAAAAGGGTCCATAAGAATGATAAAGCATTATCATCAGAAGGCATTATAAAATCATAATTTTTACTGCTGTAACACAAGATCTCAATAATGAAATACAAAGATCTCTTTATTATGCTAAAGTAAACATTGCAACAAAGTAAATGACAACTAGCATGCAATAGTACATAATTTATCCAGCTATTTATACTGGGGTCATTATTACATTACCCAAGAGCCTGAACAAGCACTCCCTACACACAGATGACATCTACTGTAATCCACTACCAATTTGATATGTAAAAGTATCAGTTGGGGGGAGGCGAAAAGGCAAATTATTTTTTCAATACATTATTTTTGGATACAAAATATTCCTAGAAAATACTGTGTTTTCTTGTACTGCATCTGTTTTTCTAGGTTTATGTCTAGAATTGTGACATTACACGTTCAATGTTTTAGGTGCAGAAGAAAGGTTGCAACAACATTACATTAACATAAACAATCTCAAGTTAACAAAAAACTCCCAACCTCCAAACTATTTAAAAAAAAGAAAATCAAAGGAAAGAATACCACAGGGAAAGAATAAAAAGAAGACATATTACTATGGTCTGAATAATGTCACATTCCATTATTGATTAAAATGATTTTACCATGACATTTCATTCATCAGATTCCATTTCTCATTACACAAAAACCCTGAATATTTATCAAGCTTACATGAGGCTTTTCTTCTCATCAAGCATTGCATTTCCTCTCTCCCATTTAAAGCTAGGTTATATTATGCTGAAGGGTCTACACTGTCTTTGAACTCTCTCCTCCTCACACTTGACCTCACAACCATCACTTTTTATCTCATTATAATGGATGCTATTAAGTATTTATATCTAACAAGGCGATTTCAATGGTTCATCCTTTTTAAACAATCCTGTGATCGTTTTCGGTTAGCAGGAAATAAAGACATTTTATTAAATCAAGATCTACCTGCTACCACTCAGTATTAATATTCTTTCTCATCAGGACAGTTAAGACCTTCGCTATATACAATACATTTTTGATGGTTAGGGATTGAATTCTCCAATCCTTGGACATCTAATATTCACATTAATTTCAAAGAGTGATTTTAGATTTTTACAGAATGTAGGCTCAATACCTTCATTAAAGAAAGAGGTTAAACCTGGAATGCATTACACTACTATTACAGATGCCTAGGGAAAGCCAAAGGAAACTGCAGGTATGTAAGAAGTCTCATCCAGATTAAATAAGTCTTTGCAACCACCCTTTGAAAATGTATTTTCATTGAGATATACTGCATATTAATTCTTATTATTCTGGAAAAACATGTGAAACTAATTAAAATAGAGATTAACATGGCAAAAAGTCATGGCATGTAAAAGTTGATTCTGCATTCTCTACTAGTAAACCTTCCCCAAAAGCTCATACAGTGAAAGTATGCACAATACAAGTAAAAGCATGTAAAACCTCGTCTCTGATAAATGAAGCCTTTTCATGAGCTGCAATATATTTCATTAGCTTTTTGACCAAATTTCATAGGATCAGCAACAAAACCATGTCACCTTACAGAGGTTACCTAAAAGTGCTACCTACTCTTGATTCTAAACACAATGCTACTTTATCTCCACATTGTTATACACATCACTGGACTTTATCACTACAAACCAGTTGTGTTTGCAGAACTTCATAAAACCCCCTTCATTTTATTTTCCTAAACAGACTGACATGTTTATGATTCTCTCAATTTTAATCCTTAAAACCAATTCACAGCTCAGAAATATTCCATTGAAATACAATATACTGACTGGAGGAAAATCACTTCACCAAAGAAAACCTCAGACCCAAAACCAAATCAAAAAGCACCCAAAGCTTGATCTGTATTAGTTCAATGAATATCTATTTGAACTTTCAAAAAACACCCTTTTCTTTTATAAACAACATTTTGTTTCAGAATTTAAAAATGCCAAATAACAAAGGATTTTTTCCTAATACTTGTCCGGCTTTCATAAAGAATAAAACCAAATTAAAATATTTTTCAAAAAAAATTGCATTTTAAAAATTTGTTAACCTATATATTTTGCTGTGTCTGAACTTGAGAAATAAATTAGCATTTGACCACTACCAGAAACTCTCATAAGAAAAACTAATTTTAGAGTTTGGCCTCAGAAGCACAAGAGAGTAAATGTGTCTTGATCATTTCCCATATAGGCTGAACATCAAAACTTCTGAGCTTCAGTGCAGCTGGTCAGTTTCTAAAGTTTCCCAACAAAAAAATCATAGCTGGAGTATGATGAAGTATAATACAACATGCAGAAAGCACATGGCATGTAAGCACATGTAAAAGATATTGCACAAGAATTTGACACTAACAGCTACATTACTTCCACTCCCAAGAACTAAAACAATCAGTTGTACAAAACTGGCCACAGTAAAGCAGTGGTCGATAAAAGCAATCATGCCAGCTAAATTGTAGCTGAAGTCAGTGGCACAATTATTTTTATTTTTAAAGAAGTGACATACCAGTGAAAACATTCCACTGAAGATGAAGAGTCAGGGAAGTATATAAAGCAGATCCATCTGGAAGAGCAGCTGAAATAGTGAACAGAATGAATTTCCCACTTTTAGGTGTCTTGCATAATTTCTTAACCCTTGCCCTCAGATTTCAACAGATCTCTTCAGTCTAAGGCTTTCACTATTTAACTAGCAGTCCTAGACAAATACCTTAAAAAAAGGGGCCCCAGTTGTCCGAGCCTCCTTAGCATTAGACCTTTCTTAGATAAATAAAAACAAGCCATTTTCCCCACAGACACTACTTCTGTTCAGCTTAATCTTTACCTTTCTCTTTGGCTGTCTTTTGGATTTCATCTGTTGATATTACACTTTCTGCCTTCAAAATAGAAATTATTTGTGTGTTGGTGCATATTTATGAGAAACAGCAATGTGTAAGAACTCAAGCTGTGAGGAAGTCTTTACCCTGAGATCCCTGTGGTCCCTCAAAACTCTCCTCAGCTGTTGCAAACCCACAGGAGACCTATTTGTTTATGGAAGTATGCCAGGTGTTTCTCTTTCATAAATATTTAATTAATCAATCTTGTGAGGAAAAAAATGCAGCCTGCACAACACTCACGGTAATGAATATGTGTTAGCTGTCTCGATTTTTTCCCCTCAGAATCTGATTAGTTATGTCATTTGTAAAAGAAAGCGGATCTATTGTATTTCTAATAGGGAAACAGAGCACAATGGTTTTGGGGGAGCAGTTAGTATCAAATAAGACACAGAAAAAAAGGACTAGTCAAAATGATAGCTGTTCTGTTAGCAGAAAGGGGATGCCACAGGACAGTGAATTTGAAAATAAATATGTTTTTTTCAGTTTATCATGAAGAAGAATCAGTTCAAAGGGCTGCATTTGCACAAAATCTGCTTGCTGGGTATCAGGTTACCTCAGTGAGTCCTGCTATTACAGCCAGTCAGCCCTTCTGAGATCTGAAACCTTTTTCCTTTCTTTCACCCATGAGAACCTACGGATTGCATCTCAGTAGGTGTTAGCAGCAGTAAACATGAACTGATTTGTAAAGAAAAATAAAAGCATTTCTGAGGGAATACTGGACACACTGATTTTGCAATTAGATCTAAGTATAGATTGTCAAAGATTTTAAATTGTTTTACATTAGCTAGAGGTACAATTCCAAGCATGTGATTAGAAATATAGTATCTTGGTATAGGGAGCGGGAAGACAAAGCTACAATCAGAATACAACTCCAAGGACCTAAGCTTTATGCCTAACTCATATGCCTAACTACTTAAATGGCAACAAAGAGCTCTCTCTGTCACAGATCTAACATGCTCAGGGTTTGCCTGGGATTGAGGAGAATTACATTGCAAAGCTGAGTAAATGTACTCAAGTTTTAGCATTCATGCAGGATTTAAAATCATGAAAAAAATCAAAAGGATCTTTAAAGTCTGGCCAATGTTAAACAATACATAAAAAATAATCCAACCTAAAATCACACAGAGACTACCATAAAGCAAAAGAAATCTAAAATGGTCTTTGACTTTGTTTTACGCTCATCTTCAGGCCTACTTTCCCCCTGGGTAACAAAAAATGGGTTTTGTCTTTAGATATGGTTACCATACACACCCCCCTCCCTCTCAAAAAAAGGTATATAATTTTTCTTTAAAGGAAAGCACATAGCAGAGCTATACCGATATTCCATTTTGTCTACGTGCAAGGTTATTTCAAGACTATTCTCTACAACAATTCTTCCTAATCTAAATCCTAAAGAGACATTTAATTCCTGTGGAAAATTCAGTTATCATGTAGTCAAAAGAATGATTGTGCAGAAATACCATCACATTTAAGTGATTGTACACCTTCCAGTATCTGTTGGTACAATATCCAAAGCACAGACCACAGCAGGTGAAATTTTGCATGCTGTCTATACAGCTAAATAAAAGAGGGCTGGGGGGTGAGGTCAAGGTCTGAGCCCCTGATTATCCATGTTGGTTAAGTTACTCACTAGCTCTGTTTGAGTCACTTAAGGTTATTCTGCTCAAATCAATTATTTTTTGGGGGAAGGCATTTTAACAGGGGCTTAGTCTTTGGTACTGTTAATACAAACCAACTAAGACGCTCAGCACTAGGATCAGGTATTTGTTCCTTGTCTTCTTATCTAGCAAGATAAACATAGCCATAGTGCCTTGCATCAAGTTTAAAACACAAAAATGATAACTGAAACCATAGTTCCAGTTTCTCGAAAAAAAATCTCAGCTACACTGGGGCCAGGCTTTCACTTCTGTAAACTGTTACTTAGGAATTAATTAAAAGAACCCAACAATGTATTTCAGATTTAGCAAAAGCCAGTATTTTAGATCAGTTAAAAGGAAAGAGATAAGGTGGAAAAATCAACTTAAGCGATAGAATGAGTGTGAATTTTATCCCTCCTGTCCAAATCAAATTAAACCTTAAATCATTAACAAAGATCTTTCCTTTATCAGTTTCAGTTTCTGACTATGATTTCAGTTTAAAGTGTAACATTCCAACACGATATAGTTATGTATTAGTTATTAAATGAATATACTACATATGCATCTATCATGCTCACTTTGTATATAATATGTCGTACCAGGCTTCCTTATTGACCTCTGCTCTTCTGTTCTTTGAATATCACAAACCAACATTTTTCTATTATGTAGAGCTATAAATCCTTAGCAGGTGTGTTAAGCACACCTTCTTTAGCTGTTTACTATGAAACCTCAGAGAAAAAAATCTCCATATATGAATTATGATCCAGATAGTTGTGTAACTTTACAGCTCTAAAGCACATGTGGGATGTGACACAGCAGTACAGGGCTGAAAGAGGTTCCCAGGGACCGTCAGAGCATGTCTCCTACTCCTGCAGGCCACTTTGGTACCCATTCCCCTTGCTACCCATCCACTTCTTTAATTTCTGTACCTATTCCTGTTTTCTCTCCACTGTCAAACACAATTTAATCTAAGAAGATTTAATATATTGAATTATTGTAATGTCTTTCTAGCTTTTAAGTCTTATTATTAAAAGTCTAGAATAGTTCATACCACAAAATGTGTTACAATAGCAATATTATTTCTGTCTAAAATAACCAAGCCTGTACCATTTGAAAGAACATTTTCTCATAATCCTTGTTGACTTTGATAGGTCATGGTATAGAAACTGGGAGAAGTATGCAAAATTTCATTTACCATCACCTGATAAGGCAGTATTTTTATACCAATTCTCACAGCTAAGTAAAGATAATAGTGACAACATAGCTGTAAGCTAAAGAAGTTTTAATTACTATCTTTAGATAGACATTTCCTCATAAGCAGAAGGTTCGTACAGATGATGGTATACATTATTTAACTACAATTAATATTATTTTAAGATCTATGTTAAGGATTGAACTAGTGCTGTCTGACAATATATTCCAGCTTTGCTGCACATTTGCAGAGATGGCTCAACATACAGTATTAATCTGACTCATGGTTAGGCTATTCAGGTGTAAAAACTTGAAACTTCTTGGTTTTGCTTACTTGCACACAATTTACATCAATTTAGGCTGAGATTTCTCCTCACAACATTTCAGTTACATGAGAAAAGAGAAGTAAAGCTTTACACTTTAATTTAAACATGAAAAATCATTCTATGTCATTAAGAGTTCAACACTCATAGCAGAAGTTTCAAAAGTCAAGATTTGCCTTTCTGTAATAACCTGAGATTCACAACTACATTCCTCTTGAAATTTTTACTTAAGTGACATGACTCCTTCCCTGGATTTTTTGTTTTTATATACATCACTCTTTCCCCCTTTGTTTTCTTGGCACACATCTCTTTATAAATCGTAATTATTTCAAAATATCAAAATATTAAACATATTTCTTCTTATTTTCTCTCCATTCAGAGCCCATAGAAAGTAAACACACAGAGCCAAATTTTCAAACTTGAAAAACCAATGTCAGTCATCTAAAATACTAATATTAAACAATGAAGTATGACAATAAATCCACCATTGCATAATTCCTTTCTGATTTATAAAAAGTCAGTCAGTGTACAGTACAAAACTCTCCATTATTGAAAACAGATACCTATTAAAAAGACACCCTTAGCACTTTAAGGCACACAGTTCATTAGCTGATTTCAGTGTTTCCTAAAGTGATTTTTTTAAAGGACCATCAAATACAAAATAATTGAGGCAGAATAATATGAAGTAGGATAAAATGCTTATATTACTTCAACTGGTGACGTCTTTAACTTGAATTACCTGACTGTACAAAATATCTCACTTTTCACATAGATTTTCTTTTCACCTAGATAACACAAAAGTAAAATAAAAACCATAAAAATATCTTAGGAATTACTTTTACAAACCCTTTTTCATTTAAGAGTCTATGCTTCACATTTACACTCACATGCTTTGTGCAAAATATAAACAAATTAAATTTGTGGAGACAAACTGTATTATGAAAATTAAAGGAAAAATCATAACTGAGACATCATCTTCAAAAAAACCTCAAAACCAAAAATGACAATATGTAGAGCTGTATGGCACTGATATTATCTAAACTGAAAGGTTCTCTTTAAGTTATGTTTCTAAGTTTTTTTGAGAGATATTTGTCGAGACATTTGTCAAGAATTGCCTCGGAAACCTGAAGATTCCTTATTGTGTATGTATCCATGCTGCAAACCACCATCCTTCATTCCATTCTCCCCCACTGCATCTCATCCAGAATATATATGTAGTAGAGTTTAGGTTAAACAAAAAGGCTGACAGGCTTTTTCAATGGCAGACAAAGCAGTATTTAATATGGACTGAGTTCACAGACAAAAAAGGTACCTGTAGTGTTACAAACCTTATTATAAGTTGTCAGTCTTACTAGAAGAGCATAGGCATGTTTATATTCACATCTTGACTGTGTTAATTTAAAGAAGTCACATAAGAATAGGAAAGGCTATTTGGTGACATACAGGATCAGTTTCCTTAATTGTTATTCCCTCTTTGACTTTACGCTTCTTGACCTTTTTCAGTTATCCCAAGAGGAAACCAATGTGATCTCAAAGAAACATTGCAGCATTGGTATATCATTTCTCTGTGGCTCAACTACACAAGGATTCAGTTACCATGTTTACATGATTGGGATTTCTTAAGGGAATTATTGTTGATGAATATAACTTCTGTAGAAATTTGTGTAAAGTTAATATTGTTAACTGAAATATAACCTGGGAATACTATATTGAAATATCAATTCCTTCTGGAAAAGGCCAATAATATCAAGCTACTTAACATAAATGTTCACAGATAAATATCTGTCCAACATTACTTCAGCAATAATTATCATCTCAAAAGATGCAGTCGTATTATCTAGCTCCTCAGTGGATAAATTACAAGGTCAGTCTTCATAAGAAAATTTATCTGCTATTGAAAAATAACACAGCACTAGTTTTGATGCAGTGTAACCTAGCATTCTTACACAATTGAGGTTTTCTTTCCATTTTTGTTGCTTTAGATAAAATTAAAACTTGACAAAGGAAAATGCCATCACTACGAGAGATGACACAAGAAAAAAAAAAAATACATGGAAAACTACAGAACAGATTGGGAGGGAGAAAGATTATGAATAATAGTGATATATACAACAATAGATCCTGAATCCTGCTTAGGCTTGCGTATCCTACACAAACAAAACAAAAAAAGCATTTGCCTTCTTATTATGGTAGGTATATAATGGAGTATAATGCGTGTCTCTCATATATCGCCTAGTAGCTCACACAGTCAGTGTTACCCCAGCTCCAAAAAGTCATGTAGCACCATTCACGAAGGCAACAGCAAATCTGCTTTTCATTAGAAGCAGCAAAACAGCAATACTGGTGAGTCAGTGAGTCAGTTCTCATGGTTCACCCACTTCAGCCAAGAGCCTGAGGTGGTCACTTCACCTCCCTGGTTGTCCTGCTGTCATTTGCCCCTACGTCCCAGTAGAGCTTAACTGGGACCTTTGTGCTAGAGTCTCCTTCGTGCCTCTAGCTGATACTCTCATAGAAAGGTAGAGACAATTTCATGATCAGTGAAAATGCTGGAGGAGCCTGAAGTTGGTCAACCAGAGAAGACTGCTTCCCTGACAATCATGGTTCGTGATGAGATTCACCAATGCATGACAGAGCAAGTACTCCAAGGAAAGGGTCCTGTGCAGGCAGGGCACTCTCCCCCAGGTGACCAACAAATGCTCCCACTATCATCCCTCTTCACTGGGGTCTGTCCTCTGCTCAGATGCTTTCTTTCAGAAACGCATCTTTTAAAGACACATTTTTGACCATACTGATATGTACAAACACACTGAATTTCAAAACACATATTCCTTGAAGATTTTTCTCCCTCTGTCAGATTGGACTGGAATTCTAAATTTATAGGGCCTGGACAGGGGTAGATAGGAGGGACTGCATTCTGACATACAGAATAAGACTCTTTCCTTGGGAAACAGGCTTAACAGTATTAAGAGAAAGGACAGGGAGGATGACACACAGAATTTGGGACAGATGAGCATTCAGAAGGGTAAATGGTTTCTTGGTGGAAAGCTAATGCTAGCCAGAACTGAGTAGAGGAAACAGGCAAAGTCTTTGCTGAAATCACAACAGATGAGACACAGCCCCACTGATTCATATATATCTCTATATATCTATATATCAGCTATCATCAGGCAGTTAGCTCAGGCACCTGTACGCAGACTAGTGATAGTCATATGGCGCTAAGGCAGGCTGCTTCTTAGGGCAAATTTTGCAACCTGTGTTGTGCATAATGCTACGATACATCTGGACTTACTTTAAATCTGTTTCCATTACTGTCAATACTGTATTTCCTGCAATATAGTGTAAAAGTGACCCAGAATAGAATGCAAGACATTCATAGATTGGAAGGGATGACAGACCCTTGGTGATCAGAATATCTAAGTTAATGGACCTTACATGCGTGGTTCTGATTCATACCAACCTATTGCTTTATAGTCACCCGAAGCTCAATCTAACAAAGAAGAAATTTATCCATAGTGGAGGAACACAGAAAGAAGTGAAAATTCACAAAACGAGATATGAACTTGGCTGTAAGAGTTAGGGAACTTACACACCTCCTCAATATACCACACAATCTCTTGCTCCTCAAGGTAAGGGTTTACTCCTAAATACCATTTTCAAACACAGAAGACTAACTCGACTCAGTCTTGAAACAATCAAGGACAGAGAAATATGATTTGAAGATCTGAGAGTTTTATCTTCTTCAATCTGTTGCCTACATTCTGTACCTGCAATGGTAAACATTAAGGAAAAGGACACTTCTTATTTTGTTTGTAGTCTTAGATGTGACACATTTATTCAGTGGAAAAAATATGCAAACCTGATCAGTTGTGCTCATGAACTTGTTTCTGGATGTAAGCAACAAAATTTTAGAGTATATTCCATTAAATAACATAGTTTTTGCAGAGAAAATATAACCATACTATAAATGTATATGTTAGTATAACCATATAAATTACTCTAGAGAACATTTATACTTCTTGTAGACCATTAAAGAAGTACTCAAGAAGTATTCTTCTGTATGCAATTCTTCAGAAGTATTAACTGTTTCAGTTACCCTAGTTCTTATTTAGCATCAATGATAGAATTATTTGTTCCTTTATACCAAAGGGTAAGGCAATAAAGGTAATACAAACTCTCTTACGGTATGTCCTTTTGGAGCTACCATTGACCAGGGTCAGACCGAGGATAGAACTCAAGTTACCTTATTCTTCCTCTGAGCACAACAAACTACTAAAAAAGCCCCATCATACATGAATAATTTAGTATAAAAGAACATTAATGAACTGGATACTATAATCTATTATGCCATTACTCTTCATAAATATCAAATAAACAATATTATCTTCTCAAAAGATTGGTTTCAAAGTCAATTCTACCTATTCTCAACTGATATTTTCTTTGTAACTGGAACATTAAAAACTATTTTTTTATTAGGAAAAGTTGATTTTTTTTTCCCCAGAAGCTGATCAGTGGTTCACTTTTCTGGAACAGTAGGAACATTAAGAAAACTAAAACAATGTAGCTATAGAATGGATATTTTTTGAATCTTTCTGAAAGATTAATGATAGTTATAAAAAGCAAAGCTTACTGATCTGTTATATGACAGACAGCAGCAAATAAAAAAGCAGATTCCGGACTATTAACATGTATAATTATATTCATTCATTCCTTTTAAAATTGCTTAAAGCTCAGCTGGATTTAATATTTCCTTCAATCAACAACACGCAGGATGTGCTGAAGAATAAATTATGATTAAGATACAGACAATATGAAGCAAAGAGATGTAGACCATTAATTTAATTCATGACATTTTCAACACCACTTTTATGAAAGTCGTGGATTTTATTCAAATGGACTTTACAGAGCTTTTGAAGTAAGCAGCCTTTGAAGTTCCTTCTTTATTTGTTGTTACACTTATCATGAAATGTCAAAGAAAAATGGTTTATTACTATCAGAGGTGCTTTATTACTCATTTTAGGGGGATTATCAAAATGAGAATCTCCATCCAAGGACAGATTTATCAGGTCATAAATTTTGCACATTATTTTGATAATAAAAATTGGCATTGTAATTATCCATTTTCCCCAGATACTTCCTCTGAAGGAATAAAAACTGACAAAACCTCCACCTTCTTATGAAAGTTCGACTCAGCCTACACTCATTTTTCCTGCATGATGAGGCATATAAATTGTTAAAAAAAAGGAAAAGGCTTGAGGTTCACATGTTCATTAACTATGAACTAGGAGCTTGAATAAATTTGCAGAAACATTTTGAATTTAAAAGAATAAGGGCTTTTCATGCTTACTATCATTATTAAGAGATTTTGAATTATTCTCCTAGTATGATAGTTAAAAGAGTCAATGAGGGTTGATAATAAAAAGTAATAAACAAAATCTAGGTAATTATCTGTTTAGGCAAAAATGATCCATTTCTGGAACAGTTTCATAGAGAAAATATTGGAAGGAAAGAAGATACCACTACACTTGAAAGTGTACAAATCTGTACCTTTTAAGTGGAATGCTGCTTCTGAAAAAAAATGGTAGTTAATCAAGAATTCTGAACTTTATTCAACCTGGGCACAACTATATTCTGCTGAAAAGTTATATCATTAAATAAAACATTTTATAACATTGAAAGTACAAATGTCATAGTCATGCTATTGTTTACTGGGTAACAGAATACTTACCCCTTTTTTCCAAAATGAATGTTTTTGTCTTTGCTTTCCTAAAACCTAAAGGAAAAGGATTGTATGACTATAGAATGTGCACTTTATACGTATGTTTCTATGCTTTCTACTTATTGAAACTTCTTAGATCCAAGCAGAAAAATAAGATTAACTCTCTGTTCAGTTTTTTCCAAGAACTGACGCACATCAGGATCAGAAGGCAATGTCTGAAGGCACATATTGAAAAGGATGTCACACACTTAAATGTTAAGGAATAGTAAGAGGATTGGATGTTTGCATTAAAAGGAAGAGCTATTAAGTCTAGGAGTACCTTTTATCTGTTGGTACCCCAGCCTTGAAATGGATCACCTCTCACATCACAACAGAAAATGATGAAAATGATGATATAAGTTGTACAAATTTTTTCAAGGACTCTTAAAAAAAAAAAAAAAAAGCTGCTTTCCAGGTGTAACCCTGCTTTCCAGTCTCTTTTCAAAGTTGAGTACACTGGGGATGGCCCCAGAGAGCTCTTCAGTCTTTTGCCATTCTTGGGTAGGAGCTTGAGTAGGAAAGTTTCAGAAGTGAAAATTGAGGGCAGAGCTTAAAATTTCTTGAAGAAGTAAAGCTTATAGACATGGAAATTCAACCAGTCAGAAAGCCAGGCCTCTTAAAGCCTGGCCAAATGTTGAGTATCAATCCTTACAAAAATTTGTGGGCAACAAGAAAAAATATTGTGGTCTCCCCAGTCTGGCAATTCAAGATTTTTAAATGCTGAAGAATGTAAAGGTAGACTCCCAAATTACACATGGAATATTTACGGCTGTTACAGAGCACATTTCATAAATGATTGGTGCCTCACACTGGGATCAGAACAAGAATGTGATCATCGTGATCAGGGAAATGCTTAATTTCAGAATACCTCTCTGTGACATTGGCTGTATAAAACACTGAGCTTGGGGTGCCTGAACTGGTGCTTCTCATCTGAGGACAGAGGCTCTCCAATATCCTTTCTCCAAAAGCTTAGCTAAAGTCAGTGCACTCTTAGAAAGTGGTGATCAATTAGTTTCTTCTATCTTTTTTTTTAATTTTAATTTTTAATAATTAAAAAAAAAAAAAGAAAGAGCAGGTCTGGTCAGTCTTGGTTGTAACTACATAATATCTAAGTCTTTGTTTTGGATCCCATGGGCTCAGGGGGTGAATGACAGCATCTGCAGTGCAGCAGGAATACATGGTCCCCTTTTCAGTCAAAGGAGGCTCAGTCCCAGGTCTCACTGAAAATCTGTGGGAGTTTAGTGCTTACATCAGTCACATACTTTATAAATATTTACCATTGATTCCAGTTATTAAAATAAATACTACATTGCATAAACCAGATTCAGAAAGTAGATATTTTATTCTCTTATGCCAAATGGATGTCAGTCATTATGAACAATAGATCAATGGCCTCTTTTGGCTCTAAATAAAAGAAACATTCTGGAGTTGTTTCTAATTAGGATACCATAAGTTAAATGCACTGCTGACAGTCAGTCTTGCAGATTTACAGGGCCTTCCATACTGAGAGTGATGATGAAGGTGCAGGAAAATATGTGTTACAGTAAAGATAGTCAATAGTGCTTTATAAATGGCAAGAAATAAAACCCTTTTGTACAAAAATACTCTATCTAAGCTTACCAAGGGTTTACAAAAGTCCCAGTGAAATTAACAGAAATATTTGTGCTGCAGGGTTCTGCACAGAAAAAAAACCCAGGTTGCCTTAATTAGATGTATGAAAAACAAGCACATGGATGTGGTGAGTGAGTGTATATGTATTTTGTGTTGTAAAACTTAGATCTTGATTTGGAAGGGTTTGATCTCTGAAGTTTCAGATGGCTCATTATAAAGTCATAGCAAAATCTGAACAGAGATTCTCCAAACAAGACAGGGTATGCAGTTTGGGTCCAAATCTACACCTCCCGTTATATTTAGTACTGATCTTCAGACAAACAACTCTCTATCTTCACACCACTGCCTGAAATTTCACTGGGGACAGGGAATAGGAAGGGAAGCAAACATCCCAAATGTAAAGTCACAAAGCACTCAAGAGACTTCCAGTTGAAACTTTAGCAAACATGTTGTTTGCAAACATTTACTTTTAGCAATATGCAAAAATATTAGGTTTTGTTGTATGAATTCTGAAACTAAAAATTGACTTGAAATGTGAATAAATGGAATTTTAGATCATGTTTGTTATCCACTAAATAATTCATTGTTCCATTTTATACATGCAGCCTTTAATTAACTTACTGACTCAGAGGCATGATACTACTAATCCATTCATTTCCCAAAGCCCACAGAAAAGTATAAAACATGTGTGGGCACAAGCAAAAGACTGTGAGATTATTAAGAAGGAACCTTTAATCAGGAAACCTCAGACAGCTGGATCCTCTTCTCCCAGCTATGAAGACCAGATTGAGAAGTGATTGGTAACACCTGTTAACTACTGGCTTTTTCCTGAAGCTGTTGAGTCATAAGCCTGTACAACTATTTTTTTCTGAAATACTAGTCACATCAGCACAAAACAAATAATAGCAATTCCGAGTAACAAGTTTCTTTTTTATTAACTGTATGCATCAGACACCCAATTTCTGCTTGACTGGAAAATATATTTAGTAAAATAACCTCTAATGTGAGAAGTAGAACTTGGATTATTTGTTGTAAAATATATATGTGTGTATATATAGACATATACATCTGAAGAGCATGTATGCTTATTACAAGCCTATTGTGTCTTCCATATCTGCAAAAATATCCAACTTCTTTTCTCTGACCAACCTCATCTACTTACTTACTTATGTGCTGTTTTGCTTTACAGATGTCTTTGTGCCTTCCTCTTCAGGGAAGAACATCTTTTTTTCACCAATGAAATACAGGACAAAGGGAAAATTATCCATTTGAAACCTCATTGGCTTCCAATAACATCCAACTATATGATAAGAAAACATAAAAATTATACACTAAGTGAAGTGTTGGGAATAAAAAAGGAACTATTATGACACCATTCCAGTAGCTAATAATTTTCCTTTTCTCTGTTTCAGGTAAGGTAATTCATTTTTCTTGAAGATCTCTTTTTACCATTTTATATAGACCTAAATTTCACTCATGCCTATATTGCCTTCTTTCATCAAAGCAAGGCTTTTAATAAAAATTTATCAATAACTGTTTTCTGTGGACATAGCTGTAGGAGTTAAGAGACAGATGTAGTTCCTCCATTTTCTCCCTTGATCCTAGTCTACATAATTAAGTATCAGACTAGATAATCCCTTAGGTTCACTCATTATTCCAGTCTATTTAATACCAGCATATCACTCTGGGATAGGTTACTATGTTCTTACAGGCCTTAAAATGTATAGGTTAAAAGATTTACAAGGTAACTGAAGCTGTAACCTCCTTCTTGGGGGAAGGGAAGAGACATGAAAGAAAGGATAATTCTGAGAAATGTGGTTTAAGTGCAGCACTAGAGCTATAACCCCTGAAGTTATTTAAGCCTTTGTCTTTTACCAGCTTCCACATAGTCCCTGCTGGGTGAAATCTCCAGTTGGCCTAAAAGACTTAATCACCTCTGACTGGATGAGTATTAGCAGTTCATTTGCATAAGTACTTGTCATTATCATTAAGTGTGTTTGCTTTCAGATATATTTAAGTCCACATTAACTCCTTCTTGCCTGACATAAGGCTCTCTCAAATTGACAGTGACTGCATTGTATTTCCTCTGAATCAGTCTCCTACTTAAGACATATCTAGGACAGCTGTATTCTTTAAATACTCATCAAAGGGAAATGATTCCATCTACTGCATGAAAAATTTAAGGCACGTAATTTCTGTACAAAGTTAAGATGTGGTCACACAGAAATGAAAATACAGACTTTAAAGCATAATACAGTAATAGTAAATGAGGTAGAGTAACCTACTTGCCAGAACACCTCCCTAGGTCTCAGAAGACTGTAGCTGTAATCATAGTTCTACACAGTGTTGACAGCTACTCTTCAATTAATCAAGATTTAGGTATCTGCAATAAGCAAAATTTTAAGTGACTGCAACTCAATGTAAAGCCAAATCCTAGGGTTAGGCATCCAGACACAGGCATCCAGGCACAGATTTACCAGGAAAACTCAGGAGGCTGTGATATTCCTGTAAATTTGATTCATTGCATGGGCTTACGTTCCCCTGTCATACAGTATGGCTGAATGCACTCGCTTCTCTCCTTCATTGTGATTGGCTTCATGCACCCTATCACGGACACTGTGGGGAGGTGACACCTCAGAAAGAAGAATCAAAGAGCTACCAGCAGAACTGCAGTGCTACTGTCTAGGGCTGGCAATCCTACCCTTACCCAAAATTTGAGCAACTCTGTGGTAATCCTGAGCAGGACCTTATCAAACATGTCCCTCCTTTTGTCCCAGAACATGGATGTTTTGGACTTTCTAAAACAAAGGCAACTGCCTTTGTGAGGCTAGGGCACTGACACCTAGGGAATGGAAGACGCTCCACAAAACAGGGATTATGGTAAATTACTTGCTGATTATGGTAAATAACCAGGAGAGACCTGCCTCTAAGGCTTACTTTCTGGACTTCTATACATTTTAAATTGTTGAAAACAGAAGTAATCTTGAGACCTAGAACAGAAATCCAGAACTCTCATGTGCATGTACATCTGTTAAGCTAAAAAATCACTTCCCTTTCACTAGATCTCCTTCAGAGCATGTGACTAACGAGAACCCTTTTTTCCACCTTATTTTGGAGAGCATCCATCTTTTAAAACTAACTATTCTGGATAGAGAATATTTTCAGAAGCTGGAGACAAGGGTTGTAACTGAAAGAAAAATTAAACCTTGGTGTTCCACTTCTTAGTAAAGCAGCCTAACAATTAAGCTACTGATATAGAACTTAAGGACTATGAACACTGGCTTTACTTAAAAACCATTTAAACATAATTTTAAAACAAAATACCTAATATTTATTTAAAATAAATATTTTATAAGCATTTTCTAAGAAACCATTTTCATCTGACATGTTCCAGAAATATTCAGAGTTTACATATCTGATGGGTATTTATATATGAATCTGTGTAGTTTCTCACTTAGTTTTGCTGAAACAGAGATTGGGTCAGTTCTAAGCCTGCCACATAATATTTAGCTTATTAACTGAAAAGGACTTAAAAGAAACTTAAGAGAGAGCTTCTTAGTAAGATTAGACATCTCTAAACATTTAGTCTCAATATCTGAGCAGGTTTTTTGGACTACAATTTTTACTTCAGATGTCATATCCCTAGTTCATGTTTCCAATATAACTGTTTACATTTCCTTGCTCTCCTTTGACAATGAACAGAGTGGTGCAGTCTGTTCCTGTAATATACACAAAGTAATATGTCAGCATATTTCATCATACCTCTTTAAGTCAATGGTGAAATTATTCCTTACTAATTCCTGAAAACCCGGCTTACAAAAAACCTGCTATGATTATTAACTCAAGGAGTTTTCCTTTCTGTTGCAGTGACAAACCACGTGGTAATGACAGCCTCAGGCTTCCCCGCGTAAAAGTTAGGCAAGAAACATCTTGAAAACCTTTCTTGCATTTTCATAGCACGAGACTTTAGGCAAAAAGACTAATATCATCTGTCGTTATATCAAACTAACATATTATATATTCAGGTCACATTAATAATTAATATCCTACATATGGTATAAAATACACATTTTTGCATCTATTATTTTTCTTGAGAATAACATATGTGAACTGTATTTTGCACGCAGCTTTATTTATATTTTTGGTAAACTACATATCAACACATGTTTATGCATTGGGAATGGATGTTTTCAATAAAAATTAGTCACATTCAGGATTCTTAACTCATTGTTTTCTACAGTCTCACTCTTAGAACTCTTTTAGAACAAGAGGAATCACGCCCCTTAATAATGTATCTTTTTTAAAAATATCTCTTCCTCCCTGGTACAATATTCATCACAGAAACTGGAGGGCAAAGGAAACAGACTTGTTTAGAAATATTAAATGGGTAAAGTAAACAAAGTAAATATCATTTGGTAGAAAGCTATGAAGTAGAACTATAATCTGTGGAGGAGTTTTATCAATGTCTGAGTTGGGTGTAATATTGATTGGCAAGTTTTCACATACTTATTTCCAAAATGGAAGAGTAAAGTCCTCACCTCTTGCAGCATTTTCCTACAAGCAGAAAGTCTGAATATATCTTCCTACTTACGTTAATATGCACTAGGTCATGCATGCTTTCAACAATTCATATTAAATCCAAGTTATCTTTGCATGTATTTGTGATAAGCTTGTAAACCTGTAAACAACATTCATCAGCATATTCACAGCTGAAATTAATTTTGCACCTTTTTCACTAACCCTCTGTTTCAAGGGTCTTGTAGAAATAATTTCCTGATAACGTAGAAATGTCAGTCATATTTCCCAAATTTTAGTGTCAGGCATATTTCTGAAAATATCACAAAATACATTTTTAAAGCGAACAGGATTTAACATTTATAAATCTGAAATGAATGTAGTGAAAAATAACACTGGGCTAGATAAATTGCCAGCGCTAGCCACCTTTGGTAACTGAGGTAGCATGAATATTGCTATTTCCATCGTTGTTCACAATACAGACAGACCCCTGAACTGAAGCTTGTGCAATACTGAGAGAAAAGCCTCCTGAAGCATCTCCTACCTAGGGATTGAGAACAATTTTTCAGTTAAACTTTTATTTCTTAAGCTCTATCTGAGGATGAGCAATGTGTGACAGCATTTCATGTCTGTCATTCTCGACATAATCTTAAACTAGTCAAATGTATCAAATATAACTATAAATGTGTGATTTATAAAAGATTTCCTATTAAAATAGGTTATTTTTAAAATACAAAAGAAAAAATTTACATTTTTCTACTGTAAATATGAAGAGCATGTTTGCTAACTACATGTGTATCTGAAGGACAACAGTGTATGTGAAGCTATGATATTCAGAATAGAAGGCAGGTAATTTTTTAATTTAATCTTTTTTAAAAAAAATGTATTTTATGTTATTTTACAAGTAAGAGAGTTGGTCACTTCACTAGCACAGAAATTCCTATTTGGGAGCCAGACATTTTGTTTGCTGGACACAACTCTTATTTCCTGCGGGTAAGATTGATAAAAGACAGTGCTAGCATTAGAAAATATACATTACCACACACATATATATTTGCCTTGGACACAATGACACCTCAGCCTCCAGCTCACTATACCCAGGTAAACAGTGTAAAACACAAAACAGAAGACAGTGGAAAGTTACAGTACATTTTCTGACTGATCCCTATAGTCATTAGGCTAAGTGTCTTGGAAAGGAAAATTCTAAACTATGAAATGTATTAATTACCAATAGGTTTCTCCCCAGAATGCTTATGCACTTCAGTCTCCATGCACATTAAGCACTTCAGGATAATAATTAAAAAAGCTATTTTCTAGACAACAATGCTAAAATAAAAATAAAAACAAAGCACCATTAAGTAAATGGGCTTTTACCTAATGGCAGTTAACTCCAGTCATTAGGTAAACTATATTAATGCACATTACTCCTTATGTCAATAATTTAATATTCCCCAAAATAATTTACACAAACACAGATAAGGATTTAAGAAAATAGGAGGAGGAATTAATTTAATGCTCCCTGAGTCAATAAAGGAGTCCTGTGAAGGCCATTCCAGTTGTTGCTTACAAACACAAGAGAGATGGGCTAGGGTAGTCATGCATGGATTTCCAGAGGGAGAGGGAGCTTTACGTCTCCATAATTGGCATCACCAAGTGCCACAAATCATAGTGACAACTACCAAGTTTATGAATTAGGAGCTGGAATTAAGTCCCCCAAATTTGGACCTTGCTGCCATTAAATATCAAATTTAGACTCCTAAATACTGATGATACGTGCCATCAGATATCAGGTTCAGATTCATAAATGATAATGACATATGTGGAATAATTAATACCAGCGAAAGACCAGGTCTGTAGACCTTTCCATGCTGTCTGCATAAATTCTGGGAATAAATGAAAATTAATACTATATTCTCCATTTTCTGATGCACAGTGTACTATGATAATGGCTTTTATTTTGTCTTAAAAAAACTGCATGACAGCTGAAGATGGAGTCACCCTGCAGCTGTAAGTTACCATACTTACTGCCCTTCTAAGTTAAAGTGATAGCTGTATTACAATATATTTTAAAAACTATGATGTATTTATCAAGAGAACATTTAAGACAGATGCCACAATTACAGCTAGTGCAGAACCGGATAATCGCTAAGGGAAGAGAGAAATCTCACACTTCCTGCAAATACCTCTTCTCTTTAATGTAATCCAGGCTGCTCAATCTTAGACTGAAACTTGGGGAGTTTTTAAGGGCCCCATGAGAAAAAGGTATGCACTGATCAATAATCTCAGTTTGCAAATGCTGACCCTCTCATTCGGATTCATGCCAAAATACTGCAAATGACCACGCCAGGAAAATGCTACTGCAAACCTGTTTCTCTACTGCAAAACTGTTTCTCTCCACTTGAAAACTTTTGCAAATGTGTGCAATTCCTTCGGTTACTTTAATTAAAAGGATCTATAAATCATACTCACACTGTAAACCTCACTTTGCCAGACTCCTGAGTTTTAACAATTAGGTTTAATTGGTTTTCAACAATGTCCCCTTTAGTATATATTAGGTACAAACACATTTTCTTATACAGCAGGAACTTTTTCTTTGCAATGGCATTCTTTTTTTAATTATTCTTTCAAGGGCATTTAATAGTCAGTGCAACTCAAAGGCCACTATTCCTCCATTTATTTGATGTCTCTGCATTATTTATTATTATACAATAATCAGTGCATCGTGGCCCAAGCATGATCTAAATGTTTGTTTATTCCTACTCTTTCTTTAAAACAACTTTCATTTCTTTGTCTTCCATCCTTAAACTAGTCCCAAATAATGCATGTCTTGGTATCCTCTCAAGTTCTCTATCCAGTAATTAAAGTTTTGTTTTTTAAAGTAACTGAACATGCTGTGCACAGTTGACACAAAGTGCAACAGACAGCTTTTAGCACAAAAGGGAATGGCACCATATTGATCATAAAAGGTGGTTTTCTCACTCTTTTTTACTGGGGAAAAAAACAACACAACATTATGTTCTCTTCTAACCTACTTTTGACTTTTCCTGTGAAACTTGTAAATGAAAGAAGACTTAATTTCTCTGATGCAGAACAGATACTGTGATGTTTGAATCAGAGGAACTGGAAGAATAAATACAGGTGTGTATTAAAATTCAGAGAAACATCCTTGTCTGAGAGTTTACATCTTCCACTTTCTTAGTGCTACATCTTGCATTCAGATCTGAATGTCAGATTTTCCACAGCACAATGACACTTCAAAGCAGCACTTGTCTCTGCTCAAGTAATGTGATGGCAGAATTAAAGGGATGATCCACAATCTGGTGTAAACTAGAGCTCATTAAAAATAAGAACATTCTCCATAAATTTAACGTGAAAAGATATCTTTTATCAGGCTTTAAAATTTGCATTAGTTTTACAGGAAGGCAGCATCTGAGCTGCTAAGTAACATGGTAGCTGTTTGGACATGCATGATAGCATTCTCTGACCTTGCTTCCACTAACACATGTGGGACCATGTGCACGACCGTGCCTCAATCTCAAGGCAATATTGAGAAAATCGTCCCACAGAAATTCATAATTGTCACAAGAGGTGATGATATAGAACCTAAAATTTTATCCAAGGTGATTGCCTCTAAGAACAACTGCTCAACAAAACCACAAGGGGTAAAGCAAATCTTCATGTAGTTCTGAGCAAAGCACAGTGCCTCTGGCTCAAGATTAAGTTATTGAAGAAATACTCTGACATACCCGAGCTACTGTTATCTTCAAAGAAGCAAGCAAGCAAGCAAAAAATTAACAATAGTATATTAAAATTCAAAAAGAGAAGAACATAAGAATAAAGAATCTTGTAAAAAATAAATTTTAAAGAGCCAATTAATTGAGACCCATGTAAAGGGCATAGAGCCTATCTAAAAACATCACATTATAGGTTCAGGGAATACCATGTATTAACCACATCAGATTTGAAAAACACATCACAAAAAAATCAAAACCCAACCAACAAAAAATCTAGAATTCTAGAATTCTAGAAAAAGCACAGTGCCTGGAAAAAGTAAAAAGATAGCCTTCTGAATTAAGAGTATAGAAATCAAAAGCAAGGAAAACAGAGAATGCATAGCATGTAGCAAGTTATATTTCAAATCATAGGCAGACCAAAAATGATTTGAGAAATAATTTGCTAAGCTCATAAAAAATGCTTATAAAAGCCTGTTCAAATACATTAGAAGCACAAACCAAACAAGGGCCTGTAAGGTTGAGACAAAAGTTGAGAAAAAATGTTAAATAGCTTCTTTGTGCTCATCACCACAGAAAAATAGATGAATTTTCCCAACTGCAACTTTATATAGGAAAAGTTGAAGGAATGGTCTCAAACTGAAGTGTCAATAGAAGTGGTTTTAGTTAAAATGAAAAAACTTGTAACTAGTTGTATGGATTCTGTGGTACTTACTAACCATTTCTAAGGGAACTTTAAAATATGATTTTAAAACTACTTTTTAAATGACAGACACACAGAATGTCTGAGGCAGGAAGACACCTCTGGACATCATCTAGTTCAGCCCCTTGCTCGGAGCAGGGTCAGCCAGAGCAGGTTGTTCAAGGTCATGTCCAGTTGGGTTTTGAATATCTCCAAGACAGAGACTCCATAACTGCTCTGGGCAAACAGTTCCAGTGTTCAACCACTTTCACAGTAAAAAAGTGTTTCCTTATGTTTAAATGGAATTTTCTGTATTTCAGGTTGTGCTCATTGCCTCTTGTCCTGTCAAGAAGAGCCTGGTTATATCTTTACTCCCCTCATCAGTTATTTATACACATGAACAGACCCCTCTGAGCCTTCTCCTGCTCCAGGCTGAATGGTCCCAGCTCTTTCAACGTCTCCTCACAGCACAGATGCTCAGGTCAGTCCCTTCATGATCTTTGTGGCCCTTCCCCGGACTTGCTCCAGTATGTCCCCTCTCTCGTGTACTGAGGAGTCCAGCACTGATCCTAGCACTCCAGATGTGTCTCACCAGTGCTGAGCAGAGGGGAAGGGTCATCTCTTTCAACCTGCTGGCAACACCCTGCCTAATGCAGCCCAGGAGATTGTTAACCTTCTTTGCTACCAAGGAGTATTGCTGGCTCATGTACAACTTGGTGTCCATCAGGACACCTCTCCACCCTCCAGGGGCTTCCCTGCAAAGCTAATTTCCAGCTGGAAGGACCTCAGCTGGTATGGGTGTCTGGGGTTATTTTCCCTAGGTGCAGGACTTTGCAGTTCCCCTTGTATTTCCTGAAGTCCCTGTCAGTCCATTTCTCCAGCCTGTTGAGGTTCCTCTGAAGCACAGCACAACCCTCTGGTCTATCAACAGCTCCTCCCATTTGTATCAGCTGTGAACTTGCTGAGGGTGCACTCTGTCCCATCATTCAGGTCATTAATGAAGAAGTTAAAGAGTATTGCCCTAGATAGACCCCTTGGTGTGCACCACTAGCTACCAGTGTCCACAAGGACTTTGTGCCATTGATCACAATCCTTAAAGCATGACAGTTCAGTCCATTTTCAATCCACCTCCCTGGCCACTGTTTTAGTTTGTATTTCATTAGTTTGTGTATGAGGATGTTACAGGAGACTGTGTCAAAAGCCTTAGTAAAGTCAAGATAAACAACATCCACTTCTCTGCCCTCACCCACTAAGTCAGTTACCTCACTGTAGAAAGCTCTCAGGTTAGTGAGGCATGATTTCCCCTTCATATATTTACGCTGGTGGCTCCCAGTCCTTGAGCCTTAAAGAGGGTGCTATGGTCACTAAAACTAAATCCCATTAGCTGCCCATTAGGTCTTGACCTGCAGGGTCCATCCACTCCTCCTCAAGCCTTCCCTCTCACTGGCAGTATCAAGCAGATAACAGCTAGCTCCCTTGCCCTAGACTCTCTCCCCAAAAGTCATGCAGTCACAGTTGATATGCCTTGGGTCTTCCCTGGCCATATTGCTGGTGCCCACATGGAAGAGCAGCAGGGGAACCATCCAAGAGCAGGACGAACCCCAGTCTTCTCTCCATGACGTCCAAACTCTGAGCTCCCAGCAAGCAGCAAACCTCCCTGGGCAGGAGGTCAGGTTGGCAGGTGGAAGCCTTCATACAGGGACTCTCCCACCACCATACTTCATCACTTCTCCCAGTCCTGCTGTGTGTCTCAGCCCCAGTCAGCTCAGGCCCTTGGCTGGATGCAGATCCTGGCATTTCTTCTGCAGCTCAAATGATGACCAGAGCCCTCCAGCCTTCATTGTCAGGGGATCCCTACTTCGCAACCCCATAAGCACAAATACTGCCTTCTCCCCCTTGGGTACACCTGGGGACTGAGGCTCCCCTTTTATCTTGGGTCTCAGAGAAGACCCAGTCTATCTTCTTGTCACCTGCAGCGCTGTGTTCTTCTTCCACAACCCCTCTGCCTAACGTCTGTACCAGAGTCAAGAAGAATGGGGAAGCAACAGCAGATCTTGAGGAGGGCTTCAGTAATGTCTGTGGAAGTACATGTCCTACTTCCATACCAAGGAAATCAATAAAAAACATTATAAAAGATTAGACTTACTGGATGAAAAGAGAAATTTAATGTATTAGGGAAGCAATAACCACCAGCTTTTATGGGAGGAAATAAATCTTTAAAAATCTACTAGAATTCTTTGGGGAAAGTAACTGGGGATAGATGAGTGTGATGAGGGCAATATAGAGTGCAGGGAATTCCACAACACTTTTGACAAAGTGTCTAAAAATTCCTGTAGAAAATAAGCTACAAAAGAGACAAGAGGTATGGCCAGGTCATCAATTAACAGAGGTTTAAACATAAGAAACAAAATATCCAGAATTTACTGTGAGGAGAAGTTTACTACTGGAAAAGCCCTGAAGAGCTCTTACATAAAGGCATCTTAATGTTCAGCATGTCCATAAATAATCTGGAAAGAAGAGTGGATTGGGAGATGAACAAACTGGTACTTATTAACAGTGGGTCAAAACTAAAATGGACTATCAAAAGTCACAAAATATTTTCATGATACTGGATGTCCAGATAATAAAATGGTAAATGTAATAGAAATGTGCAGGAAAACCACCCCAGTTTCTAACTCCCAGAAGGGAGGTTTTGAAGATCTCGTGGATATTTGTCCATACTTATTGGTTTAATGCTCAGCTGTGGTCTGAAGGAGAATATAATATTAGGAAAGGAATAGAGAACAAATAAAGAACAAACAAAAGGTTCATACCAATGCATAAATCTCTTTAATATATGAATTCTGAATGCCTCATAGTGCTCTGGTAGACAATTTAAAAAAAAAAAAAAAAAGGACATCAAAGTAATACAAGAAATAGAAAGAAGGGCTAAATAAAAGGATAAAGATGTTAAAAAGTTGGGAAAGAGGTAACTTTGGAGAAAAGAGCAAGAGATACCTGGCCATATTGGCATAATTTCAGAGAAACAGATAAAATTAATATGGTCGGTAAATATGAAAGATTTTATCTTCCTCAGAATACAACAACTAAGGGCATCAAATTAAGTTATCACAGTGCTGTCTGGAAAAAAGAAAGGACAGTACTTTTTCCACAGGATAGATAATTAAGCTGTGGAACCTTTTACCACGGGATGTCCGGGATGTCAGAAACTTAACGTGTTCAAAAGCAGTTAAAGGAATTCACAGAAAGGTTTGTGAATAGTATAAAACACAAATATGGATACCTCCACTTCAAATACAAACCTCCGCTTCAGAAAAGACTGTAACTACCAAAGTCAGAAGGTTATAGCACGGGAAATATTCTGTTTTTATACTCTTTCCCTCACCATCTGCTCATGACCACATGCAAAACAGAAGGCCAGTCTAACTGGACCTTCAGCTGGAGCAAGTACAGCTGTTCATATATTTTTTAAAATTAGAAATGAACTATTTCCCTAAAGTTTGAAATCCTGTAACATCCCAAAGTTCTCATTAAGATAGTTCATTAAGAATTAGCTTGAAGACTTCAGAGAATACAGAATAATAACAATCCTGCAGTAACAAGCACACTTTATGTATTTTTAAAGAAGAAAACAAAACCTTCAATTAGTAGCAGCAGGGGATGTTAGATGTAAATTGCAGTCTTTTTTTTTTTTTTTTCCTGAAGAACAAATGAGAATTTAAAGAGCCAAACAATTGATTAATTCTGATCTATACTTCTATTTGAAAACTATGAAACTCTTCTGGCAGCTTTCCATCCATCATTGCATTCCTAATTATCAAGGTGAACATGTTAAATTTGCTTTATCTACTCTTTACCTTTAAAACAGCATTTTCTCACTGGATTTCAGCTAAACACAGCTGGAAACTGTAGATAAATGCAGACATTTCTGATGGAGACCAAAGTGTTTCTCAGATGTTCTCTCAAATGTGCTAAAAAAGCTACAAACTGAGTCACTTCCACAGTAATGGGATTAGAAATAGCCTGCAGGGAAGCATGTGCCAAATGGTGCCAACTAGCAAGGATTATAACAAAAAACTGTGACATTATAAAAATACCTCAGAGTGAGGCTCTGGGTGGTGGAATTGGACTTGCCAGCTCAAAAGAATATGCCTCATTAAAATGATGGGAGTATGCTGAAGCAGTGATTTGTGCAGAGACATGATCCTCCTGATATCTGAGTAGCTAATCTTTTTCAAAAACCTTGTCAGTTGACCATCAAATTCATAAAAGTCAAATTACAGCTGAAAAAGAAAGAAAAAAAAAAAGATGGTGAGAGGACATGGTGGGGAAGAGAAGGAAGGGAGGGAAAGTTGGAGAGGGATCAAGTTTTAAAAGTTTGTGTTTCTTTTTAAAACTTCAGACATAAGGAAAAAAAATGCATTGCAATTTATGGCAAACATTAAGAATAAGCAAGCTTTTCAACCCAGTAGTCTATTATGGAAAACATTTGGAGACAATACCTTCAAATTAGCTCTTAGGTTTCCAGGGAATTTCAAAGGAGCTGAAAGTCCCTGTCTGATGGGGACTGTAATATGCATTGTGGGTGCTCAGCATTTCTGAATTATTTGGTTTGCACATAAAGCCAGAGAACACTGCTTAGTGCACTGCTGTCCTAAACCACCTTACCTATGAATTAAAGCTATGTATGAGTTTGACTCCCTCTTCAGACAGGTTTGTATTGTGTAAAATATCATTATTCCTACAACTAAAACCAAATGCATTGTGGAGATTTTGAAATCTGAAAACTGTGTTCAGGCATCAATTAATATCTGGAAGAGTAATTGACACAATCCTCACCTGTAGAAAGGGAAAATTAATTTTGGATGAGCAGCTACACTCTTTCTACATGGAAGAAGGCAGATTGGGCACTAATAAGAAGAGGCTGTCAGACACACGTCTACATGGAGGCACTGAGCTCTGAAATACCTAGGTATCTGAAATACCTCTCCCGATCTTTGGACCTGAGAAAGGCTGAAGGAGAGGAGTGTTTTGATTTCAGCAAACTCTTTCCCTAACTAGAAACAGAGGGGCTGTAACCTGTTTCCATATGAGTATCATGTAAGATGGGGAGGGGAAAGAACAGGGGTGAATTGAAGAAAACCAAGCAAGAATCCTAGCTCATGCCAATGTGTTTCATGATATTCCTGCTACTTCTGTGAGAAAATTTCTGGTTTAGGATAACCAGTGTGCTTTTGACACAAGTCACCATACTGTATTTCCTGAACTAAAAAAGGAATGACACTGTCTCATTCCTGTCTCTTAAATTATAAAAATAATAAAAATCTTCACAGAATCACAAAATCACACAATCACAGAGTGGTTGGACCACTCTGGACCACTTTAACGAAGCTGGTGAAGGGCCTGGAGAACAAATCCTATGAGGAGAGATTGAGGGCGCTGGGACTGTTCAGTTTGAGGAAGAGAAGGCTGAGGGGAGACCTCATCACTCTCTACACCTACCTGAAAGGACTTTGTAGAGAGGTTGGTGCTGATCTCTTCTCACACGTGATTAGTGATAGAACAAGGGGGAAACGGCTTTAAACTCCAATAGGGGAGGTTCAGACTGGACAGTAGGGAAATTTTTTTCCCAGAAAGAGTGGTCAGACAGTGGAATAGGCTGCCCAGAGAGATGGTGGAGTCACCATCCCTGGATGTGTTTAAGGGTCGTTTAGATGAGATGCTGGGGGATATGGTGTAGGGGAGAACTTTGTAGAGTAGGGCTGATGGTTGGACTCCATGATCCCAAGGGTCTTTTCCAACTTGAATGATTCTATGATTCTATGACCTCTGGAGGTCATCTACTCGAACCCCCCTGCTCAAGCAAGGTCAACCAGAGCCAGTTGCCCATGACCATGTTGACAGAGCTTTTGAATATCTCCAAGGATGGAGACTCTACAACCTCTCTGGGCAACCTGTGCCTGTGCTCTGTCACCCTCACAGTAAACCAGTGTTTTCTGATGTTGAAAGGGAACCTCCTGTGAGTATGTGTCCATTGCCTCAGTGGTCCTGGCACCACTGAAAAGAGCCTGGGTCTGCCCACTTTGCAACTCCCCTTCAGGTACTTACATACATTAATAAGGTTCCCGATGAACCTTCTCTGCTCCAGGCTGAGCAGTCCCAACTCTCTCAGCCTTTCCCCATACAATAGATGCTCCAGTCTCCTAATAATTTTTTGTCCCTTCCCTGGAGTTGCTTCAGTACGTCCCTGTCTCTTTTGTACTGGGGAGCCCAGAAATGGACACAGCACTCCAGCTGTGTCTCACCAGTGCTGAATAGAGGGGAAGGGTCACATCCTTTGACCTGCTGGCAATATTTTTCCTAATGCAGCCCACAACACCATTAGCTTTCTCTGTGGCACAGGCACATTGCTGGCTCATGTTCAACTTGGCGTCCACCGAGACCTCCCAGGGCCTTTTCTGCAAAGCTGCTTTGCAGCCGGTCGGCCTCCAGCATGTACTGGCACATGGGGTTGTTCCTGCCCAAGTGCAGGAGTTGGCACTTCCCTTCCTTGAACTTCATAAGGTTCCTGTCAGTCCATTTCTCCAGACTACCAAAGTCCCTCTGGATGGCAGCACCACCCTCTGGCATATCAGACGCTCCTCCCAGTCTTGTGTCATCAGCAAAATTGCTGAGGGTGCACTCTGACTCTTCATTCAGATCATTAATGAAGATGTTAAACAGGACTGGATCCAGTATTGACCCCTGGGGTACACCTCTAATTAGTGGCCTCCAATTAGACTGTGCCACTGATCACCATCCTCTGGGCCTGGCCATTCAGCCAGTTTTCAATCCACCTCACTGTCTGCTCATCCAGCCCATACATCAACAGCTCATCTATGAGGATCTTACAGGACACAGCACCAAAGGCCCTTCTGAAGTCCAGGTAGACAATATACGCTGCTCTCCCCTAATCTACCAGGACAGTCATTGCACCATGGAAGTTTATCAAGTCAGTCAAGCATGAAATTTAATGTAAAATAAAATACATACATGAAAAAACATGAAGGGTTTGTAAAAAAATCTTTATGTAATATATTTATGTCTTGAGTCAATAAAGAATATACTTATACATTTTCATTAAAGCTTCTTTTCTATCCCAAGGAAACACACTGACATAACACTATTCAAACCAGAAGTGAATAACAGCCTTTGAATTCTCCATGGTAGTTGGAATTATAAATGAGTATAATCTAAGGTTTGAAAGTATTTCAAGATGAGTTATTTGGACTTAAAATATATTCTTAGAATTTTGCACTTTCTCTGTTGAACAGCTCAGAAACAACTGATAATTCTTTGCTGTATATATACAATTTTTACCTGAGTATCAGAAATCCCTTTACTGAATTAAGACTTACTGTTCATTTAGAGTAACAAAATGTCAGAATTAATAAGGATAAGTCAAATCAAAACTTATGTTTAGAAGAAATTCAATGCAATCTGATTCGAGCTAGAAATACTGAGCTCCTCTGAGTACTTAAACCACTAAAAAAACACCCTGATCAAAAATCCCTGAAGTAAAAAACCAAGCAGTCGAATTCAAACAAAAAAAGGAAACAAACTAAAAAAACCTACATAATGAAATATAGTAACCCAGAGTGTGGGTGATGTGCTCAAAGTCTGCATCACAAATTAAAATAACAAAGGTTATCGTGGACAGGACTTCAGTCTTGCATCTGAAACAGTCAACGGAACTAAATACTACTGAGAGTAAAAACTGATACATAGATTAGATCATTTCCAAAAACAGGACAGTATGGCTTTGTTGCACATTTTATTCAGTATTAGACTTTTGAGGTTTTAAAATACATGCTGTACTTCACCCTAATCTCACATTTTTCTTTGGGTCATGCCACTCTTTTTTCTTCTGTTTCTCTTACAATCAAGATCTGGCTGGATCTTCAAAAAGCTGGTGTTTTGGATCAGACTAAGTTAATTTATTAAATATCCTGTGGTTTTATCTTTTCACCTTGCTAAACCTGTTTACTGGCATTCTCTATATCCATGCTGGCATTCCCCATACCCATGGTATTCTTTTTTTTTTTTTTTTTTCCAAAACACTGCCTGTCTTGCAGTTAGCATCATCAACAATATTAGGCAGTTCTGATTATTGCAATCCTTTTTGTCATGGATTCAAATCAAACTTAAAACATAAGTGAATAAATCCAGAGAGCCAAAAGGTAAACTAAGCCTATGTTAGTTAGATCTTAATAAGCAGACAACTATGTAGAACCCCAGCTGAGGTCAACAAGCAGCTTAGTATAAAGTCATATAATTCATTTGGCATTCCTAGGATATATTTAGGACCTGACAATGCCTTTTGGTTTTGTTTTAAATCTTTAAATTCTGGTTAATGTATGTTGCAGGATTAGCTATTTGTAATTTCTCTAAGCTTCTGGGTTTTCTTTTCCTCTAGTTAATCTTACCAGAAAAGTCAAGCTCAACTGGTAGCTCTGGGAATTCCAGTGAAATATTGAGGTGCATTAATTTGTCAAAATATTATGCATGTTGACATACAGGCCATTCAATATAAATTTTTTTAAAGCTAAACAACACACCTTTTGTATAAAAACTGTTCAGTATTTTCCTGCTTATTTACTGGAAAGTTTCAATGCAATATCTATAATATGGAATACTGTATATTCCATTTGCTAGCACGTAAGTGCCCTAACATTAAAATCAGATCCTGTTCCTTTATCTGCAGAAATATATGTGATACTCTATATGCAACTGAACTCCACTGCACTGCAGTTTTTTAGAATATCCTCAGTGAACATACTGTGTTAAAGGCAGTCAACTGCATTAGTGCACCGGTCCCATTCATTTCGAAGTCATCTGTTCCTTAATGCACTTTGTCTAAATATTTTATGAAATAGATGTCAGGCATCTTAACTGGCTTTTGTTCTCCCTGTTGTTCTATGATTAAATACTTCCTCAGTAAACTCCAAGGGGAAATAAGCCTTTAAATTTATGTCTGAGATAAAGAAATAAACTTTGAGTGTGAGTCACTTGCCACTCTTCCATTCAGGTGCTTCAAGGCATATCCTGTGCATTGTTAGTTAGAAAATTCAGGGCACAGACTGACTTCAGCAGAGCTATGGCAGTTTATAACAGCCTCCCAGGAACGATGGCAACTAATGATTTCACAAGCATCTTTATTTTGAAATATTCATGATCTTTAGTTAAGGCTATCTAGACCTTTTCATTCTCAAGTTGTAAAGCATCTAAAATGGACAGAGAAATTCTCTATCTTATTTTTACATAAACAACATATAGAAGTGGTTTTGTACTAAAAGTTGAACATTTTTTTAATTTCACTTATGCAAAAGAGGTAAAAACCCATTAAAAACCTGTGACTGGCTCTGCAGATTCAGAATGCGGAGGGTGGGGAATGGATGATGGGAAGCACCCTACACTGATGCCTAGGTAAAACAGTTTCTCTTATTTGCTAATATTTTTATGTCAGCTGTTTTTCCACATCAGAATATTAATACTCTTAAATTATTCCTTAGTTCCACTTAAGCCCTAGTCTCCCTGACTTTTGAGTCAGCAAATCAGTTACACTATGGTGGATCCTTTCCAAGTTCAGGAGTAAACAAGAAGAAAAGTGTTTAGAGGTTAGATGTGTCCTGTAACCATACAGTTAATACCCCCAAATCAAGGTCATAAGTCTTTCCTATCTGACCATTCTTGCTCAAGTGTTTTTACAGCACCAAACTCTGCTCATCATAACTCTTGACTGGCCTCTTGGCCAGCACACTAATTACTAAACTTTGCCATGTGAGTAACATTTTGAAAATAATTCACACCGACCTTTTGAAAAACATATCTAAACCTCCTGATGTGGCAGACAGCACCAAGAAAATTACAATATAGAGCTCCTCTGAAGCAAGACTGTTTCAAATGAGTGTGCAAGCAGCTATTTCTCCACTGCAGAACAACAGGGCAACTTTTCTGTTTTGTGTCAAGCCCCAGTGAAAACCAATACCAGGGTTTAAGTTTTACCATTTCCAATTCTAATTAGGTCCATGAGAATGGACTATACCCTGTATTTGTTATGGTTATGAGGGTAAGGAAAGCTCACAAGCATTAATTCCAGAAGTGCCAGTGTGGTACGCCAGACGATGTGACATATGCTGTAGTCTTTGAACATGCTGTGGTTTGAGGGTCTGGCCCTGTTCTCTGCTATCAACCAGGTTGCTGAACTCCTGAAAGAAGATGAGTACTCAGGAAATTATATTACCAGAGTGTTATAAAGGTCAGGGTAATATTATATTCTATTTTTCTCTTCTCCATGCTGCATGATAGATTAAGAACTTCATTCTCTTTAGAAGTTACAGGAAAAGAAAGAATGTATGCTGGGACAGATACTCCCTGATTTAAAAATGGCACCGCTTCAGTTGCCTGCCATGAAGCTAGAGCACTATATTTCAGTTGATGAGACAGTCCTACATATCTGTTAATATGAAATAAGAAAATAATTGTGCAACAACTCAAATGTTGCTCCTTAGACATGGAAAATCTTTTCTTTGATGTATAATCACAATTCAGTTTATAAAATCTGGTTACACATATTCCATATATAAAATGTGAATAGTAGTTTTAATTAGGACTGTATGAAATCTTGATATATGGCTATTTATCAGATAAATTGTTGAACTATTATTCCTCAGCAACATTCAGAATCCCACTCATATCCAGCAAGTTGGTACATACAGGTCTTGAAAGGCACATAAAGCAAGGATGTAGTGGGCTGTAACTGTGAAATATTACTGCTTGTTTCTGCCTCACAGATTTTAGATTAGCCTTTACTGTCTAGAAGCACTGTTAAATAATATGCCACTATGAAGTACTAAAGGTTGAATTCTTATTCTACAAATTTGTTCTATATGGTAAATAATACATCATCTCATCTCTCTACTCTCCTTATCTCTTTAATCTTTCAGATATTATTTTATCTCTGCTTGCATATATATAAAAATATATCTAGATTCATACATTAATTGAAGAGCAATCACTATAACATGGAATGAATAAAAATTTCTCTATGACTTTCAGGATCTGTGAACACAATAGTTCCTTTGGCACAGCTAATTTCTACAGCTACAGATGGGAAAAAAAAAAAAAAAGATTGAAAACCCTGTTTCCATGATTGATCTGACAGAAACATTCCTAGACACAGCCCAAGCCCTGAGGTCTGGGAAATCTGGAACCTCAGCTGGGTTTTACAAATTAACCTTCTATGAATATAAGACACACATCTAACTCCTGTAAAACAACACTGGCTTCTTAAATACCCTTCTCACCATACTTCTTGACTCCAATTTGAAGAAGATCTCCTCGTGCTCTCCCCAGCTAACCCTGTGGTGGTGACAATAGTCAAGAGTTAGGCATTAGCATCATTTCTGGTACAACCTCTGCCCAAAGCCTGAGTGCCCTTTCTCTGCTATAAACACCTTTTAGATAGGGAGTCAGGCCAGAGATCAGAGAATATCCTTGGGGAAAACAAGCATGTATCATCTTGTCCCCAGTAAAGTGAGAAGGTTATTCAGCTGTTATTGTAGTTCTGAACCTGCTAAAATGCTCTTGGCGTATGGAAGCACATTAAGTTCATTCAGTCTGAAAGATTTCACAGATAATGAAGAGATCAACTCAATTTTAAAAAGGAGAAATTCTAACCGTATTTGAAACTGAGAAATGAACATCTCTAAATAGCAATCACTGGATACAAACATAAGTTTTTTTCCTCCCTCACAGACTAGGAACTTTGTACTTGAAAAAAAATGTATAAATTTTAAACAATTTCTGTGAAAAAATATTTTAATGTGTGGCTTAAATTGTTTATCAGAACTGTCAAAAGCTCCTGCCATGAGTAGCCAGTCCAAGTAAAAAGTTGGTGAATCCTGCATTCTTTTTTTTTTTTTCTTTTGTATAGAGCACTAGGGAAAAAAATGTAGATGATGTTTTAGATTTCAGGGTTCCATTTTAAATTTACCATAGCCTATTAGCAAGCAGAATTCCAGTACCATGAGAGAATCATAGCTGTAAATGAATGTAATCATAACTGTATAACAAAAAATAATGCGTGCTCATGCCTCTTTGGTATAGTCTGTATTTCATAACCTATTGTATTGCTTGGCAGAGTCCCTTTGTGTCACTCCACCCTAATACCTTGCCTTCCCTCCAGATGAGAGTAAGGCTCCTCTTTTTGAGCAAAGGGAGCAGGAGAACTTGAAAGTAGACCTGTATCCTGCCATTCCTCCCTGTCCTCTTTAATGTGTCTCAATAAGGCAGAGCTGCTCTCTGCTTTGTGTCTGTGTGAGCATGACTAGGGGGGCTTAGGAGTCCTAAGGGGGTAGTGGAGACAGAAGGAAGGACCCCAACTGTAGTCTACTTTGCACAGCAGCTCCTGTCCTGAGGGCAAAGTTTCACACCCTGGATTAGAGGATCATGGCAGAGATGTGAGGTCTGGGAGACACTGTCGTTCACAGCCTCTCTCTCTCTCACTGACCCCTGACAAACTTGTCCAGAAAGTTTAGAATTAAAATACTTTTCCATATCATGTTAGGAAAGCTTCAAATGTTTTTGCCTATTTCCTTCATGGTCCTGAACATGTAAATAAACTTGATATGAGAATCCTTGTGTATATACACATAAAATAGCCCTGATGGAACTACTGTTCTTGTATACTGTCTATGCAAATTAAGGATTTACCTAATAATTATTGTAATCTCTAAATTGGAACAGATTCCTCTGTACTTGGGAACTCATATTTTTTATATTCAGGTTGAAGTTACACAAAAGTCTCTCAAATGTCAAGTTCTTTTTTCTTGCCAATAATTGAAAAAAATGTTAGGATTTCAAAAATCTGTGGAGTGGGATTTTAAAAATGGTGCAAGGACAATCTTTCATGTTATGCAGAAAACGAAACAGTAAAGCATATATTCTTACAGGTCAAAGGAAAACATATTCTTTATCTAGTCATTGATATTTATTAACTCCGTAATAGTCATAAATCATCTCAGGAAACCATGTAAAAATAAAATAGCATTCATATACCTCATGAGACATATTAACTCCACAAGAAAAAATACTATGTACATACTTAATGTAAAAAAATCCATATCAAGACTAAAAAAAATCCAGCAACAAATTTTCCTGTATGAAACTTGTTTGTGTAGTCCTGTCAATGCCTGGATACTACATAATTAACAAAAATCTGTGCTGATGGATTGGAGTTACTCCTTTTCTGTACACATTTATAGCATATGGTTTAACACTACACTCTAAATTTCATCTTGGTTAAACCTGGATTGTGTGAAAGTATCACAATGGATTCCTTTAAGTGAAAAGGTCACTAGCCTACATAGGTGTGTTTTTCCTTAAAATGAGTGTTTCTAATAAAAGCACTTTTTAAAGGAAAAAACAAACAAAACTAAAAGCAAGATGTATGACTTTTTTAGAGAAGACGCGACTTTGTCATTTTTAAAAAAAACTCCAACAACACAAACTGGTTTGTTCTTTTCCTGTTTTCATCAAGTTCTGTGTTACACAAGCAAGGCAAACCTGTGTACCTCCAGTGGTTCCTGGTAATTATACTTTTACTACACTTACTTGTTTTCTCTGTGGGCGCTTTGGCAATGCATGCATTCATGTGAGATTTTCTGTTTCAACAAACTAAAACCAAATTTATAACACACTAAGTCTGCATTATGAAATTTCTGAAATTATATACAGCAATGCTGTTGTTGAATTGCAGAAAGAGTCTTGTCAAAAAGTCATTAAAAGCACGATTATGAACTACAAATAACGCTAAAGAACTGGTCTAGTTTCAGCACAAACATGTACTTCTAGCTTCTTAAGTTGTCACTTGACAACTAATCATATTCTGACCCGAGGACTGTATTTAATTAGAGGACAGTGACACAAGAGCATTTGCAATATATGCATCTAGGCATTGTGTCAGTAGCTATTTTTCCTATGTTACAATGTTCACAACCCTGACAACATCACTTCCTAATGTGCTAATCAGAGCGGGTGACTATGAAAAATTATTTGTCTTGTCTTGTATACAAAATATGTTATGAAACTCATGAAATAGTCAATATATTTTTGAAAAATAAATACAATGAAGCTGTGTGCGTAGCAGAAAATAATGGAAAATATGTCAAACTATTTAAAAATATAAACAGAGTTAAAATTATCCAGCTAAATAGTCTGATTATATGGTTTCTTCTTTCTGCACATTTCTTCAGCAATAATTGTGGAGTATTTGAGAGAGCTGAAAAACTGAACGTTTCTGCTCTTTCTGGGTTTTACATTATTTGGGTCAATACTTTGTGGAACCAAAAGATCTATATACATCAGCTGAGAATATGTTCCATATGATAAAAATTTGCATCTAGGACTTTGTCTGGCCTGATGAATTATCTGACAACATCTGTTCAGCATTTGCACCTTTCTAAATTGAACAGTATACATATATATGAATATATATGTAGTATAGAGTCAACAGAGCAGCTCAGAGTTCCTGAAATATTATGGAATACCAGATTTTACTTCATATCTATCATCCTGATTCAATGACTATTTAATTCTAATATGGTTCAATGTATTTCCATATTAAGTGCCAGCCCTGCTAGAGTTACTCAGAAGTCATTGGGAATCTGCACTAATGAATACCCATCTTCAGGGATCTTTCTGCGAAGAGTCCCAATGCTTTATAATTTAAATTCTACTGTGATAAGCAGCAATGGGTTCCCTGCTCAGCTAAATGGTTTTACTGAAATACTTTACCATCATTGAAATACTGTAGCAAATATAAGACAGCTCACTGATTCAAACAGGAAAAGTTAAAGCTTAACTTGGTGTTATAACATGGCAACCGAAGAATAGCTTTTATTTTTTAGCGAACTGACTTTGGGGATATGAGCATAAGCGAGGGAAGGAGAAAACAATTTCTGGTGAAAAGGGCAGCGTGATCACTGCTCTGGCTAAGAACCAAGCTACAGTTGCTTTATATTCCCAAGACAGCTACTGAAGTTATGAGATCATTGCCCTGGCTTTCATTCGTCTTTGTTAGGAACTCATATTTTGTTTTGTTGATCCGAGGCAGGTTCCTTCGGGGGGTGCTGTTGCTTGGTGTGTGAGGACGGGGCATACCTCTTCCAGCGTGGCTGGTCAGTGGGCAGCAGCGGTGGGGAATGGGGCAGTAGCTGCTGCCTGTCTGGCTGGTCGTATCAGGGGTGGGCTCCTAAAACAGAGCCCTTACTTACAACCTCGCCTGAAGTGTGTATCAGAACTATACCTTTTGCTTACCAGAGAGAGGCTTTGCTTAGCTTACTTCATAATCCCTTGACTTTATTTCTGATTAAATCTTAATTGTTGGTAGGTATTATTAACCTTAATCCGCTCAATTTACCTCCAGTGCAAAAAGCCATGGCTTCCTTGAATGGTAATTTTACTTTAACTAGTAGAAGTCCCAGAAAGAAAACCATCTTCTTTTTATTGCATGCATAAATATGGATTTCAAAGGAGATGTCTTTGGTATTTGAATTAAATTTCTGCACAAACTAAAATTTGCTGTTTCTAGAGACTGCCTGTTGAAATAACTCTTCCATATGCCTTTTTTTAAAAGACAGAATAGTACTACACTTTTTTTTTTTTTTGCATAAAACACCTTCAAAGGTATACTCAAAAAATGCTTGTTCCAATTAAATCCCCTTAGAAAGATAAAGAACAGATCTTGCTGGGTAGCTTCAAGATAGAAATGAATATCAACACCCATTTTTTACTCTTCTTATCATCAATCATGTTCTTAAATGCCGGCAGAGAATAAAGAAAAACCCAAAGCAATAAAAAAACCCAAACCAGTTGTGCATGATACTTTAACTAAAGTTTTTGAAAACAAGATTTCCTATTTGAAATTAACGTCCATAACTTACACTACAATAGTTAAAGTACTCTCAGAGATTAACTTCAAAAATAAAAGACAGAAGACAGCAAAACAGCAAGTACTATGTTAATCAAATAAAGAGGATAATTAACAATACATAATGGAAAATGGATTTTATCAGATGCAGGAAGGTTGAGCATTAAAAAGACAGTTCAAGAAATATGAATGTAATATTATGATGACTCCGTTGAGCTGGTATCACACAGCTCTGTGTATCATAAAATATAAGAAATATAAAAGACCAAGGAAATCAAGATTTACCTGTATGCACCACTTATGATTAATGATGAGCACTAAGATGAAAGACAAATTGAAATACATTTGATGATTTTTTTCTTCCGTGTCTATGTACTTTATGGAATATTAGGAATGAGAAAGTGCTGCCAAAGGGTCAAAAGAGAAAATGATGCGGAAGTATCTTATGGAATTCAGGGTAAACTTTCTTTTAGCAAAACACCTTAATCATTAGGGGACTGCCAGGACAAAGAAATGAAGAAACTAACCAGGATCCTATACTGAGAAAACATACAATGAATTCTGAAAATTAAACTTCAGTGCTGTGGTTCAAGTGTGTCTGCTCCTTGTTCTGGGTCTCAAAAACAAAATTCAAAAGTGGAAAGTAAACCACACCTTGCAAATAGAAAATAAGCCCCCAGCACTACAAACCAGAGAATCTGCGAAGTTGTGTGGTGACAAAACTTCCTAATGCAATCAAAAAACTTCATGCAGGTGCAAGAAGCCAGTTACACACTCCAGAGCTGGGGGACTCAACCTCAGAATTCTATATTTGTCTTCATATAACATGTCTTCATGTCTACATTCATACGCACATTGAAGCAAAGACAGTTTCTCTGAAGTTAGGAAATGTTTCAATTTTAATCCACCTCCTCTATATACACACAGCTTTTATTTTACAATCAAGTACAATATTTTCTTGTCACTGGATAGGATGGATGCCCTGGGCATAATTAGGAATATCTAGCTGTAACATTCTTCAGCTTGTCTTACCCAGTAACTCTTGGAAAAGCTGAGAGATGACTTAACACATGAAGACGAAATCTGTGTTGGAAACACAGACATGAATTTTCTGTACAGAATAGGAAAACACCTGCAATATTTCCCATCTGGAATTGTCAAAATAAGAAGACACAGTCTGAGTGCCGTAGGTAAATTTTTTTTTTGTTTTCCTCAAAGCATAGAAAATAGGTAAGAATTAGGCAACCTTGTACTTTGGAAAAAATACCCCAAGTTACAGAAAATTAGACAGAGCTGAAATTTCAGAAAGAAACTGGGGTCACAGTGATGTTTTTTGTTGGTGTGATGCCCAGAGCAACTCAGCATGGAGAAGCAGGATGCAATATCACAATTTTAAGGAGAAGAAAGCAACTCCTGGCAAGCCAGATTTGCCTCAGTACTCTATCTCTGCCCAAGTGAATGGATGAAGAAGGAAGAAAATGAGTGAATAAAGGAATTTTTAGCTGCCAGCTCGAGCATTTTTGCATCAGAAATTTTGTCCAGAAAATAAACCCATTTCCTGAGTCCTCTGAACATTGCAGTCCTTTGTAGACACACAGAAGAGTGGCCAAGGGCCACAGAAATACACCCAGGTATTTGCTATGTTCTGATATGAACTGTGGGTTCTAGCCCAGGGTTTCTGATGAAAAATAAAGGAGCAGAGAATATTTGTAGTATGTGGGGGAAAAGCATTTAACTGCTAGAGCAGGTTTGAGCATCAGTTTTGATAAAAGAAAATGATCAGACAGGGTCTCCTGCTGTGGTTTCACCCCCTCAGGATGAAGAGAAGTTACAATTTTCAAAATGACCTAGAAAAACCTGTGTCAAAGAAATAAAGAGAATAATCAAAAGTTTTCAGATTACATTTCAAATAAAAACTGGATGGGTAAAACTGAGATGATACTTATAAGAGCTAGAGCAATTGATCAGTGCCGGACAGAGGGGAGGGAAGGAGCAGCACTGCAGGGACGTGAGAGCACAGCGTGTGGGAAACAGCACCCAGGGACTGGTTCCCTCCTGGCCAGAGAGAAGACCACGGTCACAATACAGCCAAGAGGCAGGGTGATGAGGAATGTGGGAACCCAGACAGAGGTCCGGCACAAACAGGCGGCTGTGCAGGTCTCTGCCTGCCGAGAGTGCCTGAGCCTGGCACTTGAACTGGAGGGATCAGAGACACCGTTTGTGTGCAGGGTGATCAAGTAAACGATCTGCTCAGGCAGGTGGTTGAACGGAGGGAGGAGGTAGAAAGGTTGAGAACGATCAGAGAAAATGAGATTGACTGGTGGAGCCACACTCTGAGACAAAGGCAGCAGGTAGAGGCTGCACAAGAGATACATGACTCCCTCCCCTCCCCTCACCAGGCAGAAGGAGGGCATGTGGGGGACAGGGGGGAATGGAGTCACGTCCTTCCTCGGAAAGGCAAGCGAAAACCTTCTCAGCCCCCTTCACCTTCCCAGTTGTCATTATACAATAGGTATGAGGCTTTGGAACTAGGTGGCCAGCCAAATGAAGATGGAAACGAGGACCCATCTGGTGAGTCATCCACAGCTTGCGACTTCTTCAGTTAAGAAGGAAAGGAGGGTAATTGTAGTAGGTGACTCTGTTCTGAGGGGTACGGAGGGGCCCATATGTCGACCAGACCCATACCATAGAGAGGTCTGCTGCCTCCCTGGGGCTTGGGTTAGAGATATTAAAAGGAAGGTCACTGCTCTGGTGCAGCCCTCTGATTACTACCTCTTCTTGGTTTTCCAGGCAGGTAACAATGAGGTGGTAGAGAGAAGTCTTCAGTCACTCAAAAAGGACTTCAAGGCACTGGGGTGGCTAATTGAAGGCTCGGGAGCTCAGGTCATGTTTTCATCAATCCCTCAAGTGGAAAGGAAAACCACTGAGAGAGGGTGGAAAACATATCTGATTAACACGTGGCTCAGAGATAGGTGCCACTGTCGGAATTCTGGGTTCTTTGATCATGGCGAGGTTTATAAGGCACCTGGTCTGCTGGTGACAAATGAGACAGGTGGGATGCAGTTGTCCCAGAGAGGGAAAAGGATTCTGGGGCAGGAGTTGGCAGGGCTTATTGACAGGGCTTTAAACTAGATATGAGGGGGGACGGGGAGATAACCGGGCCTGTTAGGAACAAGCTCAAGGGAAGCATGCCAAAGCCTGAAGGATGGTGGACTGGTGAGGGCTCTCCCTCTGCCACTTCATTTGAGAGAAGGGAAAGATGTTTAGGAACTGTGGAAGCACCTGAGAAGGGTCTGGTAGGGAATGAGGCCCACACTCACAAAAAGGTGTTGGATTCAATAGCTCATCTCAAGTGTATCTATACCAATGCACGCAGTACGAGCAACAAACAGGGGGAGCTTGAAGCCATGATGCAGCAAGAGAACTATGACATAGTAGCTATAACAGAAACGTGGTGGGATGCCTCATACGACTGGAGTGTTGCAATCGATGGCTACAAGCTCTTCAGGAGGGATAGGCAGGGAAGGAAAGGTGGTGGAGTGGCCCTGTATGTTAGAGAATGATATGACAGCTCAGAAATCAAGTATAGTGATAACGGGGTTGAGAGTGTTTGGATTAGGTTAAGGACCGATAAAGCAGATCTTGCTGTGGGAGTCTGCTATAGACCTCCCAACCAAAGCAGTGAGGTGGATGAAGCTTTCTATAAACAGTTGGGAGAAATCTCGCGGTCACTTGCTGTTGTTCTTCTGGGGGACTTTAACCTCCCGGGTATCTGCTGGGATCACAGCACAGCAGAGAGGGAACAATCCAGGAGGTTCCTGGAATGTGTGGAGGATAACTTCCTCACACAGCTGGTGAGTGAGCCGACCAGGGAAGGTGCCCTCCTGGACCTGCTTCTTGTGAACAGGGAAGAGCTTGTGGGGGAAGTAAAGGTTGGAGGCCGTCTAGGGTCCAGTGATCATGAGATGATTGAGTTTTCGATCCTTGGAGAAACAAAGAGAGGGGTTAGTAAAACTGCCATCTTAGACTTCCGGAGGGCAAACTTTGACCTGTTCAAGAGACTGATTAACAAAATCCCTTGGGAGGCTGCCTTGAAGGATATGGGAGTCCAGGAAGGCTGGACATACTTCAAGAGAGAAGTCTTAAAGGCACAAGAGCAGGCTGTTCCCGTGTGCCGAAAAACAAGCAGGCGGGGAAGGAGACCGGCCTGGCTAAACAGGGACCTTTGGCTGGATCTCAAGAACAAAAGGAGAATCTATGACCTTTGGAAGAGGGGCCAGGTCTCTCATGAAGACTCTAAAGATGTAGTGAAGTTATGCAGGGAGAACATTAGGAGAGCCAAAGAGCAGCTAGAGCTCAACTTGGCTACGGCTGTTAAGGATAATAAGAAATGTTTCTATAAATTTGTTAACAGCAAAAGGAGGATTAGGGAAAATCTCCCTCCCCTACTGGATGCAGAGGGAAACATGGTAACTAAGGATGAGGAAAAGGCTGAGGTGCTCAATGCCTACTTTGCCTCAGTCTTTAGCAGTGGAACTGGCTGTTCCCTGTACACCCAGCCTCATGAGCTGGGAGATGGGGAGGGGAAGCAGAATGAGGTCAGCACTGTTGAAGAGGAAGTGGTCAGAGACCTGCTACACCACTTGGATGCACACAAGGCTGTGGGACCGGATGGGTTACACCCAAGGGTGCTGAAAGAGTTGGCACATGTGCTCACCAAGCCGCTTTCCATGTTTTACCTGAAATCATGGCTAACTGGGGAGGTCCCATTGGACTGGAAGGTGGCAAATGTGACACCCATCTACAAGAAGGGCAGAAAAGACGATCCAGGAAACTATAGACCTGTCAGTCTGACCTCGGTGCCAGGGAAGGTCATGGAGCAGGTCATCTCCATGTGCCATTAAAAGTCATATAACGGACAACCAGGGGATCAGGCCTAGTCAGCATGGGTTTATGAAAGGCAGGTCCTGATTGACAAACCTGATCTCCTTCTATGACAAAATGACCTGACTATTGGATGAGGGAAAAGCTGTGGATATTATCTACCCGGATTTTCGAAAAGCATTCGACACAGTTCCCCATAGGGTTCTCATAGAAAAACTGGCTGCTCATGGCCTGGATGAGCGAACAGTCTGCTGGGTCAACCACGGCTGGATGGATGGTCCCAGAGAGTGGTGGTCAATGGAACTAAATCCAGCTGGTGACCAGTCACAAGAGGTGTTCCTCAGGGCTCGGTGTTGGGACCATTTCTGTTCAACATCTTTATTGATGATCTTGATAAGGACATAGAGTGCATTATCAGTAAATTCGCAGATGACACCAAGTTAACCAGGACTATCGATCTGCATGAAGATAGGAAGGCACTACAGAGGGACTTGGATAAGTTGGATTGGTGGGCCAATGATGAGCTTCAACAAGGCCAAGTGCCAGGTCCTGCACTTGGGCCACAACAACCCCATGCATTGCTACAGGCTTGGGGAGGTGTGGCTGGAGAGCTGTCTGGAAGAGAAGAATCTGGGGGTTCTAATTGACAAGCAGCTGAACATGAGCCAGCAGTGTGCCCAGGTGGCCAAGAAAGCCAATGGCATCCTGGCTTGTATTAGAAATAGTGTGATCAGCAGAAGTAGGGAGGTGATAGTCCCCCTGTACTCTGCACTGGTGAGGCCACACCTGGAGTATTGTGTCCAGTTTTGGGCACCTCAATACAAGAGGGATATCGAGGTGTTGGAACGAGTGCAGAGGAGGGCAATGAAGCTGGTGAAGGGCCTGGAGAACAAATCCTGTGAGGAGTGATTAAGGGAGCTGGGACTGTTCAGTTTGAGGAAGAGAAGGCTGAGGGGAGACCTCATCACTCTCTACACCTACCTGAAAGGACACTGTAGAGAGGTTGGTGCTGATCTCTTCTTACACGTAATTAGTGATAGAACAAGGGGAAAACGGCTTTAAACTCCAACAGGGGAGGTTCAGACTGGACAGTAGGGAAAAATTTTTCCCAGAAAGAGTGATCAGACAGTGGAATAGGCTGCCCAGAGAGATGGTGGAGTCACCATCCCTAGATGTGTTTAAGGGTCGTTTAGATGAGATGCTGGGGGATATGGTGTAGGGGAGAACTTTGTAGAGTAGGGCTGAGGGTTGGACTCCATGATCCCAAGGGTATTTTCCAACCTGAATGACTCTATGATTCTAGAGCTGAAGACATGATGTGGAGGGATGTTTACCTCAGGAGGGACATTCCTTATTATGACATAATGACAAATTACACAGAAACAATGAAAACTACAAGAACAGTCATCTTATCTAGGCAGAAGGAACAAGGTCATCTCTCAGGCTGTTGCTTCCTCCTCGGCCTGATTTTCTGAATAAAGATATGGAAAGGACAGCTTAAATATTCTCCATACTCAGTTTACTTGTGCATATGTCACCTCAGCCTGCAGCACCAGCTTCAAAAATTGCTCTGGATAACCTGCCCAAGCCTTTGGTCTAGAGCAAGCTCAGCAGAAAAGACACCTGTATTAAATACATGTATCTTTATATGACACATCTGCTAAACTTTAGTTCTCACTGAGCTGCTTCTGAGCATATCCACACCAGCATTGTTCAAGCTTTAGCTTGTCAAAGGCAGTTGTTATTTTCCCCATGGCACAAAACAGGATAACACAACAGTGATATATTTACAGTCAGAGCCAACTCTTAACCAGACTTCAACCAGTTGTTTCACAGCATGTATCACAGTTGCATTGCTGCATAATGTTTGTGAAATTTTAGGTTCCTAATTATTTAAGTATGCTTGCTTGGATTCCACAAAAAAAATTGCCTAAGGCAGATACTTTAGGAAAGCTCAGTCTGGCAATTTAAGCCTTAGATCTGTAAATGCAATTAAAAACACGAGGAGAGAATGTCTCCATTAGTGGCGTTCCACAGGATGAACACAAGTGAGAAAATCTGATCCCCCCCTATCCCAGCTGATAATCACTATCAGATTTCAGTAACTATCAAATTTGTTTATACTGTAACAGGCAGATTTTAAAATCACAGACTCGTGCAGAATGGCTGAGGCAGAAGGCAGCTCTGGAGATCAGCTACAGCAGGATTGTCAGGGCCATGTCCAGCTGGGTTTTGAACATTCCCAAGGACAGAGATTCCAGAGCCTCTCTGGGCCACGTATTCCAGTATTAAATCACACTCACAGTAACAAAGTATTTTCTTGAATTTTAATGGAATTTCCTTTATTTCAGTTTACACCCACAACCTCTTGTCCTGTGAGCAGAGTCTGGCTCTGTCTTCTCTATTCACTGTCATCAGATATCTATACACAGTGGAGCAACTTGTGCACAGTGACAGTATAAGAGTCAGTGGACTCAAGTTGAATCAAGGGAAGGCCCAGTTAGATGTTACAGAAAAGAAATATTCATAATGAGGGTAGAAGACACTGGGACCAGTATCCAGAGCAGCTGCGGAGTCTCCATTCACTCATGAAATCAGTGGACAAGGCCTTGAGCAACCTGGCCTTGGTCTGCTTTGAGCAGGGTTTGGATCAGATGACCTCCAGAGGTCCTGTTCATTCTCATTTGTTCTGTGATTCTCAATCTATTTTAAGAATAGAAAGTATGAGTTTAGAACATATGCCTGACATATGCCACATGGACAAGAGCAAAATTACATTTATTTTCTAGCCTTTCATTGAAGAACCTGAGTTAGCATATTCTGCTGTTTCTGGATTATCATGTTAAAACTTGGATTACACTGCTTTGTCAAAGCCTTCTAGTTGGTCAAACCTTTTTCCTTCTAGATTTGGGGACTACCTTAAAACCACATGAAGTACTAGTTTAGCCAGTGTTGTCTTCTTACTTTTTATCTTTTTTTTTTTCTCTTTCTCTCTCTTCTTTTTTTAAACTAATGACAGCAATGATTTTTAAGATATGTTCCTGAAGGTACATTGATTCCCTAGGTGGTCATTGCAGCCATGCAAAGAATTTTAGCTAGACTAATTTATCACAGGATAACATAATCTCTTATCCTATGTTCCTCATTGTGTGTGACTGGGCTTCTTTTCTGAAGTTGTTTATCAGGCACAAAGTAGATAATTGTTCCAGTGAACCAGAACTGTCTGTATTTTGATGTTTTGACAAGCTATTTTAATGTTACTGTCATATATGTCTTGTATAATTACAAGATCTTTTCAAAGCAAGCATATTCATTTATTGATTATTTCACTCAGTGTGCCACTGTCAATTTCTGTAATTTATTGCGGCATGTATGTGTCTGTTACTCACATATATGGACTTCAAAATATCTAGGGGCAGGCAAAACATGAAACTTTTTTGTGTAAATAATATTCTGGTTTTATTCCAACTCATTATTCCTATCTCATACAATTTCATAATGGTAAAATACTTTTTTTTAGAGCTTAAGGAAAATTTCCAAGAGTGGCTCTTTGACTAAAATATGGCATCAAAGAACCCTAGTCATCACATTTGAATATAAAATACTAACTCCTGTGTCCCTAAGGAAAAAATATTAAAAATAATCCTGAAAAGAAGAACTCTCTACTATATACAGACATGAATCAACATAGACTGTTACTGTATCTGAATTCCCATTATCATTCTACCCACTTGTGGCATTTAATCTACCAAGTCCCAGTTAAGAGGAAATGCAGGGAGCTCTGCAATTCCATGAAGAAGAGGGAAGAAATGGCAGCTGCGTGAGAAATCCTTGTTCCCATCTAAGAAGGCTGCTAATGTTTCTATACTATACTAGACGTTAACACAGACAAGCCTTCTCTTTAGATGAGCCCACTAGCCTGACCCTGCATTTGATGCAGAAACGGGACAGAACCATCCCCGTGACTACTTCTAGCTCTCCAAGCTGTCAAGAGGAGCAGACCATGGGACAGACAGCATGTCTAGTTACAGTAAAGAAGGAGTTAGTGATCCACTGAACATGTTTGTATTTGCCTGGCTCAGTAAAGTAAACCAGCACTAACCTTTTATTATTTACTAAGCATTTTTGCCTGGTTTCCTATAAGCAAACAAGGTACGTGTATCTCCACTGCATCTCAAAATCACCTGTCTGTCTGTTAGCCAGATTTGAGAGAGGAATAGGAGTTCAGGAGACAGCCATTAAAATTAGCAGCTGGCTGGAGGAACTATCAAGAAAGTCAAGGAGACTTCAACCCTCATACTTCCATTGTTTTAAAAAAAGACATTTCACATTATCAAAAAAATAACTATGGCAGCACCCATAGACAGTAGGGCAGTATTCATAATTCATAATGAGGTGAGAATGCTGAATATTAGTAACCTCTAATACCTACCACTCATGATGAGCAGCCTACAGCTAAGAATTTTATCTGAAACTTTTGCATCAATTCTATGTGCCATTTGGAAAGATTTTCTCTGGTATATCTGATTTTGACTAACGTAAACAGGGGATAGAGAATAAGTTTAATATTTAAGAAGTCCATGTTTAGAATATAACATTCTCAACCTTATTCTCCTATTCAAATTCCACAGAATTTGCATACGAATGGGAGAGAAGAGATGATTTTTGGTGATTGTATCGTAAATAATAACGTGCATTTTATAACACAACTATCTCTGAGAATCCTAAAGCAATTTAAAAGCATATTCAGACTCTACCAATTGCTATGCAAGAAGAACTAGAAATTATGTTGACCCACTGACATCCTGCTGCTCTCTTAGTTTCTTAATCCTGTTTTCCTCATAGTAGTGTTATACTATATCACTCAGTATACTTCAGTGCTTTATTCCTTAATAAGGCCCTACTCAGCTTACTGAGTCTGAGCTATATAAATTCGGAAATAAGTCATTCTGATCTAAATGAAGATCAACAGGCTTCTGTGGGATTTCCTAAACTGGGAATTTGTACTGGAAGAAACTGATCAGAGATGGATGTGGGTGAGCCCCCAGGTAAACATTGAGCATGGTGGCAGGAAAACCGGGCAGAATAAATTCAGAAACAGTCAAACCGCTATTTTGAAACAAACAGGATGAAGAGCGTTAGGACCACATGGGTATCTGCCAGAGACAGAGGGGAAATGATGGTGAATGAAATCGGCATGCTTGTAAAAAGCGATGTTCTGAAAAAAGTAAAGAAGACCAACTTTCTCAGCTCTGTGTATGTGTGTGCAAGAGCCAAACTGGTTGCAGCTAATTCTGAAGACCTATACTGGAAAAAAAGAGAATTAATGTAAATGTCTAAAAACTGGTCTGTGTCTGTAAGCCTGAGCTTGAGAACTACACGTTGAAGTAGCAGTATGAATGTGTAACTTTATTATGAATAGAAAATAGAAGGAGAAAATTGTATTACTCTCTTAAAATATATTGAAGTACAAGGAATTACATCTCATATGTTCTGAGAGACACTCTTTGGTTACCTCATTTATTCATTCTTTCTCGTTCATGACATCCCCCTTCCTGCTTGGCTATCTGGGGACCTGTTCAGATATCACATTGAAGGATCAATTCACACGGCAATGAAATACCATTGCCTCTTGGGGGGAGGATGACATCTGTTAAATAGTACCCAGCAACACTACACAACAGTTTATAGCATCAAATGCAGAACAGTTATGAATTTAATTAGAATCAGAGTGGGATTTTAATGAGAAAGAATGCAATTATGCATGATGAAAATTTAGGGCTAGATTCCTTTATACTCACCCTGAGTTCCCTTACTACATAAGTATTTCCAAGAATTTTACTACCAGCAAGGGGGTATAATCTGCCCCTGAACAGTTAAGGACCTGACCTCTCATTTACCAGTAAAGAACTGTGTCCTCAGCTTCTTTGTGTTACAAGTGTGTTGCAGAGATTGTTGATTAACAAGCTGCAAACTCAAACAGCATCAGCTGAACTGATCTTTCACATTTATTTTCATCTAATCCTGAAAATACCTATTCTTCACATGTTTAGCTGAATAGACTACATCTCATCAGCAAAATGGCACATGAGTTTGGATACAAAATGATATATGACTTTGGCCTGGAACCTAACTAACAGTCTAAAATGACATAGATCGGCAAGATCTCTAAGCACCTGTGTCACAGGTCTATAGAAGAGAGAGTTTTAATGCCTGTACACAGAGTAATAATAACTGGCTGGAAGAGAAGGGGATAAATTAATTGTTATTTTCTTCTATAGTGCTGTAGGCGATAGCCTGCTTAACTGCTTGTGAATAACTATAAACTGCTATAATATTCTTATAATTGTTTTTAAAGTTGACAACAGAGAAATTATAATATTGCCATATTGATAATTATTATTTTTTTATTACAAGGTGGCATTAAAATTTAATTGGAAACAGTCTGAACCTAACTATAGGATGGATTTCTGTGTGTGACTGAGAGTTTCATATCAGACACTATACAAGCACATAGAAGAGAAAAAGTCTATTATATTTTAATGGCATTTTCTGACAGAGAGAAGGTTTCTGTACTACCAGATGCTAAGTCTTGGGAAACCTGAGTTACTTTCCTCCTTCAGAAATGCACCTTCAACATCTAAGATCTACTTGTTAGAATAAACTTCCCAATATAAGGAGTAGTAGTAGGAAAATATAATATATAGAACTTGGATAAACTCTGTAAAGCCAAATATTTTTAAAAAAATTACTAAGGCCAAAGCTAAGTAACAAGGATAGAGAAATTCTATTGTGCTACAGTAGCCATTTTGCCTCCTTCATGTTTTTTGAGGCACAAACTTAGAATAACCAGTATGTTTCCTTGCAGAAAAAATAGTAAGGCTGTAAGGCTCTCAAACTGTGTATTGGCATATATTTCCCAGAAGCTGAGAAGCAACTGTCTAACCATTCCCTGTAGCTGCAGGAACATTTGTCAATTACAAAAGAGAAACTATTCTTCCTTCCCCTTAGAAAAAGGATAGACCAGCCAAAGGGCAACAATAGGAATATTTTTAAGTGCTATGCAACACTTTCCCCTCACACCCGTGATCTGTAGTGCTCAAAGACTCCTATGTAACCCTAAAATATAATTTTACGGCAGTGGAAATGGCTAAATGCACTTTAATGCACATTTGTTCAGAGTTGTCATGGATTCTATGTTAAAATTCATACTGGGTATTTGGAAAAAAACGTAAACTACAAAAAAATGAACACAGACAACTGTTCATCACTGTAATATTTGCTTGTCACTGAGCAAAAGTGAAATTTGCATAACGATATCCACAGTTTTCTCTATGATGTTAAGCTTTTCAGTTTTTCTTTCTCAGACTATAGAAAGCATTTCCTGGAATGAGATTTTCCTTGTTTTTTCTTAAATTCATTCTGACTATGATCAAGGGACAAATTCAATATTCTCACCAGCTCATACACATTTGTTGTGATAGTTCATGTAAAAAACGTTAAACAATAAAAAAGACAATAAAGAATGTCAGTCTTTCCAACTACTGGTTGTTTTGATCCTTATTGTGGTAACAAAAACATATAAACAAATGTAGATTGTCTTTTCCCATTTCCACAAATGGTTTGCAGAGTTATTTCATCAAGTTCTGGGAATCTGATCGTGCTTGGCTGAGTCCTCTGAAGTTAAGTCAAATTTTCTATTTAGTATTACATAAAAATAGATATATGTCCAAGCAATCTGATGATACAATATATATGTTTGATAAAAAAGTGAATAAAATGTACAAGGCAGTCTCTTTTAGCTCTTAGGTAAAGCTGGACTGACAGTGTGATTTTTGTGGCTTTGCTGGTATACCTGCCAAACTAAATTTTGTTTCTGTCTGATGTTTCCTAAAATAGTATCTCTTACAGCACATTGATCTAGCTTCTTCTCCTGTACCTAAGAGATATAGAATACTCGTACTAACTTGCAGAAAAGCTAGAAATGCCATGATCCAAGCCAGCATAAGCAGAAATATAATATATCCATTTCTGATGTTGAGCAATATAAACTTTACCCAGTTGCTGTTTTTTCTTTTTTTAACACAACACATAAAGACACAAATACATTCTGAGTTGTTAATACTTTTTGTAGATCACTGAATGTAACATGGCAAAAAGAAACTCACAAACCTACATGCTTTTTTTCTGGAAGGAAAAAAACCCACCACATTTTACAGAATTTAGCACCAAGTAGCTTCTGACCAAGGATGAATTAATGTTAGAACAGTCTGACAGACTGCAGACATTAATTGTTTGTGTTAAGTTACTCACATGGCTTCAATTTTTGTGCTGTCTATGTGTATGCTGGGATGGACAAAATAAGATCATTCACATCATTCAAACTACTCCTTACTCTATATATGCGAGAAAGCAAAAGATTATAACCTTTGTTGAGATTCAGCCTAAATTCTCCTAGCCCTACACTCTTCCTTTGAATTTTAGGGTAGTCATCAGGGTCTGGAAGATACAACGCATGTTCTTCCTTCCCAAGGGAGGCTAGGAGAAGCACCTCCCAAATGCTCATACCTAAATGCCACCTCCTGAGATTTCCAGAACAATTTTACAGAATCAGTAAATTCAGAAAACAGTGCTGACTGACGACCTCAGGTATATACAAGCTTTCAGGCTTTCAAGGTTCATTCACCAGTGGTCTTAAAGGATCCTTGCCTGGAGAGAGCACAGGCAGGGTAGTCAATCTTAGAACTAAGGGAGAGCAAGGGAGAATTATTTGCAATACTGAAGAAATTGGGATATGCTAGGGAAGCAACCAGTAGATTATGACAGTGACTTGAAGGTGATGACAAGGAGGGATAAAATGTCTTTAGAACAGGAAATAACTACAGTGGTTCCAAACATGTAAAATACTTCTTCTGGAAGTAAGGAAAAAATAATAAAAGAAATGGCATACTGTATGTTGGCAAGCTCCCTAAAGTCACTAGCTTCTGAATATTTAATCACTGTGCTTATTCCTAATACCAGATAGCACTCATCTAAAAATAAAGACTAAGGAAAAACAAAAGGAAATAATTTTGGCACTAAGTCACTCTCCAAGTGTGAGAATTGCAGCTAATAAAATGGAACACTTGGATTAAGTTTTTCCATTGAGGCCTCTGTCGTTGCTTTTGAATCTGAAGTGAAATCAAAGCCAGATTTGTTATGGGTCAGCAAGACGGAAGGGAAGGAGGTGGGAGTAGAGCTAAGTGCCAAGAACATCTTTAAATGCATGATCCTCTTTCTAAGAACACGGGTTATTAACAAAAGAGAGAGAAAGGCATGGCTTAAACAAAATAACGTTCTTAGAGGAAATCCTACAAACACAGATAATTATATATTTGATTTAGTTCTCCAAGCTGCAATTTTAGTAGCTTTATTATTCTAAAGCACAATACATCATCAGATACTTTCCACATTATAGTCATTTAATGTCTCCAAATTATAGTCTACAAGCCAGAATTGGGGATTTGTTCTAAGTAACAGAGTGGTAACTGCAGGAAATGTTGTGATGGATGTCAAGCGTTACAAGGTTCACTTTGCTGAACTAGACAGCATAAAGAGAGATGTTGTTACAGTTCTAAAACTTTAATCTGTCCACCTCCTGCTGTTTGGATGTGAACAACCCTTTGAATTTTATGATAATAATAGGATCAACGGGTTTTTTTTCCTTTGCTTTCCTCCCTTCCTCTCCCCCTCTCTTTTCTTTTTCAACTGTAACAAAGCCTGGGTACCAGCTGGCTGGCAGGTTACTTTCTTAGAAATGAAGAGGAGTTGGCCAATGATTCAATCAAGACCTGGTGGGATGCTTTAATAAGCTGAGCTCGGATGTCCAGTTACCTTTTAGACTCCTTAGGCTCAAAGATGACCAGATGTGTGAGATAAGGAAGTGCTCTTGATGCTGCCAATGAAGCCATGGCAAGTAGAGATATCTTTGCCAGTGAACAAAGAGGTTCTAAAAGAAAGGGTCAAATCCTTGCTCACTTTGGTCTGCAAGTCAATGGAGTTATTCAGGAGAAAATTTAGCTCCAAATGTTTTTCTTTACTACAGAAAAATGTCCTCAGCTTCACTGGAAATTCAAGAAAATATAAGGCTCAGAGTTATAAGATGTCAAGTAAAACTGAAGAAAAACAAAATCCTTTTTAACAGAGAAGGTAATATTTCTAATTGTTATTATAGCTCAATGTCTTTTATTAGGAATTTCTTGCTATGTCACACTAGTCTTAAAATTAGTATTTGGTTGCAGGCTGAATCAAATCTAGATCTCAAAGCCTTCCTAAATAATGCACAAACCATACATTATCAACCCTGAAGTGTAACTATGTCTGTAAGAGGAGAGCAGGAGACAGGATTACTTGACAGAGAACAAGCTGCCTTTGATGAGGGCCAAGAACAGAGACATGAGGTACTGCAGGCTCACCCAGGATGCAACAAGACCTTCAGAGAAAAGGTAATGAACTAGCATTATTTCTCTCATGTGAGAGAAATCTCTTACACAGAAATAATAAATAAACACAAATACATAAGAAGAAAGAGCTTCTCTCCAAAAACATAGCATGGCTTCTGATGACAAAAGCAACGTAGGAAGGAGAAGATTGCTCTGGCCAGAAGCAGGAGGCTGCAATTGCTGATCAGGAGATTTCCACAAACTCACAAGGATTTAGATGCTGTGTTTCCCTTCCCCCTCTTTTATAAAAAAGGTTTCTAACTCAAATGCAGAAACAGAATTCTTCCATATCCCCTCACCTATAAATTGTTGAATACAGCAAAGTGGTAGTTAAACAAAGATGATGTTGAATGAGAAACCTGGAAAGGAAAGATGATGAAAACTGCCCTGGAAATAGAAAGAATTGCAGTTCTTACATACTAAGTAGAGATAAACAGCTTGAGTCCCTTCTGCTCACTGCAGCAGGAATGTCACACCAGGCTCTAATGATTGCTTTGCACTACAAGAGAATGTCTCTGGGATCTGGCATTTCAAGTGTCAACTACAGCACTACAGACATCTGGGCTTTGCCCTCGAAATATAAAATTGCTAGTACAAGTACTATGTTTGAAATGTTTCCTGTGAAGCAAAATGAAAGGCAAACATTTATATCCATGACTTTTCACCAGTTAATATCCCATCATATAATTTGCTTTCTCAACATTGACCTGAAAAGGTATGAACTGACTTCAATATGTTACCAGTGGAAGGTTGAAAATATGATCAGAGATGGGTCCAGAGCCTCCCAGTCACATCAGATTAGGAAGGATGAGGAATATAAAATTCTGTAGCAGCTTCTCACAAGGGAAATATATTGGGTGTACCTGTCAAGGCTTTGGCAGCAAGGAGGCTGCAGGGGTGTCCTCTGGGAAGAGGTGAGGGGCTGCCCCATGCCCCTGGAACACAGCTGGTTCCAGCCACCTCTGCAACAGACCCACAGGACACAGCTGAGACCATCAGCAATGTTGGTGACACCTCCAGGAAAATGTTTTTAAGAAAGGGCGATGAGAATGGAGGAGGGAACAGAGGGACTGACAGAGGGAATAGCAAGGTAGAGGGTTAGGAGGTGTGCTATACCCCTGAAGGGACTGTGGCCTGTAATAAAGAAGCCATGCTGAAGCAGCTACTTCCCTGCAGGGACTGTGGCCTGTGGATGAGACCATGCTGGAGCAGGCACACCCCACAGGGACCAAAGCCTGTGGAGGATCCATACCAGGTCACAGGAAAAGAGTGAGAAGTGAGGAGTGATAGAGAAATCACTGCACACTGACCCAGACCTCCTGTACTGCTTGTAGCCTCACTGGAGGGACTGAGAGTAATCTATGGCATTAACAAGGTGAGAGGAGAGGTGCTTGGAGTGAAGTAGTGGAGACTAGAAAGGAAGAAGGAAAGGAGTCTGGAGTGAAGTTGAACCTGTGAGAGGAAAGGTGTTTCAATGATGTCTTCTTTGTTTCCTAGTACTCGAATCAGTAATTAAATATTCATGCTAATCAGCAAAAAATTATGTTATATTCCCTAAGTCAAGTCGGTTTTGCCTGCTGCAGTAATTTGTAGGTGTTTTCCCAGTCTTTATTTTGAGCCTTGATTTTTCTTGCTCTCATTTTTCCTATTTTCTCCCGTGTCCCACTGGAAGGGGTGAGTGAGCGACTGGTTGTGTGAGTGTTTAGCTACTAGCTGGAGCAAACCCACTACAGGAATCAGCAGTGTAGCTGTGCTACAACCCAAAATATCAGCTGGCTGACTCATTCTTTAGTTGAGTTAAACTGACTTCATTGCTCTTGTAGCAACGCACCTTAACTGCTCTAGCAACTTGCCCTTACAAGGGGAGAAAACAGCAACATATTTAATAGTAAGGGAGTTTTTCCCAAAGTTGCAGTAAATCTTTGCTGTAGCTTATTCCTTCAGTGACATTAATTTCAACAATTGTCTTATACTACTCCAAATGGAAATTCCAGCTAACTTGCTTTATCCTTTTGCTGTCATTGCAAGAGTTTCTATTTAAATAATATGGCTTTTTCATTACAGTCAAGCATTGAATTCAGTTTCTTCCTGCCAAAAATCTAAACTCCAAAGTTTCTGACATCTACCTAGACATTAAAATGACTGCCACAGATTCAGCATTTCAAGACTGGAAAGTGGAATTCAAGCGGAGATAAACAGGAGGAGTAAGCACTGTTCAAACCATAGTCACCTTCAAAAGCTAGTAAATATGGGGAAAAAACCACATCAGTAACTTCAAACCTAGCTTGAAAGTCTGTAAGTTTTAGAAAGGAGTATTTAAGAAGGAAAGTGCGAGCTGAACAAAGCAATCAAAGTAATAACAACTGATTTTAGTCTCAGGGTTGGGTATCCCTGATGGGTCTTTCAGATTCTCTGCCAGAGTCTACAAACTCCCAAGGCAGGCAGTCTCCTGGCAGAATGAATCTTCAAATCTTTCTTTCGTACTGCTGTGTGGAAACTCTGGGCAAACACACTCATTCATTTTTTAAAATCAGTACTTTGTTCAATGAAAATAAGAGAAATAACAGTCATTTTGAGAATATCTGCCACATGCTGACAGATCAAGCTTTACAGAAAAATATTATGATCTACTTAAATGTTTTATGGAATTTCTGACCTCATTACAGACAATAAACTAATTGACCAATCACACTGAAATTTCTCTGTGTTGAATTTACAACCTTTTGATTTTAGTATATTATAGTATAAATACAGTATATATCGCATAGGCTCTAGCAATAATATTTTTTTACATTCTTCTTATGTGGTGTTCTATCACAAGCTCTGCTCTTAGGACACCAAATAATTTTATTATGCACAGTTTATTGACATAAAATGGAGTCATTTTCACTGGGTTCACAGACAGCAGTAATTCAATAAATATACCTGATGCTTCTTCAGTTACGAACCCAACCCCAGAGTGCTTGGAACAAAGAAGGTAAATAACGATGATCCAAACAGTTTATGACTGTCCATTTCAAATTTGTTATCCACAAATAGGAGAGATTAGTAGACAGTCTGTCCATATGTGGGGAAAATATGAGAATGCCAGGTAGATGCCAGAAGTGTGGAGACTTCCCGTCCTGTGCTGCGCTTGGGGATTCAGGATACCTCTGCGTGTAGCTGGTGGTCGGTAGCCTCGCTGCTGGGGGTGAAGGTTGTTCACGGGTCATAATTATGGAAGAAAAAAGAAATCAGAGTACGTTTGACCAAATTAGGCTTAAGGGACTATAAAAATGGCTGCAACTGAGGGAACTGCAAAGAAGAGGGAAAAGTCAATGGGGCCTGTAATGTGATGAAAGACCCTTTCCTAAATCAGCATTTTGTGGTCAAATGTCCCAACAGAACTACATCCCACAAACCAATCCTTTTATTTGCCATGTTTTCTTATTGGAGAAAGTAGAGATACAAATACCTGTCTCTCATCACTCAGCCTGCTATGCTCCATATAGCAGAATAAAATGAAAATTTCACAAACGAAAGAAAGAGAAAAAGGGCAGGGCTGGCTTGGACCAACTACACGGCATTGCTGGTAGAGAATTCCTAAACTTTTAGAGGACTCCATAGGACGCTGCTTTTAAAACCAGTTCAAGAATGTCCGAGTTCAAAAGAGGTAAACTAATTTCTTTTGCAGCTTTAGCACAGTTAAGAGTTTGTCATTACATATTTGGGTGAGATCTGAATCGTCCAACCTAAAAGTGAAAAGATCTATATCCCACACTAATCTCATGGACTATGCAGACTAAGAGCTCAATCTGTTTGACATAGCAGTGGAAATAATCATCAAACCAGCTCAGATTACAGTCTATCAAGTTTTCTAAACCAAGAAACTGCATTTGTCCTGCATTACTAATCACATCTTCTTTTATTAAACCTGAAATCCTGTAGGCACTGGAGGCAGTGGTATATGAAGTTTTAAAATCTGCTCAGGGATTCTGAGTCTTATCGGGGGAAGCAACACTCAAAAAGCCAAGGAATTTTAACTTAAAATATGCAACAAGAGTTTTACTCTAACTGAACATAGCTGAGATATCAATCCTTCATTTTATACACAAAAATCATGTTACTAAGTCCCGTATTTTCCATTTTCAAGGATAACAAATTATAAAAATATATGAACTTAGAGCCAAAATCATACTTTCAGAAGATTTCTCATTATTTTATTGGAAAACTGAAAGGAAATTAAACTGAGATTCCACAGATATCTGTCCTGGATACAGCTTTATTCTATAATTTCCTATAGTATTGAGAAATTTGTGGATATTCCTAGGTCACAAGCACTCTGGATAATGGAAATCAATAAGGTGGAATTCAATAACAGAAATGCATCAAGTACTACTCTTAGGAAAGACAAAGTTAAATGCACAAATACAAAAGGAGTAGAATGAGAGCAGGGAGCATTGTTGCAGAAAGAAATCTGGACAAATGACAGATCCATTAGGAACCCACAATATACTGTTTCGGGAAGAAAAGACAGATCTCATAATAGGACATATCGATAGGAGTGGTTTTGGGAAGATGCATAGGTAGTGATTCCATTGGTGAGACCTCAGCAAGAGAACTCTGTTTAGTTCCCAGCATTACCCTAGGCAAACAGTCCAGAAAACAGCAATAAAAATGGTAAAATGTTTAAAAAATGACACACAAGAAGGCTGAAATATTGGGTTTGTTTAGTCTAGGAAACAGTATCTTTAGAGGGAAAACATAAAAGTCCTAAACCAAATAATTTTCCTTATTCACAAGGATGAAGTCAGGAAGCAATTGGTTTGATCTACAACACAAGTAAGAAAACTCCTTAGCTGTAAAAGACAACTCTGTCCAGGAAAAGGCTGTCAGGGAAGGGTGTCAAGAACCTTTGAAGAGTTTAGGAGCAAAAGACATACAAGATATCAACACTGCCACTGACTGGCCTCACTGATCATTGAATTGTTGATCGCTGAATATCTAGCACTGATTTCCTTTGATTCTCTAATGGATAGCTGTATTTTTTTGAACTGATCTCACTCAATTTTTTGCTGAGGAAAGGATGACCTGATTACCAGGAATAGGTATACCTGAATGCTGGCTTCCGAGTCTGCATTGTGTTTGGAGAGGATGGAGCTGCTGCTTCAGCCTCCAAGCCTGACAGTTTTTACACAGCACAAACACAAAGCTTACTCTACTGCTTACAGCTTCAAGGAAGACCAAAATTCAGCCCTCATAATGCTAAGCAACTGGCTGTGAACTCAGATGAGGAAGTGGCTTGTTCACAAGGGTCTGATTCTGGCAAAAACACCTTCGTGCTTCTCCAGAATTTTTTTTTTTAATTATTATTATTTTTGTGTTTGGGGGAAATTAATTAAAACCAGTGAAATTTTTAGGGGGCTCCTGGAAATGTTTAACTAAAAATCATAAAACTCAAAATAGAAAAAGTGGGAAAAACCCAACAAAATATGAAGCCTGTGCTGGGATTCAGGTGTGATTTTCTTTCTTTAGAAACATAAAAATGTTGTTGGCACGTGCATGCACAAATCACAGGTAAATTGCTGTTAATAATGACATGATCCGCAAAAGTACAATGGTTCCAGTAAATGTCAGAACACATCTCCTCTATTTAAAAATTAACCATATCATTAAAGTTATATTACTAGTTAATTTCTGTAAATGTTTAATTATTAGAGAGTTATCCTTCCAGCTTCCAGGGAAGAATTAGAAATATTGCGCTTCCCTGTTTAAATCTTCCTCTGCCAAGTGCTTTAAAGTTTTAAGAGGCATATATTTTAAGTTTTTTGGGAGATACAATAGCTTTGATTATTACACTATAAAGTCAATGAACCTTGTGTCATGGCAGATTTTACCCAATCTCGTGAAGTGTCTTGAAACAGACTCTTTTCTCCCCTACTTTCTAAGGGAGCTGAGACTAAGGGAAAGCTGCCACTTGTGACAGCAGCAAATCTGGCCTGGAGTGTTTCTTGAGAAAAGCTTTGCATTTGGTTTCATCCTCCTCCACATCATGTGCCTCTCTAGCTCTGGCACTGGATGAGTGTAACGAGCAACTTTTAAGTTAGAAATTATTAACACAGCCAGACTAACCTGACTTTAGCCTTATTACCTGTCCTTAAATGCTTGCAGATTTAAGTTACATGAGGTTTCAGTTTGTTATAGCTGCCTGTAGTTTAATTTGAGTGATTCTCAAATATGTATCAACTGAAGCCAGAAGCATTAGAGGCAAGCACTTATATAAGTTTTCTATGAGCTCTGCTTTATGATTTCCCATAAACATTCCTCTAATAGCTCTCCAATCCACAACACTTTTTTTTCCCAGGAGACTTGCATATCAGCAGATGCAGGATGATGGTTATATAGAGTCAGAGCAACCTTAATCCAAGTAAATCAAGCCCATTTAGAGCCAGCCAGGTATTATAATAAAATTTTACTTGGCTATCTGTACAAATACATGCAAACAGTTAATTGCCTAATTTAATGCACGTAGTAAACAGACATTACTCACAACTGACAGCACCAGGTGGACTGAACATTTCTCATTCAAACCTGACATAGAGCATAAAACTGAAATGTAGAAATAAAACACAAGAGAAGAGATAGTGCAGAGAAAAAAATGTTGCTTAATTATGCAGTGTCCACTTTCTGTAACAGATTGTCTTCCTAATTCACCCTAGCTTAATCAACCTGTCAACTTCCTTTGGAAACAAACCAGCAGTTGCACACCCAGAGCTCTGCTTATCTGGCCTACAGGTGTCCTTGTTTTAATATTTTAGTTATCCAGTGGTGTCAGAGGGTGCCCACTTGAGGAATATAAAAAATCCTCATTGAACAGAAAGAAAATATTATGTCTGTTGTCAAGAATGACTGCAGCTTCAGGCCAAAATAGAGGTTGTTTTAAACTATTCACTGTAAGCTCTGTGAATAATGAAGTGACATTAGTGATGAGTTCCTAAAAGCATCCAACCCAGTTCTGCAGCTGGCACAACACTGTCTGGGATGTTGCCTTCTGAGGTACAGTGAAAGAAGAAAATCAGATTCTATGGCTGTGTTTGGAGAAGGTAATAGCCCCTTCTGAGCATCACCAAAATGTATAGGGAGACTGAGACATGCACATTAGTATGGATGATCAGTAAAGCAGTAACCACAAGAAAACAATGGGTAAGATAACAAGGATAATTCCTAGCTAAGCAAAAGAGCAGTAACTATTTACCATACATGCTGTAGAAACAAATCCTACCTAGAAACAGAGCTAAATTTTCATGAGATGAAAGATTTTGAATTACTCAGAGCCTCATTTGACCACAGAAGGGCATTAGCTCAACCCACAGAAACAGCTCAGCAAACATGTAAGTTCAAGGATGGCAGTTGCACTACAGATGTAAATCTCATAAATTTGTTAGAGAAGAAAACAAAGAGTTGATTAATTTGAGATAATAATCCTAGATTTACATGATCTCACCTAGAAACCGGGATTCTTACCTCAAGATTAGTGATTTAAACAGGTCATCTTTTCAGATATATCTGGAAAACAAGCTTTCATTTTGTCTTCTTAAAAGTGAATAGCATGTTTTATCAGAGTTCCTATGAAGATGGTTTGGTTTAGCATACATTAGAGGTGGTTTAATGAAATCTACCTTCCTCGTACTAGTTATGTTTTGAAAGACATGGTTATCTTTCTTAAAATACTTAAGTACTTAAAATTATAACACTTGAACAAAAATTTAATTCATTATAAAAATAATTATAAAATAAAAAGTTCTTATTTAAAATCAATGATGAAATATTCCTTGAAGTAATATATTTGGTTAAATTCATAGATTTCTAAAGCATAAAATTAAAGGATCATAATTTGATAGTCATTCACACGTTTGACAGAAGTTTCTAATTTAATTCAGATAACCACCAGTTTAGAAGAAAGTCTCTTATATTTTCAAGTTCATAATTAAACTTCTAACAGAAGATACTGTGATACTTAGGTCTCTTTTTCAGAACTTAGCTAAGTGCTCTGCTGGAGAAAATGCAATTTGTGTTGGCCGAACTGGCTGTTCAAACCACAGCCTACTGAACTTGTTGCTAACATGCCACCACCCTCCCATACTCCTTGCCACCAGCTTTCTCCAGGAGCTTCTCAGCATGGGCAGAGGTTCAGGCTGTTCTCCTCCTTTCCAGCCATGCTTTTGTCATGAGTAGCAGCTGTCTACACCAGGAAGGTATTGAGATACATGGGCGCTTTCTGGACAATCTTGAGTAGGAACAACAGGCGACACAAGGAAGAAAAATGTTTTGTGTTTAGTCCAAAAGTTTTCCATTCTTTCTTGCGGCAGGGCATTGCCATTAAAAAACAGGCAACTGAAGACAGAATTTGAATTTAAGGGTTTTGAATGGTAAGGATTATTGGGTTTTCTGTGTTTGCTTGAATGAACCCTTCCAAGTAGGAGTCGGACTCTTACTGGTACCTTTTTACACTTCTACAATACAAATAAAACAATAACATGGAGACTTTGAAAACAATGAAAATCAATAATTAAACTTCTTGAAATTTTCAAGTGGCTCAGATGATTGCCCTTACTCCTGGATTCAGGTAGCCAATGTTTTGCCCAGAAATTTTCTACATGCTTTTTGCCTGCCCACATTCTGTTGTCTCCAGATTGGCAGCCATCTCTGATTGTAGCATGCTGCTTAAATAAGCACAGAGTCACTGCCCTACATGAGAGGTTCCCTTACTTCTGAAGTAGGTCCCTGGGGACTGGATTAAAAAGCTTTACTAAAGATCTACTTGGATGACATAGGTTAGCCATGTGACATAAACTGAGGGTGTAGAAATGGGTAAGGCAAAGAAGAATACGGCTGGGTGAACAATTTCCCCTCAAGAAGTAACATGTTTCTAATACTGAAAAAAAGAAGCAGAAATTAATGGCAATGGGAAATTGAAGGGAAAGCAAAGGGAAAGAAGAAGGGCAGAACAATTTTTAATAGATTTTTCAACTCTTTTGGAGACTAATAGAGGAAAATATCAGAACAGCTTGAATCATACAAAGCTGATGTCCTCGAAAGATGTGATCCTTCATCTACATGAGGACTTCTGCTATAAAATCAGAATATCTAAGTTTGAACAGCACAGCAGAGAATGAGGTCAGCTTGGCATGTTCAGTAGCAATCTGTCTCGTAGGCAGAGACTGCAGTTTGGAAAAAGCTACTCTGAACCTACTTTAGTTTAAGACTCAACTTTAATCCACTTGTTTCTAAGACAAGACCCAAACTGCCTTATTTCATTTCTAATCCAAACCACAGAGCTGTTCAGCCAGTATAAAGAGAGCTAGGAAGAAGTCTAATTTATATTCAGGCTTTCCTGCATACCTGCCAATGTGGTTATAAAATATTCACATGCACATACACACATGTACAGATATCTACTGTTTATACACAGGCATATGGTCTCTGTGTCTGTGCAGCTGTGCACACATATACACATCTCTCAGGAATACTGTATGTGTCTAACAATGGCTCTGCAGTGTGGCTTTTTAGTTTCTTAGTTACATCGAAAGCTATTTCTTATTTAAAATTATACTTGGGATGTAGGTCTGCTATGAAAACTGAAGTGTTATTAATGGATCATTTGGGAATTTTTCTTTGTTTTCATGACATTTTTCCTTGTACTATTTGATTAACTTGCAATTTTGTTCAACCTAAAATTAAATATTTGCCTAAATCTGAAAAAAATCTTATTTTAGAATTGAAACTCATCTTCTACACATTCTGTACATTTTCTTCACAAGTGCAGTGACTTGTTGGAAACCACTAGCTTAAAAGGGATCCCACATCAGGCCAAAACTAGAGCAGAGGTTGATATCTATTATGGTTGATAGCTGAGGCTTGGGTTGTGGATGTTAAATATTGCTTGGCAGTCCATTGGAGGGAAGGAAGGCACAAAAAGGAGGAGCAAAACTGTTCCCTTCTATTTGTTCAGTTTATACAGTATTGAATTTTCACACTGGAAAAAGTATGGGTTTACTGCATATATGATTTAATTGTAGGCAATATAAAGGGAATGCAGCAAATTACTTTGATTTATATTTCTTTTGGGGGGAGGGGGATGGTAATGGGGAAAATGCTATTTAAACAGAACCAATATGCTATGTCATCATGCAGCCCACCTTCACACCTCAAACTGGTGATCTAATATCAAGCATTCACTAATAGTGTTCAAGCGCAAGGGATTTAGTTTGCTTTACTTAGCTGGTCAGCGTCTTCTACGTGATTTCCCATCCTCGGCTGCGTACATGAATTGAAAACCCTTCCATATGGCTTGGAGAATAAACTGTTATCTTTGTACTTCCCAATATGCCACTTGAGAATAACTTGTTTTAAAGTTGTAATTTCTAAAGAAGTCTTTTTTTAAAAGAAAACTGACTTATATAAAGGCTTTTATTTTCTGGGGCAACATCCCTTCTTGTGGTGCTGAGGATATAACATCAAACAGATACTGAACATGGCCTAAGAAAAGTCGATTTGTTTCTAAAGTTTCTATCTAGTTAGCTTCTTCTGATACAGACCTAGAGACATTTATTCTCTAAATCTTAAGGAATATACATGTTTTGCGTTGAGCATGAGTTGCAGTAGGGCTCTGTGAATCTTTCTAGTTAGTAACTAACAGAAACAAATCAATTTCTTTAGGGAAAGATTTAGTAGGTGAGCCACCCTACGGAGCATCTGCTCCCAGTCTCGTGGCAGAAGAAACGTTGCTTGATTCCACTCCATGCAGCTCTGTTCCTGGGAGACAGGGCAAGTGCATCAGACCAACAAGATTATCAGTAATCTCGTTCCTTGTGATAACATTGATAAATCACCATCTAACAGTTTTGGTGGGGTTTATAAAGGAGTTTTTATGACAGGGAATCACTGGCAGCAGAAGCAGCCACGAGTGCATCCGCTCTCTTCCTTTGTTCTGCTTGACTCCAGACTCACCACATGACGTATTTTAGAAACAGCACTTCAATGGGAAGCACAAATGGGCAGCAACTGACAGTAATTATTTTGTGGTACTTATTAAATTCTTAGCCATAAAGGAAGTGGTGATACACTGAGATGTTTTCAAAGAAAGTACATGGACACACAGCCCTGCAAAACATGTGGAAAGAAATGTTTGGCCAAAAAAGAGAGTTTGGTCTGGTAAACTCATATACAATTTGCAGGCAAAGCTTTTGCCCCCTAAATCTGCGAGAATAGAATTTCTACAGACATTATCTTGCTTCAACAAATGAAATGTTTAAGAAAATGCCATCAGGGAATATGCTTATCTTGGTCTTTTTTTGCAGAAAGTTCATATCCCTGTTATGTATCCTGTGCAGGTTTGAAGCAAAGAACAAATTTGTTTAAAATGAGACTTTCTCAACTTTGTGATAGTGGCAAAGACAATGAAATTAAAATGGATTTGCAAGTATTTCATTCAGCACTCAAAGCAGAATATTTTATTACAATTTTGATTATGTTTCAAGATTTAAAAGACTTAAAATATGCTAATTGAGATGTTCAGAATGACAAAAATTTCAATTGTGAGATGTCCTCTTTCTCTGAAAACTACTTAGAGTAAAGCAATATTTGGTTTCTCCTGATGTGGGTTTAGACAGTTAATATCAAATGCTAAATTAAATGTCAATAATCCTTAAGGAACCTATCTTAGTCACGCTTTTTTAATCAAGGTTTTCAATGTGATCTTAAGGTCCATTTGTTCCCAGAATATAATGAGAATTGTACAAATCTCATGCATTTCCAGGCAGAGTTCATTATAGGGGTTTCATTTATGCTTATTTAAGCTACATTTTAAATGCTTCATATGAAGATTTTGGTTCCAAGAAAGTGTACAGAAGAAATAAGGAACTGTGCAAGCTAAAGGATTTTCAGTTGTAGCTTTCAGAAAAATAAACAAACAAAAACCCATCAAAAAACCCTTCAGAAGCTAAAAAACAATCAACAGTATATATTTTAGAATATTTTATAGAAAAATGGCAGAAAGGCAAATGCAGATTTCATTGTGTAAAATGTGAATCAGTTAATGACCAATGTTTTAAGCAGAATATCCCTATTGGATAATGATACATTAGTGTTATCTCAGGGAAGGAGGTTATTGATAATTTGACACTGCACATCCACTATCCTAATCATTATTGTCAGAAAGTCTATTAAAGATCATAGGTCATGGATCTAAAATTAAGTATGCCATAAAAAAAAAATTGAGCAAAGGACAAGGACAGACATTCTTATTGATTAAGAATTGCACTAAAATGCATTGTATCAATTAATTTTTCTAAGATATTATTTGAGAAAATAAAGCCAAAATCTTCAGTGAAACATTTCTCATTTAAAATGAACTGGAGGTGGAAGTCTGAATACTAAAACCCCCACGACTCTGTTTTATGTCCTGCTGTATATGAATCTGCCTTCAAAATGTATTTCTCCTACAGATCATGTTGGAGTACTCAAGAAGGTAATAAGACACACTATATTTTTTTCTCTTAGTCTTGAAGTACTCTAGCTTTTGGACAACTCCACTCACTTTTCTCAATATTTCAGTAAATAAAGTTGAGAACTGCATAGCTAAATGATTTCGTGGCCATCACCGTGAAAAGAGATGCTGTTGTCAGTGCGAGGGAAGACACTGTATGCCACATTCCAGGCTGTGTGAAGGGGAGCTTTACCCTAAGAACTGGCTAGCTGTACCAGATTTATCTTGGCCATTACAAGTACAAGCCAAATCACACTGTCACTTTATGCAGTAACCTTAGCCTGGGTCAGCAGACCATCAGCAGGAATGTAACGTTCCCAGAAGCATCTTGGCAAGAACTAATTCAAGAAACCTACTGATACTGGACACGTGTAACATATACATGCCTTTCTTGTAACTTTCAAAACTGGACTATACAACTCAATAGAAGTGTGCCATTTGCTTTTGGATATTCTGAAGAAAAGTATTAGGATATTGGGCATTGCTCAAATGATCCCCTAAATTCCTTTGTAAGGGTCACCATGCCCATATACCTTGCTTAATCTGAAACATGCTTAACATAAAATAGTTTGAAAGCAAAACCAAAAATAAGGTCTTATCATTTTGTTTTAAACAAAATAAAATATAGAAACAAAACAATTACGATGTCTTTCAGTGTCTATTAAGCAGAGATGACAAAGGAAAGAAAGCCATTCCAGCCTAAAACCCAGAAGGTCACCCTTTTCATCTTTATATTCCAGCCGTTAACTTATATCACTTATTTAACCCACTTAGTATAGGACTCATACACATAGAATATCCTTTTCTACAAGCTGAGCTCACAGAGGACAACATTTTCTATCAATGCTGCTATGACAGCTTTTATACGCCCTTCCTTCTTAGGTTTCCCCATGGTTTCCTCTCAGGTCTGAATCTGCTTGCATCTCTTCTCTCCACTATTCCCCTATTTCCTGCTCTCTCTTCTTTAACATTCAGGAAGAGGTCTGAGCTCTCCTCTTACCTCACTGGTGGCTGGATCTTTTGGAAAAGTGTGGATGGCCACCTGCCCAGAGAGAAGGAGGAACTGGACAATAAGCTGGGCTTGGCCAGGCTGTGACCAGCTTTCCCATCCTGAGGCTGAGGGACCAGCTGAAGAGGTGACACAATGCTGACATTTCCAAACCAGGCATTTTCACATCATGGCCCTGAGCTTCTACATAAGCATACACAAATTACAGATGCTACACAGTTGCATGGCTGGCATTAAAGACAGCAGCTGTTGTCTGAGTGCAGACAAGGTGGTGAGCAAGTCGCTTTGGGTATTAATATGCTTGAGCATGAACTAATTCAGTCTTTGAAGGGAACTGTGACAAGTTTCAACCAGAGAAGAGGCTTAACCACAGAAATTCAAATAAGATCTAGTGTATTTCATCATACAACGCCGTCAAAAGTGTGCTACAGCACACTTTTTTTCTTCTGTTTGGTGAGATAAAGTAGCTCAAGTGCCTGCCAAAAGCCAGCAGCAGGGGTAATGGGAGTTGTGGATGGAAGGACAGAAGAAACACAGGAAGATTGTACCACATGCTGAAGGATGAGCTGGAAAGGTAGAAGTAATGGGGAAACCAGCACTTTTAGTAGCAGCAAGCTATAAAATCAAGCCTAGGTGACTGCAATCACATTTTAGGGGTGGACAGGACATTAGTAGCGTATATGACTGTCTGTACCGGAGTGATCAGATGTTACTGTGTGGGCAACTGTTATTATCATCCATTTGGCTAGGGAGCTACAGGTTGCAACCTTATGAGGAAATTTCGAGTGGAGCCCTACAGAGGTCTGTTGTGCTATTAGGTGATGGTGACAAGAACCACGCTGAACCCACAGACACTGCAGATGTGGGGGGTTGTTACAAGCCCACAGAGCACTGTGTTCAGCTGAGGCTGGAACTAGGTGTGTAAATCATGCAGCATTAAAAAGGTTTTTTCTTCTACAAATGTGTTTTAGAAGCACTTTGGAAACTAGGCTAGGGTCCCTGCTGCTGTTTTCTCCCACTTCAGTGTCACAAGGGTTGTATTCTTCAACAGGATGGCTGCCTCCAGTGCTAGACTCGGGAATGCCAACTGTAATTAAAGACTTGAAAAAGCAATGCATTTAATGGCTTATTCAGGGTGACAAGTGTTGTCTTACCTTGGGAATGTCTATTAGCCTAATAGGTGTAGCTTTCCGTTCCGCTTTCCCTCGCTGCATCATTTGATATTAGCTTTCTTTTGCAAGGTTTTGAAACCAATGTTTAAGATATGCACTTGGTAATCTTGTGTTGAAATCATAGTAAAATGTCACATTAATTTATTCTCAGGGAGTATTTTGCTAGCTTCTTGTATTAATTTCCCTCAAAGCTAATTTAGATGCTTGTTGTCTGTGTATTCCACATCTGTCTGTAGTAATAATTGTGCAAATGTCTGAACAAATTAAGACTTTTTTTTACCTCATTTAAACATCCCAAAGATCTTACATTTTCTGTGAAAGTGGAGAGGTTGTACTATAATTTATGGATGTTTTCCCATTAATCTCTGAATTGTTTTGGCAGCTAATGCCTAAAAGCAGCAGCTACCTGGCAAGGACAGAATATCTGTCAGACCATGAAGGGTGCCTGCATTCACTGGGGAGATGAATGGGAACACTGAAATAGAGTTAAGCCCAGAGAAGAAAGCTCATCCTCAGACAGACTTGCCAAGCCTGTTTCATTATAGCTTATAGCTTTCATTGTAGCTTAGTGAATGCTGTTAAGTATTCTGTCAAAATAAACTTACCTTTCCAGACAAGTAGCACTGCAAAACCCTAAGGTGTCACTGCTAATACTTGAACTTGTTTACTGTTTTTTCACATAAGAAATAGAGGTACTAAAATAAAAAGTCCAAGTTTTCTTAAAAGGTATTTTCTAATCCAAAACTTTTAGGAGCTTTTCTAATTTGTACATTTTCTGTCCAGCCACATTAAAAAGACAGATTATTTCTTAAGGTATGTCATTTATAAAGCAGTATTTTTTTTCATGTATTTTGAGGTCAGAAAATTATGTGTCTGTCAAGTTCCTAGGGTTCTGATAATGTTACTCTATAGAATTATAATTTACACTCATCACTGGGGACACATATCCTGGGTCTTCCTGCAACCAGAACAACAACTCTTCTAATTTTTAGAACAAATAATTATAGTCTCTAAGTTTCTTTGAGAAGAAAAACTGAAAATCAAAACCAGGAGATATCTTAAAAACATAATTTCAAATTTTTTGTACCTATTTAAAATGTATACTTTTAGTTTCTTACCTACTTACTTAAAGTATATTCTATTAGTCAACTAACTCTTGTCAAGCCAGAAGACCAAATTAAGTTTATAGCATAATTAGAAAAAACGTCATTGGTTGAAATAAAGAAGGTTAAAACTTAAAGTACTGTTTAACAAACACTGTCTTACAGAGAAAGAAGAAAAATGAAAACAGAAACTGTGCCAGAGTTTGAAATTGTATCTATTTTTCTTTTTTAAACAAATTATTAAAATTTGACACTAAAGGAAACCTTTCATCTCTGCCTATTACACTTGTGATGAGAACTGACTTAAAACCCTTCAGTTTTAATTCTACAGAAGACAACATAACACCTCCAAAGCTTCAAGATGTCTGCATGCAAGATTTTGTATCATGCTGGATAGACTTATGTTGGCTGAACTTTATTCAGGCCTAATTGGAAGTAAGAAAGCATGTTTTCTGCTTCCACTGTTATTTTTCTCTGATCGTATCATAATGATTTATACTTGAGGGAAAATAAGACCACAGGTTCTACTCACATGAATCTTTGTGTATGCCACTGTGCACAAATGCAATCATATTTTTCCAATCGTAGTTAACTGGGCTTTAGATGTAATACAATGTAGTGAGAACAGCTGCCTTAGGAGATTCCTTTCCCGTACTTATGTATTTACAATCCATATGCTTAATTGGATTTCACTTAACAACTGTATTAACAGACTTAGTTACTAAATATTTGTGCATCATGTAATTTATTATTTCATTATATGCTGAATGAAGCTTAGTTGCAAATCTCTGATCTTTAATCCAAGATCAACTCTTGCAGCTCCACAGAGGTGTTATTTGCATTATTTTCTGCTAGGATCAACCTGAGATCTGACTACAGACCTAACAGTCTTTGCATTTAATTATTCTCCCTCCTCACTTCCAAGGGACTTCAGATGCTTTTTTTGTTCACCACAAGTCAGTGAAAGTTTTGTTGCTCACTGTACTTTCACCAGCAAAATCTACTAATAGGCAAGTCCAGTATTGCATTTTCCCTAATACAGATTTGCAACAGTAAAGTGGCCTTTTGAACTGATGAATAGGCATAATAAAATCACCAGCGTAGAATGAACTAGTTGACCTAAGAGATTTTTCTCATCTCTAATTTCTATGGGGAAAAAAATACAAAAAGTACATTGACCTCATCTACAACATTCTCTGTCAATAATGATCCTGTTATAAGGTCATTACAGAAAATATTGAGATACATAGCAATACTACTTACAAAATTATGCAATAAGCTCTTTACATTTACAAGTTACATTGAACAGTACACTGTATGGAAGTATTTGTATTTAAACAGTTCAGTTAAGAACACTCTATAAACATACTCAGAGCTTTGAAAACCATTAAGAAAATCACTCCATTATATACCATGCAGTAACCTCAGACCTATCAAAATCAAGCATAGGCTTTTTCCCAAAGCGATTGTAAACAAAAGTATAGGATATCACTGAAGCTGATTTTAGTGAATATTTTGAGGATAAAAAAATAAAACCCTATCAAATGATGGTCTTTAAAAGAAAAATTAAAAAGCAATCATTGAATTGCATCCTGTGAGTGGAAATTGGGCCAAAATTGATCTGGATAGCCAAATTTATTATTACATGCAGTGAATGTACAATGAAATGTGATTAGAGCAAGTATGCCATCAGTCCCTTTTGCAAGATCGAGCACAGCCTTGATGAAAGGAATCGATAGCATTGAAAGCAAAATTGGAGGACTGTCAAATCATCTTAATTCCTATTTTCTGAATGAGTGGAGTGGGATCACTTCATGCACATGCTAATAACCAAATTAGTGTGCTTTTGACTTGGTACAGAGTCAAGCTTCTGTAAAACTTAAATAATATTGCTAGAAAGAAAAAAAACCTAAACCCACATGAAGCTGAGATACAACAAGTCACATATATTTCACTTTGCATTTTTAATTAACAGGTGCATTTCTCTTAATTTTGTAGACATTAGGTTATGTAAGCTACAACTTCATATCTCTTAATATACATGTTGATTGGCAATCTTTGTTCTCCCATGACTGGAAAGATAATCTACACGACAGGGACACTTACATATATGCACAACACACATAGCAAGAACTGACCTATGAGTCTCTTTGAAATCCATCATTCAGAAGTGAATAGTAAAGATTTCCTTTGAGATATTTCTCACAAAATTTCATCAGAAAGGGTTGAGAGTGGTTGCAGGGTCAGTTTAAGCCAACCTAAAACTGAATTGCTCTCAGGTCCTGCCTCTCCACCTCCCCCTCATGTTTCCTCTCGATCTCCCTTATGAACAGCAAGTCAGCTGTCAGTGTGGCCAGAAACTGTGGAGACAAGGTGATGAGGGGGTAAAGGTTATGTGGCTGTGTGTCACCCACCACACCTAGAGAAAAATTCAAGACAGACTCATAAATCTACAGATTCTTCAGCAGCAATCTGAGTTCCGCTTTGATTATATTTGTATTGCTTTCAGTAGCTTTTCAGTACTCCCCTAGCAGATGCTCACCTTCATACGGTGTGAACGCAGGACCCTCATGAAGATCAGTGTTGGGAAGCTCAGAGGAATGGAATGTCTCAGCAGCTACAGGTTAATGAAGTTAGAACTTCCATCTGACTTTTTTTTTAAATGCATATTTGTAATAACATAGATCCCTTTCCGGCTTTGACTAGTTCTGTATTTTCACAAGTACAAACTTTGAGAAATGTATTCTTTATGTATAAAAACTCAGCTGTGGTTGTAGCACAGAAAAGCGTCAGGGCAAAACCAAAGAAAGAGCATCTCAGCAGCAGGGTCTCTGTTTCTCTCTTTGCCTCAGAACAGGACCACCAGAACTGACACCCAGCACCAATACTGTGTTATCCCCCACCCTTAAGCAAACAAACAAACAAATAAACAAATCACACTGTTACAGGACACAGCAGTAAAGGGTGCTTCATAGGTACTGTATTTAGATAACTAGTAAAAGGACAGCAAGTAAACTAAAGGTTCAGGACAATTAAATAATACTAAAGCCTAATCCAGCATTTTCGTAACAGCTGGATCTAGAAGTATGATAGATCCAGCACTGTCATGCTTTATTCTCAAGCCACATGCTGAAGAATGTGAGGCCAAAAGTAATTATTACTCTCTTATAAGTAACTAATCTAGAAGAAAACTCATATTGCCCTTGGTAAGTAGGTTCAAAACAGGAGGTGTTTTAGAATAGTTCACAAGATAGCAGAAGGACCTTATATGTACGGTTGCAGAAGACAGTGTGGACTCTTGAGTCTCCTTTTTGAAAAATTACAGGTTTTGTTTTCTCCTTATAGGTGAGTCGCATTCAAATCTAAGATCTTCATTAACTGCATGTGTTTTATGTTTTTGTTATTTCTTTTGCTCTTTGTTATGTGAGCTTCTGGGTAACATACTGATGAATTTATAGACACAAAATTTCTCTTCATCAGGAAATTGACTTTTGTAGAATTTAAAAAAAAATTCCTAAATGCTATTTCTACTCATATGATAGAGGAAGTAAGGTATCAGAGCACTAAGCATACTAACAGTCCAGCACAGGTGGACAAGGGTGTCAATACTAAGCTTTTCTCATGCTGAATCCAGTAAATGGACAGACTTTATAGCAATTTATGAGACAATGTTGCTGTACTGCAAACCTGGAAAGTTATTAAAAAAACATATAGACTACCTTCAGTTTTAACATTCAGTCTTGGCCACCAGCATGATGTTTACTGTGAGCCAGGCACTTATTTTTAATTTGTGGTTTTTCCATAATAATAGATTGCTCGGTATGGTTAATAATATATGGTATTAGCCTAAAAGTCTGCTAGCTAACTGAACGCAGTGTTTGGATTTTTAGGCTGTCAGGAAGCAAAGTGATTTATTTATTTATTTATTTTTAAATAAGATACAGAAACAAGCAGCCTCACGTTTGTTGCATTTAAAGTACAGCAGTGCACTCATGACCTGTTCAGCTGCCTCCACGTAGGCGTCTAGTGAGAATACCAACTTGTCAACCATCGTGCTTTCAGGGCACACTTTGTACTCATTTTCATACATAAAAGAAAATTATCCTATATAGCATTAGGCATTTGCATTTCCACTTGTCCAAATCCTTCCATAACAGTGTTATCAAATGGTGGTAATATGTACATAAACCTGTACCAAAAAGTTCTCCTTTCCACTTGCAGTTTGTACAGAAGCAAATATTTCTTTTTCTCTTAGTTTCAGTAGGAGTGCTTGATGACAATACAGTGCAAATTGCTTTCCCCAAAACTTGGGGTAATAGGACTCCAAACCTGAGCTATTAATAACCACCATTGGTAACACAGGGTCCATGAGTATATGGGAAAGTTCTAACCAGCTTCCAAACTAACAGCATCTGGGGTTTCTCAGTCTCTTCGTGGATGAAGTAATTCAATCCAGAAGTAACACAGATCATGCTTAACTAGGAAAACATTTTCTGCACCATAATGAGGAAAAAAACCTGCATAATTCTAACAATACCTTGGGTAAAGATTTTTGGTAATTGAATTGACTCAGTGGATCAGACCTTAAATCTGCTGGAAGGCTCACGTGATGAGAAAATATCTTTCCTACATTCTGCTGACCATATCAGATATACCCGGTGAGCTATCTAAAACACAGCATCACTCTTTGGATAACTTCTGGTTACTAAAGAAATATGGACACTGCTCTTCCAAAACAACAGGTGGGTGTGACTCCCTATAGCACAACTTCAAGACCATTAACTGACATCTGTTAGGCTTCTGTGTCCCTTATTAACATCACTTTTAATTTAATGTGTCTATTATCAGTAGAAAAAGTTTTTCTACCGTAAAGTTCTACAAATATTTAGATGTGTGAGCAGACTGCTTTTAACTGCTGTGATGTACGACTCCCTTAAGTACAATTAAAAATTACTTTTGTCAGTATTGTCATTACTTACATTAGATCCATGAAGTCATTCAGTGTCTTCACTAATTTAAATATAAAGTACTTCTCTAAAATCTAGTTTTAAAGCATTTCACAATGAAAGTGATGGGTGGAGTAATTTCTGTTGTATGAAGTCAAATTTTAATCTTGTGGGCAAACCTTTTTCCAAATTGTTCCTTGATTGTATCTCTTGCAATAGCTGAAATGAAGGGTTGCTTTTAGTAACCACTGATGGTACAGAAGTAGTGCACCCTTTAGGTATATACATATTTACCGCAGCAGACTGATACTGATGCCTGCAGAAGCAGTGATATTCATAATACAGATCTCCACACATATGCAAGATAATCATATTCATATTTGCATATAGGCAATGACAAATACAAATGTCTCCGCTAACTAGCTCACTAGATGCAGCTTAGGCTCAGTAAAAGGAGAATCTTTAAAAGACTGAAAATCAACAGGTACAGGTGACATAGGTGTTGTAGATCCCCTGTCCAATTTAATGGTATTTGGCTGTTCTGCTCTTGTATCAGAAATAGAAATAGTGTAAATTTTCGCAAGCTCACTGTGTTCTCATCCTCAGGCAAAAGGAGCTGCTCTGGGAAAGTGACTTCAGGTTCCAGTTTGCATTGCTAGAGCCCTGAGGGAAAGGTTCATTTTGCTCAGCTAGCTTGCACAAGAATCTCAGTGAAGTCTGCAGTAATTTGCATCATGCCTTGTTCTCTGATGGCAGAGTTTCAGTCTGACCTCATGGCCTTGTGTTTGCAATATTACAGTTTTTATGTGGTTGTGGGCCAAACCATGTTTGTGCTTACATGGCTTCAGCAATGCCCAGAGTGCTTTGATTTATCTTTTTTTTTTTTTTTTTCCTACATTGCTAAGTCCAGTTTGATTAGCTGTGGTGATAACCTTCTGTAAATACTATGCCTGACTGAAGCAGTAAACCCTCTCAAAGGATGGAAGAAATTGTTTCATCTGAGTTCTGATATCTAATAATTTCTTCTGCTGTATTTTCAAACTTATATGTGTGATTCTTTTAAAACAGCTATCTATTATTTTGTTAATTCACAGTTTTTCTAGTCAGTTCACCAGTTTTGCCATACAGCTGAAACCGGTGACATTCAGTTACAACATTTATCTTAGGCCCCCAAAAATTCTTCTGAGTTGTGAACAAAGTATCATATTGCACATCAGCATGGAGAATGATACAAAACTCATGCCGGTGTTCAGTTGCAGAGAGTATTCCCTGTCCTCACAAAACTCATTAATTATGGCTATAGACTTCTGAAAAATATTTATTCCCAAAGTTAAATAAGAGATCTTAGGCTCACTCAAGGTTTGGAAAATGATGCAGATGAGTCCAGTCTTAGGAAAAACACTCTCGTTGCCAGTCAAGTGCACAGATAGGAAATGAGCGCTCAGAGCTCCTCAGGACAGAGGAGCAGGAAGGGCAGAGCACGGCAGCAGCTGCAGGCACAGCAAGTACAACTCCTAGAACAGGATTTCTGATTCTCTCTTTCTTTCAGAGCATCCAGGCAACACTTTCAGCTATCCAGTGCCAACAATAGAACAAAGTGCAAGTTGTGTTAAGAAAAAAACCCAACACATCAGGCCTTTTAAACAAGTCCCAGTGGCTGCATTTAAGGTTTAAATGCATTAGGGTTTAAATTTAACATTCCAAAAGGAGGAGCTGATAATTAAAACCACACAAGTATTTATAAAAAAACCGAAACAGAAATGCAGAATTTTGAAAGATTTATGGGTCAGAGGTTTTTGCTATTTCATTTCCTATTATTTAGCTATGCCTCAAATCATATTTTTCCCCCCCCAAAGAAAAAGCTTTAGGAAACATCAGTTGCCTCTTCCCACCAAACCTGTGCACCTATCTGTACACTGAAATAAGCATGTATTAATAAAAAACAGCTTCCCCCAGTAAAATTGTTACTCTAAATGATCCAATGAATTCTCAACAAGAAGAGATCTTAAATGTGTAAACATTTTGCGTTCTTTCAGTCAATATTCTGAATTGCTTTAATTATCACACCTGTCTGATATATCGTCAAGCTTTGCTCCATCGCTGTGACTTATTGTTACACAGATTTTATGTAGGCATTACCGTACCAACACCCAAAGTTAAAATGACCACTTACATTGTTATTCTGAGACAGCTGATAATATGGTCTTCTGATAAAAATGGCTCTGTGTGCTTAAAAGTCCCATACCCAAAATAAACAGAAACTACCCTGATTTTCTTTTGTATTCATTCTTCAGTAGCATGCTCCTGAAAGAATACAACTCTTTAAATGAGACCATTGGTAATGCATACATCTGTGAATATCATTGTTCTCTGAATCTCCTTTGCTTTATCGACAGGGCAAAGATCCAGGATCAGCCTGACTGCTCTTCCTTGGTAATTCTATAAAAGATTTGAATTACACAAAGTACACTGGCAGAAGAAAACTAATCTGAAGCAACTGAAGAAATGGACTTGGCTTTAATAGTCAAGCAAAGATCTAACTTCATGAAATGAGAGCACTAAAAATATCATGCTGTGGTTTCCATTCTTGCAGTTATTTAAGGCAGATATTATGGCAATCTTGACAGACATTGTAATTTCATTATCTACAGTCTCATGTGTGTGAGCCAGCCGCCTTGCTATTTAGGTTAAGCTTACATAACTGAGAAAACAGCTATTCATATATAATAATATTTATTTTCACTGTTCTTTTCCTTGTGTTTATCATCACAATATCATTTTTCTTTCCTGCCTGCTCTTAGCCTCACTGGTTGCACTTGGGATTAGAAAGTAGGGGATGCCTTAGGACAGAGATTGTGTTTATATCTAGTGAGTCTGGGCAATAATATGTCCTACAGCTTAATAATGCTGCAATGCATTTTCGGAGGATCTTTTCTTTGGTCCTGTATTAGTCAAGTCAAGGTAAGATTAGATGTTCTTCACAAAAACAAGGGCCTTTTGTCTCCACTAGCACCCTCATGTAAAGTAGTTGATAACTTAATGCTACTGTTAATTGGTGAATGTTCTAAAATATACCAGGACAAGTTTAAACAGGAGGCATTAACTGGGATTTGTCCCACATGGGAGTCATTCCAGGCCCACTTGAACAGACAAACAAATGAAAAGGCTTCTCTCCTATTTGAAACGTGACCTCTCTGGGCTTATTTGGGCTCTTGATGTAACAGGCACTGAACTATCTAATTAGCTTGGCACTGTTTCAGACAGCTGGATTAGAGTCAGTGATAAAGTGCAGCAGAAGGCACCTCTTGGCACAGGTCCCTGTAACTCATCCCGCCAGCCTGGAAATCCAGCAGAGAAGAGGGATCTGCCAGGCTGGGGCTGGAGGCTCCTTCTCAGTCTGGAGAAACCCTGCCATTTGTCAAAGCAACATTCAACTATACGTGCTTATACTGCAAGCACAGAGCAATATATCTAACATAAATAAGTCACAGGACACAGCCAAGCTACTGTAAGTTACTCCCTCATGGACAAATACTGTCACTCTTTGCAGAAAAGAGAAAGTTTCACAAACTAAAAGCTCTGTTACAATCCACGGATATAGTTACAACTCATAGCCTTTTAACTAGGACTCTCACCAGCTACACTTACTTTACACCATGGAGCATGAATTTCACATGGATGTCCTTTAAACAGCCTGGGAAAGACACTTAACAGTATACACTCCTGAAGTCATGTGGGTAGCCAGTGTTACAGGGAAATGTTTCAAAACAAGGAGAATACAGTAGTCAGGTAACACACCAGCATGAGATGTCTCTACTTCAGATAAAGGTAAATAACAGCAATGTTCAGTGTAATGGTTCGGCAGTTAAAAGAAGTGAAAGTTTCAACCATAATCTCTTTGCTGACTTCACACTGTCATGTGTTACTTTACGGGGACAAAATTTGAGAGAGTATTTTTTTAAACAATGTTTTAAATTTAACTACAGTAAGCAGTTCAGCTAAGCACTGATTACATGCAGTATCCTTGTGTGTTTTACAAGATCTTTATTCATCTAAAATAGTTGTGTGTTATTGGAGCAGTATGATGACCCTCTCAATAGAGTAGGAAGGAGCTTATTTAGTTATTTCATACAATGGAATCTACTTTGACATTCTCAGATTCATATATTCTTTCTAATAAAGTCTGAGCAGCTTTCTATTCTCTTTATCTCTTTCACACCCCTCCCACTCTATATCCTTCTTTGAGAAATTGTATTAGCATGAAAGAGTGTATTTGCAGATTTTGTGGATATAATAGGAAGAACATTGAAGAGTGTACTCCTACATCGAGGAACAAGGATTTAACCTAACTTCACTATTATATGGTCCCTGAAATATATCAAGAGATTTAAAACGTTCATTTTGGAATACAATTGTGGCAGGCTTGCATCGTTTCCCATCCACATTACATACTGTATGATGTGAAGGGATTCACAAAGGTTTCTTTTCTGCTCTCATTACAATCTTTGTCACTAAGAATGAGGTATCCAAATTTCAATGCCTCATATATTTTGTCAGCTGCAGTGGTGTGCTATACAACTTTGACCTTTTTGATTGGCTTGCCATTTCAGTTCTTCCTATTTACAGCTTCATTAACCGGCTGGTTAATGATGGACCGGCTAACAAATCAGCGGATGGTGTATTGAAAAGGTTTACATAGTCCAGCCTATTTACAATCCCTTCACAAACCACATGCAAGTGGAAGATGTAGAGATCTCCATTTAGGATGACAAAGTTACAGCAATAGGAAAAATGAAGTGACGTGAATTCACTCCAAATTCCAGACATTAGGAAAATGAAATAAAGCAGAAAAACCTTTCCAACTCCATTTCAGAGAGATACTGCATTTGTCAACTTGCAGTTCTTAGCAGAAAACATTTGATCTCAACTAGATGACACTACCCAGATAACTGAAATCTACAATTATTACTATTTTGAATTAGTTTTGAAGTCAACTCTAAAAAATATTTCATTGCCTGTTTAACATAATCCTGGGAAGAAAGAATGAAAACTGAATGAGCTCTTTTGTACAGAGAGCTTTTTAAACAGGAAATGTCTGAAGTTTGCCAACATTCTTTTCTATAGACTTCATTAAACATCATCTTCCATATGAGAAAGCATTAGTAATAGTTATGTAATTAGTGCCATTGTAAGATAAATAATTCAAAACCGGTTCATAAAACAAACTTCTATTTAGACCACAAAGAGATAGGACAAAATTTAGACTAAACATAGAGTTTGATAGCAGAGGGCACTGTGCTGTAGGAGGCTCTGTCTTTCAGATAAGAAGAAAAACTAAACTAATGGCCACTTATGATCACTCAGGTTGTTTAGGCATGTTAATCTGAGTGACCTGGCCAAATTCCAGCTTCTGTAATTACAGGTTTCTTGATGTACCTAATTTTCCCTAAAACTAATTGTTTTGGGGTGGCAGTGGGGTGAGGGGGGAAAGATAGCCTCCCTTGCTAAGTACCTGAGTGTTCCTATATGAAGCAGAACAGTCTTTCTGTGGTAAAAAGACAAGGAAATCATTTTACATGGAGAAGTTTGAACACCAGTTATGAAACTACTTGGGAAAGTAACATACAATGGATAAATTTTAAGAGGTAAGATTTCCCTGACATTCATATTGATGAATAAATAATGCCAGCTCCTAGTAGTATTTTGTCTGTCTTCCTTGCAAGACACTACTTCTCTGTCCAGAACTAGAAAAAAAAATTGATTCATTAAAGAAATAGATGAAATAGGAAATAATTCAGACAGCTGTTTAGGTTTATAAGGTTGCCATTGTGTATAGTTTTATTTTGCCCATCCATTTTAACCCTTTTGGCACACCTTCTTCAGTCTTCTCAGCTTCCCACAGTCACTACTTCTACATGTCCAGTGCCTGTTGTCATTTATTTATTTATCTTTTGTTCTTTAGATAAATTAAAGTAGCATTTAGGAAACAACTAATTTCACAGCCATGTTATACATGCATATAATGAAAGACTGTAAGGTCTAAGGAGCAGAGATATAAAGACAGACATTTTCATTACCAAAGGAAATCGACTAAAAGACCTCCTTACAGTTACACAGGATGCTTGTGGCAAAGGCAGAAAATAGCGCAGGCCTCCTGAATACCCATGCATAATGATTAAAACAACAGTATCAGCCATGACAGCCCTACTAATGCTTCAATTTCTAAGCAAGAGAAAATGTTAAGCTCAAAAATAAAAGAATAAATGAAATTGAAATGGCTAAAAAAATGGCAGAGCAGCAAGTACAAATAAAGTGTGAATTAAGTCCAACATTTTCATCAACATGAAAGGTTATACACCTGCTCCACTGCATTTAGTAGCTACGCTTGGAGCATATACATGTGATCTCATGCACCTGAAGAACTCAGTGAGAGAATTCAAATGCTTATATTTCTCTTCCTGTTATACATATTGAGAATATTAATGTCCCATCCATTTTGATACTACTTAATGTACTTCTAAGATGGTGATTATCTTCTCCTTTTCTCAGAGAAACCAACTCACTTTTTCATAAGGAAGTTTCACATTTGTTGATTGTGAAATACCATGCATGATGTGAAGAAACAGAGCACAGTAAAAATTGACTAATCTTTGGAGAATGAGACTATCAATGCAAACTATAAATAAACAAAATCTTAGATTGTCTTGGCATATCCTTTATATACACACACCAGGATTTGAAGAAAAATCTCGTGATTGCATGACTTCTCTTCAATGTGTTAGTCACACAAAATGGTTTTGAGAAGTGTTATACTCAGTGGTCATTTTCACTTTATTTACCACAAAATGAAACTGCAAAATTAATTAGATCCTATTGCTAATCAGAAGGATCTGCTCCAAAGAAATACTTTGACATATTGGTAACTTAGTAATGTGTTAAATTTCTGTAGGCCAGTAATTTTTCTTGGCTTCCTCTATATAAACATCTAATAGTAAAAAAAGTAAATCAACACAGTGTTATTGAAGTCTGTGTTGATTCAAACCATCTGAAGTTCTGGCTCAGTACTGAGAAGAAATTATTTATTATTGCAAGCAAAGCATACGTAAAATGCAAGATATTTTGTCTTTAGAGTCTTGGCTGGAAATGTTGTTCTTGGGTGCATGAAGAAAACTGAAGATGAACATTTTGAACATGAAAAAAATTTCCTCAGATTTTATGACCTCTGAAGAAAGAAGTTGATTGATTTATATAACCTAATTCCATACCCATGTTTTTATTTGTGTTGTTGCTTATCAGACATGCTTTCTTCCATTATAAACTAAGCCAAATCCTTGCTCAGTTAATTTCTAGAATGTATTAGCTGATGTCATCGTAATTAAGATTTTTTAATTCCCTTGATCATTATCTTCATTGAGTCCTAGAATTCACAGAATCACAGAATCATCTAGGTTGGAAAAGACCTTGAAGATCATCTAGTCCAACCATTAACCTAACACTGACAGTTCCCAACTACACCATATCCCTCAGCACTATGTCAACCCGACTCTTACACACCTCCAGGGATGGGGCCTCCACCACTGCCCTGGGCAGCCCATTCCAACACCTAACTACCCATTCTGTAAAAAAATGATTCCTAATATCTAGTCTAAACCTTCCCTGGTGCAACTTGAGGCCATTCCCTCTTGTTCTATCGCTTGTTACTTGGTTAAAGAGACTCATCCCCAGCTCTCTGCAACCTCCTTTCAGGTAGTTGTAGAGGGCGATGAGGTCTCCCCTCAGCCTCCTCTTCTCCAGACTAAACAACCCCAGTTCCCTCAGCCGCTCCTCGTATGACCTGTGCTCTAGACCCTTCACCAGCTTCGTTGCCCTTCTTTGGACATGCTCGAGTAATTCAATGTCCTTTTTGTAGTGAGGGGCCCAAAACTGAACACAGTAATCGAGGTGTGGCCTCAATTGTCTTAGAACAGAAACTCCTGAACCTATCCAGCTGTCTGGACTCCATATAGTAGCCAGCAACAGTAGACTCACAGGAAAAGACAAGAAAAAAAAAAATGGAAACAAATCAAGTCAACAGGAATTCCAATCATTAATAAAGACAAATTTTTGCTCAGCTCATCAAAAAGGAGGTATCCATTTGCAAAGGACACCACAGTGATCTTTGGTTCTTTATCCTTACTACTGCAGTCCTGAATGCTTTGACTAGCCATACATGTGTTAGATATTTTTTGCAGGATAAAGTTTAAGTTAAAAAGAATAAGAACGCAAACATTTCCAGGAAAATAAATTGAATGAGTACTGCAAACAAGCACTTAGAAATGCAGTTTCATCCTGGTACCTTTTACCCATTTGATATAAGAACAGATTTTACGAAGATGAAAACTGAGTTTTCTTCTTTATTCTTATGTAACATATATATAAGAAAAGGGACACAAATATTTTTCCCCACATTATTATTTCTATAAAAATTATAGTCAAAGTGGCACTTGATTTAAATTAATATTGCAATAGCTACTGTTGGCGAAATCCCTGTTCTGACTATGTCAATAAAGATGTTGCTACCTATTGGCATCACTAGTTTGATTTTATGCCTACAATAACTTGTGGAGTCTGACAAACCATGTGGCACAAAGCAAAATTCTGCAGAGATTCTTTGGGCCCACTTTGGGTTGAAAGAGGGACCTGTTCCCATTCATTTACTCCCATCCCTCAGCCAGTGAAGGGTAAAGCACTACAGTTTTATGGGACACTGTTTTCTTAGAACTCACTTGTTGACATTCATAATACCAGGAAGACGGGCTGGAAATTATATTTCCAGACAGTTACATGTATAGTTAACATATTTTTATATGTGCTTTTAGTTAGTTATATGTTTTATATTTTTATATAGTTAATTATGCATATGTATGTAAATAAATTTATGTATACATATACAAGTACACACTTCATCTGAAGTTACATCTGAAGTGAAACATTCTGATAGAATTATTTCACTTAATTTAACATTATTTTTTCAGAAAGTTCCAGTTTCCTAGGCAGGATTTTCAGGTCTAAGATATACTTTAGAATAAAAAAGAATAAAAATACTGCCACTGCTGTTCCTTCCATTCCTGAGTTCCAGAACTGTCCTTAAGGCCTGAGATCTATAATGTGATTCAAATAATTTAAAATATTTACTTGATAAACCACAGATGTAGGAAATCAAAGTTTAAGCTCCCCACCTCCCTTTTTCTTTACAGTATGTCTCTCCACCACAGAGCTAGAGTCAGTAAGTTTATTCCACTTTGACATCCACCAGAAAAGACACAATACAGTCTATAGACTGCTGGTGATAGATTCTAGCAATGTGAAACACAGAGATGAGGTTCATGTTCATACTTCAAGTTAGGTAAGCACAGAGACTTGAATGTGACTTACCCAAGAGGGTACCTGATGACTCTTTCTGCCTCCATCCTCTTCTTCCCTACATCATACCTTGGAGTTACCAAGACATAAATAAATGCTAAATACCACTGTGTATCTAAAAGCTTTAGAGAGGCCAAAACTTTTACAAAATTAATTGCAGTGTTGGCAAATCACAGTTTCTGAGGGGAGGGATGTTTGTCACAACTTGCAGTGCTTCTGAGAACATCAGGAAGCACACAAGAGTATGAGATACTCAGGTACCCTGGAAAGAAATTTTTGGTGTTACTTGTTCTTTCTGATGAAGCACCATTTCTACCTGAATACTGTTTCTGGTATTTTTGAAGAATTGAAAATAGTCTACAAACAGCCAGTTACTTAGTGGGGATAAATAGATTTCCTGTCCCATGCAGGTGACTGTGAAGCATGGTTCCTTTAAGCTGTTATACACTGGTTTAAAGTGGAGCTTCCTTCATGTTTTATGAACATCCCAAAAGCAAGGCTGGGAACAGTGGTGACTCAGTGGCCCATGAATAGTGTCTATGAACATGGGCATTCAGACTTCAGAGTTGGGGAGAACACCATACAGAAACCATTACCACATACATGGATTTTTTTCCTATACATACACGAATGTGAGAGATTACTTTAAAAATACACTATTAAATCTGACTTTGTACAAGGCAGTCTTTTCACCATTTGAATCAGACCAGATCTTACAAGCAATTTCACAGCTTAACTGTAAAGTTATCCATTCCTGAAACATTTTTAAAAATATGGAAACCATACAAGTACTATTCCAAAATGATAGGCTTCACTCTGTTTGCAAATGCTTATAGATTCATAACTCCTGTGACATCAACATGAATTTTTTCCTGTTGAGATTAATAAAGTAAGGTTTACTGAAGCAATCAACTTCAGACAAAAATGAGCTTTCAAAGTGAAAAATCCACATAAGTTTAGGCAAAAACCCCACCTTAATTATTAAAAGATCAAAGATTGTCTTTAAGTATGCCTACATATTGCCAGAGCAATGTTAATAGTTCTGGGCATTTTGTTAAAATAACACTTTATTTCATAGAGAAGCACCAGAAACTAATTGTATTTACAATTTTAGTCTCTTCTATTGCCAGCTGTACCATCTCTCTCATTCTGTACTCTACATTTTGGCAGAGGCCAAAGAGCCTATCCAAGAGCTAAAATAAAAAATATAAACACAAGCAGGACCATAGAATCACAGAATAGTTTGGGTTGGAAAAGACCTTAAAGATCATCTAGTTCCAACTCCCCTGCCATGGGCAAGGACACCTTCCATCAGACCAGGTTTCTCAAAGCCCCGTCCAACCTGGCCTTGAACGCTGCCAGGGAGGGGGCAGCCACAGCTTCTCTGGGCAACCTGTTCCAGTGTCTCACCTCCCTCACAGTAAAGAATTTCTTCCTTCTATCTAATCCAAATCTATCCTTTTTCAGTTTAAAACTGTTACCCCTTGTACTATCACTACACTCCCTGATAACCAGTCCCTCACCACCTTTCCTGTAGGCCCCCTTGGAGTACTGGAAGGCTGCTATAAGGTCTCGCTGGAGCCTTCTCTTCTCCAGGCTGAACAGCCCCAACTCTCAGCCTGTCCTCATAAGGGAGGTGCTCCAGCCCCCTGATCATCTTTGTGGCCCTCCTCTGGACCCACTCGAGCAGGTCCATGTCCTTCTTCTGTTGGGGGCCCCAGAGCTGGACACAACATTCCATGTGGGGTCTCACAAGAGCAGAGCAGAGGGGGAGAATCACCTCCTTCAACCTGTTAGCCACACTGCTCTTGCTGCAGCCCAGGACATGGTTGGCTTTCTGGGCTGCAAGCACACATTGCTGGCTCATAGTCAGTTTTCCATCCACTGCTATTCCCAGGTCCTTCTCTGCAGAGCTACTCTCAATTTGTTCTTCACCCAACCTATATTTGTGCTTGGGATTGCCCTGACCTATGTGCAGGACCTTGCACTTGGTCTTGTTGAACTTCATGATGCCTGTCCAAGTCCCTCTGGATGACATCTCTGCCCTCCAGCGTGTCGACCACACCACTCAGCTTGGTGTTGTTGGCAGACTTGCTGAAGGTGCGCTCAATCCCACTGCCCACATCACCGACAAAGATGTTAAACAGCACTGGCCCCAGCACCAACCCCTGAGGAACGCCACGCATCACTGTTCTTCACTCAGACATTGAGCCATTGACTACAACTCTGAGTGTGACCATCCAGCCAATTCCTTATCCACCAAGTGCTCCATCCATCAGATTCATGTTTCTCCAATTTAGAGACAAGGGTGTTGTGTGGGACAGTGTCAAATGCTTTGCACAAGTCCAGTTAGATGACGTCAGTTGCTCTACCTTTATCCACAAATGTTGTAACCCTATAACATTGTAAAATAGTGAGAGATTATTTGATACAGATAGATAAGAACTGTCAGGGAGCAACCAATTCCCTAGAAACAAGTAAGTAGAGAGGTATCTGCTGTCCTTCCCCTGTTGTCCACTTAAGAATTGTAGATATGAATTGAGATTCTTTATAATGCCAATGGAAAAAGGATATTGCATCCATGAACTGCTAAAAGCAATGTCTGTGTATGATTGCCCACTAATAAAACTGTCCACATGTCAGTGGGCTTATGTATCTACACATGCAGACACAGATACACTGCAAAGTAACTACAGAATAAACTAACAAAAAGGAGGTAAATCTAAAACCTGTGAATTAGGTATAAAAGGTATACAGAGCAACTGGGGAGATGAAGGGTGCGATAAATCTCACATGACATAAGGCATGCCTACAATAGAAACAGGGTGGTCAGCAGGAAAGTATTTGTGCAACAAAGCAGTTGTTGCTAAGGCCCCAAAGTGCACACCGTAAGCATTTCAGGCCATTTTGCTAAAATGAGCTCTAGTCTGGTCTTGTGGATCTTCTGGACTCCTGGAGTGAGCCCAGTTCATGTTCTCCAAGACTGCTTTGCAAAATGAGCTGAAAGACAATGGAAAGATTTTTTTTTTTCCAAGAGGAAGCCTCTGATGGGAACTAAAATGCTACTGTAGGCACACAGCACTGCATTCTGGATTGTACATGAATGAGAAATAGCAGATGCTCATCTCCCTTCTGCAGTGACGATGGAGTTAGTTTACAGATTTCTCAAACAGCCAATGCCACATTCTTTCAATTTCAACCACGTATATTTAGTTGATATAATGCTTACAAAAATGCAATTGAGACATACCTCATGGTAGAATACTAAACTATTACTTTGTCCTCTGGTGAAGAGTTGAGTGCAACCTGAGCACAGTGGTTCAGTAGATGAGCTCTCAGAGAGGCAACAGAAGTAGAATGCATTAGTATCACTTAGAAAAACTTTAGACATTTTGAGGACATTTTCACACAGTCCACAGCAAAATAAAATGCTGTGGGAGTTTTGTCTTAACTGAAACATTTCACTAGTTCATTTCCTGGAAAAGGCTGTTATTTGAAAGAATAAAACATAACCACTACTTAAATGGTTTGTCACTAGGCCAAGGAACAATCCCTGCACTGAGTGGGCACAGCACTTGGTTGATGATTAAATGATAATGGGAGCATTTCAACAAAAGCAATGTTAACTGCTTATTACAAAAGAAGTCATGTGGGAGAAGTCGAGATCATGCTGGATCATGTTAGGGATTCCCAAAAGATGAAAGCATTTTGCTCATACTTCCTCTCCATCACAGAGATGAAGCGAGAGATCACTTAGTCTCTGTGTCTTCCCATATTTATGTTAAATTTTGTCTGTATCTTTTACTGATTTTGCAGTTTTTTGCTCTCTCTTTTTTCATACACATCTCCTGAAAAGGGCAGATGCAGATGTTATTTGGGATTTGTTAAAAGGCAGATGTTCCTAGCATTAACAGCATGCCTGAAGCAGCCAAATTATTGTTAGAGAGTATTTTTACATCAAAATATCATAAAAAGTGCACCTCTGGAGGATTTCACTGGGACATCGCATGATAGCTGCAGTTTCTATTGTATTTCACTCTACATTTTTCATGTTCCTTTGAACCTGAAAATCAAATCAAGTTTTAGAGAAACAGAAGAATACATATCTGCATGAAACTGTACAAATGCTGCCCATGAAAGGCGGCATAAATTTGCATTGCTTGCATTTGCAAGTAAATTCATGTGAGTTCTTTGCCATAGAGAGGACATAATCACAGAATCACAGGATCGTCTAGGTTGGAAAAGACCTTGAAGATCATCTAGTCCAACCATTAACCTAACACTGACAGTTCCCAACTACACCATATCCCTCAGCGCTATGTCAACCCAACTCTTACACACCTCCAGGGATGGGGAATCCACCATCTCCCTGGGCAGCCCATTTCAACACCTAACAACCCGTTCTGTAAAAAAATGATTCCTAATATCTAGTCTAAACCTTCCCTGGCGCAACTTGAGGCCATTCCCTCTTGTTCTATCGCTTGTTACTTGGTTAAAGAGACTCATCCCCAGCTCTCTGCAACCTCCTTTCAGGTGGCTGTAGAGGGCGATGAGGTCTCCCCTCAGCCTCCTCTTCTCCAGACTAAACAACCCCAGTTCCTTCAGCCGTTCCTCGTACGACCTGTGCTCCAGACCCTTCAGCAGCTTCGTTGCCCTTCTTTGGACACGCTCGAGTAATTCAATGTCCTTTTTGTAGTGAGGGGCCCAAAACTGAACACAGTCATCGAGGTGCGGCCTCACCAGTGCCGAGTACAGGGGTAAGATCACTTCCCTGTCCCTGCTGGCCATGCTATTACTGATGCAAGCCAGGATGCCATTGGCCTTCTTGTCCACCTGGGCACACTGCTGGCTCATGTTCAGCCGGCTGTCAATCAACACCCCCAGGTCCCTCTCTGACTGGCAGCTCTCCAGCCACTCCTCCCCAAGCCTGTAGCACTGCTGGGGGTTGTTGCGGCCCCAGTGCAGCCAGGATGGTGGTCAGAGCACCCAAAATCGTAAGGAAAAAATCATGTCATTAACCTTCATACAAAGAGTGTGTTTCATTTCATTTTAGAACTTTTTCAGGCTTAACAAACAGAGTATTTTTCTGGAAAATGCTCCAGAGATAAATTTTCAAACTAAGACTATCCATGAAATAGTAGAGATTTACAGAAATTCTGGAAATAAAGCTACAAAGACTGTGGAAAAACTTCTCCACAGTTCTATCACTCTCCAAGGAAAGAAAGTCTAGCTGCGAGACATTTGCCACCACTTCCTTCTCAGTCAGCAAAACTTGTCTCTCAAGCAAAGAAGTAAACCCAGGAGTCAGCAGCAGAATTTACTTTCATATTCATATTAATAGTGTCTTGGAATAAATTCAATTGCAACATCAAATTTCTCTCCTTTACTCTTTGGTAGCTGAATAAAAACATGCTGAGATCTAGGCTTCATACAAAACTTTATGAAAGGCAAAAAGATAAAGATAATAATCTGAGAATTAATAGATGTCCCCAGTGATGCCTTTCAAAGGCAAATAATGACTAAACCACTTATTTATGTACAGTTTGTGATTTTACAATGCAAACAAATGTGAAGTTATAGAAAAAATATGATGGAGCAATAAGCTGACAGGGAGATTTTTTTTTAGTGCAATCATGTTGTACACAACAGGGAGATATTATATGCCCAGATTACATAGTTATTTCTAGAGCCTCCTGCCCCACCAAGTGGACTAATAGTGTTATTTTTTATCATAAATTTGTATATTCTTTTTCTTTCAGGATTAAATGAAGTATATGTTCCCATAGCAACAAAACCTAATTCTTTCCAAATTTAGGTCTGAGCCTTTAGCACTGAATTCCATGGAAGCTTACTTTCATATGAATCTTTGAAATGTGCTATTATACAGGCAGTTTTAATCTGCAAAGCTCAAAGATGGAGGGGGTAAAAATCAGTAATTTATAAATGGTATAATATGCACATCCATAAATGTACCGTAAACTTCAATTTCTTAATCCTTTGCATCCTCTGAAAAATCTGTTTAACATGTCTGCTGCTGCTTTTTGCAAAATTTTTGTTCCGGAACATAACAATGGTTGTTAGACAGTTTACAGTTTTCAAACAGAGAGCCTTGGAAATGTGATATACAGTGAGTTCCAGCCTTCTAACAACAAGAACAGATATTAGGAATATTTAATTTAGACAAGCACTTAAATACTGTTTCACTGCATGAAATTAGTAGGACTAGAGAAGATTTCCAAGGAAAAGAGCAACAGGACTAAAACAAATCCCATCTCCTGGATGGGGAGAGTTCCAGGTATAGAAAAACTGTCATAAATTCAATTAATCAAGAACCATAACCATTAATTCATATCCCCTTTTTTAAAAGGTACAGTCCACATCACCTCCACGCCCTCACAAAGTGAGTTAGATTTCTTTTCCTTGTAGGTGAAAGCATCCGTTCTCTCTTCTCACAGGAAGACCATCTCATGGCCATCTCCTTTCCTATCCACATTTTCATTCCAAGCTTTCAAATACTAAGTTACCTCTTTAATACAGATTACAGAATGCTTGGCTGCATTTATACTCTTCTATTATAAAATTTTAAAATAGCTCAGAAAAAGACTAAAACATATGCTCAAAAATAACCTTTAGAGCTACACAAGCCAGAGAAAAATTTATCTTTGTAGAAGCTAAATGGAAGGTTAAACCATACTAAGTCACAACTCTTGCTACAGGGGGTCTCATTAATTTTCCAGAATCAAGCAATTTTCACTACCTCCATAACAGATAACATCCTTCCATCTCCCTCTTGTATTAGAGTGAGTTTTCTAATATATCAGTATAACACGGCATTTGTGTTAAAAGTTCCATGGTTTCTCAGAAAAAAGTATCTGCTATATACCATTTAGATTGTAATACCCATGCTTTCCAGGGACACCCAAAATCACTACACTTCCATCTAATGACCTCTGTCCATTGATACTTAAAATATTATTGATACTACAAAGCATCATAATATTTTGAAAACTACACATTTAAATATGTATTCAAATAGAAGATTAAAGTATCTGCTAAACATTCTGGAGTCAGTGCAGTTGTGCCTCAGAGTAACTCGACATTAACACATTTATCACCAGTAACTTGGAAATTGCTTTATTTTACTTTTATTGAGATGTTACTTTGGTTTTGCTTAGTTTGGTTCAACCCAGGAAGCAACAGATCCAGTAACAATTAAAAAACTGCAGAACAGCAATAGATATCATGACAGATACAGCTTCATGCAACCAGGAAAAGACAAAATAGCACAGTCCACAGGAGAAAAAACACTAACAGCAGACTGTTTCATGCAATTCTCTGAAATTGCAAAAATATTTTTTTTTCCTTATTAAGAGGAAGAGTAGAAGCATAGCCTAGTCAGCATAAAATACAGAGCAGGATTCCCATGGAGATCCATTCTGGCTACAGAGACTGTATTTTTCCAGCAAACTATAATATCTAAGCAAATGCACTGAACTACAATTCAAATGGCCAGTGCCCTTTATGAGGTTCTGAGAGTTTCCATGGCCACAGGAAGAGTGTAACACAAATTGTGTTTATCGCAATTCTGTAAGGCAAAAAATAACCCTTTAAGATGTTTGTATATTACATACCTCTACCCTAAAAAGGTAGAGATTACATACCTCTTTACCCTAAAAAGAACACACTAACTGAAAGATAACTATTAAAAATAATTACTGAGATGTTTAGAAAAGCAACTTTAGTTTACTTTTTTTTTTTTTTTTATTATTCTTTCCTGCTCTTTCTCAAGATATGAGAGTTTTAATCTTCCTCATTATAAGTACTGCATTCAAGTGACAGCTGCTGAAAATGTACATCATTCATGATCTCACAGTCTGAAACATGAGGAATGATAGGCCCAGTGCTGGTCTCAAACATCTAGATAAATCCCACCATTAATCACATAGCAAGGGTTTTTGCAATGTATTCCTCAATATATGCTTACATTTCATAGGCTGATATGGGTATATATGCAACAAAAGCCTGGAGGACATCCAGGATGTCTGCCAGAGTTACTTGATTTTTAAAAGTCATCACTAAGTCAGGCTCACGGAATTATGCAATAACACCAGGAATGGCCATTGTAAAGCATCAGCTGCTTTAGCTCATACTACTATAATCTTTCATACATATCACAAGGTAGCATATCCTGAAATAGGGTCTGTTACATACTGGAAGCATTTCTGAAGAGTTGGCAGTTTTAAGGCCTTAAAATCAGTATAATCCAAACTATTTCCGTGGTTACATTTCAGCTCCTCTGTGCCGATTAAACCTTCCAGACAAACCATATAGAATCGCAGATATATATTGCTGAAGCCTTTTACATTTTTACTCCCTTTTTAACATTCAGTCCTGAATTATGCATTTAATGCGAACTCAGAAACTCTTTAAATATCTCATCATCTTTTATTTAGAGATAGCTTAGCTAGAAAAGTCCTGTTAGGAGGATTTGTTTTACATTTTTAAAGAGCAGTATTTCTTTTACAACCAAGCCTTAAGTGGTCTTACTTAAAAGCAGTCTTAGCTTCTTTCAGGAGATTTTATTAGATTGCACTAGTGGTAGTAAAATTATTTCTAAATGTCTAAATCAGTAGCAATACATTTTGTTCTTCTGTGTTTGCCCCAATATTAATAATTCTTTAAGCTGAAAAACAGAAAATAAGCCCCCCAAACACCCGACAACTCACATGAACATTTATGTCTATGGATTTCTCTTCCTTTCTATATACAGTGTTTCTAGAGATGATCAATATGGCAATTTCCTGCCAACTCAGAAGGCTAATTACCACTCATTTTCAGAGACTGTCAAGGCAGAAATATTATAGTGTTCTGAAAATAAGTCACAGAGACTCAATAAAGAGCCCTGGAATATGTTTCTTTGCCTTTTCCTTGGGAAAACAGGCACATCATTACATTTTATATGAAGAAGTTGGGTGGTAGCACCACTGAAGTTCAAGTAGCTGTGGTATAAAGGCAGTGAGTCTAAATATTTGGCTGAAAGAGGACATCATATCATCATGAATATATTTTGTTCTGCGTATTTGTAACTAGTCTATCTTAGCTTGAAATGAGTGGTTCTACAGTGGATTTCTGTGGCAGGACAGATGCCCCTCCAATCCACATATTCAGCATATGTCTTCCCACACTACTTCTTAAGAGTTAAAGAGTTTACCTATGGGACTATTTCTTAGCGCCTCATAAGCATGAATAAAAATAAAACCATTCATCCCTTCTACAGTGAAATCATACTGAATGCACATGTTCATCACATCATCTTCTCAAATCAGATGGTCTGTGCTAATCTGTGGGTTCTTAAAAGAAATCTCTGCCACCTGTGCAATCCTGCATGTGCTAGAAACACTCTTTACAGCTGGGGTAGTATCCAACAGCAGATTTTTCTGACCTTTATTGTTGCAGTATCCTTAAGAGAAAGGGTTGTCATCTGACAGCAACTGGTTAGCATTTAACTAAATGTGTGTTGGTTATCCCATCCTTGAAAGAAAAAAGGTGGGTGGTCCAATGGAAGAAGAAAGGTGTGTTACAGAAGGGATTTGGCAAGGAACAGGCAAGGAGAAGGTTCATAAGGCAAAGCAAAGGAAAAAAAGTCAAATACAAGGTTTGGGGAGGAAAGAAGTAAAAGCTTTTAATGTGCCATCAAAAAAAATCAAGAAAAAACCACCAACTAAACCTGTATCATTGAATCCATGATTTTTTGGCATTGTGTTATAAATTCCCTGGGAAGAAGTTTTTTAGGTTTTCCTTTAGGATCACAAATGATCGGTAACAGATGATTTTGCAGAGACATTCACTACTGGCAGCTTAGATACACTTTAGTGCATCTTAGATTCTTGCAGAGCTTCTTCTGGCACACAAGTTTACTTTGTGTCATGTATGTAGTTATTCAGGCATATGATCTGCTGGATTAAGTGTCTTACAGGGTCTTATAGTACACTCACAGATGCTGATTGCTCTGTTATAGGGGATATTTGCTGCAGTGCTACTGGAGAGATGTTGGCAGGTTTAGACAGGGCTCAGGCACAGTCTAAATCCACTAGCTATATTTTAGGAAGCAAACTAGAAATTACATTTCAAGAAAAAGATATAATTTCCAACATCAGAAATCTTGCATATCTTTCCTACAAAACTCCTTTATATTGCCTAGATGTGTAGCTCATTACAAAGCAGTAAAATGAAAGGCAAGGTTTGCCAAGAATAGCAAGGTGGGAGATACCTGGTTTGAGACTAGCACTTTGGGTCTTTCAGAGAAAATATTTGATGAATTGACAGGAACAGGCTGAAGGAGAGATCATGGGGGCTGATGGAGAAGAACACTGTTATGGATTTTCTCACAAGAGTACTAAAATGAATTTTCCATTTCCATCTTGATTGAATCCAGCATAGATCCTTGTTCTATCTGACATTTCAGAGGCTCCTTAATGTAGTGGGAACAGCCCACATAAATAAGATGAAAGTTTCATGTAACATTAACTATTTAAGACAGTATTATTGCTGTCAAAACATGTATTTATTAGAAAAGGATAAGTGGAAAAGAAATCCCTTCTATTCTTCTCATTTTATCCATGTCATAATTTCTAATTAAATGGAGCCTGTATCTCAATTGCTCTGGCTTTTGGAATTAAAGAACTGCAGCTCCTATGATAAGCTCTTCCCTCATCTCAAAATCCAAACCATTTAATTTGCTTAATATACTTAAGTTTATAATACTTAAAATTGTAATTTTAAAATAGTAACACAGCCCTTTCTTTTATAATGTGATCTGAAAATAAGCATAGAACACATTAGTGACAATTTTTTCTAAACTGCTTGACACTTTCAATATCAGTCTGATATATAATTTCAAGAGTCCATGAAGATTTATATAAAAAATTAATAGATCTGTTGTGCAATATAACTATTTTTTAAATCATAGGGTAGATTTTACTAAGAAATAAAATCTGCTCCTTGAATAACACTGTACCTTAAATACATAGAGATAGCTGAGGGGAACAGTGAGAGATCAGCAGGTATTATGGAGAAATTCCTCTGCCCTGATATCAAAGCAATGCCACGCTCCTCATCTTCACATCAAGCAGGTTAAAAAGCAAATACCTGAAAATAGCTCCAGTCTCACCAAGTGACCCAAAATTACTTTCAAACAGAATTTTTTTATAAGATTACTAAAAGATGCTCTTCCTGGAGAGCTTTTAAAAATATGCTCTCAGCAACTTCAACACCTCCCTTTAAAAGACCAGCCTATGTACAGCACTTGGCTTCAAAGGATTTGCAGATACATCTACATTTAGGGGAGTTCAGTAGAATACACCTAGTCCAACATATAACAGGATTTTACTTCGTTGTTTTTACTGAAAAACCTTCATTAATAAAAAAGTAGAGATTTTAAGATTTCCAAGCATGTTAATATCTTTGAAAGCAAAACGAGAATATTTTCTATAGTTATATTTTCTAAATCACCACTTAAATGATATGGGACATATGACAATGGAACAACGTTAAATACTGAATATTCTGAGTGACATTGTTCTTATTCATTAAGGAGCAAGTATGACACCTCCATTAAATACCAAAGTATCAAACTGAGTATCCAGTACTTAAAGGAAATTTGTGGGTCTCTGAAGTATACACCAGGTGACAGCTTGCCTGAAGAAAAAAGAAAATATATGTAAACTTAAGTTACAATTGTTTTAGACTTATGTTCATCTGTTGGAAAAGAATATGCCCATTTTTGAGCAAGAATTGTTGCTTTTTCTAGAAAAAGGTTGAAGCTAGAAGTCTCAATTCCTATTAAAAAAGTATCACCATGTGAGGGTCCCAGCGCAAAGAAAATCTTGTTTTTATACTTCTAATTAGAAGTTTAATAATTTTGTGGTTTTGAGTGAGACATGCTAAACTTGTTTACAGCAAAGGCCCTCCTAAAGAGCTCCATCAAGAGGAGCTCCAGTCCCTGCACAGCTCCGGGGCAATACTTCTTCACTGTCCTTTATGGCTTTATGGCTTTAGGTTGACCGAGTATTTGGGAGCTGCTTAGCGTGTACTTGTATGTGTTGAGATAAATTTAAAATTACAGTGTGCCAGCAATGCCCAAGATGAATATAAGACAATAAGCTAAACAGACGATCTTTGAGTCAAACCACCTTGCACACCCATTTGCAGCCAGATAAAAAGTACAGAGCAGAGTAAGATTTACTGTGATACACTGTACCTGTAATATTGGCATAGATGTTAAGTTTGATGACACTTCAAGACCTTCAATCCCAACACAGCAGTGTACAACTTAAGGTGTAGGCTTCACATCAGTAGGACCTTCTGAATTCTGATAGTAGTGATCCTTTGGGGGACAGGAGATATTCCTCTATATAATTATATATACAGGGAGGACTTGGGTTTGGGTTTTTTTGGTTTTATTGTGAGTGAAAGTTGGTTCAGTACACACCACTGACCCAACTAGTCTACCTGAGTTTGGATACAGTGAACCACTTCTCAGTGGTACCAAACACACTGAGAGCACTTCAGAATACTCTTCCAAAGGCACCACTCTTCAGGTCAGAGAGAAATGGGGAGCATGGCTAGAACTGACATTTACTGAATTCTGGTGAACTTTTCACATTGTACTTGCTGTAAAACAAGTTCTGAAGATGAAACCATATTCAGCTGGTTTGAGAAACATTTTTGAAAAAAATGGAAAAGAATTCTTTAAAAAAGAACAATCAATGTCATAGTTCTCCAGTAATTTGAAATAAATATATATATATAATCCTATGCATACATGAGTATAAAGTATAAAAATATGAGCCAATTATATCTATGGAAAGGTGAAACAGCACCAGTACTGTCATAGCAATTCTTGGGATTATGAATTGCTGTTCAGAACAAGTCAGCTAGACTAGTCCAAGCCCCATGTGGTCAGGATGACAGGATTTTATGCTGAAGGTATTCCCGGTTGACACCTCATCATCCGCCGTGGATGAGGTAACACTATGAGTGGCTCCTGGAGAGAGTCTGCACATTGCTACTCCTCAGCTTGCCAGCTAAGGATATGACCTCCGGCCCCACAGACCCCATGTTGCCTGACCATGATAATAACCCCAGGTTAGCAGCAAGGCTCTCCTAATACTCAGTTAATAAGATTTATGTAATCCTGAAATGCGAAACAACCATGGATGAATTAATTCTCAAACTAAGTTTGATAGCTTGAAACACTTTTCTCCACTTTCTTAGTCTTCTTCCCCAGCTGGGGGAGGGAAAAAAAAAAAAAGACAGAGAAAATGGAAGTGTTAAAAAAGCATTCTGCCACCTTGTCCATTTTTCTGTGTATAAGAAGATTCCCAAAAGCAAGGCTATGAAATATTTCATGGTTGTTTTCTCCATCTTGAAAAATATTGGGTTTGGATTCAAAATACAACAGTTAAATTTGAAGTAAATTGATGATTTTTTTTTTTGTGCTGTGAAGTAAAATTTGCCATTTGTCATAAAATATAATAAATATCTTTTTACCTAAGATTACAGTAGAAAGAAAAAAAAAATCAGTGAAATATTTACTGTCAGTAAAAATCTAGTGACAAATTAGTGTTATCAGTTTATTCTCGCTAATTTAGCACAACAACAACAAATCACTTTAGTAGAAATACTTTTTCCTAGTAAAAGAAGGCATTATTTTAAACCATACATTTAAAATGTGTAACACACTTCTGGCAAGCATATGGGCTCTGATTGTCAAACATATGCCATAAATTCATAGGCAGAGTCAGGGCAAATCATTTGACCTTCTTGTGGCTCAGGCAATCCAGCTGTAAAATTAGATGAAAGCAGAACTGAAAAACAGATGCTGCTGCATCCAATTTGAGCTTTCTTGAACAAACAACATCTTAGGAGAGCAGAATTAACATCTTACATGAACTGCAATATTTTATTTGATGCTTATTGGCACAATCTCTAAATTAAAATAAAAAACTGAAAAATTTTGCAAGACTGCTGCAGGTATTACATTTGATTTCCTAATTTACAAATTCTTTACATGTTTCCAAAGACGGGCAGTAACTACCTGGATAACTGAGCCTACTGGCCTTTGGCAAGGAAGGTTTGCCTGGAGTGAGTTGGGTACCGCAGTCTAAACCATCTGTCACATCCACTCTGGACCTGCGAGAGCTTAGAGGGGCATCCGGAGAGAAGACCAGGCCAAAGAAGATGACATATGCACTGATTTAGTTCATTTTCTAGGCAGTCAGTCACCCCAGAAGCTCCACCTGGAATTTGAAATTCCTCTTTCCTCTCATCAAGGTACAGAGAAATCTACTTGTTGCTCATATCTGGGTTGCCAGCTTCTGCTGGGCTCCAGCGTGTTGGCAGCTGATAACAGTGTACTGCAATGTCCTATCCAGCAGGCTCTGCCTTCCCTGCTAGGAAGAATCAGTCACACCTATGCTACCATGGGTGTGCATTGCTCGTACTGCATCTGTACAATCACAGGTGGTGGAGCGCTTAAGAACCTTAAAACTAGAGTTTGCTCGCAGTCAGGCAGGTAGGCAGAACGTGAATAGTGGCAGTTGCAGACACCTATGTGGGAACACGAGTTTCCCCCTTGCTGTTCTTGGACTTGTTAAGAAGTTTATATTGGGAAAGTATTTAAAAATCCTGAAGGCAATTTAAAAAGAAAAACCAAAACCAAACACCAGAATGCACACCCACAAATCTTCTACTTGAACTTGGAAATACACATTACTCTTATCAGTACAGCATTTAAGGTTTTATTTCAAAGGTTAATGAGGCAAACATATCTAAATTTGCAATTTTCTGCTGACCTCATGTTTTGGAGGTAGAGAAATTGTATTTTGATTGTTTTCAAGATAATTTGGAACAAATGAATAAAAAAACCCCTGGGAAGTTTCATCTAAGGAAGAGTGAAATTAAGTGCATTGCATGTTTTTTTCTATCCTATTACATCTATTGACTACATAAAGTACTCAATAAATTCAGCCAGAGCTGGAAAACATGTCTACCTCACTCACTTTTCCAAACAAGAAACTATTCTGTTTGTTAAATGAATTGCCTTCCCCTGCCCCAGAGGTGGAGGGTGCTAGCTTAAGCCAAGCAACTATAAAACAGGTTCTGATGTTGCTATAGATATTTCAGAGCACTAAGTACAAGCAGTATGGGGTCCTCACTGCTGACTCTGAGTCTAGGGCATATAATTAAACACAACTGAGCCAGAACACTAAAACAAGTTTCAACTTTTTCTTTTTTTTTAATAATGCTGTCCGACTGTGCTGACAGGTGTAGTTCTCATTACAAATAATACGGAAATGCTAGTAATTAGTGTACTATATTTTTGGTGGCAGCAAAGAAAATAAATTCTTCCTAAATTTATTAACCCCATTTTTGCCATACAAGACTAAAGCTGATGGAAATACATTTCTCCTATAAACACCTCCTCATACCTTTGGAACTCTTTATGAGGAAAGAGTTATTAATCTAATTATCCTGTCATTCTGAAATTTAATTCATGTAGCAATATCCAATATCATCCTAAGGGCACATTACCTTTTCGGATAAAGATTTTTTACTATTTTTTCTTTAAAAAAAACCCCCAAACCTTTATTTTTAATAAATTTGCATCAGTTTTGTCATTTTATCTAATTTGGTTCTTTCATGGAACTAATTCATCACTTGGTTACTAAGATAGCCTTTCCAAATGAACACTGCTTTGCTAGGGAACATATGCATACTGTATATCTTCTTGAAAACAGAGTTTAAAGAATAGTGTGAAGTCCCTAGAAAGCAAAATGTAGAGAGATGAAACCCAAATTCTTTGTTAATAAATGTCACAGTTTGATCAAAAAATAAAGTAAAGGGAGGGAAATGCAAACTATATGACAGTGACCAATTCCATTAGAAGGGCAAAGAACACATTACATTTCACTGATGAGACAAAATGCTATGTGTTTGTTCTTGCCTGTTTGGATTATATAATCTCTCAGAAACCAACTTTATCTACATCAGTGTACGATGTTAGAAAATCAGGTTTGATAAAATATGATCTAACACTAGATGTACAAAGATACCTTTTAGAGAATGAACAATCAAAAAGACATCATTACTTATTTTGCAGAGAAAGATGACTGCAGGAGGTTCAAATAGGATAAACCCTTAATTCCCGAACACTTTGAGCATTGTGGATAGTTAATATTTGCATATTTCTAGCTATCTGTGAATTTTAATTAAACATGAATGTTTCTGTTAAATGGAGTGCAATTTCATTTGATATTCCAACACAATCCTAAACTCTTAAACATCAGGTTAAATGTCTCAAGTAGTTCAAGGGTTCTCTAAGTAGAGAACAACAGAATTTCATTTCTTTGTAACAATATTATAGCAGCAGGGACAGCTCATTCAAATAAGAGACAGACCAGAGCAATGAAATTCTACTTCACATGATACAGATTCTTGGATTCCCAGTTCCAGCCCAGTCATTTTTGCCTTGGTATCTCAATTCAAATATTTATCTGGACACAGCTTGTTTGTGTAAGAGTAATTTCTGAGACACTATTTAAAGCCCTTCCCCAAAAGCTTTACCATTCTTATCAAAACAGTTAAAGATCCAAAAGAGGTCACACAGTTAAGTCATCTTTTTAGAGGGCCAAGGAACAGCTTGTAGCTGAGAAGCTGCCTAAAAAGAGGTCTACTATGGCAAAACATGGACGAGCTTCTCAGAGTATGTGGCCATAAGGAACCAAGTGGAGAGCCTGCCTATACATTTCTCCCCATAAGACATTAAAAAATAGCTTATGTGAAAGGCAGGGAATGTACCTTGCTCTTGTGTCTTCTGGGGTAGGGTAGAAGACAGGCTAAAAACAGATGAAGTGAATAAAGAGCAACACCCTTCTAAAAGTTTTAGCCTTTTCTTTTCTTCCTCTGTTATTAAGATCTGTTTTGTACTTGAGGCCTTACACCCAGTTGAATGACTATGCCTGAGAAGCTAATGCAGAGCAGCCGAGGGCCACCAGCTTCAGTTGCATTTCGCCTGTTGGCTTATCCACAAGAACAGCAAAATCCATACAGAAAAAAACTATTTGAGGAAAGAAGTTAAGACTCTAAGGCTGCTGCACTGAATGGAGTACTGGATAATGGTTATTAGGAAATGCTGATCATCAATATAGCACATGTCCAGGTACTTCTTTCTGCCAGAGAAGGAAAGAGAGGGCTCCATAACACCTGAATACTGGAAAAGCTGTGGGTTTACAGTGAGATGTGGGTATCATGTATTGCATGGAAGAGAACCAGGAAAAATCTGTTCTATCAGCACTATTTCAGTGTGAAACATGAAGTGACTGTGGTTAATTCATTTCTTATTCCTGAAAAAGTTAGACAATAAGAACCAAAAAACCACTATTTCCCCAAATCAGGAGTATGTCCAAAAATATAAATGGCTTAAGAGTACAAGTTACTGATTTCATAGTCTAAGGCAGGGGCCTTCAGCATGTCCATATGGGTGAGAAGAACATACAGAAACATACAGAAAAAGGTGGAGAGTAAGGAAAACCTCAGAAGAATCATTTTGATATTGGGTGCAAGGTTCCTTTAGGAGTCTCTGGAAAACTTCCAGCTGAGGGGCAGAGAAAATTCCAACTCTTTACTTTCATGTAACCAAGCTGTGGTTTTGCACATCTTTAGCTCTTTAGTCTCCCCACTAAATTTTTAGGGAACTTGTAAATTACTACTAATTGGAAAGTTATTCTCGGAACATGTTATTGTGCAATATCATAATAATTTTTCTAGAATATGTTAGCTCACAATATTACAATCATTTTTCAGCCACCAAAAGGAGCAGACTAATGGCTAACAGATCATATTGTTTTGGCTCACCTTTTACACAAAAATGAAGATGTGGTGAAAATAAATACAAACAAAGCTCAAAAATCTTTAATTCAAACTTATGGTTTATTTCCAATTATATGAATAATTAATATTTTTTAAAAAAATCGGTATCAGTTCATAAAGTAAATGCAGATCAAAGCCACCCTACATTAATAAAATATTGAGCTACATAATACCCCTGAACTGAGCAGTTTTTTGTCAGCAAGATAAGTTAATTGGTATTCTGACCTTTCACTTTTAGTGCTGATCTGAGGCTAACAGGAAGGACAGTCGTTCTAGAAGTAAGTGTGTGACAAGATCTTAAAATTTTTATTGTCTCAGTCATCTACATTCTTAGTCAAATAGCCTCCAACAGAATTAAGCCGGTCTGTGGCTACCTAGTGCACTGAGGCAATGTCAAGGGGTTCTTTTGTTATTTATATTTTTTTTTGTTCAATTTGGCTGATGCTTGTTTTGCTGGGACCTGGATGATCTCACTAGAAACTGTTCCATTTATCCAGATACAACAAAGTTCAAAGACCGTACACACGAGGGGTGACAATCAGTCAGCAGAGGAGTTTTCTGCCCAATCGATACCCTGGCCCCATCCAGTATACAATGACAAGCAGGGTAAGCATCATCTCCCCTTCCCCATTCCCCATTAAATGTGTTTGTAAAATGTCACATACTGTGCACTCCAGAGATGGAAATGTTATCACAGCACAGGTCAGTAAACTATTGATGGGACTAAGCTATGTCTACTGATGTTCAGGGAAAGACATGTGGCAGTTTGATCAAGCAAGGGGGCTATTTTGTATGCCAAACACATCTCTCTTCTCTGTGTTGTCTTTTTGGTTCACTTTACAATGTTTCAATGTCAAAGCTTTGGCAAACATGGGATCATACTACAGGGATATCTGAGGCACATATTTAAAAAAAAAAAAAAGAGAAGGGTTTTTTGTATGTTGCAATATTCTAAAAAAAAATATCTTGTAGTTTGTCAGAGCCTTCATACTGCTATAACTTCATCACGTACACAAACGATGACTTGCAATGATTAGATAGCCAAGTTTACTAATGTTCTAATTATGTCACTGTGAATTAAATGTACAGTAGTTTAAATTGCTTTGATAATGCCCATAGGGTGACTGTTAGCAATGAGAGCAATATCGGGTCAGACATTTGGGTCACAGTGGTTCAACTTTTCCTAACAAAGTTGGACTTCTTTCATCTGATTTTAGCTTTGTCATAACACAAATTTTAGATCATAAGTTCAATTTGTTTGGGGAAGAAAAAAAAAATAAGATCAAAACCACTGAGAGCAACCATGTAGTATAGCATTATATACTGTATAATTTAATAATAGTTTTTTCCTTCTCTACATATGTCTGATTCTGTTTGCATATGTTCAGTGTACTGCTCAACTATGGATAGAAACCACTTGAAACTGCAGACTTAGAGAGTCCACCCCACCACCACAACATAAGACAGACTTGCAAGAAGATCTCCTCATCTTTTATGGATGGACCAAGGGCTAGTTAAAATAGAAGCTCATATTCTTGTTCATGTTGCTTTGACAGAGAAAGCAAAAATTGTTCTGACGTCTTTCTGAGAAATGGGTCAGCCCTGAATATCTCCTGCACATCAATAAATAATTCAATATGGGTAGTCATGGGACAGTTTATATTGTCCTTGTAGATATTACAAAGCCCACCCACCATATGCCACAAGTAATTCTGTTCCTTCCAAACCCCTCCCTTCAGGGCAAAGTGATTTCACCACCCTCCTCATCAACTAACTTTTCTGCAAATGGCACAGCCTGGACTTCTAAAATATGTAATATCTACAGTATATAAGTCTTACATTTATACACGTGTGTTTGTAGACACATGTGCATGCATATGTGTATATATGAAGTCACACTGTATGCAAGCATTTTTTACTGTATACTTGTGATAAAAGCTAAAGAAAAAATCACTTCATTGCTTTATGATATATTACCACTGATTAATGAAACTCAGCCTCTGAGGCTCATTCACCTGTGCTGGCACCAAATTGATCAGGCACTCCAGAAAGAGGTTTTTGGGGTGAGGATTTCACTCTGTGTAAAACCACACATGGCAACTGTTACTAGATCTGTTAATGAAAAGATAGCAGCAGATGGTATTCTCCAGGCAGATGCAAGAGAGCTATGCCTCCTCAACTAATAGAACATAAGCCAAGTTGAAACCAGAAGTTCTGTGAAAATATAAGTGGAGTCCTGAGCTTGAAATAATAAGCCTTCTGAATATTCAGAATATATCCATTCTGGCTGCACTGAGATTGTGACACAGCCTTTATAGTGTCCTGCTACTTCATCTGTAACTAGAGCTGAAGTTGTGTCTACCTGCAGTCTCCCATATGGATCATAAAACTGTTTAGCTACACCCATGACAGCAAACCAAACAGGCCAGCACTAGGATGTGATGATACACGTCGTTGGCACTCTCTTGACATGCGTTTGGCCTGTACCAACTAGTTTCTGGAAAATACTCAGGGATAATTTGAGGGACTATCACGGATCAAGAACCACTCTCAGCAAGCAGAAGAGACCAAGACACTCTGTTTTGGGAGGAAGGGGACAAGAGAGGAAAGGAGGAAAATTAACCATATGGAAAAAGCTGTGTTATGCCTTTTATCTGCAGGGCTAGATGACAGGATTTTCTCTGTCTATTTGCTATAACAGACATAGCCTCTGAGGTCTACCTTCCAGACTCTGACAAAGCACTTACAGTGAAAATATGAAGAATATGAAGATTCAGCAGTACAACAATCTGCTTCCTTATAAATACAATATTTGGAACAGTTAATCCAGTGAGTACTCCTATAACTATGCCAAAGGAGATAAATAAGATGCAGATATGTGAGAAAGTTATAGGGTCTAGCCATTATGTTGTTCCTGGATCCCAAATGTACCTTCTTTTGATGCTCTGGTTCTGAACCTCACATGTCTCAGCTACTACCCTGTGTAAGGCGAGGATTCCAAAATGATGCATTGAAAAAGAAACACTCGAGATGGTTTATTGACTTTGAACAGATGGTTAAAAGGGACATCATGAAAACATTTAAATGCTCAAAAGGATATTGGTTAAATGTAAACCAGATACTTTTGAAGTGTTTGGAGAGCCCAGACTCATTTTTTAGGGACCATAGAGAAAATAAATTCAGTCAGAATATGTATCTCATGGAAAGAGTGGGAAACATTAAACTCAATTCAAATAAAAGTAGGCAGAAGTAACTTACTTGATATGGGAAATTTGCTGACTCGGTGGAATTTAATAGTAGTAAATTTGCCTACTGCCAGACACCACCCTCTGATCCAGAACATAAATTCTTCTGCATGTGCAGTCAGACAGAAATGGTAAGAAGCCTAGACAGTGTGAAGAAAATTGTACAGACCTACTTTTGTGAAGAAAAACTGAGGATTATGTTGGAAAGCAGAGAAGTGGCCTTTTCTGTCATTCAAAAGGTTTTTTTACAATTATGTTCTTTCTGTTCTCAACCTTTCCCCCCCACCATCTACTTTATTGGACTGGTTAAATCTTTTCTTCTATATGAATGCCTCATATATCTAGCTAACTTACATTTAGAACACGTATGTGTCTTCTCCTCAGAGTAACTGTAAATTCTTCCTCAAATTTAATATTTCTTTGTTTGCTACTGTCATTTAAAAAAAAAAAAAAAAAGAAAGAACATGTTATCAAAATAATTCTAAGAAACTCAAAGATAGAGTTTTGTTCAGATACCCTGACTAATAGGGTACACATCACCTTTTGGTGGAGAAGAGGGAGTTAAATGTGGTTTACAAAGGAACCCCCCCCCCAAACAAAAAACAAAACCAACAAAACTTATTGTAAAATCTCCTTGGGGGAATAAAAGCGGGTGAAAAGTTACAGTTTCTGTATTCAATCCTGGACCACAAATAAACTGAACTGTTTGGAAAGAAATTATCCTGGATTTGTATCTTTGAACCACCTACTATACAACAACCATAGGCTGTTATATACATAGGGGAACCCCTGTGATAAACAAGGTAATTTATCATGCTGTGTCCAAGCTACAGGTTCTATATACTTCCTTAAATAACTGCAAAGTAGAACTAGGCAATGAGATAAATTGCACAGGTAAATTCCTTGCCTCCGAGGCAGAGAGAGAAAGAATCACAACAATAAACAATTACAGCTATATAATCAATATGCTAAAAGGAGTTCTGAACTTGCTGTAATTGTCCATCACTTAGTGCAATGTAATTATGATTGCTAAGAAGATTTCACTGGCATTTTTTTTTGGTCTGTAGTGGAAATTTGCATCTTGCACAGGGATCACCTCAAAATAATTTCAGTGAATATTTGGTATCACACTGCTCTGTGCTTTTTGTTTCATATCAGAGTCCTGCACAGGGCTGCAAAAACCAGGATACAATTTATATACTTGCCATCTGTGCAGGGTATGACTATCATAAAAAATGCACAAACACCTTCTGGGGTGAGATTTCTTGGCGGTTATTATGTAAGAGATACATATTTAAATGCACACTTTAATCTATATGGGTCTAATCCAGAACTGCTGGAAGTCAGTTACAGAGTAATCATGTATTTTGCCAGGCCCTTGTGTTTGGCTAAACTTTTGCCCAGTTCAGTGATTTTGAGACTCTATTCCCAGTCAGGCCATTCTGCTCACTCCATCTTTCATCAGCAATTATCAGGGCAAAGTGTGGAACGAAAAAAAAAAAAAAAAAAAGAAGAAAATAAACCAGAAAAAAACCCTCCACAAATTCAAACCCCTAAAACAGCACCAACCACCACCACCACAAAACCCCACAACCCCCCACATCCTAAGAATAAGCTACAGAATATAAATACATATCTGCATTGATTAGATAAATATTGAACATATTGCACTTCAAGGGGGAAGGGAGAAGTCACTGTACTGAGTACGTGGTCTTCTCCTGTTTACCAATTAGTGTAATGTGGAATTAACTAGAAAATTAAAAAAAAAAAAAAATAAAAAAGGACACTAAAATTCCTGAGAATTTCAGTACATCACAGGTTCAAGATTTGCATTTTTTTGGAGTGAATGTGAAGAGATGTGGTGAGGCAGTGTGTTCCTTGCACAGCCTCCCAAAAAACGACCCTACACCATGGTATTTACTGTCCAGCCAGAGCACTGATGTATGACTATGGTGGAACTGCTCCAGTATCAGAAAGTGGAGTGTCTCCTATAATTAACAGATAACTTTTCTTTGATAACGTGCCAAGAAAATAATAACTTTGCTACAGCAAAATGTAAAACTCTGAAAAAGGGAGGCATCTATCTGTTTCCACAAGTCCCATGGTGATTAGTTTGGCCCTAATTAACAGTAGCTTTCTAAAGTGAGAGATAATTGCTGGCACACATAATGTAGATTTCAATAGCTAAAATGAGCAATAACGAATATTCACTTTGAAGCTTGCCTGACAGAGTGCTTATACTACAAAAAGTTAAAGAAGTACCTTGAATATAGCTAATAAATGTGATTCCTTTACTGTTCTCCACTTTCCATCAGCATTTAAGCACTATCACTTTTAATGCTTCAGGTCTGGAGCTTTGTCTCTTAAAGTCAGAGATTTATAGCGAGTGAGAAATGTCCATATTAAAAAGGTAAAAGGAGATTCAGATTATATCTGACCATTATAATTAATAGCTGGATCTTCAGTTGTAACTAATTGAACGGAGGTCAGTGTGTTGCCATGGTAATGTCCCAGCCAAGCAATTTTACCCATTTTCCAGTCTACTGCCCCTTTGCATAACTGCAAGTTATAAAATGTTTTAATTGCAAGATTTGCAAATGATGCAACATCTGGGCTACAGATTTACATATAAAGGAAGAAGATTAATGGGATTATTAACATATCTGTGCAAACCCTTGAAGTGTTGAACGTAATTACTGAACACCAGTATTTTCACTGATCATCCATGTGACGTGTTGGAAATCCATACAATTCAGGAAGAAAATCACAGATGTGTATTTTTCTTCCTCTATGCCACTAGTAATTAGAAGAAGTGTCATTCTACAGCTGCCTTGAAATAATAGAGAAATATCTTTAGTCACTTCACCAAACCAACAATATCACTTTTTCACTTGTACTACTGTTTCATTTGATTAGGTTAGAAAAGAAGTCATGTTAATGAACTCTTAAAATTCTGATTAGCTATTTTGACCTCATTATTCTGAAAACAGACACCAACAAATAGCAAGCAACCACCCCTCCATTCTGTGTATATATAAACATATTTAAAAAAAAAAAAAATTCCTTCTTACAAATCAAAAGATTCCCTGAAAAAGTCACTAACATATACAAATGGGATTCTAACATCACTCAAGAATCCTACAGTAGTTGCATGAGGGGGCTGCCACTGTAGCCCTGTCCCCTGCTACAAAAAGCCCCACCACACAAACCCAGCACAGTCACTAGCATATACAAGTGGGATTCTAACATCACTCAAGAATTCTGCAGTACTTGCATGAGAATAATAAAATTATTTATTTTTAAAAAAAGAAAATTTGTATACGCAGCTAGAAAAGAAAAAGAAAATTTGTATACACAGTTAGAAATGCTAACTATGAAGTTAATGTAGTTATATTCTGATGGACTGAAGAAAGTACAGGTTTGGATTCTGGTTGTCCTTCAGTATGGCAAAAAAGCCAAGAGCTCCCTTGGCATGAAAGCTGCAAATTCATAGCCAATTCTCCTTTTCTCAGAACACAACAGAGTGGTCATGCAAAAGGTATAGATTGATACCAAAAACATCTCAAAGGCAGTGGCAATTATATGTCTCATCATCCAGATTTCCCCACATCCCTTCAGCTATTGAAGGACACCGGACAAAATTTTCAACAGAAAACACATGATTTAGGAATCAAATTTCCATTACTAGAAATGCCTTAGATAATGAAGTCATTCTAATTTAGCTTCTAAATAACATTAATGTTTTTTTAATTCAATGGTCAATTTAAGAAGTATAAAAATTCAAGGCCTAAACTGCAACAGCTCCAATTTCTGGGTACTATGAATTCAGATATATTTAAAGTATAGCTGGAGAACTTGTGCCAGTATACAAAATTTATAGTTTGTAGTAGATTTTGAATGAGACTTACTGTATACATTGAAAAGATTTTTTCCACGCTTACTCACACTAAAACTATGGGGATAAGAGCAATATTTCTATGCAGCTTAAAGATTAGGTCTTTTAAATTATTTTCCACCTATACAACTTCTTATAAGTGCCTTCTAATACCAACTCATCATATGCAAGAGCTAGTAATTTATACTGAAGTAAATTTAGAATAATTTCTGAAAACTTTGAGATGGCCTCAGATTTACTAAGTTATGAACTACTTGATACAACGTCTTTGTGAAGGACATATAATCTCTCTTCCCCACATCTGCAAAACAGCCCCTTTTCACTCTCCTGACTAGAGAATTCTTCTCCCTTTCACATATTTCTTTGACAAAAATTCCAGGATATAGTAAATAACATATTTTTTCTAGATTTTCTATGACTTAATAACTTCTGGACCTTAGAGGATAATGAACAATTTTTAGCTTTCTGAAATGTCCATACAAAACTATCCCACTGATGGAGATCTTAGTCACGACTTTCGTGGATTTCCTGATTTCAATATATAGGTACCATAATTGCTTTAATTAAATCCAGACAGTACATTTTTTACCTCTGCATAGTCCTTGGCAACACAACCAAACTATAATCTTCAAAATCAGTTGATGTTTATGTTAATATGTGTAAAGTTCAGGAAGAGAAATTAGATGTAAATCAGGTGAAACAAAATAATGTGATATCACTTAAACTAATAAAGATGAATGAAAATTATGAGTAACTATAAAAATAGAAATAAAATAATTGCCAAAAGATCTAAGAGCTGGCTAATGTGATGTAAAGAATTCTGTACATAGTAGTTGTGCTCACATAATGATGGACTGTGCAGTCATGAAAAGACCCACGATGGCAGAAACATATGCCTGTAAGTAGCCTCCATATAATCAGCACCTTTTTTTTGAGCGAGATTCTTTCATCTCCCCAATTAGTTGTGCAACTCAACACAAAGTCTAAATGTTGCTGCTGCAAATAGATTATACGAGTCTTATTTATAATGTATATCTAGAGACATAAGTGTTCTTAATTCTCTATTAAAAAAAGTAAAGGTGTGGTATCTGTCCCAAAAACCACAAAACCCACTTTGAATATGACCAGATAAAACACATCCTCTTCCACCTCAAAGAGCCAGCTAGGATATATCCCAGCAGATGGGACAAATGTAACAGATGAAAACCAAACCAGCAAACAAAAGCAAAAACAAAACAGAAGAAAGAAACCCAACTCTGAGGCATGCTAGTTTACACTGTGCATCTCTGAGGATGGTACAGGAATGTATTGCTTCTTACACAGAACCCAAAGCAAAATACTGACCATAAATATCTCAATGATTTATTATTTCACTAGATTTTTAAATCAGAACCTATTTAGAAGACAAGAGTCCAGATTCCATAGTAAAAATAGAATCTTCTCACCAAGAAAGTGGTAGACTCAGTACCTTCTACCTACCTCCACCTCAATGTGAGGAATTTGGCACGTTCTCTATCCTGCTAAGTATCAAGTCAGAAATCATTATGTGAGCTAATAAATTGTTTATAGCCAAAAGGAATACAAAGTTAAACTAAAAATATAAGAAAGGATGGGAAAACAGAGAAACAGTACAAAAACCTGCATTATACAGAATGTAGTCCTATACTCCTGTATTTTAAGTTTCTAATGCTTGTTGAGACGTCTGGAAATCACGCTTTATCTGAAGCTTGGCATCTAATAATTGAAGTACCAAAATAAAGAGAAGCTCTGGAAGAATGTGTCTTTAAATACCTTTATCTAACAGTTCACACACAAAAAACTTTCTCTTCTTACCAAAAATGAAGTTTGCTTGTTATCTTTATCTGAATTCAGTGTAGGTTGTTTTACTTGTTTCAGTTAAATAAAAAACTTTTATGGATATATGGGGCAGGGCATGGTGTGGAAATTATGTATGCATGGCACCGATGCTATTTAAATGATATTTAAGTACCCAAGCTTTAGGGTTTCTCATATTACTTTTGAAACTGTTTTAAAATTTAATATCATAAATGAATCCTAATCACATGCACCCAAGATTTTCTGGATATTATCTTTCATAGATGATTTTTTCATGTTTTCTTACAATATTTTATTACAGGAATAATTGCAAAAAAAGAATGATTAATAAAATATCACTATTCTCCCACTGGCATTTCTGGCCTCATCAAAAGTGTCATTTTTTTTGCATAATAGATTGACTCACACTTCAAGTGTGAAGCAACACTTGAAATTATCCATGCACATACTGATATATGTCCATATGTTTTTCCATCATTTTTCAAACAACAAGACAAGGGCAAAAAATGTATAGTCTAGGAAAACTTCTAGTGTAATTCTTACGTGTATATTCCAATAAATGTTTGTTCCACATAATTTAATATCGCTAGACATAAGCAGCATACAAAGAATATCCCAAAACCATAATTAACAGTGTACTATAACATTTACAAAAAATGTATAAAATGTAACAAAATATGCAAGTAAGTTAATTATTTTGATCCCTGTGCAATTTAGACTTTGGGTTCTTTCTGATTTATTAGGAATTGGTGGTTATGTACTTCATATTACTTAACATCAGTTGAAAGTGACAGGATAAAGAAGTCTGACATAAAGGATAAAAATATCTACTCCATCACCTACTACAGCAACTTCAGTGAATTAATAGCTGCAGACTGGATTTAGACTCTAATAGAAATGGAAAATAATCTTGTCTATTTATATTAACCTAATACCATACTTGCCAGGTATCTAAAAGGCGAGGTGTGATATTTAATGATTTAGCAGTAAACATATCAAAAAGTCAGTTGTAACATTAATTTACCAGAGGAATAACTGGCAGTACAATATTATGAAAAATATACTCAAAACACATTTTATTTTTAAGCAGACTATTTCAAGAGAACAGAAATAATCCAAGATTAAAATTAAATAGTAAATTAGAAGTTGGAAACATTGTCCATACATCAGCGTACTGTGTATTAATTGGGAAAATTCATTTGTTCTTAAGAGGCCCCACAACAAATTATAATGATTCTTTAAACCCATTTCTCATCCTGGTTTCCTGGAAGAGCATTTGCTAATTACAGTTCACAGTTCGACAGCTTGGCTGATTTGCCACGAGGCCTGAGCGCTGGTTTTCACAGGCACTGCAGGCAAACCCATCAGCGAGCAGCTTGAGGCACACGCTTCCACTCAAAGTGGGCTGGAGGAAACCTGTGCTCCAGCCATGCACAGGTTTGAAGGCAGCAGGGCTGCCCCGACCTCCTGCCCTCAGCTTCCCCCTTTTTCCTCCTAATGCCTGCAGCAGGCTGGACTCTTCTTAGGGCTGCGGCACCACCAAGACGAAGAGGAGGTGACCCTTTCGTATGTTTTTAAACTCCTCCCACAACCCTTCCCATACTGCCTTAACTAAACTTCTGGTTGTGCCAGAAGATCTCCTCCAATGACTTCATTCTCTAGGGCACTGATGCCAGAAAATTAAAATTTCACCTGTTCTGGAATATAAATTTCATGCACTTCATATTCTGCATAACTTTACATTGTGTAGGAGAAAAGTTGCTGCAGAAACTAGTAATCCTTTTGTAAAAATGAGAGTTGCTGCAAAATTAGAAAAAATATTCAGCAGTGTTTTGAGGGTAGTATAGACTAGGTCAGACGTTACAGGGACTTCAGCTGAGAAGGAAACACAGTATTTGAAGATTAGAACTGGAAATAGCTGGGGAAAAAAAATCTTTATCAGATAAGATTGTTTAAAGCTGGAATGATGATTCAGGAGAGTTTTTTATTTCTTCCAGCAGTTTTTCCATTCCTGTACAGTTATTTCCTAAGGAAAGCTATGGGTGACAAGGTTCATATTTAGCAACTGAAAAAATTTACAATGGTTCTCACATATGGGAATCTACTCTGGTGTGCAATTGTGAACATTAGCTGATAAAAAAAAAAAAAAAAGAGACTAAAATACACATAAGACTTTTGTAGTCACACTAGGATGGACAGCAACAATATCCTCTGAACTGCTGACTAAAAAGAAAGGCAACTATGAAATCTTTCTGAAAAATGTTAGCTCTTTATATTTAAGACTGACTATATCTCATCTGAATAGTCATTTACTGGAAAACTGTCAGCCTTGATTCAAGATTTTCCAGAAACTTACTGAGAATAGGTCATGTAGAATACAAGCATTAAAACAAACAAACAAAAAAAACCCACAAAGGAAAGTGGAAAACAGATATCCTGCTTCTAAATAAGGCCACTTACTTGTGGTATTTTGATGAGGAACACATAAGAGCAAAGTACAGATTTGAAATACTAGAATATTTAGGGGTTTTAGATTCTGTGTCTGTACATCACAAGATTACAATGAGTGTTATCTTTCTGCTCTGAAACTGGCCTATATATAATAGTAACTTTCTTATAGAAAACAATAAAAAACACTCAGCAAAATAGCTCAGGAAAGATGATTCAGATCTCAGTGTTACAGCTAAGAAAAACCTTGTGAACTCTGACCACAAAATACTGGCCTTTTGAAGTGCTAAGGCTTGGGCCTATGGTCCAAGCCAGAGTTGACCTATAGATGAATCCTGTATATTTTATAACTGATAACCATTGTGCTAACAGGTGTTATACTAAGTTATAACAAACCACCTACTCTGATGTAAAAGGTGGAAGTGTTGAAGCCTGAGCAACAGGCCGTGCACCGAAACTGATAACTCAGTATGTAATCCCTAATGAAATATGTATGGAGGATGCAGCTACCTTGAATGTATCTTTCTGTTCGTTGTATGTGATTAGAACAACAGAGTCACGGAAGCAGGTGTCTGTCTCCGAGACCTGATGTGATGAATGTATCTTCCCCTTCCTTTGTATATGAATAGGGTAACAGAGTCATGGAGGCAGGTGCCTGTCCTCCTTGCGCATAATCCGATCAGATAAGCAGAGAAATTCCCTTAGTTTCTTCCTTGAGCCCTGGCCAGGCTCTGGGGGGAACCTAATGTGAAATTTAAACCAGATATTTCCGCTTAAAACAAAGGTGCCAGCTATTCTGGCTTGCTGATTTTTAGCATATAAGGCTGGACCCGCTCACAGCGACTTTGGAAGCCTCACCTACGGGTGGACACACCACATAGGATTTCCCACTTGCCGGGACAGGCTCTCCAAATCCTCGCTGTAACCGGGGCTCCCCAGTGTCTGCGGGTCTGGATGATGGTAAAGTATGCAAGTGGTGATGTATCTTTCTTAATCACTATTGTCTCTCTCAGGTAGTAATGATTTGGTGCATTACCCTGTATTTTCCTATTTAAGTGCACTATTCTGTCTTTTCTTACTGTATGTTTTCTGTATTATTCTGTTATATTATTTTGTTATTTCTAGTAAAATACGCCTGCTCTTTTCACTCTGGTGTCTGAGTTTAATTGATATCCCTGATCAGCAAAACACCTTTCCATCACCTAAGCCACAGCCATTAAAAATATACACCCCTTCAAAAGCACAAGATTTCTATTCTGAAGACAATAGCTACTTTTATAACTCTTTTAGGAGAAACGTGCAAGTCATGAAAAATTTTCCTGAATTTTACGGAATAAAACCCGCCAACATTTACATATTCAAGTAATGCCCTAGATTTTAAATTTGGTGATTTAAAATTAACATTTACCAAACTGCTAGATTTTTCACCAAAGTGGTGTGAGACAGACTATATCCATGCCTGAATTGTCATGTCTGCTTCAGTTTCCTATTCTAAAACTGGTTTGATTTTGGCCAAGATGGCAGATCTATGATGAAACCATACAACATTTGGCTTTGGTCTAGGACAATGTTGGTATGATCTCATTTTTCATTGGGTGTCTCAGTACACGTCCACCTGTAGATGCATGCTTATATGCTCATTCTTGCATGCATGTCAGGTAAAGGGTCTTCTCTATATAACTAGTTTGTTATGTGTGTAAAGGAAGTATTTGTGTATGTTGCACTGTCCAGCATTTAACAAGCAAGGTACGGACACATCCATAACATCAGTGTCAGAATTGCCTCACCGGGTCAGTGCAGTGTATTGTCTCCCAAAACAGATAATATAGATAATATAGAGGAAACGGTTATCCATTATGACAAAATGTTTTTGTCCACATAGTAGTCTGGACTTCTTTTAAAATCAATGGAGGCATTTAAAAGGGGGCAAGTAAATTGATCTTCTGCCTCTGGAAGTGCCTGTTTATCCCTGTTGACTAGAAGAGAACTTCAGGCAACTAGCTCAGACATAGACATACAGGTTGTGGATCTGTAAAATTAGGTAAGAGGGATCCCACCCAAGACCCTTAGATATAGTCAGCTTTACTATGTATATTTTCTACAATACAGTGTATATTAAAGTTTGGTCATACTCCTTTCCCTAAAGGTAGAGTGCAAAATTAGTTTGTTTTAAATCCCTAATGAGACTCCAGTTACAAGTAATTAAAGTTCACATTACAATCTCATAAATGATAATGAACTTTGAAGGAAGAAGAAAATTAAGCAATATTGGGAATGCAATAATCAAACTGCTTGCAAAAATTTATGACATGGAAGAGAAAAAACAGGCCATAGTGTGGCATCGGGAGTTCAAAAAATTGAAACATACCAAACTATTTTTTGGGGTGGAGAAGAAAGTTGTGTTTTTAATTCTCACATCATGCAGTACTGAACAAGCAGCACACAGAAATGCGGCCTCAACATAGTGACTACACCTGGACAGTGCAGTGCAGTATTTGCCCACAACAGATAACTTCTTTATTTTTGCAAAACAGCTAGAGTAGGAGTACTTATTGAAAAATGTCTAGAGCAGACTTTCTTTTTTTCTGGTTTATCTGTTGTTAGGTTTTGTTGTGGGGCTTTTTTTAATGACTACTCAGAAACAATATTGGAGACTCAGCAATATTGCCAGATGGAAGATCACTAGGGTTACCTTTGTAACTAGTAGTTACGCTCTACTGCAGTAATGTATCATACTTTATTTCTGCAAAGAAATAAATTCTCAAAACATTCTCTTCAGTTAGAGCTTCTTTAGTCCTTTTTTGAATAGGAACTCATTCTTGAAAGGGGTCTTAGTGCCTTTCATTAGATGCAATTATATTTGCTATCTGATCCACTTCCTCTTCTCTTTCTCAAACACAATTTCTAGTTACTGTTACTTGACAGTTTATCTACATACTTCTCTTCCAGCATGCATTAAAACATTTCAATTTTAATATATTTTAAATTCCATTAAGAGATCCATTTGAGATGGTGGTGAACATTGCTTTTTTCCTCTTGGTATTATTCAAATACTGTACTGTGAGAAAAAATATTTCTCTCAAGTTCTTTTCTTGCTCCCTACTTACAGGCTGAGAATTCAGTCACACCCAGACTTCAATAAATATTTATCTCCAAAATAAGAACTTGGATGTGACTCTAACCCCTCTATTACAGTTCAGCAGACTTGCTCGTTTCACACCTGGAAACAACTGATGGAATAACTGTCTCCATGACAAAAAGGTCCATGAGCTATTATAATTAAAGTTTACTGGGCAGATTTAGGATCACCAAGAAGAATTAGCTTCAAAACTGAAAAGAAGTAAATTTACAAGCCTCACAACTTTGCTTGCCATCTATTTTCTAACCTTAGAAAACAGATATTGCAGCTTCTGTGATAAGGTTGAAGAACAGCTACTGTTGACCTTAATGGAAAAGAACAGAGAGAATGTGTTGTTAGCCAAAGGAAAAGTGAACTGTGTCACATGTAGGTTTTAATATTTAATGAATCTATATGACTGCAATCCATTATGTGACAATTTAATTATATGACAAAAAAGTTTGATAAATAATATTGTGGTAGGACATCTAATTCATTATTTAACAAAAAAAATCAATACTTTCATAAATCATATTTCTACACACACACACACATATTCACACACACACAAGCTGTTTTAAGCAGGCAAAAATCCAGACTGCATAGGCCATTTACTTTCTGGTCAGGACAAGTTCAAATTTAAGTTTAATCAGGCCTAGATGGGAATAAGTTTTATTTACTTTTTTAAAACTCATAGATCATAAGTGGTTGCTGCTAGATGTTTTCCCTCCAACAGCTTCCTGAAAGTTGTACAACTAGAATTACTATCCTTTGTATTTAACAGACAAAGATGAAATGCCAAATTCTGCTCTTCTTAATCACACAAAACTGCTGTTTGAGTCAATGGGATCACTGAGGTGAGTAGCCAGACAGGTAAATAAGTGTTTTCAGGATTAGTGCTCAAGATTAGACACAACGTTACAATCCATAACAGGCAACAAAGGAAGTCCTCCTGAAGGAAGAACCATGGTAATGATCTACAGTAAAGGACTCTTTTTTTTTTTTTTCCCCTCTACAAACCATTCATATAAAAACAGTGTCAGGGGAGTCACCCCTGTGGCATATCAAAATTTTGACATAAAAAAACAAAGACTGAGAAAATCAGCCAGGCGGAGCAGAAGTAGAACAGTGGGCACATGGCAACAGAGAAGTAGATGCACAATAGAGTTCAGTGAAGTCCAAAGTCCTGCATTCAGGAACAAAGAGTAGGTGGAAATGAGTGAAAGGAGCATGTGAAAGGAAATCAAGGATGAGGAACATGAAGAAGGGATTCGCAATTAGCAGCTTTCTGAGATCACCCTCTGTGGTTCACATAATTAATTTATTAAGATTGTGTAGAACTCATCTTCCTCAACCACTCAAACTCTCCCCACATTTCTGTATGTCTTGTGTTGGTATCTATTGGCTTTGTCACACAGTTCCTGACATTTTGTGACTCCAGCCCATGTGGCATGACTCATGGCCACAATGTCTTCAAGTTATGCAAAACAGTCCTAATTCAATTTGGCAAAATAATAACCGTAATATTTAGGTCCAATTCTGCTAGGTAGCTCTACTTGCAGGCCACCTTTGAACAAAATGACTGCTTTGTTACAGCTGTCCAGTATACCATTTATGTCAAGTTTATTTATCACACACTTTAGGGCTGCCTAGTTTATTGCTAATGTAATGAAATTTTTGCTTCATTCTAACAGCATTATCACTTTACCAGATTTTGTTGCCTTTTTTTTTTTTTTTTTTTTTTGCAAATGTACTTTTTATCTAGCACTTGATCTAAGTTCATTCTCCCCTCGTGAATTAGGCAATTATGTTTTCATTACATTGTATCTTTGCTTAGGTTGTCTGGGATTGCAGAATGCTGTTTGGTGTATAGATGTTTTTAATGGAAGTTCAAGAAATGTGTGTGGGTCCATGTAAAAACAAATTGATGAAAAAACTCTTCTAGGGTTTTCTGAAGAATGTTTTTTCATGCTACAAATATAAATATATACATACATCTAAAAAAGCCAAGTTCTAAATACCAGAAGAGAAAAATATATCATTCATTATTTCTTGGGGCATGAATTCTGAATTTGGTGTTTACTAGCAATACCCTTCTGAAAATTGGAAACTCTGAAAAGAGAATTTTGTTGCTGAAAGCAAAATTCTTCTCACTCACCAATGTATAGCATGATTAAGTCTTTTCCCCTCTATCCTGAATTATCCATAAAGACACCTGCATTTTGAATTAAGTTCTTTTTGTAGGCTAGCATATCATATTAGCCTAAAAGTAGTCCAACTGGAGTGCTACCTTAGTACCATGAGGATTCTGAACTACTGCAGCAGGAGTTACTACTGCGTAGATAATGACATTAATCTGGCTAAGTGGCTGCAGTTTACTGCAGGCTTCTTTGGCTGAACTGCACACAGAAATGCTACAGCAATGCCTGCTTCGAGTGAGGACCATCACTTTATCCCATTGTATTCATACCTCCTGTGCTGGGAACTACAAAAGAGGTGTGCAATTCCATGGAATGGAATAACTCTCCTCTAGCTTGTGGTGGTCACTTTAAAAGCAAGTTATGCTGTTGTTAAAGTGTATAAAAGGTCAAATGAAAGAATTTGATAAAATATTTTTTTCCATATTTAGTTGATTACAAATAAAACAGGAGAACACCTTCTGACATATACTTAGATTGCTGGGGTTTTGTGTTTTTAATTAAAACATTTATACTTAGAAATACCAAAACACTTCAGGTTTATATAATTTCATTTCATGAATAATAATAAAAAATGTTTTCAGAATTTTTAGGCCTAAGGTTTTTCTTTTAGCCTTTTTACCTATTTCTAATTGGGTAATACATCTTTTCAGTTTTCTCTTTAATTCTTTTTTACAGCCTGGAATGTTTTAAATAACAGAATAAAGAAATCGTTGGAACTTTATTTCAGTGAAACCTTTACTTCACTAAGTATACTTTTGACTTTTCCTAATCACTGTTTTTCTTCCATTTGTAAACAGTTTGCTTTGATTATTTCTTCGTTTATTCATTACCTAATCTTGATCAGCTAAATTGCATGGTTCCTAGTATCTGGCTGCATCTCTATAGTTTAATTAGAAAAACAAAAATTATCCAGAGACAAAGGCAGTATGAGAGTTAGCCATTGAAACTGTATCTGATGTCCATAATTGAAAAGTTTTAATCTCTTTTCCATTAAAATAAAAGATGTAGGAAAGCTGCTTTTACTTGTGAACAAATTGTCCTATGTGCGCAGTATGCCAAGATGAGTATAGTTCTGCTTCTTCTCCAATCTCATGAACAATATAAAATGTTGTGCACATTAACAAAAAGTGATATGAAGTCTAAAACTTAAAAGACTAAAGTATGGGTTTGCTGTATTTCTGTAGCTTTGGAAATGATTATTTTGTATCTCATATTAGGGAGCATATTATATGAAGTCCCACATCACATTCATAACAACACTACAGGTATATTACATGAGGTGTGTAACTGGATATGCTTCAATAGCATATTTCACGCTGGTATCAGCCATTTCCTTTTGCACCTTATCTTACTCAAAATAATTACCAACAAACACCCTAACGCTCTTCTTCATGTGTACTATGACATTAAAAATTAAATTAATTAGCACTTGGATAACTAATGATGGATTTCCACCCTAGAACAATGGCACAGCTGCACTGCATTCTTTAAGACGGAGAGCAGTGGCTTTCCTGAAATCCACATGTTAGTAGTTGATGAAGCAGGAGGAAGGATAACGATTGTCATCAGACTGCTTGACTGGATAGTGAATGGCTTTACCAAAGGCACCAGACTTTTTTGTTAGGCTAGGAGTGAAGGCATTTTGAATCATACATCACCTGAAAGGAAAAGACAAGGCCAACAGGCATGTGTTTCCATGCATCTCCAGTACTAGTCACATGAGTTACATTTCAGAGAGAATAAATTACTAAGTGACCCTGACAGCATAGATTTTGTAAGAAAAAGAGCAAAACATTAAACACACTGTCAAATCTTTCAAGAACTGAAAAGGCAAATTCAAATTCTGAAGTCTCTTTCCCAGGGAAGAAATTGATCTGACCACATAAGCTTTGCCAGTCAATTGATATTCTCAATACCAAAAATATTTACTGAATTGAGTACACTGATCTAGTAGAGTTTCATACTTACTTATATCTGGAGGTGAGCTGAGCCTGGCACAAGTTTTGATACCACTGACATACATAAAGACCCAAGGCACAAAGGCCTAAATATGATTCCCACAAAAATCACAGGTGATGTTAACCAACAGGGTGTGCCCACAGCTCCATTAAATAAAAGCTAACTCTCCCCTGAGTAATATATAACCCATCATAATAGTATGGATGATCTGTGAAGAAAACTGGTAATTTAAAAAATGTTACATGAAGATTACCTGTTGTTCCTAATCAGGAATGTATACTTTGCTGGGTTTGGCTATTGGACTTGTTGATCTTCTCTGAGTATGTGTCAATCAGCCTAGCTGGGTGTAGGTAAGCAAGGTTTGCCTTCCCTCTCTCTCTAAGGGATATGATTAGGGCCCTACCCTTACTCAGATTTGAATAATCTGAGGTAATTTTGCATTATACTAAATACAGACATATCCAGAGGTCATTTGTGTTTGATGAAGATTGGTATTAAAAGCACATTGGCCAAAATGGCAACTAGAAATAAAATATCAAAACCCCTCCAGTGTATTTGAAAGGTGCTCCACTAATCATCTAGAACAACTTCAGAAATGATCTACTGACTTTAAACATCCTAAATATGTGTGTGTCTGTGGGGTGTCCCCTAAGATACTGATCTCTTTCAAAAGAGACTTAATTGTCTGAGAGAGAGAATCTGGGTATAGAGCATGAGAGAAACCAATGTTTCCTTGGACTGGAAAGCAACCAAGTCGAGAGTCTCAAAGCGTATTCCAATAAAGTGTTGAGCATGTCTTTCTCCACCTGTGATACCATAAGTGATTGTAACATACGACAAATTTTTTTAACCACTGTTTCTGGATGTTGCATATCTAGATGACTTAATCCCATTATGACATTTTTGACTCATTTCCATATAAATTATTTTTATACTTTAAAAAAACCTGTCTGATTTTTGCATTGTAATTTTTTCTTCTTATTTATAACATTTGAAAATGTTTCCCTTGCTAGTTAAAAGATAGTCACCATAAATCTTGGCTGCCTGTTCCTACACAGAGAGATAATGCAGGACTTTAACATGAAGCAACTGATCAGAGACAAACTATTCTGGGTACTCTCTCAGATCTATAACTGGTTAAGGAAACAGTTTTGTGGTAAACATTCATTTTGTATGCTTAGCATGTAAATATTCATTTATATTCTGAATGGAAAGTCTGGGTGCATTTCATTATTTCCTAGGCTAAATATTTATTGTGCTTAATTTGGTTAAGAGGCATATTTGGAAAATTCTGTTTCTATTTATCAGCTTTTGAAAACAATCTGTGGTCATAAATACACTGCAAATTTAGCAAGACAAAAACTGTTGTTTTACTCAGTTCTGTGTTTGTGAGATGGAACTAAGGTGCATTATCCCTCACAAAAAAAAAAAAAAAAAAAAAAAAAAAAGAGAATACGCTTCAAAGACAAGTATTGGAAATATGGAGATGTATTTAAATGTACTGGTGTCTCCATCTTCAGATGCTGTGGTAGTGAGTACCCAACACAAAAATAAAAGCAACAGATACATAACGAATGCTGTTCAAAGGCAGTAACTCAAAACAGTAGCTTGTGTTAGATACTTTATTTAGGACTGGTCCTCAGCAATTCCATATCATAGACATAGTAGTAAAATTATATTGGATTTGTTTCTGTTTCTTTTTTAAGGACTGGGAATATAGATGTACTTTCCAAAAGTTAATGTTTTATTATCTCATCTATTACTTGTCCTTCAATGCCTTGCTCTTAATCCTTCAACTTCTTTGCCATAAGGAATAGATGGGAAATAGCATGTGGAAACATTATTTGTGTCACAAAAATTTAGTAGTAACGAAATAAAACATAAAACTAATTAAAATTTTGCTTATGATGATAAGACGTTTTATTTTGGTAATCTCTTTTAGACTGTTAAATCAGAATTAGAAATGGTGAAAGCAACAGTGTTTCAATTAACTTCACTGAGATTGGGAAAGACACCAGATGTTTAATTTGGGATTTAAGTCTTCTATGTGTAACTGACAAGCTGACCAATATCAAGGCCTTTCAAGAAAATTACTGTATGTATCAAAGTTTTAAATTATTCATATGAAGAAATGAAACGATCAACAAAACCACTGGATAATTAATGAAGTTGTCATCTTGACAAGACTAATAATAAGCTTCTCCTTGATAAATCATCAGTGATTCCTCTGCTATAATCACAAAAGTAATTCTACCGTATGTTTACCAGCTAGTGGAATAGAAACATCAAAACTTAAAATTAGTTGGTTGAGTTTTGCTGATATAGTTTAATGATTTTACATGATTTCACATAATTGGTTACTAAGTCAGTAGGTAGCTGCTATGTATGTGAATTTACCAAACAAAAACTGCCATCGTGCAATGTACATGGAAAATATTTTTTTTCCTGATAATATTTTTAGGAAAAATCTGAAGAAGAAGCAACAGCAGTAATAAGATGCTTATACCTGCTAAATCTAATACCACTGTAATATGTGAAATAATCTGTAGGTTTCTTATTTTTTCATTAAAGTTTCTGTTGGTTTAATCATACAGCATCACAGTAATAACACTGTACTAGATAAAGACAAGAGACATTAGCATAGGGCTACAGGAAGTCAGATGCTGCAACACAGACCTCATTTCTGTCGTTCCATCTGAGCTTCCCACATCCCCCATCTCTACTTCTGATAGCAATGTCTTAAAGTTCCTTCAAATCTTTTGCAGAATATGCCACAAAAAGAAGTTTGCACCTGTAGGAGGAGTCTTGACAGACACGGGGGGCTGAGACTTTGTGTAAAAGCTCCACCTTCTTATCAGTACCTGGAATGAGCAGAAGTGGCTGACAAACAATAAAATATTGTTGGATCTCTTTCCAGATGCATGAACACTGGTGATGGAAAAGTCTTATTTTTCTTTCCTGTTTTAGTGTAAGAACTGCCAGTTGAATAAGGGAAGGTGATTTCTCTGTAATATTAAATAAATTAATTTTAAAAGTTATTATAAAAAACAGAGGCCTTCACAGGGATAGAACAGACCAACGGAAGACAGAAACCTGCTGGAAAATTAGCTAGGAAATCCTCAATACGATTGGATTGCTTTGTGTGTGTTAGCTAAAGCTGTGTACATTTACTTGACAAAAGTCTAGTTCCTACGTTTCCTTAGAGTTCCTGGAATAAACATCTGTTGAAGATCTAAACTTCTTGCAAAACAAAGATGTACAACACCCTATCATTCAGACTTTCCCTTTTCTAGCTTTTTTTCTCACTTAAATTCATAGAGTAAAATCACAACATCATTTGTGGTTCTGCTTTTCTAACAGTCTACACAGCATATATAGTTGGCTAATTTCAACCCCTTTTGTTACAGTAAGAACCACCTCTCTGAAAAAGGTAGACTGTCACCTCGTTTTGTGAAAATACTGAAACACTAGACCTCAGAATTGTTTACTACATCACTCCAACCTGTAAACTGGAAGGAAACTGGGCAATATTGGTAGGATATGTGGAATATGTGGAATATCCTATACCGTTCTTATTTCCCATTCCTTGGTAAACTGTTCTTTGTTCACAGACAACTGACATTAGGAGTTTCCCATACGTACAGGGAGCAGTATATATTTCTTAATCACATACTTTGTTACTGGTTCTGCAGGGTTATTAAGCACGTTGGCATAGCTGCCTGCCTTCCCGTGACTCCTGACCACCTGGCTGAGGCTATTTGGGCATTACTGGAAGGAAATCTCTCCCTGAAGGGCTGTGCTCTGGGGTCAGCAGCAGCTTGCCAGGCTCAGAACACCCTTCTTCTCCTGTCCGCTGGCGTAGCAGGGCTGATCGGCGGCACTTTTCTTTGTTAAAAGGCTGGTATGGAGGGAAGCAGCACTGGCTGCCTCCTTCCCTTGCTGGTTTCATTGTTCTTTGTTGCACTGTGACTCTTGGTGTTCACCACAGGGAACTGAAAGACAGCCACAGCTCAGAGCAGTTCTGACACTAGCGGGCAAAACAATGTCCACCTCAGGTGTGTGGGGCTGAAACCTGCGCGTCACCTTTTTGATTTCAGTGGAGTGGCAACACACAGGATTGAAACAATGCAGTGGTGGATCAAGCTCTGTGTCTTTAAACAATAAAGGAAGAGAAATAAGAAATGGTCACAATACTCTATTACTTGATTGTGGGCACATATTTTTGCATAAAATCTGGAAACCATAAACCCTCTGGGCATTAGTATTTCCATTTTGGTAATGGAGGCATTTGTTGTTACAGATAGTAGGGTTTGGAGAGGAAAAGCAACATATTCCAAACATTTCCCAAGACAAAAAACTAAAACTTTACAACCTTTTGTTTAAAGATAGCTTGTTAAAAATGCAGCTTTATGTCTTTATGATGAAAGTCATGCCAAGATTTTAACTCCTTACACTAAACCACCTAAGATGAAGTCAGAATTGCAGAACCTATACTACTATCACTACAGGCACTCCAGACGCTCTCTGTGCTGTCCCAGGAACATCTGCTACTTTCTTCTGGGTAAAAATATGTTGTTTGTAACTTGTCTTCTGTCTACCCAGAGGCAGTGATGGTTCTCCATTCCCTTTTTAACTCTTACATGGTAAGTTTCATAGTCTTTTCTAGTCCACACCAATAGCTGCACCATAGCTCACTCACTAATGTGAGCAGCTGCAGACCTCCATTGACCTGAGCGTGGTTTATGCTTCGTGCAGCAGAATACTCTGCAGGCTTTTTCAAGAGTCACACAGAAAATTCATAGGTTCTTACAACACAGGAAATCCCACACCCTTTCTGGGTGGCTCTTAGAGGCTGAAGGAGAATCAGCTTCCAACCAAGAGCAGCTCTAACCAGGGAGAGAAGTGACAGGGAGGCTGCTGCACACACATACGAGGTCTCTGTGCCAAGTCCCTAGCAATGCTTTGGGAATAGGGGTGGGAGCACAGATGCATTTAGCTCCTGCCTGGAAAGCTGCCATGTACAGATTAACAGCTATGATCCCACCATACTGAAAAGAAGCAATGTGGGGAAATTTTGTTACTGCTTTATGGAGAGGATCCTGTTCTTCAGATTATCAACTCAGTTTCTATTCTTGCTACTAGATCTGTGTTTTGGGCTTTGAAATGAGCTTGTTATCAGATTCTAAAGCAACATATATATATTTTTCAAAGTATACTATAAAAATACTCTTGGGTACATGCATTTATGACACTCATTCTTCTGAAACCTAAATATGCAAATACACTATAATTCATTTAGAGGGAGGTAAAAGAATCTTAGCAACATCATCGTGTCAGTCCTTCTTTGTTGTATCAGGCCATCTAGTTGCATTTGAGATACAGTTAAAGCACCTTTTTCCTGGGTATTTCTTTAAGTTTATTTGTGAAAATATATTCTAAGCATGTATGTTAAATGTGATAACTTGGCATTGCATTGGCAAATCTGGTTCCATATCATTTGGAACCCAGATTTCACAACATCTTAATACTCCGCTCTTACAAAAAACCAAAGGCAGTGTTTTTGTCAAGTGAGAAGGAATGATATGGTGAAGTCAGACGGCAGAGAATGCATAGCTGGCTGATTTTTTTTTGGAGGTAGATTGCGGGGATTAGGGTGTGGGGCTTGTTTTCTTACGAAGTGCAGAAAGCTAACAAAACCCGCCTTTTCAAGTTTTCTTTACTTCTTATACAAAATAATAGTTTCCCAATTACCATGAGACAGCACACCAAAGTGTGAAAGTACTGTAGCAGCTGTGGTGGCAACACATGTCATTTCTGTGCATACGCTGAGATTTTTCTCATGAGACACTTAAACATATGCAATGAAGCATTCAATACACACAGTTAATATCTAACAGTAATTCCTGCATGTGTTTGTGTACTATACTGGCAATGTCTGGAATGACTGCCAGCATTTAAAAATAAAAGATAGGTATGACAACATCCTGCTAGGATTGCTATACCCCAATCAAAATAGAGGGACTGATTTTGATTTTATAGTCATTGTTTGGCATTCCTTATGGAGGAAGTAATTAATACAATCGGGCAGGAGGAGGACTGTCTCGTGGGATAAGCAATTCTTTTGTAACTTGATTCAATTATGTTTTTGCTAGCTATAATTCTTCAGTAAATGCTCCACCTTCTCTTCCTTGTGTTTTTATCAACTAAAAAAAAGATAAGAGACAAAAGAATGAAGTAGAATGACAATGACATTCTACTACAATGACAGTCAGTGTGACTGTAGACTTTATGCTGAAAATTTGTCCTGCGTGTTAAGTCAATTCCTGCTGGAAAAGGGCAGCTGATCCTAGCATTATTCAGCAAGCTCCATTTGTATGTTCTTTCACTGGAACACATGCTAGTGAGATGGATGATTAAAATCTTTACAAGCCCTACTGCTCTCCCTAGACTCAAACTCTGCTTTTGTTGTTCAGTTTTCAGAGCATTTCAGAACAAAACCAAAACAATTGTTGCAGAAAGAAATGAAAGCTAAACCATGTGCTGAGTTCCACCCTCTCTTAAACAGGTGAAAGAGGATGTGGGGTAGCCACATGGGTAACAGTTTAAGGTAGGACACACATAAACTCTTGAGGAGCAACCATGGATTTGGCTCTAGCATCACAGTGTTTTAATCGCTTTTTAGAAATCTAATGGTAACTTGTGTCAAACCAACTTCTGATTAAAAAAATCAGATTCAGCATTTAAGATTAAAATTAATTCAAACCTCTATCACTTACATTTATTTTTCTGTCTCTACTCAGAGATTTTACTGTTTACAGCCGTATTCTCATGCCCGCAACTTTGCTGGTCCCACCGCATCCAGAGTTAAACCTGACCCTGTAATCTATTTAACTTCAGCTGATTATAAAACAGATAGAAAATTATTGCTGAGTTTATATCTGTCACCATTTATTTCAATCTATTTTGCAGCTAAAATTAAATCTGTTTCATTGTCTTAAATAATTCAGGAGTATTCTTGTCTTGGTTTTTTTAATGAGAACAAAGCAAGTATTCAAAATTAGCAATTATAAAAAAACTCCTAAAATACTTCTCCTGTACCAAAGAGCAGGCAAGTACCTGCTAAATCTAAAAATAATGTACTGTAATGGAACTGAACTGTCATTTTTCTTATTAAAATTTCTAAAAATCCACATGTAATATAAATGCTTATCATGTTGAATTGGTGCCAGTCCATTCACACCACAAAGGATTCAGACACCTTAATCACACTTCTAGTACCCTCTATAGATATGCTTATTTCATATGAATAAAGAAATCAGATTTAGATATTAAACAACCAACCAAGTATGGATGGTCATGATCCAGAAAACAGTAGTTAAGTGTTTTAATAAGCTGCTTTAATATTTGGCATTAATTTTGAAACTGGGCCCACACAACAGAATCTCATGTATCTGTTTTGAGAACCACCAAAATCAGGTACTCTGAGAAAAGTGACATGCAAGGGTGTACATTGCTGGCTGGTTCAGACTGTAAGACTTCAGCATTCAGTGGTAAAACCACAGTGAGTATCATTATTATAGCCACACTTATTTAATAAAAAATACACTTTTATTATCTAGCGTGCCTGCCAACCATCTGTGAATTGATGGGGGCTACGGAAAAAAGAGAGGGAAAATTGAGCTATCTATGAAAGCCCATTTTAAAAAGCTATAAAAATAATAGGCCAAATTTTAGTTCTGTCTGATTTTTGGAGCTACACTGATTTTCATTTGTGATGTATCCATTCCTTAGTATATACAAAACTTCTGTTACTTGTCTGCATTTCTATCTTATAAAGCTGAAAGAGTTTTAAAAAAACCACAACAAAATCCAAACCAAAGACACCCTGCTGAAGCCACTGAAAATGCAATTACTACTTTACCTTAAATCTGTTTTATCTTTAAAAATATAAATTCTACACTAAGGTTGGATTTGCACAACCATACATCTGCCTAGAAAGATGTTTTAATCTTTTTTATTATTTTGTAGGTGAGTCATAGTTAGAAAAGAGTACTCACTAAAGTCTGGAATTTTACCCATGCATTTTTGGGGGTTTAGTGGGCAGCTACAGAATAAAATAATATTCTTCCTTGGCATTTCATTCTGGAAGATAATAAAATATTTCAATATAAGGATGCCAAAACAAACATCACAACCAAAACTGATAGTGGTTTTGTAATCATTCTGTGTATTTTACTGTCATGCTACATTTCTAAGGGGGTTGTGAGGAATGCAACTCAATGACAAACTGAGCTCTGTCATGAAAAATCAATTATTTTGATTGGATTTTTAAAAGGCATTTCAGTATGGTACCATTGCACATCACTTAGGAGGCTTGAAACACACCGGAGCATAGCATTTCCCATTTAGCAAGCTGAGAATATATCTTATTGACTGTAGAAAAGTATTTCACTTCATATGCAACTACAGTTTTCAGCTGGGAGAAAAGAGGATCACTGATCTGATTCATAGTCATCTCCTTGGAATGGTTCCATCCTTCGTGAAAGGTTCTTCCCCAAGACTGCACATCACCTGGAGCTCACATGAGCTCCCAAATCAGGGTCATAATTCTGTGTACACATGCGTAAGTGCTAATTTTCCTGTCAGCAACCCTACTGAAATAATTGATTATTCATAGACAGATTTTTCACTGGGATTACACTAGACATGACCCATGTAAGTTTTTGCAGGAACAAGATCAAGGTGTAAATAGTTTGCAGAGGGATACATTTCCTTTTTGACAGGGATTTTAAGATTAAGCTGAGTCCACATAAAAATAGGAGAAGGCTAATGAAGGTCAAGCTCTGAAATACTCAGCTTGAAGTATATATAGGAATTGAAGTAAGATGTCATAGATGGTATTTGATAGTCAATAAAGGATTAGCATCCAGATTCTGCAATTCACTATCTCCAGCTCCTAGATATTAGTGCAATAAATCTTGGAAGTATTAAAATAATAAATCTTGGAAGTATTAAAATATATGTAAATGTGGCCTTATTTTCTTCATAGATATTGCACCCTTGAAGTTCACATTTTCAAGTTCACTGTAATTATTAGAAGCAGGTAGTTACTGAAAGAATGGATTTTCATGTTGGTACAAGCCCTTAGAGATTTCAGGAAAATACGAGGTTCTGCAAACCTTGTGACAGAACTGCCGGAAACTGGCTTGTGAAGGAAACTTGCAGAGCAAAGTCCAATCCCCTGTTATTTCAGGTGGCTATATCATAGAATCTATTCAAAAATAGGATTAATCTTCATCTCAAAACTAATTAACTTTTTGCCCCTATGACTCCCAGTGGGAGATTCTATCTTCCAGCATCTTGTGACTCTGCCACTTAAACACTTCTGCATTTTCAACATACATTTATCTACAGCCATTTTATACCTAACTACTTCTCTAGTGATATTTTCCCTTAGCTCTTTTCCCATTTTGTTTTTCCTGTTGTAGCAGTTAAGACAGCAATACCAAAGCCTCATTTTTTTTTCCATTTTGTCTAAGAGAATATCCTTCATTTTCCTCTCTTATACTATTCGCTATCCCTACTCTAGTAGCTTTACTCTGCAACTCTCCTAGTCTGAGTTTCAGTTTTTTGAAACTGGGTGAAAAGGACTGTACATTGTATTCCAGTGAGAGCCTATAGTGCCCTGTACAATGTCAGAAATACCTGTCTCTACTAGCACGATACTTAGTCACATCCCAGGGTCACCATTTCCCATTCTCAGGGCTACGTCATATTGGTAGCTCAAATATCCTGGTGGTGCTCAGACTTCTTTTCCTCAGATATTTCCTTCTTATCATAGATCATGCAGGTCTTTCCATGTAATAACTTTGTCAACAGCAAATTTTGCCAGTACATTCTTTTTTTTAATACTGAAAATATTAAAATATTAAATAATGGTGATCTTAATTGCTGACAAACCCAATTAATGAATGTATGATTCTTCTAATTTACCCATTAATATTTGCCTTTCATTCAGTTTCTAACTGCTTTACAATTGTTCTACTAAATCCTTGTCTTCTCATGCTTCACTAATTACATTATATTAAATGCTTTAGTGAATCCAAATAAAGGATGCAAGCCATGCAATAGAACTCCATTTATAAAATCATTACATACAATACAACCGCATAACTTTTATCATCTTTTCCCCTTAATTTTTTGTATTTCATATTTTTTAATCTATATTTGTTCCAGAACTTTAACTATATTGAGATGCAACCGGCAGGCCTGTTTACTTTCATGTGTCTCCTATTAAGGTCTTGGTTCTTCATGCTTCATCTGCTCGCAGAAGTTAATTTCCTTCATTTTTCAAATTTTGTCTCTCTGAAAATATTTATCCTTCCATTTTGGCTAAATTAATTAACAACTGCTCAATTAGATACTACTGTGGCAACAGTCATAGAAAATAATTTTTTTTAAAAATAAACCCTATAGAACTGATTGACAATTTAGTGAAGAAATCTGTTGACTGCCACTTGCAAGCATAACTGGGTTACCATTACTTTTAATAGTAGCAGCATATAATATATTTCAGGAAAGTCAAGATATTTCACTGACATATTGGAATGAAACAGTTCCCAATATTTATCTCACTAATAACACTGCAGATGATTCATGTCTGTATTCAGATCTGTCCTGTGAGAAACACCAAAAACTTTCCTCCCACTATGCTTCCCAAAGTGATCTTGGTGTTAAAGGGATTCTGTTTAATTCACCCTTCCCACTACTCCACATTTAGTAGTGATGTAATTTTTTACTCCAACACATTTGTTTCTTTCTGTCTTCCTTATCATCATATTATATACCATATCTTCCTTTTCCCTAAAGATATCCCTATCACACAGCACGATCGGGACAAATCTGACTTTTTCTGGCCATCATAGCTGAAATCTCTTCTTGGGTCACTTGCAAACACAACTCAGTTAGACAACCCTTGGCTATTTTTTACCCCAAAAATAATTGTTCCCTGAGCAGCAGAATTAATGAAGCCCAGCACTTAAGGATTTTTCTCTTTTACTTTGCCCCCTTTACCTTTCTGCCTACCTCTTGAGGACCAGACACCAACTAAAAAGGTACTGGACCCAGAAGGGAAGATAAATGAGCAAGGTGACCTCTCAAACCTAGCGCATCCCATTCACTAGTTCACTCAGAGAGTGGACATAACAGTCCTTCAACACAAAGTCTACTGACCCATTTACAATCCTGCATCCTAAATTCAAGGTTTGGCCTTTTGTTTTCCAGGCTTTGACCAGAACATATATTTGGTAAGTTTTTCTGACTCAGGTTTTCAAGAAGAAATTGGCAGATCACTTCAACTCTCTGGTTTTTTTATCCAGCTACTGATCTAGTAAATTTAGCACTTTCTTTTTATTTTTTCTCTTACACTCATTTTCTCTTCTTCCATCCTAAACTAGATGCAGAGATTATGCAGTCACTGCTGAATTTCTCCTCTCATTCCTTAAATTAAAGCTGTTCTTATCAACATCACAGAATCTGGAGTAATGCTAAATCTTTAGGCATCCATCAGAAATTATCAGTTTAATCAGAGATTAAGAGAACTATCTTGTAAGAGAATACAGTGCCCTTGGGATTTACCAGTGAGAATTAATTATATTGTAAATTGTGTTAAATGACATTGGGAGTCCTAAACTTTATATTTCTATGTTGAAAAAAAATAGTAACACCAAAAGGTTACATTCTTAAAAACTATCAAGTGAATAAGAAGAAACAGAAAACTCAGAGACATATTAGAAGTATATCTTCAGGAGGAAACATAGGAGTGACCGTCTCTGAAAGTTACTTTCTGAATGACCTCTGGAGCATGTTTGCTACTCACAATATAGTTAAGTAAATGTCATCTAGAAAATGGAACCATTACAGAGAGACATTATACATACAGTGAGACAGATGAATATTAGTTGCTAATACTACACCCCTATTTATAGCTTCAGAGGTGAGAAGATCTCCCATGCAGAGTAAATGTGCCTCATCTTTGCTGAGCACAGCAAGTACCTCTCATTTGCCGTATGGACGGAGGAATGGCTTCCATAAAGACAGACTCATTGCTTGAACTGGCTTTTGCCCGACCTTCACAGGGGTTCCTTAGCAGCACTAATGTGGGTGGCAGAAAGGTATTCTGCTAGGTATCTTTTGAGGGAGGAAAAGCAAGCTCATTAAGGACTGTTTCATTCAAAGATGCTTACACTTCCAGGTCCCAGGATTTATGCAAGGAGTGCAGAGTGACACACTATGCTGTACAGCTAATATGATTTAATCTGCTGTGGAAGAGGAATATATACCAACTCTTGAAGTATGTTACTGTCTTGAAAGTCATAGAGAAATACAAGTACTAAATATTCCTTATAATTATGCAAAATGTGAAAAGCAGGCTGGAAAAAATGGAAAGGAAATCTGGAATTTGTTACTGAAACCTGCTTGTTTGATATATTTTGAAAATGAACAGTGGCTCTATAGACCACAGTGCTCCCAAGAGGTAAAACTGTAGTCAGGAATAAATAACTGCATATGTGCAAAGATTGTCCCTCAGTAGGCTTGCCATCACATGTTCTCTGTTCACTGTGCTACTTGGGGTTGGTATGAAGATCATGTAGCTTGTATGTTTTCTGAGACTTTTCCATACCCCAATATATGTTGCAGCATATGTACCACATCCTGATTGTGAATTGTTTCTCAATTTCAACACTCTAAAGGGGAGGGAAAATAACATTATATACAAAGCTGACTGAGACATTTGTGTTTTAAGCTGCACACCAATTGTTACCAAGTGATTCTTGTTAAGTAAGGAAGGCATTTAATTGGCCTCATTCACTATTCATATATACTGCAAAGTTGCTTAAGTAATGGTGTTATGAATGTTATTCTTGAATATTCAGGCCATGTTATAAGTGGAAGCTGTTTTAAGCCATTGGGTGCAAAAAGAATAAAAGAACAGAAAATATCTCTATTGGTGTTTTATTGGTGTTTTAAAATTAAGATGGAATGATTAAAAAGAGAAGGCCTGATAATTTTAGGAATTTTGCCCTGCTTTCCTGAAAGTTAATTCTAAAATAATATATTACAGACTAGTTCTATTCACATATTAATTAGAATTCCAATTAAACTGTGCCATGGAATACATTGTGGAAAATGCACCCTCTACTGGCACTTGAAAACATGTTATGGAACAGAAATTTGGAACCTTGTTTTCTTCTCTGAAAATAGGCACTTTTCATTCTTAAAGTCTTTCAACTCCTTATCCAGAAAGGATGCAGAAAATTAATGCCTTGACTTATAAAAATATGTCTTCTTGTAAAAGAATAGTTAAAGATAGTATGCATATTAGAATTTCTGAAAGGACACAAAATAGAACATATTTTAAGAGTATAAAGTACATTGTTTTAATGAAGAACAGCATATTGGTGCAAAATAATACCTAACAAATATCTTACTATGCATATAGCATGACAATGGTCATGAATATAGATTGATAAGAGAAATGCTTCCTGTATCTATGATAGGCAACAAATTTAGCTTTGATTCAGTATACTTAAAGAGATGAGGACAGGATTATATTGTCAAAAGAGAAAACTAAGTGTGTTTGGAGCATCTAAATTTGATTCCTGAAGTATAGTTGTGACCTTTCTACACTTTCCTATTTCAGTACAACTACACAATTTGTGCAGGTAGTATAGGTCTAGTTTTCTCCCCAGCCTATGGTAAGTTTGGATAACTCAGCTATGTTCATTACCTGATGGCATAAGACAGCCAAGTGTATCTATTGCACTAAGAGATTTGCTTTGTAGCTGTAGGTTCATATATTCTGTGCCTACCTGGTTTCCATCATAGTACATGCCCTGTGTGAATTCCATAAGCAATGTTACAGACACCTGAGGTACCTCCCTTCCCAGCTGGTCACCTCGGCACAGAGGCAACAGGTCTGAACCCTTTGCAAGCAAGCAGTGATTATGCTGAAAGGAGTACTCCAACTCCAGTGGGAATTTTATTTTTCAAAGAGCCCTGGGGCTTATCCTAGAGCAACTCCTTCTATTTAACAACTGGTAGCTAAGAAAGGATGCCAAGAGGAATCACTGAGACATAAGTAACCCCTGCTGAAATAAATGGCCAGACTGACTTATGTCACTCTAGAGAGCTGTCATGTTATGACTGTACCTTCCTCAATGGGCTGTGCAGCTAAAGATACTGTCTAATGATGTGTTACCACATAATGATAATGGTCTTCACAGAGCTTCTCTTTAATGATGTGTGTTACTTTATAATGATAATGGTCTTCTTGGAGATAGACTATAACTTTAATATCACAACCCCACTGAGGAGACTATACTCAAAACATTACAACTCTTGTCCATGACCTCTGTTAGCAGCCTGTTAGTCAGCGGGTAGTCATCAGTAGGCAGAAAGAGCCTTCAAACAGAAAAATAAAGTGAGAGAGCATAAGCCTTCCAGGATGATGGGGAAAATATTCTACAGAGAAAGATGCATACATATGTGTGTCTGTATATATATATATATATATATATATAAAATAACTTGGTTTTCCTCCACTATGCTTGCTTGTTCTTTCTCAAAAAGTATTTAAGGAATCTTAACTTTTTTTTTCTAACAGCTACACATTAGACTTTGTAGCTGGGAGATGAGAGCAAATTGATATGAGCCTCAAAGGAAACTTGACCTTTTGTTTGTTGGAAAATCATGAAGTGGCACAAGAGGTCTCTTGTGCTGATTTCTCTCTTCCCTTGTTCAGTGAACATTTTGGCCATATGTGGAGCAAAGCTTAATAGTTCCTAATACTTTTTGTAGTTCCTAGACTCAAAACGCACAAATAATTATAATAAGCAGAACTCTTAGCAACGATGATAATAAGATAGATCACATAGTTCACAAAGACTCCCAAGTGGTTTAATTTGACATGATGCATGTCCTATCATTATTTTGCAAATAAATTAACAAAAAAAAAAAGAAAAAAAAAAAAAGAAAATCCAGTTCAAGGACAAAAAAACCCCCAATCTACAAACAAAAAAAAAACCCCTTTCAAGTCAGAATAGTTAACTAGACAAAAGAAAAAGTCTTGCAATTGAGGTTTTCCTAAAATCTAACTTCAGCTTTGAGACTGAGATCTATCCAAGTCACCCTATACCCAAATTTTTATCTTCTAATGTTTGTAGATGTCTTCTCTCTGATAACAAACTGAACAATTATTATAGTGCCTGAAAGATTGTTTCACAGCATTTCTGTCCCAACCACATACATATATCATATGAGAAAATAAATAAAATAGATACTGTACCATGTTTTAATTAGAAACCAAAAAACCGGCACCGGAAACCAGTGAAACGGGCAAAGACACAATCAAAAACTTAACTACTTTAAGAATTTTTCAGGCAAAACCAAAATAAAGTTGGCATCAGTGAACATCTGTTCCATATTTAGTGTAATCCTTCTCTGTAAGTTTGGATATAGACTACTTCGATAGAATTAATTTCTCTTAAATTTAGACATGCACCATAGACATCTACACTTGAACTAGTCATCCTCAGTTCCCTGATGGAGAGAAATAGGCACAGTTTGATATATCTGAGATGCCTGTGTTGGGACTACACAAGTCCTGAAATGATAAACACTGCAATCGCATGCTTGATCACACAACCAAGCAAAAAGAAAGGGGAATCATACCACAAGTACTTGGTAATTTTCATTTTCTAAGTGGTTTACAAATACCTATTTAACACAACAGGAGACAAAACACAGGAGTTTCCTTTGGAACAGACAGACAAAGATTTTGTGCAAAAATCCAGTTTCTGGAGAGATCATAGACCTGTTTTCCCTAGAGCTTGGCATCATGACCATACTAAGATTAAAGTTGGTGTTAAAAACTATGAAGGAGTTCCAGATTGACTTTTTTCCCCTCAAATATCATCCAGATCCTCCAGCTTTATTCTCCTGAAATGTCCTACACTTATTTTTATCCTATGCTCTCTCATTTTTTTCACTTGAAACTTGCCTTTCTTTGGATATTCCCTTAAACTCCTTCATGCTTCATCAATGTCAATTCCATTCTTAGTTTTAATTATCCTTCTTTTTAATCTGTTTAATATTTCTGTATTTAAAAGATAGTCCATAGCATATACAAACTACTTAAATATAGCAAACATCTCAGAAAAAAAACTACAACAAACCCCATGCAGGAAAAAATTGAGATTTTCATTCTTTTTAAAGTTAATCTGTTTTATTCACAAGAAATTCACTTGAAACTTCACTTTCTTTCCTGTTAATACATAAAATTGAGAGGCTGAAAAGTTCTGTGTAGTGTAGTCCTCTTCATGCAACTTCCTCTAAAAGTTTCAAATAGACTTGAGAATGAAGTCCCAGCTAGATATAACCTTAAGACTGACTCAAGACTGTAGACTTGACAGTTAGAAAAAAATAGTATTACTTGTAAACTGAGCAAATTCAATCAGGAATTACTGATAAATAATAGCTGTGTTTAATTTTTACATATTCACTCTTCAGAATTTAATAACATGGTGTGTTGGTTCTGTCTGGGATGGAGTTAATTTTCTTCATAGTAGCTAGCATGGGGCTATGTTTTGGATTTGTGCTAAAAACAGTGTTGATAACACAGGGGTGTTTTAGCTATTGTTGAGCAGTGCTTACACAGAGTCAAGGCCTTTTCTGCTTCTCACCCCACCCCAGCAGTGAGGAGGCTGAGGGTGCACAAGAAGTTCGGACACAGCTGGCACAGCTGACCCCAACTGACCAAAGGGATATTCCACAACATATGATGTCATGTTCAGCATATAAAGCTGGGGGAAGAAGGAAGAAGGGGGGAAAGTCCAGAGCGATGGTGTTTGTCTTCCCAAGTCACCATTATGCGAGATGGAACCCTGTTTTCCTGGAGATGGCTGAGCACCTGCCTGCCGATGGGAAGGGAGCCCTTGTTTTGCTTTGCTTGTGCATGTGACTTTTGCTTTACCTGCTAAACTGTCTTTATCTCAACCCACAAGTTTTCTCACTTTTACTTTTCTGATTCTCTCCCCCATCCCAGCCAAGGGGAGTGAGCGAGTGGCTGGGTGGAGCTTAATTTCCAGCTGGGGTTAAACTACAATACATGATTTCTATTATGATATCAGGAATGAAACTATACCATTTTGCACAACTGATTTCAATTAAATATCAGCAGTGTAACAAATCCATCACTATTTGTTCCAAAATTTTAGTATTGCTGTAATGTAGAAACTTTGATTGGACATCCACAGAAGCAAATAATCTGTCTTAACTATTTTTTATCTTTTATATAATCACATCACTCTATCAGAGATATTCTCCAATATTCACTGTAAACTATTCAGGAAATCCTCTAAAGAGTATTTCATTATCTAGATAGCTTATTTTCTAAAATGTTATCAAAATGCCATAATCAGTGGATGAGATATCAGGTTTCTAAACTGCATGTTAATTTTGCAGAACTATCATCGCTGTGATTAAATACCAACTAATTTTGACAGATTTTGGAGATTTTAAGAGACGTGATAAGAAAATCTGCTTAAAATATATCAAACTTTTTTCACTCCAAAATAAACCTTTGCTGCTGTAAGCAAATAGCTTCTAAAATAGAGATTGGTAGAGTAAGAATTTTGTTTTATCCTGTTGCCTCCTACTACCTATTTTAATGCACATCACCAGAGGGAGCTACATTTTGCAAAATTCCAGTGTTGCTTTGATGCTCCCTGAAACATAATCAGTGTCTCAAAATACTTTCAGTGTTTCTCGAGCAGAAAGAGGTCAGTCTTATTCTCCATAAGGTCAGAGTTAATATGTGCTCAAGTATATGAAGGGCAAGATGACTTTTCACATGGTTTTTAGATAGACATCCCTACAGCAATCATAATAAGTTATTAACACCAATGAAAAAAATACCACTTAAAGGATGCCTTTGCCAGGGTGATGACAATTAGCTTTTCCAGCAAGCAAGCTGAGTGACTGAGGGGTGCCTATTTTTAATGCTCATGGGAGGGTGAGGGGAGCCTGTGGCCACCCACTCTCCTTGCTTGCCAACTTCTACAGAAAGATCAGTTGGCCATGGCTGCTGCAGGAAGTTGAAGAAGCTCTTTTCCCTCCCGCTTTCATAGGACTGCCTCTCCTGTCAGACTCTGCAGGCACATGGAGGTCAATAGATGATGATCCCCACCCCTGGAGAAGGGCAGTCAACCAGGTAAGGGAGCAGACAGCACTTCCATAACTTCTCTAGAGGGAACATAGTCACAGCAAGGGAAGGTAAGTCAAAAAGAACCTTTTTGTCTCCTCTTCCTACCCTGTGACTAACTTAGCTCTCACTTTTCGTCCTGCTAATCAGGACAACTCCACAAGGATTTTCTAGTAAATCACTGCTTCATCCTCCCGATACTTTGGGACAAATGACCTTCTACAGCAAGACAAGTGAGGTAGAGGACCAGCACTGAGCTGGAAAAACTAAGGCAGATTGGACACAGTGGACCGGAAAGGTAGGGTAAAATTAGTTGTTTGACAGCACATGAGCCTAGATGATGGTTCTGATATGCTTTTATTTTTGCAGGCCACCAGGGCTGCTGGAAATACATGCCTGGTGGTGGTAGCACACTTACAATGGTTACACATACTCATTTAACATTACATGTTAAAACTAAACTAAACTAAACTAAATTTTGACTATATTTATGTCACGTATATTAATTTCTATCCATTCAACCATGTATAATGATTTGTCATTTTTTTAGTACAGAATATCATTACTCTTTTTTTCTCCCTTATTTTTATGTATGTATTCATATTTTGGTGTAATAAATACATCTCATGCAAAAATACCTCCACATGGTAGAGTCATTACAACATCACTGCCTAGATCCTGAGGCCAGTACACATCCACATAATACAGGTCAAGTCTTTGGTCCACAGATGTTCCCAACCTACATAATTTCTTCTCAGGTCTCAGACAGAACCCCCCTTTTTTATCTCCACATATCCTTTTCTGGGTTAGGTATTGCAAAAGCAGTTCTTTAAGCCTCCTTTCACTATGAGCCCCCACATTAAAGTGCCTACCCTCTCCTTGGAGTGACTAAGAATTATTATTTATTTCTAGACAAGCTTGTGTTTTGTTGCTTTAACCTCAAGTTTGATTATATCCTATTAAAAGTTGAGAGGAAATAATAAATTCTCTCACATGACTCTCCATTGGGATTAAGTGTCACTACACAAATATGAAGAGAAGATATTTACTCTCAAATAGAAGAACTGACCCTTGCCTCACAGTGACTAAAAACTGCTTTTCCTCTTTTTTCTGCTATATGTGCTATAATTTTATTCTTGATATTTTTGTTTCACACCATATGACTGACAGAGAGGAATAAAACATATGCAACTTGCCAGAAATCAACACAAATACACTAACATAAAATTGGCATAGAGCACTGGAAAATCAAATCCTATCAACAGGCATGAGTTGCCATATGATAGACTAGAAACAGGTTCCAGACTAAATCAAAAGCTTCAGCTATGTCCGAATATTGCAGCCTTTCAGGGTTACAAAAAGACAAAGTTAGAATTCATCTTGTTACAGCCCCTTTATATTATATGTAGAACAACTGATTGCATCCTCTACAAAAGACTAACACACATCTTAAAACGCTGGCCACCAGAACAGTTCTGAAAAGTGATCTAAATTAACATTCTCTCTTCCAGTTTCCTCTCAGTAAAACCCATGGAAGACAGGACTGCAAAGAAGATACTGCATTTGTGCATGTTCTCTATAATTAAAAAATAAATAAATACTGGAGACAACATTTTATGGCAAATACAATGTAGTCTCTATGAACTTCTACCTTTGTAGAAAGATGAACCCTACGGTAGATACAATGTAGGCATCATATTCAGCATCTTCAAGTTAGACGTGCACAGGGTAGGAGTAATGTTTGAAACTCTGTGCTTATGGTCACATAGTGTTACCAGCACTGCTGCCCTACCCTGAGGTCTTCAGTGGGCCATGAGCTATTTCAGATAGCCAAATACATGCTAAAAATGAGCAGGACAGAAACTTATTACTAAGAAAAATAACAATAATTTTCTTAAAAGCCCCTTGAAAAAAATTTAAAATTTTGATCTAAAATTTGCAGTTCCATGAATACAGACGAAGGCTTTTTCCCCTCACAGATGGAAAGAATTAAACCAAGGAAATCAAACTAAGCCAACAATTAAAACAGCGTTAGCAGTAAATTAACAGTTTGTTCAGTAATGGGAACCACCAATTGCCAACTGTAATGAAATGCATTATTAAAAACATAACAAGGGTGTAAATACACAATGCTGCATAAAGATATAATCTGAAGGAGTTACCCAGACAGGGTAATAATTAACGTAGAGTAACAGCAGCAATACAAAACAAGTAAGACCTACCATGGTTTCTAAACCAGAGGAAAAGGGAACATGTTTGACCTTTCTTCTAAATACTGTTCCTGTGAATGCAGGAAGATGGGTATTTTGGGGGCAGCTTGCAAGAAAGCAGGTGATCTAGCCACTACAGGCATTGAGTAAACAATAATTACTAAACTTTTACACCCATAGTTCAAATTGTGGGACTGAGGATGAGAAACAGACTTTTTCCCAGCTGTCCTGTGTGGTCTGGACCATGATGTCTTCCACTCTACCAGAGTCCCAAAAATTAGCAATTTCTTTTTGTCTCAGGGGACTAATATTTTCCCCACTGAGAAGGTATCAGATAGAGGGTAGACATGCCCTTCTTCTATTAATCAGAGCTCTTTAAAATACACGTTCCCCTTCCTTTCCCATCCTCCACAGATCTCAACAAAAAGCTATCAAATTAAAGTGGATCACTGAGCAGAGCTATATAAAATGCCATTCTATCCATGTTGCTATAATCATGATTATGCTAAGTCCCATGTCCTTTACATATGAGTGGATGTTGAAAGCAGATCCAGGGAAGGAAGTGGCATAGGAGGTAGCATGATAGTCTCATTTGGATAGAATAGCTGAACCAGCTAGCAATGTTAATAGGCTACAAAGTGAACACAGGAGTCAGCTTGAAGTTAAAGGGAAGATTAGAAGTAAGGAAGACAGAAATATGAGACAAACTCTCTGAACGGTATCTAGGGGAAATGAAAGAAAAAGAGAACAGAAATGAAAGAATGTGAAAGAGGGAAATGCTGAATTTAAGATAGTAAAGGTTAAAGCCAAATAATGAAGATTTTAAAAATCTTTTGCTGGATTTGTATATATGCAAATTGAGACCATTAGATATAGGGTAACAAAGGCATAATTAAGAATACAGCTCAGTTAAGAAGTACATGTTTTCATTAGTAAGGATAAGTCACAGCCCGGTTATGTTGTCCTTAGGATGGTCTAGTAAGCCTAGATTTGAAAGACAACACTGGAAAAAGAAACAGCGAAACGTCACATTGAATCTAGGTAAGCAAGTTCTCAATTAAACACCAAAGGGTAATTGCAGAGCCTACAGTTAAAATTCAGCCTGAAGCCAGTTGGCAAATAAAAGAGATGGGGAGGGCTGGTGAGGGAAAAAAACTTTAAAAGATATGCTACGTGAAATAGGAATAGGTAGACAGTTTTATGAACAGACTGTGTCACCCAAACATTAACAGCTTTTGAGAGGTGGGAAGAAAATGAGTCTACATGTGGCTCACCACTACCAGTATCCCAAGTATATAGTCTTTCTTAAACATGTATTATTAAAGGCATGCTTCATCTAAATAAATAGCATAGTGCCCAAGTAACCTTTGGTAAAGCAAGGTACTAACTGTTGGTCACACAGGGAACAGTAAGGCAGGTGTTAACTCTAAATTAAGCCTGCTGATGCAATCCTGATTAGCACCCAGCCCCAGAAACTCTGTGGAAGAACAGATCGTGCGATCTCATGCTGGGTGCTCTGCAGCTTGAGGAAGGCAGTCCAGAGACACAAGCAAGTTCAAAGTCATTGCTACCTGAATAACCCTGAGAGCAAGCGCACCATCTACATAAATTCAGATTTGCATCTTTACAAATGCACTGCTCCACTAATTCCCTTACTACACAAAACCATCTCAGCCTCAATAATTTTCATCCCAAGAGACAAGGCAAAGGTTCAGTGTATGAAGATATGTTCTAATACATGTTTAAGCCTCACTGGCAACTTGCCCACTACGGAGGAGATATTCATAATCTATGACAATAAAGGGGTAATATTGTGTAGTTTCAAAGGGGCGTCTTTCAAAAATGCTTCATATTATTTATGCACAGATATAAAGAAGTCACTAGTTAGTACGGTTAATAAACCATGACAAGTTCGCTTTAAATGAGATATCTAAATCCAACATTATTTATTAGGCAATATGATTTTTTTCTAGGCATTTATCCATCAAACATGGCACCCTTATTGCACATGCATTATGCAAAATGTCAAATTAAACTATTGCTTATAAAAATAAACATTAGTTATTGAAATGATCAAACTGCTTATTTAGAATGTTATTTAGGGTAGCTAATAAGTAACTTTAACAAACCTTTTGCAGAGAGAAAATGGGAAAGCATGTAAGAAAAATTATTGGGGTCTCGCCTCCTTGCTAGTCTTTTCTTCAAGTAAACAATGAGGTAGAGAATTAAAGTGTAAAGAAAAAAAAGTCTCCTGGGAGCTAATAAACCAAAGATCACATTAGCTATTATGGCATCTATCTTACAATGGGAAAAGAACACAGCAACAAGCAAAATGATCTCTGCAGCAATTAGAGTGCAGAAAGTCATGAATGGAGAATGGTTTCATTCCACACCATTATTTGACTTGAATTTTGTCACTGTTTTCAGCTGGAGCAGGCTCCGTCTCAGTAAATGCCCACTCATTAAGAACCAAGACCTGCAAAATGTTGAGAATGATTCATCCCCCCAGGATTCAGCCAGAAGTGAAGACAGTCCGTGATCTCATGACTTTTCAGGGAGAGATCAGGATCAAGCCTTTGAAACAGGGGTTAGAGAGAGGCAAATTACTGTATATTCATAGCAGTAGATTTACCTTCCTACAAGATAGGTGCTGTGGTACATGTGTTATTTTGGCTTTTGTGGCCAGAAAAGATTCTACAAAGGCAAAGTTAGGTATGCAAATTCTTTAAACACTAAGAGTTGACTTAATCACCTTGGACAGGATGATCAAACCATGCCTACATTCAGTGTGGAAAAAAAAAAAAAAAAAAAAAAAAAAAAAGAGGCTGAAACATGGAGCACTGAATATAATGGAAACCCTCGTGCTTCCTTAGTATCGTGGTGTTACCCAGTAGTGTCTGACAGCCCTGGGCTTGCCATAGTTGCTCTGTAAAAGTTAGTTTTCAGTCAGTTTGCTTTTATTGTCCTGAAGGGATTAAATTCCACACCTACTGTCTTTGACCCTAATCCACAAACCTACCTGATGCTCTGGGTCTGGATACCCATCATGTTTCATGTTGAAACATGACAACTGTACAGAAAAAAAGATATAAAACTTCTGGTTCAGCTGGGGCCAGATAGGGAAGTCAAGCCTGATTTGGTGTTATTATGGACATTAAAAGAAAAAATAGAGGCCTCCAAAATTAATATCCTGTTCTCAAAATTTTGGAGGTGTTTTCTCTTCACACCGAGACAAGGAGAAGGAATTTCTCATATCACATTAAGCTTACAGAGGATACTAAATTGAAGTATAGCAGATGAACAAAAGTGAAACAAGTAACTGCAGGTATAAGCTGAGGAACATACACAGTGATTTTACTGTATATAAACCATTTGCTACTGTGATTAAATATATTTAGCTCCATTAAAAACAAAGTACTTACACTGGGAAAGAGTACAGTCTCTGAGCCAGGAAAAATTTGGTTTTCTTTGAAGACATATCAGTTACAGAGATAGTACACAGTTACTTTACTCAGTAAAAAAATACCAAATTATATGGCAGAGAGGAGATTTTTGCTAAATAAATTCATTTTTTTATTAAAAAAAATAGTATGAATGAACAAGCCATGAGTTTTACAACAGAAGAAAAAGGAGTATTCCATTGCCAGAAGGGTTATAAATATGCTCCTTTAAAACAACAGAGTAATAGACCAAGCACAATCTGGGGTAGTGCACCAGTATAACCAGCTAAACATGCAAAGCTTCAACAGTAGGAACTGTAATTTTGTGACTGTTTCTAAGACAGCTGTCAAACTGCTGCCTAGCAGAATGTTAACCAATATTGCATCAGGACTGAAAATGTATTGGCTTAAATTGTTAGAAGTATTTCCACAACTGTATTTTAAATTTTGGCTTTTAGTTGTTTTATGTGCAACCACATTAACTGAAAGAGCAAAGAAACTAGCCCTTCTTCACATGCAGATTTCTGTAAGCCTTTGAAATGACTTAAAGAGTATAGTAGTATACAGTAAACATGCTTGAATGCAAGCTAAGGAAGAGGTATAATAAGTATTTCTGGTCCAGTATCTCAAATTCCAGAGCAACATCTGGTCTACATAAGATTACCTGGTAGACTATTTATTGTGCTGGTCTTTAGATTCAGTAATTGGTTCTTAGAAAGAAAATAGAAATAACCTTTGATTTCCTAGCATTTATCCTGCTTTAAACATAATCGGGGAGTAGTTAACGAAGATACACATTTCATATTGATAGAAAGCCATATCAAAAAAATCCAGAACACACTGAAAGACTCAATGGATATGCATATTTAAAACAGAGCACATTGATTTAGCCACAGTCCTCATTAAAATTAGCTGCAGGCAGGCTCCTAAAAATCATTGCATACTACAGGAAAATCACTGTAAATCACTCAGGCACAGCAAGGTCCTACAGTCAAATGGGTATTCCCAAGATCACCAAAGAAAACTAAATACTATTTTGAAAATTTGAAAAAGGGTAGCTCCATTGACAGTGTAACTATTGATTTTAGCGAAGTTACGTGAACATATACCATTTGAAGATCTTTACCACAATGATGAGCATCCTTTCCAGGAATACGTGAGCAAGTGTGTGAGGTTATGAATATATTATTAATATGCAAGTCAAATGAAATTTGATGAAGGTTACTGAAAGGAATATTCTTTACACAAACCAAAATAACAGAAAGCCCTGCCTTACTCGCACTATTCCTCAAGTGAGAAACATATTTCTGTGTTAATTATTTCTCAGGGATTATCTTAAATCCCTGTTTTCTTGCATATAGCTGCCAGGAAATCTGTGCTCCACCATTCTACCCTTATTTATTAAATCTAATGCAATGCAGAACACTACTATAAGCCAGACTTCATATTTTAGAAAGCTATGGGCAGTTCAGCAGACAGTATACATTCTATGAGAATGCAAATACCACAGAGAGCAGACAAAAAAGGGCAGAAATTACTTCCATTCTACCTCACAGGTTTATTACTTTTAAAAAACGTTCTATAGAGAAAATATTCCAAAATTTCCACCAATCATACCATGCTTTTATGGGTCTTCTTAAAATTTTTTTTCTCTAAAAGTGTAAAGGAAGATAGTTAAGTTTCACAGCAACTGAAAAATGTAAGGGAGGTTCTAGTACCACAATATACCAGGAATACAACTAATAATTCAGAAGTTTTGTTTGACTGATGGTTTTCTCAACCCAGGTTAATTTTACCTGAAGACAGATTTTTTTTATGCACAATACCACAGAATATATATTTGTTTCTTAGAGTTAAAAAAAGAGTAATAGAAGTAAATAGCCTACAGCTCAAAAAAAAAAAAAAAAGGGCAAAACAAGGGTCAGCAATATTTACTAATAACAAATAATTTGCAAATAATAGCAAACAATTAGTAATAACAAATGATTACTAATAGCAAATTGGTGAAAAACAAAAAATATCCGTATATCCTGGTAGTAGCCATATGTAACCTAATCTCTTATCTGCTGTAATTTCCCTACAAATTGCTCCTTTTCTCATTCCAGTCCTTTTCAGACAGTATAAATGGACCTTTTCAACACAAATTAAAATACAAATATAGTCCATATACCTAGCAGCTGCAACTAAAGATTACTCTTTAAACCACTGGCCCAAAATGACACTTGGCCATTTAGAGTGAACATGGCAAAGGGCTGTGTGTGAGAATAATAAATGGTGCATGGCTTCATTTCAAATATGATTTTAAATACTTCCTTTACAGAGAGAAAATTGGAGCCTGATAGTTTCCTATACTGAAGTAACATGGATAGGTATGAAAACCTCTGGCATTCCCAAAAACTGTGTTCAGTGTGGGAGAAAAATCTTAGCTCTACTACTCTGGTGGTCTACTTGAGGGCTGTATGAGAAGTTCAGTGCAGATGAGTCTAACTCTGACAAGACCTCAGCTGCTATGAGCTTACTTTCCTTGTAGAAAAAAAACTAATTTCTCCCTCATTTATCAATCCATTGACCTAAGTAGCACTGGTTTGGTCTTCCACAAAGCAGTACCTGAGGACAATCTGATCTTTGGACCTGCTCCTTCTTGGCATTGTGATGGGTTTATGATATTCTGGCACACATTTGCTCTAAATCCATTTTGACTTGCTATGGGAACTTCCTCTTCAGAGAAATCTGCAGGTGACTTTGATCTACTCTCCTAGTCACGTCCAACATGCCAACACCATGGTCATGTTATGATTTCTCTATCATAACAATTTCTAAATCATACCAATACCAACTGATAAAATACTAGTGGATGCTAATGTTACCATTGTGTCCCACACTGGTGACAATGGTCTCGTTCACTGCCTCTGCCTGGCATAGTTGCAGACCAAAACATCTTTCTCTGCTGCTTCTTTCTCCCCAGCAAATATGCCCTCCCCATATTTTTGGCAGTGTTACCTCCACAGCAGAAGGCATGCTCTGCTTCTTTCCATGCCCCTTCTTGCTCCCAACATGGTGTCAGGAGCAGACTTCTATATATGTATGAATCTCCTGAGGGCTCCTGAAGATTTTTCTAGTCTGGATTAGGACTAGCAGAGGAATATGTTGAGAGAAAGAGGTGTTGGACAAGTGTGAAAATTAGTGCAGCTTTAATGCTAAAGATAATTTCAGTGTCCCCAGAATGGTGCAAGCAAGATCTTTTTTACCTTTGTTTTTTTAAATTCTTCAGTTATGTCTTATAGAATTTTAATTTCACCCAGCAAACAAGCCAAATACATTTCAGTTTTATCACAGAAGAAGTTTGCTTTGTATTTTATTCTAGGAATTTAAGCAGGACTTGGAAGTATTACCAGTTGTGTTACAGTCTTGATATAGTAATTTTTTTTCTTTATTATATTTTACTGAGCCCGTTATTCCAAAGCAATCTGAAATTCTATCCAGTTTCTTTTGTTCAGATGACTTGGTTCACATTCAAGACTATATCCATAGTTTAAGAATGAAAATGTTTTCCTAGAAAATGTGGGTTTATCTTTTGAGCAGGTGATTTAAACTCAGAGCAACGTTTTTCTGCCTTTAAAGCCAAAATACCAGAAACTGTTTTTCACTGGATTATTTAGAATAAGACTTTCTTGTGCATAATACATTACAGAAATGTAGGGAAGCCTTGCAGGCCTACCTGTTTTACTACGAGTTATTATTGATACACTAAAAACATAGCAGTTCAAATTTTAGGGTCTCATAGAATTTTTTACTTCAATGTCACATGCTAACCTCTAAGTGTCTTACTAATCCATTTTAGCTTCTACCTGCTGCATTTGCTCATTGTAACTTATTGTTGAATTTCTGAGGGGCTAAAATCACAGATAGGCATTAATTAAAAAAAACCAACATTGAGGTAGCAGCAATGGAAAATATCACTTGGGTCTTTTCTTTTTTATTTTTTTTTTTTTCTCCAAAACACCTTAATGTGCCTAAAGATTATAGACTTAAAACTATGTCAGGTTTCTAACACTACTAAATTTGTGTATTATTTTAGTATTATTATTACTCATTCTGATTGTAAACCTGGCAAGACTACACCAATACATGCTGCTACAAAGTATTCAGACTTCACGCTTAAAATGCTGACTATGACCTACAACACCTTTACAAAGATAACTCTGAAAAGACCTACTAAGGTGTATATATATAAAGCTGCCTTCTATCTCACCTTCAACCTTTAGAGGGCAGTGCTCCCTTTGGTTACTTAGAGACATTCTCGAAGGGCATGATGCTTCTGTTACCTGAGAGAGGCAAAAGATAGAAGTAACAAAAGAAATTTCAAAGGACAAGAAAATTTCTTGCTTTGCTGATATGGGGAAGGGAACCCATGCATCATGGGCCACACACTGGGTGAATCCTTTCCACTTTGAAGGGCAACAGACACTAGAGGTCTTGTCAGCGTGGCTTTGACATTGACACTCTTTTGTGTCACGTTGTGACACATTGACACATTGGCTTCTGAGAGAAGGGCACCTACAACTGAAAGGGCAGAGGAAAGTAGTAAAAAATGAAATATACTCCTACTCTAGTTCAGTCTCATTCTTATGCAGACATTAAAGCCTGTCAAGGCCAGGATAGCTTCTATCAGATGTATCAGTATACTTTTAAGAATCAATACTGTCTACAGAGTTACAGCTGTTTTTCCACAAGGATTTACAGATTTCCTCAGAGTGCTAAGGAGGACAACTATGTGGGATGAGAAGTGGAAGAAAGGCCAAGAATTTGTCATATAATGGACAACCAGGGGATCAGGCCTAGTCAGCATGGGTTTATGAAAGGCAGGTCTTGCCTGTCAAACTTGATCTCCTTCTACGACAGGGTGACCTGCTTATTGGATGAGGGAAAGGCTGTGGACGTTGTTTACTTTGACTTTAGTAAGGCCTTTGACACTGTTTCCCACAGCATTCTCCTAGTGAAACTGGCTGGTCGTGGCTTGGATGGGCACACACTTTGCTGGGTAAAAAACTGGCTGGATGGCCACGCCCAAAGAGTTGTGGTGAATGAAGTTAAATCCAGTTGGCGGCCGGTCACGAGTGGTGTCCCCCAGGGCTCGGTTTTAGGGCCACTCCTGTTTAACATCTTTATTGATGATCTAGATGAGGGGATTGAGGGCACCCTCAGTAAGTTTGCAGATGACACCAAGTTGGGTGGGAGTGTTGATCTGCTCGAGGGTAGGGAGGGTCTGCAGAGAGATCTGGACAGGCTGGAGCGATGGGCTAAGGCCAACTGTAGGAGTTTCGATAAGGCCAAATGCCGGGTGCTGCACTTGGGCCACAACAACCCCCAGCAGCACTACAGGCTTGGGGAGGAGTGGCTGGAGAGCTGCCAGTCAGAGAGGGACCTGGGGGTGTTGATTGACAGCCAGCTGAACAGGAACCAGCAGTGTGCCCAGGTGGCCAAGAAGGTCAATGGCATCCTGGCCTGTATCAGAAATAGCGTGGCCAGCAGGGACAGGGAAGAGATCTTACCCCTGTACTCGGCACTGGTGAGGCTGCACCTCGATGACTGTGTTCAGTTTTGGGCACCTCACTACAAAAAGGACATTGAATTACTCAAGTGTGTCCAAAGAAGGGCAACGAAGCTGGTGAAGGGTGTGGAGCACATGTCGTACGAGGAGCGGCTGAGGGAACTGGGGTTGTTTAGTCTGGAGAAGAGGAGGCTGAGGGGAGACCTCATCGCCCTCTACAGCCACCTGAAAGGAGGTTGCAGAGAGCTGGGGATGAGTCTCTTTAACCAAGTAACAAGCGATAGAACAAGAGGGAATGGCCTCAAGTTGCACCAGGGAAGGTTTAGACTAGATATTAGGAAGCATTTCTTTACAGAACGGGTTGTTAGGTGTTGGAATGAGCTGCCCAGGGAGATGGTGGAGTCCCCATCCTTGGAGGTGTTTAAGAGTCGGGTCGACATAGTGTTGAGGGAGATGGTGTAGTTGGGAACTGTCAGTGTTAGGTTAATGGTTGGACTGGATGATCTTCAAGGTCTTTTCCAACCTAGACGATTCTGTGATTCTGTAATTCATCTAGTGGAAGACCTGTGTTCTCTTCTTTAGGTATTTTACCCTCCCCTACTAACAGTAAATATTAGGAATAACTTTTCAGCCATGATCAGAACTATTATTTAACACAGACCAAACATCAACAAGTGTCAAAAAGCTGAGTAGAGAACTGTACTGACCCATTTAGATACTCTGAAAAATATTAGAAATACAACCTAAAAATCTTATATGTCATCCTCCTGACTGATGAAGAACTGCACCTGCATATTTCCTATTGCACATTTCCTTGCTTAAAAGAGCTGACATAGTTAGGCAGTCTCACATATGCTAGAGATTTTCCAATAATAGAGCTACTGTCTCCAAAACAGGCCTATTTGGAGAAAATTTCCTTTTATCCCTCCGTGTGGCTTCCTTTTTCTGGTGAAATCAATGAATAGAGACTTCACTACATGTGGCTTATACTGTAATGCTGAGACTACACTGAAGTGCTGAGTTCAGTGCTGGGCTCCCCCATACAAGAGAGACCAAGACATACCGAAGCATGTCCAGGGAAGGGCCAGAAAAATTATTAAGGAACTGGAGCATCTGTCCTATGAGGAGAGGCTGAAAGAGCTGGGACTGCCCAACCCAGAGCAGAGAAGGCTCAGTGGATCCGATCCGTGTGTACAAACACCCAATGGGGGGAGTAAAGAAGTGAGGGACAGGCTTTTACCAGTGGTGCCCAGTGACAGGATGAGAGGCAATAGACACAAAATGAAATACGGGAAACTCAATGCCCAGCACCCTGCCCGGCCCTGGGCCCCGCTGAGCTGGGCACCAGCCTGCCCCATCCCTGTTTAGGTCTGGGGGCTACCTTTCCAGACAGGCCAAGGACTGCAGCCGTGCCTGGGGATGGCCGGACTGTGGCCGACACAGTCATCATCCATGTCCCATCCTGGCTCACCTCGCTGAGGGCTGTGGGACAGGGCTGTTTGGGGAGGGAGGGCACTGCACTGCACCCTGACACCATCTTTCTTGAGGTACTATCTGACCAACAGCCTTCCTCATTTTGACATGTTTGAACAAGGTTTTATGCCCTGTTCAAGTTACTCTTAAAAGTGTTTTAAATGTGTCTTTAGAAACAACAGATAACTGTCACAAAGTTTATGCTTTGTCCTTATGCTTTTTTTTCCGATGACACCAGACACACACTAAATTCTATTTTTGTAATGGGTTCATCTGAAGGGTCATTGTATGTAGAATCTGGTTGACATCTTTGGATTTGAGAGCAACTACATCACAGGGCCTATGTTGCAGAGTTTTACTCAACAGAAAGAATATATGGTACTGTACTGGGAATTTATAATTAAGGGACAGGACGAAGTTTACTCAGGACTATGTATAAGGATAAAATTTATACTCTTCAATTTCTTTCACATTTTATACATTTTGCTTTTTTTCAGTGTTGACTGAGCATGATACCATCACTTCTAGAAGGTTAAGACTATCTAAGACCAATCCTCTTTTATTTTTTTTGACATCTGTTATGGCCCAGTAAATTAAATTTTATCAATAGGAATGGCAAGACTTAAGAAACTAAACCTAGTAAGCTTCTGAAAAACATTCATAACGGGCTAGTCATTAGCTTTTCAAGGTTAGGATCATAGGATAACTCAAGGTGAAAGGGACTTCAGAAAACCTTGTAGTCCAAACTGCTGTTCAAAGCAGGACGCTGGCACTGACATGAAATGCAATGCTTTATCCTGGTTACTTAGTAGGTAAGCATTATCCTCACCATACTTACTGGATGTGCCATCACTACCTTCATCCTAAATACATTTGTACCATGATTGCTTTCACATTTGGGCGGATGTCTTTATTTTTTTTAGCCATCCTTTGAATGTCCTTCCTCAGGTTAATAGTCATTCTAGGTGATCTCTCGATGATGTAAATCAACAGTCATCATAGGAAAGCTATTTTGTTGGCATAACATATGGCCAAACAACTATTTTGAAGTAATGAAAATGTTCTGCTAATGATTAACTTGATAAGTGGCCACTAGCTATGACCTAGTGTTCAGTCACAGAAATTCACATATAAGATCAAAATGTATTTTTAGCGAAAATCTGTTTAATTAAGCACAATTAGATCCTTGGTTTCTATGAGAAGCATGAATTTTAGCATCTACGGGAATATGAGCATTAAGTCTATTTTTTTTTTTTTAATTCTTCAGAAGATTTGTGGTTGTTATTTGTTCTAATAGACTTGGTTTAAAACAAGTGAAAGCGAGGCAGTATGTTTCAAATCACAGTACATTCTAACTTGTTGTAGTCATTGACAGAACATTGAAAACAATCCATTTATTCATTAGAGAGTGCCAAAAATAACTCAGCAGTTTCTCTTCTGTTTCTATTCATAGATTTCCTCATTTCATGTTAATCATTTCTTTCAGCACTTGGCACCTTGCTAAAGAAATTTAGAACATCTCAAATTATTAGTTGTTTACTGCATTCTCAAAATAAAAATGAAAACATAATACCACTGTGTAGCAAGTCCCATGTAATGAGATTGGGGCATTTGAATCATCTGTAATGTACCATGCTATTTTGATTAATATCATTAATGTTAAAGTAATTTCAAGCTATGGCAATGCGTGCACATAGATGCATATTCAGATGTGTGAAGACAAGGGTTGTTTTAAGCATATCTTGCTTAAATGTATAGTTGGAAAGTCTTAATTATTATTCTAAATTAGCATGATAATACTTGAATTTGTTTTGCTCAGTGTCTCTCTTAATTGAGCCTCAGAGGTGTATCTATTTGCAAATTTTTAGGATTCCATTTCATTATTAAATGACTGGCATTTCAATAAGAGGCTGAAATATTAAGCCACAGCAAAAATTGAAACAAAAATGGTAACATTGATTTCCAGAATAAATCCTGTCCCCAGGGTCTTTTTGAAGAGTACTGTAGTTGTTGTCTCCTAGATTGTTTATTGAAGAGGTTTTATAGTAATGCAACAAATGAAATCCCACAGACAGCATCCTATTTTACACAAATACTGAAAAAAAATTATATGAAAATTTCCAGTGTCATAGTTTATGGTGATCTTGTCCTGAATAAACTCATAAACACTTTATTCTGTCATTCAGTTTATATGTTGCTGTCTCACATTTGGATTGATGGTTGACAGCAATGATGTATAAATTATGCATGCCAATTTACTGAACACCATTAAACCAAAAGAGTATGGGTAATTTCAATAATTATACATATAAATAGTATTATTAGCTCTGTCAAACTCAGTACCTGGATAGCATGTCAGTATATAATATCCTCTAGGGATTCAAAAGGTTCCGGATTTTGCATGAGGTTGGTGGCTGGAGAGCTTCCAGCTTCCATTTCTACACAGCTAGTATCTATAATCTGCAAGCAGACATCATGCTTAAGATTCAGAAAAGCTTTGATGTTAGCTGATCTGTCCAGATTCATGCTATAAATTTTAGAGGGAAGAAGGTAGCAACTGGAAAAATAATTACTTCTTGTAAATACTGCACCAGTGGTGTTTATTCTACAATCATCAAAGAACTGGAGAATCATTTTCTCTGGTTTATTGAAACTTTCTTTCAGGTACTTCTTATTTCACAAAGCTCCTCTCAAGTGATATGCCTGGAAATGGATGCTTTCCAGCTTGGGAGGAAAACCTCAACTGCATTGCTGTTTACCAGCTTTATTTCAGTGCTGACTAAGGGCCCCAGTGTGGTAGATGTTGTACAAACACATAAGTGATAACCATGGAAAACTTCTAGTTTAAACAGACAAGGCAGGCAAAGGATTGGACAAACATCTGCCAACATTTTCATTTTCATCAACTAGTTTGGTGTCTGGGATGCTTTAGATGCACTGCACAGGCAGAACAGAGTCAGCCTGTGCAAGTGCAATTCAACGTTTGTCTGGATTTTCCAAATGTTTGACAGATACTGCTGCTAAACAACTGGACATCTACTTTCAAAAGCAGCAGGCTGCAATAAAAGTGGTAGAAGCAGCAGGTGTGCCAAATTACTGTTTTAATTTTAAAACTTAATAACTCAGACACAAAGAGATTAAGTGATTAATTTTTCACTCTGAGTGAATCAGCCTGGCCACTGGAAATAATAGTACAAAACAGATTTAATGTAAGTAATATTGTGGTTATTAGTCTGAGTTAAAAACGATACACCCTCTGCAGTCATAATGCTTGAGCAGTGTTCTACTTATCCTAATTGCATATTTACATAAAATGCTTATACCCAGACAGCATTCTGATTTTGCCTTACAATATCCTTTAGAATTCCTTTAAAACAAATTTTTACATTATTCACTACAAAAAACCCATGCTTTGGCCCTTTTTGCTTGTTTGTTTTGAGATTGCTACCCATACCTACTTTCAACTTCATTCATTTTAAGACAACTTGTAAGTAACAAGAATGGTTCAAATTAATAAGTATAAATTACTAAGCATGGAAACAGAAGAAAAATATATAGTATGAAAAGCAACATAAAACAAAGCCTATAAAGGGAAGGTAAATTATATTTTACAGTATAATGGCCACATATGCTGTGTTACAAAACAGCAACAAAGTGGCAAGAAATTCCACATGACTCTCAGCAACTCTTGCTCTAGTAGGAAAGCACCAGTGAAGCACAAGAAACTTTATTTTTGGTCCCTTTGGTTTATAAATTACCCTTTTAGAAAAACAGAGAGGACTGCTTACTTTGTGTGACCCTGAGGGAAAAGCAATGAAACAGATTCACTTCCTTTTTCTTCTTGACGGTAGCCCTCTGAAGTGCCTTCACATAGTTGCCTAAAGTGCTCTTTAGTTATCCCATGCATTGGGAAACTCTGGAAAACACAGAGCTTTTCAAATTACCTTATACATGATCCCTCTCTACTGATGTTTAAGCAGACAATATATCATCCACACTGTTTTCCCTTCCTTTTTTGTCAGTAGTTTACTAATTCTTTGCCTGGATTATACTGTCAAACGGGATATGTTAATGAGTTAGAACAAAACAAATGTTATCACCCACTGTCATCTGATAGCAATCACTCATAATTACTCAACCAAATGCCATCATGCGCTTGCACCATGGCTATACTATATACAGCTGAATTAAATAAACTAAACCCTACGGCCACAAGAACTATGCTGAATTACAGTAATTCCAGATTTGGCCCCATGTGTGTGTCACATCACATGCTCTGACCAAGATGGCTTACATTTGCAGAGCTATCTGTAAGATCTACTTTAGAAGGACAGAAGTAATTTAAGGTAAAGCTTCTGCATCTCTTCGCAGATCTCTTTGCAATGTGCCAAACTGCCAGGTTAGAAGCAGTCCATCAGAACCGTTCTCACCAATCTATGCCCTACCTCTCCTGCCTGAGGATACCTTTAAACACCGTTTTGACCAATAACAAGCTCTAAAAGATAGTGCTGTAACCAGGAAACGCTTCCATCTCTAGTTTTATTGTACAGAGGTTATTATTTAGAACTGCCAAATGAACAGGCAAAGTTGAAAACAGACCTGTTGGAAACACCCCCTAAAAGGGTTCTTGATCCTTGATGGACTGGTCATGTCCCTCAACCACAGAGACACAAACCGCTGCTTAACATGCAAGGAGGAGAAGAATCTTGCCCAGGTTTTCTATAAATCACACAAAAGATTCAAACAACTAGTCAGACTGTAGCTCTGTCCAGCCACTTTTGAAAGCCATGGAATAGTGGCTGTTATCTGTTGCCTGCTGTCTTCTAGCTGTATAAAATCAAGTCTTACTTGAGTAAGTCACTGGTAGTACAATCAGATCACTATAACAGTCTTACATCTCACTGATTGTATGACAGGAATATATTTTCAGACAGTTTTCATAGCTTTCCTTAAGACTTCTCTTTTGGATAGGAATAATAATTATACTACTTACCTGTATGCCTAATTTACTTCATAGAACCTCACAACCAGGAACAGTCAGAAGTAAAAGCTGAATACATACAGCTGCCAGACTGCTCCCCACCTCCCTAGTATATGATTACTAGCGTGACTGTGGGTCACTGTCCATTCTGTCCCTTCACAGCAGGAAGATTTCTAAATGCTATTCTCTACTGAAAAGATAGTGTAGTAATTCCGCATGTAAGTGTCTGCCTGAAAACACCCTGCTCATAACCATAACCACTTATATGCAAACCAGAGCCATCCAAGTCTGGGGCCAATAAACTGAGGAAGTTGTAAAATATTTACTGTATTATACAGCTTGAGGAGTGAGCAGGAGATCAGGCAGAGAGGGCAGCATAGTATTTTTTTCCATGTTTGTTTTTCACCAGTTTGTAGTTTTCAATGATGTTTTTACACTTTTTATAGCTATCATTCTTTAGAAAAGTTCTTTTTGAAACTGAAAACTTAAGTTAGAAGAAAAAATTTAAACACGCATACACAGATTATTCAGAGTGCCGATTTTTTTGAGGTTACTCTAGAAATAGTTCCAGACAAATAACCCACCAAACTTTGTGATCATTTGGAAGCCAGTCAAGATGAAAAATTCCTGGACTGTTTTTCTGAAATGCTCCATCTTCAGTGACTTCCACTGTTCCTTGTGCTCCTCTCATGCAATGGGCACTTTGGAATGAACCTCTGTTGACTACTGAACTCTGTTGGACTATTTCAGCTCTTTGAGACAAAAGCCACAAGAGACACAACCCAGTTTGACAAGAGACACAATCCAGAACAGTTTGGGAGGGCAGGGAATACCACTGGCTCTGAGTTCCTAGTTTTTCAGGGATCTGAAGTCCTAATCCAGTTGATAACTCAGTGGTTATCTATGGGCTTTTAGCATTGCCAGAAGTTGGGATACACAACCCCTGTACCTTGTGGGCTGCAAGCAGTACTATTGGGATGCAAAGGTGGGCAGCAGAAAGCCACACACCATGTTCCCAGGCAGATGCTGCAGTAGGGGATGAAGACCTCTCCCATGCCACCAGCCACAGAGATTCAAACCAGAGCCTTCAACCTGTGCACATCACATGTCCGTCAAGCACTTCATACACTTACGGAACACTTTGACTAAATGTTTATGTATACATTAATATAGACATCTATGTTTATATACACACTTATATATGTATATAAGGAAGGCAAAAAGCTTTGACTAAGTAAATGAAATTTCTTTAGATAAATGAAAATCAGTATGTGCAGATACAGCAGCTAAACTCAAACTCTACCCAGAAGACAAAACTGATGTTTAAATGAATTAGTTTTTAACTTCCGATTGCTTTATAATTCCTGTCTGTAACAGGTAGAATTTGGTATGAAAAAACCACAAACCTGACTATTATTCCCAGTTATCAGTTGCAGAAGTATGTGGACAAAAAGAAAAGAAAAAGGCAGCAAAAATCCCGTTTAGAAAGATAGACGAAACTGTAAAAAGTCAAAAACTTGGTAAATATAAAGGGAAAAATTGATAGGGAGAGAAGTATCTGCAAAATTTCAAGAGAGTAAAAAACAAATATAAAGCTGTAAAAAATTGTTTGGTATTGTGATGTTAACAAACATCCTGAAATTTTGCAGGTCATTTCAGGCAGGTACTAAACACACATAATTTTCATAGGAAGTGAAGAGACACAATCAGATTCTAATACAAAAAAGTCAGTCAGCAGTTACCCCGGGTAAGCAATGAATAGAGATTAGGTCTCTTTATTAAAAAACATGCATACTTCTCTTGACTTGAGGGGTTTCCCTTGTCTAGTAGCTCTCAAGAACATGAAGTCCTAAAGAAAACTTAGTATTCGAGTTCCACTTCATTTGTAAAAGCAAATTGGAATTTACATTATTGATGAGAATTACTTCCTCATTTATGTCCTAAATTAAAATCCAGTAGAGTAAAAATGGTATTTTCCTTCCTGTGGCAATTTTTCATTATTCCCTACAAATCATGGATCAGAGCCTACGCTGAACTAAGTCAGCTGAGCCCCACTGACACAAGAGCCACTCTGAACTAAATCAGTTCTAGATTTGGCCCTGTTTCTTGAATTTTGTCTTTTAATGAGGAACTGCACAGCAGAAGAAAATTCTAATTTGTTTCCTGTCTTACTAGCAATTAATTGACAATCTTTATGTAGATCCACAGGACAGTGGAAGAAGAGAGAAAAACTGGGCCTAAGGGAAATAGAAGTATTGCCTAAGTGCTCTGCCTATTGAAATTATAATTGCCCCAGAAGGGAAGAAAATTAGTCTCTGTCAGTGAAAATCCAAGGTGCTTTTCTAGCAAAACATGAACTAATTCAAAATATCTGGGTGATGAAAGAATCCCTAAAAGTTTTGAGGTTGACTCTAGATCTAGGTCTATACCAGCCGTAGTCCTGAGACATTTGTTTAGACTTGGACCTGAACTTCAATAAATTGGAAAGTTTTTCAGACTAGGCACTGTCAGTGGTTCTGGATAAGAGATATTCTGACTTTGAGAGTTGGATGTGAACTGGAGTTCTTCTAGCATATGAAGTGCTCTGATCCAAAAGATTTATTTAAGATCCAGTCAAATTATGTCTCATCTAAAATCAGGAGTGATCAAAACTGAAGCTGCAAACACATGGGAAAGCTTCTTGCAAACTAACTCTACACTAATTCCACAAAGAACCACAAACAAGCAGCTTATATAGTGCATCATAAATGACCTGTGAGTGATTGAACAAGCTGACTCAGTTAAAAAACTAAGAGCAAAGACCTGAATTATGCATAGTTTATTAAACAGAAATTATCCAATGTTCACATACAGTCACTGCTACAGGACGTCAAATCTATAACCCTCTCATTTTCTACTCCTTGATAACACACAGCCACTCCATCATTTCTCTTTTATTTGCCTCCCAGACCTATTCAACCTCTACCCTATGCCAAATCCTAAGCAAGTGCAAGAACCTCTGGTTAACACAGAGCACAGATAATTTGTAAGTTTTCTGCAGCAAGCAGTCTCTCTAACAGCCATGTCACTCCTTCCATGCAAGGTTGCCTCACTACTTGTGTTTGCTCTATTCCATTACATTTGTTTTCTGTTACCAGTGTTACCCCCTCCAGGGTCTATCAATCTGTTAGCTCCTTGCACAACCTTGCTATGCCTCGTTTTACGATACAACCTTCAAACATATTGCCATCTGCCTGAGTTCATTTCCCATTCATCTAGCAGACATTTCTAAAAATGCTTGGTTTCTTGTAGTCCTAAACTTAGTCTTCCTTTGTCCTTGGAGAAATGGGTGGCATCTATATCTTTCTGAACATCTGGAAGTACCTAGCACTGCATGAGCATGCCGTAAACAGGTGAGTGAATCATCACAACAGCCATCATGATGTCAAGGTGCTCTTCCTGTTCCACATTTTTTGTTACCATTTTGACACAACAGATTATAACCATCTTGTAGTAAGTTCTTGTCTGACTACATGTCAATGTTTGTCCCCTGTTCATAACCCCTGCAAGCTGTAGGCTTCTGTTTAGCTGTACATTAACAATTAAGATCCTGTTTTGACCTTTTTGTTTCCAGATATGGAAAAAAAAAAGTTAAAACTCATTGCACAACTGTGAAATAAAAGCAGTGACTGCAGTGTAAGCGGAACTTAAACAGGGTTGGAACCCTAGTGGTATATGAAAAGACCAAATCTGCCTAACTAGACACCAAAACGAACTTCATGGGCAGTTACTTCATGGAATAAAATCTGACCTCCCAACAACCCCACACTGGACCCAAACTGAATAACTCTAAAGAAAGATGAATGGGACTTCACATGAGGTCTTGCCTCATGCACCAAGGAAAGAGTGCTAGTGGGAAAACAAGAAGCCAATTCAACAGTCTTAAACAAAGTAGATGAGCCCTATGCATCTACAGGTAAATGAGGGCTGTTGAGAGTATCTAATTGTCAGGATCTCCTCTCACACCCAGATTCATCAAGAACTGGGAGAATGCACCTTTTTCCTCTGAGGAAAAAGCATAAGCATCTTTTTGTGTTTATACATGTACACACACATATATATACACACATATGCAGGAGGTAGTCTTAAGTGTGAAGCAGAAATACAGTTTTATCCTATTAATGGATCTGTGCCTGACTTGTGTTTTTGCATTGGTTTCTTTCATTTTTACGACCGGGATAGTATTTGCCAGCCAGCATATCTCAAAAGACTCTTAATGTTGACAGTTACTTACTCTCTGCACAGAAATGTGAAAGACTAACTACACTTGTCAATAAATAGGCTGGACTAGATTTACCATTTTTTTTGTTTATTTATTTTACTGAATATTGTTCCCAAAAGCATTTTTAAACCCCTCTGACTAGGGTATTTGCATACTCAATTTACTTTATACAAGTGCAATGTTTCCTGGTACACACTTATGAGAAAGCAGCTAAAGAAAATACATTAGAAGTAATATAATAGCGCAAATAACCTCAGCTATCTTCCAGCCTTGGGAAAAGCAATAAAATGAACTCCCTTTGCAGCTGCAAAGTGTATTTAAGAGAGTGGCAGGGCCATGGAAAGGTCCTACTACAGTTTCCTCAGATGCCCTCTGCAGATATACACTTGGAGCTATTTTTTACTGGGTCCTCTGTTATCCTTTACATGGAACTAGTGAAAGGAAGGTAAGAAAATTTACCCCTTTTTATTTTTAAACTGAATTCAAAGTAGTTCAGTTTTCCCCTTATGATTTTAGCTGTAAGTCACTACCCAAATAGTGTTTGCACTTCAAGATCAGCAAAGTGTGGGGGGAAGATAGCCTGAAAAGAGAAAATATCCTCAGAAACAGGAAAGACTAATAGAAACACTTGTTAGAATTTTGCAGTCAGGACCAAAATTGACCTGAGAGAATACTTTTAGTTGAACTCTGAACTGTTGTAGAACAATTCACTTGATTTCGAAAAGAAGTTGAATCCCAGATGACAGAAAACCTGCTATAAATGTTTATATCCTGGAAAAAGGAAAACTTGTTCCTGCAGGGTTTGAATCAGTGTTGCCAATTCCCTTCCTCCAATACATCCAGCTGCCATAGCAAGCAGCGTGTAGCAGCTTTCTCAAAAAACCCCTCCCAAGAAAAACTACAGCCAAGATTTACTCTGTGCAAGAAAGAACTTTTTAACTTTAGGAAAACAAGGTTTACTGCTGGTTTCTTTTAGGAACATGGGACTTGCAACTTGGCAGGAAAAGGAAGGAAAAGTTTGGAAAGAGTACTTAATATGCAAGAAATTACAGATGGAAAATACTTATTAGATCATTTAGCTCACTCATTTTCCAGTGCAGGATTGTTCTCTATGGTAATGTAACAGTGATTCCATTAAAGTTGCCCACTTAATCTCACTAGTCAGAGTTTATCATTCCAGGGAGCATTAGCACTGGCAGGAAAAATTGTTCCCTCAGTCATCTTTATCAACCGATTTCCAAGGCTGACAGAGATAAGGATTGAACCACTGTGGTATTACATAATGGTGCTAGAAAAACAAGGAGAATGCATTTGCTTTTTGAATTGTGTCTTTAACATGATGCAAAAAATTCCACAGACCATGCCATATGCAGGCACAGGATGTCTGGGTTAACATATAGCCTCCTGTAGCCAGTGCGTCATATTATGAAGATGAACTGAAACTGTAAAAGGAGAAGGAAGAAAAAAGGAACAAAAAAAAGATTAAGGAAATAATTTTTACTGTTCACTTTCAGGGCTCTTTCATTATCCGTGGGAGGAGCTTCCCATAAACCTCTTGATTGCTTCATTAAAATTCTCCCTTATAATTCTCTCTCTCCATGAAAACAGCATGGCCACTGATACAACTGCCTATCAACTTGACTAACCTTATTCCATTGTTTCCCTTGGTTCCCTCTTTGATTACTTCCTTTATTTATGGTCTTACCTTTTCTTTCAACCCTGCTAAGGATAGAGGCCACCTTTTGATTCTGTGCTGACCTCTGAAAAATAATGTTCTAGTTATTGACTGCAGTGTCTGAAACATACCATAATACAGTATTACCCTACAATAGTATATAATACAGCCCCCAAAACACTACTAGTTTTCCATTTTTCCCCAGTATGATGAACAAGCTCAGCCACATTTCAAAACTATAAGCACTGTGGATTTTTATTGCTTTAAAAATCTTTTCATCGGGAGGCATCAGTTGTATATACTGAGCAGCTTTCCTCAGATTCAATTTTCATCCTCATCAAGACGATTTCACATTTCCAACAAGTTTCAAAGGGTGCTATCAAGCCTCCAAGTTGAACTGACAACCTAAGCCTACTCTATTTAAAGCAGTTTTCCCAAATAATTAGTTTTTCATTATACTTGTCAGCTAAGTTTTAAAGCAAATTTACCCCCTTAGGTAGTTGTACTATTACACAGAAGCAAACAAAAAAAGGTGGATCTGGAAAGCTCAAGAATTTTCATTCTGGAAGCCCTGCAAGCAAAAACTGATATTGAATATGCTTAGAATGACCTTGTTGTTACTGAGAACCTAGTTCTCAAATATTTTAGGACAACACTGAAAAATTTTAGCCAGTGAAGTAACCATGACTCCAGCCCCTAGAAAACACACTTTCATTTACTGCAGGTAAGGCACAGCTGAGGCCATCACAAGCAGGTGTTCACTAGCCTATCTCCATGGGCCCTTCTGTCAGCTGAGCAATCAGCTGCTGCTGCCTGACCAGTTCTACCCTCCAGAAAGAGCATGTGGTGTAGGGATACTTGCTGCATTTTGAGATTATATATCTGGAGAGAACTCTTTGCCCTCCCCAAACTAGACAAAGAGAGTTTTCATCTTAAATGCATGAAAGTTAGATATTTTTCAGGCAAAACAATGTTTGGAATGCTACTTTTCATGATTGACTACAAATGTAATCTCACAGTAAATTTACAATAGATTAGGAACTCTGTTGTGAATCTTGTGGCTTACCTCTAACTTCAAAAAGTATTAATTGTTTTTCTTGCTTCTGCTTATTTGTAAAGTATATTGTTATGAGATTTAAATTAATCCACATATTTTTTCCACTTAGATAGAATGGACCTAACTTGTTTTGTAGATCTGATACCACAGCTGAGTTACATGAGGGGAAAAGCCTGTGCAACATCTATCTCAATAAGAAAAACAAACACAAATATCTCATCACTTTGCTGTTAATGATAAATCTTCCTCTCTCCTTCTAAGCTTCAGTAAAATCCTGAACAACATAAAAACTGCTTCAGGGTTTTATGAGACTCATGGCAGAGCATCACGTGGCACCATAGTAAAACTGATTCATCTTGACCTCTCCTTTCACGACTACATATGAAAATACATCCTAATAAAAACCGTACCTAGCACATACCCATATTTATACTGCATGCTTTCTGAAGCAATGTACAGAGATGCTTCAGATAGCTGCTAAAATGAGATTAAAACTGATATTTCAACTACAATTCAGGAGTATATGCGATCACATTCTTAATCTTGTGGCTTTTATCTTGCATTAACAGTTTTCTAGCATTGATAAATTATTCTTCACTCAGACACCATTTTGTGTACATTAAGTGTGAAACATGATCACTGCACTTTTTGTATAGCCTTGTAAGAGAAGAGCAAGTATCATGTGATGTCAGTATCAGTGCAAAGTAACTAATGAACATGTATCTCCCTACCCCTCATACACAATTCTGATAGATCTGTATTCCTCCTGATATTAGAAGTTTTATTTGGTTCTCATTTGGGGTTCACTCTCCAAGCACAATGACAGGCAGCAATTCTGTTGCCTGGTAGATCCATGGTTCTTATCTTGGCCTCAGGGCTCCAGCTTCTTCATACAATATGCCCTGCTTCTCTGCTCCAGTTAAAAACAAAGACTAGAAATAGTGAATCATTCATACAGAACTAAATAAACTGTGAGTGCAGACATTTACCATCACCCCCAGCGAAAGCCCAAAACATTCAGCGTGACCTCATGCTTTTTTCTCACCCTCTTGCAGCTAGTGAGCTGTTTGGCTGCCACATACAGAGCCTGCAGGCATTGAGTAAATAGATTTTCGGCAGATCTAGAGGCTTCATCCCTCCTCCTGCAGCAGCTCTAAGGGAATACTATGGACTCTCCCTTGTTCAGGAAAGACTGACACAAAGAACATCAGTGGAGAAGTGAGGGCAGGAGGGGCTACAAACATCAAATACTCACTCCCCAGAAGAGAGCGTGCATGAATAGCAAGGAAACAAAAGTGGAATATAATAACCCACTATCAAAATGTCAAAGGAGTAAGTAGGACTCAGATCATCTCAGCAACTTGGCAACCTATAAATACCCAGGAAGCACAAAGGGAATGGGAGTGCTATAAACCCTACAGATTGGCACATAGTCTCAACATGCTCATATAGTCTCACAGCTCCTTTTGCACAGAGAGAAGCTAAGATAATTGCAGGCACCACATTGCCTGCTTGCTTCTTGCTCTGTATTAGAGAAAGACAGGATTTCAGAATAGTCTAAGTGTTCATATGAAATATGAACGTAACTTCTTTCTTTGAAGCCTTACTACTCCTGCACTTAGAACCATAGAGAACTAAGCTTTTATCGACTGAATCATGTTTCTGCAGTGATTAACTCAGAGTTAATCCATTTTTTCAACATATATCTGCATACATTACGAAAACTAGCACATACACTCATTCCTTATCAGGACCATAGCTAGGTTGCTATCATCCAATAATCCCTATTTACAGGCTTTTCAAGCCTGTAAATCAAACATTTTAAGCATGCAACAGGCTCTGTATTAGTTTTGCCTATGCATCATTAGCTCTTCCATCCTTGCAGTCATACCAGTGACCTAGAAAAGACCAAGTGAGAAAATCACAGGAGAAACAAAATTAGGTGAGGTGGGAGCAAGAAAAAAAAGTTTACAATCTTTAGTAAAAGGAAGATCTTGAAAGCATGTGTGCCCTCTTGCCTGTGGAAGTTCAAGAAAGAAAGCCAACATGGGGAAAAAAATTCCCTAACCAAATTTGTTAAACAATAGCAAGAAGAGACAAGATGGATATTTCCAAGTGAGATTTAACTTCTAATTTCTCCTCAATGTTTTTATCCAAGTGAAATATATGCATGCACTTAACTTCACACAGTGAACTCTGATTTTGGAAGTATTTGTAGAATCAGGTCTTTACCATGTCTTGCTTTTAAATGATTTCCAAGCACTTTCTGACATGTAACATGCAATTATTACAACCCAGAATTACTCTAGTTTGAAAAAATACAAGATGAAGACCACAAAGTTGTTAAGTATTCTGTGTAATATCAGGAATAGCTTTTCCACTATGATTGCAAAATGTTCTGCCATGAAAACAGAGCAAGGGGACCAAACGGTAGTCCTTCTGCCAAAGTCATGCCTAACAGAGAGGACTTCCTTGAAAAGGGAGACAAGGAAGACTTTTGCCATGTTTAAAGAAGAAGGTTCTTCCTCATCTCCTGATCAGCAAGTGCCAGCAGTTGCTTTCTGAAGAATTTCATAATATCTATATAAAGGGAAGGAAGGAGCAGGCCTGATTTCCAGCTCCTCAGAACCAAAAATCACTGGTCCTTCTCAGCATTACTTTCGTGTCCCTCACCATGGCTGACCAGGCTCACATCAAGCTGGACCCTCTTTGCAGCAGAACATTAATGGGTGACAGCTTTTGGGGAGCAGATTCATGTTTGCACACATTAAGAATGACATGGGGTAGGGTGTTGTAATTCTCCCAGCACAATACATTTCATAAATTCCACCTTTTAATTATCTAAACCCATTGAATTATGAAGCAACTACATTAGAGACACAAATTATTCATTATGTAGTCAAGCTTTGCAAGCTTAAGGGGCTATAAAGACATACAAATTTTATTAGAAAAATAGACTATATGTGGGACTATGACACCACTTTATAAGCTATGCTATTTGGATCTGAAGTGATAAAATACATCAATGTCATGTATTGCACTTCCATTGTGGAGCAAATTTTTTTTGTCTTTCTCTCCCTTATATCCTTATTCTCTAACCTGTACAAATCCTATTCAATTCTATCAATGTTATTTGAATTGTTTGATCTTAAATTCATTTTATGACACAAGCAAATTTATATTCTCGTCTTCATCCCATTTTATGAGTCATTTATAAGAAATGATAGTGGACCTAAAACTAATCCCTGAGGTTCAACCATTAATGTTTTTTCTTAATTGAGAATGTTCCGTTAATCGTAACATTCTGCCTCCTTTTGCCAAGGACCTTTTTTGGTTTCTTTTTCTTTCACTTCAAACCTAAAATTGTTTCCTAGCATCTTTACTTCCTTAAGTACCACTGACGATTCCTTGGGAAGACACAAATATTGTCATCTGCAAACTCTGAAACACAACGGAAACTAAAAATAACTTTTTCAGGTGGAAAGACTGATAGCTTCCACTTTTACATCTTTTCCATCAGAAATACTTTTAATTAGTTTTTTTTCAATGCTGAACCCAAGTAGAATAGCCAAGAGATTCCTTTTTAGTCATACCTCTTCTCAAAAACAGCAGAAATTATCTTCAGTTAATTGTTACATGCATCCTCAATCTCTTAGCAGGGAATTCCTTTCTTGAAAAATGTTAGAGTATTTGTAGCAATAAGAAAAAAAGGTGTATGTATGTATTTATTTATTTTCCTAGTACCACTTAGGTCTAATTCCCAAATCTTTTTGTCTGCATGGAAATCTTCTGAAGTCAGTAGGACTGCATATGGCTACAAGTATTCTGTCATACTGAGGCAATTTATATTGGCTCCTTTTAGAAGAACAGCAGCTGTGTGTGAGAACAATTCTTTGAAAATTCATTAATACCAGTCTACCACTTTATGCATTCTCCATGGGTGTTGACCTTCCAAAAGGAGAGTTTAACGTTCTCTTTCACCATTTTGCCATGAGATAGTTTCCAGAGTTGCATAAAAATATTATGGCCACTTGATGCAAAGCCCACAGACAATACAAAATTAGTTATCAAGTGAAAAAAAAAAAATCAGTCATCTTTATAAAGTATCTTAATTTTGGCAGAATTTATTTTGGCACAGTATGGATTTCATACAGTTTTATCATTGTACCTCCCTTAGGTAGTCTTGAGGTTTTATCATCAGCTTCCTCTTTCTGCACTTAGGGCAAATGGACATTTCTAAGGTTAGTATTTTAGAAGTAAGATGACATAGACCTCTCACTTAAAGTTTATATTGATACTTGGTGAACCTTTCTTTGCTGGCCATAAAACTCCCTCAAATTTAGCCATTTCAGTGTGCTGGACGTATAGAATCAAACCAGTATTTGAACACTCCTGGAGACAAGAGGAATTCTGAAAGCTGGACCAGATCCCATGTTGGGTTCTAGGACAGAGGGAAAGTTATAGAAGGTGGAAAAGGTGGAGTATTTGTAACTATCCACAGGTAATCTTGACACTGGATGACATGAAAATGACTGGTCATTCCACATATAAAAGCACCACAACAAAAAGCCCCAAACTCTCTTCCCTGGACACTAAGAGATGCTCACCCAAACATACCTTACTCTTGTGGCTTGACTCCATCATGTCAGCCCACATAGCCCAAATAATGTTAAAAAGTACCTTCTCAGTGAAGCTTCCATCCAGGTTTATTCCTCTCAATCCCCCAGAGTTTTCATGTTAGTTTTATTCTTCCCCAAGCAAGGCTAAATATGCTACCAGTGGTCTGCATGGATGTCAGCACTCCTATCCAGATGCTCACTCTTCACCAGTGATACTACCATAAAATTGCTAGTATCCTCTGCCATTTGTCTTCCTGTGGAACAGGAATATGTACCTCCATACCTGTGTGGTAGATGTGCATGCATATCGTCCATGTTACAACTTTAGTGTTACATTAGCCTGTGACAGCTGATGACATTTTAGCAAGAATAGCTTTAATGAAGTTAGTAAATCAGTAAATACGTACTTCAAGGCACAACAGAGAGATCTGATTTAACTGGAAATGAATTAAATTAATATGTTCACAGGAAAAAAAATGGTTAAATACACATTTAAACTTTCCATATCCTGTTCAGTGCAGTTTAAAAAGATCTCTGCTCACAGACATATATTTACACACATTTTCGACATTTTTCAGAACATTCTGTTAATAGTTGTGTATCTGCCATCCCCTTTCTTTCTTATCTTTCAAAGAGAAAGGTTTTCTAGAAAGAAGCAGCTGATGGGCTGCTGTGTGTGTACACCAGCATCCTCTGTGGAATGGACGCTGACCCACCAGACCCTTTGGGAGTGCTCTAGCAGATACTTCAGAGGCTCAAACTGACAGTACAACAAGGTAAATCCCTTTCTGAAAACAGCTGTGATATAACCCAAAGGGAGACAATATCACCCTGAGTCCTGGAGGACAGTGCTTCCAATATGGTTATATTTCCCCTGTCTTACACCTTCATGGAAATCAGGAGTGTTTCACTGACCAGAAGTTAGGGTGATATTTGATATGGGTTTTTAAAATTATTTTTAACTTCTGTAACCTGTCTTGGTGGGCTACCTTTTTAGCTTTTTTTGACGTTGTCGTGGTTTAACCCCAGTCAGTAACTTTGCACAACACAGCTGCTCGCTCACTCCTCCCCTCCCTTCCTACCCTCGGTGGGATGGGGAGGAGAATTGGGGGGAAAAAAAAAAAAAAAAGAAGTGAAACTTGTAGATTGAGATAAGAAAAGTTTAATAACTGAAATAAAATATAATATATAATAATAGTAATGAAAAGGAAGATAACAAAAAGAGAGAGAAACAAAATCCAAGAACAGACAAGAGATGCACAAAGCAATTGATCACCACCCGCTGAGCAGTGATCAGTCCCTCCCAACCAACTCCCCCCAGTTTATATAGTGAGCATGATGTTCTATGGTATGGAATATCCCTTTGGCTAGTTCGGGTCAGCTGCACTGGCCATGCTCCTTCCCAGCTTCTTGTGCACCTGCTCGCTGGCAAAGCATGGGAAACTGAAAAGTCCTTGACTGGGGATAAACGCTACTTAGCAACTACAGCATCAGTGTGTTATCAGCATTATTCTCACACTAAATCCAAAACACAGCACTGTACCAGCTACTAGGAAGAAAATTAACTCTATCCCAGCCAAAACCAGGAGAAATGTACACAAAGAGAAGTTTTGTAAAACAATGTTAGTAATGAGATGACATTGTCATATCTGGACGAACACCAGCATGCAGTTACAAAGGTGCACCTATTTTGACCACAACTGTCACATTGCACATGGTACTCTTTATGATGAACTGCCTTAAATCTTAGGTTTTATTTTTTTCTGTTTCTATTTCTTTTCTTTCCTGCTGTGGAGTGTTTTTTATTCATTACTGGTGGCAAGCTTGTCCTCATTTTATTTTTTTCCTCCTGCTGAGGTGCACTAAAATAAATTAGTTTAATACATTTTATAAAGGTAGTTGATTTAATTTTCCCTTTGGTATGTCTGAAAATACAACCACTTTAATAAATTGGTATTAAGATAGTTGGGTTTAAATGTTTCATAATTTTCTACCTGCTGTGGAAGATGCCAAATACTTTAGTCAAATATTTTAGAAGTGTTGGAATTAATTTTTTTCCCTCATATTGCTGCCCTGAAGATACACATTTGGCACACTAAGGATTTATTTCTAGAAAATATGAGGAAACAGTGTAGCATGGTTGGTTTGATTGCTTTGATTCTAAGCTGTTCAGAGCTTAGAAATAAATTTCAACTGGGAAATACAGTCCTCTCAGAAATAAAGCTTTTCACATCAGAATATCTATATCTATGTCTAGTTATAAATTCTTTAAGAGCATTTTCTGTTTTTACCTATAGGAGTGTTATGTACCTCTAGATCAATAAAAGCCTGACACAGAGAAGTATATAGAAATCTAAGTCCTATTTCAATGGGGATTTACATGCTCAGAGTAAAAAAGCAAGCAATTCAGGTCTGAAAGCTTTTTCATTGTCCAGGCAAAATCTCTTAGACAACCAGCTTCATGTAGCAGATGCTCAATCACCACTCAGAAACACACACAGCAAACAATGTTTTCGATGACAAGAGTGCTATGAAGAAAATAGATGGAAGTCTTCAGATACCCATCTGGGATAAATAATCATAGATTCTTGACTTTAATGTATATATGGATAATTTTCTTCCATGACTGTTTGTCCTGAAGAGAGAAGTAAGGATGCCACAAGTATTCTACACAGAAATTAATGACTTTTGTAAGGTGGCATAGGAGACATGCTTTAAAATATTATAGCAAAAGCAGAGAAAGGGGAAAGGTGTGGTCTCCTTGAATATTTTTATCTCAAGTTCTCAGATTTGTGTACATTCAGAACAAAATATGCAAAGGTAGCACAGAGAGTTGTATGCTTCCTTTTGACTAAACAGGAGTATGTTCTGTATCACTTAATGGCTTCATTACAGTTGTTTCTTTGGTGAAAATAAAATCATTCATGTGGAAAAACAGATAGTATGGGAGTTTAGGTATATAATATTTATGCTCAAGCTGACCTACCAACAACATACTCTAGTCTTGAACTAACTGATGTTGGCAGTCTGCATCCATGCTCCACCAGCATTTAAAAATTGAGATCTGTAACACAAGAGTCCATGAAGAACTATAACCAAGCAGAGAAAAAGATGGAAGAAAAAAGAAAGAAATCCATTGCAGTACTGTCACTATTTTTTTCAATATTCTAAGATAATATAAAACATCAGAGGAGACTATAGACCAAAAATCCTAGAATGGAAATTTTCCTGAGAAAAAGTAGAGAAATATTTAATCATATGTGGCTTAGCATCTAAAAACCTCAAGTTATTGTTTATTTGGATCTTATTCCAATCAGATCTAAGACACTTGACTGTATTTACAGCTGGATGATGGCTACCTAGAAATCTATGCCATAAATTAATTGGGATGCAGTCTGAGGTACAAGGTCTGGCAACAATTAACTGCATCACCACAGTTCAGCTGTCATGCTTCTGTTGATAACACTTTTTTTGGTAAATAATAGATGCAATTATATAAAAAAATGCAAAATCATGATGAAATATTCAAGACCAGGTAGTTATAAATACTATAGGCATGCAAACATTATGGAATGATTCTAAGCATAGTCTAAACTCTCTGTATTTAATGATTTTATGACAGTCATGTTTGTTTATGTCAAATAAATAAGTTTAGATGTGTGTGCAAATATACAGATATCGTATTCTTATGTACTTGTTCTAAATTCTACAGGAAAAAGATACCTTTTGCCAAATGATATAGCAGGACATAATGACTTAGCAGTTATTTCAGTTTCTTTCAGATAAATAGAAGATATCTCTTTCCTGAACATGATTTCTCTTCCCCACTAACAATCTGCTGAGACATTTCTCTGCTGCCAGTACCAAAAAGTCATAAAGTTGAAAAGTACACTCCAAGTTTTTCTACACTGTCGCACAGACCCTTTTATTGACCTTCCCTCTGTATCATGACAAATACATTGCACTGATGTTTTACAAGAAACTGAACACCCATGCTGTACTGTCAATGATTTTAGCTTCCTTAGCCCATCATTGCTATCATCTGCACTCAGGACACAGCTGAACATGACTACAATGGGATCCCCCTGCAAAGAGGTCCAGCCTCTTGTGGGATGATCTAGAATAGACTGCTGTGGCTTTAAAACTCTATCGTATTTGAGTACAGGGAAAAGGTTTGAAAACTGTTAACATAAGCAGAGGATAAATGCCATTATACTCAATTAAAAGCAGATAAATATAATTTGCCATCATTAAGTTTAACCCTAACTGTCTAACAAAAATATGTCAACAAAGCAGATGAGAATTTTTAGCAGCAATGCATGTTGTCTCTAGCTTGAAGTGCACCTCTGACGTTTCAACTCTTCACCTCTTCCCCATTTCATTCTCCCCTCTTCCATTTGTCTTAAAATAAGGGAAAAGAAATTGCTTTCTGGTTTCAAGAGGTGATCAAAAGAAGCCTCTGAGGCATGTAATTAACACAATATATTAATGGCACAAAAAGTGCACTGCAGACAGGGCCTAGTTTCCCCTAAAGCAGTCAGATTGCCACTACTTCCTAACAAGGCAATGCAAAGATAAAAATCCCATGCAGCAAGCTCCATCCAGCCTCACCATGTACTCAGCCTCTCCCACCGATGAAACAAATAGACCTCAGTCAGAAATTTAGCATTTATGATAATACTTGCCTTGGAACAATAGCTATGATAAGGTCCAGATGGTAAGGAAAAAAAATTAATATCTCAGTGTATATTATAATTTATTTTCTCATAACATTTTTGAAAGCACTGTATTTTTCAGCTGTTTTTTTTCATAACAGTTATTCTGTTACTTTGAATTAGCAGTTGCTTATCTCTAGGCTTTAGCTATGGTTTGATGACTGGACTGAAGTTTAGTTTTAAAATGTATAAACAGCATAAATAATAAGAAAAAAGTAATCATCTGGGAAACTGACATCCAAGGAACACTTTACTGAAGATCAGATAGTTCAGTTTTCCTTTTGTGAATCCAAGAAAAAGGGCTGATTACGTTTTTCTAATCTGTTCTTTTCTTTAAAGACAGTCAAGGTCTTTTTAGGTAAGTGTTTTAACATAGAAGAAAATTACCTTAGGCGAACAACAAAAAATATGTGAATTAGTTTGGTATTAGCGAAGTTTTCCACACCCAAGTAATTAAATGCTTTTTTTGTATTGTGCAAGTACAAAGCCAAATATAAAGCTGTCTTCTTTTATTTGCCCCAGATTTTAAAAACAAGGCACTCTGAGTGGTGCATACAACAGTTTGTTCTGTAATTCAGTGGTCACTTTTCATTCTCTATTCTGTCATTCCTGCTAGCATCAGGAAGGAAAAGGGGTGTAAGTTTGAAATTAATAATATTTTTAGATAATTCAAAATACAATTTAGCTCAGTTTTTATCTTTAGTAGTGGTTGAACCAGGAAAAGTAGAAAAGAATCTAAACTGCAAAGTTTATCAGCGGTTCTTTTTGCTTAAAGACTCAGAGCTCACAATAAGTTTATGACAACCTGAGAAACAGAAGCAAATTATAAAATTCAGAGTCAGGTCCAGTTTAAAATATATGTCATAGTGTGTCATCAGTTTGTGTAAATATTTACAACAAAATATTTGTTTATTAAACAAAATAATGAACTTTGTCATCTACCTTCTTAATCCATCGAAAATAATCTCATAAAGTATTTTGAGATCCCTAGGAGAACATTAGGAAGTCTTTCTACTGGCTTTTGTGCACACTTTAGGGAGTATTATGAGCACAGATTAGTGACCATTTACTTGAGTGCTATTTGTGGGGGATGCTCAAAGGTAGCATCTAAACCAGCAAGTGTACGAACATTCATAAAGTTGACAGACAAACAAATAATTAAATATAATGCATAGGGCAAGTCAACCTATTATTTTTTATTAGTATCTAGCTTGTTATTTATTATACCAGTGTATTTGTCTTTTATTTCTTCAGATTTCTTTTCTTAGTAAGATTACCATTCAGCAACAAGAAGCTTGTCAAAAGTCACACAGGATGGCTGACAGACAATATAAGACATTATCAGTCTTGTTATATAGTAATCATCTTCCTTATTTCTCACTGTTCTGGTACAGAAAATACTTATTCATATAAGGTTTGATACTTCATAGGCAGTAAAAGAGCTCACAAAAAGTTACTAGTTTTCTCAGCCCAGTAACTCTACAAAGGAAATGTTCATCTTTATTCATAACTTTTTAAACAACCTCATCTATAACCCCGTAATTTCTCTACCTGGGTGTCTACTATCTACCTGTACACTTGCATTTTTCTCTGGATTATAACCGAACTAATACCCTTGACTTTGACAGGGTTGCACAGGTTACAAATCAGAGGCCCGTGTAATTTGTGGATTTGCTGCTTCTTCAGTGCAGCTAGGCTGCTTAACTCAGGCAGACACAGCCTACATTTCCCTTCCTTCAGTCTCTCCCTGCCCCAGGCAGAAACAAACCGAAGATGAATTCCCTGTTTAACATACAGAGATAGGGAAATTTGCTGCTAATTACAGTGGTTAGAATTCCTAAAGGGTAGGAGGGGAGTCTCTTGAGCCCACCCCATTCCACAGGCAATTCTCTTAGGTTGTTAAGTTTCCCTGCTCTTTTTCAGAAAATTTCTTAACAAAATTACTAGCAGCCTTTATCAAGCTGATATTGTAATTACTTTTGGGAAACAAATGGTATCAGAGGAAAATGAAAACCACACTTCCATGCTTAATTTAGTAATGGGAAATTTAGAGAGAGCGAGCTCTTAATAAATCCTCATCTCTTTCACAAGTGGGATGAAATAGGCCACTAAAAGCTTCATTTGGGAGGTTAATATTAACAAGCAGACTGTGACCTTAAATCCTAGTGTCTTTAGTCTTACAAGTCCTGAAAAAGTTTGACCACTCACAGAAATCTGGAGTAGAAAAGTGCATGTGCTCAACTGTCCTCTTCCGGTATTTCACTGCATCACCATCCTCTCCATCTCTTCCTAGAAGTAAATTACCTCTTCTCTTTTCATGCAGAAGCTCCCATTATAACTGAAAAACTGTTACAGAAGAATAGAGTCTGAACTCCTGTCCTAACCTTGCCCTCTCTTCTCATGCTAACTGTAGGGAGTGTGAGGAACTAATTCTTTGTCTTCTTACAAGCTTGGACAACACTTAATGAGGAAAACTGTGCAGTTAGTCTTTGAGAATCAAGCCTATGAGTAAGAAAGGCAGGATCCCACTACAAAGTATAACAGAGGAATTCTGCTTGACCATGCACCCTTGGAGCAGAGAACTGATAAATCTTCCCTTCCTTCAGCTTTGAAAACCTACATATCCTGTGATACATGAAGTTTGTAATAATTTCAATAACCTCCACCCCTCAATACTTCTTAACATAGAAGAAATCAGAGGCTTGTACTCTTACAAATTTTTTATTATTCCAGTTTGAATTCCAAACTCCTGAGTAGGTGACACACATCACAATAATAGATGAGGTATAAGAAAATGCAGAGTTCTTACAAGGAGGTGTTGGACTTTATAAATTGCAACCTTATTGACTGGTAATATATGTGTAGGGTGGGTCTGGCTGGAGCCCTAAGTCTCCTCTCACTGATGTTAACACTCTGGTTCCCATTTCTTTAATATGAATGCAGTCCAGCACTGAGGATTTTTGCAAAACCCATTCACAAATTTATTCTGGATGCTTGAACATAATAATTTCATTAATCTGTATTCTGTCAGAGGACAATCACGCCACTCACATGAACTTAGCTACACTAAAATCAACTGAAGCTGTAAGCCCTCTCATTGGAGTAAGATGATGCTAAAGAAGTGTCAGATAAGTTCCTAGTCCTTCCTGGCATATATTTAAAATTCTGACCTCATCAGAGCTATACTGATTCACAACAGCTGGGGGACTGGCATTTTCTGGTTTTAAGAGTTACACAGGGAGATCTCTGGTAACGACAACTGCATCTCACTGGCAGTGCTAAAATTAAAGTGGGACCACATACGAGCTCTGGGAAAGTATTGACCTTACATTTGCAAGTTCACAATCCTACAAAAACGCTTTAAAATGTGCCAGAATATGACATTTCTGTATTACAGTATTTTCCAAAGATCCTTCTTAATGGAGCTAGGATACAACTAAACAATTAAAAAGAACAACAGAAATTACCACTAATAAACTGCCCGATTTTACAGGACTGTCATTCATTGCAAAATATTCCTTTTTGTTATAAAATGACCATTAATCTTTAAACATGTTGTTTTTATTAGCATAGGAGGATAACTAGTCTTAGTTTAGTCAGTTGTTACATAATTATTCCAAAAAAAAAGTCAAAGCATTTGCATAGAAAGTCCAGTGGAAAAATCCTGTACTTACATATCCATACTGGGAAAAAAAAGCACTTGTTTGTAGACACAAAATGGATGTAGGGCAGTGAAGTGGAGCATAGGAAATTGAACTCCAGGAGAGAGAGAGAGTGATTTTAAAGGCTATGGTTGTCAACATATACTGCAGCTCTAAGTACTGACAGGTGTATTTCTGGAAACTTGGTTAGAATATACAGTAAATCTAAAAGCTTAGTCAAAGATTGTAACATATTTCCCAAAGTCTTTTGTCTGCACAAGTAGTTGAAATTCTTGTGCAATTTTCTCTTCTGCTTAATCTGGAGAGTGTGAAATGATTCAGGAGCAGTCTTCTTAACCATTATTTTTTAATGTAGCTGGAAGTATAGAAACAATCAAAATAGAAAAAAAAAAAAGGGTTTTTAAATTCAAAACTTTGGCTCATGTTTTTATTATTCACTAAACATTTCAGTGATAAAACTGTTAATGCCTTTGAATACTGAATAACATCTTTGAATCTCTTCAAATTTCCTCTTTAGAAATTTTCTCAAATGCCTTTGGTATAAATGAAAATTCACATCTTAAGTGTCTATCCTTACCTAAAGGGATGAGATTATCTTTCTAAAATAATTACTAATTTTTAATCAGAATTACTTTGGGTGTGATCTATCATTTTAGTAGCCATAGTTTTACACCACTATATCATCACAGCTGTTGAAAATGATTAGAGTAACATCATGGCAAATAATTCTGAAAGTATTTTCCATGAAAAAAATAATTACTATTATTAAAAGTGCTTAAAAATCCTGCCTTATATTCTATGTTATTAGAAGAATACTGTCAGAATCAACAACTTGGAAATAAAGGAGCTGAAAAGAAGCCTCTGTATTACTTCTGCATTATTTAGTTCTATTGTAGTAGCATTCATGCACTAATACCTACTCGCACATAAGGAATACAACACTGAGGAGTCCTATACATCAAAGACATATCAAACTTTTAAGGAGAGATAAGGAGGCGGAGTTGATTTACACCTCTGCTGTAGTGTTCAGCAAAATAAAATCACTTGCATGCGCTAGCATTTCTTGATTCTTTCCAGCTACTTCAGATATTGCCTGCAGAGGAGTGGGATTGCATGTGGATATGTGGATAAACAGGCCCAAAGCCATTCCTCTGTTTTGCAGGCAGAGTAGAAGTTGTTTCAGATTCCAGTCAGGACCAACTGTTTTGCTTTACTACCGTTACAGCCACAACGTCCTCATCTCTTAAGAAGATACACTTAAAAAGCTAATAGTAATATCAATGTGAGTGGAGAACTGTGTATTAAGTCTCCCTGTACAGGTGTGAGTGAACAGAAAAGGCCAGAACTGTGAAGAAACCCATCAATTTGTCTATCTTTCTTTTTATAGTGTGCTTACCCAAATATTGTATGGCTTGTTCAATAGGGAACCAAACTGCCCAGCAGACACAACACTTTTGCAGCGACATGAGCTTTTAAATCCATTGCTTCCAACTGAAATATTCTATTCTATTTCTCTGCTGAGGGTGGTTCTGAGTACTGAGCTGCTGATGCTTCTGCCATTCCAGTGATCACAGAACTGAATCCTTGTCCCTCCCAGGTAACTATTTCTTGAAAATTAAAGATCAGAATAGTTTGTGAACAGAGGGCAGTAATATAACAGAATTTCAGCTAACATGACAAACAAATCCAATTCCATGAACCAGCACTACTGTTAGCTTTGACTTGAAGAACCGCTAATGCCATGATTACCTATCACCCATCATCAGAGTATAATATCAATCTCTAATTACTTTTTGACACTTTCTGAGGGATGAAAGGTGCTATCTAAACCACTAATTTATTCCACCTTAAAAGTAGAAGTGAGAGTTCTGTAAATCAGTGTTCAAGCTAATGAAGTATGAGCTTAGGATATTCTTTGTTATTCTCAGTGTGTTCAAAGAACCTCTTGTTCCTTTTTCTTATGAATTTTCAGTATAAATCATACTGTATAGAATAACATTAGCATGCTTATAACCAAATCACATAACAGACATAAAATTATCTAGAAAGTAAAGCCAGCATTCAGAGTAGTTGCCCGATTAACTGCTTCTACTTTATTGGAAATAAGACAATTGTAGATATAAAATCCAAACATTAGTCATAGCAATAATCACAAGAGAGGAAAGCAGATGAAACATTAATAAGCTGTATTTGAAGTTACTTTGGAGTGTGTTCTAGATGTAATTTAGAAGACCAGGAGCTTTCGTTGCTTATGCAGTCATCGGTGAGAGAAGAGTGTCTCCAAGAGGCATTACACAGCACCCAGTAGACGCTGAAGTATCCTCCTGTAGATGACAAAGCCATCCCATTTCACCAGTGATATTGCTACACTCTGTCTTTTGTCCACAGTTATGAGAGTAAGGTGTTTTTAAGAAATGCATTAAAATTAATATTTTAAATATGACACATTTCTATATGTTAATTATTGTCCTTATTGAGTCCCTAGGAAACACTTTCATTTTTCTTCCTACTGCAATATTATATACTAAAATACTCCTGTGACTGAATTGAAAGAAGAGAACTCAAAGGTGCTTACTGAGGCAAGTAAAATACTTCTCACTGACTCTAATGGCGTTGGGATTATCCATCAATACCTGACTTTGCACATATTCAGTATAGGAATTTATTATAAAATGTGATCTAACTGAATTAATGCTAAGATTTTATTCCAGGTAATTAAAAAATACTTTTAATTATGGCAAAAAATAATTAATTAGGGTTTTTTTCAGTTTTCAAATAGGTGTATATTTTAGTCACCAGTTGTAGATTTTACTTAGTCAGATACAAGTAGCAGTAAACCAAAGACTTCTGTTTTATCTGCTCTTCAGGCACTTTTAACATTGAGAAATGGAGAAAAGGTGATTGATTTCCAGAATATGAAATGCTATTAAGGAGATTCTGATCTTCATCATGTGACTTATTTCGCATGACATTAAAACAAATAATCCAATCATACTGGAGCTGTAACAGCAATCATGTGATGTCCATCATAGTAAATGTGAGGTTCCTATCCCCATAGCAACATCTGTAGTGCTTATGCTAATCACTTTAAATTAACCTTGATATGAAAAAACGCCCTAGGGATAATGCTGTTGTTGTGGCAGTTCAGATGAATAGCATGATTTTCTAATAAAACTCCACTGCAAAAATAAGGGTGATAATGAGATGTCCTGTTAGGACATTTTTTTTAATATGCTTTAGTTAAACCAAGACATTAGTACTACTATCAGGATAATTATAAGTATCATAGATAATGAGCTGTCTTATTGATTACTGACCTTTCATAACCCACTGCGGTTAATTTAGAGTGTGTACACAAATTGAACAATTTAAAAGGTAGGAAGTTGACATGGTATCTAAAAACATGCTTTATATTTTAATAGTTCAACTTCTTCTTAAATGATAGTAAAATAAGACCAAAAGTGTCTACTAGTTTCCTTTGGTAAGATCCACACATTGCAAGTGCTAAGGTACAACCCTGTGGGACTTCAGTCTAACACAAGAAGCCTTCAGATTTTGAGCTGACCTTGTATGGTGAGAAGTCAGTTTAGAAGAGCAGAGTATGACCTGTTTGTTGCTTAAGGTGCTTGCTACTCCTTGAGTTAAAGACTTTTGAGCTCTCCTGAAAATTTTATAATGAGAAGTCTTTGCATAAATTAATCTATCTTTACATCAGAAGTAAGTATCTGAAGAGTCTGCTGGAAGATTCAGGCTCACACATACGGCAAGGGTATTAATAATAGAAATATGAGAAAGATTCTCAGAGCCCAAATTAAGAACAGTTTCAAATACTACACAGATAGATGCAAGGTAGAAAAGATTATCTGGAATTAAACCCAAATTTTCTCGTGCGTCCTTTAATCACCTTAAATCGATCTAGCTTTTTGAAGGGTTTTTGTCAGGTCCCACAGCACTCTGACTGCTCTCTGGTAAGGGTGGTGATGAGGAGAGGACCATTGGAGGCACCCTAGCCAGCCCTGGAGTTCCTGGAGAAAGAGCTGGAAGGAGCTTGTGTGGAGGCACCCCTGGGCAGCCCTACTACAAAACCACAGTTGGGGTAATGCCATCCCAGGGAGGTTGTTGGCTCCCAACCCAAGCCTTGGCCATGGTCAAGCCGCGCCCCATCCAAAACCCCAGCCCAGCCTTTGGGCTACCTTCCCTGTTTTTTCTTTCCTGCCTGATAGTTATATTTTAGTGTTTATTTTACATGCATTTATTGTTACTGCATAAAGTTCACAGGCCTGTTATTTCACAGTAGCTTTTAAAAGATGGTGCTGTGGTACCCTATTGCCTTCTTTTATGGTGACTAGTTTTAATTAGAGAAAGAAAGTAGCAGCATCATTTGTCTAACAGAGTAATAGTTACATTCCTTTCCACGAGAAAATATAGATACTTACAAATATCAGCTGGCTACTAGGTTAACAAGGGAATCCAATATAAGGTAGGTGAGTATAACAATTACAGCAATCCAAAGTTTAAATGCTTCTCTTCAGTTCTTCTTCCATATCGCTAGCCTTGGAGCAAGTAAGGCTATTTAATGAATTATATTTCTACCCCAATAATTCCATCCTGTGGAATTAAAATTGATTTTCTGTTAGCTCATGAAGATCCAGTGTTGGGTCTTTTCTCTGATGTAAAGCCAAGCAAACGCTGTGAAGCCTCTCCATAAACTTTAGTGGACGTTAAGGCAACACCTAAATATGCACCAGTGACAATGATAGAAAACAGGGACAGCAGCATTTTGACTGTCAGTAGGGAATCTCAATATAGGAACAGTGCCAAACTCTTTTTATATTCTAGCAATTGAGAAAGCAAGAGGCACACTGTGAGCTGGAGTTATTTGTTCTTAACAAACTATCTCTGTAGCTTAAAACACAAACTTCAGTAGTGAAATTACACAATCAGGAGCAATGCTCTGGAACTGCCGCTTGAGTAAACCTGAACTGCTAGCCAAAGCAGACCCCCTGCCCCCCACTGTGTTTTTTTCCTGCTGTGCCAACAGGCTGTTGAAATGACTCAAGCCCAGGCTTCCCCGCTGCAGAGCCATGCCATGTTTGAAACTTCATATTTTTTCTGTGTCCAGTCTTTCTGGGTCATACAAGCAGTCTCAACAAAACAAGTCCTCCACCACTAAAGGAGTGACACCGGAGTGTAAGGGTTTTTTCATTCATATGTATCAGCTAGGAGTCTTTTGTGCATCAAAGTGGTTGTATAGTGAGATTTTGCACCATCATAAAGAAATTAACCACAATCTTCCACATTTTCTTCACCACCACATGGAACGCTTTACATGTCTTGACAGTGATCACATACAGAGCTGATAACAATTACTGATTTCAGATGTGGATTTTTAAATTAAAAGGACCATACCTTTTTTATTTCCTAAAAATGTCTAAAATATCTGGACTGAAATTTAGTAAGGTTTCACTGTTTTCATGTACTGAAAAAAAATTTCACAGGTTTGAACTTAGATCCCATTCACTGTGTATGAAAAATGAAAAAAACTTTTGGCTTTATCTGGCTTATCTTCCATTTCCTAGGGAAAAAAAACCAACCCCGAACACTTTTTTAATATCTACTAGAATAATTATTCATCTTGAAAGGAATATTTCAAAAGTTCAGTTTTGATTCTTAATACATACAAATAAAAGATCATATATTTGATATATAAAGCCAAGCTCTGAGATTTAAACTGTAAGCTCCTTGGATCCAAGAACTGATCACATTTATCTGTAAAGCACCAGACATACTTCCCATGTTCTATAAACACCAAAGTAGCAAAGGGATCTTTTGGAGGACTTACAAGAATGGTTTTGTTTTGCTAGTTTTTCTCCCTATCAGCTTAAGACAAATGAAAGCTAGAATAAATGAATTGCTTCCAGATAACAAAGTTGCATGTTCTCACAACAAAACACTCACATTTGAATAAAATGCTTTTTAAAATCAAAAGGATTTTTTGTTTATTTGTTTTGTTTGTTTTTAATAAAATGCTTCCTATGATTAGAATTCCTTCTTCCTGCATGTGAGGACCAATTCCAGTCCCACAGAAGACTGTGGCAAAACATCTCATAACTCTGAATGGGGCCTGGATCTAAATAAAATAAAGAATAACTGTGTTATTTGATGAGATTAGAATGGTGTGGATGTTGATATAATTTGTAAAATGCAAATAAATTAAGGTGTATCAGCTTTTTGTAGCATTTTTACTTCTCCAAGCATACAAAGCAGCCTTTTTTCCCTCCTTGTTCATTACCTGCAACACGCATTCTCTGATAGATGACCTTTTAAAAATATTGATAATGCCACCATGGCTATGGTGACCTGCCAGAGGGACTGTCTAATTTGACAGGAATGAGAGATTTGCCATGACTGACACAGTAAATAAATTTTGTGAGAAGAACATGAATGTATGTTTACTTTGGCTTCAGGCAAACTTTTGTATTTCAAGTGAATGCTATATGAAGCAGTACTCAGAACTTTCAGTGGAGTTTTTATTGTCAAGGCCTTCCTGAGACTATGGTGTCCTGGAAAATATGCCTGTGCCCCAAACAAGGCACAAATTATTAAACAAAAAGAAACTTTGGAAAAGCCATCTCTAATTTGTGTGTATATTCTGAGTTTGATACTGGAACTGTTTTTTGCTGGGTGGTCAGTGAACCGCTGACAGGTCAACACTCAAGAAGCATTAATGTTTGCAAAAGATGGTCTCTAGGAGAAAACATCACTGTATGCAATGGTAGAGTGAGAGGAAAGTACATGTAGGTGAAAAAGTAAGACAGGAAACCATAGACAACAGTTTTGCACTGATATAACTGATGATGAAAATTAACCAGTCAGATTTCCTTTTATGTTTTTGTTTTATCTTTCTTACCACCATGGAAGTAACATAGGCTGGTAAATTGCTGATCCTGATACAGATGAAACGGGTGGTAAAAAGTCTGTCAACAGTATCCAGCAAACAAAGTAGATAATTTGCCAAGACAGCTAGTACAATTTTCAATAAATGCATATAACAGAAGATAAAATCTCAGAAACTTCTATATACAGGGAATCATTTCAATTTAAGTGCACCTCACAAATCCTTTCCTAAAACGGGACTAATTCATACTGAGGAAGTAGAAGTTTCAGATCATTACAGTAAGAGAGATGAAATATAAAGGAATAGCCTCAGCCTCACTTTAAGTCCATCTTTACAAATACTAACTAAATCACTCCTACATGCTGCTGCTTCCTACAGTAACCTTTACTGCATCAGCTTTGCACCACCCAAGGCTAATGTTTCGGACAGATGAGGCTTTTTTTAGTTAATGTGTACTAATAAAACCATTCAAAGTTACATTCAGGCACTAGAAAATCTGGTGAAGATTTTATTCCTAGATCAAACAAATTGATATTGCATGGCAATTATTTATGCTTTGTTTTGAACTCTACATGGTGCATAATAACCACATATGCTCTTGCTCAGTGTCTTGTCACTTGAGTTAGTCAACGAAAGGATGGGTAGAAATAGTACAGCTAGAGCTGGAAATATATTTGTCTGCGTCACCTTCACACCATATGTATAATTTTATTGTTATTTATTCCACTTTTTTAGTTCTTGCTAAACTCCATTCTGCAGATGTTGGAATTGGTGTCAAAAAGAGCACAGCACAAGTTCCTTCTGCTCTCCAGCCTCTCCTACCATCAACAAATGACAGCAGTTACTAAGAACGTATCAGAATGTTAATTTTATCCCTGGGAGGGATAATGGGAGCCCCAGCACATGTGTTTCTTTAGCTTCACTTTTCTACAGATGCAGTGATCAAAAGAGAACCTCAATTTCTAAGACTAACTTCCTTTCTTAAAGAAAATCAATCAGGAAGGCAGATGATGACATTATCAAAGGAACAAATAACTAGGTCTTCAAAATGCTTGAATTGTTTTCCTTTGATATGCCAGTGTGGACAAAATAAAGGCCATATGAGGTGGTTCAGCAGTTTATAGGCCATTTGTAGGACAAGAATAAAATTTTATTTTTAAACTGTTATTCACTGAAAAAAATGTTTACGTGGAAAATCCTTTTTTATCATTCTTGATAACCAAACCTCCAAAACTTTGACTATGTTTTTCATTAAAAACTAACAATTATCTCAAGAAGAAAACAAATGTGCAAACATAATCAAACAAGACATATGAAACCCCTGTCATATATCCCTTACGTGCTTTTGAGTACTTAATGGCAATGTATTTACCCACAGTATTTAGGATCTATATGTTTTTATAAATACACATTCTTTCTGACTCTATGGATTTTTAAAAAGATTTGCCCAACTGAATAATTATCTGTAAACTCTTTCCTACATTTTTTTTCGGAGATTATTGTCAGAAAAGACACAGTACAGCATAAGAACCTCACTGATTCCACTCACCCATAAACAACACTTACTAAATGCATGTATATATATATGTGGATTTGAAGGCAAAAAAGAGAGGGTCAATATGTTTTCTTTCACCTTCAGGATCTTTGAATTAAAGAAAAAAATTCAGCCTTAGAATTGGAGGAACCGGGTTTTTAATTTTATAACAATATTAACATTCAGCCATTGTAAGAATATTTGAAACAACAGAAAACACAGTTCTCATTAGAATTCTATTTCATACAGTAATAGAAAAATGAAAAATAACTAATATATTCCTTGGACAGCATTTTCAAAAGGATTCAGCAGTGGCCTAGCAGAATTCAGGAGAAGATTGTTGGGTCAAACCTTTGAAAAATACACTACTCAAAGCCACCCTTTTTTACCTTCTCACAGCAACACACAGGGAATGAAATCCCAGCCTTAACTAATGCTATGGGAACTTTGCTACTGACTTTAGCAGAGATAATATGGCTTCTACCATAGCCCCTTTATGTAGAGAGAAATAATAAGACAAATGTAAGAAAAATCCAGTTATCTTACTTATTCTCTGCTTTCTTCAAGAGAGAATGAAAAAATTAGAGCAAAAAGTATTGGAGACTAGAGATATTGCTGAATAAATAATTTAAAAAAGAAGTGCTGCCCCTTTTCCCACTTACATTTGTTTGGTTTTCGGTTGGTTTGTTTGTTTTTTTTCCCATGTGGAAAAAACAATATAGAAGGAAAGATATTTGAATGATTGATTTAGAGTCTGTTTTACTTCTGGTGTCTCAACAGACAGGGACTGCAGGTAGGCTCAGGTTGTCTGAATAAAACTGTCACAAGATGGGATGTGATAAGAAGAATGATGAAGACCACTTCAGGAATATTTCACTGTTGGCTGTTTGACTGCAAAAATCTCTTGCCACACTATGCCGGAAAAGAGCTGATAAAACTGCTAAGTAGCAGAGGAGAAAGCACTCCTGAAAAGGAGGATTATACCTGGAACTATCTGGAAAACACATTTTTGGGAAAAAGAAATCAAAGCCTGGGAGAACATCCTAACTCACATTTAAAATTCAGAGATGCTCCTCAAGGGAAAGATGCCCCTTAAGGGGAAGAAAGAAATTGGTCTGCCTCACTGAGAGTTGGCCTCTGATCTTCCCTGTTGCCCAGGTTCAGGTATGACAGACCCAGGAGCAAGTATCCAGGCCAGCTGGGAACGGAGGGATTCACACAGGCCAGGACTCGCAGACAACCCCACTAACACGGGTGATCTCTAGAAAGCCCAGAAATGTAGCCCTGTGGAGGTCATCAGGCAGGACCAGGGGGTATGAAGTGGCATTATCACTCTTATAAGACAGCTCTCTAACACTGTGATAATTTGTCACTGGTTGAAAAGAGAATGGTTTACATAAAGTAGGTTTTCTACCAGCATACTGTGAGATGGGCAAAAATCGGTTTTATCAGTTTAAGGGACATCTGAAAACTATGAAAGCTTCTAGAAATTGCCATTTCCCAAAGGCAGAAAGCACTCATACTGCAGTAAAACCAGGCTTGCTCGTCACTCAATCCTTTTCTGACAGGGCTGAGTAGTGATCAGGTAGGTGCCTTACTACTCCACATCTGCAACAGAGATGTAAGGAGAAGGACACTGAATGAGGGAAAACCTGTATATGAAATCCTCCAATGCTTGACCATATGCAGTAAACTAATAGACTGTTACTTAACCAATGAGAAATGTGAACACATTTTTTAAAAAGTACAAAGTAATCAATAGACACAATCAGGTCCTAGTATCTTAATCTCGTTTCAGACCAGGTGGAGCCCAATAATCTTCCCTAAATAAAATGGGTTGAGTTGGACTAAGTAATTTTTACATATGTATCTACAATATGACCCATCATGAATTAAGAAAACGCTAAATGCACTGTTTGCTTGCACAGATCCTTACTGCAACATTGTGTGAACGTTTTATGGAGTACTGAGGTATCATCTTCCTATTTGTCAAAACTAAAAAAAAAAATGCTAACTGAACACTATGTCGTGTAGCCTCACTCTCATCCTCTCTCTCAGAGATAACTAGACTATTCTGGATTTCTTTTAATGAAGAATTGGCCAAGGTTAGGAATTTCTCTCTTACACTCCCGATTTGGGACAAAAAGTCCTAATAGAAAGGCTTTTTAAAATTAAAAGTTCAGAAAGCTTGTATGTCACAATACTCTGTTCTGATTGAGTTTAGTACCACTTATTTAACATCAAGACTTTGGTGTTCATATGTTTCTTCATATGCTAGGCTCTTTGATCAAATGACATCTCCTATGCTGCATCATTTTATGGCAGATTAATTTCCCTCAGCCAGAGGACAGATGTAGCGTAGCCAGAAACCTTATGCAGAATCATATGGACATAAGGCTCCTAAATCACAGATCACTGGAGACATTCTGGCAGCTCCAACAAGTAGAAATTGCAAGTAAAACTGACTCAGAACTTTTACACAAAAAGAAAAAAACCCAATCATGTCAAAATTTACATTTTTCCATAGAAAGTATCAATTAAAATGGAAACCACATATCCACAGTAGAAAAACACAAGTTCTGATTAGCTTTACTAATGAAATAATAAATAAAACTGTAAACCACTATGTCTCACTTTTGCTTCACCACAGATATATATATATATATATATATATATATGCATCCTACCAGGTAATGTGTGCTACTGACCTTTCTATACAGTCGCAGTTTCTACTGGGATTATAGAACAAATTTTATTGATGAGTTTTATTTCTTAGTGATGGACTATAAATACAGTAATAATATTATAATAATATAATAAATAAATTCCCTATTTCTCCTCTTCTTTGAGGAAGGACAGCTTCACATGACTGTGATTATAAATGATCAATTAGCTTTTTTGTTTACTGATTGCTAACTTCAGTTTGAGAAATCACTAGGAAATCACTACCCAAGCAGAACCATCAAAAATAAATGACTACCTACACTAGTACTGTGGCTACCTCCAGATTTGTAACATATATATTACAAGTCTTCTTAAGACTATAAAAGTATTAAAGTATCATACCAATCATAGTGATTTGTTTAGTTAATTTAGGACCTGAACTCTGTAAATGCCAAAGGAAAATGACCCTTGATGTATCTATCAAAAGACAGCTCTGGGAACATACCTTGCTGGACTAACTCCAGTTGAAAATTACAGAATATATTTTATCAGACAGACTCACTCAAGGTCTAGGAACAAATTAAGTGTTTCCTTATTTTTCTAATTTTTTTTTTTTTGTAGTCTGTGTGTCTATTAACTACCCTCTTAATAGCATTATACCATTTTCTCATTTATATTATACTGTGGTTTTCATCTTCCCTAGCTTCAGAGTATCAACTCCAAATTTGCCTTCTGGCCATGGCCCTAAATGTCCATTTCAGATCCTGGGAATATCTGTAATGCAATAATGCTCTGGCTCTGCCTCCTTTTGTCCTTTCATCCAAAGACCTACCTAAGGATTAAGGAAACATCAAGAAGTGAGTTAAACCAATCTTTAGGCTATCTTAAGACATGACAGGTCTGATGAAACTGTAGGGACAAGAGCTGGGGAATATGTTTTATACATAAATACATATAAAGCTGATAGAGGGAATTTTCACATGTTTAGTAGGTACCATGGTTAAAAAAAAATCAAGAAAGGAATTTATACTTTTCCCTCCCTCTTTCCAACAGCAGCATAACAGAAGGACAAGTACACGATTTTTCTCAACTCTGAGAATCCCTTGGACCAAGCAAGAATTTTCAGTGAAATGAAAGACAAACTGTCCTTGCTCCCCCCATGCATGACAAAAGGAAACCTCCAGTAAAGTCAGCAGAGGGCTCTCCATTGCCTCAGTAGACGACAGATGCAAGATGGTCACACAAACACTTTTCTAAAGATTTGTTACTGTAGTAACAGTTTATTTTATGTCTGTGTGTATATATATAAGTGTGAGTGTGTCCTGTTTTCAGCTGGGATAGAGCTAATTTTTCTTCTTAGTAGCTAGAATAATGCTGTGTTTTGGATTCAGTATGGGATTTGGTATGAGAACAATGTTGATAACGTACTGATATTTTTAGTTGTTGCTAAGAAATCAAGGACTTCACATCTTCCCATGTCCTGCCCGTATGCAGGTGTACAAGAAATGGGGGGAGCAGAGCCAAAGCAATGGACCCAAATTGGGCAATGGAATATTCCATATCATACAACATCATGCTCAGTATATAGATGAGAGTGGGTCAGGAAGTGGGGCTCGCTCTCTTCCAGGATTGCGGTTTCAGAATTTTCTCTCCTTTGGGATCACTAACCAGAAATGGACTGGGCACCAGTTGGCGGGTGGTGAGCAATCGCACTGTGCATTACTTGTTTGTATATTTTATTATTACTATTATTATTATTTTACTTTTATTTTATTTCAAATATTATATTGTTTTTATCTCAACCTACGAGTCTCCTTACTTTTACACCTCCAACTGTCTTCCCTGTTCCCCAGGCGGGGGAGGGTAGCCAGCCACTGTGTGGTGTTTGGCTGCTGGCTGGGTTTAAACCACAGCTCCATATAGGTAGGGGAGGAAGAAGAGAGATATTCAAAATAATGAAGTAAAGATTTTGGATGCTGCTGATACCTGACTTTATTTTGCTTTAATATAAGTTTAAACTTAATCTTAGAAATGCATTTAAACAGAAAAAAAAAAAAAAAAAAGCTTTGATCTTAAAACATGTTAGATGTCTCCCAGCTTTTACTGATTTTTAATGAAATTGTTTTTTCCATATTTTAGACATTAAGTTGTATGAATATAAATTAGAGGTGTAATACTAGACTTCCAATTTTGAAAAACCTTTGCATCAAAATCATATTTGGACTTCTAAAGATTGTTGTCCTGATTTTCAGAGATACTAACCACATCTTTATTTACCTTGGAGCCAGAGGGCAAAGTCAGAATCAGCTTTGAATGATAATCATTTATGAAGAACAGACCACTTATTTATATGCCTAAAAATAAACAACAATTTAAATTAAATGTAGGTACCAACATTTGAAAATGTCGACCTTGGATCACAAACATGAAAAAGACTCTAGAGATGCCACTAAGTGAATTGACCTCTTGTGTGTATAATTGGCACTAAGGCCAAAAAAGCCAACAACTGTACCTTTGAAAATTTAATTTAGTAAGGACAATATATGACGGTTTTTTTATGAACCTCTGATTATTATGAAAACACTGATTGCATGGCCTGTTTCCTTAGAAACTAACCAAAAGGTGACATATTCTGTTGACTTTCTATTATACATTCATAACATCATCTTTCAATTCTATGTCATAAAGAATTTATGTAGGACATTAATCATGCAAGACCATTAAATTGTTATCTCATTTCAGTGATAATTGTTTACTGCTATAAATGGATCATGTTTTGTTCCAGCAGTTGGACTGTAACTAAAATGTATCCTCAGAGCAGTGTTGGCAAACAAGATTAACTTCTTCAGAGAGGAGCTATGAAAGTAGGGGATTGTCTTATTATTGCGTATGAGAAAATACGACTTAAAAAACCTGTGTAATTCAATCACCAAGTGGATCAAATGAAGCAGTGGCAATAAGAAAACTAACCTGTTCACAGCTATGTGCATCTGATCAAGAGTGCTAAGGAAAAAATTTTGCAAGGTCCTCATGTTAATAATGTACCTGGCCCCTTTCCCAAAACATAATGAAGAGGGTATAAAATGTTTTCCTTTTTATAATTGCTGAAAACAATGTAGCACAGAAGCTGAAATGTAATAAAACTGAACTATAAAATATACATGCAATTATGAGGAAAATACAGACTGAAAAAAAAAGTCAAGCATTTACAGAAAAGAATGTTCCAAAAAGTCAGCAAACCTGCCCCCCAGCTTAACTCAGCTAATCAGTTATGCTGTGCAATGCAATGATTTCTCACCTGCTTTTAGATTTCCCTATTGAATCCTGTGTGGAATAAGAATGGGATCAATTTAAAGCGGTCCTTTAATCCCAAGGGTGCCATCACTAATGCTGCTGTCTGTTACTGCTTTCTAAATGGAACCAAACGATATATTTTTCTGTAGCAAAGTGTCTACTTTACGAGCATAATAAATAGCAATGGCCCTTTAATGACAACTTTAGCTTTGGCCATTATGGTACATTTTAAGTGCTTAAAAACACTAATGGGAGCTATACAGTGTTAATTATACTTAAGATATGAGTGCTGTACACAAGAACTACTGCAACATTAAGTAAAACACTCTGCTAATCCTAATTATAGTCTGTATAGAAGAGATAAGAGAAATCAAGTGCTCCTTTACAGCAAGTTCTTAAAATAGCAGAGACAGGAAGGATAAATTGGCTGGAAAAACACTGGAAGCACCTTCTAGCATAGGACTTGATACTTATTTACACCATTTATTACAAGCAGCTACTTGCATGAGTTCTGCTGTGCAGAAGCAGTTATATATCTATCTCCTGGCCCTGTAATCAGCCATATACAGGGCTGATCTGTGCCCTATCAAAGCCAGCTGGGCTCTGTATAAACATGAATCAACACACAGACATTAATCTGAAAGAGCAGGCTGGAGAGTTTAAGAATACAGGGATGAAGGGCAGGCTGAGCAGGAAAGTCTAGATTCACCTTGACTAACTCTATGCGTTTAACTCTGGTGCCTGAGTTCAGAGGGAAATTGCTGGACCGTTTTTATACCCATTAGATTTCCAGGAGTGACACAGATTTTCCTGTAGCAGCTATTTGTGCCTGTTTATCTCCACAGACCACAGAAGAAATCTAAGGTGACTGTGTTCCACTTTAGGCAACCCAATAAAATGCCTAAAACTAGGTAAGGGATTAATTTGGCCTAACTGCTTGCAATAAACAGTGCTCACATCTTGGCTGAGTGTTTAAGCACAGAAAACTTCCTACCTACTTGTACAGGTCAGGGACTGCATATTTTGACTTTTTTGAAGCATTTCAGCAGGGGTAGTGAGGGAGAATAAATAAGAAAATCTCTTGAAAAATGCAAGTAAAATTAAATCAGATGAAGTCCATAAATACTTCAGACTTGGGCTCTAGTCCTAATGTTGTTCAAGTTAAAACATCTGTATGAGAGCACTGGCCTTTACTTGTCTGTGCTTATGGATTGCTCCTGCTTGATTCTCAGAGGTATCTACAAGGAAAGATTGATTGTATTAAGACCGCTGTGTTTAGATACCTGCTCTGTCCTTCTCTGCAGACCTTCTTCCCAGCAGTTTACATCACAGAGCAGTCAACAGCTTTCCTCCAGGCTGGTATATATAACCAGTCCTAAAAGTCTGTATCCACCAGGAACAACAGAGTCACCTTTAACTACATAGGGTAGATACAAGAAGGCAAAACTCTCAGGTGCATGATCTTTGCTTGCTGTCAGAATTACAGAGGAAGAGAAGCATGACTGTATAGCAGTTGCCTGGCATCATTACAGTCGGTAACATTTCTTGAAGTGTAGCACCTTAGCCAAGTTTGCGTAAGGTGTTTGTCCCTGGCCTGGAACTTATGACAACAGATCACAAACCAGTTCAACTCCTGCAGTAAGTCATCTCAGCAAATGTAAAACAATAGATAAGGCCAACTTAATTATCATTACATACTGAACTAACAATTCTAGATGCGTATTAACCAATTTACATCCTCTGCAAAAAATAAATACAACTATTGGTGGAACTAGGTATAAAACCTATCTTCTCCAGGGATATATAAACAAATTGTATATCTGTACAGAGAAAATTATAAAGCAATCCTCTTTCAGAAGGTCGTGAGCATCTAACAAACAACTGAAAAGCACAGAAAAGAAACGTGTTCAAATAAAGTAGAGTTTAAAATGTATTTTTTTTTCTTCTGCACAAAATAAGGCCAATGGCTTACCATTTAAATGCACGTATTTTCAGCTAATTGAGGACAGAGGTGACATCAGAAAGAATACAAACCTAGAAACTTCCTGTTCTTCAAGTACTCTGAGCCTTCTGCTACTTTCTTAGTTTGCAAATTAACCAGGAGAGGATGTGACAAGAGACTTCAGCATACTGCTGAAGTTCTGACTGGATCACTAGCAAAACCTAACCTGTTTCCTCTCTTTATCATTCAAATATATCTTTTGTAAGCTCCATTTCTGTTTAGACTTCTAGTGAAAACTGTGTCTTGCATACTATGTCCACAGTCAGCACTTAAAATGTTATTTTCAGGACAACAGTCCCTGTTAGTCTCCTCCTTTTACAGAAGGTTCAGTGATCAGCAGCTCAGTCATCAGGATGAACATCCAAAATGAAAAGAGAGAAAAACATAATCTTTTGAAAGCAACCAAGTTGCTTGAAGCTAGGTCAGTCAGGTTTTCATGGCTACAGCTAAATGTTCTATCTACAGGTTTACCAGCACTAAACTTAACCATTACTTAAACTAAATCTAGTGCAATAAACTCCAGAGATGCGTGCATTAAAATAAATACATACATACATAAATGTGCCTGAAACTGATGGTATCTAATTACTGTGGAAATAGATTGTGGTTTTCTGTTCTGTAGTTTTTATTTATCCTACTGGTCCCACTCTGCCACTTCAGACAGAGCTATGTGACTGTCTACAACATTTTAAGGAAAATGTAGGTAGAGCCTAAGAGAACGATGGTTCATACACTGAGGTAACAGCTGGCAGGTTCAAGGCTGCCAGACACAAATGCAACCCCCACATCCAAAGAGTCATGACCTAACAGTGTAACAACGTGCAATAGGGGAAGAACTAGAAAAATAACAGTTCTGAGGAGGACAAAGAGACAATAAAGATGGATGCATATTTTTGTTCCTGGTTTTGGTGATCATGATAGTGACCTCCTGGGTAAAGCACAGAAAGTCTTACAGAAGATGTGTTACAATCGTTGATTAAACCTTTTAGAACATTTTGAATAAAAAGCCTTTCAAAGCTGGAAAGCACTAAAACATGTTATTATTCTAAATAATAATAAAAAATGTTCCAATATCTTGTAGAGATTGTATTGCATCAGCCTTGATTTGACACTGAAAACCAATGCATGTTCAGCATCTTACAGATTTATTCACATTGAGTATTCAAAACTAGTGTTCTTTGAAGAATCCATATCAACTCAAAATGATTCTTTTATAAACTGCAAAACTGTAAAAGTTGTTCTTCCTTTACCATCTTTATAGATCTATTTCCAAATACGCTTTCTTCCTCTTCAAATAGTAACATGTTCTCTTTTTGTGCTTGAGCTACAGCACAGAAAAAGGTGTAAATGTTTTAACTATTGCAGTTTGATATTCCACACTGCCTTGATAAGATGTCAGAAATCATCCTCATAATTTGTAATCCATCTAGGACTATTTTTGTAAAACCTTCTTGACACATAGTTTGTTACTGGTCTAGTACTTTCTTTGGTACTATTTCTACAAGACTGTCAATATTTATTTCGTTGTGGTTAGGTAACTCTACTTATAAATATGGAGAATATATGCCCATTCCCTAAATCAACATTGACAATCCATAATATTTAAATAGAATTAGTATCACCAAATTTCAGTGTAGGGTATATTCAGTGGGTCTACTGTAGAATGCACAGGATTCAGAATAATTAGCATATAAAGCTACTTGTGCCATTTTACTCCTCTATTTTTATTAAAACTCATTACTGTTTCATCATATTTCAGAAGTGGGAATACAGAATCTGGATTTGACAACAATTCAGGAATGAGCCAGCCAGCAAATTATCTGCAGGGACTCACAGACCTTTCTATAATATCTGCCCACCTGGGCATCACTCCAAGTAACTGCATTTTCATGTCACTCAAGAGTGCTGCCTGCAAGTTGGACTGCCAGCTGATCTGTATTGCAAATGATACACATTTTTTCATTCGTAAGAGATAGAATTCATCCCAGTAAAGTCAAAGGCACCATTGGAGCAGGGGCAGTCCCAGCATTCACCCACAGCCCTGGCCCAGCTCAATAGGGCTGTGGGGGAAGATGGGGGCCGGGCTTCCTGGACCCTGCCTGCAGGGCCCTGGAACTTAGCCCTTTCTATACAGGTGGTGATAGAGGCAAACAATGCTGGTGAATCAAGGTAACACACTAGACTGTAGAGCTTCATCAGAATTTTTAAATATAAGGGAGAAATTCTTTCCTGTGAGGGTGATGAGATACTGGAACAGGTTGCCCAGAGAATCTGTGGCTGCCCCCTCCCTGGCAGTGTTCAAGGCCAGGTTGGATGGGTCGAACCTGATCTAGTGGAAGGTGTCCCTGCCCATGGCAGGGGGATTTGAGCTAGATGAGCTTTAAAGGTCCCTTCCAACCCAAACCATTCTATGCTTCTGTGAACTGCAGGGTCAGCAGGTTATTTGGCACGCTGTGGTTATGTGAGGGTACAGGTACACCATCTGCTTCTGAGGGTAATCCCAATTTGAGAGGCTGCTGCTATTCATGGTCTTTCCAGCCTTCTTGTTTCATTCTCAGTCTAGGGTTGTAATTCATTGTTCTTTCATTTCTGTCTAACAATTTGCAGTGCTGAACAGTAAACTGAAAAATTAATATCTATCTTTTAACTTGCTAAATACACATACATATATGTATTCTTGAGGTTTATGTCTATACAGATCATTTCAGATTGTGAATTGGTACAACTAAAGGAGTGGTGAACTGCCTAGTTTGAAGGTGCACCCAGAGAGACAGGATGCTGGCTTATGCTGGCTTTGCACCTAGAGAAAATGTCTCTAAAAAAACCACTAGGGCACAGCAATCATGAAATAATAGTTTTCTCTATTCTTAGAGAGGCCAGGAGAGGGGGAAGCAGAACTGACATCCTGGACTTCCAAAGGGCTGACTTTGTCTTGTTTGGACACCTGCTTGACAGGATCGCTTGGGAGATTGTCCCGAAGGGTATAGGGGTCCAGGAAGGCTTGGCACTCTTTAAGAAGGAAGTCTTAATGGCTCAGGAGCAGGGGGTCCCCAGGTGCTGTAAGAGAAGCCAGGGACAGAGAAGACCACCATGGCTGAACAGGGAGCTTTGACTGCAACTCAGGGAGAAAAGGAGAGTTTACAGCCTTTGGAAGAAGGAGCTAGCCACTCACAATGATTACAAAGACGTTGTGAGGCTATGGAGGGCGGAAATCAGGAAGTCTAAAGCCCAGCTAGAAATTAATCTGGCTTCAGCAATCAAGGACAACAAGAAATGTTTCTATAAGTATGTGAGCAGCAAAAGAAAGACAACAGAGAGCCTCCATCCCCTGCTAGATGCAGGAGGAAACATGGTAACAAGCGATGAGGAAAAGGCTGAGGTGCTTAATGCCTTCTTTGCCTCAGTCTTTAATAACAAGACTAGTTGTATTGAGGGAATCCAGCCTCCTCAGCCAGAAGACAGAGACTGGGAGAACGACCCCCCCGCAATCCAGGAGGAGATAGTCAGTGACCTACTGCATCACATAGACACACACAAGTCTATGGGACCAGATGGGATACACCCGACGGTGCTGAAGGAGCTGGCTGGGGTGCTCGCCAAGCCGCTTTCCATCATTTACCAGCAGTCCCGGCTGATTGGGGAGGTCACGACAGATTGGAAACTGTCCAATGTGACTCCCATATATAAGAAGGGTCGGAAGGATGATCTGGGAAATTACAGGCCTGTCAGCTTGACTTCGGTGCCTGGGAAGCTGATGGAGCAGCTCATCCTGAGTACCATCATACAACACATGCGGGACAACCAGATGATCAGGCCCAGTCAGCATGGGTTTATGAAAGGCAGGTCCTGCTTGACAAACCTGATCTCCTTCTACAACAGGGCGACCTGCTTATTGGATGAGGGAAAGGCTGTGGATGTTGTCTACCTTGACTTTAGTAAGGCCTTTGACACTGTTTCCCACGGCATTCTCCTGACAAGAATGGCTGCTCGCAACTTGGATGGGCACACGCTTTGCTGGGTAAAAAACCGGCTGGATGGCCACGCCCAAAGAGTTGTGGTGAATGGAGTTAAATCCAGTTGGTGGCCGGTCACGAATGGTGTCCCCCACAGCTCAGTTTTAGGGCCACTCCTGTTTAACATCTTTATTGTTGATCTAGATGAGGGGATCGAGTGCACCCTCAGTAAATTTGCAGATGACACCAAGTTGGGTGGGAATGTTGATCTGCTCGAGGGTAGGGAGGCTCTGCAGAGAGATCTGGACAGGCTGGAGAGATGGGCTAAGGCCAACTGTATGAGCTTCAATAAGGCCAAATGCCGGGTGCTGCACTTGGGCCACAACAACCCCCAGCTTGGGGAGGAGTGGCTGGAGAGCTGCCAGTCAGAGAGGGACCTGGCGGTGTTGATTGACAGCTGGCTGAACAGGAGCCAGCAGTGTGCCCAGGTGGCCAAGAAAGCCAATGGCATCCTGGCCTGTATCAGAAATAGCGTGGCCAGCAGGGACAGGGAAGAGATCTTACCCCTGTACTCGGCACTAGTGAGGTCACACCTCGATTACTGTGTTCAGTTTTGGGCCCCTCACTACAAAAAGGACATTGAATTACTCAAGTGTGTCCAAAGAAGGGCAACGAAGCTGGTGAAGGGTGTGGAGCACATGTCGTACGAGGAGCGGCTGAGGGAACTGGGGGTGTTTAGTCTGGAGAAGAGGAGGCTGAGGGGAGACCTCATCGCCCTCTACAACTACCTGAAAGGAGGTTGCAGAAAACAGGGGATGAGTCTCTTTAACCAAGTAACAAGTGATAGAACAAGAGGGAATGGCCTCAAATTGCGCCAGGGAAGGTTTAGACTAGATATTAGGAAGCATTTCTTTACAGAACGGGTTGTTAGGTGTTGGAATGGGCTGCCCAGGGAGGTGGTGGAGTCCCCAGCCCTGGAGGTGTTTAAGAGTCAGGTCGACATAGCGCTGAGGGATATGGTGTAGTTGGGAACTGTCAGTGTTAGGTTAATGGTTGGACTGGATGATCTTCAAGGTCTTTTCCAACCTAGACGATCCTGTGATTCTGTCTGTGCAATCGGTACCTACACAGCAGGATGCCAAGAAAGTGAGAGATACAGAAGCTAGGAGTCGCTTATGGGAAGAAGAGATAAAGCTTCTTGAAACTGCTTTCTTGAAACTGAAACAAGAACTGCTGGAGAAGGTAGACTTGAAGTTTCTGAAAAAGGAGATTTCTGTCTGCTGTTTGCTTAGACTAAGCTTACAGAAACAGGTCTCATTTGTGCACATTCCTTGTAAATAAAGAGGTGCCCCAAATAATGTCTTTTCAATTTTCTTTGTTTGATAGCACAGCTGAGAATCAGTAACACATAGGAGCTTGTTTAACCATAACTCAATGAAACAGGTAGAAATATAATAATTATCTGACCTAATCTACACCACTGCAATGTTTTTTGGTGTCACTACCCTGGGAAAAACCAAAAAAAATTCCTCTCTCTTTCCACTCATATAGTTATTATTACACCATAATATTGCAGGCTTGGTAACACTTAGTCCCATGCACAGTAACACTAGAAGTCCTACTGCTAACCTCTTTTAAACACACCCTTCCTGGAGAATCCATTTCCTTTGGAATATGTAAGACGTGGTCTCAAATTGTATACAAGGAGTTCAATTACTCTGGCCAATTTCAGGCAGAGCATAGAGATTCACCTCTCTCTTTTCTACGATAATTCCTCTATGTCAAAATGGTGGCACATATATAGCTTTGGATAGAAGGGTTGATATGGTGTACCTATACTGTGGGTAAATAGAAGACTTCACTTTTCAGTGCTATCAATCTCACAGGGACTGGATTTACTTTACATTTTCATGAAAATAAAAATAATGGACCGAGACCTTTTTTCTCTGGTAAAACTTCTGTGAGAGAGGCATAATAAGCCTATGAGGTATTAAGTGCTCTCAGTGTCTTCATCTGCCCAAGTCAATTGGAGTTTCTGGCATCCAGCACTACACAAGAATTTCACAGTATCTTAAGGTCTTCACTCTGCACAAACAAACCTCAGGCTAAAGTTTTCCCCCAACAGACAGAGCATCACTTATACCCTCCATCTTCTCCTGACCAGTGACACTCTTGTGCTCAGCATGTGCTATTTCAAATATCATAGAAGTCAGTCTGAGAATTTGCAAATAATAATTGAATGAGACTTCTAAAACGAATTATAACATAACAGGCAAATAGCCACTGGACAGACCATCTCTCTCTGTCTCTCTCAATTTCAGACCTAGATTTTTTCTTCAGTTGTGCCCATTTTCCTGTCAAGGACAGGTGTAATTCTTGTGCAATGTAATCAGTGAAAATGTTAATACAGGTTTCTGTTAATATAGATTACCTCAGAGTTAGTGATGTCACCATTTTTTCACCAGCTATGAAAAAAGAAAAAGGTATGTTATCTCCCCAAACTATCATTTGGCTATTGTAAAAAACAATAGCAAATAAAAATTAAATAATGTATAAAAATATTACTTTATTAATAATAAACAACTCTCCTCTGATGGAGTCATATTAAAGAACATTAAAAAAAAAATCTACTTTTTATTCTAGAGTACTGTTGATCACTACAGACTTTTATCTAACAGCCATCACAGAAAAGTCTCAGAGTGTCTTGTTCTGGAACATGGTGACAAGATAAAAGTGTCAAGTCCAGATTTTCTTCTTCTTATACTCTTCCAGGCAACAGGCTTCCCTACAAGATTGGTCTTTTGTGTTTAGAATAATTTGTGCAGCGGTTTCAGCATTTCTGAGTATTAATGGCACTATTTTCTTACTTTTGTGGCCTAACATTGAACACCTTTAAGGCACTGTATATTGAAATACTGCTTTGTCAACAGCAAATTTATCTCTGTAAGTATGGCAGATGAAGACAGAATTCTGGACCCAAGACACAAAATTTGATAACTCTTAATGCTCACATTTTAATATTATTTATAAAGTATAAAAACGTCATTCATACATGTAACAAAATTGTTACGGACATGAGTAATGTCTAACAGATTAGTAGTGTATGATTAGCTAGAACTCTCTTTAACAAAAATATTTGAGTTATAGTTTATTAAATAATACATTAAGATTTTTACTAAACTTCTAAAAAGATTTATTAATATACCTTTGAAATATACTAAGTTCAAAATTTCAAAACTGTTAAGTGTAGAATTGGGACCACAAATTAAATTCACCAAAAAAAAAAAAAAAAATCAATGAGGAATATTCTCATGGGTCTGAAATCAATCAAAATGTCCACCTTTTCAATGTTGTAAGGGGGAAAAAAGGAGGATTGATTTATCGCTGTAACTTTCCTAACCATAAATCAGGATCACAGAATGTCTGACGTTGGAAAGGACCTCTGGAAGTCATCTCATCCAATCCCTGCTGCTCAAGCAGGGCCACCTAGACCTAGTTGCCCAGGCCCATGTCCAGGTGGCTTTTGAATATCTCCAAGGATAGAGACTTCACAACCTCTCTGGGCAACCTGTGCCAGTGCTCTGTCACCCTCAGAGTAAAGCAGTGTTTTCTGATGTTCAGAGGGAACCTCCTGTGTTTCAGCTTGTCCTCATTGCCTCTTATCCTGTCACTGAGCACCACTGAAAAGAGTCTGGGTCTGTCTACTTTACACACTCCCTTCAGGTATTTACATACATTAATAAGATCTCCCCTGAGCCTTCTCTGCTCCAGGCTGAACAGTCCCAGCTCTCTCAGCCTTTCCTCATAAGAGAGATGCTCCACTCCCTAAATCTTCTTAGTTACCTTTCATCTGGCTCTCTCCAGTATGTCCACATCTCTTTTGTACTGGGGAGTCCAGAAATGGACACAGCACTCCAGCTGTGTCTTACCAGTGCTGAATAGAGGGGAAGGGTCACGTCCTTTGACCTGCTGGCAATATTTTTCCCAATGCAGCCCACAACACCATTAGCTTTCTCTGTGGCACAGGCACATTGCTGGCTCACGTTCAACTTGACGTCCACCGAGACCTCCCAGGGTCTTTTCTGCAAAGCTGCTTTCCAGCCGGTCGGCCTCCAGCATGTACTGGCACATGGGGTTGTTCCTGCCCAAGTGCAGGAGTTGGCACTTCCCTTCCTTGAACTTCATAAGGTTCCTGTCAGTCCATTTCTCCAGACTACCAAAGTCCCTCTGGATGGCAGCACCACCCTCTGGCATATCAGACGCTCCTCCCAGTCTTGTGTCATCAGCAAACTTGCTGAGGATACACTCTGACTCTTCATTCAGATCAATAATGAAAATGTTAAACAGGACTGGATGCAGTATTGACCTCTGGGGTACACCGCTAGTTAGTGGCCTCCAATTAGACTGTGCCACTGATTACCATCCTCTGGGCCTGGCATTTTTCAATCCACCTCACTGTCTGCTCATCCAGACCATACACCAAGATCTTGCCTATGAGGATCTTATGGGAGGCAGCATCAAAGGCCTTCCTGAAGTCCAGATAGAAATATCCACTGCTCAATCAATATATTTCTGCTAACAAATGTGCTGCTGAAGTTCATCATAGACTATTCCCTGCCCAGATGCCCAGGAAAAACACAACATTCTTGCCTATTGAAATTTCAATCTGGATTATATGGAACTGGCCAATTGACCAAGTTTGTTTACTAGGATGAAGCTATAACAAAGTCATTGTTCACGATCTAGTTGAACCTGGCTCCTTCGCACTCAGAAAGGTAATTACAAGACCTGGTAATTAATTCTATTCATACAAATGGAAAGTACTACGGTGTTTTTCCTATTTTTAGTTTTACAAGTGGAAAGCAGAGAACTTTGTGTCTGAGAGAGATCACAGGAACATACTTGCCAGAGCTGTCATCTTGTATAATATATTATCTGTGTTCCAACTAAGTGGACTGCATATTTCTATGTTAGCATTAGTTTACGTTCCATTTTCTCCATCATGTTAGGATACAACACTGTGTCCAAAGAGCAACACCAGATTTCAAAGATTTGTTCAGTTACCCTTTCAACTCTCTTAAATGTCTGATATCTGTATCTTATAACAAAGATCACAGATCATAAGCTTGTACTGTTATCTTGTTTATTCATTCATAGCTATATAGCCAATGAATTTCCTCCTTTGTCTAGTCCCATCATGTGTCCCACAAGGGAACTGACTCTTTTTTCCATAGCAGGTAATTATTTACTGCTTGCTGTATGTTTGTTGTGGTTTTGTTTTTTCTTTTTTTCTGTTCCATTACATACTATGGTGTTGTGTCTTGTTGGAAATCCTGATGATACCCTATGCTGAAAGTGATAGAGCCATTGAAAGCCCCAGACTGAAGTTGATAAATGGATATACCACAAGAACAGGCTACTCTGAATCTTGGTTATGGGGAGCACTTGGGAGAGATTATATTGGTCTTAATTAAATGTTCATAAATATCATTAAATGCAGATAGCCTTTTCAGGAAAGCTAAAATAAGTATAGTTTTTTTGATGTCTACTTCCTGATTGAAATGTGTGTATCTCTTCTTTTTTTATATTTTAACACCCTTTTCCCTCCCTTTTTGTCTGTTTGAACATGTCTGAATATATAATACCATAAAAAACACTGCTTTAAAGTGTTTTTTTCTAAGGTTACATTGAAATAGTCACACTGGTAAATTAAATAGATTCAAGGCAAGATTCTGTGATAGGAAGGCTATTTAACACTAGAAGGCTTTTGCTTGGTTTATAGTTTTAACAGGCTCTTGCTCACCAAATCAGAACAAGTTAAAATGAGGAGGCCGTATTGCCACTAGGCAGCATGTGGGAGCTCTGAAGGCGCTAGGAGGGTACAGTTTCCCCCGGCAGTCTGCATTCTGGGGCATCTCTTCCAACGTCCAAAGGTAGGCCACATCGTCCAAAGCGTCGTTGATGTGCTTAAGGTGCTGAGTGCTCTCTCACTTTAAAAATGTAATGGGCTTTTTTCTCCTACCTGATTAAGAAACATTTGAAAAGAGAATGGAAACCCTGCACCTTTCATTTCATACAGTGGATGCATTCTTACCTTTACTGTTAAATGCATGTATGTGCTGAAGGAAAAACAGTGGTTTTTTGCTTCCTATTCCAAGTCACCTCTGGGTAGTATGGCTATCGGATAATTTCGCCCACTACTAAATTAATTTAGATTTTTATATATACTTTATTCATATGCATCAGACACAACTACAAAAGTAATTGCATATGCGCATATAGTAAAGCTGTCTTTAGTCTATGCAGGGAATGAAGCTTTACGAAAGACATTTTTTTCAAAATAACCATTGTAAAGCTTATCCATACGGGCACAGACTCAAGACAGAAGCACGCTATATCTGCCAGACCATACAGAAGACACTATCATAATTCTTGCATTTCAACAGTTTTGTTTACTCTATGAAATCTGCTAAATAATTACAAATGGCTATGGTGGAGGATGGATGGTTGGATGGATGATGAGTCTATAGATGGACAGCTAGTGGATAATGGAGCTTAGACAGCGTTTTAATAAATCTGTAGTATGCAGAACCTGCACGTTTCTGAAGAAAGAGAAGAAAACAATCAGCTGGCACATTGTCACAAGTCTGCTGAGGTGGAACTGAATGGAATGGTATAACCATCATGCACCGGGCATACTCTGACAGGTTATAGACAGTTCATAAAATGAAATTTTAAATAAAGGAGCAACCTTGTTCTATTGTATCCTGCAATTAAAGCCATTAGGCAAAGAAAAAACCATTTTGATTTCCACCTTTATGATTCTGGAATGTATCTCTTCATTGTGCTGATAAAAATCTAATGTGTTATATATTTCACCATGACAAAATATAATTGATGTCATGAACAGTTTTAAATTATTGCTTGTATAATGTATGCTTTTAGCAGAACTGTATTTATTATTGTAAAATTTCTGAAACTTATTCTAAATTACCATGAAATGCATCAGAGTGGAAGAAAAAGATTTGTCAATGACAGGACCAGTTATTTGAAAGATTTTAACTTTCAAGTCAATTTCACAATACTTTCAACTCCTATCTTCTTCTTTTTAGGGAGAAAGAGGATAAAAGGAATAATAAGAGAAGAGAAATACCCACTACATTTAAGAAGCTAGATAAAAGGAGCAATAAGCAGTATGTTTTATGTAATAGCAATAAAAATTTAGATGCATGTAATTTCATGAAAACCACATTTTTAAAAAAGGGTAAGAAGTAGAAAAGATTTTCATCACCAATATCAACATAAAAAAAAAAAATCATGCCACTGCAAAACTAATTAGACAATGCTATCTGCTATGCTTACAGATGTGCCCAGCAATGATGCATTATCGCTCAAGCTTAAGCACTGGATCATTAACTGTGTAGAAATGTTACATGCGTTTGTGTATACAAGATTAAATGCTATACATTCTTGCAATGTCCCATATTCTATTATATCATTTTAGCCACTCTTTTATCTCTCTGTCACTTTCAATGAACTGTAAATTTGACTGTATGTTTACAGATATTTTTCTTCCACTGACTAAACTATCAAAAGCCTGTATGATGATTATACCATTTCCTTGGCCCCTTAGGATTAGAATGTACAACACGCAATGCTCTAAAATGCATTTGTATAGAATACCTACTCAACATGACACATTTTATTCTTTGGTCTCCCTTAGAAAGGCATCCCCATACCTCTCATACTGATTGCTCTTGACTATAATAAACAAAACAAACCAGAAATTAATCAAAGATCATTCCCACATGGAACAGTATTTCAGAGTGGGCTGAACTGCAAAAGCAAATGAGGGGAAAGAAGTAAAAAACAGATAATGACAAAATTATTCCCCAAATCCTCTAAATACATTAAGAAGTGAAGTCAGCATTTTAGAGATGAATGTTTGCATATTATATCCAGAACACGTGGTCTAGTGACTTAATAGTTGCAACAGTACTACACAATATTTGATTCCAGTTTAACAGAAGAAAAGAATCATAGGCTATGCCATGATCTACACAACCAAATGAAAAATATTTACAAAACACATTAATTGAAGTATGTTTTACCACCAATTCTAATGTTTTGCTGACTCCTGAGAAACTCAGAAATGCAAAACAACACTGAACAGCTACAGAGAGAGCAACTTGCCCACTGGATATTGCCCAGGAGATTGAGATTGTTCTATTACCAACACACCTTTTCTGGGCTTTTTCACTTTGCCCCAAGATATTCTGTGGAGACAATCGCAAACAGATCTAGGTTCACACTTTAGTGCCTCTGCAATAAGGAGCACTAATACGAAACGAAGAGTAAAATTATTATCCCAGTTCTCAGGAAAGAAACTGCCTAGCCCAGACAAAACTATTAGACTCTTGAGAGTGTGAACCACCATTTTCAGACACTGTTGCATGAGACAAAGTACTTTTCCACACAGATCACCTCTCCTCTCATTAGTGACTGATTACAGGACCAACCACAGCAATTCATTATCTGGAAAACAGATAACAGAAGGTATTTAAACTACTTTAAGCTTCTTTTTAATCAAATTTAAAGCTGGGAATTAAAGAATCAGAATTATACCACCAGGCAGATTCACAGACCACCAGAGAAGTCTCCAGAGATCACATGGGTTGCCCTTGTTCTGGCAAAAAGCAAGAAAGAAGAAAGTTTAGTGACCACTGAAAAGATTTAAAGGCTGAATTTAGCCTACCATGTGCACTGCTGAATAATGAGAAATTGTGAAACATTAGGGAGAACAGCAGGAAATCATATTTGTCCAGTACAGGTTCAGCAAGTTAATAATAGACCAGGTACTAATTACTGGGAAAATATTTACATTTTAATATTTTCATACATACCAAAATATAAAGCTGTTTAATCACATTTAGATTGGCTGCAGAAAAGAAGCTCGTTGCTGCCTGCACATACAATTTACATCCTATCTTCAGCTTCCCCTTCAATGAATAAAATGCAGTATAATGGTATGTCTGTACACATTTAAGATGGCTTTCTAACTTACTCCTTCTGCCTAAAAAATCATGTTCATTCCTTTTGAAACATTTCATAAGAAGTTTTTAATTTTGAAAGATAATTTTTAGCATTATTGAATCATTGACTATTTATTATAATCAGTAAATTTATAGGTTAACATAAGACAAGCTCCATGCCCCAAGGAGGCTAAAGTTAAGGTTACACATCTTCACCATCAGAAAGACTTATGTTCCATGTGACAAATCATGGAGTTCTAGAGAAATGGTGAGGAAAAGATTATTTCTTCAATCACTCTAAAACATACTGAGCTGAATATTTTGACTTGTAACTTACTGTAGTCATGCAGAAAAGAAATAACAGAAGGTAACAAAATAGAAGTTAACAAAGTTTAACCAACCCAATAGTGGTTTCCCACATATATCCAGATCTTACTTTCACTGGATGACCTGATTCAGATGTTATTGTTTTTCCAAACCTAAAAGGTGGTAAAAGGAATCTTAGACTCAAACAGATACATGAAATAAAACTAATTAAAATATAAAAAGATTAAAACATGCAATGTAAAAGTACATTGTCATTTCAAAACTTGTGTTTGGAAAATGTTTATATTTAAATTTATCATTCTGTGCATATTTCAAAAGGACTCCAGATCCCTACAGCTTCCATTAAATTTGCATTGCACTGAGCAACGGCCTTAATATTTGGCTTACTCAATAGCAAAGTGAGACTTCCAGCTAGTATGTATCTTGACATATTTAGCTTCAGGAAGTCTTTTCCTGATTCCCCATAAACAGACGCTATGTCCACTCCTCCCATTTCCAGGGTTGCCCTAAATTCCTTGTCATTTTGATCAACTCCTCAGTATTAATCAGTTCTGCATGTTCTTGGTGATGCAGTCGATCCATCCTATTTGCCAAGACTACTTTCTCCCTAACAAAACACACATTCCTAGTATCATGCTGTTCTGTGTATGTAGCTACATATAGAACTGTTTGGAAAAGGTGAAAGAAGCAGTGCCAGTGTGTCACAAACAAATAGGTCAGGAAAAAGAGAAAAAAAAAAAAGTTGGGGAGGTAAGATTATCTCGCCTATAATGAAAAATTGAAGCAAATGAAAAGTGCAATCCGTTGTAGGTTGGCTTGTCTCTCATACAAACAGAATATTTCAATAAGTATGAGGGTGAAAATACTTCCATGGAAATTCTTCAGCAGAACATACTAAAATTTGGTCAGAAATTTAAAACAGAAAGAAGGACATTGCCTTATAACTTCCAAAATAATTTTTATTTTCTAAGTGCGAAATAAAACATTTTTGGGAGGAACACCGTAGAAAGGGATAGCAAGCAAATACTTTCCCTGAAATATGTCCACTCTTTCCAAGTCAGATCTTTCGCTCTTGAACACTCTGGTGCTGATGAGCAGCTCCAGTATTGTTCCCAGGCTAAGGCCCCATTAGGAGACTGGTAGTGGGGTTGTGTAATTCTGGAGAAATGAGAAAATCCAGCTGCTGAAAAAACCACCCAGATAGTTACTGCCCCTTTGGGCAGGGCAGGGCAAGGCAGGAAGCCCTGGGAGCCAACGTCAAGTCTATTCCTCTTGGGCTGTCCATAATGACCTTTCTGTATCTGGGGGCTCACAGTCAGACAAAGATATATCTAGTAGCTTCAGGTGAGTAGCCATTAGATGAGGTTAATATCCACAGAAAAATAATGCAACAGAAAAACATACCTGTATTGCATTTGTTCTGATGCAGACCAGATTTTCAAAATGCTAGACAATGTAACGGGACTATTTTTGGCATCTGAAAACATTCTCAAGATCACAAACTGAAGAAAAACAGCTATTTTTTTTTTTTTTTTAATAGCCCTGTAGAACAGGTAATTCTGAAGGTTTTAAGTATTAAATTATGAAAAGATGTATAAACAAGGAGTTCTAAAATCTCATTAACAATTCTTTGCTGATGAGGAAATTTAGTTTGCATCCTGTTAGACTCATGATGCAGCATCAAAGAGAAAAAATATTTGTGAATATAGTGGACGTATCTTCTGTCTCACATTAAGTATTTCAAAATATGAGTTACCAGTGAAAAACAAAGTAAGCTTATTTTGTATCACTGCATTTCTCTATAATTATGAGAAGATATTCTCTCTCTCCCCATCATGGAGAAATTGTGAAGGAAAAAAAAGGAAACTTATAGTCGACTCTGCTGAAGAAGTAGTATAAGGAGACTTTGATCAAAGTGGCTGCGTTTCCATCAGTAGAAGAACCAAGGGATTTCAGTGGGGCAGATGGTTACAGATTACCTGGTAGAAAACTGGGCTGGGAGTGGAAGATATCTTCATTTTTTATTCATATGATGATGTAGCTGCACAGGATGCAGGTGCCCCGGGGCTGGCCGGGGGCTGCAGTTGGGCGGCTGTGAGGGGAGGCCGGGGCTGCCCCGTGCCGGACACAGCCGGTTCCAGCCGGCTCCAACCGACCCACCGCAGGGCACGGCTGAGCCCCGCAGACACGATGGCGGCGCCTCGGGGAAAGCCTGGTTAAGGAAGGGCAAAAAACACTGGACAAAGAGAGGAAAAACATAAGGACCACCAAGGCCAGAGGAGGGCCATTTTCCTCCATTTCCTCTGAAGTGGAAGCATGGACACTCTTAGGAGAAACATGGGATTTCTGCTTGCTTAATTCTTTTAAAGGTTGATAAGTAAGGACCAAACCTAAAAGCCTGTCAAGAGTTCCACAGATAACACTGATGAGAAATATACAGTCTAGTCTTGTTTTCTGTGATGTAGTTACGCTAATGGCTAACATCAAACTTAACTGCCTGGTGACCAATATGCAAGACTTCAGGAATCAGATGGAAGCCGGTCTCTGCCACAGTGGGTTGTGGCGCATGTACCCTTCATGTACAAAGGATGGCTGGTTTTCTGCACCTGCAGTAGTTTTTTCCAACAGTATTCCCTTGAATGAGAAACCCTGGACGAAGCACATCCTGGCTGAAGCGCTGCATAGCCTGAAGGTGCCTCAGTCTATTGGTCTTCATGCCAGACACTGATGGATGGTGGATCCACATTAGGCAGCGCTGGCATCTGCCACTGGGGAATCGGTCACACAAGGGGAGAGAGACCTGGTGCTGAGATTGCCTCAGGTGCCAGCAGCAGGCAGGCAAAGCGGAGCGGGGTCAGGAGACCGAGTCTCATACAGATACTATTTGGAGCAAAACCTGTTCAAATCCTTAACAAATCCCAAATTTAATTCTTCAAAGATAGACAAGTCCCTGCTGCCAAAGTTTTGCTGTGCTGGATCTGAACAGATAGCATATAGGAGTGAAATATATCAGACGTGCTCATTCTGTGTATTGATCCATTTTTTTCACACCGCCACATGGAGAGTGTTGGAAATATTTCCCGCAATGTAATACATTATATCTTTTGAATAGCATAGCTGATTTTCTATTGCCTTGTATTTCCAATGATTGAGTATGTTTAAAACACTCCCAAATCAAGTGTTTTACAGGTAGAAAAGTCTTAAAAGCTTAAAAGACTATAAAGTGCAGGAAATGATAGAAAAATCAATCCAAATGATGGAGAATTCATGGCTTGAGAATGTAAACTTTAAAGAAATCAACTGTAAGGAGAGCTGTGCTTATACATTCAAGGCAGAAGGCCAGGTGGTTGTGCAAACTGCAAGCCTGTTTCTGTCATCTAAAGGGAACTTGAAACAAAGTTTGGAGTGCGTAGATTTTCAGCATAAATGCTAAAGAAGTGAGGACTCAAACATATATGTTCCGTCTAGATTTATCCAAGTAATATGTTTATGGATTTCTCACTACATTCCTAATTCATTGGGATTTTAACATTTTCAGCAGTTCATTTTAAATGCTCTCGTTATCTTTGAAGGACCAGCCAAACAAAATCCTCTTAAATAAGAAGACAGCAGCTATTTAATATAGTTTCTAAAATTGCTAAGTGAAGCTATCTTTTTTTCCTGTATTAGCTATAACATCTTATAACAACTTTCCTCAGTTTACTCCTAGGGCTTTGGGGTTGGGAAGTTTGCTAATTTTTTAAGCAGATTTTAAGTATAGGAAAGATTTTTGAAGTACATACAATTGACGTACTGCTGTACTTTGCAAAAGAAATTATGATATTTCTGACACATACACATAACAAGACTGCACATTTCACAAATTCTGTAGGTTCAACGTTTAGCCCTAAATATTTCCAGGCGTCACAATACACTTAGAACTAGATGGGGCATGGTACCTCCAGTTTCTGCTGTCATAAAGTGCTGAGTAATCTTTATGTCACTGTATATTTTCTGATGTATATATACACAATAGTGCATGTAAATGTACTTTGATTAAAAACTTGAGTGTAATACAGAAACCAGGCTGTTCTGATTTCTATCAGACATAGATCTCTTCCTTCACAAGCTATAATACACTGCAGTAATAAGAATATAATCCTGAATAGCACTGAAGTGTAAAAAGCAAGAAGAAAAGTTTGCAGACACCTGGGCTTTATGACTTTATTTCTATGCAGCAATCAAATTATTTGTTTCCCAAACAGTAAAAAAAAGGCATGAAATGACAGGAACTAATGGTGCATCTGGTGCAACTTCTTCTCTAACGCAGTAGCCACTCAAGGCATTAAAGAAACGTGTACATATATGGGGCAATTACGAGTTGATATCTTCCCAAATCAAGGCAGTTAGTGTTTAAAGGACTACTCACTAGAAATTGCACCTACCTATTACCTTTAAGAGCCACCCGAAGGCCTAAGCAAGCATGGATTTTCTTAGCCCAGTGAGAAGTACCTAGGGCTTTGCCTTTCTCATACATAAGATTTGACCTTGACTTAAGCTTCTTTCTCTCTGGCTCTCAGGAGCTAGACTTGGGAGCATACGAGAGGTGCCCTCAGTGAGCACAGTCATAAATGAAGCCAAGTTTGGGTTGCACTGACCTATAAAACAATCCACATAACTTCTCTGCTGAAGGGAGATAAGAAATTAGGTTAAATTCCTTCTGGCTGGCAACTATTTAGAACTGGTAAAGGAAGAAGGTGCTTCAGTCTTTATCTAACTGGAATGCTCTGAATAACTGAATAACTCTTTTTGTGTGGAGCCAGTAAGGAGGAAGTTGAGCCTTTCATCTTTTATCCACTATATGTATTTCTAGTGCTATTGTCACCATGGTATCTATGCAGATTTTAAAACACATTTCATCATGTACATTCCCCACTGTAAATATTAACATTCAAGGACATTGCATGGCTTTGAAACCATGCCTGAATGATTTAGTTCTAGATATAACCTTACTCTCAGTACTTCCTTCTCCTTAGAAGCAGCTGTAACTGTTTATGTGAGATTTTTCACAAAGGATTTTCAAAAGAAGACTCCTAGTTAATTAGAATTAAACTCAAGTATTTGGGCCTGATTCTCATTTTTACTTCAAGTGGATGATTTATCTAACTGCTTTGCACTGCTGAAGCAGTGTAAGTGGGCCTTTGTATAAAGGAGAATCAGCCTCATATTTTGTCTAAAAATGTATTTATTGCACGTTACATTTTGACATTTTAGTTTTCTACACTGAACAAAGAAGCTTCCTGGTCTTTGCTTTTAATCCAGTGTGTGAAGCAATATGTGAAAACATGGAAATTGTTTATGAAAAATTAAACAACCGCAGCTTTTTATGGCAAATAACATGTTACAGTTGAAAAGCAGGTACGTGGCATGACTTTTACTTTACTGACATGCATTTCCAGTGCCATATGCTACAGACTGCTGCAAAACATACTGCTTTCTTTCAGGACATTACCTTGTTTTGATGGCAAACTTGACTTGACAGATGCCTCAGCAGAGGAATTGCATGGTATCTGACCCTTTTGTGATATGTCATTTCTAGAAAGCCTTGGTGCAGGTGCTCCATCATGGGACACATAACAGAGATACACACCAGAGAATGATATGATTCAAAACCTTTTATCTGTTTTTTGTCTTTCCTGTGTTATATTTGTTTTAGAGCACGTTGTTTATTGGCCTTTGTAAAATGAGATGCCAAATCTCAGGATATAAAGTTTAGGACTGCATTATCCTAAAGATTTGTATCTATTCTACTCCAGGGAATAATATCTTAGATTTGGTTTTAGTTACCTAATGATTTAATTCAGGCAAAGCTGGGTTTGAGTGTCAATTACTACGCTTCAGACAGAGATGGATAACTTTAAGCACCTTCAAAGGTCACTTCATCTTGGAGCTGTTCAAGGCCCTGTCTGCCTGCTGTAAACAAATGCAGTGCAAAGCATTTCACATCTCCAAAAGCCGCAGCACATGGAGAATGGCAGTACTGTAATGCACTATGACCATGCATCTCCACACACCTTAACCCAATCCTAGTTTAAGGTGCAGTGATCAGGACAATTAAAGACACATTTTAGACTATACCTTCACTATTCATGTCCCCAAAGTAGATTTTTCCCTTCTCTGGGGGACATCTCTGTCTCTCTTTAAATCAAATTATATTGCGATGAAGTTCAGGGCTAAAAGAATAAGCCTACTCTTGCTGTTAGCCCAGTACACAATGACCTAAATTCTGTTCATACCATGTATAAATTCAAGGCATTGAAGAGAGAATAATTACATGGTTTTGTTTTACCATGGAAAATAGATAATTATGGGTAATTCATGGCTCAATTAAGTTGCAGGATAATTAATACTCAAAGTAAGAATCACTGCCTGGAGATTATGGGGTAATCTGAAAGGAAGTCACACCATTTATTCTAGTGCACTCTGCTTACTGGCTATTTGTTACACATATGCCTTGATCAAAGTTTAAAATATTCATAAAAGCCTGGCACACCTTTATTATTATTTAGAAACAGATATAGAGAAAAATAGTCCAAGAGTTAATAGTTCTTCCAGAATTCTCAGATCAAATATTTTTCTTTTATCTACAATAGTATTAGATTAAGTATGCCACCCCTATTGTAAAAATGCTCCTGACAACACAAAAAAACCCCTGCTGACTCACAGCTGGCCTTCTAAAACTTTCAAGTACAGGAAGTGCACTCTACCACTAACTTTAGAGTGTGGATGCATGTGCTTTGTAACATGGTCCACCATCTTGACTCGCATGAGAAAACAAGGCAGAACACACTGCAGAAATCAAGCTGTGTGATAGTAGTTGGCATGTACCTGGAACTACCTTCAGCAGAGCTTTCAGAGCTGACATTACAGATAGACAAGTCTGGAGCAGAAAGATCACAGAAGAATCACAGAATCATCTAGGTTGGAAAGCACCTTGAAGATCATCTAGTCCAACCATTAACCTAGCACTGACAATTTCCAACTACATCATATCCCTCAGCGCTATGTCGACCAGACTCTTAAACACCTCCAGGGATGGGGACTCCACCACTTCCCTGGGCAGCCCATTACAACACCTAACAACCCGTTCTGTAAAGAAATACTTCCTAATATCCAGTCTGAACCTTCCCTGGTGCAACTTGAGGCCATTACCTCTTGTCTTATCACTCATTACTTGGTTAAAGAGACTCATCCCCAGCTCTCTGCAACCTCCTTTCAGGTAACTGTAGAGGGCAATGAGTTCTCCCCTCAGCCTCCTCTTCTCCAAATCACTAAAAGGCTGCACACAGATTTAGCCTACAGAAAAATATCTAGACAGACACTTGAACAGGAGTCAGAAAAAAGGAACATCGGTCAAGCCTGTCTTGAAGGTTTAGGTTATATTATTTAGAAATGTCTCTTACATTAACAAAATAGATTGTAGGAAAGGTGATTATTTCTAGCCTTTGAAAATATGAGATAAGGAGCTGAAAAAAAAAAAAAAAAAAGAGCAAGCAGAAACTCCAGTGGCTTTGCTGGAAACAATGTGCTAATTCCAAGCAGCCAGTGAAGTATACAGACAATACATATGCAAATAAAACCAATATGGTTTTGTCTGATCACAGTCTCATTTGTTCAGATCAAATCCTATAAGTGAGTATGGCTTATATTCACTCTATTTGATGATGTACTGCAATTCTTATACAACAATATTGAAGGAAAGGCTATCAAGCTTCTTGCTAAAGAGGTGTTTATTACAGAGCCTTTTAAAGTGAGAGGTTTTATTTACTTAGCAATAAAAACATTGAAAATGCAAGTCCATCATATTAGAGTTATTATTACTACTATTTTTTTTTAAAGAAAGGTTAGATCCATGTACATTTCATGCTGCGTAGTGCAGTTGAACACATGTTCATCTATCTATGGAAGATGGAAGTTACTCTGTGGGCTGGCTCCCACCACTAACCCTTGGCAAAATGGCTTGAATAACAGCTACTAAGAAAGGTATGACAGTGTAAGTGAACTGAATACCCAGAACAACCTAAAAGGGCATCTGCAGATAATGCTAAAGGGAAAGTCGACAATCAGCTGGAATAAGCAGTAACTGGGGAATTAAAAAGAGACTCTTGAAACAGAGGAGTCAGCTTGAAAAGAAGTACAAAGGAGGCATGAAAATTTGTTGGGGAGAGACCTGGGAGTGGAGACAGGAAAGTCAAGCCTGGGTTTGAAACTGCTGGGTCACCCCTTGACCTCCTCTGTGACCTTGGGACCTCTGCCTTGGCCAGAATTCGCAGGCTGCCCATCAGGCTCTGAATGCAAGGAGCAGCCTCTGCACTTCAGCTGGGGGACTGACCCTCCATGGAACACTGGCAGGACTCACACCTCGGGTGTGCATATGCAAACCCCAGTGGTGCTTTCTCACCAGCCTGTGCATCGCTGGGTTGCAGGAAGCAGCACAAGTGTGCACAAAGCTGGAGCATTCACTGTTCCTACAAGCATGTGTAGTGAGGGGAGCCCCTAACTTGGTGTGGGTGTGATGAAAGCTTCTGGGGATTACCTATAGAAAGGGCACCTAGAAATTGGTAAGTGTTAATTAACATTGTGTGAATGTCTAATATTGCGGTTCATTGGTTGCATTGGTGATATTGATACTTCTAGTTTCTTGATTGCTGATTAATTATGTGTCATTAATAAGTCAATAAACCACTTTGGTATGATCTGATTAAAAGTATGTCAACTGATCCATTTTTTCCCTGTGATAGCACCCACAGGCTACCAGGAAATTAAACAGTACCTTGGGAAACTCACAGGATCAGGGACAAGACTCTTTATACCCTTTCATTATTAGAGCATCCCTGCTGTGATTTTTGGCCAAGGCCAGCTAGTACTCTCCTGCTCTTGTGTACATGTCAGGAGTTAACAGGGGACAGGTACAGCTCAATAAACTGTTTGCATGCAGCCAGCCTCTTGTGGAAGCTAAAGACAGTTAAACCATGGAAGGACACTGGCTGTTTCTCATCAGTTGGCCTCAGGAACTGGACCATCATTTTTGCAACCATGTTTAACCTACCAGTATAAACATAGCTGCACTATTAAGAGAGAAAAATTTTTCATAGCACTAAGACAGACTTTGAGATCAAAAATTTTTGCCCCTAAATCTTGGAGGCAATCAAGACCTAAATGTAATTTTCACCTCTCTGACAGGGAATTACAAATCTCTCCAAGTGCAGAAAACTATGTCGCATGGGGCTGCTCTTGGTCTCCCACACAGATGGGAAACCCCAAAGGATCTGGTGAAAAAACAGCCTGCAGACTGTGGAGCCAATCCCAGAAGCAAACTTGTCATATTTAATTAGCCTCATGGTCGTATTGAGAGAGTTAACAGTATTTTAATAAATTGCCATTGTACTCATGCTGTTTTAAAATGATAGTGTATAGCACCCTAAGTTATAACTGAGAAGAGACCCTCGATAGAGTCGACTCATTAACAGCACTGTCGTGGAGTGAAGAACAACGACCTTTAATTATATAACCACATGTAGTCTTCTGACAGTTTGTTACGCACATGATAAACCAAGGACTTACCGTTTCCTTTTTTAACCCAAATTTCAAGGCAATATTTAATGACCCACTGTAAGTACACTGTGTATTCAGAAACTGTTAATGTGTCTCCATTAAAATGACAATATACATCACATGCGATGTCTTGTCCCTAGGGTACCCAGTTGGTTTATTGTAATTCCCTCGATGTATGAAAATTAAAAGTTGATAAAAGAAGGTTTGGACATTTCCACACAGATGAAAGCAACTTATGCAGAGAACACTGGGGTTAATAATAAAAGACCCTCATACTATAACTCTGGAAATCACAAAAATAAATGGTTATTGCTTCAGTGTAGCAAATGGCACTGTTATGGAGTATTTATGCAGTTTCCTGCAACACACAGAATTTCTTGAAAGAAATTAACTTCACAAACTGATCTATGTTGCTCGTACATTATTGCAGGAGTGCAAAGGAAGCAATATTTTATGAGTCTGTATGATATTAATAAATTGTTGCTTTCTATCCCTTCTTATTGCTTTTTTTTTCTATACAAAACAAGAAGAAATAGAACTGCCTGAAAGAGCCTAAAAGCATCATCCAGGAGATACAAGAGACAGCTGTGTGACAGCTGTGTGATGGAGCAGCTTGTACATCATGGGGCCAGAAGTGCGCTGTTGACAGTGCCAGCACCTCCGCAACGGTACTTGTGTGAATAATGCTTGCAGATCTCCCATTTGTGGCCTACACAAGGAATAAAAAGGTGGTGTTTGGGGACAGCACATTTGTAATAAGCTGTGGCAAATACTGCCCCCCAAGCCGGCTGTATCATCCACTCATGTATGGCAGTGCTATTTTAGTGACAGCAAAATGTTTGGTGTGACTGTACACATGGGTGACAAGCAGAGGCAGAAATTTGTGTTTCTGTTTGTCAACACTTTTTTTTTCTCATCCCTGACACCATTCAGTAAGGTATGCACTGCCACTCTAAATTCAACTATGATTGCTTAGACTCTTAAAAAGCATGGCTGGTTTGTCCTGCGCTAAATATGGAAAAGAAAGAAAGGCACCCCTCAGTAAAGTTCAACAGTTTCATGTATATTTAACACAACTGGGCTGCATTTGCCTGTCCTGATCTAACTGCAACTGAACATGATGAAATATCCTTCCCACTAGCCCCAAAACAGAGATGGTGACCCTTCAGAGCAGCAGGACACCAACTTGCATAGTTTCCTTCTAGCCTGGGTCAGTTAAGGTGAACCTGGCTGGCTCACATATTATATAAACTTTTTCATACAAATAATTCTGTTCACTTTGAATAAACTTGATTACAGAGTTGGCACTTGTAGCCCTGTGCCAGGAGGGCAGAACGCATTTGGTAGCAGGGAGAGGGGCCATCGTGGCAGCTGACACAGGCACCACACTGGGCAGCACACACCCACCACCCCATCCCAAGAAACACAGCCCTGCCCTGTGATCACACCAGCTCAGGGAGCTTCTTTGCCAGGTGGGCAACACCTCCCAAAGCAGCTCCTGAATCTGAATAGCTGCACCATTAAGGCCTGATGTGAAAACCAGTATCGGTCTTGCAAAATTACAGCTTTGACTGCATTTCTCTCAAATTGGCAGAATCAATCAAATTCGGCAAACTCTATCAATCCTATCAGGTTACTTTGCTTGGTTATATTTCCTGTTAAAATATCTGAGTTGAACTCGGAGCTTTCTAGTCACTCACTTCCTTCAAATCATTACTAATTATCATTTACCATGACCTTGTTATTATGAACTGAACCAAAGACCTGAGGGAGCATTTATGAAAAAATATCTTTTGGCATATATATTTTCCATCCAACAACCTCATTTCACTTTGAGAAAGATGGTTGTCTCCAGGCTTCTACAGAGAGACTCCAGCCACCATCTGAGTATGCTGGGACCAGGGCATAGGACATACCATTAAAAGAAAAAATGTCAGAGACAGATAAACAAACAGGGAATTGGTGTCATTCAAAGAACAATTTCTTTTTCTCTGGGTGAGCTTGTCGGCAAAAAAACTTACATGCACAGCACTTTCCTGTCCTTCTATGAGACAGGTAACAGCAGTAATCTGATATCTCTGACAGAGTAACTATTGAAAAAATCTTAAATGACCAGATGACAGTTCATGCTGTCTTTCAGGTATCTCCTAAGGCAGGCATGAATGCTTTTGGTTGTCTTCCTCAGCTAACTTTCCCCATAAAGTCATCACTCTTGCAGCCTTATGACGTTTAACAGCTTGCAAATTAGCTTAATGCTCGAAAATTTGTATTTCATGTTGCACATGTGCTTTTTCAGCACTTGTTGTAAAGGTGATGGCCTATCTCACACATCACATCATGAAAATCAGGAAAGAGTTCGTGCTCAGCCCAGGAGGAAAATGGCTGAGTCCCTCACTCATACCGTCTTCTGTCGAGTCCCTTATACCTCCCCCCTGCCAACAGTTTTGATCTCTTGGTACTCAGTAATGCCTGAGCACTGGGGAGGACAGGCAGCGGGGCAGAGCAGCCTGGCAAGCCCGGAGCTTGTTGTGGCCAGCTGGGGGGCACTGCCTCCCAACACTGAGCTTTCCAGGAAAATCACATTAAGGTTCTTTTGGATCCTAGTTTTTAAGTTTCCAAAAAGCACATATTATTAAACACCTTTATCTTTAAAAAAAAACCTGGAAAAAAATGCAGCACAGCTTTCAGTGGCTCATGATAGCAGATACATTGATTGGAAAGATGTTCTTTTTAATAAAGACTAATTTTTTCGTCAGTTTTAAGTGTCTTCAAATTGAGGAAACAAGAAGGCCCAAGCACTCAACGGCAGTTACTGGATTACTCTGCTGGTGTCAGTCAGGAAAAATGAATGACAGAGTTTTCTGCTACATATTTTGTAATATACAAAATGCAGAAATTCCTAAAAAAAAATACAGTATAGTGCTTTTTGCCATGAAAAGGTATTTAATTTTAACATAATTTCCATCACGGTGACTTTTGATGGGTTATTGTTGTTTTCATCATACCATTAGTAAAAAGTGATCCCTCTTTAGCTCTAATTAGACCACTATCATAGAGCCCATTAATAATTCAATAACCCCTTTATCTATTTTCTTCCCCTTCAGAGCTCTTCAATCAGGGCTTATGCAGCAGGTTGCATTCGCTTTGAAAATCCATTAGCCTTCCGCCTCACTTGTGGGCTTTCCAAGGGACACAAATGGATAGACACATAATTTTATTTATTTATTTGTTGTGCTTTTGCTTTTAGGCTAGATGTAAAATGATGGTGGCAGTGGTGGGGGGTGGGGGGAAGGGGCATATAATAATCTCTGGTGTCACAGCCTTACAGCTTAATTTGTCATCTTATTTTTCACATGCAAGATTCTGACAGCATTGATCACCTGAATCTGTTAAACAATTTTTTCATGAGGCTGACACACTGCCCCAATGCTTGCATCTATCAACATCTGCCTGATTTATTGGCTTAATAACAGGAAATCATTTGGTAGCCCAGCTCTATTTTGCCTGAACACTGACCTGTGACCTTAATTTGCTGCCTTTTGAGGTTCTTTGTTCTCCCATAACAGGTAGCTCACTAATCAGCAGAAGCAGCTTTATAAACTTAGATAAATATTTAACTGAGACCTAGGAATGGGCACATTTAAATTAGTTCTCATCGGAAAAGCATAAATAACCCAGACTAAACAGAACCACTGAAATCAAAGGCATGCTTACAGAAAGGATGGGATTTGGCACACTTTTAATATTTTATGTCTTTTTCTGTTCCTATTTCAAAATATTGACAAAGAGCTGGTATGAATTTCTGAAATAAAAGAAAGACTTTGCTTGCTTCTAGTCTTTAAAACAAAATCCAGAAAGCAAAACCAGTCATTTCTCTGCTAGGTACCAAAAATGAGACTAATTAGAATAAGGTGGTGCCATTAGCTCGGAGGCAGTGATCCCAGATTATGGTAAAAGTTTGGTACTTTAGCACAACGGAAACCTAACTTAGAGCATATCCTTACATTTTATTTAAATAATGAAAATCATTAAAAATGCTTTGCTGTAAGAACATTTTCAGCCTTCTTATCCCTCCACCCACTGATCAGCAGCACACATAAAATTGCAAATATTTTAAAGGAAACCAATTGCTCTAGGACTTGCTGTGAAACTTTATATGATCACAAGACACATTCAGATATTTCTCTTGCCCAACAACACTTTGGCATTCAGTTAGGCATCCTAGGAAACTGCTTTATGTAATATGTGATATGACTTTCCAGTAGAAATTATACTCACTTTGTGAAAAGAAAACCAGAAGTTTTCTTCAACCATTTGGAAAATAAATACTAGTGTTTGGTAGTCCTTGAAAAAACACTCTGTTCAGAATGGGTTGAGAAGGTGATTTATGGGGTGGGGGTGAAGGGGTAGAAAAAACACTCTGGGCCTGCTCTTGGTGAGACTGCTTCCTTTCAGATCTGGTTTCTTCCCATCTCTTATTTCGCTGTCCCCTAAGCTACATTCAAAGTGGGGCACAGCACAAAACAACAACGTGGGTTAAAGCAGGGAACCAACCAACACTGTTCACTGGCAGAAAAGAAAGGGGCAGAGAAATAGAAGTTTTTTCCCACACAAATTTGGAAGAGTAGAAGAACCCCTCCTGTTGTAAGAGCAAGAGCTGACCTCAGAGTACTTGTGGAAGTCCACGGGAGCTGGGTATTTGTAGCAAGGCCTGCTTGTTGGGGGGTGGAAAGACAGAAAAGTAGTTTAAAAGAGAAGAACCATGTTCACAATATCAGTGCAAGACAATAAGGAATAAGGCTCCTATGGGACCATGAAGACTGTGTGGCAGATTTAGCCCTCTAAAATATAGGGAACCTGTGAAATAACTGGAAAACTAAGAAAAAAAGTCATCCTTCACTTCATGATGAGACTAAACTCTTCTAAATTACCCAGGAAAAAAGTATTTGGTTTTCACACACATTTTAGTTTCAACAATGTAGAATTTCTTCTCTAACAACTTCAGAGATATTAATTCATACAAAACAACAACCGACTCAATGTGGATTAGTACTACAGCCAGCAAACCTGAACATACTCTTCCTCTCCATGGAATGCTGGCTGGCATACAGGTTACTGCTCAAGTTTGGGCATTCATTTATTATGGTAATTAAAGGGAAAAAAAACCACACTTCTAACAATGACATCTTCAAAATTCTTTTTACAGTTTATTTCTGTAATATACAAGTATCATGTTCATGGTCTGCTGTCAGTCAAATTAAAAGCAAGTTATTTAATGCGTGTCCTCTAGACAGCAAAAATAAGTGAAAACATCTTGATTTGCTTCTTTTAGTGTATGTCAATTGTATGCATAATATTTGAAGGTTAATAGTCTGACAGTGACGTACCAAACCATGCAAACAATATCTTTCTAACAATGGACAATTTCCCAGTGAAATGGATTGGAAAGAATGTGATAGCATACAGAAGACTATATTAAAATGATGGCCCTTCAGTCTGATGAACAGTGGAAATGTTACTTGCTCAAAGGCACCATTAAAATTAGAAGCATCTATCTATACATTGTCTTGATAACTGCTATACACCTCTGCACACAGGCTCACATGTATATGATTCTGCTTGTGAACTTAGCTATAACTTACTTACAGGATCTGCTTAGATAAGAACACATAATAAGAAAAATTTGAATTTTTGTATCAGGAATTCTGCAGTTATTCAAGGGCAGCTTGTAGACAAAAAAGCCTATGTCAAATAAGTTGCTCTGTAAATTTGTCATTCTTAATAAAAATTATATTAGCAAATGAAGGTTCTAATACTTAAATTACAAAATATTGCTGCAAGATAGTCTTAATTGAGATCCCAACCTCTGCACAGTTTTTCTGTACTTAATGGAATCAGAAATATTTTAAGATCAATTAGCAATTATAAGTAGCACATTTTGCTCCCCTAAGAATAACTTTTTCTACTATCAAAAAAGTCCAAGGATTTTTGTGGAGCTTAAAGGACCTTCAGTGTTGCACTGTTGAGAGAAATTTTTACTTGTGAGGGGTTTTTATTCCAATGCATCTTTACTTTCATTAGAGCTCTTCATATATGTAACTGAGAAATGACACAGGATCTGCTTTGTCCTCCTCCTGAATACACAATTGCATCTTCTTAAATATATCAAAATGAAATTATGCTCTCTAAATGCAGAGGCTCACTCAGGGTAACATTTTATCTAATTTTTACGTTATAACACCATTCCACCAGTTGGCTGACAAATTCTTATATTAAATCTCTAAAGACTCTGCTCCTCATATTATGGAAATTGAGGTGAAGGTCCAAACTTGAATGTAATAAATCAAATGGGAGTTAAAGATTTTTCACTAAAAAAATCAAGATTTTGGCTGTTAACTCAATGCCAAGACAAACTATCATTGTTATTTACAAGGAAGTGCATTAGCTGGTGACCTTAGGAGAAAAGAAACCCATATTATTCAATAAAATATTTCACTGCAGAAGTAAACATTTTTAAGAACAGATATTTGTGGGCAGCTGGAAAAAGAAACATTGCTGTGGCTGGACACAATAGCAGGAATAAGTTTCAAATGGACATGCGAAGTGCTACAATGCTAACTCAATACTGCCAAGGACATTCACATTATTAATCATCTGGAAGTGGCCCAAAGGACAGTTCAGTGCTAATGTCGACTAAGAAATCAACTGAGAAAATATTCAGATGAATTTTAGAATTTAAATGAAATGCAATCAACAAAATCCCCACCCTCAGACCTGTAACAGAAACCTAGGAACTTAATATAGTGTTTCCTGAAAGAAGGTAGTCCATATGTTGTAAAAGCAGTGTTAACAGCTAGGTAGAAACAGCTTTTTTTTTTTTTTTTCTTCTCCTGGGCCATTAGCTGAAATTGAGGCAGACTGTGACATTAAAAGTTCAAAGAAATATAAACACAGGGCCCAGAGCTCACAGTCCCATCAGCCTCATTCCCCTGAAAGTACCTACCATGGAGAGATGGCAGCAATGTTTTTGTCATCAGGTGCTGAAGGGAACCAGAGGAAAACCTCCATCTTACATTGTAAATGGGTTCTCCAAAGGGATACCTATACTTACAGGCTTTGCCAAACATATAGACTATTAAAAGTGCTTCCGAAGAGGACAGACACGCTTAGCAAGGTTAACAGAGACCAACATGTTCCAAGCACTACAGGGGAGAGGAAGAGGGGAGATAAGGTAGCAGTGTGGACAGGATTAACCAGAGAGCAATTTAGAATAAATATGTAAAGCATAAGAAGAAACTTGAACTGTATGTGAAAGAGGAAAACCTGCTCAATAATTTAGGAATGAGGGAACTGTGATCAAAGCAATGCAGTTGATAATGATGTCAACATTTTGGCTATGTAGGAAGGGAGAATATTTGAAGTAATGAAGATGAAATGAGAATCTAGTGTAAAAAATGCTGAGATTCATCAGCAAAGATATAAAAGAATAAGAGTACTTGTGGACAGGAGAGAGAAAAATTGAGAGGAGTTTATGATAAACCAAGAAAAAAACCCTAAGTTTTTAACTGAAACTAGTAGTGAACAATAGTCATAAGACTGGTTAGCTTTCGTTCATTATTGATTTTGCACTCAGAAAGGACCAGTTTTTACTTAAACAAAAATTGTGTACCTTTCAGTATAAAAAAGAGCCACAAAGCATCCACAGCTAATTTTGCCACCAGAAGGAAAAGAAAGTGAAAGGGAATCGATCTTTTCAGTATTGACACCTGAGGGCTGGACCACTCACGAATTACAGTGACCCTAGGCCAATGCATATCACGCTTTGTTTCCTTTGCTTCCCCAAGTAAATCCTAACTTTTATTGTGGTTTAGCCCCCATTTGATGGTGATAACATAAAACCTTTCTAAAGCACTCCATTATGTAAGCCCAAAGGCCATTGCATAAAAGATATGATGTTCCCAAACTACTGAATGTGCTTGGGGTGTTTACAAATAACAAGGTTTTATACTGCAAAACACAGAGCAACACAAGTGATACAGAATAAGTGTGTGCTGTGCCCTCGGCTCTGAACCAGTTCAGATGAGATGACCCTTTCCCTTTTTCCTCTCTGACCACCACTGGGAGTAAATTGAGAAGCAATAAAAGCAAAGCCATTTCTGAGCTGCTATACACTGAAGCATACATTTTTTTTTTTTATTTTACATTTCTTTTTTTAATATATGAAATGAAATACATTTAATAAATTCCTTTTTTTCCCAACCATGATAGCTTGCACAATTTACCAATCTGTATATCCACATTTTATTGCACATGCATTGTCTTATTAAGAGACAGACACTTGACCACCTTTTTCTTCTCCTGCTCTAGCATATTGGACCCTTTACATGCTCCCTAGGAAAATTCCTCCTTCCTAGGAGTTACTGACCATATGTATCCAGGGAAATGGAAAAGAAGACACAAAGACATGTTGCAGGGGCAATAAAAAGGAAGACTTTTTCAGGGATTCAGAAGAAACTACATAGGCTTTTTGCCACCCAAAAAGCTACTAAAAGTTACAGGACTGAAAGTAAAGCTGAAGGAAAACAGCAAGCAGGAAGATATTTGTTTGCTAAAACCTTTGATTTTAATTTATTCTGTTTCACCCAGGTCTAGATTTCTCGGCTTGAAAAATTCACAGGTTTATTTTGTGTTTAAGTAAAATCTTAACACAGGGTTTAAAAGCTCTTTTAATGTTTTTGGAATGCTTCTGTTAGGAAAGAGGTACAGGTGGATCCACCTTACAGCCTTGTCAGAGCAACACATTAGCAAGTGGTGCAATGCAACGGGAGCAGATTTGCAGAGCAGTGCTGAGAGCTGGGCATGGTAAGACTAGCTCTAGTCTGGTCACACAGAGTGCCCCCTAGTCAATGAAGCACAATCAGGTGTGCTCGAGGAGTGCATCATCCAGTTCATTTTCATCCAAAAGCAATCTAGTTTACCTGCCCTAAAGATGATTACCAATGCAAATCAAAAACTGGCAAGTCAGATACCAGAAAAAAATTAACTCAAAAGCAAACTCCTGATCCAAACCAAGATGCTAATGTAGCTGCACCCATCAATGCAATCTAGAACTCTTCTAGCAGGAATTTCTGCTGTGCTGCAGCAGGAGAAAATGTCCCAGAAATAAATTGATGTCAGCTATGTCTCAATACAAGGCTGAATGAATCTGTCAATGCAAAAAGAAAAAGACAATTCAAACTGCAAACACATGAATTCCATGAAAGTGCTTTAGAGCTGTAATTAGTAAGATAAGAAAGGAAATTTCTAAAAAAACCCTCACCGAATAACATTTGGCTTTGAATGCATTTTTTATCATTGAACACCTTGGAAATAAGAAAGTAATGTTTCCCTTGCCAATAACTATTAGTGGGAGAAATCCTTAAATTCTATTTTTATCAAGAGAAAGAACAATGTGAAATCTTAATAAGAAGCATTAGCCTTTACATTAGTACTGATTAATGCACTATTCACATGTGATGGAAAAACAAGGCAGACATCCAGAATGGGCGTTAATCAGCACTGCTGCAAAGTCTGTCCTATCTCATTGCTTAAGTAATTCTTTTTCAGCTCTCAAAATGAGGTGAAGTGACAAACTAGACCACTTTCTTGCCATGCTCTATTTAGTGCATCACAAAGTTTCAACAGTTGCACTAGCCAAGTCTGCCACAGAAAAAGCACTTTTAAAAACACTTGCAATATTCCCATAGAATTCTCACATTGAATGCAAACAGGTTACAGAGTAAATGCAAACCTTAGGAGAGTCAAACTTGGTTTATTTACTATGCAATGTTTGTAAAGAAGCAAACTAGTTTATGGGATTCAGCAGCTGAGATTATCAATGAGATGCTAGATAAAGTTGGATTGATAAACTAGATAAGTGGCTGACCTCTGAGTATTCCTTATCTGCTGTAAATAGACAAACTTTCAAGCACATTAGCTTTCCTCTGATCTGAGGAAACAGATCAGAGAGACAAACATCATTATGCCTTCCAACATCCGGCAAACCACACACAGATTACGACTAGCAGCATTCCTAATACAGATCAGATAAAGAAAGTCAGTTTGTAAGAGGGGATAATATTTCAGCAAGCCAAATACTAGAGACTTGTTAGAAGACAGATATATTCTTGACTAATTTATATTCCCCTATATAGAAATTTGCCATTAAAAGAAAGCCCAAATCATAATGCACTACACCCACTTCTATGATTACTGAACGCTCTCCTTTGTGAATATTGTGTTTTCCCTGAATAATCTAAATTTATGCCATCATTAGGACAACATTAAACTGGGACCTGGATTCTTCTGCACTGCTCGAAAGGAATCAGCACTAGTTGTCTTTGCCTTCTCTTATCTGTTCACAGGATTTGGCATGCCCTTGTGTTAACTGGAACAGTAAACAAAACACTGTATGTGAGTAATAGCACAACATCAGAAATCCTTCAAGTTTTGACTCAGTTCTGACTTCTCTGCTCTCTCTTTGGTTCAGTGGGTACTACTTGAAGACCTTAATATTTAAATATTTCATTAGAAAGTTTGTTGAGTTGCATCAATAGAAGCAATTGCTTCTATTTTGGAACTTGGGTTTATATAATTCTGCTTAATACAATCTATGTAATAGATTACATATCTATATCATAGACAAGTTAGCCTATTTTGAGCTTACCCATTACTTTGACTTGCCAGAAATTACCCTTTAAATTAATTTTGGACTGCTGAATTTTAAAACAACAGATGCTTGGTAAAAAAGCAGTTTGAACCAGGAAAACATGGGGTCTGTACAGACTATGCACCAATGACCAGAGATGCTGTCCGCATGGCTATGCACCTCACTCTTCATTTACTTGACACCACTTTCTTAATTTCTTTGTCTTAAACCTTGTGGTCCTTCCATCAAACCTGCTTCCATGTAACACAATCCAACACCAAACTCTCTCTCAGCTCTTATGCTGTTTAACACACCTCCTCAACACCATGTACTCTGCTCAGTTGAGCTCTTCTGCAATGAGCTATGGCAAGGGGCCAAAAACTGTGAACTGCTGCCTTGTGGAGCAGCACATTGCTGTTCATCAACTATATAATGGTCACAGAGAAGTAGCAGCTATCGTTCATGCTCAGTTTATTTCTGAGTATTGCTGCCCGGAATGCACTCTTACACATCTTCACCATAGCAGAATAAAACAAAAACAAATCAAAAAAAAAGAGAAAATTCTGACAGTCACTGAGGATAGATCTGAACTGACAAGAAGTTGCATTTGTGGTTTAGTGTGCCTTTTTTAAGCCCACTAAGGGATCTGTAGCTCCCCACTGGTACTGCCACATTCAAGGTCAAGTAACTCATTCAGATATAATTTTGCTCTTATGCTGACGCTGTAGTGGTAGTAACTTTGTACTTGAGATACTGCAGAAACAAGATGTCTTGGAGCTCTGAAGCACATACCCTATTTTCAAATCTCCAGATTACCTAATACTGCATACTTCTTTGACCGAAATATTATGCCATATGTCACTATTCATAGCTTTATAAAGGTTTTCTATATTGTTTCTTATTTCAGTTGCTTATCTTTGACAAACCAAAAAATGTGGTTAATTGTGCATCTTCTGCTACATTTTTTTTTTGTAAACTGATTAATTTATTAGAATAAACTGTACTTCTGACAAGAAACATTCAACTTTGCTAGCTTGAGCAGAAATAAATAGCTACTTTACACTAATTTTTAAAAAATGTTTGCCTCAGAAAGTTTATGCATTTGTTCCCAAGTAATTTATAATTGGCATGAAATACATAGTGAGAGGGATTTTTCCTCTTCAGTATGTGGGCAAAAAACACTCAAGAACATGGCTTTGTTCAGGGAAAATCAGGTTGCTCAGTGAAGGTTTCTAGTCTATAAAAATGTACTTTAATATGTGTGTACTTAAGATCTCTTCATTATAAAGATGACTCACAGTCCAACCTGTAATCACAAAATTCAACTGCTGCCTTTAATGTCTAAGAGTCCAATGAAATTTTGTTCTCTCTTGTTATTTACACATTTGAGTCTTATGGACATACACTTTAATGCTGATGTAAAAGATTAAATACAGTCAAAAGCTTCCACAAAAAACTCCAAAGCCCCCAAAAATTCACAACTGGCATCACCAACAGTAGCTGCTGGTGAAACCAGAAAAGATAAGACATTTGAACCTCTGAATAAAATAAGAATGCTATGGGTCCACATGTAGCCTAATCCTGACTGCTGCAAAACTTCAAGCCCGTGAACTTCTATCCTGTCTCTGCTCCCCTTTCTGTCACCTGTGCTTTCCCCAGGGACAACACCCTGGTGCATGGAGGAGCTAACTGCTGTTCTGGGTTTGTGTGAGTTGCTTATACAAGGGTCTGATTTTGCTTGAAGTTAAGTAAATAATAATACACTATAACACTAAATAGCTGACCAGAGCCTGCTGTAACTTCTCCTGTCAACCACTTTCATTCAAAAATCCACTGGGGTATGACATCTGCCAGAAAAACCTATATACGCTGGTTCAACAGGGCTGTTCAACAGAGCTAGTGAACCCCACCTTTACCACCAACCTAGAAAAACCTAACAGATGTGAGGGAAAACACTCTGCATCTGTGGAATTCAGTAAGATAATACTGAATCACACCTTCACAAACCACTGTGCAATCTAAGGGGGAAATATCAGAATCCAGTAATTTTATTTTTTTTCTGTAGTTGTAGTTATCTATGGCTACAATTCTAGTGCCTTGTACCATAAACAGATTTACAAAACTTGTACAGTGATCATTCCAAGAAAGGCTTTGTAAAATTTCTTGTATTAATAAAGTCTGTCTAGTGTCCTTATCCATAATATGCATACCGAATAATGTCAGTCATTCATCAGCCCACATAACCATAGGTATAACGCACAATGTACTTCACATATCTGCTATGTTAAATGCACAGAAACACAAACACATCTCAATGAATTCATGAACAAAGGCACAAACTGAACTTTGAAATTGTCTCCCTTTTCCTTCTCCTCATATACAACACCCATGGCTTTTTTAACACATTTATTTAATAAATTGCATGGGCTGAAGTTGTTCCTTGTGTATCTGCAACAAATGCCACAGAAACACAGACTCTCCAGCACTGGAGTTGAGCAGAAAGTGGGTCATCCCGTCCACCTCTCGGCCAGCAAAGAGCTTCCCACAACTGCTGGCCTCTGGCACCGCCTGATTTCAGATGTCAGCCTTGTAGCACCATTTGCATTTCCCTTCAGAGGGAGCTCCGCAAGTCACTAAATCTAATTATCTAAAGGTACTTATTAAGATTCAGATGGTAGTTACAATTTCTTAATCTCATGTCATTATTACTGTTAACTAGTCACTATAACATAATTGCCTCTTTTCTTGTGTTTGCACTCTTTAGATGAGTGTATGCTGTTATCAAGCCTTGTCACATCTTGGCCAAAATGTGTCTTTAGGTTCTTTGAGCCTTTGTCTTTAAAAGGAATCCCATTAGCTCTGTCATCAGTTACACTGCTGTGATCTTTCAGTTTGTCAATATCTTTTTGATAACAAGCTTTAACGATAAGACATTTGAACTTGGATGCTGCAAAAAAACCTTTTGATACAGGAAAAAGCCTGCAGGATGCAGCAGGATTGTTTCCTACAGTCCAAACAGCTAACATTGTTCATTAGAAGGGAAGGCTGGTGTGATATTTATTTAAGCAATGGATTAATGAGAACAAGAAAGACACTTCAGGGATTAGGAAGTCTTTGCGTAAGAGAGCGCCAATATTTCAGAGCCACTTCGAAGTTTTTTCTAAAAAGGGGACCTAGTCTAAGGTTTGTTTTTCAAGTCAAACTGCAGCATGTAACAGCATATGTTACTATAACATTGCATGGTCTTGTACTTTTACCTTCATTAAAAGCATTGCTGGAATGTTCCTACTTTTTTTTTTTTAATTTAATATTTTAATAAGGCAAACTTAACAATGGGGCAATGTAATATCATGTAACATCCCTCAAGCTTACTGGTGTATATCAGCCATGTACAAACCACTATTTTTTGTAAGTTACTACTAGGTTTTGTATTTTTTTTTTCTTTTATTTATAATTTTGATTTCAGTTTTGCAACAGAAACAACTTTTTCAGTTTGACTTACTTCCTTCACAGGTAATAAATCTTTAAGAAAAATAATGAAGACCAGGACTCTGGAGGCTGGAAAGCCAAGACCAGGCCAGGAAATTCTAAGGTACAGTAACTTTTTTCCAATGAGGTGTAAGGGAAGCCAGCAGCTCTGAATACCAGCATACAGAGGGGTTACCTAAATTTGTGCTAATCAGAAAGCAGACAGTGGCGAGCCTGCCTGTATGGCATGTCCCTGTGCATTTGAGCGATTGGTTGCTGTGATATATCAGCTTCTCACTCCCACAGCAAATGGTTCTGAGTTGCTGTTGGTCTGTAGTTACCTGTTCACTTCATTTAGAAACAGTTTGTTTGTCTAACACACATCTTAAGCACAGCTGTTTGGAAAAGACGTAACACAATAGCAGAAATACACATTACCTAAGTAGTATGACAGATATTTCTGACATGCTTTTTGAAGTTCGTCTCCTTCTTTCCCCTCAGCCTCCCAAGAACCCCATTTCCCATACAAGCACTGAACAGGGCAGGTTCTCTGAAAAGCTACCTAGAATCGGACACAAGTTGACCAGGGCTTTGAGAGGTGTCTGTTTTACAACTGAACACACTCAAAGGCTTTAAGAGCATATGCAAAGATTTACTTGAACACAAACTGCAACAGGGAACTTTCTAAATTAGAGAAAATTCAGAATAAGAACAGAAATAATAGGTTTTGTATATACATATGTTCCCTACCCATCACAGTCATGAAGGACATGTTATTTGAGGTGGGCTCATCTTAGTCGAGCAAGTCAACAAATGTCTACTTTGTAATTGCTCTTCTGGGTTTCTTTGCCCTATTGCCCCTGAGGAGCACAGGTCTGGGCACTGCTTGGTGAGTTCCTGCACCCTCAGCCTCTGATGCCTTGTGCTTTGGAGTTCTCTGTCCTGTGTCTTGGGGCTCCCAGGACAGGGGAAAAATCCCTTTCCCTGCATATGATCCACATGACGTAGCACAGACCAGCCAGGACCAGGGAAGAAACCTGACTTTCTCCTGACTCTGCAGGCAACCACCCTTAATGAAACGCAACAACCCTACCCCGCACACAAAGAAAGAAAACAGATGCCATCTGCTACACACATCGTAAATCTTCCTTGGATTGCTAGCACCACTTAAGATAATTAATTAAAAAACAGTTGGGATAATTATTTAAAAATCAATGATTTCTAAATAATTATTTAAAAATCACATTAACAAATTCACACTTAAAGGAGCCATAAAATTTTGAATCTGATTCTATTCAAATATTTTTATTCCAACCAGCTGACTTTCTGGTTTTTTAATTACATGGGAGATGTTTCATCTAAAGAAATTATTTGCTACTTATTAACAACCTTTTTTCTCTCCATAAATGGGAACTGATCATTTTTCATTCATCAGAATAATTTATTTTATTTAAAAGAGGATACAACTTAACCTCCCAGAGAGATAGCTCTACTCCATACATGCAGTAAAATAGAAAGCATATGCAATACTTCAGAAACTTGATGCAAGTCCTTTCACGATTCCTTTCTCTCCCCCAAACACAAGCAATTAACGATGCACTGAGGAGTCCACTTGGTTAATTGATACAGATATATTCATATTTCCTTTGCAAAGGATGATGCATGAGGTGCAAAAGTCATCCAACATAAAGCACACTATACCTCGAGTAATATTTCCCAGTGCATTGCTGAAAAAACAGCTTTGGACTTCAATCTCTTAAGTACTTGATGATGATGAAATTAAGAAAAGAACCTGCCAAACAGTGATGAATACTGTGACTTTGTTTCCAAATGAAATGGCTATTACTACTGATACAAGCCCCATCTCCACACCATCTTCTCTATAGCAGTCATCCATTAACCCATATTCTCAAGTCCAACACATGCTCTCACCATCTTGTGTTTCAAGTTGTGTCTGTCTTTTCTAGCAATGTTTCAGGTGAACCCATCACTATGCCAGAGAAACTTGTTGGCTTTCTGAGAGCAGCATATTAGTAAACACATTGAGTTAAATGTATCCCGTTCATTAAAAACCATTATTTTTGCCATCTTTGTTACAACTTTTCAAATGTTACATGGAAAAAATCCTTTCAAGATAGTTAGTGTAACAGGTATACAACAAAACAGTTTTGTGTTCATTTAATATTCTTCCTTTTTCCTGAATTTTTTTTTGAAACACAAAAGCTACTTTATCCCAGTACCATGGCCTTTACTTAAATGTATGTGGACATATCATCCTGGGTAATGCATACTCCCACTAAGTGTTCGCACATGAGCTTCTTAAAAAAAAAAAAAAAAAAAAATCACATTTTTAATAATTATTACTGAACAATAGTATAGATATCAGAAATATAATTTCTCAAAGTTGTGATTATAATATTTCTTTTCTGTACTAAAAATGGTCTGGAAGATTAACTTTTTAGATGAGATAATTATTTTTTATAAACTCAAAACATATCCTTCTCAGATGTAACATCTGACTTAAGGCTCTCCAATTTTCTTTGGTGGAATTGGCTGCGTTTAAGATGATGCCTTAAAATACATTGCACATAGCACTAAATACGGAAAAATCACTTGATTGAGGCCTGTGGTCTCATTTCAGGCTTGCTAGCTTCTCCTGTTACATCTCATTGGAAATATTGCTACAATGAACATCATTGACACACACAAAACTTTTTGAGGGGAGATGTTGTTTGTTTGCACAGCATTAGAGTGGTCTATGTACACAAATCAATAAAATAATTGCATCTTATTTAGAAACATCTTTAATTGCTATACTGGAAAAAACTGCCTTAAAATAAAGAACATAAAATATTTAAAGTGAAATTTGTTCTTCCTTGTCAAATATTTGAAATTTGTTCTTAGAATTTACTCATCAAAAAATTATGTGTCATTTACAGTTTCTTGGGTTTTATGACTCAAGAAACAGACCAACACCATGCTCATACTGTGAGCTTTTGCTGTCCATTAAAAAAACCTTTTACCCTATGAGTAAGTGGTTTCACGCTGTGCCCCAAAAGTTTGTACAAGCTAAAAAAATTATGTTTTGCTGGAGGAAATATGAAAAGAAAAGAAAGGAAACTGGACCTGCCCAAAAGGGAACAGACACAGCTGCAACCTGTAGCCTTGCCAGTTAAGTTATTTCATATGAGTGCCAACTAAACTCAATAATACTCAATAATAAGTGCATGTGTCATGGGAGATTACACATAAACCTTTGCATGTTGATACCAAAATGTAAAAATTCTTATTAAAAGAGCACATATGGGTTACTATTCAGGATTAGTCAAATTCTGTAGCTGTCCAGAAATTTCTGAGACATATATCAGTTTTTATGAAAAAATAAACTTTAAAACATTTGATCTAAAATATTTTTTTAAAAGTTTGATCTAGAGAAAATAGATCCCAAATGTACATATTTTTATATGCATACAGAGCCTGAAATGTTGCATGTGTAATTTGGAGCTATCACCTAAGCTGCTAAATAAATAGAGCTGATAGTTTTTTGAAGCTGAAGAAGTAATATCCATGTGGATATAAGCAGCTGTTGGTAAAAGTACCTTTGTAAAGGTATATATAGAGTATGCTATTTGTTATGTGTTTAGCGAGTTTCTGGAGGTTATGATCCTACAGTTAAGGGTGCTGACAGTGATATGAAAATGCAAGTAGACTTTACATGCACATCCAAACCCACGTACATGCTCCATGACACACATGTTCACTACAGAATATTTTTTAAATGTGCCCTGAAAAAGGCATTTCTAAGTAAAGCTCAAGTAGGAATCCTTCTTCTGGCTTATTCAAACATGGGATCTTACTCTGGTGCACCAGAAACCTGGGATATGTCCTCACGTTATACAAAACAGTAAGCCAGAAAGCAGCGACCAGGAAAGGCTAAGTAGCATCCTTTTGAAAAACAAAAGAAGAAACAAGATCCACAACAGAGACAAAGCCTCATGTACAAGTAATTCAGATATTATATATTCTAAAAAATTTTGTTCCTTGAACAAGGCATTTTTGTGCTGTGAGGAGTTCACTCACAGTGTGCCTGGTCTCTCGGTCCTTAGGCAAGAGGAAGGAAATCTGCCAGTTTGAAAAAAGATTAATGTGTATATCCAAACCTTCTGTAGTCATCTCATTTAACACCCTGACCGCTGAAGGAAGGTGATTAAAAAACTCAACAAATTAGTAATAGGTAGGTGGCTTAATGTGACTCCTCTGTGGTTTTCATTCCTTGGGGTCTTTGGGTTTAGAGATCTGCAGAAATAATTAAGAAAAACATGACTATTGCCATGAAAACAAATGAGCTACCAAGGAACCAACATTTAAAAATCCACAGGCTAAAAAATATTGGAAAACTTTGCTCTAGGTAAAATGACTTTCTTAAGAAAAAAAGAGTTTAAGTACATTTTAGAGTTGTTTATAATCAATATGAGCTACTATATCACGATTTAATTTACAGTTCGTTCAGAAAGTAGCTGACAAGGTTTGAGTTGAGCCAGATTATGTGTTTCCAAAGCAAGCACTGGCCTGAAATAAACATATTCAATAGCTTGAGAGAATCCAGATTTAACAGGTTATACATGGAAAAACTCAGTATTTACAGATAAGAGAAATATCTGACAGCAGACAAAGTAATTTTACTTGGCAGATTACATTCATGTGTGGAAATGTTAACTTCTAATTTATCAAACAGCAGGAAAGACATGGTACTTTATTGGATTTTGGCTCCTGTTTCCAATCCATCTGATGGTTTAATTTCTCTGACTCATAAATGTAAATTCTTATTTATGGTACAGCATGAACCAGTGTTAATATTCAGAAAGCTTCTTTTTATTTTGTGCATCTTCTACACTGTCTGGAAACCCAATCTTAATCATAGCAGAAATTGAGCACTGCTTTGGTTTATATGTTACGCCATTAAAATATCAGTGATAAAATTAACAATGTGTTGAAATGCTCGATCCTTAGAAATGCTTCCCAAGAACTATGGCTGCCAGTGGTCTTTGTTCACTGATGATTTATAGAAAGGAAAAGTTCCCTGTGTCTTCCAGTGAGGGCCCCACAAGACCAGAAGAAACCTGCCACAGCGACTTAGTAAGTATCTGTGGTCTCTCAAATTCTTCCTAATATGATTGCAAGAAATGACCAGAGCACAGAAAGTCTATAGAAAAGTCATAGATGCAAACTCTAATTCTGACAACTATATATGTATATATTACAGCTTAGTTGCTCTTGCTCTAAGACATTAAAGTTGCTTACACACCTGAGATTCACATCAATGAAACGGTCTTTGAAGCATTAAATAACATCTACAGAAAGATCACTCCTAGACATATGCCTATCTTGCTTTAAACTGTAGAAGCTTCATTAAAAAATAACTGGGGTTTTGGGGTGGTTTTTTTTGTTTCTTTAGTTTGGGGTTTTGGGAGGGGGGGTTGTATATGAAAAAGGGTCTGATTTAGGTATTTGCTAACCAGTTTTGTTTTCTTTTTGCCCCTTCATCCAGGCTGAACTTTTGAGGGTAACTGGGGAAGGCAGAAAGGAGGTCAGAATGATGATGCTCCTCCAACCAGCCATTCCCCCTGAACTTGGGGGACCTGCTGGAGTCAGCAAGCAGTCAGCAAAGAGCAGCTGCACCAAGAGCAGCTTCTGCAATAAAGATCAGGGCAGCTCCAGATATGTAGAAACATACCTTTATGACAGTGAGTCATGGCTAACTTTACCTAGGGTAACCTGTCTTTTTAAGCATATGCAATGAATGATTACCACTATCAGAAGAAACTTTGACTTTGTCAGCACTCTGGGGATTTGTAAATGAGCAGACAGTGAACAAGGGGCCACTTCTGGAGACAACTATTTGGAAAGTGAAAGGAGGAGTATGTAAACAGAAACTTATTTCATCTCTGAACAGGAGATGAGGATAGAAGAAGAGGCAGCAGGCAAAGGTTAGGGTGGCATGATGGAAGGGAAAGTCAGACAAGGAAACAACAGAAGAGCTTGAAATCAAAGCAGAAAAGGGAATTTCAAAATGTCAGAAATGTGGGACACCAGATGCAAAAAGCCAGAGACATCCACTTGTTGTAATAGATGTGGGGGTTTTATTCAGTCCATGAAAGGTGAAAACATAATTTGTATATATTTTCCAGGAATTTACTCCATCTCCTGGAAAAACATGTCTGATCAGTGGATTTGAAGGACAGAAACGGCTTTATCAGTGCTCCTAAGGTTTTCTGCAACTCTCCAAATGAATTATTTGCTCCTTCATAAAAACCATCCAAGACCTCTCTTGTTTTGAAGGCCTTTTTAAACAAGACTTTTAAATTTTCAGGTTGCTTACGGTCTTTTGTAATATAAGTTTGTATCTTAGTAGTCAACAGTGCCTCAGTTTGAAAGCTTGCTTTCAAGTCTAATAAAACATGTATTGCAGGTTATGCTCTAAGTCCTTTCTTCCATAATCCACTGATAGAAAGAAATTGTTAAATAAAATATCTGAGTTAATCATTCAGACAGCTCTTCCCCCTCTAAGATTGTCATATTTAATTGCATTTACAAATAACTTTAAAGTGGAATCTGTGATTTGAAGGTGTTAGCAAATTTGTATCTCTTTCTCCTTAACATTAGTCATCAGTTCATTTTAGAGTTTACATAAGCTCAAGAGAGTTTTGGCAGTCTCATTAGAAACAGAATAGATTACCTAAGCTTTATGTTTACCTATAACCCTTGAACGTTCTTTAGTTTGATGATGGGATTTTGGAATACGTTTGAAAAAGAGTAAATAAACCACTTTACAACGCTTAAAGCTCTATGCAAATAGAACAATTTTATTCTAGTTGTAAATGCAATACCATAAATACCAATGCACAATAGCCAGGTCATTAAAAATACAAAGTGTAACTAAGATGACTAAAGAGTTCTCCATCTGTGTGTGCTACAGAAACCGGTACTTAACTCATTTGCCTGAAACATCTCAGAAATTACAGGGAATTACTAACTGTTTTGGATGGGTGTGCTTATGGTCCTTACTATAGCACCAAAAAACCATATGAGGGCAATTGAAGCAACACTTTTAAACATCCATTGTTAATAGTTGTAATTTTTTTTACCTTTGCCACATAGAAAAAAATATTTTGCTTTGATAGCAATTTACATTTCTGTCAGACATGAGAAGCTTGCACATTTCACGCAAGAATACAGACCCTGTGCCCACATTATTTCATTCTTATTGTGGACAATGTCTGGCACCACAGAACTGTGGGTTGGTGTTTACCCTGGAGCTTCAGAAGAGGTTTAAATGTGGACCCAGCGTATTGCATACTCTGCCCTAATTTGATATTCAGTGTGAAGTTTATGTAGGAGAATCTGGGTCTGAAGTTCTCATGGTGCTGAAATAATACGCTACAATATTCTGTACTCACTTGAAGTGTGCAATTTCCCTAATGATCAGTTTTCTATGCTGCTGGACACTGCTATAGTGCAGCTGATCTCTGTAATGGAAGTGTGCCCATGGACACAAGTCATTATCTTTTGGGGCAGGGCAGTCTCTTAACTAACTCATAGTGGGTGTTTTGGAGGGGGAGGTGTGTGAAAAGTGATGTGTCATTACAGCACCTGGACTGTTAACTCTCAGTAGCATCACTAAGCATTACAAATAGATCTACAACCAAAGTATATTTAGAAGCTAGTTTATTTCAAATTTAGCTTTTGTGTATGTTTGCACAACAATGCCTATATTTGCACTTTATAGTGAATATTAAAATTACTTAAAACGTTGCCTTGACTGAGAGCTTTGAGAGTCAGATCCAGGGTATGAGTTTTGCAGTGTTTGGATCCAACCTGGCTGTAATGATCCACATTCTACAGAGCTCCAGCCTTTGCTTTATACTGCCTTCAGTCTGCCTTTTTATTCTACAGAGAACACTGCTCCTCATCAAAGTGCTCCTCCTTTCCTTTACAAGGGTACTGATTTATTTATAATTACATACAATGGCATTAAACCTCAAAATTTCCACTGGAACAGAAGTAGCATGCATTAGGGAAGTAAAGAAGACAGGGAAATAACCTACAAGTGACTGCCTTGGTACATACAAATAATTAAAATATTCAAGTTGTGGTATACAGTAAGTGCTTAAAATCTAACAGATATGAACTTCATAAAATCACAGTTATGCAGTGTCAGAATTATGTAAATTCCCAGCATGCTATTGTTGAGAGATTAATTGCAGATTATGATCTTAACTATGATTTTTAATGATATAAATTATTAATATAATTAAATCTATACTCATATCAGTTTAATCAATACCGGTTTACTGGAAAAAATGGTGATTTCAGAATTCTGACTGAAATAAATATCAATATAATTCAATCTATACACAACCTTTTTCTGGGTCATCCAGTTCAGGTACGTGGAAGCCTCAACAGAGGCACTTGTTTTTCTAGTTAATTGCCACTAGGTATAATGACATCTGGCATCTTGAAATACTACCTTTCAGATAAGATAGAAAACAAAATGAAAAATGAACAATAAAGTTTGTGCAGTACTTCTAAAAATAAAGCCAACAAATATCAAGTGAAAGGATAATCCTGCCCCTCCCTAAACCCCAGGGAACACCCACGCTCATGTCTTAAAGCACATCAGGGCATGTAAACTATTGCTATGTAGATAACTGGCAATTTATCATATACATTGCATTACAAAATGATAAAGAAAACCCTGCAGTAAAAATGTAGACAAAAGATGTTTTATAATGTTGCAAAGGTTCAGTCATTTTCTAGCAATTACCATACAACAGTGTGAGACTTAGCTTTATTCCATTACATTGGTGATAAAGGAATATATTAAAGTCAAAACACTTGCAGTTTTCATTTATGGTTTTACCCATAGATTAATTCCCATGCAATTGTGTTGAGTAAGGCTTGAGTGAAAATGGCAAAAATGTTTACAATATTAGCTAAGACATACATGGTTTGAAAAAGTATTCTATATGAAGTTTCTTATGTAATAATGTGCTGTTAATATTGTTCAGGAAAAAAAACCACATTGGAATTCTGTATGGATACAGTAACCTTTAAAATGTTCCAACAGTTATCTAAACCTTGACAGGCTCTTTAATACCCGCTGACAAGTAGGCTTGAGCCCATGAAATCCTAATGGCAAAAGATTTGGAAGATTCGAGGTCAGAGTTAAACCTCTTTATGTTACTTGGTGACTCTGAAATCTGGAACGGTGGAACTTTGAAAATATTTCCTGTTTATACAAGAGAAATAAATTGTTGCTGCTGAAAGCCAGCCAATCTTCCTTTGTTTTGTTTTATTCTGACAGTCCCACTCCCCCAGCTAAAAAGTTTTACGAGTATTTTATAGATAAATCATCTGAGTTTAAATCTGGTTTGTCAAAATAGAGTGGTATAATTTTAAAATGGTTATTCTATGTATATACTTGCTTAGCACATACACATTCAGATTTTTTTAAGAAGTACTACTTAAGCACCCTTGACTGCAGAAAGTACACAGTCAATATCAACCCTGAAAATAGTTGTCTTTAAAGACATATTGATCAATGGATAAACTAATATATTTAGAAACATAATCAGTTTATATTGTCTAAGCAAAATCTTGATTTAAGAAGGACCATGAGCTACTTAGAAGAAACTGAAGAGATACAGCCTTCCAATCACAACCTTCCATCCAGTTTTTCCATCACATCTTTTCCATCCAGAAAAGAGGGCAACTCCCCCTTCAATGGGCAAGGCTGCTGGTGAAAAGGATGCCTAACTGTGTCTGCTTGCCACAATGGAAATGAGCTTCTCACTGGCCCTGGATTTCCTTGGAATCAACCTGAAGACCTTTTACACCAGAGATATCCCTCTCCACATAAAAATCAGGCAAATTCTTACAGGATGCATATTTCCTAACATATTTAGGCTATAAGAAATGAAATTGATTAGTTTTTTATCACTGAAATAGTGACTGTAATATTTTTAGCTGTAATGAGATTCCATACCATATAACCAATTATTTTTCTAGCAACAGATAACAACCCTTCTTTGAACGTATCTTGGGATTTTTCTTTCCAAATAGTTAACAAATGTATTTTTCTGTCAATTGTCTTCCATGACATATTTCAACATTCTGGACTTCATGAAATCATTACTGTTATGTTAATGAAAGAGGAAATTACTCTGTGCTGGAATATACACTGTATTTTAGAAAAATGATCTAATTTAGATATTTTAATGAGCACATTGGGCATTGTGCTTGAATATTCCAATATGAAAACTTTTGTGCTCACTCTCTGAAGCCTGTCAGGTATCAGTGTACACCAATAACACACTCTTGTTTATTATTCCTTTGGACTTTATAAAGACCACATAGCCAAATGATGTAAAATCACTATATATGTATTTACTTCAAAAGGACCATGATAAAAGATATTCAGTAATGATTTGTCTTGATTTTGCAATACTACATTTAGCAAGTAACAGTGATACAAGCTCCCTTCCAAAAGAAATCCTATGTAAATATGTCATAACTCACTGATTTTCATATCTCCATATCCTGTCCATAGATTGAAAGTATGCCATTACAATCTGACAAACTCTTTCTTAAAGAAAGCCATGTACTTTAATGTGATTTGAATTTAATTTTTTGAAATCGTATCAGAAAAACTGCTCAAAGAAGTTACTCAACAATACCTTGCTAAATGTTGCTAGGTATAAGTTTTCTCTTGGTTATCAGAGTTCTATTAATACAACAGCACCATTGCAACTGGAAGCATGATATAGAGGGCTATGTGATTTAAAGCACAGGTAAATTTAATGCAAAATCATTCTCTAATAGCTTCCACAGTATAATTATAATGTTCTATAGCAATTGTTAATTATTGTTTTGCATACACCAGAAGGAGCTAATGTTCCTATGACACATTTATGAAAATAATTTATTATTACTATTATTAATTTATTTTCTATCTTGCATAGCTATATGAAAATTTCTTGCAGCAGAAACAAAAAACATACCTCTTAACTGGCACACAGGTTACTAACTTTCACAGTTACCAAGACAACAAAATGGATATATATTTTTTCACATTCACTTGGATGAAGAAAACTTTCTATTTTCTCTGTATCTCTGTCCTGGTTTCAGCTGAGATAGAGTTAATTTCTTAGTAGCTAGAATAGTGCTGTGGTTTGGATTCAGTATGGGATTTGGTATGAGAAGAATGTTGATAATACACTGTTTCCAGTTGTTGCCAAGAGATCAAGGAGTTTCCAACTCCCCGTGTCCTGCCTGTGTGCAGGTGTACAAGAAGCTGGGAGGGAGCAGAGCCAGAGCACTGGACCCAAACTGGTCAATGAAATATTCCATATCGTGTAACGTCATGCTCAGTATAAAAAGGAGGGTTGGCTGGGAAGGACGATGTTCTCTTTCGTTTCTGGGATTGCGGTTTCGGGATCTTGGTTTTTGGGATTGCTAGCCAGGAACAGGCTGAGTATCAGTTTGCAGGTGGTGAGCAGTTGCATTGTGCATTACCCATATTTACTTTTGATTATTGCTATAGTTGTATTTTATTTCAATTATTACACTGGTTTTATCTCAACCTATAAGTTTCCCTTTATCCATACTCCCCCTCAATTATTCCCCCATTTCCTGGGTGGTGGAGGATGAGCAAGCGGCTGTGTGGTGTTTGGCTGCCAGCTGGGCTTAAACCATGCAATCACAAAAAAATAAAAATTTATCTGAAAAAATTCTATATTGTAACCATCCCTGAAACATTAAAATAAACTGTATTGAGTGTTATTATCCAAATTGAAAATTACTTTCTAGATCTATTACAAGCTATTTAGGAAATTCATTTTATTCACACAGCAACTATTTGAAGTACTCATTTGCCTACATCTATAGCTTTCTACCTGCTTCCTAAACCTAGTCTTTCTTCATTAACTACACTACTAGTAGACTGATAGTCCGGTCACAGTACATCTCATGTTTCTCTTTTATCTAGTTGTTCCATCTCAAGTTGTCATTTTTCAATTCAATGGTCTTCTCAGTCCATGAACTTTATCACTTTATTACCATTATTGTTACTTGCATAACAGCCACTAGTGTGACATTTTATTGACATGTAAGGATTTCATTTTACATACTGACAATCCCAGTAGACAGAATATAAACAAAAATGAGAAGAGCGTGAATCTCAAGAAGCTATTTTCTCTAATCTCAGTATTCTTTTGCAGGACTTTTTTTTTCATATAAATGAAATGTAGTTGGAAGGGGAGGAACAAATCACTGATATTACTTCATGCCTGTATCTGCATGCTGTGTAAGCATATGAAAACACTAAGATGTGTTTGAGTCACCTGATGTATTTGAAAAGACCTGCTCATTGCTCAGTTAAGTTCCCATTCCAGCTGTGCACTAAATGAAATCAGGGGGCTGGCAGTTTGAAATGGCTACTTTGAGTCACCTCCACAAAAATGACCTTTGAAGATTTACCTACAGTACCTGTTTCCCAAAAGAAAGAGTCTGTCTTTGCACTCTGGAGGAGAATTATTTCTTGCCATTGTCATAAGCATTATTTACTGCCTTCATATATACAATGGTCATGGATGAATGCACATTCCTGCCAAATGGCAAAAGGAAACTAACAGGTATTTTACAGCCTGATTCTGGGAAACCTCTTTTGAAGGGTAGACGTAATTAATGATGCACTTCTACATGTGCATGTGTGCATGCATATGCATAAACACACAAGTACATAACAAATATTTCTATTTAAGGAACAGAAATTATTTAGATTGTATTCTATGTGAACTGTGTTTCCAAAAGCTGCTCCCAGCACAGCTACAGTTATTTTAAAAGGCCATAGTACAGCATCAACTGATTTATATGCTCTGTAGATTGCTTATGTATCTTTAGGAAACACAAATCTATTTTTATGTATGTGTTCACATACAGAGTATATATGTGTACATAAATATATATAAAGCAACTTAAAAAGTAAATATACACAATACTGCGATGCTGTTAAACATATATTAGTTACACCTATAATAAATATATAGCATCTGCACTTGTCTGCCGAACTTCTTACCAGGTACAAATTAAATATTGAGCTTTACCACAGTTAGTGCAAAGTCTTCTGTAAATAACTACAGCAACCAGCCACTTTTAAAGTGCCTTTCCATTACTTATTATTGAACCAACTTATCTTTTTGTATTTTGTATTTATAACTGCAAATGAGAATCCCTCTCTGTGCAAATGCTATACCTCTGGCAAATTGGTATGGGAATGACAGACAGAAAGAATGAGTCTGGAGCTAGAAAAAAGCAAGAGCAAGCACGAGTAGCAGGATGACTGATGACAGGTGGAGTGGACATACACCTTTAATGGTGGAAAGAAGCACTGCAGGAAAGATGACCCTGCAATGAGACCACAATCCCAGGACACTTGTCTTATCTTCTCCAGTTAGCAGACTTCTTTTCATGTGCACTAGCCAGTCCCAAAAATAGACCCATCTTCTTACTAGTCCAGTATGTGCTTGGTCTGTAGTCACTCCCATTAAATATTTTAAAATTAAGTCCACCCTTACAGTCTGTTGTTTGACACTATTCTTGGTAACATTTACATGGGAATGGACGTGAAAACTAAGAGGCTCCAAGTCCCAGGGGTTTGCCTTAATGCAATTCCACTCAGTCCCTTTGTGCTGGTATAAAGAGGAATTTCACTGACACAGAGGGAGTCACAGCTCCTCACTTAGCTTCCACAGCATCTTTGCCTATAAATAGAAATACATGTCAGTGATCTCAAGGAAACCTCCATAAATCATCAGCCAAATTTAATCCTCTGGATAAACAAGCAAATTATGCCATTGAGACTTAAATTCATGACAAAAGCTGCTCTTTGGCTGACTGACATTTCCCTGGGAGCCCATTCCTGCTTGGGCCTCTCAGCTCCTTTTGCACTCAAAGATCACTCAGCCACTTGTGAAACCTCCATTTTACTGCCTACGTTTGGCATGCACTGCACACATCCTGCAATTATTCCTGTATATGTTACTTTTCTATAGGAGGCATTACTGTCCCTCTTGGTATTCCTTTATTCAAGTCTAAGTTCAGCACTGTGATGAAGAGACCTCATGTTAGCCTTATGCAAGTTATCTGTTTAGCTGTTACCTTGTTTTATTTGATATGAGAGCTCTGGAAATTATTTCACACAAAATCATGCAATTTACTGCCAAAGGTGGAGCCAGTGACTTGGAGAATGCAGGAATGTGCTTTGAGTTAAGAACAAAACAGGTTGTTCAGCTTTCACAGGTGTTACAACACCAGGAATTTGAATTAGAAGGTTAAGAGCAATGCTTGGGGGCTCAGCAAAGTAGCATGAATATTCATCATTGTCATACCCAAGATTAAGAAATCTGTCTGGGAGCTTCTACAAGAGAAAGTTCATGCACCGTTTTGTTTCAGATACATTGATGGGCACATTAGCATGGACAGCTTGTCAGCCGACTTTCAGGGAGTGCAGGGACAGTGGTTGTGTCTCATTTTTTTGTGGCCAGGTAAAAGATAAGTCAAGCTTTATGTTTAAACTCTGAAAACACCAGCTGAACAGCCAGTACCATCGAACCTGTGGAATACTTGCTCATCCAGAGGGAGTTGAAAATTAGATGCTCAGAAAAGATTTTGGCAAATGGGAAAAACTGAACTACCCATTATGCTTCCAATGAAAGCATACAGTGCTAGTGCTTGAAAAGAGGAAATGTGTGGGAAGAAAAAAAAAAAAAAAGAATAGCTGTAATTTTTCAGGATTTCTCTAGAAAGCAAGTTGATATTTGTACACAGCAGAAAATGAAACAATATTTCCTAGAGTGGGCAAAATGCCACTCTAACAGATGGCAGAAGTGCAGGCATGCAAGAGAACAAGTTTATGAATTCATGCATGGGCATGTTTTCTGTCCAGGAATGTTGAAACAGCAGCTTTTGGAGAATTATTTCAACTCCTACATTTACAGAACTATGTCATTACTAGCCTAGCTTCAAGCTTGCTTAAAATGGGTATGGATTTTATTTCTTGAAAGACATTGTTATTTTTAGTTATTTTGATAGACGCTTAAAGATTTCACATACTAATACTTATTTGAATGAAAGAAAAGTTGTACTTTGTTATTAGTACATTTATTATTTTAAGGTTTTCATGTTTAAACACTATTCATTAGGTTTCTACCTGTATACAGGGCTGTTTTACATGTGAAACAATGAATTTGCACTGATTTCTATGGCATTTCAGAGCTGAGCATTATTTAAAAAAAATCCCATTTTTTCTATTTGTGCTGGGCTATAAAATGTTGTTGTATACTCCTGAAACACATAAGAGGATAAATCAAGGATGACTTTACTGTATCCCACACAGCACACCTGCATTAAGATAGCCACTCCATCAGTTCATTCTTTATCCTAGTATCAAGAAAATTATCTTTTTTTTAATATTTAAGGTATGAATTGGTAGTCTTCTCCAGCCTGCTACTTTGCCGTTCTGCAGTCTTGAAATCCTACTAGACAGATGCTTTATTGCTCTGATATAAAAGTACCTCTGCTCAAAGAGGGGGAAAAGAAAAACACATAAGTTTCTCTGAAATGAACTAAGAACATATTTTTGACCATATCAAGACTGTTTTAACTATTCGCTATCTTTGGACAGAAAAGGAGAAGTTGTTAAAAGAAATACTTGCTGCAATGTAAGATCTGAGTGCTGAAAAATCAAAAGTATACTCAGAGAAGAAAGACCTATAAAGATACCTGTGCACATTCCTCTGAAGAACCCTTACAGCACCTCAGCTACGGGGCATGTTTGAGTTCAGCTGAACAGGCACCATTTCTTATGAACTTTGCTTAACTTACTGAAGATCTACATCCACTGCACATGAACACTGATGTTATTGCTTTAAGTTAAATAATACTCTACATTCTTAAGCTATACAAAATCCAAAAGCTGAAGATGGGCCTTAGCACTAGGGTGACCAGTACGTATATGAAGGCAATGTGAGCCTACAACACCACAGGCAAAAATACGAAGGTTGCAGCTCAGGGCTGAGAAAAATGGAGTTCACTTGTCTCAAAAACTGGAGATGACCAGTAAGTTCTGACTGATTAGTATTCCAGGGAGAATGCAAAAGAAAGGATAGTGCAGAAAGGAGCACTACTTTCTTCTGATCAAAAACCAGAATACAGTAACATTTTCCCTCCGAAGATTGTGGGGTAAAATGCCCACCCACATGCCAGTTTCAAACCTAGTTCTAATTTCATTGCAGTCCACCTGCTTGAGATCTAAATACAGACATATGAATAAAAAAGATATTTATGGAAGTGTGTTGGGTTTGTGTGTGTGTCAAGGTTTTTGGTAGCAGGGGAGGGCGCTACAGTGGTGGCCCCTGTGAGAAGCTTCTCAAAGCTCTCCCAGCTCCAAGTCAAACCTGCCTCTGGCCAACGCTGAGCTAATTAGTGATGGTGGCCTTGCCTCTGCGATAACATATTTAAGAAGGGGAATCTGGGAGGAAGAGTGGGAGTTGTGAGGAGGAATTGTGAGGAGGACACCTATGTGTGGTGTACTGGTTACACCTATGCAAACACTGAGATCAGTGGAAGAAAGGAGGAGGAGGAGGCCAGGGGGAGGTGTGCCGAAGAAGACACTCCTCTGTAGCCTGTGATGAGAGGGCAGGCTGTGCCCCTGCAGCCCATGGAGGTCACCAGTGGAGCAGATGCCCACCTGCAGCCCGTGGAGGACCCCACGCTGGAGCAAGTCACTGTGCCTGAAGAAGGCCGGGACTCTATGGGAAGAAGCCCCTGCTGTTGCAGTTCGGTGCTGGGAGGACTGCAACACACAGTAGGGACCCATGCTGGAGCATCTCAGGAAGAGTTGCATCCTGTGGCAAGGACTCATGACAAAGAATATTTGTGGAGGACTATCTCCTGTGATAAGGACCACACAATGGAGCAGGAGAAGAATGTGAGGAGTCCTCCCCATCAGGAGGAAGGAGCAGCAGACTGACCGTAACCCCATTCTCTGCCCCGCCCCATTGAGGTGGAGGAGGTAGAGAAATCAAAAGCAAAACTGAGCCTGAGAAGAAAGGAGGGGTGGAAGATGTTTTTAAGATATGGCAATACCTCTCACTGTCCTACTCTGTTAAGAGGTGGTGGTGGCGGTGGTGGTTGAATCAAAGTGATGTTCTTTTTCTTCCCCTAATGAATCTGTCTTCTACCTGTGACCATCATGGGTGAGTCATCCCTCCCCGTCCTTATCTCAATTCCCAAGCCTTTTGCTTTGTTTTTTCCTTCCCAGCCCTGGGGAGGAAGGGGTGAGTGAGCGGCTGTGTGGTACTCAGTTGCCCTCTGGGGAGCAAAACCACAACAGGACGAAACAAACACAAAGTATCTGTTCAATCCCTGGTATGTATGGTTTCAGTGAAACAGGAAAATAAAAGAATCAGATGCTCAGCTTCTAGTTAGCTCACACCAGTCAAAGATGTAGCCCAGAAATCTTTAAGTAACATTCCAACCAACTCAGCACAATGACTAACAATGGCAAAAGTAACTCAATGACTAAAAGGACCACTAAGCAAAGTACATCAAAGAGGAACTTCCCATTTGACTCCTAAAGCACTGGAAATAATCTTCCATTGCTACTTTTAACAAGGTCTGGTTGCTTCCAATATCATTAATAAATAAATAAATAATAATCTGAAAAGATGAACTGGAGGTGAGCTATAGATAAGAAAATTACATTTTTAGTTAGTTAATTGGCACCATGGAAAATGTTTAAAGTCTTTTCAGAGCTCTTGATACATCAGAGAAAAACGTGGAGGGTAAAACCCTGACCTGTTATCCACTCACCTGAATAACCAAATCTGCCTTTCTGCCCCTGGCAAAGCAAGGAGCAATCATACAACTGGGAAGCACAAGGGGAAATGCCTAGAAAGGGGGTATTGACTTACTGCATTCCTGCAACTCTTTTGGAAGTACTTTAAGTTAAATAGTTACTCTAGGAGGTAACATGGTTGAGTCTTTCTTCACACATACTGAAGGTAATACAGAAAGGTAAGAAAACTTATAAAGCTAAGTAGAGTGAAGCTACTTGAAAAACAGATTAAATTAGCAATTGGGATACAGGAAAATCATCTGGAATTGGTAGGTATAGCTTGCAATTAGCAATGGCCCTTCGCAGAACTGGTCCAAGGATCACTTTCTGTCCCCAGAGGTCCTGTTATATCTTCTAGTCTAGCTGCATCCAGCTGGCAGGCTTCTGTGTAACCAAAGCTGGTGTTTGATCTTCAAACCAGTAATGATGATGGATAGCAATCTGTGTCAATTTATGATGGTAATATTTCAGCCTGGAGAATTCAGGCTCCTGATACAGTTTCAATATCTTCTACCATTTTTTTTTTCTTCTCTTTGAGCTTATTGAAGAGTTAACCACTGATATCCTTTAACTTCCTCTCTAGCAATTCTACCGGCACTGCAGGTAAGACTATTGATCTCAAGCTACCTCAAAATTTCCTCTGGAAAAGTAATCTTCCTGCTCACTTTGCAACAGGTCTTTCAACACTGTGCTATAGCGACATTAATAATGAATGAATCCATTATGATCAATGCCTCAACAATGAATATCAAATGACTTCTCCATTATTAAGATCATTACAGGACACTAGAGGTAACTGTTCAGTGTCATTTACAGGGGTTTAGCTGTATGATCCCTTTCTCTCTTAATAGGATTTCTATGACTAAAACACCCCAAATTGCACTGAATATTTAACCTGAGGTTCAGTGATTTTACAGTTTATACTATAAAACATCTCATGAATCAATAGGGCAATAATATGTATCACTGTCTCTTTGAGCAATTTAATATAAACTTGCTGTGTACACAGTGCCTATCAGCACCATCAAAAAGTGTGCTCTGAAGATCTGTGAGGTACATATTAATTGCCCTAAATCTAACAGAACTAGCAACTGAACAGAACCACTCCACTGTTGCCTTTAAAAAGCTCTTCTTTCTAACTTTGCTTTTATTTACTTGTACCCACTTTTGCAATAAATAATGCAACTGATTAAGCAATGAACACAGAACATTAATCACGTTGCTTAACTAGATATTTCCTAAAGGTCACCCCAATTTGAAACACAGAGCTTTCCCATGTGCTGCCCGCACACCGTTGATTAATGGCACATTTCCCTGCTCTCCCCTTGCACCCTCGGATCTGCACTTCTCCCTTGCTCCTGGTCTCATGTGAGTGGCAAGCCTGTCAAAGTGACATGAGAAATGACTGCATAACCTTTGCTGATGCTCAGCAGTTCCCAGTCTTTCAGTTTTCACTCTGCACTACTCTCCAAGAAGTCTGCTTTAAGTTTACAGTTTCCCAGGCAGAATTTGCAGTGACAGAAGAGAAATGATTGCTCTAGATTACATTGCCAACAGAGCTTTGACAAATGTTACAGAGCTAACAGATCTTGCCTAAGATAAATAGGTATCAGTGGATACTGTGGCTAGTTCTCACTGATGCAATCTCAATTTTAAATCTGCGCTCAAGAATCAACTCTAGTAACAGTATAGCAATGGAATATATTGATGGAAGAGGGATTTGGTGGTGAAGCATGATAGAAAGATTGATGATAGCAAGGTTGAGAATGACCTGGTGTCTGGATTTGAGTTCTAAGTGTGGTGGGTTAAATGATGTTTCTGACATTCTTCTGTGTGGAATGGGGCAGGCTACTGCAGCTCAGAAACATGGGTCTCCATCTATCTATGCAACCACAATTTGTGAAATAAGCACACCAAAAAAGTGAGTTTTCTTTCATCATGAATAGATTTGAGGGGTGGATAAACACAAAAATCTTATATCTCAAAGTTACATTGTTTTATATCTCATTATGCGCTAAACTTATTTTGTAATTCGGAACATCCACTAAGAGACATCCCAACAGGCTGAATCAATGGAGGTACTAGGTCTCCCCCTCAGACTCTGTCTCACAGAAAACTACAATTAAAAAAATGGATGCATCTTTGTTTCTCCAGGAAACAACTCACGCTCATTGCAAATCAGACTTCTTTTTTTTTTTTTTTCCCAGAACCTGGTGATCATTCTCGTAAAAAGGAGAACAGAAACATGGAAAGTTATTGTGATTCCTTCCAACCATGCAGGAAGCATGTGGCAAACCCAGTAATGCAGCCCATGATGATCCTGTGCTCAGGCACACAGTGATGGTTAGTTACATGCAATAGAGCTCTTTTGATGCAAATTAATTGATTTACTAAAGTAGAGATGATGTCAGTAACAATAATTTCTCCATCAACCTTTGATGCTGAATAGAGGCCAAACAGAGTAAGTTCCCTACCTGTCCTCCTATTCTCAGAGAAGGACACGTTTTTTTCTCAAACCCGTATCATCTATCTCTACATTTGTATGCTGAAAAACATAAGCGTGATTCCTAGAATTCAAACAGATTTTTCTCCAGTTTCTCTAAACAATTTTACAATTCTCAGAGGGAAAAAAACAACCAAACCAACCAAAAAACTCTAGACAATTATAGTCATGTGTGTCTGGGAACATCATAGTTCCTGGCTGACAAAGCATCTCACTGGGACACAGCAAATATCTTAATGAGGTCAAGAGCAGTGATTTTAAGGGAGAAAGAAAAATGGAACATTACCTGAATTTTGTTTATGTTGAGATGTACTCATATAAAGGGCACCTTTTCTTCCTTCATTGCTTTCACCTTTTATAACGTATTGCATGTGAGTTAAGCTATGGGTATCTTGACAGACTTTGTACTTTCTACTGGTGCAAAGATGTCACCATGGAGAAGGTGCTTTTAGGATTAAGGATATTGACTGACAACTTACTACACCTGCAATCTCAGCTACATAATTTATCTAGCAATGTCAAAAGTGAGAATTAAGGTCCCTACTTCATACAAGGTATGAATAGAGAGTCATTTGGAAAAACTGGCCACCATTACTACTGTACATGGAGGTTGTAATCTTGACTCACTTAACATGATGCTAGACACAGTACAGGTTGAATCTTGCAATCACTCTACATTTTAACCCCCACCAGAGTTAAAGGTGTTCCATACAGGAGATGATCATGGCATCTGTTCTTAAAAAATACACCCGAGGGAACTGCCTATGAGTAACATAAAGATGATTTAGACAACCTCACAAGTGTTTCCCATCTCTCATTTCTACAGGCCAAATCCTGAGAAATACTGAATTCCTTACAGCACTTAGACCTTACGGGTGTTCAGCAGTATTAGTGCCCTTACCTGTGTTCATCTACGAAGAGTGAAAATAAATGATGCCCAAAAGCAGAGGACTATACTGCTACTACTTCATGGTGGGATACTCCAAAATTATGGAGTTATTACTAAGATTAGTACCTGGACTGGTATCAATTTGTTTTCTGATATAATTGATCACATCTAGAACATCCATGAAAAACTTTAATCCTAATTGAAGTTATGTGTTAAATACAAATTTTGGACATATTTTTAAGGATTTACAATTTCTGAATTTTTGAAATTCACTTCAACTAAAACACTCCAAGATTTAAGTGGACAGGCTTATGACTTGGAATTACGGTCCAGGGAAGATGCAAGGACTATAACATCAATATTTATAAACGGAATGCTACAAAAATTTCTTAAGCTTTTCTAAAGACGATAGGCTTTCCTATTTCAGCATTGTGAATGCCTTCCAGAAACTACGACATTAGCTACAGAACAAGAGTTTTATTTCATAGCATTGAAGAAGTAAAAAAGGGGAAATTGTGAATATACAATGACTAATGTAAAGTGTGTGCTGTTGCTGTAATAGGCAGGATACTTATGCTGTAGGTATATATAGCAAATTTAATTTCAAACTTCATTTCTGCCACCAAAAGTAAATTATATTTTTAGTAAAAAATGTTATAACATATTAAAAAATTTTGTTTTCTAAATAAAGATTTCATGGATCAACTCTTGCATGCTATTTATATGCAAGTTTTCTACATTTTGCATTGCTGAATAATTGAGAACATTACCTCCCAAACCATGAAAAATTCATTTTAACATGATGTATTATTAATCAACTTAATTTACAGTGATCTGAGAAGTCCCATTTTCAGTTATGGTGCTTGAAGATACGTTTAGACAGTGGTTGGTTCTGTATTAGAGCACTTCATGTAACTCTTTCTCATCTGATACACTTCTCAAAGTGGGTCATGATAATGGATAAAAGTGAACCAGTTGACATAATTTATTTGGACTTCTAAATCCTTTTGACAAAGTCTCACATCAGAAAACCACTGAAAATTTAAGTAGTTGGAGAACAGAGCAAATTATTTAAATTTATCAAAAGCTGTTTAGCAGACAGAAAGGAAAACACTGTATTTTAAAAAAATATTATTTTTACTATACAAAGATATTTTAATTTTACTAATGTAAATAAAACTAATTTGATTTTTACTAAAGATATATTTTTACTATTAAAAGATAAACATATTAGTATATTTCAGAAAGTATCAGCTAGTCTTTTAGTTAATGTTTAGTAATATTTCACTATAAAATAATAACCAAAAAATCAGTTTGGAAAATAGCAACTACTATTTTAATTTAGGATTTATTTATCTAGGGTTAAAATAATATCTTCATTCACTATAGATTCATGGTCGTTTCTCTCCACTTTAATGCAAACTGAAAAGGGAGATTTAAGTAATATGGAAATTCTCGTGACTCAGACTACTTCTTCAATATTTTGTGAAAAGTTGCTTGTTATTGAAGTTTCTGCTTACTATGTCAGATATGGTAATTATGTCATCTGGCCACAAATATAAATCAGTAGAAAATAAGCTAATAATCAAGAACTGCTGATGAACAGTGGAAATATTTATAGAGACTACAAAGCTGTATAACTTTATCAGGATGAAAGATTATTACAAACATCAGGTATACCTCAAATGTAAAAAAGGTCATACAGGGAAAGCAGCCTATATTTAGAAGTAGAAGCTTGAAACCCTCGTTCACTTTAAGAGAGTTTAACTTAGCTGGGAAGGAAAGTGAAGTATCTCTGCATCAGTGAACACAAGGATAAGGTCTGCTAAATATATAGTTGGAAAAGCTTGCATAAAAGTCCATGTGGTGAATACCAGAGATAATACTGCAAAATGCTATCAGGCGGTGAAGTCTCATTGAAGCAAAGCATGAGCCCTACCTACACCTGACTCAGATGGAGAATGGCTGAAAGGAGGCAACACTAGTAGCCCAGGGCATCCATGAACTCTCCTGCAAGGAATAAATGACAAATCTGGGATAGTTTTGCTTAGAAAGAAGTTACATGTAAAGTGCAGAGGCACAATAAAAAGGCATTAAATAATAAATGGTGAAGAAAGAACATGGACTGCTGATCTCCTGAATTTGCAACACTTAGAAAATGTTTTTTCTTTTTATAGGAAATTTTAATATTGGATATTCAAGACAAGAAAAAACCTAAACTAATCCACGTAATTTGTAGACAAATGGTATAACACATCCCTCCACCCCTGGACGTTAACTCCAGCAAGATTAAAAGGTGCACAGTGTTAAAATATTTACACAAATAAACTGGGACAAATTTCATGAAAAAACTGACAGTTAACCAAAATAACTGATGAATGAATTTCAAACAGAAGCGTCTACAAAGCTACTGAGAAATGTGGACAGGCTGGGGGAAGAGGCTGTGCCTGTGTTGGCAAGAAGCCCTGCCAGCGGAACTAGCACCATGACCAGGGGCTAGGGAGACTTCAGTCTGAGCTAAATGCACTGGGAAGTGATCAGGGAAGGGAAAAGTACTTTGAGGAAGTTGTTTCAAAACCCAGAAGGCTATGAGCCAGAAAGCTGCCCCTCAAGGCCATCCCTCCTCCATTCAAAGACGGATTCCTCATGAATTTGTACCGTCTTAAAAATAAACATGCTGGCATCAAATACACCCGACTTGTTACATCTTCCCTCCTAACAGAAATAACTTTGCAGACCCCAAGCTTTCACTAGCTTCTTGTATTAAAAAGAAGAACATATGGATATAAAATATGTGTTATATATGGGAAAATGGGAGTAGGCTTGTCAAAGCAAAATATCAGCGTTCCCTGGTTATTCCCAGGGGATGCTTCCATGGTTTGTACCCATTTCCAGGAATAGTGGGACCTCAGCCTCCCTGAGGGAGGATGATCAAAATTCTCATGTGCTCACACAGAGGCAAAATACACGAGCCTAGTGCTTTAATGAAAATAGTAGGCATTAGCCTTCCAGTAAAGTGTCAAAAGCTTGTGGTTATAAAATAAATTATATAGCAAAGAGGCTTTCCATGATGTGTACATTCATAGGACTGTATCCCCTCACGAAAGGAAGTTGGTTGAAGGGCAGCTGTATGCAAGGTAGACTTAAGTTAATCTCATTGCCTGTTTTGAATCTTTGTGTACATGTTTGTTCACCTTTGGTAGCAATAAGCTACTTAAGCATAAGTTTAAAATAAAATTCTTTGTTGTGTAAAAATACAGTGAGCTCAAGGTCAAACTATTTCCACAAGCACCTTAGGTATACAAGATCATCTCTGAAAAGGTATTACGTGACATACACTAAACTTCTTTGTAAAGATACACCACTTCCCTAGATTAGATAGAATTGACATTTGTGTTGCTCCAAGTCACAATATTCATATCTGTTGGAAGAATCTTCTTCTTGTCTCTTCTTATGTTATTATTTGGTAACAATACAACCATACAACACAATATATATAATATGATTTAGAAGCTTCTTCTAAGCAAAAGTTACCTATTACTAAAACACTACAAAATCCCTGATAAAACTTACTCACTTTCTACCAAGAAAAATAATGATGTATAATGATACATATTAAGCCTCTGCTGCCCAGGATTCCTGTAACTTATACATTGCCAAATTATGCAAAAAAACACTGAAGCATTTCAATTATACTGCTGTAATTCCTACCACAATAGACACTAAAAGCACACACACAGTTATATACTTTTTCAGAGAAATAAAGCATTCCTTTCTCAAAAAAAAATCCCTAAATTTACTTGTGAGAGAAGACAAATTACCCCCGATAATTGCCAAGAAACATTTAGATTATATCATTGTACCCATTTTGCATCCTTACTTCACTATGTTGTGAAATAAGAATAATTTCTAATTTATTCCTGTATTTCATTTGTTAGCAGATGTTCACCCTGGGGAATGTTTGCTGTTCATGACTACCCAGAGATGACCTTGCAAGCTTCTATGTCTGAAAAAGTGTGCTAACACAACAGGATGGGATTTATTTTCAGCTGTACCATAGCATAGCCATAATTTAGTGGAGATTCTGGGATTATGAGACAAAAAAAACACTGCTTGAGTAGAAGACACTACCTGAAACAGAAATTTTTATAATTCTGTTAAATATTTCCATTTTGAAGACAAAACTGTCCAGCCCTTGGTGGAATCCTCCAGGCTGAAAGAAGCCTCTGTTGAAGTCACACTGCTTGGCAAGGACACTCTACCTTACCTACCACCATGTAAAAGCTTGCAGTACAGTGAGTCTCAGAGCAGGAAACCAATGAACTGTCACTCCGAGGAGTAATTCTCATGCAAATCTTGACCCCTTCCTGCTGTCTCACCTTCTCTTCCTTTGGTATAGAAATGCCTAAGGTAGAGTGTCCAATCTCCAAGGCCTGCAGCCCTCTTCATAGTGTACCCTGGTCATGAACCAGAGACTTGAGAGACAGGACAGGTCCTTCCAGAGGTCAGACAGCTTTGTAAGTCCTTTGGTTATTTAGCTAACGTGAATGCCAGAACTGAGCCAGAGCTTGTCATTCTTGCTCATTACCCTGGACAAACAGTAAGAGTTGTGATGTTTTAATCCTTTACCTAAAACCACAGAAATGTCTACATTTTCAAAGTTATGCCATCTTGGTAAAGGATTCAGCCCTTTTTACCTCCTCCCCATCAAGAATTGGTCCTAAATGCTACCATAAAAATAGAATATAATAAAATAGAATATGAAAATAGGCTGTAGTGGCTCAAGACAAAGAGCCATGTAGCCTAGCATCTTCTTTTGGGAAAGCAGCCTGAGATAAATGTCCACAAGAAAAGACCACGACCATGATGATACCCCCCAAAACACGCTCTCCTACCTGCAGTCCTCTGTGGCTCTGTCAAGGCAACACAGGGACAGCTGACAAAACAGCAGCTAATACTCTCAGGAAGGAAGGAATGGACACTTGCACTGCTTCACCTCCACCATCACAGCCACTGTACACTGTCACTTATGGCCCCCAAATAATTACTCAATATATATTCCCATCTTCAGTCAAGGAAAAAAAAAAAAAAAAAAAGGAGATGTGTACCAAAGGGGAAAAAAAAAGATGTGAACCATAGAAAAAAATATCTTGATAGCTAGGAGGGATGGAGAGAATGAAGAGAAGTATATTAACTGATGGGGGCCTGGTGTTAAATATATTTCATAACACATGCCATGCAAGATTTAACCTACTGCAATCTCAGTACTCCGACATTTGCATCAGGTTTCCCAAATAAGAGTTGTTTCATTTCTCTACAAAGAAACTTTGTGCCAGGTATAGAAGTTACTTTTCCTCCTAAATTCTCAGCACCAGTATTACTTGCAGTATTGTTTTCTACATTTTCCACTTTTAGCAGGCAAATGTGAAAGCAGGGAATTTATTTTTTAAAAAGATTACCTTCCCTCTCCATCACCCAGAAGGGAAATTTATACATGTCACATATGTATGATGTATGTCATACACCTCACTGAATAGTGCTGTTGCACTTTTATGCAGTGTTTAATGTAACATGAAACAAACCCGAATGGTAATTCCCCAGATCTAATATAGCCCACAAAGTTTATATTAGCACTGGCTGTATTACTAGCTGCAAACTGTCCAACAAAAGGTGAACACTGAAAGTATCCCAAGCCCTCTCCACTCCTGGGGAATCCACCTGGTGCCAGTCACTTACCAGAGATGCAGAGTGACTCATAAAAGCTCCCAATAAGATATTCTTCCTATGTGCCACACTACCATCTATCATTGTCAACTGTGTATAGCACATAGAGCTATATTTTTTATTCTTTAACTTAAAAAAAAAACCATAATCCCAGGCTTTCAGATGTACATGATTCTCAGAAAATGATGAAACATCTTAAAAAATAATCTCAGTAGCATGTTTCAAAGTTTTTTAAAAAAGCAGTGTTAATCGTAGGTTGGTATCAATCATCCTATAGTCTTGAAAGTCAACTGCTAGATTAGACATCCTTAGACCTTATCATGGTTATAAGAAAATCTTTTTCAAATTCTGAGAAACTCACTATTCTCACTAATACAACTTTTTAAGAACATACAAGAATGAATATATTCATTCTTACTATTCTTATGTACCAAAAGCAAGGTGATTTAGGACATAATCTGAGATATCATCAGGTGGTTGTATTTGAAATCGAACTGGGAGAGGAGATGCTACTATTTCATACACAAATTTGTATTATCACATTTCCTTCCATCTTCTCATCACTGTGTTTTGTTCTGTTTTCCTGTACAGAGGAAAATAAACAACCTCTATTACCTTACAGCACATTAGCAGTGAGGCAGGTCTCCCCAAAATGGAAGGAAAACAGTGTCTTTTGTGCAACCATCCCTTGACAGGCTGTAAACTGCTAAAATAATTGTTCAGGAAGGTTAAACATTTTTTGTATCAAACTAAACTTCTTTCTCAAGCATACAAAATTTTGCATAAAGCACTTAAGAAGATAAAAATATCCTCTGCAATTGAACCGGGCTTTAAAATATCTGTAGCAGAGAAGAAAAAAACCTTGTGCATTTCAGAAAATAATCACGGGGGATAAGGAAGAGGATCCCTTCAAGTGTGTCTCATATAAAGACTGCAGCTGAACGCAGAGCAAAATGTTTACATTGGGCATACTAGGCAGCACCCTGTGGAGCACAACATCAATGAGTGACCCAGCAACTCAAGAGAATCACCTGAGATGCACTAAGCTGAGTAAGAGAGGGGTTTAGCTTGGTTTGGCTTTCCCCAAGGCATTGCATCACTTGCTTTCTGGTCTCCCCTACTTTACAGTATTCTGAACAGAGTCCAGAAAACTTAAAACTGGAAGCCCTCTATCACAATAGCTCTATGATTTCAGTCAACTTCCTCACTCCTTCCCTGTAGCAAAGAAAGATAAAATGAAGTACAATTACTTTCTCAATCTTTGAACATAGTTGTTTACTGTAAAATGAAAGAAAAATAAATGGCAAGCCAGAGTCTGGCCAAATTTAGCTTTGCAAGAAGCAGCTACAAACCTAATTGAAATCACTGGGCTATCCATATTTTAAGTCTGTGGAGGAGAAAATGTAATACATTAACCACAGGATTCTTAATTTATTAGAACGAGCTCACCACTTCCAAATGACGGCTATATATATAAATTTTTATTGGCCACAGTACATTTTACTTGCAGACAACACTATAATCATTTTGATGTTTAAGGTTTAGCCTGATCCAATAAGCTCCGTTTTGGAGATTTTTTGGAAAGAGTCTTCACAGTTTTTAGTTGGAATACATTTTATGGATGCAATTGTAAGTAAAAGACTGTAATACTTTTCAGGGTGAGTCCATTTTTAATACATTTTTATCTACTAACTTGCACACACACTGACAAAGCTTTATGTATAAATGATGTGATCCTTCAACACTACTGGCAGAGTGAATGGACTGTTGAAGTTGTAGCTTGGCAGAGACTGTGGAAGATTTGATGTACAAGTATTGTTTCATATCCCTTCTTGACTCTAACCCCAAACTACTGGCCAAGCTCTTCTTCTGGTTTAGCAGAGATTAGCCTACAAAGGAGAAATAGCTCTAGAGGAAGTATCACTATTTCATCTATCTATACCTAAGCAAAAGCACAAAGTCTGATGTGGAGCTGTGTTGCAAAGGTAACTACTGAGGTAGGTAGGTGCTGGCCTGTATAGCATGAAAAAGCTATCAGTAGCATGTCCATCTGGCAGGCACTAAAAAAATTCCAACTCTGCTTCTTCCCAGTTCTCCCACATTGCAAATGTAGGTGCATACAACCACCAGAGGCACAATGCAAGGAGTGAAGCTCTGTGCATATCGCTATCGAGCAATTAATTTATCTATACTTCCTCAGGCTATCAGGATGCCCACCGGGACACTATATATTTTCACTTATTACGGAAAAGGTAACTGTAGTTCCAGGACTTTGACCTCGAAGTGATTTCTGCAGGTAATTCTCTACCTTCAGGTCTTCTCCAGAGAGGGAGATTCATCTATGTAAAAGTCAAATTATAGTGTTTGGATGAATTCTATTTTCCTAAAAGAATAATAATTTTTCTAAAAAAGTAAAAAACTGGCATTTTCTTTCAGATGATCTAAAAGCACTGATTTAAAACCAAAGTCCTCCCTCAAGAGACTCTCAGATGAAAATGCACTGTGTCGAACTGAAAATGGCAGTTCTGAGCTGCTGAGGCCCTGACACATCTGTTACAGAGATCTTTCCACAAAGCAAAAAATTTCCACAGAATTTGCTTAAGCACGTTTTCAAATCTAGCTCAGCACTGTAGGTTGCTGAGCTTATTTGGATGTCACATTTTGAAGAGGCTGACTGTTCGTTCTGCAGTTCCTGCAGGGGATGAAAAGGAGAGTCCACTCATTGCAGAGGGGAACTAAAGCAGGGAGCTGAGACAAACAGGCTTGCTGCGCAACTGGCACCCTTGGTAGAAACAGTTTTGGGGCTCTGCTCAAACAGAAATGGAAGGAATTTATCAAAGTACTTAACGCTTCTATAAAGCCACATCTCGTGTTGTACTTTCTCATTTGATAGCCAACATTTTCCAAAGCCATCTAATAGAGCCAGATGCAAATTTCTATACTTGGGCACTGAATGACAAAATCTCATCTATCTATCCACAATATACCAAAATACCCAAATATTCTAAACAATAAAGCTTTAAGATATTTCTAAGCTCGAAAACTATTGGATCTCCACAGTTGTGTGGTGATTTCTAGTTTACCATCAATCTTTTAAACTAATCCAATTTAATTCATTCTCTAAAGTAGCAAATTCAAAAATTAAAAAATCTTTAAATCTGAATGATACAGGTTTGATCTGTAAACAGAACAGATACTCCAAGAAATAGTGTCTCCCATTGCTCTGTGAGGACACTTTTGCATACCCAGTTGTACCCCATCTGCTCATCTATATGTCCATTTCCATGATAAATAAAACAAAACACAACAAAGTTTAAGATGTGCAAACAAAACATACATCTGACTTCTCCCCCACTTCCTAATCAGCTGTTGAAGGAATTATGCATATTTGTCGGCATTTATTTATTAATGTATTAATTACTGGCCTTTGTAAGTTAACACCCTTCCCATCTGTAAGCCAAAGGAAAGTTCTGAGGCCTGATCATGATCTCAGTAAAACTCAGCTGAGGACACTGAAACAGACCATGCTTGTATAAGTCCAAATTCAAGCCTTCAAAAACTGTATCTTTCCACACTGTCTACAGAGAAGTTGGGGCATAATTTTATTTAGAACAGTTTAGTCATCCAGTCACATAATTTCTCTCACTATTAGTTCCCCGACTATAACAGCGTGAAACTGCTTTTTACCACATAATTTTCTTTTATTGCCTTGATAAAAATAAAGTCTGTCATAATATACTCTTGCACTCTGAAAATCTATGGCATTAAAAGAAAAAATAAAAGCCCTATAAACACAGCACAGTGAAGCAGAAGCTTGAGGTCATGAATAGTGAGTGACATTAGTAGGTCTACCTTAAAAAATTGGTATTTTTACTGCTGAGCAATACTTTGCACTCTTCTAAACACATAACTTCTAAGTTTTAAAATATTACAAAGTAATTATACTGAATTAGGTTAAATCAATATTCTCCTAATAGAAATTTAAAACTACAAAGAATTCTTAAGCTTTACATATTTCAGTAGTTCGTGTTAAATGGAGATTTGGCATTTTGCCAGCGAAAGTTTCATTAAATCACTAGTAGGAAAATCATGATTATCTCATATTACCTCAGCGCAATGATATAATGAGATAGACAAAGAGGAGAAAAGTTTCCACCACACCAAAAATAAACTGCAGATATTGATGGCTTCTTTAAAATGGATTTCTCAAATACAGATTGTTTCTTTTTCCTTTATTAGTACATCATTACCATATTTTTTTGCATTTGCATTGAATTTTTGATCTAGCTCAGTCCTGTAATAATTGTGTTACCAGTGAAGTGAACTTTGAAGGCTAGCACAGAGACCTTTTTTCAAAAACCTCATTTAAATTATTAGAAAAAGCTCATTCTGTCATCTAAAGCTCATCACCTATCCCTTGTTTTTGCTGTTAGAGATACAGGGCAATGTACTGGAAACCATCTTGTCTTGGAGCTCCAACATTTCCATGCACAGGAAAGTGTTGTTACCAAGACTCTTGCTTTCCTCCAAGCAAGTTCCTGCCATGTTAATCCCAAGAGCAGTTGCAGTGGTGGGGATGGAAGCTGAGGAGGTGGAAGACTGAAGTGGGTATCCTTCCAGCATGACCTCAGGCTGATCATTCTGCCTCCCCGTCCCAGCACATTAAACCTTACAACCACTGACAACTTGGAAAAGTTGTGAGAATAAATATAGTGATAATGTACAAGGCACAATAAATTTAGATAAAGCTAGCTGTGGTTCCTCCGTGCATATATAAAGAAGGTAAGTAAGATAAATAGATTCTTGAGCACCACACCTTCTAAAAGTATAGCCAGTTACTATATTCTTCTGGATTCTTGTAATGAATGGATAACATCTGTGTATTCCTTTGGAAGTAGTTGTGAAATAAACACCAAGCAATGATTATCAGAAAATGTATTTGGTGAGAGTGTTCACATGAAAATTAACATTCCATGAATTTGTACATATTAAAAGAAAATTAACTGTAAACTTAAAAAAAATCTGTTTTCATGGAAAAACCAACATTCTCAGAATTATTTACATATAATCAGGACATAATGAATACCATACATTCCATCAGAAATTAATGATATTCTGAAATGTAAATCTCAAAATCATGAAAAATTGGGCTGCAGAAATATACTACACAACAGGTTTTATTTACAATTATTTTTGACATGACACTTTGGATCACAAATGAGATAAATGATAAGCTGTTTTTTGCAAACTGAAAAGACTGGAGTCAATAAGAATTAAACTATGCAATCAACTGCCCAAGAATAAGTCCATGAAGCTGGTAGAAATGTGTTTTGTGCGTTCTGCAGGAAATTCAACCAATTCAGGTTTGCTTTCATTCTAGTCTTTGGGGATACTAAGGGCTATTTCCCAACAGAAAGCATTTTCAAAGTTAACCAGAAATTTTCCAACAAGCTGACATACATTCACAACCCAAGGAGGCCCTTTTCTAGTCTGCAGCGTAATATTCCCATCTGTATACTTCAGCCATTACTAAATGCCACTTTGCCAACCAAGAACTGGGTGAAATTCTGCTAATGGGCATAGATTGTACTAAGATTACAAACAGAAATAATATTGCTCTTGGTTTCAAACATCCAATATCACTTTATAGTGTCATATTTGCTTAGGAATAATGAAAGTTAGAGAATACATCAGCTTTTAAAAAGAAAAAGATTGAAGGGTAGCCATCCCAGTGGCTCAAAAACATGTATAATCTTTATTTGCAAGAAGTTTTATCCTTGCACTTTCACTATGAAGCATTTTTAGACTAGTAACAGAAGCGCCATGGTACTACTGTGTTACACCTTAAAAATAGCCATTAATAATGTCAAAATATAGTTTATTTCTAATATTTCTCACAGATTTTTACACTTTTGAGTTGAGAATGCCATAAGAAATTTCAGAGTATAAAGTTCTAAAAATACCAGCAAGGTTTTCATGGTTCTTATGCTCAGTTAATTTATACACAGACATGTTTCTTATACTTTTAATGAGAAAAGGAGAAGGAGACTGAAACGTTTGTCAATGTATAGTAGTTAAGAAATGTATTTCCAGCCTTATTAATACACATAAACCCAATCACTCTTCCAAACAATAAGATTTGTACAGGTGTCTAAACAGGATTACTAATAAGCCAGTCAAGATTATTATTCACCCTTGCTGTGCAAAAAATGAGTCTGAAAGTCACATAGCTGCAAAAAATTTGACACAACACAAAACCTGAGATCCTCAGGAGACTGTTATCCAAATAATCTTACTCTGGAGAAAGCCTGTGCAATAATGTAGCTTGGAGGGGTAACATCAATTTTCTAACATGTAATTAAGATTTGCATTATTAATGCAATGGATATTCTTGCAAATTATGTCTGAATATATGCAGATTTTTTTTAAAAAAATACCCCAACATTTAATGACAATGCTGTCATTTGTACTCTTTCTATTAAAACTATAGATAAGAGCCATGCTGAGCTGACCGTCTGTAAATTTTAATCATTAGTCCTCATAAACTGATCAGATTTCTAAATGCAGCTGTAGACTGTTATATAGAACTGTGGAGCTTAATTTCCACCCTATGCTCAAGACAATGTATCTTTCAAATGAAATAAAATCTAGTCCATTAAAAAACAAAGTGTGTTGAAATCTCTTCTGGAACATAATCTGCTTCACCGTGTCATTGGTCTAAGAAAATTAGGAATGGTTCATGTCATTCTCAGTCGATGCTGAATGCAAGCAAATAGATTTTACCCACCTTTGACTCAGACAGTCTAGCATTTACCCACTTTGACCTACTTAAGCTAAACACCAAACTGCTGAGTTAAAACCCAAGCTTTCAAATCTACCAGTGCACCACTGTTTCAGTGGTACTGAAAGGGGCTGAAACATAAGAAATTGTAACCTTGTTTTTGGTAAAAGGAAAGCTTTTGCATGCTTAGAAATTGTAGATTTCCTACCCCCACTCTCCACCCCCCCACCCCCCCCCCCTCATTTATCATGCCTCTCATTAACTTTTTCAAAGGATGTGCACGGGCACACATGCAGGAAGCAGTCAGTTTGCTGTCCACTGGAAGGTTAAATGAAAGTAGCCTAAATGAGCAGAATTTTAACAAAGCACCTCATATGCTCCATCGTCCAAAACTTAAGAAAAGAAGTGAGCAAAGGAAGGACAAGGTTGTAGGTAAACAGCATACACAGCATTACATTTAATACACAGCATACACAGTGTTTCAGCATACACAGGATTAAAAATTTATGCAACTTTTTGCATTCAATTGATAGAATAAACCCCTGGAAAGCCTACTTAAAGAACACAGACAGAAATCTTCATAGAGTTTTTTGCCTGTCCAAAGATCAGGCCCAGTTTAACTGGTTACTGAGCTTGAAAGAAGAATCACAAGGCAAATTACATGGCCATGTATATACATAGGTACACAATAGCTCTGTATGCACAGATGCATATGAATAATTAGTTTGTTTCTTTGGTAATCAAACAAAATGTGGTGGCCCATTTTAGCTACTTTATGGACTGAAGCACAAAGCAATTGAAGCAGGTACCCAGAAAGTCACAATACTTAGCCTTTCATTGCCTTCATGCTTATCATTAGGGGCTAGAGCAGAAGACAAGTGAGTTAGGTACATATTCTCCTCCCTTCTCAGCAGGCTCAAAACTACATCTCCAGCCTGGTAAGACACTTCTCTACCTTCCAGGCTCTGGGCAGCACTGAAAAGTCACTGTCCACCCTTCCTAAAATGTGCCACAAAACAGAATAATAACCAAGATACCTTGGGCCACAAGGAAGAACAGAGTATCACTATTTTTCATAATGGTCAGGCACACCATGGCCAGGGCTACTGACCAGTCCTTCCTCCAGAGAGATGAGCTCTCTCCTGTGGTGGAAGGATCCAAAGTAAGCAGGTGGCATTTCCAGGCAGCAGCCACTTCTGCAATAAAATGTTTTCTATAAACTAAGAGAAGTACCACAAAAACATAACCTCACCAGGCATCCTTTAGACAAAGAACATTTTGAAGCTTAGGGGACATTTTCCTTTAACCTTTACACCCATGCAAAATGAAAGAAGATCTTGCATGCAGTTTCTTATTCTCCTGATACAGTCTAAGTACATCTATTTTAATACAAATATATAGTGACAGAGATGAAAGGAAAAAGAGATTAATGACCAGGCTTCTCTCTGAAAGAATACTCTAACATTTCTATTTGTATGTCTTCAGAGCCTTCAAAACAGAAAGTACCCTGACTTAAAAAATAATTTATTACTTTGGTAAATAAGATGAATGCAAAGAAAAACAAAGTGATATTGGCTTATATGTTATCTACAGTAACATAAAATGAAGAAGCAAAAGCCACTACATTGGATGTATGGCACAGATAGTAAGAAACATCACAGTAAAAAAAAAATAATCTTAATAAATGAGTAAGTATTGCCTGTGATACAATCTCTCTGCAGTTATATTAATATCCACTTCTAAGCACAACAAAATATACCATTTTATCACTGTTGGAAGAAAATGTCATTGGAAAGCTACACCACTTGATACGTGATACAAACAAATAATCATTGTGTTTGCTAGCTGAATGAAACTTGGAAATACCATGCTTGAAAAAACAAACTTTTACTCCCCACCAGAACTAACACCTTTATCTCAAAGCTAGTAAGTATTTACATACTTTATTATTGTTGCAGAAGCTCTCAATAAACAAACAACAACCAAAAGTAAAAAATTTATTTTCAACACAACCAACTATCACTCTGCAAACATACAACAGAAGATTTGAATGTCCATAAGAGGAGAAAAATCTATCACCACAAACTTCCTAGGGCTTAATGACAACCCAAAACGCTCTGTCACTCACCTAAAAACTTGAAGGGTCTCAACCTCAAGGAACTTCTTAGGGCAGCGTCCTGACCTATAGGAACCTCAAGGAGTTTCCTTGGGCACTGTCCCAACCCAAGGGGAGAGTCCTCAGCCTCAGCGCACTGCTCCAGGGTGGGACTAGCTCAAAATGGCTCCCTCAAGGGATTCCATTTATACCCAGGCTGAATCTGATCTGTGGTCAATATCAGCTCCCGTTGGCTGAGGGCCCCAAGTGCTACCAAGCCCTGAGAACAAGGGCACGGAAAAAGGAAATCAACAGCTGCTACGCTTCAGCAGCCAAGAAACTCTATTTTCATCGGGCAGGTGTACCTGCCACAATCATAGGGCCTATATCAGGTCTCACTGATGGCACATTCTACAAAAGGCAGCAAAACTTCCTTCTCACCAACATGACTAGTCGAAGTCCCAAAGGATCATGATCACTAACTTGGAAATTCCCGCCTCAGCTATTGCCCATGGTATTGCCCTGCAGCAGTAATGAGCAAAGTCATTGCTGCCACATGTGTACTTATTATCCAAAGTAATACTCAGCTGCATTAACCGACTTCACCCTGTCCACTTTGGCATTTTTGCAGAAGGCCTTTTTGGTTTGATGGTTAAAAATAAAAGTTAAGCAGTTTATAGAAAGAAATAATATGCTTTAGTATATAAAATATCATATTATATGTGATGGAATAGTATGTTTTACATTATAGTGGGAAAAAAACAGAAAAGCTTTCTTGTTTACATAGACTTTCCTCCAACAAGAAACAAATGTAGCAAACTTGAAGGTAAATACTGACTGGGAATAATTGTTTCGGTCATTAATTTGACAGAAAAGTATGCTTAGCACTTCAATTAACCACTGCTTTTGCCATATCATGGGTACAGATGTAGGTACCAAGATAACCCTGCAGTATGTCAGCAATATCATGAGGTAAATCAGAGAAGAAATAATAAGAAACTCTACCCCAGACCCACACAATGCTGAGATACACAGACACCCGCACACTTACTTTCCAGGTTCAAAACCAGGAATTCCTCACTGTTTTCCCCCAAAAAACTTCACTAAATGTCTTTGGAAAAGAACTGCATTAATATCAGTTAGCTCAATTCCCACGTTCATTGCAAAAGTTGCACATTACTGAGCACCTTTATGCAACACATCTACGTCCAGCAACTTACTCCAAATACATGAGGAGTCTGTATTATGAAACAGCCTCAGATAGTACTGCTCTGACTTTTAGGAGGAGCATTAAGCACTTTCACCAGAAAGCAAAGTCTGAAGACTTTTATCTAGTGAGGACACCCACCGAAGAAAATACTTTCATCTTAGGCAGAATGACCTCAATGTCATGAACAAACACAGCACAATATAAAAAGGCGGGGTTTTGCTGGCTGTATGCCACTGATTGTCACATCACACACATAATGAAACCTATACTGAAAGTCACTAAATAAATGTTGTCTCTCTGGAAAGATAACACTTTACAAGAAACATTCCAGCCTTCCAACAACCACCCAAACCGCAGCAGACCGTATCAGAGTAAGAAATATAAAACCTGACTTTTCTCTTTTCCAGCTCTCTTGATAACTCCCTCCTCCTCCTCCCCTCCCCACCAAGCCTAGCCACAGAAACCCAGGAACCCTACAGAGGTGCACTGCCTGGCTGCAAGAGCACCACTGAGCACTTCAAATGCTGTTGTACAGGTGGAATTGTACTAGAATGAGCTAAAAATCCAAGGTGGAATTTAGGCGGCTAAACACAAGCATCTAGAGCCATTTGGTCAGCTTGTCCATTGGCAGCCTTGGTTCACGCTCAGACCCATTTATGGCAGCACATGCTCTGCAAAAGCACTCTCTCCCTGACCTTTCAGCTCTGGTCCCACAGGAAAGTTTGCAGATCCATAATTCTTCTGGACACTATGAATTCAAGAGAGATGATGGTACATTGTAATGTTCATGACAACCTACTCCCAACAAATTCCAGAATACTTCAGGGAAAAACAATTATCCTTCTTTGCATTGTGAAGGTTTATAAGCTTTGTACAAGTTCTGCAGCTAACATCCTTCTCTGTTCTGCATCTTGCAACTTTCCTTTCTTTTAAAATTTTCCAAGTAATTGATGTAATCTATTTAAAACTAGGAAATTAAAACTAGAAAAATTGTTCCTAAGCTTTTAGAAGTTTCTGTTACAAAGGTGAAGAAATATACCCACGCCAGAAATCTGGGGTTTTTTAAACATTTGTGAGATTTAAAAAAAATTATTGATTTTAAGCAAAAATACAAATTTGTGCTTACTGCCTAGACTGAAGTATAAATATTGGCCTGCGGAATGGTGTGCATGTATCTTTAATTCCAATGCCCGCACTTCCTCAACTACTTTATTATGACTGAATGAAATTGTTACATTTAGAGATTTCTTCTTCATCAATTATATATCACACACTTCATATTTACTTGCCTTTTCAGTCCCTTCAGTCTGGAAGTATGTTCTGTCATCATGATGCTCCCCAAGGATTTGCACATGTGGTTTCCCTGGGCTGAGCAGGGTCTAACGTGCTCCCTGTAAACCAGTGAGCAGATACAATTTTCCTGAGTAGCAAAGCACTGTGCACAGATCAGGTAACTTTCCAGAAAGCAAAATAAGGAGCTATCTGCTAAACTGGGATGTGCTCTCCATTTTTTTTTTAACCCTGTACCTGTATTTCACCAGACTTTAACAGTCTTGATCAGAAAAACTGAAAGCATTTTTGATTTTGAATTAATTCCTCTTGAATGCAGCTGAATGTAAGGCAGCATGCACAAAACAGAGAAAGTATGTGCATGGATTAGATTCATGAAAGATCTGTTTCTAACCAGTTTACAGACAAATCAGTATTGTTCTGTGTCTTAAAGCCGATGCTCATCTGCCCTTCAGCCTGGCCTGGCTCATCAAGTGTTTGGATCTGCCAGGTCTGCTATGGTCAATACCAACATGAAGCCTAAGTTTAAACTCCTGTCTCTTCCAGTAGTAGCCCAAACAACATATTTCTTCATGCTCTGAAAAATCATATTCTCCAATAAAAATGTATACAGAGAGTACATGAGACATAGTTTGGGGGTAAGTTATTCTCATTTACGGCATAAGTCTCTCTTTTATTTTAGTAATATTTCTATGAGCTGGGTAACTTGCTTTCTTGGTGAAGTCTGTCTTGAATCAGGCTTTCAATAAACATAGCTAATTCAGGTTATAAAAAATTTAGTCCGTTAAACCCCACCCTTCATTTCCTCCACCAACAACCCAGATTTGAATAACTACACTTTTTCAAAGTGAACATACTGGCAAATAACCTAAACATCCTTCACTCAGTAAACGCCTGGTCTCACAGACAAACACAAAACTAAAAACAAAACTACACAACTAATTTTGTGACATCATAGCTCGGTTTGAATTCCGAATAGTGAGTATGCAAAAACAACTTACATGTAGTGATTTGTATTTTAAATGATATTATATGCTTTAGGTGGAGACGTACAAAATCAGAAAAGCAATATACTACCAGTGTTTTCATGTATCATCTCCACAGAAGTGATGTTTTAAGCATGATAAGTTGCAGAGCATGAGGTGGTCTGAACCACAGCACAGAGGAAAGAGCATCTACAGAGCAACTTTTCCATCTCTAAAAAAAAGATTTTCTTTGTCAAAACTGAAGAAAGGAGTGATGCCTGGCTACTAAACTGAATATCAGAAAGTTAAGCAATGATTCACAAAACATCAGCAATTAACAAAACATCAGTAATACATAATTACTTGGTGTGTTTAAAATTAAATGAGAATGACTGAGATGAAAAGGCCTTGGAGAAAAATGGTCCTCAAAATTCTCTTTTTAATATCTCTTACATTAGGCACTGGAGTCTAATTCACTTCAAAAGCAAAATGTTTATCTTTTCAGTGTTCTTATAAGGGAAAAGCAATATTTTTTTTTTTAAATGAGGATGGGTTATGAAGTTGGAATAACACCATCATAGGTAGAAAAGCACACAGACTTGCTGTAGGATTTAGCAATCTGCTGCATTTGATGTGAACCGTATTTCTCTCCCAGAGAAAAAGAGGTGGCAGCAACAGTTCCCGTTGCATGGCTCCAACAACAAGTCCACAAGAGCCTGTGAACTTCCCCATAGCCATGAGGTTACTGAAGTACACTTCGTCCATTGTCTACCTCTTGCTATCTGGAGTTCAATAAAGAAGCTGTAAACAGCCCTTCAGTAAGTGGATCAGCCAGTCCTGCAGTGCAGGAAAGTGCCTGAAACTACATAAACCATCTCTGCTTAGGTCAATAACTTAGTTACTAAAAGGAACGGACTGTAAAGTTGTGGGACATTTTGTGTTGTGGATGTACACACAAGAGGATGGGTAAACCCAAAGGAATTGTTTGTGGTGGTTAATCAGAGTTGAACTCATACTTTCGGGGGCTGGTGGGTAGGGAGAATAGGGCAGTTCTGATTTATTTATTATAGTATTGAAAGAAAGAAAATGGGTCGAACATGGATTTGGGAGACTGCACAGAGAATTCCCATGTAACTTTGACCAAATCACTTAGGGGTAAATTATCAAAATTAGTTAGATTTTTGCTTGCTGGGGAAACAGTCAAAATTGGACTTCCAGCCCCCCATCCCTCAAATTTTAATCTGTAAAACAGTATTTAGGCTACATCTGTATCAGTAAACTGGAGACATTAGTAGGAGACGACCTGCACATCAATACCATTTGTGTTAAGTCTACATTATACCCATCTGGGGGGTTTTTACCCAGAGTAGCTCTAGTCTTCTATAAGACTGAAGATGATCAGCTGCGCTCCTATAACATGCGTTCTTGTTTAGTTTCATCAAAAAGGAATCCAGTTCAGGTGAATTTACACTATCAGCCTGTGGATCTATCTTATTGCGTGGTGCTCTGGTGCTGTATGGACAGTATGTTCCCATCGTGTCCACATCATGCTTCAACCAGTGGTGAAATGTACACCCATGACTGAGCTAAGGTGTGCAGCATGCACGTGTTAAGCACTAGCTGCCCAAGGACCTTGCACCTGAGAGTGCCAGAACATATTCCCAGTTCCAAGTAAAATGCTAGCACAGAGCCATCCTAAGACCTTTGTCCTGATGAGAAAGTACACAAACCCTTACCAAAAAAAAAAGTGTGTATATAATATATATTATATAATATATATAATATATACAATATATAATTGTTTTTATTTATATACATAATTATTTTTATTTATATATGAAATACATGTATATACATATATACACACACACACACCATATAGGCCTCAATATGAAAAGCTGTTGAACCAAGGTACTTTAACAGAGGGAATCCTAATGCTAAACACTTCACGTTATTGCTGTTACTCACTGCTAGACTTGTATCCGGTGCTGTACAAGTTTCTTGCAACAAATGACCAAAACGCTGTCTTGAGAGGCTAGTCATGTCATGATCTGCTCCTGCAGTCAGGAGGAGAGATTTGAACTCTGAAGGTGCAGGACCAGATCCTGTGAACTCAAGTTGTTTCAGCAAGGAACACACACGGCTTTTATGACAGGTATAAATGATCGCTGTGTGATTTATATGCATAAGATATATAAAAATTACAGAAGTTTGGGGGCTTTACATAGACCATAAGGAGATTGCTCTCAAGTCAAAAAAATCTATATGTGCAAACTCAACTACCTAAAGTTAGAAAGTTATATATATTTTTAGCCATCAAAATAACAGTGAACTGATTTTCAGACTGAAAAATCACCTTCAGCCACAGTCAACAGCAGTTGCAATTGCTCAGGTGCTCAGAAATATAATCCACTTATACACGCCTGAGCAAGGATTTAAGTGCCTAACTTCAAACACCGCAAAAATTAAAATACTCGCCTAAAACCTGACAGGAAATAAAACCAAAATAACATAGGTTAAGGTGAAGACATATGTATATAGAAAGCACTCACATCTCACCTAGAAGACTCATTTACTGGTCCAAGCAGAGCTCCAAAGAAAAATACTGGTTGAGCACAGGTATTTTAAGGTCTCGCCTTATGAACTGTTCTGCGCCAGTGCTTTGCTTTAACTTTTCTGGATACAGAACAACTGAGTAATTGATAGAAGGTACTCAGCAAACCAGTAAGTTTATAAAATTAAAATCACTAGTAGACTATTCTACTGGGAACACTAGGTTGAACTGAAGTAAAAGATAGTATCTTATAGTTTAAAAGCTAAAAAGAAAATATATTGAGATTTGAAGTTATATGATGCTGTACTGCACTGATAAGCCTTCAAGAATTAGCACAAATCAAATACAGGCGGAAATGTTATTCAGCTCCCCACAGAGCTATTAATGTAGGATTACTGGAAATATACAAGAATACTTCTTATTCATCTTTAATGGAAAATTCAGAAATAAACATGAGTAAACTTCTTATATAAACAGAGCTTCTGCACGTTATTATTCAGAGTCACTAATGACCAAGCCTCAAGAACCGTTCCCAGCTTGAAACAATTAGTCTTTTAAGGAGCAGTAACCAATAATCTGTGTTACTCTAAAAACCATGAAGATGGACTAAGGTAGAATAATTTAGCTTAGGAACTTTTAGTGTTTATAAATATTTATACATAGTCATTTTTGTGTCTCCTACAATCTTCACAATCATGGTTAAGAAAGAAAAGATATGTCTGCTACTGACATGCAGTGCTGGTTTTTGAAAGTAATGATGAGATTTGTTCAGTGAAAAATCAGGTTTTCCCCCAAATTCTGATTTCATTAAATCATAAATTTTGGGTAACATATTCATATCCACTACATTTTCCACAAAAAGTTTTAAGTATCTTCAATAAAACAGGATCTTTCTGACTTGTTATAAAGTAGTCATCAAAACTAGAGAAACAAAAACTTCATATATTGACTTTTTCCATAGAGATCTTTTTTCTAAAAACAGTTTGTGTTATTCTTATTTTGAGTGATTTAGTGCAGGTATCATAGGATGTAACTCTCACAGCATTATGTACTCTCTTGACTTCTACAGGGATCTATGTTTCTCTTTTTTCAATTATACCTATAACTCAGAAAAACCACCTTTAAATTTGAAGTGAAATATTAACCCAAAATTTCCCCATTTTTCAAAATCCTAAAGCATTTTTTTAAATCTCTAAAAAGTATAAAATAGTAATTACAAGGTAGTTTCAGTTATGTGCTCAGTTTTCTGCTGCAGATGTACATATCAGTCACAGAATCACAGAATTGTCTAGGTTGGAAAAGACCTTGAAGATCATCCAGTCCAACCATCAACCCAACATTAACAGTTCCCAACTACAACATATCCCTCAGTGCTATGTCGACCCGACTCTTAAATGCCTCAAGGGATGGGGACTCAACCACCTCCCTGGGCAGCCCATTCCAACACCTAACAACCCATTTTGAAAGAAATGTTTTCTAATATCCAGTCTAAACCTTCCCTGGCGCAACTTGAGACCATTACCTCTTGTTCTATCATTTATGACTTGGTTAAAGAGACTCATCCCCAGCTCTCTGCAACCTCCTTTCAGGTAGATGTAGAGGGCGATGAGGTCTCCCCTCAGCCTCCTCTTCTCCAGACTAAACACCCCCAGTTCCCTCAGCCGCTCCTCGTAGGACATGTGCTCCACACCCTTCACCAGCTTCGTTGCCCTTTTTTGGACACACTCGAGTAATTCAATGCCCTTTTTGTAGTGAGGGCCCCAAAACTGAACACAGTCATCGAGGTGCAGCCTCACCAGTGCCGAGTACAGGGGTAAGATCCCTTCCCTGTCCCTGCTGGCCACGCTATTGCTGATGCAAGCCAGGATGCCATTGGCTTTCTTGGCCACCTGGGCACACTGCTGGCTCATGTTCAGCTGGCTGTCAATCAACACCCCCAGGTCCCTCTCTGACTGGCAGCTCTCCAGCCACTCCTCCCCAAGCCTGTAGCGCTGTTGGGAGTTGTTGTGCCCAAAGTGCAGCACCCGGCATTTGGCCTTATTGAAACTCCTACAGTTGGCCTTAGCCCATCGCTCCAGCCTGTCCAGGTCTCTCTGCAGAGCCTCCCTACCCTTGAGCAGATCAACACTCCCACCCAATTTAGTGTCATCTGCAAATTTACTGAGGGTGCACTCGATCCCCTCATCTAGATCAACAATAAAGATGTTAAACAGGAGTGGCCCTAAAACCGAGCCGTGGGGGACACCCCTTGTGACTGGCCGCCAACTGGATTTAACTCCATTCACCACAACTCTTTGGGCCCGGCCATCCAGCCAGTTTTTTACCCAGCAAAGCGTGTGCCCATCCAAGTTGCGAGCAGCCATTCTTGTCAGGAGAATGCTGTGGGAAACGGTGTCAAAGGCCTTACTAAAGTCAAGGTAGACAACATCCACAGCCTTTCCCTCATCCAATAAGCAGGTCGCCCTGTTGTAGAAGGAGATCAGGTTTGTCAAGCAGGACCTGCCTTTCATAAACCCATGCTGACTGGGCCTGATTATCTGGTTGCCCCACATGTGTTGTGTGATGGTACTCAGGATGAGCTGCTCCATCAGCTTCCCAGGCACTGAAGTCAAGCTGACAGGCCTGTAATTTCCCAGATCATCCTTCCAACCCTTCTTATATATGGGCGTCACATTGGACAGTTTCCAATCTGTCGGGACCTCCCTGGTCAGCCAGGACTGCTGGTAAATGATGGAAAGCGGCTTGGCGAGCACCCCAGCCAGCTCCTTCAGCACCCTCGGGTGTATCCCATCTGGTCCCATAGACTTGTGTGTGTCTATGTGATGCAGTAGGTCACTGACTATCTCCTCCTGGAATGCGGTGGGGGGGGGGGTCGTTCTCCCAGTCTCTGTCTTCTGGCTGAGGAGGCTGGATTCCGTCAATACAACTAGTCTTGTTATTAAAGACTGAGGCAAAGAAGGCATTAAGCACCTCAGCCTTTTCCTCATCGCTTGTTACCAAGTTTCCTCCTGTGTCTAGCAGGGTATGGAGGCTCTCCCTGGTCTTTCTTCTGCTGTTGATACTTATAGAAACATTTCTTGTTGTCCTTGATTGCTGAAGCCAGATTAATTTCCAGCTGGGGTTCAGACCTCCTGATTTCCACCCTGCATAGCCTCACAACATCTTTGTAATCATTGTGAGTGGCTAGCCCCTTCTTCCAAAGGCTGTAAACTCTCCTTTTCTGCCTGAGTTGCAGCCAAAGCTCCTTTTTTTAGCCATGGTGGTCTTCTCTGTTGCCAGCTTCTCTTACAGCACCTGGGGACCGCCTGCTCCTGAGCCATTCAGACTTTCCTCTTAAAGACTGGACCCCTATACCCTTCAGGACTGTCTCCCAAGCGATCCTGTCAAGCAGGTCCCCAAACAAGGCAAAGTCAGCCCTTTGGAAGTCCAGGATGTCAGTTCTGCTTCCCCCTCTCCTGGCCTCTCTAAGAATAGAGAACTCTATTATTTCATGATCTCTGTGCCCTAGTTGACCTCCAACCGCCACATCATCCACCAGTCCTTCTCTGTTCACAAAAAGGAGATCCAGCAGGGCACCTTCTCTGGTCGGTTCACTCACCAGCTGCGTCAGGAAGTTATCTGCCACACATTCCAGGAATATCCGGGACTGGTCCTGCTCTGCTGTGTTGTATTTCCAGCAGATGTCTGGGAAGTTAGAGTCTCCCACAAGAACAAGGGCAAGCGATCGTGAGATTTCACCTAAATGCCTACAGAATATTTCATCCACCTCTCTGTCCTGGGTGGGTGACCTATAGCAAACTCCTACTACAGTATCTGTCCTGTTGGCCTTCCCCCTGATTCTAACGCAAAGACGCTCCACCCTCTCTTCACTACACTTGTACTCAAAGCAATCATAACAGTCCCTAACATACAGCGCCACCCCACCACCTCTCCTTCCTTGTCTATCCCTTCTAAAGAACTTGTAGCCATCAACCGGCACGCTCCAGTCATGGGAGACATCCCACCATGTTTCTGTAATACCCACTACATCATAATTTCCCTGTTGCATCATGGCTTCAAGCTCCTCCTGTTTGTTACCCATGCTGTGTGCATTGGTATACATGCACTTCAGATGGGCTGATGTCCCCAGCACCTTTTTGCATTTAGAGGTCCTAATTCCAGCCTGACCTTTCGCAGGTGTTACCACAGTTACCAATCCATCAATATCCCTTGCATCTTTGTTGTGCTGCATGTATCCATCCCTTGCCTCCACTGAGATGGCAGGGTGAGGGTCGTCACTGGCACACCAGCCCACAAACTCTGGTAATCCTCCCTGAGGCTTATATCTGGGAGTTCCAGTTTTGTCCCCTTCCCCCTTCAAATCTAGTTTAAAGCTCTGTCAATGAGCCCAGCTAACTCCTGCCCCAAGTTCCTCTTCCCCCTCTGGGACAGGTACTTCCCTTCCAATGCCAAAAGGTCTGGCATCTTGTATACCAATCCATGATTGAGAAATCCAAAGCCCTGCCAGTAACACCAGTCTTGGAGCCACAAGTTCATCTGTTGAGTTCTCCGGTGTTCTTCTTTACCGATCCCCCCAGTTGAAGAGATGGAGGAGAACACAATTTGTGCCCCCAACCCCTTAATCAGTTTCCCCAAGGACCTGAAATCTCTCTTCATTGATTTAGGACTTCTCCTGGTAATGTCGTTGCTACCCACCTGAAAAACCAAGAGAGGGTAGTAGTCCTTGGGTCTCACGAGAGCAGGGAGTTTAGCCGTGATGTCCTTGACCCAGGCCCCAGGGAGGCAGCAGACTTCCCTATGAAGCGGGTCTGGTCTGCATATTGGGCCTTCAACACCCCTCAGAATGGAGTCACCCACTACAATGACTCTTCTGGGGTTCTTTTTAGAACTGGTTTTAATACCTGGTCCAGAATGATCCGGCCTTGGCGGACCTTGGTCTTCCTCCTTGTTTGTCTCATTTTCTTCCTCCTTCTCTTCTTCAGTCCAATGTTTTATCTTTTGTTTAGAAGACTGTTGTGAATTACATGTGTCTAATGTGTACTCTTACATCTAACATTTCATTCATTTGCTTTTATAATCAAATACATACTTTCTGTTTGGAATTTTCACAAGATTGCATTATAAAGCTATTTAACAGTCTAGCAATTTTTAATATGTGACTCATTTGCAAAATGCAACACTGAAAGACAAAAGAGAAGGATACACACCCTAAACTACACTATGGACCATTCTCCAGAAACCACATTGCAACTCAGTGCTCACAAAGTGCCATGCAATGGTGACAGAATGGCTCCCATAATCAGCTATATACTATTACTAAGCCTGAGGACTCAACTATCTTTAATTTAAGCTTATATGCAAGTTTGTGTGAAAAATGAAGGAAAATTTCTCAACATGGTAATACAATATTGTTTTTTTATAGTTGGGACTCTGAAATAATTTAAATAAAAAATAGACATATTAATCAATCCATATGGGAAATTTAGTTTACATATATCTCACTACTGCATGTTCCTTTCATCTTCCATGAATTATTTTGGTTCCTCTCTCATTTGTCTGGTGTCATTTGTGCCAGGCTTACTTTTCCAACCCTGCCTTTTTCCTACCTGTAACATAAATAAAATCAAAAGCAGTTTTGAATTAACATCTACTCAATTCAGACATGGAGGCTTGCAGAAACCCACTAGCTGGCATATCCTAAAACACACAGCTAACAATTACCAGTGGTATATCAGTACATTTTGACATCTTCAGAAACCTGTGCACATGCACAACCACCCTCATAGTTGATATATTAGTACATTACAGACACATTGAGTTTCATCATTTAAGCTTTGACTTGTGCATCCTGGTGGAATTCTTTAATAACAATAAACATAGATCCTGACCCAAATCCCCCTAAAATCAACAGAAACATTTGACTTTGCTCATTTGTTCCTTGCTATCGTCCAGGAGAACAAACTTTAGTGTAAAAATAAACAAAAGGAACTTAAAAAAATGCTAGGAAAGCAACAGGATGAGAAGAGAGGGGATTATGAACAAAAATAACTTACATTAACATCCCTTCGTTCATTATCCCTCTTAGACCGTGCCAAATTTCCCAAGATAGCATTTAACTGTCATTTGATACATTTGATAATTTACGCTTTCCTTATGTCTGCAGCACTCCAGCTCTGAAAACGATACTCGTCCGTGTAAAACTCAATTGTCACAGCACCAATATTAATAGTAATAGGAAAAAAGTTTCAAGGAAGGAAACATGTACTTGAAACCACTCATGTGGCTGTTTGATTAACAACAGGAAGTTACTGAGGATCATTATGAACAGATTCCCTTCTGTACATTTCTTATTCATTTCAAGGAGTGTTTGCCACAATAAATGCATGCATAGCAACATGCCTTAAAGATTCTTCTCTTCTGGAGAGAAGCTTTTGAAGAGTAGTAAGTATTTGCCTGCTATCTTGCAAGAAATGGAAAGACAGCAATTTGGTATTCACAACTGCATGGTTTACCTATTGTCCAAAACCCCATTAGAAATTGCTGTGCCCCTGCCATGAGTTATCTGGTTTATGACACACCATGTCATGCTTGCTACAGCAAACGTATCTCTGGAAACCACTCTAGAGAGCTCACAAAGACTTTACACAGTAATTCCCAATTTAAAAACATGTACACACATGTAAACACTACAAATATCCCTATAATACTTTTTATTCAAGAGTTGGTTCCTTTATCTGGAATGTGACACCCACAAATATTCATAAGAGATACTGCTTTTTAGTAAATACAACTGCTCTAAGGGCAGAAGTAGAACAGTTGAATTTAAATTAAATTTAAATAACTTCACAAACAACTGTTACATATTCCCTTCTTTCTTTTGCCAGGCAGTACATTATCTCTAATCGGCCAAATATGAACACATTCTTCTTGAGATTATTTAAATTTTATCACCTGCATTTCCCTTCTTCTTTTGTAGCCATGCCTGCATTTGGGAGTTATATATTCATAGAGATAACCAATCACTTCTCTTATTGTTGCACACATTGTAGATGGTAGGCTGAAATATTGCAAAGAAAAATAAAAAAAAGAGGTGAAAATAGAAGGAACAAATATACCTATGACTTTCAAATCTGATAGGATCTGGAATAGCTTACATTACAAAGATTTTCAGAACAATCATAAGACAATTTATTTCCAAGCTGTAACATTTCCAGAGTTAGGACAAGCCTTTGCCTAGAGTCACACACAGTCTTTTCCATACTGCCGAGTTCCTGTAAGGTCTACAATACAAACTAATAAAATCAAAGACTGGAAATGACATCTCCCTACTGCATGCTTCCCAGGTGAGGGTTAGTCCATAACTAAGTAAGGAGGAACTTGGGCAGCACAACTCCAGCTGAGGCAGCTTATGTTCCCTCTGCTGCTGCCTTGCCTGCACTATCTGTAACACCATCCTGTAGCACTTCTACAAGTTGTCTTGGATACTTAAGCTTTCTCTGAGCCAGCCTGCACCAGTACTGGCAGCTTTCAAATAGACTAAACACACATAAAAGTAAGCAGGTCACAAAATTAGTGCTTTAGTATTAGTTTTTAGCAATAGATAATGTTTGGGATGGTTTCATCTGCCATTGTCTTGAAATAATACCTGCATTGTATGTCAGCAACCTCATTTAAGGATAGAAAGAAAAATAAATGGTGCTCACAAACTGTGAAATGAACTATGATGAACAAACCTGTCAGACCACAGCTACAACATACCCATCATTCCCAACATGTTAAAACATACTGAAGTGCAGTTTCCCTGATAAGAAAGAAAAATAAGAATATATAGAATCTTTCAATATTCAAGCCCATGAGCTTCCTTTTTTTTTTTTTTTTTTAAAAGAAAAATCCTTCATCAGGACTTATTTTGCAAGTCTATATTGCATTTTTTTCATGTTACTCTATGCCTTTGCTTAGTTCCCCCCACAAATTTAATTCCAAACTTCAAAGTCAAAATACAAAGTTAATAGTTGGATGTTTCAATTTTTCCCCTGCCCGTAATTAAGGAACACAGCATTTGATAGTCTCCAAAAGTACAATGCCAACGCATATTTTTTAAACTATAAATTTTATAAGATTTCAGTTTCTCCCTCTCCATATTCTGTAGATGTAAGTGCACATACATCTGTGTTGCTGCAGTTTATACAAATACACCTCAGCAATCTAACACGTGCTGTTCTTATGGCACGCACCAAGCTCAACAACGTGGCAGATACAAGGAAAGGCTTTAAAATTCAGGGGAGCAAACCCCATCTGTTTCCAAGTGGTAGAAAGGCCTGCAAGTTACCAGCTATTACTTCCTAAATAAATGCAATTCTAAAATATATAAGGTTGTGAGATAGTATTTGGCACGACTATAATACACTAGGAAAATTAGACACACGTGAATTCCAAAAGGTTAAGAACTAATCAAAATATGAACATCATCAGAAACTTGGGTACTTCTCTTTGTTTGACAACTTTTGCAACAGATGAAAAAAATCATCTATAGGCAGTTAAGGCATTTTTGCATTTTCACACAGAAATCTGAAATGCAAATACATCAAACTACAGGATTTCATTTTGTTGCTTCCATATTTTGCATACTTCTCATTTTCATAAACAAAACACTGCAAGCATGCATTTGTTTGTGTTATTTGGAAAGGGATTGGAAGGAATTTTCAATTTTGGAGTGAATTATTTTGTTTTTTAAATACTGATACACCAATTCTTTTCTTGAAGAAAACAAGTCTGGTCTGTTACTGCTGAACAGCATGTGAACATTTTCAGTGTAGTAGAGTTGTTACAGCATATGAAACTCACAGAAATATAAGTAGCAATGTATCCGAGGAAAAGCATCGCTGTCATGAAAAGGATATTCATACGTAAAAAAGTAGGAGATAAACTTCAGTCTTTCTTTCAAATTTCAACCAATTGTTTCAGTGACAAATTTTTAATTTGGGAAGCCAAAATACAAATATTACATTTTGCTACTGTATATGCACTATAATTGTTTTATTCATATAAACAATGTTGTTATATCACATGTGGAGATTCTGTTTAAATATTTAATTTAGATATTATGCCTAGAACTACGGGCTCTGTTCAGAAAAAAAGATGTGAAGTTATTACCAACATGTTGGATTTTATTATTCAACATGACAAAGATTAAAAATGTACTCCACAGCAACACTGTTGGGGACTACCTAGAAGGCTGAAGTGTGTGGTATTTGGCTTGGGAGGCTCCTGCTTCCTCCTCCTCAGCTTCTCCCCAATCACCACCACAGCACAAGCACATTTCATAAGGACACTTTTCCTTGGAGGACTACAAATGTCCTCCTCTTCTCAGTAAGCCACATTTTCCCACATTTCTCTTCTACTGTGTTGTGGAGTACACTAGCAAAGAGAGATGAGAGGCACCACTGCTTCCCTACTGCATGGCATGGTGCCTCACAAAGGCATAAGATGTCATTGTGAATTCCCACTTGATGTGCACAGCAACAGAAACAGTGGGGGTTCAGAGAAACCAAGGAGATGATATAATTAGTGTGGCTTGTAGAAATTTCATTTATTCACATTAGGATTACCTTGCCCAGCATACACCTGCAGTAGGAATCTCCACCTTCTTGGATATTCCAATGCTTTCCCTTCCCACAACCTATCATTTGTTAACTGAACCATTCACTGAATGCAGTGGCGTCTGATTAAGAATATAGTGATAGGTCAGCTGGAGGTTGTATCATAGCACGTTTACAAGAGGGAGTGCCAGATTCTCTGACAAACTCCTTTAGGTGCTTGACAAGCATACATCCTTGAAACCCTGACACTCTTCTAATAAAATATTTTGCTTTTATATATGAAGTGTCAGAAAGTTTTGAATTGAATGATCATAGAAGGTTTAGTTTGTTTTCTGACCATGTTTATAATATTATTTCTCTGGGGAGGAGATGAGGGAAGAAGAAAGGATGATCCATGCACCTTGGGTTTCTGAGCAGGTCTCATTTTAAAAATACAATCAAACCTATGCACAATGTAGGAAAATAGAGCTTTTAATTATGATACATGTACAAGCACTGAATTTCGACTCAGATCCTGAGTGTTCAGTTTTGAAACAAATATACTTCAGAGGCTAATATTCTTTTTGTTTATATTCCCATAATTCTCCCCAACACTCCAATTAATGTTTGTGTGTATTTATGCGCATTCATATCCAGTTTAGCTGTACATCCAGAAATTAAGAAAAGAAGGGAACAACAGTATTATAGTACTGTACATCAGAATAACAGATAGCGTAGGACGTTATAAAAGTAGTTCCCACAGAGGAAAGGAGAAGAGTGTTTAGGAGGTATAAGAGTCATTTATCTTTCTAGAGTCTGGGCTGATAGAGCCAGATGGAGCCAATACATGAAGACAGCCTGTAATTGAGAAGATTCCAGGAGATGCCCTGGAGTAGGGAGATAACCTATTGTTGGTGGTTGAACCAGAGCCAGAGGATGAGGTATGCAAGATGTCTGTGGCTGAAGATGACCAATGATGGTCTCCTGTGGAACCTGCAGTGAAAGCTCAATGGAAGACAAGGAAAATTTTCTACTGGTAACACTAAAAGAGTGAGTAGAGAATGAGGAGGAGAAGCACAACACAGAGCAAATTTTGTTTGGAAAACTTCAGACTTTGTCAAAACCTAGAGGTCAATTTTGCAATTTGTTATTATGTATGTTATTTTTCTTAAGATATTTTAAAATTAAACCTTCGTGACCAGCAAGTATTAAAAAAAAAAAAAAAATGGACAGTATTATTAAAGGATGTTATTAGACATTCACAACCAAAGCACTTGAAGTAAATCTATATGCCATGATGAGAAAACATTTTAAATTATAAAAACTTAGTCTTTCTTCTGTAGCTTCACGTAAGCAAAGTGTTGCCAGAGGTTGAACAGCAAACAGAGCAGGAAAATGGCAAAAAAATATCTGATCCAATAGCTAAATCTGACATGACTAATAAATATGGGCAGACAGAAATGCTTTTGGAAGAATGGAATCAGGGAGAAGACAACTTTTTTTCTATTGTCAGGAATAATGATAGCAGTCTCCAAGCTTCCATAAAATTATTTATTAGTGTCAACTGGCTGTATCTCATTGCATTCCTCATTTACAAAGCAGACTAGTATCTATGTGCAGAGAGGAGAGGAAGAAGAGGGTGAATCTAAGTCATAGTTTCTTTGTTTTTTAGAGAAAACCAAAAGAAAGAAACAAGTTCTAAGAGACTTGATCTTCTTGTCAGTGAGTCTAGAAATAACACTTGCCCAAATGTGAGATCAGCATGCATTTTCATCTCTTTGCAGAGCACGTAAATCACTTTATATGAAGTAACTGGGGTGATTCCATTATTTTCAGATCATGTCCTTAAAATAACACCTTTTCCTTTCATTGCATTTTCTCTCTCTTCATCTTACAGCAGCTGTGTACAGCCAAATAATGCCTGACACAGTTGAAAAGCTGGGGGTGGATTGTTGAGTTTTTTTGAACATCTAAATTCTTGTTTTTCTGACAAGCCTGCTGATCCCAAGTGCTGTTTTTAGATACCAAAATTATATGTTAAAGAACAGATTCAGGATTTCCTTTTCAAACCCCCATAAAGAGAAGATGGCATACCAAAGAAGGGGGAAAAAAAAGATAATTTTCATACTGCTTAGTGGTACTTTGTACAGTACATGCATTTCAAGGATGAGAAATTCTAAGGCCCTCTGGTAATAACACCATCTGCTGCATAGGACAAGTGCTGTACAGGTACTACACCAATATTGTTTTTCAGATATGGGCATAGCTTTGTTAATGTATATGTCAATACCTGTGCTTGAGAGGGAGTCAGATGGGTGGGCATGGGCCAGGTGTTTTCCTTATGGGTGGTCCCTGCCCACTCCCCAGAGCAGCAGGAGGACTTAAAACACATCCCCTCATGCTGCCTTCTTTTGCTTTTCTCCCATGTCTGCACTTTGCGGAAAGTGGCAGGCAGGGTTAACCAGCAGCTGTGGAAGGCTGTCAGTTTGGTTAGTGCAAAACACAACCAGACTCAGTAAAGTTCACCCATTCTGGGATCAGATGAAATGTCATTCAGACGAAGTGCTTGTGGTACAGGCATCTGCTTACACATGAGATTCCATCAACTTTATGAGAAAGCTTTTATTATCAATGTTGGAATCGTCTTCACACAAAAAGTCGAGATGACAGTGCAATAAAGAATTACAAGATAGTATCCCAATTTATCGTTTCATTCATTATTTTCTGTATCCCAAACATTTACATAAGCAGCACCACAAGGGAAATAAAGGGGAATGTTTTTACCTAAAATAAAAGTTCTTGAGAGTATTAGAAAGGTAACAAAAACATGTTAGCAGCCCTTATTACATAGATTTTAAGCACTGCGAAGTGGTCCCAGACCCAAGACATGAAGGAACAAACTGAAACCCACAAAATACTGGGGGAAACAACACTTGAACAGAGATTTATTCTCTGTCTTCCACCTTATAAGAATGTTATCATTTTGCTTCTGAAGTTCCTAAAGTCCAATGTTCAAACCTGCAAATTCTCATCCCAAGTCTCATGCTCAACCTGAATATTTGCGTATATTTCAAATAACTGAAATATCTACCCACACTAATGAGTATATTAAGGATTTTTAAAAATTGTAGTAAAGATTATCTTGCCTAGCTTTAGACTAGTCATCACAGGGGAACAGGCATTCCTAGGGTGTAACTCATCCACTGGTTTTGTCAAATGTATTAAAAATCCCTAGTATTTACCATTGACTCAAAAAGGAATCCAGGGTTATGAGTTCAGATGTAGGCATCTCTGCTGTAGATACTAAAGGCAGAAAAGATAAATGCTATCCCACATGTCTAAAGTTAAGTGTTTACATTTGTTTTTACAAATAGAATAAAGAGGATGGATTGCAGTATGAAACAGGTTAAGTGATGTGCCTTGTAGTAACAGCTATAGCATTTTTCTCTATTAGAGAAGAAAGAATGAAGAGATGATGCCTTTTATCAACAATTCTAGATTGCATTCAGCAATTATAATCTTCTGAATAAATATTAACTTAAACCCACTCTTTTATTTCACCAGTATTTGCACCTAAGATATTTAAGACTACATATACAAGAAAACAATGCAGCTGAAAAATCCATGCAGATGGAAATAACCGATATATTTGACCACAGAATGAGGATTTTCTCAATTAATTAATATGGCACACTATAAAATTATTAAACCTGTCAGGAAACAATTCTCAAAGCTTTTAGAAATCTTTCAGGGTATGCGACATCTTAAAGTGTCTAGCCCAGTCAAGTGTTAGATACGCTTATGTAATAGCAATATGAAAACTGTTTAGACAAATATTAAAATTTTAAGGAATTTTATGCAATCACTGACTACACATGGCTTAGAATAAGAACAGTAAGAGCTCTTAAATTAGAAACTAATAGCAGAAATTTAGGAGATAATCATAGACCACACTGGAAAGTGTAATGTTTGCCAAATTTTGAAGCTAGCAAACCCCCCTTATACAGAGAGTCATCTTGCAACATCTCTTGAAATGGCCTTGTTTTGATCTCTGTGTGTTTCTTGCAGAAGCATATTGTAGAAATGAGTCTAAAGTTATTGTCTTAAGTTTATTCTTAATAAACAACCTGTCTCCTCGCTGGAATTAGGGAGTTAATTTGACCCATAAACTTGAAAGTTCGTATCTCTGGGGTTGCTCTTACAGACAACACTCATAAAAACAAACTATTTGCAACTTAGAGCAAGTTGTAAAACTGCCTGCACACTACATGCCTTTATACCTGAAAAACAAAGCCTGCTGCTCAGAACAAACTAATTTGTCAGGCACAGCCTAAACCTATAGGTTCTTCTGCTACAAAGTTTGGAAAGAACCTCAGAAGACAGAAAAAGTTAAAAGCAAGAAAAGAGAGAAATACGAGTTGGTAAGTGAAGAGATGAAGTTACAAAAAATTTTTAAAAAAGCATTCAATTTCAATGTTCTATTTTTCACATGAGAATATTTGGCATTGTTATTCACAGAACAGCCTTCTACAGATTCTAAATTGTGTAAGTTGTGGGGTTTTTTTATTTACAATGAAGCGTACTTCTCAAGTTGTTTCATGCTTTTTCCAATATGTAAGCCTTCCTTCTGGCCAGTCTTGATCAAAAGTAAATAGTATTGATTACCAAAACTGTACTACAGAGCTTTGTAAATTAGACAGTAAAGACTACAGAGCACACCTCAGTGCAATGCTAAACAAAATGCTGTTGCAATGTCAGGCTGGACATCTTAACTCATGAAGGATGAGATTCCACTACCCCCTTTTATGCTGAATAACACCTTAATGAAAGAAATACTCATATTGACCCCAGTGGGATTCACAGATGTGTTTAATGTGAAGAAGGGAATCATATCTGATCCAGTGGCTAATATAGTATTAAGAGACCTGGACCCTAAAGGCAGCATAGAAATATCTGAGCATTCAGATCATCTGTGCCCATCTAAAGTATAACAGAAGTACATTCTTTATAGAAAGAAGAAAGATGCACCTAATTCATTTTACCAGAACTTAATAACTACAATTTTAACTTATATCTTACCTTTACACTTCCTATAGAGTTTATTAATGATAACAAGGTACCACTGATTTCTGTTCAGCTAAAGCATTTTTCACTGAAAGATAAATCGATGCAAGATGGCAAGACCTCAGACCTAGACATTTCCTTAAGTCTAGATTGCCATCATTTAAGTTAGATAGAATTGAACTGCCGATTTCAAAACTGATTATGGCCAACAGGACTTGGCTCAGCAATATGACCTACAGGGCTGACCATTGGTCTGGTTGCAAATGGCCAGAGGCTGAGCCAACTCTCAAATCCCTGCTCTCAGCTCAGTGGGTTTTTGCACGGACTGAACACCATTACAGAACTGCTCTCCGTCTGCCAGTAGAAAACCTTGGAGTTTTACACAGATAATTACACCAGATAATCCCTCCGTTCAATTTTCTGCGCTGTCATAACTTCATCTATGTGCTATTTTTGCAATTTGCTCTGCAGCAACATGCAATTGGGCTCTAGATGAGTGAGCTCAGGTAAAAAAAAAAGCAGCAGAAATGCAGGAGTGCATTGCTCATCCACCTGAAAAACCAGGCTAGCTCTACAGAAACCACCTCAGATATATCAATCACAGCCTGCCAAATTGAGATCACATGAACTATTTTCTGAAATCTGCAGAAAGATGCTGTAAGATTATCTTTTTCAGCTTTTTAAACTTGTTTTTACCTATATGAACACTAGCACAAGAAATTTGAAACACTAGGTAACAAGGTACAATTACTTTTTAAAAAATACATACATATTTTCCACCAGTATTAGTTATTATCTCACTATCTTCCTACCTAAAATGCAAAACATTCTATGGGAAATTTAGGACGAACCTGTAGATAAATCTATTCAGTCTTGTACATACAATAATTTTCTAAAAATAAATCAACATAAACCAAAATATAAACTCCCTTTATGTAGTAAATAATTGCTATCTATGTCTCTAGAAGACTTTATTTCCATTTAAACTATGATTTATAAAAAGTAATAAAGTGCTGATCCTCTAAAAGTGTATTTTTAAAAGATTTAAACTGTGTGCAGCTTCATTTTTCAAGATGCTGTGCACAGAAAAAAGCCACTTTGTTCTTTAACTTATTATTGATACTGAATGTTGAATGAGTTAATCTTATTTTAGACAAGCCACAAACTTAATAAGGGAACAAAAAATTTAAAACACATCATCATCATTAATCATGTAGCACTAGATCTACTAAATCATTTCTGTATACTTGACTGAGACTAAACAGGCAACAATTTGTTTTATTATTTCATGTTATTCAGAAGAAACTGGTTTCTATACTATATGGACTTCTTCCTACAAATAAAAGTCTGCAAAACATGACCTCACCATCCTGTGGTGAGTGTACCAATGCTTCGTTTTTTCTGCTCTGTAGAGGTGAGAGAGAGTCTATCATTCTCCTTGAGAGTTTAACCTAGAGGACAGAGACCCTTACTGACAACAATATATATCTACCTTTGAATTGTGAAAATATAATAAGCAATCCATCTTTTTGGGGAAACTGAAGGACTCTGATGAGTGGGAAACATAGGATAAGAGAAGGTCCTCAAGCAAAGGTTGTGGGGCAATGCCACGCCAAAATCAGGAATGAAAGACCCAAGAGCAGTCCCCAGTAAGCTCTTTGGAAAGTATATTTACTTTTGCTGTCACTCAGCATTTTGGAGGTGGGACTGCTACAGACTTTATTATTAAGTTACAAGAAGCAGGCACAGATCGCAAGGGTTGTAAGGATGTTGATATTTTAGCCTTTCACTTGAGGAGCCTTCCATCCCAAACCAAACATATTTTTGATATACATTATTTAGAACTCTTTACAACGTGCAGAAAGGAAAAAAATTCTCCTTCCACCCTGCACAACTTCTGCACTGCTAGTGTCGCCTCTGCCCCGTACACAGGCGTACTGAAAGGCAGACAGAATGGCAAGTACCAGCATCTACACTATTTACCCACTCTGACGAGCAAAGGAAGGCCACAACCCACCTGCACACAGAGTTGGCAGCTCTAAATCCAGCCTCTTCCTGGAGCTTCAGAGGACACAATGTTTATACACAATGCCACTGAGATGTTACAGTTTTGTCATCTAATGCTCAGAAATATAGACTTGAAAAGGGCTGGTAACAGAGAGAACTGTAGCCTTTTCTTACTCTGTTTTTCTCAGATTAATATTTTCCTTTTATTCACAAGGAGTTCATATTATATTTAGCCCCACTGTTTTTTATTAACATCTTCTACTTCCCGTTACTACTGTGCTTTGCAAAACTGAAGCTAAAACCAATAAAGCTTTCACTTCATCCTCTGATGCCACCTTTCTAATCTTGCAGCAGCAAGACAAAACACAGTAAGCAACATCCATTTGTAGAGCTGTAGAATAACTGTATTGATTTACTAGTAAAAAATCCTGCTACTATGGACTAAGTCAATCCACCTGAAGAAAATCTTACACAGAGAGACCAGAGATATCATAAATTTACAACCTAGTTTAAAATGATAGAATTTATAATAGACCTGCCATTTATTTAGTGAGAGGACATTTAAGAAAAATGCTCAGATGGATTGCTTTTCCATTACTGAAACACAAACATCAGCTGTGAAAACAAATACACCCTATATTAACTACAATAATACATAAATTGAAAATAATCAGGCAGGTTGCAAATTGTACACTAGACTATTAATATGAAAAGGTATCTCAAATTTCCATACTTACTTGGACTGATGTGTGTTCTTTTAAAGCTCAGAATGATGTAGAAATATGGAAAGTTTCCTGTTTAATACTTCTTAATTTAAGGAAGCAAGATTATATATGGAGCAGACTGACAAAATCTTGTTATTTAAGGGATGAAAATCTTTTGGGGCTTGTTCCAGATTTAGATAATGTCCTGTAGTATGTGTGGTGGAACCAAGTAAGGTTTATAATATATACATAAGACACTTCATGAAGAAATAAGTTATCCCATAAGAAAACAATATAAAGGCAAGCTATGCTACTTAGAGAAAAAAAATTGTACTCCCTTTTTTCAGACTGATTATCTAAAGGTTGGTTTATTCCTCTGAAACCTCATGCTTACATCAACATAACTTCTCCAGTTCAGTGATGTACAGGTAACACAACAAAAAAAAAGTCAGGCTGCCAGCTCTTTTTAGAGGATTTTTTAAGAGGCAAGGAATATTTTTATTATTGTTTAAAGCGTAACACATGTACATGATATTATTTATATTGAGCATTGTTACGTTATTCAAACTTCAGTTTAAAATAAGCATTGTTACGAGACTCACTAACCACTGTGTTTAACTAGCCTCAGAAAAGTTTCAAAATATGAGGCTATTAGGATCAAGTTCTTTGATATAGATGGTGTTTATGCAAAAAATATAACATATGCTTTGCAGAAACTGCAACATGGCTAGCTAATTTGGATCGATAAGCCTTATCATAAATTAGGTAAATTGGACCAATTTCAAATAATACGTAGAATATATTGAATTTTTTACTCTCCTATTAACTTGAGGTGTATAGTTGCACTTTTGAAAGTTAAGAAATGACACAAACCTTCACTAAACTATAGGAAATATCCATATATAGATGATTCTAGTAGCATGATATATAGAATATATATTAAATATATTATATATATATAAATATATAAAGTCTATAAAGATATTTAATAATTTAACAATTTGATTACCAAATTCTATCGTATCTGTAAACTTAAGCTGAAGTACCTGGCATTTCACAAAATAATTATACATAATCTGTAAGCACTGGTAAATATTTACAAAAATTAAGCTGAAATGGTGGTGTGGTTTTATATAATTTAATTTTTGCCTGAAGTAACAAAGAAATATAGACCTGACATTATAGCTGGCTTTCAGGCAGAAAATCTTCTGTTTAAGTAAGAGAACATAGAAGCATTTTACTTCAATATAAGGTCATCCACTCTATAATAAAAGTACAATCTTATTTCTTCTTTCATTAGAAATACATTCAGTTTATCCTACAGCTTCAATTTCCAATAATTATGTTTCCTTACTTGCTGTTAAGAGGTAACTGCTGTGTATAAACATTCCTTTACAGTGTAAAAGTATATTAAGATCCATTATCTCTTCAGGAACTATGACAACATATAAGTCTCTGGACTCTAGTAGTTCTGATGTTATGCCAAAAATAGTTTAAAATGTCATACAATAATTACCAGTAAAAAAGCAAAAGGTTGTGTATTAGGACACATAGGCCATAGGAAGACATGGAGAGGGACTTAAAACCCACAGTGAGTCTAGTTTGTCCAGTTAGCAGACACCCAATTGGACCCACCTACAGGCTAGTGACCTCCCAGTTCACAGTAAACATTTCAAATTAAATAGTATTTGGCCTAACTGCAGGGCTCATTTCTGAATATGACTGATGTTCCCTGCCATGGGAAAGAAGGCCACAGGGCCTCTCAGCCTGCAAGTAGGAGAGCCTGCTCTCCATAGCTTATTTCTAAGTCTTTTTTGTTTCTCATATAAGCAAGACTTCAAGAAAGACATAAAACTGGCTGGATCTGAGGCTATGTTAAGGCAGACTGGACCAGCTCAGTAGAACTGGTCATGAGACATCACAGCTCCTCTCTAATTTGTTTGACAAAACCTACCTGAGAGCAGCTCTGCTCTCCTACCTGCCTCCCTCTCTCCCTCAGCACCATCCTTCTTCCCTCCTCCAGAATCCAGTCAGGCTGAAACTCTAGTCTGTATCACCTTCCTGCCCTCACAAACATTTTGGTAAAATACGCCTGATTTGGACCATCCAAGATGACCTAACAACTAATCCACCAGCCCAGCAGGCAGCACCTTTGAGATCAAGCTTGATATATCCTAGCTGGGGAGGGAGGAGCAGAAATGTACAGCTACTAAAGCAACAGTCTATGGCCCTTTTTATTTATTTGACAACCAAACACTTTCTGACTATCTAAAGTACTATTTTTTTGTCCTCACATTGTTTGGTGTCAATCCCTGGCACAGCTGATACTCAAGGCAGAGATTTTCAGAATGCTAAGGCATTTAATTTAGGATTATTTTTCTAAGTCTTCATTTTCTTCTTTCAATGAGCACCCTCAGCCTCTACCCCATCCATTTTCTGTTCCCTCTGGGTTCAAGACAAAAAGATACTACTTCTCAATTCACAACATCAAAGTTTTAAAACTGTGGAAGTTAGGAGGAAGCAATGCAGCTGTTAGCTAGCAATGAGACCTACTCCTGCCGCATACTTTGGATCAGGAGGACCCTCACAGCTTTAGGTTACGTTTATTAAGAAAAGCACACAATCAGATGCTTAATTTTAATCACATACTCACACTCAAGCAGGAGTTTAACTAAACAAAGATGGTTTCTTGATTTGGTGCCCAAAGGAAATATTTGCAATAATGCAGACACCTAAAGATGCAGATGAGTGCAAAGTGGGATTTCATAGGTGAACTCGGTCATTTCTCTGTGATTCAGATCAATGAGAATTATTCATCTATATGCTTTTGAAAATTGCACCCATTTGCCACTTCGGGCACTTAAATAACTTCAGGGAAATGGACACTTTCCAGTAATTTCAGTCATTGAGAGTACTCAGCATTAAAAGGCATTCTTTGGCTGTTATAATTCTTCTAAACACTCTGCTAATGGCTGTGGTTGCAAATATGGTCCTTGTCCAGAGAAGAACTGGAGCAGCTGCAACTCAGTTATCTTAGGACGGTAATTTTTTGACCCATTTTTACTTGTATATTTAAATCAGCCACCAAAAATTTCTTTATTTTTATTTAATAGCTCTAATGTAGCAGCTTATTTTCTACCAAGTCTAATTTAGGCACTTCTCAGTGTGTCAACGGCACAACTTTATAGGGAGAGATTGCCTTTGTGGTGGGCGAGTGTGAAGCATTGCGCAAGCATGGAGAGGACTCCATATACTGCTGAAAATCTAAGGCGTTCCCTAAAATACCCAAAATGCTGACATTTCACAAGGATAAGAAAAAAAATTCTGTTGCAGGAATGAGAAGATTCCTGACAGAAAAATAAGCTGTGACTGCTAGAAGTTGCCATTTTCAGTGGCACCTCAGGGATGATACTGCCTTTCTTTCAGATATGGTTTGAGAGGAAATCACTTAGTTAATCAGCTTGAGTTTATATTTGTAATCACTGATGCAAGCCACTTTTTGTCACTTTTGCTATTACTTACTATATGGCTTATTATGATTTACAGTCTGCTATACTGATAACTGTACAACATGTATAGTTTTATTTTCAAAGTTTACAGAGAAAACATGGTGAATCTTGTTCTGCTACGGGTAAACCATATTTTCTAAGGAGAATTATTATCACATAAACAATGTGATTTCAAAGTAAGGGGATTTATTTTATTTTTACATGTCTCTGATTCATAGCTCTCATATTACAGAAGGTTGTAGATTAATTATAGAAGCTATTAATTTGATCAATTAAATATAAAGAAAAGACAAACTATTGAGAAAAAGGGCCAAAGATTTGAGAAAGCTTTCCTTCATGGTCATGGTACCTTAGAAGAAAAGAGGAAAAAGATATGACCCATGGGAGAGAAAAATCAAGCAGGTGGTAATGTATACTGTTATTAGTATGACATTTACTGGCATTTCACTAGTATTTGAATTTTTCACCATTTGCCCTTGCCCCCTCTTATAAGAGTGACTGCCAGTCCTGCTATTACAATTTTCTAGCTCTGGAATGTGCAATTATATCTTGACACACATCCCTGATCCTTTTAATTATTATTATTTTTTCTAATTGGATGAATTTCTAACCTAAAACTAATGGTTTATAACTGTGCATAGTTTGTAGCTGATTGGATAACATAGGTGATCAATAATTGTAATAATCTTGTCTACATTTGCATGCCACTATTTTATACAATTAAATATAAAATGAAAGAAATTAAACTCACAAATCTCAGTCAATTACTGAAGCTGATTATCTATTTTCAAAGAGAATGGACCAGATGCTCAGCTAATTTAAATCAGCCCAGCTCACTGATATTTACATCGAGTTAAGAGTCTGCCTCAGTATTTTAAATCCCTTTATCTGCAGTATCTAAACTACATAAAAAGAGCTTTGTGGAACAAACACTGTTCTTGCGTGATCACTAATTACATCAAAGGTTGCAGTATGTAGCAAGGTACATAACACTATAGCAGAAAAGAAAACCTGCCTCTTTGTTTTTATCATTTACATACTGAAATAAATATTATTATACATACCTATCAGCACTCATTTTAGGACCATTTATCATCAGGGCGCAAAGTACAAGTTTACCATGAGTTACTAGCTTTTCAAACGTGATTTCTGAAATGTGCATTTGTGTAAGACAAAGCATTAAAGAAAATAGTAAAACCTTCATGGGAATGTTTAAGAGTTCTTCTTAAAAGCCTAATTGCTCCCTTTGGAGACATTATAATCTATTGAGTAAATACTGATTTATAGACTTTTTAATTGGTGGATTACATTAACAGATATTAGGATATATTTTGAAGGCAAACATATTGACCTTGTGGAGTCCAATGCCTCCTTTATATTTAGCATATTTACTAGCAGAAAATTCTATAATTCTAATTACTAGTGAAATTGATTTTTACAACTTCTGCAAGATTGAGTTCACGTATATTTAAAGAAAATACTGGCAAACTGTGTCTTTTCCCTAATAAACCATTAGGGACACTAGCATTTCAGTCCTATTTTCAGCCATCCCTAAGCGTTCAGAAGCTCAGCTCTTTATTTTATCCTTAATCTCTGAATTAAAGAATGATGATAATAAAAATCTATATTAGCAAGGAATTCAGCCCTTTGGACTAAGCTGAGGGGGAAGACATGTCATTTTAAAAGAGGGCAGTGGGAGCCTGGAGCTAACACTCCAAACCCACACAGTATAATGTGCAAACAATTCCTTCACCATTTTTAACCTGCTCATAGATGAAGATCAGATAATGACAGTAGTGAAAGTATCATGGAAGACAGAGACAAGTTAAGAAGGGGGGGGAGGGGAAATCCAGCAACCCAAACACCAAAAACCTCAGAATGCAAATGAGAGGAATAAAGGGTATAGCCTGGGGTGGGAAATATTTATCCCTCTTGTAGTGTGTTTCCAGGGGTTTATGCTCTACTGCTTTTTTTCAGATGCTCCATCAACAGTTTTCTGTGTGGGAAGCCCCTTTAGTAATTAATTGTACTTTGGTGAAGAACAACTAGGGAATTGGCAATGAAGAGCCGTTATAGGAGAGATCTTTTATTATTGTGCTGTAAGAGATGAAGGCAGGACAATTTGGCAGATCATCTAATATCTGTATTTCTCAGATCTCTGTGTAGTTACTAGATAAAATTCTCCCCTGGCAAGAGAGCTGTAAGGTTAAATTTACTTTTGCAGAGGAGGGGAAAAAAAAAAAGATTATATTGGTAGCTGCTGGGAAGGGCAGACCCTCCTGTAGGAAGGACAAGTGAAAAATATCACAGATGTGTCTGGACAGTAGGTTCCATCAGAGCTAGTAGAAAAGTCTGCATGATTGGTGGGTTTTTGTTGCCTTTAACAAACTTAAATTTATAAAAGGCATGGTCGAACAGATTCCACCAGCAAGTGGGAGTTAAAAATTAAAGCCCTGATCCCCAGTTTAGTGCTTCCTCTGTAGTAGTAAACGCAGGCAGTAGAGGTTATTGAACTGGTTAAAAAGACAAATGTGCTGCTTCCTCCCAGACATGGTGACTATTATGCATCATTGTCAAAAAGCCTGAATAAAAGACCTTGTCTCGGTAGTATAAATCCCCTGTGTCTGTACCGCTCATGAAATTCTTGAGTGCAAAACTTGTGTGGAAAGTTACTATATAAAAGGAAGATGGCTGCTTATGCAGCAACACCAGCTATTGCCAGCAATCTTCAAAACCAACTGGGTTTGCCAACGGGGGTAGCAGCTGTACTTCACAACACTTTCTGTAACTGAGAAATAGTGGAAATAGTAGGTAAGGAAGAAGCAAAGGATGACAAGATGCAATAACTAAGGCACTGCTTACTCATGCAGCCACCAGTGCAAGGCAGGAGTCTGGAGACTGCCATGCTTGTTCCTGATCTCAGTGGCTGTGTGCTCCCAGGCAAATCATGGTGATTCCCCTCCCTTTTCCTTCTTTTCCTTTTTCTCTTCTCATTCTAAGCACAAGGTAAAGAAAAAAAAAAAAATCATCAAGACAACTTGAGGTTTTCATCTTGCCTTCCTCTTAGACCTTAACTACTCTCTGAAAGCAAGAAAACAGAGATGGAAGCCTCTCACCAGCAGATTTCACAGCTGCTGGCATGTGGAGCCAGGAAGAGCAGCTAATATTGTTGAAGTCTGATCAATGATTTGATCAGATGATGCAAATGCCTCTACCTGTTTGTTGTTGGTTTGTTTTGTTTTTTTTTTTTCCCCACGATGAGCATGTGTAATTTTTTGAGTTATAAGACATACATATAAAAATATTTAGAACCTCAGATCTTGTATATATATCATACATATGACATATATACATCATATATATATATCACACATAAGAATACATTATCTTTCTACATACCAAAGCAAGAAACAGGTAGGTAATCTGTAAAAGCCATGTTTTACCCATGGATTGATATAGTTTCTATAAAACTGATTATCTTATGAGTTCATAAAGAAACATACCCCAGAAGGCCACTCCTTCCACCAAGCCTATATAAGAGACTTTATAGCATTCTAGCATTCAACAACCAGTTACTTATGAGGTGATAAAAATATCCACAGAGGAGAAAGAAATGTGAATATGAAGAGGGAAAGATTTGCAATTAAAAAGGCAAGAGAGTAGTCAGAGGTAGATAAGACAGATCTTCAACCAAGTGAAGATTTAATTTCCATCTATTGCCACATAATATTTGTTCATTAACTTTAGAAAGCAGCGAATATTCAACTGATTGTCTTATGAGTTGCTGATATTACAAATTTCTGTACTTTTTTCTGTGTTTGATCTTGTTTTTTTCCTCAGAGGCTAGTTATAAAACTCTTCAAGGTTTTGATAAATACTCCTGAATGTGCTGTTCACAAGATGCTATTAATATTCTAACAATTTCTGGAAAGAGAGCATTAACAGAAACAAAGAAATAGGACCAATCCACAGCTAAAAAGGTCTCATGTTAAAAAAAATACTATGAACTTAACACAGGCATGGATACACACCACTGGGGGAATGAAGAGACTACCTTATGTCATACAGTTGTTTTCCACTGTTTGATGTTGCTGCAGCTGTACAGCCTCAACTCATCATTACAGCAACTTCTACTCTGTAATACTGTGCTTTTTTTTTTTTAAATTAAAATTATGAGAAAAGCACCCACATACTTCTTTTCCAAATGCCAGCATATAATTTCTGTGTTTACTACTGTATTGTGTACCAAATTAAAGAAACAAAAAAAGAACTGACAATCAGGAGTTAGAGATATTTTCCTTGCATCAAAACTGGACTGCTTGGGCAAGTCATTTCACTCTGTTTCCCCTTTCCATTCTTTGTCACACTTGTTTCTCTATTTTAGAAACTGGTTCCAAAGCCTGCTTCTTTTAATGTTGTAAGGGACCAAGGACACTAAAGAAACGATCTCATCTAGAGTTTCACATATTTGTTATGATGCAAATATAATTACTAGTAGCCAAAGTAATTTAAAAAGTCATATATTATTTTCTCAATCCACATTTTATTGTACATTGGTATATTACATGAAAAAGATTGCCTTTAAAGACTAGTCATAATCCAAGAGCACGCAGGTTTTAAATTAATAGGTACTCAAATTTTTGTTCTGTTAAGAATTCAAGATTACTTTAAACACCTTTCTGTTACTTTGGCTACATCTTTCTATACTTCTTAATTCCTAATGGCTATTGAATGACAAAAAATAAGCTTTCTTTGTTTTGGGTGCCGCATACAAATGAAAATCAGTGTTTATACAATAAAAAGTGAAGTGGTATTTCTACACTGATCACCCTGAAGTGCTAGTCCTTAGGTTTTGTCCTCTTTCACTAGAATTTTGGAGGAAGGACACAGAGAAGGCCCATGGGGAAAAAGCATCCCATCTCCTACCAATCAAGAGTATGCTGTTTGCTTAAGGACAGTGTATTCTGCACTTTCAAGAAAGAGAAAATCCCCTGTGGGTAGTGCATACATTTTTTATAGTTTTCTGATGAACTAGTGATACACTGATATAAAACATCAGCAAAAATCCCACCCACTGATGTGCTTCCTCTGACATGTGGCAGTTGTCGCACGAATGTATCCTCCTCATCCCCCAGTGTTTATTTCTGGTATTTTCTGATATTCTGTTTGTAAATCCAAAAAAGGAAAAAGAAAAACAGGAGTGCTAGATTAGAAAAGACAACATACTTTTAAAAGTAGTATTTAACATAACATTGCTTGCCGCTTAATTTTCTCCAGTGGGCACTGCTGAAAGAGTCTGAGCACTTAGGCATGCAGTTGCCCCATTGGAGGTGATAGAGCTGCTTCAACATGATAAATTCTTTCAAAGGCAAGTATAAACAACCTTTGATTCATATACACTGAAACTTGTTATAAGTAACGAATGATTTAGATGGAACACATTTAGCACTGTCTCACAACGAACATTTATTACAAACATTCCACAACAACTGAAGCGGTGGCAAGATAGCATGCCATCAATCAGAGCAGACCACCAAAACAAATCGTGCCTCATAAACTACTTTAATATGTCATGGAGCTTCCAAATATACATCACTGATCCATTTGTTACAAAGCCTAGGCCACTTTTTCACTGACAAGTCAACGACATTTGGTATTTTCATTTACCTGCGATATCACAATGAATCTAAGGACTTTATTCACCCAAAATTAGGTTCCTGCTAGTGTTGGCCTTTAGTGCTCCTCAGGCTTACACAACTCGGCACACATGGATCTTGGTAATGATGCCTGTCTACAAAGACCCATTTGCCAATGTACTTTGTCTGTATACTTTAGCAGCATCGTGCTAACTATTTCAAGTACTCAAGCTGCAGTTCTCTCTATACCCATGCAAAATTTATGGCCCATACTGATAAGAGAAGGCAGCAGCACAGTAGCAGTCTTAAAGGGCATATGTTACATGCTGGAGAACAGATTTTTCAAGTCATTTTGAAGTGATTGAGGAAGGTGCTTCTACTTCTCTTTCAGTATCAGCAGAAATGCTTATAAAATAGTTCTGCAACAGAACAGCAAAAAATTAACTCTTTATATATTTGGTCTGACAGCCTGCATTGACTTAAATCTTCTGCATTTCTCTTTAAGGCCTGTACTAAAGCATTACTGATATCCAAAAAAAGTTTCTTTTCCAGTCTGGGCGTTAATCAAACACAGCGCAAACCACCAAAAATGAACATTTCATCCTCCAACTCAATGCCCTTCTAGCGGTAGAAACTATGCAGAAACTGGGCTTAAGAAAATTGTCTGAAAGTTGCAAATACAGTCGAGAACATACATGGATTTCAACCAGTTGTTAAGAAATCTGTGTCAGAACCAAATTGGGCCGAGTGGGGGATTAAGAAATTAGAGTCTCATTGTTTAATATACTTAAAAAATCCATAATACATTTCCTTTCCATCCCTCAAACAGGACAGGAAAGTACACAGTTCATGTAAAGTTTAATGCAAACAGTCTTAAGGGATTTCCAACTGCATTCCATAAATTCAGGATGCTGGGAGAATCACAGAATTGTCTAGGTTGGAAAAGACCTTGAAGATCATCCAGTCCAACCATCAACCCAACATTAACAGTTCCCAACTACACCATATCCCTCAGCACTAAGTTGACCCTACTCTTAAGCACCTCCAGGGATGGGGATCAACGCCTAACAACCTGTTCTGTAAAGAAATGCTTCCTAATATCTAGTTTAAACCTTCCCTGGCGCAACTTGAGGCCATTCTCTCTTGTTCTATCACTTATTACTTGGCTAAAGAGACTCGTCCCCAGCTCTCTGCAACCTCCTTTCAGGTAGTTGTAGAGGGCAATGAGGTCTCCCCTCAGCCTCCTCTTCTCCAGACTAAACAACCCCAGTTCCCTCAGCCGCTCCTCATACGACATGTGCTCCAGACCCTTCACCAGCTTCATTGCCCTTCTTTGGACAATAATGAGCTATATGGTCTGATTTCTCCCTGGTATACACTAAATACTCTTTTGCCACTCTGCAAACTGCTACTGTACTAGGAAAGCACACCAACACGGAACACACTGAAAGCCAACACAACTGTTAAGAGATGCCTGTCAGCAGGTAGCTGTGCTAGAGGTAAGGCACCGACACCTGCGGTAGGCTATGAGTCAACATGTAAAGGTTTGCTATGTCAGTATAAGTGCTATGGTGCAACAAATATATATTACAAACAACTTTCAACCCAGATGTTTTCCTACAAATTCTCATTTTGCACATTAAACACAGTTCTTCACACATTCCTTACCAGATGTTTCTCCTGTACCAAGTCCTGTAACTGTCTGAAATTTTAAGGGTGTTTGGATTTTTATCATATTTTTTTCAGTCCTGCTTGAAACTCAGCGATACCCCTGGCCTCTTCAGTTTTAAGTATCAAATGTTACCATTTAAGCACTATATATAATGTGTCATTGATCTGCATGTTGAGTGTCCATTGCAATCAACGGCATGTTCAGTGTAAAAATCAATAGTAAGGTATAATCCTAAGTAAGCATTCTACACACAAAACTCTGCAATACCACCTTCATTCAGTCTTTCACATATGGCTACTCAAGACAGAATATTAATATAATACAAAGAAGACAAGCAAACTGATAAAATTAATGGCAAGTACGGTAGCATTGGGAATGTGAATAGTGTAATTAATTAATCAAAACACTTCTAACACTTTTAGAGGATATTATAGGAATAAAATAAAAAAGACAAGCCATTATGATTTTCCTAGGTATGCAGTAATAGTTCTGTGTATCCTAGATTTATGCCAAAGCCACCACAGAAGTAATAACTAGCTGACATCTATTACGATGACTGAGTACTTCTGTATCATGTTGAAATCCAAGAAAACACTCATCTGCGATATGAGAAGCCATCGTGCGAATTTTGAGTTGTAAAGACTGAAAGAACCATAGATGGACAAACAGATAAAGAATCTGTCTAGATTGCATTTCAAAGTCATTGCCAGCTGTGTGGACATTTACTGAAAGCATCCTCAGTGGGTATAGCCCTAGCAGTTGTGGAACTGCACTGCAAACCGCTCAGCAGACAGAGGGAGTGCACACAGCCCTGGTTCAAAAGGAACTTAATATGTCATGACTTAATAGTGTTTGATTTCTCCCTAGTGTTTTTTAAGGCTAGAGAGTTGACCTCCTTCCTCCCTTGGTGCTTGACTGTTGACATCTCAATGTTCTTTCTTGATTAACCAAACCTCATCCTCCAATTTATTCCTCAAAGTAGGTTTTTCAAAGAATATTATTGTTGCTTAGGAAAAAAAAAAAAAAAAAAAAAAAAAAGAAGAAAGAAGAAAAAGAAGAGAGAATTGGACAAGACAGCTACATAGAACATTTAGAGAGATAGGGGGCTAAAATCCCACACCAGGCTTGGCAGCTGTGATAATGATGTATAATTTAATTGAAGCTATACTGTGATCCTCAAAAGGACTTCAGACCTTTTCCCATGTTTATGTATTATTCAGGCTAATGGCAACCCTGAAATAGAAAAAGCTTCTTATCTCTTAAAACTTTTATTGCAGGGAGTTCAAAATGCACAAAGCTGAGTGCTGGTCTGTGTGCTTTAATGCAAAGTGAAAGGATGCCGTTTTCAGCCTGTTTTAGCATCACTGTCTTGGCAAAAAGACAGATGTGATTAGATGCCTTAGAAACCAGGGATGCAATGGCATGCATGAGAAATTTAAAGTTTTGAGTTATTTTTGAACTTAGAATGTCTTAGCTCTGTCTGGCCATTATTTGGTTTTACTTTTTTCAATACAAGTTCACAGAAAAAATATAAATCCCATTAGAAAAGACAAAAATCTATAGCAATCAATACAAATAGCATATCCTTTGCATTTTGAGCAAGTTAACTGACAGTTCTTGCTGCACCTTTAACACTGTTATAAAAGCCTATATCTACAGGGTTTTTGAAAACTATCAGGATAATTTACTAAAGGATGACAAGCCACTTATTAGCAGTTGTGTGGACTGGTGCAAATTCGTCCTGCAGACCAAGCAGCAAAAAGGACCAATCTTGAAGTTGGTCATCAGTCTATGCACAACCTATATGTGCAGGGAAATAGAGGAATAAATCAGGAACGTTCGTATGAAGCTTTTTGCTTCCATCCATTGTTTATACCATAATGCAAAATTGGAACCCAAAATAACATTATACATGTGCACAATACCACATAGGAAAAAAAAAAATCAAGATAACAAAATAACATAACCCCAAATCACAACGTCTGTGAAAGACAGTGGTCACAGAATGTCAGCAAAGGATTCTTCAAATTATTTTTCTTTATAAATGCATAGCAATTTTCATCCCATGGTGGCTGTCTACTGCTTTTCTAGTAATCAATGAATCATATAGATCATCTTGTGATCTTTCCAAATATGCAAAGACAATGTAAGTGCTGTGAAACATATCAGTCACTGCTGTATTTCTGTTGAAGAGATTATGAACAGATACATTTAGAGCTAACAACTACCCTTGCCATGAATCAAAAATGTGTACTGCTAAACTGATTTAGGGCCTCAAACTACATTATCTGTAAAATGAAATTACCATGTTCATTGTTTGGAAAGGGAATTGAAAAGACCAATACAGATCAAGTAAATTTGCATGCATAATACAATATATTATCCTGTGTTCTCCACACATCTCACTTTCTCTATACGAGCTGTACTTTTTTAGAGCACATGCAAGATTTTGTAACACAGCTTTTGTTTAAGCTAGGCTTTAAGCAAGTTCATGATGTAGCTATAAACACCAAAATACATAAAAGACAATACATCTTTTGTAATTGGAAGGGTACAAAAACTCTTACCAATTCTTGTGTTCCTTTCAGAATACAGAGAAATAACATACCATCAAAGGGCACCAGAAAGGAAATTAGTCAAGATGCTGAGCCATATTTTCCAAAGAATATAAATTAAGCAAAGCACGTTGCCAGGATCAAAAATGTGTCTACATGTTCCTTGTGATCTGCAATATTGTATCTACCTATCTCTACAGGAGTAATTCAAGGTAACATTTCTTAATAGTAATATTTTTCCCTTTAAATACAGTGAAAAAGCTATTAAAGCTGACTGAAGTAAACTAAGAACTCTCTGATAAATAACCTCTGTAGATAACCATTTGTAAAAATGAGAAGACAATTGACAAGCAGAAGAAACTGTGCATTGAACGTGAAGATCAAAGGAGATGAGAGACAACATAACCAGCATGCAGATATAAAAATGCTAGTCACTGGTGCCCAGGAGCTGTAATGCAGAACAAGCTCTTAAGACAGCTCAAGGAGTGAAATTCCATTAATCTGGATTTTGAAATATAACTTATGCTGGGCTGCTGTAGAAAGAGTAAAGTGAGACCATGTTAAATGGATTTTTTCCTCCTCACAATAATAAAATCTATGCATTAACAAATTAATTTTAAAAAATTAAAGTAGAGACAGTAGATGTTCCTCCTAAAAAACAAAGAGGTTGAAATTAAGTTCTATGTAAATATTATCCAAGAGGTTTTTTTCTCAGAGTACAAAAAATTGTCTTTGCCCTGATACACTGCGGAGTGTCTCTGTCTTCACACACTGTGCCAGGAGGCTCCACCAGCAACTTCAGAGAAGTTACTTTTGTTAACTCCACTGCAACTCATTCTTCAACTCCCACAGCCCTCTTAAAAATATTTGTCCATCAAAACACACAATTCAAGAGCATAAAGGAATTAATTAAGCAAGGTTGATTTCTTTATTTCTATTTCCCTTCTGCTGCTCTTCAACATTCAAAAGTTGAAGAAGTTTCCAACTTAAAAAACAAAAACAAAATTTCTGCAAAGCACAGAGTCATTCTTCATTTTTTTCCACAGTGAATACCAACAGCAAAAACATTACTCACATTTCAAGACTGTCACTTTTTTAAGGAAGAGTCTAGCAGTGGAAAAAAATAAAAATTGGAAATGTGAAAACTGACTCTTGTCCGGATTTTTAATGAACTCTTTACCCTTCACCATGTTCTGTAACCTTAAATTATCTTAAGTATGTATTAGTTCTTTTTTTTATTAAGCATGTATTACTAATCTAACTTTTCTGATATCTTTGAAATTACTTTATACATACATTGAAAACTACTGAATTAAGTGATTTTTGCACCAGCACAGACAGCAATTCATTAAAACATGTTCTAGCCTAGTGTATGAACCCATATCAAGTCCATGGATAATCAAACAGGCAGACAAAATAGCTCATTTAGACCCATTGCAGAACAATGGATAGCATATAAGGACTGTAGACAAATACTCAAGCTTTACCAGAATCACTAACACCACCTTAACTACTGGGAAATACTTTACAGCAGTGGGAACTGCATCAGCATCAATTCTTCCCCTGTCTTCATCAGCCTCAGGAATTTTCTGTGCTCTTATCTTCTGATCAGTCTTTTTCCGGCTGCCTAGATCTGTTATTAGACAAGCATTTCCTGGTGAGAACTGCCATGATTGATTATCAACTAGGTGATATTACAGCTAAGACTCAAAAGTAGATTCACCTCTCATTTAAAGTGGCATAATTCCATAAATTTCATGGAATTACTCCTGCCTATAATGAGTATGAGAAAGATGCTGAGTATGTTCCAGTTACTACTATCAGGCACACACAAACGTAGCCGTTCTTCTCAAGCAAATACAAGAAATAAGACACAGTCTTCTATTTGCTGAAGACACTTAACCAAGAGTATTCCTCAAGGGCTATATTCTGTACAGCATGCTAATTTTTAAACCAGAAGCAGCAGATTTGGTACCGCAACTGCTTTTCAGAAGGATCGCTGAATATAATGAGTGAAGAACAGGCTCTCCCTGCATCTTTTCAGGATATAAAAGAAATTCAGAACAGTATGTGTGGTTTCTCAAAGTATGCACTAATTACACTGAGTATGACAATAGAAAGCAAATTTCCAATACCAGTAAGATTTAAAAACACAATCGAAGAATGTTTTTTGAAATACTCAACCTAAAGCTTGTTTATTGGCCTTATTTAGATGTTTTTGACATGGGCTTTTACTTATCCATTCCTGTAATGGTTTTCTCTAATAGTTTTAAGGACTCTTTATGTTCATGGGAGAAGAAATTTAGTGACACGCTTAAATTGCATGAAAGATGTCTCTCAAATTTCCATAATTGTACAGACGGAATTCCTTCAACCTCTCTGAGAAACATTTTCTCTAGTTTTCAGTACAATTTTGTGGTTTTTTCTCACTTCCTCTAATTTTTCTATATCAAATATTACATACACTTCTATTCCTTCTCTCAATAAGGCAGTATGCAGGGAGCAGACCATTTGCTCCTTTACTCCTCTTTACAGAGCTAAGGATCCCTTTTGTCTGTTTTTGCACTGTCCGTACAAAGGACCTATAGCTAGGTTAAAATACTGAGAATACTGAGCCAGAGGCAGCAATCTCGGGCAGTGTGATTTTTCTCTCTCTAAACTTTCAAAGATGACCAAATACATTTTTAAAGAACACACAAAATCCAGCTGGTGAAAAGTTAATTTTTAACTAAATCTACACGTGGCATTAATGTGAGCACTGTCGTCTGCCCTTATTCAGCATCCTCCATGGCAAAGATAGTGAAGAAAAAGGGTTTGCTGCTCCTTTGCGCCACCGCAGCCATGTTCATGCTTGGAAGTGCAGCAAGAATTGCATCAGTGAAGTCTCATCATAAACTACCAAGCACAGAAACCACACACATGCCCATATGTGCAAGGAAGTGGGGAGACTGCAAAGACAGTTTGTATTCAGAGGACACAGAAGCCCGGAGAAAAAAGGAGCTATCTACTTACTCATATTAAAACCTTGATTTTTGTAAAGACTGAGAATTCTTTATCTCTGGCAGTTTCTGTTAAGTGATCAGCATCTCTGGAAACAAAACTGGATTTTGACTCTCTCGGTTTTTTCCATTACTTCATTTAAGTCTCCTTATGCAGGGAAACACAGTAATGAAAAACACCAGCTTTGAGGGAAGACTTTTTGATGTTTCTGAATTACTGCAGTTCACTTCTCTGTGTCATACACGTATGCAACCATGAATTTGTTTTACTATTCAGCTAGCATAAGTTTCAAAACTAGTAGGATGAAATCAGTACTAGGATGAGAGCTAACATGACACAATTTAGCTAAGAACAAGAATTTATGATTCAGATACAAATAACCGAAAAAGGAATTTCTACTGGTGGCACTGTCACTATTGAACAGCAGCTCTAAAACATCAAAAGCTTTCCATTGTTGGCAATTTGAGTATCATTTACCAAAACTAAATCATCTGTAAAAACATTATATACCCCCCCCCCCCCCCCCCAATTTTGAATGTATTAAACAAAGTTTTCATGGAGGTATTCAGTAATGGCTCTTAACAGAAGTAATGTACTCTAAGTACTCTTTAGATCATGTTTTGAAGTAAAAAATCAATAGTGTTTAACTGATGAACATCATTGTCTTTCAAAATTCTAGAAAGGGAAAGTCAAAACAACTTTTTCTCAGACACTCTGATATGCATTTAAGCCTCTTCATCATTTTGAAAGAGCACATCTGATCTGTGCTCTTTCAACACCTAACAGGCAATTTACATGAGTTCCTTTTATTTGCGGACCAAAGTAAGAGGGTTTGCTTGTGCTTGCTAGTTTTCTAATGTCAATGATGCTTTATGGTGGTTCCAAAACCTGTTTTATGAGAAAAAAAAAATGCAAATAACCAAAGGAGAGGGATGTGTATGTGTGTGGGGGTGAACAGTATTTAAATATTCCTTCTGGTTTATAACTATTTGATCAACATACTTTTTAATATGATAGCAAACATTTCAAGCAAGGCTCCAAGTACAGGATGTGGACATAGGATTCAAAGGAAGGTGCCATCTTATTAAATCTTTTTTTTTCTTTTTCTTCTGGATAATCCAGGGCTGCAGACTGAAGTTATGTATCAGCGTGAAACTAGCCTAAATCGAACTGCAATTGCAATCTCTTCACTTGTGGTCCTAGCTTTCTTGCGTACTGAGAATGTGTGAGTTAAGGGATCCCATCAGCTAAATGAATGCTCTGTTTTATATGGCTAATTGCTAGCTAGGTCAGCTTCCTGAGTAGAGGTGCCAGCAGATGTCCACAAGCACTAGCACTGGTGGTGGTGGTGGAGGGAGACCCTGCAGTCAGGATTGGCAGAGATTGAAAAAGACTGTGGAAACCCGGCTCAGGCTGACTTCATCTGCCAAAGGATGGCAGACCCTTCTCAGTGATGGTTGGAAACACTCTTCTAGCTTACAGTCTATGTCTATTCATTACTGTTTGGTTTTATGCCAACACTGGTCTTTTCTTAAGAAGGCGTTACATCTTCCCCACATTTGCTCCCTCGTGACCGGAATAATCCCATCATTTTCCCTCCCAGACTTCCAACTGGAAAGAAAACTCTCACCAGCTTGGTTTTCCATTGCCATCATCTTTGTTGTCTCCACCTGTATGAGTTTGAATACAGGTTACCAGACTTCTATATGATATTTCAAATGTCTTCAGAGAAATGAAAAATAGACAAGCAAAGGCTGTATGCTCCAACAAAATATGTATGTGAGCTTCACACATCAGCAGAGTCCTTTTGAATTCAGATTTCACTCTGAAGAAGGTAGTGTAAAAGACAGTGCAAATATTTGCTTGTTCTCATGGGATAGGGGCTAAATCTAGACTTTACAGAAAACAGAATACTGAATAAAAGCAAGTTAATTTCACAGTCACTCAGTATCCAAATAAGTACTCTTTTTCCTTCTAAGTATATTCAAAGCAAAACTATAACATCCTTCAGTACATGAAGTCACATACTGTGTGTAGTCACACACTTTATATGCTTGAAGTCAGACTAAAACTGCAGATCCACAGTTACAGTACTCAGCTTCTAAAAATGAGGTTTTTAGACCCTTATCTATGCACAAGCCACCTTGTGAAATATATTCAGCTTCCTCTGAAGTTACAAAAATTTGTAAATTTTCATTACTACTCAAAATCAGGTTGCTTCTATGAAATGTAGGGAAATAATTTTAAGACCCTGAGTTTGAAACTTTCAATCAGCATTTCATGGGCTTTAAATATGCTGCTATGCACTTGTAAATGTCTCAATTTAAGAAATACTGTTAATCATATAACATGATAACGTATTCAAAAAGAATTCATGCGGTTTATCCTTGAAATTCCATAAAATAAATTAAATTAGATAAGTAGAAAACTATATAAAGTGTTACCCCCAAAATCACATAAACTACACAGTGAATCATACCAACACAACTGACTGTGCTTTCCAAGTGTTGCAAGTCAACCATCACATCAAAGGCTCCACCTCATCACATCTGATGAAACCCCTCATGCCTCATGATAACTCATGCTGAAGCCCAGGCTACCTGGGTCCATGGTAAATGCCTCCTCTCTACTTTCCCTTCTTCAAACGTCCCAGCCTTCATCCCTTTATCCTCACCACCTCGCAGATGTGAGACAAATGAAAACGAGTTCCTCCTGGTGGAAAAAGTGCTTTATGAGTTTCCCCATAGAGGAAGTGAATAGTATTATTGAGTGGCTGCCAAGAAGACACCTAAACATCTATAACAACTGACAGCGCTCTTGGTGTGTAGGACATTGTGACTGTGCAGACTCTTCATTACAAATGCAGAAAATCTCAAGACCCTATTTTTACCAAACTCTGTGTGTATGCACCACAAAGTTGTTCTGCATGCAAACATCCATGTACCTGAGACATTTGGGTGTCCAGAGCTACCAGGCACCTAGCAGCAGTCCAATAACACACCTCCAACTCTAGCTATTACTCTAATAATCTAATACTTTACCTCCAAATTTGGAAGGTCTGAGGGGTGGCTGCTTTCTGTATGTAAGGAAGTTTATAGAAGTTTTCTCTTCTGATCTAACCTTTGAATTATGCTTTTAAAAACATTTGAACTGGTGTTGATGGTTTACATGCGTCCTAAATAATATATATGCTGATCAATCTGTAGGGAGACTGAATCTCATGCACACAGCTTTGTATCACCCTTACCAGTAATACCTAGCCAGTGACACTTAAGATTTCTCACGCTCATATCTTTTGCTATAAAAATGATTAAACTGCCATAGAGCTGAAATTGGAACCAAAATATAAGGCTGGATCACTTGCATAATAAACTTTGATTTAGTCATTAAAGAGATTATTGCTTCACTTCCACGTAGACAGAAAGGACAGGAATCATCCTCATCTAGTTCTGTGGGGTGTTGCCCTGTGGTTGCATTTGATATTTACTTCTCTAATTTGATCACAAGTAAATCCAATCACCCTTTTCGTTCTGAAAATGGAAGTTCTTCTCACAAAGCACAAGGGAGACATGAGCAAACAATCCTTTGGGGAAAAAGCATACTTAATTTGTATTTTCCAACCCCAGGTCTGGTCCCCTCTCTCTGAAGTCTCTTCATCTCTGACATGTCTCCCTGACCCCAGAGGCCATTTCTTCCCTTGGGAGGTGTTGCCAGCACTGTTGGCATATTGCTCTTACACCAGGGCACCCTGGGGCATGTGCAGAGTCCCTCTGTGCTCCCTTACCAATGTCTGCCTCAGCCCTGAGTACTATCCCACAGCGGCTCAGCCTGCAGCCTTTTGGCTGGGGTGGGTGCTAGTCTGTCAAAATGGACCAGGTCCTGTTATGGAGGCCACCACATAAAGGGTCAGGCTCTTCAAAGGTGCCTGATGACCCAGAAGGGCACAGCTATCTCCCAGACTGAATGTATGAGTTGCTTCCAAGATTAGTAAAGGGTTAATGTCCACCAAGAGTGGCAGTTGTCCTAATGGTCTCACTCTTCTCCTCTGAACCCTTTCTGTCACACAGCTTTCACACAGAGTTGTAAAATACACTGATCCCCACCTGAAGACAAGCATCATGTGCAATTTTCTTCTCCCTACGCTTTTTGTTTGCCAGCTGAGGTAACACGTGGCAGTTCCTGCATATGGGCACTAGCTTGCCCTTGCCAGCTCAATGAGGCTGAGGTCCCAGCAGCAATGGGCCCTTCAGCAACAGCCTGGACAACCATGTTCTCCAATACCGCTTACATTGGGCTGTGGTGCTTATCCAGTGTGACACACTACACACAGACCCAGACATTTGACATTGCCAGGAAATCTGTGAATGGAAATCACTGTCCAGATTTTCCTTGGTCAGGAATTACTATTACTATGCTATTAGTATGAGTGAAGTGTTGGGAAGGTTCCCAAGCATGACACAAATGGACAGCTTACTTCCCAGTCTCCAAATTCTCCCAGATGCCACTGGACAGACACAAAGCCCGTCCATGTGCATATGGATAGATACACTCAAAACTTAATTTCTTCCTCCTGCTATGATATATGACAGAGTGAAAACACTATGGAAACAAATTCAGGAGGGGATAGGCATTAGAAACGCTTGAAATCTGCTTTCCAATTTAAGATAAACTCAGAAGAGTACTTAATCTTCTTTTCCCAGTTTTTTGTTCTCCATATTATAAACCCTTCTTAAAACCCTGAACCATGGTGTGTTATTTTGACTCAAAGGAAAAAAGAAAATCCAGTTGATTTGTACTTTCAGGTTCCACTTTTAGATTCCAGTTTATCTTGATCATTAGTTTATAAATCGTGGTTTAAGGCACATTTAGAGACTGCATTCCAATGAATTATTCTGAAAGGTTTTCTGGAGTGCAGACTTAAAAACAGCTAGAAAAGAAAATGGTATCTTTACATTTCTCCAGGCCCACGTATGGGACTCATTTCACTCCCTGACACCTGACTTTGCAACTAAATCAGGACATGATTTCTACCCATAATTCCATTTATTTTAGTTGTATGTAGGTGGCTATTTTTTTTAGAGTAAATTCCAAGGAGAAAAATAGAGGTGAATAGAGTTGTTTTTCTCATAAATAATAGAGAGAACTACACAGTGAGACCACAGAAAACATCTTCTCAGAGCTTGTAACTTCAGCAATGAAGCTTTTTTTAATTATACCAGAAGATTCATTAGTAGACTAATCATGATCAGGGACTATACCTGATCAGGGCCTACACGGAAGACCAGTACTTTCCAAAGAGGCCTATATTTTGCATCACTTTCGAAACAAAATGTGGTACAGAAAAACTTTAGAAGATGGTCTAAATCAGCTATTGCTGTCCATCATGGAAACTGACTTCAGTATAGCCGTATGATTCGTACAATGCATTTCCATATGCGTGCATCAAGTATCACCTTTCCCTTCTAAACAATATAACTAGAAGTTGGTGTGGAGGTGCCTGGTTCTCCTAAACCTCTTAAAAAAAAAAAAAAATCTGTTTCCATTTTAGGATGGGCTTTCCAATGTGCTCCAGTGGAGAAGCTTGCGTGCTGAAATTTCACCATGCAGCACCACAAATTCCACATGCGCACCAACAAAAAGAACTCACGCATCGTTGATGCATAAGCAAAAGCTGATCCTTAATGTTTAATGGAAAAGGAGATGCATATAATATGTTTTGTTGGTCAGAAACTCTCAGCCTACATGACACTACAACACAAAGATTCTGACACATCCTTGAAACTTTCACTGGAAAGCATGCATCATCTTCAAGTCACACAACTCTCACAATAATGTCTACATATGAAAAAACTACAGTGGGTATGCCTAGTTTTTGGCTGATTCAAGAGCTGTGAGTAAACAAGACAAATTGGTTCTTCGTCTCCTTGAAACAGGTACCTTCTTTATGTTTTGCTTCAGTTGCAAAGAACACTAAGAAAAGCAAAACCCCATATTAAGGTATTATTTTCTGCAGTCAGATTCAGGGATTATTTTCTACCCATGATAAAAATTCTTCATTAGAGCTCTTTGCCTCCGTCAGAGAGTAGGTAAGAGACTAAAGCAATACACCCATCATTTACCAAGTTTAATTGAGAATGGGAGAAAGGGAAAAAAGTTAACAGCATTTTTTAAATCTCAGGAACTTGACAGTGACATATATTCCTAACTCACATGCCTCTGAGAAGAGGTCATGCTGCCCAGAGTAAATAACAGCTTGTAATTTGCAACGAGGATACCCAGCAGCAGCTCTGTGAGATACATGTGATTATGTGATTTACAGGACCAGGAAATAATTTTTAGATATACTGTGCTGCATTAACAGCCCAGGTTAAGCATGTGCTGCAACTTTTTCCTTGAAGGTACAGTAGGTGGAAGATTTGTGATATCTTTAAATGCAACAAAAGGAAATACAGAAGAGGGAGGGAGGAGTCTCCTGCTGAGATGTTGTGATAAATTATTAAAACTTCTTTTTAATGTTGATGCTGCTCTTTAACATCAGATCACAATCCTGACAGCAGAGGAAAACTGAAAGTGCCATTAAAGCTGTGATAAACACACCCATGCTGTGGCAACACTTGTATGGGGGGAGAAAAAAAAAAAAATCCTGGGGTGCCTCCAATCAGTAACATCAAGAAACAACCAGGGAGCAAATATCAAGCTATCTACAATCCACAGTCCCTCAGCCCAAATATTTATGAGATACCATTTATGCTCACTGAGCTATTTGATTACAAGACCTCAATAACCTGTGTTTTCCATAAACAAATGTCATGCAAGGAAGCAAAACAAAGTGAACTTTAGGGAAAGGCAAATTTAGCAAACTGTTCACAGCACATATAGGGTAAATCTTCTCAGCAGTTTTTAACAGAAGAGGAAAATGGATTGCTGCCTTCAAAAATCATAAGCGTTTTCTCAGCACAGCATTTTTTTCAATAAAGTTAATGCAATTTATCTTTATTAACACATCAACACTGACATAGCAAGTCAGCCAATTAGTGCTGCTGGCAGTGTATTTCACAACATTCATGTACTCTAAAAAAATATCTGTCTAGTCATTTTTACCACATTCACTAACAATTGTGCACTCAAAATAGGCTGCTTGCTTGCTTTCTCTCTTCTTCCTTCCTCTTCTTTTCCAACACTATAAAACCCCGTGATGGGGTTAACATCTCTTGCAGTAAAGCCACAAGCATCTGTCCCAGAGTCTCCATAATGAACAATCTGAATTCTCACAGTCCAAAAACCCACTGGTTTCTAAATGATATACATTTCTTTTTATAAAGGCCTTAAACGTTATTCTGCTAATGTTACAATGTAAAGTAAAATTCCTGCAAGGACTATCTGCCTTACAGAGTCAGTCAAGCAAACTAACAAGAAAACAAATTCAACTCCATGCTCTCTTTTCAGTATTCTATTGCAAGCCCACATGGCAACCTGAAATCTGAGTCACTCAAACCAGCATAGGTATTCTCCTTAGATCACCTTTAATCCAGCTTTTTAGAATCTTACCCAAACATCCATTACAAAACTTTTCCTTTCCACTTACCCCCCTTCCAGTGTTTGCCTTTGGTCCTGCTAAGCTTGCTCAGGGTTGGTCCAGAGAAGAGCAACATCAAAATGAAAAGAAGTTCAAGCATAGTGATTTTCCCCCGTTTCACTGATGATAACATTTCCACAAGTTATTGGGAAAAAAAAAAAATCTTACATCTTCTCCCCCACTTTCTGTTTGCTTACGAAGGAGTGATTAATCATTGAAAAATCAGAGGAGTAGCTTTGCTCTCCTTAGATGTTGAACTAATATCTCAATGATGTAGCCCTGAGGAAAGCCACATTCCTCACTGATCCTGTTTCTCCCACACAACATGCAGCCAGCACCGCTGCTACTACAGTAGCTATAAAATAATTTCTGCTCCTCACTTTGGTTTCTGTGGGAATATATTCCTCAGCTTGCAGCGTGAGCTTGATTGAAAATGATAAAAACAGTAATGCTCGTGTCCAGCAGAAAAGAGAAAAGATGTCAGGATTGTGAAAAAAGATGAGAAGCAGTTGTACTGACAGCTTTAAGCCTGACTGTCTGATCCTAATAGCTGTGCAACCAACCAAATTGCTCTTTTAAGAGTAATAAGGCTTCAGTGAAAGCTGGTGTCACTGCCACTTGGGTAGGTAGTGCAGGGCTTGAAAATCACCAAGGAACCTGCTAGAGATAACGACTGCCACGGTCCCAGCTCCGAATGCAGAGGGCTGAGCAGAATACAGTATGCACAGGGAGCATTTAATCTCTATTGTGTGGAGGAGATTTCCTGCTTTACAGCGTGCAACTGCTCGGGACTTTTGGCTGCATTTTATTAAGGCTTTAGTTCATACTTTAAAATGCAAGCTTCAACACACTAATGACTTATAGCATTTCTAAAGTAATTATTATATGGGAAAAAATCCTGCCTGCTTTTGCCTTTTTTTTTTTTTTAAAGTAGCAAACAGGAAGAACAAATCCTTAGCAGTAACAGTAATCTTTTCACTGCACAGAGCAGCTATGCATTTTATATTTTCACACAGTCTATCCTTAGGATCTCCAAATCCAGGGGGCGGGGATAGGGGGTGGAGAGGGAAGAAGAAAGGGGACTTTCAGAAGTACAGTTATTTTCAAAATAATAGATTGTAGTCACAATTTTTCATTTAGTAGTTGTTACTGCCACAGAAATAATATAGCTACCTACGTCTCCGGATGTCCATATTTCAGAATGCTGAAGCTGGATCAGCTGGATCATGAACCTTTCTGTGCAACATTCTGGATTTTCATAAAGGGTACTCAGAGAAAGCTTCACAGCATTCAGAGTGCTCAAACAGCCTTGGATGTTCAGTGCTTACTTAAGTATGCCCAGTAGCTTAAATTCATCTACAGTTTGGTATTTACTTGTTTCCATATAAGAATTCAGTCCTAAAATCAATGAGCCACAAACCTTGTGCTGTAGATTTAAATAAATAAAAAAATCAATGTCCTTAGAATGACAAAGCAACAAATGGTCACAAATTCCCTGAAGTTATCGCATTTTCAGCCAGGGACATGATGCCCTTTTCAGTGCAACATTAAGAAGATGATATTAACAAATCTGAAGATTTGCTTATTCATCTGAATAAAGAATGATATTTTGACTGGCAGAGACAATCATGAACATTGAATATATGTACGGGGAATTTTTTAAACAAACAGCATGTAACATCACAAACAAGGAAATATTGGGACTCCACCACCACCACATCAACTGTGAAAGATCTTCTATTCTCTTTTTAAGTTCTAAAATATATTTATGGGCTGGTTAGAGGATGTAACATTTGCATTTAGACAGAAAACAAATGCATACTGATGTACAGTAGTTTTTCATCCCTCTGTGCATTAATTTTTAAAAGTTATAAGACATCTTACCAGATGCTGGGTCTGATATATAAAGGCTGATGTTTATGACTCTTAGTTGCCAAAAATTAGGTCAGTATCTATCATGTAGAGTCACTAAGCTTCAGATTCTTATGTTAAATTTCTCTATCAAGCCATTTTTAATCACCAGTCTCATTGCTAACAATTAAAACACCATTTCTTACATTTCTCTCCTAATTTACTGAAATGAGGAAGACACTTGTGTTCATTTTGATTGCCTCTGTAACACCCCTCTGAAACTGTCACCATACTGCCATGTTGAAGCATCAAAAAAATTCCAAGTTTATATTGCTAGGTTTCCAACTTTTTATGTCCAGATAATAAAATGACAAAGTAAACCAACCACCACCACCTTCAGATACCACTATGCAAATCCAATAACTTAAGAGTTTTGAATCAGAAAACAAACACCTCTAATGTCCAAAACATGTGTGATAATATCAGTCATGCTTCAGAAATCCTGACAGGATCATTCTCTTGGCCGTCTCGGCAGCCTTACGTCACTTCTGCCTCCTGCATATTTTCTTCAGTCTCTGTCTTCCTTACAAATTCTATAATGCTCTGAAAGTTTGCCATCCTGTTTCTACCCCTACCCATGTGGAAGCCAGCTGCTGTGGGGAAACTTGTTTCCAATAGTGGCAGGCATCCTTAAAAATACCTCCTTGGATCCTATACTGCAGAAGAATTGAACTTCTTCAGCCTGGATGCCTTGTATTTTCAAACATTAATGAAAGCAGAGGCTATTGGAAGGTATTATGAGCTTCTGTCAGCTTTCTGCCAGCTTGGATATGTGCCTCCAGCAGCCTTAGGTACCACTCAAGCAGCAGCTCAAATGATGTAACAGGAGAAGGGAAGGACCACCCGATACAAGAGCAAAAGGGAAACCATCACGGCTGCTGGTCATGGGTGTGTTTGGTTCAGTTTAAATGCCTAAAGAGCCCAGACTTCCACTCTGTTGATGGTTTTCTGGGCTATTTTGCAAAAAGTAAGTCATTAAATTCATTTTGTATATATTAAGAGTAAGCAGGCAGACCTTCAGGGAAACACAGAAAAAGTGTTGTCACTTCTTATGAAATTTAGTGGGGTTTTTAACGTCCTCCTTTCTAGGTTCATAAGAATTTCAATTTTCCAGAGTTGAAATGCCTCCAGAGAAAAGATATGGTTTCAAGAAAGATTATACAAATGTTATAGGTTGAAACATCAGAAAGACAAATAAAAGAAACTCAACATTTATTTTTCCTTCAAGTATCAGGATTTTTAAGTCAACATCATGTTTTAGAGATGTAAAAGAACTGATTTGTAATTCTATTTCATGCTTTGAATGTGCAATACTGGAAACAGAGAGAAAAATAAGCAGTCTCCTCTACCTTTATTCCTGTTGCTATTACAAGAAATATTCTTGTGAGAGCTACAAGAGTCAAACCAATCCTATTACAGCTAGATGTCCCTGACATCCAACCAGTCCTTGCCCAGGTCTCTTACACCCTCCAAGGTCCTTCACAACAGCTCACACCAGTCATGAGTATGAGACTATTTAATACATTCTAAGCACAGGAGAACCCATATATTAAGACAGACCAAATGCCCATCATGTCTAGCATCACATCTTCAGCAGTGGTCAACCTCAAATTCTTATGGGAAAAGTACAAGAATGATAAAAAAGCATTAGTGGAGTTTACCATTTGCCCAGCCTGCCAGCCTCTGCTTGTGAAAGGCTTTGAGACTTCTTAACTAAAGACTCTATCACAGCTATCAAGTTAGATTAGAGAGTGATGGACCTACACTTCTTGAGTTTATCTAGTTTCTTTTTTGATTAATTTATGCTTTTCTCCACACCCATAGTCCCTGGCAATGAGTTCCACGGATTTAATCACTTGCAGCCTGAAAACATACTTTTCTGTTTCTTTGAAAAGTACACTTGATAATTTTATTGAGATAATTTTGATTTTACATCATGGAAAAAAATATTCCTGTTCACCTTTCCTCATATCATGATTTTCCAACATACCCTCCCTTCAGACAACTTATTCCAGTAAGAAAAGTCCTACCCTTGTCTTTTCTCAGACCAAAGATGTTCCATACTCACAAATGTACATCTTAAGTATACCCAGTTCTAATTTAGCATTTACGAGATGAAGTCTAAAGAAAAGCCTGCAGTATTTAACATGAATTATCAGCTACATATTCTCTCCCCCATTCTGCTCATGAATTCAAAGGGCAGCAGCTACCATTAAGCTGGAATTATGTTTATAAATGTCTACGACATTAATGGATACAGAGGTTCTTTTTAATTAACAGAATCTTAAGATATTTACTCAGTGGAAGCATACATCAGCAACCCAAATAACAAACCACCAGTGAGATACACAGGAAAAAATACATCCAAGTTAGCTTAACCTGTAGTAGTTTTATCTGGTTATTTGGTCACCCTCCTTTCCATATTTCCTTCTTTTAACTAATTATCTGGAACAAAGGACTACTGGTATAAGTACTTGGTTAAAACTCTTGAGCTTGAATAAACAGCAACAATAACTTCACGGAAGCTTAAATATCAGAGCCCCTGAGCAATATGCTCTTTTAAGGATGATATCTTGGAGTGATCTGCTGCTCACAGACTACAGGAGGAATAGACAGAAGCCTTGACTGCTTACTTGCTGACATGCTCTCTGGCCCATTGTATTTACCATCCAGATGCCATTTCACTATGGTGAAGGTTACAGACTTTCACAAGATCCTTCAGTAATTGCACGAAGTAACACTTGGATCAAATCCAGCATTCAGTAACACAGGCATTTTTCATGCTTGCATTTCCTGACAATTTTTAATTGTAGCGTTGTCTTAACTTCTGGAGAAGCTCAGGAAGAATCACTGCCTTCACTCTTCCCATTTCAGAACACTGGACAATCAAAATAAAAAATTAAAAAGATAGCAGAAAAAGATAGAAATTACTGTTTAGAGAGTCATGATTAAGATGAGAAGGAATGGAAACAGAAGCTGAAATGCCCACCCCCTTCCCCGAGAACAGCCAGCATTTGGCAGCATGAAAATGCCCATGACTAAATGAACTTTGCAAAAGGAATATAATCAACATTAAACACTATGAGATAGAAATATCGCATCTTGCACTGTAGGCATGAAGAATATTTTTCCACTGTCTACCTCACCATATACAGAAGCCCAAGTTGCCGTAAGCTATAATTAATTCAGTTCTTTTTAAGCATGAAAATTGTTTTGATTTTAAATACTTCCAGCTTAGGGCATTCTAAATATCTGTGGAAGCCTCCTGGGGATTTCTGTTAGCCACAGACACCAATGGGAACAACATTTTTGGATACTTGTAATACAATACATTGCCACATAAATACATCGCCTTCTTAAATCAAAAACCTATTTGAGATTCCTTCCAGTTCATGTGATTTCCAAGGATTAAGAAACTAGCGTTTGCCCAGTGTGCAAGCTGCATTTCTACGGCAGGTATTCTGAAAAACCATTTATATTTCCTCTTCACAAATATAACCAAATAAGATGAAGTTCTGACAATCATTGCATGCCAGTCCCCAAATACTATGTTCATTTTGGCTTCCAGAGGTAATAGAGACCCACAAAAGGGTCTCTTTTTCCATCATAACTAATTCGTACCTCTGTTTTTTGCACAAGACAACGTGAAAGCCTGATGTACAGCAATATGCCAGTTTTAGTGCAGTAGAAGAAATAGACCAATAAAACAAGGACAATAACTCCAAGACTCAACTTTCTATATGAAGGGTTTTTTCTTGTTTATGCTTAGAGGCCTAAGGTCTTTCTGATACTCTGCAGATTATATTCTGTAGAATGAAGAAGTGCATGAAAATTATTTCATATTACTTTGTATTCATCAACCAGGATTTATCTGAAGATTGCATTTAAGTATAATATGAATGATAATAATTCACTTTGAATTTACCAGTTATTCCAGTCTTTAATTATAGATTGTTTCAGTTCAAAAAGTATACATGTGCTTGATTGAGTTTGCAGGCAACCATGAACTGCTTAAATGTTTGGTAAACAGTGAGAGAAAACCAACTTTTCATTTTTTCAGTGTTTTTAATAAAATAATTAACTTGAATAATCTTATCCACTACATTACAAAGATTCTAATTTTTTTCAGCACTTATGTTTTACTGTTACTTTGAAATCTAATTTCTAAACAGCATCTAATAATTTTATTGCTGTCTATATGTAACATAAACTATACATACATTTAAACAGTAATATATTAAAATATATGTGATTATATGTAACAAAATGTAATAAATACTATGTATTTAAGAATGATACTAATTGTTAAGCAACATGCACATGTCATTTCCCAAGAAGCAACTTTGGTAAGAAAAATACTATATGAAGTCATAAACCTCAAGAGGAGGTAAAAACACTAATGACACATTTCAGTGTTTTCTGCTACACAGTGGAAATACATTTCTATGGTCCTATTTCTAGCGGCTGTGAAGAGGAGATAGAAGAGCTGAAAAGTACCATTTAATTCATACAGGAGTCATAACCTACCTGCCTACCATGGCTTTGATTTGTCAATAACCAAATTTCGCTTATTGTTCACAAGAAAAAATAAGTCGGGCTCACATTTCATTTTTGAATAAATCTTTAAATTTGACAGCCTCAAAGTATTTTGTGTTTCCCAGTTTTTTGCCTTCTTTGAGATTATTTTAGACCGTTCACTTTAAATTTTTCTATGCACAACTCTGAAGCCACAAAGTACTGAGCTGTTCCTCTCCTCCTGATTCCAATTAATTTTTGAAGTGCTTTGGCACTGCAATGCCCAGTAGCCCCATCAGGAAGAATCGACTAACATCAGTCAATCAAGTACCTCCGGATGTAACCTACAGAAATTAAACATGGAAAAGACAGATAAATCATAAACTATTTGGCATTTCCATATAATAAAGATACTGGGAGAAGACAAGTTTTATTGGAAAAGAGAATTAGGATGTGAAATTTCAGATCAGAAAGAAAGGAGGACCAAGATGTAGCAGAGGTGATTCAGGAAATACTGCTGGTGACAAGAGATACATCTGCTTTCTCTGAACAAATATTGATCCAGTAGATTTTATGTTTGGGATGCCTCCAGTGTTGCTGAAGGTGTCACGTTCCAGGTGACTTGCAACACTGAAACCCTGACTAATTGCAGTTATTAAAGATATTAGCTTGTTTTTCTTTTCATGCAGTATTGAAGTTTTCCTGAGGACACATTCAAGACAAAAGATGTAGCGGTGACTCTATACTTCTTCCTTCGACTTCTGTGCTAAAGTGAAGAATCTCATTTGTCAGCTGGGATTCCAGATACAAATCAAAAGTACCAACAATTACCAGACAAGGGTGTAACGTGTCAGTACGAAAGCTGTGCCAAAATGCCGCACTGGTCATATACCCACAGCTTTAAATACTGGAGTAATTTTTCTGCAGAGCCCCAGATTTGCAATTCATTTGCAGAAGAATGAAGGAGGTCTGGCTGGCTTGTTTGGGTTGGTTGGGTTGTTTGCTCTGTCACATTCAAGTTTAGAACAACATGACAGAAAAGGAAATGGCAACTGTGACACACCTGCTTCAATCCATTGTTAACTTTTCTGAACATAAAGACAAAACAGAGGATTTCTCTAACTCTAAGGATCTGTGTCTTTCAGAGACAGCAAGTATCGCATAATCAGCATTTGTCTGAAATACCGAGACAAACTACACAGACTCCTGCTAAGCAAATATCTGCTGTTGCATTTAAAATACCTTTGGGTTTGATTGCAATTTATGTTTTGAAACTATTTTTGTTCACAACAGTGCAAAACCAATTGCTGATTAAGGATATGTTCAAGTTCTGCATGCATTCTTTCTTTTTCCATTTTTATTACAGATACAACTATCAAGAAATATATATATCTCTATATTGTTAATTAAAGTCAAAAAGCCTTTTTTACAGTATTCTAATGTTGTAAAATATTACACTTCAGTGTGCAAAGGCTGCATCTATCCAGCTGTGTTACAGTAAGAGACAAACCCAAACTCTGTGACTATCCACAGTACCTATATATGTTGGGTCTGGTCTTGCTTTTGTTGCGAGACAGCCCATCAGGCAGGGAGCTTCGGCGCCGGGCAGCAGAACCGGATCAAATGTTCATAGATGAAATGTAGACACAGCTACAGCAAGACACCTCTCATCTGCCACAGCTATCCCTGTCAATCCTGAATTTGTTCGTTCACTGATTTTATTTTTTTTTTAACTTCTATTAGCACTGCATAGCCCACACTAACAAAACAGACTGTATTTGAATGTACCTCACATATCAGGCACTGTTTGATAATTACATTCCAATGCCAAGGCCAACCCCACTGGACTGTTACCAAGGTCAGAGGGTACTCACCAGGTTGTTGCATAGGTATAAAGGAAGGCATCATCTGATCTACAGAAATCTTTATTGATGGTGCCGATTCACAAGGCAAAAGAACTTAGGAAGGCTATAATCCTAGCCTCAGTCTGTTCTGTCTGATGTTGAAAATACAAATTATTATTCATGAATTAAGAAAAATTTATATGTAAGTCCTTCTGAGATAAGCTTATCCCCAGCCCCACCCTTCCACACCATCGTCAGAGTGTCCTACTTCGGACCAAGGCCACCCTTCAAGCATGGTTTTGTAACAAAAGCATAATCTCTTCTTATGATAGCTTTTGTCATTATAGTTAACTGCCTTCCACTTTTATTCAGCACATGAGAATGATTTTCCCTTTAAACAATTAGCATTATTAAACAACTACCATAAACATTTGACTGAAAGTGGCTTTCAGACAAGTTGTACAAAAGCAGCGCCTGTGGGAAAAAAAAAAAAAAAAAATCAAACAAGGAGGCCAAACACTGTTCTTGCTCTTAGAGAGTCGAATACATGGAGAAAAATTAAAGTTCAGTTATTCCTCTCTACCTGAATGTCCTGTGCTGCAGGCTTGGTAGAGGTGTCATTATAAGCATGGCTGAATAAAACAATTTATAATAAGGTTTTTGCCTACAGCGTTGTAAGGTTGCGTTATAGCAACACAGTAGGAAGAAATGTGATCTTTCATTGGTTTCACTCTAGTGACCAGGGGCCAGATGACAGTGGATAATCAGCAAGGGCTATAATTTATCATGACACTGTAACGCATTGCAGCCTCATAAGACAAGCCAGCACAGCAGCAGACCACCACCCAAGGAAGCAGAACAAGCTGGTCTCCAAGGCCCAGGTGTTCAAACAAGTGTGCATGCATTTGCACACATACCACACTGTGTGTGAAATCGATGCTGAACACGCCTTGCTCAGAGATCAAACAAAACTGGGAATTTACATACATGTAAATATTTTGTTAAGGCACCTATATTACATGAATAAAGCGATGCACTTCAGTACCTTTTCCTGGTACACTGATTTTAATAAGGTGATCACCTATATGTTTAACAGCTAATAATTCTGCTCTTTCCCTCAGCACGGAAAATTCTGCCCTGTGCAGAATTCAGCCAGTCGCTCTGGCTTCAAACAATGCACTACAGATATACCTAAAAGGAAGAAACTCCCTTAAAGTGAGGGATGCAGTGCCCTAATGTGTACAGCACGTTTAATGGGAACAGTCATACAGGTGATCTGATCTCAGATTTAGGCAAGCCCGGCTCTTTCTCTGAAAAGCTAGGCAAACTTCACCTATTTATTCTGTTTCTTTAACCTCTCCCTCCCACTCTGCCAGGAGCCCCAAATCATTGTCCTGGCCGACAGCCTTGAAAACCACATGAAATCTATGAAAGCAAGTGGCATACACTCACTGACTTCCATGAAATTTAGATCAATCTCACAACCTTCAGCTTAAAACTCAGTGTCATTTTCACTACTAATTGAACAATTCAGAGTCCATCCATCTGAGCTTATATTGAAAAAAATAGGTTTTTCTTGTCCAAGTAGAGTTAGCCTTATCAGATATGGCCCCCATAAAGCTTCCCTATATCCCTGAAATCAATCGTCATACGCTTGCTCCCAGCTTTCCCCACACCTGCCTTTAGCAATTTAAGTCTCATTCCCTCCGTGAAACAGGCAATAAATCACATTCACAGTATTGAGTGAAAAATAAATCATAAACTTTGAAAAACAACCAGAAGTTGTAAAAGACTTAAGAGGAGTGGACTTGGCAGTGTTAGCTCTATAGTTGAATTCGACGATCTTACAGGTCTTTTCCAACCTAAGTGATTCTATGATTTGTAATGGGAAAATCAAGTGTTGGGAAGGCGTTGGTGTCTGTTTATGCCATCAAAGGGCTCCTTAAATAGGTCCCAGTAAGGTTCTTGTGCTTAAATGCACATACAGATGTGTCCTGAGGAAGCAAAGTCTGTCCTTGCTTATCTTTGACTTTTAAATACAACCTCAACTTTTATTTTTTGACTTTTTTGTTTCTTCTCTACAAATGAAAATTAAAAGGATTTTTTACTCCTTAATATACACACACCATGGAAATAGTTTTCAAGTGATTTTAAATGCCTGTGAATTCTTTGACTTTTAAAGCTCTAATTAAACTCCAATATGCATAATTAATCCCCAAATTGGAATGGATCTGTAGAGCAGTAATGCCTTTAAACTTAAGTATAACTGGCCAGTGCTCCTCCTGCATCAAAACCCTGAAGCTGTGACTCCAAGTTCTTGCTCCTTTGGAACATGAGACCATCAAAAACCCGTATCTAAATGCACACAGAGAGAATAATTTTCCATTGTCCTGACATTTCTTTAACAACGTTCATAAATAAAAAGTACAGTCAGATTATTGGCATTCATACCATGGCTGTGTTGCTACAGTAAATTTTTAAAGTTTGAGAGAAGACATCATATCCTTAAGCTTCATGAAGTACACAGACTGTTGCTACAGATTTCTTCTAATTATGTTATCTTCTCATATATCCTCCTACATCTCTTAAGATATTTTAACATATAAACAAATAATTCTGAATTTAATCTTCTTTCCCCAAAATATAAAACCACAAAATTTTTATTAAAGGATCCTGTATTTTACCAGAATTGGTATCTCAGGAAGATAGTTTGAAGTCAGAAACTAAACAACAGAACACATTCTCCAAAGCAGATTTCTGCTTCCTAAGCCCATCTTTGTGTTTCACAATAAAAATCCAAACATTAGGAAAAAAAATATTTGTCTTTGCCTAAAAACACGAAAAAATGAAAGTGGATTAATTTGATAAAATTCAATGGGGCCTAAACCAGGCTGATATCGAGAAATATGTTACATCTACAATATATGTTATTTTATTTATATAATTTGTATTTGTTGTGGATCTAGTTTTCATTTTATACCTTCAGAAATACCGGAAGAAAACCACAATCTCTAATTTTACAATAAATAGTTTTGAATTTAAGCATAATCTTTCAAAAGGAATTTGCAACTGTTATTCTTAGTCACCCTTTTAGAATACATCTGTAATGTTAAAGATAGAAGGGACAATTTTTCTAAGATTATTAAAAAATTAAAAAGCCAGTAGAGTACTATGTTTAAAAATTCTATTTGCATTTTATCTGTCACTGAATTTGCCCTAATTGTCCACTATTGTGATAATGTCTGAGTTGAATACTATATGTCTGTATGTATGTTAGCACCCAGCAATTAGCTCAGCAATAATTATATACTATTTCTGACCTCTTTGTACAGCTGGCAGAGGGTGGGTTTTTTTTCAATACATCTTCTGCAACTTTAAGTAATTTCAAAAAGTAGAAAAATAGAGTTTAAGAAATATAGGAAACAATTATTAGCTTTGCCAATAATTCCTTACATGCTTATATACTTGGAGAATTCACATATACATTGTGATTATATGCAACAATTTTGAATTCGCATTCCTCAATAGGCTCTGTTCCTTTAACAGCTCACTGAATGATTGTATGATTTCATAACTGATCCCGGAATACCCATGAGTGACACCAATTTTTATTGTTTTTAAAGCAATTATTTATTAAATGCATTTCTATAAGTAGGCAGAGTACTTAAATGTTTTTAATCTTGGACTGGGTTTCTTCATTATAACGATGGCAAATGACAGAGACCCAATGCAATCTACCTCAAGCAGTTGGCACAGGACTAGGAAACTGCAGGTAACACGTTTCTCAGTACGGCATTGATTCAGTTGCTTACCTGTTCCTCTGTTATTTTATCAATTTCTCAAATGAGAGATGCTCCATGATTAGAGATATTTATAAATTAAGAGATCTAATTTCCCCCACAGGTATACGTGTGTAAGACTCGTCAAAGTTAAATGTCAAAAAGAATTAAAGATAAAATACTGATTCTAGCAAAATTGTAAAAACCTCTACATTTGCATCTCTCTATATGCAAGCCATGTGTAGTTCATTAACATTATATGTCAGTAAGGTTGCAGGTCAATTTAGAAATCCGATTGCAAATCAAGGGAAAACTACTTTCAAATGACATCTGGCTTGACCTTCAACCCTAATAATCTAGAGCAAATCAGATCATTAAATTATAAACTGAAATTAAGTTTATGATTAATAGAGTTCAGAAAACGACCTGCAATGGATAACTGGGTTTTGTCTGGTCCATGGACTATTCATGAGCAGATCACAGCTCCCCAGGATTTCTTGATACAGTATTTTTACCATCATCTTAAACATCCTCATCGATGGGTCCTCACAGAATCTGAAGTCCAGAAATGGTGAGAAAGCTCCTACTGCCACGGTACCTGTTTGCTGAGCAGAGGAGCAGGGAAGGACTTCTAATTCAGGTTTCTATGACAGAGTCAAATTCAGATGTTGGTTTTAGACTGAGGAGAATAAAGAAACATGTTCCTTTGCAGCAGTAGTCAGACCCATGGTTTAGCACAGTTTCAGACATGTCCATGGGTGGGGCCTGTGAAATATCTACTTGAACTGAGACACCTACATACAACAATTTTAATCTCTGATCCAGTGTTCCTCATGATGCGTAAGAAACCCTTAAAACTTGTATTTTCTGTGAGGAAGAGAATTTTGCTGATCAAGTATGAGGCAACAAGTAGGCAATTTCTAGGTAAATCCGTAGGCTTCTCCTTTCCAAAGTAAGCACAAATGAAATTAGCAGAAACCTTGATCAATATCGGTCCCAACTAGAATTTATAGTTACAATGTAGCATTCTGCTAACTTGTCAAAATTAGCAATAATCCTTTACAAGAAATTATTACTATACATCAAATTATGGACAGCACTGTAAAATGACATGACTGATTTTTTAAATGATGATTCCATTTTCCCTAGGGAAAAAACCCCAACAAACCCACACATCATATTGTAAAGCAGACTGCATAGCAGTCTGAGATAATAATGAACAAACTCTTATGCTGTACCTATAAGACTTCCAGACACAAAGTCTGGATAACCTATATGTAAATAAAATAACGCTACCATGTGGCTGCTTCCAAAAACAGTGCATTATGTAGACTGAGTAAAATGCAAGCTCTAAGCAGATGTTTCCTGTAGGCTTGAATTAAGATAATGGTAGAAATACTTTAATAAGCATGAAAACCTTGTCAGATTTTGGCTCTTAACTCCTACCACTACCATTGCAGATGTCGTCTTACTCCATATGTTAATCTATTTACATACTTATATAGCTTTTATCACCAAAGTACCTACACAATTTCTAATCCCTTAAAACTTCATTCTCACGTCACGAGATGTGAAAGAAGAATGGGCAGTTTACAAACAAGGAGCTAAGACACAAACTGAGCTTAAGACTTGGGCAGTTTGTAGCTCAACCCATGATTTAGAGGAGGATTTTTAGAAATCAATCGCCCTCATTAGCCGCAACACATTTTACTCAAAGCTATACATGGCTTTCATTTAAGGACACAGATTAACAAGTATGTGATAAACACAAATCAGACTGTCAGGCTTATAATGAACAATTTAAGAGTTAGTTTATATTCACTGTTGGAGGTGACCTGCTTTAGGATATGTGCTTTAGTTCAGCCCAGAGCCCAAGTTACTATGATGTTGTCACCTTATCCTACACAGCAGCATGCCCTAATTTCAGGAATAGTTAGAGAAGCTTGCAGCGTTCAAACAATACAAAATCTTTTAAACTGCTTAATCCAAGTCTTTGGTATCTTCATACCACAGTACATATTATCAACATTTTTAAAATATGCAAATTGATGCAGCAATCCTACAGGCTTATAAAAGCCCATATACTGATTATTCCAATTAATAGATTTTAAGGCAAGAAGGGACTTTTAGAATCATCCCTCATAGCAGTGGTGTTTATTTGGGAGTGGATGCTCTTGTTTGACATACCAGCCACATGAGAAAGGATGTAACTGGTGTTTGGTCCAACTGTCCAAGAAAACTGATTTTTTTAATGGTAGTTCATAGATTTTTCCATGGTAGGGTTTGCTTTTGTATAAATTCAAAAATTTGAAATAACAGTATAGAAGGAGTTAGGTTTACCATAAGAAATTTCCCATGGTTACAGATATACCAGGAGCACAAAGCAAGTAAAGCCTTATTTTCTGACTCTCTATCCTCTCACATGAGCACTCACAAGACAGCTATTGCAGTTAGCTGCGCAACATCCAGGCTTCTCTGCAGAAACCCTCAAGAACTGCAAAAAGGAGCAGCAGCAGGCAGAAAGGGGGTGCAAGCATCCCCCCTTCACTGCGGCCAGGCTGCTGTGGAGAGGGGGCAGCTCTTCATCCCAGGGGCAGCAGAGCTGTGCTTGCCCTGCTCAAGTGGTCACCTTTGAATTCAATACATTATGGTTCATCACAACCCAGAAAGCAGAAAGGCCCTGCTTTTTAGAAACTTCAGCAAACCTTTTTCTACATAAATAGCAGGTTAAGATTTAGCTGGGGAAGATTGTGACGGTATGTGGCAACACACTGTTATTTTCGCACTGGACCAAACCTCCCATCACTCCAACTATGAATTAAACTTTTCTTGTGGAAAACAAATTAATCTAAGATCTCAGATCTCCATTTCTAAAATAATGCTATCTTACTTCCTATTATGTTTCATAAGAATTATTCTAGAAAAGAGCTTGACACAATATGTAAGCAAGGAAATACTGCAGAGTAAATTAAAAAGTAAATGTTTAATATGTCACAGGCATTGTTGACTCATGCCTAGTATTACTTAAATGCTTTATCACATTTATCAGTTTCAGAATTGTTCTGCTTCTACAGCTGCCATTGGACAGAGACCTCAGTACCCCCTGGTCTAGATCCATCTCTCAAAGAGCACTGTAAAAATCTTCTTTAGATTAAAAAGTATTCAACTGGGCTGGCAAAGCTGGGGTCATGGAGTAAAGCACCTAGAAAGAGAAAATAGCAATGTGAAAGTTTATTAAGGCCAGTTTGAGGTTTTTTTGGCTTTGGATATGACAGGACATGCACTGTCAATGCAGATATGCACACAGGAGAGTGCAGACTGTGACTAATACAGCCATATCTATGCATGCTTGTGAGAGGCAGACTGCAATTGTAGAAAGCTATATTGTAGGTACTGCTTTGGTGTTTTATGCTGGAGCTTAACTTTGGCAGTAGCTGATCACGTATACAGCATAATGGATATGATAGCAATTTACAGTCAGAAGGAAATTATGAGGATGGCAGAGTAATCCACTGAGTCAGCTGTGGCATGGATTACTGTGTGCACCTGTGTATTTTCCTACATCTCCCCTCCCAAATAAATCAATGTTTTCCATCACCTTCTCTAAAACAGCAGGGTGGAGGATAACATGATTGTTCATTGGCCTCCAGAAACACACAGAAAGAAATTGCAACAGATTGCATGGACACCTTCACCTCCCTAGGGAGCTTTAAATAGTAGTCCAAGACTAAAACATGGTAAGGTGTAGTTTGAAATAGACAGATATGATAGATCAGATAAATTGTCATGTGTCAATTGTTCTATCCAGTCAAGAGTTTTTTTATTCTTATTTAAAGTAGAAGAATTTCAAAAGACAATTCTGTATTTTCATTATAACAGATCAAGTATCACTTCATACATTTATTATATATAAAAACATGTTTTCTTGTCGGTAAGTAAAGAATTTTTGAGGTATTAAAAACTTTCTCACCTATCAAAGATTAAATTTACTTTTTAAGAAATAATATCAAAATCCCTCCCATGGAATAATCCTGTGTGTCCTTGTCTAGACTTTTTATTTTCTTTCCCTTTTTTTTCCTTTTCTGAGGGAAAGAGAAGAATTACTTTCTTTCAGAGTAAAGCTTCAAATATTCTAAAATGCAAATATTCTGAGAACTAATAAACATGACGTAGTTACACATAGTGATACACACTAATATTTGACTTCACTATATGTCTGAAAATGAATGCATATTTAAGTGAATATTCCTTAAAAGCCCACAAGAACACCAGGCCTTAGCTGCCTAATTTAATGCTAATCTTCTGTGTTAAAAGGCAAGAAAAGAAAGTGTCTTTTACAAGCTTTGATAGTTCGGGGAATACTGCAACGCAAAGAAGGTAACAGCTGTCCCACTCCATCCCTTCCCCTCCAGCCGAGCAGCAGCACTGAGGGCAATGAGCCGTACCAAGCTTGGATGTGCTCCTGGTTGACCCTACCAGGGCTGCGCTATGGGCAGCAGCAGAGAACAACCAAATGTGACAGGACAGGGGCCACCAGAGAAGGTGCTGAGAGCGAGAGCTGGCTGCTGATGTAAGCACTCCCTCATGACAAGAATCCCAGGCAAAAATACAAGCACGGAATTCAGGCAAGCCAAAATGAAGTGAAGGCTTTCGCCAAGTTAGTCTTGGAAATCCTCAGTTCCTCTGCAGTCAGTGCTAGTTGATACCCAGATGTGTGTCCCAGGAGGTAACCACTCACAATCAAATCCAAGAAGAACAGTAGTAACAAATGCAGCTAATTAATATAACCAAGACCTAATGTCACTGCATTTATTCAGCAGTTATACCCACTATTAAACTGAAAATTTGTAATAAAGGAAAATTTAAAATATCCCACGAGTATCCAGATATCTTGCTTTTGCAGTTGTCCAAAATTTGTTGGGGTACAGCATAGTTTATTTTAAACGTACATTAATTTATTTTTAAAAAATATGTTTGGTTTTATATTCTTATGCAGGGGATTACTTTAATGTGTATGTTTTCCTATCAAGAAGATTCTGAAGGCCTTTGTTTGCAATATATTTTAAATTACAATAAGAATCATTATTATTAGTTATTCTTACAGCAGTAATCTCAGTTTAGCAACCCAGACTGGTGTTATATTGCACAAAGCAGCAGCAAAACAAGAAAGAGCAAGACTCCACCCCAAAACTGTCAGTTTCCAACATTTGCATGAGAGGTCTAAATTAGGACCTTGATAGCCCAAATTTCCTTTTGTAATCAACGGTGAGAGGAGGACCCCGCTGGGGCACTACTCAGATCTCCATCAGGCCGAACTGCTCTGTGTAAGTCTCCATGATCACAGGGCAGCAGCTCCTATACTATTTTTTAACAGGACAACATGCTTTTTGCCTTCTCTACACCCATACTATTTCCTTCTGTCCCCAAACTCCTGCTACCCTTTCACCCCTGCCTTCTGATGAAAGACTCCTTGCACAGCACTCTTTCCGATGCCAGACCCACACCAGTCTGTCTTGCCCACCCATAAAAACTTTATTTTCCCCACTTCTCCTTCCTCTACACTGCTAACCTCTTATTTTCTTACCTACAAAGGGTTATAACTGCTTTTCTCATTGTAATTATTTACTCCCAGCAGAAAGCTGCAGCCCTCTGACAGATGTCCCCACCACGTCCCCTCCGTGGAGCCACAGGCCTTCAGGGGGGTGCCATGGCCCTCCGCAAGAGACCAGCACAGTTTCTCAGGACACCTGGATGAGATACAACACTGCTAAACCCTACAAAAAATGCACAGGCATTGTTCAAGAGGGCTGAACGAACAATGCGAGCATATGGCTCCTAATGCTAATTAATTATCCCATGGGTTAAGGGGGACACTGAAATGATAATGCTAAATGAGATTGGAAAGATACTTCCTGTGAGTTTAATTAGGACAGTATCTCTCTGATTTCAAACAGCACAACGTAACTCCAGAGGACCCTTCCTACCCTCACAAAGGTCAAATGCCATAATTTAATCTGCCATAGTAAAATAATTAATACAAACATTAATGATGACTTTCTCAAAAATGGGCTAAGCACAAATTCAGCTTTATAAATAGCAGCAACAAATCAGCTAACACAGCTGAACCCTTCTCTTATAAAAATATTACTTGTCTACACTGATTTTACACAGACACTCATTAGTTTTGCTTCCAGGTAGGTTGGATTATCAACTGCTCTCTTTTCTTTGAAATGGTGAATAGTTTTATCCAGCAGACTAAAAAGATTCAGTTATGCATGAATTATACCAACTTTCAGACACGTTGCTTACTGTAATTAAACTGCGTTTTTTTATTCAAATTAATATTTTCCAAAGAAAGAGTTTTAACTGTGTCCCATGCCTTGTTATTTATGAATTTTTCCGTTTTCTTGCATATTTTTTTGGACAGGTTGCCTTTAATTCCCTACCAGTCTGATTATTTGAGGATAACCACATCCTCTAGAATGGAATTAAAGGTATGATGAGGCAAGACTTCGTTTCAGAGAAATAATGTTTGGATTTTGGGGGGTGAGGGGGAAAAGCAGTTCCCATTTAAATGCTTATAGCTCTTGTAGTGAAGTTGTTCCCATTTATTAAATGGTCACTGTCAGCCAGAAAATCACATTAAGTTCAAGAACAATCGTAATTAGCATTGTCAATCAAAATGGTACAATAATAGGCACATTAACACAATAACATGTTGATGTATGAAGAAGTGAAGTTCTTGCTGCCTAAGGTAATGCTTTAGTCTGAAAAGAATAATTGCCAACTACTTCAAAGTGTTATAGTGATTTAAGTTTGTTTATAGCATAATTAGAGAGTAAAAATGAAGATATGCACATGCCAGATTTCAAATTGGCTATTTTGTACCTGCACTGCTCAGAATTTTCAAATGCCTTCTGCAACGCATTGTATCTTATTATTTTCAGGCACTATATCAAGTTGCATCATGTCACATCCTATTATATCAAATGATGTAACCATTCTATTGAGTTCACCCTGAGGTATCATAATGCTAGAAAAGTAAAGAAAAATATACTCAGTGGAAGAGTTAATGAAATAAAACTTTAAAAAAGATCTTTCAGTCAATCAGCTTTCAAAGTTACATAATTAATTTAGTTTCTTGGTGCTTATTCTTTGATCTCATTCTCCCATTCTTTCCTCAGTATAAGAATGATGTAGAGAGACCCAAGAGAAGGAAAGACACACCACAAAGAAAAGCCAATGAAAACTGGAGAATTAAGTGCAATATACTTTTTGAAAATCTAAGAGTTCTCTGTTAATTACTGTTTTCAAGAGTCCTTTTTAAAAAATAAGATTTCTTTGACAAATGAGACTCCTGGGTTATTATAGGGAGAATTCTTGTTGAAATCTGTTCCCTAGTCTAAGAACATCTTTCAAAAGTTTCTTTTTCTTTTCCTTTTATAGCAGCTTTGAAGCAAGTTTCTAGGCAGAAGAGACTGATATCTATCACCTACACAATGTACAAAGAGAGTTAATTATTTAAAGCCAGTAATTTGCATTAAGCACAAATGCAAGACTTCCATTAGCTTTAACCGAGGAGACATTAAAGAACCTGCATCTCTCTCTCCACTAGTGAGAACATTTCAAAAACAACTAAAAAAAAAGTCTGACAGATGGCAAAATCTCTTAAAGCACTTATTTAAAAGTAAATGTTAGGTCAATATAATTAAGAGATTCAGCAGCAAATGCATCCTTAGCAATTTTTTTAAAATCAAATACCACCATTATCAGAAGAACGTGCACTATAGTTGGTGCATAAATAAGGAGCCTGAATTACTGCTTTTAATGCAATGAACAATGTAATCTTTACCATGAAAAGATAACTAACATATCCTAACATGTAATAACATAGAAGTCAAGTCTGGTTTTGTTTTCAAGAGCAGTTTTATAATCCTATTATTCTGGGGACCTTGCACTTAAACACAAAGATCCACCTGGATCCACACCCCAACCATAAAGATGACTTAGAATCTATTGTTATCAAATGGGAAGGAAAAAAAAAATAAAAGGTGTATACGTATTATTTTTTTTAAAAAAACCAAACCAAACCAAAACCCAAAAAAGAATGCAATGCCTTTTTAGAGGGGCTGGGAGATTCAGGACTGAAAGTGAAGTTAGCATGAAAATGAGTACCTGATTACTGAAACACTGATAGTCAGCAGCAGGCAGAAAGGAAGCTGTAGTGAACGTTCAGCAGTTCTCCAGAGTGCACCCACAGCCACATTAATTTTGAAATCTTTTGAAATGCTATTTCACATTCCCATGCAATCTAGCAGCAGTTATGAAAACATCTTTCAATCATTTATAATAGCTTTAAAATTATATAGCACCTTTCATCTAAATGGATCTGAAAATGGGCTTCTAGCTTTATTCACTAATTTTAGAATTTATGTTGCTTAAAACAAAGAACTCCGTTAGCTAACTTATAAATAGGCTAATTATTTTAATGTGACCTAACTACTCTAAGTTGCCTAGACAGCAAAACATACAACTTCAAAATTGCAAATCACCTGATTCTTTCCTTTATAAGAATCTGAATTCAAATACTTGCAGAAATGTAACAAGAAAGAAGCAACATATAGTGAATTTCTAAATGAAGCCTCATCATAGCCAATTCAAAATTCTCTATTAAAAGGAATTTTTTTCCGATTCATCAGAAATGCAGGTTGTAAGAAGACATGCCCTATCTGGCAGCAGCAGAAAACCAGAAGGGTCTTGAATCCTTCCTCTTTTCACAGCCCACCACACCACCTTCCTACCATCTCCAGAAAGTGGAAGCTCCATCAATGCATTCATTTTTGCCTGATTAATGACTGTATGAGCTGCACCTCCAATCTGTCCACATCTGACATCCCAGGGAGGTGTAAAGCTTGGTTTATCATGGCATGAGAGAAGATGCTTGTCCCAAGGTGTATGGCCGGAGGGGAGCAGAGAGGGAGGCAAAGGGCTCCCAACGCTCCTCTTCCTCGGCACCGATGGCTCAGCTGCTTCTCTGGCAGTGAAATGTTCCTCACCAGGCAGCTTGGCCCCCTTGTCAGTGGACTCTCCAGCGATTAAGCTTTTCTGTATTTTAAATTAGTATTGAAGGTAACATTTCAAAAGCGTCAGAGTAGCAAAAGTATTACACATTTTGGGAACTTAGTCTTTTGTGACCCATACATACTTTCGACAATCATTATTTTTCACTTTTACTGTGCCTTTACCAAAGGCAGTCTCATTCCTCCTCCTGTTATGTTTGTCATCTCAACAGGAAACAAAACTAAAATAGGAATTGTTGTTTTGATTGCCTGTGTTCACAAAGCCTAGCACACGCAAGATTTCCGCTGCTAATAAACCACGTAGCTAAATAAAATCTCTTCAACAACTCTTTTTCATTCCTTGAAAGCATCCTTAGGATCAGAGAAATGAGTTGATAAAATATGGAGTAACTAGATATGTCTGAGTAGGTCTTAACACCAGCATGGCTCATGTGCTTTTTCTTTTCACAACACATACATTGTTTTGAAATACAAAATGTAAAATTAAGTCAGTAACAGCAGTCCTTTAGCAGAATATTCATTCCGTTAGAGATAGTGGGACCCAGGATAGGTATGCAGCTGAGCACAGAAACTATTATATTAACCGCTAACAGAGACTGTACAAGCTTAAATGAGTCTATCACTATAAATGCAGAATGTGCAAATTAATGTCTGAGTCAAATTAAAATACAGCCTTGATTTTCTTCAAGGTAAAATGCTTGTCTTAATACAAAATGTTTTAAATACTCATGTTAGTAAATAAAATTGGCTAGAGAAGTATGAAAAGTGCACTGACCAAAGCAAGGCCTGTTAAAGATTTAAAAAAAAAAAAAAAATATTCAAGGTATGTGAAGGGTTGAAAAGTAATAAGGTCTGAATGACTTAGAGATGGCTGTCATAAAAATCTGGCAGGGTATTCTATTTACAATATGTAATAAAACTGTCACACACAGAATTTATAAAAGCATTTGCCCTAGAAAACTAAATCTTTTTGCCAAGGGCAAGTTAATAACCTTTACAGTTCATTTGAATATATGGGCAAAGAGATGTTTTGACTAATAGAGCATCACAAGGTGAGCAGTAGGCGATCTAATAGATATTGTGAGAATTGGATGATCCAAAGATGACAACAACCTGTTAGAATACTGCTGAAAAATCTTGTAGACTTTATATCCATCATGATCTGTTACTAATGAATGTATGCTGTGCATGTATGTGTAGATGTGTGGGTTTTACTGACTGGGGATTACACATACAGCAATCCCATGTTAGCTGACATTAAAATAATTCCTCCTCAAACACTCAGAGAAGATGCTGACTTGTGAAGTAGCAAATTGAATGCAGAGCTATTGCTGTTAGGATTATGTGGGTCTTATTGGTTTGAGAGATTTAAGTCACCAACATATCAGTCAACATCCCGGATTTTTCCCTCAAAAATCCACACTTGTAAATTAACACATTTTTAAATCAAAGCCTCAAAAATACATCTAAATTTAACTTGGAACAGTGTCCCACATTATAAATTATGAATCATCCAGGAAAATGGTTGATACTTAGCCAGAGTACAAAGCCGTGTACAAGTTCACGAGAAACGAACAAGTCGGATCTTTGTTAGGGGTAAAAACCATATTCTGTATGATGATAATCATCATTTTAAAAAATACATTTGTTTCTGCCCAGGAACTAGGAAGATTTTTCTGCCCTGAGCGTTGTGTAGCCACAGACTGCTATTTATACCTGAGTTAGCCAATTTAAAGCTAGCTTTGGATATCTCTAAAGTATGCTGCCACCACTGCCATGACTGTGACTTAGACTCTGTAACAAGCTTTGTTAGTTCTCCCAATATAGTGGCAGTGGAGCTTTGCTGAAAAAAGCAACCAGGATAGATTCCATTAGACCTACATGAATTAAACCCTGCTGCCAGGTATTTCTGTGCAAGGCACTTGGTGCTTCTGCACAAGGGAGAGGGTCCAACTGAATTGAGATGAGTTTCAGATTAGGCTTTAGTCATCATCCCAACAGCCATGTTGAGACAGGAAGGATTTGTGCCTTTGGCTGGTGGCCTATCTCCACAACACAAAGGGAATTTTCCTGTCCTGTTAATGAAGTGCTGTGCCTGTGTACATGGCTGTGCAGATTTTACTGACTGTGATTTCTACCGGAGCAGTGTTTTACCTTAAAATTTAAAGCCTTTGCATCAGAAACCAATTAAAAAGTTCAGCTATTATATAGCTTTTATAAATGTCATTAACATATTATAAAAAAGTCACAAAACCAGAATGAGATGGCTCCCCATTCCTGCAGTTGAAATTACTCAAATTACACTTGCACTCATGTGACTGACTGATATCCAGGTGCCTGATGAGCATTTGCAGTTGAAATGACACTAATAACCTCCTTGTCTCTTTCACTCCCATCCACAGGAGAAACAATTATGACTGATTTGATTTTATTCTTTTACTTTCTTACTGGTATGCCATTGCGTGAAGGGCTCTCAGAGGAGTATGTCAAATTTACTTAAAATTTACTCTGGAAAAGTGGCAATACATGTGGCCATCCAAATCCCCCTGCACATCCAGCTTCAGCCTCTCACCTAGGTGAATCTATAGCTGTTTTTCTGGGAATGTAATCGTCCAGGACAGTTAATGGTAACAGAGGAAGAGGCAATACCTCAGAGTGATAAGGCAGTCCGAAAGAAGCCATGATTTGGCACAGAAAGATTAAGCAGTACACTCATTTGTGAAGCGATGCTGACTGATGATTCTGTTATTATCAGGTTGTAACATATGTTCAGGTCAGCAGCATACATATTGCATCTTCAATTTCAAAATTAATTTTTTGGAAAAAGATCAGTGTTCAATTTCTGAAAGCCAAAACTTCAGCTTTTTGAGTTAGAAAAGCTGGACCAGGTTAGAGGAGATTAGAAGTAACGTGTTTTATGGCATGTCTGCTGCCACTTCTTAGCAGTCCGGTAATACACCCTGTCACGCAAGTTTAGGAGAGAACACAGCTGATGCTAGAGGCACTCTGTGGTCCCTGCCCTTGCTATGTCCTTGTAACTCCACACACTCCCATGTACACGCACTTCTTCTAAGAGAGTCATGTCATTTTGCTACCACTTGGTATTAGCCAGAGCAGAGTGCCCATTCACCCAGCAGAGCCCCAGCTCTGCCCCCGACAGGTAATGGTGTCAACCACACATCATTGCTTTACATATGCTTCATATTACAGCTACTGTTGTAGCAGCATCAGTGATGAGGCGTGTGTGACCGCCTTTTGGCGGCTTGCTCCTAATCAATCATCCTTCTGTAGCCTGCTTTCAACCCGCTGCTTTTGGCCTACTGCTTTGTTATCTCATGGCTTCTTTCCTCCACCAAGTGTGCTAGATGTGGTCTCAGAAAATTACCCTTATTTTTCTCTACTCAGGGACTATGGACGTCTCTAATGGCTGGCTGCTGCTGGCCACATGCTGTCCTCGCTGGTTAGATGCTCTTTCCCTCACACAGATTACAGATCTGGCCCTAAGGAAGTTGAAGGCTGCCTGCCTGCAGGGGTACAAAAAATAGTCTGGGAGCTAATACAACAACAGCAGTAACAACAGCAATAATGCACTGAATGAATCCATGTAAGTGACCCAAAGTGCTCTGGGATGGAAAAAGAATATGAATCTCAAACTTATTTTGGATTTATAGCAGTGAAATGGAGCTGTTCGACATGGGCATACCCTTTATGATCCAAACAGGACTGAGCTAAATATAATTTCTTGATGAATGTGAATGAATAAGGTTAAAGATTTGTCATATCACATAAATACCCCAAAACGATCCAGAAACATGCCTACAATGTAATGGATATTGGGGAGGTCGTTAGAGTTGTTAGACTAGTTGCCATGGTACCCAGCCATTACAAAAAGCAGTAAAAATGCCTCACAGCTTTTTGCTGTAGAAATGCAATGTTCTGGAGACATACTGCCACAGAACAAGGGAATCTTCTGCTGCACTAGTCTCACCCTATCCTTGTGTTAAAGGTTCAAACTGCTGTAAATTAAGAAACTGTCTCACTATTTAAAATAAAACACAAAAAAAAAACCCCAAAAAACAAAACCAAAACAAACCAAAAAACAACACCAAAATTTTAAATGTTAGCCTTAGGGAAAATCTACAGTTGGAGTAAGGTGGCATCATTACCCAAAAGTCATCAGAACCAATGGCGAGGCTGGATGCACCACCAGTTACTGTATCAAGGAATGTAAACTACTTGAAAAAATAGGAGGAGACTAAAATACTACATTTAGTTGCAGCAGATTTTAGTTCTGAGAGTTGTTCACTTTTGCTATTACTATTGAAAGTTCATAGTAGCTGTAAGAGGATGTCCGTCTGACACAATCCTTGATGAGCAGCAAAGAGAATAAAAGGACTACATTTATGACAAATACTTGAACACCAGTCTCCTTGTGGAGGAGTTTTCTCCTTAAAAAATTAAAAGTTTTTAATTAAACAATAGTGGTAAGAGAGGGAAGAAAAGTCATGACTGCCCTACAAGGCATCGTTCAGGTGGCAGAAAAGTAACTGTGATTCCTGCTTTCGGTGGGGTTGCGGGTCAAAAAAAGAAAATACCCAACAAAAAAAATGTACTCTCTAGTAAGCAAGGGAGCACATAAATCCTGTCTCCACATACTGTCCCCACTCACTAACCAGAGAGGGAGATTAGGGTGCAACAAAAAGGTATCTGCTCCATGAAAAAATCTGTTAAAAGCTTTTCCTTTCAGGGGAGAGAAGAGCAGGAAGTGAAGCCATATATCTCAGGGAAAACAGATGAATAAGAAGAACGGAAGTGAGCGCTCCTTTTGCATGCTTTTAAACCAAGTAAAACATACTTATGTACTTTTTTTTTTTTTTTACTTTGTGTTCAAGAAATGAAATTGGGAATCAGCTTTGGTTCAACCTCCAGTTTGCTACCAAGCTTTACTTGCTTTTGACATTTATTATGGGTGTGTCTGAATGTATGAACAGGAGTGCCTTCTGTACAAATGATACACAAATGCACAGGCTATATTTTCAAATAGCAAAGAGAACCTAAATGATATAAACTACAACCCTGTAGCCTAAATTGCCAGATTACTAACCAACAAAAGAGAAATAGTAACTTTGTATTCCTCTGGATTTCACTAAGTGAACGTGGCAAACTAGACACACTGAAGATGCTTACTTGGAGAGGGCCAAGATTGCTGTGGTGACAAGACTAACTGCATGTGTGCGAGTGTTCATAGAGGTGACCTCATACACAGTAATCATGTAAAATAATGACCTCTCCATCATTTGGGGTAATGGGAGGGGAAGAGAAGTCTGTGATAATGTAATTGAGCCCAGACTTACAGGAACATCAACACCCAGTTAGAAAAACTGCCTCCCAACTGCTGCACATACACTTATTTCTTCCCACAGATATCCACACTGTAGACATCCACAGTTGAGTGAGATGAATACTACTGGCAGGGTCTCTGCATCCCTGTGAAGCAAGATAAACTGTCTGTACAGAGTAAGTACTCCACAACAAAATCTCCCTCAGGATCGCAAGCTTCGTTACTGACTTAATTCATTAATGCTTACACCACTTTATCTGCTGATACAGCACATAAAAGGATAAGGTCCAACACTAGACTGGACTAGACCATGCTTCTGGATATTGCTACATTACAAATCAAGAGCAGGCATCTTCTCAGAAGTTGCTCATGGAAAATGCAGGGCAAAAGATAAGCATGAGTTGTTCAGTTGTCTTTCCTACGCAATTCCGATGAGCTTGGCAGTCAGTCTACAGCCAAGGTAGAAATCAAACGCAAATATTTTGACTCTCTGCTTGCATTTTAATGTCATTTAAAAGCTTTTGCAGCCATCTATTCTAAATGGTCATTTAACTCTACATTAATGAGATTTTCCTCAAAGTTTTGTATTTATTGGTAGGAAACTCTGCATCAAAAAACACTTCCAAACAATATATTTAAATGGACTTGTAAGTTATTACTAATATTGTAAAGCTCTACTGTTTCTCCCTTTTCAGAAATTACTTCAGGGTCATTTCCAGGCAATAGGTGAAATCATAACAAGTTTTATTTGGTTTCTAGGACACAGGCAAGAAAGAGACTTCAAAAAATCTCCTAAAACCCAAACCTGCAACTTTAACTTCCACGTTCTTCCTCTTCCATATTTTGGTTCTACTCCTGGTACTACAGTTTCTGAGTCAGAATTGCTTTTTGCTGTTTTCCTAGCATAAATGACAGAAAGAAGAAAAAAAAAAAAAGGAAGAAAAAAAGAACTGACTATTCTGGCAGGATGTCTCTGTTCTTTGAGGTAAGGATACAGTAAAAGGTATTTCTCTCACCCTCTTTTTTTTGTGTTTGTTTCTGCTCTTCATTTCAAGAAGTGAGACACAGGCAAATACTTTGTCTCACACAAAACGCAAAACCTTCCTCCTTTCAGGCAGGGCTAGGTACATGGATGAGTGACTCCCTCTCTTATTCATGCTTCTCTGATTCAGATACTTTTCAAAGTCCTGTTTCTACTCCCGTAGAGTTGCATAGCGAAATTCCCACTGATTTTGGTGGGAGCTGAATGGTGCAATAAGATTACCCTCTGTTACCTGAATTTGTGACCAAGGAAATTAAATTCCAAAGCATGACCTTGAACCCACTTTTTTACATATTGGAGAAACACCTGGGTCCAAACCAACTGGCAGGTTGTTCTGTTTTTTTTTTAATAACTTTTATAACTTGATGTGTGTTTCTGAAATGAAGTTTAACCTATCCTACCAAGGCAAAATGTAATAAAAGTCTCGTAAATCATTTAATGCTGGACATATATATCGGTTGCAGCCACACACACAAAAAAAATACTAGGCTGTGAGACACAAGAGTCTTATGGCACAATATGTGCTTATGGATTAGTTTTGGAAAACTACATTAACCTTTTATATTCTCATTATACTGTGATTTGTCTTATTTTCTAAGATTACAAGGAATAGCACAATTGGATTTTGCCACATGTCTTGTCCAGCATTTCAAAAGTATTCAAGATCATTACAAATTAAATGACAAAATAACATGGTCAATATTTCATTTTCTGCTTCACAGCTGTTAGGTGTGCCTCTGATCTCAAACATTAGAGACAACCGAATCGCACTAGTGCCCTTTGGAAAGAGCCTATCTGCCCTTTATGATGACTGCAGATTATTCTAACGTACAGGGGTTATTATTAAAATATATTTTGATGCTCTGCCTTCCTATCACTTGGATCCAATACAATCTTTCACAAAAAGAAAACAGTTGGCAACTATTTTCAATGATTTTTTTTTTTTTTTTTTTGCATTGATTCCCTTAGATGCCAGTTTGGATTATTCCCAGTGCTACACACATTACCAAAAATACTGAAGAGGATCTAGGTTAGAATTCTGTTTCTACAGAACAGTCCTATTAAATCATATTTGAAAGGTCAACACACTTTAGATGAATCACAATGCTTTTTTTTCCCAAAAATAAAATATAAAGCCTTTTTCAATAGGTTCATATCAATGTTCCATCTTTGAATATCAGCTTATCTCTGCAACAGAAATACAAACCGTATGCGCTAAGAAAAACAGCTGCCATAATAAGGGCCTACCTTTTCTCCTGTGAGTTGAACCACTGCCAGTGCCACTGCCTAGACTGGAACTAAGAGGAATGACCCTGCACCTCTGGAGTTGCACAGACTCCTGCTCCTCATCACTAAATTACCAAATATTGCCCCAAACCAACACGTCAAAACTCACCAGAATGCAAAATTTCACCAAGTATATTAATATATCAGATGTCCATGACACAGAAGTATTAATAAGCCTAGAGAAAAGAAAGTTAACGCAAAAGTTCCTTAGTATCCTATTTGAATAAACAGATCATTAAATCAAAACTTTTGAATGCAACCTTCTGGATCCATTTCCCTTATCCATTTTAAGATAAAAAATGGATTCTACAATATTGTTACAAACATTCATAAGCATAGACACCCACCTGTCCATGGAATCTTCCTTCTAGTTATTACTATAATAACGTGATGATGCAATAAATCAAGTACTTTTGTGCTCTGTCTTGCAGACTTTACTGATATGGTGTGAGAGTTCTAGCACCTCTTAAATAGCCCTCTAATCTTTTTGCACTTTGAATCACACATGAAAATTTAATTATGTGCAATTCTGCTATCAAAGTTGTCCTAATCCACTACAGCCAATAATACAATATTGTAAAAGGAAAAACCATTAAATTTTACAAGATGGGTATTCCGGCAATCATTTTTTTCCTCTGAGATATTTAATAATTTTTTTTAACTCATATAGCTATTTGAGATTCAACAGAAAGCAGCCACATCATGTAGAATCATGCATTTAACAAAAATGCAGAGGTTAAAATTGTAGCTGATCATGTAAACAACCAACCTAATGAGAATCTGCTGTCACAGAAAACACATTAGCAGGTAATTTAGAATCTGGTCTGTTCTGAACACTGCATTTTATGATAGAATCCACTTTAAGTTCCTCTCTGATAAGTATCCCATGCAATTACCTTAATTGCAAAACATACAGAAAACAATGTCTACAGATGTCTCTATTTTTATTTCAAACCTAACCTCCTCTCCTCAAAAGTGGTATTTTGACCAATGCAGCCACTTTAAGCAAAATATACCGATAAATCACATTATAAGGTTTTGATAAAGACTTTCATACCCTGATCAAAGCCAATGTGAACCATTACATGAACATTAAATAGGAAAAAGGTTACATTAACAAAGATAACCGTGCAGGTGCACATTCATGCCTTCATATGCATTCTTTAACATATTAGTATTTGCTGATGTTATAACACTGATAGCAGAGGCAGGGTTTGTACTGTCACATTCCATGTTCCTGCAGCTAGGGAGAAAGCACTTTTTCTCCTTATGTTAGGCAAATATAAGAAAGGTCAGAGACTATATTTCTAGGAAAAAAAGGGATTTTAATTCTATATTGTAAGTAGAAGCTGATTAGCATTAGTTTTCTAAGACAAATTGACCATCAGAAAAAACAAAAAATAAATAATGGTATTCTTAATGTAAATCTCACAAAGCTGCTAAATGAATTTCCTCTCCTGACACACACTCTCAAACTGCAGTGGCCAAGCTGTAGCCTCCAGCTGCAGAGCCAGCAATCAGCAGAGAGGAGTGAATCCCTCCTTCTTCACACCCCTTCTAATAGTCAAACACCTGCAACAAGAAGAAGCAGGAGTAACTGCCAGCTGCATGCAGTAACAACCGGCAAAGGCATGGCAATACCTGACATCATAAAGAAAAGTTTTACCCTGTGTGTCATAAAACTGTGCTGCTTGCCTCTAGGTATGTTTCTCTCTAACGCAGGAAAATAAGGCACAGCGTGCAAATGATCCCACTGAAGTATCTCTAATAATTCTTAGGTTTTTATACCACACCGTTAAGAACTTTGGTGCAATGAGAACATTAACATCTGCTCTGCTGATTATTAATATGCAGACTATGGGAGATTCACTTGCCTCTCTCTAGTAATAGACTAGACTAGGACACTGGGTAGAGAATTCCTCTGCAGAGTCAGCCTGCACCAAAGGTATTTTATAGTGAGATACACTAAGAAAAACAGAGCAACTTCATGACAAAACAGGACCCGAGGCGGAGAAAGTTCAGCAGAGAAAAAAAATCAAGTTACTCATTTGTGCAGTTCAGAAAACTGGCACATATATACAGTGCTAATATTGTGATGTTTTCTTCTTCATAGGAAAATAATCTTGTAAGCCTCAATCCGTGATAATTAAATAAGAACATGATTTTCACTAGCTTTTTCTTTTTAAGAAGTTGTCCACTAACATTTCATATGGAAAATATTTTTCTAAAACCAGCTGTAAGATTCTTGTACCACGGGTGATGATCCAAACTAAAATGCTTTAAACACCCCTAGCTAGTCACCAGGAACTTTCTATAATATTTTATACTATTGAGAACGTTTTTAAGCATATAATTCCATAATATCAGTGAAAGATTAGAATAAGGTATCCATCTCAAATGCCAGATTTTTTACACTTCCTATATCCTTCAATAATGAATTAAGTTTTTGTTTAATGTCTAAAAGTTTAATTAATTTACTGAAAACAGGCACAACTAACCATTCCTTTAATTAAGAAAATTCATTAAAATCCACCATTATCTTCGAAACTGTTTGAAGTTTAAAAATGTTATAAAGTTATTTTATAAATGTTACCTTAATAAAGTTTAAGAAAAATGACACAGTATTAAATTCAAAATGACAGAGAAGTAATTTCAGGATTTTTTTTTAACATAATGAACACAGTATTTTAGCTCTCCTCTTATATTTCCCAAGAGATATCTGGACTCAATGCATCCAAGATTAATACCATTAATTAAAAGCAGGCACTATTTACCAGTCACATGTTTGGGCAGATTCTGTTTATTTTTTTTTTTTCCAAAGGTTCTTTTTCACATACAGGAAAGTGTAGAAGGGGGATTAAAACTCACTTGCATACATACACCAAGTAAAAATTAAGCATGTTCGCTTGAATGAACTTGACTTCAATTTTAATGAACACATTAAAATTGTTCATGAACACAGAAATGCATTTCACATCCTTCAATTTTCATTAGTAACTCAGATTTCTTGCTCCATAATTTGCTTCTTCTCAGTCTCAGATACCTTCATTTTCTTCTAACATGACAACGGGACTTAAAACAAATGAGGATTCCTGTTATGTAGGCATATTAAAAACCTGAGGTTAGCTCTATATCACCTACCATGAGGTCAACATTTGCCAATTTACTGACATGTCAGAGTAGGATGCAGCATTGGTTCTACTGAAGTCGTAGTGTAAACATAAGCAGTTTAAGTTATAACAGAAACTTAAGCCTTTAAACTGTAAGCCTTTTCCAGGCCTATAAACACAAGAGTTTTTTTCACCTAACTACTATGAAAAATCCTGATACCTTCCAGTTACACTTGAGCTGCACAGCTACTGCTCTGTTAATGAGAAATAGAAATGCCTTTGTCCTGAAGCTTGAAAACAGTGGAGGAATCACAAAAACTGGAGAAGCTCTAGTAGTCTACTAGACTAGTAGCTCTAGTAGTCCACTCTTTAGTACAGTGAGAGCCCTAACACTTCAAGAACATGAGTGAAAAAACATCACTTTCAGTAACTCTTGAATCCTGGTTTGACATAAAGAGCTTGGGGGTAGTGTGAAAAATATCCTAGTTTAACAGTCTTGGCAATACTATGTTAGAAGGCAAAGAAGGTTTTTTTTTGTCCAACTTTCAAGTATTCATAGAGACATTCCCAAAAGAAATAAGTTCAGTAGTGTGTCAAAAATGCTACTGGTTAAAAACACCATGATGGAGTATTTTATTATTGAGAAATAGACCTGAAATAACACTGAGCACCTATCACTTACAGAATGTGAGCTGCTTCATCTGTTAAAATATAGTGTGAAAAGACAAAAAAAAAAATCTCCTTTTATATGAAAATACTGTTCAATAACATTCCCTCAACTGTACATACAAGCCTACTCACACACTGTTGAAAATATTAAAAAATTACCTGGAAGAGGAGGCAAAAACAAGATTACAAAGTTAGCTATGACTACTTAATTATATTTAGTGTCAGTATAGTCAAGGGCTATCTGCAAATCATAACAGAAATCTCCCAAGTTTCCAGATGACTCAGCATTAATGTAGCAGATGATAATCACTGTAGGTGAATGCCCAACTTTAGTTAGGCATTTGGGAAACATATTCAGCAGTAGAGGAGCCTGAGTTTGTTCATTTATTTAATCAGTCTGATAAAAGAAAGCACTTCTGATGTTGGGATTTGTTAGGAAAGCACAGAGGACAAAAGATAAGCTGCCATTGTGCCAGGGTACATGAGTCAGAACGCCGGCGTGTCTTGGATGCGAGGCATATTTCTTTTCTCTCCATCTTAAGAGGATGCATGTACAGAAAATACATAGAAAAGGCAATATAGATGACAAAAACTAATCCTTATGGACTGAACAACTACAGTGTGAAGAATGACAAAAAGCCCTGGGAATCTTTAGCCTGGAAAATAGATCACAAGATACAGAGTTGATAGCAGTCAACTTAAAGTCACGAACAGCAAAAGAGGAGGACGGCAACTGTTCATTGAGTCCTTTCTTCAATAATAGAATCAGGGGCATTAGATAAAACTACCAGAAAATAAATTCAAACCCAAAGGTGGAATTCTTCACACACTGGAAAGCTCAGCTGTGCCCTGGCTAGCTAACCAGTATCACTGAATTTTACGTAATTTTAAAAAGTAACCGAGAACAATATTGGAAGAATACATCAAAAGATAGGAATTTAAATACCTGAGCTGCTAAACTGAGAGAGATTGCGAGAAAATTCTGGAAAGGCACTTTTATACCTGCTGTTACCAGAGAATACTAGAAACAGGACAGTGTGCCAGATCAACTTCAGGCCTGACCTAGTATTCACTGTAATCCTAACAATACTAATAAATTAAATGTACTTAATAACAACTATGAGTTAATTTATTCATGAGATTTATTGTTGCATAAATATTCAATGATCTGAAATCCTGAAATGCCTAAGCATGCAAGGAATCATTGAAAAACTCATAAATTTAAGATTAGCCAAATTCTTTGACACAGCAAGGCTGAAATAAGATTTTTTTTCTATAAGAATCTTTATAATCCAGTACAATCAGAAGTGCTAGCCTGGAGATCGACAAAAGCATTGATTATCTTTTTTTTTTTTTTTTTTTTTACATATTTCAGTAAGATACACAGTTTTAGAAAGTGTAAAGCAAAACCCAACAGTATGGATACTGTAAAATTAACAGTATAAACTCAGAAAATTAATCAGCCTTTTTATTTTTTTCTCCTTGTAAAGCATAATGCCATGCTTTAAATTTAAATCCATCTAGAGTTCTGTTTCTTTACCAAAAGATCTGTATCTGCATGAGTTCCATAGGTTGCCATGCTATTTTGTTGGATTAATGACAAAAAACCCATGCATGTATAATCAGGGTAACGTGGTAGCACATTTCAGCTTCTGCAGGTCATTTATAATTTATGCAATTTGTTCCCTCTTTTTTAATGGCAACATTTTTCATTCAAAGTTGTGCTTCTCTCAGCTGCAAAATAGAGAGTCATTCATTTAATGTATGCAGATGGAAAACAGAAAGAAGGTCAGACAAATTACAGTCTTGTGTTTTGCAAGAAAAGTCGAATTCTACACCATTCCTGAAGAAGATACTCAGAAATATAGTTCAAAATATTGTTTAGAACTACAGCAAGAGGAGGACTGTGAAAATATTCATCCTATCATAATGTTGAAATAGCTTGAATAATAGTGTAATTTTCTTAAAAGTATGTGATAGTCCAATGTCCATTCTGCTTAATTAACACTAGTTTTGGTCTGAAAAGGGAGCAGCAAAAATACAAAAAGATACATTCAGTGTAAACAACAACACAAAGCCCAAAAGAAATTAAAGTCCCCAATCTCAAAACTATGTGTATTTCACCATCATGAAACGTATTTTGAGGAAAAATATGATGCTTTAAAGACCTTCTAACTAAAGATTAATAAAATTTTAAAAGGCCCAGTTTCTTTAAGGACAACCAAATCTTTTCCTACTTTAATTTTTAAGCTAGTTTAATATTATTGAAAATAAACAAAATATTAAATTACTTGGTTTGATTTTTATATTTGCATCTATATAAAATATTTAGACTGCTTTTGTGCTCAATCTGTATGTCATTAAAGAGGATCAATAACAGATTTTTCTTTTTACTTATTTTTAATAGCTTTATCGGAACTGTCAACTGGTAAAGAAAATGAGTTGGATACTTACTTGTTACATTAATAGGTGAACAATGTGAAAGAAGGGATATCTGTTTCCCTAAAGCATTTTTAAAAGGGTTTAGTTTACAGTTTTAAACAGAACTCCGATGTTTCCATTTCACCAAATTATAATGAAATCCAGTTGTAGATTTATCCACAAATATAAGTAAAAGACAGACATCATCATTTTTATTTATTTTTTTTTTTTCCTAAACTATCATCACAGAATGGTTTGGCTTTGAAAGGACCTTAAAGATCATCTAGTTCCAACTCCCCTGCCATGGGCAGGGACACCTTCCAGAAGACCAGGCTGCTAAAGCCCCGTCCAGCCTGGCCTTGAACACTTCAAGGAAGGGGGCATCCACAACTTCTCTGGGAAACCTGTTGCGGTACCTCACCACCCTCACAGTAAAGAATTTCTTCCTTATAGCTAATCTAAATCTGTCCTCTTTCAGTTAAAAACCGTTACCCCTTGTCCTATCACTACACTCCCTGATAACCAGTCCCTCCCCATCTTTCCTGTAGGTCCCCTTAAGGAAGGCCACTACAAGGTCTCCCCAGAGCCTTCTCTTCTCCAGGCTGAACAAACCCAACTCTCTCAGCCTGTCCTCATAAGGAAGGTGCTCCAGTCCCTGATCATCTTCACGACCCTCCTCTGGACCCACTCGAGCAGGTCCATGTCCTTCTTATGTTGGGGGCCCCAGAGCTGGACACAGCACTGCAGGTGGGGTCTCGCAAGAGCAGAGTAGAGGGGGAGAATCCCCTACCTACCTGCTGGTCACACTGCTCTTGATGCAGCCCAGGATAGAGTTGGCTTTCTGGGCTGTGAGTGCACATTGCTTGCTCACAGTTAGTTTTCCATCCACTACTACTCCCAAGTCCTTCTCCTCAGCACCTCTCTCAATCCACTCATTGCCCAGCATGTATTTGTGCATGGGAGTGCCTTGACCAATATGCAGGACCTTGCACTTGGCCTTGTTGAACTTCATGTGGTTAGACTAAATAGAGCATAACTTTTCAATGTTGAAAAGCCAGTTGTGTAAATCTTTCTGTTTGACTTCCTATTCAGTGGAACACACAAAGTATTACAGGGCAAATCTCTGTCATCATTTAGAACCAAGTTCCTCAGTCACCTTGCAGCGAGTATTGTTACTAATATAGGTTTGTTATCTGTTTGCAGAAATCTGTTGGTTTGATAATGTTTAATGACCTTCTGAGAGAAAGGCATATACATGTCTTCAGTGGAAAAGTTCCTTGCTTTCTTTGGTATATCCCATTCAATTCCAGGGAGATAAGGAAACAAAGGCAAAAAATAACTACCATGAAAGAAATATCTTCATTAGACAAATGAAATTTCTGCACTCTATTTTTAGAACAGAGTGTATTCTTAAATTTATAAAGTCTAAGAAACGTTATCTCTACTAAATCGAAACAGTATCTCTACTAAATCTATACTGTAAGAAACATTAAGTGGTAAAGGGAGCTAAAAAGACAATAGAATTTATGTTTCTATTAGCATAGCACTATTGAGCACTAGTCAGCAAAACTGCTTCTGTAAAAATCTTGGATATCACCCTTTTCAATTTCACTGGTTGTTTTTAATATTCATGACTTGCAATGTTTTTGGACGGCAGCACTTCAGTAGTGATGAGTCGAATGGTAAAGTAACTTTAAATTTGAAAGTTAAATTTCTGGGCTTAACAGGATGCCGCTAAGCTGGAAATCAACAACATTTTCGTAGTGAGAAAATACCTTTCACTAATTCTTCACCATACCTTTAAAACTGTATGATTTCCTGAAAAAGTTCAATTCAACTTAATTTGCTGAGTGATTCAGATGAACAGAAACAGAAGAAAAATATCAACAATGTTCAAGAGTTTCTAGGATGAATTAACTCAACCGGCAGAAGGCCTCTGGAGAAGTATTCAAAAAAGGCCACGAAGGCCCTGTAACACTGTGATTCAGTACTCACCAAAAATGTATGGGGAGTGAATCAAATTCTGTTTCTGCCTACTTCAGAGTAACAGTTTAAAACAAAATTATCTGTATCTCAGGTGAGTGTAGTTGTACTAATCACCATTATCTGTGGTGTTCAGTCATACGCTACAATTACAAGTTCCTAAATACTCCTTCTGTTGCATTTTATGAAAACTCTTCGTATCAGACTTCATATTCAGTAAGTTTAGCCACTAGACTAAACATGTATTTCTCTCCCTCTGTCCAATGAGTATATGAGTCATAACCACCGGAAGCTGAATAACACCTCGGCAAACACCTGTCCTTTCAATATTTTGTAGATGTTTCCAAGGAATACTGTCACATACAGAATTTTGTTTTCTGTTGTTCTGTTAAAAATTTTATGATGTTATGTTACTTTTCAGAACAGGGCAAGACTATCTCATTCAAATGTAGTCTTGCTTTCTATGATCTCTTATTCATGAATGGGGTGAGATATTGTTATTCTCTATTATCTTACTACGTGTTTGGAGAATCTGGTATGAAACAGGCTTTTTCCCTTTTGAAATACGTATACTTGTGGGATATAAGATGAGTCCTTGAGCGAACTGGATGTCTATACTGAAATGCCTGGATCTGAAGGGAACGTGGCTTTCCAGTTCTCCAAATTCAAAGAATCAGTAGAGTCATTAACATTGCTATCAGTCAGCAAGCAGATAACATATTCTGTAAAAAAGTTCATCTCTTGCAGAGTATAATGCATCTGTTCTGGGCTGGAAGATAAAAAAAGTGTAGTAGACTGATAGAGTGAATGTCAGAATTCATTTGCTTCACCATACACAGAACTGTTGAACTAGCAGAAGGAGTAATTCTGAAGTCGAACCTCTAATGGACCCTGTACCACAGGGACAGCTGGACTAGTAACATTGTGCCAAAGAAATCTGGAAATCTATAAAACTGAGCTCCCAGCTCCTTTCTCTTCAGAGGAGAAAAGTAGATTGAAAGGAACAAAACCAAAAGGCAGATGTAGATGTCAGTGGTGTCAAAGAGGGGAGCTGGGAGCTCTTCCTCCTACAGAAGAAAAGTTTCTGTGATTTCTTGAAATGGCAAAATGTCTTTAATTCAGCAAGTAACTGATAGCATGCAAAGAGACTAAAAAGATTGATCTGATATGACTGACTGATGTTTGGATCTGCTGACTGAGATCAATGGTTGATTAAATATTCACAATGTTATTTGTAGGTTGCATTGAGCATCTTAACAGTAAGATCAATTCATTAACTATATTAATGAGGCTACACAATTGTTAACAGAATAAATACAGTTCATTTGAGAAGATAGTAAAGCAGCAAAATATTTAAGTTAACCCTTTATGGCAGCAGTTAAGACATTGGGGATTATTTTTTTTTTTTTTAGTATTCCCATTTATTACCTGTTAGTTGCTGCAATTTAGCTTTACATATAAAAGTGTTATTTTGAAAGTAGATCATGACTAGACCTTTAAACTACAAAATAACATCCAACTGTCCATGTACAATATTTTCTAAATGTTTGGCAATCTCTTTTGTAAGAAGCATGCCTTCTTACCCTATTTCATTAGGCCTCTCATCTACATTTCCACTTACAAAATATACTGATATTTTGTTAATTTTTGAAAGGCTTATCACGATTTTTGCTTTCCTACTCTTTGTGTATCTTCAGAGAATGCACGTGAGCATTAAACACACTGTTTGAGTTCATTGTGCATCAAACTATATGCCCAATGGATATTGGCAACTTAGGTCACCTCACTGAAAACAGTCCCAAGGGGCCTTGGGACAGCTGTAAAACACCATAAAACACCATTTCTGGCAGAAGGAAAGAGTCTGACATAAGGACTGCAAGGGATATCATTGCACAAGGTTATCCTAGCAAGTACTAATATTTTTCATTGTCTTTTGCAGAAGAAGAAACACAAAGTAGCCACTTTGGAAAGATAAAGATATTTCAGTCTCGATGCATCCCAAGAAATTTTTTTCCACTCAACCAATATTTTTAACAATTATTCTAGTAATTTTCAAATTCAAAGTTGCCAGCTTTCCTGTTTGTGTTATTGCTATGCTAATAAACACAGAGAAATACCATAGAAATTATTCTTTAGACCAAGTCAAATAACTGAATATACCAAATGTATGATTCAAAGAAGGATAGAGCTAGTTAGCTAATACAGTGATGAGATCTCACATTCATCTGCAAGGACTGGTTTTCGCTAGTTTCTACTGTTATCAGTAGGGCAGTTTCAAAACAAAATCCCATAAAATTTTATCGTCATTTTGAGAATTTGTCCCTAATTAAGTTCCAGTTAATCCACCACAAGTAATACTATTATATTTATAAAGTCAACCATTGATAGTATTCATATTTATAAAACAATATACTTAAATGACTTTCCATCATGTGAGTTCATACATAAAGTAGAGGAGTGAAATTATTTGATTACTAGCATTGCTCATCTAAGTGGTAAACTCTTCCAATGGTGGGTAATACATTTTTCTATTTATACAATTTCTATTCTGATTTTCTGTCTTTCTGTGTGTGTGTGTATTTTAAAAAATGTGTGAAACTATGATTTTTTTGACATTGATATATATATGATCTTTCTGACATTCATACTCCAGGCTAATTAAAGTGGAAATTTGAATGTGGATTGTTAAACTTTAGAGTTAAGCATGATATAACAAAACAAACAGTTATTTCTTTCACATCAGTGTAGTGTAAACGTTTCATGAAGCCAGGGCAATGAATCAGAGTTCCTTCCACATCAGTTCTTTGGTTTTTCTTTACCTGCCATTTTTATGAGGAAGGGAAAAGGAGGAAGAGGATGCTCAGAAGTTCATTGTTATAGTTAAATTACTAATACATTTTATCTTTAATAGGTAACCATAATTCTAGACTTTAATGTACTACAGGTAACTATCACTTTATTTTGAATAAAGGTAAAGAAAAATGGAAATTACGAAGGATTTGCTTCTTTTAACAGTACAATCCCTACTTTGGAAATTTAGATGTTAGAAAAACATAGCTAAAGCATAAAATGAAACAAATAATGAAAAGAATTCTTTTTTTTTTTTTACTATGAAAGTTCATCTGTAAGCATCATTATAGGAAACTGTAGGCTTTTCCCCTACTTCTTGGTAAAGTTACAGAGAATTTTTTTTTTAAGACATAAATTGTTTGGGACTCAGCTTGTTGTAGACTTATTTGTTCAGCACTGATCTTCAGAGAATGTGTGGTACTTTTTTAATATATGCTCTTAAGGAGCAATTTCTAAAAGCAAAAATCTATCTCACCGAAAACAGTACCACATTATCCAGTGATTAAAAAGTTATGTGACATTCTGGTGTTATGTAGCTGGTCAAAATAGGCATTCATAAGAGTGCTCTTACAGGTATGTTAAGTGTCTCAACATGAAAGATTTCAATTCAATCTTGTCTTATATTCACTATCATGCCTAAAGAATGAAAAATATACATACATCATAATTCCATTCATTTGTTGTCAGTTCACTAACGAGGAGTTATGATGGACAGGTAGCAGTTCTTGTGTTGCCCTGTTTTCGTCACTTATCTTGCTAAGTGTTATAGGTTAGATAGGGAATACGCTTGTTTTGTTTTAGCTCCAGAAAATATAAGTAACACAGAGGACTAAGTCACTTTATTCTCTCAGAAAATTAGTGAGAAGTGTGACTGACTTTTTGTTTCGTTTAGTTGGATGTCTATTTCATTTGGTTTCTGTTTTATTAACTAATTATGATTAAATCAAGGGACCATTTGTGTAAATAACACAGTTTTTTTGGGGGGTTGGGTGTTTCTAAACACATCATAACCTAAATTTCTTTAAATATTTACTACAAGCTCCCAGTTACCTACTAGTGGTATAGTTTTACTATTTGTCTTACTTTGTAGCTAGTTCTTTTCCTTTTCTCTCCTCCCCAACTAAATGTCACAATTTCAAATCAATACCTTTTGGAGTCAGTCTGTCATGGCACCTCAGCAAGTGACAGTTTAGCATGTCATATATGCTTTACTGACACATTTCCTGGGCTACAGCATTGGTTTATGATGAGACAATGCTAATTCAGCTCATAGTGTCACTTAACTAATGCCTTAGGCCCCAGCCAAAGGCCCCAGGGTCTACAACTTGTGAAGTTCTTTTCAAAAAGCAGTTTTTCTATCACAGACTGATTTTATGTACATAAACTTGATACAGAGAAGATTTAATTATTCGATTAACTTTTACAGAGTGAATGCCTTTTTTGATCTAACATAGTTGTCAGGGCTTTTTAGTAGGTCATGGAATTTGACATAATTCACCATTTCCAACATCTGTATTTTCAGAAAAAAGTCTTAAATTTTGCTTTAGCAGTTATGTCATCATTACATCTGTCTTTCTTCCGTGTCATGAGTTAAAACATTTTTATTTTTATTGATAGAGTTATAAACATACAATGCTTACAAAATAAGAATATCTGTCAACTGCCTGATTTAACGCATCATACTTTCATTTTGCATTATTTTCTACTAAAGGTTAAATTAAGAAATGATCAGGCATCCTGCATCACATGTTCATAGAGTCAGAAAAAATTTAACACCAACATTTTTATGTTTAAAAAAAAAAAATGAACGTATTCATTTCACCCAGAACTCAGGCAATTATTTAAAGAGAACAGGCAATTATTTTAAGAGAACACAAGAGCCAAAAATTGATGAATCCTACATTTATATTTGGAGATTATTTATCATATTATTTACCTTGCAATGCTAGGCCTCTTAATATCAATATACTTAGATCACTGCTTACATATAAACATACAATAGTCTCAGTGGCTTTCAGGGGATTAGTCACAATGTCTGAAATTAAATACCTGTTTGTGTCTTTGCAAAAAGCTTATATTATCCCATCCTATCTTCTCCCAGCTTCTGAAATAATCAGTCACTAACAAGCAATTTGTGACTTGTTATAGGTGTATAATGATGTAGATCTTCCTGGAGGATTCAAGATTAGCTATTTCTATTGCATGTAAAAATTTTTGGGTACGTCTTCCTTCCACCTTTTAATAATGTTCATCTTTAGTATTTATAAAGGCTGTCTTCAAAATGCTTTTCTAAAAATGTGATTCTTTTGTCAAGAACTGCATTTCAGAATCATTTCCAGGTTCAAATACAGAGCAGGAAACATTTACCTACACATTTAGATTTAGGTCCTCTTTGAATTTGTCTGGCTTTAAGTGTACTGTGAAAGTTTAGAAATATATATGAATTTTAAACCACCAATCTTTAAATGCTGTATAATAAGCTATAGACAAAAATTACTATTTAAAAATTAAAATAATATTTTAAAACCTTTCTTAAAATTGACAACTCTTTTACCCTCATAAATCTTCCAACATACACTGAAGATGCCATGTCTCAGAGCAAAATTTATGACTTCCCTATTATCCTTAGCCTTTGACTCATTACATGAACCTTGGGTATCATTTGCATTTCCTTGTATTTACCATAATCTAGAGACATACTAAAGCTTGAAATGACACAAAATAAATCAACACATATTTCTAAATATTTTTATTATGCAGTTATTACAGAATTTTGTATCAAGTTAATTAAATATAAGAGAGTGGGAATGCAAATCATTATTTAGTTTCCCAACGATAGAGAAAAAACCCTGAACTGGCTTGTTACATTAACTGGAAGCAGAACACATGAAATAAAAATTACACTCTTTTCTTCCTAAAATGTACTTTAAGAATGAATCATAAGTCCAGTAGGGGAAAAAAAATCTCATATTAATTGACCTATATTACATTTTTATAGATGGAGCCCCAACCCACTACTTCCCCTAGCATGAAGGCAATTTATTTAAGGCAATTCATTATCTTTACCATCTAAACTAAATCCCTGTTTTATTTTATTAAAAAAAAAAAGAAAACATTAGTCAAGGACTCATAAGACCACTTCACTGTAGAAACAATACATTTGATAATATATATGGCATTATTCCAACAAAGTTTAGTCCTGATGCTACAAATGTTAAATACCATGTGAATCTTATTTATTTCAATGAAACCACTCACATAAATTAACAAGAACATTTTTGTGTTTACACTGCTTTGATTCCGCATTCCTATACACAATTTTCTGTCAGCCACTTCAGAACCTTTGTTTCTGAGGAAAAGCAGAAGGATAAGTGGCCCCCTCTCCCCACAATGCCTGAACCAATTTTGTATTGATAGTGAAAGAGATTTACCCCAATACATGACAAATATGAAAATGTCTAATGTAAAGAGATCTCCATTTCTGTCAATTTAGCATGTAACCTAAGTGGAACAGAATGAAAATTAAACATCAGAAAAATAAAAATCACCAATATATTTTAAGACAGGCATACTGTGAAGCTGTCAAATGAATTATGTTAATTACAGACCATCTCTAATTTTCAGAGCAGAGATTTCTCATACATACTTCTTATATATACACTTTGCTCAGTAACATCAAAGGGTAACCACAGAGCTAAACTATAAAAAATATTTCAGATGAGAGTAAAATTGGGATATGGTGTGAAATTTGACTATATTTCTATTATTGTGAGTGAAGCACAATGGTTGTTTAGGGCACTGAACTGGTTTTAGGGTTGCTCTATATTTCTTCCTTAACTTCGTCTTCGCCTCCTCTCCTGTCACTGTATTGCAGAACTGTAGCCTTGAGTCATCTGAAATGCACTTCAGTTTGCATGCAGAGAGACATTATGCCAGGGACTGGATTTAGCCCCATTCCTCCAAGTTTTCAGTTAGGGTTAGCTTCAGGACTATCCCTAATGCCCAAACACCTAAAAAGCAAATCAATACTTATTTCTGGCTCATTTGTTAGGCAATTAGCAGTAAGTGCTAAAACAATGCACAGAAGATATTAAAAAAAAAAAAAAAGGCAAAGGAATATATAATTTCCTGAACAGAGAGAAAGCAAACACGGAGGGGCAAGGCCAGCAGCCACAGAGGTTGTGCTGCACACGCCTGCTGTGACAAAGGACACTGGGATCCTGCCTGTCAGGGCAGCCTGCTCAGTCAGCCCTGTGTCTCACTTGGGATCTTCCTCCTCCTTCTCCTTACCCCAGATCCACTGAGCAGGGGGGGGACAGTGAGCACAGCGGGTGGTAGACATCACAAATACTCATCTGTTTTAGGTAATTCTGTGCTCATGTAATGGCAGCTGTCATAAGCATGATGCTTGTGGGACAGCATAAGAGATAAATATAATCTTATATATTGTATATTATAATTTTATATTCAAGAAACAATCAACCCTGAAACATCTGTTCGTAGCTTACTAACACCCACCCTGTCATGCTCATTAGTGCAACAAGAAAAAAATACTGTATCAAAAACTAAGCTATCTGCATAAATACATGTTTGGCTCTATCACTAAAAATTATAGAGTAAAAAAACCACATCTTCTTTCGCATCCTTCAGCACCCTGGCAGATTAAAAGCATGCCTGAAATTCACTTGAAGCTACATTAACACAGCAGACACCCGACAGCAGAAGGGAGGAGGGCCCTTCCAACACAGCAGACCACATCCTCAAGCACTGAAGGTCAGTAGGGAAGCACTATGTCAGTAGAGATGCCCTGATTTATACCAACCGGAGATTTGACTCAGCATGTACAGAATTAGCCAGCTTGCTCTCCGTCTTTGGTAAACTAAGACAATAATTCTTGGTTCATATCAACAAATGTTTTTCTTAGTATGACTCTAAGTCCTTTTAAAATGGAGTTTCCTTTGCTTCTGATATGGGAAATTTCCTTTGACCTATAAAAAAGTGCATTGGCCTCTTAGACTAAGTCTTCTTGTTCTTAATAGGAAACATCAACTGCATCACACAACAACTGAAAGGCACTTGCTCCTGTGTACATAATCCTATTGGATCAGTTGACTGGAGGGGTAATAGATTTTTTTATGTTTCTTTCCCCTAGTATCTAACCACTATAGTAGCTCACAAGAAAACAACTCATTTTGAAAATAAGTAGAGCATAATAATTCCAAAAACTTCTGCTTTCCTTTAGCTCTATCTTTTCACTACATAGCAATACCTACAATATTAAATTCATTTTTACCCCACTTTTTAAAGCAAAAGAAAGCAAGCAAGTAAATTCCCAGAAACTCTCTCTACTGTGATGAAATCCACATGCAAACTGTGGAATCCATACAGTTACATACAGAATTTTCTAAGGGCCTCCTCAGCAGTTTTTTCCTGTTCCTCAGCTCTAATACATTTGTCTATAGCCTCATCAATAGATTAAAAGACCATTTTGGGTGGGGAGGAGCTTTTGGGCTTTAACAAAACATAAACATGCCATATAATATTTCTTTCCTAAACACAGTTTTGGAACCTTCCCCTCAGAACTGAGCCAAGTCCACAGAGCAACTGTGTTAGCGTGTCTACAGTACATCTATGTCTTGGTGTAAAGTGGAAAGAAGAGAGCTTCAGTTTCCTCCAGTGGTTCCCAGTTCAAAGACCACAGGCTGACTTTTTGTCTTTATTGGAAATGAAGCCTGTGCTGGCTGCAAACCGCCCTTGGAATCCATCAGCATGCACTGAGCGCTAGCTACTGGAGGACCCTGCATCTATATACTTTCACCCTTTTTCCACCTGAAGGAACCGTGCCTCAAATGAGTCAGTGTGCTCAGCTGAGGACTGCAAGGCTCCAGGGTCAGATACAAAGGAAATCTTCACCCTTCAGCAACCCAAACTGCAAATGTAGACACACTCCATACACCAGTGAATGGATTAAAGTCTAGTATTTTATCATGCTAAATAGCCTAGAGGAGAAGTGTTAATAGAAGATCAGTCCTACAAATATTCAATAGCTTATTGGATAATAATAAGATAACACTTAATATTTCTTTACTCTTAGCTATGCACTTTCAAACATAAAGTACAAAAGATTTTGTAAAGTGAAGAATTACATTGTAAATAACCGCATTCCATGTTTACTAGTACCTTAGCTAATCAGCTGTTATTCTCTGCATAGTAGTTTGATAAATGTGAGCACATTCAGGCTACCATCAGCCAGAGCTGCAACTCCAACCACAGTTGAGAAATCTCAAAGAGCTCAGTAACATCCCATCCTTTACAGACTAGAAACTTAGATCAGAAAGAAGCAATCCTTAGTACCTCACTGTATAGCTCTGCCTCATGTATTTATGGATAAATAAAGTCCTTGTCAGTAAATCTGCTTCACTCTGCTCTTGAGGGAAAATACACGAAAGGTAGAAAGCAATGTCACCCTATACTCTGGAAGCGCTTCGAAAAGGAAGATCAAGGTTTTGTTCAATTACTACCTCCTCTCAACCATTCAGAGCACATCGACATGAAAAGGGGGGAGCGCGATTTTGCAACCTACTGATCCTTTTCCCTTATTGATTGCCACAAGGTGGCAGAGCCCATAAAGGAGAGTAAATCAGGGTACTATTAGACCTTATATTTTGGAACTTGTATATAGATGCATCTATGTGCTAATTAGTAAATGACCAAACAAACAACGATTTTCCCTCATAGAAATCCATTTGTTTATTTGATCAGTGTACATTAAATTATTTACCTGTTCGCTGAACACTACCATATATGCTGAAATAGATATCATAAAAAATAATAGGGTCTTCACAATCAGATTCACTAGAGCAGAGGCTTCTTGAATCTTTGATGAGAAGTGTAGAGAGAAAACTGCATGCGTGTGAGAACAGCCCAATCCTGCTGCATTATTTACCAATACTTTTTTTTATATCACTGTCAACGCAAAACTGGCTGAACAATGAGGTTATACAGAAGCTATGCTGGAAAACAGTGCAGGTCTTCAGTATCACAGGTAATACTATGATGTTTTACAATCAAATTTTATTAGACATCATCCACCTTATTTTAGCAAACTTTTTTCAGAATTAGATAATTTTTACAACTGCTTACTAGAGCAACAGATAGCAAAATCTGAATGAGATTTCATTTCAACCAGAGGAAGTCTAGTTCTGTGTGTCTGTGTTCTAATAAGGTCACAATGTGCTGACACCCAAAAAATCTGGAAGAATCACTGAACAGTAAATGCTTCCCTACATTCTCCTCTTTCACTTACTGCAACACATTTAGGTCACATTTTTATGGTGTATATTCTCAACCAGAGATATAGGACAGGGGTTCAAAAGAAACCGTGTTCGTTTAAATCATTCTGCAGTCATCTCTCCTTGCATTCTATAATGGCAAAGGTCCATTGGTAAGTGTGTGTAGCTGTATTTCCAGTGAATTACTTGACCCTCTTCCCTACACATTATTCTCTACTCACACATTTTTCAAAGCATTAATTCCCTTTGTACCAAAGCAAACTTCAAGTTATACCTGTTCAGCATTTAAACTTTAAAAAGTGCAATGTGAACACCTGTTTAAGTTGATAGCCATCTGCTTTCTTGAGAAATCAAAACCTTAATAACATGGAATTAACAGATGGAAAGCAAGGCCTAGATTCTGAGCAGGTTACTGAATGCTTCGAGTTAACATAAGAAGTGGTAATTTTAATGAATCGTTCACATCCTCCATTATTTTGAAAGGCAATTGAAGATCTTTCAGGGTTTAGCCCATACTAAATAGACATTTAACTATCGAGAATGCAGCCTGAAGTAGGCAATTCCAGCTAGTTCCCTGCAGCCAAATTCTAAAACTGATTACACAAAGATTTTATCAGAGGCTCAAAACTGGCAGGGTGGGGGTGTCAAACAGCCACCTAGTGTTAAACAGCCTAATAGTTGCAACCGTATTTCCAGAAGAAATATCTTCAAATCTGTCAGCGGCATGAGAAAAATTACAGGGAGACATCTTTATTGTAATAAAAATTGAGATCTTGCAGAAACCTTCAGTGTTTTCTTCTATATTTATCACTGCTTCCATAGCATGAAGTCCTCAACGCTAGAAGAAGAGTTTTAATTATCAGGACTGGAGCTATGTGTGATGGGCACAGAAGCAGCCCAAGACTGACGTGAGTTGCCTATACACAGTATGGGTCCATAGCAAGAGGCATATGGCCAGTTCCACCAGACCACGGGGGATCTCTTCCTCAGTGTGACAGCTGAGAGACTGACTGTGCCCTCACATTCATACAGCTGAAGTCCAACAACCAGTTCAATTTTCCTGTTCTCACAGAGTGAATTAGAGTGCCTTCAGAAAAGTTGCTTTTAGAAAGGAATTTGGGCAAAGTATTGATTTGCCTTTTCTGAATGCCTACATAAATGCTAAATAAATTGGATCAGCTGACAGAATAGGTAGAAATCAAGGCAAACTTGAATACTATCCTAAAATTGTGCTTACAGCAGTCAGAGCAACGAAAGAGATTCTACAGAGAAGATTTCAAATTCTTTTCTATCAGAAGAATGGAAATACAACTTCTCTATTAAGCTAGGTCTACTTAAATAAACACATTTACAGTTTGTTGAACAGAAGCAAAGTATTTTCTTTCCAAAATACTGTGAACCTCAAACTGATTATACTCCAGGACTAAATGTCCATTTGGGTGCTTGACTGTCTACTATTGTCATCTAGGTTCCTTTGTCCAGCTAAGCCTCCAAATTCTGTGTAACACAGCAAAAGAGCAGCTATCAACCCAGAAAAATGTGACATAAAAAAGAATAGGAATGTGATGAATCTAAACACTACTCTCAAATACACTTTAATCAAATTGATTATTTTCAATTTAAAAAACCTCCACCAAAATGACCTTCCTCGCCTTACCAGTGTTTTCACTTACAAAAATTGTAGGTAATTAGTCCATTCTAAAATAATTTGCAGCTTTTCACTGTCAAATATATTTCTAAATTATCCATTTCATTTTTGTTAATTTACATGCCTGCTGAATTTCACTGCATCCTATCTGTTGGGTTTGTGGTCTACACTTAGCCATTAACACCATTTAACAGTTGTTAAATAGTATAATCGCCTGTTGTTATCTTGATGTAGATTCAATTCCAGTGTTAATTGCTCTCAATGTGCTGCTCATAAAACCATCCCATGCTATATTCTGTATGCTTTACTTGGAAGAAAGTTAAAGTGAAATGGACTGTATTGTACCTGAGTAGAAAAATTCAATTTAATGGAAAAAGTTATGTACTTTGGAGAGTTATGAACTGAATATTGATGCGGTCCCATTTTGAAACTTGGGAAGAATTACAAGGCAGATTTGGGGTGACTTGAGAGCAGGAGCTCACCTTCAAGCCAGCAATAAAATTGCCCATCTGCTTTTCAGTGATCTGTTAGGAGGTGAGCACACCCTCATTCCTACAATATTTCAGGAAGTGAAGAGTTTGAACTAGAAATATATCTAATCTTGTATTTATTAATTTTTATTAATTGGAAGTCTGTAAGGATCAGCAATTTTTTTCACTTATTGCTGGGTAGAATGGTGATGGGGTCTTCAGGTGGGTCAGTGCCTCCTGCTATAGTCCAACACCAATTCTCTACCACTATAAGTAGCAGCTGCACTAGTGCATCAATAGCAAAACTACTGAAAGGAAGAGCAGAGCTACCATGTGAACAGCAAACATCTTTTTTTTTGTGCTACATAGCTGGACATTTGCTCCTGTTCTCTGAGTTTTGACTAGTACATGGGAATTAACAGTCCTCTGTTAAAGCTCTGTTTCTGTTTTTTCCCCCCTTTTTTTTTAGGAAACAAACTTTCTCCTCATCCTTCACAGTCTTTAGGGGAAATTACTGCTGCCACCACGCTTCCCACTTCTGCCATCAATCAGTTTTGATGCAGTAGGCTAGAAAAGATGTAGTATATGCCTGTAAGATTGAAAGCGCTGATGGTCTCTTGAGACATAGATCTTCCAACCCAGTTACCCTCGCCCCCAGCCCTCTCCTCCACACGCTGTGTCATTCCCTCAAGAAGCCAGTATTGGCTCTGAAATTTAACGTGCTTCTGTAGAATCACATTCTTAAACGTGTTTCTGTAGAACCACATTCTTCAACAACTAGACTACAAGTAGGGATATAAAATGAATGGTCGCAACACCGATTTTTAAGGCAAACGAGCTCTTAAAATTTCAGAGAAAGATTAATAACTTTAGGTATGTGTATGTAGATATAATTACTCTTGCAGTAATACAATACGCAGAATTTTAAGCATGCAGTGCTCACACCTGTGCAATTCCTGTCAATTTTCTGGTCCTTATTCAGGAATCAGATGGAATCACAGCAGAATTATCTATTAAAACCATCTACCTTCATGAAAAACAGAGTTTGGGAAATATTCCTTTTTTAAACAGAAAAAAGCATAGGAATGTTGCTTATATGCATAAAAAATAGCTATACCAAGAAATATACCAATGTACTTACTTTCCAAAATTACTTTCAATTAAAAAAAGCCACCACTACCTCCTAGCATACCTTTGCCAACTTAAGAACATATGCACAATCAAGAATAAAAAACAGAAAAAGAAACATATTTCCATATACAAAATATTCAAGTAATTTCTCAACTACTATAAAAAAGGGGGAAAGATTTCTACTTTCCCCACCCATACATGCCTGGCCATGCTTTTATTTTCTACAAAGAATAGAGTATTCAAGCTTTAAGGATGAGGTCCTGAACTCTACAATAAAATGCTGAAGGACTTTAATTTAAGACGTAAAAATTCCTGCAAAAATAAGAACTAACCAGCAAGACGTTTCTCAAATGGGATAAATACTTAATGAAAACTACTTCTATTGCTTATTTATTAATTATTCCCAGCTCTGTATTTCTCCATCACTTTAAATGAACAACTAAGTTACTGGACTAGGACAAGAAAGATCAGACCACATAGAGACAATATGATGGAACTTTCATTTATTTCAAGTTTATTCTACTTGAGGAAGAATAAAAATAGATTTGAGAAGCCTCACTAAAAGCAACAGCAACGATCAGAAGAAATGAGGTGTTCTCTGTCAGAAGCAGAGCACACTACTGTCAGACTTATAGGAGAGCACTCTCCTCCACTCTGACAGAATTCAAAGAACAGGTGCAAAATCAGAAATTGTGCAACTGCTGTAAAGAAAAATATGTCATATACACTGAGTGGCATTAATAGTTCTAAACTTTAACACTGTCAGCTGCATCCCCCTATTACTAAAAAACGTAAAAAATTATCACTTTATTATCCAATATTTCTTCTCCTTATGAAACAAGAGTACAACCCTTATAACTATCAACTCAAATATAAGTCCAGTACTCTAATTGTAATAACATGCTATAAAAAGCTGTAGCAGGAAACAGTAAGGAAAAGATTTGTCTGGAATTTCTCATCAGTTCTATTTTTTCAATGCAAACCTGAGTTTTCAATTAAACTAAAAATCTGTTTAAAACATCTAGACATCTGTATTTCAGGTAAAATGCAATCTTTTAAAAATAAAATTAATTTCAAAAATATGTAGAGGACAATAATCCAACTTTTTTGAGGATCCTTCTATTTTGAAAAGAATAATCCAACATTTGTAAATAAATGCATTTATATGTGTGCCATGCCATTTTTATATAAAAATAAAAACCCTAAACCACTTCTGCATACCAAAGGGAGCCTACAGTGATTCTACAATAGAATCCGTTTAAGTCTTCTGCAGCATATACATGTGTAGAAAATTTTAAAAATAAGATGGAATGCTGGGCTGCTGCCATCTGCAATTTTCAGTAATATACATATGCTATTAAAATTATGATCATCTGTAAGTATCTTCTAAATAGCTACATTTACAATACCAATAGAAAGAAGGTATCTTCGAAAATAAATGTTTAGCCTCATATTAAACATATATCAAAGTATCAGCATATTGATTTTAAGTAATTTACAGCTCTAGATAATTGCAAATCTAGATTCCAAGTTGCCAATAATATCCCAGTAATGCATTTTTAAGTTCTTGAATAATCAAACAACCTTTTTTTTTTTTTAGCTCCAATTCTAGCCATTAAAGTAACCAAAAAAATCCACACATCTTTTTTACTGCTCCATATTGCAGGAAGAAAAGAGACTTCATTACTTTTCAAACTGGTATGTCAATATTTATTTAAAAGAAGTTTACAGTTGTCAAGAGAGTCCTTGAAGAGGTGTCCAGAACTCAGAAATTAGAAACCTTACTGCTCAGTGATTCTCTTGTTAGTCATATCCTGGATTCCTGCAGAAATTCCAGTTTCATTAGGAGAACCCAGCAATGAGATGGGATGCTGCGATGAGATAATGGTCTCTTACTCACAGACATACTGAAGGGAAGCAGAAGCAGTGTTTGAAAGGGAAAATGATTTCTAATTATCCTGTGACAGGCTTTTTCACTAATGATTTGCTGTCTGTTATCCAAAAGCAACTACAAAAAAAACCCCTAAACCACTAACAATACGACAATAGTATCTTCTCTAGCCTTATATATCATTAAAAATGTAGCAAAGCATAGGGAATACATTTTTTTTTTTGGTCATATGGATGTCCTAGTAACATCAGTGTATTCAGGAAAGCAGCAACTAGGCTGTTGATACACACAAGGTTCATGGGGTTTAAAAAAACATTACACAGCTTTAAATCACCAACTTTTAACTGGTGAGGTGAAATTCTCATTCCCACTGAGAATCACCCACTATCCTGTGTGCACAAAGTTCTTGCTTTGAGATCACACCTGCAGACCTGTCCACTCAACCTGCTAAGAGAGTATATCACTTCTGGCTAGACACTGCCACCTCCCCATGTGGAATGATGTTCTGCAAAGTTCCTGTATCCTTTGTAAATCCCAGCTCCTGGGTGGCCAGAAATCTAGCCACTGTAGGCTCACAAATGGTTCTGTGTCTGAAGACTGAACTTGCCGTGTCGCAGATGTGTTTAAGCCACAGCGTATGCAACACAGGTTCAGCCTGCACACATGCATTGTGTCCCTCTGGAGAAGCACTCTCCTGCAGCTTTTGCAACTGCTGGTGCCCATGCGAGTGCATTTGATGGCATACGAACTGCTAGCTACAAATTCAAAGTCCTCAAGTACTCTTGCAAGCAATGGGACTGAATATGAAGTTATACAGTATTTCTGGTCTGCCAGCTGGAAGAACATTAAAGAATATCCTAGTGCCACTATGCAGACATACAGTTTCACATGCCCACTGTTGCAATGACATTTTAAACTTAATGTCAGCAGTGTTAATTTAGGCTTTCCTATACAATGCTTCTTACGACCCAGACTGGGAGCCTAGAGAGTTGTAAAGGTTCTGAGATCCCCTCAGGTTAAATTAAGGTGAAACAACACCAGACAACCAGTTAAAATGTTTTACTTGCAGTAAAAACAACTTAAACTTGGAAAAGGATAGTAAGCAATGTGGCCTCTTATAAATCTGTAAGGAAAGAAAAGAGAAAGAAAGGTGAGAAAGAGAGTCGAAGAAACCGGATCACCCCCTGAGGTTCCAGCATTATCTCAAGTCCGGTAAACTTGGGTGGTAGATGCATACACAGCAAAGTTTTCTGTTGCCTTTTTAAGTTCATCCTATCAGCTGATTTGCATACTAGACAAAGAGAGATAGGTATTCCATGAACTTATGTGCATGAGAGAGGAGGAAAAGGTGGAGCATGGGTTCTGTGCATGCATTGAGGGGGAATGGGGTGCATTAACCCTTTTGTCCAAAAGTGTCAGTGGTCATGATCTCCCCCTACCACCTTTACCTTGTTCTCAGGTTGTTTTTTGGTTGGTTTTTTTTTTTTTTTTTTTTGGGGGGGGGGGGGGGGGGGGGGGCGTGGCAATTATCCAGTCATTAACTCTATCTGTTGTCAATTGTTTTCTCTCTTTAATATTTTAGCTCTTCTTCAAGGCTATAGTTGTAAATTAAAGTGTAGGTATTAACCTGAACATATGGTTTTACTCAGTCTACATCTCCCTGTTTAGAGGCTTAGCTAGGGAATTTGGCTATACAACTGCAAGGGAGTGGAGCCACGCACCTTCGATACACTCTGCCCTTCCCTAGGCAGATATTTAATTCCTCAGACTAACCACAAAGGCCACAATTCGTCCTTGAGTCTTTCCATGTCAATGAATGTTTGAGGCATTAAGTCCTTCAGTTCTTCACAATGTTAAAGAAATCAGACTTTACACAGGTTGTTTGGAGACCTAAAAGCCTTTCCAGGTCCCAGAAAGACTGAAACTGCAATATAGCTTTTCCATATCTGCTTTATCTTTGTTCTTCTGCTCATGTCTTATGAGCTACTGATGTACCTATTAATAGCTTCAAGACATGCCCCCCTTCTAACTTTGCCTAGGTGTCTACCATGTCAGCTAGAACAATCAGGTGGAAAAATCTCACAGCCACTATTATTCATAACTTCCAGCCAACAAATACTCATGTAGCCACATAAAACATGTTTTTCAGACTCGCACAGAATGACAGGCAGATCACTTGCTCCAACCCCCTGTTCAGAGCATAGTCAGCCACAGCATGTTGCTCAGGGCTGTGTCCAGTTGGGTTTTAACTATCTCCAAGGATGGAGGTTCCACAGCCTCTCTGGGCAATCTCTGACCACCTTCACAATAGAACAAGTGGAATTTTCTGTATTTCAGGTTGTGTTTATCTCTTGTTCTCCTGTCACTGGGCTCCACTGATAAGAGCCTGACTCCTCCTTCTTTACTCCCCTTATTGGGTATTTCTACACATGGATCAGATCCCCTGAGCCTTCTCTGCTCCAGGCTGGACAATCCCAGCTCTCTCCTCACAGGACAGATGCTCCAGTCCCTTAATCATCTTTCTGGTCTTTCCCTGGACTTCTATTTAAATGGAGTACAGTTCTGGTGAAGGAATGATTGACCAGCACTGTTAAACAATCTTTGTATTGCACAGATGTGGTTCACATTTTATAACAGCTTGTTTATGATACTGTTGATTGAAAATTATGACTAGAGCAGTCTTCCCAGTTGCATTATGAGAACTTATTGTTGATTTAATTTCATATAGTGTTGCTGAACTATATTTTAGGTGTATTAGATTCATCTTTTTTATTCCTTTTCAACTGTTTTTTAGATTAAAGAGATGCACTATGATGTACAAACTGTTGAATCCCAGCCCCCCAAACACCACATGCACCTCTTTTTTAAAGGTTTTCCATCAAGCTGAGAGTGACAGACACAGACAAAATGAAGCAGAACTAGTCAGACACTGACAGTGCAGAGAAACATAGACAGATACATAACAGATAGTAGTGTACTAAGTACCCTGCAATTTACTGAAGCAAATAGAGGAGACTTGAGTGGCAAATTACCTACAATGTTCACAAACCAGCAGGCTACTCTTTGCCAGCCATCTGAATTGTTTCTGGGTAATTTGGCACATTTCTACTTTGTTGTGCTATTTCTTATGGAGTGACTTTCGGTTTTGATCATTCCTTGTTGCACAAGATCTTTCCAAACACTAACAAAACCTCTAAGAATCATGCTAGGAACAACTGAATACATGGAAATCATTAGCTGATCAAGCAATCATTTAAAGTAATATGAACTCAGACAGACATGTAACTGTTTTTAAAGGAATTAAAAATGTATTAAATACCAAATGAAAACAAAACAAACCCAACAAACAAAATTTCTCTCTACCAAAGCTGAGAAAAGATTTCTCTCTTAAAGAACAGAGAATAGGACATTTATCAGGGAACTAATATAAGAACAAATACTACTTTTGTACACTGAATAAGATAAATGTGAAGCAAAACATCAAAGATACAAGGAAGATAGAGTTTCTTTTTGAGGTGTTGTCTTCTTTCTTCTTGAAAGCATAAAACATCACTTCTTTAAAATTATGGCAAGGACACTGCTGTTCACAAAGCCAGGAATCCAGGAAAAGGAATTTGATAGCAATAGTAATTTTAGACCTGCTGATAGTTCTCAGCACTAACCTGATACACAATTTTTCTCTGAGAAATGAAACTCTAGTATAATTCTGTAATTAATTTCTGTGCCTGATATTGTGTATGTATATACACCTATATATATACACATGTGTTCAGTATGTGTATGTATTCTAGTTAGTTAAGTCCTTCCTCAGGAGAGAAAGCATCAGCCTTACCAAGAGCCCAGACAGGAAAGTGGCAGTGCTGTGAGAGATTAAGGGGTCTAAAAAAGCCGGGAAAACACACCAGCAATGAAAAACCTGTTATTCTCCCATCTGGACTATGCAATTATCACATTCAGTTGTGATGCTGAGACTGAGTTTCTAGCTGCTGTCGATGACAACTACACGAAGGAAGCAGTCTGGGGCACCACAAGAAGAGAAGCACCTCTGGGCAGTGGTCTGAAGCAGCATGCAGGACCTGGCTCAAAGAACACCTGAAAAGTCACTTGGCACCTGTGACAATAATGTACCTGGAGTCTACGTATTACAAGAGCAGTAAACCAGAAAATAAACTATAGTGGTACTTAATTAAAAAAAAAAAAAGTACACAAAAATATCAGCTCTCTTCAAAAGACAAAAAGCCATCTAAAAGATGAAAATATTCAGACACAAGAAAGAGTCTATTTATAACCCAATGGAAATATATTTCACCTGTCCAGAAAGGTTTACAAAGACAATAAAAGATACTTTCTCTAAAAAGCCAGGTAAGAAAGCTTTTAGAAGTAAAAAAACTATTTTGCCTAAAATGATGTTATGTCTAGAATCAAGTAATAGGGAGGATTATATATGTTGACATCTTAAATGTAAATACTAATCTGGCCCAAAGGGACTGAGAAGCAACTTGAAAAAGACATGAAAATTAGTAAACAACTATTTTTCTCAGAAACACAAACTCGTTAGACAGGGCAAACAGATGATGAACTTTAAAAGAAAAAAAAGAACAGTCAGAGAAGATAGAACACAGCAAAGAAAAAGGATTTTCTGATATCTGGATTTATCAAGCAGACTGCTAGTATGCCAATTTTTTTTTTTTTTTTTAAACAATGTGTTGGAGGAACTGTTTGAAATTAAAACATCAGTACAAATACTTGTAGAACAAACTGACAGGTTGGACAGTGACTAATCACCTTTATTTATCCAAGTTCTAAAGGAACTCAGGGATAAAATATCTGAACTATTAATTCTATCAGTAACCTGTCACTTAAATTGCCTTGATGGCAAATATATAGCAATTTTTAATGGCTTTAGGGAAGATACAGGAATGAGGAATACCCTAAAACTATTTCACATTAATACAATAATTAAGGAAGAGGCTAAGTATCTTCTGCAAAGGCAAGTCACACTTTCCAAATCTATTGCTCTGAAATAGTCAATGAGCAAATGGACAAGTAAACTAAATATTCTACTTCCATTTCCAAAAGACATGCAAGAAGGTCTCTTGCTGACACTCATCAAGGAAATAAGTAGTTATACAATCACAAAGCAAGCCATATCTGGTCAGTCTGAAAGTCCACCTGTCATACAACCCTGTGTCCATCAGGAGCTCATTCTGTGCCACAAGGTTGATAGTCTTTAATCATTAGTTTCAACACATATTTGGCAATTCTTCTCCTGATTATAGTGACTTGGCAACTCTATCGTAAAATAGACACAATTTATATAGTTTTATATATATTGTATTTCTTCTTAACCAAACATATGCCTTTCCTTAGCACTTCTCTGGCTTGACCGGCATCCCCAGTTACACACCAGTGTTCCAGAATCCAAATTCAGGCATATGCACTGGTGTACACTGTAGCCACCCAAAAGTTTGGAAAAAGAGAATAATATCCATGACAAACAGTAACAGAGAGCAAAAAATTACAAACCAATCAACTGAATAAAAACAACTGGCTGAATGACAAGAATCAAAAGGCTATCGCAGGCAACACATGCCAAAGACGTAAAAAAAACCTAACACTGATTAAATTAATCTACCTAGATAGAAACACAGTGTTGGACCCGAGGAATAGGGAAATTACTTGCCCAGATGAAAGTAGCCAGATAAATTAGACAATGATTTTGCCACATACCTAAAGATGTCAGGAAAAGACCCACTGGCCAGTTAAAGAATCAGCTGCTATTCTATTTGCACATAGGACTGAGATACTTCCAGCATAACACTGTCAAAGTATGCACATACCATTCATTTTGATTAAGAGTCACACTAGGAAATTAGGTGTTCAAACAGTGTTGTCTAGCAGAATCTAGCCAAAGCAGCCAGCCCCCCACCAAAAATTATGATAGTCAGTTAAACATACTTCTGTTAGCAACAGAAAATCTGCATCATTGCTGAACTAGCTGCTCTTCAGAATGACTGGGTTTGAACAGGAAGTTCAATCTTTCTATCAAAAGCCAAAACAATCGTGCACGGACTTTGCCCTTCCATTTAGCATTCTTAAAACACCTTCTTTTAGCACTGCCAAACCATACATTTCAACACTCTCAAATTAAAACTTCCTCTTTCTTGAGCAGTTTCTCATTACACTGCTTCATTTCTTGAAGGATTTTTTTTTCACACCAAAAAAACCCTCAGTCTTAGAACTTCAGATTATAAAGGTAGTTCAAAGTTCTTAGCATGGCATTAGGTAAACATATCACTTTCTCCTACATTAATGAATACAGAAGGGGGAACTATGGTTCCACTCCTTTTATTTCACTTCTTGTGGTCCTTCATATTGGAAATAAAGATGGACAATTTTATATATACATGTTCACACGTATAAAATATACATATATTTTTTCCAATGAAAAATCTCATTGACTATAAGGAAGTCTGAATGGTGATATATGCTTTAACTACACTGTATAACAGACACCAACCTATTACTTTAAAGCTCTATAATATAAAACAGAACATCAGCCCATAAACCAAGGGGGGAAAAAATTTACTGGGAAAAAACTTCTTGAATTATCTGGTCAATCTCTCTGCTTTAAAAAATGAGTGCCTCTGCCTAATCTATTCCTGAAAGATGCTACCATAACTTTTTCTTAAAACTCTCCTATACTGGACACACTTCAACGTCCTCAACAAACTTTTCACTGCCCTTGCTGCAAAACCTATTTCCTGATGTTGAATATGGACGTTTTTGGCTTCAGTGTAAACTTACTACTTCTTATACCTTGCTCAGTATAAAAAAGAACAACTATTTCCTTCAACTTTTGTGACAATTGCAGCAGGAGGGGGAATGTTTCAAGTGTTACTAACTCCACATTAATCACCCCTCTACGTCAAATAAGCCCTTTCATTATAGTATTTTCTATGGTCAGTTTTCTAAACTGGTATTTTTACTAGACGTCTCCAGAGGTGTAGAATCTAAAACTAACACAAGGCGGTTTCAGCTTAGTAATACTGAAGGGAGAGAAATAATTTCCTGTGAGATGCAAGTAACGTTCCTTTCCATACAGTGATCTGACATTTTTGCACACGTGGCATTGCCTGTGGGGGTGCTCCCACAGCCCACCCTTGGCAAAATGACCTGTGTAATAACAGCAATTAAGATAGGGAAGTGAGTGAACATACCAAAGACAAATTAAATACCCCAAATAGTGCTTGTCCCAAACCAGTACTCCTAAAGAGGAAGCTGATCATCAACCAGGTTAAGCACTGACCAGGGAACTTCAACAACACTCCTGAAACAAAGCAGTTAGATTGAGAGGAAGCATAAAGGAAGCACGTGTACAACACACTCTGCATCCTCATTAGCTGAATCTTACTTTATTCTTTTACAGATTTTTACAATCATTTTTATCAAGATTATTTTAAATCCCGGTCTTCTCTTTTATAGTGTATGCAGCCACTCTACCTACTCCATTTGTTCACTTAATAACCATATAACCCATTCAACTACCCAAAATATTAGCAAAGTAATTCAATAATATGAGATCCAAGAAAGACCAACGTTGAATCCCACTTGTTATTCCTTCAATTTAAAACTGAAGCATTGATAACTATTCTCTAGAAACAGTTTTATATGAATCCGTTAAAACAGTTTTAAATTAATCTATTTTTCTGGGAACAGACATTGGTGAGACAATGCTTGTCAAGTATCTTCACCAACATGTAACTAAATTGATAAGAAGATAGATTGCTGCTATTTCCATATTCTCACTGGGCCTAAAATTCCCAGAGATTAAAACCCTAATATTTTAGGTGTTATACAAGTATAGAACAAAGAAGAACAAACCAAAATAAGAGTACACATGGATACACAAATACATGTAAGGAAAAAAAGAAAGTGTAATTATTCCTGTACAAGCAGCTGTCTCACTGTATGAATAATATAACACAGCTATGAAGTCTGTTGAAATAAAGGAGAATGCTGGATTACCAGCCACAAAATCCAGATATTGGAGTTATTTTCACATTTGCCATGTAAGAATAACATGTCTAAACTACTCTGAAGAATTGTATTTAAATGTCACAGCTGACTTTTTTAAAAATTTATGGGTTTTCTTAATTACTTTCAGACACTCTACATCTTCAGATAACTTGGATTTCAATAAATTCTTTCAGAAATTATTTCAGATCAGACAGATGTATTTAGAAAAGGTTAAAGAAGGATATTTTAATCTTTTATTAGGATTCCTTCTCATTGTGGCTTGCTTTTAACTTCTGTGACATTTTGGCTCTGGAAAAAAAAAAAAAACAACCCTCACCCTGAGCATAACAGTTTTAACCCCTGTTTCTCTTGAAGATGAGATTATAGAAAGCAGAGAATATAATTTACACCATAGAATCTGACAGGTCTACAAAAGTGGGAATATTTTGACATTTTCCACAGAAAACAGAACAAACCATTGTATCTGCCTGTTTCTGTGTTTATATTCACATGTTGTATCATTTTGTGTTTTTCAGAAAGAGGGAATGCAAAGCACTTCTCAGGTTTCATCTCCTGAACTGACCAAGTAAGTTCTGGAAGAAGGAAAGTATTACCTAATTGAGCCACTGATTTTCTTATCAATTTTTCTCCATGGTTGATGGCAAGTCCTTTATTCTCACTAACATGTTTGTAGGATTAACTGTTCAAGCAATGTGTGTCAGAAGTTTCATCTATGTAACATTAGAGATGATACAAACCTCTATTATTAACTTGTGTATGTTGCATGAATGCATCTGCTTACAGTGAAGCAAAACCGTAAACCTCTCACCAGGGACAAAGGGCATCCTAATGCAGCAGCAACTGAACTGTCTCAGATAGTTCAGCTCTCAGGTAGAAATAAGGTGATATTTTTACGAGAAGTTGGGCTGGAAGCTCACAAGTCCCTAAAGAACACATTTACATCTGATAGAAACCTCAGAGATCTTTGCCCTAGACAAGCATTTCTCCCTTTAAATCCAGAAGTACAGAAGCTATTTAAAGGATGAGCTCTCAGAAGTGCTTGAATTGTTCACAGCATGAGTTGATGGCTCACAGGAACCATGGTGACACCAGAGAAGAGTGCATATCTATTACAGGGCAGGCTGCTGTTCAAACCCCTGCCCCACTCATCCTCAGGCTGCAGTTCACTGATCCATTGACTGCAGCAGTTTGATGGTCCATGGAGCTGCTTATCCTCAGATCACTGCACAGTCCAAATTAAAAGTGCATCTCTCCTTTCCTACACCATCTCCATCAAAAAAAAAAGTTATCTTTTCATACTGACAATTTCAGGATCCAGTATTTGCAGAAAACTGAAAGGAAAGCACAAGAATCCATGGTGAATAGTTGGCAGAATCTTCTCAAATAGCCTTATTACAAAGCCAATATTTTAAGTATCTATGTCCTGAAGAGCATTCATAACAAGTCTTACTGTTTTGTTTCTTCACACTCGTCTTCAAAACAGAGACAGATGTCTTAAGCTTTGACCTTGGGTAAAATTGGTCTCAATGTAAGTTTATTCTTTGCTAGAGTTATAAGTGACTTCAGGTTGGTTAGAAAACTGAAAACATTGCCTTCATCACGGACAGGCACATTTTCAGGATTTCTTGGTTTAAATTTCTACTGACAGACACCCCTGTGTTTTCCTTCCATGAAAGGCAGCAGCCAGTTTGGAGGCCAGCAGAACAAGCTCCCTGTTGGTGACAAGGGTGCTTCTTGCTGGATGGCAAATAGAGTCAACTATCAGTTTGGTTTTGTGCAAGGGGGAGATGGAGAGAGAACAGCACGGAGAAGTCCAGAATCTCAAAAGGACCAATAAAACACAACTAAAATGGAGGTTTGGACAGGCCAGTAACCCACTCAAAGTACACAGGAAGTTTGGACAAGTAATTTAAGATAAGTTTTGGGTTTTGAGTAAACACTTCTGGATCTTTAACGTCCACACAAGAAAGTCACATTTTTATGTTATCACCTAAAAGATTTCCATCTACCATGAAAACCTAACTGTATTCCCAGAGGACAAAACTGCTCAATAGCACTCAATGCAAAGAAAGAAAAAACCTATACACACTACAGTTCAAATCTGTCATTTAACCTCAAGACTCCTCCTTTGTGCTTACAAGCTGCTTGAAAGCTGCCTACAGCAAAGTTACATAGCCCATTTAACTCTCATTAGGGCAATTAGACCATATTATTGAAAAAATTAAGCGGGGGAAGCCAAGAAAGTGAGAGAATTGAAAAAGGAAATAGTTACAATTAATCTAGCAATCTAAAAATGATCAAAATGCATCTCTAATAAGAACTTACAGCATTTCCTCAGTTATTTTATTCTATGCACTCTTACAACATCTAAGCCTTACCAGTGAACTTCTCAATTTATAACCCTCTTCTTTCTAAGGCTTGTATAGTTACTGAATTCTGAAGCATTGTAAATATCCTGCCAAACTCTAATTGTAATTAGTCTCTTTCATTTATTCATTAGAACTTTTCTCCAAGTCTTCACTGTCTGCTTTTTCAAAATTGTCTGAGACCATTGCTACATATCAGGCCTGAACTTCCATCATTTTAAATCATAATATTCAGTAAAACAAAATTCCTGATGTATCTATAAGACTGAATTTAAGTATTTTGTTTAACCTCACTAGAAGAAATATTCAACTGTTTGTATGCTTGAACTATTATTTTTTATCCTTCAGTCCCTATATTTTGTGTATAACTATGCACATTTTTCAGTGAATTATATTGTGGGGTATCTAGCTTTTATCAAGACATTGACTGAAAACACACAATTTTAGATTGAACAATATACTATCATAATCTCTCACCTCTGCCTTTTCTACCCATAAGAGCTAATTTGGCACCTGTTTGTACAGAGCTGTTTCAGATACCCCCACTTTCCTTGCTTTGCACCAGAGGCCTTCTTTGTATCAAGAACAGACAAATTCTCAGAGCATGTAAAATCAATGCAACCTACAAAAGATACAATGCTGCAGACTTCTAACTATGCCTAATCAATAGAAGCATCAAAAGACAGTTTGGGGTTATCTGGTGTAACTGAGGCAGCTGTAACTTCTCCAGATAATCAAGTATCAACCCCTCAAAACCATTTGCCTCTTTTTTGGCATCTCTTAGGATTGATGCATTTGACAGAAACATAGCCCTATCCTTGCACGCCAGCACACACACAAAGGCACTGTACGGATGACTGGGTTTGTATCACAACTTCTTCATGCAGGGGACAGTGTGGTTAAAGGCATAGCACTAGTATTGAGACATGTGTATACATCCCCAATAATTTTATAAAAAAGTATTCTCAATTTTTCTACAAGGATATGTTAGATTTTTAAACTATCAGATTTAAATAAGTTGCTAATAATGAATATTTTATTTCAGATCATTTGTAATTTATGGCATAGCAGTTTATGGCAGGTCTGTGTATGTTATTATACCAAACACAGTGTTAATTTTAAATAAAGAAATCTAATAGATAGTATTTATTCTTAGAGATATGGAGATCAGATAGGAATCTAATAAGTGCTTGGTAACTTCTGCCACTCACAGTGTTTGACAGCAGTAGAAATCATCCAAAATAAAAGGTGGTTTCAGTCACAGGCTTGTTATCTACAAAATGTCATCAGCTCTGGGAAGTTTTATCCACTTCCTTGATGTGCTGTGATGGTTCCTACTTAGGTGATTGCACAGCTAAAGTGAGTAGCTAATCAAAGATGAAAACAAACCCCCCCACCCACAGTGGCAAGGAAAGGAGTGCACACAGATAAGCAGTTTGAAAGCAGCTTGAAATATTAGCAAGAGTACATTGCTATGTTCTACCATACCATTTAGTATAAAATGGTGGTCTGTGAATCTGCAGACACTAAGAAAAAAATTCAGCTTTATTTGTAACCATCAGACCCTGAGAACACCTGGTCTTGAATTCTCGTCTCTCAGTTTACTTGAAAAAGACAAGAGAAGCAAGATCTCAGAGATTCTCTAGTTTTGTGATGAGCTCAGGAACAAGGGTCAAGAACTTGGAATCAAGTCATTTGATATTCAGGTTCTAGTTTTTTCTTTAGTAAATTATTCAGACAGTTTGATTTACTAAAAGCAGTATTCCTAAAAATACACGCTCAGTTTAACCATTTAGTGGCATATATAAGGAAGGTATAGGATGTATTATACTGCCATTCTTGAGGAGACTTTGATTAGTTTCCCTCATTCTGGTGCTTATCTGGAACAGCAGTTCAACTAAGAGGCAAGACAAAAATCATTCAAAGTATTTTTATTAAAGACTAGTACTATACTCCCTCTTCTGCTGCTAGGGTAGCACACCCTTTAGATAAATGACATTTTAAACTCCTTGCTTCATATAATTTTAAACTCCACAAAATCACTGACTGACTACCATATTTCACAGTCCTGTTACAGCGTCTTACAGTTTTCATTTTATAGAGTTCCTGAATGCTATTACCTACATTTATATGTTTCTATCACATGTACTTAGCTACTGCCTTGCTCTGAACTAGCAGATCTTCACTTCTGGGAATATTTGATATGGTTCTATTAGGTTCACCTTTGGAAAAAGTAATCATAAAGGACTTACTTGGCTAGACCAAATTGCAAAATATGGCCAGAAAAAGATTATCAAATAGGAAATTTATAGTCTCAAAGTACTAACAAGCTAATGGAAGTAAAATAGTCCCGTTTTACTAGTAAAATCAATATGCCCTTTATCTTTTGCTTAAATACAGCTCTATATCACAACACGTTAAAATATCTATTTAAGAAATCACATTTTCCAAGTGGATTTTTAGACAGGAAGAATAAATAGCAGCAATATTTTCTAAGTGAAAAAAACCTGTTTCTATGAAGATACCTTTCTTTTTGTGATCTGGTGTAATTTGCAGCTGAGGTTGCTGTTAGTTAATTACTTTTTTTACACACACACAAATTCACACAGAGATTTTTAATAGTTTACAGTTGTTCATCATGTAGATCAATTTAAAGCAGGCAGGGGGTGGGATGAAATCCATGTCACTCAACCATTCTGTCAGATTTCATAGCTATTTTAACACTTAATTTGGTCTTCTCTTTCAATTGTGAATCTGAAGTTTCTTCACAACCTCAGCTTCTCAAAAAAGAATACACTAGCTCATAAAGACCAAAGGAAAAAAATCTGTCGTTGCTGAACATGCATTTCAACCATTCTTATAAGTTTCATCCATTTAACTTATCTGGTAAAAAACACAGGGAGTATAAAAATATAGTATAAATTAGGCTACTGAATTACAGCTAGATAGATTTATACCTGTTATACATTTAGCTGGAGAAATTCAAAAATCTCTTGCAGAGAAAAACATATACCGTAAAAAAATACAATGTGCCCGATACAGCTCATTAACTTCATTTACTCTATTAAATACTTCATTTATAATAAAAGACTAAGTGATAAGGACAGACAATTGATGCACCCACTAAGGGGTCCAAAGAACTCTTCGTTTCACAGAGTTCCCCAAGAAATGCTGCCACAGACTCCTGTGCATGCATGTGTGCTACAGCATTCTTTTAAATAAAAAAACCTTTATCCAACTACATATACACTTCAGAAAGAATATCTCTTACAAACTTAACATTTCATTTTGTGTCTTAAGACCTCACTGTCTTTTCCCTTTGCCTCTGTACATGCACACAATACACATGTACACACATACCCACATACGTAGTTATGCTATCACTTTCGTATTTTGAACATTCTTAACAACAGCTTAAAGACAAGATTATGTAAACTTAATTTAACTTCCTAGAAGTAGAAAGAACAACAAATTCTAGATGATACAGACACACAAATGAACATGTCCTTTGTATTGTAAGGGACAAAAAATTCAAAGGTTAATACAAAAAGCAAATAGCATGTGTGTCTGTATGTAGTGGGGACCAGGGATTTCAGTTTGATTTCACTATATTCACCCCAGTATATGAAAATGTAATATTCTAAATAAAGAACAGGAACTCATTATTGTAACTTAGATGTAAGGTTTGTCAATAAAAGGGAAAACAAAACCAAATGCAACTACAGAAACCTGAATAACGAGAAATTGATTTAAGTCCATCCTGATAAGGCCTCTGCCCCAAGAGACAAGTAAAATATATATATATAAAAATACATGTAATGGTATCAGAAAACCTAAAGGAAGAAGTGAACAGACACTCCCCAAAACAGGAATCACAAGCTGCGAACACAAGTTACGAAGCTCCTAACAAAATCACTACCAGGAGGTCTAAAGCCCAACTAGAAATTACTCTGGCTTCAGCAGTCAAGGATAACAAGAACTGTTTCTATAAGTACTTCAACAGCAAAAGAAAGACCAGGGAGAGTCTCCATTCCCTGCTAGATGCAGGAGGAAACATGGCAACAAGTGATGAGGAAAAGGCTGATGTGCTTAATGCCTTCTTTGCCTCAGTCTTTAATAATAAGACTAATTGTACTGAGGGAATCCAGCCTCCTCAGCCAGAAGACAGAGACTGGGAGAACAACCCCCCCGCATTCCAGGAGGAGATAGTCAGTGACCTACTGCATCACACAGATATACACAAGTCTATGGGACCTGATGGGATACACCCGAGGGTGCTGAAGGAGCTGGCTGGGGTGCTCGCCAAGCCACTTTCCATCATTTACCAGCAGTCCTGGCTGACAGGGAGGTCCCAACAGATTGGAAATCAGCCGATGTGATGCCCATATATAAGAAGGGTCAGAAGGACGGTCCGGAAAATTACAGGCCTCTCAGCTTGACTTTGGTGCCCAAGAAACTGATGGAGCAGATCATCCTGAGGACCATCACACAACACGTGCAGGACAACCAGATGATCAGGCCCAGTCAGCATGGGTTTATGAAAGGCAGGTCCTGCTTGACAAACCTGATCTCCTTCTACAACAGGGCAACCCGCAAAAAATAAATTAATTTTTTTTGAAGTGGTCATATATTAGAAACACCAGATACAGTATCAAAGAAAGAATCCTGAAGAATTTGGAATTCCACCTTCAGAGCAGGATTTGAACAGCAGACTAGAAATAAGAATGAACATATGGAACTAGAAAGAAAAACCAAGAATGCCAAATAGCTGCTTCTTAAAGTTACTTTGTACCTTAAAAGAGGTAAAAGAGAAAATATATACACTTATTTTAAAATATATCAGAATGCCAACACTTCAGGAAGCCTTAAGTCTTGCTTTGTCTTTTGAGAACTCAAATTTGCATTCAGAGTACAATATTACTATTCTTTTCCCTGACTTTGTGATTTAATAAAAGCATTCACAATGGAAAAGACATGGAATCTGACTCCGTATCACAGAATCATAGAACAGTTTGTGTTGGAAGGGACCTTAAAGATCATCTAGTTCCAACCCCCCTGCCATGGGCAGGGACACCTTCCACTAGACCAGGTTGCTCAAAGCCCCGTCCAACCTGGCCTTGAACACTGCCAGGGAGGGGACATCCACAACTTCTCTGGGAAACCTGTTGTGGTACCTCACCACCCTCACAGTAAAGAATTTCTTCCTTATAGCTAATCTAAATCTGTCCTCTTTCAGTTAAAAACCGTTACCCCTTGTCCTATCACTACACTCCCTGATAACCAGTCCCTCCCCATCTTTCCTGTAGGTCTCCTTAAGGAAGGCCACTACAAGGTCTCCCCAGAGCCTTCTCTTCTCCAGGCTGAACAAACCCAACTCTCTCAGCCTGTCCTCATAAGGAAGGTGCTCCAGTCCCTGATCATCTTCACGACCCTCCTCTGGACCCACTCGAGCAGGTCCATGTCCTTCTTATGTTGGGGGCCCCAGAGCTGGACACAGCACTGCAGGTGGGGTCTCGCAAGAGCAGAGTAGAGGGGGAGAATCCCCTACCTACCTGCTGGTCACACTGCTCTTGATGCAGCCCAGGATAGAGTTGGCTTTCTAGGCTGCGAGTGCACATTGCTGGGTCATAGTCAGTTTTTCATCCACCACTACTTCCAAGTCGTTCTCAGCAGCGCTGCTCTCACACTGAATTTCTTCTCAATATGTATTTCTTTTGCTTTGGGTACTAATTACCTGCCACCACTTTACATGGACAGTACAAAGACAGCATTTTCTTCTGCTGTATGTTCAGTGAAACGTGTAATTGCCTATACTCTGAGTGCCTAAGTACATGACTACCTTTTTCCTTTATTTCACTATTCTTGTTTGTGCTGTTACTCAGTGCCATTTTGATGCAGTGGTAGAGGGTGGTAGTTGAGCTGCCCTTGAAACAGGAAGATGTTTCTTGTAAATTCATCCAAGAGTCAAAGTTTTAATAGATTAATTAAACTTGTCAAACTCTTTAAAAGCATTTTTCCCCAAAGTAATTTATCACCTATGAAGTAATGAACTAAAGTGCAATAGCTAATTACCTGCAGAACATAAGAAGTACAGAGCATTTCACTGTAGGGTTACCCTGTTGCATTAGCCTATGAATCTGAGAAATAACCCATTATAATGTAGAAGATGCATTAAGGAGCATCTCTTCTAAAGGCATACTCTTTTGAAAATAATCGTACTACAAGTTTTAGAATAAACCCAAATTATTTTTAACAGTATAATCATTTCTAATTTAATTTTATCCAAATTTTGTTGCTCATGAGCAGCACCCTGTTGATAGCCTTGCAACTTCAAGTTTGTCTACATACAGTAGATGTACAAATGGCAAGTTATATGCCCACATCTCCTGCACTTTGTTCCATCTTAAGCTTCTTTCAAGAACCATAAGCCATTTGATTTCTTAATACATCCATTGTTACTTTTTTTTTAAAGCTTATTCTTGGAAAGAAAACCTGACCATTGGAAATCAAAACAGATCCAGACTACTTGTGCTGGATATATTTGAGTTATGAAACCTTGCCCCACAGAAAATAACAGAAAAGCCGCCAAATTGAAAGATTGTCAAAAAAAAAAAGAGAACACAACCTTCCTACCAATTCTCTTACCAACTGAATAACCTCATTTAAACCAGCTACGTTATTTCAGTGACTGGTAAAGTCCACACCATTACAATGTCCATGTGGAGTACACAGCTAAGCTTTCCTTCCACTTGAATATTTAGGATTTGCACAAGGCTGGCTCAAGGCATCAATAAGTTTAAAGGTAAAAAGATATAAAGTGAGACTTATTAAGGATTTGGTTAAAGAGTAGAAAAATCAAGAATCATCTGTCAAGATTGCCTGCTTCTCTCATTAAATTTAATGTTAAATGATGTGTATGTCACATAGGGCTGGCACTATAAAATAAGAACTTGTGTCACTTTTCATATTTTTGCTATGACATGAACTAGCAATCAAACGAAAATTAAATCTATTAGAGATTTCATTTTTAACTTCGTTTTTAGTAACTATGTGAAAAGTGCAATCTTTTTTTCTGAAAGCTATTTTAATGTTGCTCAACCTATTCATGTAACTGACACGTTTTACGTGGTCCAATTAAAAAAATTGCTCTAAAGTAGCTGCTTCATTTTTCATATCTCCCTACATTTCTGATTTCACTAGCACTAAGCTATTGCCAAGACAAATATTAAAATTTGGTATAAACTTCTGCTCTGCATTACAGAATGTACTTGTGGGAGATATTTTTTAATTAAAATGTGTATCTTACCCAATATCCTGCATACAAGAAAGAAATGTTTGAACATCACACATTTTCTTAGCTTTGTGCCATATTCTATCTCATACCTACAGACATTTCCTTGAGTGCTGTTATTAGTATAGGTTGTATTTTTCTATAGGTTTGCTCATGCTTTGCTATATGGTGGCAAGTTTTCCATGTTGTTTAAGCCCCAAATTATTTTTTTCTGGAAAAAAAATCAACTTGAAAATTGCTTTCTTATGAGGATTGATTATGATTGTTTTCAATGCCAGGAATAAAAGCAGCACAGTGTAGGTCATGCTGCTGAGTAAGCTTTAAGCATAACAGTTTAAAAATGCTCTCCCTAATATCAAGACTGAGTAACTGTGTGCTTTACTTAAAGTTGTAATCTCATGCAAATTATTTACAGCAAACATTGAGGTTTACTACAGGATATACCTAGCAATATTTACAATTTTTAATAGAAGGCAGTTTAACACGATTAACAAAGTAGATGAAAAATTTTCAGGTCTAGTCCTTTGACAAGAAGCAAGCAATAGTACCTAACAACCAAGCAGGGAACACCAACATTTCACAGCAAAAGGATAACTCCTGCACACAATAACTACTCCACCAACTAGGAGAACTGATTTTTTTTTTTTTTAGAGCTTATCCAAAATTCCCAGGAGAATCAGGAATTTCACACAGTCAATCAGAAAAACAGCCTGAAGCTATGCTATAATCCAAATGGGAAGTAATTATTAAAAGGGAAAGCAAGGGAAATAGAGCTGAAATAGTTAAAATCAAAGACATATAATCTTAAAGTACTAAAGGAACAATGGAAGCATGATATCGGAGTGGTCTCAACAGTTAAGATTAGTAATTTACATGGCTGCAAATAGGTGAGGTTGCACTGTATCTACCACGCGTGCAATTTAATGAAGTCAGTGTGTTGCTATGAATAAATTGGGGCTTGAATGACAAACTGTTCCAAGTCAGCCGTTAGCATCCAGTTTCTTTACTTAGTGAGTGGAGAGCTCTTCCCTGCAAGAGCTACAAAAAGTTTTTGTATTGCATTCATCAGAAATGTGTACAGCATAGAATATCTTCTTTCTACATAGGTTTCTGTTCTAAGCAGCTATCAGCCTGGCCTTTTAGCAGGAGCAGATATAAACTGCTGATCCAGAAATTATTCTATGTATTCTCCTGTATCTTCTACTACTACCCCTCCCCTATTTTAGATATATACTGTGTGATGAAAAAGACAAAAACAAAAACCAAAAGCCTGCTTTTTATTGTAACTTTGGAGCCTGGAGAGACACAAAAAATTTCAGATACAATAAGATAATGTGTTCGCTTTATTTTCCAGTAAAATATATGTGAACACATAGTTCAGAATAGATTTAGCCATCAGGCCAGGTATTTCTATCATTAAGACAAACTGGAATTACAGGTGCCAAGGTCAAATAGGGAAGATAAAGGAGGAGGGGGACAGAGAGCAGACCAAAACATCCATTAATCAGTTTTCTAGGCACTTGTCTTAAAATTGAGACCAGGCAATAACCCCTACAAAAAGCTGAAATAAACGTAGGCTGAAATGGTAGAGCATGTTAGCAATCCCATTCCACAAAGTATGAGATACAGGCCCAATACACTGTGATTGTATAGAAGACCTTGAAGTGATTTGGTTTTATACAACTTAAGGTTGTTGCTGACATATCAGAACTATTACCGAAGACAAAAAGAAAAAAAAAACACACCAAAAAAGTGTCAGAAAAAGCCTCTTCACAAGCACAAAATTCATAAAATATTGTTACAGAAAAATGTAATAAAGTATACATTAAAGAATTAAGATCAGAGTTTACAGTTTCTTTTGGACTACCTAGGAAATTAAGGAATTTCTTTTTTACAAAGAGCTTATTCTCTCGCTTTTTAAGACTTTTTTAGTTTTTCTTTTTTCTGCTGTTGAAGCAGAACAGGATCTCGATACGTTGTTTATATGAGAACAAAAATTAAAGGGGGAACATATATTTACCCTCACTGTATTTGCTTTCATTAAACAGATTCCCTAGGTTTTTTCCTCCTTTTATCTTTTCTCACAAAGAATGAACAAAAGTAAATTAAACTTTCAGCCATACCTGAGAAGTATTTGGTCATTTTTGCATTTATAAAACATAGTCGAAAATCTGTCCTGCTTTTACAAGACATGAGCCTAATGGGAAAGAGAAGGAGGTCATGAAATAGCTGTGCTTTTCCATACAAGTCTGCAGAGACTTGATCTGTCCTCAGCATTCAGATCTCCAAGTGCACAGAGATTTATCCTTATCAGCATTTCTTGCAGACAATCAAATTCAAATCACCTTTTGTAATTACATTATTAAACACTGTAACCTATTTTCTTTCTCCCCTCCCACCACCACACAGACTGGGTTGCCAATGCAAGCACTTCCTTTATGGGGATTTTTCCTTATTCATAGCCATCACATTCTTGACACTTGGCTATCCTTAGGGACATAAACTGCTCCAAGCAGTTTGATTGGCAATCATGTTATGAAGTTGGCTGGACTAGATGGCGTGTAGGCAGGCAAAACATGGCAGTACACACAGAAGTTCATTCCCTGCACTTCTGGGTTTGCATCCGCAGACCAGGGGCACAACAGGATGTGAATTTGCCCGGCATAACGCTGTCCTTCAAAACTGTGCTTTGACTAGTGGGGTACGATCACATCAGCAAATGTAATAGATACTTGCCAGACACTTTATTTTGCAACTGGGGCAACAGAAGCATGTGCCCAGCTATAGCAATTCTACCATTAGTCACCATCACTTGTATTTACTTTGTATACATGCATTAGGCACACCTTCACTGAGAGTTTGCAGAACACTGATTCTCCATTTTCAGTAAAACCTCAAAGTTAATCTACTTCTACCCTACAACATCTGACATGTTTCTTCCTCCTAAACAGCTAATGAATCACCTTAACATGATGAAAATTACAGGGATGACGTGTGCACGCAGAGCTACTTGACATGAACAAGGACAACCAATAGTATCCAGAGAATATGCAGCAGCTGGGATGTGCATAGTTTTGTAATTCTGTATTTTATGAACCTTCAAGAAAGGAATAGGTAGACACATCCACTAATATAAGTGTATATATTTTGCAGTCACAGCTCATACTTAAGAGTAAACACACAGAGCCAATGTATGAAACTTTTAACCAAACTACTCAAACATGAGCACAAAACCATATTTTTATATTAATAGTTCAGTATCAAATTTCAATGTGTCTCATATTCAGTTATATAAGATTAATTTTATTTCAGGCCCCTATACCTGTATTTAAGTATTTAATTCTAGAAAACAGGTTAGAAGATGCCAACTTTAATTCATACCTCAGTGATAACACTTCTATCAAAACAAAGCAGTAATTATTAAGCAGCAATTGGAAGTCACACCCATCTACTGAAACCATGACAAACACAGAGTTTCAGTGCACAAGCTTTTCTTAGTCTCTAGTCCTGAAAGAGAGACACATCTCCTGCATATCTTGAAGAAATGTTACCTCTTTCTCTGTGTCAAGGAAAGCATTTTACATTTGCTGCATTTCCATGCTGAAATACTAGGAAATGGCGTAGATGAGAAACATTAGTAAAGCACCTTGGCACTCACGCACAAAAAGCTACTGGTGGTGCAGATCTGGATCAGGCTGCAACCTGTATAACCATGACCTCTTCTTTGCACCGGGTACCAATAACCAGAGTGAGCACAAAAACTGAGTACTGTGGATAACCTTTGTCATTCTGCTCTGGCACATCACACAAAGCTTCAACACCCATAAGAGAGGCCAGCCAGGAGAACAACCGGTGTGCTAGCTGCAGGGCTGGAGTATGTGTGACACAGTGACCCTCCATACTATAAGAAAGGCTGAAAAAGTCAGCCATTAGACAACAGATGTTGTATTGGTCCTACAGGAAGGGTTTGCATAGCTTATTACAGGCTACTGCAATAGGTTTTAAACATAACTCCTGAAAATTATACTTTTTCAACAGATTAATACCTATCAAAGGAGCTAGCTACAACTCCTAAATCATTGCAGAGCACTTTTTTTTTTAGCGTGACCCATCACCCTGTTTCACTGTAGTTTATGACCACATATGTTTCACTTTGTAAAACACCTAAAAAAACCAAACTACTCCAGAAAACAATAAAAGGGATGCAGATTCCTCCTGTAACGAGCATGAGTATTTCAAACACTTTATTATTGATACTACCTCTGAGCTATAGGCATAGATTATGAATATTGTTGTAATACACAATATAATACATAACTGTATGTATTATATATTTTATTACATGCATGTTATGTAACAATACACATTTTATATATTACGTAGTATAATCATGTAATATGTATTTCTACTTTATAAAGATTTATATTTTAAAACATAGTAATTACTAAATACAAACATTTAAAAACAAACAATTAAAAGTATGTATTAAAACACACAGGTCAACAAAAAGGCAGAGTAAATAGCTCCAAAGTGAAAAGGAAACCCTTCTAAGAGCAGCAGCTGAATGGAGAAAGGACTGTTTTCTATTAGGTCTAACAGCAGGATTTGTTATCATTTAAATACACGCTCTAATACACTTAGTGTTTTGTGCTACGTTTAACAAGATTAAGTGATCATACAATGTTTCATCTCAAATCTTTATTGGAAATCAGACGACAAGCCTCATTTCTTGCCAAAACATTGTCCCATGGTTCAGGCGTGATGCTAATTCCAGCTGAATGAGTAAATCTGTTTACCCAGGCATAACAAGAAAAGTGCTATTTATCAATTAAAGGAGTCCCTGAGGAACACCTTTATTTTTTTTCTGGACTTCTATAATTTTTCTGAACAGGTACAAGTTTGCACCAAAAACCTGGATTATGAAGTTCTAAGGCACTATTGAGGCCTTTGATGTGGATAAAACTGGAAATACTGTTATCTCTATAGTCAAGGATTTAAAAATCAAAACACTTCATAGAGAGCACCAAGTTTCATAAGTAGTAATTACAAAGGAACTTTTCTTTCTTAAAAATTTCTAAATGAATGTTAGCAGCTGGAAATACTAGCAATGTAAATGGACTGAACACAGAGAGCTTCAGAGTACAACTGAATGATAAATGTACTAAACTTGAAAATAACACAAGCCTCCCGATACATGGATGTGTGCCAACTCCTAAATTATACCAAGAGGCAGCATAGGTGGGAATGGGACTCCATTTTTCAGATTCTCATGCCTGCTGAATAGAAATTCTACAACTATGACACCAGGAAGTAATTCATTACTTTTAGTGTATCTTTAGCTAATATATCTTATAAACCAGTTTCTACCCAACAGACAAAGTGCTGTAAGACCTGCCTTGGCTGTACCTGTACTTATAATGACCAAGAGGGATCTTCAGTTCCTAGTCTAGATAGAAGAATTTTTCCAGCCTAGCCTCTTGCTGTATATTACATTCTGTTTATTAATTTTTATGCCAATATGTTTAAAGATTCAGTTGCACCATTAATTTACACAGGCATATATGGGAGCTGGCAACATTAGAGTCTTTGGAAAAAGTAACATCCACAACTAGCATTAGCCAGGGAATTTTTGCCAGCATAGTTTAATGAGGATATCAGCTGCAGATAAACAATAGTTACATGTCTTTCATACTCCCAATATAAGTGATATTAGGAGCTGGGCTAAGCAATTATTTTATTCTGTGAAGAAGTAGTGAAGTAATAATATGTTGTGCTCAAAATAAAATCCAGGTTAGTGTAATTCAACTTCAACTGGTGTCATTAAAGGCTTGGACTCTAACACATGGAAGATCTAAACACAAAACTCTTTTCTCAAGGATAAACCTAAACTAGAGTGTTGAAAAATATCCCAGGTCAGCATGCTGTTGTCAGTGCTTTAGAAGTCAGTTCACAGTCCTGCTTTTAATAAAGGCAAAGTGCATTTAACTTTGGGTATCATACATTCAACAAGAATTTCCTAATCCCTCATATTTAGTTTTTTCAGGGTGCATTTTCAGGATAGTCACCTGAAAAAGCGTGAAAATATTCACTTACTATGCAAAAGGATACTACAAGCATCCAAAATAACAAATAGTCTAAAGATTTCATATCCTTTCTAGTAGAGAGAAGGATACAGGATCCCAGCAGCAAAGGTGGTGATGGAATTTCCTTTCCCCTATTCTTGGTGAACACGGCAGTTTCCAGACTGTTGCATAAAAGGGCAATGACACAGCAGACTTGTGAACTTAGCCTGCTGTTCTTGTGTACCAGGCTGATACTGCTACTGTGCCAAGAATAATTAATTTAATTAAAACCCAAAACATTTTATATTTCCTACAGTTTGAACCACACTTTTTCCTATTCAATCTTGCTTAACTAAAAATCAAAATTAAAACAAAACACCAGTTGGGTGTTTTTCTAGGCTGTTTTTTTAATAGGGTTTTTTTGGTGGTGGTAGTTTTGTTTGGGTTTGTGTTTGGGCTTTCTTGGGTTTGGAGTTTTGTTTGTTTTCGTCTCAATATAGACTGGATGCTGGATCTCCAAATCCATCCTCACACCTACCAACCAGAACAAAACAAACCTCCAGAAGTGTGAAGGAAACCTTTAGAAGCAGCTGTCTCAGAAATACCTGTAGCTAGTATTTTGGCCTCACTTTGGATGAGTCTTTCCTCTTTTTCTGAAAATCACACATGGAACTAGGATACATCCTGTTATTTTCAGCTTTTTCTGTAGTCTGAACAGACCTCCTGCCTGGTAACACTCATTTGCCAGGCTATAAACCTCTGGGTTCTTTAAAATGTCTTCTGCTAACATTTTGGAGAACTACAGAGCCAGTTTATTTTTCAAGGTATTTTTCTGTAGCTTTTACTATTATATTTTTTAATTATATGAATTATATTAATCAGAAGTATAAAGTATGCTTTGAGGAGTTTTATGACCTCTTCAATCATCAAATTAAGTTCTTCATTTAACAGCAAGGTTTCTCCCAGTAGTCTTACATTTTTTATATTATTCTTACTGTTAAAGTGTTTGTTAAACAATGTTTTCAGCCTATGCCCCCAAAATTTCTCTCAAACTGGTGTCTAGGTTTAATCAATTGTGCTGTGTTTTTCCAGAAAAGCTTTTTCCTTTTTCAGCTTGAGGACCTAGAATTGGGAAGTGCTCAGGGTTAAATATATGACCTTCCCTGCATCAAACCATTCATAACCCCAATCCATAGTCTGCAGAAGTACACAATGCAACACTCATCTCTTGTACAAGCAGCAATTCCTCTGAACACATTCCAACAGACAATTTCCCTGGGGTCTGTTTCAGGAGGTAAATGAAAACTGTTCTCCATGTCACTAGAAGTCACCCTGAGCAGGCCATAAGCTACATATTAGCATTCCCCTCTATTTCCTGCTGCTGCTCTCCTTCCTATCACCTCCTCACACCAGTCTTCTCTTCAGCCCCTGCCACCACCTACTCCACCACCTACTGCATTTCTGTCCTACACATTTACCTGCCTCTGCCAATACTCCACTGGGATCTCTACAATGTTATTTTTATTTTCTTTGCCTACACCTGCATCTTAATTTTTTCTTCATTTGAAGTCTAAAACAGTCACTTAATTTTGTAAGGCACTTCCATATACATTTGATATGGAAGACAGCAGTACTAAGGGGTTTTTCCATTGTTGTTGTTTTGTTTGAGTGGTTTTTTGCTGGTGATGGTGATTTGTTTGGTTTTTGTGGTTTTGGGGGTTTTTTTTCCCAGGCCATGCTACAAAACAGGATATGGTACTTCACCTGAGGCCTCACCAAGTCCAGAAGAGCACAACAGTTGCATGTCATGCATGTGATCCAGCTTTTTAAACCACCACCATAGAAGAGTGGTGCTGTTGTTTCTTAATGTATAGTTTTTGGAAAGGTAACAACCTAATACCCATTTCTGTGGCACAGTTGCCTAAAAAGTTATTCCCCATTTAATTTCCAAATAAAAAAACATGTTAAGCAGCAGACAACAAAAGAGTATGCTATCTTCACCTGGCTCCATTTAAAATTTTGAGTCTACAGAGAATTAAGAATGAAATTTAGGAGTGAAATTATTTAACCTAGAAAATAAAAGAGTTCATGAATTCCTGTAAACAAAACAACCACTGAATATATGTTATTTAAAAGGGTTATTCCTTTTATAAGACTGTATTTGGAAGTATAATTTAAGATATACAGTAGAAAAGGTCAAAAACAAGCTAAAACATTTAGAAACATCAGAAATTACCTTTTTATTTACCTGGACCATTTTCAAAGGCTAAATAGGTAGCAAACATAATGCAATTCAAATTTCCCCAAGTTTAAAATTGAGGTGTCCATTGTGAAATCCCTAAAATTCAAAACAAAATTCTATCTTTCATGACAAGTTTTCCAACAGGAAGGAATCTTGCTCTAAACCACCCTGAGGGTGAGTCAGGAGTTGTCACCGTATACTTCAAACAACAACAGATTTTTCCTTCACCAAGGCTGAAACAACACTATCTGAAGGAGCAGCATACACCACTCTGCCTCAATCTGTCAAGTCTGAAACAAATACCTTCAAACCTATTGTTATATTTAGAAAGACTGAAATACAAAGATCCTTTTGGCCAAAAGACTTCAACTTAGTTCATTTCAACATAGATTTGAGTAAGGCTTATAATATAATTTCAGAGGACAGAGTAAGGACTTGATAAATATTGATTTTCCAATTTAAAAATTACCTTTAAAATTTTCCTAGAATATCACCTTTTTGGATGTCTATGTCTCAGCACCCTCAGGCACCAAGTACTTGAATGCAAAGAAGCAATTTTTCTTCCTGAAACAAGGAAATCTAAAAGCCATCAAAATCAGATTTCATCTTCTGCACATTTTTTCTCTTGTAAAGTTAAAACTATAGCAAAAATAAACAAAATACTCTTGAACTCAAGTTACAATTGACTTACTGTGACTGAGAAATACACTGTAGATAATATTTCACAGAACAATAACAAGGCTATTCCTTCCTATTAGATGTATGAAATTACAAGCATAAATGTCCGCCAAGACCATATCTGCTGTTTAACTGTATCTGTGGAGCCTGTTGTTCATACAAAAAGGGATCTGCTGTTTCACAGCAGAGTGACAAAATGCATGGTGTAGTTTGGCAATGAGGGTGCTGAATGACAACACCTTGCAAATTTAGCTGTGCTAGCAAAAGACATTATCGCCTTCAGCTGTCTTCTCCCCCACCCCATCTTTCTGCAAGAGGTTGCTGCCCCCACAGCATAAGCCAGCAGAAGAGAGCACATTGCATGCCTTGCCTACATGGGTGCAAAACCTGGAGTTAGCTCCAACTCCCTTTCATGAGCAACTTAAAATTCAGAATCTGCACTGCAACAGGAGAGGTGCAGGTGCATAAACTAATAGATTGGGAGGGGTATAACTGGAGCCAGGGTACTGAGCTGTACCTGTCAGTGTAGCTGGTATAGCTGTCTCCATCCTGTGGACCAGCTTCCTGCTGAAAAGTTGCAAGGGCAACAGAAGACAAGTTTTAAGATATCTTTCACCTGCAAGCCTTTTTCATGAAACAGTAATTAAGAAATTCCTTTTTCTGTGAACATTCCTCAGATAAACATTTATTTTTGTAACAGGTCATGTTGACAAAAAGGTGAGATAGAGGAATTTTAAAGCTAATGACTTTTTAATACACATTAGCATATATATAAGTATTTCCTTAGTATCAGATTAAGCTCAATGAAATCAAAGCTAATCAGATCTGAGTTTCATTTCTGTTATCCTCAAAAATCTAGTATTCTTCCTCTGTTATATTACACTATGCTATAGTATAACTATGACATCGTATACTATGACTTTCTGTACCTGATAAAAAGAAACCTATCTGAAAATTAATTTGAACTTTTTTGGTGAGTTTCTAATGCAAACTCCTATCAGTACCAATGAGGAAAAGTGAGAATTACCTAAATTAAAGACCTGTGTCACTTTTCCTACACAAATAGATTTTTGCTAAACCTGGAGCAAGATCAACTGATGTGTGAAATATACAGCTGAACTTCTAAGATCATATTTATCACAAAAAATAAACCTCCAGTAAGACTTGCTTACAAGGTATCTTATCAGATATTTAATGTGATATTAAAGAAACATTTTAAGTATATACTCGATTAGTGACTGTTAATCCACAAGTGGATTAAGTGACTCAACAAATTTCATAATCAGGTTTTTCAATAACTTTCCTCCTAGAGGACCTGTGGTACCCATCACCTCTCCTACACACACAGTATCCTGGTTTTGGCTGGGACAAAGTTAATTACCTTCTTAGTAGCTGATACAGTGCTGTGTTTTGGATTTTATGTGAGAATAATGTTGATAACATACCGAGGCTTTAATTGTTGCTAAGTAGCATTTATCCTAAGTTAAGGGTCTCTCAATTTCCCATGTTCTACCAGCAAGCAGGTGCACAAGAAGCTGGGAGGGAGCATGGCCAGGACAGCTGACCTGAACTAGCCGAAGGAATATTCCATACCGTAGGGTATGATGCTCAGTATATAAACTGGGATGAGTTGGCCAGGACAGGCAAATCTCCACTCAGGAACTGACTGAACATCGGTCAGTGGATGGTGAGCAATTGCATTGTGCATGACTTGTCTTACTTGGGTTTTATTTTTCTCTTTTTGCTATATTCATTTTCACTACAATTATTATTATTGTATTTTACTTTAGTCATTAATTTGTTCTTACCTCCACCCACAAGATTTACTCCCCCCCCCGCCAAGTTCTTCTCCCCATCCCACTGGGAGGGGAAGGAGTGAGCAAGTGGCTGTGTGGTGCTTAGTTGCCAGCTGGTGTTAAACCACTATACACACACAAATGGTATCAACAGAAGAGCAATGGTTATACTACTGAGCTAGAAGGCTGCTTATTTGTGATGCTTAACTGTTCACAAATGCAATGATGACATGAGAATATTAAAAGGGAATAAAACAGACTTTTCATAAATATTTGTTTTTCATATCTTTATAAATGTTCTCCTTCTCTTCCTGAAAGAACAAGTTTGCAGATCAGCTTTTCAGAAGACATTGCATCTAGTTGATTGGATTCTTCAAGCTGCTAAGAGACTGTATCTGCTAGAGATTCCCCTGAAGTTCATTTTGAAATTGAAAATATGTTTACTATAGAATTGAAATAACATCATGGGGCTGAGAACAAAGATTTATCTATTATCTCCAGTGGATGCAATCTTAAGTACCACTTTATTTGCATCACATCATTCGTGTTGTTTTTATCACTTGCTGTCAGAGAGATGCACAAGAACCTTACTTAAAAAGATCTGTCTCGCCCACAGATAATTCTTTTAAGAAAGCATAGCTTATTAAGTACATATATATCTACATATCGACTATTTATTGTTCTTGCTTAGCAAGTTTGAGACTGATTGAAAATGCTCTACAAGATCAGGATCTGGGTCACTGAAATTCTCATTTGGGGGGGTGGGGGGGGAGGGAATTTTCAAGTGTACATCAGAGATGGAACTAAGAAATGTACCACAAATAACTAAAAAAAAGGGAGAAGAAAACATCACTGCCTTTTTCCAGGCTGTGACTCCTTGACAGCTGCACAGCCACCGCTGCAGTCCTGCCTTTCTGTGCCTTTGTGGCACTTGTCATCTTCTGTGATGAGCTCTTTCAATTTGCTAAGCCAAACGGCTAACACAAAAACATTAGTTTAGGTTAGCTTTCTGCCCATTTGGTGAACTGAACTGGTTTATTCTGGGTCAAAAGATAGGACAGTGAAAGGAGCACACATTGCATTAGAGGTCAGCATTTTTTCTTGCTTCTACCATTTGTGAGGTGACAGGTCACATCCTGAGCTAGCACAGACAGCTGCAGCAGGGAAATGGGATGGGAGGAGCCCATCACACAGCAGATGTGACTATGCACCCCAACATCATTGCTCCTCAGCTATGCTTTTGCTTGATGTTTCCTGTTGTGGTTACATTCTTTTGCTTACTTTTAAATAAAAAAATGAAGCATTTTCAGGTGCAAAAACTTCTGCTGCTTTGACAAAACTTTATGTACCAAATTTAGTCTGATAAACTTTAAGGAGCATTTAAGGATTAATGGCATTGGAGATTAATAACCTGTTGGAACCAGGGACAGACAAACACCTGTAACAAAGTGGCTAACCTTATATCAGCGTATGACCTCCTAATGAAATGCTAGTGACACAGCTCAATAGATATTCAGATAGTGCATAGGTAAGTGTAAGAAGGTGGTCAAACAGGTTACCATTAGTGTATCTTTTATTCTCCCCCCCCCCAAGTTCCTCTCACTGTGAATACTCTTTGATTTCAGCATCAGATGAAATTACGCTAGACATGGAGGAACAAACACCTACCAAAAAATTATTAAAAAGTATGGAGGTCATCTCCCCACAGACTCTGGGGCCATTACTCTCAACACAAAAATCTCCCTACAGAGAGGTTATAAATGAATTCACATGTCATATTTATTATGTGTCCAAACACAGCAAGCCCCCTCTACTGCCAGTACTAGAAGGATTACCACTCTGCATGAAAAATTATTTTGAAAACCTAAAGGGAGCTGTTTCTGACTGCTTCTGTGACTTCAGCTGAAGGCCTACAGACCTGCAGGGTTACCACACAGCATCCCAAAGGGCAACACTTCACTAAAGGATCAAAACTAAATGCATTTGGGTTACACCTATGCTAATATCTACACCCATGCTCTCCAGCCCCGAGGTCAACCAGTCACATGCAGCACCGCTCACATCCGCTGCTCTAAGGTCCCTGACCCTCCCCTCTCCCCATGGCCCCCAGGCACGGGACCATCAGCTGTGCTGCCCCCAGGACAGCCCCAGACTGTGCTATCCCCCAATGCACACTCAGGCAGTCTATGTAAAAGCATAACTAGGCCTGGACCAAGCTCATGCCATGGATCATCCTAACAATTTAACACAGTGAAGAAATCACATAGCAGTGCTCAGACTATACTTTAATCCTGCTCTGTTTGCTAATAAAGACGTAGCCTTTATTATATTTTATATATATATATAAATATATAATATATATAAATATATATATAATATTATATATTATATATTATATACGTAGACTGCATGGTAACAGCAAGCTCCATCTTGGCAAACTTTAAAAAAAAGTTTTCTTTTTCCTTCCTACTTCTTTAAAAAAAAAAAAACAAACTAACATTTTTTTTCCACATTTTAGCTGTCTTCAAGGCCTGACATTAAAAGCTACAGATATCCCAGCTAAATACAACTAAACAGTATTCAGTTAAGTTCCCTCTGTGTTTTACTTAATTCATTCCAAATAGTTCAGGGACAGCTGGCACAAAAACAAGAGAAAACAATGGGACTGAATCTGGTGTTTTTATATGGAGCACGATAAAGACTTTTACATTACACAGGAGTGAAAAGCACTAATGTCTCACCAAAACACTGTAAGTTCCTACAGCACTCAGCAATAATTTCAGGAACCAAAATCCACTGAGTGAATGCCATTACTAACATTTAAAAGCATACCAGTAGCTACTTTCAAGTACATACTTTGAAGCAACACACTTGAGCCTCACAACGATTGTTGGCTTTGATTTCCTACTACACACACCCATACTCCCATGTAACAGATCTGATCTACAGAAATATTAGAGCCTACTTTGCTGAAAACGGAGATAAATATGAAGCTAGAACTTGAGAAGCTGGTCGCACTACAGATAACCACAGAGGAGAAACTAAGAGTTCTTTGTAATTGCAAGGGAGTAAAAGAGCATTCTACTACATTCAGTACAAACAAAAACCATCAGTAGACTACATGCATGTGGAAGAATATTAGGAATTCTTAATCTTAAGTATTTACTGTCCCATTATATTAAAACTCTCATTCATGGTCTTTGGGAAACTCCCTCTTCCTACAGAAGTTTGACATTTCTCTTTTGATACCATCTTATCAACACACTAATAGAATTATTAGGCTGGAAAAATAATTCAAAATACTAAGGGAAAAACTAGGGTAGGATTAAGACTGTTGTTTCTAGTACCAGCTGTCCTATAAAAAGATTTTATTTTTTACAAGACATAAACAAGGTCAGGTCAGTAATAACAGAACTCAAACCGCACCTCCCCTTATTATTGCTCAGCCCAACATCTCTTCTCTCATCAGGCTTATCATTAACATCACCAATAATAATTTTCTGCACAGCAGAAGTATCACTAGTCTTGTAATCACTGCCAGGCTCCTCTGGCAGAAAAATAACTCTGACTCACTAACAGCTTTGGAGAGGCTGTGACAAGCATGGCAGTGATATGTTGACAAACCATTTTGAAATGTAAAGAGCTGGTTATGGACATACACTAAAAGTAAAAGCCATTTACTTTTCTGTTTTAAAAAGACATATTTATTTTTAAGGAAATATTATTCTTAAGCTGGTAAAAAAATCTTTCTATCTTAAGGAAAGATAAAATGATGGAATGGGTTTTAGAGTCTCATAGAAAAATGTGTCTAGAACTACATGGTTTTTCTTAGTGAGTAATACTGATTTCATGGTGGGGAGGGAGGAAGGGAAGTGCAAAATGTCATTCTGAAGAAAAACTATTTGTTTGAGCATTACAGGTTGAGTAGACCATTGTTTGTTAACTCTACAATGAAAAATATTCCCTTGACCAGAATTTCAGCTACCACACTTCATGGTCTAGGCACTGGCTGGATACAGAAGCCAATATAGGTTCAGAACAAGGAGCTGAAGAGTATCATAGGCTACAACTGTCACTGTCTTCATTGCATATTTCATACAGAAGAGGCAAAACAAAGATGGTTTCTATCCCAGAGTTCAGACAAGTGCCACCAGAAAATCTCAGATTCTGGCAGAAACATACGCCAGTCTACATATCCTTTACGCCCCTTCATATTTTGGCTAAAACTGAAAAACCTGTCATTTCTTCCAAAACAAATAGAAAAAAAAAGTATAAAAGCTATGCTATAAGAGATCTATTTTTGTCCCGTATGTTGAATCTTTGTAAAGAACAACCAACCATGAGCTCATACTATCATAGCCCTTCAGTAACAATGCTAGGTAATTATTACTGACTTACAGCAGTAGACAGGTCTTTGTAGAGCACAGAACACTGTAACAAGGTTTTGGAAACTGATTCACTGGAATAATTTTGGACTTAGCACACAAACTGCATAAAAGCTGGAACAGCAATCAAGTATGAAGCGTCCATCTGAGGTTTAATTATAGCACAATTCAACAACATAGCCAAACACTAAAAAAAAAAAAAAAGAAAGTCTCTCTGTATTTATGCATATTCAAACTAAGGAAAATTTGCATAACATTTCTTACAAAATATTAAGGAAAAACAAATGGCTAAACATACACAACCTATACTAACAAGAACTACCCTGAAGATTTAAAAACAAAATTACAAGATATTCTTGAATTCTGTTTTCTTTAATTTCAATGGTACAACTAACTCCAAGCTAGAGAAGTTTTTTGTATCCCTTTTCTTTCTCATTCTCACTTTTAAAATTTTTGGTACCTCCGTAGAAATAGTATAGACCATTCAGAAACTCCTTATACCACAATTAAAGCCCAGTTTTATTACTTATTTCTCACCGTATGTTCAAGTAATTATAATCAGTGTTAAAATCTTGTAATTATAGTTTGCACAAAATTAGAGTATGACAGACTTTTCTGTGCCTCATGTTTTAGTAATGCTAGTTATTAATTATTTGCACTTCTGCAATGCTTAAAGACCATTTTGCTGGGAAAATACATGGAGTGAAAAGACAGATCATGAGGGATATCTTTTAAGAAGTGGGTTGTATTTTTCTTAAATCAGTCTAATCTAAGATCAGAAACACCAACCTGTATAATTACCATACAGCATTAGTAAAGGATAAAGTTAAATTCCTATATTTCCATGTTTTATCACATTTAGTTTGGATTAATTCTCAATTCTGACTTCAGTATGTGAGACATTAGAAGGACTAATATCATTAAGGTTACTTAAACTGTTACCTTGCTCTCTTGTCCTTTGCTGGCACCTTTTTCTCAGATTAAATAAAGATGACCCTCTCCTACATACATTTCTTTGTATTTTGTTTTGCTTCTTTAAATCCATGTGGGTCTTTTTTTTTTTTAAGAGTATCATCGTAAATAGAAAAAAAATTCTCCCAATATATACCACCTAAAATCCAAATTAGATTCTCAAGAAACTAAGCATACTCATATATGTAGCACTGCACTGTGCCATATTGGCAGAACAAGAGCTTAGCTCCAATAAAGTTCTAAAATATGCCTGCTATTTTTATTTTTCTATAAATAAATGGAATTAGCCTCCATGGATTCCATAGGAGAAGCAATAATTCAGTCATCTTTTTGTACTCAAATTACATAGTTTTTTATTTGGTTTTTGTGTTTGGTTTTTGGGGGTTTTTTTTACAAAAGTTTTAACAAAGACAAAGCATAACTGACCATCATGAACTAGATGCTTTTTTCTATTTGATCAGACTTTATGCAAAGAAATCCCTATGACATTTGTATTTAGGTTTCAGTATCTTTGTTTCATACAGACATTTTAACTGATAAACTCTCATTACAGATTTCGTGATTTTAACAGCAACACAGCCAACATCCTTATAAAATGAAGTCACTCAGAATTTCTTGGTTTTAGCATAGACAGAAATTGCTCCAGACAATGAAAACCCATTCTTTCTATTACTTTTATTGACAGTAATTCTAACATCTAATATTTACTTACAGTATCTGCAATTTTTTTTTCTTCATAAGTGGATTTTGGGGTGTGAGGTGCTGTTGATGAGGTTTTTATAAGTGACAAGTGACCAGGAAAATATTTTAAAATTCTGCTAATATAACAACTTTTTTTGAACTACTTAGTAAAATTATCTTAATACAAATGCATAAGAGGGTGATAAAAAAATATAGTACAATAATCTCTCTGCATGAACCTGAGGAAACTTCTCTACACTTTAAAAAAAAAAAATACGTAGCATTTTCTAATCTGTTAATTTTAGAAAATTGTTTCCTATGCTTTGACCACGCACTGACATATTCTTGCACATTCTCCTGTTAATATGCATCATTAATATTTCTAGCAGACATACTCTTAAAGTTGCGTTTGTATATATACATCTGTTAATATACATGTGTGTATATATATTTTTATACATGTATAAAGTCCAATCTCAATAGAAAGGGCCATCACAAAAAACAGAAAATCTTCCATGTTTTCTATTCCAAAATGAAGAAGTTAGCAAAAGCAAGATGAAGTCACTGAGCTTTTTTGGTACTCTTGAAGATACATTGTTACCAAATACTGTTACTAATGATGCATGGTAAGTTTTTGTTATGACCTGATTCTGTAATCCTACTGAACTCTGAACTGACAGCACTCCTTAGAAACAACATTCCTTTTCAGGCTTCATCAGAGATCTTTTGAAGACAGTGTAGAAATTGCAGATCATCAAGTAAAACTTAAATTCCATCCAACTCCAATGTTCCCAAAACCTCTGGTAAACCTAAAAATCCATTATCTATTCCTATGCATGCACAGACTTGAAAGGCACCAAAAGCTTGAGTCTACCGTTTAGTTCATTGCTTCTGAGATGCAGAATACATAAGCCTGGTTTTATGGTTACCTTTTAATTAACTCTTCCAGTTTTATTCTAAAGTTAATAATCATTCACTACTCCATGTGTTTAAATTCAAAATCTTCACATGCATGAGATTTTATCTTTTAAGTATTTCATTTGCTATAACTTCATTTTTTCTTTGGAGTAAACTTTAGAAGCAGATATGAGCGTTCAATGCCCCATGGAACTCAAGACTCCTCTAAAAGCAAAATGCAATACTACAATAAATAGCAAACATGAACAACATCCCAGTTAGGAAAACAACAGTGGAAGGGATATATTATGAAATGGCGCAGCATCACTACATAGTTTTAGTCCGAGATGACCACATGTCAGTATGGTCAGGTCTACTGCAGCTCTTGCACTGAAACACAATTTACTGTAACAGAGAGAATTCCTCAAGAATTTCAGCTTCTAGGTTTTGACAGATGATATCTAGTTCCCAAAGTCAAAAACATCTCTCAAAATTGGAATCTAGTATAAACCTATTGCTGCATCTCCTAGCACTGAACATGAAAAAAAAAAATAGCAAGCTGCCTAAAACCCCAGCCCAGCTCCACTGCTGCAGAGCTTGCCACCTTTCAAAATAAAATCTATGAGCTGGACTACTGACATGCTGAGATTTTCAATCTTCTTGCCTAAGTAGAACTCACCCTTTGGATACTTGGTCCTCTCACCCTTCAGCAAACTACCACATGGAGCTAGGCTGGGAGGGAGCCAAAGCTGAAGTCTGTATTGCACCCAGGAAGCTAGGAGTGGAGAGTAAGGCATAGAAAATAGCTGCAAAATGCAGGCATCGCTGCCACAGAGCACACTGACTTCAGCTGCAGGACATGGTCCCATTGCACACAGGACTTTGGCCATACAAACTAAATGCTATGGCCTCTCAAACTCTTTCTAGCATATTCTAGTATATGTGTATAAATTTTATATATAATAATCAATCATAGCCTCACCTGCTTGTTATTCCCAAAAATCAAAGTGAATTTAGAAGAAACAAAAACTAAGTTGATCTTTCATGATGCTATCAAAGCAAACATTATGCAGTAGGTATTGTCATGCTGGCCAAGACATCATTTTAGGGCTGTATGCAGATGACTAAGCTGCTGATAAGACCCTAACAGACAGGGTGTAAGAAATTGCTTGACATGACATAAGAAAATTCCTGGACATGACAGCTCACAACATGAGAAGTTGACAAAAGCTACAGACAGCAACAGGAGGGGTGGTGGCCTTCACAGATGGTTATGGGGTTCTTACGTGAGATAACAATACACAGACAATCAAAGAGGGGAGCATTGAAGAACATTAGGAGTTTGTCCTGCATGTCCAACAGTACCTAGGTCACCATTTCAGTAATACCATATGGCCAAGATTACCTAGACAATTGTGTCAGAAATATCAAATTTGGGTATGGATTTAGTAAAACTGACCCCAATGGGGGAAAAGTAATTATAGGTAGGTTACCTGGGACAAAGACAGGGAAATACAAAAGTGATAAAAAGGAGAGTGAAGAAATAGGAAGAAACATAAGGTGTGTAAATGTCCCTGTAATCAGGGCTGGCTGGGAACATGTGGTAGACCTGTGCTCTATCACTTCAGACTTAATGAGGACAATAAACCAAGCCTGTCACTCTGACATTACCACAATGGCTGAACCCATTTCTTCAGTCAGAAGGACTATGACCATGGCAAGAGGAGATGCTTTTCCCTACAAGCACATGGGAGCACCCTAGGGGGCGTGATCCAGCATCTTGTTGTCACATTTTTGATGACAGGTACAGTCCTCACAGCATCAACATCTTCCCAGTCATTTCCCCATACCTTGCTGTATCCTATCCACATTTTATGTTAAACATCTGTTGAAAGGTACATTTTAGGAAGGGGAGTGATGTTACTGTAGTTAGTTTACAAATTGCTACTCTGTCATTAAAAAAATGTAATTAGATTTTCCATAGTAGGCTGATCTGACAGTTTTTTTCTTGATGCATTTTATGATGGGATCACACTATAGCATTGTCATTCAATGCACAACACATTAATGATTTAGTTTAATGATAATTTATTGCATTGTACAGTATTAGGAATACAACATGAATTATATGGTAGTTAATCAAGTATCTGCTCTATTAAAACACGAGTTAAACTAGGATTTCCAGGTTTTGGAAATGCACTATTTGTAAGACTACATACTTTAATTTCAATTTACTCTTTAATTTACTGTGTAACCATGGCTACTTCTTAAGTTATTCCTACATTTAATGAACAATATGTATGAACTGGATCCTACAGTTTGCATATGTTTTTCCTGATTAAACATCCATAGATATGAACAATCTTTTGACTCATTTTGTCAAAGATGCAAGGAATTACTTTGTTTTCTGTTATAGACACTCTCAGGATGACCCTTTCATTCTGGAGTTAACCTATCTGAATTACACACCCATTAAATTAAATGAATTGTCAAAGCTGAATCTGACAATTCCGTACAAAAAGCTATTCATCAGGAGATTTCTAATGTAACTGTTAAGCGAACAATAAGAACTTAAAGTAGCAATATTAAGGTCTGTAAAAGCAGTGCCAATTAGCACTGTAATTTTTCTCATGTCATACTCTTGCAGCTCCTAATAGTGCCATTCATTTAACATGTTAGGTAGGACATAGACTTAAAACTGAAAGTTTTATAGCAAACATCATGAGCTTTGAAATAGTTCAGAGTATAATTTTTCCAGTTTGTATTTTTAAAGATTAGCTAATACTTCTATAAATTCCATGTTCAAATATAACATCTTTAAATGTACAGACAAATCTCCCACAGCTGAATTATCCTTCAATATCCAGCCATAATACATGCAATTCCCGTATAGCTCTGCAGCATTTCTAGCACCCCTCATCTCCTCTCCTCCCTACTGCCTCCCCCTTAAAGGGTTTCAGTTAGTCCGAAGACATCTTTAACACCACTTTCAGTGTGTTTGAAGCCTGGAAGCTAGAAGCAAATATAAGAGGGAAGTCACACCTATATTGTTGCTCTCGACTTCTTTGCACTTAAGATACTAAAAATACCTTATCTGCTTATTCCTAATTTTGTTGCCAGCCTCATTGAAGACTGTTCCTCAGTCCTTCAGGTGTTAGTCTGAAGTTCTCATTCCTCCAGCTGTACAGCCTGTTGGGAGTCAGCACCAGTATCTTTCTAGTTGGTCACTGCAACATATCCAAGGCCATGGGCAAGGCTACATCTTCTCATCACACAAGCATACATGGTACCTGGGAATTGCCACTCTAAACATGTGTATTCTCAACTTCAGTACTGCTTTCACACCTCTTTGTCCTTCAGGAGATTCAAACTGATAGATAACAATTATTAAAAATATGCTTCTAGATAATGAAAGAAAAGGCCATATTATTGAGTGTAAAATCTCATTCCCATTGAAAACTGACTCCTACAACAGAACAGAGATCTTCAAAATGTTATTTAAGAGAAATTGAAATGTATGAGAGCACAATCTTAGGTCCTGACCATGATCTGCACATACCTACCTGTGCATGAAAGTGATGCTTGCAATACAAATTAATAAGGAATTTCTCCCTTTGGGCTGTAGTAGCAAGACAGCCTCAACTTTCCTGGAGGAAAGTCAGCACAAGTATCAATGTCTCTGTCTTAATGCACTTCAAGGATGATACACTGCTTGACTGAGCATACAGTGAAGAAAGGACCGGAAAATATCTCTTGAGATTTAATCAGACCTTTTTCTTTGTGATGTTAGTTCATTAATCTCTGCATCTCTTCAAAGCTGTCACAACAGGATTTGTCTTCTCAACTGTTTATTTGTTTAAACAAGAGAGATATATAAATGATGATTTTCTTTTTCCCCTTCTCCTCCCCCTGCCTCCCAATTTGTCTGTAATATTAATAAGTTTTGTTAAATCAGGCATCAAGGTGTCTTATAGTCACTGAAGATATGTAAAATAAAGTCATCCAACTAAACTTTAGCCTCTACACGGTACTAGGTTGCTTCAGCAAACTCAAGTCAAACCAGACTAAACCAAAATGCATCAGTCCACTAAATAAACAATGAAAAGTTTTGTTCCCATGAAATAATGTTCTGAGCATTTCATTAATATTTTTCAGATTTTTTCATTCCAAGGAAGAGAAAAAATATTTTATGTAAGAAATTTTCATGTAAGCTTGTTTCATACAGAACGCAAGAAAATACCCAAAACAAATTCCACAAGACTTATTCTGTTGGGTTCACAACAGACTTCAACATAAGATAATGGAATGATTTTGTGAAAGTATTAATATATTAAGTTTTTAAAAGTCAGCAATAAAAGAAAAGTTCCTTCTTTCATTCATGTTACAGGAAAACTATATTATTTACAACTGTTATTTTTTGGCCATTAAAATACCATTTGATTTCTTTTAATTCTTGGTTTGTTTAGTGAACAGAAAAGAGAAACAAATTATTTATTATTTCAATAAATCAGCTAAAAACTTGCTGACTTTCTGTATGATTTAATATAGAATATTTATAACTTCAAATGAATTAATCACCCAGGAAAATTAAAGATATCATTAGTCAATTATGCATACCACCACAGGGCATGCAAATGCAAGACTGAAATCATACAAGATGTCTTCAAGTGTTACTAAAAAGAGCATTAAAAAACATGGGTTAAAGTAATAATTGTCATGAATATATGATATTCCTTTCAGTTTATAGGATTCTCCTCCAGTGGAATGAAATAAAAATTTACCCACTTACCTCTAGGCTTTTTATTAATTTTGTTTCTTACAGATCTCATCTCTTTGTAGAATGTAAACACAATTAGCTCCTCAACCACAGATTGTTTGGGGGGGGTTGGGCAACAGAAGCCTTAGCTGTACATTTGATTAAATAATTAATCCTTCACCTGCTGAACATCAGTGCAATAGGAGTTCTTTGGAGAAAAGTTGGTTTTGTCTCAGAAAACAGATTCTTTAAGATACCCAGTAGAGCTAAGAACTCATATTTAAACATGTGTAATTGAAATCTTTATCTAAAGGAAATAATTAAAATAAGTTTTGTTACCACAACATTAAATTTGAAAGTTGTTAGAGATGCAAGCATTAATTTCTGCAGCATAGCTACAGTAACTAGAAGTGCTGTATTCCACTATATATAATCAGTCAATTAGGGTCAGTAATGCATTTTATCAACAACATAAGGTAAGGAGGGGATTTTGGGGCACATTGATAAGATCCAAAGAACTGCAGTGTGGAGATCACTCAGCCAGTTTGGAGCAGGCTAGTATGGCTACACAGGACAGCAGCAGCATGGCATAGCAATACTACATCAGGGCCCAAATCCGAGGCCACTTGGCTCCAGCACAGGCTCACACTGATACAGATATACTGCTTCTGAAGTTATTTTTGTAGCAGCCAAATTCTTTATTTCTGCATCCTGTTCCATATGTGCTGGCCTGGGCAGGATGCCTCATTGCAGGTGTCCTGCCATAGCTTCTCTTCTCAGAGGGCAACACCTGTACTTCATACACCACCTTCACAAGGACCATCTGGCAGACATGCTCTCCTAAAAGCATATGAATTGCAAGGATGTCAAGAGCTTCATGAAGCACATTATGCACATGAATAAGCTACCTCACAAGCAAGGAAATACAATCAACCTCTGCAGAAAAACTAAACAAAAGCTGCATTTGGCAGTACATCAGCATTACAAAAAGAGATGATAGAAGAGAATGAAGTATGATTAGAAACTAAATGAGACTACAGAATTTAGACTAAATTAATTTCTTAATACTTTTTTCTCCCATATTTGGCCCTGATGCTACCATCTTCATCCTCACAAAAATGCAGTGAAATCCTTTGTGTCATTAACCAATCAAAACATCAGCTCCATGGGAAAGATGCCGCATCCAGACACAGTAAACTCACATAACTAAGCTGAGATAGTTTGGTACTGGTTCAGAAAGTCTAAACACTAATTGAGACAATCATCATTCTTCATATTTTTCATTAGCTGTTTACATCAATACTTTCATAATAAAAGCCATTATTCATCTACTAAGAATCATATTGGTGTCTTAACTCAGCTGGAGAAATACGAGTTTTCCACAAACACTGAGCTGTATTATATAACCTTCCTTCAGGTATTCCTCAAATCCTCCCCTGGCCTCACAGACATCATCCATAGTTGTTCAGTGAGCTTAAGGTCAAAACACCACAAGGCCACTCTATCCTAACTCATTATCTACTCTCCACTTCTTATTCCCCCCTCTTAAAGTGTTCTTAAAATCTTAGATGAAGTTGTATGTCATTATTCTCAACAAATGCAACTACAGGCAAAGGGCTGTTTCCCAGTCAGTACCTCTTCATGCATGAGTGCATGCTGGGGCAGCCCAATTTGTGTTCCTTGAATCTCCCCTACCACTTCAGGAAGTATCATCACCCCCCAGTCAGTTCCTCTTTTGACTTCAGAGCTTCACACTCAACCTCTGTTCTTAAATCAGTCTTCTCACATTATTTCCAAAGACCATCTATCCACCCCTAGTTTTTGTTTAAGGAGTTCTTTCAAGACCATGCTTCATGAGCTCTAATAAACAAACAAATGTTAACTTTCAATTAAGATTTATGCTGGGTCTGATAAGTTTAGTTACAAATTTTTTTCTGGGTTTACCCAAGGAACTGGTTTGTCAGTATCCCCCCTCCACAGGGTAGACTTGCAAGCTGTCAAAATAAACAAAGCCATACTTCAATGCAATTAACAACAGCAAGAAAGAAGCATGATACACAATTTCATCATCACAGAATATCAGGTTTTACCATCTTGCTCTTTCCTTTTTCTCCTCTCATCTTCAGATAAGTTTACTATTTTTTCTCCTATTATTTATAGTATCAGCTATTTTTCCAGTCATATCACTAAACTTAAAAAACAAAGTAGGGGAGTTAGAAGCTGTCTGACCAGTTCAGATTTTGTATGAGATATAACCCTAAAAATTGGTTTCATTGTGTGCCTTTGCTCTGGCACCTAGAAAAGCAACCAAGGGAGTTTACATTTCCTTTGGTCACTCCTCCCTGTGCCCAGAGTCTCTTTTAGGCATTTCAGAGTGACCATACAGAATTTAGTGCTGTACATAAACTTGCCACCAAAACACAACTGAGTGACTCCACTGAATTTAAAAGTGATATTACAAAGGCAAACTTTCAGTTTTCTTCTCATTTCATGCCTGAGACAATAAAGCACTTAACATTAAAAATTATCTGAACTATATTGCAAAGGAAAGCATTAAATACCACTGCAACAGTAAGTGTTAAAAATTAACTTGTTAAAGTTCACAGGAACAAGAAATTAAAGACTGATAGCAGTACTAGTTCTGAGACGCTGCACACATCCACCAGCTTAAAGCAGGCTATGCGTAAGTGAAATTAACAGAAGAACTGTGACAATTATTTTATGAGGTGTTTTCGTATTCTGTATTTAAAATGAGGTAAACATACTAAAAAGACAAAAAGAGGGGGGTATGGTTTTGCACCATGCACTACTATAGACTTTGAGAAAGACAATGCAAGCATATCTGTTTCATACAAGTTTTCTAAGATTTAACATGTTTTAGGTACACTTGAAAGCACACAAAGTTTTTTGTGACATTCATTAAGATGGAATTCACTACGAAGCCAAAAGTCACTTTATGTGACAATGAACATGGACAAATTAACGAGTAAGCTCAACCAGCTCATACTCAAGCTATATCTTAATGATTAAACAGATCATATACTCTGCCAACTTTTCTTAAGCACAGATATTTGTAGAAGGAAATAAAGGGAATGAGCCCATTGGTTGGGGAAGAAGGAAAAAGAAATTACTATAGATCATGAACTCATGAAAGATCATGAAAGGTCCCACCCAGGCACCAGATGGCCTTCATTTTAAGAATTGCAAAGGACAGTTTAAAAAAAAAAAATCTAAGTTCAAAATCTGGAAATGCATATATTTACAGGCAATATGCTTTAATATTTCTACCAATGTCTGTTATACTAAAAAAAATTAAGCGGTTAATGTTAAATTCAGGTGAATCTGACAAAATCACCAATCTGACCGCTATCTAGGGCCCTATACTGAAAGATGAAGTGTTTGGGAATTTTAAATTCAGCTTTTAACAATGAAGGCCTTGAAAAGCTCACTTAAACATCAGATTTGAGATCAGTGCTTAATTTAGCTACTGACCAGGAGATGGCAGCAGTACCCACTGAATTTACATGACTATGAAATTACAGCATATTAAATTCAAAACAAATATGGAACATATGCAAATTATAAATATGAAATCATAAATCCTGCAGATGCTCTTAAAATATAATTCTTCATCAGGGACTGTATTATTTGCGTATTTCTATTTTACTTGCATGATGATCATTTGCTTCTCGGTCACCTTCAGAAATGAATTAAAAATTGATATATTTTCATATGCCAAGGCATATTCTTTGCAAGTCAGAAACCAATGATTTATTCCCTTATTTATAGATTCAGTAATAATACACTGCAGAACACAGAGTGATCTTTGAGTAGCGGTGGATAAAACTTTTAAAGCGTGATTTACGGCTGTAAGGAAATGTCCACAAGTCAAGGATACAGATAGGATATGAGTCACAGGTATGAGGGTGTTACTAGTCCAAAGGAACTGGAATAGGAGTGGGAGTGGAGAGGCTTCACTACTGGAAATAAGGAGGAGAGATCTAGAGACAAAAAAGAGGGAGGAAACTGAAAAGGAGAACAAAGGAGGACCTCTGTAAACTCTCCAAAAGATAAAAGCTCACGTAAATCCCCAAAAGCTGTTTCAAATCATGATCAGTGTGCAATCGTGCATGAACAAGAAATAAAATTAAAAAATAGGAAGAGCACAATGGATTTTAAGGTGAAGTTCATTAATGAATGCTGCTGTAGGGGACAATAATATCAGAATCAAGAGGATGCTTAGGGCTTTTCTACACATTAAAGATGTTAGTTTCACCTGCTTTCACAGGCTTCCTCATGGCAGTGCAATCCTGTCAGCAACTGTCTACTCAATAATGCAAGAATTCTCTTATAGTAACATTCATGTTAATAAATCTGAATCCATTCTAACTAATATCTTATACTACAAGTATTACCCTCATTTATCAGGCAAAGAAAATTCGCCTCAGAGTGCCTCCAAGTTACTGTTTCAGAGCCAAACCTGAATGAGTCCCTAACTACCTCTTACATCTCTTCTAGCAAAACACACTGATATCTAGTGGAAATCGAGTTAAACCAGTGCTGTAATGAAATTATTTTTCCAGGGTCCTCTCAGAGCAGGTCTCTGAACTCGAAGGTACCCACAATACAACATGTGGCCCCAACAGAGGCCATTTGTTAGGAATAAAGACAACTATTTTTCCAGAAAAAAATTAAACAGATGTTAAATTTACCTTCTTCACAATAGACAAAGCATGCCTTGCAGGGTTAGTCATTACCACTGTGACTCAAGACAAACTCATCAGTACTGATGTAAGTTACAGCATGGCATTGCCCAAAGCAGAAACCAAAATATCTCCACTGGCAGAAGAGCTTGAAAAGTACTGGAGAGCTGAACTAAATGCTCCAGTTCTTCAACAACTGAATGAAGGAGAGATAAAAGCATTACAAAAGTAAATCTGTCCAGCAAGAAAATTCTATCTTTCAGTGATGGTACAGATCTTCAAAACCCAAAGGCAGCTCCCAGCTTACAGAACAAGGATGGTTTCCCAGTGATTTCCCATGGATAACACTGCTTTTGTGTATGTTAGTGTCTGTATATGATTCCTCAAGACATGCTTTTGGTACCAACCTCTCACCAACCCAGATTTCCTTCTATAATTTTCACCACCAGTCTTTTCTTGGTTAGAGTAGCTTGTGACAATTACTTTTCTATTTTAATACACCTAACTTAAAAGTTCTAGAAAAAAACCCCAAAACTTTGTTATATGTTGAATCCTGGAGACCACCGGACCAGAGGATTTCTATGTGGTAGTTGCAGAAACAAAAACAAGTCAAATGACCAGAAAATACAGTATGTAATATTTTTGCTGCTCCTTTCTTGGCTTAAGAATCATTTTGGCTCCTTACTTTAGGAAACTACTAACAGCATGAATGTAATTGAGAATATGGAAAGCAACAAATAAGTGATCTCATTCTTCAAAATGTAGCTAGCAAGAGTTAGATATGTCTGCCAGTCATAGAAAGATTTAACCATACTTGCAGATAGAACCCAGTGAATAATTACATTTTCAGGATGACAAATCAGTGGTCATCTGCATTTGGTAAGAGTGCTAGACATCCAGATACTGCAGAATAAAAAACAATTCCACACCCTGTTGTCAAGATTTTAAAAATCTATTTATTTTTAAGTGTGAGGGTTCCTAATCTGTCATATCTCATGAGGCTGAAAGCTTGTCACATCACTTCTTTACTGGTTAAATGAAGCAAACAAATGAAGAGCAAGTTATAACATAGGCTAAAAACCCATCAATATTCTGACAAGAATGAGTTTTTAAGACCTCTTTTTCTCTGGCCTCAAAAGGAGCCACTTTATTATTCTGGCAGAAAGAGAGGCCAGAAGAGGAGACAGCTGGCTGACACACAGTCCAGATAACAGGAGGGTCATGCTGTTTTGGCAGGTGGAAGCATTCTGAAAGAGAGGCAGAATTTACAAACACCACTTCTTCACATGAAAGCATCTGCCAGTCCATTGGTAAAGCAATGTACATTTCTGTGCCTGTCAGATCCATCTGTCTGCCTGGTCCCCTCCTTGCAAAACCAATTCAAGCAACTAAAAAATGGTACTTTCACAAGGCAAAAAATATCACACACATTGTTTCAAGACTAATCAGCTGCAGTGTATTTGGGACAATCCGTAAAACCTGCTCAGAACTCCAGGTGGTGGAAGGAGACAGAACCTCAGACAGCTGCAGCTGTGCAACAGGTATCGATCCAGCTGCAAGGGAAGCTCAGTTGCATATAGTGAGTCAAAAAAAGGGCTTCTCAATACCTGCTTTTTCATGTGAGCTAGTGGTGGGCTAGTTTTCCCAGAATGCCAAAGTTGAAAAAAGTTGGGTTTTATCCTTTCTACTCAGGTTCCCACCCTCACACATCTTTGTATGATACCATAATTTAGAATTATTTTACACACCAATGCTCTGAAGAAATAAGAATTCCAAGAATTTTTGCACTGTCAGTTTCTTGCCAGAAATAGAACCTTTAAAGTAAAGCTAATCTTTCATAATGTATTTCACTATGTTCTCAGAGGATTACAATTACATGATTTCTTACACCTGCTGTTGTTTGACTTCTTAGATTTAGGTCAACACTTTCCATTTATCTCTTTACTAAAATAATAAAAAAAATTACCTTCTACTAAAGTAATTTGACAGTTTATCATTGTACTAAAAAAATGACTACTTTGACAAACCTAAAAAAGGCTTTAATAAGTATTACTGCTGTCAAAAAGTGGCTGAAACCCACAATCAGTTCACTGTTGTTCTTGTTGGTCAGTTGTCACACCAGTGCAGTTCAGTTAGGGCTGAGGTTGAACTACAACCCTGGCACCTGACAGAAAAATTATGTCAGTTTTTCTAAGTCAAACACCTTTTTCATTTTTAAACTTAAATTTTCTGTTTACATGCCTCCTACTACATATTTGATAGCAGAACTTCAGAAGATCAGCCTCCCATTCATATTAACTTATCTGTAGGAGAATCTTCCAACCAACCTAGGAACAGAAGTTTTACAACTGACTGCCTCTAATTTTAAGTCTCTAAAACAAATTTTAGACATCTTCAACTTAACTTACTCTATTACTGAAAATTTCTATCCCCTCAGATCCAATATTTTCTATCCTTGAAGACATGCTTCTTCCGTTTGTTCTCCTAAAAGATTAAGATATCATATATTAACACATTCTGAATCTTGATCACTTGATAATAAGAATAATCTACTACATTCCCAATAAATGTTAGTAATTGGGGCTGAGACACAAAAAATATTGAGATTTTTTTAGTCTGTTTGTATTTTTCAAACACAATACTAAACTGTGGTGGGTTGACCCTGAATACTAGGTGCCCACCAAAGCCCCTCTATCACTCCCCTGCTCTTCAGCTGGACAGGGGAGAGAAAATATAACAAAAGGCTCATGGGTCGAGATAAGGGCAGGGAGATCACTCAGAAGTCACTATCACGGGCAAAACAGAGTCAGCTTCGAGAAAAATAATTTTATTTATTACCAAATCAGAGTAGGATAATGAGAAATAAAAACTAGATCTTAAGACAACATCCCTCCACCCCTCCCCTTCTTCCTGGGCTTAACTTTACTCCTGACTTCTCTACCTCCTCCCTGCCAGCAGCACAGGGGGAAAAGGAACAGCAGCTATGGTCAGTTCATCACTTGTTTTTTCTGCTGCTCCTTCCTCCTCAAGGGGAAGACTCATGACACTCTTCCTCTGCTTCAGTGTGGGGTCCTCCCACTGGAGAGAGTCCACAAACTTCTCCAACATCTGTCCTTCCCACAGTCTGCAGCTCTTCATGAACTGCTTCAGCATGGCTCCCTTCCCACTGTACCACAGGGTGCAGTCCTTCAAGAACAGACTGCTCCAGTGTGGGTCCCCCATGGGGTCACAAGTCCTGCCAGAAAGCCTGCTCCAGCATGGGCTCCTCTCTCCACAGGTCCTGCCAGGAACCTACTTCAGTGTGGGCTTCCCAGAGGGTCACAGCCTCCTTTGGGCACCCACCTGATCCATCACAGGACCCTTTCCCAGGCTCCAGGTGGAGATCTGCTCCACCGTGGACCTCCATGGGCTGCAGGGCACAGCTGCCTCACCATGGGCTTCAGGGGAATCTCTGCTCTGGCACCTGGAGTGCCTTCTTCCTCAATAACATTGCTGTCCACAGAGTTGTGTCTCACATATTCTCACTCCCCTCTCCAGCTGCTGTTGTGCAGGTTTTTTCCTCCCTTTAAATATATTATCCCATAGGCACTACTACAATCACTGATGGGCTCAACCTCGGCCAGCAGCAGGTCTGTCTGGGAGCCAGACACAGCTCTGTCAGACATGGGGGAAGCCTCTAGCAGCTTCTCATAGAAGCCACCCTTGTAGCCCCTCCCGCTGCCAACACCTTGCCACACAAACCAAATATAATCTTTTTCAAAATAGTTTGTATCTGTAATGTCCTGTGCCTGGAATTTGCTTAAAAATACCTCAAAAACCCGAGAACATTTTACCAGTTGATGTGTGGATTTGGTGGGGTTTTTTTGGTGCCTCTGCAAACCTTTGTTCCAACTAACAGTAAACTTATTTTATCAAAAGTACAGCACTTACAAATTCAAGTATTTTCAAGTAATGATATTTTTTGTCTGTGGAACAGTAGAAATTTTTATAGCACATATCTAATATGAGTTTCCTCTTTATTATATAAACTACTTTCTATATTAATAAGCAAATATTTAAACTTCTGTCCTAGTCACTTAAAAACTTTAGAATCACACAAGCAGATGCTTTACCTTAAATTTCTGTCTCAAAAAAACCATATTCTTTCCTTTCACCATTCTCCTCTCAATAATCAACAAGGTCTGTGTGGGTCTTCAGCAGCTTTTGCTTCTATCACCCTGGTGTAAGAAACCAAATATCAGATAGGGCAACTGAAATGGAAAAAATAATTCCACCAAATACTCAGCAAGAAATCAATAGCTAGTTGTTTTCCTTTCTGGAGTAATATGGCAAGTGTCTGATTTATTCAAATGCAACAGATAAGCAATAAGGGAAAAGAGGCGGGGGGGGGGGTGTAGTTAAACGCATTGAGATCTTTCTTTTCAGGAGGCAACTGCAGTAATAACAAAGTGACTCAGTCTCCTGCTAAAAATGCTCTTTCCATCCCTGCTTTTCAAAAGGATCCTTTTGCAGAAAATTCACACATCATTCAGCTTTACTGAATGCTGAAATGAAAAATAGATGCCCACTGTCATATAGCTATATTGATTATGAGTGAAAATGTGATCATTTTGCATTAACTTGCCCCACAGCACTGGAGTTCCATCAAAGCATCAGAAGGAAATTAATGTTTTCATATAGTGCCTAAGAAAAATATGAGATGTTGTTCACTTTGCCCTCTAGACAAAGAGGTATATGCCAGTAGCTGAGAGGTAATAGCTTTCAGAAGAGAACATGAACTCTAGACTTTTATTAAAATCATTATTTAATGTGCAAAAAATAATGAAGCCACAGCCTTGGCATTTAAAACAGCAATTTGTAGTCATTACATCTTAGATCATGAGGCTTATTTTGTAAAAAGCCAGTCTTTCTCAAATTAAAAATTCATCATCAACTCCCACAGATTATGTAGTCCTTTAAATGATGTCATTTCATACAGATTTATTCCAGCTAAACAAAGAGCCAGTAAAGTGGCACACATAAAATATCTATTTCATTGCTTTCTCTCTAGAAAGATCTTTCTACTCCTTAGACTGTTCAAAAAGTCTCACACAAGGATTGACTAATGCATTGATATTTTAGTAATTTAACCTTCCAGGGACATTTTAGATCTTAATTTGCCATGCTCCTCACCCCCACTGTAGAGCAAACTATAAAAAAATAACCTTAAACAGAAAGTTTCTTTCTTCTCTTTCCATACTTAGAATAGCAGCCCACAAACTGAATGACAGTAAGAAGATATCAACAGGTTAAGTGGATCCCTCTAATTGACTAGCATTTAATCCATTATGAATATTGGATTTATTTTTGACGGAAGAAAGAGTTTAAAACCTGTTCCTCTCCAGCAAGAATCTTGTTAGGAACTTCTGTGGCAAAGTGATGCAGCCCTACATAACTGATATTTGTTATTCTGCTTTATATCAAAACCCAATATACTTCATTCTCTTTAAGCACAAAATGATTTTTACTGAAAGCACATGGAGATTTTAATATTTTATCTAATAAGTCTTTTGAAAGATCACTATGGCCTGACAAGAAGTTGCAAGATAGCACATTTTTTCTTACTAGTGAGAGATTTTGCTCAGTAACTTGGAAAAAGGTAAATGAGATTTACATGTCTATGAGCCAGAGAACAAAAATGTACTGCATGTTTTATCTCTTTCCTGCTTCAAGACTTCTTTTAATTACCATTTGAGCTATAGCAGTGTCAAGAAGTTGGGATCCCTTTTGAAAAGAACATTGAAAGAGTAAGTTCCTCCCCCACATTATTTTAACATATGAACCTGAATCAGCACATAACATCACCTGTAATTTAATTTTTGTATGTTGAATAGGCATGCTGATTTCAGTCCCAGTCCTCTTTTCAGCAGAAACTGTACATTTAAATTAATGTGTTTCAGAGTACGTCCTCTACTGTCTTCCAAATGTCTACACTCAAAACCTCTCCCACAGAGGAATCCTTTTAAAATGGTGATGCAGTTTTTTCTACACCCTTCTGTGATCTCTACACCTACCAGATAAGATTTTAATTTAGGGCTAACAGCATTTTAATCAAGGGACTAAAATATTACATTTGTTACTATACTTTCCATCTAACTAAACGGCTTGCCCTTCAGGTGTATCTGCCAACAACTCTCTAAGACTTATCTCCAAGTGGCCAGTGCATAAACTTCCAATTAATTCTATAAAAGATGTTTACTCACACGTTTTGCAGAATCCTACAATGTTTCGTGAAACTTCACCAGAGTCCAGATCTCTATGCAAAGCCAGACATCACACTCACTAAACTGCTGTTTGCCAGAAAGTTATGCAAAATTGTGAAATTCAAATTGAAAAATAATTTTTAGATGAAGACAGAAGATTGTGGGAATCTTGAACAGGACTGCAATACATGCAGCATATATGACATTAAAAAAAATAAGCAGAACAAGCTTCAAAATAAAAGCAGGCTGTTGTACTTTCCATAGCAACCATCACTTCGGGAAGTTTAAAATAAAGGATGACCATGACAGGTAGTTGACTGGAAAGATAAGAAGATGAGGTGTTTTGTTTCAGTGTCTAAAAAGTTCTTATAACCAAATTATACCACTGCCCATCCAAATCTACAATCTAAAAATCAATTTGGTATACATAACGAAATATACCACTGAAAAGAAAATGAAAGCTAAGAAATTTAATCAGTGTTGCCAATTTGAAAGATATAATCTCATAATTAATGCACATTGCTGCAATTTGAACAGTTTCATAATGAAGTCCACAGAACCATGCACAAGCTCAGAACTGTTACTGTACAGGCATCACTGACATTTAGGTCCTTACTTCATTAGTTTGTTACTCATGAATCTTGGCATCTTTGAAGTTTCTATCCAAGAAACTGATATTATAGAGAAGTTATTAAAATAGCCAGTACCTTGATGCTTCAGGAAATGGTGTCACTAGTTAGAGGCTGCTTAAAACCATAAAGTCTAGAGTTTCCCTCCCAAAATTGTTCTCAATTATTCTGACACTAATGGAAGCTAATTTAGACATGTTTGGACTATATGGATATGTCCATATAATGGACACTAATTCTGACACTAATCTTCAAATTTCCAAATTTTTCCACAGAGTTGAGAAAATATAGTGAATGTTGACATACAATCTGTAGGATAAGGAGTAAGCCACCTCACCTGGAAGAACTTGCTGTCTCACAGTGGAAACAGGCAAGCTTGCACCACTATCAGAATAGTTTTTCATGCCTGTTACTGCTCCACCACAATGTTAAGGAAATATTCTAAATCAAAAACCCCTTTCTCAATACCTCTCTAATAAAGTGCTGAATCCTCCAAGATAGACATCTATTTAAAGCTTTTGCATCCTTTTCCTCACATGCACCTGTTTCTCTTACCTCCAGTATATGACCCCAGACTGAGGCAGGCAGGCAGTTGTACAAGAAAGTCTTTGCTCATTTCTGAAACAAGTGTCTTTAATATCAGAACAACACACAGATTGAGTTCTACTTTCATACTGCATATAGCTTCTGGGTATTAGTACTATGGACTTTCTTTAATGCTTGAATTCAAGGAAAATACTAAAAATCAGGGTTTCCACTACATGAATATCTATTGTGGGATTTCTAAGTGCGTAAGCATGAAAAGCATTAAAGGAGTTAAGCAGTCTCAAAGGAAAAATAAAGTTATTTTTTAAATCAGAAAAAACCTGGTTATTTACTAAAAGCAAACACACTGAACTGGGCAGGCAAGTTTTGTGGGGGGTTTTAAGTGTATTCTTTCTTCTACATTTTGCTCAGCTTTTCTCCCAAAGCCCTGCAAACATTTGAAATGATTATGTATTCAAGAATGGTCTATTTGCTGAAAGACAGACAAATACTTTTTTAGCTTGAAACTCAATTTGTGGTTGAATGATTAATGTCATCTAGGTCTTGCAATTACATAAGTTTGGATGTCACCCAGGGGGTTCAGATTGTCATGCCAGTAGAAGTACATATATTTCTTCTCAATTCAGTGCACAATAGGGCATGTTTCTCTAGATGGAGTACAGGCTCCCTCTATAGTTACAGTCTAACAACCAACACTGCCTTGTCTGACCACGATGGTTTTAATTTAAATACTTGTTTCTTTATGGTAAAACAAAATTAAGAAGAGCAGCCATTCCTGCACAATCACTCTGTTGCATCACCTGCCTTCCAGTTACTATTACTTACTGATGCCCAATCACAATTACTTTTTCAGAGGCAGTAAAGTTGCTAAAAGTAATCCAAAAATATACAACAAAAACTGATTAATCAAATACAGAATTTATATTTAGTGACTTTGATCAAGTCTTACTTCACATTAACATTTCAGATGAACTCTTCTTTCATCCTATTCTCATTAATATTCTGTTAATATCATCAGTCTTAATTAACAAGCAGTACATACCTTTTGTTCTCTTCCCCCCAGTTCAATTTTCACATTTATGTTTTCACAAAGTAGATAAGACACTATTTGCATCTCCCACAACAATTTTATCTTCTCTGTGTGGATACCTGTCATCCCACTAGTCTCTAAGTCTGTCCCAGGCCATGATCCCCAAAACCAACATCTGGCCACTCTAAATCAGGTGTTTGCTCTGCTGCCAGGCTGACTGCTAAGATTGTCCGTGTTTCTAAGCAGCTCAGTTTGAAACAAACTGCAGAATAACCTGTCTTAGCCTAACTGTTCTGGAAGGATGGGTTTTCCATCCACATGAAGTTCCTGACCTCTGCACTTAAGTTCATCTCACTAGCATGTCAGGCATGTAAGAAGTGATGGATTCACATGTGCTCATACCAGCTATGTTTGTAGTGAGGAATATGCAGAAGAACAGAAGACTGAGAAACAGTGAAGAAAAAGGTTTTTGTCTGAGCAATAACATGCACCCTGATGAGAGCCCTAGTGAGAATGTTTTTAATTCCTTCCAGCGCAAAGATAAAGAGACTAGCCCTTTAAAATATCTTCCTTAGCTTTGCCCTGGAGGAGCTTAAAGGTACTCACACCCCAAATTACTGGATCTCAGCGAGAATCCAAAAAATAAACTGGAGTTGCACTAAAGAGGAGAAACTTAGATTACCTCAGTTCCTCTCCCCCTCCCCGCTGGCAGCAGGAACAATGCGTTTGAGACCTATGCAGATTCCCTGCCAATATAATCTCAGCCCCATCCCAAGTGCCTCCTGCTAAGGCATCTGCCATGCGTTGGGTACTGAAGCTGTTAAACCCCCAGTCATGGCCCACTAAGCTGTTAACATACCTCTGGGCCACATCCAGAAATAACACATCCCTCTGCAACACCTCAGAGCCTCACAAGCCCTGCTCACCATCGTGCAAAAACCTTATTCTACCACCAAGGCTTTTACCTGTTACTCTCCTCCGCCACCACTGCCATCTCAGCCAGTGTTTCCCTTTCACAGTCTCACAGTAGGTATCTGAACATACTCCTTCCTGCTTGACAGGTCTTTTACAGTTGAAACATCTTCAGCATGATATCCATAGGAGACAAGAAGTTAACTCAAGGCTCTGCTTCAGTTTGTGGTCCTGCCTTAGGTACATGCTCATGAGTAAGACATTTTACATGCCTTGATTAACCCTCTCAAGTGATCTTTCTGTACTCCAGAAACCACCAGTGACACAATGTCACATGCAGGGAGAGGAACACATAGTTACAGAAGTTTCAGATCCTGAGCAGTATTGTTAAAGGGAAGACAATATAAAAATAGATACGATAGTTTATAACTGCTATTTCCTTTGCTCACTCACAATGAGGTAAAAATAACAATGTTTAAAACTTTAGCACTAATAGCTATCTTGTATTTACTGAGGGTACCTAGTTCCCTGAAGCCTGGTTGGTACAGAAAATTAACAAAAGCCCTAAGTTCATTTATGTTCCAATGCCCCCCTCCCACCTGAGAAATCAGTCTCCTTGAAGGGAATCCATCATCTTCTTAGCAATAGTAAGATTTTAACTACTACAATATCATAATTTATTGGAGAATTGAAAGTATATCCCCCTTGTTATGCATATATGTTGTAATTACCTTAAGAAGTAATCTTGAAATAAAAGCCTATATACAACAACACTAATAATAAGTATCAAAGGGAAAAAATGTGATTTAGGAGCTTTAATGTGGGCAATGGATCATCATCCACACCAGACAGTTTAGCTAATACAATCAGTTTAATTTTATTACCATCATCCATAGGACATCAACAAAATAATCACCAAAGGAATTCAGGGTATCTGACCAGAAGACCTTAGCCATTTTTATGCAAAATATCTATTGAAAAAAAGGCAAAAGTGTTTTATAATTGGCACCCAGCCATTCTAAAAAGCAAGAGCAGATCAACACTCAGCAGTCTCAGCCTCAAGGTTATCTGTATTCATTATTTCTGCAATAGAGACAAAAGTTTAATCTTTACACACAAAGCATGACATTTTTGCATAAGATGCAAAACTAGAGGGAGTGGCTGATACACCACAGGGTTGTGCTGCCTTTCACAAGGATCTCAGCTGGCTGGAGAAAAGTAAAGTCCTGCACCCAGGGAGGAACAAAACCCCATGCCTGTATGGGGAGGGGGCTAACCAGCTGGAAAGCAGATATGTGGAAAAGTCCCTGGGAGTCCTAGCAGACACCAAGTTGGACACTAACTCAAGCAATGCACTCTTTACACAAAGAACGACAAACAGCCTCCTACACAGCATTAGGCAGAGGGTAGCCAGCAGTTTGAGGGGGGGGCGGGGGGGGGTGATCTTTCCCCTCTGCTCAGCACTGGAGAGAGATACGTGGGAGTGCTGGGATCCCCACTACAAGACAAAGAAATACTGGAGCAAGTTCAGGCAAAGGCCACAAAGATGATTAAGGAACTGGAACATCTGTCCCATGAAGAGAGGCTGAGAGAGCTGAGACTGTCCAGCCCAGAGCAGAGAAGGCTCAGGGGATCTGATCCATGTGTACATATACCCAGTGGGTAAAGAAAAGGGAAGCAGGCTCTTACCAGTGGTGCCTAGTGACAGGACAACACACAATAGGCACAAACTGAAATACAGGAAATTCCAGCTAAACAGAAGAAAACACTTCTCCACTGTGAAGTTGGTCAGACACTGGAACAGATTGCCTAGAGCAGCTGTGGAGTCTCCATCCCCAGAGATACTCAAAACCCAACTGGACACAGCCCTGAGCAACCTGCTCTGAGAACCATGTTGGACTAGATGATCTCCAGATGTGCCTTCTTGCCTCAAAAATCAAACTCACACTGAATGGTTATCCATCTCAGTTTACTATCTTTCTACCATCCTGACAACACATATCAGCTGAAGTAGAACAAATACATGCACACACCACCACACAAAAAACCCCCACAAACACCTAGCTAAAATGAAGGTAAACCCCACTGAGATTCAACAAATCTTATCTGCAACATACATGAACTTTTTTGTTCAGAGAATTTAACCACTGCACCAAGATGGTTAGCCCAGCATCACTTACACAGAATAATCTTCTGTGGTTCATACTTTTGAAAAGCTGTAGAAGCACAAAGTATTTCCACTACTTCTGAACAGAAGCAGTACAATTTTTTTTCAGTTTTCTACAAACACGGTATTTCATCCAACTCAAAAAAAATACATTTACAGAGGATCTCTCTCTTCCCACTTAGAGAATGAACTATTAGCAGCTAAGCATAAGAAAGTATGAAGTCTACCAAGCCATCTATAAAGTAAGGAGACTATTCTTGCTGTACATCACTATCCTTGGGAACTTCATCTGTTGAGGTCACATCTGTAACAGACCCAATACCTAAAATCAGCCAATGGAAAATTTTTCTTTCTCCAGAAGGAATAAGTGGTCTCTTCACTCAAAGCCAGAGAAAGAGTTGTTCATGGTTTGAATCTCTATTCTTAATATTTTCAGGTTTGCTTGGTGGTGTTTTTGTCTGTTTTGAGGTGTTTTTTGTTTGGGGGGTGGGGGGGTGCAATCAAATCCATCAATGTGTTAATGCTAATAAGAATCACAAGCTGATCCAAAATAGTATTTTCTCCACAATGACAAGGAATGAACAAGCCTTAGGAAATCTTTTCTTAAACAACATGCTGTACCCAACCTGACCTGTTTACAAGGACTTGGCATCTACAAGTATGATGAAAGACAAAAAATTACTTTTACCTCCCATCAAAACCAGTTTAACAATCTGGTTTCTCTGAGAGAAGAAGATGTAGTTTTAACCCCGTCAGCCTGTGCTTGTACGCTACCTATTAGTACATGGGTTTGATTAAGGTTCTATACACAATCCATTAACATTACGCACTGGTTACATATAAAAAAATTCCCCAACTAGTCATAGTACAATGTTGCTAAAAATATTGTTTGTTTTTAGGAGCAAACTCTTATATCTTAATACTTATATTTGCTGTACTTCAGAAACCATCTCACAATAGCAAAACCAGTGTTATTCACACATTCACTCTTTCACAGAGTTATCATCTTAAGTCATATAGGTAACTTCATCTGCAAGATGCATGTTGTTATCAGTATAGAACATAAATACAATAAACCGCTAAAAACACATATAGTGTTGTAGCAAACATGTGGAAGCTGGATTTGACAGAAGAAATATTGGCTGTTCCTATGTCTGAAAACGCATTCAATAATCTTCCTTGATGATTAATATATCCCACGTGTAAAAGCCTGCATAAAAGACCAAGCAACAGCTGTAATTTACTGAAAGAGGTAGGACAGCTCAGCAGTAGAAGCCATCCAAGTTGTAAAATGACAGTGTATTAGTAGTTCCCATCCATTTAATTACAGTTTAAACTTTCCAATCTGACACAGTAATAAATTGAAAAATGCTGCATTACTGGCTATTTTTTTTCTTTAAGACAGATGTTGTACATGGTATATTGTGGACCTTTTCCATCTCTTCCTTTCTTGCTGGTTATTGCCTGGCTAACAGGATGTTTCATTTTAATGAAAAATACATTAGTGCATTAAGATAAGGTCATCAGTTCTTAAGTTAAATGCAATTTCGGTAATAAAATTAATTGTATAGCCCACATAAAATTTTTTATGTAGGTTAAACACTTTTAATTACTACCTAAATTTTGTTCAACTGAATGTTTAAATGGAGTATTCCCCTATAAAAAGAATGCATACACTGCGAAATGCCTTTACAGTTCTTTATGGCATGCCTTCTATATGTTATACTGTAATACAGTAAGTGGTCGGTGTTAAAATCTACATAAGTCTCTTGTGCAAGGCTGAGGGGAAGGAGGCAGAGGAAGGAAAACTGCCAGGCTGTGCAGACTGTGAAAACTGGGTTTGAGGGTGGACCTAGTTGCTCAGGGCTACATCCAGTCAGTTTGGGTTATTTTTAAGTATGGAGACTCCACAACCTATCTGAGCGCTCTGGTATACACAACACAGTAAGGTAGAAAGTGTTTTGGCCATCATTGTTCTGCTTCATATAAATAACAAATATTATTTCATATAAGTATCAATCATCACTGCAGCAGAAGTAGGTGCTCAGACAGATCAGCTCTCAGATTAGCACAGCAATTTTTGGCTATTAAAAACCCCTCACGTTTTCTCAGTAATATCTGTACACTTAGCATGAAGTGGAACAGCTCACACAAGAAAGACATTAGGATGAGTTTATCCCAATGGTTACAAAGTTCTTCTGAAATGTGAGACAAAACACTAATAAATTCTCCATTCCATTCAAAAGCAGAGATATAACCCTGGGTCCTCTATGACTTGGATGGCTTAGATGGCTGTTAAGAGGACCTGAAACAATTAAGTTCCATAAACGGTGCACAGTCCCTTTTTAAAGTCCTTACCATATTAGTATTTATAGGCTAAATGATTTTTTTTCCCCTGACAGAGGAAAACTGTTTCAATGAGGATTAAAATTTTTTCATATTTTTTTAAATTTTAAATCAGCTCCTGAACCTCCAAAAATAACCAAGTATTAATTCACCTCTATATCAGATGCCATTGAATGATAGGCCCTGGGACTTGAATCAGGGATTTACAGGTTAATTCAACATGCATGCTTTTTCTGGAATATTTTTAGTTTTATGCCTACAGCTTAATGTATATTATTCAATCGATTTATGAAAACAATATTCCTATACTAACTTAAATGTGGTACCATATTTCAGAATCAGATTAAATTTGACATTTTATGTTCTCTTTGTTTTAACTGAACTGTATTGTGTCAACAAATAGTATCTTCCTTCATAGAGAAAAGAATTGTTTTCATTAAAAGAAGCTTTGGAAATACTTGCTTTTTATGGCCTCAGAATTAATAAATTGTTAGTTTTAGTGAATGTATAGTATTCTATGACAGAAAAAGTTGATACAAGCATCTTCCATAGTGTTCCTCATTGTGCTTTGTAAGTGTACTTTCGCCACTGATAAAAAAGCACCCATTTTTCTTTTACAGCATCTGGGAGGTATGATTTTGTTGCAGCTGAATGAATGGTATAACATCTTTGCATTATTGCCAGTAATGTGATTCATTGTTTTGAAGTCAAACACAGTCAAATCACATTAAAAGTTGCTAGCTCCAGCACTACTTACATAAAGGAAATCATTGTCAGTCTCCAGGGAGAGTGACATAATAGCACAAGGGAAAGCACAGTAACCTTAAGCAGCTGAAAACTAGTTAGAGGAAAGGCCTGTCCGATTTGAAGATATTTGGGCATCTGACCCCCAAATCCTAGTCAGTCTGTAGCGCAGATGTAAGAGGAGGAGGGAGAAGAGAAAAAGTCCATATACATGTATTCATACACGAACTGTGTTTGGGTATCTGGGTATGCATGCAGAAAAGCAATGACATAATTAGTACTTTAGCTCTGCATCCATGAGATACTGGTAGTAGAATACAGTGAGGAAGGTAGGAGTCCTCTAAGACCTACCCATATGGATGGAAGTTACCTGAAAAATTCAGTTCTAGAAAGTATACCTGACAGAAATATCCCAAACAAGCAACAAATGAGCAAAAGTGGTTTACATTCTATTCCCTTCTACATTTTTTAATCAATTAACCCTATGTTTTCTTTTCCTCTGACTTTAAGGCATTTTTGACTATTCATACTCTTCTTAGAACTGGAAAATAGTTACCTGTCATGTAAAAGTAGTAAATTTTGCTCACAGTCTCTCAAATTCTTGATTACCTTTCACACATCTAATGCAAGTTTGTGCTCTAATCTATTAGGAATAGATATTTTGTTTCAGACTTTTTTATACATCAGGGTCATTTTTTGGAGCTCTTCTTCCTTTGGTTGGCTTCTCTCAATCATTTAAATTAAATCTAAATCAAATATACAAGTTTTTGTTAATGGTTTTGAAATTAACTAAATGACTAAGTTACAAACTCATGAAATACAACTTTATAGCAGCACTAAGTATAAATATTATCAGCTATTTGAAAAATCAGTCCTAGACAATTTCATTAAATTGTTTAAACTCAACAGGTGTTTCAAAAATTGCTTATAAATATCATATTTATTAAGAGAAGTCTAACAAGACTGTTATTCAGAGGATTTAAAAAACTGCACCCACCTCCTTTTGGCTACAATACATCCTCATTCCCTTATCAAATTGCTGTCATTTGGCTACTTCTTTTTGGTCCCTTGCCCAGAATAATTCATCCATCAAATGAAATTTCACAGGTGCAAGATTAACAGTGAAAAGCTTATTTTGGGCATTTTTCATGATCTGCAACCTTTCTCTCCATAGAGTTCTTTATTCAATTAAACATAGTTTGAATCCCCATACCTTTCTGCTGAGGCTGTTCAGTTACACTTAGATATGAGAACTTTGATTTTTCATGAAGTCTACCAATTCCCCTCTTGCTCACTGTAAAATTATACTTGCTCCTTTTTCCCGTTTAAGGAAAAAAGTTCATATTTAGACCCAAAAGAATTATGTAATATGCTTTCCTTTTTCAACTGCATTTTTTGCTAGTGATTAAACAGCTATTATCATGAAACCATTGTCATAAACACCAAGTGTTTCCAAAACAGCAACATATGAAACACTTTCTGAAGCATGCAAGTAAAGGTACAGGTTTACAAACAGCTTCTACATTAACAGATTAATTACACTCACTCTTCTGTTAAAGATATTTGTATATGAGTATGCAGACATCCACAAGCAGAAAGGGGGAGGCCTTGGTCCAACTGAAAAATTCCAAAACCACCTCACATTGCTGGTTTTTCTGAAGTCTTTTCCACCCCTTTTTTGACCAAAAATGCTTTGAGGCTTTGCAAGACATCTTCACAGTGGAGGACAACACAATGAATATGGATCTAATTATATCTGAAGTGCAACTTTCCTTGGTTTCACATGTATTCCTGTGGAAATTGTATCCTCTGGGAATCTGCAAGATTTCCAAGAACCCTTGCCCAACGCTTACTCTTCAAGAAGCATCTCTGCCTCAAGGCTCTATTTTAAGAAGAGGCCGGCTCCAGGCTCTGAAGGAAACCGCTCTGCATTTAACACAGGAACACCTAGTTTTTATTACAGCAAAAATAATGTAGCAGCTGAGGATAACACCACTATAGCAAGCCTCCAAAGAATCAGAAATGACAGATTAAAATGTAACATTTACATACACTAGCACCACCTGGTGATAGCTACAGCAAAGCACATAATAATTTGGTTGGATCAGATTATTAGTGAACATCCACACTGTGCCAGCAGTCGGTTTTTCTCTTGATGCTCTGCACAGCACACAGGGTCAGAGCCCAGGGGCTTGGACCAGGATGCTCTGCCCCCAGGCACAGCCACCACTCCCGAGAAACTGAAAATTTATTTCTGGGTGGCTTGTCACCACCAGCATATACTTCTCTCTACCTTTCAGCTATGTGTACACAGCACAGCAAGGTGCAATACCTAACATCTGAGCTAGAACCGTATTCTCCAAAACAAGCATGGATCTAACTTGCATATTTAGTAAGCTCCCTGCACAAAACAGGATTTTCAGGTATCAACAGAACAGCATCAGCAATCATAAACGTTGTGGCAAGTCTCAATGTAAGCTCTCTTGCAAGGTTCAACTGCTTTTATCACTCCCCCAAGCAGACTTTCATGTCTGTGTAGCAGGTAGTACAGAAACCATGAAGTACTTCAGGTGGTGTAACCCTGAAACCCTGTAAGTACCCAGTACTGGAAACCCTGACACCAAGTATTGCCACTGCTAGTAACAGGCTGCAGGTTTTTTACAGTGCTCCCAAGGGCTTCTGACTGAGACTTGCCAGGCTTACTTTGTTTAAATTTGCCTTCACTTGTGTGGAGGCTTTGTTTTCGCTCAATTTAGATACGAACAGCAATTCCTCTACTGATGAGCTGGCTACAGCTCATCAATTTGTTTGACTTTTGCTAGGCAGAACTGGTTTTCCAGGGTAACAAAGAAAACCAAGCCCACGTATCTAACGTTCATAAAAATGGACTATAAATAGTAGTTGGATGCACGATAGTTGCAGACAACATGGAAGAACAAGTTAAGTGTCAAATTCATATTAGCAAACATAAAAATGACTATGTGGCTACTCAAGTGAGGATCCTACCCAACACTAGACTAACTTGATTTCACATTTCACTAAGAGAGTTTTCTGCAGGCATCAGATCAACCACCACTAAAGAAAGCTGGGGAAACCAGAAATCCCATCACAAGATCTGCTTTCATCCCCACTGAGCATTACAAGAGTATCAGTTTCCTTGGGTAGCCACCACACATCTAGGAGGAATATTTCCAAATATACTGCCCAATGTTGGAGGACCCAGAGCTACAAGGTGGGCTTGGAGCCACAAACACATGGCACAGTCTGTCTGCACACTGTCTTCAGCAGCTACAAATGCTCAAGCAGAACAGTTCCTGATGAACAATTCCAGCTGGTGCTATCCTAGAGCTGATCTCACTGAGCTGACAGACCGTCTGTAAATTGATATATTAGTTCTTAAAGAAGGTAATAGTTTTCTCTCGAGATATGACAAATTGTTCTCTTCAGCTTACCATATATTTATGAACATATTTGTTCAGGACAGGACTACAAATCTAAGTTTACGAGGAACTGTTTTAATTTCCTAGTCTCAAAAGAGCAGCAAAGCTGGCAAACCTGATCACTCTGTCTTTGATCATCCTTACTTGTAGACAAGCTGTAAGAGATGAAGCTCTTTTCCCATTACTTAATCACTGAAAGTGATACTCTAGGATTCCCAAGGGTAAATGCATTAGGCTACTGATCAGTCTGGGCACTTTTTTTTTTTTTTAAGAGAGATTGAAAGATTTATAAAATACTAGTAGTTTATACAGTTTGGATTAGATTTTCAGAAATCCTTTGATAGTTTAGGTGCATAACTCTTGTTTAAACCAGCATGTAGAGAGAAATCAAATGCCTACTTTTGAATATCATGTAAACTGGTAATTTTTATGACTAATTTTTCTTCCCATTTTTCCATATTACATATATACTTTAAAGTTACAAGAAAGTGCTCTTACAATCTGAAAAGGGAAGTCTGTGTTTAAAAAAAATCACTGATTATTGCTGTGCTGTACAGCAACAATTCAAGATAAAGGTTTGCAAGAGTTACACCACTTCCGTACATACTCTTATGTCCACTATATCCCAGTTCCAACTGTATGAAGATCCAGGGTTTCTCAGTCTGGGAAAGAATTGAATCCTTAAGGAAACTCTGCCTGAACTGCTCCCAACTTATATATACATTTTTTTAACCTTTCAGAACCATCAAAATCTCCCCAGGGAAGCTACAGGAAGGCTTCCAAAGGAAGAGGTTTTTTCAATCCTAGACACAGTGACAACTGCATAATGTAATGACGGCAAATATATGGGATTACCGCCAGACTCTCATCCAAGATGCTCTGATGTCTTTATCTAGTCAAATATGTTCTCCAAATAAAATTATATTATGCAGAGTAAAATGAATGTTATGTTATGGATTTTGGCATGAAACCATAGAGATTTTTAACTCAGTTGTCTGCCATGATTCAGGATATTAATTGGAGTATAAATTGTACCGATGCACATTCTGCATTAAGCAACCTTTATTTCAAGGTCTTACAGAATCATAATGTCTCATAACAGGTCTGTAAAATGACCACCCTGAAAAACAAAAACGACACTACACAGAAAAATCAGTACTGTTTAGATAACGTAAACTTTGTAAAATTTACTGTTCTTAAAAATCAAAGTATTCAAGCATTTCCAACAACTTTTCAGGTAGATCTTAGTTTAATGTTTACATCCTCAATATAATTCTTGGTAACACTACTAAAAGGTCCTCTTGCAAAGGTATAAGCAGCTAATTACTAAAACGTGCACATTAAAAGTCCAGGTTTAGTGCTTGCAGTGCTATGGTACAGAAGCTGGCACAGCTATCCTCCTTGCCAGCTCCCTAGGGAGGCCAGACTAATTTCGGATGCATTGCCATGGTCCTTTGTAAATGCAACACTCAAATTGAAATATCAAAAATCCTTAGTGAACTCCTACTTTGTCTGAACTTGAAATTTAGTCATACCTGAAAAATGATTCAGAAAAACCCAAGACACTTTGAACCATATCATTATTATTATTATTCAATTCAAATGTCATTATGTCTAGTGGAACTGAAATATATAGTCAAAATATAAAACTATACATAAAAATGTGTCTCACAGCACTGAATGTCTGCCTGAATGTAGACCTTGGGGGGTGATGCAAGGGGAGAGAGAAAATACTCTTGATAGTAAATCTTAGAACTAAGGGTTCCTATACCTCTAAATTTGTGCTATCATATCTCATTTATCCTCATTAAGAAAAATGGGTGGAAATCACAATTGCTGACTGCATTAGAAGAAAGTTGCCAAGTTATTATCCATTTGTTCTTCAAAATGGAGCAAAAGGAAACCAAAATTATGCCAAATTAAGGTAAATAAAACACATTATTACTAACTGTAAGCAACCTTACCTTTAAAAACGGATGTATAATGGTTTAAGAAAGAAAAAGCAGCAGCAACAACAAAGAGCGAGCAAGTTTACTAACCTTCTCTGTCCACATAGAAGCTAGGTATGTCCTGAAGAAGAAAATTTATCCATCGTTTGGAGAAGCATGTTACTGTCTCACAATAATAGCAATGTATCATAAACATCCAAAGTCCAAGCAAAGTTTTAACTCTGCTGCTATTTCTAAAAGGACTGAGCAGCCATTTTGCCAGATATTTCTATGAAAGTACTGTAAATATTATCTCTGTCTTATTTCATCTTTTTTAAGAAAAGAAAATTACAATTTCAAAACACACTAAACTTAAGGAAAGATCATCAAAATCTTTCAACTGTCAACTAAATTGAAGGTTTGTTTTCTCTGCTGATTCCCTGTCACATCCCTGCCCTAGAAAGTGTTATTTAATTCCTGATTCCAAACAGGTGAATTCTCAGTTTTTGCTTCCTATTCAAGTAATGCCAACTCTTCCTCCCTGCTTCCTAAGCATCATGGGGAAGAGATGGAGAACTATGGCCAGGAAAAGCTCAGCTCAAGAGCTGTGCCTCGGGGTCAGCACCCAGCCACACCAGCCCAGGGAAAGCAACAGCTGAAAACAAGTATCTGAACTCACACACCTGAAGTCCTCTATTCTTTCAGAATCAGGCTTAAAATACAACACATTGTTATGCCCTTTTAATCACTTAATTTTTCTTTTTGTCCTTAGAAATGCCTGAATTTTTTTTCAATTCTAGACAATGAGTCAGACCAAAGTAGAATATGCATCATAGGAAACAGATTTCTTGACTGATGTTTCCTCAAGTTCTTACAATATAAAATCATATTAAAATAAATGAAAAAAGGTAAGGAACTAAGTTCTACAGTAAGAGAATATTTAACATCCCGATATGATTGTAAGAGTACAAATTTAGTAAGGCCACTTCTAAAACAATAGCAACTAGCTATATTGAGTCATTATTTGATTTTTGAGGCAAGATAAGTTTATAAAGACACCTGATACAGTGATGTTGGAAAGACTAGTTGCTGTTATCTGAAATTATCTGGGGGCTTGGGGCTGGGGAATTGTTTGTAAGAAAGTTAAACATAATGGCAACTTAAGAGTAGTCATCAGAAATATACCAATACCATGTTCAGTCACAGGATGTTTGCAGCAATAACTAAAAAGGGAATTAACTGGTTACTTCTGGCAATATTTGCCTCTACCAGGGAAGTTACTGGGTAAGTAAAATCAACTGTGCAAAGTGTTCTCCTCTTTGCTTGGGGGTGGTTTTCTTTTCTGAGAGTTAGCTGTTCAGCCAGGTGACCAGTAAGTTAAAGTAAGAAAAACTTCATGAATAAAAGAAAATAGGGCTTTGTGAGCAATCCTCTTTTCCTTGTATAAGACCACCAAGGAAGAATGCCTTTTTGTCCCAGAAATCAGACATGATGTAGAATGCTTCCTCATTCCGCAGCAGGAGACCGTTCTGAGCCTGCACCATAGACCAACTCAACCTTACAATACCGTGATGTGTGGTACCAAACTACACAGTCATTCCTCTGGATTCAGATCAGGGACTAAAACTTCCTATTGTTTAGATTATCACTCCAGTAACACCCCTTGGGATATTTTGATGTAAAACTCTCCTATTTGACCAGCACTGTCAATCTGTTTCCCACCAATCTTTCAAGGAAACTAAGTATCTACCAAGATGACAGAGTAATGATAGTGTTAAAAAAAAGCAAAAATATTTCACTTTTACCCTCAGAAAGGGAAAATAAGATATTTCCTTTCAAGATGGATAAAACTAAATTGAAACATCTCATTAGCACGTTAAAAGAGAAGCAATATAATTTTTCTGGAAACTCCCTATTGCTTTGATTCCACTTCGTGTATTTCATTAGCTTGTAGAAAGGGACACCTCCCCAAATCTGTTTTGCCTAGGCTATGCTTCCAGGTTTAGCTATATTTCCCATGATGTCTGTTCGAACTACATAAAGCAGCGCTTTATGGAAGTCACCTGCCTGCACATACTGATAACAGAGTACATGCCATACACATAAGAAGAAAAGTGCAAAGGAAAAAAGCAGTACCCTTATACCAGAAGTAGAGATGTTTTAAAGCAGAACGGAACTGCAACATGCTTCCCCTTCAGTTCCATACACAAAAGACCAAATGCTTCATTTTGACAATGCAAAAAGTTTGACTCATCTGAAAATGTCGAAGATTTCCATTAGTAGGAAGATGTGCTTTCATAATTTAATATAATATTTTGATTTTGAAACCCAGGCTGCCACAGAAATCCCACTTATTGCTTTGGCCTCTTAAATCCCCCCCCTTTCTAAGAAAGAGTCGAATTTTGTTCCATTTCTTTGTGGTTTTTTGTGTTAGAAAACAAGCATAATACTATGTATTATGCTTGGATGAAATACCGCATGCACTCACAAAATCAATCTTAATATAATTCTTCTGATCCTTAAAAATCTACTTCTGTGTCTATAAGAAACCTTAATTTGATAAGGCTGATAATAGGCTGAATCAATTAGATATTACTGTTTAATTATTTCTTTGTATTTCCTCATCTGTCTGCATCCTTCCCTATTCTCACCATATACTTTGACAACAGACAACATAGGTCCAGGATCTGCATTGGTGGCGTTCAGAGCATTTCTGTGGGTAGTTGTATAATTCTCATCACCCTGCTGTCCTCCTCCCTGTTTTAAATTCTTTGGATTACAGGAGTTCATACAAAATATAACTGGGATTTTAGAAATAACTATAGCACCAATCTACAATAAATCATAATGTATGCAGGTGAGGAAGGCTGGACATATACAGAGCATACCTTAAGTAAAGAAATTAGCAACCTGGAGGATTAAATAACCTGACTGTTTTTGTCATTCATTTAAGCTTCTTATTTCACCTTCCTTTACTATATATGGCATTAACTCTCTTACTACTTAACAGCTATTGGTGTATAATTACAGGTACCCAGGAATACCTGTATTTCATGCAGCTCAACTCTCCTCAGGGCTTCATAGATATCTTGAATTAGCAACTCCAATTCCTTCAAAAGGTGATTAAAACAAAAAGGGGTTGTTACAGATTACTCTGTTCTCTGTACCTATTCCAGGAGAAGATAATACTCATTTCAAAAGTACTCTATTTTAAAAAGTTAAGTCACAATGACGAGACAATAGCTTAACACATTTTTGATCAAGACCCAAACTAATCAGTTCACTATGAAAGACTTCAGGTTAATAAACTTTGCTTTTATTTTCAGAGGATCCTTCATTATGCTTGGATCTAGAATTTTAGACGATGCAATTTTAACAGTTTTTGACATGTGATTGATTTATTGTTCTGTCATGTTATTTATTGGATAATATGATAAATTCAACACAATTCATCACAGTATTCTATAAATATTGCAACAAATTATTAAAGCAATAAAATCTTGTGGCAGAAATTTAATGAGATCATGTCACATTTGTGTTAAAGCCAAGTGATAAATTGTGACTTCTGCAGTGGCTGTCATCACCTTAAAAGGAAAAGCCTGCACATTCTCTTAGCACAAAGCGAAAGTCTTAATCTCGACTTGGAGTTACTAGACAGAAAAAGTACAACAGAAAATATTAAACATGTATGTCTAGCTGCACACTCATCTTTCCTCTAGTAATGCATATCAGTCCTGCCTGGATGCCATTTAGCATGAAATTCAAATATATGAAAATTCAGGACTATAGGGTAGGCCTGTATTTACAGATTTATTGGGTACATTTCCTTCTTAGTTTAACAGGCTTTAAATTACTGATTTAGTTTAGCCATTTTTTGAGGAAAATACTTTTATAAGTACTATTGCCGTTTTCTTCTGCCAAATAGAGCTATCACAGCCTATGGAAAAGATAATCACTGTTACCCTATTCTCATACAAGTCAAAAAGTTAAAAAATATATTTGACTGAAAAAAACCACAGAAAGTATGTACAAAAGGATGCTACATCATTTACTTAGAAGTCTGGAAAGGAAATTATATTCATATGTATTATATTAAGTGACAGTTGTAGGAACCACTTACGGGGCTAGCTACTCTTTTTGTAGATGCATGAACACACAAACACAATTACTTGCTGCAGATGTACTTAAGTTAATATCAAATCTGACACAGCTGGTAATTTTGTCCTTTCTCAGTTTTGTACAAGCAAATACAGTAGACTGCATCTCACAGATTTACAGAAATACTTTTATAAATGGAAAAAAATGATTTAGTAGCTCTTACCATTATTCTACTTGAGTACTAAATCTTTTATTATTAAATGTTATCCTAATTGTCTCTTGGGAGAGTTCAAAGTTCCAGTGATTCATTCAGAATCTCTTCCTACTTACTAAAAATCAAGTCATCAAATAAAGGAGCAGAAAGCAAACCATGTGAATTACAGACGCAATCTCCCCAAAGTCCTTTAGAAAACCAGATTACAAGCCATTCATAAATTAATCAACAAGGATTAAATTCACCTCATGACACTTCTTCACTTTAGTAGACTATAACAATAGAAAACTGTTATATCTTCTGTGAACCAATTTCTAGAAAGAAACGTAGTACATGCATTTATAAGCACATTGCAAGACCTGGACAGGCTGGAGAGCTGGGCCTGTGCAAACTTATGAAGTTAAACAAGGCCAAGTTCAAGGTCCTGCACATGGGTTGGGGCAATCCCAAGCACAGATACAGGCTGGACAATGAGTGGATTGAGAGCAGCCCTGTGGAGAAGGACTTGGGGGTATTAGTGGATGGAAAACTGACTATGAGCCAGCAATGCGCGCTTGCAGCCCAGAAAGCCAACCGTGTCCTAAGCTGCATCAAGAGTGGCATGACCAGCAGGTTGAGGGTTTCTCCTCCTCTACTCTGCTTTCATGAGACCCCACCTGCAGTGCTGTGTCCAGCTCTGCGGTCCCAACCTAAGAAGGACATGGACTTGCTCAAGAGGGCCCAGAGGAGGCCACAAAGATCATTAGGGGGCTGGAGCACCTCCCCTATGAGGACAGGCTGAGAGAGTTGGCGTTGTTCAACCTGGAGAAGAAAAGGTTCCAGGCAGACCTTACAGCGGCCTTCCAGTACTTAAAGGGGGCTACAGGAAAGATGGGGAGGGACTCTTTAACAGGGAGTGTAGGGATAGGATGAGGGGTAATGATTTTTAACTGAAAGAGGGCAGATTAGCTATAAGGAAGAAATTCTTTACTGTGAAGGTGGTGAGTCACTGGAACAGATTGCCCAGGAAAGTTGTGGCTGCCCCCTCTCTGGCAGTGTTCAAGGCCAGGTTGGACGGGGCTTTGAGCAACCTGGTGTAGTGGAAGGTGTCCCTGCCCATGGCAGGGGGGTTGGAACTAGGTGATCTTTAAGGTCCCTTCCAAGCAAAACCATTCTATGATATAAGTTCTTTGAAGTTTCAAGGACTTCATTATTTTAAAAAAAAAGCGTTCAGAAAAAAAATAAAACAGTTGTGAAATGACACTGAGAAAAATTATGCCTTTAAAAATATCTTTTAAAGGAATCGATCATACTAGAAAGAGAAGATAAAATATATGCATTTTAACATGTAACTAAATTCTGAAAAAATTATTTGCTGTATGTATTAATTTTCCTAACTAAAATTTCAGATTACTATTAATATTAGTAGCAGGTTGCTTCTTCATCCTATTCTTTTATGATGGTAACACTACAGCCTATTTTTGTGCATCACACCAACTGCCAGCCAGCCCTGTCCTTAATGCTTTCAACAGATCAATAACTCTTCACTTCAGGTTATCGGAATAAAACAGTACCTTCTGTCGCATAAAAATGTTTGGACCAGAGTAAATTCTGAAGATGTTTCATTCTGAATCAAGTTTCTCTTTCTCCACCCCTAAACAAAGATAGTAGTTGCAACCATGAGCTCTTAAGCTACTGAATTGCATACGAAAACCTAACGTTGGGCCATATCCTCAGACACACCCTCAACACCCACTTGTACTTGCCCTCTCATGGTACAACCTCAAATCTACACAAGACCCAACCCTCACCTGTACCTCTGTTTAAGAAAGGCTTATGCTTTAGGGTTTCATTTTTTAATGTTGCCACCCTGTGGTCATTCACGGCAAAGACATGTTCAATATTAAGGAACTGTTCGATATTAGCGAAAATGTTGGGAATTCAAAGAACAACTCTATAGTTTAAGAATCTGGAAAACAAAGCTTTAGATAAAGTTATGTGGCAAATCGCACAATTTCAGAACAGCCATTTATTTTTCTGTTAGTTCTGTAGCAATCTTACACATTGACTTCAATCTTGTAAGTCTTGTTTTTTAATCTTAGTTAGAGCAGCATCCTGAACCTACCAGCACAGGAAGTTATTCACAGGAATACTACCTCCAGCATGAAGTTTATTGCCTTACTTGTGTCAGTTCTGCCATCAACTGTGTTTACGGGTATAAATGAATTAATAATTTTGGTTTTTACTTAACTTGCCATCTCCCAAGAAAAACACATCTATCTTGACCTTATAATTTCTTCCACTCTTTCAAACCATAAAAATCCTTACTGCATACTTTTGGCCATGAATTCTCTGTGCTCATGCTTCTTTCCCTTTCTGCATGCAAAGGGAATTGACACATTCAGTCCTGCTTTCAAAAGTTCAGAACTAAATCAAAAAGAACACAACTCAACTTATAACTCAGTAATTAGAACATTTTGTAAAAACCTAGTGAGGGAGAAGTATTCCTTTAAGAGTTGTAGCTAGTCATTATTAAGCACAAAAAAACCCTACTCAGTTGTTTTTATGCTAGTTCCCATAAAGTTATTTACTGTTATTACAGATTATCTTGCTTTTGCAAGTTGTGCTGTTGAGTTACTTGTTTTCAACTGTTGAGATACTTGATTATAACAAGAGGGTTAAAAAAAACCCAACACAAAACATGACACCCAAACTTCACTCTAATAGCTGTGTAGGTACCAGGAATATATAAAACTAGCAACATCCTATATACTGTCCCAATCTCCATAAAGGTCTAATGCAGAAAGCTGATTTAAATAATTTTATTTTGCCCTTTGGTAGTTTTGGAGCATTCTTAAAATGTAGACATTTACAAAATGAGCACCCTGACAGTCAGTACACTCCTAAGCATGGGAGGATTGCATTTCCCCAAGAAAAGCAGAAGCAACCCTAAAATGCCCTAATCCTTCGTCTGAAAGGTAGCGTGTCCTCCCTGTAGGGTGGGAGGACACTCAGACAAGACGACCACTGAGACTCTGCTGCATATCCCTGCATGAGTACTCTAAACACTTTATTCCCTTGCCAAGCAAAATAGGAATAATGCCATTTTTATCCATGACCATTTATTTTGTCTTTCTCTGAAATGTTTCATTAAGATACCACCATTTTTGGAGTAGGCTTTTCAGGAATGTAGAGAAGATAGCTCATACTCGCATACTGAACACAAACATATTTATTTCAGCCTGACTTGACCTGATAATTTTTAAAGTTTTCTTTCTACCTGCTAAAATAAAGAGTAAATTATTGTTACAGCCTGAATGAAACCCCATGAATATTCTCTGCTAGTTCTCTCTTCACAAGTTCTACGAAGTGAATGATAGTCTTCCATATTTAATTTGTAAATTTCTTTGAGGATGTAGATCATTAAGTAATGAAATGTCAGATACTTGCCTTTCTTCATTAAAACCAAAATATCCAATTTCATCTGCATGGCTAGACAAGTTGAGCACCCTACATTTTGCAACATCAGGAGTTCACATAATTTTAGGAAATTTGAACAGAAAGAATGCAGTGAGCTTTTCACAAATTAGAAGGACTCTTAACATTGTGAAAGCAATAACAGATTTCTCTTTAGCTGAAATCAGGTTAATAACTGGCTCTCCTCTCATGCATTTTTATCAACTGTAAGTTTTTTAATATCTTCCTAATCCCCCAGTCATCATGAAGGTGCAATGACCCTCAGCTTTACCAAGCGGTAACTTCAATTACACTAGTCTGAAAAAGTTAATTAGAATATACTTCTATAGCAGTAGAATATAGAAGCAATATAAATGAGGACACAGAAAATAATGTGACAGTAGACTAGTAAAAAGGATTTTAACTATGAATTAACCTAAAAACCACACAAAACAATCCCTCTCTCGTTGTTATAATATCACATCTTTAAAGTTTCCATTGTTCATTTCTGTAATGTCATCAGTAAAGAGCATTCTGATACTCAAACTTGGATGTGGCATCATACACAAATGCAATGCACTAAATGAACTAAGGCATTCGTTATTTCTGCCTCTTTCATCAGCCCTTTCCATTGACACATAATAGAAACCCTCATTCAAAACACCAATGAAGAGTACCTATCATGTAAGGCCAACTAAGTCAGTTGCTGAATCCAAATGAACAGCCAGTCAAGCCTCTACTCCATATAACTGGATAAATTGGATACACAGGGAAGAATAGCATGCATAAGTAAAAAGAGCTTCAGGTATTTGGGCCTCTGAACCCAGACGATCCAAATTCAGTTATGCTGCCAGTAGATTAAGCAGCATAACACAGAACCTAGAGAGAAGTGCTTCATAGTCATAGATTTACCAAAAAAATCAGACATTCTTGAAACACTATGGTTATAGATTTCTGGGAAATATTTTTATCTATGTTACAGAAAATGCCATGTAATTTGCAGAACTCCAAAAGTGTGCTATAATAGTCATTTCACAAAATTTGACACCATGTAACTGCAGTAATTTTACAACACCCTGCCCCCCCCTTTTTCAGATGTTTTTCCACTCTGAACAGTACATTTGTCTCAGGGTAACAGTGTACTCTAGAATGCTGCAGAACTATGTCCCTCTGCATTCTAGAAATTACTTTTCATTGATTTATTTTATAACTGTATATATATAGTACACAAGAATACGGTGGATGTCCTATCCAGGACCCAGCTATATTATATGTACAATTTATTAACCTAGCCAACTTTGGGGTAAACAAGCAGCTTAAAGCAAAATGGAAGAAACAGTTAAAGGAAAAGCAGCTGGTGGACTGAGCAGGTGATTAGACAACAGATAGAAGTTTAGTGTTCCCAGCAAAAATATTTTAAAAGAAAGCTATCAAATTGAATTGTAACTTCAACAAGGAGAGGAGAAAGGCAAAGGACAGTTGGTGAATATTAGCAAAAAAGCAAGCCTTATTGGTAGACAGCAGTGATCTACAGTTCTGCATAATAGGCTCCCTGCTCTATAAATCTGCTCTACTCCGCAGCACTTTCCTAAGAACATGATATATTTCTAAAAAGTTCCATCTAAATGTCACCCTGAAAGCCTGCCGTGCTGAGGACCATTCTAAATGTCAGAACAGTCTCATGCGACCTATGACTGAATTTAGGATTAGTCTGCACCACATTTTCCTAAAATGAATTTCTAAGACTAAGTTATGCATTTGGAATTTGGATTTAGATCTGTGTCATTATCCAGTATCCTTGCCTCCAAAAGCATGGACATTTTTCAGTTTACCTCAAGTTTTCAAGGCTCAATGTGCTTGGAAAGAGCAATGAGAAATGTTAGTGGAACACATTCCTCCGGCATCTTTTGAAAGAGTTAATCTGAATTGTGTCTGCATTTTTATCTTCACACAGGTATCAATTCCTTTATAAAACGCGAAGTACACTTCATTAGCTCCACTGTCCACAGGACTGAACATGAAGAGATACAAAAAAACTAGATCCCTACAGCTCTCATAACACAGAAACAAACACAATCTTTAAACACCTTGGGGAAAAAAAGTGATTGAAATTCATCAGATATCTAAACTTGACCTAAGCAAGATAAAGAGGCTATTCATGCATTGAAATGAAGACACAAGAACATCAAAGGGAGAAAAAAATTACTGAAAGTAAGTATGAAATTAAGGACTTCCACAGTTCACACTCACATGAAGGAGACACATACATTAGCTTATAGGAGAACACCTAGTTTTCCATGGATTTATAAAATGATTCATGTTATGTTCACTTTTTTGTCTCAATCATTAGCATCCATTTACTCTTTAGCCTCAACTCATCCCATGTTAGTTATAGGAATATCAAAGCAGGGAGAACCCTTGACAGAGGAGTAGATTCTTTGGTATAAAGGGTACAAACTCTAAAGCTTTTCTGGGACTTGGTACATTCATAAAATCTTTCTTGGCAGATTCTGTGGGTTTTAGTAAGAAATAAGCTCAATCTGAAACTTTACCCTTGATTCTCTTACAAAATATTTTCTCACAAAACCTCCAGTTTTGCTTTGAGTGTTCTACCACTATCCAGACTGACTAAAATTAACCATATAGTTTAAAAGGAAAAAGTTTAATTAATGAAACTGACATATTAAGAAAAAAATGCATTCTGTGCCATATTCTACCAAAATTTAGACTGCAAAAATGTTTTATTACAAAACATATGACCATCTCGTTTAAGAAGAAATCTTGATACATATATCTGAAGGAGCACAGTTGAGGACTATTCAACAGGCAGCTTCAGCTGCATCTGGTTTGTGACCACCAAACTGTATAAATATTATGTTCTCTGAACAACTATTTCTAAGGAAAGAACAGCACTTTAGAAAACAAATGGGGCAAAACTATAATACAGTATTCTAGTCTAGGCTTAATTATTATACAAAACGTACTAAATAAAACATCAAAGTAAGGCTTAAGTAGTACTTAAGGGAAGCATAAGCCATATGCTGGCCCTCTGAACCAAAAATGATTTCATCTTTAAGACTATATAGGTCATTGTCATAACAGTTTGGGTGAGAAAATTGAATTAGGGGGACACTATTCATAGCATAATGCTAATAGTCCTTATCACTTATTGCTGTAATAAAAGGTAGCCCACAAACTAGAGAGGGTATAAAGAGGTTAATAGCACAATCATCTAAAATGTACAGTTAGTACTCTGCCAAGTTCACTGCATTAGATTTTATTTAGTGTTACTCCACTGCATCCTGCATTACCAAGTGTAAAATAAATTGCACTTTTATAGCATACTAACTGTTTTATGACTTCTATTTATTAGAAATACTTTTACTGTTTTCAGAGAAAATATATAGAAATACTCAAAAATGCATGTGCTGTTCTCTCTCACCTTCGTTAAGTACTTAAAACATATTTTGAAAATACTGAAAATTTGCTTTGCTTGTTCTGTTACATGTGCTGAGTTAAAGCGTGTTAGGTAATTCCACAAATTTTACCTTGCAGTTTCCTTGTGTTGCTATAGAAATCCTACCTGTCATTTTTGAGGAAGCTTTTAAGATGTCTTTTCTGTACAAGAACATCAAGGAGCTATGCTTTATATGCTCTTTGTCATGTGGTCAGCATATGGGATGGATTAAACACCACCGTCATGAGAACTGACCTTCAGCTAAAGGTAGGAACACCTTAAGCTTCAAGAGAGTCTGACAGCAGCATTCATGTTCATGTTTCAGGCCTTCTACTTACTGCTTTGGTTTCTATCTCAGGCATCACACTCCAATGACCCTCTTCTGTCAAAAACAGACCCATGCAGAAACACAGAGGCAGAGCAAGTTGTAGAAGAATAAGCGAGCATCATCACGGTAACGATTCCCCAGCAAACACACTAAGATCAAACTGTAGGACACACGTTTATATCCCAGAATATTAACCAACTGCTTTCATAACCTTAGGAAACAAAGGCAAGCTATTCCAGCAATGCTCACCATAACATTTTATGCTGTATGTCTCCTTAACACAAATACACTGGCAGAAAACCCTCAGATTCTCAAAAAAAAAAAAATGAAGTAAAGCTTGTACAGACTTTCACTGGGATTAGTTCATCTTCTGCTATTGCTTGACCCTCCTGCGTGTTCTCTGGGTGTTATGTGACAGTAAACGCACAGAATGACTCCAACCTGTCAGTTTAACTTTGGAAGATGTTACTGAAATGTCCTTGTTCATCAATCCATGGCAGTCATTTACCTGGGGACCTAAAGTCTGAGAATTACAGGTCACGTTACTATACACAAGCACTAAAATTTATGTAATAAAGCATGCAACCAAAGCTACCAATGTGTGTACTGAAAAATAACCTCCCTCCCCAGTCTCCAAGACAAAAACTCTGAACAAGTGACAGATGACTGACAGGCTAGATCAGGTTCCATATATTTTAGGTGGGGTTTTTTGTGGGATCAGTATGCAGTTTTCAAGTATTTGCAAATGAAGTCCTAAAGATTTTTGAAAGGGAGCAGCTACAAAAAATAAGAATTCATATGGAGTAGATTCTTGATATGATACTTTGAGGTATAAGAAGAGCTTTATAACAGATACAGGGTCACCCCAAACTTCAGTGTGGTTTTTTTTTTTTTAAAGCGTCATGAAAGCAGAACACATGCACACACAAGACAACTGCACACTCCAGTTCAAAGCAGGTACTTCAACCTCACTGCCCAAACACGTGCTACAGTGGTCAAGCTACTGGCTCTTGTAAGGTCCTTCTCCTCCTGCCCCCCATCCCAAATGTTTTCTGTGAAAAAAACTAACTCATTCTGATAAGGAAATAGTCTGAACAGACTCGTTTATACCAAGAGAATTTTACTTACTGAAAGCCTGTATTTTGTATCAAGTTTTAAAATACACAGCTGGGGGAGAGGGGTGTGAGGTGTGTGTGTGCATTTGAACTAGGTCCTTTGATTTGCAGGAACCTACTTGAATGTTGAAGCAAAGGAGCTGTGGAGACTTGAGGAGAGGCAAAAGACTCAGCTCAGGTCTATACTTCATCATCTGTTTTTGAATTCGAGGAACTCTTGTACTTACAATTAGGAGGATGATTTTCACCAGAGAAGAAAGGAGAAAAAACACGCTGTTTTCTACCAAGGAAGCAGAAAATCCTTTTTTAGCAGTGGCTGTCATTTGACGAGTAGTGACTGAATTTTCCTGGGAGGTTAAATGCTCTGGCAACACTCCTGATGAAGTAGTGATTCCAGATCGTTGAAGAAAAATAACCAAACCATGCTGAGATATACCTAAGTCCAAGGTGAGGGCAGATAACTGGAGTGAGTCAGGAGGTTCTCCCAGTACCAATGGTGAAAAAAGCAGAGGGGTGAATGCCTGGGAGACAGGACCTGCTGCTCCTAGTCCTACTGAACATGGCCACTTCTGCCCCTGGCTCTGCACCCGGGCCCTGGCAGGCAGGGCCAGCCTCACCAGGCACCCCAGCCCTGCTTTGGCCTCACATTCGGGCACCCCACACCTTGGCCCAGCCATGGGGCTGAGGCTACCCTACTCAGCCCCACTGCCTGGCAGCCGTGGGGTGGGGTGGGCCTGGCCAGTGAGGCCTGGTACCCTCCCAGCACTGCAGCTCAGTGCCAGCACAGTCCCCTACCGCTTTGGTTTTAAGCTGGTTTTGAAGCACATCTGCTACCACCCCTTCCTCCCCCTGCCCCAGCACTTCAGGGTTTCTCAGGCAAGATGAGCACCTGGATAAAAGAAGTCATTTATTTTAAACTCTTCTTTTAAAAATAAGGGTAATCTTCTGCTTATTCTCAACCTTTGCTTTCCTCATCAATTTTTATACTTCCTCAATTTTTTTATATTCTTCCCAGCCTTTTCTTGGATCCCTACCTCTCCATTTTTTTTCCTCTTACCTGCGATTGCATTTTGTACTTACTTGTTCATACACCTTGGGCTTTTTCCACCCTCCCTTCTACTTCTACTGTATTTATTGCTCTGTGACACACATCACCTGTGGGCAGCCATTAACTCATCTTTCAACACTTACCATTTCCCTTCTGTGTTCCTCCTTTGTATTGCTTTACCCCCTTTGGTTTCAGCCAGCACTGTACACATCCAGCCAGCCCTTCTCTTGAACTTCAGTTCTGTCTAATTCTTTACATTCCTAGCAGAAGATCAAACCAGATCATGGCTACCTTTCTGGTGCCAGCATCCCCCATCCTACAAAGTGTTGGTATGACATCTCCACTACACTCACTAAATGCCCCACCACACCATGCTGACTACGTGGCCAGGTGACCACAAGAGCAGACTTCACCCCACCATCATTTCTGATGCGAAGGAGATACCACTTTGGCAAGTAAAAGAGCACAAGAAGCAAGGAGAAGAAAAATACATAAGAGTGAATATAAAGAACAAAACAAAAAAGCATGAAGAAATATATAGAGATAACAGGCTCAGCAATATTATCCTACAAGTAGAACATGTTTCTACTTTAAAGTAAAAATGAACACCCGCCCAAAACCAACAAACCACACCACCTCAACTCTATATGAAAAAGCAAGCTGTAGAAAGCTTTTTTGTAGAAATGAATAGTTTTAAAACATTTTGGATTATCTATTTTAAAATTTGGTCGTAACACCACCAAATATATGTCCACGCAAGCTACTGCAGTATCTCATGATAATGACAGCTCTGGGTCTTTAGATGTTATTCTATGCTATGCATTTTGCCCTCTTACTGTACACTGTTGTCTCTCCAAAAGACCTGCCTCTGACCTGCAAGGTGCTCTCTGACCACCAGCCTGGGCACCACTACAACTGTCACTCACCATCTGAGCAGCACCATACCACTATGCTGACCCAACAATGATGGTGCAACTCCCCAGCAGCCAAAAGTTTAATACCAATGAGGTCTCACTTCCCTTTTAAGTTTTGTGCAAACTCATGCTATACTCTTAAGAAAGTCTTTTACACCAATTCATACGTTACCTATTAACTAATCAAGCTTCCAGTATGTGTAGCAGCTCATACGCTATTTATTATTGTTGAGGCAGGGGGGAAGCAATAAAAAACTGAATATCCCATTAAATCAATTAGATAATAAGTACTCCGGTTTTGCTTCTCTCTACTTCTAATTATTCCGGTCTGCCATTAATGCCAGTGTCAGCACAGTTTCACATATCAGATCATGATAATTAGCAACACAAACTTCTGATCTCTGATGTAGGAATTTTTACCAATTAACAAGTTAACAGTTAATTAGGTTTAAACCAAAAAAATGTCATCATCATCTGATGCTTGTGCAGCCTGAAATTCTCAAACACACTGTGGTAGTTTAGTTGCAAAGAGCAAGGCAGGTAAGGAGCTATGAAGCAGGGCAGATTGAAAACTTCAGCATCTGCATCAGTTTCAGCATCAGCTGTGAAACAACAAGCAGATGCCAACATTACAACTGATAATGATACAACAGAACTAATTTTCACTTTCTTTAAAGGAAAGCTCCACCTAGGGTTAGCCCCCCAGCTCTATTCTGTGTTTTGTTATATTTATTAAACTAAGAGCCATCTAAAGAATGAGCTATCTAAGCCAACAGCCATGTAAGAAAATACCTACTTCTGGCTGTGAGGAAGAGTTATCTAGTTGGAGATATCACAAGATGACAAGTACCTATAGTGACACATTTAAAGTGGTATACATTTTTGTGGCAGAAGTCAGAGGCTAAAATGAATGCAAGTATCAAACATGAAAAGGCTAACTCAGAAAAATAAGATATGTTTGTTTTTACTTATGACTTGAATAGTCATCTGTGTCAAATATTCAAAAAATAAGGATTTTTGGTTTGTGAAATCTATTATTTTTAAAATTAATTTAAAAATAACTATTAGGGTGAGTGGATAAAAAGAGCTCCACCACCACTTTGTACTCAACTCACAGTAAAGGAGACGAAGCAGCAGGCTTAGTTAATCTAACTTTGGAAACACAGCTGTTCTCTGTTGGGTTTCAGCAATCCAAAAAGTAAGGCTGAAAAACACCAAAGCAAACAGTTTGCTTGAACTATTCGTTCCTTTGCTTCACACTGCAATTTAGACATGTCATCTTTTCCCCTAGGGACTGGATTTCCTCCAAACTCCAAACAGATGAAGGCTGTCTCTAAGGTGCTCCTTTCTTCCCTTTCAAAAGAAATAGCGTGTTTAAATATTCAGCCTAACTTTGATATTATTTTACAAATTTGGTAACTTTGCAATAAAAGCAGAATTTCAGTAGTTCGTGTGCATATCCTTAAAGCCACTGTACTAACAAACCCCAGTACCATCCACAAAGGATTCTCAGATTAAACAGGACTGCACTCATCTATCTGAACTACTTCTGTTTGTGCTCCTTAAATCCTCTTACTGTGTTGGTAGAAAGGGTAAGGGCATATTTACATTTCCAAAGTCAGTTTTGCCAGTGCTGTTTAGCCTTAAACAGGTATAATGTGCTAAAAAGGTTAAAACGTTCATATTGTAAGGTATATTTAATGTGTCTGTTTCTCTCCTTAAAGAGCTAAATATCACATGATTTACAAGGTACTACAGACATTCAGAGGCTACGTTCCTTTTTTCCAATCCCACAACAACATAGGACAGAAAAAGAAAAAAGTAGTCTCTATGTGTTGTTAACATGCCCCACGTCAGTTGTTAACCACCCATGAATGCAGTCTCCCTTCATAACACCTCCTGACATACTTCTGAGACAGATGAAGAATTCAGGACTCTAGCATGCATATATAGAGCCTGGGTTGCAATAAGAGTTGCCTGCTGTCTACTACCTAGGGGATGATACCATAGCAAGTTGCTATTACTGTATTTTCATCTTCAAGAGAGGCAAGAAAGGGTCTGTTTTACCATCACTATATACAGTTTATTATTTGTCTTTAAGCAAAATGCCTTTTTAGCAAATCGTTCAAGTAGCTTTCTACTGTAATCTTTTCCTGCTATCATATTCATCATCATGCAAAGGATGTCTTGGTATGGATCTGAAATTACATTAATCTGATAAAGTTTCCAAGTGTAGGAGCTAGTTCTTTAAATTCAAACTGTTGATAAACTCAAATGTTCATCTCTAGAGGTCCCACATGTAATACAGTGTTATGACAGCAACCATCATGTTCATCCGCTCAAAGTGAAAGGCAGGAGAGAATAAACCCCATAATCTTACTTCCAAATTAACTTTGAACTTCATTTGGAAAAACAGAAGACTACTCCCTTACAGACTTACTTTCATTTTAATTAACCAGAATAATTGAAGCATGGCTTCTTAAAAGCCTCTTGCCTAACATCTCCCACAGTGGAAGTTCTTGACTATCTGCCAAACAACATTAAGTCTTGAAAAACTTCTGGCTGCATAATCTGCTGGCCAATACTACTGTATAGTGTACACAGTACGTTTCTTATACACCCTCATGACTTCAAAAAGCGTAATTTAAGTTCCATTTTTCAACCCTGATTATTACAAATAAATTAACTGTAGATTGCAAAAGAGAAAATATCCTCTCCTGATCATTCCAAATTTATAGAACTACTATTTAAAATCTGATTTCTTTACGGCTTTTATACATTTTTTAAAAAAAGTCAAACATTAATGGTAACATCATTATTTAATAAAAGGGGTTTTTTTAGGAACATGTATTTCAGTCACACACTGCAAGGTGTGTCACCGTGTTAAATAAAATGTAATGGTTCCATCCAGTGGTCATCTCCAGCATTGCAGGCCTAAAATAAGAGTAAAACCTGAAGTCTTTGCACCTAATAATTGTAAATGACCCAACAGCATGGGAAAGAGCAGAAGCGACTTGCTGAATTCACACGGTGTTTAATAATGTATTAGCATTGACCATATCACAATTATAAAATACCTTTCTATTTGTAAAATACATATAATTGAAAACACATTTACCTGTCACTAGCATTTTGAAATCATAACACAAAATAAAAATTTTACTGAATTTCTTAATAAGTTAGCACAAAAATTAATACTTCCATAGTGTGATTTTATGAATAACTCAATTTCAAAAATCTGTCTTCACTTTCCTATTTTTTGTAACATGCAGCATACAGAGGATCCAATACAGAGCTCACTATGCTAAGAAATACAAAAGAAGAGACAAAGAGACTCTCTCCTAGGAGCTTTCAGCATTGTTTATGTCCCCCAAATGCTTCAGCTGAAAGTGTCAACTCCAGATGTATTGGTCACAGATGACTGACAGCAACTTCTGCAGCACAGATAACTGGGGAAAAAAATACCCTTTTTTTTTAATCATCACTCTGACCCACTCTTCCTTCAGCATTTGGGAAAAAACCCAAACCTGTCAATGGGGTCTATTGGGTATCTTAAATGAAAGAGCAAGTATTTCTCATATGCACAGGCACACAGATAACAGTCACAGAAAAACAACAATGGATTTTCCCAAATTGCTCACAAATTAGAAGTGCAGAGCAGGAGCAGACAAAGCACAGCAGCTGTGCCACCTTCTACAGGCTCAGGTAGCACACTGCACATTTTGTCATGTTAGCAACTTTCACCACTGCATTCATAAATATTAGATGCTGTTAACTCCTTCCGGTGTCCTTCCTCTGACAGCAACAGTTTCTGCTTGCCCTGTTTCAGGTCATTAAGATCAGTCAAATTCACAAGACACACAGATCATGACCTTGTCAAATCCAGTCATTCAAAAGACAGCTTCAGTTAGGGGAAAAAGCAGAATGTGAACTGCTATTTTCATGTTCCCTATGTACTGGCACAGACATAGTGTCTTTGTTATTAAATAGGCATAACGCTACCCACCCACGACTGGTCTTCTCTATTCCAGCAATCCATATGGTGCCATTCATCTTTTCTGCCTCTCCTCCTTTTTCTTGAGGCGTTTTGAGTTGAAATCCATCAGATCCAAGCACAGAATGAATTATGAATAAAGCTTTCTTCATACTCATTTCCCCCTATAAACCCTGCCACTAACCTTAAAAGCCATTTCCCTACTCAAAGATCAGCAAGAAGTTTCCCAGACTGTAATGGTGCTAGCGCTACTGATGTTTTTATACCAGCAGCTCAACTTTCTGAGCAGTGACAGCTTCTGCTTCACTTATAAGTAGTCTGCAAGTATTTCTTTCAGAAGATAACCATCAAATGAACAGCAGTCCACCACTACCTGCAAAGTATGTCCCAGAGGCTAGCCACCATTCTGTATTTTACACTACGAGGTACAACATACCAAAGTAGGGAAAAATTCAAGGTTGCTTAACAAAGTTCAGTGCAACTTTTTGATTTGAGAAAGATTTGCCAAGTTCAACCACTGGGAGGAGTGTACAGTGCAGGCCTGAGCAGCAGGGAGATGGAGAGAGCAGGCTGAACTGCTGAAGTAAAAAAATTGTACCACAAAAGCCATTAAAAAAAAAAATACTAGTTATTGTCTTCTCCAGGGAAAGCAGCCTGTCTGGGATTTGAACAAGTTATCCCTATCTCAACAAATCCCTATCAACAAGGCAGAGGGCAAGGGGGAATGCATTCTTGAATTTCAGAATTAAAGGAGGATCACCTCAGGACCTAGATTATCCTGCCAGTAGCACATCCCCATAGGAGGAACTGCTATGACACAAACCTCTGTTTCCCAGTTCACTCCAAGCCCCCCAGGGCCCCCACCACTCTGGGATACAGGGTCTGGTCTCTCTGCAAACGGCAGGCACCACACAGGTTCCCCCAAACACTCTGCATTTCTTATCTACTGCACCACATCCCCATCCTAGTACCTGGGCATCATAACATCTCACAGCTATACATTAAATATATCTACCAAGTGAAGCATTAGGCATAGAGACATTAAAGCCACAACCACAAAGGGCACATCAATTAAGATGCTCAGCTTTGACAAGTCTGAGTATTTGGGCACCTTGCAGCCTAGACACAGCCCTGAAATGAGACAATCAAAAAGCAATAAAGACTGCAGCAGCCACTACCCTACCTGAGCAGGAACCTATAATAAGCAGGTTTTGACCTCTCCAGATGTTAACTCCCACACCTGTTTCTACAACTCTGACCTACAGGAACAAACCTTTACCTAAACCCATGGACATTTCTCTGAAATTCAGCACATAAACACTTACTCCAGAAGCTTAAAAAAGCATGAAGCCTTTAAACACATGGGTGGGGAGGGGAATGTTAAATAATACTACCAACACTGCATGAAATACAGTAAAAATGAACAAAAGAGTCCTTGAAACAAGGGCTGAAAGAGATTTCCTAACAAGAAAGAGAGCAGCAATCTTTACTCAATCTCACAGACCAGTGACTATTTTTAAATTCCTTTATATTAAATAGAACAGCTTTCAGAGGTCTACATATGGGGTAATTAAAGATCTTTCCTGGAGCAATACCCTATTAGAGATATCATTTTTGGTGAACACAAGTAATACAAGAAGAGGAGTGAACCCTGGGCTCCAGTTGACTGGAGACAATCAATAAGCCTTCTGTCAACCAAGCCTGAAGTGCAGTATTTAACTACTTATAATGTTGTGTGTATATATGTTGACGTTTTCATTTTAATGTAACTTGGTATGTTTTGATAAATGCATAAAAGGATTATTTCCCAAAGGCCTCCAAATACGACTTTTATTGATGGGTTAAGTAATGAATTAGCACTGTAAGGCAAAAAGATAGTTCAGATTTATCAGGCAATGAGCTTCACACAGTACCAGAAGGTACCATCCTATCAAGAATAGAGCAGGTATTCCAAACAGCAGTTTGAGTAGTTAACAAGCATCATAATTTCATTCCTCTATTTCCTTAGATTAAAAAATAAAATCCCCCTGTCAACATCAGGAGAAGCATTTTTGTAATAAATGCTTCCTCTCTAATCAGGGATTCTTCTGGACAGTTTCTGTATTGATGACACTGAAAATTCATTTCTGTTTATACTGATATTTTGCAATCATTCCTTAATTGTTTAACTACTTCAGAGAAAAATGACAAGTTCCACTGATCGTTTTTTCTTTCATATCAAAACTTGAGTGAAAACAGCATACAAATTATTGAAACTGTCAATAAACTTTGTAATAAATACATTGTCATATAAACAATATCTACAAATTCCTTATCTACTTCAGAGATTGGGGAGCATTCATTTTTATTCCCTTATAATTAAACATTTTCTAGATTATCTTTGTTTAGAGAAAAAATACACTACAAAAACCTCTGCAATACAAGGGAGAGCATTAAGGCTTCAAAGACTAGTGCTAATAAACAATAGTAGACCAAAGACTATAACCTTAACCTGAGTTTAACTCCCCCTCCACACTGTTTAAGCAGGCTGATAAGTGATGTAGTTATTTAGGATTCCTCCCCTAGAAGATGTTTTCTTTGGTATAGATCCAGTCCACTTCAGAAAGAGTGACTTAAGGGTGAACACTTATTTGTGGGACCCCTGTCCAATTTCTTGCATACATTTAACAGTATGAGAGAACGGAAAAAGCAGCAAGTTGTGTCAGGGTAACTGCTACTTTAAGGACCAGATCTGATCCTGCCAGAGAATGTTTAGTGAATGTTTAGGACATTAAGTGAATCACACAAACCAAATGTTGAGAGACAATGAGAAAGACCTGGTTTTCTCTTTTCAGGTTCCCCAATTTGATGTCCTGTGATACGAACTAGTGAGCACTAAAGTTGGGAAATAAAGGCCCAAAGTTTAATGTTTTGTGCCTAAAAAGAACCTCACAAAAAGTGTCCATCCTGACAGCATCTTGGATGTCTCAGATTCAGCACTCTGAAAAATAGAGTAGATACTTGATCTTGATCTCATTCTGCCTTTATTGCTTGCTTGTAAAAGATAGCTACAACTTGCACAGCTCAAGGGTGTTGTGAAGGTAAGTTAATTATTTTGGGAGAAGATATTCAGATATTAGTGATTCACATCATGAAAAGCCTCAGAGGAAAAGAATCATTTTGACTTCAGAGTAAGGGTCTGAATAAAAATGCAGGAAATAGGGCCTGAGGCCAGACATTTTACAAAATACTGAACATCTGTTCATTAAACAAACCCTGTCCATCTCACAAACCTAGTAAGGCAAGAATACATTAAAAAAAATAGCATGGGATAACATAATTAAAGACTACTGTATAGCATACAACTGGAGGAAAACTTCTGTTGTAAGAATTAGTAACCATACTTGACTATAAACTCCTCATTTTCCTTTTAATAATTTTATTGCATGAAACATCCTTGTTTACTTCTTCAGAATTAAAACCAAACCCCATGTCTTGTGTGACCACTTTATTAATAATGTTTGAAACTCATGTACAACAAACAGACCTCTTCCCCCTGAGCTAGTGGAGTAAATGGTAGCAGTTGTTACACTGGGCTTTTGAGGATAGGATTGGTCAGAAAGTTTTCATACATTTGCTGACAATGAGAGTCAAGAACATGGAGTGTCACTGTGGGCTCTGGAAGGCAACCTGCTCTTTTGGCAACAGACTTTTCAAACCATTCAGTTCCTTCCAATAAACTGTGTCTCCTACTCCAAAACTGAAACCAATGGTGATCATATGTTTTTTTCTCCCCCCCCCTTCTCAAATCTCAATTTTCCAATTCTCTGCTGATTGTTAAAAATGCAGCATCCCCTTCTAGACTGCCCAAGCTCATCCCACTCTTTTGAACTACATCACCTAGCTCTTCTATTAGTTTTTTTTAGTTCTCTATCCTGCATTCCTCAGGCTAGCCACTTATGTTCATTTTCATCTCCAGCAATACCTACACTTTTTTCCTAGGCACCAGCTAACTGTGGCACTTATTCTGAGAATCAATACTCCTAGACTCAGTCTCCCAAGTCTTCCCATTTAGCCAGAGCTACCTTGAAATCTCTTGACACGTATTTCCCCTTTGCCCCCACCCAGTCCTGCACCACTGCATTATCTTCTTATTCCAGGTAAGTTTGACAGAGTGCCATCTGGCTGCCATTCTTTATGTATAAGGTAGGGTCCAATTCAGAGCAAGTTTCAAACTCATTTCTAGCCCAGCTTTTCTCCTCCTTCACCTAGATCTATGTTTCCTCTATTATGCTTTCAGCTTGGGATTTCTCACACATTGCTAGGTGTTTACTGCAGACAATAAAAAAAGATATCATCCAGCTAAGTACTGCAGTCAACTACTAATTTTTATCTTCAATATTTAATAAAATATTTAACTTCATCTTTGAACTGAAAAAAACAGAAATTTCTCCCCTCCCAAACATATTTAAGAATACAAAACAAACTTAAGATAAGCTTTCAAAATGGAAATACATTCATATTCACAGCACTATATTACCAATACATGTAAAGCCTGAATTTTACTGATAGCTTTCAATGAACAAATGCTGAGAATCAGGGAATGGCCTGCTATACAGGGAAGATTAACACCTATTTGCATGGTAGTAACCATAAAGTGATATTATACTTTATTCCAAATGCATTTTGAAATATGTCAAGCACTAGTATTCACAGTGCTTCATGATGCTAAACCAGGCCTCAGAAGGAAGATGCTATTAAAGAAAAAAACATGCAGCAACTTGTCAGGCACGCATTGCTTTCCCTGAACACCCAACTTTCTGAAAGGCATTTCAAACCAGTTAATGTGAATGTCCAGCCCAAGGTGAAATCACACATGCACTGCCTGAATGCAGGAACCAGCCTGAAAAATACAGGCACAAGACAGTGCAGCAGGACCTCTTTTTAAAAAGATAGGAAGAGCAATGCTAAAAGCTGGTGAGAGCCAGGGCAGGAAGGAGGAGTAAGGCTCTGAACTTGGAAGGCAGTGGCAGGAAAGTAAAGTTGCCTCACCCAAAGGGATACTTTTCTTCCCTATTCTATGAGGCAAAGGGAAGCAGAGCAGGGCAGCTGCCTCCTGGGAGGTCCCAGCCCCACACTGGGGGTTCCTGCACTCCCCCAGGATCACTCTTCACTTCCCCGATGTCTAAGCCCATTTCCTAAGTGAAATGCCTCATCCCCCCAAGTAGCAGAGACTCCAAGCACCCACTCTGGGAGACAGCTGCACGGTCCCGGTGCCCCTCGCCTGGTGCCAAGGGAAAATCCTGCAGCTCATGCACTCGCATGCAGCTGTGACAGCCAGCGGCTCACAAATGAAGCCCCAGGAAAAATCAAAGCTCCTCAAGGAGTTTCAGACAGTACAGCAGAGGCATGTTGATAGGGCATATCAATGCCAGCTGCCATACTGTGGGCACTGCAGAGGCAATAGCTAGCATCAGCTCTTCTGGTGGATTTCTGAATTTCAGAGGACTTAATCCACAGTAGCATCAGGCATGACAAAAAGACTGATATGTTTCAGAGCATCTAAGCATCTTGCAAACCTATCTTACACCTTTTAAAACAAGATCCTGAATAATTTGCAAGTTATTTAAAGCATGACAGTACAGAAAACCAAGTCAAAAAGTGCAACTCACACAATGAAATTAGCTGTTTCTCTCTTCTGCTTTCAACAGTGTAGTTTTTCGACTCAGATACATTAATACCATATTTCCTTTCAGGATTTCAAGCCAAAAATTCTGTAAAGTATTGTTTGTACCTGTGCAAACCTACAGCTTCAAGTCAGCAAGCATGGTTGGTCAAACATTTATCAGGACAGTCTGAAATCCAGGCAGAAAAGTAGAAAAAAGTTCAGGAAGAGAAATTAAGAAGAAAGACTGGGTTCACACCCAGGTTATCATTGAAGTTCACAGTGGCTCCTATTTATCACAAAAATCAGTCCATCCAAAAAAGACTGAATCACAACTTGGTATATAAGTTTCTACAATAAGCTTAATTTTCAGAAGTCCAGACTTTAGTAGGTTTAGTGGTTTTCCCCCTCCTTAAGAAGTATTCCTTTTAAGAGAAATTGGCTGAGAAAGCTGTCCTAATTAATATTCAGTTCAGTGATTAAGCACTCTCCCAAGTGACCTATATGTGTAATAGCATCAAGTACCACCTGCTCAAACTGTTGTTTTGCAGCGAAATATTAATCCCTCGTACCTTCTGTTACCAAGCTTGGATGCCATCTGACATTCAAAAGGGAATGATTCATTGTAGATGCTTTGTAAACTCACTGAAATTTATACAAAAAAAGTAGCAATTATGTACAAATAATTTGAAATAACATAGCACAAAAAGCCCTTTACAAAGTTTTAGGTAATTTATCCCATTTGAAGTTCATTTCATATTTTGTACTGTATTTCTTAATGGAAATTAAATTATTTATTTTTTTCTTTTATATAAACCTTGCATATTTTCTATAAGCAAATGTAGGGAATATAGCTACCAAATTGCTTGTGTCTATTCCTTAAAGAAGAGGTGTTAAGAGAGTATTTCATAAAAATCTATTTCTTCAAAAGTGCTGGCATAGAAGGCTGCACTTCTTTCCTTCACACAAGCTTGAATTTGTCCCTAGTATAAAATACATGAATAACTATAGTATATTTTTAATATGCGCCATGGGTGGAAAAATCCTTATATTTCAGTCAACATTATACCTAGCATGCAAGCAAAATTGCATACTTAGGACATGTTTGTGCTATCGATGCCACATAAATGGAAGAGGAAAAAGAAACAGAATCAGATAATTGGCAGCATAACAAATCCAAAGGTCAACATCTGACTTCTCTGACTTCACATAAGAGTCTGCCTATTTCACACAAGCCTTTATTGAAAAAAAGATCCTCACATGCTTTCTGCCTTGGCACTAACATATGTAAGAGACCTTCAGACCTCAGCTTCAGTCCACATTGGTAAGCAACAGATCTTACAGAAGATCTGAAGGCAGGGAATGAACCAACAGAGTTACACATACAAAGGAAATTTTGCAAGTAACCTAAGCAGCTCCTTATGTAGAAAAAAATATCTTAATTTCTTTGAAGGTATTCTCAGTATATTCCTAAACATTTGTGCAATAACACAACTTTTCCTAGTCCTGCGTAAGTTGGGGTCAAACTGAAGCAAGTGAACTGTACATAAATTATGCATAAGCAGAATTTTGAAAGAGCACAAATTCTGTACTTTGAGACAGAATGAATTAATAGCATAAAGCAATGGATTCTACAGTAGGAGAAAATTTATTGCAATAATTAAAAATCAAAATCAATCTTTGAAATAGTCCCATCATTACTAAGATGACTTTTTTGACATAATGACAGAGGGGGCGTTAGGGCTCAAGAAAACCAGACTGTATCTAAAGGAGCTTGCAAGAGAACTCAGTTTGGGCTTAGCAGTGCCAACAGTATCAAATGTACAACAGTACAGAAGATGTGCTTCTAAAACCTGTACCAACAAACTTAGTTTCTCAGTCCTCCTCTGTAAAATGGGTTGCGCTGTACTTCATCTTATTGGGGTCTTATGAAAGAAACACCTTAAAGATTTGTGACAGATTCTGTTATTATAGTAATACATGCAATGTGAGTACCTAAACCTTGTATAAGTGCAATATATCAGAGGAATTATTTTGTTTACACAGCGTTACCTCTGTTGCAGCTAGTCTTTGGGAATTAGTGATGAAAGCCAAACAAAAATCTTGAAAAGCAGAACAAAAAAAGCAAAGATTTTGAGTGCCTTAACTGATGTGATTATTATCCTCCCACCATCCAACTAAAGCATATTGACTCGTGTTCATAAGACTCTCAAGTTATGTGATTTTTATAGAAAAATGTAGGCTGGTTGTAAAAGGCATGCAAAATAGAACTGTCCAACAGATTTTTGGAGGCATGTATTCAGATAGATTTTTATCATTTTGAATTGAAGCAATTGAACGAAATGAATGAGATGCATAAAGACTTTTTTTGAAGAGATAAATGGGAATTACATAAAGAGAGCTCAAAAGTTAATTGCAGCTGAATCCTTAACTATTCACCTTTTCTGAGCTGTGAATAGTAGTGACTTTGTAGATTGGCACAAACCAAATCTATAAAGAAAAGACTCTCACTTGCCAAGTGGGACAACATGGCTGAGATGACTGATGGGGTGAATTCTCCCAGCCATCCCCACTCTTTGTTGAGCAAAAGGACAAACAGCTCATGAAAGAGCCATTTTCATGTTTGTTTATATCTCAAGCATTCAAGGTGACCCATGGCAGCTCCAGTTCAACTTAAATGTTTTAAACCATGAAGACTGAGGGAGGCCTTATTGTCCACAACCATCCCAGCGGAAGGGACTGTGAGACCCAAATTTGTTCCAAGATCAACTGAAACATTGATTTTAGGACTGTATTTTCTATCATTTCAAAATGGACTAATTTTGTAGATTTTTGCTATGTAGCAATATCCTGCAGATATATAAATAGTAGGACATATTCCAATTTCTGTATTAATAGTGGAGCATGTTTGTTTATTTTCACAGTAAGTAAATAACACTACATTATGTGAAGTCTCCAGACAGTAATGCTTTGTGGAAATGGAGGAAGATTTGAAGATTTGAGGTCTTCCAGCAAATTACTGTTGAAATATACCTTACCAACTGCTTACCAATGTGGACTGAAGCTGAAAGTCTTAACTCAGATAAGAGTATACAATAACTATTTTTTTCAACAGGTTAAAATTAATTTTCTTCCTAAGATATGCAAAGTATGTACTTTGAACTTTCAAGCCTAATAAAATCTAGAAGTCGCACAAACTGTGCGTTCAATAAAGTATAATGAATAGACACATGAAAAAGAAATCCAATTATTATGTATTTAGTTCATGCTACTGCATTATTTTGGTTTCAGTTTTGACTGAAAAGTTTGTAACAACTCATCTGATAGCTATTGGCTATCTGCTAGCTTTTATGGATACTAATTCAAGTAAAAGGCTTTGCTTTCAATGAAATTTTCCCTTCTCTATGCATTTCAAAGAACCAAAATAGGAATAGCTAAATTTTCAAATAGGACTCTAAAAATGGGAACTTCTGGAGTATTTTGCTAATGCTGATAACAAGACAGTTTATTGAAACATTTCTAGTAGCTCACCATTTCTCACCCACATACATGAAAATCACCACAGCTGTTCAAAGAAGTATTACCTTATTTACAATTATTTGAATATTATTTGAATTGCCTACTTGAAAGGCACAGACCTATCTTAGGGATAACACTAAATATATCAGACAACCATTCAAAAGTACAATTTTGCTATGTTTATATTTCACCTGTAGCAATGAGTGGTAGAATTATTTTCCATTATCAAGTCTGTTCTAATACTAGTATCAGCTTTGCCCATCCAGTAAAGCAGAGCAGGACACTCACTAATGAAGTAGGAAAAAAGCCTTCCCTCACCCTCTGACTTTCATGAGATGCTGCAAACATTTTAGGAAAATAAGTAGTACATTGAAAAAATTACCCAAATGCAACCTGAGTCTAGAGAGCTGTATCAAGCCCAACTAACTTATCTGTATAAAAGCTGAACTTTTCAGAACTGCTCTGCATTAGAAAAGAGAAAAATAAAAATCTGACAGTCACTAGCTTCTGCAAAGTCATTAAACATGTGTAGGAGACAAGCTTATAAGCACTGAAAAAGTCTTTTCTCTACAGCTAGTGAATGACAGCTTGCTTTCTACCTTAAACCAGAGTATGTACTGCAATAGAACTCCATATCTCCACAAAAACACATGCACTGTAATATTCCTCTTATTCCTAAAGTAGTGTCTCAAGTCAAAATTACAAAGGTCAGATATAGATACTTCACATAATATTTTCCTCTATGAAAAAAATATATCCAATAAGTGTTTTTGAATTCCACAAAACACATAAAATAACTTCCCTATAAAAAGATACAACACCTAAAGAATGCTGACACAACCACGGGGCACATGCTTTACTACTACTGGTTTGGGTCAGTCAGAAAGATATACTTGTCGTATTTCATTTATAAGCCTGTGACTTGAAGCCATTTTATGCTGATAAGTCTTAAATCTTAATATGTTAAATCACATACACTAAAAATTCAAGGGAATCCCATTGTGACAATCTATCAAAAGCTTTTCAAGCCAAGGCCACAAATGTAACCCTGTTTTTATTTTCAGTATAACAATTTTACAGTGACTGTATATTAATATTAACTGAGAAGGTCCCAGTGAAGTTAACAAAAAGACTCCCCTTAATTTCATGGGCTTTTTCTTAATTTTCCCGTAATTTTATGCGCTGTTTCCATACCTAACAAAATCATTAGGATCTTACCATTAAAGTGATTATTTCTTATTTTTCCCCTTAGCAAATTGGTCTTTAAAATGAAGATGACCCAATCAGTCACTTTGTTAGTTTTATGGACTATATTCTAAATAGAAAATTATCAAGCCAAAATTAAAATAAACTCAGATGAAGATTTTAGCATGAAAACATAGTTTTGTGAAGTTTACCTCCAGTTCTTTTCCACTTTGTTACAGACCATTTTCATAACATTTTTTTGTACTTCCCAAGCACTTGGACACATAATTTGTGTGACAAAAAAATAAGGTGAAACAAAGACTTGTTCTAGTATTGCCTTTCCCAGCCACCAGTTACAGGATACATAAAGAGAAGAGCTAACTTCTAAGAAGCATATTTAACTAGTAATCCGCAATATTACATGCCACTTAGTGGATTCTTTTTCCCTCCTCTTTATTACAACTCCTTTTTCACTTATTGTTTGAAGTTCATATCTAATTCAATATCTAAACACCAAACAACAACACATCACCTTTTCTTGTTTGTAAACACTTTTCATACTCCAAATTATCTGGGCCACTAGCTGGCCAGTCAATGCCAATCTTTGCTGCTTTCCCTCTTTCTGCAAAGGAAGCAAGAAACTCCAACTTCATTCAACTTTGTGAGCAACCAGCGCATCATGATGTTGAGCACTCTGCTGCAACACATTTTTGTTTTCAACCCTCAATTACCAAATGCCAAGAGAAAGAAGTATTTGAAGCAGGAGGACTAATTCAAACTAGCAGAAGCCATTTTAGTCAGTCTGCGCAGTTTTATGTAACTACTTCTCTTAAGACTTTTAAATGGTTGCCCATCACTTTTGTGTCTGAGCATCTGCCACATATAAATCAATAACAACTGAGCACTGCAGGGATCACACAACCATACTCACCACATAACTATTATGAACGAGCCTTCTGTTCAAAGATACCTAGCTGTGGTCTTCATGTTTGCTAGCAGTAAAACAATTTGGTTTAACTTAACTGTCTCCAGAGCAGGTCAAAACATATGGTATACAAACTTTCCAGCACTGAAGGTGATCTTTGGAGGATGTGTTTTTAAATTGGAAAGTATTTCAATCACAACACACACTAAAGGGAACAAAATTTATGATTCCTAAAGTAACCCTTGAACATCACTTACAACAGTCACAAGGACCCATTTTCAACTTTAACCTAAAATTCCGGGTAATGCACATATTAGAAGTGCATTAAAATGCTCTCAACCTGATTGGATTTTTAAAGGGGATGAAAGGTGAATAAATAGGTAAAGGTGTTAGACAAAAGTCTGAAAATTGAAATTCCAGTTTCTGAATTATTTATGAAAGTAACACAGCAAATAAGTTGAGTAGCATTTCTTTTTACCTTGCAAAATGAACTTTGTCAGCAATTTTCACAGTTCAAGTTCAAGCCTACCTTTCCATCAAAGCAACTTTTCACACACAGACCTTGTGCAGCTCTAACATCAAACAAAACACCGTATGTAACAAAATTATATCCTTTCATTTGGCATTAGAGTTGGGTACAGTTCCTTGACAGGGAGAGAGGTCCCCCACATTACAACCAAGGCAAAAGGATGCCTCACTGCACAGCTCTGAAAGGAGCCAGCCCCTGCGGGCATCAGGCCACTGGGGAAGAAAGATACCCTGGAGATCCTTGGGGGTTTATATCAGGTACAGTATCTTCTAGCAGAGCTTTCACAGTCTCCAACTGCACTGCTGATGGAAATCATGGATCAGTAGTTCTAGGAATGATTGCAACCTGTTTCAAAAACTGTATCTTAATAATTTCTAGTTTCTGAAAAAGCAGATTTCCTTCCAACTGGGACTAGACACATGTGACAAGGTAATAATCTTTCTTATACATCACTTCTATAGGAAAACATTTTCAAGCAATATATTACCTAAAAATACCATTATTAGCTTGAAGAAAATGCAGGCATTGCTTAAAATGCAATGTCCTATGTAACACTGTGCTTAGTATTTATTCAAGAAAAATTTTGTTTCGTTACTTAGGTTTTTATTCACTGCTTTAGTACTCATTTTGTTTACTTGGTTTAACATTTCAGTTCCAGTTTGGTCCTTGGCATACTTCTGAAATACCTGTCAGCCTTTTATAGCTCTTCAAAATGCAAGATTATCCAGTACCAGCAAAACATAGTCAAACATCTTAATGTATATTCTACTTCCTCAGCAGCAATGCATCCCATAGTCATTATAATAAAGGATCTGTCCCCACTCCTCCAGGCTGACCAAATACCCAGTTTCCCAATGTGGTAGCAAAACCAAGTTAAAGAAAAACCAAAAATGAAGAATATCCTAATACTTTAAACTGATACAATTTATTTAATTTTGTTTTAAATATTTCGAGTTTGACTGTTTAGCACAGGGAAACATCTAGATTTAGTCAGAATTTGTAAGAGAGAAAATGACACCCTACCTTTGACTTAATGGTCAGGTGCTTAGGATACTTGCCAAGGATGTAAAGAAGGACAATCTAGAAAAATCACCTCCTTGATGAAACAGGTGCAGGAATAAAGTAGGCAATCTCCCCCTAAAAAATACTTGACTGAATGGGAAAGGACAGTAGACAAAAAAACATAACAAATAAGGATTCTATAGTAAGTAAAACAATCATCTGGTGATGATAGAGAAATATAGAACCTAAATTAATTAGGAAATAAGTCATGATCTGTCAGAAGTGGAATTCAATCAAATTTGTTTGTATTTAGGTAACAGAATTGTGAAACCTGAAATACTGTTGCAGGCTGCAAAATATTATGGGAATGACACAAGCATGATAGGATATATGCTCATCTATATATAAAATACTAAAAATATATATATACACACACTACCCTGTATGGAGAACACAGAAATAAAAAATGCTTGAGAGACAAAAGAGTAAATAAATTGCCAGATAGACCAAAGGAGAGCATATTTAAAAGAGGATGTGCTTGGGCCAATGTTACTTTACAAATGGATTATAAAAAACCTTTCTCTTCTGTCGTGAACTGTGAATTTTGAAAGAAAGATGTGGTCACAGAAAATGTCTATGAAGTAGTTTGAGTAACAGAGAATACTAAAACAACAACTTTGTGAAGTTTAAAAAAAATATTTTTTAAACATTGTATCAGACAATCAAGAAATTACTGTAAAAGTTTCAGGGTTTGTTTTTTTTGTTTTGTTTTCAAACTGGGAACCGCTATTCTCCAAAGAGTGTTGTTGGCAGTTAGGATAAAGAAATAACTGCATGTAAAAAAAATAGTGCAATTTGTAGAACACATAGCAAGCAGTTTTTAATCAAACATTCAGAACATAAGTTACAGAACATAACAAATGATCAGAAAAACAGTTGCAGGTACTACCATGTAAATAAAACCCTTTATAGAGAGCTTAGGAAAGAGAATTGAGTAAGGCTCTTTATCTGGGAATGAAAGTTCACACACAAACTACATTTTCCATTTTGCTCTACTATTTAAAGCCTTATTTTGCAAAAGGAATAACAGAGGAAAAAGTGATCATGTTAATTATGTCATCATGAACTGTAATAAAATCTAAGCTTTGCTCAAATGCAAGTACTATCAGGTCCTTAGCTATTCAAGATTTTTCAGTAAGTTCACTCCAACCAAATTCTGAATTTATTATAAACTACTCAAGTTTCCCTTCCCATTAGGTTCTGCTATCAGCTCTGGTTACATAAGACCATATTATAGCTCCTAGAACAAGCTACATATCATGATACATCATGAGATAATGTGTGTAGAGAGAACGACTAGGAAAATAACACAGGACTGGTGATATATGGATTCAATTCTCCTCAAAAATAGTTTGTTCTTGTCAAAAGATAAAAACCCAAATGGATTCTGGCTTGCTTTATTGTGGACTTGGATGTATAAAAGACCACTTTCTACAGTATTTAAAATGGAAAGGAAATATCTTGCTGTGGGTGTGTGTCCACAGAAAGGGATGAGAAGAGGAAACCCAAGGGGAATGCTTTAGAACTGAATATGTATTATCAACTAGTGTGACAAACTAAGTAAAAGCTGAGTTAAATGGATTTTCAATATTTGTGGCTAGAGTCTTCTGAATTAGAATACCTCAGTAATTGGCTCAGATGAAATTTAGTTACTCATAGGATTACCAATGTCTTCATTAGTAACTGGCCCTTTGGTATGGATTATCGCATAAATCTTTTTCCATACTGTATCTAATTGAAAGTAAACAAGCCAAAGCTTGGTGTAAAACCATTCAACATACACAAATTAAGCCAGTATTTATGCTAGATCTTATTTTCTCTGAACTCCAATATCCATTTACAGTGCCTAATAAAGAATCAAATGTGACAGTAATGCTTAGCTGGTCCCCTGCCAAAATGCTTGATGGTGAGTCCCTGCCTAACTTAAGTATATAAATTGATATAGCAGATCCTCCAGCTCCAAATCTAAGGCAGATACTTTCCCCTATTGCAAGCTTCATGTTATGAATTAAACATCAAGACACATTTTCAAGACACACATGTGAGCAAGAGAGAGGTTAGGAAGCTCTGAGGTGCAGGGGGGGTGGTAGCAGTGCCAAATGCACAGCATCACATTGATGCCACAGTGACAGCATCCCCATGCTATCCCAGGGGAACTGCCACACACATGCAGATGTCCTGTTGGGAATGTGGGCGCACTGACCGCTGCAGCAGGAGCTAAGTCACTGCCACACAGCTTTGGTCTCCTCAGGGAGAGGTGTCTTCAGGCTGCTGCCAGAGGGATGCTGTTGTAACTGAGCAAACCATCTCCAATACTTTTGTACTTCTATTCCCTCAAAATTAATCAAGACGCCTACACAACCAATAAAGAAGGAAGCCACACATAATGGCTAGAGATGCCAGCTACAGGGAGCAACAGTGATATTATCCCAGTCTCAGGTACCACAGAAGGTCAACAAGCAAGATGCTTGTGCTTGAGGAGACAGTCCCAGGCACCCAAGTCAGGAGCCACTACTTTCAGACTGATTTGGTTTGAAAGCCTGGGGGACAGAAATGTTGTACCTTATTCACAACTTGGTCAAGTTGTTACAACAGGTACTGGAGCCTTGCTTAAGCAACAGCATGTCTCTATTATTGTACATTTGGAAGACAGGACGCAGCATTTAGTATCTTCCCAGAAATATGAACAAGATCATTACTAGTACTCTAACTTTCTAGTTATCCTAACTTTACTAAATAAAAGTAACACATACTTGCCTATTATTATGGTAGAAGGGCAAGTAAATTCTCTCCAATGTATTCCTATACATTACACATTGATGGAGTAAGACAGATACATAAGTATTTACATAAAGATTAATAATAAAATTCTTCCTGTTGCCTCAGTTACCAATACCATTTACAGCACATGTGCAATACAATAAAATGAATACTGTTTTATTATATGTAGGGTTTCTCAGCATGATACAAAGAAAAGTTTTTCTGAAGAGGGGGCCTGCAGTCAGTCTCCAAACAGCATGTACCACTACTTAATTTCAGTTTATAATCCAAACATTACTCCCAAGGCAAAAAATAGCCTTAAACTTTATGTTATCATCACTATAGAACTACTTTTGCCATCTAAGGGAGAAAAAACCCCAAACAGTTCCTTATACAGAACGCAGGAAGTATGATAGTTTTTTGCACAACTCACTGGTTGCATCCATCCACTCATAACCACACATAAATAAGTTAGTATGTAGCATAGTAGATTTAGCAAAAAGTCAGTGTAGGAGTCCAGAGCAAAAAAGCCTAGGATATGTTGGCATTGAGCCAGTGAGGAAGGCTGGAGTTATATCTTATTGACAGAAAGGTTATAAATCCATTCACACCGCAGTCCCCCTGAAGGCCTCTTCAAGGCCTTCTTACTCCTGCTTTGAAAGAAGAAAATACTAGACATTAAAGTATCATCAGCTCTGGAAACTATAAAGGTGTTGTCAGATGATCTAGATCAGTGCTTTATAAATCCAGGTGCGAGGACCTACTGGAGATTAGAAAGAAATGTAGATTAATTCCAAGGGTTTAGTGGAAAGGGTTTAAAATTTAATATATTCTATAGGATCTAAATGAACTGTATAACCTAAGTTACACAAATTCATGGATGTGAAACTTGTGTACTTGCACAAGAAAGCTTCTAGGTATTGTTAAATTGAAAAAGTTTTTTAAAAAAATCACAATCTTTAATATACATTTCTACTGCAAACATGACTAACTTCTGTCTTTGTTTACTTACAGAGTATTTGCACCTTCCTTTGAATTTTTTTTTTTTGCCTCCTCATCCTTGGAGGAAAATCATCATCACCTCTCAATAGTCTAAATTAACCTAATACAAGCACTATAATGGAAATATCTATTTTAACCTATAACAGTTATTACTGTGAAAACAAGAAGAATTAGAACCATTTGTTTTCATGTTTTTATGGTGAGAGCAGACTGCTGCCTTCAGCGACCTTGTACAGCATTCTCAAAAATGCTTTCCGGATTTTTCTGTGGAATTTAATTGGAACATATTACTTCACAGCATCACCTCAGCAAGAACCACCTCTTCTAACAACTGCTTATTAATGTGTTTAGATAATTTGTATTCAGGTTAGCAAAAACAACCCCCACACCCCAAATAACATACATTTCAAAATATAGACATTCCTGAAGAAATGTGCTAAATGCTATTATTTTTATGTTGATTCTGGAAGCATTTTATGTATCAGATCTAGAAAATACTGAGGAATATGCAGTTTCTTCTTTTGGGGAGAAAAAAATACTTTAGACATATGTAATCTATTATCAGAAAGTCACAGGCCTTCTCAGTGGCTGGCCTTGTAAAGGACCAAGGAATCTATAAGACAGGATTCAAGAATGGCAAAATTTATGAACAGGTTGTGGTAAAGAGCATAAATCACAACACTACTTTCACTCAGAGCTGATGTGAAGTAAGACCATGTGCATAACAGAGGGGCCAAAAGCGGTCAAATATTTTTCTATTGGATTATGTTCTTATCAGACATGTAGCCAATTTTAAACACTCAGAATTAATTTCTTTGCTTGCTTTGTTAATAAACATGAGTCTGGCTATCTTATTTGAGAGTTCACAAAGCTAAAGCTTACAGGTGTTCAGTTACACATGGCCTGTGTGGACCATGCCCCTCATCACATCCACCCTGCATGTCATTCATTTTCAACTTGAAAACACAAGATCATGAAGTTAGCACTCTTTAAAAGGGTTTGGACAAAGAAAATCAGAGAAGTTGAATAGCTGAAGTGATAAAGTTATTTTCCATAGAAGAAATAGGTGCATCAACTGCACACTAATGCTAATGCCTATTGAAACTGAATTTAATACTTACGCCATGAAAAATAGAAACACTTAACATGAAGCCGCATGCAATAGAGACCTCTTGCATACAGTATTTTTTGTCTTCTGCTTGTAGAGCTTTTGTTGACCAACCTAAACTTCTATCAGATAAGGTGCCAGTTCAGCAACATATTCTTACAGTTCATTGCAAAAGTCTTAGCCTTCATAGATTTGAATAGAGCTAGGGCACCTAACTCCCCCGCTTTGTTGAGCAGGGGCATGATGTATGTGCTATGGGTTCAGTGCATTTAGGTACATTGGAAGGTAAAACAAAGGATTCCTCACAAGCATCTTACTCCAACATGCAGGGTCTATAAGAGAAACATTTGGAGCGGGGGATAACAATGCTGTCACTGCATTTCAAGTCAGAGATAATGACAATGTGACCTACCAGATGAAGATAGCAGCTTCACATGAAAACCTGTCATACTTGTGTTTATTTTTCTTAACAGGCACATATAAGATCATGCTGTGTACAGTGGCACTTCAAGCACAGCATCTGCTTTATGATTTGCACAAGAGTGAACATATTTGTTAAACTCATTCTCCAGTTGACGGGCAGCCCAGTGAAGCTATCAACACAGACTGAGTTTGCCCATCACACACATGCATAAATTAATATGCAAAATTAGATCTAGAACTTCAAATGCCCTCCCCATCATCTTTTAGACATAGTTCAGACAGCAATAGTAATTCAACATTTCCAAAATATTTGTATTGCACAGGTGTCCACACATGGTCCTGGGCAGCCTGTGCTAGCTGAGCCAGCACTGAGCAGGGACATTGGCACAGATGACCTTGAGAGGACCCTTCCAACCTCGGCCATTTTGAGAAGACCTGGCCACTTCCTATATACAACTAAACATCTTATACATTTTGCTGTTTCAACTTTGATTTTAAGGAAAAAATGTGAAATCTGTTTCACACAATCTTGAACCTTTAAATTCAGGTGCACAATGCTAAGTATAAACATCATGAAACAAAGCCTCACATTTCCCATAAAGTTCTCTTGGGAGCTTTATGCTGCTCTAAAGTCCTAAAAGTTTTATACCAGGTGATTTACCATTGAAGACAAATTTCCAACGTGCACTTCAGGAACAGACATGTCATGTAAATGACATTATTCATTCACTTCAAATTAATAAATAAAACATAGGGAAAAGCAGCAGACCATAAGGGGAAGTGCTTGGAACATACACATGTATCTGCAGTATTAAAATATACATGATAGGCTACTTTTCTATAATAAAGAAAATTCATAGGATTTATTACTGGTAATGATCAATGCCAGAGTTTTTGAAAGAAACACCAATTGCAAATAGAACAGAGGATAGCATGTTTTGGACTTTAACTATACAATACAGTATTTCTTAGCAGCCAATTAAAACTTCAAATCTTCTGAATAAGCTTTTCTTGTTAACTTATGTAGTTGAAAAACATATGGTCTGATACTATTTGCCTGAAATTCAGCAATTAAAAAAATTCTAGATGCTATTTATTTGCTAACTTTAATGCAGACTGAGAAAATTCAAAACATTTCACAGCAATAGATCTAACCAGACAAGAAATAATCTGCATTTTCTACTACATATTGGGATAATGGAAACAACATTTCTTACCCATGTATTTTTAATGATATGACCCTACAGTTATGAAGCAGTCACAAAGCACTGAAACATCATTTAACAAGATGAGAAAGCTGTGACTTATTTTATCTGATTCAGAAATGAGCTGTCAAAGTCAAATTGTTATGTAATTAATTGTGCATTTGCTGGTAATTTTTAAACTGTGAATGAAAGACTGTAGTGAAATTGCAAGTTATTGAACACTTTCATGTAATACATTTGAGATAATCCTTTGAAGACCACTTTCCCTGAACAGAGCGTTAATGAGAAACTCCTCACTTTAATAAAATGTCACCTGATAAGTATAACCAAACAACATAATTTTCTTTTAAACAAAAATCTTTTAGATGGCCATCATTGAATGGATTCCATAACCTGGGTTGAGATACAGAAAGATTCAAGACCTTCAAGAAATAATTCACCTCCAGCACGAGTACCGAAATGGCATAAGAGAGACTCCGCACAAATTTCAATTAACAGGTTTACATGCAAGGTACTGCAGAGGACACACTGCTGTTCTATTACTACATGCCTGCAGTTAAATAGTCTTCAGTTCCTGTCTTAATTCTATTCAAAGCAGAGCTAGAAGGGCTACTGATGTCATTAACATTTTTTAATTCTTCATCCCAAGGATGTCACTTCCCAGTTCTTCTCCCTCTCCCTGCCCCTTCCGTACCTTCACACAATTTATTAGTTATTGAATATTATTTATGCAGATATGTTTTGACAGACAGCTTGACCCAGATTTTTTCTTTTGGAAGTTGAGATTTGGTGTTCTGGTTAGCAATAGTCAAGATGCTGGCTTTTTAAGTCAAGGTCTACCACTCCAAAACCTTTGTTGGGCTGTATTCCTCCTGGAGAAACAAGGATCTAAACACTGAACAAGTGGCAGGAGAAAAAATGAATACATATTTCCCAAGTGTCACCCAGTCAACATAGGAGCTCAGTGTGGAGATGGACAAATGCTGAACTTGTAGTGAAGCAGCTATTAATGCTGGAACCCATGTGAAGCTTGGTATTTTCATACTAATAAAGCTTTCACAGCACTTGTTTTATGGGGAGTTCTGTTTTTAAAGAGGCTAAAATTACTTTGCTGTTGTGTTTGTTTGAGGCTTATTTTTTTAATGTTGGAAGAAGTGAACCCCAAACAGTAGCTGAAAAATAAAAGAAACCTTGCTTAAAAACAAATCTTTCAGTTCCCAAACAAGCTTGTTTCATATGTTGGAACTATGAGCTTCTTGCCAGAACATCCTTCTAGATGTTCATTTCAACTCACCAAGACCTGAAAGCTTATGGGTATGGTTACTTTTGAAAATAAATTTATATAAAAAGGACAGACAACTGAGTCCTGAAATACTTTAAATTAAAATGCAACATAAATAAACTCCAAGCTGTATCTCAATAAATATACATTAGGACACTTAGTACTTGTACAGGTTCCAGGATTAAGTGTTTTATACTGCATGCATTGTATCATTTTCTTTACTGCCAATTTTCATTATTTTTTATGAAGCTTACTACCACAGTGCCTGCCAAGAACATTTTTTAAACCTCATACGTTCTGTTAAAACATCAAGAACACCATATTTTCAAAAATGAAAGATTTACTTTAAATGGTATCAAGTGAAACTTTAATTGTATCACAGTGGCTTTAGTCACATCCTGTTTTCTAGTAAGTAAATTTATCTTTTGTAAAGGAACACAAAAAATTGTTTGAGTTTAGTGCTAGGATCACAGGAGCATTTTTAATTTCTACATGACAGGGGAGGGTGAGTTCTGGCCCACCTAGAGCAGTGGTTACCACAGCAGCACAATAGTTACCTGCAACATCAAAGCTTGTTTCCAGGACATGACATCTGACATTCTCAATTACACATACATTCATTAGAAAGTTTCATTATTCAAAACTAAAGCTTCCTGGAAATCAATTCTTAAGGATTTAACCTGTTGCAGATTAAAAACACTAAATCCTCTACATAAAACAAACCAACCAACCACCCCTCACAAACCACACACCTGTTACCAGAAGCATTCTTCCTATACATCTACTTACAGCCAATAACTAACCTTTTAGTATCATTCATGTGAAAAACTTTCCTAGACCTTGAATTCTATCAGACCATTATTTCAAGAGTTTAAGTGCGATTGCCTCAGTTTCTTTAAATTTTTCATATAAGAAAAATATAACACCTACTTTTGTGACAAGTTCTACTAATGTAAAACTACACCCTGTACCCACTCTCCTATACCTGTCTCATTGATCTTTGGTTTGTTAAGCTAGGAGAATTGAAGATCAACAGAATAGCTGCACTCTGTGTATGGAACATCATACCTGAAGAGTAAAAGATCTCATCTCCTACATCAGGTCTAATTTCCTATATATTGTTGCCCTATACGGAACAATTAATTCCTTCTTTGCCATAAAACCCTTTCAGAGAAAGCAGGTTTTTCACCCCTCAAGGATGCAGACTAGCAATCCTGGGGAAAACAGCTACAGAAAACGCATTCTACAGAAAAAGCAGATACTTTTCAGGTCATAAAAGTCATGCAAATAACCTTAGGCAAATTTATGTAAATTACTCATAAGGAAAATCTAAATTTACTCTTGGATAGTTCACACAGTTTTCATTAGAATTTAAGCTCTTTTATTACCTCATACCAAAAACATCATGGTTTTGTCACTTCAGTACTAAAAACTTTCGTCCTCAGCTATTTCGCACTTGTTAGTTTCATAAACTATTACTACAGATTTTCTACATCCTCATTAATAATAGGTAGTCTACTCAAGTTATCTCCTCCTGTACTTAATGCTAAACATATTCTTACATTCTATTGTGTGATGAAAATTACATTATAGTGAAATCTTTAATGAGGATATGCATTATTTTTAATTGTATATTGTTTGACTTATCTTGAATCTCTCTGAAATATGCATGACATTTTCTGATTATTGGTCAAAGCAGAATGTCTGCATGCTTAATATCTTATATTTTTTGTGGAAGTCAATGAAGATTAATTCTGAAGAAAAAAAAACAGATTGCATTAACTTTGCACAGTGTCTTTGCCTGCAAGGAGGCTTTATAGCAAATGGAAATATAATTGATTAAAGCAAAGCATGCTTTCTGTTCAAATTTAAATTCCCCAGCTCACATAGGAGTTCAGCTGCATTCCAAAATGTTATGTGCAGTTGCCTTTTTTAACACTGTGGCTAAATTGAATCAGGCAGCAAACATTTCACTTTTCAATTAGGTGATACCTGTGGCAGGAACACACACAAGGAGAGAATAGCTTAAAGAAACACTCTGTTGGCGGCTTCTTTCATCAAGAGTTTCTGCAAAGGGTGCTGCCTAGACAAATGAAGACAACCAGACCTCTTTTCAAAAATGTAGCATATTATTGCTTAACAGTCTTTTTTTAAAAAACAAAAAAGGCTACTTGCCAATTTTAAAGTGGTTCAGATTAACCATTCCATTAAAAACAAAACAAATCCTCCCTTCAAAATATAATGTTGTTATCCATTAGCAAAGCTGTATAATGTACAAGAGATAAAAGGTTAAGTACTAAATCATGTTCGATTGCTTAAAAAAATTACTGTTACTTTGAGAGGGTAAAGGTACATGCTGATAGTGTGTTTTCAAATGTATTTTGAGAACTTTATTTTGAGACGTGCAGCAGTCACTTTGTATTAAGTCTGAAGCTTCTTCATTAAAGCTCCCCCCACCCCTCCAACACAGACTGCTGAACCAGAAATGATTTCTCTTTGCAGTTCAAGAATTTCTTATTCTATACACAGATATTTACAAACCACCTTTCTCTTACACCTATAAAAAGTAACATCAAATTTGCATAGGCAGGAGAGAACAGGAGGTTTAGGTGTGTCATTCACACACAAGCCTCCTATTCTTTCTAGCACAGTACACCTGTCTCAACAAAAAAGGCCTTGGGCTTTTTGTTTCTACAGAAATCACTCAAACATCTCTAAATGCCTTCACACACCCACGATGAGGGTACAGGAGATGGTTCTAAGCCCATCATCATTCAGTTTCTTCATCACAACTCAGACATCTTCTAGAATGCCACAGTGAGGAGGCAGTAACGAAGGAATAACTGTAATGTAACACAACATGGCTGGAGAGCTTTGGTTGTCCTACCCCCAATTATTCTTATTACACCACCTGAATATACAACAGATGGGAGTGCACAAGCAGAGATTGCTACAGCTTATCATCGGGGTTGAATCTAAATTTGGATCAAAGAACAAGTCTGTCAGTCTTGATGCAGAATCCCAGGTGAGTGCTCACTGGTTCTCTGCAGCAGGATGCTTCACAGGAGAGCAATACAGAGGAGTTTCATTTTGCTGGGATGAGCTTCAGTTTCATTTGAAGGATATGAACTACCTTAAAACAATTTAATACATTCTACAACACATTCTGATAATCTTTAGAGAAATATTAAAAGTACATATATATTTCATCAGTACCTACTTACCTAAAAGGAGTTACAAATTGTAGATCATTATTTCCTTCAAATGGAAATTTTACAGCATATTTAAGTAGAGTTTGGGGTGCAAGCTGGGTCTACAGAGTGATTCAGAAATGGGTACAGGAGTTCCTGGAGGCAATACCTCTCTCCCCAGTTCTCTTATCCTAAATATTTCCTTTCCAGGAAATATTTTTTCCAGCATAAGTAACATAGAACAGTTAGGACTCCCACTTTGTTGTGGCTTGTGGGCACTGACTTGCCCCACAAATTTTCTCTTCTTGTGATAGTCCCATTAATACCAGATTAATAACATGAAACCTACCCTAGCACATGTATTCTTCAAAATGCAATAGATTTCTAAAATACATATTAAATATGCGTAGAAGACATGTTCTAATACCTCTGCAAGTGCATGTATAATTAAGAAACAGTTACAACTTTCCCCATTTACATTGCCAGCCAAAAGGCGAAGTTTTATATTTCAGAGTGCCAGCATACAGAGAGACTCAAACTAGGAACAGCAATTCAACTTGACTCAGTCCAGGAAGTCTGCAAGACTATTCAGTCTTCTTTTGATTATTTTTTTTTCCAATATCTGAAGGAATTTATGTTGTATTTTCTGCTTCTAATGAGAGGAAGTAAGGTTACCCAGAGATTCAAGAGGAATCACAACAGAGCTTCCCCCCCACCCCCCTTGCCCAACCACAGTAGGGCATTGCCTTCTCACTGCAATACCAGGAAGGGAGCAGCAGATCACCTCCGGGGATAACTGCTGTTCTTGTGTGTGCCAGATGCAATCTACTGTTACTCCAGTACTGCTGATAGCAGGAATTGTAACTTCTCATCTCAGCAAGTTCTGAATGAGATTTCACATGGGACACACAGAGGTATAGGCTGAGGAGATGCAGATTATCAGAGGTCTGCTGGAAACAACTGAGGTGTGACAATCCTTTTGAGGGAAGATGGTAAGCAATGTTAAGTGCCCAGCAGCTGATGCTATATTTCACTAATCTGATGACCTTCCTGTAAATTGCAAACTTGTTTTATATGTTGCTTCTTAAACAGAGATGAAAAAGCAACTTCTTCCAGACAGTTACCGGGCTAAGATTTTACTGAAATCAGTAACTTTGTAGTTGCTGGGAGTTGCATTATATTCCTGGTCTGTTCAGAAGCATATAATTTATCTTATTTTTAAAAGAGCAATTATTCTGTAGATAAACTTTTTTACATAATCATGGAAAAAGATGAGGTTGGAAGGAACCTTTGAAGGCAAACAGATTCAACCTCCTGCTCAAAGCTGAGCCAACTGCCAATTTAGATCATGTTGCCCAGGGCCTTGTCCTATCAAGTCCTGAATATCTCCAAGAATGGCGATTCCTGAACCTCTCTGGGTAACCCAGGTCAGTGCTTCTTGCCTTCAATTGTGATTTTCCTTGTTGTACCTCATGACCATTGCTCTTGTGTATCTCTAAGGACAGTCTCACTCCTTCCTGCACATCTGTTTTCCAGACCCCAATCATCTCAGTGGCCCTCAGCTGCACTCACCACACTTTACCAACATGTCTCATTGAGGGGCCCAAAACTCAATGCAGCATCCCAGATGCAGCCCCATGAATGCCAAATATAGGAGCACAGCTGTTACCCTCAGCCTGCCTGCTGTACTCCTGCTAATGCCACACAGTACATGATTCGTTTTCATCATCTCCAGAGCATGCTGCTGACTCATATTTGACCCTCTGCCCACCAAGACCTCTGTGACCTTTTCTGGAGACCTGCATTATATATACACTATAAACTTTAAAAAGCATTTCTAGGATACCTATGGCTTTGCACATTTTTTTGTTTGTTTGTTTTAAAGGCTAGTTTGAAAGATTGACATAAGAGGACTGCTTTGCAGATAGTGGAAGTTAAAACAAAAGCCTGCAAAGTCATCTCACATCAGGCACCCAGAACACATCTCGAGTTTCTTCCTCTGAGCATGCAAAACCATCGTGCACTGGTAGGTCATGCCACAGGCTTTGGAGGGGCTGAGTGACCTGTTAGCTAGCTGAGCTCCCTGTGCAAGAGGCTGGCCTGAGCAGCATCCCTGCCGCCAGCACTGAGGCAGCAATGCCACCTGGGCTCTGTTCTATGTTAGCAGAGCTGCTTATCTTCATGTTGGGAGTCATGAGCCAGGTTACACACGTGCATTTGGCAGATTTGGCCATGCTGGAGGCAAGCCTTGGCACCACAGCAATGTACAGCATCAGGATTAGCTGAAGTATGAAGTTGGAACCAATACTGTGATTCTCACTTTTCTCCATAGATAATTGACTTCTCTTGGGGCTTTTTTAAACCAAAAATCACTACTCATTTACAACTTTAGTGTTATACAGCTGTATACGTATACACACACACTCCACATATATAAAAATATTTTCCTTACCTTGTCAGACAAGCATACAGCTGAGCAAGAGGAAGCTACTTACACACAAATGCTTTAGCCCCCAACAATGTGCAGTGGTTAGAAATAGATACCAAAGCTTTGTCTTTTGATTTTTAAGTAACTAGAATTGTCACAATATTTCAGCATCCTATCTGTAGTCAAAATGTTTGTGAAAAATCCCAGGTATCCTCAATCTGCCTTCCTTCCCACCCATAAGAAGCCACAGTAATCTCAGTATTTCAGGACTGAGAAGAGACATTGTTATTCATTGTTTTTGAAGCACATTGTGGGGCACGTTTGTTTTTCCTTAGCAACACAGACAAGAAAGTGTGGAAATGAGTTTATCTGAATGCTTAGTTTCGGCTATAAGCATCAACCTTGTGACTCTCTAAAGTCCAGCAGACTCCCTTTTACTGTTTCTGAATGTATACTGACATATACTCCTGTATATTCCAAGTTAGCTTAATGCTGGCTGAACATAACCTGCTTTATCATTGGTTAAAGTTACCAAACGCTAAAAGAAAACAAAAATATCCCCTACAATGGGTGTTTCAATTCAAAAGATAATTCTCTCCAAATAGGCCTGTGTTGGGGGAAAAAGGTTTCTGCAGGGAGGGGAGGGGTGGGTCAGAGCTCAGCCAGCCAGCCAGCAACACCCACTGCTTTCTACCACATTCAGACTGAGCTCTGAAGCCTCTTATCTGTAGCACATTGCACAGCCTTTATGCTTGATCATTAAAGAAAGCAACCTGTCAACACTGTACGCTGACAGCTCTGAAAAAATAGATTTGAAAGGATCTTCTTCTGCAAGAAACATGCATCCAAGAACACCAGCATTACTGCTGTGTTCTTCAAAGAGTAGACACCATTTTATCCAGCAACTCCAGAGCTTCAGAGAAAGCACCTGCTTACTCCATACAGCAATGAAATTCCACATATTTTGAAACATTCACTTTTTTATAAGTCTGAAAATTATTAGATTCCAGAACTCCTTATTCATTTTCTGTCCTAACAACAAACAGTACTAACACTGAGAATATTATAGAACAGTAATTGTCTGCTCATTGTTCAAATAACTTTAGACTTCCAACTAAACGATTTCTCTAAGTTTGCCATGAAAAAGAAACAAGTGTAACTGTTTCAAAACATTCTTCAGATAATCATAGCTCAGAAAAAAAATATTTTTCTAAAGTTACTTAAGAGTATAAAATATAGACCAGGGTTGTTTTGGAGACAGAGGACTGAACCTGCAATACTCAGGTAAGTGAGAAAAGCAGAATGAGTGCAAAACTCTAAAAAATTACACATTTGACTTGTGCAAGAGCTCAGAATGAGACACGTTTTCTTCCATACTCCAGTCTCCACTTGACACTTACACTAGGTAGACTGAAGTAACTAACAGCAAGCAATGCATAAATAGAGCAAGATGCAGCTCCATGGACCTCAAAAGACAGAGAATGGTGTGGATTAATGTGTAAAAAGAGACAGCTAGGAATAGCTGTTGAAAAACAAAGGGGTTTTAATTTGAGTTTACTACTCAGATGGAAATGGAAGTGGAACAAATGTTGGTTTCTCTCTAACTTCCATAGCAACCCACTCACACTGAAGTTACATGACTCAGAAGCTGTTTTCTTTAAATGCAGCCATATGGCTTTTAAACCCATTTGGTTCAATGCCCAGACACAGAATAATTATTTCAATTTATTGTCCAGATACACTCCAAATACTCAAACTTTATAATTTTACTCAAATTACTCAAAGGTCTCCTTTATGTTTCTCAGGTTCCTGCCAGTCAAGCCTAAAGGGCTTTGCTTTTTACTTTAAAAGAAAATGTTAATAGAAATCCACAACAAAATTAGGGATATATCTGGCAACTTAAAAGAGATTTCACATTTCCCAAATACCCTGTGTATGTAATTATACCAAGAAAATATTTGTTCCTTGCTTTTATTTTACTGCTTCATTGCCAGGGGATTAAAAATTCACATTTCTCAAATGAAGGTTTAAGCAGTCAGCAGCAGTTGCAATAAGTATGTATGCTCAAAAGTCTACAGTAAACTTCCATCACAGCAGAGTACAAAATCTACAAGACAAACATAGCCAGCTTTATTACACTGGGCCTGCTTGAATGTATTTCTTAATGTTCACAAACTGCATAGCAACCTAGCAAAATTATTTAAAATTAAAGCAAAATAGCATGATGGAAGTTCACATCCCTTTTCCAGTAAGAGTTATTGCCAATTTTAGGAAGACATTTCACATTCAAAGAGAACATAATTAAGTCACACTATTAAGGTTTCATTTTTCTAAGTTATAGTTTGGCAATTATTAGAAAACAGAAACATATAGAACTGAATGACCGAAAGATCAGCTCACAGATGAAGACTGCAAACTTCAATGCCTCAGACAGAAACTCAAAGTAGGTTTAAAACCATTGAAAGTATCTCTTCACAGCACAAGCTCCCTCACCTTGACGCTTTGAAAACAAACTCTTTCAAGTTACTGTTTCTGTGTTTCTTTCCAATATCCCATTCTTTCCCATAACCTTCACCAGTATTTCATAAAACACAGAACTTCACTATACCTGTTACATTTTAGCACAGTACCACAGAAAGTAAACCTTCAAATATATCTGTTTTTCTAAGTCAAAGACTACAGTATTAAAATGGAAGCTTTTTAAATTAAAAAAAAAATCTTTAGAAAACCAATTTACCTATTTGTACAAAGACAGTTTATATCACAGAAAAGCTCCTGCACATGTCTGGTGATTAGCTGCAAAATGTTTGCAACCCCTTACTTTACAAGGGTGCTCTATGGGCTGTGAGGCTGGTTTTCAGTATTTGCAGAGGCAACATCAAGTTCTGCAAAAGTTTCCTGCAGAATTGCAGCACACAGTTTATATCCTATTTCTATGCCTACAACTCCGCCAAGCAAGAATAAACACCATTATCGTTCCAACAGACAAGAGCCACTACTTCTGCCTAAACTGCAGAATGCTGGTAGTCATTGACTAGAGCAATACAGAGTAGATAGCCTGTAGGTGGAAGAAGTACAGCATTTTCCCCACTTGAGAGTGTAAATTAAGGACCTGGAAAATCTCAGCTCACCTGTAACATGTATTTCCTAAAGCTGGCCTGACATACCTCAAAACAGTATGCCTATGCACTTCCCTTCAATGCCTCAAAGTTATCACATACAGATTTCCCCCTTCCCCAATTCGGCACAACACGCAACCATCTTTCATAGTAAATATATATTGCAAAAATATAATAGCCTGTTATTACCTCTCTTGTTACCAGTCTTTAGATACAGTCTTCAGATCAGAAAGAGTCAATAATACTTCATTTTTCAAAATTAAAAACCCAAGAAGCTAGACTTTTTTTGCCTGTCTGCATTCTTGCAGCTGTTACTATGCACCATCAGTGAGACAGGAACACAACATGGAAAATATTTATAGCACTGCAACAAAAGTCCTTCTGAGTATGGTATGTCCATTGCAGATATCACAGGTAAGTAATGTAAAGAGTCCATGTCTACAATCTCTTAAACAACTACTTCTCCACACCTAGACAGCCAACAAGATAACAGGAGATTTATTTCAAGACACAATCCAATCACAGAGCACAAGAAAACTCTTTCAAGCATCTGGATAATCCCATAGGCATCCAGACATCTTCCAAACAGCATTTGACCTTTCAACTGTGGTACTTGAGATATTTGTATTGTTATTTCTTGTCAGCAGTTCACACAAGTTCAACATGTCATCACACACCCTCATTTCATTTCCCCAACCAATGCTATGCAATATTGAGCAAATAGAAAATTGTAGTAAAAGATCTTTACTTACCTTGTCCTTGTCCACTGATCTGGTGACTCCACAGCATCAGAATTATTGTTAATATCCAGCACATCTGCCCAGTTACTCCACCGCTTCCTTGTCTTCCAGCCATTGCATTATTGGATGCTATACAAAGAAATGTTATTGAATGGTTTAGTTATAACTTTTGGGAAATATACCTTTGGGTGGAAGAAAACAAAACAAAATCCCCACAAATTTCTTCAGTACACATCTATCCTTCTACTTTAATAAATACTTACTGGTAAAAATACTTTTTCATTCAGAACCTCCCTGACTGTGTTTGTGCAAGAGTGTTACCTCATAGCCTACTACAAAATAGAAGTTGCTTTGCAAATGCTTGAATTTACCTTTCTTACAGAGGTCCTGAATTTCACAAAAAACATGTTCCAAACGAGCCAGGTTTAGGAGTCCTGAACAAGCAACACCTCACCAAGTTGTTTAAAAGTCTTGCTGCATAATACAGAAACAGTTCTGAGGCAAATTCTCTCAATCAGCATTTAACTTGAATTTTTTAAAAGTTTGATTTTTTACAACATTGAGTTGTGCTAGTAGTTGCATTTCATTATGGCCTTTCCTGGTTCAACTACATCTTCCAGCGATCAGAGTTTCCACATCACTGACATATGCAACATTTAGCTATTTATTATCCTCCTCAACCCCCTTTTTTAGCACTCTGACTCAGGTGTGCTTCTTCAGAAGACCTGTTTAATCAAATACTGATTTGTCAGAACTGTACTAATTACACAGGTCTGGCTGAAAAAAACTAGGATGTAATTTCTAACCTAAAGCCCAGGCAAATATCACAGAAATTGGTATATGAACAGTTCAGTAATTTATCCAGCATGTGGAAAATCTTGCAGCAATTCCTTAAATAGCTTTAAAAAAAAAAAAGTATTGTAAAAACTTCTTGTGTTTTTCCATTATAAACTGCTATAAAAATTCTTGTGAACAGTGTTGTTGGAATTTAAAAAAAGCAACTTTTTTAAAAAACAAAGAACAAACAAAAAATGTTAATGGAAGGGAATGTTCACATATTGACTGATTGAGCATACGTTTAAATATTGCTGTTACAGTAACTTTCATTTTAAAAATCCCACCAAAAGTATTTTGCAAAGCCATCCATAACTAAAGGTTCAACTGAAATTATACTCAATAATCCTCAGTCCTTGATTCTGAACTATAATCTCTGATAAACAAATCTTTGCTTTACACAATTTAAAAAATACAGTATTATTTATGCAATAAAAATCTTAAGTAACACTACACAGACTGTGATGTAGAAGGATAATACACTTGAGTTTCTCCCTCATACAGAGGGAAGGCAAGCTGGCAGTGGAAACTGCAAGAGTTTTCATGCTTGCTTGGTTGGGAGTGGGGTTAATTTCTCCTGTTTGCTGTGACACTCCAGCTTTCACTTTTTCATTCCATCAGTGTTCCAACTACTGGCCCAAACCACTAAGTACCTTCCTACATAATTCACGTAGCTGTTCAGAATGAAAATTGGCTTTTGCTTCAAAACTGGTTATAGAAGCTAGCCCTTCTGCACAGAACTCCTCCTCAGTGTTGCAAACACCTTGATTTTCTCGTTAGAAGTTTGTTTTAGGCTTCACTAGAACAGCTGTTATTTCAGCAAAACAGTGCCCTCCCCAGTCAGCACTCAGCAGTTCCTCCCCGTCCCCTCTCAGGCAGGCATATGGAGGAAAGAGAGGAAGGGATGCTTCAAGGCTTTGTTTGTTTGTTTTGCCTTGCCTTTTTTGGGCTGTTTAACCCCTGAGAGAAAAGGAGAAACAAATGACTGAAAATGGTCACCCCAAAGCAAAAGCAAAGAACAATGAGTATGAATAAATGTCCTAAAATATACATACTTTTTTCCACTGCAAGGTCAAAGAAATAGTTTTGTAAAAACAGTATCTTGGAGATACTGTTTCATTAATATTCTTCCCCCAAACTAACAGACACATTTTAGATTCTCAGTGTAAGCAAACAGATGGTATTCAATTAGTTATTTACCTACTTTATTACTATTAATTAAAATCTCCAAGATAATTTTTGTTTTCACTCTGTCTACAGAAAGCTAGAGTCTCATAAAAATCTGGCATTTGTATCTACAGCCCTGCTAGTTGTAATATAAATATCACAACTAAGAAAGCATTAAGGTGCCTTTTCTGAACCCTACAAGGGAACATCTAACTTAAGACAACATTTTTGTTTGAACATTCATAACTAGTTAACAGAGGAAGATGACAGCCATCTTACTAGGAGGAAACCTAGAGGTCAACATCCATAGTATTCAAAATGAGAACAGAAGCAGCAAGAGTTGTGAATTTTGATTTTGGATCCAAGACATTTTCTTCACAGTGCAGCAACCATCCATGGAAAAACAACAAAGAACAAGGCAGAAGGGGCTTCAGGGGATGGGATAAATCTACACACTTCACAACAACACAGAACTGCAAAGAGAGGGAAGAAATCTCAGCCTGATAGATACCATTACTGTCATATTTCTTGTCTGCTATGAGACAATTTGTACAGGAAAAGCAGCAAAGAAAAGCCACTGCCATCTATGTAACTGAAAGTTCAAACCAGAGCTTCCATTTGTCAAGGAAAATTCAAGAGGAAGCTTGTTATTTTATTTATTTATTATAGAAGCAGAAAACTGACTCAGAACCCAAAACATACATCTCCTCTGAATCCTGAGCCTTGTTTTCCACATGGGTTTACTGTAAGGAAACACATTTCTTTAATTAAAGAACATTTGTTCCAAGACAGGCTACAGTACTGTAAAAAAGCTTAACTGCCAAGCCTATAACAACCTTTATATCATTTGGGTTTACACCAGTGTTGCTTTAGCCCTTCTAATATAGGAATACAATGAGCAAGTACAGAATCAAGTGGTAAGTATGCTGAATTAAAAGGAACAACAGGTGCAACAGGTCAGAAGAGATAAAAGGGAAGAGAAAGACTTATTTTCCCCTTTCTCTTTCTTCTTTAGTTATCTTGCAAAACAGATGACAAGAAATCCCATTTTTTTAAAAAAATCCTCAACTTTAAAAGCATCCTTAAGTTTTTGTTGTTGCAAGACTTAGTGAAGGAAAGCCCAGAGATACAAAAATCACATCCTCCAAGGGACAAAAACCTCATTAATCACTCTTACACTCGTGGGAAAAAAAATCTATTTTCATTCACCCCCCCACACCTGCTAGAAGAGGAAAAGCATCAGAGGGAAAAAGCCATCAGACCAACGGAGACATAAAATCTTACCTACAGAGCTTCCTCTCCTCCTTCTTCTAAATCACCCATTCTCCCTTCACTGGTAGAGAGAATAACAAGGCAAACCCCACCCCTTTTATGGTCTCTCCAACCAGGGCTCAGCTGAATTAACAAGCACCTCAACATAATTTAATGCAGCTGTGCTCACCCAACATTTCCTGCACCAAAAGAAAAAAAAAAAAAAGAGAAAAAAAAAAATCAATCACCGCTATTTACTTTACTCTTTTTTTTCCTTTAAACGTATGCATATCATAATACTCTACCTGAAAAATAGCTCTAAGAACTACACTTGCAAGCTTCACAGCCAAGAGAAAATGGCAAGGAGACCTTCTTCCCATTTGTTGACAATTAACTGTAACTAATTTAGAGTGAACCAGGTGCAGTCAGTTGGCAGGAAATCAGCTAACATGGATAAATCTGTCATATAAAGGACTGTAACAAAGTTTGAAGTTTGTTTCAGATGAGACTTTTGCTGAAGTAGTGTTGGCATGAAAAGCTAGGAGGCTTTCAGTTGCATTACCAGAGATTTGTTGATACCTTAGTGGCATGATCTATTAAAATCCATAGGCTTTGCAGAATTTTATTTAGGGTGGCAGTAACTTACATCTATTTGGCTTTCCTTCTGTTACTGCTTGGATTATTTTATATGCTTTGTCTTGTCTGAATTGCTGAGTATATCAACTATGTAGATTTAAGTACCATTTTTAGTATAATTCATTTATAAATTTCTTTACAAAGCTACTTTTTTTTAAAAAAACCAATATTTAGTCTATGCAAGCATAGACTTGGTAAATGTTTGGTAAATGACAAGCAAAAATATACCAGCTTTCTGGTAAATCATGGGAATGTCAATATTGCCTCATAAAAGTGAAAGTTACTGTTGCAGATGAAGTAGAATTTAGTAATTTTATTCTATATTTAAAGTACAGTTTTCCTCTCCTTACTGCACTAATTAAATATAATGGAAAGGGATAAATGGTTTCTCAGTCCATTGTTAATACAGACAGTCTCCCTGTATATACTTTTCATTCATGCTTTGAAAAGAAATCCATTTATTTATTAAAAAAATGGAAATACTCATTGCACCTTGTTGCTACCACTCTATGGATAACACTATAGCTTATATGACTATAAATTCACTGTTTGAACAGTTGTCTTCAGAAAAATTTTATGTCAGACAAAGTGAGGCAAATTGCTACACCATGTAGGATAGTAATTCCTAGCTCACACTACAGTCTGAAAATTGAAGGCTCGCATATATGCTTGATGTCAAAACCTTAATCTCGCCCTACTGGAATTTTTTGTGCTTTGGTTTTGAAAGTAATCCCACTCTTCTCTCTCCTTCAAGAGTACTTGTACATTTGAAATTTGTAACTCTGCCTAATAAAAAGAAGACAGTAATAGCAAATATATACCTTAAAAAATGCTTATGTGGTACTCAGCATACTGTTGTATGTATCACATTAAACTGCTTTCATAAAATAGAATTGAGATAGATGGAAGAACAAAAAGAACACCACCATTAACTGTTTTCTCAGAGCTGGATCTCTCTGAATTGGAAATCTGATATAGGAATTTTAACAGATATGTGAAATGCTTGGACTTACATAGCCAGACAAAGATAAAAAAAAAACCAAAAAGACAACCAACAAACCAACAAAACACCAAAACCACAAAACACCCTTTAAATTATTTTGAATGCTATAATCATTGGGAATCGCTGATGTCTAAGGAAATGACAAGGACAGACTAAAACTTTTGCTAATACAGACTGCAAAGTCTAAACTGGATGCGCTTTACTGAATGAGAGTCTACGTGCCTGAAGCCAGATTCTGATCTTCCTTACATGCAAAAAAACCTATGGTACCAGCAGGCCTGTTTATATCCATGTAACTGAAATCAGAACCTGGTCTGATGCATTTAAAATAATTGAATTTATCACTGATGTCTTACTTTGCCTGTTACAAAGACTGTATTTTCTAACCTCATTTCTGTTAGTGCATTACCAAAGACATTACAAATACAGGATCCCTCAGAGGGCCATCTGTGGAACCAGATACTATCCGATGAGGACCTCACTGCAGTGTTGGGTTTGTTTACACAGTGTAATGAACAGTAATGATAAGATTTTTCCTATTTAAACTCAGAAGCAATACAAAAGCAGCATAACAATATCCATACCACACCAGGGGTTTCCAGTGCTGCTATCAGTGGGCCAGAGCACTCCTGGTCCTCACAGCTAGCTGGTAGCCATTGCCTTTGTGCATAGAAGGTGAGAAGTCATGAACTCCCACCTAAGATCTCCAAGAGCCCAGGCAGAGGAAAACAGAACAGATAACCCAATATACCTGTCAGTTTGGAAACAGCTGTGGCTCAAGTTAGACACCAAAAAGGGTTCACAAGCCACCTACCTTGCAGGCATACTTTCTGCACTATGTTACAACATGAAAGGGAAAGTCACCTTCCTCCCTTTCTGCAAAAGTGGGCTTGGAGTACGTGAGTCAGCAGGGCATGCCAGAGCTTTCTACACCTTCCTAACACTACAACAGATTTGTCAAAATGAGGGAATACTTAGTTTTGAAGGGGCTGGGAAGGCTGGAGCAAACATTCCCACCAACATCAGGTTCCTAATTTAGGAGGCAGGACTTCCTACGACTCCTCCATAGCTGGTGAAGAGAAAGAGGACCCCCTGAGAGGACACTGGAGAGCACCAAAATTAGATTCCAGCTGAGATTCACTGCAGAGCTGACCCTGTGTCCTCCGCTGGCTACAGGAGAAGGTCAGAGAGCTTGCCCCCAGGGTGAAGTATAAAATAGTCTAAGGTGCATAGTCATGCTCTCCAGCTCTCCATTGGAGCACATTCCCTCATCCGTTGCTGGAATGCAGATTCTTATGATACCAGAACATGTGCCTCTGTATGTCATGATAATTTCTTCAGTTAAGCATGCCTGCCAGAAACTTATGTGCTGTAATCACAAACTTTCCAAAACATATTTAGTAAGAGTGATTCAGAACATCAGATAGCAATTATTGATTATTCAGTAACGTACTCAATCATTAATTCACTAACTTAGATTCAGGTTTGCTTTCAGAACCTTTCAAAATTTAAGTAACTATTGATTCTTCCACACTCTCTGATTAAAATTTAAAGTGAAAAATGTAACAGTTGCTATATTTTTTAAATTGAATTTTTTTAACATCAGATTAATGCTATGAAGAAAACAACATGTGTAGTGCTAACAGAAATAAAAATGACCTACAGGCATACTGTAACTGAATTAATGGTACCTGAATGAAGGCTATTATGGTTTAACCTAGGTATTTAGCCTATAAAATAGTTTATTCCATTCTTTTGTGTATGGAAACTTACCAATTTCACTTTTATGAAACACTGTAGACCGTTATGGCAATTTCATTAAGACTCTAAAGGGTTTTTTTCCAAAAAGTAAAAAAATGCTTTACAATAGAAAGTTTAATTATTGGATGACTTTAGCTTTTAAGATTTTTCTTGCAGTTGTTCAGATTATAGTGTCTGATACAGGAATTGGCCATATCACTATAGAGAGCAGAAGATAGTTGTGGAAGCTATAACAAGTGGTTGAAAGCCATTCTGTTGCCACCCACCACTCAAAAATATTCTTTTATTTCACAAATGACTAAATAAAAATCAATTTTTTGTTTGTCTTCCAGTGTTGCTGCCTCCAGGGTTCACAGTTTCAGTCCTGTCAAAAAACAGCAGTAAAATTCAATCTCAGAAGCCAAGATTCCTAGGCAAAGCATTTATCCTTAAACCAATGCTTTTGAAAAAATATAAAATATCAAAGATCTCATGAAGAAACAGAAAGAAACCTCTTAAATCAGGTATGTTCTTTCTTGCAAGAAAATGAAATGCAGCATGGTGAAATATGAACATCTGATTTAGTTACCTTTATTTTTTTCCCAAACCAAAAAAAAAAACCACTTCAAACATATGTATAAAAAAAGTTACACAATATCAACTGGCTTTGGATAAGTTTTAAATAGCCACTACACCAAACTTGCAGAAGTCTTTCTTGCAACCCTATTTATTTATAATCCTCAATTTCCACATTCAAAACACATCCCTACGTACAGTCTCCTGCAGGTTATGGTTAGAGTACATCACATGAATTATCTCACCTGGGGAGCACCTGCGGTCTGCAGTGGCCTGTCTCACTAAATTTGTATACCAGGGATAGACAGTTGCTGCTCATGTGCAGACTGGGTTGCACAAATGGGAAGGAGCTGTAGTATCATGGTTGTAGCAGTGAAACACAGAGTCTTTCAGAGGCTCCAGGCACAGGCAACGGGCAGCTCATAGGTCTTCTAGCAAGGTTCTGGTGCCTGGTTTTCCAGAGGGGCAGAAAGCAAGTGTCACTGTGCTGCCAGCACATAAAGTAAGCCTTCTGAGTTTGGGTGGGGTTTTTTTTTAATGTAATTTCTTGTCACCTCTTTCACAAGAACTTGTGGCTTCCCCCTCCCTGGCAGTGTTCAAGGTCAGGTTGGACGGGGCTTTGAGCAACCTGATCTAGTGGAAGGTGCCCCTGCCCATAGCAGGGGGGTTGAAACTAGATGATCTTTAAGGTCCCTTCCAACCCAAACCATTCCATGATTCTATTCTATAATTCTTCTTATTACACCTTCCACATATATGCCACTTCATGCAACTTACCCTAGGGCTAGATATACCAAATTGTTTCCAAAAAAAGCAGGTCTTCCCACTGCCATCAATAGCACCTGATACAGTTTGTATTGTCTGGTCCATGACAGGAGGACTCCAAAGCCACATAGCCCTCCCCATTCTGCACTGGACTGCATCCAGCCCTGCTCCCCCTCTAGTAAAACAGGAATACAGCTATCATTACCTGTTACTAGACAACAGCATCCATAATCAGATAACACTATTTGCCAGCAGGTACTTGAAAGGCTGTAGGTTTACACCTGAGCATATCTAGTTTGTGTGACTATATGAAAATTTCTCATCAGTTGTAACACGTTCAGCACCATACAGAATCAGATCCAGTTTATTCCAAGGTTTGTAAGTTTTGCTGAACCTGGACAATGCATCACTTGTCTAACAACCCTAAAAAAGAAGAATATGATCCATATTCAGTTGATGCTATGATATTTTTAGTCTTTAAGTCTTTCCGATTCACAAAAGAGAGCAAAACCAAGGAGTAAATAAAACTGTGACCAATAAACATAACTTTTCTAATTACAGTCTGTATTCATACAATCTTCTTAACAAATCAAAGTCAATATAATTGACGTTTGTTCCATAAAACCATTTGTTTTTGTTTTCTTTGCTCTCTCATTCACTAAGAAGTAAACTTAAAATGCATTAAGAAATTTCAGGTAACTGGGTCTGTCAATACAGCATGAAGGATGAGGAAAAAGTGAGTAGAAGAGTAATATATTTTTCACAAAGTATTGGATCCCATGAACAAGTTAATGATGTTTGCAAGGGAGAAAATGTAAGGACCAAAAGTTTTCAAGTTGTTGAGTGATAATAATGGTGCCATCTATTGTGCATCCATCACACTGAAGTGCTTGACATGTATTTTGGACTGTTTTCATGCATTTTCTTTATGATGATTAATAGTAGCATTGTACCCTCTGAAATAACAGCCCATCATACACAGAAAGGTGTACTAAATTAAATTCAGATGATAACAACTTTGATCTCAGACACACATGGAGAAAACACTGAAAGGTTAGAACAAAAAAACCTGTGAGACATATTTCTAAGATGAGGGTCCACAATAAACAAAGAACAGAGAAAAAAAGAGTATGGACAAAACGCACTGCTTAAACACAAGTGCCTTTCTGAAGCATCCATTATTCTGATTTCTTTTCCCCACTCTACATTTACATTAGAAAATGCTGAGGTTTAAGATGTGTTTTCTTTTGTTACACTTTGAAGGAGAAAGGGGGGTTCTACACTAGATAATTACATTTCTGTAAAAGGAAAGAATAAAAGGTGATGTATATCACCTGTCTGCCTCACATCCTGGAGATGTTACTGTGGTTTGTTTTGTCTCTAATACAAATCAGAAGAGCAGGGAGCTTGATGTAACTTAAATTTGTTTCCCCCTGGCTCCTTAAACATTTTGGCTAAAGCATCTCTTCCATTTTTTTTGGTGGAGAGAGGAAGCAAAGTTAGCATAGAGACACTCCACCAGGGCCTTTTGGTCTGCTGAGACTGGAAGAGCGGCTTCCAAGGCCCCTAAGGTGACCAATGCAATGTAAAGATGTTTCAGTGTGAGTGTGATTATACTGACGCATTTTAGCCTGCTGTCTAGGAGGGTGAAGGCAGTTACTATGGCTCAGCTAACAAGCTCTAACCCTAACTTCATCTCTTCAGAGGTTGAATTTAGCAGGGGAATTTTCAGGGTGCACCCTTTGCTCTGACTTAACAAGAAAAAAATAAGGGAAACTATTCCCATCAGAAGAATGGGCATAATAACCATCCTCATGAGTGACATAATGTACATTTAATGACCAGAAACCAATCTGAAATATCTGGATGTGTCATACAAAAATGGGAATGGTAAATCGCTGCTAGAACCTGCTCGGGAACCCATGCAGACCCATGCACTCCTGGGAGCGCAGAAGCAGAACCACACTACAGCTTCCCCAACATGGGAGCATGGCTGCAGAAATCAATTATTCAGTCTCTTGCAGCAGTCAACAGACTTACAAGTCTTAATGGAGAGCAGCTAAGGGATGGGAGATAGCAGTCTGATTTGTGCATCAGCTCAGGTGCATACAAGCAGCACAGTAAAGTTTGATTAGGTTCATCAAAGACTGACACCTTTTCTAACCACCTGCATATGAATAAATAAGTCCCAGTTGTGCTATTTGATATGCATAGGATTTCCAAATGTGCCCGAGAGCAAGTTTAGTCCCTACTGGCTTTTGCTTTTCTTTTTTTTGTACAGTTACAAATGTACATAATAATGTTGTACAGGACTGCTTAAAAAAAATGAATTAGCTGGAAGTTGATCTATTGAATACATTCCAGCAAGGCATCACATAGTATAGTTAGGAGATCTGGTTATGATTTAATAACTTACTAAATTACAGTGTTGTTTGCATACTACATATTTTTACATTATTACCATTATCAAGGAATATTGGCATAGTTATTCTTGTAAAATAATCTTGATGGACTTGAAGAAATATTCCAGGGCAGAATAACTGAAGAATGGGAAAGGTCAAAAAAATCACCTAGTTTTCTGAGTGGGAGTACCAACAGAGATAGGAACAGTTGGTTAGGTTTTTTCCTGTTATGCTGAGTATGTAAAAATCTAAGTAGCCATAAACCGCAAGGGAATTAATGTTCCAGCTGTACCAATAATCATACCTTCATCTATTCAGAGAGTGCATATTTACCAAAAAGTGTTCTGAGACCAGTCTAGAAGTTTTTAATATTTATTGGAATTACACTTATCTCTTTAAAAGGATCTCTCCAGACTTTGGTTGTCTGGGCTTCATTAGGATAAAAACCATGATAGCTAGTAAATTTTAAAATCCTCAAGAAATTCTTTGAATAACTTTCCTATGCATAACAATGTTGTATCTAGTGAATTAAAAGACCTGATCCACCAGGGCTAGAGACACCTAACTTTGAGGGCAGATGCTTGCTGTCTGTCAGATGGAAAGGTCTTTATTCTGACCAAGCTTCCTGAGAATGCATCACCTTAAATCCATCATTCATCCAGTATTTTATATCACTGATTCCAGGCTCTAGCTTCTGTATTTCTGTGACAGAAATTTCTTGTTTATGGAGTGAACAGGGAAGGAAACACTTCTCAGCCATTTGTTTGGATTTATTGCTGTGGGATATTTATCTTATGTTTAAAAGAAAAACTTTAGCATTCCTGGAGGCCTTGGGTTTTAAAAGCTGTCCTAATGAAGACAGCAAAGTTACTTTTTACATCATGTTTTAAAACATGTAAGAAAAGAAGAAACCATTACACTGTGAAAATCAACAGTCTACTATGAATGTAGTATTATGTTTTCCCCATAGCCAAGAGCACGTTACCTTCCAGATGCCCAGGCACAACTCCCAGTCAAACCCCATGAAGTTGTGAGGTGCCAAGAAGAGCTGATGAAGAAATTCTGCTGATTGAGAAGCAGGCCAGCAGATAAAAGAAAAATCAATGCCTGAGCATCAGTACAATGTAATAAAAGCAATATCTCATTTTGACACCTTGACTGAGGTTTTTTTGGACAAAGACTACCATTATTTTTCCACTTTCAACTGATGTCAACTTATGCTTTTCCATGTTGTCCAGTATGGGTGACTTCTGCCTCAGCTCCAATTGTAGCCACATTGCTTGTTTCTCTCTTTCATAAAGGCTACTACTATTCTGGTTTTTGCAAAAACTTTTTTCTTGCTCATAGTAAGTTAAATATGCATTAGTAGGATATCAGAGACTAATAAAATATTGTGATTGTGATACTCAGATAAACACGTATTCAGGCTCCAGTTGTGGGGCTTTTTCCCCCAAAGGTGCAGACTGCTTTCTCCTTCTCACAAAATATTTCATCAGTAGAAACTTCATAAGTGGGCATTTGTTGTTCCTTATGATTTCTAGCTGACTCTGTAACAGGTTCTCCACCTTCAAAGTTTAAAAGCAAAGCTCTTGAGCTGAAGACACTCCTAAGTTTTTTCAATGAGCTGAAACATGGATAAAGATTTAATCTGATGCCAATTCCCCACATTCATTACGATCAGTTATTCCAGAGAAAAGCCCACGTATTCCAAGGGAATTGGTGTCAGACAAAGCTCCTCCAGTGCTCAGATAACCGACAAAGAAAAACATTGTTTGAACGCAGTTCTCTAAACAGATGACTGCTTCCAGTTTTGTAGGCATGTCAGGCAATTTCAATGGCTACTTGTGAAAAAGCCTGATAACCTCTCACAGTTGGGAAACTTAATCTTAGCACAAACAAGAAGTAGTCAATGAGGGACAAAGGAAGGTAATAGCACCCACCTAGTACTTGAACCTGCACACAAGTTTACATCGGAAAATTTCATTCTACTGAAGTTCAGTAAAAACATATTAAGAAATGGTTTTCATCCATGAGGTTATTCCTTTTCCTTGTCTTTTCTATATGACTGGATATAGGATTGGGTGAGATATTTTCATATTCATTCTGATGGTTGTTTACAACCTACTTAATTTAGGAATTTTGGAATAAACGAATCCTCATTTTTCTCTGTTGATTTTGAGAGCACTACTGATGTCAGCACAGACTTCATTCTGAATTCATTCTGAAATCAGAGAAAAACCTACAACCAAAATTCATAACTACTCAGAGAAACAGCACACCATAAGTAATCTACCAGGGTCTTGAGCAACACGTAGATCACATGACAGTCCTCTGAATACAAGCAAAGATCATTTAAGAGAGGAAAAACACTCATTTACACCCCGTTTCCACATATTAACTAAAAAGAAACCTATACATCTGTTGTTTTGAGTTTTCTTCAATTGCACATGGGTTATTAACATTACCAAGACTGACAGCTGAATGTACATTGTGACTGTTAGTTCTAAAAATATACTTATGAAAACACTGTGTCTATATTAATCATTCTAATTTCTTCAACTCACATTTTTGATGGAGTCTTGGATGGGCAAATGCAGGTAAATACCTTCTACTTGCATCAGATTTGAAGTGCAGTAGAATATACTGACTTTTCACTGCCCAGCGTGAGATACGAGAGAAGTAAATTAATCTTTTTGTCTCTCTACTTCTGGCTTACGTTTTGTGTAATGACCAAAAGCAACCACCTATACACTTGCTATCTCCAGCTGTATAAAAATGCCAGAGAAATAGTGTAACATGTACCAGCAGCAAAGAAGTACCTGAAATGTAATACATAACATCTAATTCCACAATTAATTTCCATTATTAATTTCTATAACATTAGGAATAAAATAGGTTTGATTTTCCAGCAGTATTTTAATTCATGAAGTGTATATATATTATAGGTTAAACCTGAAATAAGTGACCCAGTATCAACAACTTGAAATAATGAGCCATATCTTTGGCTAGCAGGATAGTTATTTCTGCTGATTTACAGCTGGTACCCTGGCTATTCTTGGCCCAAGTTTTTTAACAATAAAATTAGAGACTATTTCTGCAGTCCTAAAGGCCTACAGAAGAAACCATCTTGAGTATTAATGTTCCTTCTTGACCATAAATTCTTTATCTATACACATATGTATGCAATGGACATATTTCATCTTATCCAAAGTTATGAAAACTGCAAAAGAACCTATTGTGTGGGTTGCAGAGAGCTTAAATTTATAAGGTTGGGGTTTCTTTGGTGAAACATGCCTACACTGAAGTACCATCAAACTCATTTGCACTTGTATTACTTCTCCCAGAGCTAATTACAACTATTTTAATGCCTTTTTCTTACCATTAACATCAACAACATTGAACATATTATGTTAGTTCCAAATTAATAAAGGAAATCTGCAGTTTCCAATTTACATACTACACTCTAATACCTTTTATGAGCTAAAATGTTTTGTATATTGTAACTCATAATTTGAAATAAAAGACTTTGGCATTTTTATACATTAAACTGTCCGTAAAGGAGGACAAATGAGCAAAACTCCTGTGTCCGTTCTCCACACCGATTCCTCCCTTAGCTTTGGCATTAAGATTTCGAGGGATGCCCAGAACAGCCTAACGAAGCAAAGCACGGGATTGCACCAGCTGTTGTCCCCGCCGCCCGGGGATGTATTTTGCCCCTGGGTGCCGCACCCTTCCGAAACACCACCCCCGCTTCCCCACCTCCCTCCGCTGCTTCAGCCCCGGCAAAACTTGGAGAAGTTACCTGGCGGGAGGCGACTGCCGAGGGAGTACCAGGCGCCGGGAAGGCGGCCCGGGAAGAGGCGGACGCTCCGCCGCGCACCCCGGGGGGCGGGCGGGGGAGGCGGGGGCTGGGCGGGGCCCCTCCCGCCCGCCCCCGGGGTTGAGCCCCGTCCCGCCTTGGGGCGGAGGGAGTAAACCGCAGGATTCCCCCCTTCCCCCGCCTTTTTTTCTCTCTGTCCCAAGCCCCCGGTTCTTACCTGGGCAGCGAGAGGGGAGCACCGGTCCCAGGAGAAGCGGGAGGCGGGCCCGAAGTTTGTCCGGGAAGGGCGGCGGGCGGATCCCGTTGGAATTAAAGCCCCCCGGGGTGCACGGTCAGTAGTTTGCACAGTCCAGGCGGAGCAAGCTTACTGGCTCTGTTAAAGGGAAAAGAATGGGGAAAAAAAAAAAAAAGAAGGGGGTGGGGGTGGAGAGCGAGAGGAAGGTTCCCGTTCCTACGGGCTTCTGGCGGTGCAATTATTGCAGCTGAAGGGAGGAGTTAGTTTAATTACAGGCCGCGCTCCCGGGAACCGTGCCCGGGCGGACGCACGCGCGGGCGGAGTCGGAAAGTTGCCGCGCTGCGGCGGGTGGGAGAGATTCAGCACCGCGGGCAGCGGCGGTTCAGAACCATGGACAGAGGCGCCCGGCCCGGCCCGCGGGACGCCGGGTGTGGGGGGGGCGCCACTAACATGCTTGTGCGGCAAAAACACGCCTTCCGGACGTAAATACTTTGAATGATGGAAAATCGACCATTCTCCCAGGGAAACTATTCCAACAGTAAATTGTGGCTGCCCTTCGGAGGTCGCGTGCTCACCCTGTTAGGAATTTGCCAGGTGGCTTCTGCCAGCCATCACCAGCTGAAAATAGGCATCAGGTCATGATTGCCTGAGGAATTAACAATATCCTACCTACCAATACACATAAATTACACCTTATTGCACGTATTCTGACTGTTTAGTGACCCACTGGCTGGTAAATATTATTAATCTTATTCTGCAGCTGAGGTCACTGGGTGAGAGAGATTAAGAAATTATCGCGGTTACATACATAGAGCCAGATGCCTGCGTGACTCCAGATCTGAGTGTACCTCACCTGTGGGATCATATTCCTCCTCAGATCCATTTCTTTCCCTCCTTGCTCCTTGGGTGTAAGTGTCGTGCCTCAATGACTCTACAAGCAGTAGCTTGGCCATCAACTGTGGAAGCTTTTATAGACCTCACCCAAGCACTAAAATACAATTTGAGGTCCTTGAAATTCAGAAAGTTCCTACTGTGAATGTGATACCCCAAAACAAAGAAGTATGTTTTTGTGAGGAACAGTCAATATGAGAATAGAACTGGACCTTTTATCTACACAGAAATGAGTGTTTGGCAAGTGGGATAAAAATTCGCATTTTAGGGTCTCTCAAGCAGAAGGCAGAGAATTCACCTTCTGTAAATCTTAGCAAACAAAATTTTCCATAAATTAAATACTTATTATCTCCAGAGTTTATGAAATATTAAATAAGCATTCCAGGACAACAAACAAGCTTTGTCTCAGCATTGTAGAATATGTGTTGCTACAGGAGTGGAGCTAAGTAATTTTGGAAAAAACTATTGATGTATTACAGTAAGAAATGAAAATTTCATTACTAATAATTCATATAAAGAGTAAACAAAGAGAACCCACTTCTTGCTGGTTGTTGGAAATAGATTAAAGACTAGAAAAAAATAAAGACAGGCTTGGGGGAAGTTCATCAATGATCAAGATAGACAAGAGGTAGGTAAGGCAAATCTTAAAAACTTAAATACTGCATGACTTCAGTTCATCAATGTTTATATGATCTATTTATATGCATGACATTTCTAAATACATGTAGGACATGACAATACAAATTACAGCTGTGGAAATGGAGGGGACTATGGAAGGCTGAATGAATGGAAATCCTATGGAAAAAAACCCTCAAATTTCTAAATAACTACTAAACTGTGATAGCTCATGCACTTTCTACCTAATCTTAAAGTAAAGGGACTATGAGAACTGAAAGTCTGAGCTGACTTTTTTATTATTTTGATATTGTATATGCAATTATATTTTTTATTTTATATATTTAATTGTTTTTATTATATATGCCATTTTTATTATTTTTATTACATATGTAATTCCTCACAGCCCTCCCAAGATTTTTACTGTTTAAAGCATATTCTAAAATGTCTTCTTTTTCTACTGAGCTTCTTTTTGTCAGCAAAGAAATTATATATATATATATATACACACACACACTTATACACATATGACAAAACCTAATGCCAGACATTTACAACATTTTGCAAAATCGAGCAAAACCAGAGGAAAGACAGACTTTGAAATCTCAGGATTTGAGATGTAGACATTAACATAAGCTTAGAAAAAGATTTTCAGAGTAGTAACACACTTAAAGTTGCATCATGCAAGTTTTCCCAACAACAGCCTGAAAGCAGGTGTGCCAATTAGGCTCATCACAGATTGTGCAGTGAAGACACAGGCCTCTTTAGTGAAAGTGTCTTGGACCATATCCAGTACTGGTACATGACTATGGATATGATTGTGTCAAAATCCAGGCTGCTATGCCTTCAGACTCATAAGTCACCTTGCTATACAGATGGTCTCAGAGATGAAGCATGGAAGAAGAAAGTTAAAATGCTAGTGGCAGAAGTCATGAACTGAACGGAACCAACTGCACAAAGAAATGTATGACATATCCTGCTGCGGCAGAGAAGAGTTTCTTTGCTTCCCTGTGCTGCCCACTAATTCCCAGCCAGGGGGCTTATTTAGGGTAGTGACCACTTTGGTAAGCTCATTTTACAGGACAATCAAAAACATCCTTGTGGTTAACATTTGGCAGTGCAGGTAAGATTGCTCTAATATGGCATGTGTTCTTGGTATCTATGGGCTCATTGCAGTTTCCATAGGAGAAAATTTTTGCTCAGATAGTAAAAAAACAAAGTTAAACAATGGCCAAGCAGTTATACTCAGAAATTATTAGGAACTGAAAAATGATCAGCTTAGATCAGAATTAAAATTGCTAGATGAACTGCATATTATTTTTAAGACAAAGGATCTTGGTTTCCTCCACTTTTGCTATAGAGCAGACAGGGTCCTCACGTTAGACAGCAGACAAGTTTGGAAGAGCAACAACAAAAATCTTCCTTCATTGAAGAGCTTATAGTCTCATAAGGTAGAAGTCTTGATAAGAATAATGTACTTACTGTGTGGGCAGTGTAAGTTTTATGTGTTCTTAATTATTCATTTCTTTGCTTCTAAGTGCTTTGATTTGAGAATGATGTGATGTGTACATGCAGTGTTGATACTCAGATAACTTAATTGTTTTGGTAATATAACAAGGCATATGATGTAATGTCAATAGACTGCACCTTGTGTGCATTACAGAGCTTTTCCATGTGAATGCTTATCCTCTAGTGACAGAGCTAATGATTCCTAGTATGTGGACAGGGTAAGAAAGAGACTGCTGTGATAGACACTTAATAAATGGTTAAACAGATTGGTTGGAGAGCCAAGAATAAAACTCAAAATCAAATCTTGGCTTTGAACAGTTTTTGGAAAGATATAAGCAGATGCAAAAGATTTAAATGTGAATAAAACAAGAAAAGAAAAAGCCTGAGGGAGAAAGATACAAAAGTAATGCATGCATTGTCCACGCATACAAACTTATCAGTTTCCCTCCTAAAAATAGGCTCCAAGCAATACCAACTTTATGGTATGTTAGCAGTAGTAATCCAGGCTCAAAGCTAGTAGTTACAGTAGGGCACAAGGAAATTCCATTTCTAGATGTTTCAGTAAGGGAGTACAACATATGTAATTAAAATGTAAACATCCAAGTGGCTATTCATGCCTTCTAACTGATGTTGTCTGAATTACTACCGAGGAAAAACTTCTCTCTGACTATACAGGAAAACTACATTTCTATTCATATTTCCTAAACAGTGTTAAGTAGATGGCTTTTTTTTGCAGCCATTTATGCTGGAATAAAACAGAACTGGAAATACACAAAACAGAGAGAAACAGAAATAAAATCTAGCAATTACTATCATTGTGGGCCAGCCACTCAGGATGAGTAGCATTTATTGCTCAGGTCTTCTTGGAGGATAAGGGTCTAAATGTGCTAGGTATCAACAGCTGACTGTTCAGAGCAAAGAGAAAATCCTCACCTTTGTGTACCAATTGTGTGCTATGTAGCTTTTTAAACACATATAGTCTATTCAAGCACATTCTTGTAAGAGTCATCCTAGTTCTGTTGTAAAGTGTATCTTTCTGGACAGGTTGTGAGGTTTTTTTGTTGTTTGTTTGGGCTTCTTTTTGTTTGGTTTGGGGGTGTTTTGGTTGTTTTTAGTTGTTTTTCTGGTTGTTGTTGGGATTGTTTTTTGGGTTTTGTTTTTGTTTTTTAAGATATTAGTATTACTGATAAGAGGCAAAAAGAGCAGGAAATCACCTCCTGTAGTCAAAATAGGAAGATCAGCTAGAGCAACTTTCTTTCCTCTCAATAAGCTAATGCATATCTAGCTGTATACATTTCATAAAGCCTGAACTTCATGTATGAACATTTGGCACATTGAAATGAATTGGTATTTTGGCAGTGATTTAAGCAGGATCAGAATTTTATTAAACAATTTTTAGTAGGCATGAAGTAGGAATGTGTCAACAGAATGAGAGGAGGATGGAGAATAGGCCATATATGTAACAACATCTCTAATTAAACCTATAAAGAAATATATTCAAATCGCTACCATCACAGCTGTGATTCACATTTTCTTTTTAGAAGCACATCTACTAACCCCTTTCTTTCCCCCCAGTTAGACTCAACCAAAAAGCCAGATTTACATCCTACTGGCCCAAAGGCAGCACCCATTTTGAAGGAAATCTGACATGTCTGACAGAAAACTGATTGGACAAATAAGAGCAAAGCCATCATTGTGATATCAGTCTCATCAGTACAAAATAAAATATTGGATTACCAGGATGAAATAAGATGTCATTTACCTTTTTCCAAATACTCAGCTTAACAGTTTCAGACTTTGAATGATAATTTGATTTGAGTTGTGTCAAAAGTAGTTATACTACTAATAACAGTACTGCCTAATTACAAATATAATCATGCTTTTGAGTGAAAATTAACCCCTAAACCCCTTGTAGTGTAGAAGGTTGAGCACTTTGATTACTTTGTACCTAGAATCTGACCCAGAATCTCAGTTTCATAATGCCAGACCAATTTCTAATTGATTTTATATCACCATTGATTATTACAACAATGTAAGACTTCATCCAATTGAGTTATAGAGGAGGGGGAGGGTAAAAAAAATCTATCACAAAGATACAGAAGCATCCATCAAAGATGCATTTAGAGTAAATGGACAATGCACTTTTTTTTTTTTTTTTAAGTTGTAATTGTATTCAAGGGAATGACATTTAGCAGCCATCGACTGTAGGTTACTGAAATATTGTGACCTTGGCTCCACTTCCAAATGGAAAGCAAAACCACAAATAAAACTGCAGGGAATAAAGAAATCAAATTTTGGTCTCAATTACATTGTTTTGAAAATGTTCAATAGTAAGATAATGATTTTAATTACTCTCACAGCTACCAATTTTGGAATCAGTGCTTAACCAAAAACCACATGTTGAATAACCCCCTAATCTATAAATGGACAGAGTTCAAATACATAAGTGAATCTGTACCTACTTACTAGAGCAGCCCACCTATTTTGGTAAGAGCATGGCTTCCTTGCCAAAATAGTTGTACCAGTATAGTGCTTGTCTTGTATAAGCCTAACAAATACACATTCAACACATTATAGGTTGTTTCATTACTATGTAAGATTAAACTATGGTGATACAGCTGCAGTCACATTGGATGGACATTTTCCACACTACTGTGTTCCCTGGCATTTAAAGCAGTAAGCTTATGTTTAGCAGTAATGCCTTTTTTATTCATGTAGCTACTTCTTGTAATGCAAAATCAGAATCTAAAAGAAAACTTTTTCTTTTCTTTTATTACAGAAGGGACAAGAAAGAGAAAAAGTTGAAAGCCAGGCCCCAAAGTTCCAGTTTATTTAAGAGTTATTATTTACAGCTTAAGCTTGTTCACTGAATTTAGCCATTAAGTAAAGGAGTAGGAAGAGAGGAGAAAGAGAGAGAACAGCTCTTTGCTTGACAGCAGTTGTTAGACCAGCACTCCTGATTATCGTAATGGGTTCACTTGTCAAATGCCTTTCATACCAAAAGCAAGCCTGTTAAATGTGAAGCTGAGACTGTGGATTTTTTTTTCCCCCATGAAAAAGCACTCTCCACATCACCCCCTCCACCGATGAGCATTAAAAGCATTTTGATGTTTGAGGGAATCTTATTTCCATGGGGATATCACAGCATCTACCTGTCTTTTGTTGCTTCTGAACACTTTGTTCATAACTTCAAAGAATGAGTCGGTACATGAGATTTCTTTTAGAATTTACTAATAACAAAGGTTTAGTTTTATCTCTTTTGACCAGTAGCATTCATAAATAAGCTCTATTTCTCACCATTCCCTGAAAACAATAAGCATTACACCAACTGAATTGAAAGCCTTTGCTCATCTTCTCAGTTCTTTAGTAGCAAAATTCCTTTAAAAAAATAATCAAAGGTCAGTGCTGTTTATGTATCAGCCAGTAATTTGACCGTAGAAACTACACTGTGACTAAATGAATATTTGGGTATTTTTTTCTTTAAAATGAACAAGCAACCAAAAAAGCCCAAACCTCAAACACTTCCTCTACTGCCTCAGAGGCAAAAAACTTTGAGCAGCAAAGAAGAAAACAAGCCTTTGGTTCCTTTTAAAGGAACACCTCTCCCATGCCTTCTTAACTGTCACCAGTGTGGCTGTTGTAGGTTGAGTGACAGAACAGAGTGCTGGAGCAAATGCAAGTGGCCGCGGCGCTGTGAGGGAGAGAACCTCAGGGCTTCCCCCAGCCGTGGAGGTCACGTTGTGCTGGGAAAACACATTGCAGGGAACAGATGGACAGGTGGGGAAAATCATAACTGAAAAAGCTGATGATGGCCCTCATAATAACAGCATTCTTTAGGCAAATATTACTCCTTTACAGTAGTGGAAGAGAATTGATTTTAGCCATCACAGTAGAACCAAAAATATAAAGATGCATCAAGAGAAAGGAAGGAAGCCATGTTATTTCTGATGCTTTCCAGTAAGCAGTGCTCAGTTAAGACAATTATTCACCGGGTATGTGGTAACCCAATGGGAAATGGATTAAAAAGAAAAACACCCCAAAAATAGTGATTGGGATTCTGGCACATAATGTTTATTACAAACAACAACAACAACATCTGGTTTTCCACTTCTCTTCATTTTCGAAGGGGTGTTTTGAAACCTCAGCAATGTTGCTAGGACCAGATTCATACACATAACAATGTAAGCCAATTAGAAGACTCAGCAGGAGAGTTGAAATAAACTTTTTAAAAAATGTATATATTTCAATCTATTATTAGATGCACTGCTTACTCTTCCAGATATGTGAAACCACATTTCTAGGGGATGGAGAGTTGTTTGGTTTTGGTGTTAGGCTGGGAAAGTTGACTTTCATTCTTTGGTGCAGGGCAAGTCAAGTACCCTTGTGCTAGCTACATCCCTTCAAGCACAGGAAGGAATAAGGTTTGTATGCCCCATAGATCACAAAAAAAAAAAACCAATAATCTTTTTGATTGTTGTGTATGATGTGAACAAGCTTCCCATTGCATTTTAGAGCACAGATGAGTAAAGTGCTCTGTACCTCAGCATTACTTGAGCTTTATTGGAAAATAAAAATTATAATTATGTTCCTAGCTTACCTAATTGAATAAAGAGCCAATTTATGAGGCATTTCTCAGGTATTTCTGTTGGCTTTTAAACCATCAAAACACCCGCAACTCACTTGAACCCTTACAGACCTGCAGTTGTCTTTGCTGACACGTTATGCACAGATTTTAAGTGTGATATTCCATTACAGATATTGCAGGCCACCAGCCTGCTTGCAGAATTAAAAAGAAGTAGAAATAGACATTTTAAATGACAGAGAGGAGGAAGGACATATAAATGGGGGGGGGGGGGGGGGGGTGTGGTGTGTGTGTTGTGTTGTGTGGAAATCTCCCCCAAATGTGAAACTAAATTTCATTTATTTTTATAAACCATTTTTAGGTCAAGGCAACAAAGAGAATGAGTTAGTATATTCAAAGAAACCTCAAATCCTTTTGCTACTATTCTGTGATAGATGTACTCAAAAATCATTAATATCTTTCTGAAAGATGAAGAGTTGGAAATACAGCTCCCCAGTTATTGGTTATGTCCTTTATTAGGAAGATGAGTGATTGCTCCAGGTTTTCTTATTATACATATTGAAAAAAAAAAAAAAAAAAAAAAAAAAAAGAAAAGCTGCAAAAAGGATTAATTCTGGAAAATTGCACACAAAAGTAGAAAAAAAAATCAATAGCAACAGGAATCTAGGGAATAGATTCAAAAAAATCACAAGGGCTGGAAGAGTTACTTGTAAATGACAGATGAAAAGCATAAATCAATAGAAAGCTCTGAAGAAGGTACCATAGGAATAGATGAATATATACTCAAGATGAATGTTTTGTGTATGGCAGACAAAACCAATGGAACAAGTCATCATGAAATGGAAAATAACCTCACATCCCATAACACTTTGTAATGACCTTGACAGGAAGAACCTGACTGCAGAGAAGTTACATCTCACTTAATTAGGTAGGATTTTGTGCAGCTGTAAATGAAAACATTGACTCGATCCTCTACATTAAATATAGCTTATTACCTACAGACTCTTTGTAACTTAAAAGCACGCCTTCTTCTGAATCAAAGCAAGACAGTGATAAATACTATAATTTTCATATTTGTTAACTACATTTTTACAAATAGAAGTGCATTATTGAAAAAAAAAAAAAAAAAACACGTTGAGACATAACTGGTCAGAAAGCTACTGAATCACACTTTCTGATTTGGAAATGATGATTCAACATTGTTCCATTTATGTAACTTCCCAGAAAGTTTTATGAATATAACTTCTTCAAATTCCAAAGGGAATTTCTATTACCAAGTGTGAATATACTGGTTAGGGAACTTAGAATAAGGAAGAGTCCATTTCATTTGCTCTCCTTAGATTTGCCTAAGCAATGTACCTTCTACTCCATAGCTCATAAGAAAGGTCCCTAAGAAAAAGTAATCACTATTTTATGAAGAGTTTTCCTATCATTTTGTTCCTGATTACATTTATGTTTTATAGGACATGCAGTTAGTATGGAATATGGAAGATTCCATGTGTTGGTAATAAAGGTTAAATTGATATAAATTCCAGGAAATAGATTCATCTAATGGGATTTAATGAAATAGTGGTTTGGGTTTCGGTTTTTGTTTTGTTTTGTTTTGTTTTTCTTAAACTCCTCTTTTATATATTCTTGTGAATTCATGTTAAAAGTAGAAAAGCACATATATAGCAACGCTTCTTCTGAATGTTTCCTTCTGCACATCAAAGGACCTTAAAATGTATGTAAAAATCACTCTCATGACTTTGATTTCTGTGCTATAGTGTCTTGATGCTTGCCTTGATGTTAACAAGCAAAGGCAGTGTGTTCTTCTCACCTTGGCACAGCCCACTGTCAGGACATGTGTGACTAGACTGCTCGACAGACTACCTGAACAAGGGTGTCCTGAGCCAGGTTTTGTCCCATAGCACCTATGCTCTGTCTCTATATAAGGACGGATTAGCTGGACAGCCACAAACATAAACAACTCTCTGGGGATTCCCCAGGTGCTGATGATGCACCTAGAAACTTTCAGTCTGGAACAAACTACTCTCCAGCAGTCCTTGCCTAGCATAGTAGCCTTTCAGGGTCAGTTATAATATGTTGTAATTTGAGCAATTTAAATTACACTGGACAGGGAAGCCTCCAAAATGAAAAAACAAGAACACAGGTACCACAGAAAGTACCATGGGATCATACACTTGGCAATATCTGTACCTTTTGAAATCTTAAATGGCTTTTTCAATAATTCCAGTGTGAAGGGCACATGCTTTGAATGCATGATAGTTGCATCCTCCTCTTCCTGAATTTTCCCTTGCTTTGCTGACCTCCTTTATCTTGCATCTGGCTGTTCTATCCTTGAAGGAAGCAGAATTGGAAGTTCACATTTTGCTCTGGGGAAAGGGCAGAACATAACTGTTTGTGAAAAATTCAGAGAGTGAACCAATCCTCTGCTCTTCTTTGGTGTTCACATCCTCAGCCCTACCCAGCAGCCACTTAGGTTTGAACCAATTGGTATCCCACAATCCACTCAGAGTATTTTTGAGAGGTTTGAGTTTATTCCATTCACCTTCCATGAAGAAAAGTTTCTAGATGAGCAAAGAGAAGAACCATAGGAGCTTTAGACTTTACCCTTCTTTCTTGTGAGTATATATTTATGAAAGATTAAAGCTGGAGGAATCTTTATGGAAACCTTGTAAAAATAGCTGCAGATTTCCAGGCTCAGCAGGGAAAATACAAATACTATTTCCTCAGTTCTTTAATCCACTATATAAACCACTCTGACAGCTTCTTTTTGTCTTCTAACATTGGCCTATACCTATATCATTATCTATAGCTAGTATTCAGCTATATTGTATAAGCCTGCAATATTGCGTCCCTCGTATCAAAAAAATAATTCTATACTGCTTCAGGCAATTTTTCTAACCTTTCCCTTTCACATGACAGTGTTTGAGAAGGCATTTTTCTCTCCTATTCCCAACAACTTCTCAGCTGTACCCTTGACATATTTTAATCAGGGTTTCTCTCTGACCAAGAGATGGACACCTCTCTTCCAATCAGTTAACGGTTTCCTACTTTTCCCTGTTGCTGTTGTTGTTTCCATCTCGCTCGCTGTCCTCCTTGACCTCAGAGCAACTGGAACTCTGAAATTAGATTAGACAGGCTCATGCGACTCAGCTGCACAGAAGCTGCTACAGTAGTTTTGCTATTTGTGTCCAAAAACATGCCTGAATTCTTATTTTGTTGTATAAATTGCAACAATGGTAGGTGCATATGGATGGACATAGCTACTTCCAATACACATGGAAGTTTGAAAATAATACAAAGCAGGAGGAGACAGGTGCACTTGTTTTTGTAGCACAAACACGAAAGACACGTAAACCTTCCCAAAGGCTGTATTCAAAATGCTGTTCATTCAACATTACCCTAGGAACAGCCCTACAAAAGGAGAGCTACTAATGACAGAATGGTAATACATTCCAGTGATTCAGAATAGTTTATTATTAAAGATTCTGTTCTGAGGTTATGACTGGTAAGAAAGTAATCTTTCAATTCCAAGTATGCTATCATTCTAATGCAAGGCTCATAGTAATACTAGAATGCTAATGTGGGGAAAAAGAATTTTACAGACAAACATGTTTTACTAACTTCTGCCTCTTGTGAAGCAATATTAACTCAGGTTGACTCAAGTATGCTCTCTAACTCTCAGTGCTTGTATTTTACAAAAAATTTAAGGAATTTGGGCTTTAGCAGCAAGTACCCACAGTGAGTTCTTTTCTACATGTCATTAGCCCAGTTTTGAAAAAGTAGAGTGAAGGCCGTGCAAGGAAAACATCTCCTGAAAACTACCACTAGTAAAAGAAACAGAAGGTAAAAGCATTGGTTGGAAATGCAACTGTATGAGGTGGTAGAAATTAATTGCAGTTACCTGTCACTACAGTGGGTATGGCAGTGTCTGTACTGCTTATGCACATTAATCTATTAATGAAAAAAAAAAAAAAAGTCAAATCAGCGGTGGAGAACGTAACCATTATTTCTGTTATTTGCATCTATCTTCTTACTACATGCTGGGAAAAGGAAACTTTTTACTATTCTTTATAGAAGACACATGACGGCATGTTAAAGCTTTTGCTCCTTTTCTTAAGAAGTTGTGCAAGTTAAGTTTTACACCCCTCGCAACAGTTCCTCTTTCATCTTGATGTCTCTCTGCTATTAAAGTAGGGCAGTATCAAAAAGACATGTTTGTTAAGCAACTTCTCTAGCACTTTCATATTTAGTTTCAGTTCCTCTGACTGTGACATTTCAGTCTCATATATATGAGGGTCATATATAGACCTTCCCAAACACTCAGAAACCATCCCACCATCCACACCTCCTCTTAATTTTCTTACATTTTGCCAAACAATGAGGAATCCAGACCTTGAATCAGGAAGTTGAACTCTGATGAATTGATATGGTTGAATATAGGAAAAGTATTTAGGTCAGATTTTTCAACTCAAAAAAACCTAACTGATATGCTGATTAATCTGAGTCGGAATCCCGATGAATATTGAGGGGTTTATTTCTATGATGCCATTACTTTCATTATTATACTAACATAGTTTCCATGATTTTGTCAATGTAATACAATGTTTTATTAACATTAAGGATTTCAACCTTACCACAGTTCTGACAGATGTGTGTTATTAAGCAAGAAATTGAAATACAGAGCTGCTGAGTTACAGTGAAAGTTAAGGAAAAAACCTCAAAACAAGAAAACAAACAAAAAACCTATAATAATAGCAGAAGCTGTCATGGAACATAGAATTCCTGATAGTTAATCTGCCACTTAACAAATCGGAATTGTTCTGATTAAAAATGGAGAAAACAAAGGACATTCTCCGGTTGTCAGTCATAGTAGGAATGGTACTAACCCAAAAGGCAGAAGTCCAGAAGTTTGTATCTATGTAAGAAAAGCGGTAGACAAAACTGATTCTGCTCATTGTTTTCATCCTTCATTGTAATTAAACTAAGAGAAATGTATTCACTCAGTGGGCTGCAGGACCAAACCATTAGTGTTGGGTCATGGCTACCATGCATATCAGATGTATCTTGATAGAGCGTTTAAATGTCAGTGTTATTTCATCACAAAAATAAATAAATCAATCAACCTCAATTCTGCACCAAGATTCAACTTCATTAAAAGTAACTGCAAGGGCTTAACATTTGGAGCACATTTAGACAACCCCCCCTTATTTAGAAGTGTCTATGGTTAGAGATGATAGTCTCATTTGGATTTATATTGCTCTCCTGAAGTGCATGATTATGCCTCTGATGGAAAAAATCAGTATTCCATTGGCTACAAATGTATTACTGCTGGTTTAGGAAACCTTTCCTCCACTGTCACCTTATTTGTAATATGATGTATTTCAATGCATGTCACTGAGTTCAGTGCATTTCAATACTTCCATTTAGTGTTTTGCACTTCTTTTTCAATTCTCTCTCCGCAGTGTATCAAACTTTGTTCATTATGTTTCAAGTAGTGGGGCAGATAAATAGTGTCTGCCAAGATATACTTTCAACTGAACATTGAAAGTGCCTGCTTAAAATTCCCTTTGAATAAATTTTTGTTTAAAAAAAAGCAAAGCTATTTGGCAAGCCATTAATTATCACACAATTATTTGTGCTAGACTGTCAAAAGTAGTGGATGTAGCACTATAAACACATTTTATAACTAAACAGTGAAAAAAATACTGACCGTCTTTCCCACTGAAGAAGTTGTTGCACAATCCTGAATAGATAACCTACGTGTCCTATGTAAAAAGGATTTTGGGCACGGGCAACTTTTTGTGAACTTGCACTCTGTTATAAATCTGGCTGTTTCCTTTAAAACAAAAAGCTTTACCCTCAAAGGCAGGATAAGCCATACATAACAGTTTGCATCTGTAACTGATGTTTTACTTTATATTAAACATGAAGAATGATCTCCGCAGACAAAACCTAAAAATATCCAGAAAAGTATTGAAACTCTTTCCAAAAACATTTTGCAGATGCTTTTCAATAAGTCATCTTCACTGGATCATTTGGCAATTAAAATTCTGGTTACTTCATACTTTTGAGTTAGAAAACATCAATAACTAGGCATTGACTTTCCCTTTTATTTATACAGGACTCAATTAGGGACAAATATCATTGAGTTTCTCTTACTCCAGAAATATCAAAAACTCACCATAGATACCCATCTTTTCTTTTTACCCTGACCATGCTTTCTTGCTGTACTAGGTTTGACTGGGATGGAGTTAACTTTCTTCACAGCAGCCTGTGTGGCTGATAACACACCAATAATTTGGTCATTGCCGAGCAGAGCTTCCACAGAGTCAAGTCCTTCTCCTTTTCCCCACAGTGAGTAAGCTGAGGATGGACAAGAAGTTGGGAGGGAGGACACAGCTGGGCCAGCTGACCCAAGCTGGTCAAAGGGATTTCCCATGCCCCATAACATCATGGGGCACAGGAAGAAGGGACTGGGGTGAGGGAAGAGGAGGAGGCGTGTGGGGAGAGTTGGCTTTCAAGGGCGCCATTGCTCAGAGATTGTCTTGGCATCAGTCTGCTAGCAGGAGGTGGTTCATGACTGCCTTTTCATCATTTTTTGTTTGTTTGTTCCTCTCCCCCTAGCATTTTCCTTCACCTCTTAAACTTGTCTTTATGTTGACCCATGAGTTTTCTCACTTTTTCCTCTCCCATTCTCTCCCCTATGCCATCACATGGAGGGGGAGAGTGATTGAACAAGCAGCAGTGTGAGTGCTTGGCTACTGGCTGGGATCAACCCACAACACCTACTAAGTTAGTCTATGTATTTTCTCTTTTCCTGTATCCTTTTTTGCCTGCCCAGCAACCTGTTCCCCAGGCTCGGTCAAGGTCCTTGCTTGGGGACAGAATTGAAGGACATCATATGGAGACCAATTCCCTCCTCTCTTAAGTTGTCTCATAGGACACCATTCAAATAAGTCGAATGTGCTACACAGGACACCAAGCTTTTAATGAAGCTTAAAGTTTTGCAGCTGACAGCTTATGATATAAGCTGGTCCCAGTGTCACCTTTTCAGTAAACAGTTTTTAAACTAATGAAATTCTTTTCATTACTGAGCAAGGCAGTTACGCAGGCTAAATTCACACAATTAGTTCCACTTACATAAACTGATACTTCTCATAGAGACACCCATAGCTGAATCCTTCTTACTATGTCCACCTGAAACACAATCCAAACAGTAATTGCACTGCATGTAACTTCAATCTAGTTAATTTGGATATTTGTAACAATCTAACCATGGCAGAGCAGACTTAAGCTTTAGCTATATTAACTCACGGGGGACCTCAGGGGAGGTGCTCAGCCAGGCAAATCTGTAACTCCACTCAGTGTAGGCAGACAAACCCACCACAGGTGGCTGGCGTAAGGGAATTTTCACTTTAAAAATCTCAGTGCAGCCACAACCTATATTAGATGACTCTGTATATGGTCTCTCATCATATAAAATGATACAATTTAGTCTACACATTCGATCTGTTTGCAAAAACCATCTTTCCAGATGCCACAATCAAAAGGCAAGAGAGACTATTTGCCCTATCTACTAGCCTGTGAAGTTTTCATTAAATTCCTGAAGGAATTATTCAGATATTTGGAGAAAGTATAAGATCACTGCAGATATTTCAGGCAAGATAGTCTGTAACCACTTATTGGCACAATGTCTCCTAAAAGGTCATTGGTTATTACCAACTGCGTCTATTAAAACTCAATTTTATATGACATTTTAAGAAGTGCATTGAGTAATAAATTGCTAATTTGAAAGTGTTTTTCCAAAGAAGAGAAGGTAGTCACAAGGGCAGATACACATTGCAGACCAGTAAGACTGCAATAAACTGAAGTACACTATCAATCTGCTGAATTAATGCTGGGAGTTTGATCCATTGTATTTGCTGTAATAGAGATACCAGTTGTGACAGAAAAAGTATAGCGTTACCAGGCTTGATAACTATTACAGTGATAAATACTAACAGACATGGCCATTCTTGAGATGCCCATCACAAAGTCAATATCTAGCTTATTTCAGGTAGGCGTGAAAAATATTTTTCCATTGCCCTTTTCTTCCAATGGACTCCGTCATTAATGGCCACTGCCATAAACTTTGGCCTGAAAAAGAGGTGAAGGCTGAAGTTTCTTAGGATTCTTCCCCCACTACCCTGTTCTGCAACAGACCCCCAAATCCAGTGCTGCTGGTAGCTAGGAAACCTACTGTTTGCACATATTATTAGAATAGGGAGAATAATTTTGCAAGCATGGATTACCCAAACAGTCCTTTTGCAATCTGCAGTGATCCACCTCCTCTCTGGTATGCTCTTGTTTTCCCCCAGCTACACAAAGAAGATAATATTAATTCAGAGAAGCTACTATTTACCAATCTGCTGATTTAGAGGAACAACAAAGCTCATGAAACCAAGTGTTGTATGATGTTACTTCATATTTGAGCCCTCTGATGTGTAATAACTACATCTGAATTCTGGAAGAAGTCTTCCTGGGAGCGGGGCATTGGTAACACCTTTCTCCCTCATTGCTTCTCTGGTACTTAGCAAGGATTAAGCTCACCCCACAGCCTTTCTTTCCCTTGGGATGAGCTAATAGTATCTGTCTCTTCTGCAGCACCTACTGCCACAAAATGCAGAAGTTACTGTCTCTAAGACCATAGTATCTTCGTAAACATTAGAGCTAAATTTCAAAGTAATGGTTGTACAGAGAAGCAGCCTGACACCATAATCTACATCCTCCTAGGAAATCCACAACCTACAGGAAGGAAGCACTTAAAATAACTGTTTATGCCTGATTTGGGTAAGTTTTACCTCCTTCAAATTTAATTGTTAGAATGCTACTAAGGCCAAATAATAACTATTACACATTTTACTGGTACAGAAACTGTAGCAATGAGGGAATGAAAAAGCAAACATTTCCAGCAAATCACTTCTTACTAATGGCAGAATAAATCTGCCCTTACCCAGTTGACTTCAATGAATCTACTTTACATTTATGCTGCTATAGCCAAGCATGAAATTCGTCCCAGTGATTTATTCCATAGATGAGATAGATCTAGGTTGGACTCAGTTTTGCTCTTAGAAAATGATCTGCAGTTGAAAAATTCCTAGCATTGGAGATAGAATTCATGTTTGAGGAGTGTTTCCAGAGCAAAATTTTGTAAATGTTTCAGGGATTGCATTACTATGAAGAGACAGATGTATGCAGCCACCTATGACTTAAAACTTAATGACTTTAATCTTTTGTACATCATAGTTCAACAGTTTGGGGTTTTTAACTGTTAAAATAGATCTGTCTTTAGGAAATTAACTCTTGTCCTACAGCTCTTATTCTGCTTCTACAGGGAAACTAGATGAACACTCACTGTCTGCCATTGCAGGATCACAGGATCAAAGTAATTTATATGGAATCTTCCACCTCTCCCCTAAGAAATGTCTTTTAATTTACTGAACGTGGTTTATTATCTAAAGAAAACCAAACTGGTAAGAGTGTTGGACATTGTCTACTCTGACTTAAACTCAAAAGGAGATTTTCTGCCTCTTCCAACACTTGCCTGATCTGAAATTTATTTTTTAAAAAAAAAAAAAAAAAAAAGAAGATTATTTCCACTGATTTCAGTCACAGCATTGGACAAGGCTCCCATGTCAGAGTCCATGAAAGAACAAGAAAAAAGAACATGACAAGGTAAATTAGATGTTTTCCCCCTCAACTGACTACAGTCTCCACCCTTTTCAGTAGTTGCACAGTCAATGCTCTGTAACAAAGTTCAAAAGAAATTTACATACCCATCTGGATAAAATATAAAATTCATTAACACCTTATCTTGTAGATGAAAATTGCAAATTTAAAACCTTTCTTCTTGTGACAAAATGGAGTCTTTTTTGTCAGTAGTGTGAATTGATGTTTCCCGTCTCCTACTTCAAGTGTTTGGTGGGAAACGTACAATTTGCACTTCAAAGACTCACTCCAGATTAGTAGTGTGCTTTGCAGCTGTAGGAAAGTCTTGCAATTGTATCATTAAAGTCAAGAGATTTCCATATATTTAAAGTGACAGTCTTACATTTATTTAATTCCGTAGAAAGTATTAGACTGCATATTGTTTGGAGAAGCATTTCAGCATATTTGGATCTCTGATCTATTCATTTAATCATATAAACAATGAGCTGGGTGCCCACTGCAGTACAAAGGCTCATGTGTGTGAAACAGTTTACCAAACAACCTTAAAACATGAGACAAATATAAACCAGCTTCACAGTCCAAAACAATCTTCTCAAAACAATTCCTTAAGCCATTATTTGATTGTAGAGTTTAGCTTTTAAATCCATGTGGTACCAGACCAAACACAGACAACTGTACTCATTCAGTATTCCTGATGGAGAATGTCCCATCACAAAGATTTTGTGTGTGAGGCCACCAGAGCACCCACCCATCAAATCCTGCAAGCATTAAAAATTATTTCTGCTACCCCTGTTTACAGAAGCAGCTCTGTAATTGCACAGAGGCACAGAAATGTTCTTGCTTCCAATTCATATCCTGCGCAGAGAATATTTCTTCACAAAAGTATTTGGAAAGTGAACACGATGTCAAGTGCTATCACGGCAAGTAGCTGAGATGATGGTCTTGCTCTCAGCTGCTAAGTCTCTGCCGAGCTCGGAGCCAGGCTGTTCACACCTCGTGGCGTGTGCTTCCCCCTGCACTGATGACTCATGGCAGGAGCTACACATCTCTCCTACCAGCTATGGCCGCATGGATCCAAGGGAGCTGTTCCTCACCTGTTAGCTGCCATCTCCCCCCTACATGGGAATAGGTTAAAAAAATAAAAATCAAGGCACTGCTACCTAGGAAGCAGTCTGAATATACCCTCCTGAAATTATCAAATCCTTAGGTATATTATTTGCAAGGAGTCCATGACATTACAATACACGGGGAGAGTATAAAACATGGTGAATAAAACTGTGCCAGGCAACATGGGGCAGAGTCTGCAGTGCCCTCCCTCAGCCTCCAGCGAGGCCAGACAGGCCTGGGAAGGTGTCTGGGGCTGGTCACAGTCCAGCCATCCCCAGGCACCGCCGCAGGCCGTGGCCCGTCTGGGAAGGCAGCCCCTGGGAGGGGATGGGGTTGGGATGCAGCCTGGGTGAGGGTGGTGCCCTGCCCAGCCAGGCTCAGGTAATCAGGGCCTTGACACTAATTTTTCACCCAAGTGAAACCAGCTGATGCATATATAGTATTTTATTAGGCTTTTAAAGCTTTGATTCTGTGTTGTCCGTGGCAGCTTATCACCACTGCCCTCCCCAGCACAGGAGTCAATTAACAGAGGTGGCGAGGAATTGCAGAGATCTCCCGCCAGCTCAGCAGAGCTGCTCTGAGTCTGGTGACTCTCTCCTCTGAGGTGGGAACAGCTACAGGCTTGATTTCCCCCTTACCAGTGCTGATTAACTTCCTCCTAGTAAATACTGCGATCAATGAGGTTACACCAGCAGCAAAAGGGAACTAACCCCAAGTTACTATTTCCATTAGTTGCTAAGTACAGTGCAACAAAAAGTTAAATCCACACTGTAGTGATTACAGATGGTCAAGCATTTTCGGAGGTAAGTTTGTTTCAGGGTAAACCATCTACATTAACAGTATGTCCAGACACATTATAAGCTTGCTCACTGCAAAAGGGAGAGAATGCTGAGGAATGTCATAAGGTAAAAGTCTTAATTTGACATCAAGTCTAGTACAGCTTGGTCTAACTTGGAAATGTTGATGGCACTTGTAATAGAATAAAAAAAGGTAGACATGTCTGAAAGCTCTAGTACTAAACTACTATCAGTTAAAACTGATTGTTGGAGGTAAAGTAAGTGGTACAGAGAATTCCTTAATAGCAAAAACCTTTTTTCACAAGGAACTCCATCTTCTATACTTTTGCATTCCCCATGTCTAAACAGCATTTCACAAGCTTTAGTGCATTTGTAACATTTCTGGGAAGCAGAGGAATAACATTATTTTTATTCATTTTACAGATGGAGAGCTGAGGCAGACGAAGAGAACATTTTGACCGTGGCTATGAGTTTGAATCTTCATTTCTGGATTCCTGGGCCACTACTCTAAACACTGGGCAATGCTTTCTACCACTAGCATTTTATTTCCCCCCCTGATTATGGATAGTCCTATCTAGAAACATTGATAACATTATTTAAAAGAAAAGGTAGGGTGCCCTTACCTCCTTCCTTAGGGAAACAATGCTGAGATCTCCCCCTGTTCCTTAGAAAGGCTAGGAGATTATGTAGTGTTAGTTAAATTATTAATTAACTCCTGAACTGCTTTCAGGAGTTTCTGCTCCTTATCATCGTAGCCTAGAGCAGAAAAACCTGTTCTGGAAATTTTGGCATCTGATGTGGCTTCCAAGGCAAAAAATATCAGCAATGATATAGAGCAATAGGGTACCTCCTGAACATGGTTTTGATCTAGTCTCCTCACTCAGCTAGCGAGAACCACAGTCAGACACAGGGATACAGGACTAGGAGGGTGAAAATCTTTTCCTAGTGCTGGCAAACAGAATGATACCCCAGGTATAAGCACTGCTGAAAACAGATAAACGACTACCAAAGCCTTGCTATAGGCCTACATAGGTTAACAGAGGCCTATGCTGTAACATAGGCCGACAAATAGAAGCCTATCACTCACCCGTATGCAATGTACAGTTTTATTTTGTTGGTAGCTGCACCTCTGCAGACTCTTTTGCTGATATTATAGGTATATTATATATACACCTAGAAATATCAGGTGTATAAAATTAGCTTGACGAAATAAAGTTACACTTCATATAAAAACTATTATATGAAAGTATGACAAGTACCTGAAACCAGGATGATTTCAAGCTCTTACCAAACACATGTAACTTCTACTCTAATGCATAACAGATCATATGAAGATAATGGGGGACAGCATGTAGGCATCCTGGCACCAATGTTGTAAACCACAATAGTCCCTTTGCAAGGGAGACAGAAAATACAGCACCTTTCCTCTTGAAGGGACAACTCCTGGCCTGGGATTTGACTCAGTCAAATCAGCAAGCCTGTACATTAATTCATGAAAGGAGGCAAACAGCTTACAGCTTATTGCGTTTAGCTATACACATATATAGTATATTCTCATTAGCGAACACCTTTAGTGTCCTTGCCTCTTTTCCCTGCAGTCATTCTGATCCCATAATACAACAGCTCTTGCAACAACAACTGTCTCAGCACCTCTAAATCACATCACTTTTTGGCTGCCGACAGGTGTCACCATGAAGAAGGTACAGAGTCAATGGAGATTCATTCTGCAGGATTTGCCACAAAACTGTCCTGGGGAGCAGCCTGAGGAAAATGCTACAAACTCTTAGTTACTTATGGTTTCCATGGCCCTGTTGTCTTAAGCCATCAGTATCAAAAGAAACTTGGCACCAGCAGCAGGGAGAATCAGAATATGTTCCCAAAATGCTGCCTTCCCCCCCTTCCCTGTCGTTCTGTAAATGAGCCTCAATTACTTTCTCCTTCCAAACACATACTACTTCGTTCCAGATTACAGGAGAATTTTTTCTTCTATAGAAGAAAATAGTACAAGAAGATTACACAATGAAACACTGCTGACTCTTCCTGCAGCTTTTTCTACTGAATGGTATTCTCCACAAATGCATATACGTGAATATTTATAGTGTATCTTCATAGATCATATTTTTCCTACACTCCCAAATTCTGAACTCTTCTCCAGATTACTGCATTCTTTATTATTTATTCTCCTTGTCTGTAGGTTAAAGTATTTTTTAAAAGTCTTTCTACTTTGTAAAACAAAAGCATATACATTTAATGAATCAACCACATTACTTCTAATATGAACTTCTCTAGTTAAACTGTTCATGTTCATAAACCTGTACTGCTTATGAATTCTTAATGCAAGTGGATGTAATCAGAGCTAGTCATTGCTTGCATTGATAATTTTAGCACTTCAAAAAAAACTGATTATAATGATCAGTCTCTTGGAATTTGTTTTATATTTTCTGATCCTTTTGTTTTAACACTCTGTATGGCTCTAATAAGATAAAAAGAATACCTACTTGAAAAAAAAAAGTTTCTGCTTTCTTCCTCTTTCAGAATTAAAACTCCTCCAATGTATTACAGATAATTGAAAAATGAAAATTATGTGCTCAGTTTTAACTTAGAAAACTCTTGCAGAGCAATTCAGTCTGGGAAGTCTGAAAGATAAGAGCAGCTGTTATGTGACATTCAGATAAGGCCCTTCCCAGTGCTTTGCTATCAGACAAAATTCCTACTCGTTTTAATAGAAGTTTGCAGAAGGGGAGAGTACTTTGATACTGAAAGCTTTCACATACGGAAAGCATGGACATGGGAATGAAGGCTATTTATTTAATGAGTAAAGCACCTAATAAGGAATCCAACTGGTAAGAGTGAAATCCAGGGACAAGTAGATCTACTGTTATTTCTGCTAGCTGCAATGTCCTGGATCTGGAAGAATGTCGTGAGACCATAACTTATATAGATAATCAGATTACTTTAATAGATAACTCAGCCGATCATACATACCTGCACAATGAAGTATATTGAACTGGCAGATTCCGAGATCATTGCTGAATGCTCTTGTTTGCTTACACACATAGTTATATTGTGACAGTTTTCTTGCTAAAAAAGTGTTTAGAGTAAACATTTATGTATAATCATATTGGCTTCAATAAGAATTCCTATAGTTGTGTGGTTTTTAAACTGGAATTTACTGATGATAAATTTTCTAATTTGCTCCAGAAAATGATACATTGTCATGGTAGACTGAAGTTAAAATCTTATTTTGTTTTCTTTCTGGGTTTATGTTCTTTTTATGTTCTTTTCTTATTATTGCATGACATCCGAGTAGCAATAACTCCTACTAACATGTCATAATAACAGAAATATTCTGTTACTCATATTTCTAAAACCAACAGAACAATTTAAGGTTATCTTCATGTGGAAAAAAACAAAGGCGAAAATATACAGAATAGACACCTCTGAATATAGAAGATTCATTATACTCTTTGGAAATATGCCTCCTGTGTCTGCTGTAATGAGAACACTACAACAGGCACTTACCCAGGCATCTCTGTATAGATTCACAAAACTCCTACTGTTTACCTGGCTGTAATAATTTCAAAGAAAACCTAAAATGCAGACTAAAGGTGTGCTTTTAAACCTGTTTCTTTCTTGCAGCAAAACCAGACCATTCTCATACTCCTGCTTCATCTAATCTTCCCCAAGTTATCCCACACAACTGGTTGGAAGTCAGTGCAATGAGACATATTTCTGCAATTTGCTGGGTTAAAAATGTTTCAGAGATAACTGAGTGGTAAAAACAAGCTAAAAGACTTTTCCATTGACCAGTTCACCCTTTAACAGTGTGCTGACAGAAATTAGAAAGCAATAAATCACAACGAGGGAAGGGGAAAAAAAAAAAAAAAGAAGAGGAAATGGGATGCTTCAGATCAGCTTCTCAATTTAAGAAAAGCAGTTGGACCAGAAAGCTTAAGTGCTGAAGTGTCACTTAAGCTGAAGTGACACTTCAGCAGAAGCCGGACTCAACTGGTGAGATTGCAAACTTCGCCAACCACAGCAAGGATTTCCCAACTCCCAGTGCATTCAACAGCTGTGGTACCATGACCTTGAAACTAGCTAGCTTTGGGACAGGCAACTGGAGCCACAACAGCCAGGGCTCTACTGAGCTAGAATGACTACTTTTGAGGGTATGCTATGAACTACATCTGCAAATTAAGATGGGTCTGCAAAAGCTCTTTTCTGCTTCTGTTGACATTATTTTCAAGCTAGTCTGTTTCTCAATTCAATTCAGCCCTATAGTGAAACCATAGTTTGAGCATCGCTTAGACAGGAGTTTCTGCGTCTTTCATTTTTAAATACTGAAAAAAATAGGTGAGACATGATCTGAATTGAGCAGATCAATGCAGGCACAAGACCATTTCTTGAGAAAAAAATTTGTAATCCTACATACTTCTGAATAAGCACGCATCCATAAATCTTCAAAACACTCAGGATGGAATACTTCACAACATAAGCATACAAAATAGATAATTACTGGCTTGCTCACTCTTCTTGCCATTCTGCAATACAGAATAAGAATGACAAAGAAAACGAACTTGAAGTGCCACCCTGAACAAATTAAAAGGCATTAAGGATAGTTTTAATGATATTTTCTGGAATGACTGCAGTGTCAAAGCACATTGAAAAAAAATTATGAAGAGATGCAGGATAGACACATAATAGACATTCAAACACCTAAACTTTGCAATATTCAAGCATATAATTAGGAGAGTGCTATACAATAAACATCAATTAAGCCAGAACAATCACAAGGGGAATAACAAAATGAATACTAAAGCAGGAAAACCAAAGCCATCTGCACACTGAAAAATACCATGAATTCAAAACAGTCTGTGCATGACTGAATACCTGAAAAACTATTTATCACCAAACTTGGCAAAAGGAGGGGAAAGGATGTCATAACAACATTTTTGTTTTAAAATTCTCCAGTTGTGATGAAATTAATATACAGGTACTACATGAGAAATTGCTTCACCAAAGGCGCTACAGAAGAAGAAAATAGAGTAAGAACACCTACTATCAATTGTTTAAAGTAAGAAGTTTAGGTCTACTAACTGCCAAGATTAAATCCAAATATTTTAACATTAACCTGTCACATTAACAAAGAAGACAGGGTTTATTTTGCCTATGGAGGTTTACTGCAAGCTTTCTTTCTGTGCCTCACCTGATCACAGGCATGCAAAACATGGAAAACAACAGCCTGCATCAACAACAGTTACTACACCCTTTTTCTAACCAGTATTGATCCACCTCCTTCACATTTCTTTTTACTAACGTATTAAGTTCCTAATTACCACACCTAAAACAATTACTGCTGCAGAAGTGTCTTTTATTGTCCTAAACACAGAGGGTTCTTGTCTCCTTTGCCCATGAAATAAAAGCCTCATTCTCATGAAGACTTAAATCTAATTCCACATGGAATTAAATCACTAGTAAAATTCACATCAACTGATATCTGTGCTGAAGAAGTACCTAGCTAGTTATATTTAGTACTGCATCTGTCACAGGAAACAAAACCTAAACCATTAATGAAAAATGTGTGAATTAACTGATGGCTTTTCACAGGTGAGTTATTTACAGAACAGTACTTCCATTTCATCTAGCATCAGCTTTGCAACCCGACATGCAACCTTTAGGTGTTTGTGAATGCAGTTGACCAACGAACTAGCAAATTCCCCTCCTGGAGCTCTGCAAAGCGATGGCATCAGCAATAACACCAAGAAGGAAGAAAATAAGGTAAAAGACAAGAAAGACAAGATGCAAGGGATATAGTTTAATGAGGCTGCAGCTTCATTAAATCTGGGATCATTTCTCAGCAGTAAATTGTTTCTCCTGTGATTGCCTCATCCTATTTGGGAGGGTGTTCATCAGCCTACTGACATGGTGGCAGTCTTTCAGTCCCTCCTAAAACAAAAGGAGAGCCGATGACTGTTATTTGTTACCTTACAGCCACATAGAGAATAGGTATTTTATTGCCTTTCACCCTCTTCCTGCCAGCCCATTTCCAGCCTGGTTTATTGGATGACCAAACCTTTGTGGTTCTTCCTCTACTGTGGATACAGTTGGAGAAAAATCAAAGAACAAAACAAAGAAACGTGACCAGCCTGGTCTTGTAAGAAGGGAAAATTTCCCCCTTGCTCCCTTCTGACCTCCCACAGAGTGCAACAGTCCTCAGTGTGAATTGTCAAATACACTCCTCTTCTGATCAAATAGGTGGGGAAACTGAGGAGTCAAGCTGGTCTTTAGCAGTGATGGAGTGTCAGGATCAAAAGGAGACAGGTGTAGTCATTACTCCATCCCCACCATGCACATGGCACAATATTTTCTAGCTTGAGGATCATATTCTCAGCTGATTATTCTCACCTTCTATGCAGATGTGCAACAGATGGATCCAGAAGTGACCCTTCTGCAGAAAACCCCAGGTTTTGTGCTACATAAATAAAAAGGCATCACACAGGGTGCTGATAGAAGATACTGGACATAGTCTGGGTAACTGGAGATCTTACCTGGGCAAGCAATGTATTTTTAACTCTTTATGTCTCCTCTGGACTCTTCTAAATACTTGCCTGTGTATTGTTTAAATCTAAATGATAAATTAAATGTTAGAGTTCTATGGTTTTGATAATACATTATTTCTATGAAATGAAAACTCATCAGAGAAAATAAAATATTATATTCAACAATATTGATCAGTATAAATTATGCATGACTCATTTTGAATTACTTCTAGAACCCAATATTCTCCTCTTGCTAGTGGGAAGAAATTAATTATAACATTAGGAGTCATTGTACAAAGGTTAAAAACAGGCATGCATGCATTCAATCTACAGAAAACTAAAAAGTTTAGGTTAATGAAATGTCTGAGGAAAAGAGTCTTATTAATTAGCAGGTTCACAGCATTCTTCACAGCTATATTTTAGAGATGCCAAACTGTAATATATTAACACTGTAGGCAAAAGCTTCGTCTCCATCTAAAGAATCATTTCAAGCTTATTTTATTCAATCTTAGATCTTTTTTCTAGTGATTTGTATGCCGTAAAGCACTATCTCTTCTTCAAACTCTTGCATGAGGCAGAAACCAAGTGCAATGTTTATGGCCCAGTAGGTAATGGTATAAAACTACTGAAAGAGCTCTAGTTATATTTATTTTTTTCAAATGGATTGCATTTTCAAAGTTTTATTAACATTGTACCTGACATATGTGTTTACAGATCTTTTTTTCCATTCATTGGCTTTAGATTTGATGTTGATATAATTTCTTCATTTGTTCTTTTTCTTCTTTTTCAGTGGGAGGCTGACCCAAGCCCATTGCAATCATCAGCCATATTTCCACTGACTGCTGAATACTTCAAGACCTAGTAACCAAAACCTAACAAACTTGGAGCTTTCTGCATAATATGCAGAGAAGACATGGAGTAAGGAGTATTGGCACTAGCTATCACACTGCTCCAGTCCTTCAATTGTGACCTGAAAGCCATTCAGGAGTAGATATTGTAATGCTTCATTTTTTTTCTTTTCAGCCCTTTCACTTTGAAGAATCTCAATAATGTTATTGTTTGTTGGGGTTGTTTTTGCAAGATGGACACTTCTATTTTTTAAGCACAAAGCTTACTCTCTCACTGAGCATCACCTTTAAGAACCAAGCAGTAAACTAACATTTGTGGTCCTGTGGGTTGTTTCTGTTGTGAGGAAAAATCGCTGCTGGAGGGAGGTGCAGGAACGGGTGAGCTGCCAGACTTGCAAGCAGTTCCAGGGATGGGGACTTCTTGTTCTGTGCCTGAGTAGGCAGGGGAAGGAGGAGCTGCCCGCTGAGCCAAGTTTGGGTGGCATGGCTCCCAGTAAAGAGTGTACCAGGATGGAGAGCAGCTCTTACTGGAGGCAACACTTCTTCAGCTGACAGACAGTTCAGGATCCAGCTCTGACTTTAAAACCCACTCATCTGAACTAGAACGAACCCCATCTGGCTCAGCCCAGGATGCAACTATGTCTATGAACAAATTCCCCCCAGTGGACACGTCCTTTCATAGCAATTCAGATAACACTGCACCCAAACATTTCCCTCCTTTTCCTGGAGCATGTTCCAGAGCTTGATTTTGTCATTATTTTGACTATCTCTTCTTCTGAAAGACTTCCTACATTTTTCTTTATTTCTCTCACTTTACCCTGCTGATCAGGTTGAAGATTTGCATTATTTTCTGGCTCCATTCTTTGAGACTTGTCACCACTGTCCATCTGGTAGTTACAGTGTCCTCAAATCTACAAGCTTCCTAACCTACCCCAATAAAGGTGACACAGTTTAACTGAAGCAATTTAAACCGGTCTTTGATACCAATCAAAATACGCTCAGGCAGCTTGGGTAGCAATTACATTTGCAGGAAAGGCAAAAGTCTGAAGGGTTACCAGCAGAGATCTGCCAGTTCTCCCAGTGACTGACAGCACTTTGTTCACATCACTCTACATTGTCTATCAGTCCTCAGGGAAGCACTTGAGGTCAGCTTCTGTTCAGATCTTCACACTTATTTGCACATATTGGATAAAACCTCTGTTTTTTTCTTTTTTCAGTAAAGATTACTATCTGCATATCCCCTGCCCACCTGACCTCTCCGAGCCTCCCCACTCAAAACAAACCCCAACAACCCACAATCTTCTTGTGTGGGCTGCTGAACAGTTGGTGAAACTCTTGGACTCATTCCACCCAATTATATTCCTTTTCTTTCCTGTTTATCATATTTAATAAAATATAGATGTAGGTACTTCAAAGAACAACCAGAAAGATAGTAATAGCACGGGAGAAAAAAAAGTTTGATTCAGAGACATTAAAAAAAAAAAAAAAATATATATATATATACTCTTTTTGATTGCAGAAGTTAGGGCAGATGGACCAGATACAATATAAATCAGCAGAAGTCCTTCACTTTATAGAGATATACACTATACCATTATATATTATATTATATGTTTATTATATTTATTTAAAAACTGGTTCTAGTTTAAGAAATTCTTAAGTATTCTTTCCACAATAAAGACATATGATTTCAAAGTAAATCTGGCAATTTTGCTGACCAGAACAGTCTTTCTCCTCTTTTTGTTCAGAAAGGAATACAAAAATGAGAATGGAAAAAAAACCTCATTCTTTTTAATCAGATCCAGCTATTGAAAATCAAGGGTGACCTAGGGATCCTATTGACAAGCTAAAATAACCTATATGAGGGCTGAAGCTTTTATTGCATGCATATACATAGACAAGTCTAGTACACAAGTCTAGACTAGTACACAAATCTATGATGATGCGGAAGTCCCGGACACAACTTATACGACCAATGTGATCAAGTTAATGCCACTTTATTAAAGGATACACAGCAATTTATACACTAGTACAAAGCACACGCGCCGCTACCTGACTGCTAATAGGCTAAAACTACTTGTCCACGCGCTCGCCTATCCTTTACGATTGGCCTCGGTGTGGTGTTCACACACCTTATCTTGTTACGCCAGCATCCTGTTTTTCTTATTGTTTCAGTCCAACTTCCTTATCTCTTGGCCCCGTATGTAGTTTCTAAATCTATCTCGGCCTTGCATATGTCCTTGAACACAGCTGCAGCCTGTTGTTACAGTGAGGCCACTCGGTCTGGATCGCTCATAATATGTCCGTTGTTTTCCAGCCATTCCACAAGTCTACTACCTCCAACTCAACCAGGCTCAGAAGGAGACAGATCTTAACAGACAGGCAGAGTCATACTGTTTCTGGAAAATTTTCAATTTATATGTGTCTCTTCAATAATGTGGACCTACCAGGATCCCATGTGTTTTGCTAGTCAAAACACTGGGAAATATCCAAAATTCAGCTATCTTAAAATACGATAATATGCATTATATATACCACAACACCTTCAAACCACAAGTGCAGTTCCTTTAAGGAAAATCAGCTGGAAATGAAATGTTTTAAAGTGAAAGAATTGTTTTGAATAAGAACTGAAAAGCTAAAGCCCCATGTGCTCTGCATCCACAGCAAAGATATCTTGCTAAATTTTATAGGAATAGGGGTGTGTCATGGCATCCTGTACATGACAATGCATGTACCTCATGTTGAGCAGTATGCCATGCTATCATTAACTCTCTGCCTTCTCCTTAGGCTTGCCTGAAGGGTGGAAACCACAGGCTAAAAGCATCCAGGAGCATGGAGTAGATGGATGGGAGGGAGAAGATTGGTAGAGCCTTTAGACACCCTTTGCTCCTTCCTTATGCTGTGTATTTGTTTCTTAATTGTAACAAAGGCATAATATGCATATTATATACAAACTAAATATTTTATGACAGTTTTAAGCACTAACAAAATCTTTGATCTTTGAGCAAAAAAAAAAATAATTGCTTGAGACTGGAATTAGGTAGGCTCCTTTTGAAGTGCTTACTTAATTCTCATCTCAGCTAATCACTTAAATCACCTGGAGTTTAAGTGCTTTACTGAATCAAGGTCTAAAAACTTCATTAACTGAAGTCAAGTCCTCACTCAGCCAAGTGCCTAAACCTAAATTTCCACTCAGAATAGACTTCCAAGCCTTAAGAAACTTTGGGGGCTTTCTTGACATTTGACACATATTAAAATAGACTTGGAGTTACAGAATTGCATCAATAAATATTCAGATATAAGGTTGATGATTCTTCTGATTTCACCTCCTTCATTCCCACTGCCTTTTCTGCAGCATAATTCTAGAGTTATGATTTCCTTCACTGGAGATATTTCTGGTTTATATTTTTTAAAGTGAGAGGTTTGGGATCTCTCATATTGGCTTGGCCAACATCTGACTTTGTTTTGAAACACTGAGAAAGCCAAACTAGCCTTCCTTTGATATCATACATTTCTTTATTTCATCTACCTAGGGTTTTTTAATTCATTCTTGGAAATCATTTGCCGCTCCCTCTCACCTTTCAGAAGGCCACAAGAATCTACTCTGATTCATGAAACTTTCCTCCTAATTGACAAAGCATTCTGAGGTAGAAAGTTTTAACATCAAGCCAGTTCAATTAGACTCCTAGGGTTTTTTTAATTAAGATATATTTCAAGAGATTATTTCTGTGATAAGTGCAATAGATTCCTCTTGAACACAGGAAAAACCTAATACCACTATGTGCAGGAGTTATTCCTTGTCAGTTCTTAAAAAAAAAAATAATCATCACTGTAGCCTAATGCTCCTAATTTCAGAGTGTTTTCTTAAAATGCTGCAGAATCTCATTCACTGAAGATTTTTGAAAGAAGTGGCTGTGTTATCTTACATCTTGCAGGATTCATTGACATATCAACTAAAAGGAAATAACAACCTGAGTTAGAAGCACTTTAAAATGAGCAAAGTTCCCATCTTAAATATACACAAGCACGTTAAGCCACTGGAAAGTCAAGACTCCTAATCTTCCAGTTGCCTTGCTTTTTTTCCCTTTCCTTTCTGTTCCTGAACAGACAAAATGTGTTCAAATTGCATAGTCTTGCATAGCTAGCAGGTGGGGTTCCCATTCCTAGAACACAACAGATAGATATTCTGCATATGCTGTTTGGAAGAGGGGGTCCAAAAACACTTGGGTTACTTTTTACTGGTGTAAATCCCTGTATGTTCAAGGAACTCTGCTGATTTAAGGTATTACTAGAGAATCGACTACAGTCTTCCTCTTTGGCCTGTATCTTTTACATTTTACCTTTCCACAGACAGTAGATTGAGTATCTACAGGTAGATAAGAACTCTCTCTGCCTCTGCTCTGAGCTACTGGCTGTGAGATACCTCTGGTCTTGAAGTCACTTGGCAACACTGGCTGAGTTAATAAGATTTGCTGAGATGCTGGACATTTTAATTTGAGATTTGAGGAAAGGTCTTAATGTGGAAAAGTTCCGATAGATACTGACACATAATGCATGTGACTGTCATGTTTGTGTTAAATTTTTACGAAGTATGCCTACTTACACTGGTGGTGATCTTCATAGAGTCTTACCTAGACAGTTTGGGAGCTCCTGCTACATCGCCCTGACCTACTCAGAGCTAAATGACTCACAAAGAGACACAGCCACAGGGAGTTAGAAATTAAAACAACCTCATCTTCATAATCTCTTGTATCAGTTCAGAAATGATGTTCATTCAAATTTTAGGGTTTCTCTTTTTCCACTGAAGTGATATAGTCACTGGAATAGTTACAGAATAGTTGCAGCTGGATTCTACTGACTGCAACAAGTTCTGTATAAAACCAGTGTAGTCTGCCAATTGCTTGTGATATCAATTTCAGTATTTGAAACAGTCTTCCTGACTACATATTGTATTTGAATAAACACTGAGACAGATTGATATGATTAAGAATACATTAATAAAGCAGCATTCATTTAATTTACTAGTGCTGTGTTAGTTCTTAATCTAAATATTGGCTTACCTCTCTGCAATCATAGTTAGGCAAGTGTATTTTGTCCTTAATACCCAAAGTATTCAGTTCATTTACCTTTAATTACCAAAAAAAAAAAAAAAAAAAAATTGTCACATTTCCCTTTGTTGACTCATCTTAAAATAATTTCTAACTCTATTGTCTGAATGTGACGGGAAAAAACTACTACTACAAAGCCAGGCCTCTGTCCTTTGAAGGTAGCACAAAAGAGAAGCATTCTTGTTGTGATCAAGTTTTGCATGTTGCAGTTTCCTTAACAAGCTTAACCCCACGCTGGCATGCTTAACTATAGTGAAAGGAATAATTTAAGAGGTTTTCTGTATTGTTGTTGGTTTATAGTTTATGTGAAAAGGCTGCCCTCTTCTGACAACTTTTTCATTTCTTCTAAAATAACACATTTTTCTCATCTCCATTTATAGTTTATCCTTTGTTTCTCTGTACATTGTATTAGTAGGACCATTATCCCTTTTCCTTACACTCATATTCAGAACAATACAAGAAACATAGATATGAGAAGGTTAAATACACTATGCAATTAATGTGTAAACTGTATGCAGTTGAGAAACATGATAAAAATCACCATCTCTCCATTACTCAGTCAAGCAGGAAGCAAGTGGATGTCTGGTATTCTGAGGTACACCCATTGCATGGATACCTTTATCCACAGCATTTTGGCAGTACCTGCATAAGCCTTTTAGTCTGAATCAGGACCATCCTGACTTACCACATCCTAGTTTGCATTGCAGACCAGTCTCAGATCATGCAGAGTGGGTTGCTTTCAAATGACATTAAATTGAAAGATGCTTTCCAGGAGCACACCTAATGCACTCTGATCAGTACTGGGGAGTCAGTCAGTGGGACCAGAACAGTGCTTGTCTGAGGAATTGCTAGAGCTAGAGCATATGCTGAGTAATCAAGTCTCACATTAACGGTTAAGGTTACCAGTCCTCTCTTCATGGGCCATGCTACTTGATGGCTACAACCACTGTCTCCAGCCGCACTGAAGTCACAGCAGATCAGGGACCTAAGAGCTGAGCTTATCTAAAAACTACCATATTACTTTTTTAGGTCATAAAGCTCTTAATCAGTATTTCTCTCCTACACTCCTACAGTACACAGAAGGATGCAAGGGCTGAAGCTAAACTGGGTTTGATGCCTGTGCAGAGCCTCTTTGGCAGCTGCAGTAAATCCAGAGCTCTGTGGCAGTAGGCATACAGGCTGCTTCTTCGCCGTCTGAGAAAGGACACACAGTTCAGTTGGAACTGAGAACAACTGAACACAGACTTTTGAGAGTTAGCCAATTTTACACATTGACTATTTAATGTAAAAAACGTATTAACAGCCCCTGAAGAACTTTTCTTGCTGAGCTCACCTGTGCTTTCTCTAGCCTAGTCAATCCTGGTCCCATTCTGCACATCAGCACACCTTCAAGGGGGAAAAGTGGCCCAGCCCAGGATGGTTTACAGCATGAGGACACCAGCACTCCCTTGGAAACCATAGATGTAGACCTAAAACTCCCTTATGCCATGGATGACTAACTTGTACTCCAAACAGGGTCTCTTAAGCACAAACTGTGTCTTCTAGGGAGCAGTAGCATAACATTTTCCTTACACTTTTTAAATAGAAGACAGATTCTGTCTCAACTTTGTGTGGAGTTCAGTTCAAAGCATTAGATGTGCACCAGACATGCCCGTCAGACTGAAGGGGGAGATGTAAGCATGCTTAGGCTTGGGGTATTGATTAGCTAGGAGGCAGTGTCAAACTGTTCAGCACTAAAACTGATGCACACATCTGGATATGCTCAGAAGAAATCCTGGAAACTTCAAATGAAAAAATAAGTTGAGGTACCCACTCAGTGCTGTCAGTGACAGCTGTCAAATGCAGAAGGTGACTGGACTTAGCCTAAATCCTGATTTAGTACCTCTTTATGTCCCCATGTCTGAATCCTTCCTTTCTCACTCATATCAGCTGCACTATATTGGTCCATCACTTGCCATCCAGACATTAATGTCTCACGAGATTATTAATTACCCTGAAGTGTTCCTTTAGAAGTAACCTACAACTCCATTTACAAAATTCGCATAAAAAGAGCACATGTTTTTACAGGGCTTTCTTCTTTCTAAAAAGATACCTGACCTCTTTTCAGCATCTCCCTACTAAATTACTTTCCACTTAGTTGCATATAAACTTAGCCATTAATTCTACCAACATATATCTGCACTTCACCTTATACAAATAAGTAATCCCAATGTGAAATCAATCCTTATCTGAGGCAGAGATCATAAACCACAGCCTTAACTGTATATAGCATCACTGAAATCAATAAAGCCATCTGAAATTAAACTAGCAAATGGTCTTGTTCTACATATCTTTAATGTAGACCATTTCAATCTATTGCGAATTACGAGTGATGTAGTGAACATCTCCTGTATTATACATTGGCTTTCATGTAAGTAAGCTACTGCTTACTCCAGTGACTACTAGCACTTAATGAGCTTCTTGACATATTCTCACTGTCATGTCATTTGAAACAGTATAGTTAAAAGAAAAGATGAATTTATCAAATACTAATCAGATCTAACACAAACACAGGAAAAACAAGCTTATATTAATTTTATAAACGTGTCAATAGTTTCATCTCCCTGTGACTAAACGCTAAATAAAAATATTGCATTAAATCTCCCAAGCTTGTTGCATCTGAGAGAAATTATTTAGAGTTCATTACTACAAGTATATACAAGATCCCATTGGTATTACTACAATATACTGGTTAATTACAGAGCCTACATTTACTCATGGGATATATCTTTCTTCACATGTATAGAGATTGTTCCTTACGGTTAAACACACTAGATACAAGCAAACTTCTAAAATAAAGTTAACAAAACTTATCATGGCAAATTGGGAAGTGTTTCTTGGCTGGACAATTTTCCATTTTACAGGCGAGAAAACCAAAGCACAACAGTATCACCAGGCCACCCAGCAAGCCAGTGTTTATTGACAAATACTGAACCAGGAGAAAATCAGAGCATTTAGGGTAGTTGTATAAAGCAAATATTTAATTCCAAGTCAAACTAGTCTGAAATGACCTATTTCTCCATTTTAGATTTTCTCAATGGAAATTGATTGCTTGTTTTTAGCTCATTCTGAATTTTTCCAGCGAAAACATATGTACACTTTTTTGTAGTAAAATGAAGAACGTTACTGGGTATTTTGTACTCTGACAGAGAATGCAAAACAGTAACGAGTCCAACCTCTCTTCAGCTCTGATGCAGAAGTGAGCTCCACTGAACTACCGTCACCACTTGCTTCAGAACAGGGAACTCCCTGGAAGATTTTCATTTTCTGCCTGCCTGTGCCATCTTCTGCTGAGCCTGAGGGAGCTGACAGAATTAGCACAAAGTAGCACGTGGCAGTGAGCCATAAAAAGCACTGCATTTCTGAACAATTACAGCACATTTTTGTTGGTGCCGGGAGACATGAGCCTACAGTCCAAGTGCTTAGCCACTCGAGCAGTGCAATTATGTGTTGGAAATGCACTGCTTGGAACAGTTCCTCTTACAAAATGGAAATTACCAACTAAAATGGGAAATTAGAAAAAAAAATGTTTCTTTCTGTCTCATGTTGTTTACTGGAACCTCCTTATCAACCCTGCTGCTTCTTTCCTTTTTACCAAAAGTTTACCCAAATCAAGGCAACAAATCACTACTCCTGTCTTACCCTTTTTATAGGTATGTTTAAAATGTGTGAAAATAATATCGTTACCTTTATACTGCACCACTGTGCATCAGTGTCAGTCATGTCTGCATGCCTCCTTGTATCTTTTGAACTGCACCTTACCTCACATTTATTCCATGCATTTGCAACAGGAAAAATTCTAGGAAGGTATCTCAGTCCTCAATTCCGCACACTTTCTTGCTCGTGTCTTATCCTCTACCCCACAGCTTAATGTATCACAACTGCTTGTGTAGCCACCATTTCACCAGTATCTTTTCATGATAGATAAAGGATGCAGGAGGCTAGTAGTCCATTGTACTTGAGTTACGACTACTGTCTAAAAGCATATACTAATGCAAGTTCTCCTTTCCAAGGGCTGCATTGCCAGAGTTCTATGCTACTTTTGGGACCAAGTAAATGGCAAAGGATATAGTTCATAGTGAAAATGCCAACCCCAGCAAATGCTGAAAAGGTAGACTTTTATGTGTCTCTGTCTTTAAATAGAGTAAGCTGTTGAAAATCAAGTTCATACAGATAAACAATCCACAAAATAGGGGAAAAAACCACTCATTTGACAACTACATAAATAATAGCTGCAGTAATAAACAAGCACTCAATTCCATTACGGGAAAGAACAGTGTATCTATCCTTTATGTCACCAGTTTAGAGCTAATATAATTTCATTAATTTTTCCAGATATTAACTTGCAATTGAATCTCAAGCAAAACAAAAGTTTATAGCCAAAAATCATATTCATACCTCTGTACTCCAGTTCTTCTCAGCAGGACATAAAATCAATGAAAAAAAAAAAGTGAGAATATAAAAGATTAAAAAATATTTTTTTAAACATATAAAAATATAAAACTTTAGAGAAATTGTATAAAGCAACATTAAAAGGAAACATTGATTACCTTTTATGCTTTTTTAAAATGATTTAAAAGAGGTATTTGGAAGCAAGGTGATAAAAGGAAGGAGGCTCAGAGACCTCTAAAGGGGAAACTAGGATTGATGAGAGCAAGACTGGACAAAAATCTGCAGAATGAAAACAAGCAGAATAACAGCAGTTTTTTTAAAAAAAAAAAGAGAGGAGAAATTAAAAAAAACCCACACCCCTCCACACACATGCATATAAGCAGACAAAAATGTCTTTTCCTGTGTATCTCTACTGATTCCTCCAGAGGAAAGGAACAAAGCAGTATACAGTAAAATGATAAAGCTGAGAAAGTCACCACCTGAGAAATCCTATGGAATGTAATTATCATTTCTATAAAATAAGTAATATTTTTTTAAAAGTCAGTCCATGACCAAGTCTGTCCACAGTTCTGTATGTTTTTGTTGTGTCTAGAGAAGTAAAAGCACGTGTGATGGCTGGTTCAGAGCTTCGCACATACTGACCAGCATGCCGGAGCTGCCTCTTGTAATGAAAAGAGCGAAGTTATAACTTGCTTTCCCTTCCTTGGGACACTATCTTCCATCTTCCTTCTAACCCAGCTGTTGACTTTCAATAAAACTTACAATTCATAGGTTTTGGACATCCCACTCCATTGACATTCAGGTGAATATGGTTAAAAGGTTCAACCAAGTATTGGTGACAAGAGCAGGGACAGTGGGGTCGTAGGAAAGAAAGGAAAAGGACAACATGGGCATAGGACACATTTACACAAGAAACCAGAGTTAAATACATAAGGCAACCCTTAAGGAAGAAAAATACACATATCTGATCTTCAATCAGTAGCATCAGGAAAGGCAATCTGGCATTGGAAAACCTTTTCCTGAACTGGAGGAAGAAATTTTTATGCAGGGCTTATTCCTGCTCAGTTCCAATAGGTGAAAATCTGACATCAATCTCAACCTGAGCAGCAGCTCTAATTCCAGGAGGCCCAAACAGAAACAGAATGAAAATGCATTTATTTCATCTCTAAGTCATTCTCTTCAGAATACACTTTAGAATTACTTCATATCCAAAACATTGCTGCCCTGTCCATAGCTTTAATACAAAAAAAATCTGAATGGTGGCAATAATATTCATCTACAATGAGCATAAAAATAATTGATTTATATAGCAAATTTACATATGTGCTCACAAATCTTGTTGCTCCAGTTCTCAGACTGAGACATTATATAATGAGAAAATGTGAATTCATTTATCCAATGAACACAGCACAGCAAAACTGCTGTGTATTAGATCTGTAGATTACATGTACAGCATATTAAATTCACTTAGTAGACAGATAATTATGTTTCCATGTAAAAGCCATTACAAATAATAAATAATTAAATATATGTATGACTTGACAAATAATGTGCCAGGATTATGCAGATAATTCATATTTAATTCAGCAGTCGCTTCACCGCTAACAAATAATAGTGAATAGACCATTGCATGTTCTCCACCACAATACATCTACTTTATTCAAATTTCCCAAATACATGGATATCTGAACTTTTCCATTCATTTCACCCTAAGGCACTCGAAGCAAGTAATGCATATTGCCAGGTAGACTCTTGAAAATACATCTAAGTTATCTCATTTTCTTTCTCATTGAAGTCTTTATCCCGAGGAAGAATCAAAATGTCACTGCTCTACGAGAAATTAAGTTAGTAGAAGCTCTCTCTTCACATACCCCTCTCTGGGCAAGGGATAGGTTTGAAGGTCAGTTCGGTGTTCTCCATCAGTACAAAATCATATCTGCACAGCTGCAGCCTACAAAAGTAGAAAAAGATGTACACAACACAAAAGTTAACATTAACATTAATAGAAAAATATTTCAGTATTTGCATTAGAGAAACCATAATGATGAATACTAGAAATAAAAACACATGGTTCCCACACATGTATCATGTATCTCATTTGAAGTGCAATCCATCTAATCTTGTGATTATTGAGTACCAGGAATGCCTTATAGGAGAGTAGCCCTGAGTGAGGAGTAGGTTGTCCAGTTCATCGACAGGAGCAAAACACAAATCATTTTTTTGTTAGGTGAGGCTTTCATAATCCCTGACCACATGTGGCTTCTCTGCTTTCTACTAAAAAGCAAATGCATGCCACACATTCTTGTTCGGTAGAGGTATTAATAAGGTTGTCTTTTTTATTACTCCTGTTCTAGTTTTGGTGAAAAAAACCAAAGGTTGCTGGGCTAAGTAGCTTTGACACATTCACTGTCCCCATCAGCTGAGTTTGAATTGACTGACAGTTTCAAAAGCTTTTTGGGAGAACTGACACCTGGACACACACAAGATAGGAAACCTTTCTGGCTTTATGGGTGAGTAGGAATGATTTATCTCAGAGACCAGAGTCTGAAAATTATATGTACCTTTTAACACTCCCACATTCACACACCACCTGTGTGAACAATGGACCAGCCCAGTAGACAATTGTCAGTGATATTCCCCAAAGTCCCATCCCACTGCCTGCTACTAACCCAGATCTGGGGAGACTGAGACTCCTATTGTTTTTATCCTTGCACCTGTCCCCTGTTTTTCACCCACTACTTTGTTATATGAATAATTTGAATATTTTTAATGTAGTTTCTAGTTGATTATCCTGTATTCAAGTAATTGTTGTAATTATATGTAACTAAATAAGGTAAATATAGTTATAATTACAATGAGCAATTATGTAATTATACCACCCAACAGTGTTGTAACATCTGCATTTAAATTACCTTCACATGCTGATTCAATACACTATTTTCCATTGCTATCTAAAAGTACCTGATGTGCCTATATGACTGCCATGTGATGAGGCTCTGCATGAAGGACTTCAGTGGATCCTATATTAAAGCAAATCAAGTGCATCTTACTTTAAAACTAACAAGAGTCTGAGTAACAGGAATGAAAACTCAAAACCAATAAGGGCTGTTCACTGAAAATCCTCCTTATCTGCTAGATCATTATCTGAAAAAATCCTGAACACTTGCATGAAATGTATCTTCTGATTTATCACCGCTGGGTTGAGGAAAAAAATTGCAATATGATTTAGAGCCTTGACTATCTCTTATCACCAAATGCTTTTACATAAAATCATGTCGGTTCACCTGAGAGCTTGAGACTTATGGCTTTCAATATGTTAATAAAGTCTAATGCATATACATTCTGAAGTACTATTTTGATTGCCAAGCGTTCTGTTTCTTCCTAAGTCTCTACCGCCCACCTCCTCCTCTTTCCCAGGCAATATGAAATAGATTATTTTAACAAGGTTTCATAATTTTTACAAAGTATCATACCCAATTCCTACTACACTATTATCATATACCAAATTAAAAAGCCTTAAATGTTATTTCTCAATTTAACAAAATATACTGACTTAAAATTTACTCATATTGTAATATTATTCCCACTCATTACTTATTTGATAACCATTATTAGGTTTTATTTTAAATTCTGACTTTGTTGAATCTGCCATTCATATAAAGCAAATAAACATTAACAACTCTAAAATACTCTTGCTGCTCCTGGATGTTTCTTACTTATTCCATGTAATATGTTATTTTCACAAGATGCAAATGTAAAATTTAATTGCTAGTGCTATTGTACAAGTAACTCTGGAGATCTAAAAAATGAACATACGGTAATACTGTTGAAGTATTTAAAACCAGAAATAATTAATAAAAGCTTAGTAACAACACTTAATTATCAAAAAATGCAGGTGATTTCATTTTAAATCTAGACAAGCATAGACTATATTTTGGTCTTGGAAGGTCTTTACCTTCAACAACAAGACCAAAAAACCTATTCCAGTCACACAAGTAGCTGAAGTGCTCCATTTCATATCTGAGTGTGAAAAGATGTGGATGGACACATGATTAACATCAGAGAAGTGCATAATAAAATTTATCTTCTGGAAGAGAACTTAAGCATGCAGATGTAAGTCAGGCTGGTCTACATAAGTGGTCCTTGAAAACCGGTTGTGACCAGACAGCAGCAGCAGCCTGCTGTAACAAGCAGCACACGTGACTTCTGCATGCACAGGGGTGATGTGCACTAAATGTTAATGTACAGAGCAGTTCTTCCCTGTGATAAATTTGATCCTAGGTAGGATGAGAAGGATATTCATGCATTTAGGGATACGTGATTTAAAAAATCAATAGAGGGAAATACACATCCTGAGCAGTTTTGTTGATACACAACTTTGATACATGACAAAAACTTACCTTTCTGGATTATTAAGAGATTTCAGCCTCATCTGGAGAATCCTAAGCTTGTGTTTTGGGCCTATTAAAGTCTTCGTAGTAAAGGTCAGGGAAATTTTTGATATGCTGTCAAGGTCTCGGTAAAATCCAGTTAGCATTTTGACTCTTTTATATTGCTGAAATGTTGAAGCTTCACTAAAGAAAAACATTATTTCTAATCAGGGTTTTGTTAGATGAGTAATATTCATTATTGTTAAGCATTATTATTAAAACCAGAAATCTTGCAAGACATATTGATTTTGAGCACTCAGAACAAAGACACTTAGAAGTGGATTCAAACCAGTACCATGCAAGGACCTGGGCTAGTTCATAAATGGAGAGAGGATCATTTCAGTGTGAGGAGCATTGCCTCTGACACTGAGCCATATACAGGGAAAGGAGCCATGGCCAAGTCTTAACAACCTCATGATATTTTTTTGACTTACAAATTAACAAGTTAAAAGGTTTAGGAAACTCAGAAAATTAGTCCTATAAAGTGATAAAAAAGATTTAGAGACAAAGTACAACATACCTATTCATCACTGATTCTACTATGTTTCCAGCATAATCTGTTATTTTAACTTTAATGAAACCTCTCCTAATGCCTTTATTCCAGGTAGTAATATCCAGTAAGTAGTTATACACTGCAGAAAGGAATAGGAAATAACAAGATTTAAAGAATGACCTCAACAGGATACAGTTGTTGCTATCACCCTGTTAAAAGTATTCACTGGTGATGCTAGGAATAGTGACCCTTTACTTACAAGTTACCAAGTCAAAGCAGAATAAGAAGGCTATTGACAAAAATTAGCTTCTACCAAATGGCTATGTCCTGGAGTTCTGTGTAAGTAGTGCACCATTTCCTCCAGTTCTTACATGGAAAGGATTTCCATCAGAAAGCTACCATCAGAATTAGCATGAAGATTTTGACCTGCCTAAGGAAAAACTGCAAAATCAAGCGCTATCTAGCACCTTCAGGTTTTGGCAAGCTCTGCAAAGAGGGGATATTTGAGCTATTAGTGTAGCTACACCATCATGTTACCCACAAAAGTGACATGTCCAGAAAACAGCTGCGGTACATTGGCAGGGAATGAGGAAGAACATCATTAGCACAAACTTTATGTATAGGCAAAGTGGGCAGTTAGCTAGGTGACCAGATTAATCAGGTGGTAAAAGATGAAGTGAGACATTATTCCCATGCCTTGCTTGCCCAGCCTGAGCAGGTGCAGCAGCACAGGTCCTCCAGGCACCCTTCCCTCAGAGAAGTCTACCTGCCAAAACTTCTGTGTGGATACTAGAAAAACTGCATGGGGAAGTTCAAGGAAGAGGAGATGGATTTGATTGCTTTCCCATGCTTCAGCCTTTCTTCCCCTCCCCTGGAGGGCCCATGGCCTCAGGAAAACAGGCTGGGTACCTGGGGCTGGCACCCTCCATGCACAGGCACGGAGCTGACCTGCTCCACTGTGTCCTCGGAAACCCTGACCTGGCCTTCTACCACACTTCTGTAACCATCACCAGTATTGTAACCATGCTAGGGCTACCCAGAGCAAACACAGCTTTCCTACTCACCAAGTAAGGAAACGTCGGGGTTTTTTTTTTTCCCACATTACTTTTTAACATTCTCTTCTAAAAGACCAAGCCCACATGAAAAACTTATCCTGCTCAGGTTTACAGTTTCACTTAGTTTTAAGACCTCTTGTTTAATTCTATTTCCTCATGTTTTCAAATATCTAAGAATTAAAATACAGCTTTAGTTAATAAATACCCTCGTTTTGAGACTTGCTTAGTAGACTCATTCTTCTTCTTGACTTTGCGTATTTTCCCTTAAATTTATGCTGTCATTACAACACCTCTTATTCCTCTCCATGTGTCTCCTCCTATGTTTGGTAATTTTCTCCCCCTTTTCTCCCTTCTACCATCCCCATCCCAGAACACTATACATAATCTTTTCCTTCTGCAATGTACTCTTTCCATCATAAGGATTCTGCCTGGTTGGATTTTTTTCTGAATGCTCAGATTTTAACATGTGTGAGAGTGAAAGCAAAGCCGTATCTTTCTGCCAGAAGAATGAATGAGGAGAAAGACCTAGTGGCCTGTGCAGACTTGAGAGCACGGAAGAGCAAAGCCCAAGCAGACAGGAGCAGGGGGGAACAGTGGTAGCCAGTTTGGGTTGAGCCGAAACACCACTGAGAATAAGAGTTATTTTATGTAAAATCCATCACATCTTCGTTAACCTCTCCTTGGCCCTTTGGAAGAAACAGTGATGTAAGTAAACATGATTACCACTATAAAAAGAGATATTCAGTCCCTGGTCACAAAACTTGCCAAGATGATGGAAAAAGCTAATGTGAAAACCTGATTTCACTTGAATTCCCTGTAAACCTATCCCCATACCCCAAATCAAAGAACCTTGAACATAAGCCATTAGAAGAGCATGCTAACATTTGTTTATGGTGATAAAGTCTGTTAATAAAACCAGAAATTGTATGAGAATCCAAACTGGACCTCTACATGGATAAGTAGATATCCAAAGTGCTGCAGCTAAAGCCCATGCCATGAGAACTCATTCCCATAGAGTATAACCCTGAAACAGTCAGCTAACTTTTCCCTCCACTGTTTTACTCCTAGAGAGACATGGACTTTTAAAAGCTGGAGTAGCTTTAGTTGATTGTGGGGTGCTCTCCTCCTGAGGTGGAACATAGAGGTGTCTCCTTTTTGTCCCCCACCCAGAGCAGTCTTGCTTCCCATTTGTGCTCTCTGAAAATAGCAGCAATGATCCCATCTAAGCACGTTCTCTCAGTCCAGCATTTTCCCTGTCACTTGATTCTCATTTTCTGGTTTTGTTCTTCCTCTTAGTAGTCCATTCCATTACTTTTAAAGCCACATTGTTTTCTCAGTTCATGTATTGCTTACCCTTCTGCCACAATCATTCTTCTTCCTCCAGTCTGTGAACTGACACTTAGCTCATGGTTTATTGCACTATTTTACACAGCAGCTAACAATAACTTTCTACTTTTAACATGCTTTCACTCCAGATCAGCTAACAAAAACCAGCCATAACATTTCAAAAAGTTTGTTATGTACATATTCAGTCACTCACTGCAGAATGGGTCTTGGTCCGAGGTATCAAAATAAGCTTTTATTGGTGAACTCTTTGAGATTAACAGTTTTTTCCATCTATCAGCATAATAACCTGAAATCCAAAGTTTAAATATTTCATTTCAGACATTTAGCAAAATCATGATACACGTATAATTACACAAAAGAAACTCAGCCGAAGTGACAGATTTGGCTTTAATTTTCTTAAATCTTCCTTGAGAAAGTAAATTGACTTGGAAAATGCAGGAATCTCCTGAGTATAATAGAATGTAGTATGCAAGTATTTCATTCTTCTAATATATTAGTATCCCTAAAATTGTCATAATGTAATAGTTGGAAGCTAGTCTAGAGTACTAACTCCAAAAAATAGTACTTATAAACTCCTGCAGAGGTAATAAAAACAAACCCAAAAAAGTAGCCCACATATTTGCACAGATCAGTTACAGGACAGTTTCACATTAGGTAAAATTTCTTCCTTTCTTTTTTGAATAATTACAGCAAATATTTTTAAACCCTTTAGTCTATAATTGTAGATATTATTTAATAAAATGTTAGATAATCTGTGAACCTCCTAAACTTATGGATATAATGTAGAAAGAACTTTTGGTTTATCCAATTCTATGCTTATTGTCTTTGGGGCTTGATAATAGTCCTTGTTTCTAAAATGGCTGATGCTATTCTCTCCTTCTTGATTTCTTTACCTCGACTAGACAACAAGTGCTAGTTCCAGGCTGCAGAGCTGCCACTGCAAGGTAGCAGACAGGAAAGTCTGCAGTATAAGGATGATGCTGCTTCTCTCAGTTCCCAGATTCAGCTGCCTGCAATTTCCTCATAGGTTTTATGGTTATTAAAAAAAAAAAAAAAAGGTGGCAGATGACTGGTCAAATATTTCTCCACCTCTAGCTCAGGCTTTCTGTGTAAGTGCATCAGGCATGGCTAATAACCATGCTGGGGAAGTCCTGGAGTCTTTCCCCTTTACTATAAGGCCCTGTTGATTGGGTTTTATTATAAAATAGCATAGAGATATGTCTATCCATGCTTTTTCTTCAAACCTGATTTAACTAATAAAATTAGGGTGTACATCCTAATATAAGGAAGTAAAAAAGACAAGGTACAAATTGAAAGTTAACTTCTAATTAAATATTTTAAAAATTCCATTCTTAAGAGAACCCCACCAACTAGAAAATGCTCACACTATTATAGCTCTTTTCAAACAGTCTCCAGATCCTCTCTAAAAGCAATAAATGCCCAAACAACTAAAAACGCCTCCAAATAAAAGCTTGATTCCAAAAGAAGAGCCAGAGAAACCATGAAGTTGCTATAAACATTATTACTCTTAAATAAAAACCAGAGGTACTCTAGGGATGATAACACACTGTGAAAACCTAAAGTAATGAACTAAGTACAAGCAGCTTCTCTGTAGAAAGAAATACACTGTGAATCCATTTCAGACTGGAAAGCATAATGATCAAAGATTAGGAACGTTCAGCACCTGTGTCTAACAGATAACTATAAAGCAGACAAAACCCTAAAGTTTAAACTACTTTAAACACTATGCAGCTCTGCACGTGCTCAATCGCTACAGAACCCTTAACACAATACTACCGATCTCTGGAGTAGGCCCAGAAAGAGCTGGTCTGGATTTCCCAGAAAACCTCAGCCAGCCCAGAGCAGATATAATGCTTACCCAGTACTGGACAGGACATTGGCTGGAAAGCTTCACAATCAACACATTTTCCTCTCTTGTAATCCAAGTAAGAGTCACAAGGATATGTTATTATGTCACACCTTCTTTTCAAAGATGATAAGAAGAGGAAGACAGATCTTTGATGGTCACACTTAAAATAATTAATTCCTTCAGGAAAGAAAAAATGAAATACACAAAGAATATGTAATCCTTTTTCTTCATGAATGAAAAGGTGTTATCAAAATAATCCCATTTACCTGAGTCATTCTTAGTTAGCCATGCTCTTATTCTCTGGTTAGTTGACCACCAAGTGTAAAACATGGATGCACACACACAAGAACAAATTGAGGACTATTTTGGATATTACAGGTACAGAGAAAAGTCTACAGGGTTTTATATGTAAGAAATAGTCTACTAAATCCTAACAAATTTACAGAATTTTTTGTTATAAGGCACGAGTCTGAGTTGAAATTTGCCTTGTTGCATCCAGTGTAGAACATTTTGGCAGAAAAATTACCATTAGGAATACTTCACAGATTCTTTTCTCTATTTTTAGGGGGTAATAAATTCCTTCCTCTCCTAGCAATACAAACTATGAGAACTGTACAGATCAAGATGATCCTGAGTCTTAAGGGATTCTCCTGTACTCACAGACACACAAGTGGAAGTCCTATGCTTTTGCAGCAGCTCTAATTCCTAGCAGCACTGTGCAGATTAGTAATAGAAACACAGACAGACATTAACATATCCAAAAAGAGAAAACAAAAACAATGGGCAGCAACCCTGCCTAAGATTTATGGAGGCAGCAGAAGATCATGTCATAAACCTGATTTCATCCTAGAGCCTAGAAGACCTGTTCAAATCCTAGTTCATCACTGCCAACCAGGAGGAACCTAAGACACAGTGAAGACTTGAAAGCCTTGCCTTCCACGTCATATGCAAGTGATTCTGTCCCAACCACTTGGACACAAACATCTTCCCCCATTCCTAGCCATATATAAATACAGAAGAATGATGATCACTATATGCAGATTGCATATATAATAATTCCATCATACCAGTAATAATGGTATGGTGGAATATGTATGCTTATAGGAAGATCTTTATTAAAAAAAAAAAAAAAGATGTCAAATGTCTGTTATTTCTCATTTGCTGAGTAGGGATGGAAAAGAAAGAATACAATGCCCTCAGCTCCCATATTACCAAATATGTGCAGTGTCCACCGAATTCACTTTAACCTTTTTTGATTTGATCTTAAACTCTTTTCTCATTTATTGAACAGATTTTTATTTACCACCAAATAATGTTTGTGGACAACCAGGCTGATCCGTTCCTCCATTTGGATAGAAATCAATGGTTCCTAAAGGTTTCTTGAAACCTAGTGCTAAAGTAAAAACATCATGAATCAAAAAAACATAAACAGAATTATGCAGTCAATTATTTATCATTACATTCATTACAAAATAACATGAAGGTCTTAACATTTTTTTCAAATTATACTGTTCTTTCATTCTGTAAATGGGAGTCATGTTATGAGTTGAAATCTGTGGGTTTTTCTTTTTAAGAAAATTATATGCATGTAAAATGCTGTACACAAATGTATACAAATTTATGTAAGATTCCTACTGCCACAAAAGAAAAAGGAAAGAACAGAAGCAACTATTCAGTGCTGTAGCTGAGACATTATTTGCACAAAGAAATTTATGACATTCATGTTCTCTCCAGCAACCAAAATTTTTTCCTGATGTAATTTTCATTAGAGTAAGATATTCCATTTTTTGCCCATGACATTGGATTCTGAGCTACACTAATATAAGCAGTATATCAAAGTAGAAAAATCTGTATCTGTCCTATGAAAGACCATGAGCAAAATTTAGCTCAGTCTGAACTACCTTCTTTTTTACCACACATTATCTTTATTCACATAATTGGAACATTACAAAAATTGGTATTTTACAGCTTCACATATAAATTTGTGTAGTAAAATGCTTAATTTTGAATATTATTAAAGAAACTGATATGAAACTACACGAATAATGGGACAAGTATGGTAGGTTTGAAAGGTTTACTTATGGATTTAAGAAAAAAATTAAACGAGATTATAGCATCGGTGAAGCAGACTTTACAATGTTCTTCATTTTAACCTTACAATAATGTGATTTAGAATTTTAAGCAGTGAATCTGTAGTGTATTAATGTGATACAGCTGAGACTGGCTGTCTCAGAAGGGACTAATTCAGTGATAATCACGTGCTTACAATCTCTATGTTTATACACACTAGCACAGCAGAAGGATGTTTATGCTAAACTATTTTGCAAATAGCAGTATCATAAATTAATACAATAGGCATGCTTTATTCAATGTGCAGAATTGGTTTTTTCATATTCAGAAGGAATATACTGTAACAAACAAGATATAAATGACAGTGGTGTAATCGCTACTTTTGTGTGACATTAAATGGACTCATGACTGGTTATCTACATGTGCCTTCAGTTAGCTGTTGGACATAAAAGTTATTTCAATAGTTCCAGGTTCAGCCATGAAACCTCACTCAATAACAAGGCTACTCATGTCAGAACTGAACAAACAGCCCATCACTGCTTAAGTCATTAGCAAAGTTGAATTTCAATTTCTTGATGAATAGGCATAACAAGATACAGTATGATTTCAAAAGTATAGATATTGTTAGAAAGCAACAGCACAGGAATCCACCTGATAACAAAAAATATACTTCTGCAGCACTATTTGGATGTTACTGAAATAGCTTATCCCTTCTCTTTTGCTTTCCTGCCTTTACTTGAGTTGAAATAGGAAAGTTAAGGCTATGTTATTACCATCAGTATCTGAATGGATTACATCAACAAATTGTGCATCAGTACGATCCAGTCTCCCCTCTGGTGGTTCTCGAGTGAACAAAGGGCCCGCTGGATCAAGACCTAAATGAAAATAACAGTAGTATTACAAATCCTGGGTAGTATCCAGTAGTATTACAAATTCTACAGAATATTACGTATTCTACAGATATATACAAGACTGGCATTTCAGCATTATTCATCAATGACTCTTCATTTTCCTGGAATAATAATCAAAACAAAAATGAACACAATTCTCAAGTTTCCATTCTTCAACTTCCTAAGCAAAGCAATGGTTCCTAACACAAGACTCATCAACCCATATCTTTGAATTTCTTGCTCTCCCTAACTACTTGTGCTCATCTCCCAGTTCCTCAGATAAATTATAAACCAACAGCATTAGGGATCAAATCTGGAGAATTAATTTTCTCCTTTTTCCCATACCTATTACGTACTTCATAAAAACGAAATGCACAATATAACTACTCTCACCACCAGAACACAAGGTGAAGACATCTTGGATAGAGACAATTTCAAACATGCCTCAATCATTTTATCATTTGGTGTTGAAATTACTTATAGAAAAACAACTGTTATATACAACTAAGTGAAATACTAATTTTTGACCACATTTGCACCTGAAGGAGGTTTGGAAATTTTATACTCAAATCAAAATTCAACTATGACAAAAGAGATTCCAACTGAGATCCATAAAAAGCACTTTATATCAAGGAGGAGGAGATTTGGCAAAGTATTTAAAATTCAAACACTCTGTATTCTCATTAATTTTAAGGATAGGGAATTATTGTTGTGCAGCCCTGAAGCCTAATCATTTTCAAGATGGTAATGTCCCTCACAGGAAAGCAAAATTGTTAGCTGAGGTTTGCTCTGCTCCTATTTTCTTGACAACAAAAGCATAGACAGAGGGGAAAAGAAAAAGCAGCAAAGATGGATTTCTACACTTAACTGGCTCCTAATTACATTTTCCTTGACTGACAGCCAAGGACAGTGTATGACCTTGGATCATCCAAATTTGTATTATGGTTTAACTGGCTTTAAGAACTAGTCTAGGAAGGTTCTCTCTCAAGGTCAAGATAAGCAAGACCCAAACTACCACAGAGGATCATGGAATGAGAGGAATACACATGCATAGTACCCCAGGTGACAAAGGTAATTGTTTTAGTCCACTAGTAAGTTTTATATTTCTGAAACCTCCAAACAGTGAAGAAGAAAATATCTTTTTCTTTGTCTTTTTTTTTTTTACATCTCATTTTCCCAACATCAGTTTGGGCCACTGGCTCCACTTGTTTGAAAGAAAAAGTATCAAAACTCACAGAACAGGTTATGAGCCTTGTGTATTTGGACTACTCAATCTTTGCCTTTATTCATCGATATCTGTAATTTTAAGAAGGTGATTGAAACATTTCATATAATTCCATTTACCTGTGGGCATCTGAGTTCAGAAATTACATAGATCTACTAGCTCCCAGTTATTGTACAGAGAAGACACAGACGTGCTAGCCTAGCACTGCAATCAAGTCTGTTGCCAACCAGTAATGCCAACAAACTCTAGGGAATTTTGTAAAGCAGAAATGAGTATACTTAATAAAAGGAATATAGCTGGAGCCTATCACAGTCTTAGAAAATGTCCTGACTTCCAGATTACTGTATGAAAAGGGGAGGAGTCTCTAATTCCTTTTCTTAAGGCTGGCTACTGGCTCCTCTTACGTTTTGAGAAAAATTACTTAAGTACTCTGAAGAGAAGGTTTGGAGCTATGAATCTCAAGGAGAGGTATACTGCTTTCTTTCAGCCTGAAAACAGCTGCTCTCTTAAATCCTCCTCCTTCTCCTCTTAGCACCTTTTCTGATAGTTAGCTTAGTCAGCTTCCTTCTCAACATGCTAGCTGCAGTGAGTTTTGCTCTTTTACCACAAGAAGTATCTGGAGCCCATGCACTCAAATTAGCACCGTGGATTCCAGCATCTAAAAGTTAATCCTAAACTTTGTGCAGTCCTGAAAGATGTACCCACATGAGGGTTCACCGCACCTCTCCTGAAGATGGCAATGCTGACAATGTAAACAAGTATGAGGCAAAATTTGCAGTATCCATACACAGGTTGCACACCTGATTCAAGCTCCCTGTATGAGACAGCTCACTGTACTAAAGCCTACACCATGTTCAGATGGCTGAAACTGAAACTAAAGCCTTGTGCCTGATTCCTGTGGTCTGACCAAGAGCTTTTGAACTTCCCTTCAGAGGGACCTGACTTGCTCCATCAACTAGGCAGAAACTTGGGTAGCATATCATTTAACTTAAGTGGCATTTGGATGTAGCATTCAATTGTCATTTGAAAGACTAGAGGTAAGCAGGTTGGAAAATTTCAGCTGTAATTTATGTCCTGAAGGCAGACTTTCACAATGTTCTGAACTTCTATCAGGGATACATTTTTCCTCGTGTATGTTACTAAAAAGTCAGTTCTCATTTGTCGATATTTCTGATTCACAGTTACGACAACAATACAAAGTAGATTAGAATATGTAGATTGGGATTAAAAGATTTACCTGTAATTCTGCCAAGTTTGCCATTATACTTCTGGCCAACAAGACCAGCTATATGAGCCCCAAGACTAACTCCAATCATATACATAGAGTCAAGAGAAATTCCATCCACCTATCAGGGAAAAAGAAAACAGAGCCACAACCACACACACGGTTAACAGAACAGGCATCAGTAGACTGATTTAGTTTTCACTTTTTGTCAATACTCTAAATTGTACCTCTAAATTTCTAACTTTAAAAACAAATGGAAATTACAAAGTTTTTTTCAGTTTGTCATTCTGTACTAGTTAAATAGTGTAGTAATTAGGAAATTGTTTGACTAGAAAAATGTAAAAAGGAAGCTTGAGTCTCATTTCTTCCAAAATGTCACACTAGTTAGAAGGGGAGCAGGGGAGGGAACAGGAAGACATTTACCAGATACAAGAAAGATGAACCAAAACTATAGACTAAGAAAAAAAAATTCTCCCCCTGCCTTATCCTTCCAATAAAATAAATTAAAAACATAATACCATTAACAAAGACTTATGCCACAGAACTGCTGAATAATACTGCCAAATGCACACCTGCCTTCATTTAAAATCTTTAATTATAGTAGTTTAATAGTAAAAAGAGTAGTGCAATGCCTTTTTAAAATTTTAATCCTGCATATTATTTGAACATCTCTCACTTCACCTCCCCACTGGTGCACTCACTCTTCCCAGAAGACTTAAAACTTCCAGCTGGCTAAAGAAACCAGATGCCCTCTCAGGCATACTTCAGTGAAAGAGAAATAAGAACTCAGGTGAAGTTAAAGATATTCAATAATAACTGCATGCAAATTTAGTAAATACTTTGGTAAAGAAATGTCATTTGATATTGTTCACTGGGCTTCTTTTTAGATATATTTTAAATATCCATTCCCACTCAAACTATGCTATTTAAACTTATTCAGAACAGGTGCAAGTCTCTGCCTTACCAGCATCTGGTCAACATAGTTCTTCAGTATTTCTGCAACTTTTCTGCAGTTTTCAACAGCAGTTACGTAATTCACAGTTGTAGCACCACGATTCCAGTCAACTATGATGAGATTAATATCCTCTGAAGACAGTAAAAGCTCCTTTATGTCACCTAGCCATACTGGTGGAGATCCTGTTGGTCTGAAGCCATGAATAACAAAGACAATTTTCTTGGAGGTATTAAGGTACTCAGATGCAGTAACATTGTGTTCAATGAGTCTCTCGGAACAATATGGATTTCCCCTTGTGTATAGCAGTAGCTGCACTTGGAGTTCTGTTCCAGACAAAGCATTGCCTATATTAAGATCTGTAAATTCAGGACATTTTTTCACCTCATCTGAAAAAGATTAAAATATCAGACAGTCATCTGATGTGTTACACCACCTGAAATACCACCTCTTCGCTTTTCTTTCCACATTTTTCCACTAAAATGGAAGAACTTTCATTTTCTTCACGCCAGACCTTTGGAATGAGGTGTCAGAACATGCACTGAACAACGAGGAGCCACAGTTTAACTAATGACTCCACAGACACCACTGTGCTCCTCTGAACCCTTCAAATACCAAATTAATTGTTCATGAAGAATATATTTTCTCCATAACAAATACAAATTAGTAGTCAGCATTGATAAGATCCTTTGTTTAACCATCAAATTTAGGTTGTCAGAATTTTTTCACAACTAGTGTGTGTTGTATAAACAGGAAGACCATTGTGGTTGTTTCTTCCTCTTTTGGCCAGGGTGTCAAAGTTGCCAATCCTTAGGCCTTATTGTTTGATCTAGCAATAAGAAACAGTTGCCTGACAGTATGGGATGACCCAGAACCCTTCCCTAGTTTTGGATCACTATAAGGACACCCTTACCAAGGAACAGAGAAAGAAAAAACAAAGGATCTTGTCCTGAGTTTGAAAAAATAAGAACCTGTGACGTCAATGTACATAATGGCACAAGAAAAACAGTGGTATTTACCTTTTTTATACTCGGACAGTTATGGTATACAAGGTTAAGCTGTAGATCAGCCAGGATCAACAAGAGGATGGAGATTTTCAAAAGGGTCTAAAAAGACCTGATTTTTCCCATGTGCTTATCCACATCAAAAGTTAATGCTTTAAAAAGTATCCTTTGGCTGCTGAGGTCACATTGTGTGGATAAGCCACTTCAGGATTCTGGGTACAACGCTGACGCCTGTCACAGTTCTTCTGTATGGTATCTTCACCTTCGCCATGGTGTCAGCTGGCTTATGGCCAAAGAAATTTGGGCCCGCCTCTTGACTTCTAGTGGGTTACGCTACTTTACACAAGGCTTTTGTCTGATATTGACGGCACCATTCTCAATTTTCCTGTCAGTAAGAACTTTGTAAAACAAAACTCAGTCAACTTCTAGGAAGCAAAAATAGGAAGAATAGTGCCTACTCAGTTCCTAAAAACTAATAAAAAATGTAACTTGAATTTCTCAGAATTTTTGGCTTATAGGAAAGGCAGTTCTAGCTCTTCTCTTTTTCCCAACAAGCAGCTAGCAGGTAGAACTGAATCCACCGCATCCGCAGGGCCCTCACCAGTATATAAAGCTGTGAAGGGCAAGTGCTTGGGAGTTACAAGGTATCTGAAAAATTATTTGATACTATAGTGCAGATCTAAACAAAGCTAAACAATGTGAATTACAGCACTTAAGACGCAGCAAAGATGTGGTAAAGACACTAACTCACTTAGGCAACTAGACCAATCACGCCTAGGCCTGCGATGACTAGACCAGTTACTTCTGGACTGGACATCACAAAAAATAATAGATATTTGCAAAGCAGAGCAAGGTTGAAGTTACAGAGTGTTAGAAATGGCCTGAAACTTCCTGTTTCAAATTGTCCAAAGTTTCATGCCCAACATCACCTTATCATAGATGACAATAGCTACAATTATTACATGTGGGAAAAGTCAGAATTACCTATATTTCAAAATAAGTATCAGAGTTCTCCTCATTTAGACACTGAATAATGTAACTTTTAGTGCGATTACTGGACAGGTTATTAACTAACTAGTGATACAGGAAGGCAACTCAGTTTCATTGCTGAGACTTATCCAAGAAGTAGTTCCGAAATTAAGAGCTGTTCAGCTGCAGTTGCCTTGAATTTAATGAAAACAGTATTCAAGAACCTGGTAAAATGTCATACATGTGACATGATACTGAGATGCTAATAGAATGTGTCACATTTAATCTCTAGATTTCATATAATGATATATGACAATAAAACTAGAATAGAAATTCTATTACACAAACATCATGTACAAAGCTAAACAATAACAGCCACTTGATTACATTTTTGCTATTCAGATTCAAAGCTAGAACACGAAACTCTCATTTTTGCCTAATACTGTTCTTAAATCCAAGTTTAATCATTGATCCTTATAATTCACTCCTACATTTCTAACATAGAAAAGATTCATGCTAAGATGTTGTAAATGTTGAAGCGTTCCTCCATATCAGTTTATGTTTTGATTTCTCATCATTTGATTGGCAGAAATAAGAATTAATTTTTCTAAAGTCAGTGGAATGACAGTGACATAAAACAGAGACACAGTCTGGTTCATGGGAGTAAGAAATCTGTCACAAGGAAATTATTTTAACTGATGAAACCTATTTTCTAGCTGGGAAATTTCAAAGGGAAACAACTCATTTACTTATGACTGTGAAATGACAGCAATTATTCTTTGAAAAGTAAATAGAGAAAAGAATATTTCTTTACTGTGGAATTAGTAAATACTATAAATAGATTTCGTACTTTGAATTCTTTAGCGAGGAGTCATTAAGGGAAGTTTTTTCAAACTCCTATTTCTGACTGATTACTGGAAGGAATACCCAGCTGCCCTTCATGCACACTTGTGGGAGTACTCACATACACTTTTCTGTACAGTCAGAACATACAGTTAGGTGTTATGCAGTTACATACGCAGTTTGACTCAGTCAACATACAATTTTAACTTTCCCGTGTACGTTTGTAAGTGTTGTATCTATCTTCTGTGGTTGAAAAGGAGAAAATCTTAAGTGCACACTGATTTTTTTACAACTAAATTTTACTATTTAAGGCGTAACTGGAAAACCTGTCAACCTATCAAATCAGCAATACGCAATAAACTTACGTTAATACGTTAAAACTAGTTCACAATTACCTTTCTACTTCGTACAAAGTGCACATACCTGTGTGTGTCTCTGTGCAAAGTACAAGCAGAGATAAAGTATCAGGCTTTGTTCTATTTACTTTAAAATGAAAACTTACATCTCAGTTTCAAAGTGATCAAATTCTCCTTACTAGTTGTCTGCTCCATTAGGCATAATTCACAAGATTTAATCTTTTGGCCAATTTAAATGAAGGAATACTCATTTTTAATGCTTGAATAAAGCAGAGAGACTACATCACAAAGAATAAGCTAATGGTTCTTACCTGATTCCACCCAGTATATCAAACAGATGAAGAAACACAATTTCAGCATGTTGAAATGGAGAAAAGCAATATGTAATATCCACAGACAAGTGGCAAATCAAGTACAGTATGCTAGAGTTCTAACTAATTGAATGCCACTAATGAAGTAAGTGACATGTAGAGTAGGAAGCAGAAAGCAAAGCTGTATTCAAGCTTCTGCAATTCATGACTCCTCCTATTGAATGACTTCAGTAGGTAAGGTGGTTTCTGGTCTCTAAGGGTTGGGACTGGTTTTTCATCTATTTCCCTCTCTCTTTAGCTATCAGCAGATATGTTATATATTACTGATAACCCTGTTACACACGTGGAATTTAGGAAACAGAGTAACTAGAGGTAAATCACATTAGAGACCCACCACATTTCTTTTTTTAAGTGTGTCACTCAACTGCAGTTAGGCACTGAGATGTGCAAAAGAAACTTAGAACAAAAAGTCATTCTGGTGACAGAAGAATTTCTCTGTAAGCACTTGAAAATAATTCTGAGAACTGCACCTCCATGGATTATTTTGTACAAAATTATCTTCTGAGCTTTTCCCAAGGAGTCATTCTCTAACCTAAATCCAGAGGAGGTCTGTGAAAGCAGTTATATAGGAGAGAGATGGAGCTCAGAGCCCCACAGATCTCACCCAGACACTGACCTGTTGGGTTTTGGGTATGTCACTTAAGTTCATTCCCTCTGTGTCCCCAACTACAAAACAGATGAAGAAACATTTATTTTTGTGCAGTTGATTTATTTAAAAACCAATTAACTGGGTATATACAAGAGCACAAACTTCAGTTTCTTGGAGTTTGTGGTGAGGCAAAGAGGCAGATAAACTCTGTATTATTCAAGTGAGAAGTCTGGATGCTCAGTTTGCCTCTATCTGGCCCCCAACTACTTCCACTGCAGGAGAAAGAAAAACATACCATAACCACTCAAATATGAAGCAGACACATCCCAGAAATGGTTTTTTGCATAGCGTATCCTTCACAGTGCTTCTAAACGTAAGGTCTAGGTCTCCTTCTTTTCCTTCCACAACAGTTAAGAGAGTGTGTGTGTCTGTTTTCTTACTTACTTTTACGTGATCGGTCTCTTCAGCCGACTTTATGATTCTGAGCAGCTCAACAAAGCTGTGCTACATGAGCTTCTGTAGCAGATGGCCTTTAGGAGGTCTCTTCAAAGGCTTTTCCATTTTGAATGCAGCAAGAAGACGATGCAGTATGTCTACTCGTATAAAAATTGACTCAGCTTAACCAGTGACCTTTTATTACTTTTTTGCATCAATTTATTCAATTAGTCACCCTACTCCAAGTAAAGTTCACTACGGCAGCTCTTGTTATTCCTTTGCACTCCCTCTTCATCTCAAATCTTTGACACTTTGTCCAACTACTATTATAAAAGCACAGCCCTACTGATATTACATATTACTCAGAACAAGTAATGACATAGTGTCAGTTTGGCTCTTTCCCCTCCCTACTTTTTAATATAGATTATTGTTACAACAAAAAGCTTAGTGCACCAAGCAACCACCAGTTAGTCAGCCTCAGCATGCACTCAGTATACAGTACGCATTCATATACAAGTTAAAGCACGGAGAACTCAATGCCACTAGAAACAAATCAGTAATAGCCCTAGTGAAACACCTACCATGCTTATCCAAGAGCCAGTCACCTGATGTTAGCGGGAAATCTTACATATGTACCTTTACATATACCTAATGCCACTAGTTGTGAATAAATTGCTAACACTTGTTCTTTTACACATGAATGGGAAAAGGAAGGAAATTTTAAGTTCCCCCTTGAACTGAAAACCAAGCCCAGCTCACATGTAAGTAAAGTACAGTGCCACCCATGTTGATATAAAAACCCATGAAACAGTTTTAAAGCCCTCTGAAATCAGTCTCAGGAAAAGACTCACTTACTAAATCAACTCCCAGAGAGTATGTGGAATCAATCAGGATGTTGAACTAGTGCCTGTTGGACTCACCTCTGTCATTATGACAAGGGGACTTTGTTCACCAACAGTGGCACTTACACCACTTAGAAATGAATAAATCTTAACTACTGTTACTGTTTACACTGTAGTTTCTACTGACATCCCACTAACAGGTAAATCCTTCAACATGACTCTGAGTTTCAGGTACAGTCACAGATGTGAGACCCTCAAAGTTCAGCTACTGCCCATCCCACTTCACCGCATATTGTTCTGTCCACTGCTTTTCTCACACTGCTATACTTCTTCTCGCACTGAAATTCAGAGTTAACTGTTCCAAAAGTGCCTTAGGCAAACCAGTGGAGGAAGACAGCACTGCCTCTTCAGGACTTTGACTGTCGCCCACAGTGCTCAGGACCCTCGGAGTAGTACCTCCTGAACAAACCCTGATGCTTTTGGGGGAGCCCACAGTCTGCCAGCTATTAAAAACCCCACAAAACTGGCCAAGTATGCAAGTTTAAAAAAATACATAAAAACTTCATTTTTTTACAGTCTAAGATTACTATGATTAACAGGTAACTGAATGGCACTTTTACAATTCAGTTTACCCCCAAAAGCCTCAGCTAAAAACATTACAGCATGGTTTTCAAGATTAAGATCAAATTCTTACTCAAAACTTGATATCCTCAACTGCAGTCACATGTATTTCCCCTTCTAAGCTTCTCTCTACCCCCAAGGATTTCGTAATCCCTTTCTCATAACAATTCTCATTTCTCTTACGAATCAAGCCAGTTCCCCAGAAAAATTCCTCTCTAACCGCTAGTTTAATAGCCCTGCTCCCTATCAGGGAAGATGAAATCACACCTTGCAATTCAACATGTTTAACTGAATAAAAGCTGTCTAGAAATGACAAAAGGAAAAACCCTGACTGGCTGGAAGAAATGTAAGACTCATTATGTATTCTACACTGAGGCTTGTAATTCCTGTAAATTGCTAATCCCTTTCTAAATAGACTTGACAAGACACTAAGTAAGGATCCATTAGAAAATAATGGGCACTGAGGCAAAGCACACCATATACACTTGAGAAAGAAAAATTCTTTAATATTTTTCACATTGCTGTCATCAGGATGACTTCTGAAAATGTGATGCTTTCTAAAATAACACTTGAAAAATACATACGGAATGTTAAATGTGTGTATGTGCTTGAAACCTGTTTGCAGCAACCATGCAACAGCAGGTTATAACGCAAGTGCAACTTTGGTATTAAATACAGCTGTATTGACCTGAAGAATGAACAGTTGGCTCACACTGGGATTTGGACTGGTGTAGAACAGGGTGATCCAATGTCTCCAATTTTATTTAACTTATCTGTGGACCCCCTGCTGCGTAACTTCGAGGAGGAAGGATGTGGGTTCCAACATTGCTCAAAAAATATAACAACTACGGCTTTTGCAGATGACTTGGTACTGCTAAGCAGATCATGGGAAGGAATGCAGACAAATACTGGAATTTTGGAGGTCTGTTGTAACCTAACTGGTGTCAAGACACAAGGGGGAGAAGCACCATGGCTTTTACATCAAACCTATGGAAAATTCATATATGATCAATGACTGTCCTTCATGGACGATTAACAGCACTCCCCTCAATATGATTGAACATGGTAGCTCTGAAAAGTACCTGAGCCTAGGTATTGACCCATGGACTGGAATATTGACACCACAACTACTGGAAAAAGTGAAGGGGTGGTTACAACGGATTGGGAAGGCTTCACTGAAGCCATTTCAGAAAGCTGACATCTTGAAAGGATATACTGTTCCACAATTGACTGACTTAGCAGACCGGGCCAATGTAAAATCTACGTACCTGGAAACCCTTAATTTGAGTTGCTGTCAAGGAACAGTTGCACCTAGGGGGATGTACCTGTGATGCCATCCTACATTCCAGCTCTCGGGACGGAGGCCTGGGTATTACCAGTGTCTCAGGATTGATCCCTAGCTTACAGGCTCAAAGACTATACAGAACTGCGCAGTCTTCAGAAGAGACAATAGGAATGGTCGTTAGGCAAGAAGGTATTGAGACAGAATATCAAAGATTATAGTTTGCAGCAAGAGGAGGTAATGACAAAATTCCATCTATTTGGGACCCTAGAGCAGTCATGGTGATTTTGGAGGAAGCAGGCGGTGAGGAACCTTTCTCGGAATGGGAGGTACCCGCTCCAAGAGTCATCTTTTCGAGGCCCTGTAACTGGCGAAAACAGGAATTTGTGACTTGGACCAAGTTATTATCCCAGAGCCATAGAACTTCCAACTTTGAGAAGGATAAAATCAGTAACAACTGGATTGAATATTATAGAGGGATTCCCCACAGAAAGCTCATCACGACGTTACAGCTAAGAGCTGTTTACCCCACAAGAGAATTTTTGGCAAGGGGCAGACAAGAGACTCAGATTAAATCTTGTCAGCATTGTCAGACCTGCTTGCATATTACTGGGTACAAGACACTAGGATTAAGAAACATAAGCAACTATGTGAAACGTTGGTGGACGAAGCCAAAAACAAAGACTGGGTAGCATTCCAGGATCCACTGCTGAAAGATGAACAAAATGAGTTACACAAACCAGACCCGGTATTCGTTAAACTATTTCAAGATCTTAATGAATTAATGAATTGTAACTGTATGAACTAATGAATTGTAAATAAACTGATTATTTCTTTCTGTCTATCTAAGGGGAGAGCCCCCAGGGATGCCAAAAGGGCGAGTGAGACACAACAGGGTATGGATAGTATGTAGGGATGACAAGGAACGCGGAGGCATGATGCATCATCTATCCTGCTAAAAGACACTAATCACCAGTCTTCAGTGAGGTGGACGGGCCACCTTCACTTAACCCAGAAAAGGAACATGGATAATTTTATATATGTTCGATAAATAGCAATCATATTCCAGTTCTTAAATCTTGAGAAAGGTGCGACATCCAACACTTCACACACGTATTTTATTAGCAACTACCGCGACGCGTTATCATGCTGGTGACCGAAACACTTGAGGGTCTTGAAGGTTTCTGCAGCGCGTCACCGGGCCCTGCCCAGCGGCTGCCGCAGCCTCCCGCCGCGCAAGGCCCGGCCGAGGGGCACCCCGACAGCTCTGCCCCGGGAGGTTCCGCCGCCTCCCGCCAGCTCTCCCCCGCTCGCCGGCCGTTCCACACGGACGCGAGGCATCCACGCACCCAGGGGCACACACGCTTCTTCCCGAGGTCAGGTCTCTGGGCAACACGCTTCCACGGGTAGGCCCGAGGGGGAAAGCTTTCCTCCGGTCCTCGGGGGGAAGCCCGCGAAAGAAAAAAAAAATGAAGCGTCTTAAAACGTGGAAGTTCCCCACAGAACAACGGCACGAGCGGGCGCCTGTCCCGCCGGGTACCCACTCACCGCACGGGCAGCGCCTCCCAAACACGCTGCGAAACGAAACGCGGGTCTTGCCGCCAGCGGGACCCGCAACCGCCGCGCCGCGCCGAGCCGAGCCGCATTCCGCTCTCCCCCGACCCCTCACGGCACGGCACGGCACGGCACGGCGCTTTACGGCAGCGGGGGCGCTTCCCCACCCCCTCCCGCGGTGGGACCCGGCGGCGGCGGTGGCGGTGCCGCCATGTCGCCGCCGGGGCGGTCCGAGGAGGCGGACCGGACGCTGTTCGTGGGGAACCTGGAGAGCCGCGTGCGGGAGGAGATCCTCTACGAGCTCTTCCTGCAGGTGGCGGGCGGGCCCCGGGGGCGGGGCGGGGCCGCGGGGCGGAGGCCTCGGCGGGCCCCAGCCGGGCGCGGCGGCCGCTGCCTTCTCCGCGGGCCCGGGCCGGGGCGAGGCGCTGCGAGCGGCCGGAAGGCGCAAAGGCGCCGCCGGCGGGGCCCGGGGCGGGGTGCGGCGGCCCGGGCCTGCCGCCTGCTGGCCGGGGCGTAGGGCGGGCCACGGGGGCCTTTTCCGTCCTGCGGCCGCGGCCCCGTGACCCGCGGCGCGGTCGGGAGCGGTCCCTGTCCCGCCCGTCTCCCCTTCCTCGGCTTTGTCTCCTCCCTCCCGGTGCCGCAGATGGGCCCAAGTTCGTGAGGAAGTTAAATAATTTGCAGATGCTTTCAAAATCCCCGAAAAATATTTTTTACACTTTTTTTTAATATATCCTGAGCAATACGTTTTTGATCAATAATTTGGTTAAGAAAAATTAGTGAAAACCTGAAGATGTGTTGGGCGACGTTGAAACTTAACAGAGTGTGGGAGGCAATAGACATGATCTGCAGGTGGGGCTCCATTGCCAGACATTTCCACCTATAAATGACCTTTATCTCGAAATGGGTCATGTTTTAATGCTTGGGAAGGTATTAAAAATTCCATCAGTGGGATTCTCAGGGAGGTGGTGGGAAAACACTGAGTAGCTGGACCTGTTTCAAACCTGAGCTTAATTCTCTTTCTTTGGAAATAAGGTATGCCGAGGAGGAAAGAAAACAGCAAAGAAAGAAAATGTGAAGACACTGACTTGGCTTCAGTTTTGATCTCACATTGACAGCATCTCTGGCTAAGCTAGGTTTAACCTGAAAGTAGTAAGGAAAAGAGGGGGGAGGCTATGGAGAGGAGGGAGCATTCTATCACTAATGTAAGCATCAAATTTCAAGATGGTTGACAACAGGTGCTGATAATGGACTTTTGCTGGATTTGTTTATGGTGTGTTTGTTCTGTGGTTTTGTCTTTTTTTCCTCCTGGCGTGATTCAGTCGGCCTCTGTCAAGCTAAATGGTCCCAGTCTCTGGACGGTTTAGCTGACAGCATGGTGATAAAGTGCTTCTACCGATCCACTAATTCTCCCCAGTCTCAGAATGAACCTTGTTTCATTCTGGAGAGTTTGCAAAATTAAAGAGTGCAAAAAAAAGAGGTGCACAGAATCATCTGTTCTCTTGCTGTTTCATTTGCTAATCAGAACTATTTCTACTCACCAGTTTTATTCCACTGATTAATCTGATATTTGTCTTGTTAACTAGGCAAGACATAAGCATGCTACCCCATTTGCACTGAAAGGCCTTTTTGTTTGGTATATTCTAGCCCTTTGGGTTTTTAGCTGTTCCCATCTCTTCCTAACTTTCAGTTTTTAACTTTTGCCTAAAATTAGCTAAGAAACAGTTGTTTCTGCTTTTTTTCCTCTTTATTTTCTATGCAGTATTCCTACCTGTTTCCAATACTAAGCAGCAGTTGGCTGTTTAACTGTAAATATTAAGTTAAGAAAGCTTATCTTACCAGGGGACATGAGTAATACCATCCAAATTCAGGTACAAAAGTGATAAAAATAAGCAGACACTCTCAGAATGCAGTTTTGCATGACCCTTCTGCGTAATTTGCAGCAGTCATCCAACTGCTGACTTTTATCTGGGTTTTTAGGTCATCCCAATAATACTTACTTACATTTTTCCTTATCTTCATCTCGTTCTCACTCAGGTTTCTCTTTCTCTTACTGCAACAGCGTCTGCTTCTTACTGCAGTATTGTCCTTTCTTGGAAAGCATACAGTTCAATATTCCTGCTATGGCATAGTCCTAAAGATGCACTCCTAACCTGTAGCTTTTCCCCCATCAAATTACAAGCAAGTTCCTATTATTACTTCTAAACTATTAATATTTTTATTTGTGAACAGGAAGACTACATATTTAAAAGACTGCTCTTCAAAGGACTTGAGTTTGTTGCTTCTAGTTCTTGAAGAACCAGATCCTTCTCATTAGACAAATAATAATCAGAAGACTCAGTATATGTAATTTTTTTAAAAACCACAGTGTAGTGCAGAACAACAACAAAAATGCCTTAAGGAGCCAAGTCAAGCAGAAATAAACATGTTCAAGATCTCACTGAAATCCCTTCTCTAAAAACAAAAAACCGGCAAAAACCAAACCAAACCCCAAACAACTACCCGCAGCAAACTTCAAGATACTTGGAAAGACGAGATCAACATTTTGAAGATTCTCTGTACAGGACAACATAGGTAGTATCTATTGCTGTGTAGCCTGATCTCCCTTCGCATCAATAATAAAAAATGGTACATTCTTTTTGATCCTTTGTGTTTGTCTATATGACTTCCCTACCTTTTACCAGGGTTGGGGGGGTGTGTGTGTTTCATTTTTCAGCAAAAGCATCTTATTTAATTGAGGATTAGTTTATATACAGCTGGCAAAAGCATACAGCAATCAGACATTATTATCACAGGTGACAGTCCTCAATATGTTCAGTCTGACAACATGAAGGGTATAATAAGGGAGATGGCTCCACATCATCACTAAATGCTCACAGCAGACAAATTGCAGATTTACTGTTTGACAGTAATTGTTGAAAATGCAGAATAATCAAGTAGATTACTTTCTATGGCTTATTTTCTTCATCTGAGCATATGCTGTGTGTTTATTTTGAATGTATAACTGTTTATGCAGTTTAATTGCTGTGAAGCTGTTACAAGTTAACTTGGGTTTACGTGAAGCTGGTGATGACTTCTGAGCAACTTTTACTGAAAAGTACATATTGCATCAGTAGTAGTAGTGGCAGCCAGTTCTACCAATGAGTGATATTTTTTGAGTCAGAACAATGAATTTTCCATCTACTAGAGTAATTTAGACATTCAGTAATTTTCTTTTTACTGATGGATTTTTTTGTAACTTATGTTCACTTCATTGCTCATCTGGTTTATTACATCCTCCTAAAGTTTTGTTGCATCCTTAACACTCCTGAGCTATGGCAGAAGACTGTTGTTGGCCACTTCTTTTCACTCTGCTAAATCAGCTGTACAGACAGAGTTTGTTTTGATGAGAAACTGTTAATGTGGTGACTAATACACGGATTCTGTCTTGTGTAGAGAAAATTCATCATCTGATATCTATTACGAAAATGGCAGTTTCATTTCTTTGAAAAGAGACCCTTCTCTTTGAAAATGGAGCCAGTATTCATAGAATATCACTGCTTTAATTTGGTTCTATAAGTACTATACAAGGATTAAAATGGTTCACGTAGGCTGAGATAGAACTTTTCAGTGAAGATATTTGAGCCAAAGGGTGTGGTTTGGTGTTTTGTTTTGTTGGTGGAGTTTGGGGGTTTTTTGGGGGGGGGGGGGGCAGAAACACAGTATGTTATCTTGAGGTGATAGGACCTCTGATGAGGTCTCTTGATTCCTTGCCACACGGTTCTGATGAGGGTTAGGCAGTACAGAAAATTGTTTTGTGGTGGTTCTAGAAGCGCTACTCTCTATTCACATTTGCTTTCCCACAGTGTTGATGCTGCCCATTTTAGGAATTTCAGCAAGAGTAAAATAGAAGCATATGAGTGTAGTAGGTCACTTTTACATAGCTGATCTTATCAGTTCACTTAGTTATGTTAGCTGTGAAAAAAACCTCTGTTATAATTGTATTAGCAGCTGTACATGCATAAGATAACTTTTGCTATGGAGTCAGTAACTGTCTTCCACCTTGCAGCAGCTATTGTATTTTTAAAATAATAAAAAAATCTGTATTAAGGATTAAACATCACCCATGGACTGATGCTTGGTTCCCTTTTAATGTTTGTAGAGCTGATTTTTGTTTGTAGAAGGCTTAGAATTTGAGCTTGGGGAATGTGGAGAGACATTTTCAAAATTAAGTAGAGATTCTTATACTGAGAAACTTACACTGTTTCTGACTATGGCAAAATATACATCATTATGAAATACTCAAAGCAGAATGAAGTGTCAATCTCTGTTAATATCTGTGAGAAAATAATACAAATTTCTTTCAGGCTGGACCATTAACCAAAGTGACGGTTTGTAAGGACAAGGAAGGAAAACCTAAGTCTTTTGGATTTGTCTGCTTTAAGCATAAAGAATCAGTGCCTTATGCAATAGCTTTGCTGAATGGAATCCGTTTGTATGGAAGACCAATTAAAGTGCAGTATCGGTTTGGTACGTTTAATAGTCTTAATGGTTAAGTCTTTGTAAATGTTTGTTTTTTTTTTCCAATGACTGTTTCTGAATCCTACAGTCTTTTACAAAGATGGCGATTTATAGTTGGAACAAATTACAGTCCATTTTCTTTAGGAAACAAAAATTTCTTGTGGCTTTTGCATAGGGAAGGATTCAGTCTTTGTATTTTTTGTTTACTAAGAGAATACAGTAGGTTGGATCAGAACAGCGTAACTTGCAAGCCAGCTCAGACCACACTGTGGAAAACATAGCAACGCAGGTTTTCATGCCAGATTACATTTAGGAATCAGGGTGTGACTTTAACTTGCAGTCTGGCAGGAAAAGTTGATTCAGTAAGTGCCCCAACTATCAAGCTGTTTGATAGTTTTTATACTAAAGCCACAGTTATCAGAGCTGTTGTTTTAAGTGGAAGGGATTGTAGTTCGAAGAATATAGTCAAGTCAGAGTGACATCATTTTATGTTTATGAAAACAAACCACCTAGGAAGATAATGGTCAGGCAGCATTTGCAACCCAAACATTAAGGACTCGTGTTCCCACTATGCACTGTGACACTCCTTATTTCAAAGGCTGTACAGAGCAGTTGCTGGGCTTAAGCAGAATGGCTGAGGTTCTTAAAATCAGAAGCATCTCCCGTGTCTGTAACTGAATGGGAATTATTCTGTTCTTGATTACTCCAGCAGCCCTGATTTATGCTTCTGTAAGTGAATAAATGATAAATGAATGTTTTCAAGCGGTAAAATTATGCTATAGATTATCTGCCATAAAATAGCACCTTACTTTTATATACTGCCTTAGATATACTAGCACACTACGGGTGACACAGAACACTTTTGTGTTTTTTAACTTAATTGAACAGTTGTAACTGAATAGTCATTATGCTTTTGTCTTATTTACAGGGAGTTCTCACTCATCAGAACTAAACAGCCCTACACATGGTTTTGAGAACTATATTGACTTATATTCACCTTCATATAGGTAACAAAGATCACTTGTGAATGAACTGTATGATTATCATTTTTAAAAAATCTTAAGAAAATTAGTTCATGTGGTAGAGCAATCTTTAGGCTTTTCATTAAAACAGCTGTTGCATGCTTTAATTGCATCCCTAGTGATGACTTGTAATGGACTGTAGTTAATTTTAATGTTTGTTTAGCTTGCCAGAGGTTCAGTTAGCTTGAATTTTCTATTCTTTAGTTGTTTCTGCAAGATAAAGGACTATGAGAAAATACTGAAATACGGTGTTTATACTAACAATGTTTGCAGTTGTTAGGGAGAAAAAATCTGACAATGGAGATAAGCTTTTGAAACCCCACTAAGTTTATATCTGTATTTTTTGTGTGTATATGTACAAGCAGTGTCATGCGCATATGAATGCATAGGTATAAACCTGTTATAATGGAAATTGGGACACCCCAGATCCAGTAGTTTTCAATGTTTCAACATTTTTTATTTACAAATGTGACAGTACTCTCTGTGGAACCTAACCTCCCATGGTGGAATCCAGAACTCTTTTGCATCAGCACTTAAGTACATGTGAGGACTACTCTAATGGAGCCTTTGGGTGTATTTTCCTTGTTCTATCAGGTTTTTGATGGAAGTCCACTTGTTAATTCTTGGATCTTCTCATTATAGCCCAAGAGTTAAGTCTCAGCACTCTGTTAAACAGTATGTGGTGGATGTCTAGTCTCTGTACTTTTGCTTGTTTTTCTTAGGTATCAAGAGCCTTATGGAAATCCTCCATTTCCTGTTATTTCTTTTCCAATGAACAATAGTTTACCTCATGAATACTCAGGCTTTCAAAAAATGGTGAGTTTGTGTTAAAAGTTAAAAATTTGGGAGCTTTTTTATGAAGTTGAATGTATTCTGCATTTCTGCAAACATCAGTGCTTATGTCTCAAAATGTGGTTTAGGCTGCTAACTTTGACGGTTTAGGTCTGTTTATTTTAGCACTTAAGGGTACTATAAGAACAGGGGATCTACAAAACCAAACTATTTTCTTACTGCAGGATTGTCTTAAAGGTATATAGCTTAGGGAGGCCAAAAATGTAAAAGTCTGCAGACAGAACTCTCTCCTGTACCGTGTTCCAAATCAAATCCCCTTGGTGAGACAAGCTAACCTAGTAAAATTACTACCATGCAAGCTATGGCTTCTTCATATACAGCTAATTCAGTCAGGGAACCTCTTAGCTCTTTTACTCGATTCAGAAATGTCCAGCAGAAGTTTGAAATGTCCTAAAACCAAACCTAAAACTCACCCAACAGACCACCACTGCCCAAGTTAGGGCAACAGTTTGAGGGTTTCTGGCCTGAACCTTTACATGCCCCTGCAGTTCTCACAGTCATGATTTACTTTCATGGCAGTAGGCAGTGAGAACCCATACTGCACTCCCCTTTTAACAGCCTCTGGTGCACTGCGCCATTCTTGTCCTAATCTCTTTTGTCTGAGATACTCCACAAGGCAAGGGAACTGGTCTCTTCGGATGACAACCTGTGGACCAAACCCTAATCACCAAACATATGGAGCTTCTGAATCTGATGAGTATAGATCGGTAGAACTGAAGAAACCCAGCATTTAATGTGAGGTACCAACTGTGGACAGGACTGCTGCCACCCAGTCTGACTGGGGAACGGCCAGCCCTTTGTAACTGTAGAAGGGGTGAAGTCTGCATGGGTTACTCTTGCTACCTGCAGTCTAAGCAGGAAAATAGAGAGCATCTGTTCCCTGCAGCAGAAATGTGGTGGTGGTCTGCCTCCCCTCTTCCCAGGCTGTGCCCTCAGAAGAGCTGGTGCTTGCACAGACTTTGTGGTTGGAAGGCTTAGGAGTGTACCATCTCCCCTACTATGCTCACCCCTGAACTCCCTCCTCAGTCACAATGCAGTAGGTAAACACCGAGAGACCAAACACAGCAGAGCAGCACACACAACCAACTTAATCCCGTTTTGTGCTTGCTACTAGGGATAGTATTGCAGTAAGTCTCCAATGATAGTTTGTTGCAGCTCCAGCAGGAAGTGATCTCATCACATGTACAACACCTTCACACATCTACCTCATCCTTATTGGGGTGAGCCAGGCAGGTTACTCACTTGGAGTCTGCCCACACATACACTTGGACACGCTCCCCATCATTTTTCTTGTTACTGCCAGTCAGTAGAAAGCCGCTCTTTTCTGACTCTTGTAATTCGATTTCTGTATTTGGGCTGTGCATTTTGTATGAGAGGGACTCTTGGAATACGTTAGGGACTGTATCAATAAGCTGGGCACTTACTGCATTTTTCCAAGTGCTTTGATCTGTCGATTCACTATGCCTTGTTGGAACACCTTGTTCCGCATTAACTGTAAAATTAGTTAAACCAGGTTAAAAAAAATTGCAGATGTGCATGTCTTTACATTAACAGTAGGCACTGCAAGGAATGTCACATTTGATTACCTTACACAAGGACTAACTGGCAGATTAATATTAAATCAGATTATGTCTCTGTTCTAACTTTGCAATGAAAAAATTGTCTACTTTTCCCAACTAGTTGATATAATAAAATATATAAGCTTTATTCTCAAGCGTTCTGTGTTATTTTAGAAATTATGAGTGTTTTCATTGTGTAAGCCATAATGCAAAATTAAACTCTTCAGAACTTGCTCTTTACAGTGTTAACTCAAGTTTCTGTTTCTCTAGATGAACTATTTTTTAGCACAGCAGTACACACTACAGAGTCCAGTGGGTCAACAGTTTCCTTACTATCAGATGACTTCACCACTGCCTTCAAATTTATCCTTTTCTCCCTATCAGAATCAAGCTGCAAATTTTAAGTCCACACAGAGTTCTTTTGAATTGTCCCTGCCACATTCAAGTGACTGTGAAGTGCACCAGGTGGATGAAAGCACCTCTAAAAGAAAGAGGGAACGGCAAAGTTGTGACAGTGACAGTAGTATTGAGGATGACAAAATGAGGCAAAGAGAGCATGACCAAAAGTACAAGAAGCACAAAGCCAAGAAAAAGATGCATTAATACTGTGTAACTGGATTCATCTTTTAATTATATTTGCTATTTTTGAGAGAAATTTAATATTTCATCTTTGCACTTTATTGAAAAAGGAATGTTCAAGATTCATATTATTTTTGAAATGTGTTCTACATAAAGTATACTGATACTTTATTTAATCGCAACCTATTTAAAGAGGAAAGTACTATTTAAGGTATAGGAGACATTTAAGAAGATAAAGTTTTCCTAAAAAAGGAAAAAAACTAGTTGGTTCCTCCCTACGCCCCAAGAATTGTGGAAGGCTATTATTTCACTAATATAGAAACTTTATGAAAATACATAATTTCAGCCATTTCTATCACTTATGGAATGTATTTTTGTGAATGGTGCAAGAATTTTCTGGAGCCATTGAAGAAGTGAGCGGGTTAGAAATTCTAAGTCTCACATCACAGATGTCGTCACTGAAGTATCAACACCTATAGCTTTTTATTGATTTAGCTCTATTGTTACTTTCAGTTAGCATCACCATGTATGGTTATTGGAACCGTTTTTTTCTAGCAGTAAATTTGAGGTAAAATATGGGCATTTGCACTAACTACAAGACTTACATATGTATCAATACTCCAATGAATGTATGTACTTTATGGCTGTAGTTATGTACTGACTAAACTACATGCATATATATGCATCTTTCTATAAAGTTACTGTCTAGTGTTTTATTTGTGTATTTGAGAATCTGTATGTTCATTGTAACAAATGGATGAAGAATTTAATGAGTATCTCATCTAATTGATACCACAAAATCATAAATCAGTGGAGTTAGTACTACCTCTTGAGAGAAGTTTTTGTCTTGTTCAGCAGAGGAAGAATAAACTGTCTCATAGTGTGATTAATCAAAGTAGTCAAATGACTGTCACGTCCCTCTCAGATGACGGAGACAAGTGACTCAGATTCGTAAATCCCCAATGGAGCGGACAATGGTGAGACAAGTCTCAAAGTCCAAACATTTATTAACTACCCGCAGTGTACTAATTGGACACGTGATAATTGGCTAAGTATACAGCGAGTTGTGGCAAGCAATACAGTATGCCTTGCATTTCTTAATGGTAGTGCAGGAAAAAGGGGAAAAAGGAAAGGAGGGAGATAGAGGGAATAGAGATCACCAGTCTGGGTTTCTGCATCAATCCCGCCAGTGAGGGTTCCAGGAGGCATCCCTCTTCTTCGTGTCACTTCACTCTCTGGGCCCCCCCCCCCCCCTTTCCTACCCCTCGGTTTATACACACTCTCCTTGGGTCCATCCCCTAGGTCGACCCACATACCTACGTATCCCATGTATGGGGAGGGGTAAGGTGTTTCATGGGATGATGTAATTAGCATGATGATGTTAGTCTTTGTTAGCATATTGAGGGGTGTTAACTTTAATATGCATTTCGTGGATAATGAAGCAAAGTTTATTCACTGGACAGATGGTCCTTCAAATTTGACCAGATGCACCAGAGCAGAACCATCCTGTCTCCACAGGGCTGCCTCCTCCAGCTGTATCTTCTGTTATTCGGGCAGCCTTATCAGCTTCAACCTCCACACTATCCTCCTCGTGACTATAGTTTCGTCTTGTGAGTGTTTGAGGCATTCCTTAGCTCAGAGGGCCTCCAGTCCCCCTGCTAACTTTTATCTCTTCCTCAGGCTGTTTTTCTCAGTCTGTGTTTCTCACAGGCCTGTTTTTCATCTCTCACAATGACCTATTTTCTGTCTTTCACAACCTATAGACAGATACAGAGGTATTGTCTTATACAATACCAGGTACAGGTGAAACACTTTTAAGATCCCATTACAGGAGAAAGCAAAACACTTAATATTCAGCTATTTAATATTGCTTAAAGTTAAGTCTTCTGTTCAGACTAGATGTAGGCTTCAAATTGAACACCAAAAGGATTTTGGTTTTATTACACTCAGTTTTCTTGGTTATAATGTTGGGTTGCTGGAAAGGCCTACTTTTCATCTTTATACTGGTATTGAGAGAGAATATCCAGGTTTACTGGTTTAAAGGTGATGTGTTTTACAAGCCCGAATGAGTTTCAGAAATGGAAGAACATTTAGCTTGCGACGATTTGTCTGATAAGATATATCACAACTAGTAAAATCACTTTCTCAAGACACTGATTTTAACTTCCCAAAGGGATTACTTCTTTAGCCTAAGAGACATTCCTATAACGCCACACTATGGCACTCCTGAGATGTCATTATCAACCTTCTCTAGAAAGAACTTATGTAACAAGGGTTTGTGCCTTAAATAAGATTTATGCTTTATGTTTTAAGAAACTTGCTAGGTCTGCCCAGTCCATTTCCCTTTTTCCCTCTACCCTTCCACATAAACACTTGCCCCTTTATCTTTTTGGGTTTTTTTTTTTCTTTTTTTGCCTACCGGTAACTTTAGGACTAAGCTATGTAGATGTAATCTAACTTCTGTTGGAAGATACTACTGACATTACACCAGTAAGTCACTGATCCTAAAAGTTGCCACAACAATGGAAAAAGGTAACAAGTAAAATACACTGGATTTCTTTAAACCCTATGTTAAAGAAATTTAAATATAATCAAGTAGAGGAAGAATATGTTAACATTAAGTTATAAGTGAAGTTTGTCAGACAAAAGAGAAAACAGATGGATGCCCAAATGAGTTAGCCTACAGAAAGAGAAGCTTAGTCAGGTCTATGCTAATGTGTCCTTATCAGACTTCCCCAGTGGATAGATAAGATAATCTGTTCTATGCAATTATACTGTACAAAAGGAATGTCAAGGAGGATCATATTGCATATGGCTGATAAATACTTGTACAGTTCTTCTAAAGAAATAGTTCTTACACTCTCTCTTCCCAGTTTTTTTTTTTTTTTTTTTTTCCTGAGGGAAGTATGGATTTTAACACCTCTCAATATTTGCTTACCTAAAACTCATCAGTGTGCTAAAAGAAGAAAAGCCAGGCATGTGGGAATGTGCTAAAATTACTTTAGCTGTAACTAAATTTCTTTTGTATATCTGTTAAGACATCACTTTAGTCAGGGCGCTGTTGATATTTTAATTACGTTGTCACCGTGTTTAGGAAATAAAATACTGGGAACAAAAAAAACACTCGAGTTTGGCCTTGACCAAATATTGCTTCAATGCCCTATCTGTTTCAGTCACTTAAAAAAATTCTTTATGAATATGAAATGAGTATTTTCTGTGTTAGTTCTGATTCTAAATTATTGTTATTTTGTCCTGGTCTTCTACTTCCTATGCTACTGGCTGGACACAAGACCTTGCTTTCCCTGCTGTCACATAGGTCTTGCATTTAGACTTGTTTGTCTGTATTTTATAATATGGAATGCAGTGCATAGTTACTTCCATTACAGTCTCCCAAACTTTGGACAAATCAGTATTGCTGCAGTCAGTGATGCATTCTCATTTAAGGTGGCAATGTGTCAGGTCAACAAGAGTCAAAGGGGAGGTGCCACATTAACTATAGAGTAAAATCAAGATACTGATTTTTATTAATTTTTAGGAAAACTTTATGTTCAGGAAAAAAACACAGCAATGGAAATTGCTACTATAGCTTCCTTCCTACCTACCTTTATACTTAAATACTAGTGACCAAGCTGTATGAAGCCTCCAGAAAACAAAACTAGGGAGCATTGACAAGTAACAAAAGTAAAAACGTGGTACTCAATCTGCAGGAGTTCGCAGTGCTGCAGCAGCCTGGCTCCAGAGACACGCCGCAGTCCCAGCTGCCAGTGCCAGGTGGAGCAGTTCTGTCAACAGCGAGCAGGTGCTTTCTAAGTTTTGTCCGAAAGTGTTTTAAATTGGATCTGTTCAGCAGCAATGGCACTGTAGTGCTCTGATTTAAGTGGGAGACACAGCTGGTGTCATGAAGCGGCTCGCTCTGTGGGACCAACTCTTAAGGCAAAAGTAGTGTTGTCATTTGTCATTTTCTGATGTAATAATAAACTTCTGGTAGTGTTGTCCGAAAAGTGGATTTGTTGCCCAGTGTGCAACAGGTCAACAATCACACGCCCGGGAGAGACATTGCTTATTTATTTTAGGGTTGCACAAGCCTAGGTGCTCAGTGGTTTCCCACAAATCAAGCACACCAACGAGACTTTTTGTGCTATATTTATACACGAAACTTGCAGAGTTAGTAATTTTCCAAGTCCATCCTCTCTACAATGATTGGTTAGTAATTTACATACAATTATAATACTGCTGACACAATACTTCTACTACTACACATGCTCAGGGGAAGGGTCTTCACCCGGGTGAGGGTCTTCTTGACTTATAGGCGTGATTTTAGTATTACGATGAAGGTAGTTCAGCTAAGGATACACAGTTTGGACTATTGAGTTTGCTCAATTTTGCACCTTGAGCCTGCTTGCCAAGTTGGCAATGTACTCTTTGCAAGGTGTCCTTGCTCAAAGGTGGCTATCTACTTGTTCTTCTGATTAGGGGTGCCTTTGGCTTTAACATATACAAAGAACGTCTTTCTTGACCTACGCGTAATATTGCTACATGGTTCTAAAAGTTTAACCTTCAACAGTAGCACGCATCCAGCTAAGAGCTAGTGAAAAACAAAGGGTTTTTATACGTTTAGTGACAAGATAGGATGCACACCCCCCACCAGATGCCGTTCCCTCTCCTGCCCGCTCAATGTTACTGGAACGCTGCCCACTAGTGCACCACACATCGGGCTGTCGTTAAGTGACGCCACCGGGACAGACGTCGCGGTCAGACCGTGCCCCCGCCGGCTGCGGGTCGCGTTAGGGCACGAAGCGCATTTCACCCCGAGCTCTGCGGGCACGGCCCGGCCGGGCGGGCGGGCACAGCTACCGGGGCCGCCGCTGGGCCCGGGGGCCGGGCCTCGCTGGCCCCAAGCGGAGGCGGCGGCAGCAGCACCGCCCTCCCCGCGCCTCGCCCCAGCTCCGCCGGCGGCCGCCGCCCGCCTCCAGCGCCCCTCCCTCCCCTCGCAGCCGGCCGAGACCGTCTAGTCTCCGCTGGCTGCCCGGCGCACGGCCCCTGGGAGCCATGGCGACCTCCCGCGGGAGGCAGGGCGGCCGCTACGCGCGCCGGAGTCCCACCGGCGAGACGGTGAGAGCGCGGAGGGCTGAGGGCGGGCGGGAGGCGCGGGGGCCGGGGCTGAGGGCGGGCGGGAGGCGCGGTGACTGGGGCTGAGGGCGGGCGGGAGGCGCGGGGGCCGGGGCTGAGGGCGGGCGGGAGGCGCGGTGACTGGGGCTGAGGGCGGGCGGGAGGCGCGGGGGCCGGGGCTGAGGGCGGGCGGGAGGCGCGGTGACTGGGGCTGAGGGCGGGCGGGAGGCGCGGGGGCCGGGGCTGAGGGCGGGCGGGAGGCGCGGTGACTGGGGCTGAGGGCGGGCGGGAGGCGCGGGGGCTGGGGCTGAGGGCGGGGTGCCGCCCCGCCGGCGCTCGCTGCGCCCTGGCCAGTGCTTGGACATTCATTTGATCGTTTGGCTTATCAATGGAAGTACAGGAAAAATCGTTGTGGAAAGGTACAGGATCTCAGAGCACCCGCAGCATACGTTTTTGATAGGTTGGTTCTTTACACCACCTACCGAAAAGAACTGTAATTGTATCTCTGGTTAGAAATTCTTTTAAGGCGGTAATTACCGAGGGACAGAATTTACTCCCTAGGTGTGCTGAAGTCATTCTGGGGTGTGGATACACATTCCTCAGGAAGCATAGGAGAGTTCGTATTTGTTTGCCTCCATTACAGTTATCTCCAATGACTTATGAAATTGGCAGCAGTGCACAAGCCTCATATTCCTCTCCTCATGTATGTGTACAGTACATGTTAGTCGTGCTTCGTCTCTTAGGGTCTGAAAGGAGTTTGCTGTTCTTGAGGTATTAGCAGTTGACAACTTCCAATAGCTAGGTTTTCAAACGGGGGGGGAAAAAAACCGCACAGGATTTTAACTGTCAAAGATTTGAGGAAGGTTTGCTTATACTGGACATAGAATCATAGAATATCTCAAGTTAGAAGGGACCCGTAAGGATCATCGAGTCCAACTCCTATGCTTTACTGTTGGTGTGATCATATTCTAGGGTATGTGTGGACAGTAAAATCAAGCTAAGGTGGTGGTTAATACCCTCTTTCTTACAGCAAGTTAAATTCTAGTAAGTCACAGGACTGTAGATCTCTTTCATAGTAGTAGGCAAAATAGTAGACAAAATAGTAGACAAAAATAGGAACTGAAAACTTAATACCTTGTGTTAGATTTTATTGGTGTGAGAAGGTAACAGGCAAAGAAATGTAAATATAGACCTTATTGTAGCTCAGAATTAAATAGCTCCTAAAAACTACATGTTTAGGAGAAGAAAAAAATACCAAACCCAACTTCTTCTTCAGTCTTTCAAGTAACATTGGTAGTTTTTCCTTCCTTCTTTTTTAAACAGAAATGCAGCCCTGAAGAGAATGTTTTTTTCTTCAATAAATTAACATATTCCTGGTTTAGCAGGTAAGAATTTAATAAACTACTTGTTGGTGTTCATTGATGTTCACAGAATTATGGAGAATGCGTTTACATTCCACAACATCATTCTGGCTTGAGCTAGAGCCTGAGCCTGAGATTGCTGTTAGCTTTTTGTACAAAAAGCAGTTTACAACTTTTAGAGGTCATATCCAAATATTTTGTGGAGTATTGTTTATACATAGTAACAGTCATTTTATACACTACCTGATGGTATTATTTAAAATATTAATATTTTGATAACTAAGCACAATGTTCTTGTCCCAGTAGACAATATTTTTAGACAATGAGATATAAAAGGCCAAATCAAGCTATCCTTTTTTATTTATTATCTGTCCCTGTAAAGTTTGGCAATAGACAAAAAATAAAATAAGGTTTTCTTTATACTGCACGTGTTGATACAACAGTTTGCTAGATCTTCAGGAACAAATACTCAGTACTACCTTTAAAGTATTTTCCAAGTAGCCCATTTCATGTTCGTTTTCCTCCCTCTTTTACAGTAGGCTGTATGTTATTACTGCAGATCACCTGCTCATAAACACCAATAAAGTCCCACTGCTTTTTGGGAAATTTTCCACTCAAAAATAGGAACTGAAAACTCCACTATGTCAAGTCTTGCAGCTTCCCCTCACTGAGTATTTTTCATGTTATTTCAAATAACTTCATGTGTTATGTCTTGTGACCATTACTCATTTTTAACATTTTTCTTTTAGATTTTTGAAGTGTATATGTCTGACTCTGTCACGTCCCGCTCAGACGAGGGGGACAAGTGACTCAGATTCGCAAATCCCCAATGGAGCGGACAACAAGTCTCCAAGTCTAAACATTTATTAACTACTCACAATGTACTAATTGAACACACGATAGTTGGCTAAGTATATAGCAAGTTGTGGCGAGCAATATAATATGCCTTGCATTGCTTAATAGGAAAGGGAAAAGAGGGAGATAGAGGGAATGGGGAAATACAGATCACCGGTCTGGGTTTCTGCGCCGCTCCTGCCGACGAGGGTTCCGGGAGGCACGGGAGACATCCGTCTTTTTCGCTGGCATCCGTCTTCTTCGCTTCACTGCACTCTCTCTCCTCGGGCCGCGCCCCCCCCCTTCCCTTCTTGATTTATACCCACTTTCCTTGGGTCCATCCCCTAGGTCGACCCCCATACCTACGTATCCCATGTACGGGGAGGGGTAAGGTGTTTCATGGGATGATGTAATTAGCATGATCATGTTAGCCCTCGTTAGCATATTGAGGGGTGTTAACTTTAATATGCATTTCGTGGATAATGAAGCAAAGGTCATTCACCGGACAGATGGCCCTTGAAGTTTTGGCCAGGTGCACCAGAGCAGAGCCGTCCTGTCTTCACAGGGCTCCCTCCTCCAGTCCCATCTTGTGTTATTCGGGCAGCCTTATCAGCTTCGACCTCCACAGAATGCACCCTGTGACTCATAGTTTTGTCTTGCGAGTGTTTGAGGCATTTCTTTGATCAGCCTCAACTTTTGCTTTCTCAGGCTGTTTTTCTTAGTTTCTCACAGGCCTGGTTTCTCGTCTCTCACATCCCACCCTGTGACTCAAACACTCCAAGTTCTTCTTTGACCATTGTGATCCCAAAAAGGTATAGGGAAAAGGAAGACAGAAGGTGAGAGAGCATATAGCTAATTGCTGCAAGGCATACTATTAAAAGCAAAAATTTGCATAATATCACAATACTAATATTTACAAGCCATCCTCCCCACCCCGTGAGTCCTGAGGATCCCAGTGATGTGACCCGTGACCCAGGGTTCCATCCATCAAACTAGTCCATCAGTCAATAAAAAGGTTCTCACTTCCCGTTGTTGATCATCTTCATCATGGCACGGTCCCCTCTATAGAGGTGGTGGCATTGTGGATGATGATATAGCATTCTCCCTCAGTTAGATTCAGCACACTGCACAGTCCATGTTCCTTCAGCAATGCTAGCCAGATTCTGCAACGTCATCTTAGATGCTTGTTGGGTCTGCACCTTTAATTCCTTAAAGGCATATCTTGTTAGTACATATAATTGCTAAGTTAAATTTTCTAAAACTATTTGAGGTTACACAATAACATTATCAGGTCTATAAGGATTTAAATGAGAATACAATTTAATATTCAGGTACAATTCATTAATGCTTAATTTGTGGGATCAAACCCCTTCAACTAGTCTTTGATGACTGCATTTTGCTGTTGGTGGATGTGGTGTTGTAAGGACCACATCCAGTTATATGAGTGAGCACTGTAATCTGTTTGGTATTTGCAAGCACCAGTTTGCAGTCACAGGTGGCTCACAGGCTTCCTTTATTTTGGAGGTGATTCCCAATAAGGTAACTTAAGGCACAACTCCAGGTTAACCTTCTAATAAGTGAACTCATTAAATGTACCTGTAAAATTTCCTGGATTGTTGATTGTAATTGATTGGCAATGATTTATTCCACACTCAGCAGGTATGATTCCACAAATTATATAATAATGTAAGCAGATTACAAATAATAACTAGCCAATAATGCCTACAATCATTGAAAGTGCTAAAAGTAACATAGGTCTCCTGTTGTCCAGGATCAATGCTCTGTAAAACACATATATACATGACAAAACAATGATGGTTAGAAAGAAGGGACAATCCCCCTGGTATTGATGCGGTATTCTTTCCCATGGGCATCAGTAGCCACCCATGAACAAATATTGATGGGAGTTTTTAGGGTTAGGGGTACTTGCCCCACGGTGGGCAAGTCTACTAGAACAGGTTGTCCAGGATAATGGAGCGGGTTTGCAGGGTCTTTAGTCTCTTTTTTCCTGGCGAGTATGGACAGAGGCTTAGGACAGAACGCGGTAAGTCGTGGGCACCCATTAATTCCCCACCGGCTGTTTATCTTCATTACTGCGTCTGACACCCGTTGTGGCCATCCTGGTTCGAGGGGTTTTAGGGCCTGCTTTAACAGTCCATTGGTGCGTTCCACAATTCCATTTGCTTGGGGATAGTATGGAGTATGGAAAATCCACTGAATTCCTTCATCTTGAGCCCACTCCTGAACCACCCCGGCAGTAAAGTGACTACCATTGTCTGATTGGATCGATTTGGGCTTAGGCAAGTAGCTAAACCAACGTTTTAACCCCTTCACCGTATTTTCTGCAGTTGCTCGAGATACAGCTGCTGCTTGAGTTAGGCCTGATACTATTTCCACCCCCACCAATACATAACGTTTTCCCTCAGAGAGCCGGAAAGGGCCAATATAATCCACCTGCCAGGTGTCCCATAGTCCCTTGTTGTCCCTTAGGTGTAGGGGTTGGTCCTTAAGAGGGTTGTGCTCTCCCAGCCGAGTACAACATAGACTACACGCTGAAATAATGGTATTGCACAATTCCCTGGTTACGGACCATCCCCTGCTTATCGCTTCTTTAAACAAATCTTTGCTTCCTGAGTGACCCCGCTTTACATGCAGCCATTCCAGTAAGTGTTCCCATTTCTCCTCCTCACCTTCTGTAGCAGTTCTCATCAAACGAGTCATTGAATCCACCTGGTTGTTTAGCAGGTGGGCAGGGTGATTTCCTGACTGGTGTGCAGCAACCCATCCTACTAAAAAGGACTTCCGTTTTGCAATGTTTAAGATTTCCTCCCACTTTTCACGCTGCCACACTGGTACCCGATTTACTTCCCAGTGGTTTTGTTCCCAAAATGTAAGCCATTCGGTACATCCCTTGAATACGGCATAGGAGTCTGTGTAAATAAATAAATAACTGTGTAAATAAATAAATAACTGGATGCAATTAAGCTAATACTGTGAACATTAGATATGTTTCCTCTTTCCATTCACAAGCAAACACAATAGATTATGGCTAATATATACTCGCCTTAAGTGCTTGCAATCTAAATGAGGAAGTCTGAAATTAATTGTTAGATAATAAACCCATAATGCTATACTATGTTTCTTTAGAATTCAGGCAATCGAGAGATTACGGTGTGGAGGGCATTTGCTAGATCTATTTATCCTCTGGCAGCAGTGAGTTCTAGCATTGAGATGAGTTACCCAGAATTCTTAAACAACAGTTTCCACTCGAATACCAATTGGTCTGCTCTCCTCGTCTGTCTCAAAGGTGGCGCTCTTAGTGAGAAGCTCTGTTATTTTTGCCTTAATTTATCAAGCCTAAGGCAAATGCACTTGAAGTGCTAAGGCTTGGACAACAGTATATTTTATAACTAATATATATGCTGTAACTAGCTACTATGCTAGTAGGTATTGTATTAAGTCATAACAACCTATTTATGCTGGTGTAAAAAAGTGCTAAAGCATTGAAATACTGCAGCCTGAACAACAGGCCCCAAGCTGAAGCTGCTAACTTGGCGTGTAGTCATTAGTAAAATATGTAAACTCGCTAGTGAAAGACAAAATATAATCAGTAGAGGGAAGAGAAGGTATCCAACTTCCCTTTCGCAGCCTTGTTCAAGGCTGAGAACCCAAGTATTTGGCCTTGTTAGAAACTCCCTTGGTTCCCCCCTCCGAGCCCTGGCCAGGCTTCGGGTGGAATCCAACAGGAGAATGAAACCGGAAACTTTCCGCTCAAAACAAAGGTGCCAGCTATTCTGGCTTGTCGATCTCTGGTATATAAGGCTGGGCCCGTTTGCAGCGACTTTGGAAGCCTCACCTATGAGTGGATGCACCGCGTAGGATTTCCCACTTGCCGGGACAGGCTCTCCAAATCCTCGCTGTAACCGGGGCTCCCCAGCATCTGCGGATCCGGATGATGATGATAATATATGCAAGTGGTGATGTATTTCTCTTAATCACTATTCTCTCTCTCTCGTGTAGTAATGATTTGATGCATTACCCTGTATTTTCCTGTTTGTTGCTTTAAGTGCACTGTTCTGCTTCTTCTTACGCTGTTACATTACTTGGTTATCACTAGTAAAGTACGCCTACTCTTTTCACTCTGGTGTCCAAGTTTAATTGGTATCCTTAATCAGCAAAACAGCACTTTGTATTAAAGTTACAGCTTCAGTAGATATTTGGGAGGCCCTTGGGGATAGTGAGGTCCACCCCCACCAGAATTTTACAACCTTCAAAAAAGTGTTTCTGAGTCTTTATTTTCTGTCCTGTGATAAGCACAATGGCACACACGTTAGCCCCAAGCCCAGTGCTGGCACTGACCGGCACAGGAATGGCGCACTGGCAGTGCACACCAGAGAGGATAGAAACTGCCCTTGTGCTGCAGCCCTCAGGGAGAGAAATCCTCACCAGCCTGAAAGCATTAGGGCTGCCGCTGACAGAACACACACTCCAGTGGCCGTGCATGTGTGTCTCATCAATTTCTAGCTGTTTGGGATTTCCTTTAAGTTAGAGAACATTGTCAACATGAATCCTTTTGCATTTCCCCCACCTCAGAAATGGCATGGCACGGTTTGCTTTGGGTTGTCATAAATCTGACATGCTTGTCAAAAATTCCAAATCAGCTGTTTTTCTTTCAGAGCTCCTTTAGGTTCAGTGTATTTATCAGCCCTATTTTGCCATTTTTAAGACCAGTTTTAGTTTTTGTTGACACTTAAGAGGGTAAAAGCACTTTGTTAAAATTTTAAGAGCTGAAGATCTGTGGTAAGGAAAGTTCCATTGTACTTGTGCTGAAATCCAGTAGTTTAATGTTGTTACCTGTATTAAAGATGAGTTGCAGGATAATGAGTCATCATCCCTGAAAATATTTAAAAGGGGTGTAAATGTGGTGCCTAGGGACATCATTGAGTGGTAGACTGGGTAGTGTTAGGTTAACAGTTGGACCAGATGATCTTAAGGGTCTTTTCCAACCTAAATAGTTCTGTGATTCTGTGATAGTGCAGTCCTGTGATAGAAAAGGTATTTCATTCCAGATCACAATACTAAGTGGGTAATGATGCTACACATGCTTGTTTATGAAATAGTATATTTTCCTATAAAGAAATACAGGATCAAAAATGTAGACAGATTCTGAGGTACAAAGGTTCCTCAGAATTTGCTGTTCAGGTGTGACAATCTGGTTGGGCTTTTCTTACTTCAGGTGAATTTCAGTGTGCTTAAGGTGACTAAGTATGTTCCACTATTTAGTCTGTAGACTTTATAGGATTACATACACTATTTTGATTATAGAGTTTATTTATATACACTCAATTATATCATTAGTGTTTTGAGTTAGTAGTTCTGCTTGTTTTGTCTGCTGTATTTCATGCTGTCTAAATTCATTGCTTTCTTTCAGACTTATATCTATAGGCTATAAGAGGCCATTGGAAAGGGATGACCTGTTCGAAGTGAATGAAACTGATTCACCATACAGTGTGTGTCCTAACTTTGAAAAGCAATGGAGAAAAGAAATCCGGAAGTCTACCACAGGATTAAAGGTAGCTATAATTCTGCCAATATCCTTTTCTAAATTTGGGAGTCTAGAAACTGGAGAAGATTTCTAAAATCTTGTGGTTTATTGAACAGCCGAAATTTTGTAGATCACAAAAGCCACTTGGTGTTGTGATCCATGATCTTGAGTGTGACTATGGGATTCTTCTAAATCGTTTTAAGTTCAAACTTACTTCTTAGAAAGATACCTAGTTACATTTTAACACTTCAAGTGATACGGAATCTACTGTGACTGATAGGGAATCTACCGTGGCTTTTACTTTGATGATTGATTACCATCTTTGTCAAAACTGTCCAACTAATTCCTCTCTGAACTTCTCTGTTTCCCTGTGTCTTATCTTTGCACCTGTATTTCAGATAGGTAGAGAAGTCTATTGTCAGCTTGCTTATACAGACACTGGCTTATAGAACATACAGAACAGATTCCAGTTTTCTTTAGTTTTAACAATACTGAGTTTTACAGATATTTTGGGGTTTTTGCTTGAGTTACCCTGTGTGATTTTCATGTAAATTCTTGACAGTTTCAGACACAGTTTTTATTTTGTTGTTGTAGTTAAAGTGCACTAGGAGCTCTGTAATGTTAGGAAGTTCACAGGAGAAAGGACCTAACCTGTAAGACCAGTAAGAGTGTAGCTTTTGGTTTTTAATGACTTATTGAAAAGAGGGCTCCTGCAGAGTCTGACCTTACTGCATCTCTTCAGTATTTTTCTTACCTATTTATAGGTTTGCCCTTCCTTCCACTGATGGTATACACACCAAAACCCTTTCTACCAAAGCATTCAGAAGTATTTTCCAAGAAGGATAATTTTTACTTCAGATATTGTTATTATTATTCAAGTAGTCTGTAAAAAATACCCCATCCTTCATCACTGTCATAATTAAGAAAGGCTAACTCTTTTTTTTTTTTTGAGTCTTTGTAAGAATATTTTCAATTATTTGAGCTAAATTCAAACTGAAAAAAAAATAGTTACTTGACAACTGAAAATATTCAGAAAGAACAGAAGGGTTATACAACCTTAAATATAAAGTTGCTCTAAGCCTGCTATAAATGATAATGCATTTGTATTGAAGCTTACCTCTGTTTTTATCATACAAATTTTTTTATCTGTAATAATCATTTGAGGATTAAATTATTTTCTAATTATATTTGTGAATGATTGGGGCAACCCTGGAAATTATATCCTTTCCTGAAAGACTACTAGCCAGGCTGAATAAAACCAGACTTCATTTCTTAAAAAAGCTTTTCTTCTAACTGTAGGAAATGCGCTTTTTCAGATCATAAGTACAATGATGGCCTTAGATGGACACTAATATTACATATTTTATATTTGTAAATATGAGTGAAGTTCAAAAATAATTTTTTCTCTTAATTCTGCATGTATTTTTGTAATCTTGCAGGCTTCTTACATCAGAAGAATGCTATTTAAGAAAACAAGTTTCCATAAACCATCTTTGATTTTGCCATTATGGCAAGCATTTAAATTTTTGTTGATTAAAGTTGCATTTCTGAAACTTACAGCTGACATTCTGGCTTTCATGAGTCCACAAATAATGAAGTAAGTTTTTAATGTGTTTCACTTGATGTTCAGAGAATAACAGTAATAATAAAGCTAAAGTGTTACCAGCATCAAAACCAAACTAAGCAACACCTTAGATGTGTAAAGATTTTATTCTCACCCTCGCCCTGCTCCGGTGATTATTTGAAAATGATGTAATGAGGGAAAGCTCAAAGAGATCAGGAATTTCTTAGCCAAAGGACTGAAACAAAACCAGCAGAAACTCAATTGCACAGTATTATAAACCCAAATGTTAAAAAAAATGGACCACTGTGATATTTAACTTCCCCACTTTTTTGTCAGTATTTTTCCATCTCTATTTAAAAAAACCCCACTAAATATATAATAATATCTGCAGCTTCAGCATTTACTGGAAAACTGGAATGACTGTTGTAATCATGTTGTTGATACCATGAGGTTGCTGGAAGTGGTTTTTAGAAACTTTGCTTACCACAGAGGTGTTAAGAATTTATCAAATATCTTTGTGTTGATAAAGAGTTAATGAACAGAATTGTTGTTGACCTCCAAGCTATACCCTGAATCAGTGTAATCCTGAACAAAATTGTTAACTGTAAAATCTGTTTTAAGACATCACAGTTGCTGGTTATTAAGATAACCCTTTACTAACACAAAAATAAGAATTTTACTGTAGATTTTCTTTTCTCTCTCACTTTCATGGTGGGTAGTTGCAGTCTTTCTAAGTACAAATATCTAATGTAATTTTTTTTTTTCTTTAATGCCATTCTTCATTTGTACTCCATTGTCAGTGAAGTCAGCAATAGGACATTCGTGTCTAGAATAGTACTTGAGAATTGTTTCTAAGCTAACAAATTGGAAAACAGAGATAAGACTTGCCTTTTTTTAACATCGTATTTCTTTGTGATCTTCCACCATATCTGAAGCCAAAATGGATTTAGTTAACCAAGTTGCCAGTATGTCAGTTTATTGAACTTTTTATTGTTGGTTGTTGACTTAATGCACAGAATTTAAAATTTATTTTCCTTCATTTTCAGAGCAATGATAATGGTCAGTGAAAATCATCCTAGTTCATACAGGAGTGGATATGTCTATGCTATTGCCCTGTTTTTCGTAGTTCTCTCACAAACCCTTCTCCATCAGTTATACCAGCGTAACAACATGCTTACTGCAGTCAAAATCAAGACTGCGGTTGTTGGCCTGATATACAAAAAGGTAATCATGTCTTCTTCTACTTTTCTCTCAAAACAAAAACTGAAATAAACACAGTGTTAAAGGACAGTGTGCTTACCAGCACGATCAAAACCCAAGATGTTATACACTGGTGACAGGCTAACAGATTGACTTTATATTTTGATTATTATTTACTTACAATAATTTGGATTTTCAGCAGCATTTCTATTGTAAGACTCTAATCCTGAAATTACATACTTTTGTCAGCCACCTGTAGAGACACAGTATTGGAGATATATGTAGAAACTGAACTCTTCCTATTTTGATTATGGGTTAATTTCCCAAATTTACAGAATGAACTGGGAAAACTTTCTAGGTTGGATGTCTGGGAAAAAGTAAGGGTATACGTGATCACTGTTTTTACTGTATAGTAGTAGTGAATATAAGAAGCTGAAGTTTGCCACATGGTCTCCTTTGGAGACTGAAATTTTCCCCCTGATTTTAGTGAAATTGGTTTTCTGTTGAGTTGAATACCCAGTAGGTTCGTTGTTTTTCAGATGTATAAAAGATGGCTAACTGCTGTGGAGATCATCTATAACTTATCCCACCTTTCATAAGATATGCTGAGGTGGCGGCATTATTAGCTACAAGAAATTCAGGTGCTAATAATGTAGAAGTAAAAGTAGCTGTCTGGCCTGCAAAACATAAAAACGTTTACTATGCTGTTAATGTGTAGCATATGAGATGAAGCTGGTTTCTCAGCACTGCACCTTTAGTTTACTTTGTTATGAACATGGCATGTCGGTATTTTTACTGCAGTGTTTAACTATTAAGCACAAGTTAAGGAAGCAAAAAAATAATCCAAATCTGAAATAAGTCACTGTCTTTGTTCATGTAAAATACAGTCTCTTTTCTCAAGAGAGTCAAACTGATCTTTTGACATGAACATCTTGGGTATTTTCTGAAGCAGCGTGCAAAATTTTATTTGTAAGTTGTAAATCAGTTAAATAAAGGAATTTGTTCTCTCCAGTCGCATATCAAGGTGTGTCAGTACATCAGATCATGAGCAGGACAGTAGAGGCTCTGGTTGGCGAGGGCATGTCTTCTGGCAAGTTTTCACAGCTACAGGGTTGCGATAGAGTTTCTTCCTCTCTTGGAGTAGAGTTGATTACTGAATACTGGGTCAGGTTGTGCTTTGCATGTGGGACAGATGGTGGAGTGAGTTGCTGCAGCACTGTCTTGTTACATGCAGGAGTTGCAGGTGACACAGTGGAAAAATGTGAGGCACTAACACAGAGAGGGAGAGAGAATGCGTGTGTTTGTCTGGGTGTCAGTCCCGAGACACCTGAGACTTGTGGTATCTGCCTGCCACACTGAGATTGTACATGAGTTTGCTGTGAAGCCTGCTGTTGCTGTTTCCTGCACTGGGTGGTTCTAAGCTAGGCCAAAGCTGAGGCTTTCTGAGCCCTCTTTGGGCTGTGTTGTACTGTTTACTGTAAAGAGTTGCAAATCTGTTTCATTGAGTTCTAATTATTGTCCTTTTAGCTTCTTCTGGCCAGCTAAACCCATCAAAATTGTTGATTTTTCTGACCTCTGTATTTTCTGGTTGCAGGCCTTAACTTTAGCTAATTCCTCACGACAAAACTATACAACTGGGGAAATTGTTAACCTGATGTCAGCAGATGCTCAGCAACTCATGGAGCTAACTGTAAACATCAACCTGTTGTGGTCAGCACCTTTTCAGATCATCATGGCTGTCGTTTTTCTCTGGAAAGAACTTGGCCCATCAGTCCTAGCAGGTGTTGCACTGCTTCTTTTGGTTATACCTATAAATGCACTTATTGCAGCCAAAGTAAAAAGACTAAAGGTGAGATATTTAAATAAGCATAGTAAGGAGAGGTTAGGTTGTCATAAAGCAGGGGGTAAATTATGCGTGTATAAGAATGCTATTGGTATATCTAAATTAAACCCCCAAAAATAAACACACTAAGCCACAGCTGGTTTTCATTGAGGGAGGAAGCATAACTGCAGTAAGAAAGCCATATGTTTGATAGCTAAACTAGTATCTAGGCTGGATACCCAAATTTTCATTGTATTGAAAACAATACTTTTGTATTAGTAAAAATTTTGTATGACTCAATTTAGGATACAGCTATGTTTTTGCATATTACATAAGTTAATTCCATTAAATGAGGGATTTTGTAGGATTATGGCCCTCTTCCACTTTTATTATTCAAGCTAAGCTTCTCCCTCAAATTTAGCACATTCTCCTGAGATTATGGAAATTCCCATAGAAGTACAGCAGGTGTTCTGATTTCTTTTCTGCTTCTCTGATGCTACAGTTCTCTTGGCACTGTATTGCCTGTTACTATGACAATTTCTGTAAGCTCCACAGGAAAAAAAAAAAAAACTACAATCCTAAGTTTTGCACTGCTGTCATGGCAATTATTTCTCTCTGTCTTATTCTGCCTTTGATGGTGCCACATGCAGTGAAGACTCTGGGTCTCCATTAATTCTTTTGTAAGGCTGTGACAGTTTAGAGATGTTGAAAAAACCCCAAAAAAACCTCTTACCTCTTTTGCAGGTGAGGTACAGCAGCTACAAATGTACTTAGATCCCTACTGTGATATGAGAGATAGAGAAGAAATACAAAGGACAATAAAATAATTCTGTCTAAAAGTTTGCAACTTGTTATATATGAATAAGACTCAAAACATTAAAGAGGCTGTTAATTATTATTTTAGGAATGTGAGATGCAGAAGAGCCTGAGTATACTGAAGGAGTGAGAACAACTGCCGTGTTTCTTTCATTGGTTCTTTCAATAACAATATTTTAATCAATAGCAGAGGAAACTTTCTTCCTACTCCTGTATATATACAAATATGCGTATACAGTGTTTTATATCCATATCGCATTATGAATATATTTGCGTATGTGTATATATAGTGTTATATTGTTACTGAGTCTGTATTTACCTGCTTAGTGATTTTGAAGATTAAAACCATATTATCATTCCTGAATACCCTGGAAACTGAAAGCCTGTTAAAATTTTAATTCAGTGTGAAGAAAAATAAAAAGGACAAAAACTGAAATGCACTTTTTAAGATAGTTTAAGGGAAAAATATTATTTTAATGTATTTAATCCTTTATCCTATCTAATGATTTATTTTTTTTAACCACATCTATCTGAAGATGATATAACTGTAGTATGTTTTGCCAATTGACGAGGTCAACAGAAAGGACACAGACACCAAGTTAAAAACATAAGCTTATTTTGCTTTAGTTTAAAGCAGCAAAAAGAATAAGCAAGAATAATGATCATGCACCTGACCATCATCCACATAGCTATAGTGATTAAGAAAGGTACATCACCAATTGCTCTAATACTTTACCATCATCCAGATCTGTGCTTCAGCTGGGGAGCCCTGTCACAGCGAAGGATCAGAGAACCGCTCCCAGCAATCAGGAGGTTCTACACAGTGCGTCCACTCGTAGGGGAGGTCTCCATCTTCGCTGTGAGAGGGTCCTGCTTTTATACAGTTTAACAAACAAATCATATATATAAAAAAAAAAAGCACAAAAACATGTGGTAGATTGGCTTTACTTCACTTGGGTGCATCCTGGATCTGGCAGGATCCCGGGTCCATCTAAGGAGTTCCTGTCTTCTAGGAAACAGTTGGCTTAGGGTCCAAAAAGATATATTCTTTATCTATAGCTTTCGGAGGATATTACCATGGTCATAAGCTGAAAGGATGCTGGTCAGGAGGTTCACTCAGAAGTCAATTCTGGTTTGAGACCTATGCTTCAAGCTTTGGTTTGAGGCCTATGGTTCAGGCCTTTTTATGTCGCAGTGCTACTTTGTTTTCCAGCAAGGTAAAAATAGCATAAAAGGTATTTATTGCGTACAGTACACTGCATATTTTACTCTCCAAATTTTTTTCCTCATTGAAAAATTAAAACATTGCTGTCTTTTAACCAGAAAAGCCAAATGAGATATTTGGATCAACAAGTCAAGCTGCTGAGTGAGATGTTACATGGAATAAAGGTAATGCCACAGCTAATAAGGGTTTTGGGTTTTTTGTTGTAAAGATAGAAAGTAAGTTATTTAAAAAACTAAGGTTTTGTGTGTAATATTTCAGCTGATAATGATAAAAGTTAGAAGAGAAAACGTTTTAACATAAGGTGCTTAAAGTGTTTTTGGAAAATATTTACTGGTTTAACTTGATTTGAAAAACTTACTATACATGGTGCATCAGTTTCATTACCACATTTCTAATGAGAATGTAAAATATGTTAATAGATATCCAAAAGCCTTTAGCAGAGTGCAATTTTAGCATAGAAGAAAAGCACTTTTAAAAGTTGCTTGATTTTTGTTATTTATCCTGTTTTGAAATAAACCAGCCCATCATTTCTGATACATAAGAGACAAGTTGAAATCTGAAGAATTAAGAGTGACTAGAGTATATCTTCCATAAGAACAACCTAATTTAGAGTTATCTTAAGTCTTGCTTTCATTTGTAAAACATTCAAATTTTTGTAGTTTGGTATTGCTGAATATTTGAAAATGACATTTGCAACTTAAGCTTATTTTCTGAAGTATAGTCACTGCTTTTCTGTTTTATTAAAATATGTTTGTTTGATTGTCTAGCTCCTCAAACTTTATGCATGGGAATCTGCATATCAAAGGAAAGTCATGAGCATTAGAGAACGTGAAGTGGATGTGTTGAAGTCATCTGGGTATCTGACGACTTACTCCATGCTAACATTGACGTGTATTCCTTTTATGGTTTGTTTTTTTAAAAATATTAATTCATGCAGGACTGTTTCTCGTGTTCCCTAATGCTTTAGTAGCTGAATTTCTCACAAATGTTGCCTCACAGTATCTCAAAACATTAAATTTATCAACACAGTATATTTGAATTCTCAGGTTCTAATAGTATGTATATGACTGGAGAAGGATGAGAGAGGTTATGAAATGACCAGGCTTTTGAAGACCTCTGTTAAAGTCAGAAACCAAATCCAAAGCTCACGAATCTAATTTCACTGTTTTAATCATACTGTTTCTATTGCATAGAAATCAACTACTTTGTTTATACTCCTCCTTTTCTAAGTTTTAAGGGAATGCATTTTTGATCTGTAATTTTTGGCTATACCCTCTCAAACACGAAACTTCTAAATACATGAAAAAGAAAAAAACAAAAAATATGAACCAAATTCATCCTAGCTTTGTTTCAGTGGAATTCTATCAGGAATGCATTCAGATCTTTGGATCTTTAAATCCCTCTGTTAAACTCCATTGGAAGTTAAATAGAGACTTCAGGGCCTTGGGACAACTGGTTAAGGGATCAGGAGCACAAGCAGTGATCTCCTCTATCTTTCCAGTTGCAGGGAATGATGGCCTGGCTGAACAGAGAGCTTTGACTGGAACTCAGGAAAAAAAGGAGAGTTTATGAACTTTGGAAGAAGGGACAGGCAACTCAGAAGGAATACGAGGATGTCATGAGGTTATGCAGGGAGAAAATCAGAAGGGCCAAAACCCACCTAGAACTTAATCTGGCTACAGCTGTAAAAGATGGTAAAAATGTTTCTGTACATTAGCAACAAAAGGAGAGCTAAGGAGAGTCGTCATACTTTATTGGATACAGGGGGAAACATAGTGACAAAGGATGAGGAGAAGCCTGAGGTACTTAATGCCTTCTTTGCCTCAGTCTTTAATAGTAAGACCAGTTGTTCTCCACTACCCAGCCCCCTGAGCTGGAAGACAGGAACAGGGAGCAGAATGAAGGCCCCATAATCCAAGGGGAAATGGTTAGCAACCTGCTATACCACTTAGACACACACAAGTCTATGGGGCTGGATGGGATCCACCCAAGGGTACTGAGGGAGCTGGTGGAAGTGCTCATGAAGCCACTTTCAATCATTTATCAGCAGTCCTGGCTAACCAGGGAGGTGCCAGTTGACTGGAGGTTAACAAATGTGACACCCATCTACAAGAAGAGCTGGAAGGAGGATCCAGGCAACTACAGTCTGGCCTCGGTGCAAGGGAAGGTTATGGAGCAGATCATCTTGAGTGCCACCATGTGGCACATACAGGACAACCAGGCAATCAGGCCCAGTCAGCATGGGCTTATGAAAGGGAGGTCCTGCTTGACTAACCTGATGTCCTTCTATGACAAGGTGAGCTGCTTAGTGGATGAGAGAAAGGCTGTGGATGTTGTTGTTTACCTGGACTTTAGTACGGCCTTTGACACCATTTCCCACAGCATTCTGCTGGAGAAACTGGCTGTTCATGGCTTGGATGGCTGTATCTTTGCCAGGTAAAAAACTGACTGGATGGCCAGGCCCAAAGAGGTGTGGTGAATGGAGTTAAATCCAGTTGGCAGCCAGTCACAAGTGGTGTCCCCCAGGGCTCAGTATTGGGGCCACTCCCATTTAACATCTTTATCAATGAGCTGGATGAGGGGATTGAGTGCACCCTCCGTTTGCAGATGACACCAAGTTGAGTAGGAATGTTGATCTGCTTGAGAGTAGGAAGGATCTACAGAGGGATCCAGACAGGCTGGATCAATGGACCAAGGCCAATTGTATGAGGCTCAACAAAGCCAAGTGCCGGGTCCTGCACTTGGGTCACAGTGCAGTGACCCCATGCAATGCTACAGGCCTGGGGAAGAGTGGCTGGCAGCCCAGTGGACCTGGGAGCATTGATCAACAACTGTCTGAACATGAGCCAGCAGTGTGCCCAGGTGGCCAATAATGCCAATAGCATACTGGCTTGTATCAGAAATAGTGTGGCCAGCAGGGACAAGGAAGTGATCATCCCCCTGTACTCAGCAGTGGTGAGGCTGCACCTTGAACACTGTGTTCAGTTTTGGGCCCCTCACTACAGGAAAGACACTGAGATTCTGGAGCACATCCAAGGAAGAGCAATGAAGCTGGTGAAAGGTCTAGAGCACAAGTCTTATGAGGAGCAGCTGAGGAAACTGGGGTGGTTTAGTCTGGAGAAAAGGAGGCTGAGGGGAGACCTTATTGCTCTCTACAGCTACCTGAAAGGAAGTTGTAGTGAGGTGGGTGTTGGTCTCTTTTCCCAGGTAGCAAGTGATAGGATGAGAGCAAATGGCCTCCAGTTGTTCCAGGGGAGGTTTAGATTGGATATTAGGAAACATTTCTTCACCAAAAGGGTTATCAAGCATTGGAATAGGCTGCCCAGGGAAGTGGTTGAGTCACCATCCTTGGAGATATTTAAAAGACCTGTAGATGTGGCACTTAGGGATATGGTTTAGTGGTGGAGTTGGCAGAGTTAGGTTTATGGTTGGACTCAATGATCTTGGAGGTCTTTTCCAACCTAAATGATTCTGTGGATCAAACTGGAACCTTCATTAGGGATAAATGACCACTGTTAATTTCAGTTACACAAACTGACGTTTTCTAGCACTTAACTCACAAGATGTAAGAGGTGAACAGGAATATTAGGAATAGTGAAAGGGAGGATTAAGGCCATCCTTCAGTCTGTAACCTTGATAATAACTGAAATATTTGAAGCAGTGATTGAGAAAAATTCAAATTTTCAATTAAATGCAGTGAAATAATCAACTTATTATATTTAGGACTTTGTTAGGAATCCTTGTACTTTGTGACTAGTTTAGTTCAGGACTCCTAAACTCAACAAAAGGCAGAAGAGACCCCACAGGACAGGTTGTTAAATTTAAGCTTTACTTAATTCTGAAGACTTGAGTATCTGTTGTGTAAGAACCCAGCTTATTCTCTGATGAGTATTGACTAGATTTTTGCAAAAAAATCCAAGTGGGCAAAATAAAAATACCTGCAGTAAATAATTCTATTTTATGTCTAATATCATAGCAATAGCAAGAAGAAAAAAAAAAAAAAAGTTAATTTCCTGAAACATCATGTGTGAGTGTTTTCAAAATGAGTAAACCAATTCCTGAGATGGGAGTTATTTCATATAGTTTCATGTGTATCTGGTTGGGTGAAACACAGTAGCCATGTTTTTTGCTCACTAAAATTATAGTATTCCTGCACTCAGTATTGCAGCTATGTAATAATTTCCATGTGCAGCAGTTACAGAGTGCCTGACATGAGCAGAAATGGGATCCTACACCTTCCAAACGCAAACAAAAATAGTATTTGTGTATAAATTTTTGTTACAATGTGATTTTGCTTCTGGATATATTTTTTACATTTTTTTATTTAAAAGGTCTCATTGGCTACATTTGGAGTCTTCTTTCATCTGGACGAAGAGAATGTTTTTACAGCAACTAAAGTTTTTACATCTATTTCTTTATTTAATATTTTGCGACTGCCTTTGTTTGATTTACCACCTGTGATCTCTGCTGTAGCCCAGGTAAACATATTATGAACAAGTGCTGTAAAATGCTGATATTTATACTCTGTCATGTTTCATCTATTTCTAGGAGTGATTAAGTCATATAATTATTTTAAGTTACATTTTATTGAGATGAAACTGCACAGTGTTTTTATGGAATGAGAAGCATGAATGCTGTTTAAAAGATGTCTCTCAGTCTTTTAAGTAGAATGAAAATTGGGTAGCACACCTAATTGTGACTGAGCTTTCTGTTTCTCACTTTTCTTCCTTCAGTGGACTAGACTCAACTTTTGCTCCTACTCTCTCAACTTCTATTCTTCATAGTCCACCAAAGATAAAAGTATGAACAATTTGGACTGCACATTTTAAATTACTCAGCCATTGTTATATATTGGAGCCCTTGGTACCAAGTAGGGGAGACCCATTGTGGACTCTACCATACTGTTTTTGTCAAGTCATCACTGAAGGAATTAGAAAAAAAAAAAAAGGAATAGAGCTGCTGAGGAAACCATATCAGCAACCTTCAGTCCTAATGGTACACCGGCAGGGTTACTATATGAGTTGGGAACTTCTACCTTTTCAGACTCTATTATGGGTATATGAGCTGAATGTACTCTGTCACAGCTTGTACACAACTCAGAGTTTTGTAAGGAAGGGGACCACTGTGAGGCGATACTCATCCTGATTTGATTTCATTTATGGTTAGCATACTGTGAGATCAAAGCCTTGTCTTTTCCTAAAGTTTACTCTAATAGCTTAAAAATTATCACAAGCGTAAGTTCATCTCACTTTGTCACACCACAGTGATGGACATCTCATGATGCAGTCACAGTAAATGTTGTCTTTCTTCATTATATGAAGAGAGAGTTACTGTGAGCTATTTCTTAATAGAAAAAAAAAAAAAAAAGCTGTGTTTTCACCACAGGCTTATGAAAACAAACTAGTTTTCTCCGACATGAGTCAGAGGAACCAGACATTTGAGGATTAACTATATTTTCTAACACTGGATGTGTCAGGCATGCTCTGTTACTTTATAACTACCAAGCAGTAAATCCTCAGGAAAAAAATACACTTATTCATGACTTTAGATTGTTTAGTACTTTAAGGAAAAAAATACACTTATTCATGACTTTAGATTGTTTAGTACTTTAAGGAAAATAATTTTTAAATAGGTAAACACCTTTTTTGTCTATCTTCAAATAAGACATGGAATATGTCCTTCCATATTATCTAGAACTTTTAAAATATTATTTTAAAATTTAGGGAGCACAGACATGTTATACATGTTATATGTATATGTTCATCTTGCAGACCAAGGTTTCTCTGAGTCGTTTAGAGGATTTTCTGTGTGCCGAGGATCTTAACCCTGAGGATGTCAATACAAACTACAGTGGAAGTAAGCAGAGTTATTAATTTTTAATTGGTCATGAGTTTATATGAATGATCATTAAGAAACTCAACTGAGGGGATGGATTAGCAACTCTTTGCTCTTTTTTCTTTATTGCAACAGATCACGCTGTTGGGTTTATTGGTGCTTCTTTACGCTGGGAAAAAAATGGCCTGCCAGTTTTAAAAAAGTAAGATATTTCTTAATTTTTTTTTTACAAGCTCCTTTGGCAAAATGTGGTATCTGTAGAGATATTGTTCAGGTTTAATGTATTCTGATACAGACTAGTTCATGATGTTACATACTAAAAAGAACATAAATTATTGTTTCCAGAATATCCTATGTGATTGGTGTGCTCTGGAAAGTCAAATCTGACTTTCTCTTTCTGACAAGGAACCACACAGGAGTGCGTGTTCCTCGAGACAGCACTGTATAAGTGCTATGGGAAGCCAGTGCTCTTCATTCCTTCTTCATTCCTTCTTCATTCCTTCTTCATTCCTTCTTCATTCCTTCTTCATTCCTTCTTTCCTACCACCTCTCCCCTCATTTTGCACAAGGTTTAACTGCAATATCAATTTTTCCTGAATTGCATTTTGGGAAGCATTAACTAACAAGATGCTCTTTTGTCAGTGCAGCATTTTATATTGCCCACGAGTAAGCTAAGGTAGTTTATGCAGCCTTGCATTGAATACTGATCTTAAAATTGGGCTGTGGCTTCCTTTGGAAAGAACAAACAAACAAAAAGTTTGCTTTTCTCACGGTGGTCTCTTGCCTGAAAACACCCCTCTTTTTGTTTGTCATTCCTTAACAAGGTATTTCTTAGGTGTAAATTCAGCTATGCATAAACTGCTATGCAATGAACACATTGGAGGGTTACTAAGGAAATGGAGTAACCGAGCTTGTAAGTGGAATGAAGAACCTGTTTGATAAGCTCTATACAGCTGTTAAATTTTACTAAGGCAGCTGAAGAGGTTACAACCCACCTGGTGTAACCCTCTCACCATGCTGTTTACCCTATTCCTCTCAGGGCTGTGGAGTATATAACACGCCATTGAGCATCCACATCTCAGCCACCATAGCCTGCAATATAGTATCCAGGCATGAGCTGCCTTCAGCATCATGTACAGGCTTCATTAAAGTCTGGTACAGTCTCTGGGTACAGTCTTTACTTCATTTGTGCTCCCAGCTCCAGTCTGAACGGACTGTGCTTATCTTAGCATAGGGCTTTCAGATCAGAACACATTAGATCCAGATAGCATAGGGTACAGATACAGCAAATGGCTGTCCTTGTATGCTAAAGTTTATGAGTACATATTGTAGTTGTTTTGACAGCAAAATATACAGATTATGAGAGACAGCTTTTATTTATCCAAACAGCTATTTTTTTCCTTAAGAAGGATCAGACATTGGCCACAGTTGATGCTACATAAGAAGTCTAACAGTTGATTGTCAGAGTAAGATGGAATGTGAACCCCAGGCCTGAGAACAATACGATAACACCACTTATTGGTTAGATTGTCTCCTGTTTCATTTTGTTGTGACCAGATAAAAACATAACCTCTTAACTTGCAGGCAGATAAATTTATTCTTAAAGTCATTATTGCAAGTTTCTGAACGGTGCATAGCCAAAAGACATGCAAACTCAAGTACTAATTTCTCATTGTTCTGAGGGTAAAATAGAGTGACCACAACCCATACACGATGGAGTATTTACAAAGAGGATAACTCATTTGTCTTCCTCAATATTTCCAGCTTGAGTGTCAGCATTCCTGAAGGCTCTTTAGTTGCTGTTGTGGGACAGGTTGGATCTGGAAAGTCATCTTTTCTTTCAGCTGTTCTTGGAGAAATGGAGAAACTTGAAGGAACAGTTCAGAGAAGAGTAAGATTGTCTGTCTGTGTCCCCCTGCCCTGCCCACTCCACAATACCTAAATTAAGTAGAACTGCTTCTGAAAGTACAATTTTTCCTTCTCAACAATAGTTGTGGAAATACTGTCAAGGGTAGCTCCAGCTTCTTAAATCTTCAAAGTAACACAGTGATTTTTAATACTTTGTTAACAGTGTAACAATTTGTCTTTGTTTTCAATCTAAGTGATTGCGAAGCTATTTTCATTTTTTTATAATCTATATGATACAGTGCAAAAATCATGAGTGTTTAAGTCATATATTGAGCCTAATCATCTAACGGTTGCTGTTTTGAAACAGCTGTACAAACATGATCCACTTGGAGCAGTTATAAACTGTTGTAGAAGATGATCATCTTTCTTGCAATGGCTTATGTGTAGAGAAGATACAGGATATGGAAATAGAGGGAAAAGTTAAACTTTAGGCAGAGATGAAATTAAGGTGCTGGCTCTCCTAGTGATAGGAAACCCTGTAGCTTAACTTGTAGTTACAGAGAGCAACGAAAGTCCCTATCACAGAATAGAGTTTAGGGAAGTTTTCTATAGGTTATAGATATGGTGGAAGTTAACCTCTGATGGCAGACTACAGTGCTTGAGCCAATAAATATCAATGGGTAAGCACAGTATTGGTTAATCTGGTTGCAAGGGGATGTGGCAACATTAAAAAAGTGTCTCAGCCTTGAAAATAAGTGTTGAACAAGAATCCACTCCTGTGGAAATCTAGTACAGTATCCTGTCACTGTTGAGGGGTGGGGGAAGAATATCAAGTTGAGGTGTTCCAAACCTGAGAGTAGTAGTTAATGGGAAAAAGACTGGCTGTGTAGAATCTAATAAGGAAGACATATACCCAACAAGTGTACCTATACTATCAATTTGTTGTAAAATTAATAGATTTTCACAGGGCCTGTAGCTTAATGTAAGAAAAGATCTAGGAGCATTTCCAGTTATTATTCCTATCCTGTAACCTTAATTTCTAATGGCTGACACATTCCATGGCGTGTTATGTAAAAATACAAACAATCAAACTGTATTTTGATATATACCTAATACAGACCCATTTTGCTGCATATAAATCTTACAATGGGTGTCTGTCACTCAGATCTTTCCCTGAAAGATTTTGCTCAATCCCAGCTCTGTCAGTTTTATTCAAAGTATGTGCTCTTATAATAATTATCAGTAAGCTGTTATACAGGAATATTCAACAGATTGTTTTTATTACCTGACTTAGTCAAAATTTGAAGAGTTTAATAATGCTCAAGTTTTGGAAGTAATTACTGGTTACTTTGAGGTAAACCTGGAATTTAAAATGTACTTTTAAATGCCATTTTCTATATTGAGGAAGCCCAAGTAAAGAACATGTTTCTAATTCATTTTAGGGTTCAGTGGCATATGTTTCTCAGCAGGCTTGGATTCAAAATGACAGTTTACAGGAAAATATTCTCTTCGGTGCAAATCTAAATAGGCCATACTATGAACTTGTTTTAGAGTGTTGTGCTTTACTGCCAGATTTGGAACAGTTACCGAATGGAGACCAAACAGAGATTGGAGAACGGGTGAGAATCTGAGATGTCAGTAATGATGCAATAAGTTAAGTTATGGCTTTTATGTTTTTATATATTATCTATTTGATAATTTACTCTGAGTAATCAGTGCTCAGCCAAGTACATCTAGCCCATCTCCTTACTTAGCTTGCTTAATTTGACCTCAACTTCTGTTCAAGCTCTGAACTCTTACTAATTTTTAAAATGGCTCTTTTCTATACAGAAGTTTGAGTAAGCCCTGCCCTGTTCACCAGGGGTTTCCTCTATACTGTAAAAACACCTGTATGACTATAAATAAAAGTTATTTTTTAATTTTCCAGAGTACCTTACATTTGCCCATTTGAATTGGGGATTTAATCAACAGACCCCAAACTTTGCTCTAATTACTTGAAAATCCAAATGTTACCTTTCTATTTTCATATCTAGAATAAAATTCACTTTGATTACCTGAAAAAATAATGATGAGACTGAGTGTGATACACTGGTCATCTTTAGTATTTCATATTTAAATGTGGATTTTTTTGGCTTTCTTTTCTTAGGGTGTCAATATCAGTGGAGGGCAGAAGCAGAGAGTGAGTCTCGCTAGAGCTGTGTACAGCAATGCTGACTTGTATCTTCTGGATGACCCCCTGTCTGCTGTAGATGTACATGTTGGGAAACATCTTTTTGAGAAGCTAATTGGCCCTTCCAGTCTCCTAAAAACCAAGGTAAAGTAGGGCGGCTTCCTTTTCAGTTTTCAGCTACTTTGTACAATACAACAGACACAGTAAAAGTCAAGTCATTCTGCAAAAGCTCATCTCTTACCTAGTGTGTTGATGAAAATTATTCTGAATAAAGAGGCTAAATAAAAAGCACAACTGATTGTGCCAATTCAAAGCCTACTGGGTAGACATAGCACAGACCAAAAGAAAAGATTGAGAGCTGGCCTGACCTGGGAGTCTGAAAGATTCATATAATATTTACTTATTTCTTCCTTACTAGCAGTTTGAGGAGTGCTGTGATCTGCATATAGAAGGCAGAGTAGAGCCTTTTGTAGTCACTCTTGGTCATAGAATCATTCAGGTTGGAAAAGACCCTTGGGATCATCGAGTCCAACCATCAGCCCTACTCTACAAAGTTCTCCCCCACACCATATCCCCCAACATCTTATCTTAACGACCCTTAAACACATCCAGGGATGGTGACTCCACCACCTCCCTGGGCAGCCTATTCCACTGTCTGACCACTCTTTCTGTGAAAAATTTTTTCCTAATGTCCAGTGTAAACCTCCCCTGTTGCAGTTTAAAGCCATTCCCTCTTGTTCTGTCACTAATCACCTGTGAGAAGACACCAGCACCAACCTCTCTATGATGTCCTTTCAGGTAGGTGTAGAGAGTGATGAGGTCTCCCCTCAGCCTTCTCTTCCTCAAACTGAACAGTCCCAGCTCCCTCAATCTCTCCTCATAGGATTTGTTCTCCAGGCCCTTCACCAGCTTCGTTGCCCTCCTCTGCACTCGCTCCAGCACCTCGATATCCCTCTCGTATTGAGGTGCCCAAAACTGGACACAATACTCCAGGTGTGGCCTCACCAGTGCAGAGTACAGGGGGACTATCACCTCCCTACTTCTGCTGGTCACACTCTTTCTAATACAAGCCAGGATGTCGTTGGCTTTCTTGGCCACCTGGGCACACTGCTGGCTCATGTTCAGCTGTTTGTCAATTAGAACCCCCAGATCCTTTTCTTCCAGACAGCTCTCCAGCCACACCTCCCCAAGTCTGTAGCGATGCATGGGGTTGTTGTGGCCCAAGTGCAGGACCTGGCACTTGGCCTTGTTGAAGCTCCTTGTTGATGCCTCACTGCAGTAAATAGCCAGTATAAGTTATAGAAAGAAAGGCTTCTTGTTGAACAAAGAAATTCCATGGGGAGAGTGGAATCAGAAAGAATAGATTCTACCATTTAAAAAACTGTTCATGTGGGAAGGTAAGATAGCTTGTAAAAAATCTCTCCTCAGTGTTATGAATTAGTACAGATTATTCCTGCTGGCCAGTGACTGCAAAACACATGTATTACTATGAAATACTTACAATTATGAATACATTATTATGAAGTAAATGTCTTTCACTTTCCCTCTCTCCCTTCTCCCTTTTCTTAATTTACCTGCTCCATGGGTTATGAGTATCTGGCAGAAGCAAGAACTCTACTAATGATAGACTTGTAAGCAGGTTTTAATATTGAGACTATCAAACTACATGTAGTATATTAAAAGATGTAGTATCTGCCTCATCTCTTTACAACCTGATCTAAACCATTCCTAAGCAGAAGATGCACATTAAGAAACAGGTGAGTACAAGTAGCTGTAAGCATAAAGTTTGACATTATAATCAGCAATTTAAAGAGTAATGTAGTAAAGTAACAACAATAATAGTAATAATAAAGTAGACAAATAAATGAGCAAAATCCCAGAAAAATTCCATTACACCATTTCAGCTATCATAATGTAATGTCTAATTTTAATATACACTTTGTATTTATATGGAAAACATTGTGTTTCAGACTCGTATATTAGTGACCCATAACCTAACGCTCCTGCCTCACACTGATTTTATAATAGTAATGGAAGAGGGCAGAATAAGTCAAATGGGGACATACCAAGAACTCATTTCAAAGAGAGCTAATTTTGCTGAGCTTATTCAAGTCTTCGGTGCAGAGCATACAAGTAAAGAGACAACCCAAATGGAAGGTGAGAAAATTTGTATATTGTGTTTGCTCAGTATTTTTTCTTTTCATTCAAGCTTCTCAGAATATTCCTCCTCTCCTTCCTGGAAATGAATAGAATAATTACTGAAAAATGTATAGCATTCCTATCTACATTTTGGTATGGAATTATAGGTTATAAACTGAAAAAAATTCAGACGTTAGTGTCTTGAGATCATATGGTTTACTCTTTCAACTAATAAATTTATGATAAATCTGTCTTGCGCAGCTGCTGTATTAATTACTGGGTAAAAGTTACCTGATTCTGCTAAGGATTTATCACTCAATAAATAATTTATGGACATTTCAAATTAATATTGTAGTGTCAACAATTATGTCCTGTTTTATATTGGATGCTTCCCATTTCCATTAACTTAGGCTGCTGTAATCTTGGAGCACAGCACGAATAGGAGAATATGGTCCATTTGTAGGAGAAAAAAATAAAGGAAACTTTTAGTACTCTCATGAAATACTTCCAGCCAACAAGTAGACAGCATAAACAAACAAATACGGCACAGTACCTTGAAACAGCATACTTACAAATCATTCACATGGATTAGGACTCAACTTACTTCTGTACCTGAGTTGTTCAATGTGTGCTCTTTATAGAGTTGTGTGAAAGAAATAGGTACATTGACAATGCAGTCTGTTTGACCTATTTTCATCATGTACTTCAGGAGGAGATTAATTGTGGTTATTTCATTTTGAGAGAAGAAATCTCCACATGACACAGAAGAGTCCTATAACAGACAAGTGACTGTAGATGTTTATAATGCTGGTTTGCAGTTAACTTAGCAACTCTAAATTGAGCCTGTAGTAAGTACAATGCAGTCTGGTGGGTTTACTAATTCAGGCCCTATACTGGAGCCAGCGCTCTCAAATATTTGCTGGGGTTTGACAGGGAGGAATGGAAAGACAGAACAGCAAATGTTCAGAAGGCCACAGTGGGCAGTCTTGAGTTAGCTGTGTTGGGATTAAAGTGTGAGGTAACCTTGTAAGGAAACATGTATTATTCATGAAGGGGAACCAAAGTAATAAGAAGAAACAGTATGCAGGGTGTCATGATACTAAATTATATGGCAGAGGTACCTTCCGCAGGGTGGATGTATGTAGAAAACATATTTTTGTCTTAACAGGTCTGCTGACAAAAATAACATCAAATATGACAAAGAAGAAAAAAATCCATTCCTGGAAGAAAAAAGTGTTGACTCCTTTTGTTAACACACGAACAACAGCAAGTTTGGTTTTCCAGCCATGATGCAAGAATACTTTGACATAAACGCTAATGTTAATATTTGCAGGGATACTAATACTCTAAGCAGGAATTTACTAAGCAAGAATGGAATTCCAAAGAGACTCGAGGCTCATGGGGGAGATTTACTTGCTGTCACAGTTCTAGCATTTGGTCATAAATGTGTCTGTCTTGTGTAGTAGCTATCCCAAGACTAGGTGAACTTAAGGAATTCGTAGGTTAAATCATCCCCGTTCATCATTTTGTCCCTGTTTTTTATTTCTAGCTTCCTGTGCTGTATCTGTCAACTCATGGTATATATTGAAAAGATTTTTCTATTTTTCTTCCCTTATAGTGAGTTCTTCAAAAGAAGAGGGCCAACTGGGTAGGAGTCTGCAACAAAGAGAACTGCTGAAACATAAAGAGTAAGTATTAAAAAAAAAAAAAAAAAAAAGTAGCCATTGCTTAATTAATACCATTCTAGAACAACCCTAAGTGCTGAAGGCTGTGCCACTATGTTTCACTGTGTACGCATGGGTTAAGCCTGAGTGCCCATTAGCAGTTGGCTGGAGAACGTGTATCTGCAGCTCATCTTCTGGTTTCACTTTATACAAAAGAAATCAGGTTAATGTGCTGCATGAGTTCAAGAGGTCCAGTTCATGGGCTGCTTCATTGTGTGAAACAAAGTACATTTAGCAGGAATGAGGGACTTTCAGAAGACCAACTGAAGTCACTGATGTGAATGCACCCACAATTCCCAAGCAGCAATTTGACTGCTTGGTGTATTAACAAATTGTTTATGCTCTTTGTTCTTCCCCTGTAACATTGATTTGTCTTTTTGCACCTCTAAGAAAACTTCTGGGTTTTCAGATAGTTGAATGACCTTCTAGATTAATTTATAAAGCACTGTAGCAGTGTATTTGCAGTGGTAGAAGATAGTGCAAAGATGAAGTAGAAGAGACTCAACTAGCAAGTTCAGACAATGCAGGACATTTAAGCTTAACCACCCTGGTCCTGAAGTAGTAGAATTGGATGTGTCAAATAGTAAGCCCTAATCCTGGGCCTGGACGAGGGTGAGACCCAAGTTGCCCCACACTTACATGCCTCAGAAAAGGACAGTCTTACATCTCTAGCTGATGCCTACGCAGGACAAGCTCAGTTTTTGTCTACACATAATTATACAAGAAGGGAAAAGGCCATACCTAGTGTTGTCTTCTGACCATAATGTTACTTTTAACAACAAAAATAGAACAGCTGAGGACAGTTCGTGTCTCCACAGCAAAATTCTACAAAATTTTATAGTATCCATTTTTGCTTAGGAATAAATGGATATATTCTTTGTATGATGATTCACAAGAAGATTTGAAAGTGTTTCTTGTTTGCAGTTCTTCCTTTGATCAATGGAAAATATTCACTAACACTAAGGAAAAAGTTGCTACTGGTGGTGTAAGTATCACTAATAGAAAAGACTTTGACATTTGTTTTCATAAAAATGTATTTTGCAGTTGCAGTTTTGTGTTTCTTGTTAAGGTTGCCTGACATCTCATTACTGAAATTAAAGTCTTACAGGTTTTTGCCAAATTTTAAGTCTGTCATCTGAGATTTTTCTGTTTTGATGATCTGCTGCTGGCTGTGTTTTCATATTACGCCCAGCAGTCTGTTTTACATATTTCAGAAAGAAGAAGATTAAAAAAAGATTTTACCTCTGTTAGAAAAATATTCTGTCTGTCTTACCTTTAGGAAGTTTAAATACCTGTGTGCTGGAGCAGAGACTAGAAATTTTGCATGGTAATACTGCTGCAGTATTGTTTTACATTAGAAGCACACTTTTTGCAGTCTCCTTTAAAAAAACCTGCCAGTTGCTAGGGAGAGGGAAAAGAACAAGTGAAATAGTGTGAGAAGGTCAAAACTTCCTGGGAAGCTATAGTTTAATTAAAATAGGAACAGGGCAGGGGGTGGAGGGGGATAGAAAGTATGAGTTTCTAGCAAGATGGTAGAAATAAGGGCTTGAAAAGAATGAGTTTGCAGAACAGACGGAAGAGTTTGTGCCAACTAGAGCTCATTTCACTCCAGACCCTGTAATGAAATCCAAGAATCTGCCATACCTTTCAAGTGGCCTAGCTGAGTTTGATCCCATTAGTCCTCATCTAGGATGAGAACTTTCTCCTGATGACACTAATTTCCTTGGCTCCAGTAGCCCAGAGTGGCAGTTCTAAAGTTTCTAGTTCCATTAATGAATAGAGTAAGATTTGCTTCATACAAACTGCCCAAGAATTGCACTCTTGTTTGTTTGGTTGTTTTTTTCTTTTGGTTTGGTTTGTTTGTTTTGTATAATCTACATACGTAAGATTTTTTAAGTCTGACACTGGAAAGTGTCACAAGCAAGACTGCCTATGTTGTGTATCATTAAAGAGCAGAGTGTAGTGGGAGAGGAAACCTTTTTACAGTATGATTTTATATACGTAAGTTATCAGATTTAGTTAAATTCTTTAGATTTATTCTGAATTGAATGTATCCAATTCCCATTCTATAATGTGTATGGTCCTTCAACAATGGTAATGATTTTAAGAGTAACTCTTTTTTTTGTATATTCCTTTTTTATTATATATTCAGATGAAAATGTCAGTTGTTTTGAAATACCTCCAAGCCTTCAACTGGCGATGGATGTGGCTAACCATAGCTGCTTGTTTAGGACAAAATGCACTAACCATTGGACAAAATCTATGGCTTAGCACCTGGACTGCAGAAACAGCAAAAGTTAGTGACTTCACAGAATGGAAACAATCACAAAACTATAAACTTCATATCTATGGGCTTCTGGGATTCTTACAAGGCAAGTATAAGCATTTATGACTGTTTTCTCACCATTTGCCAAGTTTGATCTGCCTGAATGTGTATTAGTAAAGAAATAATGCTGGTTGTTTCATAAACTGAATTGTATGCGACACAGTATAATAGTTTAAGCTTGGGAGAGGAGAAAAGATACACAGACATGTACAAGAAAACGCTATTTAATTTTATGATACTTCTGTGAATTCTTCAAACCTCCAAGTGTAACCTAATAAAGTTATGTTGGCATCTCAGGAAGGAAATGATTGTGGATGTGAGGTGGCATGCTAGTGTGAGAGACGTAATTGCAGGAAAAACATACTTATGAAGTACTAAGATGTATCGGCAAAATACAAATATATACATTTGTAAAGCTAAGATATGAAGTGCTGTTGGGTTGCTCACTGTGGTAGAAAACAGCGACAAAAACAAACTCCATCTCCTTTTCCCTTCCCAGCCATTCATACTGTCTTTTAATTTATCCGTTCACAAGGTCTTCTTGTTTGCTGTGGTGCTTATGTGCTCACCAGGGGGTCCCTGTCTGCTTCTCGGGCATTGCATCATCAGCTGTTAGACAATGTATTGCACCTTCCTCTTCAGCATTTTGAAACTAATCCAGTTGGCCAGATCATCAATAGGTTCACAAAGGTAAAGGGAAAACTCATGCATATTTTCCATTTTTTGAAAATGAAGCTTGAGTGACTACAGATTTCATTCCATTTAGTATTGTTGAAAAATTAAAAATATCTAAGTAAGTGAATGCAATATCTAGCAATAAAAAGCTGTTTCAGTGCATAAAAACTGTCTCAAGCTATTTTCTTACAAAATCATCAAAACACATTATTAGTAGAAGTATAGAGCCTATCCAAGATCATTAGGACCTATCCAAGATCATTAGGAGGCCATTCTTCAAAGACCAGTCCTGCAGTGCAGCAAGTTTACCAGACCTAAAGGTGATCTGTTTTTAAAAAACCCTATATTTTTCTTTGATAGTATATTGCATATCAGAATCAAATGTTATTGTCAAAACTAATAAATACTTTAATTTCACATTCTCAGAGGTATATAGACTTAAAGTGAATGTTGTTTTCTATTTTTGTAGTGTTCTGGCTTTAATTGCAACCTCTAATACACAAACAAGTGTTATTTAGTATGACTTTACTTCCCTCTCTCACCATAACTAGATTGTTACAATTCATTACCAATTGCTTCAGATACGCAGTAACTGTCGATGGCTGCTTTCTCTAGGATGGACTCAAGAATGGTTGTGTAATACACTAAAAGATCAGCTGATTTAGGTTTCACTGAAGCCCTTAGTCTTTGGTAGCAGTATATTATAAACTGAGTTTAAAAAAGCTTTACCAGGTACAGTTAGAGATTAGTAATATTTCAGTACACTTCTAGAATTATTAACAGGAGTATACAAGAGTTAGTATTTGAGTTCCTGGGCTCCTTTTCAGTCTGATATGCTTTATGTAAGCTAAATAGTATTGAACAGCAAAATGGCAAGAGCTGTCTCTTTTTGACTTCACACACTCTGAGCCTGTTCTCTGACATGCCATGAGTAATCTAAAAGCTATTATGTCTATTTCACTTGTAGACAAATAATATTTGAATATGTTTCATTAGGATGTAATTGGGGGGATCCTACTAATTTTTATTCAAGAAATTTTAGTTTGATTCCATTTTTAAAGGTTGCTTTTTCAAAGTTTTAGTGGAATTTACTCACAAAATCTTGATTCTTCTGTGCATTGTTACAGGACTTATTTGTGGTGGACATACGTTTCCATTACTACTTACGAACTTGGCTAAATTGTACAGTAGATGTTATCGGAACCATTCTAGTTATCACATCTGCCTCACCACTATTCATAGTGGTAGTTATTCCCCTGGGATACTTTTATTTTACTATCCAAGTAAGTGCATTAAGCTTTTATAAGGATTTCTAGAGGTATGTGGATGAAATGTCCAATCAAGAATACAGGCTCAAATTATTTGTTATTGTGAAAAAACCAAACATATATATATATTTACACACACATACAGAACACATCTGAAATTGATGTCAGAAAAAAATCTTCAGGCTTCTTAAAAGGAAATTAGATCACTTCCTGAATATATACTGTAATGCTTGGGAACTTTTAATGACTTATGTTTTTCTCTTTATATTTTCCTTTTTCTTAGGAAGATACAATATTGGTTTAGATCCCACGAAGAAATTTGATTAAGTTACCTGAAGAAATGGGGTGTATATTATAGTGAAAGTTAAAAGTGGAAGGGTAACCCTGAAACAGCAGATGTAAAGTAGAATGATGCCTAAACTACCTGTGCTATTTTTTGTCTGGAGTGTCAGTTATGCTACTGAGAAACCAAAAAGTAATTTTGCAGAAAAACTAATGACTGCATCTTGATGCTCATAGCACGGTCTGTCATTAAAGACCTTAAAAGATTCTTAAAATAAGAATATAGAGGATAGAAAAGAGAGCCTGGATTCAGTCTCTGCTAAGGAATTTAAATACAGATGTCATTACATTGAAGAAATAAAGGCTGATTTTCATCTGAGAAAGAAGTGGGGCATTCTAATTTGAAAGTTTACATAGAAGTTTTAGTTAGTTGCTACACCCCTCTTGTAGCGCATTTTCTGTAGAATTTGGAAATAATGTTCACTTATTTTAACCTTGCCAGTAAGTTATATATTGCAGTTATGTCAGCATTACAATGTTGCTGTGTCCCAAAAGACAGATTGAGGTTTTTTTCTATACTGTTTGTTAATAGCTTTTTTCTGTGTAGACTCTTCCAACGTTTTCATATTCAAAATTTACAGGAATTACTTAATAGGTTACCTAACTAGAAATAAATATGGCAAATATTTCAAACAGTGAAAAGAAGCTGTAGCAACTTAAAATGTCTGGTTTGTCTGTACTTCCTTATTAGCGACACTACATAGCAAGTTCACGGCAAATTCGACGGCTAGCAGGAGCATCGCATTCTCCTGTGATCTCCCACTTCAGTGAGACTCTTGTAGGGCGATCAACAATTCGAGCGTTTGGCCACCAAGAGAGATTCATTAGAAAACATGAAGATGTTGTGTATGAGAACTTAGTTTACTTCTACAACAATGTCATCTCAAACAGGTACTTGACAGCAGTTCTGCATCTGTGACTGAGACCTTCTTCTGTAGAGTTCCACAACTAAGTGTTTACCTTTAGTCAGAGTAAACGCACTGAGAAACAGAAGGACAAGAACAATTTATCCACCTCTCTTTGTAATGAGTGCATACATTAAGCACTAAGATGATTTCTTCTTTATGTACCAGAAACTAGTAGGTTTATAGAAAATATGCGTATGCTGCCTGGGATAAGAATATTAAAAAAAAAAAAACAAACCCAAACTGATAAAATAAGTTTACCCATAGGTCATGAGTGTGGACTGTACTACATTTCAACTAACAGTTCGTCTTACAAGTTCATGAACAAATTGAATTTATATTTCAGTAGTTCATGTGGAAGTAACCTCGTGTCTGTACCTACACGCACCAGGTAGGTCTTGAGAGTGGAATCTTGGGTTTAAGGATGTAAGTCCATTTCCTCTCCTTCCTTCATGATTCAGTTCAGTTACAGGTAGAGATTAGTAAGGAGAAGATTTTCAGTTCTGGTTTGCAGTCGTATGCCTGAATCTTTTCCAGACATGAAAAGTAGGAAAGCAGTATGAGGAGTGAAGGGAGCCGTAGCCGGGAGTTGAGAGACCTGCATTTTGTTTTTAGCAATGCTACCAGTTCTAGATATATCATATTCCCTCCCCTGTCCATCTGTAAAATGGGAATTATAGTACTTATCTCTTTTGTAAAGTGGGTAAATTGCAATTACTAGCAAAAATATATTAGCAATATATTCACTCTACTATAAAAAATTTTGTAGGTAATTCACTTTTTTCTTTGCCTTGATTTACTACAGATGGCTATCTGTCAGACTTGAGTTTCTGGGAAATTTAATGGTGTTCTTTGCTGCGCTGTTTGTAGTACTGGCTGGAAATACAGTGAGTTCTTCTACAGTGGGTTTATCGATATCCTATGCTCTAAATGTAAGTAATGGTATAAATTTTTTGCTGCTACCACATTGCGTATGAAAAGAGAAAGATACATACAATGAAGTTGAGCAGGTGAATATACACGGTGGCACCAACAAAACTCAATCCCATGGGCAGAACAGTTTTCCTTTGAATTCCATTAATTTTGGGAAGCTTCACATTAATTATTTTCCACTTCTAAATTTAGATTAATAATTATTAAAACATACTTAAAAGTTAAGTTAATTAAACTAGGTATGGTTAATTTTCAAATGTTTTGTTAAACCAAATTAGAAGCCTAGTTGTGTACAACTATACTTCATATTTGATTTCTTGTTCTTGTTCACTTACTGAATGTTATGTAGGAATGTTTATGTAAAAGTTTGGTAAAATCATTCACTTTGGCATTGTCCTTGTAGAAGTAATATGTGAGAGCCACATTTGAAATGTGTCTTGAAGTAAGGTAAACTATATTGATAAGCTGCTAGTTGAAATAAATCTTAAGTATCACCTATAAACAAACTAAGAATCAAAGTTCCTTTAATCTTGTGACACTTAGGAGTCTACTGGTGTTCAGATTCTCACTGTGGTAAGTGCTTCAGAAACACAGCTGACAGATACTGATGAATAAAAATACAAAAAAATCAATAGATAATTACCTGTTATGGCATATCCACAGCACCCTCAACTCACAAGAGTTCCATTTTCTATTATTCAGAGATTGAACAATCTCCTTTATATCATCATATACTTGTTGGTGATGACATTCAAAGGTGCTGCACAGTTTTTCACCTTCATCTGATGTCAAATTGACACCATTCTTTATTTAGTTACACACAGCATCTCAGAAAGGTTGATTCTAAGAATTCTTTTGGCTGACTTTTTTCCTATAGAAGTGGGAATATGTAACCATGGAAGTGATACCAATTCTGTCTGCAGAAACATTCCCAGTGCTTGAAGATGACAAATTTGGCAGACATGGTAGACCAAATCTCCATTACAAATTCTCTGTTCTGTATTGCTAGCTTACTTTACCTAGGTAATCATGCAATAATGTACCAGCAATATGAGCCATATATGTTTTTCCTTTCAGCATGTCATACAATTACTGTACACTTTCTGTTGATCCTGAAGTAGTTTCAGATTTCGGGAGATGTTATGTTAGTGAAAATTACAATAGCCATTGAGCAGTCTGAAAGCAGACAAGAAGTGCTCAGAGGAACGCTGAGATCAGTGATTTTCTAAGTGATAGTTCATTTGGTGTGCCATCATTTTCTGTACACTTTTTCGCTTCTGTGATTAAAGATCCAGCTTATGAGATGATTAAATTCAGGGTAAGTTTTGAAATTGGTATGCTGTATTCTAGTAGAGTCAATTTTTTACGTTTTACAATGCAACTATTTCCCCAGATAATTCAGAGTCTAAATTTTTGGGTGCGTAAAGCATGTGAAATTGAGACCAATGCAGTTTCAATTGAAAGAGTTTGTGAATATGCAAAGATGGATAAAGAGGTGAGCATTTTTCTTAAATATTTAATTTATGTGCATAGAAAATGACTACCTTAGATTGACTTTAATACTGGTGAGTGGTAATAGCAGGTTTTAATTTGTTATTAAATACCTTTTTTTTTTTTTTTTTTTTACATTGAGAATAAAATGTAGCTTCTTCATTACATTTATAGTCATGCAGTTTTGTTCCTATTTTAACCAGTAAATTTCTTGGCATCCTTCATAGCAAAAGATTTTGTAGTAAGACTGATGAAGCTACAGGTGAACTCTTCATGCTATGTGCAACTAAGAGGAACATTTTAAGAGCAGAAGAGAGAAGGAGAGGTCTGTCAGACCCCTGACTGTTACTCACCTCATGTCTGGAGAGACATTTGTTTCAAACCAGTTTGCCTTGATTATGTGCTTTTCTGAAAGTAGTGCCCATGTCAAGGACGGAGGCATATGAGCCGTGGTCTGTCTCGGAAACAAGACTAACTTCCACTTCTTCATTCTCTTTTACCCTTCCACCATGTTTATGTTTCTTAACTTTTGTTCACATCTTTCTGTTCTCTCCTACTCCTTAAAGCAAAATGTTTCTCATAAAATATGTATTTTAAATATCTGGGAGGTTAGGCATCAGATTAAATTCTGGTCCTGTCAATTGATGGAACAGGTACGAGACTATTAGCAACTACCCAGTTAAACTGAGTTTACTTTTTTAAATCAGTGTATAAGATGTTGTTAAAAAAACCCACAGACCAAAACCCCTAAAAAACCCAGTTGGAATGGTAGGTTCTCTTCCCCTTATATTGCATTGGAATTTTCCTAAACCTGATGGGATTTTGAAGATATATATAATTTTCCTAATGTTTTTATTAACTTGTAACACTTTTACTGTCATATACTTTAATACCAATGGTTTTAATTCCAGGAACCGTGGATAATGCCAAAAAGACCACCAGCGGGGTGGCCCGATAAAGGAATAATAGAGTTTGTTAACTACAAGGCTCAGTACGGGAAGGATCTTGGTTTAGCCCTGAATGATGTCTCTTTTCAGACACAGAGCAAAGAGAAGGTACTGTATATAATAAGAAATAAATCAGAGGTATAAAATTCTGTTTCCCAACTTTCTACTTCAAAAAGATTTCATATGAGGAGACTCCAATACTAGATAGAGCCAGATAATGTTGAACAGGGAAGATGTTAAGTGGATAAGACATTAAAGAAAAGGCAAATGAGTAAAGGAAAAGTATTTTCTCTTGCTGTGTAGAAATTCTTATCTCTGTAAGAAATCAAGATAATGTTTTATGAATTTGGCAGTTTTAAGGAAGTTCAAAACTTGAAATTAAGCCTCTTGGACACTGTGCTGAATATTTCTGTAGGAAATACGCTGCCAGGTTAGTGCTAATCAACTTTGGGTTTGATATCAAGGAACAGCAAATGAGACCTAGGTTAGAGTCATTGGTCTGAGCTGAGGAGTGCTGCACAAAAGGGAAGGGAAATGGAAAGGATTCCCCCTGAACCAGGCATAGGCCATACAGCTCCTGAGGGAGAGCTGTGATTGAGTCACCTGTTGCAAAATTGAGTTTTAAACAGTTTTATCCACCTATGGGATTGCATGTTAGTGAAAGAAACTGAACTTTTGAACTGAAAGTTGAAACTGAATTCACTAATCATTTTTCATATAGAATGTGTAGCATGGAAAGTTACAGTCTTTACCAGAAAACTTTCTGTTTCAGGTTGGAATTGTTGGAAGAACAGGAGCTGGTAAATCAACACTCACAAATTGCTTGTTCAGAGTTCTAGAGGGATCTGAAGGCAAAATAATTATCGATGGAATTGATATATCAACTATCGGACTCCATGACCTACGTGGAAATCTTAACATTATTCCACAGGTGAGATGTGTTTTAGAGATAACTATTTTTTTTGACTAACACAAGACTTTTTTTTTGAGAAATTATAGCCCCAAAGTCCACAGGCTGCCAAGAGACAGAGGCATAAAACTCCAATAGAATTTTACTGATCTTTGAAAACAGGCTCTGTTATGGCCTATCAAGTTTTAGAATTGAATTTTTTAGAATCTTAGCTATTTGATTAGACAGTAATCTTCAGTACTGCTGGCATAATGCTATCCTGAAAAATGTCACAACCACATGTTGGCAGTTATATGGAAGAAGCCTCAAAACAGGGAGACCACAAGTATGATATTAGGTTTTATTATGCCAAGTTTAGTTTAACAGTCTTAGCTAGAATAACTCATGTTCTCCAGAATCTGTATGTGTATAGCTACATATGGTGTTTTCAAGTCCCACCTGAAGGCAAAAATATTTTAAAACAACTCTAATTATGTCTGAAGAATGTAGGGAATAAAGTGATGTATACACAAATCATGTAATATGTATTTAAATTAATCTGCTATGGTGTGTCATGTAAAGCTGTCCCTGCTTATTTCAGAACAGGGCAGGAGACTCAAGATTTGTTCACATATCATTAGGATTGTGTTCATGTTGGTAAACTGATTTACACGGAAATGCTCTAGTATAAAGTAAAACCTAGAACGCAAATGTAATGGTCACCTGAAGACTTGTGTGTTCCCTGAATGCCATTCATAAAACAATTTTTGTGCATGGGTGATGTTAACATCACTTATAAAAAGTTCTTCTGACACTTTCCAGAGGAAGGTCTATTTTTTTTCCTTAGCTTTTCTGGAACTTGAACTCTGGTAATATTTCCTCTGTGTGTCTACCGTAGACTGCATGGAGACGAGACTAATATTTAAACCAAAATAGCTTGGGTCTTTCCAAGAATGAACTGAATAGAAAAAAAAAAAAAGTATATATTCCTTCAAATCCTTGGCTGCTTTACCTTTGAGAAATATATTTGCTCAGGGGAATGATAAATTTACAGTTTTTGATATAACTTTTGGGTCAGAAATGACAATACTAAACCAAATTTGGTTATGCTGCAGGACTTCAAAACACAATTCATACATGCTTGGTTTTAACATTTATCTTGTTTTAAGCAGTTAATAGTCTACGAATCTGCACAACATCTGACAGTTGTAAATTACACAGTATTTTCTCAACTGCAGTTGAAGGTCTGATTTACTGTGGGTGGAGTATATTGGATCCACATCAAGGCAACTAAATTGAGAGAGGTACAGGAAAGTTCAGCGAACTAACAAGCTGGCATCAGTCAAGGAAACTAGAACTGGAAGGATGGAAAAATGGAGACTGGAGCTTGTAGAGAGTAGGTGGAGTCAGGAGTGTTGAACTCAGTAGGTTGGGAGAATGGAGCTGGATGAAGATAAAAGTCTGGGACAGAAAAAAGGGCATGGCAAGATACCAAAACTTTCAGGGTGCACATACTTTTTCAGATCAGTCAACTATATCTCATACAAACTGTTTTTAAAAATCCTATTAAAGTACAGATTTTCAAATTATTTAACAATGTTCTAATGCAAATAACATGAAGTTTAAATGAAGAATATGCATGAGATCTCATAACATTTCAACAGTCCTTTTTGGTCACCTAGCTACCTCAAAATTGTCACTGTTGTGCTTGCATGTAACTTGCTAGTGAATGTTGTTGGCCTTTTACAGTCTACCTATTGGGTCACAGCCACTGTGACTGCATAGTCAAGGTGTCTGTTCACTGCCTCTAAAATATCAGTTCCGTTTATAAATCTGTGCAGGTTTGTCAAGTTGCATGTTGTCAGGTACTGACTTCTTAAATTTGCCTTTTTAAGAAAAAGGCCTTTTTGTGTATCCAAAAAAAGTGTTTAGACTTTACTGAATACTTGTTTCTGCAGTTTTTAAGTGCTGGATGTGACCCATATGCATCCTGGCATGTACCAGTCTATGTGTACTTTTCTAGACATTTCCTGCTGTATTCAGTGCACAAAAGCTAGTGATACTCATTTATGCAATAATTGCTTTTGTTCTTATTGCTGAATATGTCACCATTCCTATAGGACATTAAGAATATTTGACTTATAGCCTTCTAATTTTTCTTAACAGTGCTCAGGAATGTAGTATCCAGTGCTTCACAAACCTGACACTAGTAATAATTCATATGTTGTTGCAGTTGCCAGGTGCTGGGCAGGTCTTTAGTCAGCCACAGAACCAATAGCACAGAGAATGCATATTTCACCTTAATGAAGACCTGAGCACACTGAGATCCCACGTGATTTTTGTCTTTTCATTCACCAGCTTCAAAATGTTACAATTTCCCTTGAAAACCTTCATTTCCAAAATTATTTGTCCCAGTTCCCTATGTTAATGTAAGAATATATGGCAGACTGCTTTGAGTTTGTGTTGGAATTGTGCGCTCACATTCTGCTGTTATTTAGGACCCCATTTTGTTTTCTGGGACACTGCAGTCAAATTTGGATCCCCTTGGAAAACACTCTGATCTTGAACTGTGGGAGGTACTGGAACTGTGTGACTTAAAGGATTTTGTCCAGTCGCTCCCAAAGAAGCTCCTTCATGAGATTTCAGAAGGTGGTGAAAATCTCAGGTACATAAACAAGAAAGTGCTATTGCAGTTACTTTCTGGTACTGTAAAACTATGTGTTCTTTCCAGAGAATTTCCTTCAGAAAGCATCAGTATAAAAATGACACTTCTCTCATCATTCTATGTAGATATATTCTGGTAGTACAAGTTTCTTTGAGGTGGCCAAGTGGTCACAACTGTGTAAAGTCCTATGGCCTGTGCTGTATGGGAAACCAAGGAAGAAGACTGTTTTCAGCTAAAGTATATGAATAGGTGTAAAGGAGTCAGAGGTGGGGGACAGCTCATGCACCACATAATTAGATTTGGATAGAAAAGTGCTCATTTATTTAAATTTTTAAAAGCCTGATGAAACGGAACAAAGAAAAAAAAAAAAAAAAGAAAAAACAAACCCAACAAACCCCACCAAACCTGGAAAGAAGGCAAAACTGCAGAGAGCTTATTCCTTTGCTTTATTTGCTTAGGCAAAGCAACTAAATTTTTTCTTATAAAACATTAACCCATAGTTATGTAAGGAGGGTGACACCTGAAATAAAAGGACTCTAAGATCTAGGAGACAAATACTGAAGCTTTTGGCAGCAGAGGGGCAGGTTTTCAATGGAATGTACTGAATATCAGCTTGAAGTTTTTTGACAGACCATTTTCAAGAGGCAGTTTCTAGAAGGCAGCTTACATACAGGAGTATCTAGACTTTTACACTGAACATTATAAAAATTGGTTTAGCATTCAATCTGGTTTATTCAGAGTCCCCATTATAATGTGAATATAGAAACTGAAGGCAAGACTAGGTTTACACTACAAAGTTCAGCCACAGGTGTTTGAGTCATACCTATTGGTATGCTGAGCAAGAAGAAATCAAAACTTCCAAAACAACGTGAACATATTTCACTAGTCTTTTCAGAAGTATAACGTGGTGTTAAGAACGATAGGACAGACAGGCTCCACAGTAATCACAGCTTTATATTGTTCTCCCCTTCCTCAATGTGCCTGACCTGACCTTCTCAAATGTATTTTTAACAGTGTTGGGCAGAGACAGCTGGTCTGTCTGGCCCGTGCTTTGCTACGAAAGACAAAAATCCTGGTCCTAGATGAGGCGACAGCTTCTGTTGACATGGAAACAGATAACCTGGTGCAGTCCACCATTAAGAGAGAGTTTCACAACTGCACAGTATTAACTATAGCCCACAGGTTACATACAGTCATGGATTCAGAGAGGTAAGTAAGTTTTGGTAAGCCATTTTAAAAATAAATGGCTTCCTTTAAATGCATCGGTTTTCAAACTTACTAAATTTTACACTCCAACACTTTTTACCTTAGTGTCTTTGTATCTGTACAATCCAAGGTATCACAAAAGCCTTGAGCATCAGTATTAATTAAATATCAATAACCTGTGTTCTGTTTTCCCCTTCTAATTACAGAATTAATTTACTATTTTTCCTTCTAAGGTACAGGTATAAGCTACTATTAAGACCACTTAATTCTGTAGAGTAAATGGACTGTATTGTAGCATTTTTACCAATTAAGCAAAAATGCCATTTTCAAAAGGCTTTTTTAAATATAGGAGTTCCTAGCTTTAGAAGCTAATGAATTACCTAGTGCGATGATATATGTCTTCTAAATAAGAGTTCCCATTATCCAGAGCTATCTGTATAGGGACTGGAAAATATTGTTGAAGAGCTGATTTTAATTCTTCTGTAATCTTTCTGCTTTTGCATTGTAGAGTGCTTGTTCTGGATGCAGGAAGGATTCTAGAATATGATACACCACATAATTTGTTACAGCGAAGAGGTGCCTTTTCTGAAATGATTGCAGAAGCTGGGATAAGGAGATAAAGAAAACTAATGAAGGAATTCTTAATGAAGACAAGAATTCCTTACTCCAGTAAACACTCAAGGGGTATCTGGCATTCCACATATATATATGGAATATTTTATTTATATTCCATATAAAATAACTAGCTTACTCAAAACCTCCTCACAGCATTGCTGTTTACTACAATCTATATGTATTGATCAGGTTTCTTAAAATAACTTTCTGATTTTATGCAAATCACTTACTTTGATCATATTGACACTGGAACAACATAATGAAGCGGTAATTTCATGGCATATTTTAACTGTTACACAAGTAAAGACTGATTGAAAAATAAATCTTGCTGCTCACACACTATTTTTAATTAAAAAAAAATACTTACGTTGCTCTGACATTATGCCCATTTAGTTAATACATTCTTATTATGATTGCAAATCCATAAAATACCAAATCTGCTTATTGTGTGGACATACAGGCAGATGTCACTTGGTGCTGATTTTTAGGGCATGCATATTGGCATCTATACTTAGGTAATTTTTGAGGCTATAAACTTGCCACATAGTTAATTTTTCATTTTGACCTTGTGATTTCTGAATAACTGAAAAATTATTTCAAATAACTGAAAATCATGTCTTTTGTATCTAATTGAGCATTACAGAATCACATTGTGAAAGAATCCCAGGAAAATGAAGTCAGGTGCATGATCTCTTTGCTAGCAGATTTTAATGCAAACCTCAGTACTAATTACAGCAGCAGGACAAGTTACGTGCATTTATTGAAAGTTTCAGTTAAACATGCCTATGCTTCTGTAGGCCACATAAATATTAATTTTCATTTTTATTACAGTTCTTAAAACTCTTCAAATTTAATACCAACTCAGTCACTGCAATCTTCAGAAACTAAGAGAAGATCCCCATTAATTGCTTTTAAAAAAATAAAAAAAAAACAAAGTACATGAATAAAGTTTCAGGCTACAGTCCTGTTATATTGCTCTAATATTGACACCTGGTTAATATCAAGTAAGATCTTAATTTCTTTTCTGATAGCAAGCAAACCATATTTGCTGTTTTAGAAAGGTGGTGAGAAGTGATGGAGGCTCTCTGAAGAGAGTTCCTCAAAGATGTGATTCTACTGCAGTGAATGATTCCTCTACCCTTTCCTGAAGGTAAAAAAGAAAGCCTGTCTTCCTACATTAAGAACAGAGTGCTATCTAGTTTAACTAAATATACTATCACTTGCACAAAACTGTTAGAAGCTTATAATTATTTTAGACTAAGAACAACCCTGCCCAAGTAACTATTGCCTTCTGAAAGTCCTGGAGAGACTGGTGTGACAGAATGTTTCTCAGGAGAGAGAACACCTTTTGGCTTTTCATCTCTGTTTTCCTCTTCTTTCCCCCAAGTGAGGCCAACAGTACCTTCCCAACAGAGCAGAACCTTCTCATGCCAACATTTACCTGCCTCGCACCATTCAAAGTGCCACAGGCAGGCTCATCTGGGGCTCCCCTTCCCTCAACCTTGTCCCCATCCCTTCCCCACCTTCATGCTCCTTTCCAAGCCCACCCTTACCTGGAAGTCTTGCAGAGGAACTGGAAAGGACTGAAGTGAGTGCCATTCCTAAACTGATTAATAAGTTTTAGGTGCAAGGCTAGGGGAGGTGGACTTTGGTACCTCAGAGACCAACCCTTTTTGCAAGGTCCAGAGAAAACAATCATCTGAGGAATGGCATCAGTGCATGGTAATTTTTACTTTTTTTTTTTTTTTTAAATTTATGGGGAGGAGGGTTTTCTGTGCTTACTGGTGGGCTGACATAGTCTTACAGCTTCAGATTACCTTCAGACCACAGTTGGGAAAAGCTGCAGGTTGAATAATTGCGAAGTCTGAGAGAAAAGAAAATGATGGACTAGTATCAAAAAAGCCAAAGAGCCATTCCTTCTCTTTTCAGCGTATGTATATATATATGTAGTCCTCACATACAGGTCTACTTTGAAAAAGGAGATGCAGTGGAGGCAGAAGTAGCATGGTATGTTCCAATGTTTTCATGCAGCAGTAGCTTACCAAAGTAAACCATCCAAAAAATGTAGGGCAGGCAGGAAAAGGCAATTCTGCAGTAAGAACATCACCCAGGGTCTGCAACCTCCACTCTCCTCAGACACCTGATGTCAAAGACACTCACTGTAATAAACAAAGAGGGAACACTTGGCTGCCTCAAGTTCAATGTTAATTGAGGCTTTGCAGTACCCAACGAACCCACCAAACACGGTGGCACCAGCGGGCTCCCTTGACAGCACCAACGAAGCCATGTCAACGGCCTGCTCAGCACATACCTCACCTCTCTTGCACTTTCTCCTCCAAAAAGCAACTCTCCTATGCCTTTAGGGCATTTGGGGATCAGGTCCCAGCCTCATCCTGTGGGGCTACTCATACGCACCCACCACCCCTGAAAGGCTCTGCCCCACATGGGCCACTAACTGCTGAGACTCCCCAGAAGGTCCTTGGGGCTTTTCTCCCAGGGCCTTCTGCCTGGGCAGATGACCTTCACTTGGTTGGAGACAGTATGAGGGACCCAACTGTTCATCCCTTTGAGGAGCTACTGCTCGGCCTCCTTTTCCAGCTAAGCTGCTTGGGTTAGGGAAAGGAAGGGTGAGACAGCCAGGGTATGAGGGCATAGCCTAAAGTGATAGTGAGGCTCAGAAGGGCACCAGGACTCTTTTTCCTTTTCACGGGGAGAAACATGGAGCAGAACCTGCCCCTGGTCTGCTTCAACTTCCTTCTCTACCACATTCAAAAATCCCAGAGGCACCATCTTCTCCGGTGCCACTTCCCCCAGCCCTGCTTCTAGCCCTTGTTCTTCACTTTCCTGGCAGTATCACAGGAAAAACCTGGAAAGAAGTTGAGGGGAAACTCACAGGAACATACACATTTCTGCCTTATGCCTGCCATAGCTGACTGCTGTCTGGTGGGGGAAGGTTGGAAGGTTATCATCACAGCTTTTGCACAGGGGAAGCAAGAGGCTTGCAAATGCTCTGTAGCATTTTCTCTGGCTGTTTCTGGGCAGAAGTCATCCATGAAAGTTTTGGACAGACTAAAAGATTCATATATGAAACACCATCATTGTTCAGGCTCTCTAGACCTTACATTTCCCAGCCCGAATCCCAAGATGACACACATGTAGAAGCCATCTCACAGCTGGAAATACTGACAATTTGGAACCTACTAAGTCAAGCTTCCCTACCTGCAACTTTTCAAACATCACATTTGCTCATATTCTGCATGAACCTGTCCCCAGCCTTCACCCTGCACATGCTGGGAACCATTCCCCACATCCATCCTCCCTCTGGCTGTTGACCAACGCAGGGAAGGGTCTGTTCCTGCCCCCCATCCTGTGATCCAGCAGGCAGGGCACAAGTAGCTTAAACGTAAGAGTGCTCCCACTGGCAAGAGGAGCAAGGAGTTTGTCACCCCCTGAGCCCAGTGCTTCCTCCTTCCTCCCCGTCATTCCTTGCTTTTCTTTGTATCAACCTGCACTTTTCTTCTTGGTTCCATTCTTCCACCCCAAAGTGCAGCCTGAGGAGAAAGGGTTTTTTCCCCTCCCACCCCAGTTCCTAACGCTCCTCTGTGCCACTCCCCAGAGAATATCTGTCACTCCAGGGTATAGCAACCCCTTGGCAAATTGAGGGATTACAACGTCATCCTCTAACCTCTAAAAGAAGTCAAGTGCTGTTACAGTATTGCCCTGAGAAATTGAAACAAGACATATCCAAGGGTCAGAAATTGCTTTTAATAAAAACATTCTAAAAGGTTATTTATAAAATGCATTTCATCATTTGCACTTGGAAACAATTCAGGAACATACAATTGGTGAGACATACTTTCAGAATTTCAACTCACAAAACAGGCTTTAGCAGTATAAATTTGTTACACACCGAACACCACAGGCAACCATACTCAGATTTCAAGGATTATTTGCAGAAAGATTTCAGCCTTCAAATATCAATTTGTTTAAAGAGAGACTTCTGGTAAGCAGCACATGCGCATACCTGGAAATATCCACTTAGTACAGTGGACTCATCTTTAAAATTCAAGGGTTTGTGCCAAAATACAGTATTAAAATCAAAAAAGATACAAAATAAATAACTTGATTGCAGAATTCAGAAAAGTTATTTAATAAATAAGGATGCATTGTGAGATATCTAATGTACAGTAGCTTCTCAAAAAAAAAAATCTGTATAGAAATCTGAATAAATACCCTCTTGTGAATTTTTATTTTTAAACAAGTAAACAACTCACCCTTCCCTTACAATTCCCAGATTAACACTGACGGAGATTTAACTCCTTCAGAGTGAAGGAGTATGCAAAAGAAAAAAAAGTTCTTCATTTATTTGCATTGAGAGTTAAACAGTTACAAGTTATGCCCACACTCCTACCTAACTTGTCCCAAAATTGCAAAAAGTTTCTGATAGTTTAACTTCACTGTGATCTGCTTATTTTACACAGTGCATTAAAAAAAAAAAAAAAAAGACTGAAGACCTACTGTAACTCCAGTAGAGTTTGAGATGAATTTACAGCAGGGCAGAAGGAAAGGCCGCAATGACTCCAAAGACATTGGAATATGCTGAATTAAATAGATACTTTTATCTGCAAAGCAAAGGCCCCAGATAGCAACTGCGTACAAGAACTGTACTGTATATTGGCATTCATCCATGACTTCACTGAAGAGGCACTTCTTTCAACACAGGAGTTTTAGTTACTGAAAGTTCCATACAGACTTAGACAGGGTCACTTTCAAAGAGGTACAAAGGAAAAAAAAAAAAAAATCCTCAAATAAAAAATCACTTTGGTTTTCAACTCAGGGAAATTAAACAGATGTTAGCAGTATTTTGGGAATCTTCTGTGAAGTTAAACAATGCTGATGGAATGTTTGTGTGCAACTGTGATTCAATTTAAGAGGTTTTTAATTGGATTACTTCAAAGATATGTTTAGACAATAGCTATGCAAACAGCTGAATCAGCACAGCTGATTTATGGCAGTGCCATAAATCAGGCCTACTGCCAGGAGAATAATAAACCTATTTTAATATAGTCATAGGTTAGACAATAAATCTAAGCCCCACATATTATCTTGGCAAGCTTAATACAAACAAAATTATTCTGGAGAACATAAGAAAATGCTCAGAACCACCTGTTACTACAGCTTACCTGATTAAGACTAGCTTGATGGATGTTGAAGCCAGTCTTACCTGAATGAAGTGTTTTCATCATAGGAAGTTCTACACAGATAAAAGAATTCAACTGGCCTTTAAATATTAAACTCTCTAAAGAGAGCAGAACTGTCACCAGGGTTTTTTTTTTCAGATTATTACTTTTTTTCTTCTCATGCATTTGCTAGATAGCTGTGTGGCAAACTATTTGCCTAAAATAAAGTCCTAAAATGTGCCATCTCAAATCCTGTGTAACACACACTGCTTCCTCCCCAAAATAACAGCTACAGTCTCTGATCTATGTTGTTTAGCGTGGGGATATGAGAAAACTTAAACCAGAGATACAAGCCAAAAAGTACAAAACAGTTGGGTGAATTTTCATTTACTAGGACTATGGGAACTAGACTTCATCCAGGCAGTCCCTTCTGTCCCACACTTTCTCCCTGAGAACAGTACAGTCTGGGGTACTCCAGGGGAAAGACATCACACACTTGTAGATGTGCAACAATGAAAATCGTGTTGGTCAAATTCAAGGGAAGATATACAGGTGTAGCTTTAAGATACATAAAATTACTGCAGTTTTCAAAGAAGGCAGGGGGAGGTATAAATAGTCAGGGATATGCCCTTGTTCTCTGTGGAGAACATCAGTGGTATGACAGCAGCACCTGTACATGAACCATCAAAGCCAGATCAGGAAGTAAGCCCTTGGAGACACACTAAGTAACTACATTTTAGGATGGTTCGGCTGAAATATGAGACAATTTTTCATATCGCCTCAGTAATACCTTTATGCTGTTATGAACAGCAGAAGAATCACATGAACGCGTAAGTCTCATTCAAGCTGCAACATGCCTTTTAGAAAGGTGCTTAAATGCTCAAATGACTCAATTTAATAAATAAATTTAAGCTCAACACTGCTAGTGCTAAGTGCATTAACACTGCTTCACATTCTTTCAAAGTAAATATATTGGACCTGGGAACACCTACAGTACCATACCACAGTATCTCTAACCTTTGGTCACACTCCCATTGTATTTTAAACATACACCTCTTCAGGATCTGCTAATAAAATTTAGCAAGAAAACGTGGGTGTGTCATCACGAGCATTTTCACCCAATATCCAATGTACAAGCAAATACAGGACACCTCAGAACTTCAGAAATCACTCGTACCTTTAAAGTAACATCTAGCTTTAACACACTTAGGTGTCCGGTAACACCTAACTGGAGTAGATAAAACATTAATATAATACGGCTAAGATTAGGCTCCCCTGCCGGACAGGTAAGTATGCACCATCAGAGTACACTTTTGGAGAGATGGAATGCAACAGGCAAGAATTTATTTTCAGTTAAAATTAGTCTTCCGTAAATGCTTATTAGGAATTTCTATAGCACTGACTTGAAGAGGCCAGGACCCACCAACAATCCCTGCTTGGATAGCTACGCCCATTACAACTGCTAGATCCGGATCTACAGAGGTGTTAGGTTCCTTTCCAAAGAAATCCTGAATAACTTTACGTATTTGAGGAATCCGGGTGGAACCTCCAACTAAGACAATTTCATCCACTTCTGCTTTATGTAGGTGGCCTTCCTTCAACACTTGTTCAATGGGCACAAGAATCTTCTCAAAAAGGTCCTCATTTAACATCTCAAAAAGCTTCCTAGATATTTCCATTTCAAACACAACTTTGATAAAGTTGTTCTCTACTTTTGAAGTGTCTTCAAGATTTTTCAGATCTTTTGGTTTTTGTGAAAGCTTGCCTGTCAGCACAGTCTTTGTTTCTACCTCACTTTCCGGAAGTTCTTCTGTAAGCTTCCTTTCTGGCATAGTCAATAACACCCTTAGCGTAGCTGCCTCATGAACAGTCAGGTTTAACTTAACTGCCTCCACAGCCTGTCTGAGGCGATGTATTTCTTCTTTTCTTGTTGGCAGAGAACCATATGTTTGATGGAGCTGATCATATAAATACAGCATCAACCTCTGATTAAAATCCTGTCCTCCAAGTTTGTTGTTACCTGAAACATCAGAACAGAAGGCATCAGACACATCACCTCCAAAGCTTCAGAAAGCAGCACGCATCTTCTCCTTTACTGGCAGATGTGCTCAAGGGCCAGAGCAATGATATCAGGACTACAAGTACAGCACAAGAGCTCACAGAGCTGCGAAAACAGGCGTAATTGTTGTCCACTGAAGAACACACGATGGATAGTAGTTTCTAGATTTTTATTTAGCAACTATTTTAGAATCTACCCCCTCGATGTTTTTCCCCTGGAACTGCTCTGCTACACAGTAACAAAAAAGCAGTGGTTGTTAACTCAGAGGTATTCTCTATAGAAGAAAGCACATAACAATAAATTTCTAGCTGGAACCCTACACTGAAGTGCAATCTTTCACAGCAAATTGTTTTTCCAGCTAAAATTCCCAGTTTCAAATTTCTCTCTCTGCCCAGAATGGATTTTTCTCTTAGCACTTCCACAATACAGCTTTACTGTGATTATTGTTTTAGCAGTTTCAAGTTATTCAATGTCTTCATGCACCCACATGAAAAACTACATGCTACTGAAGTATATGTATACACACTGCCAAAAGCAGAAGAAAGTGATAAAACGTAAGCAGTGCGTTTCAAGTTCTATTAACGGGTATATCTTATATTAGCCTTCAGAGAGAGAGAGAAAGAAAAAAGTGTATAAACAATTTCCACTGAAAGATTATTCTTGCACCATGTTTGCAAAACCTTTCAAATGATTGTTCATGCTTTCCATTCAACAGAGTTAAAAAAAAACGGTCTGCAGATTTTCATCTGTGTGGAACAATACTCTCAAAGTTTCCACCATTTTGTTTCGACTGAAAACAGGAATTCACTTAGTGGACCTCTACCTAAATAAATCAAAATGAATCTGCTGATTATTTCTTGCTGTTCCACTCTTACTGGACTGAGCAGCAGCTCACATCAAAACTTGTTCACCGAAGGCAATGCAGACAGTTAGCATGGCATCCCAGACCTGTCTGAATCCCGGTCATCTGAAAAGCAGTTGTGTATTCACTAGTTTTACCAAACATCGCTGCCAGAACTCTTTGCCAAGTGATGAATCACTCTGGCACATACGTATCAGAAAACTTACTTCTGGGTTAGCAGCATGCACACTCCCAAACCCTGCCCTACTGAGCTGGAGCCAAACACAAGGCGAGGGTGCTCTAAAGCACTGGCCAGTGATTTGCCAGTATTTCCAGTATGGACAAAGGTAACAGATTTGTACTACCCACAGTTCCCGAAAGTGCAGTCAAAGTAATTGTAATACCCACCAGCACTTTACTAGTGGGCACAAAAGTTAATAGCCATGGATAAAATGAAACCACAGCTTACTCCTTTGAGTCAGCCAAAACCTGTGAATTTATCTCAATCGTTGGAAGCCAGTCACAAACCTAATTTTGCATGAAAGGCAGCTGAGAACACGTTTGGAGAACACTTTGTGACAAGGCTGGTATGTTTTAAAGAGCCCCTCTAGTGGTGACATTAGGTGCACCTTTCCTTCCCCCCCCCGCCCCCCCCCCCCAACTCCCTGAGAAAGTAAAGCATTTTTCTCACCTGCCATGGCCCGTGTGAGGAACATCCCTCCCTGCTTGTTCAACAGAGACACATCCAAAGTTCCTCCACCCAGATCCACCACCAGAACATTAAACACATCAGCTTTGTGGAGTCCATAAGCCATAGCTGCAGCTGTGGGTTCATTGATTACTCGCAAAATTTTTAGCCCTATAAAGAGCAAAGATACCCAGCAACAGTCAGATACACTACAGAAAACTGCAATTCATATCATGATGACATTTGCCATTTCATTTTTTTTAACCAAACTTGCCTTAAGTTAAATGCCAGATCTAAAGGAAATAATTTTCTAAGCAATAATACTCAATGAACTCTTCTCCTTATTTAAGCCTAAAGTAGTACTACTTCAGCATCAGGGTGAAGTCATGAACCATGATTTGCCCAAACACATTTCTTCCAGAGAAACCTTGCCAAGGAGACTTATTTCACATGTTCTATTTCTGTTTAAATTATTGTCCAAGGGTGCTCTGGATAGTCTATTTGGAGATTACCAAGACATTACTCCCTCAAGTAAAACTTACTACTTCTAGCTATATATGGCATTAGTCAGCTGCACCTGTCAGTACCTAAGAGTTCTCTGTTGTTCCTCACAATTCTTAGTGGTCTGTAAGAAACGAAAATCTATTCAGAAGTTCTCTATCATTGATTCTATATCCACCCCAAAGACATCACTGTTAGTGAAACAGACCTGAAGGTTTCATAGAAAAATGCTGGAATAAAGAGACATCACCTGCAAGGTTAGCTGCCTTAATGGTACAATTCCGTTGCCTCTCATCAAACTCTGCTGGCACAGAGATGACTGCCTTCGAAATGGGCATGCCAAGATCGTCCTCTGCCATTCTCTTCAATTTCAGTAGCAGCTGAGAGCCAATATGCTCTGGAGTGATGCGAAAGGTTTCGTTAATTGTCACAGAAAATTCAGCTGATCCATTGTTGTTGAAAATCTAGGAAGAAAAAGCAACACAACCCACAGGTGGGAAGTCTTTTTCTTTTGTTCTCCCACCCTTCTCCCACCAAATGTTTTATTTGCATATAGTCTGTTTCTCCTGGAAAAATATGAATGTGCTTTTGCCGCTTCTTCAATCACCTTTATTCCTTGACTACGAGTATTATGCAAAACATGCCACTTAAGGGGTCTGAGTATTATCCAAAGTAGTGACAACCACTGTGCCCGGGTGAGACATTAAAAAAATAAGACCTAGCAACCATGTAATCAACTTCAACATTCAAAGATAAAAGTACTGCTTTTTATTCTAAAGGTTTACCCTACTGATAAAGCCTCCTGTAGGTTCTTCTTTCTGAAAGGAAGCAAACTGATTGGTATTGGAACAGCTTCTCTTGACAAGTAAAGAGCTCAAAAACTGTTTGTAGTACCTGAAAATCTGTCTCTTTTCAGCAAATACTGCACCATGCTAAATCAACACAGTACTTTTTTTCAAAAGCAGCTTTCAAGATCTGCTGCTGGTCAAATAAGCACTAGAAAAGCACTAAGGAAAAAAATGCACTGGGACAGACAAGACATGACTTTTTTTTTTTAATCTCAGGGAAAAAGTGAAGTTTCAGAAAGCACAGTTAGAATTTCAAGTTGAAATTTATACTTTAAGAGAACGTGCTGGAAGGTTACCCAGAAACACACTTCACAGTAGAGGACAGGGTCCTCTAGAAAAGTCATTATCGGCTCTCTCGCAGAAGTAGGCAACTTCCACAACTGTTTCCTCCTCCCCTCTCTGGATACCTCTTACAGTGTTCAGGCATATCAGATTGATCCAAATGACTCAAGGTCAGACAAGTTGGTCACCTACTAGCTATTTCAAGCGTCTGTAGCTTACTGCTTGGACAGAACTGAAGAAGATGGTTACTTACCTTAAAGGGATACCTGCTACTTTCGCTTTTCAGTTCTTCTGAAGTGAAGATTTTCCCAATGAATCTTTTCGCATCATATATGGTGTTCTGAGGATTTGAATCAGCCAGTTCTAGGCCATCATATCCTACATACACACCTCTCTCCGTGAGAGAAACTATACTTGGTATGCTCTTGTGCCCACTTTCATCTGCAATAACCTTCACCTCCCCTGTTCCAGGAAGAAAGACACCAACAGAGCAGTAAGTTGTGCCAAGGTCAATCCCAATTACTTTCGGTGTAGGCATTGGTAAATATTGCTGTGCTAGATAGCCAGCTAACAAGAGAGCCAGAATAGCTGAACCTGAAACACAGATTTTTTAAAAAGAGGGTTAGAGTATCTACTGCTGTAAACTTAGAAGTCAATGCAAATTACACAGTATTATGCATTACCCCTCAGGCAGTTTTATTTCATGCTCTGAAGCCTATTCCAGCTACCTGATTAGTTTTCAACTTCTTCAAAGATCACCACCAAGTTCAGGTCCCTTATTTCAAGAAAAAGTGGTCAGAAGAGTCAAAAATCTTAGTCATTAAAATCAAAACTGATTTAGAAAAGCCCAAGAGGTACAGCAAAGCCAAAAATATCACTACGCTGTAATGATTTTTTTTTCTCTCTGCAAGGTACTTCAAGAATATAGGCTAATTAGTATTTTAGGGGAATTGCCTACGAATGACCCGTAAGGGACATCTAGTTAACGAGGCCACACAAAATCATAGCGAAATGACAAATTCCCAATTCAAACATCTCCTCCAACTTCACTGGAAGTCTAGAAATAAGGAGATGCCAACCCATGCTAACTCCTCCTATTTCAGTCATAGCTCCCAAAAAGCACCTTCCCACACCTGAGTCTTTTCGATGCCTTGACATCAAGGGGCAGAGTAGCTTAAATGCTGAGTAGGTTTTGTTTTTGTTTTTTTTTTAATTTTACATATAATCGACAAAGCAAGAAACCAAAAATCTAATAAACAACGCCTCAGAGGAGATAAAAAAGCACCACCAAACAAACAAAATCTCAAGAATAAAACTAAATAGCTTAAATATCACAGTGGATAAGCTCTTTTTCCCAGCAGGAAAGCTGTGCTTCAAACAGACCAGTGAGAAAGCACAGGTTTACTTTTGGCTATGAATCCTCCAAGACCTTTCTCAGCACCAAGCCACTGAGCCCTTCGGCTTTCCAAACGGAGAGCACACCCGCACCATCCTGAAAAGCCCGTCCGGGGCAATAACGCCGGCAGAAAGAGCCCCAACCACCACGCAGCCGCGCTCAGCGCCCACCGCTTGAGGCAGGGTGACGAGAGGCGCCTGGGCCCTGCCCGGCGGAGGCCGCCACACCGGGGGCGGGAGCTCCCGGGGGCTCCCCAGCGCTCCGCCGGCCCCACCGCCGCCCACCCCCCGGGCACCGTCCCTTCAGCAGCCCGAGGGGCGGACCAGGACCCCGGGCCGCCGCCCGCGCTCACCCAGCACCGCCATCTGCCCGGCCATCGCCACCCGCCGGCTCCAGCGGCAACCGCCACCGCCGTCTGCTGACGGCTCCTTCCGGGCCGGGGCGGGGCGGGGCGAGGCGGGCCACGCGGCACGCCGGGACCGGTAGTACGCGCGTCCCACCCGCCCCGCCCACGCTGCTGTCCTGTGGAGGGGAGAAAACCACAACTCCCAGCGGGCACAGGGGCGCGGCTACTTCCGGCGGGCAGCAGCCAATGGGTTGAGAGAGGAGGGGCGGGGCAGGCCTGCGAGCGAGGGTGCGCGTCCCCCCCTCTCGGCGCATGCGCCGACGGGGCCCGGCCGGGCCGCGGTGCCTGCTGGGAGCGGTAGTTGGGTTGGTGGCGGCGCGGCCGCGGCCGCCATCGCCGTGGCAGCGGCTGAGTGCCCTGGGCGGGAACGCCGCCCAGCTTCCCGCCCGCCTCCAGCGCCCTCCTCCTCCGGGACAGGGGCAGGGGCAAGGGCAAGGGCAAGGGCAAGGGCAGGGGCAAGCTGCGGTGCCGGGCAGGGACGTGGCGCGGGGACCTGACCCGGGCAGCCGCCGCCGCCGCCGCCGCCGCCGTGAGGCGTTAGAGACCGCAGATCTGGCACTGCCGAACCGGCGCACGTTGAAACTGCTAGGCCTTTAAAAAGAATTGTAACCGTTATTATTTCTTTTTTGTTGTTATCGTTGGCATTCGCGTCGCAGCCTTTCGCTAAGGCAAGGTGGGCAGCTGCCCTGCCCGGCCCGGGGCGGAAACGAACAGCAAAGTCACGGCTGCGGCCGCCGCACAAGGCGGGGCTGCTGCGGCCGCGGCGCCCGAGAACAGCGCCGGGTGCGGTGGTGAAATGGCCTTGGCCGTGGACGAGGAAACCCCCTGCTCAGGGGCCTGGTGTGCACTCCCGGGGCCTGTCCTGCAGCAGGGCGAGACCGTCCAGGACCTGCGAAGGGGTTTTGGTCCAGCACATCAAGCTGAAGCAGAGTACCTGTGTTTCATCTACTCTCTCATGCTCTCTTCGGAGAGAGCACCAGGGTCTCCTCCACTGAGATTGCACTTTCCCTTTTAAAAACACTTCATCTCCTTTCCCTGAAGTGCTCTGCTGCATTTTTGCAACTTAACGGTGTTCTTTGAATGTAATGGTTCAACAGTGAGGCAGCCATGGCAGCTTCTACCTTTTCATATCCGTGGTGAGGGCAGATTTCCCTCTTGCCCGTCTGACATTTGGCCAAGTAAGGAGAACGCAGATGAAACCTGCCCCTCACATGGGTTCTGGAGGAGCAGAAGTAGTAATCCAGGAAATACAACATGAAGTACCGTGTGGGTTTGCTTGTCAGCTGACCCTGTGCTAAACTCAACTCTCAGTAACAGATTTTCAGGTTCTTGCAGATCAGGTTTCCATTTCAGGCAGAAATTAAATGTGAGAATGTGGTGTTTCATTAATGCAGTTTAAGCTAGATGTTTTTTAAATGAATAGTTTGTAAGAAGTAGCATAGTAGAAGAAAAGCTAGGCAAAGTTCTATTGCAGTTACCATCTCTAATGCCTCTGTTTCTCCTAAGTAATGGAAAGACACATAGCCCAAAAGTAATTCCTGGGAGCTTAATTTTTCTAAGCTTCTTCTTTATGCAAAAAGCAGTACCACTTTAACTTAATAGTAAAAAATGTATGCATCCTCCATTTATTGTTAGCATACCGATATGATTCATTCTCTGCACGAGAAGGTGGAAACTCCTTGATAAGGGAAGAGAAGGTTAAGCCGTTCAGCCTTCTTAATGGCTCGTGATCTGACTGTTTTCTAATTGCATATCTAACTAATTTATTTTCCATACATCAGAGTTCAATAATGCAATCATGTTTCTTGAAGTGGCACCATTGTAATTGTGGTCTTTCTTAAATTATTTAAGTGAGGGAAAACTTGTAATCATTGTTTACAGTATTTCTTCACTCTGTAACTCAAGCGCGGACACTTTGTGTTTTATGCAACTGCCAGTGGATAGTGAGCAGAAAAAAAAAAAAAAAAGATTTAGTGAAAAAAAGGGCGTATGATTAAACTGGGTTTTGCTCATAATTTTGATATTTGATAGCAACCAGATGCTTTAATACATAGGGAGCATCTGAAATGGCACACTGCAGAACACAGTTATGTAGGGATGTTTTTTAGAAATACCAATGCAAAACCTCATTTCAGAGATTTCATCCTTTTCTAAAGCATAGGCCAGCCTCTGCTTTTCATCCTGGAGGTTAAAACTCTGAAAGACATTGTGATCACTTGATAACATAGCTGCTGAAGGACAGAATTCAAATGCCCTTTCCTATATAGCTTCCATTTTATTTCTTCAAAACAAAGGTGCTTAATGAATTCAGTGTATCAGTCAAGGCCTCCCCACCTGACTCTCACTCCCCAGAGGCCTGGCTGTTCCCTGCAGAATTACACAGCACAGGCCACCTGCCTGGGAGTCAAATCAAGGAGAGCATCTCAGCAGGCTTTCTGCCCTGCAGCAAAAGTGTATCATGCCAGAAACTCCTTCAGAAGCCACCTTCCTCCTTGTAGCTTTTTTTGGCTTTTGTGTAGTTTGAAGGCTGGATCCACCCTACGTACTCTATAGTCCCTTGAAGGCAACATTTGATCTTCAGCACCCATGCTCATATGAAGTCCAGAAGTGCCTATTTTTTTTCCCTACATCTTCTCCATGACCTATCAGGACCTGCTCATGAATACTCCTGGGCTCTGCACAGAGATGCCTGACTTCTCTTGCATCTGCAAAATTGGCAGAACTAATGCTAGTGAGCTTGCCCTTGGTTTTCTGGACATTACCAGAGTGTCTTCTGGATCAGCTTCTTTTACGTACCCTTGCAGAGCTCTCATCCAGGAGAGTGAGACCTGTTTCCATTTTTTTCCCTTATCTGAGGCGGTGCTACACCTAGGAGTAGGTTGTTCAGGAACAGAAGGGAACATTCAGTGTTTCTGGAGAAAATTGCTTGCTTTTGCACAGAATAATTAAATATTCATTGGTCAGTAGGGGGAGAGACTTGTTTGGCTGGGAGGGAAAAGCCTCCCATGGGTAGCCCCTGCCTCATAGACTGCCTCGTGAAGAATATGTAGATGTGGTTAGGGCAGACACTGGAAGGCAGGTTGTGTTTTTCTGAAATGATGTGCTTTAGCCACTTCCCTGTAGTGGCAGGCAAGGTGCATACTGCTGTGTTGAACATCATCACCTGCGGGTGGGCAGTGCAAGTTCAGACCCATAGAACTGCTTTTAAAAACCCCGTCACTGTGATAAAGCTTCACTGGATGTAGCTGAATGAGGGTAGGCGAGGTGCTGTGGTGACATGGGCTACTAGGACTGAACAGCTTCTGGTATCTTTGTGGGTTTGGATACCCGGCCTGTGCTGGCTGTGCAACATCGACCAGCCCTGGGCAACGACCCACTGGGCCCTCAACGCTCGCCTGCCACTGACTTGAGTGGAAGGTGGGCATGCAGCTAACTCCCTCCGAGGGTTGGGGACAAGTGCTTGTTTATCCTTATTCACTCTGGTAGTGAGCTGTTTATAACATTTCAAAAGGTTTTCAGGGATTAATTTCCTTCAAGGGGCTGTTGTTTTCCCTCGGTGCTTTGATAGGTGGAGGTAAACATGGTTTTGTCTGCAAGTAGCTTGAGGGAGAGAGTTGTTCTTACAATGTAAGAGCAGAGGCTGGTTTTAAAACGGTCTCCCATCAGAAGTGAACTGGTGTCTGCAGGAAAAATCCTGCTACACTGGGGAGTATCGCTCAAACCATAGATCTGTGATGTGCTAAACACAGTTCAAGCGTTCGGTGTGCATGGAATCAAATACAGCTCATTTTCATTTGTAGGATGCTTTGCATCAGCTGTATCCCCTCACTTGGAGAAAAGGGAATTGAATTTGCAAAGCATCCTCTTTTCTGCCATCATACAAAACAGGGCTTCCTCTTTCTAGGGTGGACTGAGTGCTTTCTGTACCATCTCAATCATTTTCAAGGCAGTGTCCAAAACTGAAACACAGGGTGCCAGGATATAGTCAACACACAGTATGACCCCAGCCACACAGTATTGTCACGCTGTGTTTTTCCCACTGTGAAGGAGGAATGGGGAGAGGGGTTTGGATCCACTTCTTAGGTGGAGAGTGTAGTCAACATCTCTGAGAAGGGAGGCAATTTATTTAGATGCCAAAACCTTATGTTCAGTTTTTAACTTAGGTAAAAGCAGGTTCTTAGCCTTAGTGTAATCACATCATCAGAATTACAGAGAACTTCACTGATAGTTCCTTTCCCTTATTAAAACATTGATCTTCTCCTGCTGTATATGGTTGTGAAAAGGAAGGATTTCACCAGTGCCCAGTCTTCCTCTGACAGACAGTTCAATGTCAGGTAGCTGGAAGAGAAGTATAACCTTCGATTTAGATGCAAAAGTTTCCATTTAAATTCCAGCATATAGCTTAAAGATTTCTGGCTCTCGTTGAGTGGCTGACTGGCCGTCGCCAGTCAGGTGTGCACCAAATTCTTCATTAGCCAGAAACCCGTTCCCCAGCCGGAGGCAGTGGGGCAGCTTGGGGGCTGCTTAGAGGATCCTCAGCCCCGGAGAGCTGAATCAGAAGGCGGGAAACGAGTGCAAGAAGCTTCCAGCAGATGTCTCTGCGATGCAGCGTTGCTTCCCCGGGCCGCTTTCCGTGTTTGACAGATACCTGCAGATTCATATAAAGCATATTAACCTTTTGCAATCGTTATCCAAATTCTTGTAAAGGCATAAGTCATGAAAATGGTGCCTCATTTTTCATTACAGTTTGTTTAATTGCCTTAACATAGCCATTTCACTGAACCCTCGTGAAATAATTTTGAGGTTAACAATGAAATTACTATTTCCCCTTTCATGAATACAGTTGCAGTGATAACAGTATAACATAACCCTGTAGATGTCCAGGAAAAACAGGCTGGAAGACGAATAAGATTTTCACAGGTCTCTCTCCCACTTCTCTACCTGAATTTCAGTTGGTCTGCACGCTGATACAGCTTGCTGTGGTGTGAAAAAAAAAAAAAACCAGAGACCTTTTATTGAAGAGACAAACCAGGTTTGGCGCTTACTGGTCTGATAACTGAGAGTTTCTCTTCCTGCTTCACCAAAGTGCCATTTTGGGTAGGTGTTGCAAGGCCAACAGCTGAGCGACAGCTGTGAGACTGGCTGAATTCTACCCAGCCATGGCAGCCAGGGTTAGCGGGGCTGAGTCGTGTCTTGGCTTGGACGCGTGCTGATGTCTGGAGCACATCATCCACCTTCTGCTCAGCTTGGGTGTCCTGTGTGGAAGCAGGGAGAATGCAGAAGCTCTGGGGGTGACAGGAAAACTGGTTGCTTGTACTGCTGTTTGGTGACAACAAGGTTCTGCAAAGTGCAACCTAGAGCACAAGGAAGAGGATATGACTGAGAGTCTCATCATCTGCAGGAATCATGATAGTGATGATGATAATGAACAAGAGTCCCAGCAGTCTCCCAAGAGGCCATTTTCTCATTCACGTTGTTGCTGTGTATATGAAATCCATACAGATGTCAGTCAGGCTTGTCAATTTTATCTATTAGGAATGGCAACAAGAGGATAAACAGAGGAATGCACTCAAATATAGCTGCTTTAACAGTGAGCTCCCCTGGCAAAGGAGAAGAGCTTTTGCAATATGTGTGGATAGAGAAGTCTTGCTTTTCCTTTTGTGGGCTACTGAAGCTAAAGTCTCAGAATATCTATTTTACCATTGTTCTTTTCCTGAAGGTATCACCTAGAGTACATCAGTGGGTTTATACACTGGATAAGAACTTTTAGGCCTTTATGGTGAATCTTGCCACTGACATAGAAGATCTATTTCAATTATCCCTTATAAATAGCGTTATGGTACTCTAGGAGCAACTATGCCATGCCTATTTTCATAGAAGAGCTGGTCCCTTACCCAGATTATTTCTAATCCAAGTATACAGGAGAAATAATAGGTAAGAGAATGTATTATTCCTCTCTACACAGTGTGAAGTAGAGGAACACAGAAATTCAGTGACTCAGCAACTTAAGAACAAACAAGAAGCCTGGAGGCCAAATACAATTTGAAGCAAGATGTCTTAAACACTATTCTAGAGAGCTCATGGCAACATCAGCCTTCTTCCATTCTTATAAGAAAAAGAATCTGTATTAAGGAGGGTCAGCAAAAATCTGATGTAAGAGAAGTGTCCTCATTTATAATTGCTGTTTGAGCAAAGTCATAGTGGCATTTCCTAATGATCTTTATAGCACGTGTCTATCCTGCAGGAACCAGAGTTGTCATTGTTGTATGAATATCCAGTGTACTTCAGTTTAATGGATACATAGTTCAAATATGACTAAGATGTGAGCAAGCTCATCTAGCATTATACAAACTCAGTTTGGTTTTATTTCTGAGTGCGGTATGTGGAGCCAATAGTACTTGGCAGCATATGCCACAATGCCTCTTATATACTCTAGTCCATCTGAAATAGGGAAAGAAATGCTGAGAACACCGAAGAGGAAAACTCGGGCTCATCAGCCTAAGTCAAGGTCCTTAGTGTTGCTTCGTAGCTTCCCAGAACCTCTGGTCAATTGGCATCCACTTCGCATTAGTCTATGCCTGTGCCAAGGCTTGCAACGTACCTGGAGGGCTCTTAAACCTATTCCTGACAATATTGATGGAATCATTTCGACATTAGTTGGATTACTCTTACAAGACAAGCAAAGATGTTAGCCACAGCGTGTCTTCTTTTCTCAGCATCACTCCTCCATGCACTGTCATGTGAGTAGCAAGTGTCTCTTTAGCCTGGAGAGAAGTTTGTTGGAAGCAGATACTGTAAACTTAGAGCCATTCTAGAAGTGTGCACTGCTATGGAAAATGATCCATCCACAGAATCAGAAACAAGCCTTTCTGTGGAATCACAATAAAACAAAAGTCCCATGCCAGCTTTGTCTCTCTTTCTTGAATGATTGTGCTGTGTATAGGTCTGCTGGACTGCATTAACACCTTCTTGCAGCCAGTAATTCATTGCCATGCTTTTGGCTCAGTCCTGCTGCTCAGATATGCAAGTGCATGCTTTTGCCTATTTGAAAAATCAGCTACCGCATATGCACACACCAGCACAGTAGTAGACTTTACAAGATATGTGAAATCTGTGTGCCAGCATATTTGTGGGCACTGAGCCCTTAAGCTTCAGAATATTTTTACCGAATACAAAATACTGATAAAAATGCAACAGTATGTTTATGTCGTGGTTCTAAGAAACATTTCTGACTATGTGCAAACAGTCTCATTGGGCAGGACTGCTTTTTTTTTTTTTTTTTTGCTGTTCTTAGCACATAGCACAAAGTGAGCTGGGGCTGTCGGCAAGCTGAGGTGCTCCCGCATTACCAATAATTACAATTAAACAGCAGTGTGAGAGAGGGATTTTGCAAACTCAGAAAGATGTAATAGAAGTATATTAATTTCTGCTGAATTGTTGGGACAAAGAATGCATCTCTTCGTATGTTCTGGAGAAGCCCCAAATGTTTCCCATCTCAGTAACATAGCTCTTTTCTTGCTGTCAGTCAGTCCCAAAGTGAGCAGAGCTGACATATGTCAATTCTTTCACATTTTCCCTTTCCTAAGGACCTTGACAGCTTCAGCTTATTCCCTTTTTTCCCTTACCTGTTTACTCCCACCGTAGCTGTCCTCTCTCTCAGAAGGAGACATAGATTCAGTTATTCAGTTCTATCATGCAACATCAATACTTTACCCTCACTTTGCTGAAAAGGATCCAAGGAATAATACAACATGCTACCTGTCCTTCTCTGTCTGCCATATACTACAGTAACCATCTTCCATGCTTTCATTTCAGAAGCAGTTAGGTATGACAGAAGAACTGTAGGACAGATACAGATATATAATGATGTACTACTCAAAAAGAATATAGTTAGGCAACTGCTACACACCTACAATACCTGCAATATGCATATCAGCAAAATAAAAACAAATGGTAAAGAAAGGTTTTGCAATTTCAGTGGTAATAAAGAATCCAAATTGGAAGATCTGTGTTTGCATCCTCATTGCTATTACGTTAATTTAAAACAAAGCAATCGTTCTATATCATGCTGTGTATGGACCCAGTTGGTATCTGAAGTTTTTGAAGCTGGATTACACATTCTGACTCAATATAGGGAAAATATGACATGTCCAGATAATTCCAAAGGGTATGTGATTGGAAGCCAAATAGTTAAACCTCTTTTGTAATTTGATTTTGTACAGTGGATCCTCCCATAAAATAACATTCAGTTGACTGTTACCTGCAGTCACTGAGGGCTAGTAATTCATTGCCATTCCATTTCTTCATTCTGAGTTCTATGTGTGGGTAAGAATGCTATGGATAAGCCTGTTTCTGTGTGACTGGTTTATATATTTTAGTTTAAAATTGCGTGGCCCTAAAATCTAATCAGGAGAAGCAAAGCCTTTTTATTTTTTCTGGAAAGTTCATTAGACAAAAAGCATTACTAGCTGAAACCTTTCCCTGGTTCTCAGAACTCTAATTTTTTTAGTGCAGATTGATAGATTTTTAGCTGTAATGTGTGATAAACAGTTAAGAGCAGAGCTCTTCCTGTAAAAGGCAGTCCTAAGAAAAATGCAGTTTAGTTTGCAGCCTATGATAATCTTAATGAGATAATTCATGGAGGGCCTGTCAGGAAAATCAGTTTACCATCTCTATGCCATTTTTAAATGATGTATATTATCTATCCTTTTTTCCTCCTCTTTTGACAGAAACATGAATCTTTCTCTATCCTATACTGAAGGAAGGCAAAAGAAATGGAGGAAGAAAGTTTTCTTTTTAAGCACAAAGATTTTAAATAACTTTTGGGAAGTGATTGCTGCTGGGAAACTGATCCACCTCTCTGCTCCTCTTGCTGCTGAGCTCCAACCAGCTGGGTGCTTTGTAACCTCCCTTGCACCCGCGCTGTGTGGCACTGCTGCCTCTTCCAGCTTGAGGAGCATCAGGAGAGCCCTACACACAAAACATGGTGAATCATGTGCCTGCCCCTCTGTGAGGAGCTCACAGGCTGATAAATGCCATCCGGTAACATAGTCTTCCTGGCTCATTTTCAGCAGTTAACCAAAAAGCCCATTTCAAACCCATCTATGCAACAATATTTGGAGCTAAACAAAATTGAGAAAGTCAGGATCGGGGAAAAAACTGTTCATGATGAAACAAAAAGCTGCATTTGTTGGATAGTGCTTTAACCACCCAAACTGTCTGGTTCAACCTGCTCTCACCACTGTTGTGCCTTTCCACGTCTATTTTCCAGCTCTTATTTTTTTAGTATAGAATAAATGTTCTGTCTGCATTACATTTAAGTTATTCTATGTGACTATAACATTCTGCTTGTCTATCTGATCAGGCTCTGTTCCATCTGAATGGCAAAATAGATAGAGGATCACAGTAGTTAGAGAAGGAAAAGCCATATTAGACTGGAGTCCATCATCCTGTAAGCGTATGATATCATACCGTTACAGAGGCCATATCAGATATTAAATTGATATAATACGGAAGTGTTTTACAGTACCTGAAATTATAATGAGAGAGAGCAGCCCAGGAGTGGATGTCTTGTGGGTGCAATAGCTGGGTTACTGTAGGAGCATGAGGTAATGCACAGACTATTACAATAAAGAGACTGCTGGGTTAGTTCGTGCAGTTAACCCTTCTCCAGCATCAGCCCTGTGTGGTTGGGTCTATAAGGTCTTGAGCGACATGCTCTTGCGCCACTGGCAGCATGCTGTGATCCCGTTGGCTCTTGCTAGCCAAGTGGGAAGGGGATGATTCAGTCCTTAGGCCTTGAAACAAAAGCCATCCAAGACAAGGGGAGTTTCGCCTGTGATTTCAGAGCAAAGTGATGCCAGGCTCTGCAGGCCCCGGAGGGAAGGCTCAGTACCGCGGTAGGTGGCACTCTGTCCCCAGTCAGCCTGGGCAGCGTCCCTGCGCCCTCGCAGCGGCCACTGGGCGGCTGGAGGTGGCAGATTTTTGCTTAGCATCTGAAGGCAACGCTGATGTCTTGCTGGGAGCATGCAAAACCCCATGGTGTGTTTGCAGAAGAAGAGATATAAACCTTTTGGCATCCTGTCTGGACCCAAAATGAAATAGATTATTCTACTTAGTTTCTCCTACATTTTAATTGATGCAGCTGTAACTGATGCCTTGCTTCTCGCAGACTGAAGTAGGCTTTGAAATAGCCCTTTAAATGTATATTCCCTTACCCCCCCCCCCCCCCCTCCACATGTCAGGTAAAACAGCATTTAACAGTGCTTGTTAAATTTGTACTGCACATTATTACAGTTGTGGAAACTGGCACTGTAGAAATGTCCTTTTTCATAACTATTTTTTGTAGATTTTTTCATCAGAATATGAAACCATGGAATAGAAGTGCTTTTACACGCTTCTGCAACTGGAGATATAATTGTGAGACAAGGAATACCTTTAGTGCAGTGCTTTAAACTCAGAGTTTTTTCTCTCAAAATACTTGTAACAAAAATACATTGCACCAGGTGCCCTGGTTTCATTTCTGCATGCTCTCTTCTCAGAGGTTTCACATAGCTCAGAAATGGAAAGTCAAACTACACAGCATGCATTTGCTGCTGATGGGCATATACACAGGGGTAGACTAATAAAAATACCACATTTCTTCTCAATACAGTGTACATTTCCAGTGCTGAGTAAATACTAAACACAATGACTGAAAGATCCTGTTACTAAGGCAACCAACTCCCATGTTATCTTTAAATATATATACATGCTCCCTATGCTACTTGAAAAAAAAAAATCTTGTCAAGATTTGGTGAACTGAATTCTTGATGAGATCTGCTTTATAAAAGGCTAAATGTGTTGTGCGTGCCTCAGAGTGGACTTTCGGGTTAACAATAAGAGTAAGAACAGAAGCTGATGGAAAGGATAAAGGTTTTCAAGTTGCAGGGTATTGGCCAACTTGTACAAAATAGGTGTTAGGACAAAATTTTTCTAAGGCCTGTGTATGCCATAAGTGTCTTCACAGAATTAATATATTTCATAGCGCCTCCTTCTGAGACAGCTCTTTTTGCTTGCTGTGTTAGGCAGATCAATGTATTTTTCTAGTGTGGTAATTCTTGTTAATGAGCCTAAGCAGAGGAATGCCCTGCAGTATGGAGTATGGTGTGCAGTGTCTGCATCTTGCTGGTAGTGTTTATTTCCGTACACGTATTTTCAATATCAGAACACATCATATACTATACCAAGCAAGTGTGCATAACTCAGTGCTGCTCCAAAAGAGTGAAGAGTGTACTTGAGGCACTACTTGCACAGTAGTTGTCATCCAGCTGTCTTGGCCATGACTGACTGTTTTGTGCCATAAATGTTTATTTTGAGGACCACTCAGCTGTACTTTATACCCAATGAAAAAAGAAGAGTTCCCTCAGTGGGGGGTTTAGTGCTCATACTTATGCTGTTGCAGTGTCAGTTTAATTTAGGATTGAAAATTAACTCAGCAGCAACACCCCAGCAGGGAAGCCCGGAACTTCATGGGATGACCTAAACCATCCTTGGAGGCAATCTTTGGTTTCATGGCATGTGACCTGGGGAGTACATATATTGAGTAGACCTTGGACTGGATAAGTTTGCAGCTTCTTACAACTCACCATGCTTTCAGCGAGGTACTACAGGTAATAATAAGGTCTATATTCAAGGTTTTAGGAGTTACTTCTTTTTTTTTTTTTTTTAAGAATATTTAAATAACTCCAGCTTAGTGCCCTATGCCAGCATCTTGGGGCACTAAATCAAGTTATCTCTGAAGGTGTTATTAGCCCCACATATTCACTGGCAGTGAGTGTCTCTGAAGAGCCCATTATCAGCAGGTATAAAAGGGGTCACAGAATGAGCTTGAGAAACTGTGAAATAGTATTAGGTGAGACTGCCTCCTCCAAGTAAAGTCTTAACCCCAGACTGTCTCTCACAGCCATAAGTACTGAGGCAATTCGCAAATACTTTTTTAATCTTCTCTGTTATGTCTAAAAATTTGTTGTCCAGAATTGGGGAAATTCACCTGTGGGGCACAAAGATCTCTCACTGCTCTTTTTTTTTTTTTTAACCCTGAGAGAAGTGTCTGTCCCTTCTCTCAGATCATGTAATAAGGCTAGGAGGTCTTTATCCATGTTGCTCAGTTAGGTTGCTCTCTCTCCATGGCTTGAGTCCAAGTACTTTCAGCTCTCTTCAACATCTCAGAAGTGACACCATTCTGTTCCCATTTTTAGAAAATACCAGTGATACACGGAGGCTGAGAAAAATCCTTGCTCCTAAATAAGCTTTTCTAGAAGAAACTTTTCTTGACTCGTTTCTTTCCCAGCTTTTTCAGAGGTTTCCCTTGTGTGGTCGTAAAGGCGGTGCTTGTAATTAGGGAAACTCTTCGTTTTAAGCACAATTGATACAGTCCTTTTGCCAATTATCCCGCAACAGGGATAATAGCATTTTATTATCCTTAAATCCAAAGGTTAAATGCGTTTTAACCAAAGTGCCTAAACCCAGTGCTTAACTGCAATGTAAATGAGGTCTGTCCCATACAGTCGTTTTCCTGGCTCACTAGCAGATGCTGGAGGAATGCACCCTCCCCTTGGAGGCCTCTGTCCATCTGGAGTTCCCAAGCAGCCCTTAGGCTGTGCTTCTCCCTTTTCATCAACAATAAGCTCCTTGCTCTCAAAACCTTCAGGGAATGTGGATTACACACTCATGGAAATGGGATTTTTAGTAACAAGTGGCCCAATGTTCAGACATCTCCTCTAAAGACATTTATGCTTCTAGCAAAAAAAAAGAGCCTGATCCCAATAAGGAATCTATTTCTAAATTAATAATAATTTAAAAAAACTCTCAAGTCTGAGATACATTAAAATACAAGGTGACATTTGAATATGTACTGTGGGTCAGACTCTGATGCTCTAAGGCACGCTGAGTACTGTTTTACTTGCAAGTAGTTCCATTAATTTCAGTGACCCAGTTATGAAGTGAGACACCACTCAGCAAGAGAAAAGATGTTAAAAATCTGCCCACAGTATTTGATGATAATTTGATTTCTGTGCTGCCTCCCAGACCCAGTCACCCTGTTCTGCTTTCACCACAGTGCAGCATCTCTTTCATAGATGCTGACATCTCTAGACGGCTGTCAGCCTTTGTGATGAAAAATATTAGAATAACATTGTAGCTGTGTCAATAAAGCAGATATGCATCCATTCATGAGGAGGATATTTTTTTGGTGATTTTTGTAAAATTCCTTGGATTTTTTTCTAGTAAGTTTGATATTCAGGTTTCTGTGTCTATGGTAACTTCTGTGCATTTGCATATTATGGGCTGTGCAGCCACAAAACTGCATTGGAGATAATTGATTTTCTCCCCGAAGTAATTTGGTGCTCTTCACTTCAGAGATCATCCTTTGGATTATCGACTCCTTATTATTAGTCACCTGCAAAATTATTGCTATGGCTATGAGGTTCACAGCCCTGTCAGATTTTGGCTTCTTTTCCTCAGGGTTTGCTTCCTGATCAGAAAGGATTTAATCCTCTTGTACTTGTAGAAAAAGGAAAAAAAAACTACCGCCAGCTAGCTCTGCTGGCACCTTCTCCCATAAGGCTGACATTTCAAATCAGTTCTTTATCAACACATGCTTCTTGCTTGCCTTTACGATAGCCTCAAAAAATGCTACAAAGAGCTTGGTCAGTGATGATAACCTCTACAGAGCACTGACCTACAGCAAGGAGAGGAGTGTTTCCAGATGACTACAGTATATTAGCAAATAAGTAGTTTGTGCTTGCACTCGTCTACACTGTCATCCTTTTCAGTGTTTCACAGTTGGACTAACACTTTGTTTATGATAGCTCCACCCCATTTTTTTTTCAAATGAATTTATAATTTCAGCATAAAACCTCACTCTAGGCTAAATGGTACATAAACTGCCTGCCTGCAATTAATTGTATTAGGTAGTCAAAATTTTTCAAAACATCAGAATAGCCTTTGAAGATTCAGAGTGGACCAAGTGTGTGGGCCTTTTTGGTTTGGGTTGGATGTTCTTTTAATGACAAAAGGTGAAATTCATGTTTTAGAAAAATTTCACCAAATGTTTTGATAACTATTAAACTTCTAAAGCACAGTGGTTGCTTATGTTGATTTTCAAAGCATTTAGGACTTCACAGGAGTGGTAGTGATAATCTAAATATAAGGGAATGTTTGAGTTTCAGATACTGCTATTTCTCTGTTCACACTCTATTTTCATGGCAAGAAAGTGGCATTTATCAGGCTCTACAGTGTTCAAACACTGCAGGTAGTAGTAGGAGTGACTCACTTCTTCCATTACCATCTGTGGTTCCCCGCTTGTACTTGTGATGATTTCTGGCTTGCAGTTAAGGTAATCATTGAGTAGGAAAAACCTGGTTTTAGTTGTGCAGTTGTATCTGAACTAGGTGTAGGGGTGAAAATGATGGAGCTGTTGCAGTAGCATCCATGGCAGTAGCACAGTAACTTCACATTGTATGTTCTTTTGGTTGTAAATCAAGCTCTGTGAGCTTCCTGCTGAGCTCATTATCCTGTGGGAAGAAGAATGCAGAACTGGGACCTGGAAATGTATATACAGTTTTTCTGAGGTCCCAGTCATGGTTTCCATAATGCTGGAGAAAGACTGATGTGGCCGCATGGCATTTTGGGACAAAACATGGGATAACAATAAGGGCTGTGATTACCGATAACATTTCTGTAGTTGTATAGTGTTAATTTTAGTAGTATTCATATACATGCACATGCACGTGTGTGTACACCAACCTCTCATTTTCCTCTGAATCAATAGCTTCCTGTTTGTTAGGAGCCCTCATTGTCTGCCCATGAGGGACTCAGGAACACCCCTATGCACTGGAGAAAGATTTTAAGTTTCATTAGTCTTAGCCTAACCCTGACAGATGAGTTTCTAAACTCAACCCGTATTTCTCTGGTAAGGGTGATTCCGCAATCTTCTCTGTAAACTTGTTCCATTGCCTAACTTTTTCAATAGTTATAACATTTGCCTAATATTAAATCTAAATTCCCCCTTGCTGCATCTTAAATTCATTACTTCTTGTTCTGTCCTTGTTCTCTAATGAGAATAATTGGTCTACGTCCTCTCCATAACAGCCCTTTGCATATTTGTAGACAGTAATGCTTCCCCTCAGTCCTCTTTCCTCTAGACCGAGCAGGCCCTGCTCTCGTAACCTTTTCTCAGAGGTCTTATTTACTAACTCTTTAATCATTTTTGTTGCTCTCATCTGAACTCTCTCCAATTTCTCTGTCTGTTTTAAAATGCGGTGCCCCAAAATGAATGCTGTTCTTTGAACGAGGCCTAGCCGGTGCTAAGTAGAGCAGAATAATTACCTTGTTTGTTTAACATGAGGTATTCCTCAGCGTGGCTCTCGCCTCGTCTGCCAGAGCTTGGCCCTCTGGCCTCTCCATCCATTTTCCATCCTTTATAACCCCACAGAAAACAAGAGCTTTCTAATGCAACATTTTTAGGGCAAAGACAAATAAATTAAGTCCTGATGTCTTAATTATCCCCCTTTCCAAAGGAGAGACACTCCCCTTCCTGTCTACTTACAACAGGGAGGAGCACCTGACAGCCGAGCTGTCAGGTCTTGGGGAAATCCAGGAGGCTCTGAGGTCCCTCACCCCACCCCACAGCTGCTCCTTGCCACAAGCCATCACACTACAGCTTTGCGCTCCCCTTCCCCACGCCTGCCCAGGGGATGTGACCTCCCACGCCTTCCCCTCGCCTGTGCCCCACAGCAGGGACACTTTCCCCATCTGCCATTAATGGAAACCAGCGCTGCCGTGAGACGGGGCTGTGAGAACCCCCAGGCCCCAGGGGGTTTTGCTTGGTGAGGTGGTTTCAGCTTGGCTGTCCTTCCCGTGCAGGCATGAGGCTGGCAGTTTCACCACTGTCGGCCCACATCACCATGCAGTTCGATGTTACTTCTTGGGTAAAACCAAGTGCTGAGCCCAGCATGCCTGCTGCAAGCCCACCTCCCAAAGCGGTGCAGGGGCAGTGCTGTCAAGGGCCCACCTTCGGGTGAGATGTGCCCCACCATTTTTAGTGAGGATTCACCATTGCCCTTTTGGCCTACTGGGAGTCAAGTCTTGTGGCTTGGCCACTGGGTTTCCCCCGTCCACTGCAGCTCTGAAGACCTGCCCAGGGACCCTTGCACGGGTGGGAAGGACAGGTCTGGGGAGGAGGGAATGGCTGCCACCAGTACACTGGTGACAGAAATAGCAGGGTCAGAGGAAGAAGAGCACATTAATTTTTTCAGTCACACCCAGCGAGTGGAGGACATATTTATCTTAATTCAGAAACAGTTATCAAGACAAGGGGGTTTATTTTGTTTTCGTGCCCATACCATGAACGTTTTGCTTGAGCATCATTCCTGGTACTTGTTTGGGCACTTGGTGAGGAAGATTTGGGGGGTGAGGCCGCTTTGCAAGGGCTGTCTGGCAGCATGGGAACTGCTCGCGCAGCGTGGTCTCACAGCTGGTGGCTCACAGCCCATGGCAGGCAGGCGCTGTTTTGAAGCTCCCTCACAGATGGTAGCTAAGAGGTTATTTCCAAATTCTGTGCCAGCTCACACCAGCGAGAGCTGAGGTGCTGATACCCTCAGAGGTATGTGATCCAGGGAGAACATAGAGAAACACAGGATATCACTTGTAATAGCAGGACCACGTTTTTACGTAAAAGCCTTTAGCAAAAATTGGGTCTCTTTACATTACAGTTTACGCCCATAATAGAGGGACAGCAGTACTTTCCAAAGAATGCCATGTGATGTACTTAAAAAGTCTGACAGACTTTGGAGCTGAATCTAGAGCCCTCTCTTTCAAACACCCCCTTTGACTGCAGAGCTTGGAGTCGGCCCTGGAGACCCTCTGACTGGAAGCACTGCTGAAGACGATTACTTCTTTCAGAGAGAAAGACAATACTTGCTGACGCACTGTTTTGCCTGCAAAGAATTAAAAACTCAGCAAATGAATTCTGCATAAATGTTCCAGTCTCAGACTTTGAGGGAGAATGCAAGCGGTAAAAATACACCCGCATCCCAGGCTCCGTGTTCAGCAAAGGCGCTGGGCCAGAGCTTCAGCTTTGCTGAGTCCACATTTGTTGAAGCAGAGTGAGGAACTGGTTATGGCTTCCTAACTCCTTGCCTGGCTGCCAGCCCACAGCCAGGTTGGGGCAGCCAGGGAGCTGCTCTGACATGTAACATCTAGCAGCATCTCCAAGGCCTTAGTCACAATGAATACGGATGGAGAGTGGTATAATCTGCGTGCATCCCCTGCGCCCTTCTTTCTCGTCTCTGCCTCCCCTGCTGACATGCCCCTTGGAGCAAAGGTGGCAAAGGAGCAGCAGTGCACTCTGAGGGAATGTTTCAGTGCTGACAGTCAATCATGCATGCAGGTAGCACAGCTTCTCTCTTTTACCTCAGCACCTCTTAAGCGATGCAGAGAACGTGTCCACAATTTACGAGGCTCGTGCTGAATGCAGCCAGCATCATTGACTGCTACATTTTTCCAGATCGGTGCACCAGTATGCTGCTTAATAGACCTCTGGCATAATGTGAAACAGTACCAAGCTCTATACCTTAGAGCTAAAAATGAGGAGACAGGAAGAGATGAACGGCATAGTTGTTTTTCATGCCGCACAAAGTGAAATTACACAGGAAGTAAGTCACATCCTGAAAGGAGTAGACACAAGAGGAGTTATCTTTCTGAGTTAAATTAAAAAGAATGATTAAATGCCAGATAGTTAGAGCACGCATGGCAGATACTGCACAAGCACTTTTTTTGCTAAGGAAGTGAACACATAAGTTACCAACTGACTTTAAAAAGATTGAGAAAGTGTAGTTGTAAAAATCGCTACTGCTTATTTACCTTCTGGCAGAAGTAGGAGAGACCAGCTTTGTCTGGATGTATTACTTCATAAAGTATTAAAATACTGCAGCTTGTGAAGAGCACCTGAACATGTGAGGACATGGTGTCTGGGTTGTTCCATGCTTGATTGATGAACTTGCATGACCCTCACAAAAGCTTCACATATTGAGCAAAGGACTGTGAAACACAAACCCAGCTGACTGCATAGTCTGCTGTCTCTTTTGGCTTTGTACCTGTCAGAGGAAATCCTTTTTGCAGGGAATTTCTCTTGCTGTCCCAACACTAGCCCTGTTCTGCCCCAATTACAGTGGGTAAGCTAGACCAGAATGGTCCCTCCAAAGCGCTAGAGGGTTTTCAGCACAGCCTGCATAGCGAAAGCTCTCTATCAGATCTTGTACCCAAGGAAAGAATTTTTTTCCACCTTTCCGATTTCTTCCCTTTCACTTCTCTACCATCTAGCACATTACTCATATTTAAAGGAAAAGTACAATTCATTTTAAAGACCGTCCCACTCTGTACCAAAACCTTTCCATTCATCTCATCAAATTTTGGCAAGTTGTAAACCTAACTACTAAGGAACAGTCCTATAGGGAGAAGGAGTCATCCCATCTCTAAACTCTCTGATTCTGGAGTTTAGCGGTTTTCTCTTCGTGAAGATTTGCCTCCTCCAAGAAATATGTGCATGAATATTGTATTGTTTGGGTCTTAATTAAAATTGATCTACTGTTACAAAACCTTCCCTCACAAGCCTAGTTTCTTCATAAAGAGGAAAGAATTGCTGTATTACAGCAGAATAAAATAGTCTGCACAGAGATGTGGTATTACTGCCCCACATGGGCTATTTCATGCAATCAAACCTTAAGTTAGGATCTAACACCTACGGGCCTTTCAGCTTCCCAGTCAGTGGGAAGTTTGGGGGAATTTCTTCATAGGCTCCTGCTCTTTCAAACTCCCAGCTTTACCACAAATTCTCTGACTCAGTGGAATAGTGGATAAAAATAAAGTAGGGGGGGTGTGAAGTCATCTTTTTGGTGTCCTAGACCAGAGAGAGAAACAGAAAAACTGTCATTAAGATCAGCAGAGAATAAACTCAGTTCTTTCCTGTTTGTCTTTGGTTACTTCTCTGATTGCTGAGGGCAACAGAGGAAGGGGAACACCACAGCCTAACATTTTCAGTTCACATCAAAAGCTAGCCAAGCCAACTTAGCCTCTTTCTCCCACACCCTTACAAATGATAGTAATAACTTTTATAGGGTAGGATAGGAAGGGATCAAACAGTTGTATTATACTTTGCTCCTTTGAAACATATACTTCCAGTTGGCCATATCTGCTTTGCTACTCAGCAACTAACAATGTGATAGGCTATCTATAACCTTTCTTTAAAATAATCTTTAAAGGATGAGTGGGACAGGAAGCCCCTATATCTTTTTGAGACCAATCCTAAAAGCAGATTCCTTCTAAATCCAGCTATTCCAATTAATAGGGCTTGGCACAGGCACTATGTCTGCTATTCCAGACCTTAAAAGATAATTTATAACAGAACTTTGAATGTTTCCTGGCTCAATGCATTTTTTAATATACTGGATCATTTGCATCAGTGTCTCTGTTCACCTTATATTTCATGAGTAAGTAAATTGTGGAAGGTTAACCTTTTCTATAAAAAAATAGGACTTTATGTGGAAGTCAATATTGGCACAGTGTGTAGAACTGTGGCTCAGCTGTCTGGGTGAATATTTTGTCTGGCCTTCCTTGCAATTCTTCGGGTTTTACTTGGTCTTTATTTCTTCTTTCCTTCTTTTTTTTTTTTTTTTTCTTCCCCTAAAGCTAAAAAAATAAATTTATAAACTAACATTAGTTTAAAATTCTTTAAATTGTCAAGTCATACCCTGCCTAACTTTTCCCCCTCTATTGTGCTTTGGCCATGGTGAACATTTATGCGTACAGCACATTCCTTCTTGAGTAATTTATAGCATTTAAAAGCTTAGATGATCTTGTGGCCTTCTTGGTTCCTTGGTGCTTAAGTGGACTCTTGGCTCTGTAGCAGTGATTCCAGATCTAGCAAGCAGCAGTGTGCCACTGCAGTGCTTGATTGCTACTGTACTCATCCAAGGACATAACTAGCAGTATGAAAGATTTCTCCAAAGACTGATGCATGCAATTAACTGAATTACTTCAACAGGGTGTAGATAGGATAGATTTAAAGTGGAACCTGTTACTGTGCCAGTGGCTGGATGAGGATCCTGCTGTGCCAGTCGAGGGGGAAGAAAATCCTTCTCTGCCAGTTCTCAATGAAGAAGTTCTTGCTGTGACAGCAGATCTAGCTTGTACGCTTGATTTAATGCCCGCAATTACCATATCTTTGTAATTATCATCCATGTCTGATAAGTCTTGTGGAAACTATCAGGTCTTGAGTAGAGAATCTAGAAGTCTTGTAAGAATATAATGTCTTGAATTGATCTTTCTGTTTAATGTTTCATCACTCCGCTACTGATTGATCATTCTTTGAATAAAATGATAGCATAGCTGTATGCCAACACTTGTGATTCATTTTCACTTAGCTAATCAAAATGTTGTTTCACAAGACCCTGATGATGTTCAGGATGCCTTTTAGGAGGTATTACCTTACTCCAAGCTGGCTGACTCAGATCGTCTATTTCTTATAATGCTACCAGACCAAACCCCATGATTTATGAGGCATGCTTTCCTCTAGCAAATAGTTCTTATGTGGGTACAGAACTGTTTCACTGCAAAGTTTTACAACTAGTGAGAAATCATAGTAAATATTTTTTTTCAGTTGAAGGACCTCCAGCATCTCAACATATCCAGGATCAATAACTGCACAGTTTCTCTTTTTACATGAAATTTAGGGATTAGCAGAAGATTTCTAGCCTGGTTCATACAGATCAACCATTCATTGTTAGGTAGCCAAGCCAAGCATCTTTTTTCACTCTGTCTCATGCTGCAATCATAATGCTAAGATTCAGACACTGACTTGTTTTTAGGAGGCCTTCTTTTAGTGATGTGAACAAATTAAAAGAAAGGTTTTCACTTCTTCTGTAGTCATGAATCGTGTTTATGTTTGTAGCTGAATTTTGAAAGCACATACCCATCAGCCAGAGATGTGACTTATATTTTTTATGAATACTAGTTGCTCTTTTTACTCATCTAATCCTAGTAAGTTAAACAGTGTAATGGAGTTTGATTTTTGTAATAGCCATGAAGTGGTAAAGATCACCTTTAGGAAGACTTAAGCACTGAAGCAGTGAGTCAGAATACTCTAATGCAGTTAAGAGACTGTGGTTCTCAGACTGCAATAGTAAGAAAGTGTTTCATAGACCTTAGAGACACAGGTGAATTTTACCCAGAAAACTAAGCATTTTCCTACAGTTTTATGTCTGGTATAATTATGTTCTCAAGTTTTAGCATGGTTTTTTTATATTCCATGAGCCTCAGTAGTGGTAGCATTGGGAAAATTGCACTGTAGCACTGAACACTGTCTGCCTACAGCAAAGACAAAGATCATAAAGGACACAGAGGCACAGAGCCCCTGTTAACCTTCGGTGAATGAAGGTTTGTTAGTACACTCTGAGAAAACAATCTTTTCTCCAACTAGGTCTTTGTACAGTCTTGTATGTTTTCTTTTCTACAGAGAGAAGACACTACTGTAGTCATTTTATAACTATCATCAGCTTCAGAAAGACTCTAGAACCATCTGGTAGGGCCAGAAATGTGGTTCATGGTGTCAACCACTACCTTTCACATTAATTTTTAAGAAGTGAGTTAAACAGCCTCCCAAACACTGACAGTTTGGATATAAGCCTGACTCAATGGTGGGTGTGGTCAGCAGCTGTAATGGCCACTGGATGATGTCCTGCAAAGTGATCAATGATCTGTATTGGTTTTTATGGGTTTTTTTGGTTGGTTGGTTGGTTGCAATATAATTATAAACATGTGAGAAAACAAGCATTTCTCTAAGTCCAGTGATTCACCTGTATTTTCCTGAGTGTGATTACAAATATTCTCATTTAAAGTGTCATGCATATGCCTCTTTCACAGACCAGTATGTCAGACTTCTAACCACTTGCCTTTTCTTTCTACAACATTGATGGTCCTTTGAGTTAGTGATGCTTATGCAATTCCAGATGAGAGCTCCCAGTGCTCACGTGGTACCATTTCTTCCTGATTAAGCAGAACAAGTGAGCACCTGATTGACTTTTACCATAAATGCTGACATTCTGCAGCCAAAGGGGAGAGGGGAAAAAAATCTTTGATAGCATTTAAAGCACACAGGCCATTTTCAGCAAGGATTTCCATTTCAAGAGATTTGTTAGTGTAGTCTTGGATTAGTGTATGCATCGAAAGCTTTACTTAGGAAGATTTTCATCCTTTGAGGCACACACATACTAAAGCTCTTTGTTGTTCTGAATCTGTATGATTATATGCTGAATAATGAATATTTTTTAAAAGCTTTATGCAGCCACACTGTGACACCTCACCAATTTTAGCCAACTTCACTCTCTCTCTTTTTTTTTTTTTTTTGACATTTTCTAACACAAAACTTTTAGCAAAGACTTTTAGCAATTTAGAAGTTCTTTAGTGCCAGGCAACTGAATTGCTGAGATGCTGATTTAAAAAAAAAAAAAAAGAAAAGGTATCTTATGCTGATTTTGTTTTAGAACAAGCTGACTAGCTGCAATTGAGGTTAATTGACCTTTATAATGGATACACAGGACAGTACTAAAGCTGTATACATAAACTGCAAGTTTATTTGAAAGCAAATTGTGTTAATTGACATTCATTGTGCATCTTTCTGTTGTTTATTGCTAGTTGCTCATGTGAATAGTTTGTTGATATTATAGATAGGGCAAACATTTGTTTCAGATAAATAGGATTTTCAGTTGAATAGGTTTTAATTAAATGATCCCCTGTACTCAATTTTGAAACTGTGAAGTACTGTACAGTATGTAGCTAATCTTGTTACCTAGAATCTTAAGTTGTTGAATCACGTCTCACACAAATTTGTTTATTTTTGGCAAATAATGTCTAAATTCTCTGCCAGTTGTGCAAGATTTAGGTCTTTCTTCAGAGTAAAACATGAAATTATGGTTCTGCACAGACTGAGTTTATGCGACAATTATAGGTGGTTGGTCTGTCTCACGAAGAAAATCAGTGTTATAGTAAACACATATTCACTGCTGTATTAAAAGTATAAGTCAGACTATATGCAGCTTCTCTCGTATATGGGTCCTGTTCTGCTAGACACTCAGACATTGTCTTTCCTTCATAGACCTCACTAACCACCTGCAGGGCCTGGCCAATATAGCCACAGTCTTAATGCTTTTTACAACATACTGTATTTTTGATCCCTTAATTAAGTTCTACATATGTCCACAAATTCAGTCCAAACCAGTCAGTTTTCCCATTTTTTTTCTCTAATGAAGGGAAGCCATAGCTGACAAAGTCACTGGTCACACAACTACCTCCAGTAACAATGGCTTTCTCTTCACTCTGAAAGCAAAATGAGAAAGCAACCCCTCTAAAGCCCCAGATAGAAGCCTATTCTAGGTTACAAAGCACGTTTTGCTTAACCAAGTTAAAATGAGCTAAGATTGATAATACATTTTGTCTAAAAATAAAGCAGAACTAAGAAGACAGGTAGATGTCCTGTAGGCATATTCATAGCATTTACTGAGTGGTGCAGAGCTATCGGTTACACTAACAATCTTCTACCTCCTTTTGATACTTCATCACTGTCTTTAAATAGCCATGTAGCTAGGCAGATAGGCAAGGAAATAAAATAAGTATTTACTGTATATTCTTACCACAAAGGTATTTAAAGAGAAATAACTGTTCTTCCAGTAAGTTATGTTTTCTTTTAATATGTCGGTGTAAAGAGTGGTACTACTCATTCACCTCTTATGTTAAAGATGTGAGCAAACTTAGGAGGCAAAGTAGTTAGGTAATATACAGAGAGACTTTTCTGAAAGCATGCAAGTTCCTCAGTTATGCTGTGTTCATTTTTCTCTAAAGCATATTTTCCCCACATGAGTGGCTTTCTCTTTCATTTTTTTTTACATTTGCACTCTGTGAAGTGTAAGGTTATTGCTGATAGTATTTTAAGAAGCGCTTTCCCTGGAGGATGGTTTTTTGATAGCCAGCAAGGGACTGCTCTCTAACATGATGGTGAACATTTTAGAGAGATTTGTGATATAATGTGTGTCACAGGCACAAGTTATAAGTACCTTGCTTTTTTTCACAGTAAAACAGCAAAAAGCTGAGACCTGATTTTCAGCTCTGACTGAGATAACCAGCGCCAGGAGCAGTCACTGAGACCTGCACTGAGAACTGGGCATCCAAAGCAGGTCAGTATTGTCCAGATGAGGGTGCTTCAAAAACTGAGAGAGTAGAAGCAGCAGAGGCTGTCTGTCATGATGATGGAGTATATACTGCTGTATTCAAACTCAATCCCAAGTCACCAAGTAACTCTTAATGCTTGTATGTTATTTTGCAGTCAGGGTAGCTATGATTCACAGAGTTTGGCTCCTTCTGCAGGAAAGCTAAGGCTTAGGAATGATTCAGATTGAAGTCCTCCCATGTCTTCCCTTGGCCATGTGGACATGACTGGTAGCCAAACAGTGTCAACCAGCTTGCCCACAGTCTGTCAAAACTGCCCTACGGCCCTGCACACTCTTGACCTGTCTCTGTGTCCCAGTGCTGAGTTGCACAACATGTCTGCACCTTTGATGTTCCACCCTAAAAATCCATGTATGGCACACAACAAGAGGGCCCTTTCATATGTGGAGAGCACCTCCAGAAATCATGACTGAGGAAGGGAGACAGGTATGCTGGAAAACCTGGTTTGCACAGCTTCTATAATGGGAAAGTAATGGAACAGTAGTAAGGGTACATCTAACCCTCACTCACTGTGAGCACAGAGAAGCCATGGAGACTCAGACTTTGAAATCTGAGATCTCTGAACATGGATCATTTGAGAAAGGCCAGGGTTTGCCACAGCCCCATGTTAGAGCACCAGTGAGTAGGGGGGCATTAATGTAATTGGTTGGCATAGGGAATGGACCTTAGGAGGTGAGGACATGTGGGCTCTGCCCAGGGAACACACACATTGTGGGACACTAACCAGGTTTAAATTAAGCAGCCAAGGTATGTGAACTGTTAAGGAACACCACTTGCCCTCCAGCCCTCTTGTGCATGACTTCCCATTTGTGCATGACTTCCTGGCACAGGCAGATTTTCTATGCTCTTGCTGTCAGCAGACAGATCTCATGCCTAGCAGAGATTGCTAGGCAAGTCAGAGCAAATTCTGCCTAGCCACAAAAAATGAAATTACTCTCTGAGATCCCCCTAGCCTAGCATGGACCGCTTCCCACCTGTTTTGTCCTTCTAGAGAATATGTATTTCCCAAGAAATTCAGGTTCACTTCAATTACTGCTGTTTGTTATGCATACATGATGTGACTGTAGATTTAACAGCTGTGTTTCCCTGAATGTATTACTATCCCCCAGTCCCTTTTGTCATGTGCTTGTAGTGGCATTTCTTGGCCTTCTCTAGACAGGAGGAAATAGAAGATTTGACACCACTTTTGTTGCTCTTCCAGTGAACAGACAAGCCCTTCTTCTAGGGCCAGGTAAAATACGGAGCTTGACAAAATCGCTGGCTGGTTGTTAGTCTGTGGCAAGGATGCTAGCTAGTGCCAGCTCTCAGGACTTCAGAGGCAGATGAGGAGCTACAGGCTGATGGGTTCATCAGATAAGACAAACACTGTAGACGTACAAACTGGATGCTCTACACAGCCATATTATAGCCTCTTCCACATTCTCCTGAGCTGTAGAGAAAAATCTGCTTATTGCCTACCAAGAAGCAATAATCACAGACGCAAGTGACACCTCATGCAGGAACTCTTAGATGAAAAGAAGATGCTTATACCATCCTGTGTAACATATTCCTGGAACTGACCAAAGAGTGTCATTGCACAAAGCAGTAGTACAACATACGCAGCCAGCAGACATCAGAGCATGATGCAAATAACTTCTTCAGTGGCTAACGTAACCCAAAACCTCAGTTTTGAGCTGTGAAAAAGAGACAGAGGGTTTGCCATGCTGTTACTAGACGTGATGGAACTACTTCCCTCTGACATAAAGGAAGTCTCAGCCATCTATGATGTCATGTGACTCAGTTGCAAAACTGCCACTGAGGCTGTCTTAGGACAGATACAAAGCTGCTAATGTGACCCAAGGCAATGAAAGAGTTTATAGAATGTTTTTCTTTAACAGATTTATGTGTGTACATATGTGTGTATCTGTGGGCAGAAAGAACTGTATTGACCTTGGCTTGATGGAACAGGTAATTTCCGGGGAAAGGGGCTGGTTGTACTTATCCTGTGAACCTAATGTCATCTAGAAACTGGCCTATCTTGTTCACAACACCCAAGGTATCCTTTTTTCTTTCAATATTGCCTTGTGCTCTCTGAATCAGCCTTCTTTTCTAATGCCTCCACCAGTGTGATGCAGATCACCTCACAATGCCAGAAATTATTTTAATTGCCACTACCTGGGAACAAGTGCTATGGCATAAAGGCCCTTCTTATATCATAGCTAGTGAGCTGTGGGCTTCCTTGCATCACAGGAGACTGGCCACTCAGTGGTAGGATTGGTGAAGTATGGGACAGATAACTAGGCGATAAGGTGCATGGAAAATTATCTGGACTGCTGGGCTCAGAGGATTGTGCAAGTGCTGCAAAGCCCAGCTGGCAGCTGGTAATTAGTTGAGTCCCTTGGAGAGCAGTCTCCTTCAGAATTTCCACAGGTATGCCCATGTTCTGCCTTATGCTTCATGAGCTCATTCACACCTCAGCAAAATGAATGCAAACCCCTCCTTGTTGCTAGACTCGTCACTGATGCATTTATGCCCTCTGACTTTCAGAAGTTTTGTTACAAAACCTGGAGAGCGGGATGCTGACTCCCAGGATCTGCAGACTAGTCTGTGTGGATCACAGGGCTGTGATCTGGCACTCTGATACCCTCTTTTATGGTAAAGCAGCCCTCCTTGTGATGCTAGCTGTGAATGGCAGTCAAACAGTGCTAAGCATGAGGCAGCGCGGCTAAAAGCAACATTAACTTTGACCAGAGGTGGTTCTTCCCTGAGGACGAGGGCCCCTGCCACCACCTGAATTTTTCTGTGGGTCACCTAAGTCTTTCCAAATCACCAGCTTTCTGCCGGGGCAGGCGGCAGCACACGTGCCAGCAGCCAGCCCAGCGCCGCAGCCCTGGTGGGGAGGTCTGCTGCACCTGCACCGCAGCCCTCTGCGGCAGGGGAAGTCCCCACCGGCTAAAGGTGAGTAGGACTAGCCTTGTTAGCTTCTCCTCTGCTATTACAGGCTGGTTTTGCATCTTTTTGTATGCTTTGTAACCGCAGGGAACAGTGGACTCTCGGTTATCTCCAAATAAGAGACTTACAAACCTTATAGTCCTCCTTAATTGTAGAGGAAGGTTAAAAATAAAAAGGGACATGACACCACTGAACAAGTGACAGAGAGGAACAAAACCTCTGCTGCTTGCTTCTGTTCCGTGTCTCTGGGACATTTTAAAGATTCCTCAAAAGTAGCTCAGATCTCCACCAGACTTTCTCCAACAGTTCCTAGAGTTATCTTTTATTCAGATTACCCAGCACTAAGGCTGGTCAGAGAACTGTTTGTGCTATTACAGTTTAATTCATGACCAGTGTGATTAATGAGACCACTGAGAGACGAAAGAAGGTTGGGCATACTTCTTGTAGGAAACACACATTTTTTTTCTTTGTGGTAGAAAATTTCCTCATTTCTTTTCTCAGAATAGCTCGAGAGAACAGAAGCTTGTCAGTTTGAGATCTAATCTGCTCTGCCTTTGCAGGAAGTTACAAATGTCTTGAACAAGCTTTCAGTTGACACATTTCTCTAAACAAGAATCCCTTTGGACAGAGCCTTGCTGATTGGAGACAGGAGTGGTTAAACCGCAGTTCATGCCCATAGTTACCAACTACTTAACCTTACCCCTTTATCCTCTTGCCATCAGCCCAAGTTAAGCAGGGCTTGATTCCTGTAAAATAATAGCAGCTGTTGGGTATTTTGCTTCGTTGAAATCCTTGCCCATCTCACTGTAATTAGTTGGAGAGACGTATTTTCGTTTGCAAACCTATGCAAATAAACATTTCTCAGACTATTTATATCACAGTACATCTCTGGTCTCTATGGTTGTTAGTCCTTGACCCAGCTAACTTAGCTGTTTCTTGACAGTCATAATCATATGTAAACTCACCTCAACATATGGTTATAGGTTCAGCAATCTTATAGATGTCTAGATAGAAGCAACCTGAAGGTTAAGCTCCTCTGCTGCAAAGGCCAAAAGGATAAGCTCCTCTTAGAGGAATTCAAGCTGACTTCAGTCCTTCTCTAGAATGAGGAGATGATGGAAGCCAATCCAAATACATTATTTCAGAAGTTATTAAAGTCATATTAAATAAAGTCAGTACTGCACGTCATGACATACTACTGGTTAGAAAAGCATTAAGAAACAAATATAGCTGCTTGATACAAGTTCTCACATACTTCATCACGTCAAGGGATTCTGCATCCCCACCATACCTGGCAATATGGGGTCATTGCTGCTAAATAATGATGATTGTTGCCAGTGTAAAAAGTAAGTTAAAACCAGAAACATCTCCCATTCCTGTTTATTTTTCTAAACAGAGTTTATTTACTTCAAATCTTTGAAATCTAGTTAATGCAATTTTCTAAAATTGCCATTTTAAACTATAGCCTTCAAAGCAGATCTGTGTATTAGGAGTGTGACAGCAGTAGCCGTTTGAGGGGTCATGAAAACTACAGAAAGCATTTCCATTGGAAAAAAGAAAAAGAAAGGGAGAAAAACTTTCCATTTGTTTATAGCTTCTTCAGAAATACTCTTCTTGGAACTTTCCATGTTTCATCTCTTCTGAAGCTGATTTTCTTTTAAGCTGTTAATAATACGTGGAAAATTTTTAACATAAATGTAAAATGCCTTAAATTATGAAAATTGTGTGACTAATTAGTGAGCAAAAAGTTTCTCTATTGATTTGATACACAGATTATTATGCATGATAAAAATACTCAGTGGAGTTGCCATTTACTGTGTTAGTTTTAAAACAGAGCAGTCTTTGAAATGTAATGACCACATTAAAAATCAAGGAGTTTTTAAAGGGCTCAAACATGATTCTGTTTATTGTTGAAGGAAGTACTCTAAAAGAAGACAGGCAGTTAAAATGTGTATGCCAGTGCAAAATATATTGGGAAATGACAGTAAAATTTCATATGAAAGACAATAGTGCACAATAACCTTATTAGCTTCTGAGTTTTGTATACAAACAAATACTCTATTAACAAACTTCACACCACGCACAAAAAACAAGACCTTCACAAAACATGAACATAAAAGCATACCACTAATACTGATTTTTTTTTTTTCTCCAATCTTGCATTCTCTATATAGTGCTTGGGAAGAATGAGAACAGGTGTGAAAATAACAATAAAGAAATTGCCAGTGCATAAGCTGTTCAGATGGCTACATTCTCTCAAAGATAATGAACACAGAGAGCTTGATTCAGATTCACACTACAGTTCTTTTGTACCTCCAGGATAAAGTATAGAAGATGATAGTCTACTTTAGAGCCCATTTTAGAGAAGAATGGCATGAAACAGCTTTAATATTAATGAGAATTAGCTTGGTACTTTTCAAAGTAGGATGTGAATGTAACCACCTTTTCATTATGATGATATATCAGTGAAAATACCTTCTATACAAATATCAGCAAAACACATCTGAAAATAGAGACAGTGTGATTAATCCATATATTTTTAAAATAATTATGTACAATATTTACATTTTGGACAGTTCCAGAAATTAACATGTCCAGATTGTGTGCCACTACCTAAAACAATTCTCTATTATTATAGAAAATACATTTGCTGTACAAATATTTATAAATAGTTATGTATGAACTTTTTCAGTGAAATGTCTGTGGATTCATTGAAAAGAAAAGCATGAGATATTCTTATTATCAGCTAACATTTAGCTATCAAGTCCCTACATATTAAATAGTCTAGACCGTCATACATCAGACAGAAGTAGATTTTCAATGTTGAGAGTATTTTGTGTTCCGCTTCTGTGCCATCATCCTGGCAAATCTGATTGGTTTTTCTGAAAATCTACAGAAAAGCAGCACGACTGAATCAGTTTGGTTCAGTGATTGTTACTGACTGCACCATGTCAGACAGGGTTTCTGGGTCTACTTCTTCTTTACCATTATCTGAATTTTCTGATGAGATGTAACAGCCAGAATCTCTTGGGCAGTCATTTAACTGTGATTTGTCAAAGCCGTGGTGAGGGCTTAAGCTCCGCATCTCCTGACCACCCTCAATTTTCTGCTGTTGTTCAACTAGAAAGAACAGAAAAAGAAAGAAAAATATTGTCAAAATAAGTATCCTGGGAAAGAGTTTGAGATAGTAACACTGATCTTGAAGAGCTGTAGAAACAGAGCTGGTAATGTACACATGACTTGATCAATATCAGAAGCAGAAACCTCAGCATCAAAGAACTAAAAATATTATTGCATGAGTATAACTACATCTAAGCTGATGTTGAGGTTGGCTTTGATCCTGCAGTATGTTGTTCAGAGATGAATTCTGGAGACTTTGGCCTCATCCTTTAGAGTGAGGTCCTTTAGGCTGTCCACAGGTGCAACAGTCACCATGCGTGGTCGTCATGCCCACAGGAGAGATGGCAGCTTTGCCCTTCCACATTCATGTACTCCAGAGCCTGCTCTTGCAACTAATCATGCAGCCTACTACATCTCGTTTGTAACACACTACATTATGGATGTTGTGTCTTTTGAATGTAACCCCTACCATTTTACCTACACTGTGTACTGTGTAGTGATATATAATGCACTGGTCTTTAGAAGTGCTCAGCATAAAGATGTGGCAATCAGGTTTTCTAGAGCACTGGACTTTTCAGTGGGAGTGGGTGGCTCATGGAATCTTCCTAAGCTTAGCTTGATATCCAAAAGGTTATTTTCTAAAACGCACAGACCTCAGAGAAAGCTAAGATGCCTAATTCCTGCTGTATGGTTTTGAACACTGTTCAAAAACTAAGTAGAAAAAAATTATCTTGCAAATAATTTGTCCTTGTTTAGCTGCTGTATGACTAATCCATTCAAACTCAAAAGTTTGCACTCGGCGACAATACCGACAGACCTCTCAAAAAAAGCTCAGCAAGCTGGTGCCTTGCAGACACAATATACCTATACACCATGAATCTAATATATCTTGTGGTTGAAGTTTGTGTTTGTATTTTCTAGTTGTGAAATACATGATGTTTACTCACAGTAAATTTCTTGAGAAAACAAGCTATAAAATATAAAATCTTTCCCTTTCTTACTTTATTTTTTTTTGTTATCACCCTCCTGTAACGGTATTTTTACTTCAAACTGTGGCTTGCTTTCCAAACAAAATGTGAGGAACAAATCTCACAGGAAACAGATGGTTTTACCTCAGATTTTAGCCCTTCAGAGAAATAGTACCTTTTTGTTTTTGCAAAGAAAGTTTCCTTATTTCACTTGACTTGTTACTCCATGGTTAATTATCTTAGAATCTTTAGTCAGATTTAAACTGTCTCAATTCAAGTCCAGGCAGAATGGAAGTCCTAATACATGAAGGATTTTATCCTTCTCCAAAATCTAAATCTAGTTTAGCTCCCAGAATTATAACATTTCTACAAGGAAAATTTGTACTGACATTTGTTTCAATTGTTGTAAATTATAAGATTTGGTAAAATGGGAAACATGTCAAATTTGGATTATTTTTTTTTTTAATCTTGTGTTGTATAACTAAGAATAAATTAGAAATGGAAAATGGAAATGTTTCACTCTGAAAATATTGAAATCAAACAGCAGGAGGTTCAGTACCTTTCTTCATTGTGTGAGATATCAATGAACTTATTTCACAAAGCATTTTGATACACTGAGAAACATTTTTAGGTCTTGATGGAAGTCTAGTAGATTTGTTTGGACAGATTAATTCTATTTAATATTTTCTAACTTTCAATTGCCTAATTAAGTTAATAAATTAATCTGATTTTTGAAGACAAGAATCCAAAGTCTCAATTTAGTAATTTTTGCATTAAGCCTGAGGTTATAGGCATAACCTGATGTATTTAAAAAAAAAAAATTACTTTAAATACTTTCCAAGGAATAGAAGTCCCACCTTGTTCCCAAACAAATTAATGCTTAATTGCACTTGTGTGAAAGAGTACACCTTTCAACAGATTTAATTGATATCTGTAACTGTTTGATCTCCTTCTCACCTTACAGAACATAGTTTGTCATGTCAAATGTTATCTCTCTTTGCAGGGAAAATATTTGATCACGTAGGGTCCAATTGATTTCTGATTTAAGTCAGGAAGGAATTACAAAAGGCATTACACCAGTGAAGGTATCACTGCTGCTATTAGTAACAACAGATGTAGTTTAGCACAAATAACAACAGATGCCCCAGTAAAGCCTTATCTAAACTGTGTCATTAGCTCCTTGCACCCATCCCACCGGCACCAAGACGACCCATGTCTTGGTCACTGTGGGCTGACAGAGCTCAGCCCATGGATGGGTGAAATCGTCCTGCGTGGCTGCAGGCAGGGCTCCCCTGCCCTCCACTGTAATCCTCCATCAGCCTAATGCTGCTTGCTGGTACTTTTATCAGCTTCTCTAGCATCATCTGCTGCTCTGGCAAGCAGTGACCTAAAAAAGTGTTAATCCTGTTTACATTTTCAAGGTCAAAGAGGAACCTCCATCCACTTTGTTTTACAGTGGAAAGAAGAGCAAGTATCTAGTGAATTAAATAGGAAATGCAGTTTCAGTGAGTGTATTAGTGCCCTGTAACTAGTTATGATAATCTGAGTAGTTCCTATGTGAAAAACAGATCCTAAATTCTTTTGTAGTGATATCTTTCCCTTGTACATTTCAGGGGAAAAGACAGAGACAAGCCTGGAACTGAGATTTTTTTAAAAATCTGAATTTAGGTCAGTTAGGAGAATAAGAAATTTCTATTTAGAAAACATACAGAAATGTAAAATTTCTGTCTCCTTCCATAACACTAGAAGATTTTTTTACATGAAAAACTGAAAACCAAAAATGTTCAGGTGTTTGAGACAGTAAAATTATTATATTTTCTATTTTTCATTCTGAGCATAAAAAGTTGAACCCCCTCCCTATTTATGAAGAAAAGACTGAAAGCAAACTTTGGCACTTTTTTCTTTTCCTCTATTTAAAGCAGCCTTAAATATTATGCAGTAACTACTAAACCACTTGAACAGGATCTGAGTATTATAAATATATGTAGCATACAACTTTAGACATTGCTTCACAAGAAAAGAAACTGTGCTCTTTTTTTGCCTTTTTTTATTTTAGCTTTTGTCTCTTACTTTCAGTTCTACTTCATTCCTTCCTCTAACATGTACATGTTCATGTTCCACATTAGTAAAGGTAAATTTGCTGTCTTAATCTTTTAGACATCAGAAGAAAGATACAATGCACAGGAAACAGGAATTGATAAAATTAAACTGCCGTTAGATGTTGCAGAATCATCAGAAATAACTATCTTATCAACAAATGGATGTCCTATCATTTTTCTATAGTAAAGCAGTTTCATACAAGATAAATAGCTTTCAGTCACTGTTGTCTATGATATGGCCAGAAGAGTCCAAGATATGCATCATTTTGACACATATATTTTAATACTACTTTAGACGATGGGATTATATTCAGACTTCTGAAAAAAATGTGAGGCCTTTAGCCTTGGTAATAGATGTGTGATGCATACTTATCTTCCTCGCTATTTAGATCTTTGAAATGAATATTTGTTATTCAGTGACATAGATGTGCATGACACATGGAGGGATAGATGCCTTTTTTCTTTCAACAGCTTTTTTTAATGAGTTTGAAGTCCTGTTTAGGAAAGCACTTTAAGCTTAGGTTTAAGGCAATTCAGCTCAAGAATGTACAGAGGTCACACTGACATAACTGTGTGGTTATGTCGGTTTAAACCAGATGAGGGGCAGGAAGCTTGGATTTTGTCTTGGAAAAAAAGAAGGTCACCCAGCAGCAAGCCATACTTCATGAGTGTACCCTCTGAGAGTTTGCCTTCATGAGTTTTGCCCAGGAGAACTGGGGTAGGAGCACGATGCTTTAGGCTGAGTCACTTGTGTGTCTTCCTGGAAGGTGCAGTGGTGACATACTGAGCAGCACCATACAACAATTAAATACAAAAAAGTGTGTCTTCAAGGCTGAAGTTAGACCTCCTAAGTACATGTGAAGACCATGTATCAACCTGTAGTGCCTGTACCAGTTAGACCACCTAAGTGTTAAAATGAAATGAAAACTCACAAAGAATCTGTGGTGGTTTGACCTTGGCTAAATGCCAGGTACCCACCAAGTCGCTCTATCCCTTCCCCCCCCTTTCCCCTTTTTTTCTCAACAGGGCAAAAAGGGGAAAGAAAATAAGATAGAAAAAAACAACCCTTGTGGGTAAAACAAAAGCAGTTTTAATATAAGAAAAGCGAAGCAAAGGTCCACACACAGAAGCAAAAAGAAAACAGATTTATTCTCTACTTCCCATGAACAGGCGATGTCGGCCCTTCTCAGGAAGCAGGGCTCCGATACACGTAGTGGTTGCCCCGGAGGACCAAGGGTGACCCCACTCACTTCCTCCTTTTTCCCAGCTTTATACTTGAGTAGACGTCCTATGGTCTGGAATATCCCTTTGGTCAGTTTGGGTCAGCTGTCCTGGTTGTGTCCCCTCCCAAGACCTTGCCCACCCTGTCCCACTTCTGGGGGGGAATGTTGGAAAGAGCCTTGGTGCTGTGTAAGCACTACTCAGCAGTAGCCACAACACCAGTGTGCTATCAACACCCTGACAGCTCCCAACATAAAACACAGCACCATGAGGCATGCTACAGGGGAAAACCAATTCCAGCTCAGCCAGACTCAGAAAGGATCATTTTGAAGCAGTAAATGGTGATACTTCTTGAAAAAGAAGCAGAGAAACCTGAAGTGGTTCTGTACATACATGCAATACTCTGGGGACTCAAAGGAGTAAACCTGTTGTGGATATTTACAGACATACAACTTAAAAAATTTCACTCACTGAAGTCAGTGGCATAGCTTTTCTGGGAGGGATACTGTACTGATGTGAGAGGAGAGTCTATGGTGAAAACAGAAATGAGAAGGTTCTTTTTTCTCTAAAATCTGGAAGCAAACAGATATGCCTGAAAAAAGGTGAAAAATACTAATACTCATGCAAGGATGAGTTTCCTTGTGAAATCTGGAAATATTATGTCCAGGTCAATGAGTTGTACCACAGTACAAAAGGGAAGATTGTCTTTGAGCACAATTTGACCTTGTCATGATATTGTGTAATCCCACATACTTAAAGGGACTGCCCAGTGTAAAATCATACTCTTGATGCTAGGTCCTCATGTAAGGAATCCAACTGAGAAATGAAAGTTGGTGCCCTCAGCTATCTACTGTCTCACTGTCCAAGTACAATAAACAAGGAACAAACCTTATCTGGTACTGGCAGTGGGATTTAGACTATGATCTGGCACTTAAATATGAAAAGTAAGCTAAGGAAGTGGTTTTGGGGAGATAAGCGCAAAATATTATCCCCCAAATTGCACATATGCAACTTTTTTTTTCTATAAAATGAACTGTATGCACATATCCAATAAAGTCTAATTCTTCTTTAACTCAGAATAGCTTCGGACTAATGTAACCCATTGGACATCAGGAATGAACCTCTTGACTTACATCATCTAAGTGAGAAGAGAATCAAGGCTATTTTACACACACAAAAACATTTGTCTGGGAAGCGGTCAAGAAAAAAGTTCCAAACTTCTTTTATTACTTTATTCATTAACCATCCAGCAACTGCTTCACTTTAAAAATAGCATCCTACAAAAGCACAGACATCCATCTCCTGTCTAGAAGCCATCTGGGAGAAGAATGGAAAGCTATTAAGAAATACGTTATGAAAAAGGGCTTTTTTTTTTTCCTCCCCAGCCATGAATTCATGGAAACCAATCATTTTGTCCCAAATATATAGGTCTGATCAACTTATAGAAAATCTAAAAAGAGATCTGGGAAGGGGGGGAGGGTCATGGGGAGCTTACAAGACCTTGCAGTACTAGGATAGCCTTGCTACCTGAAGTACTTGAAGATGGTGAATTTGGGCCTGGACTCCCAGGAAATGTAGGAAGAAGATACTGCAGTACCAGAAAGCAAAATCTGCTTAAAGAACCACTATGTGGTAGCATTTGCTAAATAAAACTTATTTTTTAGTTCCTGGTATAAGAAGGATATTTTTTTTCCTTTCAAATTCATTCAGGTCTAGATCAAATGTAAGATGAAAAAATTCTCACTGCCAGAAATCCTACATTTTGGATGGCTTTAAGAAGCATATAATATGGAAACTATTGCTGCTCGTCTTTTGGTTAGAAAACTCAATAACTGTTTATTCTGCAACATGAATTATATAGTCACAAATATGCGGCATGAAGAAATCACTTAGTATAACATACAATAAATGTCAAGAAAAAGCCAAGGAAAGAAAAGGAAATTAAAAGCCCTGTAAAAACATTTCACAATATCAGATATCACATTAAAGAAATATTAAATCTTGTTTTACAACATTTATAGTAGAATATAATAAGTATAGCTATGTTCCAGTACGCTTGGCTCTTCTGAATAATAGCAGAGTCACAAAAACTCAGAAACCCTTGCATTTCAACTCTGGCCCATACCTGAGACTCCATCCATTAATCAAACATGTACTTCATGGAAGCACAAATGTAATGCAAAGACATGGAAGTCTTCCAAACTCTGTGAGAAAGATGGGCTTAGAACAGCAAATATGGTCTATGGCCTTAGTATATTTTCACACAAAGCTTAAAAAATGAGTGAACTTTTACCTGGAAAAGTGCTGAACTTATATCTAGAATACTCTTGGCCAGTAAACAGATTACCTTGTAGCTGTGGGTAATTATGCTGCTCACTTCTAAGCAATGCAGAAAATCAATTTTAATTAAAAAATCATTTATGCTGGACTGAGTAATGCCCATTTAGGAAAAAAAAAATATTGACCTAGGAAAGTTCAGTTCAGATGCAGAATTCACTTTCACAGTAGCACCCAGCTCTTTCAACCTAATTTTCCAATCGGATTGACAGAAGGACAAAAAGGTCAAATGATTTGGATGAAGTCAGACTCATGCTGAGCTTATCCTCAAGATCATCTTGACTCCCCATCTTTCGTTATAACGACTTAACGGATAGCTTCTATCAATTTTAGTCTTTAGTATCTTCCTTTTTAGAGCAGGTTGTTAAATTCTGATCTGTCCCTACCAGTCACGTGACAAATGCTGTGAACCTTTGGCAACCAGACAAGGCAAAGATTTGATTCAGTCCTGATTCAAGACAGTAACCCAAACCAGGAAAGTATTTATGCATGGCTCATCTTAAAATATACATGAGTCTTATGAAACATAACTAGACTTAAATGAATGCTTGCAGAAGATGTGCTATATAAAGATGTCTTGGTTCTGGTCCCTGTGAGTATTCATAAATTCTGGGAATATTATTCTATGTAATTTGAATACTAGAAAGATTGGCTATACCTATCTAAAGTGGATGAGAGGAAATATTCATTTCTTCTCTTGATCTAAGATTACAGTGTCATCACTGGTTTTGAAGCATAGGCCACTTTATAAGATTTAATAATATTATTTCCAGAACCATTACAAGAATTTAAACTATTAGACTACCATACAGATAACATCAGGGACACTGTTTTGCCTGGAGAACTGACTTAATCCCATGCTGCCAGCTAGGAAGAATCCTATTTGGATAATTAAGGTAAATTTATTAATTTTCAGTGTATGGGACATGTAAGGACCTTGTTAGATTTGGTCCTTGCACAGGTGTATGTAGAATATTAAGTGTTTAGACACCTTCAGAAAAAGAAAAACTCGGTGTCATCTTCTAAAAAGGTTAGGTGTCTAAGGCTGCTTGCTGTGCTTTTTGTTACACGAGAAATATAAATTGTAAACCACATCCTCACTACTCCAGAATAGTTTGATGCTCGTGTGGTCTCTTAAAAACCATTATGTTTTGGTTTTGTTTTTCACACTGTTACAAAGCTGAAAAATTACAATCTAGCATTTTTGTGTGTGTGTGTGTGTTAAATATTGATATAGAAAAACACACACAATAAAAGGTGCAGAAAGGCTAGTTACCAAGAAGTATACACAAATATACCCATATTCAGTTTAAGGGCAAACTAGGCAAACAAATGTCTTTTCAGATGGTTTCCAGCTAGATCCCTGCAATACAATTCTTGGAAGATGTAACCCTTTATTTCCTGGATTCACTCTTTCAATCTACATAGAGAGCCCTTCAAGAGTCCTGTTCTAGCTTGTCATCTTACAAAACTATAGACCAGAAAGAACTACTGAACCTGGTGGGCAAAGAAAACCCATTTAATACTGCTCCAACATGTTTGCAAGGACCTTACCTTTCCCTGGAAGCTGACTAAGAACAGGAAAGACCGCATGTACAAATGGGCTCCTGAAAAAGCCCAAACATACAGTAAAAAACAAGGTCAGCAAAGACAGAAGGAGGGAGATTAGAAAAGATCTGCAGGGAAAGCAGAATGGATGAGGTTGCCAAAGACATGCGTAGAAAACCAGAGATATTTATGTACTGAAGCACACAGGGTACATATGTACATACAGATGTGTGCATACATATGTACATGTGCTGCAGTGATAATTGGAAAGCTACCTACCTACTGAGGAGATAAAAGTGGACACCTGACAAGAACTGATATTAAAATATGCCAGGAAGACATTGCTTTTCCAGTTTTCCTTTTTTTTTCTTTCAGATGCTTCTCAATTGCAAGTGCACATTTGATGAAATGACTGCTCAGCATAGGGATGAGTATGAGCAAATATTAATGAAGAAGAAAACATCTGTTTTGGCTTAGTGTCTAATTAAGTAGATGCTTAGCTGTAGTTTCTAGGAATTTGACATAATTTATTTAAAATTAAAAGTCAGGCTGGAAATATCATTAAAATATCATGAGAACAGTGTTTTCTGTTCTGTGTCCTAGCTTTTCCACTCCCAGTAAAAGGAACAAGTGAAGAAAACATAATGGTGATCCATACACATACATAGACACACACCCTATGATCAGCTTTCAGAAGCTCACCAGAAACTTGAGTCAGATTCATTTTGAGAAGAGTGCAAACCAGCTATTAGTATATGTTTATTTAAAAAAACCCCAAACTTCCTACAAAAGAAACTGATTTGGATAAGGATTTAAGTATGGAATAAAGTGAGGAAAGAAAAAATGTATTCTTCTGCAGAATGTTGCTTAAAAAAATTTAAAGAAAATTATTTACTGTAGCTATTTGAAATAAGCTCTATTTTGGTTAAGATACTAGTGCAGAGTTTGGGAGTTTTATTTTCTGTTCTTGCACAGACCTTGTGACTTTTGGGAAGTCACTTAACCTCTCTGGGGGTTGGGTCCCCAACCATAAATAGGGTTGTTCTTAAGCAATAGTTGCTACCAATCTCTCGTGTAGGACCTATAAATAAGAAATTTTAAATCATTCATGTGTTGCTAGTATAGTAATCATATACATATCTAGAAGAGACGTAGTTTGCTGTCTGAACAAATAAGTAAACCATCTGACTCCATGTTTCATATTTAAAAGAAAATTAATTTAACACATCAGTGTGAGAATCACTATTTCTTTAAATGTGTTTCTTCAGTTAAAACTTGCACATGAGTCTTAACAAAGCTTAAACACTTACTGTCATAGTCCTGTAGATTTTCAATTGCTGATAACAATCTTGCCCTGTCTTCTGGGTTTGAAATATTTAATTCGATCAGGTGGCTCTCCTGTAGATCCTTTAAGTCCTCTAGAGTTTCATAGCCATTTAGCAAGAGGGTTGAGGCATATTCCTACAGAAAGAAAAAAGCAAATCCTCTCATGTAAACAAGCACTATGTTTAGTAGAGGAATAGGCACAATTTATCTTTTACTTTTTTGTCAAGGTTGAAATGTGCTCCATTCTCCACTCTGATTGACCTGCCTTTGTCATAAAATGAGAGCTGGAAAGCAAGAGAGGACAGAGGTGGAGATGTCTGGGGGTCCTCCTGGCCATCCCAGCATCTGTGTTTGAGTTGTCTAAGAGTCCGGCAGCAAATTGGACCAGGACAGAGCTCTGGCAGAAATTATTTAACCTGCCAAGTGTCTGGACTTTTGTGGGTCACACCATGAGTGCCTCCCGCTCTGGGTCCAGGAGGGCCTCTGAGATGGGGTGTGCTCTGCCCTTGCACAGAAGGAGCCCCTCGATATAAGTGAGGGTGAGAAGCTGAGGGAGCCCTCAGCCTTGCTGTGTCACACATGGTTCCCCTTGAGCTGTGTGTTGATGCAGTATGAAACTCTGCGCATACTCCAGGGAAAGGATTGTTTGCATCAGCGCCAAAGCAATAACCGTTATTAAAAATGTTACCTGTAAATCATGACCTAATTATGCTTTGACACTCAGTTGAGAACTAGGGTTGCAGAGAGGGAGAGGTGCAACATGAGCATAGTGCAAAAAGACTATTGCTCCCTAAAGATCACGAGAAATTAGAAACCCAAATTCTAAATGTTGGCACTGGAGCCAGGCTGCAGTCCTGTCCCTGAGGTGTCCACAGTCACACACCTCCTATGCTTAGGCACACAACTGCGGTCAGGTTACAGTGACTTGACAAGTCACCACTGTACCTCTTTGCATGGAGTCTCTTAGCCTAACCAAATGATGTCGTAAAATGCAGTTCTGTAAGCCACTCACATCAGGTAAAAGACAGACACAAAGCTGCTTTGCTTTGCTGACATCAAAACTGCTGAAACCTGCCTTTCTGCTTCTGCCTGTAAATGACATCCAAACCCGAGCACACAGAAATTAAATGTTTCAAATACAGCTGGGAAACATGTTGGCTGACCTGCAGGTGGACACAATCCAGGAGCTCTTGCAGTGTTTTAGGCTTGGTCCTTTTGCTTCCTCTGTGCGGCTTTATCTTTCTGGGTGCAGCTTCCTCTTCCAAGATAATATCCACATAAATGAACTTGAAGTTTCCTACTTTGTTGTTCAGCATGCCTGTCCATATGCCCATGGGGGTTTTACAGATGATATCTATAATGTCTCCTTTCTAGAACAACAAAAAAAAGAACACCACTGCTTACACATCTGGTTTGTTATATGTAGCTTTTCCTCTACAGACCAAAACCAACACAGACAGCACAGCATCTTAACTAGTCAGTGTGAAGTAACTTTTTAAAGTTACCTAGATTTAGCTCATTTGCTTTTATAAAATCCCAGCAAAGTAATTACAGAAAATGGAGTTAGTCCTTATCTCCAAAGCTTTGTGAAGGGGAGGTGAGCATAAGCAGCCCCTCTCACCTTTTTTGTGCTCCACTTGGTCCCTGAAAAGGGATAGGATTGCATCAGCAATCAACTTTTGCCATGGATAGTGGTCATAGCTTTGGCAAAATGCAACGGAGCACTGTCAGGTTACTTTTCAAATATGTGCCAAACTATTTACACAGTAATCATATTATCCAGCATCTCAAGGATCTTCAAAAACTGATAGCTGAGCTATGTGAAAGGTGCACTCTTACCCATTTTACAGTGAAAACTACTGGCCAGATTTCTCAAAGGCGATAAAGAACATTTAGCTCTCTTAATATTTTCCTGTCTGTCCTCCCCAAAGGACTGACAAATTTTCCCACTATTGTTAATACAATTGACTGAGAAAATAGTGGAAAGCACCTTAGTAGACAGATCTAAAGGCTTCAGCTCTCCACACTTGTGCATTCACTTGTGCACTCACTTTGTGAGTGCAAAAAAGAGTGACAACACAGCTACTTCAAGAGGGCTTTTTTGGTAAAGGTGTTCACAGCCACAGTGTGGGAGCCAAGGTCTCAGCTCAGCAAAACAGTCACTCTGAGTAATTTTCGTAGTAAAAAGGCTCCTTTGTAAGCCATACCCCCTACACAACTTGCTCCCCTGACGTCAGAATTCAGTCCTCTCTTCTGGAGAGATACCACAGAAATGATAAAAATGTTGAAAGTCTTTAAAGAGTTATTGAACAAATGCCCCTGTACACACTGTGGCATTCTGTTACAAAGTTAAAAATCAAACTCTGTTAAAATACCTGTTAATAACTCCTGAACGTTTTCTAGTCTGGTCAAGAAACTGCAAGTAAAACGGTCACCCTAGTTTTGGTACAAACCCAAGTATGAAATTGAATGTGTTCCAGTGACCTGGTTTTGTTAGAATATGAAGCTCAGAGCTATGAGCACGTTTGAAATGGAAACTAAACAAACATTTGTTTAAAGCTCTATAAGCACACACATTATTCTACATACTCATGGAGGCTCAGGAACTTCAGATATGGATGCCGATCAGGATTAGGCAGTGGCTCTAAGCCAAACTGCAGACGCACTCTGAATTCAGATTCAGGGTACTGAAATTTTGTGAGATAAATTTAGGGGATTTCAAACCTAAGTATTAGCTTATAACTGAGTCTAAAATACACTGCCCCAGTGACTAGAAAAGGAACCTATGTGAGCCAGGAGGCATCTGCTGCTCTGTGATCAGTTAAGCTGTTTTGAAAGAAGTACCCTAGGTATGGGTGGAAGTGGAGGGCAAGTGGTGAAGACTGCAAGTACTGATAGAACAATGGCTGTAATGTAGGCCAGAGAGGAGGAGAGGGAGACTTCAGTGAGATACAGATGAGGATTTTGACAAAAAGAAAAGGCTGCAAAGAAGAAGAAAAGATGCTGAAGTGTGAATATGATCTGGATATGAAGGTGTTTACAAAGAGGGAAAAGAAAGAAGTCCAGATTACAGACGTGAGTAGTCTGAAGTATGATGATATTGAATCTATCTGTGCATGGAAGAAGAAAAGGGCTGGTCTTTTTTAGTAATGTTCAGCTGGCCCACGTGTGGAGCTTCTTTTTCTCACACAGCCTGGACACCCCTGCCATGTTGTCAGGGACAGAGAAAACTCATGGTTCAAAAGTATGCCTGAAAAAAAGCTGAATGGAAAGGCAAACTGTTTTCATTAAAGACAATGAGTCTTTTGATATACCCTAGTTGTAACTGAAAAAGCTGGGGAGGCGACTTAGCATCCCATGAGACTCAAGTTTTTCTTACTCCAGACCTAGTATGTGGGAAGCAGCATGTATTTTACTCTGAAGAAAGCTGTGGTATCCAGGTAGATACCATGATGAAGTACCTACCTGGAGTCTGTGCCTTAAAAAGCCTTTAGCAGCAGTTGGCTTTGCAGCACTGTCCGAACTAAGTCCTTATAAAAGCACTGCAAAACCAGACTGGTCTTCCTTTCAGAGTGTTACATGTGCTTAATAGTTAAAAATGCATTAGTAGCAGACATAGTAGACATGCAGTAGACATATTCTTCACATGTAAGAAATGTCCCTCTGGCATTCTTACTGGAGAAGAAGAAATCCTGGTGGTTGGCTTACCTTGATTTTCAGAGAGTCGGTGTCATAAGGACTTGGTGTGAAGTCAGTGTGAACTTTGGCTCGACCGCAGAAGGGCCCATTGTAAGGGACTTCATCATCAAACCGGAGGCTGTCCCTGTTGCTTGTTCCATCTGAGCAGCTGGTCACTCCACCTTAAAGAGAGTCAAGTTGAGAGATCTGCTGCACCAAATGCCCAGACATGCAATTCTGCACAGCAACCAAGAGGAGAGTGTTCAAAAGCACAGAATTAGAGGAAGAGTGTACTCTGTGTGGCTTTGACACATTCCAGGAAAAATACATTTAATAAAAAGCATACTACAAGAGACCAAAGAAAATAGGTAGATCTTTCATTAACATCTTCCTTTCAATAATCTTTTTCTGGTGATGATACTAATAGACTACATATTTTATTTACAGACTTTTTGAAATATTACCCCTGCAGATTAATAAAATGTACTCTAAAAGTGCAATTTAGGGAATTAATTCTGCTGAACTTCTCCTGTTTATTCAGAGAAATGGAAACAAGTACTGTAGAAGTTATTTTATTTCATTACAGTGCTAGCTGAAACATCAAAGGAACCTGCATTGCAGAGGGAAATTTTAATCTTATCAACATTTCTGCCTGTCATTTTGTCCAAGTTGAGCAATAAAATATCAGCAGAGTAATTCAAGCAAATTTGAGCAAGCTCTGCAATATCCCATCCAAATATGTTTTTAGATAAGAGCAGCAGTGTATTGGAAGTAAACTCCCATATACAATTTTCACAAATCACATCATAGAAAATGATCATAAAAATGGTTTTGTTTGAAGTGATTGCTTAAGTGCACAGCTCCGTCTCAGGGCCAGATTAACTACTAAGTGCAAATGGTCAAGACGGTAGCTTGAGTCCCCACTTAGGGCTCACGTGGTGCCTGCAGTGATGGCCCACCAATGTCATCATGGACAGATGTGGCCTCCTGCTCAGCAAATGTCCACAGCAGAGCAACGGATAGAGAGGTGGAGGCAAACTCCACTTCTCATCAGAGATTCATCTGCCCTCCAACTGAGACTACCCTGTTGGGGGAAGGTTTTCAGTGGGTTTGTGGAGAAGCAGACTGTGGCTCTCCGCATCATAACCCGAAGCTGCCAGGTCAGGCCCCCATCACCCACCATCTCAGAGAGACTTTGTCTGCCTCACATCTGCAGGGCAAAGGATGAACTCACAGACACTACCCCCAGAGACAATGTTTGTGTGGCTGCACCCAGTGATTACAACCCTATGGGTGCCAGCACCATAGCAGTGATAACCCCCCCAAAACCATATATGGCATATATACCAGCAACTTCCCCTATAATCCATGTTATTTTTTGCTTCGGTTAATATTTCCGCTCTTAAAAACACTGTTTATTTCTGGAGAGAGGTATATCTATGCTAGCTGCCATGCATTTAATCAAATTACACTTTTGTCTGCCAGACTGAAGAGGTCTGGCACATTTTTGTGCCATCACATTTTTGATCACCAGCTCTGATACCTCAGACTTAAACAATAACAATATTGATCCAGTGACTGAATAAGAACTATGGATATCTTGTACTTACTAGATGAGCTCTGGCCACTGTTCAGACTATAGAGACTTTCCATAGAGTCACTGGCTTTTAGGGAGACCTTCTCAGTGTGTATTCCACCACCAGGATCACTGTTATCTTTTCCTTCTTCATTCTTTAACACAAAAATCAGATGTTAACTACCAAGAGATGTAGTCTAGACAAATATTTGTTTTTTTCTTTTTAAATCATCATTGGAAATTAACTCATCATTACACTTTATTAAGAACCACTCTATGAGAGAAAGCATTTTAGAGGTTGATGCCCGGTACAGAGGATGTCCAGCACAACCCCTAGCATCTTATGATCTTGGAGGAATGCCCTGTCTGCTCTCTGCCCCACTCACTTCATTCCACTCCTTCTCAAGCATCTCAAACTGATTCTCCATCTCAGAAGACTGCAATATCCCACAGCAGTGACACAGGCTTGTAATGAGAAATTTGCAGGTAGACAGATAAGGTGGTTTTTCTGATTGTCTCAGAGGAGGAAATATAAAGTTTAATTCTGAAAGCACATGGTGAAGTGGCAGATGACGTAGCTGTGTTTTGCATTGAACTTCTGAAAATTGTGGGCACTTGGTGGCAGGCTGGCACCCAAGCCAGGATGTTCTGGAAACAGCTTGCACACACATACGGCATCGGTGTGTTCTAGCACCATGCTCACCACATTGCCGGACCTACACGTTGACCTCAAAATCCGGTGCATTTCAGAATTAACAGTTGCGTGTTTCTCTCACAAAATCTAATGGTGTATGAAATTGGCCCCTTGAGTTTATAACATTAAATCACACCTCAGGAATCGCAGCCTATTCAAAACAGTAAGATCCATATTTCAATCACAGGTAAGTTAGGGACAATGTAACAACTAAATGACATAATGATGAGCTTTCAAAGGAAGGAATTTCTTCAGCAGATTTCATCATGTTGTCAATGTGCATGATATTCTGATGCAACTGAAACATCCTGCAGTAATGAGGAAGTTACGTTATATTTGGGGAAATATTAATTATTCATCAGTTTGTTGATGAAGTCAAGCAAAGATGACAGTGCTCGTATGAAGTAGAGACCTCACAGGTATGTTTAAGGCATAGCATTGTAATGAGACTATTTTGGTTTTCAACAAGGACAGTGCTTGTTATACCAGCTAGCAGCATAAACTATAGATTAATCAGCGGGACAGTATTGATTCTCATCATCTTCTGCAGGAATGAAGATTATGCTACATGTGTGTCCAATCAGATAATTCACTGAATTTCTGTCATGTGAATTGTTGCTGTAAATGTACAGAAGGTAAATGTTGAAATTTTTATTTTTCTTTCTTATAATATAAAAATCGTGGATTGCAGCCTCTCAAATTTTAGCAAAAATTGCAACATAAACTAATGAAATAAGAATCCTTGTCTTTGACCTCCAAAAACTCTCTAAAGGTATCCTGTGAAACACTATTTTCTACTTGTGAAGTTTCTTATTTATTTTCGCTACTTATTTGATATTGACATGTGTGAGATAGGATGCAGACTAGCTTGATTTTTTAGGATGATTAAGTATGACAAGTCCTTTTTCCTTACATTTTTTAAAATTTGGAACTCACTGACACAATATATTGAGAAAACAAGGTTTGCAGGGTGTGAAACATTATAGGTTTTTTATGTTTAATAAAGATAAGTTCAATAAGATTAGATAAGGTAAAAGCAGATAAGGCATATGAGTTGTCATGCTCTAGTATGCTGGCTGACCTCTACAAAATGGACTTTGGAAACAATTCTTGTATTGAAAGATAAATTCTTCTAAAGCAGCATTTTGTACAGGTTGAGTATCAGAATGCTCAGATGGGGTTCATCCATGCTTGCTTGTGTCCACATCACAGAACCATAGAATCATAAAATGGTTTGTGTTGGAGGCGGCCTTGAAGATCATGTAGATCCAAGCCCCCTGCCATGGGCAGGATCCAATCAGGAGATTTTTTTTTTGTGATGCTTATACAAATGCTCCTTGATAACAAAGTAAAATTCAGTGATGTAAAACTCCTATGTCTATCTTGGGCCCTTACTGTGTGATGCCTTGATTGTATACCCGCACGTGTGTGTACATTAGCATGCACATGAAGGAAAGGGTGCATACTAAAAGCTGTCTTAATTCAGTATGCTCTACCACGTTTATATGGATTGTCATGACTGATGACAGTTGAAACATGAACAGGAAAAATGGACATAACATTTTTATTTCACATGTATTATCATCAAACATGAGATTCTTAAGCTGTATTTACCATCTCCTCAGAAAGTGCCTTGATGTACTTTTTACCCATCTTTTTCTTCATGGTAAGGGAAATGGCTCTCATCTTCTTACTCAAACTTCCTCCATTATTTGCTGCTTTAGTTTGTACTGCATCTCCAATGTCACTTATAGTCTCCAACTCAGATATCTGATTTGAAATAAAAAAGTAAGCAACAACTCACAATGAAAATGAAATTTGGTGTAGTGGAATAGGAATTACAGAAAAATATTAAGGACACCAATGCAGTTAGGATGACAAAAGTCAGTCATAGCCATTTGCCTGGGGAATAGTGTACCTAAACAGGTTTACAGCACACTACTGTATGTGTGAATGACAGAAAGAAAATATATTTTATGCTAGAAAATGTTGTTTCCTATTGTTTACTGTCCTTAAGACAAACAAGAATTGAGGGGATTTATGCAGGTTCTTAAAAACAAAAATGACACACCTGTCTGTTGCATACATATGCTGATTACTTTGGGCATGCACCAACCTGAAGTAGACTTTTATCTCTTTGAAAAACTGTTTCTAATCTTCCCATCAAAGTACCAAACCTTAGGTGTGATTCTCTTGTTCATTTTGGCAAGAGCTCAATGACCCAGACAGATCCATGTACACAAGCAAAGTTCTCCAGCATAAAATTTACATAAGAGTTTCCCAACTTTTTTGTATAACTGTCCTGCAAAAGTGAACTGAAGAAAGTAAAACTGTGTTATACAGACCTCAGCTGAATCATCTGTCTTTGATATTGAGTGATGCCTGAAACGGTCAAAGCTTCCAAAGCTGCTTGTGCGCTGTAAAAAAAGAGAAGGCAAACCTTGTCTCACTGATGGAGTTTTGTTCTGTTACTAAGACTTAAATACAACTGTCAAGTCACCTGTTCGTGTTAAAAATTCCTCCCAGATCAGTGGACCATGAACTGCTACATCCAGCTAGAAACAAATTAGGAGGTGACTACACAAAAAATAAATGTGACTTTACAGCCAGAAGCATAGAAATGAACAAGAGAACCAATACTCCTTCAAATACTAACTAGATCGTGGATATGATTGAGTTCTTTTACATCAGTTTCACATTAATTATACACATATATCTATGAGTTACTTCTAGGTAAGGTTGCTGTCTGTGAACTTAGAAAAAAAGATGTTTCCATAAATACTATACGAGTTATAGAGTTGGCTATGGTGATGTCAGCTGTGGCAATTTATATAGTTATAACTATACTTTCACAGCTAGCGAGACTTTACAGTTCTTTGCCAACAGGAATCAACAAGGACTGCTGACGATTATGAATACATTTTTTCCAAAATGTATATGTTGTGGAAGGAGTAAGTAACAGAATAATAAGGCATGCCCCATGTTTTTCTTTCCAATCCCCCAATTTGAAAATCTGATTTTTAAATGTACACGGGTACAGTTTTTCCCTATGCCACAGCACATAAGAACGGCTGCATCACCTGAGCTGTGCATTGAGACTGTGAATGGATTGCTTTTACTTCCTTCTAATTTTCAGCCTTTCTGTGTGTGGATAATTGACATAGTAAGGCGGGAAGTGGCACAGCAGGTTTTTGCAAGAGAGGTCACACAAAAATACCTGCCAGACATGCCCAGGCAAAATTGTTTGACACTGCACTGCCCATGGTGGCAAACTGCATAAAATTGGCATTGATGACAAGTCAGAAGTCCCGTTAAGTGTGGCCCTAATAACAGCCAGAATTCGACATTTATCAGCTCTACAGTGTATTTAAGACCTTGTTTTTATATCTTCACCAATACTCAATGCTAAGCCCAGAACAACTCATTTTTTAAAGTTCTTTACTCTTGCATACTAAATGAAACTCTTAATGCAGTGTCAGATTTCTCGAAGCATCGTTTACTAGTATATACTATGCAATATAATCTCAGTATATTTCTGAGTATTCAAAATCCCCTCTGGAGGGAAAAAACACATAAGTGATATCAGACTACCTGGTTACAGGTTCTCCTGTATTTATTCATCCATTTCCCATGCCCATGTGATTTCAGCCAAACCAGTCCTTTGCTCCATTGCTTTCTTCCCCCGAAACCACAAGCCATCTTTTCATCTCCCCCCAGGTTTCTAAAGCACCCATCGTGCCCCCTTCCCCTGGCATCTCCAGCTACCTCCTTTTGCTCTCAATCTGGGAACACCACAAGCCTCAAAAGGACTTGCAAGCTCCTGGCTCTACCATTACAGCTTTCCAATCTTCTCTATCAGGGAAGAGTTTTCATGAGGTAGCCTCAGAGGTAACTGAGGTAGACCATCCTATGGGCAACAAAAGAGGAGGAGAAAGGACTGGTTTAATAGCTGGTCCCTTTGCCTGCCTTTGTGTTGCAGACACACTTGATGCTGGCATCAACCTGCTTCCAGAGAAACTAAGGAGAAATCTCTGGGTGATGGTAAGAGGAGCAGAACTGCCCAAACAGCTGGAACTGCAGGGAACACCGGCCTTGCTGCGCCCATCCTCCAGCCCCCTACGTAGGCAGCAGGGTTAGTAACGCTGTGGGAGTGCCATCCTCTGGGAAGCTGGAAAACCAAAGACCTGTTTGAGCTGAGACCTGAGTAACGATTTCAGCTGCTAGCAAGTTTCTGAGTGCTGGTATGGCCCCGTACCTGGTCTGCCCACAGCCACTAAGCTGCTGTTTGCTGCTCTGTCTCCTTACGCTCTCCTTTCCTTGCAGCAGCTAGTCCTCTGCAGGACTCGTCAGTAAGAGCGTCAGGCTCCTGATGCCGCACAGGGTGGCGAGGTGGCATTCAGGCTTCACAACTGTGATCTTATGGAAGGAGTCATCAAAACTGTACCAGCTACATGGAGCACACACATACCTCCCCTGGCTGTTTCCATCCAGGCAGGACCCCATCTTATTCTGTCCCTGCTCATAAATCACGGGGTTACTATCCATATTAGCTCCTTTATCTCTTACACACAGTCATTTTTAAACTAAAAATAGTTTGGAGAGGGGAAAAAAAATGACAAAGAAAAGCTACAGTAGACCATGTGTTAAAGTCTCCACTTGAGAAGAAAAAAATCAGCATCCCCTGGAGCACAACTGAAAATAAAAGCTCCTTGCTGTTTCATTTCCCTGTTTTCCCACACTTATTTATTAACTAGCTCCCTCACCCCACAAAAAAAATGAATGTGGACATAGCAATGGAAGAGTCCTGAGCACAGCCAGATGAAAGAGCAACGTGTACCTGCATTTTGGGTCCATCTTCTAAGCACTACAGCTTAAGAGAAAAATAAATTACATAATTTTTTTCACTGCATTTCTGGGCACATCTAACCTGAAAATTATTTCCAGCCAAAGGTTATTTGAAGAAGCTGACCCAGATCTGTGAATATTTTTGGACAAGTAAAATGACATTTACTATTCACTGAGGGGGGAAAAAAAAAAAAGAAAAGAAAAAATCACACAGCTCTCCTCTTAATTGATTGTAATCTCTCAGAAAATCTCTGTTGGCTAAACATTGTGGATTATTTGTTTGTTTTTACCTTGTGAAATTGAAAAGGACAATTTGGATTGTCCATTTTAATTTTATCTAAAATTCCCATAAAGAACTTTGCTATTAAGTAGATGAACAATATCCTGTGACAAGGGGTTAGCTCAATAGTATGATATAAAAACACAGCCCCAAGGATTATGCTTCTATTAGACAGGATTAACACCTTTCACTGGTTTGTCAACCCAGCCAAATGTGCCCTGCAGCATGGAGCGGGAGGGATAGAAAGAGGGAGGCTGGGATTCACAGCAATATTGGGGAAGTATAAAATAGTCTCACACAACGATCTCTAAACATACATTGACCTTTCTGTTGCATTCAATCACTTCAAGATGTCTAGTAGGAATAACTGTATATTAAAGTGCAGATGTGCTGCAAATATTTTAAAAGGAACAAGAGGAAAACCATTGTTTATTATTGGTCTTACCTATAAACAGCTTGAGCACAGAGAAATCAGTTACTCTTTTTTGACCCTTAAAACAACCTTATATCCTACATGTGCAGAAGCCTTGGGCTATTTTGTAGTGTACTTCAATGTTGCTTCATCCCTATTAAATATTAATAAGGGTTACAGGATGATTTCCACTATTCTAGATAATGGTCTTGTTGCACTGGAGAGCACTAAATAGGGCTGCTTCAGCAATTCTCTATACTAACTTTTTCCATTAAGTAATCAATAGCTACCACCTTTTAAAAATGTATTCAACCCCATTATACTGATAACGAAAAGCAGATTTAGGAGCTCTGGGCTGCAAAGGGAACAGGACTATTACTTTCAGTAGTGTCAGTCACTGCATTAGTGTCAGGGAACACCTACTTTGTGAAGATACGGACAGGCCTTATTTCCAGATGAAGGGAAGCTTTTAAAGTAAATGCAAAGCTACTAGGAGAAAATATGCTATTGACTTTTGATACCAGGATTCAGCATCCTATAAAGTTAAGTGATTTTTCTGGCTGGATTCATGCAAGAGCTACCAATGGATACGTTAAGCAAATATGAATTTGCTCAGTGAAATCTAATGGAGGCATGGCAGGGGAGAAACACTTTTCCCACACAAGGACCGATCAAATAATTTCTACGAATCAATGCATTAACTTCCATCCTTTCCCCTTTGGTATAACAAATTAACATAATAGAAAATATAAAATATATTTTTCAGTATTTTAAGTCCTTCTTCCATCTTTTCCTGTATCTTCAATCTCTGAAATCCAGGAACTTTAAATAATCATTTTAAAGGGGTAAGTGCTATGTTATTGCTGCTTATTTAATTTGGACAGCCTGCAGTTGGTGATCTGGTTTGTCTGTAAATTGCCTATCATTTTTCCTATGAAATGGTATGGTATACAAATAATAAAACAACAAGAGAAGGTTCTGGGATCTGTGTCTTTCCCTTGTAGGACATATCATAGGAGAAATCAGTTAGTTCTTATTATAAACTAGTCAGAGCTTCTCTGTGTCTAAAGAACCTTTGAGCCAAAACTGAGAGCAGTTATCCTGATAAATAATCATTATGGGTGATATTCATGTCATATTTTCCTTTAGACAATTCACAGTGCTCAGAGATCTGGTTCCCTTCTGTGAGAAATTCTGGCCCATTATGTTTTGCTTCAAGTCCTATTCAAAACAGCTTTTAAGTCCAGCACGACGCAATGACTTTGTACTGACCCTCTCGCACAAGTAAATCTCCTCAAATTCTTCTATGCATTTTCATTTTTAGCTTCCATTCATCCTTAGACTACCCAGACCATGTAACCTGTGCAGGGGCAAATGCGGTCACTGGGAGTAACAAAAAGGGAGCTCAGCATGTTGCCCAATTTCCTCGCCTGCCACAGACACTTGTATTCTTCCCTCTCTTCTTGGAAGAAGCCACAGAGGACAAGTGTCCAAGAGGACAGCCTGTGCTTGCTGCTTTCATCAATGGAGATAAGTGGACCTCAGAATTTAGTTCACTTCTTCTATTCTCTGATGCTCTCAGTCCCTTCAGAAGGAGGAGACTACTCTGTGAATGAAATTAAGAGTTACCAAAGTAGGGATGAATATACCCACTCTGCTAGCTTATCTTCTTGCATAGATAATGAGAGAAATTGTCTCCTACTTTCCCAGAAGGCAAGATTGCAATTTTTAGCTTTTGGGAAGTTGTGTGAAAAAACAACAAACACAATAACCTCCCCACATACACACACACTTCTGTGTAAAGAATGAGAATTTGCCTACAAGATGCAGTAACTCTCCAAAGAGTAATAGAGAAGCAAAAAAAGAGAAGGCATCATGACCTCTCTACCTCAGGGGTTTTTTCCTATTTACACATTACTTACACATATAGAACTTCTGACCACTAACCAAGCTATTAATATAACTTTATAGCCCACACGAAACATGGCCTAAACCTTGTACTTCGCCAGTCAAAAGCAATAAAAAAGATACAGCTTGTTCTTGCTAACTCAAATAGGGCAATCTACTGAAATGGCATTTTTAACTGGCTTAAAAATGACTCTATAAAAGACTAGTTGTTATCGTGGTCTGGTATTCAGTAACTGCATGGAGGTGGGGAGAGAGGGGAGCAAAGTGGTCTTTGAACAAAGCTGCCACCATGAAGCCTCAGAGCAAACATACTAATTTTTTTAATGATGGAAAATGACTGGAGAAGAAAAGCTGTATAAAATAATGAGTTAATCGTACTAAACACTCCTCCAGGTCAACAAACTGCTCTCCAAAGTAAACACTGAGTGGCTGTTTATCAGTGCCTCTGTCTGCTACCAGCCTTGGTCCCCCAAGCCTGAACCAATGCTGACACAAAGCACGTAGTTCCCCATAACCCAGCCCACATGTCAGAGTTTCCACTAGAAACTCATTTCTTGAGTGCTTTCAAAGGGTACCTCGTGCAGGGCTGGCACTGACACAGCCAAGAGCAAGCGGGAAGCTACCGTTCATGAAGTTAAACAAGGGCAAGATGGTTTGCAAGGTCTGTAAGTCTTCCTCAGGAAGAGGCAAACCATGTAGGAAGTCTGAGCAAAAAGGCAATTTCATCTGGCAAAAAATGTGCTGTGTTGATTAAATGAGTTTGTGAGGAACTAAATAAAGAAGCAATTTAAGAAACGCAGATCTTAACACTGAGAAAGATTTTTGCAACTGTGTTGCAAAATGTGCAAGGGGGAAGGGATCTGACTCCTCTTCCTTTAAATGCCCATTGACCCTGAATTTTGAGCAGTATCGTTCCTGCCCAGTTGCTGCAGAGCACTCTCAGTTCCCGGTGAGAAAAGTCACTCCAAGTGCTCTTCTGGCAGTCTGTCCAATTCTGGGAGTGTGCACACAGGTATTTGCAATAATTATGTAATTAAGACTTTATTATTTATATGACATTTAATTAAAAGTGACTTTCAGTGGCACACAAAACCATGAAAAGAAAATGACTTTAAAAGAAGGTTAAGGATGTGTGACAAACTCAGAGGAGCTATGAAAATGACAGTTAAGGACTTAGCATGATGTGCACTTCTACCTCCCTGCTATCCTTTCTTACCCTTCACTTACACATGGGCAGGAACACCGAGGGACAAGACTGGAAATCCACCCTGCACAGAACTGTGACTGCAGTAAAGGGGAGCGCTGTCTGAGTAAAGACTGGTTAAACACTACATAAGCACTGCAGTCTTTGATCTTTAATCCCTTAAATACCAACATCTTTCCTCTGCTGAAACTTTCTCCTCTCCAAACCAGATGAATTCACAGACGAATTCTCATATTTTAAAAACAAATCACCTTGCTCCAGTTAAAGTCCTTTCCCTGCTTACTTACACAGCACGATTTTGTTAATGCTGTGTGCTATCTAGGTCCTGACCTCGCAGGGTTCAGCTGGATTTCTTGTGCAAGAGAAATTACACACATGCATGCTTGCAGAATGGTCTTTAAGTGAAGATGAAAATAGATATGCCCAAAGATGAGCTGAGAAGCATTCAACCCCATGCCTGTCCAGCGCCCACGGAGCGGGGTAGCTGGCGAACTTGCCCAGTGAAGGTGGGGATATCCCCTACCATGAATGCTCCCACGCCAGAGCAGAAGCGGCAATAAGGAGCCTACAGCCTTGTAGTGCTATACACAGACTGCATACAGAGTAGCGTGGGGAGACACAGTATGTCCGAGGGCTTTTCTGTTCCTTTTGGCAAGCCTGAGAAGCGGCCACAGCTGCTGATACAGTGCACTCACCTGCCAACCCCAGAGCGGAGAAACGGGGGATAGGCAGAAAATACTCCCTCCCTGGTATGACAGTGCTTTGGTCAGAGCCTCTGTAACTCAACAACTATACCACAGCCATACAAGATCCTTTACAGCAGTTATTTTGATGGCAGGAAGAGCCTCCTTGCCTATCTTACACTTTGCTCATGCATGATGTGGGAGCTGGTCCTGCTCCCAGGGAGTCACTGAGAATGAAAGCCAGCTCCTGCATTCCTTGATAGGGAGAGGCATGTTTTCAGTGGAAGGTATTCCCTCAAATGACCTTCCAGAGGGAAACAAGATTAAAAAGTAACCTCTAAGTCATGGTTAAATCTGACCGTTCCAAAAGCTCATTTGTTTTTTCTGAAGAGTAAGCAAACTTTAGAAAACCCTTGCACAAGTTTTACTGCCGTCCTGCAGTCTTATCCTTGACAACAGGTAATGACCAACAATAAGCTAATTCTAAGAAACTTGGGGGAGGGGGGGAAAAAGAGAGTTAGTTTTTATTACTTTTAAATGAGTGTTTGATACATCATGTTGGTTCCCCTGATTAATGTTCACAGCAAACTCAGCCATTGGAGTTGTAATGTTTCTGCAAGCTTCCCTACAGCAAAGCTTAGCCATTAATTCAGTGGCATATGTCAGCTCAGCAGAGCAAGGTCACTCTTCCCTTTCAAGGGGAACCTTTTTAGAAATAATAAAACTGACAGAAAGTTCTTTTTTGCATGCTTTATGTCACCTGAGGTTGAGTGCTGCAGTTAATATCACAGAGCTTATAAACATTCCCATCTTCAGCAGTCTCCAACACCACTGGGCTCTTGGAACCTCAACATGTTGGTTTTTTTTTTTTTAAGTAATATAGTGACAGCTTTATGTGGGGCAGATATACAGTATGTAATCCTAAATGAGTAAAAAATGAGTAAAAAATGAACAAATCTTTTCTTAGGATCTTTAGAGGAGAAATTTTGGAAGGCACTAAGAGACTGCTGATACTGCAGTATGCATTTAGGATGTTAATGTTTAGAGAAAAAGATGTGGGATTAAAGACTTTGTCTCCATAATGCTTGCACCTTTGGCTAAGAGGGTGAAAATCTTGAAATCCTACTGGTCCACCTTGTTTCCATTTCACTGTTAACTGATACTGTGGGCTGGAAATCTGTATAGGCATGCGATGTAAAGAGAACACAAAGATAATTGATCTATTTATGGAATAATTTTGAATTTGTAAGTAGCTAAAGATATGTTAGTCATCTGTTACGATAACTAATTGTGACTGGAACTTATTTATCGGGATACAAATATTATGGAGCATGATAAACAAACTAATTAGCTGAAGAATAAGATCCAAACAATAAGCCAATTTTTTCCCCCTCATTATCTCCTTTCAGACATCCTGACTACACTTGATTAATGAATCCATAGTGAGATTAGCTGAAATTGCCTTAATGGAGATGCACTACAGTAGAGAAGCAAAATTCAGTGCAGTATCTATCATCAGTCACTGTGAATTTTAGTTTTTCATCAAATCTATGTGTCCATTTATTTACATTATTTTTATCTGAGGAAAAAAAAAAAAAACAACAACACACAAACCACCCACACTATACTCATTACAGTGGGTTAACTTTTGACTCCTTTAAAATAATGACCAGTGGCACCATTTTTTTCTCCCTCATGTATCCTCCCTTTTCAGAAGACTGAGTTCCAGTGTTGGCTTATTGCCATCAACGGGCCAAAGTTATCCTTATTTTCCAGTTGAAGAAAGCACACATGGCACTTCATTGCAGCCTTGCAGGCTTCAAAAGCTGGATATGCTTGCACAACATATGCCTGGGAATCTAAAATATGCTCCTTGGAAATTTGAAGTCATAAAATAATTTCAATAAGCTTTTGGTTTTCACCAGTATGGAAGCTGAAAGGTTTCCAGCTGAGGGTTTCCTAGTGATTTAGCACTGCTTAGGAACACCTCTTAGTGCAGAAGTTATGATGTGTTAAATTCTGGGTTTTCTTTGTAGCATAAGTTCTATAACTGCAATCCCAGGAAAAAAATCTAGTCCTCTGAAGACAAGATAACATCCTGATTCTGTTCAGGTCACTCTTATACCAGAAAAGAATGGGTACAATCAACAGCTCACTGAGAGGACCGGGTACAGTAAATGGTATTAGTCCAGCATGGGCACATCAATTCCCCTCTCTCTGTTCGTTTATCTCTGTGGCAAGGAGTTACTGCGATCACAGCTCAGTGGAAAACTACAGTTTCATCTCATGAAAAACAAATCTACGAGACGTTTGAAGTGTGTTTTCATTCTGATGCACAACAAAACATAGACTAAGCTTTTCACCCCTCCCCTGCAGCCTCCATGAAAACCACGCATAGTTGAGAGACACTCACCAATGATATGATGCTACGGAGGCACAGACAGCAATGAGGGCTTTGACGTGTTATGTGAAGCCCAAATTCAAGGCCATGCTCCAAATCCTGCTTAAATCTGGCCTTCCATTGCAAAGGGAATCATGCCAGCTACAACATTTAAAGCTTTCATGAATGGGTAGGAACATGTCTGCTCTTTCCATTCCCTCAGATACTAACCAAAATTCCAAACACATAGTTTTCAAACATTTTACCCATGTAGACACAATTATCAAGAGACATTAATCAAGTAAATATGATCTCCATTATAGACAGAAGGAAAATCATGGAAACACCCCAATAGATGATATCAGAAGAGCCTCGCCATCTACTTGTGACTAGAGCTGACTGCCTGCTCTACCATCATCAGTCATTTCATGCACCCTCTACACAGGCTCTGAGCTGCTCATCCATCAGTGAACCATGTCCTCTTTCCAGCTCTGTGAATAGGTTTTTGGACTTAACATCTGACCTTAAAAAAGAGGCAGACAGACAGAAGTATAGGAGAAAAACAGCGCAGTTGTGGTGAATGAAAGCAATTTGTGAGTGGTAAAGCTCAGCATCCGCTTTGCACAGGTGAAGGCAGCAGAGGGTCAAGCTGCGTGAGCTCATTTAGCTGTCTCAGCCACTTTGTCATCTCATCTTCACACATCTACTTTTGGTTGTGCCGTTGCTAAGTGAAGCCGTTTTCTTTATCTCACAGCTGCAGGCTGTCAGTGACAAATCTCCATCTCTATCTCCAACATAATGGTAAAGGAAAGACATGAAACTGCACCATAGATTTTCCATGCTTTCTGGTTGAACAGCACTCCTATACTGTTTCTCTTCTCCCTGAGGAATCCATTAGAAACCCTGCAGAAAAACCTAAACCCAAGTACTCAAGTATTCCAGTAGACCCATATTTCACTTGCCTTTCAACATACCTGAAAGAACAGTAAACCTACCACACCTTCTGAATGAGGTCAGCATGATGAAGTAGAGGAACTTCCTATGCTTCTCAAGGAAGTAACCACTCATCATCCCATGGAAATCAAGGTCAGGAGCATGAAGTTACTTGGTTGTTCTTATGAAGATTATAAAAGAGGTGAAGACATAAAAGGGTAGGAAAGGGACTAAAACTCCATCCAGAGGACATAATGGTGCAAAACATTAGGTGGATCACAAGATCTTTTTCCCAGAGAAAGCTCCTTGTCATCCTCAATGCTGGGTGATGGTTAGAAATGACAAATCCTTTGCTGTTGACATTCAGCTTACCAGAAAGATGACAGTAGATGTTACAACTGGCAACAAAGCAGCCTGAGGACTGTGTACAGATGAAGCTATTATCCAGATTTCTGTGTGTCCATGGAATAAACCAAAGAGGTATGGGGGAAGAAGTGGCAATATGGTGTGTATAATATGTATAGTCAAAGAAGCAGCTTCCCCGAAGCAATTAAAATATCTCCAGACTTTTCCCTAGACTGGAATTTCAGTCTGAATTTTGGGAAGAAAACAAGAGTAAAAACATGCTCTTGGTGCACTGTAAGTGGAATAAGATATAAAAAGATGGAAAGGTAAGAGCAAGCAGGTATACAAGAGAGATTTCACTTGGGGCAAAAGGTAGGTGGGCATTCATCTTCCTGTGGAATATCAACACATGTGCACACACATGCCTTCATCTGGTATATGCAACTAAGTTCTCCATTATGATGATTTAAAGAACATATGACTTGCTAAATATTCAGAGCATATATAATCTGTAGCCTGGTGCCAAGCAGCAAAATGTCTAGAGCAAAAACACTGACATTGCTAATTTGTGGAAGAGAGTATAACTGTTTCTAAGAACTGAAGTAACTCTGCTGTCTCTGTTTCAAGCTTTCAGAAGATAAAGGTTAAGGGATATTGTGATTACAGAGGCCCAGAAGTCTTTTTATTTTCCTCTCTGCAGTGGGTAGTGCTGTGGGTTTCTGCCCACACATTGTTGTGTGTGGGTTGAGTCTTCTAGCTAAAGTGTTTGTAGCCACCCACAAATTGCTTATACCAGCTGGCCAGTGATGGCTTTATAATGACTTCAGTCTGGATTTATGCTATGACACAGATTACTAAAAAAGTGTTGAAACCTCCAGAAAACTGTAGGCCACATCCTCTGCCTGTCCTGCCTATACACAGTTAATGCTTTCTTCCAGCAATGACGGGTATCCTGGCCAATGTTTAATTTGGGGTATTTTGGGTTTCCTAGAAACATAGTGTTGAAGTAAGCCAACTGCTCTATAAAGCTAATTAAAGAATTAGAGGGCAACTAATGCTGATTTATGTCACCTTGGTAGTTGTGCTACAGTATTTATCAGAGAGTAGTTATAAATGATGTGGCTGATAGTCCGGTTTCTAAAAATGGCCGGAGAACGTGGTTCAGACATCTTGAAATGCTCTTGCTTGCTTAGGAAAACAAACAAAGAACAAAATTGGGTTTGTTACTCTAAGCAAAGTCGATATTAATGTGAAAATATTCCCTTACTATCCAGGCCTTAAGCTGGATAGTATCCAGCCTTAAGCCTGGATAGTGAAGGAAAACAAGGACAGGGAAGAAATAAGAAATTACCTGAATTTTGAGCAAAGTTGGTCAAAATTTAGAAGGTGCTGTAATCAAGGGAACACACAAAAGAGGTCAGGACTGGACCAGGCCAGGAGTGGACCAGATGTCTTTTTTTCCTATGGCACACGAGCTAGACTAGAGTTGTGTGAGCCCTCAGCAAGCCTGTCTGTTTGTCTGAGTATCAAAATGTGGAGTCTGGACATCTTAATCAACCTCCTGGCAAGGGGCAGGAGAGACATGGATGTTCTTTTCCCACAAAGACCCTGGACCCTTACTTTCTGGTGAGAAAACAAAATTCCTCAAATTTCAAGACCTTACTAGAAGAGATATGCTAACATATATGTTAAGACGCAAACAACTTTCTGAAACTTCTGTTGAAAAAAACCCCTAAAAATTGGCTGATGATCAAGAAGCAAGATGATAATATAAATGAAGAAAAAATATCAGAGGTAAGAGGAGCACTAACATGATTGTAGACCCTTCTACTTACACGAGAAAAATAACCCAAAGTTAACTCTAACCTTGTTCTAGCTTTTTATGAAGCCTGAGGGAGACAAGAAACACCTTCTGAAGTGTCACTTGCTATCCCTTTTTTCCCCATCTACACATACATGGTTATTACAAGTATCATCTTTTCTTTCTCTGAACCCTCCCTGGTAAAGGCCCACAGGTATTTCCACTATAACCCAGGTTCTTAAAACTACTTCCCAGATGTTGTCATCTGTTTCTGCTTATTTAACAGAGTTCAAATTGATTTTGACAAACAGTCTTTCTTCAAGAGGCAATGCAGTAAAGACCTTTAATGACAAAACTATGTGTCATCTTTGCCTACAAGCATAAATTTGCGCAGCGGGCAGTACGGTGAAAACAGCTTATCATCAACTCATCACCTCTCATCATTGTTAGAATGAAATGCAAATAGAAACGAACATCACTTCAGTCATGGTTGTGAAAATTAACATCTGTGACATTAGCAGTGGCTCATTTATTATGCACTCAAAATTTCAGGGGGAAAGAAAAGAATATAAAACTTGATGTTTTCAGAACTCTACCAGCCTTTACCTTTGAAATAAAATTAAAATCCTCAGCTTCTCCCACTCAAGGATAAATCCTAGTTAATATTCATTAACACCAAGCAATCTCTTCACTGCAGATCTTGTCCCACAGAAGATCTAATTATGTCTTGAATTATTTTTGGTGTTTAGGTTTGCTGCACCCATTTTCTATTTTCTTTTCTTTAATAAGTATTCCCCACTAAAGAGTCACAAGCCACTGTCTAAGAAAAAAGCATCACCAAAAAACTTGCTTATAGCATGCCTACAATCTCCATATACTTAGGTAAGCGATAAACTTTACTCAGATGACAAATCCCATTGAAATCAATGGGATCACAGCTAATTTATTCATTTAAGTGTTATCAGAATCAGGATCATGCCTTCAGTGAGTAATATATAAAAAGGGGAAATCCTGGCCTCAAGTCTATGGCAAAAATGTGCATTGATTTCTGTGGATGCAGGGTTTCATTTAAAGCTTATAAAAAGGAAAATTATTGGTATGAAATAGTACTAGGGAACAAAGCTACACATTAAAATATTTTCTCCCATTGGATTTTCTCATAACCCTGAAAATAAATAATAGTTTATCACCTAAATAAGTGACTATTGATTTAATTAGAAGCTTGGACATGTTTTTGCCTAAACAAAATGCACAGGCATTGACCCTGAATTGTCTTACACACCAGAAGTAGCTGAGTTTCAAGCACCAAGTGCATTTGGAAGCAGAATAAGGAAACAAAAATGTCTCAAACCTTTAGCATAAACATAGATCAACTGTCATGTAGAATAATGACACAAGACTTTCTTCAGTCAAGCCAGAAAAAATGGCACAAAGTAGTCTTTGCTTCAGCTTGAAGTAAAGCCAAGAATCATCAGGCAGTTCTCAAGTTTGCTATATCTGTAGGAATTTGAGAGAGAGAGAGAGAAACAAATAGGCTCTACCCAGCACATTACATCCCATGAAGTGGGTAAGACAATGCAGGAACATTTTATAGATCATTTGCACCTTCCATTGTCATTTGCACCTGGTCAAATGTGTAAAACAGTGCAAAGTGGAATGCAGAGTAGCTGCAAAATGTTTTAATGGTGTTTTATTTGCATGGTGCCAGGATATGGTAGGATGATGATGCCAGGATATGTCTGAAGCATATGAAAAAGAGAAGACTAGATCCTATGTAATTTCTTAGAATGTTTTTCTTACCATCTTTCTAAATCTTCTTCATGCCACTCCCCAGACACACGGACATCTGTAACGTCATAAGGGCCAGGTGATTTTAGGGGTCTTTGTTTCATCCTCTAAGGCGACTGCTGTCCTTCTCCCCAGCTCTCTAAGGGGTTCTGGGACAGACTGCACAAATTCATAGCTGAAACAAGTCTAGCAAAAGCATCCTATCTCCACTTGCTACAGTACTTTCCTTCTCTGCAACTAAAACTCCAGCAATGCAAGAGACACATGCTCTCCCTGCAGTGGAGCTGATGGAGCTGAGGCTGACTCTGGCCATCAGAATGACCATGAACCTCAGGGTAAGGTGCAAGACCTTGTTTGTTTGACCTCACCTGTCCACAAACAACACTGCAGATCAGAACAGCTATGCCATATAAACCAAGCCATGTCTCGTCTGACAGAAAAGAAAGAGCGAGAGGTGAGGACTGAAAGGAAAGCTGAGAGAGAGCTGCCCCTTGGTGGATGCCCTGATGGGAGGTGCACAGGCTCTGTTGTGATAGAAAGTCATTTAAGGTCCTGGATAGACAGATAGGTTAGATTAGACAGGCTTGAAATAGAGACCTTAGCCCTTCAATGTGTTGAATTTCTTCAATATTAAGCAAGGTATTTTTAAGCCTTAGGACTTTTCCTTTATAGTTCAACTACCTGGGTCCTCAGCTGATGTACAAGGTATAAATGTACAGTTCCATGGCAGTATGTACAGCTACAATGATAAACATTGGCAAAGGATCAGAATCCTTCCAGTATGTCTTTTGATAACATCTCTCTCACATCTCTCTCCCTGTTTTGTCTGGGATGACACCAGGTGTAGAATTTTTTTGCCTAGCAATGAATGTTTATTTATTTAGTTTACACAGAAAGCATACAATAGTTATATGCATATCCATACATATGCAAAAGCTGCCAGATATGCAAAGAAGTTATTAGCATGACTGCAGCACTACAGAAATCCTGCTGTATAATGAAACAAACTGCAACACTATTATTTCATGGCAATGGACAAGTATCAACCCTTTCATAGCAGACACTGAGAGTTGTAAGAAGCTACTTTTTGTCAACATAGCACCTAATGCATCTGCAGAAGTCCCTTAAGCACCACAGTAATCAATAAAGTAAAGTAAATGCATTGCATGCAGAGAACTGGCAGTTAGACACTGAAAATCTGTATTCATCCTGCATTGGTCATTGACTTGCCCACCACTACTGGAGGCTTTTTACAGGAATAGCAAATTGCCTCGAGAAGGGTTTTAACACCAGCCTTCCATGGTATTCCTTCATCTTTATCAAAAGGCATAACTAGATGCTGATATTATTCACATTAGAAAACAATAAAAAAAAAGGGATTACAAAGAAAATCCTGGTGAAACACTTGAATTAATGTACAGAAGTTCATCCAATTGTGTTAAAGACAACTCGTTGCTATGGGTAAGATTCAGTTACCTAAAAAGATCTTTTTGGTGTTCTCTTTGAGGGCCTAAGGTAGCAAACCTGATTTTTACTTAACACTCCAGACTTTATGGCTCTCCCATAGGTCTTGTGTCAGCCCAGTGTGGATGTGTTGGAGACACTGGGACATTTAAGCTGCCTAAAGGCAAGGTGAGGTAGCCCGAGACCTCCACAGGTCATCCCACCCTGTGAGTACAAGGAGGTACCAAATGTTGCGTGCGCAGAGCAGGGGCAGCCAGGAAGTGATCTAGGGAAGTCACTTGTGAAATCCTGTAACTTCTGTTGGGAGGTAAGGACCTGTGCCTCATGTTACCCAATTCAGTATTAAGCAACTTAAGTATTTACGTTGCTTCCACAGGGCATGTTTTGAAACATGCTACAACAAGCTAAGATTTCTGTTCTGTGCGATGTGAGGCTGTCTCCTTCTATGACCTTTTTGTGAATAGCACATTCAGCAGAAACATTCTCATGGTGGAAAGTTTACACAATTCTGTGCGAAAGTGGGACTACAGTAACTGAAATATTTCAAAGCACACTACCGAGGCAGTAAGACATCCTGAGCCACTTCACCAAGACCTTTCCATTTTTGTAAACATTTACAATAAGACAAAGTCAGCACAGCAAAATCATCAGGTTTGACACTCAGTCAAGTGGTTAGACTGTTTTCATCCCTGCTTTACACATACAGTGAATCAAATCCATGACTATTATATACATATATATATAATATTGTGGGTTTGAGAAGCCACAATGCCAGCATTTTAATAGCATGGAGTGCATTCATGAATAAGTAACTAACTGTGTGGAAAAAAAAATAAAAAATAAAAATCAGACTGTTGATAAGGAATGCATTACTCTGGAAGAAGAAAGTCATCAAAACTTGCTTTTGAAATTACTTAACAGACAAGAAAACAAAGCCCATCCACAGAGTCTCTTGTGGTCATTTCTTGCTTAACCTATAGTGTAGTTAGATATTATTCTTCTGCCCCATCTTTAAAAAACGGTATGATGATTGAACTGAAGAAAATACATACCATACCAACCAGTAAAATGCTTAAAAAACCATTCAAATCGAAAATGGACTCAGAATTGTTTCAAATCCATGGAAAAAGTATTAATTTTAATTGCTAACGAGTCATAGTCTAAAACTGCAAGTGCAATACACAAAACCCAATGTTGAGTAAAACCAGAAGACATTCCTGAAATGGTGTGTGCAATAATATTTAGGACCCAGAAATCACAAAGTGAGGTGTATTCCCAAACTATGAAAAGATGGGTCTGTAAACCAGTACCAGAACTCCTTAGCACAGCTATAGCAGCTTCACAGTGATGACTTCTTGAATTGGATCATTACATTTATAAAGTGAGTATAGACAAATAGATTCCTGAGATTATACCACTGAGGCACTTGCTAGCACATCAGGAAATTGTGAAGCTAAGATTTAAAATGAAATCCTCCTTTTAAAAATTGTTAAGAATTCCCGTTATTATTCATTGACAATAAAAATTAAACATTCTTACCTTTGGCTTTTGACTTTTCTCCTTATCAGACACGTTAGATGGTTTTCTCTTCAACATTTTTAATTCAGGTTTATCCAGCTGATGTGCAACTGCTACTAGCTTGTAACCAAACTAAGTACAACTAAGTGTACTGCACAAGCATACATCAGTTATGCAGTTCCTTATTCTATCAGGATGTGACTTCATGCAGCTGCTTTGCAGCATGAGTGAGAGCGCTGAAATATTTGTTTGGGGAGGGAGTGAGAAAGGAGGGGAGAAAGTGACGGGGTAAAGAAAGAAGTGCACTAAGGAGATGAGTTGAAAATAAAGAAAGGGTTCAGACTGAGAAATGCTTCAAGACTTATCTCCTTCTATGTCACCTTCAGGCCTCAGTAAGACTTTGGACAACCTTAAGAAAATCTTCCTCTTTTCCCTACTCAGCCTTGTGCCACTAACTGCACCCTTCATTTCTTCTGCTGGGACTCAGATGTGAAGAAGGTGTGCTGCTGTTCAGAGGACCAAGGATTATTATCCCCCAGCATATTCACACTGCTCTGTGGAACATGGTCTAGCTGGTCCCTAATGCCTCCCTTTCTCTCTTAGCTCCACAGTAGTGCAATAAGAGCAATGGGATTGAAGGTCACTGTTTGGCAGAGAAGGGAAATTTTCTAAAGCCATCTTTTTCTTTTCCATGGTGGAATAATTTTTTGCCATTCATCACAGAATTTGGACTCAGTGAAACAGTAATTTTCAGTCCTTCGTTGTCCTTGATTTGCTGACAAAGTCACAGGGAGAAAAAGCAAGTCTAACAGAGGGCTTACAACAAAGAAACAGAGGAGAATAACAAAGGTCCTTTATACCCTCTTGAAAAACAGTCCAGAGGCTAAATGAAAGTGGAGGTATTAAGATAGCTTTGAATTTCTGCTTCATTTTTCTTAATATTATTTGCCAAAGTCAAAAAACAACAGTCGTGAATATCCTAAGTAAAATTTACTTGTTGTGAATCCCAGGCCACAAAATCTGAAACCATGAAAAAATCCCAACTTTTTGCTGAAAGATGGAGGCAAATTCTCAATTTCAACCCCCAAACTTTTGGGCCACCCACAGAGTTTCAATTAAATCTTAATTTATCATTACTACAAATGAAAAAGGAATCTATTTCTAAGTTGCAAGAGAAAGGTTCAAGAATGTCAAGAAAAAACTTTAGTAAAAATTAATTTTGTTTTTGAAATTTTCATAACATTTTTTCAAACTTTTTTTTCAAGCAAATCTATTCCAAGCAACTTTTACTCATAAGTTTTGCACAGATAAAAGCTCTTTTTAAAAAGCAAGCCACTGTGGAGGGCTCTTGCACCAAATAAAAATCAGAAGTCCTTGTCAATCCAAATACTCAGGTGCACAGACCTTTCTTTCTCTATGTGATTCTTTTAATATGGTTGAACTCAAATTTCAAGGAATGCTAAAGAAAGATGTTCAAACTGAAAACTGAAAGAACTGATGGTTGAAAGCTGGTAAGAAAGGCACAGGTCTTAATTCTTCGAATCTGTACACACTTCTAACTTTTTGAATCATCTATGAGAAGGCAATGCTAGATAGGCATGTAGTCTCTTGGCTGAATTGCTCTCTTCTTCTTCTATCATATGAATACTGCAGGGAGGGATAAGACTGCTCATCAGATGAATTCCCATTTCAGTTTGCTATTTGGACTTCTATTTAAATGTTTAAGAAAAGTTTTGGAGGCCTTCTTGGATTCTGATGGATGGGCAACAGAATGGACTGAGACTGACTGATTAAAAAATAACTTATTATATGCTAATAGTATAATGAGGTTTTCCTTTCCAGACCTTCTAAGAACCAGGTTGGTGAGAAGAGGAGGAGGAACTGGGGTTAAGGTGCTAAAATTCTGCCAAATATAATGCAAGATTGTTCTCTAGGTTATTGGATTGCAGTGAAGTCCAAGTTGAACCTCAATCCATTAACCAAGATGTTTCACTTCACATTTTAATCAGAACTACATTTATCTAGGACAGAGTTGAATTTGTTATTGTTATTATTAATAATATCATATCCATCAGAGTTCATAATCGTTGTTATTATTAATAACCAATAATTAAATAATAATAATGAACTCTGAGAGATATGTTTCTTTCATATATCTGATAACAACACCTGAAAAGTCCATTTAAGTTTCTAACTACAAGGAGGTTTTACCATTGATATTTACTCAGCTTTAGCAATTCAGGAGGGCCGTATGTTTTTATAAAAGCTGTATGTATAATAGTAATTAAACCTGATTATTTATCTACATAGATGTACATTGTAGTATATTGTTTTTCTTTCTAATCTGATTCAAACATGAGGATTAAATCAGACTCTGCTGATCATTAGACTGTGATTTCCTGTCTCAGGCCACTGTTAAAATCTTCATGATTAATAAAATGGGAACTCATCTGAAGAGTAATATATGAGCTTCCTTTCTATAGAATATTTATTGTTAAACAGGAAGAAAGAGGTCATTTCAAGAGATATAGTACTCACCCATATCTATTTCCTTTCCTCATCCACATATCAGAAAAATTATAGCAGCTTGAAAGCTGACCTGATTATGTTCTTGCCCTTGGAAAGTTGACCCACAGTAGTTTTAAAAGTAACAAAGTGAAGAAAATCAAACATATATAACATTAAGTTCATTTAATTTAGTTAACTGATAAATTTCAAAAGCAGCTTTTTTGAATTAAAAATTAATAATAAGCTTGGTGCTTGTATACTCTGTATTTGAGACTAATTTTTCAAAGGGGAATGATTATCTATGTAAAATTAAAAGAAGAATTATCATACTTCGTTTTCTGTTGGACATGACTGCAGGTAAATTACTCCATTTCCTTGCTGGTCTTTGAACCTGATCCAAACCCCAGTGAAATCAATAGAAGTTTTTCAGATGAATTTTATGGGGCTTCATCCTGAACTACCCAGGCAATGTCACTCTTCTCTCTGGGAAGTCCTATGGGGAAAAAGGCTATCTGCTTAAAAATAATTAAGATGACCCCATGAGAATGATTCCCACTGTCATTATATTTATAAAAGGCAACATACCTTATAGCTTATTATTATCATTATTCAGTTTAAATGAATGGACCATGATGAATGGTCCTGGATATTCAAGTGTTTTATGTGCCTCCCTCCCACACGATATCAAGCGCTGCAACAGTGACATCAGTGGCTCCATCCAGTTACCTTGCCCTGAAAGGAGAGATCAGTTCCAGTCTAAACTGCAAGTGTAAACTTATCCTTTCAATACTTGATTACGCTGATAAAACTAAAAAGTAGAGTGCAAAGTAGATTGAAGGGTTTAGCATACTGGTCACCTGTCAAAAAGCAAATGAAGTGAGACTTTTTTTTTATTAGCAACTCATTTTTCATTGTCTGTCAGACAAATCTGGTCCAAGTTTAACCAGAGTCTGAGATACCTTGGGCCTGTACATTGCTTTCCTTAATGCTAAGCAATCCCAGAGTGTGTTAGTCTGTTTATTTTAAATAAAATAAGGTTGTATTTTGTACAAGAAAGGGATCATGCCTTCAGCCTCTGCTTTTATGGCCATGCCTCTCCCTGTATGATCTAACTCCCTTAGATATTGCAGAAATCTCAAAATAGCAAGTGGAACTGAGTGAATAATTTGCAGTGAATAATTTACTTAACAAATTTAATCTTTATTTCCTCAAGGAATGTTCATGAGCAGAAAAAAATTTCCTCATATGTATTAATTATGGGCCAGAACATAGCTGGATACTTCCCTCTCCTGTTACAGTCACTGCCACTCCTCGGCAGAGCTCTCTCCATAAACTACCCCAGCAAAGACTCTATGGAAACTAAAAAGAACAAGTGTGAAAAAGTGAAGCTAAGCCCTCCCTCCCCTGCCAACAACCCATGAAAGAAGCCAGATATTGCAGGCTGGGCTGTCTTTATAACTGTTTAAACTAAACACTCGCTTTTAATTTTAACTCCAAAGATTGAGACTGTGATTTTCCATTGGGATGCTGGGGAATGGAGCTGGATACTTAAGGTTCCATCTTTGAAACTCCCACAGTCACTGCAAATTCATCACTGCAAGCATCCATAATTTAGTACTGAAAATTGGTCCAAAATGCTTAGGGGCTTCATGCAACAGGGTGTGTAATTTCCGATTGAATAGTCTCCTATGTGCTTTTCATCAGGAATAAAAAATGAAGAAGCTACAGAAACTGTGAGTCTTCAAGAGACAAGATGGGATTAAATAATATTTTAAGCTTACACCCTTGGTTTGGCAGAGGGTTGACACTATATCAAGAAGACTTCTATCCCATACAAAGTATAATTCTTATGAAGCCTGCAGAAACTGGTTATTCAGCAAAGCTAGTAACTAACATTTGAAGTTAGCTTCAAAAACTTCGTCTTTGCTGAATAATTTATTTTGGGGGGATTTTTAATACCATACATCCACTGAAACAACATGAGGGAAAAACAACAGAGTGGAGTATAAGCTTCTTTAAGCAACTGTCAGGGCACAGAGTAGCAGGAATACCCTCATCATGCCAAGTCTCAGGAATTATGAATTCAGCCTCTCTCATACTATTGGGCTTCCTTCTCTTCCTGAAAAAATATTTTTGTGATTCTTCCTTCTCTCATGCTAATCCTTTGTCACTAAGGTCAATGGAGTCACAAGAAATGTGGCAGGGACAGGCTACAGCGCATCACTGCCAGAGCTACTGAATTTAAAGGTGTGTGGTACAAAAAGCGGTTGCTGTTCTGTGAGTAAGAAAAAGTATCTTATTGCCAGGCCTTCAGACTGTGTCCTTGGCATGCTCCCAACACCATCTGGCCTAAAGGGAAAATGAAGTACCAAGAACTTACCTCAAACTTTGATCCCAACACATTCTCTTGCATTAGCAGTAGATGAACAGATCAGTCATACCTACACTATGTCAGGTTAGCACTAACACTAATAAAAATCTATATTATTGTGACAGGAGGATTCTCAAGGAGATTTGCTTTCACCTATTGAACAAATCCCTTTCTTACTACCTTGAAGAGTAAGAGCCAGAGTTGTATCTATATCTTCTAGTTATTCCTGTTGGGGAAACTCAAAGTCAGCAAGGTTGGTGTCTTGTAAAACACAGCCACAGGCTTATCCAGCATCTGTGTAATAATTTCCAACAGAAATGTGTGCGTCACTAGTGGTTTTCCTGTACAATTTATCATAAGCAGAATACACTTTACTGTCTGTGATGAATAACAGAAAGTAACTGGCAGAATGCTGCTGCTGTGGGTTCAGGCATGTAAGTGAACAGCACAGTTTCTCAGAGTGAATGTTAAAATGTAGCTCAAAGCTACATCACAATGCTCATGTCTAGAACATCTCAATGGATTCTGTTAGTGAACACTGCGATTACTAGTCAGCTACAAGGGCATTTTATCCCACATAATTTGAAGGTTTATATAACTGTTGTTTTATAGTTATACAGCTGAAGCTCAGCCTCCCAGAAATACGTTTATAGATAAAGAGTGACAGTTTCCTTGCACATTATTCAGAAAGCTCAAATATGAGATTTTTGATAAAGTGAACTGATATAAAAACAAATTTAGGCTCTCTGTTTTAATCTCATACACAAAACATGACATGTTTCATTCGGCATTTAGAAGACCAGCTTAATGCACAAGCTCTGGCAGTGCAGCAGGGGATTTTTTTTCAAGGTATGTACATGATGTCTGCCTGCCTATGTCTGATTAGAATCAAGATCAACAGAAGTAAATTCTGATTAACTCTAATGTGTAGCCTGCTGTCAGGAAACTCTTTGTACTGTGAACCATCTTTTACCAGTAAACAGCTCCTGCGGAATTTCTTTACTGGTGTCAGAGTGTCAAGTCACTGTGCCATCACAGCATTAGGACTGCTGTGCAAATACTAACGTGAAAAGGAATAAAGTGTGGTACACTGCATATTCACTTGCAAGGCTTTGATTTCATTTTGGTTCTAGAGGAAAATGTCATTCTTCCTTTCTCCTTGAGCATGGTTTCAAGTGGGTGAAAATCATAATTTGGAAGTGAGAGAGGGACAATTGTAATTGGTTTTAAAACTAACTTTCTACCCATCTAACTGATGTGATACCTGATTGATAGCCAGAAGAAACACAAAAAAGCTTCATCATCAAGAATAGAGGATGTTTCAATCTTACATTCTTTTTTTTTCTTAAAACACTCTGTACCAGACCTGTGGGTTTATCTGTTGCAACACTTGATTCAGGTGCAAACATTAATGGCACTACCTTCAAAAGCAAGCAGGATGTCGTTTAGAATAGCTCCATCACCAGACCTGCCAAATTACATATACTGGGAATGAGACTTGAGCAGTTGATTTGCCATCATGCTCACTTCCAGGCCTGAACCTTGCTGCAGGGAGGTCTGGCTCCTGCTCTGTACATCTGTCTGGCAGGTGTAGCTGGGTACCTAGATCCATTCGCCACACCCCCATAAAGAAGAGGAGGCTCTTTTCCTGCCGGATTTTGGATTTCGGCATGAAGTCCCTCACTGAGGAGGACTGTCTGGGTGATTTCTGCACCTCGTGCTGTCATGGTTGATACCCCGTTTGCCTCATTCAAGGCTTCATGGTACACTTCAGGCTGTGGCTGAATGGTCACAATTGAGTAAGTTGCTCCGGGTCAGCTGAACCTCACTAATGGGGTGGGAACTTGCTCTTAGCCCATCAACAAGATGAAGTGAAGCACAGTCACAAAAATTTATTTTATTAAGGATTTAAGATAATATGCTTTATCTTAGGCTGTGGGCTAAAAGCAGTCATAGGGACAGTCATGGTACTCAGTAGGCATTAGGTAATTACATACATGTCAGTAACTTGTCTTTGGGGAGAGAAGGGAATGGAAAGGGGAGGCTCTCTCTGAAACTGTGCTCTGTGGAAAGAGAGATGGATGCTTTGCCTCTTCACAAACACCTCACTGTTTTTCTGGATTCCCTCCACCAATCTTGATCTTTTTTCATCGTATTATCAAACTCTTCCCCTCTCACTTCCCCACAAAGTATATGAGTCTTTGACTCACAGCTTGCATACCACTTCTCTAGAGAATCTTTCTTTACTTCCTACTCTCACCTATGTGATCCTTTTTACTTCTTTCTCACGTATTATCTTGTGTGTTTTCTGTCTCCCTTGTCTTGCTGCTGCCACAGAAAACAGAGGTTGATGAAAAGGCAACAAAACTTTCCCCTCCAACAGCTCTGTGATCTGTTAAAAGGTCTATTGAGCTACAGACAGCAAACTGGAGAGGAGTCTCATGTCAGAAGTAGCAAAACCCTGAAAACTCGATATAGGCCTGTTAGTTTACAACAAGTAATTTTTGTTAATATATGTACAAACTGGTGAAGATAAATGTTAATATTACGCTCCTCTAGTTTGGGAGGTGAAAGTTCATAAAAATCTTTGAAACATCTTTGGGTTCAAACACCCCTATAAACCTAAATAATGCCTAAAACCCTAAAAAATAGCACCCTCATGTACCATACACACACAAACTTATTAGATTAAGAAAACAAACTTTTAAAGCCAAGGGAAGGCAGAATTAATGCTATCTGTGATACCTGAATATCACCCCTACGTGTGTATTTTATGATGCAGTTTTAATTATGCAGCTTTAATATTTACTACATTTTCTTTACTGAATTTCTGTCTCATTTAGTGCAAAGGATTAATCTGAATAAAGGTGTCAGAGCCTGCAAATAAACTGTTTGAACTCCTGCCCTTCTGGTGCACAAGTCGGTATGTGTATTCTTGCTTGTGCAACAGCCATCTGATGTGTAAAATAACATACTACCCCCATTTTGCAAATGAAGCCTGGGGCAGACAAGTGATTTGTCTAATATCACACAAAAGGTCTGTAGAAGTGCAGGGAATTGAATCTGCATTATCTACATCCTTAATCATTGGATCATGATTCACAGAGTTAAGGAAGCTCTGCTGCTACAAAGAACTGATATAAGGATTTATTTTGTCATCATAGTTCAGTGAAATGCTAAGAAATTGTGTTAAAACTTATTTACTTGGCAGTTGATCATTTACTGCATGTAATCCTCAGTTTGTGACCCTGTGGTTAGATGTGCAGAAAATCTGAGCAAATATAGCTGCAAGCTGCAAGTTTGGGAGTTGACTTCAAGGCTTTCAGACTAAAAAAATCTGAATAATATCCTGCCTATCTTAAAATGGCCACCAGAATTAACTGATTTTTCTCTTTTCCACCTGTACACATCTTGCTGTAGGATGTGAGCTGTCATTTGTATTTATCTGGGAACAAGAACTGTCTTGTGAGCTAGCATGGCTGCTAACACACTAGTCACCTGTCGTAACTGAGGCCACATGTACTGTTCTATTTCCATGCTGATTAATTTTTAGGGGAGTTATGTGGAAGAAAGGATGATCTGTGAGGAAGGAAATCTAGGTATGAAAACACCTACACAATACAGGACTAAATACAGAAACCCTCAAAATATCTGCAAAAGTTTCTGTCTCATGATCTTAAACTCTCTGAACTCTTGATTTTCCTACTTCCCACACACTGTTTGTTGTCATTTCTTGTGGCATGTTATCAAACCTAAGTTGTAAGTAGAAGTGAACAAGAAGTTTCATGTCATTTAACCTAATCAGTTTGGTCCTTTCATGAAAAATATTCAGCCAGATTTCTTCAAATGGATTGGAGTGTAAGCACTTCCAGCAAGAATTATGCTATATTCAAGTTTTCAATTTGATTTGCTTATGTATTAGGGAAGGTGCACTTCTTCAATCAATTAAATGTCTACAGAAAGTCAGTCCAGAAATTTCATTACCATAGGTGAATTCCTTTCAAAATAAAAGTGAATACTCAGATACAAATCACTGTCCAGTTCTTTCTGAAAAGCCCTGATCTTTGTCTTCTAATGATCTGTTCATATACCTGGAAGTATTTAAATAGCAGAATTAGAGGTGTGTCCACTGTGTGTTCACTGTTTCACTTCCAATCTTATTTTTCAGACCCTATTCATTTTACTCACAATTATTTTTTCAAAGCTGGATGAAAACCCAGGATCCAAATTAAATGTTCAGTTTCTAAAACCAAGTTTGAAATTATGCACGACATACCCTGTTTTTGGAGAATGTCACAACAGAAGTATTTCTTTTCCTGGACTTTAAAACAAATTCATTATAATAATGCTGCAGCCCTGGAAATCTTAATTCCCTTCTGGCACTGAAAATCCTCACTCTTCCATTTATGCTTGCTGAGCACTGATATCCTGTGACTTTTCCTACATTTCTATGTGAGGGAGATGAAAACAGAACTAATTTCTTCTGATTTATGAAGGACTTATTTGACAAATAGGCTTTACAGGAACACTTTAAAGCATACAAAAATGACTTACCAAAGAGAATAAGTATCTCAATCTACACTCACAAACATAATTAGCTCCTGAGCCAGCTCAGAACTTCCAGAAAATTAATGTTCCCTAAAAGAAACGTCATTTGAATTAGCTAGGGAAGAAGACAAGGAACATCAGGCATTATTGTATGCACTGCTATCTACCACCCAAGTATTCTTGTAACTTAAGGTTGGTATAAGGATCCTTGAGTCACCTTAAGATGTGGCTTCTTTACAGAAGCCTTAGCCTCAATATCCTTACTGAATTAGTCATCTGGGTAGCACTTTAATTTCAACTTCATCAGGGACACTGAAGAAATCTGAAGCTAAGTTTGCTTGTTCTCCTGAATAAAGATGAGCACACAGGAAAGGTATAGTGAGCTAATGCAAGCACAGTGAAGATTAAACATTTTGACTGCAAATGGGAAGCTTGTCATCAACTCAATAAGCACAAGATCAGGCCAAAGTTTAAGTTTCAAAAGTGAATCTATGCAGAAGTAAAACTGCATTACTTAGTATAAGGCGATAAATTGCACTTAAAAAGTTGCAGTCTTGGATAGGCAGATCCCAAGGCACCCGATGGCTTCATTGGTCTAAATGTTCTTGCCAGCATCAGGAGCTAATACATTAGAACAACACAGGATGAAAACACAGCCTGTATTAGCTGATTCATTCGGCAGGAGCACTGTTCAAGCAGAGTAATGTATACTTTTTTTTTTTTGCTTTGTATGGTGTATGGGAAGAAATGATAGCTTCTCTTTTTTTTTTTTTCTATAAAAAACCAAGAAGAAAAATGTCAATTATAAAATACTGGACTGACAGCAGATCCACAGAAGGATAATATTGTCACAGTGTAGGTATGTAAAGCATCAGACAGACAATACAATCTATTTCTTTCAGTATACAAAGTGCATCATTATGGCAATTCTAAAGGATGCTAACAGGAAGTCATCCTTTCATCAGACAGTTTTTTATCAACAACTGCACTTAGTTTAATTATATTTTGACTCTTAATCATGTTTCATGAAGCAGGTAGCATTCCTTTTTTCTATTAAGAATTCATATGCCATTTATAAAGAATAAGTATATGAAATGCACAATTTTCCACGCACTTTCAACAATTATATTCCCCTTCATACCACATTCATGACAGTAATCCAAAATAACCTTTTATTTCTCTCTCTAGCTGTAGCACTGCAGTACCTAACAGTTATGTCAGAAACAAACCCATGAAATCTGCTGAGTTGAATTGAAATGTTCTTCTGAAGTTATCTGTAACCATATTAAAGATGTTATGGTATTTTAAAATATCTTTCACTGCAAATAAATTCCCTTAATTATCATTCTGTCTTATATACACTAGGAAGTACTAGCAACCCAACTTTACAGAATAGTCCAGCACCATTTGGAGGGGAAAGTTTGGAAATGTTAAACTTTTTAGTAGAGTTAGGTATATGTGCCACTAAGATTATTGGAAAATGTGACATAATTCACTACATAGCTATGAAAATTCCAGTAAGGTATTACAAATCTGAAATAGGACAAGAGTTACCATAGGGAAGAACAACGGCATCAGATTTTTCATATTTTTTAAAACCTGTTTTGAGACTGCATGGTCAAAGTCACCACAGATGAAGACACTAGATTTCTAAGTTTTTCACATTACTATGTAGGAAGGAGCAAAAATCACTGTAGGATGCAGAATGGTAGTGGCAGATATTTGCTATCAGCATGGTGCAACGGTGCAGCTACAGCAAGGCTGGATACCCTCCCAGCCTCCTCTCGTCCAAGCACAGCGTTTGAGGGATGAAGCCTTGTGCTCTAAGAGGTGATTTTCTCCCACGTTTTGTATTTAGCTAGAGCAAGCCGTAGCATATTTACCAACTCCCTGATGTAAGTTTCCTAAATAAAGGTCCCTCTGACAGGAGACAAAGTATGACTCTACAGACACTGAAGCATCAGGAAAATGAGTGCTCTTATGTTCACTAGGATTTGTATCTTTTTTGGCTGAGTCCATATTTTGCCTGGTATTTCTGGGAAAAGTAAACACTGAAAATTCAGTCATGGACCCTGACTTTTCCCCAGTTTTAAAATCAAAGCCATTCAAATTTCACCAACATTGGAATACAACAGACATGCATAAACATATCTCAATCCACACCCCCACACAAGGCTTAAAATTCAAAATGATCTTTCACAAGGTTCTGGGACAGGGTTTGAACTGGGAAATAGTGAGTGCGTTTGACTTTAACCATGTGTTAGTTTTAGCTGTAGCACTGTTCCTTTTTGTCTATCAGTTCATATATCTTTGAAGACTCTGCAGCCTGGAGAGCACAGAGGGGTTTCTAGCTATCTTTTTACCCTGCAAGAGGTGTGCTGAGTACACAGGGTGAAGGGCTGAGCTGGTGAACTGATGGCCAGAGCAGGGTAACAGGTGAAATTAGCTACAATGTTATAAAAAGCAACAGGAAACCTGTCGGGGTGCTTTTAAATGAAGATATGATAAGACGAAAGAGAAGCAGCTGGGGACGGTTTCATATCTTAGAAAACAATTCCGGTTTTCATGTCTTAGCCACACCTGAACATCCATCTTCATGGTCTTGACTGCTTTGTTTACTGTCACCCTTTCAGCTGCTCTTCATCTCTTCACTGGGCAAAGACTTTGGGCCTCAGCTTGGGTACAGCTTAGCAGGACTTCCTAACACCAGTAGAAAAAAGATTTGTACTTGGTGAGGATCTGGCTTCCTACCTTGTCACTGAAATAGGAACAAGTGAGAGCTACGCTTTTAAAAGGACCACTTATTACTGATACTGAAGAAGCTACAGTGACTGGAGCAATTGAAACTTGGTGTCTCAGAAAAGCAATTTGGGGATTTCCAGACATTCTTTTTAGTGCTATAGTTGTGCCAAATGAGGATTCAAAATGTAATTGAGAAAGCTCTTCTAAGGCATGTGCAGGTGTCTCCCAACAGACATTAGCTGAAGAAAGAAAAAATGCAGAAAACAGTCAAATTGCTTAAGAAAATTGAGCAGCCAGAAAGTCCATTAGAGCCCACAGCGTTCTAGTGCGCAGAAGAAACTGCTGGCTGACATGAAGTAGAAATCTTCCTGTAGCCATTCTCCTGGTGTGCAAATGGTCAAATATAGCGTTCAGTTTGAAGCACATTTTGCTAGAGACAAGCACTCTCTGTCCTGTTTGTTTATTACTAGCTGTCCATACTCTTCCTCCTCACTCCACTAACCTAGAGCACAATGATCAGTCACTGGTATCACAAGAGATCCAATAACCTGTGTAAACCTCGAGGCAATATACAGCATCTCTTTGAGAACCAAGATGATCAGGAGCAGGGTAAGAGCAATCATAGCAAGCAAGCAAGGTTGTTATGGGGCAACCAGGAAACAGAACCTATTAAGTAGAATATGTCAGGAAAAGTGAGGACAAGAAAATTACTAAAAATAGAGCTGAGAAGAAGAGTGTTTCTTCAATAAACAGATGAATGTTAAGTCAGACATGTCTACTAAGGGTCAAAGGGAGATGCTGAGTAATGGCTTGTCTGGCAAGAAAGCAAGCCAGACCAGGAGGAAAGCAAAAAGCCACAAGGTCACTGAAATGGCAGAAAACCATGGCCATAATAACAGGGCTAATGTAACCCTAAGACCATAACACATTTCTGAGAGAAATATGGAGAGAATGAACACAGGTGTTGACATAAAGCCACTTGCAGTTTTCCCAAACTTATTGTTCATTCCACCACAACGTAATGCATTCATATTGGATAGAAACCAATCCTTTGAAGCTTTCTACTCTTTTCTTAACCTAGAAATGGGAGAGAAAAGGTATTTTGCTCTGCAGCACCCTTAGATTTTTTTTCTTTCTCCTCACCAAAATCCCAGGTCTTCTCTAGTCTTGAGAAATGACCCTTGTCTTTTCATTCTCACTGAATACCAAACACACATTGCAACAGATAAATATCCTTATGGTATCAGTGACTAAATCTTTCTTCTGTTAAACCTAACCATGTTTCTAGATGCTGCAAGAAGAGAAAACCACTTCCAGTAACTCTCTGGTGATTTTTGTCCATCAGGAGATGTAGTGTCCTCTCCTTTTCCTGTAATGGATGACTGCGTCATCCTACAAACACAGCTTCTATACTGCACAGTTTCTGGGCGAGTGGATGGGTCAGTCAGTGAAGTAGCATGTTAAACTATTGAGGGAGAGGAGAAAGGGACTCATCAGCTTTTCTCTCTCTCTCTCAAGCTGCCCAAGACAGTCTGGGAACCCTTTTGTGAAGAGGACCGCTCAGTTGTAACCCCACTATGTGCCTGTTTCAGGGCCAGTCAAACCCATCAAGCTCCTGTACTTTCCAAGCTTCTGACTCTAGATTTTAAATGCCTTGCATGAGGTTGCAAAAGTCTTATGCAATTGCACAGATTGAGAAAAAGTAACAGAAGGCTAAAATGACTTGTATAAAAGTCATTAGAATATGGCACTTCTAAGTATACTACTTTGTTAGCATAGTGAAGATCTTAGCATATGAATAACAGGACAGCTTCTAGTAACAACATTTAAAAAAAAAAAAAAAAAGGAGGTAAAAAAAGCCTGAGACAGGCAGCTGATCTGTTTTCTACAGTGTTAACCTTGAGGAATAAAAAGAAGTATAAAGATCAATAACCTTTCACATTAAGGTCAAGTGGTTGTTAAAGTAGTGTCTGGACAATCTTTTCTTCCATCCTCTGCCTGATTTTCAGCTGATTCATAACATTACAAACACTGGCCCGGATCACTCATTTCTCTCCCCAATATTCTTTGTGATAGTATGAAAATGTGCAGCATAGTCATTTCTTTATCCAGGCATATTTTTTCTTTTTTGCTGAAGTAGTCAGTATTTTCTTAAATACATTCTTCCACTTTCTAAGGAAGAACTATTTACAAATTACATCTCCTTAGGTAATAATTTCACATGGCAATCCTGACACACCAAAAAAAGCAATGCTCTGTGTTGCCCCTGGCAAAATTTTGACCAACCACTAATTATGTTGTAAACAGCTGAACAATGCAGAAAAAAAATGACCTGTGTCTAAGTTAACTTTGCACAAAGTTGCTAACGGTGTCACCGTAGCTGTAAAATGGTAACATAGCACACTAAGTTCTGTATTTAATTAAAGGACAGAAATACTGACTTCTAAAATGTTTTCTTAATACATGAAGACGGGCAGGATGGCTGAGATTTGAGTTGTCTCCAATGTCCCTGTGCCGGAGGCAGTCAGCTAACAAAGGTGTTTATTGTGTGCTTAGCTGGGGGAGGCTGAAGGAAGAGTAAGTAGCTGGAGGAGTTTGGTGAGCCTGTTGTAGCTGAAGATGGATGTGACTTTTGCAATCTGTTCTCACCCTTCTTGTTAAGGTGACCAACTTGGGTGATCTCTGTCAGCTTTTTTATCGTTTTAGGTGAAATAAACAATGGCAATGTGAAACACCGTAAGAGAGTCTGTGTAAAGTGCTGAGGAGGAAGAAAGGAAGAGGATGAAAAGAGACAGGGGAAGAAACTGGAGGAAGGGAATTAAGATCACTCATATTTTGTCTCTCTAAACAGTCTATTATGAAGAGATCCAGGTCTTTTTCCTTGTGATTATGGGAGAGCACTACTTAATTTACTATCTGCAATTCAAGCTTTAATTATGGCTAGGCTCAATCAGTTTTGTGTGTTTTGCTGAGCTGAGTCTGGATAATGTGTCCAACCTAGATATTTGTCTGTCTCCCAGACCAGATCAGCCACAGTTTGCTGATGGAATAGCAGAGTCTTGGATCTTAGTCTTGCATCTACCAGTTTTGTCTGTTTGCCTTAATTCAGGACACACAAACTAGCATTTCAGGCTATCTCAGGCTATTTCCTCCACATCATCCTGCAGCAAAGACAGTATAGCCAAGCCAAGATCAGCCAAGAAAATGAAATGATGCTTTACTCATAGAATCAGAAATAATATTATGGAATATATTTGGTTTACTCTAGTAAGTAAATCAACATCAGAATGAACATCTGCATCATCCCCAATGTCTGATTCCCTCATAGCAAAACTACCAGTGTCGGCTTGTTTGATTCTTAAAAAGCAAAACTGAAAATCCAGTCTTTGTAATCTTCAGCTGAGCCAGTTGGTAGAATGCAAATTCGAAGAATGAGATATCTTGCCATTGCCTGTAATCTAAATCTAAAGACACTAAGCCCACAGAGATACATTAAAGTCAGGGAGCCCGTCAGGAAAGCAGATGGCAAAATAAACAATAATGCAGAAAAAAAAAAAGCACTAAACCTCTTGCTGGCACTTAATAGTAACATGGGTAGGACAAATCTCACCAGGATAGAGAACATTAACAGCCTGTTTGTGACAAAATGAAATAAAATTATTTGAATTGACACTTACGCTCTCGTAAATCTGACCGACACATCTATTATTACTATTTTGCCCTGGGACTTCAGCCTTAGCTTGGGATGCAGAAAGTTGCTTTTATTAGGAGCAGGCTTATGATAGAGCCCAGCATCATCCCTGAGACAGTTCGGTTTCTACAGAGAGTCCTATTTACTGTCAGAAGGAGGACTCACCCGACAGCACAGTCTTTGTTCACAGCTGCCAGTCTATTTCTGCCAATGCTCTGCCCCGAAGGTCTGTCTCCAGGGGCTCTCCCTGGGAGTCTATAGTGCTGAGGCTGTCCAGGGTTTCACTGCTGCACCTTTCTCAGCTTTTTTTAGGGGTAGTTTGCTTTCTCTCTCTTCTGATTACAGTTCCATCAATCAAAGCTTTAGCCTTTCTGTTTTCTATGTCAAATCCCAGGAAAATCTTCTGGGCTACATTCAGCTAGATAAATCCCATGTTTCAGGTACAGCCTGCTGTTATGTCAGCTACTGTGTCATTGAAAAGAAACTGAATGACTACCTCCATGTATTCAGAAATATGGTTGCTATATTGACCACCACATCTATGCATGTGTACCTTTCTTTAATGATGTATGAGCACACATTAGAAAAAATGCTGTTTCAAGTAGGAGACTCTGATCTAAGGTTATGGTTGCTCAGGTCTCCATTTGAACACTCAGCTGGCAAGTTTCAGCAGGTATCTTGCCTCCTGTGGTTTAGATGAACTTTTCTGGGAGCTGGCCTTATTGCATGGTGAGAACCAGCCCTGTCCCTGGAGCACTGTAGAGGGAATAGGCATAAAGGGAAAAGAGGTTACTCTTTACTTCTTCCTTGATATATTTCAGTCAACCAGTAATCCTCCATGTGATTACCAGTATGTGGAGTGCCAGAAGACCTGATGTGCCTGGTGAAGAGACAGAGAAAAGCCTCATTGCAGTGTCCATATTTTGTATATCTCACCAACTAAAGTTTTTCTTGGCTTTGTTTTTCTAGTTTTACATAGCCAATTGATGGCTTTAAAAAAAACCATCAATTAAAATAAATCCTCTTCCAGATAGCTATCCAGAAGGATAATTTCAGAACAAGATTAAACTCTGTTCCTTTGTATCTGGCCCTAAAATGTAATTGCAAAAATAGGCTCCACCAGCTGAGGTGACCCAAGGTGGCAGAAACACCGATACCTCTTCAACCTCTGACATTTGTCTAAATAACTCTAGTGTTCTTTACTAGTTTTGCAGTGACCTCTAGGGGCTTCATTGTCCCATACCGACTTACTCCAGACTTCCAGAAAGTTTTCTAAGCCTGGATGGATAAGTATTTAATGTACAGATGAAAAAAACAGTGTGTCTGATGAGAAACAGAATAGCCTAAAGCCTTCCATCTCAATGCTGCTGATGTCTGCATGGTTAAAAATGAACTACCTATATGAACCCCTGGTGTTAGCCTGAACAACGCATTCAAATCCATTTACCTGAAATCTAAATTTGGTTTATTGCATTTCATAACCACATGGAAGATGACAACATCTCTTTAATGCTGAATCAGAGCAAAAATTTTCCACTTTTTATGCATATCAGCACAAAAGAAACCACTTCCACTTACCCAGGAGTACTGTAGATCCATATCAGTTAGAGAATATGGAAGATGTGGGTGATGAGAGGAGCAAGTACAGTTTTCCCATTCTCCTATTTTTGAAATCAAGAAGTCACAAGGACAGAGCTGGTTATCAGGAAATGGCTTCCAGTCACTCCATAAGTGAAATTCGGTTTCTGAATGGATTGAAATAGTCCCTAAATTATTAAGTCTGGAAGTGTATGAGCGGCCCAGAGATGCAGAAATAAAATCTGCTCTCATCTCAGTCTCTTCTTTTCTTCTAACGTTGTCTTTCCAGGTCTTCTTTTCCTGAGGTTTTGTCAGTTTCATGCAAGAAGTTACTGCTTCGTCATCCTCTTCAGAGGCATAAGCATCTTCTAATGTATCTTTAAAAATGAAATACTTCTGTTATAATATGGTGCAATTCATAGAGAAAATAGCTCACATTTTTTCTTAAATGCTGTCTGTTGCATTCTATATAATGAAAAAGACAATGACTCCATAAAAAACCCAAATAATCACAGAATCGTCTAGGTTGGAAAAGACCTTGAAGATCATCCAGTCCAGCCATTAACCTAACACTGACAGTTCCCAACTACACCATATCCCTCAGCGCTATGTCGACCCGACTCTTAAACACCTCCAGGGATGGGGACTCCACCACCTCCCTGGGCAGCCCATTCCAACACCTAACAACCTATTCTGTAAAGAAATGCTTCCTAATATCTAGTCTAAACCTTCCCTGGTGCAACTTGAGGCCATTCCCTCTTGTCCTATCGCTTGTTACTTGGTTAAAGAGACTCATCCCCAGCTCTCTGCAACCTCCTTTCAGGTGGTTGTAGAAGGCGATGAGGTCTCCCCTCAGCCTCCTCTTCTCCAGACTAAACAACCCCAGTTCCCTCAGCCGCTCATCATAAAACATGTGCTCCAGGACCTTCACCAGCTTCGTTGCCCTTCTTTGGACACACTCGAGTAATTCAATGTCCTTTTTGTAGTGAGGGGCCCAAAACTGAACCCAGTAATCGAGGTGCAGCTTCACCAGTGCCAAGTACAGGGGTAAGATCACTTCCCTGTCCCTGCTGGCCACGCTATTTCTGATACAAGCCAGGATACCATTGGCCTTCTTGGCCACCTGGGCACACTGCTGGCTTATGTTCAGCCGGCAACACCCCCAGGTCCCTCTCTGACTGGCAGCTCTCCAGCCACTCCTCCCCAAGCCTGTAGCGCTGCTGGGGGTTATTGTGGCCGAAGTGCAGCACCTGGCATTTGGCCTTATTGAAGCTCATACAGTTGGCCTTGGCCCATCGCTCCAGCCTGTCCAGATCTCTCTCCAGAGCCTCCCTACCCTCGAGCAGATCAACACTCCCACCCAACTTGGTGTCATCTGCAAACTTACTGAGGGTGCACTCGATCCCCTCAATAAAGATGTTAAACAGGAGTGGCCTCAAAACCGAGCCCTGGGGGACACCACTCATGACCGGCCACCAACCGGATTTAACTCCGTTCACCACAACTCTTTGGCCATCCAGCCAGTTTTTTATCCAGCAAAGCGTGTGCCCATCCAAGCCGCGAGCAGCCAGTTTTGCCACAAGAATGCTGTGGGAAATGGTGTCAAAGGCCTTACTAAAGTCAAGGTAAACAACATCCACAGGCTTTCCCTCATCCAATAAGCAGGTTGCCCTGTTGTAGAAGGAGATCAAGTTTGTGAAGCAGGACCTGCTTTTCACAAACCCATGCTGACTAGGCCTGATCCCCTGGTTGTCCGTTATATGACTTTTAATGGCACTCAAGATGACCTGCTCCATGACCTTCCCTGGCACCGAGGTCAGACTGACGGGTCTATAGTTTCCTGGATCATCCTTTCTGCCCTTCTTGTAGATGGGTGTCACATTTGCCACCCTCCAGTCCAATGGGACCTCCCCAGTTAGCCATGATTTCAGGTAAATCATGGAAAGTGGCTTGGCGAGCACATGTGCCAACTCTTTCAGCACCCTTGGATGTAACCTATCCAGTCCCACAGACTTGTGTGCATCCAAGTGGTGTAGCAGGTCTCTGACCACCTCCTCTTCAACTGTGCTGACCTCAATCTGCTTCCCCTCCCCATCTCCCAGCTCATGAGGCTGGGTGTCCAGGGAACAGCCAGTTCCACTGCTAAAGACTGAGGCAAAGTAGGCGTTGAGCACCTCAGCCTTTTCCTCGTCCTTAGTTACCATGTTTCCCTCTGCATCCAGTAAAGGCGGGAGATTTTCCCTAATCCTCCTTTTGCTGTTAATGAATTTATAGAAACATTTTTTATTATCCTTAACAGCTGTAGCCAAGTTGAGCTCTAGCTGTGCTTTAGCTCTCCTAATGTTCTCCCTGCATAACTTCACTACATCTTTATAGTCTGCATGAGAGACCTGGCCCCTCTTCCAAAGGCAATAGATTCTCCTTTTGTTCTCGAGATCCAACCAAAGGTCTCTGTTTAGCCAGGTCAGTCTCCTTCCCCGCCTGCTTGGTTTTTGGCACACGGGAACAGCCTGCTCTTGTGCCTTTAAGACTTGTCTTTTGAAGTATGTCCAGCCTTCCTGGACTCCCATATCCTTCAAGGCAGCCTCCCAAGGGATTTTGTTAATCAGTCTCTTGAACAGGTCAAAGTTTGCCCTCTGGAAGTCTAAGATGGCAGTTTTACTAACCCCTCTCTTTGTTTCTCCAAGGATCAAAAACTCAATCATCTCATGATCACTGCACCCGAGACGGCCTCCAACCTTTACTTCCCCCACAAGCTCTTCCCTGTTCACAAGAAGCAGGTCCAGGAGGGCACCTTCCCTGGTCGGCTCACTCACCAGCTGTGTGAGGAAGTTATCCTCCACACATTCCAGGAACCTCCTGGATTGTTCCCTCTCTGCTGTGCTGTGATCCCAGCAGATACCCGGGAGGTTAAAATGCCCCACAAGAACAATGGCAAGTGACCACGAGATTTCTCCCAACTGTTTATAGAAAGCTTCATCCACCTCACTGCTTTGGTTGGGAGGTCTATAGCAGACTCCCACAGCAAGATCTGCTTTATTGGTCCTTAACCTAATCCAAACACTCTCAACCCTGTTATCACTATACTGGATTTCTGAGCTCTCATAGCATCCTCTTACATACAAGGCCACTCCACCACCTCTCCTTCCCTGCCTATCCCTCCTGAAGAGCTTGTAGCCATTGATGGCAGCACTCCAGTCATGTGAGGCATCCCACCACGTTTCTGTTATAGCTACTATGTCATAGTTCTTGTGCTGCATCATGGCTTTAAGCTCCCCCTGTTTGTTGCTCGTACTGCGTGCATTGGTATAGATACACTTGAGATGAGCTATTGAATCCAACACCTTTTTGTGAGTGTGGGCCCCATTCCCTACCAGACTCTTCTCAGGTGCTTCCATGGTTCCTAAACATAATCATAATTAGGGAGATGGAAAGGATTTTGTACTGGGTCAGATATCTGAGCCCAAAGCAAGATTTATTCTCCATTTGGTAAATTTGTCTTGTTCCCTCAAAAGCCTGGAAAATTGTACTGGTTCTGCACTGAACATGAAAATTTGCTAATTGAATGTCATATTGCTGCATAGTTGCAGAAAGCATGAGTTCAGCTTAAATACTGGAAAAGTTCAGAAAGCTTTTCTGGATAATTCCTCTCACGCCCCTTCCCAGTATGTATGCTGCAATTACAAACTAGTGCTGAAAGCTAAATTTACTCATGTGTTTCAGCCCAAGCAATGATTTGGCTGGAGTAGTAGTTCATCAGCTAGTTTAAACTCATTTTGCTAGTATTGGTTTAAAAACAATCATATACACAAATGTGTTGTACAACAAGTGCATATACTGTTAAATTAATGTTGTCAAAACAAGTTCAGATGAACTGCTGCACAGTAAGATCAGTGATCTATAGGAGACTCCAGAAAATAACCTGAGTTCAGCATCAGTTTAGAATTTCTGTGTCTTATGGCTCTAGGCAATCAGGTATGATGAGAGGCCTGACTTGCTTATCATGCTGCAGACCTTCTTGTGCTCCCAGCTGCTACTGACTCATGGATTAACACTGAAAGTTATCTTTGCATTTGTGAGTTTTGCCTTTCTGATCTGAAATGTGATACAAAACTAAGAACTACTCTAAAAAAAAATTTTCTTCAGCCCCACTGTTATACAATTCTATTTAGCTAAAATCCCCTCTTGCAAGATATACTGTTACAAAACTCAAGCTAGTGTGACAGGAAACAGGTTTTCACACTATGAGGAAGTCAGCACTAAAGTGGTATCACAGTAACATCTCAGTTGGGGTTTGAAAATCGTGGGTGGTGAATGACAGACCAGGACAGGATTGTTTACAGTTATGTTCAATACAGTGTCATTTGCCAAATGTTGGAAAGAATGCTGATATGATGCTTTACTTACTGAGGGGGACCGAAACATGTTTGACATCCTCTGAGCTTTGTGTATTCATTTTTTTGGTTCGGACTAATTTCTGCAATCGTTTTAACGTTCCCATGGACTCTGCTTTATCATCTGGTTCTGTACCCTGGCAAAAAACCAAAGACATTAAAAGTATTCAAACCCTACAAATAAAAACTAAGGGTAACATGGTACTTATTTTGAGAATGGCAAAGTCTCAGATTCAAAGAATTGGTCACCTACACAATGCTTTAAAAGTTAGGCACTTCCTTGCTTGGGACCAATAGATATAAAAAAGCAAAAAGGCAAGTCACAAGAGTCATCACACTTAGATCACTCTTCATATTGCTGTTTACATATTATTTTTCTTTAATACCCCAGTATTACTTAATACTTAATTCCAGATTAGTTCCAGAAAACATTTTAATATATGTATCTACTATATTATCCAGAAGCATTTTAGGTATGCCCAGAAATCGCAGATGTGGCAAGCTACTGCATTTAAATGTGTATGGGAGTGTGTTCTGAAATCTTCCTTTATTCAAGGTCTTATTTCCTTTCCTAGATTAAATGATAATAGCATAAATGACAATTCAAATCTGTTATTGTACATTCCAACAACGTCCTACTTCAGAAACCCAAGGTTTGGGTACTACAGGCTCCTAGGAACTTTGTGAACATGCAGCCATCTCACATGCTTTCACTTATGTTAAACCAGCTGCTATCTTGGAAATCAGTCCAGAAACACTTGAGTTCTCTTCCAATATGACTCTTAACTTCTCTGCGAGGTTCAGAGAGAAATTTCATACTCTGACATCAAATAACCTCTCTTCCATCATCATATGCCATGTTTCACATAGGATATCTGCTTTTCATTAGAAACCAGAAAAAGTAAATATATTAGAAATGAGTAAAACCATAATTCACTGATGGCTATGTTTTAGAAGAATGCTGTCTGGCTTCTATGGATGTTCACCTGTTTACACCAATAATGAATTTGGCCTATTGTGGCAACGCATCTTTGGTGATATTACAAGTGCTAGTGCTGATGCTATCAGAAGTTAGAAATGCAGAGACCTTCATTGCACTCTTTCCGACAATTAGGTCACACAGCATAGATCCTTTCCACTTTCTCATATGCATAATCCTTTGGGACAAAGTTATCACAGAGTTTGCCAGCACAGTCTAATGTGTAGTGCGCAGGCTGCTTAGGGATGGGTCTCAAGAGATCCTGAACTCCTCAGCTTTCATTTGGGTTAAAGGCTTTTTGCAAAGTTTTAGCATGAAGTACATCTGAAGCCCCAGCATTCACATATTACAAGTTACATCCATCCCCTGTAGCAATAAGGCAGAGGGTGTATGTTAATTTCAGATTTTAAAAAAGACCACCATTCACTTGACAGATAACTGCTTATAAAGATAGCTGTGCTTCTAGTGCCAAAGCTTTGGATATTTTTCTATGAAGACATGAGGTTCTGAAAGCAGAAATAGAAGTCCATGACTTCTATGCCCAGGCAAAGTACATTTTTAAGTATATTTAATTAGTTTAGTGTCACTAGACAATTGTGTTGAAATTTTAACACTCATCTACCCGGGATTGTGCAAAGCTTTTGACACTGTCCCACACAACATCCTTGTCTCTAAATTGGAGAGACATGGATTTGATGGATGGATCACTCGGTGAATAAGGAATTGGCTGGATGGTCACACTAAAAAAGTTGCAGTCAATGGCTCAATGTCCAAGTGGAGACCAGAGATGAGTGGCATTCCTCAGGTGTTGGTGTTGGGACCAGTGCTGTTTAACATCTTTGTTGGTGACATGAGCAGTGGGATTGAGTGCACCCTCAGCAAGTTTGCTGATGACACCAAGCTGTGTGGTGTGGGCAACACGCGGGAGGGAAGGGATGCCATCCAGAGAGACCTGGACAGGCTGGAGAGGTGAGCCTGTGCAAACCTCATGAAGTTCAACAAGGCCAAGTGCAAGGTCCTGCACATGGGTTGGGGCAATCCCAAGCACATATACAGGCTGGGTGAAGAACATCTTGAGAGCAGCCCTGAGGAGAAGGACTTGGGGTAGTAGTGGATGGAAAAACTGACTATGAGCCAGCAGTGTGCACTCACAGCCCATAAAGTCAACTGTATCCTGCATCAAGAGAAGTGTGACCAGAAGGTTGAGGAAGGGGATTCTCCCCCTCTGCTCTGTTCTTGTGAGACCCCACCTGGAGTCCTGTGTCCAGCTCTGGGGCCCCAACATAAGAAGGACATGGACCTGTTGGAGCAAGTCCAGAGGAGGCCACAAAGATGACTGGGGGGCTGGAGCACCTCCCTTATGAGGACACACTGAGAGAGTTGGGGTTGTTCAGCCTGGAGAAGAGAAGGCTCCTAGGATACTTTATAGTGACTTTCCAGTACTTAAAGGGGGCCTACAGGAAAGATGGGGAGGGACTCTATCAGGGAGTGTAGTGATAGGACGAGGGGTAACAGTTTTAAACTGAAAGAGGGTAGATTTAGATTAGATGTGAGGAAGAAATCCTTTACTGTGAGGGTGGTGAGTCACTGGAACAGATTGCCCAGGAAAGTTGTGACTTCCCCCTCCCTGAAAGTGTTCAAGGCTAGGTTGGATGGGGCTTTGAGCAACCTGGTGTAGTGGAAGGTGTCCCTGCCCATGGCAGGGGGGTTGGAACTAGTTGATCTTTAAGATCCCTTCCAACCCAAACCATTCTGTGATTCTATAATAAGTTGAAGATAATAAGATAATAAGTTGAAGCAGAGTTAGTGAAAGTGAATTGAGAATAGATGAGATGTTCCCCTATATATTCAGATTTTTGAGCTCAAACCTTGAAAGGGTTTGTATCAAACGATTTGTGCCACCAGTTCATCTTAGTCCAGCTATAAATTGGCATGGGGATTTAATAGCCTACATCCTCCTCATATAAGACCTATGGACTAACAGAATATTAGAAATTGTCTTGAACCAAGCATGACCTAGTGCAATAAATGTATATCCACCTGTGTAAAATTACACACAAAAAATCTGAAACTATTTTATTCTTTCAGGCACTGTTCTTACTTAGCTATGTAAAACCTTATATTAGTCTATCTCTAAATACATCTTTAATGGCTTTCTTCATGGCTGATATAAATTAGCATGATTCCACTCATGCTGATGGAGCTATGCTAACTTCTTTCCTTAAGGATGGGACCTTAGGAGTCCTCTTCTTGCTAAACACAGTGAGTAATGCAGAAGTTCCCATGGTGGATAGCACCTGGGTTTAGATTCCCCTCTTCTCAGCAGCATGTTAAATTCCTTGAAGTCTGCAGACTGTCCTGAGAACTGGGACTCAACCACAGGAACACAGTGGGAAGACACAGAATTGAATCTAAACACATTTTCATGTCTCCAGCATCTTTTGTAAGTTATGGCTACATTAGTATTTTAGTTTTGTTCAGGGGTATGTATTTGAAGTGAATTTCAGAGCTATCCCTGTATGCTGCGTTTTTGTCTCAAAGTGCCACAAACTAAATTCATAGCATATGAAATTCAGATGAAAGATGCTTTCCAGAAGTTCATCTGATGAACTCCAAATACTATTGGATGTCCAGAGAGAGGATCAGAACACAGAAAGATCTCCCATAACACATATAATGTGGACATCAGCTCAACAGCACCAGCTCTTCTGCTGTGCTGATACTCACATATTACTCTGTGTTAGTTACTAATATAGACAAGGTGCTTTCAATTCCTGTCATTTGAAGAATTAATTATTTTATGTTGTAGACTAATAAAATCTAGCATTTTTGAGTTTAAAATCCTTTAGGTCTTCTTGAGGATCTTCACTGTAGGATAAGGTTTCAGCAGATCCACCTTAAAACTGGTCAGTTTAGGGCCATTCTACAGCTTGTATCTGAGTATTCATCATCCACTGTGGGCCAAATCCAGACATCCTTAGATTAGTCCTATTCTGATTTGTATTTCAAGCCCCTCTCCCCTCCTCCAAATTCAAGATAGCAGGACTGCAGTTTTAGCTTAGCTAAATAGAGAAATTGAAATGTAATTTTTCAGTCTCTCATTGTGAGATGTCTTTGAAAAATAAATCACAGTGGGTTTAAAATGCTAATATTTGCTTTAATATAAGATATCTTGTAGTAATAATAATTTGTTCACTTGTAAGTAATGATACAAAAGCAACATGATGACTCTGAATTACGATCTGGGATTTCCATCATGGAGACATCAAGATAAATGGAAGATAATCTATTCAGATAATTTTATTAATGGCAAACTATAATCCTCTTTACATTAAAAGCACTCATTTAGTAGAGTCTCTTGTTAGTGAAATATCATAAGTGCTTAAATAATAAATACAGTAACCCCCTTTTATGGAGAAAAAAGCTCATGCAGTATCAGTTAGTGATGGGATGGGGTTTAAGTTTACAGTATTTGATTTTGATTTACCTAAGCATTCAAATCCAGAAGTTTAGCTGCCTATCCAAACAGAGGTAAAACATTCTTTGATGTAGAAACCAGACAGACTATGAGGCAAACTGACCATCCTGGTCTCACAGTTTTGGTGTATTGTCCTGGCAACCCTCAGACACAACTTAGTGAAAGCATGCATAAAAGTGAGAAAAACCCATTAAATGTTATGTTCTGGTTTCAGACAATTTTCTTCTTGCTGTTTGTGTTATCTGGAATCTGGTATCTCTAGTTGCCACTATCCAGGATGTGAGAAAAGGAAGTACAGTGATAGATTGTGCAGTGCTACTGGTTGGACCAGTAACATACACTAATTCAGAGTATGATACTTCCCAGTACCTTCCTTCTCTGTGGAAGGGGAAGGATGTTCCAAAAGGAACTATGGAGGAATATTGAAGACCGGTGCACAGATCTGTAAGTCTCCACTCCTAAAAAGCTGTTCACATAAAACACATTTAAAGACTTTTAAATTACTCCTAGGGTAAGGAATATTTGCTCACTTGAATATTATAGCTGTGCTTTTTGTTTTGCCCAGTCTGTAAGCAAAGATATCTATAAGGAAAGAATTCCCTCATGAACAAGAATATTCTTTATTTCCCTGCTTAACAGGTTTTAGTCATGAAAAATCATGTCACACCACAAATAAAAATGAATTATGTAAAAAAATAATTCACAGGCTGCCCTTTAGCTGCAAATAATTTGCATGAAGTGTGTGTGACTACTTATGGACAAAAATATACGTTTTAAAAATGCACTTATAAAAAATGTATTACAGAAAAAAAGACCTAAATTGTGTCTGATGATAAACTGTTTCCAGTTTATCCTAAGATATTCTAAATAACTTAGAAATCTTTGCTCACTGAGATGTTATGAGGATTAACCTGGTGACAGAAATACAGCAATTTTGAAGCCAAGTGTAAAACACTGTTGGTCAGATTCCAGCAATCTCGGTCCTGTTGAGCACTCTCTTTCCTGGGTGTAAGTGCATTAATTTCAATAAAAGTACTTGCACAGCATGTCACTTCTCAGCATAAAGAATTTAGTCCTGGCAGAGTCTAATCTCTGTGATTTTTCTTCAACTGGTTTGCCTTTCCCAAAGAACTTCAGTGATTTAGTCATGATTACCTATGCACTTAAATTCAGAGTACTAGTGAGAAGACAAAAATTACTGTATGTTTACTGTGTCAATGGTGCTATCGTTATTGTACCACAGAAATTTTTCGAAAGTTTCGGTAATACCCTTGCTGCACGTAGTGAGTATTAAAATAGTACATGATGATAGAGAACTTTCTGCTCTATACAAAGAGTTAGTTGTGTAAAATGCACTGAATTTGGATAGATTTTATGTTAAAAATGTCAGTAAAGCCACAGTCAACTAATACATAGACAAGCACTGTACAAACTTCTTTCATGTGCTTCTGCCCATACATATCTGACCTTTAAATATCCCCATCAATTTAGTCTGGTACTCCAGCTACTCAAAAATGACTGCAGAGTCAAACTAAGCAGGCTAGGATTATAGGCAGATTTTCTCCTGGGAATCACAGAGCAATAATAAGATATTCTATAAAAGATAAAGAAATATCATGATTAATAGCAGAGCAATAATAAGGTATTCCATAAAAGATAAAGACACATTATCATTAATAACACGGATATGGATGAAGATCTTTCAACTTTTGGGGAAGCAACATACAGTAAAAGAAACACTATAAAACACCATGTTCTTCCAGGCTGCTAGCTGCTGATGAAAAAAAATGGACAATTTTCATGGCAACTCACCATTTCACTGTTACCAGCCACACTTGGATTGTGAACTCGTGGTGGAATCCACTGCTCATAGTTTATCACCTACATGGTAAGAAAAGTAAAATTTAAAAAAAATGCAACATAAATAAGATGAATAAACGTAATTAGCATCGTGTCATTGAATACAGATTGAGAGCTCAGCAGACTTTCAACACAGTATTGTGTGCATATAAAAGCAATGGCCAACATACACCAGATGACACCCATTGAAATCAGTGTGAAATTGTTCTGTCTTAATTTCCATAGTTATCTGGGACTCAGTAACATCTTGAAGACATCACAGTGTATGTGGTACAGTGGCAGAGCCATGCATTATATCATGCTTGGGGCTCATCCTAGATCTTGGCTCTCCTTTCTCAATGAGCAGAAAAGGCATAGAAGGCTTTCCTCAGCAGCAATCCCCCAGCTGAGGAGCAAGTGTCACTGATGCATTTCTAAAGAGGGCCTTGTTCAGTTTGCCTCATTTTGCCTGGGTTGTTGAGCCCCAAGGGTGTGAGTTTGAATTGGATTAACAATGCAGAGAAAATGGGAGGATCCTCAGAACTAAGCAGACAAGACTTTCATCATCTGCCCATAATCCATTTCTTGGTCACAATGTCCTCGTGACAGGAACACCATGAGAATACACTTTCCCTGGGGCACTGATGCAGTCCCCAGTGGGCAAGCCTGACAGTGCTTATAGCTTATCAGTGAAAGTAATGAACACTAGCCTTCTTTCTTCATGAATATGAATGACATTTTGAAGGCTGAATGCAACCTAAGAATTTACGTGAGAAATGAGGCATGAAACATTTTTGAAAATGTATTAGCCCAAAGACTGTATTACTTCATATTTTATGTCCTTCCCAATATGCTACAAAGGGTTTGAGCCATCAAGGGAGCCCTGCTCGACATGAACAAACAAGAACAAAGATATTAAAAGTAAATGCAGAAAATAAAGCTGTTTTTTATGGTAAGGTACAATTATTAGAGTGTTGCTCATGCTGTGCCCCTCAACCTGTACTTCTGTTCCAAGCCCCTGTTTTCCAGCACTTGCAGAATGAATGGAATGAAACGAGCATTCTATTTAGGAAATGGAGAGGGATCAAAGTTTTTATGAAGCACTCAGGAAAGATGATTTGCTTTCTTCTTTTTTTCTTTTTACTTTTCTTTCTTTTTCTTTTTTTTTTTTTTTTTAGAGTGAGTGGGAAAAAAAGCTAAAATGTTCAGCTATTCTATTTATTCTTGCTTTGAAATCTGGCTCTTCCATGTCTCATAAAATCACAGGCTCACACAGACCAGCTGAGGCAGGAATGCACCTCTGGGGATTGTCTAGTTTAAGTCCCTCTCAGAGCAGGTCACCAGAGCAAGTTGCATGGATCTATGTCCTGACAGGTTTTGAGTATCTCCAAAGATGGACTTTACACAGCCTCTCTGGGAAGCCTCTTCCAGTGTTTGACCTCCCCTCACAGTAGAAAAGTGCTTTATGTTAAATAAATTTCCTGTATTTCAGTTTGTGCCCATTTTCTCTTGTCCTGTTCCTCAGCACCACTGGTCTGACTCTGTCTTCTTTACTCCCCCCATCAGGTGTTTGTACACATGGATCAGATCCCCTGAGACTTCTGTGCTCCAGGCCGAACAGTCCCAGTTCTCTCAGCATCTCCTCATATGACAGATGCTCCAGTCCCTTAATCATCTTCATGGCCCTTCATTGGATTTATTCCAGCATTTTCCCTGTTTTTCTTGTACTGGAGACACAATAACTGGACCCAGCACCCATATGTGGTGGGTCAGCTCACCACTGCTGAGCAGAAGGGAAGGATCACCTCTCTCAATCTGCAGGCAACACTCTGCCTAATGCAGCCTAAGAGGTTGTTGACCTTTTCTGCTCCAGAACACATTGCTGGTTAATGGTCAACTTGGTGTCCACCAGGACCTCCAGGACCTTTTCTGCAAAGCTGCTTTCCAGCCAATTGGCCCCCCGACTGTTATTGGCAGAAGGGGTTATTACTCCCCAGGTTCAGGACTTTGCACTTCCCTTTATTGAACTTCATGAGGTTCCTGTTTGCCCATTTCTCCAGTCTGTTGAAGACCTTCTGATGGCCAAGCACAACTTTCTGGTGCTTCAGCCACTTGTCCCAGTTTTGCACTGACTGCAAATTTGCTGAAGGTGCACTCTGTCCAATTGTCCAGGTGATTAATGAAGATGATAAACAGTACTGGACCCAGGATCAACCCCTAGGGTAGATCACTAAGGACTGGTCTCCAGTGGAACTTTGAGCCATTAATCACATTCCTTTGAGCCAGCATTTCAACCCATTTTCAGTCCATCTCATTGTCCATTTTTCTTGTCCCTATTTCATTAGTTTGCCCATGAGAACATTATGGGGGACTGAAAGACTGAAACAACATTCACTGCTTTCCCCTCTTCCACCAAGCTAGTCATTTCACTGCAGAAGGCCCTCAGGCTGGTCAGGCATGATTTCCATTTCATAAATTCATACTGACTACCCTCAATCACCTTCTTGTCCTTCATATGTTTGGGAATAGTTTCCAGAAGTATTTGCTTTAACACGTTCCTAGGGACTGAGATAAAACTGACTGGCCTGTAGTTCCCTGGATCTTCTTTCTGGCCCTCTGGAAGATAGAAGTGACATCCATGGCATCTTACACTCCAGTTGTGTGAGCTATTCCACCACATTTCTGTGATCCTAATGAGACTGCAGTCTTGCAACTGCATGGAGACCTCTAATTCCTCCTGTTTGTTCCCCATACTGTGTGCATCAGCATACAGGCATGCCCTTTATAAGGGCACTCATCTGTGATGATTTTGCAGAAAAAGTGTGAGAACTTCCCCCATAATGCTGTTCGCTCAGCATTTCCTTATTTGTGTGCATAATGCAGTACAGCAAATGAAAACAGACATAATCAGACTATTTTGTCAATGCATTATATCAATGTTATATGATGATAATGAAGGCCAGAGGTAATAATCACTAAAACTCAAAATAATGTCACAAAAATTGAAATTTTTAAAAAGGAAGTTCAATAGGTCTTAAATTGGTACCAAAGCTTGGAGGCATCCAAGTATCTACAGCTCATTAGTCACATTCCCCAAAAAGTGTTTTCAAAAAATTAGAGAAGTCAAAAACAGAACTTTGCTTTTAAAATGGGGTGAATGGTTCATGGGGAGATGCTTTAATGGATTTTAAGGAAACTTATACTTAAAGCAAACATAGGCCTTATTGCCTGTTAATTCTTCTTCCCTTTTCCCCTCCATATTCTATCATGTCTGGGGAATGGCCTCCGGGATCTTACCCAGGAATCAGCCCAGAAGCTGTCATGGCAGGATGGAGGCACAGACAGAGATCCCTCATACTAAGGGAAGAACTGCTGTGGGAAATCAAAGAATAATCTGTCTTCTTAATACTTAGGAAGTAAGAGGAAGAAAACAGAGAAAGAGAATGAAAGATGCAGAAGAGAAAAGAGCGCTTTTCTCCTTTCCTTCCTCCTCACCTACATTTGGCAGTGGGGAGAGGAGGTAATCATGCGAACAAACTAACAATACAGAGAGAGATAAAACCCCAAGGGAAAGCAGGACAAACCTGGTACATACTGACTTTCAAGTCACCAGTTTCTTATACGGTCATCTGTCCCCCAACACACAGATCATTTGACTTTTCTTTTTAAGCCAGATTGTGTCACTGGCCTACACTGGAGCTGAGCACTCCCTAAAGTCTAGGTCTTCACAGCTCCCTGTCTTATCTCAGATGCCTTCAGGGTGATGCGTGTACAGTTTTTTCTTGCTTCTAACCTAAACATCCAAAAGGACTCCTGACATTGTATAGAAACAGCAGAGGAAACTCAGCTTGGAGCCTTTTATAAAGTTTAATGTTCACCTTGAATGCAATACTCTTCTGTAAAGGAAAATGTACCGGATTTTCAGCTTTTAAATAATTTATTGTATTAATTCTTCATTTAGACACACACACATATAGGCATGTGTTATACACTTTTAGTCAGATTCCCAAACTGGGTAAACTGTTATGTCATGTGAAATCAGCAGAGCTAAGCTGATTTGCAACAGATATGAACTGGCCCTTTAAGTAACATATTATCAGGGCAAACTTGGACTGGAAGTGAAATAAAAAGCAAATGCCAGTCATTCAAATTCCAGAGCTAGAAGTCTTTCTCCTCACCTCTCTGTTGCTAGCCAGCTGATGCGTTGTTACCTACTTTTATGTTATTATTAGTATGCAAACCCAAGTGTCAGAATTCCTTAATTGCTCATGCTGGTGGGATAACTAATGTAGTATTATAAAGAGGAGATATGTTATATATTTATAGAAATTCAGAAAGCCTTAGGATATATATGTCAATATGGAGCACACAAGACCAATCCAAACACTTAGTACAGATCTTGCTAGACACAATTCCAGCATATCAACTTAACAGAAATGTATTAATTCAGGGAAAGAAAAAGAAAGAAAAAGTTTTCTAAGTATGGTCTGCATAATGAAAATGGTGCACAACTTAGGTAGTCACCAGAGTCTTCTTTTGATGTCAGCTTCTAAAATACACAAGTATACTGAGTATGAAGTTTAGGCTAGGCAAATACTGAATGAAGCAAGAAATATACATTTTATTTGAATGAAATTTTAGATTCTAAAAAAAAGAGTAGTTCTTTCACCTGGCATGTTGTTTCTTCTATCTTCTTTCCTTGCACCAGATGTATCCCATCACCAATAATATTATCTTCTGTGAATTATGTCCAAAAAAAAACAAAAACAAAAAAAAAATCATGCTTTAAAATGTCCTGTTTTAAGTTTTTCTGAGGAATATAATTTGAATTGCACTTGATGTTTTGAGCTGACATTTTGACTCTCTGAAGTTAATCTTACATAATTTAAGCATGCAGTTTATCTCAAACTGCTTTGAAGTAAGACTACAGAAAAAATTAGCAAACTGACTCACATAAATAAAACTAATGCACGCTTACTTCTTCATCTGTACTTAGTCCTCAGTTTACTAACCCAGAACCCCACCAAGCGCTTCCTCTTGCCCTGCTAATTTACAGCAGAAAAGTGTAGAATACTCCTGTAAAAAATGAAGGGCAAAAATGGTCTTTGCAATTGAATTCAATTAGCTTAGATTAGAAATTGCTTTCAGAGAATGAATGTCCTCCCATTTCTTCCAAGAAACTGATGCTTTGCATGGGAAGAGTATTTACCTTCATTACAACAATGAGCAATAATAGGTCAAACAACTCTTTGAAAAGTTTACTCTTAGTAAGTCTACTTTGAGAGATCTACACTTACTCCCACTCTTAAGGCAAATCATCCACCATTATACTACTGTAGAAAGGCCTTAGCGATTAGATTCCATCAACACAGATGTCAGAGGCACTCAGTTATTTCGCAGGAAAAATACAGAAGAAAAATTATCTGCTAATCACAGCACAAACTGCTATCCTATTTTCCCAAAGTTACTAGAAACTAGCAGGAATGTGTTGGTTTTCTTTTCTCATGAATCCTAACTTGGCATCTGTATTGCTACTGAGGAATACTTTATAACATGAGTAATTCCCCTGTTTGCAGAAGGACAGCTAACTTAACATATAGATTCACAAAAGCTAACTGTAGGCAGGTGAGACTGATTGCATTGTTTTCTCTAAAATCAACAGGAAAAGGATTAATTCAGTGAATAATTCCAAGTGACTGAGATTCTTCAGTTATCACATCAAAAGAAGTGTTTGAACATGATCATGAAAATTTGTATTCAAAGAGGTAAGTAATATCCCAGTCCTCAAAATGCCTATGCTTATGTTGGAATTAAATGAGACTACAATGTGTATGAAGCTAGACAAAAAAAACCCCGTAAACTTATGTGAGTGAAACAATTAAAGAGCCACTGTACAGGTAACAATACATATATTTTGATATGTTATTTTTAAAGCAAATTCTGAATCAAGAGACATTTTTACGATTGTTATTTTTTCCTAGAAGAAAATCCTCTGAAAACAAAAATTGTAATATGATAACAAATAATCTTCCTCATAGTTTTGCAACCTGGATGTTTTAAGACTGGGTTAAAACTCACAAATTACACTCTGGGCATTGGACAAAAAAGAGCAACAGCCTTTTCACATCCTAGTTCCGCCTTGAAACCATAAATTAGTTGCATCGAAAACCCCATCAAACAATTTCCTTCATTTGCTATGTGCGTCAACAGGAAGCGGAAAAATGAGTCACAGAAAATTTTATTGCACAAGTTTGCCTTTAGAGGCTTCTGTAAGAACTTCTATTCTAATAGGACAGTGTCTTTCTCCTACAGACCTGATGGTTACAATAAAACCAAAAGCTTTTTGAAAAAGTATGTTACATTCCAAAATCTAACTTGACTGAACAGATTTTAAGTTTTGCCAAGCACCTACAAATCTCCTTGAAGTCACTGAGCACCAGGTGTCTGACAATCCAGTTTATTTAAATATAGAGCTAGGTGGACTTCTAGGAGCAGCATAACTCATGTCAAGCAGTGCTTATGCAACACCAGATTAACATAACTAGGTTGTTTCTGGTCCTCAGGCTAATTTGTTTTCATCTCCTGCAGGCATCGCTGCACACTGTAGCCCTGTGCTCTGTAAGCTTACTCTAAAAGTTAAGTCTTGCAGTGTTCAGCCCTGTGCCCACAGGTCCTCTTACAGTTTAGTCCAAAAGAGTATTATTTGGTATCTGTTTGCAACTGAATCATAGAGAACTGTGGGGCAACATATAATGACCTTAGCCTGAAAGACTACAGTGACACTGCTTTTAACGTAATTTCATTCAAAACCAAATGAACAACTACAAGTTATTAAAGCAAGACTTAGTGGTCCCCCCCAACCACGATGTCTTTTGCCAGCCATAATGACATGCATCCACAGTACTCTTAAATCTTGCTTAAATCAACTCTCCAATCCACTGAAATATGTAATAGGGTATTTGGGTAAAAAAAAACCAAAACAAAACAAAAACAAACGAACAAGCAAAAGATATATGTAAACTGCAGTGTTGTCTTCCTAATCTGGCAATGGATACCAGTCACTTTAGTGTGAAGAATTACGTGTGCTGACTATGAGAGGTGTCAACTCTTTTCTGTTTGTCTCTGTAATACTCTCATGGAAGCCCAATGTCTGTGACTTGCATAGTCAACTTTTTCAACAACAATGCTTTTAGGCTGGAAAATCTGGTACTGCATTTCGGTTTGGGCTTGTGAGAAAAGACAGGTATTCCCACTATTGTGTCTGTGGGATATATATGTTTTTACTGCCTTATCAGTCTGGAAAAGTGATTTTTGTAGAGGTAATATATATAGCAGCATTACGGAACTAATCCAAAGGCTGCCAGCATCAGTGGATGTCTTTTCATGGATTTCAGTGAGATTTGGGTCAGGTCTGTGGATACAGCTCTGAAGTAAGCACAGAAGTCTATACTGGCCACCACGCATGGCTTATTACATCTAATAGAAATTCATATTATGCAATAGACTTGCAGACCTTGAAGCATTATCTCTGTTAAGAGAAAGGTTTGATCAATAGTGACAAATTATCCTGATCAATAGTGATACACTGTAAATCTCCTTGCAATGGTTTTCACCACTGTGTGAAGGGGACTTCCTTTGAAATAATTTTACTGCAGTAGGGGAAAGGGAGATTTTTATTTAGCTGCCAGCTTTGTTTCCTGTTCCCTCTGGGCCCCTGCCCTTCGATTACAACACTTGTCAGCTTTTAGAATGTGCACTGCTTCTTTTGCATGCTTTGGATATTTAAAAGGGTAAAAAAGTCTTGAGTAGACAAGACTCTGGAGGAAGGTCAAAAAGTTCTGATTTCTCATTCAGCCTTTTTCCACCTCCAAACTGACAGCCTTTGGAGTAGTTTGAGGAATCATTCCAAAATGTTTTTGGTTAAAATTAGGACTTGTCTGAAGAGAAATGCCTAGTATTTCTTTGACCTGTCATTACAACCTTTTCCCTTGCAAGCCAATGAGACCCACTGGAAGTCCCTTTTCACCTCATCAGTTCATCACAAGAGTAGAGTTCCTCTAAATTTTCCGGTCATCTCTTCTTTCTGATTCTGGTTCCAAGAAACCCAATTTGCCCAAGCATGGGCAAATAAAATAGGTATTGCAACTTCAGATCTATTTTCCAAGCATTTAAGAGTTTATCTTCAAGTGGTGAAGTGAATGAAATCCAGGGGGAAATCTGGTGCCCTGTCCTCTGCTTTCTTTGGCATATCAGGGTAACAGCGGAATCTCCTAACAGTGGATGATATCTAGACCATTTGTACAGGAGATATTGAAAGTTAAGGCAATGGCCATCCTCCCATTTTGCTGGCTTAAGTAGAGAACAAAACATACATCCACTTTAATCTTACATATCTTGGTTTCTGTTTCTGCTGAACCTTGTCTGGTTTGGTCTGATTAGGCAACTATAATGGATGTACCTTGACTTTAAAAAGTAGAAATAAGAATTCCATTCCTGGAAGCAACATTAAGCAGATTACCAAAGCATTTTGATTTTTAAAAGTCCAGTTTGTGTTTAAATAGACAAGGTCACTGCTCACTTGTTTTTTCTCGTAGTTATTTTAATGAGTTTGTGCTGGTCAGCTCTTAAACAGTGTCACTGGCAGCTTCTTATACATTAGCTGTAAGGTTGTTTCAATAAAATTGATCAAAACAGGTTTAGGAAGAGAATTGGACAAAACAGTTGCCTACAAAGTTTTGCCAACTCTCTTTTGCAGCTGTCACAAGAGTTTTTTTCCAGGAAAGTTACACTGTTTCCCTGTTGGATACCTGGAGCAGTGTAAAGTATATAGGGAACATGGATTCCTACTATAGGCTCATATTACAGTTGGCAAGCCCTATACAACATGACTATGGCAATTTACTGTAGTGAAAGTCTTCTTTGGCCCGTGGACTGCAAAGTGAATTGATCACAGAGTGTGTTCTTAGCTTCCCAGTTTTAAGGTAAGTTTTATTTTAACTACTGTTTTTTCCCCTTGAACAAGACAAATCTCAAAAGGACAAATTATTTAGCTAGATTACTGGTGAAAAATGTGAAATTTTCCTAGGTGCCCTTTTAAATACTTTGTGGAAAATGCAAAATCAGCTGAAATATGTTTAGCAATTACCTTCAAGCTGACAGTGCCTTCTGATGTACGAATCATTCTCCGGCTTCTTGGAACTCTGCCAAAGTGTGCCATTCACATTTTTCCTGTCTAAAGTAAAAGCACAGAGAGCAGTCACCTGAATTCGTAGCAAATCTTTGAAATAACAGGAAAGACTATAAAAATAGAATCAGAATGAAAATCAAACAAGCTTACAGAACACTGTAGCATCTGCTCAAACACAGAAATGAACTAATGATTTTGCAATATAGGAAATTTGATGGACGGATGGTATTTACTGTGGGCAGACTTCAAGTTTTATCATCTTTTGCTGCTGTCTAATACTTCATTTAACACTGTTAAAACACGATCAGAATGATTATTATCTTAACCCTGATTTTAAGACCTAAGAGCCCACAGAACATCTGTGCCTTTATTTTGCTTCCAGGAATTGTATAAATATTATTTAATTTTACAGTTAATGAGTTAGTGTTAGCAAGAAATAGCATCAAAGATGCCCACATCTATGTCACACACACTCCAAGGCCAGTACTCTCTCAGCTTGAATGGGAGAAACTAGGTTGGGTTTGAGAACAAGATGGCCATTCTCCTGTTCCCTCAGTGAACTTCAAAGTGGTCATGCTGATTGATAACTATTAAGTTTTTGTGCTTTCTGGTTTTGTTTTTCTGTTTTGGGTTTTTTTCAATGTTGGGTTTCACTCTGACTATGTCAGAAAATTTTCTTTATGAAAACACTTGTTGATTCTGTCAAATGCTGGGAATTCATTACAGCCTGGATGCTGTACCCAAATGATACTGTTCTACATGAAAGTCTTACCAGTACTTACCAGGGCTACAGAATGAAGTCTTAACATAAGGGAACTTTCATCTATATCTGAGACACATTGTTATGAAATATAGCTGCATCGTTACAGGCAGAGATAACAACCTTTTTACTCAGTAAGGACTAGATACAACAACTAAACCCAAACTCCAAAGAATAAATAATAGAATGCTAACAGGAAGCTCTCACTGAATAAAAATAGGAATTTTTGCTTTTTAAGAAACTGATGCTTATTTCCTACAGAGGATTTACAAAATAGAACCCATTGAATCACAACTATGGATGCAGTGTCAAGACAGGTTGAAAAAAAAAAAACAAACAACCTGAATTTCTTCTTTGGTGAATTTATTTGGGAAAGCTGAAGCAAAGTAGTTTAACATGGGAAAGGGCAGGGACTTGAGTTTGTTTAGATCAGAGATATTTCAATTTTTTATTGAAATTACTAAAAGAAACACTGGAAATGCTGAGTATTTCTCATGCTGTCCCATAATAGGTTCTTTAAATTGCAATTTGGCTTCTGTGTTTACTAGTTTGTTTTCAATATCTACCTACAAATGTGTCTGTGGAAAGCAGGGAGGGTGGGTGGAATATACTGATAGATTAACTGTATTTTTTCCTTTCCTTTGCGTTTGCTACAACAGCTGTAAAGCAAATCAGACCCTTAATTAAAGTTGGCTCTGTGAGATTAGCAAGTATACAGTAAATGATTTAAGCAGTTACTAACCAAATGCTTCATTTTCAGACATGGACTTCTGGATGGATCTAAAAGAATTAAAAGAATTTACTGTTAGCTGAAAGTCAGAATGAAAAACGAAAGCACATTTAATCAAATATGGATATTTTCAAACTAAATCTTCAAAGTAGTGCACAGGGATTTAGTGGTGCAATTCCCACTGGCTTTAATTGGAGTTATTTGGCTTTTCTCATTCACCCAATCATCTACTCCCACATGCCACACAAAGCTCTGCAAGCTTCTGAGTTTTCATTCTGTAAAAATGTTATTCAAGTTTCTTTTTGGAATGAAGAATTCATGACTGAATCAGGGAGCCCATCAGGAAGAAAACAAGGGATATTTTTCTTTAGACATGATCTGAAGTGCCCTACAACTTTTAGAAATTAGTGTCTGAAGTTTGACAACATAATAATGGATTTAACCAAAGAGCTACACTTGTACATACCATCCCCACGACCTTGAATTACATTTTATTGCCCAAATAAACCTTGAGCTTTTTGCACATTTACATCAAGGAATAGCCCTAACTCATGCATCTATCTGTGGTCAGTGGTTTACAGATGATGACTTAAAGAATGTAGTAGCTTAACAGCAGAAAAAGAAATCTTTGAATTAACAAAGATTTATCCTGTGAATTAATTTGTTTCTCTTTATCCATAAAAAGCCCAATGGAGAGCAATTTATGAGCTAGAGGATGAAGTCAGAAGATTATACTAGGTGAGACCTTAGACTCTCCAATCTGTGACAATGATCAGCAGAAGAGAAAGAGCACAAAAATTGAGATCCATCTCCCAACTTCAGACATGTAGGTGCTTGAAGGGCTTCCTGAGCAAGACAGTACAACTGAACTATTGATTTTTTAAGGAACTGGTCTGTAAGAACTGGTTCCTTTTGAAACCACTTGGATTTTTTTTTTCTTCCAGAGTTTCACAATTTAATTCTTAATGTCTAAACAAGACATGCTTCTGTTTATTTTATTTCTGTTACTCTATTTCATTTGGTGCTTCCTTGTGGCCCCATTGTAAGAAAAAGAGAATGATAATTCCTCTGTCGCTTTCTCCATATCTACAGAAAAGGCCAATGTGAAAATTTCTGCATTATCAGTGGGCATATCATGCTAGGATAGTGATGGTTGGACACTCACAATAAAAGAATTTTCACTACAAAGTCTTCTAATGTTGCATGAAATTATTTTCATCAACCTTACTAATTTTTTATATTGATTAGCCAAATGATCTAGACAATCCTTCTAAATTCTGATAATTCATTTAGATTAGGATTAGGTTTAGAATAGAATAGTTTTATTTGCATTGTAAGATTTGACACTGTAGCTATAGACTACTATTTCTACTCCTGGGGTTCTTAGTTCTGGTCTAAGCAGGAGACTCTTAGGCAATTAGGTGATTGCATCATATTTGGTAGAGCTTGGTAGGGTAAACCTTGGGTAAGGCCTACACAGTAGTTTGACTTCCTTAGAAGTGTTAAAAATTGATGAGAAAACCATGAATAATAGAGTTATGTCCATACGTTAATTAATGCAATTTTGGGAGGATTTTCACAAGGTCCTGTCTGGTCACAGATAACTGAGATCTCACAGCTCTGAGTGCATACATCTCTGTGTTTGCAGTTGATAAGTTACTAGTGTTTTTATCAGATGACCAGAAATAGATTAAAACTGTTACTTAAGACAAAGGAGCTCTTGATTTCTTTGAAATCTTTATTTGTTTTGAAATTTCTCAGCAATAGACATAGATAATATTGATGTTCACAATTTAGTGGAGCCCCACCTACAAAAAAAAAAATTGTCCAGGGATTTTCATGTCTGTCACAACCAGACAAATAAGATCTGTCTCTATCATTCCATCAGGCAGGATTTCAGATTTCATCTGAAGGGGACCGCTTCAGTAATGCAATAGCCTTCAATCTGAAGCCAAAAAAGAATTTTCAAAATGAATTCCTCTGCTTACTAATATATATTAATCATTAGCCAAACCATAGCATTGTGTCTTAATGAATGGATGCAAAGCATGCTGCTGTCACAAATATACTTGATAAAATACAGTCTGACCTGCTTTATCCGAATCATTTTGCAAACTAATTTTTTACTTGGATTAAAAACACAAACAAAAAACTCTTCAGGAGATTATCAGGTCAATGGTGCAAACATGCTATAAAAATAGGTTACCACTTCAATCTTTCAGAAAAACAGACATATGGTTAAACCAAGATCAGATTAACTGCTTTTGATTTTAGCTGTCCTGGTTCTGATGTTTTGGAAGAAAGCTTTATGTGTATGAAAAATCATGGCAAAAGAGCTTTAGTAATGCATTACAAGCTTGTTACTTGCTTTCCAACTGCAACATTAATACAGGTACTCTATAAGAATTAAAGTAACATTGGCAAACATTGATAAAACAACAAGGATGAAAGGTACAGACAAGTATAGTGACACTGTGTAGACCTTGAACTGGTCTCAACTTACTTTCTTTTTTTGGTCACTGTGTTTTCAAAGTCAGGAAATTCCTTTTGAAAAGATAAAAAAAAAAAAAAAAGTCTATGAAAATCAAAATATGTTTAATACAAATATAATATTTTCCTCACTGGAAAGACACTGAGTGATGTACTTTGTACTTTTGATTAGTGTTATTAATATCCACTGACATTACCAGTCTTTCTTTTTCTAACAGATGAAGCTGTGGAGGACATAATGCAGCAGAGAATACATGTAGTTATGTGTCCTAATTTTAGGTGGTTTCCATATCCATGGCTCTCAAGTAGTTGACAACAGTAATAGCCCTGAAAAAACATAGAATGATGCTCTTACCCCAAGAATGATATCATATTTCTCCCATAGTAAGATTATTTTATGACAATAAAATACCCACATGTTACATGTGCTGGGAAAGCTACATGGGATGTAGCTTTCTGAAGGACACAGAGGGATGCAGACTCTGTAACCCCATTACCTGCAGAGGAATGTGGAAGAGAGCAGGAAACTCTGCAAGTAAAATTGAAAGTTGTGCAAGTTGGCCTGACAAAGCTTTCAGGGGCACCAAATCAGAACCAAGCACTGGCCTGGAGGCAACATCATACAGCCCCCAGGGTCCAGATGATATGTACCTTGACAAGATGTGGGAAGAAAGAGAAGAGTTATGTGGGTGTTGAAAGAATGAACAAAAGGGTGCCTCGCTCTGCAAGTAATGCCACAACATCTTGCTGCATCTTTGCTGTCGCAGTTACCCTAGGACTTGAAGTTAATTTTTACTTTAAGAAAACCTGTGGATGTCATGCTAGGACAGAAGAGATCTCTGATTCCTATACTATTTTGATATCTCCTGAGACAGAATATCAAAGCACTGTATCACTTTCATATCTATTTCTTCCAGCCTAGAAAGCAGAAACTGGGATAAAAATGTCTGTGATGAATGTCACTTCAATCTGCTGTGCAACTAGAGACATTAAAAAAAAAAAAAAAAAAAAAGATAACCATTCATTATTTTATAAATATGAAAATTTTAGTGTATGGACCTATTTCTCATATTCTTATGTTTAATTTATTTCCTTTGTGTAATACTATCTTCATCTGCATGGCTCTGACCACAGTAATTTAAAAATGTCATCCAGGTTGCATGATGAAAAACCAAAATATGTACTACTTAAAACAATGTAAGTGCATAATTGACCATTTTATATTTTTCCTCTCCTCTCAGTAAAATCCATCATAGATTTTTTAAAGCTTCTTCAGGAGAGTGCATTAAGAAAAGGCTGTTTTACTGCATTGAGTTTATTTTAGCTGAGTGTAGGAGGTCCTGTGTTAGCACCTGGACATTTTTGAATGCTGATAGTTGTATGCAGTTTCCACAGAATTTTTTTTTTTTGCATGTGTAGATTTGTTCACAGATGCTGTGTGCAGATCAAAGGGGTATACAAAATTTATCATCTACTTTGAAATACTGCAAGCAATGTAACATAAATTTCTTGCTGAAAAAAAATCAGCATTTTAGTCTTGGGACAAATCTTTTCAATCGCTCTAAACAAATTACTAGATGAGGTGCACAGGCAAACAAAAGTTGCAAAATGTTGAAAAAGTGATTTTTTGGCACTTTTAAAAGGGTAGTGTCAACATTTCATTAAAAAATATCAAATAATTGATTTCAAAGAGGCTTGTTAAAAGAAGCATTATACATGGAGGTCAGAAACCAAAGGATATTATAAGTTAGAAACTGTATATGATCCAGGGAAAAAATTGGAGACAGAGTGCTCTCTAAACCTCAATGTGGCATATACCTGGAAAGACTATTAATTCATATCTTCAGATGTCAAACATCTGGTGTGGAACATGAAACATAGAATTGTAGGTTTGATTTTTGCTCCATGATTTGAAAACAATGCTTCATCATCATTTCTTAAAATCCAGCAAAAGATGCATGTATGGCATTACATCATACATTGAGGTGATACTGACGTGAGTTCACTGGATATCATGGGATGCAGTGCCACAATGGAATATGACAGTGGGTTTAAATGACCATTTTAAAATGGCACCTTTTATTCGACACATCTCTTCCTGCTATGTCTGAATCAGCTGGCTAAATTGGGGTACAAGAATAAATTACTCGTTTGTACTTTTTTTGTTTTAAGTATCTTTTCAGTATTTGACTACACTTAAAATAGTATGTAAATTTAATCTGAAACTAGAAATTAAGCAGTTCTTAAAACATCTTTTATCTTAGAATGCAAATTAAGATTCATCTAGACTCTACTCTCCACATTCTCTGAAATGCATAATTACCTTGTTTATGGGAAGAATTCTTTCTTTCCCCATCCCAAATACAAATGATCTGTTTCCTAGAAACAAACTGCACATGTGGAAACTCAGCATTATAAGATTATTAGTAAAGTCCTTTCCTCTGTGTTTTTATCAGATAACTCTGAATTAAAGAATTGAATGAGTCCCTCTGGTGTTTACAAGCTGGCTGAGAAAGCTACAGGTTCTGTGTCTGTTAAGACTTGCAAACAGGGAAATTATCATTTCAGATAACTAACCCTCTTCTTTCTCTCGCTGGAATCAAATGCCAATTATAACACTGCAGATTAAAGCAGGTATCATGACTGATTGTGATTTTCCTGGCAATAACTTAGAAAGACTGATAAATTATTTGGCACTTTTCTGACATACAGTGTAGTCGATCATATCATGGTCAGCAGTTGAAAAATATGTGGATCTCATGACATTTGGTGATTGCAATCTGACAGAAAATATATGAAAATAGTTTTAATACTGAAGACTCTTTTCTTGAGAAGCTTAAGACAGCTCATGAGGTAGAAGACTGTAATACCAAGCTATAAGAGGTAGAAATTCAGTTTCCCAGTTAACAGCATAGTTACAGGCAAAGAGTATCTATATGATTCATTACATACTGTTGGCTACCAATTGTTTCTGAGGAAGGTCCAATTCAGCTTTGCTGTGCATAAGGTTCACAAACAACTCCATAAATCTATTTTTTTCTTTCTGTCTGAGAATATTACTGAAGCTGAGCAACAGGTGAATTAACCAAAAAGTTAACAGGCCAGTTCCCTGAGGATTAAAATCAAAAGGCAAGTGTGTATAACAGGCACAAGACAGTACCACAGGAACCTGGAGTGGGAACATAACAGGCAAAACGTTTCTTATACTAAACAGGTCTTCTAAATTATGTGGAGAAGAACAGTGTACACAAAAGAGAGATTATTCTTCATCCAGGATGTGTCATTTGGGCAGATGTTTGGTGAGGAGCAAAAATAACCATGATTCAAAAAGTGCCCAAAGAGTATGTTCACTGAATTTTGTCCCGCACAGCTTCAGTGACCGTAGTACCCAACATTTCCCACGTCTTCAGAAGAATGTCACAGCCCGGCTATGATTAGGACAAATCACAACAGATGAGATAACTGCAAGAAAATAACTACCTTGCTGCAGTATAAGGAAAATTTCCTCTAGCCCTAGTCTCCCTTTTTTAAGTTGAGGGGAGCAGACCTCGAATGCCTGCCCTGTTGATTTATGAAGTTTTATAGAAAAAAGGAAAGGGGCAAAGCTTCCTAAGGAGGAAATGTGTTGTGCCAGGCTGCTCCACCCTGAGGAGATTTAACAGCTCTGTGGAACCTGCATGGTCATGGTTCAGCCAACCATTTAAACCATACGCTAGAGCCCATACCTACTTAGCAGTGCACTTAAGTATGCGCATTACTGAATAATGATAGATGGCTAAATCAAAGTCCTGAGGGAGCCAATAATGTTCTGAATTTATCATGCTGTGGGGGCCACCCTGCAGCCTGGAACCAAGTAACGGAATTAAAAATGGGAGAGAAGTACAAATGGGCTCAGTTAATAAGCTTAACAGCTTCATCCAAGGTGTAGGTCTAATAACTCACATGCTAGAAATAGCAGATAAGATTACACATAGTCCTTTGGCCTTAGTGACATTTTTCCATAGGTCTTACTGCTGACACGTCATCACTAATCTTGTTTTCCATTTCTAGAGAGTATTTTATAAATAATCATGTTGATTCTACAGCTAGCACAGTGACACAGCATCTAGCCGTTATTTTAGTTAAGTGCTGAGCTGAATACTCTCTCAAAACAGAAAAAAGTAAAACCCACAATCAGTCTTAGGAAGCTTTTTGTTAATATCTAGTGAGCCAAGAGTTTGTTTAGTCATTTAGCGTTGCTTTTATTGATGATGAAATTTAAATTCAGTGATGAATAATTGTGCCATTGCTAAAATATCCCCATTAGGAAAACAGAAATGTATGATAAGAGCTAGCAGAAACAAAAGTGCTGGATTCTTCTATTCACTGCTGTTCATGTATCTTCATGGACTATGCAGTGCCATCCCACAAAATCAGCACTGAGCAATGTGAAAAATGTTTTCCTACAATTTGTTCAGATTAACGTACAGGATTTTCTAATCCTACGCTAGCAGCAAATCTGCTTATTTAGACTGACTCAATGAAAAGAAAGTTCTGTATTGGATAGGCTGATTACTTTTATTTAGCCAAAAAAAATTATGAAGCCTAACTCTATACTAATATAATGAAGAGTCTGAAGTAATGCTGCCAAATCAGAAAACAGAACAAAATAAGATAAAGAAATAAACAAAACGCCTGACATAAACGATCACTGCAGTTTTAATTCTTAGCCTTACACATTGTGAAAACCATAGCAGACGACAGTGCTATAGATGTGTCTTTACCATACCTTGACAAGATAAAGGATAATTTCTAGTAGTTATCTATTGCAAAGTATATTAGGATATCATATGTCACATGCTGGGTACCAAAAAATGAATCTGCTTTTAACTTTCATTTTATTTTGTCTAAATACTGTTCCTAGCAGATAAACATCTATTGGACAAGGAAATGTTAGTGTAGTTGTCATAAAATGTTAAGTTGGTTTGTAGTCACAGCAAAGGGGAAAAAGACTGAATGGATGAAGGAGCTGAACTCTAATGTCCACCTTTGTTAGTAGAATGTCATGTTTCAATACAGTTGTGTAGCACAGTCCTAGCCAAATAGCTAGACCTTCACAAAACTGAAATCCTACAAGCACGCTAGGATAAGGTTAGAGCCATATTTCACAACCATGATTAAACACACTTAGCTGGAACAGCACAGAGGTGGCTCATTCTTACAGTAACAAGGTCACAACCTGATAATGGGGAGAGACCTGTCACACAGGGGAACATCTCACACCTACTGTAGTAAAATGATAATGTAGGCACATTTCAGAACCCAGCTCATAGATCTGTGCTGATGCTATGAGGAATCATCTTGAGATCTATGCACTGATGCTCTCAAAACCAGGACCATTATATAAAGCACCAAGGTGATTATCTGGAAGAGAGAGACATGCACAGAGAGATGGTTGCAGCAGAAGGATCTGAGAAGAAGTTATTTCCATTCCTTTAGGAACTCAACAAGTGCATGCCACAATTCCCCAGCCATTCTCCTTTCCCACCGGCTCCAGCACTTTCTCCATGCAAGTCCTGTGTGCAATCCTGCTTTTGACACTGCAACACCGTAGGCCCAGAGTCTCATAGGTACACAGTACACAACCTAGAGTGCACATGGGTAAAGTCTGGCATAATCTCTGAAGGAAGGACAGTCTCTCTTCTCTGAATAATGAACATCCTGGTTTTTCTTTATTCCTTCACCAGACTGCATCATATGTTGCTATAGATAGAGATAGTAATTATAAATGAAGGAGCATTGTGAAGCAGAGAGCAGAGATTATGAAATGAAAAGGATTATGAAATTTCATATACTATGCTAAAGTATTTGTCAAAGCCTCAATGATATATTATACCAATAACATACCAATAATAAAGGATTAAGTAGGGTAACATTATTTAAGAAGAAAAAAAACAGAAGACAAACTCCTTCACATGTTTGCCTAATGAGGTCTTGTAAAATGTAAAGGTTATTCCAGAGGCCACCACTTACAAAATTCATACAACTCACACTTTAGAAACGCTTCTTTTTATTAATTAAAAGGACAGCTGAAGACACCAGTAGTATATCCTGTAGACACAAACTCTACTAATATCTGTGCCCAGCATTTTCACATGATATTGCTTGCAAAGAGAAATTCCCTTGTACAGTGAAGCTGCACTAATCTCACTTTGCTGCTAGCTGTATAGAAACTCATGACCTGTTTTTCAAGTGTGCTTTTTAAGACTGGACAGAAATCAGGTCATTGGCTACAGAGATGAGATTTGAACAGTGGCTCTAAAGAGCCTAAATAGTTCAAACAGGCAGTTAAGCCAGCTGAACACACAGCTGGCATACAGAGTAATATTTTTTTGCAAAACACATTGCATACTTTGCAATTAAATTTTACTTACCAGAGACATAGATCTATCAGGTGGTTCACAGTTTACATGCATGTTCTCTGGAGTGCTAGCCCAGCTGTCAATAGTAGTTGTATCCTTGGGTTCTTGATGTTCTGGGACAGGCTCATACAAGCTGTCCATTGAGCCCTCCTAAAATACATTTAAACAGATTTTCAAAGATGAACACTTGTAAACACATTAAAATAACAGTAATTTAAAAAGCAAGCAGTGATTTACAAACTAGAGAGTGATTTTCCTCCCATCTTTTGAAATCCTTTATTTACTTCTTTCTCTAAAAAGACATATAGAAATTGATTATAGTAAGTACCCAAATGCTGGACTTAACACTATCGTGGCTTAGATTCCACAGATTGACAGGAGTAAAGCTGGGGGTACAGCAAAAATTAACATTATCTGCTCAGAAGGAGTAAAATTAGGTGTAGATCTCCACCTGGCTACTACATGAAAATTCCTGTGAAAACTATGAAAACTATAACCCATGAAAATTTCTACATAAACTGTAAAAATATTTTATAGTTAGTACTTCTTCTTTATGGGAAAAAAAGCTAATCATCTGATGCAGAAAGGTAACCCTATTCCTTAGAAATAAAAGGAAAAAATGCTGCCAACTCCCAGAATTTGAGAGTCATGATTTAGGCCCCCAAAATAATGAGAATGGCTAGAATTAAAAATAAATTCCATTTGCCTTCTTCAAATTTTTGAACTCTATGTTATAACGCACATGTAAAGCTTCTTTTGCTCCAACCACCAAGAATAAAAACGTTTTAACAGAAACTAAAATTTATCCTACAACTCCAAGAGCCAAGATTACATATACACACCACCATTCCATAATTCAAGAGCTAAATGAAAGCAGATGGCAAAACTAAAGACACTCTAACTAATGAACCTAGATTTTAGATGTTGCCACTTTGATCTGCACTGAATATTTTCCCAATGAATTTTGATTACTGATTTTTAACTGCATTAATTAAAGAATTAATCAAATTTATAGCAGTGTGACTTACAGCAGAGCAACACCATTGAAATTAACATGGTATATTATTATTTAAAAGCATTTGTTCCTCTAGTACAGAAGATAAACACAGATGTATATTTGAAGTTATATTGTTAATATGTAAAACTTTACAGGCAATATTATTGACCGGTGAAACAGCAGTTCAAAGACATGACTAATTTTTGCAACCACAATGTTTATCTATGGATCTTTATTTGCTTCAGTCTATTGGAGTCTTTATAAGCCAAGATAAATGTTGTGGGAGAAATATTGCAAGTTGAACTTCTTGAAAATACTCAAGTTGTATACTGGAGTTTATTCTATGAACTAATGAGTCAATGCTTTGTGGGAAAGTGGCACATGGCTTATGAAGCACACTACACATGGCTTGTGCTCCTAACAGCCAGCTGAGCCTGGGTTTTGACAGCAACTGCATTCATTCATAAGAACAGTATTTTTTCTTACTGTAACTATGTTGCCATGTAGCAATGATGGTTCAGGCTCCCAGTCTGAAGTTGTGGACTGAGCATTTCTAGACAAAAATGATGAGTTTAAAACCTTGTTACACACTTCCAGGATTCTGCAACATAAAATGTAATCATATACTTCTTCCTCAATAGGGAATACAGGACTTTGGTGAAGGGAGTATTTAATTAAGAGATGAAAGCATAAAAGAGAGCTCATGTGAAAGAAAGAGTATGAGAGATGGAAAAAGAGGGGGAAAAGAGAGGGTGAGGAAGATGAAAGGAGATAGGGGAGAGGAAGACAGTAAGAAAAGAGGTCACAAGAAGGCAAAAAGAGAGAAAGAAAATTATGTAAAGGGGACAAAGGAGGAAAAGGGCAAGGATAAGAGAGGGAAAAGAAATGGGAGAGAGAAGAGGGGAGAGAGAGTGGGCGAGAAAGAGAAGAGCATAAGTAGAAGCATGTGAGAATGAGTGCTCAAGAAAGGAAAGGAGGGAGAGCGTGTAAAAGACCTCAAACAAGCAAGAGAAAGCTCGTGTGAGAAAGATGGAGCACAAAGCTGTGAGAAAGGGCAGGTGTGTAAGAAAAAGCAAGTATGTGGAAAAAAAAGCAAATGCATGTCAAAGAGTGAGGGCATGAGGAGTAGGAAGTGCATGAAAAATAATTACGGCATGAGAAAGGATGCATGCAAGAAGTGAAGCACATGAGAAAGCACAAGTGCGCATGAGAAAGAACACAAGAAGTGAGTGCACAAGGAAGAGCAAGCACACAAAAGAGAGATCAGGTGAAGAACAGAAAGAAAGAGATGAGACAGGAAGAGACAGGGGATGTGTGAGAGTAAGTAAGAGAGAGTGAATGCAGGTGAGAGAGAGCAAGAGAGAGAGCATGAGCAAGAGATATCAAACGAGGAAGAGAAAGCTCACTTGAGGAACAGTGAGCATAAGGACACAGGAAAGTGTGTGAGTGCATGAGGAAACATGTGAGTGTGTGAGATGGAGAGTAAGTGCATGGACAATATCAAATGCATGTGCGGAAGAGCCAGGAAATGAGAAAGAGTGAAGGCACAAGAAAGAAGGAGGGCACCAATAAGAGCAAGGGCAAGGAAAGGAGCAAGGGTGTGAGAAAGAGAGGGCACTCAAGAAAGGGAATGCACAGAAAGAGTCTGAGCATGGACAAGAAAGTGAGCAAGAGAGCAAAAGCATGAGAAAGAGTGAGTGCATGCACACATGAGTGTGTGAGTAAGACCACACAAGAAAGAGGGAAATAGTGCCTAAGAAGGAGAATGTGTGGAAAGATGTGAGAAAGAGATGGCAAGAGGAAGAAACTGAGCGTGAGGGTGTGGGAAAGGGCAAGTGCACGGTTGCAGGAAAGTCCAGAAGGTCACAAGAAAGAGTACAAGGTTGTGAGAAAGAAAGTGAAGGTGCAACAAAGAGACCGGGAAAGAGAAAGAGAGTGAGGGTGTGAGAAAAGGAGTGGGCATGAGAAAGAGCATACCAATATCCAGAAAGAGCAAGTGTGCAAGGGAAAGTCAGCATGAATGAGAAGATAGTGTGAGCATGACAGAGAGGGATAGAGAGAGAGGGTGAGAGAGAAGGAGCAAGAAGACAAGAAAGATCAAAAGCTAAATAAAGCAAGAAAGAGTGAAAAAGAAAGAGGGACGGCATGATCAAAAGAGAGAAAGAGCATGTGACGAAGAGTGCTAAAGGACAGGGGAGAGAAAGAGTGCATGAAAAAGAAAGCCCACATGAGAAACACTGAGTGTGAGGGCATGGAAAGGGGTGGACACAGGAAAGGGAGGCACAAGGGTAGGATAAAGCACATAAGCATGTGAGAATGTGATTGCATGAGAAGCAGCAAGCATGTGCAAGTGACAATGAGGGTGTTAGAAAGAGGGAGAGCACAAAAGAAGCAAAGCCACAAGAAAGCAGGAGCACTCCAGAAAGGGAATGCACAAGAAATAGAGTGAGACAGCACAAGAGGGCATGGGGTGGGGGCTGAGAGGTGGAGTGAGAAAGCAAGCATGAGGGTGTGAAAAAGATCAAGTACAAGGTTGTGAGAAAGGGTGTGAGGGCACAAGAAAGTGAGGGTGTGAGAAAAATCAAGGGCATGAGAAAAGGAGAGGACATGAGAGTATGCCTGCATGCAAGAAAAAGTGAACATGTGAGAAAGTCCATGAGAGAGAGAGAGAATGAGAAAGGAAATGCGAGTGAAAGAGAGCGTGACCACACATGAGAGGGTAGGCTCATAAAAAAGAGAACGCTCATGTGAGAAAGAGCAAGCATGAGGGCACACAAAAGGGTGAGTGCAAGAAAGGGTGGGGTTGAGGGAAACAGCATGACAGCACAAGAAAGCAAGCACACAGGGAAGAGCAAGAACACAAGAAAGGCAAGAGCATGAGAAAGGGCAAGTGCTTGAGAAAGGAAGTGCGCAAAAAAGTGCAAGCATGTGTGAGCAAGGGTGCAAGAAAGTGCACATGTGAGAGAAAAACAAGAGAGTGCAGGAAAGAGGGAGGAAGAAAGAGAATGTGAGAGAGAGTGTTGTGAAAAGATGGCATGCAAAAGAAAAAGCAGGCACAAGGAAGCAAGCATGAAGACATGAGAAAAACAGAGTGCGAGGGTGCAAGAAGGGGTGTGAGGTCACAAGAAAGAGCACAATGGAGTTAGAAAGGAAACACTGGCACAAGAAAGGATATGCTGGCCTGAGAAAAGGAGCAGGCACAACAGGGAAAGTGTAGTTGGGAAAGAGAGTGCCCATGAGAGAAAAATAGGGGAAATAGAGAGTGGAAGAGCAAGAGAGAGGGAGAGGAAGAATGAGGAAGAGGAAGAGGGAAAGAGTGGGAGAGATCATAAGACAGTTTAGAAAGGGGGAGAGAGATCATGTGAATAGTGCAGAGACAGTGTGTGTGAGAAATGGCACATGAAAGAGAGATTGTGCAAGAAAACTTGTGCAAGAAAGTGTGCATTCAGGCTTGAGAAATGGTGAGAGTGAGGTTGTGAGAAAGGGCATGAGAAAATGGGGGAATGGTGCAAGAGAGGGTGCAAAGCCTCAAGACAGAGAGGGTGACTATGGGAGTGAGCATGAGAAAGAGCAGGACAGTTTGTGAGAGAGAGTATGCATGTGAGAAATGGCAAGTGTGTACAAGGTAGAAAAGGAACGCTTGTGAGAAAGACAGCTCTCAAGAAAGAGGGAGAAAGCGCAAGAAAGTGAGCATGAGGTCATAAGAATGAGTGACTGTGAATTCTTAAGAAAGAGAGCAAAGGCATGAGAAAGGGCATGAGGGTGCAACAAAGAGAGTGAGGTCATAAAAAGAGGAGCAAATGGTGAAAGAGCAGGATATGCAAGAAAGAGCAGGCAAAAGCAGAGGTGGGTGTGAGGGCACAGGGAAGAGAGCTAACATGAGAAAGAGCAAGTGTGCAAGAAAGTTTGAGTGTGTGAGAGAGATGACAAGAAAGAGATTGTGTCTGAAAGAGAGCAAGAATGAAAAGAATGAGGGGTAAGAGGGAGAGATGGGGCTAGAGTGGGTCGTGGGGAGACAAAGCTCAAAAAGAGATTGAGAGAGGGACTGCACCAGAAACCAAGAGAGAGAGCATGGCAGGACAGAGAGCACGCATGAGAAAATGAGTGTGAGAGCATGAGAAAGAACAAGGACAAAGCAGAGAGAAAGGCTGTGAGGAAACAAGAAAGGTGTTAAGGTCATGGCAATGGGGGTTGTCAGAAAGGGAGTAAGGACACGAGAAAGAGAACAAGCTGTGAGCATGCATGTGAGAGAAAGAGAGCTAGATAGAGCAGAGGCAGACACAGAGAGAGAGGTGAGTATCTCCCAAGTGTGTATGTGAGAAATAGAGTGGCCACAAGAAATAATATGATCACTTGCAAGAAAAAGCAAGGGTGCACGAAGAAGAAAGTTAAAGAGAGGGAGGGAGAGATAGTTGGAGAGAGCAAGAGAGCATGCAAGAAGGGGGGAGAGGGAGCAAGAAACAGGGAGAGCATGGGAAATAGATGGCACAAGAGAGAAAGTGCATGTGAGAAAGCTAGTGTGAGTGGGTAACAAAGAACAAGCACGAGTTTGCAAGAAAGGGCACAGTGGCTTGTATCAGAAATAATGTGGCCAGCAGGACTAGGGAAGTGATCATCTCCCTGTACTCGGCACTGATGAGGCCGCACCTCAAACACTGTGTTCAGTTTTGGGCCCCTCACTACAGGAAAGACATTGAGATGCTGGAGAACGTCCAAAGAAGAGCAACAAAGCTGGTGAAAGGTCTACAGAACAAGTCTTATGAGGAGCAGCTGAGAGATCTGGGGTTGTTTATCCTGGAGAAGAGGAGGCTCAGGGGAGACCTAATCGCTCTCTACAACTACCTGAAAGGAGGTTGTAGCAAGGTGGGTGTCGGTCTCTTTTCCCAAGTAACAAGCAATAGGACAAGAGGAAATGGCCTTGAGTTGCACCAGGGGAAGTTTAGATTGGATATTAGGAAAAAATTCTTCACTGAAAGGGTTATCAAACATTGGAACAGGCTTCCCAGGGAAGTGGTTGAGTCACCACCCCTGGAGGTATTTAAAAGACTGTGTAGATATGATACTTAGGGACATGGTTTAGTGGTGGAGTTGGCAGTGTTTGGTTTATGGTCGGACTCGATGATATTAGAGGTCTTTTCCAACCTAAATGATTCTATGATTCTATAACATACTGCAGAGTCAAGAGAAAGGGCATGAGGGCATGAGAACAAACTCATATGAGAAGTGATCATGCACAAGAGAGTGCACAATGGAAAGAGGGAGAAGGAGAGAGATGACACAGTAGGAGAGAGAGAAAACAGGAGGGAGAAATGGAGAGAGAGCGCAATAGACTGAGCGTGAGGGTGGGGGAAAAGGCAGACACAAGAGAAAGTGGGGGCAAGGGTGCAATGTGTGTGAATATGTGAGAAAATGCAAGTGAGAAAAAAGAGTGACCACATGAGAAAGTGAGAGCTTGAGAAAGTGAGAGTGCTTGACAAAGGGAGTGCACAAGAAAGCATGAGTATATAGAATAAAGGCAGCACAGGAGAAAGAGAGTTAGGGTGTGAGCAAGCAAGAAAAGGAAGGAGGGAGAGAGCAAGAAACAGAGAGAGTGAGAGCAGCATGAGAGAGGTGGAAAGTGAAAGAGAGGCACAGTGCAAGAAATAACGTGTGCCTGAGAAAGCAAGCATGAGGTTGTGAGGAAGACTGAATGTGAGGTTGAAAGAAAGGATTGTGAGGTTGTTAGGGTGTGAGGTTGTGAGAAATTACATGAGGTTGCAAGAAAAGGCACAGTGTTGTGAGAAAGGGCATGAAGCTGCAGGAAAAGGTGTCAAAATATGAGAAAAGGATCAGGCACAAGAGGGTGAGCATGAGAGAGAAAGGGAGAGAGAGAAGGGAAGAGAGAGATAAAGAGTGAGTGAGGAAGCAAGTGCTCAAGAAAGGAGGAGAGAGAGCATATGAATAAAGAGAGTGTGGTGGAAAGAGATTGTATGAGGAGAGAGGTGGCATGAGTAATTGCAAGCAAGGGCACGAGAAAGCACAAGAGCAGGGTCACAAGAAAGGGCACAAGGTTGCAAGAAATGGGGTGGGGTCATGAGAAAGGGCATAAGGAAGGGAGTAAGGGTGCAAGAAAGGGAGGGGATGCAAGAAAGAGTGATAAAGAGCAAACGTGAGAGTGATTGCATGTGAGAATGAGAGACAGTGTGAGAGAGCAAGAGTAAGAAAAAGAAAGAGATAGAGAAAGAGTGAAGAGGGGGAGAGAGAGCTTTCAAGAAAAAAAGCGCTCAAGAAGGGGACAGAGTGTGTGGGAAAAGAGATGACACAAAAGAAGTGAGAGAGCATAAGAAAAAGCTCATGCAAGAATCCAAGCATGGGTATGTGAGAAAGAGCACAAGGTCACAAGAAAGGACATGAAGTTGTGATGACAGCAAGGGCATGAGACATGGAGCAGGTGCACCAGCATGTGAGAAAAAGTGAGCATGTTTATGCGAGAAAGGATGTTTGAAAGAGGGATAGAAGGAGGGAACAGAGGAGGAGAGAGAGAAGAGGAGAGGGCAGAAGGGGAAGAGGGAGTAAAGGAGAGAAATGGAAAGAGATCATGTGAATAAGTGTGCAGGAAAGAAAGACATGGCAGGAGAAAAAGAAAGCATGTGCAGTAAAGTGAGGGTGTAATAAAGACTGAGAACAAAATCACAAGAAAGGGTGCCAAGTAACAAGAAAGAGGAGTGAGAAAACTCATACAGACATGAGATCAGTGAAAGAAGGGGACTGAGAAAGAGAGATTGGTCATGAGAAGGAGCAGTGGGCATTAGAAAGATTGTGACCGTGTGCAAGAAAGAGCAAGTATGGGAGAAAGAGCAAGTTCATGTGAAAGATAAAGAGAATGAGAATGAGAAAGAGGGCAAGAGAGAAAGAGTGGGCATGCAAGGGAGAGAGATAAAGCTCATGTGAGAAAGAATGTGTGAAGGTGCGAGAAACATTAGGCAGGAGAAAGGGAGTGGGAACATGAAGGCATGAGCATGTGCAAGAGAGCAAGTGTGTGCAACAAAGCATGTGAGAAAGAACTAAAGTATGAGCAAGGCAGAGTGTATGTGAGAAAGGGAGAGAAAGAAAGAGAGATAGAGAGTGCAAGAGAGAGACTGAGAAGGGTCAAGAGAAATAGCATGTGAGAAAGAGTGCGAGAGAAAGAAAGCACCAACAAAAGGAGAGCATGAGAATGAGAGAGCTTGAGCAATAGAAAGAGCAAGCACAAGGGAACAAGAAAGGGTGGGCTCAAGAAAGGGCAAAGGTCTGGGAAAGAGTGAGGGAACAAAAATGAGCAAGTGTGCATGAGAGACTAGGCTCGAGTAAGCACAGGCACAAGAAAGAGTGAGCACATGAGCAAGAGAGAGTGGGTGCAACAGATGACCATCCAGAAAATGAGTGCAGGAAAGAAAACCTGCACAAGAAAGCACAAAAGAGCACCCAAGAAAGAGAAAGTGCACCTTCAGTTTACAAAAGAGTTTTCTTTGCTCACTGGTTTTATACCTTGTTGGAATATATTTCCCTTGTAGGTGGGAAATATTGAAAGAAATAATTATTTCAGGGCAACCTGAAGTATTTAACTAAAATTGAAATTTTCTTGCTTTCTTTTTTAAATTTTTTTAAAGTTAGGTCTACTTCTATACCAAAAAACACGATGTCAGTAAAGTCTTCCATTTCATATGTCAAGTCTTTTAGTAGTCCTGAGCACACTAAACATCACAGAGCAATATGAGAGATAACAGAAGAATATATTAACTTAATTCTGGAGTAGTTAGTACATCTCCTTTCTCCTACATGGGATGAGAAAGCCTTTTGAAGCCCTTTGCATCAGGAGTTTTATGGGAGAAAAAATCCAATTCAGATCTAGAAGAAAATAATTGTCTGTAGCTCTTTTCTTTGCACAATATTATCATGGCATGGAGAGACTAGATGGATCATAAGGCAGAAAGAGGAACATTTAGTAATGCAGTCAGGCCATTCTCCAGATCAGTGTTTAAATGTGAACTCCTGTGTATGGTGGGATGATAACAATCTAGCTAAAATGATAAGGAGTATATGAAGGTGATTACATGGGAAGCACTACAAAGCTCAGGCACTAAGATCTCTTATAGTCACACTACACTTTAGAGGATGGTCTTTCCACATGTGCTGGGTTTGTGTGGAGGGGTTTTTGGTAGTGGGGGAGGGAGCTACAGTGGTGGCCCCTGTGAGAAGCTTCTTGAAAGCTGCCCCAACTTCAAGTTGGACATACCTCTGGCCAAGGCCGCACCAATTAGTGATGGTGGCCACGCCTCTGTGGTAATGTATTTAAGGAGGGGAATCTGGGAGGGGATTGGGACTTGTGAGGAGGAGTTACAAGAAGGACACCTATGCGAACACTGAGGTCAGTGGAAGAAAGGAGGAGGAAGGGGAGAGGTGCACTGGAGCAGAGACCCCCCCTGTATCCCATGGTGAGATGGCAGGGCCGCCCCCCTGCCATCCATGGAGGTCACTGGTGGAGCAGAGTTTCGCCTGTGGCCTGTGAAGTACCCCACACTGGAAGTGGCAGCTGCGCCCGAAGAAGGGTGGTTCTCTATGGGAAGAAGAAGCCCACGCTGTCATAGTTCAGCACTGGGAGGGCTGCAACACGTGGGGGTGACCCACACCGGAGCATCTTGGAAAGAGCTGCAGCCCATGGGGAGGACTCACAATGGAGAAAGTTTGTGGAGGACTGTCTCCCGTGAGAGGGAAACCATGTGGAGCAGGGGGAAGAATGCAGAAGAGTTCTTCCCTCTCCACTTTGAGGAAGAAGTGGTGGACTGTCTGCACCCCCCATCCCCTACCCCTGCACTGCTGGGAAAGGAGGTAGAGATACTGGGAAAAAACCTGAGCCCAGGAAGAAGGGAGGAGTAGGGGAATGTGATTTTTAAGATGTGGTAACGCTTCTCACTGTCCTACCCTGTCTGTTAATTGTTGGTTTTGTTAGTGCTTGAATTAAAGTGATGTTCTTTTTCCTTCCCCTAATGAGTCTGTCTTTTGCCCATAACTGTAATGGGTGAGTCACCCTGCCTTATCCTCATCTCGATTCCTGAGTCTTTTCTCTTCATTTTCTCCTTCCCAGCACTGGGGGTGAAGGGGTGAATAAGTGACTGCATGGTGCTCAGTTTCCTTCTGGGCTCAAACCATGACACCACATTCAGGTAATCGTTCTTTGTTAAAACACATATTTTTGAGTTAAATCCATTTCTAAGTAACATCATGTCCCAATAGTCATAGCAGCATTAGCATCTTTCTATTTACTCTATGGTTTCTTTAACATATGGAGGCTCCATCTAATAATTTATCTTATTACACCACTTTTATTAATACTTATTTTCTCTGCATATTGCACCATAGAAACATTAGTTTTTAGTGCCAAGTGCTGCTTCATTTCATAACATTAGATGTAATATATTTTACATTGTGCTGTCAGTACATCTTTAAACCAACTATCAAGATAACATACACAACTAGTTCAATGCTACTGCAAATCATTAAGATGATTAGACTTTCACTTGGTACTTAACTTTAAGTTTTACTAGCAAAAGTGGTGGTTAGCAAGCTATGATATGGAAAAGAAATAGAAAAATGCAAGGGGTCTTATTTGGTTTAAACCCTAAGATCAGTGCTCAACTTGAATAACTGATCTGAGCAATCCTGCGATTAGGAGTGTTGTATCCTTTCTCTACTGCCTTTCTTACATAGGTTTCTGATATACAAGATGTTGGCACCTCTTAAGTATCCAAAATTCTTCCCTGTCTTCATTAGTTCCATTACTAATGCCACCATCACTGCCAAAGAAGGTAGGATTTAGGCTTTAAGTATCGCCTTGTGTAAGGAAGTCTTTCATGTCCCTCACATCCACTTTCTTATGGAGACTGCACTGAAGTTTGGTTTTTCTTTGAAACAGAAATACATCTGGTTGCATCTCTCTTAGTAAATGAAATGACGGACAAGAATGAACCAGGGTGCTGCAATGTGATCATCTGCACTGGTGCTCCCTGCCCAAACAGTCCCTGGCCCACACTTGTCTTTTGTTAACTAACACACATCCAAATGACTCCTTGGCACAGTGGTTAAAACATCATCAAAACTACACTTAACAGGCAGGTTGCATGCAGCTGCCTTGTTTTGGAGAGTTTGCTAGAACAGACACAGATGCTTGTGTGCCAAGGAAGCTCAACACCTGGACATGTTTCTGGAGGTGTGTACTTCATGAAATGGAGCCTCTGTAGAGAAATATCTGAAAAGCCTGTTATTTGGGCTAAGGGTACAATTGTGTTCAAAGATGACCCCTTCTAAGGAAACACTTATGCTGCTTCCAGGAGTAAATGCCACCAAACTAGTAAAAGTATACCCTGTCAGAAAAGACAATAACTCAGGACAGGATTAACTGGTAGTGTTCCAGGTGAATTGGTACTAATCCCAGTGCGTATATTCTTGATATTGGAGAATTGATTCAGGAAAATAATGTAAGAAAAGTATTCTACCTTAACTAAAGGATTGACAATTCAATAATATCTTTTATTTCTCAGATTTTTAGGATGCTGCCATTTATTAGGCAGGGTATTGAAATAGATGGTTTGGAGACATAATTTCTTGCAAATCATACAGAAGCAGTGCCTGATTTGGGCACCTCTCTGTATATTGTCCATAATACAAATCGTATTGTTCTGATTTAATTGTCTGACATGTAAAGGACCATAAAATGGAAAAGGCACTGCAAATTCAGGGTCTAAGACTGACCTTTTAAAAGGTCTACAAAAGAAGGGACATTTATCCTTTTGATCATTTTGCAAATGGAGAAGGGACACAAGGTTTTGAAGGCAAACCTCATTTGCCTGCAAATCCCTTGAGACCATGGCAGTGAGTCTGATGCAAAATTAATCTCAGTTGAGAAACCAAATAATTCTGAAGTCAACTCAGGATGCAAATGTACTGCTGGGGAAACACCCCATACTGGAACACTCATATTAGGAGATCAAAGGGCTCCCAGGTGGCAACAGATTGGAGTAATTTCTGTCTGCTTCCCTGGGAAGGGCAGAGTTCAGTCCAGGCTCCAAAACCTTTACAACCATCTTGTGAATCTTGAGTGTCTTCAACCTTCATGTCACCATTTGCTAGACTGGCCCATAACACTGTGTTTCTTATGCTAAATATATGTATCAGTTTTATGTATGAAAGCAAACCCACAGAGGATCAACTCTGACAGCATAAACTGATGTCCCTTTAACTACTGTAGTGTTCCACCACTTTGGATAAGCCAGAAGTCTGGTTCTACTCTGTTTTTAAACAGAATATTCTTGTCATTCCCTCCGGCTGTATCTTCATCCACTATACTCTATAGGGTAGAAAACTATTGTCTGAGCTATAAAGCAATGTATTTTAAAAATATATACATATAGTTCACACACATGTACACACAGGCACACATTCATTGCAGACTGAAATCTTGTCAGTCAGTCTATGGGAGGAAAATACTTCCATCAAACAGCTCTTTTTGTTCTGTCTGCCGATAGTCTAAACTTCTTTTCCATGGTTTCAGATTTAGCAGTTACTCCAGATGTTCACTTGATGTAAATCAGCAGTGATTTCTAGTCATCAGTGGCTATTTGCCTCTACTAAGGAACTGGCTCCTCTGATGTCTTTAAAAGTTGTCTTTAAAGCCCAATGTTTTGTTGCTGTGCATTATTTCTGACTTGACTCTCTCAAAGAGAAAAACACCCTTATATTGATACTTCACCTTGTTGCCAGCCTTTTCACAGTCACAGGCCAACCAAGTAGCTAGTGTACATATTTGAATACTAGCTCATTTCCAAGCTAGACAATCTGGTTACAGAAAGCAACTGCACTGTGTCGCATGCATAGGGAGGACTGCACAGGGCTCCAAGTTTTATGAAATATATTAGTGACCTATGAATTATCTTTAGATCTTTATAACTTGTGAGGTGTTTTGCTAGATGCTTGAAAGATTACCAAAGCAGACAGAATGGCTCCCATGGAAAGCTTGTAAAGAACAGAGGTTATCTTCTTAGCAGCAATCTTTAACCAGAACTAATTATTTCATTACAGAAACTATCATGGCACTAGCTTTCACTTGTCTAAACCATCCATTTTCACTTCAGTCATTATCTCTCTCACAGAAACTCCAGCTGCTGCATACCCAGTTTAACAGAGAAACTGCAACTTGACCTACTCTCACACACACAACCTACCTCACATTTTGTCTAAATGCTGATTTCTCAACTGATACAAAGCTCTACGCTTTTTTTAAAAGTTAACCAGATAGAAAGTAAGAAGCTGCCCCAATGGAATAATAAAATATTGATAGAACAGTTCTGTCCCAAAGAACTTCAGAAATTAGTATTTTCAAGCTGTTACAGAATGTACCACAAAGCCATTGTTAACTTTGAACAAATACACAGGTATTCACATTAAACTATGATCAAAAGTGTCATTGAATTCCCAGGGAATTATTTTTTATGAGTGACTCTTGTCACAGAATCCTAAAATACCACTGCATTTTACTTTAAGTACTCCAAAACAACTTTTAATTGTTATGATCTGGAGAACACCAGTACTCTGCACTAAGATAGCATTAGCAATCAGGAACAACAGTTTACAAAAAGCAGCTCCCCTATTTGAATTCCTGTCAATGCAGTTTGAATATTGATTTTTATTGTTCTTTCTAAACATATGGGGAAGATACACTAAACATCTGGACAAAAGATGAAAAATGGGCAAACAGATCTACTGTGCTGTGTAAATGCAGCAAATATACTCATTTAATTACCATTACTAATACTGAGCATTAGTATTGGCAGATGGTTAAGCTTTGAAAGCAGAAATGGTTTCCATGGATTTCCTATCCTTATTTACCTGTTCATTCTGACCATTGCCCTGGGGAAAGGAAAGAGGAAAAAACAAACAAAAAGAAAGGAAAAAAATATATATATAAAAAACAACAACAACAACAAAAAAAGCCCAAAAACAACAACAACAAAACAAAAACAAACCTGAAGAGGGTCTTAAATCAACTCCTCTGACTGTGAGTAAATATTGCCATATGACTGGATTAGCCTTCATGACTATGTCTTCATGCTTGGCTATTAGAAAACTAATGCTTGAAAAGTTCTAGCAGTTCTCCCAAACTACTTAAGAAGGAAAACAGATACTATTATCTCAAAAAAAATAAATAGTTTAAAGCAACTTATAGCATACATATATTTAGTAGTTTTAACATGTATATGAGGCATTTCACTGTGTTGGGGTCAAATGCCTCATGTTTAAATCTGCATCTTTTTGTAATAGTTACAGATAGTAACAGATAGTACATTTGTTATATGCTTTTTGCTTAATCTTAGTTTTACTGAATCATATTTTGCTATGTATAGCTTCTCATACACAAATTCTCTTTTGTGGATGCTAGAGAGACTCGCTGTTGTTACACAACCCTTGCACAGTTTATGATATAACACCTTGATTTTCTTCCATCCAAACACACCCACCAGTTCAGTTTATCAACTCAGCAACCCACTAAATGAAAACATGTGTGTGTACACTTACCAGAGAAAAACAGAAAAGATTCATGTTGGTATTGAGATCCACTCCAGCACCCCAAAATTCTGCTCCACAAACTCCCGCTGCACAGTGTAGCTCCTCCTTGCTCTCCCAGCTGTTTGTACATTTCTCTCTGGAGATTACTGCAAGATAAAATCCCTGCAATAATCCACTGGATTCAGAGCCCATTATCAAATGAGACAGGCTTCCCCAGGCCAGTACAAACTGTTTTCTGAATTAAAGAACAATGTTTACCACAAAACAAAATTATTTGTTTATGAATGATTATGATAGACTTGGAAAATGCTCTCTTGCAGGCTGTTGTTTCCATTTATTTTATCATCTAATAGAAATAGAAATCTTTCTGCCTAAAACCACTGTAACATACAGCTAACTCCAAGACAAATCTTCTCAGTTCACTCAGATTATCAAAAGACACACAGAAATTGTTCAGAAATGCTGATTTTCTATACAGATTAATTAATTTACAAAATTAAGTAACTATTGTTGACTACATTTTGAATGGAAGGAACCTTGGAAAATAAATTTGTGGGCCACAATTAAATTATTAAAAAAACCCAAACAAAAACCAAACGAAACCCTCACACTCTGGGTCTGTACACTAATGAATAATTACCAAACTGGTGTCTGACATGTTGACTGCTTGATGATGCAGATTTTGCTATTAGAAAACCTGGCAAATCTGGAAATTAAAAAATTGGGATTCATGCGTTATAATAAGAGGTATTATAGTGCATAGAGACAGGCAGATGAGGGATAAGCAATTGTAAAGGAAAACAGTAGCCTATGTCACTAACTGGTATAAATCAGCAAAATTCCATCACCCATAGTGGAGTAGAACTGTCTGAGGAAGAAATAATGTCAAAAGCACTGTGAGTCTTGAACTGTTTCTGATTATGAAATACCCGAAATTAGACTGGGTTTGGAATAATATTGCCTCCCAACCCACAATTAATTTCCCATAGCTCTTATGTGAATGCTATGATACTTGGTTACATGAACAAGCAGCAGTTGGTACCAAAGACATAAGATGAAATTCACCACAAATGGAGATGTAGTGTCATTTTGTGACCAAGATCTTGATTTCCTTTCTTTGGCCCCAGAGCTTCATATTTGTTAAGCAACTCTTTCATTGCTCATACTTCTGACTATTTCAGTTTATTCTAGTAAATTTGCAGTTTGATCCTGCACCCCAGTGAATTTGAAATGTCCATATTTTGGCAGCATAAATACATTTTACCATAACTTAGTTTCTACCCTAGACAAAAACCCAAACAAGGCTCACACAAAAGCATGCTGACAAACACCAGAGGACAGATAAGATTTGATTTTAAAAGGAAAAGATCTTTAGCTTGCACTTTTCCTATTTACTGTGAAGTATATAAAATTATTTTTTGAAGAGTTTTCCCAGACCCCCTTTTCAGTTATAATTTTAGGTTGGTTTCATATTAGAAAAGTAGGGTTGGGTATGAAGAGTGTCATGAAAAATGTTACTGTTTAGAAGCCAATTAACAAGAGATTTCTCATTTACTCCTCTTACAAACTTGAGGAACACTAACAGATTTTGTCAATTACCACCTAGTGACACTTTCCTAATGTGATTATACAAAAATAGACATCTGAGAGGCCTAGCTTACCACAGATGGGCTTGCATTTGCTTTGTGGCTCACTTGCTAGTTTCCTCCTGAGGGAGCAAGTTCTTATCCTTCCTGTGCCTCAGGTTCTCCAGCTGGAAAAACTGAAATAATAGCACAAACCTCATGTGCAAAGTACTATGAAAGTAATGATCAAATGCACCCTGTCCCAGCTATGGAAAACTACTTTTTTTTTTTTTTTTTAAATGTTTATTTACAGTAACAGCTATCTGAAAACTCCAGAAAGACCGAAGAGCTAGTAAAATTACAAGATAAAATAAAGAACCAGCACCTAAGTAACTCAGGGAGATATGTTTTCCATTCAGACTGATTTTGGGTTGTGGCTTTTGAGGGGGTTAGCTAAGAGTAGCTAAGAAAGCACAGATCTTCTACTGAGCTATTCAGTTTTCATTTTGCTTATATTTATAGACATGCAGAAAAAATAATAACTTAAGAAGAAAAACAAATTAAAAGATAAAAAGCAGCCTGTATCTACAGTTACAGACATATGCATATATAGCAAACAACTGTGTAGGAAAGCAAAAATGCAGAGCTGTACAAGACAACCTTTTGTAAAGAGAGATAAATGCCCATCTGGAAACTTTCTAGGGCATTGGGCCAACTCTTGTTTCAGTTGTTCTTTCTTCACCATTTGGACAGGTGCAATCCATTACATCGGGCTTGAAATCTCATGAGTTAGGCACTATTCCATTGAAGTAAAATGTGAAAACCGGAGGCAGGCTTTTCGCAAATACAGAGCTGGAGATTGAAACAGGGAGTCATACCAGTTTAGACTCTATAGACGTGCCTCCTGATTGCATGCCCCAGGTGGCTTGTTTGACTTCCTTCATTCTCCAAAAGGCAGTCCTCCAACATTCAATTGCTCTCATTTCATATCCTGGTGCATTCATCCTTTTGTTTCCAGCTGTATCAGCTCTCTTCATGTATCTATACCGAAGGTATTATGGTGACAGTACTGAGTGAAAGTTGTTCAAGTCAGGTTTAAAATATTCAGTTCAAATATCCAGCTTGAGAAACAGAGAAATTTAACCCATTCTGATTTCCATTCTGCTGGTCTAATAGCTTTACAAGAAATAGCCTTCAGTGAATACTTCAAGTGGGATCCCAAAGCACTGCTGCAGATATTCTGGATGACAGCCCCTAAAACCCTAAGACTAAAGACTGAAAATTTGTTATTACATGGTTTTGAGTATTTACAGTGTTAAGACTCCTCTAATGAAAAGGAAACATTTTAGACCTCTGGTAATTCACTGATATAGCCATCTGTAAGGGTCAAGTTTGTTGATAGGCCTAAACTATAGATGACATTACCCATCAGGTTCCAACTTATAATTGGTTGATCAGGATGAATAATATAAATAAAATACTCAGCGAGAGTTCTTAATGCCGCTTGATATCACAGCTGTCTGTGTAAACAATTTGAGCTTTGAAAATAATTTAAAAACCAGTAACCAAGTAGAACAAGTTTGAAGGTAACGTCAGTGTTGTGACATCTATGTACATTTTATCTGGTATAAATAGAGCAATTTGCAGCATCAGTAGCATACCAGAACAGCAAACCCACACTATAACAAGGGTACAGCAATCAGTTTTACCGAACAGGAAACACTTGAACCTTCACTTCCTAGCTCTAATCTTACACTACTGTTAGCATTTAATTATTTTTCTTCACTGCTACATGGTTTCTACATGCTTGGACTCTACATCCTTGCAAGTAGTTCAAACACAAAAAATAAAAAAATGCCCACAAATCAAGGCTTTCATATATTGAGGTTTATATTCCTGCAGAATGAATAGACTTCATAGCTGAGATCTCTAGTCATCCTTGGCCTTTTCAGGAGGCTGTATTTCAGCTCTGTATTCACAGTAAGTGGCAACCCATAATCTAGCCTGGCATAAATGATTCAGGTACTCACAATTCAGCCTTGGCTCCAGGCTCCCAGTCCTATGATAACCATTCTACTGGTGCAGCTTCATCTGTCACTGGGAGAAGTCACCAGCAGAGTTGTGCAATTCACAGATTTCTTTGGTTTGCTGGACAAAGGAAAAATAATTAGTAGTTGCTAACCTGGACACATTTCAGTAAATCTGGAACTAATATTTACCCCTATTGTCTTCTCCCTTCTTTTCTTCCTCCCATAGCATATCTATCCTTAATGAAAATGTACATCTACTCCTCTGATCATCATCTATTTCTCATCTGAGCATCTTCATACAAATTTAAAACTAAGAGCAACAATGCTACTGTCTGATACAGTGTGAGTGTTAAATATATAACTAATCATATGCTAAGTGGTCACATTTCTCTATTCACTCCACATAAAAGGCTAAATTATTGCTTTATCATGCATTGCTACTATGGTCCACAAGCTGCCCTGGTAGAAAATGGGAGATTCAGCAATTAAGTCAGCTAGACGCTTTCTCTTGGCTTTCCCATTTCTTTGGAAAGAGAATGTGTGTCTACTTTCATCAAGTGCCTACTCAATACACCACATATTCTCTAAAATGTGAAGGCAACCATGTAGGTGGCACACTGGATAAAACCCCTGCCTCATTTCACCTCCTTCTGTTCACTTACAATAGGCAGATGACAAAGCAGTTCTGTGCAGAATGCTTTCCTTGTTGACCCACAACCCATGACAGAGTGCTCTATGAGAAGCCACTATTTGAACCTAGGAAACTGCTATTATAAAACAAGTTTAACATTTTCTATCATGAACATCCCCTGAAGATACTCGAAATGGTAGAAAGCTCTGTTTCAGACCACAAACACAATAGTGTCTCTAAGACAGAGCTACTAACATTTGATATTCCTGAATCAAATGTTCCAGTGACTGGCTCTAAATTACATCTACTTAACAGTTTGGAAAGGACCCATGAAGTACTAACTAAAAATCTGATTCTTTAAACGTTATTGATTTTTTTTTTCTTTTAGAATCTCCTTCAATTTAGAGACAGCTTCTTCATTTCCTCCTTTTACATTCAGCAGCTAATTAAAAATTGGTAAGGAAAAAGCTTCACAACCCCCTCACCCCTGCCAAATTGCAGTGTTCCATTCCTCCTTTGAAAAGACAGTTTTACAGATGCAATGATCAATTCAACACAGCAGCTTTTACATCTTTGCAACAAGGATTTGCAACAGAGTTTAGCTCAGTTAAAGATTATTTTCAGCTCACTCAGCATAAATAGCCATAACATTTACTTCAGCTCAGAAAATCAAGCAAATGAAGACACAAAGAGCCAATATTCTATCACTCAAAAGCAAACAGGCAAGTAAAATGCTTTCACAGTTTCGGAATCCCAGTGAAGGTCTGTGCCTATTAAAGTCACTGGCAAAATTCCCATCAAATTCAGTGCAATCAGAATTTCATGCACCTTCTCCTGTTAACTGACCACATTTAATCACAACATCACAAAAGCACATGGCATTTCCCATACAATTCATTGTAACATACAGCCATTCCTTGAAGCTAAGATTCCTTCTAGGATAAATAATCACATTGTTCTTTCCCTTGTCCCAGATTTACATTTTTTTTCAGAGCAGTTATATTTTAATCAAAGGAAAACCTGAATCTCTGTTCTAAAGAGGAAATGTGTATTTCCTAAATGGGAGGGTGAAATCCTCTGCTCTATAGTTTTACTGAAACTCTATGAATCTGGCCCACACATTTTTTATTGCTATCTAGCACTATACTGCAATTTAGAGTGAAAACTGCTAACTTCTATCGTCAGGCCAATTTATGTATTATCAGACAAAACTGATGTCTACAGTGAATTATGGGTATAGGAGTCATTATCTTCCAGGAGCACCTTGAAAACGAGATGTCTAATCTCAATAATGTAAGTTTCCTGTTTAAATAAATCCCCTGTGCTTAGTAATTCTATGCATTTATAGAAAAGATGTCACCCCCCCACACCTCCTTAGACTTTAAAAAACATTTTAAAGCCTCGAGGGGATTTGAATCCTCACTAAACAGAATTGATTTCTGTACTTACTACTTAGTATTCTTAATCACACAGTTCATGCATTTTTGTTATGTAATGGATTGGGAAATTCAAAGAACCAGCCTGTTTTGCAAACATTTAGCTTCCCATCTCCCCACTTCCCTTTTACTTTGATGGCTTTTTTTTAATATCAAGATGACAGTCTTACTAAGCACACCCTGCTTGAAGCAGCTCCAAACAATCAGTGCTGCCCTCTAAGCCTGTAGCCACCCAGGCCTTGTGTGAGCATTTAAGAACAGAACTTTGAAAGGCCAGCAGAGGTTTTCCAATCCACTCCGCAAGAAAGATTGCCTCTCCACTTTTTCCTATGAGAATTCAGGTTAAGGACTTTAGTCATCTATTTCTTCCTTGAAAGCCTGATCCAAAGCTAACTGAAGCCAAAAGAAATCCGTCTATCGATCTGAGAACTTCTGGCAACTTAATTCAGGGTTCCTCTACCAATTTATACGCTAAGTTGGATACAGACTGAGGACAGTCTTTCTAACCTAACTTGCACCCGCTGCCTGTGACCACAGGCACCCACTCCTGTTTTCCTGCACAGCTTACCTCCAGGAGATACCCGCAGATGGCTGCTGACAGCACCAAGATCCAAGCAAAAGAGAAAGAGCCAGCTGGCTCACACAGCCCCCTGCACCTAGATGAGTAGCCTCTGAGCAGAATGTACTATTTTGCTGATACCACCATCTTTTCTGCAGTTTTCTGGACTGGAGCTGGTTCCCAGCCAGCCAGTTGCATCTATCTATATTTGTAGACACAACCTTAGATTAAAAATATTCTTCTGTCCTTTGTGAGTCTACACTGAGAATCTTGAGTCCTGTCTCTTCTCTCACTCTCATACAGATCAGGAGTAATTCACTGGAAGACAGTGAAGCCACAGTAGCACCTAGAATACAAAAACTAAAGTCTAACAATTTCATTGGTAAGCTCCTGGCATATGTTTTGATTTTCTTATCACGTCTGTGCAAGTCTCACCTTTTTGGGCATCAAAATTAGGGACTCGGAAATTCCCCATTCAGTTTTCAAATATCTTGTGAATCCTTAGCTGATTTAGATATGTACCTGCTGCCCATAGCTTGTTCTTTTACAAATCATTCCAAATTCTACTGTACAAGCACCACATTTTGACCGGTAATTCTAAGTTAGACTCAGTAGCTTTTTAAAACCGTCTTCATGATAAAAAAAGCAATTCTTTTATCCCACCAGAGAAGACCAGCAATCCATATCAGCTATACATTAAAGGCTATACAGTTGCTGTTGTGGCAAATAAGGCTTTTCTCTAACACTCTGCAAGTTAGGTTTCAATCTGTACTTAGTAAAATACAGTGATAAAGCCTAAAGTTCTAGATCAGTTCTGAAGTGTGAGTATCAATGCATCCAGGAAGTACAGAATTTGCTTAAAAGAGAATGGTCTAAACATCTTAGGACTGCAAATATAGCCATGAGCTAGAATCCGCCACATAAAATAGTTCATGTTGCAACAAGAAATACATGCTTCTACACAGCGCACTTCTTCCCACCTTACTGTTTTATATAGCTTAACAGCTCCACATTGTTTGGACAGACCCTTTATATTCTTGGAAGTTACTCTGGATAGCCCCTTAGTTGGTAGGTATTAACAAAGCTTATATTTTCCATCTGAGTTACTCCAGCTCATCCAGTGTCACCAAACAGTTACACCCATGTAGCTAATTTTTGCGACAGTGCTATTTTTTAGAGGCAAGGATACATCAACTGACGCAGTAGCAATTTGAGCTGTTTACATCCCTGTGCATGTGACTGCAGAGCCTCCAGCTTGGAGTGTCCTCGTTTTTGACTATCCATGACCCTGCTATACTGTCTTACTGCCTCTCCATGTGTTATAGCACTTTCCTTCACTTCTACAAACACACCATGCCACGTGAGAGACAAACTGTATTTGCCTCTTCAGGGGCCCTTAAAAAAAAGTAGCAGTCCTCATGCCCTATTGCAACTCATGCTGTTCTGTACCTGCAAAATATGCCCTGTCTGTACCCACTATTACTGGCTTTTATTAAGGTAATCCAATATGCAGAAGAGGCTGACATTAAGGGGAAGAAGTCTGTACACTGCTGGCAGGACATGTTGCAGGAACACATAGCATATCAGTGTCTTCTAAAATATTTAGGGAAAACAAAATTTAAATTTGATTATCACATGCCAGTAAAAAACTGCATCAGCTACACACTATCTGCACCAGTCACATTAAACCCAGGCTTATACAGTGGGAACTGTAGATGCCATCTGCAGCCCTAGAATAACCTTGGCAGCATACCAGCAAATATTCATTTCTGTGGAGAACAGCCTTGCTTGCTGTAGCTGAGTCCTCATGGTACCTCAGACTGCCAAATTGTCTCAGAGTTAGTAACTGGATATTATCACTCATTTAAATCCATCCTAGTTAAACAAGATGCTTGGAGTTGGCAGTTCCTGAAACTTTATTAAAGGTTGAGTAGGTAACCTTTCTCACGACCACCCCCACCCCGATTTAGCAGAACATGATTACTCAGGCAACTGATAACATGATTATTCAGGCAATTTACCAAAAGCCTAGGATGAATAACTTGAAAACTGGAACATACATGAAAAAAACAGTAGAGGAAAAAAAAACACCACTATTGAGGAAATTTCAGTGTTGTTTTGCTCTACATAGAACAGAGTCTTTCAACTGGAGAATTAGTATGATCCTAATGGATCATACCATAGATGGATCGAGAGGGTAGACAGCAGGGAAACTGCACAGCAGTATTTCTCTATTTGCATAGAACTTTTACCTAGGTGGCCTATCTCCTTTTAACTTATGAGAAAAAGGAACAATCAGGACAGTTCTTGAAGAGGACTGGCATCCAGAGATCTGTAAAAAGGGTACAGACAACAGATACAGTTCAAAGACTTGTACATCAAAGAGTGACCCAGCCCCATGTGACTCCCCCTGCTCTTATTTCACTCAAATTCTTCGAAGTAGGATTCAATGGAATAGATTACATTTTTATCCTGGATAACCATGGAACAGCCAAGATTTACTCTAACTCTATTGAATCCAGATGTGGTTCAACAACCTGTTACCCTAATAACACACAAAAGAAAACACTGAGGTATGCAAACAGTAATGTCCATGAATAAGTTCCAAATGTCCATCAGGATTAGCTTAGTGAATCACACATATATTGGTTTAGTGCTACAAACTGCTAGAAGTGGTTTTACCCAGAATAATGTGTAAGTAGGACTTCAAAGATGGCTCTGCTAGACATACCTTCCCACCTTCATTGTAGGCACTCACATGGTACCATTATTATCAAATCTAAAACTTAACAATCTTTAGCACAGTTATCCTTTCAATATCCCTATGACAGGGAATGTGGTACTATTCCCATGTTATCATACAGTTGAGCTTACTGTCTGTGTCACTAAAAAGCATAATCATATACATGTCATCTAGCAGTCACTGATGATGGGATGTCTGAATCCAAACCACTGATTTTCAAATCTGTAGTTTAAGTTGCTTCCTCACTCTTAAGGTACTTAAAGATACTTATAAATATAAAGTCTGCCTGTGAAGAAATTCAGATACTGTAAAATTCTTGTCAATATTGAGCAGCTAGACAGCTACCCTACATTTAAGTCAAATCGGGATCTATAATTTATTCATTCATGTTCCTATGTTACCTCTGTGATTAATCTGGTTGCTTTCCTCAAGAGCAAACTTACCCAAAGAAGGTTTGTGGAGAGTGAGAGTAAAGGAGTGGATAGGACTCGCCCCTCCTGCTGCCTCTTACCTGGCAGCCCACCAATTGCAGCCCAGAAATCGCAGCATCCTTTCTCACTATGGGGATTAGAGTTCAAATTGTCTTCTTGGTTCCTGTTCTCCTCTTCTATGTGATTTCTCGAACCACCAGGTGAGAGACTTTCTGCTTCTCCAGAACTTTGAATTAGCTGTTCTACTTTATACAGACTAATTATATACCAGCTGAGGTAAGGAGCCGGGTGTGTGTGCGTGGGCATATGTTTGCACATGACTCTGGCATGGTTGGTAGAGCAGTCACTTGACAGGGGATATGATTGGCTTACCCAGTCCCAGCTCAAATAAACATTAATTATTAATTTAGTTCACTGGAGCAGAAATTAAAAGTGTTGGCTGTAGGTACTTAGGCAAGAAGTCTGTAGAAGACAGAAATCTGAACCACACACCAGAGTTGTATATTTGTGTCCTGAGCACCCAGCCAAGATACTTTCTTGTCCTCAGAATGAAACTGGAAATAGTTTAGTTCTCTGGTTAGTTTGTTAAATGTGCAGTATAAGTAGTACAATTGCCAGTCTCTAATTTTCTTTATTAACTCTAATGTGTGACCTCTGGAGGGACAAAGGATGGTGTGCATCTTCTTAGTCTGTCAGCTCCCTCTGCTCACTGCTTACCTCCTTCCTCTAATCTCTGGGAATTTACAGGCAAGAAACTGTCAGGGTGAGGAAGGAGCCATTTTATAAGTGCAGTGGGAAAGCCAAATGCAATGAGCTGATTACTAGTAGTTTGCTGCTGTGTGTGGCATTAACCACAGGGAAGTCAGACCATTTTGTCAACAGCACCTTGCTGTAAAAATCCAGTCAGATTGAGTGAATACAGGGAATCTTATTTAAAATAAAATGATGATACTATGTGAAAATTGAATAGCAGAAGATAAACATGTATGCATATGTCCTAGCCCAGAACTGGAAACTCTTACTGCTACTATGAGTGCTGTTAGCCACAGTCATAGCTTTGCTGGGTGTCAGTTTACACTTACTTAAAGAAGACATATTATTTATCTTACATACAGCAACTGAGGCATAATATATTATTAAGGGATTAGATAGTCAAAAAGAAAAAACAAAATATGAGGGCTGGAATTATTTTTCTGAACATGACTAATATCAATTTCAGTCACCGTTGGAGATGGGATACTCATCTGTTCTTGTCCAAACATCTCAGTATACCGAGCAGTATATCTGCTCATGTGGTCTTAAGTGCTCCAGAGATGTTTTTCCGTTTACAAAAGGTATCCTACATTTGCACGTTACCTGCTGATTTTATATTAATCCTAGTAGCCAAAGATAAGCTAGAGTCCAGCCTACAAAAAGCCAGTGGGAGGGAAGATTAATAGAACAAAAGCCAGATGAGAAACAGATCCGTAGCAAACATTTGTAGTGGAAACTAAAACAAAAATTCCATGTAACAGAGATTCAGTGCAGCTGTCTATGAAAGGTCCAAGCTTTCATGCAGAAGTCCTACTGAATTTGACAGAGAAATCTTATGAAAAATTTTTAAATCAACATACCACTTTCAGGATGAAATGTATACTCTTGAGGCAGAAAAGTATACGTGTATATATAAATACTGGATTCCATAAACTGGTTTAAAATAATGTCTAGAAAACCTGCAAGTCTAGATCTGCTGCTCTCTTTCTTATTAAAATCCTTACAAACTGAACAAGTACTCTGTGATATCATTTGCTTTTCAGAAAATCACAGTAAACCTGCCACTTACTATAACTTTGGATTTGTAGAAACTCAGAAATCATTTAAAAACTAATGCAGTCATAAAGCTCTGCTAAATCTAAGTGCATAGCTTAAACAGAAGTTTCTAGAAAAAATATTAAAGTATACAAATGAAAACAAACATGAGGGGGATATAATTACAAGGGATAATGAGACTTTGGTTGTAATCTCTTGCATGTATTGGTATTATCAGCTGAATCTTTGGATAGGCCTGATCCAAAGTCTGCTAAATGTTAATGAGGGTATTTCTTTTGATTTTAATAGGTTCTGAACTTAATCCTAAAACATTTTGGTTTTGTGATGTGAAGCAGAATGTATGAACACAAACCTTGTATGACATAAGGTATCACAAATAGTGTCTCATTCTTTATTTGAAATGCAGAAAAAATAGCCTTTTTAGAAATAAAGACTCAGGAAAATAAATTTTTCAGCAGTGCATTTCTTGGGTCCATGCACTTAGATTTTGGCTTAGATGTACTATGATCAATATTTCCAGGTGAAGCAATTAATTTCCTCTGTTTGGCATGTGAATAAAACTCTTGCAATGCAACTTTGACTTTCATTTTAGTTGCAGTCTGTTATTGCTAATGAAAAAAATTACTTCCTAGCTTTTCTAATGTATCAGCTAGATAAATTGTTAACACTTAAGAACTCCCCAGGCAGTAACGAATGACACAGTTTTCTGTGTTATCCCTGATAAAGTTTAGGATATGGAAAGCAGTTTAATCCTCTTTCTATACTCTCCCATCTGTGCTTTAGAACTACCATAGTAAATTACTACATACTGAAGCACTGCTTCAGATGTAATTTCATATTTTCAAAGCTGAGATAATTTTGCTCCCCAGTGTATTTTTTAATCTTTGTAAAATAAGTAAAATGTTTAAGGAAGCCAGGTCACATAAAACTGTTGAATTTAAGAGGTGGATGGTAGTTTTCAGTGAAGTAGAACTTTCATAAAGGTTGCTTGGAATACACAGTTAAGCCAAACTAATCACTTTGTTTACAGAAAATCTGAAATGCAAAGTGTTAAGATTTAACTCAACTGTAATCTTTTGTTAATTATAAGACACTCTTTATACAGGAGTAGTTGCTGACAAATATAGCTTGAGGCACTCTTTTTATTGTACCTTAAATATGTTATTGCCTATGCTTAATGTCTTTGATTCTGCTTTCATATTACAGTATGAATTTATTTGGTACAGTTTTGCCATTAACCTGTTCAGTCAGGGTTAGAGCTCATTTCTTTCTCTGTGAGGGAAGCTTAAATTTTGTGTTGGATTTCTCCACATTTTATCAGATGTGCATTTTGCTGCTGTCTAATCATAATGGATAAAGGGACTGATTTAGTATCTATTGGAGTAAAGTGACTGACTCAGTTCAGAGTCTGAGCGTAAGCAGCTGCTCCAAGAGTAGCAGTGAATACAGAGAGAGAGAGAGAGAGACTGATTTAATAAACTTCTCTATCTTGCATTTTTCTGCATCCACATAAAAACCTACATTCAATAACACCACAGAAATCCAGTCAGTCCAGTGTCTTGCTCAGGTCACCATATGGTTGTGGAACAGATGGTTAATGTTAAACCTTCACAAAATTGAGATTATATTTACAGGAAGCAGCAGATACTTTGGAGAATCTGCAGCCATAGTGCAGCATCTAAAACAGACAGCCACAAATCATCAAAACACTCTGCCAGAGAAAGAGTTCCTCTGTAACCCTTTGTTACTTTGAATTTCAGAACAACACCTTACCACCTGTTTTATGTCCTGGGACTAACATGAAGAATATAGCCCATCCCACTTGATGACCTAAACCCAGCTAAACAAATGTCTGTCACCTCACAACCAGATTAAGGCAATGCAACACTTTCTCTGAGACTTGACAATTGCTTCTAAGACTACTGAATTGTCAAACCTGAGTTGAATCTCCTGAATTCTGGATGGAGAAAAAAGATCTGTGGATTTTTCTCTTGGGACAGGTAACCCATCTCTGCAGAGAGTAGACTGCTGACATCGAAACAGAGCTGCTTCATGCTGCGTATGCCAATAAGAAACTCCTCCAGTTCATTTAATTTTCTCTAGGTCTTCCTTGCCACACACCAGCTGCTGGGATTGCTAAGGAACAGGCTCCCATCTTCACTGCCCTACCCACATGCATCTGCTCCTCCGGTGGAGTGTGGGGTGGGTGGTGAGCAAAGAGCACCTCAGCGGGCAAACCTGGGTTTGTGTTCACCAGTGGGAGAAGTGACACATGGAGTAGAAGACAGCTTGGTAGCAGTGGAAAACTAGCCATTGTGGCTAGATTATAGTTGCATATTGTTGAAAGAAGGGTGAAGTGGCGCAGCTATGCTACTATAAAGAAGGATGTTTCAGAAAGCTCTTGAGAAAATAGAAATACCTGAATGTAAGGTGTTCATGTGGTCTAAAGTTTGCCCCTTTGGGTACCTAATATGATGTTATCAATAGTGACAGTAATACAAGGGATCATGTAGGAGAAGCAGGGAGGAGGTCTAAACCCTGCCTCCGGAAGAGAAGGAAAGCTCACTTCAAAGCTGGTGCCTCAAGAGGCAAGAGAATGAGTTACCTTGAGCCCTAGAAGGTCGGAGAATAAGGGGAACTGCTGGCAAGAGCCTGCTTCCCCTCTCCTTCCCTCCTCACCCCCATCCCAACACCCTCCCCAGGAACTGAAATGGCAGCCTGCAGGGCTCTGCCTCCTGCACAGGCCTGCTCCCCAGAGACAGCGTTCGGCTCCCTGTGCACCCCTGAGGACTCTGAAGAACAGGAGCGGGAAACAAAGAGGAGGAGGAGGAGGAGGACCTGGCTACTCTTCTGCAATTTAACCTGAACATCATTTCACAAAATTAAACAACAGATGCTTCTCAAGGGCATGACACATTGTAGAGGCCCCCTTGAAGTAGGGGAAATGCTAAAGCCTTCCAGCTAAGGTTGACAGATTTTCTGATAACAGAAAATGAAGCAATCTAAAAATATGCTCTTCCAGCTACCCCTACAATCAGTTACAGGTAGATCATAACATGTTTCATAAATGCCAAGGCAAGCTGTCCTGACATCATTAGTCCTTTATTTAAGACACTCATAGAAGAAGACGAACTAACTATTTATGAATATTCAGAGTACTATTAGGACAAACAAAGCATGTAAACAGATTGATATGAACACTCTTAATAACCTGATCCAAAGATAATTCATGGGTTCCTGTCCTGACATTTTTTTAAAATTTTTGTGGCTATGTTACTACTCGACTGTGTGTTGTTTATTGAACTGCTGTATTCTATAACAATTTAGAAGTATGCAAACAGAAAGCAAGCAGGCTTTTGAAATGGCTAGCTAAAAAATAGCTAGGATGCTAGTACAAGCATCCTGGCTTGTATCAGGAATAGTGTGGCCAGCATTTCTAGGGAAGTGATCGTCCACCTGTACTCGGCACTGATGAGGCCACACCTCAAACACTGTGTTCAGTTTTGGGCCCCTCACTACAAGAAAGACATTGAGATGCTGGAGAACGTCCAAAGAAGAGCAACAAAGCTGGTGAAAGGTCTACAGAACAAGTCTTATTGGGAGCAGCTGAGGGAACTGGGATTGTTTAGCCTGGAGAAAAGGAGGCTGAGGGGAGACCTAATCACTCTCTACAACTACCTGAAAGGAGGTTGTAGCAAGGTGGGTGTCGGTCTCTTTTCCCAAGTAACAAGCAATAGGACAAGAGGAAATGGCTTTCAGTTGCACCAGGGGAAGTTTAGATTGGATATTAGGAAAAATTTCTTCAACGAAAGGGTTATCAAGCACTGGAACAGGCTTCCCAGGGAAGTGGTTGAATCACCATCCCTGGAGGTATTTAAAAGACTGTGTAGATATGATACTTAGGGACATGGTTTAGTGGTGGAGTTGGCAGTGTTAGGTTTATGGTTGGACTTGATGATCTTAGAGGTGTTTTCCAACCTAAATGATTCTATGATTCTGTAGTTTTTATAACTTGTCAATAAAAGAATAGAAATACTATACTTGGTATAGTGGGAATTAAGTTTAGGCCTTGGATACAAATATATAGCAGGACACATGGTTTTCTTAATGGAACAATAAAAGTAGTTAGCCTTTTACTGAATTTGTGTGTTAGGTTGGAAATCTTTATAAACAAGGTAACTGAGATATTTTTGGAACAGATCATTCATATAAACTGCTAATGAAATAATGCTGGGATTTCTGAGACATGCAAAGTTACTGCTTGAATAACACTCTGACTCTGCAAACTCATAACATAGGAGAAATGTAAATAAAATACTAAGTATATCTAAAATATTAAGTATTTAAAGTATATTCAAAGTACATTGTGGAGTACCAAGCCAATGGATGGAACACAAGTAAATTGCAAGATTTAGGCATAAAAGCAGAAGGGGGTTCAGTCACAGGAGGATCTGTTTCTATAAGACATCTCTGTCAAGTCTTGTGGAGCTACAGAAACCCTAACTGGGATGTAAAGGTCTTCTTAATAGTAAAGAACATTAATAAACAGTAATAGTAAATAGTAATTAAATAGTAAATAGTAATAGTAAAGAACATTGATAAACATTAACAATGTTTAACTTATATGACACTATGTCTACTATGCAAGTGTATCCTATTTCCTACTAATGTTTTAATAACATTTATAGAACTGTTCAGAAGAGCTGCATCCAATAGCCATGAGAGAGATTTACCTGGCCTACCATTATCTGTCAATCAACACCTCTTCACCGGAGCTTGGGGTACAGACAACCAGAGTCTCACAGTAAAACCAAAATGTATAACATGAATATGAATATCAGCTGCAAGAATGTTTAACAGTAGGGTAAAATGACAGGTAAGAAGATTTTGATAAAATTATGAAAAGAATTCTTTGGGTTTTTTTAAAGGAAAAATTGTGCTTTCTCTCAAAATGCTTTCCAGGAAATACTTATTTCTTAATCAGCTCTAATCATAAGTTGTTATTATTAAGGGCACTAGTCTTCTTTTCTCCCTCTCACAAGAAAAAAAACCAACAACTAAATGACACAGATGTCACTTGTTCTCATGAGTGTGTTCAACTGTGCCAAAATAGTATTACCTGTAAAAGACAGTAAACAGCATTTGAAAATATTAGTGTAACCAGCCAGGGACAGCTTACACTCGGGCTCATAAAGAACAAGAGCAACCAGAAGGAAGGGGAAGGTGGGGGTTTAGAACAAGTAGGGACAAAGGAGGATACAAGAGAGCTCCATTCATTCCCTGCCTTGAGTTCACTTGCAGACACAAGACTCAGTCTGTTTTTTGCAGCTTTGTGGAAATGTCAACAGTGTTGAAAGCAGCATCCATCATTTCACCAAAGGGGACAGGGATTTGACCCTATTCAGTCATGCATTGGCCCACAGAGCTGGCTGTGTATGTACCCTGTATATGTATACACACTCTGCTTAGAAGACTCTGTCAGAGGCTACCAGAGGGCTTTCAGAACTGTGTAGTGTTCCCTGAGTGACTCCCTCTTCTTTTTGGAGATGAGGAGTCAAAGGGGTAGCTAGCCCAGACAGGCCCAAGAACCCTTGAACACCTTCATGTTGGTTAATGCTGTACTTTTCACATAGCGTGTATAGCCAGTCTATACACTGAGTTAAATAATTGTGGTTAATCGGTGGCGGTCTTAATTAAACTTTTGCCGAGCAAATTTAGTTAATCGTTCAAAACACATTTGTGAGATTCTGCAAAATGAGCAGCTTACCCTCCACCTTTGTGAAATTATGGTTAATCATTCACTAATGTCTGCATCATCCTATTTAAACCTTCCCCCTGTGGTTTTAGTCTTCTTTCTGCTTGCTAATCCACCACAGGGGAGTGATATGTAAACATGCAAATACATTTTTATAGGCTTTTCCTATTTGTGGTGGTAGGTTCTATCAAGCCATATTTATAGCCTCACCAAGAATTATTTATAATTCATTCGTCTCACATTCAATTGAATTAATTTAAAGGTATAATTCAATTTAACAAACATGCAGCTCAGTGTACTGAGCAGTGAGACATACTGCAGCTGTTTCAGGCATGCTGCACTTGACCCCATCTTTTTGTTTTCAGCCAGCCTCCTGGCTCAGTGGTATTCTTATATATCAAACCAAGTACCACACCAGAACAACAATGGACCATAATAAGACAACAAGAGCTTTTAAAACTCCAAGCTGTGTAACTATTACCTGGCTGTCCCAAATTTCTCTAAATTCTCCTTCTCCATGAAGAGCATGTCCTTTATTGTGCAGCTCTCTATTATAAAATCCTGTTGATATGAACTACTGCACTCTTGCTCCTACCTCTGCGGAAGTCCATTATAGAAAACCCTGTCCTATGATTTACGCCTCATTATAAAAATCAAATTTCTTGGTTGTCAAAAGTAAATTGACTGCAGTAAGCTGAAAGAACTAACTCCCTGACATACAGAGCCATCACATCAGTCTAAGGGTGTAACTTAAAATGTGATGGAAGGATATCCTATAAATACAGAGCTCTCTTAGAAAGGAAAATGAAAAACCGATTATCAGGTTAAGTGAAAAAAGTGCAAACTGTTTCTCTCCTAACCTTAACCCTAGCCACCAGGATGTGCTGAGACTTGGCCCACACTCAGAAGCTATCACCCAGATAAAAAAGCTGTCAGGAGAGAGAATGTTCTGCAGGATACCGCTCCTCTTGCCAGCCCTTTTACAGCCTCACTGCAGCTGGAGATCTAGGCAGTCTCTCTCCTAACACTAAACCTAATATTCACTGTACTTTTAACCATAAACCTAAAATGTGTTGTTCTCTGAGCCACAGCCTGGGACCTGAAGCCACGGTTGAGATGAAAAAGTTATTACAGAAGAAAACATTTTGTAGCCTACCTCTTCCCTTGGCAGCCTCCATTCCACCCAGAGCCCTAAGATTTGTTTCTCTCCTAACTTTTTGCCTAATTATAATGCTAATCCTAATGGTGGATATGGACTAAGATTCAGCTAAAGATGAACAGCAATGGCCCAGAAAATAAATATTTTGGCAACCTATCCCTTCCCTTAGCAACTTCTCTGCAGCCATACTCCAATGGGGGATATAGGCTTTGTCTCTCTCCTAACTCTAACCCTAACTAAAGTGAAGGATGAGCTGAGCCTTAACCAAGGATACCAGCTATGGCCCAGATGAAAACAGTGTCAAGTGAGAAATATTCAGCAGTCTAATCCTACCCTCAGCATTCTCTTTGCAGTCACACTCCAATTAAAACTCAATGCTTTGTCACTCTCCTAACCCTAACTCAAAAGCTAGCCAGCATCATGGTGTTCACCCACCACTGCTCTTGATAGCTCCTTTCCAGCCACTTAGCAACGGGAGAACAAGATTCTGCCTCTCTCTAAAACTGAACATAACCCAAACTGTTTAGCTTGACCTTAGCTCAGCACCAGCCCAAGACCCCCAGACATGGTATGAATTAAAAAGTAGTCAGGGTAGAAATCTTTTTGCACATTCCCTGATATAGCTTTTGCACATCCACTCCAACGAGTGCTCTAGGTTTTGTCTCTAAACCCTAACCTAACCTTAAACCCAACCTTAACCTCAGCCTTACCGACTGTCCTTTGCTGAACCTTAGTTAAGAGTCTCCTGTGCATGGCTAGATAAAAAAGTCAGGGGATTAATACCCTCCTAGCCCACCATCTCCTTTGGTAGCCCCTTTTCTGTTTGACTCCAATAAGAGTCCTAGGCTTTGTCTCTATTCTAATGCTAACCCTAACCCAAACCCTAAGGGATGGCCTTTTCTCAGCACTGACCTGGCAATTCTGGACATGGACAGAACTAAAAAGTCAGGGGAGTAAGGTTTTTGTAGCCCACCACATCCCTTGACAGCTACTTTGCAACACCAGTAGCCTTTGTCTCTCTACCAGCACCAAATGCAAACCATTTCAGAAAGTTCAAGCTTGCCTCACAGCCCCTGGGCAAAGCCCAAATTAAAAAAAAAAAAAAAAGTTGAGTAATATCTTTCTAGCCCCCCACTTTTATTGGCAGACCCTTTCCAACCCCACTCTATCTGGAGCTCCAGGCTTTGTCTCTCTCCTGACAATTACTGTGACAATAACTATCACAGAGAGTTCAGCCTTACCTGAAGACCTTCAGGCATGGTCCAGATGAAAAAGTTTTCAGGTGAGTATAATTTTTGTATCTCACATCTTGTCTTGACAGTCACTTTCCAGCCAACTCCAAGAAGAGCTCTGCACTTTATTTTTCATAAGCCTAACCCTGATTCTAAGCATCACAGAGAGTTTGACCAGGATTCCCCAATATGGCCTGGATGATAAAGTTGTCAAGGTAACAATCTTTTCATAACCTATCACTTCGCTTAGAAGCTCCTTTGCAGATACAGTCCAAAACAAAACTTAGGCTTTGTATCTCTGCTAACTCTAAAACTAACTCCAAGACTAAGGGTGGTTTGAATCACCCCTTGACCCCCAGGAATATTCCTAATTAAAAAACATTTGGGACAGAAATCTTTCTGTAGCCTATCACCCTCCTTGGCAGACCCTTTCCAGTCCATTCCCAAAGGAGGTCTAGTCTTTCTCTCCCTCCTAACTCTCACCCTGTCTATCCCTATGTCTTGACCTAGGCTGAGCCTCAGGCAAGGACCCCCAGGCAGGACCTAGATGAAAAAGTTGTCAGGGAATTAATCTTTTTGTAGTCTGCTACTTCTTTAGTAGTCCTTTGCTGCTCCACTCCAAAAGTAGCTCTAGATTTTCTCTCTCTTCTAACCCTAATGCTCACCATCATAGAAGGCTAAGCCTTGGATCAGGACTTCCAGGCATCATCCATATGAAAGTGCAGTCAGGGAAGAAGTCTTTCTGTAGTGCACCACTTCCTTTGGAAGCCTTTTTCCCACTCTGCTCTAATGGGAGCTCTCGGGTTTCTCTCTCACCTAACTGTGGCATCAATACAAAGGGTAGGATGAGCCTTACTCAAGGATCCTCAACCATAGTCCAGATGAAAAACTGCTCAGTAGAATAATCTTTCTATATCCCACCACTTTCCTTAGCATCCCCTTTGCAACCCTACTCTAGGTCTTTGTCTCTCTCCTAATCTCTCCCCTAGACTTAAGCTTGAACTGAGCCTTACTCCAGGACCTTGCTTTCTCTCTTACTCTACATGATACCATCTAAAAGGTCTCTGTCAAATAACAAAGAAAATTACATGTGTCCTGGTTTCAGCTGGGACAGAGTTAATTTTATTCCTAGTAGCTGGTGCAGTGCTGTGTTTTAGCTTTAATGTGAGAATAATGTTGATAACACACTGATGTTTTAGTTGTTGCTAAGTAATGCTTATCCCAAGTCAAGGGCTTTTCAGTTCCCCATACTCTACCAGTGAGCAGGTGCACAAGAAGCTGTGAGGGAGCACAACCAGGACAGCTGACCTGAACTAGCCAAAAGGATATTCCATACCATAGGATGTCATGCTCAGTATATAAACTGGGGGGAGTTGGTCAGAAGGGACGGATTGCTGCTTGGGCATCGGTCAGTGGGTGGTGAGCAACTGCATTGTGCATCACTTGTCTATTCTTGGGTTTGTTCTCTCTCTCTTTGTTATATTCCTTTTCACTACAATTATTGTTATAGTATATTATTATTATAGCTGTTTATTATTATTATTATTATATGCTATTTTAGTTATTAAAATGTTCTTATCTCAACCCATGAGTTTTACTTTTTTTTTGATTCTCCTCTCCATCCCACTGGGAATGGGGAGGAGTGAGCAGGAAGCTGTGTGGTGCTTAGTTGCTGGCTGGGATTAAACCATAACAATGTGTAACTACTGTAATTGCCAAGATTGCATTTTTTGGTTTACATGTAAATCATTTATTTTTATAGCTAATTATTTGCTGAATTAAAATAAGAAGCACAGTACATGTTCAACAGATCTAATCAACCATTCCTCATCAGCACTGAAACCCTACTTATATTCCAAACTTACTTCCAAACATTGTCAATTCTAGCAAAAGAAAAATTTTTAAACTGACAACAATATACTGTATGAGCTTACATTTAAAATGAAACAAAGGATCCAGGTTTATGTTCTTCTTTAAAAAAAAAAAAAAAAGTAATCATAAATTGTTTTTATTGGAAATTTTTCCATTAAAATTAATGACACTATTTGACTGATTAAAGACACATAGTCTTTCTTACACACATATGGAAATATTACAGACTCTAGCCACCAGCACATCTCCTCAGATTTTCTTAATTTTTATTTATTTTTATTTTGTTTATTTCCTGTATATTTCATTTTTAAAACATTATTTTCTTCTATTTACTTTGAAGGCATGCAAGTTAACTGTTTGACTGCACCAATACTACTAGATGTCCATATGCTACCCCATATACCCTGGATCCTTTGTTTCCAGAGAAGTAAAATTACACCAGCTTCCGCAGAGAATAGCACTGAAGGTATCATATACGCAAGCTGCATTTCTGACTGACTTTGATTTCCCCATGCACATGACCAAGAAGCTGTTGTCAGTAAGGTTAGCAATGGACAGATTTGGGGTTGAATCTGGAACAAGGTATGAACCCACATGTCTAGTTCTTCAGTGAAACACCTTAGCTACCTCATCAAAAGGTCACAGTTAAATTAACTTCACTTAATATTTTAAAAAGTATATCCTTGTGCTTCATGTATTAAATGGTAGCAGATGACATGTAGAAATTTAGAAATTAAATTATTCCTACTATCTTTCTGTATATAGGAAATCTCAGCATATTTACATTATCCACATCATTCTGCTGTACTTCCTTTCTCTCTGTTCATGTACATATACATGAAATCCCTTACTAGTTGTAACATCATTCATTTCTGTTATTCTTTGTCATTACCAATCTACCTTAAACTTGGAAAAAGGCATGTACTACAGTTACTGCTCTGTGCAGCCCATACAAACAGAGCAATCAACATCACCAAAACAAAAAAAGATGAGTATGTCCAATGCATCACATGAACAAACTGAAAAAGAAGGAGGAACTTTCTCTACATTTTTCTGTTCTGATACTTCTAGACTTATTTACCACAATAGAAGGGACCATATTTATACCCTGATAGGTGATTCTTGAGTTGACGTGTTGTTTCAAGCTTTAAAGGCAACCATCCTCTCAGCACAGATTCTGACTTCCTCTTAGCACAGATTCTGACTTCAGTAAAACCTGAAATTAGCAACTATAGCAGGCTTTGGACCAAATGGTTTATTAGTGGTCCATCCCCCACCCCCGTCATATCTGAAGAATGTCATGGCCTTACAATAGCACGCTTTTTGAACCCTTTCCAATTTCAGATATTTCCTTTCTCTTTTAATACCTCATTGCTTTTGCATCAATTACAGCCTGACCTAAAGCCACACTGGCAGTGAATGTGATATATAGTAGAACCCATTTAAATGAATTTCTGATGAAAGAATAAAACTGTTAAAAGAATAAATTTACTGCACAGATTTATACAAATCCTGTATATGCACTGAAATCCTCTTAAAGGAAAAACTGATGGAAGATTAAAATGTTAAATGAATTAAACCCCAGCATGCTAGTGAAATATAACGATTATTTGACCTATTAAATGAATAGCTCCACTGACCATACAACGGTAAGTATTCAAACGTATGTCAATTTTAAATATGTAGTGAAAAAATGTAAAGCAAACAGTGATCAATGGGAATATCTATTAGGACAATAAACTTACACAATAGCAGTGAAATGTTCTTGAAAGGTCTTTGTTCACCTAGGCATGAAGCTAACAAGTCCTTCATTTCTGTTGAGAAGAGAGACTTTTAATGATTCTTAAAACTTATTAATTGCACAGCATAAATGCAATTATTGCTTTGCTCAATTTCAACATATTAAAATGTCTGAGATAGAGCCATTCTCTCCCTTTCCAGCTGGACTCTCTACTTGTGGCAAATTTTCAGGGATCTGTTTTAAAAAATATATTGACCTGTTGGTCAATGGGCTGTCATTAGGGCTGTCTGTATTCCATTTTATGGAACGTATCTTTTAAAACTGTGACAAATTTGCATCACCAGTGAAACATACAAAAATATAAATGTCTGGAGCACTGTAACATTTATTTAGCTTTCGTAATATTAATGTATAGTCAAGATCATAGCATATAGACATATTTCTGATAAAAATTACATTCGTGTATTCCAATGCTAAAAGAAAAATTAAGCATTTCATCTTTTCCCATCCAAAGCACTATCCTGGTAACACTAAAATCCTGTGAAGTGATCCCATTTTGAAAAAATGTATGCTTTGTATGTATATCTTGGTTTTGGCCAGCTCTTCAAGTAACTGGTTTCAGGTTTAAATCCCAGATTAAACCACTAAAACCATGCACTCTAAATCCCCTGACAATGAGTTGGAAATGATATTATACATCAGTTTCCTACCTGAGAAGAGTTGAGTTCATATTCAGTTTAGGTCATAGGTGAAATGAGTTTGTCAGTCGCAATCTAGTCTGTAATGAATTTATATCTCGATCACAATATTACTGTACTACCCAATTAAATATTGCCTGAAGATACTGTTCATTAGAGATGAAGACCCAACAATGGATATTAGAGACTGAAGTGCATTTTCAGTGTATGAAGAACTGTAAATCCCTAGGTAGTCCTGTCTTCGTAGCAAGATGCAATGTGTGGAAATGGCATCCCTCTTCTCAGGTCTTCCATTTGAACCACTTTGTGTTTATATGACCTTACAAATTTCAAAAATTTCATACCAAGAAATATACATCTTGAGTCAAAACCTTCTCTGCAGAAAAAGCTTTGTAGAAATTCAAGGGTTTTTTTTTTACTTATGCGACTGTGATTATCCTTTTGCCATTTAGCTCAAAGCCTATATTTTTAAAGGATCTATGGATAAGGCAAAGCCTTTATTGGAGGGGTCTGACTGGTAGTGAAGCATGCTGAAAGCTACAACTTCCCTATACTGAAGGAACAAAGAGTATGTGCAAATTGCAGGCCATCGGAAGAATGCACATGTAAGGGTACAAGTGTATCAGACATTTCTTCCAAGAGAAGATGTCTTCTGCCTGTATCCTTCCTGAAAGCAAAACCAGATGGATATGAAAGGCCAGGAGGGACACTTAAGCCCCTAGGTGAGGTTAACTTCAAGTCTTTTGAGTTTTCCTGTGACTCTCCCATGAGCTTCAGAAAAATTTGGGATGGGAAAATTTGACTGCCTGACTGACAAAATGCAAGGAAGATTTGTCTTGGGAGATTTGATAGTGGAAACCTTTCAAGGGAGAATTTCTCCTTGAATTTCCCTTGTTACAAGGGCGATATCCCCCTTGTCCTTCACTCACAGTATCTGGGTCTACAGAGAAATTTTTAATTTACCAAAACTCCATCCACCATTATGTTCTGATAATCAATACACAATAATAGCCATAAAGATGAAAGCTGGAAATAACCATGCAAACACACCAGTCATCCCTAAAATTGTGTTCTACTGTACTTTAGAGAGCAAAAATGTACACTGAAAATACAAATAGATGATAATAGGGAGGCATAGAAGATTAACGCCACGAATACAAACATATTGAGTCAGGGTTTTGCAAATTAGAAGTTTGATGAAGAGATGATCACATTTGAACCTTGACACTCATGTTAAGATAGCCTGTGAGACTACCTTGTTGAGAAATGCAAACTAGTTGAGAGCTGGGAAATAAACATCTCCTGTTGACAAGCTGCTAGAGACACCAACCTCTGAAAAGAACAGGAGATGACTGCATAAGAAACAGGGGGTATCCAAAACCAATTAGGAGTCAGCAAGGCTCAGGTGAGAAGCTGCATGAGAAATCTAGTTATGGAACCCTGTTTTGGTAATGGTTTTACTGGGCCAGACAGAAAGAGCTTTTTCTTAATGATGTAGTGACAAACTAGATGAAGCCTTTCAAAGCAAGGATGGAGAGGATGCTGCACATACGTGCAAGACTTAAATATCTTTTGAGATATACAAGTGTTATTAGCTTTATGTGACAGCAGAAAAATGTTAATGTAAGGGAGGTCTTGATTGTTCTGCTGCCACACATAAATAACAGCTTGCATAATCCAATATTCACAGTGAAATCTTTGGCCACACTCCAGAGAAACCCGCATTTCCATCCTCATCTCTTGGGACTCCTCTTCTGAAAGACTCCTCCTTTTTAACAGTTCAGCCCACATCCCTTTCTGTTAGTAGAAAAAGGAGAGTCAGCTCACCACAGCTGATTGTCCTGATTGAACACTCAGATCAGGTTGCTGCAACATGTCCTCTAACCCCTTCTTTGCCATCTCTTCACTTAAATCCTTGCTTGTCACACTGGCAAAAGACTGAATCAACACAAGAAGGACTTAAACATCTTTTAGCTTCAGAAAAAGAAATAACTGAATCAGGATCTGAAGCTACGAATGATGTTTAGTGGGTTAATCCCAAGAAAATCACTCAAACAATGCTCATTAAGAGGACTTTAATTTTGGTTTCTGTTTTTTAATCAACCTAGGAAACATCTGACCTCCCTGCCAATAATTTCTCTGTACTATTTATAAGCATTTTTGATGGTGCTGATTACAGTGCTGAATGTCAATAGGATTCTAGCTACTATAAATGTTTTTACTATTGCTGTAGTACTTAAAGCAGCAATTAGGTAGCAAGGCCTGACTGGACTGTGGGCTGCACAGATCCAGAGTAAAAGACAGAAGAACAATATGAAAAACATTAGTAGTTAACATGGATCTACACAAGCCAAAATGTGAAACAGTGTTGGTCAGCATGACAGAGGAGAGTTGGATCACCAATGCCTTCATTGACAAGGAGAATTTTAAGGAAGATTTGAAGCATGATAAGATAATAAACACAATATTTTTTCAGATATTTATTGGGATCATTGTCCAAGAATGAGGGCCATCATGAGAGAGGTTTGATATGTTTGATACTTAATATGAATGTAATTGATGTGGCAAGAAGAATTAACCCTGAGTAACAGTTCTGGACCCTCCTGAGAGAAAAGTTTTTAGTAAGTTCAGTGTTTGAGGTCTGATGGAGCAAGAGGGGAAGAAAAGTGAGGATGTAACTGGGAAAGTAGACCTTCAGAGTTCTAAATAGCACTTTCAATTACACAGAAATGAAAAGGAGAAAGAAAATGGAGAACTTGTAGAGGCACACATGAAGCTAAGGGCACATATGCAATTTGGATTCAGATATGAAAGACTGATGTATGATTGTACCGTGAAGAGGAAAGCTCAAGCATAGTAAGAGAAAGGACGGGGTAAATGAGGGAAAATATACAGATAGACAACAGATTGAGGACAAAATAGTGTGGTACTGAGATAACTGGAGGTGATTAGACAAGGAGCATGACTCAGGAACTTGGGCCTGAATCAGGGGAAAAGTTGACACTTGCAGTACCATTACAAAGCCTGTAAGGCAATCTGGGATGGGGCAGGAAGGTCAAATGGTCATTTCATGGAAGAAAAGCATATACAGTTTTCACTGGAATAAATTGCTGTTAACATGTGCAGAGAAGTCAAGAGTAGGGGTGTAGAAGGTTTCAAAAGGGGATACAAGGTGGCAAAAGCGACTGAGGTTGTAGGCATGGGGTTCAGCTAAGCTGGAAAAGAAAAGCTGTTTAGTCAGGAAGACTGTAGAATGGAAATAGCAGAGAAATTCTTTCGTGAGACAGGTGTGGAGAAGTAGCTTTCACTGAAACACTGCAGCCTATGTATACAAAAGCAGGAAGTTGAATGCTGAAAGTGATTCTGAGTTGCAGCTTATTGGGGCAGACCACACAATTAGAGAACACATTGAGAGAACTAATGGTAAAAGAGAACAGAAAGAAAACAAAGCATCAATGTATAAGTTTAAAAAAAATAACCAACAACCCAGACCCACCCCTCCCCCAGAAAAAGCAAAAAAAATACCCACTCTAAACCAGAAAAAAGCCTGAGAGTGGATGAGGAGTTATCTGCTATTGCCTGTAAGAAATGATGGGGAAAAAGATGAACCTAGAAGGTCTGTGGGTGTACACTGACCTCAGTATCTTCAGAATAAATACTTTCTTGTATGTGTTCTCCAAGGTGGAGAAATTCCACACTTCAGATCAATTGTATTGATGCAGAACAAGAATGTGTAATGATTAAATGATTTGTGTGAGGTGACACAGAAATCAGAGCCAAACATTGACCCCAAGACCCCTGAGTCCCATGTCAGACAGTTCGTGAGCTAATAACTGTCTGCTGGCCGGTACGGACAGAAGTTTGATATCGCCCTACTCTCTGCAGAGTCTCTCTTTTCTCAGTATAGGTCTATTAATGGAAAGGCATCTTAATTAAGATGCTTCTCAAGCTAAACAGCAGATTATGTCTCAAAATATTTTGCCTTTCTCAGTTTTCTGAATTGACTATGAACTGAAATGGTAGGAACAAAGGCACACCCAGAAATGACTCATTTTTTTATCTGCTGATAGGTGGGCAGAGAGGAAAGCAAACTATGCCCCATCACATCATAGAGTTTAATGTTTCCCATAGCACGGAGAAACAAAAGGTAAAAATTCACTACTCATGAAGTATCTACCTATGCTGACAGCTAATTTAGGCCCAATATACATGCTATGCAGAGAGAATAAATTCTTATGACACATCAAGTCTGGAATCCAGGGCAGCCTGGTAGTGATATTGAAGCAACACACTGTTTGCATACTGATTTCTGTGGTACTGCTCTTTGTTTTGAAAAAACATATTTATGCAGTTTCACTGGGAGCATAGTTATCATATACAAATAAATGAGGAGATCTAGCCAGAGTGACTGTTTGTTAACAGCTCATTTTGGGGACAGATGCCTTCGAGGGTTTTGGGGTTTGGATTCCGTTTGTAAAATAGAAGTTAGGAATATGCTTTTTGTTCTCCTTTCAGATTTTTGAGATTTAAAATATCTCCTGGTCTCATCTATTTTTATGGATTCTGTGTATCCTGTGGAGTCATTTCAAGTAAAATTTTGATCTACTGATAGTTCACTGAACATTTAGAAACAACATAATTCACTAGCTTTTTTTTTTATTCGAAGGATCTTTGAGAGACTTTATCTGCTTCTTAGCTAAGTACTTCTTTAGCCCCGTGTGTTCAGAACTTTGAGAGTTTCTTTTAATAGATCTGATTTTACGTGCACTTCATCTGCAGAACTCCTCCTCAAGAAATCTACAGCACAATAAACAAATAAAAGAACTTCACCTCAGTGTATATCCTCAGTGGTTTTGCATGACTTTTACTTCACCTCTTGAACCTCTTCAACACACTGTCAAACTGACTGTGCTCTCTGCTTATCTGAGATTACTTTCTCTCCACCGAAACGCAGTTCATTACTTTCTTCAATGGAATTCTAAATCTGTTCTCTAATAGATTTCTAATCTTTAGCAAGCCCATGCATTACGAAGCAACCACTGTGCTTGCCATATGGTTAACCTGATTTTCTGTGACCCTGCCACATAATTTTTAAGAGCATGTGATTAGGAAAATACCACACCAACAAGAATGTGATTCCCCTCTCTGGTTTTTCCTTATTATTCTGAGGAGATTCTGATTATAACACACTCTCCAGTCTCTACAGAGAACAGTGATTGCTTTCCCTCAGAAATCTCTTGTTCTTACTTTTAAGTATATTCAAGAACATTGTAAGACCTTACTTCTCAAGATCTGTTTTCTGGACACTTGTAGTTCACTTGCTTGTAGAAGAATCAATAGATCAACAGACTTTTGATCTATTCCAATAAGGGCTGCACTATAATACAAAGCATGTTGCCATACTAGTACACTGTTAAAATAAAAATGTGTGTTATTTTTATCCTATTTCTGACTACATAACACATTCTGCCCACTTGTGATCATTAATAATCTTGTGTGGCTTTTAAAAACAATAACAGAGGACTTAATCAAAATGTCCTTGGAGAATTCCTGCTCATGTAACTGTATATTACCTCACTATATCCTTATTTCACCAACTGTGCGTATCTCATGTCCTAGTCCAAGCTGTCCTGAGATTATACTGAATATTTTTCAATAGTAGCAACTGTTAACCTCCAAAACACAGGAATTTCTGTGTTGGAAGGAGAAAAAAAGTATGTACACATCAGAGGACAGTGATGCTTAAGTATCTGTTGCAATATGAACACAGTAGTGAGTCTGAACAATCTGTCTACTTAGTATTCAAAGAAAGTTAAGTCTCTAAAATACAAATGAAGGATGTTTAGAATGACCACATTTAGCAAGGGTTTTGAGATCTTTGGGTGGAAGATATGATATAAATGTTGAGGTTTTCTTGTTCTGTGTTATGTTTTCTTTGCTGGTTTATTATGGTGATGAGTTTTTTCAAGTAATTATTTTATTATTAATTTTGGAGATACTTCCCAATGCCAGGCTATACCAGGCATCTTGGGATTGAGTCCTGCTGAAGAAAGACATTTCGAAAGTAATTATTAAGTATTCAGGTGTGTGAACATATTTCTCTTTTCACAATTAAAACATACAGAACTTAATGTTTTCAACCAATATTCTGTTACCATGACATAACAACTCCCCCTTATCCTGTGTATACACTGGAGTCAGGGTTAACAGCCCCAGAGTAACAGTGGCAAGAATCAGTCATGGACAGTGTGCAGGCAGCTGAGAAGAGACTTGACAACAGTTCCAAAGCAATGGTACAAACATGTGATGATGCAGTGCTTGAATAAACTTCTCAGCTTTTCTTGCATCATGAGCTATTTATTTCAATATTCTGTATGACATTAGTACTTTGGCAGACAGTCCATTTTATTAATTTTAAAACATAATACATTAATACAGCACATATAAAAGCTCAGGTTTGGAATAGCTCATTAATCTTCAATTGTTAAAGGCTGGTTTATCAAAACATACTTGGTAGCTGCATGATTTGTGTTATGACATCACCCCAATTTGTGATGGCAAAAGCCATAAGAATTCAAATAAAGGTGTTACAAAACTTACATTTGTATGTTTGACCAATAATTTCTCAGTGGAAAAATATCTGGGTCATCACCTTCCAGAGGCACAAGTGTCTGTGTTTCTATTCCTGGTCAACATTAGAACATGTTCCAGTGCCTGCGCACATGGTGTTTTCCCTGCTGATGTAGCTAGCTAGACAGGACAGAGCAATAACTGTGGTAACGAGACAGAGTGATTTCCATGTGGGAGTAGGGTTGATAAGCATACACTACAAATTTTAGACAGTTTTAAACTATCCTCTCTTGGCTCAAAGAAACCACCAGTGTTTTTATTATAGGACAGGCTCTGACCTGCCACAACCAGAGGCTTCAGTACTGTAAACAAGCTGCATACAGGCTTTTAAAGATGCTCTCAGTTTGGGAACATGTACCAAATCTATGTCAACAGCTTGGTTTACCTGTAACTTCAGTGGGTGAAAACCAGCCCCAGACCATTTAAAGTGGCTCAGTTCCATATATTAAAGTGAGATTGAAAACTAGCAATGGCACAATTCATTCTGTGCCTTTGAATTGACTATTGATCTCAGCAAATAGCACTGAGTGTAGTGAAGGAGGTTCTGGCACTAAAAGCTGGTTATTGAGAACCACCTCTCTTAGAGAGACAAGAACATTCTTCTGTCCCTCCTTGCTTCATTAACACTTCACTGAACCCAGCCGGGACAAGGGCTTCCAGAGCCCTCTTGGAAAAAGTTTTGCCTTTCAGGACCTGACATTTCCCAGCTGGAACTGTCTCTGTTTCCATGAAAATCAAAAAGCAGGTGCATCTCATGGCTATTAAATCCTGATCTTTTGATGTGCATCCATTATTCATGCTGGTGACCTAATCCCTGTGAAATTAATATGAGAGAAGGCAAGAAGACAATTCACAGACTACAGAAGACCCACACACCCATCCAGAAGTCTTCCACTATGCTCCTTGCAGATGAGTTAAAATGTGAATTATTTGCTGGAAAAATCTGACAAATAATTTGAAGTAAGGAACAGTTGAGAAAATTGTGACCTCTTCCACGGAGAGTTTGTGAAGAAATGAACAGAAAAAGAAACATTCATAATTTACTTTATTCATGAATCTCTATCTCTGGACAGCTGATAAATACATGTAAGTCACTCATAGCATCAGTGCTCCTTGTAGGACTTTCTTTCACTTCCCAGGGAGCATGGCACACACAACATTCATGAAATGGATGCCCCTTTCCCATCATGCCTACTGACACCATATCTGATAGCATATATCATTCAGACTCATAGCACTGTTGCCACCTGACCCCTGAAGAGCACAGAGCAGCCTGGGTTCAAAACTACAAAATGCTGCCAGCTGCAGTCAGCTGAGCTCAAGATGCATTTCATCTGCAACATTTGACATCCTTCCTCCTCATTTAAGATGCATAAAACCTCCTAATAAACATCACTCTGAGAGATGGGACTTTTATCTAACGCTCTTGGAAGAATTATCCATCGCTTGGAGTCTCTGAAAACAGCCTGTCCTATGAACCTGTAGGCACAAGGAAGCCACAGGTACCAGAGGACTAGGCCTTCCTGTTTGTAAATGGTAGGCCAGAAAGAGCCATTATGCTTAAGTAGGGATCCCCCTATATAGGTCAGGTAACCACCCATGGTCATTAAGCTACCCATGTACTGAGCCCCCCATCAACATATTCACAAGGATCAAGAGATGGTGAGCCCACTGTCCATAGGTCTTGCAGCAGTTACTGAAACTCACTTCTCAAAGTAGTGCCTTGGTTTCTTTCCCTCCAGCATTACCTTTGGTGATATTTTTCAGGGAAGAGGATCACTGGATTAACAGGTTATACAACTAGGAGCTGCTTGAAGAAACTCAAATACAAAGCTGAGCTCCAGACCCTGAGTTGCAGGTGAAGATTCCTCATTGAGCTAGGGCACTTTTAGGATCCCTTGAAGCTATGTTGAGGTTTTTTCATGTCAGTGTATCTTAGAGCTATTTTTAAATTAGAGTCTGCCAAAACCTCCAAGGGGCCATTATGACAGTTAGAGATTACCAGTGAATAAAGATTTCTGGTATGTCCCCTTTGAAATACTTGCTGCAGGGTTGTAGGATGAAAATTAAGGACACTATATCCTTAAAGCTCTCCCACATTTTCTGACTTTTCAGATAATCTTTCTCTTCTCCAAATCTCTTTATCATTTTATCTCATTTCCTCTGGCTCCTTCCATTGGCCTCACCCCTGGTTTGTTCTATAATCACATCCTTCCCTTCTCATCCTGCCCTCAGCAGCTCCACTTCTCCCTGAAAGCCCTCTCCAGCACTAGCTTTCAGCTTTGCCAGGTATGCTTTAGGCCACTGTCATCTTTCCTCATACTCAAGGCTCATCTTTCTCCCTGCTCCCTATGTCTTCCCCTCTCCCCATCAAGTACCATGAGCTGCTATAAATTTTCACGTGCATTTTCTTCCTTCACGAGCTTCTTCAACATATGAACTGCAGTTTCTTTCACTTTATCTGTAAGTATTTTCAATAACCTCTATTTCCTCTTCCCAGATGGTTTGCACCCAGCAGATTCTCTCTTCACCCATCTAGAACTATTTCTCCTCTAAATTACTCTTCATCTTTTTTCTTCTGTAGTGACCTTTGAAATTATCAATTCTCTTGAAACACTCCTTTATAGCCCTGCCAACTTCTACAATTCCAGTTTTATTTAATGGATGGGATGGTGTTGGTATAGTCTGTATAAACCTTTAATTTGGCTGTAACATTCATGTTTCAGTGACCTCAGTTCTATTCAACAACACCATTTCCAATGAAAAGTAATATTCTGAAGCATGCACTGTATCTACATTTTTCTTCAAATGTATTATCTCAACACTAGAGCCAAGCATGTTTTCACATTCCCTTTGACATTAGAGAAGCTTTCACTCCCATTCCTTGTCCTATGATCTAAAAGCACTGTCTCTTTTCCTCACTTTTTTAAACTTTTTCTTTGACTATAGCTGTCCTTGGAGAAAGTTGTCCCAACACCCAATTAAACACAAGTCACACCAGCAAAAGTACAAAAATAAAGCAGACAGATCCCTGTTTACTTAGATACATTTAAAAAACAAACAAACAAAAAACCACAACAAAAAATAAAACCAAAGCACACAAAAATCTAAATGACAAAAATACCCAAGGAATTCTGTGTGCCCCATGTATCTTAGTTTCTTCTGAAGCCCTCTCTCATTTGCCATGGCAAAATACCTTACAGTAGTTTCCCCAAAGGTTAACATAATGCTGCAGTAATATTTTCTTTCCTTCCTTCAGTGGATTTATTTTGTCAATGATTGTTGTCTGCCTCAGCAAAACAGCTTCATCTCTCTTCTCTATTTAGCTCATGTGGGGCTGAATCCTGCAGTACTAATCCCAGTGAAGTCGGTGGGAGTGCTGACTCTGTAAGAACCATATGTGTCCCATTGAATAATTATCCAGGGCTGAACGAACTCCCAGAAGTTGTGTGTTCAGACAAGCATTTCCATCTAAAGGTTGTTAACCAAAGCAGGAGGCCCAATAAACAACCTTCCCCACCACCTCCCAGTAATGCCCTCACTGACCTATTCAAATAAATATTTCCACTAAAAAAAACCCCAAAACATAGAGATAAGATCTCAACAAAGAGAAATGATCCAGTATTATTCAACAAAAGATAGGAGCACTAAATCTTTCCCAGTTGTAAGTCAATTTGATTTTTTAAACAGAGGCCAGGTGGTTTTTTCTGCTGTAGAAATACATGCAAAAATTCCTAGTAGAAACTCACTTTCTGAAATTTTAATAAACCGAACTATGTCAGAGGCATAGAAGGTGGAGCTCTTATTAACGTTGAAGAGTAAATAGTAACCACAGCATTTAGCAATTCAGCTATTAGAGTAGTATTTTATTGCCGCCTAGTTGCTGCCTTATTGCTACCTAGTTTCTAACTTATTTTCCACATTTATTTTTCCAGAGATATATTCTGTGAGAAAACAGGGGAGAAAATTTGTTCTCCTGGTGAAATCACTGAAGACTTAGTGTCTTATTTTAGTAAGAATTTAAAATTTACAATCAAATTGGGTGTTAAAGTCAAAAGCAGTCTTCAGATTTTAAAATGTCCTTTCTAGTAAAAAATATCATGAACTATGCAAAACCTGAAACAGACAGAAAATGTTTCAAAGATACTTTGACTAACATCTTAGTGATGATGCAAGGGTCGATAAGGGTGCTGTTCACATTTTTTTATCTTGTTCTCATATCCAACAACCCAGCAGAAGAACTGAAGAACCTTGTGCTGCTGGTAGGTTAGGGGAGAATATGGAGAGAGAAGGTCTAAAATTCTGGAGATTCATCCAAGGAACAAAATCCCTTTTGTAGTCTTTCTGGACGGGATCCACTGTTTCCCAAAATACAAGACAGAGGGCTAGTCATTTGAGACTGAACATTGATGCAATACACTCTTGCTCAGGGAAGAGGAACTTTACACCTGAGAAAGCCTTTTTCCAAGTGAGAAAGAGAAACATGGCAAAAATACAGTGTTCATTAAAAGACTCCCTCTGGGGACGTTTCCTAAAGGAATCTGTTTCTAAATTAACATCTTTTGGCTCTGACTTGCCATCTTGAGCCCAACTGGAGATTGTGCTGCAAACCAGAGATTCCTTCAAATGCCACAGCTCTAGTTAAGCTGACGCCTGAGTAACGGTATCAGAGAAAGATGATACAGAACAACAAATCCATGTTGTCAGAAGCTTTGCATGTCAAGGGAATAAAGAAGCATTTTTTTTTCTTTGCACTCAACTTTTTTGTTCATCACAGTCTTTCCTGCTAAGCTCATAAGGTGTACGGATCTGAGCCTGCCTCAGGTTCTGACTTGGCTTTGGCCAGGTACGTTGGATTTGCTAAACCCAAATATTTAAGCCCATAGAAAACCTGGGAGAGCCCAGACTTATGAATTATAGAATCATGGAATGGTTTGAGTTGGAAGGGACCTTAAAGATCATCTAGTTCCAGTCCTCTGCCATGGGCAGGGACACCTTCCACTAGACCAGGTTGTTCAAAGCCCCGTCCAACCTGGCCTTGAACACTTCCAGGGAGGGGGCAGCCACAGCTTCTCTGGGCAACCTGTGCCAGTGTCTCACCACCCTCGCAGTAGAGAATTTATTCCTTATATCTAATCTAAATCTAACCTCTTTTAGTTTAAAGCCATTACCCCTCGTCCTATCACTCAGACAGGGGCCCTCCTGGGAGCCAGGGCAGCTCAGGAGCCTTAGGGCAGGCCCTGTGGCATGTAGCTCTGGTGGGGGCAGGTCGTTCACGGCCCAGGGGCCAGGTCCTGCAGGGCCAGCTCAGGGGTTGAAAGTGCCCGAGCTCACTCTCAGGGTGCAGTGCACCCAGGGGTGGCCTGGGGTGGCAGGGCTGCCAGGGTGGTGCAGAGCCCTCCCTCTGAGGCCAGCCAGCCCCATCCTGCAGCTCTGCGAAGCGAGCCGGGCCAGTGACCAGTGTTGGCCACAGCCCAGCCACCCCCAGGCACCACCGCAGACCCCAGGCTCAGCGGGAAGCAGCCCTTCCGACTGGATAGGGGTGGGGCAGGGCTGCGTCGGGGCTGGAGGTCAGGCCTGGTCCAAGCTCAGCTGAAAGCCCTCCCAGTGCTGGGGTAGGCCCTGGGTGCACCCTGCCGCAGCACTGGGCTGTCTGGTCACACTCCCCCATGGCCCCAGGGGAACTGGCCTGCCCGCTGCGGCATGCTCCAAGCTGGCCTTGAGCCCCAGCGAGGGGACACCGCCAGGACCCTGACAGCAGGATCCCAGTACAGGGTGTAATTTATTACCAAATGGAAATTTTATACTAAAAGCTATGACAATACAATAGGGCAAGGCTGCTTTTGCAATGTATATCTGACTGAGGGGAGAAAAAAAGGGAAAAAAGAAAAGCTTTGCTGAGGGATTGTTAGGGAACTGCCAAATCAGGCTGCATTCTTTATGTCTATCACTCTGAGTTTTAAAGTGTTGGTAACACAAGGACCAGGGGCAGCTCTTACCTCAGTGCCAGTGATGTCTGTCCCCACCAGGACTCAGTAAAACCTTCCTGAGTCCTGTGTCCCTCTTGCACCAAGCATGGCAGCACACATGCCAACACCACAGCACAGGGCTCCTGCTCCACAGCCCGCGGTGGGGGATGCTCACTGGCTAAAAGTCATTAGAGCTGCCACCAACAAAGACAGTTTCAGAAAGACAACTGGACATTTTGCTCCATTGATAACCCTGCCACAGCCCTCTTCTGACCAGTCACTTCAGTCACTTCGGACTGGCAGTCTGTAATTGCACTTGGATTAAAATTTACAGAAGCTCTTTGATTTTATTTTTTTTTTCCAAAAATCTCCATAAGGAAGTTGAAAAGGTAAAAACCAAAACAGAACAAATTCTGCAGGGAGATTCAGATTTGTTCTGCTGACAAACCCAAGAGCTTATTACTCCCAACACTGTCAGATGCTGCAGTGGGAGGGAGCAGGAGGTAGTCCTCACATCATTAACAACACGCCCCAGTGCAATTCATTTTGGGACAGGTGAGTTATAACTAGATCTTGGGTTTCAGATGAGATATTATTGATCCTGCTCTGACTTAACTGAAAAGCAGGGGGTAAGAGCTGCATTATCACAGAGAAATAGGTCAGCATGGAAGAATAAGGCTTTGATGTTGTCCTGATCAAAATGGCATCCCAGACCCAGTGAGCAGGGGAGGGGGAAGGCTAGGTGGTCAGAGAGAGTGGTTGTGACTCAGGTTCATTCCTCAATCTCTTTCTGGGGCAGGGCTGGTATAATCTAGCCCTTAATATGCAAGTTACTGGTGGAGAGTACTATAAATATGGAACATCAAAATGTCATTTGCACAGTCACTTCAAACAGATATGTCCTAGCACTCTCTTCCTTCTGTGCAGGAAAGGTAATAATCTGTTAAACTTTCTCCTGGAACCATATTTTAGCATTTTAATTATAGACCCAACACATGCACTAAACACACTCTCAATAAAGGTCACACCTTAATAAAGTCAGTACAGCATGCTTCTGTAACCCAGCAAGGTCACTACCTGAGAGGAATCGCCAACAAGGCGACTGGCTTACTGCCAGGACAACCGGCAAAGTTACCGGGGCTCTTTCAGGAGGCCACTGCTGCTGTTGGCCGGCCAAGAAGTTCAGGGAGGCAACGTGCTGCCACTTACCCACACCTGTGTTCATCCACAGGAGAACAAATTAACCTAAATGTAATTATTATTTCTTTCTAATGGAGGGCTGCAACTGGTCTGAACATTATTCACTGGGTAATTACTGGTGATGGGTGCCGTGGAGGAAGCCTATGCCTTTCTTCCTCCTTTGAGCACTATCTCCCTCTGCTGTCCTGCCTTAGTTCTGCACTTTGACTCTAAAAGGTGACCTCTAAAGTGTAACCAAACTAAGTAGTAGAAAGCTTGGACAAATATCTTGTAAAATTTTTGCTTAACACTATTTAGTTTATCAGAAACAACTTAATGTCAGGAAGGGTCAGTCTCAAACACTGGAGGCTTTCCAGTGGAAAATACATTTAAAAAGAACATCTGGGAAATACATTTTCTCTTTATGGAGCTGCCCAATCAGGTTTCCATTACTAGTAAAAAGTAATAAGCAGTAATGGCTTCTTCTCTGGGAGGGAAGTAACACAAATTTCTAAGCAGCAGAGATCCTCTGAAGAGAAGTGAATATGAAAACTGTTCTTCAGCTTTTGCTTTTTGATGGAAAGAAAACATGGGGCAAATGTCTGACCAAGGCAGGGGTAGTACTCACATGTTCCTGTATCCATATGCGACATATCAGGACTCAGAGGGCGAATTCTGAGGGTAGCCTATGAGGTGTATGGGGCTGGATAGCACCTCTGAGAAACCTAAAATAAAGGCTGAATAAAGGCATTACTGTCTCAGTTTTCCTTGGCATAGATGATTAAGTCCTTCTGAGTTTGGTGATCTTCATCACTACTTCAGACAGCATGCTATCAGCCTCTCCAAGAGGCTCTGGGAGCTTCTTTGTTTGCAGATCGGTAGAACTCAGTCAGTCTCAGTCCTGAAAGGTAAAGTGCCAATACACTTGGGATTTTGCTTTAAATTATATTTTTCCAACATTTCCATGAGAAAATCCAAAGTTCATTTCCTTCCATAAGCCCACAATGAATATAATGTTCTTGAAGCAGTAAGGCAAGCTCACACTAGGTTTGCAGTGTCAATAGCTATTTTTATGTTCTCCATACCAGTGGCGGATGAACCATGACAATACTGTCCTCAGTGATAAAATGCTTATTAAATCATGGATTGCAAGCATGAGGCTACAGTCTTTTTCAAACCCAAGTGAGATAGCAATTTGCTGATTGCACTGCTTTGAATTCTTGCAGGCAGTGTCTTAAGTTCTACTGTGATTTAACAGTGGCCAAAATTTATTCCTCTTTGATTGTGAGTCTTTCAGCACAATCAGTGTATGCATGTGAGGGCACATTTTCCCCCTTGCTATTTAATGTACACATTACTGTTCAAATTCTTCTTTTAAACATACTTAGTGTGAGACACAGTGAAGGATATTTTATTTACATTAGCAGTGGGTGAAGTGTTGAAATTTTCATTATTCCAATTTTTAATAGCGTTGAAAAAGAGAGTGTCATGTTTCTCAGTCAGCACCATATTTTTTTTCTATGACCTCTAAGTAAAACACTGGGAGAATCTTGCTCCATACAAATTAGGACAGAGACTGGAGCAAAGGTTCCACAGCATTCTGTAGCTCTGTGCAGTACCTTGTGCATCCAATTAACTAATGAAATCTGAATGACGGGGAAAAAAAATAATCTTTTTCTCCATAACATTCCCAGTTTGCCACAAACGAGAGCATTCAGTCAGCAGTGGCACTGCCCTGTTGGGAGTTACAATGTAAAGTAATAAAACAGGGTGCAGTTTCAGACTAGAGAGAAACTCGACCTACAGGTATTAATCTGTCTGTGTGGATCCAGGAGAACAAGTTTTCAAAATCCTCTGCCTTGTTATGGATCCCAATGGCTCATTGGCAGAAGTCCTACCCCACACATTAGCCATCTCGGAACAGCTTCCTTGGATTTCTAGTGCCCAGATAACCTGATAATATTGTGCTCTTTCCAACACTATAAAAAGTCTTCCTTAAAAATTATACAGCTTTTAATTGAGGTAGGATTGACTGATTTAGCACTCCTACTTTTACCCCAGCTTGTACATAATTCCAGAAAAATATAAACCAAGCAGCAGAAGTGCAACAATTGCAATGTGACTCTGATATACATGGACTCAACATCTACACACTACTGAATTAGTATACTAATGATGTTACTGCTTTAATTAACCATGCTACTGTGCCTGTACTGGACTCTTTCCCAAGAACTGATTAGGTTACTGCATAAGGCAAGGACACTGATTTTCTTTTAATTCTTTTTTTTTTTTTCTTTATTGACAGGGCTGCCAAGTTCACAGAAGAATCAATAACCAAGGATATTCACATAGGATAAGATTTACAATGCATGTTTCACAGACAGTAACAACTGGGACCTCAGAGCACTTACTGAAACCAACAAAATGACAACTGATATGTCCTCCAGTGAATCTATGTTAAGACATTCTGTCTGCAGTAATTAAAAACTAGGTATTCTCACCTGTGTGAAAAGCCCACCATAAAATCAGCTCCACTTAGTAGTGTAACTTGACATGTTGACTTCTTACATCAGCAGCCATGTCCTCTAAGCCAGCCTCTGGCCTCACTGCGCTAAGTAGCACCTCCCTTAACTCAAATCAAGTAAAGGCAAGTAATGTGCTATCCAGTGTGCATATTCTTCTCAAGTGATCACTCCTGCTTTTCCTCCTATGTCTTTCCTTCAGTATTATATATGTGATGGTCTGGTAGTCCACTAATTACAGCTGAGCAAATGACAACTGAACAAACACACAAAATATTTCTTCACACATAAATTTTGTAGTAATTATATCTCTCTTTCAATTCTTTGAGCTTATTCAAGCAAACATGCCTGCTGTCAGTAAAATACACAAGTTTTCTATTGTGTACTCATAGCTGTATGAGACCTAGATATCACTGAGTGCAAGGATTCCCTGGGTATTCATAGTGTACTGTATAAATTAAATTGATTCTATTTCTTCCTATACTCCAAAACACCCTTAAACTTCTACCAAAATCAGAACACACACACTGAAACAAGGAGTCTTTTCCATACTCCTTTCATACGCATATTTGTACTGACTTCATGCAGCAACTTTTATGCAACGAAATAATGAATTAAAAAAAAAAGGAACTAACCTTATCATAGGTTATTGCATGTAGGAAGTATTATAAATATTATTAATTGCTTGGCTCTTTTCCTTCTCCGTCATATTTCCCTCAGGTCTCTGTTCCATGCTCAAGGCCATTATTTGATGGGGGAGGTATAAAGTCATAACAGGCTGATGTAAATTTCCTTTGAGATGTCTTATATATCACAGATACCATGAGGGAGATGAAACAGCAATTTTGTTCCTGTTCATAAGTAAGGGTGGAAGAAATGCTCCATCTGAAGAGAACTAAACTGATGCCCATTCTCTAATTGAGGCCAGTATAGTATATTATTCTTCAGTTAAATCTTTGATAACACTTATTGCCTTTTTCAGGTAGATCTTGGATAACACTTATTGCCTTTTTCAAGACCCCTTCTGGAAGAAGGGTTTGTAATTCTGAGGAGGAAATGAACAACTTCAAAACTGAGGAAGATAAAGAAGATGTCTGTGTCAAGAGTCTTTGACATACTCCATCAGTGTACTGAATTTTATGTTTCTGCTAAATAAAAATCAGAAACTCATTACAGAAATTGAAACAAGAAAGTAGCTCAGGCAGTCACTTTGTAAGATCACCATCAGTCTCTGAACAGTTCAGAAATCTTTTGTCAGTCTAGTGTAGTGTTGCTGCTTTGAAAAGGTACAGATCTACAACTCTGACAGGGATACTTTCAGCATCTTGGCTGTCCTGGGCATGCCAAGAAAACCACTTATTGACCTTAAAAAGCTTAATTAGGAATTCACCTGGGCAAATTTACAGAAGATGATAAAAACCTGGGGACAATATTCATTTTACAAATACTATAATGGGTCCATCCACAGAAATAAAACAACACTTTAGGTGAGCATGTACCATACCATGAACAAGTCTATGTCCAGTATCCGTTTTATCTCCACATACTGTCTTTAGAAATCACCCATTATTTAACATGCCAGATGACCTTTTAATAAAACACCACTGAAGAGACATTTTTAAATATTTCTAACTTAACTACAGTCTCCAGCTGTACATTTGTGCCATTCACCTGGTAATCTAATTTTTTCCCTCAAAGAATTTCACCGTCTGCATTAGCAACAGAGCGGATCCTATGCAGATATGAGTATACGCAAGTCTACTGTAGACAAGAGAGGTATTGTACTTCTTTACACCATTCAAGGTTCTATTCCAGATACAGTTTAGGCTTTGATCCACTTGCAACTGTCACAGTTATGTTTTCAGATGAGCCAGTTCATTTGAATAAACTGGAAGGGGGAAGTGACAGTGTTTGTCCTACAGCTATCTTCAAAACTGGGTGATAAATACCAAATTTGCTACATCAATAAATCCTCTTAAAAGGGTTCAAGAGGAAAAGAATTTGCTGAAATCCAGCTCTTGTTCAGATGTGGACAAGAAGGTGCTTTTACACACAGGCTTTACTTGCAGCAGTTTAATTGCTTAGCCAGCAATACCTTTGCTCAGCTAACTAGCATCTTACTCCTGATGGGAAGGATTGTTACCTATACAACATATAGAGAGAAAATCACAGTATTTTGCCATCAGAATCAATGGCAGCACTTTATAAGCAGAGTAAAACCAAGGATGAGAATGAGTGTCAAAATTTAAGTGGGTAATATTGGCTGAAAAGTAGGAGGGAGGAGAATTACACAGTCATTTAAAATAGAGCATCAGGAATTGATGAGGAATGGGTTGGGGAGCCAGGAAAGTGTCTCAGTAGCAGAAGTTGGCATAGCTGATAATTGAGCTACATAGTCAAGAAGATAAAATATATATGTATGTTTCCTGGAGAATGGGTTTCCCAGAATTTTGTCTGCTATTGATTTTTTTTTTTTCACTTAAGTGACATATTTGGTTTTCTAAACTGCTTTCACTGAGGCTCTGTAGTGGTAAAACCAGAACTGGCTTAAAAAAAAAAAAAAAAAAAGCAGTGATGCACTCAGATATGACAGCGAAAGGGACCATATAAGGACTTGCACAGGCAGAAACTGGCAACATTGTTGATATTCTTAAAGTTTCAAGGGTCAGGCTTCACCAACACATCTAATCCTATTAATTTCAGTGGAAGTCTTTACTGATAAAGATACTAATCAATAAAACTAAGGAGAACAGCAACCAACCCCTAAAGGGGATGGCATCACTAGAAGACTTCTATACTTCTGGGTCTATTGCAGGGCCATTATAACAGTTCTAATACATTTATCTTTCTCACTATGTAACATTTTTTAAATTACCTTCTATTATCAAGGTCTTAACCCTATATATTTGGAATCTCAAAATTTATCTTTTGTGCTAAACATTTTTTGCTGTCTGATGCTGAACTGTAGAGGACTACTGTATCTCCATCTTCAAGACATACTTTCACAGTACTGATAATACTGTATGATAAGACTGTCATATATAATTACCAGGCTAGCAGTTATGAGGACATTGGTATCTGATTCCCTTAGGTCTACAAATACATGACCATAATGTTGCAAACAGCTCTCCATCAACAGCTCTGCTTATCAATATCTATGTGGAAGGGTTTAAATATCTTCTCTCAATGCCTGCAAGCTAATATTCTCTGCTGCTTTTTCTGCAGCACACAAGGCCAGCCTAACTGCCAATCTATGCTCTCTAATCCCAGTGAGACTGGAGGAAAAAAAAGCCAACAAAACTTACTGCACTGTCTTTAGAAAGATAGTGAAGGTCAGACTAATCAATCTCAAATAAAAATGACACTACATGAAAATGCCCATTTTATCTGAATCCATATTAATTCCTCCCTAACAGAACACTGATGTCCTGCTTCACAAAGCAAGTCTCATCGCTGTTTCTGGGAAAGTACTTGCGGCTCTTCTATAATCAGCTGCTGAAGTATCCTAGTTTATTCAGTGCCTGTACTCATTCATCCTATTTCATACAAAATACTGCATTCCTGGCAGTGTCACATAGCATCATCTATTTCAGTCATGTTACTAACAACATTTTCTCCACTTTTTGGAAGCCGTGTAAGTATAAAGTCATGAAGGGGTATGATCCTGTTGGTGTATAGCAGCTAGACAGCCCTCAGTTTCTCAGACTTTTAGTAAAATAGTTACTCAAAACAGTAACAAGATCAATTATTTTAGAAATACATTTTAAAAAATGTTACAGTTTTATAGCTAACTCCTTAGCTGGTGTGAATTAGCAAAGATTGATTGACTGTGTGTTAATTCAGCCCTCACTAGCCTTAATAGAGTAATGCTAGCTGGGGATCTGACCCTGACCAGCTGATCCTCTGGAAGCTGCAGAACCACATTTGAAAAAGGACAGCACTTGAAAGACATTATGCTTTAAAAAAAAATGTCATGAAGGAAGGTAGTTGGGTGGACTGGGTGGAGAGAGAACTGCCACAGTGGGACAGCTGTAACAGAATTTACCTGTTAGCCACAGAATTGACGTGGGAAACACTACCAGTGTTTCATCCCAGAGCAAGGCTTTCATTAAAGACCTTCTTAGATCCAGGTGAATCCAACCACCAGGTTCAAATCCCATGGAAACCAGGCTTCATGAGTTTTACCACCTGCAAATCTGCTTCTTATGTTACCTTTTCTTTTTTTTTTTTTTTTTGATCAATAAAGTTTAGTTCATGTTAGTTACCACGAAAAACAGCCTTCCATTCAGGTTGTCCCTTACTGTTCTTTGAAACATTGTCCCCGTGGGTGTCTAACACATCTTCCATCCCTGTTGTAGTTGCTTACAAAACTCTTTCCTATTTTCAACATTTTTAGTGGGTTTTGAAATCTGTTTCAACACTGAAGTCCTGGCTTGGCAATTTATGAAGAGCCTCCTTAAAATTCAGATAAATTATGAACTGTCAATGTCAATCTTGAGTGTAATCTTATCAAAAAACTTGAGGTTAATTAGGAAGGATCTCATCCTTCTAAATCCATATAAGCTTATCATAATAATTGAGAGTTGAGATCAATTACTCATGGTATGTCAAGGGTATGAACTTATATGGTAATGATTGAGTGCTTGGCCTGAATGCTCAAAAGTCAAGGTCAGAAAGCGTGCCAAATGCACATTTAAAATTTCTTGAAGAAGTCACAAATGGGGGAGGGAATGGGATATGTAGGGCTAATAGCTAAGGTGTATATTGATCTGAACCTTTCAGGCCAAATTCAAAAGACATTGTAATAGTAAATACAGAGAGAAGCTGGGAATTACTTAGTCTGAAAATGGGATCATTAATAGTTTAGAAGCATTTTCATTAAGTAATTCAGGAGTTCCATTTCACAAACAGTTACCTAGCTTTCCTAGTGGATTAATAACTTTAAAGTAAAAGCAAGGTGCTCATGCATTGCATGGGACATTCATTGTGCCACAAACTCACCTTAACATGACACTGACTGTCCCTTCCAAGTACGATCTTCATAACATTCTTCAGTCCTCTGGAAACACACTGCCACTCCTACTTTAATCATATCAAGACAAGGAGAAAAGGAGAGTCCTAAAGCAGTCCTGCTCACCCTGGGAGGCAACAACAAAAAAGACCGGAAGAAGATTGATCTTGGTTTTCCTTATTTTTCTTTTTTTGTTATTTTTAATTTTTTTTTTGTCCCTGCTTTTTTTTTTAAAAAAAAGAAAAAAACACAGCCTATAAAACATATTGTCACCAATACTTTTGAAGATGCTGCCTCCCAAGTGAACTATTGAAACAGAGAGTGGCCTGGATGTGTATGAGTGTATTGTCTCTCTCATTGTGCCAGAAGTCAAGAACAAAATCTTCAAGAGGATGCAAAATTATAACAAATTACTTACAGCCTTGGAAATGGCACTAGTTTGCAACTGGGATTTTTACTGTCTAAATTAGGCTCTGTAGGCTTACTCTGTAGGTCAGAGGAGGTAAACACTTGCAGAGAATTCATCCCAAACCTCTCAGACACTGTGGCATTGATAGTTTGTGCATAATTCCCCATCCTGAAAATGGGATGATCTCGCAGTGAGACTAAGCACACTGAGAGGATCTCTCCACTGATACAAAGCAGTGTACTGTAAGATTAAAATCAGACCTGAGGAAGCTAGCTCAGTTACCAGGAGCAATATAAATGTGTTAATGCAGCGTTCCACTGCACTGGTTTGCACAGTCAGCAAATTCCTGTTCTGTGGAGCACTGCCTAGGCAGGGCTACACAGTCATGGCACCAGGCTAGCCCAGTGAGGTGCACTGTCCCTCCAGGGTAGCTCTGGACATTCTAATGGCAGTGTAGTGCTGGCATAAACTTTGAAGAGTGAGTAGCTTTGGTTCTGCAGCATATGGGTACCATACGGCAAGATGAGTACATGCAAGACTAAAGGAACATTTCAAATTTTCTGCAATCATATTCCAACTTTTCTGTACAAGAAGACTCCTGGTGAGCATTCCCTGAAAAGTAGTGCTTCTCCCTCAGTATGCTCACAAAACCTGTGCTGCCTGAGGCCACCACCTCAGAGAACCTTATGGCTAAAGGAAGGTCAGCAACTCTTGTTATTATGTGTAAGCTACTACGTTTAGAGCTTTTAGTTAGCTAACTTCCACATTGCACATTATGAACACACACAGGAACCCAGGTCTCCAGATTTGTGACCAAGTCACAGCATGCCAGCTGTGCTGTTGCGACTCCTGGTTGTGTTCCCAGCCATACAGCAGAGGTTTACCTTTGCATTTGTAAGGGAACACACAGTGGTGGCACAGCTGGTGCCATGTAATTTGTCAAGCCACAATCATGTGTTAGCACTGTAGGGAGCATGGAGAATGAAGGAAATCTGCAGTAGAGAGAAAGTGGTACAGGTCTGAGAACAGGAATCCAGGATAAATGAGGAAAGGTAAGAAAAGAAGAATACTGTGTCAGGAAAGCAAAACGAGGAAGTGATGAAAACTTCCTGGTAACTGCACATGGACCCACATTGAAGCAATATCTGAGGAGTCCTCCATCCTCAGACGTATGCTTTCTATTTCTTTTTGCCCTACAAATCTAGTCACAGCATTAAATTCATGTCTTCATTTCCAAACCCGTTACTTCAAACCATATAAATGTTTAAATATTTACAACAATACAAACTCAGACAAGGCAAAGCTCTAAAAAGCCTTTCAGATATTCAGACAATAAATGTATCAGGCTGCTGTGTGAAAGCCTTTTTGAGAGTCCATATCCAGCTGGTATCATTACAAATCCTCAGTCTATAGCTTTTCTCACTGAAGACCTCAAGCAGATCTTTATTAATATACTTCCCAGAGACCTGGGTTACTCTGTAGAGTAACTGTATTTTCTTAGCAGTCAGCTAGTACATATAACATAGTCAAGCATATCCTTTGCAATTAGGCCGAACCTTTAGTGATTACCTGTGGCTTAGTGTCCTTTCTGTCAGTTCCTCAAAGTCAGATGTACTTTTGTCATCTACTAGCTCTGTAATTGCCAGCCCATAGCTTGATTGGTTATTTAATGCCTGCAAAACAGTTTTTGTGTGCTGTCCCGTGCTAGTGCTTGACAGTTACAGTTGTCATGACTACTCAGCACCTATGTGAGGGCTGTGTTGGACAGCTATTGTGACAATTCCCTGGCATTTTCCCTAAAAATTAGTATCTCTGCCTCAAAGGCTTCTTCTACAGTCTCTGAGAGACTAGACAATCTTGACATCCAATAGAGGCACTGCAGTCTCAATATGAAGCTGACCGCTGTGCCTGCCCATGAGGCTCCTGTGGGCATGGCACTGTACTACATGACATTTTCCTGGTAACAACACAATGCAAAGTCCCTGGGCCTCCCTGAGAACCAATATGCCATCATCAGCTGGTCTGACCAGGCCTACCTGCCATGTTTAGCATTTTGTGGTGTGTTGACCTGGCTTGATGCCAGGTGTTCACCAAAGCTGCTCTATCACTCCCCCTCCTCAACTGGACAGGGGAGACTAAATACAATGAAAGTCTTGTGGGTCAAGATAAGGACAGGGAGATCACTCAGCAATCACTGTCACAGGCAAAACAGACTCAACTTGGGGAAATTAATTTATTACCAATCAAATCAGGGTAGGATAATGAGAAATTAAACCAACTTTTAAAACACCTTCCCTCCACCCCTCTCTTCTTTCCAGGCTCAACTTTACTCCCGATTTCTCTACCTCCCTCCCCGCCAGAGGCACAGGGGGGCAGGGAATGGGGGGTGTGGTCAGTTCATCACACGTTGTCTCTGCTGCTCCCTCCTCCTCAGGATGAGGACTCCTCACACTCTTCTACTCCTCCAGTGGGGTGTCCCTCCCATGGGAGACAGTTACCCATTAACTTCTCCAACATGAGTCCTTCCCACAAGCTCCAGTTTTTCACAAGCTGCTGCAGTGTGGGTCCCTTCCACAGGGTGCAGTCCTTCATGAACAGACTGCTCCAGCGCGGGTCCCTCCCACAGGGTCCCAAGTCCTGCCAGCAAACCTGATCCAGAGTGAGCTCCTCTCTCCTCAGGTCCACAGGTCCTGCCAGGAGCTTCCCATGGGGTCACAGCCTCCTTTGGGCATCCACCTGCTGCATCACAGGGTTCTCCACGGGCTGCAGGTGGAGATCTGCTCCACCGTTACCCTCCATGGGTGCAGGGCACAGCTGCCTCACCATAGGCTGCACCACGGGCTGCAGGGGAATCTCTGCTCTGGCACCTGAAGCACCTTCTCCCCCTCCTTCTTCACTGACCTTGGTGTCTGCAGAGTTGTTTCTCTCACATATTCTCACTTCTCTCTCCAGCTGAAGCTGTGCAGGTTCCCTGCCCCCCCCCCCCCACCCCCCCCCGAAATACATTATTCCAGAGGCACTACCACCATTGCTGATGGGCTTGGCCTTGGCTGTCTGTCTTATAGCCGGCTGGCATTGGCTCTGTCAGACATAGTGGAAGCTTCCAGCAGCTTCTCACAGAAGCCACCCCTGTAGCCCCCTGCTACCAAAACCTTGTCATGCAAACCCAATACACATGTGGAATACTGGAACCAGAGAGAGGTCACAGCACTTCTCTGCAAACTTGTCATTCACACTACAGGTATGTGTCAGTATGTGTGAGGTGTCAGTCAAGTTAGGAGCCTATAATGTGAGTCTTGCCCTGTAAAGATACAGCCCTTCTTATTTCCTTTAATAAGGAATAAGTTGCAAGATAGTCACAACCCTTCTACGTATTCTTTCCCCAGCATCCATTCCCATAATTTCAGAAACCAAGCCCTGTAACTCACCGCACAAACCCTTTCTGGCTTCCAGAGATATGCCACAGTACAAATAACCTAGAGACTTAGGTTCAAGATTATTATTTTGATGCTAGAAGTAACAGCAGAACTGTGCTCCCTTTCATTGCTTCTAGAGTGGGTTTTGACACTAGCTTAATAGTGGTTGCCTCACAAGTCAAAGACTGTCTTTGAGAAAACTTTCTGCGGGGTTGATAGACAGCTAGCATACTCTAAGGCATTTTCTTCTGCATTACTTGGCAGGAAGCCTGAGACAGTTTGAACAACACTGTGCACAACGTGCCCAGCTCAGCCAAAACTCATTAAGGGTCTTGTCTTCTCTTGTGCGCTTTGTGAAGCACATTACTGCACCCCTGATGGGCAGCAGTTATGCTAAGATTAAAGATCACCAAATACCTTTAATGTACCAGTCAAATTGCATTTCTCAGCTGTGTATACATTGGTAAATGTTCTGCTGCTTTACCAGATGAAGGATGAAGATGTAATGGCAGTTCTCCAGCTACTGCACTTGGTTAAGAAATTGCTCTGAAAGAGGTTTCATGGGATGATAATTTCAGCAAAATGTGAGACAGTTGCTGAAAGATGCTTAAGTTCGTGACTGCATTAACTCTGGTTACTATTGAAGGACTCTTCCCTGGTGAACAATGTAAGACACATACGTCTTTGATCACTTTGAAATATATTTTTAAAGAGCTGCTCTGGATTTTGCCCTGGGAGTCCCACTGATTTGTGAGGCAATCACTTTAGTTAAAACTCCATTCACATTTAGCTTGAGAGCACTGCTGACTCACATTACAGATTGAAGGGAGAATGCACTGTTGTATTTCTGCTAAACTGGGTGTTACAAATACCTTCTTTCCTCCTTCATGTACTTTCTTTTCTCTCTTTTTCAGTTTGTGGGAGTGTTCAACTACTGTGACATTTGCTAACTGGTTTCATTGTTTTAATATTGCCAAATGACAACCACCACCACCTTATTTTCACACGTTTACAGAAGTAGACTTCCCTATGTCAGCCAGTTCATAGTAGAGGGGCCTTATCAAAAGCAGTCTTCTTGATAAAGGGTAGCTGCCAGATCTTGCCATGATAATTTGATCTCTTTTTTTTCTCAATGCAAGAAATAAAGGGAAAACACTTCTAAAACTGGCAGTTAGTGATACTTTCCTACATTGGACTTACATGCTTCTGTGACTTACAGTATCTGAACCACAAGCATTTGTATCCAAGGATCAACTGAGTAACCATAACAATGATGAGAAGAATATCAAACCCTAGTTAAAGGTGGTGAACACTCAGCTCAGCAGATGTAGGTAGGGATAATAGGCCACAATATGGAGTTAAGAAGGAAAAAAATTTCAGAAACAGACGTGGATGGATTGGCCTTATGTAAACTCTGTGCCTGCTAATACACGGGACAAAACAGCAGATGAACTGGGGGAGTGAAGAGGAGGGAGTACATTCTGCCAGAGGGCTTTGCTTTACCATTCTTACTTTTCCTATTTTCATTACTGCAAATTCCCTCTCCCTCTGCCCTCCCATCTACAGCTCAGCTGGGGTGAGAAGCAACTACGGGAACCATCATGTTGATAACTCCAAATCCACATTTTTTGTTAGGAAAGTAACATGAGCCTGGTCCTTCACTCAGTGAATCTATACTGATTAACAGTGGTCAAGGCCATCCCTTAAGCATCATTCACACACAATGATGCTACTAGTGGTAAATAAGGAGAATAATTCAAGGAGAGCTCAAACGGTATGACAATGACAGATGAAAGCAGCCTCTGCTTGAGGTATCAGAGAAAATATTTTTGCCTTGACTGGTTAAATCATGGAACAGAGATATGAAAAACAGCTACAAGACATCTAAAGCACAACTTGCCAAGAAGTGGACAAGATTCAAGAACAGACAAGTCAAGAGGATGTACAATATGAAAAGGATTTTAGCCAAATATGGGTAGCTCAAGAAGAGCCAGAAAGCATGACAGATTTTTAAGAACAGATTTGACAAGGATCTTCAATGCACACTGCCTTTGTCAGTAGCTGATAAGAGTCCTGTCAAAGCCAAGTAGTGACAGGCTTTCTTCACTATGCAACCCAGAGGCACCTCACTCCCAGCATCAGCAGGCTGAGACAAAGTGCTCATAGAGCTTATCAGGTTAATCAGCCAGTTCTAAAATGAGTCAGGTTTGAGGGAAAATCAGCTGGGGAAGATGGTATTACTAAAATTATTCTAAAGCAATCAGACTAGAAAAGGAAGAGAGGAAAGGAAAACATAATTGTTTTAATGAAACAAGCATTTTGCGGGGTTTTAGACTTAATTGATTACTCTAACGCAGGGAAAGTCTCTTAACAACAGAAGGTAAAAAGAATTAGTTGGGATTAGTACCCACACTCACCAGTCAATTTGGAGTTGTGCATGAAACAACCAAGATGCAGTTTAAAAATTGTACACAAGATGGCATGAGGATGCTCCACCAGAATTAGCTTCGTATTTGGTGCACCAACCCCAATGCCCTTATATGACTCTTCTGTTGGAAACACACGAGGACAGGAGCTTAAAGAATAAGCTGTTTACTCAGAGCTGTACCGTGGCTAACAAACATACATTCAGTAACATCCTGAAACTACCTTGACCTTTAACCAAGATGGTCTGTTGTGTTTGAGAGATCCAAACTCATATTTTGCAAGCACAGCTAACCCCAACTTGTGTTTAGTCTATAGGTTTTGAGAACACCCTGCTGAAAGCAGGACCACGGGATATGTTAGGCAAAGTCTTGAATGTGGAAAGCCTTAATTTGTATATTGCACAATTATTAATGGTCTCATGAAATCAGTTTGAGAATTAAGTAGAGCAAAGAGGATATGAAAATAATTGATTCCTATACTAGGATTAAATTTGGAAAATAAAACAATAAGCATCTGGAAACACAAGCTAATTTGCTGGAACAAGAAAAAATATCTACAAAAGAGTCAGCTTTGACCACAGATAGGGCTTGCAGACAAAGCGTATTGGAGTGCTTCTGCTAAGCTCATGCAAGAACCACAGACTCACATGGAGCAGCTGAGGCCAGAAGGCACTTCTGGAGATCATCTAGTCCAACCCCCGCTCACAACAGGGTCACCTACAGCAAGTTGCTCAGGGCCATGTCCTGTCAGCTTTTGAAACTCTCTATAGCCTCTCTGGGAAGCCTCTTCCAGTGTTTGATCACCCTCACAGTAGAGTAGTAGTTTTCTCATGTTAAATGGAATATCCTTTATTTCAGTTTGTGCCCATTGCCTCCCATCCTGTCATGGGGCACCACTGAGAAGAGTCTGGCTCCCTCTTCACTCTCCCTGCCTCCATCAGGTATTTATACACATTGGTCAGACCCTCCTGAGCCTTAGGAAGCATCTCTGAGCCTTCTCTGCTCCACGCTAATCAATCCCAGTTGTCTCAGCCCCTTCTCATATGACAGATGCTCCAGTGGGCTTGCTCCAGTATGTCTGTCTCTCTTGTACTGGGGAGCCCAGCACTGGACCCAGCACTCCAGATGTGTCTCACCAGGACTGAGCAGAGGGAAAAAGATCACCTCTCTACCTGCTGGCAATGCTGGTCCTAATGCAATCCAGTGAGATTCCTGTTGGCCCATTTCTCTAGCCTGTTGAGGTCCCTCTGGACGGCAGCACAACCTCCTGGTCTATGAACAGCTATTCATAGTTTTGTACCACCTAGAAACTTGATGAGGGTGTACTCTCCCCCATGAATCCAGGTCATTAATGAAGACGTTAAACAGTATTGGACCCAGGACTGACCCCTAGAGCACACCACAAAGGACTGGCCTCCGGCTGTACTTTGCACCACTGATTACACGAAAGAAGAATGCACCAGTGAACAAGGGTAGGTATGTCAGTGTTGGAAAGTTGCTGACACTTAAGAAGCATTTCTGAAAGACGCTTGGTTTTTCCAGACATTGTTTCAGGGAGGAAGACTGAAAAAGACCTGAACATAATGCCCTCAAATATCACTTATGCCAGATCAAATGTGATAAAAGTAAACGACAATGTCAGGATTTGTAAAAAAAAAAAAAAAAAAAAAGACAGACATAAATGGACTGTGCCAAAAATACGGAGTACAAGCATGTGGGGACTGTCTTTTATCTCAGAAAATGCTAAGCTTTCAACAGAAACAAGTATGTCCTCTATAGTTTTAGGCAGTAATAAATTTGTTGGTTATTCACCAGATAGTCGTTTTCTCCAAAAACGATTATCACTATAGTCAGATTAAATGACAAGACTTGGGGACCTCAGGAAACATATGGATTTTATAATAAGAGGAAAAACATCAAGTGACTTATTCACATTTAATTCCCGGTAAGGGTTATAAATTTAATAGAAAAAATAAGGTTATTAACTACAGCAACATAATTTTCCATGTGCATCAGTGAACTGTGTAAAACATCTGAAGGGAAACTTGCTACAGAGGAGATTGCAGGCTAGATACATTGAGAAATTTTGTGCTGTCCTTGCCTACCTATCCTTTAATAAGCTCTGCTTCACACCACTGAAACATAAAATAGAAGTGTTGTTATTTAATCAGTTTGGAAATATTTGTAGTTGGAGATGAAGGAAAGGAAAATCTGTAGGAAGATCAGTACACCAGAAAAGTCAAGAAAAGAAGGATGAAAATGAAACCATAAGGCAAAAGCACTTTAATCTACACCATTATTTTTCACTGCCCTGAACAACATAAATTCAGACCACCTAAACACCCTGCACCTGCAAGTGTGGTTTTGTGAAATTTGGACATCCATGACATTTGGACATCAGTGACAAGGTCAGCTTCTGGAGCTCCCACCCCTTCCATCACCTCTGTTCTCATGCCCAGCTCATACCTACTGCTTGGGTACCAAAGATGTGCTGATACATGGGTATGTTTCAAACACCTTTCTAATCCAGAACCAAACAGGGTCATGTCACTTGGTCCTGAGGAACTGCAGCATCACTCCTAGCTGTACTGAGAGGTCAGTACTAAGGCAGAACCAGGGAAAGGCAGTGAATTCTTGAGCTGAGACTATGTTTGTGAAGCTACACCTTAAGCATAAACAGGTTAACATTGGTCACAAAAATCTGGTCAACAAAGGACTTCAGCTAACAAGTGGCAGCTCAGCGTTAAAGGCAACTAAAATAAGACACAACCTAAAACCTGAACCTTGCAGATTTTGGCATTAGGCCCTTGGACTCTTAGGAGCAGGGCACATCGAAGCAGGAAACGTTCCTGAAAATGCACAGGGACTTAGGCATCCTGCCCTATTGTCCTTCAGGGAGTGCTCCATAGTTCTACTTATGCTGCCACGAAGAGTATAAATTAGTCCTTATTTCTGTTCCCTCAGCTTGACTGGAATACATATCTGCAATGTGGGAAACTCCTGCTCAAATCTCATGTCTGACTGGAGCAGTGATTGTAATTTTGATGATCTCCCTGAAGATGACATCACCACTGACCTTCACTTATTTTTAGACACATTGTTGTCAGTCTCACTTGTCCATTTTATACAGAATACTCAAATATTTCCTAAGCCAAGGACAGGGTTAGGTTAACACAGTCACTGGGCAGCTCTCAATACCAATCTCTACCCAGTGTTTGCCTCAGACAGGAAAGTCCCTGTGTAAGTCAAGCCTGACATGACATAGGCTATTACCTAACTGTTTCTGTAGCTTGAAGCACATGTATTGCTACTAACCACAAACTCCTACTCCTTGAAGATTTCCTGGAGTGGGAGTACCATTGAAGAATCTGTTAATCTTTACTTTGATTTCATACTTGGCTGAAGATTAGACATTACCCAATTATTAGATTGAGAAAGGTAGCAATCCAAAACAGAGAAATTTCTGTATCTTACCCTTACCAATCAGAACAGGATGACAAGCCAGAACTGGAACAAACTTTTCTTCAGAGTCACACATTAGATTTGAATAAAGCTGTACTTTAGTGGGATAATTAAACAGCTTGTCATACTTACCATTATCATTACTCATGAATAAAAGCCTGCATGAAAGGGATGTAAATAAGTAGAACCTACTCCTATTTCTGTTGAGGGGTAAAAAATGATCAGTTGGAGCTGACAGCAGTGCAAGAATACCTGACTTGGGTACATCTAGGCATATACAGTTGCTCTTGAATTTGCTGTGTCTCCAGAGAACATCAGCAAGAAGGAATGGGCAGAGGTCTGGCCTCAGTTCACGCTGTCTGACTAATATATTTGAACCAGGACAAAATACAATATAATTGGCTAACGATACAGGTAAGCAGCACCACAGAAACAAAGGAGGGGGGAAGAAAAAAGAAAAAAAAGCTTAGAAAGAGTCATACTTTAGGATCAGCTCTCAGAAACCACTACTCTCCAAGGCTGCTCCTGAGGGAGGATGATGCAACTGAGAGTTCAGGACAAAGGTATTCCTGTAGGCTGTGTCCCTTCTGTAGCATAGGAGAGCCCTTCAGGCAACTTGCTTCAGTTTTCTTCTAGTTACCACAGTAATTCCCAAACTTTCAGCTGAACTTGATTCAATTAGTCCTCCAGCTCTAGCATAAAGAAACCCTCTCTCCTCACACCCTTTCAAGTCGCTGAAGTACAAACTCAGGTGTCTCTCATTCCTCCCTAACAAAGCACATTGTGTGTATCTCTCATTTGCAACCGCCATTCCAGCTCTTCCTTTCCAGCAGCTATCAACACTCCTAAAGTCTATATAGTCTGGTCTTCTACTAATAGTCAGAAGTAATTAGGAAACATAAGTTCAGAGAAAACTCCTACCTATTCCTCTTTTTGGCTCCTCTGCCCTGGGAACTAGGTAAAATAGGATTGTCCTGATTTGTCTTTGCAGTGCTCTTTCCTAAATGTCTGGCTTCTCTCCTACTGTCTCCACCAAAGCTGTTTCTTAAGTCCTTCTTTATTTTGCTGTCCTTCGCTGGAGATTCTTTGAAGGTCTCTCTCTCTTACTCATTTTTGCTTCTGACTTTTCCTCCCTTTCTTTTTGGAAAGAGATAGTCCAATTCTCCTTTCTGGAACTATGTTTCACCCATGACAGGCTTCCCTTGGAGTCATGCCAGTGTCAGATATTCCACCTGCTGAGCATTAGAGCCATACAACTCAGTTCCCAGTGACTGCTAGTCATCTTTTCAATGTTTTCTTTTAAAGAGGCCACAACATGGACTTTCTGCCATAGACCCTAGAGGCTCCAAAGCAAATCCTGTTAAGAGACATGATTGGCAGCTTAAACAGAGTCTACTCATTTAAATTAGTCACCTAGGCTCAGTTAAAATTAACAGAGTGGAAAAAAATGGTTCAGCGGCAATTCATCTCATGCAGAAATAGATATCTGATTAGGTGATTTGCACCCTAAAAGCCCTTATTTACCACTCAGAAAAGGCACTGTATAGTGACTAGCTTAGATTGATTCCTCAATACTGTAGACATCTAAAGAGGTATGAAAAGAATGGCAGCCAAAGTAACTCTAAGAGAAAAAGAGCTCTACCTCCATCATCAGCATTTTCTCTTGTAGATGACTGATGATCCTATTTCATATTCTTTCTTCATTCAGCTTTGCATATACTTGCAGAGATGGCAGAAACATTTAAAATATCTTAATCGTTCAAGGAGAATAGGGACACATTTTTCATAATTGTTTTTGGCCTTCTTTTCAACCAGCTTTGTAAGCTACTGTATATGCAACACTGGTTGAGTACTTGTAAACACATTCACTGTTTTATTTTATGTCTTTATAACAAACTCTGTTCACCAGCAGATGTCATGTCATGTGAGTATACTAGATACCCATCTGTCCCGCGTACATTTCTGAAACACAAAAGTCAAAAACTGAGCGCTCCCACCAATATGGGTACACAAGGTCATTGCTAAGATGTACTATTGTTCTTTTTTTAAGCAAACACATTTAGACATAAAAGCCAATTAGAAGACACTTATGTAAAAATGCCTATATTAAGTCTAGATGCTTTACAAATACAAGATTTTTACAGTGCAGATATAACTCAGTTCCCAAAGTCAGTGGGAGTTTCACCAAACAGTTCTTGAATGATCAGAAGCCTGAAAAACATGACCCTTGGGAGAGTATAGAAAGAATTGGGCTTGTTTATTCTACAGAATTGAAGACTAAGAGGTGACATGATAACAGCTTTCAAATATGTAAAAGGTTGCTATGAAAAAGAAGGAAATAAACTGCTCTTCTCATCCATTGTGGAGAGGACAAAAAATAATGGGCTTAAATTGCACCAAGGAAATTTCCGTTTGACACTAGAAAAAGCTTTTCTAAGTGTAAAGACAGATTGCCTGAGCTGGCCATAGAGGCCTCATGCTGGCAGTTTTTAAGAACAGGCCTGACAAACATCTGTCAGAGTGGTTTAGGTAGGACTAATCCAGTGCCAGGGCAGGGGGAATGACCCTTCAAGATCCTTTATAGCTCTGTTTTCTATCAATTTATAACTCACTGAGAAGCAGCATTAAGGAAAACCTGATTATCTTCCTGGAAAATCTTACTGTGCTTTTTATTCATATATCAACATTATCACATTTCATTAATTAGCATATTTCATCAGACAAATACAAACATGGCTGCAATGCAAAATAAAAACAGTTGCCACAGAGGAGCTACCTGTTTGATGAACATGGAGCAATGCATGTCCATGGAGTTCAGCAGCTCTCAGCCCACTTGCCTCCGTGCTGGGGATGCTCAGACAGCTCAACTAGGCTGTCAGATAAGAGCTGCCAACTCTGAGAAGATATATAATTCTCAGATATTATTAAGAGATCCCCTTCTTTAAAATCTGTGTGATGCTCTGTCTGCATCTTTATGCTCTCCAAACATCCATTGTAATTTCCATAGCAAATTTCCCTAAAATTGAAGGCAAATACATAGTACGAAACAGACTATTTACACTCATATGAATATCAATTTGTAGTGTTCTTTCTTTTGTAGGCATCTCTGGTTTTGTAATGATGAATTTGAAGGGTAAAATAAAAACTCTTTATGCCAGGCACAGCAAAGTGCTCTGAATTTAGAGTGGAAGTATTCTACTGTGTCTTTTCTTAAGAAATGGATCACATGCAATTCAGTGATAGAAATACTGTCTCTTAACCTAATTTTATAATGCAATAAGACTGACCTCTCCTACACACAGTAATTGAAAAAAAAAGAAGAGCCTCCAACAGGCTAAACAGAAGCTACCCTAGTTTTTAATCAATAGTCCTATTCCCACTGGCGATGTATTTCAGTTCAGAACATTGTAATTAAATATAGTGATGAGCTGCATTTCTTTATGAATGAAATCTCTTGCTTTCATATATATATATTTTTTTAAAAAAATACACTATAAAGTATTTTCTGCTAAAATCCAATTATGATGAGTCTATACAAAATAAAAATGTAAGGAGTCTTTAAATTTGAAGGAGAAAATCCCTTTAATACTGTCAATGAAATACTTTACTGTCATGGGTTTTTTGGGGTTTTCAGAATACTGGAAGTATATTAGTAGTACTGTTCAGACAAAACATTACATATTATAAAGTGCCACTTAAAATGAAATTCAAGAGCCTACAGATAACTGATGTCACATTCAACCAAGTGGTCCCACTGATTTCCTGTAGATCTGCATACAAGATTAAGGTGAAGGGGGTTTCAGTCCTACATAGATATTTTGAACTTATTTTCCTTTGAAATATGTAGGTTTCAAATAATTCATAAGAATGTTCAAGCCCAAACAGTAATACTGGAAAGTTCACATACAGCCTACCATTTTGCCCATAGGCAGTTTATGAAATTGTAATTAGAACTACTATTACTTAGCAATCACATGCACAGAAGTACTAAAAGATTTAGGAAACATAATTGCATTTCTAATAAAGTTTCACTACTTCGTGTTCATAAATGAAACTATGATTTCTTCTTAGAAGCAAGAGAAAAAAGATCTTTGTAATTTTGCTATTTTAAAAAGGCTAAAAAGCCGTATGAAGGTGCTATGAGGACAGGAGTATCCTCATTCTAATCCTCAGTGATTAGTAGTGTATCTACAGTGATTCTGCTTTGCATAAGAATATCCTTTTGCCCTTGACTTTATCACAAGCTAAAGTTAATGGGCCAAATGCATCCGTTGACTAAAATGGTCTTACTCCAAGGATAAGTTTGGCTTACCATACAGAAACACGGTTGAGAGCAGCCTAGAGAACTGTAATCATAAGAAATAAACCTACATCCTGGCACGACCTCTTAAGAATGTTGTTTGCCTTAGATACATATTCAAGGTCAAACATGTAAATTAGAACCAACAAATGTTGTTTTCAAACTATTATTTCTTGGTTTAGTAAGCAATATATTTACTTAATTTTTCAGCTCTAAGGCTCTCTTATTAAGAGATTAATTCTTTAAGTATTACATGCATAGAAGTATCCTGTACATACACATGCACAGATTGCATACAGGAAGTGAAATGGATAGCTTTTCCCCAAATTAGACACATCACAGGCTGATTTCTGCCACACCTAATATCACTTTAATAATACTGCAAATTAAATAGCAGCTTTTACCAAATGTGTGTCCCATGAGAGAATTTATTCAGCCAAATTTGCTTCTGTGTCCACAGGTACCTCCACTGAAAAATCTTCAGTAGTCTGTCACAACAGAAAATTCAAAACACTGAAAGTGGACTGAAAGCAACACCTGCTTATACATTAGAAAAGAACAAGTGTACAGATTTTTTTTTTCCCCACTCTATTCATAACAAAGGAACCAATGGATATTAGACTATGTATTAAAGAATAATGCAGCATTTAATTGGATATCTAACTTAGGACAGTGAGGCCTCTATGAAAGACATGTTCTTATTTAAAAGGAAGAGAAGAAGCTTCTGGAAAGAGTTTGCAGAAGAATGCATTACAGGGCAAAAGCACCATCATGCAAGACTTTTAGTTATGTGGGTAAGGGCAATCCTTTGCTCAAAATGCAAGGCTTTTGAGGGTTCAGTTGTAACATGAAATATGATACATATCTCAGAGGGCAAACTGATGTAGAGGATCACCTTATGGAATAATCAGCTTAGCTGAATGTACAACCAGCAGACTCTTTGAGGTGTCTCTGAGATCTGGAAAATCAAACCACCAGAGGCTGTGCTGTGCCATAATAATGCAAATTACAGCTATAAGTATTTTTGCAAAAACAGGTTTATACCAAACAACAGTAACATACTAAAACTCTTGGCAAAAGAACAAGTGACCTACCACAATATTATTTCTTTTGATACCTATATATACAGTTTATAAACTATATATAGTTTGTTTACTATATTAACAAAAATGTTTGTTAAACTATTAAAACTTCCTATAGCAATTAATTAATTTCTTGAGTGAGAGGAACAAGAAATAGAAGTCACACATGGCCCTTAAAGATGCTACAACTTTGATCATTAAGAGATAAACCAGACGAAACGTGTCATTCAGGTCAGACCAAATAGTCTGAGGGCTTCTTTTGGTTTCTGTTGTTGAACTCTATTGTAATTTGCCTCCCTATACCTCAAAACTTTGTGGAAATTGTCACAGCTTGAGTCCTCACTAGAAGTATTTCTTCTAATAAAAAGTTTTTTTCAAAAGCCACTTCTGCAAACTTCTTTTCTTTAAACTAAGGACTCCAATTAGTAATGCATATTGTTACATGAGACTGTTGTGGTAGATCTGCCAGCATGTGAGTAGATAAATCTGAATAATTCCCATGTCATCAGACATTGCTTAAGGCACAAGTAGGCTTCACCATGCCTTCTTATCATGTATTTTAAATCCAGAAGTAAACACAGATAGTCTCTAGTTCGTAAGTACCAAGTACAGGAAGAGAAGGATGAGGTAGATCTTCTGAACACTGCTGCTTATGAAGTGAATTAAAAAGACCCCTCTGTTAGCAAACAGCAGTAGTATGCAGTCATTCCTCAGCAGAACAACCACTAAAGGAAGATGTTACGCACACTTATCAGGACTATTATCATAATAACATATCTAAACCTGTATACAAGTATCTGCTCTGGAACCCTGAACTATTTTTGTTCACTTGTCTGATCAGAGTGCTGCCTCTTCTGCTTACTTCCCCATCGGAAGATGGCATTTCCACTGAACCATGAACCCGCTTTGGCATAACAAATGTTCCTGGATGCTTCTCAAAATGTGTCACAAAGTGAACATCCTTTGTCTACACCAATTATATCAGCATTGTTCCCTTCTTCTAGCTGTCATTTGAATATCTTCTCTTTTCAGCCCTTCTCTGAAGCATTAAGGTCTTTCTTCCTGAATCATTACATTTGTGTCTGATCATAGAAAAGACTCACTATGCTGCATGATGAAGAAAAAGGAGGTTGCCATTTCCTTACCTTTTGTTATGTCTTTTACCTGGAGAAAGGATCTGATCCTGCATTACTAATGGATCAAAGGTCTTCCAACGACTTCATTCAGAACTTTTAAGTCTAAAAATGAATACAGGCTGAGACCACAAAGCTGCCTATTCATTTTGAATCAGCCAAGCAGAGTTCGATATTCAAGGTACCTTTTGGAAAACTATTTTCCCCTAGTACTAACAAAGGGGGACTTGGAATAGTGCAACATTTCTATATAACAATGGAGTCTTATTTACACATCCATTTCAGTGTCATTTACACTGAATTAATTCAATTAACTCTGTTACCAGAATAATTTTTTTAATTCAAAGGGCAGGCCTAGCTGCCACAGTACTGTTCAGGAGGAAAGGCTTTGCAACTGCAATGCTATGACTATTTCATATTATTCGGGGCTCACCTATATTCTGACACAGGGCTGGGGAGTAGAGAGAAGGTTACCTGGACACCACAGTAATCAATTTTCTATATAGGGGATATGGAGGCTAATTGCAATTTTTCTTCTCTACCCCTCTACACACACGCAGCTGAACAACAGATCTGAGACAACTCGAGATTATTGTATTTTTCACTGTAATGGTTTGTTAGCACACACCACTTCAGTGTACTAACACTAGCCCCTGAAATCCCAGGTTGTGGGGATAACAGCAGTCCCCCTGGCAGAAGGGCAGCTGTAGCTTGCAGGCTCACAGAGCTCTGCAGAGCTATGTGACAAAGAAGGAGAGGAGAGGAGCAGGAATAACTCTTCCATACAATCTCATAATCCACATCCCTAATGCGAGCAAGGCTGAATAGCATGCTGCATTTTAGAGTCATCCCACACAGCTGAGTCCAGGGGCCTAGAACATGTGTAAATCTCTTTTTCCCTGATTCTGAGATTTTAAAGTGAGATGGGGCTCTTGTTTTTACACAGGGCACAAGCACCACATAGGGATGTCTCACCATCCCCATAGGCTGAGAAATGGCCCATGTACCCCCATACACTGCAGAGAAAGAGCTTTTCCTCCACCAACCATGGGGAATGCCCCACAACCCAACATGTGGCAACACAAGCTTCAGAGCATCTGCATGGACCTCCCAGGCTCCCCCAGTACACAGAGCATAGGCAGTCCCAGCCCTTCTCTGATACCCTGAGCCCCTCAGGCTGCAGGCTCAGGCCCTTTGTTTCATCCTGGTGCACCTTGACACAAGACAGACCTGTAGCAAAATAATGGAAAGGTTTATTTAACCTGGTTTGAAGCCAAGGTTTAGAGGTATGAATGCAAGGGTTGGAAACAAAAAGGCTACAGGAAAAACAAAATACAATCTTGTTTGCAATACTTCCTATTCATTAAGGATATTCATCCAAAATGCAGTCCTTGGACTACTGGTCACTAATTTCAATATTCTTCCCACATTCTCATCTCCTAGTCTAGATGATTTCCTTCTGTGCCTTTTTTGACAGCTTTGCCTGCAGACTTACACTTCAGAGACCCCTTCACATTCCTTCTCTTTTTGCTTTATTTCAGATTAAGTGCCCTCCTGCAGGCTCACATGACTAATACGCATCCAGAAGAACCTTTGAGCTCAAAAGCATCTCATATATCACGTACTATGAACTGTATGTGTTGTCCCTGTATTTTGTCAAACAACTCCAGACATAAGAACGAGAGTCTTGATGAGACATATCTCAAAGCAGACGGCTCCCTACGGCTCTAATTTCCTGTTAGTTTGGGGAGATTTCTAGAGAAACCAAGTAGGTAGTAGGTATTGCATAAACTCAGTTATTTCTGTTTGAAATAAAAATATCTGCTTTAGACAACATGTATTTAATACTACTTCAAGCTTTAAATTGTTTCAATTTTTAATTTATCTCATTTGTAATTCCTATATTCAGACAGCTTCCCTGCATAGCTATGAGTTTATTTCCTTGGTTTTTAGAACACCTGAAGCATCTGTTATATTTAATTAAAATGAAAGTAATATGTTAACATCTCCTCTGTGTGACATATTTCTCTAACATCCTGCTTTAAAACTGAAGAGTAATGACACATACTCAATAAAAGACCTTTTATTACTCAGTTTTGCATTGTAAACTGTGTAAAACATTTTTAAAAGAAAGTAGGAGAAAGTGAAATGTCCAGAATGTTAAAGGTTTCAGGCTCTCTAGAAAAAGAGTTATCTCCTGAAGCTGCAGGCTTAGAAAAAGTCCCTTTTCACCAAAAAAATTTAGATGTCAGTGCAGCCAACCCTGCACTGCATTTCCTGTGCTGCAAAGGTTATGATACGGCAGCTAGAATCAACATAGAGTCAAACTGCAAATTAGATTACAGAGCTGAAAATAATTAAGCAATAACGATAGAGGAACAGGGTATTTCCTGGGGCTTAATGACCTGCTGGGAGGAGCTGAGGTCTTTAATGTTACTTTCAGCTGAACATCAGGAAGAAAAGTGCTACAGTATATTTTTTCCTGGCCCTTGCATGTACAAAGGGCAATGCCACTCTGTTGCTACTCCCAGAGAATTAATGTGCACAGTGCTAGTCAATCAGATTTATTTATTTGCCACCAGACACAGTCTGGGGCACCGCAGGTCCCTGTCTATGGCAAAGTAATTGGAGACAAGACAACAGAAAGACGACTGTCTTGGCCAGTTTCTCTCGTATAGGGGCAGAGGGATTAAATCAGTTGTCCCCTGAAAGCTTTCCTGCTACACAGCATGGGTGACTCAGTCATCTCTTCTCCTCCCTGTACCAAAAAAGTTCCACCATCTCCAGCCCAGGCATCTCATCTGACCTTTCTCTCAATCCCATACTCTCCAGAAAGCCTCTAATTGCTCGTATGTCCCTTCCCAGCTAGCTCTATCCCTCTCCCCCATGCCTTTCTCAGACCCTCCCACACTGAGGGTTGGCAGTTCTCTGCTCAGTGTCCCACCTGTACGAGGCCGACAAGGCTTTCCAGTCCCTTTTGCCTCTTCCCACCTCTCCCCGCCTCTCCTGGCAGGCTCCTGGGGCTAGTACCCACACTCGGCTCTCTGTCTGCACCTCCCCTGTGGGGTGCTCAGGTGAGCATATACCCCCTCATTCCTAATCCATACCCAGTGCTCCCAGCTCAGAGAAGAAGCAGTAAGCCAAATGGACTCAGTTCCTTTCTTGTGTTTGCAGCAGAACTGTATCTGTATTTTCAGCAGAGAATGATATTATAGAGGAAGACATAGCTAAGATAAGATATTTCTTTTCTCTTCTGATTTTGTTGTCATTTACAGTCTTACGGTTATTTCTGTACAATGGCTAGAAAGCAGATAAAATGCATACTTTTTTTTTTCTTTTTTTAAGTAAACAATGTTTATTCCGGCTCCAGTTAATGTCAATTAAAAAAAAAACACCTAGTGTGCCAGCAAGAATAACACTCCACCCAAATACTCATTTTTTATCCCTAATCAAAATAGAGTTATTCTGCAGACTTAATGAGCTACGGTCATCTCTTGTGCAACCGCGCTGGAGTCAAGGGAGTTACACTGGGAATGAATTTGGCCCATTCTGTGGAAAACAGAACTCAAAGGGCAGGGTGACCTGATTTGCAGCAAGAATGTAAATACAAGTGATAGAGTATTTTTTTATTTTAATCACTGAGCTGCAGAATAGTAATCTAATTTCTAGACAAGGAGTTTTTTTCAATGATGCTCAGTAACACAAGCCCAAGATTTTCTGCATAATGCATAAGAAATCAGTAGTAAATTGCACATCAAAACATTGATCATAATATCTTTTTGCCAAATTATTATTATTGGAAGATCAATATTATTAAGTTTTTACACACCTGGATCTACAAAGTGCTTCACAAACTGGATGAACAAACTGTAGAGCAGAAATCTCATTGCCTATTCCTAAAATGCAGCCACTTCTGTAACAAAAACCAGCAGCTGTTAACACTACACAGCTGTATCAGACAAAAGCTTGGGGCATAAAATGAAGAAGATGACTCTACTTATCCAAAATTGCAAGTGAAGTGTAAGTAAGTAGAAAGCATAGTAATAATCCAAATACAGAGAGTAATACACTGCTGCTCTCTTGCCAGAAGCGGGAGATTGTACTTACAAGGACATCAGTCTTATTCAAAACCCCTGCAGATCTTCGCCCACTAATGTCAAAGGCAGTCTTCAGCTCTGCACTGCTGTAAAGAGAAGGTCACAGTATCTAACCTGCCAACTGCATCTTCTTGTTAGAGCACTCCAAACTTTTCCCAAGAGGACCTCCTAAAACTGGTCCACTTAATCCATGAATTCTCGCAGTTCAGTGCTACAGCAGATTACAAAAATTTAGCTTCTCATGAACAAAATGCATTTCTCACCTCCCTCTTAACACCACCTTCTTCCCTTGTTGGTTAATTTGAATGCTTAATGGAGATGGGACTGATGGAGACTCCTGTTCATATTCCCCAAGCCCTCTCCCTCCAAAGGAAAATTAATTGCTCAGCAACAGTGACAGCACAAAGGACAGAATCTGCCATCTTTCATCCTCATGAAATCAGTTATCATAAAGTAATATAGCTAGAGATTGAATTAAATATTGGCATGCATGTTAGCATGTATGTACTCTAAATGCCCAATAAATACACAGTGCTTCATCTTTCAGCCAGGACTGCAGGCCCTACTTCTGATATTGCCAGTGTCACATCAGAAAAGAGGATTCTCCAGCAATTTCAACACCTTTAGATGGAATTTTTTTAAACTGAAGCATTTTTCAGCCTCAGTTGTAATAGCAGCCTGCTCTATGACTGACTAAAGTTTGATCAGCATGTGCCATCTCCAGATGCAAATTACATAACATGGTATTTTTTCCTGGCTCTCTTCAGATCACGGTTGTCATGAAAAATTTTCAATAGGATCACAAGAGGGAAAATACAAAAGCCCATTAACATTTTCATCATCAGAGGTGCAAGCTCCCTAGACGTACAATATTCCTTTAAGTTCCCTCTTCTCCCTTCCCCAGTGGCCTGAAGCCCTCAGAGAGACCCCATCCTCTCTCCATCTCACTGATGGACATCCCCGCAGTGGCGGGTACCTAGCCATTAAGTAGTCTGTTAAAAAAATCTGCCTGCCACAACAACAAGAGAAAATTTTCCTAAGATCCATGCGATGGATGAAAATGTCCTTGGGCCTGTCAGGCTGCACTGAAGAAAACACCTTACAGCCAAAAAGAGAAAAGGAGAGAGAAAGGATGCCATGCCAGCAGGTGAGAGCAAAGGCTTTTTGCTTTGTGTCTCCCAGGGACAGGATAGAAAGATATACATTTCTCTACTGGTTTTGTTCCCCCTCCCTTTTTTATGCACCTCCAGCTGACCTGATTATGTCAATGCATCCTGAAACTTGTTGTAACAACTTCCCTCCATTGCAGTGACACTTCTGGTGAAAGAGACATTGAGCTGAACTGGGGAGTGGTGGCAGATTCCTGGAACTGGCTGCAGCTCCTGTGCCACTGTGAACCTTACAGATCAGGATTTGCTATGCTAAAAGGAGAGGGTGGTGTTGTGCCCATAGCCACTGGGGAGAAAAGGCAGGCTCAGCATCGTCCTAACAAAGTTTTCATACAGTTCTTTCTGCATTCTTACTTTTCCCCTTTCTTCCTTGGGGAAGGTTGTTTACATTAGGTATATCAGCGTTAGAAACAAAACGTGAAGTTTCTTATGACATTAAAATTGTCCTTCTTCAGGGAACAGGGTACTTGTAAACAAGAACATCTTATGGCCCAACACAAATACTTTTTGTTAAATGTAGTATGTATCAGCTAATCAAGCAAGCATGTCAAATTTACAACTGTGACTAGCAAAGACAAGGGTATTTTTTGCTTTAAAAGGAGAGTGAATCTGTGTTTCTTGGGAGGGAAAGCTGGGGTACAGCCAGAATTCAAGCTAGATGATGACTCCTGATGTTCTTTCACTGGGTCAGACTCTCAGCTCCACTTTTTGATTTTGTTGAACTACTACTTACTACAATTTATTTTGATTTCCTCAAATAGTGAGAAGTTATGAAACTCATCGATCCTTTCATTTGCTGCTTCTCTGACTTCCTCTTAGACAATATGTGACAGTGGACAAATATTAATTCATTATAATGATATAGTTCCAGAACAGAATAAGGGTCCTTTATAAGAGGAAGTAAAGCGCAAATTTCTGATCTATTAGGAACAATTTTCCAGTAGCATAGAATCAATATAATCTTTTTTGTACTATCTGAGACCACTGATTTTATGGTATTTTTACCATGGTCACAGACTGCCGTTTTGTGCTTTGATTTGACTTTTGTGGCACGTCAAGAAATGAAGCCTTGGGGATGAGTAACAAACATTCAAAATCCCATACTTACAAACAAATATGCCTTGAGTATTCAACAGTCCTGATGGTCCTGTGACCAGTAAGGTAGGATTTGAGGTTGAGATTTGAGATCAACACAAGTTCCTGAACTACTTCCAAAATATCATCCTGCACCAAACAAAACCCTTGAAAATATCAGCTACTTACTAATGTTAGTTTTTGTATATTATTTTTAGTTCCTCATTCTAATATTTGACACTAGGAATACTAAAGGTATACTATTTAGTGTATGCAATATTAAGGCACACTGAAAAGGTTTTAGGGATAAATAATAATAAAATAACAAGGCATCACTTATGCATCAGGAGAAAATATTCAGTTGTCTCAGTGGACAGACTGAAATGTGTCAGAGGAAAAGCATTTTATCAGATGAATTAGGCTATGCAGTTTTGCCTTAAATATCAGATGTACTTTTTTGTATTGATGAGACTGTGAAATAGAACAAAATTTTATTAAAAAAAATATCTGATCAGTCGTGGTTCATTCATTTTCTATTTGTCCTAATTTGAAGCCAGAACACTTCTTTTGATATTTGTTATATTAGTCTTTTCCTGTTCACTAGCACCCCTGATTTTAACTAGTATATTCCTCTAAAATAAAGCTACGTATCTTTTTGCCTCACAGCTCTTCACCAAGGAATATGAGGAGTAATATATTTTATTATCTGGCTTTGGTTAGGCATGAGGCATGAGACAAGAACACACTTTGATCTTTATTCTGTGTAAGAAGTACCATTGTTGGGAGTAAAAAAATAGGCAATTAATAAGTAATTTGGACTTGAAGATGAGAAAGACTATTAATGTGTCTCTCTTTTTGTATGGTTCTATAATTTATCTAGTGGAGAGTAATATGCTCTCCCTTCCTGGCAAGAAAATACCAACCAAGAGAAGAAGATTTCTCTGCCAGTAGCCATCTTAGCCAACAAGGTCTGAAATGTAATTGTTAACCTGACTGGGATGCTATTCTGTTAAACTGTTGGAGATACAGCCATGGCACAAAAAAAGGAAACAGGAGAGAAGTTGTCTACCATGGTTCTGGCTTATGAGAAGTTCAGCTTTGTAGGATGAGCTACAATCTTAAATTTAAACTTTCCTTTGATTTGTACACCAGTATCTGCTTGGCCACTTCACAAACTTGAGGCACATTGTTCTCAACACCTGTAGCAATGGATCAGCCCCACAGACTTACTGACATTAAAAAAAAAACAAAAAACAAAAAACCAAAACAAAACCCAAACCAAAACAAAACCTTTTCCCAACTCACCATAAAGAGAGAAGGCTTTGATGAGCATTCAGTCTGCTCGGTCTACATCTATTCACTGTTTTGTCTTGCCATCCTTCACTATCAAGTCTCAAATTTGATTACAAGCAGTTTTCAGCAGGGATCATATCTTCCTCATCTCTGTGGACACTCAGATGTCTTCTCTGCAGAGTCATAAAGTAATAATGAAAACCAGACACACACATCCATCAGCTAACCTGGCATAAGTAGTAGTCACTACAGACAAATCTTTGCACGTTATTAGACTTATGTATAATCTAAGAGAGTAACAGCTGAGGAATAAAAATGAGTCCAAGGTGAGATTTTTCAAGCTTGCCTTTAAGAAGCACAATGAGGGCATGAACATACACCTTCAGAGGAGCCTGATTTCAGACTGTTAAGGAATCACTTTGTGGATCTCCGGTATGGCTCCTTTTTGCTGACAGAGTTTTCTCCTTGCATTCCTTCTTGCAACCACTTCTTCTGTCTGGGACTTTAAATCAGGACCTTCTCAAGGCCGCATGATCCACTTGGTGTGAGGGGTGAAGCTGGTGAAATGGCCCATTAGCAAAAAAATGCTGCAGAGGAAAGTTTTAATACGATCCAGTTCCACCTACAGACATGGTGTTTGGCTCTCATCTTGTTGGTCAGATGCTCACAGCTGTGCTCGGGCCAGCCAAGGGCAGCTGCAGGAAGGGCAGAACTTCACAAGAGGATGGATGCATTCACTGCCAGTTTTTACCACTGTTACTGTTACCCTGACTAACTGCACATCTTTAGAGCTAGGTTTGGTCTTTTCCATTTAGCTCTAGAAAATAGGGTTCTATCCCCACTAAATGTCTAAGCAGCGTTTGTTATTCAGTTATATCTGCTTTCTTGTCCCTCACCTTGACCAGAATTTAAGCTGTAAGTATCCCTTTGCAAGGTGGAGCAGGTTTTTATTTCCTCTTCCTTCCTTCCATGCAATACATTTCAGCCTTGATCATTTGGCTTTGAAGGGCTCAAGGGCAGAGTGTGTGGGATGTGACATTTACCTCTTTTATTCTTATTTCAATGTGCAGGGCCAGGTGAGAATTTTGCTTTCCAATTTTTATAAACTCTGTCCATCACACGCCCACGCAGAAACAGGCAAAAGAAAAGCTACCTACATTCAGCATGAGAGAAAGGTATTGACGTATGGGCTGGGTGCAGAACTGAGAACAAGGCTTTGACTTTCTAAACCTTATCCTGACATGGTTTCCTCCTGAACTCCAGGTAAACCATTTAACTTCTGCTCTCCATATATATACAGATAATAATAATTACTGGGTTTATATTTTATCAGTTTCCATAATACCTGTATGCTCCATCCAAGAGAAAATATAGTGCAGTTTTGTCTAAACAATATTTTCCTATATCATACAGTTACTTCCTGAAGAGCCCTATATGAGTGCTAAGTACCTGTTAGTAGGTTTTTTCTTGCTTGCATCTCCATCGCCACTAAAAGCTGAACATATTCTCCATGCTCAGGAGGCAAGACTGCAAAAACAGACGAGACATCCCTTTGCTCTGAGGGACAGCAAATGTAGATCAGTAGAGTTGAGGGTCTTGCCACAGACAACAGCAGGTAACAGTTCACCAATGCTGAAATCTAAGGGAAAGCAGAAGTTCAGTGCTTCCACAGGCACAGTGGTGCACAAGGACAGATGAGTTTGCAAAGGTCTGATAGAAGAAGGCACCCCCAGTATCTAAGCATGTGTCTAATTGCCTTCCCTAATCCATGCCTAGGGACAGGCTCTGGTGCTTACTTTCTCACATGAGTAGCTTTGCAGTACACGAACTCACGTACACGTCAACACTTTCCATCCATCCACACATGCATACATACTCATGCTGATTTTACATATTCTGTCTCAGTGTATGAACTGTGAGATTGCAGGAGGGGCTGGTAGCAAGGTTTCCTAACACTTGTTATGATAAACACCCTGCCATCAATTGCCTGTAACTTTGCCAAACTTCTCCTGTCTAGCTCCAGCTGAAATTTTCTGTGCCAACTATATACCACAAGCCAGATGCTTTTTGGAAAACATCTGCACTATAACAGTTCAGACAGTTCAGCGATCTGGATCAGGGAAAAATGCACTGTTGTGTCTATGCTGAAAAAAAAAAGAAAATCTGGGTAACCTGCTAGTAGAAATGGTCTTACTAACCCCATACTTTGCAGCAGGAATTTAAGTGTGTCTGGAGGCCTTGAGCCTTATTCCAAGAGTGCTTTTTGCCATCCACATGAAGAATTGCTCACTTTGGCCTAGTGACCAGATTTTGAAGCCTCCTACCTTGTAGTTGAAAATCTAGAAAATCTTCAGAGCTAAAAGTTGCAAAGGGAGCAGGGCAAATCCTGCCCAGCCTCCAGATTGCTCGGGGCCGCTGGTGCAGCAGGGGATGAACCAACTCAGCCCAAGCATGAGACTGTTACCATGGCTTTCATGCTCTCCTCTGAGGCCAGGGCACAATGGAAGGATTCACCCTGCTCTGCAGGTGGAGCAGAAGGAAGCTAGCTTTCATTATCATATCCCTCTCTTTCGCTCTGCCCTGAAGGCCATGTCCCCATCCAGGAGGAAGGCACCTGGCTGGCCAAGGCTCAACAAGACCCACTGCTCAGCTGCAGGCCTCACATAAGAAAATTCATGTTTAAATCTATGTTTGAGAAAAATAAATTTTATGAATTTTCTTATATGTAGCCTCTCAGGTGTTCATCCCTCCACTATGGTTTTTGACTAATCGCAGTCTACTTATTATTTCATTTTTCCAACATATAAACAGTAGCCTTAGTGCTCTACTGAGTCAGGACTTCATAGAAACAGGGCAACACTTCTTTCAAATTCAATACAACATATTTAATTGATACTCGCTGTGGGAGTCCTACCTCAAACAGGAAATATTGGACACCTCTGTGGAGGCTTAACAGCAAGTGCTTCTGACCACTGGGCCCATGTGGTCGTTCAGCATCCCCCTACTTACAGTTTTGGCCCTCACACATCCCAGTGTGGGTCACTGTGAAAACTACTAAGGGGCACAGATGATGTCCCCAGCTGGTAGTAGTGAAAGATTAATACTAAATGGCCTTTTATCATTCTGTTTGCACATCAATCCTTATAGATGCACCTGTGGAAGGAGGGCTATGAGGTGGCTCTTTCCTGGCCACCAGATCCTACTTCAGGTTCTCCAAGGATGCCCTCTTCTCCAACCCCACTCTAGGCACAGCCCAGTACATGCATGCCTGCACCTACATAGCTGCAGGGGTGAGCCTGCACCTCCATCACCAATTACAAACCATGAGGATACTTTCAGTGTGGTATGTCATCTGGTCACAGAGACCAACTCCTGCTCCCTGCTTCAGTGGCACCAGGTGCATCTACATAGGCATTTCAGTCCAGAACAGAAGGACGCTTTGGAAGTGCATCCCTTGATCACCTCCACTTCTTGCACTCTGGGTCGCACTGCTGGGCGGTCAAAGACCGCATGAAATAGATTCTTCCAGGTTAAAAATAGACCAGGAAATAAACCTTAGTAGTACTCATGATGTGCTGCTGCCACTATGGGTGTTTGACTCATGGGCTCAGACCAAAGCTAGTCTGAAATATACCCTCCACATGCATACAGTGTGAATATTAGGGCCTACCACACTAACTGTATCACTCTACAGATCTATTTGAATTGCATCGCACTATCTGGTAATGTAGCCAACATTTTTAAGCAGTAGAAAAACAATGAAAACCTGTAGAAAACCAGGTTAATCTGGTGCCTTTCCAAGCAAAGGTGCATTTTTGCCAAAATCTTCAAGACTTGTGTCTTTCAGAGCTCTTTTCACCAGGAAGTATAGGATGATCCCCTAAATAACTATGCGATTTGTGCTTTTGTTTTAAAAGGGATTTTTTTTTTTCAGTGTTCAGCTGGCTTTAATCAAGAGATTTGAAAAATCTTCCAAATTCCAAACTTTCAGATGCATGCATCCATACTTACTATAACATCTAGTCAGCCTCAAGATTTTTCTGCTAATCTTCTAATAATCCTAACACAGCAATTTCATGCTCTAGCACATCTGCTTCCAAAAGACACTTTGCATTTTTTTTCTGATTGTGTTCTTGCATCTAAAGAAAACTGAAATGAATGTTACAATTTACATCGAACACTGTTGAGTTCCTAGTGGGGAAGACAAATGATTGTTATGATTTGGAACACCATGATATGCAACAAAACATTTAGGGAACCATAAGACATATGGTTCTTTCTTTTCTTACGGTGAAAAAAATGAGAGGATACCAATTATTGACATTTTGCCCCAGAAGCTTACAGCTTTCTTTTATGGGAAATATATTCATTCAATATTCTTTGTATTTTTTTCTCAGATAAATTCTTTTATCTTTGACTACCTGGATTCAGAATAATTATATTTTACACCCCAATAACATTAATGTTATGGATTTTAAATTAAGATTTTACTGCTTCCCACATTGTCTCCCCAGACTAGTTCACAGTAAATAGTATCCCTGACAAACAACTGACCACAGATTGTCTTCATCTTGCTGAGACAAGAAGCAAAGATCTTTTTCTTTCATTTATGTTATAGCCATGAGAATGTATAATTTATGTGCTCAAATACAGTATTCACAATGCTACTTGTTTGATTATTTCCTAGTCAATAAATCCATAATCTCCTGGGCTGCTGAGTATCACTATGTTTAATGTTTGAGGAAGGAAAGCCCAGTTGAATAAAGACAGAAAATACCTCCACTCTGTAAGGAAAATTTTGCTAAGGGGCAAACCTAAAATATTGGTGTATGTCCTAAAGGTAAAACCCAACTTTTTCTGAATTACAAACCCTGCTGCTGTGTCTGACAGACTCATCGCTGCTTCTCCCTTTTGCTTGCCTACTGTACTTGCCAGTTCCTGGAAAATAGTTGTCTGTGACACTTCGTGTATCCAAACAATATCCCTCTTGTGTTTTAACTGCTACACAAATAGAAATATGACATAAAGGACAAGGGATAATTTTGGCCTGCTGACATTTTTCGTGTCCGTGGGTTAAAGAAAGTTAATAAGAGAGTTTACTGTGTGTACCACTTGCACACTAAAAACGTTCCTCAAGAGGTTAAAAGTTCAAAGTTGAGTCAAAGTCTGCACTGCCTCCACTCTTCCCTTTTAATTATCTGAGGTCAGGAAGTTAATAATACCAGAAATCCCCAGTAGGGACCTCTTGCTCAGTGTATGAACTTTAAACTTGTTCAGCTTTTTTCAAAGGGTAAAAAGTTCAGTGAAAACACAGTGGATTTTCCCTCTGGTCTCCACCAATTCAACCTCAAGGGTTAAAAGTTTAACTGTAAAAGAGGAACCTTTGTTCTCTGAGCTACAGTTACAGAGTTCATTTATTAAAAGGTAAAGATTTCAAACAACAGCTGAAGTCCAAAGTGATTATTTTCCATAATGATGAAAATATCACAATAAAAGAAAGTCCTTTGATCTGTTATCACTTCCCTCAGAAGTGACTGTCAAAACTTATTTTTCTCTTTATTTTGAACTTTGGACAAGTAATGGAGCCACATGGGTCCCTTAGGCCACGTATATCTGTTAAACAGCAACATGCTGCATTTGTGAATTTGTCCTACATTTTTCAGCCAGACAATATCTTTTCCCTACTGAAACATTTACGGCAGATGTTTCTCCACCAGGACTTTTTGCAGAGTTTATTTCACACAATCTCAGGTTCACCAGTTCTGTCAATGGTGAATGTGTCAAGTATAGGTGTTTTCATTATCTTAATTCTCTAAAGAATAAGATCCCCATGCTGACCTTTTAGCAACTACGCTGCTAGAAAATATACAAAACATTTAATCTAAAATATATCTGGTTTTATATAACACAGTTCTGATTTGTGCTATGGGAGTTCCCTGAGGGGTATTCAATAGATGCAAATAGACTGATACTAATTGGTGTGGGTCAAAAGGTTTCTAAAAAGAGGAAAAGCCAACAAAAATGTTACTTTTGCTTTTAGTATTTGTTCTGTGTCAAATGGACAGGATAAGCATTTATGAAACTGAAATAGGAAATGCCCTTGGCTCGCTATGCATGAATTTGGGATAACTGCAGTCTCAAAAAACAACAAATTCTAATTTGGGCTGTCCTTGGGGAATTTCTCATAATGCGAGTGTTGGATTGCTGTGGTGTGAGTGGTCTTTTTATTAAAGATCAGCTTATTAAAGTTCAAATATTCCCAGAACAGTTCAGTCCTGTTTCATTTATAAAGAAGTTGAAGCTCAGCATTTCAGTCTTGCTGTATCTGCAAGCAAAAATCTCTCACTGTGTGCCTGAAAGTGTTGCTCTGACCGACACCTGTGACTCTGTTCTTTGATACAAACCTCAGCAAAATCAATACGAGCTCTCACTTCAACATGCTTTAGATCTGACCATCTCACTCTCAGAACATAACTGAAGATTTTTTTTCCTCATCCTGCTCCACCCAACCCATGCTTTGGAGGATGATTCTGTTTTGAGAAATGAAGTTTTAAATCTAACTCAGCTCTAGAATTTCTTTCACTGGGATGTAACGCACACTTTGCATTTCCAGGCCTTTCTCATAATGTTAACCACTGTGTCTATAACATAACATGTACTTTGCAATGGACCTGCAAATCTTCACTATTAGGAAGTGAAAATTACCTTTTTGATTTTCAGTTCTCCTACAGACTTTGCATGACCTTTTATTCCATTTAACTTATCATTCATCAAACACTTCTACAAACATCTCTCCTTTATAATTTTTGTCACCTGTTTATACTGTCAGATGAAGACTACAGCAAAGATAAGCTTTCCTTGAATATTCTGAGAAACATTTTCTCTCTCTTTTATGTGATCAGCAATTGACTCCAACACACAAGAGGTTTTAAGCTCAGTTCAGTAGGAAGGGTTTACTATTTTGGCAGAACTAGTTTACTAGATCCAACAGTACCAAAGTTCAGCTCATGATGGTGACCTTACAAGAGGGTCTAGCTGGGCCAGCCCAGCCATATTTACATCAGTCTCTCCAAAGATGGTGCTTGGCACTAACTCTGCATGACCTTCTCAGCAAGCTCCATTCAAACCCCAAACTTACAAATTAACAACAGATTCTGCAGGTTATAGGCCATCCAGATAGAGGAAAGGATGACTGAATCTGATTATGAAACCATTTACGAGACTTGCAATAGGTAGCACAGCATAATTTTTTATTGGAAGAGCTCCCTTTTGGACACAATTGTCATTTTACTCCACAAATTATAATTATGCTTAATATGAAAAAAAAAGCAGACTGTTCAATACAGCTGACACTGACAATATTTGTGCAAGGCATGACTGTTTCACAAATATAATCTTGAGTTCAAGTGATTCCAGGATCAAATTGAATACCTGGCAATCAGACCTCCATAAATTATCATTTTAAATGGAGCATACATTTTCAGCTTCTCTGAGACACAAACTATTCTAGTTCACTTTTCCTTCTCTCTACATATGCCTTTCTGCCTTTAACTATAGCTGTTACATGTTCCATGGCACATTCCAGCCTTTCTACAGGCTAACCCAAACAGGCTTTTACTGTGTCTTAATATTCAGGCTAAAAAATTAAGTTGTTATTTTTCTTTGCAGTAAAACAAACTTCATTAGCAAAATTGCTAACACATACTGTATTGTCTTGAAGCTGCGTTGCTGGGTATTTTTTTGATAGTGCAATTGTAGCCACAGAGTTCAAAACCAGCACTTCAGAGAGTTTCTTTACTCATCTCTGCCATCATCTCACTCCCTTCACATGCATGCATCTATACAAAAGCACTTCTGAGTGAAAAATTCAGCATCTGACAACCAGGATAGGAGAAGTGCTTTCTAGAACAAGAGTTCTGATCCACAAGCACCATCAAGCTGCACTGGGAAGAGTAGAGGATTAGGCTTTCCACCTGCCCTCCTGGCTAGTGAAACAGTCAAGTGTTTCTACTCTCCTGTTGTCTCATTCTACTGCTCTGCGTATTAATATACTATGCAGAAGTTTAAATTAACATAAATCAACCACGAGCTGTGGTAGCTTATATGCAATCACACATACAGCTCTGTTGCCTCTGCATCAAGGGTGATGACCTCCCACTGAGGAATGGGGAAGGGTGCTAACCTTTGAAATTTCACCAAAATGAGTCACTGGCACCTGTGAGAAGAGCCCTGAATGACACACCATACTGGAGGGGTGGGGGACAGTTATTGGATGTTTTCATCATCTCTGCACTTTGTTACAACTCTACAGTTTGTTTCCCTTACCATTCCTCCTTTTAATTCTTTGCCAAGTCATTCTGCACCACTTGTGTCTTTTTACTGTAAACCTAACTGACAAAGCTCTGTCCCTTGCCCTGCAGGAACATACTGCCATGATAGATACTAGGAAAAGCCAAAGTAATTTGAATGTCTTTCCTACAGAGAAAGCTCTTCTGGAGGAGCTGCTCCTCATGACATATTCTGTATGAGAAGAGAAGGAGAGAACATAAATTCAATCACCATATGCTACAAAAAGCCACCCACAGATAGCACATAATCTGATGCTATAGCCCCTAAGTTTAGACCTAATGGGTCCCTTTGAACAAATGGATCTTTCTTCATAATGTTACCCCTGCTCATCTAAAATGGAAACAGCCAAGAAAAATAGCTGGATGCCAGCTGCCCACAGTACATTTCACATGAAACGTGTAAAAAATCAGTCACAAGGCAGTGAATAGCAGACTGCTATCTACAGACAGCTCTAACAAGCACTTTGGGTTCTTATTATTCTTTTACTGTAGCATTTTCATGCCTATTATTTTACTAGACTGGACCCACTTAATAAAAGGATAATATGGCTTGTGAGTGGATGATAAGATTATCTATCTGATAGCTGCAGACAAAGGTGATGTGAAAAGGGAAAGAGCCTCCCTCTGTATCCAAATCCTTCTACACGTGATTCATTTGCAATCTCTGGAGCCACAAATAACAGATCTTATGGAAAGGGTAGGATTAATATTAATTTAATTAATTATTTATTCAGAAGACAAAATCTCTTCTTCCCTTATGAGTACAAACTCTCTTCTGAGCTCAGAGTCTGGGGTGCTGACCACCATTAGACCCACTTGCTAAAATTATGTCCCATGCAACCAAGAGAAATGAAAGGTCATAAAATCAGAGTTTTCAAATAGTCTCTCAAGATCCAGAGCCCTAAAGCCCTTTTGTCCTTTCAAGAACAGCAACAAACGGAAATTCTTCAGGGTGTGAAAAAGGCTGAAGCAAGCTTTGCAAATGAAAACACAGGGAAGTCGCTTTTTCCCCATGAAGGGAGCACACATGTAGGGAACAACTTGGTCCAGTTTGAAATGTACTGGCCATTGAAACACAATTTCTTCTAAAGGCAAAGCTGAGTTAAAAGAGTAGACCTCAATTAAAACAGAAGGATGAGCACAGGACAATACTAAAATTGCTACATACTCTCATCAGAACCAACTGTGTGGGATGAGTAGTCCTAAAACAATGGAGTCTTTAAAAAAAAAAAACCCAAACACAAATGAACTTAAACACGCAGCTTTTGCAACCAACTTATGTGTTAGCCCTCTTATTCATTTTGCAGACAAAGAACGTTGAAGGTCATTACAGCAAAGAGCTCCAGGCAAATTTCTCAAAGTTCACAACCCCTCATGAAAACAATTCACTTCCATAAATTATTGGGTGATAACTAGTATGAACATTGAAAAGATTTGGGCAGTACCCAGTAGGAAAAAAAAAACTCTGCTTTGAACTATCCAAAAATATAAGCAAGACATGTAGAAATAATTAATCATATAAAACCTATTACAATTAAAAGTGTATTCTTAAATAGCTTCTTGATTGAGAACAAATGCCTCATTAATCTGGAACGTATCAATTTAGGAACACAAGAAATGTCAAGCAGAGAATGATGACCAACATGACATGGGACTCCACATGCTGTATGTGCTCCATCTCAAAGGCTCACAGAGAACAGCCAATGTAAAGGTCAGTGAATGTGGCGAGTTGGAAAAAATTCCACTGACATTTGATATTTTTCAAGTCAGTTTATTTCATTGTAGACCACTAAACATTATAGTTCTAAAGTGGTTGCATTATCATACCATCTGCTATAGTTTTCAGACATGCCTTCTACCCCAGTATTTCTCTGGGAACATTTTTACTACTATTATGTTTTTTTAAAAAAATGGATTGCTGCATCTTACTGTATGTCCACATACTACTTTCTAGGCAAATGTGAGTTTGCTCTGTCCATTTTACAAATTAATTAAGAGGGGTGCAACCACACTGGAACAACTCCAAACCCGATCCAATGCATCATACTTCTCAGCAGGGTTTACTGTCCTGGGCTTTGTACCATGTTATTCAGTTGGCAAGTATGTTGTTCAACACAAGGCAAGCTCTTGGAAAGCTCCTTTCTGGCTTGAAACATATGCTTTAAAAAGACTTCACCATTCAATTTTATAAAACTTCATTGCCGATTTTCAAAGGCCACACTCTAACATAAAAACCTTCCACTGTTACAACATTGTAGTTTAGAGAGGAAATTTTAATTTCAATAATATTTTGCAGTTGAATTTCTGGTGCAAATAACATGTAAGTGTTTTTCCTTAAAGACTTAATTTTGGTGGTAGATTTCACCTAGGGAGTCAGAACTGGCTATGGTGGCAAAATCAATCTTTTCAGATCTTAACAACACTACCACCAGCAGGACTTGATAGCAGTGCTGCATCAGCAGACCTATTCCAGCTGTGAATTTGGCCTTAGACAATTAGTCCATTTGGTCTCAACACCAGTGTGAAGAGAGTTTATATAGCTGTTTTGCACCTTTGAAAGCTCAGTGAGCACCACTTCTTTCCTGTAGTCTACATAAGGAAGGCTCTAAAGTGTCCATTTATGGCTTGTCCTGTCACCATGTATACACAGCCATTTTTCTTCCATGACAAGATGTCACCTTTGACAAAAATGCAGATTCATGTCATGTTTCCAGTTTTTCAAAAGAAAGAGAACTTTCTGTAAAACCCAGAAGCATATATGGAGAAAATTTTGATTTTGCTGAAAAGTTATTTCCTGGTTCAGAAATAACTCCACTGTACTAATGTTGTTGCTCTGGCTGAACTGCTGCAATAGAGCACAGGAGTTATCTGGTGAGCTGTTTTTGGGAGCTGACAATGATCTGCCTCATATCTTTCTTCTCCTCTTTGTCCCAGATTGTATTTCTTATTATACAGAATGAAGTTAAGGAGATTTGCTGGATGGGGGTTAAACCTGCTACTATTTCAAAATGTTTTATTGTTTTATTCCAATTCAATATCTGTACAGTGTAAACTGTACAGATACTTAAGCAATCATGTTTAAATTGCCTGAAAAGGAGGAGGTTTATACAAAAAAATAAAATAAAATTATACAAGTATGGGAGTGTCTTGCCTGCAACAGCTGTCCAATCAGAGGATAACACAATGCAGCATAATTTACGTTTCACACATAACCAACAGGACTTCAGAAACAAGTACAAAAATAAAAACCTCACAGAAAGCTTGATTTAAATGAGAAATATTGAAGTAATGTTTTGTCAAATAATTCTGAACAACAAATGCATTAAAGGACATTGCGGACTTCACAGAGCTATTCCATCAACAAGGAACAGTTACATTCATCAAATAAAGTACTAATTGCATGTAAGTCATTCTAACGTCTCTGGATATTGTGTCAGGAAGATTTTTCTTACTACTTTCATTTTTCAGTAACATAGTTTAAAATGTTTTAAAACATATTCTGAAAATATTACTATAATTGGATCATGCTGTTTATTTTACTGTAGTTCATGTAGTTGTCCCTTATGCTTTCCCAGCCTGGAAGCTCCCTTTGGGGAGAGGCTTACATCCCAGCACTCACTCACTATCATAGACATTGCTGTGTTTTCACTGGTGATTGGAAAAATGGGGAAAATTTGTCAAGAATACCTTATTCTGAGAATGCTGGGTGTAGGCAAAAAGGATTCAAAAAGGAAACAGTTGTGCAGTTCAACACTGTCAGGTGAAATGTGGGACCACAACAGGGGATAGCTAGCTATTAGTTTATTGATCATATATTCACACTCCAATCGGTGTGAGAAGCCCCAGTAACCATGTAGAGGGTTGCAGGGGAAGAGTGGATGATTGGGTCAGGTGTCCAGTCAGGGCTCAGTTTAGGGATGTCCCTGCCTCAATTTATATATATTTTTTCTTTTTAACAGCAGATTACATGTATCATGCCCTCGTGATTACACAACAAACAATGTACCAGTGCAATAAATAGAGGCTAGGGTCACCATGACCTGGTGATCATCAGCAGTGTCAGGATGTTCGCTTCATGAACTGGGATGAGATAGTGCATGCCGAGCCATGGCCTTGACTCCTCGCCAACCTTCCGAGCCCTCCCCTTGCACTGGGTGCTATTGTAGAGGATATGTTTTCAGATGCAGGGTAGGAAAAGTGAGTGAAATTCTGTGACCTATTCCATATATCTTTATTTGTAACAATCTCCTCAGTGTATTGGATCAAACTCTCTTGTATCCTTGCACTTCTCTCCTGGCAAACAACCTCTAAACTTTGTCTTTCCTCTTACAGCACTGTATGATGCCCAGTGGATATGTCTGGTTTGGCTCTATCAGTTCATCAGCATGAACTGATCGATTATCTGCCACATGACTCCACCAAAATCTAATAACATTTGTCAGTAATTTAAATATGTGAGCACATTTTAAAAACACACTTTGCTTTATTATTTTAAAATATAACTTACTATAGTAAGTTAACTTACTATGGCAAATCATATTTTAAAATAAATCCTCAGATAATCTATTACTTCAATTAAATTCAATCCTTTAAATAAACTGCAGAAAATCAGAGGCAAAGGTGAGAAGCCTACTGAGGGAGAAGAAAGTCTACAGGGACATGATATGCAAAGAAATTAGTATGAAAAACTTTCTCATGTACTACCCACATGTGCCATCTGCACAGCTATGGAATCAGGGTCTGGGGTTTTTTTCTTCTGTTATTGAGTTTTAAGGAAATCATATTTGGCAAAGTTTAGAGATACTTTCTTCTCTGTACATAATGACGCTGCCAGTGGTCCTGGGGTGGATCCAGATTTGGTCATGCCGAATACAGTGTACAGCATACATGTCAAACCACACAAAGTGCCCCTCAAGCAGCAGAAACAGGTATGTCTTCCTCACCAGAAAGGATCAGGCTGCAGTATTTTTAAGAGAACAGTCTGAGCTTTTCCATTTTAGTCAGATCCTTATCTTTTTTTCTAACATGAATTTTAAGAGGTGACACTGATTTTTTTTCATACTGAACATCATCTTTTTACACTGAATTACCTTCTTTTGGTTGACACCATCTAACAATTGGTCTAATCTTTATTAATACCTTTGGTGTTCCTCATGGTAACATTAATCATGAGGACCTCATTTGGTATTAATCTAGATGTCATATACACATATGAACTCCACTGTAATCCAGCATTATTTAGTTTACTGTTCCTGCCAATTATGATTGAAAGTTTAAGCACTACAGCACAAAAATTGTTGAAGTCTTTGGTACACTCTGCATACTTGGTAAGAAGTTTAATGATTATTGCTGTTGCTTTTATTAAACTATTTGCTTAAAATATATTTCAGATGTCTCATAAACAAACATTAAAATTTTTACCATCACTTGCTTCATAGTAACATAAACACAATAGCTGTCAATTATCCAATGCTTAAACTGCTTTGAACAGCCGTTTAAACTAATCTAACTAACTACGTACTGAGGCAATTTAGGAGAATTCATACCCAAGGTACTTCTTCTGACTCAGCTTGGGGGATGGCTGTGCAGTGGGCAGTAGCATCCTAAGTATGCACAGTTGTGTTTGCAGTTATTGGCTGACCATGGCCTTAGGCTCCTAAGTACTCAATTTAATTTTAAAACTGAGACTTCAAGTAACGTTCTAGTTGTCTAGTTGCTTTCAGCAAATCAAGATCTTAAGTTGGCTGTAAATGGTATTTATAATTTCTTACCTTTTCTCTCCTTCATAGCTTGCCCCTCCAAATATTAAACCTGAACCACAATTAATACTCTTCTTTAGCTGTCTCTGATCTACTGTTTGCCCTCAGCTTCTTATTCCTTGCATTATGCAGTTGTTCATTTGATGCTCCAGATCTACTAATAATCATCAAATCATAGAGCACCAGATTGAAAGGGATCTCAAAGATCATCTGGTCCAATCTTTCTGGCAAAAGCATGGTCTAGACAAGATGGCCCAGCACCCTGATCAGCTGAATCTTAAAAGTGCCCAACGTTGGGGAATCCACCACTTCCCTGGGGAGATTATTCCAATGGCTGATTGTTCTCATCATGAAAAATTTTCCTCATGTCCAATCAGAATCTCCCCAGGAGTAACTTGTACCCTTTACCCCTCGTCTTCCCTGTGACTTCTTGTAAAAAGGGAGTCTCCTTCTTTGTGGCCATCCTTTAAATACTGGAACATGGTGATAACGTCTCCCCCAAACCTTCTCTTCTCAAGGCTGAACAAACCCAATACTCAGCCTTTCCTCATGTGCCAGACTTCCCAGTCCCCTGACCATCTTTGTGGCTCTCCTCTTGACCCTCTCCAGCCTGTCCACGTCTTTTTTCTATAGCAGGGACCAAAACCAAACACAGGTGTGGCCTAACAAGCACTGAGTGGAGTGGGGATAATGACTTCTTTCTCTCTGCTGGTGATGCCCTTGTTGATGCAACCCAGCACCCTGTTGTCTTTCTTTGCCGCTGCAGCACTCTGTTCACTCATATTGAGCTTGTTGTCCACCAGGACCCCCAGGTCCGTTTCCATACAGCTGCTCCCCAGTCAGGTAGATCCCAGCCTGTGCTGCACTCCTGGATTACGTTTTCCCAGGTGCAAGATCTTACACTTGCCCTTGTTGAACTTCATCAGGTTCTTGTGAGCCCACTCTTCCAGCCTATCCAGGTCTTCCCACAGGGCGGCTCTCCCTTCCAAAGTGTCCACCTCTCCACTGAGTTTGTTATCATCAGCAAACCTCATCAGGGTACACTTGATCCCATCATCCAGATCATTGATGAAGCGTTGGGTCCAGTATCAATCCCTGGGGGACTCCACTTGTGACAGGTTGCTAGCTTGAAAAAGAGCTATTTACCACCACCCTCTGGGTGTGGCCTGTCAGCCAGTTCCCCACCCACTGCACAGACCACTTGTCTAGACCGTAACACATCAGTTTGTCTAGGAGAAGGCTGTGGGGAACTGTATCAAACGCCTTGGAGAAATCCAGGTAGACAATGTCCATCACTCACCCCACATCAACCAAGCAGGTTACTTTGTTATAGAAGGCAATCAGATTTGGCAAGCACTATTTGCCCTTGGTGAATCTGTGAATAACATTTCTCAATAAATTCAAGAATAAAATGTTTCAGAAATCTTATGGTATTGGTGTTATGGTGTCTCTCATTACCTTTTATAAGGGCTAAAGGAGAAGATTTCAGTTTTCTAATTAGGTTTCTTTCATAATGCCATTGTATCAGTCTAGATGGCACATTATAACAGCATGACAGTGGAGTAAGGGAAGGCATATCCATGGAGTAGGAGTCAGGAAAAATAGATCTCAGTTACAGACTTCTTGTATGCTATGACTCATTCAACTGTACAGCCCTTTCCCATGTCACTGATTTTGCCATCTAAAATGAAGAAGAGATTATGTTGAACTCATGGAGTTCCCATACATATGTCAGAGTAGATGATCAAGCTTGCGCACCTAACAGAGTCCATTAAATTCAAGTGCAAGCTCATGTGGCACCTTGAAAGAAGCATGCTCTGTCTATGTTTTATTAATGCTTCAAAGAAGTCACCCAAGCTTAAATAAGCCATGGTATTTCATATATAGTCCCACTCAGGATAATAAAACTCAGCACTTCAGAGAGACCACAGTCCAACTTCCACCTTGTAACTTTAGAACTTAACTCTGGTGGCCTGAACTGTGCTTTGTTCTAGTCTAGAGAAACCAACAGACAAAACAGACCTCCCTTTTTGACCTTCTGCTACATGATGCCCTTACAAATTATACATCTAACCTACAACAGGCTCAAACTTCAGAGCAAAACTCAGGTAAAAGCTTTACATCTCAGAAAATACACCTAAACCAAGCTGTGCCTAGTAACAGACTCCAGCTCTGTGAATAAATACCACCGAATTTTCAGTTATTTATAGCTATGTAATAGGGTAGGAATAATTGCCTCTTGGCTAGACATATTCTTGGTAGCAACAAACTGAAATCACAAGAAGAAAGAATTCCACGCTCTTGACCTCTCTTATTCTACTACTTGTGATAAATTATTTCTGCTACCTTCAAATACACTTACACTATTTAAATACAGAAACTTGTACACCCAGGTTAAAGAAATCACAACTCTGCAATAGAAAGAAAACTAATTTCTTTCATATGTGAAAATATGCATCACATTGGATTGACAAAAGTATTTCTACAGCAGACTCAAAAAGAATAACCAGACTATGAGGAAGACTGACAGCTGACTTACGTACCCACTAGAAAATATTTAGCTACACAGTTAACCTCAACTGGACAGCAAACTTTTAGGTAGCTAAATCAACAGAAAATTAATTCTACCCTAAAACTATTCTGTGTAATTCCAGATTGTATCCATTTCATGTGCCTACCAAGAAAAGCATGCCAAGAAACCTATTCTCTCTCCGTCAGTTCAGCATTGGTTGAAAGTCACCAGCCAGAAAGACAGTTGCATCAGAAAAATCATGTTGTCTTGTAAAAAAACTGAAAAATCATAGTTTAATAGAGAAAAGGCTAATGAATGCTTCAATAGTATAGCAAGACGATTTTTAGGAAGTACTGCATGGAACCATACATTAAAAAGAACAGTGTTATCATAGTAATAATGTATAATTATCCCTTCACAGTTATCTCGTCTCAAATAGGCTTACTAAAGAAGGTAAGAACTAACACCCTAATTTTACAGCTAGCATATCACAGAGCAAAATATCACTCTCAAAGTTTGTGTAGTAGACCACATAATAAGATCAGGTATTCCGCACAATTTTGGCTTTACTACACCAAACTGTTTCAGCAAAAAAACATACAAGATTCTGTGCAGAAGAAAAAAGTGTTTTACGGATCTCTGACTGCATGATTACTACAGGATTCTGCAACCTAGAGTACCTGTTTGACAGTCTTCAGAACCCAGGGAAAAGAAACAGATTAAAAATTATAAGAAATGAGAAAAAATATTTAATCCCATTTCTGAAGTTGTTTCAGTACTAAAATTTTATAAAACAGCACATATGTACCCCAGTACTTGAACATGAACTTAGACTTTATGTAACAGACCTATACAGGGACCCCATTCTTAGTGTATATTAGGATATACTTACCATATTTATTGAAAATGTACTGAAAATCCCAGCTAGATAAATATGAACACATACATACCTACCTACAACATTGCAGAAGTAAATAAGAAGGTTAATATTCAGCTACATTATAAGACAGTAGGATTGCCAAATGCAACCTGTTTTGCATAGGACTTCGCAGTTTTGGGGGTCTAAGTCCTGCACCAGAGCATAGCATCAGTTTTGCAATGTCTTAGCTGAAGGACATGGTAAAGCGCCTTCCCTGGGAGCTAAAGGCACATCAGAAGGCATGTGCGTCAACAGCAACCTGGAGACTCATTAGAAGGCCAAATACGGAGTCGGGTCATACTGGACAACAGACCACAGGGTTACAGGCCTGAGGAAGGATTTAGGCAACATCACAACCTGCGAGGAAGGTTGCATCACAACAAGCAAGAAAACTCTAAGACTGAAATACATTTTAAGCATGTAATCTCCCATCATGTGGTATTATTCAGGAAGCTGCTTGAGCTTGGGGGTGACAGGGCTTATTCTCTTAGTCAGAGCTGGTGCGTTAGCAGGAGATTATTGCTGTGCATGTAACAGAAAAGGAAAAGGATTGCAGTGCTTGTGACGTAGGAGAGAAAGGAGGTTACGCAGCATGAGCCAGAGAAGGGAAAAGATCTACAGGCACAATGGAAGGAGCACATGACGATCCCCGTGACTAATAATGAAAGGTCTGGCAGCCTTTCTGACAATAAAGATCAGTTGCTTAAAGTTGAAATCATAGTAACTGAATCTCAAAGCAAAAAGTCACTGAATATTCATTTTCAGAGAAAAAAAAAAAAAAGTGTTAATTGTGAAATTTATATTAGATTAGTAGCTCTGAGATTAAGCTAAGCACTCCTGTACATTTCTGTACAGTTTGCTATACAGGAATGATTCGTTTGGATATGCAAATACTGCTATGTCCACTTGATAGATGGCAGAAGTCCTCAAAAGCAAGCTGGATAAACTGAATCCATTGCTTTCACTAAGGCTGAACCTGTGCCATCATTTTTCAGAATCAATACCTAGAGATGCTTCCAAAGCACCACAATAAAATTTTGGCATTGTTACAAATGAGAAAGCCTCTTCAGATCTGCATGTGTGTGCTGCCTTTCAGATACATTTGAGCTTCTAAATCTTTCATCCCTCTCACAGCAACAAGAAAGAACTACTGTGCACTTAAGGCAACCAATGGGAATAGGGAAGGTATTTAATCAGGTTCACTGCAGTTTCAACACCCAGTTTATACTTTTCCAAATGAGATAAAAAGTAATAAAGTTGCAAATCCCTCTAGTTAAGACTATCACTTCACTGTATGCATATAAGAGTAAGCAGCTGGTAATTCAAGTCACTGATTTACATTTACTAGACATATGAAAGGCTAGAAATTTTTTCTTAAAAAATCAATATATGAATTAGTAAGTGTTTGGGGCATATAGGCTCTTGTCATAGTCATTCCAAGCACTCTTTTGTCACCTTTTCAGGTGGAAATCAACTAAAAAATGGTTATTATTCTTTTTTATTGGAAAAGGCAGCAACAGCAGCAGCATGCTTGTTTCTTCTCTGGGGATTTTCCCCACATATTTTCTATCTTTGATTTTCAGTCTTTGGCTTTTGCACTGATCTTTCCTTGTAATTCTGCTACATTCTCTGCTTTATGTTCTTCTGGGCTCAGTAAGTGTTATGACATCCAGTTTATCTTTTTTAAGGACTTGCAGAGTTTTTAATATTATAGGTGGGTTTCAAAACTTCATTATTACTTCTTGACTGCACTACACTTAAAAACCCAGACCATAACCTACATGTAAATCTGTTACCAAAACACGTTTGATCTTTTGCCCTATATACTTCCATGCTCTGCTGCTTCTCTCTTGCAGAGATGCATTAACCCTACTACGCTCTGAGACTGCTCTTGGTAGTTCCTCTGTACACCTTAGCTTTTATTGTTCTAGAGTTGAAATATTACCATAATGGCACTTACTGTGTGACTGCTGACCAGTTGTTTTTTCTTGGATGCCATGTATAACTGGTCAACTGTCATGTTATTTTGGAGGCTGGAAAGAAAAAGGGAGAGGGGCAGGATATCATAAGCATAAATAAGAGAATGTATGGAAGGAATATCTAACAGAGCAACTTCACCTACTATAATCACCAGAGCCCCAATTTAAATGTGCTACACTGATTTTTGCAAAATGAGCTTCTTATCTATTAAAGATGAAGCTGAGAGCTTCAGTTCGTTGGCCTAGTTCCTTACTAAGGCTATCTCCAGAGATGTAGCCTTCCTGGTGACTTTAACAGCATCATTCCACCAGAGTTTCTTTAAACTTTGGATATTTCACTTCATATTACCTCCATTATCAAGTTGCTTTGTTCAGCAGCTTTGAAATACTGTATAGCACCAATCTCTCTTGTCCTCTTGAACACAAAATATTACTATTAATCCTTTTGTAACTGTGAATCTAGGTTATATCATTTCTTTTGTAGACTTTTTCTAAAGTTAATAGAAAATGCAGCAAAGGTCTTTTCCTGATTTAAATTCTAGGACTTGTTCCAAATGTAAAACTACTCTATTGGCCTTTAGGCGGTATATCAACTGAGGCAGACATATTTAAACAAAACATTGGATGCACTGAAACTGATAAGGTGCTGATACAGTCTTCTAGGCATTTTCAAATTTGTAGACTGAAATCTCTATAGAATTTAGACATGCATCAAAAATATAAGGCTGAACTTTGTGATGAGAAGCTTGGGGGTTTTATGTCATGCTATTCTACAGATTCTAACTTCAGTTCTGTATCTCTTCTTACAAATTACTCAGAAGTTACTCAGGTAGGAAAAATATACATTCAGACTGGTCTCTAACACATGAAATACATGCTAAGTTTTTGTGAAATATTGTGAGAAAGTTTGTAACTACACTCTCTCCATTTACATTCAGAAGCATCATAATTTAATCAATTAAATCAGTGATGATAAAATTAATTATATTCTTATTAAGGCTATGCATCTAAAAGCTGCTAAATGAAAAGTGACTTTGACTCAGTGGGCAAAGCTGCTAGAAGAATTTCAAGTTCTATGGATAAAAAAAATGAAATCTTATCTTTCTCTGTGCATTAAGTTTAATTCATATCTCTGTTTGGGTCTGAATAAACTCAGTGGGCATTCTCCATTTGTCTTCAGTGAACTACAGATCAAGCCCAGGAATCATGTTACAGACGAAGAAGGGATACTGTTGTATGCCACTGTCTCTACTGATGGAACAGTCCTGTGACTGAATAAGCTTCATTTCTGAAATTTCATAGATAGATCAACTATAATATTTCTAATTTAATAACTGAGAAAAATGAAAATCAGAAAAGTCCATTCAAGAAATGGAAAACAAAGTTCTACCATTATTTTATATTATTTTATTTATTTTAAGGGACCTATTGTGCGAAAACAAACCCAAACTTCCAAACTTGAACAACACAGGGGCTGTAAACATTAAGGCCATTTAGAACTGACTGCCCAGGACCATGTCCATAAGACTTTTTAATATGTCCAAGGATGAAGATTCCACAACTTTTATGGGCAACCTGTACCAGTGCGATGTCACCCTCACAGTAAAAAAATTTCTCCTTATGTTCAGGTGGAACCCCCTGCATTTCATTTTGTGCCCATTGTCTCTTGTCCTGCTGTTGGGCACCACTGAAAAGAGCCTATCTCTGTCTTCTTTACCTCCCTTCAGATATTTAAATACATTGATAAGATTCCCCTGAGCCTTCTCTTCTCTAAGCTGAACAGTCCCAGTCCTCTCAGCCTTTTGTCATAGGAGAGATGCTCCAGTCCCTAAATCCTCTTAGCAGCCCTTTGCTGGACTCTCTTTGCTGCATTCATCTCTCTTGTACTGGGGAGCCCAGCACTGGACCCAGCACTCCAGGTGTGGCCTCGCCAGTGCTGAGCAGAGGGGAAGGATCACCTCCCTCCACCTGCTGCAACACTCCTCCCAGTGCAGCCCAGGATGCCATTGGCCCCCACCCTCCAACCTCTGAATGCAGTAGACAGCAGCAGGACTGACCAGCAATCCCAGAAGCAGTGAGGGGCTGGACCGGGGCCAGGGCCCGGCTTGGGGCTCCTGCCAGGAGCAAACAGACACTGGACTAGGACAGGACTGGAAACAGGTACAGGTGCCCAGAGGAAGAATGGAGCTCCCAGAGCCATGGGGAGTCCCATATGAGGTTGCTTAAGGCCTCTTGGTGCCCTCAGGGTTTCTTCAAGAAAGGCCAGATTAGCATGGTTGTAGTCATTTTCATGAGCACGACTATAGCTTTGGATTTCCATACATATAAGGTAAAATACGTAATGTATGTTATACATTTTTCTGTTCCCTACCACAGATAGCAGTGAGATCCCTAAAGAAGGCTGCTCTATCATGAAGAGGCTGCCAGAGTAAGTAGGTCCACCTGATGGGGTCCTTCTGTCAGAGAAGGGGAAGAGCATCTTCGGTCATAGGCTTGCCAAGCTGGTGAAGAGGGCTTTAAACTAAAGTTGCCAGGGGAGGGGAACCTCAATCCATCCCACTCCTACCAGGTTGATACCAGTGCCAGCAACAGCTGCCCAGAGCCTGGGGAGGGATCACAGGTCAGCAGGACAGCACCTGAAGAGCAGCACAAAGGAATTCCAGCCACTCTAGCCAGTAAGTCAGCTTCATCAGGGACCAACTTAAATGTCTCTATGCAAACACATGTAACATGGGGAATGAACAAGAGGGGTTAGAGATGTGCACACTCCTGCAGGGCTACGATCTTACTGACATCACAGAGACATGATGGGATGGCTCCTATGACTGAAGTGTTGGAATGGAGGATACAGGCTCTTTAGGAAGGTCAGGCAGGGGAGACAAGGAGGGCGTGTTGCTCTCTATGTCAACGACCAGCTGGAGTACATGGAGCTCTGCCTGGGAATGGATGATGAACCAACTGAGAGCTTATGGATCAGGATTAAAGGGAGGGCAGGGACAGGAGACGTTATAGTGGGGGTCTGCTACAGGCCACCTGACCAAGAAGACCAAGAAGATGATGCCCTCTATAAACAGATAGGAGCAGCCTCACATTCAAAAGCACTAGTTCTCATGGGGGACTTCAACCACCCTGATATCTGTGGAGGAACAACACAGCAGGGCATAAGCAATCCAGGAGGTTCCTGGAATGAGTTGATGATAACTTCCTTCTCCAAGTGATAGAGGAGCCAACAAGGAGAGGTGCTATGCTAGATCTTGTTCTCACCAACAAGGACGGGCTGGTGGGGAGCGTGAAAATCAAGGGCAGCCTTGGCTGCAGTGACCATGAAACGGTGGCGTTCAAGATGCTTAGGGCAGCAAGGAGGGCACACAGCAAGCTCACTACCCTGGACTTCAGGAGAGCAGACTCTGGTCTTTTCAGGGATCTGCTTGGCAGAGTACCATGGGATAGAGCCCTGGAAGGAAGGGGAGCCCAAGAAAGCTGGTTAATATTCAAGGATCACCTCCTCCAAGATCAGGAGAAATACATCCTGACAAAGAGGAAGTCAGGTAAGAATGCCAGGGGGCCTTCATGGATGAACAAGGAGCTCCTGGACAAGGTCAAACACAAAAAGGAAGCCTACAAAGGGTGGAAGCAAGGACAGGTAGCCTGGGAGAAATTTTCTGAGCAGTCAAGGATCAGGTTGGAAAGCTAAAGCCCTGATAGAATTAAATCTGTCCAGGGACGTCAAGGGCAGCAAGAAAAGCTTCTGTAGGTACATTGGTGATAAAAGGAAGACTAGGGAAAATGTGGGCCCTCTCTGGAAGGAAAAGGGAGACTTGGTCACTCAGGATATGGAGAAGGCTGAGGTACTCAACAACTTTTTTGCCTCAGTCTTCACTGGCAAGTGCTCCAGCCACACTGTCAAAGTCGCAGAAGGCAAAGGCAGGGACTGGGAGAATGAAGAACAACCCACTGTAGGAGAAGATCAGGTTAGAGAGCATCTAAGGAACCTGAAGGTGCACAAGTCCATGGGACCTGATGAGATGCACGTGCAGGTCCTGAGAGAACTGGCAGATGAAGTGGCTAAGCCACTATCCATCATATTGGAGAAGTTGTGGCAGTCCAGTGAATGGAAAAGGGGAAACATAACATCCATTTTTAAAAAAAATGAAAAAAGGAAGACCCAGGGAACTGAGCCAGACAGTCTGACTTCTGTGCCCGGCAAGATCATGGAGTGGATCCTCCTGGAAGCTATGCTAGGGCACATGGAAAATAAGGAGGTGATTGGTGACAGCCAACAAGGCTTCACTAAGAGCAAATTGTGCCTGACAAATTCAGTGGTCTTCTATGACAGGGTTACAACATTGGTGGATAAACGAAGAGCAACTGTTGTCATCTACCTGGACTTTTGCAAAGCATCTGACACTGTCCCACACAACATCCTTGTCTCTAAATTGGAGAGACGGATTTGATGGAGGCACCACTCGGTGAATAAGGAATTGGCTGGATGGTCGCACTCAAAGAGTTGCGGTCAACGGCTCGATGTCCAAGTGGAGACCAGTGACGAGTGGTATTCCTCAGGGGTCAGCACTGGGACCAGTGCTGTTTAACTTCTTTGTTGGTGACATGGTCAATGGGATTGAGCACACCCTCAGCAAGTTTGGCAACAACACCAACCTGTGTGGAGTGGGCAACACACTGGAGGGAAGGGATGCCACCCAGAGGGACCTTGACAGGCTGGAGAGGTGGGCCCATGCAAACCCCGTGAAATTCAACAAGACCAAGTGCAAGGTCCTGCACATGGGTCAAGGCAATCCCAAGCACAAATACAGACTAGGTGAAGAACAAATTGAGGAGAGCAGCCCTGAGGAGAAGGACTTGGGGTAGTAGTGGATGGAAAACTGACTATGAGCCAGCAATGTGCACTCACAGCCCAGAAAGCCAACTGTATCCTGGGCTGCATCAAGAGCAGTGTGACCAGCAGGTCAAGGGAGGGGATTCTCCCCCTCTACTCTGCTCTCGTGAGACCCCACCTGGAGTCCTGTGTTCAGCTCTGGGACCCCCAACATAAGAAGGACATGGACCTGTTGGAGCAAGTCCAGAGGAGGGCCACGAAGATGATCAGGGGCTGGAGCACCTTCCCTTTGTGGACAGGTTGAGAGAGTTGGAGTTGTTCAGCCCGAAGAAGAAAAGGCTCCAGGGAGACCTTATAGCAGCCTTCCAGTACTTAAAGGGGGCTACAGGAAAGGTGGGGAGGGACTCTTTATCAGGGAGTGTAGTGACAGGACAAGGGGTAATGGTTTTCAACTGAAATAGTGTAGATTTAGATTAAATATAAAGAAGAAATTCTTTACTGTGAAGGTGGTGAGGCACTGGAACAGGTTGCCCAGAGAAGCTGTGGCTGCCCCGTCCCTGGCAGCGTTCAAGGCCAGGTTGGACGGGGCTTTGAGCAACCTGGTCTAGTGGAAGGTGTCCCTGCCCATGGCAGGGGGGTTGGAACTAGATGATCTTTAAGGTCCCTTCCAACTCAAACCATTCTGCAATTCATCAGCCAGACAAGAAACAATCAGTCTTCACTCACCAATGTGCAAATTAGCTGCCATGGTTCCACTTCCTCTCCACCCTAATGTGCCATTTAGTACAGGTAACCCTGGGAAAAAGAAACACGCTTACAGGAAAAGGTTTGTAATTTTCTTTCTCTCTTAGGGTGAATAGTCTTAAAAGCACACAAAAAACATGAAACAACATGAAAAAATGTCGGCCACAGCTACACTATATAATCTGCTGAATAGGAAATAAGCTGGTGAAGGGTCTGGAGCACATGTCGTATGAGGAGCGGCTGAGGGAACTGGGGTTGTTTAGTCTGGAGAAGAGGAGGCTGAGGGGAGACCTCATCGCCCTCTACAGCTACCTGAAAGGAGGTTGCAGAGAGCTGGGGATGAGCCTCTTTAATCAAGTAATAAGTGACAGGACAAGAGGTAATGGCCTCAAGTTGCGCCAGGGAAGGTTTAGACTGGATATTAGGAAGTATTTCTTTACAGAATGAGTAGTTAGGCATTGGAATGGGTTGCCCAGGGAGGTGGTGGAGTCCCCATCCCTGGAGGTGTTCAAGAGGTGGGTTGACATAGCACTTAGGGATATGGCGTAGTAGGGATCTGTCAGTGCTAGGTTAATGGTTGGACTAGATGATCTTCAAGGTCCCTTCCAACCTAGATGATTCTGTGATTCTGTGATTCTGTGAAATCTTAACCTGCAGGCTGCACAGGAAATGGGAAATAAGTATTTGCCCCTACCACCTGCACAGCATGGCTCACTACCCCACTGCTTGGGAAGCATAAAAGTACTTCTGGCCTTTTGCTGCTGATCTTATTATCATCCTCCATTTTCTAAGATTTCACCTGTAATCCTGACAAATGAGACCCTACTGGGTGCCTCCAATGAATTCAGTAAGGTCTATGGCTAATCAGGGCAAGAGTAACCTGTAAACACTAAAACTCCTTTTTTTTTTTTTTTTTAAGAAAAAAATGAGATTGCATTTTCCCCTAGTGTACAGAACACTTGCTGGATATTTTATGCTGCTACTGTCAGGCTCACTCGAGGTATTTTGCTATTACCTTACTTCTGATTGATAGAATATTTCAAATAGTGGCAAATCCTTTTTTTTTTTTTTGTCTAAAGATTTTTTCTTTTCACCCATATTGATAATGTCACCTAGAAGAACAACAGCAAATGCCAATGCTTGTGGAGATCCAGAAAAAGTACATTTGTGAAGTATGAACCAGGACTTTCCATACCAGGAAGGCGTGACTGGAAGTATTTACGCTAAAGCCGTCATTCCTCTCCTGAGAATTCAGTGTGAAACATATGGAAAGTGATATATCAGGCTGCATTTTGAAACACCTATACTAAAGTTATCTACAGAATAATGCGGGAGCCAATCAGCTGCTGTTTGATTTATATTGTGTAGTGGATAACCAGTATCACCTGGCTACAACAGGAAAATAAAATATTAATAAAACTCACTACGGCCAAGTATTACAAGAAGGAAACTTCCTGCACTCCTCTATCAATATAAATCTTGGTTATTTCAGACCCTTTTCTTAATTGGAGATTTCACTTCTGGTTATATCAAAATATGTAGATTTGAACCAGTTCTAGAAATGAAAGTCTAACACAATGTGAACTGAAAGAAACAGAGACCTGGCTCAATAGCAGTTACAGTAACATGCCCACAGTCATTATGAGTTTCACGAGACTATCTGAATACATAAAAATAACTTAACTTTCTCAGTTATGTGAAGACTTAGAGAATTCTGAGATTCTGAGAGAAATGTGTGAACACATATTAGAATTCCTCACTCTTAGTTGAATCAGTGGGCTGCAATTAAAAGCATGGACGCCAAAAAATAGGTATAAAACATAGCATGAAATATTTTTTACATCTATTTGTTGAAAAAGTAATGTTTTTAAGAACCCCCACGGAAAGTCATTTTCTGGTATCCACAACCATCAGACATTGTATCTCTTTGTGTATGAGGGTATTTTCATACCAAGCTTTCACATTAGATTTTTCAGTAGAACATTTTTCCTCTTTATACTTTCATTATATTCAAGCCAATAATACTTTACATTGAAAATATATACAGCTGTGATACTTTGAGAAGCTGTGGCGTTCTGTTAACACAAACTTTCAATTCCATTAAAGGCCTTATTAAAATTTACACTGATTTCTCAATGTTGGATGCTAAACTGTGGTTACAAGGCAGAGTTTTCAGTTTTATTCTAGAAAATGTACTTCTTTAAGGAGGAGATGACTGGTTATTTTCCAATTATTCTGAAACTTAAAACAGAGCTCTACTAATTTCTGTAGACCTTCAACAAACTCAACAAAACAGCACTTTTCGTTTCTATCACTAAGGAGCCTATGTTGTTAACATCAGGGTAACTCCGAGAAAAAGGTTTGATGATCTCTGGTTTAGATATCTACTGACTGACAACAAAGATCATGGTCTTACACTTACAAACTACTGATAATCTGAACTAAAGCAGACCAGCATTAGATAGCATTTGACCAGTGAATTCATATGACACATGCCATGATGTTCTCTACATAAACTGAACTGATATGCTCTGAGGATACAATTACACTTATGATCCTAAAATACATAACCTTGGAGAGAGTTGCTATGAAGGAAAACATGAAAAATGAGTAATCAACAATTCCACTGTAACAACAATCTCCTTTAGTTTGCAGTACTCACCAAATGTTCTCACAACCAACTTTAGCATGCTTTGGAGATTCATATACAAGTTTAATAAGTTTTTTTTTTTTTTTTTTAAACAGATCACACATATTTATTTTACCAGGTAATGACAAGCACTAGTACTATGTTGCTTTGCAAAATCATAATGTATTTATAGAACTGTGAATCACAGGTTTCTTTCTTTGGTCCCAGGATTTGAGTCTTGGTTTTAACTGCTTATGACTCAGTCTCAGGATTGTATTCAGATATATGGAATTGGAGAATCCATTTTTGTTTGGTCTCTAGTGTACAAAGGTGTACTTTGAACCAGCCACAAGAACAGAGAACACATGGGTGGCTAAAAGAAGTGGTATTGGGTTTGACTGAGAGCTTCTTTTGCTGGAAACAGAAAAGAGGAGGAGATGAAACTGTTGTATCCCATTCTGTAGCAGATGACAAGCAATTATTTAAAAGAGGTCTGGTAATAACTCATATTCTCTGTGGAAAGCCCATGCACAGTGATTCTGGATGAAAACTGCATCAGGACTAAGCAGCACAGGACTCATCCAGATTCGCAGTCATGATTCAAAAACCTTACTCAGCCCCTTTCTGTCAGCTGTAGTTGAAGCCTACGACCTGAAGAGCCCTTTCTCTGCTGCTGCCCACCCCAGCAAGCAGCTGCCTCTAACTGGGTACTGACACGAGATACATGATACAGCTCTCAACAGCTGTAATTTTGGGAAAGAAGTTCCTATCTCCATATCCAATAGAAGCTGCAAATCTGCTGAAGTAAACCCAGGCATGCCTGCCTAGTAACAGCAAGAGTATGTGGCATTTCCATTGGGGGCTCTCAAATCACTCTATAATCAATACTTCCCCGATGCACCAGTTATATATATGCTGAACTCATTGTACTGAATTTACTGATCCACACAATTGTGATACAGATAACAATTAAACATTAAAATCCAGTTTATGTTACAGTATACACCAGCTTGGAAAGCTTCCATCTCAGTTTCCAGCAAATTTCTCTCTTAACATTTGCAGTGCAATATTTTTTCCATCTATGAACTGTCACTCACAATTTTTCTCCGTGTTCACTCTTTTCTATTGAGAAGTACATCTAAAATACTTAATCCAAATTTCACCCTTGTCAAATTCAAATCTTAGTTTCCAACTGATGACAAATTTAAAATTCCTGATTTTTTTTTTTTTTCCTCACACTAAGAACAAATAATTCGCTCCTTCGATATGGCTCTTCAGACCCAAAGTCTTTTTCAAAAATCTGATGCAGTCTTTAGCAGGATTAAAAAACTATAATAGGATAACTGCTCAGAAATCAATAAACAAACATCTAATAATGTAATGCACACCACTCAACTTTTCTATATTAGGTGAAACATTTCTCAGTAATTGAATTTACCTCAAATCCTTTAGGAATGTTGATGATCCACACAGCTGCCTGGAATTAAAAGTTGGAATATGATTCAAAGTAATTTTATTTAATACACAATAGAAATTTATCACCAAAAGACTTGTGTCAAGGGTTCTTCAGCATGTTATCTAAAAGGATTGTGATGAATTTTCACTTGATTCAGCAGTTGCCTATGCTTTTATTACTAAAGCCTTCAAAATACCTGGTGAAAGCATCATTGACATGATGAAGTATCACACAGTGAAAGTGTTGCTGCATACTAAAAGAAACCCAGACTGGGGTACATCCCCAGTGGAAAAATCTCAAGCCAATTGTCTGCTGATCTACCACTGCTTTCACTGCACTTCAACTTGGGACTGAAAATGAGAATCGTGCTCTTTAATTCCTGACCTTACAGCTGGATTAGAGGTGAAAAGAAAGCAAAATGCTGTATTCTGTTTTTTGATACTTCAAGGAATATTAATTTTTTTCCTATGGAGTAACTACTTGGAGATAGAAAACCAAGAAACGAACCTGGTAGGATCGTACAATTAAGTGCTGTCCATTTAAATAAATCTATGCCTTTGTTTCATAGAAAATGCAGTTTTACAAAAGCTCTTTTTTCACACAGCATCAGCTTTAGGCTGGCTGCTGTATACAATATGTTTATAGAAAACTCTATTTTAGCAAAAAGTTATATTATTGTAATTACCCTGCTAACTGAAAAGAGAGGCACCAGAGGTATCAATCAGCAGAGCTGCACCAAAGGAAAGATCATGATGCCAGTCTATTATCTAAGACTGTTATCCCACTAAGTATGTTTTATGATTAGGTATACCTTTGGTATACATAGTGCGAGCTGTTTAAGAGAGCTGTTCTTTGAAATTTGAAATGGTTTTTGCTCGAGGCAGGAGGGATTATAAACAACCACCCTTTCAGCAGCCAAAAAAGGAAGGGGTGGACACTGCACAGTGAGAAGCAGCAGCAAACCTGTGCAGTGGCTTCCTACTGAAGATACAGTCTCAGGTTCAGCTACTTATATAGGATGCATGTGACCACTGTATTTCAACATGAGAGTTGAACAAAACTAACAAGGAACAAAAACTAATCTGATGTTTTTAGAAATGAAGTCATGGCCTACTTTTACTTCCTGACCCCAGGCAAATGATTGACATTGGAGCAGACTGTGACCTGTTTAGACTGGTTTAGTGTGTCAACTGCCACCTGGTTTTATGTCATTGAACATGTAATGAGGCTCACTAAATAAGGCAGACCTAACCTAGAAAACTGCATCAGTCTTCACTTATATTTTTAGGTTGATTTCTTCTCAAATAAATTTAAATATCAACCTGAGTCATTCACTGTGAAAGTCTGTACAGGCTTTCCTTTGCCATCAAGAGAGATTAAGGATTCTAGCCAGTTACGTGGTGTCGCTTTATTCTGGGTTGGGTTTTTGGTTTGGTTTTGTTTTTTTTTTTTCTTTTTTTTTTTTTTGTTTTGTTTTGTTTTTTTAAACCAGCTCTCTTGTTTTGGGCTGAAAACCTGCACAGAAACAGCATGCCAGAACCGGAAGTTTCTGTGTTTTCAGTAGAGAAGAAATACCAACAAAAAGGGAGATGTCACCTGCCAAACCCAGTAACTGGCCAATGCTGCTGCTCTTCCTCAGTAACAAGTTATCATTAACTCTATTTTTACTACTAGCATTGGACCCACGTGAGGAAATAGTGATCCTGCTGCATGCTTTCCTAACAGCAACCAGTACAGCTGTTTCTAACAGGACTGCCCCAGCCTGCTGCATTTCTGGGTGCCCTGCTGGGATCTCAGAGAGGCATTACCTCCATGGTACTAACCTACATTGCCCAGGAGAAGCTGAATACTTGCTACCTTTTCTTCTCCACACTCTAACACTGAATCAACCTTGTCAGGTACAGGGAGGTTTTTGGTAGCCCTGGCTGTAGGTGGGCTCTGCCCTTGCACAAAGCAGCTGGTGGTGGGCAGGACTGAGCCAGAGGGAAGTATTGTGGCACCACACAAACCCCAAGGTGGAACATAACAGTATGACTCAAATGCCAAAACCTAGCTTCATGCTTGGCTTGCTCTCATACAGATGTATTCCTACCGCTGTTCCTAGTAAGCTCATATGAGAAGTAGGGTGTGTGTCAGCTGAAGCTTTACCCTCTTAAATTTTTCCCTGACTGAACACTTCTTAAAAAAGGATGATGATTTAGTCTCATTTTCTATGTTACTGCAGCACTGGAAGGTCTTGGATCAGACTTTCCGATGTTCAGTCGACTTCCGGATCTGCTGCAAAGCAATGGCTTTAGGCAGTGCCTATGTTTTGAAAAATATGCAGATACTTTCTGTAAATTGTTCAAACTGCAGTGCTGGGTCTAAACTCACTGACCTACTTTAACTTGCTTTTTGAGTGGCTGAGTTTCATACTTACCTTCATTTCATCTGAATGTTAAATATTGCTTGGTTTTCAGAATTATTGTGCATGGCTCTGTCTGTAGTCAATCTCTTCTCTAGGTAGGAGATTTCCTGTCCTAAATTATAGTCATTCCTAATGCACATAAAAAGCACTGACCCAGGCAACAATATCACCAATGCATGCTCTCATCCCGGAGAGGCCTTCAGACATCTGGGGCACTATGCAGATAGGTTTTTCAACATCTGAACATATTAAAACAAGCACATGCAAAAAAGAATAATGGCAAAGTGTTTGTTTGTTGCCTTAAAATCCCAACAGTTGGCAGGCTAGCAGAGCACCCAGTCAGTTTGCAGCAATAGAAACCAAGTGTATGGGGAAAGATTAGCCACCAGGATATTACACGTGATTAGGCTGTCAAATTGCAGGAGAGAGATGCAAATCTTTGAATGCTCTGCATTCAAAGGCAGCCACCCAAACTCTGTCAGTTCATTTTAATTGTTGGAAAACATGGCCCCAGAGCTTCATTCCTGGTGGGCAGATGTTAATATTCACGTGCGGTGCTCTCATTCACTTCCTGAGAGCCGTCTGTCGGCGTCTCTGGTCTGCAAAGCACACCAACTGTTATCACAAGTTTTTCTTCTGAGGAATTTTCATGCTTCTCTGCAGACATAGTTCCTCAGACTCGAGTTTCACCAATGTGAAAAAGGAACAGCAGTTTCAGACACAGAAACTTCCCCTCCTTTCACTGGACACATTTCAGTCTCTGTCACTTGCTTGGTTTGTGGAGTGGCTGAGATTCTTCCCTAGCTAGCGACACTGATGACTGGCTGTATCACCATTTGTCTACACCCAGCAGATCTCACTCTTGGAGAGAAAGGGGCTGTGAAACCCTTGGTCAGGAAGCCAGTAGCAACTTGTACACTGTCTGCTATATTTCACTAGTGTCTTCCTCCAAATTTCTCTGTGGCAGCTCTAGCACTCATCACAGTTCCTTAAGGCTACTTTGACTCTGTTATGTAGCTCGTAGATCTGGGCAGGGTAGAGATGCCATACTAGCCGCGGTATTGGACTTTATCCTAGCAAGACCTAAAGACATAGTGGTGATTCAGCTGGCTGTGAGATTTTGAGTCATTGGTGGAGGAGAGTGGCCATTAGCAGAACTGCTCTCCTCAAGCCCCGTCTCCTCCTTTATGAGCCATCCCCAAGTGCCCCTGTGACCATCGGCCCCAGAAGCCCTCTCCTTGGGGTGGCATGGTGATCCTCTCTCTTGCTCCCAGGATGGGAGGACTTGGGAGGAAACACCAGCTGCAGCATGTTCCCACACAGGGCACCTGTTTGGTTTTTATGTCTGCATCACACCTGACTGGGTCAGAGCAGCAGCGTGACCCAGCCAGAGCAGTACATCGGTACCTTTGCTGTCAGGATAAGAGGGTGCGAATGGGTTTGACGTGATCCGGACAAGCCCAAAATAATCTCAGCTCTTGGCAGAGCTGACAGAATTTATATCAAGAGACTTCAGGCTAGTCAGTACTTGTTATAAGACACAATAGATCTGCTGCATTTTTTAAAAATGTGTTTGAAATGTTCCTCTTCTTCATGTTGGCATTGTGGGGGTTTTGTTGTGGGTTTCTCCCCCCCCTTTTGGGATTTACAAAAATACATCAGTGGATGGTGCACATCTTGCAAGCAAATTCCGTTTATCTTCCAGCACTCTCAGATACCACCACCAAACACACTGCCTGGGCCCTGCCCTCTGCTCGTCCTGAACAAGGAAAAGTGTCTCATCTGAGAGCTGTTATTTTTCCCCACTCCAGCCATGGCACAGGGATGCTGAGGACATCCCACCGCCTCCCCAGGGAGCAAGAGTGGCCTGGAGGCAGCCCCAGGCCCTGTGGCCAGCACAGGGCTGGATGGGCACTGCCATGAGGGAGGCAGGGACAGTGACAGGCCAGCTATGGTGCCAGCGCCTGCTGCCCGACCCGACGGGGATGGTGCAGTGAGGTCGGCAGGACCCTGCTCTCGTGGGTGATGGGGCTACCTCCTGGGAAGAGGTCATCTACACTAACGGCTCCAATTAGATATATTTTTAAACAAACAACTTCACAGAAGAAAATACTGGAAATTTAGCATCACCAAGGACTCAACCAGGTGCGTAACCTGATGGTCAAGACAAATACGATCCAGCAACAGAGCCAGCTCCTGTGCTTCAAGCTATACCCGCGTGCTTGCAGAAGTAGGAGTTAGTAAGTTTTCTTTACTAAAATCCCCCTCCTGGTAAAACCCTTGTCAGCTCCAGCGTGTCAGCCACCAAAAGCTCCTAACAGAGTAGCTGTCTCATCATGCTAGATACAAACCCTTCTGGCACAGCAGCCCTGACTTTTTAAAAAATAGGAGCACGAACAGAAGCTTCTTCAGCAAAGTTTTACAAATATGCACGTTATGAATGCTTGCCCACTGCTCCCTCAGACACCTGGTTTCCCAAAAGGGCCATGTGGGGCAGGGGGCTGACCGGCTGCAGATGTCCCCCACAAGGAGACAGACCCCGGTGCTGTGCCTTCCTCCAGCTCTTTGCCCTCTGCACTGCAACCAATTGCTTGTCTATGAAAACAGATGATGGTCTGATTAAAATACAGGTGTTGTTCAAATCTGAGGTCAAGGCTGGTGTATGTCCCATGCGTTACCGTAAGTACCCCTAGAGGGTGAGTTTCTCTCCTGTAGCAGATACCCAAAGGACAGCACAAGAGTATTTGTACTGAAATTAACTTATGCTGCTGGGTGAAAAAAAAAACAACAACATAAACTTTTTTAAAACCTGTGGTAGCATCTCTAAATCACAGTGACAACAAACATACAAACATAAAAACAAATATTACCCCTGCCTCACAATGCTTGCATGCTCTCTACATTCCCCAGTGCAGATGCTCTAAACATTGCTTTAAAATAATCTTCTCCTAAATGCTATATGACGCAAACCCATTGGAAAAGTACTGGATTTAAATATGCAGATTCAAAAGCCTGCAGTTTCTTTTGCAAGAGACCTCTGTGTCTCTCTGGAATGGAGGTGTGGGCTCAGGCAGCTGCCCAGGCAAAGCCACATGTAAGTGCCAGTAGCTACTCACAAGCATGCATGAGACCTAAATTTCATAGACTTCGTACTGGCAGCACAGTCACACACCTGACTTCTTTTAAGTCAGTAAGAATCAGTCACAATAGAGTTTATAAAATAATTTGTTTACAGAACCATAATTTACTTAGGTATAAAAATGTAAGATCCAGAAGTGTTTGCAAGTTCTATGTTAAGTGTGCTTTTCTCTGTTTAAGTTGAGGAAGTAACAACTTGCATTAAAATCTTAGAAGCAATTCAGACTGACACTGTACCATCTAAAAAAAAAGACCAAAACATGGGAATTATAAAAGATGGGGCTGGCACTGGGAGCTGAGATTGAAATTCACAAGCACGGCTGAGTTTGAAGTTGTCATGGTACCACTGCTACTATGTGTGAATCAGTACCATCAGATCACACTCTGAAAAGCAGCAGTTTTCTCTGCATACAAAGTGAGAAAAACCTTGGAACAAACTGTTCTGTACCTTCAAGGAATTCAATGTTCACTCTGATCTAGTAGTCTGGATCCAAAGTTTAGAAAATAGTGAGATTTTGGAAAAACTGGTAATTTTCTGCAAGCCAGGCCTGACTCCATACTGCCATGATATTAGGAGTTGCAACTCTGCAACCTGTGGATTATGTCAGAAGCACTAGAAACACCCCAGCTCTTCTCACAGTGTTGGCCCTTACACAGTGCTGAAGAAATATGTGGCTTGCTTAGGCAACTGCACCTTGTCCATGGCAATAATAAAAATCAGCAGAATCCCAGTCTGTAATCAATCCTTTTGTGCTCTGCAGAGAACCACACACATCGTAGCATGGATAATCCATCACTATCTTGTTAAACTTATTTTGCAAAATTTTACTTGAATATGTAGGCTAAGGTTTGCTCCCTTATTGCTATGCTCCTAATAATAGTGTGCAGCCAAGTGTAAAAGATCTTCTGTCTTCTCAATTAACAGACTATTAAGCTTTCCCCTAAGAGTAATAAACTCGTGTAATCTGGCAGGGGCAGCAGTCCACAGATGCATTTTTTTTCCCAAAGTGCAAATTTCTGTTTCCAGATCTATGCAGGTTGTTCTAAACAGATTTTGCTGAGGAGACACACAGAAGGTGTATTCACACTAACACGCTAAATAGGTAAAAAGTCATCTGATATACGATTAAATCTAAATTATTTCAAAATATTTCTTTAATTTCATCAAGTATTCCTACAACTTTTACTCGTGGTACATGAATAATCTTTAGAGACTATCTCTCAACAGCAGACATTTTTCTACTAGGGCCACAGGGACTCTGAGCATCCCTAGAAAAGACAGCTGGAAAAAGCAGGTTTTGTCAGGACAGTTGAATTCACTGACTTAAAAGTGTCTGCACTGTTATGAAATAAATGCAGGAGGTCATAAATTCCAGGACCGCTGCTCCAAATCAAGGAATTGAGGAATGCAGAAACTGAGGATGATGGCAAATCCCCCCAGATGCACAGTCAGATATCTGGGGAACAACATGCAGTTTACCTAATTTATATCTAAAATGCACTGTTGTTTAGTCTAAGTCTCACTGTTCTCCATAAAAAGGGTAAGTAAGGTCAGTCTGCAGAGGTGAGGTGTTACCAACACTCCTTAAGTTACATCAAAGGAGAGCCAAAGATCACACCCAAAAGAAACAAGCCTGCTTTGTTTTCACAATGGGAAAGCAAAGGCTAGGCATTCATAAGGCTTAACAGATCCAAGTCCAGAAGATGTTCTTGGGTCATTTTAAAAAAGGACAACAAATTCCTTCCTGAAATGGATGATCAGAAGACTTGGAAGAAAGACCATTTGTCCCTTCGCTCCATAGTCTGCTGTAGAGAACAACCAGGCTCATCTGCTACCTGTAGCTGCTTGGCTCCACTGTATGTGCGCAGCCCCAGTAAGCACACAGTAATATTATGGAACAAGAGAAGGCGTGGGTAGGTTCTTTTACAGTTTATAAAGCAGGTAAGGTCATCTGCTTCAAACTCTGTATAATACCATGGCTGGTTTGAAAACCTCCCAATAGCTATGCTATACCAGCCATAATTTGTTATTTTCTTGTCCCTTGCAACCAGAAATCAGGAAAATTCCCTAAAATTCACTACTAGGAAGTCCCATTACATTTTTTTCAGCTTGCAGTGATAAGATGGTATTGTCAGCACTAACCTTTAACTAAGCAAAGACTAGCCTTGGGTTGGAGTGCGGGGACCACCCACACACCAGACTATACTTCTGTGCTAGTTAAAAGCAAAAAAGTATAAACAAAGGGAGCACCCAGGGACTTGGAGTCAGTTCTCTCCACATAGCCTTTCCTGTTTTTACCTCACTACCGCTCATTTTTCAGATCCAGATGACACTTCACTTCTGTGCTAAAATCCCAAGGCCAGCCTCATGCAAAGCCCTGAGAGCACGTCTGCATAGCCCAGTACTGCTCTGCCGCTGTGGCTGTGCAGACATACCCACACTAGCTGTAAATGTGTTGGCGTGGGCACCAGCAGCATGTCCAAGAACATCAGAGCTTTTAGCCAAACACCTCAATGCATATTCTACATTTCTTAATGTATTACACAAGGGTTTTTTGCAGGTTTTTTTTCTCTCTGGGTGATTTAATAAGTAACTTCTTTCTCAACCCACTTTTGATCTTCATTTTTTTCCCCTCATACTTATTCCTGGATTCATGGAAGGTTTTTTTCAGGGATCACTGGGGAACCCCATAGCAACAGGCCCCTTTTGTGATCACCTCCATGACACTGGCCATAGAAAATCACTCTCATTTTAAGTTAAGAAACAACACCCTCCCTCCCAAAATATGGAATACCAATATCTAGACAGTGAATTTATCAATTACATAAATCTTTCTCCTCCTCTACTTTTGTTTTATTTACCATATTTCTACATTTCATAAGATATTGAATGCTCTGGCTTGACTCAACTCCCAAAAATCAGCTCAGCACCATCCGTAAACAGTGTTTCTTGACTAGCTCCAAACCAAGCTCAGTTCTTCCTTTGTAGTTCCATACATCCAAATGTTTCCCTATTCCCTTTCCTGCTGTTATCTTCCTCTCACTCCCTTCAGAAGTTGCCTTCAAGTCTCACCATAAAACCTTTCCCACCAATCCAACCTGCTTCCCCTTTCTCCTCCTCTCCCCAACAGCCTCTTCAAATGAGAAGTCATCTTTCCCTAACATCAAGGATAAAATCTACCCCATGCAGAGGAGCTGGTGCCAGGTCCACTTAAGTCTTCCAAAGAATTTCACCTCAGATGACTTTCCCCTCTCCTCCTCCTCCAGACTTATTCCTTTCACAATACTTTTCAGCGATGACCTCAGCCAGATTCCTTCACTAATGCTAACTTGTACCAGCACTTAATGTACTTTATGTGCCTGCAGTGCTTTTTCTGAGTTTGTAATAGGCTGCAAATTCCTTGAAGCATGTCTCATTATATTTTTGTATAGCTCCACTCACTCTGTCTCTACTTAATAAATAATCGCTAGTCTACAAGAATGCTCACTATACACCCCTACTGTTTTAAATATCAGCCTTTGCATTGTCAGCTTTCTTAATTTTTCTTTTGTCTGCAGGACTGGTACCCATCTTCTGCATGTGTTTATGTGCACGTGCTCATTCACATTTCTCTCCACAGAAATGCGTGCTAAAATAATACCGTGCATCAAAAATCTTTATTTTGCACATAAATCCAAACATTTTGGATTAGTCTGAGACACAGTCAGCTTTAAAGACTTCCTACTTTTTTTATTCTTCCTAGAAAAGTTCCCTTTTCCACCCCAAAACGTAATCACAGAGTATAAAAGCACTGTTTGTGTTCTTCAAGAAAAGCTATTTTAAACATGAGACCAAATGTTTAACTCGCCTTGCTGTTAATATAAGAAATATATGGCAGATGATAAACAAACAATATGCTAAAAATACACTGAAATCTTGAACACTGGAACTAAGCCTAAGTGAAAGAGCTTTATGTTGAGGAAAACACAGTGAGGTGTAGCCCAGCTGAGAAAAAACACTGCCATCAGCCTCCCACAAGCACAGTCACAGTGAGGCACTTTCACTGCTGCAAGGTCTTACTTATTTGTCCAAGCCTATTAGGGGTTAGACCTGCTGTACAATCACAAGCCTGGGGTCAGCTTTCACAGGTTTCAGGTACAAACCATAGCCAGTGCTCTGCTTCTGCTTCGGTTACTCTCTTGCTTCAGAAACTTTTCATCCATTTTCTTCATCCTCATTAGCTTTTAAACGTGCTCATTTAATGCACTGAGAGTTGTACTTCCAAAATGTTTCTCTTGCAAGTACATTTTAACCTAGTTTGACTCCAAAGGTCCCAGGTGAGATGACCAAAGCAGGGGCAGGGTTACAGAGTGTGATTTAAATAATCAGTGCAAACAGGAAGCAAAAGAGACCGAAGTTGTGGAGTTTACCTTCTACTTTGTGATCCATCACTGGCAAAGACATTTCTAGCAGACAGGTTACCAGATCATAGCAGCTCCATCATCTCCAGGGATTTTCCCATCTGATGGGTATCTTCGTTTAGGTGCTCTAAATAGGAAGGCCAAACCACATGCTATGCATTTTAACACGCCAAAACTTAACACAGGACAAATGACACTCTCTTGTCTATCTCAGGTACATGCGCAGTTGATATTCTACCAGCATTGAAGAATCCCTAAAACAAGGAGGAGTCTTTTTTGGTCTATTTAACATAGAAATCCAGACTTGCAGTATGGTCATATGCCCCACCTGAAATCTCATGAAACCCCACTGTCAACGACAACGCAAACCTGGGGTTCCTTATTTATAATTTGTGGACCATCCCTCCTCTCTTGGTGAGGATGGTGATAGGAAATACAACCGGTCATGACAGGCTGCACGCACCACCTGATAGCAATACAGATCTCATCTAAGCTGTATATTTCCAAATACTGTGGCAAGAGCAACCCTTGCTCATGGCAAGAAGACTGCAGTGACTGCTGCTGAACTTGAGTAAACAGTGATGATATAGCAGCTGTAACTTCTGTTATAGAAAAAGAAAACATAGCAGACACTTCTGCTTTTACAGGAGCCTTATCATTTTGGCTCTGTAACCTGACCTTGTTTGCTCAGATGCTAAAGCAAGGCATTCTGGTACCACGATACTCCTCCTGAGGTCCTTTTCTGCATCTCCCTCTTATCCTGGACTCTTTCAGCAAGCCCAACCCTGTCATCATTCCTTCCAGGCTCAGGATGCTACCATCTACCCAGCCAGCCACTGTGTATCCTCCACTCCACTGAGCAGCAGCAGCAGCAGCTGTGTCCAGCAGGGCTCTGTTATATTGCCCCTTCTTGGTACATCTTTTAATCCCTGCCAGGTCCCAGGTAACACCAGGAATTCACATACTAGATAAAAAAGACATAGAGCATCTTTCCAAGCACTTCTCCTTTGACCAATCTACTACTGTAACTGTCTGATGGCCTTGATACCTTTCTGGACAGAGATCTCTGTGCTTCTCCACCTTCTGATCTGGTTCCTTGCTCTGGGGACTGGATTTAGCCCTGGCAATGCTGTTCTCATTCATCCAATTCTTCCCCTCGTAGTTCCCAGTCCAGAAAAATACATACAGAACAGTGCATCAAGCAGAGGAGAGCAAACTCCAAGCATTCAGCGTAGCTCCTCAAAAAAAAAAGGAGCACTACCCTGCCCTACAGATGTTTCTACAGTTGTCAAGAGTTCCATATCATATGCTGAATCCCCTACTTTCCTGCAAAGCACGGGGCTCCGTGCCACAGGCAGCCACCTTCTGCATCAAAATGGACAGCACCATCTCAGCTCCAGTATAATCATGTTTGCTTTGGGCCAACCGGGCACACACTCAAAGGGTGACACTGGCACAGCTGCACCATCAATGCAGGGTAACACGAATATAGTAGATGCCTGGAAACTGGCTGCTACTTCTGCAGCCCATGCCCTGTGCACTGCCAAAAAATTTCCACATCCCCTTGATCCAAACTGGGAGATAGAAAAACTGAACTAGGCAGAAATTTATACACTGCTCAGTATCTCATATCACTAAGGTTACCACTTACCGCTCCAGGCATCCTGGCAGTGAGGAACAACAGTTAGCCTGGGTCAGAGGAGACTTCTGTTCCACGCGGGAGGTTGCTGGTACTGTCAGGAGACGTTTTGCAGGCAGAATTGCACTGTATTACAGACATAGTTTGAAATCAAACAAGGAATAGCAAGGCATATTGTTCTTGTGTAAGCAGAACATAAATGTTTATGTGAAAAGAGAGACAAAAATGACAGGAAAAGTGGAATAGCACCTTTCTTACTAAAGTGTACCAAGTTTTCAACTGCTAAGCAGATGGGGGAAGACAATGAAAAAAATCTGTTGAAGCCACTGAATATAAAAAAAAAAGTAATTTTTTATGTGACTATCTTTATCCTTAGACCTTCTATGCAAGTTTTGAAGAGTGGGATGTATTCAATACAATAGCTGCTGTCTGTTTCTAGACAATTATTCCTTCTGCTTCTAAATTAATAACTGCAAATCTATGCCATGCAAAAATAAAGGATGATTCTTTGGGTTGTTACCATTTTTAGTGGGGGATTTCAGTGCCTTCTCTTCCTCTATCAGCAGCTGCCACTGTTTTGTTAGCAGCAAGAGCAGCCACCTCCAGCTCCCTGCATCAGGTCTCATGCAAATAGCAACATTTGGCCTCCTGGGAAGCAACCGCTGTCTGCACCACCGCTGTGAGCTTCCTGTGGGAAACAGGTGGTGGGACAGAATGAGAGCAGGCAACAGGCTGCCAGCTGGACCATGCTGAGGATGCTTAAATAAAAAAAATAAACCCACCTCTCTCATTTTCCTTTACTCTGTCCTTGGACTCACACCCTTTGTTCTGTGTCACTTCTAAAAAAAAAATCTCTTAAATTGCAATTTTTTGGGGAAAAAAGGCTTTTTGACATACATTTTGCTTCTTTCTGCCATAGTAAGGGGCATTCTAAAATAAAGGAAAGACCTACTGGGGGTAGGCGGCGTTAGAGATCACCTCTCCTCTCAGTATGCAGGCGCTGTGCAATGCCTTGGCTGAATACTTTCAGGAGGAGAGACTGAGATACAGCATTCAATCAGTTGATGTATAACCCAGTACCTTAGGCAAATGCCTATATCAAAGCAGGTTTTTTGTCTGAAAATACTTTTTTTTTTCCCCCACCTCCTCTCCCCTTCATGGGTGATGACTGGGCTCCCATATAGTTTAAAAATGAGATGAAAGGAATTAAAAGAATAGGAAAAGGAAGGGGGGAAATGGCATGAGTTACCAGTTGCTCACATGAGAGACGGACACATCACTGTGTGCAAGGATTAGCTAAACTAATTCCTTTCAGACTTTCAAGCGTACGTACAGACCAACCAACTAGCTAGTACTTCTGCATAATGAAATGTAAGGCTTCTTTTAGTTTTGGACTAGGGGGTAAACTTGCATCAGTAATACTCTGAGATTTAAGCAGTGATACTGAACTACAGATAGTATATTATCTATGTTATGAATAGATGCATGAGGTTTTTGTTTCCTGGATGTATCTAATTCTTGCTGCAGATGCTAATGAAGACTTTCTCCCTGCGACCATGTTCAATAGAGGAAAATAAGGTAGAATTAGAAAGTAAAGGGCACTTGAGAATAACACCTTTGTAGCTTGCTACCCTAAGATTCTCCTTCCCCCTTTCTTCCTCTTCCCCTTAAATTAATTGTGGCCCAAGAGGTAACACACTGAAGTCGCTGGTTTGCCACAGCAAACAGTAAGGACTGGCACCCAGATACATACAACCACAGGGGTAGCATGTAGCAACAGGCTTCCTGCATGACCAAAGGCAAATCACATGCTGAGCTGTTTGTAAGACATGCGAGTCACTTAGGTTTCTTTAAAAAAACCCAAGCGTTTCTTTCAGGGTCAAATGTGAATAACACATTTGGAAAAAAAAATGCACAATTCTAACAGCTAATAGTGGTATTAGAGGAACTTCGATCTTCCACAGCACTCCTAGTAAACCCTTTCCCAAGTCACTGCATACAAGAGACTGAGTGTCAGGCTATCTAACTCCAAAACATGCTTGAACTTCATCTCTCTCTCTCTTGGTACCAGTGATGAGATTTGGGCATGGGTTCTTGTCAGCAGAACTTGGAAAATGACACTTTGGCAGAGCTACAAAGGTGCAGACAGGCAAATATTAAGAGATAACAGCAACAGATTGGATGTATCTCTGTCCCAGTGGCTACCCACAACTCATTTGCACAAGTCACTTTGAGGTCTGTACTGAGATTTTTCAAGAGAATTTCTGAGTGTGCAAAAGGGTGTGACTTTAAACGTCAACATCAGCTTCAGTAAAGACTGAGGCCAGAGAGCTGCCACTAACAGAATAGCCCAGTTTGCCTCCCATTTAGTGAGAAAGTATCCCCACCTCACCAAACTAGACTGGGAGAAGAGAATCAAGATCATCTAATACTGTGAAGGGGGGCACAGTTATGTCTCCATCTCTCCCCAACACACCAAGATGCACTGAAGGCACATGCTGAGTTTAATTGCGGAGGCAGGCATCAAGCTTATCTAACGGGCACAGTCACAAGTCAGTAATGTTCATTTTGCATTCAGTTAAATTCCAAGTAGTTTAATCAGAAAAGTAATCTGGAAATAGTGACAAATCTCTTTATTCATTAAGAGCAAGCAGCCCTTAAAAAGCCAAATCAAAGTGGGCTGCTGCGAGCTCAGATCAGCATATGGTCTTTCATTACTGGCACTGATATTTACCAGCAGAGAGGATTTTCACGCCCTGAGTTTGTGCCATGCTCCCTTTGAGTCACTCTGACAATCAAAAGGAAATAAAAATATTATCAACAATTATTACCTGCATGTCCTAACCACTGCTCAAGGCTCATATCAAGGTCCTACAGACATTCCCATGGGAGCATTACACATTTCTAATGCTCATTACACATCTCTAATGCACCAAGCTGTGTCATACAGAAAAACATTGTTGTTGTATTCTTCAGTTTCAAAATCACATTTTTCTTGACAAAGTTTACTGTCAGTGAAGAATGATTCGCTTTTCTTATGTGTAGACATGTTTGTATTACTGCAACAAGATCTTCTACTCTGATAAAGGCTTCCACACGCACAGGCCTGAAAATGATCTATCAGAGTCCACATCTGTCCTTGACACCCACAATGCTAGTGTTAATTTCACTGAGGCGCATAAAATGGGGCTGCCAAGTCCCATGAACACAACTGCTATTCCCCACCTCCCATTTTGAGAAACTTTAATTTCTTTATGCAGCAGTTGTGTTGTGAAAAATCATCAACATCACATGCATCTTTCATTTTGTGAGGAACAAACTAAAGATCAAGAAGATTCCGCATGACCACAGGTCTGTCTGTAAAGAGTTCACTGGTGGTTTGAGGCATTTTTGAGTGAGTTTATTATGAAGCACTAAGCATATGTTGTTAATGTTCACTCAGAGTAAAATGTTTTTCTGAATATTTACACCTATTAAACATCCTTGCACCTCCACAGGCTGTTTAGCATACCATACACTCAACTCCACAGGCCTGTTTGTTCTGGTAGACACAAAGGAAGTTCTACTTGGTGTTACAGCACAACAAATTGAATAAATATAGTAAAGTTACAAGAGCCTAAACTCCCCCTGAGTGATAAAACAAAAATCAGTGATATTCAGGTGCTCCAAGGAACTGTCCTAGGGCATCATCACTTGAGAAATAAATTGAGAAATAAACCAATGGCATACCATTGGTTTTGCTTGGTGGGTAGAATCAAATCCGAAGGAACCAAGTCAGTGAGGAAGTATGTATTTCAGAAATTATTTCCAAGCTGCACTTCCATTAGAAGACTAGTTTGGCTCCTTAGGTATATTGCTTTTTCACATGGCTATATTTTGGCTTAGACATTCATTCCTCAAATCAGGGGCAAGCCTACTTAAGAGAGAGAAGAGTCTATGCAGAAGCTGGGTCAAGGCTCTTTTGCCTCTGAAGCACAGCCGAGTATCACTGGTGGCATTATATACATACTTTAAGATGACATATCCAAAGACAGACAGTATCCTGATCCTACTCTATTTAGGATACCAAACAATCAAAATGCTCAGCTGTATACTTCTTGAGGCCCTAGCTGAGATCTATGGAGTTGGAATTATTGTTTTTAAATTAACTTTATGGATTATAATTTATGCTTTCCAGAAAGCTTCCAAAGAACCTCATGCATGCGTATGTATTGCTAAGAGATGAGAAAACACAGGATGATTCATGAAAATTAACTGTTACCCAAGACAGTCATGACTCAAGTACTTGCTTTCAACTGTACAGCTTACAGTGTGCCTATACATCTTAGAACAAAACTTCTCTGGAGAAACAGCACTTGCACTAATGTTGCAATCCACCATTTGCAATGATATCATAAGCTAACTTAGAAGCTGCAAAATAAGATGCAAGTGCACTGTTAAATCTTTGCATAGTCTTCACAGGCAAACTGTGTTCACTTTTCTACATGTTTGCTTAAGAACTTAAATGGAATTCAACTAAAAAGTCCTCTTTGTGATATGGACCAAAGTAGATTTTAGTGGGAATACACATCTTTCCTGCCCTGCACAGGGGACCTGAAAAATGTTTCAACATTTACTTAAAATGATTTTCACATGAAAATTCCCCTTTAGAGGTTTCCAGTTTATGGTCACTGATTTCAAGTTAATAAGCAGAAGGGTATTTGAATAAAACATAATACAGTGCTTTGTAAAGTAAAGCTGCTAATCTGATTTAGATTGTTTCATTTCCAGCTCCATGACTCTGTTTCCAGTCAGTAGCCTTGTTGAAGGCTGTGTGTATTCCTAAGTTCCTTGAGATATTTTTGTTGTCAGAAATTTATATTAATAGCACCGATGAAAAGAGCCCACTAACAAACACTCCAATAATGGAAAGTACACATGAAATAAAGCAGATTTAAAAACCATCAAGACAATGCATTTTTCTCATTTATTCAAATCTTCTGCAGGAAGTAAACACTGAAAGATTTAAAAAAACTTCACACTGCAGTATGTACAGTTTTGTGACATCACATGAGGAAATTAATTTCTAATAAAAAAATGAGACCAGTTAGATAAATTACTGAAGACACATCACAATAAAATTGGTTGTGGTAAAATCCCAAATTCTTATGTATGGCAATGAAAATCAATATTCCTTTGTCTTACAGGGATAGCATAGTCCTGGTACAATATTTCAATTACGCAAAATGGAGTCCTGAACTTACATAACTGATTATAGTTGTATGAGTACTTCTTGTTTTAAAAGTAGTTTTGTAGTTTTTTTTTTTTTCCCAGACCCTTTTGATTTGAAGCACATTCTTTCACAAAGCTAAAATACCACAGCAGAAGTCATGTCCAGAAGTGGAATACTGTTGTGTTTTGAACTGACCTGACTTAAGACATTTTATTTTTTTGCCAACGCACAGATGCACAGGGTCCCCCATGCACTTTTCATGCAGCAGGTAATCACAACTTTAAATAAAAGTATTTTTCTATACATTCTTCCAGACTTGCAACTGTATACATACATGCAAAAGTTTTTAAACCTATGTGATCATATTTACACTTATACATGGAATATACATAACAAAAAAGATTAAAAGGGTTTTTTTCCTTTGCATTAGAACAATACAAAATATGTATTTTTCATTAAGGAAACCACTATTTACATCACCTTTTAAAAACCAATTTCAACATATTATAGGTGTAACAAGTCGATGTATTTACATTATATATAAATATATATAATATATACTTACCAGTTTACTCCTCTGTAAGATGTGGCAGAGAACAAACTGGTAATATTATGTCACTGACGTCAATGAGAGCTGTAATACTTTCACCAACATTTAACAGGGAAAATTTAAACCATTCATTTCTTTCTTTTAAAAACATTTGTAAATTAAAAATTTAAAAACATTACTAAGAGTAAATGGCTAAGAAAAGTGAAAGTTATGGCTGAATTCCCTTTTGATCTTGTAATGTTTATAAGCTTCTCAAACTGAGCCACCCGGTTATGTGGTATCAGTGGAGAAGCCCTCCAGCAAAACATCTCTGATTCTACAGTCACACACTACCCCCATCATTTCCTCAAACTTTGGCAGAGAAGACACTAGAAATCTGGTTCTCAGTCCCCTACACTTTCTTCTGGAAAGAAAAGGCATATCTGCATGGCAATTACAAGTCAATCCCCAAATCCAGCTAGCTTGGAAGCTACACCACCACAGTGGGTGAAGCAGCATAAGCCTGCCGATGTCCCCTCGAGCAAGGTATTGGGCACTTAGCAACCCAACTGCTGCTGCAACCATTCCCAGTTAAGTGAGGTTAAAGTTAATTCAGGTCTAAGACACAAGGGGTTGCAATTACAACTTTAAGTGTGGTATAGACACATCCCTAACTCACTTCACTGCTTCATGAGGTGGAGGCAGCTTTCCCCCAGCAGTCTCACCCAGCTACAACTGGGATACATTCTTCCCTCCCTCCCTGCTCCTTTGATGGAAAGATCAGACAACAGCACCCATCAACCCTGCACCTCTTTGACTACACAGCTATTGCTGCCAATATATGACAAGGCCCCATTTTTCTTCAAGTCTATAGTCTAAAGGCCTAGCTGAAACTTCAGCCTCCTGAGTTTGCAGAGCTGTCTTTGAAGCTTCCACTCCCCCAGACTGAGGAAGCATACCGGGGACAGAAATGCATATCCTAGTAGTAAACATCTACTGAATCAAGGAGACAGGAGTTGCTGAGAAAACCAAGCGTTACTCAACAGATGACCTTGGTTTGTCATTCATCTACAGGGACTGGTGGAAATCAAAGATCTTTGAGTTTCTTGGGAAAATATGGCCAGCCCTACCAGTCCTTCTGCTGGTGCAGTAAACCCAGCTCCTGCACCCCCCTTTTCTGATGGAAAAGTCCTCAAGGAAGACAATGGTGACTCCTTTTTACTCACCCATGCTACAAGATAAAAAATTATTAGAGCCTTTGGTCCTCAGGTTTAAAAAGGCTGTAAATATGGATGGGGTAGATTTTAAAGAATGTCTTCCCTAGAGAGGGGTAACATCAGTGATATTGGAGAATTTCATATAGGAAACTGTTGCCCTCTTAGCAGTCGACTGAAGAGTGTTCAGTTGGCATGTTCTACCTTCTCTCAAGGGCCTCATTGTTATGTGCTGCTTGAGACTGCAACGTCTACAAGAGGTAAGATTCTTCCATGAACAGCATGTCCTAAACTTAAATTCTTGTGTATTATAGTTTACTGACGTCTGTGAGAATGGTAATACCCTTTCATTAACATCACCTAAAAAGAAAGCTAAATCATTAACTGGTCAAACTGTTAACATTTTAACTTAAATGTTTTATAAAACTTTAAAAACTAAATGTTCAAAAGTATGTATCATAACAATAGACTACCATAGAATAAATACACAGGTAAGCACACTCCTAGACTCCAATATTACTTTTTGTTAGGGTTAGACTCTCCTTCCCTACTTTTCATCTCAACTTTGTTTTGATGAAGCTTTTCCAACCAGATTATTTCAAATCCATTCAAACTGCATTTTTCTGTGGAGCCCTTCAAGTAAATTATAGCCCTGTATTTACTCCGGGGACCATCTATTATTCTATATTGTATATATTTCCTAGCTATATACATGTTTTTTCAAGAAAAATAATCAATTAAGACTTTAAGAGACATTTAATGGATGGAACAAATACCATCTTTTTAATATTTCTGCTGGGTTGACTCATATAAAAAGAATTCAGTTCCACTGTCAATCCAAAATATACTTTATCTCGTTAATGATTATTCTATGAGACATCTGAATTGTCATTGGGCCACTTATAAATGCAATATTAAAGACAAACAAAATTTTATTTTTATATTATACTTCAGACAATGACATTTAAAGTGATATTAGATTTGTGTGAAGGTTTTAAAATATAAATCTTCTTTGTACAGCCCATTAATATATTACGCTTCACCCAAATAACATAAAAATATATCTTTAAATCGCTCTGTTATTTCTCATATAAACCAGGGGGAATGTTTTATATGGGATACCGCCAAATATTTGTGTTCCCTAAAAGAAAGTATCCCCCCCAGGGGGGCAAAACAGAATAGTGGTGCATTTTCCAGTGGGCAGACAGGAGAAGTCCCTTTCAGTAGGGACTGCAGTGGAGAGACAGGAAACTGATCCCAGGCAGGAGGACAAGAGGGGGACAACGGCTCACCCTGTCTCAGCAAGCCAGCAGTTTAGGAAAAGGATCTCTGAAACCAAACAAGGAAAAGAGCAAAACGCCCCATTACTCATCTCTGCTATGCAAACATGAGATGGACAGAAACAGCAGTTTTGTCATGTCATCGGCTCTCAAGGGTGAAAACAGTCAAAATTAAAACAGAGTGTAGCTCTCATCATCTGTGCAAGCCAACTACTTAGCTGTTCGCTGATAGCATAGGGGATCACCAGTGAAATTAGAAGCTACAGAGAACATTTTTTTCAGGGGAGTAAAAAGTTCAGCAAAACTTAAAGTAGGCAATAATGCATATAATTTAGAGGAACTGGATTTTGTCCTCCTCCTCCCCCATGAGAAATAAAGGCTGCAAATGGAGTTAACACTGACAGTGTTAACAGGAAAGCAGAGCCACATGGCTCTTCCCCAGCCAGCAATTCTTTTAAGGTGTCTCAGCTTTGACCGCAATTTTCAGTTACTCCCTTCTCAGGATGATATTGCCAGATGTTACAAATCACAGCACAGGTGGGGATTGAGGAAAAGGGCAGAGGAGGATTTCTCAGACATGTCCCACCATCCATTACAGAAGATGACAAAACCACGATTTCATCCTCAGTGCAACCCTAAAAATTATTCTAAAACCAGGTTTTCTGCAGTGAAAGGGTAGTGCACTGAACCATGCATCACCTGTTCAGAGAGTAATAAATATTGGCAGAATATGGATTCTTTTCCCTGGTTGTAGGAAGAGGCCAACACATTTTTCATTAAAATCCTATTCCATCTTTGAGTGGAAGTCTGATGTGCTGCTTTAGAGTAGTCGGTATTCTTCTGCAGGGGATAGAGGATGGTGCTAAATAGACAACTCTGCTCATCTGCTTCACAAACTTTCCACCATTTTCCTCACCAAATATATGTACTAAACTTTCTTAATCCACTACTCCAAGAGGCATTTTGGCTTTCCTCTTTTAAGCAGGGAAGTAACAGGAATGCGCCAACAAAAGGACTCATGCAGTACTTGCATGGCCTATGAAAATCTTCCTTTTGTATAAAAACCTAGAAAAAACCCTTAATCATAACTAATAACTATGGCTAAGGATTCTGAGGAAGGCATTTGTCAAGAGCAGGGGAAAGAAGAAAATAAGATTTTACACCACTATTCTGTCAGGACCACAAACAAGATTTAAAAATAACAATAAAAATTTTGGAAGCACTAAAAATACATTTCAGTGCATTTCAATTATTAACACTGACACAGGTTTTCCAATATGACGAGCTAACACCTTGGACGGACTGCTCCATTTCTTAAAAGTTATTTTTAAAATTTCACAAAACATATTAAACATTCAAAAAAAGTACACAGTCTCTATGCTCAGGCTTCAAAAAAATAAGGATTATTTTACAGGGAGGGAGGAAACGCAGCATTACCACCACCTAGGCTGTACGCTTACACTTTATGTTATACCAAAAACTTGCAGATCCAAATAAGACTCTGATCAAAGAGTACTCATAACTTAATCTGATACATACAGAAATGTCTTGTACAAATTACAACCTTTCTAGTTTCCTTGTGACAATCTATTGTAAAGCAAATTTTATCTACATGTATTTTAAATAACATCACCAGAAAAATAAAAAGTTTATCAAATGAAAACATGTTTCAATTAGACCATGCTTTTCTAAAATCATGCTCAATTTTACAGTAGTCAAGTTCGTACTCGTTTTTATTTTATTCTTTTTTTTTTTTTTTAAACAAAGATTCAAAACCACTGATTGTAAACTCATTGAGGAGGCTGTAGTTCATTCTGGCTCTTTTTTGATTGTTAGCACTTTTTCCAGAAGTCCATGCACTTCTCCATTCACACCATGTTGGTGAGAGGTCTTACTCCCCATATGGCTGTTGTAAGGGCTTCTTAAGTTACTAAAAGGAGTTTTAAGCTCTGCATCAGATGTCAACTCCTCTTTGATTGTAACATGAGTTGAACTATCAGTAAATGAAGGTTCATTCCAAATTTCTTTGTCATGTGCTTCTTGGCTACTAATGGAGTTGCCACCTTTCTGTAACATGTAGTACAATATTGGGTTGGTTTTGGTCAGTCTCGGAGAGTCTTTTTCATAATCATTCTTGTCCATACCTGTGATCACCCATCTGATGGGCCCTTTTTCACTGGGCATGGGACACATGCTAAACTGGTCGGACTCTAGTCTAGATACTGTACTCCCCAAATGTTCAGGGAATGGGGAACTGGCAGGACTTTTTACTGCTACAGGATACTGAAATGTTCTATGATCTACACAATTGTTCTGTTGCACAGGGCTTCCCATTAATGCATTTACTGAAGAAATGCTGAATTCAGGTTTATTAATTGTTGCACTGGTTTTGTTTCCTTTTTTCTTGCCCTCCGTTAGTATGTTATTCCTATGTTGTGACAGATCTCTCTCACAGTTTTCTGAGAGAAGCAGCTGTTTCAACACATTAAAGCCTTTACTATCTCTAGACCAACTCCTATTTTCACTTTCATTACTTGAACCATGACTTACAGCATATTTAAATTCAGCATCACTTCTGCTGAATTTCAGTTCTTGCTGGTTAAGCAAAGGGCCGTACAGTGCCTCGGTGGGAGAAGCGTGATTGTTTGCAGCATCAGACACATTACTTCTCATCTTTTTTAATGGACTTTCCAAGAGCTCAGCATGAAGCTTCCTCTTCTTCGGTACTGTGCAAAAACTCTTTGATTCGAGGTGTGTCAGCTCATTGTTTCGGTGACTTCTGTCCAGCTCATCTGCAGGGTAACTGTCTTGATTCTGTCTCAGCAACCTACTCAGCAGGCCATTTTTGGAAAAAGAGAAATCTTGAGGTGAAAGAGGCTCAGATTTCAACTCCTCTGATGCTGGAGAAGCAGCTGTGTTTCTCTTCAGTGAATGAACAAATCCTTGAAATTTGTTACCCTTGCACTCTCTTACTTGTTGTGCATTTGAATTATAAGGAACATTTGCTTCTTCAGATGGTTCCGTTTTTATTTTCACCATCAATATTTGCTCATTCAAAGCCTTATCTGTCTGTTCTGGAGAACTTTCATCTCTTAAAAGCATCCTTTCTTTCTTTTCACTTTTACCTTTGTTGGGAGTTCCCAGAAGCAGCTGAAGGACAGTGCGCCTTTCAAGGAGATTTTCTATTTCCGAACCTGGAAGTCCTTGTTCAGCGGGTGCGGGCTGACAACTGAATATTTTGTTATTTTCTTCATGCGTACTCAATTTATTCGTAAGTAGAGGGCTGTTCAATCTATCAATCAAGCCAACAGGTTTATCTGTGTTCCCTGCTAGCAGCTGTTTGCTAGCTCTTTGTTCTTCACTTGACACGGAAGTCTGCATGCCGCACTGAGCGAGATTCTGCAACAGTTTGCTGGCACTGAATGCTGAGGAGTTCTGAGGACTATCGTTCCTGCTCAGCTTGGCTCCTTGAATTTCTTTGCTTTTAGAAAGGTCTATCAAATGCTTAGATGCGGTATTCATCAGTCTGTCCGGCTGGATGCTGCAGGCATACGGTGGTGAGCTACGCTTGATGGCTAATGATTGGTGCGAGAGATTTATAGGAGAGTCTGCTTTTGTAGAAGCCAACAAAGGTGGAGTGCTTAACGGAGTCATTCGGTTTGCACTGGGACTGTCAGTAACAGGAGTCCTTTTACCAGTCTGTACAGTGAATTTTGCCACATCAGCTGCACTGTGTGGTCCCTGAGGGTCATTACTCTTGTCTACTTTTTCTTCACTCTTATGCCCAAGTAACAGCTGAAGTAGTGTTACTTTCTGATGGGGATTCAGCTTAGAAGCTTTCGGAGTGTCTTTGTCTTCCTTGTTCTCTGGACAGGAAACCTTTGGATCCCAGTTATGAAGCAAGGATTGAGTCAGGTTATCCAGTGATGCAGGTGGACCTGTATCGGGTTTATCTGTCCTCTGTTTAAAGGATAGGTCTATAGGAAGACAGTTAGAATGGGAGCTTTCATCGTCACTGCTGTCATCTTCTGTAAAACTAGGATTGTTGTCTGAATACTCATCAATAGTTGTTGGTGTGCTGCTGTCTTCAAAAATGCTGGCTCTCTCACTCTGTTCATGCCTTTTTACATGTTTGGTGGTATTCTGGCTTTTCAGCAGATGCAAGAGCAAACTGTTGCTGGGAGAGGTTTTCAGGTTACTCCTTTCCAAAGTACTTTTGTATCCCAGAGTTTTGGGAGGTGAATGCATGATTCCCACTGAACTCTGATACGGTGTCATATTGGTTTTGCCAGACACTGTTTTGGTTGATGATCCTGTTTGACCATTGAGATGGCTTGTCATTCCTTTTGCTAAACCGAATTGGCCAGTATCTTTCTGAGTGCTTTCTTGTAATCTGGCCATAGCTGCAAGTCTCTCACTTGCTATTTGATTTGCATTTTGTGCTTTTAAAGCATGTTCCCTGGAGTACTGCTGCAAGTGAGCTTCACTTGAAAGGAGTAAAGCTAGCTGGCTGCATGCTACACTGGGCTTCGGTGAAGCAGCAGGACTAGATCGTTTCTCTACCATGCTCGCAACAGCTTGTAATCTTGCAGCACATGACAGTGGCTCATTTATCACTTTAGGTCCGCTCTGTACCGCATGAGGGGATTCTATAAACCTCTCTTTGGGCAGGTTCTTTGTTATATCAGGCAGGCTGTTGTCCAGCTTCTGATCTTTTGCTTTGCTCTTCTTCAGTAGAGTCTTCAGGTGACTGGATGCAACACCATAGCACCTTAAATCTTTCTCCACTTGTAAAGAATCATCACTAAGGGAATACCCTTGCTCCTTAAGGCTCTGCCTAATCTGCTGTGACAGAGCAACACTTTGCAGCCTAGAGCTGAATGACTGAAGCAGAGAGGCAAGTAATGTGCTATCCTGTTTGCCTTTAGGCACATTTTCAACCATGCCAGCTAACAAAGCTTCCTTTTTTCCATCTAAATCTACAATGGAATCAGACAACCTCCTTCTCTTTGCCGCATTCCAGTCTTCAGAAGACTGCAACAGTCTTGCTTTTTTGAGGTGCAGCATGCCAGATCCCTGATATGTATTTGTGTTAAGAACTGGACCATTACTTTGACAGTTGGGAAATATATTTCCAGAAATCTTAAAGTTTTGATCCTCTCCACTATGCCCAGTAGACTTTTTGTCAACTGCAGTACCTGAGCCTCCTGCTGCTTGATGCATTAGTAATCCCTCTAGGTAAGTTAGAACAACAGAATCCTGGTGCATCTCAGAGCCAAGCTCTTCTCCATGAGTCATGTTCAATAAAAGTTTCCAAAAGGGCTCTGGTTCTATTCACTTCAAAGACTAAGTTTTGCTGTAGCTGAATCGAGATGCAGAGTTAAGAAATAACAGGTAGATGTCTGTAGAGTTTTCTCACAGACTTTCAGAAACAATAAAAAAAGTCATATTCCAAGCAGGCTTCTTCCACTGTATACTGTTTGATGAGCCAGGTTTCCAATCATATCAATCTGCTGATAGCTAGAATATTTATGAAAGGTGTCTAGGAGAAGCACTCAAAACATGAATCCACCGTAATAAAGTTCCATTAAGTATTTGCCACGTTCTTTCTCCAGAAAGCCAGCTTGTTTTTCATCTTTTTCCATCTCCACCAAGCACATAAAATTCCTAAGTGAAAAAAACAAAACAAAAAACAAAGAAAATATTTAGGATAAGATCTAATTGCATAACACTTTTTTTCTTTTTTTTTTTAATGCACTTAGTCAGACATTCGGGATATATAAGCAATATCTACATTCCAGAAGAAATTAAAGATCAAGTAATGGACAAAGTACATGGTAACTAATTTAAAAAACTTTGTGAAAAAATTCTGAGAAATAAAATTTTATACAAAAATTAAGCTTAATTATCATAAGAATAGCTACTTCAAGTGTTCATCTAATTTCTCTATTCTACAGCTCAAAATAAGGAATAGTAAACATGAAAAAACCCTGTATTTAGTGATTTAAGGTTTTCCTAAAAATTACATTGGATTTTACTTCACAGTTGCATCAACTTTCTTCTCATGTTAATACACAGGACATGCAGACTATCCCTCTAAAAGAGAATTAATGGGAAAAGGCATGCCTAAATTCAACGTTTAGGTTCATGTTGGATCTGTTTCAAATAACAGAATAGGTAGCATCATATATATGAGTACATTTTTGTTTGGCAGGTAGATGGTGTTGCTAAAAGTAGAAACCAAGTTGTCACTGCTGCTCAGAACTACCTAGTAATGCAACATCTAGCATGATAGCCCAACAGGGAGGAAATCTGTTTTCTTACAACTCCAAACTACCTCAAATCATTAGAAGAATCATGTGATCGGAGTGGTGAAAAGGGTGCTTATGTTCCTGATATAACAAATCCTGATATCAAAATCTTCCCTTCGCTGGATGATTTTTACCTTTAGTTTCTTTCCATGTATTGAGTATATAATGGTAAAACAACCTCAGGTGTTCCTTGAGGTCTTGTTATTTTCAAAGAGTGCAGAACACCTCTACTCAATACTTTCTTGCATGAGGCAGAATGCTATAAAAAGCTGTTTTAAAAAGCACAACAATGGTGCTTATGCTAGATGCACCTCTTCAGTTTTAGTTATATTACTGGTCAGTGATAGCATGGACAGTTCAGACAGTCACCACAGTTCAATATTGAGATCATTACACCACACATGCCTATTCTTTCATTTATTCAGTTCTAAACTGGCATAAATATTCAACATGAGGAAAGCTAAGTGTCTTTCCACATATCTAACTCTGCAGTTTGCTTTCACAGACTAAAAGCCCATTGAAAACCTGCATTTACAAGTTTTAAAAGGATGTACACAGATGAAATCCTTGCCTCCTTAAAGTGAATTAATATTTTATGATTGATTTCCCAGAGGCTATTTTTTAATTCAAAAGCTACAGGCAACCAGAAGTCAGAAAAATATCAGATCTAAAAAAAGTAAAGAATTAGAAGAACTACTAAATAGCCATAATGTTAACAGCCATATATCCCCCTGTGCAAATACTCCCTTAGATTCTAAGTCATTTAGAGAAACTCTAAAAACTGAGCCATCTCAAAAAAAAAAAAAAGAATAATAATTAAAATAACCAGCAACGCATTGTAGTGTAAATGTGTATCCCCATGTATCTAAGTATGAAACGAAAAGTTGGTAGCTATTGCTGGGGCCTCAGTACCTCTCTCGGAAATACATGTCTACATTAATCAGCATTTACATAATTACCTGTAGAAGACACTGTGTTCATTCAAATATATAACTACAACTTAAATGTGAATTCATCTAACTAAAAATTTCTGATCATCTCACTGTTCCTTCAAAAACCTGTGCACCTCTGGGTGGGCTTTTGCAGTTTCAGCCCAAAATGGACTAAAATCCGAAATAACAAATCCTTGAAGAAAAAAAATCAAGGTTTCCAATTAATACATCACATATCCAGCAACTGCAACATCAATTCAGCTAGATTAATTTCCTCAAATATTTGGGAACGCACTTTATCCAGAAAATAGTTTTCTCACTTCCGAAGATAAACTGTTTATCTGCAGCCACATCTTCATATTTCAAAAGGGAATTAAGCTGACAGCATGCATTCTTAAAAGGGAGCGAGTAGCATTTGATACCCAGTGTTTTGTGTTTAAGAGAATAAAATTGAAATTTTTTCAAGATTTCTTACTATCCGATAAAAGCAAGCCTTGCAGTCACCTTTACGATAAAGTCCCAAACAAATGCACCATTAAGCCAATATTCAGTAAAACTTTACTCATTACAGCTCTGGGTAATTAAAAAAAGACAATGCATTTATGCAAATCCCTTAGGTAGTCAAAAAGCCTGTTGGAGATGACAACACTTGTAGCCAGTAGAGTTTACATATAATAACTACTCTAAGAAGTGTTTTGCCACTTTTTTTTCTAATTACTCAGTTCTAAGGAAATATTGGTAATTTTACAGAAATCTGGTTGATGCAAAGGAGCCTTCATTAAAAAGAAAGAAATCTTGAAAAATTACATAAGGAATGGGACATCAGCTATCTTTCTAAAGAGCCTGTTCTGATCTAGTGCTGCAACAGGTATTACAGCATGATAAAAACCTTACATGACCTTAATGTACAATAACAAATGTGAAGAAGTCATCTGTCAAGAACTGAAATTACATTTTTAAAAAAGTCTCTAAACCTATACCTTATTTGTGATGGAAAAACAAGTAGTAAATTTCAGGGTCTCAAGGCAATCTCATAACTAAGCATTTCCAGTGAGTTCTGAACTGAGTACGCTTTTCTTCCACTATGTGAAGTGTGGTCATGTGGAAACCGAACCAGCTTTGGAAATTAATGTTTAGCTGGACACTAAGGCAACCATTTGGCAACCTTTTAAAAACATATTGACTGTACCGAAGAATTTCCCTGGACCCACTGAAATGTTTTTTCTCACTATTAAACATTATTCCAGAAATTACCAGAACCAAGGGAAGAAAAAAAAAAAGAACATAAATAAGGCAGAAGGAAGAGAAAGGAGAAGCCATACAGCAACAGATTTCATATTTCCCAGTAAAGGCTGAAGTAAGTTTATTGCAATTAGCCTCTAACATCAACCTCTAATACGTATGAATCTCTAGACCTAAAATTATATTTAACTGTTGTGACAAAACAAATTGATAAAGTTGACATGCTTTCCTGACCATGTAACTACTGTATATGCACTCTTTTTTTGTTGTTTCAACTATCTTTTTCCAGACTTCTGTATCCTAACAAATAAATAAACCACTTGTTTTGCAGAGACTATTTTCAGAACCTCCAAGAGCACGCACTGATCACAGCTCATTAAGCCATCTTTACCCAGACAGAACTTTTAGTGCAGCAGGATTCTTAGCACAAATGCTGCAACCTGGAGAGACACTCCCCAGGTGGAGCATACCATGGGAAATCAGTCCTACAGCCTTTTAAAATGTGCCTACGGAAAAACTGTGGGCAGAATAGGGAAGATAAGAGAATATTAAAATATACACTGAACTGTGTATGTCCAGAATATTACTTCTACTTTTTCACTTGTTCAAATTTTTCTTTGTTTGCAAACTACAGATATACTTAGCTGTCACCAAGATTTTAAAAGAACGATAATAATGAACGTTAAGATCCTTTGCTTACCATGAAGTATTACTGCTGCAAGATACATGAAATCTGAGAACACATCTAACAGGTTAAACCACAACATCTGAGCAAATGACTTCTTACACCTGAATATATATTTATTTTTAAATAAAAACATTTAAAGAATTCTTTGAATTAACACACACACCTCAACCATAAAACCTAATTGGATACTCTAAACAAACTGCAGCCTCCTAGTTAACCCAACAGATATTCAGCTGCTGTTATTTAAGAAATTAAGAACAGTTCACAATTTAAACTAGCAAAATGACAGCCAAAAGACATTCTTCCAATATCCCTTATCCCTAGTGTTTCTAGCTAAATCCCTTTGCTAAATAGAAAAGAGCACCATAGTAAATGACCAACACTAGACTAGTACTATTTGAGTAGGACAGCTACACAATCCAATGGAGATAACTCATAAAACTTGATGTTATCAAGGTGTCAACTTCTGTAGTCTTAATTCAAGAGCTTTTGAAAAAAATCTTGTAGAAACTATTAAGGTATTTGTTTAGGAAATTGTCATGGCTAGCAGATTGCCTTCATGAACACTTATTAAAAGAGATTATCCAAACTCATGCACACTGTTAGAATGATTAATAGACGTTGAGATGTGTGTATATACACACAGATGAAACATTTTGATAAACTGCATTTCAGAGTTCTTTAATGACTATTTAATTCCCATAGTAATTTAATGTTCCATTTTTAAGTTGAGTCAAAACATGAATTTGTAGAGCTGAAGTCAAACTGGTCTGTGAAATCAAAATCTTTAGTTATTTAGTAAATTCAGTGTTCTAATGGTTAGAAAACTACTGGAAGAGCCAGAAAAAGTCTCTCACTAGTTCACTTGACTTCCCATTCTCATATTCCCAAATGTAAAGGCTACAGCCCACCACATCAACCAGTGGCTCAGTCATTTTAATTATTACAGATTTGAGGAACGCAGTGATTACAGTTGCAGCTTGGGATCCAGGGGTCCAATTACTTGCTGTGCTGCAGACAGGCTGTCTGACTTCTGGTTTTACTTTTCTGTACCCTGTTTTCCCAGATGGAGTAACAATAGATGCAAACTTCAGAAAGATAATTGAGGATAAATACATTAAAGGCTGTGTGTTGCTCAACAGCTCCAGGAATAGCTCTAAGTACCTAAACCGTAGGATTTTAAGTGATTCCCAATCCATATAACTGCCTGCAGCAAAATGCTGCAGAGAACAACGAAATTAAGGTCTCCAGAAAAATTCCTAGATGCCCTGGAAACCAGCAGAATCTTGCAGCGAACTGAACATGAACAGGAAAAATAAGACTAGCTGTCTCAGAATTATTTTGTTATTAAATTCAATTTATACTACTTTGATTTTAGCAGGCAGGAAGGATGTATTCAGAGTAGTGGTATAAGCACTTCAGCTGACTCTTTTTGCTAAGGTTATAAGCAGTGAACAGGCCTGATTCAACAACCCAAGGTACCAAATCCACAGAGCTGCACAAACGTGCAGGTACTTCAATGGCACTTAAGCATGTGCTTTAAGAGAATCAAGTATTTAAGTGCTTTGCTAAATCCCCGCTTTATGTCAGAAATCTGTTGAGATGAATGGAGCAGCTGAGACCTCTTCACAGTTTTGATTCAGGCTGTCAAGACATCTTGAAGGTTCCCTTAGCAAATGTGATTTAGAAAAAGCAAGAAGTGATCAGATGGTGGAACAAAATTCAGCAATAAATGGATGAATTCTTCCATGGCTGCACTCAAAAGAACTTGGGAATCAACAAGCCTTTTTAACAATGAATTCATTTTATTAAAAAAAATCATCAGGCTCCTCTCCTACAATCATAGGATATCACTTTGAGAAAGCAAAAATAGGCTTCTTCCCAGGAGCCTGTCATGTTATTCACCCCTTCATCAGGCCCACTGACTGACTCCAAAAGCCATTTTGAACATGGAAAGGCTAGCCTATCCCTTCTAAGCAGCTCGGTCAGGAGAGGGCACACAAGGCATCATGTTGCAGCAGCGGCAGCAGGAGGAGCCCCCGCTGCTGCCAGGATTTCTGGAGGGGCTCCGGAGGCCCCGACCCCGCCACGGAGCCAGCGTCCCCCACCCTGGGCAGGGGTGTCCCCTCCAGGCTGGCGCGGTCCCACGGCCCCTCCTGCAGCGCATGGCAGCATCGCTCACTCCATAGAAATACCCCCTTGGGGTAGCGGCAGGGTTAGCAAGAGCCACGGCTTCATGGCTAAATCCTGTGCAAGGATACGAAATGCAAAAGCCTCTTCCCTATCGTTTCATTAAACCGTGTCCTGCCAAGCACTGTCCTGACCTTTCTTTTCTTAAGAGAAGTTTTAGACAACAGAAAGGGGTGTTTTGGTTTGGTTCCCCCCCCCCCCCCCCCCCCCAGTATTCGGGGGGGGAGGGAAGAGAGTTGAGTGGAAGGGAACAGACCCAAACCAGCCCAGTCAAAACCTTCTGATGACTTTAGCAGTTTAAATAGTAGGATTTTGAAAAATACCACAGAAAACCGATTCCGTAACAACTGACGCAATAGCTCAAAGAGATGCAAAATCCTCCATTTTATGAAAGCACAAACACTGAGTAACTGAGAAGTGCTAAATCACCTAAAATTGACAGGAACGCAGAACCAACAGTACGGCAGCACAAGAAACAGTTTTTCCTACGAGAATAAGATTTGACAGACCACTGGACTGAAATGTTAGCAAACGAACAACTGAGTGGGGAAGAAAAAACTCCAACTGTTCTGGAGGTAGAGACTATTTAGATTTACTTTGGCTTTTAAGAGACTGCTAAAGTGTAAATGCTAATTACTGTCATTGTTAATCACCGCCCCCGAGGCACATAAGGAAGGGGAGGTTGTTCCTACATATTCCCTCTGGCGTGTGGAAAGGGGGATTCAGACAACCTCATCTCAGTGTCCCTCTGCTCCTCAGATTTCACATGAGATTCTCCACAGTCCTGGAATCTGTGACTCACCCGGCCCATGCAATGCCACCTCACGGCAATGAGAAGCTTTGGGACTATACGTAATATATATCGAGGGGGAATATAATATTTCCACTGTCTGCTTAAATAAGGTGTGGAAATGCCACAGAGATTTTCATATTTATGCAAAGCGCCTTTTGGCAAGGCAGCAAGGCGGACTGCACACATTTGCACCCATGCAAGGAGAAAGGCAGAAATTAGAATGCCTCAAACTCGCTGGCAAAGCATTTTCATGTGAAAGACCAAAAGTCTGAGCAGTGCTGGCTACATCGCAGCTTTTACCCAACCCTAAGGAAGCACGTTGCAAAGAAACACACACCTAGCTCTGACGCATGGCTCTCCTCCACGAGGGGACAGTACGAGCATGAACGACAGCAACCCGAGAGCGGCGGTGCTGGGAGAAAAAGTTATGTCTGCACTGCAGACCGACGAGTACAGGAAGGAGCCAAGACACTCAGGTGCCAAAGTAAGCCTAGCCCAGTGGCGAGGGACCCCACGGAGGTGAGCCTGCCCCGAGAGGCAGGGTATTTCAACACAGCGCTGGTCTGCCGTGACTTGCCCGATGCTGGCGCTCAACCCACACCTCAGCCACCTCTTCCAGAAAGCAGTGCACAGCTTACACAAGGCTGAAGACAGACATTTCTGCCTAAGTCGCATGCAAGTCCTGGTTTTGAAGGTTACTTCACAAACCTACCAGTAAAGAGGGAAAAAAAATTAAAAAAGGAAAAACCCCACCCTCACCCAGCAAGACCCCAAAACCAAGCAAACCCCCACAACGGCTGAAGTAAGTGTATGGGGAGGGGGAGATGTGGGACGGACACAAGTGCTGTAAAAGTTGAGTTTGTGAAAGCCTTAGCAGCAGCTCTCAAGGTTTACAAGTACATTCAAGCACTGTACAAAGCTTAATCCAGATCTGGCCTGCACGTCAAAACCTCCCGCTAAGAAGTTCTGTTAAGTTCATAGACAAATCTCACGTGTGGCTGTTTTTCATGCTTTTTGGCTCTTCAAACAATAGCTAATGCCAGCCTACCTTAAATTACTTCTTACTTTAACAAGAATTGAGCCTCACAAATAAATTACCCACATAATAATAATAATTATGTGGAAAACCCCATCCTGTTCATATAACTTATGATTTACCCCCATAACTGAGTAGTTCACAGAAATTTCAGGCAATTCTTTAGCAGAGACCCATGCACATATATTTGTTCTTAAAACAGTGCTGTAGGAACAGTTCTACATAGTTCTGTAAGGGTACTGTAAAGGGCATCTTCGAGTTCATTTCTTGATCAGGATCTGCTAACACTCGGACATGAACTTAGAAACACATTCTCTGCCAACTCTTTGCCAGTCATAGTAGGAAGAGGAATAGATGTTCAACCTTCAAATGCCACCTGTGAAGGAATTGAGTATTTGACATCTAAAACTGCCCCATGAGTCACTGCTCAACGTTCTTCTGCTACTGAAGACAAAATGAGCAGAAACTAAATGGTAAGGCAGAAAAATTACACCCCACCCCCAAAAAGGACAGGAATCCAGAAGAATCACATATCACAATCTCAACTAACCTAGCGTAGTGTGCTGATCAAAGCTCCAACAACTAGGAGCCTTTCTGCTTACTGTACAACTGAGTCTTCGCATTCAAGTGACGAAGAGCAAACAGGCACAACAATATATACCAAGATCGATCTGTTTTCAGGATGGAGGGGCAAATAATATGCTGGTAGGTACAACAGAATGGACAGAGGATGCATCTTTCCAATCTTTGTAAACCTATAAATAAGCCCTTAAACAACCAGATTCCCATTCCTTCCAACACCTAGAAAAACAAATCCCTGATTATGCATTTAACTCTACATCAACTCCCCAAGAATGAAACTTGATTAATATAGAGTAAAGAAATCAATGTCCTCTTCTGGACAATCATGCTTTTGAGTTACAATCAATGCATGCAGATAATGCTTTTCCACGCAACTCTGACCTTCTGCTTGTTGAAGGGATCCAAAGATACAGGCTTTTATCCACAGCACTACAAGAAAATTGTGTATTTCTTGGAATAACTGTACATCTTAGGTGATTTGTCATATGATAAGTCACTTTACGTTATTTTAACCAAGAACTGGTTTCACAGAGGCCAAACTGCAACAAAGCTGTAAGAAGTAACACACAGCTTTTATTGACACTAGTAGTTGTGTTCCACTAGGGACCGAGCATCTCAGTTAGTTATGAATGACAGCCACTTTCTAGACTTTAACAGAATAGGTTTCAGCTAACTGAACACAAACACACAGTAATTCCATAGTGAGGTGAAATATAGGATCACAGTCACATAGTATTCAATTACACATAAAACCCCATAAATCCATGTTAAAGACCCAGATGATTTAGGTTTTTTTCTTTTAAGCAAGAAAGTGGAAGGGCAATACAGTTTCTATTGTAATGGGAGATTTCAGCTTATTGTATATGAAGTTTCTAAAGGCTAGACACAGAAAAGGCTCGTAATTTCAGTTAAGTGGGAAAGAAAAAAATCTGCATTAGCGAGAAGGTCTCTACTAGTTCAATCACAATAAATTTTTTTTTTTTCTCTCCAAAGCAGCAATAAACTGAAGCAGAAATAAAAGATAGAACATAAGAACCAACTTCAGTGAAACCTGGGGAAAAGATGCCAAACACATCCTGTAAAGAATGTCACTGAAAGTCCTCATCTTACCACTGTGCCAGAATTAATCTGAAAACATTCGTAACATAAATCCCTTAGTAAAATTCTAAAAGCCTTTTAAGTCATATAGATGTATACAGAGATGATCGGTTAGTTACTAATACCATCAAACATTAGGAACTGGGCTGCAAGTCAACCTTAGCCATGAGTCAAATCAGAACAACTGAAATACTGACTCAGCTCAAAACCCCTGAAAACTGCATTCACTGCCACAAAGCCACGGTAGTAACAGCAGATGGCTGCTAAGGGAAAGTAACTACCCCTCAATACAAGGGTATACGCTTTGAAGTAATTTCTCAAATTTTATATTGATAAAAATTACAAGCATTTTAAGAAGATAATATGGCATCACAAAGTCATGGAAAAGAGCTATTACTAATATGTGTTATATCTGTCTTTCATGAGTGCTGCATGAAGGAAATAGTTGCAAAATAGCAAGAAAAAAAAACCTATTTATTGTTACCACTTGTTCCAGTAATGTCAAGAAAGATGAAACAGGTGCTAATACCTATTTCAAAAATGTATAAAACAGAACAACGCAGATGTGTGATTGATTTCTGAAGAAACTGTGTGATTTCCTACATATGACAACATTACCCCAAAAATAAAAGACCTATTAAAAAAATAAATCTATTACTCCGTACCTGCACCTAAGTATTAGCTAATTTGGGACCATCTTTCATAGTGCCTGTCAAACCAACAACTTCACTAAGCCTTTATAAAGCCATATGCCCAAAGTGTCAGTTACACCAACTTCACTGCCATGTTAGCATATGTCTAAAATTAAGCCTGTGCTCAAGAGTCCTGCTGAATGCAAGTGGCACCAGCACACCAGAGCCTAACTGGCTGCTAGTGAGCACCATCTCAATCTCTAGAAAAAAGGGCCATCTCAGTTGCCATGAAGAACAACACTAGTAATAAATAAACTAGTTCAGAAGCTGCACATTTAAACGTATACAAAAACGTGGTTCCACAAGAGTTTGTCTCATCTAGTGTGAAGCTGCTGCCAAAACACATAGACTTGTCTTGGTCTACAAATCTGCAGCTCCTTGTGCCTGCTACCTTCTCGGCATCGACACAAGCACTCCTATGGAAAGCTCCTACAAGGCAAGTCGTACTAAGGACCTAGAAACCCCAAGATACTGCTGAGTGTTTGTTGCACAGTTCTGCATGTGGGAACATGTGACTATGAGAGCAGCATGAGGAAGGACAAAGAGAGGGACTAACTCCTTTCTGTGCCAAACGGCACTTACGCCAAATGAAAGCATTGCCACTGGTGAGATTCTCCAAGAGGAAACCCCACTCCAGGTAGAACGTCTGTGATGAATTTGGAACAGTTCATCAGTAAGATAAAGATGTCTTCTTAAGAAGCATCTCCTAAACAGAATTTAAACAAAACAATTGTCAATTTATTCAAGCCCTCTAAAATCTGAAAAGGTGACTGGAAATAGAATAACTGATTCAAGTATTTTCATTTTTATATTTTACTGAAGCATCCTGAGACGCTGGAGTATAAATCCTATTAAAATGAACTTAGTTTGTCCACCCCTAAAATAGATTTGACATACAAACACAAACACAAGGTCAAGGTCACAGATCAGCAAGAAAGATTACAAAGAGGACTGATGTAAGATCTGGCATTTGATCAAAGCTCCTGGATATTATTTTTTTTTTAGTACACTTACCAGAAATACTACACTTCATTTTCTTCACATTGGTACATCACATGTTTTAAGTATTCCCTACCTTTAAGGGCAGCTGCCCTGTACTTACTTATTTTGCCAAGAGATCTTAGGCAGCATATCAAGTAAACTAAGGAAGAACTCTTACATCAAATGAAAAGGAAGTGGAAGACACTTTTTGCCATCCTTTTCGCCCTGTTCAGCTATGTGCCAATACATACTAAATTACAAATCCAAAAGGAGAACCCACTCACAAATATAGGACATGACTATGACCACTGCTAGAGAATCAGGACCTAGTTTACAACTTCATGCAGTCCAAGTTACTTATCTTAATATAGCAATTGTATATTTGGATGTGCACTTCCAAGCACAACACTCGCTTATCTATCCTAATCATCTGTGTGCACAGCATATATTTCTCAATTAAAAAAAAAAAAAACCTCTTTAACACCAGACCTGTGCAGAACACAATCAAACTAACCTCTTCTGTAATCAGGACATTTACCTCCTAGAAAGCTTCTTTAATGTTGAAAGCTGAGTAAGCGAGCAGATTAAACACAGTAGCAACAGTTGAAAGACTCATTAAAACTCAGCTGCTGAAAATAGTTAGCAATGAAAGTCATTTACTGATCTATCCATCCATCCATCCACCCACCGAGACATTCTCAAAGCTTTAAACACATGCTGAAGAATATTTAGCTGACAGGTCACGTCCACCAGACATACCTTCTGATGCTTAAACAAGAGGAAGGAAAGGTATCTTGGGTGACAACATCATATGACATTCAAAGGTGTACCGCTGCCACAAAGTTTAGATGCTCGTTGTAATAAGTAGCAATTTAAAGAACAGCGTGGCTTGTACTCTTACTTCTGAACCCCTCACTTTCAAACACCAGCACAGCTCTGATGTTAGTCTAGACATGACTGGGAGCAGTTTATATTTAGACAGAGAGCTATGTCTATAAATAGGACCGATCGTGTTGGTATAAAGCTTTTATTGGAACTCATTTGGGGTGACCTGCCTAACTCACTTGTATGTGGGCATCTCAGACATTGACAGCAAAACCTTCATGCCATCACACACCCTCCTGCCTCTTGTTTCAGCTGTGCCTCAACATTTTTCCTCCATTTAGTTTCTGTATAGGTACATTTGCAGCACTCTACCTGTGTGAGTGGGTTGGCTCAGCTACTAATGAAGAGGCCTTACATGAAAAACACAAGAAAAAGGCAAGTTTTAAAAGTTGTCGCCTTTTTGAAAACATCCTTCACAAGAATTAGATTGTCACCCTTTTAAGCTATGGTGCTGCCTGAGCTACTAGAGGCAGATACAAATCACTCCTGAAGCCTTGGATGCGAACTTCTCAGCACAATGGTATAGGTGGTTTTAGCCCTGATAGTGATTCATCAGATCTTAAAACAGTCACTGGTTTAAGATCAAATTGAGTTAAGTTGTAGACCTCTGGGAAATACAATTCTGCTCTTCCTTAGTCCCTCCTTTTCTAAATGCTTTCAGCAAAATGGGAGAAAAGGGGAGGTTTGGGTTTGGTTTTTCTTCCAAGGGGAAATTCTATCCTTCCTACTTTGTGAAAGGCTGATGAAGCTTCTCACTGCATTGAAGTGTTAGGAAGGGGAAAAGAGATAAAAAAATAATCAGGCAGTGATTATGATTCAAGATTTTTAAAAAACAGGAGTTCATTCAGCATCCACAAACAAATCAGCAACTTATTCTGAGAACCAAACACACAGAAAAATGTGTATACAAGACATTTCACAATCAAAAACAGTCTAGGAAACACATTAGTTTATTAGCAATGTAGCTACCCAACATTTCCAACTCTAAAGCAAGTATATTTGGAGTCATATAGTTTATTTAAGTTTACTAGCGCATGAACATTTGAAAGCATGTAAAAGCTTTTACTTTAATTGAGCTATATTACAGTGAATAACTGTTCACTCAGTGTCATTTCAGGTCTTCCCTCATACTTACGCTATAAAAAAACCCCACAACTTTCTTTAATCATCATAAGCAAACCTTTAATAAAACAAGTCAGCAGCAGTTTTGGGTTTTTTTTCTGTTAAATGCAAGTTCACACTCTTTACACACATAACCTGCAGGAGCAAAGGGTTTCTGCTCAGTCTGAATTTTGGATCAAATCCCCCGCTTTTCAAGCAATGGCGATGTGGCAGGCTGCTATCAGCGGCCAGCGGTAGTTTTGGTCTATTTCCTACCGTGACACCACAGACAAAACGTCTGAAACCCAATTCTATTCCATTCCTCTTTGGAGACCTCAAACAGTCAGAGCCAAAGCTTTCTGCACAGAGACCCTAATGTAAACCATTTCCAGCATGCTGTCTTTTAAAAGGAAGTAATGACAAACTGCAGTAAGTGACTAGCTAACATAGCAACAAAAATGAGTATGACAGCTAGCACAAAGAAGAGAGTACTGGTCAATTTAGCAGTCAAGTAGTCCACAACAGTGGATTACCTTGAAGCACTGGATGGCTGCCAATGCCCAATTCTGTAAAGGTACGATTTTACATATTTTTTAATAAAGGAAAAAAATTATTGTCTGTAGTTATATTTACATGTGTGAAATGTCAAATCAAGTTTTTAAAAATGTTAAAATATCATACTGATAGTTTAATAATACATCCTTTAACTTCGTACTTTCTTTATACTTATTTTTCCTAACATAAGTAGATGTATGGATTTTAACTGGACAACAAAATAATGGCAAGATTATGCACACATGCATGAGAGAGGCATCCAACTGATGCAACACAGATTAAGGTTGCAGAACTAGGCATGTGACAGACAGACATTTACCATACTGAAAAGCAGCAATACATCACCAATTTAAGCATCATGACTATTAAAAGCAAACTGATTCACATTCAAAATTTGAATATTTTTCTATTATTCAGGACACAGCATAGGATTTCCATTTCCAAACAAGATGTGCAAGATCAGTTATTCCAACTTTCCCATTCCTCAAATTGTTTAACACGCACCAACCATAGTAGGTGATCTGGTTTCCCACATGCTGGAAGTCTGATACCAATTCATCATCTAACAAAATTGGCTGGTGTAACAATGAAAGGCAGTGGGAAGTAGGTGGTGAATTTCCCTCTGTAAATCTTGTCTCAGCTTTGCGGGGACAGGGGGGAAGACCCACTGAAATATCTCAAAGTTGTAATTACAGTTTTAATCTGTTCGCTTAATGTCTACTGATAAAGTATGGAGAGAGAGGGAAAATATCATAAAACAAAAGATCTAAAAGTCGTGAATCTAGCAAACAGACACATCAAATTCCACCAAAGTAGCTTAAACTATGTATCACATAGTATAAAGTCATTATCTGAGAGTGATCATCCATAACCACAACTCTATCGATTCACCTGATCAGGCTAGGTATTATTTCCAGCTTAATCTGCTATGGTAGAGATCTGAGCATGGCTGACAGGTCACAACCCATGTCCTTTGTGTTATATAAAGCAGTCTCTACTTGATGTATCTGGAAGAGTCATTTTCCAGCTCAATATACCATCAATAAGTAACTCCAGCATTTTCTGAATCAATATATAGTAAGGCATTGTCAATGACCTGAAGATAGGTTTCACTGACTGCCTGTACTCTTTTTTGTTTCTTCTCTTTTTTAGAGTCTTTATAAGAATCGTGTCATAAAGTTAAATAAAAAGCTTTTTGTTAAAAGCCCTGCTGCTAAATTTCGTAAGTGAACAATACCAGAAAAACTTTACTGAAGACTACATTAATGGGATTTCATTCAATAGCAGTTCAGGCTCATACGTACCTGCAGAATCTTACTGAAACCAAGGCAACTCAGAAATACCAAATTACTGCAGAAGCAAATCACACTGCACAAGAAGGTACAAGCCAAACAGGGCAGCAGAGGAAGACCAGAGGAAAAACAACCCCAAACCAAAACCAAACCCCACTCTTCTCAAAGCGACTTTATGCTCTAAAAGCATACAATTTAAAAATCCATTTGTTGAGAAAAGGCCAGAAGTTCTGGTGGGCAGGTGATCATGTTTCCCCTTTCCCAGGAAACTTTTAGCAGATTGTTAGCTTGGCACCCTAGTTAGCAGTCTCAGGAGAAAGAGATCAAAGACTATCTGGGGATGTAAAAAAAACCACCCTCCAACTCATATTTCTTAAGGAAGTTAAGGACCAAAGCTAGTGTGAATTACATGAAGTTACCACTCCATGCCTGGGGTGAGAAAAAAAAATACACGTTAATAAACTTCTTCCCAAGTTCAGGGGCAGAACTCATACCTTTCAAGTGTCAATGCTGGACTTTTCTGAATCTGCTTTTCACTCCACCCTGCCAAAAATAAATACAGTATAATCAGGATGCAGAAACTTATAGTGGAAAACAATTTTATTTCTACTGTAGCAGGAAAGTCATTCTGTTAATTCAGTACTCGCTCATGAAAGGGAGATTGTCTTACTTCTTAACTAGGTATCAACAGAATGAGTTTTCCCCTGAAGTTGATTATACTTGTGGTCAAGTGTGACAGTATCCGAGCTTGACCAGTGAAACCAAGCTGGGCAGGCTGGTAAAGGTAACGTGTCAGGAGAGAGGGGATAGGTCTCCCTGCCTGGTTAATGCTATCCACTTTGTCAAAAAAAGTTGTCATCAGGGGATTATCTTTATTCTGACACTCCTGCTATCCATTTACCCATGATGACTTAAAAAGATAAATAAATAACAAGCCAACACCACACAATACGCCCCTGACATTGCATTCTGCTTTTCTAAAACCTTGTCTTTTGCCACTACTATCCTTAAGTTACTCTCAATTAAGTCTTCGCTCAGCTCCCTACATCTACAACCCGTACTTCTGTAACATTACCAACATCCAAGGACCCTTCTGCATACACAAAACACAGCTGTTACTGTAATCCTTCCCCTCAAGACACTCTGACCATATAACCCTTTACTTCAAGTATTCAATTGTTTTTCTCTTGCTCTAGATTAAGTTTAAAATTTCTCATCCGAGCTCTACAGACATTAATAACTCTTTCATTTCTACCCACATAGCCTAACCACTTATTGTGTCCTTCTTCCTTACCCTTTTGTTTCCACAAACACTCCTTTTTACTGTAATACTCAGGCACCTCTCACACAGGAAATTCCATTATGCTTCTGCACTGCTCCCAAGGCGAAGATCATCTACACTCTGGAGGCTATTTCTTCCTCTCCTCCAACAGTAAATCACCATAGCAAAAATTAATCCAAATCCACCAAAATACCTCCTGCAAAACCACAAGCCAAAACACAAGTGATGTATGTTGCTTGCCTTTCCTCACAGATTTACACAGTACTGTTTATTCCCTTTCCCTCGTCATGGCCTATATGAAGTTTAAAACAAATCTATCTGCACCTGTGAGATGCTGAGTACATATATAATATGTGTTCTGCTGGACAACAGTTAAATGAAACCCTAGAGCAACACTGGCCTCCAAAATAAGTGTTTCCTTTCCTCTTACAAAAGAAAAAAATGCATTTATTCTTTTTGCAGTACAACAATACAGTTTTCACCTGATACCTTTCTTTTACTACCTATGATTGGAGGGGAAGTAAAGATCAACAGAACACAAAGATTAATGATATGGAGAAGAGGGTACAGAAGGGCTAAAATATAGCATCGAAGGGCTCCCCTTCTCTTGAGCTGCTGCTATTAAAAATCTAGTGAAAGCTCCTTCCCTTCCCTGGCTGATACAATGACAATATCCCTACCCCACTGCAATCTGTTTTCACTTCAGAGGGTACCGACAGAAAAAAAGACCAGAGAAGGAAAGGAAATACCTCTCCTAGGAAAACTTATTTTGAGTCACAACATTTATATTTTTATTTTTAATCATGACAGCAAATAGTGCCAAAGATGACATGAATAAGGAAACTTTTGAGGAGGAAGTTAAAGGGAGAGAAAGTACCTGTCCCATGGACTGGTTAAACATAAACCCTGACCTCTGTCAGTGAAACAAAGAAAGCTTTCTGTGTCTCAGCTGCCTTAATGAGATAACCTTCTGAGCCCAAAGAGCAGACTTAGTTATTCAAGTCCTCCACTTTTTTGAACATAATTTCTCCTACTACTCCTCAAATCATAGGGTTTTGATTTACTGGATCTACCTCTGATGTCAGTTTTATCACAAGTAAAACTGAACCCCTCCTTCCAAAGTCCTTTTGGTATCTCTCCACTAAGTAACGTAACCCAGAGCTTGCTTGTAGCACTTCTGAAGGTGAACAGTTTGGCTTACCAAGAATAACCGAGATGCAAATTCCACTTGCCTTCTTTATAAGCTGTCACGTTTATGAGAGCAAGTCTGTCTGTGCTTGACATTTGCTGGGAAACACTGCATGGCATCATTTCTATTGTAAAACATTTTATATTCCCATAAATTCAGACTACAACCCCAAAGTGCTTACAAACTAAAATAAGATACAGGAATAGCTAAGCAGAAAGGAAGGGCTGTAGAGGAAAAAGTAGGTTTCAGGAAGAAAAGCATCAATGGCAGGTGAAGACAGTGGGGCTGTCTAAGCTGCCTGGGACTGTCTCACGAGAGTAAAGTCCCGACAAGTAAGAAAAAGAAGAGCAGAAACAAGATTATGTAGGATACTGCACACTGTAAAAGTATACAAGCAACCTGCTTCATTAAAATATCAAGCCAGAGGTGAAATTCTAGATGGTGTGGTTCCTAAAACATCAGCTGTGTTTCTCCACCATTGTAGGAAGTCTTTCCACTGAACTGCAATAAACAACATGTTACAATGCATATTATTTTACTGTGATCTTGACCAATGGAACAAGAGGGAGGACTGGAAGATGTAAAACATCTTGACTCTAATAATCTGTTGTTCAGAAAGGGGCAGGAGGGAGGGAAGGAGAAAAATCAGTAAGTTACTCTCTATCCATCACCATTCAGGCCAAAAGCTCCACTTATGGGGGGGGGGGGGGGGGGGGGGGGGGCAGTATGTGTAAGATTCCAAAATGAAAATAGACTAAACTATTCTTGTAAATCCCTTCTATGTATGAGAAGCAAGGTGTGCACTGAATATAAATTATTTTTGTTGGCTGCCTGCTAAGACATGAATGCCTCTAAAGAACATGGAATAACAGCCTCCTTTTCGCTAATACATCTGAACATAACACATTACTGAGAGCACCTTTCTCAAGTTTTCCATGAATTCTTGTATTCACATTTAATTACCTTATTTTAAAGCAAATGGATATTTTCCAATAAACAACATGATTCACTTTCCTCACAGGTATCAATCATAAGAAAGGTAATAGTATTTATGACAGTTTTCCTAATGCACATCCAAAAAATCCAGACTATTTGATAGGGATATGTAACCAAAAATCTTTGCTGCTTTCGGTACTGCCACTGAAACCTCTCTTGTTTAACAATCCTCTTTCTTTGATTGGCAAATCTGATTACAAGTTTAATTTTTGCATAGTAAAGCTCATCTAGCCATTTTTTGATTTCAAATTGGTTTGCACTCCATCATGACTAGCTGAATGCCACAAAAACCTTTGACATCGTGACCTCATAAATTGTGGAGAACAGAAGAAATGCTCTTAGAAGCAGGGAACTGTTGATAAGAGACTTTTTCCTCCGTTGACTGTACTCTGTCAGCTGTAACTATGTGCAGGAGTCCATACTTGCAAATTACACAAAACATGCATCTGAACTACCCTTCCATGAAATTATTTTCTTTGTTAAAATGATAGTCACAGGTAGAAAAGCTGAGAAGAGGAAAATGTCTGAAGTTGACCAAGCACCCTGTTTTCCTTCGATGCAACATACCACCACCATTTAAAAACTCCATTATTTAAAAAAAAAAAAAAACACAAAAAAAACCCACACAGACCTTGATGTACTCCACCACTAAGCTGCAGTCAGTAGTCAACATTTCTAACTACAGAAGAGATTTTCATAGGACTATCCATCCACTACATGAATCTGGAAAAGAAAATCTCAAACTATTTTGGACTTGCATGAACTACAGAATTCAATTACATATTACTTACACATAAAGTGAGGTCATAAAAAAACCCACCCACAAACAAATTACAAGTAAGAGGCATTTCAGTTACCAAAGACCTATTTCAATTGGACATCTAAATATCTGATGTTAGATGACTGTTGCTCTTACAGACTGATCATAGCAATTTCACTCCTTCGTTGTTTACCAGGAGCTCTCATTATGTGCACTATGCAGGGCTAAACCACATTGGAAGCTACTGGGCACTGTCAAAATTTCCAGAAAAAAAGTTATTCTATCTTTGAACAAAACAGAACACTTTACAAACATCAATGTACATATCACAGCAGTCCTTTGGAATACTACCACTCTACACATGAGGAACAGCAAGCACAGAGGAAGATAAGCAACTTGCCCATAGTCACATTAAGTCCATATCCATAGCAAAGGAAGGAAGTTTTTTCTACATCTCAGTTTGGCCCTTTAATTACAAGATATTCTGTTTCTACAGTTTGTGGATGGCGCTGTTGTTTGTTTGTGTTTTTTTCCTACTGGTGAAACAAACCAACAACGGAGTACACTAAACTTGAGGAAACAATGGGGCTTAGTAAAGGAATAGGACTTGCACACCACAGTAAATGACTTTATCTTCCAAAATAAGAAAAAATTACCAGCACTGCCGTCACCCTTAAGGGAAGATGTATGTCAGTTAAATACCGTCAACACCGGTTTTTCACTATACCTGCTGAAATAACGTTCTCTCCAAGAAAACAACCGTGTCAGTACTGAAAAGATGAATGATGGCATTAAGATCAAAAACATAATTCCACCAACTTTTCCTATTTCTCAGAGATCTGCCATCCTGAAACGGTCCTAATGAGCTGGGCAAGCACTGTTTAGTTGACTGGAGCTGGAAGGACCACTGCACAGGAGCAGCAGATAGAGTTTTGCAGCAGTGGCTCTTCTGATCCACTGACCACTTTCAGTCTCTTTCCTAACAGAGAACAATAAAGACCTTTTTCTCCTGAAGCAAGGATCTTTCATAGACAAGTATGTATAAACGTGTACACGCATATCTAAGCATTTCATTCCCAAACAGGTCAATCTATTTCCTTGCTTTAGAAAGCTGTCAGAATCTGCTTTTTTACCAGCCTAATTCAGCTGCAATACATTCACAGCACTGAATTGCTCAGATAAACTAGAAAACAGGATGTGCGTTCATCCACAGGTACAGCAATATATAAAACAGGACTCTGGCAGTCCATGCTAGAAGCAGAGCTATGAAGGAAAGGTGACTGAAAGTGCAGTAGCAAGTGAATCCAGAGAGGCAGCTTTTTAAGTGCTCAGTGGTTCCCCGGCTCTGGAACCCTGAATTACAGCAAGCCTGACTGAGCATCCTCTGAAAGTTGCACCAGTAACTAGAACTAAGCCTGCAGAAACGAGTTTGCCTCCCATTTAAACAGAGCCAAAAAGCACAGGAAGAATATTAACATTTCTCCTGATGAGTTCTCACAAACTCAAATTACAGCTTCAGAAGCTGGAAGCTTCCAAATTGACCAAGCTCACTAAATAACTTAGTTCCTATACCTCCTCATTTGTAGAACTTGCAGATACCTGCCACACATACTCTGTAACAGAGCGAGAGAAAATAGATCAAGTGACTGCTATTGGCTTTACAGAACAGGTAAGTCTGGGAGGAAGGGAAGTATCCCAAACCTTTGAACTGCTAATAGTCAGTGCCACCTACGGTTGATGTAGCAGAAGCAAACATCCAAACAAAGGAAAAAAAAAAAAATAAAAGGTGTTTGAAACTTTTAACAAGCCGCAGGTTTTTCAAATGGCATCAGGAGAACAGATTAGACATAATGTTGCGTACTCTAGATCATTTTCCACGATTTCAATAGGCAGTCGTGCCAGTACCCAAAGCAGGTCCCAGTTCTTTCTATGATTTTACAAGAACATCTTAAAAACACACAGAAACTTTTAAGCGCAGCTTTCCACTTTCTTATCTTACCACACTTGCCCCTTCAAGTAAGACTGATCATGTTTTTATTAGTGAGTCATTCAATCCAATTCTTCTGCTGCAGATGCTTTGTCTGGTGGTCGGGAAAAAGATGCCAGAGCTTATTTCATCAGGCCTTGTAAAATCCTCCCCCATCACCCCAACAGAGTAACAGCAACACTTTTAATTTTCAGGGAAAGTTAACGACACAACAGACAAAATAATTCCCTCCAGAGGTTTTGCAGCAGTTTCAGTTCAGTACACAAGGCCATTAATTACACAACTGCCTTTAGCATTAGCAGGAATTTGGTAGCTACAGCACTGGTTGAGTTAAGGCTGCCTGCAATAACTGCACACACACACAAAAAAAAAAAATCTATTTACTTACAGAAGTTATGCAACACCCCAACTTCCTCTTTTCTTTACTATGGTAAAGCATGATAACAGAAGGAAAGGGGGTGGAGGTGAGGAACAGGCATTTCACAATCTCAAGCAGGGCATAGCTACCTTTCAAAAACATACCTAAACTGGAATTTGCATCTAAAATCTGCCCAAACTGATCATGCACTCAAGCACAACTCTTACTTAAAACTTTGTATTTCGAGAGGAAAGGCAGTGTTACACAGTTAACCAATGCTGGAATCAACCACATGCCTCCAATGTAACAATTTTTTTTAAAATCAGATTAATTTTATTTGGTTGGTTTTTGGGGGCTTTGTTTGGTTCCCCCTCGCCCCCAAATACAGTAGTCCACTCCAGGCACAGTTGCATTCCAAAATTTTCATCAAGAGTTTAGTGTTATCAGGCATGCTCCTTCAGTAAAGATGGCAGTAAGAGTTTTAATTCTGCAAACATTCTTCTACTTTCCATTTAAAAAAAAAAAAAGAAAACCAAGAAAATCACGCTACCCAAGCTGATATATTCCATGGCATTAGGAAAACTTAGATATCAAAAACACACACTCATCAGTCCTCTTTTAACTGTAACCTAAAGACTCTACATCACATTTCTATTGATACACTAACAATTGGGGGAAAAAAAAAAAAACACAAACACCACACAATTGAACAAAACCAAACCAAAACAAAACAAAACCCCCACAACTCCCAGAACTGGCTCTACTCAAAAGAGGAATTATAAGAAGTCTCAAAGCAGTCACAGCAATCTTGACTGTTAAAATGTTTTCAAGGACTTGGATTTAATCACATGTCATTTTCTTTTCCTCTAATCATTTATTTAAAGTCATAGGTTGAATTATTTATGAACAAAAGTTAATTGCATTGAAATGCAGTATTGCCCTGTATTTATCTTACACCTTCTTCAGAACTCAACTGCCTACCACTAACTGGTTAAAATCTACAAAAAGTCAATACATAATTTAAGATAAGATTTAACCATTTCTGAAGTATTGCTGCAATTAACTTTCAAAATCATCTAGGATATGGTCAAGTCCCTTGATCTTGCATTCTGCCGTGTAAAACGTGCAACTGTTTTTCCCGACTTTTGTTAACATTACAACTTGTTTTTATATTTCAAAAAAAATCCAGGGGGAAGACTAACTCACAAAATATTTGCTTTGAATAATAAGTTTTCACTCATTAGTTGTAATTAAAGTCATCATTATCTGAGTACAAACAATCACGTCACATAGCCTCCCTATCCAGGGTTCTTCGAAATTTTCTCAGCTGTCAAAGGATCTCAAAGATCAACGACTTGCATGCACAAGGGTGTATTCACACTCTTTGCAAGGTGTAAAATGTAAGCTCAAGCATACACTCATATAAATATACTGCACATCTATAAAGTGTTAATCTTAAATCAGCAAGGCCATATGACAGAAGTAACTATTACAGTGCATGCCTGCCTCAGCATACAGCGTTTTCCAAGTCCCTCATTTCCTTAAAGCAACTCATTTACTCGTAACCTGCCAGGACAAAGAGTAGAGAGAGGATTTTGCAAATACCTCTGTGGTTTGTGCATGGTGATAACACACCAGGAAAGATGGATTTTCATTTTCTCATCAAGTTATTAGATTAGGTTTACATGCAGATTTAAATGCCCAGGAGGAGTCTGCCACCTGTCCTAAACTTAATTAGTCAGGAACGTCTGCATGACAAGAGCAGATACTTCAGATGTTTTGGAGTGACCACAAGCAAACATCCAAATAATCACCAACACAACTTCAGTGGTGCCAAGAACGAATCACTAAGCACAGCTCTCTCTGAAACAGCCTGAATTTATTAATGGAGTGCTTCATACTTCCCATCAAACACACAACTGACATCAGCTGAGTATCTATAAAACCAGAGAATCAACTGTGTAAAGTCAGCAACTGAGTTAAGGAAATGAAGAGCACTAGCTTTCTCATTAGAATATGGGTGCATAGTTACACATTGGGGTGGGGGGGAAGGGAGGGAGGGGAGACATGAAGGCTCAAATCCTCTAAGACTTTTCCTCAGCTTTGTTCTTGTTCTGTTTATCATAGCAGCACATCTAAGATTTTCATATTTTCATACCTCCCTTCACATACCCGCCCTCACATGTCGGACCAGTGCAGCAGATTAAAAACTAGGAAAAAAACCCCACATTTTCATTTAAAGAGGCAAACACATCCATGTTCAAGTATATTTCACATTTATCATCTTGCTAAAAGCTAAAGCAAAACCCCCTTAAAATGTTAATTAGCGTTTTATCTGTGTAGGTACATAGCAACTACTGACAGAGATGTCAGTAACTGAATATAATACAGAGAATTCAGTTATCCATCTCCTTACGTTGCCATTGGCACATACAATAAATTTGTCTCATTAGCAGGGGCTACTTAGTTCATTGTAGTAAACAAAGCTGCCGATACGACAGCCTCGCACTCTTTTCATTCATTCACATATTTTTCTTTACTTAGACTTCTAGCATGTGCCATAGAAGAGCTGAATGTTAAACATTCCTGGAGTGTCACAATATGTAATACAATAAAACAGATTACAACCATACCTTTCTTTCACAGCAGTGGTGCCAAGCACAGGTACACTGTAGCAATCAATTTGTTCTGCAGACAGTAAGGCTTTCATAGAATACTAATGCAAAATCTCTTTTCTTTCTCCTTCGATTTGACTCCCCAATGCCCGGGTCCCGACCAATACAAGGAGGAGGGCAGAATGTCTTCTGCTGAGATAACCACAACTACTAATCAAGTATACGTGTACAAGGGCACAGGATTAAACCTCCACCAGGCTTGACTCGGGCACTGAGAGCAGCTAAACACATGCACAGCAAGGTCAAAATTAAACACACACACACACACACACGCGCGCGCGCATCTACTTGAGTGAACTAATTTATCACACTTTACCACTGACGGCTTTTTACCTCAGGGGAGTAAAATTACATCCTAGTGAACTGACGAGGTTCAGACACAACAGCTTCCAACAACAAATCAGATCCCACAGAAATGGGAACCGAGCTCTGAGGTGAACACCCCTCTCCCAGCTTCACAGGCTGTTTCAGAAACTCGGTGCATGCCGCGCGTGTCTCTACGTGTGTGCATGTGCACACGTGTGCACACAGGCATGTGTGCAAGGCGCACCATTAAGCATCAGCTAAAACAGAACGACAGTGTTAAAGTTCAAAAACAGGCACTAACTCCCTTCGAGAGACTTTTCTTTTTGATTGTATTTATCTTTAGCTCTTAACATAATCAATCTATCAAGTCTAATTACTCCAGAAGAAAGCATTTTATTATTGTCTAACATAGCAAATGTCAAACAAGCTGTTCATTTACCTTGAAGTTTATTAGCATAGAAATGCAACATGAAGATGCTCTCAAAATATTGTCACTTGTATTCACAACATTTTCAAAAACCCACTTAGCAGGTTTTTATTGCCTGGCATAGCTGGATACTGTATTAGTTCTTAAAAGAGGCACAGCATTATCTTAACTATATTGCCCTTGAGCTAAAATAAGATTTTTTCTTTAATTGTTCAATTTATATTTAACTTTTCTCTTTGGTTCTTTTTATTCAAACACTTCTCCCACGTTCTGGTCAGCTGTACGTATGTGGAGACATCTGTTTTCATAAAGGTTCATACACGTGCATTTCAAGTAGGAGTGAAAAGTGAAATGCTGAAATTCAAAAGCACGGATTTTTCCCCCCCCTCCTTAAGTTCTGCCCCGTCATGCATCCTTCCTGGCATTTTCCTTACAGTACATGCAGATGTACATTTTAACAAAAACATCGAGACAAACACTATAAATTACAGTCGGCGGGGTTTTAACAACACTGCTTTTGCCTGTGATCTGTATGGAGAAGAAAACACTGTACAAATACTCCCCAAAATAAGCCCAAAAATAACGTTTGGCACTTCACCTAGAATAAATTAGCAAAATATTTTTGAAACATCAGTGGCTTTCCAGAGACACCAGGAAAAAGCAGCATTAATCAATACTGATGAGTTTGTCCTTGACATACTGACCGTGTCATCGGGCTATTGTCATGTGATATCATGTCATTTCCCCACCTGGCTCATGACCTTGTCCTTTAAATGACCCAAAGCTTCCCTCAAGTAGCAGGAGGCCCCTCCCCGCTGTCTCAGCAAGGTCGAACGGGTCAGCGTGTCCTCATCTATAATCCACCACCATTTGTCAGCAGGGAGGCTGGAGGAGGCAGGCTTGCTACAAGGGGAGAATGCCCAATTAGGCAGCTGTCACACAAAGCATAGGCTGCAAAATTATCCCCTGTCAAAAGAAAGAGCAGCTGCGGGTGCCAATTACAGCAACCTTTCAACCCTTTAGGTACTGGAAACTACACAGAAGTAAATGAAGTACAATTAGTGATAACAAATCGATGAATTAGGACAGTAAATTAGAAATTACTAGCAGGTGAGCTTAGGTCTCCCATAATATTAAGGGCACGGCACACCCCAGGCAAGGGCAGGAATGTACAGATTTCACAGAACAGATCAGTTTCATCCTATCCATCTTTCTTGCGTGGAGCCTGTTTTCCTCCATCGTTTTCTTCTCACAAGCCTTGTCCAAGCCAGATAGAGCAGGTAAAGCAAAAAAAGCAGCCCAAAGAGGAAAGAAGTTGTAGTGCTCGATCTTTCCTCTTTATCCTGGCAAGCGCAGTTTCCTCCTTTCTCACAAGGAGGTCCTCAGAGCCAGCACCACCTCTCTCTAGTAAGCATATTCCATTTCAGCCCGACATTTGACATTTGCTGTGCCTCATGTTCCAGCCGAACAAGATTTACTCCAGAAAAAAACAAACAAAACAAGAACCAAAACAACAAGAAGCGATAAACTCTCAGCAAATTTTATGTCATTTACACTTGAAACACGTAAATCTGAGTTATGTGTTAAGACTTTTGACTACAGGGGGAAGACTTATTCACATTTCAGTTCTCTGATGCATCATGCAGCGGCATCTCTGAGCATACATATAGCCCTAAGTTTGCCAGCAAAGTTTCTATTCAATGTGTTTTGTTTTGGTTTTTTTTTTTTCCCCTTTTTTCCCCTTGGTGAACAACTTCCAAATATTTTTTTTCCCCTCACTGTTTTCTTAAGCAGCCAACCTGAAAAGTTACTGTGTGCTGGTACCAAAAGGCTGCCCACAGGCACCTCGGGCTGTGCATTCACGAGGCAACCACAGAAGGGTGGTCATCTTACTGGCCCCCAGGCATTTACAGAACAAGAAGTCTAGAAAACAAACAAAGTGGGGGAAGGATAAGATTAAAAGGATGGAGAATTAACATACAACCACCCCAAGCCATGGTTAAAGACAGCTGTACCACTGCCTTTACATTTAGGTGTTTTGATCAAAAGAAACAAAAATCTGAGGAGCAAAATACAAATTCCAAGATGCCTCCTACAGTCAGCCTTTCCAGGCAGCTCACAGTAATTTCAAACTATGCAAAGTTGCCATTTATCCCGTCAATTCCCTCCTTTCATTCCCCACTCCCTAATCTCAAATCCACCTTCTCTATATTCTTATGCCTTACAACCATGTTGAGTACCAAGGACAGTAGTCCAGATTTCTCCCAGCATCAGTTCTGAAATAATAGCTGTTTACTTGCACTGTAATTCATACATGTACTCACACAAACACAAGTATATTTATGCCAATACATTCACCAAAATATGAAATGTGGTAGAAATTAAGTCACTGATCTCCAAGAAGCAATTTCCTATGGCTATCACTGGATCTCTATCCAGCATGGAATTTCATTGTTTAAGAAAAAAAAAAAACAAAACCTGCTTTCAGAACTCCGATAAAACATAATACAACCCTAACTACAAATAGATGTAAAAATGTTCATTTAACAGCAGTTGCAATAATGCTCATCAAGTTTGACATTTCCTTTTGAGTAGCATATGGAAACCGTAGAGTACTGAAAGAGTTAATGTGTTTAGAATTCAGTTTCCATCATACTTGGGTGACTATCTCTTTAAATAATTTAAATCCTCTCCATCAACTACAAAGCTGTTTTGAAGCCATTTAGCTTTGTTCTTTACATGTGTTCTAATTAAGAAATGACCTTGTCATCACACACACCAGAAATCCTGGATTATTTCCTGCAGCAAAAATCTACGAAGCCAGGAAAAAAAAAAAAAAAAAAAAAAAGACGAGAAAAAGAAAAAAAAATACACACTTCTTCCTTTAGTGAGGAACTGAGGAAGTTGTTGGTTGGCTGAATGCTGAAGCAGTTTCACCGCATAATTTCTGTGTGTGTGTGCGCTGCTGAATGTCACGGGGCGGGTTAGCGCGACCTTGAGCCGCCCCAGCAGCACAGCGAGGGTCGCGATGCCTGCGGGCGCCCTTGTACTGGATTTGCAAGACAAAAACCTTCAAACTGGCTGAAGGACATCTTAAATCTCTTCAAAGGTTTTCCGAACTAATCTGGGCTGCTCTTAGCCGGATCTGTGCCAGCCAGAGAGGCAAAATTAAAAACAAGGTCTTTGACAGGATGTTGTCTCCTCTTAACCCCTCCGGCGCCGCGGGGCCGCTCCCGCAGGCCGCGGGGAGGAGCGCGGCTCCCCCGCAGCACGCTTTCGTAACGGCCTTATGTAAGCAGAGCCTTACTGCTCCTAACGCCGAGCGTTCAGCCGGCTCCCGCACCAACAGCCACCCCCCCACCCCCCCAAACTTCAACCGCCGCTCTCCCCAGGGGCGTTACGCGCCGCGCCACAGCACCGCGGGGACCCGCCCCGCCCCCGCGCGCTGCCGGCGGGAGCGGGTGAGGGGGGGGATGTGTGTGTGGGGGTGCGTGTGTGCTCGGCGCCTCACCGTCCCAGCCCCCTCAAATACTGGGGGTGAAGATTGTTTTTCTGAGTGCAACTGGCAGCACCCACCACGGTACGGTGTGTGTTAAGGCAAGGCAGGTACGAGGAGGAGGGTCGGGAACGTGCAGAGGGGCTGCTTTTGGCGGGCACCAGGCATGTTTTATGAGGAAAAAAAAAAAAAAAAAAAAAAATCAAAAAGTGTCCATGCCTCATCTCAAGCTGTGATTTCCTCCTCAGTCATCCTGAGCCAAGGAGGAAGCAGAGGAGAGGAGATTACTATGTGACAGGCCTACCAAGAGTTTGAGGGCATGACTGTCTGCACTGGGGAAACAAAAATAAATAAATTAATCGCCCAGCCTGCCTGCTTTTGACTGCTCATCATCTGACAAGTGACACAGAGGCTTTCTAAAAACTTGAGCAAGCGCACAGAGATCACCTCTAGGAAAGGCCCTAGGAACACATGGTTACTCTATGAAACCACAAATTTACCCAATGGATTTAGCAGCAGTATTCAAATGCAACTATCAGCACATCAAAGGGACAGATGCTTTCTTCAGAAACACTTGCACGCAGAACCTCCAACTTCACTAGGAGTTCGCCAACTAGGAGTAGCCTTCTGTATGCTTAGTTAGAAAGTAACATGGATTCCCACATCTGAAAGCAGAGAAAAATCATCACCACCCCCCCTCATCTGTTTTAGTGCCGGTGTTATTGGTCAGATTAAATTACCAAATTTCTACAGGAAAAAAAAAAATAAATACAAATGAGCTAAAACAACTTCAGCTTAATCAAGAGGAGCCAGCATCGCACTTCAGAACTGTCTTTTACTATTTCTAGGATATCAGCCAGGCAAGTCCTTGAGAAGAGGAAGAAGGAGCCACTCATACCAGCAGAGGGTGTTGTGATTCTTCTCTGGGTGAACTCCGAGGGCTTCGTTTAGTCTGGTTTTGTACAGTCATTTTTTAAGTACTATAGTCTATTAGCCAGGAACAAAAACAGATTTAAGTTTACTGAAGGAGGACACGGCTTTGGCAGTTGTCACAATTGCTGACACTACCCTCCACCTACCACTAAAACAGATTCACTCCCTCACTCTCAAGAACCACAGCTCTTCTCACAAAATACCCTCCTTGTTCGAAGGCTTTCACCATTTTAAGCGTTAGTTTTCAGTAATACCAGCGATGGTGCCTTCTGTGTCAGCAGACAGAGGAGGAACTCACACCATACAGATGCTTTTCCACAGACCTACCAAGCTTTCCGAGAATGTCACAATTGGACAGAGGGCCACAGCATTCCCACACCACCTGGATGTCAGGCCCCTGTGATTACTCAGAGTGGTGCCTCAAAGCTCGCTCTGCCCTACAGCCCCGGCAGGCCTCTGCTGCACGGCTGTAGCAGAGCGGGAGGCTGAGCAGATCTACACATGTGGGTTCATTGAGCTTTCTGCACAAGCATGTCCTTTTTGTGGCCTTTGAATGACAGGGTGTCATCCAGGCAGCCAACTCTGTTTTTAAAAAAAAAAAAAGTATGGTCACTTACCCTATTACACAATTATTGCAGTATAGGTTCTACACCATGTTTCCTAGAAAATTGTCCCGTTTACCCCAGAGTTACCAGTAAAAGGGGTTAGGAGAGACCAGTGTAAGTAGTTCATGTTAGCCTAGCAGAAAATACTAAGAAGTATTTTCATGGTATGCACAGCTGGCCATACAACATCTGCAGTTTAAGTTTCTCCAACATGTAAGATGACAAAAATATATTATGGGTTTTCCAAACAGCAAGTGGTGTGAAAACCCCCAAAACAAAAACAAAGACCTCGTGCTGCAATGTTCCAGCTGAGCAGGGTGATTTAAAGACACAAGGAAAGCTTTCAAGCCAGGTAGTAGTTGCTGCCAAGTATGGGACACATTGTGTGGCCCTGCCAAAAGTAGAAGCCAAAACCCAAAAATACAAATTAACTGCTTTCTTCCAGGGCCACAACAGTCCAGTGAAAACTTTCCAAATCAGGCTGTACTAAGAACATCAGACAGAAGCAGCGAGTGCAGTTACTCAGGACATACCCACGACTGAAAAGCTACAGCAGCAACCCGCACGCCCACGCACCCAGAACACAGCCATCGTGACAACATCTGTGAAGTCGGACATTCATTCATTGCTAACCATCTAATAAAAATGGTCTTTGCAGCTACAATTTCTCATGGCTGGCAAGTGCAGAGAGGGAGGTTGTTCTCTATCCGCTTGGCTCCCTACACAGGCGTGCTTGCACAAACACATGCAAGCCCTGTAATGGATAGGACGAGCATTTTACAACCCATCCAAGTACAGGTTGTCCGTGCAACCTTAATTCTGACATTTTCCAACTGCTGATTCTGACTATACAATGTTAATGTTCTTCAAGCGTAAGGCAGTTATTTCGTATGCACTGTACCTCTGTGCAGCAAGAAATATGGATAAAGATGGTGGAATTTAATATAATGTATTCTCTTCCCACCTGGACCCCATTATTAAACGAAACCATACCTGCTAAAGCAAAGATGCTATTGACAAAAACATTCTCTTGGGAGCAAATGCAGATACTCCCATCAGTACCAGTATTAACAAGGAACAGTTGAAAAACTGCCCTGAGACCACGTCATCCTAGGCTGCTGACCTAACTTCCCAGCAGCACCCAAAGCCGCCCTTGGTGTAGCACTGCACGTGCGAATTTTTGAGAGACAAGAGTTGTAAATTATGATTCCCATTATTATATCTTCTGTTATGCTGTTTATGAGATAGCTATAATGTAAAGCAATGACAATTTTTTTTTATAAGTGCAAATTAGGTAAGGGAGGCTACTTATTTTATGCAACTTGACTAAATGGAAAATTTGAGAAATTGTTCTTTATAGCGCGAATATACTAATATATTAGTAATACTAATATAGTAAAACCAAGTATGCTTTCATTAAATGTATCACCAGATACAAGCTAAGTACTGAAATAAGAGATAAAATGTTAGCACAGATAAAACCTAAAATGGTTATAAAGAAAAAGAAAAACATAGCTGAAAAATGAAGATGAATACTATTATGAAGTGTTAGGTGCATCTACTTAATTGTCCATATGAATTCTACCCATCTTAACTAAAGCCCCAGAAACTAGATGTACAGAAGCAAAAGGTAGAGAAGCTTTATTATCAGCATATTAGTTTCAAGTATAATTAATATAGCTAGCATTCTTACACTAGTATGCAATATATTAGTTGTACTAGCATATAAGAAATTAATATTATAACTAGCACTTAAGAGTAACAGTTAAGGGCAAGAAGTACTGAATAAAGTAGATTAAAGCAATCAAATATAGCGATTCTTTCCATACCCCTGGAGGGGGTGGGGTGGGGGTGTAGTCTTAACAGATTATTAGCATTTATACTGTTACAAAGGAAATAACTCTATTCTACTGAGATCTCAATTAATACCCAGGGATCTTCTGCATCTTGCTAGTAAAACCAGACTCTTAATTTAGGGTCTCCTAACAACTCTCAAATACTCACAGCAACAATCTTCTGCAGATTTTTTGCCAAAAGCAGTAACTTCCAAACCTGGGGACACCTCTCCACAAGGTGCATCTCAAAAAAGTGAGGCTGAATACTTGCACAGACTCATTCTGGGGGGTTAACTTCCTGCTTCAGCCATCTCAGATACCCATCTAAGGACATTACGAACACTTCATATTACATACACTCATGAATATGGTTTATTCTAGTATTTAACTTCTGTCCTGATCAGGAATTACACAAGCATTCGCAGAAGAATAAGGACCGTATCCATGTTAGAGATTAAGTATGTTTTGCTGAATCAGGGCGCTGAACCTTAATGCAGGTTTTTCTCATTGCTGTGCCAGTTTATTTTATTCAGTACAAAGCCACCAACAACCTTTGAGTTCTTCTGCTCAAGGTCATTTTTAACATTCACAAGCACAGCTTTTTGACTGTCTGCAGAGCAGAGAATTTTTTTTAAAGTGCATTTCAGAGCAAGTGATGTCTAGAAACATCTTTAAATGGTGAAAAACATCCTTTAAAGTTGCCTTAATCAGTTGTCTCTTAATAATTCTACTTGGCTACCTTTATTACCGAAGGCTCTAATTTAGCTTTCAGTCTCTGCAGCCACCTGTATCTGGAAGGTATAAACACGATGTAAAAATCGGTTTCAACTTCTGCAATCTCAAAGTCTAAGCTACACCTCCCAGTCAGCCTTTGAAGGCATCCAGTATAGAACCAGCTCCTTGAGCTCCTTCCTCAGCTCTGCCAGACAGCACCTTTTCTACATTTGCACTTAAAAGAGGGGTGGGGAGCTACCTACATTCAACAATAATTTGCAGTATAAAAGAGAAATCCACAGGTTTGCTTATATTATGTTTTATAAAGTTAAAGAAGATTCCCTACTCCTCAGTCCTCCTCTTTCATCACCCCAACCAACCTGCTTAGGCTTCTGTATCATTTTCCTCTTATCATTAAAGATGTGGGATGGGGGGGAAGTAAGCATTTATTTTACACTTTTGAATGTGCTATATTAACTATTATTAATATTTTGCCAGCACCTCATTGGAAAAAAAAAAATCACAAGCTTAGGGGGGAAAAACAAAAACGCTGTTTTGTTTTTTTTAACCAAATGCATCAGTCTCTGTATCATCACTGAAACACTGCATTGCCAAGATGCACCTTCAAATACTCTTCTGCTGTCTTTTGGAAATCTTAGATATCATTACAAAGCAAGAAGCAGCATACTGATTACAGAAAATATAGCTAGTTATGAAAAGTGAAGAACTGGAAGTGTCTGGCAGTCAACCATCTTTTGTAAATGCACTTTATTTCCATGTGTGTGCGTCTGCATTAGACATGCATACTTTACCCTGGTACCCCAGGCCATTTTGAGAACAGAGTAGGAAGCTGACAACCAGATAAGCCCAACAGAAGAATTAATTACACTTGTACAATTCCAGACAGGATCAAACAGAAGTACTGTTGCCATGTGTCCAACGAAATTGCTGAAGCCAACAGTAGTCAGCAGTGATTCCTGGTTATGGAGCGTATTTGAGTACTCTGTTGCCAACTGCATTTCCTTCTCCCAGACATGATACGTTTTATCTTCAACAACCCTAATTCCTAGGTCATACAGTGACTCAAACCTTTTCTCCATCTAGCAAGCATGTCAGAAATGCACCTACCACACATGTTCTCTTAACTATTTTGTTATTTCACTTTACAACATTCTTAATTCAGGATTGCAGGTGCTTTGCCTTATACTCAAGCCAGGGATTCCCACTTTACAGCATACATCTAGATTTGCAACATATTAGGCTCCCTTTTTTTTTTGAACCTTAGAAATTCAAATGTTTATGAATCTCTAATACGTTTGTAAATTTTAGATCTCTTAACTATTTCTTACCATATAACTTATGGTAGTATGTTACGTGGTATTAAATCTCACATTAAAACTTTAGTAGGAGCAAGTGAGATTTATCCTGTTCCTAGTCAAAGCCAGTGTCATAAGCTTAGGTATGGACCAAGATCAGAACCAGTAATGTTTTTAAATAAAAAAAATAATAAAAAAGGGAAAGGAAAGAAAGTTCTTAGCCAATTATCCTGAACTATTCCCTTCCCTTTCTGAGAAACACTAGATAGACCCTTTTAGCAACAAAGCCTCAAAACATAAACCCTCAAACCAAACACACTGCCTCAATAAAATGAATGCACAACAGCTCCATACTCGTAACAACTTTGTAAACTACAGCAGATCTTGCCAAACTACTGGCTTAGGAAAATATGGAGCACGCTATAATTGTTCTGTTTTTTCAGAAGACACATTAAGTTTGTATTTAGCACACACCACAAAACATAACTCCAGTTTCTCAAAGTGTAAAATGGTCCATTCAAGTTTGTCTAATTCTTAATATTTTTTGCTTGTAATACAACTGTCCCCACTCCCAGGCCAATTGATTTAAAGAATCAGAAACATGAAGCTTTCGCAATTTTTTTTAAATACACTCAAAAATTTCAAAACACTTACAAGACCTCTGTCACTTTTCAATTATTTTCAATTATGCATGACTAATAGTATGCCTGTGCGCCAAACACAGACATAAAATGCATTCTGCAAGAGGTGCGAATCTACATAAACATGCAGATTTGCTAAATTTAAATACTGTGAGAACAATGATTTTCCTTGAACAAAACCAAAAAGCAACTTAAAATTATTTTCAGCTTTCCAAATTTTCATTAACATCACAGAAATGGTTTGAGCTATTAGAAATGAACATAACATCCATAATCACTAAACACATTACTCCATTATATCATCTTTCCTGCTGTACAAATGAACTACTATTGAGAAATCATGGATAAGCAGAACATGCAATATTGGGAAAAAGCAAACTGAGTACTAATTTCAAAAAGACAAGGTGGAATGTTTTGGTTACTACTCTACATCCTTTATAAAATAGTTGTATACATAAACATCAGATGTCATTCTACAGGTAGTTTCAACTTTCAGTGGTTAATGGATCAGCCATATTAGGGAGAGAACCAACACAAAACCCTAAACCTTTCCTCCTTGCAATGTTTTGCATGACAGTATTAAGCAGCATCAAACAAAGCATCACCAAATCAACCGCTAGAAAAATAAAAGGACCCGATTTATTTGCTCACAAGAGCAAAATTAACATTCTAGTATCCCCCCAAAAGCCCGAGATAACCAATAGATCTAACAACTGTACACACAGTGCACCTATACAGATGGCTCCACGTCGTGGATCCCAACATTACCCAAAGGATCTCCCATGCTCATGAAGCAGCCTTCTCCTCTGATCTGTCGCATTCACTATCGCAATATAAAGAACAGACAAGAAAGGGTTGTGGGAAGAACCTCATGGAAAATTTCCTTCCCTTAATTCTCTTCCTGTGTGTGAGGCTTTCCACAGCAGGAGCAATTTGGCTCTGGAATATTCATGCTCACTACCACCTGACATCAAGGTTCATTTGTCTGTAAAAGAGTCTCCAAAGGATAATAAAGTAAAAGCCTGAACACTTGCAAGAAGCATGTAATAATGCAGAGAAGCAGTAAAGATCACTCCTGGCCTAAGCAAAGGGAATAAACAGATAATCATGGAAAAGAATCTACTAAGACCTTTTAAAAGCCTTCAACCTAAGGATAGAAAAAGAACCTGGTCTTTAAACATAACAACCGTCAACATCTATTGTACATGTCTTTCAAAGCAAGCTGGGTCAGAAACTCATATAAATTTTTTTTTTTTTTTTTTTGGTAATCCAAACCAGAATGCCCAAGCTGCAGCTTGCTGACCAGATCCAATCCCCTGTAAGAATTTATCTGGCCAGCTGCCCACCCCTTGCAGTCCTCCCCAATGGCTAATTAGATATGGGAAGGAAGCAGATAAGAGCTGGGGGAATTATTCTCACATATGATTTCCCACTGATGTGTTTTATAAGAACCTGCACCCCCCTGCTCTATCAAAGAACTGGGCAGAAATTATCATGCAGTAGTTGTGGTGCTCATCTAACTGTCATATGCCTGTTAATATAGGTGAATTTTGCTCCATTTCTGTCAGCATGACTGTGTATTACCCATACGTTTCTGTTACAGCACATATATGCTCCATCCTAAAAGTTATCCACACAGCTGCAGACATTGTCATCTGTGGTCTAGACCCTCCGTAACAAATGTTGTTCCCTGGAGAGGTTGGGCACTAGCTCTCCAAATCAACAGGTTTCACATCAATCCAGGCAACAAATGTCAAACTGGGGTGAGTTTCTTCCTTTCAAAAGAGGTACAGTTCACTGAGGAAGGCTCTCCATGCTCACTGAGTAACATTCAGCTGTAAGTTGAGAGTGACTGCTAGCTGCCACCACAACTCGATCAGGGCATGCATACTAATGCTCTTGGACTGCTGCCATATTATCCATATATGTTTTATTATAGCTCATCTCCTTAATGTGAAAGACATTTATCTTTGATTCTTTCAAAATGAGAAAGAAAAAAACCTGATACTGTAGAACTGGTTTTAGCACAATTCAGACTATTTAAACTGGGTCATTGTAAGCTCTTCAAGCAGATGTTTCTTTGTCGTTGGATGTGAATAACAGCACTGAGTTATTTTTTGCTTTATTAACAAATTTCTCTGAAACGTAAGTGCTAGGATTTCTGATAACGATCAGGTAGGCTTCTAGCCACAGTTTTTCCATTTATCAGCAGGAGGTTTCAAAATTGAAGATACAGAACAAGAATTTTGCCTATGGAATCATCCTCTCTATTTTACCTAACCTTAAAACAAGCATATGGATCAGTAAGTACTAAGACAACAGTGACTGAACCAGAGCAGAAGAAATCTAATCACACAAATCAACCTACCTGCTTCAACACTAGGCAGTCATGGCGGGGGCGGGGGGGGGGGGGGGGGGGGATGACAGCTGGACGACGAGACAAACACAAAACTTGCAAAACTGAGTTCACAAATTCAAGAGCAGATTAATGACCATGATTGCCGGGAGTGGACGATAACAGAAACTCTTGCAGACAACAAACAATCATCACTCGAAATATTAAGATCTTCCATTCCTTCAGGAGACAGTGAAATCAAGCAATGCAAATGAGAAAAAGCATAATTTCCAAGAACAATGAAGGCTCACTGACATGTGCTTTTGGAACAAAGCTACTGGACTGCATTCTGTTACTTCAAAAAATAAAACCACCCCTTCCCAATATGTTTTTTTGAGGACAAACTGTATCAGATGTCTTGCAAGAACATAATTCATTCTAGAAACCTCAGCATCAGTGGTGTGAAAAAAATAAACCAACCAAAATGTATAAATTAACTGGACCCATTACTCATAAAAATTTACCAACCCACATGGAAACAGGATTTACTAGTCTTTCATAATGGTAAAGAACATGTAGAAAATTCCTTAATCCACCCATCAAGAAAACAACTTTCCACTTCTCAGTTGTTTCAAACAGAAAATAAATCTAATAAAGCACTTTAAATGTAAGCAACTTCTAAAGTCATACTTTCTTACAACCACTAACATGACACAGAAATGTCACACAATGTCATTCACAAACACTGATTATGCATTACATGCATTATATACACCCCACTACCAACACCCACAAGAAAAGTGGCAGGCAAAAGCCAAAACCTCTGACTCGATTTCTTCTGTACTTACAGTTGAGCTCCTCCATCAGAGTAGTTATAGTTTCAGTTTCCAGGGCTTCAGTTTTTAAGTAGTAGTCTGTATGGGTTCACTAAAAGCACAGTACAAACTCAGACATGGATTTGAACTCTGGTTCCTGGGTGTCTCACTATACGGTAGAAGTGGGTGAGCTCTTTTCCTCTATCAGCTGCACATGGCATTTACACTCTTCTATCTTCTTCTCTGTTCCTGCTCTCCCCCCAAGTCTGTTGCCAAAGAAAGTACATAGGACAAAACATCCCCACGCTGTTTTTAAAACAAAAAGTTCTAACAAGTAAGGCTTACAACCTGCTGAACTTCATAATGCCCCCATAAAAGACTTTTTCCCCTTTAGTCAGATGTAACAAATCATAACTCTAGTTCTATGGACGTAAACAGAAACATTGAATAGGCAGTCTTTTGCTGCACACCCTCAAAATATTTCTCATTTCAGAAAAAAGTTCTTGGCAGCACACAGCTTGATATATATATATATTTATTTATATATTTATGATGGCTTTATATGGAGAAAGATGCCAAAGTTTTTTAGCTATTTCTAATAGGGATTATCTTTGGCCAGAACACTCCTGTTCTCCTGTGCGATGTCTGTGACAGAGCTGGGGAGCGCAAGAGGCTGAACACTGCTGTTCCCCTGCGAAGGGAAGTAGTTGCTCCCTGGACAGGGAAGCTACATCAGATGATGAAGCCGCTTCCCACAGAGGCTGGCAGGTAAGAGCAGAGACCTGGGGTCTGTTCATCCACCCCTCCAGAGCAGACATCAGCACAACTGAGCACCTGAGCTACTCTCTTCTGTTGTAATGGCCAAAGAGAAAAGCAGAAACGAAACTGCAGAGTTAGTGCTTTCTATCAAGTTCTGTCTCACATATCAAAACTTTTGCAACAGGCATACACAGTTAGAAATCCTCCAATGAAACTCAGATTTTGTCAGGCCAATCTTGGCTTTTCATCACCAAATTTTTTTTTTAAGTTTCTGGAAAAACTCCGGCAGAAGATAAGAGAGGGAGTATATTTTAAATTTTTTAATTTAAATTTTATATTATATTTTTAAATAAATCAGATTTTTTTAGTGCTGAAGGATAAAGCTGTTGCAGGCAAACAAGAGAAAAATCGTTGATTCTCATTTTTGATCTAAAGAAGGATACATATGTCAACAAAAGACCAAAAAAAATAAGGCAATACATGACCTCAAGCTTGTAATGAACATGTTAAAGGATCCAGGTTGATTTCTCATTAGGAAAGAAGATACTCTGAAATGACTTAGAGGTTTTCAAAGTTACATAAAGGAACTGATTGGAAATCCCGCAGAAGTATTTAATGTTAAGGGTAGTGGAATAAACTACCAGAGGTGGTGACTGAAGCAGAAAGTTTAAATAAGTTCAAGACAGACCAATAGACGAGCAGCTTCAAAAAACAGTCACATTGCTTTCTGTTCATGCAAGGTAAGTCTTAGTATTGCATGCCATCATTTTAGTACATCTTTTAGGTCTTTAATACTGCACACCATTTGCCTTTTTTAATAAAGTAGGTTGTACATCCATTTTATTAAAACACTACAATGGCAAATATCAAAAAAGATACACTGAAGATAAACTGACACTATACCAAAAGGTACAGCACTCATGCATGGATTGGACTAGCCTTCCCAAAAATCATATTTTATATGCACTCAGACCACCGCAGGCCTCAGATGAGACTGAAAGGCATCCTGAAAAAGATACTTCCTGGTACTACAGCTGCTTCAAGCTGAAACCCACATACCCAGTCAGGTCTGACATCTTTTCCACCTCATTCTCCTCCCCTCAGTGACACAAGGGGAATCATTATGCAGTCCAAGGCTGACACTATTTCAGATTTAATCTGTGCCTGCAAGACAACCTTAATACAGACCTCTGGGGCTATGCTGAGCTTGGGCACTGTCAAAAATTTGTCTTAAGTTGTCAAAACATTTGATGATGCTTCTATTATTTTCAAGACCTAACTCAACAGTAGACCTGTTTGAATATGCCTTTAAAGAAATGCAGAGGACCTACAGGGAAGTAAGCAGTGCTTATGGATACTGTTTGGCCAAGTTGTATTAATGGAGGCCATTACAAAGGAAACAGATTCAAAAGAAAAGGCAAGGATTTAGGAAAAAGGAAAAAAAAACATGAAGAAAGCACGTCATCCTATGCAAAGAAAATAAGCAATAGCGAAATAAAAAACAGGGAGATTAAGAACTAAAAAAGTAAATCAGATTTAATCCAAATACTTTTAGTCAGCCATGTTGCAACACAACTGTTGCATTATTTCCTACATTTTAATCAGCACGCACTCGCCCAAATAGCTCTATCTTAATCCACATCAGTTTGGTTTTGCTACTCAGCTCTAGATTACATCTTTATCCTTCCCAGGACTGAGACTTGATTAGGGTTTGATCAAATAGCACGGCTCATCACCCTGTGCACTTTTTGGACCCAGAGAGCCACCTTCTCTCAGACCTCTGCAACCTCCAGCAGCATCTTCTTCAAACAATTCCAAGTCAGTCCCTGCATCACTCACAGCCCCAGTACCAGAGCAATTCCTCAATGGCTGAAGGTCAGAATGCATACATGAGGATGGGGAGAAGACATGGAGGGGGTAGCAGGAAAGGGAAAAAAATTAAGGGAGGAATAAGAGGGGGGAAAAAAGTGGCTCTTTCCAAATATGGAGTGTCTATTAGAAAAAGAGAACTACCACTTTAAAATACAAAACTTCAGGCTTTAAAATACATTAGGTGAACAATCAGCCTTACTAGTCAATTAGCTAGCTTTACTGGGTATGAATCCAGCTGCTAGTATTACTTGAGCTTTCTCCACCCCCGCCCTCCCCCAAATCACAGTTTCATTGTGAAAGAATTTAATTATTATTTTCATTACCAGATGCATACATTATAAAATGAGCCTGAACAGAGACAATGAGCACTTTAAGAAAATAGGTGTAATAATGATCTGTTTATGTTTTTTTGCAATAAAGATGAAGACAGTCTCAACAAGACTACCTTTTAAAATGTACTTTAATAAAATAATTTATAATAGTCATAACACTAAATTTGACACCGCTCATTTTCTTAAAAAAGAATTAGTCCAGTGCCTTGAATTTTAACACAAAATAAAATCAAAACAGGCTTTTTTAATAACTTACCTATCAAAAAATTCCTGAAAAATTTAATTTGAACACATTTCACAATAACAATCGTTTTGTTTTTTAAAGGATCAGTTCTAGAGATGTCCGTTATACTGCGTACCCAGAGAAATAATACTGCAGCCCCCATATAATATGCTGCTACTCCAAAAGAACTACAGGAAAAATTGAGAGGAAAATAATTAAATGGAGTTTGCAGGTAAAATAAAGACACATTTATTTATTTATTTGGGAGTTCTGCAGCATAAACAAAAATCTCAAAGCCCTGAAGTAGTAAAAGCAGGTTTGTATGGATGTGATCGAAACAATTGAGAGAATGGTAACATCTGCATATTACTTATAGCCCAAACAAAAGCTTGCTTACTTTTAATAACAACAAAACAGGAGTTCTTGTGTTTTATAAAGCCCTATTTAACAATACAGCACAACACTCCAATTCTACCCAGGAACAAGCTTCAATAAATCATTTACTTTTCATGGCCTACCAAACATGTGCTAGGTGATTTACAGGTAAGCACCACGCCTGTCACCAGAATGCACACTCTGCTCTCCAGTAATAGTGTCCCTATGGAGCTCACCATCTGACCACTTGTCACATCTACGCGTGCTCACCTGTAAATCAATCCCTGCTAGATGGCTGCAATCCAGTGCGCTCCTACTTCCAGCTCTTTGAAGGTGCTTCCTGCTCCAGAGCTGGGTGAACCATACATGTGCTCACATCTTGCCAGTGATGCTGCAGGACCCAAGCTTCATAGCTCAGTCCACCATTGATGTCCATGTACACTGACACAAGAGGAGCAAGGAGTCACAAGAAGTTTACTTCTGCTGCTCGTGAAGAGATGGCACAGAGGTGATGCTCTTGCAACACTTCGGCATGAATCTTTAGCCCTACCTGGGCAGATCTCTGGAGGCCCTAGAATGCCAAGTTCCATTTGAAAAGGTGGTGAGTCTTCACTCAGCTAGGATGGAGAGCATCTGACACTTAACCACAAGCCATAATAACAGAGCGCCCTTGTCCTTCCGTTCTTAGATGTGGATGCCAAGCCAGAATTCACTTTACCAAATAAAAATGTTTACCACATATGTGTCTGTATCTGAACAGGTCATGTCAGTCTCCCTTTACAGCCCACTGGAAGAACTAGGCTCTTCTACTGAACTCATCCTATACAGCACATGTCTAAAGGAGGTCAAATGAATCATGCCCTAGAAGTGCCTGTTTCTGTACCCTGCCTGAGTTCTACAGAAGTCCTGTTTCTCTTTGCTGAATATATATAGGGTCTCTCCCCCACCTTCCACTCAAGAGGCAGACATCTATGACACAGGCGAGATATATCCTAGCACCATCTTAATCCTCTCCATTTAAGAATCAGTAACAAAACACTGATCATCTACATTCTCAGAGTCTCCCACTCAATACAGTGGATGCCTGCCAGTGGGTAACACCAGTCCTTCACATAACTGCTTTTAGTTACATGACACCAAGCAGCGTGTTTATTTCAATATATTCAGCAGCTTGCACTTACTCCTTCAGTACTTTTCCCCTCAGATGTCACAAAAACTGGCTCACTCTGGGTAGTAACTTTTCTCATTAGCAGAGAAACTTCCTCTCTTTGTTACCAGTCTTCAAAAAAAGGCTTGCCAAGAGATCTTTCCTTTTAGATGTGACCTATATATTTTCTTCTAATTTATTTCCTTTAAGTTTTCCATTTCTTAAGACTTTTTTATTTTGTTCTACACTTAAAAACAGTATTATCCAAAATCTGCTGAAACCAGTGAGACTTCAGTTGACTGTGAATCAAGACACCTGGTCAGGTTTATCATCTGTTACCTCTTATTTTTCCTTATAGAGTCCTCAATTTTAATGGATAGTCAAGAACTAAAATTATTAATATTCTCAAGTTTCCTTTCCAGAAACAAGTAACTTTTTTCCTTATTTCTAATCTCTAATTCCTCTCCTTTCTTCTGTTAAAACCATGTTCCCGAAGCTCTCCAGAAACGAGACTGACTGGAAAAAGGTCAAAACGTGTTCAGGAAAGGGGGGTGGTTAGACTTTTCTATCCTGTCCAAAGCAGACATGCAAGCTGAACTCTCTCGGCCTGTTGAACCTCCCTCTCACCTGAGCAAAAGGAAGCACGATGTAGCTGTACTGCTAGAAATTGGTCCCAGCTCTCTGAACTGAAGTTTAGGGCTTTAGATCAAGTTTATCTTCCTCCCTTGTATCCTTCTATAACCACAGTCATCTTGGTCAGCTGTTGGGCATTTACCAACAAGCATTCAGACACCTGACAGTAGTTTTAAGAGAACAGAGTTTTTCCAGGCCAAAGTTATGACCATATTTATATTCTGACCGTTCACTCCAATTTTGGTGTGCAGTTGTCATGCAGTACTCGAGATAAAATCCTTCCTTCTCAAAATTACTTTTGCTCCCCAACACTTTTCTTCACTGAACTGACCAACCTCATCAGAAATGGCATGGCTAGGAAAAAAAGCAAACACCTTCATGTGCGGTGAAACAGGCCCTATTACAGTCTATTGGCTGTGATGCTTGGGGAGGGTACTTTAAGCATAAAGACCTTCGTGATGGTTTTAATGGTTTGACAAATCTCTTTTCCCAGCAGGAAGGAGGCTTTCTGTGCCTGGCAGTGAACTGCAGAGTCTTCCAGAAAGCTGAAAAAAACCAGCACTTATCCAAATTTAACTTGCCATACTTTCAAACTGGTCTGCGTGAGGAAACGTCTTTTGCTTTCACTTCATGCAAAACGTTCAATTAAATTCTCTCAGGAAAAAAGCCCTTTTATGTATAAAGGCATGTATGCTATTTTTTCTTTAAAATACATTTCACTTGTCTTCCCACATGGCTGAAGTGGAAAATCTTAGTGTAGTGATTATAAACCCACATTAACCTGCCTTTCTTCAGGGGCAAAGGAGAACAGGAGAAGCACTGAACAATTCCTCATCTCCACAGGCAAAGAAATAAGATAGGCCTGGCGCTGAGCCCACTCAGCAAGCTGACTCCACCAGACCAGGCTGGGAGCACATTCCACAGTCAAAAGTTCTTCTCAAAAAACTTCCTGCCAATGGCTACTTGACATTAAAAACTAGGATGATCTAGGTCAAGTATCCCAGTTGACATTAATTGCCATGTTGGATCAAAAAAGCCTCTCAGCCGGAGCTCAAGTCACATTAGGCTTAAAAGCAATCAAGGCCAAAACCTTGAATTGCACCCAGAAGCCAAAAGGAAGCCAACGCAGCTGTTGTAGAACTGCCCGAGCATGTTCCTGCCACCCCTGCCCTCTCCGCAGACCCGCAGCTGCCTAATTCTCAAACTGAAGCTTTGTGGCACTGGTCAAGTGTGGCCCCAAGAACAGGCGAGCCTGTGGCCTCACATGGAGGTCGCAACATCAGAGACTGCCACCGTGACATGGAACCCCCTGAAGTACACTTTTCTTGTCCTGATGCAGAAGGCTGGGAGAGTGCTGGCTGTACCTACCTCAGAATAACAGCAAACTACAAAATGCTTATATAAAAGACAGATGAAACACTCCAGTTTCTAGTACACTAGTACCACCTGCCTCTAGTGCTTTAACTTCTGTTTGCTGCTACTTTTATCTCCACATACTCTGAAGGCAAAGCGTGTACAATGTCCAATTGGAAGGGAAGATGACCTGGAAAAGTCATCTTTTTATTGACAAAAGCACAAGACTGGATGACTCTCCATTATCCAGAGAAGTCAACAAGCGTCTCAGAACACCATGTGCGATAGTGGTGGCTGAAAACAGAATTTAAAAAACCACCACCTCGAAAAAAAGAAAAGGATTGCCTTTTTTTGCTTTTCTGTTTTTTAAACAGAAAATGCAATTCTGTTGCACCATTACATGAAATAAGAACAACCGCAGGGTGATTTTTTTGAAGGCAAAGTACGTAACAGCGCTGAGGAAGACTGGAGAAAGAGAAGGCAGTAGCAAGACAGATCAGCACTCCAAGTAGAGTCAAAGAAACATACATGAGTTTTTGGGAGGGAACAGACACACCACACAGTACCAAAGCAGTCAAAGCTATCACTGTTAATGAGATGAAGACCAGAATAAAGGATTTAAAAAAAACTCAAAACATTCATCTGATACCAAAGATCTCAGATGATTTTTATTTGGGTGTTGTTTTTTTTTTTTTTTTTAAGGGAAGATGATTGATCAGGAACAGCAGTAATTCTGAGAATGTACCTTTTTAATGTAAACAAGAGAGAATTCTAATTCACATTTTTAATCCCAGAGTTATCACAGCCAATGCCAAGAAGGTCAGATTCTGGAACCACTGCTTATGCTGAGCAGTGTCTCCTTCCACATATTCTTCCAATTATTTCCAAAATATTACTTACAATAGATGAATAACATTTCAAGGTATATAGAGTTCACATAAAGAAGAGAGGCAACTCTATGAGCTCTTGCCATTAATACATTTTCCAAAGCTACAGCTGGAACAGAAAACAACCAGGGGTTCATCTTATCCACACAGCTTGAACAACATGGCCTTTTACACAACAGAGATAAAAGGAACAGATTAATTTTTAAACAGTAAAAGATTAAAATATATAGTTGTACTCCGTAACTCATAGCAGGTTTCCAAATTGTAATCAATATTTTCCTTTGCATTTAAGCAAAGGAATCTTAATGCTTTTTAAGTGTCCAAGTGCCAGAAAAAATAATTTTATTATAGATAACTGAATGGGAGTCTGATTGTAGTTTTTGAAGTACCTTGCAAACCAAATACGGGTTAAGTGCCCATTTGTTATAAAACTTCTTTACAGTGCTGTAACACAATAGCTCAAGCAACAGACCCTGAGCTAATATTTAGCATACAACCTGATAGCAACATGTAGATCCAAACACAGCTGGAAAACCAAAAGTCTACAGCAAGTCCAACAATATTTGTATTGTTTTATTCAAAAGATTAAGAATACAGGTGTCAAAATATACTTTTCAAAGCAGGAACAACATTTGAAAGAATTAATCAGTCAAACCATGTGCTGTAATTGCCAAGATAGTTGCAGTACTGTGGACCACTGATAGCTCAGTCAGTTCAATGGAAACATGAAAAGACCTCCCCCCACCCCCTGCCAAATACAAACTCTTTAGCCAGTAAAGGTACCTAACAATTTGTACAAATTTTCTGAATAACTTACAATTTCACATTTGGCCCAAAATTGTGTCAAGGGTCATTTTCAAAAAAATCTATCCAGTGTCATTTAAAAACCAAAACAAACATAATGCCTTAAATTTTTTTTTTTGTTGTTCTATACAGTGGATACTGTTCCAGAGCCAGGTAAGGAGTAAAATGTTCAAATATGGCAACAGCCAAAATTAACCTTGACAGTACTTGTATTAAGTAGTACAAAATACTTCTCAACATAAGCCAACAGGAATCACCACAGTCTGCCTGTATTACCAGGAGAAAGCCCAGTGAATCTCCCAGTGATCACATTTTACAAACTAGAGCAGATCTTTTCCTCACCCATTTAGACATTAGGAAAAGGTTTTTCACTGAGAGTGCGGTCGGTCACTGGAACAAGCTCCCCAGAGAAGTGGTCACAGCACCAAGCCTGGCAGAGTTCAAAGAGTGGATGACGCTCTTCGTCATACGGTTTAGTGTTAGGTAGTCCTACGAGGAGCAGGGAGTTGGACTCGATGTTCCCTATGGGTCCCTCCCAACTCAAGATATTCTATGATTCTGTATCCATGTTTACAGTCAACAAAATGTTAACAACATATTAATACTTTTCAAGAGGCTTTTTTGATTTGGAAATAACCAATCATGCCTTTTCTGCTTTTTCATTCATGTAAGGACATCAGTACTTTATGATAGGTCTCCTACAGTCTTCAGAGCATTAGCTCTGGAACACTGCATATTGAACAGGTATTACATACACAAATTCCTAGTGCAGGCAACAGCTGCACAGATTAAAGATTGATGGCAGGAACCAAGAATACCAGCCAGCAAGCCCAACTTCTATGTTATAGGAAAGATGCCCCCAGAACTGCAAGTCTCAGTGCCCTTTGCTCGATCCCAGCATGTGTGGCAGCCAGCTACATCCCAGCAATCTAGCACATCCCAGCAATTTTGCACATCCTGGCATTGCCTTTCTGCATCAAGCAGAGAACCCAAACACTAGGACTATCCAGGACCCCTTAAGATGACTAAAAAGGAGAAAGGTGGAAGAGACTTCAATTCACACAACTCCACATCTCCCTTTGCGATACACCTCTCTGGAAGTACACATTTCCGCTCACAGATTTATTAGTTTAGTACAATCTAATCCTAGAGCCGCCTACCCTCATGAGAGGTGTAAGAGAGTCCTACTGCTGTAAGTGATGCTTCTACACCACACACACACAAAACACAGGAGGAGAGCATTTAAGGGATATTTATCTTGTTTTGATTCAGGATAAGCATTACAATGAGTTGTTAATAATATGTTATGGAGTTAAAAAACAAAATGAATGCTTTTTCAGCAGCAAAGAAGCTATAGTCTTTCAAACCACTTCTCTACAAATATGCTATCAGCATTTCTAGACAAGTACGAACTTAACTCCTAGATAGAACACTTTATTACTTGAAAAACAGACACTGATTACTTTTGCCATACCTCCCTAAGAATATTACTTTAGTTAAACAGCACATGTTTACTAAGCTATTAAATAAATTGATACACTTTAATACTAGAAAAAAGTTACTTTTTTTTAAAAAACACAAAACCTATGAAGTGGTAAACTAAAAGGTGTATTTCTATTTTATCTACTTACTGTTAATTCAGTCTATTAGCTAAGAATGTTTCATGTTTCCAAGTCAGAAAAGTCTCATGAACCCGAATTTATGAAATTATATCTGCTTCTTGTGATTGATGCCTTCTTATCCCAATTATACTAACATTTTCTTGTATACCTACTATTTCTGCCTACAGAGTACTTTCGGATGACAGAATGGCTTGTTAGGTGGAACAGGAGTTTCATAACTTTGCTCCACTTTTTTATCCTGTAGGCAAACTTGTAAATTATTTAAGGCCTGTCCTCTTCACCTGTTATTACAAAACTTAGAGGAAATGAGTGGTCTTCATAAAATCAATTTTTGGTTTTGTTTTTTTATTATTGTTTAAATTAGTTTCGATTATTCAATGCATTCAGAAGTTACTGTGGTAATATGTGCCTTCTCATACAATACTAGGCTAGAATAATCACCTATTAACCATAGTACAGAGTTGCATTTTATGATGAAAGAACGTGACACACAAGTCAGACTACTGATTTAGTAAAATTTCCTTTACCAAAACTACAGCAGAATATTTCATAAACATCATGCCTCAAAACCATCTTTATGTTTTTTCTTTACTTTGGAAAAGTGCTAAAAATAAAATTGGAAAGAAGGGACAAAATAAAGAGAAAAAACAAAAACAAAACCCAGAAAGCTTCTAACACTGGTACAGTCTCTTGGAAGGAAACACTCCTCTTGTTCAGAGAGTCACCTAACATATGTAACTCACTTTTTGATTATCCATCTCTTGTCCCTGTTCTTGATCATCTGCCCATAGGTCCAGGTGAGCCTACCGCACAGGGGTAGTGATAAAAGAAAATCAAATTAAAAAAAACATCATCACTTCCAGTCCCCCACTCTCCTTTGCTTCCATTCGTGCCCTTGCACAAGTCTTTCCCTAGATATCCTCCACCTCCCCCCAAACTCTCATCAGTAACATCACTCTCTTTCCTGATCCTGCAGTAAGCTGGCTCAGGTAATGAAGGTAGCACAGGCATTTATATTTTTAATAGGACAAATAACTGCACCTCCCTAAACTGCTCCCAACAGGGTAATACCACTGTCTATGCTTGTACCAGTGAAGTGGCAGGGCTGATGGGCCAGGGCTAGGACTTCCCTGTTCAGTGAAGCTGAGCTGCAATATCAATTTGTATACTTGGTCTTATATATAAGTATTCACTCTTGCTATTCTCTTGTATTTCCATATCTAATTAAGTGAATATGCCCAAGCTTTCTCTCACATACGCAACGTCACCCTTCTGTGCAAGCAAAATCTCACATTATTTGACACTGGTTTAAAATGAAATTGATTAGCAGAGGTTAGACAACCCCCACTGATAACAATGTTGAATCCCTACTGCGTACACAGGTAACCGAGCACTTGGCTCTGTATTACGAGGTCAAGTAAGAGAACTATTTCAATTTCTCAGACTAAAGCACAGGTCAGGTTCTTGTTGCCTTCTAATCTCTAAGTCTAGCAAGTGGAGAAAAAAGATAAAAAACAAAATAAGGGTATTTACTCTGTTTCTGAATGAAGACTATGTCTGGTGGAAGGGTTACCTGCTGTCTTACCTGGTCTTAATTTTATCCCTGACTGATGCACAGGCTAGTCTAATGCAGTGCACTGCTAGGAAGACATTGCCCTTTCTTGCTAGTTTTATGCAAGCATCTTTTCTTATATTCTATTGTTAAGTAATGCCTCCATACAACTACAACCAGGTGTTTTGTCAGTGCTAGACTGAACATCCACCCAGGAATGCTAACGTAAGCCTTTCGGGCTCTGGGATGGGGTACGCTTTTGCCACAAACCTCCCTTCTGGATGCTCAGTCCAACTTAAATCCCCACATTTTAGTCCCACACCTGTAAAATTTTAACAGTCCCATTCTTACTCTACTTTAGTGTGTTCATGTGGCTTTAGTGTGTTCATGTTCCAGAACACAGTGGAGTACTATTTCCAGCTACAATTTCTGTGCTCCTGTATTACAAAATAATCATTAGCATATGAAACAAAAAACACAGACTTTGAGGTGGGGTGGGGAAATCACTTCTTCCTTGGATATAATCTACTCCTTCCAGCAAAAGGAAACTACAATAACCAAACCACTACTCATAGGAGACCCACGGTTTCACCAAGTTTCATGACAAGCTCCCCTTGGAATCAGTGCATGGTACGGTTAAGGGACTTGACTGTCCCCCTTGGAAAAGCCACATTTACTGCAACATAGCTATTAAAAGGAACAACTAAAACAAATGTTAGTTAGCATATTAAAAGAAAGCGTTAACTGTTTGGTCCCAAACTCAGCCTTTACCTCTAAAAAAAAGAACTCACTTTCTCCAGACACTGTAGGGCTATTTCCCCTAAATTTGGCTGTGTTCCACTTTAGTCTGATGTTCTCTCACACCCAGTGTTGAAGCTTACAAGAAGAGCAGGGAGCAGTGAAAAACAAAGACAGGTTTCCCTCGTAACAGGAATAAATATTTTTAAGAAATCACAGAAGTGCAATTTGGCATGTTAAAGGAGATGCCTAGAGCTCTCCCTTTAAAAAGCCTCTTTTAGGACCAAAACCTTTTACATTCTCTTTCTCACAAGTAGATGTTCACATGCTCTAATCTAATTTTAGAATGTCCTTCCTAGATTAATTTTTAAACTCAAGTCTGGATACTTTTTATCCTTTTTCTGTCCAGATAACACTGTTGAGCCTGTCTGTCCCACTACTGAAGGCATCAAGGACATGGAAGTCATGCTGCCACAGGTTTGCATCCCACCCTTTCCCACAAAGAGCAGAAAAACCAAAACGAGAGTCACCTTTGTGTACAGGAACAGGACACTGTGCTTGCAGGCCAAGACCCATAACTTCCTACAGCATGCATGCTATTAATATGTACTTTCTGTCACAAAGATGGCAACAAAGCCATCTAATTAAATGCTGCAAGACGTAAAAGAAAGACACAGCACTGTTCCCAAACTTTTACAGAAAAAAGTATAACTAAGCATACCTTCCTTCATTCATAAGGTAGCCAGTCCAGGCTGAGGCTTGACAGCATCTCTGTAACAAGAGTAAACCCACCACAGACTTCAAAGTATAAATACATAACTAAACTTTCTGGCAGCTTTCTCTTTACTAGATATAATTCAACTTCTGTAGCTTTAGCTATGCCTGATACAGCTCACAAATAGGACAATTTTAACCAATGTCTGTTTATATACTTTTATTTAGAAGGGTCTTATACCTGAAAGCCTGTATACAAGACATCTTTTGAAAGGAAAGGAACACTTCAGACAACCAGTGGTGACAATGTGAACTATTTAAGGAAGAAGTAAGATACTTTAGACTAAGTCAGCTCTTCCCATTCCACTTGCAAACAGCTGGGAAGAAAAACCCCAAACTGTAATGGTCATTAAAAGGGGATGAGGGAGGAATTAAACCAGCCTCTGATGGATCTTAAAGCCCTTTGCCAGAGCTGGGAGGTACAGCATGGATTGGTTCCTTCATTTTGCTGCCTACAACTGCTACACAGTTTTGGTTACACATCACATTTCACCAGCTTTCCACTTGTGAGAGTTCATACCCTAGACTGGCTACCCGGCTCACAGCAGTTCTGGCACAATATATAACATTTTATAAAAAATATGTTTTAAAGCTATCAATGCAATGATCTTATCAACTAAGTAGCAAAAAAGCATGTGTGCAGAACAGACTCTGCAAGTCCTACACGACAATGACAGCACACACAACAAGCTAGAACACTGTATTTTTTACCTCTTACACTACACCAGAGTTAAACAACTTGCTCCTAGTGGCACTCTTAGATCCACGGAGCAGCACGTTTTCCCACTGGTCTCTAGCAGTCTGCTGTCTCAGGAATCAGAGCAAACCCCATGTTCAGAAGGTCACTGACAGGGTTCATAAGCCACATGGTGCTCCTGTCAGCTCCTCTTTTTCCTCTTGAGACAGTCTCCAGGAGCTCCAGAAACCTTGCACACAGTCACGTTGCTAAAGCACGCTTCACACAACCCAGCACTTTCCCCTCCGCCATCGCTTTTCCCCTCCACATGGTTGGTCTTCCCTGTACATTGTTTAACAAGTTGTAAAATTAAAGGATACTCAATCCAGGCCAAAGGAATTATTCAAAATTGCCATCATCTGCATGCTGTTAACTAACAGATTTATTTCATGAAGACTTTTCCCTCTTGCCCACAGAGGCAGAGAATCAAACAAGTCACACAGAAGTTAAGGTGCCAAATTGTGGTGATATCCATAATTCTCCAACAAGTGGTATTTCCAGTGACACAAGTAACAATGTCCTCCAAGTTCCAAGTGTTTAGGACTAGTAAGTCTCCATCGCATTCCTATCACATTAGTATCACATTAGGAGGCTTCCCCAGAAACTAAAGGATTCTTTTTTTTTTAAATTTCTAAAGCATGCCCACTGCTAAACCCAATTCATTCATTCTCCAGCTTATCCTTCCACACTCTCCTTTACATTTAGAAAAAAATACTGGGTTTTGCATTCAGACTAGGACAGCTCAGGTATCTCCTCTTTCTCTGCCATGAGTAGCCAAACTTCTCTTCACAGCTTTGCTTCTCATCACTTTGCTCCACCAGTATGCCCACAGACAATGCCTGCAAATGATGGCCATGGGCTATATTAAAATATAAATTACCACATTGGGGGGGGGGGGGGGGCAGGCAGGGCATGGGTATTACACTTCAGCACAGACAGTCTGATTTATTTGTTTTAATAAAATATGCTTTCCAGCATATTTAGAGACTCTAAGACAGAAATATTTCAGTAAAAGGTGTCCATCTTAAACCGAGGTACTCAAATAACTCCAAAAACATAGCTGACATTAGGTCAGACTTGTATTACTTATGCACGTGTGATAGGTTTGTGTGCGGTGGGGTTGTAGCCCCAAGTAGTGGCAAACAGCACTTGTAAACTGGAAGGAAGCTATGCCCACAGACCACAAAGTATCAATATTCAGTGCTGGTCAAATCCAATGGGAAACAAGCCTCCCCATTGTGCCACGGTCACTGTGCAACTCAAACATAAACCACTTATGCATTTCCAGAAGAAAACATTTTATGCACACATTACACATGAGCAATCTGCAAAGACTAAACGGCACATACAAGGTAACCAAAGAGAGCTAATAAAAGCATACAGAAGACATTATACCTTTCCCTCTTCTCTGTGATCTCATTTTAGTAATTACCAGTTATTTCTACATATCTTAAGTGACTCACTTGTAAATAACAAGTACAGGAATACAGTGATGGAACACACCATTAGTGCATGTACGGGGAGTCAGAATTCAGAAAAGTGAGATCATGAATTATATTTATATTTACATTTACAGTTTTATATAGTCTAGTGATTAAATCAAAAGAGAAAAATCATAGGAATATTTGCCCTTATCTTAATTAGTAAGGCTGTTTATGCAGGCTGAAAGGTAAGCATGTGTTTGTTTCTCCATCTCATTTTTATTTATTACAGCTGAAGAGCACTGCATTATCTGTAGCCTTCAAATCATGAGAAGCCTCCAAACATAATTTTTGCAGAAATGGTTTTTAAAAGTGACACATGTAGAAATTTCACATTTGATCCGTATGAGTGAGACCTGTTTTACCCAGAAAGAGTAAGGATCTCACTCAGAAAGATATGAAAGCATACAAAATAATCACAACTCATCCCCTTCAAGGACTTCTATCACTACCTTTTTTTCCCCCCTAAAATTTCTACAAGTAAATTTCATCACAGCAATTTCACTTATGTCATAAGGTGGCCCTCTGCCCTAATTCTTCCAAACATGTACGTGTGAGATCATTTGATAGAGGTCTTATATACAGAATCTAAATTAGAATTAAAAAACAACCAACCATAAAAACACAACCCCAAAACACCCAAAAAGTAACCCCCACACTATGTTCTTTGTCCCCAGGACAGCATGCAGGTGTTCAGGAACTGAAAAATTAATCCCATCCAATACTTCCCTCCCAGGCTTAAAGAGTGTTTGATGTTCCTAGTACCACCAGCTCCAATATACTCATTGTCACATGCCCTTCCAAGAGTCTTTCTCCTATCTACAGTTTTGATACTGAAGCACAATAACTGCAATATGCAGGAATAATTCAGTATTTTATGTTACTTTGCTGAATTATTTAAACAACCACTATTATTTCTACAATCCAGGGCATCTTGTCAGAGTTCTTCAAATCCTGCAGATGATCTCCACATAACGTGGGCAAGTTTAACAAAACTAAGTTTTCCACAGCAATAAGCTCTATGATACATATGGAACAGCTGCATTTCCAAGCCACTCTCTTTGCTCAGCGAGGAAGGGCAGTGGGTGAGGAGACAACACACCCTGACTTACGCCATCCCACTGCAGGGAAGGGACCTTCTGCAGAGGAACGGAGCAGGTCACTGCGGTCAGTGGCACTGCTGTGGATAAACCTGACAAAGTCCACCTGCCACAGCACCAAGCAGTAAGCTAACAAGAATTAGATCAGATAGCAGATCTACAAGTGTTTATAGCCCATGACTCAACATTCCCCCCTGTACAGCGACCTTTAAGGAGGACAGGAAAAGGAGATGAGCATGCTTATATGTTAAATTCATACAATCCATTATCCAAAAGAGTAACTGATATCTGAGGCTCTAAATCTACTTAAGTAGCAGAACAGCAATGGCCTACAATATCCCCAAAAGGCCGCAGCAGAGGAAATTGGATTGTTTCTGTGCTCCTGGTATCTTGTGAAGCATGTGCAATTTTCCTCAAAAAAGTAACAACAAAGTCATAAGGTAGGAGACACAGAAATAGCATGATCATCAGCACAAAGAGGATATTTTAAGACCTGCTTTAATGCTTAAGTTCAGTTTTAGAGACAAAATACAGCTCGTATTTGCCTAGACAAGGCTCTGAAGACATCAGAGCTAGAAGAACCATATATAGCACTGGAGCCCAAAATATCCAGTATTACCCCAGAAGTAGCGTTCAAACACTGTTCATCTCCGCTACTGCACATTAGAATACTTTGAAAACAAAACCAGAGCAGGGTAATGCAAAAATGAAGTTGCCTGGAAGGCCTGAAGGGCACACTGAACAGACCCCTTTTCATCAAGAAAATTCACAGTAGAAAATGACTAATGATAAAACTTGAGGTCCAGAAGATAAAGTCTGGGAAAGCGACCTTTTATGTATTTCAGATCAAAAGCCAGCTGTGTCATACGTGTGCTGAGATAGCCTTGGACATGTGACAAACTAGCTTAAAAATAAAAGGTTGTGAGCAAGCACTCCAGACAACTGTGTTGAAGAGCTATATCCAAAAGACCCAGTCAAACTTTCATGTTTGATACTGCAACCCAAGGACAAGCCAGAGTTCAGTAAACATGATTCTGCACAACCTTGTTATCTTTTCATCTTGACAGTTAAACCTATGTAGGGGAGTGCAAAGAGGTTACAAAATGCTATCAGCACAGTTTACTAAATGTTCTTTTTTGCATTTATTTTGTAGCAGGATAAAACTTAAGGTAGCAGAGAATTAAACACCTGTAAGTTGAGAGAACCAGGACTGATTCTTGAGAAGTCACCTTGACCTCCAGCAGCAAAGGGAAATTTTTCTTCAAGAAATTTTGCACTCTTACATGGCCACTGTTGAGCAGTTCAGAGCAGATTTGCTCTTAGTACTGTTAGCTAAACAGAAGTGGATGGCAAAGGTGCATAGATTCTTCCCTTCTTTCCCATAAATAAGGCCTGAAGTAGCTCGTAGCGATAGGATGAGGGGTAATGGTTTTAAACTGAAAGAGGTTAGATTTAAATTAAATATTAGGAAGAAATCTTTACTGTAAGGGTGGTGAGACACGGGAACAGGTTAACCAGAGAAGCTGTAACTGCCCCCTCCCTGGCAGTGTTCAAAGGCCAGATTGGATGAGACTTTGAGCAACCTGGTCTAGTGGAAGGGGGGTAGGAACTAGATGATCTTTAAGGCCCCTTCCAACCCAAACCATTCTATGATTTTAAGTAACAGATAAAGGACATGCTTCAGCTGGTTTTGCCTTTCTATCCCATAACCATAGACGTCTTCTCCATTATTCAGGGAGTTCTAGGACTTTTAACATATCATCTTGGAATTCTGGTGAAGTCTTGGCCCTGAAGTCAATAGCACCATTCCTTCCAATTTCCAAGGTTAAAATTTGCACACTTATCTGTGGTGTTCCTCCTCTCCAACCCTCACCCCTTTTATATCATTATATTCTTGTTTTGAACTTTAGCTTCTTATCCTCCTTCTCACATATTGCCCAGGAGAGATTTTGCTTAACTCTTCTGAAATCACCTTTACATCACTTCAAGATATGATTGTTATTCAATATTATGATTGTTATTAAAGAAAAATTAAGCTATTGTTCTAGCTGCACATTTAGGAAGCACAAACTAGTACCTGAAGTCTTCAACTTTTACAAAAATAAGAGGGGAAGGATGCTCTTCGGTATGAGTTACAGGCTGTTTCCACAATCTAGAAATGGTCAGATAAGACTATTCATTGACTTAATCAGCCTTTAAAGGATATTCTCACTGTTGTGTAATTAATTAAGCACCTAAAATTCTAGTAAGCAGAAGAAAGTTAGCTACCTCGACAAGGAGGAGCCCATGTACTATTCTTGTTACATGAGGGGAAAAAAAAAAAAAAAATGTCACAAAAGCAAGTACCTGCAAAATAAGGCCAACACAGCAGCAGCCCAAATAGTTCCAGAAAGAGCTGTGCAGAAGGAGTTGTTTCCAAGTTTGATGGTAGCTTTGTCCTTCCCCACCAAACTCAGCCCAGCTACAGGGCTGGCAGAACACACTTGCTTAGACACCACCACCCACTGGGGATGCCTGCTTCTCCGGGTGGGAGCTGCATTTCTAGAAAAATGGCCACAAGCAGGAGATGAAAAAGGTGTAGGAAAACAGGTTTTGGGGGGGGGTGTTTGGTGTTTAGGTTGGTTTTTTTTTTTTTTTTACATGACACTTCTCATGTACTCGCCTTTTTGATAACTGCAAAAACTCCAAAGTGAGTGGAGAAAAAGAATCACTTAGGCAAGTAATTTTTTCCATTAACAACAAGCAAAACAACTATATTCAAACAAAGCTGAGGGCTACAGACAAGAAAATGAAGGTCTAGACCCTGTTCTTTCTACTGCCTGAGAAATGAAGGCAGAAACCAGTAGCTTGATGTTCTTCCCTGCTGTTTTATGCTGTTTTTTCACCTTTTTATCAGCAGTGGTAATAAAGACAGAAGAAGCACCAAATAACAAAGCATGACTCCCATCCTGGCAAAAAGAGGGAGGGGGAACAAGACGTAAATGGAAGTGGATGGACTACTTATGGCAATTATTGTAAAATATTTTTGCACTGTCTTCCTTAATGTAGCTCCTTTCCTACCAAAAGGCCTCAAATAGTTCTGAGAGGTTCCCTTTGTAGAACAAGGAGAAAGAAAAACTGAAATAAGAATATGCCATGAAGATAAATTTTCCCAATAATGCAAGCTACAGGAAACATGTAGAGGTCAAATAAAACTATTATTTGCCTTTTCAAACACTATTTTCTTCAGCTGCTAAATAAAAACATTATGAAGCCATTTTACACAGTGAAATTTAACCTTATATTAACCTTCCATATTAAGTAAACAAACCTTTCTAGCCAATAAGCATCTCTGTGAACTCTCCAAGATGATAAGCAATACCTTAATTACATTCATTTACATGACTTTGAAATTGTTCCAGACCAAAGTCAACAACTAACAAGGTCAAAGAGTATGGAAATCTAAAATAAGGAGAAATCCATAGTCGGCCAGTTTACACAACCATGGTGCAGCATCCTTTCTACTCAGTTTGTAAAGGGTCAGGCATACCAACCAAGTACTCACCTTTTCATCAATTACATCAAAAAAGCAAATCCTCTGAAACAGCAGAGACTGTGAGTGCATCCTTTCTTTTTTTGAAGACTATTCAAAGTTGAAAACAATGGACACTTCAGAGTTGTTTTTAATGCCTAACGGCCAATCAAGCTGTACGAATATCTTATGCAAATATTTTAGAATATTATAACTGAAAGGCACAATACAAAAGAAGAGATTTTTTTTTAAATGCAGCCAATTCACTGACAATTACAGAATATTTGGTATAGTGCCATTATATTCAGTAATGCTAAACTGAATAGTTTTGTTGGGATTTATCCAATGATGAAAGTGCAACAGTAGAAGAGAAGCCACCATATTGACTCCACATCACTCTACTTCATGAACTCCCCAGACTCAGAGAGAAGCCCAAGCCCAATAAAAATCACTGCTTAGATTTCCACTTTCAGCAACAAAACTAGACTATACCCTTAAGGTACGGGGAGAAAATATCCTGTGTTTAGTCCTGAGTACAATCTTTAGCACGCTACCTGAAAACCTTTATTATTCAATCTGTGCTATGCTTAGAGCAGGAAATGCTAATTATACTCAATATACAGCAATTATAAAGATTTTAATAGTAGCTGTTGCAAGAAACTTGATAAAGTATGTTCTGCCCTGAAACAGCAGAAAAGCAGACACAGCGTCCATCCCATTCCCAAGATATTAGATAATAGCTCAAGTATGATCAATAGCAATCAAATTAGCCAAAATATAGCATACACACACACTGCACTAATGGATCATTTCAGGATTATATGATAATCATGAAAATATTACAAATATGCATGTATGAAAATCTGAAGTACAGCTTTTGGATTTAGGCAATCCCGTATCAATGCACTGCAGCTGACAACATTTTCTTAGTATTAAATTAGATAAATCTCCCTGCACCCTCACTTTACTAGCCAAGCACTTTTTACACAACTCTCAAGCCAACAACCTTCTGCAATTTAAGTATGATTTAGTGCAAGAGAAGCAATGAGTATTATAAAATTTATGCTTGTTCACCTTCTCTCCCCATAGAGAAGGGCAAGATGTTTTTTCATGTAAATATGTATTAGATCCAAATCATTTAAATAGATATTATTCCATAGAGAACATGATGCTGCATATGCCCATTTCAGCTCCATGTTACTAAATAAACTGCAAGATAATGATGCTGCCTTGCTCATCCTAAAGGACACTGAAAATATTTCTAGGCATTTCAAACAGAAGTAAGAGACTTTCACAAGAGCAAAAGAAAAACTAAGGTGTCTCTGACAAAGCTAGATAAGGTGAAGACAAGTTACTCGTAAATCCCAAATTAGTACATCTCTTCAGGAGGGGGCCATAACTGTTACAGCAAAAGTATAGCTCAGGTACGTGGAACAGTCTTTACAGTATGAATATCAACTCATTACTGCCATCAATTTCTATTTTCTTTTAAATGAAGCAAGGGAAAGAATCATGTTTGCAAGGAGAAAAAACAAGATATTTTAGACAGGTGACTAAAAGTTAATGTAGCAATGTTAAATGCAAGGTGCCAAATGTTAATTTCATGCAGTTTTATTTCTCAGTTATATTTAGCTACAAGTGTCACTGCTTAAATGGAGGAGAGAGAAAACAGGGATAACTTAAAGCTATGTCTTTTAAAAATGAGAGCTTTAAGCATTACTTTTAAGTGAGCACATATATCTCACTGCTTTTCACAAAATACAAGTTAATCGGTGTGGTACCATAAAATACATTTATATTTAACAATTTAATTCAGAGTCATGTATTTACTTAAAGTGAGGAAGACTGTTATTGGTCTTGAAGCATATCATTTGGGCCACTGTCAGTTATCTTACAATACAGCCTGACCTCTACTTGATTTTAAAATAGGATAATCACCTTCAACTATGTATGAACCTTGAACATTATCAAAAACAGGTTTATTGCATCAACGATTTATTAATAGTCTTATATTAATAGTAACATAACTTTGACTTTACAGAGTCATAAAGATGACGAGAAACACAGTCAAGACTTAGTGTGCTACCTATTTTATTTTAGGCTTAGAAGGCAACCTCATGATACAATCAGAAAAACTATCCAGAGACTAACAGCTACGAAGGAGAGAACAACAGAATACGCATGTATCATCTCAGTTAAGCAACGGAGTGGGAAGGATACAGAGAGCGTAACAAAGTTAAGATAAATACTGAAACCTTTTACGTACTGAAATTCTCCTCTAGCCGAAAGTGCTTGGAACTGTAAAACTGCTTGTGCCAAGGCAGGTAATGTCCAGACAAGCACATTAACAGCAACTGCTATACAGAAAAGGTGTGTGCCTTACGCAGGAGCACATTAAGTGAGATTCCCCTTCCAAGCAAAACACTGCAAGAGGACCAAAGCCTACAGGCTCGCATTCAAAACAAACTTGAGGAAGGAGGAAACATTCCTCCCAGACCTTTCTGATTCAAAACAATTGCCGCAGCAGCCCTGCCGCGTTCTTCATGTTGCACGGTCACTTTTATAGCTGTTAGCCCCGTTACAACACAGTTGACAGTTCAAACAAAGAGCAACTAAGAAAGTACGATATTCTATAACTGGCATTTACAGCATCGGCCTTGGACTTATACTCTTTACCAGACGGGCACACAAATCAATCTACCAGCTCATAAAGGTGTGCTTTTTTAACCTCTAAAACAGATGGGATTGGCCAGAAATGCCTGGCATGTCAAACTGCTAATCACTGCTGCCCTTTGCACAAAATAACCCACTTAAGTTGAGGCATGGTTGCACTGTAACAGACATTAGTCTGTGGGAAACCCATTTAACTGTCACATACTCCTGCCACTCCTGCTCTCCCTTAATTAAGCCTAATGCCTTATGCTTTGACCTTTTGTTCTAGCCTATTAACCCTATCTAGTACAAGTTCAAATATGTTAAACTTAAAAGTTTGCTGTAAAATATTAAATGCCAACCTACGGAAAGAACAAGGGGCATTTCTCTACCCTGTAAGTTACCAATCCCTTTACCAAATTTCCTAGGCTGACAAAATGGAAGCACTATGCAAGTCCCCAAAGACAAGATATATACAAATGCTAATCAATTTCACAGCAAAAAAGTGGAGTTTCTTCCACTTGCATAGCCTACTTTTTCCTCTTCAGAGGAAAAGGAGTGGGGGGAAAAAAAAAAGTGAAATTTCTGTTTGCAACTTCATATCCCCAGGCTTTCAGGTTTTTATCTGACAAGAAAGCACACACTATCAGTCAAGATCACACTACACTCATTTGCTGTTCTCTGAAACCTATCATTAAAAATAAGACATAATTGGTTTACAGTGACCAATTCCTCCTCAATTAAAGGCTGCCTCTGCCAATATTGCTCATACTGAGTCACCACCTTGTTCTTTTGACAAAATAGCTACACTTGCTATTAGTTTTTAATTCTCATCTGTATCTTCTCATGAGTTGCATCTTCTGAAGTTTCTCAGACTTGCATAAACTTACACAAGGAAATAAATTAAAAATTTTAGCTCACTGCTACAGACTTTTCCTTTGATGTAAGCTCAACTTCAGCATGACTGCCTTGCCCTCTTCTGTCTCTTACTTCATGAAGATTATACAGCATCAACAAGATCAACAGTTATGTTTGCAAAGCAGTACTCTTTTGTAGAAAGACCACCCTGATGGTCCAGAACTCTGACTTAAAACAAGAAATCTAATTCCAGTGACAAAAACAAACCTCTGATCAAGACACAATTCTACTGCACATAAAAGCTGTTTGCATTGCATACTATTGTAAATTTGTGTACCAACATAGGTATTCCACAATTAGTGCTTATAACCAATAAACAACCTGTTCCCCACCCCCCAAAAAAAAAAGTCAAGACATAGCACATGACTGTTTCATAATGTTGGTTAGAAATGGAAAAATGAATGCCAACGGTGTCAGGATTACCAGCCATGTTATACACTGAGAAACACATTTTCTGAAATCTTTAGCTTAACCACCTTACTGACAAGCTGAATAGTTGGTGGAAGACCCTTATTTACAGCTTACATTTCCACAACTCTGACTAAATAGAACTGCTTTTAAACAGAAGTGACTATCTTGAAACAAAGCTTTGAAACACTTGAACTATTTTTAAAGATGTGAAAGACTTCAAAAAGCTTGTTGCCACAAAAGCCACTGTCTCCTAAATTCTGTTAAGGCTGTGTAAGTGACCATCTCCTGCTGATAACAACAATTTAAGTTTTAAATAGCTAATTAATTATGGTTTAATTCTAAAGTGCCTGTCTCACCAATTCAGATACCAGCAAGGAGTACAATTAACTTTCCTGTAGCTACAGTTGTTCAGACAACTAAGAAGCACTACAGCAACACTAGACTTTTTTTTTTTTTGAGGAATCAAATAGGAAACATTATGGAAAAAAAATGGATCCCTCATCATGATCTCCCTTTTTTTACAAAACACTGATTCTGGATAAATCCAAATCTCCTCAATTTAAAAAGTGCAGATATTTTCTAATGAGCTCACTTTGCTATATTCTTCCATGTTGGAGATGCTCAAACTGCAGTACACAAGACCAATGCTATATTCAAATGAAGTCAAGCAACACATGGATTTATTAATTAAAAAAAAAAAAAAAGAAAAACATATCCTTGCATCTGCAATCTGTGTCATTACAATGGATATGCGAGAAGTTTTGCAGGCTGGGATTTGGTATGACTGCCTCCAGCTTCTAGACCTTCTCTACTAATGCTCACAAAAGTTGCCACTGGAGGCAATGCAAATGAGTCCTAAGAGAGACCAGAAACAAAACAACAACTGCTTGTCAACCATTACATGCCCAAATTGTATTCTTTATGCTCATCAGCATTCTCAAGTTCTTAGGCATGCATGTAGGCCCACCGAGGACAGTGGGGCTACTCAAGTGAATAAAATTACTCACAAACCAAAGTGCATATACATAAGCAATCACTGGACAACACTTGGGGAATTATTGCCCGGTATCAAAGAAAAATAGGATTTAGGAAATGGGAACCAAGGGAGCAGATCTAAACAAAATGACAGTGGTGCTAAATGTCTACAAGCCACTGTAATATAGTATCTAATAATGATTTTACTGTGACAGTCCCTTGCCACAGCTCAATTTGGATCTGTTTTATTTAAAAAAAATAAGAGATTGTAACACAGTAAGTTTTACTTAATTTTCTCTTTCACTCTGAAATTACATGTAAGTCAAGTTCTTCTCTATTTAGCTGCTACCTTCCAAACAAGTAACCTAAATCTTCAGGACTTACCAGCAAATTCCATACAAAAAGTTCAAACGCTACTAAAATACTTATTTCTCTTTCATCAGCACACTATAAAAAAAAATTCTTGTGAAAGAAAGATTAACTTGAAAATTTATCACTTCAAAACATACTATAATCCTGAAAGACTTATACATGGCAGACAGATTTCATGAGAGGATGAAGAAACCCCAAACCAAAGAGACAAGGTATATAACCCAAACAAATTATTTACCTTGAAAGTGGTCCCATCAGGAAAGCTCTTCCTTCAGGAGTCCAAGGATGCATTAATTTTCTTCCTCAACAATTCCATGCTTGATCTGAAAAGAACAGCAGAAATCGTCCTATGAAAGTCTGTATACCCATCCAATATACTTCCACCTCCTTTCTTATTGTCAGTGTAACAGAAAGCCATGCTTTATTTTGGCTAGTAAGAACTGCAAATAACATTTTTATTTCAGAATAAAAACACAGCTCTAAACTTCAGAAATCAAAATCTTCTGAACAGACCCATCAGTAAAACAAGAAGAAACAACTGGCATTGTCTAGACTTGTATTGACTAACTACCTGGACAGTATTTCTGCAAGAACAAAATCCACATTCAACTCTGATTCAAAGCCACAGTCCTCTTTTTCTTCCTTTCACTCAAAAAACCAACTGTGACATTAAAGTCCTCCTTCCTATGTAGAGATTACTGCTTAACACTTTAAACAGGCACCTATGAACGTCAAAACCCATATTTTTTAAAAAGTCCCTATTAATTTATATATAGAGACAAGGAAAAGACAAGACCATAGTATGACTGGTGAATGTAATGCTAAATGCCACAAAGTTAGCTAAAAAAAAAATCCCTAAACCAGTAGAAATAATAATATTTGCTTTTGACAGATTTAGGAATTAGATAGGATATAATATTATAGTTACAAGATGTTATCCATCACAAACATCACCTTAAAAATTCTGCTCAGCACTTCTTTGTTATTCCTAAGTGAACTTTTGCTAGAAGATGCAAACTTACTGTTAGCCCAGATCATTGCTATTAGTGCTATTTCAGCCTTGTTCTTGTGACAAGCCTCATTATTAAAGGTTACATTAAATCTTCTGTCATCAATTACCACCCTAGAAGCAAGTTTATCATGCATAAAGAGTCAAATTTAAAGTATGATAATATAAAAAAACCCACGCAAAAATAAGACTCTCTCCCCTGTTTGGCTGAACTTTGACTTCCTCTTGCTTGGCAGAGGGAGAGTTTCTCTCCTCTTTTCCACACCTTTAGCTTCTGTTCTCACAAAAACTGCGTACAAAAGCTTTTCAAACACAGAATTTCTCCAGCACAGAGGACCCCACAGGTGGCTACGGGTGTGCAGGGTGGAGAGAGGCAGAGTGGGAAGTGTGTGCATTGGGGACAGCTCTCAGCATTTACCCCTTCTGCAAAACCACTTGTACTAAAGCCAGTTTAGAGAAAACATCTAACTGACCACTGCAATATGCTACCTGGGAGAAAAAAAAAAAAAAAAATACCAGTGTTGATAGATGGGTCAGCATCCAAAAGAGACCTATTCAAAGCTTCCAGGTACATGAAATAACAGAAGCATGCTGGACTACTGCCAGCATCAAGACCCAACAAAAGCAATAGATCCAATTAAGCCAAAAAATAATTAAATACCCGAAATATTACATGCAGACATATTTTGAATCCTTCCCCTACATACATCACAAAATAAAAAACAATTTGCACCACAGAACAGTAGCAATCTTCAACATTTGGATTTAATTAGGGAAAAAAATATAAAGCTACCACTGCAGTTAAAATACACAGAGAAATGACAGGTACAGTGACAAATGTGAAAATAAACATAGTTCAAAGCCTTCCCAACCCCATTTCACCATAAGGGCAAATAAGCTGGATGTGGAATATTTTGTGACCAAAGGAAAAAATGGCACAAGAGGTCCCTTAGAGCAGAAGGAAGAAGCACTTTTAAAAAAATGCATTCACCTTTTCAAGCCACCTTAATTTGAGAAAAATAGTTCATTCCAGTATTTCTGTTCTATACTATAGATGTAGACAGAATGTTTTCAACCACTGACAAGTGGTTCTATTTAAGTATTCCTACTTCCAAGAGAAGACAGATTTCTGTCTAGTGGGGGGGGGGGGGGGAAACACCCACCACCCAACAAACGCCCCACACTGCATTGCCGTCAAGGTTCAGTGTATAGGCAGAATTTCCTTCAGGTCAGCATTAAAGTCTTTTCTGCATTGCTCCAAGTGACTACAAAAGGTTTATAAGAGATCAGAGAGAAGAACAAAAGAATTGTTTTTTCTGGGGAAAATTCCATATTCCTTGGACAGTGTTTTAAAAATAAACTCCACTTTTCTAGAATAATACTTTATTCCCCAAAACTTCAGATCTGGATCACTTGCTTTGCACATCTTGTAGTTTTTTTGAATGTTTATTTGTTTTGTATTATAAACTGCTGAAAGCAGGACAGGTGATGACACAAACAACGCCAACAGCACAATCTGAATGATCATTTCTTTCTACCTCTGAGGCAAGTCCTGCTTTCTACATCACTAAAAAGGCCTTTTCAATTTCCTTTCCCACTCCATTTTCATAGCAGGGTGGGGCACAGAGAAGTAGCCCACAGCCATGAATCTTAAAGTTTGCTGTGAAAAAAATCAGCATCAGAGCAGCAGTATCAGCATAATACCAAGGAGAACAAAAATACTGTTCTTCTGCAAACAAGATACACTACTTAAACACATTTCAACACAGAAATTCACTAAGCACTTTCTGAGGCAAATTAAATACTCCCCTATTTGTTTTCAAACAATATTTTCGGTCAAGACTGAAACACATCGTACATCTAGCACCTGATCTCTCATGACGACTCCCTCACAGCTTACTTTGAGACAACGAAGGGCAGCCCACCAGAAGTCTTCTCTAACACTGAGCTTGTTTTCTATGCTAAACTCAACCTCTTAGAAACTGGCAACTAACAGAAGATCCATAGCTTGTGCTTTTAATCTGATTTTGTCTATAAGCAAAACTGGTTTTCCTCTGCTGAAGACAAAAAGTATTTAGAAATAAGCGGTATGAAAATAGTTTCTCTCAAGACAGGCAATTAAACAGGAGCAATGAGCTTCAGTAACAATTTAAATACGAGAAGATTATGCCAGGAGGGGTCTGACCCAAACTGAGATGGCTGGCAACTGCTTCTTCCCCTTTCTACACATGAATACATGAGTCTCAGTTCCTATTCTCCTTCTTCAACCATCAAGCCAAGTGACCTGCAGCAGACAGCCAAATAAATTACCAAATTAATTCTTTCAAGTGCTAAATAGGTCTGTTAACATTTCTAAGTATTTGAAATAAATAATCCAGAAACACTAAAGTGTAGGCATTCATCTTTACCAAAAGAATCCCTCTGCCCGCTTTTTCTGAGGCAGATCTTCCCATCAGAGGACACAAGAAAGTTTCTATGCGATCACAGATGTCCACCCAAAGCAAAACCCTAACACTATAACATCCAAAATCAACACCACAAGCCTTTTAAATACTTTCCTCATAACTTTCCTCATATTTGCCATAGGCAGGCCAGCAAAGTTCAGATAGTGACTGCTCTTATCGTTTTGGTCTGTTGGCAGGAAGAAAGAGCAAACCACAAATGCTGCTACCATTAACCTTTTTCTCTTTAGTTTAAGACTGTTTAGACAGACTGTCAGGTTTATGGGTTTTATCTTTTTTGTACATTTGAGCATATTCTATCATACCTTTTCCTCCTGTTCAGGCTTCATTCCCTACCTACATTATCTTTCCACTTGCCTGTCATTAAACCCCTGCTGAGCAGTAATGATTTATACTTCAAAATTTGCACTTCTTGTCCCAAAAGGGTATTTATCCTTTTTTAATCCATAGGATAGTTATCCCATTTATCTCACCTATTGCTCGTCACCCAGCCCGTCGCTCGTCGCGTGTCCCAGCAGCTGGGAGATGAGCGTGGCTGAGCCCAGCCTCCCCTGCCTGCAGGCCCCCGTGTGGGAGGTCGGCCACCCAAGCCCCACTCGCAAAGGGGCTGGTGGCCCCACACCAGGCGCCCAGCTGGAAACCCCACGCCCTCCCCAGTCTCTCTTCTGGACCCCCTCTGCTCCCCATACATTCGCATCCAGGAAAAAATACTGCAAGCCATTTGGGTTTTGAGGTTCAGTCAAGTTCTGAAGACCCATTTTAAAAGTAACAAAGTATTACAGCCTTCATGTCTTCTCTGACAGCCCTGCAAGGAGGTGCCAAGCACAACCCTTGAGCAAGACAGCTGACTGTGGGAAATGCAACTCCCTGGCTTTGCCTTGGGCAAGTTTATACATGTGCTCGGCACAATGCAAAACACAGTTTATCTTTTAACATAGTAATGTCCCGCACTGTCACTGGTAAAATTAACAGTGCCCTCACTACTAACAATAATACAGCTGCTACTACAGAAATCTTTTGCCAACGTTCAAAGTCAGAAAAATAAACCTAGCTCTGAAAAGACAAAATAAGCTTTAAGCAAGCACGCCTTTGTCAATTCTTTTAAACTAATCCCACATTAAGCAAAACCTACAGGCAAATATGATCACCATAAAGTTAATTCATGCTTGAGTTCTATAACCTTTACTGATCATGTTAAAAAAAAAATTTCTCCTTGGTGCCTTTTACAGAACAGATTCACCCTAAACACAGCTATCAAACACTGCAGCTGATAAAGCCAGTGTTTAAATCACCCATTTAAGTTCACAGTATAAAAACATTACTTCACTTTTACTTCTTTATCAACATAGTTTTTATGACTATAATAAGTTTTAGTTACTTTATTTTCCTCCAATTTTGATTAGCACACCTTTCACTTGAGAAAGAGAAACAAGTACAGGGAACAGAAAGGAAGAGCATGTTTTCATCTGGCAATTTTCTACCTTTAATAGAAAAAAAAATCCATCCGGTACAGTTCAGCGTTTGACAGCATCTTATATTCTGTGCATGCATGGTCTGAAACCCACTGACAGCTCTCGCTCATTAAATAACTCAGAGCTGTAGGCCAGCCTAAGAGGAGGTCAGATTTAACCCCTACCTGAAACAGAGAGTCACTCTGTGTTACCTCCTCCATCCCACTCAACACGAAACGAACAGCCTTACATATGCATTTCACTCATGACAAACTTGCTGTCTGGCTTTGGAGTCAACGCCGACTCTATGTCAAGAGACCACTGATAAAATAACAAGTCAGACTTCTCAACCATGAGTTTGGGAAGACAGTTGCCTTAGACTGCAGAAGCCCCAAATCTGCCTGAGCATCGTTCTGAACAAGAACTTTTGCTCTCCAAGATGTCAACTCTTGCTGCCCCGTATAGCAACAATTACTCAGATGCCATTAAATCAGATTTTAACCACAAGATATCCTCAGCTCAGAAAGCTTTTGTCATATGGCACCTTCATGTGTCACTTCCCAGTGTGTTCAATCAGCCCCAGAAACAGTGAATTGCATTTGAATATTAAAGAAAAACATTTTCTACCACTGGCTCAGGGATACACCACCCCCCTTTCCACAAGTGACTGCTTCCTCCCCGCGGGTCTCCGCAGACTGGATTCGCACTCTTTGTTAAATAAAGCTTTACAGTATCTCTGAACATTTATAGTGCCATGACTCAGTTAAATTCTAATCAGCCTGTGAGCTGTCAGACACTGCAGGCAAGTCCCCTCAAAATAAAACGAGGAATAATATAGTCTCCAGATTCCAGAGAGATGAAGCAGACGGGGACAACTTCCACTTCAGCTTTCCTAACGACAACATAATCCCAAAGCCAGAAATCCCACCGTTTTTTCAACATCTTCAACATGTGTCAAGCATTCTAGCTGAATTCTTGCCTAAATTAAAAACCTAATAAATCATCAGAATCCACAACACAGGAGAAGGAGAGAGGTGAAGCACAAACACAGGGCTGTTTGCACGTTACAAAAGCTGTCCCTTATTCTGCTTACACTACGTTTCTCTAGGTTTCACTACCTTCCAACTTAAATCACCAACTGACACTTGCAAAGAACAGCCTCAAACAACACGTTCTTTAGGGAGAAAGGGAGGGGGAAGGGAAGAAAAAAAAAAAATCACCTTTAAAGGGCTTCAGGGACACAAAAACACGTCTGAAAGAGTAACCTTTAGTCTAGAAAGGCAACAGCGACGTCCCTAAGGAGCCCCGAAGCGATGAGAAGGCATCTTTGGGGGAAGCAGGGAGCCAAGCGTGTGCCACCACCAAGAGGCCACGGCGCTGGCACCCACGGCGCTGGCACCCACGGCGCTGGCACCCACGGCGCTGGCACCCACGGCGCTGGCACCCACGGCGCTGGCGGTGGCGGGCGGCCGGGGCGGGCGCGGCGGCGTGGCCTTGCCCGCCGCGGCTGCCAGGGCGGCGGGAGGCGGCGGGGAGCGAGGCCGCGGCCGCCGGGGCCGGGTCTCCCCGCACCCCCGGGCGGCCGCCGGCGCCTCCCCGGCCGCCGCAGCCGCTGCGCACCGAGCCTGCGGCTCTTTAAATAATTCACAGGCACACCGGGAGGAGGAGGAGGAGGAGGGTGTCCCTCCGAAACGGGGACCCAGGCTGGCAGCCAGCGCTCGGGGAAACACTCGCGGGTCTCGGGGGTGACGACGAGTAACTTTTCCGTCCCTCCGGCTCCCCCAAACCCACCCCGGCCAGGCAAACTTTCGGCTCGCACCCGAGGGGGGGGTGCCGGGGAGCAGCCGCCACCGGAAGCAACCCCCGCCGCCGCGGCCGCCCCGCGCCCGGCTCACCCCGGCATTGTTCCCCGCCGCCGCCTCTCCGCCCGCCCGCGCGGCCCCGGCCCGCCCCGCTCGGCCATTTCCCCTGCCAGCCAGCGCGGCTGCCGGCGGTGGAGCGCCGCACTCACCCCGCAGCGGGCCCGCGCACCCCCCCGCCGCGGCGGCGGCTCCTCCCGGGCGGGCTGCCCGGTGCCCACCGGCCGGCCTCGCCGCCGGGAGAGGCGCCGTCCCCGCGCAGGCAGCGGGCGCGCACGCCACCCCGGCCCAGCGGCCACAGCAGGCGGGGGCTCCGGCGGCCAGTCCCGGCGCGGCGCTCCGGGGAGCGGCGGCGGCTCCCAAAGCCGAGGCGGGCGGCTGAGTCCCCCGGCTGGAGGGCAGGACGCGCCGCCTCCCCACCGCCCCCCTCACCGCGTCTGTCCGCCCCCCCCCCCCCCCCGCCGGGCCCCGCACACGTACACGGCGAGCTCCGCTCCGCTCCTCTCCGCGCCCCTCCGCGGCTCGGGGCTCTGCTGCAATGCCTGCGAGGCGGACTTTCAAAGCCTAACCCGCAGCTGCGATCCTCCCCGCCTTCCCCCTCGCCCGCCGCGGCGCAGCCCGGCCCCTCCCCGCGCCGCGCCATTCATCTCTCCAGCCAAGTTTCTTAACCCTTTTCTAGCCCCCGCCGAGCCGAGCCGAGGGGAGGGGAGGAGGGAAGGGAAGGAGGGAAGGGAAGGGGAGGGCATGGAGGGAGGGCGGGATGCGCCCGCCCGCACCCCCGCCCCGCCCGCGGCAGGAGCTGCGGAGCCGGTTGCCGCTGAAGGCGTCGCACGTACGCAAGTCGCGTCGCCTCCTGCCCTCTCTAATTAATCTAACTGAAGGCGCAGAGCCCCCGGGAAACAAACTTACGAGCGGTAGCACCGGAGGACCCGTATTTAATGAAAACAGCGGTGGCTTAAAAATAACACTTCTTTTTTTTTTTTTTTTTCCCCCTTCGGCTCGCTTAGAGTAATGGGGGGGGCCGCTTCCAGTGGTTACCATTTCTTGTCGGTTTAGAGCTTATATTTTCAGCCTTTTCTCCAAAAAACACGTTTCAGAAACTTTTTTTTTTTTCCGAACGGAAAGCCGGGAGGCTCCCGCCAGCGCACGGCGGCCGCCGCCGGGGGAGAGCAGCGGGCGCCCCGGCCGCTCCCGGGCGGGCCCTGCCTCCCTCCCCGGCCCTGCCCTCACGGCTCCTCGGTCCCGGCGCGGCCACGGTCACGGCGCCCGGGATGTCGGGGGGAGCATCCCTCCCGCCTGCAGCCGGGGCGCCCGGCCGGCCCTGGGCCGCGGGCGGGGGGGGGGGGGGGGGTGACCCCCGGCTCCCAGACCGCTCCCCTCGAGGAAGCAGTTCGAGAATCGGGGGCAAAACGGCTCATGAAAGCCGTGCTGTGTACCCACGTGGCAATAATACAATTTGGGAGAAAAACCGGACTCGGGCAGAGCTTCCCAGAAGTCAGCCGTCCGTTTTGGTAGGTGGCATCCCCCCAGCCTCTGCTGTCAGAAACGGCCGTAGAGGTGAGGCTGTTCTCCAGACTCCTTCCACCAGAGAGGGCCCAGCGCTGAGCGCGGCTGCCCGGGCGAGGCTGCGGGTGCGAGTGACCTCCAGCACATCCTCGGTGTGCCTGGGAGGAGCAGACGGCTCCACGCTTTGCTTGGTGGTTGCCAAATGCTTTACAGACCACTTCATGATAGTTTACTTCGTCTAGAAGTTACAGACTGAGAAAAGAGAAACAGTTTTGTTTAGAAGTCGCTTGTAAATTATGTGATAATATCTGCATTAACGTATGCCAACATTTTAGTTCTAAAACTCAGGTGAAATAATTACAAATGGTATATTCAAACATCTTCTTAATAAAAGACTAATACCCTTAAAGAACATACGAATTTCTGATTTAAAGGAAGCAAAATTGAGTCACACTTGTGAAAAGCCAAATGTTTTACCCTAGGGATACCATGAATGAAAGTAGATGCAGGAATGTTAAGCAAAACCTCTTTGAAATGTACAGATTGTGTACAGGCTTATGGCAGAGCGAGTAATGTATTACTTGACCTATTTTTTTTAAGCCAATGAAAGATTTAGGTTAACTTCATCATCATGTGTTTTTAACCACTTTCTTCCAGAAACGCAGCAGCATTTTCTAAAGCTACTGCATGTCACAGCATCTATACAACAGTCTTTTTTTCTGAAAGCGTCTCTTAATAAAGCCTGATCATACTTCCATTAAAACAGTAAGTTTTGCTCTTCATTTCCATAGTAGGCTCATTAGCAAATTCTGATTGTAAAGAAATTATCTTTACTTTTTTTTTATTTCACAAAGAATATCTCAAAAAATTTTCAATGCTAAGCAGCTGAATTATCTAGGGAAAAGGAAATTTTCTCATTACTGCAGCAATTTAGCTGCCATTTCAATCAAGAGTGTCTGTAGTGGAGACCTCTTTCATTCTTAACCTTAGGGAACGTATTGCGTAGACGAGAGACCTACAAAATGAGGAATCTTGGACAAGCAACAGAAAAAATGTGCATGTGGAGTATTTGTTAAAATGATTGTTGTTAAGTAACATATAGTTGCCTGAAGAGGCAAGTTTTGCTATGATGTAATCAACTGACACTGTATTAAATGATACAATGTATGCATTTAGCAGGTTATTTCCAACTCTTAATATTCATATCACACTGAATTGTGCCATTTGCTCATATTTACTTAAAGTATGAGAATTCAAACAATATACAAAATAATTACCATATACAAGTAAAGGAAAAATTCCAGCCCACAGTGAAATCAGTCTCTCAAGAAGTATGATAGTACTGATGTATATTTGTTGGTTCTTCCCGTGCAGCCTTCAACCAAACCTAAACACACACTCACTCTCCAAGCATAAAAGATGAGCATCTATTGATGTAGCTACCTATCTACCATCTGTGGGTGGTGTCTATACCTTCACTCTGTTACAGATGTTGCAAAAGGGGATGTTTTTTCAATTTTTTTTTTTTTTCCAAGGGGAATTCATCTCTATAAGACGCCTGTAAATGGAAGGCCAATTATGACAGGGAAACATAAACTACCTTTGGATTGGTCTTGGAAGATAAAAACACATTTATAGAGGTTATATTAGAACTCATTCCCAGAATTGCAAGCACTTAGTGGAGAGCTGTTGGTACCATACTTTGATAATATTAGTGAATCACTTCTTTTTACACTCATAAAAATATATAATGCACACACACCCACGCCCCTCTTTACAATTGCTAACTAGAAATCTCAAGGCAGAAAGGTATGTTTTTGACCTGGTAGGAGTTCTGTCAAAATATAATTGTGATTCTGACATTCTTGAAGTACAAAATTAATCTAGGTGACCTTTTCAAAAATGGTTATGTAAATTGTTGACGTACCCTCAACTTTGATCACTTTGATGATTACAATAATGCATTTAAAAATTATGAACAAAGCCACACTTACAGTAACAAACTTCGTCTTTATCTTGCTGAAGTAAAACACATACGGTTGTGCCATGTGGTAACAAGATACTAGTTTCAAAAAGAAAATTAAAATGCTATAACATGATTCCCAAACATGTTTAAGCTAATGCTAGTCTATTTTTAAATCATATAAAGTGCTTTGAAGAGCTTGGGAGAACTACAGTTGCTCTTATTTTGATTTTCCTTTAAGGCTATCTCAGCCTCTCAAAAAACTAACAGCTCTGAAACTACCTTTTTCAATCAAAATAATTAAGGCATTGCTTTATGTCATCCAATCACGATATGAAAGGCTTAGGATGTGGTCGAGAAGCTAGCTAGCTTTACAGAAATTCATTTCCAGACTAAATTTCCCTCTAAAATAGTTTGTCAGCCTTACATAGACAAATAATGAAATTCCATCCTTGACTCAGCCTAGTTCAATTCATGTAATATGTCAGATTACCCACTATTTCGAAGGTGCCTTCACAGAGGATTAAATCACCTAGTATTCCAGAATTTATGTAGGCACACAAACTAAATTAAAAAAAATCATTATGATTCTTATTTATTTAATAATCAACTTCAAAGGAGGTTTGCCTTAATAAATGATAATTGCGTAACAGTGTTCAGCCATAAATCTGAAGTAGTAAGGTGGAAAAGTCTGCCTTTCTTCTGGAGTCCTATCTAGGACTAACTGAAATCAATGGGAACCCTACGAGTGTTATCAGAAGAAAAACTGGTCCAGGGCAAGGGTTTCTGCAGCATGTACCATAGTGCACATCCTGTTTTGTTCATGACAGCAGCAAGTCTGCAGCTGTTGGAGGTGGAGTTAAATTACACAATAACATGTAAAGGGAAGAATAATGTACTCTTTATGTAACCGAAAGGTATCAAGAGTACATACCGCTTGTTACTTTATCTACTGACATTTAAAATGATAAAGGTATTTGTATGCATACGTAACTCATATCATTCCCTACTGGAGTTGTTTTCTGCTGCTTCTTTTTTTATTACACAGTTGACTTATATTTTTACAAGTACTTCGAAGTAGGTCATCTGAGAGAAATGTACCCTTAGCGCCTCAAGTTCTTTTTTTTCTGCATTATTTAAAAGTCGACTTCAGATTGTGACTATTTGATCTAAGAGTAATAAGCAAAGGACCAGATGCTAGAGTCTTTTCAATTACAAAAACATTTAAAGACAGCTGTACCATTAAACTCTCATGGAGGAATCATATGCTTGCAGCATCTGGTGAGTTTTGGCCATGCCTCCAGTGCTCTGTATCTGTTCTGAGGCATGAGCTAGGGTGAAGCTTACTTTCCCATACGCATTTTTGGAGTGGGGGTGTGCATTTTTGACCATAGACAGGAACTAACACTTTGGGTCTTATATTTGGTGGCAGGAAATAAACACTACTTTCAGCCCCTGTAACACCTTTCATGGAAGAAACAAAGGGGTGTATGCTAAGTTGATATGACTACTTTACATTAATTATTAATGTTTTACCAGAATAAAGTACCGGTGTTTTTAGCCAGAAGAACACATCCTGTACTTGTGAATTTTCTGCAATTTCATCCCACTCGCCCAAACAATTATGAAAAATACACTTCTGAGAACGTTGCTCTGATGAGTCACGTTCTTGATGCTGTGAAGGCATGTCCAGAAAATAACCAGCCTGGAGTCACTACTTCCAAACTGACACAAGAAAGTACCAGTAGAGCACCATTACTACTTGTGGGTTGACGGCAATGCAAAGATAACATTTATATGCATGTAGCTGAAACTGTTCAGAACATGCATTTTCCTTTCAGACTTCATATTTTTCTCTTTTCTTTGACAAAGATGTTCCCCATGTCAGGACTAACAGATTGAAAAAGGACTGAAGAATCATGCCCTCTCTCACACTCTGCGTTCAGAAGTTACTCTCAGTAACAATATTGTTTCACAGCCCCATTTTTCTGGCTAGCTATCATGAAATCTGGATAACCCTTTGTCATGGTTCTCATGATGACACAAGCCATGTTGTTGAAACAGTATGTTCTAAAATAAAATGAACAGTACGTACAAATTATACATACGGCAATCTGGCAGTCAGTACTACACTGCAAATGAATAAAGTTCTGAAAAGGACCATTAGGAAGCAGCTAAAAAAACGAAGCTGAAGTGTCCTGTGTTTGCCGTTCAAAATAATACAGGTACTGGGCAAATGTTTTAACAATGTAACAACAACAACTTTAATTACATATTAAAACTGTAGTAATATTCTTTAGTACAAATGATTTTAAATGCTCTGACTCAAGTAAATGAAACTGCTGTGTTAAGCTAAACTGTGTATCTCATGTATTTTTATTAAATATATTTACCTCCCCACATATTAGGTTATGAACAAGAGAACCTTTGATGGAAAACCAATTATATAAAATACAAGTTATTTTAATACACTTAAACTATGGTTCTACCGATCCACTAACTTGGAACATCTACTTGAGTTACATTAAGTCAAAGTTTTCATTTGTTTTTTCTTTTTCTCCTTTATAAGAAAAATAATAAATAATAGCTTATTTTATTTAACAACAAATAAAAGGAAAACGGGCAAGTCCTGATTTATTTTATCTGATTTCAATTACACTAGAGTGTAAAGTAAATATCAAATTTCTAATATGGCACAGGGTACCTTATTTTAGCCAGCTCAGTCCTTATACCTCAGAAGAATAGATGTTTTACTGATGAAATTATAGAATACCAGTGTTTTAAATGCCAAAATAGCATCTTATTTTCCATTTGTCTGCAATGCTTTTTTTTTCCTAAGTTGCTGATTGTTTTCTTTCCTTTTTTCATGTGAGAGTTGGAGGGAGAAGTGAAGGAAAGAGGTTGGCCTCAGAAGATTACTGGAATTCAAAAGTAATTGTAGTAAAAAAGTAATCAAAAATCTTTATGATTTTCTTGTTTTATAATGAAAAGAAAAAAATATATTATTTTGGAAAAACCTACACTTAACAATTTTCAAAAATGCCCAAAAATATAATGGAAAGAGAAAGAACATGGACTACTACCCAACATTTCCTGACATCACTCATGAAAGCCCTCAGAAAAGTAACAATGAAGAAATTCTGAAAAAAAATCTGGCTTCTTTGGCTAGGTACCTGTAGTGACTGTTTGGAAAACAGGGTCCTAGTTCTGAGGATTAAATATTCTCCAAAAATTGGCACTTACCTACCTAACATCACAGATTTAGTCACAAGTGGTTACTGCTTCTGTTTACCTACAGATGTCTAATGGGAAAATCCATTTAAATTGTCTATCAAAAAACTTAAGGAACTCAAATCACTGGGACATATAAGCTTAGATAAGTTTCTGCTTGATTGTGTTTTACGTGATTAGTTTATCAGAATCATATTAGCTGTGCTTTATAACTGATCCAACTATATATCTTTGCATGTTTTTATTAGCATACAAATATCTAGGTTTTATTAGGAGACATTAACTTCACTAAATGTTAGATATCTAAATGTTGATCATCATACCGCTATTTTACACGTAAAGCTGGCAGAGGCACAGGAGTGATTCAACTCACCATAAACCAGATAGCAACAGTTATGTTCATGTAAGTTACATCCCCTCGTAGAGCTGGGAAATTTCTCTTGCCACTTTTTGCATATATTTTAGAGAACTGCCTAGCCAAGATTGCTCTTCCTTTGAAAACCAAGGACTAAGAACATGGGGATACTTCCATATATAAACAGCAGATACTATAACCTCTTTCAATATATATAATTCTAATTTTGAAATAATTGCATCTCTTTTTTTCTTGTCTGATATATAATTAAAAAATATGTGAAAGTATTTTCTGTGGAGAAGAAAATTCATTCTGAGTTTTGATGACTTAGAGAATCTCTGGGTTATGTTCTTCATTTGAACAACATCCATTCTGCTGCATTACAATGGCTGAAACAAGTTTTTTAAAGTAAAAGCTTAAGTGGAGTAAAATAATTCTATTTTGTGAATAGTTTGAAAGTTTTGTTTCATGTTTATTGAACTGAGAAGCCACATATTAAGTCCTCCAATATTATTATAATTATTCCCACTGTACAATTCATTCGGGAAGCTAGGACCTTAATGTTGTTGTCTTGCTAAAATACTCTAAGAAGCCTGAACTTGGAAGCCCCTCTTACAGGGAGAGAAGTTTGTACTCCTCGGGATTCCTGCTTCTTGCTTCCTCCCCCATCTGAGGGATCAGATGGTCAAGCAGCAGGAAAAAGGAATGTTTCAAATGTTTTCATGTTGAATTTTGTCTAACCTTATGCTGTGCCTACTTTTTTGTTTTGTTATTTTGTTTAAGCACAATACTCTCATCTCATACAAAATATAAATGGATCCATGTTTTTCTGACAAACTGTATTTAAAATTACTCCATTCCCTAAAATCCCTTCTTTAATGTAAATGGTATTGAAACTCTTAATACATGAGTTCTTCAACACTATTGCTAACTTTCTTAAGGGTGACTCCTTACAAATACCTTCTAAAATACGTTACGTTCTATCCCTAATAACTCTTAAATATTTTACTGGCCAGGAGCATTGTCTACTAGCAGAAACGTACAAAAAAGCTTACTTGAAAAAATATATTTGAAAAAAAAATGTCTGTGTGTGTTTGTGTGTTTGTGTAGAGCAGATTTAAATTCTTGGAAAGGTGATCACTATTCCCGATTATTTAACAAATAATCAACTAGTAGTTAAATTTGCCAGATCAACACAATATATATTAGTTAAATTCATAAATATTTCTTCACCTTTCCCAAGCCACTTTATGTACCAGTTATTTGTAATTTTCTACTCATGCTATCTGATTGATGTTGCTCATATACATGCTTAAAGAAAGCTAATAATTGAAGCAACAATTCAGATGAATTCTTGGCTTTTTGAAACAAATCATTTCATGTGCTTCCCAGAGTTATTCCTTCAATTGTAAATAGATTTTGTTCATTTTCTTTCTAGAAAGAAAAAGAAAAGGCAGAAACAATTTTTTGTGTTATGACTCTCACCATTCTCTATTGAAATTCTCTTTCCCAGGATCAGAGATCTACTGTGATTCCAGTAATAATCTGTACTTGCATTTACGAGTAAACACAGAGTAAATCATGACATGAAGACATGTAATTCTGTTTTCTATGACTCATCACCTTTTTTCCAGTTCCCACCTTCACATCCAAAAAAAAAAATTTTCTTTTTTAAATTGTGGGGTAAATTGCATGGTCCAGAGCATGCAAAAGAGGAGGCTCTTCAACCTTTCCTCCTATTGCACAGCTGTTCCTTTCTTTCCCCTGTCTCTTCAATGAAAGCTGAATTATCAGTGAACGTTTTCCGATCCTGCTGGAATGCTTCTGGTAGAAAGAAAATCTGGAAACCAGAAGATAAAAAGTAACCTGCTGAATCTTTTCTCAAATTCTTAAAAATTTATAAATATCAGATATGCAGAATGTTTCACCCAATTATTATGATTAAATGTTTTTCTTGTCTCTTCTGGGGTTAAATGAAAAATAGTAACAATAAGCATTATTTAGTTGCTGGAATCCAAAAGACAGCAAGAGGTGCATAACATGCACAAATTCTGCTTGTTATATTTTAAAAAAAAAAAAAAGCTATGTTGATACACAACACAAAGCATAAAATCCCTCCGTGAATTACTATCTTATTTTACATCCCCACAATCCAGCATCACCAAAAGACATAAAAGATTTGCCATTGGCTTCAGTGAGTATAGAATCAAATTCTATATTTTGGGTGGGTTTTTTACTATTCAAAATTTTCAGCAAGACAGCAATGAGACGTAACCTTCTCCTAAAGACGGGTTCTCATTCTCCAGCTACTCTCATTTTGCTAGATCTTAATGTTCTTCTTGAATGCCTGAGGGACTTTATCTTCCTGTTTGGCACAGTTCTAAATTGGCTTAAATCATATTTATCCAACAGTTACCTGCATTATATTTTCAAGGGTAATTTGTGTCCTTCTCCTAGAGCATTTATTTCTCGTGCTCTGTAGGGTTCCATTTTGGCCCCATTCTTACTCAGCAATCCAAAGCTGCCTGTGTGCAGGGTTGTTCATTGGCATGATGCTGGGTTTTCATTTCTATGCCGACAAGACACAGATCTATTTGTCAACCAAACCAGCAATTTCAGACTATGCTATTACCATATTGACAAGCTGGTGACTATAAAAGCCTCTACGAGCATCAATTTTCTTCAGTTAAAATCAGACATAGCTGAGCTGTTCATGTCTGGCTCTTGCCATCAACCCAAACCCACTTGAACTTCTAACCCATCTTTAAAATTCAACCCAGGTTCATTGGTTAAAAACCTTATGTGGTTTTTGATTGCAAGCTCTTCCTTCAGTATTTCAGTCAAAAGATTAAGGTTTCCTACTATTAATTGAAATAAATGTGCTTTGCTTATTGCTCATTCATGCTTTTATATTCCCTAGACTAGATTATTTTAATGCCCAGGTTGTTGATCCACTGATGAGACCGATTATCAAATTTCATCTTGTATAGCAAGTTCTGTTTCCAGGGCAATGTATTGTACAGACTAATGCATGTTTCATACCTGCTCTTCTCTCATGGTGGCTACTAATACACCACAAAATCTATTTGAGTTATTACTGTTCTTGCCCTACCAAGTTCTGCATGAACTTTGACGTATTACTAAGAGATATTCGTCAGGGGACTGATCCTACCAAGTTAAGTTAATGGAAGCTTTATCACTGACTTCAGAAAAAATGAGCTGTAAACCCACATAGCCTCTACTCATGTTCTTAAAGTTATTGCATGGACACTGGGTGATGGCTTTCTGCTTGTGTCCTATATATTTTTCATAAAGAGCTGGTGTATCCCAACTGGCAGATTCAGAAGCACTTTTTAGCTCCATAATCCAGGTGCTTGTACACTATGGCTATATCCTACATACTGAAATGAAACCTAGGTATACACGCTGTTTCCTTGCAAACTCTGATTTTCTTCTGAAGGAAACCCTCATGTGCAATTGCCCTTCCGTCAGATTAATCAGAGGACTAGGACTGACAGAGGCAGTCTGGGCTGCTGTACCTGGCAATGTCTGAGTATGCCACAAACTGCACGAGATTTGCATTGTTTTCAGAGTTCTGGCTTGTGAAGGTGTTTTGTCTGTCAGCTGCCATGGCTTAAGGATCTGCTTAATTTTATTTTGGTCCTTGTAGCCATCTGTAAGAGTTTGGACTAAGCACTCCTTACTATTAACTAATGAATTAAAAAAAAAAAAAAAAAAAAGCCTGGGGCAAACAAACCACAGCAGCCTGCTTTTTCAGGCAACCTTATTCAAATGAGTACCTTACTTCTTGGGTGGTGCTACTGAAGTCTCTGAAAATTCTCCATAACAAAACATACCATAACCTAAGTCAGAAGCATAGCATGACAGTCACTAGCCCACCTTACTGGCCCTCCTGATAGCATGCATTTCTGCTGGAGAGTTGATTACTGATTCTTGTGGTCACTCAGGTTTGCACACTCAGATATGATTGTGCTGATCTGAGGAGGGATCTAGCTTTAGGACTAATATGTTCTATTATTTATGTCCAATATGTTCTTATCAGTAAAAATAAAAAAAATTAAAAAAGAAACTAAGAGTTTTGTCCCCAGGATTTGGCTTTTAAATGACCACAAATTAAACCTACCAGAATAATGTTATTAGAACCTTTCCCAAAACACAGAAATTAGAAGGTAAGTAATGGGGAAAGGGAGGATTTATGACTACCTAGCCACTGACAATGAAGGTAATTTCAGAACAGACTGCAAAACTTGCTTGTTTATAGAAAGTCCTTACAAGAGCAAGAGTTTCTGCACAAAGGAGTGCTGCTGTTAAAAGAAAAAGACCAGTTGCAGAACCCCTAAAGTTGTAGCTAAGAATATGGTCCTACAGGGATTATACTGAAGATTAAAATACTTTGGCTCTAGTGACTGCTGTAATGAGAATACAGATAGAGATAAACTGACAGAGCTGAAAAGTATTTAATTTAGATGACAGCCTACAAAAATTAATGTGAAAATGAGAATTGCTCAGAGGTAATAGATTGAGGGTACCAGATTCATTTTTTAAGTGTTAACCTTTACATGACAGTGTGATACTGTAATTAAAATGGCAACATTCTTTGTTTGGGGAATTTATTTTACATTTCTAATTGCTTTGTACTTCCTAGGTTAGAAATTTTTTCAAGCAATTTCTGACTGACAGAAGTCAAGGATTTTTCACATCAATACAATGGAATGAGTGAGCTTCATTGTACTGAGCAACAAGATTAAGCAGCTACTTGTTTTAATTGTTGTAAGTGATTAAATTAAACTATTCTTGAATATTAATATTTGTTCTGGTCCATGTTGAATATGAACATGGAAATTCAATGAATTTCTTTCTAGTAACCCGATCCTTAAGAACTTGCCCCAAACTTTGAGCTGCTTTGATGTTCAAAGGCTTTGGCTTTGATCAGAAACTAGAAGAAAAAGAATGGGGACCTCTTCACAATATTTTTACCTTTGAAGTCTCAGGTTAAAAGTACTATTACTGTTTGCTTAAACAAGTGAGAGAATGAAGGATAAGATCATGAATTATAATAACAGACAAATGACAAATGTTTTGCATGAAGTACATTTCCTTGTCAGGAGAGAGAACGTTCTTCTAACAGATTTCCAAAGAAGCTGGCAATTTGTAGAGAGTCAATTACAGGGAGTAAAGAGATCTATCATTCTATTTTGGTTTTAACCGATTAAGTGGGAATAAAGAATTCATTTGGAATTTTTCCCTTTGTTTTCCTCTACATTTCATACTAGTAGTAGCAAACATGCACATTATCCAACTGTCAACAAATCCCCTAAACTCAAGCCTGGAACAGCACATCCCACATCTCCCCCATGAAAGTCTTTCATGAAAGCTCCTCTGTCATTCAAGATCATACTATTCCCTCCTCTATTTATTTCTAAGTGTCACTCAGCTCCACTCCACCAGCTTGGAAAAACGTCAAGAACTTTTATCTTCAGAGTCAGTTGCCAGTTCTGTTTAGTGAACAAGCCAGCAGGGACCTCTGGTGCCATCAATGCAGCTCAGTCAGTGCCCCTCTCTTTAGGGATGGAATATATCATTATCCCGATGGCTGGACAGAAGAAAGATGCATTTTTAGAATAGTTCTCAGGGAACAGTTACTGGAAATCTCCTCCCTTGAGACAGTCTATTGGCAACAAGTTTTGCTGCTGTGACATGAGGTATTGCATCAAGGCCCAATCCTGTCACTAATAAAGTTAGTGGGAAACATGCCATTCTTTTCAAGTGAAGTCAACAGGATTAGTGCAGCAAATAAGAGCTAAAAAATATACCCTGCATGTACAAATGCAAATGGAAAGTCATGTCACAAGTGGGAATGTCATTTTATGTCTGTTTTCAGAATCTGGCTTTGTTTCAAATCAAAATAACCCCCTTCCCCAAATTTAAAATTTACGCTAAAGAAAATGGAAATTTTATTTTCATATTACAACATTTCCATTTTTGATATTGGGGATGTTTATTTAAATTTGCATCTCAAAAAAAGTTGAGAACAGACTGTTTAATTGTTGGATTTTTCTTCCTCTTAAAAAAACCCCCACTTTTTTTAGTTTCCTCTAAAACAAGGCATAGATGTTTTAGAGATTTTAATTTTTGACAAAACTATTTTCTGATAGAAAACAGTTTATTTTAAACTTTTCCTTAACCAGCTCTAGCAGGCTCTTTTAATTACCAGCAGACACATTACACAGCTGTGCTAGAAAACGTTACTTAACCTGCTCAGCCTGAATGGAGAATTTCTGTTCATGTCAGCTGTCAGACCCACAGGCTCTTGACTGCGCTAACAGGTAACAGCCCTACTCTCTTGGCAAGTGAACTCTTCCTCCTATACAGAAACAACATGGTGCTGTGATTTAATTTTTTTTATATAAGTGTTGGTTCATTTTTTTCATAGGATATTATCATACTTGGCAATACTGGGTTTAATTCCACTTAAAATGACAGAACTGAATTGTCATCATTTTTAATGGGTAAAATCTATACAGTTCGTCAGAGGTGCTGTAAAATCTAATCAGAAATTAGACTGTAAAATTAATAGGCCTATATTCTATATAATGCTATTTTATAAATCTGGAACTGTAGCAGATTTGGAGTTTCCCATACAGTACAATTAAGCAGTGGTAGAATCTTCAGTTTAGACAAATAACCCATGAAATAACTGGTACACCATGCTTGGCTCTGTTTTACTTTGAGTAGTAAGGTACCAAATCCATTAATTCGACATCTGGGCTTTCATTTCAGTGCAGCTATAAGCCATGGGATAACTTTCCCCTTGTTTATTTTTACGCAGTAAATGTTAAGGATGGCTGTAAGACACTGGTTTTGACCACGCGGCCCTTGTGTGGGGATATCCAGGTGACAGGAGGCAGTGCTAACCCATCCCATTTATTCGGAGAGGAGTAACAGGGACGAAAGGACAGAAAAGGCATGAGGCAAGCTAAGGAAGGAGACAATGCACAACCTTTCCTTAGCAGCATCACTGAGAAAAAGGGGAGCACAGCCAGCAGCTGCCCTGCACTGCCTTGATCCGGGTGGGAAGGGAGGTGGGTGACGGGTGTCAGCATCTCCTCCCTCCCAGGGCTTTGCCCACAAGTGCACACGTGCACACACGGAGCCACAGAGCCCAGGCCGAAGTCTCCCATGCCCAGAAAGCAATATAGGAAAATCCCAAGCGGGGCTCGGGATTTTTCTCCATGTCACAGCAGAAGTGGGGTGAAGGGGTGCACTTGTTGGATGCCCCCCACCCCCAGCAGAAGTGGGCAATCTGGCTTAACATATGTAACGTTATGTAACAACATAGGAGCAGCTGCTGTTGACGGTGAACGATGGCAGTAAGCAGATAGCTAACCTTACTTCCCTGTGCTGAAATGATTCACTTCTAATGATAATTTGCACCATTTTAACTCCGAGTACCTCCCACGTAATGATTATACAGTGTTACTATAAAACCTCAGGGTTCATCTGCAGAAACATTTCTTATGCTGGAGTTCTCTATGGAGACATACTTATAAAAATTGGTACGAGGGAAAGATTAAATAGATAAGAGCATAAAAACAGATTATAGAATAAATACAGTCTTGTAGATGAGTTCATCTGGGAGGCAAGAGCTTACACTCCTGATTCTCCTACCGACTTCTGTAATACTGGACAAATTGCATTGTCTCTTTGCACCTCAGTTTCCCAGATTGGAAAGTAGGGTAATGCCTTTTTCAGCTCTTTCTCTGCTTATCTAAGCACGTTGTAATACAGCAGGAATACTTTAATTAGAGACATTAGAACTTTGTCTAGACTATGGGATCTGGATCTCAGTTTAGTCTTCTAACTTGGAACAAATAATTATTAACATATAAACATGTTTTCTTTTGGTTTTGGTTTATATTCTCTCTTCTTCTAGATCCTGCTATTCATTGCATCTCTATCCCCATCCCAAAAGAACAGTGTTTGCCAAGAGCAAAAGAGCAAAATCAGTAGAGAAGTAATTTTTATCTTTTTTTTAACAACCTGATAGAGAATACAGCACAGTGAAAAAGATATTTTTTTTTAAATCTAGTTTTAAAAAAAATCTTTAGTAGTATTTCTTTATGTTAATAAAGCCATTCACTGAAATAATCTTGCCTTACACCATTAGTGCATGGCAATGCAAAACAAGGTGAAAACCTTTGAAAAAGTACTTAAAGGAATAAATCTGTAACAAGGAATACACTTGCCCTCTATCATAACTGCATATTTAAGAGGCCTCTGCTTTAACAGCGACAATTCAGAGCAACAGTGCTTGGCTTAACGCTGCCATCCTGTAGCTACTATTATAGAAAATATAGTTGTACAATTTTCAAAAAGTGAGCAATTTTATGAAGTTAATTGTGTAACATTGTTTATGAATTTAAACCACACAATTAATACATTGTTCACAGACATGTATAATGGACTTTTTGTATTGAATGATGGTTTAAGAAAAAAAATGTAACTCATTTTGGAGCTATAATGATTGATTTATGAGGTAGAATTAAAAGTGCTAAGTATGTATTGGCTACTCACCAGCTAAGTGGATGGAGGTAGCATGAAAAATATCTATATATAACTAACTGCACTGTATTAATATCAAGGAATCAAAGAAATTATTTAAAGCAAAGCAAGAGAATTAACCTAGAAGTAAATGGTGAAGATTTAAGAAAGGCAATTGGCTATCAAGGGAAACTAGGCTAGAATTAGATGTGCTTGCTTATAAAAATCTTCTCTGATGTAAGGTAATGGAAGCTTTATTCTTTCAAATTTTAAAACAGCTGGATCGAACAATATCAAATTAAAAGACAGCACTCCAGTAACACCTCATTAATATCTTGCTTCTTAAGTAATGGTGGGACTTTAAATGAAATGCTACCCCATATGAATAATGGAAACTACCTGCCTCTAATGAAGAAAGGACCTCTGTAGTACCAAGGGATCTGACTTCTTGGTACTTACTGAGAAGTACTGGAAGTACTTTCCATTTTTAATTCATTTGGAAAAAAAAAATGGGTGTCATTACACATGGTGAATGTCACATGAGTTCACAGGCAGTTCCATTAAAGAGCTTTACACCAAGTAAAAATTCTCAGTTTAGATAAAAGCTATGCACTACTGTTCTGCTCTAGCTTTTTATACTAAAAAATTTTAACTGAACAACAAATTGAAGAAGTCCCCTGTTTTATTTCACCATATTTCTTTCTCTGAGCTGATAGTTTAATAAAAGCATGTAAAATCATATTAATGTACAAGACTGATTTGGAAAAAATGCACCAAAGCAATACACTACACTTTCTTCTTCACTTGTACTAAGCAAAGGAGAGTCTCAATTCACCATTAGCTGAATTCCACAAACACCCCACTATCCCTTATTTGAGCTAGCCTGCTTCAGGAAAAAAAAAAAAAAAAAGTATTTTCATGAAAATTACTCTAGTAAAGGACAGTTCCTCTTGTCAAAGGGCAGAAGGAGATAGGTTTAGCAAGCATGTTTGTGTAATTTAATAAAAAAGTTAATCTAAGTGTCTCCATATTGATCATAGAATCACTGAATGGTTTGGGTTGGAAGGGACCTTAAAGACCATCTAGTTCCAACCCCCCTGCCATGGGCAGGGACACCTTCCACTAGACCACATTGTTCAAAGCTCCGTCCAACCTGGCCTTGAACACCTCCAGGGAGGGGGCACCCACAACTTCCATGGGCAACCTGTTCCAGTGACTCACCACCCTTGCAGTAAAGGATTTCTTCCTTATATCTAATCTTGTTGAAAACCATTGCCCCATATCCTATCACAACACTCCCTGATAAAGAGTCCCTCCCCATCTTTCCTGTAGGCCCCCTTTAAGTACTGGAAGGCCGCTATAAGGTCTGCCCGGAGCCTTCTCTTCGCCAGGCTGAACAACTCCAACTCTCTCAGCCTGTCCTCATAAGGGAGGCTCCAGCCCTCTGATCATCTTCATGGCCTCCTCTGGACCCACTCGAGCAGGTCCATGTCCTTCTTATGTAGGGGCCCCAGAGCTGGACACAATACTCCAGGTGGGGTCTCACGAGAGTGGAGTAAAGGGGGAGAATCCCCTCCCTTGACCTGCTGGCCACACTTCTCTTGATGAAGCCCAGGACATGGTTGGCTTTCTGGGCTGTGAGCGCACATTGCTGGCTCTTAGTCAGTTTTCTATCCACTACTACCCCAAGTCCTTATCCTCAGGGCTGCTCTCAATTTGTTCTTACCCAGCCTATATTTGTGATTGGGATTGCCCTGTCCCATGTGCAGGACCTTGCACTTGGCCCTGTTGATTTTCATGATGTTTACATGGGCTCACCTCTCAACCCTGTCTAGGTCCCTCTGGATGGCATCCCTTCCCTCCAGCATGTCAACCGCACCACACAGCTTGGTGTCATATGATTATATTCTCCCCAAAGAAAAAATGGCTATTAAGCACGATAAGATAACTAATGGAAAGGAGAAGTTCACATTTAGAAATCTAGCAAAATACCAATAGAAGACCAGGTTACAAATAAATAGCTGCAGTTGTTATAAAAAAACCCCAAACACATCTGCTAGATTTCATTTGTTATTGAATAAATTAGAGTACAGTCTACTACAGATGACCTGGTGGCCTTCTAGGATTACAGACTAGAGCATGGGCTTATTCAGCCCAAAGGTTAGGGCCCGTGTCCAGAACTGGGAAAGGAGCCAAATGTTCATGGCCAAAAATCAGGAACCAGAAAGTCAAGCCAAGGGTCAGCAACTAGAGATAGGAACAAGCATCTGCGCAGGAGTCATGAACCAAAATCAGAAACCCACAAGAAGAAATTACAATCGCAGGGCACAATGCAGAGGTGGCTCTGAAAATGTGCAGTACAATGTGCAAAACGATGCTCTGGCATTCTGCCTTGGAGACCTGCTTCTGAATCACTGGCTGACATGCTCTGGCTAACCCCTTAAAAATGGGTCCAAACTGCAGAGAACCTGATTTACTACTACAGAAGAAGGTTTTATCCCAGATTAGCAGTACTGAGGATAATGTGAAGATAAGGCAGTTTGTATATCTGTGTAAAAGGTACGTGCAGTATGCATTTCCTTTCATCATGCTGCAAATGGGACAGCCATCTCCCAGCCCAGTGCTGGTAGATACACACAGTCTGCATTGGCTGACAGGCACAGTTGCTAGCAGAGAGAATTCCTCCTAGTCTCTCACAAACCCAACAGCCAGCTATAGTAAACAAACTCTTGCAGAGGGTGAGTGCATATAAAAATATCCATCTCTGCATCCCAATTGCAATTCGTCTTACAACAGATTCTGGGTTAAACATGTTCTTCTTTGATGCCTGTGATTTTGAGAAGAGGTACTGAGGACCTGAAAGCGAGGGGGAAAAGCTTAAAAACCTCTTGGCATAAGAAAGATTAATATGCACATACTTTACACGTATCTACAAGAATATCCAAATGAGTAGTAAAACAAGTGCCAATAGAAGACTGTCTTGTTGCATCAAGATAACTGCAGCTGCAGAAAAGTTTTCCATGAAAAATACAACGAATAAGCCAGCCCTGTACCATTCCAAACTGTCTGGGTGTTGAGAGAGATGGAAACTCTTTTCTCAGAATCATACCTGTTAAAATAGATTAATAGAAGGCTACCATTTCTGCTGCTGCTGACCCAGCAAGTTCCAGAGGCATTACATCCACATACCACTTTTAAATTGGGTACTAACATGCAATTTCTGAATCCGTTAGAAGCAGGAATGAGTTAAACAGATCAAAGTTTCACTAGTATGAATCTTGAGCATTTTGATAAGCCTTTGACCTTCCTAAGGCTTTTTCTTAGTATCACTGCAGAGAGCGGTGCCAAATGGTCAGACTGGACTTCCACCTGTAATTTTGTATGCATGAAGCAGCAGTGGAGGAGCGTTGTATGCAATAGGAACTGATGTGAAAAATACAGTTCAAAAGATAAAGAATAAATCCAGGCTCTTGGATTTCCCCATCGAAAGATTTCTTTACCTTGGACTGATACCTTCATCCTGCCAAGTCAGAGGCCTTTACTCTGCTGGACTACTAGCACACAAGAGAGTGCAGCTCTCCATCCTCATACAGTTTGTGCAAGGACTAGGAGAAGTGAAGGCCTTGCATGCTCAGGGACACAGTAACTCCCATGAGTCCTTACAAGTGCAGTTATCTCAAGAAAAGCAGCATATTCTTTGTGGAACAAAATGGATTGGGAATATAAAAGTAGTTTGAAAAGGAAATGTGTCTTGAGTGTGTTGGACTGCACCAGGTTCAGAGGAAAGAGTAGCTGCTTCATCTGTTTTCTAGATTCAGACAGTTAAAGTATGGAAGTGAACTGACTACAGATGAAGAAGGAAATCTAAGGCAAGCAAAGAAGGAATTAGGCTGTGACTGGAGTTGGAAGGGTTGGTGTGCAGGAGAACAGGTGGCAGTATAGCTGAAGGATGGCTTTTTTGAGGGCTGACATAGTGATCAGCATGAAGGACTACTTGCTGCCTGGGTGCACAGATGGGGCTGAAGGATGCAGTAGCCCCTCACTGCCAGGGGCAACCAGCCCAGCAGCAGAAATACACTGGACTGGCCTGAACCCTTTAGTGCACCATCATAGAATGATAGAATAGCTTGGGTTGGAAGGGACCTTTAAAGGTCACCTACCCCAACCCCCCTGCAATGACCAGGGACATCTTCAAACAAGATCAGGTTGCTCAGAGACCCATCCAACCTGACCTTGAATGTTTCCAAGGATGGGGCATCTACCACCTCTCTGGGCAACCTGTTCCAGTGATTCACCACCCTCATTGTAAAAAAGTTCTTCCTTATATCTAGTTTAAATCTACACCGTTTTAGTTTAAAACCATTACCCCTCATCCTATCACAACAGGTCCTGCTAAAAAAATTTGTCCCCATCTTTCTTATAAGCCCTCTTTAAAGTACTGAAAGGTTGCAATAAGGTCTCCCTGGAGCCTTCTCCAGGCTGAACAATCCCAACTATCTCAGCCTTTTTTCATAGGAGAGGTGTTCCATCCCTCTGGTAATTTTTGTTGCCCTCTTCTGGACCTGCTCCAACAGGTCTATGTCTTTCCTGTGCAGAAGACTTCACAGCTGGACACAATACTCCAGGTGGGGTCTCACCAGAGCTGAGTAGAGGGGCAGAATCACCTCCCTTGACCTGCTGGCCACACTTCTTTTTATGGAGCCCAGGATACAGTTGGCTTTCTGGGCTGCAAGCACACATTTCTGGCTCATGTCCAGCCTTTCTTCCACTAGTACCCCCAAGTCCTTCTCTGCAGGGCTGCTCTCAATCCCTTCATCCTCCAGCCTGTATTGATACCAGGACTTGCCCTGACCCATGTGCAGGACCTGGCACTTGGCGTTGTTGAACTTCATGAGGTTCACATGGACCCAATTCTGCAGCTTCAGGTTCCTCTGAACAGTAACCTGTCCCTCAGGTGCGTCAACTGCACCACTCAGCATAGTGTTGTCTGCAAACTTGCTGAGGGTGCACACAATCCCACCGTCCATGTCACTAAACAGTACTGGTCCTGATACAGTCATAGCCCCAGGTTCAAATTCCTTCCTGCCCTGGTTCCTTAGGACTGGTGCTTCACATCCCTTTAACAGCACATCTGGTTTGTGCATGGCTGTGGGCCAAGGGCTCTTGTATGCAATACATTAGCATAAGAATTTGGAGAGTTTGTGTTGGTGAGATACACAGTCATGGTTTGGTATGTGTGAGGGAATCGTGACAGACTGTCTCTGCTACTTGGGCATGCAGATCTTGTTGGAAGTGGCAGCTGTGAGGTACATCTCTATGAGAAGAAAGGTGGAATGGGCCATGAGCTTCTCCCTACCTACACATACAGCTCTGCTCAAGCAAGTTTTGGAGCCACCACTTCAGAAGTGTTGCACATCCCCAGACTGGAGTGTTCTCCTCTGCAGCGGTGTGGCTCCTTACCATAACAGTTCTCATTAAACTCTTCCAGATGGTTAAATCTAGCTTAGGTATATATGTTATCTTAGGCACATAAGAATTTAAATATGAAAATACTGTGCGGTGGGTCAGACCACCAACATCTTTCTTAGAAAATATCATGTTGAGGATTTTGCTATGACCTCACCCTATTTTTCTACGTGAAAGAAAAATATTGTCTGACTTCCTTCATAGCATATTTTACATCTTATTGACAAATCACTTATGACACTAATTTATTAGCATAAAAATATTACTATACACAAGACAGCCTGCTTTGATTTACTAGATCAGGGTTTTTCATATGCCAAGGTCCTATCATCTCTACTTGATCATTAAAAGTCCCTTGGCTTGCTTTTTTTTTTTTTTGTGCAACAGAAGAGTTTTGTCCTGTTGCCTTGGCTAAAATCCTGAATATCAGAATGGCTTTGCAGCTCAAAGGAGGACTCACTGAGCTGATGCTTAAGAAACACAGGATGGGTTTTTCATGACCACCTTAGCTCCTTGCTGCAAAAGTCAATGGCAAAGCAGGGAAAAAAAGGGGTACATAAACACAGAAAAGTAAAATCTAATGGCAGTTACAGAAAAGATGCTTAAACTGCAACATTGTTTTTATCCTCTTTATGTGAAAACTATTTTTGTTACATGCAAAGGGAAGGAATGGAACTAAATACCTATATGCCTTTTGCATACAAGTAGTGTTTCAGGGGTTGATACCTGCTTAGTTTTGTGAAAACAGCAAGACCACATTATAGAAGCTGGACCCACTGGCTGTACACAGAGGCATCTGCTGAATTCCACAGAAGACAGACATGAAGAAAAGTAGGAATTAAAGTCTTTTTGCCAGTGTCATTTTATTACAAAGAAGATGACTGGCTAATTTTGTAAATTGCCATTCAAGTATTTACCTCTTTTCCATGGGTGTGCCCTCCCCCCAACCAGCTTTGTTTCACTACAGCAGTCATGCACAACTGGAGACTGGCTACTGGTACTAGTCAGAGTAAGCAAGCCCTGCATCACTAATATTCCAGACTACAAGAGTCCATTCAGAAAACATATTAAATATAGAAAACTGAGACTAAAATTAAAACTTATACTCTATCCTTCACATAAATTGATTTGGTATTTTGAAAAAGAAATGAAAGTCTCATTGACTTAAAGCTTGTGGCTCAGATGAAATCCATGAAAAATCAATTGACTTATATTTAATTCAAGGATCTTTTTCTGGAAAAAGAAAAAAAAAAAACATCTTAACATGTAACTGAAGATAACCAATTATTTTATCTTGTCTTCACTTCTTCAGTCTGAAGAACTGAAAATCAAATAAACCAAAATAATTACACTATTATTTAAAAATGACTTAACTGAATGGGATGTGAATAACAAATTCAGATGCATTTTTAAATCTTTCATGCATTCTCAGAGATTTTTATATACTTGTTTCAGCAAATGCTATTTTAGCCATAGCAATAAATTTGAACACCTGTTGTTTGTGTAATGTGTACCTACAGGTCTCTCAGCCAGAGCAGATCATGGTGGAATATATTTCCAAAGAGTATGTTCTTATTTTGTCTGAAAAGTAAACATTTCATCTGCTTACAAGGAAGCAAGTTCACTTGTGAACACAGGAAATAAAAGCATGGTGATGTTACATATTCAGCATAAAAAATAGTACAAAGTTTTGAAACATGAATAAATATATCAAAATAGTATATAGGTCTAAGTTCAATTTATGTAAATAAGCAAAAGCTGATTAGTGATCATTTAAGTTGCATTATGGAACAGACCCTACACATGCACGCACACACCTTAAAAGCTGTGAGGAGTACACTTGCTGCTTTTTGATCTTCACACCGCCCACCAGCATGGCTGATAACATACTGAAATGCCCTAATGTTTTCCCTTCCCTCTCCCTCTCCAACAGATATGAAAGCACAGTATATACCCAGCTGTGTCAAACTCTCATTCGGAAACAAAATCTTTAGTAGGAACTTTGTATGCGTATATATATTGGAAAGTCAGCACATCTCATTGTCGCATACCCTGCGCATTAGAAAGCTTATTCTGTCCTAGGATTGCTGAGATGCTTGGCAAGACAGACGGCCAGTCTCTCTGTCTCCCTGATGGCGTCTGCATTGCTGCAGATTTGTCATGTAATTCATCGAGTTGAACTTAGCACATAAATTTTCAGTTATGACTAAAAAGTTAGAAAATTCTCCACAGATGAAAACTACATGTCTGTACTGATAGTCAAGCAGGGAGCACTTAGGGGAACAAGAGCAGGAACAAAGGATCATTCCCAGAGTGTGAGAGTGACTTAAAGAAAGGAAGAATAAGCTAAAAGAAACACTGGCAAGAAATAAATTCTGTGTTAACTCTTGAAGATCCTTCTACGCCCGTACATTTTCCAATCAAAATATCATTCAATATTTAAATCACTCCCACCTTAGGTGTCAGGTTAATGAGATTTTTTTGAGAATTGAGATCTCAGTAAACCAAAAGCTTCTACCACAATCTGAACTCTGAATTTAAAACCATCATCTCCACAATAAACCACAGAGCTCCATCCTTAACTGTGGCAGACCAGAGCCCAGATCCACACAACAGAGGAGATCATGCAGAACCTTCCACTTAACACAGAAGCAATACAAATCCGTGTTTTCATACGAAATCTCAGACAGAAAGACCAAAAGGAACAAGGTCCTTTCATAATAAAGAACCTTTCACCAATATTATGTCATAATTAAAAGGTTGTAGGCAAATTTCATTATTTTACTCAGGTTTTTTTCTTAGAAAAGCAGACTTTCAATCATTATTTTACATAGGGTAGGCTGCGCTATAGAACTGAACTACAAAAACCTGAAGTTCTTGCCAGTGAAAGATTTAACCTGGATGGAAGGAAAAAAACATTACTGGCTGAACAACACTTTTAAAGAAGTTTGTTAAGTCCTTACATAGCAAATGTATGTATACCTACAAAAAAAAAAATCATTTTAATTCACTCTTTCCTTCTAATTTTGTAACGTGCCACTACTCTAAGGTGTACTAGTTTCATTATTACCAACATCTAAAGTAGAGAGCTACCCAGAGATCTCTTCTGCTTTTACCATTTACGCAGCATACATCTTTGTTTTATTTTAAATGTGATTTTTAAAATTAAGTAATTATATCACTAAAAGTCTTAGTACACAAACAGTTTTACTGCGTAAATATGACATCAAGTAATAGATGTGAATTTGCTTCACAGAGCATTGTAAGTGTCTGTACAAGCACCTTCTTACTGATGTAACACAGCCTGCATTAGGAAGAAGCAAGGAGTGGTGGAGCGTTTGCCTTAACTACACCAGCAGACTAAAGCAATAAAACTTTAGCTGCAGACAAGCCCTCTTACTCTACCACTCCAGTGTGGACAAGACTGAATGCAGAAGACATGCAGAAAAGAAAAATTCTGAAGTGGAGAGCAAAACCAAAACAATAATCAGAAACAAATAAAAACCCCAGCCCAAGGGCAGCTGTGCCAATCCTAGTTTGGACAATTCTTGTTTTCTTCCAGTATTCCTGCCAAATGAAATTCCTCTGTATTTTCTTAAGACGTATGAATTTGAATGAGAAGAGGGAGGCTAGATGGAAGGAGGGCTTTTCTGATAGTGGTTCTCTTACCTGAAGTGGTTCGAAAACAGGGTCTGGGGAGTGTATATGCTGAGAAGGAAATTCCCAGGCACAGATTCTTAGTAGAAAGATAGTAGTTTCAAGATAAAAAATCCTGCAAGTCATAACTGCATGCCCACACCCTTTTCCTGTGATTTTTTTCTTTTTTTTCAGAGCGCAGCAGATAGCAATAGTACTCTTCTAAGGGCCTTGGCCCCTTGAATAAACTCTGATTTTTACTTACCTATTGGGTTTCTCTCAATACTAGGATCCCAGCAGATCTGCAGCCAACTAGTACCAGCACAGTCCTGCTCTGGGATCTCGTTCTTGGTTCAGGTAGGCAACAGGTGGGATGATTCTCAAACTATCTGCTAAGAAAGAAAATAAGTAATTTTAAACAAAAGCAGATACATTCAGACAAAACAAAACAAAACAAAACAAAAAACACCACAAAATTAAAAAAAAAAAAAAAAAGAAAAACCAAGAATTACCTGCAAGTAATTTTCCTGTTTATTCTTGTATTTCTAACTGAAGCCAGGTGACATGGGCACAGAAGACTGTAGTGAAAATGAGGGGAGGGGAAGGTAAAAGGGAGAGATAGAAACATTCACCAATCTATTTCAGAGGAACCAACAACCAGAATAGTTGCTACTTTGCAAACGTGGTCCAAGTTCCTGTTTTGTTTGATTTGGACTATGTACCTGAACTTCAGCCTACCACCGTTGCCCATGCAACATTACTAATCACAGGGCTATAGGGAATCTTTTCCTTCCTCCCATTATACCTTCCCCTACAAATATATTATTATTAATATGTGGTCAATGCCTAGAGAAAAGAATTAAAGAAACCCCCTCCACACAGTAGGTAATAGCCTGACAGGGCCATCTTTTTGGATTAGGCTAGCCAAGGCTCAAATCTGTAGTTACCACCCAGAAGAGCTGTATCATCTGAAGGACTTATAACAGTGCAGCACATGTTTCACACCTGTTAATTTCATCATATTCTCCTCACCTTTTTTATGTTTTCAGTAGCCTACAGTGCTGGGAAGAGTAGTAGCAGTAGTCAGAGTTTCTTAGGAAACAAAGATTTCAAGGCCAGGTATAATCAGTCTAGCAAAGAGATACCAGAGATTCGTGTGGGTCTTCAGCAGTGGGAGCAACAGAAATTGTTACTCACAGGTGCTGCTATGTCAGGGATTTGCATCAGTGGAGACCAAATTAACTAACTATGGATATGCACTACCAGTGCCACTACTTAGTACTAGTCTCAGTGAGTGGTTGCATGGAGACAGCAAAGAGTAACAGAAAAAAACCTGAATACTCCTGAGTTTCCACAGTCCAGGACAGGAATGGAACATCAGAGGTGCAGTTGCAGTTAATTCTCCTTCTCCACATCCTCCCAGGAAGGGCTCGGACATTATAACACATTATTTTGGATCTTTGGACTTTGGCTGCTTTTTTTTTTTTTTTTTGGTGAGCAGTAAATACCTCATGTGGCCATCTGATCCCTTACAAGCCGTGATCTAGAGTGCTCACTGTAGTGTCTCTGTTAGCTTCTCAAGTACATTGCTCAGAAATGGAAAGTTAGTCCAGGGGTAATAACCAAAGCATAGGACTAATTCATCAGAGGAAGGCTCCTCTGGTGTTTGATGGACTCATGTGTGTTTGCAGGAAGGGAAAAAATCATCGTATCTAAATACACAAATCTTTTGGTCCAGAACTCATGTTTTTGTCTACTACAGTCCTTCCTTGCATCCTGTTTTTGATTGTGCTCTCAATGATCAAATTTACTGAACCCAGGGAATTAGAAGCTGTGATACAAACAGGGCAGACCTGTGATGTCTGAGAAAGTTTTCTGAACATCCATGTTCCTTTCAGTGAAGTGAGATGACAGCAGTCAGCTCAGACCTGCAGCATGCTGTGGGCTCTGAGCACTGATGACTTGGTTTACCACCCATGGTTTACCATCCTTTCCTTGAGAAAGGATGTGGCATCAGATAGGAAACTTTTCTCCAACTGTAATAAAGCTACAGCATTGCCTGAAATATAAATTCCTCCAAGGGTGTTTGTACCAGCCTTTGCTCTCAGCCATCAGTCTCCATTCTCACTCAGGGTCTGTGCTTGGGTACAGCAGCCTTTGATATGACCACAGCTAATCAAAAAAGGTGCACAGGTGGGGTTTGCAGCCCTTCTGAATAAGAAAGTTGGAGTTAGCTTCATAAGAAGCCTTTGAAGGAGGAGAAAAAGGAAGATTCAAAAGCAGGATATAAAGATGTATTAAGTTCTCTTCACCCCTGCGGTGTGGAACACCATTATCGTGACACAAAGGAAATACGTAGACTAACTTTTTCTCTTTTTTTAAATTTTATTTTTTAAAAAAAGAGTTCAGCTTCATCTCTTTGTATATAGAGAATGAGTTGTTTTACTTCATTTTTCCTCATTTAAATAAATCTCAGGAGGAGGGAGAACGCAAACAGGTGCTATTTCCCACATGCGTCGTTTTACTAGTCAGTTCTTTCAGTGGGGTTTGGTTAGGTCACTCTATTATACAGCACATTATTTTTAAACAGTGCAGTGACTCCTTCCAAAATGTTCCTTCTTTAATGCAATCTGACACAACAGAAAAGAGAACAGGAAGTTTTTGTTGTTTGTACTTATAATCTTAAACCAACTATTGCTTATCCTGAGCGCGTCAGATAGCACAGCAGACGGAGCCAGCAAGCCTTCAGACGCTGAACTCTGAACTTCGGCCAGACCTTGCCCCGGTCAGCTCTGTGACAGGAAAGCAGGCAGACTTTGAACCCGGGGCTCTGGGGCTGCTGCAGGGTTGCGAGCAGAGAAACAGCTGCACTTTGCAACACGAACTTTGTACTTAGACACATGCACATTTAATCTCTATAACAGAGCCTTTGTTTCATTACTTATTAACATCTCCTCCTTGAGTAAAGTTCTTTGTTAATGAAGCTTTAAAGAGTGGTGTGAGGGGTTTTTTCCACCTTCCTCTCCCAAAAAAATAAAACTCACCACCCAATTTGATAGGCTTACATTAACTATTAAAAAATGCAAAAAAAAAGTTATGCCTTATGCACCTTCTGAATATTGTTGGTATTTGTTGTTCATTCCCTTCTGAGCGACTCAGTTGTAACAACCAGAGTTAATTACAGAATTCAGGCAATATTCTGTCTTTGCGGACATCACTTCTTGAGATGATTTCCACAGTAATTCAGCCTGCAGCAACATTCAACCTTATTTAACAAATCAGATTTAAAAAAATAGTAGGAAAGCATCAGACCATTCACACTAAAAAGCCATACTTTAAGAAAGTGTCATGGGATGTTTTGAAGTTGTACAGACTTTAAGAAAGTGTCATGGGATGTTTTGAAGCTGTACAGCTTTTTGCTACTGCTTTTACTTTGGAGCAGTGTCAGTGCTTGGCTTCTGTGTATTTCACCATAACGTATGCTAACATGCACAGCACTGCAAATTCGTAGAGAAGATATTCAAGGCGTAGATCCATTTGTGTCATCCATTTATTAGCCCTCACGAAAATATAGCTTTGATCAGGAACAGAAACCTATCTAAACAAGGACCAAATGAAAACCTCAAGAGAGGGCCCATATAAGATGCTTAAATCATTTCTATACCAGAAGTAAAAGCTAAGAAGGGGCACATACGCATTTACTGTAACAAAACCTAGTAACAGAAAGGTACTGGAAGATCCCAGTAATGCCCCATTGTGTCTGTGTTGTCACAACAATATGGAGTGGCAAAAATGATCAAGAAAGTAAAGGTTTCCTGAACAATTCTTCATATGCAACTAGAATAAAACAAGTATTTGGAAGTATATTTTCTTTGTCTTCAGATACTGCAAGTATTTGCCACAGCCTGTTTGAAAGAAATAATCCACAGACAGAGGGATCACAGTTACACTCTTCCTATTTTCCATCACTATCATCTTTTCAACATGAATTTCTCTCCATGCCTCCGTGGTCAACCTTTTTCTCTTCCTTTTATTTTTTTCTTCCATATGATGGTGGAAGACACCCCTACCCCCACACCACCCAGCTTTCCTTCCTTTTCATTAACAGAATGATACAAAAAAGGAAATTTTCAACTCTCTAGAAAGACAGGAGGAAAAATAATAAGTCAAGAGGTTTCAAACCTCTCCCTTGTGTGAAACTAGGTTGGCAGGACTCAGAAGCAATTGGGTGAGGATGGTCAGCTCCTGAGATTCTTTGTGAGAAGTCCATGACTTCTCTTATTTGGATCTATTTGTTTACCCACCACCCTCAGTACACTGCTTTGAAAGCATCATCTTTCATCTAGCCCTAGAGTTTGATTTGCATTCTTTGCAGTGAGTGGACTGACAGAAAATGACAGAATTACTTTTCTTGTGTTAGTACTATTTTGGGTAACAGTACTGTTACCATCCTACAACTGCAGAGCAGCTGGCACAACTACAAGAATGTTACACATATTTTCCTTTCTTTATCCAGAAAGACATGATTTCTCCTCCTTGGGGTGCCTCCCCATTATCACCTCACCCCTGGAACATGGCCCTCACGTCACAGATTTAGCTGTTGCTAAGAATAGACATGATCATTTGGAATAGATCCTGCTGTATTTCTGGGTACAGTTTTTGAACGGTGTTACAACAATAAAATCTTTAGGTTGGATTCTGTATAACACCTGCCTGCTCCTTCCATCAGTTCATCAAGGGCGTCAGACCTGTCTCGGTGAGGGCAGGCATGAAGACCTGTACCATTTGCTTAGCTAGGGACAGCAGCAGACGTGAACTTGAATGAAGCCAAGCAAACCATAACATCTCTGTGAACAAAGCAGGCAAGCCTCTGGGAAACTATGACACCTTTAATTAAAATAAATAAATAAAAGTGAATAAATGTGGAAAGAGTACAGAGAAGAGCAACAAGAATGATTTAGGTCTGGGAAAAAAAAGGCTCCTTCCAATGAGACATTGAACTAAATGTGTTTTGCTTCAAAGAGAAGATTATAATCTTTAAGGGACTAGACAAGAAGAAGATATTTCAGAAGACTCTAAATTAGTGGGCAGACACACAACAAAATCCAATATTTGCAAGTTCAATATGGAGATAAAAAGCACGTTTTAAGTATAATTGGCTACTGAGATGAATTGTCAAAAGATACAATAAATTCTCCATCACTAAAACTATTTTAATTATTGTATGCTTAGCTTAGACTAGAACCCAGACGTCTCAGTCAACACAGGCCCAATAATCTTTAAGTTTATCTAGCTTCTAGCACAAGCCACCTCCTCTGTCTGAAAATTGTTCCTGTTGCTAATTCCAAATTAGATGATTTTTTCCTGAGTAATCCAAGGTCAGAGAATCATGACAAGTGGATAATTACTGCATGCAACACCAGGTCATATAGACATTGTTTATATAATACTAGCATTCCTCAGTCTAGAGCTTCCAGAAAAAAAAAAAAAAAAAAAAAAAAAGGGAAAAAAAAATCTGTAATGTCTAATTCAGATTAGAAAACAAAACCAACAAAATAACCCCAACCAGACAAAAAGGAGTATTGCTTTATATATAAATTTAAAAGTATACAATGTTGTGTACAGTATTGTAATGTGCTTTTATCAGACCCAGCATCTACCACAGAGAGGAAAGGTTTCACACTAGCACTATCAAGCACTCTACCAATTGTCTCCCAGAAATTTCAGTATTGTTCCATACCCTAAAAGAAAAATATAGCTAGCAGAAAATTATTTCTCTTTTTGGTCCTCTAGGCGTTTACATGGATAGCTCCTGTTAACACTAACCAGAGTTAAGGGCAGAAATCCCCCATGGGCAGCCATGTTGTCTGGGGATATGTCCATAATTAATATGTTCTAAGAGTCTAATTTTGAAACAAAGTAATCAGGCTTAAGATGAGTTATATTAAGACCAATAAACCTCTGACTGCATATTTGTCTATATATATGTATACTGTATCCAATGTCAGACCAACGTATAGTTTACAAGACATCTTCTGATAAAACAAGTTATACCTTTGCTGTATTTGGAAGCATGAAATACGAATATACAAGAAGAAAAAAACACAGTGGAGTTTGTTTTCTTCTTGTTTCTTACTCTTCTTTGTAGCACATCATTATTATAAATGCTAATGCTCATCATTGTTCTTTTTCACATCATAGTGCCCAGGCTCAGCAAAGCTCACATAATCCTAACACTTCTGATATTACAAACTAAAATTACCATGCAGCACCATGGGAATATTTGTAACATGAAAGATGTGGAACGGGCACTTGGTGACAAATACATGGAGGAGAGAAGAGGAAGCTGGATGGTTTGAACATGAATGATTTTGCAAGTAAGAGATGGTGTAATGGGACAAGGAATACAAAATAAAATTATGCCAATGTAATTTGGTTTCAGTATTATTTAGGATTTATGTCACTTAAAGAGACATTTTCAAGTCTGTGGCTGCTGATGCTCCAGCACAATTGGTGCCCAAGTCATACATAATGTATTATACAGCACAGTATATTAACTCAGCTTCAAAGTGTTAGTATGTCATGAAACTTAATTCAGATATCACAGATTATGCAAAGGAGATAGAGATGTGGAAACACACTCTTGTTTCTCAAAGGTGTCAGCCAGACTTTGCTTTGTGTCCCCCAGTCCAGGAGGACATAACATCAGCTCCTCTAAACCTCTTTCACAAGGTGAAGAGCTGGGTGGCTCTTCACCCCAGTATTTTTGACAAAGAGATCCCGTACTGAGGGCAAAACGATGCATTCAAAAAAAAAAAAAAAAAGCACAAGCCATCAAATACAAGACAGTAGCCCAGGTTTTGCAGTGTCACAGCTGCAGATACATTTTAAACTGCAGATGTGAAAATTGTATAATGTAAACACAGAAGAATTTATCATTTTCTTTATCCTCAGTAAACCAAAGTCCTAGCTTTAGTGCTGTATGGATAAAGAATCCAGCTGTACTCTCTGAATGTCCCTTAATAGATGACAGCAATGGAGACAAACTGTTTTCTTGATCGGCAGCTGGGAATAAAGATAGCAAACCTTCAGCTCAGTTGGGAATGGAGTTGCACAGAGACTCACCTAGTGCCTGTGTCAGCTGAGAATGGAGCCCGTGACAATCCACAGTACTTAAAATGGAGGTAAAGACCTCGCATTTCCACACGTGCTTTTTTTGTGAGTCTCTCACTAATTGCTCTCTCCCTGAGAACTTCCAGACTTCATACAAGCTGCTACTAAAGGAGACCATAAACAACCTCTACCAAAATTGTATTGGAAACAGCAGAGGGGAAGCATCCACAGGAAACTTTTGCTTGTGGTATGAAGCTTTCCAAATCCCCTTTGGAGGCACTTCAGCTGACGGAAGAGGAGTGTGGTCCACTGTCTAAGCCTGAAAGTGAAGTTTAGCTCCTGACACCACCATATCATTCTTGCATGACCTTGGGCCCTGATGCTTTTAAAAAGAGGTTTGAAGAGATAAATCTAATTGTCTCTGTGTGTTACTTCATCTGTAGAAAAGGAAAAATAGAAGACAATCTAGGCTATGTCTTTCTATTTATTGTTTGTACTAAGCTGAGAGGGAAAAAGGGATGCTTCTATTATTCAGCCGTAATAAACGCACTCACAAGAACAGACTCAGTTTAAACTAGCTGGGCAATCCAGTATTTGGAGACAAAGAAAAATAAACTAGGACGACAGATGAAGTCCAGGATTCCCTGGAAGAAAAACTAGGTAACAGGACTGATCACAGCCCTGTACACTAGCTGAGGCAGGACATGTCCCTCCTCAGTGGCCAGTTTGTGGGAGGTGAGAAGAAATGAAACAAAGCAAAAAGATGCTGTCTGCAGGAGACAGCTTTCAGGGGGAAGCCGTGTGCAGGAGAGAGTCCCCACACATAGTAGAGAAATCTTGCTATTATTTAAGAATACCGAGAAGTAACGAGGGGTTGTATTCTGTATCCTTTCACAATCTACTGATGCTAGCAATCCCCCAAAAAAGCATTTCCTGGATCATATGCTCAAGAAAACACCATTCACAGTGGCTGACAGTCTGGGAGCCTGCTAAGCCATCCTGTTACAAATACACACCATTAACATAGAGTTAAACATTTTCTAAAATTTTAAAACAGTAAAACACATCAGCAGATCATACTTCACCATCAGCTTCTCCCTCAGCTACTTCAGAGAACACCCAGCTCCCACCCGCACTCACCAGCTTACTTCTGTCCCATTCCTTGGTGGCAGGAGCTCCAGCTTCTCCTTGTCTCCCCTTGGCCAAGTTGGAGTGTCCTGATCTCTCTTAGGTGCTCCTCATGAGGGTTCGCTTCCTACTTTCTCCTCTAATGGCAATCTCATTCCAGAACTTCTGCCAAATATGGAGATGAAGGCTTAGTTTTCCCGTCCCCTGTTTTCTGCGATTAAACTTAGGATATAATAGAAGACTTAGGATATATATAATTAAGGCTTAGGTTGTAATAAAAGGGACGCTCTTTTGTTTAAATTCTCTGCCCTACTGTGGCTGCTTTAAATTTGTATTTCTATCATTCTCTAATTAGTATCTCTCTTCTGTCTTTAGGCTGGCTTTTCCTGTTTATAAGGCTGTGGTAAAACATCATAAATCATTTAACCTAGAAAAAGTGATCATACCAACAGTTTACAAAAGCTATAATTATCAGTTTGCTCTCAATATTACAGAGAGAATAAAAATTACAATAATTCTAACAGAAAATGGGTATGAGAAAGGGGTTACCTGAATGATTTAAACTCTTCTTCCTACTCAGACAGCACAACTTCTGGGGACTTCCTCACAATAAATAAAAATATCTCTGTGAAGCTAATTAGTTCAGGTGTGGCAGCAGGCTGATGAGTCTAGAGGTGGTTCAGCTAGAGTCAGTTCAGGTATTCACCCACTACCAAACAATATGAACATATTTTCCCCATCTCTCATGCTCTTAACCTTGTTTCCACAAGCATCCTAGCATGCAGGAAAAGCAAAAGCAGAGAAGCCAAGACAGCAGGCTCACCAGGACCAAGAGCAAAGTACAGAAAAGGCAGAAGAGTGTGGTAATGAAGAACACACAGGAGTAATTTCCCTCCAACTCCTCTAGCCCATCCATTTTCTCACATCCCTCCCCTTGTTCCTCTGTGACAGCTCTTCAGGTTGTACAGTCTCCATTCTGGTTTACCCTATCAAATGCTTGGATTGCAGCTGCCTGTCAACACATTGCTGCATGCTTGCACACTAAACACAAACCTAGGGAGAACCTAAGTCTGTTTCCCCAGCATCAGAAACAGTGAAAGGAAGCAAAGTCCCAACACAAGTCAGCCATCAACTTTACAACAGGGCACCACAAAACACTAATTCCTTCCTCACCCTTTGGTTCAGTCCAGTAACACTATCATACTTGGCACACTCCTCAAAGAAGTAAAAAGAATTACTGTCAAACACACATAAACTCTCTTTTACCATCTAAAAAGCACACATTTATCAAATTCTGTTCTTTTCTGCAACTGTGAAGCTCACTACATGCTAAAATGGGCTTTTGATTCAAAATAACCCAAACATAGAACATATACCTTCAACTTTATGATAAGTCAGTCAACTATGCATTAAGCACTACTCAACAAAACCAGTCACAGCAGAGCTCTGACAGGCATTCAAAATAGATTACACAACAAATCAAATAATCACCATCGACTTCTGCATCATGATATGACTCTCAGTTCTTTAAGGCTAGTCCACGCAGTAATGAATCTATTATGCATCTTTGATCCTGCACACCAGCCTCTGCCAGCAAATCCACTTCAAGGATGTTCCTAGCATTCCAAATCTTGAGAAGCTTTAGTCTGTATCAATTAATTAAAAAAGAAAAAAAATCAGAAAGAAATTTAAAAGATATCTGTGTGCCTTAGGGCAATATTCAGCCTGATCCCACTGACAGCTTTCCTTATGGCTTTGAAATCCGTTACCTTCTGCAAGAATAGAAGCTTTATGGCAGCCTTCAAAAAGAAGCTTCTACCTTCAACACAGGAACTGCAGTTGCTTCAGCGGCAGATCAAGGTCTCTGTGCAGTACAGAACTGCTATTGCCCAGCGAATATAACAAATATGCCAGCAAGAATGTGTGAAAAAGAGTATATGTAAAGACAGAAATCTCTGATAACAGCTAGTCAAAACTCTTTCCAGAAACTCTTTTTGAGCAACAGTTCCTGGGATAGGGGAGGGGAGAATTAAAACAAGTCTGGCTGCACATCTTGCAGTTGCTGAAGTCTGAAGACATTTATACCAAACAGTAATTTACTCACAGGGGCTGAGTTCTTCACTTTGTTTGTACAATGGTTGGATGCAGGAGGAATGGAAAATTTCTGCTAAGAATTCCTTCTCCCGGGTCAACTGGACCTAAAAGGATTTAAGAGAAATTGGATGCCTGCTCTAAGGACAGACATTAGTGTAAAAGCACTATCAAAACATAGACTTAGGAGAGCTTCAACCCCATTTCCAGATGCTAGACCAGAACGTTGGACACAGACTCCTTTGTAAATCACCCCTTTAGCTAGGTACAGAATCTAAATGCCACACAGTCAACAAAACAGATGCCAAAAATTTCCCTAATTTTTTATTTTCAGAGTAGACGATTTAGATCAGGTCAGACCTAAGCATGTCTTCCATTCATTCAATATAAACACACTTACCTGTCAGACTTTCTTTCTGTCAGAGTTACAGTACTCGCCGTGCAGTAAGGATGGGTAAATTGCTATGGCAGCCTTCTCCCTCTGCCCATCATCCTTTCCAAAACAAAGAAAATGGCTGTAAGGTCAGTTCTGAAAGTTGGTTGATAATTACATAGTCTATTTATTGGTCTTTCATCTTAATAATTAACATTTCAAAAGTATTTTGTAAATCAGCCTTGTTACAGGTAGGAACCATTGTAAGCTTTGGATTTTTTTTAATGCTTTTAGAGTTGGTTTTTTTTTATTAAATCACTGTTGAAGTTTCCAGAGCTGCTGTTATAGAGCTTGTAATAGCTTAACACCTCCACCCCTCTTTCAATTCCAATTCACTATCTAGGTGAATCACTATCTAAAATGATCTGTATACTCTCCAGATATCACTATCTAGAATAATCAGGCTCCTAATGCTTAGCAGATACAGTAATAACTTACCTAATTTTTAACTTTCATGATAGGGTCCCTCTGGGACAGAATAGAAGGAAGATTGATGTATTATTAATATTATAAATAATTAAAATGAATGAAATATACCAAAAGTGTAAAGTGTGAACCAAAGGAAGAACTAGCACACAAGTCTTAATGCAAACTACTGGCTCTATGTCTATACAATACCAGCCATATATGTTCTGTACTCTTTTACGTCCCTGCAATCTTACTAGATCAAAATTATATAATTCCCCCCTCATTTTCCACACATAGAAGTATCTACAGAAGGTGCAAGGCAGGGGAGAGAGTGGTCAGTCAGTCGTGTTTTAATTTATAGCTATTTTTGCCTAAGCCCTGAATGGCCTGCCAATAATGAATAGTACCAGCTGGGCTGTCAGGAGAGCAGGCTAAGAAGGACACACAGAAGAATAAAATAATAATAATGTAAAAATGAAGAGCAGGAGAAAAGTCTGGAGTGGGAGAGACCTGATGGGGATCCCAGCTCTGGTGTTAAAATGCCTCACTACAGTCCTATCTTCCCCAACCCCCCAAATAAATAGAGAGTGATGATGATCATCATTATCTGGATGTAGGCTTATAACATGGCTAGGACTACATCTTAGACTTCTTGGGGTGTAATCCAGATCTCCATTAAGTATAAAAATTTGGATTTTTCTGTGCTTAAATAAGCACCACAAATAGGAATTTCATATGATGATGAGGACAGGACTCTTCTGAAGGGTCTTCTTTTTCTTTTCAAATAACTAATAACAACTCACTAGTTTCTTTTTTCATTTAACATAATCGTTTTACATGGGTTTTATATGAAATGTCAAAAAAACAAAATCAGTAACATGGCAGCCCTACTGTTTTTAAGAAGCTCTTTCCCCAGCCCATGTCACAGGGAGAATATAGAAAATAATTCTTCTAAACAAAACCCAATGAATTCCCATCAACAGAGTCATGTCTTGAGCAACTATTGAGGGAAGAAAGAATAAACAATGACATTAAAAGACAAAGATTTTGTTCCATTGCTGTTAGGACATCAATGCTGGATCCACACTGGTGTATATAGAGAGATGCTGCATCTGGCAAAGCAGTAGTTTTGGAAACCGATCTGCTTTTCATGGCTATTCTTAACTGTGAAAAAATTAAGAGATTTACCCCATGCTTTATTGTAATCTGCTTATTTATGGATGCAGATCAGTTTAAAAAGAAGTATATTTATACTCAGGCATTCCATTGTATATCACCATCATACTGATAAATTCTACAATAGCCTCCTCTCCTCTCATTTTCATAGCCTTGTAGGAGAAGCAAGGCAGACAAGCCAGTTTGAAAAGCCAGCAAGCCATAATTCCTCTACTACAGACAAGCGACAATTAATCACATTCACCAGCTAGACAGGTAACTCTTGTCCTTTAACACTGAAGGAAACATAGAGCTCCTCTCTCTGAGCACTGATTGTCCAGGTGATATTGGAGCTCTCAGAAGCAGCAACTGAGCCACTGAGATACTTTAAAATGAGATAAACCAAAACCTAAATATGTCAGTCTTCTGCTATTGTATTAATCCTTATTTTTCAAAAGAACATTGAAAGCACAACCAGCTGCTGGTGTGGAACATTTATCACCATTTTTCCCTGCAAGATCATAAGTTGCTCCTCCTGTGCCAGGGGTTCGAGGTCGCTGGGGCTCATTCAAGCTCTGACCACAGCCCCGCTGCTCAAAGGAGAGCCAGCCCCACTCATGACTGTGGGAGTGCAGTGCCGGTGGCCAGGAGACATCCCCCTCCCTTGAAATAAGAAGGAAGAGAACAAGCCATAACACCATGAAATAATTCTACTGTGAGACTAAGAAGAAAAAGATTATTGCTTTTTTTAGTTTTGCTCTCAAGCAACTAACCTTTCTGTTTTAGCTTTCTCCATATATGCGTAACTCATTGATTCATTCTGACAATTACATAATGCTTTTGAAGTGCAAAGAGAGACCAAAAAGCACATCCAAAAACTGGGACAGCCGTAGCTCATCTGTTTCTTACGGTTCTCTAGCATAGGTTTTATCTCCAAGTGAGTGTAACAGAGTTATTTTTGTAACCCTTCCAAAAACCCTTTGACTAAGATGTGATGATGTACTGACCCCTTGGAGGGGGAAGGGGTTACAGATATAATTTCATGAGACTACACAGAAATGTTAAGATTATCTGTGGGATCTCTCCTTCAGTCACTTAGCAGAACTCAAGCACGGGTCTTATTTTAGCTGCTGAAGATTATTTAACCGAGGACTGCTAAATAAAAAAACCTCCATGTTGCAACTTGATCCACACATGGAGGGAGCCCCTCCTTGGCTTTGCTAACTCAACGGAAATCCCACTGAAAGAAGAAAACTGCAGTAAGGATGCGTGAAATGAGAAGTCCTGCTTGTTATAGAAGTACACTCATCTCACTTTCACACAGACTCCAGCCTCCTGTCGACCCAAAAGCTGACAAAATGAACATTTCGAGCATGTAGAATGAAAGTGTAGGCAGAAATGGGTGATGATCGGAGCATGTCAATAATGTCACACAGCTGGATCACTGCCCAGTCCGTCGTGAACAGCTGTTCTCCAAATGACTAATCACACAGGAGGAGGTAGAACATAAAATTCTCCATTTTCAGAGATGAGGATACTGCTTCTCCTGATACCACCTCTTGTAATTGGTTTCTCCTTTTCCTTCCAGTTTCATATTGGAATAGTCTAGCCACAACGTGAACAACAACATGTCTCATACATGTAAGTGTGAACTTTAAGCATGCCAGTGTTTTGCCTTCAATGAATCATTTGACAGAAGTGCTCTACTCCAGATCTGGAAGGATTCAGTGTTCAGTGAATTAACTTCTGAAATTCTTTGAAAACAAAAGCAATTTATAAGCGTAAAATATTCTTCCTACTACTGTTCAGTTACAGACAGAATATAAAGTTGTTGTTGGGTTCTAAAGAATCCAACTCAAAGTTCAGTGCTTAGTCTATTGAAATCATCACTTCAATAAAGGACTTATAAAAGCCTAGAGCCAAAGAAGCCCAAGGTGGTAGAAACCAAGCCACAAGGTACATCAGTTTGAATGTACCTTAGCTGTGCAGCCACAAATACTGTGAGGAAATAAAAACTATAAAATTTCAGAATAAAATGCAGGAAATTCTTTTTATTTTATTAAAAAAAACCTGAGTCAGTCCATCTAAATGCAGTTATTATTTCCCAGATGCTTAAAGATAATAGCAGGTAGGATAACATCCATAAAGCAAAAAAGAATATAGCTTTCATCATCTCAAAAGTGTTTGAAAACCCAGACCATGCCAGGACAAAATGGCTGGTATTTGCCTCTAACCATTCCAGTCATTCTATTTTTGAGGATCACAGTGATAAACAATTCCCTGAAGTATACTGTAATTCTGCAGCACTGATGAGCCCAATATCAATGCCTGTGTTAAGGGCAAGTTCAAAGACTATTGAGTATTTGCTTGATAAGCTTCTCAGAGAGGTCATTAACTAGGACAGTTTGTTATACTCTTCATGAAAATTTTCTGTATTTTTTTTTTTTTTCTCATCAAGATCCCCATTGTAGGAAACCTTCCTCAGCTGCCTAGGTACATCTAAAGGGAAAGGTACACATATAGGTAAGCCAAAATGCGTATAATTTGGCCTGTATGGCTAAAGCATGTTTGAGGTTAAGGACTCTTAACGCACATGAGATCAGGAAGTGTTTTTAACTAGCGGAAGCATAAAGCTCTTACAGGACTGAAGAGAAGACAGAAATGCAGTGGAAAACATTTACAAGGCTTAGGTCTAGTGAGAAAGTTATTCCAGGAGATGCTTTTGTTGCTTCTGGTGATACTCATCCCTAGTACTCGAACATTAGGAGTAAACAAAACCAACCAGATGGGAACCATGGTGGTACTTCATCCTCCAGAGTTAACTGCTGGTGCTTAAACCTCTAAAAATAACAGTGGTATGGCATTATCGTACTGGCTTTGCACATGGTGGCGTAGTGGAGTTGACCAGCTTCAGCCCCCCAGATGCAGTGTTGCACAGAGCATTCATCAGGACAGCTCTGATTGTCACAGTCAATTTGAGATAATTGTTCACCAGATGACTCCTTCCAGCAAGCAATCTACAGAGTCTAAAATAATACCAAAGGAGCCCCTTGCTGATACAGGAATACTGCTCTACCACACCAGCAATTTTCACGTAATGCAGGAACAAGACAGAAGCAACTTTTCTGTTGTGACCTCCACCTCTTCAGTTGCCCCTGTCAATGAATTATTACCGACAAACTGCTCCAGTAAAAAGTTTCAACTGCATCTATGTAAGGTGTCTGCTGGTTGGACAACACTAATCCCTCTAACCCTGAACAAGACAGGTTGCTCAAGTCCGTCATGTAGACATAGTTCCGCAGGTCTGAATTAATGGCAGCTTTGCAGTGAATCAGTTACTGTCTAATGCAGGACCCAGAGGCTCCAGCAAACATCTCTAAGCATCTCTAAAACCCAGAAGTAACCAGAGTTGGCTGAGGCCATCACAAGCATTGGACACAGAGAGACTCAGAGACTCAGAGAGTACCCAGGTGTCTCTGAAGGGTTGTTGGCTGTTCCCCACCCCTGTGGGGCAGAGGCAGGAGCATGATCCAGGGGTGCCATGAGTCAGAACAAACAGGAGACACAGCTACCTGAGTGGATGCTCAAAATACAAAAGATAAAAATTAAACGTAGAACATTTTCAGAGCCAGTTTTCCAGTTTTACAGAAGGAGTAATTCAAGCAGGAGGAAAATTCAGCTGACAAAACCATCAGGTTAGCATTAAAGAGATGCAAAGAAAAAGAAGGAGAAACCCCAACCCCTCGAGCCACAACTGGCAGGCAGATCCCTCCCCCCCAGCAGCAGGGGCAAGGGAGGCTGTGGCAGCGGGAGGAGCGGTGACCACTCTGCAGGGCCTTGCCAGCACATCCACACACCTCCTGCCAGCGCCTGTGCCTCACTGGTAGAAATTTCAGCTTTAGGAGTCCTGTTGGGATACAAACAAAGCTCTGGTCCTGGAGGAAATAAATCTCTTTTTTCTTTGCTCTTCAACAGCTGCTTTTAGACTGCGCACTCTTTTCCCAAGTCTAACTTCCGAGTAACCGTACAGAGCAAATATAGTAGATCTCACATATAAATGCTATTTTTCATCTCAGAAGATCCCACGTGGGTAATGTTATCAAGTGGCTTAGGTTTTGGCATGAAAGCTTTACCCTCCTAGCACTTGTGCACAGACATATAGGTACCCACTTGCAGCAGAGGGGATGTGTGCTTTGCCGGGCTGGTTGTGAGCATTGCCCTGCCAATGGTAGCAGTTACTCAGATAACACATGCCATTTCAAGAATCGTTTTTTCCAGCCACAAGGAAGTGAAGTACAAGGGAAAGCCATGGTAACCTTATCTTCTGATAAATGTCGTCATCTTCTCCAGGCACAGGCTTCTTGGGCTTTTTGTAACTGATTTCTGCAGGGCCAACACCACTTTAAAAAACCTGCTCAAGTGTATGCTTAAACCAAAATGACGGATAGAGATCTATCTGAAACAACCTATAGCTACTCTGGGCAATCTGTTTAGCTTAGATGATCATTAAGTATTCTAAAAGTTTAGGTTATATGTAGATAGTCACTGTCAATATAAAAGATAGTGCTGTCAGTCTCTCTCATTTATTCAGATATCCCCAATTCCTATGAGCCTCAGATTTTCCCTTCCAGGAAGATAAATTAAAACAAAGGGAGAAAAGGAGAGGAAGAGAAAACCATCCAGAATACACACTTCTTTTTAGACTTCCCAACAGATGCTCCTCAGAGAGGGGCTGACAAATCCTGAATACTGGAACAGCCAAGCATTTCTATTTATGTATTTATTTATAATCATAGATCCACACTTCTCCACTAGTCATTAGAAAATAAAGATCCAAAGTAACAAGATTTCTGCCCAGGAAGGCAGCATTTTGACCATGTATTAAGCTGTGGAATATTTTTAAATTTGCAAAATTCCAACTGTATGTATATTCTGAGGTTTCAAAATGAAATACTACATTTCCCATTTCTAGAGTGATATCAACAACAATGAAAGTTTAGCAATTTGGAAAAAATATATAGTCAGAATTGAAACTCAAATTCCCTGAATTTTACTGGTGGGTGGAAGAGAAGGATTGAGAGGGGACACACTGTTGATATTTGTTTTATTCTTTTTCCCCAGCCTTTCAGCTAATGCTATCAAAGAAACATTTTTTGAAATCTCCAGGACTCTTCCAAAATAGGGAAGAAAGAAAAGAACAACCAAATCAATCACCGTCCAGCTGATACTATTGCAGAATAAAATCCATTCAGAGATCTCCTAGAAGCAGAACAACACTTCTGAATTGCAGCAAATCAAATCTGGTGATAATAGGGCTGCTCTCGCTTCTTCCCTCCATGACAAACGGAGGCACAGGTTATCTGCTCCAGCATACAGCTGAAGGAGCTTGAATTTAGCAAGTCAGTTTTTATTATCAGTCCACTTTTCTAAGGAAGCCAGTTTATACAACTGCCTGTATAGGTGCTTCTATCCATTTGTCTATCTTGCAAAAATAACTTCCAGTTTTCCAGTGCAATTTCAATGAGGTTTTGATGGAATGTTAGCAGTTATAAAAATAGTGTGTGTGATTGAGTTTTGTAAATGTATAGATGGTAGGGCAGAAGAAAGATAATGCTTCCGCTGAGGAAAACTTGCCATGTTAATTTATTAGACACAAGAAAATCCACATATTAAGCACAAACCTATAGGAAATCAGACTTCAAAACTTTTACTCCTTATGGCACCACTTTTTTCCTATATTTGTGTGATACCCAAACAGCACAAAACCCCTGGCAAACATTTTGCAATATATCATCTTTTTATATAAAATAGCAACTGTAAAACAAAGAAGTAACTGGGCTGATACAATAATTTGACAAATCTGCAATGAAAGCACATATACCTGATGAAATTAGAGAAGGCCCAACAACAAAATCTCTACTTGGATTTTCTGGCCTTCAGTGACTCTATGTGTGTTTTTATACAGAGATTTGACTTAGAACAATCTTTGGTATACATATAGGATATCACAGGGAATGATTATGGAATGTACATCAAAATGATGACAGTAGTCACATCTCTGACAGGTGTCACTTGTCATTTACCAACATGTTTGCTTAAGCCTGTCCAAATTTTTATTCTGAGTAAAGATTTCAGTGAGTAAAATGGAAACCATGTTTTTTATTAGGTCTTTAGCCTTCACGTTCATTCTATTCTACTAGGTCTCTGAATACATTGTAAGTAGGGAAAAACAGCAGAAGCAGATGCATTTTTAGTTTGTATTTCAATGAAAGAATCCAGTTTTTCAACAAGATTGTGAATATTGTGCTACAAATTTTTATAGGTCAGATTTCATTTTATTTCTTCTGCAGGTTACGGGATAAAGAAACGATATTTGATTTTTGTATTCTATCAATAATTGTATTTTGTCTGCTGAAAAAACACCAAGCTATTTTAGCTAAAGGCAAGGTTATCTAGCCATTTGGGGCAATCAGCCATCACAAAACAATTCCTGGGAGTAAACACTATAGTTAGAGACATGCAAACAAATACTAGAATTATAAATGATAGTACCACACATAAAAGAAAAAGAAATCAAAGGGATTACTACATGAAGCAAATCTGTATTATGCCTCCTACTGAGCTGTTATATTTTCCATGTACTCTGCTTTGGGGGTTTGATGTCTGTTTGTATGTTTTTATTGTTTGTTTTTGGTTTTCTTCAGAAAAACCACATGTTCCAACAGGGTAAATCAGGTAAAACCATTTTTTTATTTTCATTTTTGGAAATGACATACATTTCTGTGTCTACCTTTCTTCCAGTATACCAGTGCAATATGTCTCTCAACACAGAGAGACTTAATAGAATTTAGTATTTAAAAAACCCAATCAACAAAAAACAGTGCCACACACAGTTTAAGACATTGCCAAATGGTTTAAATTCAACCAAAAGGAAAAAAAAAAAGTCACATAAAATCACACATAACATTCCTATTAATTTGTGACAAGGTTGCCTTTACGCAAACAGTCAATCAAAGCCTTGGGCAGTGTGAAGGGGCATTTGTCTGTTACAGGCAGTGAAGCTACACTGATCTGCACCAGTATTTGATTTGTCCAAATATTTGGAAGAGACAATTATTGCTTCAAAACAGGAGGTCTCTTTGCTGAAAGGAAGGGGCCTTGTTGAAAAGTTACTAGCTGAGAGGCACATCAGTTCTAAGTTCCATGCATAAATCAGCCTCGGGCAAGATTCACAAATATACCCTTAATTAAATATTTTTTCACTATTCCACCACTCTAAAAACATAAAGAGGGGAATTAATTACACAGGGACAGATTTTGAACCCTCAGAGCTACCGTTAGCTGCTAGGGATGTCCTGGGTATCAAAGATTAGACCCCAATACATAAAATAGCATTAATATCATTAAAGCTTAGAGTCATTTCAGCTACTGGTAAAAGTTAAAAAAAATTAAAGCATTCCCTGAGAAATGTAAATGGATTTGCTTTTTGAAAGACTGGTGCAAATCTACATATAATCAACCAGCTCAGTTGCTACAACTGCACTGTCAGAAGTGTAAGAGTAGATTTACTATAGAAAGGCACTGAGAAAAAGCGATGACAATGACATGCAGACACATCAGAAGCTCTTTTCTCCACATAAGGCCTCCATCAATTAAAACTGCAATTCATGAACAACATCCATAACAAAGTAACACTCCTGAAAATTCGGCAGTAAAGTGGAACACAAAGCGGATGCTGTAAAATGAAAGGCAGCGGAGTAAAGAATCCCTTTGCAGCCAGGCATAGCAGCCCCATAAAAGCTACAGAGTACCAGAGACTGCAGTGCTACAATTTACATGTCTCTCCCTTTGTTTTTATACTATCCCAGCAAAAGTGACACTGCAAGTTGCAGAACAGACAAAGCAGAGCCACACAGTGTTTGGGATGCAGTAGTAGTTTCTACACTAAGGTGATCCTGCTTTGCGTGATTTAACATAGCTGGGACCAACTTCAGAGGAGTATGTGTATAGAGATAAAGGTATGCTAGATGAGATCAGACCATCCCTCAGTGTACCCAACTTGCTTCCATCCACCCAGGGTATCAGGAACTATAATCTGAATTGGTATAAACTACGTATCAGGCATACATGTGAGAAATGTATGTTTCTGGGTATGGGATAATCTATTTTATGATACGCTCTTATGTTCTCCAGTTTCTTCTTCCCACATTTGTTCTTTTTGGCTCTATATGTACAACAGCTGCATATTTGGGAAGACTGTTTTCAAACAAAGGAAAAGTATTCCTTGCTTTTCTAATAAATCACTCTAGAGATGGTATGTAACTCCAGAAATTCAGATAATTAGGCCAAAATATCAGCTATTTTTTCGTAACAAAACAAACCAGCATCATTTCCCTAGTGATATCCCCCTCTCTACCTAGCAAATCAAATAGGTATGTGCCCCACAGAAATCTATTTGTTTATATCTACTTCTGTCCCAAGAATTAGTGTCCAGCCTTTTATACGTACAACTCATACATGTTTATCATGCCCTGTCATTACACCTTTCTGGACTGGAAAGAAGCTGAACAAACAAACAATGGGAATTATGGTCTTTAAAAAAAGTAATGGAAACAAGTTGTGGTCCATAGAGATGATGGTGGGATCCACATTCCTTCCCTGAAGAAGGATAAAGATGTTGACCCCAGATCAACTTCAGCCAGTGTGAGGCTGTTGCATCTCAAAAGGCAATTCTCAAGCACGGATAGTGAACATGACACAAGCATGTCACCATCAACACAGAAAAGCTGACAGAGCATCAGCTCCTCTGAATCCCAAGCCTATGTATTCTTAATTTCCTAAACCCCGAAGTCTTCATTCAAGCCACGTTATTGCTCAACTTAAAAGCAGTTACCATTAAGGAGATATGCAGCAAGATTTTAACTATCAAGCATAATATGCAAACACTACATCTGCCATGTCATTACTAATTCTGTAATAGAAACCAAATAGTGTACATGTTTACATTTTCTTGCTTAACCTTTTCTTATTTATACAGAAAATAAGTGAAGATACTAAGAAAGTGTTACACAAGAAGTTTCTCCTGTCCATTATATGTACATGAGACAAGAATGAACCAAAAATGTGAAATTAAAACCAATAAACCTTGTGCCAAAAGTTATGGATTCCATAAGTTTAATACCCTTTTCATAATCTTTCATACAAATCACAGTGCAGCTTCACACCCCATTCATTAATTGCCCCTCTTTAGTTAAGCACCAGGCAGCCCCCAGGCCTTTTGGTTGGTTGGTTGGTTTTAATTCAAAGGCTGACTAGGACATCTAAGGTGTTTTAATAACATCCTTGTGTATTACCTAATTTTTCCAGTCTATACAGTTTGACTTTTTTTTTTGAGGGGATGAAGTGTTCTTTGAGTTTACATGTAATAAGACATGGCCAGGGCTCATTAGACAACTACAGTAGAGTATTTGTTTTTAAAAGACAGTACTGACCAGACTATTTTCTGCATAAAGTGACTCCTGCATATGGTAACAGTGTAGCAACAGTACAGTATAGCTGTACGTCTGACATGCAGATTTTCAAACTGCATGGATCAATTAGAAAGTCATATACAATGAGCATCAGGTGAGACCTCACAGTCTGTCTGAAGAATACAATTTTAGGCAGCCCCTGTAAGGGCTCAGACTAGTGCTTTTCTAATCCTGCTGTAACTTAGAGACCATACTTTACCACAAAACCTGTGATGCAGCATCAGTGGTCTCCAACACTAACTTCCTGAGATGCCAGAACCTGTTTGCAATCAGGTCTGCTGGCTCCATTAAAAACAAACAAAAATCACCAAACCTCCTGGTACCATCAAGACAGACCCATAGGTCTTAACTAATGCCAAATATAATACCAAATGGCCTTTGCCCTGCAGAAATCCCCAAAGGCAAACACAAAAGCAACCCAATCCCATTTAAAAAAAAAAAAAAAAAAAAAAGAAAGAAGCCAAAACCAAAACTTTCTTGGCAATGACAGTGCAGATGGGCTGGAAAGGAGAGACTTGTGCTCTGCCATTTGCCTAACCCTCATTCCCATTTGCCAGTCTATGGCTTTGCCTTTCAGTATGCCTAGTACAACATTTTGCAGCTGCTCAAAGAGAAATTTCCCTCCCCAAATAGCATACAACAACAGTAGCTGGGAAATTCTGGGAACCAGCAGCTGGGGAGATCAGCATTGGCAGGCTGAGCTGAAATGCTGAAGCATCTCTCATCACAACTGTGCAGAGCCAGATTCCAGAGTTGTTAATCAAGCACAACTCAGTGGGAGCTTTGCCCAATTAAGTAACAGAGGGTTTGGCTCATTCTAGCAAAGGATTATACCACAACAGCAGAAGCCTTTTGGTACACAAGACTGGGGTTAGCACCCTCTTTTACTGTACTGGTAAACTCCCTTCCCCTATCTTCACTTCTACTGGTCCCTCTGAATAGAAGGCTTTAAAGGCAAACTGTGAAGCGATGCTGAGAAGATCAGGGATGCAGTCAAAAAGGAACATGGGACATTTGCTTTTTAGTTCTCTTTATCTCAGTTTTACTACCTGCCCTGCTTGCACCATGAAAATCCCTCTTTGACCCCTCTCACCAGATAATTAGAAAAAACCAGCATATATGCCCACGCTGAAGCATTACCCTAGCATACTCACATATACATCTCCAAAACCCCTGTGTAGCCTCCCAGTCACATGCAGCTTGGATCCGTTTGCATTTCCACTGCTAAGATCTTTCTCTTCCCTCTCTGAGGAGGCTTTCAGTGAGGTGGGCAGCTAATCTGCTGAAGCTTTGTGTGTCTGCTCTTGCTAAAATCCAGCCTCTAACTCTTTGCAGGATACAGAAACTTAGTTAAGGGAGGGAAGAAATTACTTATTGAAGAAATGAAAATATTGACAAAAAAAGAAAAAAAAATATATTAATTTATCCGAGTGAGTGGGTGAGGTGTTCAGAAAGCTTCCCAAGCTGCAGAAGACATCATGAGGAAGTATCCTAGGCAGGAAAGCATATACTGCAGAAAGAAGTGCTAGCCATGCCATACTTTCTCTAATCCCACATTACCCTCTTGGATCCTTGATTACTGAAAAGATTACTTTCTCTTAAGATCCTGAAAATCTGATCCTGCAAGATAAGACAGAGGGAAATAGTAGAATTGGGCCAGGCTCAGTGAGAAAGCAAGTCAATTGTCCTCACCAAAGTAGTTTTCTTGAGGTTCCTGTCACTAGTCACTGAGGAGTTAACACCTAGAAACCTTTATGATCAACTTTATTTAAAACCAGCTCCCCGTACCAGTTTTGAAATAATGTTTGACTGCAAAAGGATTTTCAAGATCCATATTATCAAGAGAAAATGTTTCTTCTCCCCTCCTCCCTTAAATGAGAAGGCTGCATAACCAACTATACATTTAAATCTATTTTCTATTTTCACTAATTTTCAGAAACAAGTGCTGCAATAATTTACATTTACACATTGCTTGTGGTCCCACTGAAACCAGTGAGATTATTCCCAGAGTACAGAAAACATGTGCATAAATCTTTGCAGGATTTCAGCCAAAGAGATTGTTTTATTCAGAAACAATAAAGAGACATAGGCTTGTGGTAACTCTGTGAGCCAAACCCTGTCCTCAGAAGCACAAGTTCATTTCTTTTTGGGGATGTGCAGTTGAAACACTGCCCCCCCTCACCCCCCCAGGAGCTCACCCAGCCATGGGAAGCAAAGCAGAGACAGGCAAAAGCCCTGTGCCCTTCCACCTGCAGAGGAGGGAATTACATTTCATGAAGAAGTTTATCAGTGTGAAGACATGGAGGCACATTGGTGTCATTTAGATGCATTTTTGGCTTAACACTCCAGCTAAACCTAGTCCTCTCTCGTCTTTCCTTCTGCCACACAACATTTGGTCTCCCATGGTTCTCATTGCTATGGGGGTCACATAACAGGAATGTATCTAGATAGGTTTGAGAAGCACGTGCAACTGTTTTATAAAGAATAATGAGTAGCCTACATTATTCATAACATAACTGATTTCATTTGCATTATGCTTTACTTTCCAGATTTTTAAACAAGGACATCCTAATAGGACTGTACAGGTATATTTCTTCTGCAATTCATGCTCTACACTAGAATTAGATGTCTTCCACAAAAATCGTTATTAAAATTAGCACTACACATTGTGAGATCGTGGCCTAAAATGACATGGTTAAAATATTGCCTACAACACTTGCATCTTCTATTTCTCTAACACAGAGAACAGATATAAAACTTCAAAATAATGACAAAGACAAAAAAATAAAATGTCATGAAAACAGGAAGCAATACAGATCTAAAAGCTCTTGTAATGTAATGTTTTATGGCTGCTGAAAAAAAAAATAAATAAAAAAGATATGCCTCCAAGTTACTCCAATCCATCTGTGAAACAGTAAAATGGAAGGAACAAAGCCCCAAACCCAGCAACAAAATAGCCAGGGCAATGGAGAGTGGCGTGGAGCAGATAAGAGTTGATTTTCTCCCTTAAAATTCATAACCATGTTTTTCTTCCCCAGAGATATTCTTCATGTGCAGTGGCTTCACAACATTTCCTTTAGAAAAAGAAAACCTTGCACGTAAACACACTTGCATTTGTCACTGCCTACATTAGGATTTGACTAATTCAGGCAGGTAAATCTGTTTTAGAGACTATCATTGATAATCCACTGAGAAGAAAACACTGATCTTCATCTTTAACCAAAACCTGACATGATCTTTTGCCTCTTCTTTTTGGGGGAAAAAAAAAAAAGAAAACAAAAACCAAACCAAACAACCCAGCATGGAAATTACAGACCCCCACACAAAGAGAAATCAGAGCTGACTGGATTCTTCATTCTGTTCTCTTCCCTGCATTAATGTAGAATTTTCCTTGGAAGGCAGAGCAGAAGGAAGTTGTCTTACTAGGCATTCTCAGTTGCTCCTGTTGTTTTTCAAGAACTGCTCTTTTAAAAGATTGGCTGTTTTAAAACCCAGTTCAGTCAATGGAAATGGCCCATCAATGTCAGCATCACAGAATCAGGCCCTGAGACCCGGTTCTCTAGTGCTTCAGAAGAAAAAGAAACTCCTTTAAAATCATCCAAGCAAAAAAAAGAGTAAAAATAGGCATTCATGAAATGTTATTGTCCAGGGTAGAATAGTAGAGGCTGAGGAGAACAAACACTATAAATAGAGAACACGTTTTTCCTTGCCTGCTTCACAATAGCTAAGATTCTTTAAAAAAAGAATAGGTAGAAAGATAAGACATGCATGCCTGATACTGAAGAAAAGACTGTTTGTACCCAGCACACTGGATAAATTGTTCAAGAACAGTTCAGCCATGTCAAAAAATGACCCTCTCATGCTGCCAAGGTCAGTCAGACCCATAGTCAGTGTTAGTCAGAAAGGTCATCACCACTTGCATATTTAAAATATATTCACCTGATTTCTCCTAGGACTTCACAAACTTGGTACAGACAAGACAGTTAGGGGATTTTAGGTGTGGTATGGTATGGTTGGCAGGTGATTTACTGATGGATCAAGAGCTGTAGGCAATATTCAGCCCTGTGCTGAAGACTATCAGAAAGTCTGTATGCTGCTGCAGACCCCCATTACAGGTGGGAGCGGGACCGTGATAGATATGTGCTGGGTGTATGTACGCAGTTCGCTTGCTCACTCACACACATACACATCACTGTGTGACACTAATAATAAACTACCCAGCTGGAACTGTCTCTGTATAGCCAACACACTAGCTTTTATGTCCCAACCAAACCCATTGAACCTCTGTGTATTTTTAATACCAAGAAAAGGAGAGGTCTGACCCCTAAACTCCTAATTCCTGCTTAAAATTCTGCTTCACTCCTAGTGTTCAAGACATTTGTTTTAATCTCAGCCTGATTCCTGGAAGACCCTGTAATGCTTAACATAGCAAGGAAAAAATTCACATAAGCATATTCCCATGGAAATTTATTATACAGGTGCATCCTTAGAAGTAGTTTACTTGAACAGGAAAAACAACAACAATGCATTAAGATGTAAATTAAATGCATGATGGTAGTTAGTCTTCCACTCAAGTAATTCCCATTGTTATTTTGACTTACTGATCATCAGAGGATTGCTGGAAAGCAGCAGCTTTTAAACATCTGCTACTCAATTGTATTATTTTTCTAATTCCATAGTTTTGTTTGAAAATACTGATTTCAGGAGAAATTTTAGGGTAAATTTATAGCTAAAATTATCTGATCCTTTCATTGAAATTGTGATGAAGCTACATTGTGGCAAAAAACAGATAAATTGCTTTGTGGTCCTTATCTATGTGTGTAGAGAGTTTAAACAGAAATAAATTTAAAAAAACAGTTGAAATATCCAGTAGGGGCTACTTCATGGAGTAGCCTTCTTTCCAAATTTGTAAGCTACTCTTTTGAGAGAGTTGCCTTGCAGAGTATACAAGGAAGAGAGGGCTCAGCTGGAATGCCTCACATGCAATGTGAAAGAAGCAGCACTCGGCTATACCATGATCCCTGACATTATTTCATAACAAATCTGGCAAAGACTCTCCCAATTCTTGCAGAATTGTTCCCTTCAGACAATAAGGTTTCTGTTTCTGTGGCTGTCTTATTTTTCTAAAGGAGACCTATGTGTAATTATACCCACACTTCTATTGTATGCACTAAGTAGTCAGGATCCCTGTCCAGCACAGATGAAAACTCAGGGCAGGCAGTGGAATTATGCTATTTTAAACTAGCAGTAGCTTTGTCCTATGATGTCTAGTCAACAGATATGCATCATTGCTAATTGGCTGTCCAGTCTCATCTGTCCACGGCTGAAAGATAAAAGTCTGAAACAAACTCCTCTATGTTTTAGGGCCAGAATAGACTAAAGTTCAATTCATTTTCATGTGGGTTTTTTCCTAGTGTTTTCAGAACCTGAATACCGAGCAGATTTCCCCAGAACCCTTTTAAGAAACTTCTGTAGAAAGTTTTTTTTTTTCCCCAAAATGAACTCATTGCCCCCCTACTTAAAAAAAAAAGAAAAAAGCACCCTGGAAATCACAGATCAAGATTTTCTCTTTTGTGTTCCACAGTATGCTAGCAGTTAATGACATTACAGTAGCTTAGGTGAGAAGGTAACAGCATATCCAGTACTCAATACAGAGAGAATGGAGAGGGAGGGAGAAGAGCCTTTTCTTCGGTGAACAGCAACAGAAATCAAAGTGAAATGAAGTCAAAACGTGCTGAGAACCTCTAATATTTGCAACTATTGCAGAACCCAAGTACTCTTCTGCTGAAGTCAGGACTTTTGATTTTCCACATTTTCTATTAACTGTACCGGCCAATGATTACTCACTGAGAAAGGTTTTGTGTATATACTGGAACTAAAGTGATCGTACAGTGCAATTACTGTCCTACCTAAAGAGTGGTCTAGTAGAGTTCAAGACACAAACAAGTGGTGGTGAGACTCACTCTACCTTTCCCATGGCCCTTTCATCAGATACATGCTGAAAGCACCTTCCTGTGCTGTTAGAGCACAACAATGCAGAGGGTGCTTAACATCCCACACTTGAATTCCTATGCTGCATGCACACAGTTCTTGTTTACTTTGAACAATGATTTCTAACTTAAAGCTTTAGAGCCAGTCCGTGCCACTTTCTGCTCCCAAGCTAGGACACTGGGTTCTCTGCACCACTGAGCTGCAGAAGCTGTCTCAGCTAGCACAGGTATTATCCCATTTCAGAAGTCCTTTTTGTACTACAGTCTCCTCTCCTCCCAACAATTGTGGTCACTCAGCTCTGAGCCACCCTCAGTGAACATGCACCAAAGCAGGAAAGGCAAAAGAGGTCTTTTTTAGCTGATGAGTAACTGAGGGAACTGAGAGGAGGCTGAGGGGCTGGATCTTGCTCAGCCTGGGGAAGAGGTGGCTGCAGGAGGACCTGATGGCCACCTGCCTCTACTAACAGGGCAGTGGTCAAGGAGATGGAGCCACACTCTTGCATCGGATGAGACACAATGGCTAAAAGTTGAAACAAGAGAGGTTCAGGCTGGATATAAGGAGTGACTTTTTAGCCATGAGGGCAGGCAGGCAGTGGAGAAGGTCATCCAGAGAGGCTGTGAAAACTCCATTGCTAGAGACTTTCAAGAGCTGCCTGGACAAAGACTTGAGCAACCTGGTCTGATCTCACAGGTGACCCTACTTTGAGCTGGAGATTGGACTAGAGACCTCTTGACATCCCTTCCAACTTAAATCTTTCTATGATTCTTTAAAAAGAAGTGAGTAAATTCAACAGTTCAGTTTATATGAACACCTGCCTTCACTCTGGTGCATCAGAGCTGTGATATTTGCTTCTTCAGAGTACTCCCGCTCATGCGTGCTTTTGTAAAGGCGAAGGCTCAGGTGCACCCTGGCTCCTTTGTGCAGGGAGCAGACTGGGAGCTTTCAGAACACTGTGTTGTACTATTTTGAACACAGGGAAGCTCAGGCTGCCATCAGATACATGCTGACCTCTCTGTAGCTCCATGCAAGATCTTCGTCTATTGACAGGCAGCTATGTCATTTGTTGCTGACAAAACAGAACCTATACCTGTTTCAGGCAAAAGCCTTAGAGGCTTAATTGTTTAATGGAGAGATTCTCAACAAACACATACCTTGTATCGCAATAAAAATGCATTTTTAAGACACCTTTGCAATACCAATATTTAGTAATGTCCTTCATACGAAAGGTACTTGCAGATGGCTACATACCGTTTCAATTAAAATATAAACAGACATAAAACTATTTAAGCAGAAAATACAATGTATTTTTGAACAGCTCATAATTTAAGATCATAAAACTGAGAGTGACTCTAGGGCTCACAGCCTGCCACTGGTTTGAATTCAAATAAATGTTAACAAAGTTGACTGTCTCAATTCAGTAAGTCTCATGCTACTCCTCATCTACCTTATGGAGACCACCTGCTGCACTTCATATCCTTGCCATGGTTCTCCACAGAAAACCTAGAAATCAAAAAGCCAGAGGCTCTAAAAGGCTAAGTGGTTTCAGGACCAGATCAAGGCCGAAACAAAACCAAAATAGTGTCAAGGGAGACTTGAATTAATTTTCTGTCCACTTTATTTATTTGCCGGATGAACCCAAGTCTTAATTTTCCAGAAAGATGGACTCTGAACATAAACGTGTTCTTTGGTAAACCTCAGAATAAGTGAAGGGGCTTTCCACAGCTCAGGCCAGAAAAATATAATCTTTTCTACTTCAGACTTTGAATGCTCTCTTTAGAAACCATCTTCTTTTTAAAGCCTCAGATCAATGTCATTAGTGGTTAATAACAACTATTACCATTTGTGACTCTTCATTCTTACATATATACAGCAAATGTATTTTCAAGAGGAGGAGGGGGAAGCGATCCTATACAAGCACATAACATAAACACCAGTTATCCTCAGGGGGTGTATTAGTCATTTCTCAAAAACCAAAGAACCCCAGTATCATTATATCCATCACATTAAGGGTAGTTGCAGTAGGTACGTTGCCTACCAACACCCAGTGGGTAGTCAAAAGCACTTGCCATCTGACATTCCCCCAGCAGTGAGGAGGGGCTCTGGGGCCAAAGCTGGCTTAGTCCCTCCCGTTGGGGGTGGTGGGTGCTGGAGGCTGGCAGGGGCTGCCGGTCTGGTACCTGCATGCTGACTGCCAGGCTCTCAGCTGGCTCCATAAAACTCAATCAGAATAAACCCGAGCTTTTCAAATATGCACCTGGGGATCATACAGAGCAGCACAACTATGTAGCTGAGTTAGGTATAACACATAAGGGAGCCTAATACCTTTGAGGATGAGAAAATTACCGCTCATTATGCTAAGTAATGCCTTATATCAGCATGTAAATAACTTTTCTTTGTAAGCAATCACCAAAGCATTCTCAACAGAAAATTAATATATCTGATTTGTTTATGTATTCATCTAATTTAGGGCAGAAAGATTTTATACTGAAGCTAGATATGAAAGTGCGTCACTAAAATTTTTCTGAGCTACGTGTTAGGATCCGCATATATTCATACTTATACAGACACACACACACACACAATTACATGCTCTGTCTCTGTGATAGGCTGAATCAGATAATACGTTAAATATGCACTCCTGTGCTCTATGTTACAAGAGATTTCACTCATCTCCCTGTTTCTGACAGCCATAGTTTTGGCGAGAAATTAAAACTTAATTTTGTTTTGTGTCCTTTTGTCTTTTTCCTTATCAGTAGTGCCTCTGAGGCATGCTAAAGTATGCTGAAAGTGACCTTCAGTTTACTCATATCATCCTGACACAAGTGATTTAGCCTCCATACTTGTAGGAGTAAACATAAGAAACACCCACTGACTGACAAATATTTCATCAGAATTCAGCCACACATTCATTCCCAGGCATAGAGGGGAGGGTGTGTTAGATGATGACCTCATTTAGTAAGGCATCATCATTTAAGTTCACCACCATCATGTGTACACTACTATTACCTTTTGCACTCTCAACCCATATCTTCTTGTCTTCCTTTAAAGGTTGCTATATTTTGTGGCCTATTCCACATGCAACTGCCATGCACTTAACATTGCAGTGTTGTGATTTCGAAGACGGACCCAGATCCTTAACCAAACCTGCTTAGGACAAGAATTTTCCCATTTCTCAAAACTACTCCCAGAGCAAGCCGACAAGCGAATTTTGAGTGCTTAAACATATAGAAGTTAGACAAACAACACAGGAAAGAGCACCACCCTGCAGAGAACACACAGATGCACACCATGCATCCCGCTCTGCTGGGGTTTGTATTTTCCAGGACAGTAGCAGTTCTGCTGCTTGCAATGGTCAAAAACTCTGGGCCATTAAATCCGGTGGGGATTTAATTTAAGAACTCACAGCTATTCTCACATGGAAGTCCTTTGCTGGACTGAAGCTTGGAGGGCAGTTGAAACAATTTTTAATATGTTGATTAGTTGTGACTTGCAGATTTCAAGGTCTGTACAGTGAGGCAATGGTGGTAGCTCTATAGATACAGTACAAATGTGAAAAGCAAAAGATGAAAAAAATGGTGGAGATAAGGGCTTTAGTCATTTGCTGGGAAAAAAAATCTTAAAATAGGAAACAAAAGTCTGGGGTGTAGCAATAAGCTGAGTCAAATAGGTTCTTGAAGATATAGGACAGCTTTTTCTGAAAGAGTTTAATACTCGGAGCATCAGAGAATATATTCTGGGTTTTACAAGACAGAAGTCACAGGATTGTTAAGAAAGGTGATTTCAGCAATACCGTATAACCTAGACCTGTGCTGGAAAACCATGTTAAAACCCAAAAGACTATTGTAGCAGACACAGCAAAGGCCATGAGGGTACAGATACAGAAGGAAGAACAGATGCACTGGAGAGGCTTTATGAGTGCTTCAGTATAGTATGGGAAAAATAAAGTGTATATAAAAAATAATAAAAAAGAGAATCTCAGAGCCACCACATCCAAGAGAAGCTCATGACAGCTCTCAAACAGCAACCAAATGAACATTCAGCTTTGATGACACCCCCACAAACGTTTATGTGGCAATGGCCATTTAATATAAGTGCACACCCGTATGTGCGTGCACTCCTGGGCAGAGTGCTGCTACAGCACTCATCTGGATGGCATCAAAATGGCCAGATTTTTGAAAGGACTTTATCATGTCCACAAGAGAATGGGCAATAGCTAATTCTTCCATTCAGCTTGGTGATTTAGTATGCTGCTTACAGCTGCCCATGATGTTTTAGTGTTGTGACATATCTCCATGCATTACCTCCCCTTCTGACTCCACAGCAGATGAGGAACTAAACCGGCTGGAAGTGCCTGCTTGCTCCTAGCTTAGCAAGAGTGCCCCAGATGACTCCCTGGACATGGAGTCAAAGCAAGAAGCTTATCAATTTGACCCATTGTTTGTTTAAGTCTAGCTCCTCTTTGCTGAGACTATCTCCCATCTTCTGGTGGAAGCTTTGACAGAGGGTGCAGAGTTTATGTGTCTTTCAAAAATACCTTCTCATGTAGCACCTTTCTATCACATACAATGGAAAAGAAGAATCACCTAAGTTCATGTGAACCTCTCTTTCTGACTCACATTTACCCACTCCCAAGCCTTTGAATGCTGTTGTAAATCTTGACAAGCTATTTTCATTTTCACATCAGATCTGTGTTTTGACTCAACACTAACAGAAACAAAGGTCACAGGAACATGACCTGGCTACTCAACCTTTTAAAGGAGATTTCTCATTGAATTTTAAGGGGAAAAAAGTGTTAGGGTCAGGCATTGGCCATTTAAAAAACCAAACCCCAAAACCTTGGAACAGCAGGTAGCTATTGGGGACCAGTTACAACAAAACTGATATAAGAAGAATCAGATGACTTCTATTTACATTTAGTTTAGCACATTTTGAATAAAGATCTACCACACAAGGGAAAACTTTTAACTGCAAAATGCAATGACAATTTTATCATTCAACAATATTACATGTGTTTTTTTTCCCTTATTATCAAGGAAAAGAGACAAGCTTGTGAAAAACATATTTTGAAGACGTTATATCTACCAGAGCCATCTCATCTAGCACGGTGAGAACAGAATTCAAGACCTGGCCATGTATATACAGCAATTAGAAACATGAGGCAACTTCATGAACTTAAAGATCCCACTTCAATGAGATTGCACAACTGATCCCTAGAAAACCTGAACTCTTTAGTCACAAAGCCTCCTGTTACTATTTTGACATCAATATTTAGAAAGAAAGAAAAAGTCATAGTAACAAAAACAGTAGGCATGTAGATGCCAATTCAGACAGCGCAAGCATATTCTTCAATCCTGCTGCAAGTGTTTCAATCCCACCAATGTTAACAGAAAGTGAGGAGGACTTCAGTCTATGAAGGTGCTTTCCTGAATCAGGGCACAGAAGGTGCCCGCAAAGAGCCACTTTTTGTTTTGATACACGGCTGCTCTGGGACAGCTCTGTCCTTGCGTCCTCACTCCCCATCAACACAGAAAGGCCTTCTACCATAACAGGACCTTTCAGGAAAAGAAATGAAGTTGGAGTTTGGGGTTTTTGTTTGTTTGTTTGTTTTTAAAACCAAAACTTGGTCTAGACTTGTTTACTTGAACAAGAATTCATTTTCTATTAATCCAGTCAGAGACTAAAAACATAGCCTGTACCTAATCAGTGTAATTTAACTTGTAGCTTTAGCTTTGAATATTATATTTCTACAACAAATAATTGTTTGCAGAAACTATTTAGAAAATCATGCTATGTAGCACAGAAATCAAACAGAAGTGGAAGCAAAACTAATGAAGGACTTATAGCCAGCAAATTAGTCACTGAGCTCTACCCAGTGCCTTCTCTCCAACATAAGGTGTTACATCTGAATAATGGTGAGACTTTACCATCACCCCACCTTGGGTTTTTTCCTTTTAAGGGAGGTGTTTGCTTGATATATCATCATCTCACTAGTAAAAACATCTTTAATTCCATTTTCTATACACTTCATGCATACACGTATGTAAAGTATAAGCATATACAAACACAGTCTGTATTTCCACCTCCATTTTGAAGACATCATCTACAAATTCTCATTTTGTGAACACTTTAATTTCTGAATGGTTTCTTCTCCCTTTCTGTGACACCTGCCACTTTCCTGTAGGGATTATGCTCTGTAAAGGGTCAATACTACAGCAAAAGCTATACTTTGGAATATTTTGATAGATATATAACAGTCAAATCCAACTGAATAGCAGCCAAAAAAAAAAAAAAAAAAATCATATCGACTCCCTTAGGAATTACTTTTAAAAATTTAGATTCAAATGTGAAAGAGCAGAATAAATTATATTTAAGAGCTCGTCTAAAACATTAAACAAAATAGCTATCCTTATTGAAAAATTATATTTAACAGCTCATGTAATAGATTAAGTATTCCAACCATCCTTATTAATACTTTTATTCCACCTACCCAGTTTTTCCTCTTCCTTCCATATTTCTTCCACTTGCTTTACCCATTGTCTCTGCTTCTTTTCCTCCTTGCTGATCTACCCTACATACCTCCATACATTAAATATTTCCCTTCTTAAAAGCTTCTCTTCTTGTTTCTTCTTTCTTTTGAACTATTTTTTGCCCATTTTCCTAGGCTCCATCTTCTCTTATCTCTCACAGATTAGGGACTACACTGCATGGGATGGTTTTCGGATTCCAACTCCTCTACCAGCCCCGTTACACCACAGGGCAGGTGCTCTCTGCATGGCACCCTGGCTGTGCTGCTGTCAGCACACCAGGCTGGCTTTTGGGTCAGGAGCACCACCCATACACACCACCTTCCTTCAGCATGTGGGCAGGGAAGGAGCCCTTCTACTTGACCCAATCAAGCAGAGGAGCACCGCAAGGAATGATGTTGTGGGCTACCCTGGCCCTGCAGACACAAGAGTTGAGTCTCAGGCTCCAATTGCAAGACTTACTCTTCTAGTCCTCGCCCTGTCCTAGCTCTGGTTTAATTTTGTCTTCGCAGACTCGTTCTGCACCTCAGGGATTGTCTCACAGAAAGGTGCAGGCCTAAGCAGCAGCTTTAAACTGCAAGCCCTCTGTTATTACATGACCCTGCGGGGACACAAGGAGCATCCTTCCTTGGTCCCTTGGACAGGGACTTACTTGTCTCTCCCACGGTCTGGCACATATCTCATACATGGGGATTTCAGCAACTAGTTAATGCGGCATGCTTGGAAAGGGGGCCTGTGTGGTCATGCCGCATCTGAGCTCTGGGACCACAAACACCAACAGCATTAGGGCACCATCTCTGCTTTGCAGGGATACAGAGACACCAAAGCTGGCATTTACCTACTGAGCTGAATCCTTGTGGAGCCTTGCTAGTTTGCAAAAGGTTGCCTGGAACCAGGCAGAGGAGGTAAACCCCTCTGCTTCAGATTGGCCAGAATTAAGTATCCTGTTTCTTATACCCAGCCCTCCCGGTAAAAGCTCTTGTAGACTTATGAGTGCAAGCACAATGTTACTTGCCACACCAGCTTTGTAGGCAACAGTGTCAAGTGACTCTCAAGTTTTCCCAAACATATGAATAAACTCCAGTGCTCTAGGCCAGAGGACAGTCCTCATGATCAGACTCTGTGAAAGCCCTGCTAGTTTATCTATTTATGGTATGTCCAAGTAACCTATCACCATGGCAGCTAAACAGAGAGAAGAAAATGCTGCAGACCAGAGCAGATCAGACAGCAGTGCTTGTAAGACATAACCACAAGACTGTATGTCATATCCTCCCCTGGCTGCTGCCGTGACCCATTTATGATTTCTACCTGAACGCTGTACAGTACGAAAAGTTTTATTAACATACCCAAACTACACTCTTCAAAGATCTTACAGGAGCAATAACAGGAAACAAGAACATAAAAGCAGGCCAGAAAATGGCAAAAAAATATTTAAACTAAAATAGAAAAACAAATCTCACTGAAATTAACATTGTAAAATACACTGCAGTGAGCCAATCTAAGAGGAATGCACTCAGCTCACAGAGTGCCTCAAGGAACTTCAAAGGGGAAAAAATAATACATTTAAAGTATATACATAAGCAGCTCAAGGTTTGTCATCAGCACAGAAAACTGTAGAGTAGGAAACCACAGGACGGATGGCTGCAGAGGTCAGTCCGTCCTGGGCAGGTGTAGGTCACTACTCCATTTTGCGACCTGGGGCTGTGGCTGTCAGCTTTCTCGTTCCCTCTTGTGTCTTACTAAGCCTCGTAAATGCACCCCAACTCCCCACAGCGAGCATGCTTCTCTTGCCCCATGGGCTGCCAGCGCTGGATTTTAAAGCAGGCAGCACTGCAGCAGGTGACTTTTTGGGGGGTGGTTGTGCTGCTGCAGAGTCTGCTGCCTTTAGCAGGGTGCATCAGTTTTAGTGTTTTAATTCAGGTTAACAAATCTTTCATCTGCCCACACTTAGTGCATCTTATTTCACACTGTGGGGCAGTCTCAGAATAAGAGAGCTGGGCTTCTTTTAGACAAAGTTTAACCAGAGTATGCATTCCAGAGGCTCTCCTGGTATGCTCCAGCTGCTGGCAGGAGTTCAGGCTGCTAGAACTAGTCCAAGGTAAGAACCCTCACAGTGCACACAGGGGGACACTGCCTCCTCGGCACTACTTGTTTTCTACTGATCCACTCCTATTGCACTGCACTGCTTGCCTGAGTCCATAGTTTGGGGTCCCCAGCATATCTATCTTAAGCGAAATAATGTCATGGACATTGCTTGTGCTTCATCCCTGAGGCAATTACAGGAGAACCCACTCTGTTCTCACATACAACAGTGCCATTACTATGAGAATTTGGTCCAAAATCAAAACCAGAGGTCAGAAGGCAGGTGTATCTCAGGAGGAAGAGAAATACCCTGAGAGCTTTCAGGCTCTCTCCAGCTTATTGACTTAAAGTTGCACTTCTTCCTCCTTTTATATGCATCAATATTCCCATCAATAGAATATTAAATCTGTTACTATTATTTAATATTTTCTTTGGCCATTTCCCACAGGGAACACATGCTCTGGCATCCATATGCTTTGGTAAAGTACAGAGCTGTAGTGACACATGTCTAAGAATCAACACCAGTGACCAAAGAGGTCAACACTAGCATTTGTGAACAAACAAGTGAGAAAATGCTCTGGTTTTCCTTCTTGGAGTTCTCCTGGAAACAACCAAAGTCTAAAATTATAATGAGGCTTTCTTTTTCTGCAGGACTGACTTTTTCCCCATGCAGAAGTTAAAGAGACTGATCTCTGTGGATCACATGTTCATATAAAATTTCAGAAAGTCACAGCATGTGGAGCCTGAGGTGCCAAAGGGCCTGGGCAGTTCCTACAGCCTCGGGAACTCCAGTTTCCTAAGCATATCCATCGGACTGGCCCTCTCCGCCCCAAGCAGCTATGGGCCTTCAGACACCAACAGGAGATATCCTAACCCTGATCAATCCCTGTTTCTGCCTCTTTTACTAAGAAAAGGGATTAACTGGTGGGATAATCAGACATTGTTTACTCTTCTATAGCCCATGCAGAAAAAGATTAAGGACAAGATTTTAGTAAGTGGGAACCTAAAGGTAGTAAGCCCATACCGAAGCACTTAAATGTCCTGATTTTTTTTTTTTTTTTTAAATCGCTGATCTCCTTGTTGCTCCCAGAGGCTTGACTGCTGCTGTGAATGCATACCCTCTGATAATCCAACCTTTATGTCTTGAGCCAAGATTAAAGGTGTTACTGGAGTAAGAAAATTATCCTAAGGAAGAAATAAAAGTTTGGAAAGAGTTAAGAATAGACAATAACACTCCTATAATACCAACTGAGACAAAACTCCAAGCAAAGCAAAAGAGCAAGGAGAAGGTACAGTGAAATATTAAATGCAGTTGCTTCTTCTATTTGCAGTTTAATAATTCAAGACCTATATTTATTTATTCATACTAATTGACCGATGAAGTTATGCTGTGGAATAGCTGAAGAGAAACTAATTGCTGTCTCATTTTATTTTAATAGTATATTAAAACGCAGGCTAGACTGGAGACCTCTTCTCGACTTGTGCTGATGTTATCTGCCCTGAGACACTGGCAACTGTCCAGGGACTTGCCTACACTGATATTTAGGACTAACCTTAGGAGTCACATTAGGTGATTGTGCCTTTGGCTATAATAGACCACAAATGTGAAGCTCATTTCTTTTTGAGATCAATCTTTCCTTCTTTCCTTTTTTTTTTTTCCACTTAGGCTCTGCTATCATTTGCTTAGGCTGTGCAAAGGGGCCTTAAAGTGGATGTAAATGAATTTTGCAAAACCCACACAGGACCCTTTAATACCATTGGAGTAATTGGGGCTTAACTGCAGCGAATCCTGCAGCACACTATCTAAATACAGGCATTCCCAAGCATTTCTACAGTCTCATAATTAACACTCCCACGAGCTAAATGAAACAAAAAATGTGCAATACACATTCTGCTGTAGTCCTTCATCAGTTCTTGATCCTTCAGCATTTTCCCTATACAGTTTCCATTCTCTCCTGATTAACTAAATTGATGACACTCTCTTCGGTGCAGAGAGCCCTTTTTCCTCTCCCTCCCAGCCCTCAGGTCTGGAACCCCACAACACACCCTCCCTCTCTCCCACCCCAGTCCAACTCCTGCAAGCACCCAGACCCTTTCATTAGCAGGGAGGCAGCTACTATGGCTAACAATGGAGACGGCATGCACAGCAGCTCTGCTGCTCAGCTGCCCACCCAGGGTAGGGAGCTACCCTCCCCATGGGCATCACCCCTGCCGTCGCAGCATAAGGGGGAGGAGGGTGGCAGGCAAAAGGGCAGAGGCACAGGCACTGTGCCATGGGCCTCGGCAGAGCAGCAAACAAGCCAAACCAAAAATTTGTCGGTGTTCCAGTATCTCGTCTCACATACATTTGTAGTCGCAGTATTATGGATACATCATCCAAAGCGCTAGAGAAAATTCATCCCCCCTTACCAGAACAGCATGTGCAGGGCACCATCAGCAGCAGGTGGCAGGGTATGAGAGTCCCCACATATTTGGAGCCCAGCATATAGGCTGGTTCATCCTATATAGGTAGACAACAAGCCACTGAACCGGAGCCCTGGCAATTTACATACCCTTTGCATAGATACAAATAAGCTCAGAAGGTGAAAGGCAACAGTAAAGCAGGTCCTTTGAGTGCAGATCCTTTCATCTTCGAGTTTGCTAAGGACAGATGTAAAGGCAGCTTACGATCCAAGTTGTGCACATTCCTCCTTTGAAGCTCTACCTTTCTCCCAGCCCAAACTTTGCCATTTAGCTCTCTCATTACCTCGTAAGGTCTGCTCCTCCCTTCAGCATTTAGTCCCTCTGCGGAGAGGCAAGCAGTTTCCCTCCCTTCCCAGGAATCTTAATTAACTTTTTTCTGTGTGTTTGTTTCCCCCCCACACCCCTTCAGACATACCAATACCTTCAGTTAGGTTTGTTTCAACGCTTTCAAGGTTATCTTTAATTGCATTTTTATTTTGTATAAGTCACCAGCTGACCTTCACACAAAACATAGTGCATATCAGAATCTGAGCATTCATATTGTCTATGCAGCGTAACATGCGGAGCTATACCTGTACTGTAATTTTTGACAGAGATGGCACCAGCTGTTTTGAACTGTGTTGGTTCTATACTTAGAAAAATCTATCAATGACTTTCATCCCTCTATATGCATTTGCATGATGCCAAATCTTCCTATCATCTTTCCATCTCTAATACTTCACTGGCTAGGAAAGACAAGCTTCCCTGATTCTTCACTGTTGTTTGATTTCCCTGAACCCAAGTGATTTATGTCAGTCAAAAAGATCACTTCACTAGGACTGCATCTCATAATTTAAAGATGTGGGGACTGCTTCCTGTTTAAGGTCCAGATAGGACTTGGGGGAGGATGGATGTACGTGGGCTAAATATGGCCCATGGCTCTGAATTTGAGCTTGCTTGCTCAGCAGAAGCTCAGAGAGCAGGCAGAACAAGTGCAGGACAGCCTGTACTCCTTCATGTAAACTTGCTTTTACACATATTTTATCACTCTTGGTTTTACTCATGTCTTCTTGCTTTTCTCCTTTGACCTCAGGGAACCTTAGCAACCTTCCCCAGGACTTGCTCTGACAGGAGAGGAGAGTTGCCACCTCTGCCTCCAGGGCCCCATGATATCACCCCTCTGATACCAATGATGGGTTGGGGAGTCTGGAAACTCATCCAGGAGGCAAATAAATAACCTAAAATCCCTCCTACCTGCATCTTCTGCTAGAAGTCTTAACGATAGCTCTCCCCCAGGACCCCAAATGACCACTGAGTGGGGGGGGGGCCTGTGGACCAGCTCTGCACCCTCCCCCTGCGTTGTGTCATCATCCCACACTGCAGCTGCCAAATGAGGCCTTGACTCCCAAGTGCCCATAAAATTGGCCAACAAAAAGAGGTTATTAGGGGTATATTTCCTCAGAGAAAGCAGATTACTAATTATCCACATTCAGCACTTGGAACAAGATTATTTGTGACCTAACAGATTGCCACTATTGTAATCCAGAGCCTGTAAACACTTGTTAGTTGTCCACGGACAAATGCAAATCTGTGCCAGTGTAGCTGGTTTTAGGTAGAGGTGGTCAGGAATTATCAGATGCTAAGATCTGAACCCTTTTCTGTGCCACTAATGCTGTTTCCTGAATGCTTTCCCTGCTAACCTTAATCTGAATCTTCAGTGGCCCTAGACTGGATCTTTGGGGTATTCTTTTATAAACCAAAATTAGGTGCTATAATAGTAAGTGGAATTTTATGGTGAAAAATTAATTCTAAAATAATACTAAGTAGCAGACCTGATTAACCTGGTCTTTGTTCTAAGAACCTGTTTACCTTCTTGTTAAATGGTTTAAAAAAAAAAAATCAAAGTCAGAAATCAACGGTTTATGACTTGGTGACATCAGGCATCTTCAAAGAGCTCTTCCAGCACCTCATTCCCAAATCAGGAAATTTCAAGGGCTGACTGATTCCAAGGTGACATCTCAGGATTGTGATAAATCGCAAAATTGCTCATCAAGAGCAAATCTCTGCAGAGCACCTAACTTTCCAAGTCATCGTGTAAAGCTGAATGTGAAGCCAGAAGTCTCTGCAGGTGAAACCTGGATACAGTGACAGCATGCCACTGGGATCTAAGCAACAGTTTCACTGTGAGGATTTTGGATTGGCAGCTGTGCACACAGACATTTTCCCTTAAAGAAGGCTTGTGAGAGTCAAGGCAATGAAGGATTCTGCTTCATGTGACAAAAACATGAAGGGGATAATCATATTTGTTCAGTAAAATAGATATTACCAATTTATGAAAATAATGAGTTATGAAGCAAAAGCTGCTTAGCCAAGGCTTTGGTACTCATGAAAATAGCACGGCAACAACGCCGTTGAAGGCATTTTCTAGAAATCACTCCATGCCCTCACCTGCTGCCACTGCCCATCTCTTGAGAACAGAAGATTCCAGCAAGCTGATAAATGAAGAAAGGGCTGGTTCCTGCTCATTTTATAAAGCCATACTTGGGCCCACCACTCTAAGCCTGACAACGGTAGTGCTCACTTACGTTTTCATTATTTAGGCTTTGTGGAAAATTTTCCATGACACCCAGAGGATGTAGGAACATGAGAATTATGTTTTAAGTCATGATTTAATCACAGTGAAACACTCACATGGCATATGCATTTGCAGAAGTAATGGGCCATGAGAAAATGTCTCCTGTATAAGTCCCTAAAAGGCTGGATAAATTCCTTCTGTGTCAGAGGTTCTGACACAGAGTTATCTTCAAAAATGATGTGAGCAGAGTGATGGGCAGGAGGGTCATAGACCGATAACTCCGAAACAAGAGTAAAGGTCATGTTCTGCTGTAACAAGCGCTAGCTGGCTAGACAATGCAGTATACTTACCCTCCTAAAAGAAATCTCTCATTTACTTGCTTGATACCAGTTTTAATACGTTTGTAAACCTGAGGAAGCTGAAGTAACCCATTCTAGAGAACACTAAAATAATTTCATTGCTTGCAAGATTCCTGGATAACACACAGATATATCAGTGAATACTTTGGATCGCATATCACCACTGGCTCAAGAACAGTTCAAAACTGATAAACATATATTATTTTTCAGAGTATGCAACGCAACTGATCCCACCTGGAAGCATCTCAGCAAGGAATACATTTTCTATCTACCTGAAGGTTTTCCTAACCCCAAGCTCATTCTTTCTTGGCCTTGTCCCTGGCATAGCAGATGCCAGGACCCTCAAGGGGCTGGTGTGGTGTCAGAGGGGTGCTGTGAGACACAATGCCCCCTCTCTGCTGTGGTGGCCAGGTCACTGTACCTGTGCAGCTGAACCAGGGCAGGACCTTTCTGCTGCTGCCCAAGGATTCCCCTCTGCCGGGAGGTTTCTTCTAGGGCCAGGTTGGCTGGCAGCAGCAGGCAACAGTCCCAACGTGCTGTGAAACTAGGGCCGTAATATGTTAATGTGAAGACTTTTTCCAAGTAATCTTTACCATCTGTTGTCTCACACTGATGTTAGCATTAATAATTTATAGGCCTTCTCTTAAGGCTGAGGAAGTAGCAGAATGCTAAGCTCTAACACAGAGACATTATCAACTTTTTTTTTTTAATGAGATTGATGTTGCTCTATATGATAACCTCGCACAGGGAATATATGGTGCTGTTCAGCTTTCTGTTGCTGTTGCTTTTGTAAGTCGTTTACTGAAAATAGCAGTGGCAAGATATTTATTTTAGCCCAGTTCCTCTGTTGCTTCTTTCCTTCTAAAATAAGGCATGCAGCCTATCTGGTACATAAGCAAAGAGCATGTAAAGGTCAGAGGCAAAGCATAAGCTAACAATGTAAGTTGTGTTGCAGGATGCAGTTACTGCCAGGCAAGAACAGACAGGGTTCCTACTTCTGCTATCTGAGGGACTGTTAGGCTGAGGGAGCATAGTTGTGCTACCAGTTTAAGCCAGCAGAATCTCCTTGCTATATTTAACCTTGATTTCCTCAGAGACCAAATATGCAAATCAGAAAATGTGATGCACAGCAAACACTGCTTTCAATAAGGGAGAGCTACGTTATAGTCCCAAACAATCAAATCAGCCTTTCCTACTCACAGGGCTTCACTTTAATCCCTTATTAACAGGATTAATAGCAGACTTACAGTTCATACCATCTTGCTCCCCTTTTACACAAGCCAATCTAGCCGCTTTCACAGAGGGACAGGTGGATTAATAGTCTTAGTCAAAAACTATGGTGATAATGCAGAAAATCAGTGGAAGGGAGGGATTCCAGGGTGAAAATGGACAGCTGGAAGATTGCTATCAAAGCCATGCAGTGACTTTACCCGCAGATAGAAATATGAAATGCGTGGGAGACCCTTCTGCTTCTAAATTGAAAAACAAAACAAACCCTCTGAAAGATAAACAAGTACAGTAAAGGAATAATTCTCTCTATTAATAAATGCTTACCAGAGGATAAACAAGTAAAGGAATAAAGAACCTGTGAAGCTCAGAAATGTGGAGGCATTTGATGAAACATAACTCCACTAAGAAATGCAAAGCTCTGACAGACTGTTATACAATCTTTGATTTCTTTTAATAACAGTTGAAGGTCAGATGCCACAGCTCTTCCTGGAAATCCTAAAAAGACTGGGTGGCTCCCCAAGTTAGAAAGGAACTGCCACATCGTATATTGTGCAACATATAGCTATTGACTAAGGTATATTATGTTACCTCCAACAGCTGACTCAGACCCAGTTGTTAGAAAAGGCTTTCGCCCCCAGGCAAGCAGCACGTAGCAGCCATACGCAAGCAGGCTAGGGACCGCAGGACCCCGAGAGGGCTGGGGAAGGTCGGGGGGATCAGGCTGATCACCCCCCCGCCCAGGACTCAGCTGGGTTACCCGAGTTCACACCGCGCTATTGGCATTCAGCTGCACCGCTTACTCATTACCGGATCAGCGGGGGACTGTCTGGGTCTAAAAAGTTAACCCCTCCCATGCCCTGGTTATTAGGGTTTTATTTAAAGGACGGCGGGTAGAGAGGAGAGACCTGCGGGGGGGTGGGGGGTGCTGGCACCCCGGGGGGGCGGCTGGCAGGGAGGCAGCAGCCGCCCGGGCAAGAGATGATGTACTGCTGCTCAGGCAGCTTCACTTCCCAGAAAGGGGGGTGTGGGTACGGGTAGGAGGGAAAGGTGTGTGCCCCAGGTGAGAATTTGCTCAAAAAAAGCAGGAGAAATGACATCCACAGCCAATTTTCACGCAGGCAATTATTCACTCCTTTCCTACTCCTGTGTTAAGGTAAGCAGGGGTGTGGGATGCACGTTGTAAGGTAAAGCACATTTCTCACCGTGATCCTACCCAGGTGTCACTCAAATAAGATGCCTGTGCCCGTGCTATCTTTTACCTCCAGTTTTGCAAATGTTTGTGGAATTACTGCAAATCTTGTAATGGCATTTTTTCCTTAATGATTTGGACCTTGATTATGTGAAAACCTCAGTATGTTTTTAGGATAACTTCCAGGGCTTGTGGCTTCACCTTTTAGGGCCTGTAATCCAAGTGAAGTATAAAAAGACTCCAAAAGGTGAGGGGGGGAATTATTGTTGGTGCCTTTTGGTCCTGGTAAGGCAGTACTGTGATTTCCTGGTAATGGCATACTAATTTATGGCTTCTGAAATTAGAAGTCATCTAATACATCATCACAGCCCACTAAGATATATTATTTGTTTTGTTCGGTTCTTAAAAATAAAATAAAAATATTTCTGCAGTATAATAAAAAATGCTATTCTCCCTTTTCCATCAAGTCAAAGGCTCTTCTGTAAAGAAAGAAGCTGTATCGTTCTGTCACAGAGAAGAACAGATGGTGAATAGCAGGTATGCGAAATGTTCATACTACTCTTCTTTATTTCACCTTTCACTGTAATTATATTGCATGCCAGGCTCCAAATGAAGCATCGCATTCAGACACCAGTATTTGGTGAAGATGAATTTTGCAAAGCTTTAAATGTTAGTTCAATTTCATGACATTTTGAGTGTAATTTATACACATCTTAAAATGTGCCAGGTACTTAGAAGTGCATCAGAAGAGGTAAAGGTCTTATCACAGCTTATAATCGCAAACAAAATTTTCAAATAAACAATGAAATAAAAGTAAGCAAGCAGTGAGGTTTGCTTGCATGCGCTAATGCCTCCATTAATCTTTATCGGTAATTTCTAATATTGAGAGCAGGGAAGGTAGGATTTATAGCTCTTTTCAAAGAGGAACCAATGAAAATTAGATGGATTGGGCCAGTGGATCAGTTCCAAGAACAGGGAAAGAAAACACAGCATGGGATCTTTGAAAGCGGCGAATGAAGTGTTTCTGCAGATTAAGTGTATTAGAAGGAGATATAGAAAGACACTAAGATGTGCATGTCCATGAAGGCAAGAGGGAAAGAACTTAAATTTAATAGGAAGGTCAGCAAAAGAACTTGTAGAAGAATGGGATTTGATCCAAGTGAAAGGTAAGATAGAAATGGGGTTAGGTAAAATATCAGGAGCCAAAAAAGAACATATCGCTTATGCATAAACTAAGAAGTGCTGGCATATTTGTTTGTTGGAGATAGTGGAGAAAATACTATCGTGTGAATTTCAAGACTGAGTGACAGAGGAAGAAGTTGGATAAGAGACAGTAAGTCAAAAATAGAGGACACATTTTCAAGCTTAAAAAGCATCAAGAAACAGAAGGAACTTAATGAACGTGCTTGAGTTTCGCAGTTAGTTGGCCTGTGGTTTTCTTTCTGCAGAGGGATATTAAGGAAGTTCAGCTGGCGAAGTAAAGGTGAGCTGTTAGCAAAGCAGAGTGGAAATGAAGAAGTTAAATTGCTGAGTTTGTAAAGGGTGGTTGAAGATGTGGAAGTGTGTCATGGCATGGGAATGGAGGAAAACAAGCGTATGGCATTTCTGAAAGCTGGAGAACAGGTGGTTTTCAGGAAGGGAGGGTGTGCAGTCACCCTAAAACGGAAGAGAGGAAGAGCTCGCTGGTGACTTTGCTGGTAATGCCATAAGCTATTTGTATGGACGAGAGGGAACAGAAAGATTTTACAGGGGGAGAAAATTGGCTGAGTAGGGCCAGAAGAAGTGAGATTTTTATTTTACTTTTTTTTTTTTACATGTTTAAGACATATGGAGGCAAAGAAAGGAAGCATATGGAGTGACACTTGAAAATGGGGCTGGGGTCAACAGAGATGGTAGGGGAAACAATAACATGTTTCAGAAGCAGAGAAGAGTGGTGGAAGATGTCTCATTGTTTCTTCATGCTCCTCCATCTGTCAATATCCATCTGTTGTTTTTTTGTTGTACGCTCAAATGTCAACTCCAGTAACTGTTTAATGTAAAGTGTATAATCATATCTCCCTTTTTCACCAATTTTTGGAAGCATATAAAAAAACCCCTATCTTCCACACAGTACTAGAAGGGTGGGGAGGACCCACTTGTTCTCTGTAGCCTAGAGCTTGGTGATTAAAGGATGCTGTTCTGGGAAGCAAGAAAGGTCAGATGTGAATCCATAAACCTGAGAAGGCCCCTGAACTTGTGAAGGGGGGACCCTGAAGCCCATCGAAGTGCTTAACTACTGCCCTGTTCTATAAAAGGCACTGATATCATCACCAAATCCTAAAGGAAAGGTGTAACAGGAGAATGTACACCAGAAAAAATATTCACTACCTCCCTGCAGCCTGGTGCTTGGTGCCAAGGACGTCCAAGAGGTGAGATGTTGAAGATACCTGCTTTCCGTGGCTCTCTGCATCTGCTCTGTCATTGGTGTCCTGATGGCTTGGAACCAAACCCTGAGGCACTAAAAGCACTCTGGTAGATGGAGGCTCAGGAACCCGGCTGAGGAAACAGTATCACCGCTGGCTGTCTATCTTGTGCCTTTGCTGTAGGTCACCTTCTGCATTGCTGAGGTGGCTGGTGAAAGTGTATGCTGGCTTTGCAGTCACTGGCTAGCTGAGGGGAAGATGCACCTTTTTGTGCTACTGGAGAGGTAGGGGAGGAGAGCACGCTGGAGGAAGGTGATGTGTAGCATAACCCTAGCGTGATCCATGGGAACCATTTGCCTCTCCCACATGTTGCAGGAGCAGGGAAGGTGCCCTGTGCCTTGGCTTTTGCTCTGGGAGACAGGCACTTGTCCACCTTCAGGGATCACTCCACCATGGTAAAGTGAGAGATGTGCCCCTGCATCACCATCGGCTGGCAATGACCCACAAGGAATATCCACCCCACCAATCATTTTCCCTCTTGGCACAATGCAGCGATCATAGCCCGACTGCTTTGCTGAGCAGCAATGTAAAGCTGAGTCAGTCCCTCCCAGGTCACCGGGAATCAGTCCATGCCTGCTACATCCCCGATCCGCAGTGACGTATCTGTAATTATGATTTTCACTGTTATGTTCGTGATATTAGAATTTGTCTTGCTCTAGCCAAGACTCCTACTCTTCGTTCATGCACGAGCCTGTCATGCTATACAATTACAGTGGAGTCAGGGCCTGATCTGTACTATAATTATAACTGAGTCAGTTACAACAGAGTTGTCTCCTGACCTGGTTCCAAAATAGCACTATATTTTTTAAAGCAAAAGGGGTTTTAGGTGTATTCTTCAACCATACTAATGCATGACATCCGTCTTGGATTTAAACCGGGTTCATTTCTGATAAAGCAACCCTTTTATTAGCATAAGCAGGAAATGGTCCAAACTGGCTGTTCATTAGCATTCACTAAGTCAGCTTCAAGCACCCTCTCTGAATGTCAGATATTTCCCGCTTGCATTCCCTCCCCACTTTGTGTGTTTGCTACTTCCTGGCATCCTTATCGTATAGTAATGAATCACGCTGGAGTTAAGATGTTGCATTTAGATACAGAGTGGGACTAGTTTGGCCAGTCCTGGGTAATCGGGCCTCATAACAGGGAAATGCATTTAAATAGGTCAATGAATCTTACATGTCTGTGCATCAGGAATTATCAGCACTGCAGAACTTGGGGGTGGGGGGGTGGGAGGTGCGGGGAGAAATTCTCTTTCAATCAAAAGTTCATTGACGCCACTAGAGCAGCAAACAACATTTCATTTACATTTAAAATGTTTTACCTTCATGGGTTGTTGAGAGGTCTTTCAAACTGGAATAAAAGATTATTTATTTTTTAACTTTTTTTTTATATACAAAATAATATATTTGAAATTAACTGTACAATACTGTTAAAGCTAAAAATATGCTTATCTAATCTCCCATCTCCCAAAATGCATCTGTAATTCTTAGTCTTTATTTTTGCCTCATGCCTCTTTCGATGACAGAAATACTGTGAACTGTTGCATCACAAAGCTAATCAAACTATGAATGGAAAGCTTTTCCTTTGCTCTATTCTTTTAGGTGTCCTGGAGGTTATGTCTTTAAGGAACTTTCTGGAAGCCCCCAAAGAATCCAGAAGCATCCAGCAGGAGAATCTCAACCCTGAAGGTTAACAGACTGTATCTATAGATACAGCCTGTACCTAGGAGTGAAGGGAAGAGACAAGTTGGGGCACAAGATGTGGAGAGGCACAGTGAGGCATAGTGGCGGAGGACCTGCCTGTAGGAGGAGAGTGTCTCGCTGGACTGCTGGGGTAGATGCCTTGGCAGCACCCATCTGCCTGTGGGGACACATCCCATGCTGGTGAGAGAAGACCTGCTGGTGGCACAGCCACACTGCCTCCCTCAGTGACGTTAGAGAAGGGGACCAATACACCCTTCTGTTGCCATCACTGTGCCTGTGCTGTGGGGTTGGGAAGCGTAGCTGCGGTGAATGGTTTCTCGTTTTTTGTTGTTCTTGGCTGACAGGGCTATGACAGAGTTTCACAGCCAACGTCTGCATTTGCTCTGGAGTTCAGAAAATGGGCCAGTGGCAGCTACAAGCATATATTTCTGACTTTCAGCTCAGTTTCCCAGCTGTTAGTCCAGTATGCCATTATATGTTGGGGGATATGGTGTAGGGGAGAACTTTGTAGAGTAGGGCTGATGGTTGGACTCGATGATCCCAAGGGTCTTTTCCAACCTGAATGATTCTATGATTCTATATGAGAGTATTTAAAATACTGTGGTCTATTTTGTATTACTACACACTTAAGTATACTCAAGAGTGCACAAGTGTGGTGTACTTATATCAGTTAAACTTTTGTCAACTCCAATTCTTCCTGTGTATTTGTTTTTGGGCAAGAGCTCTGAAATTACCAACATTTGAAGGATAAAGTCAGGCTTTTTGTTGACAGTCCTTATTTTGCATTCAGTTCAATACAACTCTTGCAGAAAAAGTTCAGGATAAGCCTTCAGGATAAATCTACCTAAAGGCCAGTTATGCATTCAAATTCTAATGGTCAAGTTTGCTGTAAAGCATGTGCCACTTAACATACCTCTCTGACATTACTTAAATGTACCTTTCTCTGCTAACATCTGTCTGAGGCTGTGCATATCTAAAAAAAAAAAAAAAAAAAAAAAAGTGGTTTCCTGGAATAAGTGTTTAAAAAATGGACTAAGAGATGACTACTTTTATGAGTTCACCAGTATAAACAGAAGAGCTGTAATCTGTCCACGAAACTAGGTATGCATATGTTCCAATGTTTATAAATACAAGTTATCAGAATTTAGATTATTTTCCATAGTGCTATATTCCATTCTTTAACATGCATGAGTATATAAAACAGCGTTTTTTAACTTGTGCTCCATTAACTGCTTTTAAATGGTGTGTGAAAATGAATAAAAAAGCAAGCCTACTGTCATGCTCAAATCTGTTATACATTGTTTGCCCCTCTCTCAGGAAATGTTTAAAGGGGCTAAAAGAAAGGGCTGAAAAATCTTCCGTTGAGCCAAAAATAAGGTGATGGGCACTGAACTTGGAAAGATTATTGCTGTCTGCTGGCCAGTCCTACAGTCCTTCATTTACAGGATGCTCAACTTCCAAATAAGCATGTTAAAGCTTTGTGCCCTGGGGCCCCTCACAGCTGCTGCACCAAGGTACAGCTGCAGTGCTCTCTCCTCCAACCCGCCTTTAACAGCTCTGGGGTAAGCTGCCTTCGGATACACAGGGGTGTCTGCTCATCCTCTTGATCTGTGCTGTTGTTTTCTTGTAGTCCCCCCTCTACCTGCCCAGGCTTCTCGTGTCTCCGCTGGATAATTGGATAGCATTTGCTTGTCTGTCCTGTGTGTACAACATTTTGCATAATGGGATCCTGATCCATAAAAGGAACTGCAGTAAAGCAAATAACAACACACACACACACACACAAAATAAATCCTTAACAGCGAGTAGGCTTGTTGAAGTCGATATATAAAAGAAACACATGCGTTAGTGTCTACCAAGCACCTTGGCATAGCATGGAGCTACATGATGCCGTGGGCTAACATCGGGAGCTTGTCATCTCTGTAAAGGTGATTTCTTCCCTCCTTAGCTTTGATCTAGTCTATTTCAAAACAACACAACCCCAAATCTAAGCTGGACAAGAACTTCTTTCCCCTTGGGTGCTGTGGTTTGTGCAAGGCGTTTCTTGTGGCAGCCCTTTGGAGACCCTGTCGTTGCTGCTGATGTGGTTCCTTCCCCCCCAGCCAGTCATGTCAGGACCACAGTAATGTTTCTTAGGCTCACCCAGGGTACCTATTTAAATTATAGATCTGGAATACTGCTGGCTCCCCTCCAAATCTCTGATCTAGTAGCTGTTTTTAATGATAAATTACATATGTTTAATAGCTCAGCTATTTTGTTTGGTTCCTTCAGAACTTTGAGATGAATAGGCTCCAGTCTCAGTGATTTATTGCAATTTAATTTGTCAAGTTGTTTCAGCACTTTTTCTTACACTCCTCTGACAGCAGTTCACCTTCACAAACCAAAGATAGGTATTTCCCCATTCTCCTCAGAGTGAAGACCCACACAGAAACTACTTGGCAGCCGCCGTGAGTTCTTTCTCCTCTTTGACCTCTTTTTCTCCTGCTCAGCTGATTACATTTAGGGATTTTCCCATGAGCATCCTATGCTCAAATCTTTTATCACCGCAATTGTATCATGCAATCCTTTTCATAAGTTGATTGATCACCAGTTAACAGTAGGTACAATTTTCGTCTGGATTCTTCTAGAATCTCTCTGCTCTACATTTAAAATTTTTCTTTTGATTTCCTGTCTACTTGTGACTGTTCTCTTTCCCCAGTCATTGTTGATATCTGTGTCATCTGAAATAATCTTTCCTGAAGATGGATGGTCAGATCCCTAGAATTCCAATCCTTTCTTTCTGGCTGTCCAGTCTAGGATTACATTTCTGTCTTTCATGATAGTGTTATACAAGTGCTTTGTATTTATGCAGAAAGAATAACTGTATCAAAGTCTGTAGGGTACTCAGCTGGTTTCTGCTTGAAAGTTCCCAATTATTAAGAGATTTCTGCTACTTGTCTCTGAGCATGTCACCTTGCAGTTGGTATAATTGAATTTAATCCAATTTCTATTACTCCATTTGTCATTTATTTCTTTCCATGTGATATCCTAATAGTCCTCTGTATTAACAGTACCTCACCATTAACATTGTGATCAGCAAATTTCATTTATGCATTCCTACCTGTGTGCCAAGATCCGTAAAGAAAAACTGGTAGGTTTCAAGACCTTTCCTTGCACCATTCTCCTGCATAAGGCTTTCCATTTTGACACTCTTTAGAAAGGTCCTTAACTATATCTACAAAATTGCTACTAACATGGGCTGTATTTAGCTTAACTTCTTACGTGGCAACATAGGAAATTCATTGTTAAAGTCTAGATACATGTGTTCTATCGTATTCTCCCTTACATATGTATACTTAATTTATCAAAGAAAAACAGATGTCGGAGTTGCTTTGTCTGATCCACATTTGGGCCATCATAAGCATGTCAATAGAGTTTTCCTCCTTTATTTACAATTACTCTTGTGCCCCTTTACTACCTGGTAGAACCCCCCTTACAAATTATTGAGGTAATAGTAATGCATCTACTGTTCTACAGTACTATCAGCAACTCATTAGATTTATTTTTAAGTCTTTAACAGTGCTCCATGTGCTTGATTTTTCTTCAGCATGTGGGGATTTTCAGAACTATGCGTGGTTTTAAAGTAGCTTCTCGGTCTCCGCAGAGTTGTTCTGGCCAAAGGAACGCTGTGAGAGCTTTGTGTCGGTTTGCGAAGAGCAAGTGTGTATCCTCTTCTTTTAGGCTGTTTTCCTGTCCGTTTCCTATTTCTTCTGTTTTACTGGTCTGGGACATGCTGGCTTTAGTGTGACTGTAATTAAGTTTTCTTAAGCATCCTTCAGGGTTAATGCTCCTGCAAGTTGATTCCTACATTTCCCTGAAGACAAAATTCCTAGTTTAAAACCCCCAAGGTTATCATAATTTTTGGGAAACCTTTCTCCAGAAGGACATTAGGCTTGCAGACCACTGTCATTGGAAAGTCTCTGGGGCCCTCCAGGAGAAATTGCACCCTGATTCTAAACAGAAGACACTCTCAACCCCCTGTAAGGTTGGCAGACTTTTAATTGCAACGTAGGAGATTAATCAATTGGGTGTCACTTCACAGGGAAATCTTCTGGGTGACTAAATCTATGTCAGATGAGTGACAACAGGTAATAGATGTGAAATGCCCTGGCAGTTGGGACATATTTCCTAAAGGAGCAGATTAGCATCTGAACAGCTAAATGGGTCACTGAATGAAGGGTGATGGACTGAAGGGGAAACAGAGGGCAAGGGATGGTCTGCAGACCTTTTCCTGAGAATGAGAGATGAACCATGACAGCTACATCGCTGGTGCCTTGAAGTGTGATGCTCACTTCCTGCATAAGCTTCCTGTATAACTTGTTTGCTTTTAACTGGAGATTGTTGAGATTTCTTAGCAAAAGGTCTTCAGAAAATTTTCTTAGGAAGCCACCCCCATCTCGTTCATAGTAAAAATTCTATTCTTTGCAACCTTTTGGGAAATATGTCTAAATCTTATTGTACATTCGAAGATTGTGGGGGGGTTTGTTATTGTTTTTATTGAGTAGAACCACAAGTTAGGTAAGAGGAATTGGGAAACTTGAGGAGAAATACAAAAAGTTGATCTTTGGTTAAAAACCATTTCTTAAAACAGTATAGAAAACTAGCAATTGGGTCAACTTTGAACACTATGTTGTGCAAATAACTCTGAGGTCAAAGTATTTTGCAAATCATTTCCCTCCCTTCATGTAATGATCATGGTCACAGTGCAAATTCCTGTCTTAGGTCTAGAAAACCATCATTCTTTCAGACAAGCTTCACTGCATGTCCTGCCTGTATGATGTGGGACTGGAAGTATGTTTTAATGTTCACACGCCTGAAGCCTTCAAGGGAAACTTCAGAAAGTACAAAGGTACCTTCAGAAGAGTGGAGGTGCACACTGTGTTTTTCCCATCTATCAGGAAGCAGGAGGCATTGCAGAAGATCAAGCCTGAGATTCATTGAAAGGCAGGAAGTCCCTGTCATTTCTTTTCCAGATCTCTCCTACTTGTGACACCTCAGAACAGTCTGTCAGTGTCCAGACTTCTTTATTCCTTTCCCATGCTATGGACCTTGTGAGCATATATATTCTATATTGGCCTGAGATGTGGATTTTTCTTATTGCCGTGCTGGATTTTGAACCAAAGTAGCAATGGGTGAGAAACAGATGAGAAAACGTTTTGTTCATCTACCCATAATGGGTGGGTATATCAGAGTATAGCAGAGATGCCAAATGTTGCATTCCTGGTCATTCCACTAAGCCATAAACTCTGCCCACTCCCTGACTGCCAGGCATGTGAATAGATCTGATCAGAAACTCCAAACATCTGAAGAACAGCCTCTGGCTTGTAAGGGCATGAAGAAATAAAGGTGCCATGGTGCTGTGCCATGGGAATGCATCAAATACCCTGGCTCACGGGAGGCCAGTTGTATGAGCCCTGTTTAAAGCCCAGGATGGGGCAGAAGATCACCTGCTCCAGGGGCTGGTGTGCTGATGGCTCGAGGTGGCTGCTCTGGAATGGGCAAGGGGCAGCACTTGGGGTGCTGCTCCCTCATTTGTCTCCTCAGGGCACTGAGCTGGCCAGGAAAGGGAGAGGCACGGTGTGGCATGTGCTTTGCAATGTGGGAGTCACTTTCCTGACTCCTGCTGGGTTATGTATCTTTTTTTTGTGTATTGAAATGCGTGTGCTCTCACTGACCTCCAAACTGGGAACATCTTACTTGAAATGGAGAGTTGCTTTTCCTTGTATCTGATCAGAATTTGGGAAGGGAAAGCCTCTTTGTTGCATAAGTTGTTATTCAAACACCACAGGCGAACTTTTCTAACTCTGCAAAGGAGATGGAAGAAATGATCCACCACCAGCAACACTATATAGACACTCAAGGCCAGCTCTTTCATAAACCTCTCCATGACAAACTCTTTCTTACAACATTGCTGGACAGTGTTTATATTCCAGCCTTGGAAAATAAATCTTTTGTCATGAAATAGGAAATACTTTAATACTTTACCAGTGCTATCATAATGAATTAATTTGATATTCATGGGAATACCACATGTGCTTTTCTAGGTGTCTTACTACCATTTCACTTTCACTAATGGGCACTTAAGTCGTACTGATTTTTCCCCAAAGCCACATAATGATCTATAATATTCCTGAATAATTGCACCTTAAGTGGAAGCTAACAGGGTTGACTACTCCCAGAAATATGTCAAAATATTTTTACTATTTTAAGTAGGAATTTGAATATTAACAGGACCTGCCAATACATTTAAATAATATGCGGAAAAGTTTTATAAAAGAAAGTTCTGGAATATTTTTTGAAGGTTAAAAAGTCTTCAAATGTTTTTTCCTGAATAATTTTTATAGCCATCTGTAGAGTAGCAGAATTGCTAAATTGTGTTAAAGAGGAAACAGAAAACCAAGTACAAGCTCATGTGGTACAAAAAATGAAATTATTTAATAGTAACTAAAATAACTTCACAGCCTCATTTATGCCATTGCTTGAAAATAAATCATGGTTGCAGGTCTTCTAAAACCAGGATGGTATATACAATTTGCAGGGCAAAAATTAAAAAATCAGTCTCCTTTCTGAATGGATAAACTTTGCTGCCTTTCTCATTGATAGGTATGCTAGATAGCTTTGTATCTACAAGTTAGGCCTATTTTTGAAGCTTGAATGAGGTGTTATTGCCCAGGATGACTCCAACTTGCTCTGCCAAGCCCATGGGGAGGGAGCTTGGTAAGGCAGCGCTCGGGAGTGCTCAGGAGGAACCAGGCTTCCCAGACAGCTGGGGCTGGACCCCGGCGCAGTGTGGGGCAGGCTCCCTTCCCAGAGCCATCAGCGGGTGCTTGAGCCTCATCTCGGGATCAAGTATGAAGGGCCAGCTCTGCAAACATCCACTGCATTGGCTCTGCCCAGGATCTCATTAGAAACTCTGCTTGTTTGCACCCTTGGCTTGGCCATACATGAAAGTGGGCAGACATGGTGTATGCAAGATGGACTCCATGGGGCATGTCTGGTGTGTTACACCTGCTTTTGGGTGCAGTAAATGCAGGAAGAAGGGGCGAGAGGTGGATGGAAATGATCTGGTGTGAGGCAATTCGCAGCAGGCACAACGAACCCTCAGGGGCAGGAGCTCTACTTTGTCTGTGTAGCTTTTGCGTATTGGCCACCATGGTGTCACCAGGGAGAGCACAGAGGAATTGCTGTAGCTGTGTCCTTGAGTGACCCCCAGCTGTCAGGTCAGACCCTGAATGCAAATGAGCCAAGAGCCACCCTGTCATTCTCATGTTCATGAAAAAGAGGAGGTCCAGGAACAGGACTGGGTAGAAGTAGAGCAGGACATATATGTCCTCAGGAGGATCCTGGGGTTCCAGAAGGAACCACTAAAGTACGTAAGACTCCTTTAATTAAAGGATTTACCTGTAGTCTCAGAATGGAAATTACATGTTTTGTTGTGCCTAATTGGGTGGCTGCTCTCCAGAGTCATAGCAACTACTCCTGAACGTACAGTGAAATTTCTACATGCAAAACTCAACACAAACCAAACTGTTGTGGCAGTCCCATAGCAGAATACACAGCAGTACCTAAGAAACATCTAATTTTTATCTGATTAAGAATTGTAAAGAATGAGAGCATAAGCCTTGCTCATGCATTATTGAAATTACTGCAGTGGTGTTGACAGGATGGCAAAACATGCCTGCTGATGCCGGAGGAACGGAAGCTCGTAGGGTGAGACGCAGGAAGCCCTGGAGACCAGCGGGTGCATCGGCTGGGAGGCATGACGAGGCATGACTGAGCTTCCTCACAGATGGAGGACATGGAACACACAGCATCATCACAAAATGCACTGCATCCTATGAGGGTTCGGCCTGATCAAAGGGAAATGCTGCATGAGACCAAAGTTATTCTTGTGTTTCCCTCTGCTTTGGGTTAATGTTGAATTTGGGTGAGCAGCAGCTCTCCTCTGCTACAAGATCCTTCATGATATAAAATGTTGCCTCCCTTCTGAATTGCAGCAATTAAAAATGTATGCATCCAATCCACCCGATTTGACAAATTTACATCTCCTTCCTCTCCTCTAGCCCTCTCCACCCCAAAACACATTTACTCTTCAGAAGGCTAATTAATCCTTTTCTGCCTATAACTCTGTTTTGGAGGATTCTCCAAATCTGAGGCATCAGTAGTTATCAGTGAAAAACAATTTCAGGGAGAAGTTCCCTACCAGCTCTAGATAAAAGCCAACACTGGTAACAAACCTCTGGAGATGCATTCAAGGGAGTCCCATAAATAATTGGTGTAAAAGTACAGTATAACATACACATCCCTAAAAAATTGGAAAGTTAAGTCTCTGAGTCAGAATGGATGTTGGATTTTGCAAGGGTCTCAGCTGGGTGCCCCCTCTCCCAGCAGAGGTCGTGGGGTGGGCTGAATGCACCACAGTTCCTGCTGTGCAAATTAAAGTCTGTCAAAGTGACATAAGTGGCAATTTAAGTTAATATACTGGGTTATGAACTCTGGTGGTGGAGGTGCAGACATGATGCCTGTTCTCCTGTGCTAACTAGCAATGGTGGCAGTAGCCTCTGGGACAGGGATAGGGCAGGCAACTGGCAGTGATAACCTCTTCAGCAATCCCTGTCACGTCTGATGGGGACTGAGAGTCCCAATCTTTTCTGCATCACTTGGTGAAATAAAACAGAATTGTTAACAAAGCAGCTGCCCTTTTGCAGTATCTCTACAAAATATCCTTGAGTGATTGTCCTCCTTGAAATGAAGTTCTGTTAAACCAAATAAGTGAAATTCAACTCAGGTCAATTAAGGAATCTGTTCTTGCATTTCTAAGGTTTCAGAAATTTTTTTAACGTTTTAGGCTGCACCTTGGCTGGTAAATTCTGTTCTGCATACTGCTCGCACCTCCGAAGCATTGTGTCACTGAAGGCTGTTTCTCTGGATCTGAAACATAGATGCAAGATAAATTTTGTCGTTACAGACTTACTATATGAAGTAATGCTGTATTTAAGCAGCTTTCTAAAGCTCTATTTTCCCCCTTATTTACCTTTGGCACTACAGGACTCAGTTCTACAACTGTGCAGACTACTTTTTAAATGTGAGATGGAGCCTTGTTATTTGGAGTAACATTCAGTCCTTGATGAAGCTATTTTGGTGAGGAGCTATTCTTCTTTTCCCATCTTGTGTTTTGCTGTTGTAACATAGTTGTAGTGATTGGGAGTAGACTACCGATCCTACATGATTAACAGCTGAATTGAGGACCCTGGGAACAATTCCCAGTGTATCTGGTTGCATGTTCAGCTTATGTCTGGGAACCCACTCCCTGGTTTCTGTGAGAAGGAAATCTAGTTGTATGGGCTGCACAGGAGCTGCTGTACGACACAGTCTGGGCAGCTGGGGGACAGGAGCCCTGCATGGAAATCAGAGTGCCCCCATGTCCTGGTGCCTTCCATCCCAGACCTATTTTTTATTGTAAACCCCCCAAAATGACATTAACTTAATAGGTCCAAGCAAGGCACTGCATATCTACATTCCCCTATTCCTGTATGCACCAATTTAAATACTGAGTTTAAGCTGGAGGCATAAATGATGTATAATCAGGGTTCTTAAAACCGAAAGAGCTCATGACACATTGCAAATTTCAATTTTTCCACCTCATCAGTGCACTTCTTTCAATTTTACAAACAAGCATATTTCACCACTACTACTTTAAATGACACCCTCCCCCCCATATTATTCTTTTATCAGTCAACTCTAAACATAGGACAAGATACATTAAATTATATAGAGGGAATGTTCGAAAATTTAAATGCAAGTCCAAGTAGAACAGATGTAATTTCTATTTTAAATTAATAATTATGTTACACATTTTCCTATTAAGCTACATTTGCAAAGTTAGCCTGAAGAAATAGTAGGAAGTATCTCACCAGAGCAATTCAGTGCTCAGTTGACAAAACAGACAAATGTAGTACTTCCCATTTAACAGCATCCATAAAAGAAATTACTAAACTCTTTGCCACTATGAATCAACAGTTTTACTGAATGGAAATGTTCCAGTTTCCACCAGTGCCTAATATTTAAGGTAACGAGAAATACCTAAAGTATTTCAGAGCTCAGTGTGAGCTTTAAAACCTGGGTTTTCTGGTCTCTGATCCAGTCCCTGGCACTTGTCAAAAAACCCAAAGGGTTGCTTTACATTATGTTCTCTGTAAATGAAGGAAATACACCTCAGTCACAACCCTGTTTCTGAATCATTCCCCCCTCCTTGCCTGCAGACGTCTGAGCGGCAGCTGAGAATCCCCAAAGACAGGAGCATTCACGGGAGTCTGATTCTTTGACATTTAGGGTAGACAAACAGCTCCAAGGATCTGGAACAAATAGATCCAAAAGCTGGGGCTGGGCATAATACTGAAAGATTGCTTCACTTTGGGTTATTCTGCCTGTTTTTACATGTGGCATGGGAGTGAGAACTGGATTAGGAGGCCTGAGAGGTCGAATGGATTACAAGGAAAAAGCATTAAGCTAATCTTAGGAGTGATGTTCCTTAAGGGCAAGGATGAACTAATGGCTGAATGTTCCTTTGTCCCTGTGTTAGAACCTTAGAACCGTGGAACAGTAAACCAGTAGCTGCTTCCAAGCCAGGTTTGCTACATTATTCATTTCTATAAGTTTTATAAATATAGGAGTTGCTTAACATGGATTGCTTGCACAATCTTTAGATATACTCATAGGAAGGGAATTCAAGGTCAGCAGTCCCTGAAGGCTGTCAAACTATTTACAAGTTTGCTATTTATAAGGACTAGACTGGGAGTCCTAGAAGCAATAAGTTCTTAGGCAGGCGGTTTAGTTTGTGCACGACACAGAAGAGGTGCCTAGATGCCATTGCAGTTCTCTTAAAATATCTTTAGTTATCTAGATTCTAGTGATTTCAGGCTCTAATCACTCCATGTAACCTGAAGAACAAAGAGAGCAATGAATATCACTACAGCAACTGTTCTGTGCAAGTTCTATAATGTTTTCGGGGATGACAAGAGTTAATCACAAGTTTAATGATTAATATAGAATATTAACCAATTGACCTTGAGAGTATAGCATGCTATAAAATAGCAGGCTGGAGGATTCGTTGCATCGCCACAGAACACTCTCTGAAGAAAAAAATTTCTAAGGAAAGTGAAAAGTAGGGCATACTGGCTTCTGCAGGCCAGAAAAAGCACACTGCTTGCTCTCATATTAGGCTTTGGAACACTCCAGTGAGGTGGAAAATGTAGAAAAACATCTGTGACCAAACGGCAAGCATCGCAAACTTAAAAGAACTGATGTACTGAATTCAGATAAGTCTCCCATGAAGAGAGAGACTAGTTGTTCCTTCCTCAGTAATGTTACCTACAAACATGTACATACTGTACTTTTTGTTCTTTTTGGTAAGTGGATGGTACATCCTAGAATGGCATCGCTCATTCTAGGAAGCGAATCTAAAAGTCATCTCATCTGGCTGTAGTACCTGAATGAAAGCAGTGTTCAGTGCTCTTGATCTAAGAGCATTCATTTTCTAGAGCTAGCGCACTCTTCCTGTATTTACAAAACAAAAAAAACCCACAAGCCCCTCAATTCCTCCCCCCCAAAAAAACCCTTGAAGAGGCCTCGGGACTTGCAGATGACTTAATCTGTCTGTTAGAAGTTTCAGGAAGGGATATTTTCCTAAAGTGCTTCTGCAACACCCTGTGCTTCTTTCAAGACAACACTTTGCATCATGCTAAGGCAGCAGGGAGATGGTAAACAGAAAGGGGAATGTGATACAAATGCTGGCAAAAATCAGGGAAAGCAAGGTGGGAGCAATATCGCTCAAGCTGTCAGATCTGTGAGCAAGCCTCGTGAACCAGCTGAGTTATGGCAAACTCCTGCTATGAGGGAATTGCAGTAACTGAGCCTTGCACTCAAACATTTATAAGGGTGTCCTGGGATAAATAAAGGTGCAGCCTCTGTAAACTCTGCAGTGAAAACAAACACCTTTGAACCAAAGCAGTTACAAGGCTCTATAAAGCATGGGCATAGCTGATGTTAATTATAAGATTTGTGTCTCGGTTTTCTACCTTGAGAGCAACTGTCAGAGTCCTCTTGGCTGGCAAGGAGTTAAATGCAAGGCCCTGGCCCGAGCTACTGCATAAGGCAGGGCTGGCTTTACTGCAGTATCCCTGTTGGCATACAGAGAGCTCTCAGTTCAGGGTCTCCACTGGAATATACAACAAGACAGTAAAACCTCTTTGATTCCTAGGCAAAGCCCCAGCCATCTGGGGCCAGGCCTTCCTAAAATGGTGATTGTATTTTGTCAGATAAAAGATATTCAGCTTATTTTAAGATCATACCTCATGCACTCAGACACAGCTATGTGTCACACTGAGCTTTGTTTAGAAGCCTGGTCTGGATTATAAAGGCATTTCGGAAATCATGTGCTTATCAGAAGTTTGAATCAGACTTGCTGTCTATAACCAAACTCAATAATCGCACTCTTGAACCATGTAATGGGTTAGCAAAAGAGCAGGGGACATGCAGGGAGACAATGATTTAGCAGAATTTCACTCAGCATTCAAGCATGCTAGCATGCCTGAAAATAAGGGATACATTATTAATTAGTTAATGTTTGCAAAGTATTTTGACTCTGGAACGTGCCAAGTGTTCTTCATTAATTTTCAGTAAATATATGAGTAAGCAGTATATGTAATAAGGACACAAAATGTGGTAAGTAGACAAAAGACCTGAAAATACACAAAACATTTAAAAAAGAGAGATGCTATTAACAGGGAAAAAAAGTGTTCAAACCAGCGGAGTAAATATTGTGATGATGCAGCTAGTTATCTATTAACTCAGCAGTAATGTAGGGACATGCCCGATGGCAATGACGGTCAGTTGAGACAGCCAATGTCCTACAAGACCTGTAAAGCTGACCTCTATCACCTTTTCCCTTCCAGTGCTAAATTTGGCACAGCCCATACTCAGCAGACCTTTTCTTATCTTCTGGGGCTGCCTAACGCCTGCTTTAAGAGTTACATGTGCTTCTGCAGCTTTAATAATGTCTGGAAAACCACTTCTGGATGGTGGTCACAACCCCTGACTAGCTGCAGGGAGGTGCGCTGACACCGGGCCCAGCAGCACAAGCTGCTACACACTCTTCCCCTCCCTGGTCGTTCTCACATCCCCATCTGTTCCTTTCCAGTCTCTCAAGTGGGAAATAAACTGAGTTACAGTCAAACTGTCAAACTCGTAATATTCAAGTGGGTTGAATGTCACACTAGCAGAATTCATGCAATCCATATTTCATTCAGCTCAATAAATAAGCAGTCTCGCACAGATCTTAAAAATCAATTATGTTTTTTTCGGGAAGGCTTGGAAAAACAGTAGGGGCACTTCAGCAAAATGATTTCTTGCCTTCTTTTCCAATGAAGTAACTTCTTAGTATTATGATTGCAAGGTCTCACTTCCTGAAAACAAGTTCATAAGTGCCCAAGCCATCTGCTTCTGCCCTTAAGTCAAAGTCATGGTCCTCAGTTTACAACATCATACTTGGAAGTTTATGATGTTACAAATACAGGATTGTCACTTCTGTTGACACCTAGCCAATAGGATCAAATGAATTAAGCAACAAGCCGTGTCCTTGAAATCTTTGGCTGTAAAGACGAAGACTGAGTGGAAGCTTTTCTAACAAAAAGGAGTTAGCATTGCCTTCACAGGTGGTTAGCGTATCAGAAATTTGTCATAAACTCTATGGCTTCCTAAACATACTTCTAATGTTTTTTTAAAACATATTTTCTCTTTACATGTCAACTGTTCTGTACATGCAGTTATGTACATGCATGATAGTTTTTGACCTAGGCTAAGGGACCAAATGATAAATCAACTTCTAGGGCCACATATAAAGCTGATGCAAATTGACTTTACAGTAACGCAGTCAAGAGAGCTATGCCAAATTTCTCCCAGCTAAGGATATGGCCCACACAATGTTTCATGTGCCACAGGGTTTTCTACGGCTGCAAGTGTTATCATATATGTATCAAAACTGGTGGGAAACCACCTATTGATCCCATTGTGCAGAGCACAGCCCTGGTGTGTATCAGTGTGACAAGTATTTAATAAGAGTAGTTTGAGGCCCTTCAGAAGTCCCTCTGCTGCAAGAAATCAGCAAAGCCTTGTTGATTTACACTGGTTAAAGATCTAGATATGGGTCTGGGTCCCAACAGTCTTATTCCATCCAAGAAAAATCATGCCCCTGCAGCCGTCCCCACTGACTTTCTAAAAGTACAGAATTTGTCGCTGCATTTTAATGAACCAGCAGACAATTTGGAAAAATATAGCATGCAGCAACTCAAGGGTGTTATACAGATGCCAGGAATCTCCTTGGACAGCATCACCTACAGAAGCGAGTGCAAACCCAATATCAGATGGGCATGGAGACCAGTTTCAGGAACAGTACTTGAAAGGCTACAGGCTGGGAAGTAAGAGATTTTTATGAGGAATTTTAAGCAAGGATACTGGATCATTCATTGTTTGAAACTGCTTTTAAGCCACTGTCAACATGTTTTTCTTTAAAGAGCTAGATGTGAATATTAGCAGGAAGTATTATCCTAATTTGACCTATAGGTCAAAAGCAAAAAAAATGTAAGGCAGAAAGCAATTTTATTTATCTTTCTAGAATGAATTAGCCCACTCTGTTATTATTCTTTTGAGGGACACAATTATTACTTTTATAGAAGAAAAAAAATATCTTTTCAGAATAGATTTAATTGCCCAAATAACTTCACAGAAACAGGAAATAACAGCCTTTAGTTATGATCCCTACTTTAAAAGATAGAATGTCTGCTTTATTTTAGGAAGGAGCTTTAATCAATCTTTTTTGGGTAACTTAGACATAACATTTTATTTTGATCAGAAGAAAAATATTAATTCAAACAAAAATTTAATGAGTCAAATGCCTATAGCTATTTCTAGCACAAACAGGTTTTCTTTTATGGAAAAAATGCAAACTGATGCTAAATGGTAGGTCACTGGTTCTATGCCATTTTGAAGTTTTATTTGATGGCTTTGATGTAAAGTCAAGCTACAATGCTAGAGCTAGGGACTAGAAGAGGACAAGATTTTGGTTTTAAGTTTAACTTTGTCTCCAATAAAATGTAATTGTGGTTCACTTATGGAAAAAGGAAAAGGGTCCTCTTGCAGGAGCTTAAGAGAGATTTTTCTTCTCTCCAGGCCTGATATAGCTTTTGTTAATGGGCAGGCACTGCACTGAGCTAACCAGCACACAATTATTGCTGTTCTCTCTCTATAATGAGTGACAGTAGTGGGTCTGTTTGTGGCAGTGTGTTTTTTAAACAGAAGGGATAATAATTCAAAAAGTGGAATGGGTACCTAGTCCATATTGCAAAAATGTCACTAGTCCTCTGTTCCTTGAAATTCAATTCCAATTCACTTCTGAAATTAAGTCTGTGAGTTCCTAAATGACTCAAGCAGTTTTAAATATTTGACCTAAGAAATCTTGCTCCACTTGCATGTTCCTCTGTTTCCTTCAAAGCTGAATTCACACGGGTCTCCTGGCAAACACCAGCTTTAAGCCTTTTTTTAGAAAAATGGTTACATTTGAATGATGTATTTAGCAACCAATAGGCATTTCTGCAAAACCCCTAATGTCTCATCCAATGTCACTGTCTCTATGATCCACGTGCATGGCAGATGTGTTGAATGCATCAACATTTACGATGTTAGTCTCCTGTGGCCATGCGAGGTTGAGAGTGTGGGATGGGCTGTCCTCAGAGCCAGGGCTAACTTTGTTCTGTCTGCACAATATCTATCTCAGTGGGGGTCCTGAGCTGTGACTGGGCTCCAAAATGCTACAAATGATACAGCATTAAAATAACATTAGTGTTTCATGCATATGCTACAAAGAAGCTTCTATTGCAAGTGTAGGAAACAAAAAGACTAGGAAGGATGTAAAGGAACAATCAGAAGGCTCTTTTTGTCCATCACAAGCCACCCAGAGAATATCTGTGTTTCACTTGGTTATTTATTTTGCATGATGATATCTGACATATCAGAAAACATGAAAGGCATTTTCAAGCCTAAGACAAAAAGTAAAATCGTGCTTGAAAATGATTCCTTGTGAAGGCTTATTTTTATTTTGTTACACATGAGAGTAGTCAAGCAGACAGGTTTATGTTAACTCTGTTACAAAATTTAGTGACTGGAGACAAACAATTGCCTGCTATTATCATTCCTGCCGCCAGAATTCATTAGGTTCAGGAACATCAACTAAATCAGGTGCTAGAAGAGAACACACGGCTACCTACGCTGTTGCTGGAGAAATGGCCCTATACTCAACATAGTATCTATGTACATCCAAGAGACTACATGGCCTGTTAAAAAGCAAAATATCTCAAACTGTAGTCTTTGTACAATACATTGTAAGCAGTCTCTTTCTCTGGCTGTGTGTTTCTCTCTGCAGTGAAAGACCTTGCTGTCTGTCATGAACCTTGTATCCGGCTTAGCATTTAAGGTCTGTACTTCATCGAAAAGTAAATGCGTTCACTAATACCCTGGTATTTGGTTGCCAGCCTGAGAGAAGCAGGAGGCTGTCTGGGAATTGTACTTAGAGTTAAAGGTGCCCTTTTAATGTGAGTTAAACTATTTTTTTTTTTTCAGCTGTGGAGAAAGGAAGCTATCTGGAAAAGTCAGCCTGGCCTCAGCCAAATAACCTGCTTTGGAAACATAGTCCCAGGTCCCTGGGATGTGTCTGAACCATGAAATGAATTTGAGTAAAAGAAAGTTGTTTAATACCTTTGCTGCCTTCCATTCTCCAAAGTAGTCAGGGTCTAGTTTAGCTAATGACAACTGAAAATCACAGATAGCTCTGAATGGTATTGATTCTTTATATGGTTGAATTTTTTCCAGACATTCAGTTACAGCAGTTTTCCATCATCTTTGCATCGGAGAGATGCAAAGCAACAGTGGCATAATTTGGATACCAAAATATGTCACAGATTAAAAGCGTGGAGAATAGGGGTGCATGCATGTTTGTGGTATCTGTGAATTCTGGGAAGCTGGTGGATTTGCTGAGCTGGAATCTATTGGAGTAGGGTATTTTGAAATCCACTGAACTTTTTTTAATCCATGTAAAGTGAATATATAAAAGTAATCAGTTAAAAGAAGCTCTGTTTGTATGGTGGCTAAAGAAGATAAAGGAGAAAGGTAATCTGGTTAGTGGTTCCGTAAAAAAGCTTAAGACCTGGGTGATGTCAGCTGCTGCAAGCCCTGAGAGGGATCAAAGACGTGTGCCTGAAGGGTGATTCAGACTCCTTAAGGAATGGGGCCAAGGTGTGGATCCACCAGCTGCCTACAGAGATGTGCTGAAAATGCCCAGCTTGTCAATAAAAGTGACAATAATGTCTGCTAGAGCAAGCGATGAGCTGACATCACAGGTTACGATGGTGATGGTGGTGGACTGTGGGGTGATATCCAACTGGAGACACTCATCAAGATGGCACTGCACAGGGCAGTGTCTGACACTGAGCCCTATGCAAGAAAACCTGCTGCTTATATCCAGGAAGCTGTGTGGAGGTCAAATGGATGCACAGAAAGGGAGACAGCAACTGGGGTAAATAGAGAGATGGAACATGCTAAAGCTATCTATGGATTGATCTCTGAAGCTAGGAACCTAAGGAGTAATAAAAATGAAGAAATCAAAGGTCAACTTCTAGGTCAGGAGATGTTGGCCAAAAAAATGGTTTACCCTAACAAGGCAAAACAAGAACCTCCATAACTGTATCATGGCAGGGTTGGATTTATTCCTTCATGGAGTCTTCAGTTTTGGTTATTTTTATATATATATATACACACACACATGTAGATGTGTATGTTTGTATTTAAGTTTGAATTGAACATGGGCCAAAGAGACATTAAAATAATCAATAAATCAATCAATCAATCAATTAAAAAAATTATAAAGGGCTTTCAGACTCTCACCAGTAATCTTGCAGACTCAAAGAATATACAAGACACGAGACTTTATGAACTGCCTCTAGGAGTATATCTACACTGTGTGACTGATGCTTCATACTTAGGGCTAAGAATAGTTTAAAAAAATTAGTGTAAAAATGATACACCTGTTTCCATCACTCTATAGATTACAACAAATACTCTGTATTTGCCAGCAACCAAGGCTGTGGAATAGCTATTAGCAGATGCTGACTATATAATGATGACCACTGTAAGCGGATGCTTATTTAAGGGACATTTTCAGGAAACGGCTTGCTCTTAGGAATAGTCTATAAGTGAAAATGCACTTTGCAAGATTTTTACATTTTGCTGGCTTGCCTTTTGCCATTTTACAGTGAAGGAAATGTTAATGTGTAATAGAATTAGCATTTAGGAGAAGCCTAGAATACTGTTCTTTATAATATAGCCCAGTACTTATTATTCAAGACAGGTCTTCTCATAGTGCAATTTAAGCCCCCCAAAATTACCCATCATTACACAGACAGTCCATTTAACATTCTGAAGCTAATCATACAACAACCTACCCTTTCAGAGGAGATACAAAACCTCACTTGGGTTTTAAGTTCTGATTACAAGATGAGGTTCCAATTGAGAATTTCAGCTATAAACTGAATGACCTTCAATGACCGTAGACTGGAAAACCTGGTGACTAATCTAAATAGATTTCCAGGCAGGGGGAAAAAAACACCACCCAGCTCTTGTTTCTAGTCCTCTGCATTATTAGGGGAATGACAAAGACAAGCAGAATGTGAAAAAAATCATGACTCCAGTGACCTTCATGTCTTTGTCCCAGAAAGGTCAAGAGTAATCAGCAAAACTTTAACTAGAGTTCAAATTCAGCTTTCTTGTCCTTAGAGGCTGGTAAAATTAAATATTCTGTTCTTGTGCTCTGTAAACAACTACAGTAATTGGTGATACTTTCCAGCATTGGCTATGAAGATGTATTGACATGAGCTGAAATTCATAGAGAGACAGTATTTTACATGGTATACAGCAGTCTACAACCAAATCAGTTTATAATGCTGGAAAGTCAGTCACATTCCTTAAAATGAGTTCATACCAGGATATGAGGACATACTGCAATATCTAGTATGTGACTTTACAGTTTGTCATGCTTGCCATCTAAGGCAAAACACCTATTGTCAATATCTGAAAAAATTCCTATGAGACTGAAAAGCATCAGTTAGTTAATTCTGCAAGAATAACCCATGTGAAAAAAATACAGTGGTAATAAAGAATAGATCTCGTAGGGACTTTCTGACCTTGGCCTGGAGTGCTTTGTCCTCCTTTTGCATGCCACAAGGAATTTTATTCATTTATTGAATATCCATTCTCAGTAGAGCTGTAGGAATCACCATGTTGGATCAGACCACAGTAGCCCATGTTTTCCATCATCATATCATTAGTGAGCAGCAGCTCAGAGAAAGTGCAAGGAACTAAGGAAGTAATAAACATATATTCTCAGAAAGAAATTCCTCCCTGCTCTTGATGATCAGGAACCACCTTATGCCTTACAACATAGGAAGGTATATCCTCTCCAATAGGATTTTAAGAAAACTTGGTTTTATACCTTGGGAGTTTGCTGTTGTCCACATCAATGTTTAGTCAAATTTTCAATCCTGCTGAATGGCTGACGTAAATTATGGCCTCAGGATACAATGTCAACAGACTAATTTTGAGTGCAGTGAACATGTGTATACTTTTCTACATTTTTTTTTTTTTTTTAGTATTTTGTATACTTATCCCCTCCCCTTCTGATTCAAAGGCTTCTATATAGCATCCTGTATTTTGTATGCTGTCTTCTTTGCCACAGATTTAGTGTCCTTCTACAATAGGGTCACAGCATTGGTGGATAAGGAAAGAGCAACTGAGGCCATCTACCTGGACTTGTCCAAAGCATTTGACACTGTCCCACATGACGCCTTTGTTTCAATATGGGAGAGACATGGATCTGACAGATGCACCACTCAGTGAATAAGGAATTGTCTGGATGGTTGCACTCAAAGAGTTGCGGTTGTTGGCTCAATGTCCAAGTGGAGAGCAGTGATGAGCAGCGTTCCTCGGGGGTCAGTATTGGGACTGACGCTGGTTAACATCTTTGTTAGCAACAGCGGGACATGGACAGTGGGACTGAGTAGACGCTCAGAAAGCTTGCCTATGATACCAAGCTGTGTGGTGCAGTCGACAAACTGGAGGGAATGGATGACATTCAGAGGGATGTTGACAGGCTTGAGAGGTGGGCCCGTGCAAACCTCATGGAGTTCAGCAAGGCCAAACACAAGGTCCTGCACATGGGTCAGAGCAATCCCAAGCACAAATACAGGCTGGGCAATGATCAGACTGAGAGCAGCCCTGCAGAGAAGGAATTGGGAGTGTTGGTTGACGAGAAGCTCAACGCAACCTGGCAAAGTGCGCTCGCAGCCCAGAAAGCCAAACATATCCTGGACTGCACCAAGAGAAGTGTGACCAGCAGGTCGAGGGAGGGGATTCTCCCCTCTCCGCTCTCTGATACTCTGCTCTCATGAGACCCCACCTGCAGTGTTGTGTCCAGCTCTGGGGTCCCCAACATAAGAAGGACATGGACCTGCTCAAGCAGGTCCAGAAGAGGGACATGAAAATGATCAGGGGGCTGGAGCACCTCCTTTATGAAGATAGGCTGAGAGAGTTGGGGTTGTTCAGCCTGGAGAAGAGAAGGCTCTGGGCAGACATTATAGCGGCCTTCCAGTACTTAAAGGGGGCCTACAGGAAAGATGGGGAGGGACATTTTACAATAGCATGTAGTGATAGGATGAGGGGTAATGGTTTTCAACTGAAAGAGGGTATATTTAGGTTAGATAGAGGGAATAAATTCTTTCCTGTGAGGGTGGTGAGACACTGGAACAGGTTGCCCAGAGAAGCTGTGGCTGCCCCCTCCCTGGCAGTGTTCAGGCCAGGTTGAACGGGGCTTTGAGCAACCTGGTCTAGTGGAAGGTGTCCCTGCCCATGGCAGGGGGGTTAGAACTAGATGGTCTTTAAGGTCCTTTTCAACCCAAACCATTCGACAATTCCATGATTCTCTTCAGTCTGCCTTCATGAGAAGGGTCCAAGTCTCTGGCAGTTCTGCATTTCCCATTTGTAAACTTCCTTTAACTACTGTGGGCTTTTGGGGAGGGGGAATCCAGAAACGTATAAGTATGAAAGTCTGTAATTGTTTTATATATATCAGTATGTACTGGTTTCCACAGCCTTCTTGAATTTTGTAGGAAACATTAAAAATGAAAAACCAGTTCTAAAATTATGTACTTTAGGTAAAAGAGCATTAAATGTTGTCTCCTCCTCCAACAACCTAAAAATAATGGCACCTTGAACTGTGAAAGGCTCCTTCCTTCTTATGCATTCAGATACTGAGTTGCATTTCCTATGTCTTGAAACATAGTAAGATTGGACATCCTGTGCTGTATAGCATCAGTAAAATTGCAGCTGTCAATATGGGACACCTGCAACATCCAGTTTTAGAGCTGTTAAAACAGTGACCAGCACTTCTGAAAAAAATTTGGGAGGAGTGGAGGATCCTGGGCCAGGATTCAAAATCAGTATTTGCATACTGTTCTTCAAGTCCTGCTGATTTCAGGTAGAACATATGAAGTAAAATGCCATTTGTCATGAATAAAGGTGACAAAATCAATCTTTTGGGCATGCTCTAATGATGTTAGTGTCTGAACATTCTGCAGGCACATTTGATAATAGGGACTCCCCAAGCAGAATGTTTTTATGTTTGAAAATGGGAAGAGAGTTTCAGCTTTTCCTTGCCTGTATCTCCCTCAGAGGAGACAGGGTGAAAACATCTCAAATACAGCAGGGTAAAAGTGTGAGTAACCAACAAGGGACAGGGACAAAAATGCCTCCCTTTAGTCTTCCAGTTGTCACTCTATCTTTGTTTGCTCCCTGTAGTGATGCGAGCAGTATTGGACCAATGATATATTGGCCATGCTGGTTCAGAGGCGGCCACTGTGATACAAATACAATGTTTTTCAAAATTACTTTGGGAAAGTGATTGGATTTTAACTAGTACATACTGTGATATAAAGCAATAAGCTCTGTGCAACTTAATGCAGTTGTAGGTACCAATAGAGTATAACTGTAAAAAAAATAAGATTAGATATGCAGTCTCATTAACATTTCTTACAGTGACACATGTAAACAAATCTTAAGGTCTATAATAAGGAAAATAAAAATAACAGTAAGGAAAAGAATAAGATTAATTATTACTTAAAATGGTATTTCCTTTAAAATGCCAGAATAAAGTTGTTAATATCTTACCAAGGAGAGACAGACAGGAATGTTGCTAGGAATAAGATCATGAATTTCATCTGTCCTCTTTTGCTTCCTCAATTTAGGAAGAAATTTAATATTATTTTGCATCTACAATTGCATGCAGTTTTTGCACAATACATTATCCTATACTGAAAGTGGGTTTACGGTAAAGTTAAAATATTCACAGAGAAATAAGAGATGCTCATATCCTTATGGTGGCTTTAAGTCTAAGGAGACTAACCTGCATTTCTTACAGTTGTTAATGAGAGTTATCAATGCTAAATAATTTTGTAGTCACTGAAGATCACTCTCTCTAGTACTGTGTAGGAAAAAAAAAAAAAAAGAAATGTAGTCTCACCAGATTTAAGTATATTTAGTGAAAGTCAGGATATAATTAAATGATTAAATGATTTGAAATCCACTTTAGGACAGAAACTCCAGTGCTGTATAATGGCTCGATCCCTGTATTTTATCATTCTCCTGCCTCTGGGCATAAGCCACTACAGAAACTAGAAACCATTACAACAGGACAAAAGATCACCATTAAAACGTTATTAGAAGGGGCAGGAACATCAGGAACATACCGGTGTTCTGTTTTTAAAAACAGATGACCCATTAATTCACAAAAACAACCCCATTACTGCAGTAACAAACTTAGTTTAGGCAAATGTCCCTATCAACATTATTCAAGCTCAAATTTGATTTAGTTTGGAAAGGGATGAATAAAGCTCAGGGTAATGGCAAGCTATTAGACCATGCAGACCTTAATAATACATTTGAGAAAGTGTGCTGAGAGAGTGACATGAACATCAACAGAGAAACCAAGAGCATGGGCTGCAGAATAATGGAGAACTTGTGTCTGAAATCATACCAGAGAAGGCAGAAGGAGAAACACAGACAGAAGGAGCATGTACTAACTATAAGTTAGAGAGAATAATCATATTAATGACTGTTTCCCTACATAGTTTCAGTTTGTTTCTTTATTCTATTTTTACTGATTCTGATTTCTATTCAGTTTCAATTAATAATAATGAGCCTAAAATTAATTTGCATTATCATTTACAATGGATGCTTTGATCATGTATGTAGTTGGAACTATAATGCATACATTACCATATTATGCAAATTTCATTTTCAGCGTCAGCTACATCTGTATATCATTTCTCCATGCCACCGATTTATCGATTCTGTGCATTGTTGCTTTGTGTACAGTCCTGCAGACTGCCAGAAGCTGGAAGAATTTGGGGAGATACTACCAGGGGAAATACTACTACAGGTGCACCCTTTCCTTACATTCTCTCTCTAAGCACCCAGCGTCGTCCTCAGATAGGGAAGAACTTTATTTTAACACAGATGGCTTGGTTTGTGTCCTTTATGACTCTGCCATTACCTCAGCTAAATTACTCTACTGCATTGACCCCATACAGCAATGAGTTTTGCCTAGCCCTCTTCCTTTTTGTACTGGCCTCAAAGCAGGCAACTAAACATGCACAAAAAGCTCGAGTACTACTTTGGAATTTTTGTGCTTAACGCAAGTGTAGGACTTCTAACTGTTTGCAGCATAAATCAGATGAGAATCTGACCTAAAAAGGAAGTAGAGCCAGTACCACCATGTACATAAAGATCTGATTTTTAGGTCAAACTTATGCACTCTTGACACTAAACATGCTGGGAGAAATGTTGCACATCAGTGGTTAATGGAACCACTCAACACTCTCAGCTGACTGTACTTTTTGCCACTGGCCAAATTTTGTATTGCAGTGAGCAGGCTCAAAAGTATTAGTAGTTTACATTTTCATAGTGCCTTTCATCTTGTGAAATACTGCCTTGCCTTGCAAACTGATACAGAAACCATATAATGATTGTTTAATCTACTTCAGCGCTGAAGTTTTGCGGTGGAACACAGGAAGAATTTAGCAGCCTACAACAACATAGCTGTTTTGGAGAGGAAATGAAGACTACAGTATCCATTTGAAACAAAGTGGGAATGTTGGAAGGGAGTATGTAATTTTTAGACTTGGCATTTGGCCAGGTCATCAGAGTTAACACACTTTACAGATATAATTACTGCAGTGGGAGCTTTAATGACCAAAAATGGTCAGAACTTTGCTTTAACATGTCATCCAAAAGATGCACTTGAGTCACACCTTTCCTCTTCTCATCACACTGACTTGTGGGCTGACAAACAGATGAGAAGGTCCTCTTCATTCATTTATTTATCTCCCTTTTAGTTAGGGACCTCTCAAAAATGAACCAAACAGTCAAACACTATCAAAATAAAATTGTAAGCACAATTTCCAATCTCATGAAAACTTTGCATGAAAACCTATCACTCCAGCCAAGCTAAGGATCATATAACTTCTGACTCTTCCTCCCACAGATAAATTACTTCAGAGTCTCCCTACGGGCTTGATCCTGCCTTCCAGAGATGATGGTGAAATTCCTCTGGTGAGGTCACTAGGCCTTCAGAGGATAATTCATCTGACCATTTTACTGCGCTTAATCTGTTTCACAGGAGATCAGAGTAGTGCCTGAGGAAAGGGAAGGGGCGGAGTGGGACCACCCTTTTTTGTTGCCAGCAAGCTGTTCGGTTGGATCATCCTGTCTTTTGAAATCTCCTCCCTAAGAACTGGGTCTATTTTCACTACCACTTACTTTCCCAGGATACACTGGGATGCGATGCATCCAGTATCTTTCAGGTGAAAGAATTTAGCTTGGTGTTATCTGGTGAATGATGACCACCAGATATTGCGAGAATGAGGTATTCTTGGGAGTCTTCAGTGATGTGTTAATCTGACTAAACTCCTAAAAATTGATAGATGTAAAACACTAGAGCATATTAATATTGTCAACAAAATGCGGTTCTTAGTCACTCAAACTTAAATGTCAGATATTTGTTGCTCAGTATGCAATTAAAGATGATCTGATCACCCTCCAAGCAGAGAACTGACAAAAAATGGGGTGAGGAAACATTTTTGTTTTATCCTTTGCATTTATGCAGATGCTGTTACTGATAAGAGTGAAGAATCATTTTAGTTCTGCATAGATAAAGAGATTGCTCTTGGCAGAATAGATAAATGTACCTGTCTATACAAGCACAGAGGAAGAAGTAAGAAGGGAAATAGATTAGTATTCTGCTGCACATGAGACAATCAAATATGATTTTTGGATTGGCAACTGGACTAATAATAATCACTGTAATAAACCAGGGGCTTTATATCTCTGATATGCAGTACCAGCTAAAAGATAGTTGCTTCTTAGGAATAATGAGCCGGATTCTTCATCACTCATCACCTTGTGTAATTATTGTGATGAGTTCAAAGTAAATCCATTATGCTACCAAATCAGACTTTTTTTCCTTCCATGCTGTGTTTGTCTTGCATGGGGATAATGACTACTCACAGTGTAGACAATGAAGAATCAGGCTTAGTATATTTATTTTCTATGTGAGAATAAGGAAAACATAGAGATCTAATGGATGAGCACAAGGTTAGGTACTTAAATGTTGCTGTAGACAAGCCTGTGTTTAATAAACCCAAGGAAGAAAGAGGAATGGATTAAAAAAAGCGATCTGGCTTAACACCAAATAATACTTTTTATTCTTTCATAATGATTTATTAGCAATTGTGTTAGTAAAAGCCGGCACAGCAATATTGAATAATATTAGGACAAGTAAACTACAACCAATTTAGTCACTTAAAACTCAAAACATCTGCTCAAGAAGCATCTCAAATCTGAGAATTTTTTTATTGGTCAGTTAGTCTTTAGTTTAAATTTTTTCTAAAGTACTGTGCCTCTTCATAGCTGGAATATGAAGAGTGAGGATAATCAAGGTAAATTATGAAAATAACCTAGGTATGTGGTAAAGGTCAATAGAAAGTCTTGTTAAGGTCTGGTTCTTATGAAGATATCTTGTCTGTATTGTCAAAATGGATTAACATTATAACACAGCCTAGCCTGTCACTTGGAAGAAAAATAGGTGTTAACACAAAGATACTTGCCACAATTAAAATCAGGTTTTGACTTAGACTGTGAAAACAAGAAAATATCACACCACCATTAGCTCTCCTCTTTATTTATATTTTTCTAGTGAAGGTCACAAGAAGGTGCTGCTCTACATAGATGTATAAATTTTTTTTTGTTAGCACATGGGACAGACTTTTACTCTTGAGCATAACAATTGTTAGATTTATAACTCTAATTCTTTAAGGTGAAATTTCCTTTATAATTCTTATATGAACTACATTCAGCTTTAGAGGTAATGTGGCTTCCAGCACCTTATGCACTAGCACTGAACTGGGAATGGAGGATGAAGGAATTGCCTAAATGCTTCTGTAACCATCTGTTTTCCAGGATTACTGACTGTGTAAATAAAACAAGTCACTCTACAAACATCAACAGTCTTGGGCTCACTCATTCATCTTCCAGCCCAAAAGTCTACAAACGGAATCTCCTCTCAGGGAAGTTACAACAAAGATTTAGCTATTTCCCAAAACATCTTATATGTTGAGCATGCAAATATAGGAAGAATGGCTGAGTGAGAGCCTGAAATTTCCAGGGAGCTTCACTTTTATTGTGTCAGCAGCAGTACAAGTAAAGCCAGTGCAGAGACCTCAGTCTTAAAAATCCTTGTAAATAATCTTACGTGGTCTAGTCCCACCAGTAGTTAGGCCAACAGTTACCAATGATGTTTCAAAGAAACTTCATCCAGGAGTAAAAAAAACCCTTTTCATTTCAAAATACCCACAGACCTTGAATTGAACAAAAAAGAAGCTGGGAAAGAATGCTAGTTCAACTTATGGCCATGCTGTGAAGGACTTTGGTGTCCTCATGTTTGTGAGGGCTTTTACCTTCAGTGATTTGAATCCTTGAAAAGACATACCTGTGACTGACATGATCCAAGACATAAATCTGGCAGGACAAAATATGGCATGTAGTATAACCCTCAGTACCCTCTACATAAATTAGAAAGTAGAAGCTATCTGAGCCATTGGGTTTAAAATACTTCCCACATGTTTTCAGCTGTCACTACTTATAAACGATTTGCTGTTGGAAATACCAAGTATGGTAGTTTTCTGTACTCACTAGCCGCTTCTTTCTGAGTGACTACCTGAAATTGCAACAGTCTCAAAAGCATCCTAAATGCATCTTCATACTATGCCAGAAGGCTAACAAAAAGATCAACTTTACATCCTGCCTCAATCTGGGAAGAAGGCAGTGGAAATTGTAGTGACACCTAAACTGGTGAGAAGCCTGATCAGTGTGTCAAGCCAGGGTTTAATGTTAACAAGGGCTGTCACAAGGCAAAATGCAGCCTCACTTTTCTGACCGCTTAACTGAAAAAAATTGCAAAAACTTTTAGATGTCTGATTTGCAAGAGCTATCAATTCTGTAATTTTCCAGTGACATAAAAACAGTTAGTACCGGCTGAAATACATCAGCAGCTTCAGTAATTAGTAGGCATAGCCATTTCTTGTCAGTTCTACAGGCCATATCCTCAGCTGGCGTAAATCAATGACACTCCAGTGCTGGAACTGTATTACTTCACACACCTTGAAATAGTTATGCATACTAATTATTGCCTTACCCATTACTGCTGTTGTTAATTCAGACACCTGATTTACACCAGATGAGTTTGTTCCACATATTTAGAAGTTTCTGCACATTCCTCAAAGAATCTATACTGTTGAATAAACTTTCCAAATAAGCCAGGCACATGATCTCCATTATCTATCAAATCAATGTTCAATGAAGTGACACCATTATACATAAATCATGACTGCAATTATTAAATCAAGCTGAGTTTGTATTGCTTTTCTTTCACTGTTGGGTAGAATTAACCATGCGAACACATAAGAATAGGCACACCACAATTGTTGGGCTGGAAGAAGGAGTTAAAAGCCCCACCCAAGTTCTCACAACCTAACCTTTGGAGCATGCAGCTGATAATGCGAAACAGAACATAATGCCCCGGAGGAGATACATCTGGAGGTCAGCTCAGTCAGATACCTTGGAACCGTTCCAACAAAGCAATCAAATATTTAGCAAAACCTACAAAAAAAATCATATCTTTGGTATATAGACATCCAACCTAAGGTAGATAAGGGTAGAGAAGCCTGGTTTCATTTTTGTGCCTCTGTCAGGCAACCTAAGTGCTGAGTTTTCCCTCCACAAACACAAAGTGAGGTTTTTAACTGAAGCTTATTAAGGCTTAGTTTGTATAACCCAAGCATAATAAATTCATGTGTCAAGATCGCAGTTGATTGTTCATCAGAGAAAAATGAGACAAGATAATCCACTTTGCTGTAAACGTAATGCTTTAGGAATGTTACAAACTATTGCAAATGTTTAACTCCCCATGCCTCATGGGCGGTTATATAACAAAACACCCATTCAGGGGCTGATTCTTATCTCCCGATTGCATAAGGCCATGTCTAGACTAGGATTTGAAGGTGCGTTGTTTGAAAGTGTTAGCAGAGTGGTCTAGCTGGCAGACCAGGACACACACCCTCCCTCCCTGAGACTTTTACACATGTGGAAAGAGTGGAGCATGGGTCCCTCTCCTTCAATTTTTGGCTTAATGAATTTAGCAGCTGGGGGTGATTAGTCCACACTGGAGTCAGAACGTGACTTCAGAGGGGTGAGGGAGGAAAGGCTCGTCTCTCTGCCCAGTCCTAGTCTAGACCTTTTAAAGGGCCTAAGGCTTTGCATATCAAAGGCTTTCCAGCATTACTTCCAGTATATCCACCTGCATGTCACATACATGATATACACAGGTATCTCACATAAGATTGGAAGGTCCTTTGCCTTTGTGAGGCCCATAGTAGAGATAGTGGATGACTTTCCAGTGATGGTCAGCCCTTTGACAGCACCCCCTTTACATGAAAATGGTTCCAATGTTGATTTCCTGTTCCACCTTGCCTACCTGGGTATAATAGTTTTATCTCTCTATTACCCCCATTTTCAACCAACTTGACGCATCCACCCACTCCTACTACACATACACCTCCAGTTGTTGGGAGAAGCATTCAATGGAATAGCAGAAAGATTTACACAGGGAAGAGCTCTATAACATGCCAACTGGATGCTAAGAAGCCATCCCACTCAATTTCTTTTAAAACATTGCCTTGAATTTACAATCTTTGGTTCCTCCGTCTTTGATTTGTCCCTTTACATTTCAGCAGCAGCAGCTTATGGCAGTAGTGAGAATCCTTACATAGAACCACCACGTGCCCTTCTGTGTGTTGCTCTCATGAACAAGTTCTAAGAGCAACAACATTTTTAACACTTCAATGCATTGCATGTTTTCCCTTTTCTTTTTTTCCTAAGAAGACCTAACTACTTTAAAATTACTTTTGTAGATTATTTTATTAACACTTTAAGTTCAATGTGTACCTCTGAGGATTCATGCAAAAGAACTATTTTATTCTAATGTTACTTTAAAACTTTTAAAGACACATTTTCAGTAGGTGAAGGGGAAAAAATGTGCCTTTATAAATGTGCAATTTTTCTTATTATAATCACAGGTTTTCATTTTTATAAAACAAAAAGTAGGGAGAAAAGAACTGGGTAAAGTTTAAACCACATTCTGAGGGAAATCAGGTAAGTGATCAAACTGCTGATGAGAAATGTGAGGAGAAATCCTGTCCTACTGAAATCCATGGGGAAATCCATGGGAAGTTAATTATTTTACTGGTGACAAGAATTTGCCCACCGTGTTTTATAAATTAAATACATACAGATATGTAGATATTCATGCACATATATTTGCTTTTCTTCTATAATTAAAGCAGGAGTTGCGAGGCCAGTTGTGATAGCTCTTTTTATAAAAGAGCTTTCATTCTCTATATACACATTTTAAATCTGGTATGATAACCAGTGGTTTACAGTGTCATTAAAAAGGTTGAGATCATGCAGTAGCTATTAAGAAATACAGTCTGCTCTTGTATCTGGAACATATCAGTTCTTGGTAGAAATATATTTTTAATAAAGAAAGGTGCTTCAGAAGTTTCTATCTTGATATAGGCCTAAGTTCAGCAAGTTAAGTTCAATCACAGATCTGACTTCTAGCCTTCCAGTACACAATAGGGTTTTAATGTTTAAAGTTAGGTGCGTGTTTGAGTATGTTAGTGAATAGGAGCCAGAGTAAAGACATCTTTCATTTTAGATGAAAATTCTGGCTTTAAGTTTTCTTCCTTGAACTCTGGCTCCAATTTGTGAATGCAGTGGGGATGTTCAGGTTTCTGCATGGAGCCCAGTGGGAACGTCAGCAGTTCTGCTTCACTGCCGCGTATCAACAGTGCTCGGAGATCAGAGCTCAGAGCAAACCCTTAGGAGGGGCAACCTTGTCAGTCAGCACTTGAGTACTTTGCTCTGTTCTTGACCAGCCCATGAAATTCTCATCGCCCTCAAGGTAAGATGAGTGGGTGGATCATGGAAGTGTACAAACAGCCTTCAAGATAATAATTCAACTCCTCTCCTTTTACCTTGAAGCAGTATATTTCCACATACAATCAAGGTGCATAACACAATATTCAATTTAAAGAGGTGTACAGAGTAGGATGGGTTGTATTTAAAAAGAAGAGAGCAGTGTGCCTTTTATAAATAATGCAGTGGCTTGCAGTCATAAGACAAGCGCTGGATTTAAAGACAAATGATGCAGAATTCCTGGCCTCTCTGTGGGTTACTCTGGGAGTAAAAGCTCACGAAATGACTGAGCAGACAGCAAGGTAGGTACCGCTGCTAAGCTCGTACTCTCCCAGAGTACAAGGGCTGCTGCTGGCTCACACCAGAAGCCTTGCCAAAGTGGTGCTAGGCTGGGAGTGGGCTGCAGCAGCGGTTCTTCTGTCTTTGCACTAGCCGGTGGGAAGAGCTGGCTTTCCAGAGGAGGCAGCGCTGTGGTCTCGGCAGGGGTCGGGCAGGGACCCTGTCTCCCTGGTGAGGGACCTGTCTTCAGGGCATGATACAGCCCTTCCTCGGAACTGGAATTTCAAACTTTCTGACCTTCAGCACGAGGAAAGTCAGCAGATAACAAAAACTTATTAGGAGACCTATACATTGAAGATTTCTCTCTAACTTATGGAAATAGTTAAAGGAAAAATATTACAGCTTGTCACAACTTTTGTGGTCCTCTTTCAATTACAGTAGCTGATGAACATTTAAAAGCTAAAAGTGAGTAACTACTTCAATGTAGTGTAACACTCTTTACAAAAAGATCACTCAAATCTGATTCTACCTGTTGCAGTTATCAGTTATGCTCCACGTCTCATACTGGCCATTTGTCTTCAATGTCTGTGTCGTGGATCTGTCTGTTGACATGTTGACAGGTAGGACAGATGGAAAATATGAAGAAAAAAAATCTTACTACAAACAACTCAGTCCATTATGTTACTGCTAAAATATTTATAAGAGGAGTTTAATGTGCTTTTTTAAATAATAACATTAAAGAATTCATATGTAATTAAATGTGATATATAAATCATGCTGTTTGCTAGAGCTATTGACTGCACTGTTCTCATTCTGCCAAACTTAATATAAAATTAATTGTTAATTTTCAAACCAGTAGCTTTTTCAACAGTGCATATGCTGGTTGTTTGGGTCTCAGTCAGTGAGATATTAATACCACAGTATAGATTTCTTCTTATATTGTCATAAAGATATTCTACTCAAAATGTGAACCCTTTTTAATAAAATTACCTGTATTTTTGAGCTCCTTTCATGGACAAAGTTGAACACTCAAAAGTTTTTTCCCAGTCTTGCAGTCAATATAAACTGTCTATTTTCATAACACTTATTTGTCTTAGCAAACAAGTGGGCCCAAATCCTGAGCAGACGCATCCAGAGCTCACACAGCTGTACAACGTGCATCTGTGGTAGATGTATTTCCTGCTTGAATAAACTGTTGTGTATTGAGAATACTAAATATATCCAAGTTATTCTGGGGACTAGTACTCACACAAGGTTTATCTAGTATTAACAGTTATTTGACCTTCCTGGGCAGAGGGAGAAGAAAATGCTCTTTTACATACTTTTATGAAAACATCTTAAATATTAAATGAACTGCACACAAAACCTTTCTTGTGTGAAGGACTGATAATACTTTGGACCTCACTTGAAATCTAGGTCACTTTGACCGTGTGTAAATGAAATCTTGCATTTCACCAATTTTTCACATGCTTGTTCCGTCTTGAACAAAACCTCAGAATCAAATAAGCACCAGCTTCAATGTAGAGGATGATTAACTTAAGGAGTTCTTGGCTTCTTCTTCAAGAAGGTTAACGTGACCTTGAATAGCAGGAGAATATTATGGATTTGTATTGTTGAATCTTATGTGGAGTGCTGTTATAAGAAGTTCACTTGAAAACGTTATTTTAAAGTCTTAACAAATAGACATTTCTCTTTTACTACTTTCTTGAGGTTATTAGTCCATCTACAAACTGAAAATAATCTGTCAGTTGGCTCTTTTCTACCATAGTGATAATCAGCCAAATTCATGCACATATTTCCCGTTTGCTTCAGTAAGAGTTTTATCGATGGCAGTGCTATAAATTCTACCTCTACCTTCTCTCTAATTGGCACCAACATCAAATGCTAAAGGATGTCCTTGGAAAATCAAGAGGCCAGGAAGCAAAATTATACAGCTAAACTCAGTTCTCCATTGTACATACGGCTGTTAATTTTCTGTGAGCTGATTCCACATCAGGGCTTTGTTCTTCCCTTGTTAAAGTCAACAGTAGAAATCACATTAACACGAATGGGGCAAAATTAGGCATATAAGTGAAAGTGAAGTCAAATCTTGTCTGAAGAATTCCCATTTAGGACTTACAGCCTGACACAGTGGTCACTGAAGCATTTCTAAAGGTCATTGTCTGATATGATCTTTCCATAATTGTTAGTGGAATGAAGGCATCTTTATTCTGCTCTGCTTACTAGCAATGCTTATATAAAAAGTGGATTATTCACAGCTCCTTTCCTTTTGAAAATGGGCGTTATTTTTTCAGGGAGAAATAAAGCACATCTAGTGTGAATCAAACTGAAAACAATCAGCTGAGGTTTATATGCTAGCCAAACAGTCCCACTGCTTTTTCCTGTTGTATTTTCCAGTCATAATTTGTATAGAAGGCCTATCTATTTTGAAGAGCAGAGCTGTCAGTTTAAGAAAAAAGTCTCAGAAGTTAAATCCTATTGATAATGGAAGAGTAGGAGCGATTCCAAATCACGGCAATGCCATTAATTATATGTCAATTGCCATTCTAGTCATACAATGTATACTTGCAGCTCTTCCTTGAGGAACGACATTCTCATTGTATTGCTGCTCTAGGAAAACATGCTTCTTGATATAGCTGCATGTAAGTGCAATGTCCTTTCAGTTGAAAAGTGGAAAAGCAGTCAGTTTTTTTAGTCCACACCTATTTTTCTAAATTTCTGATAAGAACTTTCTTCACATTTTTCCTAACCTCATTTGTACACTGTTGAATTACTCATTAGAGTGAAAATGAAAATATACTTTCCCAAGCTGACATTAAGAAAACAACCTCTTTGACCTGGATATATCAGGGTGTTTGACACTGTTAATAGTCTGTCAACATTGTTATGAAAGTTGTTCTTGAATATATTTGTGATAGTATTGATGAGCACTGGCTATAGCTGAAAGCTCCATTGTGCACTAAAAAAGATATCTCAGATATTCAAAGTCGTCTATTAGAATCTGCTATGGAGTTTAAAAACTTCTCCTAAGAAGGTAAATACTTATGCTAAGGAAAAAATGATAAGAGGTAGAAAAGGGACAAATTAAATAAAGGATTAGAAGGAAGAGAAGACAGATACTGAGGTAGAGAAAGAAAAAACTTAAGCCTAAACGAAATTAATCCAGTTGGTCTACAGGGAAGCAGGGAAGAGAAATAAAACTTCGGCAGTTTGTTTATTCAGACTGGCTAAGTTTCAAGCCAGTGAATAGTTCCAGTGAAGTCAATAACACAACTCACATCCTCATAGTTATTCATTTACATAAGTCCATTGTAGGATTGATTATTCTTGCATGTTTCGGGAGATGTTCTGGTGCTCTTAAGACAAATAATTTGAAAGTAAAGCAGATGGGTAGGTAGACCAGACACAGAGGGCTAGATGCAGTTTTGTGTGTCTCATAATAATTTTGATGTAATCAAGCTGACTTTTCACTTGAAATTTGTTCAAATGTTCATACACATATTCCACATAAAGAATGCATTTATAGTGTCTACGTGGTGGTTAAAATGTGCCAGTTGAGAGGGAGGATGCTACTAGAGTCGCTGAAAGTTTTTCATGTCTACTTGTAGATGTGATGTATCAGGCCAGTTCTGAGGAACAAAGTAACTGTTCTCAGAAGTAGATTGCTTTCAACAAATTTGCTTGAAATGCTTAAGAAAATAAACATCTTGGATCTGAAAGCATGTTACCGTGACTGTAATTTTGAACAGTTTTAGGAAACAATGTTACACATGTTAGCACACTCATCTCACTATTGCAAGCCTAGTTTCTTCTCAGTCAAAAATGAAAAACATTTGGAGGCTGCGATTTGAAATTTAGCAGCTGTAACAGTATGTGTTGGAGGCAGCAGATCTTGATTTCTTCCATATAATATGAACACCTGCCTTTTCTGTAACAAATATTCATTTGCCTGCAAACAGTATAAAGATGAATCACTTATGAACATTCTGGCATTGAAGCACCTGCTAGCAGCTTCCAGATTTGAAACCAGAAGGGTTTTTTTAAAAGAATATGTGTTCTGATATGGTGCTGGACCCATAAAGATCTTCTGGATCCTTTAGGTGAGTAATTCACATAGTTAGGCTGGTTAGCAGCTGCTTTTTTCACAGGCAGTAGCTGAGGCAGCAGAACTGTCTCCAGCTTTGTCTCCCACGAAAGTGATGAGATAAGGCACTGTACATGCATGTGTTCACATGCAGCTGCTTAGGGATGCTTCTGTTGGCTTCCAATGAATGAAATACCGAAGGTATAAGTGCATGTGGGACTGGGGCCTAAAGGATTTCTGGGAGCACTCAGTTGAATGGAAAATAATGTGTCTTACACAGCTTCTCTTTTCTCAGAAGTGTCAGATTTAGACCAGAGCTGCATAAGAGTAAAATAAACTCCATAGACTATTACCATAGCTGTGACAGCTCTTTTATTCATATATAAAATGGTGACATTCACATCTGCTAAACAGGAAACTCATATCTGATGTCTAGTAGTGGTACTTTTTCCCATCCTTCTGGAAGCCTATACTTTCTTCCCTTGCTGCCCTACTGTAGAAAGCACCAAATAGCAGCAAATGTACAAGGTCCAACAACCATTTCCCTAGCTGCTGCTGAGGAGAAGAGACAGCAGCTCTGCAGAGGACAGTGAGCAGGAGGCAGCAGTGGATGTGGCTGGAAAGAGCCCAAGAGTGGGGGCACATAAGCACCAAGCTTGAGACACTTGAGCTCTGGGTCCATTTCAGAGACACAAATGCAAATGTGACCATTGCCCTATCACCTCTGTCAGTCCAGTCCCGGTGATCTGGGGACAGTCAGACTTCTGCAATGGAAAGGCCTCACTAGCAGTACTGATTTTTTTAAGAGGGATGGGAAGGCCCATCTGTGAACATCATTTATTCTAGTTCTAACATGCTGCCTCCACCTCCTTTAACACCCTTGCTTTTGATTATTGGGGAGGCTGTAATCCAGAGTTACACAGCTGAGCACAGAACAACTTTTTCCAGAAGTTGGCTTGTTTAAAAGAAACAGAAGACAAAGCAAAGAGCTGGTGCATTAATGAATGGTACAATGGGGCACTGATACTGCCCTACTGAAACAAAGGGCTCTTTGCAAAAATTCTCTCCTTTAGCATGTGATAGACCTTATGCCCCAGGATCACAATGGCTCACAGACCAAAACAAGAGAGGAAGCAAGAAATCTCATAATTTCTTTCCCCATGGGATAAACAACATTTTATTCTACCTTTAATCCTGGAGGGAGACACCGTCACTTAGCAAACAAATCTATATTAAGTGCATTTGCTGGAATTATTTACAGTATCATTTGTTCCAGAAAATTACACTAATAATATATTGCTGAATTCATAAAATGGAATTTGACATGGATAGAGGCCTTCTGAGGAGTAAAAAGCATCCTCCTTAACCAGCATGCCTTATTAAGAAATTCCCTGTTTTCCTGTCCCAAAGGAGAAGGAAAATACCATTGTTCTCCCACATTGCAACCCAGAGACAAGCCACTTTTGGCACCTCAACTTTAACCATAGATGACTTCACAGCAAGCAAAAACAATTCTCCTGCACCTTAGCAATATATTTCTGAGACAAGCAAAAGCTCCACCTCACTGTTCAGAGATCAATTTGTCTGCAAGAAATAAGGATTCATATGCACATCTTTCACCACTGTAGACAGCTGTATAGTTGTTTACTTCTCATATCAAATAATATTACTTGTTAACCAATGAAAAGGGAGATTGCCACATCAAAAATTAAGCAAAAATGTGTTTTTTCAGAGTATCCTAAGAATTAATTTATTTTGATTTCTCTTTTTCCAGTTTCCAGATATGCCTGTATAACTTCATTTTCATGTAATGTGTCAGGAGTTTATTCAGGAAATAGAGATGTCCTGCTGGCCAGATCTGTTTTTGTAATGGTAACCCTGCAGGTTGTATGCTACTAGCACAGTTTTTATGCCAAGAAGTTCCTGTATTAAACAGGGGAGGTTAAAAGTCAGTCCTGCCTTGCAGCTGCTTTTAGTGAGCTTTGGCAAAGGTTCACCAATCTGTCTATAAATGTACGGTGTCATTGCTATATAGGAACATTAATCAATGTTATCTGCTTCATGATGACCGCAGAACTGTCTTGCTTTTTGATTTTGCTGGGAACTGCAGACAGGATCACATGTTCCCATCATTTCTTATACTTTTAGTAGAGCAGGTGTAACCATTAGTTAGCTTTAGATTTATTTCAAGGGTTAATTTCAACAATGAGCGTTCTTTCAGCAGAGGGTAACAAAATGATCCTGATAATACTGCCTCTCCAGAAACTCCTTTTATAAATAGTACAAGGTGATATCAATTATCTCTTTCTGTTTTGGAAGCTTTGGATTTTTTGTTATTTAAATAATGTCCAGTCTCAGTAAGGGTTCCTTAAAATGTACAATTAAAAAGAGGTAAAATATACACCAGTGTATGTTTTTTGTGTATGGTAGTTATATAGAAGACTGCTTTCCCACTGCAAAATGCAGATATCACAAAATAAACATTGGGGTTTTTTACAATGAAAGAAAAACAGTGGTGATTTTCAGGACTGTGCTCTTAACATATGAGAAAAATTCTTAATTTAAATGCTTGGATGTACTTCAGGAAAACTCCAGTTACTTTCATTGATATATAGAAAACCAGGGTTCTTGATATAGACAGGTTGAGCAGCACCTTACTTTGATATCTAAAGCAGCCATGTGAAGGCACCTACCCAGCTCTCACTTTTTTTAAGTGAGAGGAAAATTTCCATCAGGAATTATCTTATAAACACCTCATGTTTCTAAGAAAGCTATAGTAGAATGTCAGGTTCTCCAGGTGGCAGTGATATATTCTGAGTATAAATGGACATAGTTTTCAGAGTACAGGTAGCTGAAATCCTGTGTCTATTGCAGGACATATCATTGTGAGATACAGGAATAATAAAGGACATACTAATATGTAGATGGAGAAATTAGACAATTTGCTTATGTCTTTAAAGCAGAGACATATTTTTGTGCCACAATCTGAACTCCCAGGTTCCACAAAAGCCATTTTTCTCCTTTTATGGTCTCAGGTGATCAAATACAATATTGTTTTGAAGCTTTGTGCATATCACAGCAGTTGTGTGCTTGACATATATCTAGAACCTAAGTGTTTCTTTTCAAATATTAAAAAACCCCAGGACTTTCAACACCTGTTTTTATTATTGTTGTTGTTGATTTAATCTTGGCATCTCATAAATCAGTTCTTTAGTAACCTTGGTCACGTACAAACTGATAGTCCCTTACACTAGTGACTTACATTCTAATTGGATATTCCTGTCTGCTGTGTGAAAAAATATTTATGCTCCAACTTCACCATCTTACATTTAGCTCACCACTAACATTCTATTAAGGATACTCAAAGATTATTTTAAAATAATGCTGAATCAGCCAATCGTCTTCCAGCCATTCTTGCAGCAGAACACAACTTGCATGATGCTAGCGGCCTGCTCTTCGTCCCTCAGTATTGGAAAGATGGTCACACAGTTTAGGCCAAACCCTGCCTCCTTTACATAAGTCGGAAACAAACAACAACCCATTCAACACCAAAGTGAGAGCAGAGGAATCCAAGCAAGAAGGAGTTAAGTGATGAGAGACCTGACTGCAGATGGTGCTTACTGAAAGGTCTACTTGAAGAGGAAGAAAGAGTGAGTTAAGTGAAATAATGATACAGAAGAGGATCGGCTTGTACCTTAATCTGGTGAAAACAGTATTTGGCCTTTATGAATGCAGAAAGGAAAGGTTCTTTTATTCTGGAGACCTTTCATAAAGAAGCTTATGGTCTTGAAAATAAAGTGGAACTTCCATCTGTGTCCTTCGATATTGACCTCTTTCCATTGCAGATGACAGTGAACCCTACCCATTTTGTGTAACAGAACTCAATTACATGTAAGGAAAATAGGTCTGTTTTCAAAATTAAATGTATTACCTGGAATAAGAAGCTTTCTGTTCTTGAGTAGAGAAAGATAATAGACTCTTCTAATGTCCTGTCCCTTGTTGAGGCTGCAGTTTAGTAGTGCTGTCTGGTTGGGGCTGAACAGAAGATTAAGCATCCCTCAGTACCTCACTGTTCTTGCATAGAGTCCAAGAATCAGTGCTGCTTTTGGATGAGAAGGCTGTAAACCAGGCATTGCCATAGAATGGATCTTAAGCCTAAACTCTAGAATGGAGGATCTGCTGGCCTGTTTTGCCTCCTGACAACCTGTTTTATTATCTTCTTATAACAAGAGTTTGTTTTTGAAAGGGCTTTTCTGGCTGCACTGTCATACTGTTTGTTCCTAATTCATCATACTGTTTATTCCTAATTAGCTTCATCAACCTTACCATGATTCAGGAATTACTGTTGCAACAATTTGTGTGGTCCTAATCATAAAGACAAGACAGTGATTAGGTATTTGTCCCCGTGATATGTATAATTCTGTATTAAGCACCTCAGAGAAGTATATTAATCCTAACTGATTGAAATGATGGCTCAGCTACCTTGGTCTATCGATGCAACTCTGATACATTTTTAAATAAAAAAAGGATAGCTGCTCTTAGCAGACTTTTTGTTAGCCATGTAATCATGATGCTAATTTAAAGCTGATTAAAAACTGTTACTGCCTTAACAGAAGCTGAACTTTGCTGACCAAAAAAGGGTACATTTTAACCTGTAGAGCTGAACTGGTTAAGAAAACAAATAAATGGAAAGATGGATCTAGTGCAAACATTTGTTATATCCTCAGATGATGCCTTGACTTTTCCTATACCAAACGTTTCCTAACCTTCATATATACCAGTATTTAGCAAATTAAATATTTAATCTTTCAGTTGTGGAAGAAGATGGGCATGGAAAGTGCAACTCATTCCATTCATACTTGCTGAAAGTTATCTGCTGCAGAGAATTAGCTGCTGTATTCAACAATAATGAAACTCTTGTTTTTAAATAAAGAGGTGAATTGGCTTTGTACAAAATATGCATATATAGCACATATGACTAATATTGGTTTTGTGAAAGGTTATTGCAAAAGAATCTAAAATTGTCTTTTATTACCATTTTTACAATAATCTGTCCTTGACCAATAATTATACTTACAGAGCCCATGTTAGCATGTCATTACAACTGCTTAACAAGTCATCTGTACTTTCAGTGATTCTGTTGTAATGGTACAAATGTGTTACCAGTTGTAAGCCTTTGTGTTGTTTCTTTTTTTTCTGTTTTTTGTCATTGGTGTCATGGCAGAACTGATGACTTTCCACTTGCTTAGACTGTAAGCACAAGTGGCTATGAACCAGGTGCTAATCCTCACTGATATCTAAAGTTTTGGCATAAGTTTAAGAAAGTGTGTGTGTGGTCATTAAGTATTTATGTAAAATCTAAATAAAGATACATATTGTGTATCTGTCTGACAACTTAGAAACATGCACTTACAACTTCTATTTAATATTTCATGGTGATACATATGTGATATAATCCTTCTGGCAAAGATTTTAACAGTTTTGCACTGAGATGGTGTCTCTGCCTATATGTGTTACCTTTCTACCATAGCTCTGGAGGCATGTGAAAGCTGGGTTTGGCAGAGAGTTGGCTGGTACTCTTCTATATTTGTCTGAAAAGACATCTTAGTATTTTTCCATAGCCAAAAACCCAACTATGTTTACAAAAATACATCTCTCATACAAATTTCATCAATGATCATGTATCTTTCTGATTCTGAATACTCCAGTTGTATTCACATTTCTTAGATCTGTTTCCAGTGTTGGTAACTCAAACTTTTTGAGAAGTCCTAGTGTAAAAGAAATTTTCTGTCATTAATCCCTCTGTTTTTATGCCTAATTTTCATCTTAATTGTGATGGTTTTTAGGTTTACCTAATTATTGTACTGTTATGTCTCACCCAAATACTTTGCTAGTTCTGTGTCTTGGAGGAATACATAGTGAGTAACTTAGTGGTGGGTTTTTTTATTTTATTGTTTTTAATTCATTCCAAATAATGTTAGTTTGCTGATGGTAAATAATGTATATTTTTACAAGTTTGTCCCTAGTGTCATATGATGAATAGTAATGAAGTGTTAATTTTATTTTCTCTGTACATAACAGTATTACTGGAAAAATCTCAAAAAAAGCAAAAAATCATTTAGACAGTTGAAGGATGAGAAATGTCAGAGTCCTCCAAGCATTAGATTTGTCACTGGAGATAACCATTCCTTTCTCTCATAGTCTATGAAAGTTTCAGAGCAACCCCCATACATATCATATAAAAGTCACAGGCATTTGTGAGATTTTGTCATCAGCAAACAATGGGCCAGAACCTCAGTAGATGTAGATTTGTCATAACTCCATTTATGCTAATGAAGTTTTATAGATTACAGCAGACAAATGTCTGGCCGATTGCTTCCAGGAAGATATTTCACAGTTATTCTGTTTTATGGAATTATCTATTTTAATGTGTTGTGTACCTAGATCCATCCCTCCAACAAATAAAACAGGAAGAAAAGAAGAGATTAAAAATATTTAAGAGTGAATACTGCAGGGCAGACAATAATGTCTAATAATAACTATGTCTTGATAGTTCCATCCCAGGTTATTAATGAAGTGTGAATATACATGTTGTTGAAAACATCTGTATGAACAACTCGCTTTCTGAATTAGTATGTGGTTGTATTTAAAGGACATCTTATAATGTATAAACTGAGAGAAAGGGTACCCAAAACCATTTTCTTCAGTCAGTCACAGTGTTCATGGATATGGTTTAAGCACCCTAGTTCTTCCTTCTGGCAAAACTCCAGTTAGGTGGATCTCTCTCTGTTTATCTACAGTCAGGATCTGTGTTGGCTGATTGAAGGGGAAGATTTCTCTCTCATGTAAGGCTAGAATTATTTTCACAGCATGAATTTGCTTTAAGAACCATCTTGAAAAAGAAAGAACTAGATCCAAGTTTTTACTCTACATGTATCCTCTCTACAAATACCCTGGAGTTCAATGGTACAAGGCCTGAAAGACGCTAGGTCAATAAAAAATATATTAGCAAGCAACTTAACAAGTTTAGTCTATCCTTTAAAAAAAATCTTTGCTCTTAGTAAGAAGCACATTATTTCTAAATAAATTAGAACCAGAACACAAAAGGATATTTACTGCTACATAAAAGGAGGAAATGAACTGAAAGGGCAATACACTGTACTAAGACTATTTGAATATATGCATTTTTAATGACAGTTCTAAACCAGCAACTGTTCAATTAAATACAATCTGTCATGGTGGGGGGAAAAGGAAGCAATCATGCTAAAGAAAGACATTTCACCATGAATGGTAAGTTATCACTGACTTAAAATGTGTGTGTGTGGTGTTTAAATAACATTAGAGAATTACAGAAATTCAAAAATTATGAGCTTGTAAGTGGATTTTCTTTCTATTATTCATTCCTTTTTAGGCTCTTTCAGCAGTACAGGGCACACATTTTCTTTTATTTGCCCTTTCATTTCTTGAAGAATATTTGTCTTTGTGGAAGTTAAGTAATAAAGTTATATTTGCTTACAGTTCACCAATAATTCTCAAGAAAACAGCTGAGCAACTCCTAAGCTGTCCCAACTCAGTGCTGTTCAGATATTTAGGACATAATGGTTTTTTGCCTATTCAAAACTCCAGCTGCACTGCACACTTGTACAGTATTATACTGCATAGTATGGTATATTTTATTCATATTTTGGTTTCAGTTAGTACTTTCTGTATAAATAGTGTTTTTCCACATGAAGAAGAAGTCATAGGCATTTCACAAATACATACCAATCTAATAATCAACAAGCAAAGTTTAAAAAAAAGGTAGCAGAGGAGTCTAGGGGCAAAAGTAAAAGATCATGGTGTTCCTGAGATCTAAGGGCATCATGTTTCTCCAGGAGGATTGTATTATAGGTGCCAAAAGTTATAAATTATTGACATTCAATAGAAAATGGAAGCAGGCAATAGAAACATTTTTGGGGCATATACTTATAAGTACACATCAGTAAAAACCCATTATATCTACTTATAATTTTTCTGCAATTTGGAATGTGTCTAACATTAGCAAAACCAGTCAGCTTAATTACATTAGATCAAAGCTTTGGGGGGACATTTAAGTCTTCATATCTCTCAAGTGTCCTGATTTAATTGGGATTACCTGAACTTTCATAGTAAATCAGAGTTCCAGCTGTCCCCAAACCAGCAGGCAAATCCTCACTTTCCCTTATTCTTCCCTTATGCTGGCACTTTCCAGAGGGTAAACAGAGGTCCGATAACACATGGACACAGAAATGTCAGATGTCACTCTATTTAAATACAAAGGCATTTTAAGGTTGGTTACTTGGGCAGAACTGCTTGCGCATATAAATTGCCATTTCCAATAGATTAAAAGCAAGAAAAATACTGTTTGGATTAAGATATATGACATTCAATTACACTTTCACTTTAAAACAACTCTAGGAGCTTCTGTTTTCCATGCTTTGTGCTTGGAAACAATGCTGATTTAACATGCCAAGTCCATTTATTTTTTGTCTAATTTCAGTGATTATTTGTATGAATTTTACTGAGAATTTTTGACTGACTTTTTTCATTAGAAAGTGCCTAGTCATAGAAATTTGTGCCAAGAAGTATCTGTTTCAATGCCAGTTTCTTCAGGAAACATTTCTCAGTTTATGGTGGGGAAGAATATCTGATCAAGAGTAGAAGTTGAGCTAGGAGTAACCCAAAGCACAGCAGAAAGTGAAACCTTAGCAGTCCAAGGGTTCAGTTCTAAAGTTTCTTATATTTTAAAAGAGGACCTCCAAGCTACTGGCAGTTTTGAGGTGTTCCTGTCATTTTTCTATGAAATATTATTGCTATACAAAGGCTTAAAATGCACACACACACATGTATATAGATATATAATTTCAAACATTTTCAGTAATAGAAATCCATTTTGCATGCAGCTATAGTTCTGACATGGCTTCTGAATATTTTTAGCTATAAGATTGGCTTGTGTGTTCAATAGAAGCTCCTGGGGTCAAGTACTATCACTCTCTTTTACTACATGCCTCTTGGCAAAAAGCACTTACAAACCTGGAGCATGGAAATATAACTTCAGTATAACATGAGCAGTAGAAGATGTGAAGTACAAAGTGCAATAGCAATAAATAGAAATAAATATAGATATTCAATATGGAAACCTAGCCAAGGGGTTTCATGCACCGTTAATACAATGAAAATTCATCCTCTGTGAACGTTCCTTGTGACTGATCATATTTCTTTTCCTTTCTGTTATGTTACACCACGTGTGGTCATTTTCAACTGCACAAAGGATCAGAGCATCTTTACTTTTTCTCTCTGTAAATAGGAAGAGCTACAAAAGCTCTGAGAGTGGTGAATCAATCATAGAATCATCAAATCATAGAACATCAGATTGAAAGAGACCTCAAGGATGATCTGGTCCAACCTTTCTTGCCAAAAGCACAGTCTAGACAAGATGGCCCAGCACCCTGTCCAGCTGGGGAATCCACCACCTCCCTGGGGAAATTATTCCAATGGCTGTTATTGTGAAATATTTTCCTCCTGTGCCCAATTGGAATCTCCCCAGGAGTAACTTGTACCCGTTGCCCCTTGTCTTTTCCATGTGACTCCTTGTAAAAAGGAAGTCTCTGTTTTCTTTCTTTAAATACCGGAACACGGTGATAACGTCTCCCCTAAACCTTCTCTTCTCAAGGCTGAACAAACCCAATTCTCAGCCTTTCCTCATGTGCCAGACTTCCCAGTCCCCTGACCATCTTTGTGGCTCTCCTCTTGACCCTCTCCAGCCTGTCCACGTCTTTTTTCTATAGCAGGGACCAAAACCAAACACAGTATTCCAGGTGTGGCCTGACAAGCACTGAGTGGAGTGGGGATAATGACTTCTTTCTCTCTGCTGGTGATGCCCTTGTTGATGCAACCCAGCACCCTGTTGGCTTTCTTTGCTGCAGCAGCACTCTGTTCACTCATATTGAGCTTGTTGTCCACCAAGACCCCCAGGTCCCTTTCCACAGAGCTGCATCTCCAGCCAGGTAGATCCCAGCCTCTGCTGCACTCCTGGATTATGTTTTCCCAGATGCAAGACCTTACACTTTCTCTTGCTGAACTTCATGAGGTTCTTGCTAGCCCTCTCTTCCAGCCTATCCAGGTCTTCCCACAGGGTGGCTCTCCCTTCCAAAGTGTCCACCTCTCCACTGAGTTTGTTATCATCAGCAAACCTCATCAGGGTACACTTGATCCCATCATCCAGATCATCGATGAAGATACCAAACAGAATTGGGCCCAATATCAAGTCACAGACATTTGGGAAGTGCCCACCCAGCTCAGCTGGGGTGCAGTATTTGAGCAGTGATCCACAGGCTGGTGTCATCTGCAGGCTGCAGAGCTAAATCACTCAGTGGCTGCTGCTTCTTTCACTCCAACTGCAGCAGTAAAAGCATGCACATTTTCAGGAGAGATGGTGTTTCTGCCTGCAGGGGATCATGCCTCTTTGTAACCACCTACATAGCAGGATGAGGCAACAGCATAGTCACTAACCCTGGAGGAGGGAGCCTGCCCTTGTCACAATTTCCAGTTGTGAGGTCCAGTGCACTCAAAGGATGGGACAGAAGAAACAGAGCAGGGACAAAAGGGGGACAGTTTTACAGTCAAATCCATTAGTGCAGTAGTTTTAGATGTAGTATTGAAATCTTGAAAGCAGCTTTTTGACAGCACCAACTGAACATTTTCTGCATATCTAGGGGTAATCCTTGTGCCGAGAATGCTCATGACCATGGGAAAAAAGATGGTCGGTACTCTAAAAATCCCACCCTGAACATATTGGTTTCGCATATGAGTGGCTAAAACTCTTTTGCTTATTTTAAAATATACAGTTTCTGTCTCTCAGGAAACAATTCTTCAGTGGATAAATTATTAGAGCATCTCAGTGTAGGTGGGAATTTAGAAGGCCTTCTCTAGGCATTGAAGAATCTCCTCTTGATCTGTCTGTAGCTCCCTCTGTGGAATTGCTTTCTCTTGTTTTTTTAAGTCAACACTTCTTCTGCCACTTTTACACTTTTGCTAAATGTTTGTACTCGGCCATTTAACATCCCTCATAAAGCATTTTAGATTTTTCAGTTCAGGATGTAAGGTTATATAATTCCTTGTGATTTTTTTATCTTCAGTGATCAACCAGGCAAGGGTAATATTTGTTGTAGATTATATTGAGTATTCTCTTGCTTATCATTCTTTCTATACTAAATATTTAATTTAATGATGTATTCTAGTAATTAGTTTAAAGGTAGCACAGGCACTTACCTATGTTGTATCCATTATTTATGTCTCATTGTGTGATCTAACAGTAGAAAGCTTGTATCTTTCCTGGTGTCCTTTACTGCTTTTTGTATTCCTGCAAAGTTTGACCCCCGATCAGTCATCCTTATGTTAATCTAAATAACAGTATTTATTTATCTTGCCTATTAGGATCTAGCTAACTTGATTCTTTCTGCGCTTCTCCCTTTTAGCTTTCCCACTTTATTTTTCAGAGTTTTTAAGTTAAGTAATACAAGTAATCCTACTACCAAAAATGATAATTGATATATTTGACCATGTTCTTAGTTGCAGGAAAGCATTGAATGTAGGGTGGCATTTTCACTGGGAATTGAAAAAAAAAAACACCAAACACAACCTACATAAAAAGCTTAGTTCTTCATCTGAATCACATTTTCTTAGGTTTCAGTAGCTGGCCAGGAGTATTTCTGAGATGGAAAGATTACATGTTCAAGATAATGTGTCACATCCCTGACCATATAGGTCATATTGTATGGCTCCACCTGCAGAGATAAGACTGTGCCACCTGACTCTCAACTACACAAACTATGGTCTATATTCATACAGAAAGTCATATTCATACAGAATACTTTATGTACAAAACTTGAACTTACTGTTGATTTTAAATGTTTTGATTCACTGAAGATCATTATAGGCAACTACATCATCACCCATCAAATCTTACTAAGAAAGCTGAACCAGGTCCTAATGATCTCCTTCAGATCAATGACTCTCTTTCAAGCGCAGTGGATATTAGTAGGTATTTGCCTGGCTTTGGTAAAGCTCCTGGCTGGATTTCTGTGGAAGTCTGAAACGAAAAATTTGTGTGATTGTGTCAGTTCTTCACATCCCTGAACATGATAGTACCAGCTCCATGTGCCTCTGTGACTCTTACCTCTCCTCAGAGAGGGATAGTTGTATGTCTTTCAGTGACTTAATTTGCTACACATCATCTCAGTAAATGAGATATTTTGCAAGGTGCAGTAACATCAGTCCTCTTAATAACAAGTACAGGGTAGGGAGTGTGGAGTGTTTCAGCCAGAAATCCATGATGTTGATAGAAAGAGGTGTTTTTCCTTTGTTGGACTCAAATTGTATCCTGAAACCATAGCTGGAATGGATTATTCCTGACCTTTCTTAAAAGCTTGATTGATTTTTCTTTATATCAACATCATCAGGAATGTGTGTATAGCAAGAAATGGTTATTGCTACAGTCTGGTTCCAGAACTGTGGTTTGGGATCAATTAGTAGGTCATGAAGAGTTTCTGGAAGGATATGGCCAGCACAGCTTCAGAGTAAAGCATACTATATGTATCCTTAAGGTGTGAGTGCGCTTCTGCTCCCTAGCAATAAAATACCAATTCACCTAGCCTATGACAAATAGCTGTTTATGATACTCGTGTTTCCTTTACTAACCCTGAAACAACAAAGCTTTTTGGATTTAAAAGCCTTATTTTTTCATAGAATCATAGAACGGTTTGGGTTTGAAAGGACCTTAAAGATCATCTAGTTCCAACCTCCCTGCCATGGGCAGGGACACCTTCCACTAGACACAGGTTGCTCAAAGCCCCGTCCAACCTGGCCTTGAACACTGCCAGGGAGGGGCATCCACAGCTTCTCTGGGCAACCTATTCCAGTGCCTCACCACCCTCACAGTAAAGAATTTATTCCCTCTATCTAATCTAAATCTACCCTCTTTCAGTTTAAAACCATTACCCCTTGTCCTATCCCTACACTCCCTGTTAAAGAGTCCCTCCCCACCTTTCCTGTAGCCCCTTAAGTACTGGAAGGTCACTATAAGGTCTCCCCGGAACCTTCTCTTCTCCAGGTTGAACAATCCCAACTCACTCAGCCTGTCCTCATAGGGGAGGCGCTCCAGACCCCCAGTCATCCTCATGGCCTCCTCTGGACCTGCTCGAGCAGGTCCATGTCCTTCTTATGTTGGGGGCCCCAGACCTGGACACAGCACTGCAGGTGGGGTCTCATGAGAGCCGAGTAGAGGGGGACAATCCCCTCCCTCAACTTGCTGGTCACACTGCTCTTGATGCAGCTCAGGACACGGTTGGCTTTCTGGGCTGTGAGTGCACATTGCTGGCTCATAGTCAGTTTTCCATCCACTAATACCCCCAAGTCCTTCTCCACAGGACTGCTCTCAATCCACTCATTGCCCAGCCTGTATTTGTGCTTGGGATTGCCCTGACCCATGTGCAGGACCTTGCACTTGGCCTTGTTGAACTTCATGACATTTACACAGGCCCACCTCTCAACCCTGTCAAGGTCCCTTTGATTATCATTAGCCTATGTCTACCTAGAGGAAATGTGGGATCTTTCTTGCTCTATAATCTTTCATGATGTTCCCAGTGTAAAAAACAAACAGCACATATCCTGAAACATCTTAGTGCTGTTCACTTCAGAACACAGGACCTGTCCTTGACCAATACAGTAAGATCAGACTTTGAAAATGGATAGGAAGGGATATTACATTCCAAATTTTTGCTTCCCTTTGAAAGAAAAAAAAAAAAAAAAAAGAAAGAGGAAAGAAAGAGTATGTGGGGGTTTTTTTCCCCACCAATCCAAGATTATTTGTACAACTATGTTGAAAAATATCATTCAGGCCAGTCACATTATTCACAAGATAGAAGTGACAATTTTCCTGAGTACTGTAGGAAGAGTAGGCTTTCATCTGCAGCCTGCTTTTTATTTCTACAATCCACACAAGAAACAGCCATCATGAAGCTCTGTGAAGAGTGTCTCAGCACTGTGTACAAGACATATTGAAAAAGAAGCAATTGCTACTGCTTTCCCAGGGAATATGCCACCCTTTACAAGATAAAATCATGTGATATGATAATGATGGAGATTATCCAAGACAGTCAGTTTGATGGATTCTATTCATCTCTTTGAGGTGTTAATCTTTAAATCTAATGGTGACAGTCAAGTTTAGGCATGTTGTACATCAAGGCTTTGTTCAGAGTCCCCCTACTTGAACAAATACAAGTGAGAAAGATGCACCATGGATTTGGTACAGCTTCTCAACTTCTCTGTCCCTTCCCCAGCTGTAAACCTTGGTTCCACCCTTCAACTGCAAAGCCCTCAGAAGAAGGAATGCTCTTTGGACAGACAGTAAAACAGAAATCAGGAAGCACAGTCCTTTTGAAAGGATTTTAAGAATTTGGAATTTGTTGCCAAATCCTGGTTTGACTCCATCAGCATTAACACATGCATGCATTGAAAAACAGAATGGTGATCTAAATATGATCAGGCACATGGGTGCAAATGGCTACTAGTAGATACCAACCAGAAAACAATTCTGTTTGCTTTTATCTCCTTGATATTCTTCAAGCCACACCTGCTGGCAGTGTAATTGCATACAGTATCATCAGTGTAAATGTATCTGTACTGAGTTGCACTGAGAGTTATGTTTTATTTCAATAGTTTCTAGGGACAGAGAGATGGATTGTCTTGATCTTTTGAACAAAAGTTTGTTAAAAACCTGCAACAAAAATCCTTTTAGTAAATTTTATTTTTCTCTAGGATACAACACTTCCATGTCTCACAATGCTTCCATGTTAAATGAACTTGGACAGCCAAAGTTTTAATTGCTTCTGATAAGTTACTGTAACTATCATTAGGCATTATTTTGTGGCCTGCTTTGCTTGTGTAGAGCAGTTTGTCACTCCAAGAATACCTGGTTATTTGAAAGAGTTTGTTAATGATACTGTATCACTTTTGGAAAGCCATGCAACTGAACAACCCTGTATCTATTAAATGAATTCTTAAGACCTTTTAAAAAAACAGCTGAAAACAAACAAGAAAACAAAACCATCACATGTATACCAGATCTGGGTCTTGCTCCCCTTCTGCATTCTTCAAAGAGAAGTGAAGTGATTGGGTAAACTGGGTGCAAAATGAATGAACTATATTTTGCTTTGGTCTCACCTTAATTGGCTTTGTCTGTGTGCAAGATGACAGAGAAGGTTTGAGTCATTCAGAATTGTCACTTCTATAATTAAAAAGAACTGTTACCAAAAGAGTAGATTCATTGTTCAGGCTGGGATTGAATTACAGAGCATGTTTAATTATCAGTCCTTCTTTCTAGTTATTTTAATGTATTATTAATTCAGTTTCTCAAAATATCCTTTTCATTTGCAGCCGTTGATGGAATAAAATGTGACACAATTTGTTTTCTTTTCTCCTAAGTAGATGATGTACTCTAACAAGAGCAGGTCGACATGACCTGAGCTGTAGTTACATCACATGATAACTACAATAGGGCCTTATCAGAATCTCCTAGTCTTTTATGTGTTTGAAAATTCCAAAAAATAAATTAATATGTCTGAATAGACCTTAACCCTTGATAGCAAAACAATAGAAATACAAATGTAGTTATGTATAGCTAGATAATATTTGTCTGGGATTCTTTGTAGCTGAAGTTGCACATAGGAGGAAAAAAAAACTGTCTTCAGTAAAAGGAAGATGAGAAATAAATGCAAGCTGGCAGTTGTTTGAGTAATCATATGACTTTCAAACTACGTAGATGTTAGTATTTGATTATCTTGTTGCCATTCAACCTTTTTTCTTTTTTTCTTTGTTTTTCCCCCCTTTGTTTTTTCTTCTTCTTTTTATGATAATGTGCTTTGAGCAGTCTTTTGAACTGTGATGAATTTCCAGTCCTTGCTGGTTTTTTGAACTTTAATATTTAGAACTGCCACAGGCAATCTTAGCATATAACTTGACTAAAATCTCATCTGGTGTAAATCAGTAGGACTGTCTTACCATGAAACCCAGTTTTTCATTCCATCCAAAAGGTCTCAAAATAGAGATGGACACACCTAATTTGGCAATGGTTTCCTGGCACCAACCACACAGATAAAATTGCTTTCTTTAGATCCAGGGACTGACTGTTTTTTGATACCCTCTGATGTAAATGGAAAGCTTCACTTTATGGAGATGTCAACGACCATGAGTAATACCTGCTCTGACTGCAACATTTGAGGAATTACTCATTGTTGGTTGAGCACTGACAATTTTTTCTGTGCCATTGATAAACATATAGTAAAATAGTCTGTACCCCAAAGTTTTTGCACTCAGATGGCTGGATAATTCAAATGTCCTTGAAGACCTGGAGAATGATCTCAATTTAGGAGCTAACTCCCTCCCCCCCTCCACTGACTGTTGTTGATATTAGCCATCTCACTGAAAAAGAGTAGTAAACACCCAATGCACTCATAGGTCTCTTTTCTTTCTAATTTTGATGGAGTAGTTGAACCCTACATATCTAATCACTCACCCTTGCTTACTCACAGGGCTAACAGAGTGTTCAGCTGATTTAGGAATGGAAAGAATAGGGTCCAGATTTATAAAGATACTGAGATAGCTCTGCAGTAGCCAAACAAAAAAGGACCTTGGTAGATCAGATGTAAAGTATAAATCTCAGATAAAAGATGCTGGTGTTAGATGGCAAGGTGTGCATTGGTTCATAGTATTTATTAAGAGCCTACAAAACTTATACCATTCTGCTGGTACTTGAAACAACCTAAACCTATGCATGACTTTTTAGTATAGTCACAAGCAGTGCTCTTTGGAACCACACATGACAGCAGGTGTCTCTTACCAAGTATCTGCCATTTTAAAGTATCCTAGCAACAAAGCTGCCACAATATGAAATGTTTTATTTTGTCATTATCCTTCATGTGGACCAGCACATATTCAGGGAGACCACTAACTATTCAGCATGAGAGTTCAAAAATCTATCTCAAAATGAGTATGGCTTGGACACTGCCAGTTTTGTAGAGGGGTTACATCATTGATGGATAAGGGAAGAGAAACTGACATCATCTACCTGGACACGTGCAAAGCATTTGACACTGTCTCACACAACATCCTTGTCTCTAAATTGGAGAGACATGAATTTGACAGATTTGACTCAGTGGGTAAGGAATTGGCTAGATGGTCACACTCATAGACTTGTGGTCAACAGCTCCACATGAAGAGGTGTAACCAGTGGTGTTCCTCAGGGGTCGTCAGTATTGGGAACAGTGCTGTTTAACATCTTCGTCAATTACATGGGCAGTGGGATTGAGTGCACCCTCAGCAAGTTTGCCAGTGACACCAACTGTGTGGTGCAGTTGACATGCTGAAGGGAAGGGATGACATTACATTCAGATTGTTGCCCATGGGTCAGGGCAATCCCAAACACAGACACAGGCTGGGCAATGAGTGGATTGAGAGCAGCCCTGTGGAGAAGGACTTGGGGGTATTAGTGGATGAAAAACTGACTATGAGCCAGCAATGTGTGCTTTCAGTCCAGAAAGCCAACCGTGTCCTGAGCTGCATCAAGAGCAGTGTGACCAGCAAGTTGAGGGAGGGGATTGTCCCCCTCTACTCTGCTCTCATGAGACCCCAGCCGCAGTGCTGTGTCCAGGTCTGGGGCCCCCAACATAAGAAGGACATGGACCTGCTCGAGCAGGTCCAGAGGAGGCCATGAGGATGACTGGGGGTCTGGAGCACCTCCCCTATGAGGACAGGCTGAGAGAGTTGGAGTTGTTCAACCTGGAGAAGAGAATGTTCCAGGGAGACCTTACAGTGGCCTTCCAGTACTGAAAGGGGGCCTACAGGAAAGGTGGGGAGGGACTCTTTAACAGGGAGTGTAGGGATAGGACAAGGGGTAATGGTTTTAAACTGAAAGAGGGTAGATTTAGATTAGATAGAGGGAATAAATTCTTTACTGTGAGGGTGGTGAGGCACTGGAATAGGTTGCCCAGAGAAGCTGTGGATGCCCCTCCCTGGCAGTGTTCAAGGCCAGGCTGGATGGGGCTTTGAGCAACCTGTGTCTAGTGGAAGGTGTCCCTGCCCATGGCAGGGAGGTTGGAACTAGATGATCTTTAAGGTCCCTTCAAACCCAAACCGTTCTATGATTCTATGATACTACTTGTTTCTAATGTGTTTTTAACAATTAGTCTCACTGTGGTATTTACAAGCTTCATCTATCACCAGAACTCCTTCCAGGTTTTTGCTGCCTGAACACTGAGGATTAAATATAAACTTGTAGCACCACTTGTGATATCCAAAGATATCTAAGACTTCCTTGCAGGACTGACAGATATGAGAGGGAACCTACAGGAGACTTGCATCTTTCTGGAGTGGTAGCTGCAAGCCAAAAAGGGTAACACCAGGCAACCCTGGGAAATGCTAGAGAGCAGTGGATTCTAATTTTCTTTTGAGACTTCAGTTTGTTATTAATCTTGACTTTGACTCTACATATTTGGAGAAGACCAATGATTTGAAGTGATTGATTTTTCTTTCTTGGCTCTGAAGAAAATACTGCAATAGGTTCTTTTGTAAAGCTGCTACTAGACCCTTTTCCTGATATAGAGTCTAAGAATATTTTTTTTAATATGCAAAGTTTGGTCTTGAAGAACTTTAAATATGGTGTTCATGACAAAGAAAAGGAGGAACTAGAAAAACACGTGTTATTGAGAGAATTAGTGAGGATTTTCCTCTTTCTTCTGCCTTCTGGAGAGTGTACTCACAAGACTTTGCCCTGTTCCAACTGATGACCTGAAACATAGGCTTTCAAATATACGGAGGTACAACAGAACATGAGAAAGAATGGGAGAAAATTGCTTAGGTATAAAATATCATTGACACCTAGTAAGTGAATACTAAAGCCTACAATGACTGTGCAGTGAAGCCTCACAGTTTCAGGTGTCCCATGGCCAGAAAGATTACTTCTATCCTATTTTCCTGGCACTGAGGCTAACTAGCACAAATTGGCCTGTCTGTAGTATTGCAGTCTCATAGCCTTCAAAGCAGGATGGCTGGATTTACACTGGTCAGTGAGATACGGCAGTCCATACTACAAACTGTCCCACACTAACCCTCAGAATCTGCCTGGGAATAGTCTGGGACAGTGTAAGCTGGCCCAGAACAAAATCAAGCCACATTCAAATGATTTAACTCTATAGGCAATTGAGTTTCAGTACCCAGGCACTATTTAAATTACTAATTAGATATAGCCAAAGAGAATCATTGAATCAAATTACGTGCAGAGTTTTTTTGCCTGTGTTTTTAAAAAATTCAAGCATTTTTAATCCACAGCATAGTACTGGTATAACTTCTCAGTAGTATACAAACCAAATTGGTCATGCTTTGTGATTTTCATGCATTGAAATACAGTACTTTTTTTGCTATAGCAATAAAAAATAATAAAAAAAAAAAGAATCCCAGTAAAACTGGCTGTACTTCAGGAAGTACATATGCTTTACATATAAATCTACAAAGAAAAGCTGTAATTTCCTAATGTAAAATCTCTTTATTTTTTCTTTATGTGCCACTGAGCCCTCATTCATTGTAGAGCAAGTAAAAGATCACCCTCAAGCCTAGGATAGGATAGTATTTAAGATCTGAGATATCTTACAGATGTTCTTGAAGACTCAGACACTTCCCTTGCATCTATTAGAATTGAGAGATACTCTGCATTGTTAGGCTATTGTTGAGTTGAGCTGATGTTAATGATTTACACTGTTCCTGACACCATGTAAGCTTGTAAACTATTTAAACAAAACAAAAAAATGCAGCAATGCCTTAATGCTTAAATATTTTTTGTATTGAATCCAACTTTGAATTAGGAAGTGCTGAAATGAGAATAAGAGAGAAAAAAATAACTCTTGTGAAGTCCAGAAAATTTTGAATTAGAGATTCTCTTTGGGAATAAAATCTGAGATTAATATTTAAATGCTAAGTGCTGTGTCCTTTTAAACACTCAGTTTTGCTTTTGGTCTTAAGCAACTGATGTAATCAGGCATACCACTATATCTCCTGAGTTCATTCAGGCAACACAATCCTTGCTTCCTTACAGTTTGACTGTGCCTGTTGTTCTTATGCTGTCACTTGACTGTCTTTTCTTCATCCTCCATAGTTAACTGAAGACTGTGATATTTTAAACAAATGTTGATTCTCTATAATTGCTACTTTATATTAGGCCCAGTAACTGACTCAGTGCCCAGACACGGTCCAGAGACAGCCCCTCCACAATGTGCCAGCTTATTTTTCTCCATTTGTTATGTTGAAGGATGTAGATAGTCTTCTCTGCTTTGCAAATACAGATCTGCAGAAAATATGTAGACAAAAGTTCACTTTGCCAGCTTAATTCCTTTCTTAGCTGTCCATTTCTCTGTGTACATCAAAGCTATCAGACCCAATGATGTGATGGACATTTCAGTAGAACTTGTTTCCCCCACACACAACTCAGTTTACATGTAAGACTGGCAAAGTGATGGCTGCCTTCCCAAGCTGGCTGAGGTGGAGGCATTATATGACTTTCACTTATGTCAAAGAAAAAGAGGAAAATATCTACACTTACAGTGCCTTGGTTGTCAAAAAGATATGGAAGCTACGAGTGTGTCTGTGCCACTGAGACCCCAGGGCAGCGTACCCACTGCAATGTAAAGCCTGGGGAGAAGTACAGGAGGACTGTTTGGAGATGCTGATGAATGTTATGGAGTGGAAATTCAGTCATAAGAACTAATGACTGTCTCACTGACAGTAAAATTCTGAAATTTAAGGGCATTATTTCAAGTTTATTACAGAAGATCCAAACAATAAATTATTACCCCTAGTTTTTAGAATGAGCATCTCTCTTCCTGATAAATGAGTAGCTCTTTGAGGTTTATGCACCTTTTCATACTTATCATTATAGTAGGGGTCATAAAAAGGGATTGCAGTGGCAGTGTGCTTTAGATGTTAAATATTTATAAAAAAATGGATTGTACAATTCTGTGTGCATTCGCCTTTTAGGGGAAAAAAAATGTCATTCTTATGTACAGCTTCACTACCTATGTAAACTGTGGATCACCTAATCTTCCAGTTCATGTAGCCTAGTTTCCCTGATAGGAAAGAAACAATTCTAACCTATGGCAGCCGAGGATCCGGCCTGGTCTATTTGATCCATGAAGTAATGAATTTCTTATTGTTCAGGGGCTGTATTTGTTTCTGGGTTTGCATCACAGTCTTTGGAACCCTCCGTGTTTACCACGGGCCTCTCTTTTGTCTTCCCTTTAGTCTCTGGCCTTTCAGTTCTGCTTCCTGTACTAATACAAGTCTTTATGTCATTGAAAATTAACAATACCAAAGCGGTGCCCTGCCAGAGCAGAGCAGATCAATGACCCAGGAGCAGCATGTTCCAGCTCAATGGTGCACAAGTCATTTTAACTTCCACTCTCCAGTGCTCAGCCTCCAAAGGAGCAACCCTTTTGCCCGGTATATTAACTTCTGGAAACTCCTTGTTAATCACTGTGGCTGCAGTTCCTGCTCTGAATTTTCTGCTAAGACCTGAGTGCAGCTTCTCATCAGGCTAAACCTTTTCTTTTGCCTTTCTTTCCATCTCATTGTGTACTGTCAGTCAGATTAGCAGCACTGCTGTGGTGTTCTGTACAACAGTATCATGATATAGTGCTGACAGTTATGTTTACCTTATGAAAACCAAGATAACTATTGGAAAATAAGAAGTCTTACAGTGTAAAGTGACACCGCTTCACTAACAGGACAAATCTTATATTAAAAAAAAAAAAAAAAAAAAAAGGCATATATACACTGGTCTCCAAAACATGGAGAAAAATAGTATCAACAGAGAGAATAGTATCGTCAAACTTTTTCTATGCTGGCCTTCTTAGAAAGAATATAGTATGAGAAGGATGGCATAACTAAAGGCAGTAATTAAAATTCTGCATGCAGACCTGCATTAGAGTTTATTGATGGGGCTAAGATCAGAGTGATCTCTGGACTTAGAGGGTGCAGGATCTTCCCCTGACTTTGGAATTACCACATAGCAGTTTGGCACATGGGTTCAGGGGACACTTGGTTTGGAGCTGCACCTTCCTTTGTGGTCATCCTCGAAGTCTGCCTCCTTTCATCAGGGAAATCACAGAGGTGGGGGATGTGAATGCAGAAGCAGTTTAACCACTGAGGCAGGAACTTTTCCACCTAAATATTTCCAACTGTATTTTTGCCTACAAAAAAGGAAGCTGTTACGGGTTTGGTCTAGGGAGATGTTTCAACCTTTTTCTCAATGAAAAATTTCTTCTTATGATGCTGGTGGGATTTATCATTGCACAAAGTAACAACTGGGGCTCTAGAGAAAGACATAAATCTGTTTCATGGAGGATTTGAATATTTCAAAATTTGATCTTGCTCCAAGTGAGAAAGAAACGAAGAGTACTTAAGTTTTCATGAAAGAAAAGGGAAACCTAATGCCAGGAGTGTCTGTTAGAGCTCTGGCATCCTCCTTCTAAAGCTGACCTGCAAGAAATGGGATGTCTTTCCACCATGACTTTTCTGAGCTGGAATATTTGTCTCAAGCATTAACAAAATAACAAGATAAGAGAATTCCAAGGGGGAAAAGTTGTCTATAAGAATTTATTGACCACAGTGCGAACACAGCTTTTCACTGAAATCACAAGATACTAACTCTTTTCCTCAAGGGAAATTAGAGCTTTTCACACATTCTTCACTGGGGTGCTGAAAGAGGCAGGAGAAACAGAGGACTATCACATTTATAAATAGCTGAATTGAAAAAAACAACATACAACAACACAGAGTTTAGAGACATGTTATCTTTCTTCCACTTTAGTGGCCTTATTTCCAGCTACAGATGCTTGGTCTGAACGGCCAGGCAGCACAGATTTGTCAGAGCATGTGGCATGAGGCTGCAGCCATTGCTCCGATCCTTGCCAGCCTCCCTGTCGCAGGAAAACTCGGTCAAATTTATTGTCATAGCATAAAGCAGCCATATTGTTTTACCAGGATGTGGATCTTTTACAGTAGATTTCTGTCAGGATTTCTTTCCATTTGGTAACAGCAAAGGTCCAGCCCTGTCCCACAGCCCACCGTGAGGTGAGCTGGGCTGGGCCAGGGACTGTGACCAGGGTTGGCAAGAGCCCGGCCATCCCCCGGCCAGGGGGAAGGGCTGCAGCAGGGCAGGGCCCAGGGCAAGGCCTAGGGCTGGCGGCAGCCCCCGAGGAGGCCTCTCCCCAGATACTCCCTCGCAGCCACCGGGACCATTGGCACTGTGGGGAGAAGGACCTGGACAAAGGCAATTCCCTGGCATTGTTGCAGTATTTTGCCTTTCAGCTGCCAGGGGGTCTTAAATCCCCAGGTGATGATCAACAGGACAGAGCAGGGCAGTTTCCCTTCACCAAGGCTGTATCACTGAGAGAGCCATGTGGGTCCCACAGCGGGGGCAGTTCACAGTGGCTTTCATTAACATGGTGCACACCAACCTCCCTGAAGCAGGCTGGGCTGGTAGCCCTGTCCCAGCTGGGCAGCAGCAAGCCAGTGGGATCAGGTGTGGTTTGGGCATCCCTGGACTGGCCCACTGGCAGGAGCAGGGTGTCTGCGGTGCCTGGGTTGGTCTGGTGGTGCCTCCCCTCACAGCTGGGGAAAGAGGCCAGGTTTACTCTGCCCTGGGGAGAGTCTTCCAATGCCTCTGGAAACGGTACGACCCATGGTGGTTCCTGAGGAGAAACCACAAAACCAACCGAGGACTAAGAAATCCATCATTAGCTTCAGATTGAGAATAAATAATACTAATAATATGTAAAGAGCATCAGCTGGATGTGGAAACGAACTGTCACTTCACTATGAAGGATGCTTTTGCATATACAAGAACATAATTCACAACAATATCCTTAAAAAGATAGCAAGAATTTAAATGCATGTGTATGCTTGGGTATTTAATGCACCATGCAGGCATCATATTTCTTTCATATTTTAAACACAAATCATAGCATCTTCTTTAATGAGCAGAGATCCATGGCAATGATGAATTTTTATGGCAAATAGCACTACTGTGCCATGCTTCTTCATTAAAGCCCTTATTCAGCAAAACATTTAAGCATATGCTTAACTTTAAGCATGTGAGTAATCCCCAAACTTTCTGGTGCCATGCACATGTTTAATAATCACTAGACCCATAAGGAATTTGCTTGAATTGGGTCTTATGTACCAAATATAACAACACTGTATATACAGGATATCCTGCCTAAAACAACTGGTTAAAATGTTAGATGCTTCATTAGCTCTGCATTAGTAATTTTAATTTTCACTGCCTCTTTGATTTGTGAAGAATGGGTATGTATGCACACATGAGCTCAAGACCTGAAAAAATGATAAAGGCAAAAAAAAATAAAGGCACGTTGTGGGTTCAGGACATCTATAATAAACCTGAGCTTCATCAGCATTTCTAAGTTTTTTAACCAAGAAATATTGATTCATGTTTATTATATTTTATGGCACTTTACAACAATTTATAACACTTACATTAAGGAATAGATGGGCCGGGATAAAAGCCAATATGGGTATGAAAAAGATGAAGTGCTGTCAGGAATAACAACTTTCAACTATCAGGTACAGCCCTTGTTTTTACACTTTATCTCACCTATTTAATATATGATGGAAGGGTTTAATGATTAATTTTAAAATACAAATTCTAGAAAAAGAGATGCTGTAGAATGGCCACCTGAAGAACAGCTTAGCAATGATATTGTTTGAATATAAACCCAAATGTAAAATGTCCTCAAGGCATCTGTAAAGATGTAAAGAATGAAGCTGTAATAATTATTGTGCAGAACCACTGTTGAAAACTTTCAAGAAACAATGAGCTTAGGTTTCAAAAATGAACTAACCACTTACTTAGAAAAATTTTTTCCACCAGAGCTGATCATCTTAGAAATCATGAGAAATTAGTTAGAAAATCAGTTTTTTGCACAAAATCCCTTGTTGCTATGTTACCATAGATATTTATACGAGAGAGAGTCTCCCAGTGTGAGCCAAAATCTGTTCATGTAAATATTCATAAGCCAGGTAAAACAAAGAAGCAACTAGGAATATATGAAATCTTCACCAGGTGTTTCCTTAGCTCTGTACAATTACCTGGTCCAGTTGCTCTAGGACCAGCAGTCAGACACATTCATATCTGAGCTAAATGATGGGGATTTCTTCTTCTACCATCCCAGCTGGCAAGCATGGTCCAGGTTCTCAGCAGTTCTGGAAGTGCTGAAGGATCCTGTGAAACTGAAATACAGCTTGAGCCTGCTTTGTAAATCTGCCCACGGCACAACAAATTGAAGAAATTGAAAGGTATAGGCAACGCTTTAAAAATGGATGCAGTACATTGCTGTCTAATTTTGTGTGCTTCTGCTATCCCACATTCTTAAACAGAGAATTCACTCTCTGTGGGAGAGGCGCTGTGATAATGCCAAGATAATTAGACAGCAAAGAAATGTATTTGGTGTTACAGTTTGGAATAGTAGATTGGTTACTGCAGATGTTAGAAAAAGCTTGCAAGTGGAGAGAGCCCCAATCTGTAGTATATGATGTCTGTTCCTCATTTCCCAAGATTTCTAAATTAATTCTTTGGCATTCCTTGATTTGCTCTCTCTAGGGACACCGGATTTTTTCTTTGGGCTTTGCCCATCTATTTGTCCTTTTTCTGTGGCCACCCTGTGCCTTTTCTTCATCCTTGCACACCTTTCTGGAGGCTCACAGGGAAAAAGATATGAATGTCAGGCATTTTCCAATTTATAGGCTTGTTACCCTAAGAAGACAGCCTATGGTCTACATACATAAATGTGCAACAAAATGATAAAGAAATTGAGTACATTTGGCTCATGTAATTCATTAGTTTAGCAGCATATATTCTGGGAGCATGCTGTATTTTCAAGTGTCATCAGACATGAAACAGTGTGCTTTGAACTAATACATTGGATATTGGTACAGTGATAGAAAATCAGCTGAACACAACAAATGTAAAATAGAAGACAGGGGATCCAGTAAAAGAGAAGACATGAGATCCACTAATAGCCATCTGACATGGGGAGCCACGTGGATTGTCTTTTGATGGAAACTGAACAGTGTCTTTTGTGTTGCTGGAGTGCTCAGCTCTCTATTTCCTCACCTTTCTGTCATCCCTGTAGTCATCACTGCAAAAAGTTTAGCTAGGGAGGGTATTTCATATCTTCTTCTTAGTTGTGATGATGTCTGGGACCTAATGTTTAGCAGGGTGTACAAGAAAACATCTATCACACAATCTGTAACAGCACAAAGTGTGTCTTACGCAGACACATCTCACACATTTTACACGATCAATCAGCAGCATATATATAACAGCATATAAATTCTAGCTTATATGCTTGAATGTATTGCCAAAAACTGGCTTTAAAATTATTATTGCAATGCAAGTTTGGGTCCTAGTCCTACAGCCTGTTCATGGTACCCAGGAGTCTTGCATCTGCTCATGGTTGTATTCTTTTTTCTCAGTCACAGCAGTTCAGAGGTCCACCTACATGGAGCAGAATGTAAGACTGGGGCCCAAATTTATGCACCATCTGCCCTTGGTCATGCATGCCAACTTTTATAAAAATCAATCACTTTTTCTCTCTGAAGAGCTCCCACATGAAAAATGCCCCCATGTAAGTTTGGAATTTACAATACAACATTTTTTTTTTTAAATTATCTGTTTTTACTGGGATTTTTTTTTTCTTGTACTAATAACCAGTATAACATTATTTTGGGTAGAATATGGCAACTCAGCCTGAGGCATGAGAGAATAGCCAGAAACACACCACCTGCTGTGGCCCATTGCTTTAATATTATACTGTTTAATAAGAAAATGACCCCAAGTGCTTGGATGACAACTCCAAAATGGACCATAAATATTCTGTATGTAAGGTAAAGCTGAAAGCTAAAGTACACTGCATAATATTGCTATGGTGCAAAAGGGAATAGGAATACATTCAATTTGCCTAAGTATCTACTAGTGACAGCCACTAACATTTGTTTAGGAGAAACACCAAGTAGATGTCTGTTTGTTAATAAATGAATGAAAAGAAATATGGATTACTGTGCAAATGGGCATTAGAGGAGCACAGATTTTGGTTTGATGTATAAGACACATAAAGAACCCAATTCTGGGCACTGCTAAGTGATTCCTGCAAAATGCTGAGCCCCTGCTAATTTCAGTAGGAGTTGAGCAAACTCAGCACCTGGCAAGGATAGGTCTATCTATATTTAAATATGGAATGAACACTCATCCAAGTGGATTCACTTATGATAAACTGATGCAGCCTAGAAATTACATGTTTGGTTAAATTGGGGTAATCACAAAAAGGGAGACGCTCAAATAAGCAGTGATAATTGGTACAACAATGTCTCTTTCCTCCTTCTGATCTTGGGTCCTCCCTGAGAACTGTCTCCCAGCCAGCATTAATTAAGAGAAAGCATGTGACATTTCTTGCAGCCTTTGACACAAAGGTGACCTTTCCCTAGGTTGCTCATGAACTCCTGCTGACACCAAACATGCTTTTTACTGTACAGGACCCTTTATCCACCAGACATTCATAAACAATATTAAATAATATTCCTGACCAATTATTAAAATGCACAAAAAAATGTTATGCTGTTATGACAGATGACTGAACAGTTCGCAGGGAATCACTTGTTTGAGAAACAGGAGCTTTTGTTTCAGTGAACCAATCAAGTTTTAAAAAAAATGTATTCCTCACTTGAAATCAGGCGTTCAGTTGCTGCAAGTAAGTACTGGCTGTTAGATTGTTCTCAAGACATCTGTCATGAGCGTGTGGCATTTAAACCTCCTGGACAGAAGGGCCAGGGGTCCAGGTTTTGCTTCCTGAGTGGATACATGTAACTCCTCTGAATCTAGCTCAATGTGTAAATGTAGGTTCACTTTACTGTTCCTTCACACTTTCTAAAATTTTTGCAAAAACTTTAAAAATAATAATTTCAGGTCTTGCTAAGGTGTTAGGGAACTTGTTTCCTAGAACATTCAGGGCCATTAAATACAGAAAGAGCACAGATGTAGTCAAGACAGATGGAACATTTATCTTTTTTCCCAAATATCTACAGAGCAATTTCTGATGTGTTCACCTCTGTTTAATCAGTCACGTTCTCAACATTTTATTACTCTGAGAGTTTAAAACATCATGGTGCTGCATACTAGGAGGTATTCCCAGAACTTTAAATTCCCACCAAAATTACAAGTGGAATTTCCATTATTTCACAAAAAAAAAAATCAAATAAAACAACAGCTGAGCAAAAGCAAATATGTACGTAACTGCATACCTAAGTACTCCCTCAGAGTATCTGTGTAGCCAGCAAACACAAGTCACTGGCATCCGCTGTGGGAACATGAGGCCCTAGCGTGGGCAAATTGGGATGGGCCATGTGAGGCCGAAGTTCATGTTGCTTGTGTTGGCGACTCTCTGTGGGACACCTTGACTCCAGGTTATCTCTGAAAGGTACACATGCTGCTTGGCACGTGTTCCCAGTATGCCAGAGATTAAAAAATAAAGTGTGGTGAGAGATGCATGAGAGAGGCAGTATTAAGCTACCCTGAAGTATAATCATCTTGCAAATATATGTCTTCTGGCTTTACATAGAAAGTGTCCTGCCTGGTAATGGGTGGCATCACAGAGAGAAGCAACACTAAATACTGGTTGATAAAACAGGAATAAAGGCAGACACTTAAGACATTGCCACTTCTACTTGACTTTGCTTTCAATTCTTTACATGCTGGCCCCTGCAACAAATAGCTTTCCATAACCTGTAGTTTGTTATCCTGATGAAACTCCTTCCTACAGTGATTTGCAGTGCAATTATCCATCCCTGTCATTCTTGTTTGTGCTAGCTGAGAGTGTCAAGTCAGTTTTAAGTAGAGCCAGAGAGGAACATGGGTAAGACTGGGGTCAGTTCCAGTTCCCAGGGATCTTTCCCATATCTTCTGAGCTCTGTCTTGGAGCCATCCTCAGTGTGGTTCCTGCAACGCTGTGGCACAGAACCTCATTGTAAGAGAACATCATGCCATGCTATTGCAGGGAGAAGTAGGTACATTACAGCTCTACACAAATACGTAAGTGTAGGAACATCCTGCTGTCAAAGGACAGAGGTCCCCACTGCAACATGAGGTAGCCCTGGGTCACAGTCTGGACTCTTGCCCTCACAAGCAGTGGTGCTGAGGAAGGCACACGATTCCATGCAGCTGTGAGGCCCCCCAGTTAGAGCAACAGCATCCAAAACACCTAGAGAAAATATCCCCTGCAATCATTTCTATGCATGTTTGGTTGGGTTTTGTTCTGTGTCAGTATCTTTTCTAAAATAATTTCCCTATCACATTCTCTGATGTTCGATTTTATGTTGCTGGAACTGTAAATACTTCCTGGCATATTAGTTAGGCTGTTTGAGTGAGTCACTGTAAAAAACTAATATCCTTCTTGCAGTGTATTGCTGTTCCAAAGAATGCCCCAGCAGGAGAAATTAATGTGGGTGGTAACTGCACTGCCCTTTTACCTCTGTTTTCTCCTCCATGGGCTCTGCTCCCAATCCATGGCATTCCAGCTGTGGGCATCATTCTTCCTCATTGCACATCTGCTCGCTTGAATGTAGCTGCTTTATTTTAGCATCATTTTTTGGTTGTACTCTCACTTGCTCCCCATTCAGCTTGCCTTTAGGAACTCCAGTACATGCAGACTCTTCAGTGACAGTGCCTTTCATCCCAAAACAACTCCACCTTCTTGGTTGTTTGTTTCTTTGCTTTTTCTTTTTTCTCGTAGTAGGACATGGAAGATCACTTGTGTTAGTAGAGAACTCTTCTACTTCCACTACTACATGGTGTAAAGCCTGTTCAACACGACCTTTTTAGATTCGAACATAGATAACTTGTATATCCATCTTTGCTGGAAATTGACTGACACAAATTCTCAAAGGAAGTTGATAATGAGGTTTGAGCTGAAAGGTTTTTCTTTGGACCTATGAACATTTGTCAGTACATATTATCACAAAAGCTGTATGGTCACAAAGAGCCATTGATGAGCCTGGTACAGCCACTTGCTCACCTATTTTACTATTTTATTCATTCTCAGGAGTTGAAAAAAACATTGGCTTGGTCATTTTAAAATTACACAAGTACAAAAAAGTATATGCTGAGTGGTTTAAAAGCATTCTTTTTAAATCATATATAAATTAAAAGCTGCTTAATTTAAAAATGTATCTTTGGCTGAGGTACTTAATGTTGAAAAGTGGTTACTCAGCATGTAAAGTACCATAAGTACTTTTCATAAGAATTTTTATGGCATAACAAATTTTTAAAAATGGTTATTTACACAATAGTTCCTGATGGCTTGCCATTATAGTTTATCAGATCAATAATCAATGTTCTTAAAAGTCACTTAATTCAAATTTATGTAATCCTCATTCTAGAAAAGATCAGGTAATGTATATTTACATCAGAAAGCTTAATAGCTCCTTTAAAACAGTTAAAGTCCTCTATTCCCGTATTTAAATCCTGTAAAACCCAAGGAAATTAATGCCACCAAACTTCACTGCACTTCATAAGCACTTTTGACAAGTTTTTGAATAGAAAATAGAAAATATGATTTAGTAAGTTCAGACATGAAGACACTTCAACAATTTGAATTAAGGACAGAGTAGGCCAACAGAGCTTAATATTGTTTTCTTCAGTTGCTATTACATAGATTGTGCATTTAACTAACAAAGGATTTGTGAAAAACTTTTGTTTCCCTTAAGAGTTTTATGACAGACTGTTACTTCCTCCTTACTTTCTTCTTACTAGTCACAGTTTCCAGTTCTTTTTTTGATTGTTTTTGAAATTAATTCAACGAACTTTCACTGAATTAATTTTGAAAATTCACTCACAGTTTTTAGTGGGTGTGGCCTGCAAAATACTGTTCAGTAGTAATTTGGTTTATGAATGGCGAGGGGGGCAGGGTGTGACACAGATTTACCTTTAAGAATATGTCAGATTGAAAGATGTGGCTTTATAGCTTTTTTGGTTTCCTCTAACTCCACTGTACTGGAGTGCTGGGTTTTCAGTTGTATGGGTTTCATGGACTGTGTTTTGTTCATCAACTGTATTTTAATTAATGGTAAGAATGCCTACTGCCCAACTAGGTATTCTTTGAAGTTTTAAATTAAAATACCTTAGATATTTGGCTTAATAACAGTTTAGTGCCTTAAAATTACAGACTTCATGTTTATACTACAAGCTCTGTCATGCTACAATTGAATATGCCCATTAGCATGAGTGGGGCAGGATCTTAATTCAAGAGAGACTCTTTTCCCACTAAGGGTTTGATTCTGAAATCTGAAGTCATGAGAGAGTAATCCCATTTGGTTTTAGTGGGTTTGAGTAGGTGACTAGTGATACTTGTGGGGGACACTGCAGGGTCAGTTCTTGTTTTGGTTGCTGTTTAAATGTCAGCACTTGTCAATGGTTATCACAGCAGTATTAGGGACCTGTACTTCTTCTTCCTTAGAATAAGGATACCATATATTACACATGATGATGGTTAGCAAATGTTGACTTCTGCTCTATCCTTTGAAATGTTTATTGAGGTCTGAGACTGTAGGCATCTAACAGTTCTTTTAGATGTGCATCAGTCACAGCTGTGCCAATTTGATGTTTGCTAACATCATGTTGTTGTATTTTCAAATGTACAGAAATGAAGAAGGAAAACCAGAAAAAAAAGCATGATTCCCCCCCCCCCCCCCCCCAATAGGAACTGTAATTGCCACTGTGGACAAGTCTATAGCAAAGATGTTCAGGCATATACTGGGAAGCAGAATCTTATATATCCTCGACATGTTTTTTTGTTCAGTTTAAGCTGAAGCCAGCCTTGCAGAACAAGGAAGAGTTGCCTCGTCTCAGTCCAGGCCCTGCGTCCCCACAGTTCACGTGGCCTAGGAATGCTTTGGCCACAAAATGAGTTTGGTCAGCTGATCTGACTGCAAACGGAATAGGGAAAGAGATGTGTGCAAATGGCAAGAGAAGACAAAAGTGTGAAATGCTTTTGTAACAGAGATGTCCTTTTTGGGGACTGCTGAGAAAATGGAAACAAGTTGTAAAAGCAGAGAGGGTAGAAGAGAAAGCCAAGGGAACAGAGACTGCTTGACCTATAGGGGAAGCCATGTGGAAGAGAGAGACCTTAACTTGTTGATTCAGCTTCAGAGATTACTTCAGAAGAGTTAGGAAATTTAGTCGATAATGACCAGTGCCATATTTTTATGTGTTTGCATGTTTCTTGAGTCAATTAAGGCAAGCTGATGTAAGGTACAGTTGGAGTTTAGAGCCCTTCAAAGGTCATATTTCTGTTTGTTTCTGTTGCCACACATCCCAGAAGAATGGACTATAATCCTAGTTTACCCTGGGTAAATACAATTGTGGAGCCTAAAAATATATGAACCCTGTAGCCCAGTTCTTCTGCAGGTGTTGTAGGTCCATACTAAGAATCAAACCAATGAAGTGAGGCTGAAAGCGAGTGAAGATGTAAAGAGAGGGTGAAAGGGAGTGATGCCATCAAATCAAGTTAAGACTAGAAAACATCTGAATCCCTTGCTCTGAGAGTACAGGTGGGGTGTACCCCCCGGTGGAAATCTTTCCAGGGAAGTGACTGGAGTTTTAAGAGACAAAAATTTAAAAAAAAAAAATAGACAAAAAAAAAAAAAGAGAACAAATCCCTGGCTTCAGGAAAGCTGTCTCCAAGTAGTGTTTGACACTGCTTGGATCTCACACTCTATACAGAGCAACTGTTTCCCCCATAGTCATTTATATAATTATAACCTTGCTTCTCCTTTCACCTTCAGAGTGGGAGGTTTTGTAATTCTTGCTAATTTCAGACAGATCTCCCACTGTTTCATGAGGAACACTTTATATAACACAAGTATTTCTGTGTGGCTAATGTTTTTAAAGCTGTGTTTGAATTTTTCATGGCTGATAAGTTATTTTCTTTCCTTCAGCAGTTGAAAGTAAACCAAAGATTTTGTGCTGCTCACAGTTTAAAAATTTGGCCGTTTCAGGCAGAAGATATGGGAAGGCCTGGGCCTACTGGGAGCTTTACTGGTGACTTTGTTTAAATTGACATTGGCTGGGTGGTCAGTGCTTGAACCAGTGAACTATTAAGCAGACCTCAGGTCCACCAAGGACAGTGGGACCTGAGAGACAGTCACAGTGTGTGTAGTGGGAGGCAGCAGTTTAGTATAGAGATATCCAGGCTAGTTCAGATACCAGGGAAGCACAAGTGCATCAGCATGCTCCCCTGATATTTCTTCAATAACACTCAGCTAAGATGCTCCAGGTGTCCACAGAAACTCAGGTATTTCTACATACTGAATCATATAACCTTATCCTCAGCTTCAAGCAGGACATGCTCAGCAAAGTCAGGTTGTAAGTGTATATAAATATGTTTTCACTGTAAAAACAAAGCATAAGTGCTGATAGTGGTCCAGTTTTGCTTTTTCTTTACAACAAGGCTGTGGTTCCTTGTCTGGTTCTTTCCTTCTCCAGCAATGCTTTAAATCTTTTGTTTGTCTTCCCTGCTCTGGCTGCACTTTATCAGTGAATGAAGATGACGTCCAGGAATTCCTTCTCTTGTGCTACCAGTTTGCCAGGAGTTGAAACCAGCTTTCTGGTATGATATCAGTAAAACCTGTAATTGGAGAAAAGGTACCCAAAATAACATTTTTTCACTTTGTGAACAAAAAAAGATATGAAGAGGTAGGCAGAAAACAGTCAAGTGCACTATGAATCACTGCAGGGTGCAAACAAAATTCCTTAATGACAGAGTTCTCACTGACAAATTCTGGTTTGTTTTTGCCTCTAGAGTTGTCTGTGCTAATGACAAGCAACTCTGCTTGGAACTTATTTGCATAAAGTTTTGTACAGTGCACACTGTGTATGAGTGGATGAGAGAAAGAAAGTGAGGCCACCCTGAAACTGTATCCCCATGACAACCCCATTTAATGAATTACTAAGAACCAAGAGAATATTGAACAAGTCCCTTCCAGCATGGCTAGTGGAGCACCAGTGTGGACATTGTCACATAGCACTACTGTGATCAGCAGGGAAGAAGGATTAGAAGACAGACTCATGGATGGGATTAGTCTGATTAAATGTAGATCTCCACTTCTGAGTTAATCAACTTTGGCTCCATTTAGTAGTGGAAAAAACATGAGTCTTCATTTGGCCAGGTGAATTAAAGAAAATTATAAGGGGAGCCTTTAGTGATTGGTTCAGATTTAAACATTTACACTAGAGATACCTAAAGTGAGGTGAGATAAATATCATCTTAGTCCCCACTGTATATTCTCCACGATATTGGAAAATAAATACCCAAAAATTCGAAGGCAGAAAACCTCTTTTGAACAAAAACAGGCACAAAAAATGTGTCATATCATGTCAGTGGAATTGTTACACTAAGTCAAATCCTCCTTTCCCTCAGACTGCTGAAAACCTAAGTGAGAGAAGTTCCACCACTGTAAAACAATGCAAGTGAAGGCCCAGAAAATGAGGTGTCTATTTCTTTTTGACTAATTGGCCTGTCACTGATTCACAACCAGCTGTGACTTGAGATGTATTTATTTAACAGCTTAATCATTTTAATAATTAATTTTACTTTAGATTAGAAATCCAATTCAACATCCATCCTACACTTCAAACTCAGAAGTAACTGGTTGCAAAGTTTTGTTCTAACATTTGACAGGTCAGATTCCCCAAGAAGTTTGTATAAGTAGCTTTGTTGAGGCAGGTGGGACTGCTGAAAATATGAGAAGCAAAGCTGGGCTTGGTATGTAGTTATTTAAATGACACTCAGTTGCTTAATGGATTGATAGACTGTCTAAACTGTGGGACGTGGAGTTGGCATCTTGCCATGTCTTGACTTTACATCAGGATGGAATCCAGGCATTTACCTTTCTGCCTCAGTCTGAAGTGGTGCACCCTGGTGTCTGTTGGAAGAGGAGAAGGGAAGTCAGAAGCTGTGATGCTCTCTGAACATCCCCGGTGTAAATGACTCAGGATGTGGACAGAAAGATACATCATCTTGTAGGTTTCATAGAGTTGTAGGAATCGTGCCTGTTGTGTTCAGTCTCCATTCATGGTCATGTGGTAATAATTAAGTTGTCTTCATTTGATATTTGAATATATAAACATGGTTAGATTTAAAGTCTATTTTTTCTCAGATAAACTAGTATCTGTGGCACATACATACACAAACAAATCACTGCAGCAACAGAGTCTGAGAAGAAATGCAAATATTTCATGACTCATGAGTATTAAATTCTCCCATAGACATGCCCTGTTTGGTCTGGAGAAGGCCTTGGAGTCCAGGAGGGAAGAAACTAAAGAAGAGTTTGAACTGCTTGTGGGTTGCATGATTAAAGGAAGCATCTTAGTATTCAGGACTCTTGGGCTGCCAGTTTCCTAAAATGCTAAGTTAATAAGGAAAGGTTTTGACTTTCTTTTTCTAAAGCCAGTAAACCACAGGGCAACAACTGGTCCATAATCAGCAGGATTTTTCAGTTATACTAAATCTCTATCAGCAGAAATCAAAACAAGTAACCATAAGTGTAATGTGAAGATTCCCCAACCTGAAGTTCACCCAGTACCTGCAAATGGAGTTCTGCATTTCCAGACTCCCTCTTCCTTCAGTCCTTCCAGTAGAAGAAGTAGTAGATCTTACAAAAGAGCTTCTCCTCTAAGCACCCATGTTGAGAGAGGGGAAAATGAAACTGGTATTAACCCCTTATATTCAGGGGATTAGGCAGTTTGTTCCTGTGCAACTAGTCTGGAAGCTATCATGTTGAAATACTGTTTATGAACTCTAAAGCAACTTATTTCAGTTGGATAATGGTTAATTTACAGCCAGAGCTTAAAAGGGCAGAAAAAGATAGCAGCACAATTGGGTTCAGTGCATGATGGGGAAAAATAAATATCTCGCAGAAAGAGATATCTGAAATTCAGATCACATTGAGATGCAAAGAAAGCTGTGAAAAGCAGTAGGAGGGTGATTGTATTCCAATTAGATTTCTTCTGCTCATATAAAACAGTCTTGGACTGAAAGTTAATCATCTGATTTATGGATCTTGGGAGGAGTGAAGCCCTATGAGCTCCTGAACAATGAAAGGCAAATGAGACTGAGGGGAAGAAAAATAGAATATTTCTGTGACTATGCTTCTGGGGAAAAACAAAGACAATAAAATCTAAACATGTTCTTGGTTTAAAAATTTACCTCAGTGCTATCCTCTTAAACTCATGTTCTTCACATACAAGCAAGTTCTTCTTTTTGGCCAATGCAGTCAAAGGCAACTCATGATTTCATGTGTCACAATCTTTTGGGCACTTGATAAATATATTTCTATAAGGTTTCTGCAAGACCTTCCAGAGTTATGTTGCCATGGTAGGTTAGTTCATTTGTATGATTGGTCATAAGCAATCTGACATCTGATCTGGGCTTGGGTCACATGTAAAAGCCCATCTATTCTTTAGCTGAATCCTTTTAAAAGCATTCCATGTGCGAGTTATATGAAAATTACTGTCAGCCAAAGGGGGACGGCAGGATTCATGTAACAGCCCTGCTCAGTGACAGGGTTTGAAACACTGTCAGGTCAGGGACAGGAGGACTGCCTGGCACCAGCTAGGATCCACTTATATGCTCTTATTTTTCCTTCAATTAATCCATCAGTAGCTAACCCTCAGAAATGTAATACCAGAGGCATTTGTGAAATGGCCAACAGAATAGATGTGATATATCACAGATGTCATTTCCTTCTGCCATTCTTGGGTTTCAGCCTTCTGTCCAGACCTGCTGCTGGGACTGATGCAGCAAAGCTGAGTCCAGCAGGACAAAGATGATATTGTTAAATGGAGGACAGTACTCTCAAAAGTTCTCAGCTATGGTTCCTTAAGATGAAGACATATACTTACAACTGGTAAGTCATATCCATAGTCAGGCTGCTTATGTAGAAGTATCTATAGGTAGCATTTTCTACCAAGATAGGTAAAATACTTTTCTTCATCAGATTATACTAACTCTTCTATTTCAACCCAAAACCAGTCTACCTCTAGACTAAACCTAGAGTCCCCTTTCCGCCACACTGCAGTCCTGTAAGTGTCAGCCTGAACTTTTAATGAGTTATTTAGCTGGATTACAGTTCAGGATGAATGTCTGGCCTGAAGGCCCAGATGTCCAGGTCAAACCTCAAAATTTGCAAGTTGATGTCTGGAGATCAGTTATTAGTACCTTTTACACCTTTAGCAAACATGTTCCAAACATGAAGTTCTGCAGTGGTGGGGAATGCTCTCGCTTTACCAATAAAGGTTCTTACTAGGACTTTTCCCTTAGTTTCTGTGTAAGTTTGCACAGAGTGCTGAGACAAGGTCAATATCTTGATTCTGATTTTCAATACATTTCCTGGTCTGCATACCAAATACCTAGAACCTTTTCCAAAGAGCTGTTGGTAAGCTTCCATCTTAAACTTCAGACTCAGTGCAGCTTCCCACCTTTCAGTGGGACAGAGCCTGCTATCTCTTTCCCAGTCAGAAACACACACTGACATATGTGTTAACATTTTCTTCTGCTTCTCTGATCCTGTGCAACAGGAAACAGAGCTTAGTCCCTAATTGATTATTTCTATATTCTTATTAGGGACTATTTATAGTCAGAAATTGTCTTTAGCAGCCATCTGTTCCTAATGTTGCTCCATACATGCCCTCATCCCTGACCTGAAGTAACCATCATTTCTTCAAGGAAAGGAGGTTTAAATATTCATGCTGGCTAGGTCTTGAATAAACTCTTAATTGGTATCACGATCTCCCACACAAAAGAGGTTTGTTCCTCCTTTAGACTTTCAGCATTTGAACTATTTACTACAGTCAATGAGGGAACGTCTCACCTCACAAGAGATAAAATCTACTTCTTGAAAAAAATTTCATGTGTTCAGGCTTGCATTTCTGAAGAACACTGAAACTTCCACCATTTGAAACGCTAAAAGTGACTTACCCAAGAAAGCACTGTTAGCATGCTAGACTAACACTGTATTTCTTGTAACTGTGACTCTTTCTATTGTGGTCACAACAGGGAAGGTGTAGAAATCTTGGTGATGGGGAAGCTACAGTCACTCCTGTTTTGAATTCCTAAGGTTACTTAATCATCCCTTCTTTCAGATGACTGAGAACTGAGGACTTGAACCACTAGCTCATGCACTGGCATCCTGTACCATTTGAGATGCCTTAAGGCAGGTGTGCAGCCTGGGACTCAGCCGCCACTCCATAAGACCACAATTCTTTGGCCATATCTGCCAGCCTTGCGAAGATGCTCCCAACTCCCGAACTGAACTGAACCATGAACCTTGAACTCTCTGCCCCCAGCTGCACCACCTCATCTCCTGCTCCTCAAATGGATCAACAGACACAAAGAACTAAAATGTTGGTGCAATTCATGAGCTTCCTTCTTCAAAAGAAATTGCACACCCCACCACCTAGTCATAGCAATCTGCTGAACAAGCACCTAGTGTAGACCAATAAACGAAAGGAAACTGAGAGGTCAGTACAGGTCATTATTTTCACATACCTTTGAATAATGAGGGCATCACATGTCAGCCAGAGGAGAACAAAATGTCACATTCTCTAGCTAAAGGTCATCATCGGTCATAGGTCATGGAAGGGAGGCCAGGAAATAACCTATGAGGTTAGGATGAATGCACAAAGAAAGGGCAACAAATGTCAATGAAAGCATGCAGCTGTTGTGAGATGAAACAACTGAGGCACTCTTTTGTGCTGACACAGGCTTAAAAAACGTCTTTGCTGACATTTTTTTTTTTATCTGGCACTTTTATAGGACATTGACATTAATGTACCCAACCCTGAATTAGCCTTTTCTGAAAGCAACAGTTTGGAAGTTAAGTGCGGCATTTTCCAAAGAATCATAAGCATGACATTTTTATTTCAAGTGATTGATGTTACAGTGGACTTCTAGCACCAAATTCAAGTTTCATTCTCAATCATTGCATCTGTGCAGTGTGATAGCAATCAGAAACAAATGGAGGTGGCAGTCTGCATTGCAGTAAGGTCTTTTCGCCTTTACCAACAGTTAGATGGGTCATTTCATATTCAATACATAGCATTGCATTTATCTGATTGTTTTAATTCATGGATTTCAGAAAGGTTGATTTCAGGGTTTCCCCTGCAGCAATGACAAGCACTTGCAGGGCAAGCATACAGTAAAAAGATAATGAACAGTTTAGGAATATGTGGAAATATATCCAAACTGAGAGACACCTGCAATTTCTGATGAGTGAGCTGCGTACCTGACTCATCTGTCTTTTGCTTTCTCCCCTGAACAGCAGCACAGTACCATTTTCTCTTGTCATTGTGGGTATAAACCTGACAGTCTTACTTCATGAAATAACATGATGGTGCCAAGAATGCACATTAGATGAAGGACTGTTACATCTCCCACACCTATCTTACTGGACAACACATGCAAAGAGAATGTCAAAAAACCCCAGAAAAGCTTTGGACTGATATCTCCATTGTGGTTGGGCAACTTTGCAGGATGAATGCTATCAAAAATGCCTTAACTCATCATGAAATGCCCATTGTGCAAGTATTGTATATTTACATTACATTACAGAAAACAGAAATAGTGTCATCCAGAGAGAGGAGAATGATAAACTGGAATACAGGATTGTTGCCTCTTATTTTAAACTCTTGCAGTTGGTGATTATCATACGACATAAGACTGAGATAAAGACCCTCTGTGTGCTTTGGTTCTGCTTGCTGAACAAAGAACACTGACATCTGGTATGGTCTGTTTGGAAACTCTCAGGTGTTACTAACTTCCAAATTATTCCTGTTGCTGACTTGGCAGTCAAGGTTTTTTTGAGGTGATACCTGAATAATCTGTTTCCCAGTTCACTTTATGTTTAAGAAATTGGTTAAAAATAAAACAAGAAAGCATCCAAACTCAAGGTTTCCAAGAAAGATCTAATTTTCTTCTTTTTATTCATTACTGGTTGTGTATTTCTAATCTGAATTCCATCCCCCATGCCCCTTTGGTTTTTTTGATAACTTTCCAAAAACTGTGTGATTTTTGTTGTTTTTCTTATGAAGTCGGCTTTAGTTTTGCAAAGATGCAAATACCTGCTCAGATTTGCACACCACTAATAGTCCTAGTGAAGCTACAGATCTAACTCGATGCAGTCCCTCCAAAATCCTGAGGTCAATGCTTTTGTCTGTAACAGGACAGGATTCTTCCCTGTAAATTTCAGCAGAAGCAGAGTGCATAAGAACTAAGCACCTATGCAAATTGTAACATGGGGCACAGGCTGCATAGTCATTTCATCAGACTCTATTCTGACTGGGCTTATTTACAAGTTGCATTTATTTTAATTATGTTCCCTACCTATTCACTCTTCCTTATTTTGGGTGTGTAATTGGCCACCTAAGAAACATGCCCTCCTTTTGGCTGCCAGATTGACTGTCTGAATTATAAGCAGAGAAAACACTTCTCAGGCAGACGAATGAAGTGTGTTTGCAAGAGTATTTGAGTTTAGAATACCCTTTCTCCAACATTCCCTTAAACAAAAGCCACTCTGATTAACGTTAGTGCAAAAGAGTCTGAAACATGTTCAAATGTGGCTGAATTGGAGTTTCAGAGTTTGCAAACACTCCCACAAAGCATTTACCCATTACTTCTTCCATCTACATGTAATTCTACTCTCAGTAAGATCAAAGGTTCTAGGGATTTTTTATTCCGAGTATGCATGTGCAAAGCAACGTCCAAGAAATCTCCTTTCCCATCACAGTTCTGTGTTTTTCCAACTCTGTTTAAACAGATCAGTTCAATTACAAGCAAAAAGAACTGGCTTTAGGATTTCTGAAGTTAATAGTCTATGCATGAGAGATTTGTATTTTTTTATTACTTAAGACCAAAATATGTACATTTAGGTTAGAAATGTTTTAGAAAAATACTCTCCAAATCCCAGAGAATTCTTAATTCCTTTTTTTTTTTTGAGAATAGACTTTGCCAAGCCTAATTCTGATTCAGCAGAATCAATAAATAGATAAGATTGTCTTTAAGTTGCAGAAAACTGTGATCAGTATGCTGCTGTGACCCATCGAACAACCAAAGGGCACTGGCCAATTCAGTCCCATTTCATTGTCATTACTGGTATTATGGTGACTCTGGGCTACACCCAAGGAAGGTGAGTCAGAACTCTACAACAAATATTGTAGATCAAATGCTGAAGAGGCTTTGCCCTTACAAGTACATTATATAATACTAAATATATATATACGCAAGTGCTGAGTTAAAAAGAAGTCAATGACTTTAACATGCCATATCTATATGGAGGTCGTTGAACCTTCTTTGAGATGTCATTTTTTTCTAATGCCATCTGCTTTTCTCATGATTTTTGCCCCCCTCAACCCATATAAAATGGATGTGTATTCAATCTTGAACTAAGCATGCTTGCAATGATTGAGAAATGTCTAAGGTCAGAGCTTACAAAAAATTCATAAGGGAAGCAGCAGGCATAAAAGAAACGTTTTTTTTAAAGAGAGTTCATGAGCCTCTGTATGAATTGGGCATGACATATTCATGTTACTGACTTCATTTATTTAATGTGGCTCCAAATAATTGATACCAGTACAGTGATAAAAGTACAGAGACTTCACTGCCAGAATTGCGATAATGAAGAGCCTCCCTGCTGATTTCATTCATGGGGCTGTTAGTCTGCTGGGAAAGACCTCTGATGAAAACTGGGCTGCAGCAAATGCCATAAAATAATCAAAGGCAGAAAGACCTTTACCTGAGGGGATCTTGGTCAGGGAGTGATTCTGGGCAGCAGAGGGAAAAGAAGGAAAATTGCATTAGCTGACAAACCAGGCACAGCTTTTAAAAAAATCTGATCCAAATTGTGAGGACTGCGTTATATACAGAAATCTGCCGCGTCTTTGGAACAGATTCCAATTATGTGGCTCCAACAGCTAGTTAACTGGTATATCAACAGTGCTTCTTACCTTGCTGAATGTAGTTCAAACTTACTTTATCCTCATCTACCAGCCATTTGTTCTCTCTGCCTTAGACTGTGAGCTCTCAGAAACAGCAGCTGTCTTTTTATTATATGCTTGGCACAATGGGTTCCCTGTTTGGGCTATAGAAAATAATCATGTAGGCTCGAGACAGCCATACAAGTGCTACAACACAGTTGATGTCAAGAGTCCTAGAGAGGAACTGAATATTAATATGAATCTAAAATCCTTTCTAAGCAAAAATCTCATTTGTCAACTCTGCTCATTTGTTTCACTTCATGTAAGTGTGTCAATGGTTGATTAAAATTCATAAATATGCAGCAGAGTTACTGGATAAATGTTGGGTTATTGTTTACATATCAGAGTTCACTGAAGGCAGGAGCCTAGATGTGGAAAACTGTGTCAAGAGGTATAAGTCACTGCCAGGACAGACTCACCAAATAATCCACAATGTCCCTGTGTAAACTCTGCTAGTGATTAACAATCTGTTACAATACAATAAAATAAATAAAATAAAATAAAATTCCTTTTACTTACATCTCATATTTACTTAGCTTCAACTTCCAGTGACTGCATGTCTTGATGATTTTTTTCCTACTAGAACAAAAGAGATTCTGCTATCAGAAATCTCTTCCTCATGCGGGTGATTGTGAATTATGATCAAATCGCCTTACCTCCCCTTGCTGTGCCTTCTCTTCATTAGATCTATGTTACCTAACTGTCTTTATGCCTTTGCTACTTCAGATTCAAAATCTGGGTCATAGCACTTTGTGTCCTTCCAGTCTTGAAGTTACTATGCAGTATTTAAGGATAACTCCATCTCATGTCTTCAGCTACTCTTCCAAAGCTGCTACGTCAGCAGCTTTAGTAAAAACTTGTTATGAATAATACCTTATTCATCTTAAAACAAAACTCACTTCAGGTGAGTTCACAGGCACCTACAACTCCTTCTTCTGCAAATGGATTGTTAGGATGTGCCTGCAGAAGACAATGTCACAGCTGTAGTGTGCAGTTATGGGTCACATGTATTGAATTGGATGAAGAATTAGAAAAGGCATTCTGCTAGTGGAGTTTAACTTGATTTTTTAATCAGGTACATTTGGTATGCAGCATTCTTTAAATTGAACAGACAAGCAATTGCTGAATAGCACAATATCTATGCTTCCAATAGAGTCTGAAAATGGTGTGAAAAGGAGTAGCTGCTGGGATGAAAAAGATGGAGTTATTGCAAATGTGGCTCAGAAATGCCACTGTTCTTTGAGAAAAGGGTGCAGAAAGAGCTGTTTACAGCGCTGAACACAACAAAATCTCAGTATGGGACTGAAGAAGTAGAGCAAACATGGAGACACCTTCCCACGACTGAGAGAGAACAAAAACATCAACACAAATGGGCAACAGTGAACACTGTGTGCCAAACAAATATTGCCACTAACACTGTGCTGGCTGCTTTTCTGTTGACAGAGCTTTCTAATACAGATGAAGAAAATTTAGGGAATAAAGGCACAGTGTGGTAATGCTTGTAGTGATACAGCTGCCCTCATCTCTATTCTTTAAGAGAAAAGGAAGAAATTTAGACACTTCTTCCCACTAATTATACTGTCACACTTCCTAAGGCCTGGGCCTTGCCCAGATTACAGGATTTATATTACTGAATAAAAGAGGGCCAGGGAGTAGCTAAGCACAAACCCCCAGGCTGGTGACCCTGCTGAACAGTTAGTTCACATCTGTCTCTGTCTGGGACCCCTCCAACGAGCTCTGCCCAGGGGACAGTTTGGATTTGCTTTGGGGAGGCAGCTCACACCAACAATCTCGGCTAACAGACGGCAAGGACTGCACTGCACTGAGTCTGACTTCTTCCATCCTACACCGCCCTCTTTTGTACCTTTACACACTCCCATAGGACAACCAGGTGGCATGCAAAGCACCCTCCCAGCTCCAAGATAAAGACAGCACCCTGCTAGTCTGCAGCACTATTTAACATGCTTTGAACTAGTGTCCTCAACCCCAAATAGGCGTGAGAGGCACCCCACAGGGCAGGAGACAAGAGGACCAAACATTGTGTAGTGCCGGAACAGCCAGTCTGCTCTGACGGGCCAAGAGCCCTAATGAGTTTAGAAGCGATCCAGTCCATGCCACTCAACCTTTTGTGCCAGGTACTGTCCTCTGGCTCTCCTTTACTTGGGTGTGGAGAGGCATCCAAACTGTTTGAAGGCCGAACTCAAAAGTGCACTGCTATTCAGTGAGAAGACCTGTGTTCAATGAGTACATCTGGGGCTAGGCACTCACCTGATAGCAAGAATATTTTTAAAGAGAAGAACATAATCATCATGTTATAATAGTTATACATATTCCTAATCCAGCCAGTAGAACTGTAACGGTTAATTTACAGTGATGTTAGAACAGGCTGAAAGTTTTCAGTAAAGCTATTTTACGTTGGCAAATTTAATTATGACAAATTATTTGAATAGATAATAGAAAATAAATGATGTTATTTGAATAAATAACAATAATATAATGGTAACAGTAGCAATTGAAAAGAAATAAAACACCACAGTAAAGCAATGTTTTGGTTTTTGACATACTATGCACAAAAAGTTTTGCTTTAAAAAACAGCTGCTGTTTGAAATAGAAAATAAAAGGATCCAAGGAAGGATCCAAATGTCAACAACATATTTGGATTTAAACATTTTGGGCAAACTAATTATTTTCAGAATTTAATTTTGCACAATGTTTGGATTATTTTTTGGGTTTGTCCCCACTTAATTTAATATAAATATTTAATATGATCTTTTATATGTCAAAATTTTTCAATCCTGACATTTTTAATGGAATGGAAAATCCATTTGACAATCGACTTTAATTTGTATGCTTTTGAATTGTTGTATCAGCTTTTGGCTTCTTGTTCATAATGTCACTTAGCGGTGGCACTCTTCGTTCTTGAAAGAACAACTATTACAAATACACAATACTTTTAAAATACCAAAGGGTAGGTAAGCACTTCCCTTATATAAACCATCTGCAGAAAAAGGATACAGGGAAGCAAAACACCAACTAGAAGGCTTCTCCACAGCAAGCTCTTGTCCATTTGCACTTGCTCTGCTCGCTGCTGGAGTAGTATCAGTCGACAGAAGTCAGCCTCCTAGGAAATTACTATCAGTATCAGGCTGGCTAACATCAAACCGGTACAATACAGATTAAGAGCCTGATGCAATTTCATCTTGAAAATGACTAAGTCAGGACTTGGAGTGATTGCTCTGGAAAGCAGAGGTTCAGCTAAAACTAGCTACAGTTGCCAGTAATGTATTGATTTAGTATGCCAGCTATAGCATCGATTATCTTCTGTCTGATTCAGCCCTCTGATTTCTATCTACTGGAAGTGCAGAAAAGCCTTTCTCATGAAAAATATTTCAGCTCTTCTGCATCCTCCCACCAAATAAGCCCCCTACAAGTTTAAGGAATGCTTCACCATAGTCAGAGCCACTTCAAACAACCAGAGCTTAATGTTTCTGAAATAAGGTTTCCAGCAAGGGTTGCACATATTAATGAGGTCAATTGAGGGCACACCTGCAAATGCAAGGGTATTGACTACAGGCAAGTTAACCTCTCTGGGCATGATCTAACCCGTCTAATCCACTGCCCTTTTCCCCCTTAGTAATAAGGCAGCTGGACTCCTAAAGGAATTTGTTTTAATTTCTTTTGCATTATGGACTTTTACCTCCTGATGTTACTATATGTTAGATTTGCTAAACATGAGCGTAGTAGTTAGACCATTTTTAAAAGCTAATTGTATTTCTTGTGTTAATGAATTATTCATAGCATAATCATATAAATCCACTCTCCACATTGATGTTTTATTTTGCATACTAATCTGAACATTTTGCATTTTCCAGGTTTTGATCTACAGATGATCTTTGATATTGACCTATTCACAAGTATAGGGTTTATGTTGCCCTCAGTGTTTGTTTTTTTTTAAATGCAGCCAAATAGTGCATACATTTCATTAATATATGAGACAGGGCTTTGTTTCATGACTTCCTCTTCTTCTCTAACAAAGCCTCCAGTTGTTACTTATCAAGGGCCTCCAAGAGATTTTCTAAGAACTGGTGTACATATCTCTGTAGGCTAGCTACAGTACCCAGATTTCACACCCTAAGATCTCCTCTGCAGTTTTCTCTACTAATTTCAGTTGCTCTTTTTGCTTCAAGAGCCAGAGCAATGCATCCAGAAGTCCCAGGAAAGTACTAGGAAAGGAAGGATGTTACCTTGATCTAAAGAACAAAGAATTGGCAGATGTATAATGCTAGGGGCATATTGAACATCATCATACAATTGAGGCAAGGCATTGCATGTAATCACTATGTCCAAGATCTGGTCCTTCCTTTGCCAGAAATAGTATACGTTTTCAAGGTTCTCATCAGCTTCAATCGGCACAATGGTTTAAAATTCAAATGGTGAACAATCTCTGTTGTTTCATTGTATTTTTTTAGGATTCAGTATTGTATGAGAGCAAGTTAAAGTTGTGTTGAAAATGAAAGAGGGAAGGAATTTGTAGAAATTTGACAAATAAGACTTTTTTTGCAGCAGTTTTGTTATTTACAAACCTTACTCACAACAAGGTTTGTTCACATCCATGAGGATTCCTACTGGAACTACTTAATATTATCAAGCTGATGATTAAAACGTACTCAGAAAATTGCACCATAGCTTATACATTTGCACATGATCTCATACCTCATTGAAAGAAGAGTATTTCTCAGTAATATAGGAATGAGATTTTTTTTAATAAGAAAAATTAATCTTGAAGAATAGTGAGACTGTGATCCAACAAGGCCTTACAGAAGCAAGGAGATTTCCTAAAGGAAGTTTTCTGTCAGCCTGAGAAGCTGAGATGTATGGTGCCAATGAGATGTAGAAAGAGAAGGTGAGCTTCCCCTGAAGCAACCTGTGAAACCCTGATCTGGTGTTGTTGATAGGAGGCTGTTACAGACTTCTGAAAATGAAAACCTGACTCTGTATAGGATGACAGCTTTGTTTCTTATGAAAGCATAATTAGCCCAGAAGGGACAAAATTTTAGCTGAATGGAAATTTTGGCCAGGATTTCAGCCCAGTCTTTTGAGATCTGACCATTCTCATGTTCAGCACCGAGGTTTCCTACCCCTCAGAAACATCAGGAAAGATTGTGCAGAGGTAGAAAATCACAGCTACACAGCTGGCTAGGTGAACAGTATCTGATGCAAATTCTGCTAACATGCACAGATTTTATGATCATGCCTGTAACCAGGGGGCTGAGGGGAAATGTTAATTAATCTGAAGGAAAAAAATATGGCCAGAGGCCAGCTGCTGTCTGAATTGATAGAGTAGCTCCAACACTGTAATTTCCAAACTGTAGATCCAACAAGACTACTCTTTGCAGTTGTATCTCGCGGGTGTCTCAGCAGTACTTTAACTGCAATCAGGGAAAAGTTCAATTCTGATAATAACTTCCTTCATTAGGAGGCTGGCTAGAGTAAGGTTATATCACCAATGTAGCTTGAGATGTAGGTTGTCTTGGTGATGCTACGAACTGTGTGCTATTATTAGCAAATATCCTATGAACTTGTATCATGGTTTGGAATTCAGTCCCAAACCCTTTGTCTTATTCATCATCCCCAGAAACAACAGATGTTAAATAAAAGAGAGGGGATGCAGTAATGATAACAAGGCTGCACCTCTGTAATGTAGAGGTCTGTTTTGATTAAAGAACTTCCTCTGCAGAAGGTAATGCCTGAGAAGAAAAGAACCTAGCTTGGCTTTCAGGTCCCTTAGGAGTACTGCTGAAGGAATACATCTTGTCAGTGAAGTTTGTCATCATCCAGACTGTAAATATAGTTGTTTGACTGCAGGTTTGAGCATTTTCTTTCAGCAAAGAGTTCAGTTCTAATTCCTAAACTTTTGTCATTAATTCTGCCCTTTGAGCAGTTGTGTCATACACAGCACTAAACAATTGACTCGCTATTTTAATAATATCGTCTCTCTAATCACTGAAACAAATGAACCAAAGTAACTTTCAATTTAATTTTGATCCTTATCTTTCAGCTTGCTTAAACTTTCTAATCCTGTGCCTTTCCAACATCAACAGCTCTATGCCTAAAGGAACTAAAATTCATAGACATATCTGGATTGGAGGAGTTTAATATAATACCTGTCATATTAGTAAGCCTAAAGTTATATATACTTGATAAGTATACATTTTATAGACAAATTTTAAAACACTTGAAAATTAATAAAATAATGTCTTTTTCTGATAATTTATCCCCTAATCTTACATGATGAACTGCTGGAAAGAGATAAATATGTGGTAATTAGTCTAATATCTAATCTAATATCGCATCATTATTTTAATATGTGACAAGAGTTGCATGTTAAATTTTCTTCTGGCATTTCAGAGGGGCTTGTTTATAGGATTTACAGAAGGAGAATGAAGGGTTGTGCAATCAATGGCTTTGTAGCTGAGAGAGAGTCACCATGAGGTCACTGTTCGACAGATAAATGATGAATTTTTAAGGGTGATGCTTTATTCTGTAACCTTTTGACTTTTAGAATTGCCCTTGCAACAGACAGCCATGAGCTTCAGCAAATAAGTGAAATGTGAAAAACAGAAAATAAGGCTTATTATTTGACGTGCTTGTTAGGAAAAGCTTCCTTCATGTGCAGACTGAGCCTAAGTAAATCCTCAAACTGGGATTGTTTTTTTCTAACTAGCATCAGACAATAAAGCTTGCATCATGTCAAAATCACCCTAATGACTAGGATTCTTCATGTTCATGTAAAAGATGCACAGTTTGACCAGGACCATGAGGTAATGTACAGTAAATAGAGGATGATGTTAGAGAAGAGATCTTGCTGACAGGAATAATGTGATTCAGCCTCTAATGACTCAGGGTTTTAAGAAGTGTTTTGGAGTAGACTTCAATTTACAATTCTCCTTTGAATTGTACTTGCTTATCATTAAACCCTCACAGCTGAAAGCCTTTCTCTTACACCTCAGAAAAGGATAAAATCTTGCCAGGAAGAAATGTGGATAATATTTTGCTCAGAGTGATAAATATTCACACACATGTAATAAAGCCCCAAATGCCAGAGATGGCCTCTCTTTTGTAGTGCCTCAAGCAACCATAGGCCACCCAAGGTGATGGCCAGCCCCTCCTCCTATAGTCCTGCCAGTCACTGCAGCCCTCATGTCCCTGGAACCAGGATCCATCTGGCTAATTTTTTTTGGCATTTTTAAACTTTGGTCATTTTCAAAAGCAGTCCCTGGTTTCAGCATGTTCCCATTTTTTCCTGCCCAAGTCTGAGAATTACTCCATTTTGTGTCTCTCTTCTTGAAACAGTGAAGGTTGATGGCTACTAGGGAGACTAAGGCAGCTTGCCTACTTTTGTCTTCAGTTCTCCCAGTCTCAGCACTTGTATTCCCAGTGCAGCCCTGAGTCCCCTCTGCCCTCTCAGTCTTGTCTTTCACACCAGTGTCATGCACATCTCTAAGAGGTGAATTAGGAACCCTTAGTGATTTCACATGGTATTTTTGTGTGCAGCATTTTAGTGTCCTGTTATTTTCAAAAGTTGGTCATTGCATAGAGAAAGAAAGCAGGGAACCAAGACAAACAGGAAACAGGGGCAGCAACAGGGAAGAGAAGTCTGAAATGGAACATTTCTGTTCTGCAAAGTAATTGATATTTCAAAATTTTTTGTCCATCACTGGGAAAAAAATAAACATACTGAACTCCCCTGCAGAAAAAGTATCTCCACCATTTCCGGCCCTACAAATAATTAAGAAAAACTAAAGTGTATGTTTCCTAACTAGCTAACTAAATATTTCCTAATACTTGTTTTCATTGCATCTTACTGAGCTGCTTCTAGAACACCAAAAACCTTTCAAATTTAAGCTGAGCCTTTTCATTCTTCTAGATGTTAGCCAGATCTCTCCAAGCTTCTGGAAAAGTGCAGAACTGAGATATTGAAAAAAATTCTGCTACAGCCTGAGTTTCTGGGCTCCCAACCGTGCTTCAGGAACCTTTAAACTTTGTGGTCTGCTAAGTCTGTGGTAGTCCATACAGGGGCATCTCCCCAGAAATCTTCAACCTAGAAATCTGGATTCTTTAGGAGACTGTAGGCAGAAAGCAAAGTGGTTTCCAGTGGCCACCTTTTTTCAGCAGAGGTTCATCTAAATTCATATATTTCTGCAAAACATTCTGCTATTTACAATTTTACATGCTTAATAGAGAAGGAAACCAAACCTGATTTTGTTTGGAAACTCCCAGACATCTTCATACATTGACTGGCTTAGGATGGAAAACAAGTACCAATGCCTGCAAAATCAGAGACAAAATTTTGAAATCTCGCTTATGATAATAATGCCTCAGTTTCCCCATCTGTAAATTGTAAATAAATCTTCTTAGATGAACATTGCACCTCTCAATCACTTTAATATCTGAAGAGCACTTGAGAGTCACTAGATGTGCAAAGAATGTCTCTTCTCATGCCTGCAATGGCAGATGCGTTGCCTGTGATGCCCTGTGAATCTCCAAACCTCACTTGTCTGCCTTAAGACTGTAGTTGGGTTGCTTTGATGTCTTAGGGAGATAGCTTAAACTCCCCAAAGTAGAAAATCAAGTTGAAACATATTTCTTTCATGTGGTGTCTTAGGAATAGGTGCTGTGGGTGCTACATTAAGTATACGAGGCTTGTACTTTTGGAAAATACCTTTAACACAATCTGTGTGGGTGAAAATGATTTCCCTGCAATCTTTGATTCTCTTCTTTTTCTCAACCAATTATGGTCTTCTAAGACAGGACTGTGTCAGCGGGCATTTGTGAAAGTTGGGAAAGTTAATGTTCTGGGCTCAAGAGGGATGTGATTCGTTCTCTTCTGTTCTTAAGGGTTAAATGGTTACTCAAATAACCCAGATTCTGCAGCAAAAGACCTCAATTACAATCAATTTTCCTTCCATCAAAAAGTAAAATCTGCTAATCTGTCAGCTGCGTTGATTCAAAGATCATATATAATTCACTCCTAAACAACATGAAGACAAGGGGAAAAAGCAACACTCCTGTAATACTTCTAGTTACCAAATTCTCTGCAAAGTCTCCAATGTGCTAATTTCTTTGAATGTGGTAGGAACAAGCTCTTTCTCTCTGCCTGTCCATATCTTCAGGTTGTAAATGCAAGAGAAGGATTGTACCTTTCTCTTTTCTGCAAACTCAGCTCCCTTAGTCCCTTCTGATGGAGGTCTTTGGGCAATACGATATATAAATATTTATTGCTCTGCCATAGAAAAGAGTTTATTTCTCTTCCCAGGGGCATTGGCCCCATGAAACATTATGAGTTCTGAATATTTTACTGCACAGTAACTCCACTACCAGTTCCACCTCTCTTCATTATACAGCAGCTGAACATTACATTCTTCCTCGGGGATGCTGAAGTTTTCTCATACTTTCCTAGGGCATGTTTTTCTGTAGTCACATGAACTTCTTTTTACTAACTAGAGGATATAAACATCAAAGTGCCAACAGGTTAGATGCCAAGTATCTAAATTTGACCAAAGTGAGAAAACCACCTTAAAAATCTGTTGTAATGAAGTTTGTAGTTATGTAGAGCTTCATTTCACTGTACAGTCAACCAAGTCAGGCAGACTTACAACAGAGGTTTTTGCTTCAAAAACCAAAGGCTGCTTACTCACTAACAAAGAACTTTCCTATAGCTGTTGGAGCCATTGAGACTACTGAATGGCTCTGATTTCTTCTGGGTAGGAGGCAGTGGTGCTACACTCACCTTTGCAAGCTTGAGACAGTTTTACTGCAAGGAGGGCAATGAATGCTGTAGTCCTTGCTGCAGACTTGCTCGGAATCTATGGCTTTAAATAAACTCAGCGGGCCACTGTTTTCTGGCATGCCTCATAAATCTGCCTATATAAGTCTCAGTACATTTTGCCATCTATTACTCATGTCCATATTAGAGATAAAGTAATTCTCTTTGAACTTCTACTGCTGCCAAAAAACAGCACATCATAATGCAGAACAAATACTTCTTCATGTTATATCCCCTTTATTTTTGTGTTCAATCTCTGCATTTTGTGGTGGGAAAAAGTTTGCAACTTCTTCTCTTGTTTTGGGGATGGCTTCCACAAAATTTTTGAGCCCAGATGGAAAGGGAAGAAACTGACTTTGCAACACTTCCTGAAGTGAGTAATATCTTTAGAATAATGTTTTGGAACAATTCTTGCTCTTTTGTTATATGCCCTGGAGCAAACATGTGGCCAATTAAAATCAATTAGCTGCATTTGTGGGTGAATTAAAAAAATTTGGTTGCTTACACAAGGTTTAAATGAGGCTTTACATCTTTGATACAAAAACTTCTCTAGAGACTTTGGAATAACCGTACCATGAAAGTTCTTGTCTGGAAAGTTTCTTACTTAATTTCAGATTTTCTTTATTCTTTGCAGTTTGAGGATACTTCTTTCCTCAAAGAAGGTCCAGTAGCCTGCAGACAGAGGCTGAGATGGACATAAGAAAAGCAGGCAGTGCTGTTCAGGTACTGAAAATTTAATCTATTCACTTTTGGGATCCATTTTAGAAGACTAGGCAAAGCTTCAGACATTTCCCTTCCTTGGGCCAGTGTGCCTTCTCTAATTAGAGAGGTAGGTTAAGTTATCTTCTCATTGCAGCAATTAACACTTGCAGGGACTGCCAGACAATTTTGTAATGATTCAGGAAGACCATCCAACTTCAGAGAAAGCTGTAGTGTTCCAGTACTACTTTGTCAGAGATGAAGGTTCACATTTCAGCTAGGAACAAGTTGCTCCAGAACGCCATTAGGCCATCCTTGCACACAGTGCATAGTGTGCTGTATATTAATGTTCTTTCTATAAATAAAACATTAAGTTTATCCCATACATCTGATTTTCACATCTAAGTATACCCTATACAGCCCTGGGTTACAGCTGGTCATGTAGACAAAAAGCATCATAGCAAAGGCAGACAATAGACTACTCCACTTAATTCTGTGTAAATGAATCTTTCCTGTAGCAGTTCACTGCAGTGAAATTCACCCATTTGACTACCCTACAAGCACTGAGACTGCATGTATCAATGCTAATGAATGGTTTCAGGCACTTCTTTACAGAACATAACTGAAAAAAAAGCCTGTTCGTACCATTGTTGTTTTTGTTGTATTTGAATGCTAGACAGCTTCCTGTCTCCTGTAGTCTCAGGAGTGACTCTTAGTGTCAAGTAATAGAAGCAGAGGTGCATTGCTTTGACACTGTGGCATGCATATGGTTGATAATCCACTTGGTGTTCCATGTTTCAAGAGATTTTAAGGGGAATCATTTCAGATGCAGATAACAGTTATCCTGCTTCTCCATGGATTACCTTTTTTAGCTTTTACTTTTACTCACTGTATATCAGAGCATACTTCACCTCAAGTGCTTCACCATTTAGAAGAGGTATGAACCATAATTGGTGTATGTGGCAGTAGCCTGCTGTTAAGGTATGTTTACACATTAAACTTTCAAAAATGCAAATATATAACATGATTTTTATACCTGGACAATAGCCTGCATCACTTTTTATTTTCATTTGTTTCAGTGAGACTTAAGACTACCAGGAATCAGCCTGAACTTAATAAAGTTAAACAAATTTTAAACTTAAATAAGTGTTTACATGTGTACTTGTATTGGTTTATCTGGATTGTTTAAAAGCCTTACAACTCTCCATCATGGTCAAGGTTTCTGTTAATTCTGTAAAACCCCACTGAACATGTCTGTAAACATAAGTGAGAGCAGAGTGTGGCCTATGACATTGTATTGGCAAAAACATCTATTTGAGAAAACGATTGTTTCAAATAAATTCTACTGAAACTGAAACAAGTCATCTTTTAGTAGACACTGTTCTGGAAAACATTAGCCCCCACTGTGACGAGTAAGTAAAGACAGGATTGTGATGGAATCATAACCAATGCTGCTGCAACTTGCCAAATATATAGCATTTTATAATATGAAGTGACAGCAGTCTTGAAATTCTAATGCTTTAAAGCCATCCACATTCAGAAACAGGTTGAAAAATAATAGCATGAATTTATATGGTTCATGTAAAATTCTACTGGTCTGTCTGGAAAGAGTATCCTGTTAAATGAAATATCATTAAAAGCCCCTAGCTAAGAAGCCAAGTGATACCCAGTGTCTAACCATGTTTTAAAAATACATCTTCTACTTAAAATGGAAGTCAATGAATGTCGTTAATTCATGAGTGTTGCACTGCATATTGCTAAATAGCTAGATTGTGTCCCTAATGCAAATAGCGGAGGACATACGGAAGAGCTGCAGTAGTCAAGTCAAACAAACAAAATATGGATTAAAGTTTTAGCAAGTGGGCTAGAAAGAGCATAGGTCTCAGCCCAGCTAGATTCCAAAGACACTTTAATTACATGATTGATGTGGGCTTCAAAAGAAAGCACTGAATCCACAATGACCCCAAGGTCACAAGCATTATCTGAAGGATAAAAGAACTACCACAAATGGAAACTACCACAGATGACACCTGAGACCTCTGCGCCAGTGAACTAATCAATAGCAACTCAGTTTTGTCTGTGTTAAGTTTAACAAAATTTGAAGTTACCCATGATTAAATATCACAGAGGCAATTACACAAAACATCAAACTTCTTTGTAGGCTCTGCAGGGACTGAGAGGATATCCGAATATTGTCTGCATACAAATGACACAGCAAACAGGGCAGCTGAATAATGTTAACTAAGGGAAGCATATAAATAGAAATTAAAATTGAAACTGTAAGAGAATCATAGCCTTCCTAAAGAATGAATTCCCTCCAGCAGAAGTGAATTTTGTCAATACGCATAAAACAGCAGAGACAAACTAGTCCAAGCTCCCAAAAGGAATTAAAGAAAGGCCTGATAAATTGTCACTGGAAAGTCAACATCTAGTAAAATATATGAGCTGTTAAGTAATTTAAATATTTTATTCACCTCCATTAATACTTCTGGAAGCAGGAAGTCCCAGAGAAGTGACTGTATTTCATTTAAAAGGAATAGCTTAAGTTATGTAGATGTATTAGTGATGTGCTCGGCCTTTCTCCATAGATATCAGTAGTATTGTTGAATTGCAATAATGCAGTAATATGATAAGACAATTGCTGATCAGTGATATTGTCTCTTGAAAGACAGTGCTGTAACGACTTCCAACATCTCATTTACCTTTGGAATTAGGAAAAGGGCAGGCACAGACAGAAGTGGAGCTAGGTCATTGTTAAAGAAGTGAGAGTAACTTTGTGCATACATTCAAGCCAGATGGAAGCTCAACTTGACAGGGAAAACATCAGGATAGGAGTAAGCGGAACAAGCAAAGGTCCATGAGCGGGAGGATTTCCAGACAAAGTGCAGCAATGGCCAAAAAAATCTAGGCCATTTCCAAAAATTAATGTGGGAATTAATAATGATTTATGACTGTAAAGCTGACATTAATTAAAGCAAGTTTAGCAGTATCCTTATCACTTAAATTTGATGCTATTACATCTGGCTGGAAAGAGCATACAAATTACCCAGAAACGGACTTTTAGCTCACCTACAGGGGTTTTTTCCTGTCATGTTTGCATTTCTTGGCCATGTTAGTGCAGGATCTGAGCCAAAAGCAGTCACAATGGAATATGGATAGAGGATGAAAACTTACTAGATCCTAGAGGGATTGCAAGGAAGGACAGTAGCAGAGTTCAGAAGGCAATGTCAGAGACTACAGCTTAAAATGCTCTCTGAAGTAAAAAAATTCAGAATATCAGCAACCTAAATAGAAAGCTAAGTACAAAGGTTTGCTGTTTTTATGTGTTTTGTTTTGGTTTTTTTTAAAGAAATCTATCTAACTGATCCTAAATACCAAATACAGAGAAAATAAATGCAAAGACAGTTGTTCCCAAAAATCAATTGTTGGTTTCTAATAAATTGGGACAGGGAGGAGGGCTCAGCTATGGACCATATGTTTCCTCCGCCACCTTCATTTAGTGGCAAAAATTGACCTTTGCTCTTCAGTTCAAAAGTCCAGGCCTTCTGTGAGCTTACATAATTAGATGTCAGCTGTAAGGCAATAACGTAATGAAACTCAGGTGTGGATTTAACAGAACAGCTGAGGGGGATGTGACCTCCTTCTCTCCCCCCATCCCCGCCTCTCCCCTGCTTCAGTGGGTGCTCTGGCAGTGGGTGCTCTGAGGCCCATCCCCAGGGATGGGGGGTGCCAGGAATGGGGGCACCTACTACCAGGCCTGTGCAGTCCTGCTGTGAGTCCCGTAAGGAGCCAAGAGTGGCCCAGACTCTAGGGGAGGAGTCATGATCCGGGCTTAGCTCTCCTGTTTAGATCAGATAGTGTCTGCCCTTGAAACAATGCTATCAGCTCCTGCTGTCTATGGTGTTCGGGACTGAGATTAGGTGCAGGAATGGGCTCAGAGAACCTGGTGGGACTCAGAAATACATCCCAGCTCTAGGCACGTGTCACAGCCGTGTTCCAGGTATTAGGGGGAAATGTTAAGTGCTTGTTTCCCGTCTCTGCCCCCATGGCCTGTTGCCCATAGGAAAGAAATTCCAGAAGGTGCACAGGCTACAAGGGGGCTCATCTTGCTCAGGCCAGGTCCCAGATCTGGACAATCAGTGCTTGAGGAGATTCAGTCATGGTGGGCTAAAACTTCAGTGTGCAATCCCACTTGAGTAACATAAAAACCCAAGACAAACAATGAGTCACTCAACCGAAAATTATCTACGTTTTGCATGCAAAATCAGATGGTTTGGACAGTAAAGACTAAGAGAAACCCACTCTACCCTCCCAGTTAGGAACTCCTGCACAGAAGATCTCAGTTCTACTACCTGCTCGCAAAGGAATCTAAACCTGCATCAACTTTGGACCAGGGAATAGCCTAACTGCACGTGTACATATTAAAAATATATCTTTATTGTGACTATTGTAACTAGTTACAGGGATCACCACTGCTTCCTCTAGTTTTTAATAGAATTCTCCCTTTGTTTTCAGTTTTGGGTCTGGGTTTTTTTGTTGTTTTTTTGCTTCTGGGACTTTTTTGGTAACAGCATCAGAAATGCAATTATAGTATTTCTGAGTTTTTAAAAAAGATAAAATTTGACTGGAAATGAATAATTTTAGATCTACAAAAAACTTAAGAAGAACCATGAAGCAAGTAAAACTTGTCAACAATCCAGACAGCTCTGAGCACAAACAATGAAAAAGAAATTCACCTGTCCACCTTGGCAGGGGCCTCCTTAACTCTTGAGAAAAATAAGTCCCTTCTTTCAGTCCCCTGCTGCCTATGTGACATACAAAAATAGCTCTTAACTCTTTCCTGAAAGCTTTGCCAGGTCACTAACTCTTTTATAACATCTCAAGCTTTCTATAAGGCATAACATGTAAAGCAGGTTAGTACTTTACATTGTTCCTTACCACCAGTTTTAAAAGGACAAAATCCGTCATGTCCCCAGAATGATCTTCTCGCTAGTCCTACCTGGTGTTACCCTTCTTTATGGTTAAATATTATTTAGATCAGAAATAAGACATACAAACACTAGTATCCATACAACACTTCTAAATTTTTTGCACACCACTTTCACATTTTTAATTTTGGTATTTCCAGACATTTAGGCTTCAGAAAGTTGAGAATTAAGCTGCTCTGTTTTGTAAAGCTGGGAGAAACAGTCCCTGCTTGTTTTCAGCAATATTAATACACTTATATCCCTATTAATAGTCTACGTGTGCATCTTTGATCCTATGGTCAGGATTGGTGACTCTTCAGTGGGAGCAGTTGATTTGGAGTTCTTATTTCTCTTTTTTCTAGGTTTTCATATTTATAGGAACAAATCCACATATGAGATTCCTTAAAAAACTGTATTGCTGGAGCAGAAGTCATACAGGTGACCTCTGCCAGCTCTAGCTGCAGTGGTCTGAGACATAGCAGCCCAGCTGTACCCCTAGCCTGCAGATGACATATCACTCATAGCAAAGGATGCAAAAGCAAATATTTGCAAGTTCTCCACTGGCAGCAATTCACAGTCCAACATATAGGAGGCAAGCGACATTGAGCATTGACAGCTCGATGAAAGCTATGGCTCCCCTAAGTCATAAATTCAGTTTTAGGTTTTCTACTACCATATCAAAAATACCGTAAAAGAAAGGACTTACCTAGTGCAAACTCATCCTGGCAGGACTGGTGTGCTCAAAAGACACTGGCATGCAACCTTTCTCTATCAACATGCCCACAACAAGGTCGCAAGCTTTGTCACCCCTCCATTCTTATTCATTTTCTTACCCAAAGTTCTTGCCTACCCTTCAGTGCAGGCTGCAGAGCCCTGCAGCATCTGTTTCTTTTTGGACACTGGCATCAGACCTTGACCATTATGTCTACATGGAGCAATTACAGCAGATGCCACTGCAGTCTAGCCTGAACCAAGCCCCAAGCCAAAAGCAGCTGTACTGGACACCTATACACATCAGCTCTGCTGGGAAAAGCTTAACATTTCCCTTCCTTGCCATGGAATTCTTGCAGAACACACCTGTGTGTTCTGCAACTATTTTGTTGGTCCATGCTTCCCATTTTCTGCCTCTTGCCTCCCGCCTTCTCTACACAGTCCACAGTGAACAGAAAGCTGATGCCAAGCCTCGATGCAGCCGCATCATTTGCCCAGTCCTGCCAGGCATGGATACACGCTGTTGCTGTTATTTCTGTTGCTCAAGGGAGAGGCAAAAATAGCGTATGGTACTTGTAATGCCAAGATTCCCGGGGCATTTTGGCCTGCCAGTGGCATAGTACTTTTTATGAAGCTATTTCCTGGGTCACCAGTTGACCTTGGAAATGGAAAGCTGGCCCTGTCTAAGTGAACTGCCCCAAAATATTCCTGCTGTGTGGCAGGGCTGGTGTCCTGGTATGCACAGGACAGACAAGCAGCGAGCTGTCTAGGATACCAGTGACACGTGCTGGCAGAAAATCACCACTGCATGCTTTTGCTCATTTGGCTATGCCTCGTACTGATTTCTAAACTGGCTTAAATCTGCTTTGCCTGGTGATCCAGCAGGTTAAGGCTCTGACACCCATATCATGGAGTCATGGCTGGTAAGGGCTGCTGCAAGAACTTCCAGGGGTTTCTCCTCCCAGCAGAACCGACACCCTGACTTTTAGAAGCTTTCAGTAATTTTTTCATTAGCGTAATACATGTACTAGGCTGTTATTCTTTCTTCAGGTTACACAGGTATCTTTCACAAGGCTATTATACAGACACTGGTATCCTCCCTAGTAGTTAGGCTAGTTAACGCTCTTCATGATAAAGGAGTCTTGTGATTTTTCCATTACAAATCTCTCAGAGCTTCACTGTTTGCTGTAAGGCTTCAATATACCACAAAAGAAACCCTTAAGCTTCAGAAGTGTATTTTTTCTCTAAAACTCTCCTCTGCTACAGCTGAGCAAAACCTATTAAAGAAGTTAACCCATTTTCTTTTCTTTCACGTGTACATAACATATACAAATTATAATTAATTTTAACCTTACCTTAAAATATTCCTAAGAAATAACACATCCAAATTCTATAATTTCACTATAATGAAAAATGAAGCTGCAAAGTACTCAGAAGTTGGAAAATAACACAATCGAGGTTGGCTGTGCAAGCATAATTTGCCTCTAGTGCATATATATTCTGGTACTGTTTGAAAAAAGCTGTTTAAAATCGTTGATCTTTCTTCTGACAGCAGGATCTCCTGCACCAGGCAGCTCACAGATCCACATTGAATTTGCTTGGGAAATAGTGATTCTATCATCTTGTAATCTTCAAATCTGCTTCTGTAGGATTGCAGGGGCGACACATTAAGAGAAGTAGGCTTTGAATTTTTGTTTGCCTGTTTTGTATGTAATATTAATTACTCTGCTGAGGGATAGAATAATATGGGTTTCAAACATGTCAGTGCTATAGACCAGCAGGTTCCAATCTCAGCCATACTGACTTGTCTGCCCACAGACTGTAAGGTCTGTCTTGACAGCTGCATAACCATCCTTTAGGCAAAATTTTAAACCAAAAAAAACCCCAAATTCTAATCCCCTCACCCTGTTTTCCACTGATCTTAGAAACCACATAACATTTCATTAGAAATTTTCCTGTGATCATTTGCCAAAGCATATAATCTTTATTCAATATTTTTCTACCACTGACTGCACGTATTGGTTATTTTCATTTAAAAGATTTGTATGCACCTACCTACCATCATGATATTTGGATGCATGACAGTACTATTCTCAGCTAGAAAAGAATCCAAATAAGACCAAAGGGAATATGATGGAGCAGCCAAGACAAATTTCTATGTTTTAAATTTGTTACATTTGTAGATTTTTTGTTAGGTTGATGGTCTTTTAAGCCAGGCGTGCTGGCAAAATGCACAATAGCCATACAAATTGTAAAGCCTGACAAAAGTGTTTCCAAATTAAAGAGTTTGTAAATCAACAGAAAATAAGTGTAGATCATATTCAGATCCTTAAAACAGTTGCAGTCACAGAAACAAACCTGACCATACCTTAAATCATAAGCCTTTCATTTCTCATTAAACATGAAGGACTATGATTGCTTATTAGAAAATAATGGTGTACTGAATGCATTCTGAATGGCTGGGATGCATTACACCCACCAAGCCAATCTGAGAAACAAATGCAGGCCTTGTCATGTTTTCAGAATACAAAGAATGGGTACCTCTGTGTTGACAGTTTCAGGCGTATGAAAATTACCCCACAAATGACAGCTTTTCAAAAAACCATAATAATAATCAGGAATGTCTGCAGCAGCTAACTTGGGACCTGACAGCAACATATGCGTGTTTCTCAATGTGAAACATTTGTACTTTCTGCTCTCAACTGGATATGCTTGTGCCATGAATTTGAGGCACCCAAGGGCTCTGATTCCCATGACCTACTAACAGTCATGCAAAGCAAAGAACTTGTACAGCACAACAAATTCCTGTCTTCGTATTTCCCCCCTGACAGCAGGGCCAGGGAGTTAGAGCTCTTGTGCTGCTTACAGGGCTTTTCATGCAGGAGTTATTCTCAAGGGGCTGTTTCTATAAAGTTTAAGATCCTTTTAGATAGAAGAGTGGTTGAAAAAAAAAATCCTTAGCATAATTGAGAATCAGGTTTGTGTACCTTGCAGAATACTAAGACCCTGAAGTATTTAAGAATTAAAGGTGGGAACAAATCTATGTATTAAATTTTGACTATGCCTGTGTTCCAGGAATGAAAAATAAGTATTGCCAGAGTGAAAATAAAGTGATGACCAATGAACAAAAAAAGATTAGGATGTCTCAGAAATTGCTGGCCATATGCAATGTAATAAGAATGGCTTCATTATGAAAGATGATATGCAAGAACATTAAGAAAATCTGCTCGCTAGTCCAAATAGGAAAATATTTAGTGTTCTACAATTGATATCAAATGTTACTTAGCATTTGAAACTCTTCACTTGAGTTTCTAACAGGCACCAGGACAGTTTAATACTGACCACATCAATTGGTTTCAGCTACTGCTTTATAACCAAAAAACAGAACTGGTGCTGATATTGTAACTAATTTTGTTATTTCTGTGGGTATGAAAAAGGAGTCTCCTAGGTTTATATGCCAAAAAAACCAGGCAAAAATTTACTCTATGATGCAAATGGCTTGTAGCAAGTATCTGACAGCAGATAATGTATAGAGGCAAGAGAGAAAAAAGAAACCATGCTAAGCAATGGTCATAGCATATTAATAATCTAATGACTATCAAGGTAACATTAATGGCAAGAGAGAGCTTAGGTGAGGACATGAAGTACAACAGTGGATATTAAATAGACAAGAATTATAGAAGCAGTGTGGTTGGATTTAGGAATGTATTGGCTGCAGTACTTATGAATTCCTAACAAAGTATCTCATGTTGGCATGAAGTGTGATCATATGGAGACAAATCTGGCAGAAGAAACATTAAGTGGTAAATAACTATAGTCATAAAGATTCTGAGCAAAGGAGTTGCCAGTTTTGATCAGCTACATCAACTTGGCCAACTGGTAATGAAGAAAAAGTCAGAAGCACAACTCTCTGATTCATTCAAGACCACTCTTGAGGTTAAAGAGTTTAGTTTTCCATCCTGTACACAAGACACATCTGAGGGTGTCTGACATCAGCTGGGACTCTGTGAAGCTGCATGCATGAACCCTGTGGTTCACTCTGGCAAGAAAAGGGCACTTGGTCAGCACTGGATTTGAAAAGTCAGAAATGCACATCTATAAAATAGCAGCAGGAAAACAGATTTCTGTGGCTGGAGATTCTTGGAAAGCAATCTACTGAGAGAGAACTGGAAAGAACAATGTAGGACAAAGATTTCTTCAGTATGACTTCAACAGGCTTAAAGGTTTGAACAGTTGTTAACTGGAAGCTTATTCAAAATGCTAAATGAGCCCATAGCAAGTTCTAGTTTTTGAGTACCATTTGTACACTACCGACTGACCTATAGGTCCTGGCCTATTTTTTGCTTCTGGCTGTATTAGGGTCAGCAACCACTCACACACAAGTGGATCTGAGTGCATCTCTGCCACTCTGAACTTCCACTGAGTTTCACTATAGACTCCAATTAGTAGGCATGGAGCAAAGCAGCTCAGTGATAGGATCATCCACATGCAGCTTGCAAACGCAGACATGTGAAATCCATCCAAGGAAGAGGCCATTAATGGTGAATAACCAACTCATTTCTCCCTCAAGTTGGACAAGGCTGGTTATGGAAGTCAAGAAAGAAATAAGGAGAGGATGTGTAGCTAGATGTCTATGGTTTAGTCTCACGTGTTGAATACATGTGGATTCACATGTTGGATTTGGGTGAAGTCCAGTCCACCTTTCCTTGCCTTCTCCAGTGTGCAGCTTCTTGGTATGGGAACCCTGCATGAGTAGAGTCTCATGAAGTAGTGCTAAACCCAGGACTTCCCTTTCCTAAATATCCAGTCACATGAGCAGTTTGAGTTTGCTTTAGCCCCTCTGTGGCACTTAAAGCTCATAACACAAAGGCCTTTCAAAAGAGATTCTAGACTAATATTTCTAAAATGGCTTCTCAGACTTTCTTTGATGGCTGACAGCCTCTTTTTCATATTGGTAGGTTGACTCCTGATCAGTTTTGTCATGTAAACATAGCTCTCTGGAAACCAATCCACAGACTAGTAGCAAGTTCCCCTGAATTATTTTTATGGGACAACACTTTTTACAGTAGTATTTCATACAAAATGGGCATATTTGAGGAAGAAAAGACAGTGGAAAGTGATGAAGGAGCATGGGAGTAGATATAGAATAGGGAGTACCTAGTGAGAAGTAATAAGAGAGCATGAAAAAGAGAAAAAAATAGAGAAAAAAATGTTGCTTTCTGCTTATTGCATTGTATTTATTTATAGTTTATGTTCTTACATTGGTAATTTGAAGGAGAATGGACCCATGTGTTGTGATTAAGAGCACATTGAGCTGAAGAATCAGCAGCATCCCCACTAAGCAGCATCCCATTGTGAAGGCATAAACATGATGATGACAGCGCATTGTACCATACCAGAGCCTGGGGCTCCTTGAGAGCTCCTGGGACCTGGAGAGGCTCTGTGTCAGAGTGCATGGGGCTACCAACAGCAGGTTGTGACACATTTATTGTGAGGGGATTGACACACATTCAATGTGAGTAACTTTTTGCTGCAGAATGGGCATGGTTGTGACTAGCCAGTGGAGCTGTGGATTCAGAGCGTGGTCATATGAAAAGTGCTTGTGGAAAAGAGGGCAGAGGAGAATCAGAAGGGAGACTGCATTAACCAGTATTTCTTTTTTGCACTGAGGAGGATCGAGGCTGGAAAGCCTAGTCCTCTGCACTGCCTTCTTTTGAGGCTGCATATTCCTATTAATTACTAATTACTCACGCTAATAAAGAGAATGAAGTTACGCTTCCAAGTATGATTAGAAAAATCAGTGCTTGGGAGCTAACTCAATGGACCTGCAATGACTCCCCTGACTTCTTAGCAGGAAATTGGATACCTCTTGTCACTTTTTTATGGTGTGTTTCTCAAGTATTTATGGGAGGTAAAATGGAATAAAATATTAACCTTATGGAGAAAAAATATTAGGGTTAAACAATCATATGAAAGTTATGTATGAACTGTCTGCTTTTATATGGAAGCTTATTTCTAGAACATGTATTTGCCTGAAGGCTTTAATCTCAATACTTTTAATTTGCCATATAAATCCTAAATAATATTTACTTGTTCCTCCTCTAATTTCAAGGAAGTAATGGAAAAGCTAGGGAAAATAAACAGGAAAGGTTATTACAACTTATACCATGTTTACTGTTTTTACCATATCTAATTACTACAGCCATTTTCCTTAGCCCATGTTAGAGATTAACTGCTTGCCCAGTGTTTCTTCTGTAGTCAACATTTGCTATCTAGGGATTTCCAAAGAAGAACTGAGAAGCTGGACCAACGGCATTTCTAAAACAATTAAAAAATTTATACCCACTGTTACGGTTTTGAAATTATTTTTGTGATGTTTTGGATGTTAAGTGATAGCTAGATTTTGATGTTGTTGTTTGAAAGTAACTGGAGCAGAAGTCATTGACAGAAAAAAAACTACAATGAAGTTTTCTGCTTTACACGTAACTTTCAGCCAGGCATGTTTCATGCATGTAGCTGAACGGTGAGATGGCCACAGCCTTTCTCAGGTTGGTAGCACCTGGTGCAGTTCTGGCCAGAGAAAGGGAGCAGAGATAATTCTTACTCTTGTTTGATGTGGCACCCATGAAGAGAGGACAACACCAGAAATGGTGAGATACTTGCTTTTAATGCTTGGCTATGAACTTCACTTTAGTTGTTGAGATATTTTTGTCATGTTTTTCTCCCTTCTGCTGTTATTTTTCTGTTAAGGCTCTTAGATCATAGCTCTGAAACACAGACAATCAGTTACAGTATATCTCTACACTGTCGAATACAATGATATTCTGAATATAGCCTAATATTTCATTTACCAAAGTATAAATTATACTACTGTAACAAATTTTGTGACTATAAAGAAACATCCATTATTTCTGTGTTACCTCAGCTAAAATTCTTGTGCTGCATTATACCATGTTTCTCATCCCTGTTATTTAAAATAATCTACAACAAATGTGATGTGAAACTTCAGAGAAAACCCAAGCAATGCATTTTAGGTTGGCTGACAGCAAAGAACTGCATTAATTTTAACATCCAAATAACATACTCTGCTCCTAGTGCATATAAAGCATAAACAAATGCTCCTCTTCATACAATTAAAAAAAAAAAAAAAGAAGAGTTGCCTAGATCATCTTCTTTAACATGAAGGAGGGCCTACTGATCTAAAAAACTTCAGTCTTAGCATTGCCCATGCTGACCACTTGCCCTTCCTGTAGAAGCAGTTGAGCTTAGCCTTCAGCAACATGCAAAGAGACAAGCCATTGGTGCCTCAGTACCCTACACTGCAACATGGAGATGCCCTCTGCACAGCTTTCAGCATGGACCTTTCTAGTGATTGGCTCTGTTGTCAACAGAGGTCTCAGAGCTGGACTGCCTTATCTGTCCCTCTATTGGGTGTGTTGCCCATGTGTACATTATTTGAAGAATCCAAGCTCACCTTCTGCCCATTCAATTACTAAGGGAAATGAGAAAATCCTGTGTGTGGATCATATTTTCGCATTTTTATAGTACTTACAAATTCTGTCAAAACTAGGTATCACCAATGCAGGAAGAACAAATAGCTAGAGCTAAAGAAGAGTTAAGAGTGTTTGTTCCCGTGCTTTGCTGAAGTAGATGAAGTGTGGGTATCTCATAAAATGTGCCCGTGTACTTTCTTTTTTTCATCCTGCACTCACTCCTCTGCAATCTGCTTACCATGACAAAAGTCACCAGAGGCACAAAGTGCTGTGATAATGAGAGAACTGTAGGTAACTTCCAATCAGTCCCCTGGGGCATATTTGGAGTTTACTACCCATAGGATATAACGGTTTCTCCATGCAATTGCAGCTGACTCCACATTTCTCCTTCAGTAAATATATGCAACCATTGAAAAATAAAATTCAGGTTTACCTTAAGAGAGTGCTGAGCACATCTCTCTCTGTATGCCTCATGTTTATCCATCTACAATCTTGCAATCTTGGGAAATCAGTGTATTGGCTTTTGTTATAGTAATCTCACTGTTGGAAGCAACCATCATTTGGCTATTGTAAGTTTTATGTAATTAGTAATTTATGGCCCCTAATTTTCTCAGACACTTTTTGCAGCTGAAGCTGCAAATTACATTATGCCAAATATTAAACCTCTGGAGGCAGTGTATGTAGCCTTTCAAAGACCGAAATTATACCTCTTCAGAAGGCTTACTCCCCTAACAAATGTTTATTAAGAAAGATTTATTTGTATGTAAAGTGCTGGCATAAATTACAATATAGGAAAATTAATAATTAATTATTTTTTTCCATTATATTAGTCTGATTACCATTATATTTTCATCAATTAATGAATGTGTTACTGAAGTAATAGCTTTACTCCTCCTAAAATATACATCTGAAATTACTTCATGGGGTAAAGTACATGTAAAAGCTGTGTTACATGTTTCTTTTTTTCAGCTGTTGTTTGCAAGTTGCTCCAGTAACACTGTATGCAAGACATAGAGACATGAAACCCTTTCAGCCATCTCATGACATTAGCATTAAATTATCATTCCAGTTTTCAAGAGAAAGAAGAATGTGTTTAGCATTTCCTTTCATTGTGTTCTGCTTTTAAATATCCCTAACACTCTGCCAGAATTAAAGTCAAAAGTTAACACCATACTAATGGGGTTAATGTGTGGTCAAAGTCTGCATTTTTTTCTGCCAGAAGAGCATTTGACATTATTCTTGTTGAATAAAGACAGTCAGTAGCGATATGTTACAAGCCCGCAGCTCTGAAAAGGAAAACCTGGCTGTTTACACAAAACGGGATTGCTGTATTTTTTTGTTCTAAGCAGGTCATGCTGTGCGAAGAGGTGTGTTTTATTGGTACTTACAAGTGTGATGCTGCCGCTTTGCAGTGCAAGGAGTGCTTTCAATACACAAGGGCCTCAAGTTTAAATATAATGATGTGACTGTTTATTCTCTATGTTGATCCACTGTAGCTCTATTCCAGCTTCATCCCAGCTGATTTCCATTATGTTATATTGCTCTGTGCCCAGCAGCAGCACAGTGATGAATCAGGCATCCTTTTCTTCAGTTTCCAGTGCACAACAGTGAATTTTCTAGGTAGCCTGTTCAAAGACTTCTGCGTTCCCTTATGCTGTAAGACAGATGAGGATGAATAGGAGCCAAAAGGAAAGGTAAAACCTCCGAGAGAAGCCATCTGCCCTCTTTTCATCTCCTCACGACAGTCTCCTGGTAACAACATTGTGTGGTCCGGACCTGGCTAGAAAGGGTTAGCTGAGTTTAAGAAGGAAACATTTTGCAGTGCTTGGTTCCCTGCTAGGAACCCAGTAGAAAAGGAAGTTGACAGTAATGCTGTTCCTGTAGTTTGCTTTCTGTCCTGGCTTCTGCCCAGAGAGAGAATTGGGAGAGATGAAGGTGCAGCTGTGGCACTGGGAATCAAGGAGAGGATCAATGTCCGTGGCCTCAAGGATGTAAGAATGGGGGTCGGGGTACCTGTGTGGCTCCTAGGAAGTTCCCATGACTCCAGGAAGTCCTAAGGCCAAATGCTTTGATTTTTGTTGCCCTCCAAGGGCTGGTGTCACCTGCAGAACTGACAACCGCTCGCTGTTTTCAGCATGTGCTGAGACTCATTCATAGGTCCTGAAGTCAGACTTTCAGCTCTGTGCCCATTTTGACAGGAAACCTCATTCAGAAGAAATATTAGCTGTATGTAGAAGGGGTTTTGAGAAGCTAATGTTGTGTGCTTCTTAGAGCTTCAGCCTCAGTTCGTTCTTAAAGTAAAATTGATTAGTTTGTTAATGAAATCAGACATAAGAGGGCTTGCTCTGTGGAAGGCTTTGCCCTGGGGCTGTGGAGCTGGACCAGAAGGCAGCACCCGGTCGAGGATGGGGGCCATGGCGCCGCAGGGCTGCAGGGCAGTGCAATGCCCTCCCTCCCTGGCCAGCCCCATCCTGCAGCCCCAGCAAGGTGAGCTGAGCCAGGCTGGGGATGGTGACCAGGGTCAGCCACAGCCTGGCCATCCCCAGGCACCGTGGGGCCCAGCCAGGAAGGCAGCCCCTGGGATGGGATGGGACTGGATGGGGATGGGGTGGGGATGGGGTCTGGGTGATGTCCGGCTCAGCAGGGCCCAGGCTAGGACAGGACTGCAGCACCCAGTTTGCATGTCAAAGAAGTTCTCATTACTAAATGAAAGAGTATGTTTTGGTTAATCCAGTGGAGAAAGGGTACTTAATTAATTTCTACTGAGGTCTGCTGGGAAATTCTTCTAAGGTCTGTTAATTCTTACTGAGATCTGATCAGCAGGAAGCAATGTACTGGTTTCACTCTGCCTTCACGACTCTCGCAGCCGCTTTCTGAGAGAGCAGGGTAATGGTAGAAGGTACAGGATTGCCTGCAGATAAGGTGAGGTCTGGGCGAAATGTGCTCATGAGCTAGATGAGAGACTGCTATTCGAGTAGCAGCACAGTACTATATCTTCAGAGATGTAAATTAAAGTTGCAGGTGAGAGCACAGAAAAGCCAGCTTAACCACAACCCCAACAGAAATTCCTCCAGCTCTGAAAAGCCTGCATGTCCATTCCCAGCAGATGACTTCAGAGACAGCAATCTTTCTGTCTGCTCATCATGGTCTAGAGGACCTTCCTGAACCCCCAGGCTCCCGGTAAGAACTGAGGGGAGAAGCAGTTCCTGCAGCTTACAGGAGCCACTGGCTTTGCAGAAAGTGATGAGATGACTTCATAAAACAATGCAAAATTTACACTAAAAACACACCAGGAGAGCTGTGAAAATAATGCAGTAACATTTTTTAAATACCTTAGTCAATTCATTCAAAAAATATACATTGGCAGGAGGAAGGGAAGTAGTTTAATAATTTTAATGGCCAACACTTAAGAAAAGATTAAAGGTCTAATACATTAAAAAGGAAACTCTGCTGATGGTAATCAGTTTTGCTGCTTTTATGCATCATTTTGTTCCGTGTTTGTGTATGAAATGAGGTGTGTGGGGGTGGGGGGAATTTGAAGATTTAGGGAGATTACTGCTTTCACGAGAGTGTTTTATTGCACTTCGGCAGTTCTGGATTTAACCAGAAAATCCAATTGTGGAAAAAGGATGAAACAATCTGTTTTTCCTCTAATCAATCACAAGGTTGCAGGACACATTAAAATAAATTTGTGACCACCATTCTTCTTCCTTCCCACTGCTGTCATAGCAAATGATGATCCAAAAGCTGATTGACACTTCACATATCAGCTCTGATGCCTGCTGCCCTCCTCCTTTTACCAATTCTTACGATTACAAACAAGTAACTTCAGAGCTGTTATAAGAACATAGAGAAAAGCCTTATGGTAGATGAAGTATTTTAATAGGTGCTAAGCCTAAAATACTGGCAAAATTACAATCAGTCACATGAAATATTATGAAAGCAATAGAGTAACAAGTACTGTACTCTACTATAAAGTATTCCTCCTAGCTTTTGCTTACAGTTGCCTGTTATTCCTAAATTAGTTGTTACCTCAGATATAGCAACTAGCAACCAAAATCAGAAGCAATGTTTTCAAATCAATACAGATTTCAGAATCATTCCCTGCAACTACAACAAATAGTAGTGGCTTAAGCCACCATAATCCTGTGCAAAGTCTCAAATCCAAGGTAAGTAGAAACTTACATCTCTAAATGTTCAAATTCAGAATATCAGAAATGTGCATCACATGTAGACTACTGGCAGACTGCTTGTGGTATCCAAGCAAACTTGTTTCTGTTCCTGCCATGTAAATATGCACCAATGCTGGGATACAACTCATCTTACCTTCTTAAAGGTAAGCATCTAGCTTATAAGCATCTAGGCTATTAAAGGAGTGTTACAAGCACTATGTCCAATGAGATGTATCATTGTTGAGGAAACTTTCCTTTCTGTTGAGCCCAGGTATAGAATGGACAGTTGATTTTCAGACAATTAAATTTAGATTAATTCCATCCAACACTAACTTTTAGGAGAAGCAGTTATTTAGCTATTACTACATCACTGATCAAAGATGAAAGCTTTGTAAGTGCAGAAGATTACAGACTCTCAGTTTTAGTTGATTGAGGTAATTAACACCATCTTTGGACTGTAATTTACCTTCTCTTCCTAATTCCTAAAAATGGATCCCCCCCCTACCACAGGCAGATCTCTGAAACTGTTCACAGGAGCAAAGAAAGGTCCTACCACACATATTTTTTGCTGGGAACTGTTCCCTGATACTGCCAAAGCTTGTGGAACATCACTGCAACATCACAGCCCAAATACAACATCTTCATCTGGGCTGGACAGCTGTGACACGAATGAAACAAAATCCCTTGGAGGATTCTAGTAATAAAGAAAACCATCTAAGCATATAAACAGCACCCATAATCAAAGGCTCCATCTTATGGCCTTTTATTGTGCAAGAAGTCATTAGGCTTTGTGAGGGCTAGTGTCTATGCTTGTGAGCATTGGCATTAGATGATACTAATTTTTTTTTTGCTAATGTTGTCTGGCTAACAATGAATTGGGAACAGTGGTGAATAAAGTGAAACCATTAATAGGTACAGAAAGAAAGTGCTGTGTTAGGTTCTGTGTGGTATTTGTTTTGTGCCATATTTTCTAGAGTTGTTTCTCATTTGTCTTTTCTCTAGTGTCTTTCATGGGCACAATCAAAAAGTGGTGAACAAAGGTTAAATATTAATATAGAGTCTCTCATGCTTCATTGAAAGTGTTAGGATGTAACACTGCCATTGCTTATAGCAGTTGGAAAAAATATTTGCTTTCCAGCACGGAGATAAAATGCTAAAGTATAAGAAGACAGTTAAGCATAATACTGCAACCTATCACTCTTCAAAACAAAAGCAGCAATGGTCAGGAAGATTTTGCTGAGTAACATTTTAGCAAAAGAGAGAAGGAGAAACTGAAAAAGAAGCAGCAGAAAATACAGAGACAATTTAAAGAAGCACTGGGAACATGGCCTTGAGAAAAGTCTTCAGAGAGATTTCTGGGCTAAGTAGCAGAGGGCTGAGAACATAAAGAAATATCACCTGTTTGAATCCTCACATGTGCAAGTGTATGGATACGGTTTATTCTTTGTGTAAAATACACAAATAATAAATTATCAGCAAAGACAACAAATCTACTGACCATTTCTAGTTTTAATTAAATAAAGTCACATCCTTGAAAATTAACTAAACTTTCAGACAAAAGGGGCAACAGCATACTGTTACCTTCTAACAAATATGGCTTTATATGGGATAAAATTTTTCAATTTTTCATTCACTACAATCTTATGCTTGTTTGTATCTTGCATAAAAATAATAAAGACATCCCAAGTTTTGATCATATGGATATATATGGTGAATATATGTTACTTCTAAAGTGCTGACCACATAAATATTTATCATATGTATTTTTCTGTGCAAGAACTGCATTTAACTTCGTCAATTCAATTTCATTTAAAAAGGACTAAGCCAGCATATTGAACTGATTTCTGGCACAACGGTAAGATTTTTTTCTTTACTGTCATTTTAATTCATTATATTACTGTGCTATTTTTAAAAGGTCCCATTTATATTGTACATTGCAGTTCCATGGATTAACAGTTGGAAACTAAAGATTAATTTACAGGAAATGCAAGGAAGGTATCAAAATGTAGTGATGGGAGTTATCTTAAGAATTATTTTGGATAATATACCACAAGATCTTTACCATGGCATATTCTATGCAGTTTAGATTTTAAACTTTTAAAGATAGGAGCTAACAATTCTTGATGTTTCTGTGAAATAACATAAATATACCGTGTCATATGCTAAATTACATCTTCACTTTATTTTAACAAATATCTAGCATGGTAAATTATGCTTACAATTTAAAAGGGGGAAATGAATTGTTATAAAATATCGATAATAAAGCTCAGAGTAGAACATTACAATATTTCAGTTACAATTATAAAAGTGAACCCAGCACAGGTGAAGAGCAGCTGAAATTTATCACCACCTGATGGCTGTTCAGTGGACCATGTGAAGGGAATTAACTTCTCTGTCCAGTTTGGAGCTGAAAACTCTCCATATTACAGAAACTGCCACCAAACCTGGCACCTTCATTGGCAGAGGCCAAGGGTTAGGTGGGTGTTGGAGAAACAAGTATTGCTGTGCTTTTAACTGCTGACAGACTAAGTGCAGGACTTCATTTGTCAGAGATGATGGCAAGATCATTCAGAAGTTTTAAAAAAGCCCAGAAAAAAAATATATCCCGCATTAGATGGTTACAGCCTTTGCACAAAATTGCCCAGTTCTTGTTTACTTGCAGTCATGGGACTGGGCACTGAAAAAAATCTCTCTAAAAGAATTGTATTCACACAAGCAGGAGTTATGGTCTTGGGGCAGAAATTAATGGGTGAGGTTCTCTGGCCTGTGTGATACAAGAGGTCAGACAAAATGATCATGATGGTCCCTCTGGCCTTTTAAATCTATGAATCTGTGATCAGTAAATGGAAATCAAATTGTTTGCAGAATCAGGCAATGTCTCTTTTCATTCCGTCTACATAGTGGCATCGGCATTTGACATTTTATGCTGTAAAATATACAGAGGTTAATATGATATTCTGCACGTGTGTGGCCATTATCCATTCCCACAGAAAGCTTTTTACATCACAGGCTGCATCACATAGGCCATTTTAGATACCCTTCCACTGTCAATATGGCATACAACACTTTATCACTTGAGTAATGCAAGTACTAGAGAAAGCAAAATAGATTCGTCAGTGCTCTGTGCATTCTAGGCTTGTGCTTGAGGAGCACATGAGTAAAGGCAAGGTTATTTAACTCTCACATAACACTCACTCTGATGTAAGCACGATCAAGCTCTTCGCATCACTGAAATAAATGATAAGCAGTTTCCTCACCAGGACTATACATGTGTGCAGAACTATTAATTTTCCAACCATACTCGACAAGGTTCTGTTAAGTTTTCCACTCCTCCTGACTGTTCTGCTGGGCATGATAGAGTGGCATCAAAAAGTCACTGACAGATTTAATTTGGGGAGGCTAGATTTTCTTTTACTAAGGCTTTAATTTTTTCAAATGAGAAAATTCCATAAAAAAGCCATAATACTGTCAGTTGGATAGAAGATGGCACTGCAAACACAAAGTGATAGAGATTGGCTATCCAAGTGAAGCATACAATTAGTTCTGAATACCTTTCTTTCAAAATTATACTGATAATTGGCAATCTTAATTCACCTGAGTTTGCATTTGGCTAAATGACAGAGAATTCTATTAACTGATGCAGTTTTTTTAAAAAGTTCATCTGCAAATAGTAGGATTTACTATTTGTGAAGTGCCAGTTTTCTTTCTATTAAAAAAGTACGTTATTAAAGCAGTTCTAAAGGCATGATTCCCATTCCCAGCACACGGCATTTATCACCAGATTTAGGATTGTGGAATATGTTTAGGAGTCACTACACAAGCTATATGACAGCAATACCTCCCTGTGTTTTCTTAACCACCCTTTTTTCTCATAGTTCCTGCTCACTGCCTTGTGCTGTGGTGTTTCTGCCTCTTCCCTGTGTGCTGGCACCGCTGTGCATCTGGCCATGTTGTGGAACAGGCCTTGAAAAAAACCCAAACAACAAAATCCCCAAACCTTATCAAAAAAAAAAAAAAAAAAAAAAAAAAAAGGAGAGTTCTTTTCAAAACTCATTTTCCGGGATCTGGTTGCTGGCAGGACAATGGATGGAGCCATTCTGGCACTGCAGAGCAAGGCACCGCATGGGGTAGGGTCAGCAGGACTCCTGTGACCTGCTTCGAGCCTGGAAACAGGGTGGCTGAGCTCTCCTTAGGCTTAGTGAGTGACATCTGTAAGGAGATAATTTCAGCCTCTCTAGTTTTGCATGCCAGGTATTCACCCTTCTCCACACCTCAGTAACTGTCATCTTCTACTCACCCTAGCTATCCCATGACAGTTTGCCACAAATAGATTCAGAAATTGACTGCCAAGGTATTCTTTGTAATGTACTTTATTGCCATACACGAAAACTGTATTGACTTTCCTCCAAAACAGGAGGAAAGATATGCACTGTGAGTTTGATGCTACCTGCAGTAAAGTAGAGGGAAAAAAAAAAAAAAAACAAAAAAACAGTACAGGGAAGAACTGGCTATTATCTCTCCAAGCTCAACTCTATGTCTTGTGTTAGTCTGGAAGGGAACAGGATAATGGAAGGTTTTTGTCTGGGTGGAATAACATCTCTGAGGAATATTCTGGTGTCAGAAGCTTGGCTTCTTTTTCCCCTCTTAGAACACGTTGCCACATAATAACCAATGCCAGGTACTTTCTGGGGAGACGGGGAGGGAGGGGAGGGGGGAAGTTTTAAAGCCTATTTTAATCCTTCCCCTCGTTGACACCTCATTGTTTTAGACTTGTAATGATAAATGTGATAATGAGTAATGACATCTATTCATGGAACGTGTGAAAGCAGGTCTGAAATGTCAGGATTTGGCGTGAGGAAAATGTGTCTCCAGCAAGGTCAGCTGCATTGACTTACTGTAGCCCATCCCTCATTAAAACACAGGCTGAATTTCTCATAAGTCTGGTCAGAGTACATTCTCCGTCTCTCTGTCTCTGTCCCCCTGCGCCTGCAGTTTTTTTAGATGGTGCTCAAAGGCCAGATGATGGGAATTTTCAAACTCATTGTTCCCCATTAAAATGCTAATTCTGCCTGTGATTCCTATTGTTTAATCCCTTGAGTGCTTTAGGACATGCAAGACAGAGTATACGTTCTCTGAAAGAGTGCTCACCCTGGATGTTTCTCCGTCCCATTGTCAACAGCGGGCCAGGACAAATGGTGCGGCTTGGCAAGCGGACAAGATGCTTTAGCAAGGTGCAGCAAACAAGCTGTAGGCAGTTGTCACACCGATTGAGCTTCTGATGTTACATGGGATGCGCCTTTTCTATTCTCTTCCACATAGACTTTTATAATGCCCTCATCACCATAGTGCCTGAGTGCTTTCTAATAGTGCATTAACCAAAACAGCTAACATCTGTCACTTCTTTCTCCTTTCATCCTGCCCCCAGGGAGAGGAGCCTGTGTAGAGAAAAACCTTTGGTAGAGGGAATTTTTTATGAGAGCAAGATAGGGAAGCAGGATTGCTTTTAAAGTGTTTATTAGTGTATATGTTGTTATAAATTTATAAGGGACGGGGGGGGGGAATTGTCAAAGAAATGTACTTGGAGCAGAAGGTAATGAAGGGGTATGATGGCTCACAGACTCTGGGGAATTTCACTCGATGGGGTCGGTGTGCTTTTCTGGAAACCTTTGCTCTGATCACCATTGTGCCAGAGACTTGAAAGTGCCAACCACAGTCCTGGTATATTGGATTATTTGTCCACATATCATAAAACAAGGCCTGGGACGGCTATCAGCAAGAAAGACCAAGACTTTGAATTTGACACCCAAAATTCTACCAGAGTTCAGCACCAACAGCACCAAGCCAACCCTGTGTGGGTAACTACTGTTAGATGACATAATTGTGCTTTACCATTTGGTTTAACTTTTGTTGACTGGTGAGACTAGACACTGACCTTTGCTCCCAAAGGAAAATGAAGATTTGAAACTTTCACCTAGAAACAGGGACCTTTCCTTTTACCATAATCAGGAAAGAACTTAATTTGCCACCTATGCATGTGCCTGGCAGAAAGAAAGATGCCTTCATCTCAAGAAGTAAGAGGAAAGGAGTCGTAGATGATGAATTAAAATCTTCATGACCGAACTACTTTCTGCAGGAATGTGTATTCTCATCTTCATTCTGATACCTATCACTGTAGAAGACATCTTTGTTCTAATATCTTGTCAAAATAGGACTAGTGTTGTTTACAACCATGATGATCTAAGGATACAAGTGAGGAAAGAGAGAGGACGTATAATTTATTAAGTTAGCTAATATACTGGGAAAAACATTATGCTTTTAGATTTGGCATTAAGGGATGCCAAGTCCAAAAGCATCTCCATTTTATTCAACTTTATCAGTTTGTCTAAGAAAATATGTACTTTCTTTCAAAATACTGCCATTAGGCTCTACTTATATTTTTTGTGACTATATGTGGTTTTTGAGGTTCCTGTTAAACCACTGATGGTTCTTCCTGCTTCTCTGACTTCAGTCATTCCTTTATACTTGCTGAACCATTTGGTTTCTATTCCATCGTAAAATTATCATCCATACCTGGCAGACATTGCCTGAGAAGACTCTGCAATGCTGAGTATATGATAACTAGCTAGTTATAAAGTGTATTTTGACAATACTGAATGGCTTGTTATGTCCTTATAGTCTGCTTTATATTAATTCTTTCTGATTATTGCTGCCTTAATTTAACACTCAAGAACTCTGGCTATTTCCACCAGTATTCCAGCTAAAATTACCACCAGAACTGTTTTGTTTTCTTTTTACTTTTTCAGAACTTTTTGTCACAGATTGAATAGACATTACTTATGGTTACCATGGCAAGGTATGAAGCTTCAAAGCTAGGTGAAGGGCACTAGGTAAAGAATTATTAATTAAACTTTGCCTTGAGTCACATAGCAAGAATTGATTCGCGCATATCCCTGCAGTGGGCCTGTATTAGCAGTACACCATGATGCCTTCTTTTCTTTTATTAGCTGCACCCGCCAGCAAATGGAATTTTACAGCACAGATTTCCCCCTCTCCTTTTCTTCCTCATTCAGCACCATGCAGCAGACAAACAGTCCACATTAAAGTTCATGAGAGCGATCTCAAATACAAATAAAAGGGTTTCCACTCCCTTGCATGGGAACATGGCCCATGTCAGTCTAGGTCCTTGAGATGTCTGTCTTGAAAAAAAATGGAAAATATTAAATTTAGGTAACACAGCTACCTGCTCCTACGAAAGTAGGTAGATAAAAGAATTGTGTTTTCTTACCTGTACTTCTTAGTTTTTAACCTCAAAGAGTCTTGCAATCAGATTGGATTGTTCCGTGGAAGCATGCACTCTTATTCTGTGACTTTTTTGAATTTATCCATACAAGCATCCCTTTCTAAGCTGTGCCTATCGTATAAACCATACATGCCATCCAGCATCAAGTAACTAATACCTTTTGACAATGAAAGATATCCTCTTCTTAAGTCCTTCTTGAATTCTTAAGGCAAGATAACTAATTAGCTTAGTAAGGTCTATGTACTAGTTTGCTTTCTCTGGGCTTAGGTCTGCCTACTGAAAGTCCATTTTCTTTTTATTGGCATGTTTCAAAAGCAAGTACAAAAAAGCCAGAAAATCATGTTTAGTAGTAAATATTTTAGACATTTTATTACGCTACCGAAGGCATAAACATCTGTAAAGTTGTTGTATACTAATATAAAATATCACCCTTGAAAGACAAAAAAATATACAGAAAATTAAACCATCAGTTTTTTTGGCTGTTTCATATACTTTATTTTAATAATTATCATTCCTCTCTCATTCATTCCAGTTAGGGCATGGTAACAGATCTGTTAGACACAGGAAAAACATCGAATCATCACACCATATTTGTGTCTTCAACACATATTCTTAGTGAGAGAGGATCTGGCTTTTAACATAAATGTACCATGTATGTAAGAAAGTGTTCAAATTCAATACATGTAGTAGTCATTGTCTGAGTAAGTCTCTATTCTATTCAACAAGCACTATAGAGACTGTTTTCACTAACCAATGGATTCACAATACATTGTCTTCATTATTTTCAATGACTGCATCCCTTGAGTACTATAGCTTGTAGTGTCATAGAGAACAGCCATGTGACTGTAATGTTCATGAGGAGGAATAAAAAAAAGTAAACCGAAGTTTACTTACACATCTTTTATTGGTCTAATTCTCCCAGGCCACCTGCTCTGTAGTGCATAAAACTAAGCAGCTGTGAACCCGGTGAACTCCAGGAAAGTGCATGAATCTAATATTACAGATCAGAAGCCAGGATGTGACCCAACTTCAGTTTCAGAAAAAAACCAAATTAAAACCAAAGTGGTGTTTGCATGACATTTTTAGTGGCCTGAAAACCTGCGGTATCATGTTGCACCTTATCTGGTGCAACTGCAAACTGGTGCTGAAGGCAAGTCCTGCTTCTCCCTCCCTCCCAGCCAGCCCTCTGCCAGCGGTGCGGTGCCTCCAGCTCCCTGGCAGAGGACCTAGTGCTCTGCTACCCTTTGCCCATCTGACTGTTATGGTGGGTTCGCTTTCCCTGGAGCCAGCCGATTAATCCAGCTCATTTTGCAGCTGCACAGTCATTAGGTCTGCTAGAGGAAAGGCAGAGGGAACACATAGCCAGGTACAAGCAGATTGATGGGGGACATTAGCCCTTTCATTAGCATTTCCCCATTAAATGGGGCGGGTTTAACATGAAAATGGATGCTAAGAAAAAGCAACACTTTATTTCCCTGGTGTTTCAATAGTTTATATTAAGCACTAATATATTCCCACACTCACTGAAGTCAAAATAAAACAATGTGTCCTGATCATGGGTGTGAGAATCATGTTTGATAAATTTTTGAGTGTGAATGATCAAAAAAGGTGAAGATATTTTTGAGAGTGCAACAGTATGTATAAAATATTACGCATGTGTCAAAACAGAGTGAGATCTTCCATGCACTTTGGTTCAATCTCACAGCTTGGTTAATTGATTTGGATGCTGCTTTAAAAATATTTTTCCATTTTAAGCTAAAGGCTGAACATTTGAGACTTCATACAAGTACCTCAGCATTGACCTTATTCACACATTTTTATAACCTAACCACTTCGATAGCTAGGACCAAAGGACATGGTCCTGTATTCCTTATTTGAGATCTGAGCATGTCATTTAAAAGAAGAGAGAGTCCTCTAGCGGAGAACTGAGTTTTATTCTTAATGTAACATTTGAAGGGATTTGACTTTTAACTGGTTTTGTAATGGAAAAATACCCCAGTTGACAAGCATGTACTGAAAATACAGTCAGCATTTTAAATCCCACAAGTTCAGGCTGATTGTCAGCTTCTTTGACAAAGTTTTTGACTCTTTTTACTCACTCTTTTTTTTTTTTTTTTTTTTTTTTTAAGAGATTACAGCTATTTAGGAATGAACAAATATATGCATGCTTCAGTAATCTTACTCTTCCGCTATTTAAAAAAAGTGTCATCTGATCAAGGAGAAGGAATCACTTGTTTTATGTGACTCTCCTAACAACGTGAACAATCAAATGAAGCATCTGCAAATTGCTCAAACACTCTTGCAAATAACAAATGTGCTTCCAGAAACAAGAATCTGTTCACAAATAATGTACCAGTAGCAGAAAGTTAAATTAGCAGTGAATATCAATCACAATGAAGCACTCGACCAGCTCTTGATGTGACACAACTTGAAGGGACACAATGTACTTTGAAAGGGCACTGATGTAATAGGATGAGACACAGTGACCTTTGTATGGTTGCCTTATTCGCTACACAGGCAGCAATCAAGCAACTTTAAACAGCCCTGAGATTTCATTCCTGACCTCTCCTGAACATTTTTAATTTAATAACGTGTCAGTGGCTTTTACATTCTACCTTCCTGTTTGGATTGCACAGAGATGGAGAAAAGAGAGATCAAGACAGATGGCAAAAGCCTGATCTGGTGGAGGAAGGCCTCTCTTCCTGTGAAAGCCCTCCGTGAGTTATAGGGTTCAGGAGACAGAACTCGTGTCAGTGAAAGGAGCCAAAGCAGTTCGGTTCATCTACTGCCTTATTTTTCTGACAGATTTCATCTCGGTCTGATATTCCTGTTACCAGTCTTCTATCTATCTTACACCTGATAGGGAATTTCCTGTGCAGGACGCAGCCTTTATTGTGCCAGATGTACTGCCAACTCTTGCAACTTTATCCCAAGCCTTGCAATTTCTGGAAGTATTCATAGAGACCAGCTGCTAGACAGTAAAATTTCAAAAGAATGTCAGCTTTTATGCAAGGAAAAATAAGAAAGAAACAAAAATAAGAAAGAAGAAACAAGGCAAAGTCTCCAAATCCAGAGCATAAATGCAAAAGTACAGAATGTATTACTCCATTTCATACTTTTTAAAGCCTCATGGAACTTTTTTGAGGCCTGAGCTGTGATTTCTGAATGTCTGGAGCTGGCAGTTCCATGCCTGTGAAAATTTCTCATGTGGAGAGTTTATTCTCCACCACACAGCTCTGGCCACTTGTGAGTTACAGGGAACAAAGTGAATTTGGCAGACAGCAAGATCTGTCTGTGAGTGTCAATCACGCTTACTAAAATGTCTCTCCTTATTCATTACACTCAAATGCTTTGTGAGTAAACTAAGACTGAATTGCAGCGTGGAGGATGTTTTAGTTGTTGGAGGGCACAGTTTGGTTAGAAAAATGGAGTAAGAAGATGTAACCTTCACAGCACTCTATTTTCCTCCTCGCCTCAAATGCTGAAGTACTAGGAGACATAATCTTCAACAGTATTCCTACATGTCTGCTTTTTAGTATTACACCTGTGCTATCTCCCCTTTCATTTCCTTCCAGGCTAGCTATTTTATCATCTGAGCAGAAATATCTGAATACCCAAAAATGCAAAGACAAAATAAGTGTAAAACAGAATTTTTCTACTAAAGATGAAGATGATTAAACATCAAAGATAAAACTATGAAGTTATAGATACAATCTTCACATGATTTTCCTAATATTTTGCATTTTTTTTTTCTTATATTCTAGCAGATGGCATCTCTGGGTGGATGTGCAGAGACATGGGACTCTGGCAGTAACCTGTGTTCAGTCTCATTTGTTGTAATGAAAATCCTCATTAGGGTTAAATTCATCCAAGGACAAAATGGAAACCTACCTTAAATTATATGAGTCTTCTCAAATAAATTCTTCAGTTGGCAACAAAGTACACTAACCTCCCCTTGGCTCCTCACTGGGTTTTCAACTCATAAGTTTTTTGTCCCTTACGCAATTCCAAAAATACTGTCTTTACTCTAGCAGGCCTCATCTCCCCATTCAAAGTAGAAATAACAGCAATTCTTCATTGCCCCATCATTAGCTTAATATACTAAGCTTATGCCCAGTTTTATACTTCATTGGGAATTGAGAATACACCTAACTTATGTGGGCAGAAAGGGAAACAAAAATCTCAAATGCTTTGAATAAATTGTAGAAAATGTGTCTTGAATTTTTTGAAGCCTAGTGAAGAATAACTGTGCTGTGCTTCTAAGAGACTTTGAGAGCTTTTCCCACAGATTCTCTGAAGACTTGACCACTAAAAAGAAGGTAAATTGGATTACAGCATAAAGTGAAGCCTGCATTTGGTGCTTTGGGACCGCTTGTTACATGGTGCCAGAGGTTTCAACAAGAGTGAGCAAACCATGAATCTAGCACTGTCACAGAAAGCATTTGAAGCACAGAGAACAGAGTCATCCAGAGATGGTAAAGCTGATTTCTGGTCTCTTTTTCAGTTTCTCAGTAAGGTTTTCTCCAGGTGAAGGATAACCACTATGCCAGCTTTGATGCTGGTGCCCGAGAAGAACAGAGGCAACCAATCCAGAAACCATTGCCTTGCACTCTGTTTTCACCCATTGGATTGCTCTCACCATCACCTCCTGGAATAACAGCTTTTCTACAGACACACTTAAACTGAGGCCTAGAAAGGGAAAAATCAGTTTTCAGTATGAAGGAGAACTGGTTGTAGGACTGAGCTTCTGTGGTAAATTTGCTAATGATGACACCTGTGTGCTCCTCATCACTCCTATTGCAGTCCACCTTCTCCTCAAAAACAGGACAGGTTCGTGTTGACATTACTTTCTTTACCTTAACTTTTGCATATCCTTTAAGTATTTGATCTAGTTTCCAAGAGTTAATTAAATCTTATTTATCCCAATAGACCCATAAACTCAGAAAAATTACATAAGGCACATAAAACTTCACACATATTAATGTAAGTCTTAAAACTATGTAGTGCTTTATATCACAGCATTTGCAAAAATTATACAGTGATAGCTTATTAGTAAAGCAGAATTCCTAAGTAACATGTACCTCTTTATTCAGATTGCCCCTTTGATGAAACTGGTGTCTTTCCTTGATACTTTCAGCCTATAATTATATCTGTACACATCATTTTTCATCAGTCATGTATGTTTTAGTTGGCTTTAATCTTTCTTTATACAACAGTTCTAGTTCAGTTGCTCAGAGTAGAGTGCAAAAAATACTGAATGGTTTGAACATGTGCTTCCATACTTTGTGCAGGGAGGACTTGTTTTCTGGGGTGCCCCATCCAGTAATTTATGTGCTTCTAAAGCAGAGCTGGATTATTCCAAACTGTTGTAGGTAGAACTGGGAGTAATATGGAAGATCCTCCCATGCCAGGTCTTACACTCCTAACTTGCGGCCCCTGCTGAGAGGACCCATAAAGATAAATTTTACAGTAAATTTTCCTCTAGCTTTTAAAAAGAAAAAAGCATGAGGTTTTTGGAAAGCAGACAGTCAAATCTGTTTGGCCTGAAGCATCAGATCACTGGTAATCATGCTGATCAGCTTAGTGTTCATTCTTTGCTCTTGTTAGTCTGACTGTTCATAAACATCTGTATTTTACTTTTTACGCTGAGACTGGGGAAGAAAAGGCTTTTTTGGGGGGTTGTTTTCCCATTAGACTGCATTCCAGTCTTCATATACAACAGGCTCCTGACAGAGTACAGTAGAATTATTAACAGATAATGCAGTTTGGCCAAGATGAAGTATATACAATGAGAAAAAAATTCATGCATCAGAGGATGCTGACAGATTGTAAGATCATAATGTACATCAACCACTTGCAATATGTAAAGAAAATGAGTGCCTTATGAATAATCTTCTGAAGATGCATCATCAGTAGTTTGATTACTCAATTATTTTGTAAAGAAACCAGAATGACAATGTTCTAAGATCATTTGCTGACAAATGAAGCAAACTCAAAGTTCAGTCTCTGGCAACAAACAAGGAAATGTGTCCTGTGCCATCCATCCGTCTCCCTCCCTGTCCCCCCCGGTTGATGAAATTTGAAGATCTGCAGCAAGCAAGATGAATTTAATCACCTTCTTTTCTGTCTTCTCTTTTCCCTTTGTTATAGGGATGCAGCAAACTTCAATGTTACGAGTGCTTTGGGCAAAACACAAATTCTTTGTCTTAAAAAAAACCTTAAAGAAATGCATAGGTAAGGAATCTGGGCTTGAAAAGTGTCACTGCAAAATGTCATTGGTCTTAAAGGTTATGAGATAGAAACTACAGGAGGTGAGGGGTTTACAAAGCAAATAAACTCAGATGATCCATTATGCAGTCAGTGTACAGGGGGGGCTTTTAATCAGTTCAGAGGTGACTCAGTATTTTTATATAAATAACTCATTTTAATTTTCAGCTAGCTGGGTGCTCCTGCTGCTGGGCACTGAAGGAATCTCAGCAAGGGCACAGATGTTGAGAACTGTGTTAAGGTAACTTCAAATGATTTAATGTCTGTACTGTAAGAGAAGTTAATTTATCATATGAGAATTAATTCAGAAAAGAACTTCTTATTTCTGCTAATAAAATATCTTCTTGCTAGAAACCTGGTTTAGGTTTTTCATGCAGGCAGCAATTTTTATTAATCTCTACCATTTGACTGACACACATTTCAATTTTCAGATGATTTTTCTACAGTGCTGGAACAGTATATTAGCTGAAAAATACACTCTGGAACGTAAGGGTAAAGTATGCATCCATTATGCAGCAGCATCAAGGCAGAATTAGACTGCACTTTGAGACAAGATATAGTATCTGTCGCTCCCGTGAATGAGTCTTGATTAAATTAAATTCCCTACAGGGACAAAGGTTCAAAAGTTCCTGGTTTAATAAAACATATGGCAGAAAATGTGGGAAATAGTCGAGTATGTGAAGCTTTAGCACTAAATGGATCTATTTCCCAAGTATGTGCATTTTCTCTGTACACAGCTATTCCTTGTCAAAATACTTTTTTCTTAATAACTCAGTATTTGCACTGTTCACGCTATGTGTGTGAAATATCCCACAGTGGGTATAGGTATAGATCTGTGTACACTTTGAAAGAGGCACAGAAATTCCAAGAAAACATACTGCAAACTAGAAACACTGGGGTCTTTCATTTAATTAAAATATATGAAAAAACCTCCACCCTATATATTATTAATTTTGCTATTCAGCTCAACATGTTATAACTGTACTCCATTTTCAGCCTTTAGAGAGCTCTTCTATCTTCTCTTAAATCTTTCATAGATAATGTTTGGAAGGAAAGCAGAACAATTTGGAAGAAAAGCTGAACAAAAGCTGAAAAGATGATAGGAGGCAATTATTAGATTTCAGCCTATGTTTTTTGTATGAGCATTTAATAATGCTGAGAAAAAAAAACAACAGTTGGTCCCAGAATATATGGAAAACATGGAGGATGACCTACTGCTCAGACAGCACTGACAGTCCTCACACTGTTGGATGATAGTTGGATGTATAACCTGAAGGAGATGACAGAGGTTTGGGTTTTCAACCATCTTAGCTGAAACTGTGGCCAACTGTAGTGCATGTTGTTGCACTTTTCCTGATTTTCCCATACTGAAGACTCAAATTGTTTGATAATGCCTTCTGGGAAAAAAGTAATTTTTATGCAATTGTTTTGATAAAAGAAATAGCACTGCAAGCTATGCACAGTTTTCATGGACTGCTTTTTGAACATGTTCATATATCTGAATTTAGACTAAAGTGGTTCAAGCAAAAAAAAAAAAAAAGTTTCTTTTTCATTCTTACCAAGAGACACCACCCCCCTTCCCAGAACAATAACAACAACAAAGAAACAAGATCCCTCCACAGGCTTGTATTGAGACAGAGCAACACAAATAAACTAAGTGGATGATTTTATACATCTTTTAAAAATATATTTTCACACTTCTTTTTCCTTTCTATAAGCACAAGAGTGCAACTTCAAAAGAAAGGATAAAAGCAGCAGAAGCATCTTTCACGGAAAAGAAGCATATAACTGATCACCATGTCCACTGTGAATACTGTCAGGATGCTGTCAGTTCTAATATGTCTTAATAGTCCTGACAGACCTCACCTGGAACCCCCACCCTGACTTCCCCTGCCCTGGTTCTCTGACAGGGCTTCCCAGATGGGCCCCAGGTTCATGTTGTTGCCTTGTCTCCAATCCCATCTTCAGCCTCATCTCCTGTCTCATCTTCTGCTGCCCCTGGATGGACCTGGCCCTGGTTCATCCCCACTCCTGGTTCTGGGGCTACTGACAGACACTGTCACCAGCTCCTGGCTCTGCTGGCCCCACTCACATGCTGCGTGCGAGGCTGCACCCCAGTTGGTGAGGGCATTGCCTATGCTGGAGTCACCCTTGGCTCCCGGCTCATCCTTCCTTGGGGCGCAGCCCCACTGTCACTATTATTCCCTGACAAACAGGACAAAAGTTTATTCAAATTGCAGCAAGATAAATTTAGGATAACCGTTAAGAAAACTTCCCAACTGTAACCTGTTCTTAAGGTCCCTTCCAGTCCTAATTTCCACAAACCTGTGAGATTCCTGCAACAGCCAACAACTGAAGTTAAATTCCCTGGTTATCAAGATAAGAATTTTTTTTCTCTTACATGGATCCAGGGTATATATTTGCATGGCTCTTCACAATTACAGCTGACGCCTCCTCTTCAAAACTTAGTAGAATTGCTGCTCTGTAATAGACCTGTAACTGATCTTCTAATAAAATTTCAGTTAGATGTCAACCTTGGCACCAGTGGTTGTTACACTAACCCAGCATCTTCCCTTTAGCTTTTCTCATGCAGAAGGACAACTGGATCTGCAGACAACCTGCTTTTGATGCCAGTAAGTGCATCTTGAGACTTTTCTATCTGCCACTAAGGTATATTCTGATCATTTTCATAAAAAGTAGTAGATAAGCCCATATGGAATTCTTAAAATATCTGTAACATTCCAGAGTTACAGATTTTGCTATTTTGCAAAATACCACTGCAAGCTTTCCTGTACAATACATTTTGTATGAGACATGAATAAATTCTCTTGATACTGAGATGCCCAGCTGGGGTGTCTCAGGCCGCAGCTTCTGTGACACAGCACCATGGCATCAACATGACGGCTGCCTCTGGACAAACCTGTTAAATTAAAATAATCATGAGCGCAGACTGGAAAATAAATGAGTTAGCTTTGTATTTGCAATGGAAATCAACCAGGGTACACAAGAGCTTTTGCTTTGATGTTCTAACATATTTGTATAATAGCTGTTTTGATGTTTGCCTGAGATGTGCCTCCAGATTCTTCCAGTCACGTAATAGGAAGACGAATGCAAAATGTAACAGCTGCCTCTTTCTTTCTCCTCCCTCACCTGACTGTTAAGTCTTTCATCATGTATTAACACAAGGAAAGTGACCCAAAAGATGTATTACTTCAATTAAAGAAGTCATGTACAGGCAATATGATGGAGTAGGAGATAAGGACTACAGGTATGGTCAGAGGAAGTCTTCTGGTTACAGCCGAGCTGAATTGATATTTTATTGACAACATCCCCCCCGCCCCCACCAAGCTGCGAGTTCTCACCTTTATCTGCTGCTTCTGCCAGAGATCGCTGCCACTGGGTTTGGGTTTCATTCATTTGTTTCATTTTGAATAGGTTGAGTTATGTAGGCCCTAAATCAGTTCTGAGAAATGACCTAACTGAAAAACCCTCTATAAGAAAAGGGTTGTTGTTGAAAACTGGCTCAATCTATAGGTTAGAGATAAACCAGAAAAACAATTCAATGATTAGTACTGAGAGATGAAATGTCTACTGGGCTTGTGGTGTGGGTGGAGGAAGAGGACAGGGAGATAAAACGTTGCCCTGAATCTGCTGCCTGCAGCACAGCTCATGTCACCATTCCAAATGGTAAAAGCATTAGCTAAAATAGAGAAATTAGAAGATTACATTATGGCACCCTTGTTAGGTGTCTTATTCTCAAATGATTGAAAAGACAGATTAAATCAGTTTTAGGGCAGTGTAAAAAAATGTGAGCTCTACTATCAGTGTGGGTTTTTTTTCCCAACCAGGAAGTTGAATCAGGCTACTGTTAAATGAAGAATTTTATGAAGTTGCTTTAGATGATGTTTATTATCAGGAATTTGATAGCTCCTGTTTTAGCCTCTTCACTGTGTAGTGACATGCTTTTTTCTTGTCAAGAAAAATCCTTCTCATTTAAAAAAAAATCTGAAGAACTAACCCATCTCTAATTATCAGAGTGCTATGCTCTTCATCCTACTGCCTGCCTTCCATGTCTTGTTTTTTTCTGTAGCATTCATAAATAATTGAAACTGTTGATGATTTTCTTTAAAGTATGACATCTATCAAAGAGCTTAAGAGAATGGCAAAGATAAAATAGCATAGTATAGTTTCTTATCCAGAGGAGAAATAAAAAATTCCAACTCCTGAAGATGCATGCCCCCTAGGATAGATTTTTTGTTATTACCTTCTTCTGTCTGCCTTCCTTTCTGTGTTCTTTCAGTTCTTTTTAAACAGTACTCAGGCTAGATCAGTCCTGCTTATAAGCAAGGCAACACTGGGATTCTCCAGCACATTTTGTATTTTGGCATTTGTTGAAATATAAAGTGCTGGAAGGGCTTCTTGCTAAATTTTTGCCACTAAAGAAACAGGGGATCTCCTAGCCTATTTCTGTCAAAGCAGAAAACTCACTCTTGTAAGGTATGACTTTGGGCTTCATAAAAATGGGCATGATTCTATGAAGTTTCCCAAGGAGAACACTTTCTTACCATTGGCCTGTCACATACACATGTGTATGCACAAATCCATAGTCTGACTTTCCATTTTATCATGCGAATACCCTGCTATTGCCCACTAGATTGGTTACATGTTGGGGGTTTTTTTCAGAACAATGTATAACTATTTCTAGCTTGGCCTCTGAAGACAGTCTATTTACTAAATGGTGTTGCTTCTTTCCTTAGTTATGATTATACTGAACTAGATCCTTCCTTGTGACTGACTGTATGGCTTGAAATGAGGAGCTAATCTGTGTTAGTCCCAACAAGAGTTACGCTGTCTGTATTTTTAATTTAGTCACACAATTCCAGGCACCTCATGCACTAAGGAAGGAGGACAAGAGTTACGAGATTCATATGCTCAGCAAGCTCACTGTAGTCTTACATTAGCTGTCCAAATTTAATCTAGTCAGCCAAACACTATATAACTTTTTGGAATCACTAGCTTGGCTGGAAAAAGAAATGCTCATGAAATGGTCTTCTGCAAGGTGTTCATCTCAGATATACACTATGGTTTAAATTTCAAAAAAATAGCACTGTCAGAGTGAGTGTAGCCTCTAGTTGTTGCTACCAATCTCAGGGGAGAAAAGGGTTAAGACACTGTTGAAGAAGATCAGGCACACCTGCAAGCTGTCTGTAATACTGTAAATTAGGGATAAAAAACTGAATTCAGATGGAGGGCAGTATATGTATGTCAATGTGAGAAAAACAACCTGGACTTTCTGTGCCAAGACTATGGGTAAGGTTTTGTAAGAAAGTGCCCTCTTCTGGAACTAAATAGGTCTAGCATTATAAAACGCAAACTTTTTTTCTGGTCAGAAAGCTGAAAATTGAGACTGTGTAACTGTCCTAAGAAAGAAGATGTGACTCAGGAGGTGATGATGTGGGGTTTTTGTTTGTCTGTTTTGTTTTCTCTGCACCAATGGTGAGATCACTGTTGAATGTCATGTCCAATTCTGATATCAGTACTTCAGAAAAGATGCTGAAAAATTCAGGAAGGCCTGAGAAAGACTGTGGATCTGGAAGGGTCCAAGAAAGAAAGAAAAACTGTATCAGTGAGTATATGCTGAGCTTGCATAGAAGAAACTTTGCTGAAGTTGCATACAGATAAATGAAACCAAGGGTTTGTTTTGCTTGTCTTTACAGGAAGAAAAGCAGCGTACTCAGGATTCCCCATACTAAGCAGAAATTCAGTCTTTTTCAGTCCCAGATGTCACCTCAAATGCAAACTGGTTTTGTGAAGAAATAACTGGGGTGAGACCCAGAGGGGTGTGTTCTGCAGAAGATCACACTGCACTGTAGCGTGAGGGGGTGGCTCGGGGTCGCTCATGCACCCGGTCACTGACGGGGTACAGCAGGACACCCAGGGCTTGCCGCTGTGCCACAGCAATGCTGAAGGCAGGACCCCTGTTCCTAACACGTGGTGCCAGGGCCACATCTGGGCAAGAGTAGTGGGTGACCCTAGACAGGCTACAGCCCCAAGAAAAGGTTTCAGCTCTGTCTTTATTGCCCTCTTCCTTGCCTGGCTACTGGCAGCGCTTGTCCCCCGCGGCTGAGCTGGCGAGGAGCGGCAGCACCACGGGAGGGCTGTTAGTAATGGCAGCCCCACGGCAGTGCACGGACCCCATTGTTGCTGTCTCCTTCCCTTTGTGTTCGGGATGTTTTCGCCTGAGACGAGCTGATCAACAGTCACGTTCGCCCTTACAATCTGTAAGGCTCCTGTAAAGCTGTGAATCTTATTTGAACTATGAAAGCCTTCAGTCTGTGGTAGGAAGCATTTCCTTCACCCCTGGAACAGGTGGATTGACTTAATGGAATTAACTATAAACATATTTGGCTCTCATGGGTCTCAGTAGTTTCCTGGAAAACATTATGGTGGGTGACAGGTAGGTGAATGCTTCCAAAAAAAACTCCAACCGTGTGCTCAGTTGAATCAACAGTGACTCTCTTCAGCACGTGTGCGTCTTAAATTTTACCAACCTGACTGGAAGCGTAAAGGTCCCAACGCAACCAGCCACTGGAGTTGTCACCTTACTCCACAAAAAATGGTGTATCTTGACTGTCCTGGGTTTCCTCGAAGTGAGCTTTCCTAAAAACGGCCTTTTCCCAGGGCCTACCCGCGAGCAGCCAGGGCCGGGCCCTACCCTTGGCCGCCCGGGGAGGCGCCCCGCGGCTCGGGGAGGCCGCGGCCAGGCGGGACGCCCCGGTCAGGCGCGGAGCAGGATTCCTCGGGGACGAAGGAGCAACGGGAGGGCGGTGGGGACGCCCTTCCCTCAGCCGGGCCTGCCGGGGCGCCCCGCGCCGGTGCCGTTCAGGCACAGCGGCTACCACCAGAGCCGGTAAGGGCCCGGCTCGGGGCAGCCGCCCGCCGATGGAGCACTAGCCAATGCCGACGAAGCGGCCCCAGGCGCCAGCAGCACGGTCCATCGGCTCGGTTCGGCCCGGCCCGGCCCGGCCCGGCCCGGCGGTGCCCGCGGTACGCCCAGCAGGTGGCGCCGCCACGCCGCGGCTCGGCCCGGCCCGTGCCGTACCGGAAGTGGGTGCCGGGGTGGGCGGGGCCGGCGGGGCCGGCCTGGAGCCGCCATGTCGGCGGGGCGCGGCACGGCGGGCGGCGGCGCCCTGTGGCGGGGGGGGCCGCAGCGCGGCCTGGGCCGCGGGGCCGGGCTGCAGCGGTGTCCGCCTCGGTGCAGAACCGCGCGTGGGAAGAAGTGAAACCGGTCGCGTCTTGGCGTGAACCTCGCGGGGAGTTACTGGAAGCAAAGGCGACCTCAATGGCCGCCCCTGTTCTGCCTCGCCTGCACGGTGGCCGAGCACGGCAATGGGGCGTGGCTTTCAAATTAGGTATACTTAAAAAAGATAACTAGGGATAATTAAGAGCACCTACTTTAGAGCCCTCAACATGACCACGTGGGAGACCGTGCAGATTTCTGAAGGATACGGATATCTCATCAAGAGTGGGCAAAGAAAAAAATTGCAAGTGGTCTTTTCAGAAATCTTCCCAGCCCTAGCAGCAAAAGTAACCTTGAACTGAATAAAACAACTCCAAAACCAACGATGAAATAAATCTGCAAGCCCCCCCCCCCCCCCCCCCCCGCCAAGTTTAGCTGGTTTGCAGTTCGTGCGAAGCCCAAGGTTTGACCTGAACAAGCAGGGAGGTGAGCCTGGGCAGAACCTGGTCTGAGGTGGGGACGCGGCCCGGCTGCATCCACAGCTTCCAGGGAGCACAGCAAAGGTCTGGTGGCTGCGGCGGGACCTGGGGCAGGGCGCAAGGCAGGAGGCGCACCCGTCACTTCATTTTCTGGAGGAGCTGAGCTCTGCGATCCGTGCTTTGCCTCCGGTCCGATAAACACCGCCAGGGTAAGGCATCCCTCTGGGCACCGAAGCAGAGTTGCCAGTGTTAGCTCGTTCACATCGCTGTATAAAGGTTGAGGTCGGGGACGCTTTTATTCTCCGTGGAAAGAGAAGCAGACTTTTGACTTGGTGGTGTTGGAATTTCAATGAAAATTTGACCGCAAGAAATAAGAAGGAAAATGGATCTGGCATCTGGGTGGTCAACAGAGATGACAGAGCACTGTTCTGGCCAGATTATAATTATTATGTTTTGGATATCTAAGGTGTAAAAATAAAAATCACTAAAATGTAGATAGAGACTGTTGTTCCAAGTTAAGCTTTAGTCAGATGTTTATCAACCTATAATTATATATTTTTTTTAATTATTCAAAAGATTGAACACATCAGATTTGTGAGGCAATACTCTGGTAATGCCGGATACTCCTACGCTATGGTGCCATTACAATACTGCCTCGGGGAGATGCAAATGTAGAGAGCTAGCTTGTGTAAATTCTTCACGTTAGTGTATTTAGCTGGATTAGGTCCTTTAAACACATCTCCTCAGGCTCAAGTTTTAAATTAAGATACTAAGCAGTCCTGCTGAAGTTGGGGAAACCGAAAATTTGGTATGGAATTAACTCTGCTGAATCAGGACCAGCATGTATGTTCAGCCTCTTTGGAGCATTTGCTCTTTCGAATGTGGGTGGAAAAGACTTACACCTGTTTTACCTTCTCCAGGTTTTCCCAGTGTGCCTGTAACTACAGCATGACTGGTCAGCCTGCCAAAATGCATTAAGAAAATCATAAAGCTGCTACTATGCAACACGGTTCTCCTCCAGCTTGACCTTAGACATCTGTTGGCCTTAGCAAAGTTCTGCTCAATGTAACTGAAGGTCTTGAAAGAGACAGAAATATTATTAATTTATTATTAGTTTGTTATTGGTTGCAAGGAAAGCAAGCTCTTTAAAAATGAAGGCAAGCCATGGTGCTTGTCTTAAGGATTTTATTACTCAAGTTGAGATGGCAACAGAGCACTTTGAAGGTTAATTATGGGTGACAGCAGCAGGTGAGATGTGGTAATTATGTAATCACCATAGATGCTTTATAGACTTACATTTTCTAAGGTATATATTTAAAAGATGGAGATACTGCAAAACCTGTAAAGTGGTGAGAGAGAAAACATGAAGAAAAACTCACCTAATGAGCAGTTAGAAGTGACTCTCGAGTCAGTGAAATACTGTTTTGCTTGTCTAGCACGGGACGCTTCATTTTAGCATCGAAAGGAATTCAGGTGTCAGGACCAGTTTATGAAATACCAATTAAATAACTGAACAAGCGTTCACACTTTCTGTTGTTGAGGAGAATGTATGCTGTTTTTTAGTGGCAATTAAAAATTATCATATGATTCTGATGGCTTATATATGATTCTAACCCCTTATTGCTGACCAAATGTGAATTCAGAAGATAATTTTAAAGTCAGTTTTCCTACGATGAGGGAAGTCTTGTCAGATGTTAGATGGAGCCTGACTAATTAAGAAAGTGCTTTCAGGCTCTGCTAGAAGATCAGAGATTATTTTTGATTTGCATCTTAATAAGAAATCGTTGATGGTGTAAAGAGTTCCTTTGATTATTAAAATATGACATGAATATTGAAACCTTTTACAGGTAAGGACATGTTGATATGAAAGTGGCACGGAAAGGAAAAAGTCATTACACTTTCCCTTTTTTAGTGTTTCCTCTTCACACCATCTCAGCGAATCAAATGAAGGGACTCCAGCATTCTTATTAAATTCACTGACCGGGAGCTGAGAAATGTCATTAAGTGCTTGCATTTGCTGCTTAAAATATGTCAAGAAGCAAAGATGAGTAAGACACCAGTGAAGAGCAATTTTAGATCTGGTACTTTCAAGTTCACCTTTTTATATACTATATATTACATGTCATTCCTAGTCCTTTTTCATGTTCTTATTGTCACCTGCAGAAGAGGAGGAGACACATACAGCACAGGCAGAGTAGAAAAAATAATAAAAGGAATGAAACTCAAGTGTAGGGGGAGACAGTAATAGTGAAATTTTATATAATGTTCTTTATCTTGAGTATTTCTTAAAGCTGAAGTTAATGGTAACTAAACTAGCTATTTCCTTCACTAGCTTAGAAATCACTAAACTGTGGCATTATCAGTTGTCAGCCAGAGTATGGCATTAATAAAAGTAATCTGTCACTGAGGCTCTATGCATGTATTATGTACTTCGGGTAATGTTAGTAAGAGGTTAGTCATACCATATTCTCACATGATGTAATTAATACAGAGTAAATGACTCTGAAATTTAACACCAGCCAGAGTGTAGTAATTGTGGAATTGTCCCAAATCTCAAAGAATGTGTGAGTGGATGGTGTTAATAGCCTGATTATGTAGCAGCAAGGGTTTAAATATAGATTTTGAGGCATATAATTTGATTCCTCACAGGGCAACTAATTTGACAGCAAGCACCTCGTAGTGGAAGCTGACTTTTTGGAAGAGCTGTGGAACTGGCCAGGTTTTATTTCAGGGAGCATGAGACCTGTTGAATGCTGCAAGTATTCATGTCTGATCTGCAGTACTCTGAGAGCATTTCCAGGCATCCTGATTCACCAGGATGTCCCTACTTCTGCTCATGCTTTATTTTAGGGTTTAGTGTTTTAGGAACAAGTTCTACCTTTTTATACCACTACTGCATCTACAGCCTATAACAAGATTTGTATCAGATGTCACAGACTCTCTTTAGAAGAAGTTTATGTTTCAGGGCAATGGCAGGTAGTCATCACTTGCGAAAATCATATCCAAAAACTTCACTGACCTTATCTGAGGTATGTTAAATGACCTGTATTAGAATAGAATAATAGTAAACAGTAGTGGTATGCTCAGTTTTAACTGCACAAGAAAAACTGCAATCATACTGGTACACAGAAGGAATCTCAGAAGATGATTCGGTAGAAGTTTTATGTTTCTTAAAATTTTCCAGTTATTGATAATGTCTGATTTGGAAGGTTGTTATTTTTCATAGTATAATTTCTGTTCAATAGCAGTGACCTAACTCTTGCCAGAGATTCTTAGAGTACAGTTGTGCTTAATGCTATAGAAACACAACAGTGTGACAATTTCTTTCAGAGAAAGTTCAGATTTAGTTGAGCTGGACAGCTGAAAAAAAATTTTGGATACCCCATGACTTACAAATGGTTCTGAGTTCTCTTAGCTTTCCAAAAGAAAAGTATCATCTGATAGCTACACAATAAACTAAATTATTCTAACACCAGGAATCAATCAGAAATAATTAAAAAATATACGGAGGCTGTATATATGCAAATATCATATGAGAAATTTCATAACAATCCCTTCAAAAAATGTAATGTGCAACTTGAAAGACTGAATAATCTGATTTTCTTAGAAGTATATTTCAAATGCTTCTTGATTTGCAGTAATTGATACCTCCTAATTTGAGGGACCTTTTCAAGTCTGGACTAATCCCCGTTTTCTTTTTAAAAGGAGAGCGATTGTGTAGTAGTTGTCACTGTGAAGATTCATTACCATCTCAAAAACTGTTGTTAAAAAATTATTTAGAAATAATAAATGGGAGTTATCAGTACTTGAAGTAGCTTTAATTTAGCCACTGAGGCATCAGAAGTGGCAATATAAGAGTTTGATGTGGAGTAATTGACTCTCAGCAGGTAAGCTGGTTAACACTCAGTTCCTTCCTGCCATGGATAGCCTTCTAATATAAACTTCTAATATTTGACCAGCCAGCTTAAAATTAACTTGGCTATCTCTTTACAGTGCCGCAGTAGCTGTGTTGTCTTTGTGTGGTAACTGCTGTGACGTGCTGGCCTAAATTGGTTTCTGAATCCTCTTTTTTTTCTTTCTCCCTCATTCCAAAATAATAGTAATACATGCTCATTCATATAGTAAGACATATTTTTCTTTTAGGAAGCTAGAATTTAATTTCTGTAGTCCAAGTCCACCTTGTATAAAAGTTCAGTTCCCATAAGTTAAACCCCTGCCTTCCTTTCAGCTGACTGGAAGAGAGATTCAGATGTTTTATCCTTGAGATCACCACCTTGAGCCTCAACATTGAAGATACCTAAAAACAGCAGATGGATTTCTTACTGTACCAGATGAAATAGAACAAGCTAAATACGGTGCCAAGATAGATAACCTGTTTTAAGACATCTCTTTTATGTCAAATGACCCTTCACATTATACTCAAGTAATAGTCATTCCTCAATTATCACTATTGAGAGTGTTACCATACTGCAGTATGTAGTGGTTCCTATTCCATATGCTTAGAAAGTAGGTCCAAAGACAGGCATTCACATGAAAAATGCCCAGATTTTTATTGCTGTGCCGTCTGTGCTGAATAATTCTGTAGTTTCTGGCTTACATTGACACCATTGTGAAAACTGATGACAAAGAGGGGGAAATAATATCAGATTCATTCAAAAATTATTCCTGCAATAGCTGAAATCTATAGATTTGTCAGATAATATGTATTTAAACATTTGGCTTAAGGAAAGTTAACATTTTGAGCAACGGTATGTGTGGAAGGGCAGGCTACGGATCTGTCTGAGAAGGGAATGGACCAATCTTAACTGTACTATTTGGGTAGTATGATACCTATCACATTCTCTCAGTGCTTGTCCCTGCCGTTTTAAAATTCTTCATACATCATTTTCCTTTTCCTTTCTGTAGGAGTGAGGAAAAAACTGCGTATATGCATATTTTGTGTGTGTCTAGAACAGCTTAGTAGAAACCTTAATCAAAGAACTGAGATTTTAGTGAGAGGTTTCTACCATCTTTTGAATGTGATGAGATTTATAGTCATCCGCTCTTGCAGAAGAGGCTTCCAAAGTATGAGTCCAGTTCTTGAAAAAGTTCTGTTTCCTGTTATGATCCTTCCTGCAGGAAGGATGCTATAGTATATTTGTAGCTTTCTCTGAATTTGAAAAACAGTTTACAGATACAGAAATGCAGTTATTTATAAAGACCTAAAATAATTTTGTATGGGTTTGGGAAGACTAGATCTCAAATAGTTTTGTATATACAATGATTGCTTTTAGTTTCAGCAAAATGGAAATAAGGAGTTGCGTAAACCTTAATTATACCTGTTAATTATATTTCTCAAAATAAGTAACAAATTTGAATTACCGTTGTAAGAAATTTTTGTGGCGATTTGAAATGTCTGCTGTACTCTGCAGTATTTTTTCTATAGGTGCACGACAGTAGTGGAGAAATTACTTTAAAAAAATCAAATTTATTGACAAATTAATATTTTACTCCTTCAACGTGTTTATTGAGATACATTGGTCTGTTTGTGGAAGGTGTTGGTTTAGGTCTCTGACCTGCTCCCCAGTCTTTGACCTGGCAGGTGCTGCCTGCACTAACTCTAACCCTGCAGTCATGATCCTAGCGAGTGGCATCCATCAGCGCAAGTCCTTGGAAATACGCTGCTAAGTCTCTTCCTAGAGCTGCATGCCAGGTGGGCGCTAACAGGAGCCACTCTTGGTGTTGCCTGCAAGTACAGGACGTGCAGATACTTCTGGGATCAGAGCTGTGTAACCAAGGGTGGTGTGTAGCCCGGTGCAGGGAGAAGGGATTCTCACAGACAAGCTACTTCATGTTGTTAACAACCCGGATAGTGATCTTGCTTGCTTGTGGGTCTTTTGCATTCAGAGGCAGGAATTTGGATTTCTAGGTTGTTAATGATAATGCTAATTATACAAGAAGATTCTTAGCAGTTAGAATGCTAGGTTTCAGGGGTTTTGATTCCTCCCCCCCCCCCCCCCCCCCCTCAAATACTGAATGGCTATGATGTTATGTTGCTGAAAAAATTCAGAGCATTTGGGACATAAATTACTAGTCTATTCACTGCTTAAAGATGAACCCGAACTATCTGGGGATGAATTTCCCAGACTGAATTGTATGAAGCCAGAACCTACAATATCTCTTTTTATGCTGAAGGCAGGTACTAACTCCAGACAGTTCTAGGCACCTGGTTTCAGTGCTGCAAACTAGACAGCTAATCTCTCGCAGTTCCTAGTAAAGAGCTTGGTGCTCTGGACTACAAAGAGTTCTGGACTAAAAAAGTTCTCCTGCAGAAGTCTCTCTCTTGTCACTCTGTAGCAATATCTGGCTGGTTAGATACCATTTCTGGAGCACAAGTGATATACAGCCTTCTTAAGAAACCCTGGCATAATTCCAGGATTTAAACAACATTTATTACATTTATAAACAATTTCAAAAATTTAAAAAACATTTATTGCATTTATAAAAAATTTAAAAATTCTTGCATTTAATATATTATTCTATACTAAGCCGTATTTTTAAACAAAAAGTTTACAAAGGTAAATTCTGTCTTTCTCAATTTTAACACCATGGTTACAGAGGAACCTGTCAACTGATGTTCTCTGCCCTCTCTCCCTTTCTGATTTTGCAAATTAATTCATTTTGGGAGAGGGAGAGCCAGAAGAGAAAATAGCAAAAAAGACGCATTTGCAATGTCTGACTGCCAGGAAATAAATATATCCCACTGATTTCTCTATATGCCATATTTCATCAAGAAAGTCATGTTTTTCAGGTGACTACTTTTTTTCTGTGTGTTAATTAAAAACGTTGTTATATAGGCAGCGAAGGCCCAGCCTTGTTGCCCTTTGCTCATGGGAGTTTATACAGATGGCAGGATTAGACATGGCTGATCTCAAATCTCATCCTGTGGTGACTCTGAGTTGTAACATCACCACCAACTTCAGAGGACAACGTGTAGGACTAGTGAGTGTCATTGGCTGACTTTGCCCATGAGAAAGCTGAAGACATTATCAGTGTGACCAGTTCCATTTTTCCTTGTTTCATTTGCATGGGCTTTCTCCATCTTCTGTTACAATCTTGAATCTTGTATTTCAGAAAGCTGTAACATATGTTCTATGTTTCATATGAAAATTGTCTGGCTTCTTCTAATTACAATAGCTCCTTGTTCTGCTGCCAAGCAAATGGCATCATCGGCTACTTGGTTTATACAGGTTAATACAGAATAAAGACAACAACAGAAATACACTGCTATTTTTCCTTCCTTATATCCTGTCTTGTGACAAGAATCCCTCCCCCTGCCAAATTCACTGGTTAACAACAAAGTTGGTTTCAACAACTGTCTCACTATAGCGTCTGTGGAGCATAATACAGTAGAGCCAGGATAGTATTAAAAAACTGACTTACTGTTATTGTTTTGATGTTTTAGTAAACTTTATTTGACTTGTATCCTCTCCTAAACAGAGATGATACTCTTTTCTTGTATCCACATAGAATGGGGCATCTACAATCCCAATAATAAAAAATAGCATAAATAATTTTCTTTAAGGAAGTGTTTTATTAACATCAGCAGACAAAAATGTTTACTGCAAGAGATACAGTGTCACCACAAAGACTCCAGAAGTGAACAGAGGTGGTCGTTTACTCAGCCTGGCGATTCTGGGTTGCTTGTATCTTTTATTCCTATTAACAGAAGTTTTTGTCACTCAACATTTTTGGAAGTTATGTAAACGAATTTGGCTGAATCTCAAACACTGATTTACCAGAAAACATTTTTTAAAACCTAAAAATGTGTTTACTTTGCCCAAGGGAAATGCCTTGAGGAAAGGATAAGGACTTCACATTCCCTAGCTTTACGTGATTAATTTTTGTCAACAAAATTAAGACTTTAATGTCTAAGGACTCCCTCTGTATTCAACAGAGAGAAAGAGGATCTTGCAGGGGATTCCTGACCAGCAGTTTGACTCAGATATTGTGCTACCCTTCAGAGGATGCTTGTGAGAGAGACAAGAAAACTGTCTTAGATACCCTTGGCAGTATGTGAGGCATGGACTTGCATTGGTGGTCCCAGTTTTTCAGTGCTGGCGGCTGGCTGCTAGGTCTGGGCTCTCCTGACAGGGTGCCATGCACAGATGCAGAGGGAGGTACCAGTTTTCACCCACTGTCATGCCCTGTCTCCTGCAGAACTGCTGCAGAAAAGGGGGTGAGTTAGGACCATCTTGTGTGCCTGGTACCTGACTTGTGGGCCACCAGTTCAGTCACCTGTTCTTAGGAATATCAGTCCCTCCTTTCTCTTCCCTTACAGGTTCTCTGTCATACCTGGCTTTTGTTTTTCAAGAATATTGTAGATGATGTATCTGACATTTTGGGGCAACATCTTCTTGCTCATGCTTACACCAGGCAAATTATATGACATTAAGTTCTAACTAATGCTTTGCTCCACTTGCAGTTGTCAGCTGTGGGTGATAACATCTGTATTCAGAAAGGACTGACTGTGCCTTTGCACTTGAAGAGTGGTCTCAGGAACATGTGCAAGTGCCACAGGTCCTCTGACCTGCCACGTACTGCCCCCAGACCTGTCGCACAGGCTGACCATGAGGACCCTGCTCGGTTGTATCTATCAGACTAGAGTTGCTCAGGTGTTTGAAGTTATGGGTGGACCTTCACCCATATCTGGAATTGTCTTTCCAACTTCACAACTTGGGATCTACCTAAAACTGCACTTCAGAGAGGTCACCAATAGACTCTAAAGATAATGTATGCACTGACTGATTTACTTTAGACAATCCTCTAGGTGGGCACTGACCTGCATTTTCGTGCTGGACAGTCTCTGTTAAGAAGTCCCGTATCTTGCTGTCCTCTTTTGCACTGCACTGCTATATCCTCTTATTTAGTTAGTATTAAACTTTTACTCAAACAGAATGCTTTAAATATCTGGATCTTGAAATTCATTGCCAGATTCTTTAGTATTCCTCCTTCTCATCTCATAAAATCACTCAGGTCTCCTACAGCAATTAAGACATAAAAAACTTCCCTGAATCTGAAACTTTGGTGAGTACAAAAGTCTGAAGGCTACTACTGGCTCCTCTGAGTATAATGGCTATGCTATTTTGTTGTTATCAGTGTTTCTTTTTATTAACAGATACTATGGGTTTTTTTCTGATTTAGCCTGGCAGCCCAATGTTAAAGTAGGTGAGAATCTGATTTTACTTACAGAACATTTCATTTATTTAAGGCTATTTGAAATTACTTGTTTAATGAATGTATCGCAACTTAGCTGATGACCTCATCCTCTTTCTGCGCAATTACAGTTCTGAATAACAAAGCGGGCCATATGTATCCAGGGGAAACTGAATCACTTAAGCAGAAAATAGTCTGTCAAAACACTACATAAATGCTATACATGCTAACTGAGCCTGGTAAGTTGAGAGATTTCCAGTGTTTCCTGAAAGTTTAGTCCCTGAACCAAGTCAAAAAATGATCCACCACTCCTCAAGGTAAAATACAAGTCACAAGTCAAACAACTAGTCCTTTTAAGGAACAGTGAATATATGTAAATTGGTGATCATTTTAGAGCTCCTTGGTTTGACTCATTAATTTACTTTATCAATAAAGAAATTTTCTGCATCAAGAACTTCACTGCCACCCTCCTCACAGAGATGGAACCTAATGCGCTAAAGTACAGGCTGACATAAAAAGGGTTTGAAGTCTACAGTGCTAATCAGAGGTGTGCCTGTATTGAAGAGTAGCTCTTACAGTACATTTGGCATAGCACATTGAAAAGACCTTCAATATTTATTTCTATTTTGTAATGAGAGCTTTAAAAACCTCCTCTCATAGGGAGAAGACTTGAAGTGAGGGGAAGGGGCTTCTTCGCTTAGTGATTCCTTTCAGTGGTTCACTGCTCTGCAGTGGCTCTCTAAACTGCTGTGGATTTTAACATTTACTCGAGCACAGTTGGGCATTTTTTTTTTTTCCTGGCATCTTTCATTCAGATATAAATAGCTACTACAGCGATATTACCAAGAATATTTTTAAAGAAATAACCACTGAAGCCATAAAAAAAGTCTTGAACTAAGGCCTTTCAGAATGATTACCATCATTTTTATGCTCCTATTCTGAGCACACATGAGGCTGCCTAGGAACTGTAAACTTAGGAAAAGAAATAGAAAGGTGTATGACGAATACAGTAGGTGGGATCTTTAGTGTAGTTTGTTCAGAGATTCTTTTTGTTAATGCAGCATTATTTCTGTCAAAATTGAAGTGCTTTGGAAAATATGCTAAGTTGATGAAAATCTGTTCAAAGGAGAACTGATAAAGCACTAAAAAAAAAAATAGTAGTCCAGGAAAGAGTGTTTTGACCATTTTTAGAAAATTTTAAAATGTGAATTGTTTTATTTAAAACAATACAAAGAAATTTTAACTCTGTATGAAATCTATTGCAACTAAAGAACAATAGAATTATTAGGTTGAAATGAGAAAAAAATTTTCAGCATGAAGTTTCCCGTGAAATGCAAAATCCAGTCCCTGGCCAGGTCTGTTTGGTGACAATTTCCTAAATCTGTAAATATGTTTGATTCATAGAATCATGAATCATGATTCTGTAAATACTTTTGATTGATGGTTTTTAAAGGGAAAGAAAATTCTTGAATGTCAACTCACAAATGCAAGTGGATTAAAATCTCCCGAGCCACCTGCTTGCTTTAGTGGGGATGGCTTGAACATTGTGTAGGTTGGTGTTCAGTTGCTGGCTCCTGACAACTTGTGAGCTCAAGCTGACCTCTGTATATTTTAAATTGGGTATTACCTTTGAAACACGTCAGATGAGCTGTTACCACATCTCATATGTCACCATGGGGTGCCATGCTATAGGTCTCACTGGGAGCTGGACAGTGATTGCAGAAGAAAGCTGGGAAATTGTGTTATCATAAAGAACACCTTCATAAGTGGAAAAAGTGTTGGCGGGGGCAGATGCTATTAGTGTGAAGGAAGCAGAGCCCATTCATTAGCTCTTCTTTCTATGTGGGAAATTAAAACACGAAATAAAGAGGACTAGTTGCACTGTGCAACTAGTTGCTGTGCAATGAGCATTGCACTGTGCTTTGAATATAACAACCACTGAATATAACAACCATCTAGTGGCCAGATTTCTTTTTTCTCTGGAGATTTTGACCTATTTCCTGTGGAAGTAGACTTTTTGTGTCACATCCATGCACTTCCCATCACTTTGTAATCTGAAGAAGAAATCCAGTCTGCCAAACTAATTAGCTAGAATTCTTCTACGTAGGAGACCACGTAGGAGTGTGTAGACCTTAGAGGAGTGTTTGTCACCAAATGAACGTGTCTGTGCTAGTTCAGAATGCCCTTCAAGCTATGTCTGACATATTCCTCTGTTCAAATGAGTTACTCCTTCTTGTGGGTGGAATGAAGAATCTTGTCCTTCATCTTAATTTGTATACACTAGGTTCATGATGGAGTAACTTAGTCACACAAAGGAATGCATATATCACCTCCCTTCTACACCATGCAAAGCTGCTGTGAGCCAAGGAGTTGTACAGCTAACAGATTAGTAAAACTGGGCCTGTGATGTCTACCAAAACAATCGGGTTGCAAGCTCTGCATAGTCAAGTTAAAAATCTAATTTAGCTATTTGTATGGGTTCTTAATCGTACATGTACAAGTTAACATTAAAGTTAGAATTAATTACATCTCTCAACTCATCCATCTAAATGAACAATGCTTTGCTGAATGTAGCTTTGTTTTTTATAAATATCCTCCCATTGTATAGCAACTGAATATTCCTATTTTATCTTGGCCTCTGTGTGTGGGAGAGGCACTCTGAAAACTAAATATATCCAGTATTAATTAAAGTATGTATCTAGGAAGGACAGCAGGACGATTCTTCTTTATAGTTTTATAATGAGAGTTGTCTGTACGTGAAAAGAAACTCAGGCATTCAACATTTTTACTTCAATTTTAGATCTATCTTTACATCTGTGAGAGCGAGCAACAATTGGCTCCTATATTTTACAACCTGGTACTTATGAAAAATGAGCTTTTGTGAAATTGAGTTTTACGAATAGTCAGAAAATGGGACGAAACAATGCACAGGGAAAAAGGAAACTGAGAACAAAACATGGAGAAAATGATAAAGATTTTTGGCATCTAATGAAAAGGGAGAGAGAAATGCCTACAAAATATGAATCTGAACACGAAAGTCTTGCTGAATCCTAAAAATGACATGCAGTATGTTAGATCATAATTTTCCTTCTCTGTTATGTCTCTCGCCCTATTAATCCCCCTACATATACCACATTTGATGATTTCTCTTTGTGCTTATCTTCCTTCCTAATACCCCACATAAACTAGCAAACTTACAACAGCTTCCCTTGAAGCCCACAGAGCTGGGGTGTCGGTGTGTCGTGCCATGAGCCATTTGCAGAGAGTTACCACCAGCCTAGCTGCAGCAGTGCGGTGCAGCGCTCTCAGCACGCACACCAGCTAGCGCGTGTATCAGCACCGTGCTGTCCCGAGGCCGTGATGCTGCCTGCGGTTCCCGGGCCTCTCTGCGCTGTGTAAACATGCCCACCGTATTTAATGATCTCGGCTGGTGGCTCTGAGGCAGAACTCGCAGGCCTTCTTTTGCTCTTGGCCGTCTGTGGTAACCATGGAACGGTTTCACCTCTACCTGGGATTCAGCAGGAGGCCACAAACCTGAAGGTGTTGTGAACTAAATGCTCTGAACTCAGTGAACGAGAATTTTCCCACTGAATTAGTCTGCTTGGAAATGGGAGAAGTTACAAGTTTACTTCATCCACCAGGCAGGTACCCTGTTAGGCAGAGCACTTGCGATCATTCCTTGAACAAAGCAGTTTAGCCACTCTTTCAGTCCAGGGCTGAGGACAGAGACAGCCTGGCAAATGGCGCCGAGGTTGTTCAAGACAGAACGCCTCCAGCTGTCCCGTCTGTCTGTCCCTGCCGCAGCTGGCCAGGCAGGGTGGAGCACCTGCACGCATCTCAGCGCAAAGTCTGCTGTCTTGGCACAAACCAGCTTTCGTCAGCACTTTTAACAAAAATTGCTGGAGTTTGCATGTATGCACAGCCCCAGCCAGCTGCTTTTCTGCAGGGATGTTTTCCCCTGGTAAACAAGCAGTAACGAATTGTGGAGGGCCTAGAAGCAGAAGAAAGAAAGAATTAATAAGTATCCAAAGACTTCCAGACTTTTTTCCATGGTATTGCAGAAATCAATCCTTAGCCCCATTTAAATAACTACACCAGAAGGCTATTACAAACATTCTCAACTGAATGAAAAAATATGCGGTATGCAAGCACCAAAGATGACAAATAAATATTTTGCAAAACTGCCTGTAATTATGCAAAGTAGATTTTATGCAAGAAGTGGCGCCACCTAAATGTCAACATAACATATGCACATATTCAGAAAAGAGTGTCTTTTCAAACAAACTATTGCCACCATCCTGGAATAGCTTGAGTCTTCAATTACAAGTTAATCTATCCTAGTAAAATTAATTCTTTAATGTTGGGAGTGGTTGGTTTTTCACTAGTAACTGTATTCTTTCTACTCTTCTACATTGAAACAGTGAAGTGACATTAGAGGAGAAGGTAGGATTATCTCCTGTATGAACACCATACATGGCAACATGACAGTAGTTCTGCTGCAGCTTTCCTTATGGCAAGGTAAGAAATCTGAAGTTAGATGGCTCAGATGTTACCAAAGTTGGCTTATAGCTAGAGTTTTTTAATTTCTCACTTTAAACTCTGACCTGAGCAGTCGGTTTTGTACTAGCAACAATCCTGATACTTATGGTTTTCTTCCAACTACCCTCTTTTCTGCGTTTCCTGGTAAGTAGAACTGGTCTTGCGGCACTGGGCTGCAGCGCTTTGCTGCAGGCCTGGAGGGAACAGGGCTGTTCCAGCTACGGCAGTTAGTATCTGCTATCTGCTCCTGTGCCACGATGCGTGTACTTCACGCAGCTGCTCCAGGGACCTGGACTGAAGTTACAGCACTGTGTTTGAGAGTACAACTGCCTTGAAGAAGAGGAGGAGGATGCAAGTTTATATAGGTTGCAAACTCGAAACTCCCTTTTGTACAACTAGGTGTTGGTACAATAAGCTAGCTTCTAACTGCCTGCATTTTGAGAGCTTCCAGAAAGTCCGTGAAAAGGGTATCTGATGCATTGATGCTGCTGCAGTAATAGCTGTGGCAGAATCAGAAGTGTTGCAACTTCCTGAGCAGTAATAATAGATGGGTTGATACCATCTACTTCCTTAGTTTTTCTTTTCCTGCTTTGTCATAAGGGTGTCTGTCTGGCAGGGCTAGAAAAGGGAAGACACTTAAGTTTTGAAAGATTTGCAGTTGTAAGCAGCTGAGAAGGAAATGAGTATGAAGTCTTGTCAGAGGCAGACTACTACCCTGCAGGCTCTGCTGTGCAGTGGAGCAGGCTGAGTGCGGAGCTGTGGGTCCGAGCTCCACTACAGAGAGGGGACAGTAGTGAGTCTGAAAGGTAAGAGTCAGTTGATCTTTAGTAACTCCCCTGGTCATCTGTCAAAGTCTTAGGCATGTGCCTGTCAATAGAGTCATATCATTCATGAATCTAAGTTTAGGTCACTCTAAAAAGCGTAGCAGGGTTTAAGAAGAACATCTGAATGGATTAGAAGAAGCAACACTGATTCTGAGAAAATAGGTACCTTCATCTAGGACCTTTCCACATGAGTCCTCAAATCCATGACTGGTTGTGCCAAACTTGACTCTACGGTCCATACAACTTAGTATGAACCCTAAAGCCAAAGTTTTCCTTCCACTGAATTCCCCTAGTGAAGATCCAAACTCTTGTCATTGTGTGAATTAATAAACACACCCTTTGAATCACACAACCTTACACAAAGATGCTTGCTTATTACATTGATCTACGTGTCTTCTCTGTGAAGACTGGAGTTCCCTAGAATAGAAAACAGTTTAAATTCTCTTTTGTTGTATATCTGAAAGAAAAGAAACAAACAGGCAAACAACAACAAAAAAACCCTGCACCCTATAAGGTGTGTTTGCCTGAACTTCTCACATTGTAGGTGTACATTTGGTGGGATGGGAAATTCTGTGTCTCTTGCCCTGTTTGTCTTGCTCTGTCACCATGTGCATGGAACTCGTATTTCCAGTGCAGCCATGACAGGCCGTGAAGGTGTGTGTTTGCAAAGCCTCAGAGAGTGGTGGAGACACTGTGATGTGGTGGCCTCCCAGGCTGTATGCTGCAGAACTTCTACACCAGTCACCTAGCCTGGCGCAGAGGGCTGGTTGCCCTCATGCTGTGGGGTTTTTTTTTCCTCACACTCCCTCCTTGCTATTGAATATGTCCTTCTGCAGTTAACATTTTGCCATTCCTTAGTACTGTTTAGCTGTACCATTTCCCAGCCTTGGTTAACAAAAATAGAGCGAGCCCTCAGAATTAATAGCTCTGCCCCCATTTTCTAGATGGACCACTAAACTAAATGTATGAGACTTCACCTACCTCGAATGCTGACCAGCTACTGTTAAAAAAATATTCTGTGTCTCTGCCTTAATGCTTAGATAATCAGTCCTGTCCTGGTTTTGGGTGGGATAGAGCTAATTGCATTTTTTTTCCTTCCTTCTTAGTAGCTAGAATAGTGCTGTGTTTTGGATTCAGTATGAGACTTGATATAAGAAGAATGTTGATAATGTGCTGATGCTTTTCGCTGTTGCTAAGAAATCAAGGACTTTTCAACTTCCCATGTCCTGCTAGTGTGCACAAGAAGCTGGTGGGGAGCGTAGTCAAAACAATGGACCCAAATTGGCCAATGGAATATTCTGTATCATCTAATGTCATGCTCAGTATATAGATAAGGGTTGATCGGGAAGCTCCATTCAAGTTTTTGGCATGGTGGTTTCAGGATTCTCTCTTCTCTGGGATCACCAGCCAGGAACGGGCTGGGTATCAATCAGTGGGTGGTGAGCAATCACATTGTGCGTTACTCTTTTGTATTTTCTATTATCATCATCATCATTATTAATTTTATTTTATTTCAGTTATTAAATTGTTTTAATCTCAGCCTATGAGTCTCCTTACCCTTACCCCTCCAACTCTCTCCCCCATTCCCCGGGTGTGGGGGAGGGCGAGCGAGCGGCTGCATAGTGTTTGGCTGCCAGCCAGGTTTAAACCACAACAAGTCCCCATCCTGTTCATGTGATGAATTATTTTATTGTCTTTATTTTGTCCATTTTTATAATAAATACTTCCCTTAGGTTTTTGCCTTTGGAGTTTTTCTTGCTTCATTGCTTCTCTGGAATACTATGTTGAGCTTGTTTTAAATTGTGGAGTGTGGAGTGTGCCTCAATAAAACATACATGAACTGCTGTTTAGAGTGGCTCTTGTTGTCAGTTGGTATGTGATGATTCTGGTGAGACTACTGCATCCAGGTTCCCCAAAACCATTGTCTAATGTCACCACCTCAGTCCTGTCTCCATTTTAAGTTATGGACTCTCCCTCCCTTCCCCCAAATTAACCACTGTGTAACTGCAGTACAGAGTCCTAGTACTGCAGCACTCCCCTCTTTCTGCACAGATGTTGAGTTTAATGCCAGTAAAGCTTGCCCTGAGAATGGTTTTCCTTGGTATCATGTACCAAAGATGCAATAGTGTAACAAGTTGAATAAAGTTTTACCAATGCAGTACTAGAGATCATCAATGAAAGTCCCCAATGAGAAGCAAGTGCCACTGGAGATCATTTGGCAAACAGTGTGACTAACACAATTTATGGTCCCATCTCATCTCATCAGCCTCCCGTTTACCTAATGTGTCACCCTTTAAGTCTTATGTTTCACCCCAGCTGTCCATGTTTTAACATTTAAAGGCTTTGCGTCTGCTGTGCCTGATAGTGTAGTAGCAAAGGTCACTAAGATGACTTTACTATTAGGTGGGTTTCATTTTTATATACCAAACGTGATGAGGAAGAGTCATAGTGAAGTCTGTTGACAAGAAGAGCTTTAAATGTTGCACGTATTAAATGACTTTGCTCTCAGTTGGTTGTCTCAGCACAAGCGGGACTGGAAATCTCATTAGAATATATAAAGTGACAGATTTTGCGGTGCCAGCTGTACTCCTGGAGCCCAGTATTGTCCTTCATGTGAATACACAGAGAGTATAGTTGCATATTTATTTGGAGGTTGTCATACAGTTGTGTCTAGAGCGCCCAGTGACAACAGCCACAAACTACCCTCAGTGCTTCTCTGAGTGGGTTAATAGCAATAAGGAAGTCTTAAAGTGCCATTTTATATTGATTAAAAACTTTCTTTTTCTTTCTTCCTGGTAGACAATCTCCCCAATATTAATTATTAAAATGTTAATTTTTTAATCACCCAAATAACACTGTGCTCAGATAAAACAAGTCAAATACGGCAGGTGAAATGGTCTGCAACTGTTAGTGTTCTTCCGTAAAATTTAAACGAAGCAGGCTTGTGGTTAAAACCATGACAAGAAAAAAAAACAACAAATACTTATTTGTTTTCTCAGATGCCTTCTGACTTACAAAACTCCTATTGTTGAAGTCAGTAAATGTGGTCAAACGCCATGGGTCATTGAAATAACATGGAGAATATATTATTTTCTGTCAAAAAATATTTTAAAATTATTTTATACATACAGGTAAAAAATACAAGATGCTATGAGTCTGACCATGCACATATGTCAGTAATGTTTCACATCTACTTGAATTTTTACATATAATTTCTTATGGTCAGCAATAAGATACAAACCAAACAGACACTTATTCAAGAAAATGAAGGACACATGGTCCCATAACTGGATATAAGAGAGAGACAACCTCTCAGACAATATCAAATAAGCATGCAGTTAATTTTGAAGAATTTACTACACCTACTACTCAATAGTTTTGTGTAATCCAGACTGAGAAATATTACTTTGAAAAAACCTCTGGGATGAGGGCATGAAAACTTTATGCTATAAAAATCCAACAAGATCCTGTTAAAATCCAAAAGTTCTGTTTTGTCCTCTTTTTTCCTTGAAAAGCTGTAATCAAGTCCTGTCATGGTGGTCATGGTCATTTTTGAGGGACTGTCTGAGCTTTCCTTAATGTTTCTAAGGGTGGAATACAACAAACCTTGTGCTAACGGCCACTATGTTCTGCAGAAAGCTATCTGTCTACAGCTGGGTTGACTGAAAATAGAGCTCTAAAACTAAAAGAAAAATGCAAGGTCCCACCTAAATTTTTAGACAAACAAATTTTCCTTAGTAAAGTGCTGGGGAAGCTGTCTTTCTGTGTATGTGCTTCAACCCTGCCAGGGCTGAGTGCCTAGAAATGTTCCCTAAAAGGGAAGTGGTGGTATTCCCCAGCTCATCTTCCCTGAGACCACTTGATAGCTATGCTTTGAGCACGCTGACGGGAATGAATCAACATGACACACAGCAGCAGCCTTGGGTGCTTACATTTAAAGACACAGCCAGTGAGGGAGGTGGTAATGATGTTTGTTCCTTATTTAATCTCCTCATGTTTAGAGTACTCTCCCAGGAGATGGAAAATTTGCGTGCCATGTCCACCTACACCATCAGGGGTTTGGTGTCAACATTCCCCTCATGCCAGAGAAGCAGCCAGACGACGAGGCTGTAGACCATGCTGTGATAAGAAAGTGGTGTGGCTGGACGCGAGCAAGAATCATTAAGCTTCAGTTGTGAAACACGAATCCTTATCTAAAGCAGCTTCCCACCTATTCAAAAGTAGCTTCCCAGTCCATAGTAGGGGTAGGATGTTAGGCACGTGCCTCTTTCAGCAATTTAGCAAGTCGGAGGTTGCTGGATGTTGTGGATTCCAGCTTGCAGCATCCGAGTCCCTTCCGTACCTAGGGCAGGGAGCTTAGGTAACTAGCCGAGGTGTTTTGGTGTTACCCTAAGAACTGAATACCCAAAACCTATGTGAAATAGTGCACTTCAGTGGTCTGGGTCTTTTCATTTCTCTGTCTTAGAGTAGCAGATCATGGCTGACTAGACAGGTATCAAAAAAATGACAGAAGCAAAAAATGTGAATTTTGTACTAGTCCCATCACATTTTGTCTTCTAGCTTTACCTGTGGACTACAGGATCCTGATGGAGAGCAACCTCGTTTATCCACATAGACATCAGATGTAAGGTCACTGGCTAACAAAGCAATTGTCTGTCATTATTTAATTAAGGAAGAGTGCGTGCATGTACATGACTGCATGTATGGGAAACTTGTCCAGGAGGTATGATAGGCTGTCATCATGTTCAGTGAGCATTTGCTTGAACAGAAAGCAAGAAATGACTAAGAAAATTAAGACAAGAATGTGACTTTTTACATTGGAGGAGGTCCTGCCATTTGAAAAAATATATTCAAAGTAAAAATTAAAAAAAATATTGAATTTTCTGCAGAACTGGCTTAATTACTTTGTAATCCAAAATAAGTTGTTTAGACCTTCAGTATCTGTTACACACTTGTGATGATAAAAATTATAAACATCTGAGCTGAAATAGTTTCAAAATAAACATTGGAAGTAATCATTAGGTGAAGTCTAAAATGGGGAGTGTTAATTATTATTTTACCTAAAAGGAAATTCAGTAGAGACAGTGGTTTGTTGTGAAACATGCTCCTTTAAGTGAGTTACCTTTTCAATGACAGAAAGAAGTATTCTGCAGAAAAGTTCCAAAACTTTCTACTGCTTGATAAATGGTGGGTAATACATATTGGAAGGACTCGTATTCATTGCTGAGCTCTAAATTACCTTCAGCCACATAGGAAAAAAACTTACTGCTTCTCAGGAAAGCTGTGTGAAATATATGATCAATGCGCAAGTGTGGTCAAGAAAGTAAATAAAATGTAAAGACGGCTAAGGTTAAATGTAAGGCACTTGAACCAGGTTCTCAGAAAATCCATAATTTCTGTGGAATTCAGCTCCAGTTACATGGATTCAGTCCTGTGAATCTCAGAATTTTTGCTTTGAATGCAACATCTGACTTTTAGAAGGCACATGAATAGGCATCTACTGTCAGGAGGCAACTGGAAGGTTAGTGACCTTCAATTTAAGATACATAAACAATAAAATGTGAAGTTGTGTTTTGTACAGCAACAAAAGCTGCATTCACATCATTTTAGTTTTACTCTTAGATTTTCAAAAGGCTTTCAGACAATGATTGCTCTCTTTCCTGAGTTACACCTTTGGTTAGTTTTTGCTTTGATTCCCTTGGGGAAACATAACAAAACACAAGATTTTGCAAGCACAGAAGCAGTGTTTGAATGGTTACCAGTGACATAGCGCGTAATAGTCAAATTGTGATTTAAAAGGTGTTGTGCTTAAAAAGCTTCTTGAGTGGCAGTGGTTTTGTCTCAGGTGGCTGAACTATTTGCTACAAAGCAAAAAGGCCCAAGTGAAAGTGCTCCAAAATGGGTTTTATAAATGCAAATCCAGAGAAACTCTTCTCTAGGGTTAATTACAGAAGCTGTGCATTTGTAGCATTTACAGCACTTTTTAAAGCAGTGCTTTCTCATGGCCAATATAGCAGGTTACACATTTGGTAAAACCAAGAAGTCCTGACTTGTACTTCCCCAGCTGTAACCAATGCAGCCACAGTATAATTAAAGCCCTAAATAAATGATGCACTTAATTAAAGACAAAAACAAGCCTATTGAAAATGGAGGGAAATAATGAGCTATTTCTTGTTGTACATGATCTTTGTATACAATAAAACATGTGCTAAAGTGTTTTGTGGTTGGCTGGCATTGTTTGCTCTTCACAAAAGTGGGAAGACAAGGAGCCTTGTGAGCAAGGCTTGCATCCAGCAGGCAGTCTGCAGATCAGAAAGGCACAATCACTTACTGATTTAAGAAATAGCTGAAATGAAGCTCAGCAGGTACCATCGCTGAGCCTGTGTCACCTTCTCTTTTGGGCCGGCACAGCTGTTTGTATAGCCAGTCAGTGAACCATTTTGGGGAACTGATCTAGCAGAAGCAAACAACTGGTTTAGGGGGAGGGGAGGCTGTGGTTGTATTTCAGGTGGACCTCTTCTCCAGCGCTGCTGGTGAGGAGACCATGCAAACAGGGGTGGCCTTGCCGAGGGGATCAACCAGCTGGAGGCAGAGGTGGTGCAAGGCATTGCCAAATGTTTAATAACCAACCCCTGTAATATTGTTAAAAGGTGAGGAGCAACTAAGGGGAAATATGATAAACTTCTGGGAAAATATGTATACCTACGCCTTATACTGTTTAAGATACTAAAGGTACATTAAGGTACATTGCCCAACTTGTAACCAACAATATAAACAACAGGAAGGGATAAAAAAAGAGAAATAAATTTCATCTCTTGAGACTCATAAGCAAATGTCATCATGCAACCTCTGATCACTTCTCTTACTGTGCAGTAGTACCATCAATAAGACTAGCAAGAAAATGGTTGCAGCTCTGAAAGTGTGACAACTAAATGATTACTGCAGACTAGCAACAGGAGCTCAGAAATTTAAGACTGTGGGCTCTTTGTTAAGGTAGCATGTCTTGGAAACAATACTTTACAGGCACTGCTCTGTGGGAGATGGCATTACATAAATGAAAAAAGCAAGTCCCCTATATGGTTCTTTTTGTGCTGGACTGTGCAGGTGTGACAGCTTCTGGACCCTTGAGTTATCATGCTGAATTCTCTGCTAGGTTCTCAAAAAATTCATCTGGGCTCCAGTCAACAGGCTTTGAAGGCAGAAAAGGAACGAAGGGTGATACCAAGAAATCTGCTTTTTTAATTTCTTCTGAAATGATAGTTCCTTAATATATTATAGACACAAAGGAATACTAATATCGTCAAGTCAAGAGCTCTTTCTAACTTGTGGCCCTGACAAAATCATTAGTGTTTTCTGATGAGGTACGAATTCCGGTCGCGTGCTCAATGTACTTCATACAGAGCTTGTGCTGCAAACGGAACATGAAACTCTGTTCTGTCTGGTTTCCAGCAACACCATATGTATGACAGAATCCTAATTTGCATGGCTATGGTTCAGATTATGTCAGTATTTCAGGGATAAATCCCTGTCTCAGGAGTGGATTGCTCAGCCTTTTTTCATTTTACAGGAAGTGAGGATGGGGAGGAGCCCTTAGAAGTGATAATTTTGTGGGGAGTGGGAGAAGGAAAGGAATTTAATGGAAGATGATACTTTGTCATCCCATCCTGATTTGCAGCGAATCGGACAAAAAGTAGAATTTCTTTCCAGCACTTTGTTTTTGGACACACTCTGTCAGGGACGCTATTCCACTGAGTTAAATGAAACAGAGGAAAGACTTGAAAAAATTATTGTAAGACAAGGTTGTTTTTTTTTAAATGCTGCACCGAAGCAAGTATTTTCAAATAATTTAAACAGTGAATAGCTTTGATAAAAACTATCTGAACACAAATACTGCAGCCTATGCCAAAAACACAGTGTAGGAGCTGTAAAATTGTAGGAGAAAAAGCGTGACTATATATTGGAAGGTTAGAGGAATTGGTCTAGCACTCCAGCACAGCAGTGCAACAGAAAGCATCGCTTAAAAAAACCCCAAACTACTACTGTTATCTTTCCTAATGTAGCCATCAGTCTGAGCAGAGATATTTTCTGCTCTTATCGTCAGAAAAGTAATTTGCAAGCCATTTCTGATCTCATTGTATTATCTGCATATTTTCTTGACTTCTGCACAATAAATTCTTTGGGAACATTAATTTTAAAAATCACCTTGTATATTGCAGCATAAAAGGCAAAACATTAAAACTGATACAATCTATGAGCAACAAACCTTAGAAGAGCAAATATTGATCAAATTGCAACCTCTCCTGCACAGTGAAATAAGGCAGTGTTTGCAGGTTATCACGAGCTGTGCAAAAATTGGTGTTTTACTTAAAGTCCAAGATCTTGCAGCAGTGTTATTACCTGATAATCTCAGCTTTAAAAGATTCATACTCTACTGTGGGCAGAGGGGGGAATTGAATTACAGAGTCGTAAATGCTAAGGCTGCGTGTGACAGACGAGCAGTTGCCACAATTCATGTCGTTGCATTAGGCTCCCAGCTCATGATTTTTCGGTCCTTGGGGCTATCAGAACCGTGCTGCTCTCTCTGCTCAGCTTTTCCTACAGACCGAGCTTCACCAGCTTGAGAAAACAAACCGGGATGCAGCTACCATTGACTGTGCAGGCACCCAAAACGTGGCGTGGGTTCCTCTGCTGCCCTGCACCTGCTTCTGCTCAAATGCATTTTGGGCGGCCCAGTGCTCCCGGGGCTTGCCAAGCCTGGCTTTCCCCTGCTTAGGCCCATGCCCGGCGCCGAGCCCTTTCCCTGACTCCACAGAGCGGAGTGACAGAGGGACAATCGCTTTCCTCACACCGTTTATCTGCGGTGCCCCAATTCACGGTGGGTCGCCGACACCTGAAGCCCTCCCCATGCTTTCATCAGCAGTGAAATAGTTAAGGACGTTCCCGTTTAACTTGAAGGCTAAATGCCATCACCTGCCAGCTCGCTCGGCTAAACCTGAGTAGGGAGGGGCAGGGCGGCAGCGGGAGCTGCTGGGGGGTACGGTCTGTGGTCGATGCGAGTAGCCAGCGCGGGGGCCCCTCGGGAATTTCCTGCGAAACCCACGGGAAAGCGCTGGGTTCTTGAGGCCGAACTACGCTGGTGCCCGTCGGGCTGGGCTAACGCAGGGCAGGCCGCCCTCGCCTCCCGCGCCCCGGGAGAAGCCTGCGGCCGGCCCACGCACCCCCGGGACCGGTTGCCGCTCCCCGGCGGCACCGAGGTGCTCGCCCTTGGGCCGCTGCCGTGGCCAGACCGCGGCTCCCCGGGGCGGCCGCTGCGGAGCGGGGCAACGTTGGCTTTCCCTCGGGAGGCAGCGCGGTGGGGCTGCCCCGGCGGGGGGCGGAGGGAAGCCCGCACCCGCCGGGGCGGCCCGGAGGCTCGGCGGGGCCGGGCTGCTCCCGCCGCGGCCAAAGCCAGGCCGGCGCTGTCCCGCGGGGGCGGGCGCCGCCGCCAAGATGGAGGCGGCCGGCGTCAATACCGCGGGGAAGGGGCAGGGCAGCGGCGGTCCCGCCGGCAGCGAGCGAGGCGGGCGGTGGAGCGGGGCGGGGGGGGGGGCTCCGCCCGGGGCAGGGCAGGTGCGCGGCGGCGGGGCGGCGCCGCCGGGGAACCGCCGCCGGGCCGAGCCGAGGGCGGGGCCGGCGGCGGCGGCGCGCTCGGCGCTCCGGGCACGCTGGGCGGCGGCGGGGGCGGCCGCGCTGGGAGTGACAGCGGGGCCTGAGCGGATCCGCGCTGCCCCATGGCGGCCGCCCGCCTCGGCGGCCCGCCCGCCTGGCGGTGACTCGGGCTCCCCCTCCCGCCCCTCCTCCGCCGCCGCCGCCGCCTCCTCCTGCTCCGCTCGCCCAGCCCGGGCCCGGCCCAGCCGCTGCCGCACGGCGCCGCCGCCGCTGCCCGCCGAGCCCGGGGCGCAGCCGGGAGCCGCGCGGGGGACATGACGGTGGAGCAGAACGTGCTGCAGCCCGGCGGCGCCGCCAAGGTGAGACACCGGCCCGGCCCCGCCGCCCTGTGCCGCGGGGGCCCGCCCGCTGCGCCAGGGCCCGGCCTGGCACCCGGCTGCGCGCCCCGCGCCGCGCCCCTGCCTGCCGGCCTCGGCCGGGCCTGCCCCCCCCACCCCGCTCCCCTCCCCGGGCCGCTCCTGGCCTGCGCGGCCCCGGCGGCTGCCCCCGCACACGGCCCCCGCCCCGCCGCAACTTTTCCCCCCTGTAACGGGGGCGCAGCCTCCCCACCCGCCGCCGCCTCCCGGGCTTGGGGGCAGCTTCCCCCGGCCGAGGGGGGGGCCCGGCCTTCCCCGCGCCCCGGCTTCTCCCGGCCCCCGCCGCTTCAGCCCCGGGCTGGGGCCGGGGCGACCGCGAAGCCGCCCGGGGGGGCGCGGCCGGGCCGCGGGGAGCCGCCGTCACCCCGGCCCCGGGTCAGCCCCGCGCCGCTGCGGGCCGGGTCCTCCCCTCAGCGCCCCGCGGCTCGGGGCAGAGCCGCCGCTCCCGGGGTGGGACGGGGCCGCGGGCGGGCGGTCGGGCCTGTCGCACTTGCAGAGCAGCGGGACGGGGAGCGGCCGGCGGGTGGGTGAGGACCGCCAGGTCCTGCCCGAGCCGCCGGAGCGGGCCGGCAGGGAGATGCCGCACACGCACGGCCTGACCCTGCCGCGGCGGCATCCGCGGCCGCGGGGGGAGAGCGCGGCTCCGCGCGTGTGCCGGGGGCTCGGCGCCACGCTCCGCTCCTGAAGTAGAGCGGTGCCGGGCTCTGGGACTCGTGTTAACGGGCACCGTGGAACGGGGTTAAGAGAATGGCAGCGTCTGGGAATCTCCTACTGCGCACCGGGAGTTGCTGGAAAATGTTTCTTTGTCAGAAAAAGATAAAAATAATGGACCCCTTCTAAAGCTCTTCTCTGCTTGAAGTGAACTGGCAGGAGAAAAACCTGCAATTAAATCGCACTGCTTTTTAAATTATTTTTTTCTTTGTAAAGGTAGCTGTTGCTGGTTAATGCAACTGTTCTGGTTAGTGATATGTCTGCCTCCTCTTCCCCGATTTTTTTTTTTTTAATGGCATGTTATGCTTTTATAAGATGGTAAAGGTATATGTGTTTTGATATACTCGGTGTGGAAGTTAAATGGCTCCAGTCACAGGAGTGGACAGTGGGAATGCGGTGATTAAGGCGTAATTGGTTCAAGTGGTACAACTTACATTCAGGAAGCTCATTTGGAGGGAGAGGCATGTCTCGCCCAAGACTGCTATCATAGTTGGAAGTAGTTAGCACTGATTTTGGCTGCTTCAGCAGGAAGACAAGGGCTGAACAGGCTAATTTTGTCTCTTCGTTGGTCAGTTGGGGTGTGCTCGCAGGCTAATGTAGCAGAGTTTTGCTGCGAGGCCCCCTGCTATGTGTGTCCTCCTTGTGTAACAACTTCATTTGTTGCTGCTGTGCACCTGACAACTTTCGTGAGCAAGGTTATCTTCTACAAAACCTGGTGTTGACGGTTTACTTAAATATCCCTTAATTATCGTATCGGATACGCTGTCATGTAATACCTGGTAGACACTGGTCAGAGCTGCCTATTTGCACTTTCTGTCAATAATCCTGAAAAAGCAGTGTTAGAGTTTTCAGCTAAACTACTTCTTGCAGGTCAGTAGTTCAGGACTACTTTAGTTTCAAATAGAGGATAAGCTCAAATGGTGGTTGGAGATTGACTGTGGTAGATCACCTGGTAATCCATGCTGCAACAAAAAATGAAATTAGCAATAATTCTAAAGTTGTAATCAGCATCTATGGATGATGGTTATTTGTCTAAGTATCTAGAGAAACTGTATAAAATAACAAGTTTTTTTTCATGGCAGGGATTTTCTTTTTTATTTCTATTGAATCATCTGGTTATTATATTATCTGGAACTCCTTGTTACCTATTTTATCCCTAATTGCATGCTTGGGGGAGGCCAGTCTTGAGAATATTTAAAAAACCTCCACTATCTGACTCCAAAGTGAGTATCTCATTGCTTAGTGAGACTGAACAAATAGCTAATTGGATGACAAACTTTGACATTGTTCATCTTATTTGCATGTAAGAAGAAAAATTGTGAAGGTACAGTGGGCTGATGCATGATTGAAAGGTGGAGAGGTTACCATACCACTAACTCATCATCTTCCCTTAAAAGAAGAGAATCCTGTGCTCCACAAATAATGAGAGTTTGTTCTGGAGACCTCGAAGTTTGTCATCATTGTTTTCTGTAAGTGTGAAGAAACCACATACAAGCAGAAATATATTGGATTTCTAAGAGATGCCTGAGTCATCAGCATACCTTATTCAGAACTGTGGTTCCCAACATTGTTCATCAGATGTTTTCTTACTGTCATACAGGAAGTATGTGTCAAACTTCAGCAGTACTTGGAGATGCAAGTTTGTATTAGGAAGTGCTCCAACTCCAAACAGCCCATTTCCCACTGAAGCTATCTTTAGTTTATTGTGAAGTGAAAGCATCTGGATCGGGTCAAAAGAAATTGTTTCTTTTGTGTTTACTGGTCATCTTGACTCCTAGTTAAAACTTGTAATTTATCTCCTGAAGCAAATAATTAATCATGTTACTCTTGTTCCTCACAGCTCTTGTGTGCTTCTCTAACATCGTTAGGTGTCTGTAGGTTATCTGTAGTGTTCAAATCAAGGCTAAAGCATGTGAATAAAGGTAAATGGTGCGGGAAGCTAAAATAAGTAGATTCTCATTTTGTCTTGGCTGTATTTCTGTCCAGTAAAATCCTTTTTGTCCGTCATTTTGCTGCTGAAGAGCTAAGGCATGTATGTTGCAGGATTTACTCGTGCTCCAGGCAGTCCTGCACCGCTACCATGGGGGCAGCTTGCACTGGTGCACGCGTATGTTGATTTTCCTCCCGGAGAAAGACAGACCCAGGCTGCCCCCTTCCCTCGGCCAGCGTCCATCACGCAGCGGGTTCAGCAAGAGCGGCTGGGGTGAATGGTGGTTTTTCTAGTAATTGGAAGAAATTATGTGGACTGGTCATACATGTTTCAGCAGTGTCTTGGCTCTAATAATTATTGTGATGGTCGTCTCAGAACAGCAGATTGAAGAAGCTGGGTTTTAAAGGGTGACACTTAGCTGGCCTCTCAGCAATGTGTATTATCAAGTTCTGCTTCTGGAGAGAGGCCGAGTGTTGGTTGATACGTGGATTTGAAGTCTGTTTTATCTGTCCTTTGGTTTCCCACACCCACTGTTATTTCAGACCTGTGATTCAGCAGCATGTTGGCAGTGTAATCACAGGAATAGTAGAATAAAGTTAGGTGTGTCAGCTCATCTTGGTGTTTTTTTAAAAGAAGCACAAACCTTTAAGGATATTTACCACATGAAATAATGCATGGCTTAAAGCTAGGTCTAATGCTACTTACTACTTCTCCCTTGCTCTTTTTTGGGGTAGTAAGGAAAAAATTGTGCTAGCTTATGTGTGTGCTTCTGCTCTGCTTGTCCTGTGTATTTGATGTACTTATTATGGAAAGATTTAGTTAATAATACAGTATTGCCTGCTCTTCTTTCCTGAAAGCAATAGTCACTAACTTCTTAATACTGTGGTAGTTGTTCATAGGGAAGATGATACTGTCGTATGTTTCCAGCAACTGAAATAAGAATGTTGATGCAGTCCTGAATGGCAGGAGGTGGTCGCAGAGAATATCCACTGAGGACTTGGTATGCAAGGAAGGTATTTTGGGAATTGTGCTCTTTTTTTTTTTTTTTTATCTCAATAGGTGGCAACCTTCCAAGGATACAGCCTTTAAAATCTTTGTGTTTTGATCAGTTGAGTTTGGAGTTTCCTGACTGACCATTTGCCTGGTGGATCTGAGAGGCTGTAGGCTCCTGCTCTCACTACGCAGCCAGAGCTGCTCTTGCCTGTGACCAACATGCAGGTGTCCTCCTGTACCTGAGCAATGCGCCCTGGGTCATGTAATGGGGGTGGATTACAGATCTCCCTGCAAACAGGCTGCTTGTGTTTGGACTCTCTGGCAGGAGGGCTCCTTGCACAGTGGGCTTGGGTATGGCGGGGGAGCTATACCTTCTACTGCTGGTGTTGAAAGTTTTATTAGCTCTTTTGACCAGGATTAGCAGAATAACCAGACTGGTCTACTGGAAGTGTTTGCACCAGCTACTAAGTAATAAGCACTTCAAATAATTTTTGCAATGAAGTTATGCTTTTAGGTGTACACATCTTGTTATGTATTTAAAAGAAAAAAGTTAATTTAAAAAGTTTGTATTACTTGTAGTTACACCTTCTACATAGGTTCCTATTTGTGTTTTTTGAAAGCTAGAGCAAGGTGCAAAGGTCACTGATTCAAAGCAATTTTGAAAGCCCTTGTCAGACTGGTATGCTGAATGCCTTCTGGTTTTGTGAATGTTCTGATGGATTTTGGTGGGAGGGGTGTGTGTGTATGTGTGGTTACATTTGGTGGTGGTTTTTTTTTTGGCAGCTGAATCTTGCTGAATCCTGCTGAATCATGGAATTTTTTTATTTGTATAATATGATATCAATCTGCACCTTTCAGAAATCTTTAATACCAGTTTAAAACCTGTTGCATTCTAGAAAACCTTTCACAAAAGTTCAGTAATGATTTCAGTTGTGGTAGCAGGAGTTTACAACTATAATACTATCATCAGCATCTGTCTGAAATAATGTCTTTAAATATCTTTTGGTCCACACCTTGAAAGAAAAATATTGCTTCAGAATATGAAAATGTTGTGTTTATACGTTTTCCCGTTAACCTTTTTTGTAATTAAATATCTTTAGTACTTCCTAAAAAAATATATTTTTGGTATGACCCTGTATCTATAGCTAGTAGGAGCAGCAGCTACAAAAGGTGACAAAACCCATCCGCTTCTATGAAAAGGTCAAAAACGAAATTACCCATGTCTCAAAAGAGAAAAATATTCCACATTTTAAAAAGTGCTTTGTAAAGATAAGTGGGAGGATAATTGAACAGTTGCTTTTTTTGCTCTCTTATGCCTGAAAAAAAGATGTTAAGGCAGGAAATAGCATCTCCTTAATCCTGTAAATTCAGTTGATGTTCGTGGACTTCTCTAACTGAAGAGGAATGAAAGATAGAATGAAAGATACAGTTTCTGTCCTGTTTTTGGCTAAATCTTCTCATCTTGGCTGAAGAACCCACCCAAGTGGCGACAGTCCAATTATTCAGTCAGCAAGAAGCTGGCTCCGTAACTTCAGTGATGTGATGGTTGGGTTGAGGGACATCCTGGATGCTGGGGACCGGTGTAGTGGCCGAGTTGTTAAATTGACCCGATGCCCCAGCTGACTTGGAGGCTGCCTTTTCAGGCTGGGCTTAAATCTTCCAGAACTAGCTGTGCCAGGAAATCTTCCAGAACCTGTGCCAGGAATTGTTTGGGGGTGCAGCATCAGTCACCCCCTTACTGCCGTTGCTGGTGGTGCCAGTGATGGAGGGATTATCTAGGCACCCAGGGGTGCTTCCAGGGTTCCTTTATGTTTTATTGCTCTTCAGTTTCTGTAGTGAAGATGCTGATTTGCAATTCCTAGCTGGTCATCTGGCAAAAGCTAAGAGCCAAATGTGACATTCCTGATATTCCTTAGCATAAAAAGTAAACAAAAAGTTTAAGAGCAGTGTCTTCACTTACATGTTTTCATGTAGGAATAAATTCCTTTAAAAGCTTGACTTTTTGGTTCTGTTCATTTGGGTTTTGTTTTTTTTGGTGTGGTGGTTTTTTTTTTTTGTTATTGACTTGTACTTACTATGGAACAGAGCTCTTAAAAATCTGAGGGGGGGGCGGGGTGTGTGTGGGGGGGTGTGTGTATTGCCAGGACCTGGACCGAGACAGGAAAGTCTACTTTTACTGAGTAGGAAAACCTCATGTGTGGGGGCAGCTTTTCTGGGAAACGAAAGTATCCTGAGCGCTTTCACTTTCTCATTCTCTTTTGGTAGCCAGTGTGCTATGTAAGGACCGGGAAGGCTGTACTGAGTCACAACGAAGGTTTGTGTATGTTTTGGGGTTTTTTGTTTGGTTTTGTTTTGGTGTTTTTATTTTTCTTTTAAATGGATGTGTTAAGCTTCCCCACCAAAACCCAGTGACGAAGTTACCGATGTGATGGTCTTCAGTCAGCAGATAGACATCTGTAATTTGAGAGCATTCGGCTTCTCACCAGGGGGCTGTTGACTCCTAGCGTCACGCAAATAGCAAACCATGGTATTAGGTGACTAATGTAGGAGAGGCTGTTGTGACAACGTATTTCAAATTGATTTTATGAATTCAGGGTAGACTTCAGTCTTCTTTTCCCCGTTAGGAAATAAAGACTGCTTCTGTTACCTGATGATTACGCTTCATCAGTTGTGGTGCGGTTAAAGAAGTCAGTATCTGCCAAGAGTAGAAAATATTTGACTGAAGTGAATGTTAGTTTAACCAAGTTCGGTGAAACTAATTTAACTCGTGTGACTTCTGCCAGCGAGCTAAGTGTGCAATAGGTGGAGTGGTAACGGATGGTCAATTGTAATTAATAGGGAAAGGCTAGTACTGTAAATCACAATACTTAGTTGTATGTGAAAGTATGTAAAGTTAAAACTTTTCTGATAAATTCTTAATCTTTTTTATTATTTAAAAAGGAGAAAATACGGTGACAAAGTAATCTAAAGCTGTGGGGCTGAAGTAAAGATGAGGTGAGATGCTTTACTGCTGAACATGATAGTGGTGGCATGCCTTGCATAATCGTACAAACTCAGTCTTTATGCCAAGTCAATGGAAATACTTTTTCCTGTTTCCTGCATCAGGCTGGCAAATGGCATCTTTTGCTATTTTTTGTGAACACTTTCAACTTTTAATTTGGCGACAGTGCGTTCTGAAAAGTGCATGTCAGATTTCTTAATGTTACATTACGTTAATGCTGTGCTGAATATAAATGTTGTCATAATCTGTATTGTGCCAAGCTGGCAGGTAGAATGGAGAGCAGCGGTAGTGTGTGCTGTGCTTGAGTGCAATCTTGAGTACAGCACTGACATTTCCACTCATTTTACTGCTGGCTTTAGATCTCTTTATCACTGCACTTATTTAGGACTTCAAGACTTGCAATAGACTAAGGGCTTCACAGACTTTTGATAGAAAATTTTCATGAAACTTCTTTTTTGAGTAATCCTGCCCATGCCACCTTTCTGCTGTATGTTACCATCGCAGTTTTCAGAAGTGAATAAAGGGAATGGAAGTCTGTCTCTTTGCTGCAGCAGGTTACGCCTCCCTGCCTGGATATTCGGGGTGAGTACACTGATCTGTGATTGGAGTGGCAGAGGCATGCTGCCTTCTGCTGATAGCTGCAGGGCTGTATCGTCTGGTAAAGGAGTGGTTTTAACATGCTGAACTACGTAGCAATTTCCCTGGTGAATGTGGTGCAGAATCTGTGGTTTTAGGCTTTAACACAAATGACATGTGAAGCAACATTTTGAGTCGATACTGAGATTTCTGTGGAGTGATATGGGGAAGAATTGGGTCCTAAGGTGGTGTGAAGGACAGACACAAATGTTGTGAGTAGGACACTGATAATTTCAGTTGTCTGCAGCAGGCTTGTCCACTTAATTATGAACTGGCTTTCAATGTATTTAGTAACATCATTAATTCCAAGCATTTGAAAATCACTATGAAGATATTTACTCTATTTAGATGTAAACTCTTGCAGTTTAAGGCAGCACTCTTTTTTTTTTTTTTTTTTTTTTTTTTTTCCCGGTTAGGTTTCATAGTTTTCATTCTTTTGAAAATGTCATTAGCTATGTACTTTTACTTTTCTTTGCCATAATGGATGAAATTCAGGATCATGTTTAAAGCCATCAACATGAGAGTTTTCCTGAAACCTGGTGATGGGACTTTAACAGAAACAGCACTGTTGTGAGAGGTGGCAACACTGAGTGTCCACAGTTTTAACTAGCTCTCTGAATGAAGTAAGGATGTTGGAGAGGTGGAGTCCAAAGAACATGTGATGTGGAACAGCTTGAAGGCTGGAGTGCAACTAGGTTAACTTTGGAAACATCACCTGACACAGATTTGTGTATGTAAAACACTTTTTAAGGCAACAGAAGTACTGGTATGCAAATTCTAATAGTTTTTATTCTGAGATGCACAGCTTTGACTTGATGTTTTGTTTATGGTAGGCTTCTGAATTATTTTAACTGGTGGATTCTTGCTGAAAAAAATTATACCCTGCACAACATTTCTTTTAAAATGTTTGTTATCAACTAATTGGCAACCGTCAAGCTTATCAAAGTTTAGGTGTCAATCAAATGAAGACTGTGCTTAAAATATCCTTGACTAAAGCTTTTTTTAGCCATCAGGTGAAAGTGCATTTTTAAGCTTTACAGTAAGCACATGTAGACAGAAGAAAGTATTTAATAAAAGCTTTTCAGAGAGGCATTAGTTTTTTCAAGGCATGATCAATAACTATGTAAATTTAATTGACCCTTGTATCTTAACCTTGGTCTAAGCAGAATTCCTGGAAATCAGTGCACATGATATAATGGCATTATATACCTCTGCAGCTCTTTCCTGCCAATTGATGGGTCATTTCACTCGCATTGCACCCCATAATCTGGAGGGCTCCGTTTAATTAAAACAGGATGCTTGACATTAGGGTCTGAGATGTAAAAGTTTTGGATTGTGAATTGTGTAGCTATATTCAATGCCATCTATAACTTCAGGTGAATAGTAAATGCTAGGCTTGATTTTGCGCATGGTTTCTGCAATAGCTATTCTTCTCACAGCTGTATGACTTCAAGAAAAGTCACATAGCTGTGCTGAAAACTTCTATTCTTATTCTCAAACCAAAAATGAGTCTTTCTGAATTTCCATAAAGTTTCAATTAAAAAAAAGTAATTTGAGAAGTTTAGATTTAGCTGTGTTGTTACTGGGATTAAGCCAGGGAAAGAAAGTGCTACATGGAAGTTGACAATAGTATTCATTTACATTCAGGTGTATGCTTTGAGTGTGCTTTAAAGTAAGCAGCTGGAAAAAGCTGGGTATGCACAGGCACGTGGCATTCTTCATTCTCTTCAGAAGAGAAGATGGCAAGAACAGACTCCTACTCTGCCTTTCTTTTGTGTTTGGTTTCATTTTATTCCTCTGAAAGTTAGCAGCTTTGCAAAAAGAAATTTCTCCTGGGACCACAGCTGTTAGAAATGTACTTTTTTTTTAACACTTTACAAAATGCATAGGTATAAATGGCCTGGTAAGAGGACTGAATACTGTGTATTTCATCATGTCCCAGAAATCTTATGTTATGACTGAAAAGCAATTCTATATTTTGCTGATTTTAACTTTTGCTTTGTTTTGGTACAGAATCATGGGAAAATATGTGAGAGAAAGGTTTAAGGTTTTAAGCTTGTAAATGATTTTTTTAAAAAAAAAAAAAACCCTGGCTGGACCATAATTGTCCCATTGCCTGAAGCTGACTGGGCTGCTTTTTTGGGTACAGTCTGCTGGGTTAACCTCTGGATTTATTGATGGCAAAGATGGACAGATTTCTCTGCCGTCACCAGGTCCAGCTCTTGCTAACTTGGCATGTTGCCATGAAGCTTTTTCTGGGGCTGATTTAAAGACGACTGGTAAATGTGCTACCTACCCTAGTGCTGAGTGGGGGTGCGTGTGCAGCGTCCAGGCTCTGCTGCCCTGTTACAGGCCAGGGAAGGAGTTTGCAGCCACATGCTAATCCCCAGCAAAGATGCAGAAGACTGCTGCTTCATGACCTTACTGAGCAGAAAAGGGTTGAAGATTTTGCTATTGGAGTTTATTATCCCTGTTTGATAGGGAGTATGTTAGCATAATACTGCTGCTAGGAAGGCAGCACAGAATTTTAATTTTTTGTTTCAAATTATTTTTCAAAAACGTGAACTCTTTATGTGAGCCTTTTACTCAGGTCAGCCTATGAAGTTTCAGCTAGGTATGTGATGATGAAGGATGTCAGAAAGTCACTATTGGTGATATTGGCACAATACCACCAAGACAGGGAAGACTGACAGGGCTAAATTATAACAAATAGTGGTTATAAACCAAAATTGTCCTAAGTTTCCTGAGACCATGTCCTAACATGTTAGAATATAACATGTTCAGCTTTCTGTGGGAGCTGAGGCAAATGTGCATTTCAGTATAAGGTAATTCAAAGTCCATTAAAAAACCCCCTAGAGATTCTCAAGACTCTATTTTTTCTTTCTCTTTGGAAGAAAACAGCCTAGAAAACTTCAGTTGCCCTCTGTGCACTGCTGAATTTACTATTTCTTTAACTGTGAAGTAGTAAAATTATATGCTGATCCTCAGTACAAATCTTAATGCATCTTTAAATACTATAGTGTCTCTGTTGTGTTTGAGGTTCACTTTAATTCTAATGTCATCTGCATCTGTGGAGGTTATTACCTAATAAGAGCTGCTTGCTGCCCTTCACAGGGTGGCAGTCTGTGGTGTTGGCAGTGGCCTTTCTGCAAGGACACAGCACGTGCCGGCGGCTTCCTGGCGCTTGACCCAGGAAAGGCTGTCTCGCTGGAGAAGCTGGAACAGCTGTCAGAAACCCATCACCTTGCAGGCAACCTGTTAAATGCTGCTGCAGATTTTGGGTGACTTAATGTTATCTGTACTCTCGTTCTTCTGCAGAATTTATTTAAATTTTTTTTCCCCTTCAAGCTAACAATGCGTGTCTCTTCACAGGATTTCTTTTTGAATGATTAGTAAGGGGCAGGATAAACTATTAAATAATCTTACTAAATGCTGCAAGTATTGGTGCATGACTTTTCTGATGGAATTTCGTCTTGTAATGCACCTTGGATTAAAAGTTGGGGTGATCAGTTGAGGCTGCAGGATGAGTTCACTTCTGGAAGACCTCACTGCAGTGGGGTGGAGGTGCTCCCCGCCTCTCTTCTTTCCCAGTGCCCTGTGTTGTCTCACCTAATTTCTTTTGGCCTGGGAAGTGGGCAGCAGCAGGCAATGTGATTGGGAGCTGCACACTGGCTGGCTGAGTTGCTGGGGAGCCGGGGGTGCTGCTGAGGGTGTCAGCGAGCCCTGGGATCGGGCCGAGCTGCTGGAGGTGGCCTTGGGCTGCGGGATGGGAGGGCAGATGTGCCTGGGTACATGTGCACACTGTGATCACAAGGCCCATTTCTTTAGGAGATCAGGTTAGTAATTTTTTTGATAGGACTAAATGGAAGAGCCTTTTTTGAAAGGCTTTCTGTTAAGTTTTTTTTTTTCTTTCTATTCAAAACAGACAGCTGAGTTCTTTGCCCAAATGTGTCCTTGCTATTGAATATCATGAACTCTTTGTAATACAGACCTCTCAAAATGTGCCATTTCACTTTTATTTAGGGTTTCCATGCTGTACTATTCTGAATTTTGTGTGGAGAAATTATTTGTGAAATCTTCCCTGGTATCACTGACCTAGGGCACATAGTGGTGTTGTTTGAGGTGAGGTGGGATCTTTGATACTTGAGCCATTAACAGTTGCAGTAAATGAAATCTTTCTGGATGTGAAGACCTAAACCAGAGAGCAGAGAACAGCATGTGGGGTTTCAGCCCGTGCAGGAGCGGGCCTGAGTGTGTGATTTCATTTCTGTGGTGTGCAGCTTTGACCACCAAGGCATGCTAGATGCATCAGATCCCTGTTACTGTATGAATTCTATATTCATCTCTTGTTGGAGTAGGTTTTCTGCAATAGTGCCTAAGTAGGGCGAGGACCGCGGGAGACTTTTTATGCCCTCTCAGTTTCACTGGATAAAAATAGGATTAAAATAAAGGCAGAGAAACAATTCATTCTCATAAGGCTCCTACTCCACAACAGTTTAATCCAGTGGAAATAGGTGCAGCCTTGGTCTTGTCCTCTCCCTTGTTTCACCCCTGGCTCTCACTAAGTCAGCAGAAAATTAATTAAGAACAAAGAGCGGCTTTCTGCTGGTTTATTGAGAGCCTGGGCTGGCTTGCTGGAGGTTCAAGCAGGTGGCAGTGCTGGCTCAAAGGGAGGAGTGGCTTGTGGCTAGAGCTGGTGGCATCTGGCAACACCAGCCTAGGCTGGCCAGCCCTGACAGGAGCTACAGCCTGGGAAGGAGAGCTGACTCGTCGGAAGCAGCTTGTGGTCTGACAGCCCGTTTGAACTTTATTGTTTGCAAGTATGGCAGAGACTGGGATCCCACTGATCTGAGGGCACTTGCAGCTTCCAGAGTTGGTTTGTCTGTTCCTAGAGTTGTCCTTGTTATCGTGACAGCAGAGCGAGGACAACAAAGGGGCTAGCTTAATGTTGTTTTCTTGGGGGCTCTTCTGTATTGTTCAGAGCTGGGTGAGATTATCATGACGGCTATTTGGAAAAAAACCCATAAAGCTCAACACTTCAGTGGGCTAGCAGGACTGCCCTCTTGAGTCAAGTGGTAGGTCTTAGCCTTTCGATGACAGATAATAAATGGGTGATGAAAGGGCTGTAAAGTGCCTCAGATGTGAGCCAGAATATCTTGTGTTTGGTGTGATGCGTTCAACTGTGATTGGGATGGAAAGGAAAATATCTCAAAGAGGGAAGTTAAAATGTGGATCTTTGCAGCATTGTTTTAGACCTCAGAAAGACAAGATTTTATGAATTGTTTAAAAGAGATTAGAAAGGATGTATTTAATAGCTGCTACAGTAAAATTGTGATACCCTGGCAGTAGTCTTTCCTGTGAGGAGAAAGCTGTGTCTTGGTGCTACTACCTGGGCAGACACTGTAAAATTTAATGCTTAGGCATGATGGTAAATGTCTGTGAACAGAAGAAAAAAATTAAGAAGGAAACTTTTACAATAGGAAGTAGCCAGGAGTGATTGGAAAATATGTATGTATATGTATGGGTATATTTATGCACACAGCTGTATATCTGTCATCCTCCAGCCTCTTTCTCCTTTCTATCCATATGTCCTGGTTTAGCTAGGATAGGGTTAAGTTTCCCCAGCAGTGGGGGGAAGCTCTAGCTGGGTTATTCAATACCATGCTGACGTCAACTCCGGGCGCCGATAGCGCGGGAAGAATTGGTGAGCGTGTGCGTTTGTGCAGCTGTTCCTCTCACTGCTGTATCGGTACATATTTTGCTCTGTTCATTGTTATTACTGTTGTTGTTTGTTGTGTTGCTGTTGCTCTGTTGTATTAAACCTCTCCTTATCTCAGCCCCGGAGCTTTGTATTTCACTCCCTTTGTGGGGGAGGGGCAGCGGCCGCGTGGTCTCAGACCCCAGCAGGGACTAAACCACCACACCGTATGATTGTCATGGTTTAACCCTGACTGGCAACAAGGCACCACATAGCTACTCGCTTGCTCCTCAAGCCACCCTGGTGGGATGGGGAGGAGAATTAAAAAAAAAAAAAAAAGGAAAATTCATGGGTTGTGAAAAGAATGGTTTAATAATTGAAATAATAATTGAATAATAATTGAAATTGAAATAAATAAAATATAATAATAATTGTAATGAAGAGGAAGATAACAAAGAGAGGAACAAAACCCAGAAAGGGCAAGTGATGCACAATGCAATCTCACCACCTGCTGACAGATGCCCAGCCAGTCCCTGAGCAGTGATTGGCCCCTCCCGGCCAACTCCCCCCAGTTTATATACTGAGTATGACGTTCTATGGTATGGAATATCCCTTTGGCTAGTTCAGGTCAGCTGTCCTGGCCGTGCTGCCTCTCAGCTTCTTGTGCACCTGCTTGCTGGCAGAGCATGGGGAATTGAAAAACCCTTAACTTAGTTGTTGCTAAGTAGTGCTTATCCTAAAGCATCAGTGTGTTATCAACATTATTCTCACACTAAATACGAAATACAGCACCATACCAGCTACTAGGAAGAAAATTAACTCTGTCCCAGCTGAAACCAAGACAATAACATCACCTATCATTGAGCCTACTGACTTTAATTTGCTGTGGCTTGTGCACACTGTTGGCAGCTCTCTTGATGCTGGGGACTGAACACATCAAGGTGGGACTGGGATGTGAACCAAGGCTGGAGCGTGCCACTGGGACATGGCACTGCCCAGCTTTTGTCCACGGGTGGGGTGTCAGAGGAATTCTTCTGAATTTTATATGTAACTTACAGATAAGATGTGCTGGTGCTTTGAAAGACCACCCTGCTGCTACCAATAACTCCAATCACCCATCAGGTTTAGATTGGAGCACAGATATTTTTGCTAATTACTGTCACAGTTATTGGAGTGTTTTAAGAATCAAAAGTGATTTTTGTGAAGCAAATTTTCCCATGGCTGTTCTGGTGAATGCAACCTGAAGTTCACTTGCATCTTGTTAAGTGAAACTAAAGATCTTATTGGTTTTACAGTAGTTAATTTTTAAAGCTGCTGTCATTACTATTGGGAAACTTGCTGTTGTGCTGAGCAGGGTGTGAGAAATCATGATGGTGGTTTAAAACACCCGAACCTCAAAATTCTCAATAATTTTACATTTTTGACACCTTTTATGTTTTCAGTAAGTACCAAGACTGCTATCCTTTCTGGATTATAAGACTGTCACTGAAGCTTATTTAGGAATTGTTCAGTAAGAGCTAGAAATGTGTAACTAAACAATTTTTCACATGCTTCTTCACTCAAGCAACAGTATTCATAAACCAGTTCATAGTCTAATTTTAAGATAGAGCTTTAGTTACATTTCTGTTGTCTGCTCCTCTTTTGGTTTGGAGGATTGGTTTTAAACCATGTTGCTTCGATGGAGATAAGATTTTTGAGCCAGTTCACACTTCTGTTGTGATAGATGGCATCGTTTATAATTGTGTTCTTGTAAGTTAGTTTAAATGACTTTGCTGCCTTCCTAGTGTTTGCTTTTGCTTTGTCTTTATGACTACTTATACTGCCTTCAGCCACTGTTTTCTTTGTTGTTGTTGTTTTTGTTTTGCTTTTTTTCACTGGGGAAAAACCAGATCTTTTGATACTATAAACTGACCATGTTTAGTTGTAATCCAGGCAATAGACCTGGAGTCCAGGGCTGAGTTTCAGTACTTTGGCCTGAGGGAAAATGAGAGAAAAATCCACTAAATGCGTTTAAGAAAGTGTGTTTCTGTTGCTTTCTGAATGCCCTCCATGTTACTGTTATGTGTGCACTCAGTGGTGTCTCTTCCAGCTGCATTATTACTCCAATTCTTTAGCACCCCAGAATTTGCCTAGGAGGATCCATATGATAAGGTGTTGCTTCTCCCTGCTTTACTCTTCTCACCCCTGACCTGTGTAAGAAATTTGGCTTTAGGGTCTCATTCCTTCCTTGTCCTGTCCATGTGAATGTGGAAGAGAGGGTGTGAAGCCACTTTTCCTGCCTATGGGTGGAGTATTTGGAATGTCACAGACTTTGCCCCTGTGAACTGACTGGGTTTCCTGCTCATTGCAGAAATATTCCCCACATAGGTGATGATGATTTGGCTCACATTTAACTTCTGTTTTTTTATAAATGTGTATGACTATCTGAGGTGGGCTTGCCTATATTTAGTGTTAGTAAATACAAACCAAACTCCTCAAGCTTCTCTTTAAAAACCTCATTTCAAAAACTTTAAATTTATTTTAATTCAAGCTAATATTTAAGTGTTAGATGTTGAGAGTAAATGAGACTTTTTTTCTTTTTTGGGGACCATGTATATGAGGCTCAGAATAGCAAGCATTTACATGAATGCATACTCTTGTGTAGAATCCGTAATACCAAATCTGGAAATTCATTGAAAAGTCACTTGTTAAAGCATTTTCAGTTGAAGTAGTACAGCTTTGTTATGGTTCATGGAAACCATAGAAATATGGTGAGAGTATTCTGAGTGTTTTCTTATGATGAATATAGGTTATATATTGTTATGATTAAATAGGATCCTTCCTTTAATTTTTCAGGGAGGACTGTATGCACATAAGTAATACTCGAGCCTTTTTCCCTATTAAAGCTTTTATTTGGTCCAGGCTGTGCTTGGTTGAAAGTTACTGCCATACAGTGTGTCCTTTTGCTTCCTTGAAGTAACTTTGCTCTCAGTCGAGTTGCAGGTGTGTAATTATTCACTTTGCACAAGCTGCTGCTGTAATTGGCAAGTTTTGGCAGTCTGCACAGGGCAGTTCCAGACTGAAAATCTGCAGTCTCTTTGCATGTCCTTTGCTCTCCACAGGTGATTTTGCCCCAGCCAAAGCTGAGATGCATTTTGCATTTGTGTGACTATAAAAATATCTTTACCTACTTTCTCAGAGGATACAATGTCATGTAAGAGGTTACCCTTTTCATGACTGAACCAGAGGAAATCCAGTTAGCAGATACCAGACAAGGGAACTGAATTTTTCTGTGCTTTAGGAGGTACTGTAAGAATGAACACCGTAAAGCCAGTGCAGAGATTTAACTTGGTCTTTGCACCAGCAAAATACTGCTTTTAAAAATATATGTATACATATACCCACTTATTAATTTACATATTTATATATGTATGTTTATTCTGCACGCACACGCTCCCACACAGAAAAATCTTCAGGACAGAGATGGTAAGAGCAAAGACATGCAACAAAGCCTTCTGAAGTTGACTATGTGTTTTTCCCGTGTTTCAACTGAGTATCTTCATGGAAGGAGTTATTTTTTATTTGCCTGTTTGAAACTTGACCAACAGCTTATTTAGAAGATGGTTAATGTTTCTGTGTTGCTGGAAGCCATAATGCTCAGCAGTGTATGTGGGCCTTTAACTGTTCCTGGGAGATACGATTAATGTGGCAGAAAATGACATTCACAGTAGAAATTGAGGATCTTTAGTATGTTCGTCCTTTGTACCTTAACTATTTTCTTGTTTATTTGTTTGTAGCAAAAACTTAAAGCCTTTTTATAGAGGATTACATGGTGTTCTCATTAAAGCAACATCATGTGAGGAAACTACCTTATTAGCTACTTGTCTGCAGATGGTACCATTAGCAGGTCCTCTGCAGCTCAGGTTACATTTCAATTGTCTTTAATGTAAAATATTTTGTGCAATGTCATTTGGCTTTTCTAACAGCTTTTATAAATCAGTGTTGTGCTGGAAAGTAAAGCAAGCAGGTTTTGTGTGGAGGGAGTGAGTCAAGATGCTGTTCTCGGTATTTGCATTTTTTCCCCTTTCTTTTTGTCTCTAGTACAAGTATTCATCCCTTGAGAAGGAAGGGATTCCCATAGTTCATTTTCATTATGTACTATTTAAATGAACTGAATAGTGAGGCAGTAGGCCCTGCCTTCTCCTGGTGATGGCTGGACCATCTCAATTACTACTAAACATAGACTTTTTCTGTGCTTGGAAACTGAAGAGGGTTGTTTTATCTTCTAAGTTTGAAAGTGCTTGTGTTGCAAATACAAATATTTGGATGTTGCCATGAGTAAAGCCAAAGCTTACATGTACTTCTTCAGAAGTGACAGAGATGAGAAAATAAGCAGATCAAAAGGTGGCTAATTTTTTTCCCTGCAAATTTATCTGCAGTATAATTCATAATTAGTCAATTTATGAGATTTACCCTGTCCAAAAAAGCATTTGTGTAATTTAGCTTTCTGCTCTGATTTTGGTAAGTTATCAGAGTCTACAGTACTGTTGTGGAACTAATTTGGGCACAGCATCTCCCTAAGCAGATAATAGTGTAGATCCTTTTCTGCTTCACTAGCGCTAGCACAGCTACTGAATATGCTATTGTGTGAGGTTATAAACCAGATAATCTTAATTGGGCATTTCCTGAGAGGAAGGGAGGGATGGCTGAAAAAGGAAAGAATTGGAAGTAAGGGCATGCATTCCTAATATACAAATTTGGCTTCTATCCAGGAAAATGGGAGAATTTCCTGTTAGTTAAAATCTTCCAAGAGCTGAAAGCCTGGAGATACATACTGCATACCTCGGGGAGCCGGAGGAAGGGGGTAGGCTGGGAATAGCTTGTGCACGAAAGCCCTGGGGAACCGATTGCTGTGTGATGTGGTGAGGCTGAGGGGTGGGAGCAGCTGGATCTCAGGGCAGCTGTAGCATTAGTGGACCATCTCCTTTGTCTGGCCAAGGGTTTGGGTTACCTTGTAGCAATTGCACCAGCAGAGTCTGGTGTCGTAGAGCAAGTCCTGGAGCCTGTTTAGAGTTGAGTCAAATGCAATACAAGCTACATGGAGTATGCGTGTAGATGTATGTATATATGTGTGCATGTATAACGTAACACATTTGGTGCTGCAGTGCAGATATATGTGCAGTTTTGACTCACTAAACTGGAGAATCTGTGCTATAGATAAACTATGGAATCTTTCATGTAAATCTGAGGAAAGTATGGCAAACAGAAGTGGGTACAGCAAATAGGATCCAAAAGAATTGGAGTGGATTTGTTAGCACCAGTAGTGGCACTGGTTCTGTTGGATCTGCATTTGAAGAGAGAGGTTGCTTATTAAGTTGAATTAAAGCACGGTGAGTTATAATTCAGAAACTGAACTTCTACTAATGCGAGGCTAGAAAAAATAGGGAGTCGGGGGAGAGCTGTGTTGAAAAGATGGCAACTTATTTATGTTGGGACTGCTAGTTGTGTTCTGGATCTTCCCTCACTGACCAGATTTAATTAACACACATTAGTGTAGGTACTTCAGACACTTGAAAATACTTGTATGCCGCCACCTTAATTTTTTAACTTTGCTTTAGTGTATGGTGAGCTCTTTTGGGTATTTTTGGTAAGCCTTTGAGTGAATTATGACTAATTGTTTAGAATATCTACATTAGTGTTTGTGGATATTTGAGCGTCTATATGCTACAGTCACTTCAGCTCAAGTTAGCCCAAGCTTCACACAAGTAAAGTGTCTAGGGTAGATGTAATAGGAAGGAATATTAATAGGAGTAAGGAGGGTGGCTTGCTTCATATGTAGAAGTCTGTCCTAAGTATTGTATTAAATATTAGTTATGGTACGGAAGAGACTTAGTCCTTTAGCAGTTGCATTAGAAATTTAGAATTAGTCCTTTAGCAGTTGTATTGGAAATTCAAACTTCAGCCATAGGTAATAGTAAAATAAAATCTTTTAAAATCATCCAGTATGCCACAACAGCCTATACTAAAGGAATATAATTCAAAACAAGTAACTTTACCTGTTTTGACTTTTGCATTCTGGTACAGATGCACCAAAGTTACATCAAGAATTAAGTAGTATTAACTCTTCGAATATGGGTACGATTATGTTTCATAAACCTCTGAAGTGAAAAGCAAAAAGAAAATTTGTTCTTGCCCCCTGATTAATGAGACAAGGGTTTGATAGTAGTTGCCTGCACTGTCATTTGTACTGAAAAGAAAGAGAATTACCTGTGTTAATACAGTTTCATGAATGATAACATATTGTCAATATAACAGTAAAGGAGAATAATGGCAAAGTTAAATATGCAGTTGCGAGAAAGGTCTGTATGCAGTAAAGGTGATGCAGTTGTAAATGTGAGAGGATGAGGGGAGCATGGTGAATACATGGAAGAGAAGGCCACCAGTCAGATGGTGTGTTAAGGAGTTTTTAGCTGCCCCATGCAGTTTCAGAATTGTTTCTGGAGACCCATTAGTCTATTGGTAGGTATCAAGAGAACACATTGATCAGGTGGAAACAATTTAAATTATAGTTTTGTTGCTTTGTTTTTATCTTTTTCCTCCTCCTTCTAGGAAGGGGAGTATATAGTCATTGTTCTGTGTGATCTGAAAGAACTCAATTAGAGATTAATGGCAGCTTGTTCACATTTACCCAAAAAGCCAGTGATGTCTAAAGGAGGTGTTTGTGGCCCCAAAGCAGTCCAGCTCCATTTGAGGTATTCAGGGTAACTGTTAGTTTTCCTCTTTAATTTCTGACCCTTCTAACTAGGGTGCTTATGGATTCTCTGTATTGTTCACTTCATTACCAGTTAGAAATTTTGGAGCTGGGTGCCTTCAACTTCTGTCCTTGAAGTTAGGTACTTAAATCATCTCTTGGTGAGAAAGGAGCATCTCTGGGCCTGGTTCTGATCTGTCAGATGTGTATGTCCTTGGGAAGGGAGCCTTGAACCACAGCTGTATACCGGAATACTGAAATCTGGATATAAACTACAGATGTCTAGGTTTATAAGTCACAGCTGTGCTCATAAATTAGCAGCCAATATTTTGAACTGCTAAGAGATTGTTTGTTGGTAAACTATGTCTCTTCTGTCTTTTCCCAGTCTCTGTGAACAATGAATATCCTCCAGTCAGCCTTTCCAAGTGTTGTATATATTATGGAAGATACAGAAATCTGTTATAACTTGTTGTTATAATAAATTATAGTGAAACTATTTTCTGTTTTATTAACCATCATGTTGGTAGCAAATACAAAAAGCAAACCAATTTGCTGCCACGCACTGCCCTTGAATTGCTACTGCCAGTTTTAATGCTGTTGTAATTACTTTTCCCAAATACTCTTATTTCTCTTCTTTGCTTCTTGCCAGACCCAGGGGCAGGAAAGCAACTTTATAGGGGAAACAAGTCCTGCCTTTGTACAGTGCTATGAAATGCACAGAGTAAACAAATGAGGGGGGGGAAGGATGGGGGAAGAGTGGGAGTTTGTTTTCCTGCATCACTTCACATTTCTTGTGCCAATAGCAGAGTTTTTAAAAAGAAGAGAGGAAAAAAAAAAAGGCAAATTGAATTGTTAGCAGTGTCCCTTAGGATCATAAGTGAATGGAAGATTGTGTATGTAATTCATAAACATCCTGAACTATATTCCTTCTATTTCAACATATTAGGGCATGAAGTAGTGCCTGCCAGGTTAATTTCACACTGGGGAATTCAGCATTCATGCACCTCTTAATTTCCTCCTCTATACAAAGCTGTGATAAGAGGAGAATAAGGATAGTTGAATATTTGATTCCAAATAATTAAAGAGAAGTATTTTAGAGGTAGCTGCAAGACAATTACGGTTGTGGGGTTTTTTAATTGAATTTGGAGAGTAACATGAGAATGTTTTTGTCACTGATAGGAAATATGCTTTTGGTCTAGCAAGCAAAACCCTGTACTTTACAAAATCTTCTCTTTTATTGATGGAATTATTGTTTTGAGTTCACAATGTGGTGGGCAAACAGTAAAAAGAAAAAATACTTGCAGATACCAAGTTTTTCTCCTTTTCCCATCTGCCAAAGGAAGAATGGAATTTGTTAGTATGGAACAATGATCAGTGTTTTCATGATTTTAATGGTTAACTGGAGTTCAGGGATTGTTCCAGCCGAGTGCTTGCTTCTTTGCTTCTGTGATGTGATACCTGAGCATGAGTGAAGGGAATAATTTGTTGGCTCTAAACAGAAGTGGGACCAGATTTTTTTTTTTTTAAAGCCTCAAAATTCTTATGAAGTGAGTATTTAAGAGATCCAGAACCTGTTATTCTTTTTGTAATTCCAAGTTTTACTTTAAACTCATGGATTCTGACTGATGTTGTGACTTGGGAGAGTTGGATTCAACAAGCTTAGTCTCGAGAAACTGTTTTGTGTGGACGTTTTTACAGTATTTCTCTTAAAACACCTAAATGATCAGTAAAGATGAATTTCTTAGTTTTGAGGTTGGAATGGCTGAGAATTATGTATGCTAAGGACATAGTGGGGTTGAGAATAATTGTAAGTTGAAGAAATTGGTTTTGGTGGGAGTTTAGTCAACTATTCCCCATACTGCCTTTGAGGACCAAACTATGGAGTTTTATTTGTTTAGGAGAGCCAATTGTGGCTTTATATAGGCTCCTTAAGTCCATTTTGTGTAAGCTCACCCATCATCAATTTTTCTGTTTTTAATAAAACCCCCACCAAATCCCAAAACCATTACATTTGGGAATTAAAAGTGCCCAAGTTGCAGAAACTGAGTCAAACTTGAATAACGAAGGCTCTACCCCTTTGAGGTACATAAAGCTTATATGGAGATACTTTTAATGTTTGCAGAGATACATACTCTTGTAAGTAATTGGTTTTGCTGTTATTTGGCTCTTACCTTATTTTGATGATGTTTTTTTTTTAGCACCAGCAAACATTTTTAAATCAGCTGAGGGAGATCACTGGTATCAATGACATCCAGGTACTTCAACAGGCTCTGAAGGTAAGATGGGTGTGTCTGACTGGTAGCTGAATGTATACATTTTAACTGCCTGTGAAAGCCATAAACCCCACCCTTTCTTACTCTGGTCTTCCCTTCCTTCCCTTTCATTCCCAGTTTGAATACTTTTTGGATGTATTTCAGGGTAAAAGAGCTAATAATTGATGGCTTGTTCACTTTAGAAGTAATCTTGTTCTGTTTTGGTACTGACATAAAAATTAAGCTGGTGTTCAAAAATGAAAAGACAGGAATGGTATGACTTGCCTTTACTTTAACCTTTGGGTAAAGGGTTTTGTTCTACTACAGCTGGTCAACTGCTGATGAGTTAAGTGTTGTTTTCTTGTCAAGGTGTAGTTAGGTTTTCTATCATGTGCAGGTCCTGCTCAGTATGTAGAATGAAGAACTCTCCTTGAACTGGCCACCCTTTGCTAATTTGCTATAGTTTCACTGTTTTTTCAAACTTCGTAAATTCTTTCACAGCACAGAAGACTTCTTTGATGCAAGATCGGCAGGTTTCTGCATTCTGTTTTCCCAAATATGAATGAAAATAAAAAAAACCCCTCTTGTCTCCCTTAAGTCGAGCTTTTTAGCCATTTATACATGGTAAATGAGGATTTAGTGAATCTTAAGTCATAGTTGTTGCTTCAGATTCAGCATAAATCATGTACACAACTGCCCCTCAAAAGCCAGCATTTCTGGCTTTAAAAATGAAATGGTAGATTTTCCAAAGAATTGAGCTGACTGCTGTTGAAGTCTGAGTGTGCTGATTATGCTTGTTAAGGGGTTGATGTACACTACAAGACCTTTGATTTTTTTTTTTTTTTTTTTTTTTTTTTTTCCCCCTGAAATAAGTGGAATTCTACCATATCAAATTTTCATAAGATGTTCTATCTTTATTTTGGTTAAAAATTGTGAAGTATGCAGAACATATCAAGTTTGGAAACTTTCTTTTCTAATCAGTATTTCACCTGAAAATACAATGTGTTGTTGATCTTACAAGTTGCTTGTAATGTTGTCTTTTGCTGTTAAGAAAAAAGAGAAAAAGGTGAGGGAACTCTCACTTCTTGTTTTATTGATGCTTAAAGGACAGCAATGGTAATCTGGAGTTGGCTGTGGCTTTCCTCACCGCAAAGAACGCAAAGGTTCCCCAGCTAGAGGAGGCAACTTACTATCAAACAGCCCTTCCTGGAAATGACAGATACATCAGCGTGGGCAGCCAGGCAGACACCAGTAGGTATTTTTTCTTTTTGTAAGATTAGTTTAAAGGCAAGGAAACTAAAAGCTTGCCTGTAAGATGACTTAATCTGCTGATATTCTTACTTAACAATTTTAAGATTATTATATATTCTTTCTTTCCTTATTCCAGTGTATTTTTTTTGAGCTATCCTTAAGTATTACCTTTACATGTGTGTATGGTACTGATCAGAGGGTGAATAACTGGATTCTCAATCTTTTTTTTTTTCCTTCTTTTTTTTTTTTCCCCTATTATAGGATTGATTTTGGGGTCATGCAGTAAATAATGAAAGGCAAAAGCTGGGTACTCTTTTGTTAGAACAAAAAGAAATTGGAGAAGGGTCTGTGAATGTCTGTCTTAATACGATAAAGTTTAATATGCTTAAGAGTAGCTTCTCCCTGACAGGGATGGCTTTCCAAAAGGGAGAAGCGGGAGGTTAGGTGTGCATTTTGTAGTAAAAGAGTAGGTATTTCATATGTGAAATTAAATGTACTTAATTTTAAGGGATTTTATTTAGTTGATACAGGAGATCCCATAACTTGTGTTTATCTGAGCCTTGCAGGTTCTGTTCTTTTGCTTAAGTGCATAGTTATTTTTATGGGGAGAAGAATGTGTTAAATGTGTTCTGCAAATAAATATGGGAAATAACATGAAAGAAAAAATCAAAGGAAGTTTTGCAGTGGGAATGATTTCTGTAAAATCTGGGTTTCTTAATACTGTATTTACATTCCAACATTCTAAACATAAATGTAGAATATTTGAATTATATATTGATCCTTTGACCATATACATAGTACACCTATGTAGCTTTTATTAAATGAGTAGCATTATTTAGCCTTACCCGCAGTAGGATTTTTTTTTCCCCTTTGTTTCACTAGTGTTGGGGTGACTATGGTGGCATCATTGTAAAGAAATTTAGATCTTATCAGTTGTACAATTGTCTTTTTGTCTATGGCACCTTGACATAAGCATCTGGATTTTTTTTAAAACTTTTTTCTTTAATTTAAAGATGAGTTTATTCTCAACATCTTAGATCTGGAAACTGCATTTTAATCCCTGGTATTACTAACAACCCTGTATAAAAAGCCCTGCGTGCATTATAGGTAGTTTTATTATCCCCCCATTGAGTTGTGGGGGGTGGTTTGGTTTTTTGCGGGTTGTTTTTTTTTTCCTATGGAAAGAAAATACACAAAATACATTGAAAATTAAATACATGTGGGGTAAGAAAATTGCCATTGAGGAAACGGAGACTGTTTTCAACAATCTTACCACTGTTGTCATAGTCTCCAGTACTAAAGATCTACTACAGCAGTGGAATAGTAAACTGGGTTCTGTTGCAGTCTGTGTTTAATTAGATTTATTAGCAATTGCATTAATAGAAGTCTTTAGTTTTGCTGTCACTTACTGTGCTATGCAACCTTATTGAAGATATGAGGTGACAAGGCATATGAGAGGGAAGAGTCAAGGCTGCAGGGTCTGCATTACCCGTGAGTGATGGTCAAACAAGTGTAAGTCTTGAGTTGCACATTGCAAGCTGAATTTCAGGATTCTCTTCTCTTTTCTGGAGGACTGAAGGCAGTCCCAGGTTTTTTACAGTTATACAGCACTACAAGTCAGTAATCAAGAAGCGCCGACTACTGTGGAAAAAGCAGACTGATTTTTTTTTTAACATCTTTAGTGTCTCATCAGATCCCCGCTGGCAGCAAAGATGAGAGCCAGCCTTTGCTGTTTTAGTTAGACTGAGAAATGAGATAAAGCCATCTTGGCCAACTTTTCTTCACATTGGAAGACTTAGGGGGCAAGAACAACACCTACAGCAGAACAAAAGTCTAGGCCAATCTGATCAGAGCCCCCCCCGCCCTGCCCCGCTCCTGTAGAAATCTAGTGAAAGCTTTTTGCAGAAACCTACAGTTCTGTTGTGATTTGCTTGCCTGTAATTATTTTGATTATGAATTTAAAAAATGCAGTACACTTAAAACGGACAAGTTTCAGGGCCCTACGTTACTAAGGACTGTCATGCAAGTGGATGACTTGGGAGAAAGGAATGGAAGGGTAAGCATAAACGGCAAACATATTCAGCAGTCATAGCTCCAGCCATCAGCACTCCCTTCTGCAAAGAAGACTATTAGCAGTTCTCAGTAACTATGCTGAGTTGCTGACAGTATCATGCCTTTCAAATTTGACTCCCTTTTACTATCCCACATAGGTATAATTACATGAAGATAATTATAACTCACCCTTACTGTTCCTTCCTACTTAACTACCTCTGTGCGTTTGGAACTTAGGATGTTATGACTCACCGAGCTTTGTGGTCCCACCAAGTTAAATCATACAAACTGGGGATGAGAGTGAGTTACAGATAAATATCAGAACTGTCTTTTATGCCACAGAAAACCTCCAGCCACTTACAAAAGCTTTTGAATGTATGCCTTGAATGTATTATGCAGGCTTGACTGCATAAGGGTATATAAAATGTATTCTGCAAGCTTTACTGACTAAATTTCTTTAAAATGGTTACGTTGTAAAGGGGTAAAAGAAAAAAGTATGCCTTAACAGTCAGCGATTAGCCTGGATTGTGCACTGGCTCTTCCAAAAGTGACAGTGATCATTCAGCTGTTTCAGAGTTACATCCTGTATGTCAGTAGGTGTAGGAAACCTGATTTCTCTAATTGGCAAATGCAACATTTCAGCAGCTGCAAAAATGTTTATGAGTTTGCATAAGATTTACTCCATCTTTAAAAGCAAAGACCGACTTACACAATCAAGTGTTATTCATGATGCTTGCCTTTTTGACTGTTCAATATGGCACGTGCAAACACCTGCAAGTGTAGCTCTTTCACCTCAAGAGTGATGCATGCTTTATCTAATCCCTTTGCAAAGGTGGTTTTACCCTTTTGGATTTTTTTTTTCCTTCTTGCAGTGTTAGTGAGCAGAAAGTACTTAAGCATTAGGGTTGCAATGAACAAATAAACACGTTTAATCTAAGATCACTTTAAGGTTCTGCATAGTAGCATAAATCCTAGGCACTGCACTTAAAGGAAGACTAAAGAAGTTTAGTAGTACTTTCCAATATTTTCACTTTCCCTAGAACCCCTTTTTTTTTTCCCCATTTAAAGTAATTCTGTGTGTTTTCATCTATGGCTGCACAACAGAACTGTTGCATTGCTAAGCATTTATCCATTTCCCCCTCCTTATTTGATAAACTTGCAGAACCAAGGGTTAAAGGAGGCACCAGAATGAAGAGAAGACATGTATTTAGAAGTTGTATTGTCTTCAGATGAAATAGCTGTCAAGACAAATTCTCTCCCTCCCCTTTTGAAAACTCAGAATTCTTTCACAAAAACTGAATTATTAGTCTTTGCAATTGCACACTCCACAGCCAAAACAAAAGACTTCAGTCCCTTTTATAGGGACATAGTACAATGTAACTATAAAATGCCATGCACACCAACTTGAGGGTTGTAGACTTAATTGCTTCTGGGGGAACCTGGCTTTTTATATCTTCCTGTTCCTAGAGTTGGAGCCTTTGCATAGGTTTAAAAGTAATTCAGTCAAACTTTCCAATGAGGTAGACTTAACTGCACCTAAGACTTCTGAAGTGATGTTTATATAACATTGCTTAAAAGCCATTCCATTCTAGAGACTCTAAAAAGTTTATAGAGTAATTCATTTTGGTGCTTCACTGTCCTTACTTTTAGACTCTTAATGTCTAAATCCCTCTTGCTTCAGGTTAAGTCCTTTATTCTTTGTGCTGTCCCCTGCGGAGGTTATAGTACACCTGATTCTTTTTATCTCAGATGGAGTGCTGCATGCTTGAAGATGGTGTGTCATAATGTCCCCTCAGACTTGTCTCAGATCTAAACTAGACAGCCCAAATTATTTCCAAGTCTTTGGATGCATTTAGTATACCTATTGTCAATTTTTTTCTCTCTTCTAGACCTTCTGTAATGGTTCTGTCTTCTTTGTGAACTGTGGCACTCAAAATAATAAGACTTCAGCTGAGTTCTTACGAAAAATGGGTGAATCTCTATAAATGTCCATGTAGTACTCTGACAATATACCTCAGTGTAACACTTCATACTTTCTTCAACACTGTGATGATGTAAATTGTAGGTTGAACATGAATTAGCTGTAGCTCTTAGATCCTTCTTGGCACAGGTTCTCATTTTATAGCTGTCCATTGTATTGTTTCTGCGAGACAAATTTGACACCAGTTTCTTCTGTCACCTTACCTAACTCGGATATCGCTATGTGTCTTCATGACGCTTCCTTCTGTTTTAGAGATTATTTGTCATTTCTGTCCAGGTTCCTGGGAATGTCTCCAACTTGGTATGGCAGGGTCCCTACTTCAAAATGTCAAGAGTCTTCTACCTTGAGGACCTCCTTTCATCTTAGAGACTTGTTCCTTTGTTCTATGCCTACCTCTCTCCTTCCCATCCCTGTCAGTGTGAGAATCATCAGTTTAAGATGTTGTTATCCTAGGACAGCATAAATGCAGCTGAGATGAGGAAGTTCCTCTAAGGTAGCGGTGGCTAACACTTGCTAGCTGCTTCATTAGTAGAGCTGTTTGGGTTGTCTAAAAAGCTGCTGGGATATTATGTATTCTTTCCTTGTCCAGTTTTAACCAGAATTGGCATATACAGCCAATTAAATTCCTTTAAATCTTCATGCAGGAGCAAGAGACCATCATGACATTTAACGTCATAGAATAGGTGGTAGAATATAGGATCTTGCTTAGCTCTGCTTGTAATAAGCAAAACTGATGTAGTCTCAACTTAATTTTTTCTTTTTTTTTTCTTATGTTGTTGGTGCATTGAAATCAGTCTTGCTGCTGGATTTCCGTACTTGGCACCAGTCCATTGAACCCATCAGGTCTGCCCCTTCATTTTCCTCACCCTTTGCCAGTGGTTGCATCACTGTGGTTGTTTATTGCCTGTCTCTGGGTTCAATTGCTACTTCAGATCTGTCCCTCGTGCTGAGTTTCCCAGCCTACTTAAGTTTGAAGTTCCTACTCTCTGCTTCCTCCTGGTACAAGTAAGAAGTTAATAACACAGTAATTATTTTAATGACCTAGGCAATTACCAAGTAAGAACCATTTATTTAAATGATGATAGAAACTTCCTAAGTAAACAGATTTGATAAGTTTTTTTTTTTAGAAAAGAAAGAAGATATATGGGGATAGATAAATAGTGTGTGCATTTACTATATATACAGTAGTATATTTGTCACAAATTTCAATGTACAACTTAAAATTGCTTTGTAGAATTACAAACGATGTCAAACTTTCTGGATCTTATGTACCAGAAGCACACATTATTATATAATAATGTTATAAACCAAGAATATATTTCTTAGTAAAGCAGTTGATTAATTTTGGATGTTAATTTCAGTTGAATAAACATTATGAATGCATTAAGCCAGATTGTTTTGATGAGTAGTTTCTTTGTTCATTAAGAATTTTTTCAGAAGCAAGCAATTTTGTTTATGTAGTTCTCATGGCTTAGTTAAAAATGTTTGCATTTTCTAAGGCTATGTGGTATACAATAAATACCACCTTTATGAGGATGAGCCAGTGAGAACTAAAGCATTCTGTGGCCTTAAATGAGAGGAATGTTACGAAATTGGTATATTAAAGTCAGGTAACCGTAACTTTGGAGAAGTGGCATTATTCTTAATACCTTTAAGAAATGCTTCCTTCAGCCTATCACAGGAAGCTCATGTGTGTCTGATAAATACTTTGGGTAAAAGTCAGCTTTTTTTTTTTGTTCAATCCCCATGTAAGAATTTCAAAAGATGAAGATATTTTAAAACAAAAAAAACCTGCATGAATTTCATGTAGTATATGTACATTTGTATAATTTATAACCAACTGACAGGAATGCAAACTGTGCAAACTGATGTGTGTGTATATATATGTATTGGTTTTTTTAAAGAGTTTAGTCTCAGACTGTTCCCCTTCTGTTATGACTTCTGTTGACATCTGCTCTTTATAATCCTGTGATTTAGGATTCAAGTCATACCTGAGCTGTTGCAGCTTAATGAGTTACTATGTCAGCTGAGATGCTGAAAGACCTTGGACCTGCTCCAAGTACAGTAAACATGAGCTAAAATATGTTAGCTTAAATCTCCAAAATGTTTTTATTTTACATTTGCTACAAACTAAAAGCTTGCATGGAGTAGGTTACCATGGATCAGCTGATACTCAGAAATGTATTTTTCTGACATAAGTTATGCTAGGTAAACCCCCTGTGACATAAATTGATTGCACCACTCGTGGTGGTAGTATCTGACAGCAGCTCTTCGCTGTATTGTCTTTTTTTCATGCAGATCAGGAACAATGTATATGTGAGAACAACACTTCTAAAGAGAATCCTGTATTGTCTGCTCCAAAACCCTTGCATGCCAAAGGAAACTGTTGTGTTTGATCTGCTTTCTGAAAGCAGGTGGAAGTCAAGGATTTTGGGTTTTAATATTAAAGTGATGTAATCACTGGCAATATGAATGGTAATAAACTTCTGAACACATAGGGTGGTGGTATAGATTAATAAACATTAAGGAGCTAGGGAGGTGCAAAGAAGTAGAATAATTCAATGAAAGTGTGGGTTGGAGCTGACCTTGATAGATTTTTTTTTGTGTAACAGTGGGAACTTTTGTTAACCCCATAATCTTCAGCTAGGGTATGAGTTCTTTTCTGGAGAATACTCCCTATATAAAGGAGTTTACTTCTTAACCTAACTTTCTTCTTTATGGTTGTGTAAGAATTTCATCACTCTTACCTGACTAGAGACTAGCTAAAGGAATATTTCCCTCTAAGTAGGTGATCGGAGTAATCCCATACTTCTTCATCAGCATGTGTGACTGCTGGATTGCAGTTTACTCCATCTTCAGTTTTGACCACTGTTGCTACTTTCAGAGAAACAGCTCATCTCCAGTGGAGATGGGGTGCTCGTGTGTGACTACCTGCAAATGGGTAGAAAATACAACAAAAGTATGACATTTTAGAGAGTAATAGGTAGCGCGTGGTCATGGGATCCTCCAATTACTGTTGACCTTTCTAGCCTTTCTTATGTGCTCAGGCTGTAGAACAGAGCCATGCTTGCATGTGACCCAGGCTGAGGTATTGTTTTAGCCCGAATTACATTGTTCTCAACATGGCAGCTCATATATCAAAACTCCTCTGGGTGAGGCTTCTGCTGGTGGTTCTTGTAATTGCTTTAGTACTTCTGAAGGAGAATTTCAGGCATCTGAGTTGAAGTATTCTTCTGATACACTGGAAGATCTGAGCTGAATATAAAAGACATAAGAATAAAATTATGAAGTGTTCCTTTTGTGGTCATAATGTTTTTCCATACTTCCAGATCATGACAGATTGCCCAGTTTACTTTGCAGGTAAGAGTGCTTCCCTTTAAAGGCTCACTAAGTAAAATAGAAATTTCAAGATCTTTATTTGAAAACTAAGTTGAAAACTAGTTTTTCAAGATGCTGGTGCTAACAGGAAAGCTTCTTTTACAACTTCTCTTCAGTTTCAGCTTTCTGTGAGGACAAGTCATCCCATTTTCTGTTCATACACAGCTATGGCAGTGATTTTTATATCATAAGTTCAGTGTTCTATTTTGATCCAATGAGAAATGTCACAGATAAGTAAGCCCAGGGAGATAGGGGAAGCTGTTTCTACAGTGAGTCAGCTCATAGGAGAAAAGTCAGAGGCTAGATGGAGAAGCTCTTTGGGTATGAGTAATTGAGCTGGCCTGTGAAAGGAGAAATGCAGACAAGCTGCTCATCTCTCTTTGTGAGCAATCATCAGTTTTAAATGTGTATCGCTTCCTCCCAGAGTCTTTTAGTTTCTAATGTCCAAACCCCAGGCTGGAGAGTAGTCCCTTTCATAGCTCTTTGGGTAAACTTTGGCCTTGGAGGAGGGAGACTGAAACCAGCCAACACTCCGTAATATTGCACATAAGTATCTTTTGCACTTTCCCCTCACTTTCTGTCTGGCTGACTTGCAAAATGAGACTTCTGGCCCTTGAAATCATGATAACCAACGACCTTGGCTTTTCTGAAGGACTTGTACAGGACATTCCTGTTGGCCCTGGCTGCTCTGAAAGCACAGCTGTGCCCGACGGGGTGATGATTTGTGTCGTGGTGTGATGTGGGTAATGAAATCTCTCCTTACTCAGGAGGGCGAGTGCTATCGCTACCCTCAGGAAATAAGAAGGTTTATGGGGGACGTTAGTATCTGATTCTTTAGATAATAGGAGCTGGAGAGGAAGGCAGAAGTAGGGTTGTTTTCACCTTCTTCACTCAGTCAGTAGCCTGTACAGCATTTCCCATGTGTCCAAGTATGGATCCTCATTTTGGCTTCAGTATTTGTTTTTTTTCAATTCTACTGCTGAGATGGGATACTTCCAGTAGACAGAAATTGGATTTAAATATGTTCAGGAAAGGAATGCACAGACAGGATAGAAAAGAATTAGGTTAAGTAAGGAACTCTCTCACATGTTATGAAACCGTGTGAAAGTATTTGGCTCACCAGTGCACAGAAATACTTGTAGAATTTGGGTCTGTATTGGGAAAACTCTGCACACGTTACTCCACGAGGAGGGAAAACCAGCTATGCTCAGTTAAGGTATCCTTTTTAAGATAAGGTTGTCTTCATCATGTGTTCCCTGGAAGCAACTTATTATGGTAGCTGAAGTAATACATTTAAGTGTATTGCTTTAAGAGGGCTTTCAGAAACCATGGATTCCTAAATTTGTCCCATAGCTTAGTGAAACTTAAGAACATTAGGAGGAAGGAAGGCTATGCGCATCATATCTTAGCAAGAGAAAGCTGCTGAGGTTTTTATCTGGCTTGGAGGTGGAAGGGAGCCATTAGCAGGGTTAGAAGTTGGAAGAGCACAGGGCACTGGAGGGATGAACTGGAATGGTGGTCAGCAATCCACGTGGGCTCTCTCTCCTCTACAGTAAGACTTGACTTTCATTCTGTTTCACTTTTAATTTTGAGAAAGATAGTTTTGCTTTTCAGATGTGATTGATCTCACTGGAGATGATAAAGATGATCTTCAGAGGGCAATTGCCTTGAGTTTGGAGGAATCAAACAGGGCATTCAGGGAGACTGGAATAACAGATGAGGAACAAGCCATTAGCAGGTAAACGAACAACTTATATAAAGCAGAAATTAAATTAAAGAGTTGGAGATTGGCCTGTATTGCTTTTTTTAAACTTTTAATTTAACAAACAATAACTTATTTACTTTCACTTGTGCTACTGATATGCCTGGCTTCAGGATGTTGCTTTAATGTATTGTATGTTCTGCACTGGAAAATAGTCTATTATGTGTGAGCTAGGATTTAATAGTATGTTTCATGTTGATGTATTTGTTTAAATATTGAGGAAGTGGATGGAGATAGAGGTTGTATGGTCATATTTAAATAGGACCTAAACCAAAAAGTTTCTTTTGTGTATCAGGTAAAAAGCAATAAAAACAAAATATAATTAAGAAGCTAATAAATTCTTTGTCCTGTATTTTGCAGTGTTCATTTTACAATAACATTTTCTCACCTCTGTGCTAAGGCTGAGATTGAGGGAGGGAGCAGTAATGCTATGACTTGAGTATACTAAGAGCAGCTGCTGTATTTTAGCTGATAAAGTATATTATTAACCTATTTAACAAATAGGATTTGTAAGCTTTGAGTGAAGTTAACTTCTTGGTTTAAAGTTTTATGAATATAACTTGCTCAACTTGGGTGTGCTAAGAGTCTGTAAGTTAACTTTGATCAGATTTTACGATAACTTTTTGTACGGTGTGTGTTTATATGTAAATATAGATATAATTATGAAATATTTGGGACTTGAACTAAGTGTGAGTGTAGGGTTGTGTGGGAGGGATGCTGTTTTTTTTCATCTGTGGCTGGCCTTGGGAGGGATGTTGGTTTTTTTCATTTGCAGCTGGCCTTGTTCTAGGGGAAAAGGGCATTGATTTGATCTTTGTGTTAGAAGGTTAAGTCCTTCCTCCTTGTAAAAGACTAATTTTATAAAAAAAATTAATTTAGGTGGGGGAGATTCACCACAAAAATTCTTGGCTCACTGTATTTGACAGGCTAAATGGCTTATCAAAAAAGTCCAGCTCTCAGAATATGGACAGTGTTACTTTATCCACAGTAACTTTCTTTTTTTCTGTTGAAAAACAAATGTACTAGTTGTGAGAATAAACATACCCCTCTCTCCATCCTCCCATTTGTGATAAAAGCCATCTTGTATGAATTTAAGATAACATGTTTTAGGAGAGAAAGGTGGGATGAGTGTGATCTATATTCTCATTAATAATTGGAAGATTTTAAGGGATGGGTTTTTTCCTAAGACCTCAGTATGTGCATGTATACAAGATTATGGTGGATGTTCTGTCCAGTTCTGATTCAGAAGTTCAGCTCTTGCATGTTCCTTCTGAAGGATAGAATTGTCATAACAAGAGAGTTGTGATTTAGGCAGGCACTTGGAAAGATGGACCTATTTCTGGATATGGAAATCCTTCTCCCTTTTTATTTCCTTTCCAAGCTCTGACTGCTTCTGTTGTGCTCACTTCTTGGGAGCCTTGAAGCTCTAGGTTTTTTCCTGTAGACTTTGTTATTTTCTGCAACTAGGAAAAAATGCACCATAATTTAACTAGCATGTATTTATAATATTTAGTTATGGGCTAAGCAGGTAAGACTAAACAGGTCTTTTTAGTCTGAGAAGTGAAAAACAAAGTATGCTGTTTTTTTTCTGTGTGTACAAAGGCATATAGATGATCTGTTCAGTTATATACAGAGAAAACGTTGGTCTTCTGTTGAGAGATGTGTATGTGATGGCACATGCTATTGTGTGTAATTTTGCCAAATTAAGAGCTTGTTGCTACCAAGGGGGATATGGCCTGCACACTGTCCCACATTTTCTATACTTGCTGTAGTATTCTTTGGAGCATTTGTGACATGAATTCATTTCCCAAAGCCATAGAAAAATATTACTAATCACTAGAAGATTCAGAGTGTATCATGGCACAGGAATGGGACTTTGCTTGTGAATGGAGGCAGAGAAGAGTGAGAATCTTGGGGGTTCTGGCAACATTGAGGTATTAGATCAACTCAGTTACATACCAAGATGTACCCTGAGTTGATGGCAAATTATGTCTGAGTTGTACAAATACAGGAAGTTCAGAATTCTTGAATTCTTGATCTGAACTGTTCAATTAGTTTCCTTAATGACAGGATTTAAGACTGTTTTAAAAAAAATTTTTAAAAATCACTTTGTAGTTAACACCCCACAGAAGAATGTTGGCATTCCAATAGAAAGCACAGTATCTGTGCAGGACTTCTCAAAACAAAAAGTAGAACACTGTGGTTGTAAACAAATCAAGCTGCAGCCATCTACTTGTGTTTTTCCAAGTTAAATAAGAAGCAGAAATCAAATAGGAAGTCAATAATAAGCAAATTAAACTGTGGAAATCTTTCATTTTTAATAATGCTAGGATGTGTGTGTATTTAAATAGTCTTTGGTGTGGAGGATATTTTTTTCAGAGGTATTCATAGTGGTTTGGAACCTAATTTGCACTGATTTTGTTATGGTTTCCAAGGAAACATTAATGGAATTTCTTGATTTGTGTAATTAATGTTGTAATGCACGTAGAATTTGTCTTCCTGAATGTAATTGCCTTGTGCTACTTAATGAGGACAGATCTGATTACTATGTAGGTGTTTAGAGAAGTGCAGCTGAAATGTCCAAGTGTCCCAAGCTGAACATCTTGTACATGGCATGTTTAACATTTTTTACTATTGCCTTTTTTAAATCTCACAAGGAAATGTGCATGATCAGTGTATTTCCTAATACGAAAAAGTTTCTCCTGTTTATTAGTTTTGATGGTTTGAAGGCAAATGAGACTGGCCAGATAGGACATCACTGGGGAAGCTTGTAAGATATGACTGAAAGGAGAAATTAGCTGGGCTGTGTTATGCCTAGGGTAGTAGCCGTATTAAAATGAGAGCCCATACTGTGAGTGCATAAGGATGTGCACCACCCCTAGGTCTTTTTTTTTTTTTTTTTTTTTTTTAACATGGTCATTGAAACTGTTGGGGACTTGGCACTGTGGTTAAGCATTGTGTGTATAGATCAAAGGTGAAACTGGGGAGGGATGTAGGGTTGGGGATATTCCTGGGTGTCCAGCTGTAAGACAGTCACAGTATAAAGACCTTCCCTTGTTCTTTTAGCCAAGTAGCCTGCCAGAGTGGGCTTTTCTGCATCATGTTTAGTGGGCTTCCTCAGCATGGTTTGGCTGAACTTTTGTGCTGTGGACTCACTTTGCCTGAGGCTTCTTGCATTGTCTGGCTAGCCCCATGCAAGCAGCTCTGCAAAGCTGCTTGGCTATGCCTAGTTTGTTACAGAGAGAAATAAAACACTGCTTTCAGGTCCCATGCCAAGCCTGGCATTAACTAACCCTCACTCCAGAGTTTCCTTCCAAACAAGATTCCAACACTTGGAGGTGGGGAAGCCTTTGGTCCTGTGAGGCTAGAGGAATGCCGTACCCTGCACGTAGCTTACAGCTCTGCTGCTAGTGACTGCTGCTGTGGTCTCCAAGGGTTGCAAAGAGGGTGTTTCGGCTGCATAATCAGAATTGCTAAATCCTTGTACTAACTTTATGGAAGGATGTTCATTTTGTTGAGAGCAATGTGTGAGTAAGATTCTTTGTCAAAGCAGTCTCCCAGATCAGGACTGTATGACTATAGTATAGTGAACATTATAGTGTAAGAGGTACAGTCACTATGCTGGTAAATACACTTACTTATGTAGCTTCTGAGCTGATCATTAGGTTCCTGTATACTGTGCTCACTTTTATTTCAGTTTGCATCACAGCTATCATGGCTGAAAATTATTTTTGGCACATAGGGTGTCCAGCTATTGCATGTGCTCTCTGAGGACAGATAATATTACAGGTAAAATTAAGGAAAAATATCATGAAGCTTTGAGAATCAAGTACTTTAAGACACGGAAACAGATTTGAGGCGGAGCTAAAGATGAGAAAATCCTTCACCTGCTAAAGAAATACAAAAACAAATTCTAAGAAGGAATTTTAGTAGGTAATTAAGTTGATAAATGGTAATACCCTTCGGGTCAGGGAAATGTTTCAGTTTGAGAACGTATTTTTTTTATGAACTCAAATCTTGAAATATCTTGAAATATTCTTGAGCTTGTGGGGGGAAAAAAGTTTGTTTCCCTGAAACAAAAGTGGTATGGAATAGGTATTGTAGGCCTGACACAACATCATTCTAAATTTAATCTGGTCTGTCAGCCTTCCCATCAGTTTTACATGTCCCTTCAATTTACTTTAAATGAGAGTTTAAGTAATTCTACCTGAATGAGAAATTATGTGAAATACATGAGACACTTGTTTTGAATTATTTTTTAGTGTCCGTGTCAAATAACTTTTACTCTCAAAGCAGACATACGTTGGGCATCTAACACTTTTGTATCAGTGAGAAGGGAAATGAATTTGACTGTTTCTTTACATTTTGGGGTTTGCTTAGGAGATAACGTTATCATAAAGACAACTAAGAACTACTGAAGAGTCAGATTCCATCCCTGTGCAGTGTTTGAAGAGATGTCAGAGCAGAAAGTTTTAGAGGATTATATGCCTGTCCTTTCAGTGCTGTTTACAAGGTTACCTGTCGAAAAAAAAAAAATTGTCAGAAGTTAATTAATCAGTAGGAAATTACAAGTTTTAGGTTCTTCCTGAGATGTATTGATACAAAAGTGGTATTTATACTTAATGGTCTCCCAGATTCTGATTGCTTCTATTTTTTTTCAAAATAAGTAGCAATAACATATTAGTATGTACCCCAAAGCAGTTATCTACAGTGAATTCATATGAAGCACATATAATGCTTCATAGTTCGTGTATTTCTTGTAAGATACATTTTCTTTCTTTGACAAGAGCATAGCTTGAAACAAAAATTTAGTTAGGAAGCTGAGGGATTACGGTTAGAGTGGTTTTTTTTTGCCCCCCTCCTGTTTCTTTGGTTTTTTTATAAGGTGTTCAAACTTTGTCCTTTAGGAATGCCATTTACAGACCAGCCTAAACCTGCCTTTCTTTGATGTTTAGTGAGTCTAGAACCAAAGGGGACAACCCTTCATGCTGCTCAGACTGCTTACATGCTTGTCATGCAGCTCCTGAAATCCTGTGCTTGTCGAATGTAGTAGTTCAGTAGCAGCTCAGCATTCTATGTGGTATTTGGACTAGATGGTCGGGGATAGTGACCACTGTCAGCAGTGCACATGCCAGGCAACTTGGCTTACGTATTACAGCTACTGTTCTATGACCTGAATGTATCCATCTTCATCTTTCTATTTAGAATATGTGGCTACCACAAATTACCTTTTAAGGTGTTCTTTGTCACAAGTCTAAGGGTTTGTGCTGATACAGAAATACTGTGTTGAGTGAAGCTTGAGTTTAGGAGCATAACACACATCAGATCTTACTGTCATGTGAAATACGGACATTCAGCATAAATCATGTAGGAGCAGTTTCCTGCAAAGAATGTGGTCACTGATGTGTACAATTAACTTGTTGGGTGGCATTTTAAAAATTGTGGAGAGATGTCTTTCCATGGCTCATAAAATAATTACTGGCAACGTAAAGTGATTAATACAGTTGCATAAGTTGCAAAAATGGAAACTAAAAAAGCTTCTTCCATTTTTGAAAGTTGCCTAGCTAGCTTTGGTTTCCTGTCAGTTAAATAAATATTGGTGACTTTGTGCTTTGCATATCAATAAAAGCATTTGTAGATGAAAGCGCTGCACTAATAGTACTGCCTAAAATTTCTCATCCATCCTATATGAATCTGGTTCTTAAATAATTGATGACTTACAGACATGGCTCTTGTATCTAGAGCTCTCACAGGAGATTCACTCACTCACTGATACCATTTTTCAAAAGGTAATGGAATTACTGTGACGTATCTAAAAGTAAAATAGCATGTTACTTTTGAAGACATATTATTACATATAAATTTAAAACCAAGCTCAGGAACAATAAGCTATCAAATGATGTCATTAAGATGTCTGTATTAGTAACTGAAGGTGTTTTACTATGTCTTCTTTTTTGTCTTTCTCACACTTTTCCCCCACTTCTGTTCCCAAAGAGTTCTAGAAGCCAGTATTGCAGAAAATAAAGCAAGTTTAAAGAGGACGCATCCAGAGGTATGGAGTGACTCTCCAAACCCTTATGATCGAAAGCGGCAAGACAACTGTCCAGTAGGATTAAAGAATGTTGGCAACACATGCTGGTTTAGTGCTGTCATTCAGGTAAGCACCCTCTTCAATTGTCTGTGTATGCTCTTCATTGTTGTTATTGTGAGGTGAGTTATTTTAAGTGGATAACTTAAGATATCTGTTTTCTTGGGAAGTTTAGGCCACTGCATGAGATTTTTTGAGCATTACTTATTTATTGCATCTCTTAACATGTTTATCCATAAGTCTGAAGTGTAGAAAGTACTGTAGCATAGCTAAGTGAAGCTTCAAAATGTTTCTTATTAAAAAGCTGTTGAAGACAACGAGTTGAGTCTCTGAAGATCCTGGGTGTCTGGAGCTCATGCTGACATCAATGGCAATTGTGGATGCCTAAAAACATGTGAAAATTAAATTAGAGATGAGGAACAGACTTGTTATATTAAAAGGAACACATGTAAGTGACGGAGAGGGGGTGGCTAACAATGGAGGTAGGTAGAGGAAATGACACCCTCAGTCATGGAGTGCTTACTAGAACAGCTACAAGGAAATAGCTTAGTAGGGTAAAAGAAGGAATAAGTGATAAAAAAGGAAGCTTGAGAAGGAGGAAAGTGAAGGTCTGATATGGATGCAGTTGTGTCTGTTTTGGGTTGCTTTACCTAACACAGCCAGTATATGGGCTCTTAGTCTGTTTTTGTGTATATGTAGCTTAATTAAAAGCTACCTTTTTTTAAACATGGGATCAGTAGGGAAATGAATACAGATACTGCAACTTGTCTAGTGAAATCTAATACTCTAATATCAATATTTTTTTTAGAAGTGATTGCTAAATCTGCATGTCTGTAAATAATCTGTAGATATATTTAGAAGCATCCAAACCCACAGAAGACTGTGGGTCAAACTGGAATACAGTAGGGGGAAATTTATTTTTGGTCTTCAAGAAGCTAATTCAGCATATCATAACTTTTCATAGTCTGACATTTTGTGACAAAGCAAATTAAATATTTAATACCCATTTTTAACAAATTACTGTCAGGCTGAAGCATGTCAGATAAACTAATATGGTTACTTTCATACTGATGGTTGTTGTACTTCAGGCTGAGTTCACTTAGATCAACGTTCTGCCTAGCAATTTCTGCAAATGGGTGCTTATGGAGGAGTGCAAACAGTACTTATGATACTGCTCTATTAAAACACTCCCAACCTCCAGCTGCTTTCATCTTGGGGGAGTTTCTTAATCCTTTGCAGTTTGTTTAGCTGGTAATCCCCAGTGGACCTCTCTTTTATGTTCTTGTCTCCCTTGAACCTTGCAAGCTTCTTGCACCCATGGGATTCTCTGGGGAGGAATTGTGTAGTTGTGCTCGCTATTGCACGAAGAACCACCTTGTTTGTATTTGTTTTTCTTGACCTGGCTCCCACTAGTTTTTTCTGGTGGCCTTCATGTTTCCTGGTGGACAAGACAGTTAAATGTTGTTTGCTGTTACAGTTCTGTGGACTGCTGTCATGCTCTTTCCAGGTCAGTGGTCTCTCTTTCCAAGCTGACTGCTGAGTTGTTGCCTGTATAGAATCTGTTCTAATCTCTGATCCACCTTGTTGCTGTTATCCAGATCTTTTCTAGCTCTATTAGCATTTTAGTTGGGGGACCAGGAAAGTTTTCAAGGTCTGAGTGGGCTGTGAATCTGTGAAGTGGTAGACGGACAGATGCAGGCTCTTCAAGGAAGACAAGTAGGGATGACAGGGAAGAGCATTGCCTTCCTTGTGAAGGAGCAGATCAAATATATGTGGTACTTGTGTCGGATAAGATGACAGTTTAAGATGAGAGTCTGTGGGTCAGGATCAGAGGAGAGACTGGTAAGGGTAGCACCCTGATTAGTCTGTTATAGACCACCCTCCTCAGGATAAGGATGTGGACAAAGCTTTCTTTAAGAGCAAGGAGGTCTCTTGATCATGGTCTGTGGTTCCCATGAGGAACTTTAATAAATATCCCAACATCTACTGGAAGTCCAACACAGCAGGACACAAGCAAAACTTTTCTGGAGATTTCTGGAGAGTGTCAGGGACAGCTTCTTGATACAAGTACTGATGGGCCAACTAGGTGTGATGCATAGCTGGATCTGCTGTTCCCTAAAATGGAAGAACTGGTTAGAGATGTAGTAATGTGGGTACTCTTGACTGCAGTGACCATGAAATAGTGGATTTCAAGATCCTGGTGGGAGTGAGCAAGGAGTAGAAGGGTACAGACCCTAGAGTTCAGGAGAGCCGACTTTGGCTTCTTTAGGAAGTTGGTAGCTGGGATCCCATAAAAGGCACCTCTGAAAGTCAGAGGAGCTCAGGAAAGCTGTCAGTATCCTCTAATTGCAAGAAGGATCCATTCTGCTGCTCAGAGAACTCATGGCCAAGCTCCAGTGCAAGCAGGCAGTGTGCAGGATCTGGAAGCAGAGATGGGCTATTGAGAAGGAGTTTGGAAATGTTGCCCAGGCATGAAGGGATGGTGTTAGGGAAGTGAAAGCTAATCTAGAGTTGAGGCCTCAAGGGATGTCTAGGGTAAGAAGAGGTTTTGATGCTACACTAGTCATAAAAGGCTGAGCAAGGAGAACACGGTTCTGTTGCTGAATACAGCAGGTCATATAGTGACAGCAGACTTAAATAAGGCTGAGGTACTTGGTGCCTTGCTTTGCCTCGGTCTTCACCGATGAGATTTCTCAGACCACTGTGCTTAGTTGGGGGAGAGGAACTCTGAGCAGTGGTTAAGGATTGAGTCAGAGATTACTTGAGGAAACTTCACCCATGTAATTCTACAGGACTCACTGAGCTGCATCCAGTGGTGCTGAGAGAATAGGGTAAAGTCTTAGGAAGGCTGCTCTCTATCATCTTTGAAAGGTCATGGAGAATCAAAGAGGTTTCTGATTAACTGCAGACAGACAAAAAAGTCAACCTGAGAAGCTATGGGATGGTCTGCATTAGCTGACCCTTGAGAAGACGGAGCCAGGCTTTCCACAGCAGTGCATATCAGGAGGATGAGAGGCAATGAGAGTGAGTTGAGATAAGAGAGATTCAGCCTGGATATAAGAAGCATTTTTCCCTATGAGGACCTGCAGGCAGTAGGGGTTGCCCAAAGAGGCTGTGCAGGCTCTGTTGAACCTCAAAGGCTTTTAAGACGTGCCTGGAAAAAGCCCTGAGCAGCCTGGTCTGATCTCACAGATGAACTCCTGCTTTGAGCAGAAGGTTTGACAAGAGATTTCCATCAATCCCTTCTGAGCTGAATTACCCAATGATTCTTATAGTAATGTTTTCTGTTTCATTGTCTTCCTTTCTTAATTATTTTATTCTGGTTTTAATTACTTCATGCACTGAACTGATACTTTCATGGAACTGTCATGAATTCAAAGTTTTGAATAATATTAGTTAGCTTGGTGCCTGTCATTTTCTATAAATTTTAGGGTTGTTTTCCACCGTGTACCTCACTGTACACTTATCTGTGTTGAATTTCGCTTTCTTATTACATAGTCCCTCAGTCCCATATGATCCTTACGTCAGTTCATCTTTGCCAGCTCTTGTTTTTACTACATTGCATATCTTTCTACTGAGCAAACTTGGTCATCTTGCCACTTGCTCTTTTGTCTAGAACACTTATGAATTTTGCTTACTGTTTTGCTGATTAGGGATACCAATTAAACTCAGACACCAGAGTGAAAAGAGCAGGCGTATTACTAGAAATAATAATATAACAGAATAATGCAGAAAACATGCAGTAAGAAAAGACAGAATAGTGCACTCAAACAAATAGGAAAATACAGGGTAATGGATCAAATCATTACTACCTGAGAGAGACAGTAGTGATTAAGAAAGATACATCACCACTTGCATACTTTACCATCATCCAGACCCGCAGACACTGGGGAGCCCCGGTTACAGCGAGGATTTGGAGAGCCTGTCCCGGCAAGTGGGAAATCCTACGTGGTGTGTCCACCCGTAGGTGAGGCTTCCAAAGTCGCTGTGAGCGGGTCCCGCTTTATATACCCAAAAATCAGCGAGCCAGAATAGCTGGCACCTTTGTTTTAAGCGGAAATACCTGTTTTCAATCTCACATTAGATTCCCCCAGAGCCTGGCCAGGGCTCAAGGGAGAAGCTGAGGGAGTTTCCCTGCTTATCTAATTGGATTATGTGCAAGGTCTCACATCAGGCCACAGTGACAGACAACGGTCTCCATGACCCTGTTATTTTATCCACACACAAAGAAAGATAAATATACATTCAAGAGAGCTACATCTTCCATACATATTTCACTAATGATTACATACGGAGTTAGCAGCTTTGGCTCAGGGCCTGTTGTTCAGGTTTCAATACTTCTATTTTTTACATCAGAATAGGTGGTTTGTTATAACTTAGTATAACACCTGTTAGCACAATGGTTATCAGTTATAAAATATACAGGATTCATCTATAGGTGGGCCTATTGTCCAAGCCTTAGCACTTCACTTACCAGCACAGACTGTGTGAGTTTGTAGTAACCTTCCTTCAGGCTGCAACAGATGGCCTGCCTCTGCCCTCTTTTTCTTCTTGATTGCCTATTTGTGCCTGGACCTTCCATCTTAACTCATTGCTGCTTAGTTAAAAGCTTTTGTTGAATGACTTCTTCAGAAATTACTGTGAGATCCCAGTGGACTACAGAAATTGCATTGCTGTTATCCATGTTCTTTTTGACTTCTTGGTGTTGGGTGAGGTTTTCTTCCATTTGTCATGGGTTTTATGTTTGGTTTTTGTTTTGTGTTGTTTTTTTTTTACGGGTAGGACTTACTTACCTTCACATAATATTTGGGTACTGCTGTAGATAATGAAATGGAAAGCCTTCTTTATTTGTCCTACCACCTCCCTTCCCACTGAAGTTTTTATGTTCTTAGGCCTCTCTCCTTTCAGCATCTAGTAATCTATCCAGTGTTTGAATTTTCTGTTTTCCTGAGATCTTTCTCTCTTGTTCATCTCTTCTCCTGTCTTTGTTCCTTCACATGCATAGCTTTTTTCCCAATGGCAGAAACATTGTCTTAGTGCTAATAGAGAGAAACATTTAGTTTCCATAAAGCTCTTTGTGGAGCTAATATGACTTGGTGTTTTACCTTTTCTGTTGTGTAATCAGATTTTATGTTTCATAGTAGTCCCAGATCTCAAGATGACTGATTTCATGTTTATGTGCATTTCTGTAAAAGAAATATTTATACATAGGAAACTGCAAATGTTTTAAATAAATGTTTTCAAGGAGAGTTGAATTTTAATTAATTAAACACAGGGAGGAGAACAGAGGCTAGAGAATGTAAAAACGTATGGTAGACCTATGATCTCATGTTACTTACACCCGATGTGCAACTTTATACCTTGAAAACGGATTATAAAGAGGGCTAGCTAGTTCTTATGGTCACTGCCCTTACGTGAAAATCTGGCATTTGAAATTGTAATGGTTTGATCCTAAAAGATAGTTAAACTTCTGTATTTAGGTCTGAATATAGAATGTAATGCAAGTAAACCGTTGAAAGATTTATAACTTCAGTTGGTTGAAAATTTAGGTTATTAATATTGTCTGCCAGCCAGGAAGATTTATGTTTCGAACAACCATCCCAGGAAATTTAATGCATGTTAATTTAGAGTATTAACTAATACCATATTTATTTATCCACAGGACAGATTGACTCCTTGGGTTACATTGACTATGTAGAAGTATTTTCAAGCTTTCTTTAGGAGTCTTTTGAAACCTGACACATCACATAGGTCAATAATATCTAAATGTTAACTACTGTCAGTCACAATGATACATTGTGTAATATGATCGAAAACTAACTTGCAAAGAAAGAAGAATCTTTTTCCTTCTATTTAAGAGGGTGCTTGTTAAGGAAAAAAAACACTTCTGACATTCTGACAGTTTCCTTACGCAATGTATGTTTTTTTTATATAGCAGCCAGTTAGCTGCCTTCGTCAAATGCAGTCATGGTTTGTTGTATTTGCATTAAGAGCCTGAAATTCCTTAAGACATGTTTGCAGTGAGTGACAGCAAACCCCAAGAAGATTCAAACATTACTGGAAATACTACCTTTTAATCAGTAGTTATTTGTGCATTAGAGAAATACACACATGTGGAAGTCGTCATACTCCGTAGGGGAAGAAGGGACTCTCACTTAAGATAGCTCCAAAACAAAGTTTTGCTTTCAACAGTTATGTTTAGCATCATTAGAATGAACAGTAATAATTTTTTCCACAGTATAACTTCTAAAAATCTGTCCTGTTGTTGAAGACTCTTAATAATAAACTTGAATTTAAAACTGAGTCCCCAAGAAAATATGTCAAAACAAAACTGTATTAAAGCATGTTCACTTCTTCGTTACCTACCAAGAAACCAATCAAGTCCCTCAGCGATTTTCCCACCTCCTCTTGAACTTGTAATAAACCTACATTTTTGACAGTTTCACCCATACATGTTTTTGCTACTGTTTAGTTAAATTAACTTTTATAGAAGGATCCCTAAATCTTGAGGTTTCAGAATATTTCTAGAAGGTTGTTTGTGTGGGTTTGTTTATTTTTTTAAATTCTCATTATTGTAACTGCATATGTCTGCTCTTGAAATAGAACTTAAGATATCAAGTTGTGGTTTGAGCTCAGAGGGCAACTGAGCACCATGCAGCTGCTCACTCATCCCATCCCCCTCAGGACTGGGAAGGAGAAAATAAAGCAGAAGGCTCAGGAATTGAGATAAGGATAGAGAGGGATGATTCACCCATTATGGTCATGGGCAAAAGACAGACTCATTAGGGGAAGAAAAAACCCATCACTTTAATTCAAACACTAACAGCAACATTTAACAGACAGAGTAGGACAGTGAGAAGTGTTACCACATCTTGAGAACACCTTCCCCCACCTCTCCCTTCTTCCCAGGCTCAGCTTTGCTCCTGATGTCTCTATTTCTCTACCTCTTCCCTCCCAGGGGGGCAGGGAATGGGGGTGTGTGGTCAGTCCTGCTGCTTCTCCCTCCTTGGGGGAGGAGTGGGGGAGGACAACTCCTCGCATTCTTCCCCTGCTCCAGTGTGGGGTCCCTCCCACAGGAGACAGTCTTCTGCAAACTTTCTCCAACGTGAGTCCTTTCCACGGGCCACAGCCATTCCCATGCTGCTCTGGCGGGGGTCACTCCTGCGTGTTGCAGTCTTCCCACCAGCAAACTACAATAGCGGGGGCTTATTCCCTCAGAGTCCCGGCCTTCTTTGGGTGCAGCCACCTGCTCCAGCGTGGGGTTGCAGGTGGGCATCTGCTCCACCAGTGACCTCCATGGCTTCAGGGGCACAGCCTGCCCTCTCACCACGGGCTGCAGCGGTGGGGTGCACCATCACACCCCCTCCCCTCCTCTTTTCCTCCTTTGTTCCACTAACCTCAGTGTTTGCATAGGTGTCCTCATCGCAACTCCTCCTTCCAACTGCTCCTCCCAGATTCCCCTTCTTAAATATGTTATCACAAAGGCGCAGCCACTCTCACTAATTGGCCCAGCCTTGGCCAGAGGTGGGTCCAGCTTGGAGCCGGGGGGCTTTGAGAAGCTTCTCACAGGGGGCCATCACTGTAGCCGCCTCTCCTGCTAATAAAAACCCCCACCACACATACAAACCCTGCACACAAGTTCTTTAAAGAAACAAAACATGAATATACTACTACTTGTTTCTACTACTGGTTTTGCAGTAGATTTCAGTGGCTCCCTCATAAAAAGGTAACTTCACAGTTTTCCTTGGTTTTAAGAGCTTATAGTCTGAAAATGACACATAAATAGTAGATTTACTGTGCCTGTGAAGTGACTTCTTTGTGTCATGCTGAGTATGAGTTAAGTGTTTGCAGAAGGTAGAGAGTGGGTAACTTGCAGGGATGTGCTGTGGAATCATGTCTGTAGTCTTGCTGCCTGTGCAAGTTGTCTCCCAGGTGTTTTGCTTTAAGACATTGTACAAGACTAACTTGGAGTTCCAAGAAGGGTTTCAGTTGTGTGAGAAGTAATGCCCTGGCAGTACTTGCCCCTTGAAAAAGGTGTCATGGGAGATACTGAGTAGTTGGTTGTTTAGTGAATGTTGTCCACTCAGTGCACTAAGACAAATTTCTGATGAAAGGAAGAAAGTGTGTGGGGAATCATGTGAAAATTGTGTACAGTAAATGCTGCTCTATTTCTCCTTCCCCCCCAGTCCCATACTTAAAGTACTAGATGCAGTGTTTTCCTGGGTCTCATGACTTACCAAGAGCCTGTCTGGATTGTAGCTCCTCCCTTTACCAGATGAGTTATCCCAACAGGACAGCTGGGATTCGGCATCTCCATACCCTTTTCTCTGGGAGTCTGTCAGAATCTGGTTAGTCATTCAAAAATGAGGCTTTTTTTTTCTTCCCCAAAAGTACATAGCTTGCAGAAAAAAGAATTAAGCTACTGTCTTACAAGCATAAATCTCCATGGCTGCTTTTTAACTTATATTTTCAGGGTCCCTAATACCACTTCTGGCATTTTACTGTGTTGCATTGTGTTTAGAAGCAGCCTTCTTGCTTTTCTGATGCCAGTATATTTGGGGTTAGGATCTCATTTGGTCCTAAGCTTCTAGTTCTGGGAAGAAGCGAGACAGCTTGATGGGTGAGAACCAAGCAAGTATTTTCTTCCCAGCTGGTGGCTCAGCTATTGTTCTTACCATCTTTGAAGCAGCCTACCACAAGTATCTGAATTTTGCATTGTTTTGGTTTTCCTATTTATCATGTTGAATGGAAAGGATTGTGGTAGATGATGTGGTAGTGCATTAATACCAAAAAGCCTAGTATTAAACAGTAAGAGTTGCATATGTGTAATTCTACACTACTGCCTTGCTTTCCTGGGCATGCTGTGGAAAGCTGCATGCTGAAGAACACGCACTGTGCAATCCCTGTTTGAGTTAAAATGGTCATTGATGGAACATTTTCTTTCCACTGTTTTCTCTGTGGAACAGCCTGGGGGTGGAGAGGGGGGTAAGGAATATGATGTAAACTGTTCTGTAGAGTTTCATGGGCAAAGGAATAACGATGTTTGAAACCTAGTTTCTTGCTTTCCCTCCCGCTGTCTCCCTCTGTTCCCGTGTAGAGTAGAGAGTGACCTGTTACTTCCAAGTTCAGTCATCCTGTGATATTTGCTGACCCAATATTCCTTTTCCTGCTTTTTGTTCTCTGTGGTCTCCAGTGCCCTCAGGTTGCTTGTGTGAATTTTCAAACTTTTACCTTACATTTAGTGATATATAATACTGAAAAACTTCTGTTGTGAAGGGATGGAAAGCTTTAACGGATGACAGCTTTAGCTTTGACTAATAGTTGTTCACTTAATTAAAATAAAGTATACAGAATAAGTGTCGGGTTGTGATCCTATGTGCAGTTTCTAGGTTTAGAAGGGTATAAACCATTGCATTGTTTAGGTGTGTTGTTTAAAATTATACCACAAACTTATTTTACATTGTGTATTTAGGCAATAAATTGAAAACTGTAACCATGTAAGGAAATGTTGGCTATTATTTTATGTCCTAACAGATTTTTTTTTTTTTCCCTTGCTTTGAACATGTAATAGAGGAGTGGTTGAATGGCATTTTTTAGTACATGCCAAGACACAAGTATAAAGTGGATTCTTCTGGACACATCTCATATCATACTTACCTGCCTTCTGAATTGCAGTAATGTTCTGAGTTTGTTGCTATAAAGAAGTAAATGTTCTCTAAATGCAGGCTGGTAATACCATGGTGAACTATTTGTTTAAAGTGTTGACTTAACCCAAGTCTGCTAGAGGTCTTAAGTTAATTTTACTTTCTAGATCAAACAGTATGAAAGCTGTTTTCCATCTTCTTCCATGTTACACCTCAGCCTTTTGGAAAAGCAAAACATGACAGCTTAAAACTGCATTTTTTACTTTGGTTTTCAGCAGTTTGGAATGCTGTTTTGTTGTTTATTTGTAAATAAAAATGTCTTTTTTGAGATACTTTCCAAAGCTTTTAAGATCTGGGATTGAATCTCTGTTTGACTTTGAAAATACTGAATGTTTTCGTGGCTGCTACCACTGTATACGTGGGGTTGTTTTGCTGAAGTTCAGCCATGAAACAGTTGTATCTGTCTGTAGGAGTTTTGTTTCAGAGAGGGAGAGAGGAAAAAAAACCTCCTCTTCCTATACTTTCACAATGAAGTTTGAACAGGAACCTGCTCCAGTCCCAGCTTTGAAGCGGTTTTCCTCTCTTCCCTACCCTCTTCCTTACATGCAATTTTCTAAAGAATGTGAGGATATTTAGGAAGGCTCTTGACTGTGCCAAATTCTCAGTTTATGGAAAGAAGCAGTATCAGGTATATATTCTGGGTAACTTCCTTATCTTAAGGTTTTTTTTTTTTTTTCCCCTCTGAAAGGTAGAAGACAACACTTCCTGTTTTTTATACAGAAAGTATATTTTAATTATACTTTCTCTTATCTGCTTAAGAGAAAGTGTATAAAATTCTCTATAGTCTTGTTACAGTAATTATTTTCTACATTGTTAGTAAAGTGTGTTTAAGCTAATTTGCATATCCATATAGTAGTTGGTTTCCTTTTAGTTCAAACATTATAGGAAGAATTCTTGTTGTATTTATGCTTGCTGACTTTTACTGCTATGCAGTGCATGCATAGGCTCAAATATAGGCCTGATGATCACGTTTAATGTCCATCATTACTCTCTATTCTGAAAACAGGATTTACGACTTACATGAATAAGACATGCACAAGTGGAGTAGGAGGCTGCCCCAGTGTGAGTTATAAGGAGGTGCTGGGTGGAAAGGAGTGTAGCACAGGAGCAGAGCGGCCAGTGCAGTGGCAACAAACAGCTACTTCATGGACTTTGTTGTGAGAAAAGTCGGTTCAAGGGTATGAACCAAAGGTAAAATAGTAAAATAGATCAGTAACTAGAAAAAGTGGGGAGGGTCTTAAAGAGGAAGGAGAAGTGATTCTCCCAAGTTAGTGATATAGAGTCTAAAAGACTTAGTTGCCAGTGAAGTTGCGTATGTTTTTGCAATGTGAAGCTTTGCTGGACACTGATATTTAATCTGAGGCATATAGGAGTGTTAAGTCACGAGTAAGCCTAAGTGCAGTATTTAGGAGTACTTTTATTTTGAACCTTTAGCACTTCAAATATTGATAACTAGTAAAATGAAAGTTCTTAATGTTACTGGAACAAGCATATGATAATGCATGCAGGTGGGAGCATACATTCCAGAGTTCTGCATTTTCTTTGATTTAAATTATTGGCATGAATAAGAAGTTAACCCTAATACTGGTCGATCTACCCCACTAAAACTAGCTCTATATACAGTAAAACACTGAAATTGTTTATAAAGTAAGTAAGAGCGTAAGTCTAACTTGTTGGCAGACGCAAACTAATCAAAATAATATACTTAATGACATAGGCAGGGCTGTATTTTTGCTTTTTATTTTTAGAATAATAATGTATTAATTGTTTAAGATTGCTCTCTGCTTGCTATACAAAGTGAAGGTAGATACTGTCTCTGTGGCTTTAAAGTCTGAAAAAATGTAAAACTGGAAATGCATAAAAGCCTCAGATGACTAAACGAGGCCAATGTGTGTTGCGATGTCTTAATGCATATATAAACTTTCAACTTACACAAGGTCATGTTTTTGCTTTGGGTACAGGCATTTAGCTATTCGTTTAGGAGTTCTGTAGGAACGCATACTTTTCTTTCCCCTGCTGAAGAGTTGCTTTTCAGGCTGTACTAATAAGATATATTTAGTTTTTGGGTACTAGCCAAATTAAGTCCTGCCTAAATTTTCTTTGCTAAAATTCAAGTTAGTCTTTGTATTTTTCTCATGTTAAATCTCAAGCCTTGGCACTAACTTGGACAAATTCCTAGCCAGTATTTGCTGCTGACACATAGGTATCGTTATGCACATATGCACACCTACACTAGTCATGGCATCCTTGCCTGTTGTTAATTCCCTTCACTTTGGTAAAAGGGAGCCTATAACTGCCCTGACACAAGAATGGAAATTTCACAGCTCTTCTCGGGGCTGCTCTAAGTGAAACCTGAATGATGACCGCGTTTCACAATATGCTGGTGGTGTTCCAGCTGTGTGCCAGTAGGTATGTCCTACTTTGTTTGCTAAGCTTCATTAGTAACTGTGATTGTTTTTCTTGCCACCTTAGGAGAAGCTGAGGTTTTCTGCAGCCATTGCAGCACTGGTCAAACGTATTCATTCTACTTTGGCATCCTAGATGGGTTTTCTGCCAAACAAGAATGTTTTCGTCATCTTGCTGACTGGTTTAGAATTAGTAGTCTGAATCACTTTAATGTGTGTTTCACAGAACAATTTGAAAGTCCTTCCTTCCTTCCAAGCTTAACCTTTGCAAATTGAATAGGAAGACAGCTGTGTTCATTGTATTATGAAATCAGGGTTTTCATGTAAGCTTGTATAAAAGGTGATCAATATTAAAAATTCCCCAGTTTTTGTGCAAAATTTTTTGCTTTTTTGTTCTCAATGGTGGAAACAAATACAAAATTGCTAGTCAAGAAAACAAAAGGTTTTCACACATCTGTTGGTGAAACAACTTTTAGTGCCCTGTGCTTACAGAACTTGCAAGAATCCATCAGAGAGCTTGTCTAAAGCTTTGTGCAGCAGCTTGATAGGTCATCTTTTATCTAGACGCAGAAGTACTGTTTCCTACTCCAAGTATTGTTGATGTCAGTAACTTTACTATTTTAGGACTCTGCTGGTGGCTCTTAATGATCTGTGTTGCATGCCAAACTTTTATGGATTTAATATGCTGAATAATTTATATTCTTGTAGTATTAATGCAGCATCACAGCTCTTGAATGTTAAGAATTAATCCTTTACTCAGGCAACCTAAATTCTGCCACAGTCCTCAAGTTTGATAATTTTAGACATTAAGGGGGGAAAAGGGATAAGCAGCGTGTTCTAGGTGAAACCAGGGCAGTTTATATTCTGCAGTTGAGTTTGTACTCTATATAGTGTGGGTGGTTGTTACTGAGAAGTGAATGGTTTTAGTATCTTAAAGTCCTGAAGCTACAACTCTACCTAGCTCTCTCTAGCGTGACAGAAAATATGTCTACATCACCACCTATAGCCAGGGAAAGCCACAGTATGTCTGTTGTCATTCAACACAGTTAGCTTGAATACCCTAAACTGAAACTGGATTTTTGTTGTTATTGTTTGTTCTCATTTTCTTTTGCTATCTTGTTCAGCCACCAAACTGACATAATAGGAGGCAGATATTCTAAAAATCTGTTGATTTTTATGATAATTTGAGTTGGTGTAACTTGCCTTAGCCTTAGCTTGGTCAAGTTTCCAGATGACAGCTTTTAAATAGGTTTAAATACACTGGGAAAAAATCCCCCCCCCCCCCCCCCCGCGACTTTTTCTTGCATGCGTAAGTTTTGCATACTTCAATAAATTTTAAACACATTTGGTCAAGAACAGTAGATATGAAGTATCCCCCTTTTAGATCCAGCCTGTTCTCTTACAGTGGGACTCCTGACACCTTTCCATAGCTGAAGCCAAGTGGGTAAGAGTTGAAGTGCTGCCCCATGCAATGTGTTTGGAAGGCCAGTGCTTTGGCCTGGGGCCAGCGGGTGATTCTCGGGCCAGGGACAGTCTCTGCTGTATGTCTCTCGGTGGCTGCAGAAGAACAGCTTCTGCTCCATGGTGTCGCCAGCCTTGGGTGTAGAAAGCCTAGTCAACACATGGCTCAGCAAATTGGGATTTATTTTGCCTAGCCCACTTTTGAGGCGCTGGGGTGGTTGGCTATGGAATGCCTCTGCAGCAGTGAGGGCTTAGGTGAGCTCGTTTATATCTCCTTACCTCAGGAAGAACCGTAAGTTCCTCCTTGAGATGCTTTGGCACAAAAATTGGTTGGTCACAGGTACACTTATCGTATACTTGTTTATGCTTACACTGGGAAATTATCTTCTTATTTTTTATGAAGATAGAAGTTTCCTGAAGTTGATGTAGCTCAGTATAGAAGAGCTACAGCATGATACCGTCCTGTTAGCATTAGTGGTGTTGGCAGTAGATTAACTGTGAGTGTTCTGCTGCATCTCAGTACAGCCATGTATGGTGTAAGCTGTTTTGGAGAAAAGTTCAATAACTAAATATCTTGCATAAGAAATTTTGAGTAAAACAAAGCTGAAGAAGAAGAGAGCATATCAGAATGCTCTTAATTATTCTCAGCAGTTTACAGAAAGAGGTTCATTCAGCTTAGTAAAGCATAGAGTTATATGTTCACAGTTCAGAGTTCTGGATTAAAGAAATAGTTTTTGTGAAAAACTTGTGGATTGCGTGCCAGGCAAAAATTCTGAACTTTACTACAGTTTTGTGTACTTAATTTATGTATATGTATTATGAAATTGGCCAGTTCAGCTGCTTGGCACTCTGATGGCACTTGGATTAGTCATGGAGAGAAGTCAGTCTTTGGACACTGTATTTCAACAGCTGGTTTATTTTGTATGTAAGACTTTGCTGTGTTTTGCTTGAAGATTCCACCAGTGGAATGCTGTTACATCATGAGACATAATTTCAATTAGTATCAACTTCTAGAATGACACTTGAATTAAATATTAACATTTTCTATGCTTTGAGTAAGTAAACAAAAGACTCTGTTTTAATCTCCCTTCTCTGCAAGGACATGTAAAAAGGGAACCTGTATTTTGAACAGCAGAGCATCAAAAAAAAATCTTGACTACTCAATTGTCTGTGTTGATTTATCAAGGTCAGAAAAGTCTTTCGGTTGGTCACTTAGAATTTTTTTTTAAATTATTTTATTTTTGAGTCTAAAAATGTTAGGGAAGACCACTTTAGCCTTTTCATGTTGCTGGAGATGCTCTATATGGTGGGGTATGGGAAGAGATTAAACTCAGTACAAGCTCTTTCATGAGGACAGTTGGAAACATTGCAACTTTTTACAAATTAATCTTTTTTTACTTCCAGCATGTTCTAAATTATTAGAATAAATGCAGTCCCTCTTCACAATTTGAATTTCACTTTCTTGGCACTGTGGGGTTGAAATCCTATTAAACCCACCGTGGTCTGTGATTGAAGCCTTTACCTGTGTAGGACAAGTTGTGGGATCAAAGTCTGTTGCTGGGGTAGGCAAGCTCTGCCTTTCCAAAATAAATAGCTATTATGTGGTGGGAGGGGGGGGGAAGTTCAGTATAGGTTGTAAAACGAAAGGGTATGAGCAAGAGAGCAAATCTTTCCTGTGTTTCTCTGATGTTTAAAGTTTAAAATACTTCAGACCTTGTTCTGCTACCCTTTCTTCATCAAAGTGCCAGTCTGTGGCAATGAAGTAAACTTTTAACTAAAGTGCTTTCTGCCTGTACAGAAAAGCAACGATGCAGTTACACAAATGTTGAGGACTTCAGTTCTCAGCCACTGCTGTGGACTTCTATTTTTGCAACCCAGAGTCATCTTTTTCTTGTACTCTCTTGGCTCCAGGCTCTGTGTCACACTGTGGGGTTCTTACAGTGTTGTTACACAGTGGGTGTGCCTGTAGACACCTGTTTGTAAAATGAGAATGTTATCAGCTGTAACTTACCTGCAAAGATGTATAACCCAGTTTCCTTACTCTAATGTATATCATTCAGATCCTATAATAATGGGAGAAGTGGACAGAATTTTAAAAGTACAGATAATTGCAAGTGGATTTAAGTTGCATATGCAAAAACGTACTTTGTCCGCACTGAGGAGGTAGATGATAGAGGGGCTACAAGATGAATTTTACATGTCTAAATAGGCTTTCATTTCAATTAGAAAACTGACAGTTTTACAAGAACTTTATACAACTAATAAAGTAATTTCTTATCTAAAATTACTGTTTATGTGATTAAGTGTAAAGACGTTTTTGTTGATTATGATGTTTTCTTGGCAAAAGTAACTGTCTTCTGGTGAAAATGTCTAGCAAAGGTAAGTGAAATAATGTACCTTCTGAAATGAAACCTTAGTATTGCAAATGTTTAACATCTCATTTCACTAAGGCACATTTGGAAAAATTTTGTTTTGTTTGTAGAAGTGCTTAAACGTTTTTAATTTTTTTTTTTTCTTTTCAGTCATTATTTAACCTACTGGAATTTCGAAGACTAGTTTTGAATTTCAATCCTCCTGCAAATGCTCAAGACTTGCCCCGAAACCAAAAGGTAAAATTAGAAGCTAACTTCCTCTGGTGGCTGATAAGGGTATTTCTCTCTTGGAATCGAATTTTGCACTGTTCTCTAGCTCAAGTTAGCACGGATTTTATAGGTACCAATTAACATTTCTTTGAGCTTCCTATTACGGATCTTACATAAAATACGCTAGCTTCACAGTAGAGTAGGGGGCAGGGTGTTGAGGGAGGCAGAGTTTACACCATACTGCTGCTTACACCAGGTTCAATGGAAGGGCTTTGCTGACACAGCTGTAGCAGCACTGCCACTAGTGGATGAGCATTTCTAATGTGAACGTAGCTTCTATTAGCCAAGTTCCCTCACACTGTGCAGCTACGGGCATGCTTTTTGGTTACCTGCATGTTCTTGATCTGTGTAGCTTTGCCAGCAGCATTGTCAGTGTTGGCCTGGCCACTTCACTGTTTTTTTGGGGATGTTAATTGTAACTCATGATCTGAGATTAAGCTTTTGGTTATTAGCTTGTCTCTTCTGGCCTTTTCATGAGGTGATTTGTAAGCATAAATTTTCCCATGTTTATTCTGGTACTTGTATGGGATTGGGGAAGGGGAGAGCTCAGGTTTCTTGTGACCTCAGGCTGTCAAGGGGGGAATGGTCATAGACTGAGGGATAAAACAGACCAATTTTTCTTCCTTCGTGATGGCCTCTGAGGAAGGATACATGAGGGCACCTTGGTTTCTATGTTATGAAATAGAGAGGAAGAAATGGGAAGAGGAAGTGGCTGTATGAAGCATGAAGGCACTCGATGTCCTGATTTTTAGCAAGGGCTTACAGAGCAGTGAATTCTTCCATATCTAGAAATTAGACTATTGCCTTTTGCCCCTTTCTTTTGGATTTTTAAAAAGGGAGCATGTTGTTGGCCTCTTCTTAGTTGTTTGGCACTTCAGGCTTGACTGGAATGTTCACTAGCAAAATTAAGGTCTGCAATTAAAAAAACGAAAGAAAACAGACATAGAAAAGATAGTGTCTATTTTCTAAACTTCTAGGTATGTACCATAAAAGGGAAGTGGAATGTTCAGTCAGAACTGTATAATTTCTACACCACCTTCCTGCCACCCCCTCTCACCTCTGCAACACCACCTGCCCTCCCCCCCCCCGGTTCAAAAAGCAAGTTGTCACTTGAGGTTTTTTTAGGAAGAAAGTAGATCATGAGATGATGTGCACATACAGCATGGGTAGTATTAGGAACATATCACAAGAGGGTGATGGGACAATGTATTTTGGTAAGAAAGACGGGATGAAGTTACGCTTTACTAAAGAGTTGTACTGATGTAAATGTTTATTTTTTTATTTTTAGATTGACTTTCTGCCTGGTATTCATTATTTGACATATAATTTGTTTTAGTAGTATCCTCCAGTACTCAGGGTTCTTTACCTTCATTTTTTCGGGCGTAAAAAGCAGTTGGCATCCAAGAGGTGGTATGCAATATAGTAATAAGCTGTTGTCTTTGAAGAGTGTCTTGCCCAAGCATTGACACTAGCAACCGAATTTCTTTAGCAGTTCTAAAGCTCTATTTCTTAGAAATTCTGACCATGGCAGACAATATTAAGGCTGTGTGAAATGGTGTGACACCAGGCAAGTCTATGGATTTGTGCAGAAACCTTGCTTTTTGCAAGCCTGCTGGTAAGAATCTCTGACAGTAGCTTGTATCCTCTCCTTTGTTAACTTAAACTCCAGAATGAAATAACATTATTAATTGATGTACTTAGCTGTTCTATATACAGCTGAAAATAGTGTTGAAATATGTTTTGGGGAGAATTTAGGAAAATACATTGTTGTCCAAAAAGTGGATTTGTTGCCCGGTGTGCAATAGGTCAATAATCACACACTCGGGAGAGACATTGCTTATTTATTTTAGGGTTGCACAAGCCTAGGTGCTCAGTGGTTTCCCACAAATCAAGCACACCAACAGGACTTTTCACACTATATTTATACACAAAACTTGCAGAGTTAGTAATTTTCTAAGTCCATCCTCTCTAAGATGATTTGTTAGTAATTTACGTACAATTATAATACTGCCAACGCAATATTTCTACTACTATGCATGCTCAGGGGAAGGGTCTTCACCTGGGTAAGGGTTGTCTTGACCTATAAGCGTGATTTTTGTAGTTCAGCTAAGGGTACACGGACCTTGAGCCTGCTTGCCAAGTTGGCAGTGTACCTTCTGCAAGGTCTAATGGCTCCGGGATGTCCTTGCTCAAAGGTGGCTATCTACTTGTTCTTCTGATTAGGGGTGCCTTTGGCTTTAACATATACAAAGAACGTCTTTCTTGACCTAAGCATAGTATTTCTACATTGTTCTAAAAGTTTAACCTTGAACAAGATTGCTTCACTAATTGGAAGTTAGACAAATAGGAGGAATGCATGTCCCCAAATATGGTGCTTTTATTTCTTTGTAAGGTGAAGGCAAGTAGAGGCAATTTGATTTAAAGCTGTAATGTAAGATATCAATTGACAAAAAAGTCCTGAAATTTACTTCCATCTGCTTGCTTGTTTTAAAACTCTCTCAACTTTGTTTTGTTTTGGTTTTTATTTTTAACCTAGTATTAAGTACTGTATGTGACTGACATTCCCTAGGATCAAATTTCCTTGCTAATAAAGACCAAGTTTTAATAATCCCAGATTTTCAGCACTTCTGTTTACATCCTGTTGTTCTTCCAGTTGGTGGAAATTAGAGTTTAATGTTACGGTCATGACAATCTCTTGATTTAGAATTAAAGCGTGTGGTTGTAGTTCAGGGAATATTGCATAGTGGGGTGGTGGTGTTTTTTCCTATCAATACATTGAATCCAAATGCTGTTAACAGTTTGGCATGTAAAATGTTTAATCCAGAAGTCATTGGTATAAATTTTGACTTTAAAAAAGCCCCCAAACAAACAACAACCACACATTGATTACCTCAGCTAATTGGACTTTGTTGTTCTGGATTTTAAACTTGGCCGTACACTTAAAATCTCCAATCTGTTTTTTTCTTTTTAATCTGAAAGTAATTTTTTTTTCCTTGGTGTGTTCCTCAGCTTCCTTCTGTAGAACAGATAACGGTTCTCTATAGTTGCTGCAGATTATTTCCTCTCCCAGTTCTCTTACCTCTTGCTGTCATATGAACAGATCTTTTTTTGCTGTACACAGTGAGGCCAGCTAAATATTTAGCCTCGACAGTACCTTCAGGAAATGTTTTATTATCAAAGGAAGTGGGTTACTGTGCTACAGGTTACCACATCCTTCCCCCAGTTTCAACATTATCGTTATGCCAGTGACCTGGAATACTGATTGAGAATAATGAATGTTTGCTATGTATTAAATATGTAGATTGCTTTGGAAGCATTTCTTAATCATAAATTGTTCCAACATCAGTGTATTAAGAAATTATTTATGCAGGCAGGATAGGTGATAAAATAGAGAATGTTTTAGATTATGAACTTCCCATACAGTTTTTATTTCAAAATTTATTTTAATCTTTTTTTGTACTGGTGCACCTTATAGTATGCTGTAAAATTGGTCATATGCTGTGCTGTGATTGCATTAGTATTTCTTTTGTTTTACTGTACAAGTCCTTTGTGGAACTGTGTACCTTGTTTTGGGGACTGGCTCACATCCTTTTGAAGATTTTAGGCTTTGTTTAGTTAGAAGCACTGTTTGTTGTGGTAATGCCCACATAATCTGGCCAAGGATCATGCCTAATGCATTAAATCGAGCTTTCTAAAAATACAAGAAGGATTTTTCTAGTTTTAGAGAACTTTTACAGGCTTTACAGAGATAACTTGTTCTGAGTAATCCTACTGACATCGCTAGCCAGTTCAACCTAAAGCTACAAGTATGCTTAAAACTCAGCCAAATTAGTAGTGTAAATTTGGGTAAGTAGTGCAATAATACTCACTGCCCACGTACTCAGATTTAACAAAAGGAAGGTGAGACCTAGAGTATTCTGTGGTCCATCATGTATATTATGCATATGTATTATCACTGGTATTGAAGTATCTTGATAAAATATATCTGTATCTAAAACTTGAAATTCTATTCATTTTTAATAGATCACTTAATGAAAAGAGTAAAAAAAAAAAAATCACTTTCACAATTTGTTTCCCTGTTTTGTTGTGGTAAAGTGCTTTAAATATGTAAATGGGAGACTGGTTTTATTAAGTTATGATGATTTAATGCTGAATTAGGGTGATATTTCATGAATTCTTCAGCCTTTTTTTGTGAACATTGTTTATAACTGGCAGGTGTTTTGCAAGGTGAACTAGATGAGCAAGTAAAACTTAAGAATTTATGTGACTAGAAGTATTTTTTAGGTATTATGTGGAGCATGTTCTAGTTCACCATGCACAGTTTTTAAAGCTGAAATAAACCAGACTTTATGTACAAGAAGCTTTATGCGTGCTGGATTGACATACGAGTGGCTAAACAAGTCTGTTGTTTGAGCATGTGAAATAGTTTGTCACCAAGTAATTCTAGTTTGACCAGCATCTGACATCTGTGCTGCCTTTGAATGATACTTTGTTCTAAATACGTGTGGATGTTACATGGCTTTTAATTTCACAAGTATTTGTCAACTATCTACTCAGGAGTATGAGGGATACCCAATCTCCACAGCATTTGTAACCTGTGGTTTAATCTATGGTATGACAGATTTGTGTTTCAGTTTACTTGCTTTTCATTATACAGGCAGAAAGTATTTCTTCTGCTTCTCTCCTGGAAACCAGAAAAAGAACTCCATATTCCTCATGAACTATGCTTAAAAAAAACCAAAAATGGGGTAGAAAGGAAGACAGGCTCTTTCTCTTACTTCTATCATAAGAAATAATAATGATTTGTGTATACCTTATAAATTTCATCTTCAGAAAAAAAAAGCTTAAAAAGGTACTAGTCAGTGTGTAATCTCACCAGAAATTCTGCTACATGTATAGGGGAATACTAATTTCAATAAAATAAATGCATATTGTTGCAGTGTATTACTTAAGGCTTTGTAAGTCTTGGGAACAACAGTTCTGTCTTAAATGCAACTCAATTTGTCCGCTTGTCCATTCAGCCTCATTTCAAGTCAAACAGCCACATCTAGATGTGGTTTCAGGGAGCTTTCAGTTTCTGAAATGTAATTTTCTTCCTAGAAAATGACATTATTTTGTAAAACTGACAAGTAAAAAGTATGCAACACTACCTTGGTAGTAACTACAAGTAAGCTTATATAATATTATGATGATTGGATGGGTATATGCTTGGTTCATTGAGTAACACTTCTGTAAAGTAGATTTTTTTGTTACCACTTTGTTAAATATTTTTAATTCTTCTTCAAATACAGGAACATAGGAATCTGCCTTTCATGCGTGAACTTAGGTACCTGTTTGCACTTCTGGTTGGTTCAAAGAGAAAATATGTTGACCCATCAAGAGCAGTTGAAATCCTTAAAGATGCTTTTAAATCAAATGATTCCCAGCAGGTAATTTCTATGTATTTTTGTTCAAGCTTAGGTATGTTTTCATGTGGTCATCTGGCATTAGGAAATACTTAATGGACAGTCAGAATGTCCACAGAAAAGAAACTTCTGATTATCACATTCTTTGAGTTTTTTTTCTACAATATTATGTGATCTCTAGTCACTTTTATTAAAAAGAAAACAAAAATTCCAGATAGAGTGACTATTTTATTCAGTATACTTTCTTCCTGTTATTTTAGAAACTAACTAATAGTTCCACATTCTTGCTTTTAGGGTTTAGTTTAGCTTCTAAGACTGTGTTTTTTTTAAGGAGCTTTATTCTTCTGATCTAACAGTACATTCAGGGCTGGTACAATCCTAGTATAGTATTTGTCTGTGTAGATGTTGGTTTGCAGGGTCCTAATACTCATATTCAGGATTCTTGCCTAAATCATAGTGGGCTTTTCTGAGAACCACTTTTCTTCAGATGCTTTATTTTTTCCCACATGAGGTTATGTGGCTAAGGTGTTTAATTACAACAGCATGTGAGTTTAGTGTTTGATGGAAGTAATATTAGTCACCATTTGTTAGATACCAAAGGGTTTGAACAATGGGATTCATAAGATGCCTTTGGACTAGCGTGGTATGAAAGCTGAGCTCAAGTAATAAGGATCACAGGACAGTGTAATGACTGAGCACCACCAGAGCCTTAGTGTTCTCTAAGAGCCACTCATAAAAAAACCCCAATCATGGCATAGTCTTAGACACGGTGTGATTTTTTTTTTTTTTTAATTTTTTTTAATTTTTTTTTTTGGTGCTCTTGTGGAGGGGAATACTGCTATATTGATCTTGTAAGGTGACACTTCATTGTGTTCTGTTACATATGTGGACATATACTGATCATTTTGTATTTTTCAACAGCAAGATGTTAGTGAATTTACACACAAATTATTAGATTGGCTAGAAGATGCCTTCCAAATTAAAGCTGAAGAAGAGAGGTAAGATGTTTTTCTAGCTCTGTACATTGAACATTTTGGTGAGAAAAAGCAAACCAAACAACCAAAAATCACTTCCCACTGTTTGGCTGAAAAAGATCCAACTCAGTAGCTTGTTTTAGCTCAAGTGTTTTTTCCATATGTGCCAATACCTTCTATTTTCCATGATTTGTCTTTTTTCACCTTCTTATTTTATGTTAGAAATCTTGCTGAATGAAGTCCAAAGCATATAAAGAGTACACATATGTTTTGTACATAACCAATTAGACATTTTTCATTTGAATGCAGTTTTGCTTTTCAATACTGTAGTTTAAATACTTCAAAACCTTGCTCCTGTTTCTCTTCTCAGAAGTGAATACTCATTGTTTGTATAAGTGAACATCTGTAAACTGTCTTTTGAATAAATACTTGTTTCTAGGGTATTGCATGAAATAGTTTTTGCAAGGGTTTTGTACAATTCAACCACTTAAAATTGATTTACATAAATTTTCCTAGAATGAAACACTTCTGAAACTAAATTTTCAGAATATAGTTATTGCAAATATGTGAATCATTGTTATTCCTCAGAGGAAAGTACAAAACTAAATGAACAGTAACTGAGTAAAATAGGCAGCATTTCCATAATTCAGGATATTCTGCTCATAGTTTTATAAGAGTTCGTAGCTTTGTGTTTGATTTTTTTTTTTTGCACTAACACGCTTTCTGTTTTCAGGGATGGAGAGAAACCAAAGAACCCAATGGTGGAGTTGTTTTATGGACGATTTCTAGCAGTAGGTGTGCTTGAAGGTATGCATCTGAATTTACTTTGACTTCTGTGCTCGTGTCTGTTCAGTGCTTGTGAATGATGAAGTTACAGCATTTTAACTACTTCTGCAGAAGTATACTTGGAGAATACGGGTTCAGTCTGTGACAGAAGGTTTGTCCTGAGAGTATGATACTGAAGGTAAATATAGAGAGCTGCAGTAGTCCAGAAAGACTCTTTTGATAACTTTCAAGAGCCAAGTGTATGTACTTAAGTGCACTAGAAATTAGGGTGAAATGCTGAGCAAAAATGCTTGCAGGAAGTTATTATCAGGGCACTTTTGCCGCTTACTAATGCTATACAGAAGGCAAGTTACTGTATTTCAGTGAGCTAGTCTCTCGCACTCTCTCTGCTTCATTTAATGCAATTTAGAATTTGAACTGTTGCATTTTCTTCTGCACAGTTTCTGGTATGGATAATTCAGCCTCTTAAAAGTACAGTTCATTGAAAGCAAGTTAGTGAAAACCTGCTCAAGGGTAGTGTCAGAGTGCTGAGGAAGAAGAGACTGTACAACAAGCTTCCCTTTAGCTTACCTGCATGTAATTAGTAGATCAGCAGAATTGTAGGGTTCTCTATTTCCAGGAGGTCATCAGTTGTGAAAGTATTTTTAATGTTGGTGATTCTGTCCACCGTCCCAAGAATGAATGTCTCCTGGGATGTGGCTGAATGAAGCATCTATAATCTTTAAAGTGGCTTCCAGTTTGTTCCTCGGCATGGAACAGTGTGTATAATGACTTGTCAAATTTCAAAACCATTCTGCAGATTTCTTGCTACTAGCTAGCATTCTTGCTCCTTTGCGTTTGGCTACTTTAATCCTTTACGTTCTCATCTTAACTGAGGAGATATGTAAAAACCAAATCAATGAAAAGAAACTGGTGGATGTAAGAAGACTTGTTATTGTCTTTAGGATGAAATATATTTAAATTGTAGATTGAAATCACTTGTCGCCCATGTTTCTCCTCATGTTTGAGCTTATATCTTTGTGCACTGTTAACCAAATTATGGTCTCGTTTTCACGACAGAAAACATGAATGTTCTCTTTTGTGGTGTAGTTTTGCAAAATGTATTTATACAAAGGGCTGTTTCATACCAGCAATTCCACTGACTTTGCTGATACAATGTAGAGTTGTATTACTAAGCTGCTATTTGCAGGAGGAGGACTTTGATTTATATGTGTAAAAATTCCCATACACGTGTGGTGCCAAGTAATTTTGAGTTTTGCTTATTACCAGTAGATGCAAAAACAATATAAAAAATGGGCTGGAGAGGAACATACAGTACTTCTCAATATTATGTTCACGAGACTTTTTTGAGTAAGTTGTTTTCATACATATAATTGAATTGTTCAATAAGAAAATGTAGGTATTGTTCAGTAGACTAGGTTAGGTGACCTAGGATTGTTAGGGGTTTTTAAAGGTAAACATTTGTTCCTAAAACCTTAATTCTTTAATTTCTTCTGTGAAGGTAAAAAATTTGAAAACACAGAAATGTTTGGCCAGTATCCACTCCAGGTTAATGGCTTTAAAGATCTGCATGAGTGCCTAGAAGCTGCAATGATTGAAGGGGAAATTGAATCTCTCCATTCAGAAAACTCTGCAAAGTCTGGTCAGGAGGTGAGTTAAGTACTCCTGTGGGCTTCTCTCAGGATGTTGTTGTAGTGCTCTTTATTTTTCATTGGAGTTCATGGTGGTTTTTTGTGACCTGCTTCTGTGCAGGTTCTGATGTCTGGCATAATTGGAATGTTAATTTGCAGGGTTCATATCTCTTCTGAAGTATCCAGAGTATCATCTTTTTGGATTTTTCATAAGATAGGAAGTTCATGCTTATTAAAAGCTGGCACAATTAAGCACGTACAGTGATTTGGCACAGGGTGGTTCCCACCTGTTGCTGATACTTGATCTCCAGAGAGGTCATGGATATAATGTCCTGTGGTAGCTGACCACTGCTCTGAGTTGCCCGCCCTGTGCTGTAAACAGCAACCATGAGCTGTGCGTTTGAGCATCACTTCAGAGCATTGTTATTCCTTTGTGCCTCTGTCTTGTAATTCCTCAGCACCCTAGCCTTCTTCTCCTCTCCCCTTTTTACTGACATTTCCCAGCATCCTCCTCTTTGCCCCCTACAGTGGGTAATTCTCCTCCTTTTTGCTTGTGGTGGTGGACAGACAATACTTGCTCTTTGGGCTGCTGTTCCTCTCAGGACAGCTCTTGCTAGAGCAGGAGCTGCCAAAAGTCAGAGCATGCTGGAAGCATGGGTGGAGGAATTCTGATGGAGCCCTGCTAAGAAGTGGGTTGTGCAGTGTATGGTGTTGGGATGAGGTTACAAATGAGATTACTTGTGCAGAAGTCACAGGTTAGGGAAAAGAGGTAGTTGGACTGATGGTGGTTATAGAAGCAAGAGGGTGTCCTCAGAAGTGTCCCCTCTTACTGCTGGCATGCATGTGTATGCCCAGCATTCTTCTCTGGCAGAGCTCTCCCTAATAATCTGTGGGTTATTGATGTGGAAATACAGGAATACCCATTGCCTGTAAAGGCTGAGCTACTTTCTCCTTACACAGTTGTTCATGTTTCATCAAAGTTATTTTAAAGATGTGAAATCTTAGGAGGCTGCTTCTACTTAAGTAAAATGTTCAGGTATAGTGTCTTCCTTGATGTCAGTCTTTTGCTGTAATGAAATTTTGCTTCCTTTAATCATATCAGCATATGCACAGAGTTTAATTACCAAGCCTAGTGATGAACACTGAAATCATCTTCCAGTCTGAAGTTCTGTTTCCAATATTGTGTTACCAACATAAGTTTTATATCATCCCTTTTGCAGTCCCTTTTTCTGGTCAGCTATTGTTGATCAAATATTGATCAAGCAAATCAGATACTATCAAGCATTTTCAAATGTATTTACACATCTTACTGGATGTGGTGTTCTTTCACAGGATGTTTCAATTGCTTTTATTCTAGCACTTGTAGAAATGTTGTCTTACAATGAGCATGTTTCCTAAAATACAACTGGGAGAATAAAAAAAAATCTTGTAAATATCTTGGTACAATCCAAAGTTCAGTTTGTTTATGCAAGGTGCAATCTTGGTGTACCTACCACAAGAGCACAATTGTTCACTTTATAGACTGAAGGTTGTCTTGCAGTTAAAACCTGTGTGCATTCATGTGTAAAATGTCAGTTCAGTTATAAATGCTTGAGTAGAAATGTCAGACTTGGGGTTTGGTTTTGTTTTGGTTTTGAAGTTTTTTTAACCTGCAATGTCAGGAAACTATGGGGAACAGAAGGATAGTCATGTGCAGGTCTGGAGTGTTAAGCTTTGAATTCTGTGAAACTGTCAGGGTTTTAATCGGCTTGGCTTCTTAGCATGTGGAAATGGAAGTGAAATAGTCATATGACAGATTGACAACAGTGGCAAAACAAGAAAGGTAATGTGTTAAGTCCTAATTTAGAAAAATATTACTGCATTATTACCAGGGCCAAGTAAACTGGTTACATTTCCCTGAAGTAATTTATTTATAGTGATTGCTGCTGTTAGTAGTTATGTTTAAATGTAATGCCTCAAAGATGTTACAGTGCATTGGAAGGTTTGGAAATACTGAAGGAAGTTGAATTTCTTGTAGTTTTAATGAGTCTGTCTCCAGTGAAGAAAGACTTCAAGTAACATTCATCTGAGCTGGTAGATATCAAAGCTTAAAGAGAGTAATATTAATGTGGTAGTCGCATGTGTTGAAAGACCCTGAAAGTAACATTCTTTTTTTTTTCCTTGTTCCCACCATTGGCTCTAATGAGGTATTTAGCTTGTTGTTCATTATTATAATCATTCTTATTATTATCACGATGCCTAAAAACCTCTGTCCTGGAGTAGGGTGTAAGCAAGCTAATGTACAAACAGAAAAAAAGATACTCCCTTTCCCAAGGAACTCAAATCCAAATTCGAAAGAAGGTGGAGGTCAATGCACATACTTGAAGTTAAGAGTGTGGGGTAAATGAGATAATGTTTGTCAGCATCATGGTGGTTGAACTTCAGCACATCAGCATCTTAGTCATTGTTAAGTGGTTTGGGGGTCTTGCAATAAAACGGGTTTAGGGGGAAGGGTTGTGGTTGTAGCTTTGACTTTAACATTGAGGTCTACTGCTGTGTGAAGTTGTTGCAAGAGAGAGTCATGATTGTCTTCTTTAAAACTGAAAAGGTGGTTACTGGAAGCTGATATAGGCAAGAAATGGGAAGGCAGCTCACTTTGCATGTAAACTGATGAGAGGAGTGGTGCTGAAGGCAATGAACTGGGAAAATTCAGCAACATCCTGGAAGTCTGTTAGTGTGACAAGGCTACGGGCGCTAACGCCAGGCAAGAGAAGAGAGGAAACCCTGCACTGAGGTGTGGAGTGATGAGAACCTGGACCCAAATTTTAGCTATGAGCACAGGAAGAAAAGCCTGTCTTGGAGGTATTGTGTGAAAAGGCTATTCAAGATATTTGGCTGGATATGAGCTTGAAGTGAGCCCCAAGTCAAATGCCACATCTGGGCTATGATCACTGATGTCAGAAATACGTGGCAATGGTGTCTGCTGCAATTGGCAAAGCTTGAGTTGATGGTTAGGCATCCAAAATACATTAAATGCACAGACTGTGGGTTTTATGTTGTAGAATTGGGAGAGAAAAAAGGAACTCTAATGCTGGAATTGGAGCTGAATTTGTCTTGTTGTTGAGAAACAAATTACATAACTAAAGAAATGAGGACTAAGGATAGACCTCTACTGAATACTCAAAGAAAACCAGGATAAGGTGATGATAACAGGGGTTGGCCCATGGATGGTTAGCAGTGATTAGAGACATGAGCAGAAACTTCAGAAGAAATTGTTAGTATGGAGGAGATTTCAAGAAAAAGTATTGATTTTACAGTGCTGAGGGAGCTTGTCTGACCCAGCCCAGATGAGGGTGGTCCTGCTTCAGATGAGGTCATTAGAAACTTTGAGTGATGTCAGGTGAATGAAAGGGTCAGAAAGTTGAGTCTGAGGGGACTAGTGGGAAGAGCACTTGATAAAGTGTAAACAACCCTTTCAGTGGCATTGGAGAGTTAAAAGAGAACAGGACAGCTGGCAAGGCAGAGGTAGGTTCAAGCATAGGCTGCTTTTAGGACAAGCGAGACAAATGTGAAAGGAAGAAGCCTTCCTGTCTACTCTGCTTTAATGCAAATAGTGATAGATGAGTTGAAAAGCTCTGATGCATCATGGGTGACAAATGGTCTCTGTTTACAGTGAAGGGGAAAGATGGGAACTTCGGAAAGCTTATGCTGATCCACCCTCTAAACCCAATTTCTCCCATAGCTATGTCAGTCTCCAGGTATTGTACCAATATTACTAAAGTTCTGCTATTGGAAGGCATTCATTATGGGGTTTTCTGTTTTTCTTTTGTTCAGCACTGGTTCACTGAGCTTCCTCCTGTCTTAACTTTTGAGCTATCAAGATTTGAGTTTAATCAGGCTTTGGGGAGACCAGAGAAGATACACAACAAATTAGAGTTTCCTCCAATTTTGTATCTGGACAGGTACAGTATAATATTATCAACAAAGTCCTAGTATGAATATAAATTAAATCTCATGAGTTTGGTAAAGTTGCTGGTGCATCTTATACTTGCTTAAATCACAGTAAATTTATGTTCTAGCTAGACAGGTTAAAATTTTCATGGGTTTTATGTGTTTCAGAAAATACACATAAATGACAATTTAAGACACACTGCTGCTTTGTGCCAAAACCTGCTTGCACTTCACTCTTTGATTGCTAGGTAGTTGTGTACACGGGCTAAATACTGTGAAAAAACACACTGTTTATGGATCCATCTGGGAAAGAGGGTGAGAAGTCAGATATTTCATGGTGTTCCAGACAGACTGTGTGGTTTGAAGAGGATTCTAGGCATCAGTGCATGCAGTTTATGTGGAGAGGTAAAATACCATGATGGCTTTCAGTTAGATACTGAATGTTATTTGTGAGCCTAAATAATGAAATAGGAGTATTACTGTGTGGCTGCTACTTAAACCACTTAATTTAGAAGCTTTCTAATACATGTTTGTCATCCATGGTATGAACAGAGCTTTTGACACTGTGAAGAAGCATCTTCTGGCTTAATGGGTTTACCATTTTTTTTCTCAGTTCTGTTCTACTGCTTAATATGTTGCTGGTTCTAGAGAGCATGAGCTTTTGTTAGCATTAAGCAGTATGGCTGATGGGTACAGACCTCTGTTTCAGTGTTGGGATACTATAGGTTGACACCTCTTTCTGAATTTCATGTTTTACAGGTATATGCACAAAAACAGAGAAATAACAAGAATTAAACGGGATGAAATCAAGAGACTCAAAGAGTACCTCACAGTTTTACAACAGAGATTAGAACGGTACTATAGATTACTGTGTAAATGCATATATTATTATGGGCTACATAGAATAACTCCTTTCAACTGTACACTTTGTGTGTAGCTATTTGCTCTAGATTTCCCTTCTGTATTTCTCTTGTTTTACTGTTTTCTTTGGAAACTGTGTATAAGCACAGTGATTCTAATGCATGAAGCATGCTAGGAAAGGCTTGTTTTATTTAATTGCAGTCAACCAGAAATTTTTTTTTTTTTGGTATCTGTGAGTCATGGCATTAATACATTTTATGGTTAACAGATATTTAAGCTATGGTTCTGGTCCTAAACGATTCCCCTTGGTAGATGTCCTGCAGTATGCCTTGGAGTTTGCCTCCAGTAAGCCGGTGTGCACGTCTCCTGTTGATGACCTGGGTGCTAGTGCCCCTGCCAGCGGCACGTTGCCGGCCCAGACCTCGCCCAGGTAAGGGCTGCCTCCCGCTCTCCCAAGGTGGGGCCAGTCATTCCCTTGGTGCAAACCCAGCTGCTGAGAGAGGGCAGGAAGTTTAACTGTTTTGTTCACAAGATAACTAGGCATCTCCTAAGGGGCATAGCGCAAGTTTCTGCTCTTTCAAGAAGTATTTTTAAGCATGACAAACTTGAATAAACAAACTGAAATGTTAATAAACTGGGTTTGTCTCCTGTACATATAAAAATGTCTTTAGGTGGAAAATTACTATTTTCAAACAAAGCACAATTCTGCTTACAATTCCGAATAGACACAGTATCTGGTGAGGTCACTGCATCCCAAATGTATTGTTTAAGAATTTGAATTTGGGCAGCATGGATGTCCCACAGAGCTTCAGGGTTTCTGATGTACAATTTATCTATTAATTTTTGCCTGGGAATTAAGTTCCTTTTCTGCGTTGCAGCTTACCCTTCTCACCAAACTTGTCAGGAACATAACAGTCTGAATTTTTAAATACAGAGTAGCCAAAATATCAGGGAGATACAAAGGTCCAATAATGTCATTTTTCTCATTATTAAAGCTAGTAACTATTAGTAATAGTTAATAGAGTTTAACTTAGAATAGGACTTGACTAGGTGGTCACTAACGGTTTACAACAGAGCTTTTTATATGGCATTTGGAAAGTAGGGTTCTAGGTTCTCGTCCAGTCAAGATGGTTAACTCTGTAGTTTAGAACAATGAAGTAAATGAATCTACAAAGCCTTAAAAAGATTTCCGATGTCTTACTGATATAATGCCAGTAGAAATCGTGATGATTGATAAGAGAAGGCAGACTTTAAAAGCTACCATTGCTTGCATGAGATACAATATCAAAAGTAATATACTTTGTTCAAACTTCTATATAGGAAGTTTGTTCTGTAAAAATGTAAGACTTTTTTGTCAATCTGTAGAAACACAACAGCATGTTATGTGCTGTCACATTGTTAGTTCTTGATGTTCTCAGAACTTTCTAAACTACTGAAGAATTCAGGTTCCTCAGTCTATATCATGATGCTGTACACAAAGTAAAGAGTCAGTGGCTTGCTAGAAAGATCTTCAGATTCCTGTTATTTATATGATTACATGTAGGTGGGAAATCTGTAACACCGTTTCATTTTTAATATTCTGCTGCTCTTGTAGAAGTCTCATAAGCTTGGCTGCTTTGCTGTTTAAGTGAGAAGACTTGTTTTGAACAAGTTTAGATGGTTTGGTGCTAAATTTCCAGTGTGCTATAAATATCAGAGGTCCCTTCATTGTTGCTATTCAGTTAGCTTAATTTGTACGTAGGCTATTGGAAAAAGAAAGTTTGCTAGGCATAAGACACATGAAGAACTTACTAAACGGAGAACTTGTGTTTATTGAATTTTATGGTCAATGGGCCATAAGACGAGCTGCTGTGATGTTTCTCTCTGCAGTTTGGCACTAAATGTTTCAGACCACAGTGATTACTTGTATGATATTATTTGACAGTGGTGAATAGCATTTCAAGTAAAGCAAACTGTGGCTTGACTGATCCAATTCAGATTCCTTTATCTTTGGTAATGGCATCCAGAGTTGTTATTGTGCTAACGTAGTACACCACAAAGTTTTCAGAATTTACATGCTAATTCCACATTGATATTGTAGGTACCTTTCCTGGATTGCACTGTAGGAAATGATTACCTTTAAAATTTTTGTTTTCAGATGAAAAGCTTATTTTTATGGTGTAGCTATTAGTTTGTGTACATAATGATTCAATTTTTGTATTTCATGTTTTGAATGAATGTAGCACAGTAGAGCAGCAGGGACCTTCATCTTCAGATGTTCCAAGCACATCTCCTGTACAAAGATCAGTAATACATAAACCATTCACACAATCGCGAATTCCTCCTGATCTGCCAATGCATCCGGCACCAAGGCACATCACTGAGGAAGAGCTGTCTGTCCTAGAAGGCTGTTTACATCGCTGGAGGACTGAAGTAGAGAATGACACTAGAGGTAATGTCACAAGCTTGGGAATGCGTTTGCTGTTGGAAAGGATTTGTGGAAGAGAGGGAAACTGCCTTAATGTCCATGTGTGCTGCTTGCTTCGTACTTCTAAACTTGTCCCTAGCTCATAGGAAGGGAAGTCTGTTAGAGATTGTGGTAGACTGGAGGCATATAAACTGAAGATGCAAACTGGGTGGGCATTGAGCAAAGTGTACGCAGGTGTTTCAGTGCAGGTTTCTGGGTGCATGGTGTTGGGGGGAGTAGAGTGAAACAACAGTGGGATCCACGCCAAAGAACGTCTCTGCAGATGTGTCTGAGCTGTCAGTGTGATAGCGGCTGGGCCCATGCTGTGACGGTGCTCTGCAGGCGTGTTTAGGGTAGAGCGACCCCTTTCATAAGGGAAAATTCAGCAAGTTTCTGAGTGAAGGCTTTTTGAGGTGGGTAGAGCTTATGGTCTGTTCTTTTGCTCTGAGGGGAAACAAGGGAAGTAGCTGCTCCAGAAGGGGTGGGCTTGGTTGAGCTCTAGGAAACAAGCAGCAGCATATCACGAATCACACTCTCTGCTTTATCATCCGAGAAAGTTTAGTGTTTGGCACGTAGGTAGATAAACAGATGCACCAAACATGAAATGTACCCTTGTTTGGCTTTTAATGAGATAAGATAAAGATGTAGCCATGTGCAATTATGCAGCCTCATGGAAGAGAGCTTCTTTTTTTATTTTTCTTTTAGATTTACAAGAAAGTATATCTAGAATACATCGGACAATTGAATTGATGTACTCTGACAAAACAATGGTCCAAGTAAGTACAATTTCTGCATGAGAATTCAAAATAATCCTTTTTGTCACTTGAATAAAAGTTCTTAGATACTTGAAAATAGAGCAAGTATACAAGAACTATATGTAGTGGTCTGAGAAATTTCATTGGAAAGTCAAAGGGTTTTGCAAACCTTTTAATTATGCAGTCAGATGAAAGACAGCGTTACAATATTTTACAGGTGACATACTTAAGTTTAAGCAACTTTGTAATGAAAAACCCAAATATGTTCTGCCTCTGATCCATTTTTTTGACTTGAATGCAGAACTTCAGTTTTTGTATAACGCAATAAAATTTTCTCACCCTGATTTGACCATATTGCTAGGTAATCTTATGGCTTTAAGGTGCCAAAGCATTAGTCACAAGAAACTATTTTTATACTTCGATGCTTATTGCGACTGTGTATTGCAACTTCTCTACTAATACTTGGGAATTCAAGGCTCCTGATTTTAATTTGTAGTTAATAATGCCAGCGGGATTTTTTTGTTGTTGTTTTGTTTTTGTTTTGTTTTTGTTGGGTTTTTTTAAACTCTGTCTAGTCTTAGTATCAGTCACAACCTTGACTGTTAGTCTGAGCTGCCTTTTAAAGAGATTCTCATGCTGTGCAATCTGAACAGCATTTTCAGAATGCTTTACTATGGAGTCATGGCTCCTCTGGTGTTTCTTATGTTCACATACTTATGTTCTCTCCCTTTGACAGACTTTAAGGATTACTTTCTCTGTTACTTAATGTTAGTAGAGAGAACTATTTTCCTTCCAAGTCAGATCTGTTCAGCTTACAGTTTTCCTTGAGGTACATTTTCATTTTGTACATCGCTTGTAATAGTTCCTGGCAGCTGAACTCTGATGTGAAGGATTTCAGGCAGACTTCCCTAGATGCCTTTCTTTAGGCTTGCAACCGGCAGGCATTTTTTTTCCTTAATACTTACGTTGGAACAGGAAGGCTACAGGCTGCATGTCATCTAGCAGTAAAATTAAGTAATTTTGTGATCTCACATCCAAATAGTCTACCTGTGTTGGCTTAGGTGTTGTAGGAGGAAGTACCTCTGGATGGCAAAGATATTAGTCAGCAATCATTACAATGGAAAAAGGAGATTTATTAAAACACTTTGTCCTAGTACAGATTTGTATAATGTAGACTAGATTTTTTAATTTGATTTTGTTTTGAAACAGAATTCCAGAAATGGAGGAGGATGAAGATGGTATATAGACTTGTAGAGGAGGTTCCTGTGCTATGCTTGAAAGTGGTGGTGTGTGTTAAATGGTTGTTAGGGAACAAGTAGGTGCTGAACCCATTTGAAATCACAGGCTGGAAGTGAAGGCTGCCCTTCTGCAGCTCAGATGGTTTTGTCCCGGTGGGTGTTTTGGCACAGTAGGAAGGAGGCAGGTGCATATAGCTGTCTACTTTCCCCTGTCTACCTCTGCATCTGCGTGACTGGATAGCTTAGTGTTGCCCCATTTTCTGGGAGCAGTTTCACAGTACTGATGTTTTCCTCTGAATGATACAATTGCAGGACTGAAAGCTTTCCTTTTGTGAATCGATAAGGCCTGGGCACATAAAACTAGGGTTTGTTTTTGTTTTGTTTTTTTTTTTTAAGGAAAGCTTTTTTTTGCAGGGTACTTCTTAGTGTTTGTATGAACTGTTTAAGGAGTCTTCATCTCTTGTATCCCCTTTGATTCAAAGGAAACTATCGTTGTCCATAAAAACTTCATCAAATTGTTATATGAAATATATTCCCAAAATTCTTATTTTGTCATGTTCTCCTGAGGGAATAGGTTTTATCAGCTGCTTATTTGATTATTTCCCCCTTCAGTGAACTTGCTGTAGGGAAATGAGACCCACCTGGTCTTCCTGTGGGAAATCATTTTTGATATATCAAGTCTGATATAAGCTGCTCTGTAGCTACATGTGACAATGTTGGTGAAGTTCCATTTCTGTTTCATGAGTAGTAAGTGTAAGCTAAGAAGTTTAATGCCAACTATTTATTTGTTGTATTGCCCTATACTGTTAATTACTGTTGATGTAATGGCTTATCACAAGAGACACCTGTCAGCACTGAACTTGCCTGCCCCCCAGTCACAGACCTCTGTGGGGAACCTTCATGGAAGCTTAGCATGGATGACTGACAGCTGGTTCTCCAGAGCTTGAGGAAGGGGTAGAGGCCCTCAAGCTGACCCAGTTAGCGTGGTTTTAAGTAAAATGATTTAAATTCAACTGGGATTTTAATGCCCTTTTTTAGGGTGAGGAAATTTTATTGTTGGAGTGTAAAGAGACTTCACTCCTTTTTTTAAAAATCAGGATCCACATATATTTATGTGCATACTCATGGGCTTGTTTTAAGGCTTTCACACTGGTTTGATAACAGATGTTAAAAACCCCAGAGCATCCAGATTTAAGGACTGGCTAGGATTTCTTCTATGTATACTTCTTTTGTTTGGGAGGTCTACAGTGCGGTTTGGTTTCTGGGATGACAAACTTTGATTCCAGCTGCAGTGCAGTCAGCTTTACAGTTCAAGCAGGGTTTCAAAATCTCCAGTACTTCCATATAGCCTGGAAGAGGATGATCAGGTTAAATAACTTCAAGGAGTTTCTCAAGTCATGGTTATGTATGTATTTATGGTTACTGATTATTGTGGTGCTCAAATGGTATTTACAACAAATATTTAGTACACTGTGTAAGTAGGCTGTTTATCTACAGTCCAGACTGTGACACCTATAAAAGATGGTTTGGGTTTTTTCATACTAGCTGAGCTGTTGTCATTCAGGCATACTATGCATAGCAGGGAAGATCAGTTTTCCCTTTTATGTTGCATGTGCTGTTTCAGCAGGTTAAAATGAGCCAATCACTAAGATGCTTTTGAAAGACTTGTAAGGAAGCACTCATTCATTCTGCCTCCCTCCCTCTCTCCTTCAGATTTCCAACTAGTTACATAGAAACTAAGTTTCCCTTTTTTTTTTTTACTTGTCAGTGAACACATGAAACCATTGGGATACTTTTTACATTGATCCTAGAAACTAGTATCTTCCTTGTCTGTCTCAGGAGGAGTAGAGGACCTCTTCATGTGTTCCATGCTGCTCTTAATGATACATTTAAAATACTGGAAAGACAGTTGTATTCCTGTTCTACTGTAAGAATTTTACCTTTGGGTAATGGAAGTATTCAGCTCCCAGATATTCCTTTAAATAAACTCTTACCGGCATGTAGAAAGCCCAGAGTTTATTTCTTGCATTTACATATACCTTTCCAGACTTCAGGACAAATTTACCAGGTTAGAAGTGGAGCAAATCATAGACACTCAAGGCTGACATATTTGAGGGTTTTTTTGTAGGTACAAGGAAAGTAGGAATATTAAGGAATTAAGAAAAGGGGATGCCTGACAGTAAAGACAGTAGACATGTATGCTATAGGCTTACTAATGTTTCTAAGATCTCTTGTAACCAGTAGTGGTATGTAAAAAAGTTCAAAGTCATTTTGCTTAGTGGGTTGCTAGTTTTACCTTTTTGTTTGTCCTCTGTGTCATGTTTTGATCCTGTTTACCTTTATTTTTTGCTACTTTTCTTTAATGCAGCTAATACTTCTGGCAGGTAGTAGGAACTAAATGCTGGCAAGGAGAGTTTGACATTTTGGGGTTTTTTGTTCTGTTTTTTAAGGTTCCTTATAGGTTGCATGCTGTACTAGTTCATGAAGGTCAAGCTAATGCAGGACACTACTGGGCATATATTTATGACCACCACCAGAACAGATGGATGAAGTACAATGATATTTCTGTGACAAAATCAACTTGGGAAGAGTTGGAACGGGACTCTTTTGGTGGTTACAGGAATGCCAGTGCATATTGTTTAATGTATATCAATGACAAGGAACAATACTTGATACAAGGTAATATTATGGATAAGATTTTTGCATGATATAGAATAGCTGAATATATTAACAAAGCGAGCTTCTTTCAGATGGATTTCCAGTTTTTTGAAATGGTTTTAATAATTATTGAAAGCTCTAGTTATGCTCATAACTGTTAGATTGTTTTTGTGGGTGGAATGGTTGTTCAACTTTTAGGTTAGTAAAGATAATGTCAATGTTTCACCATTATTAAGAGAGCAAAATAAACTAAGTTTGCTAATTTGTAAATATTTTAGCCAGGTGATATGAGCCTCTTGACATTAATATCCTCGTGTAGCCTTTTTTTATAAGCTTGAGAACCCTGATGAACTTTACTGGAGTGTGGAAACTTGAAGCTTTATGTAATATATTGAAATGTGAATAGCTTAGCCCTACCAACCACAAGTGAAACCAAAGTGATACATGGATTGGGAATTTTTTTTTCAGGTCATGTAGTAGTATGTAACTATAAGGCTTGTATGGAAGTGTTTGGAGAGAGGGCAAAGATCCCTTAGCGTGAGTGTTGTGTGGCCTGATAATGGTGGCTAGGGAACTGACTGTGAAAACAGCCAGAGATTCAATTAGAGGTGGTGGAAAATTTTCATGTTCCTGTTATTTCATAGGGTAGAAAGCTAGAGTGAGCATTTTTTCAGTTTTTAAATGAGAACCAATATTAACTTGACATTTCTAGATTGCCAGATTAGTTGTGGACTTATAGCCATAGGATTTATGGGCCTGTAGGGTAGCTGTGCCACTCTAAATCTGAGGCCGGCTTGCTGGGGGACAATTATAGCTGATTGATCCCCTAAGATTTGGGATACTCTGCAGAGGCTGTTCTCAAAGCAAAAAGGAAGGTTACTCAATGTAGCTGGTGTTCTTATCAGTTCACTTCGCAAATCCCTGTAGGCCCACTCTCCTTTCTCTTTTCAGCTGGGAAGTTGAGTTGTGTACAGCTCCATGCAGCAGTAATGCAATCGAAGTGTGATGGTTTTTTTGTGAGTGTTCTTCCCTGAATCTTCACATTCATAGGGAGCTTATGGCCCAAAAGGCTCATCTTTCAAAAGGGCAGTGATCTGATGGTGCCCAAGAACGTATAATCCAAAGATCACAAGAGCAGTAACTGTATGTCTTGGTAGCAGAGGAGTGCCTGACAAAGAATAAAACCAGTTAAAAGTAATACAGTTTTGGGGTTTTGGTGCTGTACTGTATGTTTCCAGTAATTCACTGGAGGAAACTTCTTGAACATACTTTCTTTCCCCCTGTTCTTTCTTTCTCTGAAACTTGTATTTCATGGTACTGCAGAGGAATTTAACAAAGAAACAGGACAGATCCTTGTTGGAATGGACACGCTACCTTCTGATCTAAGAGATTACGTCAAGGAAGACAATAAACGTTTTGAAAAAGAACTTGAAGAATGGGATGTAGAACTTGCCCAGAAAGCACAGCAGGAGAAGTTGTTATCTCAGATACCCAGGGCACCAGCACCTTCACCTGCTCCAGGTTAGCTGCTTCTACCTGTTTATAATAAGAGTAGAACCAAAAATTACTGGGTTTTCTATATTTTGTTTTGCAGTTTAAGAAAGGAAGAAAAAGTTAATTTGTGTAATCTTGAATTATAACTATTTACTTGGCCAGGATAACTGTACTTGAAGTTTAGTCTGGGGTTTTTTGCATTTTTTTATTTAAAGAAAAAAATGATTTGTTGGTTCTTCTGCCTTTTCCCTACCAGTTGTGCTTAGCTTTTACTAAATTAATTTTCTTTTCCATAGGAACTTTGGCTTTTTAAGATAGGTAATGATTAACTGGTCTCACCTGTTTTGAGAATTTATGAGTCCATAAGTGATGTATATTCCTCTATTCAGAGTGATTGAGTAGAAGACCTACTAGAAGAGAAGAATAATTTATTTGGTGTGATGTATTGAATAGGTAGCAATAGTAGGGCCTACTTAAGAAATATTACGTAAAAACGAGGGTGTTAAAACTGTGGAAAAGGCTCCGAACAGCAACAGTGAGGCCAGTGCTGGTAGGAACCTAGCTAATAAGACCACTGGCAATCTGCCTATAAAACATATGCCTGCTTTGACACAGAAAAACCTGTCAGGTTTTAGGTTACATCCACCTTTTGCTCTATTGCAGAAGGCTGTATGTACATTACGTGAAAGATGACATGATGGATTTGTATAGTGAGACTGCTGTCCAGATGTTCTCTTTGTATTTGAGTCATTAAGACTGAGCATACATTTCTCATGACTATCTATGACTACAAACTGAATGTAAAAGGTGCAGTGATTTATTGACATTTCTCCTTTTGCAAACTCTGTGGAGAGTAACTTCATCTTCTATATGTTTTGACTTCACAAACACTTTGAGACTGGTTTTAGTTCTTTTGTAAGTAATGGAAAGTATTAAATGAATGTTTTATGTCTGCCAAAATTTGCTGTCATCATGTAAGGAATAGAAGACACTATTTATGCTAATCAATTTTATTGCCCTCAGTGGGGGAGACTTTGACATTTCCCTTAAGTCAGAAGAATATTGTGTGTTGATTATTTTGCAAAGTAAAAGTACATCTGGTACTCAAGTGGCTGTAGGTCATACCATGTATTTTGTCTGTATCCCACAGAAAGTCCAAGTAGAATCTCATTTTTGTTCTCAGTCATCCCCCATAGGAGAGGTGATCAACACCCCTCACTCAAGAGCTTTAATGGGTCTATAGACACGACAGATCTGTTGTTCCTAATATAAAATCATGGATCCATTTATATGAAAGTATTCAAAATGACCTGAGACACAGACTGGTCTGAAGTTGTATTTGTGAGTGGTGTGACCTACCCTGCATTTTCTGTGTGGGTTACTTTATCTGAGACAGTGATCCAAATAAATCAATTCAAAATTCACGCTCATGTTAACACAAAAAATTGTTATCTTATTTCTGTCACTAAGTTCAAGCAGGAGAACCCGAATATTTAGAGCAGCCATCAAGAACTGATATTTCAAAGCACTTAAAAGAAGATTCTGTACAAGCAATCAATAAAGCTTTAGCTGAACAAGAAGATAGAGGTCCAGAAGCTATAATGGATACGGTGAGGATATTTTGAAGCTTGAAATACTTCTTTTGCTTTTATTTTTCAAGTGGAAATGATATATTAGGTGATAAAAAGGGGGTGTGTGTAGAAACTTTGAACTGAAAATTGTTGCTTCTTCAGAGACTGTCCAATGCTGAAGTCCATCCAAGAAAGCGTGTACTATAGTAATGGGTGTAGTAGAAGAAAAATACTAAGATAGATGTCCTCTATGTGATTAAAGTACTTGTCAAGAGTACAGCATATTGTTCAAATGACAATCGTTTTTGTGCCCACCATCTTTTCAAAATGTTAGATGGTTCCATTTATTTTTGAGGGGTAAACATTGACGTTCTATGTAAAAGACTTGAAAAATACTGCTTTAAACATTCATGTTTTTATCTGAGAAATAGAAGAATTATAATTGAGTTCCCTTGAAAGACCTATGGAAGTCAAAGTAGCTTTCAAAAAATAAGGGTTTTTTCAACAATATTCTGTAGTTTTAATGCAAATTCACAACTTGATGAAAATTATTTTTTGTGATTCATCAGATGCATATATTAACTTAAAAGGCTTCTAAGAATTAGTGTTGGGTTATGGTGTTTTCACTTCATGCAACAAATACTGACAGGAATTGGAAATTAACACCTTAATGAGTTAATAATGAAACCAATATTTAACAGTTTTTTTCTTTCAGCATTTTTTTTTTCTTCCCTAGAAGTATAGAAATAAATGACCAATATATTTGCCACAAAAGCAAGTGCCATTGAAGCAATACGTGCTTCTGTCTTGGAACTGTATCTGTAAGGATAAAATACTCAAAATATACAGTGTAGCTTAGGCACCCCTAGTAACCAGTAGAGATATGAACAATTTAGATCTGTGCAAAATTTGAAGCATGCTTCCAAAGTTCAGGTATGAATCCTCATCAAACGAAAGCAGTCTAGCCACAGATACGTTTGGGGCCAACAGGAAAGTCCTCTTAAAGACTTTGAAAATGATGTGACAACTTATTGACTCATAGACCTGACATGTTTTCCATCCCCCTCTCCTGTGGTGTCAGGAGAGCAGAGAAGCATGCTTTCTCTGCTAAACTGAAATCAAAGCCAACAAGGAAACTAATCTAGCCCTGGATGAAAAGATGCTCTACCACTAATACTTCAGGCTACTGCATATCTGACTTTTTTGAGTTTTCAGAATATAGAACAACTTAGTGGGAGTGTGTTTAATATGAGTTACCTCCAGCTGAAGGGGTAGCTATGAAGATACCAAACCCATGATAAAATGTCTTGCATGATGCTGTCTTCTTTCTAGGGTTCGTGGGCATCTGTCCCAGTGGGATGTGGAAGAATCTTGCAGACTTGATTCTGTGGATCCCGTGTTTTAGTTTAGGCTAATGTCACACTGCACGGTGATAGGCCTTAGGACTTTACAAGAGCAACCACGCGGGGAACATCATGATAAGCTTAGTGAGGCAGATGCGGGTTGTCTCATTCTAATATTTTCACTGCAGTGTTCTGCAATGAGGTGGATGGCTCTTTAAAAATAAAACCAAAAAAACCCAAACACTACAAACTCTTTTATTTAGAAACAAATGTATTTCAGCTGCTAGAATCTAAAGCCAGTTTCTAGCTGATCTGAAAGTACTCTGTTAATGTTTAAAAGCTGCTCTCTGCATACCCAAATTTAACTTAGGCAGAATTGTGCTTCCTTTGTATCAGCATGCTTTTTAATTATTCTACTTCCATATGCATTCTGACATGCAGGCATATTTCTTTCCTTCACTTTTTGTCCATTTTAAGAGAAGGAAAGCCGTGTAACAGGGTTGTATGTTAGTCACCACATGATCACTTATGTCCAGTTTCTGCCCTTTTGTCCTTTTTTCTGCCTCTGATTGCACAGTCTTCCTTTGTATTTGTACAGTGCTGGGTGTAAATAGATGCTATGTGTTTCTGGAATCTTTGTTAAAAAATGAGACTATTGTAATAGTTGCAGAACAAGTAGCAGGGCACTCTGCTTTGATTAGAGTCAAAGTTTAAGTTCTGTAAATGTTGTAAACTGTCTGTTATACAGTGATAGAGGACAGGAGCTGAGATTTGCCTCCGTTGTTGTTTAAAATTAGCATAGCAAGAATTTCAGTGACTAGCATAATCTTCCCCTGATTTTCTGTCTAATTACTCTTCTAAAAAAATAAACCTGTTGAATGTAATGCACCTTTAAATATTCAAATATTTTGATTGCTGGAGGCTTTTTGTATTTTTTTCCCCAGAGCATCAGGAAATGTTAGCCTTCGGCTTGTTGCCATCCCTTGTTATGAATTTATCAGATACTTCAAATATATTTAGTAATTTTTTTGTGAAATGTATGGAAAGACATGGTGGTTCACAGACTCATCCTTTAACAGCTGCCTTAAATGTGTAATGGATGTTAGAGTTGCAGTACTGGCATACTAACCTGTAGAGATGTAATTAGTGAATAAAGAACAAATGAAATCTTTTAAATAATTATGGCTTAATTTTAAAATGTGCTGCTTTAAGTGTTACGAAATTGTAATCAATTAGAGCATATAAGTGATATTTATAACTTTTTTCAGAACTTCAGCAATGCACATCATTTTAACTTGATCAGCCTATCAGTTTGCATCTCTCCATAATTATCTCTATTTTCTGATTATTTTTTTTCCCCCCACACATACTGATAATGGTTTTCTTCTGCAGAGCTCTGATAATGCCCCAGCTCAACCAGCTCCTAACCAGCGAGTTGTAGAGGTGGCGATTCCTGATGTAGGGACTTTTGTGATTGAGTCAGAGGAGGGGGGTTATGACGATGAGGTACATTTGATTGCAGTCGTGTGCACCGCTCCTCCTCGGTGCTTTCTTGTGCTGCCTGATAAGAATTTTTGGCATGTTGGCACATCATGACACCTAACAGATTTCTGCAAAACTAAATGCTTAGCGATTTGTAACCTTAACAATGTCTTAATTTGTAATGAAATACGAAAGGAAAGCACAAGCTATTCTAATTGGGCACGCTTTGCATGGTACCATTTACACTGGAGGTACATTTGTCTTTTTAGCTGTGAAAGCTGAATGTTTGTGTTAGGCCAGATAGCCTTTGAAATGCTGGTGATAGACTGTGGACTACTACATTTTTTAAAAAGTGACAGGATAGTGAGTGATGTTCTTAATGTTTGTGCTTTCTTGTCAGTCCAATAAAGCTAATGTTCAAGTCCGATCCCTTATTTGCCAAGGTTAAGCTTTTCAGACTTGAAGGATTAAATTATCCGTGGAAATAACCTGAAACTGATATAGCTGGTGGAGCTGACTCCTCCAAAACTCAAGAAAAAAAAAAAAAACAAACAAAAAAACCCCCAGAATTCTTTTTTTTTCCCAGTTCAGACCCAGGGTGGAGGGTGTAACTAGTACTACTTCAGGAACAGATGAGATGCCCATGTATCCTGAGAGACATTATTTTCTGCTGCCCTATTTTAGCAGCAGAAACCAACACTGCTGGGTCATCAAACTGTCCTGCCTTGACACAGATTACTCCATGTTTGTTTTGGTTGGGAACAGTGTTGGTGCAGCCCGTATTCTCAGGTGTCTGAGCATGTGTTCTTGTGGGCTATGGGGAGCTTTTGCTTCCCTAGGCAAATGGGTATTTCAGGTCATTCTGCCCTGTAATTGTGATCAGTGGTAACTGGGAGTATGGGATAGGGAACAAAATGATTTAACTGACATCATCACACTGAGTTTGGCTTCTCACAGATGTGTAGTCTCCACCTTTAAAGACATGAGGATTTAGCCTCACCTAATGACCTGCTTTTTTGGGTTTTTTCTTTTTTTCTACTCTTGTCCCCATGCGATTATCTTTCTAGAGGATGGTAACTTTCTTCCCTATTTCCCTGTTCCTTTTGTAAGTGTATTCACTTTTTTTTAACATTTTTCTTATGTGTGGGAAACTTTTCTGGAGAGTTTAGGGTTCTTCAACTTCTGTTGCTGTGCCAGTTGCTGTGCTGGCCATACCCTGGGCAAGGAGAGAGTGAGTGTTTTTCTTTGCTCACAGATAACAAAGGAGAAAGGCCTTTCTGAGTAACCTAGATGTATCAAATTGTTTGTATATAATTGATATGAATAGCTGCGAGATGAGTCTTATGTCTCACTTTGTGTTTGTTAAATGTTTTGGGTCTGATTTTTAAGAATTTGTCTGCAAATGCTTCAGGGACCAATTGCATTTGCAGCAATGGTCCCTTATTTTGATGTTGAAATATGCGTAAAATACAGGCAGTGTAGTTTACTATGTTTTTTGTATAGTATATATAAAGTGTGATTGGGTGATTTTTCTACTTGAAACTTTTTTTTAATCCTTTGGTGGTCATGGGTAGCACTTTGTCAATATGCAGGCAGTTTCTGATGGATACTAATGCTGAACAATGCATGTTCCTTTCCTGGGAAGTTTTGACCATGTAACTTTTAAATTGTATTTGACACAGTTCTTCAATATTTTTTTGTAAGCTTCCTTTAATCGTATGTTGTTACAGTAAAAATACATACACATGCCATGACTGATTTGCAGAATATGCACACCAGATCTGTATTGAAATGTGCCATTTCAATGTATGCATGCATTAAGTTGCTTTTATCTTGCATGAGACTAAAAGCATATTGAATTTGGTCATTAAAATATTAATCATTCAAAACTTTTACCTTAAATCCCTTGTGGCAGGTCATGCTGACCCCGAACATGCAAGGTATTATCATGGCTATAGGTAAAGCCAGGAATGTTTATGACAGGTGTGGGCCAGAAGCAGGGTTCTTTAAGGTACAACTAACATTTTCAACTTTTTCTCCTCTGACTTTTCTTGTTAGATATGCCTTCTTCCCTCACCCTTTGATGCATATTAAGACTGTTTCAGCATTTATATGTACTCTTCTATGATATCATCCATTTAGACATTTCTCCCTTGAAAAATAGACAGCTATTTCCCTATTGATTCAGCAGTACACTACCTTGATATCAGTAGCTTATATACCTTTCTGCATTTTAGCTTTCTCATAGTGGTAGCAATTAACATGAAACCTAGATGTGTAATCAATAAGAATATGCATTTTTTCCCCGTTAGAAACAAAAACCATGCCTTTGCTAGACTGTTTGGGACATCAGGGTGTAGTCATTTGTTGTTTATTTCCAAGACATGTTCTTGTTTTGTACTCCTTAAAAGATTTTTAGTAAATCTAAATTACTTTCTTTTGTGTAACTACATGGATGTCAGTCTATTTATGTATGCAGTGTTTTATTGCTGGGAATGAGATGTTAGGCTTTTTGTTGTTACTACTCTTCACAGTGATACCAGATTTAAAAATGTGTTAGTCTTCTTAAATACACAAACTTCAGAGCATTTTTAGCTCATGATCTTTTTCAGGGTATTAGGAAAGGAATTACTTTGACATGATGCAAAATCCTCTCAAATATGATTTGGAGAGAGGGAAGAAGTTTCTTGCTTGTTATTGAGTTGTAGCCTGTTTTCTTAATTGTTATGGCATAGTTGGACTAGAAGAAATTGTAAAAAACAAAAGAAACAAACAACAGCCGAACAAAAAATTCTCCAACCCCTTGGTAAGGAAGTTGAAATCTTACAGATTGGTTTGTCTGTGTGGGTTTTTGTAATGGATACTTAGAGAAGTGTTATCACCATAACACTTGTTTGCAGGGCTGTCTGTTAACGGTGCCTGCCCTCAGGGAATGGAGACACACCTGCCATGGCCTCTGTTTAGTGAAATAGATTTTGTTTGGGATTCTGTGCTGGGTTGTGATTTTTTTCAAATGTATTACTTAATGAAACGATGTTAATCTTATTTTTTTTAAGTTGGAAAAAAACCCCTCATTTGATCAAATCAAACTCGTTACCAGAAAGTCTAATTACACCTAATTATTTTTTGAAGATGAAGGGTGTTTTGATCATTTAAAAACAGAAATGCAGTTAAATAAAATTCATTCAGTGCTTCAGAGTTATCAAAACAATGCTCAGTGGAAGTGTTTTTCGGTCTTTAATTTTGAATGCTTTAACATTTTCACTTTACGAGGGACAGAATTTGTCTCTGAGAAAATGTTCTGATGCTAAATTGTTGGAGACTAGAAAAGTTTCCTTACTCTTTTTCTGCTGAGTCATGTTTGCAGTAACGTAGAAGAGGTGGAACATGCTTCACTTTTGAGGAATACGTTAGTATGAACATAGGCAGATGAAATGATCTTAGTAACAAAATTTGTATTTTGAAACGTATCAGATAAAATCTCGTGTTACTCCATTGGATCTATTGTAAAGGCTTCTATGATATTTTTTAATACTGTTATACTCTTGAGTTTCTTCATGTGTTTGTTTTTTAGAAAATGAGTGTTTACAGAAGATTGTGGGGTTTTTTTCTATGATGTCTTTATTTCAGTGTAACCCAGGTAAAACCCATTTGGTGTGGGTCATTGTTACTGCCAAGGTTTCACTCCCCTTTTAGATCTCAGACTTGAGATGTGACTGATATGAACCCACTAAGATATTTCTTGATCAGTGACCTTTTCCAATCATCCTTCTTTAAACTTTATAGACAGTTCCTTGCAGAATGTTTGCCTTAAGATCTTTATATAACATTCTCAGTGAAAAAGTGAAAGCATGTAATACTTTTTTCTACCATCCCTTTTTCCTGTATTCTGTGTAAAGAGATGGTGGTGTTTTTTTATTGTACAGAGGATTTCTGAAGCTGTAGTATACAATTTTATTTTGTTTAGAAATGTATATAAAAATGTAGGGTTTGTGTTGCATTTTTTCGTACTTCTGAGTAATTCTCTGAAAAATTAAATGTCAAATAGCAATTGTTTTTTGTTTCTGGTGATAGACAGGGTTTAATTGTGTAGTTATCCATGTTGGTTTTCTAATGGTAGAACTTGTTCCGATGTAAGATAGTAGCAACTCAGTGGCTTTTGATATTTATAATCAGTTCTACCAAATTTCCTTTTTAATGATAATGCATATGATTAGTATTTAAAAATATTGATGCAGAACATTCTCTTAAGTTTTAAATTTCTCTACATGCTCTGTGTTTAGGCCTGTATGAATAGTATCCTACCCACATGTTTAGTCCCGAAACAAAATGTGTATTAGTAGAGGATGTAAGCCCAGATTTCTGATAGTTAAACATCAAGAAGTTACCTGCTACTGCCAGGTATTTCAGCATAAAGGAATTTGAAATATTGAACAGGGTATTTTTCTGCTTGCTTTGGAGCTTTATTTTGTGCATATGTTGTATTGAAACTTTGCTAATGTGTGAAGCTACTGGGTTAAGTCACTTGTTTCAAGTCAACGTCTAGTGTTAGCAAACAATCTGATCACCTCCCTATTTTGAGAGATAAATTATGGAAGACATTAACATTTGTCACTATTTTTCTAATTATTATTGCTCTTGTTCATGCTGTATAGTTTTAGTGAAGAAAATCTAACGAACATAACAGATGATATTCATTAAAATCTAATGTACTGGCAAAGCTGGAAAAGTAAACACTTCTGACCTCTAAAGTTGATCTAAAAGACTCAGTGAGGACTCCATCCTGCCCTATAGGAGACTAATACTATTCGTATTGAAGTATTATTTTTTTTAGAAATCCTACAATTCGATTTTTGTTGAAAAACATTTTCTGTTCTTGCTTAGCATTTCCAAAACCATACATGTTCATTAAACTTTCTGTAGAATTTGGTTTATTCACGTATTTGCATTTTAACCATGTATTAGAGGTACCTTTTTTTACCTTAGAGATATTAGACGATTCCTTTAAGTAAAGTGTCTTAATTATACTGCTTTTGGACTGTAAATGCTTAAAGAAGCCTCTCTGGGGATTGGGTAAACCTTCTCTCAGGGAGATGTAGCACAGGATTGGGACTGCTTTTGAAATAAAGGTCTACCAGGGATTTTGGCAAGATACAGTTGGGGAGAGACAGAAACAACTTCAGTATTTGTCTGGTTATTTTTTTAACGTAGTTCAGACTTGTTAGAAGGGTGAACTATGGAATGGTTAAAAAATTATTTTGTAGGCAAAAGGCCATGGGACAAAAATTATTATGTTAGTGTCTGTGACGTATAAGAGTTAAAAGCCAGAAAGAATAACATATATTTTTAAAATTTTTTAGGCAATTAAATTGGAATACACACGTTTGCTAAAGTTAGCCCAGGAAGATCCACCACCTGAATGTGATTACCGTTTGCGTCATGCAATTGTTTACTTCATCCAAAACCAGGCGCCAAAGAAGATAATTGAGAGAACATTACTGGAACAGTTTGGAGATCACAATCTTAGCTTTGATGAAAGGTAATAAGATCTGCGTGTCTCATTTCCTGTCCTCACAAATGCTTTCTGATGTGTGGAGATGCCCCTTCGTTTTCAGATATTGCATGCAGTAGAGGGAAGGCTAGTGTGTGTGTTTGTCTTCTAGTTAATAGCTTGCAGGTCTATTTTGTAAAAAAAAAAATACCATCTTTATAAAAATCTCTATAAAAAAGAGTAAACAAGAAGTTGGGTTTCTATTGCTATGAAATGAGGAAATACTCAGTGTTGGTCATAATTTTGCATGTAGATTTCTGTACCTTCTTTCAAAACACAGTGTAAGGCTGTGTAACTTGCATTTCTTCACTGTCCTGAAGGCCAGCAGTAGACAGCAAAGCCTTACAGGCTAGATGGGTAACTTAGTTGAAAGCAAGACAATGTCTCTTTTCCACTCAAAATTCCATATATTTACCTATTTAAAGAAATAAATAAATGGAGAGGTAGAGAACAGTACTCTGATTTCTGTGTAGTGAATAATCCTCTGCTGTTACTTCTGCAAAGTAAGTATCAGGGAGTTACAAGCCATCTGAACTTTAAATTAAAAAGAAAGACTGACCAATGTGGCAATTTAGCAAAATAAAACAAGTAGTTCTTAAATAGCACAGGCCTCCATCACACGTACTTTGAAAGTATGTCCCTGTGGTGGTTTAGTCCCTGCCGGGGTCTGAGACCACGTGGCCGCTGCCCCTCCCCCACAAAGGGAGTGAAATACAAAGCCCCGGGGCTGAGATAAGGAGAGGTTTAATACAACAGTGCAACAGCAACACAACAAACAACAACAATAACAATAACAGTAATAACAATGAACAGAGCAAACTATCTACCAATACAGCAGTGAGAAGCGCGATGGCGTAACACACGTGTTAACCCGTCTTGCTTCGACGCCAGGATGTGACGTCCGCAGGGTATCTGAATAACCTGGCTAGAGCTCCCCCCCCACTGCTGGGGAAACTTAACCCTATCCTGGCTAAACCAGGACAGTCCCCTCCTGCTGATTATACCATGCATAATAAAAAGCACATTTTCCATAATGTTTTCATACTGTTTTGCATAAGGCTGTAGCTTTATATTGTTTGAGGCTGCTGTCTTTATATGGATAATATCCTTTGTGAATTTCCGGTAATACTCCATCGTTTCTTGTTGCTTTTTGTAAGGTGCCGTAACATAATGAAGGTTGCTCAGGCTAAACTTGAAATGATAAAGCCAGATGAAGTAAACATGGAGGAGTATGAGGTCAGTAATTTTTATGCTTTAAATTAAATTGTAACGTGAAATAGTTATCAGTAAGCTGAATTTTACCTTCACAAATTTCTTCTTGTCTTATACCGAGAAGTTAAAAATGGTTATTGAAGGACCATTTATTGGTAGGAAGTATGCTCTGATCTGTTGATCTAAAGCTGTTTTTTTTCCACATCTGTAATTCCAATGACTTGAGCTGTAAATAAATGTAAAGTTTGAGTCTGGCCTCACTACTTAATGTGTCTTGACATGACTAACAGTATTTTGTAACTAATCACCATATGAGCCAACTGGCTTTCTCTAGTCAGAAACAGCTGGCAGTGAAGGAGTGAGAGTGGTCTAAGCCCAGCCTTACATATCTTGATAACTGGGTCATGGGCACAGTCACATTTGTGCTTTTCCCCCAGCTGACTCTGCAGCCATTCCTATTGACTTATGAACACCAGATTCTTTTGTTTGCCAAGACCATATATAACCAGTTTATGCATTTAATTTTTCCTCTTGTGCTAGTTAGAAAAACTTGGAATGAAAAAAAGAGAAAATCTTGGACATTAAATAATCGTGACTAATATTTGTGAAAATAATTCATCTCATACTTAAAGCTAAGTCTGTAGCTGGCTTTACAGCATCAGTTTCAACTCTGTGTAATACTGTTTATTAAGACCTCTTAACAGTGGATATTTATGACCTAGGCAGATTCCAGTGCACCACTTATAGCTCATTGTTGTGCTATTAAGTCCAAACAGCTTGTTCAGGAGGACTATGGGAATTCTTTCCCTCAACAAACTAAATGAAAAATATTTACTTGTCACTTTTCACTGCTGGGTTCAGGACCTACAGCAGATGCTACTACATTACAATGTGCCCTCCCTAGCCTATGAGGGGAAAGAACTCTCATAGTGGAATTTCTGTTGCATTTTTTACGCTGTGCAAGGCTCAGTATTTTACCAGTTTCTGAATGGCATTGCACAGGTAGACTAAGCAATTCTGGACTTAGCTTTAAGAGTGTGAGGGAGCGGGGGTGTCTTCTGTTCCCCTGCAGATACATGCCACTTTTTTAGCTCCTGAGACAGAAAGTTGGTGGTTTCTCCAAAGATTATACCAGTATTTGTCTTGTATAGTGAGCTGGCATTTCATGGACCCTTTCTCATGCTCTTTGTATTGAATCTATAAGTGATTATGTATTGTGGTATGCTGTCCCTTATTTTATCTTTCACGAGCAATTGAAAGTTGGCTACTAACCAACTGCAGTAAGAATGCCTTTCTCACTTGGAGCATTTACCTGTGAAGTGTACCAGTAGTCACTTTGTCAAATGGTGATGCAGTAAGATAAATGTTTTGCTCCAATATAAACATTCCCACAGTCTGAACTGCATTTGTTTTTTTGTCACTTCCCATGTAAAGTGTTCAGGTGTTTTCTATGTCATTCTTATATTGAAAGTTAAGCTTAATATTTAGTGTATGAAAAAGCTTTCTAACACTTTCTGAGAAAATAACTGAGTGTAGCGTCGGGAAGAAAAAAAAGCAATCAGCTTCTCAACTCTTTTTTGAGAAGAAAAAGGGGATCTCATAATTCTGACTGTAGTTCTCCAAATATGCTTTGTGTTCCTTTCAAATGGTAATACATTCCATAAATATAATTTCATCTAGAAATATTTTAGATGTTTAAGAATTGTCTCTTTTTATTGAGGGAGGGGGGTTTCAGGCAGACTTCTCACACATGCAACCTTACTAGGGGTCCTTAGCACTTAATGTGAGTATTCAGCACTAAGTGAAGTGTGTGGTAAAAAAACACTTAAAAAAATTTGTATTTCATGTTTGTGGATGAAATTCTATATACCCTTTCTTATATGCAGAGATGGCATCAAGACTATAGAAATTTCAGGGAAACAACCATGTTTCTCATGGTAGGATTGGAGTTTTTCCAAAAAAAGAGGTAAGTGGTAGTATAGAACTCAAATGTAGTAGAGTGATTTGAAAGCAAAATGTAATATTGATAAGTAAAGCTATTTTTTAAATTAAGAATTGTTTAACATGTTAATCATTTTAGTTAAGCATTTATTTGGTCCATTAATGTCTTCAGACTTGCATCTACCTCAAAATTTCCTGCAGCTTTCTATTCTTAATCTCCTTTTCCAATCTCCCTATGAAGCGATGGACTCTTTTCAGAGCACCCTCCACGTGCACCCCTGTTCCTCCTTCTCTCCTACTCTTAGTGCTTTGGGTATCCCTCAGACATAAAAATCTTCCCTCTCTGGCACCACATGTGCACATACATTTATCTGCTTTCATCAGCGATCACAATTAGTCAAGTCTCTGTCTTACCTGTCTTTTTATTGGGTCTTTCCACAGAAGCAAAGTTTTGCCTCCTGCATTTGTCTGATCCAAAATTTCACCTGCAATGGTCTTTAAAGCTTGGGGAAAAAACACTTGAGGAAAACTATCATGCATAACTTGTCATAGTTGTAGCTGATTCTTCTTAGCTCTCTGAGGCAATGATGATTCATTCCCTTCTCTTTTTGAACCAAGTCAGAATTGTGGCTGTATAAAATGGGTGACATTTATGTACTTAATGTGCTACAAGTAAAACTTATTCTCTGATCTACTACATGCAACAAGGATGGTGATTGCAGTATAAATGCCTCAGAGCATTCTGCAGAAAAGTCTTTGAAATGGAATTGTTCAAAAGTACCTCTTCCTTCCATGCTCAGCCAAAGGAATGAAATGATTAACTGCAAAATACCCAGGGGCTGACATCTGTGGTACGAAAATTGAGCTATCACATGATACAAGTTTTTGGTTGTGAAAAGAATTCTGTAGTCACTGATTTTTCATGTATAACGCAGTAGGTAGGGGAATTATAGTGGGAATCAAACTTGATTTCTTTTCTGTATGTTCTGTAGTAAATTGCTTCATATTTCTCTTTCTTGTCTTATGCTTATGCTCCCAAAAAAGAAAGGCCCCAAACAAAACAGGAAGATTGATTGGAAAAGACACTGCCTTGTCTTTGTGACAAGCTATGTCTTTTGTATAGTGACTAACACAATGAGCCCATTTCATAAATGCTTCAAGAGGTATTTAATACAAAGACAGCAAGACTAGAGTTAAGCATGTTTAGGGGATGGGTGAGGATCTGGGTATCCGTTGACCTGCTCCAAAGGCATCTATTGCAATTATGCACCCATGTTTCAGCTACAGGTTCCCAAAGGACTGAGATACTGAGGTTCACATTTTGTACACTCTAGAGGGCAGTACTGCCATCCTTATTCTGAAAATGAGACTGAATTCATGAACTCTTCCAATTCCCTTATTAACAAATCAAAATGTAACTTTAAAAATATTTATGAAACATAGACTTTCATAATTAAAATACGACCTCCATTACCAGAACTGTTTTGAGGCTTTTTTCAGAAACCTATCTCCCTCAATTGACCAACTTTTCTTAGTTTTAATAAAACGAGTTGATATCTAGCAGCACTCAATCTCTAGATGGAGCTGAAAATCAGCCTTTATCCAGGTGGTCTCTGATTTCCTTAAGTAATTGTACTGTATTGAACAAACACAAAATCAACATTAAAGAAGTAGTTTGGTATATCTTTTTCATGCCTACTTTGTGTTCACTCATGATCCCTTAAGGTGGTTGACAAGGCCCTCTTTTCACTTCGGGTGGAGAATTAAAGGGTTTTTCAGGCGTATCTTCTCAAACTGTACTGTAGAGTAGGAACGTGCTTTGGGTGTAATAAATGCAGCCAGCTAAGGAACCTCAGCAGGAGTTTTACCTGCAGCTCACTCTTGTGGTAGTAACTGAAAAGTGCACAAACTGTAGACCTTAGCAGTTGCTTTTTATAAGTTTCTTGGAAAGCCAATATAGTTTTTCAGTTTTGACTGAAATGACTTTTTCAAAGCAGTGCTAAAATTTAGCCAGCCTATGCTTTCTGTATCTTTTCCAAAGCCTAGCCCCAACGAGCTCCATAATTCTGTGAGCAGCTTCAGTGATTTTAGGCTTAGACTTCACAGGCTGGAGTTCTGTGCACTTCGGGTGTGGAAAGGCAGACTGTTTTGTGAATTTACACTGTAGTCGTATTCCTCAGACTCTCAAGATACATAAGAACTCCAAGCTTGGATGTACAGTAATGATGATTTAAAACAGCTTACCTGGCTGTGAGATGGCACTACAGTTGTTTCAGGGAAAGGTCACACAACTGGGGGAAGGAATAGGAAGAGAGGGACTGGGAATGAGGCTGCTATCTTATACAGCATGTTTTTAATTTGGGTCAACTGAGTTGTTGATGCTGTAATTTCAACCTGCAGTTTCACAAATAACTGAACTATGGAATGAATGGAAAGGGAGAGAAGGTCCTGCTCCTCTGACTCTAAAACCAGCAATTCCAGTTCCTTGCAACCATCTTCTCCCCTTTCTTCCTACATTGAGTTTCCTGCTGTCTGGTTAGTTGTGTTGGTGATCAGTGGTGTGAAGAGTTTTCATGAGTAGGAGAAATAGACATGAGGAGAGGGTAATACGACTACTGCTTTTAATGAAAGCATGGCTTTGTAGTTTGAGGACAAAAAGTTGGAGAACAGTGACTGTACTTGTATTACTTAAGCAAAAATATTTAGGATTGCAGGGGACTATGAGCAGATCTCATAGTGGAATAAAAAAACTGCACAGTAGATTCAGAAATGATGGTGTTGGGGTTCATCTTGATCTTCTAAACAGGGATATTAAAAGGTAAAGCTTTAAGGAACCATTGCTATTTCAAGTAGCCTTTTCCTTTTTTGTGTTGCCTCCTTGGGAGGCATTACTGTAAGTCTTGAGTTTGGTCTACTTTGGAAAATTCTGACGTGTATTTTTCAGGTATGCTCTGTGTGTGCTCACACATGTTTTAGCTATATTTTAGTCATTCGGTGGTTTGGTTTAGTAATTTAAACTTTAACCGTGATCACCTGTTCTCACTAGGAGTGAGTGAGTGCACAACATATTGTTCCTCTAACCATTCCATTAGGAAAATTCTCTTCCTAGATTTTATTTTAGTTTGAATAAAAATGAGATTTCTAACTGCTTGTTTTTTGCTGCCTGAACTGCTTTCAGTGGCTGTCTGGCATTACTGGGTTTCTGTAAATGGGAGAATCAAGTTTCTGGAAATGGTATGCAACAGTGTGAGGGGAGACTGGTAAAGGACGAGTAACAGAGGACCTAAGAACCTAACAGATAAAAATCAACAGAGATACCTTCACACGCAGATTAACAATTAGGCTTGTATTTATCTTCTGCATTTAGATTAAAGACTGACATATCAAGAGTCCAGCAGCACTTCTGCTTTTGTGAAATGTTGTTGTGTCGTCTTCCATCAATTTAAGACTTCGGTACTTTGGAAGAACTTAGTGAGGCTAAAAATTCACAGTTTACTTTTTAGAAATAAGGTGACAGCTTTAAATCTTATTTGTTAAAGGTGTAGAATGCTATCAAGATGTATATGACAACAGAAGATCAAACCTGATGTGACATAAATGCACACAGGAAAAATTAAGTTTTCATGTATAGTCAAGGCTAATCCAAAGCTATTTTTGGAGTGAAATGATACCCATTGGTTTCAGTGAGCTTTGGATCAGACTTCATGTGCAAGTGATCTAACCTGATAATAAAATAAATTGTTCTAATGTGCATAAAAGACAAAATCGTGTGGTAGAAAAAACATTATGAAGAGATTGGTGGGGAGGGGTGGACTTACAGTCAAACAAGCAAGTGAAGTTACCTGTCCTTTGAAAAGCACAGTAGTTACCTTTAAACAGGTGATACCTGGATGTTGCATCTAATGTTTTTGTTTCTTTACTTCAGCTATATGGAAGCCTTGCTCTACCTTATCTATGCTTACCAGAATAACAAAGAACTCTTGTCCAAAGGCCCGTACAGAGGGCATGATGAAGAGCTGATATCTCACTACAGACGAGAATGTTTGCTAGTAAGTGAAGAGTGAAGTATGTTTCCAAAAGTTGAAATTGCTGCATAGCTTTAACAAAATTAATTAGTAGGAAAGTGTTGCCATCATGTAAAACAAAATCAACTAAAACCCCCTTTCGTTAACAAGTTAATACTTAGACTTGTATAAGGGAAAAAACCAAAAGTAAGAAGGAAAACATTATTCCCGTTTTTTTGTAATAATCATATTTATGATTGTAAATAGTGTGCTCACTGCCATCGTGTCTGGGCTCGGTAAGAATAATGTTTGACAGTGTTTGTGAGCAGACTCACTCTGTTGCCACAGTTTGACAGGGAGACAAATGTTTAAAAAAAGACAGCAGGAAACAAGGGGTTTTTTTCCTTGATTATGTCACTTCTAGCAATAGTGAGAAAACAAAAACAGGTGATAGGACCTCAGACTGAAAAGGAAGAGCTGCAGAGGTTGAGTTGGCAGGTATCAAATGAAGTGGTTTGAGGCCACTTGAAGTGGCTTGAGTGGCACAAGATCAGGGGGTTTAATACAGTATATGCATCATTGCTGTAAATGTTAAAGCGCAACTGTGGTTAATACAAATTACCAGGTAGCTTAGTAGGAAGACTGTGCTTTAAAATAAACAAACTGATGCGTGGTAGAATGTGAAATGCTGTATACTTAAAGGCTTTCCTTTTTTGTGGTGGTTTATGAAGAAACTAAATGAACATGCTGCAGCACTGTTTGAATCAGGAGATGATCAGGAAGTAAATAATGGCCTGATCATTATGAATGAGCTTATTGTCCCGTGTTTGCCATTACTACTGGTGGATGAAATGGAAGAAAAAGATATTGTTGCTGTGGAAGATATGAGAAACCGTTGGTGTTCCTACCTTGGACAAGAAATGGAACGTAAGTTATTTATTCATTAAGGTAAAAGGCCCTTGTGCACCTTTTTTGTAAACGTGATCTTTTCAGTTCTTGAATTGAGCCTGTATCTTTTTGTGCCTTGGTAATGTATTTTGAGATACCCTGACTTTTGAATAATCCCATACATATTGAAATAAACAGTTTTTCCATATATTGCACTGGGGTATTAGACCTTAAAGGAAACATGCTTTTTGAATGGAAAAACATTTGTGGTATTAGGCCATCTGAAAGGGCATTTATATTAACATTTTATGAGGAATTGGTATGTCCTAGTTATTGCTGGCAGACCTGAAGGAAGTAGATTATTCCAAGTGAAACTCCTCCTCTTCCCACCCACAAATAAAAAGTCAATGTTGAGCAGAAGGAGAATTCCACATGCAGACGTAAATGCTTATATTTGTTTTTCTTGGGTTTTTTGCAGCCAACTTGCAAGAAAAGCTGACAGATTTCCTGCCAAAACTGCTAGATTGTTCTACAGAGATTAAAGGTTTCAATGACCCGCCAAAGTTACCCTCCTACTCCACACATGAACTGTGTGAAAGATACGCCCGAATCATGTTGTCACTCAGTCGAACTCCAGCCGATGGAAGATAAATTCTGCAACCTTCCTAAGCACATTGTATAAACTTTTTTAGTTCTTAAACCTTGCCTTCCTGTCACAGGGTTTGCTTGTTGCTGCTATAGTTTTTAACTTTTTTATTTTAATAACTGCAAAAGAGAAATGACTGTACAAACTTTAGCCAGACTGCAAACAATTAAAGCTGAGAATCGCATGGCGCTCAGTCGTTTCAACCAGAATTGATGCAACATGCAAGTCTGACCATTATGGCAAAACTGCTTTTTTGCCACTTATCTGTTACAGTATTACTTTGCTTTTATCTTAAGATCCTTTACTTTATCAACAGCTGTCTGGATCATTTTGTGACTGCAACTACTTTAAGTGTCCAGTGCTGTGTAAATACATGGTACTTGGTAGCTTGTAAATGAAATGAAAGAATAAAGTTTTATTTATGGCTACTTCTGTGTTTGCAAGCAGATACCTTGTATATTGGTGTAAAATACGGGTATTTTTAGAAGAGATACAGTATATTGATGGGTTACTCAATTTTATAGACAAGGTTCTTCAGGATTTATGGCCAGTTCAGTTACAGGTAGTCAGAGATTACTGTATGTGAATATATTGAAAAACTGTCACAGTATTATACACTATGTTTTTTTGTAAATTCTTTACTGATCTGTATGATACTGCACCTTGAACACTTTTATGTGTGTGTGGCCATGCCGAATCTTCTGATGATAGGGACTGGCTTCTGAAGCAGACCAATAATGGCACCTTCCTTCTATTCTTAGAAAAAAAAAAAAATTAAAAAAATTATAAGTATTTTCAGTAGAAATATATTACACTCTGAGCTAAATTTCTAGAAATTGATTTAAGCAGAGGAAATAAAGGTTTTTAAAAACTGGAATTTGTGAAGCTTAAAAATTAATCCATTTTTAAAAATTGGTATTTTAGTCATGTAGATGAACAGAAATAAAACCTTATATTAATTCCTTACTTGAAATGGGTTGCTATTGTTGCAACAATATCTCAGAAATCTTTTATTCATCCTAATTAAATTTCTATTGGAAGTGAAAGAAAGGATCTATAGGGCTCATTTTGTAGAACTGAAATACTGTCTGCTTTTAATGAAGAAACTTGAATTATTTTATGGAAAAAGAAATTTAATGCATCCTTAGGTAATCCTGTTACCTGACGCTATTTTGATTCCTACTCTTTATAGAGAACATTTTGTGTTAGAATAGTAAAATATGTGAATATTTGTTTGTATGTTTTTATTGGAGCGGCACTCAACTTATTCATTACAGGCTTTCAAGTGGTGTTTATTCGAATATCTACTAATGAAAGAACACAGAGGGAGGGAAGGAGTGATTAAGTTCAGACCACCTAGAAATGTAGTGGGCATAAATGTAGGCATCTCATATGCCAGAAAAGACAGAGTTCAATCTTAGGACGTATCAATCTTGAAAGTTGTTCACTCTTGAGAGATACTGCATCACAATATACAGCGAATAGTGTGGCCTTCAATTCAAAATCTTTTTAGGGATGTTCTCTTCTGTTTTCAATACTGCAGTGCTTCATACTTTGTCAAACTATCCATTTATTTTATCAAATTTTTTATAAATACAATATTGAAGTCTTACAAGTGCAGTACTACTCAGGAGCCTTTTTTTAGGTCTGAAACTATTGATGTGTGAAATACCACTTTTCAAGGAAAAATATATGCATATTATGAAAAGGGTGAAGATATATTTTAAAAATATTTCACATTTTGCATCTGTTGCACTTTGATTTGAAATTCAAGAATATGCCTGCTTAGCACTGTGTATTCTTAAACAAGGCTTTGAACAGATTAGACTTCTCATTTGCCTTTTTCAGTAATGGCAAAAACAAAAGTCAAAGAGCAAATTCATTTTTTACTGCTAACAGGTTTTGAATGTGAATGTTTGTGAAAACTTCTAAGGAAAGCTCCCATCTAAACCTGCAGAAGCCAGTTACTCTCATCATCTGTGTAATCTTCCATGACAAACACAGGGTAAAAAGCACTCTCTTTAAGGTATAAAGAGGAAGAAAGTATTTAATTTGGGAAGAATATCTAAGATATTTAAATTAAAAGGAACCAAACAAGGACGAGATTATTTGTTCGGTTTGTTTCAGTTTTTTTGTTTCTTAAAGTAAGAAAATAATCCATTGTAGTTTGTAGTACTAAAATATGTATTCTTTTGCAATGACTTGAATTTTTGCATTGAATTGAGAAGGTCTCTAGTAGAGCAGAAATAAATATATATGTATTCTACAATTTTAATATCTTTTACATATCTTGTATGAATTTAAACCTTAATTTAAATCATTAAGATACTATTTTGTCTTAGAAGTCTTGATTTTTTTTTTTCCACTGCAATAAGATAGCTGATAGCTTGGATTCACAATGCCTAGCACAAAACCTGTGTAAGTCACTGTGTAAGACAGTAAAGCTTACAGTTCATTTGGGCACCTAATAATCTGTGACTGAATTACATAAGTAGATATTTCTCTTCAGTATGGGAATTACGAGACTTTATCAGGCTTTTTTTTTTTTCAGTTTATAGAACACACACAGATTAAGGGAATTTAACCCAAATTCACTGACTAAATCACCTTCACCGTCAAGTAAACGGAAGGGTTTTTTTTCCAGATGTTGCTTCATACTGTGGAGGACCCTGAAGGCACTGCAGTCTTTCAGTAATTTCAGTTGTTTCCCTCACCCATATGCCTTCTTTTTAGCTGACCTATCATATTGCTGCACTTTAACTGATGTTTTGGTAGTACCAAAAATCCTGTTGTTTCTAGCTAAAGCTGCCATAGCAGATCTGTTCATTCCAGCCTAGCAGAAGACCATGAGCAGCAGCAGAATTAATCTGAACAAATGAAGAGGATTGATGGAGTTAACTTGTACTACTCAGATGTGATGATATTTGAAATCACACCAGATGCAAGGGGGTAGACAAGACCTTCATTACTGAGTCACCATTGCTTTGTGGACAATCTGTACTTTAACTGCAGTGAATGACTGATGCAGTGAACAGATTTGCTCTAGAAAATGTGAAGTATAAGCAAAGTGAAAAGCATACACTTCATGTTCAGGCATTAAAAAACAAAAATCTGATCATGTCTGTATTAAATATCTTTCAGATTATTTTCAGGCTACTCCAGTATGCATGTGAAGACTGCAGCTCCAGACAGGTACCTGACATAAACAGTAGAACACAAAAAATAATCTGATATTGTCCAACAAACGTAAAGGTCCATAAAGAGAGTCAATGTTTGTTGTTTGTATTCTTCATTTTGTGCTGTTTCTTTTCTCAAAACCTATTGAGCCTGTGGGAGGCTCACACATTAAGAATGTTGATGAAAAAATGCACCACTCTATATAATAAATACCTCATCTATGCAGCACTTTCCAACATAAATATGTGCATTAATTTTTAAAAAATATATTCTGGTTTTGTGTCTAGAAGGATGCAAGAAAAATGGGTATTGGTTTTGGCATTGATAGGAAAGTGGTTGCATCTTTCCATTACTTGCTTCTGGAGAGGATATTAATACAGATATGAAAAAGCTCTTAGCAAAAGAGGTCTTTTTGCAGATGTAGTCGGTAGAATTCAAAAGGGCAGTGATTCTTTCAAGTGAAGCAGAATTATTTTTCATGTGATTGATACCCAGTTTTTCCTTTAGGTATTGTGTCCTTGAAGGTCTTCTGAAATTCTGGTCTTGATGGATAAGCTATTAACTGAAAACACTCTTAAGTACTAAGGAGCATCTTCCTTTGTAGGCAGACTAATGGTATCGGTATTCCCTTAGTTGAGTTTCCATCAGCAGAACATTCCTGCTTGGTTCAGCTTTCCTGTTTCAGTTTTGATCCTTACGGGAGCAAAGCTACAAAACTTTTGCAGACACCTGTATTTCTTACAGCTCCAGCCATTGCTACCATACACGCATGCGCTTCAACTTTGTTGTCATGCTCTTAAAATCTTGGACTTGGCTATGAAATTTTCTTCTTCATGAATTTCAGGTCTTCACTGTTAAGTAGCAGGAAGAGCCTCTCACTTCTCAGAAACAGCTTCTTGAGGCAGCACTTTGAAAGAACAGCTTGACTTGCTTTCTGGTGGTTAGGATCAACCCAAATCCCCTTCTCAGAGGCTGGGAAATGTACAGTAAGAAAGGCTTGTTTTCAGAATGGCATTCACTGGGTGGATTCATCATGAATGTTAAGGATCTGTCATCTCTCCCTTCATATCTTAACTGAAGTACCTCTCAAAGGTTTGGTCTCCGTGGTTCTTTAACTTACTCATTTCATTTTTTACTGCCTCCCTGCCCTGTTGTTCCCCATTTAAGTCACTTGAGTATCCACTTTCCAGGCTTTCTAGTTAGTTTGGTTTTTGCTTCATCATCTCATCTAACCACTGTGCCTTCGCTACCAGGTGGAGCTAGTGATAGGAAACCAGGATGCTCTGCTTCCATCTGATCAGTGTGGGCTTTGATTTGCACCTCTGCAGGCTCCTGAGTGCTTTTCTTGGAACCAGTCTGGTGTATATGCCTGTGCAGGATCTGTGGGTCAAATAACACCAACCACACACATGCTGTCTGGCAACTCAGCATCTGAGTGCTTGAAATAGGAAAGTTATGGATAGTTAGTTCAAGCTGCAGGCTTTGTATAGTCTCTTGGCACGCTAAAAAAAAAATAAGTAATTTGTTGGAGATTGTCTTAACTGAGCACTATGAACTGGGCACTTCGGAAGCGTGAGTGGTGTCTCGTGCACTGTATCTCAGCTCTATCTGTCCAGGTTTATGAAGGCTGTAGAGGCTATTCCTGACATTGAAAAATCTTCAGTTTACCCTGATCCTCACACTTTGTCTTGAATTTTTAAAACTGCGGTCAAACAAATTTTGGTAAAAAGCAGCTATGTTCTGATTTGGTATCTGTGGAGTCCCCACCCATAGCTGTGTTCTGTATCTAGGTATTTCCTATCACTTTGTGGGACTGTATCATCTTCATTATCTGTGTTAAAGTTCTCTAAATCCATTTGTATTTCACGGACATGCAGGCAACAGGGAGAGAGCAAGAAGTCCTGTACATTTCCTTCAAGAAACAAAACTTTTGTCTGTGGCCTTAATCTGTAACAGTGAAACTTTTAATTGAATTAGTGCACAACTAAGGGCTTGGAAAAGCTGTGGGAGTTTGGGGCGGGTTTGTTTTTGATTTTTTTAAAATTAGAGCTAATACAGAATCATAATGTGGAGGGAACTGCTATGTAAACATAGTAAACTTTTATATGGATTAGGAAAAAACTTTTTCAAGTAAATTTTAAGAGAAAAGTCAGTGTTAGTACTGCAATTTGAAGAGAACCTCATGCTTTCTTAGGGAAGAGGTTGGAGTGTTAGGCTTTTGAGAGCAACCTTGATCTACGGAACTGAAAGTCTTGCAACGTTTAATAGTTTAAGGTAATACATTCTTGTAATCTGCTTATGAAGCTCTTCTGTTTGGAAAGATTACTTAAGTTTTGAATCTCATGAAGCACATTCTTTAAAAAAAAAAAGCCACAAACCAACCAAACAACCTAACCAAAATACCCCTCCCCACAAAATCAAATAACAAAATCCCCATTTCTTGAGGGAGATCTTAAACAAGTACATTCTGTTTTGGAATATGTACAATTTCCCTTTGAATTTCTGAAGGAAGATTTGTTATCCCCAATGCCTTTGAACATGAGATTAAGACTTGTCATTGTATTTGGTAGAGACACTTGTTCCACTCTCAGCTAATGGTTGTTTTAGTTATGTAGTTGTTGCAAGATACTTGAACAGACGATTTCTTGCTTCAGCATCCATCTGTGGGATGGAGTATTCAATATACTTTGCATACAAAGATTTATACTGCTGTGTTTTAAGAATTGACTCCCTTTCCCCTTTTTCTTGGTCCAGTTTAATGCTTGCACTGGGCAAGTAAAACAGTACTGATTTTGTTTGCCATTGTTCTTGTCTTTTCCACTGAAGACAGTGACATCTCTGTGTTATCTGGGCTTTTTAAGAGATTTTGTAGTGGTTTGTGCTCTGTGAAATTAACTGAGATGGAAAGCAATGGAGTTAATTACCTGCTGGTTGTAGTTGACAGAGAAGAGCCATAATGATGTTTCCTAATTAGTAACAAAATTAAATAATTTCTCCCTTGACACAGTGCCACACAAGATTAGGAAAGCTGGGTATCATTTCTAAGAAAATAGAAGCCACTAGGTAAAATCAGGCAAGTGTTAAAACTGGTTGTAATCGCTTAGGGAGGGCAGTTGCATGCATAGTGTGTTTTTTCCTGGAGTAGGCATACAGCTAAAATAATCAAAAGTATTTATGATGGATTTTTATCTGCTGTGTAGTAATTTTATGGGTATTTTGCTTTATGCATGTTTTCTTTAAAGAGCCTTGTTTTCTAAATGCATATGGTGAATTCTTGGTGATAAGAAAGTATGATGAGTTCAGATGTCTTACTTTCTATCAGAAGTTCAGTGAAGTGAAACTTTGCAGTTATCCTCAGTTATCTCTATCCTATTACTTGGCTAATTCACCACTGCCCCAACCAAAGCACTTTTGAAACTAAGTACTGGGCTCAGGGCAAACTATCATGTTCTTTTTTTTTTTTTTTTAAAATCAGTTTTTTGGCAAAGAGGTTTACAAGAGGTCTGAGGTAGCTATCAAATACTGGTAAGATCTGGCTAAGAGTGGAAGAGAGGCTAGTATATAGCTGGTTTTAAACTAATCTGTCTCATTATTTCTGCTATTAAGATTGAATAATTTGGTTTTAAGTGGTGTGCTAATAGTTAAAAATGTTGTTTACAAGCCCTCTATAAAAGGGTGTTATACAAAGAATGTGTAAAGGGAAGTGCTGGACTATGAGTAAATGTGGAGGGCTTCTAAGTACTGTAGTCTTAACACCTCTTTCCAGAGTGAAAGTATTGTGAGTTTGATCCCAGCAGAGATCAGAAGAGAAATGGGAGGTGTTATCAACTACAGAAACATGAAGAGGTGTGAACGGACAGAGATAATCCATCAGGATTTCTGCAGAGCAGGAGAGGGAAGGCTGCTGCGTTCCCTCATCTTTCTTTTGATCAGTTGTAGGCTCTTTGCCCAGAGGAGACTCATGCTTCTCAGCAATGTAGGCAAAGCTGGATTTGGCCATGAGAGGTGGAGGAGCAGGGCTCCATTCTGCTGTAGAAGACGGAGAGGAAATGGGCGCATTTTGGAAGGAGCCCTAGGAAGCTAGGCATGCCACTTCTGGAAGTGGAAAGGATGGCAACAGCTGGGAGAAACCCCTTCTTTTCCGTAGGAGTCACTGTCTGCACACTGGCCGTTCCCCTTCTTCCCTTCGGCAGAGCTGCGACTCCAGGCTCATGCACCGGCAGAGTGGGTGCAGAGTTGACAGGTCTGTCCACCAGCAGCCTGGTTCAGTGGCTGAGTGCCTGCTTTGCCACTCTCCTGCTCAGTGTCTCACCTGCAAGCTCATTTTTACTTATTTTTAAGTCCCTTCTGAGCCTCTGCTTTCTACAGTACTAGCCCTGTTGGATCAGTGATGTTCTTGCTTCCTAAATAGTGCAGAGGAGCCTATATTAAATCTGCACTCAACTGAATCCAGCTGTGAGTAGTCTCAGCCACACTGTAATTGACAGACTCTTGGCAATGTATATCCTTCCTTCAAATTTTACACCATTTTCAGATTTTGACAGTTATTGTTTATATTTCAGCTCACTGATGAAGAGGTCTTTGCAGGGCCTGACTCCTTCCCCTCCCCTCCCCTCACTAGTAATGCTTGCTCTGGAAAGTAGTTACCAGTAACAAGAAACCTATATCATGACACCACCTAAACATCTTTGGAATAAAACATAAACTTTTGGTCTTAGGGCCATCTTGGGCAGCATTAAGAGCTACAAGACTGTAATGGGATATCTCCTCTGGTGGTCTGTGGTCTCCCCCCATAGGAGCTCCCTGGACTATTTGGTGCGGTTAGACTTGGCACTAGACTTTCTTCAACACCAGCACAGTGTGCTGTTGTGAAATAGTTTTCGTGGTTCTCCAGAGTAATAGCAAATGTCCCGACAGCATGTGCAGCAGGGTTGTGTAGGAGATTATCAGGTTGCATATGGGAAGCTTCTTTTACACGTTAAGTCCCCGAGTTACAAATTCCAGCATTAGTAGTAGGTCTCGTACACCAGAGAAAGATAAACACTTGGGTTAAAATGACATCAGACAGACTGCAAGTGAACACAGATATGCTGAAAATTAAACCTTTCCTCTCTGAAAAGCCTTATGTGGCAACAACCTAATGATGAGGAATACAGTTAATGCACTTGAAGTTTCGTATTTGTTCAATTTTGACCAAGCTCTTACCTACTGTATCACAGTATTTTAGAAGTTTCTATTTCTTATCTTAAACGGCCCATCTCCCTGAACTAGGAATCTGGAAGTTTTCATGAAATGCTCAGTGACAGTCTGTACATACTCTTTTTTTTTTTTTTTTAACTTTTCTGTTGAGTTTTTCAGCTGGCCTACCTAGGAAATCATTTAAAATGAATGCATTAGTTTGGACAGCCTTTCTTTAAGTGTATAAACCATATGTATTATTGACAATGCTTTTACATTGCAGATTTTACAGTGTCTGTGGCTTTTTGTCTGAACTGGGTTTGTTTTGTTTTTATGCCTGTTGTACTTTTTATGTTTTCTAGAGAGCCTCTGCAAATGATCACTACAGCACCTCTGGCGATGCGTAGTCTCAGGGAACAGGGTCTGCTCGGGCCTGCGGTGTATCACTGCCGCCCTCCGTTAAAAACGCGAGTGCTTCTCTCGGCGATGGAGGCAGCTGCTTAGCTGGGGCGGCTGCGGGGTTTTAATCTCCAGGGGAAAAAGATTCTGAAATATTTTACGTTTCTTCTGCTTGCACAGATTCACTGAAAGTACCGCAGTGTGGCTCTGGGTGACGGGAAGCTGCAGGCCGACAGCCGGAGGGCGTTGCTTCGCTCGGGGCGTGGTTCTGCCAGACCGGGGGGTGCCCTCAGCCCTTGGGCAGGCGGGAGGTGCCGCTGCCGCCCTTCGAGGCCACCGGAGCTTCGTCATGCCGGGGCGGGCTCGCTCGCGCTGCCCGGGAGCCGCGTGACGGCGGCGGCAGCGGTTCCCGCCGCCAGGCAGCGGGGGGCGGGGGGGCACGGGCCGGGGGGGGGCCCTGCTCGGCGACCCTGGCCCGGCCCTGCTCGGGGACCGCGGCTGCCGCCGTGCCGCGGGGCTGGAGGGACCCTGCCGGGGGCGGGGGGGCTTCCCCGGTGCTTCTGCTTTGGGCTCGTCTCCTGACGGACTGCTGGTGGGCAGCGCCGTGCGTCCGTCCGGGCGCTCCGGAGTGAACCCCGAAGGTGCTGGAGCCATTAAACGCTGGGGGTGCGATTGCTGGGCGGTTGGTGCGGTGCTTCGCTCTGCCTGGGCAGAACGGCACAGCAGCTGGCCCGGGGCCGTTATTTATTTTTTTTTTCTCTCATGACGCTTCATACCAGTTGCAGCAAGGGAAAATAATTTCACACTTTTTGCTGATGCCTTCATGTGAATAGGAACAATTTCTTCCTTTCCTTGAGCTGGAAATAAGGTGTAGATTTTACCAGAGGAAGCCTGAAGTGATGAGGTGTTTTGTTAGGGCAGGCAGCATCTTCCAGTAGTTTGCTCTAATGGCTGTAGTTGGTGTTGCCATTCATACTAAACAGCTTTCTGACTTTAAAATGGCCAGTGATTGATAGCGCAACGTTTTTAGTCATGGGTCCTCTTGCTCTGAAATTCACTTTTTGATTGGTACCTATCCCATGGCTTTGGCAGGAGGTGCCAGCTCCCAGGAACCATTCCTAGGAAACTGGTGGGGCTTTACAAGACCCTGGGGTGCTTGTGAACAAGAGACTGGGGGATAGGTCATTAGAAGATGTTTAAAAAATAATCTGACATACTGTGAATTTAATAATTCTGCCTTGAGGTTGTGTGCTGATGACAGATTCAGGATAGCCATATACAGGAAGTTTCTGGGAGCTTTTGTTGTTGTTTTTTAAGTTTCTAGGAAAATAGTTATTTCATTTACTTTTTTAAATGGCTGTTGTCAATGCCTAGCAGGGAAGAGAAAGAATAGTTTATGAAATGGTGGAACAGTGTTGCAGGTGGGTGTCTTGAGCCAGTTACCTGCTAATGAGTTAGTGGGTTAGTAACAAAGAGGTTTTTTTCTCTGTTTGGAAATCCATACATGTGAAGAAGCAATAGTGAAAACAAGATGATCTAACTTGGTCCAAGTCACAAAAGAAGAATTCCACAGAGATACTTGAGTGAAGAAATAAAATTGCTGTCTATAACATGTTTTTAACTGCTGCTGTTCCTAGCAAATCAGATAATTTTGACCCAATGTGCCACACTTAGCTGCTCCAAAAATGGCAGGTTTGTCTCTATTCTAGTATGTATGGCAGTGTCACTTGCCTGCTTGTCAGGATTGAGGTATCAGCATCATGATACTTCAGTCATGACAGTGGTACACAAGATCTGTGGCTTGAGCTTTTCTGCAGTAGTTGAACTTGCTCTGAAGAAGGTGTCATCGCAGTGCCTACCTGAAAACAGAGGTGTTCAGCGCTCTCCAGCATTGTATTCAGTGCCTACAGAAAAATGAAGAAGAGATTAATCTTTATTGTGTTCACCTAGTTTTGAGATTTAGTAGGCAGACCAAAGATTACTTTAGCTAATTAGGCTCTCTAATTGGATTTTAGAAGTTATTAACCTTTTAAATAGGCTTTCCAGAGTGATATGTCAGCATGTACTGAGCTAATTTGCAGGCAGCTATTGGTTCCACTTGCGGGGCTGACAAGCAGAGGGCAGGCAAGGGTCAGGTGGCTCCTTGGTGAAGGAAGAGCAGGGAAAACACCTGGGCCCCTGCTCTGCCATGGCCAGGGGTACAGGAGAGGAAGGCAGTGCCCTGGCAGTGAGTGCTTGAGTGCAGGTTTGCAGCATGTAATGCTGGGCTGGGTGGTGCCCAAGGAGCGTTCTGCCTCACCTTCTGCATTGCTTACCACTTGCAAAACTAGCTGGGATTTTACCAGGAGGCTGAATGTTTGCCTTTCCCGTGGCACATATTACAACAGTTGCTTCATCCCACAGACAGTAAGGAGTTCCTCGTATGCACAACCCCAAGATGGACATTATGGAGTACCGAAAATGACTGGCCAAAGTTGAGGGGAGGGAGGCAAAAGCTACAAAGGAACACTGGACACGTTAGAAAGTACAATTAGTCTTGTACAATTTTTGGACCAGGACTGTTGGTGACTTTTTAATTCTTGATGAATTCAAGTGGTGCCCAATGTTTGCTCTTCTGTGCTGCTCAGTCCCATGTGTGCAAGGCCAAAATAGCACTATATCAAAATGACAGAGATAACCTGAGATATTTAGATATGATCAAAGTCATGGATGGAATTTGGGTCTGCTGTAGCATATCTATAAGAACTTTCCTGGAAGTATTTTCTCCTTGCCTGATGTGTTTTAGGACTTCTGAAATCTTCTCTCTCCCCTTAACAACCTAATAGTTTATGAAGTCATATGATCAAGAAAGAAACTTGCCATATTAAATAGAAGGCAAACTTACAGCACAAAATCTCTGATATTCAGTTTTCATATATCAACAGGAAGTTTAAAACCCCCAACTCTCAAGACCTGTTGCATTTTTCTTTCTTGCCATAATAAATGCTTTTTGACTGCTTGTAAGTTACAGCACTTCACGAGAGCTGGAGAACTGAGCCCAGCACTAGGCCATTTGTGGTGTCCGTGCTGAAGAGCTGCTATTTGATGCATTTCATTAACCCAGCAGCTGCTCTGTGCTTGCTGCTTTCATTCCTGCTTTCTTGACCAAAGGTGATGTTCTACCTGCTACACAGAGCTCAGCCTTGCTGTCCTGGCCATGTCACGCTGCGGATTGCTGGCAGCACGTCATACGGCTGTCAGGCTGGTGACGATGGACTTCTGTCACTTTGCAAATGGAATGCTCGAGAGCTGACAGCAGTCCTCAGCTGCCAGCCTGCTCTGTCAAAATCCTGGCGCTGAATAGAAGGAAATATGTCATGCTTCTGATGCTGAGCTTTTTCTATAGTCCCACTTCCAAATGCTTTGCTGAAAAGTCACAGTAACTTTCTTCAGTTGCACATCATACTCATTACAAAATAATCAGAGAGAAGATTTGCCAAAAGTCAAGGGTGGAGTTAGTGCGTGCAGTAATAACACTCCGTTCTTTCATCACACGGGTCTTTGTTCTTTTTATGCAAGTTTGCTGGGTTTAGCCTGGAGTGAGCAACCTGTAGCTATGGAATGCCAGACTGAGATAAGGAATTTCTCATAATGGAGTATGTACAGTGGTGGGAGAAATAAGATAAAACCAGCATATTTTTTTTTATAAACTCCAGACAAACAGTACTTTACCTGCCCTTACATTATTACCAGCTATATGCATGCCTTGTTGCAGAATGAAAGTGCAGTAAATTGGTTTTTGTCATTATAGTCTCTGTTTTTGCTGTTGTTAATCTACTTCTAGATATACTGGGAGATTTCTGAACTGATTCACTGTCCTGTGTGTTAAAGCTAACCTAGTGCAGCACTATCCCCTCTTCATGTATCGAGGCTTTTAAGTCTTTTGTGGGGTTCATTCAGCAAAGTTTATGCTGTAATGGAAACGATCGGTGGGAATATACAGTTGTAAGCTGTACGGTCTGAAATGACGCACACTTGGAAAAATCTTAATATGATATGTTGTAATGAGGGGTTGTAAATGTATGAAAAATTGATTCCTGCCCTATTCTTCCTCTGAAGGACTGATGATACAGTTCTTGGAAACATGCTTTCAATTTTGGAGAGCCAAGTATTGTCTGTTGTAGTTTATGAGCAGGTATCCCTGAGCAAATAGAGCCTTTCAGCAGTTGGACCTGACACTCCCTTGAGGCAGGGAGGAACACAAAACTTGGAGATGTGTAGTCTCATCATCACCTTCTGGTTTGCATTAGAGTATATTCTTGAAACCCCAGCTGAGAGAAAAGTTCTGCTGTTAGTGTACTAAAATCATTAATGGTAAGAGTGAATACCTGTCTTGAACATCTTTTTATTTTAAAAGACAGAGTGGAGAAAGATATGTTCTCCCCAGTGTAGGGAAAGGAAACTGAGCAGAAATAAAAGAAAAATAAGGTTAGGCCATGTGTTTGAAGACTACATTTCTGATTGGGGTATTGAATCTTTCTTCTAGAACCACTTGTAGAGAAGCCGATTGAATGCTCCCTCTTTCCTACTCAAGAAAGTCTGAAATATGTTAAAAACAAGTCTTGATTATTTACTGTCAAGCCAGTCTTCATCTCTTTCTCCTATAGATTAAACAGAACAGTTGCTGGCTGTAGTCTGGGATTGGCACAAATGTGTGTGTTTATATGTGTATTCTGATTCTTCCTCCACGAAGGAGAAAATGGAATATACTGTTGAGAGAGACAACTATGTTCAGAAAAAGACCAAAACCTTCAGACTCACATTTTAGCAAGTTCTGGATGGCTGTTGGTTGCCATGTAAGCAGATTTGTTTGCAAGGGGTCAGTGGTTCCATTTTGAAAGCTGATAATCAATATTTTTGTTCAAAGCTACTCAGACCTCTGCAAATGTGCAACCTTAAAAATGATTTAAAGATTTTTTGTTTTGATTTTTGAAAAATTAATAATTTAAAAAATCACTTTCAAAAGTAATGAAGCATATAAAAAGTATGAAAGAAACTGAAAAATCTATAGAGATAATAGGTCAAATAGAAGTATACAGGTTTTGGGAGTGCTGTGTGGAGCAAACACACCTTCCAGAATGTTAGTTAGCCTTCGGTATCTGATACATTCACACTCCCAAGTCTAATCTGTGTTTCTTCTCTTGAATAGCATTTGTAGGTTATATGAAAGAAAAAGTTATTTCCAATATAGTTGAAAGAGAATAACACTTATTTTAGAATAACTGTAATGTCAAAGTCAATTAAAATTCAGTTTTATTATGCTCATATTAAAACTGCTGAAGTGTGTGCACCATAGGGAATTATTCAGCTATTAGCTATTTCTGGGCTAAATGAAATTTCAGCTAAGCTATTTTTTTGGGGTAAATACTAAAGAGAAAAGTGGGACTTAAACTGTTATTTTCAGCTTCTAGCTTGTACCTTTTTTCCCCTGTTAAGGCTTTTGTGTCCCAAGTGAACTGTAGGATTCCGGAGGTCAGGAATGTTTTGTGTGTGGCTTTTTGCATGGCTGCCATGGATCACTGTTTGCATAAACAGCAGCAGCAACCTGGATACCAATGCAAAAGAACCTTGCTGAAATGAGCATTTAGATGCAACTGGTCCTAGAATCCAGCTTTTAGTCCTTATTTAGTTGTACTCATCTCCTTCTGAAGGAGGGGGGAAAAAAAAGAGTTGCTGTCATCACTCCTGTCAGAATTAGTTGCTTCCCAGTCCTTTCAGTTGTAGTAGATGAAACCACTGTGCAAAATCCTCTTGGGAGTAAGTGGCATAAATGCACCAAGGCAACTCTTTCTCCATGGTGCCTGAAAAGTTTACAAGAAAGAGATCTGAATCTAGACTGCTACCATATTGATGCTGCCGCAGAAACCAGACAGGTTCACAGGAGTTGTTTTCACGCAGCTGATGCTTCCTTGCAAAAGTCTTCGGCACTGGGCTGTTGAAATTGCTAGGTAGCACCCTAAGCCCCTTGCCTTACCAGGACTCCTGCTGTGGTACAGACATGGAAGGAAGACGAGTTTTAGCAGTTAGTCCTGTTCATTTCTGGTGCTAAGTTCTTCTGGTGCTCTTTTAAAAATAATAATCATAACAACAACCTCTGTGTCAATATTTTGCTTTACAAGCTAGCACTGAATGTAATCCTGTAATTTCCTTCTCCAGTTCTCAGATTTAAATGCCCTTCTTGATTTTTGAAGTGGAGGAAACGTGCAGTTTCCAATTCCAGTTTTGGAAATTCTGTTATCTCTGTAATCATGGAAGTCAAAGAACAACATTAGACACATATAAAATATGATTTTCGTTGGTTTTTTTTTTTCTCTACTGCATTCCCAACTGCTTTTTCTAGAATCCTATTCAGCAATTTGAGGAAAAGTTTTAAGGGCCAGAACAATTCATGTATAAGTTTAAAAGTTTTTATAAAAGGAGTGCCAAAACTGGGAGAACATGTATGCAGCAATATGAAGCTTTGAGTATATTGCTGCTGTGTTTTCCCTAACTGGTATTCTGATACCAGTTGCATGTTGTGTAAGTAATAGTGTAATTGATTTTAAGAAAATAGCATTAGAAAAGAACAATTATTATTCTGACATCAGAAGTGAATGAAGCAGTGGGGTCTTTAATGGTTGCAAAAGAATATTTTTATTTTAGGGTGAGTTTCAAAAGAGACACTACTACAGTAAACAGCTGAGTATCATTGACAATAGGGGACAACACTTAATTTCCTTAAGCCTTCTTTGAAAATTCAAGTACTTTCTCAGAGATGAGGAAATGTTTAAGCAATAAGATATATGAAAGCTGTCTAATCTTCCTTCAGAAACAAGCATGTGAACTATAAATACTTTTACAAACATGTTCCTCTTACGCAGGTCTGCAAGTTTTGATGATACCTAAGCGATGTGTATGCTTTGTTCTGCGATAGTCATGTGAATTTACCCATCCTAGCAATAATGAAAAGCTATAGCTATACTATTTTAAATATTGCTTTTTTTTTTTTTTTTAAACGATCACTTGGGCATCTGGAAGTCAGACCTGACGTATTATTAAATATTGACTTTTCAGAGCCTCAGTCAATCATTTAAGACATTGAGGAATTTTATCATATAGACTTGGGAAGCACTGTACCCTTAACGTGACTGCAATACTGTGTTTTACTATTAGTTCAAAAATCTGATAATCCTGTTCCTTAAAAAAAGGTTATATTTTCATTTATCTATTTTCAGAGGATTGAGGGGGCATTCTAGGAAGAATGGAGATGTTCTAATGGAAGATAACTTGCTCTTCTGATGAAAGTATTTTCTCGCTCATGTCATATGAAATGAGTGTTTGTTAACATCGTAAGCAGTCTTTTGTTCTCGTGTGCTTTAGGTAAGATATTTTATGTTTTGGGTTTCTTTTTTTTGCTAGTGGGAGATGGAACTGGGCACTCCTTTCTTACACTAAGTAACACAATGTTTGTCTGTTCAGCAAACTGTGAGACCTCAGAAGAATAGTCAGATACTTGCATGTTTTTTAGTAAGTTAAAACAACTTTGGAGTGTTTTCAGTGGATAAGTGAACCTGATGATGGTATTAAAATAGCACAATGAAGTGCGGTTTCTACTGTAAACAATCCTTTAATAATGTTTTTATTAAATTATCTTAAGACTTATCACAGAATCATAGAACTGTTTGGGTTGGGTGGAACCTTAAAGATCATCTAGTCCAACCCCCCTGCCATGGGCAGGGACACCTTCCACTAGACGAGGTTGCTCAAAGCCCCGTCCAACCTGGCCTTGAACACTGCCAGGGAGGGGGCAGCCACAGCTTCTCTGGGCAACCTGTTCCAGTGCCTCACCACCCTCACAGTAAAGAATTCCTTCCTTACACCTAATCTAAATCTACCCTCTTCCAGTTTAAAACTGTTTCCCCTCGTTCTATCACTACACTCCCTGTTAAAGAGTCCCTCCCCATCTTTCCTGTAGCCCCCTTTAAGTACTGGAAGGCTGCTATAAGGTCTCCCCAGAACCTTCTCTTCTCCAGGCTGAACAATCCCAACTCTTTCAGTCTGTCTGCATAGAGGAGGTGCTCCAGCCCCCCAGTCATCCTCATGGCCTCCTCTGGATCCGCTTGAGCATGTCCGCGTCCTTTTTTACATTGGGGGCCCAGAGCTGGACACAGCACTCTGGGTGGGGCCTCACGAGAGCACAGTAGAGGGCAATTTAAGATTATATATCATATAGCCCCATATTGTTTAATTGTTGGCCCCCCACCAACTGTTTCATAAGGTGTCACATACTTTGGGACAGTTTCTGGAGAAAGACTCTTCTTCCTTAAATGTGTTGTGTGGTTATGAGATTCTGATATACTTTCTTCAGTTTTCTCCTCCAGTTGAAGTCTTTGCTCTGTGAGGTGCTTATCTTGTGTTGAGGCAGAGCTAAATGAACTCTATAAATTCAGGAGGGCTTTAGCATGGGTGATCAGTGAGCCCTTATGTTGCTGGTAGCCTTGGAAGGAAACACCTGCTGGTTCTGTAAGCCCCAAGGCTTCAGGGTGTTAAAAGCTGGGAGCATATAGTAGAGGAAAAATCATGATGTGCTTACGTCTGTATTTCCTCTAGGATTCATTACTGGATAGTGTCAGGGGCAGGATATGGGGCTGGAAGAGCTTTTGGCCCTGGCCAGTACAGCCCTTTTTATCGTTCTGTTACCTGATGCATCTGAGCTTTCATGTGTGCCTGATGCTGTAACATGGGCTTTGGTGGCGGGTCCTCTGCTGCACCTTAGGATCCACCCAGAAGGGTTGGAATGTGAAGCCACCCTGCACCTTCTGTGGTCATTTTCTGCCTGTTTCTGCAAGAGCAGATGCAGCTGTGTTCAATCTTTCCTCCTGTTTCCTGACCCTCTATCAGCAAGTGAAAAACATTCCCTGTACGGTGCTTGGGTAGGGAAAGAATAAAAAGTAGTTAAATTGAGAAACTACTTTGGCCAGCTGTGCTTTGCAGTACCTCTCAGTAGAAGGCATTTGTTGCCTTTCTCCTGTCTAAACCAAGGCTGAAATTTAATTTGAATGTCCTCTAGCCATGCAATACCCCTGGGAATGAATCCTGTAAAACAGCCTGTATCAGGCCTGTACAAATTGTAGACCTGCTTAGTCTGAATGAGCTTTAACTTCATTATGTTAGTACAGAATAATTAGTAGAAAACCAAAATGCAATTTTGTCTGAAGAATGGCAGTTCTGGGGCTTTACCTCACCTATAGCCTTGCAAGGCTTTTAGTGTCCTGACAAGCAATCTGTCAGAGCAGGAATGTTGAGTGCATTTATTTTTTACTTCAGTTCTTTTCTTACAGGAGCTCAAGTGACTCCACTGAAACTCTGGCATTTATCACGGGCAAAATTAGGTCAGAAGAGAGCACAGAGGTACTGAACTGAAAAGAGATAAATTCATCCTTAGACGGAAAAAAAAAAAGTCTCAACCTGAAAACTTGGGTTTAATTTGTCTACTCTACATAAGGTAAGTCTTTTCCTAAGTGATTTTCCAGCCAAGCTAACAGTATCTTTGATAGAAATGTACTATCAAATGCTATAGGAAGAATATTAAATATTTTTTTATGAGCTATGTAACTTCCAGTAACTAAAGAACAGTTTGTTTCCTAAGTGTAAACAAAAGCAGCCTAGGGATGAATCTGTTCCGGTTTGGTCTTATGGTTAGTGTCCAGTCGTGCAAGCTGCTGAGCACGTTTAGGTAGCCACAAGAGCGGCGGGATTTATTTGTTGTTGTTGGGTCATTATTGGGTACCTTGCTGCAAGCTTCTGCAAGTGGAAGATAAGGCAGAAGCTGTTCAGCTATTTCCTGGTCAGGAGAAAGAACTTGACGGAGCTCTGGCCACCAGGCTGACTCTGACAGTGAACAGCTGAGGTGACCAGTGACCCCAAAAATACTTAAATGCAGCATGAAGCAAGTCAGCAAAACATGTGGTTCCAGATGTTCTGTGGTTTGTGTCAAATCAGGGTTATGAATAGAGTCCATGTAGTCTGAGTGTAAAATATCTGAATAGAAGCATCTCTAAATCTGACATTTGCACCCTAATACTGAATCCTCATACTTCAGGCTAAGTTTAGTAGTGTTTAGAAAAAAAACTAGTCCTATTTTGAATGCAAAATACATACTAGTTAAAAAAAAATAAATCTAGCTGAATGAAGATCTTGTTTTCCCTCATCTCTTAACAAAACCTTGTGTGGGAGTGTACTGCAGCTATGCAAATTGTATTTGACAAAACTAGTAGGTGCTTGTTTAAGAACATCACATCCCCAAGTAATTTCTAATAATAGCTTAACTTCTGATACTTCTGATATTACAAATTATTTTTGTAAATATTTTTAAACAAATTGTCAAATAGTTATGTAAAAGCATTTACTGTATTTGTAGCTGCATCTTGAGGTGTCAGACACTGACTTTTTTTGCTAATTTATTTTAAGAATTATTATTCTAATTTAGCATATCCTATAGTAAAATCAGATTTTGAAAGGTAAGGACAGACTTTTTATAAGGTCGGTAAATCAGAGTTATTCTGTTAAGATCCTGCTGTTATTGCTAGAACATACAATTAACCAGCTTCTAAAGAATTATCACATCTGCATATGGGAAGACTAAATCACTGAGGTAGAAAAAACAAGACCTTCTTAATGTCCTTGTAAATAACATGGAAAATCTGAAGATTTGCCTGGGAGCCGATGTAAAAGAAAAATCTAGTTTAATGTGCTGACCTGATTCTGTTCCTCTTGGTAACCTTGCTATAAGTTTTTAAATCAGATGAAGTATATTTGAGAACCTAATAGGAAGCAGCATGGATAATGAAATGCAAAAAAATATTGGTAATTCTGAGTTTATAGTTGGGGTTTTTTTGCTGGTTTGTTTTTTTCTTTCAAATATGGAAAATTATTTTAGAGCATAAGTATATATACATCAAAGTGTCTGTGTTTTCACGTGCTGTCACTTAAGTTTAAAAAAAGAAAAACCCGTGTCTGTGTACAGTCACATACTGTGTATATTTCATTGAGATGAAAGATAATGATTGTTTTCTTAAGAATTACAGATTACATTTTAACACAAGCTTTAAGAACGTAATGATGTTTTTTCAGCTATTACTGCCCTAAATGGCTGCAGATATTACTTTCTTCAGATTTGATGAAAAGAAATATATTGAAACACCTTTTCTGCATCTTAAGTATCAGCCATGTTAGGTACCATAGCTAAAAAACAAGACTGAGAAAATTAAGCTGTATGTCTCACTAAGCGGTAATACGTTTGCAGAGAAGATGATAATGGGAATTACAGTAGTTCAGACTAACTACTTTCTCTGATACCAAATGAACACAGTGCTAGAACATTTCACTTTGAAATGCTCCCAAAGCTGCAGTTGCTCAAGGGCTATAAGGGCAATCATTTGAAACAAGGACAAGTCAGGTGTCTCTTTTGAAGTGCCAAATTGTATTTTTTCGAGCAGTATTCTCAAAATGGAAGATAAAGTTCAGAGTCTTTTGCAAGAAAGCTTCAGTACAATCTGCACTTTGTAGAAAAGTCACTGTGGTTTAAGTATGAGTGATAAGGACTTTTGCTGTACTAAATGAAAGTGCAGGACTTCAAAGTTCAGTGTTTGCCTTGCAACAATTGCCAGCTTCTGATATCTAGACTCCGAAGTGACGTTGATCTTTGCTCTCAAAATGGCTAATTTTGTCTCAGAGGTTGAAATTGTCGGAGAGAAACCAGACCTCCCTAAAGCTGAATTCTGGTTTTCATTTCAGTCAGCTGCTTCTAGGTAGGTATTCTTAGGATGCTTACACAGCTTTTCATTTACCCCTTGTCTGCCTTGTATGAATGGACCTGATTGGTAATTGTCTAGTTAAAGAAATTTGATCTAATTCTGATTCATAAGAAATCTTTCTGACCACCCTTTGGGTGGGTGGAAGAGGAGGGAAAAAGAAAGGTTCTACTGTCAAATAGCAAGTAATGCCATTATGAAAGCTCCTACTAGGAAGCTGGGGTTCAGGCTGAGGTTGCTGTCCCTCCTGCATGGCTGGAGGGTGTCCCCCAGCCATGAGTTGTCCAGGCATCGTCTTCTTGCACTGTTCATACAAAGTGGAATATCTCCAGCAGATCTGGAGGTACTTTCTCTAAAATAGCTGGTGATCAGGTTACAGCTTTCAGATCTTGGAGACCAATGTTCAAACCCCCTTTCTGAATCACCGAGAAGAATTCACTTTTGGAACAACTTGAACACAAAGGTTTCTCTGTCATTTAAAATCCCCCTTCAACCAAATCAGACACATGAGTCTATCCCAGATGGCTAGGACATGTGCCCTGAGAGCTAGGGTATTGTGAAGTGAATCTGGGTCCATAATAGTGAATGAACAGCAAACCTTGACAGCCCTCGGTTTCTGTGCTGATGTGGCTTTTGTTGTTGATCTTCCACAGGATTCTCTGTCAGTTTGTAGGGCAGTCTGTAATAATACCATGGGTATTACTGTTGGTCAAATGGGCATGTGACCATGTGCGCCTCTCTTACCTTCTACCACTTGCAGAATACTTGCTGAATGCCATACATTGCTCAGATGACCTGCAAGGAGTGAATTAGGGTTGTGTAGCAAGTTAGTCTGTCTGAGATCCCAGCTTTGCTGTGGAAGGTATGTAGGTAATGAGGGAACTGGAAAAGGAGGGAAGTGCAAAAGAGAAGAATGAATTACAGGCAAGTTAAATGAGACCCCAGGTACAATGTATTAAAAATACACTCCTCTGCAAAATGAGTGTAGGCCCCACTAAATATGTTACAAAATAGTTAGCTGAGGAAAGGATGACTACCTGATAGTGGATTTCTGCAGACTGATTCTTTTTTCAGTAGTTTTCATTCTCTTCATGAATGGGAACCACTGTCCTATTCTAGATCAATCTTTGGAGACATCCAAGTAACTTCAGCCTTGTTCTCTTGTCTTTCATCATTGTCTCCTTGCTTTATTCCCTTCCTGTCCACCCCAGGCCTACCCTCAAGATGCTGCCACCTGCTCCTTGCCTCCTCCTCTTTCCTGCCTGTGCTGCTGACTGTGAAGCAGTGGGGGAATGAGGCTAAACAAGACTTCCCCATGCTGTGCCCAGGTGAGTGTTCAGGCATGCTTCAGAAGGGGAGCCAGTGATTGGAACAAAATGAAGGGAAATAATTGCATTTTAAGTTGCAGAGAATTTATAGAGCAGTCAGGCTTGCTTGCTTGCTAAGATAGGTTCATTTGGAAGAGTTACCTCTAAATACTGTTAGATGTCAAAATATACAACTAGATGAAAGCATGTTCCTTACACTCAGATGAGCATGTCTCCCAAACCATACTGGAAAAAACCTGGTACAGTAAATACAATTCTCTGACATACGAGAATAAAGGAAGCAGTGTTAACTGCACGTGTACTGTTTGTGATACCAGGACTGTAACCAGTCCCAGTATTATTAGTGTGGCCCTGTGGGGTTGTAACACAACTCCATGTAGCCTAGCGTTACATCTCTGACAGTTGCCAGTAGTGGATGCTTGAGGAAGAACGTGTAATGTATCAGCATATAGCGATACTTCCCAAGAATATTTTCCTAACCTCCAGCAATTTGTAGTTCAGGAACTTTATGAACCAAGGGTAGTGACTTTGCAGTGAAGAACTGAATAGCTTACCCATTTAGCATTTGTAATGAGGGAGTGAACTCTCGTTTAGCAAATGTTATATGAGCACATAAAGACTCTGTTCAATCTGTATATGTGAGTGAGATGGGGAATTAATTTCCCCATTTCCTGCCTTATGAATGTTTTACTTAAGAACGTTTATACTATTTTTTAGTTAAGTTCTCAAAAGAAGGGGAGAGTCCCATGGTAAGGAGTGATTTGATAGGGGAAATCGAATAGCGATATTTAAAAGAACATTGAGCAATGTTCTGGATTTTGTGAACAGTGTTTCTTATTCCCATTGCAACTCTCGTCTTCAAAGGTGAGTTCTTTTAAATGTTTTGGCCTTATCATTCACTTTATAGATGAATTATTTTAGCGTTACTATGACATTTATTCCATCGTGTAAGTCTATAATATGAAAGTGAGGATGGCCAATTAGTTCTCTTTTATGTAATTTTGTTGTAGGCACTGATGTACATCTCTGAAGAATTATTTTCAGGTAGCGTGAATAGCTGTTTCATGTAAAATTTCCTCATGTTCTATGTCTAAGCATCTTCTGGCAAATATATATCTGGTTTTAGTTCATTACTGTTCAAACTTTTATGTAAAAATATTTAACATAGAACTATTTTTTTGTTATGATTGCAGAGATACAATAAAAAGCAATAAGCAAAGATGAAGTTTATTTTGGAGAGAAGGATTTAGAAAATACATGGTAATTAATTCCTAATGCAAACCTTTCTGTATATTGCATTGCATGATCACTCTTGAGATCCAATTTTAGACCCCAGTCCTGCAAATTCAACCATTATAAGATCATGACATAAGAAGATTCTGGGAATCTGGTGCCTCCAGCTCTGAACAAACCCTGGAAATGCAGCCTTGGAAAGTCTGTTCAGGGAATTGTTTCTAAAGATGTCTGGAGATCTCTCCAATTTAGCTTATCTAGAATCTGGATCTTATCTATCAGGAAGGAGATTTGTTCCGAGCCTCACCATGGTGACTATTTTTACATTAGTCCGTTGGCTAAAAAGTAGAAGTAATATTGGAATTGAAATGAGGAACCATCTTATCTTTCCTTCCTGCATGGGAATGGCAGAAGGCCAGGTCCTCAAGTTCCCTCTTGCCAGTGCTTCTTCCAGTTTTCATCTCCTGATTGTACACTAGTGCAGGATGGAAAGTGCTCCTGGTGTGTAGGGTGTTCACCTGGGTTGTGAGAGTATTGGGGGGGTCTAGAACCCAATTTTTTCAATGCCTGAGAAAATGGTCTAAACGTTATACCCTTTCTACAAAAGAAAGATGCTGTCAGCTTCTACTTCTCTGAGTTGCACAGGTAGACATTCAGGTGTCTGTGCAAATTTGTTCCTGGGTCAGCCTTTTGAACTTGTATGCCTCTAGTCTCTGAATTTTTCCCGCTTTAGGTACCTAAATTGTCAGTAGATTTGGCCTTCAGTCTGCTATGATAAATCTGGTTCATAGACGTAATGATGAAGTCCCTCTTCTCTCAGACTTTGATGTCATCATGTGGACTAGTGAAGGTGTGACTGATTTATTTTTAATTCATATGATTAATTTCCTTATTACCAGAACCTCTTCTGGCTATTTTATTTATGGCTATTCGGTTTCTGTCAAGGAAAAATTTTAGACTGATACAGGAAAACTATAACACTCACTAGTAAGGTGATTTGGATGGTCTGAGGCTGTAGCATTCACATTGCCGCAGTTATTTGCCAATCACCTATCTTCTCTAATTGGAGTATAACAACCTTGGCCATTTATCATTAAGCATTGCAACATCAGCCTCTGGCCTTTTCCTGAACTCTTAAGAATTGTGACTTTTCTTTGAACTCTCAGCTTTTAGTTCCACTGATCCTATTGCCCATTTATAACTGGTGTGCCATTTATTACTCTCAGGCTTAGAAATATGGTTGGGGGAAAAGACTCAAGTGCAATCATTCACACCTATGGTCTCTTTGTATGCGGACTTCACAGTTTCTGTGTAGTGTAACTGATAGGGAGAGATTAGTTACGAAACTGTAATTCCATTGAAGGATTGTGATAATACCGTACCATAAACTGTATATGATGCTCAAGAGGTTTGACATCATCGGGGTTCTGAGATTAAGTTACAGCATCTACTATTAGTCTCTGTCAGTATCTGTTGTAGAAGAGGGTCTTTGTGTAACCCCAGTGTAAAATATAGGATCTTTTGTAAGTTAGGAAACTTGCTGTTGCATTAATCCTCTCAGTCATGTTAATAGTTAAACTGTAGCATGACATAAACCAGATTTGGTACAAAAAGACATATTTATTTTTATATGCTACAGAGAGATTCTACTACTGACAAGGTCTTGGCATATCAGCCTGAATTGGGACTACTTTGGCATTTTAACAGTTTTGCGCTCTGAAATAAGAAGAAGAAAGCAGCACGTAAACCTATCAGAAAAGAGTTACTGGTGAGCCTTAGAGTATCATTCCAGGAAAAAAAAAAATCAATGCGTATTTTAAAAGCAAAACAAACCTACTCCTTTCTCTCTCTTGCATTTCCTTTTCCCTGTAGAGTTTCTGCTACTTACACACACACACGTTTACTTTTCTTGTGCCTCTAGGAAGCTATAGCTTTTCCTTCTTTAAGCTGTTCTTCACACCTTTATTTTATCTCCTTTTTTTCATCTCACTCTCTCCTGCCTTTTCTTATAAATTTTTCAATCACTTAAGTGAGAAACAGTTGATTATGTTATGCTTTAATGTATTTTTGGCCAAGGAATGCTTATTTTTTAAAGTGATTTGTCCTTATGTAGAAGAAATAAGGAATTGCTTCAAAACTCCATCAAAGTATGAAGTTGCTGTTAATATGGGTGAGAGATCTTTTCACAAGTCATATGAGGGAGATAAGGGAAGAGTTCAGAAAGCTGAATAGCTCCAGCTAAGACTTTGTGAAGAACTCTCTTCTTTTGAGAATAACTTTACTGTTGAATAGATCAAAGCTGAGGGTTTCATGCCATGGAAATAAAAAATATTTTCTTTGATATCAAAAAAATTTTTGGTTTTCTGTTCACTACAGTATGTGAACCACTCAGGAAAACAATGATTAGAATAATTATTTCACTTGGCATTCTATAATCAAATATGCCAGTTTTTATACAAGATTCAACAAGCTAATTTGCCATTCTTCCTTATGCTTCTTTTTGCCTCGTGTGTCCAGGCTTCCTGGTTGGACGGTGTCTTCTCCTGTCTCATACCTCTGTGATCACAGCATTCCTGTGCTGTGTTATGATGTAGGAAGGAAGGCTGCAGAGGTGCCTGAGCCCTTTTCCTAACGTCTGCCTTCAGTGTGCTTTTTTTAGGAAAGAGAAATATTAAGTTCCTGTGAAGAATTCAATTTATGCCTGATAAAGGATGAAATATTTTGAGATATACATTAAATTTCACAGTAAACCTGTGCCAAAGCTTCTGACAACTTCCCTTGCATTTTCAAAAACACCTTTCTCTTTGCTGTGAAACACAGCCCCCTCTCTGATCTTACTTGCTGTTAGTGAAAATTTTAGGAAAATTTACAAACTCATTAGAAGGAAAAAAGCATGTGATACGAGACTAGCCATCTTAAGGACCAATTAGCCAGAAAGTCTCAAGCCATAAGAAAAGACTCAAACGGGAAAAAGTGTGGACATTTTTTGGACACTTTTTTTTTCTTTTGGCTTTGAATCCCCAGTGTGTATGGGCACTTTCTTGAAATTCTGATTAAAATGTCTGATATCCAGGTGAGACATAAGACTGGAGATTTTTTTTTTTTTTAATTCTCAGCATTTCCTATTACCTAGCTCTAAATAGTTACATGCCAGTGTTGAAACTCTGCCTCCTCAGTAACGTGGTGGCTTGAATCGTATCCTGAAGTGCCTAACTGGTGAGAAGGCCTTGTCCCCTCACAAGCAGATCTGCATTTCATGTATTGTTTGTAGATCTAGTCTTACATTATGCTTTGCAGTAATTACCATTTAGAATAAAGAAATGTTGTGGTATCCCAATACAGCCATTGGTTAGGGTGCAATACCACTTGTGTTTAATTAGTAGGTAATTAGTCATTAGTAATTGTAAATGTTGTATATACTGCAAGCCTTTGCAACCAGCATTGTTGTGTTGAAAGGGTTTCAATTTTCATTAATTCAAGATAAGGTACTTAAGCCACTTTATTTCTGTATTCAAAGTTAGTGCTCAAATGAAGCCCTGTAAATCTTTGTTCCCCTCAGAGGGGGAAATGTAAATGATGTGCACCAGTCACCATTAGATCTTTTAATGCTGGCCCGTTAAGATGATGTAGTTTAAACAGTGTTTCATAAATCAGGTGTGTTTTAGTGTCATTTAAAATACTCCATTTGGTTTTAAAACTAGGGCTATAACTGAAGCAGAGACATATAAGAAAGGGGAGGTTATTCTGGTTTAAATGTAGATAAACTGGTTAATTGATTGTTGCATCATTTACTGGAAGCTTCTCTGGTATTTGCTCCTTGCTCCCTAAAGTGTTGCTCAGCAGTTTTTGGTTCATATTATTTTAAATTACTATTTCACAAAGACTGAGACAAGCATTTTGGTGCAAACTTCAACAGATCTATTTTGGAGCTTCTGTATTATGAGTAAAACAAGGTTAGTATTACTCCTCTTTTCCACAGAAAAAGACACCATGGCCTACTGTAAAAAGAAAAAAAGAAAATGAAAATGCTACTTCTAGAGCTTGGAAAAGGGATCTTTGGATCCAATTTGGATCCATCCAATCTGTGGACAATTGACTTAGGATTTGATTTAGTTATGTAAAAGGTGGCTCTCCACAAGAGACCTGATTTCATAACTCTGCCTCTGTAACAACAAATTATCCTCTGCCTAAAAAATACATGCACGTATTTTAGAGCTACCTGGGTGAAGTGAGTTTTATTTTTTCCGTTAACAATTCAGAGAGCATTAAGAAGCAGTCTGTATATTATAGGGATATAACATCATACTCTTAAGACAGCCTCCACACATGCTTTTCTGTTTGGGGATAGTATTAGCTTTTTGTTCCTGAGACAGTAAACCTCAGGGAATCTCTCTCCTGAGTGTGCAGAAGGAAAAATTGGGACATTTATGTTGCTTGTCTTTTCAGTTAATTTTTTTCTCAGTGGGTTATGAAAAATTAAATAATTAAAATTGGACTATAAATAATGTACTGAACTTGCTCTGCTCAGAGGTGCAATGTTGTCCTTCTCAGTAGGAGGACAATTTATACTGTAAATAAAATGAGTTCATTCTGTTGTCCAGGGACCAAGGGGGCAAGTGGGAAAGGAGGGACTAGTGCAAGCTGCACAGCGGTAAGATCCAACTTTAATTTATCAAACCTAGCCTTGCTTCGGTGGCTCCACAAAATTTAAATAAGACTTATCTTGGCATGTACATGTGAATTTTATTGGATAAACTCCATATCTGGTGATATGGGTTTTTTTCATATGTCTTATGTGATCTGTACCCCTTTCCCTCAGATTTGGAAAAAAATGTAGGGGCTGCTGACACTGTTTTTTAATGTGCTTTTTAAACACTGTGTTCTTCAAATTTGAAGTTCAGGAAAAAATCTTGTATTTTTGTAACAGCAAAATGCCTACAGCTTAGATTCTTTGAAAAAGTGAAAATGCTTTGTGCCATGAATGCAGTTTACCCTCTTAACATTCTCCGTACAGTGCGCTCTGATCTGTTTGCTTCCCGTGTACTTTCAACCCCATTGAAAATGCCTTTAGGTTCCACTTGATAACACTCATCAGCCAAAGTGTGCTGAACCTCTGGAAGATGATCAGAATGGTCTGCAAATTGATGTGTCTGAGTGTTCAGAGAGACCTGGGGAAGATTGCTTTCTTTTTGTAATTTCAGATTTGATGATAGTTTCACTGCTTGGAATTATGTGTACATATTAAGGATTGATTTTTGGCAGATCTCTGAGTATTACAGAACATGCAAATTAAGACATGGAAATATGTTTTGAAAGGTGGCATCTTGATTGATATTTCCTTGAGTAAAGCTACAGTAGGAAAGCAAAAGGAAGAATGATAACCAAGAAGCAAAAATGAATCTACTGCTTTTATGGGATTCATGAGGGAAGTTGTGAGGAGGAGATATGGCTTTAATAAAAAAAAAAAAAGAAACAGGGAAAAAAAACGCTAGTAATGGTGCACCTGATGTTATTTTATTTTTTTTTCATAGTTGCTGAACTTGGGGTAAGGTGTGACTATGATTTTGATGTATGATTTTCCTTTTTTAATTTTATGGAAAGCTTAGAAAGGTTTGATAATTTTCCTTTAGTCAAGTTCTACAATTAGAACTTGAATTGAAGTAAAGATTGCTTGTAAAGAACTGTGTTTCTTTACAAGCTCCAGTCCTAACTTTTCCTGAGGAGGAAACAGATCCTCTAAATAAAATAGCACATGTATAAATATAATACGTCAAGAAAGAGTGGCTACATGTGTGTAACAGCATTATATAGAAATAATAGGCAAGTCTGTCCACTTGAAACTGTAAGCACTGTCAGCTTTAAGTTGCCCACAGATTTGCTCTTAGGACCATTTTATGCTTACCTGGAAAGTCCTTATAGGCTCTGTCCTGTGATTTATACTGAAGTTCACACTGATTTCATGATTTAACCTGTTGACCTTGAGTGTTTAAATTAGAGCTACAAAAGGGGTCTAAACCAGCTTTCAAAGCCATTGACTTTGCAAGCCTCACAGCATTTCAGGCTAGCCCAAAATGTGTTACCAGGCTGGAGGTCTCTGTTTGCTCATGCATATTCTTTGGCCAAGTAATACTGTGCAAACTCAGAGGTTGTGTTTTTTCCAGTCTCAACAACATTGACAGTCATTGGCATGTAGTGCTTTGTCACCAAGTCACAACTGCCAAAACATATAGCTGTATTTAGAAAGCCTTTTGTTCCCCTCTAAAATGGAGTTAAACGTATAGAGAACATTTTTGTCTATAGCGTATATCCTGTAACCAGTTAGGAATTATTCATCTTTTGTGCTGAGACTGAAACAATGTATCAATTTCCACTGTCAAAACATTCTGGTTTATTATATGACTTACATAATTTTATTCATATCTAGTAACTGTCTGTTAAGAAAGAGTAATACATAGAAAGGACTGGAGGGTTATTTTTATTGTAGTTGTGCTTAAAAGCTCCAGCCAGAGTTATGGTTCTGCTGTCTCACTTTATGTGTGGAAAAGAGACAAAATTCGAGCCTTTTATAATCTAATTACACAAGACTTTCTTTGAGGGGAAAGAAAAAAAAAAAGCAGTATTGTTTGTTTTGCAAGGACTGTAAAGTGAAGCGCAAAAAAAAAGGATCAAATTTTCATGACCTCAACACAAAAAATTTACAATTTCAGTTGCTGAAGAATCAAGTCTTAAGTGTCCCCATGGCAGCAGGCTGCCTATGGATGTCTTTTCTGTATTTCACTCACCAAACGGATACTCAACTATGTTGAAGATATAGGCTGAGGATTTTGATTTCTGGATATTGGGAAATCTGCTTCTGGTTGATATAACAAAGATAATGTAAGAAATCTTTGGCAGAGGCGGGAATAATCTCACTGACTTTCAGTGCAGAGTTTAAGGCATCTCTTCTCTGCTTTCCCTAGGTTTTACGTGTAGTTTAAGTCCATAGCATGATCAGTGAATTATTGGAAAGTATTTGTTCAGCTTGGGAGTTCTGCCGATAGAAGACTGCTCTAGGACATAACCCTCATCTTATTTTAGCAGCTAGTATATAAAGAACTGTGGTTTGGCTTCCAGCTTTGGGTCTCGTAGTTTTAACCTGAAAGAAGCTTTTCATATTTAAATGATTCTTTTTTTTCAAATTTGTTTGTCACTTGTATTTAAAGTGTAAATAGTGCTATTTCGTTAAGCTGATCTGGTTTAAAACATTTATCTATAGCTTGTCCAAATCTTACTGTTACAAAGGAAAAAGCCCACTAAAAGGCATGACTTTGAACAAAATGTTTGTTAGGCCTCAAAAGTCTTTGTATTAATCTCTTTACCATTAAATATGCATTTTGCCACTATAGCGGGAACACCTTTCATGTCAAAATAATTAGTAGAAGGAATTTTATTGTGTTCTGTATAGACAAAGAAATGCTTTACCTCCTAATAATCTTTTCTCTTCCTTGCATGTTACTTTTATGTCCTTTGCTTCTGTAGAATTTTTATCGGGCAGACTGTGAGAGTCTTTTCTTCACAATACCGTTGTGCAAGCAAGTTGGTTGCATCACATTTATAAATAGATTCATGAAGAACAGTCTCTTGAGTCTCTTGAGCTTCTGCCTAGTAATGTGACCCTTGGCGATCATTTATCTTCCTTCTTATCACTTACTACTTATAAAACACTTCATTGGATTTGTAAATTTTCAGAAATGGAATTAAGCTAAAGTTGAAAATAGTTTTGGGGGCAAGCAATTTTGAAGATGAAAATAGTTCTAAAAAGAATAATTTTCTAAACTATACTTCATTTTTGTCATCGTTGCATGTTTTTCTCCCATGTTAAATATCAGTATTCCAAAGCAAGTACAGATCAAATGCACTGTTGGTCAAGCACCATTCAAACTATGAGTTAATTTTAGCTTCTTGTTAACAAACAACACAAATGTCCATATTTTGAAACTTTTTGGCTATAAGCAACAGTGACTTGCAGGAGAACTCGGTATTTACATCTTTAGAAACCCTCTTGCTATTCTGCAGTGGAGAACCTGTTCCAGTTCAAGAAATTGTGGTGGTGGTTTTTTTTTTTTTTTTTAGTAGAAGATTCACTCAAGATTTTTCAGGTATGTTAAACTTGTTAAAATGTCTAACAAGATGTGAATGATATGCTTGCTTTAACTTCTGTATTCCAAAGTTTTTCTGATTTACTTAATAAAATCAGATATTGTAGCTCATGCTAGAACTTCTGAATCTAGATATGCAGCCATGCTTTCTGTCTACGCCTGCTCTGAAGTATTAAATAGAATTTAGTTCAGAAGAACTTACAACTGTTGAAACTCAAAATCTTCACTTATTCTATTAGGTCATGTCTATTTTATGTCATTGAGGTTTTGTGAAAATACATCATCTACTTTCTAGACAACAGCTGAAGAGCTGAGTTCCTCGATGCTGCAGCAAGTTCAAGGCCTCTTTAGAAAAGTCTGCGTCTTACCTCTTTTTCTATTCCAAAAAATGTGAATGTGAAGTGGCATTGAGCATAAAGTTAATGAAGAATTGGAGGAAAAGGTGTTTTATTTTTCCAAAATGTAAATATTACAAATTTGGTCTGAGACTTGAAAGTTAAACTTTTTCTCCTTTCTTCTTCTTTTATTGTGCTGCATGCAGTAAAGTTTTACTGTGGATAGATTCTTGGACTCACAAAGCCTGAAAAGGCACATGAACGCTTTGCTGTAAGAGGTGGTCTCTCTCTTTATGATGATACTTGAATGTCAATCATGGGAGTGCTTGGATAGACTTCAACTAATAAAGTGTGAAAGGCACCACCATAAACATGTTTGTTATTAAAAACATATGGATTTAGCACCTGCTTGTACTCCATTAGAAATCTTGTGCCTGAGCAGAACTTGTGTGGTCAGCTCATGCTGTACATGCCTCCCAGATCTCCCACCTCCCCAGCTGCCAGGGGTGTCCTTACTGCATCACCACCCAGGTGCTTTGAGAAAGTTCTGCTGTGCTCCAAGTCACCTTGTATTTAGCATAGGGTGAAGAGCCTCTCTTCTCACCTGGATCAGCAGTGGGTTGAGAGAAGAGTGAGACTGAGCCAGCATTTCTGGTTTTGCCTTGAGACTTTATTGTTTTGGGGGGCAGAGGCAGCGTGTGTACATAGGCACCACAGGATGCTGGCTGTGGATGTATGAGCGCTGTACATTGGGTATCTGTCACTCGAGCCTGCAGTGCAGTACGCAGAGCTGCTCCCAGACACATTCCCCTCCTTTCAGCAGTAATACCTGTTCATTGTTCCATCTGGAGTGGCTTGTGCCTCCACAGAGAACCACAGCCATAGTGTCCCTGCTGCTTTCCTTACAGGCAAATACTTGGCTTTGTTGTTGTTTCCCGGTGGGTTCCTACAGGATTGGCTCTCTCTGGAGCAGGAGGTAGAGGGCATGCAGACCAAGCCATATCCTCAGTGTCATTGGGCTGTATGTGGGTTGCTGAAGGCCTAATCTGCTGTAAGAAATAGCTGTTGTGGGTGAAACTAATTGATATAGAAAGAACCAGGGGTGATTAACTTTTTTTGGTTACCTATCATTTGGAGGGTGGTTTGGTTTTCTCCCATTGCTAAACAACATGCCAATTAATGAAACAAGGGTCTCTTTGACCCTTTCTTATTGGTGTTTTTATAATAACCTATCAGAACTGAAATTGTATTATTCTAATGTAATAATTACTTTTTCTATTTCACATTTTTTCCCATGCTTTCTTTTCAATTTGATCTAAAACTTTTAGATTTAGATTACAGATCCTGTAGGGTAGGAGTTTATTAAATACAACACAGAAGGACTATATATATTCTCCTAAAGCTGTTATGAGGTAACCAAATACTATAATCCTTGGTTACGTGATGGAGAAATGGAGTCACAGTCTTGTCCAAAAGTAAAGTATTTGGCATGCTACAGAGTTGGAACACAGAAGCTTTCTTGGCCCTGTGCCCCAACCACCAATAAATAAGGCTGTTTCTCATTACAGTTTAAATATAACTTGAGCTTTTGATCTAGTACTGAGGGAGAATCCTGCCCTTGATTTAAAGATGCATTTAGTAAGCTTGTGTTCTTCCTTAACTGCTTTATGTCAAGCAGATTTATCACCTTATGTTATGTCAGAGGGAAGTGGGCATGTGAGATGCTCCATAACTTGTAATGGCAGGAAGGATAGCTCCCCACTCCCGGTTCAGCCTTCATAGTACTAGATTTGCCTTTTGAAGAATATGCAGCGTTTGGGTGTGCACCGACAAGAGCTCTTCAAAACGTGTGCCATTTTAATATTAGGTTACGTCCAGTCATTCTGTTGTCTTAAAATAATGCTGTTTGGAATGGTATTCTTGCCAGATGCCCCTATTCAGAAAGGTTCGTGCTCTCTGCTGAAGCTTTGTTTTCCTCAGTTTCACTGCAGCAGGCCACATTCTAGTTTTTCTCACAACTCTGTGCTTTGCTGTATCAAGACTTTGTGTTGTTGCATAGTCAAGATAGCTTCAGGTAGCTTTGATTAATAGTATATGGAATACACACTTCCCTATGTAGTTTGGGACACTGGTTTCAGCTGCTCAGTATGAGTTTCTGTCCTACTGAATCTTCCATTTGCGGTTCCTCACATTCATCTACCTTTACTTTTGCCTGTGTTCAGAGCAAAGATTTAAAGGAGGGTATTGTCTGGGAGGCCACTCTAAGGGGTCCCAATGAGAGTAATGTCTGAAGAAATACTTAATAAATAAAGTTCCTTAGTGTTTTATCAAAAAAAGCTATGTGTATTTAGCAGAGGCAAAGATGGTTGCTAAATGCAAAACCATAAGAGCTGGTCATAGAGGAATGTGTGTCTTCTCACACATGTCCCTGGAGCTACAGTCGTTTGTACCAGCTGAGATCCCACTTAGCATATACTGATTTTGCAAGAGAAGTCCTAGCTGGGATGGCAGGCTCTGGCTTTCCGTGAATCTGATACAAGCAGAGTAGAACAATTCTGAATTTGGCTCATCTTTAGCAACTTCAGTAGCAAACACCAAAATTGCTCAAAACATAGAAATTTTCTGAGCCTCTCAGAGGTTATTATATAACTTTTATGTACTGAGGAAAGTAGTGAGCCTAACTACAACTGTTCCAGGAGCTTTGATGTCACTTCTAATGTGTTAGTAAATTATATGGTTGCTTTGAAATGCAGAAGTACAAATTTCAATTGCAGTTTCCAGGCTGTAAGTTTCCTAATGTCTTCCGGGATTTGTCATAGCTGAGTTGTGCAGCGTTTGTGATTTCTGGTACGAACCTGGAAGGGTTAATCGTTCCTTTAAGTACTTGAGATTTTAGCAGAAGATAATTTTCTTGCCTTTTCTGAATGTCGCTTTGAATTTTAGATTAATTTTCTAAATACTAAGGGCTTTAGGAATCATGATATGATGTAAATGTTTGTACCTATTGTGACTCTGACTCCTAGTCCCTTATATTTCCATTACTTTAACGGACGTGCAAAAATTAATACGGATAAATGATCAGATTAAAAGCAAGTGCATCTACTAAACTCTATATATAGTTGTAGAAGACATAACCCTATACATAGCTGGATAAGTGAGCATACTGGAACATTCCAAAATATTATTTTTTTTATGTCCTCTTCAGTTGCTGGTGGTGTTGCAACTCTCCACTACTATTCCATGTAGTGTCTCGTAACTAATGTTGAAAAGATTCTGGGAAATACTTGTTACATCTCTAAATGATGTGTTGCTCTGAGTTTACTGATGTTCCACGATTTAATCCTGCAAATACTTACGGTTTCCAGTAGAGGTCAGGATGACATTGTCAGATATTTGTAAATGTGTTGACCTGAATAGGAACCTTCCAACACTTTTCTTATTCTCACAGACAAAACGTTTGGGTGGGTTTTGTTTGTTTTACTTTTTAATGTGCAGATAAAGCATTGTATAATTATTTTTGTTTTCCCTGGATTTTATCAGCAACTTTGTAAAGTTTGATGACAAACGTGTTGAGTTTCTTGAGAAACTGTGAAGGTTGGGAAAAGATGAAAAACAGTGTGAAGGAGATGACCCTGAAGAATTAATGCTGCGATTGAGGTAAAGGTCTGTTACAGTGCAAATGTTAAGACTAGGGGGCCTGGGAAATCGGTTTAGAATTGTTTTAATTCTTTATACTGTGTGTGTGTATGTAAGTGTATACGTACATACATGTATATGCACATATATATGTATGCATATCACACACACATCTACACAGACATACATATATACATGAGCATGCATATATTTTTATCTAAAACTGTGTTGCACATACACAGCAGCAATACTTAAGCAGCCTTTGCTTTGCCCACTCATTTCTGCTTTGTCATTGTAGCTGCTGTGCCTTGGCTTAAGTAAAAGAACAGATCTGGCTGAAAAAGTAACCCTATGGAAGCAGAAAAAAACCCAATTTTTTTGTTCAGCCACACCAATTACTTGATTAGTTTTGTAGCATAACCATGCAAATAAACATATCCACACAATGCACTGAACTACTTGGGGGTTAAGGACTACCTAAGCTGTCTTGGTGACTGAAAAGAGCTAGGGAACTCCCTACATATTTTTAAAAATTAGATCTTATTCTAGACTCTGCAACATGGTTTTCTAACTGGGGTAGATTTTGTGGCAGATTCTATAATGCAGATCCCCAAAGTACATGTAGCCTTGTGTGCTGGTGCTCCCACCTAACACTGTGGATATGATAGTGCACATACACAGGCAGATCACAGAATAGCTCACTTCATTTATTTTGTGTGGTCCACTGGTGGCTGACATTGGAGTATATGTTTTTATTTTCAGGCTTTCTTTGCATTAAGATCTCAAATATACCCACACATGTGCTCGTGCACACACGCTACACACAAGAAGTTATCCGTGGTGTATTACATGCCGCCTTGCGATTACAAAATTGTGGCATTTAGGCTGCATGCTCCTACTGGCACATTTATTAGTGGCACATCAGCAATTTACATGTAGGCACACACAAAGCTCTTCTGCAAAAATGTGTGGTGTTCTTCTTTAGATGTGCATATGACTCAACTTTTGCAACCAAGCTTTCAGTGGGCGTCAACTCCTGGCACACTCATGTCATCACTCTATTCAGAGACACTTCAACATCTGTGTTCAAAAAGAGCTATAGCAGCCTATTGTTTACTACCCCTTAGACTAGCTACAAAATGGCTTACTCCAGTTGTGGTAGGAACCGACTACAAAATGCACGTAAAATTCAGACCCCAAAATGCAACTTGGTTACCTAAAAGAGGGAGATGATGTTCACCATCTCTGAGTATATAAAACGTTGTGGAGGAAGATAAAAAACTGAGAGGGAGGTGCAATAAGATGAAAATGAAATAAAATCCACTTTTCCTGATGTCTGTTCTAAATTATCTCGACACTAAAGGTTTTATCAGACCATGGCATACTTTCCAAGGGGAAGTGGTGAAAGTTCATATTGCCAGTGACATTAATAGCTAGACTGGAAAAAACACTTTGAATGCTTAGAGGGTATGAATCAAAAAGTTCAGTGAGACATGACGTAGCTCAGTTGGTCTTTTTTGATCTATTTATTGTGATAAAATAAAATTAAATATCATGCTTTATCACTCCTGTTTTAAGAATTATTTTATATCCACATAGATGTTTCATCTTTTTATTGCAAACAAGGATACTATGAAATGAAGCAGTTCTGGACTGAGATGTCTGCAAATGAAATAAAGCAATACTTTCTCACATTTTATGCTTCATAATTTCTCATAGCAGGCAAGGGTAGTTTACAAATGACAAGGTCACCTTGCATTTTATGAGGTTAGGTTTTCTTAACAAAAAGGGGATCTCTTTTCTCAGTGATTCTTATCATTTAAGAAGTCTGCCTAACTAGGTGATGAATACATACTTTCACAGAAATCCTGAGAGAAATCCACTGATACATTGGGAATGAGATACAATTACTGGGTAAAGAAGGGCAGTATTTCTGTCAAACTCAGGGATGTTCAGTCCATTAAGATCAAGCTCTTCCTTCTGAGCTGAGAACTGTCTGGGTGCTTGAAATTCAGATTCATCTTTACTAAACAACCATTAAAAAAGTAATTCTGTAACAGAGGTACATGGCAGTCTTTATTTTACTTGAGTGCATTTTTAAGAGAAGAGGTATTATTGGTACACAGTGCAGTTGCACTTGAGTTACTTGGGCTTTATAAAGAGTTCTACCTGAGACGTCTTTGGTGTTTTTAGCCCAGTTCCTTTTTAGTTCTTGTCTGTCTCTGCCTGGTGTTTACACCCAGTGTAGGAATACAAAGTGGTCTCAGGTTCTGCCAGCTTTTATTCTGTTGGGCTTAAGCAAGCTGCGTTCCTGCAGAGGCCTCCCAGAAGACAGTCCCACAACTTCCCTGCTTCCCCTGGTAGCCATTTTCTGTCACTGGCCCAACTTTAACTCATCTTTACCATAAATGACAGACTTACAGCTGGTCTTGCACGATGGCCCTCATCCTGTCTTACCCCAGACCTAGCTGGCTCTGAGCAAGACAACACTGATGGCTACCAGTACTGTATCAAATTGGGTGCTGATACTCGAGTCCTCTTTCCATTTATTTTCCTGACAAGCTGCTTTCTGCTATGCTAGAGCACATAGCCTTTTATCTCACTATAAAGCTATCACCCAAGCTTCACCCAAGAAGATTCAAGACCCAAGTCTCGATCTTTTACAATACTCAGCTAAAACATTTTCTATTGTAACGGATGTCAGGTACATTTCTGCAGCACCTAGCAGACCAGTGAGGAGGAAGGGTATCTCTTTCAACTTTGTGAACTTCTAATCTTGCCAGCCAAACCTTTTCCTCTCTTGAGTCTTATTACGTCTATTATATCTACTTTGTCAAAAATAATGAAAAAAGTTGGTGGTGGTGTTGTTGTTTGTGGTGTTTCTTTGGTTCTTTTATGCTGGTAGGTAGAAAACAGCTCATTCTCGCTCCTTGTTTGTAATGTGTAAAAAGGATAAAGTCAAAGTATATATCTTCTTGGTCAAACACTGTTAATGGAGAATATATTAAAGAAATTAGGCACAAAAATATTTGTAAAAGACTGCTACTTCATTCTGGAAAAAATACCCATTTATTTCCACAATACATGAAATACCTGTTTTCCAGGCTAGTGTTTTAGGAATGTGCTGTCCCGAGTAAAAGGCCTACCATAAGTATAATTATTATATTTATTGTCCAGTAGTAACTCAGCACTGTTTGGCTTACAATTTAAATGCAAAGATCTGATTTGTACTTGATTTTTATTACATATGCATTGCAGACTGACTTCACTTTTTCTGATTCCTTTGCAGAGAGGTTAGAAGCTTTACATTCTTATTAGTAGTAGTTTGTTGTTTGAAATTTAAATTGAAAATGGCACAGAGTATCAAGGGAACAGGCTCAGTTCCTATCCTGTTCTCCTTTTTGCCCAGATCTCTTATCTGTAATTTGGAACATGACCTTTCATATTTCAGATCCACAAAGTGCTCACCTTTTTGACCTGATATCCGAATAGCGTCCACTGAAGTTTTTCTAATGGCAGGATTTTCTCTGTTTCTGAAATTATGTAGTGAATACATGAAATGATAGTATCTTCTCATGTGCAGCCTGCTTTCAAATTTAATTCATTTAATACATCAAATATTTAATAACCAAAAAGTTATAAGTGTCACCATTTTGATAACAAGAATATAGTGCTGATCACTATTCTCAGATCATGGTTTGGACAACAAATAAATACAAGCTGTGTGTCCTAAATTTTGAATGTTTACCTGAGTACATTTTTGTGGGAAATCTTATGAGTATAAAAAAAGATTAAATTCTGTTGTGTTTAAATCTGTGTTGAGCTCTGTCCTATTGTGTTTACTATTGCCCCATTCCATATGCTCCTTATTTATGTGCACCTGCCTCCCAATTAAATCTTCATTAACATGCACATCTGCAGAACCTCTACTTGCTTCCATCCCACTTGAAGCATTAGATGTTTTACACCATATACATTTCTAGCTTACTTTTCTTCTGAACTTCAAAAAGAAGCACAGGCCCAGAAGTGAAAAAAAAACCCAATGCTAACTAAACTTTGGGACTCAAAAGTCTTGTTAAATTTTGCTCTGGCTTCTGTTTTATTTGTATTAATTTCTCATTTCTTTGTATTCTCTGCAAATGTAAATTTGTATGACAGTTTTCATTATACAATTTGGGACTGAGTGACTGTTGTCTGGAATAGTTGATGTTCTTCCCAGAAAGCTCTTATTTAGTAAGAGAACCTCTTCAAAAGTCTCCAAACTGTGGGACTGATTACAGGGGGAAGCAAGTGATCCACTTCACTGCAGTGCTCAAGGAAAATAAATATACCACTGCTGCCATTAACACCTTAAGTAAATCATGTGCTGTACGTATGTTGTGTACATGTTCAAATGAACTTGTGTTGAAAATCTGGCTGCGTAAGAAGATATATAACAAATGCCCACTGGTATAATGATTGGTCTCTGTTCAGTACTAGAAGTGTAGAACTAATGCCTAGAATACAGAAGCTGAATTACTCGTTACTCCTAAGGAAGAAAATAAAGAAATATAACCATTACTTCAGGTCACCATGGAGGTCACTGACAGCACAGCATGGGGGATTCAAGTATAGCAGCATGACTGCAACTAGCTCATGGCTGTGAAAGAGATCTTTAGTCCCCATTGCTGCTATATGCTTTAAATTGGAAGAAGCAATAATACATCCTTTTTTATTTATTTACTTTTGAAAAGAAAAAGAAAACTTTAAAAATGAAATTTGAAAAGAATCCCTTATAAATAAACACTACTGTCGGTGCTGCTGTATATTGTTCCATAAAGGTGTTGTCTATTAAATTAGTAAAATCAAGGGTGAGTGGGTTGGTGGGGAGGATCCCTCTGCAATCCATGCAGTGCTTGCTTTAATAATTAGATATGGTCCTGTTGTCAAACTGTAGTCCAGCTTTTATCATTCTTGGCAGACAGAGCAGAACAACACTCTGGCACTTGACCTGCCCATAAAAACTTGAACAGGAAACAGCAATAAATAATCCACTCAAAAGGCCCTTGAGAAAAGCATTACACTTGATTCCTTAGAGGAATTGTATGCTACTCCAGGGGGAAAGTGTGGGTTCTTTCAAAACATGGGCTTTGTATAGTTAGCATTTTTTTTATTTTTTTACAATTAAATGTCTCAATGGTAGCTTGAAAGATATTTTTTTGTAAGTAGCAGAGCTGGGAGACTCAAAGTTGTTTCTGGTTTTATTCCTTTTAATCAACATAGAAATCAACTTACAATATACACACATACACTCCCAAACATTGTCTCAAACAGACCAAGCAATCAGCCCTCATATTCTGTCAGAGCTGGTCCTGGCTTCTTTCAAATAGGGACCCTGATTCTCCTTGTTCTGCTTTACATGAAAACCTTCATCCTTCTGTGGTGAAATTAGAGTTTGAGCCCAAATCCCTTACCTTGGTTGCTTACCTGGTATCTTGGTGCCTGGGCATTGAAATGGGCATGAGGTGAAAAAACCACTCTAGTTTCTCTGGAAATTTCTTCCCTCAGTTTCTGAGGGAAGTGGAAGTGTATTTCAGTTCTCTTTCTAATCTGAAAGAATAGACCGGTTCTCTCTTTATTTTTGCAACATATTTATAGGCTCTGGCAATGCAGTCAGTTCTGCAGACATTCGCATTAATCTCTTTTTTCTCATAAAGTGAATTAGGGAATTAAGGGCATAATTTGTAGTGGTTTCAGTCACAGTGAAGTAAGTTGTCTTTTCATGTGTGTACAATAATTTATTTTTTTCATGTTCATTTCAGTGCCCTGAACGAATCTGTGCTAATCTGTGAGGAAAAAGAAAATCTTTAATATTTACCAAGAACAGTTTGAGAGGAAAAAAAGCACTACTATCACACTACTCACCTTTAGTAAATTAAAATGATTAGTAGTTAATTGCAGGCTTTTAAAATTTATTCTCACTCATATAGTCTTTGTTTCTAGCTCTGCTAGTTTCTAACTAGATTAAGAAATTTTGAAAAAAATCCTTTTTTTAAGGTTTATATTCAATGAGATGAACCTTAGCTCATTTTTTCCAGTTTTTAGAAGCCAAATTCCTAAATTTTTTGCTGGTTAGACAAGCCAGTTTTACCGAAATTATTCTCTTGGCTTGCTGAAGATACGTGTATTTAAATATCAGGGCAGTGATTGCTCAAAGCCAGAAATTCTATGAACTGTTTTCCAATTTGACAGGAATGTTGTTTTTCAGAAATAAACAGTATGCTACATGAAGAGAAGATTGAACAAGTTCTTCCTAGTAGATCTTAGTCTTACAGCTGGTCTGAGTTGCAAACCTGAATGCCTGAGTGACTTGAACATGAATTTTATCTTGGAGAGGTACAGAAACTAATACCTCCATTTGCTTGCACTTTTCCCCATTTATTCCCACACTTTAGCCTCCCAAAAAGCATTTTGAATAACTAATGCGGAAAGGTACTTGGGGCCAGTGTAGCGGCTAAAAATAGCTGGATAAGTTGATTAATTTCTTAAATGTTGTGATTTCTTATATGGCACATATTAAAGGCATATTGATGACAATGAGGCCCATACTCTGCCATCTCAGGTCTTCAGCTGGCAATGTGGTCTATCTTCTGACTTGTCCTTGCAGACTATATGAAAACAGATACTCATTACCACTTGCATGAATTTGCCTGTTTTGCATAGGGGCAGGAAAGCCGTGCTGACCAAATATAAGGTAGTCTGCAGTTGCCCCTTGCATCCTTTAGTGAGCAGTCTCATCCCAGCCATATTCCCGCTGAGATTTGCTGGTAGGACAATCTCAATACACTGGAATATTGTATTTATGTCCTTTACTGCTCGCTCTTTCTGCTTTTGCATAAGCAGAATATTGTGAACACCTTGAATGACTTGAAATTTTGATAATTTGTATTGTTTTCAACCAAACTGGAATGCACGAGTGATTTGATAGCAAGGATGTGTAAAACCATTGGATTCTGCCTAGCATATAATTGTTAAGCTGTCCGTGTTGCCTATTTAATTTTTCAAATTTTCCCTTAGATGTTCAAAAAGGTTAAACCAATATTGTGTTATTGTGTTGCTTTTGCAAACATCCACCCTTGATGTATATGCAGTTTATTTTGTTGAGAGGTTTACCCTTATACCAAGTATTTATTTGCCTACATGGAATTCATAGGTTGGTGGAAACGTTTATTTATTTACTAGTTTTCATGGTTATTGACTATGCAAAAGTTTCCACTAATGAGAATTCTTCCCCATTGTGAATCATTAATACATTAAGTACACTTCAAATTCTTCCAGTAATGATACAATGAGAATTGCTTAGCTGATTTAAATGACACAGATGTAGTACTAATTATACATTTTAAATTGGCAACAAACACAATTAATTTGCTGATTATCTAAAACAAAAGTAAACTTTTTTATTATAGTAATTTACTATAATTTATCACACAGCCATTTTCTTTGTATAATATTTATGCATTTGACAAACCTACAAAGAGGTATGTAATTAGACCTGTTTCATCCATCACTGGCTGCCTTTTAACCAGAGGTCTTACGTGAACAGCTTACAAAGACACTATCGGATTAACCAAATCATAATGGTGGCATCTTTTAAATCAACGAATGGGATTTTTTTTTGCTAGTAATTTCTGTGGATTATTAAAATTGAATGGTTTTAGTTTAACTTGCATTACTTGAAGGTATTTTACAGTGTTATTGTTTGGACTGATTTGATTGCCTGTAGTTTACCAGATCTGTCTGTGTTCAGATTGCAAATTCTTTTGGAAAATTTGAAACAAAATTCATTTTTTTAAGGGAAAAAAACCCAAGCAAAACCCAACAAAACCTCCCTCTCCTCAACCACCAACAACCCCCTCTCTAAATGCTTTGTGCTCAGGGAAGTTTAGAATGATTTGTCCTGGATTCAGGAAATCAGAGTGAGGCCATTATAATATTTAATTTTCATTCAAGCCTAGGCTTTGGTCATTAAAAATCTGCAAGTGTCCATATCAAGCCCTGTTACTAGGTCATTTATTTGCCTATTAAATACTGGCTTTAGAGATCTTTACGCTGGTGCCCATAGTGTCACTGAAATTTTCCAGATGTATGACCCCATTAAAATAGTCTTCGAAGTCTATTTTAACATAGAATAGACAGACACATCTTGTAAGATATTCTAATTTTTGGCTCTGGTATAGTTCTTTAAACTGACAGTAGCACCAGAAATTTAAAAAAAAAACAGAAACAAACCACAATCCAACACTCTCCCCCCTCCCCAAACCCCATCAAAGCTCCCTGTCTCAGATGCTTATTCTGTATTTTCATTGTCACTCACACTTCCACAGGAAGCGTGCATATTACTCGTGTTATTACAGATTAAAAGGCCTTTCAGTTCATTTAGAAATTATGTACATTTTCACTAGTGGCACTGTTGTAGCCACCATGGGCTAGGGAAGCAAATTTTATCAGAACATGTAATATCCTTTCATCTGTGTCTTCCTTATGCTTGAGATCTCTCATTCTAATTAAAAACTAATTTTTTTTCTCCATTAAAGGCTTCTAAGTCAGAGATTTGGGCTTTTGCTTTTTCTAGGTCTATGCATGATGAGTGCAATAGGGGGGTATGCAATCTGAGTTTAACAATGAAAAGTCCTAGTTGTCATGATTTTTTCCACACTGGAAATTATTATTAATTCCCAAGAAATAATAATACACCTAAGTGGAGGATGAGATCTGCTAAAGAGAATCTAGAATTTTGTTTCCTTAGATGCTGTCAATAGCAGTGGCTGTGATGATGGGTGCCAGTGGCAGAGTACTCATCCTACGTGATCACAGGTGCACCTGAAGGAGATGCATCTCCATTCCCTCTTCTAGCATGTTCATTTCCCCTCATCATCTCTCTCCAGCTAGTGACAATGACATGCCAAGAACTGCTCTTCCATCTGTGATCCCAACCCCCCCAAAATGTTCTTTAAAAAACCAAAAAAAACCAACCCAAACTTGTATTATTTTTCTGACAATGAAACACCTATCTACTGAGAAAAAGCATTTATTTCTGTTTTATAGAATCTGGCTATGGGCTTGGTAACAAGCACTTCCACAGTGTGTTTTCTCCCTATTTTTAATTTATATTTCCTTCCTTAATTATTTTCAGGAGGGAAGATGGGTAGTGGTGAGTGTACAGGTACAGACACACAGTTATTTGGGAACAATTAAGATTTCTGTTTAAAAGTAGAAAATAGTGATTTCGTTATGTAATATAATTTCACTGTATTGTACCTTTAAAAAGAAATATGCAGTTGTTCTTGAACTATTAAACTATATGTGTCACTGATTTATCCTGTTACCAAAAGAATCTCATGTGTCACTTGGCAGAATGACAGCTTTTTTCCCAAGTCTATTGTATAATTGTGTTTTGTTAGCTGTTTTTGTTTTATAAATACTGTACTAAAGGGATCTCTGAAGATCAAGATTTTTGATGCAGTATTTTTCTTTGCTGTTCTTTGATGTTGACCTTCCCCCACTCCCATCACAGCAACAAGCACAGTATTTTGTTCTCAAAAAGTTACCAATTCTATGTCAGGAAAGAAAGCGTTTATTTTTCATGTCGAAGTTTTTGTAAGCAAGCCGACTCCATTCCAGCAGATTTCTTGCTGAATCTCTTCTGAAACAATTTTCCCGGGAAAACCAGGTTTGTGAAAATTTTTTAAATTTGAAAATCTGGTAAGAGACTCCAGTGCTATCATCTTTCATGTGTTTAACTACATGAGCTTGCAATGCTAGTATTGGTATATGTTTTTTTCTCCTTCTGAGAATTTCCCCTTCTAGCAAAAGCAGTGACACAGACTCTCTCTTTGCCTGTACGTTTAGAGAGAAACTTCTCCTGTAGTATATAATCAAAATCCCTTTCACTGAAAAATAATCGAATAACTTCTTATCCTATCTCTTGGTAGTTACGGAGAGAATTTATTTGGTGCCTGCTTTATAACAAGTTCTACATATTGGAAGTGTGTTTTTTAAGCCCTTCCTCCTGCTTATTCTTCACTTCTTTTAACTAAACAAATGCAGTTTCCTTAACCTTTCTTCCCAGATCATGTTTGCGAAACATCTTGTCAGTCTTAAGGTGTCCCTCAGTGTTCTCTGCAATTTCTCCGCCTTTCTCAAGGAGAAATGACCCAACTGAATAGAGTATTCCAGCTGACTCTCCTCATTGCCAGGAGAGTGGAAAACTTACCTCCTATGTCTTTTGCATGACACTTTACAAAATATTTTTCAGATTGACATTTACCAGTTTTGCAACAGCATTAGGTTTTTGGCTTCTATTCAGTTTGAGCTATTATAACACATCAACTCTGCTTTAACTACTGCTGCTTAGCCAGGTAGCTCCCATTTTATATTGTGTTTTCTCTTTTTTGAAGTGAAATATTTGCATTTTGCTGTCATTGAATTCTGTTGGTATTATAACACTGCTCCAATTTCTGAAATGAGTACGAAATCTAATCCCGCTCTCGAGGGTGCCTGCAACCCCTCCCAGCTCAGTGATAGCCATAAATGTTATAACGTATTTGTTATCCAAGTTGTTAATGAAAATATTTAAAACTTACCAGACTTTTGCCAAGACCTTGCATGATACAACCCTCCAGTTTGACAGTGAATCTTTTCTTTGGGAACTGTTCTTCAAATTGTGATTGATAATATAACTGTTCTATTTGCTCAGAATTAAATGCGTATGTATTCTATGCTATGTTTCTTAAAAAGAGGTGGACCTGAGCAGCAGGGAGGAGGGCTTGGCTCCTGCCTGTTAGGTGAGGTGCAAGCCTTGAAAGGGGAAGATGACTGCTGCTCTGGCAGTGCCTGGGCAGGCTTAGCTGGAGGAAACTTCTGGAGTGCAGGGTTAAGCAGGAAGGCAGCCTACAGCTTGAATGAGAGGGAGATCTCTGCGGAGTTCAGGAAGCAGACACATAACCGTGTCTCAGAGACTTACCATAGCAAGCCATTGCGTCCTTGCAGGAGAGACCATGGTCTCTTTACAGTGTGACAACTTTCTGTCTTTTCACAGGTTGCAAATAATTTCTGCCTAGTTTCCCCTGGGTCCCTAGGAAAGTGTCATCTGGTGGGTTGGAGTTTGTCAGTGCTGCCTATTGCTAATAGTTTCATTGTTGTATTTATACACCAAGATGAGCAGTAGTGAGTTTTAGAAATAAGTTACATATAGAGAATTAAGTGGTTTTTGAGATTTTGTTGTTGTTGTTTGACTGTGTAAACTATATATGTAGTCTTCTGTAGAGACATTCTCCAAAACTTAGATCAGGGCCGGAGCCTGGTGGGGGGTATAGAGTAGTGAGTAATTAGGGGGAAACCCTTCCACAAAATTACTGTGGCCTTGAAAGTATGCTCTGCATTGTTTCATACCAACTGAGCAGAGGGACAGAAGGAGAGCTGGGGAAGCAGTTGTCATTCTCCAGCCTTCTTGCTTAGTGGAGACCAGTGGATGACTTAGGATGATTTTCTGTACTGAGTTAATATTTAAACTGTCTTTTAAGACACTGATGGTAAATCAGAATGTGAAATTATATTCTAATTATATTTTGCAAACACTTGCAGCTGTCCTGTGGTCTTCAAGTTTACAATGTTGGTCTCAAACCACTCAATCAAAAATGTTTGACCTGATTAGAGTTTATACATTCTCTTAAATGAACTATGATTTGTACAAGAATATCTTCTCAGTACATTTGAAAAATAAATAATCAAAATTACCTAAGCATAGGAAATTTATAGTCTGGCTCAGCTGTCATCTTCTGGAATCTGGGTTCGCAACTTGTTAGGTTTTACATCTCGGCCGACTAACTGATACAATGACATGGCCTTTTAGAATTGCCAGCTGTAAAACTAATTTTGGCAGGAGGAGTGGCCAGATGTATTCCTCACTGTCCTCAATCTGAACTGGGTTAGTAAGGACTATAAATAGCCTCATAAATATTTTACTATGTCTACATTTTGGTCTTTATGTAAAAGATTGGGGGATAGATTGTTCAGGTTCCTCATGAGTAATATTGAACAGGGAGAATAAAAAAATTACTCTTAATTTAAATAAGTCAGTTTTCTGATATTTCTGTAGTATCTCCCTTTTTGGCTGACCAATGCTTGGTAACATCAGCATCCCTCTCTTCTTCATGTAGGGGCTGGTGCTGAAAAAATGACCACAAAAAAATGGCAGTTGCTGTTGACTTCAGCCAAGAAAAGATGGATCATTTTTTTGTCTATGTGACTCTAACTTAAGAAGGAGATGATCTACAGAAGTAGTGTTGTTCAAACAAAAGGGGAGTATTTTATATTTGTTGCTTTTTATCTGCTGTTCTGATCAGGAACCTCTGCCCCAAATTTAAATGCTAACTTTCAACTAAAGATAGATGTGTCTGTGTTCTCAATCCAAGTGCCTCCACCTATCTTTATTGAAGTTAATCTATTTATTGAACTTTGACACATTATTACCCAAGCTTATTCAAAGTGTGCCATTTAACTTTATCTCCAAGGGTGTTCACTGGCAATTTATGGAACAGAGTGCAATGTAGAAATCAAAAGGTAATCTACATTCATTTGTGTCTCATGGCCACAGGAGAGAAGAATGACAGCTTGGCTCTTGAATTCACATTGTTTTGAACCAGGATGTCTTTTTCCTCCAAATATTTAATTAAAAAAAAAAAAAAAAAAAAAAAAAGGACGAACATCCCACAAACAAATCTCCTTGCTCTTCTGGATATTAAAATGGGAAATTTAAGTTGTAATCTATTTCCTCTTAATTTTTTTATTCTTTCAAAGAAAGCTAGCTTGCTCATGCGCATTTGTATTTGTTTTAGGGAAATATGAGAGGTATGTTAAGGCATTGTTACTAGAAAAATTTCTAGCAATGTGTGACATAGATCTCTTCATCTCAGTTTTGAATGTAGCAAACCTCAGCACTGTTTGCTTCTTTCAAAATCAGCGAAGCTTTGTGCTCATTTTGAAGTTTTATTCTAGTAAAGAGAATTTAAGCATGTTCTTAATATGTTGTGTATGGGAAAGTGCTTTGCTCATTTATCAAATCCAGTCCTTAATTTCCAATGTGCAGCTGTCTTTCCTTGTTATTATTCAGAGCAAAGATGGGATCCATGGCAGGTACAGGCCACAAAATCTGATTTTATTTCATCCAAGTAACCGTTTGGCTGTCCAATGTCTATAATCAGATGGATTAGTGTTCCTTGGCTTTGCTTTTTGAGTTTGATAGAAAGCAAAATTGTCTTATTAAATAGATTCCTTGCATGTTCCGTAATTCTTAGAGAAAGCCAAAAAACCCACAGACAATTCTCTTTGCTTTCCCTCCCCACAGCCTGCAGTGGCATGTATCACAGGTATGATGCTGGGACAAAAGTTATACCACTTTTGTAACCTATTCGAATGTTTTTGTTATGTGTTAAAAGCAGCATCTCCTGTTCCAGTAAAAAAATATTGAGAAGGAGAAGGAGGGAAAGCATTCTGGGTCATGTGCTGTGAAGCAACTTGCATATCATCATATTGGCACCCTCCATAGGTTTTTATTTGAGTTTCTGTAAAGTTTCACTTGTTACAGATAATTTAGTTTCAAAGTAGAAACACCCAATATCCAGGGGCCTCTGATGGATGACTTATACAGCTGAGTAGTAAACTTATTTAATTTGTAACTCTGTATGTGTATGTTTTTCTTCAGAGCACTGTGATCAGGATTTCAAATGCGGGAAAATCCAGCTTCTAAATTTCTTTATGGAAAAAAAGATACATATGTTTTTCTTTCTTAAAGAGAGCCTTTTATCAATCAGACCTGATTTTCTTTATGATGGTTATTTTTCTTAATATTATGCTACTGAAAGATGCCGATGTCTTTGAACATACCTGGATTAATTGTATAAAATAATACAGATTAATGACAAAGGTTTCACATAATTGAAAGTATTATCTTTTTTTGGATGTTCAGTCAACTAAAGTTGGTTAAAGCTTACTGTGTAAAAGCTTTGTTTTTCCGATTTGACTAGTCTACTATAGCTTACAACAAACAAACTGAAAAGAAGGAAGACAGACACAGGTATGTTTCTTGGTGCCTCGTGCTTTGATAGAGGGGGCAATCACTCCAAGACCAACAGCAGGCATTGGACTGGAGATCATATGGATATTTCTTCCATGAGGTTGCACTGGGAATAGGAAAGAAGATGCTGTGATAGTCTGGAAGGTTTGTATCTGAATGTTTAGGTATTAAAAGTGTCTTAAAATTGTTTAGATCAGATATATGTGCATAGGACAGACAAGTCTCCTGAAAATACCTCTGAATATTGTTTTGTTGGTTGGAAGCAGTGCCTTTTCAACTGTTTATTCTATTTCTCCTTGGGTGATTCATGCGGTTGGGGGTGGACAAAGCACGTTAAAAGATTTTTGCAGATGTCTTTTCTCAAACCTATATTCTGTCAAACAATAGCTGAAACTTCTTTGCTGTTCCCTGTGGTTAAAAAGAAGCAAAGGGGTCTCTGACTGAGCAAGCTAAACTTCATCTTCACAATGTCAGAGCTCAGACTATACTAACCCTCATAGTTGTCTCCAAATATGTGCCAGGTGTCTTGGATGATAGAACTGAGCAACAGATCTAGGCCTGCAATTTTTTCCCCAAAAAAATTTAAGTAGACCACACAATGGATAAATTTATTTTATATAGGTTGATCTGTGCACTATTATCTCAAAGACAAACTCATCAGCTATCAAGAAACAGACCAATGTTTGTCTTGTAACTCTGGTGACTTAGGTAAAGGAATAGGAAACAATTACCTTTTCCATGAGTCAGACTGATGATCAGCAGAGTTTTGTTACAAATACAGATTTAATTAGTATATTAAGTATTTTAGACCCACACCAAAAGAAAGTTTTCCATCAACTCCAGCTAAGTACTACAAGTCTAGTGAAAATGCTAACAAGAAGGACAAGTAACTCCTAGCTCTTATGAAGCGCAAATGCTCAAGGGCGTACAGAAATGTCACTTACCTTTTGTTACTGTTTTATGATCAGAGTTGTACCACAACAGGATCAGAGGAAAAGGAAGTTGGGGGGGAACCTTACTCTATTTTCAATGATATAATAGTTTTAAAGTAAGATATAGAAGTATGGTCAACATTCAGAAATGGAAAAAAAGAGAGGTTGTCCTTATTCTTTCTGAAGAAGTTTTCAGTCTCTGGTATTGGACTGGCATGTGTTAGTGAAGCATGAACTGGTGTCAGTTAGACTTTTAATTAATTGATAGTAACATATGTATTTCATATGTCTGGCATGAAGCAGTCGGTTTAATTTTGTAGAGTTAGTTATTACCATTTCAGCACTGAGGAGAGAAAAATGTGAATACTTAGGTATCCACCGATCATTGCTCAGTTATCCTAAAACAAAGCCTAATCTGTTAGATGGTTACACAGTTTTAGAAGTATTTGCTGTAGAGCACTTCTGACCTCAGAGCAGTTTTTAACACGCTCAGTTGCTGTACTGCCTGCCCAGTATGGTGTGTGAGACTGTGTTGATAACATAGGTACGTTCTTACCGGAAGATGGAGAAAATTATTATCAATAGGGAGGCTGCTCTTTTAGGACTACACTGTTGGACGGCAGCCTTATGAAGGGGAGGTTACAGTGTAATTTTTGAAATATCCTACCATGAATGGTTCCTGGTTACAAAAATAAATAAATAAACTGAAATTTATTCAGTAGCCATACATTGGAATCTATAACTTGAAGCTAAATAACAAGAAGAAAAAGAATGAAGAAATTAAGTAGGAACTTTTCATAGAAGGACATTGGTATTTGAGGACTGCAACAGACTATTTTTATAGTTCTTGTTTGGAGAGCATTTTAAGAAAGAAAAAGATAGTGGTGTTTAAAAAGAAGAAAGAACAATATATGAAGAGTATAACAGCGATGCAAATATCAGCTAGGGTCAGGTTATCCATGTCCAGATTATGTGTACTTGGTCTTCTGGTTGGGTTTTGTTGTTGTTTGGTTTTGTTTTTTGCTTTTCCAGAAATATATAGGATTTGCTGAAATTAACTGGTCCATTTGGAATCTACTTTGGATATAAACTGGAACATTTTCAGAACATAGATGTGATCTGTTGGGTTATGAAAAAGCAACTCTACTAAGCCTTTTCCAACACAGAATTGAGGGATGGAGATAAAAAGGAGGGAGAACAGTGAGAACAAAGGAGGGCTCATGGGTCCGAGTTTTGTGTTCAGTCCTAATAAATACACAAGTGTGGAGCCCAAACAGTAATTTTTTAGCATTCCAGGTATTCAGAGCCTTCTCGGCCTCTTAAAATGACAAACGAACTGGAAAATGGTGATGCCACAGTGACAGGTATTATTTGGAGGTGAGCTTAAGATACTTTTTGATTTACGTTTTCAATTTACCTTTAATGCTTTAAAGCAATAACAAACTCAAAGCAGTTTTCTGAGACATATGTAATGTAACTCTTCACCCGGACAAAAGCATAATTTGTCTTTTAATTCTTTCTGCAGTATCACTCATAGATTGATTCTCTCTCTTTGTATAAACCTTTGCTGATAGTGTCAGCTCCCTTATAATATACTTTACAGGAGTATTTGATATTACTTTTGTCAGGTAAATTTGACCTGAACTCAGAATTGTCATGCAGTCTTTAAACTGATCTAGCAGCAGTGATATAAATATCAGTTATGATCCACTTAACTAAGTCCAACTTACGTTGGTTGTAGTTTAACCTTCTCTATTTCCTTCCATTTTCAGGGATTTTATTCCACCTCCTATTACTGATTTTTTTTTTTAAATATATATATTTTGCAATATCCAGAGGCCAAGGTTCTGTTGTGTGCAAGGTCCTGTACAAACATATAGTTGATTGCTAAACTTTCTAGAGCAGGAACTGTCTCTGTCTGAAGAGTCTGTTGTAGATGGATGAGCAGAATGGGGTCCACAAGGATAAAACAAGCTGTGTATTTCCTCTGCCTGACAATTTCAATCTTTTTGCCCCCATTCTCTGGAAGACTGAATTCCATTCAGCTTTCTTTTGCAACTTCTCCCTTTTTCTTGTGCGTCCTCTCTCTCTCTGGACCCCACTGAACCTCATGCCCATGAGCTCCATCAGCACAGTCAGTGAGCTATATTGCCTTCCCTTTTTTGCTGAGACTTGCTTTCCTGGCTGGGTGCCTCTCTTCCTATCAAACAACCTTTTTCTCATTTTTGGCTCTGTCCAGAGGATTTGATTACCAGATGTGTGCACTTATTTTCACTCATCTAGCTGCATTTATGGCTGTGTAGCAGTAACCTTTGCATGTTGTTAAGTTAAATGTTCTTCTTTGGTAGTGGCGGGGGACAGGGAACAGGAAGGAAGGATTGTTCATTTGATCCGTCTCAAGAGTGCACAGAGTTACTTGGGACAAAACAATCCCTCTCTTTGTGGTAATCTTACTAAATGGTTGGATATGCATCTTTATTAACCTCCTAATACCATGACTGGCAGGTACAACCATTTCCAGACAATATGGTTCATTCAGTACTTTACTGGAACATTTATTGTACACCGTGGCTGATATGAGTAGCATGGTGGATAAAGGCAATTATTATTGCAGCACAAGATGGGTCTAGGTTAGGGTTTTTTTCCTTTAATTTTCATTTTAAGTGAAAGCATTTCTGGCTCCCTGTTAGACTGGCCATGTCAGGAAGAGTTGAGTGTTACACCTTCTCATCTTGTTTCCTGGTTTGCTAGAGTGTTAAAATGAAATCTTTTAGAAGTTAATGTAATACTTGAAATTGTGATGCTATTCAGAGTCCAAAAAATAATAAAGAATCATGTTCCAGTGGGTGTCATCAGTTATCAACAGCACAGTAAAAATTTAACAACAAGAATAGCGACACTATCTTGCGCTTTGCTTCAGCTGGTTTGAGTTACATTCAACACTTATGTAAGAGATTTAATAGCTGAAAGCATTTTGCTGCTTGTGGTATTCGTTAGAAATGTAATCTGAACTGCTGCAATGGAGAAACACCTGATCAAATTTTCAGTGACAAGAGACTGACTGTTTTGGTTTTGAAGTCAGCCTTGACTTTTCAGCATGAGAAAACAAAGATGAAGTAATCCCTTGTTGGGTGTTCACAAACAGCAGGGTGTAGCTTTCTGAACAGTGTCGGGGCAATGGGGTGAGACACTTGAGAGGACATGGTCTGTGGCCATGTGAGATGTGCAGTGTTTTGAAGCTGGGCTATGTAAATTTCCACACCAAAAGGCTGCAAAACGTTTTTTCTGAGAGATACACATAAGACCACAGATGACATACGTCATACATGTCATCCGACAATTAATTTTTTCTGTCAAGGTTTTACAAGATTCGACTGCTGTCCATTGCTTTATCTGCATTTATCATGTTGATTTTCTCTATTTTCGTGTAAAAGGCAAAAAGGTATCATGTAAAGCAACTTTATTGAGTGGTTTTAGCTAGTCACACCTACATTTGAAATATAACTTGGTGGCTGGTACTAAGAAATAAAAGGTATATGCAACATTGTCCTTCTCCTGTATGTACCTTCTACAGTACATTTTGTGAAACATGAAGATTTTCTGATACAGTGAGTGGAGTGTGTAGGAGAAAAGGAGAAAACAAGAGCTGGCGTGCTCTCTGAAAAAAAGAAATAGTTATTGCTTCAAGTTTCAGAATTTGAGGGGGGTCGATCTTCCTTGCATTTGGAATAGCACATGTGGGAACAATCATGTCTAAACATTTTTTATACATGTCCTTCTGTAGCAAATCTTACCATTTACTATCTCAGTGTCCATGCATAGCATGCATATGGGAAAATGCGTACCTTTACCAGACAGCAGTACCCATTGGAGGTTTTTCAGTCCAACTTTTCCTTGCACATAAACAACTGTGTTTCTTGTTGCTGCATATAAATATTATAATTCTTGATATTTTTGTTTGGAAATACATAGGAGGTTAGTGGTGGAACAAAATATTTTGTATCATGCAGATGACTGGCAAGATCAGATATATTCATGGAAATGATTAGTTTTGGTTTACTGCCACCAAAAAAAGTTCATGATGATGCATAAACTCCTCAGTAGTTTTAGCACTGGTTATTAGTTGGAAGGTGTCTTTATATAAATAATTGCAGGACATCTAGTAAACAAGACATCTGAAATCAACAGTGTTAGTGTTCCTTATCTAACGCTACTGATACAGCTTGTCAAAGGCCATGGGGATGTATTGTTTGGGTTAATGCAGGTTGGCATATGGAACAGTTGTATCAAGCAGGGTGAAATCTTCTCACTCATGGATAGGGAAAAGTGGGTTTTGTCATCCCAGGTTTTAGGTGCCAGAATCAGACCTCTGCAGCCCTTGAGAATTTTGTTTGTTTCCTTCCATTACAGGAGGGAGAACAAACAAATCTGTGTGTTACATTTATGGGAAAAAAAAAAAAAAGTATATGCTGTGTTCTTCATCATTATATTGTAACAAAATATGTAGGGAAGACTTGAATAGATTTGGGCAATAAGCTAAATCCTCTTTGACCATGGGACAGTTCTCATCATTGTTCTGCCAAACAGAGCAAGACCCTTGCACCTGATGATCCCTTTCTTGGGTGATCATGCTGAAAAAAATGGGAGGATATGTAATGTCTGCCTCCTGTAAGGGGTTTAAAAAAATCCAAACAACTGCTCTGTCAACATATGGGACAGATAGCATGCAGCACAATCAATGTCTATATCGATTCCTTGATGCACTGAAGTTCATATAAAGAGGTTTACATACTGCAGCAAGCCATAGGCTCAGACATTGCACAGCAACACAGCAGACACTAGCTTAATGCTCTGACTTTAACTTGGAATGATGTGTTTCATCTCCACAGTCCATTTGCACATCTCATGGGCATCATGTTCATTTGGTATTTATTCAAGAGTTCGTTATGTGATCATGTTGTCTACATGGATTTCACGTCTGAAGACCTGTTTTGTAGTAGAGGGGGTACTAACTCCAGATGTGCTAGTACTTAGGTGAAATAGTTATAACAGAAAATGTGGGTTTGCTGTCACCAGCATTTGGGAAGAAAGTGATGGCATAGTTGTGCTTCTGTTACCTTAGTACTAGCCGCAGTACTACTTCCTCAAGATACTACTTTTCATATCTTGTGAGCAAGTTTACAGAAGAATGAAATTCCATGTTCCCCCAACACTGTGAGGCAGGTTGGGATGCTGTCTTGCCGGGAGAAACTGTTTTATTTCTCAACAAAAACTAGACAAAATCTCACCACCATGGAATTCCTGCTAATAACTCTTGTTGAGTTTCTCATCTTCCTGAGCATTCAAAGTACGGTGTTAGCTGAATCCTTATCGCCTAATGGATTTTTTTCTGTTCCTTTCCTTTTCTAGCTACCTCCAGAATGATTAATGCTAAATATTTCTTGCATGTCACATATGTATTGAAGATTGCTTCTTTTGGATTATTTTTTAATACTAAATTGCAAACTATTGCTCTAGGTAGGGGTAGAAATAGAATTCTTAGCACAAAAAACCCTGTTACGTAAGGCTTTTATCAAAGTCCTAGCTTAAAGCTAAATCACAGGCTGTTGAAAAGGATACAAGTAACATGAGTTTGTTCCTGGATTTTCTGTGTTTTTCTGAGGTTTTTCATACTTTTTTTCTGAAGAAATTAGAAAAATCTGAATGTTTTAATTGGTGGAAGATAGAACTAAAGGCAAACATGTTAAGTTCTCTAGTGGTTTTGCTCGCTTGAATGTTCTGGAGGAGCTGATGCTTAAAGTGCACAATGCACAGAATTCTATGCCTGCATTTTGCCCAGCTGTACAGTGATGGCATGAAGTGACATGTCAAAAGAGACTTGAGAGCCCAGCAGGACAGGCAGCACTGCCGTCGTATCAGAACCTCTGTCCTGCCAATGCTTCTCTTTAAACCTTTTATTAACCTCCTTGACTGGAGACATAGGGGTAAAGACAAATTTAGAGCAGTTATATCCTCCTACCAACACAGAGATGCGTGTTTTCAAAGCATTGTGTAGCTGAATCTCTAAACAACCCTGACTGATGCTAATGGGAATCCCACAGTGAAATCCCTGAATGTTTCCTTGAGCATGTATTCATTAAGACGTCCTCTCCCGCCCTCTCTCTCCCACCTCTGTTTTCAAGTAGAGGGCCAAGAGGTCTTTTTTGAAGCAAAACAAATGAACAAGGAAACAGTTAATACAGGGATTGTGTTCAGAGTGACCTATCTATGCAATTATGAAAGTCCTTGTGGTATGTAACATCTTTCATTTGATGTGGGAGAGTATATCTTACAGAGCTCTGGCAAAGAAAGCTAATGATGTCAGGAGCATTTCCCCCTTACAGTTCATGGGAGAGGAGCAATCTGTTCTTCTACCGTGCCTCAAATCCAGGAACCAAATATTGTTCAGGGAAAAGCAAAAAGAATTTTATAGACTGTAGGATTAGCCCTCATTTCTTATAAAGCTTTAGTGATTGCATTCAATGAATTTTGATATTTTAAGACAAAAACTGGATAATCGGAAACCTTATTGCAGAATAATTTTTTATCAGCTTGCTAACAAGAGTTGTATGCCTGCTTACAAGCTTGGGGATTTAGATAACTTACCTACTCAAATTTTTCTCCTTTGCTTTCTCACTGGTACTTACTGTAGCTGCAGGTGAGTTAACATCTGTATTTTTTTCTTATATACAAAATATGTTTGATGTATGGATGAATGTTTAATTTCTAGTTGCTACCTTTTTAGCTTCGTATCTCTGAGATTAAAGTCCCCTCTGTAAAGTTGCAAAGGTGTAACATCCATACCCTTCATGAGTATTTTGAGTATAACTGCATTAATACTGGTGTAATACTTAACAAATATATCAAGATGTAGTATTTATACAAATAACTTTTTTTTTTTTTCTGATTGGTTTATTCTATTTAAGGCTATCAAGGCTCATCTGGCAAAGCAGGAATAGAATAATGGTTTGAGGAGCATTGGTGCTGTATTTTCTAATGCAATGTTTGCTCCAAGCCTTTAGTTTTTCTTTTGCATAAAGACCTATTTCATCAGTCAGAATGAAGAAAGCAGTTTTGTCTCTCTACAACTCACTCTGCACATCTTATTTTAATCTCCCTTGGCTTTATTTATTCTTAGGACAAGTTACCGATCCTCAGAAATAAGTAGATTGGAAATTAGTTTTGAAGTATGCCACTACTTGCAACCTGGTCCAGTGTCTCTCTGGGCAGGTTCCTGACAGCTGTAAGTGGCACCAGTCAATGGGTCCTAGAGCAGGGTGTTGCTGATCACAGGCACAGATCTGAGTTTCTCAGGCCATCTCCCAGGTGCAGAATCCATTTCTGATAACGCTGGTGTTCATCAAAAACCTTGCAGATTGATCACGTAGGCTGTGAAACTGGGGTGACAACTATTGAAAATATCTCAGGTATTGGTCAACCTTTTGCATAAATAACCTGGCTGTGACAGGTCAGTTTTTCTAGCTAAATCCTTCAGGAGAGTAAGTAATGCAAGGTTAACAAAGAAACTTCTTAGGCATGTCCACTTTACTCCCAGGTAAGTTAAAACAAACAAACAAACCAGCAGCCTAAACAGTTGTGGGGAACAGCAGAGAATCCTGATTTTTACAGCACATGTTGTTCACACCAGAACCTCTGATGAGGCAGAGGTTCCTTTGACTTTTTTCCCAGTCCCCAGGGCACAGGGAATCTTGAGCCCTTTCAGAGCAAATCTTGACCTTTTTCATCAGGAGACTAGGTTGAGAAACTCAGCCACATGCCTCTAGAGCAGGGGTTTCCTAGCTCTGTATAGAGGAGCATGCTCACTAGAAGAACTGGGCCAAGCTGTGAGTGCTCAAGAGCAGCATCCCTCTGCTGGGAGGGACAGCAGGAGCCATGCAGCACCAGCATCTTAGTTTTGTTTCCCTCCTGCATTTCTTATGTGCCTTGGGCATTACATCTGAGGATCATCGTGTACTAATTTTGTCAAGGATAGACTTGTCAAGGATTTTGTCATCACCTAGGTGTGTTAAATCAAGGAGCAGGCTATGATACAGACTGTGGCGGTGAACATTGCGGGGAAGATTGCTATTGCATGGAGTTCACAGTTTGACTTGGGAACAGTCCAAATCCTTTCACAATTATCAATATGTTTCAAACAGCAGCTTGTACAGAATACACATATATTTATACTAGGAAACCTATAATTTATTAATCCTAGCTATTAAAGTAATACATAGGGTTCTTTGATTGATGTCTGGCTCTGCTTCCTAAGAATTATGCAAAGGGGGAAGACCTAATATAATAGATATGCAAGTTTTCTTCTTGGTAAAAAAAAAGAAGTGTTTAAGTGTCCTCACCTGGATATTCCCACGACTATGTATCTGGGTTTGAGTTGGTCAACCTTTTTTGTCCTTTGCCAGTTAAAGTAGGCATTATTTTAACTGTTGTTCCTCTCTTCAGCAATGTGCTTGTTTGGAGGAGTTCAAAAGGCTGTAGAGCCATCTTATTACCTGTCTGTGCTTGGACCTGTGTGCCTGGGTAGAGCAGCAACTGATAGCGAAAGCTATTTCTACTGTTTCTGCTCTCAAAGGGTTGTCCTGCCTCAGCGTTGCAGATTCATAACTGGGGATAGTAACCTCTTAGATCACCCCAGCAACCAATTAATGAAGAAGTCAGAGAGAGCGAGGCTTTGAGCAATTCTTGTAAGCGTTTTTCTTTCTGCATCTCCAGCTTTGTGGAGGCGAGACAGCAGCGGGAGTTTCTTGTATCTGTGTGCAGAAGGAATTTAACTGTTGGACAGAAAATGGTCTTTATACTTGTTTTGTCCTGAAGGCTGACTGAGGATACCTGTCCATGGAAAACTAAAGCACTCTGCAGAGAAACCTAAGCTTGGGATGAAAAGCCATAAGCACTATAGCTACTTCACAGTGGTGCTTCACACAAACTACGAACACATCATGTTCATAGTTTGAACACACTATGTTCATGAACACACTATGTATGTTCATTTGAACACATCAGTCAAGGAAAAATGTGTGTGCGAACTGTTGGAAGTTCTTCAGTCAAGAAAGAGGCAACAGTGTACACCAAGTGCAGGTGCCCCGGGGCTGGCCGGGGGCTGCAGTTGGGCGGCTGTGAGGGGAGGCCGGGGCTGCCCCGTGCTGGACACAGCCGGTTCCAGCCGGCTCCAACCAACCCACCGCAGGGCACGGCTGAGCCCCGCAGACACGATGGCAATGGCGATGGCGCCTCAGGGAAAGCCTGGGTAAGGAAGGGCAAAACGCTGCCCCACAGCCAGGGGTGAGGGGGAAGGTGTGAGAGAGTCCTGTGAGCCCCAAGGGGAGGGGGGAGAAGGAGGATGTGATCCAGGTGCTTCAGCAGGGATCCCCCGCAGCCCCTGGAGAAACCACGGTGGAGCAGGTATCCACACTGCAGCCTGTGGAGGACCTCACACTGGAGCAGGTGGATATTCCCTGAAGGAACTGCAGCCCATGGAGAGCCCACACAGGAGCAGGTCTGTCCTGAAGGACTGCAGCCTATGCAAAAAACTCATGCTGGAGCAGGGGAAGAGTGTGAGGAGGAAGGAGTGGCAGAGAGGAGCTGTTCCAGACTGTCTGCAACCCCCATTCCTCATCCCCTCTGTGCCACTGGGTGATGGCAAGGAGTTAAATTATTTTTCCCCAAGTCTTGTCTGTTTTGGCAGTGATGTGAGTGATCTCCCTGTCTTTATCTTGACCTATGAACTTTTGCATCTTATTTTCTCCCTCTGTCCTGTTGAGGAGGGGGAGTGAGGGAGTGGCCAGGTGGGCATCTGGCAGCCAGCCAACGTCAGCCCACCACAATATAAAATAGTGTCATAATGATACTGTGCTGCAAATGGTGCCCAAGACTGCAAATCTTTCTGGGGCACTGTGTTTAGTGGAGTAAACATGCCCAAGAGGGGTGGCAGATGCTTGCTGCTGAGAGGATTTTGTAGACTGGCTTCCTGAGAGAGAAAAAAAGATTGGACTGCTTCAAGATTAGTTTTGTTTGAAAGGTGAAAGTAAACTCTGAGGGTGGGTTTCAGTATTTTAAAACTAGGCACTGAGTGCCATTTAAAACACTGGTAGATATCCAAGGCTTTTCCATATGTTGGGCAGCCACCACACAGACTCATGGTCTCCCATCCTGGGAGGCCAGGTGGCACTAAGTTGTGTAACACTGAAAACAGACTGCCAAATCCTGCCCCGATTGCTAGCTTATAAGGTGCAGTGTATGTGTTATTTACTAATGGATGGAGGTTTTCTGTGTTTTAGGGGAAGTGGCAGAACTTCCTTGTGTAACAACATGTCAGAGGTACCTGTCAGTAGCCATCCTTCGTTGCCTTGCTGCTTTTGTCAGTGGCACCCGGTAGCCCAAACTGACATTGCCTCCCTGAGAGATTTCACATATGGACTGAGGGGACCGTCATCTTGCTCTTGACATCTTGTAGTTAGTATTTTGACATCTTCTGCTTAGAGGACTTCCTAACTTTGCATTTTCTTTCAAATACAGTGATTGTTTTCTGTATTTGAAGAGAGTTAACCTGAGGTTACAAAACAGTTGACAGATAAGTGGAGTTACAGCTGGGTAGCATAGGCTTTCTGCTTGACTGCTGGCTGCATGATGTGCTGAAATATTACCCAAAATAGGCTCCATTAAAAGTAGTGTCTCATGTTCAATGTAGATTAAGAAATTCCAAGTGTGTCCTAGATGCATATTTTTAATACAACAAAAATCCTCAGTGATGTAGATGGGTGGGTTCAGTCCTCTTCACAGCAATGATACCTCATCATGAATGAGGAGACTAATAAAGTTGAAAATTATTATCTTTGTCTCTGGGTCCTGGTAATTCAAACCTTCAACAGTACCATCACATTTACTGGCCTTTGGATAGACCCACTTAATCTATCTTGAGATAAAACAACATTTGGAAGTATGTGGTTGCTTTGCTACTTGCGAGTGATAAAACCCAGAGTGTTTGCTACTGGAAATGAACATTTAATGAAGTTTACTTAATGCATGTGCAAGAAAAAGAAGGAAAACTATGTTAAATCAGCAGTTTTGTTCAGTTAACTCAGATATAGCAACAGTTTATGGTAGGCTAAGAACATACAACAGGTCAAATACTCAGTAACAGCCCATGTGACTTCACCCAGAGTATCCTGTTCCCAAATAAATGAGACAGGTAAGTGAAATTAGGTTTATGGTGGGTGGGGTACTGCAAGGTAAAAGTGCTTAGAGCACTATAGCTACTGAGGAGAAAAAGACACTTAATCATATGTTTACATGCCTGCATGATCAATTTAATTAAATTACTGTCAAAAGCATATCATTCAATTTTTCCTTTTTAGGAGGACCAAGTAGAGCCTGAGGAAAGGATGAATTCTGAATAAGGGGAAGATGCAACCCAGTAGGAAATGAGGGTTAAAATAACTCTAGGATAAGTTTCTTCAAGGTGTAAATGAGTTTTTCACTGGAACTGCACATGCTTTTAAGTGGCAAAGACTTTAGGCAAATAATTTTTATATATTCTTAAAACAGATTCATTAAAATTTTTCCTAAATATGACTCCTCAGTGACATTTAAAAGGGCCAGGCAAATTTGCTTCCATTATTTTAAATAATAAATAAATATATGAAAAAAATCCCCAAAGGATTTAAGAAACATTACATGTAAACAGGTTATGATTTTACCCCAAAATAATGCACCTTTATCTGCTTTTATTAATCAGGTTTTTGAAAGTATAGGCTCTGTATTTATTGGGTATGTAGTCCAGCAAAATTTCCTGGAAAAGGGAGAAAAATTAGTACATCTCGCTATTTCCATGTAGGGTTGTTTGGCTGAATATTTTCTTGAAAGATACAATGGTGGAAATCCTTCAGTGAATTTTAATCTGTGTCTCTCTGTCGGTGCCATAATGCCAGAGTAGTTTACAACTAAACTGGTTAGGCCCTGGGCAATGAATTTCCAAGTTTCTAGCACTTCTCCAGATACAGAGATTACTAGATGATAACTAAACTTTTTTTACGGCAACTTTTTTTACAGATCTGATATTTTACATGAACCCAAATACTAGTCTCGTGTTACCACAAATTTAAGTAGTAGTATTGAATGCTGCATTTTTCAACTCTACTACTTTTCCATGGAAAGTTACAAGCCCAAGTCTAGAAAGCTTTATTCTGTCATCAGAGCACTTAGGATTGTAAGAGTTACTAAAATGAAAAAGATCAGGTCAATATTTGCATCAGGTCCTTTACGAAAGCAAAGTGTTTGGCATCTGCATCATATTAAGGCAGTTCAGTTAATGGGAGCTCCTGTAGTGTATAATTGAGCTGTAGGTTTCTGGCTTTTCTGAAAGTCAGACTACGTGCTTACTTAGGATCTTAAATTTCAGTTATGTGGTAATTTTCTGGAATGAAGCTTATAGCAGGACCAGAGTTTAAACATGGATGCCAGAGCCTGAGTGTTGTTTGAAAATTCAGACCCTAATTCAGAAGCTGAAGATGTAGCAGATATATACACCAAATATCATCGTAACTAATGCTGTTGACATAGTGTGATATATTCTGGGAATTAATAAGAACTTGAATATAGGACTAGGGCTGATAGTACTACATGCTATAAAAATACAGAACAAAAGATGATCGTTTGTAAAGAAAAAGCAATTGAAATTAGAGTGTAGAAAACTGATGTGATACACGATGCAGTTCTAGAATTAGAAAGCTTACTCTAAACATAGATATATTTTTTAACTATTGTCAATTTCATTTGATGCCAGGTGTAATAAATCAGATCATCTTTTTGCTGAAATTTCTTAACTTACACTGTTGTTACAAACATTTACTCTGCTGGAATGAGCTAAATTAAAAGAAAAAGCAGTATGGTAGGGATTATAAAATAAGACAAAAATCTGCCCATGTTTAGAGGTATGTAAGTTCATTTACTTCAATACAGTGCTTGAAGTTTGTCAGGTTCATTGCTTATATAAACAAGAAACATAGTAATTTTCCTCTCTCAGTAAGCACAGAACACAAGTTTACATATTTTCTTTAAGCAAAACTGCATCAATTCTTCCACGAATACTTGAAGTTTTCAGATGTTATCCTCTCACAAAAGCTTTGAATTAGCACTAATGTACTTGACATTATGGAGTGGGGTTCTTGAATAGAGGCCATGCTAAGGTTTTTAAAAGGTTCATGCCTTAAAAATTGTATCACTGTTCTGCTCTCTAAAGGCTTCCCTTTTAGCAATGAAGCTTATTTTAGTGCTATATGATGTCATAGCCCAGACATTTAAGCTAAAGGGAAAAATTAATAATTAGCTCATGGAGTTGGAGTCGCTGGAGTTTGAATTTTAGGTAGAGACAAACACAAAGAAGCTATTTGGCAGCTTATTGTTTTGACAGAGACAATAACAGTGGTCTGGTTGAAGAAATATGCTTTAGTTAATATTAGTGGGTTTAAAATTTTTTTTACTGTTTATTTTGCTTTTGCAAAAAAAAAAATCTACTTTAGAGAACCAAAAGCAATTTCTTGTGATTATTTTTAAATATACATTCAATATCATTAGTTAAATTTATAAGGATATCTTATAAAAAAGTCTATCACCTTTAAAATATATTTTTTATAATATAATTTCTGTCCTTAAAAAAAGTTACTGTATGACTGCATTGAAGGACTGTGTTTTAAGATGTGTACAGTATACAAATGTAAAGAAAAAAAAAAAGCTCTTTTGTTCTTATGTGGTAGTATTGAATACAGTGTTTTGTGAAAACTGATATACAACAAGGCCTGTCAAACATATGGCTATTGCATTCAAATTTTTCTTTTCCCACTGGAAAATTAAATATTTTCACCTTACTATCTGTAGTATTATCTTTACCAAATGTAGGCAAATGTAGGGAAAAGCACACATCTGTAGGTAATGTTATCTGGCTATTATAAGGAAATTTGTGCTGTTTTGAGTGGCAGCTACCAGAGAGATAAACAAACATTTAAAAATAATGATACTAAATGCATAAAAGGGACAAGGTTACAGTAAGCATAATGTGGGGGGTTTTTTTATTTATATGAAATTGTTATAAAAATCAATGTGTGCTGTGTTTACGATAGTGCCTGAATTATCTTTCCTCTGGTGAATTTTTTTTTCTTTAAGAAACAATAGAACCTGAAAGTCACTCAGAGAATATATTCTATCAGATTTGGAAAACATGCAGTTCTAATAAGTTGGGAAAAAAACACCTATGGTAATGAAGAACACCAGCTTTCCTGGGAAAAGTATAGTTCCCTAATTCAGAGCAGGCATTAGAATATGAAATGAAGATTTTTAAATATCAGACGGAATTTCTTTTCCTTTCTGATTCATTAGTATTATTGTGCATTTCTGGATGGATATGTCCTAAGCATCCGTAAACTGAAAATGGTCTCTAATGCAAAGGCAAAACTTGCAGAACATTGGGCACCAACTGGAAAACGATTTTATTTCAGCTACCAGTGGATGATTACTAATAACACAGATTTACTTTGCTTTCGTGTTCAGAATACTTACATGTATTTGTAAGCCGTCTACCCAGAATTTATAAATAGGAAATAAAATAACCCTCGAAAGCCAAACAACTTCTTCTCCTTGTCGCCATATGCTGCATCTTTTCCCCCTAGGTTTTGTATACTCTGTATGCTGAAGAATGGTGTCTTTTCTTTTCATGTTGCTCTGTCGGCGGTCATAACAGCTATTCTCTTCATGAATATGTAAATCTCATGCATAAAATCAGAAAAATTAGCATGGCGATTCCCACTATAGAATGTGCCCAATTATGTCTGTCTAATATGTGAATAGTGATGATTTAATCTTTTGACTATATGAGCGGATTCAGGTACTGTTACAAGAGATGCTGTAATTACAGAATACCCAAACACACAAGCTGGATGCATGCACATGCTGGGGGATCATCGGGCTTTTAATAAGAACTGGGCATCTGATGCGTGGCTGTGATGGAGTGCACACAGATTCATTTACAGGCGCTTACTCTGATGGTTAGTGACAAGGGAGAAAAATGCCCTAGGTCTGCAATACCCTTCCCCTTACTAACTGAGACTCATTTGCATTTGAAATTTTTTTTAGTTCCTACTGAATGCTTGCAATTAGAACGGAACGAATAAAAGTTTGGATAAATAAAGGGGGAAAATGGTGACCGTATTTGCTAGGCGTCCTTAACGCATTTGGTTTATCAGGAATGGGTGTTGGAGGGGGGAGGAAGGACATGCAGAAAACAAAAACAAAAAGGCACCACCAGCAATTGATGCATTTTTGTATTTAAATAAGCAGGCGTGCTCATGCATATTTATATGACGTGCATGCCTATGCGCCGCTCTGAGCAGTGGCACTGCGGTTCGGCTGCAGTAATTAGGCTGATGTAATTATAGCAAAACAAAGCAAGCTTAGGCTGATTTTTTTTTTTCCATACAGTGGAAACATTAAAGACATATGTGTATTCCAGTGTACAAAAAATGAACCTGAACTGCTGTCAGAGGCTAGGAGGACAGTGTGGCCAGTGCACCTATTGTGTCACTGCTGTAGAAAGCAGCTTAGCGATTGGCCACTGTCTGCAGCACATAATACTGACTGGTTATAAAGGACTTGTCTAGAGGAAAGCCTGTAGGTACTCCATTGTCTGGCAAAGTTGATATGACTGCATTCTTTTTGCAGGGGGTCAGACAGCTGAACTGTAAAAGCTGCACAGATTTTTTTTTTTCTTCTTCCTCTCTCTCTCTCTCTCTGTCTCTTCCATACAGCATTTTTCTTTCATGCCCTGTCTCAGTTTGCATAGTTAAAGAGAATGCTAATTAAGATCCCTTGTCTTAACCAGAAAATAATGACTTGGATGTAAATAGAAAACTGGCGATAGTTTAAAATATTCTTGCATAGCACCAAGATATCAGTTACCGTTCTAGGGGAAAAAAACGAAGAATTTTTTTTTATAATCAAGGTAAACAAAGAAGAGCTGTTGCTTCTCTTTCTTCCTTTCTTTCATTCTTTCTTTTTTTTTTTTTTTTTTTTTTTTTTTAAACCAATGATGCTATGCTATTGCAGGTCAGATAATGCTTTATTTCAGAAAGTGTGCTAGCTACATAATTTAAAAGTCCACAAATCAGTTGCAATTTAGTGCTTATTAATCCTTCTTAGGATGTAATTCGGTGAAAGAACTGCTTTAAAAAAATTCTTTTCTGTATTATAGACGGATCTAACAACGCAGTCTGGGCTCCGTGCCAAAGGCTGGTATTTCACAGCAGCGACCGCCTTACAGATGAGCTGTGGGAAGCAGGAGGGAGACTCTCTTAGGGTGCCACTACTATGGAGACACAGCTGGGCTGAACAAGATTTGCTTCAAACGACAACAAGAGAGACAGAAAGTGTCTGGTTCGACCGCTGCCCAAGCAGGCAGTAACCAGAAGAGCTAGCAGCCAATCCGGCCATGCTGCACTGTTCGAAACCAGCTCTACATCCCAGCCAATCAGTGACATCACTGGTGAGAAACTCATTTACATCATGCAGTAATGAACTTTGTTTAACGTATCCTTTTTTCTTTTCTTTTTTTTTTTTTTTTTCCTCACAGAGATTAGGTCCTCCATTAATTATTCTGCCAGCATAATTTGAATCGCTATGCAAAACGGTGGCTACATTTTTCCTGATTTTTTTTTTTTTTAACTGTGTGCTGTCTCTGCAGGTAACCATGGGCATTGTTCCATTTTTTTTTCTGTTGGCCCCATAAAACCTTTAAAAGAGTCTTCTATTGTTAATATTGTGCATATATTTTTCTTTCATGTATGTTTGTCTTCTTGTAGTCCTTACCTAATGTGGTACTGCTTCCTCCAATTATAGTCTGAGATTACCTTTACCCATCTTGGAAGGTAAAAAGGGTGTTGCTGCAGCATCGAGTTTGCATCTTTAGCTGCCATCACGGTCTAAGTACTTATTCTAATGCTTCAGAAATCATTTCGCTGTGGCCGTTTTACATATCTGGCTTTCTCTAAAGGTTCTTACATGCATCTGTTACAACTGAGTGAAGTTCAGTACTGTTATATTTCATTCTTCACCACTTTCAGCCAAGATGTCATTTTATTAATGAATAGAACTGAGATCATTTCTGAACAAATTTCACCCCCTTCCTTCCACCTCAACACAATGCACCTGATTTGCATCCATTTACCAGAATAACTGAATACAAGAGCCAGTATGAAAGGAAGTCAAGGGAGAGCTTGCATACTGCTTCAGGGTATGTTGCAGCAAAGCGAAATATAGAATTTTTGTTTAGCTATTTCTCTTTTTACTTAGGATGTGCTTAATCTACACAGAAAAGATTAGATCTTAGCTTGAAAAACTATTCTCTAGCCAGCTTTTCATATTAGGGAATAGGTTTGGTGTTGGTTTTTTTAAATAATAAACATGCACATTTTCTTGAGATGTGTTCAATTATAAATGGAAAACATTTGGGCAAGCCAACATTGTGTTGAACATTTGGATTTAGTTCTTTGTGGGTAAAGTAATTTGTTGTGCGAACAATTTAAAACCAGCCCAGAATACTGTGGAATGCAGAGATTTCAGACCGCATAATCTAATGAGGCAAGGTTTTGCTCTTCAGTATTCTAATAGCTGAAACCAAATCAGATATGAGACAAATTCAATATTGTGTTATTAAATTAAAGCTATATCTATTGCTAGTGGGCTTCAAGAGGTCAACAGTCTTTGGTAAAGCAACATTCTATTTAAAGAAGTATACTTAAATAGAATTTTTGTTACAACGTGGTAACTTCCCTGCTCCACGCACACAGTAATGTACAATTTGTTTATGGAGCTTCAGTTATATATTGATCCTTGTAGTCACTTTGAAAATACAGAGGATTTAAACACTAAACCATAGCTCTTTCAATGCATGATGCATTCCATCATCCCATCATCAGTATTCTGTGTGCGGCTGTCCTGATTCAGCCACTAGCTCCCCTGCTGCAGATCCTGTAATTTGAATCATGCGTAATAATATATTATCCTACTGGGGGCCTTCTTTCAGTAGGAGAGTGGTTTTATACCTTCTGCTATAAGAGAACTGTTGGCTCCTTGCCATCTCGTAGCCATTATTCACGGAGGCAATCAAGATAGTCTTCCTTAAGGAATAACATCTGCACAACTGCATGTGCCAGAAATATGCAGCCTCCCCTCACGTTATAAATTTGGTTTTCTTGGAAGCAGGAATATTTGAGAATACTGGACCATAAAAACTGGACATTTACAGGAATTCATCAAAAGTATATTGAATGTACCATGTGCTGAAATCCAGGCTGTGAGGACGTTTGGAGTGGCTAACAGGGACAGAGAAGAAGAAAATAGAAGCTGGTGGCTGTTCTGTGGCTCTTGCTAAACTTTTTCAAACTCAGTTTATTGACTCAGCTGATGATTAGTGCTATATTAAAAATGTGACGTTTTCCTTGCTGACAGGGTAATTTTCTAGCTAAAATACTGATGGTATGTTGTCAGTTGGGACTGGAGCTGCATTTCCCAAGTTGAGATTCTAACGTTATTTGATGCATTCAACAGTTAGTATGCAACAGTTAGGATGCTTTATCAGTTAGTAGTGAATGAATAACAGATATAAAAAGGAGCTAAGATTCTAGAAAATACGGAAACTTCACAGTGAAGTAGACAATCGCAAAAATGCAGAATCTGAGAATACTCTGAAAATACAGCTTTATGAATTGTATCTGCTGGTAAAGGCTCCGTAGGGCATCTGAAAGCTAGTGAAAGCAGCTGCGTGGGGGCAGAGAAAGAGAAACCCCAGGTCTGTGCAACTCTGTCATCTATAGAATGTCACTGCTGCCAGATTCTACCACCACTGTGGCCTACTATTTTATTATCTTTCATTCACATAAATGTCATCCCTAAACCACAAACAAAAACCTCCTAGATCTTATTTTTACAAATATTCTTTTTGTGTAAGCATATAGAGGAGTGGAATTTTTTCTTATGTACAAGCAGTTTGACAATTTCTGTTAGCGATAACAGAGTTGTTATTACTGATTTAGGGAAGAAAGAGGAAAAGTGCTGGGGGGAAAGAGAAGTTTGACTTAGCATGTTTATCTGTCTCATCCTGGAGCTCCCATATTCTTCATTGAGGAACAACAATACAGTTGTAGTAACTATTCCTACACAACCTGTGTTTATTACAGTACTATTGAGATATTTAGAGATGGGGAGTCTTCTTGTTATCATCTCCTATTTTACCTTTTAGAAAAGAGAAATAAGATTCATAACCTGGCTGAAAATCAAGTGCTAATATTTAGGAACAGACATTCTTCTGAGGCTAGAAGAATGATAGTTAAATAGGGCTCATCTGGTGGCTGACATTTAGAGAATCTTCTCAGAGGGAAGACATGACCTCAGCACCTCAGTAATCTGTCATATGCAAAATACTGTGCAAAAAAGATTGGTATTCTTTAAAGAAACAAGGGAAATCCAGTAATGTGGCCTAGAAATAAACTAAGGTTTAGGCAAACAGGTTGGTGGTTTCTGCTTACTCCCTGACTCAAGCCAAGATAGTAGTGAGGAAGAAAGCTTCGCAGGCTATTGATGCTCCATTGAAGAACATCCTCCATATAGTCCTTGAGTTTTCAATACTAGGGATCAACAGGAAAAGCAATACAAAAGAACATGATGATTTGATGGATCACAAGGAGACAAATCATCTTTATATAGCTGAACTCTACTTAGAAATGAGGAAACAGAATAAGTAGAGCATGGAATTTGTCATAGTTCGTCCTATTTAAAAGAAGAATTATATCATTCTGGAGGATGAGCCGGCAAATAACAGCCACTGGAAATTACAATGTGTTTCTTTTCTACTTCTGTGAACAAATACATTGTATTTGATTCTGTTTTTCTGTGCTAGCTTTTCTGCTTTCTGATGAAAGTCCTAACAAGAAGTCCATTCAATGTATTTCTTCTATCAAAAGCCTGTTATTTCAATATCTGATGTTTCCAAGTAGGATACCTACATGAAGAGGGTATAGACACTGAAATTCGTTTTCTGCCATTACATAGTCTGTAGAAATCCTACTTTTCGCAACTCAACTTGTACCATTTATAATGAAAATAATGTGATTGGCTGGCAGAGGTGACTGCTAATGTAAATTACTGCATTTAAATTTCCACGTCATATCTAATTTTTTATAGTTTAAGAGGATATTTTTGTTTCCTCAAATAGTCAATTTTTAAACAATTCAATAGTTCTTAGAATGAAAGGTGACAATATGGGAAAACACACTAAGCCAGTAATTTCTAGGTTCTTCCTTCAAAAATAAAAAAAGGGACTGTGAGAAAGATGTAATTCTTTCTTTTTTGTTGATGACCTTTCAGTTGCTACCCTTTAAAAGGCCTGTACATCCTCTCTTTTTGCAGCATGCTAAATTGAATTGCTTTTAATACTAATGCATAAATCAAGGCTAGAATACCCTGCATATGTTTACCTAAAGGCAGAGGATATTGAGCTATTAAATACACCAGCTTCATTTACAGTCAACAGTGAAATGGTAGAAAGCTACAGAGAAATATCTGCCTTGCTGAGTTTGGTCTAAAAATCTAGAAGAGTACATACATATATATTTCACTTGGGCATATAAATGTTCTTTGAGTACAGAATGTTTATTATTCTGGTTTTAACCAGTACTGAGATACATGCTTGTCTAGGACTGTGGAGGAAAGAGTTTATTTATGGGATACTTTAATACTGAATCAAAATATGATTTTGTGTAAACAAGGTCAGTTACTATTTTACTGCAACACTTTAGCTTTCCTCACTTTAAATTAGGCTGTGGGAAATGGAGTGCAATGGCTATTCTCTGTATGAGAAAAAACTTGGAAGGGACTGAAAACCATTTTCTAGAAGCGAGTATAACAAGGATAGTGAATAATAGAAAAAAGAGTCGTCAGTTGTTCAAGGTCAGTCCTACAATGACTTAAGGGTGATACTGGAAAAGGGGCTCTTTCTTGGCCTAAATGCTGCACTGACATTTCTTCGTTTTACTGGTGGGTAATGGCAGGGTGGTTGAGCAGTGCACGCTGGACCACATCACCCTCAAGGCCATCAGCCAGGGGCTTTGTTGTGCAAGGCGATAAACTGCTCACTTCTATGGTTGTGTTGGTTTTTTTCTTACAGTTGTTTTCATTTTTCGTGTTAGATGTCAATGTTGTATTGCATTTAGTGAATATTTTGGAATCCAGACATGTTTTATTAATGCATTTATAATCTTTCATTTTATTCCTGCATTTAAATGAAATGAGAAAATATCTTGCTACTAGAAAATCCTTAGCCCAATAAATTTAAGACAATTGTTTTAATTGAGAGAAACTGAGCTCCGTGTTACTATCTAGCAGCTATAAAATTAGGTGCTAATACTTTTTTATGAAAACTACCACTTCACATTTTTGGGAAGTGTCTTTAGGAGGATTAAAGAAGTCATGCTGGTTGGACTGAAAACTGTGAGTACCATGATTTATAACAGGTTATGATTGTGACCTTATTTGAGTTCAAGAAAAAATGAAAGCTATCTCTAAATGGCAAATTTAGAGAAAAATCTTTGCCAAATTCTTATGTTAGAAGTCTGCATTGCAGGGTGTGGAGGGGGTGGATTTCTTTTAAACTAGTCCAAAAGGCCCAATGACATAGACATTTTAAAAAACCTTAGATTGGCAAGATAGTTATTAAAGAATATTCAGATAATCTCAGGCAACGTATAACCATAAAAAAGGGTAGAAATAAACCAGGAGTAGCATACAAATGATGGTACAGTTCTGTTTAGATATCAGCTGTAGTATGAACCAAGTTACCTTGGTAATGGAAGCAGGCTTGCTTTGTTGACAAGGTATGAGCTAATTTACCTTTGCAGCTAGCCTAATTAGCTGAGATAGATCCCTAGTGTAGTTGAGATAAATTCAGTTTCACCAGATGGCTCTGCATTGTGCAGTATATATCCAAAATGACTAAATAGAAGGTCACAAAAGCCATATGAGCCAAAATGAAAGTTGAGAACCAACCCTCATTCCTACAGTTACAAGCTAGCATCGAAGTGATTGGAACTGAAAGGAACTTTCTTCATAAAAGGCTATATTTCATAATTACTTTATATGACATGCACAGACTTCCATACTGGTTGGCAGTGTCCTTAGTCTGGCAGAGTATAAATTTTGTGCAGAATTTAAATTTCAGGGCAGAAAGCTTGAAACTGAGTCACTGTGGAAGCAAGAGGCAATGAGTACAATATCATTTTTTTGCAATCTATTGCTAAACACATCAAAAGCTATTTTTACAGTAGTTAAATTCTTTTTGTTGAGTGTTTTCATTCCTGGAGATAAGCTTAATAAGTATGTATGGAGTTGAAAAAATGCACCGATCACCACCTGCTCAGTATCTGACAAAGTGTAATCAAGTCTCCTTGTCCACTGCAAAGAGAAATGGGTATTTTTTTGTCTGTAGAGCTGTTCATCTGTTGGTGGTTTGGAGGACTCTGAGAGGAGAAGGAAGCTTTGGGCTGAGGCAGCAATATGAGGGTGACTGTCCTCTAATATGGGGGTTGTACCAAGGAAGCCAGGCTTGCCTGCTTTTGTTATTAGTTAGCTGCTTCGTCCTTAGGATTTAACTTTGTCTGGACACTAAGAAGTCTAGGGGATTATTCTTTTATATTCACCATAAAGGAGGTATAGATTTAGGGGCTGTCTGTTACTAGTTTTCTCAAAGGCTTTGAACAGAGGCCAAATGGCAATAAGAAAGATATTTAAAACATTTTGGACTTTCTGAGGAAGATGGAGTGGTGTTTGGTCCTGCTAGGGTTGATATGAGGAGAAACCTATAAGGTTTGTCCTGAAGAACACACTGTAGCTCATTTATGAATATTTTAGTGGATCCAATCTGGTGTGCAGAATTTGGAATGTTTTGCAGCTGGTGTAGTGAGTTGGGAATTTATAATTGTGTAGTTGTCCAATGAAAATTACTGTTTCTGTAAAATCCCAGCTAGCTTTTGGTCATGTTTGTTATCAAGAATTTTCAAGTTTAAAACAGGTAAGGTATGGAAAATTAATATTCCACTGCAGGTCAAGTCACCTCAAAACCAATAAAAATCACCTAGTGAAAAAGTTACTTTTGAGTTGGTCTGATAAATCTGCATGTAGCACATTCCATTTTAGCCTGCCATCAGAACAGTAGTTTGGCTTCTTTTCTCTTTAATGGCCCATGCTCAAAACAAACATCAGGTTATATCTTCATACACACAAAATGTTGCTATGGAACAGTGGACACTCCTGACTCAAAAAAAAATTACCTTTATTCAAAGACTGTTCAGTCAGAATTATGGATGAAAAATCCATGAGGAACTGTTGAACACATTGACATTACCTCTAACTCAGGAAATCCTTGAGATGTGAATTGCTGAAGGCTAGGAAGTGCTAGCAGGAAAGTATCTCTATGTGTTTCTGTGTCCTTGCTCTTTTCTCTTAGGCATCTACTGTGAGAGCTAGGATACTGGACTCTCAGATGTGTTATAGTACAAGCATTACTAGGTTCCCTGAGGTGCTAAGGATAACACCATTCAAATTTTCCTCAGTGCTGTGTACAGGAATCAGTTGATTTTAGCTATAATAAACAAAATATAGTTGAGCAGATGGAATATGCACAAAAATGAAAACAGCAAGTCACTAAATCGTTGGGTTTAGTATTACACTGTGATAATAAAAGATAGAGGAATTTTGATGGCGCATGAAATAAGGCTTGTGGAAACACTGTAGTCATTTAAAACAAGGTATTTTGATTTTTGGAATCTTCAAAGGTGTTTGCCATTAGTCAGCAAAGTTGAAATATTTCTGAATTTTTAAATTCTTTTGGAATGTCCCATTCAACATAAAAGTTTGAAATTGTTATACTTTGACCATCTTGGTGATGAAAAAAAGTCTGAAAGGGTGAAATGTCTTGCTTCATGAAAATTTCATATTTTGATCATTTCCAGCAAGCTGCTGTATTAGGTTGCAAGGCTGTATTTCCCTTTTCTGTTAACTGAAGGATGCTGTCCGGACCTGAAGTCTGCCCATGAAATACTTGTGAAACGACTACTGTGTGTGTGAACTAGTTTCTTCTTTGATTCCCTTCAATTTCTCACGTGAAATTTATGTTCTATCTGTATATCAATTAGTCTACAATTTTTTGTGAGAGACAATTATAATGGTTTGGGTCTTTAAGTTATTAAGATTTAGATCATGGTAATACACACAACATCTTGAAAATGACATAGGTTTACTATCCATGCAGAATGGGCTAAGTACATGTAAATGTACGTATTTTTAGTAAAAGCACTCATTGTTAAACCAGCTGCTTTAATTTGTCTACAAAACTGAAATTATTTCCTTTTGTTTCTTGTCCTGCAAAATATGGACATAGAATTAAGACTATGATAATGATGATTGCCATGCTGAAAATAAATATTTACATTCTAAATAGCACCCAAGCACTAGTTAAAGCTGAAAACAAGACTATAAGGATTTGACAATCTGTTGGTGTTTTGTAACAAAATATATTTCCATTTGAGTCACTGAACAAAGTGTTAAGCATTGTTTTCACAATTTTTAGAAAGTTACAATGATTACACAGACCTGGAAAATTCTGGGGTTTAATGCTTCTGTGGAAATATTTCTAAATAGTCAACATGGTGTCATTGGAAGAATTATAATAATTGCATTTGCAAATTTTTTGCAAGTTCTTTTTGAAGACACTGGGTGCTTTTGTTTTCAATCCAAATTTGTGAGCCAGTTTGGGAGCCAGCATCAACATGAATGTTGATGTGAATGCAAACCATTATGTTGATATAGTTACATAATTTTAGTATACATATTCATTTTCTGGCATGTATTTGGAACTATATTTGTGTATTTTCAAAAAGTTTTGGCTTAGCTGACTAAATAAAGACCTGCCCCCCAGTTTAATTTTCCTGTGCCATTCTGACACATACCTGAAATAGCCTGTGATTTCATTGCATTACCAGTCATTTTCCCCGCAGGGGGGCTACAATAATCACCTATTCCCTATTGGTTTATATAGATACTGTGAGCTATGTGGGGCAAAACATACCTTACTATGATGTGTGCTTGTTTGGGGCCCAGTACAGTGAGGCCAGTGGGGCATCCAGGCATTCCCACTGTGCAAGTAACAGCTGCGGTACCAAAAGAAATGGGCATGCTAGCTGGAGAAACGTAGTGAAGAAGGTCATTTTCAAAAACCTGTCTGCTTTCTTTGGTGCTTCTGGCGGACAGTCTTTTTAGAAACATGGCTATGGTAGGATGTGGAGACATAGCCTGAAATGCCAGCCCAAACAAGTGTGAGCAGTCCTTTATACTCTGATACCTTCCCCTTGTCTGAAGTCAGAGGTCTACAGCTACCCACACACAGGCATTGGAGTGAGGTGGGTATGTGACATCATGTCACTGGCAACTCTAGGTGTGGGATAAATGACTAATATTTCTTTTCTTCCTTAACTTACCCACTCAGTCTTCCTTTTGATTAGCATAGTTTCTTTTACAACAGTGTCTATAGAAAACACAAATGTATGCCTTCATTAAAATGTATCTGAGAGAAACCTGGGTACAAATTTTGTGCACCTTATAACCAGTTGCCTCACATCCCTAATAGTTAGGCTGTCATAACTGGTAGATACATTATTCATTTTCTCTCATTTCTTCTTACAGTTCCCATTGACTGTATTGCTTATTATTAAGGTGACTTATTAAAATTTTCCAAATACTTCTTGATAACTTTCAATTCCTCTTGCCTTACTGCCAATGCAGTTGTTATTTTAATCTTAACATACATGATAAAAATCAGAGCAATTTTTTGATGGCACTGGAGACCTAATCAGAATCAGGAGCAAGTATTGTTACACAACAATTACAAAGACACAAATCCTGTCCAAATGACAAAAAAAAAAAAAAAAAAAAAAAAGAAAAAAACCCAAACTAAAGCGATGCAGTGTAGCATGTATCAGAATAGCATATAGTAGTTTTATTATTTATTGTTGCTGCAAACACTATCAGCTTCAGTACATAAATCCCACTTTATTTCTTTGAAATGTGGACATTCTCATGTTCAAAATTAGCATCATGCAAGAACATGTAGATGCTTCTAAACAATAATGTTAATAAAATGTATGTTGGTACCATGTTCAGATTAGTTCAGATACCAAGTAAAGTTGGTATCTGTCAGTTGTCTCTATAAGTGGTGTTATTTTGCTCTATTCAAGAGTTTTTCTAAACAGAGTTAATCACACATTGTTTAAGTGCAAGCATGTAAATCAAGGACGTTTAGCTTTGACTCACAGTGCTGAAGGATAGAGAATCACCTGCGATCAGAGATCTGCCTGTTCATTTGGACTCGTATTTTCTGATTTGTGTCAGTAAGGTGTACTCTAAAAATTGTTACAAATATATATTAAGCATTAAAGTACTTTGAAGAATTCAGTCAGTGAATCCTCTACCATATTTGGGAAAGGTAGAGTCATAGGAGGGAATGGAAAATACAGAACTGATTTCTAAGGACTTAGCTGTTGAGATAATCCATTTATCAGTTCTTTTCCAACTTTTGTGTATAGCTAGTGAATTAGACAATTTGCTCTCCCTCTGTTCTGTACTCAGCATATTTTAATAGTAGAAAGTTTATTCCACACTGTACTTAAAACACTTCAGCCCATTGGTTCTGTCCTCCCTATTTTACTTGGTGGATAATTTCAGCAAGTCTCTCAGTGTGCATTTTCACTTTGATCATGCCCTTTCCATCCAGTTCAAGGGTATTAGATGGGTTCTCAAGGGAGCTAAAGTAACTCTTCAGATTGGTTTTGTTGAGGTTATTCACTCATTGGTGAAAAAATGGAACACCAACCAGGAAATACAGGAACATACTTGGATTCCTTTTCCACTAGGATAATCCTTGAAAACAAAGCTTTGTATGATGTATATTCATGCAGAATTGTAGGACTAAGTGCACCTGGTAAGCAACAGGCAGCAAGTCATTTCAGCAAGAGGTTTATTTGCTACAGGCAGAGATCCTGTGAACTGCTTACTAAATATGAAACCGTTTATTTAAGTGACCTCCGAGGAAATGTTTGAGAGAAAGAATAGTTTGTCACAGAGTCAGTTTGAAAAGGTTTGGTGATTTTTTTCATCACTTTGACCTGATTGTCTGAAGCATCAACAACCTCTTCCAATATGCACAAAACCCTCAGTGTTAGATGTTTTCTCCAGCACCTGTGTTAACTTCTGTTGAGCTATTTCTACATGTTAAACTTGTAAGGATTCACACTCCTCTCGTTTCCTGTACAGAAATGTGCTTCCAGCTTCTATAGCTTACCCTCTTTGTTAGTTGAAATATTCCTTGGCACATAGACAATCTTAATGTTTATTCTTCACTACTTAACCCTGATATACAGTTTAAGCTATTGTTTGTCCTGTGCGTTTTTGCCAGATGCTAGAAATCCTGATAAAATCGTATGTCTAGAATCTTTGAAAAATAATGAATGGAAGTGCAATTCTGGCGGTGTGCTTTCCCATTGTATGTAGATAAAACATACAATTTAAAGGACTTAAAAGATTTCAGTTGGCTGCACAGTATATTCACTTGCATGATAAAGAACAAGCTTTGTGTTCACATTTATTGAAAGAGATAACATATATTTGTTATTCATTAATATCCATTCCATCTCCCGCTTCTCTGAATTATGAGTCAGTTGATCTGCACCCTTTCTGTCCAAATTCGGGGCTTTTGGGATCTTGCAAAATGAAGCATTCTTTAGAGGAATTGCCTCAGTCTTGTTTTAAACTCCCTCCTTGTCAACCTTCTGCTTCGCAGTGGTGTTTGAAAAAGTTGTTCCATTTGTGTGATAGCGTCAAATGTATTCAGTGACCGTTTATTATAGCAATGTGTGACAGACATCTGTTAGAAAGAAGAAACTAGTGCATTTTGCTAAATTAGCTATTGAATTTGCCTGGCCCAATCAGACAAGAGGTTTCAATATCACTTGTGAGACTGCTGGGAAGTGCTATTTAGGAAAAAAAAGTGCTCATTTTCTCAGCGCATACGTGGCTATACGTTATCTTTATAGCAGCACCTAAATGCATTAATGACTTTCACAGATGAGTTTAGTTCTCCAGTGTTATTACAAAAGATAATGCAGTTTGGTAGCTGTTCCCTGGTGGGTTTCCCTGTTCAGAGATGAGTTTTGGAGATACCATCAGGTATTTCTACCTTCTATCACAGGAAGATTGCTATTTTCGCTTGTGCTTCTTGCTTGTCTTATGTGTTTTCTTTATTCATTTTGTGTTTTTATTGAATTTACTGTTATGGATAGTTGGTGAATAAGAGCTAACCTTTAACAATGTTACAACTGTGTCTCCACGTACATTTTTATGGCTGTGTATAGAAATATATTGTGTATAGCTTTTACATTAAAAATTACAGTATTTTTTCTGTGTATGTGGTTATAAATATTCATGTTCTTTAATAATATTTAAGAAAATTACAAGTGAAGCAGGTTCCAGTGTTTTTCAAATAGCAAATTTGCTAGAAGTAGTAATTCTGTTGGGCAATACAGGATGAGGGTGTGTTGTTAAGGGAATTGCAGTCAATTGTTCTGTGATTATTTTTATTTTTTAAATTTTTTTTTAGCGAATATAGACTAGGGAAGCAGTTTGAACTTGACTTGTGAGGAGAGACAAGGTACAAACAGATACTGAACACCTGCATTGGTACGGTACAAAAACCTAATCAGACTCATGTTTGGCATGAATGCTTTGTATAAGTTTTATGTGATGCTAAGAAGTTCTTAGCTTTCATTTCCTGATTTGCTCTGTAGTACACTTCACTGTCTTGAATTATTTTCTGTGAACATAGTCCTCGGAACCTTTCACACCAGCATTTTCCTGGGCTATGTTGGCCTTGAAAGACTCCTAAAAATTTTCAGGAGCATTTGAAAATCTTCCAGCTTGAGCGAAAACACTGTATTTATAGACATCTTATTGAAAAACTAAAAAAATATGCACTATCATGAGCTAAAGAATTAGTTGAAAAAATGCTAAAAGAAAATAATAAAAAAAATGCCAGGACAATGCCTGTATGTGACTTGCGCTGCTTTTCCCTTCCAAAAAGAAACAAATGAAAGCTCTTTGACTTTTAATGAGAATTTTTGGCCCTAATTAAAATATGTAGGTATTTTTATAGTTATCAGATAGCAAGGTAAAATATATCTTTACTAGAGAAGCATTTTAATTATTTGTCATGTTTCTTATTTCAGCTTTTCTATTTTCAATCAGAAATGGAGCTCGAGTATTTTGTCTAGTTCTGTTCTATGGAGATTAAAATGTGTAGGCAATTCTAGCCCATATTAGAAATTTTTTGGATTGAGATGATACAGCAGTTTTACTGCTACATAATATCTTGTCTTTATGGCTAGTATCTCAGTGTGAACTGGGTCTGAAAGTGATATATTACTTCGGAAAGGGTGGAAAGTATTCTTCCTATGGTACTGTGCAGTGTTTCAGATGAAGGACAAGTAATTATAATGAGTAACTGAACATAGAAGGATTGGGAAAAGTGACTGAGCCTATGTAAGTCTTTGTGTAGTCTTAGAAAGTGTATGTGTGGCTGCATATCTAATGTATTTGGGGGGGTTGTTTTTAAGATTAAACGCCTTTAGCAAGATGGACCAAGGGGTAACAGAAACCATATCCGTGAGGCAGTTTGTTACAAAGGTATATAGGAAAGCACTGTAACAAAAAAGTTGAACTCCAAGGCCTCTTCTACACGTAGGTCTGTCACAGATAGACTTGTGGATTAAAATAAAAGATTCTGCATGTGGAAGTAATGTCATTTTTATGTAAGAACTTTGACTTCTGGCTTCCTTGTTCTTCCCATTCTACTGTTGGAGTGGCCTGGGAAAACACAATGTTCACGCTTACGTTGAATCCCTTTTTGAAAGTTCAACATAACTATAAAGCAGCTTTTGACCAGTGAAAACAAACTGTGTTTCTCATATAAGAAAGTGAAGCTCACAGAAGAGAATGAAGGTCAAAAGGTAAATTCAACTTCCTGCAGCAAACGTTTTTTGATTTGATTGCTGTTCAGGAGATGAGCACAGCTTTCCCTTGCAGTGCACATCGAAGCAAGAGATGTCATCTAGCTAAAAATATCCATAAAACCTTCACCAATATGCTTTTACTTTCTGACTTTACTTTTTGTGTTTTGTCTGTATTTGAAATTTTCTGTGAATGGATCACTTCTATATTGTTCAGCAAAAAAAGGGAAAGGGATGTGAAAACTGAAATGAAGGAATGTGATTTGATAGGAAAATTATTACTCAGTGACATAGAAAAAGGGTTTGGGGAGAGATATAAAGAAAAATATCCACAAGAAATCAGAGCTACTAGCAAAGAAATAGTGTCAGAGTTGGAAGTAGTAAAATTATTAATTTACATTGTTTTGGAAGTTCTTTCCATTGATTAAATCATAAGCTCTCCTGATGCATTCTGATTCTGCTGTTTTCACTACAGTCTCTGGCTCTAATTAAAGCATGGAGATTTGATTTCAGAACCTGATTGTTACCTTGAAGCTGTTCTTCTGGACTCTGTTAATGGTTTGTCAAAACCTTCTTTAGTATGCTGAACTTTACAAGAAATCTAGTGAGAAGCAGTTTCTTGTTATGGGATTTTGGCATCTGTTCTTCATACTCAGGAGCAGAAAGTGCAGAGACCATGAAAAGAAGCTGGCAATCAGGTTAGGTAAATGGGAGGGAGACACATTTTTCTTATATAGAGAACATCCCTCTTTTCCCCTGTGCAAGGCATGCAAATGTTACTGGCAATAAAATGGATGTTTCAGCAAAGCACCCATGGTCCCTGTCTCTGGGGACACAAAATTAACTTCTTATGTTATACAGGTGGTTCCTCCATCAATGTCAGTTAATATCATTTAGCAAGCAAATGTGGGAACTTTGAGCTGTCTGTGCTCTATTACTACATCGATGGAGAAAATATTCGCACTTCACAGACTATTAGAGAGAAACTACTTATTATTCTTAAAGTGTAATTGGGGGAGTCTTTGTTTTGATATAGAGGGTCATGCCTTGGAAAAGACTTCTTTAGCAAGAACAAAAAAAAGAAGAGAGAGAAAAAAAGAAGAGGGAGGAGAGATAAAGTGGTGACTTTAGACCAAAAATGCTATTACTTTATACTTTCTTCTCAAGATAAGTGACTGCATAAGTACTATTTGTTTTCCAAAACAGAAATCACAAAATGAATTGATTCTTTTTTTTTTTTTTTTTTTTTTCCGTGAATCCAACCACTACAGCCTTTAATGATACTGTGGCTTTCCTGGCTGGATCCAGAGTTGATTTTAATTTCTATTACTGTTTTTAATTACTGATTTTACTTTTATTTGTGAAAGTCACAGATTTTTTTGTATTTATCAATAAAAGGGTGCATGAAGAGATCATAGCAGAATTAAGTGATTAAATTCTTAGTCTCAATTAAGTGAAACAATGCACATGTCACTAAAACTGTTTCTTTTATTCTCTTTAATTTGCTGTACCTAATTAATTATAATGTACAGGCAATAAAAATCCCCAGCTTTTATTATTAAGCTTTGTACATTAGGGCTTTACTCCACCACTTCATCTCACTTTGAACAGTGCCTTTACATACAAGTAATTCTACTGTTGCAGTGATTTGGATTACTTATATGGCGAGAAACTATTCAGGGAATGGGGATGTTAGGCTTGAATAATGAGATGAGGTGCTTTGGAAATGTTTAAGTAGGTGGGTAGGGTAGCAAAGATTTTACAGATGTATCATGGAGAAGTTAAAGCACTCATTATTTGAAAAGCAAAAGATGAGTGCCTTCAGCTTAGAAAGGCAACGCGAGACCCATTCTTGAATGCTTCCAGCATTGGTCTCGCTCTGTTTGTTCTGAAGCGGGAATCCAGCTGATGATCATTGAAATCAAATAAGCTGTCCTTCTTTTCACATTCATAGCATATTGAATACATTACGGAGAAACTGTTATGACAGTTGTATTCATCTGTTACATTTTTGGAAAACGGAACATCTCATTCTTCTGTCCTTTTTCCTGTGTGCCCGTAGGCAGACATGTCATTTCACTTACTTGAACTGCCTCATACTTCCGTTATCCACACAAGTTTAACTGGCTGCCTGAAAACTTTCACTGCTAATGGTGGCTATTTAGAAATATGATGGACTGATAATTAGAGTTGTACAGGCAATGTTCCCTTTTAAATCTAAAGCAAGATTGGTCAAGTTCTAGCAGTCTTCTGCCATGCTTACTAGCTGTGTAAGGCTTTGATTTAGGCTCTGTCAGAGGTGGCTGAGTGTTTTCAGTTTGCTTTGGTTTCTTTCAGAGCCTTTGGCACAGTTCTTGGTTTCTTGGATTTTCCATAGCACCATCTTTCTAAAAACACCTTAGTAGCTCTTGAAATATGTGCTGAGATTATCATCCTTTCTAGGTTTGAATTTAATTTGTGGTGCAAAGTGATAAAAGTGATAAAAATACAGACCTTTATTGTTAAGATTTCATATTAATGTAGAAATCTCTCCCAGAGATGTGGCAATTTTAGCTCAATCTGTGGGCATATGCTGCTGTTTTCGCCAGGTTTCCTGGGGTTTCGTTATGGAAAAAGAAATCCAACTTTATATGCAAGTCTGATGATAGAATGACTTAAACATGTGCTGGAAAGGACTATAACTAGTATGCTTAGAGGTATTCCCCCTTGAGGTTCAGACTGCCCTACAGCTATCCTTGCTATTATACCCCCTACTCCTCTTAGGATTCCCATTTTCTTCTTTAGGTACAAAATCAAGTTAATTCATAGTATTTCTGTTCATGCATAATCATGAAGTTTTGCACATGAAATGTTAATGAAATGAAAAGTGTGATAGGTCCTCAAAAAAGCACTGCATTTACAAAAAGCAGTTTCGACATGACTTCTTTAATTATATATGCAAGTAATATGCATTGGAAGAACTGGCATCAAGTTCCTGACTGCATTTGAAGTGGCTCCTTCTATAGTCTCTTAAAGAATGGGAGAGTAATAAGGGTTTAAAATTGCATTATTAGGGCTCACAGTTCCTAGAAGTCTCTTTCTTTAAAGAAATGGGTGTATTGTATGTTTTTCTTGAAAACTAAAAGCAGGATATAGCAACTGTACTGTTAACACTTCCAAAACAGTTATTATAAAAAAAAAAAAAGGTAAACAAAAGAATGACCACATACAATTTATTTTTTACAACAAGGGGTGTGTGTGTGGTACACTAAAAAAAAATAAATATGCAAAATAATAAAACTTTTAATAGTCAAGTCTAGTGAAGGTGCTGGCATATAGTCATATTTCTACCTAACAGGGTGTTAGAGAAATTAATCTATGCTACTTTGACTTTTTCTGAGTGTTATTGAAGGCTTTGTATGTAGGAATGTGTGCATTTATCACACGCTTCAGTAACAGCTCTCTTTTGAATATCCAAACCTTCTCAACAAACTGAATCCTTACGTTCTAAAATTTTCCTTAGATTGCAATGACTGGGCCTCTTCCTTCTCTGACAAATTTTTAGGTCAGGAGCTATGAGTCTTTTACCTTTTTACAGATTCTGGAGGCCTTGCTGATCTAGCTGAATAAGCCAAGGTACCTGGACTTGACAACAACTTGGGTACCCCTTTTCTTGGCTTACAGGACAGTCTTAGTTTGAACTACCACATGTGGCTGGACTAACAGCCATGCAGACTTTGTTCCAAAAAAATCACTTTTTATTTTAAACAGTTTAAGAAATAGACTAAAGAAATAAATGTATTTCCTCACCCCATTTCTTGACACCTCTCAGTGAAAAAGGCAAGAGTTGCTTATGGCACCTAGAAATCTTCATTTCTCTTTATCAGTGTCTTCTGGAATGCAGAGTTTCTCTTTTATACCTGCAGTCATATTCCACCTTCTCTCTTTTTAAGAAAAAGCAAATCATTACTGAGCCTCACTTCATAAATTCTAGTCAATTTTTGTTAGATGACCCTCTGACTGGTCTTATCAGATGATTACACAATACCTCTTCATCTAGTGTATTACTAGCTACCGCTCTCGTGCAACAAAAACTCAGAATACACACTACTACCCCTCATATCCCAAAGGATATTTAATAAATTATTCAAAGAAGCTTTTGTCCAAACAGTATTTACCAAGATTTAATGTTCCTTAGCTGCTAACCCTGTCTCATTTATCCCATGGATGGAAATTTTCTGTCGGTGTGACGGGAAGTTCACAAAGACAACACAGAAGACAAATGTGTTTAATTCTAAAAGGAGTCTGCAGTCAGATGCAGATACACAGAAATGATGTAGTCAGAAAAGTAAAGCTGTCATTAAGGAAACCTGTATGAATATGTTCGTAAGTAGAACTGGAGTACAGAGGAGCTCAAATGTTTGAATGAATTTTAATTTTGTCTGTTGACAGTTCTGTGTACCAAAGAGCATCTTAAAGATGCCCAAATTTAGGGACTAAACCCCTACAGACTGCTATAGTTACAGTTCCAAAGGCTTAAGCTGTGACAAGCTCCATTACAGTGTTTGGTTTTGTTTCTTTACTGCTGCACAAGCAGCCCTCTTAATGCTGGTGTCTTGTCAAAGTGAGGCTGTTCATAAACTTGTGCGACCAGACACACAGCAGCGGTGGGAGATCCCCTCCTGACAGTGCTGTTCAGATTGAGCAGACTGTGGAGCAGAGCCCACATCTGATGAATGAGGGACAACATCTCCTCCCTTTGGGTCAGAGGCTTGGGAGGACACACAGTCTTGTAGGCTCACCTTGTTCTTACTGTAAAAAAGATTTTACCAACCTGAGCTCTTTAGACATTGCAGATAATATTCAAATGATCTGTGTAAAATATATCAACCAAATTGTGCTTTGAAATAACAAATAACATGGATCAAATTAAAGGAACTACTCTAGAATAGGACTGACTGCCAATGAATCTCCTCTGGCTTCTACATCTGATTTTGAGATGTATAAATTTTTGTGGCAGTCTAGCCTTCTGATACATACATCTCAACCAGCCACTTTCCTGATTAACCTTCATTTGCTCAAGAGGAAGACTCCAGCATTGCCCACCACTCAAACGGAATATTTCATATACTGATAGTAGAAGACATAACTACTAAATCTCTGCACAGTGACCATCAATCTGTCCTGGATAATTCTTGTCCTGAAACAATTACCTTTTTTATATACTACTCCTATCTAGACAAGAACTCAAATGGAGAAGAATGTAATGACAAATAAAGTCAGAAAGCTCCCAACACACTAAATCTGCTCTACAGATTATTTTCTAGTTTACTATGAAGTTGCACAGGTTTCAAGTCATGACCATTCTCACAAAGTGCCAACTAGAAAACTGAAGACTATCTTGATCTGTTCTAGACAGTTAAATTTCTGTGATAACATGGTGGTTGTTGTTTGAGTAAATTTCCATAAATGTCAGGCTTTAGTATTTTTCATTGTTTCATTTTTTAATAATTTCATTATGTCTGTGTTTTTTAGACAAAGGAGTAGCTTTCCCAATAGACCCAGAGCTGAGGAAGCTCATGGTTTCAATACTGGCCATGAACCATGATAGCACTACTCTCCTTCCCCTCCACACCTTTTCCTCTTTGTTTTCCTGCACTTTTTTGCAGGTCTTGAGCTTCAACAGCATTTGCTCCAGCACTTCTCATTTGGATCTGCCTGCCACTGTTTTTATTTCAATAGTGTTTTCTACTTCACTCAGCAGCTATGCATGTGCCCTTTCCAAGTGAATGGATTGGAAAGGGCTTTCCATCAATGATTTATTTTCCAATTGCGACAATCCTGAAATGTGGAGAGATGAAATTGCATTTCAGTCTAGAAAGTTGCTAGAGACTGAAAAACTTTGGTCAGCATTCTCTTTTAAGCACATTTCTCTGTGATTGCTTCAGTCTTCCCCTGTTCACTGTGATAAGTTGCTTAACTCCATGCTGCTTATTAAGCATACTGCCACTTGTAATTTCTAGTTCTAAACACTAGAAATACAGTCTAAACACTTCTGGAAATAGCTACTCTTGCTTGTGCCTACTCTGGCATGATGCTATGTGTGACAAGTTATTTGTATTCTTAACTTCACAAGTAAAATTTCTACCTGATCTTTAGAATCCATACTGACTTTCAGTACTTCAGTAAAAATAGCAACAAGTGCAAGTTGTGACAGCACTAATGCATGTGTCTTCCTTTTTGTTTCCCTTCCTATGTACCAGTATCACCTCGTTAGTATTCCACACAAAGTTGATCAAAGCTAGTATTTTTCTTCTGGTTTCTGTGCCCATAAGTGATCTTGCAGTATGTCAGACAATTTGCTTCAAGTTAAGGTAGTCAGAAGCATGATGTTAAAGCAAAGACTTCTGTTCTGTTTTGGAATAAAAAGTCAAATCGTGTTTCTGTGCAAAGAGAGAAAAATCACTTTTAAATAAAAACACTATTTCCTTTCAGATATCCTCAGAGTATAGGATACAGGGTATCAGCTTACTTAGAACTTCTAAAGATCTGGTGCCCCTTAGTCTTACTGAAGTGGCTGCAGACTGGTTTCAGGTATCTATGAACTACAGCTAAGATCAACAGCTTTGGCACTCCAGTGATGTAGTGATTAAATTCCTGAAAGTACATAAGAAATTCCTGAGATCTGCTGTCACAGGAGGTAATTTTCAGCATTTCTAGTTTATGTCCATATTAATATAAGAATAGCATCAGGTCATTATTTTTAATTCTAGTACACAATTGTCCATGCTGTTTAATTGTTAGCATGCTCCCTGACACAGTTCTGGCTTGTGGCTGAACATGTCTTAAGTGATAGCATGAGCCAAGTAATATGATATGGCAGTGTGGATGTGCATCCTATTTTTAGGAAACAATTAACTATATGGTTGTAAGCCTTGCCATTCTGTCCTCTCGACCTCAGGGCCAGAGGACAGGTTTTGTTTTCCCATTAAGACATAATACAAGGTTTCCTTTGGTCTTTCAATATCTCTCATATGGAGCTAACAGGCTAGGCTGTTAGAGTAAAGGCTAAGTTGAATTGTCTTCCAAGCTTCTTGCTTCACAGCACAGAGCCTCAAAACCCAGTAGAGGTTCCTGATGCATGGTTTGCATAGAAGCCTTCCAGGGAGACACTGAAAATCACCTTGTGCTTCATTGCTTCGTCAGAGGTTTGCTTAAATTGATGTGTTTTTTTTTTTTTTTTTTTAATTTATGCTACTTTGCTTTCATAATTTGGTTTTCAAAGGAATTTCTGCTTCATTTTGCAATTCAAACAGCATCATTACTAATCTCATGAGACTCACTGCTAGGAGTAAGATGTTAGTGAAGTCTCTGCTCTTGTGGTTCTTGATTTTTGAATAGAGTGTACCAGCAAGCAAGGTGACTTCACAGATGACGATCGTTTTCATGGTATAGATCTGAGACCACCAGCTATCTTGCCTGCCCCATGGGAAAGTCCATCTGCTGTCAGAAAATATTTTCAGCTGTTTTTAAGACAAGGTCAAATGAGTGAGAAGAGGGAACAGAACAAATTAGGCCTTGCTCTGGAGGTAAACCCATTTCCAGTCTTAAAACTGGTACTGGATATCAGGCTAACCCAATAGTATTGCTGTAGCACTGTATATGGCATTGTAACTGAACTGAATGTTTTTTTCTGAAATGCCAGAAGACCTGAGTCAGTCTGTTTTCCAAAAAAGTATATGAATTTTACAGCCAAATATCTTCCCAAAGTAGGGGAAAAAAGAAGAACATCCACCCCTCGTCTATGATCATCTCCTCCCTGTGAGGAAAGCATAAGAAATATCAGCATATGTTAAAAATAATAATAAAAAATGAAAGAAAAATAGCAAACAAAACCCTCAAATCCACAAAACATTTCAAACATCAAGGTTTACAGTTAGTCACAGACAGCTTAAATAGATGTTTGACTTTCAGAGATGCTGACCACCCACAGCTCCTAGAAGTTTTTAATCAGTACTTTGACTCCGAAATGAAGTAATTTCCACTGGCTTTTTAAGTTTAAGCAGTACAATTTTAAATGTTGTCTGTGAAATTTTAATCAAGTTCCCAAATTTTTATAATATGTTTCCATTCTGTGGCAAGAATCTATATCCAAATGTTGATTACGTGCAGTAGCCTGTTAACAATTCTACTGTAAAATACCTTACACAAGACGGTGATACCATTAAAGCAATGCTTAAAGTTGCACAAACTTCATAAATGAAGACTAAACATTGCGAACATATATGACTGTGACCAATAAACACAGTCCTTTGCTTTGGAACTATAACGTATATATAAGCAATGCTAAACTTAATGAGTAAAGAAAATTTGCCTCTGTTTTTCTAAACATGGATGCCAACCCGTCAAGTTTTAACCATGGTGTTTTATTCTCACAACTGCATATGTTGCACTCAAGTGCAGAATTATGCCCAGGGAATCTAATGTTTATGTTAGCTAACAGAATTGAAAGGAATTTGGTTTTGTGATGTCCAGACCAAGCTGCCACAGGAAATAAGTTGACAAATTTGATATAAATGGATCTGCACTGATTTTCATCATGTTAGCATGTGACCCATTGCATTCTTTCCTTGTTCAGCTTGCTTCTCATTACAGCAGCTTTCTTCTAACTCATGTGGCTGTAGTGAAGGTGCTTCTAGCTAAATTTTTATTTCAAGTTTGCCCTGAAACAGACACTAAGTGCTCAAATTTGGGTTCCCTGTTTGGGAGGACATTGTCAGCAGTGGAGCCCAGATCTTTACTTCCATGTTGCAGCCTACATTCATGCAACATTGGTTAATTGTTCCTGTATGCACAGTCCAAGCACATACTATGATGTGTGTCCCTAAGCTTGTGTGTAGCTGCAACTGACCTGTCCACATTAGATTTACCCATGACCTCTCATCATACTTCCATTATTCTGATGTTACTTTTTGTCAGCAGTTAACTGCATCTCGTTTGGCCAGCTTTCAACTATATTTTTTCATGTTGCTCTGTCTTATTTTCCATAATTCCTTACAATGGACAGACTTTCTAGAAGCAATCTACAGATGCTGTCTTAGGGTGGGCTTCTACAATGTTTTCTACAAGAAAAGTCTTACTGAACAAGTAATGACCACATTTGGAAGGGGAGAATGGTTGGGAAGGGGGAGAATGAAGGGAGCTATTTAGATTAGTTTCTTCAAGATCCAATAAAAAACAAAACCCTTGCAGATTTTGAAGGTAGCCACCTGTGATTTCTGCTATCTTTTCTTTCCTGCTACAGTTGCACTCCACATACTTTTGTATGAGTGTTGTTTCAGATCAGAGATAATCTCTTACTATATGGACCTGTTTCTCCATAACCCCATCACTCTGCTTTTTACCATCAAGGGAGAGTTCTGCTCTTCATTTTACCTTAGTGAAGTTTTGATTCTCAGTAAATGTCTTTTGTTAAGTTCTATAAATGCTTTTCTCTAAAACAAACTAGATCTACTATAAATTTAAAGCGGTCCAATTTCTGCACTACTTTTGAAATTCAGAGTAAAAACAATATTTTGAGCTCTGTGTGTTCATATGTGGCATGACATACCAACACTGGCTCTAAGGTAATTTTAAAGGTAAACTGTATAACAAATTAGGGCTGGCTCTGAGCCCTCTTAAACCTTGACTTCCATTCACAGCATCCTTGCGTGCTTTTGGAGCTTGTCAATCTCCAGAGGAAGAAATGGATCCAACAGATTACTGTGATTTGGTTTTCTAGATCTGTTTCTACTTGCACTCACTTTATTTGAACCTTAACTTGTCTCCCTTGAGATTTCTGTTTCTTTAGAAATCTTCTTTCATCTCATCCTCCTCTGGCTACATTTAAAGTGTCTTGTGTGGGTAACTCTTCTCCAGAGTATGCTTTGCAGTTCAGATTTAGCAACTGGATGTCTAGTTTTCCCCCCCGCCTACCCTTTTTTTTTCTTTCCTCTTTTTTTTCCCCTTTAGGGGTCAGAGAACAGCTAAAGTGCTGCAGAACATTCTGCCTTGGCTATCTCACTCTTAAAAGTTTGTCTGGTGGACACTTAAGGACTTGTCTGTATATCTTAAGGTCTCTGATTAGTTCTGGAGAATTCATCCCACTCTGGAAGGAGAGTGAATAACAGTAAAATTACTTAAAATTTCATTGGATTATTTTTCATTGCAAATAAATAAAAAGATGTGTCCATGCTTACTTTAGATGAATTAACATATTGCCTACAAACCTAAATTGTATTATGGGTACAATTGCATGATTTGAACTCATAAGATTATAAAGGACATTGCTGTTTACAGATTTGTGCTTGTTTCATTCAATAAGTCTGAAAATTAATCTAAATACAGAAACTGAAGAAACCTCTTCTGTGACTTTAGAGGAAAATATAAAAGGGACTGACCAGAAGTCCATTGAAGCCGATCATAATTTTATCATAGAGGTATAATGTAATATAGCTTGAAAGTGACCTGAGATCAGCTAGTCCAACCATCTGCTCAAACTAGGGCCACATCCTGCTTTTTTGTTTAATTTAACAAAATTCAAGACAATCTCAGAATCTTTCTATGAAAAATAATTTTTTTAACCAATTCAGAAAGATCACTGATAATGTTCTGTCACAGTTCAAGGCTAGGATAAAAATTTTCAAATAGCACTAGCCTCTTCTATAATGAAGGGGTTCAGAACAATTGCATAGTTTCGGGGGGTTTATTGTGGTTGTGGTTTAAATGAACACAATCTATTGTCGGAGTCGAATCTCCCATTCATCTCTTGATAATAGGTGCCATTAAATAAGCTAGACTTTTTCAGCTATATTTTTAGTTTGAAATGCTTTGTCTGCTGGCAGGGAGGGAATGATATTGCAGATATATCAAAATGCGGAACAACTGGTGTTGGAGTTGAGTACTGTCTTTATCCACATTGAGTAATGCTTTTCTCTTCAATAAGCTCATACTGACTCGGGAAGAACTGTGGGTAAGCTAAGGCTTTTACACAGACATCTAGGCCTTCCTGTGTAGAGAAATGTCTTTACAGATTGCTTTGAACATTAAGGATAAGAGTATTTTGTGAAACACTGGAACAGGTTGCCCAGAGAGGTTGCAAATGCCCCATCCCTGGTAATATTCAAGGTCAGCTTGGATGGGGCTCTGAGAAAACTGATCTAGTTGAAGATGTCCCTGCTCATTGCGGGGAGTTGGACTAGATGACCTTTAGAGGTCCCTTCCAACCCAAACCATTCTATGATTCTATGATTTTATTTCAGTCCAACAAAGCACTTAAGTTTTTGTGTGCTTAAATGCTCTAGTTGTCTCTTTCAGGAGAAAATACATTATGAGCAGTTTCTAACTGTTTCAAAAAACCAGGTCTCAGAGCCACTCGACAATGTGACATTCTTGTAGTGTTTAGAATTGGTTTCATGAGACTAGAAAGAGGAGAAGCATGTCTGTACCCAGCACTCTGAATAAGAAATGACTGTCATATTTTTTGACTGTACATGGAGTTATACCATTATGTACTTGTTAGTAGATAGAGGCTGTTTCATCTCCTCCTTTGCTATAGTTATAAAAGTTATACAAGAGTCTCTGAATAAATCTTTTTCCACTGGTAGTAACCTGAACGTGTTCTCTCACATCCTTGATTTCAGTGTAATCCACAAAAAGTTTATTTATCTTCTTTTAGGTATTCACCCACTAGTTCATTCAAAAGGAAGATCAGCTTGCAATACCTCTTGAAACTTTGACTCTTTGGGTTCCATTAAGTTCCTTTACTTTTAGTTTTTAATTTTATTTATTTATTTTACAAAGGCTGGGCATGGTGTCAAGGACAAATGGAAAAGCAATGAGATTTTCACGATATTCCCTAGATGCAATTTAGAGCAACATACAAACTTACATACACTTAACTGCTCTTCGGGGCTAGCAGTTCCTTTCCAGTTAAACCCATTAAGACTTCTGGATTTGATTCCTGAACTTTTGCATGAGCTGTCTTTTCAGGAAAAAGACCTTTGATTTCTCAGGTAAAGCCCGTAGGCAGAAGATAATAAAGCAAATTCATCAAATTCATCCAGTGGTACCAGTAGTTGTGAGATTTTGAAATATCTTTTCCTTTTAATAGGTGGCTTATTTTTAATTAAATTGGCAAGACTTCAATTATCTTAAAGTAACTAAATACATTATGTATTCATTTAGAGAGCCTGTATTGTGGCTTAGTACCAGTTGCACTCATTTTGACAAATTTTAGGCAGAAAATTTCTCAGGGGAGTCCTGCTTTCTGTCATTTAAAAAGCTTTTATAATCACTTAGTCCAAAATGGTGATGTAGGCCGAAGTTTGAATCCCTGGCATATTGCTATAATGCTGCATTAGCTTAATCCTTCATTTTCTTGTCAATTAAGGACTTATCTTTATTCACAGATTCACTTATCTGTTATTCTTAGTGTATTTTAATGCTAGTAGTTAAAATCCCTTTGTTTATGGCAATAAGGCACCATTCAGTTTGTGAACTTTATAAAACCAACCTCTGCCAATTTTGCTGTTTGAGAATTGCTGTAAAGAAGTGTTCCCACAGTAATTACTTATTCCAGAGATGTTCACTAAAGAATGAAGTAAGGGGAAAGTGTATAAAACAATTGTACACCAACTGAGGCAAGTTTTACCAAGCACCTTCCCAGCAACTACAGGGCATAAAAAAAAAAAACCCTTGCAAAACAGTACACAAAAATCTGTTGTCTTTAATGCAGTTGCATATACTGACTTTACCAATATTGGCAATTACTTAAGGTATTCACATTTAAATTAGATCTGGCCAAAATGTTGGGAAAAAGTGAGGGAGGAGAAGCAGGGGGGGTTAGCAACAGCTTTTCAACATGGGGCTCAGCTGCCCATCATTACTTGTTTTCAATGGTTTGGGTCATGGGTAGTGTCACTCATTTTAATACCCACTTAGTCACATTGAAGTAGGAATGGTGATGCTGAGATAAAGAAATATGTGATAAACAAAAACCTTAGCAAAATCTTTCCAATTGGGCATTTCTTATGGCACACTTTTTTTTTTTTTTTTTTTTAAATTTTGTTATTTTTGACAATGTATTTTAAGTTAAAGTGTGGGGTAGGAAAGAAAAGAGCGTGCTATTAATAATCAATAGTGATTGTGGAAAACAGCCATGAGTTTGTACTTCAAGAATTTTATTTTAGCAGTACTTGTAGAACACGCTTAGACCAGCAAACCATTGTGGAAAGCTTTGTGAAAACTTTAATGAGGCCAGGAGTTTACCCATGGCAACTGCCCCAGTCACTTGCAGCATCACTTCTGAGAAACAGCTAGTAAATCTGGAAGCTTCTATTTTTATGCTACCTCAGCACATTTACTTTAAAAATGGAGTAAATTTTGCCTTGGAGACCCTCAGTGGAAATACATCACCTTTAGTGTGACATAGAAAAGACAGAAAGAAAAGAAAATAAGCATATAAATTTTTATTCACATTTAATTTTTAGTATTAATAATGTAAGAGACATGCTCTGCTTCTCAGACTTCAAGGGCCATATTTCTTGATGCACAATAAGGCAGATGTTGGTTTGACAGAGAAGAGTTCTCAAAGAATGTTTCCTTTGCTTTCTAAGAAAAGAGATGTGGCCCATTTTTCAGATGTCAGAACTATTAGTAGCCTAACACTATTTTCAGATAGCTTCACCTGAATGGACTATCTTTACTTTGACAGGACCTTGCACAGTGGTCTGATTTTGGATGCTAGGTAGGCTTTCTTTTCTGAAGACAAAGAACAGTTGAAATTGTCACGTTTATTGCCATGCCTACACACAAGTTGGTGTTTTACTTACAAATGCAGAGAAGGTTTGGCTTCCCTTGAGGTCAGCCATGAATTGCTCAGGGAAAATTTGGGTAGTAACTGAAATCAGTCCATGCTCAGTCATCCTACTGGTGCAGAATGTCTCCAGCACCAGGCAATGAACATCCTGCCACAAATAGAAACTTAAACTTCTAAATCTATTCAACTGTTAAAAAATTGTAAATCTCTCTCTAGCATTTAAAATAGTAATTTCATTCTTACTGTACAATCTAAAGTATTTCTCATTGACTTTAAAGGATACCTAATATTTCATTTCAATTTCTGTGACACAAATAGATGAGTGATCTTGGTGGAGAGGGGGGAGTAATGCAGGAGTTACTGAATTCAGTGGAGAGATGAAAAGCAACTGAAGCTGAAATTTTGGTGTCTAATCCTTTAAGTTTTACCATAATCAAGTAACAGCCATTAAATGAGGAGCTTGTCTTTCAGACTCTGAGGTGATTCAGTCCTCTTGCTTTTAGTTGAAAGAAGAAAATTAAAAAGTATGCCTGTTCTAGTGACTGTTCAGCTGAAGAAGTTGATGAAGATTTCTCCTGATAAACTGCAACAGTTGCTTTTAGGGTGCTTCTTATCTTTTCATTCATTATGTCTGTTCTAAGAATAAAGCTAGAATAATTGAGTAAGCCAAAAAAATATATTACTTTGTAAATAGCCAAATATTACCCTGAAGCCTTGTAAGAAAGGATTCAACGATTGCTTTTTAATATGAACTTTCTTCAGGGAAAAGCTTTGCATACTAGTTTTAAAGACAGCTTAACAGATGTCTTTTACTTTTCAAAACATTTCAGAACTGGGTTAGTAATTGGACTTCTAAGCTAGAAAACTGGGTTCTCTCATTATTGGTTTTTGCAAATGATGAACCATTATTCTGCCATTCACCTTTTTGCCTAGAGCTTAATGGCACAGGATGACCTGATGCTACATTTTCTGCAAGATGGCAATTGTCAGCAGAAAGATCATAATTTAAAACTGATTCTTTCTGTCTGACTATCTGGTATGCTACACTAGACTAAATTAGTATATTTTTTGAGAGTGCCTGGTTTTGAGAGCTGTTATATACCTGTCATACCAGACAGACAGATGTTCTGTCTTTGTTGTGAACCACAGTGATGTCTCTAATGAAGTGAGATTACCGAGAAAATGTATGGCTGCTGGTTCCAACTGACCTGTATACTAAACCCTGAGCCCTGTGCTCATCTTCCTGGGTGAACTTTGACTCTGACTCTGCATTCCTCCTGTGTTATTTAAAAATGACATTTGCCTGCCAGAAGCATGGCATGTGCAATAGCTGTAAAACGTTGCCTAAGGATGGAAACGCTACTGAGATAGTTTCACAATTGGGTTAACTTTTCTCTTGCAAGGGAAATACTTTGCATAGCATTTGCTTGAAAACAGGCACTGTCTGTTTCCATTGCCCTTGCCTGTTTTTTATTTTGAACTGCTTTTGTAAAGCTTGGATTCATGTGAACTGTCCTCCTTTTTTAATTATTGAATGTCTCACCATGTATATTGCTTCACAGGTTTTAATCACTGGCTTGTTTTGGAAGGCAATCATGTACATTTGGTTTAGGTTATGTTATGCCAGTACTCAGTAAAAGCAGGTGATCTTGTACATATGCAACTATATAATTTTGCAGTATTTTTTATGCCATTATTTCTGTGGAATACTATGTTTAAATGTTGTTCTAGTAATGAAAGCATAGGTTGTAAACTATAATCTCCACGGCCATGTCATGCTTCAGATTCCATTAAATGATCCCCATCTTATCTTTTAAATGATCAGCACAGCAAATACTTAACTCCAAACTTCTGGATAATTCGGCTGTCATAAACAATCATTTACAAACTGTTTCTTCTCCAGACTACTGCCAGCTTGTGGAGCAGTGAATTCAGCTGTATCCTGCTATTAAGTTCTGTGCTTGTAATCCAAATGGTGGGACAGGAGACAACCTGAGCAAATCTTGATAAGTTAATTCACCAACAAAGCATCTTACCTCCCTGTATTAAAGGTGGTTTTTATTTCTTTATTGAATTATAAGGAGTCAGTAAAAACAAGTTGCCCTTTAATGAAATTTCCTTTTGACAAGGTAAGTGCTGTATGTACTGAAAATTCATATTGATGATCAGTTAGATCATCCAAGAATTTGTATCACCCATGGCAAAAGTCAAATGAACCAGGTGCTGATGTCAGTGAGTGGGAAGAAATTCACTAATCAGGTTATGCAGTGCAGTCAAATAGTAGCTGTGTGGAAGGGGCAAGCATCAGGCTTCAGAACTTGACTAATGAGAGGATCTGCAGTTTCTAGGTCTTTCATCACTGAACTGTTTTCAGCAAGTTGCAGAAACTAGCCATGAATGAAACCTACCTACCTGAAGCTGTAAGGTGTATGTTATCTTGGAACTGTAGTATCTGTTCCTTCAGATAGTATGGGCAGCTCTGGCAGTGGAAGTAGATAATTTTTCTTTCTCCACTCTGGATCTCACAAACTGAAATCTGTTGAGTGGGTGCGCTACTTTTGAGAGTCCAGGCAAGATCATCTGATGTATCCTATTTGTCTCTCATAACACCTATCTGCTAAGTAGTTTCCAAAAGATCTAGTAGACTTAAATGAACTATTAAAAAAGCACCTAGTGATTTTAAATCTCATATTAAAAAAATAATTTTAGAGATACGGTCTCAATGACTTTTAGTGAAAAAGTGTAGAACCTGAATTTAAGAGGATGTTATTGGTGCTTTGAAAAGCCCTTAAACACATACCCTTCAAACTCATAAATATGCTTTTCTATGCTTCTGAGACCTCTGCATCTTATGAATTGTAAGCAGCCACACCTCTAAAGGATGTTGTTCCACCTCTTTTATATATGCTTTCTGCAGACATACTTTGGAGAGACATAGATGTCCATGGCTGGATCTTTTGACTGCATGTGAGTGTGAACAATGTGATAGATTTTCTGTTTGTCTGTCTTTGTCAGACCTCAGTATACCTGTCAAATATTAGTTCTGATACAGGTAATGTCTTTATCCAGTGCTTACAGTTCATAAGTATAAATTAACATCATGAAATGCAGACACAACTGTATAAAGGTTTTTATATTTTTAATTCATGACAGTTTGTATTTCCTCCATTTTATGAAAAAAAATGTTTCTCAATGAAGTAAGGCAGTTTCCTTTCTTTGTCAGTAGTTACTTAATAAAAGCTACTCTAACTTCACTTTCTGTTCCTTTGCAATACAAATAAACTTAAAATAGAGTATCTAGTTTTATTTTAATCACTTTGAGGCACATTGCTCTCCTGTCATCAAGGATGTAAGATTTGCCAGATATGATTGGCATAGTTCAGCCTGAACTACAACTGTAGAACTTAGACTTTTCTCTGCTCAAACTTTTCCTTCAGGTGTAATCTCAGTGTGGATTTTGTTACACCTACATAGACATATCAGATATATGCAGTACAATATCTAAGCAATTAGTAAGATTATTATTCTGAATAGAAAATGACATGGTAGCAAGTTTGTGTATATTTCCCAAATTAGTAAAATTGCACTGTAAAAATGATGGATATCTTAACACATTACATTCTGAAAATGCAATGGTTTTGTAGGCTTTTGAAGAATGTTTCCACCTCCCAAATATTTTAGTATATGTTTTACAGAAGTTTTTTACTACTTGTTTCTTTATATAGAATAATTTGAACAAGTTTTTTATTTGGCCCAAGACAAATTTGGTATGTTTTATGTAAGAAAAAACCTCACCAAACAAACCAATGCAAAAGCTTGTAAGCCCTGTCTTATTTCTGATTTAGATAAATATACAGACTAATATGTAATGTACTCTACTGTGAAAGGCTTGTGATTGAACATCCCCCTGTGGTGAAGATAGGAGAACCTATAAAGGATCTGGTCCACTAAACAGGTGATTTAAGATAATATTAGCCTTGTGAAGGCAGGGTCATAGTGTATCAGTGAAAGCTGAGGTAATTTAGGGGTGGGGAGAGGTGTTCATTAACAAAGGCCAAGCTGTACAGCTTTCATTATTTTCAGTAAAGACACGGAACACTTATTTGTTGTTTAACAAAATTTCCAATCACAGTACCCAGACCATGGCACACCTCTACTGTCTTGAATAATCTGTAAACCACTTTACTAAGTCAATGAAATACTCATACATTTGGGAAAGTTTCTTCTGGTGTGAGGAACTGAAGCAGATGGGACATGAGATGGGACCATATAAACTTCAGTATAATATCTATTAATGAAAAGGCTGAATTAGTTTGCTGTTAGTATTCATAGTACTGTTTTCTGAGTGATTTACTATGCAGATGCTATTTTTTTGTTGGTGTTGCAGAATACGGAGTAAAATTTCCTGTGTCAAAGAATGTGCACCATGTCTAGTATTTACTGGGCAGGAATAAAGCATGCCAGCCTGTATACTGTATGTAATCAGTAGGAACTCAAGCGCCTGGTCTCCTCCACAAACATTACATTTTACACTGTAAATTTTATACTTAAAATTTTACTGACTTCACCAGACCAGCATAAAAGCATTAGCAAGTCTGTTACAAAGCACGATTTTATTACCTATCCTTTTATTAAAGGGGTTTGTCCAGTCTTTGTCAAACTTTGAAAAAGTACATAATAGAATTGTGTCTCCACTGATTTAAAAAAAAAAAAAAAAAGGAAGAAAGAAAAGACATTAAAAATTCCAGATATTAATCTAAAGGTATCTGAATTTTTACACTTGGACGATAACATTTTGAAGGTGTTGAATCCCTGTCTATGGAAAGGTATCAGTTTGTTTTCAGGGGACTATTAAGTTCACAACATGTTTATGTGAACAAAAAGAAATAATATTTCAATGATTATTGACAATGTTTGGTTTAACACTGGATTGCAGTCATGGCTAAGATGTCCTCTGTAGGTAATGGAGTAATGAATTATTCTTTGTGTGTGTAGTCATGAGTTATTGCTTTGTGTGTTGTTTTTTGGTTTTTTTTTCTTTGATCTGCTGGATATGGTAGTGATGCTCCTGCTGTTCTGTAATGTTCTGGTAGCAGTTCCAAACCTCAACCATGGACATTTAAACTCCACTCTAGTAAAGGCTGTAGAAATTTCACATAGGAACCCTTTTTAAGGTTACATGATTTCTTAATCTGCATGGGACTTGCAAGAACTCTAATGAATAGTGTTTAGCTCTGCTCTGGTTAGCTGTCAAAGTCACAGAAACATGGACTTGAATTTAGACCATTTTTAACTTTTTGAAAGATAATGCAAACCCACCTTTGATCATCAGTGAACTTTTCCTGGGAGTATGTTTATTTTGGCAGTGTCATGTCACGCCTAGCATGGTAACAACTGTGAGCGCAGGCAGCTCAGAATTTACCTTTACCCCAGAGTCTCTCCCTGCAAGGCAAAGGCAGCCTGCCTGGCTGTTGTGTCTGTCCAGCAGGCTCAAGAAGGACCAAGCTTCTGAGCACCCATGCTTAAAAGGAAAGGAAGTCAACAGTTGCTACTGAAACTGGGCTATGCAGTTTAAACTAATTTATGGCCAATCAGCTCTACCTTTCTTCCATATACTCATACAACCTTTGTTTAAATGTGGTGAGATATAATTGCAGACACACACACACACCAAGCATTTTAAAGAACACAATTTTCATCTTTTTCTTTTCTCTTCTATTTGGTCAATTGCAGAGTGGTCTAAATTTGAAAGTTTAGAACTTAAGTCTGAAAGTTTCAAAACGCTTTCTGTCCTCTCTCCTGCCTCCTTTTCTCCCCCTTCTCTTTCTCATCTGGCTTCAAATAATGTGTTGGGGACTGTAGACTAGTGCAGAGTTTTCAACTGACAATAACAAAGTTAACAGTGGATATTTGTGTTTTGAGAATATGAAAATACTTTCTTCAAAATTACAAAGTAATTGTGAACCAAAATTGAAAGTCAACTTGTGAAGTCATGTGAAGATGTGTTTTATTATATAATTTTCTCTTCATCCTAACTTATTCTCTTTGGTGTATTTATACTGAAGGAGTAATGGGTCGTGTTATCAGTAGCATTAATAGAGTTTTAATAATTTGTTAAGAATAAGTCTCTAAACGTATTTTTCAGCACACAAGTGTAAATAAGATAAAACAATGGCTATTAAGGGCTGTTCAATTCTTTATTTCATTGCTATGTGTATAGGATGATCATAGGACTATGTATATGTAAGTTGTGCTTTTTTCACATCTCCATTTCTAAATGTCTTAGAAGTTCAGAATTGCAAGGTGAAATATATAGATAATGAGAAAATATAAAATCTATCTGGTGAAAGTTAATGAGTAATTTAGAAAGAAATTAATACAAACATTTATATTCTTGGATTACTCTGGGATGCTAAAAGCCTCTCACTGAATTTTGTAGCAGTTGGCAGGTTAAAAAGAATGCTGTGAACATTTGATGATCACAGCAGTAGTAAGTATCTATAGTAAGATATGATGCATTCATGATGGCTACAGATATAAGCTTACATGGAGAAGGCAAGTAAAACCTTACAGAGCTTCAGAATGGACAATGTGGAAAAACATGAAGAACAGGTCAAATAAATGATGATGCTTCCTCACTATATTCTCTTATCCTTTGTGGATCAAGCAGTTGACTGTCCTAAGCCAGAGGTTATATCTGTATCTTTGTGTTAATAGGCTGTGATTTACCTTCTTGCATATATTTTCAACTTTGGTTTTTTTTTTTTTTTTTTTTTTTTTTTAGCATTTATGCTTAATGCAGTCTTCTTCATTCTGAGGCAATGAGTTCCAGGATCTAGATATGAGCTGGAAATGTACTTCTCTTGTATGTTTTAAAGCTGCTGCCTGATAATTGTATTTGAGGCTCCCTAATGGGAAAGAGTGAATAATCATTACCCCTCACATTCTCTATCCTGTTAGTGATTTTAGAGCTTTCTAATTTGTCCTGGTACAGAAATGTTCTTACACCATAGGTCACCCTCTTTGAATTTCTCTTTTAGAGTTCTAGTACATCTTTTTTTTGGCAAGGTTGGACTTGATCTTTACCATAAAGACTTTATTCTTTTGTTCTTTATTCTTTTTCTATTAAGTTTCTAATATTCTATTTGTCTTTTTGACTCCCACTGAACATAAAATTGGTATTCTTATAGGCTTACAGACAATAACTGTCCTAAATTGTAATAGCCAATTAAAATTGCATTGTTATGTGTGTGTATGTATAATTAGGTACAGAGGGTATGTATACACTTACATACAGATATATATGTATAAATATGTATGGATATTTGAGTCAATTTTTCTCAAGTGCACTACTTTACATTTATCAACAATGAATTTCACTTGCTATTTTACAAGCTGATAATTTGATATGACAGGATCTTCTATAACTCTCCCTACCCTTTTGGCTACACAAATCATTTTGTATTCGTAACAGTCTTTTCACTATTCTTTCTGCTTTTATTATTTCCTATAACAAAAACTATCATGAACAAAGCAAGGCCTAACATAGATCTAGCACAGGATTGCTCTGGTAGATTTTCCTTATTGTCAAACCAAACATTAATTTCCTACTCTTTGTTTCCTTGCTTTTAACCAGCTCATAATTTTTCTATTTTATCACAAGAGCCATGATGGAAGCCAAAGTAACAAACACAAGAGGGCAAACAGTTCTGATCTGTCCTCAGCTCTTTGTTTAATAAAAGCTTGAATTTTTCCTTTTGCTTTCCTCATGTCACAAGTCTTTAAACAAAGTTGAAAGCTTCAGAACAGTTTTGTATAACTTTGCAACATAGGAGAGCATGGTGCAAACTGATGTAACCTTATTCTTCTGCGTAGTTGATTTGTAGCTATTGCTACTTAAATGCATAATTTGAATCACATTTGAATAATTTAAATGAATATTTCTAAAGTCAACGCAAGAGAAAACAAAAGGTTTTGGCATATTTTCCTCATTAAGAAGCATTACAAAGTCATTAGCTATTCAAGCTTCAACATTCACTTTGTACTGCAGATAAAACAAGTTATAACTTCTCAAATGCTGCTGAGTGACTATCTCAGTACATTTATAGTAGCTGCATGTTTAGTAAGAAACTCCAGGTTTCTTTAGGTGTTTGACCTATAAACTACAACAAGGCCGAAAAAAGTTAATTTTCCTGTTTGTACACTGACTTCTTCAAGGACATCTGTATGTCACTTTGGTCCCTCTTTCTCTGCTGGATTCAAACATTATACTTTGGTCACTGAATGTGACTTTCAGAAGTCCTCAGGATTAGCTTATAGTTAAACATCATAGACAGCAGCAGAAGAGTTTTGAATCACCTTAGCACCTGCCCGTATTTTGGTTTTAATCAGACCTAAATTTACATTGGCTCAGCCAGGTTCCAGGTCAGTGGAAGAGAGGGAGCAGAGCAATGCTTCATCAGTCAGCCTTCTCGAATATTTTTACAAAAGCATGAAAACCAGAAAGGACTGGCAAATTTGCCACTTGGAAATATCTGTGCCATGACACGATCTGATTTGAAGTCTGGTTGAAATTTAAGAATGTGTATTTGGTCCTTCCCTATGTTGTGTCTTTCCCAGAAAGGTCTCTTGGTTTCCACTGCACTGAAATAAAAGACTACATCAGCAGTGCATATGGTCTGTGCCATGTGTTTAAAAATTAGTCAGCAGGATTCCTTGAGAGGAGCACAGTTAAGTACCTAAAGGATGGCTGTTACTGCCAGAAGCCATTTTGTTTGTTTTCCTGTGAATTTTTTTGTTTGCTTAATCTACAGCAGTGTGGCAGTGCTCTCAACACACTGAGCTTGGTGTGAGTCTTGTGGGTCTAGTGAACATTAGGAATACTTAAATTTCTTCATCTGCTTCTCTTTGGTGATGGGTATATTATGGCCAGCACCCTTGGGCAGCAGAGTCTGGTTGAGATTGCTGGAGTGCAGGTTACATACGCTCCACTCACAGTGCCCAGGTCATGGCTGATCCACAGAGACACATGGTGGCTTAGTCATTGCTCCTGACATGGTGCTCTCCCCTGTCTCTAACTGCATCCAGTCAGAAATGGACAAAAACTGAGTCATGCTTTTCTTTCATGAGAAGACAGGCAAATACAGTCTGCTTTAAAATGTGGCAAAGTTTCACTGAAATGATCCTCAGTAGAAACCTAAGGTAAATAAGCAAATTTTATTTCAAAATATTACCCATTAGGACATGACTAATTTTAAGCTTTGCCTGGAAGTCAAACAAAGTCATTTTTATAAATATACTGTCTGCACTTGTCCATATTGCTGTCATACCTGTCAAAGTATGCTACCTATTTTCCTAATCCAGGCATGGTCAGAATGTGTTATAATATTAAGAGTAGTCCAGGTGAATGTGCCAGGTTTTGATGTGTTTGGAGGGCAAATGCAGCCTGAGAGAAAGCAGCTGATCAAAGGAAAAAAGTGTCGTTGTGAGGCTGGGAGCCTCGTGAGAGCCAACGTCGCTACCAAACCCCAGTGTGCTCTCAAGGTGGCCATTTCTGATTCCAGATGCAATCCTCATGGCCTGTAAGATATTAGGCACTTGTGCTTTGCCTTCTAGTTCCTTGACCTTGCTGTGTGATTTATGCCCTAAAGAACTAATTTATGTTTTCAGCCAGTGTGTACCCACCATAGGCTTTTTACTTGCCTTAATCCTAGATCATAATAATAGTCTAGAAAGCCAAACTTCAGTCCACATCTGTGCCAAAATCTGTAAAGTTCCCAAGTGGTTAAATTGGGGAAGTCTTACTGGGCAATTTTTTATTTTTATTTTTTTTAACCACAATGAGATTGTTTTATGGGCTGGGGAAATGGCAAGCCCATGTGATTGCTCTTTTTTCTTTCACATTTGGCCCCTATTTTGCAGTGTATGCTGATTAGTATCTAATGTGGCTGTTGTTTACCTATATCTCTTGGCACATATCTTCATTTTTACAGGACTTTACAACTGGCTGGATTTGTGGAGTGCTTTGGTTTGATTTGGAGTTTTTTCTGGGAGTTTGGGGAGTGTTGTCGGTGTTTTGTTGTTTTTTTTTGTTTTTTTTTTTTTTTTTCTTTCTTTTGTTGTTTTCTTACATGCCAAAGCACTGCTGAGCTGGTTCCTTGATGATGAGGGTTTTCCAGAGCAGAGAGGGAAAGGGGTCTCTGTGCTACTCAGGGCCCAGAAGAGAACTATCTCCCATTTAGTCAGACATGGGGGCATAAATGAGACCTGGAAAAATATCCTTCATCTTGTGAGTATCCTTTTGGCTTCTGCCCATTTCCCTCAGTTGCTGATTTTTCTCCGTCTTCCAGAAGATTCTTGTTTCTGGGGGACGCAGGGACTTCCCGAGGTGCTGGCCGCTAGAGGATGCTCCTGGTCCGGTGTTGGAGAGCATTCTCCTCCCCGATACAGACAGACCCCAGCCCAGCTCCCCGAAGAGGAGAGATCCCCTATCAGGCATCACCCGCATAGCCGGGGATATACAGAATGCAACTTTGTGCTGGGGAAAGCCGGGAAATTTTCCACCCTCTAAATAGAAAAGAAATGCTGTCCAATTCACAGACGAAAATGCAAAATGCTAATAACAGTAAGAGAAACACATTGTAGGAATTTGTGTTTCTTCTGGTGAAGTCCTTGGGTTTATGCTGTGATAAATTAATGGCATACTTGCAACGTGCCCCACAAGTATCAGAGTCCTGCTGTGGATGGTCACTCCTTGGTTATTCAGATGTTCAGCTAGCTTTCATTTTTCATCCAGTGTTTTAAAGTGATCCAAATCTCAGTGCTTAAATGAGACTTTAGTTTTATTCTTTAAAAAATATAATGGAAAAGACATTCTTAATTAAATAAGGGACTATTTAGCATGTATAGTTTTTCACGAAAGGCACACACATTAAATTAGTTCCATATTTTAAACAAAAACAAACGCTCCCCCCCAGAAAACCCCAAACCCAATAATGCCTTATGTAAAAAGCAAAGCATAAAGTTAAAACCAGTTATATATGGAAATATTATTCTTCTAGTCCTCTATTGCCCTTCCAAAATTTATTGTACCATAAGCAATTTCTTTGACATATAGAGCACAGGATTTCGTATGGCAATAGCATCAACAAGTAATGTAGAAAGAGTATTTTTAAGGTAGCAAAGTGGCGTACTCAACAGTTATAAAATGGCAGATTTGAGGTCGTTTAAGATAGCTCATTTGTTCATGTGCATCAGAACAGAGTCTTTAACTATGTAATCACGTACTGCCTATTTCTCTCTCCCCATGTCTACACCTCCTGTGGGATTTCTGCCTTATCCAGACCACAAGTTAGACCTGCCCAGAGATACACAGGCTTGTGCAGTGGGAGGGACTGTTCATTTCTTGCAGTTGGATGGTGTGTAGTGGATAAATCAAAGACTACAAGAAAGGAAATATATAGGTGAGAAGTTAGATAAGACTCTGAAAAATAGGACTGTAGTCTTGCCTCTGTCACGGATGTTTAGTAAAGTCAGTAAATTTTTCATATCATACGTGTATTCCCCAGCTTCTGCGTGCTGACTGTGAGATCCTACACTCTGATTAATCAGAAGTGTTGAACACCCACATCTACTCCTAAAGTCACTACAGTTGTGTTTTGAGTCTACAGAATAATGAATTGTGCTGTCTACTATTCCAACTCATGTGCCAGATGTCTCAGATTTTGTGTACCTGTATCTCTCTGACTGTAATCTCGGTGCACATCTTTTGTCATCAGTAGAAGACAGATGCAGACTTTTTCAAGGCTGCTGTAAAAATAATACATCTGAATCACTTGTATCCTCCAATGATGAGCACCAAACAAATGCCTGGACAAAGTAAATAAATTTGTCTTCAGAGCAGGTTTTGAACCACATATAGGAAATAAAGCCTGCTACAAAGGATTACAATATGAGCAATGGAAGAAAAGAAAATACTGCAGAGTGAACTGCTCTTAAAATGAGCATTGTCTATCTTGTGCATTAAATAAAGCAACATTAGTGCTATATATTAAAAGACTGTATCATAAACTATTTAGTATTCAAGCCTAGATAAGCATTTAGGCTGAGGTTGCACATTAATTATTAGGTTTCCTAACACATATGTACTGGATTCTGTAAACTGAATTATATTACTTAACATGTGTGTGTGTGTGTGTGTAGAGTAAGTAAAAAGGAAACAATCTGAGTACCCTCAGTAACAGCAGGCTAGCACTTTTTAGTAAGGAAGGTTCTACAGCTCCAGGTAAGATTCTAAAATATGGTTTAATTCTGATTTTTTTGCTCTTCTATTTAGTTCCTTGAGTAAATTTTATAAAAGTGAGATCCACTTCCTGCCACAAGGAGCAAGGAACTTAGCTGTTTGAGAGCAAAAACTCATGTAGGAATGGGTCTGTTTTCTCTGGTTGGAGGTTCATATGCCTTCTACAGTCACCATTCTTAATGTGATCTCCCCTTTCTTATGAAGAAGAACGGAGTTCCAGTGTTTCTGTCCCTTATTTCTGCATTTCACTGCATGTAAACAAAACAATTTTATGGCATATGCTGAGTGAGTTTGCTTCCTGATGCTCAGGAAGCATCAGGCTTATCGCACATGCTCTGTAAAGCCAGACGGGTGATGAGCTGCATCTTTCCAGAAGCATTAGACTCAACAGCAAGTACACATGATGCTATGTGGGTAGCTACTTCACCTTTGTCCTTTTGCCTTTCTATGCAACTTGTGTGCAGAATTTTGTGAACTTGCAGTAAAGCAAATTGCTGTCTAAACTATTGAAAAGAGACACTGGAAGATTTGCAGATGGTGTTGTGTGGGTGTGATAAACTAAGAAACCTCCTTTAGATCAGCCAGCGAACTCAGCTGCCTTCTTGCCTCTGCAACTTGTTTTCCTGCTTGTAAAACGTTTAAACACCCAAATCCAACAAAGTAACTCATAAAAAAAGGTTGAAGACATAATTAATAAAACAGAATAATTCACCCCATTTGTATGTGTTAGGAAGCAAAAGATGTCTATTTTTGACTTTGTAATTTGGTCTGGAATATATTTGCAGGATACAGAAGACAAGCTGTGATTTTTATCTGTAACATTCCTTTTTTTTCCAATATTCAGCTGTGTTTTGTTTTCTCCCCAGTATAGTTGTAATGGGAGTGTGAAAAAAAGGGAACCTCAGAAATACTAATTTTAAAATGTATTCTGGACTCTGCATTACAGTGGTTGTCTTTTGCTATGAAAATAAACTGGCATATACCTTCAATCTAAATAGAGATAGGGAAATAAAAGACAATGTTAGGAGACCAAATGACCAAGAAGCTTAATTTATTTTCTGAAGTGATTTAGGAACCATACTCTAATTCACTGCTTAAATTGTGTTTACAAAGATGTTTAGCTCCTAATTCACTCCCACATGTCAGGAAACCTTCTCAAGAGGGTTAGAAGAAGGAAGTTATTAGGGGCTGTGGAAGTTATTAAAATCTTATCGTAATTTAAGGTAATTTTTCAACAAATGATAGATTCATTTCTTGAACTTCATCTTGGAATTAGAAAAAATGCTGGAGGCTTTCAAAATTTCATATCACAGAGGGGAAAAAGAAGGAGGTTGCAGAGCAGAATAGATTTCTTAAATCAGGTTAGAAAATTTCCATCAGTACCTAACACTTTGAAAGCTACTAAGGTCAAAGTTACTTTTATTACTTTTGTGTTTTTCTGCAGTGATAGCATTTTGTTACACTATTGAATGAGTTACAGTGTGTTTTCCTGGTCTTTTACATTTAGTTTGATTTCAGTGTCTTGGCTTGAGGATGAATATCTCTTTAGTGATGTCTTTTTTAATATGTCTGATTTTATGAGTAAAGGTATTTGAACAACCTTTAATCAAGTGAAACTTTTTGTGAAAGAATATATAAAAGTGGGATTTGGTCCTGTTTATGGTCTGGGAGGTTGTGCTGTGAGAGGTAGTGAGACAGCAGGGCATCATGGAGCCCTGCTTGCACCCTAGGGGAATGGAGGCACATTTCCAGGCTATGCCATCCACTTGTGCTGCTGGCAGGGAAACCCACACTGCTGTGGGTGCCAAATCGCCAAATTCCTGTAGCCACATCAGGCCTTGCATGCCATGCCCTGACATGGTGTTCCTGATCCAAGGTGTTCTTGGTCTTTTCTTCCTGAAATCCCCCGTTTTCCTGTGGGGTCAAACACAGACAGTCACCACTGTCTTATGCCTGCCAGTCTGTGAGGCAGTCGGGTGTTAGTGCTGGTGCTTTACAAAGGAGTTGGTTGGGGAGCTTGGTCAAGATGATTTCAAAAAGATGGGAGGATGGCTCCAGCCTGTTGGTGGATGGGCAAGTGTGGATGGGCAGCCTGCCCCTCTGGCCAGCAGATCGAAACACAATGGACTGACAAGCCGCTTGTCCATGCAGCAGTGGTGGCTGGTCTGGCAGAGGTGAGCAACTGCTCCTGGGGGTGAAGGCCTGGCTGGGAGACTGGGAGCATCAGCTCATTGTGGTGCTGTCTGCTGATAGGCAGTGGTGACAGTGGGAACACAGTTTCCCCATTTTTTTCTCGGTTAATTTCAGTGAAAAATCGTTGGTCGGAGTAGTCCTGTTGGTAATTTATGATGTGACGTGCAACCAAATATGCACTTTGGCTATTTTTCTTGCGTTTTGCTAACGATGGGTCACACAGTTTCACTGGAAGGTTTCAAAGATTACAGCCATCAGAAAAGGCAGCCCTGGTGACTGATATTCTCTGACCCTGTGACCTACCAAAGGCCATAGTGCCACACTAAATAAAGCTGTCTCAAGCTCATCACTTCTGTTGGGCTTTAACACAGATTTTAAAAAGATGATCAGGCTTGACTTAAAGACTTCTAGGATTTATCTGCCATGTCCATAAACAGACAATTTTAATTAACATTTATTCTTTGTGTTAAAAATGTCATTCCTCTAATAGGAATTTGTGCAGCTTCCTCTTACAACAAATTCTTTTCTATAAGTAGTCTCTTCCCACCTACGTACCAGAAGGTACTTGTTGACTTGATTTAATTTATTTCTTAATAGATACAGCTCTGGTTTATACATAAAATGTGATCTGGTAGGAAGAAGCCTCTCTTTGTTACGATACTGTGAAGTCCTCCTTGTAGAGTACATCCAAGAACATAGGTAGGCTTCTGCCATCCATGCAAGTAAAGACCACTCCTGAAGTGTGCAGTTCAGCATGACAATTGCTGTGTCTTCTTTCTGCTCTCCTCAGCTCAGTCTTCAAGAAACATGAATAATAGAGAGAATCCTTTTGATTTTCTTTCTTTATTGTTTGATACCTTACTGTAGGCATTTGAACCTGAGCAAAGTAGATGTAAAATGCTGGGATAGCAGCATGAGTCATCAGCAAAGGGGTTACATTAGGTGCAGCAGAGTGCAGACTCAGCTCCACTTGTAAAGTCCGTGAGTCTCAGCAATCATGTCATGCTGAAATGGACAGGATTACAGCAAAAGTAATGTTGTAGTTTTCATGTGTCCCTTTGAGTTGTCTGTAACCTGGCCCCAATATGAGCAGGGAGCAGCTCCTGTTTTCACTTGGTTGTGGGGTGCTCTGAGTGCCAGGAGCAAGGGGAACACAGAAGTCCCCAACTGCTTTCTCATGCCTTTCTGCATATGGCTCACACTACAGAGAACTGTTTTGTTGGGTTTTTTTTTTTACTTGCTTAGCCAACTTAACTCTTTGACATAAAGCTTTAATGTACAGCTGTTCTCCAGTAGAAGATCCACTACATTATACAATACACTCTCCATATAATATACCATATATATTTAGCCCTGAAGATTGCACTTCTTGTCATGCTAGTTTTTTAATTTACTGTGTTTCTTACTGCTAGCACCTTTGAAACTCAGTAGAGCCCTGTGGGGGTGCCTGTCTCCTGTTTCTTATCTCCTTTGAGCTATTGCATTACAATCATCTGTCAAAGATGAGTGGGAGTCAAGGAAATGGAGCACCTCAAGTGGCTGACACTGCTGAGCAGATATCCTATTTTTGCTGAGTGTTTACATACCTCCAGAGTACAGATGTGTCTGAGCTGTATTAGATACACAGAAAGTTTGTAACACTTTCATCTTATAATAATGGCAGTCCTGATTGCATATGAAAATTATACAGTTTTAACAACCGCTCTGACCTATAAATACAGTTCCTTTGCCACGGATGCAGTCATGATGTCACCTTATGCCAGCCATAACTGCACGGACACTGCAGTTGTACTCATTTAATGTTGTGGTTAAAAAAATCATTGCACATCTTGCAAATTGGCTAAGGCAGTGAAGTTCTTGAAAGAAATCAGTCTGAGATGGAGGAGCTTTGTTTGCGATTGACAATATGATGTTTTTCTCCTTCCTGAAGTCTCCAGCCTGCACATGCTGTCTGCATCCCATTTCCATTCCACAGCAGCATTAGGAATGAGAATGTAGGGAAAAGAAACCATGACAGGGTGGTTGTCCCAGTGGGAGTGACTGGCACTGAAATAAACTACGTAGGATCTATAATAAGTACTTCGCAGAAGTTTAGTTAGTAGAATTGAATTGCAGTTTAAAGAATATATACATTGTCGTACTACAAAATACACTTTATGGTGCTAACAGCAATGAATGTTTAACTACTGCAGGTATCCTATGGCCTAAATTAATACGTACTTCTGAAATAAGACTCTCCCACTCCTTTTTCTTACAGTTTTGTAGAAGGGTGGTTTGTTACAGTAGAGTGTAGATGGCTTTGTAATTATGCATTTTTTCTTATTCTAAATCAAAATACAAATTTCCCATTTGTGTCTTAAAAATTTTGAAGTGGCTAAATCTTTGTTGACTCCCTGGTTCTAAAACCAGTATTTTATTGGAATCCCCAATTAAGCCAATTTCTTCCATGATTCATTTTACTCAGCAACAGAAATGTAAGCTACAGCCTCTGGCTCTAATGAAATCCTTTAAATGCAGTCTACATAGCAAAAGGTTAAGGGGCAAGGCACAGTTTAATTTCCCAATAACACTTTATGGGAGTCTTTGTAAATGTACTTGCTTCTGGAGTTTTCTAACGCCCCTCTCTCTGAAACTGTAGTCAATTTGCAGCCTAGAAGTTGCTATATTAAAATTACATACATGAGAGAGGTTGGAGGGCAGTGGGATACAAGACCTTCCTGCTAAATTGCTAATCCAAATTGGGCCTTAGTCAATCTCTTACAAAGTTGTCAACATCCAATGACCTATATGAAATGAGTTGGGAGCTTCAGTCCTGTTCCTAGAGAGGTGTGCACATCAGAAGAGCAATCAGCTGGCACTAATTGGCACCCTGGCTAGCAGCCTCAGCAAAGAGCCAAAGGTCCATAGAGAAACGGAGACTGAAGTGCTCTCTCAACCTTAAAGATGGTTCTTCTGGGTCAGAGTTTAGGGCACATTTGTAATGTCATATGTTGAATTTTGCTGTGCATCTTGCAATGCTACACCAGAGCTGTGGTTAGGGAACTGCACTCCTCACAGCTTTTGCAGGGCATTTTGAACGCCACAGGGCATTTTAAACTCTGAAATCACTTCAGCTTTCCTTCAGACATAAACATGAAGAGAACGTTCACTAAGCAATAACCTGATATATGGAGGTGTTGGATGACAAGCACTCCAGTTGAGGGATTGCACTGGAAAAGGGAAAGAGAGGGAGTGTGTATTCATTAAAGACAAAATTTTCTCATATCCATGCCCAGCATGCATAAGTACCTTTGTCTGCCAAGTTTTCCACCTGTTGGGCTCAAAAAGGGTATAAATTAGTTCTGTTTAAATATTAAAAATATATTGATTTGTGAGTAGGTTTGTAAATTTCTGTTCATTATAAATGTGTAGTAACACATGGTCTTCCTACACTTGGAATTGTTCCCAGACCATAATAATTTCAGAAGTTGATTATGGGTTATTATCTTCCTAAAAGCTTTGCATTTAAAAAGTTTTTTCTTGTTTTGTTGTTCTGTTTGCAAAGTTTCAGTCATTTGGGCAGGGTGGAAATAATGTCATGAACTTGAAGTCATCAGCCCATTCAACATGAATAGGGTCATTGAAGTAGTACTAAATTAAGAGATGAGTAATGTACCTACCTAGTATTTTAAGCCAGGCAGTCAAAGGTGATAAAATATATTGTCTGAATTAGACATTGAGCAAATTTTCCTTACCTCCATTTACCCTTGAACATATCAACAAATAACAAGCAGCAATGACAAATGTTTAGTTGTCTGTCGTTGTCTGCTAAGCAGAAAAAATAGGTTCATTTGATGGTGGTTAGACTGTTTCACAAAACATTTGGTGTCTTCAGAGAGCACTTTTTGTCCACCTATGTATTGTCCTTACTGATAAAGATGAAACGAAGGTCCTGGATAAAGCAGAGCATACTTTTGTTCCTCCGTAGCTTTGCGTTACTGGAGTTACCCATGACCTGCTGCATTTTTTCCCCCTCTAAATCAGATAACAAAAGAAACCAGGATCACAGCCATAACTGAAATGACAGAGTTCTGAAAGTAACACCCTTTTCCAGTCATACAGCAGCCCCTTTTCACTGCCTCCGTGCTCTCTCACCAGATGATGTGGTGCACATTTATCTGACAGACTAAAATAGGAACAGCACAGAAAGTAAGACAGTATTTGCATCCCTGAGCGTGGGATCATCAGCTGCTGTGAAAAATCGGGGAGTTTGGAGATAGACTCTGCTCTCAACATTGCTGTGGGCCAGTGCAAAAAATGACCCTGAATAATGCTTGTGTTTTAATGGTTTGCACTGAAACACAGGGGTGCCCTAAATGTATAAAGTGTTACCATTTGCAAATTCCCACCTGTCATTTGTGTTTCCGGAAATAGTATCCCTGGCTGCAGTCTGGACGTTGCCCCAGGTGGTGTCTGACTCTTAACCCAAATCAAACAGTAATTGTTCAGACACTGTCTGGCTCTCATGCAGCGGACAGGGAGAGCACAACAGCCTTCTAGTTACTTCTTAGTAAGGCCAGGCAAGGATTTCCCTCAGGAAAACTTCAGCCTGTTTTCCTCATAGGCCTTTAGGGTAAGGTTTTAGGGTCGCAGTCCCCATTGCCCTCCCTATTGTGGTAGGGTCCAGCACATTTGATGAGCATACTATGATGTAAGAGTGGTACTGCGAAGAGGACAAGCATAGGCTTTCATTCTTCCTTTTGCTGGCAGTACCTTGGTAATGTAACTTAACCTAGGAGTGGCCAGACTGCAACTCTGGAGCTGTGAATGGTGTGCCAGCAGTTGAGATGTGGTTGCCAGTCTAGCTCTTAAGACCACTGACAGGAATCGGTTGTTGCAGAATAACTCAGATCCCTGGCTGCTGAAACAAAAACCCAGCAGGTTCTGAAGCTGCCATCAGAATGACTGCAGGTGCCAGCTGTATGCTCCCCTCAGCTCACTCTGCAGCAGCATTCCTGCAAGTTGTGATCGTGCCCTGCTCACGGGCTGCCCCCAGAGTCCCCCGCCCCATCAATTCCTCAACCATGGCGCACGAATTCAGCCTGGCTTGCAGAATCAGGAATTTTCCTCCAAAGGTATTAAACCAAAACTGTTAAACACTGATAATTCCTTGAGAACTGCTGGCTTAACCCCAGTAACCCTGTGTTTAGGAGTGCAGCTCCTGATACTGCAAGAGGTGACAGCCTCCACGCTTATAAAATCAAAGGCTTTGTAGCTCAGATACAAAGAGAAGACTGAAAATAAGACACAGTGCTTGACGGTGTATGCAGGCACCATCAAGCACGTTAGGCAGTATGAACTGCCCTGCTTGATTTAGGCAAAATGTATCACTACCCTCCAAGGGCAGGATGTAGTATGGAGTTTATGCGTGAGACACCCATTTATTTGATCCTGACCTGAACCTATTTATTTGGCCTTTTAGCCTGAGCTTGCACTGTTGTGATCTTTGGACCCCAAGAAAATAGCATCATAATATATTGTGGACCTGAGGAACAACCAGTGCCTTCTATGAAAGGAGAAGACAAGTAACTGCTCTTCAAAAAATAAATGGTTCATTGTTATGAAAACCAAGGAAGAATAATGTCTTTACATTCAATGAAAAATAGGTACAGTTATAACTAGTAATTTGATTAAGAAAAGAAATTATATATGTTCATTTTGAAGAAAGGTTTTTGATATTAAGAACTGTTACAGTGAGAACTCTGGTGACAATATACTGTCTGGAAGAGTGAACCAGCTAATGAGAGAGATCTCTAATACCTGTGATTATTAATTGTTACTCTCTTCTGTAACAGTTTACAGTCTTATTTTGAATGCAAGATAGTTCAGCTTTTCTAATTCACTTTCCTGGGTGACTAAACTAAGCAAATACAGCTTTGCACTTTCAGATTTTTGTGTGAACCCTATGCCATCTCTGGAAACTCATGTTAATCCTAGGGAGGACCAAAAGAATCTACTAACATATGCACACTGCCAAAATAAATGATGGCTGGATTCCTGGGCTAATCTTTGCCTTTGATCTTGTGTATCAGAAAATTTATTTGGTAAAGTAGTGATGAAAAGATTTCTGACCATTCTGAAGCATCAGCTGCAAATAGCCCAGACTTTTTGATTTTCAAGATAAATCAGGAAATGAGTTTCTTTTTCTTCCCTTTCCAATCCTTGGTAATCTCCATAAAAAGCTCTATAATAAAGCAATTCAGAGAGTAGCAATAGCCATTCTTTTTCTGGCACTTATAACATTGCATGCGAAATTGCATGACATGTTGTGTCAGTGTGTGGAAATCTGACTGTATTGTTACCTCTGAAAGTAATGGCAGAAAGAGGTGGCAACTTTTGTCTTACAGTTTTTCCTTGTTGACTACATTTTTTCCTTCTTTCCTTGCTCTACATAAAAGTTCACAATTCATGGTGTTTCTGTGCTCACAGAAGATGACGTAAAAGCATAGTAGTGACACATGGTCATGTCTTTCTTGCAGTGGATCTCCAGCATGGAACCTGATCTATTTTTTGCTACATTCTACACAAAAGAACCCTCAAATAGGACTGTTTTGTGCTCTGGTTATTACTGATCTTGCTTTGATGGTTCCCCCACTTGCCTTTTTGTTGTATGGGACCATTTTTTTTCTTGCATTGTCCATTCACTTCATATTTTCAACTTTTTTAATGGTTTCTTATTTTAATTGATTTATCATGGATTTTTCAGTACTGTAGAACATGCCCTTGTATTTTTAACACAGTTTTGGTGTAACTGCAGAAATCACTGAAACTTGATCTTTGAGTCTGCATTAGATCATTTCTGAGGAGGGGTTGTTTTCTTGATTTTTTTTTATAGTTGTTGCAAGGGGTTTTTTTTAGGTAAAATACATCCTACTTCTTGCAAAACACCTACTTCTTGACAGTGAACAGCACTTTCTTGTTTCAGGACTTTCTGATGTTTATAGTCACATGTGAGAACAAAACTTAAGGGCATTTACTAGTTACTGTGTAAAAGCTATATGATAATGAAGTCCATACTTGAAACAGCTTACACTCTAGACAAAGATTTTACAGATTAGAAACTGGGGTACAGAAGATTAAGTTGTTTCATTGAAGATTAATGAGATCTGGGATGGAGCTCTGCTCAAATCTTGGGAATGTTTCAAGACTTTTCTTCTTTCTTACAAGTGTAGATCATCATGGCCTCATCTACTAGGGTAGGAAACATTTATAGAAGGAAAAGTCCAAGTTGTCATTATGTTGGGGAGATGGGGAGAAATCACTGTAATAGTTCTCACTGCTATACTATTCCTTTTGTTGCTATGTTCTGTCTCTGTCCTGTCTGTTTTGACCAGTGGTATCCAGGAATGTGGTATAGGCCTGAACTAAACGCACTGAACAGTCCTATGGCTTTCTCCAGAGGTGGAGGAATGATTGCAAACAGAATGGCCAGATGGGGAAGGTTGCCTTGCCTGCTGACATCCCATCCAGCCAGATCTTGTACCTTTGCGCTGTAGTGGCTGTGGGGGCAGGGATGATTTAGGAAGGCAGAAGGGTGTTAGCAGTTCCCACAGGTACCACAAGGTGCAGAAGAGAAGGCAAGAACTTCCAGCTGTGGTTTCTAACCTTGCTCAGGCCTTGAGAGGAGAAGGAGAAAAGGGCATGCCTGCTGCATATCTGTAGCCAGCAATAGCCTGAGTCGTTTGTGCAGTTGTTGCAGTTTGTGATGACGTCTCCAAGCCGGAAAACTGATTTCCTTGTCGCTGAGTGTGGATCACCTTCAGATTGTGAATCTGAGTTCATGGAGTCCCAGACTGCTGCTCATTGCCAAGCTGTATGGAGAAGGTATGCTTTTGCATGCACTTGAACAAAACTGTAATGAAAATCTATTAAAAAATTGATAGCAATTAAAATAATATTAAGAATAATCAGTAATCTATTAGTAAAGAATGGGATTTTATTATTTCTTCTGTACTAGTGTGCTTAATAGATATCAGGTGGATAAAATATATCTGCTTGTGGTGTCTTTGTGCCCTTTCTAGTTTTTTCGTTTAGCTCATGATTTTATTTAATGGAGGAGTCACTTCTCACATATTGGCTTGACAATTTACAAGCATTTGTTTGTGCTGAATTAAGCACATTTCTAAACTTTGTATGTTGCTGCTGACAGTTTGGGGATTGATTTTTATCCCTAGAGAGATGCCTTTTTGTCTTTAAGGCAAATTGAAGTTGACTGCTGGAGCATTCCCTGGTAAGAGACAGAATCTACTTTAGGGATATTTTTCTACTGAGAATTCATTTTTAACTGAGAAGCTTCAACAAGGTCGTGTTTTTCATGACACAAAAAAAAAAAAGTTCACAGACAAAGAAGTAACATTAACCTTAGAGAAAATACATAGGAGCAAATATTACCAAGCTTTTTTCCCCCCTGTACTTGTCTGTCAGGGAAGTGTGCCTAAATATGCAGTAGGTAACAATTTTCCAGACTTTTGTTCTGAAAGCAAGTGTTAAATGCTGCTGTGGGCAATGGAAGAAAAAGGTTTTACCCATCCGTGTTTTTAAATGTATGTTATGAGTTTAAATTTTAAAACTTCTGTAACATTTTTAGGACATTCAGACTCTTTAACAAACAGTTTCACTGTTAGCAACATGGGGCAGGGTTTGCAGACATGAATGGGTTAATGTAATGAGCTGTGTGTGAGGGTGCAGGTTCTCCACCAAACAGGTGCTTTATAAGTCTTCATTCACATCAAATAGAGCTAGATATTCTCTTTTTTTTTTTTTACAGCAGGCTCTGTGACTAGACATGCAGGGCTAGAGTTACTTTCTAAACTTTCTCCAACCTATATCCACCCACCCCTTGCTCCTTTGCCCTAGTGAGCCTGGCACATTTTTTGGACATTGTATTGTTGCTATATTGACAGGGATGCTGGGATTCATTTATGCATCTCTCTCTTCAAGGTCTTTTTGGCACTAGATTTGTTTTACAAGACTTTTTTTTTTCAACTATAAATACTGCTAAAATAAAATAGTGTCTGTGTATATATCAGGTCTGTTTTATATGGTCAAAATGAATGTTACCTCACACCTGAGCAACAAAAATGAATCCAACCATCCTGGCCAATGGGGAAGTCTAGTGAGTTTTTTTGTGGTGGTACCTGGCAGGTTACTATTGAGGTGATAGACAGACCTCATTGGACTCTCATTTAATGCTTGTCTCTGGAATGACTGCATTATCTTTAATCTCCGTCTTTGTAGTCAGAGACCCAAGTGACTTAAAAAAATATTAACCTTAGTTCTTCAATGAGGTACCAGATGACAAACTCTAACCCACTTGTCTTCATTTCCTGGAAATCACACCAGCTGAAGCAAGTTTTTCACCGTGATGCAACTAAACAAGTTGTAAGAACCAATTTCATCAGGAAAGTCTTATTTTGCTGGTTATAAAATCTTCTTCAGAGGAGTTGCAGGTGTCTGCAGCCTTCTTTTAAACCTTCTTTGGGATCTTCTCACTGGATTTTTCATACATTTAAGCCCTAAAAATTTGAGTTATCTCAGTATGTTTCTGGAAACCTGGCTATTAATTGCCAGAATTTTCATTTGCCTTTTTGGTCTTTGTTTTCCCTTCTCAGATTCCTCCTGTAGTATTTGTGACAGTTCTCTCTTGGTAGCTACTGGACTAAGACATCTGCAAAATCTAAGAAACACAACTTAGCACGTTCATCGTACTAAAAAGAAAAAAAAAAAGCATCCTCAAACATGTTCAGGTGTCTTGTATATGCAAAAGAAAACACTCGGCTGGTGTTTAGGATGGGGTAGGTGAGGGGTGAGAGGAAGCCAGGACTGACATTGCTCATTTGCAGCTGGTGAGCAACATACCAGAGCTACCTGTAGTCCAAACAGGAAAGAACTCACATTTTTGGCCATGTTCTCAATTCCACAGTTTTGTTAATTAATTTTAAAAGTTTTTACTCAACTTCACCTTGGAGTTTGGATCTTTTCTTGAAAAGAGGTTATCTTTATATTAGATCATAGCATTTATTACTAGCATGAAAGTCCAAGTAATCATATTGTCTCACTTTCTCCTCCTACTTTATGTTGTAGCTAGGCCAGTTAGATGTTGATTTTTGTGAACTGTACCTTTTCTACCTTAAGCTTGTTTGTGTTTTGTCCTTTTGCCTGAAGACTTCTGGTGTTCAGAATTAACTTTGTTCTCAGTGCTTTTCCATTTTGTGTACGATTATGCACCTAATTAGAGGTAATTGTTTCCTTGTTCCTACAGCATCAGCCAAGCAAGCAGATCTCACCTACATCTGCCTATATGGGGGAGCTCCATCCTAGGAAAAGTGTAGCAAAGACTTTGGGAATTTAGTATTTCTCTCTAGCTCTTTCATTGTTCTGTAGCTGTAACAAACATGCCTTAGATGTGTTTCACCTACTTCACTAAGCTGTGGAAATCATGGAAACCTGTGTATTCTGAGTGGTCAAGGAATGATAGCATGAATGTTATAATGCTGTCAGAAAGGTTGTCAATCTGGATTTTTTTTTTTTTTAATTTTAACAAGAATTTCACATTTTTTAGTTTTCTGTCAGGTTATCTCTTGGTTTTTATTTGTAATTAAGAATAAATGCATAATTTTACTGATTTTACTGCAACTTTTTCAAACTTTAGAGTTCCAGGAATGAATTCTTATATATATTATCTGGGACTCAGACAAGATACTTAACTGGGTCTAATCATGACAGAATGCAAATTTCCATTAATTAAGTTTGTAATTGTGGAGCAGGAGGGGGAACAATTTATAGAGGAGATATAGGAGGAGAACTTTAAGTAGCAGTGCATGGCGAATGAGATGCACAGCTTCCATTATCAGTAGGAGCCGCATATCTAATCCACCAGACTCTGTACTGAAGAAAATGTACCCTGGGATGTCAGGTGTTAAGGGGAAGAATGGGCCTCTCACGTTCTTTGCACTTACAAGCCGGCTGTAACCTTTTGACTCTCTCTCTTTTTCTCTTCTTGAGTTTTGTTTCCTGAAAGGAAAAGGGGGTGGGGGAAGGCAGGGGAAGAAGGCTTAAAGAGTGGAAGATCTGTTTCAAAGTACTGTAGTGTATTTACAAGCTTTTCCTTTTTTTCTGGAATTATTTTTGTTTTGATTTCTTAAAGAAGCAGTTGCTTTTAATGTAGTGTTTAGAGCACGACTTGAGGTACGAATGTCTTACTGAGTACCACTATCAACACTAATAAACTTTACACATTCTACCACAACTGTTTTGCACATAGCATTTTTATCTTTCTAACTAAAATGAGTATAATTTCATTTAAGAGCATAACAGAGGAGGAGAGCTAGTTCTGTGAATTAATGTTACAGGTATTGGTTTTTATACTGACTAGTGTTATGCAGAAAAGCAACCCCCCAAATAACAAGAAATCCCTTTTATTCTCAAAGGATCCCCTAATGTAGCATGATCATATATTGATCCCATTGAACTTGGGTGTATTCCAGACCTGAAGATCTGCACATGCAAAGAAAAGGTTTGTTTAATACTTGCACATTTCATCTCCTTGCTACCTCTGAGTTAGTAAGTGTGAAAATATCTCAGTGCAAGGAGGAAGATGCATGCACCCTAGGTGATCATATTTACTTGTTAGTATGAACATATGATGGATACAAGGAAAAAAAAGGTGGTTCTCCGAAATTCATGACTTCTGAGGTTGAAAGAGCAGAATGTGGAAAAATATGTAAAAACTTACATTATCCTTCCTTGAAATACACTGTGTTCGGGGCTGATCCTTATTAGAATGTAAAAATGGAAATGCTAAGGTGGTGTTTACTTTCATTAACTAAAAAGTCTCGCTCATAGGAGAGCACCCTGAGAATGCTAAAGGAATTTTATATATTTCTGGCTACCATGTTTGGTTCGAGAACCATATCCCTCTTCTAGCTTTGTGTCTTTCTTCATTAGAAATTATTTTGAAACGGCTCATGTTGCCTTTGCTTGGCTGAAATGTGGCAGCGATGGAGTGGAGCCAATGGAGAGGGTAATTTTACAGCCAGCAATCAGGAAAAGGAAGAGCCCTTAGCCAGGGGACTCAACAGTGCCAGGAGGAGCCATTATTCTATTATTATTTCCAGTGTGGAAGTATTGTTTTAAGTTGCATTAAAAACATCCTTTGTTATTTGTGTTGTAAATTTTCCATATCAACCTTTCCAAAAGAAAGGTGTGTGAATCTATAATTTATATGGAGTGCTTGGGGTGTATCATGCTTTAGAAATTGTAGGTGAAAGGGAAACCTGAAATTAATGGTAATTCCTCTGACTTTGCTGGAAGTTCATGGAGATTGACCAAACATGGAGAGAGTTCTCCATTTCTTAACACTTGCTGGGAACGACACTCTAGACAGCCTGTCTCCAGACAGGCACTATCTTCCCATTTTTTTAATACTATTAGGGACTCCAACCCCTTGGGATTTAAGGGCCCAACCCTGTGAGCTTTCCAGGAACCTTACATTTAGATGGCTAAAGGAGAGAGAATGAAGTGTATATCATTACTCATGTGCATGGATTTGCATGTACTTCCTGGAGATTTTGTGTATGTTGAAACCCTTAATGGATTTGAATGATGTTTTGGGAGGTTTGATGTAGATAGTTTCCTTGTTTTCAGTTACTCAGAAGTCCTGTAGCAGTAAATGTTTTATATTCAATACTGCTTTAATTCCACTATGTAGAGCATGTGTTGGGAACCAGTATTGAAGGGATCCATATATTGAATATTATTATCACTTTTTTGATAGACTTTGGGGAGGCGAAGGCCCTATATCTGTAAGGCAAGTGATATTTGGCATAAATGCAAAAGATGAAATAATGTCTCCCAAATCATTTGGGCAGTCTGAGACACAAATGAGAACAGAACTCAAATATCCGAAATCCCAGTCCAGAGTCTTAATCCTGGGACCATTTTTTTCATTCAAAATTAGAGTTTCCATGATTATTATTTCTACTGCTAGGGCTTCCCAAGGATTTCAATGTGACATAATTTATTAAATGCTGTCTTATGTGCAAGACAGAAGCAAAATCCTTACCCCAGGGCACTTACTCAGTGGCCCTGATCCTGCAATATGATCTCTGGAATGAATGTCTGCACTAACACAAGCCATGCTGCCTGTTCAGAGTTTGACTGGGATTTTAGTGGAGAAGAGACATGTAGATTGCAGGTTGTCTACAACATCCTCAATGAATTTCAATACATTACTGCTACTTTCCTATATTATTATGTGTTTCCCTGAGTCCTCTACAAGCTTTTGTGTAGTTGTTGCTCAGTTACCTTAAGTAGAGAGTGAAGTTTGGGCTGAACTGTTTTTTTCAACTATGTGTAAGCTTTGATTTGTGGCACTACTTAAAGATGCTTTGCGATGCACCTTGAGATTAAAGAGCATCGCCCCTGCAGTGCATTGATCTTGTCTGGCCCAGAAAGGGGTTGTCATAGATCTGCTTTTGAAATCAGGACTCCCTCATGGGTTTTTCCAAGGCATCATCTCCATGTCATTGGGTTGGCAGGATATGAAACTGAGGGTCTTTTTGAAGTTTTCCTTCACACCAAGGGGTGTATACTTGTCGTGTGGGAATCATGGTAAGTTGCACCCTCTTCTGTGTGTTTAATGCAGGATAACTTGCTGCAATATTTAAATATTTCAGACCTTTTTTAAAAGTAAATTGTTTGATTTGTTATGTTGGAGGATTAAAATAAAGAATGGAATCCAAATGCTCAGAACTTGTTTCTTGCAGAGTACTGAAATACGTGGGCTGAACTTCATGAATTAATTAAACAGTCCTATAAACATCTATGCCTTTGCAGCTACAGACAATAGTCTAATTTTAGGAAACATGATCATGTGCTTTGTCAAATATCACTCATGCTGGTATTATTTAAGTTTTGCATAATTGTAAAGCAAATATCGCTTTAAAGTCTGCTTGTGTATCTCACATTTCAATCTTTTTTTTTTTTTTTTTAAGTACAAAAAAGTTAGTTTCCTGCATCAAATGATTTGTTCTTGGAAAAGAAAAGTAACATTTCTTTACTCAAAACTCTTCTTCCTGCAAAACTGTGGTACATGGAAAATATTTTCCAGCTTTCAGAGTTTATTTGATTTTGAACACTTTTGGTTATGTAAGTTTTAATAAGTAGCTTTGGTGTACCCCTAAAGGCACACCCCACACACTTATGTTGTGTGACCTAGGGTCACAAGTAATGGCTGCAAGCTAATTGATTGAGAAAGGCTTGTCTGACTGGGCCCCTTTGAGTCCTCCCTTTACATTCCTAAATTTCTGTAAAGGAGGCACTGGCAGCTTTGCCTGGCGAGAGGAGGGGTTGGGGGAAAGGGAGGAAGTTTCTCAGTTTCTGATTATGCGCAGAGTTTCCTTGTACTGAGCTTATGTTCTCCACCCACTACTTAGTAAGAACTCCTTAACAACTTAAAGCTTTATCCCTGTGAGTACCAGAAAAGTGATCTGAGTATTTATTGAGCAGGGAGGACAAACTGCTTGTTCCAGGCAGGGAGAAAGCTTATGGAAATGCTATTAGACCTTCAGCAAAGTGCACAGCTGCATCATACAGAAGCTGAACTCAAACTGACAGGCAAATAAGCCAGATCACGGAAGGGGCCTCTGTGTGGCAGCTCTGAGCTACCAAGTGTTGGACAACTAGGCAAAAAGTGCAATGGAACAGGGCAGAAAATAACACACTAACTTCAGGCAACTGTTGCTTTTTCATGGTGAGTCCAGATTTGAAATGTTGTTTGAAATGTAGCTATTTTTGTTGTTTCTAAAAACCCTTCCATTTTACCACAGCAATCCTTTTGCAAATCTCATTGTGTTATTTGTCCGGATGTGCACTTCAATTCTGAACGATACAGAAATGTACAGGGATAGTCCTTTCCTTGCTGCTTGCTCTCTCTTTTTCTTTTGCTTGCTTCAGGAGACAGGTCCCATTTCTAAAAGCATGCTGCATGGCTTCCAATTTGGAAAGAGATAGTTTTGCAGCTAGCACTTGGTATGCAGCTGCATATAGGTGAATAAGTGAACATAATTTCTATGCACAGTTTTCTGCAGTTTGAGCTTTGTGGCACCTCTCCATTGCTCCTTATTTCTCTGCCTTATCTTGAGAATGTATGGCACGGTCACTATGAAAAGAGCTTTGTGTTTGAATTCCTGGTGAGTCGAAGGGTCAGGGCCTATGAGTTATCTGCCTGCCAGCAAGACTCATTGCTGTGTCCTTTTATTTTTCAAGCTGAAATAGAAAAAACATGTGTCCTTATCCCTTTTTTATAAACGTATTTTGAATTCAGGTTTTACATGCTGTTTGTGTGTGCTTTGTTCTTTTGACAAACTCGGGTTTTGGGGGGAAGCCAGTTTTATTCTATCCATATTTATTTTATTTACTCAAGCTTTCCTGCAGCTTTTTTTGCATTCCTTTGTTGTGATGCACATAAATTTTTCTTAAAACAACATTCAGTGATTCTGATTTCTGCTAAGAGAAAAAGGATTTATACTTGGATACATATTTACAAAAGTACCAGGGAGCTATTTAAATTTTAGGTAAGTTGCAAAATTATACAAAAGATAAGGGTTTTGTAACTTTTGTTTCAGTTAAGGAGGGAAACACAATACTTCTGGCTAGGTTCTTGAACAGATTGTGTTAGATACACTAGACATCTAGTGTAATGGTAATAAATATGATCTGAGTTAGTTTGAAAAAGCTGCTTTATTAGCACAGCAACAGAATTAAACATTGCATGTTGATGGTAACGTTAGAAATATGTTTGAAAAAACTGCTGAGCAGATGAAATTTAGAGCAATAAATCATCAAGGCATGTCAAAGTTACTCTGTATATGATGTTTAAGATGTCTGTGATTTAGAGGAGAAATGAGTCTGGTTTTCCTCCAGCACAAGTATGATTCTGTACAAAATGATCTTCGTTGTATCTTTCTTTACATAAATAGGGTTTTTTTTCAAAGAATAAATAACCAAAGTCAGAAGGTGCAAGAAAAATCTCAGAATTATGTAGTGGTTATTTTGAGCTAAAGGGAACATGCTCATTTGATAGGATAATTCTAATATGTAAAGTAAGAAGCTGGTCAGATGAACTCTACACAGAGGGTATGTTACTACTTGTTTCTTGACCTGTCTTTCTAAGTTTGTATGCTCATCTGAAAGTTACTAACAATTAGCAGGATGCCTGTTTTAAAAAATAAGATGATGCTTCAGATCTGAGTTCATGTGATGTTGCAGTCCCTTTCAAGTGCAGAAGTTCATGCTGTTCACCTGATGTGTCCATTCTTATTTCCCAGTTTGAGATCTTGAGTTTGCCTGTAAATTTTGAAAATGGTTTTAAAAAGAAAAGTGGAGGCGAAAGATTGTTTCAAAGAAATGCTAACAAATACAGATTTGAAGGTGATGCTGCAATGTAAGATGATCTAAATGGACTTCATACTTCTTGTTTTCTTATTGTGAATTGAATTCCTATCTATTTTGGCTTGGGCTAAACCTTAGACTTTCTACAAGAAAATTCTTGTCTGTGCTTTTAAGAGTTTCAAGATTTACTTTGAGGGAAAGAAGTTTGTCCACTTATGTAACATAAATGTATGATTTTCTTCTTAGCTATGCTGTGATGGAGGAATACCTGCTGAAGTCCCTTTAGACCCTTAAAAACTGAAAGTAAAAGAAACTTTGAGGAGGTGGTGTCCTCCCAGCTTTGGTGGCTTGCACTGCTGGGGAGTCAGCCACCTCCCAGTGGTCGCAAGGCACTTGGGGAGCAGAGGATGGTGGGCGCTCACCTGTGGCCACCTCCTCCATGGGCACACAAGCAGAGGACCAGCTCTTTCGATGCTGTAGGGTTTCCATTGGCAAAATAAGGCACCAGTGGTGTTGTGACACCAGATTAGAGGATTATGTTTCTTCATGCTCTGATGACCAGCCTGATGAAGGAGAAAAGGCTTAGTGAGGAGGACAAGAATTTACTGAGGATTTTATGCCTATATCTATCATTAAAAGGAGAGTATCTTCTCCCAGTAGCCGTGTTCTGGGACTCATGGAAACCCCTACAATAATGATGCGAATGATGATTAAATGTGGTGTTCTTACTGACCGTCTGAAGACTGACACAATATAATGTGACTGGCAGGAATTTTAAACATCAGTAGTATATCTCCAAATATTTTCTTAGAGAAAGTCAAAGAATCACAAGCTCAGACTAAAATAATTATACTGGCTTTTTATGTTCTCTCTGACACCAGTTAGTGAAAAAAATAGTTTGTAAAGGTTAGAACACAATTGCTTTATAGCTTTCATTTCTTTGAAAGGTTTGTATTTACCTTCTTTAATGTTTAGACAAGGAGGAACTAGATTTGTTTTACAAATTACATAGAAAAGTGATTTTGGAGGTTCACTTTTATGTTTGTTCTGTTGTTCCGTATGAAAGAAGGAAAAATTTTATTTACTAGACATGTTCTTTTTATTGACATCTGTACATTACAGAAACAGGTCTCCATGGTACCTATGGATATCTTTACTGTCACATGAAAAAGGATGGAAATTCAAGACTAACACTTGATTTTTCTGTCAGAGGAACTAGTTTGTACTGTTACGACAAGGTGGTGTCTATACTGAGAGATGAAGGAAAATTGACAGGAAGAGGAGAATTGTAGCACTCATGGTGTCAGTGAATCACAGTGTTGGTAAGACAAATTAAAAAGAAAAAGCCCACCTATGTTATATCCTAGCAATTTTGAAAGAGTTTATTTTTAAAAGAATTTTTAAAAAATGAAGACAATGAAAAATTTCTTTCATCTCAGTTACAACTTTAAAGTTCTTTTACTTGGGCCTTAACTTCTTTGATCTCCAAGCTTTATGGATCCAGGAATCATAGATTTATAAAAAAAAAAATATTTAAAAAAAAGTTACAATTGCCAACATTGGAGTTTTGGACTTCAATAAATAGTTGAGAGAGCAAGAAACAGAAGATGTACACATACTTGTCCATGAAAAACAGAGAAAGAGAGCAGAGACCTGATCTTTGGAATACCAAAGTTGACTTTCAGTTGACTTTTTTTACTTTCCTGCAACATATTCAAACCATCAGCATAAGACTGTTCCAAAAGGTGATGATGAAGGTGATAGAAAAACAGATAAAAGGAGAAACATTTGGCTCATGAAGTGATTTAAGTGATTATAATATGTAGGTAAAAACAAATGGACACAGAGAACAAGCAGAAGTAATCGGATATGAGATAGGAGCAATGATAAGAGAGGCAGGACCTTAAAGAGCAAAACAGAGGAGATCTAAAAGTAGAAGCAGCATGTCATGAGAGAGGAAAGCCACCCTATCTAAAATAGCCTGTCAGTCACTGATATGAGCCTGTGCCTTGGGATTTGTCAACTGATGTGCAGTCATCTGGCTTCAGTAAAGCAAGAGGCAAAATACTGAGGAAAAAAGTAGGAAAGACAAAGACAAAAGTTCTCCTGGTTTGTTCAGAAGCATTTCCACTGCTGGCATTCACTTTCATACATGAAATAATAAATTCATGCAAGAAAAAAGGCTGTTCCTTCCAAAATTATGGTCACAGCATCTCAGAGAGGGAGGATGTGGGAGGAAGCCTCTCTTTTCCACCTAACATGCTCTTATATTTACTTTGCTCTGTCTGGCAGCAAAGGTAGAGGCGAGGACGGATGGTTACATCTGTTGTGACAGGTTGTTTTTTGAGCAAGGTTAAGTTTCTTTTTTCAGCTCCAACAGTATTCCAGTAACTTTTTAAAAATTCTTGTAAAACCCTTTGGAAGGTCTTTTGGCAATTCTGATTCTTGAGTCTGGGAAAGATGCAAGCCAGTTGCAGCATGAAACATGAGACAATAGAAAACAGGAAATCAGTAGAGTGAAGGACAAGAGAAAAGGCAATGGATTTTCTTCTACCTCTCCTATGAGCAGACCATCTATGTCTATATTTTTTTCATCACCCAGGACTTTATTCAGGACTCCATCAAAGATTCTGCTGACTTTGGTAGCAATTGGGTGAGGCCTTATATTCAGATCATTCATCCATCAGTTCAAAACAGTATTCACAATGATTTGCAGTATATGTATGTGGCACCCATAATGGTTTAAGATTCCTCAGTATTCTACTGGAAATGACACCCATGCTACACGACCAAGGTAGTACACTGTAGTGCTGCCTCCAGTTACTGACATACCTACCTCTCGTTTAGCGAGACGTTCAGTGATTCAAACAACTAGATGAGTTTTCCAATTCCAGTGTTATCTTTAAAGCCCAAAGATGATATTTTAGTGTTAATTATGTAATCCAAGTTTATTTAGCAATATGATAGAACTAGGTAAGAAATACAGCTTCAAGTACTGCAAAAAGCACCTTCATCTCCCTCTTTTAAGCCAATTTGAGTGAAAGTATTCCATTTATATCACCAGCTTTCCACATCTCCTCTTAACCTGAATAATGTCCTATGGATCGTAAATGTCCTGTGGAAGATGTGCAGGCCCTTTAATCAGTCCTGTTTCGAACAGTGCACACTTAAGGGTGTTAAAGAAAAATATAAATTAAAGAGAAGGTCCTACCCTGAAGTACATGTCCCATTGCTGTTGGTAATTTTCATTATTTCTGAAAAGCAGCACCAGCTAAAGACATCCTTCCAAGAATAGTGCTTTGTGGCAGATCTGGTCGAAGGCACCCCAGTGCTCTTTCCCTGCCTCTTCTACCGCTTCTCTGCTGCCCCTGTAATGGTATACATCCTTAGAAGGCTATTCAGAGAAGTGGATCAGAATTGACCCTCGTTAAAAATAATGCTGAAAAAGAAGATGGTTTTTAACCTGGATTGATCTGATTCACCATATACCCCACTGACATTTTTACTAGATCCAGGACTGTGCAAGCAGAAGAGTAAAGCTGCAGGGAGGGAGACACATTAATTTCCTTCACTGCTAACCAAAAATATCTAGGTTATTATGAGCAGGCTAGTGGAAGTGCTTTCAAATAGCTATGTTTCCTAAGGTAACTTGACTTTGCTGTGCCTCACAGAGTGAGGATCAGTGTCCTCTGAAAATATCAACTCTGGTTTGGGTGTATATTTGATAAGATACTCATGATTAAGACCTGGTTGTCACTAAGCATCTGTTATTTCAGCCTGTGTATAATAAATTCCTGAAATAAAAATATGTGCCCCTACAAGGGGAGAGTAAGTTATAAAGAATAAATGAGGAAAATGCAGGAGAAAGTGATCAGCAAGGATCTTTATTCATAAAATATACAAAATGTGACACAGCAGAGTGACAGAATCTGTCTGTGTTGAAAATACTGTTGTATTTATCATGGGGAAATCAGACTGCACTCTGTATTGGCCCCATAAAAGCTCTGGCTGGAAATTCACAAGGAAAGTTTTTCCAGAAGTACCCAGTGTAGGCCCAGCTATCCTTCCACTGAAATCAACGAGAATTACATCAGTATAAAGCAAAAACTGTAAAAATTGATTGTGCTAAAGAAAAAGTAGAACTCTTCAAATTCTTTCCTTTGTATTTTTTTCCTCTTCATTTACAATCTACTGCCAGCCTCTGGAAAAAAACAAGAAATTTGGCAGAATCTGGTCACTTAATCATGTTTTAAGTTATATTAAACTGCTTTTTATCACTTTGCCATTTTTTCATTGTATTTTTTGGCCTGAAATTTTCCATTGTGTAGTCCCTAACCACAGGTGATTCTTCTTTTTTTCTCTTTTCTGTTTTCTTTTTTCTTTTTTTTTCTTCTTTTGTTAAAAGAAATGTGTTAAAATTATTTTAATCAGCAGAAGTGGGAATAAATTATACTTCTGTTAAAAGCAAAGTAAACAAAATAAACTCAGTAAAAGTCTTTGAACATCAGTTTTTGAAACAATGTGATCAGCAGGTGGATTGTGGACTATTTTTAAAGGGTTGAGGTAAAAAAAAGATCTAAATTTTTATATACCAGAGATGTTAAATTATAGCTATTTATTACATGTCTTTTGGCAGTAAGTGTTAGGGTACACACTGATATTTTTTTATCTGCTATGAGAATCATATGATAAATTGCATATGTATAGCACTGAGTGTCCTGTCCTTAGAGACCACGATGCTGAAAGAGCTTGGTGTGAGCACGTATCCAAGGTTACTTAGCTGGGAGAAGTAAAAGCACAGGAAGCAAGATTGCCATCTTGGGGCATCTCACATGGAGAAGGAATGAACCTTCTCTTCATCTTCCAGGTTTTTCAAGTATTATTAATACTCAGTGTTGATGTAGATTATTCATTTTAATGCTGCTGTTGGCTCTGCTTCCTAGAATTGTTTTGCTTTCATTACTGAACCAGAAGCTAAGAATTGCAATCAATTTTTATGAGAGTTTTTTTAACAAAAAGAAGGAATGCCACTATGAGGCATTCTGAGTGAATAGGGCTCGTTCCAGTTTCATATTGATGTTGCTACATATATTCATATGGCTAATAACACAAGGAGATGCTTTTTTTTTGCCTTTTTTTTTTTTAAATTAAGCTTTCCTAGACTATAATTTGAGCAGCAGTAGGCTGCATTAATTCAAAATCTACAGATGTGTTGGGTTTTTTCCCCTCTTTATCTCATGCCCCATATACATCATTGGAGTAATTCAACAACTTCTGCATCTCTCCTGACATTACCACCAGGCAATTGACAGCAGTGCTGTCACTAGTTGGTAGACACAACTCGGCTAATTGGCTTTCTGGCTGCTCTCTGGCAGGACAGGCAGTGGCCACCTCCCTCATTTTACCTCAAAGCTAGTGCTATTTTAAGTTTCTTTCTTTTATTCAGTGACTTCTATTCAAAAACCTGTTATTTATTAAATAGCATCATGCCATAAACTACTAGGTTATGGAGGGAATACAGGTTTTATTTTTCGCATATTGGCAGGTCATGGCAAATATAGCTTTTGAATTGTTTTTTAAATCGAAATACAGCAAATTTCATAGAATACCACTGAACCAATATTTAATCATTCTAGTTAATATTTAAGTATCAGGGAACAGTGTAATTGTGACACACAGATCTTGACTTTATTCCATCTATTACATCTTTTATATTATTAAGACTTCAGTCATATTACATATCTTTTTAATGGTGAGCTTAATTTCATGTACTGAATCTACAACACTTTTACCTAAAATTTGGCCAAAACTGCCAGTCTGTAGGGAAATACCTAAGTTTTTAGGGGAAAGGGGATTTAACTGCACTTACCTTATGTTATATTTAGTAATTATCTATTAAACCAAATGATACTATTACCGTAAACATAATTTCTTTGTGCCTCCATCTTCTCAGTGACAAATTGAAAATAGTAAAATGTTTCATACATGGCCTGATATTGTGACTGCAAAGAACTCTTCAGTCATTGCGGATTGACTCCAAAAGGGAAAATGTGGCAGCAGTTTTTCTGTCCTGGCCAAAACTGAAAGATCAAAAACTTTAGATGGAAATTGGACTCTTTTACTTGAAATGAGTAATATATAATATCTATGTATAGTTGCCTATCAGCCTGATTTTCAGGTGGGGGAATTTGTTCTTAAGACAGTCCAGTTATGAATAGTTGGAAAGAAGTTCCAACTTCAGACATTGGCTTGGTTGAACACCTTGATTTCAGTTTAAATATTTGAAAAGGTAACCATTTTATGGGGTTTTAGAAACAGAAATGTAGTAAACAGTGACATTGACACTGTGTCCATCTCTGTCATTCTGAGTTTACTCTTGAGTTTGCTACAGCATTAAGAAGTTCTGAAATTTCTACATTGGGATTTAGGAATCTCAAGGTGTCATCTAACTTCTTTGTACCTTTCGGCAAATAACTTTAAACATGTAATTTCTTACTGCTAAAATATTTCTAGTATTTCTATTTTATAAATCAACGTGTTCCTTTTACCTCCAAGTACATTAATTTGATAATATCTATATAGGGTTTTGTTTTGTTTTTAACTTTGCAGGTCTAATTTTCTGTGTTCTGTGGGTAATTACTTGCATCTGGTTGGATGTGTTTGTAGGTGTTCATTGGTATGTCTAAAGTCAGGAAGTGAGAGTCCTCTATTTTAAAGTGCTAAGTATGGTGCACATCACACTTGAAGATGCTAGTTTCCTGCCATATTGAAAGTAGGCTCACTCATCACAGTTCCTGAAAGTGGATTTAAGAGCCTAATCTTAGAATCTATTAAAAAACCCCAAACAACTCAAACCGTGGCCTGGCATTTCACAGAGCTAGCAAACTGTCACATTATCAACACTATTATTCTTAAATATTTGTTATTACTGTCACTTTGTAAGAAAGCGAGACTTCTACTGAGGTTTGTCTGTTCCCCTTTTTTTCTTTCCCTCCTCCATGGGTTTTGAACCCTTTTGTCTCTCTCAGTTAAATCTGAAAGGTGAAATTCTCAATGAATATCATGTTTTAAGAAAATCTGTGACTGTATGGAGGCAGGAAACCCAGATCAGTGCCAATTTTGAGGAAAAGGCAGGCAGAACATAGCTGTTATACATTCTGTTTGGCAGTGGCTCAGTGGCCAAACAAAATGTGTGCAGTCCCAGACTAGTCACAGCACAGTTTCTCCTGCCAGGTGATAGTGTAATAAGCAATGCGGAGAGATCTGGCCATTTGCAGTGAGAAGAAAGAATGTGGAGTTAGAGACCAAAGAGCATAAATCTGTAGGAAAGCAGGTTTCATTCAATCTGGTGCTTATAGGACACCTTGGGTTTGCTATTGCAAAAGAATAAAGGACCAAATGCCAGAAGATCTTAAAAGGATGTAAATTGCTTGCTATAGGCAAACAAGAACATCTTGTTTGCTGCTTTTTTCTATTTACTGAACATTTTATCCTGTATGGAAAAAATCACATACTATTTCAGTCATCACAAGCTGCACTAACACATGAGATTTGTACTAATCTTTCATATGAGATGCCCAACTGCAGTTAAGTTCTGTACAATAATAAGATAGGGATGCTGACATACTGAATATGCTAATAAAAGTTAAGTTACAGGAAACCTACTTTTTCCAACTGGGAATTTAGCCAGAACTTGGTTCTTTTCTTGGCTCTGTTAAAGTCAGCATAGACATGTTTAGATGAGGATAAAAGCTTGATTTTAAAGCAGTTCAGTATTTTCTGTTTGTTTACATTTAAAATGCTTATGTATCCTATCTTACCTTGGAAAAATTGCCTGCTTCTGTAGACTTGGGATTATCTTCCTAAAGATGAGAATGATAATACTGAAAATACTAATGCTTACGTATTCCTTTTATTTAAATAATATTTATAAAGAGCATTTTAATTCTTGGACAAACAGGCTGCGTCAATGGAAATGAATCACCTCTGCCTTTTATGATTCCATTGATTACTGGATACAGTTTTCTAAAATGTTGGAGCTAGTGTCTAAGATGGTTTTCCTTCTCCTAAAGTAATTCAAGATAAAGGAAAGCACCAACTGATTTTTGTTAGTATGCTTTTGTTTTATAAGCTGAATGAGTGCCAGATGATGATCGTCAGTGATCACTATTTATTAGAGGAAAGTAGAATACTGTGACATTTGAGTATCGGTTGTCTTTTATGGACTATTTTATAAAGATACTACTTCTAAATATTCTCCTGGGTATTTTTCAGGATAGGAATGTTACCACTAGCAACAGGAAATTGTAATGATTCAGGTCACTGCAGACAGAAGTCCATTCAGCAACAAGTTTTGGGTGGAATTTGTAGCTGAATTAAAAAAGTTATTAGCAGTCAGGATGTACTCTGCACTTTGAAATGCTGAATAACAGAGGGAACAATATATATATATGCTTTTTAAAGCAAAAAAAAAAAAAGTTGAAATGTTAAATTTCTGCATTTCAGCAATATTGCAGGTTTGTGTGTGTTTAATATAGTAAGTAGTTTTTCCTGGACCCCTTTTTGCCCCAGTAGCCCTCCTCTGATTCATTTTAATTATGACCTTGCATACAGTTACAATCCTGAAACTTGTCTAAAGACTTAGTTTTTAAGGAACTGTACTTCTAAGTTGGTGTGAGTTCTTTGTGATAGGCATAATAGACATGAAAGTTCATGGTTCTGTGTGATAATTTTGGTTCTGTCTAGGAGCAAGTTTTGCAGAAACCTTATTGTCCATCACAGAGTATTCTATGGGCACCAGCATGAAGAAAATAAACAAAACAGAGATTAAAGCAAACAAAAACACTTCAGCTGATCATGCTAAAGGTATTTTGAATTAGTGATAAACTGACCGAACAGTAATGAGAGAACCAAAAGCAAAGTTCCGTTTAGAAGATGGAAAATTTGATTTAATTCTTTTGAAGCAAGATTTAATTAAGTGTTAGATTTCACAAGATGGAAGCTTGTGCAAACAAGGATAGATTTTCCTAACAGCACAGTGTGATGGTAGACACTAAGGCAAGTAGTCAGGTTTTAAAAAGCATGTGGTCCTCTTTAGTATACAGACAAATAATATATAAAATATGTTTTACAATAGCTCTTACATGTCTTCATGGGAAGAGTTGAGGGCACAGTGCTTCCAAAAATGGCTGTTGTGAAGGTGTCTGAGATTGCCATTTGGCAATTCATCTGCAAACTCTTGTGCATCTGAACCAAACTGCCAGCAAGAGACTTCTCTGGCATTTAGACACAGTGGCCATTCTCTGATATCTGCTGTGCATACAAGTTCAGCGCTCAGGATATCAGTCTTCACCCTTCTTCAGGGCATTTAGAGTTTGCGGGACTTCCTTAGAGCAATCTTCCATTCTTACAGCTGGTAAAGCAGAGCATAAAGGCTACTGTGAAAGTGGCACATGAAGGTCTTTTTGTTGCTTCTTTTTGTGTATTTCTGAACACCTTTTTTGGTCGGTAAACCATGGGGATTCTCTGAAGGAAAAGATTCTTCAGTACATGCAATAGCAAATTATTGCTTCCAAGCAAGTGGTTTTTTTCCCCTTCAGGGGTCTCCCATTTCATGTCCATTCAGTAACCAGGGACTAGACCAGTAGTGTGCTTTTCCTTTAGCAGCATGTTGTGATGTTAGAACTTCCTGCAAATCATGTGTTTCATATGGTTTTTATATTTTAATCACATTTTTTAAAGTGCTTCCAGATGTAAGCATATATTTGGTTACAGTTTACTGCACATGCTTACGCACTGATAAACTGGGAAGGTCTGTATCCAACAGCCTTTAAATCAATATGTGGCTTTCTATTGACTTCCAAAAGCTCTGGTTTGGGCTGTTGGACTCGTTGGCACAGTCAATTGATTCAGGTCGCCAGTTTTCTGAGGTGTTCAGTAACATTTAGTACAATAGTTACAGTAGCTTAGTAATGTGAAGAGGCCTACTGCAAGAAGAAGTGCTTTTCCTTTTCCTTCCTCCTCCATGAATCAGACATCTATTTGTGTTTCAGTTGGCTCTTGCCAAAGATGGGTGAAGCACCCAGTCAAACAGAGAGGCTGGGTATGTGCTTAGGACTCCCATATATCTGTGCAGGAAATGCTAATGCATGCACAGCAAGACTAATGTGTTCTGGACTTAGGAAATCCTCGTGAAAATGCACTGTATGTGTTAATATAGGAGGTAAAATGACTTTATTGATTTTCCTTTTTTCCCCTTCTCTGATTGGGAAATTCATGTCTGTTCATGGCATCCCTTCACCAGAGGCTCTTGCTGTTTTCCCACCAAGCAGTCCTTCTGGGCACAGGGAGTGCTCCTAAGGGAAACAGGCCACAGGAAAAGGATGAGATGAGTTTCCTACATAATGCAATAAGTGACTGGGAGTGCATGAGGAGTAAGTGAAGCACATGTTGGCTTTATAGAAGGCTCAGTCCTACTTATGCTTCACCCATTTTTCCTTTCCAAGCAGGAGTCATTAGCAAAATCAAACATCAGCAGGTCCCTTGTTGCTAAATCAGGAGCTCAATCAGGCATGTACGGAAAGCTAAAAAACATAAAGCAGCTCTATGTAGTGCCCTTTAAGTATGGGTGGTAGGAGGTAGATGAAGCTGCTTATTTCATTGCACAGAACTCCTCCTGAAATTCTCCTGGCTTGGAGTGGGGGTGGTCCCTTGAGAATCCAGTGTCCTAAAAAAGAGGAAAGCCATGGTATAGGTGCCTAATGGCCGTGGAATAGATTTCCTGGAAGAACTGAGGCTTTGGGACCGGTAGAAGTTCTCAGCTCATAGGTAGAAGAATCAAGAACTTTGAAGCTTGTCACAAAGGCAAAATTGGAGTATTTTGTAAATGCTCAATGAGTGAAAGCTGAGAAAAAGAAACTTTACTTGTTATATTCATAGTCAACAATAAAATGGGAGAATCGGGAAGAGATTGATGCTGAAGTCTCTTCAGGTTATGCCATGCAGGGGCATTTGGTGTAGCTTGAGAAGAATCTTCAAAAAAAAAGATTCTGTGAAAGAGACATAGAAATGTTTGTCATTTATCTGAATTTCTTCAAATGTAGTAAGGTGAACTCAGTCTTGGCTTAGAAGCTGCATGCTGCTGGAGTTTTACAAAAAGCATATTTTATTTGGTTGACTTGGGACGTCCCAAATGTTGATAAACTGGAAAGGACTGTGCTAGTACTTCTGTCATATGGTGACAGAGAAAAACATGTACAACAGAAACATACTGTGCAATGAATCAAGTAACACAGTTTCTATTCAGATCATAGCCCTGCGGGTAGATTATATATAGAGTCATTTTAGCCCTCTTAGAAGTGTGTTGCTAGAATTGCTCTATAAAGAGGAGAAATAACAGAAGCCTGGTAATTAAACATGCTGGATTAAAAAAATTTGGAGGGAAAATATTTATTGCAATAAGATTGAAACACTTAAAATCTTTTCAGTTAGCATCTCACATTAGCCTTTGTGTACCAGTGGCATTTAAATTAAAACCAGTATGTTTCCATAAGTAGAAAAGTTGGTTTTGATGAAGGGAGAATTTTTGATGAAAACAGCTTCCATTTGAAATCCCTGATTGCATCTATAAAGCAAGTCCTTTGAACAGTATCCTGCTGGCATACTGTTGATGACAATAAAGCTAAATATAAGTACAGAGATCTGCAAATGTGTGCATGCATTTATATATTTACATATATAACTGAAAATTGGAACTAATTGGGAAACACGGCTTATCTAATTCAAATGCAGATGCGATCTTATGATCCCTTTCCCCAAATCTGGTCAAACAGATATATTTACAGTTCCTTGACAGTGTAGAGAATAAACAGTGCCCACTGTACCACATCCATTGTGATCAGATTATAAATGCCACCCTGCCACAGTACACATACTTATATGAAGACCTACACACAATTGCTGAGAATGGACATCTTGGATGACCCGTAGTGCTAACATAGGCTCGAAATCATGGGGTAGAAATCGAAAATTTTCACAATTTTTTGCTGTTTCCTGTAAGAAGTATGTCTTGGAGTAATTGCTTCACAATATCGGCCTTTAAAAAACTGCTGCTACTTTTTATTATATGTTTATTCCCTACTTTTTATTATATAATTATTCATATAACTAAGTTTAGGATGTTTTTGCTACTGCTGTATCTGGTTTTCAAATTCTACAGTGAGGAAGTAAATTTGATTTGCTTACATGTGTATTTAAAATGAATGCATTCTTTTGGAAGATGTAATCTTCCATCAAAATACTTGTAACAAGGAAGGAACCATTGCTGTATGAAACTTCATCTTTTTTAAAGGTGAATTGTGGTAAAATAACAAAGACAAACTGCAAGTCTGAACCCATCACTGATGTTGCCTACTTGTTTAGAATGTATTCAGAGAAACGTATAAGGCCCCTCTTTTAATGCTTTCAGTCAGTTATAGTTGATGGCAAGATCCATTAGAGGCTTTATTTTCAGATTTTTTTTCTTATCATTCTGTTTTCAGTATCTTGTATTTATGAACATATCTTACTGTGTATTCATGAGGAGTGTGAATTTTAGTCCAGTGTATGATGTCTTTGATAGAATCCATAGAGCATCTACTATTCTATAAAGGGGCTATATTTATACTGAGGTATTTACTATTGCTCGTCTTGTATATTTTTAAGCATGTTAATATTATCTATGATTCTGAACTTGGAAGAAAAATGTAAATTGGGACAAAGAAGTTTTGCTTACCTTCTATTTTTTTAACCTTTTAATCCAAATAGTAATCATTTTCTAAATCTTAAATACTTTTGTTATTAAGCAGTATAATTTTTTCTAAGTGATTTACTCATTGTAGCAAACAGCTAAGTGCTCTCCTGCATCAACACTACTGCAAGTGTACAGCATGTGGGGAAAAAGTCCTGAAAGATCAGTGCTAGGAATCACTGGATCCTTTAATGAAGATCTCTCTAATGCAAGGAACTTATAAGGGTAACACTGGCCACTTGGAGTGTGCATTGAGGTTTTAAAGTCCCGAGGTCATGAGATTAGGTAAAAATCATGACTTTCATTAAAAAAGGAGAAAGATACATAGTCCAAATTGTTATAGAAAGAACTATAAAACATGACTTTAGCATGAATTCAAGTCATCAGTAGAAGGTAAAGTTTAAAAGTCTATCATGTGTTTTAATTTAATTTTAATTTTTAATACCACAATCCTTTTAAGTCTTACTCTCAGTTTGTACATGCCTGAGTTTTAGCTTCTGTTGAGGCATACAATATATATGTGTATATATAAAGAGAAAAGCAAGAGATCACCTCAAAATGTCATCTGATTTCCCTGGTCCTTGCTAGTTGAAGGTAGCTGAACACATGATAAATGGAGCAGAAATCAGAGAGCAGAAAATGGTAACTGGCAATTTAATCAATAAATAGATAGACCACAGTGTAAATATCTGTTGATGTTTGTAGTATCTGTGATAACAGGGAAAGGGTTCAGTGCTTCTTCTGCTTTGCAATGCTTTAGCAATGTTTGTAGCCATAAACCTGCCTTAAAACACCAATTAAACAGGGTTTATGACTGCTTTGTGTTACTGAAGTAATGCAACAGATCAACATGTATCAACAAAACTACAGAATCACAGAATCATCTAGGTTGGAAGGGACCTTGAAGATCATCTGTCCAACCGTTAACCTAGCCTATGGTTTTGCCCTTTTTTTTAAAAACAAACCTGAATAACATAAAGTAATCCGAGCGCCTTGTGTCTAAAAGCGGCATCCCACATGTTCCCTGAGTATCTGCATCATATATCTGATCTGAACTTGTCTGCTGGAGCTTGTTTGTAGTGTTACCTGTAAGAGCCTCCTGTCAAAACTCTTTGAGACAATGACCAAGTCAGACATAATTTTCATAGGATAAATAGAGCCGCATTAAAGAATTTCTTTTAGTCCTTTATTTACAAGGCTCTTTAGTGAGTTTCTTGAATTCTATACACCAGACATCGATACAGCCTTCCAACACTAGATGCTTGAGTGCCAAGTATACAGTTAATCCAAGTTCTCCAGTCCTATTCAGGCTTCTTCCACAGAGGCCTCTGGGGATGCATTTTTCCCTTCAGCCCTGACAGCACATCAGGAGCTCATGTTCGGCGGAGTCATGTCCACTCAGTGCCAAGTCTTTTTAAGAATTGTTGCCCCCAGCATAAACTCTCTCGTTCTGCCAAGAGGATCCTACTCTCTTGTTTAATTTATAGATATATAAATTGTTTCTGAGAAGTGACTTGACCAGAGGCTCACAGTGGCAGAGCCTGGGAGGAACAATCAAAATCCTAAATATCATACTATGTCCTTGCCAATGGACTATTAATTTACTTGTTTCTTCCCCTATACTTTGTTCTGTATGACTGAATATTTTCCTGGTTTCCCTGCATGGCTGAGGCTGTACATGCTCTTTCTGTTAGATTTGGTCTAGTTGCATCTGATGAACAGAGTATACTTTAGGAATTACAAGGTGATAATGCTATTTCCAATCATGTTTATTATTATTACTATAAAATCTTATCTGTAGGGCTAATTATTTCCTGTGGTTGTGTGACAAAATATTAATCTCAAGTAAATGATGAAATGCCCCCCATCTCATTTAACTCAGGTTTAACTTTCTTTCATTCCTGCTGGGCCCTGTTCAGGGTGGTACTCTTCCCCTGCTTCCTCTGGAGAGCTGATACTATGCTGGTTTGTAATATTCATTAGCAGCCCAACCCTTTTTCCAGGGAAAACTCTGGTTATGCCCATTTCAAATGCTTCTGCTTTTAAAAAATGCATCAAGAAAGGAATTATTTCAAGAAAAAGGAGCTTGAACCTGAAATCTACTTCATGGGCTGAATACAGAGGAGGAAGAGGGAGCCCCTGTCTTCTTGCAATGAATTAACGTTACCAGCATGACACCCTTGCACCAAGGGCAGAAGCTATCATTTCCCTTCTCAGATGGTAGAAGACTATTGCCTGGTGCTAAGTAGAAGAGTAAGACTACCTTTTTAGGAATACTCTGTCTTTAAATGCTTCTATTTAAATGGAGCAAGTGCTTTATTGGAAAAAAAACCCCAAACAAACAAAACCCTTGCTTCCTTAGGTTGTCAAACTGTATGTGAAAATAAAAATGAATCCCATGAAAAGCTGAACCAATTTGAAGTTAGTAATTCTTAAAGTTTCTTGAACAGTTCTTCATCTTCCTTGCAATGAAGGAGGCCTCTTCTTTTGTTTCTGTTATCACTTTCCCTTGAAATCCTTTGCTAAAGCAGTTGTCTGGTGTAAGTTACACAGATCGTAGGTCTGCAGTCAAGTGCAGCCATGCTGGGTCCTACCAAAGGCCCAGGTAGTGCAGTGAGCTGCCTCTTTCGTGGTAGGGAGCACTGTGGTTGATGTGATTTGGGTGGAGATGGCAGTGGCTCCCTGTGTCTGGTCACCTGGCATCCGTGATGAACTTTAACATCTCCTGCTGCAGGAGGGGCCATGTTGTTGCATGTGGTTATGCACTGTGGCAGCAGGAGGGTTGAAACATCACCAGGGCTACTAGCTTTCACCACGAAGAATATCAGCACGGACAGGGAGGGCCGCTGTGTTGAGAGGAAGCAGACATTACAGACAAGTCTTCAGGGGTGTGAGGCTCCTGGGCTCATCACACAGTGCGCTGGAGCAGTGTGGCATGGATGCCCATCACCCAGAGTTGAGCTCATTGTGTCCTTCAGGTGGTGACTGACAGGGCCAGTGGAGAGGTGACAGTGCTCTCCTAGGGCTAAGGCACGTGTCATGCCGGGTCTGGAGGAGACCCCTGGGGCCAGGCCCAGCACAAGCTGCTGCACCCGTGCCACATCCCCTCCATGGGTGCCAAGACTAGGGGGGTGACAAGGTGCCTCTCAGCCTTGTGATCAGCATCAGGCCTGCAGCACTGTGGGCCAGACCATAAGCAGCTTCAGAAGCATCAGTGGTGGCCAGAGGTGGTCACAGCACGTGCCAGCTTTGCTTGGCCACATCATGGAGAGCAAGAATGGGAAAGGGTCTCCCTCTCCCCTCTGCAATGCAGGGGGCCAAGCCCCCCGTGTCCTTCCCCCTGCTCTGACCTGGACCACTCTCAGAGGGGAACACAGCGATCAGCACAATGTATTTTAGGAAGAGCAAGACTAGCCAACAGACTCTTCCTCTTGTAAAATCTCTCAGTTTCTGGGCTGGCTGGTGTGAAATGCTTTCTTGTGGCAGTTCTTGAGTTAAAAAGCAGATGGTATCTATGTGCTACGATGTAAGTGCATCAGAAGCACTTGGAGGATTAAAATGACAACTCATTGGAGCAAAGCAGGACAGGGAGATGAACAACCGAAAGAGACTTTAGTCAAAACAAAGTCATTGGCTTCTTGGAGGCACGTAGAAATGTATTTTACACTACTCAAAGTGCTATGTTTTCAAAGTTGTAAATCTGCTCTCCAGTTTATATTTTAAACTAAATAAAAGACAACCTCAATTATTTTTATACTCCAGCTTTTTGTTTTGTTTTTCATCTAGCAGGTAATAAGTCCTTATGAAATTAGGAAAGCAATCCTTGTCTGGCTTGGGTAAATAGAAAGATTGGCTTGTCCTTAAGTGATTGATTACTTTTAAATTACTGTGAAAGCTCCTTTTAAATAGGTCAATGTAAGTGACAAAGTAAGCAAAGCTACTCCTTTTCCCCTCTTTGTTAGGGGTAGCTTTAAAATTTTCAGCATACACTCATGGTGTGGAACTTAAGATAACACACCTCCAACAGGCTTCCTAAATGATACACAGTTACTGTGAATGGAGTAGAGGTGATATATGTAATGAAGTTTAAAAAGCTTTCCAGTTTTCCTTTTAGATATATTTTTTGAGGGTTGTAACCTCTCTGAAGCTCAGAAGCTGAAGTGCTTTCTGCTTTAGAAAGTGGTTTGTTTTCTTTTTATTATTTATTTAGGTTTGGTTTTAGGGAGGAAGGTAGATGATAATGATAGCAGCTTTGATTCCTAGACAAGGGAGAAAAATACAATACTTTAAGAGCTTTTTTTTTTTTTACCTGCTTTTTTAAAAATTCCGCAGCTAAAATATCTGGGGAGAGATGAACCAATTTTCACAGGGAATTCTGTAGCAATTCACAGAGGCTGAGTTTGATTTTAGTGCATTGTAAACTGTTAAGCATGGACAGTACAGTTTAATAATAAGCATTCAAACTGCTAAGCTAAAAAGTCTGCTGAGCATGCTCATAGACTAAGTTAGCTGCATGTTGAAAGGTCAGAATTTGTCATATCACCAGGAATTAGATAACTGGAAGGAGGCATCAGCAGATAATGTAAAGCATACCAGGGCTCAGGTAAGGATTTTGCTTGTTAAAACTCAGCATTGGTCTCCTTACAGTTTATCATAGACATAGGTGGTCATGTTACACTGCCTATCAGCAAGGTCCTAACTCTGCAGGACAACCTACGTAGTGACTTGATTTATGAATCCAATATTTAATAGAAGAGTCAAGTATATCTATTCATACAACCTAAAGTTTCTTCACCATTTGACTATGTACTGTTCACATTTTGTAACTGAGATTTGCTGCTGTGGAATAATTTACACTGCTTAATCTGTATAGTAATCTGTCCTCACATCTAAGGACAGCACAAAGTTATTGTTTTAAAACTAAGGAAAAGTGCTTTATAGAATGGGTGTTCTGAGGTCTGTTTTCTGAGCCTGTCATAACACCAATGAAGTAGAGGAGCTAGGCCCACCCATAGACCTCATCACATGAAAGCAAATTTTACTTTGCTGGTGTACCATAAAAGTTTGATATCTTTGGAGAATAACTGTCTGACAAGTCTAATGTAATAGAAAATATACATGTACTGCCAATAATCAGAAATGTGAGGGGAGCTAAAGCCACTGAGACTGAGATAAAAATCAATACAGTTGGTTAACCTCACTGTAGGATCAGAAACCTTGTTTCTTTGCCGTGTATTTATTTTCTTCTAAATAAATCCTAGCACAACTTGCTCCCTGGTCTCCCACCAAGTTTCTCTGTTGTTCCTGTCCATCCTGTTTTGTGGGCAACACAAGTGCCTAGTGGCATTTCTTCAGAACTGTCTCTTTGGTCATTGGTGCTTCTTCTCCAGAGCAACATCTGCTGAGCCCCGAGTCACCCAGTATCTTTCCAGAAGAGAGGTACCACAACAGAGGGAATTTGTACAGTTTGCATCTTCACTTGTTGCTGCAGAGGAGAGCTTTAATCTGTGCTGTGTAAGCACTTACAAAGGGCATGGATTGGGACAACTCAGCCCAAAAGTCTGAAGGGAGTTTATCAGGACAAAAGAAAAGATAAAGCAGCTGCAGCTCGTGCGGGTCTCCCTGAGGCAGCTGAGGCCTGACGTCTTGCCTTGCAGCTTGCCAAAGAGCAATTGGATGCAGAATGAGGATTTAGGAGAATGAATAAATATTTGGGGAGTGCAGGAGTGGAATGAAACTACTTTACTGTGTAACTTGTTTAAAGGACACAGTTTGGCAGCCAGAAATGTTTGCAGGTCAGTCAGAATCCCAGTGGGGAATCCAGGGTACCTGTCAATGCATTTAGTAGTTCTCTACCTATCTGAAATCCTACATTTGTTACAGATGATTGGGATACAGATATCTTTACAAATGACTTATATAAAGTTCAAGCTGTAATGCTTGCTAGCAGAAAAGAAACACGTTAAAAAATATGTTTGTAAAAAGCGAGAAAACCACTGAATATATTTCTAAAAATCTCACATCTGTACAATTTGACTTACACAGCTGATGGTCCCAGGTGTTTTGTTCATATTCATGTGGCTGGTGTTGCAGTAGACTATGCCAGAAACATGGTGGCTGCCCACACCAAGAAGTACCACTGGATCCTGCTGATGGTTCAGGTCAAATCACCCTTGAGTAAACAGTAGTAAAGGTCCATTTGTTTGAACCTCTTAATTTTGCTTTGTATGTCTGAAACCAAACTAAAGATTTGGCACTACAGTTTCATTACATCACTATGAGAACAGCTGCACTATGCTGAAAGCTTATCAAGATCTTAAAACTTTAAATGTAGCTCTTCAGAGTTAATCATACTTAGAATTTGATGCATCAGTTTGCTTGTTTACATTAGCAAATATTAGAGTGCAATAGAAGCAAATCTGAAAAGCAAAACATTTGGTGCTGAGGACCCAATGTCCACACCTGGGGACACTTTTGGGGTTTTTACTTCAGATTAGGTCCAGTCTGGTTTTGTGGACTGAGTATTCGTTTGTGATCAGAGAGCATATTGTTCATAAACAAGGAGGCCCACTCTTTTTTCACTCTTATTTTTATTTAACATGTGGGTTTATACTCCGGCAGGAGATGCAGATGATGTTCTGATATAGGTTTGGGTTATCTGCCTGACATATAGTAAGTAGCACAATGAAATGCAAATTAAACTTATGTTGATTCAAGAGGGTTTTAAAATGAGATCCTACTTTACAAATACCACACATTTTGATGAGGTTTCGCTACATATTTTACTGAAATTAATGTTTTAGGGCCATGGAGATTGCAAGCTGAAACAGGTTGCAGGCCATCTGCTCAATATGTTTTCTGTGATGGCAGCCAGTTCCAGGTGCTTTGGAGTTTAGAAGTCCCTGTATTAGATGGCTGTGGAATAAAATAGCCCCAGGGCAATGTCTTTGAGGTCCGTATCATGTTCTCTGTTTGTTATATTACCTTAAGCAAAATATTTTGAAAACATTTTAGTTTGAAAACAAATATGGTTTACTTCATACATATCAAGACATTGGCAATACAAAGGACCTCTCTATGTCTGAGCTTTAGGTACAGACAACTTACAAGCTTCACCACAGTATCTTCAAATGGCTTAGAGCATGCTCTGCAGAGATGATCTGCAAGTTATAAGTTTACTGAAACTGATTTGTAATTTCTGTAGATCAGTTGAATCAATTTGGAAGCCACCTTGTCTGATTAAAATATTTGTATTTTGTTAATGATGAAACAAGTTTCTATTCATCTATATTTTTTCATTTTGCAAGTAGATGTGTCCCTCAGCAAGTTATTTGAGCTGTTGGGTCCAAACCAGCTATGGAAACGCAGTATCAATCCTCTACCTCCCAAAAGGATTTGTAGATATTAAGAAGATAAAGATTTGTGCTCTATGCCTGACTAGAATTTTTGTAACTTTTTGCAGTCCTTCTGCATCAGTAGCTATCTTGAACCTTTTGGATTATGCTTTCTAAAGTTGCAGCTAGGGCATTTGAAAATAATATTTAAATACTTGAGGAAGAAAATCTCCAGTGAGATGGGCTTGTAAGCAATTGCAGTGGTTTTTTTTTTTTTTTCTAGTTTTTTTTAATTATATATAATATTTCACAATCCACTGAGACTTTCTGTATTTAAACATTATTTGTATACCTTCCTTTGCCACTGGCAACATTTTTTCCTCCTATTCACTTCAGCATGCATTTATGAACAAGCACATTTCATTAGATTTCTCTTTGACATCTGTATATTTTTTAAAAACTGGAAATGCAGTAACTTGTCACTCAAACCCTTGTAGAAGACCTGGTTTTGCTCCATCTGGTCCTGATAGGGAAGGGCAGGCAGGCTGGCTGCAGGGATTGCTTATGTAACCCAAGTTGGCACTCAAAAAAAATGATGCCCAAGACAGTAGTGTAACTTTCCAGTTGGAGCACTGGGGTGTAATTTTTCCTTTCTCCTCCTTCCCCTGTCTTGTGAAAGTATTGGAGAGCATTCACAGCTGGCTTAGCTGTTGACAGGGAAGAGCTGTGGAAAACTAAAGCAGCTGGTTTTTTGGAAGCCATTTCTTTTTGGTGAAAATAGGGCTGAATGCAAAGAGTTTATATGGTGTTGTGAGGATGGTATATAAACCAGAATGAAGCTGAAAGTTGTGTGTATGGCAGAACTGCCTACATCTCTGCCCGTCTTCTCCTTCCTATTCTCCCGTCTCGACATAAGAACATCCTGACAAAACCCAGTTCTACCCAAACCTTACACTTTTGTATTCTGTTTGAGTCCAGTTGGTGTTTGTGCCCTCAGTGAAATACTCTGCAGGTCATCTAGCTGGTCCATTTGTTTCCTTGATCTGTATTCCCTCCCACTCTACTCCCAGTAAGTACCCTCAGACTCTCCTCAAACTCTTAAACTTTTGCTTGCTCAGAAAATCACTCCAGTGGTTCTTATTTCAATAATATTACCAAAGCTGTCTTTGAAGAAAGGCAAAATCTTTAATAAGGAGCAATGTCAGGAATCTTGCTAGTTCCAGTACTGAAAGCAATGTGAAAATGAAATTACTTTTCACTTTATTTGGGACAAGATGGACGAATAAGTCTTTGCAGTGGCAATACTTAAGTAAAATGTGCAGGAGATAATACCATTTAATTCAACTGAACAACTACATCAAAAAGCTCCACCGTTTTGTTAAGTGACTTATCCAACTAACACTTTGAAAGTCAAGGCAGTGGATTTTTATTCATGTGTCTCTTACTAAGCATGTATATTTTGAATTCTCAAAAGCAATAATATAAAGATGAGAAATTAATACCTTGCTTTGGGACCTTTGCTGTGGGTTTCTTGCAGTGGATCTTGATTTCTTTTTGATATATTCAGGAACTGTAGAAGGCAGGAATTGGTAGAGGGAGACCTGAGCAGAGACAAGAGGACCTCTCCTGTCCCTTCCAGAAACTTTTAGACTGCTTCTCTTTGGGAGCAGATAGTTGATTCATGCCCATGTCGTGCACTGTCTAAAGCTGAGCTGATGACCCTTACTGCCTCTACATGCTCCCTTTTAAGGAGACCGCACTTCTTAAGGGCAGCGTTGAATTGGAAACAACTTTATGGACTTGCTTTTTGTTATGCGAATTAACTACTTGAATTACTTGTCTTTCTACTGTGTTTATGGACTTGCCTGTTACTTATATGAACCAGTTTAATTAGCTGTGTCAGTTCCAGTGCTTTCAGAAAGATTTACAATGGTTGATCTTTGCTGATATTTCCACTGTGCCGTCTCCAATATACGTAGTGTTAGCACTCCACAAGGGAACATACCTAAGTGGAGATCATGTTGTGATGATTTCTTAAGGACTCTGCCATTTGTGTGCATGTTGGTGTGTGTGTCTTCCTTCTCCTTATAACTAAATGCTATCTGTAAGTACTATAGCTATATAAGAAGTAGTATATTGGAAGTGATGCTATTTCTGATTAAGTCTCCTTCAGTTTATTTGGCTTTAGTTATTGGTTATACATAGCTTCCTATTTAGTGGGAATAACATCTGGTGAATATCATAAGTAAAATGCTGATTTAAGAAATACATAGACTATTTGGAAATATTATTTTGAAGGCACTTGAGGAAAAATGGTTATATTGGAGCTTCTTATTCTGGAGTCTGATTTCTGTGCATTCTGCAAGACTCAGCTTAGACTGATATGGTTGAAAGAGATGCTCTGATATGTTATAGAAAGATTGTAGGCCATTTTATTTATCTTGTCACTAAAAATATTTCATAATCAGAATCTGTAATGGAGACAACCTTAATTGTTATTTCAAGTGATAATGTAAGTATTGTTCTCCTTAGTGTAAAGTAATAAGTTAGGGAAATTTTCAATATTAAATTAGGTGGCACCTTAAACAACATGGACTTCTTAAAATATTTTTTTTCACTGAGAAGAATGTTGCTTTTTTTTCTGACCTATCATAACATAACTGCTATTAATTTTGTGTAATACATCACACCTACTTTGACATGTAAGTTTACAAAAAGAAATGTGAGGAGTTTGTGTGTTAATTGACTGAATAGATATGGGATATTTTAATATTCAAATTAATTGTGCTCTAGTGGCCTTAGAACTATCTGTGGTATAAGATGTAAATAAACGCAAAAGTATTATCAGTGTCTTCTTGATGCAATGTGAAATGCCTCATTCCTAAACACTGTGGTCAGGTGAGTTCAGCTCAAGGACTTGAAGGTAGCTATGAACACAACATTTAGCATGTGACTTAACGATTTAATGTTAACCCTTATGGGCACAATAGTGTTGAAAATTCAGATGGCCTCAATTCCAGCATCATTTAAATTAGCCTCCCACTGATGTGTCCAGCTAGATCTCAAAACAGAAATCATACAAAATTAACAGACCTCCAGTCAAACTTAGTAAAACACATGCTTTTCTAACTGCCTTTTATTGCCTTCCTTTTCTAGGTCTTTAGGGATTTTACACTGAGTATCTGGAAAAACAAGTCACTGTTTAAACACTAAGTCTAGAGCTTGAATGGTAAGGGGTAGGTGCATTACCGTGTTGTTATTACTCAATTAGTGTAAAGCTGATGACTTGAATGAAGGAAGTGCAATTCTAGTTTCTTTGCTTGGAACTTTCATGCTTTAAGTCAATATACACCTGAAAGAACTATTTTTTAAAGTGTCAAATAAAGAAAAGCACAGTTTTTAAACGCTTCCACACTTACAACTATGCGCTTGCTGCTAAAAGCTGTAGAGACTCTTCAGCTCCCATTGACCTCACTGCTATTCCTTGGACTTTGTACATAGACATTCTCTTGTATAGATTTCTATTTTTTAGCATATTTAATGTTTTAAAATATTCAGTATATGGTTGCTTAGAACTCCTGTTTTGTATTGTCTAGGTTTACAGTGGTTTTGCCTTCAGTCTGGCAAGTGTTGTCTATGAATGGTGCCTGGCATTTTCCACTCTAAGATCCTGCTTTCAATCAATTTCAATCAATTAAAATTAACCATCTTCACTTTTCCCTTTCACTTTCTGCCAAAAGAATTCAGAAATTTAGAGGAAACCATTCCACTAATATTCAGGCTACCTCTTACAGAAAGTGTCTTCTGCCCTTCAGTTAATGTAGCAGGGCAGAAGGGAAGGTGCCTTTTATAGTACTACAAAAATTGCTCAGATTTGGCCAGGTTGCAAGCTTTCAAAATGCTTCAGTTTTTACAGGCTCAGTGGAGAGCTCTAGACCTTCACAGCTGAAGAGTTTGTATTCTTTCCACATTGAATAAACACCAGTTTAGGACTGAGCAGAATATTATTTGCTGCTTCATTCAGGAGCTGCTTCAGGCAAATTTGGATTTTTCGTATAGAAGCCCCAGACCAAAAGTGGGTTTACTGTATCTTTCCTGGGCTCACAGTGACTGTGGTTCTGGATCTGGCTCGAGTGCAAACTAGACACAGAAGGAGGTTAATTAGGTTGATATCCTTTGAGAGAGATTTGTACATGGAAGGCGGGCCCAGGGCTGGAGGTGTGTTTGAGAACTTGACAAGTACAAGACTGCATTGAATTAAGGTTGCCCTTAGAAAGAGAAATTTGTATTTATGACAGTTACTCTGAACCAAAGATCAGATTGTTTCTACAGAATTAATTGTAATTATTTGTAGCACACACTGAGTGTATGTTTTTGTTTTGGGGTGGTGATAATTGATTACAACATTGGAATAAAATATTACAGATTCCGTACACTGAAGTGTGAAAAACTAAAAAGCAGTAATGCCCATGAGGAGTACAGATCGTTCCTCACTGTGTTTGGAATGCACTGAAGGAAATATAGTCCCTGGATTTCCAAGGGGGTCTGCTCCAGTGCTTCTTAAAAGTGCTCTAGGCTTTTTTATTTCACATTTCAGTAGGTCTCGCAAGGGCTCAGTTGGTCTCTTTTAGGTTTCAGTGGGTTTCTGAAGACTTCAGAGAAGCTGGTGGTTTTCATATCCACCTTTTGGCCTGAGCATACTAATGGTGATCTCTGACACCAGTTCTACAATCTGCAGTGTACCCAGTATACCAGTCAGGGAAAAAATGAAGAAACGAGGTTCAGAACCTTCAACTATTTGTTGAACTTATGACTAACTGAAAGGATGACCAAAAGATAGAATAGAAAGGGTAGCAGAGATAGGCAATGGCAAAATTGGTTGTATAAGTGATTACAGTTGATTTATTCACATCTATTACTGCATAAATTAGCAGTATGAGTAAGGGACCATATTAGAGGTCTAGAGTGAAATGAAACAAATGAGAAAACTTCACAAAAGTATCCTAAAAATACTATTAAACATCCGTGGATAGTAGATGCTTTAAATTGATTTTTAAGAATAAAAATCTGACCTTCTCCCTTGGGTGCTTGTATATGAAGCCTCTGGCTACCCAATTTATCTTTGGATCCTGTTTCAGGAACAAGCTGGACCTTTCCAAACAGGCTTCTGAGATATTAAAGATAGTCTGAAACATACAATTTCCCAGAGAAGTAGCCTGGGAATACGAGCCCAACAGAAAGCAAACAGGGAAGGCTGGAAATTAATCTTTTGGAGGAAAAGCCCAGTAGGAAAGAATGAAGATGCCCATCTTAACTCCCTAGTAAAAGATGTGCAGGATGATGCCTGCAAGGGATTGTTAGGCAGAGGAAAGCACATGGATGACATTTGGAATGTATTTCTCTCAAACAAAAAATGTAACCTAAAACTCATGCCCTGAAGAAAATTAACTTAACTCCTATAGCTCATAGGAACTCTCTGAAACACTAGCCAGTGAATTAAACCACTGATTTAGAGGTTTCTTGGGTAGCTAAAAAATATATGAGGTCTTCAGGGCAGGGAAGTCTTTTCTGATACATTTGTATGTCATCAAGCACAGTGCCAAGAAGTGCTGGTTCCATTTATGCCAGTAAGAGTGTAGTATGAAAACTACTTTGGAAGTCTGTAGTTTAATTTCCTTTTAGGGCCATTTCTACCAAAAAATGTTTTATTATATAATTGGTTGCTTTTTTATTTTTTTAATGTGGTTTTGTCCCTTGAATTTGTTGGAGAAGTGCATGATGATAGCACCAAAGTAACAGTTAATATAGCATCTACAATCCAATGTAAAGAGATACATCACTTCTGGCATCTAGAGCAGAAAGGATCAGTAAACAGTTAAAAATCCGTTTTCTGTGTGAGAGTGTCCATTGCCAATATTTGTCTATGGAAAGGACCTGGAACAGACAAGGGGTCCATAAGAGGATTCCAGGAATGGTGGACTTCAGGGAAAAATAGGGAAGCATGTGAATCTATTTTTAAACCTGTTCCAATCTTTTTTCTCCTGTGAACAAATACCAGAAAACTCTGAGGGGTTTGTTCTGGTCACTGACTGCTCTGTCATCAGTCCCAGTGGGAGCAAACCTGAACCTAAGTGGAACCAGTTGAGGTACTTACGGAGACAGTAACCCCAGGTCTGGTCTGAGGGGAGGAGGTCCAGGCATGTCCAGCCAGAGGTAGATGTCAATTTGAGGTCTAAATCCTGGCATGTCTGTACGTGGAATTGGTTAAGGGCAAAGGAGGTACAGCTACCAGTATATTATCCACCCAGCACAGTGCCGTGCAGGCTTCCAAGCATGCTTGTGGGAGAAGGGGAGCTCTGTTTATATAGTGCCAAGGCTGAAGGGAGGAAGGCTTTTCTTACATTGACATTATATGTATGAACAGAGCCATGGCACATCAACGGCTGAGCTGATTTCAAATGTCTGCCCAGCACGTCCCCTCGCCCACTGAGTTCTGCCATTAGGGATGGTGGCCAGCATGGAGCTGTACCTGCTAGGGTTGCCGTGCTTACTGAGAACAAAGTGCAATGACCAGCTCCATCTGCCCCTCCCCATGCCACTGCCACACACACATGTATGCCTGCTAAATATTTTAAGGATTCTTCTCTGGCATCAATACTTTCTTTGTTTTGGTTTGGTTTGCTTTGTTGGTGCTAATAGTTAATATTACTGATGTATCTTGTAGTACATCCAAGAACCTTCACCAGGAGTTAGATAACGCTTGTTTCTGTGTAAATATATGTGAGAAAAAAAACAACGCTGTCCTGACAGGATAACAATCAAAGGTATAAATGACAAGTGACTTCAGAAGTGAAAAGCTTGCCATCATATTTGTGTGATTTGTTATGTACTTAATAAAATAAATGTAAAGTAAGTGTCAGTTATGTAAATCTTCTAAACCAGTCTTTGATGACACAGGTAACTTCTTGCTGATAGTTTTACAGAGATGATTCTCAGTAACCAGTTTGAAAGAGGAGAGGTTCATCATCTTTTATGACATGTATTTTTTTATTCTTTTAAGTTTTATCAAGAACAAAGCAGTTAAAAGTTCCTGTGTGTACTCCATGTACTTATGTTTGGAAAGTTGCCTATGAGTTTCTGCAATCATGGTGATCAGAGCATCACAGTATAAATGAGGCTGGAAGGGACCTCCAGAGGTCTCCAGTCCAATGCCCTACTCAAAACAGATCTGATCAGATCTAATTAGATCTGGTTGCTCAGAGCTGTGTCCAGCCACGTCTTGAATTCCTCCATGAGGACATTCTACAGCCTGTCTGGACACCCTGTGCCAGTGTTTGACCACTCTCATGGTCAAACAAACAAACAAATAAATAAAAAACCTTATATCTAATCAGAATTTCCCATGTTCCAACTTATGTCCTGTATTTCAGCTTCTGTCTGTTGTCTCTCATCCTGTCAAGAAGATTCTGGCTCCATCTTCTTTACTTCCCCTGTCAGGTGTTTATACATGTTGATAAGATGCCCCTGAGCCTTCTCTGCTCCAGGCTGAACAGTTTCAGCTCTCTCAGCATCTGCTCATATGACAGATGCTCCAGTCCCTTAATCATCTTTGTGGTCCTTTGCTGGACTCAGTCCAGTATGTCCCTGTCTCTCCTGTACTGGGGAGCCCAGCTTGGGACCCAGCACTCCAGATGTGTCTCACCAGGGCTTTGTTGAAGGGAACGATTATCTCTCTCGACCTGCTAGCAATGCTCATCCTAATGCAACCCAGGATGTCAGCATGTTGCAAGGGCATGTTGCTGGCTCATGATCAGCTTGGTGTCCATCAGAACCCAAGATCCTTTTCTGCAGAGCTGCTTTCAAGCTGACCAGCCCCCACTGTGTATTGCTGCCTGCGGGTATTCCTCCCCAGCTTTGGGACTTTGCATTTCCCATTGTCAAACTTCATGAGGTTCCTGTTGGCCCATTTCTCTGGCCTGTTGAAGTCCCTCTGAAAGGCACAACTCTTTGGCATATCAGCCTTTCCTCCCAGTTCTGCACTATCAGCAAATTTGCTGAGTGTGCATTCTGTCCCATCACCTCTGTTATTGAGGAAGATGATTAAAATATATTATCCTTGGTATCAAACCCAGGGGTAGACTACTAGGGACTGGCCTCCAACTGAACTTTGTGTTGGTCACAACCCTCTGAGTCTGGTGGTTCAACCAGTTTTCAGTCCACCTTGCTTTCCACTTACCTAGTCCGTATTTCATTACTTTGTCTATGAGGATGTTATGGGAGACCATGTAAAATGTCTAAAATCAGGATAAACATTCAGAGCTCATTTCATCATAGAAAGCTCTTGGGTTTTCCCTTTGCAGTCCATATGCTGACTACTCCTATCATTTCCATCCATGTCTTTAACATGTTTGGAATGTTTTTTCTGCAGGATTTGTCCCAACACTTTCCCAGGGACTGAGGTGAGGCTGACTGGCCTGTGGTTCCCTGGATCCTCCTTCTGGCCCTTCTTGAAGATGGGGGTGACATTTGCTTTGTTCCAGTCCTCAGGAACCCATTCCAATCACCACAACATCTCAGAGAGTATTGAGAGTGGCCTTGCAGGGACAACAGCACTTATGGATATAACCCATCAGGTCCCAGAGACTTGGTTTATGTCTACTTCAGTTCATTTGAATGTTCCCTAACCTGATACTCCTCCACTGAGTCTAAGACTTCCTTGCTCCAGATTTCCTCTCATGTCTCAGGCTTGGGATTCCTATCTTACCAGTAAAGACAGAGGTCAGGAAGGCACTGAGCACATTTTCCATGTCCCCTGTCACCATGTCCCCTGCTCCATTTCCATGGCAGGCTCACATTTTCTCTTGTCTTTTGCTGCTGAACTATCTGTAGAAGCCCTTCTTGTCGCCCTTCACATTCCTCACCAGATTCAACTCCAGGTGGGTTTTGGCTTTCCCAACCCCGTCTCTGCACATCCAGTTTCTCTGTGTATATCTTCAGTCATAAAATATAAACTTGGACTGTTGGGAATAAATGATGTGAACAGCATCTATGCAGGAATATATGAAGTGAACAGATGACTTAGGTTAAAGCTAAGCACCCCAAACCCCTCAATAACATAAATATGCAACACAACAAACATAACAGTAATGACTGTGATATAGAAACAAAAGGTTTTTTCCTAGGAAAAACTTTATATAAACATTTTTTTTCTGTTCTATATGGAACATGCCTGACCTGCCAGTAATAGGCAGCATGTTTTGTTTGTTATGTATTTGTCTTTGTTTCCTTCTTTGTCCTACTGAGTTGATAAAGATTAACTTATGATCCATAGCTCCTTAAGTAAAGTTTCTAGCTTTCCTTGATTATTAACCGTTAATGTTTTTTAGTCATGTGTTATTTAAACAATGGCCAGAAACTGGAGTAGGTACTTAGTGCACTTCGTTATTTCTTAAATATATTTGAACCACTTATAATTTAGTCGTAACACCTTTTGTTTGATAAACAAAAACATCTCACTTCTGGCCTTGAACTTTGTAGGCAAAAATATAACCCAGATCACCTTTGGAAAAGGCTTTATCTCACTTTTCTAGCATATAAGTATATCCTAAGAAGTGTATCCCTGGCATAGTGAAGTATCCTTTTCTGTCCTGCTTATATAAACAAAAGTTGAAACATAGGTAGGTCTCTTGGTGGTCCTTCTGTAAGTGACAGAAGCTTTTAATCTTTATCTTAGTTTGATTTGTGTTCAGTATTCTACATGTTTGTTTGATATTGTCAGCTGAATCCTGACGTTGAAGTTAGGTAATTCCTTCTTACTCATTATCCTCTTGAATGCTTTTAACTGAATGTGGTTTCACTGTACTTATGGAGAGGATCAATTAAGATAATCTTGGATTAATCCCATTACACTCTTTGGTCTTGTTTATGGCTTTCTTTGTCTTCAAATTCACACAGACTTTGAAAGGACAGTATTCTGTTTGTGGTACTGGCATTAATTTATTATAGAATTTCCTTCCCTATAAAAATGTAAATGTATCCTTCATTGCATCCTAATGCTCACAGATATACAAAACAGAGACATACCAAAGATTTTGCATTATGTTGCTTCAAAAATACTGTCTTTTAGGTACTGTTCTTAAACATATTAATATGTATAGAGTCACCTTGATACGCTCCTGTCAAATTTGTGGCGCTGGTAAAAAAACTAACTTTAGTTTCACACTTAAGTTTTAGGAAGTTCAAGACTTCTGGCGAGGCATCTAATTCAAACCTTTTCACTACCAATGAAGGTTAAAAAAATGGGGCTCTTACTCATCATCTACTAGAGAGCTTATGAAATAAGTCTGTGCACAGCAGCCTAACATAAGGTGCATTTACCTTTCTCAGTTCAAAACTATTAGCACAGCATTTATGGGATCATAAAAAGTACTTTTTGTTGAAAGAGTGCTTTGATGAGCAAACCTGCTAAGAGCACAGAGGTGTATGGTAGGTACTGTAATTTCAGGGTGAGCTGTAATCATATTTTTTGATGTGTCAATATGTAGGGGAGTAATCTGTTTCATCTAAAGAAAAAGTGAGTCTGGTTCATTTTCACTGGGTCAATTGCTGTTGCTAATCCAGAGTCTTTGTCAGCTTCCAGGCTATGTGTTGTGTTTTTTACACTTTTGCTTAAAAAGCAGGTAAGATGATACTGGTAGCACTTTCTGCTCATTTTTTTTACTTGGAACAATAATGTGATAAACTTTTAAAATAGCTGCTTTTAGCAAATTCTTCTTTTTTTGCATGTGTATTTATGGGGAGACAGATGGCTGGAGAATGATAGAATGACTTTGATTTATTTACATTAACTTTTTTTTTTTTTTTTTTTCTGTTTATGCTGTTGTCTTTAGTGTTAAACAATGAATAAGTCTTGAAATTCATTCATGAAATAAAAACTTTGATATTCCTGGAGAAAAAAATGAGTCGTACTGTCTGAAACATGGTACAAATGTTAAAGAAACGTAGTTTATTGTGCTAAGGTCTGAAGGAAAAAAATATGACTTTGTTCTTTCTGAACATTTAACCAAAGGAAAAATCTCTCAGGACTGTGTTGTGTCCACAGTATGAGCTCATCTCCTGTGTTTTATATTTGGATTGCAAGAATTATTCTCTCTCCCAACTTTGTGCACATTTCCTAGTGGAGTATCTTTGCTGTATTTCTTCTTATTAATATCATGTTTTTAACTTTTGCATTCTATTTCTCACTATTTCAGACTAGTATTTTTGTTGATATTTCTTAGCAAAATTTCATACAGAGTGAACTAGTAAGTCTGTGATTGTGAGCGGGTGTGTTGTCCTGAGGTACACAGAGAGGTAACTCTGTTGAGTGGCTTGGACTTGCAGTGAATCCCATTTCACAATACCATTACAAGTACCTGGCACACAGGAGTATTTCTGGATTGGGTCTTGCAGGCAGGCACCATGATAAAGAGCATTAATTCCAGCAAACGAACATATACATGAGGACTAAGAGCTTTGGAAGTTGTGTACTCTGTGTGTGTGTATAAACCACATTACAATGATTTTATTTCCTAGATTTTCTTTTCAGTATTTCAGCCTTCTACAGCAGTGGGAACTATTTTGTGAATTCTAACTCTAGTATATAAGATAGGTGAAGTCCTCAGAGAACTAATGTTGCAGAGGCTGTAGAGTCTGGCACAGCTTTTTTGTAGACAGAATATTTTAAAAAGTAACTAGGGCTGCTCTGTTTCTTTGTTTTGGTGAGAAGGTTTTGATGTTTTTTGTGAAGCTTGAATTTTGACAAAGAGGCAAAACCCAAATCGTACATTACTTTAAAAACTGTTTTATAAAAAAACCCAACAAGTGTAGTGCGAAGAGCAACTCGGTCTAATCCCACGGAAAAACAAACAAACGAACAAACAAAAACCCAACAATTCCCCAACAAAATGGTTTTTTCCCCTGGTCACTCGCCAGCCGAGGCAATCGGCAGCGTCCCCTCCCCGGGCTCCGCCGGCAGCGGCGGCCGATACGGCCGCTCCCGGGGCGCCAGGGCCGCCGGGGCCTCCCGGCCGCCGCGGGGCGGGGCGGGGCGGGGCGGGGCGAGGCGGCTCGGCTCGGCTCGGCTCGGCTCGGCTCGGCCCGGCCCGGCCCGGCCCGGCCCCGCAGCCCCCGGCGGGTCCCTCCTGGGCTTGGCCCCGAGGGAGGGGCCCGTCCCCCCGCCCCGCCCCGGCCCGCCCCGCCCTGCCGGGCCCCGCTCCGCCGGCGGGGCCGCGCTCCCCGGCCCGGCAGCCCCAGGGCGCCCCCCGGGCCCCTCCTCGCAGCCGGCGGGGCCGGGGTTTCTCCTCTTTCGCTCGTCTTTTTCCTCAGCGCACGGGGGGCTAGAAAATCGGAAATGATCTTAATTAAACGTTTTCTATAGAGGAACAAGCGGGCCTTTTTTGTGTGAAGCGAAGGCAGCAGACCTTATCACAAAAGACAAAGGCAAATATTTATCAGGGAACAAAAGATGTCCACGGTTGCTTGCAACGGGGGGAGATTTTTCTCTCTCTCCTGGTGAAGATGTTTAACAGTGTAAGATGTTTATCGGGACTCCTTGTTGAAATTCTTTGTTTCCCTGTAAGATCGACAAATGAAACTGTTTTTCTTTCTGTGAAGCACACAATGAAATCCATGAGTTAAACGGCAGAGAATGCAAACACCTGCTTGTCCCTCTGTTGACTTTGCGTTTCAAGATCTTTTCTGTTTCACATGATAATGGTTTGGGGGCTGGGTTTTGTCTGGGTTTTTTTATTCTGTGAGGAGAGAACTGGTCATCTTGTCTGTCTTCCCTTTATGTCGCTTCTGATGCAGCGTTTGTCGCCGGTAAAGGAATACCAGATTGTTAAATAAAAGTATTCCTTCTCCCACAGAATCGTATGTGTCAGCGAGTGAATAAGCTATTCGATTTTACTGCTTTGCCTATCTGGTGACTGCTTATTTTTATGTGCTTATTTTTTTTTAAATGCTCTGGTAGATAAGCTGCATGTCTGACAACTTTACATTTTAAGCTGTGAATGAGAGGGAGGAAACATTAGAATCTCTGTAACTCTTTACAGCATTTTTGCCTGTTCCCCTTAACTATTTCATACATGGAAACAAAATATTTCAGATGTACTTGAACGCTGATTAGCCAGTGATTTCACATATGTGTATCTTTAATACCAAATGATTTCAGGTGGTATCTGGAATGTACAAATTCTTGTATGAGTATTCATCTTCAAAAGCAAGACCATGAGTTACCTACAAAAACTTGTATAAAAGTTTAAGATTTTATAATATAAAAACCCACTTTCTCCAAGTTGTGGAGGGACCACTTGTGATTAAATGTATTCACATGGCAAGTGTTCAGCCTCATAATAAGTATTATAAACTGATGTTATTGTACGGATTTCTGGCACTGAACAACATAATACATAGCAGTGTTTGTGATCCAGTATTTAGGATTTTATAGTTCACAGGATTTGAGGAATACTTTAAAATATTTTTCCATGAAAATTTACAACAGAGCTTTACAATGACGTAGGCTTTTAAGTACAATGCTGTAGAGTAAATGTAGTGCGTCATAACAGAAGTGTTACACCCAGTCAGGGATTGTCTGCTGTTTTAATACAGTTCAGAAATATTTAGGGTGGGGGGTGGGGAGGTGGGTGTCAGGTCTTCAAATTGCTATCCTTGTAGATAGTCCCGTTTATCTGAGAAAATGTATTGAAGCTGGGGGGACTCCTGGGAGCAAGCACTTGCAGAATCAACACCTATCTATGTCATATACATCATTAAATTTTAAATTAATAATGTAAAATAGAGCTTTGTAATGTGACACAGATTGAAATATTGTTTGTTGTTTCTTCATTCATGACAGTAATATTTTTCTCAAATTTCTCCATCTGAAACATCACTGAACTGCCTGCTTTGAAGAACACTTCCTGGGTGTGTTTGTAAATTATTTAACTTTGTACATAACTTAAAGGTATCCGTTTTAATGAAATTATTTTAGTTCAAGTTTAACAGAAGAGTTCTAAGATTAAGATGCTGGTGATTCTTTGTTCTCATGTATCTATTATGATTATAAAGTGTGCACTCTATTCTTGAATTACTGAGTCCAGGTGGTTTGATACAATCTATCTTTCCTTGAAGTTTTATAGAGCAGCAGTCAATTAGATGGTCTCAGGATGTTCTTAAAACAGACAGAATTACCCTTTTTTATTTTTGCTTGGTTTTCTCAATTCAGTTTTTTCTTTACTTTCCCCAAAAGTGAAACTTGTTCTACGATAACTTGCAAAATTTCTCTGCTTTTTGTATTTCTGATAATGGAGCGTGTGTCTGGAAACTAACACATAACAAAATATACAATATTATGATTTTTCCATTTAATTGAATAAAGTGATTATCTAGGCTACCTTGGCTTGAAGTACTATCATTTTCTCAGGCTCTGTGACAAGACACAAGGACTCTAGTAGAGAGAGATTTATTCTTCAGAAACACAGAGTATATTCTGTAGAAATACATTCTGTAAAATATTAAATGGCATATACTTTTTGGACGGCATTTGCCCTCAAGATAAATTTTCTTCTTAAAAAATAAACCAGGGCTGCTTCAGCTTTCTTTTCTAGCAGTATACACATTATTTCAGGATTTAATTATTTTGAGTTTCATAAGTAGTGTAGTGAATTAGTACCACCACAGAAGCAGGAGAGTGAAAAAGAAGGGGGAAAAAAGCAAGAGGCAAAAACTCTGAGAATATGCCTGAGTTCCTAGAAAAAGCTCATCTTTTAAGATAACTTACCTTCCTGCTTACTTCTATCCGATAGCGTATTCATAGTATTTCTTTTATCTATATATAAAAAAAATCATAATGTTTAATATGGTCAGCAACTCAAAAATAATGAACAGTGTACTGCTGTTGAAATGAATTCATTCTGACATTAGGAAGTAGTTTGCATTACGTTAATGCATTGTTGCTTGTAATAGCAATGCTGGCCATTCAATAGGGTGGTTGGTGGTGAAGAACCAGCTTTTTTGATCTATTTTTTAATGTGAGCGAAGTATTTAGAGATGAAAGGGAAAGATATTAAAGTATGAGTATTTTTGGTACAATTTTGTACAGATGGGACTGTAATTGGTGACATGGGAATAGTGTATATATACCGAAATATTTGAAATGCTAATTCATTTTTGCTTCAGTTTTCCAACTGCCGGCTGTAATTATGGATCTCATTTAACAGATGCTAACACAGGGAGTAACTTCACTCCTGGAGTAATCCCACTGAGACATGGGAGTAAAGTTAGGGCTCAGGTACTTAGGAATTGGTGTAGATACAGTTCTAGGAATTTGCTGGATGATGCTATTAATGACTTTCTGGTACCTAGGTTGTAAACCATTTGCATTTTTGCATTTTGAATATATTTTGTTATATGTAAACTAGGTTATTCACTAATTTTCTTTATCAAGATTAATGGAAGCCTTTAGATTTATATTTACCATTATTTACAATCCCTAAAATGTCATTATTTTTTGAGAGAGGAGGATGAATCTAAAATCTTTCTAGCTCCACAGAGCTCTTGTAAAATTTGAGAGATGTATGTGAAATGGTTTATGAAACTATTTCAATGTTTTTTTTATTATTTTCCAGTGAGTTGTATGATATACATAAAAGTGTCCTAATAACAGTAATAATGTCTCTAAAATCTACTTTTTGCATTTTTTAAGACGTCTGAATAATGCATCTGTTTAAAATAAGTTCTATACAAACAAGGGTTCAATGGGCAGAATGAACTGAAATAACTTAAGGCTTCTGTCAGCATCTTCCTTCTGTGAAAATGATACAAACCCATTAAAAAGGCAATCTGGTTTAGCCTATCTTTATTGTTAAAATATAAAATCAACTAGACACATAGAGTAAAGGTGGGTTTTTTTTCTTTAATGGATATTTAAATATATGTACCGTTTCTAGTTCCGTTTTTGTTTAATAGAAAAATTGCATTATGCTTCATTGAGAAACCCTATATTTTTCCATCCAGTTTGGAAACTTCATGTTGAACTTTCAGGTCAACTGAAATGTCTTTTTAATTGTAAAATTAAATATTATTAATATCCTGAATGACTTTTTCAGTCCCATAGGACTTTTCTACAAGGATGTAGTAGGAATGGATCCAAAAATGTTCTGTATAATATTAATAGAAATTACTTTAAATTCTTTGTCATGTAGCACTTTGTGACTCTTGAACAATTCCATAAGACTTTGTAATAGAGATACAATTTTGGTTTAGCTTCAGAAATTCTAGGACAGGGTAATATTCCCCCCCTGTAAAGACAGAAAATCCTTACAGGGCAAAGAAATAAAGGCATGAGGGAATGAACTACACAATTAGAACAAATTCTCCTCAATTCCTGAAAAGGAAACTGAGCTTATTATCTTGGGCTGTGAGTGTGTTGCTTATTATTAATGTTAAATAATAACTGTTATTATTATTATTATTTTCTTTTTTTCCCCAAGTGATTTTAAGATGCTTTAAAACTTAATGAAAAAACAGAAAGCACATTTTGAAGCAACTTCTGAATGCTTCAGAATAAATGAAAGAACAGCCTGATTCTATGCTTCCTTTTGAAACTTAGACAAAAATATTTTTGCCTTTCTTCAGATGCCTTTTCTTCTCCTTGATTTGAAAGTGGTGTAATTGAGTAGTGATTTGTTTTGATAAGAACTAATATAAGTGTAATTATAAAAGGGCAAGTAGAGAGAACAAAAGATTGTATTGTTTCAGATTTTCTAAAATATTGAATCATTGTTTTCTTTACATTTATGCTGTGCTTATGTCAATGTTAAAAATGAGGATGTGATTAATGCAGTACTTAAAAGGTTAAGGTGAAGTTTCAGGCTGGATTCAAAAGCAATAAAAAGTGTAACAGGAAACTTCATAGTGCTTTGCATTAATGTTCAGGGCCAGATCATAACTACTGGAAGGATAAAAGTGTGTGAAGTCATTTGCTGTTTGGGTTTACATGGTTTTTTTGAAAGTACTATGGGGGAAACAACATTCTATTTTTTATGAGTTAATAGGGATTGATTTAAAAAAAAAGTTAGGCTTCTTTTGTCAACCAATAGAATTTATTTGCTTTATGTTTTGATACATTTTTCAAGATTGTTCCTGTGCAAATTCCGAGATGGAGGCTGGAACTGAGGTGGCTAATTATTCACACAATTTTATGGAATATAAAAGACCCTAATCTTCAACCTTTTGTCCCTTATATCTCTTGCTATTTCATGTTTGTGTTTTGATACTTAGTTATTAGAGCCAAACAAATACATGAGAGGTCTCCATCTTGTCAAAAATGTACTGTGCTTTACTTTATACAGTCATGTTTGTTTTCTTGATGTGAGTGGAAGGTGGCAGCAGTTTAATCAAGTCAGTGTATGATGGGCTCTGAGAGGTTTTGACCTTTCACTCACTCCTTGAAAAGAGGTACCATTCCCATCCCTGTGTGATGCATGAAGTGGTTAATGCAATACCTGCACTGAGTATGCTGTGCCGACATCTGGAGGTTTGCTGGAGTAAGAGTGAATTTTTTGTCAGGCTTATCATTAAGTTAACGGGATAAAACAAGAGTAATAGCTATATGTGCACAGCATGTATGTGGTGGAGCATGGTAACGTTTAAAAACAATGACAAGTGAGACATTAATGAAGCATATATGTGTGTGTATGTATGCATACATGTGCCAATTGCTAGGTTAAAAAGCTGGTAAAAATCAGACTGTAATTCTGTTTTCCATTACAATTAATGCCTAAAGAACCAGGCTGCGTTGAACAATTTTGCTTAGTGATGGACAGCATAGCTACCTTTTCTAATGGCAAAGCTCAGATTCTGAGCTATGCAACCTTCCAGTGGAGGAATAGTATTTCCCTATAGCATAATATTAGAGTGCTGGGTGTGCTAGGGTGCGGTTGGTCATTTGTTGGGGTAGTAGGAACAAGTATAAAATTTTCTAGGAAGCAGCTCTTCTGGGACACAGAGTAAAAAATGTCTTTTACATGAAAGGAGAAGATGAGTGAGATGTGTCCTGTGTCTCACTCCTGGGCTGCCTCACTGCTATCGTCAGTCACTTCCAACCACTCTCTGACTCCCTCTTCCTTCCCATTCCATATCTCCGCAAGCATCTGGATACAAAATGCAATAGAATGCATTTTTATTGGTGAGATTTCACACCAGTCTTGACCTATTTAGGCCAGAAGGGAAGAGACTCTGTGTGAGGAGCCTTGGTGTAACCTTAAAACTGCAGGTGAGAGAGAGGATGGTTTTGATGAGTAGGCAAAAACCAGGGCAGGAGAAATTCCGAGGTGCTTGCCTAGCTGTGAGGTGGACTTTGTTTTTAATGATGGGAATGAGACAACAAAAGAGGAAGAATTCAGGCATTCATTTTCTCTGTAGTACCAGTAGTAGTGCCGGAAAGGTGTTCATGTTTTGTATGCAACATCAGGAACAGAATAAATATATTGGGTTTAAGGATGTCGCTAGTATCTGTGTTGTAGTGAAAGATTGTTGCTAAAAAATTGCGTGTTGTGGATAAAATTAGTTTTAAATTGATTTGTTTTCAAATTGGGTTAGCCATTCAGATTCAATTTTATCTAAGCCATTGAGGGGTTTCTAGACAGCTCTTCCCTGAATATCACTATGGAGCTTTTTGGCATTATACCCAAATTAACAGCATGCTGCGTCATTAAAAAATAAAAGAGCTGCAATTTTTTCTTGGCGTGGATTTCTTCAAAGTGATAAAAGACTCCCTGTGTTGATTACAAATATTGTAAAATATTTACTTTGCTCTATAAACTTGGGGCATTCCATGCTTGGATATATTATATGTGGCCTCTTAAGACCTTCTCCATTTTTCTGCTTGTTTCAGTTCTCATGTACAAGAGAGATTTTTGAAGGACAAAACCAATGTGCCCTGCAGAGAAAGCAAAGGCAATGAAGACAGTTGTAGGCAGGATACACATTAGTTAGGAATCCTGGATTTAGTTAATGCCTACTCTTTTACTGATGGAAGTTTGCAGCTTCCCAGTGCCCTCCTTTGTCCATATTTAAAACAGGAATAAAATTGATCTGGCATACAAACAGGTAATGCTCTTCTTTATTTCTGCATTGAAATACTAGAATTTCTTTGCTGTTAGATATTTGTTCATTGCTAGACCAAACACAGGTTTCTCTTTCTCCAGTTCCAGTGCTTGTGCAGAGAAATCCCCAAGTGTCATACATCGTAGATGTTCCCAACTCTTGAAAGTATCAACTGAAGGACCACATGCAACTTGCCAGTGAGGTCTATGCATCACAAATCTCTTCATGCATAATCCCATATGAGCACAAAACCTCCCCAACCAAAAAATGCAGTCTTCAGCTGGCAAAAAGCTTCTCAGAAGTGTTGATAAAATTGCTTTTTGCTGTCCCTGTATTAAAGAGTCAAGGATGGGCTACTTCTGCCTTGGTCAGGAGAGGAGCTGGCATTGGACTCATTCGTGGGACAGCGCAGGGACTCATTTCTCAAGTATTAGACTTTAGCTACTCACATGATCGCAGGTCATATCCTAATCCACAGAGCTGGCTGAAAGCCAAGAATTTAGTTTCATAAAATAGTTCTATGTTGTTTAATTGTATTTTTGCATTTCTTTGCAACAGAAGCATGGCTCTTCATGCCTTTTGGTGTCACACATGGGTAAAGGGTGTAGCACATGGGAATAGGAGAACCCATCCTGGAATAACTGGTGGACTGGAATCTGGGATGCCTCTTGCTGTGCTTGAACAGAACAGGGCTGTGAATCTGAATCCCCAACTTTGTTTTCCATTCTGAAAATGAAAGAGTTCTACTTTATAAAATATGTTCTTATGAAAGGTTCATATTTTTACTTGTTTAGATAAATTTTTTGCTGGTTCATTGTTGGTATCATTCAGTGGATAGCTTTTATGCTGTAGCCTACTGCTATGCAGGATTATTTTCCAGATATCTTTCATGTTGAATAACACACAATATCAGATGGAATTGACATTTGTGAAAAATAGAAATATGAGTGCTAATGTTCCTACTGTGAAATTCTGGAGGAAGTTAGTAAGAAATTTTAATCAGCCATTAAATAATCAATAGTTACTAATTCACAAAAGGTTTTTCAAAGTTTTAATTTCTTTGGTTTCAGGATACTGGAAGTTATAGATATCATTTTCAACAGGCCTTTGGGAGTTAGAAGTCTGACTCCCATTGAATTTAAAAGTAATTTGAACATTTTATTACCTCAGGCTTCCTTGAAAATCACAGCATGCATGGATTGAATCAATTGTTCCTTTACTACTGAAAGCAATGAATTGTGGATTCTAAATTTCTAGTCCTTCAGAAATGTATGGATCTGGATAAGGCAAAATGAAACATCATCAGTTAAACTTTGAATTCTTAGAAGACTTTGTAGAGGGACTTTTAAATACCTCATAATGAGTAAATTCAGTTTCATTTTTCTTCTTGTTCACCTTTAGGGTCCATCAAATTCTGTGAAAAAGTCCATGTGTTCCTAAAGATTTCATAACCTTTTTGTTAGTTGCATAATTTAAATGAGAACTCCTCTGTACTGGGAAAGATTTGTGGTGTGAAGACTGTTTTGTTTACTGAAAAGCACTTTTATTTTTTTCTATTCATAGTGCCAACAGAAAAAAAGTACTTGCCATCTCTGTCTCTCTCTAGGTATCTAAATTTATCTTTGAGCTGTTATCTTGAATTGCTCTGGAAAATATTCAGACTAGCTTACTAGCCAATTACTCTTTAGTTTGTATTTATAATTTTGAGTTAATCAGTCTAAATTTTCTGGGGGAAATGTTTTCAGTGAATAAGGTTTTCTGAGTATACTCGTTACCTTCTCTTTTAGTAGCATCAATAATTCAGCCACCCATCTCAACTTCTTGGCTCATACTGCTTCTAGGTTATATATAGTCTCTATTAACTTCAGAAGCAGTTCATATGGATGCATATGAAACAGACTTGCAGAAAAAATCATCTCTATTTATTGTGCATCGGGTCTCAAAGCACGTGAAACAGTTTCATTTCAGATGAAGCTAATGTGGGAGATGCTCTCCAGTCAGGCATTCAAACCACAGAAACAAACTAGAGTCGAAATGTTCATAGCGTGGGTATCAGGTGCTCAGTACCAAGATGTAGCCAGAATCACCTGTAGCCTGGCAGTTAGGGCATTTTCTTGAAAGGGGGCTTGTGTGTATTGACCCTTTCATGCACAGAAAAGAAATGGCTCAACTTTCATACTGTCTGAGCAAGTGGTCTGATAATTAAATTTCTGTATTTAAAATAAGGAAAAAGAGTTGGAGGAACTAGCCAACAGTTTTGACTGTCCTCTTCCATGGTTGGCATGACTTAAAGAAAAAAGGTAAGCTAGAAGGAAATGCTTCTGAAATCTAGCTTCAGGAGAGGTCTCTCTCTACAGGCATCATCTCATTGATAAAGGTGTCCTCCTACAGTTCTGAATAAAACATATGAGAAGTGGGATTAAGTTCTGTCCTTAGTATTCCCTATTGTCTGATTTGAGACAGTGGTCTGATAAGCATGCCAAGGACTTTTGTACTGTCTTCTTCCCTCCCTCCCTGCCTCCCTCCCTGCCTGCCTGCCTGCCTGCCTGCCTCCCTCCCTGCCTCCCTGCCTCCCTCCCTCCCTCCCAGCCTTTACTTCAGTTTAGGGCAGAGCTGAAGGACAGGAAGGAGAAGGAGGTTGAGTCCTCCTCCTTTTCCCTGGGCTGATACAATCTCTTCCATCCCTGGACTTGGGAGCGTTTGAGGTAGTGGCTACCACTTGCTGTACAGCAGCCTCTCAGCTCTGGCTTGCTTGGCCTGCCGTGAGTCCAAGTGACAGGTATGAGTTAGCCCAGCCTACTGTGCCCGGAGGAGATCTGAGATGTCAGGATGTTTGTGCTGGATGGCTCCTACAGATGGAGCAGGAGATGAGTTGAAGGTCAAACTCCAGGTTTAGAAATGCATATTCCTAGTCTGGACATACCCTTGGTCTCTGTAGGGTGTAAAGGCTCCTGACTAGTGGTAAAATAGGAGCAGCCCTTTATTACCGGGCAGCAGGGTGAGATCTAGGGCGGGGGGCAGTTTTCTCCACTTCAGAAGCAGGGGATGTGTTTAGCATGGTTAGGGAACAGTTGTCAGGCTTTGAATCTGCTGTGGTAAACCCCAAGTTCCCTCCCCAGATTCTATCATGTAACTTCTTAAAAAGTTACTAAATGTCCTTCTTTTTTCTACTCCACAGTTCAAACTAAAACATGCTGCAGAAGGCTGTCCATATTGTCAGAAGTTGGCATTTTTAAAAGCAAAAACTGGTAATGTAAGAGTGATTCATCTCTGAAGACATATTTCCTTTTGATAGTTAGATAACAGTAGAATACTGGAGAGCTTTCAAAGTATTTATGCAAAGCAGTATATTATTAAGCCACAAATATAGTCTAAATTCAAAAGGCAAAATTAGGGTGCTTTAACTTCCTGGTTTTGTAGTCTGTTTTGTATATCACAAGAAGACAGCTGTAGATCAGAAGACAGACATGTTCCTGGCAAGTGATGGGTATATGTGAGCAAGAACTTCCTGTGAGATATTGACCTGGTCATGGTCAGCTGCTCTGAAATTTGTTAGGTAATCTATCTAATATGTCTAAGGAGTAGCATATCAGAATCAATCCATCCAAATGCCTCAGGAAGATCAATGAAAGGATAATAAATTCGATAATTCTCTGTGATCTGCTCCGGTGTGAAGCTACTGGGGAAGCCTTGTACAGTATGAAGATTAATTCTAGTACACATTTGTTAGGGTGACAAATGCTCTGCACCAGAACTGTGGCTGGTGAAAAATTCATTTCAAATTCATTTTCAAACTTTATTTTCTGCAGTAATCTGGTGTCATGAAACTGAATGTCAACAAATGGCAATTGCTGAAGACATTTTCAAAAGGGAAATAGATGCAAAGTTTACAGAAGGAGCTTTCCAGCCTTTTTTTGTCTGTGAATCTCCCACTTAATTTGGGTTCAGCAAAAGAAACATCTCTGTCTTTGATACTGTTCTAATTTTTAAACCACAGTAATTATAACAATAAACCATTTTCATTAGACTGATAGGTATGGAATCAAGTATATAATCTAGAAATGATGCCACATATAGTTTGTTTATTATTTTCAGTTGTCACACTGGCTTAAACACCTTTAGGAAAGAATCCTAGCACTTCTGCTTCTTACTGAATGAATCAAGAGAAGTAACCTTTCGCAGGGCAAATTAGCACATATAGAAAATATTTTCAAATGTTTGAAAACCTCAGAATTCAATTTGTGAGCTCCATTCTAAAAATGTTCAAAGATTTGAGGACTAGCTGCATATTTTAAAATCAGCTCCAGAGGCTTTGGAGTTAGCGAATAGTACTTTAGCCATCTACATCTTGGTCAGTGAAAGAAATTGGTATTTATTTTTAAAAATAAAGAACAGAAAGGAGGAGTTGAAGTTTCAATTTACAAAAATAAAAGCAGAGCAACTATTAATTCACATAAAACACTATTTTCACAGGGTCTGATAAATTGCAGCATTTGGATTATAGATTTTTTAAAACTTTGTACACTGTGATTTTTTTTCACATTCCTAAATTGCTGCTGCACAAAAATCTGACCATGCCTTAAAATCAAACAGAATATTCTTTGTCCTCTTTGTTCATGTTACCATGCTATCATAGTACCTGTCTTCCATGAATCTAGATAAGGAAAAATATATTTTGAAAACAAAGTAGTGATGGAATCCAAGCACCCCCCTGCCCCCAGCCAGTGAAGTCTTGTTCCTCAAAAATGCAGGCTCTGCTGATGCCGGCTCAGAGGGCTTGTTGCATCGTTACACATTCAAGTCAATGATGTCTTATCTTGATGGGTGCCAGTTCTGGGATGCATCTCTGAAGGAGACAATTCAATCCTACTTTAAATGTCATCTTTAACTATAGATACTTAGTGTTGCACCCTTTCTGCTCCAACTAGTGATATTTCAGTTGAATGTAATAGGTATAATTTCATTAAGCCTTTGCCTGCAGGCTTCTTGGTGTCTAATGGAAGTCAGCTCAAAAGTTTAGGTGGCCAGTTTTAATAAGTACAATTATCCTTAAGCAAATTCAGCAATATAACACATTCTGGATTAAACCAAAATGGATTTCAGGCAGTAATACTGGTGAAATAAGGAAGTAAAGAAGTCTTTATAATCTTAGTGACTTGCTTATTGGGTTAGTCAGTAGTTATATTGTGAGAGGTGTCTTCAGAAACACCAAAATAGCACTACCCAAGTAATTTTGGAGATTGTATTGGAGCACTGTAATTGTTTTTAGTACTAAACTGTCAGGATTAGGGAGGAAGTGTTTCATGTTCTGGTTTCTTGTGTTTCTTACTGTTGGGAAAGAAAAAAAAAGACAATGGGAAAATAATATACGAAAAAGAGAAGTTAGGACTTAGCTGACTGCCATTTGAAATGAGAGGGGAGAAGACAACACCTTGGTTCAGTTTCTGTATTTCATAAGCTCTCAGCTCTTGTTTGTTCCTTTACTTTCATCACCAGACTGTGAATTATCTGCTGTCAAGGCATTGAATTCCAAAGAGTATTTTACCAAAATGATAGATCAAGGAAGATGCAATGGTGGCACAAAAGCAAGGATAGGAACATTTCCTTTTATCCAATGAAGAGATACTGGTTTAAGATGTTCAAGCTATTGACATAGCTACTTTGGGGAGTAACCAGAGATGGCTCATAAAATATTTTCTTAGTTTATCAATAGAAAATTCAGATGTGTGTGTTTATCTTAGCATGTGGACAAAGCTAGGATAAAGCCGTGTTCAGACTAGTGCAGTAGGAACTTTTTTGCCTGCTGTGCTTTTATTAGGCCACAGATTCATCCAGGTAATTAGAGTTCAATTTATTTATACAAATCTCAGAATAAGGTGAGAGAGCAGTAATGCAAATTAGAATCATCAGTTTATAGCAGTGTAGAAATGCAAGTTATTTCTGATTAGTGGCACAGTGTTTCATTTCTGCCCATCCACTCTATGTGTGGGTTATTTCCTAACTAGAACAGACAAATTCAGTTGCCAGGTTGCCTCATATGAAAAGTGGTGCAACATGGAGATGATACATTTGATGGCTCATGCTTGCAGGCAATATGTTTTTAATGTTCGTAGGAAACCAAAAGATAAATAAATAAATAATTAGGCCAAAATAGGAGATGAAGGATGGTGCTTTCCATAACAAATTGATATTCAGAAGTGCCACCCCAAGTTAAAGATCATAGAATCACAGAATCATTCAGGTTGGAAAAGACTCTTTGGATCATCGAGTCCAACCATCAGTCCTACTCTACAAAGTTCTCCCCTACACCATATGCCCCAGCATCTCATCTAAACGACCCTTGAACACATCCACGGATGGTGACTCCACCACCTCCCTGGGCAGCCTATTCTACTGTCTAACCACTCTTCATGTGAAAATTTTTTCCTAATGTCCAGTCTAAACCTCCCCTGTTGCAGTTTAAAACCATTCCCTCTTGTTCTGTCACTAATCACCTGTGAGAAGAGACCAGCACCAACCTCTCTACAATGTCCTTTCAGGTAGTTGTAGAGAGTGATGAGGTCTCCCCTCAGCCTTCTCTTCCTCAAACTGAACAGTCCCAGCTCCTTCAATATCTCCTCATAGGATTTGTTCTCCAGGCCCTTTACCAGCTTCATTGCCCTCCTCTGCACTCACTCCAGCGCCTCGATATCCCTCTCGTATAGAGGTGCCCAAAACTGGACACAATACTCAAGGTGTGGCCTCACCAGTGCAGAGTACAGGGGGACTATCACCTCCCTACTTCTGCTGGTCACACTCTTTCTAATACAAGCCAGGATGACGTTGGCTTTCTTGGCCACCTGGGCACACTGCTGGCTCATGTTCAGCTGCTTGTCAATTAGAACCCCCAGATCCTTCTCTTCCAGACAGCTCTCCTGCCACACCTCCCCAAGCCTGTAGCGATGCATGGGGTTGTTGCGGCCCAAGTACAGGACCTGGCATTTGGCCTTGTTGAAGCTCATCCCGTTGACGTTGGCCCACCGATCCAACCTGTCCAAGTCCCTCTGTAGTGCCTCCCTATCTTCATGCAGATCGACACTCCTGCTTAACTTGGTGTCATCTGCAAATTTACTGATAATGCACTCTGTCCTTATCAAGATCATCAATAAAGTTGTTGAACAGAAATGGTCGCAACACCGAGCCCTGAGGAAACACCACTTGTGACCGGCCGCCAGATGGATTTGGCTCCATTGACCACCACTCTCTGGGACCGTCCATCCAGCCAGTCCTTGACCCAGCAGACCATTTGCTCATCCAGGCCATGGGCAGCCAGTTTTTCTCTGAGAATTCTATGGGGAACTGTGTCGAATGCTTTTCTAAAATCCAGATAGATAATATCGACAGCTTTTCCCTCGTCCAATATTCGGGTCATCTTGTCATAGAAGGAGATCAGGTTTGTCAGGCAGGACCTGCCTTTCATAAACCCATGCTGACTAGGCCTGATCCCCTGGTTGTCCATTATATGACTTTTAATGGCACCCGAGATGACCTGCTCCATGACCTTCCCTGGCACCGAGGTCAGACTGACAGGTCTATAGTTTCCTGGATCGTCCTTTCTGCCTTTCTTATAGATGGGTGTCACATTTGCCACCCTCCAGTCCAATGGGACCTCCCCAGTTAGCCATGATTTCGGGTAAGTCATGGAAAGTGGCTTGGCAAGCACATGTGCCAACTCTTTCAGCGCCCTTGGGTGTAACCCATCTGGTCCCACAGACTTGTGTACATTCAAGTGGTGTAGCAGGTGTCTGACCACTTCCTCTTCAACTGTGCTGACCTCAATCTGCTTCCCCTCCCCATCTCCCAGCTCATGAGGCTGGGTGTCCAGGGAACAGCCAGTTCCACTGCTAAAGACTGAGGCAAAGTAGGCGTTGAGCACCTCAGCCTTTTCCTCATCCTTAGTTACCGTGTTTCCCTCTGCATCCAGTAAAGGAGGGAGATTTTCCTTAATCCTCCTTTTGCTGTTAATGAATTTATAGAAACATTTCTTATTATCCTTAACAGCTGTAGCCAAGTTGAGCTCTAGCTGTGCTTTGGCTCTCCTAATGTTCTCCCTGCATAACTTCACTACATCTTTATAGTCTGCATGAGAGACCTGGCCCCTCTTCCAAAGGCAATAGATTCTCTTTTTGTTCTTGAGATCCAACCAAAGGTCCCTGTTTAGCCAGGCCCGTCTCCTTCCCCGTCTGCTTGTTTTTCGGCACACAGGAACAGCCTGCTCCTGTGCCTTTAAGACTTCTCTCTTGAAGTATGTCCAGCCTTCCTGGACTCCCATTTCCTTCAAGGCAGCCTCCCAAGGGATTTTGTTAATCGGTCTTCGAACAGGTCAAAGTTAGCCCTCCGGAAGTCTAAGGTGGCAGTTTTACTAACGCCTCTCTTTGTTTCTCCAAGGATCGAAAACTCAATCATCTCATGATCACTGCACCCGAGACGGCCTCCAACCTTTATTTCCACCACAAGCTCTTCCCTGTTCACAAGAAGCAGGTCCAGGAGGGCACCTTCCCTGGTCGACTCACTCACCAGCTGTGTGAGGAAGTTATCCTCCACACATTCCAGGAACCTCCTGGATTGTTCCCTCTCTGCTGTGCTGTGATCCCAGCAGATACCCGGGAGGTTAAAGTCCCCCAGAAGAACAACAGCAAGTGACCGCGAGATTTCTCCCAACCGTTTATAGAAAGCTTCATCCACCTCACTGCTTTGGTTGGGAGGTCTATAGCAGACTCCCACAGCAAGATCTGCTTTATTGGTCCTTAACCTAATCCAAACACTCTCAACCCCGTTATCACTATACTTAATTTCTGAGCTGTCATATCATTCTCTAACATACAGGGCCACTCCACCACCTCTCCTTCCCTGCCTATCCCTCCTGAAGAGCTTGTAGCCATTGATTGCAGCACTCCAGTCGTATGAGGCATCCCACCGCATTTCTGTTATAGCTACTATGTCATAGTTCTTGTGCTGCATCATGGCTTCAAGCTCCCCCTGTTTGTTGCTCATACTGCGTGCATTGGTATAGATACACTTGAGATGAGCTATTGAATCCAACACCTTTTTGTGACTGTGGGCCCCATTCCCTACCAGACCCTTCTCAGGTGCTTCTATGATTTCTAAACATCTATCCCTTCTCTCAAATGAAATGGCAGAGGGAGAGCCCTCACCAGTCCACCATCCTTCAAGCTTTGGCATGCTTCCCTGGAGCTTATTCCTAACAGGCCTGGTTATCTCCCCGTCCCCCCTCATATCTAGTTTAAAGCCCTGTCAATAAGCCCTGCTAACTCCTGCCCCAGAATCCTTTTCCCCGCTGGGACAGCTGCATCCCACCTGTCTCATTTGTCGCCAGCAGACCAGGTGCCTTATAAACCTCGCCATGATCAAAGAACCCAGAATTCCGACATTGGCACCATTCTCTGAGCCACGTGTTAATCAGATATGTTTTCCACCCTCTCTCAGTGGTTTTCCCTTCCACTTGAGGGGTTGATGAAAACATGACCTGAGCTCCCGAGCCTTCAATTAGCCACCCCAGTGCCTTGAAGTCCTTTTTGAGTGACTTAAGTCTTCTCTCTACCACCTCATCGTTACCTGCCTGGATAACCATCAAGGGGTAGTAATCAGAGGGCTGCACCAGAGCAGTAACCCTCCTTTTAATGTATAATGCCAGTTCAGGGATCAAGCAGACTAAATGAATGTTGTAATTTTCTGTTAACTCATTCTGAAGCTGGAATAGGAACACATTGCAATGTGATGGGGTATTGAAAGTCCAAGGTGCATTAATAGCACATAAACTTCCAAATTGTGTATGAAGAAAAAGCTCACTTCTACTTTAACAGATTTTTTTTCTTATTTTCTAGGTAAGCTCTCCTCTGTTGAATTTTAGTGCCAAAATATTTATAATTAATAGTCATGAAGGACTGCAGTTTGTACTCTCATTTGATGTATTTTGAGACAATAATCAAAGTGACAAACAATGTTCTTAGTTGTAAATATCATAAAATCAGTCAACTTTGCTCAAGTAGTTTTGAACGTTATCATTCTTCATAGTTATTTGTTGGGTCTGTCACATCAGTTCTTGGAAAAGGGAAAGAGCACTATAATGTCTGTTCAGCCAATGATGACTGTTCATCACTGTACAAAAGGTATTTTTCAGAATATCCACTTTTCCTATTTCTACTAAATTTTTTGGACAGACCTGTGATCTTCCTTTCTTTTCTGTATACTTTGGAAAAAGACCAGCCTCTAGTTCCTTTGGTGCTGCTCTGGTGATTGGCTGAGAAGATGCAGCCCTGAGAGCATGGTGTTGATGCTTCACTTCTGGAAGAGAAGAATACAGGACTGGGTCACTAGCTTGTTTGAAATTAGGGCTTGGTTGTGGGCAGAAACTTACTGCATCTTTCCTTTAGAAAAAGGTTCAATCCATAGAATTCTTAGCAGGGCTTGAAGATTTTATTTAACTGTTACGTTTTACTCCTTTGCCTAAATGTGGAAGGCAGCAGGACGTTGATATTTCATGGTAATTTGTTCCTATTGTACTTACCTTAAATAAATCTCATTCCCTATCCAAGAGAAGAACTGTGATACCATTTAGCATGTGAAGTCTCAGTATCATAAGATTTTGTTTTGGTACTTTTTTCCCCTCCCATAGGTTCTGTTGTCTCTCACAGAGTTTGGTTTTGTTTTGCTTTAGGAACAAAAATTTTTGTTTCCATTGTAGCTCTACTTCTGACCCTCCACAAGAGGTTGATTTGAGATAGGTGTGCTATAGTCCCTTATAGCATACCTTACACTTTATAATTTTGAACATTATAATTTCTTATTCTATGGACTTTCATATTTTGTTTTCATCATTTATATATTAAATGCCAGATTTGCTCAGCTATGAAGAGTGCTGATGAGACCCATTTCAGCATATTTAAAGTGGATCTGACCAGAGTTCCTTGACACAGAGGAATTTGTATCAAGCATTCTGCATAAACATTTATTCCCTGAAAGCTCTGATTATTTTTAGGGCAGTAATACACGTTTCAGGCTATTCTCCTGTGCCTAAGACTGACTATCACTGTGAAAGTGATTAGGGACATCGTGTTATGCAAAGTAGTTGTAGAGATATTAATTATGTGTTTTTTTCTTTATGGTACTTAGTTATATACCCTTTCCTCACCAGGTTAAATCTATGTGAAGTGAAGGAGAATGTCATACTGTGGTACAACTATTGAGTTTTGTATTGAATGGCTACAAGTTGAGGGACTGAAATTTCAATTTATTCCATAAACTGCATAACAAAACCAGTGCCAGCTCCTGGTTGCATTAAAATCTGTATTTCAAGGGTTAACAATGTTATGCAAAAAGTAGTTGAAACCAAATAACCTTACCTGTGCATGGCTTTGCCTGTGGGGATTTCTGTGTATGCTAATGAAAAACTATTAGAAGCGTGCCAGGCTTGTTTTCTTGTTTGGACCTACTCATCTCCAGTATGTGCATGGCTGACATTTTGAACCATGGGTCTCCTGAGGTTTAGTCTTGTAATCATATATGTATCCATACAAGTATATACCCAGACATGATAAACACATATAGGCATAATTCAACACTGGAGGTTAATGAAAGGGATGTATACTATATTGGGATCAATTGCTTTGTATTTTTGTGTGCCTAAAATATGTATTACTTTCAATCGAAAAAGAAATTTGCCTTGGAAAAATAATTAATTAATTATTGAACAAATCAATTATAAGGAAAAGATTTTATTTGCATTCTGCAGGTAGGCACTTGGTTCACAAACTTCTTGGAACAATATATTGAAAACAAGTATTTTCTGTCTTCAGTCACTAAAAGAACTTCAAACTCAGAAAAACACTTTTTTGCAAGACATTTTTTTCTTGCCTTAAAATTATATACTTTACCTGTGGTGCATACTTTTAGTTAAAACAGTGTGCTAGTGAGGTTCTGCTACTTCAAACAAAGAGGGTAAGGAATATATGAAGTCATTGGTACTTTATACAATGAAGGATTAAATTAGTCTCTTGTAAGCTTGATTGTCACTCTATTGAAGTTATGCATGTTTACAAACTATCTTGAATTTGGCTCAAAATCTGCTGATGACTGTGAGAAGAGAATGCCTGGAAATAATGTTTATAAATTTTATATATATTTTTTAATGGGGTTTGTATTCCTTGTGATCTCTGCTTGTTCTTTAATAATCAACTCCTCTTTCTCCACTTCCCCCTTCTGTGTGTATTCATATTAGCTGTATACAAGTCCATGTGGATTTAGGAGCAGAAGTCAGTTTCCACATTGGTTAATGCATTATCAGAAAAATTAATGACATTCTGATAATTTGACCTTCAATTTGACATACATAGACCTCTTTACTTCACTTATGTCTAATTCTACAATGCCTATCTTCACACTTCTATGATAGCTGCATATTTTGAAATTGTTACCATGGTATTCAACATTCTATTGTATACTGTAAACTTGGCAAATACAAGAAAGCTTATAAACCAGAGTAACCATGTGTTTACTTCCTAAATGGCAAAAATTGTTTTTTCAAAGAAAGGCACTTTATTATACTGGATCAAGTTTATTGATAATGATGCATAAGCCATAAAAACATGGCTTGAACTCTAGATGTTGAGTTTTCCAGGTTGAGGAGTGGTGAGGTCTTTTTTTTTTTCTTTCTAAAGCATCAGACTTGACAGGAATGAATTGACCAACAATAATCTTGGAATTACAAAGTGCAATGTTTTTACAGTCATTGTTTCTGAAAGAACTGTGCATTGTCTTTATGTTACAGGCCTGGAAAGTAGCATTTTCTGTAGATGTCAGCTTCTGTCTTGTGTGATGCCTCATTCTTCTGGTGATGCCACATGCCACATGCAGCACTTAGTACTGGCAAATGGAAGAGGTCTCTTGGAATAAGGTAGGTTTCTTTCTTTTCCACAAGGCAGGGCTTGATGAAGTTCTTCATAATTACTTTTGTATTTAATATAAATGAAGTCAAATAGGTATTTTAAGTGTTCTAAATTTTGGAGAAATGTTACTGATCTCACAGCTGTTGCTGCTATTACTTGGTTGTACCTCTAAAATTATCAGCAGAATTTACTTTCAAGGTATCACTGTTGCATTGCAGCAAAACCCAGCATTCGTGATCAGCAACAGAAACTAGGAAATAAAAGGATGTATTTTAATTCTTATCATTAATTGTGAGAAAAAATACTGTCTATAATATCAATGATTTCTATAATGGACAAAATTAATTTCTTGTAGTTTTAAGGACTACTGAAATAGCAGCAGAAGAATCAAGTGCATATAGTCTTTCTTCAACATGGCACTGCAAAAAATGAGTTAGAGCAAATTGGAGCTAGGAAAGCAAAAAAGAATATATATGAAAATCTTAGAACTGGGGAAACTGGGAAAAAGACTTTTGCTTGGAGAGGACCCTTTGATTAGCAAACCCTGAAAGAAGTGCTAGAGGGTAATTGTAGAAGTATGACAATAGAGAGGGGCAGCTGTGAAAATAAGAGTATTGTCCTGGATCCATGTTTCACTTCACCTTGACTTGTCATTGGTTTTGGTGGCTTCCTCTGTGTTGGTATCTACCAGACAGAGCTATTAATGCATCCACGTGTTATACTGGGCTACAATGTTCTGTAAGCTTTCATTAGTCTCACAGTTTTGTTCCAAATCATTCTTGCGATGTTGTGACTATTACTTGTGACTACAAGGTATACTCTGTAGTCCCTGTGCATGTGTTGTCAGAAATGGCATATCTTAATTAATGTTCTGTAGCCGATGTTATTTCCTAATAGGATAGTTTAATGAGAGTGATTTTGAGAAACGCTTGCGTATTATTTATGTACATTATCTTTGGTCAAAGTGCAGTGCAATGAATAGATACTGCCTAAAGACATTGGTTTCAGTTTACTATTTTTTCACTGGTAAAAGGCATATTGAGGTGAGAGTTTGTTACTTAAACATGGGACTGGTAAATATGACACAAAACCTGCAATAGACCCACAACCATCTGGAATGGCAGCTGAGCCCTTGGCAGGATACCATAGGGTATACAAAATGCACTAGTTGCCTATGCTTAGCTATCCTATCCTATATAGTAGATATCAGTTTGGATTGTGACAGACTGTAATCCCAGATTCAAAGGTGATGTTGTAAGTGGGGGTACCCTCGAGAACTGCAAGGAAAGAAGGGTTGAAATGAAGCAAGTAAGGCAACCCACTAGGAAGATGTAAGACAGTAGGGGGGCTTAATTTATTTTATTTTCCATTGTTTGCTTTTCCTACTTCTACTCTTCATGGGCTACCAACTCACCACTTTCAAGTGAGCGACATCTTTTCTGAATTGTTCTGTCATGCATTATTTCACAAAAAGAAATGTATTAATTGCTCTATGCTGTACTGCATCCCCTCATTGTGTACCAAGTGTAAGGGAAAATATTACAGTTGGTATCTGACATGCGGAACTAATTTGCCTCCGTTGGAGTTCAGGGAGAGGTCTTGGCTATTACAGTAGAAGAAAACATTATGAATTATAGGCACCTCGCCTCATGATGCTTCATTTGTAGTTTCCATTTGTGTTGATATTCTATGAATAAAATATGGGGATGATATCCTGTCCCCATTGAAATCAGTAGGAATTTTTCTCTTAACTTCAGCTAGGCCATGACCCTGGGAATCTCTGCTGGCTCCTGGTGAAGGATTTGTTCTATTCATGCCTCTAACTAGACCTCCTCTGAGGACTTAGTTTTCAATATTACTACCAAATCTGCTTCTTAGGTAATAATTCTCTCTTATTGAAGTTTATTTGGACTTGATTTGGAGGATCCTATGTTCAAAGAAAAACATGTTTCTATACCCATATTTTTCTATCCTTAAATATGACAGTATTGTTAGGGGTAATTATAAACTGACTCTCAGGAAATACTATCTGATAAAAAGAGAGAAAGGACTTCAGAATAATTTCCCAAAGGATGGGGTGGCAATCCTACAGGTAAGATACAATATAAAACTATTCTGCTTGTTGAAGGCTATAAAATGGACTGCAAGAAACAAGGCTTAACTCTGAGAGGAAAGACTAGACCACTTAATAGCTCTTTAATATTGCCAGTTTCTACAATCACAAACTCTTTGCTTGAGCATGTTGCGGATTTTCCTTTACCAACTGTTTTGATTTGAGAAGTTTATTTTTGTCCAAGTTGTTCTTAAGTATGATTCTTGCTTTAGTAATAGACTCTTTCATACTCTACAGTTGGAGCATGTATCGCCCACAGGTCATTCAAAAATTACAAAATCTTCTACTAAAGGGCATCAGAATTCTTAATTTGTACATAATTTTCTTTTCCTATCAACTGATGTGCTGTTTAACTGCTCTTTGCTCTACTGTATTCCACTCGTATAGAGCAAGCGTAAGAGTATACTAAAATTGGTGTGTGATATATGGAGCTAAATTTTGATTGTCAAAAACATGAATGCTACATCAAAGCTTTTTGTGATTCTGGGATGTTTTCTTAATGCAAGTGTTAATTGCTTTGGAAAAATGGACAGATGTTTACATGCTGAGTGTGCTCTCATCTGATACTTCATTTATTTCTCAGTTTCAGTATCTCAGGTTCATTAAGCTCATTCATCAGCTCCTACTGCAAGTTCCACTCTAGTGGTGGACCTTGTTTTAGGAAACTTACAATGTTTTTCATTAAAAATCCCTCCCAGTTTGGGCTGGGTTTTTAGAATTACAGCTGTAAAAAGTTTGGGCAGTGTATGTATGCATATGCATATGTATGCAGATGTGTCTGTTTATGTCGGGGATTTGAAGCTGAGTGGTAGAGGTATTTAAAAAATCTTCTCTTCTAAATGTTCAGGCCAAAGTGTCCATAAGAATGCTCTTGTTGTGTTTTGTTATACAAAGTTATGCCAGAATGAAAGGCCATGAAGTTATTAAGCCATTTATTGCCTAGTCCTATGGTGCTAATTTACTGGTTTATGCTCCCTGCATTTTGCTTCATTCCTTTAAAACTATGTCTAACCATACTTTCCAGCTTGAAATACATTGCTGAGGCATTACCCCATAAATAAGTATCCTTGCATTGGCACATCCTCTTGTTTAAGATGGTTAGCATTGCAGAGAGGGTGGGGGGTAAGATTATTTTCACCAGGGAGGAAACATGATGTCTGTCTACCATGGGTATTGCTGCATTTCATTCTTCATTCTTCCTGGTGTCATAGTTTTGTTACCTTCTCTACGGAGTTGTTAGAAATGTTTAGGGCAGTGATGTTGTATGCATGTGTATTATATGACATAAATAAAAATATTTAATTTTGGTAGTGCCTGTTACTTTTTGATCAACTCACTGAATCAGTATTAAGGCTTTACATTGTTAATTAATTTGCCAAAGCATACCACTTACTCAACTGGAATACAAGAAATACAAGAAATACAAGACCCTAGTGTTCTCATCACAGTTGTCATAGACTTTCAAAGTATTTGAAGTACCCTGGAGATAGATAATCTTAAACTAATTTGTAAAGGAGCCAATATAAATAAATCTATTTTTATGCATGATTTCATAGTGATAAGAATGTTTGATGGAGGGAAAATGATTCAGTACAATATGTAACTTGGAGAACATAATACATTTGACTCCTTTTTCTGTATAACACAAAGAGTTCATATGTTGCACAATGTTCATTTTTAATTAAACATTTTATCATCGCACAGCCTTTTATTGACAGTCCTCATAATAGAGCTGATAAGATCTTGACCTACTCTTCAATAAAGCAATGTATAACTCAATATTCTGGCACACGCTGTTCCCTTCAGAATTAAACACATGATTTTCTGATTTAATTTAAAAATCTTGTGTACTTTTATTCACATTTATTTACTTTAACTTCTTTGATTTATGCCCTTGTTTGACTTATGTAATTTGGATGCAGCCATTTCTTGGACTATTACTCCTGTTTGCTTGAGCTTTTAGCTAGCTGGACCATTTTATTGAATTTTTCCTCCTTCCTTTCCTTTCCTTTTACAAATTTGCAATAAAAAGCGATTTATCACCTAATCTTGTTTCCTACTGTACCTTTTGAGTCCAATTCTGATTAGGTGCACTAACTTCACTCATTGCTGCCTTACTCATAGGTTTATAGAGTTTCTGCTATCACAGAAATTCCTTCAGATAATTCATTAGAAGAGATTCCTGAGGACGTCCCTAAAGAAGAATTACAAAGTTGATCCCTGTCAGTAACCTTAAAAAGCCCTGTGATACAGAGCTTCCCAGGATCATGCATTTAGCCATTTTGATAAGCATCCCTGTAGCTCGGCACGATTTTCTCACCTCCAGAGGAACTGCAGCAAGGGAGCGGGAGTTGATCCCTTCAATTGGTAGTGGCTGCTGTGGTGCTGGCTGACCCAGGAGATATCTGGAGACAAACCAGTAGTTGACTGTAGAGCAGCATCCAGAGGGGATAAGCCTAAGTCTCTTTTCCAGAGTTTGCTGTCTCCTATGTTAGGTTTATGATGTCAGAAACTGTAGTATTCCCCTACAGGTGTAAACCAGCATTCTCTAACATTTTGCTTGCAGCAAGTCACCCCTTATGAGTTGAGCACCCACCATCCTCACCTAATTAGGAGTTATGTGTAGAATAGATGTTATAGATGTATGACATCTGCCTGCTTGCTGACCATCAGGTGTTGCAGGACCCACTTTCTCAGTAATCTCCTAATCTCTTGCAGTATCAGCTGTCTCAGATGATAACCACTCAACTACCCTACACTTCTCTTTCATACTTTGGAAAACCAGCTCTAACCATTTGCTGTTTGTTCTTATCCTTGGATCCCAGATCTGTCACTGTTCACTGTAAATGTATATTGATTTTAGCTTATAATTTTGAAATAATTTAATGAACTAATTTGAAAATACTTTATCTAATATATCACAGAAAATGCAGAACTGCCTTGCACTTTGGAAAGAGTTTTAAAAACTAGGGAACACTAAGCTCGACTAATGAGGATGTATTCCTTATACCCTCACAGATTTCCAATCTTGCTTTGTCAGCATAGCAGAAATTAAAAATCACATAGGGCCTCTGAGAGTAGGAAGTTACATGTGCCAGATACGTATCTTTCAAAATTAAACCTTTTTTGTCATCAACAAGGTCCAAATCCTCAAGGATAAATAGGTATGTAATATATTGAACTAACTAGTTATTAGATGCTTGAACTAAACCTAGATTTCAAATTTTATGATGATTTTTTTTTTTTTCTTTGGGATCTTCTCCTCCCAAAAGCTCTAGGAAAATATCTGCCATGTTATTGGAAATGTAGAGTTTTGTATTCATCTTCTTTAGCTGTTGGGAGACAGAAGTATCAGAGAGCCTGGAAAGTATGAAAGTGTGTGACCTGAAAGAAACAGTGCATTATGTTTTGTTAATTGCTCTAGAAGGTAATTGTTTAGGAAAAATGAGTAAATCTAACAGTGTATGTAGCAGATTCATGGCTAGTTACACCTAGTCAAGTTGGAGAATACTATCAAGGTGTTCCTGGGGTACCTAGGAAGCTGTCAGCACAGGTGCCAAAAGCAACGCCTCTGTCTTTTCTGCCACTGCCATCCACACTTGCTAGATTAAGCTAAATCAGGTAAATGTCAGCAGAAGCTTATGCCCTTGTTTGCTGTGTAAGCATGATTGATGCATTAAAGGTGCAGTGCCTCACCATCCCCTACAGAGAACGGGGAAGGACATCTGAGAAAATTAAAAAGCTGATAAAGTTGTTAGTCGTATCCATCTCTGAAAGTTCATTTGTTAAACCAGATTTAAGTCATATCAGATGAAGCTGCCCATTAAATTAGAGATACTGGACATGATACCACTGAAATAAAGATACCCAATTTTAATTGGACTGTTGAAGCAGAGAGACTCAATTCATGCATAGGAGCACCCTGCTCTTCAGAGGCAGTGATGAGAGTGCTCATGAACAGGCTTGTTTGCTGTCCCTTGCTCCCCTCATCCTGGGCAGTCCTGTGGCTGATATAGAATCATAGAATGGTTTGGGTTGGAAGGGACCTTAAAGACCACCTAGTTCCAACCCCTCTGCCATGGGCAGTGACACCTTCCACTAGACCAGGTTGCTCAAAGCCCCATCCAGCCTGGCCTTGAACACTTCCAGGGAGGGGTCAGCCACAGCTTCTCTGGGCAACCTGTTCCAGTGTCTCACCACCCTCACAGTAAAGAATTTCTTCCTTATAGCTAATCTAAATCTACCCTCTTTCAGTTTAAAACTGTTACCCTTTTCCCTATCATTACATTCCCTGATAAAGAGTCCCTCCCCATCTTTCCTCTAGGTCCCCTTTAAGTACTGGAAGGCTGCTGAAAGATCTCCCCAGATCCTTCTCTTCTCCAGGCTGAACAACCCCAACTCTCTCAGCCTGTCCTCATAAGGGAGGTGCTCCAGCCCCCTGATCATCCTCATGGCCTTCTCTGGACCTGCTCGAGCACATCCATGTCCTTCTTATGTTGGGGGCCCCAGAGCTGAACACAGCACTCCAGGTGGGGTCTCATGAGAGCAGAGTAGAGGGGGAGAATCACCTTCTTTGACCTGCTGGCCGCACTGCTCTTGATGCAGCTCAGCATACAGTTACCTTTGTGGGCTGTGAGTGCACATTGCTGGCTCATAGTCAGTTTTCCATCCACTAATACCCCAAAGTCTTTCTTCCCAGGGCTACTCTCAATACGCTCTTTGCTCAGCCTGTGTTTGTGCTTGGGATTGCCTTGACCCATGTGAAGGACCTTGCGCTTGGCCTTGTTGAACTTTTGAATGTCATCCGTTCCCTCCAGTGTGTCGACTGCACCACACAGCTTGGTGTCGTTGGCAAACTTGCTGAGGGTGTACTCAGTCCCACTGTTCATGTCACCAACAAAGATGTTAAACAGCAATACCAATACTGGAGGAATGCCACTCATCACCGGTGTCCAGTTGGACATTGAGCTGTTGACCATAGCTCTTTGAGTGTGACCATCCAGCCAATTCCTTATCCACCGAGTGGCCCATCCATCAAATCCATGTCTCTCCGATTGAGAGACAAGGATGTCGTGTGGGACAGTGTCAAATGCTTTGCACAAGTCCAGGTAGGTGATGTCAGTTCCCTTTCCCTTATCCAGTAGTGCTGCAACCCCCTCGTAGAAGGTCACCAAATTTGTCAGTCACGTTTTGTCCTTAGTGAATCCATGTTGGCTGTCACCAATCACTTCCTTGTTTTCCATGTGCCCTAGAATAGTTTCCAGGAGGATCCACTCCATGATCTTGCTGGGCACAGAGGTGAAACTGTCTGGTCTGTAGTTCCCTGGGTCTTCTTTTTTCCTCTTTTTAAAAATGGGGGTTATGTTTCCCCTTTTCCAGTTAGCGGGAACTTTACCAGCATGTCATGAGTCCTCAAATAAGATGCACAGTGGCTTAGCCACTTCATCCACCAGTTCCCTCAGGACCCATGGATGCATCTCATAAGGTTCCATGAACTTTTCCACCTTCAGGTTCCTTAGATGCTCTCAAACTTATCTCCTACAGTGAGTGATTCTTCATTCTCCCAGTCCCTGCCTTTGCTTTCTGCGGTTTGGGTGGTGTGGCTGGAGCCCTTACTGTTGAAGACTGTGGCAAAAACGTAATCGAGAACCTCAGCCTTCTCCATATCCCATGTAACCAGGTCTTCCATTTCCCTCTCCCTGTGGAGAGGGCCCACATTTTCCTTAGTTTTCCTTTTATCACCAATGTACCTATAGAAGCTTTTCTTGCGCCCTTTATGTCCCCAGCCAGATTTAATTCTGTCAGGGCTTTAGCCTTCCTAACCTGATACCTGACTGCTCAGACAGTTTCTCTGTGTTCCTCCCAGGCTACCTGTCCTTGTTTCCACACTCTGTAGGCTTCCCATTTGTGTTTGAGTTTGTCCAGAAGCAACTTGTTTATCCATGCAGGCGTCCTGGCATTCTTACCTGACTTCCTCTTTGTCAGACTGTATTTCTCCTGAGCTTGGAGGAGATGATCCCTGAATATTAACCAGCTTTCTTGGGCTCCTCTTCCCTCCAGGGCTTTATCCTATGGTAGTCTGCCCAAGCAGATCCCTGAAAAGGACAAAGTCTGCTCTCCTTAAGCGACCTTGCCCTAAGCATCTTGAACTCCACCATCTCATGGTCACTGCAGCCAAGGCTGCCCTTGCGTTTCACAGTCCCGACCAGCCCCTCCTTGTTGGTGAGAACAAGCTCCAGCATAGCGCCTCTTCTCATTGGCTCCTCTATCACTTGGAGAAGGAAGTTATCATCATCGCGTTCCAGCAACCTTCTGGATTGCTTACGCCCTGCTGTGTTGTCCTTTCAACAGATATCAGGGTGGTTGAAGTCACCCATGAGGACCAGGGCTTGTGAATGTGAGGCTGCTCCTATCTGTTTATAGAGGGCCTCATCCTCCTGGTCTTCTTGATTGGGTGGCCTGTAGCAGACCCCCACTATAACGTCTCCTGTTCCTGCCGTCCCTTTAATCCTGACCCATAAGCTCTCGGTTGGCTCCTCATCCATCCCTAGGCAGAGCTCCATGCACTCTAGCTGGTCACTGACATAGAGGGCTCCTTTTCTCCCCTGCCTGAAAACATGAAGAATAGGAAGGAGTAACATGGGTATTTTGCTTGTTTTCTTTGTTTTTTTTGGGTTTTCTTGCTTTATACCTCTGCAACTTTGGGCTGGCACTGCTTGAGCTAGCTGAAGAGACTGTGCAAGCTAAGATGATGACTGGCCTCTTCATGGATGCATTGATACTGGTTTTCCCCCAACTTTTCACCACATGGTGTCCTCTAGGTATTTAAAAGGGCTTCTGGAATTAATAAAATAAGATCCTGGGTTTTAAAATTACTTAAAACATGTTTGAAAAAAACCCCAATCTGTTTTATTTGCTGTTGATGCCCCCTTGTATGTAGGGGACTAGTAGGAAGATCTTTTTTTTCATCCTGAAACAGAAAGCAGAACATTTATAGAAGAATGAAAAATCTTAAAATCTAATCCTAATGTCATCAACGTAAATTTTGATAAGTGAAATATTTTAAAATGCAGTGTAGTATGTAGAAGTTTTTTTTCATGAGCACTACTTTAAAAGCAAAAGTTAGACTGTGTTTTTTGGTGACAACTGAAAGAAATGCAGATGTTACTTCTCCAATGAGAAATATTTTATATTGGTTAATTAAATAAAAAAAAAGCTTGTGTAGCTGTGGTTCTGATATTCAAAGAAACACCCTTTCCAGAGGGAAGGTGAAAGTGTGTTTTAACTAAGTCTGTAATCTCATTTCAAGAGATCTGTGTTCGAATGTATGTAAATTAGTATTTTAAATCCACTTCCTCGATCACATTGTTTACATTATATGTACAGCATATAATGTGGCAGAGTTAGCAAACCAATGTAAGTACAAGTCAGCAATGGGCCACACCAGTTAAGATCAGGATGACCTCCATAGGTAGTTCTGGCTTTGTTGCATGCTGAATTATCAGCTTTCTAAAACTCATGAAAATTCACAAGCACTTCATGTAAAGTCTAATCTGCTTCTGTATACACTTGAGACAGGAAAAAAGTGTGCTTTAAGAAGAGAGGAGTTATGTAGCATTGTTGTTTCTGTGTATATTTGTTTAGTGCTTTAGATTTTGTTGAAAAGGAAGTCTGTTGACTGTGTGCTTTCGTTACATTCAGTTCCTTAAGAATGGATGTGTTTTGTTTATCAGCTTATTACCTGGCAAAATAGCAGTTAATGTTAAATTTAGAGAATATTATTGGAATATTATAAGTGCATTATTTAAAATGAGTGAATAAACCTTCTTTTGTTCATGTTTTATTGGGGTATACCCATTGTAAATCTCACTATTTTATAGAAAACAGCTTAATGATTCATGAAGTATCAAACTTAATTGTTAATATACTGATATCAAACTCATAAAGTTATAAGAAAAAATCTATTAACTCTAATAATTAATTCTATTACCTTATTAATATGGACATTTAGGGTCCCATACATTAATATGGACATTTAGGGTCCAACAAAACCACCTCAGTATTCGTACCTTTTTAAGTTCATAGACTGTCATGTAGAGAATACATACTGTACCTAGAGCATGTATATATAAGGTAAAGTAGGAAATAGGTAGGTATTGAGGAAAGCTGGCTGTTTAGTTAAGGCATTTAGGTAGAAATTCTCCTCCCCCCTCTATCCCACATGCACACTGAATTGCAGTTCTGGTCTGGATTTAATGACAGGACATTCTTTTGCTCTACAGTTGCTCTCAGTTGTTGTATTTAGTGCTCTGATATGGCAGCTTTCACTGTATCCATAAAATATGAGCATCAATAAGCTATCCAAGAGAAGGAGTTTTTAAGGAGGTATTTGAATGAGGAGAGGATGACCGTACAAAAAAGGAAGGGGAGTTCTCTGAGTTATACTCAGGCACCGGGGAGAAAAGAAGTTCATTTGGGCAAGCATCTTGTCATAGAGTTAGATGATATTTTGAAACTATAAATTCCACGCGGCAATTGGTGTGTTCTGTGAGTGTGCACATATTGGTGTAATGAAGCTATCCACTCGTCCTCTGCTCCCTCTGCAGCTGTCCAGGTATTCATAGCATGAAGTCAAAGCCATGTTCACCAGTCACAGATTCTGTGGGGAAAAAAACAACCTGCAACAAGTATTTGCAAGAACAGTTGCACTGAAATTCCAATTTGAACAAAGCATTTTAGCTGATGTGAAAGTAGATTCCTTAGGCAGTTGCAAGCATTTGTGGAAATTTAGCAAACAGAAAAGGCCTTGTCTACATGGCTTGTGCTACCCAATCAGGAAAAGAGCACAATTTTATGAATTAAGTGACCAGTCACACATCGTGCATAATGAATAATGATTGTTCGTATCGGTCAGTTAAAAATTGTGTCATAGGGTCAATTATGTTTGCATACACTGCTCAAGGACTTGTGACTAACAGAGTAATTAATAACACCCATGGCCTATTTGCAGACACCTGGTGAACAGATTTAAGGGCTCAATCCATCGGTTATGTTTCCCAAGGAGCAATTCCACCAGCTCTAGATAAAAATGTGTAAAGTAAAGACTAGAACAGAAACAGTTTCATCATGTACTAGCAACACCTGCTGCGATATATCCTTTATTGGTACGAATATAACATATGATGGATTCTGTGTCCAGCAGTGTGATCACCCTCAGTTCAAACCAGCAGGCCCCCAGGCCTCCAGAACCTTCAAATAAATACCCATATTATTTTTTAATTAGCTTTTGAGTATGAGATACTGTCACAATAATGATATTCTTCTACTAATGATATTCAGTAACGATTCAGCCAAGCCCTGTTCAGAGGCAGGCAAAGGTCTAATCTGCTTTTCCAGGAGTTTGTATTTACTGCAAGGAGCAGGTCCTTTGAGATCACCGGGCAGAAGAGGAAGTCTTGGTGAGTGAAGTGCTGGGCGGAATGAAGTGCTGGACAGGATTGGTCCCAGACCGAACATTTGTAAACTGCAAACACAAACATCTTCCCAGTCGAGGAGAAGGTGGAGGAGGAGGAAGTAGAGGCCAGGGCTGGGAACATGCAAAATTCAGAGCCACAAGATTTTAAATTCCATTGTCTATTTAGTGCAGTTATTGTTCATCTGAGGCAGATGTGCTACTCAAGAGTTGTTGCATTTCACACACGTTTTACTTGGATACTGCATTATACTTTGTCCATACAGGAAAAAAAAAAAAAAAAAGTGTTTTTGAGGAAGGAGTAAAGGGGGGTACCTTGGTTGGAAAACAGGGTGTAAACTTTAAGACATCTAGTTTGTAAAATCTTTAGTCTCTCTTTTGCTTTTTGTTCTGTAATTGATTACTAGCACCCCCTTTAACCCACCTTAAAGGGCAAGCAGGAAATTCATGTTTTCGTTCATCAGCCCATCCCTCTGAAAAGCGTTCAATATTAAAACAGTTTGCGAGGAGCAAAGGCAGAAGAAACAAGAGGCCCAGTTAGACCGTGGCAAGGTTAGGAGATGCATGTCTGATGCCTGCAGCAAATATCGGCTCTTGTTCCTGTACAATTTTTGCATGGGGAGACCAAGTTAATTGGGGTATGGCTCTGTTCTTTCCTTTATGTGTGACCTTTTATTATCTCTGTGGCCCTGTAGTTCATGCAGTGTCATAAAGCTGTGGGAAAGTCTTGCAGCTAGTGTTATCAGCTGTTGGAAATTAACTTAAAAAATGAAATATCTGTGTTTCCTTTTGCCTGAAGGTGTCTGGGAGTCTGTAAACTGCTACGAAGGTGCGATTATTGTGGTTGTGATTTTGCTGTAGCTGAGTGTAGCTTGTGCATCTTTTTCCCTTCTTTCCCTCCCCTTCTTACCCCCCTGCTTTTTAGTGCAAGCTGTGGACTGGCAATCAGGTGTTGTGCTGGAGGAGGGGGTTACTTTAGGCGGGGGGTTACATGGCATAATTCCCACGAATGTAGGAGGAGGATGAAAAAGATAAAGAAATTTTGTTTTTTGGAGCTAGAGGATTCTCTGCATGACTTCCCCACTGATGGGATCATGTGCTTTCAGGCTGAGATTTTATTAACAATTCAAATGGAAATTGAGGGCACAGGAGGAGCAGATTCTCACATAAACTTGATCTGTCCATGAATGCAGTTCTCTGTTTGCCCTGACCCTGCATGGCTTAAGACACTGCCTGTGAGGCCTGAGTGCCAGACACAAAGACCGAAATGAAAAGCAAGCACATTCCAGTAGTCTGCACAAAGGCAATGGAGCAGTTTCTAGCCGTCTCCCCAGGGAGAGATCTTATCTCCTTGCAGCTAAAACCCTTTAGAGTGTTTATTTGTACTCTAGCACCCGAGGTTTATGAATTGATATAGATGCTGATTAAATGCTGTAAGTTTCCTCCGCGAGTCTTTTTGGGAGGCACCGAGGTGTTCTGCATGTATTTTCTTTCCCAAATACGTAGCGATATCTATCAAAAGGTTGCTCTGGTTTCCTGACGAGTGAAGGCAGATGAGTGCCGAGGGACAAAGCACTCCAGAAAGTACATTCGTTAATAAAAGTCATCACCAGCCTTAAGAGAGTTTTGCAAAACTTTGGCTTTAGGTCACATCTCCTGTTTTTAATGTTTAAAACGTTAGCGCAGACTGTCGCCGATGCCGGACACTTGTGCTTGCCAGCACTCAGGAAGGTTTCTCCTGAGTAGCTGTACCGATTAAATGTTGTGTATACTTGGTTGACCTTGTGCTATGAAGCCAGCAGTGTGCAGCACTGGGGCAGAGGGAGGCTGCGTGAGGCAAGGCTGCTGTGGCCACATCTGCACGGCCATTGCTTTCCACCAATGGCAGTTGGTGTGTGATGCTGCCTGTCAGGAAAATGCTGTTGGGGATGAGAGCTGGGGGGTGAATGACGGGGGTTTGCTGGCATTTTTTGTCATTTTCTTGAGATTGGAGGTGGGGAAGGCTAGGAACGTATCCCAGTGCAAAAATACAATTTATATTCCTTGTCGCTGCCTAATGTTAATATTGGCAGTGTCGGTAAATGCTGGAGATTCCTTAATCAAACTATTCCTGGCTCTCCTAATCAGGCTTCCTTTTATGAAAGCTCTCTAAAACAGTAGGAAAAATGTAAGTAAATAAATGTTTTGACTGTGGTAATTCCAAAGAGTCACAATTTTAATCGTCCTAGTTTTCCCTATTTTCAGCTAAAAAAAGGAGGAAAAAAAGCCCCAAACCAAAAGCCAGCAACTTTTAGGTAGGAAATCATAACCATATGTTTTTCCACTTTTGTTAAGGCGTTTAAAGGTTTCAAAACTTTTGATACTCCTTAAACTAGTTAAATTAGTGGAAAGAGACTAGCAAACGATATTGATTCAAATAGTTTTGTTTCCTTAATTTTATGGGGGTTATATTATCCAAAATTAATGGTTGTACTTAGGCAAATTGTCAGTAATTGGTGACAAAATTGCTTTATTGCTTTTCTTTCATTTGATGCTAATTAATGGCCCTACATTATTAAGTTCAAGCCTCTTCTGCATTTCTCATTCTCCATAAATATTCGTAGCGGTAATGTGTCAGAGTAAACTTTTTTCTTCAGCGTATGCAATAATTGCTTTATAGAAATGTGATAACAAACAGATTTCTGGCATAATTTATAAAGATGTGATAACAAACAGATTTGTGGCATAATTTTTCCTGAAATAATGTAGATGTTATTTGTTCAAGAGCTTTAAGTCATTTTGATATGAAGGAATACATTAGTAACACAATGTGTTAATTGATTCATGTGGTAAAACATTAGTTTTTCATATCAAAGTACTCCTTAGCAGCTTACCCAGCAGTTAGTTTACAAAATCTAGTCTTTATTTTGTTTTACCAGTTTAAATCCTGCTACCTTCTCTCCTACTACTTTACAGTGGGTTCAACAAAACAGTTCTATTTCAGTGGACTAGAATAACACCACAGAATTTGTCATCATATTTTCTACCTGTTAATGAAACTGGTATTTGGTACAGAGCAGTGTTTAACCATGTTTTCCAAATTAGATTGTTTTAATGCTGTGTAAATATTTTAAAAGTCTAGAATAAATGCAGTAAGTAAAAGCCACATCTAGTTTTTCATACAAGCACTATGAAAAAAACAGCTTGTGTTGTGTATTTGTTTGCTTTTTAAGAATTAAAAAGAGTAGTGAATATGTGTAACAAAATTTGATATATTGACCATCATATACCAAAGCAGAATGGAGAAGGAAAAGCAAAATATTAAATGATTATTAAAAGGAAGTTTTGATGGCCTTGTAAGAATAAATTAGTAAAACTAAAATTATTTGAAGCCAAAAATACTTCAAAATATAGGAGGAAATATTTTATAAGCTTTTATAGTTTCACAAATTAGACTTATTTTCTCTGTTGTCTAATCCTGTAGTACAAAACTGAGAGAACTGTATCTTTCATTTCACTGGTAGAGGATTGCACCAATGATGAATATTGTCTCTGTGATTGTTTCCAAAGTTCTATTTATCTTTAATCTTATACTCAGAAATTTTTCAAAATTATGATTTCTTATTCCTTGAAGTGCTTGTTTTCAGAGTTATGTTTAAAAATTAATTTTAAAATAAGGTGTATAAATTTATAAACATTTCAGTCATTATAAGGTGGTATATTTAGACAAATCTTTAGAATTACTAAATTTTCTAAGCAAATTCATACCTCTTTTTGACATGATTTTTTTTTTTAACTTTGTTCCCCCCCTAAAAGCAGTTTTTGAGAAAAAGGAGAGAGAAAATTGACATTTGGAGTTAGAAATTTTTACTGTTATGTAAGTGCTGTTTCTTGGATTAAAGGAAAATAGTGAAGTAAGATTCCTGGCAAGTTATTTTAAATTTCTTGAAGGAATTTTCTATTTTATTTTAAATTTCTTGAAGAAATTTTATTTTTTTAAAGCGTGCTTCAGTTATGAAAGCTTTAACTTTGCAGCAGAGTCACAATGCACCAGTAATTCTGAGCTCTGTCCCTTCCCCAATTCCAGAGGGCCCTGTACCTCCATGTGTTTGGAATGAAATATGGGTAAATGTCTGTATTTCAATGGCAACAAAGAGAATCTGTAGCTCTTTCGTGTACCAGCAAAGAATGATATTTTGCAAAGCAGCTTGAGCTAATTTCAGTGAAGTATTTGTAGGTGAAAGCTGCCCCAGCAAAAACCAGGAGGTTAGCGCTTGCCTGTGTTTCCACCTGCAACCCTTAGCTGGTATAGTTGTGCATACCTTATTTCTTTGTCCTTCTTGCACCTTTGGGTACTTTAAGATCTTTGCTCTGACTGTAACTATAACTGAGTGTATATGAGGAGAGGTGTTCAGACTTCAATAACACATCTATACTTGCTCACGTATCATTGCAGGCTGTGCCGCATGCTACTCTTAATCTGTAGAGGTACAGCTGCAGCATCTCAGATCGCACAGTGCAAAGGCTCTTAGCTTGAGCCTTGCCTAGTTTCAGGCATGGCAAAGCTCTGGGCTGTCACAGCCCTGGGGAGGTGGCTGTGTTAGAGGAGCATTAAACCACTACCACAACTCTAATTCACATGGTTCAGTGTGGGATAGGTCGGAGCTTGTCCTGCACCTTGTCAGCTGTGCCAGCTGCTCCCTACAATGCAGTCTCCATGTGATGGCCTTGCAGGGGAAGGGGTTGGAGCGGTAGCATTCTGCCAAATTGTTATCTCCTGGATGCCCGTTGAAGTGAACTTCACGGCTCTTACCTACAGTGATGTAACTGAAAGATGGTAACCCATAGCTTCATGCCATATACACTTGAAATTCACTTCACCACTCTGTGTGTGGGGGAAAAGTCTGAAGTCTTTTTCATACAGTAGCACAGATCACTTACCTTGATTTCTGCATTTGCGAAGAGATTAGAGATGAGTAATTTCCCAGTAGGGCTGAGAGTTTGTTGCCACTTTAAATGTGGGAGGTTTCCACTGTGAAGAAGTTTGTGGACCTGGGGAGATTCCTCTCTCCTGGACATCAGGGGACACCCGCTGTCCAGGCAGTCCTGCTTTTGCTACTCATGATGTCCCTTGGTATTTACACATGTCTGAGGAAGAACTTGATGTCTATGTCTGGCAGGTTTTCTCACCTGCATGTGTGTGTGTCTATGTTTTATTTTACTTGAATGTGAGGATGGTGGTATTGCTGGACTTCAAACGTCTATCTAGTTTATGTGTTCTGAATTTGACCTCTGGAGGCAGAGAATTTAGGTCTTAAACTTAGGTATTTTGGATTTCATCACAGATACATAAGTTAACCTTATGTAGTATGAACTTCTCTCACAAGTAAAAGAAATGAAAGGAGAATAACTAGAATCATTAGAATTAGACAAATAAGTGGCAGTCTGTTTTGTAAAAATGTGATTTTAATCTTGACAGAGAATCTGAGTCCACAGCATTCACTTCTCAGTGCCTGAAGTGACGAAGACTTTCTCAGGCTGCCGTTCCAGCAGCCATTTATGATGCTTTGCAGAATTAAACACAATGAAAACCAACCAAGAGGAAGGGATAGTTGATTAAAGAGAGGGATGGTCTGTAAGATCAGCTTTCCTAGACAAAGATGGCCTTGGAACGACAGAGTTGGGAACTCATTCATGTAGCTTATCAGGAAGCAAAAACTAGACCTCTGTAAATTGATGTTAATGAGAGATTAAATTAAAAGTCTTACGTTTGTTTATGTGTTGTGGTGAAATATAGACTCAGTTAACAAAAAATTTTTTTGTAAACCACTGAGAAATTTACCATGTGGATGGAGTTGACTGAGGAGAATGCTCTGTCTTCATATGGAAACCTGATTAAATTTGCAAATGTTCTTGGAAATCCCAAATCTTCTAAATGCATTTTAAAGTAAAAATGAAGTAAATACTTGTGCTTTTTCTTTTAAAATTCTGGGGAGCTATCTTCGAATGATACATATTGCACTTTTCATAAATGTCATATAATGTGTACTTGGTGTGTTTCTTCAGCTTTTGTCTATAGTTCTCATCCACTAGTGTGAGCAAGGGAAGAGGAGGGGAAGAATCCTCTTGCTCTCAGCCCCCAGCTTGCTGTCCCTTTTGTACATGGAAAATATTATGTTTTCCCTAGCTTCATAGAGTGGGTACCAGAATAAAATCTGTGCTGTCAGCTTTGTTTACCCTTTGTAGCAATGCAAGCACTTCCAGAGGGGCATTCACACCATCCCACTTCAGTTACCCAAATTGGGTACCTAAACAGGGAGGTTAGTCTCTGTATGCTTCCTCTGTTGTTGATAGAGAAGCTTTTCCTAAAGACAGTTTGAGCACTCTTCTTTCAACTCTCCCTTTTAGAGCTGTCTCTTTTTCTTATTGATTGTGTAGGCACCCTGAAGTCATGGTATTATGACTTTCCTGAAACTGTGGCAATAAGACCTTCCCAGCTTACCTCCCATCAATGATTGTTGCCAGCTTTCCTGCCAAATTATATGATGGTAATGTCTAGTATTTAATATTTGCCATATTCTAATAAGGCATTATCTGCAGTAAGTGTAAGATATTTAATCTCTGAATTCTGTGTTTGGAAGGGTTTAATGATACCCTAGTTATTGTCTTCTTTTCATCAGTAATTCTGTAAGAGAAATGTATTTATCTTAACAAATTCTGATTGGTCTGAGTGAGTCTTACATGAAGAGATAGTCATCAAACCAGAAACCCCCTTTATTTCAATTTTTCTAATTATAACTCGGGATTAGATACTGTTTTGAAAGATGAGGAGAATATACAAAAAATTGTCAGTATACTTTCAATAATACTGCCTATTTGGTGATCATTAGAGTAATGTAATTTTGCATACTTGCTGTAACAATAATATGAAAACTAGTTCCTTTTGGGTCTGCTGTGTATACTTTCTAAAAAAAGCAATATCAACAGAAAATAAAGTTGTTACATGCTTAAATTTCCTAAATAGTGATGAATTGAGGAATCTTTCTGATTTGGGAAGTCATGAGTGTCTCAGCCTTGTACCTCCAGTCAAGTTGTATTTGATTGTTGGTACAGGAAAAAAGATAAGAAAAAATATCTGCTCTAAGACTAAGCATGAACATAATGAAGAAACAATGTAACATAGTCAACCAGGCATGAAGAATTATCTATTGAAGCTAAGAGGCCAAGTGTCTCATCAGTTAGATTTTAATAATACCTGGCAGAAGTGCATGTACTTGTACAGCAATTGTTTTAATATCTAATTGAGTTTCAAGCTGAAATATGACAGTCTGTCTTGAAACATGAAGAGAACATTTCCTGTGATGTAATGTCTAAGCATTTCTTTACATACTAAACTGAGACTAGAAAATTGGTAATACTTGTGTCTTCAGATTCCAGGAGCCTTCTAATTATGCATAACTAAAGCTGTATCCTGTGCAGTTTTACTATTGTTAACTCTTTCCTCTTCCTGTCTTTATACTTCATTTTGTTTACCACTTGATGCAGCTTGTTCCTTTTTTTTTTTTTTTTTTTTTTTTTTAAATACCGTTAGGTGTTTGCATTGGGCAATTTTATTTGGTTTGTGGTTAGCAGAATACCTAGTAGAATGTGCCCTAGTTCTGCTTGGGGAGTCTAGCTACAACAGCAATGTAGACTTCAAATATAAATGTGACTCCAAAGCTGACATACTAATTATGCTCCCAATAATCTAGCATTACCCTTACACGGTCAGGAGTACAAGATCATCATAATTGAAGGTTAGAAAAAAAGAGGAGTTTGAAAAAAGCTTAAATTTTTACTTAGCATGCATACTGAAACGGATGCAATACACAAAATGTAGCCTTGTTTTGAAATGGGCTTTTCTCCATTTTATTTCTTGTAATCGATTGCTATGTGAAGCTGGAGATTTTCAGGAAAAGTCTGGGATTATGAGTGCGTCAGCCTCTGCTTTTAGCACAGCAATGAGGTTATCAATAATGCATTGGAGATCTCAGAATCCTTGAACATAGGGAAATCACAGCTGGTCCGGGTTTATTGTCGAAATTGCAGATTTGCGCCAAGAGGTCACGACAACTGCATGTCAGATGGTCACACACGCACACACACATACATGTCTTGGGGGAATGAGGGGAATAATATCTGCAGAATTGCCACTGCCCATGTTATTTAGAAACTCTTCATATGTTTCTATAGTACAGCTTTGAAACCAGCATATTTAATGCTGCTTGCAGCGGCCTTTTGACATTTTGGCCTTTCCCAGTATTATAAGTTTTATTGTTTTCCTGACAAGTTTATTCATATACTAACAGCTTGCTTGGCAACAATGTTCAAACTCAATACTTAGGCTTTCTGGTCACGGTGATGGCTGGCAGTAATAGAGAGGGAGAATAAGTGAGTGTGGAAATGCAAAGCTGTCTCTTGTTACATTTTATCGATCTCATTCTGGTGTCATTCAATTAAGACAGAAATGTGATGGATAGTGTCTGCATAGATTCCTACTTTGCTTTCCAGCCACTCTATATAAAGCTTTTTGGGGGAGGGAGGAGGAAAGGGAGGGTGAGAGGAGGAGGGGGTAGCAAATCAAAGATATAGTGTGATTTGAATTACAGATCAAACTTATCTTTTAAAAAAATCATTATTCTAAAGCTATGCTGAAAAGCAATATTAGCAGAGCTGGCATTCTGTGTTGTCTTGCTAATAAGTATCCATAAATGTCCAGGCCATTGTTCATTGTAGTAGTGTTTTTTTGGTCCAGATCTTGTCTGTGATTTATGAATAAACACTTGATTCTTCTGAATTTAGTACACAGATAGAAAGGGCCCAAGAAATGAAAGGACTTACTTGCCTAAGAGACTTGCCTGCATGCTGTAGGGCAGTAATTCCAGATAAACATCTGAAGATAAGAGCTGTTCATTTCAGTCCATTGTTTACTTTAAATATGGCCAAAAAAAAATAAAAATCACTGAGCAGTTCTGTCAATGTAATACAAAAATGCAGAGATTAGCTCCATAGGCTTAAGTAGACCTACATAATTCACAACAACTGAGCCTCTTACCCAGTCTTCAGACTGTGGAAATTTCAGAACTAATAAATTACTTTCAATGTAACTCACAGTTTTCTGCCTAAAATGTGAGTGAGACAGTCCTAGAATGCATTGGTGATTTCCAAAAGAGTTTTTTGTCATCAGATCTGGGGCAAGCTCCTTAGTCAAACAGAAGTCCCCTGGGAGAAAAACCTTGGTAATTCTCACCTTCTGGTTTTCCTTCCCATCTTCTGAGCTTAGTGGCAGCAGGGCTGTATGGCCTGAGCTCCTCTGTTCCCAGGGAATTTACAGGGGAAGGGTTTGCAACTCAAAAGACAATATCCAGGGCAAGTTTGGGATTCTCTGCTGAAATGAGGATACCTGGGAAAAAGCCAATTCACCAGAATCAAAGTACTTCACAGATGTATGTTGGCTATGACAATTATCATAAACAAAAAAACAACCAACCAAACAAAAAAAGCAAAACAAATAGATTCCCACCAGCTGGCTTGACGAGCTTCCGGGAAACCTGGATTTCCAAGGTCTGCAGCTGTGCCACGTGCGGTATGAAGGGTTGGTACTCTTGACTTTCCAGGCTCTTAACTTTGTGGCTGTTGACCATGTTCCACCCTTTGTGGCTTGGGTGTTTTTCCGAAAGTCCCCTTTCCTGCACTGGGGAGCACAGGAGTCCCAGGAGTCACATTTTAACTAAGAGCCTTGGGGATTTTATGTTCAGGACTATTTTCCTTGCAACTGCCATTATTGAATCCACAGTTACAGCTGTGGGAGGCATGAATTACTCAGAGATATAATTAAGTTTTAAGATTTTTAAGTTTTAAGGTAATTAAGTTTTAAGTCACATTTTAAATGTGATGAGGCTAAGATTTTAGAAACTAAAAAGCACATTTCTAGCATTGTTACTCATTCAGATAAGTATTCTGAGTGCTTGTTTGTGATTGCTGCATGTCTCAGGTAAGCAATAGTTACTTGGTTCTCTATAGAGCCTACAACAGAGTTACGGGCCTGAGTACCAGAGTCATGAACATGAAGATGAAACGTCAGCTGAGATTTGAGTTTTCAGAATTACGGAATTTCAGATGAGAGGTTGGGACTGAGAGGAACCGAGGTTTCTCAGAATAGTTTGATCTTGTGCTATTAATTAGATGCTTCTGCTAATTCATTTGGCAATGTTTATATTGCCATGTCTATAAAGTACCTTCCCTTTGTGCAGGAGCTCTGGAAGGGATGTGAAACTTATCTTCTGAGGACTCTTATGAAAGGAATGCGCAAGGTATGGCCTCCCAGGCATGAGGATGCAAGAAGGGCCTCGGGCAGTTCCAGTCATTTCTGTTTTTTTACCTAGTAGCAAAACTAGGTACATTCAGGACTCTTCGAATTATCGTTGGAGCTGCACTTTGTGGACTGGTCTAGAATGGGGAGGCTGCTTAGATGAATCATAGCTATTTAGTTCCCACTCCCTTATACAGAGTTCTTGAAGTCTCAGAGGTACTGAATATATACAGCTTGAACACTTGCTCCATTCCCAGTATCTTTGGAAATAACTTTTAATAAAAGACAGTGGGGCAGACTCTTTTTATGTTCTTATCCCCCAAAAGTGACATTGTCTTTATTGTTAAAGTTATGTCATGGTTTGTGCATTTTTTGTGCAATGTCCCCTCTTTGTTGAGGAGACTTTCAGTGCTGCACCATTTGATAAATCCTTCTGCCACTCAGGTATGAAATTAAAAATGTTAATATGTATATAAGGCAAACAGTGTTCCACAGATTTTATGGGCAGTCACACAGCAAGTGGTTTGGGTGCCAGTGCTGTTGGTATAGCTTTTTAACATAAAGCAGTTAAAGTGATTTCCTCATTTAAGATCCTGAACAGGCTTAGGTTGCTGGTTTTATTTGCACTCCAAACGGAAGGCTTGCATTGCATCTTCCTAGCAGGCTCACATAATGCAACATATAGAATCATTCTGCGTTTTTAAATAGTGTTCATTTCACTGCAGGAAGGAAAACATTTGTGGTATTAAAAAGAAGAAAATATTTTTTGACATAATGTGACTTTAAGGGAGGAGAATAAGGGGGCCTTGCTGTGGCCATGTGAAAAATATATTTAACCAATATAAAAGTTGACCATGTTTTGTTCTGGATTTTTTTTCAATGGCACATTTAGGTATAGCAGGTTGCAATAGCCATACATAAACTAATGTTAGGAAAAAGAAAGCCAACCAGTCTCCAAATTCAGCACTACTTAATAAGCTCTGCAAGGCGGCTTTTAACATGATTTCTCTACCACAACCTTCTGTTTTCCCTGACCTGATAAAAGGTCATTGAGGTGTACTTTCAAATTAATCCAGCTCACCTACAGTTAACCCTTAAGCTGAAACTGAACAGACATTAAGTTTGCAAAAGTTTAGTTAGATGGTTTTGTGTTGTTTCACACTTTTTGTAGATGTCTTCATTTCATAGTGCCAGAAGTAGTACCACAAGTACAAGTTGTTTTATATGGTATTTTAATCTCAGAAGGGAACAGCTATAACAACACAATACAAACTTGCTGTCTTAGGATGTCCACTTGAATTTCCAGTTTTGTTTCTAGATTTTAGAAATTCACAGAAGGTTGGGGGAAGGAGGGAGAGAGGAAGAGTTTCCTAAGCATAAGTACATAAGTGGTTATGGCCTATTGTACTTTTTTTAGAATTGAAATATTTCAATAGCTTGAAAATGAGCCAGACAGCCTGTGTATTATGAACAGGGGAAAAAAAAGATAAAAATAAATAAAGAGCAGCTGCAGTTCTGTTAGCAGTGCAACAGAGTTAAAAGGGACCTGAAAAATTATAGCCGACATTATGTATACAAATCTAGCAGAAAATAACCTTTAAAGTATATCAAATCTTGTCATATTCTGTTCTGTTCTGAAGACTTAGGGTTCAGTGTTTAATTTATGAGCAACAATTTTTTTTCCTCCTTCAAGTGCTTATGGAGAGTTAGGATTAAATATGTAAGGCAAAAAACAAGGCAGAGCTTTTAACAGCTTTGCCTTAAAACAGAAAAAAGTAAGTCTCTCAATATCTGAGTTAGTTATGTTTTTTACTATTAGCAGCTGTAGCAAGAATTTACCAGTTACCCAGGAACTGTCTAGCAAAATTAGGGTAGAAAACAATAGCGTTGCTTAAGAAAAGTTACTTTTGCTTTTGTCATTATTTTTGGGCTTCTCACATTTCTGGGTTTTACTACTTCTTGCTATTTCACTGTAGGTGGATTCATAGACACATTTTTCCCATGCAGAATTCACATTTATTACTTCAGTGTGTAAAGAACATCTGAAGTATTTTCACATTATTTGGTAATTAGAGCTCTTTTAGTGAGAAAAAGACAAAAGTAGTCAGGATCTGCTTGAATTTTAGAGACATTTGGTTCCAGAGTGTGGTGAACATTCATTCAATCTCTGTGTGAAGGTGAAAGGATAAATGCTAATTTTCTTCATTGCGCTTTATCCAATAAACTAATCCTAGTAGTGTAGCCCTGTTTCCGACTTTTGATTTTTCAGTATTAAGTGTTCTTCCCCATGAATCAGAAACTGGATAGTCTTTCATAGAGAGTGTTCCAACTGAAGTGGAATCAATGGTGTTTATACTTTCATTCCACCTGAAGTTCAGTATTTACTCATGTACTAATTCTGGTTGTCAGCAATGTCAGATGGTAGATATAAAAAGAAGCATATGCTAGAGAAGAGTAAACTGAGTTTCATCTAGGAAAGCATCAATAAATAAAAGTGGAATACATTATGAATTTAGTCATAATAATGATTAGCTGTAGTAATGGTGATTACCAAGATTTTTGAAGTCAGGAATACAGTTGTGTTAACCTATAGCAAGACAAACAAAGACCTCCTCTTCATTGCATCATCTATTTCTGGGTTGGACTAGTTGAACAAAACTCATCATACCTGATTTTGTATGTACAATTTTAAAAATTGGTTCTCATAATGCTAAGTAATGGGAAATAGAAAGGAGTAAGTAAGGCAAGTCATGTTAGCATTGTGGACATTGATAGTGATTTTGGGAAATATAGCAGTGATCAGTTTACCAGTTCTGTATCTTAATATTTGAAAAGGAAAAATGCCTTTTTGTTTGTATTTTCATATAGCATCTCTAATTCTCAATGGCCAGTGTGTGTTTCTACACTGCACTCTCCAAGTGTTGGTAAACAAAAGGAGGTGGGAGTCTATGTGGTGGTGCCTTTGACCTGCAAAATGGTAGTTCCCCGCTCCTGCAGGTGCTGCTGTGATAAACAAACAGACTTGCAGGAAGGCAAGTAACTCCCAGTTCTGCAGGATAGCAGCTCCAGTTGCTGCCTGCCTTACCTTACTTGCTGGGCCCCCCTAAACAATGAGCACGCTGCTGATGCACCTAAGTTGGAACATAGCTTTTTTTTGCTTCTGTGCAAGGTTCTCGCCTTACTTGTGGTGTGTGCAGATTGTAACATTAGTCCACAAACACAGCAGTGTGGCACTATTTTGATTAAAGTTGATGTCCACTTTTGAAATTACAGTTTCTTTTAGAAAGGCAGGATAAACTTCTTTAGGTCCTCTCTTTTGTTGGCAGCTCTCTCCTAGAAGTAGGGATTCCAAAAAAACCTGAATCGTATCTTCCCAGGAGATGTCAGATGCAGACAGTCAATTTGAAAATAAGATAAACAAAGTCTAGCTTCTCTTAAAATAGATAAGAACTTTCCTGTCAAGGTCCGTCTTATTGATGGAAAGGAAAGACTTTCAAGGCTACTTGCTACTTGCCTGGAATATGCATCACTACATATATTTCTTCTTATGTTATATGGAAGCTCTTGAACCTCTTTACAATCTGTGTAGCTTAGGATGGCTTCTAATGATTGGTTTCCTGTGTGCTTCCCAGAAAGAACGAACTTCTGAATTTCAGTGTTGTAAGGCAGTTCTTTAAGCATTACTTTTAAGTGGGGTTAGTGGGCAGCTGACTAGTGATTGTATATATTGAAATCACTTGTAGAGGGACCACAAATAAAAAAAATTAAAAAAAAAAAAAAGGGAAAAATTAAAACCTTTCCCTGACCAGCAAACATCTTGTTTGTTCTGGGAGGAGACAAAGAGATGAAGGCTTATTTGTCCTGTTGGAGGAAGACCAAATATTCCTTTAATTTTCTTCCAGAGAAAATAACTTTTAATTGACTTTTTCTGAATTCATAACAATCTTTAAAGAACGTTACATGATGTTCTTGCATGAACCCTACTTGGTGTACTTAATCTTCCTTGAGATGCTGCATTCTCTTACATTGTGTAACGTTAGTCCCTTAGGAGCACAGGGTAACTTTGTGAGTAGAAGAATAGTATTACATAGTTCTGGAGGTGTCCAAAATTATCAGGAAGTTTTGTCCACGCCTTTTATGATTGCCTGATTCACAGCAATGCTGATGCTTTAGAATAAAAGTGTGGACAACATTAATGGTTGTTGCTTGGGGGGCATTGCATTTCATTTTCCCAACAGCACTGCTGTCTCCTAAATAACTTCATGACTTTCCCTGTGCCCGCCCACCCCCCCCCCCCGCCAAGATCTTTAGCAGTGCAGCCAGACTGCATTCTCCTGCATATTTATCATTTCAGAGTATAGAGAATATACAGCCAACAGAAGGGCAACTGGAACCTCACCAACTCCTGCTGAAATTAAAGAGTATTGTTTGTGGGCAGGAGTTGGGGATAAGTGCTGGAAGGAAACTACAGCTGTTTCCTAGCTGTTGTCAAGAATGAGATGTTTAGTCAGAGGCTTCTCTGAGGAGGAGATGAGAGAGGGATTTTTCTTCTGTTTAATTTAATTTTTTGCTACTCTGGCCTGGGTTTTGTCACTGCCTGCTAGGTGGCCTGTCCATAAACTGGTGTGATGCTTCTGTCATTTATAATGTGTTTTGGTATGCTCTTCTTAATTGGTTTGCTTTCCTAGAATTCAGGCTATGTTTTGAAGATTTTGTCTTCATGAATAGTGTCATCTTCCCACAATGAAATAAGTTATTCTTGCTAGTTTCACAGTGGTAAGAAAAAAAAATAATCAATGGCCTTTTACTTTTCCTGCTTTCCTGTTTGGCTATGCTACAAGCAACATCCAAGGAATCCAAGATCATCATCTGAGAATTAAAAAGAAAAAACCATTGTGTTTTTATATCCATCTCATATTTGGAACACTTTCCTTGGAATTGCTGAAAGTAGAGATTTGAGTTGCTTTTAAAAATAAGGTTCTGTCAAACTGCTAAGCTAGGTAGCCAAATATATTATCATAGAATCGTAGAGTCGTTTATGTTGGAAAAGACCTTTAAGATCATCGAGTCCAAATGTTAACCTAACACTGCCAACCTCACCACTAAACCATGTCCATAAGTGTCACATCTACATGTCTTTTAAATACCTCCAGGGGTGGTGACTCAACCACTTCCCTGGGCAGCCTGTTCCAATGCTTGATAACCCTTTTGGTGAAGAAATTTTCCTAATATCCATCTAAACCTCCCCTAGAACAACTTGAGGCCACTTCCTCTTGTCCTATCACTTGTTACTTGGGAAAAGAGACCGACACCCACCTCGCTACAGCCTCCTTTCAGGTAGTTGTAGAGAGCAATAAGGTCTCCCCTCAGCCTCCTCTTCTCCAGACTAAGTAACCCGAGTTCCGTCAGCTGCTCCTCATAAGATTTGTGCTCTAGACTCTTCACCAGCTTTGTTCCTCTTCTATGGACACGCTTCAGCACCTCAATGTCTTTCTTGTAGTGAGGGGCCCAAAACTGAACACAGTGTTCAAGGTGCAGCCTCACCAGTGCCAAGTACAGGGGTAAGATCACTTCCTTGTCCCTGCTGGCCACGCTATTTCTGATACAAGCCTGGATGTTATTGGCCTTCTTGGCCACCTGGACACACTGCCAGCTCATATTCAGGTGGTTGTCAACCAATACCCTCAGGTCCTTTTCTGCCAGGCAGCTTTCCAGCCACTCTTCCCCAAGCCCATAGCATTGTGTGGGGTTGTTGTGGCCCAAGTGCAGGACCCGGCACTTGACCTTGTTGAACCACATACAACTGGCCTCAGCCAATCGATCCAGCCTGTCTGGATCCCTCTGTAGAGCCTTCCTGCCCTCAAGAAGATCAACATTCCAGTCCAACTTGGTGTCGTCTGCAAACTTACAGAGGGTGCACTTGATCCCCTCATCCAGTTCATTGATAAAGATATTAAACAGAACTGGCCCCAGTACTGAGCCCTGGGGAACACCACTTGTGACCATCTGCCAGCTGGATTTAACTCCGTTCACCACAACTCTTTGGGCCCAGCCATCCAGTCAGTTTTTCACCTGGTGAAGATACAGCCATCCAAGCCATGAGCAGCCAGTTACTCCAGGAGAATGCTGTGGGAAACAGTGTCAAAGGCTTTACTAAAGTCCAGGTAAACAACATCCACAGCTTTCCTTATCCACTAAGCAGGTCACCTTGTCATAGGAGGACATCAAGTCAATCAAGCAGGACCTGCCTTTCATAAACCCATGCTGACTGGGCCTGATCACCTGCTTGTCCTGTACATGCCATGTGATGGCACTCATTACTGAAAATCTCCCATTTTGGTCCTGGACTGGATGAATTTTTCCTATCTCTGATTATATATTCTAAATACTTCTAAGGAAACGTGGACAGCATACCAAAGTACTAAGGACTGTGCCTTTTCAAAGAAAGGAAAGCATGAAATGAAAATAATAGTTCTTTGTGTTCCTTTAACTTACACGTTGTTTGGACTGTGTACACTAGGTTTCTTTCAAGTGTCTTGGATTGGGAGATGGATGGATAGTTGAATGGATATATGGGTGTACCTGTGGATACAAAAATGTGTTTATAGGATCATAGTCAATATTTGTGGTCATGATCATAATACTATTTCACATTTGGATGTTATCTATATCTGTTTCTATTTTATGCAGAGACAAAAAATTAATATGCAAAACAGTATTAGAAAAGCAGTCATAAGGTTGTCTCTTTATGTATATGAGAATAAATTAATTCCCTCAAATTAATGAAATACTTGAAATCTGTTTGACAGTAAAATTCATGTTGGTAAAGCTACAGGGATGACAAAGATTCTGTGGAGCGTCTCCAGATAAAGGAGAGCTTGGGTGTGTTATTTTCCATCATTACAGGTACCAAGATTCAGACTTCTTAAGCCTATCCTCCTCTTTGCTCTATTTTCTTTATATACTTAATTGATGGTTGACCTTCTTCATTGTCAAACTGGAAAATCCTGAACTACTTGTGTTTAGAAGTAAAATGATGAGATGAATAATCTGTTACAGAACGGTTGATCTATAGCAATCAGACTCAAAACCTGTTTATTCTATTCCTTGGGAAAAGGGGAGTTTGGAGTTCTACATAGCAATGAAATAAAATTCCTGGCTGTTCCTGGAAGGTTCATAGTAGAATGATAATACTGATGCTGACATCGTCAGGTGCTCCAAATGACATGGATATCAGACTTCAGGTCCCCTGGTCCAGTGAAGGCAAATTTAAATCTGAGATCCTTAAGTGTTGCTCCATGTTGTTTCTTTTGATGATTCTTTCTCTTTTCTTGATTAATTTTGTGTATGAAATAGATCTTGGCTCCCAGATCTCTTTGGATAAGTCCAAAAAATACGAATGAAAAAAAGGAGTGGGTAGGAGTTTTCTAGATTGTCATGACCTAATATCATTTAATATTTGTGGTCCAGGAATGTAATGGTTTTGTTCTGGAGTATTTTAACAAACTTAGTGACATTAAGGGTATCATGGCAAGAAAAGACAATTTCTTAGAAGGGACTTTTAGACTGTTTCTATAATGTTGAGACATCAAAATAAAGTAGAAAAATATAAAATTATAATTATTTACTTTGTCCAGCAATTAATATGTATCAATCTTGCTGCCTGTTACATGCTTTGTGGTCTTACCTCAACAAGCTTTCCTAAAATATGGACCGTATTCTGATACAAATGAATTACTTGGTATGTATAAAGAGAAACGGCTATGGTGATTTGAACATGGTTTCTAACCTGAAAGGATAACTAATGGACGTAGAATAGAATGGGACTTGCTTCCACATTTATTTTTAAAATACTTCAGAGTGCATTAGAATAATGAGCTAGTTACTGATAATGGAATGAGAATAAACAAGGCCGTTTGTATGGTATGGCAAATTAGACATCAATTACGTGGCAAAGCAACACTGAAGGATGTAGTAGACTGGGAATTAAGCTGTAGTGTTAATTGGTTATGAAATCATTTGATAGCCTTTGGTTTTATTGAAGTGATTCTGAGAGTGCATCATAAACTTAAAATCCATTATAGGAGAAGCACAATGTTCTGTACTGAGGGTAACCTCAGTAGTGGGCCAACCTCTGACAACAGTGAAAAACTTAGTTCAGTTTTTGCAGCTATTTTGCATAAATTAGAGGATTGTGCATCTTTCTGACCATAACTATAAGTAGAATTTGGATTTACATCCTTTAGCTTTGCAACATGAATATCTTTGTTTCAGCTGTTGGTAAAACTAGTTAAATGACAAATGTGCTCTTTATGTGTATATATTTTTCCTCTCTAAATTAGAGGCAAGTGTGCCAAGTGCTTCTACTTGAAAAGGCAAGATGCTACAGCGTTAGCTGATTAATATTGTCTAGACTCTGTGCAAGGTGACAGCTCCCAGTTTCTTTTGAATTTGGAGAACACTGTAGTTTTGGTCTGTTTTTATACTCTTCCCCAGGTTTTTGCCCTTGGTCTCTGTGGGAGAGCACCAGATGGCAAGATGGGCCACTGGCAACCTACTGTACCTTTGGATGTTTTAAAATCTGTACTTATGCCAAATTTGGTGTCTGCCTCGCCAGGCTGCCCACTCCTTTTTTGTACTGTGTTTTGGTGGGTCTTGCTTTGTCCTCTGCCCCATTTCAGCCTCCTAAACTAGCTGCACCTTTTTCATTTCAGAGTTAGAGCAATTGCCATAAATTCATAACACTTAGTTTCTAAGTGGTTTATAACCTTCTAACAGCTTTCTCTGTTGCTGCTCTTAGTGCAGGACTCCCTGCCTTTTGTTAAGAGAAGGTCTAGGCAGTTTGGCAGCCATACTCATTTTGACTGCCTCACTTCTGCCTGGGACATGATCTTTTTGCTGCTTCCCACTTTCTTCTTCTAAGGGCAGGAGATCCATGTCTTTGGAGAAGCCAGAATGTAAAGATAAAAGGAAGATGAAACGGGGAAACAGAGTAGTATGAAGTACAAAAAGCATAAAGGGGCAGACTATAAATCTGCGACACAGGTTAGGGAAGACATAGGTGTATTATGTGGCCATTCAGGATATCTGCACAGTTGTGCTCTGTGCAGTCAGAGTTTTGCTCTCCCAGGTGACCTTTGACATTCAATTTTATTTCTTTTTGAGAACAAATGTTGTCCTAGACACTAGGGATAACCTCCATTTTGCTGGGATGTATCAAGAGGTTTTAAGTTCTGCTCAGACAGCTGCTGGGGATTGGCAGAAGGGATCTCATTTTAACGACTAACTTAAAAGAAAGAAAGAAGCCCTAGCAAAAAACCCACCACTAGAAACTTTTGTCCCCCGCAATTCCACTGAATAATATTACCTTTGCATATGAACTTGTACTAAGTAATAAGACTCCTGGGTATGGGATGAGATGGAAGGCAATTGAGCCAGTCTTAACATTATTTGGTTACTAGCGCATATAAATAAGGTTCTAGTGCCACTTATACATAGGTACCATACATATCTTTAATGGTATTTAATTGAGATTAAAGAAGCTGTTGGAGTGGATGCTGTGAATGCATATTAGGAATATTACTTAAAACCATAAGCCTTGATATGATAAACCATAACAAGTCTGAAGGACTCATAATGGCTTATCATGTCAATAAAATGCACTTAAAAATCCCCAAGTGATTAGAAGGAGCCATTTCAGTCTATTATATCAACTGTTATATGCTGAGAGCATGAGAGATTTATTTTTCTTTTCCATCCTCTGTTTAAAAAAAAGAAAGGAGGAAATTAAATCATAATAAGCTATGTTCAAATAGAATCAAGGTACTAAAATAAACCCCTAGAAGGAGATTTACAAATTAAGGAAGGCAGTGAAAAGTTCTCTCCAAGCAGACAATTCTCTCATGTTACAGATGGTCTCTCATTCCTGAGCATTGCAGGATGGTTAAAGGGTGGAGTGTGTGCTTGCACCAGTGCTGTTCCTGTTGAACTGTTGAGAAGCATGAATTTAACATTTTGTGTCAAGAAATCAGAATAATTTTGGCCCTTGTACCAGTGATGAGCTCCAAGCACTTGCACATAGGGAAAATTGAATTGCCTTTACTACCCCATGTATAGTAAATGATCAGCAAGGACTGTAGCAGAAGAGGGTGGTGATGTTTCTCTGTCCCAGTACTTTTCCCAAGTGATTTTTCCAAGCATCTTCTTCAAGGGACAGGCAAAGGGTAAGGAAGTAGCACCCAAGCTCTTGGGGGCATCAGGGACCCTGATGTTAGTTGGTATCACACTGACAGAGCTTCAACCACAGGCAACTGCTCTAAAGCAGCTGTTTGATGGTACATTTCTACACTGGAGACAGTCTGTTGGCCTGTGTTTTCTCTATGTGTTACTCTGCCTGTTGTCCATTTGCTTTTTGTCACCTTGACTGTCCTGTGAGGCTCATGCAGATCCAGCCAGCTTTAGGAGACGGCAGGAGGGGCTGCCATAAGAAGTGTCCTTTGGTGTAAGTGAGGGAGGAGCTAACTTTGGAGGTGATTACTTCCCTGGTCCAGTGTGCATTTTAGCCAGGGGAGAACCTGCTTTGTTAATGTACACCGTTGAGTCGGGAAAATTTGGAATTGTTTTCTGCTAATAATAAATAAAGACGTTATGTTTTCTTGCTGCAAGTAAAGATAACTCTCCTCTAAAAAGTGGACTTTACTCTTTCCCAATAAATCGTACTGTACTGGCATTCCACATTTTTGGCTTCCTTGCTGCCACCAAAATTCATGCAGGGGTGTGGATCCCTTATATCGCTTATTTGCAGGCTCTGAACTGGATTACGTGGCCGGTCTGTAGCACTTCAAACAAATCTGAGCTGGCTCTCTGGGGCCGGCTTTGCAGATGGGTCTAGTACAGTCTTAAAATAGCCCCTGGGGGCAAATTGCTGGTAAAATTGGTGTCGTGGCTCCCCAGGCTGGTGCGGTAGTTAGAGGGAGAGGCGAGGGCTGCTGAGTATCTCAGTGTCCTGCTCTCAGCTGGCAAGCTTAACCTCTGTGGCGCCCACGTTTCAGCTGTTTAACGTCTGAATAGATGGAGAGTATTCTGGGAAAGTGAATTTTTCGCTCTCAACAGTATCCCTGCTATCTCACTTGCAGATATTATGTCTTACATTTAATGCAATCCTTCCAGATAGTCCAGCTTCATCTTCTCAAGGCCTGAGTCATGCCTACTCCTGCCCATATAGAATTAACCTGTTAATTCCTGTGCCTTGTTCACGCTCTCAGGGTGCTCCTAGGACGGGGATACGTGGGGCTGCAGCTATTGGGGGATTCTTCATTGCCGCTGCTGGCAGACAGACGGGAGAGAGAAAATAAACAGGTTCAGGAGGTGGGGAAAAATGAGCTGGAAGCCAGAGGAGGGAAGCAGTGGCAAGTAAACACAGCTGAACAAGAGGAAAAAGATGTTTATGTATGCTTATTTAAAGTTTGCAGTGGGGATAAATGCAAGTCTGTCAGACCAGTTTCTCTCCTCACAGTGCTGTGAACCCTTTGTCTATTTACATGCTGTTATATGTGAGTAAGAAATTTGGCATTATGCAGTTTTCTTTATGACTGGAATTCATACAGAGAGGTTTGGCAGAGGTAAATTTAACTGGTGTGTGATAGCCCCAGTTTGAGACTCAGCTGAAATAATAAGCTAGAATGCGCACATTCACATACATACGTATACACATATGTACATGCATGTGTGCATGCCATCTTGTTACTCAAGAGAGGATGCTGCTAATTGGTCAACCACTTGGCAGAAAGAATAATTTAAGGGTGACTTAAAAACATGGATTAAAAAGGAGATGTCACCCTAAGAGACACACAGAGGTTTCATATCAGTGCCATTTCAAATTACCAGAGCTGGGGAAACCAGGGACATCAAAACACAGCCTCAGCACTGTTAGCAGACATCTGACTGCACATTCTGGAGCAGTATTCCAAGATTCATTTTTCATTTTCTCTGATATGTTGTTGGGGAGGGAGACATATAGTTGAACAAAGTGATCAATAAATGAACAAATAAGGAACAAATGCTAAGAATATACAAGATAAGTTTTTTCTTGAAAATCACAGGCAGCTTTATTCTGCAGAAATCTCTGAACTGAACATTTTTCAGTCTATTCTGTTCATTTACAGCATTATTCATTTGACAGACTTATGTTTCAGGCAGGCAGAAAGAAAAAATAATATTAAAAAAAAGCCCTACAAATACTAAGATGCAGGAGAAAATAAGTTGAGAAAATAGGTTGGGAACAAAAACAAACCAGCAAAATAAACCTGCAAAAATGTACTGTAAATAAAAGTACTATTTGGAGTTTTACAGTTTTAAAATCTGATATTATGCCTAGACTTTAATATGCTGAACTAGGACTGTAAAAGTAATTTTGAACATCTAAAACATTTATAAACATGGCTAAATTACATCTGTCCAAATGACCATACCAAATTCTTTGAGTGTGCAGGGAGAGACATTGATAATATTTTGCACTTTTTAAATACCTGGGCTTTGTGTCCTTTAGGAACCTCAGAATAGCATTATAAGGAACAGAAAAATGAGAAGGGGATATTTACAAATATTTGTAAATCGATAAAATATAGCCTTTTAAGACAGACTGCTTAAACACATTATCTACATTTATCATGTGTCTGCATGTATGTATGTTATAGGGTTTATCTAGCATGTAGTCCTATCTTATTACAGTTGTAGAAAAAATCGTGACTCAGTGTGACTTAGATACTTTCCTCCATAAAATTGTTCTTTAATAGATGATTTTGTGTTACTTACGCATCGGTGCTAGTATCAATAAATTATTGTATGCTTTTTTTTGTTTGTTTTATGCTTTAAACTAAAAACAAGCGAAGCTGGGATAAGTTTGTTTGTGAAAGCTTGTTGCATACTAATGAGAAGAAAAATCATCCCAGTCGTACTGAATAAATTCTGTAGATAGTATGAAGGATTTTCAGCAATCCATATTGTCCTTGGACTTGGCTGTTGCATTGTACTTTAAATGGAATTGATTGTGTGGTTGTAATGAAAGTAACAGATTGATTTCTATACAGAGTTACACAGAGTAAATAGAAAAATGTTCTTGTCTTGACCTGCATTCATAAACTAAAAATCAGTGGCTTTTGACCTAATCCTTAATAAAAAATGTAAATGTAATATAGGAAATCTGAAAGTTTCTTTAATTCTTAGAAAATTTACTATTTAATGGGTTTTGTGGGCCCACTTCCTTGGATTTTAATGGATTTTGTTTAGGAATTCTAGTAAGTGCATTGAATTTTCTCTTCAAGGAAGTTGTACTTTTTGCTATTTGCATCTTTTAGGAAAATATATTTAACTGTTTTCTTTCTTATTGTTCCTTGTACCTTGACTACATAGCATTGTCCTTTATCTAGATAGAATATTTATGATTTTCAGTACCTCTGCTGTTAATCATTGTTAGTATAGCATCTTTGTGAGTGTATGACCCATACATTTTTGGGTTGCTACTGCACACTTTCATAGATTGTTTCTAAATGATAGTGTTATCTGATGAAGTGAATATCCAGATTCATAGTTTTATGTTGTAATAAAAGGAGGAAAGCTGTTGACTGAAATAAGGTGCAACATTCTTTCTATTTGCATAACCCCCAACGAATGTTTATATTATTGCAGCTATTATCTCAGTAAAAAGCCACAGAGATATTTATGAGCAATGATGATTACTCTGTTTTTTGTATGTGTGAGATTGTGGTTCAGGCCCTGGTAAAATGAACAACCTAGCTGGTAAATTCTCTCATTGAGTTGTAAACTAGGACTACAATAAAAAAGATCAGAGTTACTGCATTCATCAGTTTCTCGGTGAATTTTGTGACTTTATTTTTGGTGCTTAGAGTTTAATTTCTCACTGAAGTAAAGCAGCGCATTGTAACGATGCATAAACAAGAAGACCAAAACAATAGAAAGCCTAACGCACTGACGGCCACCGCTACTCCATTGTAGCTTCCAAAGGCGCTCTATTCTTCCCAGCCCACTTGATATCCTGCAGGTTGTGGCAGTACAATTCACAGGAAAAGCTTAGACATTGAGCTTGCACGCTTCTTGACTCCATTTTAAACCCTTTGTTCACACCAGGGTGGCATTTTTTCACACCACATGTGGCAGCTTTGACTCCTATCCAGCTTGTCGTATAGAATCAAAGTCTGTGGTTTCTTACATTCCCAGTGTTGTCTTCTGAGCCGCTGTATTCTTTGTAGCTCCCAAAATATTACAAATCTTAATTTCATTCACAGTTTTTTAAAGCTTTATAGGGTATGGGATGAGACAAATATACCTGCAGACTAAGATTTGGTTAAAATCAAAGCTGTTTGCAGGGGAGGGGAAGAGGTCTTTTTTCCTTCTCTTTTAAATAAACCTTAACACTGGCTATTTAAAACAATACAGTGAACTTGATGTATATTCAGTCAGCCTGATGTATATTTTACAGAAAAGGATGAAAATAATGTGTAATATTAATATTTTAAAGTTGTAAAATATACGAGTGCTCATAGTTTCATTCAGTATTGAAACATTTTTTGTTCATCTTAAGAGATGTGTACTTTTCTTGTTGCATGCAGGCATGATCTGAGATGCTCTCTTTTCCCTACTTTTCCAAACACAACCTTCATCTGCAATTTTGCTGAAAGTTTTATGTTCCATAATGTTAATAATAAATTCTACTTCAAGCTAATTTTAAAGAGAACAAAAACAGTCTACCAATATGAATCTCCCTAAAATATACATTGTTTGAAAGTTTATTAGTAGAAGATACATTGCTTAAATCAATGTCATTCAGTGTAGCTAAAATGTCACTTGACTCCTTAAACAAATGCTTAAGTATATATTTCTTACTAAGAAACTTTACGATGGATGGCAAGTGCAGTGTGACATGGCAACAATAACATTTGGATAAAAATTGTCACAGGAATTAAAGTTACACTTTTTGATATGTTTTTAAATGATCAATGAAAATGAAATGGCTGTATGATTTGAAAGAAACATTCTCAGTTCTATATATATTTATAAATCTTTATGTTCATTGTTACTACTGCACTCAGCTGAAGATAATAGAATAATGTCTCCTTAGCACATATGCTAGCCTGTACATTGACATGCCACCCTAATAAATATTTTGACTCGAGAGCTGTTGTTTGTTGCTATTTGTCAGGTGGTTAGAACGGTCTTTTGGCTGCTGCTCCCTTTGCAAACTAAAATATTAAAATGTATGCTTTCGATCTAGCAGTTTTCTTATTGTATTTTGATACGTTTTCTGACTGTTCATTCTTTCTTTAAGAGAATAGTACTGAGGTGTGCTTAATGCATACTGCTTATTCACCAAAATCTAACTAATTGCTTATGGTGTTTATGAAATACTTACATTGGTTTTATGCTTGCTTTTAAGAATGACATGAAATCATATTATATAAGAGGATAGCTCAGTAACACAGCCTATAGGAAGATGAAATTTCAGTGTTCATTTCTGGTTTAGAAAATATAATTAATAATAATTTCACATGCATATTTTTATGCCGTTTCCTTGACATTTATTTATGTAAGATTTGGTGTTAAGTTGTTGAATCAGCTGGTCTGATATATAGCAGCATTTGAATAACAGAAAGTCTGGTCCAATTAATCTTTATTTTATATTTCAGTCCAAAATCTGAAAGGTATGAACTAACCCCTAGTAATAATTTATTTTCAATTAGCAGTACAGTTTTATTAGCTCTGACTGCTAAACAGTTTTTATGTAATTAAAAATTGCCAAATATATGAAAGCAAACATTTAACTCACGGTTGTTTGTCTGTGATTTTCAAACAAGATGAACACTTGAAAAACACATTTAGAATCTGTATCTAAAAATGGTTTTATTTTGCATACTAAATTATACAAAATTTATAGAAACATTCTTTGAGAAGATCAATGATAACTTTATTAAAACTTGTATTAAAATAGATTTTTAAAAAGTTATCTATTGCTTTAAAAAGTAATTAACATTTCTATAGACAAAATGAGATACTGTTTACTGCTTTTGCCAAGTACCTTAGCAGTTTCTGCAGTTTAACTAGCTACACATGTCTAGACATTCTGAATGCAATTTTAGATCATAAAAAAATAGTTGTTATATGAAAACTGAAACAGTAAAAAGATAAATCCTTTCAGAATGTAATACAGTAATTTATGCTAAGCAAGTATTTTCTGAAGCACACTATAAGGAAACAAACATATAAAATACACATGCAAGCTTACCTACTTACTGTTTAAATATTAAAACAGTGACTCAGAAAAGCAATGTACACATGTTTAGCAGAAAGTTATTTTACTGTCACAGTTATCTACATCTAAACTTGATATCACACAGCATTTTTAGAAGACTCAAGTATGAATTTCTCTGAAGCAATACAAGTTCAGTAAGTGTATCAAAATTAGTTTACCTACTTTCACAGCGCATATTTACTGAAGAAATGGCATGATCTTATTTAAGTGTCATGAAGCAGAAATATAGAATAAGCATTTATCAATATCCATTCCAGAAAATCCCAACTTTTATTTCTCGGCATTTCTTACTTTTCCCCATGTTTCTTCAGACCCTCTTCACGTTAACATTTCTTCTACTTCCAGAAAAGGGGGGGGAAAAAAACCCCAACAACAAAACCCCAAACAATCAGCAAAAGCATAATTGGTTTACATTGCCTTTCAGCTTGTGGCCTGTCCTCATATTATTAAATCAGATCATACATACTCCCCTAAAATTCAGCTTGGAGTAATCCTCTGCTACTTAAGGCTGGATGAAAAGAGTACTCATTGTGAATTATGTTTCATCTGTCACAATAACCTTCTTTATTCTTTAGTGCACCTCCCCTTTGCCTGCGGCAATTAGAGAAAATAGGTATGCCTTGAAGTATGAGATAGTGGTATCTCAAAAATATATATACTGATGTCATATACAGACAATGTTGGGTAAGCAACACCCTGAAGAATATATAAGCCCTTTTTCATGCGATCTGAATTTTATTAGAACAGAGTAGAGGCAGGCATATTTTACAATGAGTAGGTGCTGATGGCTGTCACTAGGTTATTGTTTTTTTTGACAGGCAGTGGTCAGAGAGTTTGCTGTTCTGTTAAAAGAAGAGTAAAAACTTGCTTACCGACTGATTTAATGAATGAATCATTTTCCATGTTAGCTACAATTCTGCCTTTTTTATTCGAAGGTGTTAGAGCATTTTTTTCTTCACCCCACCCCTGAAATTCCTAGAGTTCTGTTGCACTCTTCAATTGAACACTTCAGCTACGTTTTCTCAGTGGCTTAGCATAATTTTCATAGTTTCTTGCTATGGTTCGGACATTTATCTGTATGGTTTTTAAAAGAAATGCATCTTAAAAAAATATGCTGGCCAGTGAATATCGAAAATGTTTGTGCAATAGCACAAAAGAATAAAGAGTATTTTAGAGCTCCCATGCTATTAGATGTTAAATTTCCAACTTATTTGTCTTTGTATATTGAGGGAAAAAAGAAGATAGGATTCTTTTAGGTTTTTAGCCACCACTGTCGGGTTATTTTATCTATTACAATATCTGTCTTTCCTTACCCCTATGTACTTTATTTGTATTTAACAACAAAAAGAAAAAAGGTGCCGTATTTGCTGGATTTTTTACTTTTTGAATTTACCTTGGAAGCTTTCCAACTTCACTTTTTCCCCCCTGTGGTATTTTTAAAGCCTTATGGTAGCAGACGTTCCAGTCAGTATCTTGTTTTGAAACCCTTCACGATTCTGGGCTATTCATACCGATTCAAAATCAGCCTCCCTTGCACTTTAAGAGGGCTGATGTTCAACTGGGAATGACTAAAAGAGAAAGCACCGTTAAAAAAAATAAAAAAAAAATAAAGTGCTAAATCAAGCAGATTGCAACAAAGAGATTCTGTTGTGAGGCTGGTCTAACATTAGGACACCGTTATTAAAGTACCTACGAAATTACTGTGCTACAAAAACCAATAATACTTGTGAATAAAGGAAGAGAGTTTGGCCCACTGCACAGGTTTGGGCACAGAAGTGCTTGCTAAGCTATCTATTTCACACATGCAACGACAGAAGGTTCGATATTCATTCGATCGATGACTGAAAAGGCACAATGGCAAAATCGGACGGACTTCTTTTCAAATACAGATCTCCGATGTCCCCCTACAGTCTGCAGTCGCACGGCTGGTGGTGTGGCACAGACGGAGCAAGGGTTACATCAAGGCTGTTCTCTGGACCGTGCAAACAGTCTAGACCAATGACCTGCAGCATCATGCCCTTTGAAGAAGAGGCAAGTTCGGTCACGACGAAGAAAAATCAAGGCGTACCCCTTTTAACAATAGGGAGCAGCTCGTGGCTGCAAAGAGGTAAGCAGGGGTAAGCAAAAAAGGCATCTGCTTCCATGGTTACAGGCCAAGCATGGGAACCTTGCTTTTGAAGAGGGACGGTTCTCAGGCTCCCTCACAGGCTATGTCATGCATTATAAGCAAAGGCAGGTTGAGCTGAAATCCGCAGAGTTATTTCAGAGTAAAATGATACGCGAGCACATGGCTGTTAGCAAAAAAAAAGTCACATGACTGTTTAGAAGCAGGCTTGCACTGTTTCCGAATCGAGCCTTTCGTTTGGGGCATTTTCTTCTTCTTTTCTTTTTTTTCTTTTTTCTCCACTCTTGCAGCAGACTAAGAAAATTGGGAGAATGTTTATACAAAACAAACATTTGTTTGATACACAAGATTCTGGCTGTTCTCCTTCTTTAAACTGAAAAAAGGTCAAGGGTCAATGTTTTTTCGTGACAGGGCCACAAATCCTTTTGTTAGCGTAGCTTTAGCAAATGCCATTTAAAATAAGATTTTGCTTTTCTTTCTAAGTGCATATTATTATAAGTTTGATAGAGCATGAAAGTAATGAATTTCTATCTCTCTGCAATAACTTTTTTGTTCCAATATTTTGCCAGTTATTTTTCTTCCTTTTCTGGCTCTACAATACTTATTTTTGAGATTTGCACACCTAGGCAAGACAATTAAAAATGCACACAAAACTCAGCACATAATAGTCTTACCTTCTTCAGGGAAAAAAAAATATCTGCAGGCTATAGGTAGTAAAAATGTGATCAGTGAATATAAGCCTGTGGTGTAACCATTACCCTTTGAGAATCGTTGTGTTTGCACTTTGTTTCTTTTTGCTTTGTTATTCCTTGAGCTGCAGCATATTACATTTCCTCTTGAAAAATTAAAGTGTGTAGCGTATTTGCTCCAGCATAAGTGTGCCTGTTTTATTAATTGCATTTATTAAATCTGTTCTGTGAAATTTTAACTGTTTGTGGTAGTTCGTAAATTTTGATGACTTACTATCTTTATTAGAATTTTACTGTTAAAATGTTTGCTTTAGGACCAGTAGCTTCTGTTATGTACTTACTAGATGTTCTGTTTTATTACAAGCTACAGCATTTGTGTTCTTATTATCAGCACGAGATTAATTTTATTCCAACTATTCTTGTCAAAATGGGGGGGGGGGGGGGGGTGGGCGCAAATATCTGGTGAACTGTTGAACAGTTTGAGTTTCAGGAACACTAATAATTACTCCAGTCATTTCTGTCAGTATTTTTTGCTGCTCTTTAATAACTGAAGGGTCCTGTGGTACTTGGTAGAATTTGTATTGCTATCCTATAAAAGTAATTAATATTTATGAGTGTATCAAGGGGAGTAGTTTCTCAGGGTGTATTCTGAAGTTCTGTTGATCTATAGGATGGTTTGATTTAACTTTAGACTGGGGACTGCATATTCAAAATGAAAGTATGTATGTGAACCAACTGTTAAGTAGCCTCTAAATAGCGATAGGCTTTTTTGAAAAAAGTCTTTGGCCTACCTTGTAAATTTGTGGGCCAAAATTATCTAAGAAAACAAGAAAAAATGCATAGCACAATATAAACATGCAATATAAGCAATTAAATATTAATAGCAAAAGTAGGAAGCCCATTAACTTAAAATGGTCATGATCTGGATTCACTGGATTCATTCTGGATAATTTATATCCTGCATATTAATTCATTTTTCAGATAGTCTTTGACATGATTGCAAACTGTACCTTTTCTCCAGAAGGTCCATTAACTAGTCCCATTAGCTTAAGAGAAAAATCTATTTGCTGGTCTTTTGTGTAGGCTGTTACACGTAATAGGACATTTCGGTATTCCTGCTGAACTATAGATGCATGTTAATGATGACAAACATGTTCATATACTGACTGCAGTTTAGAAATTCATACGCCATGTGAAAGTGTTGTGCCTTAAGCTTTATTTACACTATGTGAGATTCTCTTAATTTTTGTTTGTTACCTTCAGCAATAAATTAAAGGATTAAGTACTCTATCTTACATGTATGGCATAAACAGTGCAAAGACAGTGCTGTTGTACTTGGTATCGAAATACTGCTCGAATTCAGCAATGCAATGGCAGCAATCACTTTATCTCATGCTACTAGCACATTAAGTCTTAATAAAAAAATAAAAAAGGAGAGGCAGAGAGAGAGATTTGCTCCTGGAAGGAAGATTTTTAAAATAAGAGGCTTCCCTCTTGTTCATTTTAATGTAATTGATAAGAAAGTCATCTCTAGATTCACAGCATTCTGTACAGTGTACCAAGGAGAAGGTCTGATCTTAATTATTTTCATGATCATTTATTGAAATAAATAGTCTTCTCCTGCAAGTAGCTGAGGATAGAGCATTGCAATGAAAGATGTATAAGACTTGGTGCTGGAAGGGAAAAGGTGCAACTCTATTAGCAATGAAAATATGATTGTGAAACTATTAAGTTTTACTTCTCTTGTTCTTGTTTAGGGTGGATTTTACCATGTGTTGATGTGTTGCCCCAAAGTACATACACTCCTGGCCCTCTTCTGTTGTTGACACTGAAGTTCTGAAAAAACATAGGGTTATACTGGGCTGTTGCTTGAGTGATGTGCCAGCTTTGCACCTAGTTAGTTCCAGCTAAAGTTCAGGCTGCCAGTTGAAGGCATTTTACTCTGTTAAAGCCAGTGATGACTATTAGACTGATGCTTCTCTTTACTTTTCCCTTTTAAGCCATTCATTTAGATGAAGGAGCAAATAATCTAAACATTTTATTCCCCTTCTTGAATACAAGGACTCTAAGGTCCTCAAGAAGCAACACTATTTTCTAACCTCCATTGCAATACAGAAACCAATTCAGCTTCTCTGGAGAAAGGGAGTGTATCACTTGTTCTGAGAACAGGTAGGAGGAGGGACTTTTTTATACTGGAGGGGCCTTCTGGATCTTGTAAAGTTTTGTGGTTTGCATAGCAAGGATTATCAGATGCAACTTCCTTCATAATCAATGAATTCATGACCTGTGGTCTTCAGAACTAATTCGTTTGTTTTCACAAGAGAGGTGGATAAAGATTTAACATAGTATGCTGTAGACAAGGTTCGCTGTGTCATAAGTTTATTTTAGAGGAATTTTATACTGAATTTCTCACTTGAGTTAAGGGAGGTTTATATACCCTTTCTTCCTTCTATTTTTCTTCCCTGAAGAATTACAAAAATTATGGAAATCTGTTAAGATACCTGAACCAATGTGAAACAATCTAGCCTACGAAAACTTCAGCTATTGAGATAAAGGTTTTATAACAGAGTTATTTATTTTACCAAAAGTCTCTTAATTTGAGTCATCCAGGTAAGCCTCTTTGAAAAAGAAGTGTTAACTCTATCATAGGATACTGAACCAAAATGAAGCAAATACTCTGAAGAGACCATGATCCTTTTGCTCAGTGAAGATAAGGGTTCTGCAATTTGGTACCATCTTGAAGCAATTTGTACACTGACACTTTATTATGATATGCAACAACGTTGTAAGTCATCATTTCAAGGACAGGAGTTTATCATGTTGCATATCCTAATAATCTACTGGATAAATTAAAGGCAGCAAAAACCAGCAGAGAGCCCAGGTTTTACTCTGTTGATACAAGAAGAATTATAGTTATCTCAATCTTGAACGAAAAGATACCTTTTTAATTCAAGGTTGCTGCCAGCTTTAATCCCCACCAAAAATCCTTTGGTTTGCTTCTCCAGGATCATCCATTTCTAAATTTCCTTAATGACAGAGAATATTCAAGCCTGACTGTGTACTTGCTAAGAGCAAGGACTTGGAGAAGACCATTTAACAAAGAGTCATCAAAGCTAAAAAACATGTTGTTTGAATTTTAGTACTATGTGAAAATCTCTGGCATTTTCCCCTCAAAACCAAGGTTGTCTGATAGATGAGTTAAGCCAGTAACAGTTATAGTTATTTGCTTTAGGTACTATATGTGGATTTGCTTTTTTATAAACTTTGGAATGATTAACTGCGTCAGCTTCAATTTAAGATACAAACCAAATTAAGTCTCTCAGGCTCTTGAGAATTCTTCTTGGTCTATAATCACCACCACCAAAAGCCTTAGAAAGTCTACTTAAGTCCTTGTTCCTTATTCTAGTCTCCTTCCAAATGCTTTGAATATGAATAACTGATGCAGGATAAACTCTGAGTCAAATGACCAGAAAGACATATTTTCTCACTCAATGGCATAGTTTGATGATGTTTTGTCCTTGAAATGAAAGTTAGTCTGATTCCAGGAGCATCTGAGGTATATGAAGTTCCTTTTAGTACTGTCATTTTCTGAGCCTCTGATATTGATAAGCAGAAGTCCCTTTAATGCTTATGTTCTGTTTATAGAAAAGGAAGCTTTAGCATCACTGAAATAATGTTAATCTGAAATAACCTGGTATTTCTTGTAGCTTTTTAACAGAGACATGCAGAGCAGCAGCAGTAACAGCTTCCTTCTCGTGTAGATCCTGACTAATTTAAGATCACAATCTTTGTGATATGATTCCATGGCAAAAATACTTCCTGCAAAGAGCTGGTCATGCCAAACAATCATAGAATCATAGAATGGTTTGGGTTGGAGGGGACCTTTAAAGATCATCTAGTTCCAACCCCCCTGCCATGGGCAGGGACACCTTCCACTAGACCAGGTTGCTCAAAGCCCCGTCCAACCTGGCCTTGAACACTTCCAGGGAAGGGGCACCCACAACTTCTCTGGGAAACCTGTTCCAGTGTTTCACCACCCTCGTTGTAAAAAAATTATTTTTATATCTAATATAAATCTACCCTCGTTCAGTTTAAAACCATTACCCCTTGTCCTGTCACTACAGGCCCAGGTAAAAAGTCTTCCTCCATCTTTCTTACAAACCCCTTCAAGTACTGAAAGGCCACAATAAGGTGTCCCCAGAGCCTTCTCTTCTCCAGGCTGAACAATCACAACAATCTCAGTCTTTCTTCACAGGAGAAGTGTTGCAGCTCTCTGATAATTTCTGTGGTCCTCCTCTGGAACTGCTCTAACAGGTCCCTGTCTTTCTTGTGCTGAGGACCCCAGAGCTGAACACAGGACTCCAGGTGGGGTCTCGTGAGAGTGGAGTAGAGGGAAAGAGCTGCCTCTCTCAACCTGCTAGCCACAGTTCTTTTTATGCAGCACAGGAGATGATTAGCTTTCTGGGCTTCAAGAAGATGCATCATCCTAATGCGGGAAACAAGTTTTTCTAAAAAATGGTTGCTTTTGCCTTTCTAATATTTTCAGAAGAGCATCATAGAGATCCTTCTTACACAAATCATGCCGCCTTCTCACCATTTGCCTCCTCCTGTGTGCTACATAATGACTTTATGGAAAATGCAAACAGGACTTATGAGGAACCAGAGTGTGGCTAAGCTACTGTTGGTCTTGGTTTTAAAATGTTGTGTTATCTGGGGAGTGACTACCTTTTGTTTCTTATTTGATTTCTTCCAAAGAGATGGTCATGAAGGAAGGAGTTTTCAGGATAAATATTGGCTATTTTATATACAGATATGCCTTTGATAGAATTATTACATCCTGTTTCAGAAACAGGGGTAGAAATTTCCCTTGTGTTTGTAACTGTTGAAGAGCTCTGGAAGTTTTACATTACTGACAAGAAAGAATTCTAAAGAAATCTTGTAATACTTGTGTACGTTCATGAGTAAAGAACCTTGCAAACTAGGGCAACCATAAAAGTTTGCACTTAGCAGTATGTGAAAGAATACATAGCAGAATGCAAAATGAGAACAGTCATTTCAAAAAAGAGAAACTTTGAAAAGGTCAGCATATATGCTTAACAAATGCCACTGTCAAGGACATGTTTATGAGAGCTCTGGCATAAGAAAATAGAATTTTTATAGAGAATGGAAAATCTGATGATTTTTCATTTATGAGGGGCATGATGGCTGATAGTTTGACATTAAAAAAATATTTGAAATTACATCGTGAAAAAAATCTTTCATATTTCTGCGAAAGGACATACCTTTGATCCTGCTGTGACTGGGATTTTGAGTCTGAATGCGTGTTGTGTGAGAACCCTAATGGTATTTCTTCATTCATTAGTTCTGACTAGGTGATCTCTCACTTTTAGGCTGCAATGTTTAACATTTTTAAGCAAATATCTTTTTCCCACAATTTTATTTATTTCCTCAAGGTGATACTGAAGTCTATCTGTTTGTTATTCATGGAATAAGATAATTCAAGAAATGCTCTTGTGGGCCAAACTAATTGTCCATTTATCCTGGTGCTTATTCTATGACAGTGGCAACAGGGCATCCAATTTAGGGAGAGCACATGCACCTCTCTGCTTTCTGTGGTCCATTTCCCTTGTACTCCCTTGGCATCCATTGGGTTTGGATTTGTGATGTTAGAGGGGACATCCCTACCTACACTCTTCAGCATCTATTTATGGAATCCTGTCCATGAGTTTTGACTTGAGCCTGAATTATCTGGAAGTGAATCCTTTTGGTATTGTGGTTCAGGGAATGAAGTTAGGTGTTTGCGTTTCTGGGAGTTATCCTGAGTTCTGGTTTCTGAGCACCAAGTAGGATGAAAAGTATTCATAATTCTGCTATGGTAAATAAGTCATTTTTGAAATGTTCATGCTTGTAATCTTCCAAATATTCTGTAATTTCTGTTTAGCTTGGGATTGACAGTGGTTTGGATGAAAACTTTCCCGTTATCCCCTGTCATAAGGAGTTTTGCCCAAACACTTGTGTCACGTGAAGAATGCTTGTATGTAAACAGGATTGGCGAAGAAAACCTTCATGAGTATATATTGGCCTAAACCAAAATTCCTGAGATACTCAGTCAACCCTGTTACTTGCTGCAAAACCTCTAGGATAAACCTATTTATCTGTACTAGCACTTCCCTCAAAAAGCAAAAAACCACTGCTATGGTGGTAACATTTTTTCCATTGTATAGCTCATATTTGGAGGATTTAAGGAAAATTCTTTAGATTCAGCAGTAGTCAATTTTTAAATGTTAATCCACTGTGAGACCATACAGTATGGTAACGACATTGATTTGTCTATGGAACTGAGGGAGAGTATTGACTTCCTTCCGATTTTAATTTGGTTTTGTGAAGCAAAATTCTGTAGTTTTTCCATAGGAGAAGAAGATGATAGAAATATGTATTTGTGCTTGTTTGTTTGATTTTAATGTTTATCTTTTACTATTCAAATGTTTCAAGCTTCTTGCTTAGAAGATTTAGTTAAGGAGCTTTGATAGAGATGGATTGCCAAAAAGCATCCTACCTACTTCCCTGGGTCTATATCCTTTTATTTATGATTGATCAAAATTCAGCATCTTGGTTTCACTTCTGAATGTTACAACAATCTGATTTCCTAAAATACCTGTTGCTCTTTCTCATGTTCCGGTCTGGAATATTAATTGTCAAACTGTAATCCTGTCAAATCATTACCCTAGCACTTGATTTTTGAGGGGGAAATTGTGCCACCTCTAGTTACTGTGGGTTTCAAAGATGTACAAAGATGTTCGAAGAGCCATCTTCAATACGCAGTTGAAAAGTATGGTCAGTTTGGAATAATTCAGAGAAAACTTCACAACTCTGAGATGGTGAGTAATAAAAACAGCATGGAGGTCTGAAAGCATAAAGTTATACGTGTGGTTATGATTACTTCTGCTATTATCTGATATATTGTGATTTTTAAAAAGAAAATGAAGGAGCTGATTATATTAATAAACCACAAAATAAGCTGTTCAGTTGATCCAGTAAGATCTCTCCAACTGAGGTATTTGTTTAGACATAGTCAGTGAAGAGTATTTCTAGGGCACAACAGATTTCATCCAGTCAGAATCTCTAAAAATAGATCAGATGAATCACGTTGTAAAGTGTCTCTCTAATTATAAAAGGGGCCTGTGGTGACTAGCTCAGAGGTGCTGCTGAAAACTAGGCAAGATGAATTTCATCCAAAATGACTGAGACACCGATGTGATATGTCCATAAATGAGGTTTATGACATTTTAAAATGCATTGAGTTAGATCTTTCAGGTAGTGAAATAAACTTATTAATGCCTCCATATGAGACACTGCAGCAGCCTCCCCAGCCTAGCATGCAGAACATCCAGGTGTAGGAAGCATGAATTTAGTTGTAATAAACAGAGAAAGGCTAGTAAAATGAATAGTGGGAAGGGAGAGATTATTGTAAGGGTACTAAAAGCTTTATTTTTCTTCAATAAAATAAAGGCCAAGAGAAAAGATAGGCTGTGGGGAGAGGAAAATTGCAAGCAAAGGAGAACATTCATTTAATCTGAAGAACAGAGCTGGGAAAGAAATAACTGGCAGAAAATCAGGCTGAAAATTAGAAGATTTCTAGCCATCAAAGCAGTAGTGTTCTGGAGAAGCCTCCCAATAAGGTGGTCAGGTTTTGTTTTTCCACACGTCTGTTTGCAAGGTGGAAAATGATACATTTATGAAAGGGAATGTGTAACATGGTTGCCTCTGATAGCAGGAGCCTGGACTCTATATGCCACCACTTTGATCCTAGAAGGGGATGTGTATGCATGATTGCACTTATTGAAGTGACAGTAATTATGCTGTAGATATGCCTATACTATCAATGTGAATATGTTGTGGTACTTCTTTAAACTTGTAATTAATACTAATTGAGCTCTCAGAAACTAAAGGGTTCCTCATTTAAAAATCCTGTGCTTTTGCTGAGTGTAACAACAAGTTTACTAACTGATCCCACATCTTAAAAAACTCCTTGTTAATCAAAGGCAGGTGCTATATGCAATCTGTTGATAACAAAGAGCTCAACAGATTTCTTACTGCATAAACTAAACATCTTTTGCCAGAACAGTGCTTCTGCTACAAGTGTTTTCCCTTGGTATTATATTCATTGTACTAGAAATGTGATTATAGATTAATACTTTTCCTAATAATTTTTATTAAACACAACTTTGCATTTGCTGTGAAGATGTTAGTACAAATGAGAAAAATTACAGGTTTTGTGCAAAAGTTCAAGCTATACATTTTCTAACAGTCTACAAAGACAAAGAAGAATTTTCAGGTGCTAAAATCCAGTCTAAAAAATGGAGTTGATTGCCACTTTATAAAATAAAATCTGACTTTATTTGCATAGATAGCTCAGCACAGAATTGAATGTGCAGCCAACAAGAGACTGCCCCACTTTGTAACGTGACGAAAGGCTGTGGGGCCTACAAGAGAGAAGATGGCAGGGGACTAAAATAATTTACCTTCTTTGTACCCTACTCTCAGCCCTTGGAAAAGCAGGCTGAGGGCAGACCCCGTGCTGGTCCACTGTTTGGACGGGTCGAGTCAGGCAAGTGAGGGGTCAGGCAATCTCCCTTGTGATACTGGCTTATTTTGTTGCTGGTATATGACAATTCCCATAAATTTGTTAACCTGCTGAAGTTCATCAAGCCCTGAAAAAAAAGGTTTCTCTTTTTTGTCTGTATATTTTGTAATTATGGGATGTGACAGTATGTCTTTCTTTGAAACGGGATTAATTTTAAAATAATGAGGTGAAACAGACTCAGTTAGTTTATCGCGTGAGTCCTATGTCCTTGTTCTGATGCGCTGTGTCTCTTCCAGGTGTACTTCCAGGTGTCTTTCCATTTTGCAGCAGGACCGTGTTTGCCGCTTCACAAGCCACAGGTAAGCCCTGAGACTGTTACCCAAAGTTTCAGTTGCCAAGTCACTGTCACCAACCTCTGGCACATGGTACCACAGGCACTGCTGCTGCTCTCCATCCCACAGTGGCTTTCTTGGGATAGAGTTAGGACACACTCCCTCTGCATTTGAAATGGCTCCCAAGGAGTGCAGTCATGGTGCTCATCCTCACAGCAGAGGGCTACCGGGTGTGGGGCTGGCCATGGGCGACAGCCGGGACAGCCGCTGCCCCAGCACTGGGCCAGGGTGGGGGGGTGTCCTTCAGGCCGAGGCCCAGACGCTGGGCCCCGCAGCAAGGCCAGGCTGGGCCCTGCTGTGAGGGAGGCAGGGTCAGGCCCGCTGCGGTGGCCAGCACCCATGGCCCCAGCCTGGCTGGGATGGTGCAGCAGGCTCGCTCTGGTGGGGATGTAGCTCAGCACCGGCAACACCAGCACTGGGTCTAAAATCTCAGCGCCATTAGATTTGATGGGAGTTTTGTCATTGTCGTCTTCACTTGGATGAGAATTTCCTCATGAGTTTCTAAGGAAGGTTAAATGGCAACCCTGTCACTTGTGGGAAGGCTGGGATCACCTTGATGTGATTCAAAATATTTTTCCTTACAGATGTGACTAATTCATGCCTTTCATGGAGAGTGATAGTGTTTCAAATCAGAATGTGCCATTGGACCACGTAGTACTTTTTTGAGTTTTTATATTTTGTGTGGTTGCTCCTTTGTATTTTGTCTTTGAAGCAGGAAAGGATTTATTTTTTATTTAATCCACTATTTGTCTTCATAGCAAGAGTGATTAATTCCTAAAACAAACTATGAAAAATTGTGCCATTTACCTGATTTAGATTTGACTAGCTTCAGCTTGGAGCCATTGTGTTGTGCTGGCACTTATAGATGGTAGTTGTTTTCCTATAATCACTACTACATATTTGTTCAAGTCAGCTACAATAGATCTGAGATATTCACTGATTTTCTGAGATTTTCACTGTAACACTGTAACACATGTTCTCCAGTAATTCAGTTTTTGTTGCTCTTCCTTCATCTCTGTCTATTTTTCCCATATCCTTTTCAAAATATACAGGAATTTCTAAACATTACTGTAGGATTACTACTGATGCTGCAGCTGGAGGAAAAAGCAGTTGTCTGTAACTCCTACTTTGCTGGTGCTTTGAATGTCATAGGGTTGTGCTAACCTCTATGCTGGGACCTTATGTTGAACGGTGAATTCCTGTGCTTACTCCGTCCACTTCAACAATGACTCATTCAGTTTGTCTCTCTGATCTAAGGATGGATTTTCAGTGCGTGGTTATTCACACAGGTTTGCATTCTCCACTGAAAACCATTTTGGCTAGGTTCATACTAAAAATTCCTTGTTACCTTTACTTTTCCTCTTCCTTCAGATGTCAGGAATAACTTACTTTTATGGTGGATCCTACTCATACTTCTAGCTGATGTGAATGTACAATCTCAGAAGAATGCCAAGCCATAATAAAAAGTTTATGAAAAGGTCTTTTGAATTATACTATATCTAGGGATTGTCTTCAAATGACATTGATTTGGGATGCAGGGCATCTAGTACACATCCATGTAAATTGGACTTACATTTTTCATTTATGTAGAGGAGCTGGTTATGAAAAGTGAAATATTCAGGAATATTAGCCATAAGTGTGAAGGACAAGTGTGGCTGGCTGCTTAATGTTGAATTAGTAGAAAGTAGTCATATAACTGTTTTCTTGAAAAGCAGTAATTCACCAGTGTATTGCAACTGGAACAGGTAATAGAGGTCTAGCTTTTCTATGACATAAATTGAGCTTCATTGCAATGGCACTCCTAAAGCCAGGCTTGATGGCAAGACTCTTTGGCTCCCCTTCTCTCTCTTCCCAAAGGCTTCACAGTCATAATTTGTTTCCCTCCTGCTTACATTTTCTCCTTTTACTGTGAATAGTTTTTAGGTCTTGGTTCCTTTCTTTCATTTTTTAATGTGTCTAAGATCAGTTTCTTTTTCACTGTCCTTGTTTTCCCTCAAACTTCTGATTGTCCATAAAGTCCAGGTAATCTTTTTTGCTTTATTTTTGTGGTCTTTTCTTTCCATCACTGTACTTACTTGTTTTGTGTGTCTGGAGAAAATTTTGCTCTACTTTGTCTTTCAACCTAAAAACTAAAAATCATGAAGCAAAAAAGATCTGAATCTGCACTTCTAGGCAGTGGAAGCCAGCTGTCCAAACAGACTGTGTATTTGGTCATAAATTTATTGAAAGATGAGTGTGTTTTATTAATAAGAATATGCATTTTTGATATTTTCTTTGCAGTCGGCATACTGCTGAATATAAGCCCACTTAATCATTCTGAATACTAATATTAGTAGAATAGCAGTAAAGTCCTCTTTTTATAATATATGACATTTTCTTCTGGAAAATTTATTTCAAAAATAAGGAGAAATTAAAGAAATAAAAGGCGAACAATAATCTTTTGGCTGGAATCTATGGATGAGTCACTCGTAAAACTGGATATCCTACAGAGCAGTCCCCATCCACCAGATTACATTATTTTTACAGTGCCTGGACTATACTGACAAAAACTTTCCTACTTTTACCAGTAGAAGCAATTTTTAGCTCCCACATTAAAGGCGATTTAGCCTACATGTAATATAGTATGTGCTGCCTGCAATATTTTTGCTGTAGGTGATACCCTGAATTTTTCTTATGTCAAGAAGTCTGCACACTGTATATTTTTGTCAAACAATTATGCACAAGATGTTTTCCATTTTTTCCTCTTCTTTGGAGTCCTTTAGTCATTTCAATTATTAGCATATATTGTAAAAGGTTAAGTTTATTAAGCAATTGAATGTTACCCAGTCATTTCTGTTTGGGAATTATTCTTGGAAAAAAGACAATGACTGGAAATAACACCCATATTTCTTAAATTTGATGAAATTACAGTATACTGTAAAAATAACAATATGGGATGATACATGTTTTAAAAAAAACCTTGGAGGATACACTGATCAAAGTTGAGCTTAACTGTTAGTAGCAAACTTTATCCTTCAATTTGTCATTAAATAGACGGAAACTGGAATAGCTCTACATGTTGAAAAAACAGCATTTCCCTCTTACGGAAAAACCCAAATATAAAGAATGCCATTGTTTGCTGTACATGTGGCAACCAGTCTGGTTTATATTAAGTTGAAGTTACTGCCATCTGGTGGGGAAAACAGTATTATATCACTACAGTTGGAAGCAATTCTGTTAGGGTTCCTTTCTCTGTATGTATGTGAATATGGTGTGTGCCTGCGTATGTGTGTGTGTATGTACACACCTCCATAGAGATAGATATATCTATCTATAATAGTAGCATTTGGGGCTGATTTTAAAAGAATTTGAAAATGATACGGAATGGCCTGCTGAATCAGAGTTTAGTTAAGGGTATAAAAATGCGTGAAAGAAGATAAGGAAGATGTAAGAGTAGAGCAGGCAGACATGCAAAATGTGGTACTGTGTATGCTGTGGTACTTCCAGTGCACCCACACTTCTGGCCTAGATTAACATAGATAATAATGTACAAAACTTGTCCCCAGAATATTTTTTTTGTACTTTGCACAGCTGGAGATTTTACATTTTGTGCAGTGTTTTGTGTAGCACTTCCTATGTTAGAGATGACCACTGATTATTGCTGCAAAAACATCCGGGCTAGCTCTGCCTTAGTGCTCCATTCTTTACTTAGATTTTCTCTTTGGTGTAGCAAGTTTGCTTCTCCTTGAGTCTTGACATATACTTATGTTAACTGTTGTCTGATTCTTGAAGGATCAGCCCAGTAGGCATGGATTTGTGTGAGTAGTGCATCAGGGGAGTCTGTGGGGCATCTTACACATATAAAATTAATTATGTTGTTTTCTGAAGGAGCTAACACTCTTATGTTAGATGTAACAGTGCAAAGTGGTAATAAAAGAAGAGAGATTCAGTTGTGGCAGACAGGGTCAGATACCTATCTTTAATAATAAATTGCTTGGTAACCACATGAAAATAATAACTAGTATCCAGAACTTGTTCTTACTTCGTTTTTATAGTGCCTGAAGACTCCAAATAAGATTAGGTCTGCTTTATGTACAAATATTAAATAGGCTTTGTCCTTGTTGAATGCTGTGTTTTATTCTGGTAGAGAACAGTAGAACTGGTCCTTTGCTCTTAATCTGCAAATTAAATTGCCATTTTCTCTACTAAGAAGGCATGTCTATCCAAAGTGTATCTTTAACTGTCATCTTCTCATGCTAAGAGTCAAAGAAAAGTTAGGGGGATCCAAGTCTCACGGGGTGCAGAGTGGTGTGGTTAAATTCCCAGCACTGCTGTGTTGTCTGAAGCCCTCTGGCTGCATGCTTAGCCTCTGATGCCAGCCCGGCTTTTATCAGTGTGCAAGTGCTGAGACTGGCTGAGGTAAGGCTAGAGGAGGCATACATGGCTTCAGCATTGCTCAGGCTTGACTGTCTCCAGGCCCTCAGTGGCACTTGGTTAATGATGAACACTAGGCACAGGACCTGAGTGGAGTTGAGGCCCCTGGACTCTGAGTCCTGCTAATTTCAGGTTACTGAGGAGGCTTACTTCACGCTCTTGTGAACATCATGCCTTATGCTGAGCTAGACAAGCGGAAGTCAGTGGCAGAGTAACATTAGATTCCTCTTTGAAGGGATAACTAAATGCTGTCATCCGGTACTTTTGTACAAGAGGTATATTATTCTGATGACATTCTCTCCACTGGTTTTTTTTGGGGGGGGAGGTGGGGGCAGGAGGAACATTTTTCTTCTGTGGAAATCTTGCTTTGGTGGGATTTCTAATGCTGTAGTCTACAGCAACATTTTGTTTCTTTAGCTGCTTACTGGTCTTAACAGTGACATCTCAAAGAAGCCTGCTTGAATGCTTGTCTGATTACATGTTACATTCCTGTAGACCAGCCGGCTTGAATTGCAGGAGCTCACTTGATTGGTAAGATTTGAGGTTCTGCTTCCTATATAGGTGGAATTTCCATTCCTGTACTGTACAGAGCAGTTTATGAGATTCTTGGTTTATACCTTTGCAGAGTGCTTGGTCAAGTCTGGTTTGTGTGAAAGACAGATTTTTCTTGCTCTCATAGTCATGAAGAGTTTGTTTTCAACACAACAGGTGAAGGGGCCCTACAATTTTATGAATCCCGTCATCCTCGAATCTAATTAAGCAAAAACCTAATGATACTGACTTTCTGTACCTCTCTTAGACGTTACTGAATGGGTTAAGCATGGTTGCAGAAAAAGATATTTCTCATCTCTCATCATTCTTGTTTATTTTGTTTAAAATTCTTTTTCGCTTGGTTGGTTTTTGCTGCCTGTTGTAGTTTTTTGTTTGTATTTTGTCTTTTTCCTTTTTCTGAACTCTCTAGGAGTCAGAATCCTGCCCAGATAACATCTTTCAAAAGGAAAACCATTGACCTTGTAATCCTGTCATTCTGCTTTTAAGACTACATTGCACATGCAGGTATCTGATTTCTTCACAGGTTTTAGAGGAAGCACTTTTTCATGACTTTGCAATGTAATTGCCTAATTGTTTTTCAAGGAGACAGACACTTTTCTCACAGTAAGACTCTTACTGGAAAGGTTTAACAGTAAGAGTTAGAGCGCTGGGTGACCACATATTAAGGAAGCGCTTCAAGCTCAAGCCCACAGCTTGAACCATACAGTGCAAAGAGCTCTCTGGCTCAGCCTCATCTGCACAAGCGGAACAGCTTTCAGAAGGAAAATAATCCCTGGTTCCCTCTTCCAGTCTTCAGCTCTCAACATAAAGTTTACATTGTGCTGTATGACAGAAGTGCCTAAACTGATTAGCTCTTGATTACAAAACTGGCTGGTTTTACTTTTCCCTACTGCTGATAAAATGACCAGCTGTTAACGGTTCTTTGAAATCCTGGTGGCACTGAGATGCACACTTTCTGGAATACATTTTCCTTTTTGCCTGTCTGTGTGTCTTTTTTTTTCCCTCGTTTTCACCGCTCTTCCCCCTACCCTCCATATAGCTTCACATATTTATTTATAATCCCCTGGGATTAATAAACAGTTTGATAGCTAGAAGGTAATTGCTCTCTGTGCTTAGGATAACCGAACTGTAAGAGAAGCTTTTGTGGTGGAAGATGACATAATGCAAGACAAGGTTAGAAGGATGTATCTTCTGAAACAAAAATGTCCATCTTCTAGACATTCTGTTAAGATGAGATAGAGTTTAATGTGACATGATATGATTTATATTTTACAGTGTGGAATGCATTGAAGTCTCAATTTTCAACTCTTTAAATCAAAATTGATTATAGACATGTCCTTACTCAATGAGAAGTTGATGATACAGAAATAAATGAGTCCAGCTCTTCGACTTCATTATGCAGGAAATCAGAACAGAGCACCATAGTGATCCCAGCTAGCTGTGAAAACCTATGAGGATGTGGATGCTCCTCTCCAGGAACAATCTGCTAGATGTGATATTTGTGTGTGATATTTGAATGTCCATCCTTGGAAGTGTTCAGGACTTGACTGGACAAGCTGCTGAGGAACTTGCTCTTAGACCTGCTTTGAGCAGGGCATCAGATTAGATAATTTCTTGACATCCTTTCCAAACTCATTTATTCAGTGATTCCATTCTATGAAATCTAGGTTTCTAAAGACAAGATGTTCCCAAAGAATAGAGATTTCAGTACAAGATCCCACTTTTTATCTTGAAGGTGATGAGTGGATGAAGTTACTTTAAAAATATTGCCTTAATTTTGAGGTAGAAATTCACTATAATGAATTCAGTTTATGTACACTGGAACCTTTTATCACGTTTATAAAGTTTGCATTCTCAGCCTTTCTAAGAACTGTTCAGGCTGGTGGGAGCCACTTCCTATGGAAATTCAAGTGCAAGGAACAATTCTTTTATGTATCTTTGCCTGATACAAACATACAAATATGTATATGCATTTATTAAAACAATAAAATAAAAGAAACTGTATCAAAACATTATATTTTACACTTAATTTCCCCCTTAGGGAAAGAGAAAATGAACCAGTTATGACAGACACTACTTCTAGCTCTTAATGGACTACTGAGGATACTTTGATAACCTGGTGCTAAAAGCAGTAAAAAGACTATACCTCTAATAGAATACTAAATATTTTTAATGGTGCTTTATTTGCTTTTTAAAGCAAAATAATTTAAATATTTTATAACTTTCAGACTGACACTACTGTAACTTAAAATACTGTGTGTTAGTAATCTGAAGACCAGTAAAATGCAAACAATACTTTCTGAAATTCTTGTACCGTCATCTCTGGTTTAGAGGGAACACCCTCTCTCTGGGGTAGAAAAGTAATTTAGTCTAGGACACTAAGCAATTTTGGCTGCTCTTGAACAAATATCTCAAGTAAAACAAACTTTTATGAACTTCATGCTGTTCTTATTCCTATGTACTGGAGGAACTTAAAAACTCAAGTTATTCAGAAGTGTTGGTTAAGTTGAATTAAAGGAACACTTTGTAAGTTGACATCATGTTTGGTACAGATGTGGTTAGATTAGTTTTGGGGAAAATCAGCTTCAATAATGTGCCACCATGTTGATATTCCTTTTCCTGGTGTGGTGTCCTTCTGTTTAGAGAGGGATGCACAACTGGTCCACAAGAAAGCTGATCCATCATACCTTTGAATTTAGTCTCGACTGATAATAAGCAAAGAAATGCCAATGAGCTGTGTAATGCTTAATTTATGTATAACATAATTTGATCAGCTACAATACGAATATACTTTGCAGTGAATAGCCAAGATAGACAACTGAGCTACAGTTATCATTCAGTATTTTGTTGTCATTTGGTTTTTGGATTAATTATGCCACAAATGCAGAGTCAGTTTGGGTTCATGTTTTTATAGCTCAGATCTCAGTGCTGTATTAACGTGGTTGTATCAATTACAAAACTAGCTTAATTCCACAAACAGATTATCTACTTCCATGCTGCATAGAGCTCTTACTAGTAAGCTCTGTCCAGCAGGGTCCATGCAGAACTAACTTGAATGTCCCTACATCACTTTTCCTGGATGAGGAGCACAGAAAATGTATACAGAGGCAAGTCGCAACAGGTATTAACAGTTTGGACTCAATGTCAGCTGTGCCAAATCCACAGTAAATCTATCTGCAGTTGCTGTTACTTCTTCCTGCTCCATTTCCAAAAGGTCTTATTAGGTCAGGTGTAGCAAACATGCAAGCTCTGAAAGGCAGCTCTGGGCTAGAGCTGGTAAACTCCGAGATCAGACTTCACTGCAGTGCCTTTTCTCTGCACTCCCCAAACGGCACAAGAGCGCTCAATAACTTGAGCTCAGCACTGAACCCATGTGGGCAGAGTCTGTTCGAACTGTATGGTGCCTGGCCCTCCAGGAAGCAAAGGCTCAGAGCAGCACTGTACTGTGACAGATGCAGAGCTTTGCTGCGTCACAGCCAGCTGTGCAGAGCTACATCTCAGTCTTGGCATTCTCTCTAAAACTATTTGTATTACCTTTCCACCATTCCCCTTCCCTCCTGTCTCTCTTCAGACTCCCAGTCTCTCCAGTTTCTGGGGAATCCAGGCTCTTGTTACCTCGGACAACAGAGAAATGATGATGCTGCAGTGAGGAGGTAACTGACTGCCTATAGTAATGCAGCATAATAATAAAATCCCTGTATTTTTAGTATCTATTATTGTTAAAGGATTGGCTTTAATTTTGCCTGATTTTTAGTTTTGTATCTTAGTCTAGAATGGTCTTTATGCTTCGTATCAGTATTTCATTTATGTACTGCTTTAAAATTGCTGAACAGGATTGCTTGTAACATCTTTTACGCAGGTTATATTATGGCAGGGCCTATACTCTCATTTTTCTGGGATCTTACTTCCCTTCAGATTACTTAACTGCTTAATGGTGTTCAGAATGAGAATTGCCTTGAGGAACATTTGAAATATGCAAGCTTTACTTTCCCTTATTTTGTGTTGTTTTGTTAAGGAGTTTTAGATCCTCTGCTCCCATATTGGAGCAAATGTAGTAGTCCTGTGGAATGGTGTTTCAAAAAAATCAAAGGGAGTTAGGCACCTTGTTTAGAGTGTGTCTGATGTGTTGGATTCACAACTGCATGCGCATCTGCTCAGGAAGGGTCTGGGGGCAGGGGGAGGGTCTGGATCCCTCAGCACCAGCTACTGCTTCACAGCTGAGACCCCTACATCATGGCAGCCCATCTCCATTGCTTGGATCAGCCCTGTACTTATCCCCCAGGAAGAAATTAATCTATGGTGCCCTGGCGAGCTGGGTTCTCCTCCTGTGCCTGCCACACCACTCAGGTCACATATATACTGTATATACATACTCCTGCTCAGACAGACTCCTATCATTTGTTCCTTATTTCCAGAGTACTTAGGGGAGGTACTCGTGGCTTCCAGTGCGGCACCTGGGAACTCTCACAACTCTAGCAAAAGACAACAGGGAAGATGTGTTTTGAATGTACAGAAAGAGGTACCCTGAAAGACATCAGTCTGTAAGAAGTCTGGTTTGGGTACCCAAAATAAACTGACCTTCATAATTTTCTGCCTGTTAAATGAAAATAATTCTAATGGCACTTTTCCACACAATGGTCTCATGTATGTATGAGCAGTGTTCTTTTAGCTAAAGTGACAAAAGTTTGTGGAGTGCTTGGATAGTATAGTATTTGCCAAAGAAACATCCTTTCCGAAATTAATAATGTCATGTTAAGTTTTAGGTGATCTGAAAAGTACCATCATTAAGGAGATAAAACACTGAGTAATGAGACCAAAAAGATCTACTGAAAGGATACTTAGACAATGACAATTGTCCTTTCTGAGCATGAGTGACGTCTGTTCAGATTATAAATTATGTATTGTCATATAAAGACTGTTTTTGTAATGAGAATATAAACCAAGACTTACCGCTCAGGATTGTTTTTTTGGTTTTAATGTGCTTTCATAGTAAAATATATGTATATATCAAATATATATTAATATGTATACTTTCCAGATAACAAAACCTCATATTTTGAAGCTACTTTGAGGTTACAAAGTTGAGCACCAGAAGATAGCCTATAAATATATGTATATGCACATCTGGAAATTAGTATGTAATATATTTTTTAATTTTTTTAATATATTGAATGTTTCAATGCACAATTATTTTTCTTCTCATGGGTACTATATTGGCACCCAAACCTGGTTACACTTTCTAAATGGTCTGTGTATATATTGTTCCAAGATCCTCTGGAGTCAGTGGTTTTGATCAACCTCGCTAAGCAGGCTTCATTTTGAGAATCTTTTTAGAGAAATGATGGTTGGATATGATGTCAGATGAAAACTTGGGAGAAAACAAGTTGGTTTGTTTGATTGTGAGGTTTTTTAGAGCTTTAAAGTCTTCCAGGAAGGTTGTTCTTTACTGAAAGGTTTAGTATTTTGATTTCTGAATCATCTTTAAAATTTTGTGACTTAATTCAGCTCAGCATAGTTGTAGTGCAATAGACGTCAGTAGAATGGCATAGTGAAAGGCATTATTTAATTTTGAAGTGGTGTTTTCAAAGTCAGCATGATTATGCATATATGTGCTGTAACATCAGCACACTATTAAATCTACAAATAAATGCCTCATCGCTCTTTATTGTGTGTTATGCCTCATCCACTGGTATCAGAGGTATCGTTGTCTTATTTGAGAATGATCTCTGTAATTATTATTGACATGACATTCCAACTTTACAAAACCAAAATGAAGACCGACACACAAAACAGGTCATGAAGAAAAGCGAGGAACCATTAGCAGAGTTGGATATTAGGTGAAAAATTGAGAAACTTTATAACCAAAGTAAGGTGAAAATTGCTAACTGACTGTGTAACTGATGTGCCAAAGTGTGTGAATTACTGCTCTTTTCCTCCATTTCATTCACAAAAAGGTCACAGTGCAGAAAGAACAGGACATTTTGATTATTTGTTTGATTTTGCTGAAGAGCTGTTTTCATGGAAGACAACTGAATTTACAAATCTGAAGGCATACAGGCTTAAAAGTGATCTAAATAAGAATTAAATGTAGATGGAAGAGGACATATAGCTGACCCTGGGTTAGTGTTATGAGCAGTCTGAGCAGCCTGTTGGTGCAGCTGTTCTCACATTTTCTGTAGTTGTGATAGATAAAAATTTTGAAGAAAAACAGCCATTTAGCTGAGAGAGACTGTGGTCGGAGACTGAGAAAGTGATAGCAGACCAAACCATCAGATAGTTAAAGCCACTTTTACACTCGTTACTCCCTAGCACAATGGGAAACATGGGAAGTAACTCAGTAATGCTTGTTCCAAAGTGTGCTAAAGCAGACTGTCAGCATAGACCACTCTGGAGATCCACATCAGTGAGAGTTTACCCTGGGGGGTGACCAGGGAGCTAAAAAGGACAGGATGAACTCTTGGGCTAGGAATATTATCTTTGCAGCAAAAAACTTGGGTGGATTTGAGCATATAGGTTTGTCAAAGCCAGAGGAGAATGCCTTGACATAATCAAGAAGTGATATTTTGGGAACATGGGAGAGGCATTTGATTGAGGATGTAGATGGGAAAGGCCATACATACGGCTGATGACATAAAGAAAGAGTATCCTGCCTGTGAAGACATAAAAGGAAATTCATGGGTCCTATCAGTGAAGGCCAGATGTTAAAGGTTTTAGAAAGATTGAAGTGCATTTTATGGAAGGGACTTTTGTGAGACAAAGTCTCAAAATTTAGTTTTAGCCATACCCAGCTTGAGTTGATGGCCAGATGTTCATAGAGAGATAACAGAAAGGTAGTATGAGTTTAATTTGGATAAAAGGAGTGCTACTCCTAAAAGATTAAATAAAACGCAGGATGGCATGAGTATGTGAGTTGGGCTGTCTCCATGTATACTCTACAAAGATGAAATGTTGTGTATGTTTGCTTTTTTACTGATGTGAGTGACATCTAGTTCATTTTTGATTGATCTGCTTGGAAGCCAGGTGGAGTTTGAGAGACATCTAATAAAAATGGATTCATCAGTACTTGTTGTATAAGCTAAGAAGTATTTACACTGACTAAAAAAAATCCCCACCTTGATGTTAGGAAGACTAGACAAGACCATTGGAGTAAAACTGTCTCCTTGAAAAGTAGATGCTATTACAAAAGAAATTCTGAATAACTTCTAATAAGATAGTTTGTTTTTAAACCTTATGATGTTTTTCCATTTCACTTTGCAATTGTCTTCATTCAGAGCTGTTGGGTAATGGTACAGACAGTGAGATCTGGGTTAGTACTCAGTGGAAGTTTGATGGAAGAACAGAGCAGGTAAGTAGCAATCTGATTTACAAGTCATTTTGTGTTTTCATGTAGATAGCCAGTCCTGGTCAGAATGGGAAAATTGTCTGGTACTGACATTTATTCAACCCTTTGAAATGAAGTACAAAAGATTGCTGTTTTTTTTCCGGACAATGTCAGTGTAAATGTTAGAGAAGAGTTGCTTGTCTATTTTCAGCAAAACTAATTTTCCAGATATGAGCTCTGTTGGCTTCAGTTATTGGAAGTGCATACCAGATAACCACAAAAAGCACAAGAATTCAGTGTTTTATAAGAAATCAGTTAGTACTCATTTAACTGCATTTGGTTTCATTTAACTATATTTGCAAACTTTGAAGCTGAGGCTGATAGACCAGTACCAAACTTTGAATCTAGTTCATCTGTATTAAACATATATAAACTATATACAAACAATTGGGCTCACCTTTTTTTTTTTTCCTTCCTCCCCCTCCCCCCCCCGCCCCCCAATAATGATGGCAAAATATCCAGTCCTGGCAAGAATAGGAAGATTACTTTGTTCCTTGTTACTTCTTGGCTATCCAGCTAATTTTCAACATCTAACCAAGTATGATATTCCACTGTAGCAAAGCAAATAACAGTCTCAGCTGCTTCATTGATGTTTTTGTGTTCCTTACTTTTAAACAGATTTTCAGTATAGTACCTTAGAAATAACTGAGTTAATTTATGCATGTATCCTCATGTGACTGTTCAGAAAGTAACTGAAGTAGCTAAGGCCATGAATTGCTTTTATAGCCTCCGTTTGGTTTATGGAGGTCTGTTTAAAGCACTGGGCAGTGCCAGTCAGGATGCTGTCTGAACTCAGTAATTATGGGGAAGTTGGCTCTCTAAGGGGAGACCATGTTGAAGACAATACAAACTGCGAAGAGGCAATTTAATATGTCAATTTTATGTAAAGTGTTTTTTCATTTGTTGTGTCGCTGTGCTGTGATGTGATATAAAATTTAGTGGGGTCACTTGCATCCTAGAGGCTGGTGTCGGCATTGGTCATTGCAGGAGTCAGCCAGCTGCAGTCACCTGCACTAAGAAGGAGGAAAAGACTCATGGCTGTTTTGCCTGTGGGCATTAAGGAGATAAATGCAGAGGCTGATTGACTGAGTAGCAGATATATTCTGGATCACTGCATTTTAGGAATATTATATTGTTCCAGTTTTAGTTTTCATCTGTTCCCCATTCCCTTGTCTTCTCAACATTTTTCCTATATGTAGATGACAAACATTGTCCAGAGAGGCTTTGGAAACATATCTCATCTTTGAACTCTTTGTTGAGTATGAGATGGTCATCTGAAGCTGAGTATATTAAAGCTTTGAGAATACAGTGTTTAAAAAGAGTAGGTAGGAGGAGTGCTGAAGAGGTAGAACTAAAACAGAAAATAGGATGCTTCACTCAAAGATAGTGAAAACTTGAAACAGCAATAATGGCAATCATGGGAGAACCACTGTTTAGAAATGAACAACATAACATCAGCCTGGATAACCAGGAGCAGAAATTGAAATGTAGAAACTGCCTGAGATTTGGAACAAAAAAAGAGCCTTTTTCCTTTTTTTCCTTTTTTTTTGAGTCCTTGGTATATTATTGATGGGATACAGCTAGAGATCAGACAGAACACTGGTGATTGCCAAGACCATTCTTGAGGAAAAAGGTAGACCTGAAGCAGAAATTCATTGTATGAGGGAAATAAAAGAGACAGAGTGTCAACTCTTGATACAAATGTTTTTAAAAGCTTCTCAGAGCATTCTGGCACTCAGGGAAGGCTAGAGGTTGCCTCTTTTGCATTATTTAAGCTGTTTGTGTTTTTTTCCCCCCTTTATTTACACTAATCTATAGGACAGAATTACTAGTCCCATTTGATCAATGTAGAGAAAATGCAGAGAAAGAGAGAGACCAAGGCCGAGATCTTCATGAGTTCCCAACTTCCATCAGAAAAGTTTTTGGTACTTTGCTCTTTTTGTGGATCTGTGGCCCAGGGGTCAGCTCATAGTCAATAAGGTGATCTGGGCTGGAATGAAGGATTCAGTCTACATCTGCAATTTCAAGGCTGGTACCCTAACTATTAAGACCTCTTTTTGAGTCTTTGTTGTGCTGATCATAAATGCTTCCTATAAAATTAGTTTCAAAGTGTTGTAATTGGTGTGCCATAATTGTACCCATTTGATTTGGCAATTTTCTTCTAGATGAATTTCGCTAACATATATAGTAGAAATTTTCACCTAAAGAATTAATTCAAGAATATGTCCAGACATGAATACAGAAAAAATTCAAATCGCGAGAATCAGTTTTCCAAAAGCAGACTCTGTTTCACCAGAAACTGTCCACCTCAAATTAATTATTATTTTTTTACAAGACAGGTAATTTTATTCATGATGAAACAGGTGGAACTACCTGACTTTTCAAGACAAAGTTGTATAATGTGGACAGGTTTTTTTATTGTTTTGAGGAATAAAGAACAACTTTGCCACATCTTTATTGTCTGTGCAAAACACATTGTTAAATGTTAGATGAACACCTGAATCCACTTAAATTCAGCATGGGCCCCTTTACAATAATGATGCCTTAATATTTTAAGTTTCCTAGGGCAATTTCTCCTGAGGTTTGATCATTATGGATAATGGTGATAATTACAAAATTTGTTACATTTGAAGCACTAAGTTATTGTACATAATGGTTATTAAAATGTCTCTGTAGTATGCATGAATTGTAAGGATGAGTGACACAACACACCTAATAGTTATTTAGTTGCATTTCCTAAGAAGAGATGTAACCATCTGAAGAGTTGCAAAATTCTAGTTTACTTTGTTCGTAAAGTTTGTTTCCTAGAGCCACACAGCAGAATTACTACAGTTGTATTGATGGCGTTCTACGTTCCAGTTAGTCTGTCTTTAATGAGGAGAGAAGGAAGGATTGAGGCAGTGAGATGAGACTTGCTGTGTGGCAGACACTATTGACTTCTGAGGCCTTTATCTAACACTTTTATCTTCATTCTCCAGCCCAGAGCCTGCATAGCCATCTCTGGTATGCAGTGTTTCAACCAGATATCCGAACTGCAAGCCTTCGTCCAAACATTTTAGTGCAGAGCCAAAGACAGGTGGAATTAAATCAAATGCATACTTTTAATTAAAATGTACATTTCTGAAACTCTGCAGCACAGACTGTGGCAAGTGTACATACTTTACAGTGGAGCATCTATAATAAAATATTATACAATGTCTGTATGTCTGCACTGTGCAGAAGATAGTATTTTGCTTTCGGATGTGTGCATTTGGCTTTTCTAATGCAAGAAAACATCTTCTCAAGACAAATATGCCGCTGCTTGCCTTTTGAAAAATACTCATTGAAGGCATGAACGTGTACAGAGAATGTTTTCGCAGCATAAACAAATTTCTCATTACATAACTTCTTTGGCTTCAAAAATCAAGCAAGCTGTTTGGTTCGATACTGGTATTTTGAACCTGCCAACTCTGACAGTTTCACATAATCATTTAACTGTTGTTCAGTGGTATTACAGCAAACCTCTCTGCTTAGTTTACTTTAACCTTGTCCTTCAGGTGAGATTCAAACAATGCTTCTCTTCAAAGGTGTATCTGTCAGAAGTTAATGTGGAAATCAGATTGTCTATGCTCCAGTAGTAGTTAAATATATTTTTTGCTACAAGTGAGAAGTAGGTAAGTTTTGAGATTGTGAGTAAAGAGATCAAAAGGAAAAGAGCATTTCAGCCTCTTCTGTGTAGAGATTTGTGAGGTTTTGTTTTGTCAGTATAACATATAAAAATATTACTGAAAACTACATAAACTTTTAATAATTATTTGTAAGTGAATTCAAATATTTTTCTGCTGATTAATCTAAATGTTTTAGTCTATTCTGAAGAATGCAGGTACCATCCTTTCATAATCAGAGCTTCATTAAAATACTTCTTATGTGTACCATTGGGTGGCTGAGGGAGGGATGTTTTATCTTGTAGCAAAATTTCGTTTTGTTGTATTTTTTTTCTTTTATATTTAAAAGGTGCTGTAAACAGGATTTTATTTGCAACTGTGTTATATACATTCATAAAAATATTCTAGGCATCCTGCTATAGATTTCAGATATGTTTCCTTATTTATATATATTTTACAACACCCTGAAGTGTAATTTACTTCCAGCTCTTTTGAACACTAAAGAAATGAGCATGCCAATCATAAATCTCAATGTCATTGTTTTAGCTTTTCCCATTTTTAGTTAACATATTTAAGCTCTTCTCCATAATTTTACTTCTAGATAATTTTATAAAACTGTTGCTCAGTATCATCATCAGCACTGTTTAGTATCTCTGATATGTAAAACAATTGGAGATCAAGCCTTTAGACTTACTTTACAATAAACACAGGGAAAAAGCCTCATCAGCCAAAAGTTTTTTGTTTTGTTTTGTTTTTTTTTCACTTTTAAAACAAACAGACTCTTCCCACATGGGTGTGCCTCTAAATCCCTTCCAAATTAAACACAGAGATATAAAAACAGTATGCAAACAATAGCAATAAAAGTGCATCTTACTTATCCCTTCTTGCTTTTTTACTCATGAGAATCCTTAAGTGTGGCCTTCAAATCTATGAGAAAGAAATGTGCTTAGATGTACAGCCTGCTTTCTCAAGTGACCTGGATTGATTACAGTTTTAACTGTAATCTTTTAACAATAGAACACTGGTTCCTAATCTTCCTTGAAGATGTCATCTGAGGTGGGAGCCAGATTTGAAACATTTTATTCCGCCAGTTTGTTCCGCCAGTTCTGAGGAAAAAATGTAAATTGCAATTCAACCTGCTTTTAGAACTTTTGATCTCCAAACACATGTAGTTGTATAGCTTTTTCCCATCCTCCAAACTGGTCCTTTAAAACCTCTTCCTCAGTCCCCATCCAGTAACTATGTTGCTTACCCTATAATTATGTTTTTAAATAAAAGTAATTATCTCATAATCATGACAGAAATGAAAGTAAGACCCATTCCAAGTCATATATATCTGAACACATTTTCCAGCTTCTTATGTACAAAGCTCATCCATGGAATTGTTAATTAACTTTTGGAATATTAGTTTAATCTAACTGTAATTTGTCATTGAAGATGACATCAAAGGTATGAATTTGGTTGTAGTAGTTCCATGATATATATACATGTGTGTATTTGTCTGTAGGCATACCTACATGGCAAGTGAAGGTTTCCAGGGCTTGAATTACTGTTTTTTGGGTTTTTTCCTCCTCAAATGTGATATGATCAGATCCTGTAATACTGAAGAACAGCAGTGAGAAGCAGAAGCCTTAGAAAATGTTGATGAGCATGTAACAGAACGAGCAAGATTGACTTTAGTACTGTGACCACAATAATTTCCCAGGCTGGTATGTACATGGAGTTTTGGAAGACTGTTGTACAGTTGCCACTAGAATAAAATCACTCAAGATGCAGAATAGTCTCAAATATTATTCTGAACCCTTCAGATGATATACCACTAGCCACAGGATGCTGGAAGGAGAAGGTGAATGTGCATTATATTATTGCGGCTTTTTAAGAGAAAGTGCCTAGAGCTGACAAAGCAGATTGGTGTTTTTTAATGAAAGTGAATACAGTTAATCTGTGTATACTTTCATTGACAAGGTTCTGCACTTAGGAGTACAGCACAGATGGTATAAGCAATGAATACTTATGTCTGACTGTAATTGATCCTATCAACAATGACATACCTTTAACTGGGTTGTATCACTTTACGTCACATATGGTTAATTAAGTAAGAAGGACCCAAATACACTAAGGAGATTTTTATGTTTATACTTAGGAAAACAGTCTAGACAGGTGTTAATGTAAATGAAGTTAGTACTTGTCAAAGGTGAAATTCTCCATATGTAGCCCTGCTTCAGTCTCCAAATAAATATAGTTTGGCTATGTCTACATTAGCAAGTAATGAGGAGCAATAAGATCTGATCTGCAGAGTGAAACAGTTGGTGGTGAGGATCCTACTTACCCACCGTAGGGATCTGGAGGAAGCAGGGAGGTGACTTCAGACAGGCTGTGTTCTGGTTCCACTGACTGAATGCCCAGAAGAAACTGGAGGACACTACTAGGTGCAATCTTGGAGGGGTATCATTTGGTTTAGATTCATTCCTTGCATTTAGTACCTTGCTGTGTATTTTGGGGAGCTACTCTTTTTTATCCATAAAACAAAGCTCGCCCTTCATTTCCAACGTCCTTCAACCTCAATTACAAGAGATTTGCCTCCTTAGATAATCCCTCTTAGCATGCTTCCTGATTAACCATCACAGTCATTAATTGTCTTTTACTCTATGTAGATATCTGCCCCATGATGGTGTAGTAGAGTATCACGTAGTACTGTTTGCGTTAAATTATTTTTTTGCATATGCATGTATTGGGATTGTCCCTTAGCTGGGGAGTCTGGCTCTTGTAAAAATACTGTTGGAAAATTACACGTCTTACATTCTTTCCTTTTATGGACTGTAATTTCTATTGTGAAACACACCTTCCCAACACGGAAAACGATATGACAAAACAGAACTTGATGATTTTGAAACTTCCTGCAATAGTTTTATCTTCAAGTCACTGAATGTATTCTACATCAGAACCCAGTGGCCACCAGAAGCCATTTTCAATCATTTTCTGAGATACACCTGCAATAAATGCTCTTGGGGGTTAAACAACTGCACAACTACATATTCCTCTTGGATGATGGTTATTCCAGAACAAGTACTCCTACAAGGACTCTTTTCTTTTTTAAAAAAGGAAAATTATTCAGGCCCTTTCAGACCTCACATGCTACTGTTCTAGAAAGAAGAAGGTTTCATGCCACCCAGCCCTTCTCTTCCACAACAAGGTGGCAACAAGGTGGGGTTTTTTTTCTTTTCTTCTGGTGGACAGCTTTTTTTTTTTTCTTTTTTTTTTTCTTTTTTTTTTTCCTCTGATAGTTTCCCCCTACTTTCAGAGCAAAATCTTGTTCCTGTCTCTCTTTATCCTTAGCCCGATTGCATATTCTGAAGGAGATCTCTGTTTCACTTCATGTGATTTTTATCAGCTTCTCCCACTTGAAAACATTGCAGCTGCTTGAAAGCTTTAATTTGTCACTGCTGAAACACATTCTTCGTGGATGTCACACCTAAACTTTCCCATCCATCCCAGGTGGCTGTGTAATTTCCACATTTTGCTTAGCATCATCAGTTTTGGAAGCAGAAATGTTGATGCATCCTTAAGTTAACATCATCTTAGTTGTGATAACCATTAGCCTGCTGCCAACATTTGATTGGTCCAATATTTCTTTGAACGTTATCAACTTTATAAATTGATATGAAAAAGGTGTGCTAAAAATTATTTTACTAACGCCTTGAATTTAACAGTCTGTTTATTTATAAAGTGAAAACACACATAGTTTTTTGATATGAAACTGGTTAGGATTGTGTTCAGTTATTAAATATGTAATATCAAAAGCATTATAATTTAGGACACACAAGACTATTGTGTAACGTGGGATTTTGTGTATACTAGACAGCATCAAACAGTAACTGAATAAAAACCCCAAACTCCTCCCACGCTGTAAGAAACTGACATTAAGTCATTATGATAATTAGTCTTGTAATGGAAGTTTTTTTCCCCAAGATGATTTATTTTTTAAATTAGTTTCATATGTTGAAAAGTAGTTGGATGTGTATTTCTCTTTATCTTAAAGACTAGTTTAAACATCACAGAACATTGGTGCGTGATTTAGAAATAAAGTGAGCCAACAATGGAATAGGCACCTAAAGGCACATTTAGACTCCTGCTTATTGTAGACTGCTTTAGATTTAACTCTCTTATTTTCATTTGTGCTTTTATGCTTAAAATTGATGCAAAAGTTATATTTTTCTATTTCTCTGTAAAAATATCTGGCATTTTGTAAAAGCTTGTTGTAATGTTGCTTAGACATAGTAGAAGAATAGCAAGTGTAGCAACCTATAAAAATGGACTGAAGTAAATATACTAACAGCATTTAATGAGTTTAATGGAATGTTTTAATATAATGTTCAGATATTTTTCAGATAGCTTCTAATCAATTCTTAATTGGACTATTCACATGCTATAAAGAATGTACTAAAGTATCTTCCTAAATCAGAGTTTAAATTAAAAGGTTTGAGAAGCCTGTTGGTAAGTCATGAGCTCTAAGTATTTCAGAACAACAACAACAAAAATCCTATATTCTAGAAAACACTCCCTTTACGTTGTGTTACTGTAGGGCAAATCGTGCTGTGCTTTGTTCCCATTCAATTAGCTTGTCTCTACTGTATGTTTCCAAATAACTTAAGCAGTGACATCAACCAGTACCCTCAGTATAGTATATCATGATTGTATGTATATGTATATGCATAAGAGGTGAAAAAGAAAAAAAAAAAAAGAGGGGGGAAAAAAAGGAGAGAGAGGAAAAATTGATCTGGTATAATTTTTATTCCCTGGGAAGTACTTTTTTTTCCTCCTTAAAGATGACCACTTTGTTTACAAATTCTTGGGAGTTATGATCTTTGGTACGAGAAATTAGTTTGTAGATAGAGCAACAAAGACACATGGGACAAGTTTAACATGTATATTAAAAGATCACTATTCTGTAAAATATTTTGTTGTTCGTGAGTAGTAAATTTTGTCTCCATGCACATTTTATCAGATAGCACAAAGAAACTAAGAGAATGTTACCAAATTTGAAACCAGGCATTACTGATACCAACCATACTACAAGAATTTCTTCACAGTGCTTATGAAGATACAAATGGTGAAATACACTGCAAAAGGACAGTCTGGAGCAAGAGCAGCAGCTTCTAAGTGAAAAGCTAAGTCTGGGGAGGTCATTAACAAGTAGAAGAAAAACAGCAAGCATATTTGTCTATTAAGCATATATTATGATTTATTTGCTGCAATTTGATACTTGTATTTCCTTGGCTCAAGTTAGAAAGAAGAGAAATCTGGGAATTACATCAATTTTTTAAAAGAAAAAGTAAGTTGGATCAAGCAGTCTGGCTAATCAAGTACTCTTCCATGTATATGTTAAAGATGTAGTTGATCTGAAATTTACAAACTAATTAATTTTGCTTTGTCATATTTTCTGGTTTTGCCCATTCTGTTCCAGTAAAGATAGAAATATTTTCCTAGTATTGTATGTATGTGTTAATAAGTAGATAACTGATAGCAAAATATGGGAAGATTTTTATATACTCTCATGACATTGCATGTGCAGCTCACTTTTATATATTTTTGTATAAAAAAAGTCTCCCACCTAATTATTCAGGCATTCATATTGATCAAAGTGAGAATATTCTTTACATAACAGATAAAGAAAAGAAATAAGTAAATGGAAACAACATTAAGAAGAAATATCTAAAGGACATCTAACATTTATAGTTATTGTTCATCAATTCTGTCTAGAAATGAGAGAACTGATTGCATGTGGAAATATAAACAAGTTGATTAAGTATGAAATATTAACTGCTTAGTAGGCCAGGAGAAGGGCAATATAAAGCTTCAAAGCTAAAATAGTATTTGCAAGCATCTTATCCTTATTCCACCAACAAATATTTTTTAACGTCATTTTAATGTCAATTTAAATGAAAAAAAAATCAACCCAAAACCAAAACAAAAATCCCAAACTCAAAATCTGATCAGCAGTAAATGGTTAGTTTAAAATAAGATTTTCTCAGACCTTTAACAAGAAATTTTATCATTTTTAGGAAAGAAATTTTTGTCGAAATTGACACTTTAACTCTCAGGCTCCTCATTCATAAGCTTCTTCACCATTCCAGCATATCTTCACCTCGAGTCATTGCACCTTGCTTACATTTCCTACCTTGTTGCTGGATGTATCATGGCACCTTTTTTGCTCTGCCACTGCATTCTACTCTGCATAACTCCCTTCTATTAACAAGAATGTTACTTCTGTGCAGCAAGAACATACAATCTCTAATTTGAAATACTTTTAAACTCACCTATTGTGCAGCCCCCACCAAAATGCACAATCTCATTGCAAACATTGAACTGACATTTACTGCAGTGTTTGACAAGTCTTTGAGCTATTAATTCTAAGTGGTCAGTTTTATAGCTTTGTGATTCACTGGGAATAAAATTAAATCTCACAAGGAAACTGAAGAGCCAAACAAACAAAATTCTTCTGTTTCTCAGTTTCACCACTAAAATTTGAAATTATTTGGTTTTATTGGTCTTGATTCTATTCTGTGACCTAGTGATTATAATCAGCTATTGAGCCTACTTGACTGCGGTCTACTGCTATGGTCCTCCACGTTCTTCATTACTAGGCTTTCCAGGACAACTTCAAAGTGTCTGCCTCATGCTGAAAGAGTACATATTCTGATGAGTTATAAACTGTCAACCCCTGTTTATAAGACTTAGTCAGGAATCCATCAATCCTGGTAATGCTGCTTGTATATTTTCCAAACAGTGAAATAACAAAGTTTGGCCTATAGCAATGAAAAAGGAGTTCTATAAAAATGAGTACTGAGGTAGATGCTCCTTAATAAATAAGCAAACCCCTCCTCAGCCAGCTGCTTTCTAGTTTGAGAAGCAGTTTGAGAAGGAACTGGTTCATGGACTCTAGCAGAAAAAAAATAGCATATAAATCATATACAGATGACTAAATCACTAAGGTTGCTTTTTTTTTGGTATGAAGAGAAGTAATTTCTGCTATAATGCTAGTATTTCAGTCATCTGTGATTCTTATTCTTTAAGTTTACTTGAAATAACTTTTTTCAGGCTACCATAGACTTCTGTCCTTTTATTTAAATATAAAAATGAAGGCTAATTTATTTAAATATCAAAATGAAGACTAATATAATGCAGTAGTCAGTGTAGGAAAGAACACAGTAATGCTACATTTGGAAATTGAATTTACAGTTGTTTCTTTTTGTCCAGTTCCATTCCTTCCTATTCACTCCCCAGTCCCAGTTATAGTAAACTGTTTATTGTTAGGTATAAAATAAAACAGTTAGTGTTTATGGCTTAAATATAAATTTGAGTGAGCTACAGCATCAATAAAAGTTTAGAAATTCACACTTAAATACATTAGGGTTTACATAAAACCTGAAAAATATCTTTTCAAGATACTATTGGAGGAATGGCCCCAGAACTCTGGTATTGTTATCTTTATATTGTGGAATCCTGTTTGATAAAACCATCAGAGAACTACTTTTTTTTTTGGTTGTTTTTTTTTTTTTTTAAATGCTAATTCTTTTCATGCAGTGGTTTAGGTGGAGGAAGGGCAGGAAATACTTTTTTTATTTTTAAGTTTTCTGGAAATTCCTAAGACATTTATCCAATTTTAAAACCTGAGTACAAATGAACCATTGAGATGGCTCCATATGAATTTTGTGACTCACAGAAGTAATGAGAAGTGTAACATTATTTTTAGAACTAAAACATTACTTCTGTTTGTAACTCTGCATTTAGTGGACTTTCTGTTTCAGCTTCCATTATAAAACATATTTGCAGACATTTAAGAACTTGACTGAAAAAATTTGCTTTGGGTGAAAAACTAACATTAAAGCTCTAGTGCTCGGAATGATGTTGCCTTTTCCCCCCAATGTGGACATTAATTCTGTATTAGCTCAGGATGTTATTTAGTGTTCCTATAACTCAAAAAGATATTTATGAACATTGATTTTTTTGTTTGTTTTACCACTTGAAGGATTTCTTCCTGTTTCACTCAGTATGTTGAGTAATTATCAGTGGCAATGGACATTTCAGTCATAAATCAAGAGAATGACAGATTTTAGTCTTAAGGAGTTGCCTAGCTGTTAAAAGACTGGAGTAACAGAGTTGTCTTTTCTTCACTAGATACATATTTGGTACTGCAAACAAATGTTTTCTAGAGATCCAAGGGTAGAATAAGATCCTCACAGAGCTGTCTTTGCAATTGCATTATTGCCGTATGTTATTGACCAATGGTCTTAATATGCTGAGCAGTCATTACAGTTGGGGATGATCCGTTTTTCAAACCAGTGTAAAAATGCCTGAAGTTAGGTTTGATCATATTTGGACATCTTGGGAGGCAAAGGCAGTTATTAACTGGTTGTTCACTTACAGCACAGGGATCTAGCCCTTTTCATTGTTCAGCTGAAACAGTTGGGATTTGCTCTCCAGGCTGAAGTGCAAACAGATGAGTAAGTCAGGAGAGGAAGAGAAAGGCAGCTTTTTAACTTGACCTGTATCCTTCCATGAACTACTTTCCCTCTTCTCTTAAGTTTATTTGGTTGTGTTTGGTGACCAAAGAATGTGGACCATCCTGCTGGCAGGAAGTATAAACCACTCTCAAAGCTATCTGCTCTAGTATCACAGAAATGATATTGTGCTGGTAACACTAGAGTCATATATTTTTATTAAATCAGTGTCCAAGAACTCTTTCTTAATAAATCCTCCTGGAATTGTTTTACTTTGTTTTTTCCCAGAGAAATTAACCATGAGTTTTTGTTGGAGGGTTACATGCTAGAATGAATATCAAATTCATAACAGATATTAAAAATGTTTCATATATTGATTTTAAAGGAATAACCTTTATAACAACATTTTTGAAGTTTAAAATTCATTATTGTTATGGGTTTACTTATTGATTTAGTTGCTGACCTTCAAAATATCATTAAAAAGAGTTCTATTAGGAGGGTAATATTCTGCAGTAATCAAGGTGTCATTTGGGTTGGCTTTTTACTGTTGTTGAAGGGTTTTTTTTAAAGTTTTAACTTCAGAGGCTAATCTTCTTATACATGACGCTGCCATCAAGTGGCTATTGAGTAAAACCTCTGTTATCCATCTTTAATTTAAATATTAGTCTTGTTTTTAGTTAACAGCTTGATTCGGAAGGAGGAAATATCCTATACTTGCTAACTGAAAGATTCAGTTTATTGCTCTGTGGACCAGATTTGTAGAGGTAGGTGCTCAAAGATGCTTTCAAAGTTGCTTTAAAAGAATGGGATTTCAGTGACAGCAAATTTTGTTGGCATTGGTTTTTACATCAGTTTCAAAAAATGTTACAAACCTCTCTGGTCACCTTGTGTAATATTCTGAGTGCCCACTTGCATTTTCAGGCACCTTAATATGCAGGTAAATCTTCCCTTTTGTCTCATTTTAATCCATTTTACCAGAAGTCTACAATACAGATGTAGCCTATAGACTTGGGAAAGGATTTTAAGATGCTGAATCTAAGAGGCCAGAATTAACATGGATCCTAAACTTTTCTGTCAAATCAAGAAGCTGATGAATAAATGAAACAATGTATTTATGACAGCCCCAAAATTTTGTCTATTGAAGTAGACAAAACCTTAAGATTTTCAGGTTTTGGGAAGGTAATGCCAACACCCCAGCGCCAAATGACCATTTGCAGTTCCTCACAACCCAAATATTGGCATTCATCAGCAACTCTCTGTTCACTTCCAGCAGTATGGGGCTGTTAACCAATTTTAGGCAAATAATGATAAACATCCCCATTCTCCTGAAGATCATTTGCCTTCTTTCACCCTCTAGAAATGATAATAGAAAATCATGTGCACATTTGCATTTGTATTTACTGTGTTTGAATTAAAGCTGCAAACAGCTCTGATTCACTAATAACTGATGAAAGTGTCTCATTATTGAGCTACAAAACCTTCAACAAATTAATGGAAATTGCAAATCACCTTGAAAATTGCAGGCTTTTTAGTCCTATATTGAGTGCTGAGAAAACTGCATAAATAGCCTTGTTGCTTAACTCTTTCTTTTGAAAAAATAGCTTTCTTATTACATTTTTCAAAAAGCATGGCTTACTAATTAAGGCATGGCTAAGCAACACCTTCATTTTTTTGCTGTGTTTTGTCTTCTGTACATGAACATTAAACAGTATGTTACTATTTTTGGTTCCTTCCTTTTTATATAATATTTAGAATCATAGACTCTGTCTCTGATGGTAAGCAAATATTTTGGGCATTTTTCTCTCATGCCCCAAATTACAGTACAAGATTTAGCATGTGCTGGTTCTTTTCTGTAGTGAGATAATGAATTTTTAATTATATACATCTGCGATGTTTTCCTCCAAAATTACAGCTTAATTAGAAGAAAATATTTCATGAAAAGGAAAAAAACCCACACCATGTAGTAGTTTGTTAGTTTGTTCACTATTTGTTTGATTTTTACTGTTTCTGCATAACTCTGAATCCAAAACTAGTGCATGTCACTTGTCATGAAAAAAAGATGTATGGGAGCTGATCTCCAGCTGGTATAAAATTTCATAGCCTCATTGTCATGGAAATCCACTCTAGAAGAGTATCAGATGCGTTTCTCTAAAAGGTAGAGTGATTTCTACAAAGTACTAGATTCTCTTATATTCCACAATTCCACATTACAGCTGAATCTCTGAGGTAAACCTGATTGATTTAAAGGAACATATTTCAGCTTAACATAGATTCAAAATAAAAGTCAATGGTTTGTAATTTTGTCCATTTTGCTAATGTTGGAGTCATCATTAAGCTTGTGATGAGTAATTTATTATAGTTTTCTGCATTCAACCGATTTAAAAAAAAAATTATAAGGCACAGCAGACAATCTTTTTACACGTAAAGCTTCATATAGCATTTGTGCTAGTGCAGTGTAACTACGGAGGAACAAAATTTTCACTCAAAGACTTCTTTCTGCTCTATTTGAAGTCACTTTGCTTATAGGAATACTAAAAGCATTTATGGGCTAGCACACCCTCTAGGTGTTATTGCTAAGAGAAATTCCAAAATGTAATGGAATGACACAACTGCTGCTAAGAGTTGGCAGGTGCCTTTTACTAGAAAAGCTTTTCTATGATTTTTCCAAATTGGTTTCTTTCAGGGCTGAATAACCTGTGAGATGTTCATCATTAGTTCTGTCCAACAATGGAACTTGTAGTGAAGAATTTAAGTTCCTGTTTGTCCTGCCCCATGGTTACAGGCTTGATGAGTGAGGAAAAAAAAAAAGTCCCTTTCATTTTCTCTTCCTCTTTTTATTCTTCTAATCCACCACCTTCTGTTTCTCCTTTCATATTTCCTTGGTATTATTATTAATGTATCCACAATTTTTGGTCATCATTTTCATTCCACTCCACCACTACGATTTAGGTCTTCTTACCAACCAGCACTGTACTGATGATTGATAGCTGCTTGCTAGCCTTTCACACCAAATGATGAAAGATCAAGTATTACTCCATTTAATTTCTGGTTCTTCATGTCCAAACTATGGAGACTCAAATAATCCCCCCAAAAAGCTATGAAGACATTAGTATTCTTCTGTTTGAAGCCCACAAAAGAGTTTTCTTTCTTTGTCCTCTCTCCTGACTGTGTTATCCCCACTGCTCAGTCAGTTGAGCAGTGGATACTTAATGCTTTCAAAATACTATTTAACTGAAGAAAATGCGTGGGCTTGCTATCCAGGTCTTTGCATGCATTTGTCAGAGTTTTGAAGTAGCGTTTGTTAAATATGATAAGCATATGTAGAAACCACATGCACCTGGAGGTATCATCATTTTCAGCATCAAGTTGAGTGCAGGTGAATTCAAACTGATCATAGTCTGCTGTCTATCTTCTCTTCTTACTCCGTTTTTTTTAGAGAACACAATGTTTGAGAAAGTTCGGGCACATACTGAAGGTTTTTGAACCCATTCCTCAAATATTTGCTCCTTAAATATTGTGATGTAGTGATCATTTCATTCCAAGATTCTACATTACAAATATACACAGAGTAATAAACAAAAACTGTATGTTTGATTGTTCATGATACTTGATTACTCATGAGACTAAGGTAATAAGCATGTGTTCGCCATCAGTACTTGAATACAGGGTCTCTAATACTAATGGAAACTATATGTATTAAGCAGATGTGACACACCATATTCCAGACTTGAAAAAGGCTTCTGCTTTGCAAGGCCTTCTCCATAAGTGAATTCCAGTTTTCTGGGTTTCATGTTGGAATGGTTATTTAACTTCATATAGTGTAAATGTAAAGCAACTTGTGATGATGTGACTGACTGAAAATTACTTTTTATAGCTGCTACTTTTTCACCTGGGATGCAGAAGTTGCCTCAGATTAAACTTGAAACTTCTCCAGTGACAGTAAAGTGCTGTCAAAAATAACTAATAAAATGCAGCTGTCAGTGGAATAAAAGCTGGTTTTAGATGTAAGAAGGCATTTTATCAAAAAGGTAGTCTCTATTCAGAGGTTAATATTTGTATGAGTAACTGAAAGATATTGAGTAGGCCTACCTAATTCTGTCTATGCAAGATACTCTATTTCATGAAACTTTCACTTGACAGTTAGTGTCAGTCATGAAAATGTAAACATCAAAATAGTATGACAAAACTTATTAAGTACATTTTCTAACATAGTAATTTTTTATGAAAAAAACTATCAAATATGTTGCTTTCCTCCACTTTGTGTTCTTGTAAAATCTACTTTGCTGTATCACAGACCCCTAACCAAAACCATGTAATGTTCTGATATTTACCTAACATAGTCAAGAGGCTGTAGCTGATGGTCTTTTCTCTTGGGCCTTCACAGATGTGGCATAACAGCAGATAATAACTCAGCTTCTTTGTTTAGGTAGTTGTTTGATTGTCAAAGAATAAAGGATCCTAAAGGTGTTCCTTTTGTGTCTTGTATTGGGTTTAAAAGGAGAAAACTCTAAACAGCCAGTTTTGTGTGAGGAATACAATAATAGTATATGTTATTTGAGTTGCATGCTATGCTTCATCTACAGGCAATTTACAGGTGGATTTATAATATGCAAATAAAGGCTTTCATTTCCAAATCTTCTGGTGTAATAGTTTGGAAACCCAGCTATTTTGGAGTAGGATGCACAAAGGTCTGAAGAATTTCTCCCCTATTGCCAGGTTTAGTTTTGGTTGTGTCTAAGTGCATAGCAATGCAAATGGCTGCTGAGCAGGATTTTGAAATCATCAATGTATGCAAAGCCCACCTGCCTCGTTTTTCCTCTTCAGAGCTTTGAACAGAACCCAAGGCACAGATTTTTAGCGTCCTGGTGTAGCTGGTAGGCTCTTCTGCTTGACATTAATAGTCAATACCATCATGATTCCTAAATGAGGCGATTTCAACTGTAAGTCATTAAAAGGTTGGTAAACAGGCTATCCCCCAGACAAGAGTAATGCATGCATCTGTGCTGTGTCAGCTGTACTTAAACAGGTGAGACTGAAAAAACAGAAAGTGGTAACTTCTCTCCATTTTGGTTGTATAGGGTCCTTGTTCTTGAAGAGAAATTTTTGTCTGAAAAGTTTATATTAAAAAGTGAAAATATTTAAAGAGTCAACACAGCACTGACTTAAAGGCATATGCATTGGCAGAGTGATTGGTTATTTAAGCCTTGCAGTGAAGCAGGTAGTTTAAAACTCTAGACATTAGTGCTCATTAGTGCTTAGGAGTATCTTTGTGAAGCATGCAGTGAAAAACTGAATCTGATGCCCCGTCTCTTCAATTTACATAAAAACAGCACTTAAACCAACCACAAATTTATTCTGGATATGCAATAGAGACTTGTTTAATATTTATTTCTACTGTAGATGAAAATTACAGGCAATCAGAAATTGTAGTACAGTTTACATTAATTTACGATGAAATGCTTTCTTTCACCATTGCTGCAAAGGTGGATCTCAAACCATTTAGCAAGAATTAATAGTGTTCATATTAATATATTATTAATTACTTAAAAAATAATAGGAATATTATCTGCCATGCTTTTAGATAAACTAGGATGTAGAGGACCGAAGGCTTGACTGTGCAAGTCCTTTCACATGCCTTTTGAGCCCTGTGAATTTATATCAGCTGAAATCTGGGACAGAGGAGGTTAAGTTAAATACCCAAGGTTACTCACTGAGCTAGGAGCAGGGTCAGAAATAAACACCAAGCATCCTGATTTCTAGTCACCTTGAACTGCTGTATCACATTTCTTCCTAGACTTGCTAGCATTTTGATAGGATGCAATACTGTAAATAGGATTTGTTTGCTGTCCATCTCATTTTTATATTTAGTGCTAAGTATGAAACAGTTGTTAATGCTTGCTTAATGTTTGGAGGGATGAATTACAATCAATCTTCTTCATTATTTTCATTTTATTGTTTTTTTCTTTCCTTATTCTCTTTAACCTCTTATTAAAGAAAATAATAGAAAATAAATCCATAGAAGATATTTTCCCACAGAGGACAAACTGGAGTATGTCTCCATTCTTCAGTGATCAGAACTACAAAAGAGATTATGGTGGTGGGAGAAGAGAGCTAACCTTATGTGTGAATGCAGGGAAGGGGTCTTATGTACCAAGGCTGCATTTGACTGACAAAATAGTAGGATGATGTTTGAGGCAAGAACTAACTTTTTGTTTGGCAACACAGTAGGATCCACTTCCTTGATGGATTCTCAGCACTACTCAGTATAATAACATGATAATTGGTCCCAAAGATGGAATGAGTAAGATTGGATGGTGGTCTTTGGGGGCCCAGTTGTGTTATATCTAATCTAATTATGTCTGATACTGACTTTTTAATACATATGGTAGCTATTTCCTTGGCTTGGAAGTAAGGCGTATATGCAAGCTTGATGTTTGCTTGGTCTCTGTTCTAAAAGCACACAAAATTATTCTTAGGAGAAACCCCAGCTATATCTGTCTCATGTCATGCCGTATTCTAATTCAAAACTAAAACTGATTTGTTCCAGAAGATGTCTTGAAGCATAAATATGTTGTGGCTTGTGGAAATGTGGGAGGTGTGATGGAAAGAGCAAATGTCTATAGATTGTACTTCAAAAAAACACTGCAACTTGCTACAGAAAAGACATAGTAAGTTATTGCTGCCTTGGAGCAACAATCCACAGCAAGCATTCACCCCTTTGCATGGGACAATATAAACATTTTAGTGGATTTATGAGTATAAAGGAGCATCTGGAGATGATGAGATTGTGTAAGACTAATTTTAGAGTCTGAATTAAACTAATTGCATAGCTACAAAAGTCACTGCCATGTTCTATGCTGTTGTTTAAAAGATGTCTGGGGACTATGGCAATACCAAATTTTCCCAAGCAAATGCAACAGAAAAGTCTAATGCACTACTGTTGGTAGTGGTGTGGTGGGCACTGGCTTACTCAGAGGGTTATGAAAATCCTTCATGAAAGATATTTTTGCAATCAAGTTTCTGAGGCAAGTTTCTTCTCAGCTGTTAGCATCTGGGTTCCATTTCACCATGAATAGGTGACTGTCTCTTGAATTTATTTATGTTTCTCACTTTTTAATAGAAAGTATAGCATGTATTCCTGGCTGGGGAGAGGGTGGGGGGAGTTGGTTTGTTTAGGGTTCTTTTTCTTTTCTTTTCTTTTCTTTTCTTTTCTTTTCTTTTCTTTTCTTTTCTTTTCTTTTCTTTTCTTTTCTTTTCTTTTCTTTTCTTTTCTTTTCTTTTCTTTTCTTTTCTTTTCTTTTCTTTTCTTTTCTTTTCTTTTCTTTTCTTTTCTTTTCTTTTCTTTTCTTTTCTTTTCTTTTCTTTTCTTTTCTTTTCTTTTCTTTTCTTTTCTTTTCTTTTCTTCTCCTCTCCTCTCCTCTCCTCTCCTCTCCTCTCCTCTCCTCTCCTCTCCTCTCCTCTCCTCTCCTCTCCTCTCCTCTCCTCTCCTCTCCTCTCCTCTCCTCTCCTCTCCTCTCCTCTCCTCTCCTCTCCTCTCCTCTCCTCTCCTCTCCTCTCCTCTCCTCTCCCCTCCCCTCCCCTCCCCTCCCCTCCCCTCCCCTCCCCTCCCCTCCCCTCCCCTCCCCTCCCCTCCCCTCCCCTCCCCTCCCCTCCTCTCCTCTCCTCTCCTCTCCTCTCCTCTCCTCTCCTCTCCTCTCCTCTCCTCTCCTCTCCTCTCCTCTCCTCTCCTCTCCTCTCCTCTCCTCTCCCCTCCCCTCCCCTCCCCTCCCCTCCCCTCCCCTCCCCTCCCCTCCTCTCCTCTCCTCTCCTCTCCTCTCCTCTCCTCTCCTCTCCTCTCCCCTCCCCTCCCCTCCCCTCCCCTCCCCTCCCCTCCCCTCCCCTCCCCTCCCCTCCCCTCTCTCCCTTTCCCCTTCTTTCCCCTTTCCTCCCCTTCTTTTGCTTTTTTTCCCTCATATTTCACCATTGACTTCCAGCTTAAAATAAGCATATTGTAAATTAAACATATTAATAAAATTAGTGATGTCTGCTGTACTAATTGACTAGGTAGAGTAATAAAGTTCTATGAAGTCAGTTTTGGTTTTGGAAATCTGGCTTTCTCACCTGAAGTATCTGACATTCTGAAATGCAAATTTTGTTATATATTTATTTTTTTTCCTCTTTCCCCCAGTGATTCTTATGGCTGAAAAGTTTCCAGCCTAGCAGAGATTATTACTGAAAGTTCAGACAGTAGAAGGCTCAATAGGTGAACAAATGTGCAGCTTTGTAAGGGCTCAGACTCTCCAGTGCCAGAGTGGCATATATGACTTGCAATGTTATGTCATAGTTTTCGCCATCGTCTCTTCCAGAAGTGGCTGATGCACAAGTGGAACCTGAAAGTTATTAATCACCTCACAGTGCTAGCTGCACAGTGCTCTATATGCATCATTTTCTGGGACCCTGTGGCAATATGCTTATGGCTTGGGGATGAAAATGATGAAATCCTGATTCCTTTGAAACCAATTAGAGCTTTACAATTGACTTGAAGTGAGGAATCATTTGGTCATAAAGCAGTGGCCAAAATTATGGTGCTAAACAGAAGAAATGAGGGCAAAAAGAAGTCACTCTAATTGAATACTTGAAACTAAAAAGCAGAGCAAACAAACAAACAAACCCTTTGGACGATATATCCAGAATGCTTTCTACTGGTTCCCCAGCAAAAGAAAGGTAGTTCATGACTAGTGAAGCCTACTTTCCTATGGATTAATTTCTTGAGGTTAAATGAACTCTGATATTTAAAACAGTGTGTGGGTCTGATGGAAGTTTTTACTGTGAAGCAATGAACCAGTTAAAAGGTCTTTTTCTTCTCCATATTTGCTCATGGGGATGCTGACAAAACTTCTCTCCTCTATTCATTGACCTATATTTGGTATGGGATAAAGATCTCAAAGCTACAGAGTTTCTCAAAAATACACCTGAAACCTCTGATCTTAAATTTGATCAATATTGGCCAATGATTTGAGGAGATTTTAGATGGCATAGATGCACACAGTGTAATCAGATATACACTCAGCTCCATAACCTCAAAATCAAGGTAAAAAGAATGACTGTTATTTCTAACAGAGAATACTTTTAGGAGCAACCAGAGATTTCCTACAACAGGAACTGCAAATATGCTTAGCTGTACTAATACTTCATTTATAAGATAATAAGAATTCTAATCAGTTTTCTACAAGGAAAGAGATTTGTATTTGTCAGCAAAGATCTACTAGTTACCTATTCCAGTGCTTCCCTATGTTTTTTCATGCATTGCCCAAGGCTGACAAAAGTTAGTTTAAAAGCAAAAGAAATGCCAGCTACCACCTCCCTCTCCCGCAGCTACCCTGGAGCAATTATGACAAAGGTATTTAACTTACAAATGAAAATTACACTAAGAGGACCTACCCTCACAAACCGAAACAGGAATAAATTTTCAATTAGCTTTCCAAGAAGAAGGTGCATGAGTTTTCTGCTAATTATGCTGTATTTGAATAAAAAGCCTTTGTGTTCCACCTTTAAGTGTATAGTCTTGTCTTTTTCATGTCAATGTTTTAAGTGCCTATCCACCATGGTTTATCCACATCCTGATCTTGTCCTGTCTTGGATAAGTTCCTTGCTGGCTTCACTGAGAACAACATCGTTCTCTTCCTGTCATTCCGAAGTTTTGTTACTAAATTCTTTGTCTGTTGATTTGGCCATATTGCCTTCTTTTCTGCCTCAAGGAGCTGGCAAAGCTTCACTCCAGCCTATATTTTGTTTCTTATCTTGTACTTCTGTTCTTTTCCAGCCATGGGAAGTTCAGTGCTGTTAATGTCTTTCTAGATCTATTGTGGCAGTATTGCCTTCCTTGTCTGGTGCGATGCGAGGTGTGAATTCATGGGGTACAGACTCTCCTTTCTGAGGAGTTGCAGTTTGTTTAGGGGGCCTGCAAATTTATCTCATGATAAATGCTTGCTGTGCTCCTTAGAGAGAGAAGAGAGAAACTGTAAAAACTGTTGGCTTCATCTCACCTGTCTGCCATTTTAAGATTTTAGACTTCTCAGGTGTAGGTAACTGCCTTTCTTGTAGCTTCCTCCTTGGTGTAAATGTAATTGCACATTCTTTCTTGGCATTTCAGACATAATGCAGGTCTCTTCCATTTCAGTTCTTATGTTAGATAGGAACATTGGGCATTTGTTGTGCTAACAATTATTCATTTCATTTGTAATTCTTGCTCATTTTATGGTGGATTATTTAAGATCTTTTCCAGGATCTTTTCTTAAACTGTTAATATACTTGAGGACCAGTGAGAGGGGCAGGTAGTTAGTGAGATTTGAGCTTGTACTATACCAATGACTTCCACCGGTTTCTAGTAGCAGGCTGTTGAACAGCTCATGGAAATCAGTCAATACACAACAGTCTAAGACAGAGCAACAGGCTTAACTTTCATGATTTAGATTTTTGGGGTTTTTTTGTTTTGTTTTCCATTTCTGTTTGGGTTTTTTTTCCCCGTTATCTCTGTTGAATATAGATATTGAATTTGAGATACCCAGCTGTGCTTACTGATGGAATTTAGATGTCAGAAGCCAGATCTTCCCCTTGTCCTTTACTCTGTATCAAGATAAGTCACACACTTTTATATTAAATAGAAAGGGTTGGATTCCTTTATACCTTTTGGGTTTGGATGGAGGTATTCTGATTTTTTTTACTGAACAAGGAAATTATCATGACATGCAGTTTTTGGGAATAGCCAGCAACCCTCCATGGCAGGGTGAGAGGAAAGAAAGTTTTGCTTTAAATACTGTGGCTGAGTTTTAGGTGCAAATGCTGCAAAACTGTCAGTGCTGTGTTGGACTGTGCTGCACGCCCAGTACTTCAGAAGCCTCCATTGGATTTTAACATGTGTATGTACTTTGTTTCTGTTGCTGCAACTCTTTGCCTTTTTTTGAGTTAGAGAAGACATGCCAGCCTCCATGCCTATTACTAATAATGCTTATGTATTTTTTCAGTCTCATATACTTTCATATGTAAATTGGCTATCGAGTTCCACCCTCAGTTTTAACCTGTAATAACTTCATTGCTTGCAGTGCAATTTGCACTGGTGTAATTTAGATCAGAATCTGGATGCATGTGTAAATGTTTGCATGTATGTACACATGTAATGGCTGCTTTCTTACATATATATATATATACACAAACACACTTGCTTTTTACAGTTAAAAATTAGTGAGAGGGAGAATTTGTTGATTATTTTTATGCTGAACAATTTTAGAGCAACTAGCAAGAGGAAAATAAATAATTTCAGGTTGTAGATGGATTTTGGAATCCTGCATGCACACGCACACCTTTACAATGTACTCTGGTTCTTGTCAGTCCCAAGCAGTAACTTCTCTCCTTTCACCTGACTTGCAATGCTGAATTTTCTGCAAGCCTCAAATCTCATTTTTATTTTGCTTTTGGGAAAATGGAGGCAGAGGTGTTTAAAAAAAAACAAAAAAAAGGAAAGAAGAAAGAAACCCCCAAAACAGCAGCCCCCCAGCCCCCGCTTTTATACCACCAGTCCAAACATGGAACATATTTTAGCAGAAGTGCCCCAGCTCTATCATATGTGCTGTGCAGAGTCATCATGGCCATGGTGCATAGCTGAGAGCCGGAAAGCAAACAGCTGCTGTAGCCTGATTTGAGTTAAAATAGTGTCAGTGTTTAGTCTGGCGCAGTGCTTCAGGAGAGATTGGCAGCTGGGTCAAACAAAGTCATTCCATTGGCTCCCTTCCCAGTAAGCTTCTGCTAGTATTTAGGTACTAGTGCAGCCTAGGCCCCTTTTCTCAGGGATAGCCTAACATCTGACCGCACCCTCTTTGCTTTTTAAAAAATGCCTTTTCACTCTTTAAGATAAATCCTCTATTATACAATCTGCCACTAATTGTGTATTAAGACTGTTTTTCTCTCGAAAGCTGACGCATCCTGCTCTCAACGTGGTGTAGAAAGCAGACTGTTACAGTGCTGGATTAATAAAAGGGGCCTTTATGGTTTGTGAAAGAATATCTCTGTGCTTAGGCAGGAAACTTTTTGATCCACAGAAAAGCCAGACGACATCTAGGTAAGGCCATGTATCAAATCTGCTTTTATGGGATAGTGGTGCAGCGAGCGCTGTTAATTGCGATTGCTTAATGTTTGCATGCCCGTTTTGATAAGCTTTTTAGAAAGTTTAGGAAATAGCTGCTCCCGCGTATCGAGCTCTTTCTCTCCTCCCCACTCCTCCTCACTCCTCCTATGCCTTTAATGCTTGCAAAACCTTGTAATGATCTGCTTAGTTTTCGCTGAAATACGCGCGGGCGCCTTGCTTCTTTTTGGAGAGGGGTTTCTTGCAGAGGCGCACGGCAGAAAGTTCTGCTGTTGGACCCAAACGCTGTTAAAAGTGGAGTGGCTGGGGAGAATTTACAGGGGAAGCTTTCAACTGTTACAGACTGCCTGTGCAATCATTTAAAAGTAGTTGAAAACTGCTTTGAACTAACAAGGGTTTAATTACGGAAAAGTTTAATGTGGCGATGGAAGGAATATTAAGTAAGTTGTCTTTGTCTCATACTTTTTAATTTTAGTTGTTGCTTTAGCCTGTTGGGTCACATTTTTTGTCAGCGCTGAAGGCTGCCATGAATTGGTAATGAGGGCCCCTTTTGCACATGATTTTGGCACTTGGCCAAAATCAACTTCCCAGCGGCAAGCTTTCTCTAAAAGAACCTGAAGCATTTTTTTGTGATTAGGAATCATGTCTAAAAGCTGCCACAACCAGTTGTGTAGGCATGTCAAAATGACTTTATACAGTATATCTGAAGCATTTGGGGGTGTGGGGGGGTGGGGTGTCTGTTTTTTTCTCGTGTACCAAATTGTTGCTATTATCATTCTAAATTTCCGCAGTTTATGCACCTCCAAAAACCAGGCTATAGGGAGCTAAGGCATAATGAGGATCGTTGGTACCTTTGTATTTTTCAACATGCCAAAGCAGCCCTAATTGTCACATTTAAGCAGGATACAGTATTAGGGGTTGCTTAAAACACTTGTGGATGTAAAGCAGATGAATCTTTAAACTTTTAATCTCAATAAATTATGCCCAGTGAACAGTAAGTAATGACATTTTTGAGAAGTTTCTTTGTTTGAATTGTGCAAGTGAAGCTTTTTCATATAACTATTTAAAAAATACATGCCTAGATCCATTGGGGGGAAATTTGCAAGGAAAATAATGGATGTGCCTATGGACTTACCCCGATTCCTTGAAATCTGGGTATGGGTCTGATCTGTGAGACAGGGAGCAGGAGCTGGGTTGTCCTTTGTTATTAAAAGGGGAAAGGGAGTTAGTCTAAACATTAATAAGGAGCTGTGAAAGTTCACATTTCAAGTGTGCTCAGAGTTTTGAAACTTGTGGAGATCATCAGTGCAATAAATGGGTGATTATTCCTTGCTGATATTATATAAACAAATCTGGCACTGTAAGTGAATACATTATTATTGTACACTTGAACGTTTTGTGAATTTGATCTGTATTTAACAAAGCAACCCAGCAATTGGAAATTAAGGACCTCCTATTACATGCTGTGTATACTCTACCCCAGTGTCTTTTCCACGTGCATTCAATGTAAAGACAAAATCTGTTAGACAGCATTTTTGTTAGGTATTTTTATTTTACATAACGGCACTTGTGGCTATAGCTGAGGAGTTGCTTGTTCTTTCCTATATGTGATGTTTACTTATAAGCAATACCATACTTCAGCAGCAATATCGATGTGGAATAGCCTTTTTGCACCTTCCCCTGCCCCCTGCCCCTCCAGTCTTGATCCCTTTTGCAGTAGTCGTGCTGTTAAAATGGGCTTTACAGGTATTGTCTTTCTCCTGTTAACTACATTTTCTGTAAGGTGTTTGTGTGTGTGTGCGTGTGTTTCCTTTATTACATAATGCAAGTCATAGCTGGACTGGGAAAAAACTCGAGCTCTGTAGACTCTTCAGTATCTGTACTTTCATATAACTTGCTTGGGAGAGTTTGTTCATTGTTATGTTGCAGGAGACTGAGTTACAATACTCGAAAGTCTCCTACGAGTTTAACTATAGCATGTATTTACAATGAAAGAAAGCAGACAGAGTAACATTTTGAGATAAACAGATGGAGAACATTAGTAAAATACAATTAATAGGACTTAATTGCATTTTTCTGGGATATTTAAGAAGTTTTGCAAAAGGAAAAAGTACATTACAGTTGAATCATATTTTAATGTAAAGCATTGCCAGAAAATGACCATACCGGGTGCAAAAGTAAATGTGATAGTAGAATTTCTGCAAATCGTTATGGAATTTCTTTGCTGGTGCATGGAAGTAATTTCTCCTGAGTTACTAAATTAGGTGCAGTTAATTTAAAATATGCATATACACCTCTAGTTACTGCAAAACTAACTTTAAAATGTTTTACTGTGGTATTCCTAGTTTTACCTAGAAGGTTTTACTGTGAAATAATGAACACATGCTAGTGCACTACTTCTAGAGGTTTTCATTTCTGTTTTGGTTGGTGAAGGGTTGTGTTATAAATCACAGCAAGTTATGTTCCAAAAACTTTGCAAGCAGTTTCTAAATCCAGAGTCAAATTTTGTCTGATAGTGTGCCTGAAGTGTAAAATCTAATATATGAAGTAACAGAGAGTTTTGCTTAAAAACTTAAAACATTATAAATTTGACTTTTGATTGCAGACACTAAACTAAAATTTTCCTTCATCAAGAAATCTTTTGTCTGTATGAATATAGAAAAAAGTCATGTTTCCATCAGATAAATCAGCATTCTGTATTCATAAGTATAAAGTTTAAAATGAATAGATACTGTATTCTGTTTTTAAATACCAATCCAGTAGATTAATGTTTCTTCTTTATAGTTAGGTCAATAAATAACTGGTTAGTTACTTTTCCTGAGACTATAAAAGGTGAAGGATATTAAGTATTCTCCATTATGCCATTTTTATTTTAACCGCCCTCAGAAATAACATGTCTCTAATCTTCCTACTTGGAGGGCTTTATGTTTTCTATTTGTTTGCAAACATATCATGAAAGAGTGCAATTATAAAGCTTAACTTTGTTGTAATTTTGTATCTTAGATTTTACTCCATAGAACCGTTGAACTTCCAGTTACCCATTTCAGTGCAGTAAACCAATTTATTCTCCATTCAAAATACAAGTTCTTGCTTTGTAGTTGGCATTTTTAATGACCGTAAGACATTAATATTTCATCTTTTAGTAGTGCAGTGTAAGTGGTACGTATTGTTATATATTTGAATAAAATTTACAAATAAATTTATAAAATACTTTCACTTATATGGAAAAAAAACCTTACACATATTGTAGAACACTTTCAGTTTATCAAGTAAACATGAGGTCTTGTAAAAATAGCTTTATTCCTCAATAGATTCTACTGCATGTTTTAAAACTTTAGAAATGAAACAGGGCTGTTTTGTTTTGTCTTGTGGGGGTTTTTTTAGCAAGCATTTCATTCATATAAACCAAGTACTTTGTTCTATATGTTCTAAATTCCAGCAATGAGATAAATAAATTGCTGCATTGGATGGAACATAATTATTGAATTTTGGCAGAACTTCAGTGAACTCTGCCATGAAAGATTAATGTGCACAGTGCGCTCTTAGATTCTAAAGTAACAGAGTAAGATAAGGGGAGTGCATAACAGGCTTCAACCTTTGTGGTTTAGAGAAAATACAAAACAATGGGCAAATGTTAACTTTTGGTATAAACTGCTAATGATAATGTTTTGTCATGTGGGTGATAAAAACTACAGGAGGAGACAAGAAAATCCAATTTAACACAAATTCTCCCCATTTCTTTCTTGTTCTGCTTCCTATTTTTCTGTATTAGAATAGCCATGATTACTCTGTTTTCTTATGAAAAGGAGACCGTAGCAGGCAGGCTACTTGCAGTATCCAGCCATGTGCTAATGAAATCCCTCCATATCAGCATGTCATATGTGGTTTTTCACTACAATTATGATTTTGGGTTGTGATCATGCTACAGTGATTTCAGAATACCAACTAAAATTGCATTGGCTGGGTGAAGGCTACGTGTAGTCATAGTAGTGTTTGTTATTACTCCCTTTCTCTTATTTCTCTACCGCACCTTGATAGTTTAAAATATTTGCTTCAATTGACAAATTGTGGTTATAATCACAAAATCATATTCCTCTTGGCTTTTAAATAATTACTGTGCCCAAATAATGTTTTTAATTGAGAACAAAGATGCATTATCCTGCCAGTCAAGCTCCCTTGGCAGGACCAATAGGATTTCAAAGACTTTTTAGTATTTTCAGTCAGTTCGTTGTAGGAGAGAACAGGCGCAACATCAACCCTGCTCTGGGGAAAACGGCTGCAGCTTTGTCGGCGATACCCTGCTCACAGGACTAATCCCTCTGCCTGCTCAGCCTCCCCAGCACCCTGTACCTAAGCCCAGGTGTTTTCCCTTCCACGGATGTGTGCAGACCCCAGCACCAGCCCCTGGCCCTGGAGCTGGTTTCCAGCGGGTCTTGGGGATGGCAGTACGATGGACAGGCTCTGGTGTGACCACAGGCATACAGGCTGCCTGACTGGCTAGTTATGGGGGTACAGCTCCAGTGCACCCAAAATGCCTGGAATCAGAGGGAGTTAAGCAGGGAGGATGCATCCATGGTGGGTTTTTTCTCTGTTTGTTTGCTCCTTGCTTCCAGACCGTTAACCTGCTGCTAAGGCCGGGTGTTTTAAAATGGCAGATATCCAGGATCTTGTATATATTTCATGACTTCAAAGACATTTCTGCTGTCCTTTCCAGTCACATCCTTAAGCTCATGATGACAGCGTTACGAGTGGGATAGTTAAAGAGGTATAAAGGGAAGGGGCTGATCTAGGGCCCATTGCAATCCGCAGAGAGAATCCCGCTGACTGTGGCTCTTTGGATCCAGCACGCTGTGACCTGGCTGCTCTGGGATGCCAAAAGCTGCCTCTTCTCCTTTAGTTCCTGATGGCATTAGTGTGACTGGCATTGCCATCTTCCTCAAGCAGCTTCATTGTCTTCATTGGCACTTCTTGAAGAGGAAGGTTTACTGAGTAAAAGGCTTGAACATGCTTCCTTGTGTTGTAAAGCAGATGCCCAAGTGCTTATTCTGCCCATTTGCAGTCTTTTCCCTTGTCCTCCTTCCCTTCTAAAAATGACTCTTGTAGCTGACCCTGATTATATCCATTTCAAGCAGAGTTCAGAAAGTGGAGCTACCTGTCTTCTAGTGTATACCTATTTCCATGCTGCATTAGATAGTGTATGTCCAAGATGAAATGAATTTACATTCTAGGTCTGTTAGTTTGATAATTAGACCTATTTTTCTTTCAGTAAGGTTGAGTTCAGGATACTTTCATCTTCAAATAAAAAAGTATATTTTTATCTTTCATAGAGTACCATAGAGTGCTTCAGTCTTTCTTTGCCCTGTAAGTGTATTTAGTTGGAAAGCCTTTAACAAGTTATATTCAGAGTGTGCCTGTATTTTGAAGTAGACCATGATCATTTTTTCTTTTAATTTAAGCAATTCACAGAAACAAACATCAGCAATCTAAAATGGTTACCACAGCTAACAAAAGAATAGGAGGAGGAATATTATGCCTTCTTTGCATGGATAATAAATGTATTTGCAATATGAAATCAGTTTATGCTTTTATAGCAGCAGGGTTATGGACTGTTAACATATTCAATCGCCTAAAATATTATGAACATTTTTGCAGAAGTTATATACACGACCCAGTGAACACCCCCTATATTATTTTAATGCATAATAGTTGGGTGAACATTTAAATGCCTACCAGGTGTCACATGGGAGGCTCTAAGATGACAAAAAAAAAGGTGCATTAAAGCAAATCTTGCTGTTCCCTCTCTTCTGACCCGGAGAGTCCTGCCTGCTGCAGAAGCACAGCTCTCCTGGGTGGTGTGAGGCAGCAGCACTGGGACGCTTCTGTGCCTCATTGCGGCTGTGCGTATTGGCGGGGGGAGAGCGGTGGGAGGGCAGGAGTGAAGCCAAGGTACTTGCAACTGTACAGCTCAGTTGCTGTTCTGCGTGGTAGAGAGGGAGCGTAGCGGCTGTCTCGGGATCCCGGCCTGAGGTCTGCTTTGAGTCTTTCTCAAAGCGGGACGAGTTTGTTTCAGCTGCAATCCCAGAGGCCCTGGCAGCACGCGGTGAAGTTACGGGGGCAGCGCAGTGGGATAGGTCTCAGTCCCATGAGGGATCCTCTGTGGCTTCATGCATTACCGCAAAACTTAAGTCCCGAATTAAAGACAGAAAATATGAGACAGGTGAATGTGGTTTTTTAGATATATAATAGTGTGGAAGCTTTTCTTTCAAGCATAGTAACTGATAAGCAGATTAAATTATGCCAAAGTGATGTTTGGAGTTTTTTTAGTTACCTGCACATTGTGCAGGTCAGCATAGCAAATTATCCTAAAATATAGTCTGTAAAATTGTGTACTTTACATTTTGCAAAGTTACAGATACTGGTGTCCATTTCTGATGAGTCTGTCCCTGGGCATGCCAGGTCTCCCAAGGGATGGGTATTACAAATGCTCAACCTTTCCCTTCCACTATGATATACAAAATTTTGTGTGTCAACATTACATTACACTCTTCCAAAATATTGAAAGAGTGTTGTAAAGAAGAAAAGGATTCTACAGACATCTGAAACATCATTTTTTTTAAATCAGAAATGAGGAAGAGTGATGTAAAAAAAGCTGTTACATTTGTGTGGGGCAGGGGGGAGTAGGGGAGGAAGGTTAAGTTTAGAAAACCCAACCTAGTCATGTAACTCACAGTTTGCAACCTATGAAAATATTTATGACAGAATTGAAATACTGTTAGGCTGACAGATCACAGTTGAAATTGCTTTTTGTAATCTCAGAGCATGGCTGAAGAAGCAGAGTATTTGACTATAATACTCCTGTATTAATAGTAGGAAAGAAACAAATATGGGAAAGGAATTCCAAATGCTTACAGGTATCTCATTTGCGGCCATACATTAGTTTGCTAAATTCCAATTCCCATACTGGTAATCATGATTGTTAATGTATATCTTTTATGACTTTCAGAGCAAGAGAAGCCAACTTCAGGAGCATGCATTTTGTGATATCCTCAGCGGTAAGTACCCTACCTGCAATCAAGTTTATTACATTTTTGTAGAGTGGAGGCCTTTTCAAGACCACACTTGCTGCAGCTTAGTCACACAACAGCTTCAAATGTCATTCTGGAATAATAGGGTAGTAATGTGATATACTCTATAATGAAAATCAGTGTAAAGCACAGGTGGTTGCTAGCATTTGTGTGGTCAGATATAAAAGCTTCACTATGGGTACAAGCTACTGCTTTCCCACTTGAGGAAAGTATAATTAAAAGTGGTTTCCAGATGTGCTGGCACACATCTGCCGTTTTTTAAAAGTAAATTTTGCAAATACAAACTGAACTGTGTTGCATTCATCATTATAAAGCTGTTGATGGGTTTTCAGGTAATAAAAAGGTTGGAAGCATCAACACGCCCGCTGTAAAACTGAGGTGTCTTTAGACAACAGACACCTCAGTGTGTGTTGCATAAAGTGTGTTGCATTTTATGTTTGCATTGTGTTCTTAGGATTTTCTGTGACTAGTTCATAGCTGAGCTGTGGCAAATATGCAAAGTCTATCTGGACAAAAATTAACATTTATTTCATGAAAACATGAGAGGTGGTTCCTTGCTAGCAATTTTATTTGCTATGAGATAGATGCAGCAAATTTGGGCTTGTTTGTTTGTTTGTTCTCAGTGCAGTAAATTAAATGCTACCCTAAAACATTAGATTTCAGTTCCTTTATCCTAATTTTCAAGATGTGTAAATAGTCAGAGACCACAAAAAATATAGTGTGCTGAAAATTGACCTTTAATTTGTCTCAGAACAGAAAACAGAAGAAACTGTACATGTAGGCTTACATAATGCATCCTTAGTTGAACTATCTTGAAAAAAATAAAGTAGAACAAAATTCAGCAAAGGCTTTAAAATATTGTTGAGATGAGGTTACAGATCTTTTGATTTAGCTAAATACGGATTTTTAGGACAAACTCTTTTTCCTAATGTCTACTTTATTTTGTTAGAAGTAGTATTTCCCCTGGAAATTCTGTTATTAAAATGAAATCCCTGTTTCTTAAGAAAGTTTTTGCAACTCCAGAAGTTTTAGTTATTGCTGCTGCTTGGAACAAGCACGAGGGAAGAATGCTCTGCCTGCCATCTTCTTAACAACACTTCTTCTAGCACTGCACCAATTACTGATACCTATGTCTTCCAGATAATTTTGAAAAAAATACAAGGCTGGGACATATTAGCTCAAGGGTCTCAGACTATTGACTGGGCTAAATAATAAGAGAATTTTTTTTTTAGATACTATGTGTAATATTGCCTGACCTTTGCATATATTTCCTTTACTTACTTCTGCAAATGTGACTTGTAGCATTCCTTGACCAGTGAGAGTCTAATCCTTAGCATTTTAGCTTAGGGAAATAGTGACACTGGGCAAATTAAATGTTTTCTGGATGTTTCCTCTTAGTTGGACTTTTCCACATAGATGTTTCTTTTTCCATTTAAATCTCTCTTTCTTGACTAAGCAGAATTGAAACCCTCTTTTGAAGTGTGTATATGTTGGAATACTTTTCAGAAGATTGAGTTAGAAAAACAGCTGCTCAGATCAAATAATTTTTAATATAAAACTTAACATGTAGTCCGTACTGAAATGTGTGGATTAACTTCTCTGTATGAAACATTGTAAGTTGTTATAAAGGCGTTGATAGATTCAGTGAGGGATTCAAAATGCAACATTGGTAGTGAAGATAGCAAATTGTCCTATGTGTTATTTTCTGTAATAACATAATAAATCAGTAAGGTAACCAAGGTAGGTAAAGGAGAGCATTCTGGCTTGAACATTTTCACGTCTCTGAGGTAGAGGGTCCAGATCAGAACATGACATCTGATCAGTGCGTGGGGCATCTTGAGGACATAATGAAACAGATGATAATCAATAAGCAGGATATTAATAACTTCATAGTTAAAATGCTGATTTCAGCAATATTGGCTGCTAGTACAGCAGACCATTTTTTTACATTGTAATGACTAGGTGTATTGTAAATGTTCTATCTTAATATAAAGAATCCAAATTTGTGCTACCAGTGACTGTTTTACAAGTAGGTATTTACTAACACATGCACATACATTTAATATTAAATCACATTTAAATCACTGTTTGCCCAGAAGGTAGGACTTTAGTACCCAACTGTTACAAGTCTTTTTTTTCTTCCTGGCAAAATGCCATTTGACATCAAACTCAGAAATGTCTAGAAAAATACAGACATTCAGATGTGAAAATATGCAAAATGAACACTACCTAGGCACTTAAGTCACAGTCTGTTGCAATTAAGACTTGTTAGTGGTCACTCCCCTGAACAGGCTATTCACGTCAGAGACCGGCCCTGACCAGAGCCACAACATAGCTCGCAGTTTTGTACATAATCTTTTTGTGTAAAGGGTCCATTTTCGTAGAAGCTCGGATGAGTTAGACCAAAATAAGTAGCTTACTGAAAAAATAGATTGCTTAAATATTGGGAGTTTTACATCATTGGTAACCTCAGAGTTTTGAGTGCTTGTTGATTAATTGTATTCTTATTAATTGAAAAGTAAAATACTGACTTGATTGGGAAAGATGTCCAAAAATCTTTTGGGCTGTGCATCAAGGGGCATGAAGAATGCAGCTTATTGGGCAGCAAATATCTTGCCTTGACCAATAGATGCAAGGACATATATCCCCTCAAGTGCAACAAACCTGTCCAGAGTACTTAAAACAGCTGAGGGAAAACTCTTCTGTGTTATAAACCTCTACCAGACACTGAGTACAATTTTATAAGAGGCCAGTGAGTTGATGACTGTGAGTGGAGAAACGGTTATACATATATGATACCGTTGCTGCTATTTATTGCCAATTTTGAAAGGACATCCCTTTTTGAACATCTATATCCTTGGTTTTGGTGTATTCCAGAGTTCAACAAGTGCAATGCACCCTATTTCACCCAGAAAAAAAATTGAAAACCGCTGCTTTATATTGCATTTTATCTCTATTTAGAACTTTCTTTTTGCCTTTGGCCTTAAGTTCATGATTTTAACATTTTTTTGTAAATTACAATAATTTCCAGCATTTCTTACATCTTCCAGATACCTATTCTTCACCTTAAGTTAAAGATTTCCTTCTGTGGCTTCAAAATTAGTTGCTATAAGAAAATAGTCTATAATGTTGGAAATCATTGACTAAGACCTTGGGAAGAGTAAGCCACGGAAAAGGAGGACTCTTTAATATTAAGACCATTTAAAAAAAAATTATCCCTAATGATGGAAAAATTCAGGGAGAAGAAATATTCAAAATATTTCTAAAAAAATATTCTTCAAAAATTTTCATGAAATTACTTTAGAGAACTTAAAGATGGATCAGAAATAATTATCGTATGTCAAAAATTTTTTGGCGTTTAAGAATTTTCTCCTCTGAAATAGTAAAAAAAGATAATGTATCAGTTATTTTATAAATAAAGGTGAAGGGGAAGGTGAATCAGATCAACTTAAATATTTATTATCAGTAATTTTGAAATATTTCATCTTGGTTTTCTAGATATCTATATTAGTTTTGGGGGAAGAGAAAAAAAAAAAAAAGTAATTTTGAACTTTAAACCAGAACTTTTTCAACTTGAAAATATCTAAATGGAATATTTGAGCAATTTTAAAACACTCACTGCTTTTTTAAATGGCAAATGAATCAACACATTTCCTTGCAAATAACTTTGCTTTTAATGAACCAGCTTTTTCTGAGGGAAAATAGTCTAAAATTTTTCCTGCTAACTGTATCATGTGACAAACATATTATATATTTTGTGCTTGTGGTTTAGTACAATGTGAAATTTTAACCAATTATCAATTTAAGCCATGAGTTTTCTTGTTCCTTCTTAGAAAGAATGAAGTAGATGATAGCAGAAATACATGGAAAATCTAGTTCAAAGGCTTTGCCTTTGATAAGCCCCATATACTCATGTAAATAAGACCACTGAAACCACCAAAAGTTGCATGCTTAGTGATGTACTCAAAGTCAGCATGTGTTACACCATTATAATATACCTGATATGAGACCTGCACACAGGTTGTTACACTGAAAATAAGCTTGAACACAGCCATGCATTAAGTTGCTGCGCTGAGCTTTCATCTCCTTTAAGTTTTCCCCTGGCACCTGGGAAACCTGTGCAGTACAGGGCTGTAGCCAAAGCAGTGTTACCTGCTGCAGCATGACTAGCAGCAAGACAGAGTTCTTGGGAAACCAAAGGTGGTCTCCATGGAGGCCCCATATCCTATTCTCTGGCTGTGTGACTTGTGACTGGGCTGAAATCCCTTGGTATTTTGCTGTTTCCTAATATCATCCTGTTGAAATGTTTCAGCATTGATTAAGGAAGGTTTAGAGACATGACTCTTAATAAGGTTGTCATTCAAACTGATTATACCATTGCTTTTTAAATTTCTTTTAAAGGAATATCTGCTCTCAGCCAGAAATGCGGGCACTGTGCCTTCTATTGTGCAGGGTTCTAAGCTGTGGCACTAGCACTGAAGATGAATATATCCCCTCCTCACCTGTTTTACTAAGACCATTTCTGTATTTTTTGCTAATTGAATACTTCAGAACTGAGATTATTTCTGATCAGTGCAGATTCATCTACTAGAGAAACTGAAAAGCAAATATGTTCTAAATATTTACTATTTGCATTTTTCTGTGATGAAACTAAGGGACCTTTTTCTTTTGAGCTATCCAGTCTCTTGTTAGAACTGGCTTCCAAGTTCAGATGATTAAAGGGATATTCTATATCTCTGAGAAATGAGCTTTAGCCATTTAGGAACAGGGCATGAGTTCCTCTCTCTGTCAGTAGTTCAGTTTAAAAGCATGTCTGCACAGTGAGTGCAATTGCTGTTGACAGACAGTACCTGCTTAGTTGTGAGTGTGTTGGTAGTCTGGAGTGTGATAACCCACTTTGGGCACTGTACAGCAAGAATGAGGCAGAGCACAATGACAATAATCAGAGGTCTTGATGGTCTGATTTACAAGGAGAGTTTGAATCAAGTGGACTTATTAGCCAAATATGTTAGGAAAGACAAGAATAACTAGTGCTGCCTTGTGGAAGCATGGTAGACTAGATGATCCTTTGTGTTCTCTTCAGCCTATCTTCCCATTCCCTCCATCATTTCCCCCATTTTTGTATTACTTCACTCCCACCCACCCCCAACACACACAGGTTTTTAACATTTCAGGGAGAATTTGGGCACAGAGCTTCTCATTATTAAACTTGTAAAGAGTTGTTCAGAAAAATTTAACTTATTTCATTATGATAATATTTCATGTCTAGCAAACTGATTTGTAAGGCAAGAGCTACTTTAGTGGATGACATTTGGGAAAACAAGTCTCTTCAGCCTTTTTTATGTCTCCTTTTTGCAGTTGTGTTTCCTGCTACAGTGCCTGAATACCTGTGTTGCTTTCTGAAGTGAGGAAGAACAACCCTCCTGGAGCTCTTGGTCCAGGAGCAAATTCGCTGTCCTCTGTTTTTAATCCATCCAGAGGTCCATTGTTCCCAGAGGCATCTGAAGCATACCACTGAAAATTCAGTGGGAAAGCCCCACTTCAGTAAAGCTTAAATAAAGGGGAATACTTACTAGTGGATTGTGGACAGATGAGAAAAAAACCAAAAAAACCAAAACCAACACAAAAGCAAAAAACCAAAACCCAAAACCCAAAAGCCTAACAAATTATAAGTTATTTCTACTTCAGGATGGCAGCTTCCTAAATGGCTAAGAAAGTGCCTATGGGAAGATCCTGTACTTATAGGATAGTTGAGAATAAATTGGGGTTTGAGCATTGTGGTAATTCTGTTTGGATTTTACTTTAGCCTTTTCTTACCACTAAAAGAAACAGATGTGTACAATGCTGAGAATGTGTGTCTAATGCTAAACAAATCCTTTTGCACATACAAAAGATGAGTACATGGTGTCTGTGTTTTGCCAATGGATTTGGTAACATACTATGAATAAGCTTGGAGAGCATGCAAATGACAAATTCTTGATTAAAAAATGGTAAACTGCAAAGTCTTGTTCTGCTAGCTAGAGCTGCAGTAGACTACCGTATCTTCCTTTAAAAGGTGATGGATATTGGACACTGACAAATGCATCAAATACCATCAAAGTAGGTAGGTAGATAGGTAATTTCCTATCAAAAGTGTTAAAAGCAATGTTCAGATTCTCTCCTTTGATGTGAACTAGGGAGTTTGTAGGGCAGAATGTGACTCATAACATGGTGAAAAACACCTGTCTGTTTTCTCCTGAGCAACCAGGTATCTTACTCATTAAGCGCTCGATATTCTACAAGGCAAATTTACAGCCCCTGTCTGCCAAGAGGCTCTCAAATTGGAACACAAACATAGACTGAAGAGAAAATACACCAGGACATCCAAAACAAGTCTGTTAGAAAACATCAACAAAAATAGGTGGAGTAAGGGAGCAGAAGGGGTGTTGGAGATGTTTTCTGTCTTTGAAGAAATTAAGGAAATTTCAATTTGTGGCATTCTGCATACAAGTTAAAAAAAAAAAAAAAAAAGAAAAAAGAAAATCCAACTGTGTGGAACACGCGAAAGAAGGTGGTAAAGTACAAGAATATAATTCACGATGGAGTGAAAACCATGTGGTCTGACAATATAGCAAGGATGTGGGCAAGGTAAGGATTCTAGAAGGCAAATTTAGGTAGAAGCAGGTTTCCATAATGCATCCAAAAATACTAGGAACTGTGAGGATACTGAATGGAAGGCATGTACTAAAATCATACTTACTAATTAGTGTTTTCAAAGGCATATGGAATTCTTTAGAAACAAACTTCTCTTTCTGCAGTGTTTATGCCATCCATATTTAAGTTGTAGAGGAGAGTTTAGTTACCTACTTCATTCCATAAACTGTTTGATCCCTTATTAACCACAGTCCTCCCAAATTTTTCCAGGTTGTACCTTCAGCTTTTTACTGCTAAATTCAACACACCTATTTTTGCAGGTTTTAGACAATGCATTTGATGTTGTCTGTACCATAATCTTTTCTGGTGTGTGATTTGTCTGCTGAGGTGCTGAAGAACATCTATTTGAACACCTCGAAGGTGATAAATTAGGTCAAAATAATGGTAGGGTCAATGTAGGAATTAAGCAGTATCTAGCCTTTCTGCTGCCCTTCTGTGCTTGTATTTCGCTCAGAGTATTATTCCTCTTCTGATACAAAACAACTGATTTTTCATGGTAAACATTTTTATAATTAAGAAACTGGTAAGAGGATTTTTTATTCCCCAAAATCCCACAGAGGATCAGTATCAGAGGAATCAGAATTTAGAAATCTGATCTTGCAGTGGGAATTGAAGGAAACTCTACAAGAGTATCTCTACAATGGATGTCAGACTTGTGATAAGATTGTGGAAATTGAGGACCAGAAAAGGAAACAAATAGGGGTCTATTGTGACCTGAAGTTATGAAAAAGGGAGGAGGAAGGGACACCACAAGGAGATGGATAATCTGGGTAAGATTTCAAAGTTTTCAGAGCATACCCAGATCAAATCTCGGTGATCTCTGACATTTTGCCTGTTACAAAAAAGTGCAACATTCCAGATAAGAAGTGTATGTTGAAAAATTGGTTTTAAGCTGAAATAATTGGGTAGAGTGTGTTCATGAGTAATGAGCCAGTAAGCAGTGAGGAATCTATGACGCAGTCTAGAAAGTGAAGTCACGGTTTTATGGTAGCACGGGAGACTGCCGATGTACAGCTATCAGACCAGAATGACTGACAGATTAAATTTGAAGTGTGACTGCTGCTTTATTCCATCTGTGAGGTGGCATTTCCAGAAGACCATAGCAAACAAGATTTTTGGTGCTAAAACCACCAAATACTCTTTTTTTCCCCCAAATCTCAAGTTAAATGTCAATATTGCTTGCACATATATAATTTTTAAAATGTTCTGGAGTGAATCGTGTCATCTCACAGAACATCTTCCAGCCAGACCGAAGCCACTTTCCTCCTTATACACAACATGGGTACTGAGGCATGACTGAGAACAGGAAAACCCAGCTTTCAATGGGAAGTATAGGAAATACTTGAAAAAAGATTTACAAAACAGAAGGGGAAATGGCCTTTGAGAAGGGGAGGCATCAGGGCCAATTATCCTAGAATTACAGTACTAGTTCAGCAGTTTTCTGTTTATTTTCCAGTCATGCACACTCCTTTCTGTTTTTCTTCTTGATAGCTATACATACTCAAAGCCTCACAGTTAAAATAAGAAAACAGACTGAATTTTTTGTTCTGTTGGTGTTGTAACAACAGATCTCCTCTCAGCAGTTTAATGTGCTATCACAAACAGCAAAATGTACTATATAATACTGTGTGCATCATATGCTGGTGGAAAATATACCAGAATAAAGTTCAAAGGATTTATTTCCAACACATTATTTGAGAAGAAGTTAGGAAAGAGTAGTGGTCTTGTTATACAGATGTCTTTTTAGGAAAGAATAGTGGTCTTGTTATACAGATGTCTTTTTATTTATTTGGGTCCACTGATGGTGAAACACTTCAATCTTTACCTCTGAGAACAGCAAAGTGGTGACAAAGTGATTTTCACCACCCTGTTAACAGCAAGGAAACAAAAATCCTAACTGGAGTTCAGATGGACTTTGGCCTGAAATTAAGAATTCAGTTTTGAAATAAAAGCTTTCTGTGTGAGTTTCCCATGTTTATTTCCATGAGGTGTTGGTTGTTTTTTTTCCCTCTGTCACTTACTAGTTTAGCTACTGCACGTTCTTCTTTTATGCTTTTCCTTAGGGCTCTTTCTTCCAAAGAACAGGGCGCTCAAAATGCTGCAATATAGGCCTGTTGTGCTAGAAAGCTGTAGATGTATCACACATGGGTTACTTCCATTGGCTTCCTCTTCATTTTGAAATCCAGTCAACAAGTTGCTTTTCTGGATTTTGAAACTCTACAGTGCTCACTGTAATACCACTTTGGGGCATCTCAGTTTTGTCCCAGAGTCGCTTCTGCTTTCATCTTGGTCAGTTCTTGTCAGCCCCTTCCTATTGCTCACTCCCAGTGTTGCTCCTGCCTCTTTTTCCTTGTTGGAAACACAGGGTAAGCTTTGCATCATGCATTCATTGTTACTTTTGTAAAGCTTTTGCTAATACTGGTTATGAGGTGTAGTGTTTAAAACAAAACAAAACAAAAGAGGTGGCATCATGTCATAAGGTTCTTCTGTTCAATTAAGTTATGCCAAGTTTACATTTATGCAGGTGATTAAATTATTCTTGTGCAGTTTTTTTACAGTGCAGTACTTTAGCTCAGCTGGGTATGTCTTTACCCATGCAGCACAGCATTTCCTAACAGATTGCATTAATTCCTTATAGTTCAGTTGTAGCTTCTGAAGAATTTCCTATTGTTTCTAGGGTAGAGATAGAATCCATTTACTGTGTCCTCAGTGGAGGCAGACAGAAGTAGAAATTTGGAATTGTTCATTGGAATCCTTTGATTTTGTGATATGGTTCTCAGGCAACCATTCTTGGAGAGTTTGGGGGTTGTTTCCATCATCTAATGTAAAAAGACAGTTCAGGAAAAGAAGCAATTGGAATTTCCCTCTGGAAGAGCCCCTCTCTGTCCATTGATGGGCATGGAAATGTGTCTTCTTAACTGAGGTAAGTTAGGTACCAAAAGTCAAGCAACAGGAAAGTCATTGCACTTTGTTTTCAGCTCTTGTAGTGCGGGTTATTAAGCTTGAGGAAAATTAGAGGGGGATTCTTATAACTGGTCTGAAGTAAACTTCAAAATTCCCACCTCACTCTCTTCTCCAAGGTTTGAAGTAGTGCGCAGTCTTCTTATGCTTTGAAATCTGCATCACTTTTCCATTATGGACAGTGCTATGTAACTCTAAAAAATAATCCTTCTGTATTTTAAGATGGTAAGAACAAGTTCTGTGTCACAGAGACCATATTCACCTCTGATATTTGCTGAAAGTTTGTTCATTGCAAAACTCTCGCTTATGTATCTGGAGATACATTTTAGACAGTTTTATTCCTGAAGACCAACTCTTAAATCATTATAGCTTTTATTACAGATTTAAGAAAATGTTAATATCATATCTGAAGGATGATGCTAAATAGAGAAGTTGGCTTGTGCCTTTACATAGTACAGTGCTCATCATAAGAAGGATGCAAAAGCTGCCATTTTTGTGAGAGTTTGTCTCAAAAAATAATCTGAGCATATAAAATAAGGGAGTTGAAAAGGAGATTGTACTCAAAGGATTGTCCTTTGCTCTTCACACAGTACTTAAAGTTCATTCCTGCTTTTTTCTGACCATTATGAATACACAAATGACATCCTGCAAAACCTACTGTAATGCAATATTCTAAATGCCAGTCAGATAATGTATGAAGAAATTTATTACATATCAGAGGGTAGGACTGGAGGTGAAAAACAGACATGGTCTGAAATGCCCTTGTGTAGCTGAAGAATGGCATTTCATAGCAAGTTGGCCTCATCAGAAGCTGTGAGCACAAGTATTTACAGTATCTTTAGACAGCATCTCTCTCTAGGCACAATGATTCTCTGTTTCTTTGAAACAAGCTGTCATATTACTTAAAAAGAATTATCTAGTATTTCATTACTGTGATATGAAAAATTTCTTTAAAGAAGCAATTTTTCTCTATGTCTGCGTGTGGAAAGTGAAGCTGAACAAAACTCTGACAGGTGCAGGTCGGGGTAAATAATGGATTATAAATTACAATTGCAAAATGATAAAGCAAACCATATAAAAATGTGGAAGTGGCAGGTAAACCATATTCTTGGAAAAGTATTGAGCCAGTGAAGTCTAGAAATATATTGCTTCAGCAGTGTTTCCTCGATTTTGTCTCATAAAAGTCAGTGGTTTTGAGTTAGTTTAAAATAATGGATATCCTGAGCGGATTAATGGACTGTCTGTTGGAAGTAAAATCAGCACACATTTTGGGAATTTGATTTTTACTTTACAATGCCATGCTCTGTAAGATGACTTTCAAATTGTGCAGCACTTACACTCACAGGTACAGTAACTGCGTGATAGCGCAGTAGGTAGAACTTGTATCTGTACTATACTAGGTTTTAATAAATCCTATAACAATAATGAAAACTGATCTGCTCTTTCATGGCTAAGCATGGTTCTGGGATTTCAGTATGTGGAGAAGTATTGGCTTCACAAGCAGCCATGTGTTTTTAATTCAGCAGTCTTAATTACAGGAAATTTAATGATAATGAATAGTAACAAAGAATAAAATAAAAAGGAAGAAAAAAGACAAAAGAGAACTTAGTTTCCATCCAAAGGAAAGAAGTATTTTGGTAATAAATTGGTGCCTTTACATTGGAAAATTCATTTGTTGTACTTAGAGCATATATGCTAACTGTTAGCAGTTGTCCTTTATGTTGTTTTTGCTTTCCTTTTTATTTCTTCTTTGGTTTCCCTTTTATGGCTACAAGTATCTATTTAATAATTGGAAGAACATTATGTTAACACATGATCCTAAACAGGAAGGCAGCTGGTGTCTTAAGAGTTTGGTAATAGAATATCAGATTTTGTCACTGCTATAAAGTCAGTAATAAATTTAGGCAAAATTTCAGCCCCGTTGAACAAGAGTTTTTCCATTGACTTCAGCAGAATCAGAATTTCATTGCTGGGGTGTGATAAGCAAAAGCCTGAGTCAGTCTGTGGCAAGCAGAGGAAAGCTGCCTGTTTGATTTGCCTTGGTGGAGGCCTGAAGCTATCTCCTGACTTCTTGGTTGCCCATGTTTAGGCTGAAATGGCCGTAATCCCTTTGTCTGTATCATAGAGGGATCCAACCTCTGCAGCTTGTACCTTACTCTGTAGACTGTCCGATGGCTGAACAGGCAGAAAGGTATGTAGTGTTTTGTTTGTTTTGTTTGCTTTTGTTTTCCAGAAGTGCTGGAAAGGCAGTTTGGAGGAGCTGTTGCTGCTGTGCCCTCTGTGCTTTAACTTTTAGTACATAAGACTTCAGTCTCCCAGTTTTGTAAGACATCAAAGAATGAAATAACCAAGAAACAAATGTTCAGCATTTGGCACCAAATTAAACATGATGATAAAGTGTAGGATCCTAAGCCTGGAAATCTGTCCAGTTAAAATACCAAATGATCCAATTACAAATAAAAGACTAATTCATACTATCGTTGGGGAACCGTTGAGGTCATTTGTTCATGGTGATTCATTGAGTGAAGGACTATAATGGCCAACAGCAGCAGCAGCTTACATTAGACAGATTTCATTCAAAATTATTTTTGATATAGACTATAGTCAATTAACTGTAGTGCTCCTCATGTCAAATGTTATAGCTAAATTAATAGTTTTACCTAACTGTTGGTAGATTTATTTATGGGCTGCATATCACAGCAACATACATAGATTTATAACATTAAAAGGTGAACTGGTTAGTGATGCAGCTTGTCTGGTAACCATTTGTTTGCATATAGACTCAGTCAAATTTCAAAAATACAAATTTGCAAAAGCCTGCAAATTCCAACTAATGTCTGACAGTCACATTCTTAATTTTCCAAACCTTTATTAAAAATATCTATTGAATTAATTTTGAAATTGACTGAAACTTCCTTTTAACTTCAGTGCAATTATGCTTTCAATTTAAGAGGTATTTTTTCATATCCCTTCTTATGGAAAGTTCAGTAGCGGCAAAGATGATGTTAGAAACTTAAAATGTTTATTTACTTTTTACTCTCAATGCAGTAAAATTTTAAAACCTATTTTGTAGTACATGGCATTGTTTAAAGAACAAACAAAAAACTATGAGGGTTGCTTTTCACACCTGAAATGCCTTAGGTTTTAAAGTAATCTCAGTGCTTAATTTCCTTTGGAACTTAAAAAAAGTCTAGTATTTTTAAACCCTGAGGAACTACATTGAATCTCACCCAGTCATTTCTGGTTTCTCTGTAGATACTTATGAGCAAAGATCAGGACACTAAGATAATAAGGATTTCTGCCATCTTTTCTTTAAGTTAGTACACCTTGATTAAGTTTCCTTATTTTGTTGTTCTTGGTGTCATGCCCTCAACTACATACTAAAAACTGGAAAGATGGGAAGGCATGTTTGTAAGCTAATGAACTTTAGCCATTTTAATGTCTTATGTTTAAATACAACACTTTTTGTGCATGATGTGTGTAAAAACCTGGTGTGATGCAGTACAGAAGATGGAGCCAGACCCTTCTCAGTGGTATTCAGTGAAGAGATGAGAGGCAATTCCATTTAAAAATAATTTTTAAACCCACAACTTTTTACTGTGGGGGTAGTCAACACTGAAACAGGATGCTCAGAGAGGCTGTGGAGTCTCCATCCTTGGAGATATTTAAAACCCAACTGGACATGGCCATGAGCAGCCTGCTCTGACTGTCCCTGCTCTGAGCAGAGTTGGCTCAGACAATCTTCAGAGATGCCGTCCTGCCTCTGTCTTCTGTGTGAGTCTTGGCCAATGTAAGAACTTTAAAAACTACAGGTTATTTTAAACTAATAATCTTATGGAGACACAAATTAACCAGATTCTGAAATTGTATTTGCACTTCATGGTGTAAAATACACAGCTAATATGTATTTAGGGTAGTATTTAAAACCATTCTTAAGCTAGAAGTTGGTAACTCTGTTACTAAATTAAAAATCAAAGTGTTTTGTTTTTTTTTTTTTTTTGTTGTCGTCATAAGCCAGAGGATTCTGAAGTGTAAAACCACAGAATTTGAAAAACCAGAAAAGTCACAATGTTAATACTATGTTTAAAAACATGTCCTGAAGACAAACATTAACTAGCTGAAAAATATGTAAATTAGGAGCTTTTAAAATGCTGAGTTGCCCAAATCATTCATAATATTGCTGTATGTTGACTTTCCACTCTTTTCTTTTGTCTTTACTTCTACTAAAAGTGTGTGTTCCCCTTGAAGCTGCCCTGGTATTTTAGGAACTTTGCCCCTAATTCTGAAAACTCTACAGTGCATATTTACATGCATCTTGGTCAGCTAAAGACTTCAGTGGGGTTTAGCATGCAATACCGTGATGTTTCTAACATGTTTATTTCTTGTACTGTGATGGTACTCACAGGCTGAGCCCAGAGCCCCTCACTGTGCTAGGTGCTGCACACAGCAGGAGACGTTGCCTGCCCAAGGAGCCTCTGCTCAAGCACACAGTCAGGATGAGCTCCACAGTAGTCTCCACGTATGATATGAGTATCCTCCACCTTCCCCCAGCTTTCTAAGGGGCATTTTGGGGGATATCTTTCCTTGTTTTAGTTACAATTTTGTAGCTCTTGAAAGTAAAAGGGACACAGAAGAGAGGAAAATAAATTAAGGAAGTGGTGGTATGGCAACATTTGGAGCCTCAGAATGAGCAGGTGGAGAAGTATGGCTGGTGTCTGACATTTATACAGTGTATTTGCATGCCAAAAAATCTTGTAAAAAGGATTAATAGTTGTTTTGTACTTGCAGTAGTTGATAATGCAAAAAGTACAGCTTCCTTTTTTTCCCTTTTTTTTTAAATTTGTAGGCAGTATATGCCAATAGTTGTGTGAAGAGATCTGGCTTCTAAAGTGGTGACCTTCTGGCTGCATCATTACCTAATGTCCTCTTCAGTAAACAAAAAACAAATTCATATGCAGTTCTTTTACCTTTAAATTAGCATTGCATTTTTAGTATTTGCATGTCTACCTGTGGAAAAAATTGCTTTTTTTTTTTCCTGAATGATAGTTTAAAACAATAAAACAAAACTTTGAATAACATGCATGGACATGCTTTAATATATTCATGAGTGATCAAAATACAGGACAGAAATCACATATGCTGCTCTGCTGCAACTTTCAAGGTTCAATCCATCATTTTGGAACCCAGGGGGCTGAGATTTGACATCCTGCCTAGAAACCATACTTCAGATTGGCTGGAACTGTGCCATCTTATGTTCAGGTTAAAAGAGCAGCAGTAATTTGTCTGGGTAGCACTTTAACTATGCACAGCAAATCATAAAACCCATTTTCAGTAATAAACTTGAAGATAAAATAGGTCCATTTGCTTCATTTCCTGATCCATACAGGATTTTCATCATTTTGATGCAATACCATGGAGTTTGATCTTATAATAATGTAGATTTCTGTAACAATCTTTAACAAATTAGCAGTTTTATTTAGTATATATATACTATGTAGGAGATTTCTTTTTGGCATTTAGTGGAAGTATTTTTCTATTGTTCTTTGAAACTGAAAATATGAGAATAATTTCATAGAAGGAGTTAAGTTTATATGGTTGCCACAATAAATAAAGCCTGATTGTATACTTTTTCAGTTGTAAATACCAGATGTGAAAATACTCTATCCTGTTATTTTTTTCCCCCTTTATGTCTTAGTATAGCTTGCTTGCAAGGGAGTAGCATATGCAAGTATTTCCAGAAACTCAATGAAGATGTTTTAAGAATGTATATAAATATGATTTTTATTTATGGTTTTGGATTGTAATGATTTTAGATTTCAACCTTTTGTGTGCACCCTTGTTTGCAAGTGTGACTTTACCTGAGCAGCAAGGTCCAACTTAACTTGAGAGGGTAAGTTTTCTGTGTAACTTAGTAACCCAAGGGATGTCCTAGGGTGGACTTTCCTCAAGGGGATGTGCCAGTGAGCCCAGCTGAGAGAGTCTCTGGTCAGAGGCAGCCACACTTACCTGTACATGGAGGCTGTAGGCTTCAATTCAACTCCTTTTGGATGTTGCAGTTTGGGTTCCAGCATTGGCTTTCTTCTGATACAAGTCTGCAGAAGCTTTGTGTGAAATCAGGCCCATCCACTGTAAGAAACAACTTGAAATGTCATTCCGTTCATTGGACACCTAGTGGCTTGACCGTTAAACGGACTAGCCAGCCCCTCTGAGTCCTTAGCGCATTTCCGTCACTAGCCTTCTGCCAAGTGCCAGATCTCTGGTTTTTCTTTTTCATAGAGCCATTTCTCTCTCTGTGTTTCTACTAGGACCTCTCTCTTGCAGCTCCCCAGGCCTCTCCCTTTTTTGGTATGCTTTCAATTCTTAAAGTTAGCTAAGCCAAAAGGCAAACCCCATGTCACTCTTCCTAACTCCCATCCCCCATTTCTGAGTTGAGCAGTTACATTTGCAAGATGCGTCTTGCACCCCTGTGTGCTGCCTGTGCATCACCAATGTGGCTAGCACAAGGGGAAGTTCCTTCTCTTACCTTTTCCTCAGTACCATGGGGCTTTTTGACACTGTTGGCAAGACAGCTTGTCTGTGTTACTATATTGTAGCCTAGCCTACCCTACTGAAAATACATTCTTTCAAGGTGTTTCCTTTAAATGATTTGCCCCTTTGAAAATGCCTCTGGGTTAAGAATTTATGGGAATATAGCATACTGGTATTATACATGTACTTTACTGGGGTAGCCTAGCTAGGGGAAATGAAATGTGTTTCTGTATATTCCATCTTCCCCTATGGTAGTTAAGTGAGAGCAGACTGCAGGATAGCATTGTGCATCTTGGTGGCCACACAAGCACTTTGTATTCACTGGAGACTTGGAGGTACGACAGCTGCATATAAATATGCATAGTTGGAGAGATTCATGATTGTGCCTCGTTCTAGGACTGATTGGCTGTAGTGCTGCCACTGCAAATCAATGAGCGTTTTCCTCATCTATCAGCTGCTCGCTTGCTTGAAAGCAGACAAAATAGTTAAAACACCAACAGCCCACAGAGGGCTCCTGAGTGAGTGAGACTTGTTTGCCACAGCACTCAAAACATTTCCCTGAATCTACAGTAGCTCTCAGTAGATGAATTTAGCACTCAGCAGATTAATTTAGCTCCCAGTGTGCTGGATTTAGAAAGAAAAACTAATATAGATGAATACATTCTGTTCAGCCAGCATATTTTGTTTTGCAACAATACACATGTCTTATTTGAACTGCAATCTGGTTGGAAAGCATTTTGCGAATGGTGCATTGGTCATAAAAATGAGTCATGCTTGCTCATTTTTTAAAAAGCTCTCATCTAGTGCAGATTAAGGAAAAAGGTATTGAGCAATTCACTGGAGAAAGTATTGGAATTTTAGCCATATCTGCTGAGCTTTGGGCAGTTTTTTAAGGTAGACTTTGTGTTGCAAAAAAGTAGCAGCTGCTTTTCACTGTGTTACCTGCATAGCCTAGGTGATGTGTACCATGGTTACTCATGGTTACTTTGCTCATTTGCCTCATGGGCAGGATACAGGAAGGGTTTTCTTGGAAGGATTTGCAGACTGGAAGCTGAAACAATGTCTAATGGCAGTTGGGAAGAGCTCTCAAGGTGGAAAAATTCAGGATACAAAATCCATTGTTTTATGACTTCAGTATAAGCTTTAGCTTTCTTCCTTAACCTGGAAAATGTCACAAGGAAATTGAGACTAGATTGCTTATGCATGGTAGCAGAGTGACTAGCTTGCTTATGATAACAGTAATGCTTATTATTTCAGGAGCTGGGAAACTCTATAAAAAGATAAAGATATAAAATAAAGATATCAAACTCTCCAAGCTGAGGATATCATTTGCCTGGCTTTATTTAAATATTAAATGGTCAGGGAAGTTAAAAGAAAAATGATGCAAAATGGCAAGGTGGATTTCTTAAGTAGTATCCTCAGTAAATGAGTATCTTGTATGAAAGACTAACTCCCAACACATCTTCCAGAGCACTTCTTGATAAACAATTTCCACTACCAGCAGGAGAATGATTGTTATAAAATATTCTTTCAGTCTCTCAACAATTATTTTCTTCTAAACATTTAAGAATGGGTTGAAGAGCAAATAGCTCCTTTCTGTTGAGTCAGTGCCATACAGTGCAGATCTAATTTACTCAGGAGGATCTCAGCTGTTACAGTGATGGGTGCTTTATAGTAGTGATTCCCAGTTGTATTTAATCAAAGGACTACCAATCCTTTCAGAGAACACAAACCCAAGATCTTCCTCTTCAGTGACAATGCAGTCATTTTCATTTACAATAGATAAAAATGAAGCAAAACTTTGGATGCTCTTTTATGAGGTTTGTTTTCCCCATTTCTTTTTGTACTGGCTTGCATGTGTAGGGATGTTTGTATGTTGTCTTCTTTCTCAGTTTTTAAATCCTACAATATTTTTGGAGATTATCTTGTAATATTCTACAGGCTACCAGCAGCCTTTAGTCAGCAGATTGAGGAGATGAGGACCAGAGAAGGCTGGAGGCCTGGCTCATATGTTTGCTAGGAGTCTTACACATCAGACAGTAAAGTGATCTGTGCACAGTTTTTCTCTTTCTGCTAGATGGTAAATGTTTTTAGTAAAAGCAGGTGAAGTGGAAGTCTCTCAGGCATAATGTGGGATTTTATGGGTTCTCCTGTGTGGCACAGTGGTGCGGCCAGAGGGGCACTGTGGGGAGGCAGTGGTGACTCACCATCCCTTCTGGCTCCTCTTTTCCAGGAGGAGTGGGAATTTGTTATGAGTAAATCCTCCTGCTGGAAAAGGGGAGTGAACCAGCACTGTTCTGCATGGACATGGCAAGGCTGGCCAAGGTGCAGGCAATGAAGCTGCACTGTGTTTATTCTCTTCCTGAATGCTCAGAAGAGCAGTAGTATGTGGTGCTTATGTACCTATGTGTACAAATTATATGTGCCAGGGTCCTGAGCACATCCATTCCCCACCTCCACTTGATGTTTGACTGCCTTGGCTTGGGACACAGGTGTCCAGTCTTGAAGAGAGCTGTGAGAAAATTCAGTGGGGCTCACCCTCCTCTTCAAAGCTGCATTTTGGTCCTGGCCCAACACACCACACTCCCGCCCCACCCTTGGCCCTGCTGAGCCAGGCACCATCCCAACCCCGTCCCATCCCATCTCAGGGGCTACCTTCTGAGCCAGGCCCAAGGCCTTCAGCAATGACTGGGGATGGCTGGGCCATTGCTGACTCTGGTCACCATCCCCAGCCTGGCCCAGGTCACCTCACTGGGGGCTGTGGGAGGGGGCTAGTCAGAGAGGAAGGGCGCTGCACTGCCCTGGCAGCCCCATGGCCCCGGCCTCGCCTCTGCAGTCTCATACCAGCAGTGGAGCAGGGACAGAGATGTAGAAGACGGTTCTTTGATGCAGCCCTGAGCAACATTTGGGCCATCCTGGAAGCAAGGTGAGGTTTCTGCTAACTGAGATCCAGCTTTTTATTGGTGCTAGTTTTGAGTCAGCCAATCTTTTCTTTTCCTTGGTTATGTTAAGATGGTTTTATACGTAGATAAAATCTGGGAAAGCTAATGCTAACTCACAAAGAAGCAAGCTCTACTGCTAGAAGGCCTTTGTGAATGTTGCAAGATTGAGTACCCTAGAGTGTTAGCTTCCACAGATGTTTTGGGTAATGGGATTTTTTGGTAGTTAAGCTTTACTTTTGGTAGTCTGAGCTTTTGACCTTGCAGAAGGAAACTCATCTTCAGTGTTTTCTCCACTGCCTTGGGAGGACACCTCAACATCCTGCTGCTGTGAATCCTTACCTTCCACAGTCTGCTTCATTCATCTCCTCCTCCTCTTTTCAAGGTTTCCTTGCGTTCTTGGCAACAGCTACAGAGGAAATTAAAGGCTTTATTTCCAGACTAGCTTCAGATGTCACAAATATGGAGGCCAGTTTCTGAAAATCCAGTTCTAAAAACTTCAGTGTTTATTGTTTTCTGTGCTTCCCTGCCAAGATCTTCTCCCTGCTGTGGCAAAATACTGCCATCTGTAAGATATATCAAGTTAAATGTTAGCGTGTTGGTACTTGTGAATGCCATACGCTCATTCATGGCCTTGTTATGGTTTAAGATCGTGCCAAACTTCATGGCATGCAGGGCATTGTTTTGAATGTCTTTTTTTTTTTTCCCCTTTTAATTCAGTCTGGCCCAGTTTAAAAGTTCCAGCTTGTTACACATCCATAAGTCAGGGTGATTTCATCTAGATATACTCTTATACATAAATGGTCATTGTGGCTCTAATGTGTGCATGGAAACAGGGATAATATATATTGGTAGAACTGACGTGCCTGTACATTGTAACATTATAACATGTCCCCAGCAGTGTAGCAGTAGTGCTCCTGTAACTTCTCATGTAGAATATTTGCTGTTATAAGATTTATAGAGGTTAATTAATCTCAAAACTTGCTTTTACTTAATCATTACAGTAATATTTATACATTTATACAAACATAGTTTCATGATCATATTAAATGAGTTAGAAACACAGTTGGCTGTTTCTTCCCAGCAGCACAATTGCCCATTTTTTCCTATTTCTGTGACTTAATTTTAAGCTGCTATTGTCAACATTCTTGATAGTGTTCAGATTTCCACCTGTGTACAAACTATACTTTGTCAGAGGGACAGGACCAAACAAGCAATATAGGTGCAGTCTAAGCTGTTTAAATGGACTTTGCATTGTCATGTGTTCTTTCCATCTTCCCTTGAGAAACTTAAAGAATATAAAAAATAGACTTAGGTTGACTTGATCAATTCATGGGGTGTGGAAAGTATTCAGTTTGAAGCAAATAGAATAATTCTTCTGTTATTTAGAAAGAATATATGTTTGTTTTCAAATTCACAGAAGTGTGCATCTAGAGTTGCACAGTTTTAGTCCTAGGAAACAATAATTTTGTTTAGTGAGGAACAAAAACATTTTTGTTCCAAAAGTTCTACCTGTCCACTGGAAATAATTTTTATTTATGATTTTTGTCTACATTAGACATATGATTTACAACAGTGTTCCTCTTCTTCACCTTTTCTTCTTCTTTCTCCTGTCCCTGCCCCCCATTTCAGCAGACTTACCCATCTGATACAGATAATAATTTGTAATAACTTTTTCTCTGAGGAGTTGTACTGGCAAAGTCATAGTGGCTACCTCTGTCTGCTATCTCTGTGTAGGCAGTATTTCTTCATGATATAGTGGAGCTGTCTCTTCAAAATAGGTGACATACTCTAGAATTTTTTGGTGCATGGGCAAAATCCCAGTCTTCAGTAAAGTCTTAAGGTGGAAAAAGTGGATATCATTGTCCTGAATAGAACAATGATACTGAAGAATTTTGATCTTTTTTCTTCATATTTGATGAAAGCTTTGACAAATGGTGCAGAGTGGTATGATGTGATGGACCATATTTCCTGAGGCAGATGTGCCTTTATAGCACAGGAAAATGGTCCACTTTTTTTTTTTTTTTTTCTCTCCCAGAAAAGAACTTCTAATAATCTGTAGTTGATCTTGAACCTTGAACTTCATTTTAGTTTAGCTCTACATGTTGGATATTCTCTAAGATTTTCAGTGGTAGAGAAGTTAGATCATTGAGACCAAACCCCACTCAGGTTACAAGCAAGGCACAGTGGTGCAGCTTGTGCTGTTGTGCGGGGGGGCTGAATGATTACATCAGCTGCCAGGAGGAAGTCCAAAGGTACAAGATGGGAAGGTTTGAGGGAACATGCTGGAGGAAGGCTTTTGAAGAGAAACAAACATTTCTAGATACTCTAAAGTGTTAGTATACTGTGGGTTCATTTTGGCCTAACTCCACTGCAGGGTCTGTAGTTCATTTAATGTAACTCTGCTAGCATAACCCAAATGTATGCTGGGTTTTTATAAATGCCGTTTGAGATGCCCTTTGGATCCAGAGTAGACAGGCCAACATCTCCCACATTTCCACATAAAAATCTGAGTTCAGAGATGAGTAGAATGTAAATATTTTGGTAAGTAAAATGTAAATGGAAAGATAGATGATAGAAAATTAATAATCCTTTTTCACATAAAAATAAACCACACAGCTATAACCAGTACAAAAGGCATTCAGAATTAGAGGAAACAAGATGGTACTGGAAATACCAGTAAAATACTGGAAATTTTGAAGTTACTTTGGAATTCTGTGCAGAAACCACACAACACATTCCTTTCTTCTCTCCCTTCTTCTGTTGTTTTTTCTTCAACTGCATCTGGTAATAGCTATAGGGACATCAATTATTATTGTGTCAAAGACAAAAAATAGAAGTGCTGCACACAGCAAAATACCAATGACTAAACAGTTTCTGTCTAAAGGTATATAGGGGGAGAAAAAGACACCCCTTTTCTTTGCCCTGAAGCGAGACAAAATAGTTCATCTATGCATAGATCACTCCAAGGGCAGCAGGGGAAAAAGACTACATACATAAGAGTTGCTGAACTCTTATCATTTAGGAAGTGGGAGGAATAGTCTGTAGATTAGCATTCTAGTCTGGGTTATCAGGGATTTATCCTTGGTTCCTGAGTTATCACAGATATCCCACGGTTAAGTAGCATAAGTAGTTTTCCTATGCCTCAGTTCCCCATCAGGTAAAAATAGGGTTGTCTTACAGGGCTGTTGTGGGGATAAATACCTAAAGCTTGTTAAGTGCTTGGTTTATTCAGTAATTAAACTTGTCTAAGTACCTCGAAGCACTGTTTAGGCTGGAATGTGTATATGTTGTCTCCACACACCAAGGACTTTCTTAATAACTTGCTGCACCTAGCTTGGAAGACAGAGGAATGTGTGCACCTAAGAAGATGGAAAGATCAGGGGTGTACTGAAGTGCACTTGTGTCAGAAACAAGAGACAGTTCTTGGCGGAAGACAGTTATTTGTGCTGTGGCTGGACATGACCTAAGCAGAAAACAATCGAGATGTTTGGTCCAAAGAGATGCCAGAGAACAAGCGAAAGCTGCCTTATCAAATTCTCCATTGAGAGAGGAGGCAGTGGAGGAGCAACACAAGCAAGTACTTTATAGGAGGGAATATTTCTAGAATTGAGACTTCATGGAGATCAGACATACAGGCACAGGAACAAAAAATGGAAGAAAAATGAGTAGGAAATACCAACAGATTTTTTCTCTTGGTAGATTATCTAGCTCCAGACATAACTGAGGAGTTGGAAAAGCAGAGGGAGAACATGTTGAAGACGAGAAGTGGGGGAGAGTGACAATTGCAGCTACTGGAATAGAGATGTCAATTTATTGTATTTGACTAGTGAAAGACTAGTGTTGTGAATGAAGTTGTGCAGACAGTAGAGATCACAGAAGGATCAAAAATCAGATCTATAGTTTTCAGCTAAGAAAAACATATTGTGTGGAAATATTTCTGTATTAGAATAGTCAGAGGAATTATAGTTATTGAAATACTTCTCTCCCGCTGAAAAACCTCTGAAAGGAATCTGCCTGTGTTACCAGAGAAAAGAAGGGTGCTATAGAGATAACATAGCTTTTTCAAGGTTAAAGGCAGAGGTCACAGTGGTGCTGTAAATTCCACTAGCTTCAGTTGTCTGTGTCAGGCCCCAGGAGGAGACCGCAGGAGGGCTGCATGCAGTGAGCCAGGCTCTCACATGGGCAATGAAACCACGGCTTTTTTCTTAGTCATGATAGTGAAAAGTGCACTGTAGGTAAGTGTTTGGCCATGTAGGCAACAGGTTCCTGATGTAAAAATAGTTATGGGTGGGAAATGTTACTTATGTGGAAAAATACTTAAGGATGAGATAGTCAACAAAAGGGAAAGCAGTGGGAATACTGAAGCTGTACTGGGAAGGATGAACCAGAATTTATCTAGGAACAGATACCAAAATTTTAAGATAGAGAATAATCTTTAGGGTGAAGTGTGAGCACAGAGAGTTTCAGACTGGATTTGGAAGAGAAATATTCATAGAAGTCTATATTTGAGACTCTCATGGATTAGAGTTTTTACTTTGTTTTGTGATTTTATTTTATTTACTTTGCTAAGACCATGCAGTTTCTTAGGAAAAAAACAAAGAACAGAGTAACATGTCATCTCATCTCATCTCATCTCCTGTACAGCACTATATTTGGATAGGTTTGTTAGCTGAGGTTTTTGTTTGGTTTGTTTGAGGGGGGAGCAGCAAACAGAATCTAATTTTCTCCTATTTAGTCACACTAGTAAAAAAAAATGAGCAATTTGGTGTTTAGTTGTCAGGTCTATGTACCATTCCTGTACAAAATTTATTTAATAAAAATTTAAGCAAACACAAATGAAATATTGAAAGAATAAAGCATCTGGAACATTTTAAAGATGCACTGAAATACAATGTGATTAATTTCTATTGTGCTAATTACACCTATTATGAGTTAAAACAGATTCCACTTTGCAGCCATTGTTATGTAACTTGTGGCTTTGCAGTTCTTTGAAATTCAGTTTTATATTCTTGTGGTATATTAAAAAAAAATGTTGTGAGACAAATTACAAAGCTTAACTGAAATAGTGCCAAAAATCTCAAACAAGTTATTCTACTAGATAAATAACTAGTGTAATGCTTACTGTTTTTTGGTTTTGTTTTGGTTTGTTTTTTTTTAATCAGAAAGAAATGGTAATATAATGAGCCAGGGCTGAGCAGGATGTGATTTTTTTTCTGTTTTATGATTTAATGGAGTTGCTCTGCACCTATAGTGCGGTATCTAAGATCAGTTTGTGAGCTACTACTCCTGTGTAGCATTTTGTATCAACAATGCATTCAACTTTATGCTGCATGGATTGTAAGTGTGGCATATCGCTGAGTTTGAACGCTCTGGCATATAAGACAGCTCATAACAGGGGCAAGTGTCATGGTAAGTTTTTTACAAACAACAGCATTCACAGTCACTCAGCAAAACAGAATGTGAATCACCATGTTGTACTTGTCCCTAAGTGTGGGTCTGGAAGAGGTATGTAGGATGTCTTTGACTATTGCAGGCTTTTGGGTGTGAATGTGGTTTTTTACCTCTACAGGGAAACACTTTGGACCCTTGCAGCAAAGCTGCAGGGAGCAATAGGAAAGCAGAAATCTGCTGTTTGCCTACTGAAGGGGAATAAAGAGGCTTCTTGGGTGATTCCCAGGATGGTCGCCTGGCTGTAGATCTGTTCCAGGCACCCCACAAAGTAGCTGTCATGGGGAGTGAGCTGCAGGGGACAGTGGCTGTATGGGACCTGTGGCTGTGCCTTCTGATCCTCCTGCAGATGCAGTGGTGCTTTTACTTCTCTCTTTCTCCACTATAATGGGCTCATGGTGCAATCCAACTCCTAGTAAGTATATAAAAATTAATCCTGTTTTAAGTACTTTAGGAGAAAAAAGACTTACGTAACAGGCTCTGTCTTTTAGTAGTGAGTGAAACTACTACTAACAAATGAAAATAGTTATGTAAGCTTTGTTTTGATAAATTGGTCATGGCTTGCGTATTGTAGGAATCTGACTGCAATTAGCAGAGCCAATATTTGAGTCTAATTTCACCCCTCATTTGAAAACTGAAGTGAACTTGAAGCCTTACAAAGTAGGATAGATCTCACTGGGGAATTAAGTGTTCTTACCCCCAAATCAATCAACATTGAAGTTCAGTTCATTTAATAAAGTGTTTGTCTCATTTTCTGTATTAAGTTTCTGAGACAGAACTGTCCACAAATAAAAATTATTAAAAAATTAAAAATCCATATCAAGAAAATCCATTTAAATAGTTTGGTTTTGTTCACATGAGGAAGGAAGAGAGTTTGTTTCTAGTTGTACTTAATGTGCTTACTTTAAATGCAGAAATACCATGAACACCTTTTTTCCCCACAAAAATCTCCAGTTCAGATTTAGTGGTATCTGAGGTACTGGTAGATAACTTCTTCAGGTTTTTTTGCATTAAATATGACTTCTTAGTCTTTTCAGATTAACCCTTTTCAGCTGGAAATACGCATTACATAAAAGGGAATTTTTTAAACATTAAAGTTCATGAACTCCAACATTTTCAATAAAATTTAGAGGATTCTGTTGGCTATTTGTGCATGCATTTATTACTCACCATCTCCAATATTAGTAGTCTTTTCCTCCTGAAATACATAATTTTGTTTCTGAAGAATGCAAATAATTTTGTTAACACTTTTTTAGATTGCTTTATACTGCTGAGTTCTGTGCCATGTAATATAACTTTCATTTTGTTTTAGCTGCATAATGGGGTCAGAACCAGTCTTGTTTAACAAACATGCTGTCATTCAGTTGTGAGGGTAGGGGTGTCCTGCTGAATAGTGCAAGCTCTTGCAGGTTTGTTGAATTACTTCTATTGTAAACAGTGTAAATAAGTCTACCAGAGCTTTGCCCATTGAGCAAAATGAATCCATTTAGATAGGACTTCAGTGTTGGGGGGGTGATGGTCTCTCCTAGGCACCCAGGCGCTGCCACAGTGAGGGCTATCTCCACAGCCACCTAGCTGGAGTCTCCTCTCAATGTTGGTAGTGTTCAGCTCCAGCCCTACCCAAGTTGTTGCAAGGACTAAGCATCCTCCACTTTATTCAGCCATGTTTCTATTTCACGGGAGCATTAATTAGGACAGCCAGTTTAAGGTCCATCTCAAACTGTGGATCTTTCCTTCAGTCTTGGCAGTGTCTGTACAGGCAGCTATCCCTTCCAGGAGGTGTGAGTTGGAGAAACCAGTATCTCTGCCTGGTGTCACTGCTTGGTGAGTAGAGCCATCAGTGTCCTAGGAGCATTGGGGTTGCCCTGGGAAACCTTGTTTGACTCAACTGGTTGCTTTCTAGGAAAGCATTACAGATAAATGCTGAGAAAACAAACATCTCCACCCTGCCAGGAGTGATGTATCATGATATATCTGAATCCACCTTGAAAACAAAAAACAGATTCCAAGCCGGAGAGCTCTGGGTAGCTGACATGGGTGTAAAAACAGTTGCATGCTGGAATGTAAGAATTTGCAGCTTTCAAAGTGCACTGGACGCGTTCATCATTGTGTTTGTAACAAGCCAAGTATTTTGCTGGTGTAAGAAAGTGTATGAAGCGCATTGCAGCTTTATACTTAAAAAGGCCATAAAAACACTGTGCAATCAAATGTATGCTGTCCTGAAATGCCTTGATGCTATCACAAAGCTATTCAACTGTGATTCTCCCTGTCTCCCCAACTTTTTCAGTGCCCCTTAGGCAGGCATCTAGACTGATAGATTCCTTTTATCTGTTGTCTTTAGATTGTTAGCTGGAGGATATACAATGCCATTTTTTATGGAAAGGCTTGAGTTTATAATGGTAAAATAAAACACTTTTTACTTAAAAAAATCCTTACTTTAATTAGTCAATGTCCATTTCTGTTGGCTCGCAGTTCTTATTTCTTTTCCTTTCTTCACATAAATGGGCGTAGAATAGGAGGAAAGAAGTTTAGGCATTAAAATGTACATTCCAGCATTATTTGTGCTGACCTGACTTTAACATCTACAAGACTAGGGTCAGAAAAGCCAGTTTAATCATCTACAAACATCCAACAGCTATAGACAAGAACTCCAGTCTGTTGCTTTTAGCTATTGATAGGGCTAACCCCAGCACTGATGATAGTGTTGCAAAATAAAGATCTCACAGAAACCCAGTTAAAGGCATCTTTGTTTCTAACCTGTGACTTTGTAGAAGTCCTAATACTTCAGGTTTTAAAAATTAATAATGTAAAGCTGAAGTGAAAATAATACTTTGGGAGTGGGGATGAAACAAACTCTTCCCTTTTCATCTTTCTCCAATGATTTGCAGGCAAGCACAACCCCAGGCAACTTCCGAACTTCCATAATTGCATTGAATTCCTTGTTAATTGGGCTTTTCTCTTACCATTGAGTTCTTTCTTGACTAATGCCTGCTTTATAATGATTTGTGTGCAGACAATAAATGTAGAGATTTAATAGGATGAAGGCTGTCCATATTAAAGATATTTAGCCCTTACCTCCCATTGAAATCAATACCTTTGCAAATCTCGTTATAAGTGATTTAAAATTAATACACATAAAATAGGATTACTATTAAATGTTTAAAGGATAAAGAGAGAATAACAACTCTTTTCTCCTCTGAAAAGTGACTGTAAAAATCGTATCTTTAGAGTTGCATGATAACTGTCTCAGTATCTTGATGCTTTTTGTATCATATCGTATGTGCTTGGTTTGAAAATAAGAAGTTGGTGACTGTGTCTGCAGACTGCAAACTAGAAGGGAAACTTGCTTCATTTCCTTCTTGGATTTTATCACAGGTAAAAAAGTCCTGTGTTCCCCTATCAGACTTTTCATGATGCCTGTTTCTCCAGAGAGATTGGGGATAACTGTTTGTGATTCACTAGAAGATAAAGATTCCAAGTTACTTTCTCTTAGCAATACAGAGATAAGTAGACTAAGGAAGAGTGAGCAATATTTTTTGTTCTGAAAGAGGCTGTGACATAATTAATGAAGGAAGCAGAGCTGCTCATGCAAAATGTGCCTTTTTTCCCCAGAGCGGAGTCATATGTTCAGAGCTTTTGGCTGGTAGAGGAGTGCTGGCAGCAATGCCTGTATCAGCAGGGATGGGTGTCCATCACAGCTTCGAGATGTGGCCAAGATAAGCAAATTGCATCCAGTCTGTCATTAACCCACTTACTCTTGCTAGTTTTCATACATATCATGTTGTTCCTGAAAGGCTACACAAAAGTCTAACAGGGAAAGATAGTTTGCTCTGCAGTGCTAAACAAATGTAATCATCAGGAACATCTCCGATGTGCTTGGTTCTGGAGTATAACCGTGAGTGTCTGTTGGATGGTGGGATATAACTGGTGTGGCTGGAGTTCAAATCCAAAGCTAGGGTCAGGAAAAGGTAGTTGAACAGTCATTGGCAAGACTGTTGATGTTAAGTGCACAAAGTGGTAGTCTTAGGCAAATATGGCTTTAGTTAAACATGGAGAGACTGGTATTCCTGAATTCCTGAATTTCTCCTTGTTCTGAACACATTTAGACCATTTGTCCAATTGACTGAATGGCAGTACAGGTTCTGGTTATGTTCTCTGTTGGTTTTTTTTTTCTAGTAAAACTCATTCCACTTCAGTTCTGTATAGAAACTCAGAATAAAGGATTCTGTACAGCAAATCTTACAAAAGCACAGTGACCACTCTTCAGTTTATCCTTTATCCTATCATCAGTCATATTTTCACTGTTTTTGCATTCGCTCAAACTCTCTTGCTGTTAACTGCTGAAAACATTCCTGCTATTAGATCTGGACAGAGAAACTGTTTTATCTACAGTGACCTGCACAGTTGCATCAGTCCAGTGGTGCAAAACCAATAACAAGATTGTAGTTTGGACTAGGAGGATAAGTCCCATGATAAATTTTTCTGAAATGAGATAGAAGTTCTCAAAAGTCACAAACAGGCAGGTGGCTAAGGAAATGGTGAGGATATGACCCCTTCAGCTCAAAGTTGCTTGACCCAAATCCCTGGTTTTAAATGAAAATAAACAAGTCTGGCTACATCAGAAGGATACTAATGTAACCAATAGGAAACTATATTTCATTAGCAGCATACACTCTAGGGTTTGCTGATAAACTGGACTGATCTGACAGGATTTGCTGTTTGTCTGTACCCTTCCTAGTTGCTGTTTATTGGTCCATTCTGAAATTCTCAGCATCATGGTCACTGCCTTCCCTTTTAGTGAAAAATGCAAGGCACGTTGGTCAATACTCATATATGGAATGATGTTCTGTATGCCAGAAATTGCTGTCTCAGGTGAATGGAAGGGAGGTGCTAGAACTGTCATTCTCTGTTACCAGTCTTTTTTCGAGAGTCTTTTGTTGACATCATATGACACTTCCCATTATAAAACTTCATTTCCGGAGTCCAGGATTGAAACCATGTTTCTTTAATCAGTTTCCTTGCAGTCAACAGGTATTAGTGAAATACTGCCAAATGACCCTTCTGTCATACTGGTCTGCAAAAAGGATGGTATGCTGTCAGTTATTCCCTGACCTCAAGGAGCACCATCTACACATTCCAGCACTGGAGTTGGTGGTTGTGGTTGGCAGCTATCATGCTTTCTAACAGAATTTCTGAAGATTTTATGCATTCCCAACACCCTGAATAGGCATTTACTTGTCAAGAAAACCTGTGTTATAACATTATTGAAGTGGTAAAGTGATAAAGTCAAATAGTACTAGCGTGGCTTCTGCAGCTTTATGTAACCATCCTCTGCAAATGCTCTGTGGGAATCCTTCCTTACTTGGTAACACTTCTTTTTCATACTGTCCTCAATCTAGACAGCAAGTGGATGGGCCATCTCTGAGGGTGAATTTGGTTTGCAGTAAGGGAGACTCTTGTTCAGAAACAGAAAGTGGAAAGTATCTGGTTACTGAGACATCTCAGGACAAGAAAAAGGAGTCTCATGACAAAGTTGATTAAAGCCCTGGAGAATAAAATTCAGTCCTCTGATTTACCACAGAGTTCACACATCAAGGTGTGAAGTGCATTGCGTCAAGTTGTCAGAGATGGTCAGCAATTGCATGTTCCCCATTTTTTGCAACCTGTTTGTCACCTAATTTGCAATGTGCTTGGTATTTATGTCTCCAGATGAAATTGTTGTGAGCAGTACCTTGAATGTATAAAGTGCTGTGAAATGCTGAGTCTTCTGAAAACACTGAGCCCATGTGACCCAAATTAAGTATTCACTTTGCAGCTTGATTTGTTAGCACGAAGGAACTCATCTGGGACAATGTTATTCCTCCAAAAGAATTTGCTGAACTTGAGTTGGCGCGTTGTTTGCAACACAGTCAAAGCAATCATGATTAGAGTGTATGGATCATAGCAAAATACTGCCATTTTCCTATCAGGAGTTGAACACTACTCCACAAATGTCTCTCTGGTCCACCTGTTAAGCAATGAAATTAACACAAAACATCAGTGCTTGAACATTTGAATGTCTGTTTGTACAAGGAATGAAGAGGAGTTGCCATGGAAGAATACTATGTGACTAAGAAATTAGCAACTGTAGCTTATTCCATACTCACTGAAGAAATAAAAGTTCCGCAGGCAGGCTAACATTAGGCATTTTCTGATATTTATATTAATCACAGTACAGTCTTAATAATGGTCTTTTCATACTGTGTTTATGTGAAATATTATAAAAAGTAAATTAACTCTGTGTATTCAAGTGTCCTGAAAAACATTTATTGAGAAATACATGGATTTTTTTTTTTTACCAAATGGACATATTATAAATCTGAGTATCCTTTGAGGAAATAATGATAGCTACACATTTGTATTTGAATAAAAAGACACACAAGTTGATACCAACTACATAACAGATACCTTTAATCCTTTTTGAATAGCAGGGTATAGTGTGTCTGTTGGTTTTAGTACCATTGTTTATAAATGTAATCCTGACACAGTCAGGACTCTTTTGGGAAAAGAGTGACCTGATAGATTGTAAGAAGCTTTCTGTTTAGTATGATTTTGCTGATTGCAATTTATATATAATAGTAAACACTCATTAATAATTCATCATAAAAAATATGAGAGAGAGAAATAAATAACAATTAAACTTTTTTCTTTTACAGTTTTCTTTTACAATGCATTCTGCTCAGGCCAGTGAATTTTGTTTAACTGACCAGGTAAGCAAATATGCATAGTCGGAGTTTTTTCATTAAAATGCTTTCCAGACACTAGGCAACTAATTCTGAGAGTTTGGTGTTCTTCATTGTTGGAGAAAATTTGCAAAATCTATTATAAATATGTTCAAAATTCTATTGTCAGTTTCTAGTTTTAAAAATCTGTTGAAATTCCCAGAGTTCTATAATTTTCAATTAGAAAATTAATTTATTTTCCAGATGTGCTTACTTTTGTTCTTTCTCTCCCTTCTTTTCTCTTGTCCTAGTTTTCTCATGCTTTGCATTGATATTTGAGTTTTATCATCTCCTTACAAGTTGAGGGTTTTTTTTCTGGGTGCTATCAGTCTCCCTCTACCTACCAGGATATCAGCGTTGCAAACAGGATTGTCTGAGGACAACTAGAGATGCAGTGTTTTAACACCACAGGAATGGCACAGCAACAGTAGAGTGGCTGTTGGGAAGTGGAGATGGCTTTGGAAATTTATAAACACCATTTCTGTAGATCTGAGATTAATAAAATGAGATTATGAAATGAATGAAATTGCAGTTAATGATCTGGTTTGCTGGGTACCAAAAAATCAAGGTGAACCACCAATTTACAGTCTTACTGTGCATAGGTTGGCAGGCTGGTTTGTATGCTTTAGCTGTGGAATTCCAGTTTGACTGGCTGTTGTTATATGCTGTAGGTACAGTTTGCAGAAAAGACTTTTTTGGCCATCTCTTTTATTGTTACGGGTTTTAATGAGGGAGTTGGGCAATATAATTTGTATGCAGTAGGGCTTTAATGTTGCCTATACCCAATTTGATAATTTTTTGATGCTTCTTATAGAGTGATGTGATACCTTGTTGGAGGAGAAAAGGTTAGACAAAATGAATTAAAGATACTGGGTTTTATGGAATATTTTGTTCACAGTATACAGATATGGTTTGCCTTAGATTTAAAGTTCCCGTGCTTTTCAGTAGACTCATCTTAGTCCTGGTTAAAACAACTAAATACAGACAAAATAGTAAATAAGAACATGGTGTTTCTATGGAATTCTTTCTCTTGTTTCATGTTGAAATGTTCCATAGCTCTAACACTTTAATAGTACTTTTAACCTCATCTTTATTTTAGATAAGGTGGTCTCTTATTCTCATCATTCTAACTTTTTATCATTGTTTTTTCTGCGGTGCTGCCAACACCTAGAAAGCTTTCTCGATCTCAGTTCACCAGGGAGAAATTTCTTCCCTTTGTATCTTCTCCTGAAAATTCATTTCGAACCCACTATTCCAAATACCTTTATCTCCTTTAAAAAACAGATGTAGACTTCAGCTAGTGCTGTCTTGAGTTCTTATAGTTTGATGTTCCTGGATTTTGTTTGCAAATTAGACTGTAGTCTTGCAAGCAGGGAGGGAAAATTTGGATTAAAAAACACCTAGTGATTTCAAATGTTCATCCTGAGGACTTCTCAAAAGCATTTCTTATTAAAAGATACGTGACAAGAGACAAACGATCAAGGAACAAAATTTGCATCTTTTTTTTTTTTTTTTTCCCAAATCTCGGCCTTCCTTTTCTGGATCTTCAACATGTCCAAATTAGTCATTCATCCAAGGTTCATTACTCAGGCTTGAAACTTTTTTGTGGTATTTTTTTCAAAACATTGCAAGATATAATTATCAACAATAAATAAATCTGTTAATATCATTTTAACAGCTCTAGCAAAAAGATGGCTGTTGACAAACTCTATTCTTCTTCTTATATCAAAGTGTCTCCTGAAGAACTTGTCATGTCACTTGCCTTTCAGATATAAATTGTAATGAAATTGTAATGCTCAGATTGATTTGGAATAATAATTAGTTAATTCATCAATATGAGAAATCTGAGAAAAGAAATCATTGTGTCTCAAATAACAAATTTACTTCCATTTTTTTAACAGTCTTTGTTTCTTTAAGTATCATTAATCATTTTTCTGAAGCAAAAATCAATATAATTAAGAGATCTCCAAACCTATCTTTACCAGAATAAATACTTTTTTTTTTTAATTTATTAAAAGAATGAAGTCAAATTAATCTGGATCATCTCAACTGCATTTTTAGTGAAGAAATTATTTTCTTCCACCTCTTTGTACCTTCCCTATCCCCTTACTTTGGGCCCCTCACTCCCAAAGATTGCCTAATCTGTGTTTCTAGATAAAATATGTCTGTCAGTCAATGGAATTTTTTAGGAAGAGTGGTCCAAAGACAGATTAGTCCCCCAAAGCAAGTTTCATAGTTCTCACTGGCTTCATTTATGGGCTGTTTTGTCCTTAATGGTGATGATTTTAGCCTTCATGAACTGGGAAAAATGAGCTACAGTAGATACTTCTGTTCCATGGACATAATATGTCTTTGTATGTATTCTGCACATTTCCATGAATTAATTGGATCTTGGTTTATGAACATGTCTGTGATGAGGTAAGGGATTTGGCTGAATACAGGCGACGAGCAGCTCAACATGGAAGACAGTGCTAATCTTTCCTACTGGTAATGAAATGGGAGCTGATTTGGCACCTTTCGCATCTCTCTACTGACCTAAAACATAAATCAAAGTATTTTCAAGATTATTCATGTTTTTGATGAGCCCCCTATCTATGATATTTGTGAGGTAGCGTGCTCTGAGCCTGAATGATTGCCTAGTGACTGAGGCATTGGGTTGCTATTGCAATACTGTGTAATAATGGCATTTTCTGTAGATATGGTCAACAACAATTCTTACAATAATTAGCTCTCTGACAAAAACCTGTATTTTAAAGTTTGCAAGTGTACTGGTATTCTCAGAAACATTGGAAGCCTGCTAAAAGTATGGGTTATTAGTACACAGTTTCTGTACAGTACACAGATTGTGGACCAGACATTTTCTATATGGACATAGAAAATGCAATGTGAAAATTATAATTTTTAATTCTTTAATTTTAAATCTGTATTTCATACACTTTTGAGCTACTGGTTGCACCTTATATTTTCATCACAAGGAGTTAATTTGGGGTCTATATGAAATATTAAAAGCTCTAAATATCTATTTTTTTAGGGAAAAAAATCTCTAAAGTATATTCTAGAAGAGCTCTGGTAACTGTCATGAAAATTAATTCAGAAGTAGTTTGTACTCCAACAGTGCTTGAGCCTCTTTGAAATGTTCAGAAATTTTAACAAGTTAGGACTATTCTAGCACATCAGGTTACTCGCAGACACAGAGCACCTTATAAGAAACAGTCATTGGGAGTGAAAATTGGATTCACAGTTTTCACACAGGAAATCTGGTTGCCAGTGTTATACTTGAACAAAACCACAAGATTCAACTAATCACTCTCCACTCAGGTTTCAGATAGATACAGAGATCTGTTCACAAACAAACTATAAACCAAAAGGTATACAAGCCAGAATAAAATAAAGTAATGACTGTCTATTAATTGTGTTTCATTTAAACTTCCTCTGAAACAGCTGGTCCTGCCTCTCTCAGAGACCCAGTACTGGACGTACTGACCTCAGGTTTCTCCCATGTGGCAGTTTCTATATTGCTCTTATTCTGAAGTCTCGTATGGTATAAAACTTTGTGCTTGTTTCTGTGCACAGGGGTGAGTTGCACACAAAATCACCACAGATGAAATCGTTTCAGTTTGCCCCTGAATAATTAACAACCAGAAGAAAAACAAAAGCAGATTCTCAATTAAGTGTTGGGGTTTGCATGCATCCATACTCAGAATTCCATGTATCTCTGGGCGAGTGCAAGATGTCCTTTAAAAGGCAGTATTGTTATTAGAAGAATGCAATTTCATTCATGTGGTAATAGTTTTCACTAATTGAAAATAATTTAATTCAGAGATATTTCTCATAATGCCCAGCAGTAAATAATTGCTTTTCTGGGCCCCTTGTTTTAATTAATGACAAAAATATATAAATGTGTACATTTTGAGAGAGGCCTTAAATGAAGCCATTTGTTAGAAGGGCTGTTTCTTTTTCAGCTTGGGTGTGCAAGAATATGCAGGAGCTTAGTACAAGTTTATAAATGATTGTAAAAAGTTTGTTTGTGGATCTCACTGTAACTAACATGGCATTTTGGTTTGCTAAGAGGGTACTTATCTTCAGTTTATGTGAGTAACGGAAGCCCCCAAAACTCCCGTTAACTTTGTCTATAAATTTTAATTTGTGGTATTTTTATTTAACTAGGTCTAAATTCACTCCCATTTTCCCTTCTTATGTAGTAATAGATACTGGTCAGCTGTGCTAAATCGAGTGGGTGACTTGGATGGCAAATCTCTCCAAGGTTTTTGCTACTCTGGACTGACTTTCTTCAGGTGATAGCACATATATCTATCTTTTCCCAGCAGGAGGTTATCAGAAATTCTCCCTCACTTTGATCACACATTTTGTATGTGCTGGATCAAATGCTGCACCCACACAGTTAAAACACAACTTTAGTGATGGTGGATCAAATACCTCCTATGCAGATCTCACCTTGGTAGGGAGAGGAGCTGCCCCTGAAGAATAAAAGCAGTGTGTGCTAGAGTCATTGAGAGAGCTGATTAGAGAAGGGAAATCCAGCTGTCATTAGAGGGTCAGGACTGTGGTCCTGGCCAACTGTGTATATTCAAGAAGTCAGGATCCAAACCCCTGTCTCCCTTAAGTAGCTCTGCCACTAAGCATTCGCTTTGTATTTCTTAAAGGAAAGTAAGTTTTTTTGTGATCTTCTGAGATTAAATACAAGCCTTGGAACAATAGGTTCTAATGTGTGTGGAATATGCAGTGTCTCTTTTTGTGCTATGTCTGTAGACCTAGGAAAGTCTAATCATATAGAGCCTCAAGCTAATTAACCAATTAAAATATTTTTAATACTCTTTGTGCAAAGCTCACGTACTAAATTGTTAACATATACATATATAGGCTCTAGTCTTGGAGCTACATCCAGACAGAGAAAGCCCTTATTTTCAGACAAGACGGATTTTGACAGATCATCGTACAAGCACAGGAGGCCACTTGCAGGGTCAGGCTCTCAGCACACTTGGCAACTCTTTTCCCCTGCCATCCATCTTGCAAAGTTTGATAATTTCGTTAATGCTTCAGCTGTTGGATGTGAGTATGAAAGAAGTCCTCCTTTCACACTCCCTTTAGCTTTGTAGCCTTAGTAGTTACAGAGGATGTTTTCAAAGACTTGTTCTAACTTCAGACTCTTGGATATTTCTAACAGTGTTTATGAAAGCAAGAATATCCAAGACTCAAAAGTAAGAACCAAGTCTTTTTTTCTTCCTTAAATCTCATCATTTGTGCAATATTCTTATGATTTTTACTAGAAGGAGAAGGAAGACTGAAAAAATAGTTTTATACCTAATTATTCTAAAATTAAACAATTTTAAAGCAAGTATTTGAGACAATTGCCTATTATGCCTTTGTTCTTCATTCTACATTTTATTGTTTTCATAAGGAAATGCCAAATGAAACATAAATTATTGGTCACCTGAAGTAGACTATGTGAGTATTTCAGAAGAAACATCTCACCAACTTGATTCTGTAGAGCTTCAAATTTACTTTTAAAAATTGTTCAGACATGTAAGAATAGGATAGTGTATGTAAAATATTTTTTTCTCAAATACCTCCTGACAGTATTATGTCAGAAGTTACAGGAGCTGTGAACTACAAGCCTCATCTTGGAACAGTAGAGCTGTAACTATTGTGGTTTTGGCATTTTCTCAGAATGAATAACTGGATGAGATACGAACTTGCTTTGTGTTTTACAGTATCTTAAAAACTGTCATATGTCCAAAGGCTTAGTTTTAAGTAGTTTTTCCTGGAACATTTAAAGGAAATTCTATCTAAATATACCAGCAGTATTATTTTGTAGTTTGAACTGATATCTTCAGGAAATTATTTTTATTACTGCATCTTTTATATCTGAAGTTATTTGCTTAATTTTCCTAATATATAGCAAAAATGAACAGCTGTTCTACAATTGTCTTGTGATTTCTCAATAGTTTCATTTTCCTAACCCTCTTTGGGGATAGTTTCTACACACTATTGACAAATTTGTTTTCTGATCTACTGGAATGCAACTAAGCAAATAATCAGGAAGAAAATTGTAGAAAGGATGAGGAGGAAAGGTTTGCTAAAAATGAATGAAAATATTTTCCAACCTTTTTACAACTGCCCTGCTGGAAACACTAACAGCTATAATAAATTAAAGAAGTTAAATTATACAATTCTGTGTGCCAATTCTGTTTTAAGACGGTAATATGTTCTAGAGTTTTGTATCCTTTTAACTCATGATAGTTTTAAAACAAAACAAAAAGCTTTGTGCAAGCATACCTAAATCTCCTTGAATAGAAACTACAATGTGAAGAAATTATGTTCTAAGGAAGTTACTTATATTGCTAAGGGAAACATATGAAAGCTAGGAAATGGCAGATTTACAGGTCTAAATCTGTTTCCCATGTATCACTCTGAAGACTGAATGTTGCAGGGGCCTGCTAGAAAGTGATGGTGTTTGAATGCATACTTGTAGGTGTGTCTTAGTCTCCTTGAGACTCAGTGATTGTAATGTTTTCCTCATGATTTTAAGAGTAAAGAGAATAGAAACCTTAACTGATGCAAGGTGTTGTTGCTTTTAATGGTGTCTCGTGTAGTACAAGAAAAACATCACATATTTGTCAGCCTGGGCTCACAGGATCTGTGGTGCAATTCCTGCTTTCCACTGCAGATGGGCATCAAACTAAATTCCAAAATGCCACCACCCAATAGAAAAGACTTTGTTCACACTGATAAGGAGATCAGACACATACAGCTTTGTGGGTTTTCTTGGTCTATTTCTATTGAATAAGAAGCATAATCTTTAAAACAGAAAAAAATTACAGCCAGCATTTCACATGTATCTAATGATTAGGGAAACAGGGAAAAGTGGGAAGTGCAGAATGGAAGAGGTAAAAAATGTGCTAGGAAGTATATAACACCAAGGACTAAGGACATATGCAGAGCATATGCTTTGCTTCATAATTCTTCATCACTGAGGTTTTTTGTTTGTTTTTAAACCCCTTGGTCCTATTTCCAAATTGTTCTGTATGCCTTCCTTTTCAGCTCTTTTGCACGTTGTTCATGGACTCTTAGTATGTATATATTTATGTGTGGGCTACTAGTATGCTTATAACAGGCATTATCCAGAGGAAGAATAACTCAAGAAAGAATATATGCGGGGAAAGAATGGAGGGTGCCTTGGAGCACCCCTTCACATTCCAGGACAGTTTCCTAGGACATGATTTGTTTGGGGGCTTTCAGCTTTTCTCCACAAACTGATGTTTCTTCATATTTGTCTTTGGGTTGTCTTGCTTTTGAGCCACTTCCTCAACTGAGACTCCAAATATCTGTGATAGAGAGATGCAAGTGTGCTAGGTTGGGCCTGTTGAATGTACAGATGCCAGACTTATTGGGAGTGACACTGTAAAATTAATACGTACACACTGCAATTTAAAGGATAATGTTATGCAAGTATTCCTAAGCATGACACATTAAAAGGTAGTTACATTTTAGACACATCCATTAATATTTTCCCTTGAATATAAAGTACTTCTTCCCACCTGCCATCTCTTCCATGTTTTCACTTGCTATGATGGTTAGATGTCATAATGCTGTCATAACGCTGTGACTAGGTTTTTTGGTTAGTACAACCTTGCACAATCTGCATTTATATTGTGCTCAACATTTTTAAAACAGATTATACATTTCAAACTGTACCAAAAAGACATAGTTTTAATAAGTATTTCTTCCTGTGGGGCAGTCTGAATTGCTTTTGCTGTTTCTAGCATACAGCATTACTGTGTTTTGCCCTTAAGCAATATATATAAAAAAGGCTTAATGGCTCATACTGAGTCCTGCTTGCACTCCCACTTCAGACTTATGTTTATCCATACAATGGTGTCACTCGCTTTGGAAAGGAGGTAACGATTCTAGGTGCTCAGGGTTTGATGGTGGTGATATCTAGCTCAGAAGTCACCTAAACCACCATTTTAATAGCACTGTTAAGCAAGAACAGTAGATTTCTTCCTGCTGGAATTTTATCAGCAGCTTAGGTCATACTCCCATAATCACTTGCAGTGAATCTTTAAAACTTTAGTTCTGCTGTTTCATACTGAAAAAATGTAGCGACAGTAATTTAAAAAAAGTGACAAACATAGTTAGGCCATACCATCCTACTCTTCATCCCTGCCTGTCTCACACAAATACATACTTTCTGTTCATCTTAGTTGTGAACATTTTCAGTTCTTGACACCTGGATTTAAACACCAGAATTCCACACTTGACAACTAATCAAGCAGATGTCTATATTGCCAAAGTCTATAAACAGTCACAGGTTTTGCTGAATCTTGGTAGCATTTGAAAGTCTATATTTTATTTTTCTGACCATGGCTGTCCATTAATATCATTGTACCTGTGCCCTTAAGTACTATGAGGATTTATTTTACCCCATCTGAAAAAATGACTGAAAAATAACTTTTTTGAAGAAAGCCTTTGGCAGGTTGGTTTCTTCTTATTGTTGGTTAGATGGTGCAGAGGCTTGGTGATTTCTTTATAGGGAAGCCGCTATGCATTTTGTTTCCAAGTCTTACTGAAGATTTGAAAACCTGCTCCTATTATAACACCAGCCTTGCATTCTGGTGAGTAGTAACAGGAAAGTCATGATCTCTATGAACATCTCTTAGTTGCAAAGGGCAAGAGAGGCACATGAAGATCCATATGTTTAATGTGCTTCACCAAACAGCTCCCTCCTCTCCTGCCATCCTTCACAAGGTCTGAGCACCACTTGCAAATTTTACTGGTGAAGGTACTTGTATGAATGAGTAGTCCCATTATTTTCATAAATTAAGAGTTTAGATTTGTTTTATTGTGAAGTACTGTGTATTATTCTTCATGTTCTATTCACATGTACAGAAACTATCATTCTAATCTACAATTCATGTGCATTCATTTAGACAAATAATATTTAAAAAATTATAGTTTAAAAACACAACATTGACAAAATATATCGAATTAAGAAATCTACTGACAGTGAAGGTCGGACGTGTTACTTGCTGACTCAATAAATTAACCAATAGGCTTGGCTATAAGCCTGTACTAATAATGGCAACATTATGAAGGTATCATTAGCAACATCATAGTTAGGTATGTTAACATTTGCAGTTTAAGCAGGATTAATATCCTCTTACAGACTTGAAATGATCGAATTTTATCTCTAAACTGAAGAAAATACATTGTATGGAGCATTTCATTTTCTAATGTTTCTGCATACAAATTTGTTTCAAATGTACTTCTCATGATCCTGCTCATTCCTCTAACAAAAACCCCCCAATAATCACAAGCTACACTGGAAAAAGCACAATTTTGAATAAAAACAAATAAAATTATTCTTTTACAAACAATTATAAAATACTTATATAATATTATTTATTTTTTATTAAAAAATAGAAATATATATGTAGGATATAGGTAAAATATTACTTACGATAAAACTTTATCAACTGATATCTTAAATCAGCAAAACACAAATGTTTTTTATTATACATCTGCTGAGGTTTCCATGTTTGTACTCCAGTTAGGAAGTAGGACTCTTTACAGACTGATATCAGGAGAAGTTAAAACTTGATAGAAATCTTGACAAGTACATTTGACATTTTGAAGAGAGAACAGAGAAATGGAGTAAGAAAGTGTTTAGATTAGATTATATTCCAAGAGGAAAAGGTAAACCGAAGTAAGAAGGAGCAAGTGGACGGGTCTAAACCAAATAAAACATATTGGTGATGACAAATCATGAAATACAGATGAATGGATTATAGAGTAATTTTTTTTTTTGCACACAACATTTTAGCAGTAACAAGGAGATTAATTAAACCTTATATTAAAATAAACAGTAGGTATCCATGTGGTTAAGTATTTGAATGGCAATTAAATATTCTTAAAAGTTGTACAATATTGTCAGTATAATAGACTTGATTATACAGAGCAAAAGCATTCATGTTAACCATGCTGTCATTTAAATAGTACATCATAGATGTACTCCTGGGAAATAAATTCCCTCAAAGCACAGAAATCCAAATTAGGAGAGAAGATTAAAATTAACAATGAAAATACTTATTCCATGTAGATTATTATACTGCTCTTATCATCATAATATTTGATTACTTTCTGATGGTGCATTAAACTATGGGATTAGCATTTGTTGCTTAGTGCTCTGCTATTTCATGATGATTCGTGTAGACTTGGGGGAAGGAGGAACAGGGAAGGTGTGAAAACTTGCTTAAATGTTAACAAATTCTGCATGTGGAAATGTTAAATAAAAGAGTAGGAAAGAGCAATAATGATGAAAATTTTATCCAATTAGATGAAAGAGAGCACATTTACATGTCTTGGCTGACACTGCAAAGACTTTTGGAAGTTAAGTCTAGTAAGGGGTTGCCATTTGATCCATGATGGTTGGTATCTATTTCAAGAGTAGTTCAGAAATGTCTGACAGACTGTTTAAACATATAGCAACCTATAAAAAAAAAAAAAAAAAAAGGCCAGAATTTTTGACTATTGGATTTTAATCAACCCAATATTTAATTTGGAAAGGAACAAAGTTTCCAAAATATAGTGTCTTTATAGCTCTTCTGTGAGATTATTCCCAGGGCAGAAGGAGTTTTAGAGAACTCTCCCTGTGGAAAACACTGCTGTGCCCAACAAGGATTGCTGGTACCTGGGCAACATATGACCCTGTGTTCTATCTAAGTGATGTTGGGGAGATATCTAGAAAACCTGCATTCAGAATATACTCCAAGTGAGTATTAAAGGAAGAATAGGCAAATGCAATTAAGCTAAAAAATAGAACCGTGTTCAGTATATGGAAAAAGCAAGAAGCTGAAAATGGTCAGGGGTTGAGAGGCCTCTAAAAATAATCAAATACAAGCTAGAAGACTATGGAGTAAAAAAAATATTAATGAACAATTCCAGGGACTCTTTCTATCAAATATAAAAGGAATTTTACGATATTTCAAAAACCTCTGCAGTTCTGATGTATTTTTGTGTCAGTTTCTGCAGGAAGGTTCAAGAAAATTCTGTTTTTAAAGTACTTGTTTAAATGAACGAGTCTCTGGAGAAAATATTTAAAAATATTTATATTTAAAATATCTGTGCACAGTATGTGTTAAAGAAATGCCCAGCTAATTAAATAATTATTCATTGGTATCAGACTTCAAAATTTCTTCATCATTTAATTTTAATACATGACCACCTACTTACAATGCTGTTATCTGCAAAAATGGGTCTGAAGCATGTTGAGAACAGGATCTCCTTTCATTGTTTTTATTTTCTGTCATGGGTTATTTTGTAAATGTTGCAACTTTCTTTCTCATGGCTGTTACACAGTCTGAGTTACGTTAAATAGCAAATGGATGTTTCATTTTGCAACTTTTTCTTTAACCCGAAAGAGCCCAGCATTTGAAATCCCAGTGTTCATCCTACTAAATACGGAAACGGTGCAGGGCTTGAATTTGAACCAAGATATCATATAAAAATTGTGCTGGATTTTTACAGAAATCAGTTTATGCCAAATAATTCTGTTTCACAAATCCTGGAAAGGCAAAGCTACATATTTTCCTAGTTGTAATAGGTCTTATTTACTACTTTGAGTTACATGAGATATTTAAGAATTCAAGTAAGCAATCTGTAACTTTTAGGGGAAGAATATCGATGGTCCAGCTTGACTCAGACTATGGGTGGACAAAGTATTCACATCCAGGCATATTATCAACAGGCAGATGCCTCTGTTGTTAAGCATCATATCTGAATAATACCTCCAGGAACTCACAGTATGACCTTACCTGAAACTTGTATGGTTGCTGCCTAAACATTTTTGCAAACTTTATGGTTTACATGGCACAACTTGATATCAGGAGCAGAATCTGCTTTCTTGAAGAGCAGAATTCTTAATTTGCAGCAACTTATCAATTATCCTTCCTCTCCAGAAGTTAGTATTCTGTTGGTATCAGTTTCTTACAGTACTGTGGGGACGATGCCACAAGCAGAAAAAAAGGGATTACTTATCAGCTAAATAACTAATTTTTTTATAACACCCATAGATCCATACTAGTCTCTCCTGCGTTCTCTGCTCCAGATCTGAGTTCCAAGGAGTGTTTCATGACTGAGAGAAAGTGAGTGAGAGAGGTGAAGCATTTACTCTGTCATACACTGTACTCAAGAGAGTAATACACGTGTTTCACTGCCAAGCAGTATTTTCACAAGGGCTCTGACTACATATGTGTCTGTGCCCACACACACGCTATAGTGACTACAGAGTAGCTCAGGGTGTGCCATACACCTGTAGATTAGGAGTTACTGTTGGTAAGTAACTTCCTAATATCCAAAGTAAATAGGGGGCTTGATTACATCACATTGACTGAAAAAGTACTGACTTTTTGGGAGGAGTTGCCAAAATAAAGAAATTAAATAGTTTATTATAAACGTTTTTAAGATGCATAATTTTTCTTCCACAGAAAAAAAAGGAGTTTTCAGAACGAAAATCACAAAAGGAGGTTTGAATGAAATATTCCTGTGGTAGAAAGTCTTGCTTGGCAAAAATGTTATTTCCTATGATAAATTTGGTTTACAAATAGTGATTAAGATTAACATTATAACTGACAATGTATAAAAATACTATATTAATTTTCTTTTTCATTATTAGGTACTTCTAGTATGTTGCCACATCTTTTGAGAGCAAAGCAGTATACTTAGGCTTATTTATTTAGATTGTTGGGGCATCCCGGGCTCGTCATTAAGCATAGAGACATCCATGTATTTCCTGAACAAGAAAGATTGCTGATACCATTGAAGACAGATGAAAGTGGACAAATGGGAAGGAAGTTCAGAGGAATGAGTAAGCACAATTCATGGTGAAAGCTACTTTTTGCCAGGTAGATAAGGAGGTAATTTATTAGGAGATCCACCAGATATATATAGGAGGAGCCACTTGGCTATTTATTTGAAACTGCTGCAAGTTGTCAGTAGATACCAGAATAAGATCATGATCTGAGGTGGATGATAACTTATTGATGGATATTTTTGTTCATCTTAATGTTATATGTGACTGTTTAGATCATCTCAAAAGACCTCTATAAAGTGTAGTAGTTTTACTGTGCTAGTTTTTTATGTTTACATAACTAAAATCAGCATCTGATATAGGTAGCTTTGTTTTCAAGGCTCCCAGACTCAACAAAGTCCTGCATGCTTGCTTATATTGTTATTATATGGTTCCCCTAATTTTGTTGAGAAGGCTAATTGCAGTAAAAATGAATACAAGTGTAAGAGTTTGCATGATAAAGGCGTAGAGATGTTATACAGATCCATTCCTCTCCCAGAGCATGGAAATAAAAGGTTCATCACTGGACATACTGGATGAAGGACATGGTTACTGCATACTTTGTGCACAACATTACATTCTATCAAGTATATATTGTTCCAATTCATATAGGAAATTGACATTCCTTGTGAAAGTTTATATCTCTTAAATTCACAATCCCATGGCTGTAATTAATCCTCTGAGGACAGAACTAGATTCTGTTTGCAGAACTTAACTGCATTTTAACTAAGGGGACAGTTTTCTGTATGTTGTATTCTGCTTCTCTCCTGCTTGATAAAAGCCATCCAGAAATGCATTCCAGAAATCTGGTTGCTTGGTTTCATGCTCTGCAAGCATCGGTTACCATAGTGTTTTAGAAAAATACCTTTTCAGGAAGCAGATACGTAATCAAATATAGTCCACTGAAGTTGTGCTGAATGAACCATCTGTTAACAAATTGAAAGTAACATATTTGTAGATTAAATTATAAGTAACCTTTAATTTCCTGTTACAGTCAGAGAAATACAAAAAAGAGGGCATGAGAATATCTTCAGAAGCATCCCTTTACGTACCCTAAAGCTGCCTACCCTTTGAATGTACCTCATTATGAATGTCTTGCAACAGTGTTATAAACTGACCCTCTTCAACAACTAAGTCTTTCTTGGAAAGCAAACCAGACAGTTCTCTCCACCTAGGCAGTACACATTTCTGTAGATACTCTACCTCTGAGCCACTGGAGCAATTAATGTCTCCTAGTTATTAAGTCAGGATGTGCCCAGTACTGATCAAAAAGCATTCTATTCATATTGGACCACTCTTGTTCAAAGGTTGCTTTACATGTTGTTGTAATAAAACAAATGCAAATTCTTGACTTTGATCCCAAAGAACACGACATTATACAATTCTAAAGTAAAATCCTTTTAATGTCCTGAAGTCCCTACAGCCTATATAAATATTTACTATAGTTCAGAACTTCAGGAAGACGTTGAAACAGGACTGGAGTACTCTTGCCACAATTTGAAATAATAAATAAAGGTCTTCTGCTTATTAGTAGGAAAGATAAAAACACCTTCTAGGTACATGACCCTTGTTGGTTCTCTGCAATCTCCTTTGTGCTGTTCAGGCATTTGAAAATCTGAAACCGGTAACTAACAGACTGTGCTATCTGCTTCTGTTTAATGGTTCAGCATATTTCAGGTTCTTCAATAATCATTCTGTGCTTATTTATAATATGTCACTCTTTCTCCAAGTCTACAGCTTTGGCTATCAGGTGTGAACTAGAACCATCTCTTAAGCTCAAGTGTGTTTTCAGCTACCCTATGATACTATTGGTGGTGCAACTTCTGTCTCCCCATCAAGAAAACAGTTTGATGTTAACATGAAATTCGTATGTTATATATTCACTGGGGCAGCAGATATATGTAATATCATGAAATTCAATGAGCTGTGAAGTCATGAATCATACGGGTTCGTGTCTCATTACTAAATATGTGCATTGCTGAATTAGTTTATTGAATACGTACACCTAATGTTTGGTATTTATTTTCTATGTAGCTATTCAGGATTTTCTGAGAAAATGTTCTTAATTGATTTGGCAAATCGAAACTTTGGGGCAATAATTCTTTCTTTTTAGGAAAATTTTAATTGCAAATGTTTTCTCCAGTACAGAACTTACTTCTGCTAAAGATGAATAATGACCAAGTAGCCAAGGATCTAGTAGCTAAGATACTTAACCAATTGCATGAAAGCTCATCTCAGTGCTGAGTTGAGTGCCCTGTGCTGGTAAGCTGTGAAAAGTCTCATGGAAATAAGTCTGGCTGTACACAGGAATATTGCCAAAATGTGTAGGACAAAAACTAAAGAAATGCCCTTATGTGACTGCACAATGTGAATTTCACATAGATAGTGTGGAACTGTAATTTGATAAAGATTTTGAGTTATATGGGCTCTAAATCTTCTGAAAAGCAAGATAATATAATTAGTAGCGCTTTACTCAGAACATGAGTTTTCCATTATTCCTGTGAGTTATCACTTCCAAACAACACAATATCTCTTCTGTGATGACACCAACCAGCCGTAGTGTTCCTTTTTGTTTGTTTTATTTTGTCAGAAAATGCCAATTCATTGAAAAGAAAGCTGCTTTCCTTCTGGAAAAAAATATTGGAAAAGTGCATTGCGGAAGATTCTGCCTAGACATTTCCAACAACCAAAGTTCCTTTTTTGTATTTTAAATAACTTTTCGGGCCTGTAACATATATTTAATGTATAAATAGTTCCCCTCCCCACAATTCAATAATCTGTAAATTACACACGTATAGTGGAAGCAGGAGTTAAGATCCAGAGTCCTCTCTCCCCTGCCTTTGATCACTCATAGCCTGCTCAATCTTCCAAGAAGGCTCCATGCCTTTGATCTCTGCCTCTGTCTCTATGTTGTTCACGTTATCTGAGGATGTTGATTATTTTGAAGTGTAGGTTTTACTCACAAAATAATGCCAATTCAAACTAAAAAAAAAATGAAAGAGTAGCCATTTGTACTAAAAATACTGAAGAAGTAAAAATCTAGAATGAATATTTAAAATATTTTAATGTACGAAGTGTTAACAGCTCCAATAGAAAAGTGCTTAAAAATCTACATTTGAAGTTTTGTGCTGTTTGGAGTGAGATTATTTTGCAGACTCAAAAATTCACAGTAGGGAAATTGAAAAGTGGGATATAGAAAACTGTTTCTTATCCAGTTTTAATCATTTTTGCTTCAAAACTAATTGATCCTTTAGTCTGCTGAATCAAAAACACACCTTACATTGGGCTATAATGCACATGTTCGTTCTTTTCAACTTAGAGTTATGACCTGACCAGGGTTTTTTTGGCTAACAGAACTCAACCCGCTAAGAATGTAACCCAGCAAAGTGCATGCACAGGCCCCATGTTTTTGTAAGTAGATTACCAAAATGTGTGGGGCGTGTTTGGATATGTGTACATGTATACCTGCCTGCAAAACATTCTGAGGTTTTGGAAAGTACTGTCCAGTTTTGTAGGAACATAAGGACCTAACCACCTAACTTCCTTCCTGAAACAATTGTTTCAAAAATACTTATTTTCTCTCTTTGCCCATGAGTAGTGAACTATGCCATACTGAGGTGTGAGACTGTAGTCAGTTATAGCAACTGGGGAATAGGTGACAGCACGTGTTCTACTGAAGGCTACTTTTGGCTCAAGGCAGCTAAGCAAAATGCTCCTCTTCAATAACATTGCATAAGATTTTAAGTTCTGAGCAGTCAAGATTCATACAGGGTTATATGGGAAAGGTATCCAGTAAAAACATTAAAACTGTTTACCGCTGACTGAGAAATCAATGGTACGAAGAATGCCCTTACAGTATCCTTTTTATTCCTGTTTTATAGTCAGGTCAGGAATAAGTCCTAGGAGAAATAAGTGGCCCTGGAGGACCCTTGCTACACAACCTGCAGGACAGTAGGGAACAGGAAGCCATCTGCGCTTTCCGCTGAGCTACATCTGTGTGATCCCAGACCCATGAGGATTTTTCCTTCTGAAGCTTGGGAGAGGATTGCTATTGTGAAGGTGTTCCCTATGTGTAGGCGTGCAACTCAGCTAAGTATTGCAGCAGTTTTTGAAGGGGCATTGGGATGGGAGTTACGCTGGGGCAGGTCTAGGCACTAAGCATGCCGCTAAATCAGGAATTAATAAAACAGTTTCTGGCTTCAATTCTGGCTATGCTTGTCTTGAAGAGGTGTTAGGGAAAGAAGTCAACATTGCTTTATTTAACACAAGCAGAAGGCAGGTAAGGAATTATTTGTTGTTTACTCTCTTTGCTAGCTAATTCTGTGTTTACTGACCTCCTACTCTAATGACCAGGAACTAGTGACCTCCTACTCTAGTGACCAGGTATCTTCAGATTTTAGTTTTCAAAGGTAGTGGTCAAGTTGGTGCAAACTGTGTAGGTGGTATTTAGAAATTATCTAATTCAAGGTAGTCTTTATGATTCAGTGCAGTGTACTTAACACAGAACAATGTCAGGTATTCTGTGCTTTATACACTAATGATAAATTGTTTATGAAAACAAGGTAATCTTTGGTACTTGAACTGCAAAAAATATCTAACTGCCATGCTACTTGGGCACTTTTGAAGAGTGATGTGCTAAAAGCTTTTAAACTTGGGAAAAAAATAGATGCTTTAGATTTTTTCCATAATGCTGTTTTATTTGCACTTAGACCTGAAAGAGACAAATGAGGTAAAGAGAATGTAAGAAGTGTTTTTCTATGTCTAAGACTAGGTGTATGTGAGGGCATTGAATGTTGTACCTCTTGCTTTGGAATTATTTAATGTTTCTGGAGTGACAGTGGGGAAATAAATGGGTGCTGAAAGAAGTATGTTGAAGGGAATGTTTGTGGCAAAGCTCTTCCTATCATCAGGTTTGGTTTGGTATTCTGTAACAACACAGCATTTTTACCTGTCTAAGGTACTGTTTCGTTGTTTGTGGAGAAAATGTCGTATCTTTTTGTGCCTGAATCCATAAAAGCCTAAGTTTTTTTAAGAAATGGGGAATAGCATTAGAGCCTGGCTTTTGCTTGGGCCTTGCTATGGGCTCCTCTCAGAATCAGCCCTCCTCCGGCACTATAGCCATGCTGCTTATTCTAGCACAACTGTGCTTCCCTGTGAAGAACAGAAGGGCGGGTCCTGTTTGCAGTGGGTGGTTTCTTTATACTGTGGAATAGTTATTGGAAAATGCTCATCTGAATTTTCAGCAGCTGTTTCAATGCATTATATTTGCACCCACTGCTGTTTATGAATGTCTGCACTCTTAAGGGAATAGCTGATCTTCTTAAAACATCTGTGAAGAAGGCTTTTCTTGTGTGAACAAAAGTATTGGATGTGCATTACTCAGTTTTTGTTGCTTTTTATTTTTAAATATTTTCTTTCTCCAGTAACAAAGCAGAAAGAAGGTTGTGAAGTTCAGGGACCCAGACATACAGCCAAAGTGGCCAAAAGTTAAATAGGTTGCAGTTAACACAGTGAAAAGTTTAGAGGAGAAGGAACTTAAAGCAAGATTGGTCATGAAAATTTCAGAAAGGGGAAAATCACAGTTAAATTTATGATGAATGACATCTCTGGCTCTTACCATACAGCATCTTGCTTAAGTCTCTTAATTCGGTGCTGTTAACCTTCAGGCAGAAAAAAAGAAAAGGCACAGTGCCATTTGAAGATAAAATGAAAGTAGCAAGCAGATGATAACTTTTCATTTGCATGCATTTTACAAATAATTTTTGTCACCACTATATACTAGGGCCTTTGAGAATGTGGTCTGCAGAGCAAGATCATTTTATTGTGAAGCATTATGCCATGCAACACACTACATTAAAGTTATCCAGAAATGTGTAATATATCCAGCACTTGCATGTCCTGTTCACTTCATGTGTTTTCAACTTTTAACATGTAGTAACTACAGTAGTGTACTTGCTAGTTTTGGTTTTGTGTTCAAGAACCACCATGTGAAAAAGCAGAGATTCCCTTCTTCCCTCTCTCCTTCTCCCTTCAGTCCAAGGGCATTGCTTTCCCACTCTCTCTTACCTTTTGTCTCACATCTTGTGAGGGCTGCCATTGCCCAGGGAAGGCTCTGATTTTTCCTTTACAGTTAGTTTGTATCATAGTTTAGCCCCAGCTGTCAACTAAGGACCACCCAGCTTCTCATTCACTCCCCCACCACTGGGATGGGGGATAGAATCAGAAGGATAAAAGTGAGAAAACTCATGGGTTGAGATAAAGACAGTTTAGCAGGTAAAGCTAAAGCCACGCACACAAGCAAAACAAAACAAGGAATTCATTCACCACTTCCCATCGACAGACAGGTGCTCAGCCATCTCAAGGAGAGCAGGGCTCCATCACACGTAACGGTGGCTTGGGAAGACAACTGTCATCACTCCAAATGTCCTCCCTTCCTTCTCCTTCCCCCAGCTTTATATGCTGAGCATGATGCCATATGGTACGGGATATCCCTTTGGTCAGTTGGGGTCAGCTGTCCCAGCTGTATCCCCTCTCAACTTCTTGTGTACCCCCAGCCCACTCACGGTGGGGTGGGGTGAAAAGCAGAAAAGGCCTTGACTCTGTGTAAGCACTGCTCAGCAATAGCTAAAACACCCCTGTGTTACCAACACTCTTTTCAGCACAAATCCAAAACATAGCTCCATGCTAGCTACTGTGAGGAAAATTAACTTCGTCCCAGCCAAAACCAGCACAGTTTGCAAACTGCCCGTTAAGCTAAGAAGGTTGGGGTGCCAGTTGTCCTGTGGGAGCTGAGTACAGACATGGAAACCATATTCGTCTGTGAGCAGATCCTCAGCCCAGTCTAGGTTTCCTGTCCTCTTTGCCTTCCCTTTCCTGCCTCCCAGGTGGAGGAAGGATGGGTGCCCTCTTCTGCAGTTGAGAGGTTGGTCCTGTGCAGCCTCCCTCCACAGGCCTCCCTGCCTCCTCCAGCTGTGGATGAACAGGGCCAGGCACTCCTGCAGATCTGTCTTTTTGGTTTCCTTTTTATTGGCCTTGTTCATAGGCAAAGCACTCTGAGATTCATCTACATCTTTAATTGTTGCTGGGCACATATGCAAGTGATTTTTTAACAGCTTTTTAACATCCTTCTTGAATATTGGTGAAGTGAATACTTGTTACTGAGGACTGGCCACATGTTGAAGTGTTTTTCCACACAGGAAAATAAAAATGACTGTGTAGGATTCTGTGCCTGTCATCCCTCAAAAGCTGCTGCTCAGATTTGCCCAGCTCAGACTGCCTATTATTTGTAATTAGTGGCAAACACCCTTCTGAGATCTGAAAGTCAGACTGTTCCCTTGTCCTTTTCACATACCATCACTGATAATAATAGTAGTAAATTTGAACAGGATATTAATTCATTGTTGTTTAGTTGGAGGTTTCTACTCAATTCTAATGAAACCATTACTTTTCACGATGGCTCAAAATGCACCTGGGTTTATAGGTTGCACCCTTGTGAGTGATTCCTTTGAAGACACTGATGTATTGTGGCCTAAACATTTTTATGGTTAATGGTAAAACGTAATGTGAAATAAACTGATCTTGAGTTTCATGTGCCCTGATAGAAAAAAAAAAAAAAAAATCTGTTTTGATCTGTTGACTCAAATCAATGAGAAAACTACTAAAATGATAAAAATGGTATCTCAAGTTTCTGTTTCTACCTTCAAGTTTCTGTTAATTAAAGACATTTGAATTTCTGAGTTTTATGAGCCTGGAGAAATTAATTTAGTTCTAAATAATCTCAAAGATCTTTATGGGAGAATCCACCCATGTGTCATTTTTATGGCTGAGACATAACAACATGCAGTTTGCTTGTGGTCCCCGGAAGTCCATGTGATCCCGGTAGTCCAAGCCATGGGAGTATTGTGGCAAGTAGCCAGAGTAACAAGCAGCATTTCAATTTACTGGGAGCACCTAGGCAGCCATCTTTAGCTCATGGGAAAAAGAGTCTTTGGATTCAAAACCATGCACATGGCATTTTGCTCCGAAAGACCATTTGAGAGAGCTTACACCATGCCACTATGTCAAAGGTCCTTCCTCTGCCTGCTGGCCTCTGAACAGCTCCAAATCTGGAAAAGAGAGGAGCTAAGCCATGGACTGATTTACTGGGGCTGTAGCAAGTTTCTCTTCTGTCAGACAGCTCCCAGCAGTTGATCAGAGCAGGGCTATCCCAGGTGCACTGGCTCGGCAGGCAGAGCAGGGTTGCTTCTATCCCCTGATGTTGTACCCAGCACCTCTTCCCAGACACTTGCTGCTGCTGGGCTGTGGTGGCTGGTCCTTCTCCCTGTCCTCTAGGCCCCACTGACATCATCCTTTTGTCACCCTGAGAGGCTGCCCCAAGTGCTGTCCTCCTCCCAGCCATGCCCGCCCTTCCCAAAACCTGGGTGCAGGCCTCTGGGGTGTGCCAGGAGTGAGGCAGGGGCTGCCCCACACTGCCAGCTTGCTGCCTGTGCCTCCCCAGTGCCAGCCAGGGGTGCAGCCAGCCCTTGCAGCCCTTTGGCTGGTGGACAGCCCCAGGACCTCCCTCCAAGGGCTGCGCTGCCATCCATCGTAACTGTCTTCCTTCACTTCAAAGCCCCTGTTCTCAAACTTCCTTCCTTCGGTAATGAACCTTCAATTTCCTCCAGGTAAATAAAGTGAAACTGGAAAGAACTGTAAAACAAAACATAAAAGTTGCTGAGCTGGAAAGTTACTGCTCGCAGTGTCCCTGGGAATGGTTTTTCCTGTCCTCCCGCTGCGGTTTCTAGCCTGTTGTCTCCCACTTTGTTTGCCCTTCCTTACCAGTTTTTATCTATCAGCTCTTTAGCATGCAACCTCCTCTTCACAAGAGCATTTGTACAGATGCTAATAGGTAGCGAGGCTCCTCCCATGGCTCTGTTTTTATTAATGGGAGGATCAGAGAAATTACCACATTTTTAACATCTCTTTTGCAGTAGCTATTAAGCTTCATGGTGTAGAAACAGTGAGTGGGTTTTTGTTCATTTGTTTAAAACAATGAGCTCTGAGATAAATTCTTCTGTACAAGGTTTTTAGGTGCTGGGAGACCCTGTGTTTGTTGCTCAGTAGGCTACGTGGTATTTTCATTTGGAAGTGACATTTTACGTGACATTTTACTTTAGAACAATAGATGGGCAAAATCGAAATTTCAGGTCCATAGCAGAAGAGTTATGTCTCTTACTTGGTCTATTTAGTAACTTGCATCTTTTATAAATTCTGCCTGAATGCATCTCTTTTCACAAAATCCAGATTAAATGCGTTTTGAAGAAGGGAGGGTGCTGACTGGTCTGGTTTGCAAACTTGCAGACCAGCTGTCCTACTCACTAGTGAAGATAAGAGGGCTCAGATGAAGGGTTTTGTGCTGCTGGAAACACAGCCAGCTTTCTCAGGAGACTGCTTTGGGGCAGGTTGCAGCAATATTGCATCCCCACTGTTACTAGTGGGTATTGCCACACACATGTATAATTTGTGGTTGATAAAATCAGGAGGTAATAAAGACAGGTAAAAAGGAGAGATGAGAGATCTGCTGTGCACTTTTTTTTTTCTTTCTTTTTTTTTTTAGGGAGCAAAAAATGTCCAGGGGATGCCACATTAACTCAGAGAGAAACGAGTGCTGCTTTAAATCAGAAAACTTGTGTTATACCAAGTGCTTTATTTTGGGAACCATTTCAGTATGTTATGAAGGAAAGTTGCAGACTAGGCATGTTTACTAGACCTTTAATTGCTACATTTAGGAGAAAGGCACTTTTTTTTTTTTTTTTTTTCCCTCCCCCCCCTCTCCTTTTTAACGACAAGAAGCCAGAGTTTGCTGTGCAAATGAAGCAGGCTTTGCAAGAATCAGATTCACTTTGGACGACTCTTCACATTCCTAGTCATCATTACATTAGGCAGCACAATTCCATCTCTGGTTGATGGGCAGAAAAAGTGGGCAGCCTGCCAGGTAGACGTTTCCATGGCTCCCAACCCCCAAAGGTGATGCGTTTTTCAGCTAATTCAATGAAGAGTGGGCTGAACTTTGGGTATAAACTAGACAATAGCTGCCTTCGCAGTATCAGCAGAATGGTTTATGGGAATGCACTCCACATTTGGCAGAGCATCATGTGACCTTACGGCTGAGATTTTGTGATGGTGCCAACGGAGACTTGGAAAGCAGCGCCCGTTCTGACTTTTTTCCTCTTTTCTTACATGGCTCAGAAAATGGTGGATCTTAATACTTGACTTTAGCCAGGCTCAGCAAGCGATTGAGCTTTGAAGCACAACTTTGCCTTTATTCTGGCTTTTTTGGCACACCACCAGGAGGCTGTCCCTTTCACGCCTGATAAATTCTGCTTCTTATCTCCAAATAGAAAAAAGAAAGAAAGAAAATATAATCAGAATATTTATACTTCATAACTGCATTTTAAAACTACATGTTTTATTTTTTTATTGCTGATCTGTAGTTTAGAACAGCCCTCCTGAGTGTCTGAAGGATAAAAGTTGGTTTTTATTTTTTTGTTTGGTTTTTTTTTCCTCCTCCTGTTTAATGAACAGGCATTTGAACTGGGCAAACGGGGCGACAGCATTGAACATGAGATCATTGCAGCATAGTGTAGCAAACTGGCACCCTGCCTTTTCACCCCTTTGCTCCGGCAGATTTGTGCAATCCCCATTTATAAAACCGGCATAGGGGCGAGGTGAATTTTCTGGTCTCTCCCCACCTCTTGTCCTGTGCAGGCAGTTGCGGCAAGGATTGGTGCAGCTTTTGCGCAGTGCTTTGTGCCTGGAATTCCGAGAAGAGCGAGAGAGAGAGAAGACAGGCATCCTGGTCTTCTTCCGAGAAAGAACAGGAGTCCTAAGAAGAAGAAACAAATCTGAGTTTGTCCTACATACAAGAGTGCAGAAAAAAAAAAAAAAAAGTGACTCTCCTGCTTCCAAAAAAAAAAAAAAAATCTGGCACGTTTCACTACAGAGACATCAGGATGTGTTAGAGCTTCTTAAAACAGTGTAACAAAATGAGCCTAGGAGATTGATTCTTTTAGTAAAAAAAAAAAAAAAAAAGAAGGAAAGAATTAATTTTTTGTTTGTTTGTTTGTTTTTTTCACTATTGCTCATATAGCAGTATTTGGCACTGGGTGAAAACGTACCTTTCATATCAGGTATAGCTTCTTTTTCTTTTTTTCCTCTTTTTCTTTTTATAAGCCGTTTTGAACATGTTGTTTTGAAACTGAGTCCTTGTGTATTAATTTTAACATAGTCAGCTGTTCACACTTTTTAAAACTAACTTTTTGGTAGTGTGTTTGATCTAATACTGCTAAAAATAGAAAGTAAACAAAAAATTGGGGGTCTATAGAAATAAGTGGTTAGGCACATTTTGTCTTAGCTAAGCACTGGAGTTATGCAAAAACCTTAATGTTGCATTTATTCACTCTAAGCTTTGGTTATCTCTAAGAAAGTTGTGGGTATTTAGATCTGGTTGCTAAGGAAAGTAAATTCTTTTTTTATAGTGTGACTCACGCTTTCAGTTTCTAAAGAGGGGAAGAGAAAAAAAAAAAACGTGTTAAACTGTAGGAAAGGATGGCTCTTGTAGCCAGTATATTAAAGTTATTATTGAGTTAAATCATGTTCGAGTTTCTTACAATTTGTATCTAAATCCATTACAAAGAAATCAGTGTAATAACCACTGGAATAAAAGGCACATTATTGGGAAATACATGAAGTAAGCCCGTTTTGCAGCTAGTAACAGTGACTATTTTAAGATGCTCGGTAAAGCAGCACTTGTCCAGGAATAGCTGAAAACAGTATTTAAGATATCCATTCAGAATGTTTGTGATAAGTGCATGCAGAGTTAAAGTAAGTTTTGAGCATATGACGCTTTAGTAGAGCCTTTTTCTTAAAGCATTTGTCTGTCTGTTGTAACATATTACTAGGCAATTAGAAGAGTGTGTAACAAAATTCATTCTGACTGACAGATTTTGAAAAGCTCAGCCAAATCAGTGTTTTATGTATTTTGGATATTTTTTTTTAATATTTTCCTAGTCTTTTTAATTTATGTTAAAAATACAGATGTCCTCAGCTAGAAATTACTTTGAAATTTACAGTGTCTTTTTCATCAGAAACTCTGATTATTTTTTCAAAATGTTAATGATAGGTGTTTGCTTAATAAAAAGTTTTATGAATATATTATGACTTTACAAAATAGAATTCTTTTAATGTGTTTTTGACATTGTATACATTACCGATCAGAGAGTAACTTCTTAGATTATATGCTAATTTTGCTACCTTATATTTTTGTGTTCTGCAATGAATTCTGGGAAATTGCTGGATGGAGACCTTATGTATATGACACATATACCTCCATTCACCCATTTTGTACCAGAGAGTGTTCCTTAGATTTATGGTGATACTGCCCTCCCCAATAGTTTTGTTGGAATAATTACGTATGTCATTAGTACTTAAGTCTGTTGAGAATCCAAGCCTTGCATTAGCTTAAAAGAACTTTTTCAATTTCTATATCTGATCATAGTAATCACATCTTTTTCTTTTCTTTTTTTTTTTCTGTTAAGTTTTGCAAACATTTCTTTATTTAAACCATTTAGTTTATCCTAGTATTCTTATGAAGTTCCGTACCAGATTACCTCATTGTATGCACTATTTGATAAAAACTCTTTATTTTTGTTAAGCATACTCCTTCCCTTCTGGAATTCCTAATAAAAATAAAATATTTGTGGAGTGAAAAGAGACTAGGAAATACTAAATGAAATAGTCCCTCTGCCAAAGTGTGCGTGTTCACAGCATGTCTTCCCATGGCCCTGAGAGGGGCATCGGCAGTGTGTCAGTTTTATATCTTAAAAGCATAATTACTAATTTTGTGTATGATTCATGTTGTTCTGAAAACACTTTACATAAAACAGATATTTCAAAATCTTTCTCTCAATTTTTTTTTTTGTTTTAGTGAAAGAAAAACAAAGTTAAAATGAGAAAGGAAACTGAAGTTAATTATACCAGAATTCAGCGAAGGTAATACAGTGATCTTAAATATTGTTTTTGTTTAAAAATAAAGTTAATGGCAAGAACATGAAGCAGGTTAGGTTTTAAAGAATTTATTTTCTACAGGGATCCTAAAAATATAATTTCACAGATATGTATTAAACTTTTGTTCTGATTGCTTTCTATTGGGAATATTGCAGTTTGTGTAGCCTTTATAGTGTATGTTTCCATGAAGCTTTAGAATGAACTGAAAAATCAATGCATTGTTTGTTCTTTTGTTATGCCTAGTAAATATATAACATGTATATATTTACTAGTATATTTATATTACTAGAATATTTATAGTACATATATCTATTTGCTAGTATATAACTATAATGCAGTGACAGTTATTTTTGAAACGTGGAATATCTCCTCTATTCACAAAAAAAAAGAAAGAAAATCAGAGAAACAATTTTATAACACTTATTACAATCATTCAGTAAATTATGCATGCAGTCTGAATACTTATTTCTGATACTAGGGTAACTATTCTAGTTTGAGTGCTTGTCTTACATATTCTATCTCCTCAGTGTCAGCAGAAAACAATTATAAAAATATCATCCCTTCTGAATGCTGAAGTGTTGTATATAAAGTGAAAGCAGGTTTAAAACAGACTGTTCTAGGAAATAAATTAACATGATTTTAAAATGCAAAAGGGTATGCTTGAACATGAAAAATTTAACCCCCTAAATTAAAAAAGAAAAGAAAAAAAAGGTCATTTGCTAATGCTCAGCTGTCATTACTGAACTAGAAATATATGTTGTCATCTGCAAGCATGCCCTGATTCAAAAACTTTGTTATTGGCAGCACTCATTTTCTTGAAATGAGTTTTGCCCAGCTAACGATGGCAGAATTAGGCCTTCAGTGGAAACTAGTAGAAGGCAGGCATTAAAATTTTATTCAGATAGTTTTCAGTAACCTGCTAAAATCATAATAGACCTTTCTATAGCACTTGGTCTTAAAATTATACCTGCTTCTGGTGCCTTTATTTTACAAGTGCATTTGTGGCTATATTGTTACAAGTTATTCTGATGTGTCAGATACTATGCTTAAAGACACAGTATTTATCAATGCTTTCATTTAGAATATGTAAGTTATAGAATTGTATCTGTGTCTCACCTTTCTGAATTACTGGTTATTGCCTCAAAGGACCTGTTTTCAGTCTGTTGCATAGGACACTCTACATTCAGTGTGTGGTAATTTGTATCATACTGCTTGCTGGTCACAAGAAGAAAGTATTTGTTGTAGGAGTTAACCCTGAAAATTTGCAAGATTGTGTTTCTACGTGCATTCTTATTATTAGGAATAGCACTGGCGGGAGGATTAGTGAGTAAAATATACAAATTAACTTCTTTGCTTTGATTAATAGACTGTTTAATCAACAAGTTATTGTCAAGCAGTACTTAGATGCCCTGTAACATGAAGAAATAGCTAAGCAGTCTTTATAATGTTGTACGGAAGCTGCACTCCTGTGTGCCTCACTGCTTCCAGATTTGGTAGGGTGATTTTTATTTTGGGTTGTAGTACATGATATGAGCTCAGACACAAAGGACAAAACGATTCACTTCTATATCATGTCCAATTATGGATTCCAGTCTTGCGTGTTTGTGTGCGTGTTATAGTCAGATGCAAGTTGTTGGGAGTTGAGAGTTCATCGGTAAGGCAAAGTGTGCACAAAAGGACTTTAATTCCTGTTGAAGACAAAACAATGTTGTCCCGTCATTCTGTAAAAAAAATAGGTTTTCTTCCTTTTTCAAACAACAAACTAGTTACAAGTCTTTGGCTTGTTTGGTGTATCCACCGTTTATGCAGTTAATTTTGAAGTAGCCTTCTTTGCAATAGATAGTAATATTTTTACTCTTAAATACTCATTCTTACATTGCTTTGCATGTTTGTTTGTTTAAAGTCTTCTGTGTCTCACTGTAAAAGGAAAATGCTAATCAACGATGCCAATTGGCATAAACCCGTAGATCCGATCTTGTGTTGAAAAGTACTGCACAAGCTCGCTTCTATGGGTCTGTGTCAGTATGGTGATCTGGCAAAAGTTTATGTAGCTCACATACAGTGGTATTTGACAACAAGCCCAAGTGAATGTACAAAACTATATATTGTTTTTGAAATGCTTCTCTTGTCCGTTGCCTTATCTTCAAACTTGATTAAGTGATTTGTTCTTTTATCGGTTGCTTTAAGCACCTCTGACTTAATATCTTATTAAAATTTACAAAGAGATGTGAGGGAATTGTAGGGTTTCCAATGAGGGAGAGTAGGCTATACCATTTGCTGGCTTTATTAAATATACCGTTACATGTTTTACATTCAAAAAATATAGAAAAAACAAGAAGATTTTTTTTTTAATTGTAAAGTAAGACCAAATGGTCATTCCTTTCCAGAAACGTAGTTGGACTTGCATCATTCCTATCAAATATGTATGTATATATATACACATAAAACACACATGTATGTATCTTTATACATATGTAAACAGGATAGAACAGAAATTCTACCTCTGCAGTAGAAAAATCTAAGAATATGCCTTATTGTCTGAAAAGTGAGGAATAAATGCAGTGGAGAGCCTACCCCCATGGGAAATACATAGGCCTGTGGCTGATGTCACATTTCAAAGAAAAGCTGAAGAAATGAAGAAGACTTTATGGTCACCGTCGGAAGCTGTGTGCATCCGGGTTGAGGTAGTAGGTTGTATGGTTTAGAGTTACACCCTGGGAGTTAACTGTACAACCTTCTAGCTTTCCTTGGAGCACACTTGAGCCATCGAGGAATTCATCACCACTTTAATCTGATCAGGGAAAGTATGCAAAAAGGTATTGTGTCATGGCTGCACATAATAATCACTCTGAGGCTTTATTGATGTTGAAATAGTCCTGATGACTTGATTTTTTCATTTACATCCTGTTATGAACAATGCTAACATGTTGTCTTAATGGACTGTGACTATGTACTAGAGACAGTTAAGGAAAGACTGATGATGATTTTAATTCCATTAACAGGAAAGCTTTAAAAGTTTATTTTGATTTATAAACTCAGGAAAATATCAAGTATTTAACCCTTTATTCTTTCTTCATAGAAATTGCTTATCCTATACAGTTGATTTTTGTTGCTGTTGTTATGTAAGTGCACATTCCTTTTAAAGGGAAAAGAACAAATTTTTTTTGTCCTTATAATACTTTCCAAAAAATATTTCATGCTGCTGCTTGGATAGCAGCGGGCAGTGTCACAAGTTGATCCTAATCTTCCTTGGATTTATGATATTCTTTCTTTGTGCCTTCACAACTCCGTGTTATGAATACAGATCCAAATGACCTGCAGCCCCGCCCGTGTTTCCACCTTGTCAAAATTCATGTGCTGCTCAGCCTAATCCTGCTCTGGGGTCTTGGCATCCATGTCCTTACACAGTGTGTCAGCCTGACCCTGACCCAAAAAGTCTTTGTCTTTTTTGTCCCTGACTGAAGTTCTGACGCATCTTCCTAACTCAGCAGGAGTTGGAAAAGTCACATTCCCTATGCAACTGGTTTCCAAAGCACCGGGCACCACTGCCAGCGGCGGGTCCCAGCACCATGGCCTCCTGAGCCCCTGCATCGCCTGTACATCTGGCACACCTTTTTTAAAAAAGCAATACCAGAATGCACCAAGGCAAAAAAATCTGTACTGAATCCCGGTATGAATAGAGAGATGAAGGCATGCTTGTGGAGGTTTATGCCCCAAGTTGTGCATTCCCATTTCATGCTGGTTTTCAGTCTTATCTTGGAAAAAGAAAAAAACCCCTTGAGATGTGTACATCCTATAAGCAGAGAAAAAATAGTGAGTGTTTTCACAGTTTAGCCATTCCCAGAAATACCTATGAAACGAGAGGGAAAGGACTGTGCCTATTTTTCCACCATGATTTTTAAGTGAGGCCTGCTTCTGAAATGACCTTAAAGATGAGGTCTTGTCAGTGTGATGGAAGGCATTACTGCCAAAGTAGGAGCATCTGGACCAGACAGTGATGCTAATTCCAAAATAGTTGAGAAGAACTGATACTGTCTGTTTCCATGTACGTTTTCATAAAAAATGGAAAGGAGTAGAACTTCATAATTTATAATTAATAATAGTAATAGTGATAATTTTGCTGGAAAATTATTTAAGGTTTGTTGATATAAAGCAAAAGAGCTGAGCCATGCCCCTGTGGTGCTGTGATCAGGGGGACACCACTGATGTGACCGTGGGCATGCCAGACTTCCGTGGGCTAAGGAGAGGGTGAAACATGGCTGTCCTGCTTGGGGGGTGAGGGCTGTGGTCCTGGTGCTCCCAAGTTAAGAGTAAATAGGTTTCTCCAGGGCATTTTGAATGCCTGCATTTCTTGCTTTATTGCAGGTGACCATAACAAAATATTTGACATTTCCAATGTTTAATTGTTTTATGTTTTGCATTGGCAAGGAAAGTTACAGATATTTATTTTAAGTGGATTTGATGCTTGCTTGTGTTTCGGTTATTGTTTTCCTTTCAGTTCTGCCTATTCAAAAAATCACTTGCTTTCAGATCCCTGTTTGACTCTTTCTACCTCAACTTAAGGTTTGCCTAACCACTTTCCTAGATAAGAAATAAAAAGAGGAGATGAAAATGGATTTAGTCTCTTTTAAATGGCATTTATTTTCAGTGATTAATGTTTGTAATAGGAAATTGGTAAAGAGGATCTGCATGACAGTTAGGTGGATGTACAATGGAATTTAAGCCTGTCTTGAAGTGTGTGGGAAAGAGGAGAGAGGAGGTTGAGTGAATCAGAGCTACTCCAAGCTAATGGAAAACACTTAAGGGGGTAGTTACTAAATGGGGGGGTAGAGAGGAGACCTCCATCAACCAATTAAGCTTAACAGGGACCACTCACAATCCGAATAAAAACTATAATATCCTCTGTGGACTCAAAAGGACCCTGGTCACCAGTATGTTTACTTCCTTTTCTATTTTAAAATTTTTCTTTTGTAGTTTAAGTCCACTGGAAAGAAACGTTGTAATTGCTGTTTTCTGCCAACAGAGCAACAGGTGTTCAATTCTTTTATATTAATTCTTCAATTACTTGCAAAATAAGGGGGATTGTTTATACTAAGCTGAATCGAATAGAAGTGACTGATGCAGAAAATGTGGGGATGTTTCATCTGTCCTTCAAATGCATGATAAATTTGTAATTCTATCAGGCATAGTTGCAAGTTGCTATGCAAATTTTCATTGCAGCATCACCAGCTTTAATGAATATACATTTTCTGTATTTCTTTGTCCTTTAATTTAGGTTTTTTGCCCTGTAATGTGCAATACATTGTTTTGGTAAGAGTTATCAAGTTACGAGCAAAAATGAATGAGCCTGTGAGGTAATTTTGAAGTGGATTAAGGTAGAGAATGAAAAACAAAGGGGGGAAAAAAGCTCTATTAAGAACAGCTGGATGGAGTTAGGTCTTCTGTGATTTCATTTTAAAGTCATAAAACATATTGTCTGTTTTAGGTGAAGTCTGGCATTTTTTACCTTTACGGTGTGGTTGGAATATTAGTCAGTCACGTAGTACTCATATTGCTGTTGCTTCTGTAGGAAATAAATACACTTTGTAACATGATTACACATGGATGTGTTCCAATCTAGGGCCCATCTAACAGTGTTTGTTCCTGTAAGTAAGCCATAACTGTTATCCTTGTGCCTTTATTTTCTTGCATAGAGAATAAATATCTGTTAGGATATTTTGGGACAAATCTTCAGATCTAACTGATCTGCAACTCCCAGTGGTTTCTTTGGGAGACACAGGTTGTCAGAGTTTCACAAGTTTGGTCCTACAGAAAAACTGGCCGCAGAGACACTGACCTGCCCAACACCCTTTTGCTTGCCACAATTTCCTTGGTAAAGATTAAGCATGATCCAAGGCCTTAACCCTGGTTCCCCACACAGAAACTTACAGCATGGCAAAAACCCCCTTCAATGCCAGATCCTGTTTATCTTAAGAGCTGTCGCTTCAGAGACCTGGGGAGAGTTTGGATTTCCTTCTGCAGCGCACAGTCCCTGTGTCCAGAGGCATGTCCAACAAAAACAGAATTAAAGGGATGTTTCTGAGTTAATATCCATGGGTCAGATGCACTAACAGAGCTTGGGTGTTTTGGGCCCAGCCATTTTGAGACATTTCCATGGAATAAAGCTGCCATTAATCCAGTTTACCAGAGTAGGTAAATCAAGTTTTTAGAATTGTTGTGCTGTTGAAATAGCACAGAACAGTCAAAATATGAGTGAATATGAGTCAATATAGTCAACAGGTGTATTTTAAGCTGTTATAAATAATTCTATAGATTTACGTTATGAAAGCTGAAAGTCATTATAAATTGTCTTCATCATTGCTGTAGCTGATGTACTTTCTGGTTTTGTCATTTCACTTCAACAAAAGAAAATGCTGAGTTTCACTTGATCTCATGCTTCATTTAACTTCCTCTTGTCTTCAAATAAGTTGAAGTTCTTTAGAGATTTTTAGGTAAAGAATGTGGTAAAATATTTAAAGCAATTCCAGAAAAGGTTTTCCTTGCAAATTTGTCCTTTAAAAATGAGAAACAGCCCTTAGTAATCTCTAAAACTTGTTTATTGAAACTCTTCAGCAAGAGACCTGTGATAGGTTGCTTAACTGATAAAGTTGGAATAGAAGTGCACTTGAAATTTTTCAAATTTTTTGGATGTGGTTTCATATGACATTCATTTATCTATTAAGAGCAGCTTCTGGTATTTTTAATAAAACTAAAATTAAATATGTCTGGCAGGCCCTGTTTAAATGTGAATATTGCTGTTATAGCACAGTTAAATACAAGATTGAAAAGCTAATGCTTTTACATTACATAGTGCAGAAGAATTAAATTGTTTCAACTTTGTCTTTTCTCACGTAGTAAAAATATTTACATCAGAGTGATCTTTTTGGTAGAGTTTAATTTTGTACAATGCTTCTGGGTATTTCAGCTGTATTTTATTGTAAATTATATAATTTATATGGAAATTTCAGGCATATTCTTATTTTGTTTTGTTCCATCCACTTCTTCTGTCATGCTACTTCTAAAAACAGTAAAAGCACACCTCACATTGATGAAGTCTTCAAGAATACTTGCAAAATCTGAAAAAAAAGTCAAAGATTATGCCTCTCTTTTTCTAGCATGACATTCTCATTTATTCAGAAATACCTGTCTCCTGTCTTCTTACCCCTTCTTTTGCAAATGTGATTGACATGTTACTTGATCTTACAGAAAAATAGGCATTGCTCTCCACTGCCTTTGTTGCACCTCCTTTTGAATAGAAAGATCTCACTCCCAAACGACTGTACTTTAAGGCTTTCTGACTAATGTAGTTGTCTGATTTTAGTAAGACTGGTGCTGATATGCTTCAGCCATTGCACCAAGAGCCTCAGCAAAAGAATACAGGTACAGAATAGCAGACTAATATTTTTCTAAGAGTCAGAACAGCCTTGTGTACTGCCTACTTTGCTTTTGTGGTTGGGTGAAAAGTGGGAGGGTACATTTTATATTTTCTTGTATGTAGTTAACATACATATATTATGCATATATTGCCTTTATCTAAATGTTATGAGTCTCCTCAGCTAAAGCTTTATCTCCATGGTTGAGAGTGATTTATCTGGGTTTATCTGTGGTTTATCTGGGAAATGCAGGTCCTTCATTTTTCTTGTCCTCTCCGTATACTTTTGGTTTACTGGTCCTTTTTGATTCTTCATTTCCTGACATCATGATAGTCATGTCAAAGAATGCAGAGCATTGCAGATATACTAGCAGCAGAGATGGACAGGGAATACCTTGGTGGCTTGAGAGAAGAGTGTCATGTTCATAAAGTCAGCAGAAAGCAAAAGCTTACTCAAAACAAATCCTCCATGAAGCCTCTTCGTTATGACTCTCCAACTTTAGAAGGAGAATATGCTGTTTGGTACTACCACCTTTGTAGGTCCAATTTGAGACTGTGGGATTGACTTTGCTCAAGCTCTGTGTGACTATAATTTTTTTCAAGCAAAGTGCCTGGACACTAAAAGCACTATAAGGCTCACTTTCCCCTAACATGCACCCAGCCTTGTGGTGACTGCAGTATCAAAACAGATTTACCCATCTTAGAAGAGATGACTGTTGGTCTCGGAAATGTTTTATATATATGTTTATGTATGTATACTGTTGGGGTTTTTTGCATGGCACTACACTGACATGTGAAAAAGAATACAACACCAAAATTCTTCATCTCATTCATTGCAATTAGTTTGCTGAGACAAATTTGTTAACTTCCCATGTTAGGAAGAAATCATCAGATGGGAACTTCCCATGATAACTTCACCATCCTTTGAAAGAACTTCTCCTTTAGACTAGGGGTAGCATTCGGGGTGTACTAAATCCCTCTGAATAGTTGTTTTCCTGGAAAGTTACCCAAGAGAGTTTTTCAGTCTGGATCTGCAAGTAGATTCCACAGTGACCTGTGACCAGGAGACCTGGAAACATGGCTTGAGAGTGCCTCTAATATTCATGTGTCCTGGGTTGATGATCCTTGACTGCTATTCTGTATCATACCTTGTCCCACAAATCTTGCACTTTTTGAAGGTATTTCCACCTCCAGACTCTCTGCCTCTTCAAAAAGCCCAAATACACTTAGTTTACACAGCTGAAGGAGATTTACTCCATAAGTTCTTTGAATTCTCAGATTCACCTATATCAGTTGGACATTTTATGGGGAGGAGGATTTTTGGTGTGCAGAACTAAATTCTAATTTTGCTGCTGAAAAGGGTTTCTTTTCACAGCAGAGTGCAGGATGATATGGAAGGATACCCAAGGCAGTTTTGAGGACGTTGTGCCAAGGTGTCACCAATCTTAATGCAAAGCTGGTTCAAGCAGCAGCTATGCCTCCAAACCCTCACCTTTGAGGGCTGTTGCTGAAGCTGGTGTCACTGTGTGAGGACATCTTTGAGAGCTGGGGTATGGGGAGCATTAGACCAATGTAGCTATTCAGCTCTATGCTAAGTAGTGTACTCTGCTCCTTTGTCCAAATGATAACAAATTTTGACCTATAGTTTGGGTGTATTTATCCAATGGTATGTATCTTACCATACTGACTTCTGATTTCTTCAGCCTCACTGCCTAAATATTTATTTCCAGGTTGTGTATTGTAAAGAATTAAGCTCAGATCACCTAATTCACGTGTTGCCCTTGTGTCTCATCACTGACTGTATAGGAAGGCAGTGTCTGAAAACTCTCAGTAGTAGTCAGCCTATATTGATTATGGCCCACACAAACTTGGAGATGAGACTGCATGCTTGAGTCCATCTGAAGTACCACAGCTGGCAGTCTGGCTGCAGCCACAGGGAGGTTTTTGCTAAGAATGTATTTTTGTCTTTAGATGGCATTTACTCAGGATGTGACTTGTGAAGTACATGATTCCTGTGGTGATAAAGGGGTTTTTAACAGTCATTATTATGAAATACCATAAAGTATATTGTTCGTATGAAGTGTTTAGCTTCTGATATAAGAAGAATTTAGAGGTATCTTTATTATTATTTCAGTTTTGAAGTATAACTGTACCAGAATGGCCAAATGTATATTTTAGTGACAAGTGTAAAAAACTCATACCTAATACTATATTAATACTTAATACTCAATTTTAATACTTCCTTGCTGTTTAACATCTTTGTTGGTGACACTGGGATTGAATGCACCCTCAACAACTTTGCCAACAACACCAAGCTGTGTGGTGCAGTCGACACGCTGGAAGGAAGGGATGCCATCCAGGGGGACCTTGACAGTCTTGAGAGGTGGGCCTGTGTGAACTTCATGGAGTTCATCAAGGCCAAGTGCAAGGTCCTGCATGTGGGTCAGGGCAATCCCAAGCACATATACAGGCTGGGTGATGAGTGGATTGAGAGCAGTCCTGAGGAGAAGGAATTGGGAGTGTCAGTTGATGAGAAGCTCAACGTGACCCGGCAAAGTGCACTCGCAGCCCAGAAAGCCAAACATATCCTGGACTGCATCAAGAGCAGTGTGTCCAGCAGGTTGAGGGAGGGGATTCTCCACCTCTACTCTGCTCTCACGAGACCCCACCTGGACTGCTGTGTCCATCTCTGGGGCCCCAACATAAGAAGGACATGGACCTGCTCAGATGGGTCCAGAGGAGGCCATCAGGTGATCAGGGTACTGGAGCACCTCCCTTATGAGGACAGGCTGAGAGAGTTGAGTTGTTCAGCCTGGAGAAGAGAGAGGCCAGAAGAGACCTTATAGTGGCCTTCCAGTACTTAAAGGGGGCTACAGGAAGGATGGGGAGGGACTCTTTATCAGGGAGTGTAGTGATAGGATGAGGGGCAAAGGTTTTAAACTGAAAGAGGGTAGATTTAGGTTGGATATTAGGAGGGACTTCTTTACTGTGAGGGTGGTGAGACACTGGAACATGTTGCCCAGAGAAGCTGTGGCTGCCCCCTCTCTGGCAGTGATCAGGCCAGGTTGGACGGGGCTTTGAGCAACCTGTCTCTAGTGGAAGGTGTCCCTGCCCATGGCAGGGGGGTTGGAACTAGATGATTTTTAAGGTGCCTCCCAACCCAAAGCATTCTGTGATTCTATGAGTAATGTAACATTTTGAAGTGATCCTACCTTTTCCCCAGAGTGTCTTGGGCATTTAGGAGCCTGCATCCTGTTGATTTACAATATGTGGGCAAGTTTTAAAAGAGAAGCCTCAGGTGCATAAGGCATTTTTACAGCTTTTTACCATAAGCTTCATAATGAGTGACCCAATTGCAAGATATGTAAACTGGTCAGTGCTGCCTCTGCATTGTGCTTCTGAATGTGAGGTGCTTGCCTAAACATTGAGTCCCAATATATTATTAGCTACTTTTATGAGAAAATAATGCCCTAATTTCTCCCTTACTGCTGTTGTAAAAGAAAACATTATAAACAGAGAGACAATGTGTGCAACTTTGAAAAATTTGAGTGTTTCATAAAATTTAATAAAATTAAAATTCACTTTAAAGCCTCATGCTGTGTCCAGATTGAGGCCAACACCTTAATCAGACAGCAGTTTGCACACCTGATATACCTATTGATGCTGCTGCCGGCCATGCAGGTGCTTGAAGGGGGCATACTACTCCTTCTGTCCTCTTGCCCTGATCTGCAGGAGAAGTAGTCTGCAGTGGATGACTGTGTTGTCCTCAGCCTCCTGCTGTAAAGACAAGTGCTGGCAAGGAGCACTGCCTAGGCACTTGTGTCTCTGACCTTAGCACCAGCAGGCACCGTCATACCAGGGGCACCCAGGAGCCCATCTGCGCTGCTGGGGCAGGGGTGGCACAGGGGCTGCTGCTGCCCCACCACCCCGCCAAGGACTGGTACAGGCAGTGTTGTGCCCAAAAGAAAGGAGTCAAGTGTAGCTATCAGTCAGGTTGGGGTTTTTTGGCTAAAAATGTCCAAGTATTGGTCTATGGAAGTAAACATGCAGTCTGCCTAATGAATGCATTATTTATTAGCTGTGTGAGCTGCTAGAAGTACCAAAGCGGATAAGTGCTGTGGTTCAAGGCCGTGGGGCTGGGCCCACACAGCTCCCTAAGCCGAAAGCTAAGGACATGGGAATCCTCACTAAGGGGAGACCCTACTAGTCCAGAGCAAACATCAGGCTGCATGCATCTTTGGACGGGTGGAGGTTTGTGTTAAGGATACCTTCTCATACATGAGGAGCGGCTGTTTGTTATTGTGTAATTTGATTTGAATCTAATTTAATGACAGTTCTTAGGAGGCAACATGATTTGCAAGGCTGATTTCCAGTTTTATTGATTGGGCCATTAATTTATTTGAACTTGCTCTCAGAAGCTTCATTGGAGATTTAATGCAAGTCTACAAAACCAGCTTGGTAAGGAAATTTTTGATGGAACTTGAACTCAAATACTTAAACAATAAATCAGGTTTAGTGTGAAAATATTTTAAGAAGGGAAATTCTTAGTTAAACTTTACTTTACTTTTTAAATAATGGAGCAGCAATACTTGGGGATTTTTTTTCAAACTCTCACACTCAATATCGATTCAATTAAATTCTCATTTTTTGAGTTTTGTAGAATGGGCTTTTAAAGGAATCTCAGAGATTAACACTGCAAAATTTTCACTAAAAACAAGTAACTTCCAATTTCTCAAAATCTATGATTTTATTCATTAGTAAGAGGAATTTACCAAATGCAGAACATATATTGCAGAACTAGCTGCCACAGTCTACTAGTTATTTTCAAACTGTATGTTTTATTCAAAGCAGAGATTGCAAGGCATGAAAAATAGATTATCTAGGTTTGAAATCCATCAGTTATTTTTAAAAGACAAGGTTTTTTAAAAAATATTTACCAATATATGTTCTTAAATTTTAGAAAGGAACAGTCCAAACAGGGAGGAGCTAGCAAGGGATTAATTAATGGTAATTTTTCGTTACATTTTCCAAAACCAAACCTTTGCACCTGTACTAATCAATGAAGAAAGCAGCAAGAGGCACAGAGTGTATCTGTGTGGGAGGAAGGAAGGAATAGAGAGGATGAATTATTATAAGAACCATAAGAGGATGTAAGAGGAGGAAGGAAATTGAAGAGGCATGCTAAATAAGAGAGAGGATACAAGGAATGGTAGTGTAGTGGCTGTGCATTTGTACTTAGGGAAGGGACTCTGGGCATGTAGGCAGAGGAATTCAGGAAGGTGGAAGAAACAAAGAGAACTTGAAAGATGTGGGGAAAGGGCATAAGGATGTCGTAGCTTCACATTGTTTTGTTTCATCCACCTTGGTACATTTTGGTAACTTGAAATAATGACTTCTGTGTATTGGACCATAGAAGTTAAATTTATTAGAAAAAAAAAGAAAGAAGAGAGAAGGAAAGAAAGAAAGAGAGAAGGAAAGAAAGAGAGAAAGAGAAGAAAGAGAAGAAAGGAAAGAAAAGGAAAGGAAGGAAGAAAGAAAGAGAAAGAAAGAAAGAAAGAAAGAAAGAAAGAAAGAAAGAAAGAAAGAAAGAAAGAGAAAGAAAGAAAGATTTACAGGCAGAACTTTGTATTTGTAAATAAACAGAAGGCCTCATGAAAATAAGTTTTTGTATTGCCTGTTCAATTTCTTTTTTTATAAGCAGAAAACCCACTATAAGTCCAAACTAGAAGGGTGGTAAGTCTGAAGAGTAGTAATTGAGGGCAGCATACATTCCAGACATATTGAAACCATCTCAAAAGTATCCCACACTCTTGAGCATTAGGAACCCACAAAATTCAAAGCTAAAGATAAACTGAAAATCCAGTGTGAGGGCATGCAGATAACCATAACTCTGCCTAATACTGACACAGTTAGGTGATGTATCTAATGATGCTTGTTAGTTCAGTCTAGTCTAAGACAACAAACACTAAATGATTATATTATAGCCATACTATTACTGTGCAGTCATCATAAGGGAGAATTTAGCTCATGTGAGTACCCTTCCTTTGCTTCTGCTCAGTTTATTTACGTAGATGAGAAATATAAACCGCTCAAAAGCCTGAATCAAAAAAGAATAAGATAACCCCAGTTTTATATGAACTGTAATTAATCTGCAGCTCATTACCACAAAACTTAATTTAGGGAAATTCCTAGTTAGAATCAAGAATGTTAAACATTTGTGTGAATAAGAACAGTATGTGCAGTGGCGCTAGAAGTAGCAATATTTCTGATTCAAACCATGCACTGAAGAGTTGTTGAGGTTACAGAACTTCTTCCCTTTTAAAATTAAGTGCTTTATGAGAGAATGAAGTTATTGACTGCTGATCACTTCCAGACACAGAACAGTGGTCTATTGGTCCCTTCCAGAGTTTAATAGCAGTTCCACATGATGCATATTAATGGAATATCTCATTAATTCCCTAAATATCACTAAGCTGGTCAAGTCATTATGAGTTTTCATCTCCTTAAATAAATTTGGCTGCTTCAGATTTTTCTGTTCTATGAAAACATCTGCATAATATGGAATGTGTTAAACCAGCAGCATCTACATTGTGAGATACCAAGATCTTAACCTTAGCTATTTTTGTTACTGAGCTCAACTCCAAATGGAGTTTGAAGGTTTATATCCAGAGTCTTGTTTTGAGGAAAATGTGTGCATCTCTGTTCTATACATGAATGCTACTTTTTCTATCCCATAAAACCCAGGAAAAGTGTATATTTATGGTATGAGTTATCAAATAATGTTATTACGTATTGCTGTGTGCATTGTAAAAATCAGAGTTTTGTGTTATAATGTTGTTTACATGTTACATTAAATGGGTAAACAGCAAAACAGTCTCGTTATGGTCATGAAACAATGATTTACTTTTTGTCTCAATCCTTGTGTAAGGTACCCTCAAAGCTTTTGTTTTACACGAAGAGTAACATTAACATAAAGTGAAGTGATTCATATTCATAACCACTTTTGAGAGGGAAAATAAAAATATTTTTAAATAATATTGTCTTTTAGGAGACAATCCTAATTTACCAGATACTAATTTCTCATCAGACAGAATTATAGATATTTTGGAATATTTATAAAATTGCATAGGAAGATTCTACTGATTTTAGTAGATTCTAGTCTTACCTCTATCAGTTTTTTCTCTTCTTTCTATTTAACAGAACTATACTTATACCAGTCAGCCCCCAATTTACAGTTCTTTCTGTCAATGCATTTTATATACTACATCTCTCAAACACAACTTCCCACATGTGATACATTTTTAAGTCCTATAGTACATTTCTCACTGAGTGAAGACTTATCTCAGGACTGGTATTAATGAAAACAGAATCTGTGCATAAAGAAAACAAAGTATTCGCTAATGTAAGTCTATATTTCAATTAATATATGTGAAATTAGGAAATACTTAGAAAGTCAAATTTTCTAAAATGTATTAGGCATGTTATTTTTATTAATGTAATTTTTCACTCACAGCTGCACAGCCAATACAAGCAACCTCAATTTTGCTTTTCAAATGTGAGTAGATCCAAATACCTGCCTATAAGATGAAATAAATAAAATCCTTAATGAAAAAAGTTAAAATATTCAAATAAAATTCTGATCCTGTCATCATTTGTCAGTAGTGTCCATAGCATGGTACTTAAAATACTGGACATGTAACAATCTTTGTTAGATGCAACAGCATTTGAAAATGTTTGCTCTTCTAAAAAGTGCTCTATGGCCTCAGAGATGCAGAGTACTTCAGCAGCTTTAAATCTACTTTAAACCTGTGGATTGAAGTAAATGTGTGTAAATATACTTGACAAATGTCTAGGAGCATTCCTTAATGAGAGCATGCACATTCAATTCTAATTCTGTGGAAGGTAAGGGAGCCAGAACATTATCTAATATCTGCTTCTTTTTTCCCCAACCTTTGTCTCCATATACATGGCTTTCATTTGTCTTGAAGATCTGTTAAAGAATCTTAAAAAAAAAAAGAATGGTGACAAGAGAGGTAACTTTAAATGGGATTTTTTGCATGTTGGTTACAAGGGTGCAAATTACTGTAATTTATATTATATTTTGGAATAATAATGTTTCTTATTAATTTAAAGTTAGTTAACAAAAAAACCAATTTCTTTGTTCCAGGGTGATATTTTCTTGAATGTTGTTTCACCAGTTTGTTAGTATAATTTGTTAGTATAAAACCTTCTTCTATACTCAAAGAGCAAGCAAGGCAAATGATAAATTATTTAGGGAACATTGTGAATTCTTGTCCCCTCTTAACCTCTAAGAGATTTTCTATAAACTTGGAGCTAGAAGTTCACTCAGCTACCAAGAAACAGTTACATGTAGCCAGACAATAGTTCTGTGCTACAGGGATATAGTTATGTGAAGACTAAATAAAGACCGTTATAGAGGAGACATGAAAGTATATAAAGTGTACATATGAAGTCTTAACAAAGTCAAGTTCTTTCAGGGAACTTCACTGTGAGGGTGGCGAGACACTGGAACAGGTTGCCCAGAGAAGCTGTGGCTGCCCCCTCCCTGGGGGCGTTCAAGACCAGGTTGGACGGGGCTTTGAGCAACCTGGTCTAGTGGAAGGTGTCCCTGTCCATGGCAGGGGGGTTGGAACTAGATGATCTTTAAGTTCCCTTCCAACCCAAACCATTCTATGATTCTATGAGTCTATGATGAAACAGTTGTTTAATCAAAAAAAAAAAAAAAAAAAGTAAATGGAAAAAAGTACTAAAAAAACACCAATCTGCCAAGAGAAATGGACATTGTTGCAAGCAGTAGGAATGATCAAGGCCAAAGGAGAAATTAATCATTAATGACCATCTATTAAACAAAATTATCCTACAATATTTGACTCAGTAATCCTAACAGTCCTTGTATTTACATTTTTTAGAATTTTTTGCCAAATAATGTTTGCAGACTAGCTGTCTGAACTGTTGCCTTACTGCTAACCTGTATAATTTGTTTGATAAAATCTATTATCTGAAGACAAGTCAACTTTATATGCAGCAGTTCAATGGCATCCACTTCAAAATACTACTATCATCATTATATGGAAGAAAAGTAATACTATTCACTACCAGGACTACAGTTCACAGCGTTATGAAAAACTCACTGGACATTTCAGTAGAATAAGTTTGATGTACCTTTAAGTGTGATACATCCATGTATAAGGCTTTACAAATACATTCATCAAGCATTAGGGAAGAGTTAGAAAAACACAGAAATCCACAAACTGTCAGAAGTCTATCATCTTCCCTGGTAACCTCACTGAGGTCTTTAAAAGGGCATTTGTACTCAGGAAAGCATTCAGATTTGTTACTCTGAAAGCAAATGGCCTTGTGTCTTTCTCCTTTTATATACCTCTATTTAATACTTTTCACAGACAGCTTCTAATGAATAGGATGTACCTACAAGTCTGACATCCTTTTGTGACATGACATCCATGGTGAAAAGCAGCAGCTCCGGACAATTAAATGGTTTGTCCAAGCTCATGCTAGACGTCATCATGATCATCAGGATCAAGAGATGAGCCTTCTAATTTGTGAAGACCATGGCTAGTCCAAAATATATATTTATGAAAGTTCTTTCTGGGCGGTACATTAAAGGTCTAGCCTCTAAAATAAAAAGCACCATCTCACAGTTTGAAGACTGTGCATCACATTGGAATGTATTTTTTTATCAGTGTGACATTCTCACATTTTATTTTGTAATGTAGTAATTACACAGCTTGCTCCACAGTTCTTCTTGAAATTAATGCATATCTTGTGTTCAATAATAACATACATTTAATAATACTATTTCATTGTCATAAATATTAAAAGCTGCATCAAGTACGCACATATAAAGACTGCAGTAATGAAGGTGTCTTAAATAAACAACACTGAAATTCAAGTGCTGAGGCTCAGTGGATCCTGAAAGTAAAACTGACTGTACAAATAAAACTAAAATTGCCTTTGCTGACCTTCGTTGTCTAAGAGGACAGGAATATGACATACGAAAAAGGAGGGTGAACAGTGATGGAAAAGTTTGAACTTTTTTCTTTAAATAATCTGCAGCACTGACTTTCTATTAAGGAATGTGAAGTGCACTTGCCAATGGCATGTAACCTTACTTGTTCTTTATCCTCACCTGTGCCCTGACCCCTTTTCTATGGCAAGGACCACCAGAGCTGCCAGACATGGCCCTAAAATCTCGGGGTCCATCTGAAGGAGAGCTCTTTTGCCATGGGAAGCAAGAAAATGGCCATTAGGCTGTTTTTCATGCAAGTCCTGGGGAGGGTGTCACTCCGAGCATGCCAAGGCACAGCTGGAGGAACCCCAGCCAGCCATACCAGGAAGGTGCCAGGCACTACTGGAGCTCCTGGGCAGCTGAGCTCTCCCTGCTAGGACCTAGACAGACTCAAAGAGACAACTAAATTATGTCAAGAGATGCAGAACAGCCCAGGATAGAGGGCTCAAAATTGGCTTAAATCCATTGTACTCCCACTTGCCGCAACCTGTGAATTGCATGTTCTGCACCTTAGAAATGACAAATTGAAAGTGTTTATGTGAGCGGTGTTCTCTTAACTCTTTAAAATATGTGGCAAAAAGCTAGGTTATCTCCAGTTGCAATATTCAGATATGAATTTCAAGAATCCCGCAGCTGTGGGAGTAAAGTTTGACACATGAGTGGGAAAGGGTTCAGCCATGAAATTTATAGGTTGAGAATATAAAAGGTAAAATTTCAGAAGAGTTAAAAAGTGTCTAGGTCTGTGGATTTTGATTCCCTTGGAGTTCAGTTGCTTTGCATGTTGTATGTCAATACTAATGTAATTAAAAGGTCTTGATCTCTGTAGTCTGAGAGGGGGACAGTACCGCTCCGTTCTTGCATTAAGCAAACTTACTTTTGGAATAATGTGATAAAGTATGTGAGCATTTCATATTTAGATATGGCCACATTTTAGTTTCTGTACTGACGAACTGAATAGTAGCAGTTCTTCAATACTGAAGAATTGAATAGTACTGTGACAAGTTTTTGGAAAATTGTTTCAGATTATTCCAGTGAAGTATATGTCTGGGCAATAGAAAGAAATATAAAGAGACTGAGAATGAGAGGAGTCTCTATTTAGACTAAGATGGTAAAATACTAACACAAATATGGTGGTTATGAGGGCTTTTTCTGTAAAAGAAATTCATTGCTCACTATTGTGTTAGCTCTTTTTTTTTTTTTCTTTTTTAATGAAGCCATTAAAAAAGGAAAAAAAAAAAAAAAGAGGAATCAGCCAACGTAATTCTTTGGACTTCAAAAAGCTTTCTCCACAGGAGCAGCTGTTAAGGAAGCTAAGTAGTCACTGGAGGAGAGAGAAATCCTTGTCATGAGATAAAAATGGCTAGATGACAAAGTCTAAAGTAAAAATATATAGTCATCCTCCTCTATGGCTGAAAGACTACAGTGGGCTGCTCCATTGCTTCATGCTAGGATACTTCTTACCTAATAAATATATTAATGAATTGGAAAGAAAGTTAGGCAGTGAGATGGCAACATCTGCAAATGGTACAATTAGCGAGGTTACTCAAGTCCAAAACACACTACATGGGCAACTTCAAAAGGGAGCCTCAGAACTACAGCAGATGAAATTCAGCAGTGATGTATGAAAGCTAGCAGGCATTGAAAGGAGTAATTTGAACTAGGTATGACCTCTGTTGCATTCTAAATGAATTTAAAAATACCGGGGAAAGAGTTCAAGTCATTGTGGACAACTCAATAAAACCTATGATCTCTATTAAGGTTTCAGTGGCCTTTCCCCTCCCTTTAACAGTCCTCCAAATAAAATAAACACCTCACCACAAAACAAGAAGCAACAGCAACAAGATCCTATCTGTGTGATATTAATCTACATACAGTACAGATGATAGTGTATAATATAGCACCATCTTTTATATTGACTGCTGTAATAGAGAAGAAATGAAAAAAAGAAGAGAAGAAAACAATCTATTTACACATAAATATGTTGTGCCTCTTTTCAAAGTACAAGAAGCAAAGTTTCAGTGAAAGTGAGGACGTGTAAAGTTTACATGGGTAAAAAGAATATATTTTCCTCATTAAGTATCTAAATGGTAGTCACTGCAACAAAGATACAGACTTGTAGGTTCTTTCATTTGGGAGGGCAATTGAGATGTGTAAAGCCAAACTGAAATCTAAGTGCTTGTAGGATCAACCATTACAGGGTGCTGAGTATCCCATAAGATTCCTCTTCTGGTCCAGAAGTCCAGAGGGGGAGGTATCAGTGAAGGTTTTAGTTGAGTCCTTACACTGTTCCTTCTATGGGGCAAGATTTACCCTGTCTGCACCACTGTTGAAACAGTTGAGGTATGTCTCTGGGTAGTTCATATTCCTTGCTTACATTTCAGTTATTACTTGGTACAGCTAAGGTTTACAGAGGTATACCTGTAGCTAGCCTGTTGCTCTTCTGCATCTGCTAGGCACATGCTACATGTATCTCCCTACAGTTTAAACGTAAGGATAATAGTAAATCATATATGGTATAAACAGATGAACTACACGGTTGTGCAAGAATTGTACCTGTCTTCTTTACACAGTATACTTGCATGTACATGACAGGGGAATAAGGAAAATATAAAATGAGCATCTTTTTTTAGTATTATGTAAGAAACTGATTAAAACAGATTTCAAGGAGAAAAGTGCATTATGCAGTTGCTCAAACAGCTGTTCTTTTCAAGATGTTTGAAAAGGTGGGTTTGTGGAAATCCATAAAGAGGTGTTCATTGAGGTGACCATGATTTAGTCTGGAACTTCTGGTGCATAGGTTTTCGTAGGGCAGGGAGGTAAGAGGTCTGACATCCTCTTTTATTAAATTAGCTTGAATTTGGTATAGGTGGAACATGCTCACATGTATCTATTGTTCAGCATAAAGAAAAGGTCCAGATTTTGCCTAAACTTACATTGCTGCCTCATCTTTTGCCAGGCTATTCTGTACCACAATTACAGCAAAGAATCTCAGAAAACCTGCAAACCAAAGAAATTAGGTGAAGCTTTTTAATAGTTACCCTTAACTTCAAGGCAAGTCCATGCACCATTCCACTCTTTGCTGCCTTTGCTTCTTTCTGGAAGTTGTGTCTTGCCCTAGGTCCTTTCATAAACTTGCAAACTGCCTCTAAATTCTTCCGAATTCTCTGTTTTCAAGATGAAAAGTTTTTCATCACTCTTTTTTCATTAAACAGTCCTTTTACAGTATTTTCATATCCTCATAAAACCTCTATTCCCTGTATGGGGAGGTTGCAGAATTCTCACTGTGATGTTGCTATTGCTATCTCCTTTCAGTCCCTATCAAGGCAGGTGAAACTCTATTTTCCCTTGAACTGCTGCCATGCTCTGAGGTCCCTCCTCTCTATTGATTCTTACCACTGATGTGGTTCTTTGACTTCCTTATTTTCATATGAAAGTGCAAAGAACTAGAGGTAAAAATGATCTATTATGCTTGCTGAGTCCATAAAGGATTAGTCCATACTCGTGTTTGGTGTAAGCTGGTTTTGTAAAAGTTAGCCATTATCTTGAAATAATGTTTCATTGTGAAAAATAATTCCTTGTTACACAAATAGAAATTCTGATTTCCATCTCATTTCTCCTACATATGACTCTGTATGGAAAAACTGCTTTTGCTGTGGATATAATGCCCAGCAAATACTTGTAGGCTGTTGTGCAAGTACTTAAAATATTTACCTCTCTTGACAGTTCTTCCCCAGTCTGTGTTGGCAACTGCCTAATCACTGCTCTTGTCTTTCTCTGAAATCTTTCCAGATAATCAAAGTGTTTCTGATAATGTGATGGCCAGAAAAGGATCACCTAGTGAAAGTTCATTTTACTGGTGCATCTCATTTTAGGCTAATTTCAGCTATGCCTCAGTAGCCATGGCAAACAAGAAAATATTCTCTTACAATGTGTTTGTCTATAGGTTATATCAACAAACAAAATTTATATAGAAAAGTGCATAGTGCACGATCCTTTTTTCAGAAAATAAGTTTCTCGAGATATCGAACAGATGTTTAATAAAAGTTCAAATATTCTTTATCTGTGGTTAGACAAGTTCAAATTATGTTTATATACCAAAACATGAAGTAGAATTCAGGACCCCATCAATTAATTTGCTTTGTGTTAATTCCTGGTCAATGTTCCCTGTTTAGCCTATAAAGTGCATACTGGTGTTCAAGCTGCCACTATCACTCTGCTTTTCCACTGATCCCCTTTCAGAGCTGCTAAGTGCTTGGTGGTCATTTATACTGTGATTGGATAAAATTAGCTTCAATGCAGACTGCTTATGTACATATTTAAGTTCAGAAAAAGGGTTTTGTATGGCTCTGAAAGACTGCAAAAATTTCAATTTCGTATATGGTCTGCATATGCTCACTTAAAAAATTACTAGTTACAGTCATTTAAATTATTACCAATTTCACTCTAGTTAATTAATCTTCTGTAAAATAATGTATGATGATTTTATTTCTAAAAATTCTGACTTCAGATTAGGCAATGAGTCAATTAATTTTTTATCTTAAGAACAGAATACAACCTGGAGGAACTTAGAGTGAGAGGATTCCAGGACACACAGTCATGAGCAGTAATAATCATACCAAGACCCTAGATGAATGAATGTGGAGTGCCACTTGATACTTTATGGACATTCCTTACTTTTTTTTTTTTGCTTTATTTTTCCTTCAAATGGATGTTGGTTTTACACAAAAACAAAATTCTATATTTGTCTTTTTCCAAAAATGGTAGAAAAAATTAGATTAATAATGAACAGAATATTTTCATTGTTCATTTACCCTACTCATAATCTGGGAATATATGAGTATGACTACTAAGACAGTTCAAGAAGTAGTTTTCCCTGAGAATAAGGGGAAACTGTATGCTGATGTAGTGTAATGCTGCACATTTATTGAGGGGTGAATGCCTGGTATTTAAAATTGAAAACCACTGCTATGAGATCACTAGCTAGAGTAGTGACAGGAGTGCAGAAGACAATTTTAAACAACTGAAATCTGTAAGAACTGATGGAGAAGTAGAAGTTATAAGCCTGTCCTCATGTATTGTTTGCCTTACACTTTCTGATATTCCTCAGTGAATAATGAAAATGCTTGTTGACTCATTTGCTGAATTTTAAGAATGAAACAAGTGTAATAGCACTGTTTGGCAGTCTGAAAACATACTCTGCTTCAACATGCCTTTGAAAAATTCTAATATCATCAAGGCTTAATAGTGCCACTTTGCTATGGAACAGGGTCACGTGTCACTTCTCTTGCAGGTGGATTTAGCAAAGCAATCTGCCACTTCTGCATTGGATTGAACCACTTTATAAATCTGGGGGCTTACACATTTGACTAGATCAGAGTTTGCAACCCAGGAAGGCCTAACTAAAATCCACAGAAAATTTTGGTAATTAATTTTTCATATAACTATGCTTATGGTGTCTGTACCCTGTACAGAGGTATAATGTTTCTGTCTAATAAAGGAAAAACTATAAGAATCTCTCAGTTGCTGGCTTATGGCTTCAAATATAGTATCATATTTGCTTAGCTTCCTGTATATATTAGTGGAGTAATTATCTCTTTAAAATAGTCATTTAGGTATTTTATGACATGTAGGGCGTAATAGCTTTTAACTGTATTTTATCAGACTCACCTAGAGAAAGTATCATCAAACTGGCTTTCCAGACTTCCCAGATGTAGTTGAAATACCTGATTTCATCATTAGTAGTTGTATCAGAACTTTTCCCTCTTTTCAAATCTCCCAAGATGGATCCCAAAGGATCCCAGAATGGAGAGAGAAAACAAAAGTAATTATTAAAAACCACGTTACTATTGGCTAGCTCTTATTGTTGTTGGGTTTTGTTGGCTTTACCTCTTTGTCTTCTGGGGTTCTTGCACCCAGCAAACTTCAGGGCCTGACTCTCCGAAGTAGTTCACATATTGGTAACAAGGGATTCCTTGTACCAGAGAATTTATGTTCAAAGGCAGTGAGGCTACCACTGCTCATGCTGAACATAGCGTGGAATTTGACCTTTATGAAACAATTGCAAAGAGGCTTTGTAATCACTGTAATAATATCCATGGAAAACAGAGAGGAGCTTGGAAACAGGGAAGTTTTACTGAGTATAGAAGAACAGCATGTTATACCATTACCTGTGCTATTGTACCCTCTGTCTTCCTTTAGTTCCCAAAAACATGTTACTACAGTTCTGTGCTATTTCATTTCTCCCACCTGGCAACTCTCTTAGTAATATACAAACCAGTTCTTTTTCCTTATAGTCACCTCATAGTCTTTTGTTAGAGGGATCATCTGTGCTTATCTAATTCAAAGGAAGACATTTGGCATCCGTTTATATGCAGTGTTAAAGACAGCATGTTGAGCAGGGAGGCCCTTGGATCTAACCCGTTATGGCCACTTTTACGCTACATAATGGACTAAAATTTACATTCCTCCTATTGCTGGTTATCTTACAGGTATCTCTCCTACTGGCCTGGAAGCATATTTTTAAAGTGTAGTATTTTTTAAAGTGTAGTGCAACTTTTCCTTCTTCATGGAGAAAACAGGTATCTTAAGAACTATTTACTCAGTTTCCATGTGTTACGTTCCTAAGCTGCAGTTTTGGGCCCTGGGAAGGCAAGGCCAAGGCTATACAGTAGGATTTCACACAGGAAACTGTGCCTTTCAAGGTGCCATTGCAACCTAATAATCAAAGATGAAGAAAATATGCCTTTATTCTCTGATACCTGCATCTCCTCAAGTCCATGCTGAAGGCCATATCCTCTCAAGGATGTGCAAACGAAGTGCCTTAAGCTAGCATTTTATGTCAAATTTACTTTATTAACAAGGAAGTTATGTTTTGGGGGCTATTTCAAAGGTAAATTAGTGTGGACTTGGAAAGGTTTTTTTCTGTATGTGCAATAATTCTCTAAGCTGCCCGGTTGCACACATTGCTGGTCTCTTTCAGCCAGCTGGTGGGTTCCCAGGCAGAGTCTGTTCCATGCACACGTCACGTGGATTTCCGATGCGCTTGCAAATACTGTAATCCCTAGAGAGACATGGTCCTTTTTGGTCTGAAATGCTCAGTCACTGTGATGAGATGTTCTGCTTAGGAATTCAGGGCACAACATAGACCTAGCTGTGGATCGTGCCATTCCACCTTTTTTTTTTCATAAGTAATGGATGTGATATGTTTCACAATGATATGTTTCGTCTTATGTTGTTGCTCTCAGATTGCACGTGTGAGAACACAGCATCTCGAAAATGATTTACAAACACGGATGCGGTGTCTGATGGCACTTTATTTGTGAAGCAAAAGGCATATGTTTGCCTTGTGGTGTGTGCCTGTAGATCAAAATCCAATGAAAATTTTACTGACTACATCAGTGATAGGCATGTTACTTACCAAAAAAAAAAAAAAAAGTAAAATGCTGAATGCTATATGGAGATAACATACAATTTATTGATTCTCTCTATGTGGTTTATGGCTATAATGGACTTTATGAAAACCTTAAGCCAGTCTATTTTATCTTTGTAAATAATTGACTGAGAACACTTCTAAATGTTCTAAATGGGATAAGTGGAATGAGATACATGCAAGGAGAAGACTGTACAAGTACTTATGTGTATATGATACATTTAAGCCCTTTTTAGCAAAGTTCAAATAAACTTCTTCATAGTGTCTGAAAATTGGAGATCTAATTTTGGTTTTAAATCTGTTGTCACAACTATCCTCAGCTCTGCAGTAATTTGCATTTCAAGTGTGCTGGAATCTCTGAGTACCTCCTTTGTGTGTTGTATAATTACTGTTAATACCTGATTTCGCAGTTATTTATAGCCTTGATGTATTACTTGACTGTTGCTAGTACCTCATTTACTATTCTGACCACCTTGAACAGCCTTCTACATGATACTTCCTGGAGTGTCTAGTCTTTTATCCTCTGGTTGTGTCTTCTAATTTCTCTCTGGCTGTAATACAGTCTCATATCTTTGCTTCAGACAGTATTTTCAGTGTTGTATTGCAGGGTTCATCATTGATGCCAGGGAGTGTAGTAAGACTAGTGCACAGGCAGAAGGTGGGGACTCTTAGTGTCCTAAAGTGACTTTGAGAGGCCACAGTTCACACAGCTCCTGGTTCCAACTAGGTATAGGGCCATTTATACTCTGCCTAAGTTCAGACTGCCACCGAAAGAAGAACTCCATCCTCTTGCCAGAGGCACTCATTTCCACCTGGCCTTTTGTGTTGGCACTTAGTTTATGTGGCTGTTTAATGAGCCAGACCAAGGATTGATCCAGCTGCAAACTAATCTTGCATTTCTTCTGGTTTGCTTTTTGGGTCAGTTCCCTGATCTGCTTTACAGTGCAGCTGTAAGATGCAAGTGTCAGCACAAACAAGGTAGAGGAACAAATGACTGAGGTCAGAAAGGACCACCTCTTTTGGCAGGTGTCCCGATTTATGCTGCAGGTTGAACGTCCTGGGTTGCACACTTGCTGAGAACTGGCAAATGGGAATTGCCGCCTTGCACAGGAGCAAGAGTCTGCCAAAAAGGTGATTGGCAACATCACTCATCTTTAAATGGCAGCAGCTTCTGGCTCCCTGTTCAGTTTCTATTGACAAGCTCTGTCTTTAATACAGGAGACGTATGTGAAGTCTGGCACCCTAGCCTTAGAAAGTTGTTCATCCCTGATGGAAAGAACCTAGTGGTACAGGTTACATAAAGGACTCTCTGCAATGTAAACTGGCATAACTAAATGCCTTATAGAAGATAAGCATAATTACCCAAACCCCTAGGTAGAAGCACCCATAACATTTGCCAAACAAAAATGCAGATAATTAGAAGATCTGGCTTAGCACATTCTGAAATTGGTATGTCGGATCTAAAAATCTCTGATTCAGTCTTTCTAGCTCGTTGAGTTGGATTTCCAGTTGGGAGATTCATTCAGCCGGGCTTAGGTTTTAAACCAGATATATAAAAAACACCAAAGCCTTTGCCTCAGGGTCTGCCATGGGAGTTACATTCCTGGATAAATCGGAATACCATCTGTACTGCCAACTGCGATGTGAGAGAGTTAAGTGCGGTTTTCTAAGCAACAAAAGGCACCTAACAAAAAATAGGTAATACCTCTTTCCAGGCTACTTTACTTTTCCTAGACTGTCCCAGGCCTCTGAAGGGTTTATTTCAGGTTGTGACTCGAAGTCACCCAGATCTAACTTACCTGAAGCCCTAGGCAGACAGGCAGGCAGATAATGTTACCTAAATGGGCCATAAGTGATGTCTGAATTGGATAATAAATCCTAATCTGTTTATTAAAAATGGAGGCAAATAGTTTTGACAAGACAGAGTCTGAACTAGAGAGGACTGTTGGTGGCAAAATGAAAGAACTGTGGTGAATGGATGGTAAATTAAGTTTCTACTGTTTAATTGTGCTGATGATTTTGGCAAAGTTGATCATGGGAGGCACTGCAGAAGCTCAGTCACTGGGCAGTGGTGGCTTATGTTCTGTCAAAATTCACTCCCTTTTGTGATATATTAATTATCAGGCAAAAACACAACCATAGTTAAGGGTAAATACATATCAGGAACTGAAGGAAGAAAGTTTTCCAGAAACATTGTAATTAAGTGCAAACTAGATACTTTAATTTTAGAATGTTTACGTAAATCTATACATGTTAATGGACAGAAATGCATGTCTAAATACCCTGAAGTTTTGCCCGGGAGTGATGTAGTAATTACCTGGTTATGAGTTGTGCATGTTAATTTTTGTAGATGATTTATCTGGTTTATCTGGCTTTTAAAGACATGATATTTTCCTTTTTTATTTTTACTTTTTTAATGCTCCTATTTTCACAACAGAGCACAGATAGCATATTTAACATTGCATTCCTATAATTATAAGTGAAAGGGGGAAGCGCAGGCAAGAGTAGACAACAAGAAGCAGGAGCTGAAGGTGAGGAAGCTACTCAGTTAATCTGTGAGGAGGAGATAATGGGCAATAACATGAAGCCAGCGCAGAGTGGCAGAGTGACCAGAGTGGCAAGCAGGAAGGACACTTTTATCGGCATTGTTTCAAACCAGCTCTAACAGTAAGTATTAAGAAAGGAAAAGAAGCAATTACAGTAACAAACCCTAATTGAACTTTGAAATACATTTTAATAATGTGCAGTAAAGGAACTATATCTTTACTTAAGCAACTGAGGCATGTTCTGGATGTGATCTGCTTACCTGCTTGAAGAGAAACACACATCCAATGACAAATTTTGGTTGATTTTGTAATTGAGGGCGCATGCTTATGAATTTGCAAATAAGACCTAGCATAGGGACTTTCAATGTAGCAAGTATTTTTGTTAGTGAGGCCTGGGCTAGGCGTGAAAACCCTCCATTGTAAATGCAGTTGAGTGTCTGTTTTGTCTGAAAAGTAATCAAAGATACAGATTGTATGAACCTTCAATATTCATTGTAATTTACCTCTGAAAGATTCAGCTGGTTTGTTTTGTGATTGCTTTTCAAAAGGAAATGATGCATTGTAATCAATTTACTGTTGCGCAGTTTTAAATGTCAGGGGCATTTTTGTTACTTAACTAGAAGACCCATGCAAGGCATGATGCAGACTTTTTGAAGTAAGGCTATTTTAAGGATTAACTTCTAAGAAATTTCAGGTTCAGCATGTCTAAGTACAGTATATGCTTTCTTACTGTTTGCTTTTATTTTAATTAAAAGTCAAGCAGCACTTGCATTAATTGAGATATATTTTTGATAATTTCATTCCATCGCTATTTTTCTGATGATTCTTTTAAATGTAATAAGTACACAAACTAATGACTGTGATCACGTTTGAATATTGACACTGTTTTGAAAGTTCTTGGGAAATAGTAAATGTTTCTTTATTATCAAAATACGTATTTGAATGTATAATTCAATTAAAATGTCATAATCATAAAATGTTTAAAGAAACAAACTGCTCTATGCGCTAATTTGAAAAAAAGAACTTTTTAAATGGAACTCCATGTAGCTTTTGTAGATACTTAGGCCTCTCTTCACTGTTGGTTGAGTTTATTTAAAGAGCTTTTCTAGTCACCTTTGAACCCAAATGATTTCTCCAGATGTACAGAAGTGAACAATGTAAAAATCTTGCTGCTTCAGCAGAACAGGATCCAGCTGGCAGGGAACTGGATCTGCAAGTCATTGGTTACAGCTGTGTTTCGATTTATGTGATGGTTGAAAAAATAAATTACTGGATTAAATGGCTAGAAAGAGGACTCTTTGTTTAGCCCTTGTGTGGGGACTGAAAGTGTTTATGGTGCTGTTTTCTACAGAGCCTTTGCAAAGTTAGCTGGACAAATAGACTTATTCAAAACTTCTCTGAAATGTTGCACATTCAGCTTTATTTCTTTACAGAAGAAACTGTATGTTTTTGTGTAATGCTGTCAGCCAGCAACCGTTTTTAAGGTCTCTTGGCCTTTGAGAGTGGCGGTAGCATTTTAGCAATGTCTTTTAGGCATTGCAGTTTATCACTGGAAGGCAGTTTCCTTTAGTTAAAGGTTTTAAAATGCATTTCTTGGCATGCACACAAATACATGTAGGGACTCTGTCAAACTCATAACTTTTTAATGGGTTTAATATTTCAGCTTTGTATACCACTTACCTTTTGCTCTACATAATAATGCTGATGTAATTGTAAATTGGGTGCACAGTAATTTACAGAGCAGGCACAATGAAATCAGAAACTAAAGCCAAGTGTTTGGATTATCATAGATCTTATTTTTATGTTCGAATGACAGTGATTATGTCTTATTACCTGATATCCTGATTCTGCAAAGATTTACATGCTTAATTTCACTGAACAGTTCCGCTGTCTTTGCTAGGGCTGCATGGTACAGAGAGCTCATCATAGCTTTGTTAGCTATTTTGCTAAGAAATGTGTTAATTTTTTTTTAATTCTTTATAAGAGTATAGTCCTCTGAAATCCCATGAGCTGCCTTTTCTATTGAAGGTAGTGGAGGTTGAAGGAGTTGAGATGTAACTTCTTGCAGTGAAGTTCTGACTCCACAGAAATCACTGGGCATTTTGCCACTGACTTCTCTTAGGCTACAATTTCACCTTTAGAACTGGATTTCAATGCTTTTACATGTAACAAATATCACAAGACCCACAAGTGATTTCTCTTAAGTAGTACAACTGCTTGTGAAGTGATAGGCTACCAAATGTGAACAAAATATTTGATAGTAGACCAACAGTAGTTTTAAAGGCTTCTTGCAGATGCTATGGAAAGATAAATAATAGCATATAACTTTCAGTCACAACAGACAGTGAGCATATAGTGCATTTTTTAAAGCTTTAGCTGGCTTTCAGCATAATAGTTTGCAAAGCCAGGAGCTTTTCAGCACTTATATCTGTTTATTCAGCAATATTTCTTAGCAATTATTTTAGGCTGACCATTTAGTTTCATTTTACAGTCATAAAGCAGTCAGTAGCTGTAGCCGAGTATCAGTTACATTGTATTTATTACAACATTTCTAAAACAGTGTATAAACATGGAAAATTATGGTTGTGATTAGATCGTAATTGTTGTCTTATCAAGATCTAATTACTTTTCTAAAAACAGTTTGCACAAATCATTTTCAAAGGATCACCTTTATAAAATCCTGCACAACACTGACCAAGGAGAGCTAAATACCAGAACAGGAGTTCTTTTCCAAGGCAAAAATGAAATCAAACAAGTTGGCCAAGTTCCATCATAAGCCACCCTCAGAAATACCAGAGAGAGGCTTAAAATATTTTAAATAGAATATTTACCCTTCCCCCTTTTTTATTGTCCCCGAGCAGCATTATTACATTAAGAGCCATGCGACAGAAAGTCATGGTGATGCAGAATAAATAACCATAATGTATCAAAAGCAGACAAAGGTGTGATTGATCTGTCTGGAATTGGCAGACTGTTTCGCTGTGTCAGGCTGTTTCTTTGATCAATGAAGGTATAGCCTCTGACCCTTAAAAAAAATCAATGAGATTGATTGAAAGGAGAGAGAGAACTATGAGAATGCAGGATAGCTTTAACCTTCACTGTCTAGAAAATAGGCATTGAACCTGCTATTTTGTATTTTCTTATTAAAATGCTTTGCTTTTCCCCAGCCTACTTTTGAAACCTCTTAAAACAAGGCTGTAGAAATGGTGTGTCCAAATGTTTCTCACAAACGTTTATCTTCAAATCACAGTGTTAAGAAAATAGGAGGGGTTTTTTCTATAGCAGAATTCTGTACATTCTGTTACTGTTTGCAGTATGTACAGAATGCCTTTAACTTCCTTTCATAAACTCTGATTCTTATTTGGCATATACCTGTCTAAGAATTGGTGCTCAGAAATATAGTTCAGATCATTTCAGAGACACTAGCCATCCAAATAAAATTACTTCAATTGCCCTATTTGCAGGATCAGGCCCACTGATGACTGCAACGATAGTGTGAAACCAGCATGGAGGGGTGGCTTCTGGGAATAAACAACATATTTTGGTGATCTTGTTCCACGTAATCTTGCATTTTTATCGATTTATATATATATCTTTATATACGTCTACCTAATTAGTAAGGAAAGAGTAAAAATGTCATAGTGGAATATTTACGAAGCGGGATTTTTAAAATAGTGCTTGGCACTTTATGTCTTTCTTATTGAACAGACTGCAAATGCAAACTAAACTGTTTAGTCAAAAACAGTTTTATGAAGACTTGGAATTTCATTTTAGTACCAGGCCTTTTCTTCACATTGTGCCGATGCTGTATTAAGCAGTAACAGAAAGCAATTAGTGAAGTAAGTATAAGAAGTGATCATAAATAGAAAAGCTAATTCATTCATTATTTCATGCTTTTGAATCTCAAGAAAACATAGGTCAAAAAAGAATAAATATAATAGTGGTTAGTTTTCACAAATAATTACTTTTTTAATTGAAAATGTCAATGAAATCAAGGTCTATTGAATGGTATTCATATAGTTTCAAAGTAATTCAGACTGCAATAATTTCTGCTGTCATATGTCTGTGTTTTAATAAAGGGCAGGTAAATTGACAAGTCAGCAAGGAGACGGTATAATAGCATTTCTTGAGTAAGAAGGAGCTTGCATAGGGAGAGAAAGATATTGCTGTTTCTCTATTTTTATTTGTGTAATTTCCTTTCTCTAGTAGTTGTGTAGGCTATATATTTTTTTTAATACTTCACAATCAGGTGGGAATTTCAGCTAAGTTATGGAAGGGACTGTTTGTAAAAAATAAGGCAAAGTCTGGGTGTAGCATTTCTAAACAAGAAAATAAGAGGTTAGATTTTTGTGATAGGTCTGGGACTAGACAGCTGTGGGATTTTTCTGAAGTCTGTCCATTTGCTGTTTGTCGGTAGGGTGAGAAGGTATGGACAATCATGCAAAACTATGACGTATGCTTAGACACAGGTCACTCTAACAGTCTCATTCTTCTAAGTCATTTAAATGCTACATTAAAGGAAGCTAAACCTTTTCTTTTAATGGGTAACCCTTTCATCTGCACTGTGATGAAGAAACTTTTGCTCCTAGAAAATGAAGAGGGATGAGGGTGTTACCTCCCAGTTTGAGCACACTGAGAATATGAAGAACTGCAAAGTCAGAACACTTGATATTAATGCATTTTTCCCTTCATGTTAGACACATTTTGATTTTGCTCCAATAGTATCTACTTCTTGTAGTTACATTCTCTTAACATTACTTGTTATTCCAGAGAATCTTTATCTTTCACACAAAGTTTGTATTAATACTGCAAATAACCTTATTCTTGCTGTCTAAGAAACAAAAGGCCCATCCTGTACTTGAACAGATTTTGATATCTGACATCCATGTCCAGCCTCACCTCTCCTCCCTCTCTGTCCATAACTAATAATCCAGGAAACGCCTTTTTAAATTTTTTTTTTTTTAATTTTTTTATTTTTTGGTTTTGGGTGGTTTCAGCAATGGCTGCTACTCTCATTCTGTTCTTCATGTGCACAAACTGCATCTTCCCAGTGTGGATGTGAATGCTGTCCCCTTGTGGATGATGCTCACAGTCTTAACTGCTACCTGAAAAACTGAGCAGTACCCTTCATCCAGTTTAAGGTGGTGTCTGGTGCACTGCATTCATTTAGCATTGCTAAAAGACAGAGTTAAGATTCTTTTTGTATCTCATCCCACTGCCAGCTAAATCTTTCCCAGAAAAGATGCAAAGCTGAGGTAATTTTTTTCCATCTGTGAGGGGTCAGTTACTGCAACAAAGTCGTTCCTGGCTGGAGTATAAGCACCTACGCTAGCAGCTGAATAATTTTGTAGACTGATTTTTTACATTTCTACTAATGAAAACAGCTGGGTCATTAAATCCAGCAATCGATCTCCAATTATAACCTCTCTTGGATAGCACAGCACCCTGCCCTGGCAGGTGCCCTTCCCACAGACAGATCCCCAGCCTCTGCCTCTGCCGTGAAACACCTATTTGCTGCCCTTGTTCCATACGCACTCCTAGAACCTCTAGGAGCACAAATTCCTCCCCAAAATATCATTGACATGGCTCAGGGGATAATTCTGCAATTTGACATTCACAGCGTTGCGTGGACTAAGGCTGTGTGTACGGTCTCTTCAGCTGTAAAGCAGATCTATGGTTAAAAAAAGGTGTGGTTCTGCTTGGAAACAGAGGCAGTGTGTACAGACAGTGATGTAACTGTAAATGTAATGGGTTTTTCTTTCACTGTTATTATTTGAGTCTATCAGCAGAATAGATTAAATTTAAGAGATCAAAATTCTGCATACCTGCTACCCGGATTCTTTCTTTCCTCCTGAGAAACTGAGAGAAGGATATGTGACACTTGCTGGAGCATTTTTATGAAAAGCTTTTTGATCTTTTCAGGACCTGCACAGGAATAAAAAAAAAAGTTAAATAGATGACATTTAATCTTCATACAGCAAATAATAATTACAAGCAAGTTTTTAAAGTGGTTCTGCTCATATTCAAATCCGATGCTTCTTTTCTCCTTGCATTGCATGAGGATTTACCGTACTGTGGATGCAAAATGTAAATGATTGGGCAATTCTGTGAAATTCAGACATACATACAAAAATGTCTTTCCAACTTTTTCACACTTACCCTCAAACTGAAAATGGATTTTCCTACTGGTTGATTAACCAGAAATTAGTTGTTCCTAACTAGGTTGAGGGGAAAAGTGTTCTGTAATATTGGATTAGTGAGAGGAGTGAAGAGCTTCAGTTTAATTCAACTAGTCTTCTATTTTTAATCTCCAAGGAAACAGCTGAGTTGAATGTTAATTAAACAGCAGTCTTTGATCCACCCAGCCACTCCCAGAGGCATAATAATAATATATAAGCGCACACACAGCAAATATATAATAGGTATATTTAAAGGAGTGCATCTAACCTTGCCATATTCACATTTAAAATGTTTCTTGCTGACCCATCCTTATATTATTTAAATAGGCAAAGGGAAAAAGAGGGGAAAATGCTAAATTAAACTTTGATGATCTGAAAGGTAGGGCAGCAGAGTAAGCATGAGTTCCTATTTTGAGGATGTATAAGGGTTAATGATTAGAAGAGTGAAATCAGGAAAGACCTTAAGCCCAGATCTATGACAGTGGTAATTGAGCTGATTGATTACGACATCTCGTTTCAGACGACTATTGATTTAATCTAGTCTGCAGTCCCATTGGCCCCAGAGGTGCTCCCAAGTGAGGCTCAGCACTTGAACCTGGGTACTCTTCCCTACTCACAGTCTGGATATAAATTTCCAGGATCTGCAGCCATTTATAATTTTCACTCATCTTCATGCTTTTATTCAAAAGCTTCTAATTTTGTCAGGCTAATGTTTTTAACCATTGAGTGAGCCGACGTAGGGAAAATGAAATGGCACAGACTGGAAAGGGTGGGGTTTTTTTTAAAAAAAAAAGCAAGAGAGAGAGCTGGGGCTATGTGGCTAGTATTTGCATCTGTTGTTTCTGATTCGCAGAGCTAGCAAAGGCTGCTTTTGGAGGCAGTCCACAAAGCTGGGCTATCAGTAGGCAGTTTGCTGTACGCGCACGTTCAATTATTAAAATAGTAGACTTTTTTTTCTGTCTGATAGCCATAGCGAGGTCATGACATTAATTTATCCAGGGTATTGTGGGTAACTATACAGAAAAAAAGCATAAAGGGCACAGATGCTGGAGCAGCAAAAAATGGATGGGTCTGAGCAAAAGGAGATTAAGAGGCGATGACCAATCTAATGTACGTATAGCAGTAAGAAGCCGGCATCCGTCACAGGCTATTGATGGCAATAAGTATTTTAAGCCATGCTGTGCATGTGTTAATTTTTTTTCTCGTACCTCAGTAAATGCTAAGCTGAATGCTGTATTCCTGTATTTTCTCAGTTTCCCAAATCTGATTTCGGTCTTGTTTTTGTTGTCTCATGCTTGGCGTTCACTGCTCGCTCTCTGTCTCTGTCTGTGGGTGTGTGTCTGTCTCCATCTCTCCCTCTCTCTGAGATTACAAACTTAACTGTTTCCTAATTGTCTACTTTTCCTAAGAAATTAATTACCATCACAACAACCGGTCATAAGCGTGTACTAACTGGGCTTAGGGCGTGTACCCCAGCGTTCTGGCTTCCTTTCTTTACTTCGGGGCTGCACAGTGTTTTCTTTTGGACCTTTCCTGTGAGTGGATGCCCTTCACGTTTGCTGCCACCATAAGGTTGCCAAGCGGCTACCTGAGCTGGGACTGCGGTGTAGCACTGCATCCTGGGACCTCCCTGCCCGGTTACGCCGAGAGTTTCTACGGCACCAGGCAGCTTTGAGAATTGGCTGGCGAATTGCGTATCACCTGTCCCCCCCCTCTGGTAAATAATTTTTATACCGCGAATCACAGTGGTGTGGTATTATCTGGAAAAATAATTCCCAAATACTGTTGGCGTAAAAAGGGAAAAGCCGAAAGATTGTCAACACCGTAAGTCATTAAATTCCCTTGCCTTAAGAACAAAGGAACAAGGTAAAAATGCACACAATAATTATGCTCTGTGGATTTTCATAGCCTGTCAGACAACTTGTGCCTGTGTTTCAGTTAACAGCCTTTGTGCTTTGTTTAGTGTTGTGTATTTTATATACGCGTCTTGAGTTTCTCTGTGTATGTGTGTGTGTATTCGATGTACGTGTATGTGCGCAGACTGCTCTACCAACACGGAGCAAATACCATACAGATAAATACACAAGTGTAGCTCAAACATGCATTTTCAGTACTCGGTGTGGTGGTGCGGATGTATTGCCATTGTTCTCTCACAGTGCTCCCTCTGACGCAATCAGCTTCTATTTTTTATTTTTTTTAATTAAGAAATCTAAAATTAAAAAAAAAAAAAAAAAGAGAAAAGAAATTACTTGGTCCAGTTAAATACTGATTGAAGTCCAGAAACTCACGATTTCAGCACAGTGAATGGTGACTCAGACTCTGGCAGTGTTTTGGCTATGAGACAATTCCTACTTATAAAGAGCACAATGAGTGGGGGGGGGGGAAAGAAAGATAGCATTAATTTTGAGGAAGATTAATATTAGTCTTTTTAATGTTCATAATTTTCTGAATAAATGAATCCTTGTAGCTTTTGAGAGCTAGTGTGTCCTTCCCACTGGTATTTATTCGAGCAAAGGAAAAAATGAAGAAGGCGTAGAATAAACTCCTAAGACTGTTCAAGAATTACTGGCATTATTTCTCTCTACATCACGTGTGAGCCTGGGTTGCCTGCTATTCCTGAGGCAGAGGATCGAGGATGAAAGTCTGTGTGTCAGAGCCTGTTTTCACAACTGCATTTGGAGATCTGTCTTATTGATTAGGAAAAAAAGGGGGTGGGAATAGGAGTGTGAGGTGAGGGGAGGACCGACTGACTACTGGCTTGTTGCAGCTCAAGACATTTTCTTCCGGAAAGATGTCAAACAACTGAGACACAGCAACAGAGGAAGTAGAAAGGTGGAAAAATAAGAAGAGGGACCCTTTGGAAGAAATGAAGGCATTCCTTATGAGAGCCTTGAGGCTTTTTTTTCTTCTAACATCTGACCCACAAGGGCTAGAGTGACAGCGTCATGCAAATGCTGCAGTCCAGCAGGTCTGAGAGAGGGTGGATGCTAGAGAGTGAGTTAATGTTAATGATGAGTGCAGTGAAAATACCAGCCGATACCACCCCCTCCACACACAACTGCTCTGAGTCAGCATCCGCTGCTTTGCCTTGCCTTTTTGTGCGTGTGTGTGTGTATGTGCGCGCGCATGTGTATGTGTGTGTGTGTGTGCGTGTGTGTGCTAGTGACTGTGTGTGTGCATGGAAGGTAAAGCCAGTCAGTCAGTGAGAAGCAAAGGTACGTTTGAGAGCAACTAAAATCTGACTGATTTCCATCTTCAGAGCATCAGATGTATTCCCTAAAGAGGATGGGTCTATGCGATGGGGGTGGTATAATTATGTTAATGTCATATTTATAGAGGGGAGAGATTTTTCATTCTAATTATTGATTTGAAAGCTGTGGTCAAAATTGTTTGTTAAATCATGATCAGCTTTTAAAAAAGAAATTGAATGAAATCTAAGGACTGCTATACATATATATATATCTCATATATTTTGTTTCGTTTAACTATTTTGTGTCTGAGGCATAACTGATTGAATGGTGCACAGTGACAAAGAAACGGCTCTTATATAATGTTGCATTATATCATCAGCTGAAATAATATTTTAAATAATCCAAAATGTTCTGAAATCTAAAGTATCATTCTGGAGGGGAGGGTGAAGGGCAGGGATGGGGGTGGGGGGCGCTGGCAAATCTTTTCTTCAGCAGAGCGCTCTGTACAGCTTTCTTGTAAATGGATGATTCACCTGTTCGACCAGCAGAGATTCTAATTCTTCCCCCCCTCTTCTCTTTTTTTTCCCTTTTTAAAGCTGAACGGCTTCCCGAAGAGCACTGAGTTTTCTATGCCAGATTCTGCTCCAGTGGCTAGGACCTTTATGGCTGCTGTTTCTTTTGCTCTGGGCTCTGATGGAGGAAAAAAAAAAAAAAAAAGCCACGGTGGATCCTGTCCCTAAAGTAGAAATTTTCTTTTTCGTTCTGCAAACAAGGCTAAAGATCGGAGGAGAATGAATGCGAAAGTAATTCGGGATTGTGGTCGTGCCATTAAAAGTGTTCGGCTTCAGAATGAAATTATTTGGGAAATCTGAGCATTTCTTCTTACTGTATCGACAGTATTTGAAAGTTATGTGTGCTTTGAGTAATCTGGTTCAAGTGACAACAATCTTTGCATGTCAATGTTTTCTACAGCTTATGGAGCAAAAGCTAGTTTTGCCATTGGAAAGGAAGAAGCTTTTGCTAGCAGCCTGTAGAAGGATTAAATGTTGAACGTGGGGAAGAGGCAAAAAGTGAATACACGCCCAAAGGTTATCCTTGCATCGTGAATGGGTTTAAAGTACTCTAACCCAGGGCCCACCTGAACAGTAGGACTAAAAGTATAATGGGGAAATATTTCAATTAGAAACCCCTTAACAAGCATTTAATCCTTCTTTCAGGCATTAAGGGAAATAGAATAAAATTGTTATTGTACCAGTCTGCTGGAAGCAGATTTTAACCCATTTTTAGACGCTTCCCTCTGATGCATTATAATATGGCTACTTGCGGGACGAGGCAGTGAAGATTTTTTTCCTGTATTCTGTTTTTTCTTTTCAAAAGTTAAGGACTATACTCTAAGAAAAGTCTGTTCAGTCAGCTGATACATTGTTTGAATGTATGTATGCGTCTTGCCTGCTTATTTGATCTTTTCTGCCCCCTACTTGAAACTGTGGTTTGTTTATCTGGGGGGAAGGAGGGGTTGTTAATTTGAGGGGGATGTTGTTTTTTGGGTTGGTTTTGGTTTTGGTTGGGTTTTTTTTAACAATAGCAGTGAAAGTTTTACTGGCAGTGATTATGACTACTAAGCAATTCAGTTTATTGGAAGACGAATTCTACTGGATCATATCGGACTTTTCCTAGTCCCTGAGACCCTAACTTGTGAGGTTTTTTAGCAACAATCACAAGTCAGGCTCTTGGGACCTAGGCGGAGGGGAACCAGCAGCTTTGGACTGTGATTGTGTCTCTGCAGAATTTAGAGAACCAAAGGAGCTTTCCTTGTCTGGAAGGGAAAAAAAAGAAAATATACCTATTACAAATGTTAAGTAGCAGAACTGTTCCTAAAAGAACTGTTATCCATTGTGCAACATTAGGCTTTTACATATTTGTATGTTTAGAAAACTAGACTAGATGCCATATAACATTTAGAATTAAAATTTAGCCTGAATACCAGTTTGCACCTCCAAAAAAAAAATAACCCCAACTCAAAACAGATACTAAAATATACAAAAGGCTTTCAACCATAATATTATTATTATTATAGACAATTCTGATAGGTAATTACCACAAAGTATATTTTCAGCTGTATTGTTACATCATTGATTAACTTTTAAAATCTAAAGCATAAACACTGATGTTGAGGCCTAGAAAACATTCATTCTATTGTTCGAATAATGATTTCAGTCTACAGGAAAACTGTTGCTAGCTTTTCCTGTAACATGGGACAAAGATTATTTTGTAGTTAGTTGCCATCATTTTTCTTTGTCTAAGTGAGAACACAATATGGCATTTAAAATATTCTCTCATTTAATTTACATTTTCATCTGATAGAGAATATTGGTGTAAAAATCATACTACAACATTAAAATCACTTTGCACACAGAATCACATTTCTTGTACCTGTTCAATTTAAACTCAGCCGGCAATACTCTAAGCACCAGACTTCTAGCATCTCCATCACTTTTTGCATTTTGTCCCCCTCTGACAAAAAAAGAAAAGAGTGAGCTTTAGGTTGTCCCTCATGTGTTAAGTACTTCACTGACTTTGCATAAGAAGATTCACAAGCACACAAGTTATTCTCCACTGTTCATTAGTCTTGAACTTCTGATCTACAACACATATTTTGATTTGTATTTCTTAATATTTTATAGGTGGGTTAGTTCTGAGTCATTTTTCTGTTTCTTGTGTCTAACCCAAGATGCTGCAGGACCTTGTTGATACATCAGACTTCACTGAGACAAAGGCTTCACACAGATCAGGCATCTAAGCTATTTGTTCATTTCAGAAGTGGTATTTTGGCTGCAGTATATTTTTTCCACTTGTGTGGGAGGAATTGTGTTTTATTGTAAGCATCAACACTATTGTTAAAATAAATTGTTCTTATCTGTTAGTATAATACTTTTTCTTGTTGTCTTGTTTTCTTAAGAGACAGAAACTATGCGCTGTACATAGTTTTCAAGTTGCTCAAGATATAATTAGTCTTTATATAGTCATAAAAATATTGCCTTAGCAATTACAATGATGATACAGTTCCTGTAAATATTCAATTCTTTTCTTCGTAAACTGTCAATCCCACATGCTAAGAACACTCAGAAGAGCTACTTGCAAACATTCAGACACAGAGGTAATTTTTTAGCACAGATGTGTTATTCAATATCCTTGACTTCTATTTAGGCAATATTAGAAAAGTAGATCTGAGTCTGTATAGAAAAGACGAATGTACCTAGCTAGGTGCTACACTCATGAAGCACTTCGGTAGCAACTGACATGTATTATGTACAATGGTTTTCAGTACTGAAAATGGTCTATTTAAGATACTGATCAGGTGAACAGGTATTCTGTTCATTCAATCTATATAATGAGATAAAACTATATTGTGTGTAGGTATATACATGGCAATATACAATTTAAATTATGCATAGTATTTATCAAAATAAAAATCCTTATAGGTTTAAACAGATATATGATGCACACATCTGTACATATTAAAGATTTCCATTGCATATATTTTTGAATCTCAAAATTTACTTTAATGTGGATGGTTCACATTCAGCACTCTGAATTCATTTTGCATTTAATGCTGTACGTACGATGAAGGTGAAACTGTAGTGTGAAACGTCTGTCTCTGTCAGTCTGAAGATTTCAAATATGCTCTGCTCTGCAGTGAGAGTGAGAAGAAAACGAATCATTAGAAAACCCTACCTGGCTTATTTGGTGCTACAGCAAAAGCCGTAAATATGCAGTACTGCCTCTGCATTACTGCTCGAGTTGGGATAACTCCAGTGGCTCTTCTCTGCCCATTGTACTCACTGCTGCCCCTTGCCATAGAGATGAAAAAGTTGGTACACTGCCTTCCTTTTTCCCTCCTCCCTCTTCTTCCCCAGTTTCAACACAGCAAAACCAGCCTCTGGTACACATTGAACTCCTTGTGGTGGGGCAGAGGTGGATGGATGGGAGGGAGAATCCCAGTCTTCACTCGGCCAGAATTCCCACCAAGATCAACAAGATGTTTCCGTGTTCTGGGACTACATGACAATGCCTACAAGACTCCATGCAGAAAGCAGTCTTATTTACACACTGACAGTATATGAAATCTGCCTGTATTAGCACAAATAAATAGAAAGCATCATCTTCGGTATGCTATGCTTAGATTTAAATATATGTACAGAATTTTAATATATTCTCATTTCTATATGACTTTATGCTATTTCAGTCCAAAATGATTTTAAATGCTATTTAATATGTGATTTCAGAGTAATCAGCTTGTGCTACAACAAAAACAAAAAACCAAAACACAAGCTCTTGCAAAGGGGGAGGAAGAGAGAGAGAGAGAGTGAAAATGATGTGTGGTGCATACAAAAAAGGAATGATATTAACAATTCGATGAATTCCTAGTTGGTAGACCAGACTGAGCCAGACGCATATATTAACGGCTGTCTGCTGCTGATGTGAGCCTGCTCAATGCGGTGGAAATGAAGGATCACCTAGTCTCTGACACCAGCTTATTTGTACATTTTAATTTTAAAAAGGAAAATCACTGTTTTACATAAACATCTTAACCCCTGCATGATTTTCTTTCTTTTTTCCTCCCTCATATTGTTTGCTAATTTACTGTCAACTTAAAGTGCTGTTTAGCTACAGCCCAACAAAACATCAGTCAAAAAGCAGAGGGAAGTATTAGTTTCTCTTTTGTCTGCCATGTACAATTGGGTTATTATTATGATAATTGTCTACTTTAATTTTTAGACTTCATGGGAGATGCAACAATTTTCCAGAGCTTCATTTTTGAAGCATTTTAAGTTTTAACAAGATGCCATTTTATTTTAAAACTAAACCAAAAAAAATTGCTTATAGCTCAAGCTAGGGTGATTTGACCAATTCTTTTCATTAACCTGAAAGTCTTTAGCACCTTAATATAATATTACATATATGGGACAGGATTTCTTTTCAAACCATACAAATACTAGGATCCATTAATACAGTGCTGAAGACTGTTACATGAGTCAGGGGAATTCCAATCCAAGTTAATTACTGTTGGAATTAGAGGAAAGAATATTTTACTCAAAGTTGTATAACAAGAATCTACAATTATCACATTTCAGGGCATTGCTCTATTCATTTGATGAAAAATGCCAATAAGTTTAACAGAAGATGTTATGCATTTCCATGGGTAATGAAAATCGGCACATTCACGATTAGCTAACACAACATTTTCAGTGTGTTAATATGCAGTGCAGCAAAAATTTCTGTAGGCAGTAAATGTAGCCATCATTTTGATTTGCCCATATGATGATTATGCTCAATTCCTGACTGGATACTTAATTTCACACTGAAAAGCAGAAAAGCAGTCATCTCCGCTTAGGAACCGGCTGTAGCCTAAAAAAAAAAAAGAAAGAAAGAATGACTGCTGCCTGAGGTCTATAAGCTAGCTAAGTAGTCAGATAGATACATGTAATAGAAAAACAACTGAGACCCTATAAAATTACCAGCTGAAACTGTATCACTCAATTAAAAGTAGATTTATTTTATGTTTGTGTAAAGTATTTTTGTCCAAACAATGTATCTGAGACATTAATTACCTTGTTACATTTTTTCATTGTTTGATGATTACAATAGGCATCTTCAGAGTTTGCTGGATGCTGTGTCGTTCCATTCCTTGACAACACTAGAGTTACTCTTACCTGGTGAGTTATATTCTGACCAGAATCCAGCTATATTAATTTATGTGCAAAGCTATGTTTTATTTGCAGTGCCTGACTAGCAACAAGTGGATGGACTATGGAAGCCTTAGCAAGTAAGTGAACATAAGATTATTAAGATTATTAAGATCAACAGTGATAAAATTATTTCATCTTTATAAACATCTTTAACCTATTAAGTAGGATTTAAAATTAATCACAGAACCATCCAGTCAATTGTAGACTAAAGTTTATCTCGTAGACTTTCAGGATTGCAATCTTTACTTCTATTCCTGCTTATTTAGTAGTTAAGGATTAGTCGTAATTGTACGATAAACTAGATATGGTAATGATAGTTTGAACAATATGAGAATCCTGTAGGGAGAAAGGCAGATGATATTCTGTACTTTTCTTCTCCTTGTTAGCTGTTACAATGGAGCTGTGATCCTCTACAAAGAACCTATTCGTTTATTTAAATGGCTAAGCAAATCAACAAGGTTGTGCTGAGTAGTTTAGGGCTGGTAATTTTGATTTTGGTTTTGGGTGGTTTTCTTCCACCACCACCACCACCCCCCCACCCCCCCCCAACGTCTTTTCTTGGATGTGTGCGTGTCATGCATGGGAAGGTATGAAGGAAAAACAGCTATTCAGCAGAGACACGTCCCACCCCTTTAATTAAGCTTTTCCTGGACTATGTAAAAACACTGGCAATGTGTAAATCCCATTTGTGGTTTGTTGTTTTGTTTTTTTTTTTTTAACAGATTCCTAAGTATTATATTAAGATACCTCACTGATGAAATACATATGAAAATAGTTGCACAGATAAGTCACTGGATACTGAAAGGGTTGGATGGCATGGGCACACAGCCAACTGGAAGATTTTTTTTTCATTTAATTCCTTTCACCTAGTAGGCTCCTTAAGCATTAGACAGAACCCAGTATGTGGCTAACTTATTGCTCTAGTGTTCATCACACAAAAAGCACAGTCTTAGCATTTGTAAATTTTCTTCAGGGAGGTTTCTAATCTAGACAGCATTTGCGTTTGGGGATTACACCACAGTCTGTTCCCCACCACCTCCCCCTCCAACATGTAGCCCTTTCAACTTCTTCAAAGAAGTGGGGAAAAGTAAGTTCTTTTATTAATAGCAGAAAACAAACCGACTGCTGGACTTCCGTGGCAGAGCTCACATAATGCAGCAGGGTGGGAACTGTAACAAAGAATGCTTGAATGCACTAAACGTATAGTGAAACCCCATTTACATTCACTGGTGGAGCTTAAAGTACAATAAGTGAGAAGTTTAAAGTAGAAATAAGCAGGGCCATGAAAAGACTTTAGTGAAGGTAGATACTTCTTGAAAAGTTTAGCACAGGATTTAATTTCAAACTCAAGTCTTTCCTAGCAGAATGCATTTCTTCATAATACATCCCTTTACTCAAAGCATCTTCATCAGATGAAGGTAAGTCAGATGAAGAGAGTATCTTCAATGCATAAAGAAGTAGATTCTCTTTATCCAATTTATATACTGATCTTCATACAAGTGAGACAGTTAGCAGTGGAAAAGTCTTCATGGTTCACTGTCTGTTCCTCTGCACTCTCTCTCTTCTGCAAATGGCCTTTGATGTGGAAGAAACAACTGTCTAGAAACTGGTTTGATTGTGGGATCCTCTCATGATTTCTAGTTCTCTCTACTTCTAAAATTTATGTGTACAAGTTGATATAGGTATGGAATTGGAAGAGGATTTTTTTCAGCTAAAGGTTATTCTGTGAAATAGAATCATGATATTACTAGTGTGTAGCTGTCACCTCTTACCACCGGTTCTTTTACACCATGGTAATCATCTCATTGCTTCACCCCCTTCCACAGCTCCTCTGTAGGGCCCTACAAGATGCCAGCTTCATTGTCCTAAGAATTTGAAATAGTCTTGCTCCCACTTTTTGCATTTGTCTCCATTGTGGTTCTTCACCCTGAACATGAAGGACATATAAATTGGCCCTACTTGTAACTTCTCACAGAATCTGCATCCCCTCCCTTTGCCAGAATCTGTATCCACTCCCTGTTCAGAAACAAGCAGTTGTCGGAGATTATATAGTAGGTTGGTAGTTGCAGTTTTCCAGATAAAGCTCTTCTTCTTGTTCATTTTCTTTTGAAGAATGGCATGATAGCCCTGATCACTGCACAGTTGGAACAGAGGATCATTTGTGGAACATCAGATTTAATAACTGTGATTTGGAGAGAGGGGGCTATGGAGTAACTTTCTGTTGCTCTCTTCAGCAGAAGTAGTTTCTGCTAGTGACGTGCATAAAATATTTGCTACCAGCATTTACTCAGAATCATATTTCCAGAAGTTTTGACGATTGGTCCTTATACTCAAGGAGCCTAGTTCTGCTTTGGGCATACAGCAGGCAGGCAGGCAGGCAGTTCTGCTCCGTAGACCCTCGCAGCAGTCTCGCAGTGCCTGTCGTGCTGCAGGCAGCCAGTGCAAGCCTAATCCGGGCAGAGCACCGGCCGTGCACAGCACCTCGCCCTCCGTATCCATGCAGGGCCCCAATGGCACGGGCATCAGCTTTTAGCAAGCCTGGCATGCGAAATGGCTGTTGCAGCCATTTTGTGGTGGGATTTACAGCTTTTCACTGCAAGTGGAGGGTTCATCTCTCTGTTGGGAAGATTTCTCACAAGTCTGAGGATACACAGTGCTTATAGCTCCTGCTTGTGTATTTATATACACACACCAGAGTCTTCAGGGAGTTAGATTTACTGTTAGATTTTAAATAAACCTAGGAGACCATGCTTTTCTAGTGTTTATTATGTCAGCATATTATTTTGGGTATTAATTCACAAACATATGCCTCTTTCTGAGATAGAGTATGGTCAAACTATTGATGTTTTAGGAGCTACTGGGGCACCCAGTTCTAAAACAATGGCTGGGTGTTTAAAAGTGAAACAGGTTACCAATGAAATGTTGGAAACGTCTCCTGACTGACTCAGAGGGTTATATTTCTTGTGGGTGTTGCTGGTATCTGAGTATTGAGCTTTGGTAGTTTTTTATGAGTTAATAAATTCCAAAGGCTACAGTTTGGCTTTCTGAAATTTGGTAATCATTCCCTAAATGCTACTGGGAAATCAAAATTACTACATGCAATAACTAACACTTTTTAAAACCTTTCAAATGTTTCCAAACTGCCGCCTACGTGCTCTTTGTTCCTGCATCGATGGCTAAAGATTTAGGGTCACTTCCTGGCACCCAGCATGAATGCAAACAATTCCCTTGAGCTCGGTTTTAGTGAGTCAACCTTCAGTTTCCTTCCCTGACACCTGCCCTGTGTTGTCTAGGCAGACCATGGGCTCTTTCACATGGGGACCACCACTCGCTAACTGGGAGCGCGGTGACTGTGGGACCATGGGACCACAGAGTGCAGTGGGACCTTGAGTTTGGCTAGAGCTCTGAGACCACAGTATAATGCAAATATTAGCAAAGCATTCAGTGGACAGTAGGAGGTCATGATTTACTGTGGTAGTGTGAGGGAACATTTTATACATTTCTTTTACAGCCCTCTTTCTGCTATTTGTTCTTCGGGTGTTCACAGTAACTTACTGCTGTGGCTGGGAAGAGAGAGGAGCACATCTGAACAAACTATGGGATCTCACATCCCAATATTCATCTAGTCTCCATCGAGATTCTTCAACTTTGTTTTGGCATCTGCGTTTACTTTTTTTCCAGATTGATATTTTTAATGGTGCTAATGATCTTCTGGAATAGCTAGTAAGGAAAGAACATGTTAAGGAGTAGCTCCACAGAGAGTCACTGCGGTCAGAATTTTTCTATAAAGCAGTCTTATGTGTGTCTCAATTCTGTATGATTTTACTATGGCCAAAAAATCCTTCAGCTGGCATCCAGCTCAGATTACGAAGTGACAACAGACCATAATATCTGTGGTAGTCTTCTGAGACGACTCGCAGACTCTCCTACCCTGTGGTAAAACCTGTGGCTGAATGCCATCCTATACCCTCTCTGCTTCTAGGTACCATATGCAGTTCACTGAACCAGGAAACATGGTACCACACAAGGCTTGCACCTTACATGCACTAGGCAATAAAGACAGCCAGACATCTCCTCCTTCTTTCCTTTCCTCCTTTTCCCTCCCCCTTACCTCCTCCCTTGCTCTTCTCCCTTGTGTCTCCCACACATAGCAGAAATATCACATGTCCGCTGCCAAGGCAAACTCGATCATCTAGTCTGACTTCCTCCAGAAAACATGCCAAAGCATTCACCAAGCAACTCCCACATCAACACCAACAATTTCTGTTTGGTTAGCGTGTATATTTAGAATTTGGGATGGCAGAGAATCCATAATAACCCCAGGAACAGTGTCCCAGTAGTCTATTACATCACTATTAAAAATATAGGCTTTATTTCTAATTGTAATTTGTCTAGCATCAGCTTCCAGCTACTGAAACTTTTCCTGACAATTTAAATGGTCATTTGCTTTCACCTCTTAGAATTTTCATTGAAAAACTAATGACATTGTCTTCCTTGTCTTACTGTAAGTTAGGTTTCTGGGAAGATCAGATCATATTGTTTGCTTTTGTTTGAACCCTTCCCATTTTGTCAATATCCTTCCTCTGCAAATACTAATACCAGAATAAGCGTTCTGATGTCAGGAACGGTATTTTTAGTTGTGCTGGTAACTCCTCTTTTCTTTTATTTGACTCACTCATATATCTTGTTTATTCTTTCCTTCACTCCACTATACTGAGACCACCACAAGTATAGCTGAAGGAATAGAGAAACAGATTTGAAAAAAGGCTTGTCTGAGCTACTTGAAGGTGCCTAATTCTAGCTAAAATTAATAGAAGTTTAGGACCTAAACTGTTAAGTACTTCTGTTGCCTTTATTCAAGGAAAACTTTATGTCAATGGGAGAAATAGCAGAGTTAGCTCATCAGTGTTTGATTACATATTAGCCAGGTAATTTTAAACCTCCATTAATCTATTTATTGAATAAATTGTGTTTAATTTCAGAACAAAATGACAGCAGCTGTATTATTCTTACTATTTGAAAACTTACTTGGTTTCAGCATTTTCTGTGCTTCTAGTATACTCGAGTTACAGAAATAGATCTTACAGATGGATTAAAACATACCCATGTGTTGAAACCAGGCAATCAGTCTCACATTTTACAGGTATTCATCCAAACAGCTAGGATATAGCTAGTCAAAGGATTATTTTTAATGTGTTTCTCCAAAGTTCTGTAACCTACTCCCTTCACAAGGCTTATTTGTCTGATCTCAGTAAATCTTCAAGCCTATATGTTTTATCATTTTTCTATCAAGGATTTGGGGAGGAGGGGTGTGGGAAGACTGATCTTAGATAAGCAATGCAAGTTGGTTAAGAAAGGAGATGGCTGTCATCTGTAGCCTTTCCAGACACAGCAGTACAGTTCCAGACAGTCACCTGAGTATTATCGCTTTGTCTCAACTATAAATCACAGTCTGGTAATGGCCAAGGCTGACACCTTGACATTTTCAAGAAGAGTAAAAGACCTGATTTGAATGGAAATCAATTTCATTTCACAAATCTTGGGATACTACTCCAAACTTGGTCTTGTTCTTTTTTGTGTCTTATTCAGAATTTCCATGATCTTGATAAAGGATTACTTGTGTTATATGATGACTTTCATTTCCTACATACAGTTTAAAATTACAGAACTATGCGTGTGTAAGCAGTGTGTCACGGGACCTGGGTCCACGTGGGCGTGGGAAAGAAACTCCCTTTTCTGACATCGTGTTGAAGGTGATGGGCACAACTCCTTTGGCTGACAGTGCAACTTTAACTACCTTACTTTTTACCACCTCCACAGACAGTAGCTAGCCTACACTGGAAGGAAGGAAGGAAGGAAGGAAAGGCACAGCTCAGAACATGTGATCTCACAGGCCTGCTCCCCTGGATGTGAATGCCTGTGGGGTGCTCTGAAGGGGTGGCAGTGCTGGTGGCAGTGCACCAGGACTTCCCATTGTGCAACAAGTTTTCATGCTTATAACTGCCTTGCTGCACCCAAAATGGCCCAGAATTTCTAAAACTCTCCACTGCACTTTTTATTATTTGAATATAGAAAAAGGAACCCCATGTGAATGGAATTGGAGTTGCTTTTGCTTTTTTTTTTTTTTTTTTTCTCTTTTGCCTGATCTGTATGAATGCACTGTAAAGGCAAGATATTCCCCATGCAAGGAGGGAGGGGAATGGGCTTAGCAATTGTAGCACCCACGGTACTTTTGCACTAACAAGTGTAAGTAAACACAATCCAAAACTTGCTTTGCTCCAACTGTCTGATATGTAGCACAACAGCTCTTTTGGGGGAAGGCTGGCTGTGGGAGCAGCTCCCTCATGTTGCAGATGAGGTAACATACATAGCCACTGCCCCAGCTGAAGGCTTTGAGGTGGCATCAGACCTTCAGCAACTGAAGGTCCAAAACCAATCCTGAAATATTCTTTTGAATTGTTGCATGAGGAGCTACCACACTCTGCAAAATTTCAGTTTTCTTACTTGGCAAAACAAAATGATCTGGAGGACACTTCGGTTAAAAAGGGGGGGGATGATGGTGTAATGTAATGCGTATATGAGAACCTAAGCCAAATGAGTAAGATGTGCCTAAATTTGCCAACAGATACATTCCTGTGTGAAGCTGAAAAAGGAAAAATGTCCTTAGCATACAGAGGATTAAAAATGATGGCCATTCCATGTTTAAGCCCCTTAAACAGGATAGTGTGAAACATGTAGCAGTGTCTATAGCAACAGGTGTGAAATCAAAGGTAAGGATTTTTCTCTCTTTCTGTCTCACTTGCCTGCTGCACAATACCCCTGAAAAACCCATAAGAACCTCATTAAAACCATGCATGTATAACACAACCCTAGTGCATCAAATGACTGTCAAAGGCCATAGCTATGTGCCGTCTAGACACTGTCCATTGGCTTTATTGCAGCACATCTTAAGAAGCAGCAAAAGACACGGTGCTGGTGTGGAAAGAAATACTAGCAATCTAGCGAATTGCTAGCAACTAGCCCAGAATCTTTTCTCTCTGACAATAGCCACTAGCACATGCCCAGGGAAAAGGATAAGATCGGGACAAGTATAGCGATACTTCTCTATTGTGTTTTCCTGTCTCCTGCAGGCCGTAATGCAGTGACTAATAGGTGGTACCAAGCACCCTTGGCAGAATTTTTTCCTTTCTTCTGTGAATTTGTTTAATTACTTCTGCTTTAATCATATTAAGCCTTTTGGTATCATAACAATGGTATCTTTTCTTGATTTCAAATATCTCCATGTTCTGCAGATCCGTCTGTGACTGAGGAGGACTGAGAAAATATTGGAGCCCTGTATGAGTGGTTTGCATGGACTTCCAAGGCTCAACACCTCTATGCAACCTGCATCATTATGCTCACTTAATTTGTTTTCTCTAAGTGTTTTCTTGACAGGTAGAATTTGTAATGTGCAGTTATATGACAGATTTTACCTGGGGCCAATACATTTTTCTGATATAGCTTATTGGCAAACTTTTCTAGCCACACTCTATTCTGTACAATGGAGAGATTTTAAGGTGGATTAGATTAGAATTGTGACATTTGGCACTGTGATGTTCTCATGATTGTTTTTATCAGTGCAGATCATGCCCTGGAAGACAGAGGCGTCTTGCAGCCTTGTAGTTTCCATAAATGAATGCTTTGGCCTTGTTAAAGTCAAGGGGAGCTTTTGTCATTGGTTTCAGCTGCTAAGATGTCATCCTCAAATTTAAACGTTTTGAAGAGTGGCCACCATGCTTACAAAACACACTTATTTAAACTATTTCTGCTCCCAAAAAGCTCCATACTATGAGCTTAATCCTTTTGTACATAACATATCCCCAAATTACATGGGGGACAGTGTAATGGACACTGGAAAGCATTTCTCACCCATAGCAACCCTTGTCAAAACATCATATATACTCAGTCAGGGATTTCAAGAACAAGATGAAAAGCTTACATTGAAGACTGAATCAAAGTGGAATACTAGCTCCAGAAAAGGAATTCAAATCATCTGCATTAACAGACTGAAGGTTTCTGTTTAGATTTAAGCAAAGAAATATAATATTTAGCTAGTTTGCTCAGGATCTAAAAACCACAACAAAAATAGAAACAAATCAAGTGGCCTCACTGTGTATCATTTAACATGATGCAAAACTATCCTGGCATATTTTTAGTGGAACATGGTTTAAATATTAACTGTTTAGCTTAAACAGAGATTTTAGCTTTTAATATAACAGCCTTATTGGATGATGTAGACCGTGCATGAGCTTTTTAAAGTAACTACAGCATCACAATTTGTAAATTCTATGATTTTACTAAAGACTCTATCTGAAGTAATTCACAGTCTCTATTTTTAAGAAAGTCATTGAGTTCTTATTTCATAATCAAAATTTAACATCTAATAGTGAGTGCTGATTTCAGGAGGATTAGATCAAATAAAGCTACTCTGCTGAATAATGCCAGTTTATTAGGACATACTACAGCATGGTTGATGAGGCCAATCAAAATGTATTCATGTGGTTACTTGGTATTTCTTTCAGACCTGACTGCATAGCAAGAACCTTTGAATTTAATGTTAGGTGTTCAGCACAGTGGTGACCAAACTATGTAAGAAAATCCAGTTCACCCAGTATGACTAGGACAAAGTAGGCAACAACTCCATTGCTATCCCCTATGCCTAGTCATTTAAACTGTGTAAAATAAGGGTGGCAGTGCTTTTCCCCTATTTGATACTGGGATGCATAACTAAACGATACAGTGGCAAAGCAACCTGTCTGCTTTATAGGCAGCTCAGAAAACAAATAAGCTTTTGCTCTAGGTAGCCATTGTGCCCAGTGCATACCTCTAACCTGGTTAAGCTGCAGGGTGGTTAGTGCAGCACTAAGCCGAGGCTCCTAAACCCTCTGGAGAGCCACAGGACACCAGTGTGCTCAGCCCTGTGAGCATCCTTGGAGTGCAGGACTCGACTGTCTCTGCCTCTGTCTGCAGAACACTTCCTCTGGGGCTCACCCATAGTTTTTGTACAGTCATGTGTTAGAACCAGTAAAACTTACTTGTCCTAGTGATAGCAACTGCTAAATTTAGTACCTGGGACTTCAGGGGAGACATAAGTCATTAGAAATGTTTAGAAAATGTAGAGAAGCTGTAGATGTCTTATGCCATTTGCATTAGGGCAACCTACTGGTGCCACTCCAGAAGATTGCAAGTCCATAGGGACTGTGTGACATATATAGATGCCTCAGATACTCCAAGGCATCACAAAGGGCAACAGATACCTACGCGTAGGAAACTGAGTCCCATGTACCTCTCCCATTCCACTGGGCTCTCATGAGCTTCACAAACTAGGTATTTTGTTCAGAAAGATATCTCCCTTAAAATATTCCAGTATGGCTATAACAACCAGTACCATTTTTGGAGTTTATATTTTCAGGGGGAGGTTGGATAAAAGTACAGCACAGTGAAATATGTCAGTGGATACCTGCATGTAGCTCAGGTGTACGTAAGCTGGAGTTTCATACACAGGCACAAGACAGCGTTTGACAAGGGTTACTGCTATAATGGTCAGATCATGGTTTCTCTTTTTATTACTTTGTTCTTTACTTTTTTAATGTTGATGTTAAAAGATAGACTCTTTAATCAATAGCTGTCTCTAATGTTTCTGCCATGACAAAATGGTGCTCTCATTTTTCATTAATTGGTCTTTTCCTACTGTTTTCTACAAATGTCAGAGGACCAACTGAGGCATAGGTTTGGATTTCAGCTGTGTAAACATATACTATGTCAGTACTCCAGTTTGTCCTTTTTATAGCTGCAACAAGCAGTTTAACGTGTACAGTCTAGGGATTTGTTAGTGGTAAATGTGCCACTAACATCACAGGTTAGGATGGTTGCTTCCTTTCCCGCAAAAGCTCAAGTCATAGTAGTGTCCCTATCAGAAGCACAGCGGAGAGAGGCAGCTCCGTTGTGCAGCGGTACTGCAAACCCACACTGGCACTCTCCTTTGCTTCAGGCCCTGTATGAGCCTGTCTTTCCTCAGCAGATCCATGTAACTGAGAGGGAAAGGGCAGTTCACCGTTTTGGGAAATATTGTCTCAGCATGTCTGCTGGCTTGGATAGGAAACAAATACATTTGAGTAGCAAAGTCAAGATGTTTTCCTTATCCCATGTGTGAAGATCAGGGTATTTTTTGTTTTGCTTTTTTAAATGAAAACAGAATTTCTGTTCCCTGTGCTGAACTGAATGTTACCTTTTCCGGATACCTTTTCTCTTCTTTGCACTATTTGTGAGCCTCTGAATTTCCTGTGAGAGCCTTCTTTGTAGTAAAGATTCAGTGATATTGTTAGAAAATTTCTCTCAAAAATGAGTTATCAGTTTACTGAGTTAGATCCTTGAAAGCTGAAAAACAGTGCATTAAAGTCAATTTCCAGCAATTACAGAAGACGTTTTCCTAAAAATCCTTTACACAGTTTGAAGAGACTCGGACTGGTTGAAAAGCACGTTACCAACATTTCAGAAATACAGAGCTCAATGAAAGAAAAGCACAAGGACATTTATATTTTCTGTGATGAAAATGAGGCCAAATTCATGACCAGCATAATCAGGTTCAGGCCCACTGACTTTAGCAGACGTCACTTATGCCAAGTGTCAGCCTGGCGTATTGAAAATAATACCATGGTCCCCCTTTGATCCACGTTACTACTAACAAAACCTGTGCATGTATAGAAGGGTCATGCTCAAATTCTCTATAGACACCAGACACCTCTAGCACCTCACTTGAACTACTCACTGGACTAGGTACTAATCGTAAGTATTTACAAGATCAAGATGCTAGTTTCAAACAATGTGGAGATATGGAGATCTACATAATATGTTGCCTATGGAGTTTTGTAGGTTTTGGGTTCATTTACTGGGAGGCTTTTTACATCTTTTTTTAAAAAAAAAAAAAGCTAGAATACCAATAACATATTGTTGAATGAATTTTCCTTTTTTTCATTACTTATACAGCACTGTGCAATAGCAATTGATACATAACCCACTTCAGAAGGCACTATACCTAAATGAGTATTTCTTATTCAAACAGCATTATTACTAGAATGAGAGCTTTTTCTGAAAAAGGACTGCCAAATTTGGACTTCACTTACCCAGTCAGAAGAAAAAATGCCTGTGCAGGGTAAAAATATGAGGACAATAATATTTTCTAATCACACTCTCAGGTTGGAAATGATTTTGCTATCCTAACTCCCTGGAATACTATTATTTTTTTTTAGAAATTTCTCATAAAATTAGTAATGACAAGAACATTTTGAGTCTGAATAGCATGCCTATGTGAAAGTCTGAAACCATGCAGTTTATAGCATCTGGGGTGAAGACTTGCTGTTCAGCAAGCTGCTCTGGATAGCATGGATAGCTCTGGCCACAAGCTGGAAACACCTATACAGAAGTGCTGACCAAAATAAGTGGTTTATCTGGTTTAATTGTATTTTTCTAACCATGATGTTTCATTTAAAATCTCTGTCTTTATCATGCACAAACATAAACAGATACGTGTTCTTTCATGAAATCACTGGTGATATTTTTGACATCAAATCCACATCTCTCACCAAAATGATCAGAAATTGGTTTTGTGGTCCTTGCAGCAGTAACCAATATGTGCGCACACACACACACACACACATATATATATGCATATGTGACTTTTTGAATATGTATTTCAAAATACGTGTTTGATTTTGTGTTTGGTACATGCTTGTGTCTGATTTTTTGTAAACTTCTTTGCAGCTGTGTCGAGGATCCTGGCAGAGCAGGATGGTGGTGGTCCACAGTCGAGCTGCTGGTGTGTGCATGTTTGCCCGTCCAGCTCAGAGAGACATCCAAGTACAGTGTCCTTTGTTTTGCTGCTGGGGTGTTCAGCTGGGAAAAGCCCCACATCCAGCACTAGTGGTGCTTGGGAGTGCTGTGCTTAGCTCCCAACAGGAGCGTGCTGGGAGGGCAGGATCCCTTGTCTCATGACTCCCAGGAGGATGGGTCCATTGTGGTGCCCTGCGATCTGTTGTGTGTCTCATGTAAGGGACAATGCTCAGGATGGTTTCCTGAGAGCTTTAAACTCATGTCGTGCATAACTTCACGTAGTTCAGACACTGTGGTCTCCAAAGTGAGATCTTTAGTACTTTGCTCTACTAAACTTTTACCTTGTATGTAATGGCTTGTGGATGGAAGAAGAGGGAGGAGGGGAAGGTGATAGGGAAAACCAAGGGTTTGATTGGCATGCAGTGATTTTGGACTAGCAGGAAGCAGGCGCCTCTGCTCTCCAGCCCCCACATACTTCTCAGTCCATGTGTGTTGAGAGGGAAAAGAAGCCGATATTGTTCCCTCTAAAATTAATTCCCAGTTAGCCAGTTACTCCTGGTTTTTAGCTCAGAGCACACTGTAATTGCATTTTTCATTTCAGTAATTATAGAGGATATTAAAGTGGATAGACAGTTGTAGCAATCTGGCTCTTTAGACATATCCACTTGTCCAAGATCAAATGGCTACAGCATATTTAGGGTTACAGTCTCCTTCTTTTCCTTCTTGTTCTCTACTGCAGTGGATTTTTTTTTCAGCGTTACCATGGCAACACTATATCTGGCTGCCAGCTCTGTCGTAAGTTATTGAACTGAGACTGGCTTTTGGTTTAGCAGATAATTAGGTTCTGTCTCACAGGTTCATTTTCCTGTGACTGGGACGTGAATATGACCTACAGCTGGCCTCAATTTCAGTGTCACAGACAAAACTTTAACCCTTCCTAGTCTCGCCACTACTGTACCCACTGCGGTGGTTGGTGGCGATTGCAAACACTTTCCTGGGGGTGTTGGACACAACACACCCTTGTGAGTCCTCGGGGCTCATTGCCTGGGCTGTGCTAATCCCCAGCAAGGAGGGAGACAGTCCAGCTTGCATTCATATGCTGGGCGGGCGGGGGAAAGAGTATTGCTAGCACCAGATGAATATTGATTGTCTGTTATGTAGATTTGTTGGAAAGGTAAGTTCACTGCTTGATTAGTGACCCTTTAAATAATAGAAATGCAAAGGGTGATGGCAGGCATTTTTTTGCTTGACTCAGGTGTATGAAATATTTATGACAGGTCTGTTTTAGCACAGAGGGCTCCATCTTCAGCTGGTACCCATAGTGAGGAAGTGAAGCTATGAGGAACCAGCATGTTGTTTCCATGTGTAACTCCCTGATTTTCCTTTTCTCCTCTGGGAGAAAGGGTGGTCCAGCCTGGAGGTGCTGGACACCTGACACTGGAGCCAGTCAGCCCCCAGCACCCAGGTCCCAGGATGGGTGCAGCAGCAGTGCAGCACCTCACTGGACAGACCCTCGAGTTCTCATAATAAGGCCTGAGAAGGAGGAAGATCCACCATTTTCTTCAGCACAGTTCTCAAACATGCTCTTTTCCAGCATTTGTATGCAGCGTAATGTGGTCTTACAGTCTTAACAATTTCAAGCCAGGGCATAAACTCCTCTTCTGTCTATGGAAAAACCTGCAATAAAAGGTATCGATCGAAGGAAAATTCCATGAGATTTCGCTAGCAGATAATTCCTTAATTTGTCCATGGGATGAGGCAGGTTTTTCCTACCCTGAAAAGAGCAAAGGGAGGTTTCTCTCCCAAATACGGCATATCCCAGAAGGTTTTCCACTGGTGTAGGAGTCATGTATCTGTTTCTTTGGGGCTACGGCTTCTCACTATCTGGCAGCGCACACCATAGTGCTGCTGGGACTCGTCCCATCTGTGTTTCCTATTGACACTCTTATTTCTGGAGAATCTCACAATAAAAAAAAAAAAAAAAAGAGGCTAGCTGCAGAAATTGATGGACTTCCACTGTTATCCATCACAGGGCTCTCTCATCCAGGGTATTCTCTGTGCATGCTATTATGGACGTGTGGGTAGACATGCTGGCAGGGTGGACACTTCCTCAGCTTCCCTTCCCCCTCCCTACCAAATTATTTGTGGCAATGTCTCTTGATTGGAAGGTCAAAGTGTTCAGACAGGGCATCCGTCTTGCCTGTATGGAACGTGTCCTTCTGAGCTAATCTCCCAGCCTGTGTTTGTTGATAAAAAATAGGATGTTTAAAACCTGCCTATTATATAGGACAAAGCAAATGGCATTTCATAGACCAGAGACAGTGACTTCTCACCAAAGATAACATCAAAAGCTGAAGATTTAGCATATATGTATAACTGAAATGATCAAAAAATGCCTTTGAGATATTTCTTGATTAACATATTTCATGTGGATTAGACCTCGTTGCAACGATAGCATAAAAGTTTTGCTGAAGGGTTAAACTTGGAGTGGGCCAGAGGAGAAGGTCCCCCTTGAATTACAGAAGAGAGATGTGAAACTCCATGTGCTGGTTGGCTGATAAATTATCCAACTGCTGGGTGTTAATGACAATTGCCACGTCTGGGACCCTGCAGCTCTGCGCTGGGAGAACGGTTGATACCACATCAGCAGCATGTTACAATATATCGGTGGTATATTACTTAAAAAAAAAAAAAAAGAAAACTTACCACCAAACCATTGTAAGGGAACATTTTCCATTATAAATATAATCACTGAAAATTTATTTCTTTGTGTAAGCAATTTTTATGATTTTTTTTAGGGTTGTTTTCCTTTTTTTTTTTTTTTTTCAGATTTTATAACCAATAAACAGACTCAGTAGTTTCAGTTTTTGTTTAGAGTTCGTTTTGGTGTCTGGCCCTCATATCCTGGCATAGTCCTGTAATGTTTCATCTGTGATCACAGTTTAAAGCCAAATGAAACACTGTTTTCATTGGAACCATCAGAGAAATCAAGCAAATATTGCCAGTGGGATTAAGTTTTATAAAATATAGATAAGAAATCTGAATGTTTGGCCTAGAGCAACCTGACATTGTCCCAACAATATTTGCAAATGAGGGCATGCAAACCAGCTCACAAAGTGGGGGGAAAAAAAAAAAAAAAGGGAAAAAAAAGGAAAAAAACCCAGGAAGATTGCACTGTTGCCATTTCATGATTTCCAGCTCGAGCAGCTGGAGTTCTTAAACCAAGAACCCTTATTGTAGGTAATTAAGCCCACTACCCGCCACACTATATACTGTTTACCACAACTGGCAGCAAATTAGTCTCTTCCAGGGGATGCAAAGCTGTCAAGTCCTTCTGAGTCCCCAAAGTCCTTCCATAGCTAATACTCTCTAATGTGAAAGACAAAGACTTGCAGGATCTCACCTACTCTCAGGTGCTGAGACCAACACACTTGCTTCTGTTTATTCCCAGAACAATTGCTAAAAATCAAACAACAGAAGAAGTTCAAGCTAGAAGGAGTAAATTACAGCATTTCTTGAATTTGGACAAACAGTAAATGCCTTCTAAATTTATCTTGAATGTGAGACTTTCTTTGCTGTTTGAAACTTCTCCCCCCACACTTTACAGCACGTCTACAAAAGAAAAAATAAATGGAAACAACAAAAAAAAAATCCCACCCCACCCCAAATTCTATTTTGTGACATTCCTGCAAATGTTTGTTTTTACTGATAAAAGATTTCAGTACAATGTGGCTGGAAATGGTGGGAGTCTTTGCACCTTCTAAATTTATACATCCTAATTAAATGTTCTTTACTACTCTCTGACAGAACCTGCCTCTACATATTGCCTCTGTGGTGGATGTTGGCTGCTAAACTTAGTTACATGGAATCATGTCTGAGTTATGTACCTTGAGTGGGCTGTGAGAATACTTCCTCAAGTATGCCTCATCCTTTTGATTTCTTATCACTTTTTATACTTATGAGGTACTTTGAATAGTGCTTCAAGGGAGCAAAAATAAGTCCCTTAATTTAAATATTTCATTGTGGCAGCAAAGTCAAAAATGCTTCAGATACTCGGGTCGGTTCCTCAGATCCATAACAGATTAGCAGTAGTACAAAATATGCTGGTTTAAAATCAGAAACAACTTTTTTTTCCCCCCGTTGGTTCTTTAAATTTTAAACTAGCTTTTTTTTTTTTTTTTTTCTTAGATTATCAGACAAATGGGAAAAAATAGTATCATAGAATTAAATAAAAGTCTCCTGAAACTAATGGTCAAGCATGATGTAATTCATAAATTGACATGAATAAAGAAGAAAATATTGTTACAGTATCTAGCAGGGTTAAATTACAACATATACCAAGAATGAAAGTAAGAGTGTGATATTTAAAGATGAAACTTTAGATTCATAATATAATTAAAAAAACTAGCTATGGTTCAAATTTTTTCAAAAGAAAAATGTTTCTTTTTTCCAAAATCAAAGCGTTGTTTCCATTCAATAGTTGATAATATGCCATAGTAGAATCCATGAGATGATGCATCAGCAAACCAAACTGCAGCTGTTATTCATGTAATGAAGGACTTTTTTTTAAAGTTTCATTTTTTCAGGTTTTCTGAAACCTCTTTATTATTAAATACAAAAACTGCATAAACAAGGCATAATTTTTTTCAGCTCAGCAGAATGGAAATGATTATTCATTGTAAAAGAAACAAAACGTTGATAAAAGCTTCAACAAAACTAATAATAAAATTTGAAGTATTTGCTCCCAGCCTAAACAGATCTTTGACCCAGAGACCACTACTGACTCTTGCCTATACAGTGGTGGAGCACGTATGTTTACTTCTTTGGCACTCTTAAGCCCAGGAAGACTGTGGCTACTCTCAGGGATAGACCTGGGCAGAGGCATCACTCAGAAGAAGGAGGAATGGGTGCTTCCAAATGGCAGTATCTTGCACACCAGCATCAACACTCCAGAGGCTGTAAGGTAGAGCGACGCTCACCTTGGTGGTCACCTTTCTAGTCAGCACAAACATCTTTGTATCTCCTGAATGCTTGTTTTGGCTCTGGACAAATGTCACCATGGAAGTCTTCTGGGGTAGAGAAGCTTGAACAATGAGTTTTGTCAGCTTCTGTAGCAGAGTAGCAGACAGTCACGCTCAGCCAGGGTGTCACTTCACCTGAGCAAGGAGGTTCTTTTTAATCTTTAAAATGTGCACTTTATTTTTAAAAGCATGATGGGAGAACTCATTTATTAAAGAGTGAATTATAGGCTGTATGGCTGTCACCTTAATCACTCATATCTAATCATTCTTACTAGCTCCATGGGTGTGACCTTTTCTTAAATAATTTCCATACAGTAATAGCAATAAGATACTTTAGGCAGTGCATTTCTGGGAATCATTGCACTTCTCAGGTGACTGAAGTCACTCATTCTTCGTCCTCATGCTTCACAACACATCTGAGGCATGAAATTATTCCCTTCCAATGTGATGCCTTCTCCTACTCTTACTGCTTAAATGATTTTTAAGGATTAGTGTGTTAAAAGCATTGTGAGAAATTCAGGGGGAAAAAAAAAAAAAAGAGAGAGAAGATAATATTTTGCATTAAAGTTATCAACCTGATCCACATTTCAGTGATTTTGTTCCAATCATGAGAGTCTGGATCTAATATACATCCATGGTATGTGTTAGCAAAAATATGGAAGGCACAGTATCTTTCTTGACAGTGTGCTGTAAACAAAAATTGTGTCATATATAGCAGAAACTACCAGAATTGATGAGGTTTTGTATTTACAAGAGTAAGGAGAAATGTATTTCTCTGTCCGTTGATGGGTATTGCCAGCTGTCTCTTATATGCAGGTACCATTCTTTGTTCCCAGGATTTTATGCATTCAGCTGTGATTTCTCTAAATCCTTTCACCATATCTTGGTTGATTTGCAGACAGAATACAAATTCTCTTGAGACAAATGTATCATTACCATTTTAAATTGTAATCTTTTTCAGAAGATGTTGTTGGTTTTTTGCCATTAACATTTGAGAACAAAAGGCTGGAGTTTTAACATTTGTTGCAATACTGACAAGCTACAATAGCCACCCTTGGGTTTTTTTCCCATATAAGCATCTAGTTGCAATATGAGGAAACAGCATTTGTTTCATGTTCTCTGCGAAACAATGCGTACACAATCACAGAAACATAGCTTCTGTGCATTTGTTTTACTGTGAGCAAGGACTGTAAAAGGCCAGCATGTATTTTAGCTAGAGGATTAGAGAAGTAACCCTTCTTTTGGGGTCCAAAATCTCTCTAAAGCCGATGTTTGGAAAATAGTGTATTTTGCTAGGTCATCACTTAGTAAAGTCCTTATTTACAAAGCTCTAGTGAACACTACTCTCAAGCTCAAAGTTATATATGTACCTGAATGCTCCGATGAATCAAAATTTTAGCTGCTTCCATTTCTGTCTCAGTGACAAACTTCATATATTGCAAGAAACTGCTGGAGCTATTAATAAAAATAAAAGTTCTCTTTGATAGCCAATGCTGCATCACCAATGCAACTGTTTCTCAGTTTGAAATCATGTATATATGTAATCAAATATTTATCAGTAACACCTTATAGCATCAAACACAGCAAAAATGATTTTATGCTCTCATACAATCCACCATTCATATTCACATAGCAAATATGTGATAGGTAATATACAATATATGATGTATATAGGGTCTATTTAAAAAGGTAATTTTTCCTAAAAATATGTTATTCCCCTTTATTTACTCTCTTCTCTCTCTTGCTGTGCCCAGTCTCAAAGCACTTTCATATACCAGGTGAAATGGTAAAAATGAGGTGAGAAAACATGATTTTTTCTCTTTTACTAAGTCATTGCCTTCATTAAAATTAAGATTTGTCTCCCCTCCTTATTTGATGAGATGCGTTAAGTCTTTATAACTTCTGTTTTACCTATCTTGTATATGTAAGACATGATCACTGCTCTGCTTGTGGCATTTTTCCTCACAATAGAGATGAAAAATATAATCCTCAACACCAGCAAACTGGTCTCTTTCTTTTCACAGGTGAGAGAGAGCATCCCAGAAAAGGCAAGCTAACACAGGTTATATGTGCAGTAAACTTTATACACATGCTGTTTCTTATGCAGATGGCATGATAATGTCTTGTGGAATAATCTTTAATTAAGGACAGGAGAATTGTCAAAGTTCTTTTAAGTTTGGTCTCCAAGTTACTGCATTGGATTCCTTTCTGGGAGTCTCACTGAAAACTTTGTGATGCTTTGTTTGAGATAACTGCTGGTGTCAGTTCTGTCCCCAGTGGACAAATACATTGCCTTTTACCAATACTGAGGGACTGGGAGATAAATAGCATATAGGGAATAGGTTCTCGAGAAGCAGAAAAAAGTTGTAGGATTGGGCCAGGAAGGGCCAGTGTGGTGTTTGCAACATCATTTTCCCCTTTTCTGATTAATTTTTGAACTAACAGGTAAGTCATCTGTAGGCATATGAGGTGGCCTGTTTGTGAATAGCAAACTCACTGAATTTCAAGCAAATTGTACTGTTGTGTCTCTTTGGAAATTTTAATCTTTTTTAACTCAGTGGGTTTGAAAAGTAATCCATCCTGTTTATGGTTCAGAAAGGGAATAGAGTTGTTACCAGAAAATATTCTTCATCTGATGTGCTCAGCCTGAATATCAGGAATAGATAGTAATGAAAAACTTCACAAGCTCTCTGCTGACCTTAATGGTTTGGATAGCTTGGAAAGGACTTTCATCTTCTATGTCCAAGCTGAATGGTAAGTCTAAACACTATAAATATGAATTCTTTGCCTCTTACTGCTCTGAATGACCGTAGTATTTAATATGTTGTGGTTTGCAGTTATGAAATGAATGCAATCACATATAGCTAAGTGGTTAGTTTCTGTGCTCACCTGGGAGAGTTTTGGGAGAGATATACATGTGTTTCACATCTGCTGGTTTATGGAATTTTGATGCAGTGGTCTTTGGCTTGTTCTTTGCCCATTCATATTGTACCTATTTAAACTCCAGATGTGAACAAGAAAAATTAATTTCTTCCTATCCCATCTTTTAATACTGTCAGATGAATATGAATCTCAGCTTTCTGAAATATATTACACAGAATTTTTATTTTGTTTAGTGATCATTAATACCTCTATAGCTGTGAACGTATGCATATTTTTATTTTAGGCTTTTTGCAGTATATTACATCTCCTGGGATGTGAATTTTCTGCATGTCATTTTATAATCAATAACGGTTGTTATTTACATTTTCTTTCTGGCCATTTTTGTGTAATATGCTATCCTTTTTATTATTCCTAGCTAGAAAATACCAGCATAATTTTATTTGGAACAACTGACATTTTGATATAAAAAAGTACTTAGTTAAGTATTTTTAAATTATTCTTGGTTTGTTTTTCCTTTCTTTGTAATACCAGATATCACCTTTGATTAATAACAATCATATATAGGCTTTGTTCCTCTTATCTGGGTGTCAGCAGTAATTGGAATCCATATCCATATCCTACCTTGCAATCATGCTGCAAAAGGCCAATAAATTCCCGCTGAGTGTGTTACTTGTTAAATTTAGTGCATTACATTCAGGGTAATGAATAAAAGCAGTGGGCCGTTACTGTCTGGTTGGCAGAGGAGGAGTAAGAACAGCCAGACTCCCCTGAGGCCCCAAGCAGGCTTAAAACTGTGACAGGCAGAATCAAGGGACTCCCTAAGCATCACAGTTCACTTTGTCTCCCTTAATTTCCTCTTCTACCAAGATTTTAGAGGAAATGGAGGGAGGTGAGGTAATATTCTACAGAAATACAAAATACACTGTACTTGTATACCAGTACTCCCTAGTGCAGATTCTCTTCTAGGCAAGTGTGTTTAAAAGTAATACATCTGTGTTAAGCATTCCGCTGATGACAGGTTTGACTTTGCTTTAAGAGATGCATGTATCATATATATATATAGTGTAATGTAGTTATATATATATATATAAAAACTATACACATAAATGTATGATTATAACCAACCCGTGTTAACCCTCTGTTGGATTGCTGACTGGTAGAAATAAACTCCGATGCTTCTCTTTTGGATGTATGAGCCTTGATTTGGCTGACACAGAAATAGCTGTGTGTGTCTAACTGTGGTGAGAAACAATATGTGCTTCAGTTCTGAATGTGGACCTGGTAAGTTCCTGAATTTTGATTCCTACTGGTATGCAAATTTACAATGTTAAAATGATGAAAATCAGTTAAATAATGTTATGGAATAACTGAAGTAACAAGACAGAGTCTCAGTGAAAAGATACACAAACATATTCTGATGAGACTGGTAAGGACTTTCTAACTCCTTCAACCTCCTTTTGGATATTTGTGTGCCTCTGAACAGAGCGAGCTTATGAGTGTGCCAATCTTGAAAGAGAGCCTGGCTTGAGCCCTTCCCATGCCTGTGCAGACACCAAAGTTAGGAGGGAGGAGGGCCCTACATGCCCACATGTGGCCCTGCAAGAGGGAAGTGACAGGTCCAGGGGACTCATCAGCCCACCTACAGTTGGAAAGATGCTTTGGAGTCTTTCACTCTCACCCCCACTCCAGCTCCCTATTCCTTTGGGAGACCTTGAAAGGGAGTCTAGGATGATCACATTCAGCCTCAGTATTTTCTGGGCCTATGAAGCTATGATTTTTGGCAAGATTTGGACTTTTACTGAAGCTGTACTCCTTTCACGGACACCTGTCAGGGCCAAAAATCTCAGCAAGTCTCCTGAACTGGAAATACTGAATAGCAGATGAATTAGGTAAATATGTATCATGTAGATCCCAAGTAACTACATGTTTTATTTTCAAGTGAACTAAAATCCAACAAACAGAACAAAATTACAGGGTAGATCTTATCTCTGCTGCAGTCAGAGGCAAAGGTTTTACTTCTTCAGGATATTATCAGTGTGGTGTTGCTTTATTGAGTCCTTCTGAAGGACTAAATTTTTTTTTTTTGACAATAAAGAAAAAGTCTTCCTGTTATCCTTCAAGATTGAGGGCAGATTTTCAAAATTACAGAAGAAGCATAGGCTCTTTGGACTAAATCCACCACAGGATACATGATATTTAGCTCTTCTAACTGTTCCCGGAAACATCTAGAGTTAAAATTCAGATCTTCAAATCATCCACTAAACTGATGCCTAGCCTCAAAGTGCTAGAAGTTTATATGTCCTTGCATTTTCATCAGTAAATCTGTTTATTATGATTACAGCTCTGCTTCTGAACATGTCTTGACTGTGTTGAACAGGTAGCCAACTCAGCCAACTTTGGGAACTACAAAGTGGGTGTTCTCGTATCTGTATCCCTTGCAAACCCTGTTTTGATATGCACAGCACACCTAAGTAAGGAGACTTCTGCAAAGCACAGGCAGAAGGTGGGGTGCTGGGGAAGCATCAGGCTCATCCTATCCATGGATAATGCTCCGATGGTCCTGCACAAATGCTCTGGAAGAGCATGGGGCTTCAGGCAACATGACAGGAAACTCCTTGCAAAACTGCAATCAGTGGAGATGCATGGGAAAACGGCACCTGCTTCTATTTCACATTGGAGTTTAATTTTCAGGGTTTAATATTTGTTGATTAATTTCTATATTTTTTGTGATATTGTAGTTTAATATTTGCTGAAATAATTTGTTTCACAATAAGAGAAAACCTGATGGGAATATATAAACCATGCAGGCCCTCAGCCTCCATATCTACATGTAAGGTGTATTAAGGTATTCGTTTCTTTTAGGGGTTTGAAGAATCTGTGTTTAAAGTCAGATTAATTTGTTTTATAAAATGACAGATATGGGATAGCTGTACTCTGGGGTTGGACTGTATATTCAATTCAAGAAGTACCTGTGTTTCACAGTTCAAAACCAAAAAAGGCCTTTGTCACCTGAGGAAAAAAACAAGATCCTCATAATACAAGGTACTGTGTCAGGCCAGGTTGATAGAGCTTAACATAAAGCTTTCCCAATATGAAAAGCAGTATTTTGTTTTAGAAAATGATAATGTTTTGATATGGGTGATCTCATACAAAATGAAATATTTGGTGTAATTTGATGTTTTAAATAAGAACATGTCTTGTACTCCTGCTAGGAAAAACTCTTCCCTGAAATTGCCCTGTTTATTATCCTAACATTACAACATATCCTGGTTCTGTCTGGAAATCACAATAAAACTTAAAATGACAAATCAACATTTCTAAAACACAAACACACGTGCACATGCAAATGGAGCATACCCATGGAGAGAGGTTTTAAGATCGGTTCTTTAGGACAATAGTTCTGGCTTCTGATGTGGTCTTGTGGGAAGTCTCCTAAGTACTTTACATTTCATTAGGGAATTCAAATAGGTCCTTGATTCTCTCCTTGTTGAACTGGAAAATACTGCAGATGAGTCCAGATCCTCCAAAGAAATTATTCTGAATCATCACAGAAAGGAGGCTAGGAATATCTGCTAAATTCTGAGTAGCTTCACATGTCTGAGAGCTCCAGTCCCTGATCTCAGGTCAGGCAGTGGTTTTGGTCTGTGCCAAGCATTGACATTTGTTGTTGATGGATTCTTATTTCACCTTCTCATGTTCAACATTCCTTTGAGCTGGAACATTTAGTGTAAGGCTGTCTGGGTGCCATGGACAGAATAATCTTTAATCTTCTTACCATCAGAAATTCTGCAGGAGCAGATCCAGGTGCAATGGTTGTTGACTGGCTAGAAGTGTTTTATATCAACTCATTAATTTTTGCAGAAGTTTTGTGGGTTTTGTTTTTCTTTTCATCTGTTCTATTTTGTGCACTTCTCATCTCTACCTTTTTTCCATTGCTCTGGGGGCAAAATAAACTGTGACAACAATGTAGAATGTAAAAGCTCTATGTAAATACTTTGTTTTTTAAAGACTCATTATCTGACATGAGGACTTCATGTTTCTCAAGTATTTACTTTACTTTCTGGACAATGTGTGCCAGTGAGGTCTCTATAAGTAGAGCCAAACCAATATATCTGGAGAAGTAATCAGCCACAGTGCTGTATTTGTGTCCTTTCCAAAAAAACAAGTCTGTTGCTTCTACTGCCAAGATCTGGCAGGTAGCTTTGAAGAGATTAATGGCCCTGGTGATTATTATTATTGGTGCCTTTTTTCCCCTTCCTACCCCTAAACTATTACATTCCAAATGCTTATTTACTGAATAGCCTGAATATACAGAAAAAAGCAGACTAGCATATGGGATGCTGTGATCTGTTTATAACTGTGTTCTTCAAGGTACTGAAGGAACACAGCCCTCTAAAGTACTCGAGGGATCAAAATCAGCTGTCCTTTCAGAGACAGTCTATCAGTCATATGAAGGTTATTTCAGTCCTGCCAATATGGTAATATATTTGCTGGAAGTTGACTCACCGCTGATGAAGGTGGAGTTGAAGTTACTGGCAAGTCTCATGTGTTAGTTCTTCATCTCTAACTTGCTTTGATCAACTAATATTACTGCCAGGATGAGGTCAGATTGTTCTTATCATCAGCTTTTCTTCTTAATTTGGTAATTGGTTACCAACTCTATTCTAAATACTCCAAAATATTTTCTCCTATGAAAACTTTTGTGTGATAGGGTTATAGTGTGGGAAAACAATAGATGAAGTCATATTATTTGGATCCTAGTTGAAAAAATATCCAGTGACGTGCATTCTGTTTCTTGTTAAAAACTAAGATGAACAAACATGCACCGAACCAGTAAATAGGTCTGTGCAAGTACTAGGAGTTCCTCTTCTATTTCAGCATACTTTTTTGCATGGCTTCTTGATGTGGTGGAAGAAGACTGGTCTTCTGGAAACCTCTGTGTGAGCATATTTCCTAGACCACATGAAGATATGTCTGTGGCTACTGGCTGAATAGTTTAGAGAATGGTGTACTGAAACAGGTGGGGATATACTCTCTGTGTTTTTTAAATGAATGCATTTTTCTGGGTGCTTTTCTTTTCAACCAAGCTTTACATATTCAAACCATTAAAGGACAGTCTTCAGAACTTCAGTTATAGTTCCCAAAGCACAGTATCTTACCCAAGGATCTTCTTCAAACATTTTTCTTGAAATTCATGCAAAGCTAGTAATGTCTTTTGTTTCATTATTATTTCTGAATCTGGCTTAATTCACTATTTTCTTATTATTTACTCTATATCAGGGCCCTAAGTAGGCCTTAATGGCCCTGATCAGCCCCACCTGGGCCCCTCATCCACACCCCCATCTGTGGGCCCACATATATAAGCTCACGCCTTTAACATGAGTGATGGTTTTGCAGTCTGGAGAACTTATTTTTGCTGCATCAAAAAGATATGAAGGGAAGCATTACCTTCTACAGAGGGTGGTGGGTACAGCTGTGTGTGGTGGTTCTTTAGTAAGGGGAGTTTGCTAACAGCCTGTTCAGAGGGTCTCATTGCAGAATATTTTTGCCTCTAAGAATTTGTCTGTAAAAATAGTTGTTTTCTCTGTAGGTGTTTATGTTAAGGTCTGTAGGAGTGCTATGTGTTCCACTGCTCTTGAATACTAATCATTGAATCTTCTATTATGGAAAAGAAAGGAAGGAAAATGTCCTACTATTTTATTTAGTTTTTCTTCCCCTTTCTTTTAGTGCAAGTTCAGGACAGCATAGGGAATTGGTAGTGGCACACTATTTTAGTTTGCTTTTTTGTTGCAGACTTATTTTTCCATTAAATATAGACTTTGAGGCATTTCTGAAAACTGGTAAAATAATAATTTATTTTGTTTATGAGAATATCTGATAGAAGTCTGAATAGTAAAGCAGAAGGTATCAAAAAGGGAATACAAATGAAGGAGAGACATTTTAATAACTCAGAGAATTGCTGCTGTCTTAGTATAAGGTAAATTCTCCCTTCACAAATACAAGCTGCTGTAGTTATGGACTTGTTGGCCCTTACTAAGGAGTCTAATGAGTCTTTCAGGTGAAAATAATATAGGCAAGGGTTAGGAAAGGGCTCTCAATAATGGATCTTCTGGATTCTCACAGCCTTCCCTAAAGAAGCAGTAATTGAAAGGACCAATGCCCCCTGGCTGAGCAAGCTGGCAAAGAAAAACAGTGAAGAGGAGGCTTGTGAAAACCTCTGTCTGGAAGAACACCTAAATATACCTCTGAACATTAATATAATCTATGGTTGCAGAGCTGAGCTGGAGAGTTCTGATACAGGCTTTGCTGGACTCTAGTCTAGCACTTCAGGTGCTGAATGGCATCTGGTCTAACAGAAAGCCTAAATATGGTCTTTGATTACCTATAAAATCATCATCACAGATGCTATTAATGATCCTTCTTCCAGCTAGTGAAGAAGAGAAAGAACACAGGGCAGGAAAATAAGAGATTGTTGGGTTTTTTTATGCCTATATCAAAAGGAATTAGGATGTTTTAGCAAGAAGGGGAAAAGAACTGAACCAGTCTTTCTGAAAAATATAAATATAGTATAATAAAAAAGAATGACTAAAACCTAGGGAAATTCTTTGTTTGATAGACTCTTGTTAAAAGATGGATTTATCTAAGCCCAGGCCTCATTAGGTTTATTTTCAAAACAGGGATGCAAGTCCAAAAGGAAGAGCAAGTGTGACAAAGACTCTTCCCTTGGGTATGCCAGGCATCATCCCTACGTGTAGGTAAGTGGTATTTTAATTAGTAAGCAGTGTGTGTCAGCAATGTAACAAAATGCTACAAGCAAATGCTCATCAGTATAAGCATAGATGGAATGTGTGCTTACAGTTTATTTATACTATCTATCATTACAATGATGATGTGTGTATATATAATGGAAACTATAATTTATCCCTCAAAGATAATTGTATAGAGTGAGTTTGAAGGATAAGAACAAGGTTAATTTGAGGAGAGAAAGAACAACATAGATATGAAGTTTTGATCTGTGATTCCAAAAGTTTGTTTATAGTAGGAAATATCATGATGGAGTTGGCTAGACTTGGGACAGCTTTTTGGCTTAAATACTTTTCTTCTGGCCAAAGTGCTTGCTCAAAGAGGGGAACAGCGCTGAACTGAAAATCAGTCTTGGAACAGGAAGCTTAGAGTTTTTGCAAGAGCTCTGTAATCTTCCTTCATAACAGACAAGGAGATGAGTTGCTTGATTACTTGATTGTGAGAAGATTGTTAGTGGGGTTGATTTATATTTACTTCTTAAGTTATGATTGGCCTTGTTGTGGAAATCTGAGTGAGTCTACCCACCAACTTGAAATGCAGAGATTATGCCTTGAGAAATATCAAACACTTATATTGAGCACATGGCAGAAATAATCTGCCCAACATGATTCTATTATCCTGACACTTTAAATTATCATGACATATGCTCAGCTATAGATCTGGATACATAATATTGTAAATTTAAAAGTTTTCCAGTATTTTTTCCTGACGAAAATATCTAAAGCTATGAGGGATGGTACTGGTGAAGTCTAGATGATATCTCAAACTTATGTAGTAGTAGTTCACAGAATCATCTAGGTTGGAAAAGACCTTGAAGATCATCTAGTCCAACCATTAACCTAACACTGACACTTCCCAACTACACCATATCCCTCAGTGCTATGTCGACTCTACTCTTAAACATCTCCAGGGATGGGGACTCCACCACCTCCCTGGGCAGCCCATTCCAATGCCTAACAACCTGTTCTGTAAATAAATACTTCCTAATATCCAGTCTAAACCTTCTCTGGTGCAACTTGAAGCCGTTACCTCTTGTTCTATTGCTTGTTACTTTGTTAGACTCATCCCCAGCTCTCTGCAACCTCCTTTCAGGTAGTTGTAGAGGGCGATGAGGTCTCCCCTCAGCCTCCTCTTCTCCAGACTAAACAACCCCAGTTCCCTCAGCCGCTCCTCGTACGACATGTGCTCCAGAACCTTCACCAGCTTCGTTGCCCTTCTCTGGACATGCTCGAGTAATTCAATGTCCTTTTTGTAGTGAGGGGCCCAAAACTGAACACAGTAATCAAGGTGCGGCCTCACCAGTGCTGAGTACAGGGGCAAGATCACGTCTCTGTCCCTGCTGGCCACGCTATTTCTGATACAAGCCACCATACCTTTGGCCTTCTTGTCCACCTAGGCACACTGCTGGCTCATGTTCAGCTGGCTGTCAATCAACACCCCCAGGTCCCTCTCTGACTGGCAGCTCTCCAGCCACTCCTCCCCAAGCCTGTAGCGCTGCTGGGGGTTGTTGTGGCCAAAGGGCAGCACCTGGCATTTGGCCTTATTGAAACTCCTACAGTTGGCCTTAGCCCATCGCTCCAGCCTGTCCAGATCCCTCTGCAGAGCCTCCCTACCCTCGAGCAGATCAACACTCCCACCCAACTTGGTGTCATCTGCAAACTTACTGAGGGTGCACTCGATCCCCTCATCTAGATCATCAATAAAGATGTTAAACAGGAGTGGCCCCAAAACAGAGCCCTGGGGGACACCACTCGTGACCGGCCGCCAACTGGATTTAACTTCATTCACCACAACTCTTTGGGCCCGGCCATCCAGCCAGTTTTTTACCCAGCAAAGCGTGTGCCCATCCAAGTTGTGAGCAGCCAGTTTTGCCAGGAGAATGCTGTGGGAAACGGTGTCAAAGGCCTTATCAAAGTCAAGGTAGACAACATCCACAGCCTTTCCCTCATCCAATAAGCAGGTCACCCTGTCGTAGTAGGAGATCAGGTTTGTCAAGCAGGACCTGCCTTTCATAAACCCATGCTGACTGGGCCTGATCATCTGGTTGTCCCGCATGTGTTGTGTGATGGTACTCAGGATGAGCTGCTCCATCAGCTTCCCGGGCACTGACGTCAAGCTGACAGGCCTGTAATTTCCCGGATCATCCTTCTGACCCTTCTTATATATGGGAGTCACATTGGCCAGTTTCCAATCTGTCGGGACCTCCCTGGTCAGCCAGGACTGCTGGTAAATGATGGAAAGCAGCTTGGCGAGCACCCCAGCCAGCTCCTTCAGCACCCTCGGGTGTATCCCATCTGGTCCCATAGACTTGTGTGTGTCTATGTGATGCAGTAGGTCACTGACTATCTCCTCCTGGATTACAGGGGGGTCATTCTCCCAGTCTCTGTCTTCTGGTGGAGGAGGCTGGATTCCCTCAGTACAACTAGTCTTGTTATTAAAGACTGAGGCATAGTAGGCATTAAGCACCTCAGCCTTTTCCTCATCACTCGTTGCCCTGTTTCCTCCTGAGTCTAGCAGGGGATGGAGGCTCTCCCTGGTCTTTCTTTTACTGTTGAAATACTTATAGAAACATTTCTTGTTATCTTTGACTGCTGAAGCCAGAGTAATTTCTAGCTGGGCTTTAGACCTCCTGATTTCCGCCCTGCATAGCCTCACAACATCTTTGTAATCATTGTGAGTGGCTAGCCCCTTCTTCCAAAGGCTGTAAACTCTCCTTTTCTCCCTGAGTTGCAGCCAAAGCTCCCTGTTTAGCCAGGGTGGTCTTCTCTGCCACCGGCTTCTCTTACAGCACCTGGGGACAGCCTGTTCCTGTGCTGTTAAGACTTCCTTCTTAAAGAGTGCCCAGCCTTCCTGGACCCTTATACCCTTCAGGACTGTCTCCCAAGGGATCCTGTGAAGCAGTTTCCTAAACAAGTCAAAGTCAACTCTTTGGAAGTCCAGGATGGCAGTTCTGCTGCCTGCTCTCCTGGCCTCTCTAAGAATAGAGAACTCTATTATTTCGTGATCACTGTTTGGTAGTTGTTCACTACCAAAACCCTCAGTGTGGCATTTCAAGTGTAACTAAAAGCTCTGCTCTGATGTGGCATGGATGAGGGGATGTATTCTGTTTCCAAGGTTATCATGCTGTAATCCAGAGACACAAATGATCTGCTGAGCAATTGCTGTACATACAGATAGAACTGTCTGATCATGTTGTGAAGGCTTACTCCCATTGCTGAGATTCTGAGAAGCATTAAAGCACAGCTAAAACTATATAAAATATATTCTTCAAGTTCTTGGTGAGGTATATGGTCTCATTTGGGAGAGTACTCCATTCATGAGATGATATATTCTTGGAGCTGCGCTGTATGCTGTCAATGTTTGAGGATCCTTTCCCATTAGAATAGCATGGACCATTATGAAGACTATCCATATTCAAATGAAAGATTATTCTTAAAGTAGCATTTGTGACTCAGTGGAAAGCAGGAGAGACTAGTTTGAAACTTTTAGCATCCACACTGAAGTGAGAAACAACATTTCATCAGGAACCTACTCGGCTGGCAATGGATTTAAAAGGTAGTTTGGCTGATATAGTCCAGACTCTACAACAGAACAGTGAGAAGTATCAAGAGAATGGTCTTGGACCTAAAGTTTGCTGATGATATACTGTGTTGTCAGCAAAAAAACAGATTTGGGAAACAAATCTTGGGACAAATAAGAAATGCAGAAGGGTATAACCAGTCACCATAGTGGCCTCTTTTCAAAACGGGTAGATAAGTTGATGAAAATAATTGGTAACAAGTGTTGTGTGCTTGGTGAGTGAAAGGTAGAGCTGAAGTGAACATGTTTAAAAGGAGGTGTAATCAGGGATCATTGGAGGAGAATAATGGAGAGTTTAACAGAACAGAAGAGGGGAGGAAAGTGTGAGAGAACATTAGAAATGGACTTCCACTTGCTGACTATTATGGCAAAGCTAAGAGCAGGACTGAAATGTGTAATTCACAGTATATGCCAATAAAGAAAATTAAGAAAGAAAGAACAAATACTAAGGCTCTAGTGAGGATAAACAAACTCAATGCTAGTTTTTTGCATTTGCATTTTGCATTTGCAAAATATTCCTCCCCTGTACAGAGTTGCTTCATGTCGCACAGGTTAGCAGTCCAGAATACCAAATGCCTTATACAGGCCATATGCTAGCAAAAGACTCCTCTTTGAAGTACATTAGAAATATAAGCATGTGGAAATGGGTCTGTCTACATCATCTGTTAGGTGCTTAAACACCACTTTCATTACTGATTTAAACTTGGTGATACTCTAGCAAATGGGATTTACAAATGTTGCCACTTAATTATATAGCTTTTTCAAATTCTTTAGAGGAAGACCACCTCCCAGCATGTGCTGGGCACTTCTGAAGTTCACTAGGAAAGCTTCTTCAAATTTCAAGATTTACTTTCCTGTTTCATCAGCTACTTCACATTTTCAAGGAATATGAATGGATGTCGTGGGACAGTAAGGTCTGGTGTTCAAGTCAGAGGGATAAAACAGATGCAAATAAAATATAATCAAATATTTTGGGTAAGTTATTCTAGGTCTATTCAAGGCTCCTCAGTAGCTGTTTTCTTGGTTTCTCTCGTTCCTTTTCTTTTTTTCATGTTCTTTCACAAGGAGTCATAAAATATATGTAACTGACTTACTATTGTAGAGAATTTTTAAGAATTTATTATTCATGTGTTTTCTTGGGAAAAGTTTAATCATTAAGGATTAAATTTTTTAACCTATTGTTCTCTCTTACATAGGGTCAGTGTAGCTGTGCACACTGTTTACTGTTTCCTGAGATGACAGCCTATCTTCTGTCATCAAGGTCTAGAAAGATCTACACTTAAATCAAGTATATGACAAAGAATAATCTTAAGAAAAATGACACTGAACTGCATAAATCTTGGTTTCAAATTAGCGTTTGTGGAGGAATCGTATGGTACAGCAGAACTTGATGGCACATGTATTTTTTAATCAATAATGCACTTCTCCTTATGTGCTTATTTCTTCTGAGCAATTGAAGGTTGCATGCGACAGCTGGTGAAAAGAAAGAGGAGTTAAAGGCATACATTACATCTTTGTTTTCCTCTGAGCAAAACAATGAACTCTGAAACTCCTTAGGTTTTCATGAATATTATCATCATTATATAGTATGTTACCTGTTTTGGATTTTTTTTTTTTTAACCACTCCATTTTCTAAAACTTCTCTTTCCCCTGCCCAGGGAAAGTAATTCATAAATAAAACCTTAGCACTTAAGAACATTTTTCATCTTTGATGCTGGTAAAGCACATTAAAAAAAAGATAGTGAGCATCATCATAGGCAGAAGATTTGCAGCAGAAAAAGGTTAAATGACTTGCCAGAAGGCACACAGAAAACCAGAAGTAGCAGTGGAAGACAACCACCCACAAGTCCAAGGATATTTTCTGTCCCTTAGTGAGTACTGTAGTTCTGAAAGGTAGAAATAAGAAGTACTACACAACCTCTTCTCTGCAAGATGTCTTTTTATAACATGGCTAAGTTTGACTCTCAATGCTCTCCTTCCTGCTTAGCTGATACAATTTCAAATTTTTTTAACTATATGTGACAAGAGGTAATCTTAACATCTATAGAAATTCCTGCTTTAAGGAGCTTGTACTGATGTTATTAATAAAAGAAGAATTTGGAAGATCCCACTGTTGAGTCTCATCTTTAACTGTACTCACAACAGCAGATAAAGTCTCTTCTTAAGCTTAATTGCCATGGAAGAGAATAAAAACATTGGAAAAACTATTTTACCTAACACTTAATGATTTAAAGGAATATTTGCAGGCACCTAGAAGAGAGCAGCAAGCCAAAGAACAGTAAAGAGATTTTCATTCTGAAGAAATTTTACTTTCTGTAACAGAGTAATAGTAGGTCCTATGTATCCTGACTTTAAAAGAAGGTTTTGATTGTATTTCATGTGATATCCTCACAATGAAGTAGGGAGGTGAGGCCTAGATGAAAAAATTAAAAGGTGAAAACAAACTACTTGGGAAGCCGTAGTCTGGTAGTTCATAGTTCACTATCAAGATGGAAGGCTGTTTCAAGATTTCTGCAGTTTCCTGCCCAGCTCCAGGTAGGGAGGGACTGCCAGAATGGTGGAAGACAGGCTTGGAGCTCAAAATGACTTTGATAAATTGGACAAATGTCCTGGGGGGAAAAAAAACAATAAGATTAATGTCAGTAGGGACAATTTCAAGGTGCAAATTTAGGTAGGAATAATTGGCCATGCAAAGGCAAGCAAGGGAACAGCCAGGTAACTTGTCTATTTTTAGGATAAAAGCAGAAGCAAATATGATCATGCTGTTGCAAACCAGAAAAAAATATACCAGTAGGTTTGGTTTGTAAGATACAGGCATCTTATAGAACAGGAAGAACCACAACTGGATTACTGTTTTCAGTCTTGGGCACTGCTCTTCAAGACTCATTTAGAGTCCAGAACAGAACAAGGAAAATTAAGAAGTCTGGATAATTTGGTTTGCAGTGTAAAACTACTTAGAGAAGAGGAGTCTGATGAGAAACATGACATTAATCTTTAAGTATGTTAATGTCTAGTGCACAGAGGAAAAGAATGATCTGTTCCCTATCTTCATGGCAGATATGACAAGAAGTAATGGACTTCATTTTCAGTAAGGAACCTTAAAGGTAAACATTAGATAATCTTTCTATCAGGAAGGAAAGTGAAACACTGCAACAGCTGGCTTAAGGACACTCCATCGCTGAATGTGTCTCAGGACAGGTTAGTCATCTACTGTGACCCTAAGAGCTGAGGAGGGGGCTGGGTAACTCCCGGGAGTCCACTCTGCCCCTAGCTGATGGTTTTGGCATGTGACATTCTGAACACAAAAGCTTTAAGGCCCAAATAGTGCAGGCACCCACATAGCATAAGATCTGGGGTTTCAAGCTTTCATAATCTCATTAAAGCATAAAACATTTATTGCTGTCACATCCTTACCAAAAAGCATTAACATTCCAACTGGTTTTATTGATACTTCACTGGGTCTGCAGAAAACCTGGAACACCAGCGCAGAGGTGTGACTTGTGAAATTTCATCCTGAGTATGGAAGTCTGCTGTCACTCAGAGTAAAAGTAAGGTGAGCATTATCTGAGGCACACTTAAGGTCTTGCCTTTGCAAATAATATAAGTGGGTGAACAGGGTCTTTCTGCACCTGTTTATAGTTAGCTGTTACAGTATTCCTTTAGTACACCTTTAGCCTACTTAAGATGTAGCAAGTATAAGTTAGAATCAAGAGCAGGTAAATTAATGCACTGCTGGTGGAAAGCCTACTGAAGCAAGTATGTCTCTTCCCATTGTCTCAGTGCTGATATGTGACTACATGGGGATGGGTAACTTTCATGTGCTTCTGTGAGCTGGATTTGGTACACTAGGTTATTCTTTGCTTTCTTTAGACTTTGGTGTAATCAGGCTAATTTATGTCAGCTGAGAATCTGATGCTTTATTTTTAACATTTAAACACACAGAAAGGATTCATGTTCTTGGTTTAATCTGCTGGGACACTGGGATTTAGTAAAAAGCTTGTGTAGAGATGTCAGGACTACTGGCTGCCATAGCCAGTGGAAAGGGAGGAGGAGGAACATGCAAAGAATGCTTTTGAGAAGTAGATTAACTTTTTGTATACATTTTTGTGAGGAATTTTAACATGCAGTTATTACTAAACAAATAAATGGCGAGGTTCTTTCTCTTCAGAAGGGAAAATTTTACTAATTTTCACGGATAGCCAGTCTGTTTCTGTCAAGTTAATAGGACACTATCAGGACTGTCTTCCCTGCATAGATTTGTTGGTATTCTTTCATTTCTTCAGTGAAACACAGAGGTATTCTCTAAATGAGGATGGAAAGGAAGCTAGTTATGAGTCAAATTTCTCAAATGAGCATAGTGAGGTGAGTTGCATTGCCAAGATGCATGTAGTACATATATCTGACAAGATACTGTTTGTTCCATACTTCTGTTTCAAAGTGTAGTAAATCAGTTAGCATGGAGTTAATAATGAACAAAGCTTGTCTATTCTATCTAGTATTTTGGTATCCCTATGATGTCATTGCATACTGGTTTATCTCCCACTAGGACAGTCCTCCTTCTTACTTATCTATTTTCTCTCTGTTTAAACTGAACCAGGATCAGTCTATTTTCAGACAGACTCAGATGCAGGGACAGTAAAACTAGCTTGTTGGGAGCCTTGAATTTCCTTATGTTATCCTATTTCTGGTGAGATGGGGGTTCAGGAAACTCTACAGCAGAAACATTTTTTACATGTGTGTGAGTGTAGGCAAGTACCTATATGTGTATATGGCCCCTACGCTTGCCATCACACTCAGGCTGTCCATTAGCTTCAGATGAAAGAGCTGAGAATTCAGCTTGCAAGGATGTAAAGAAGCAGCCCTCCCCTGTACCTCTAGTATGGCCTGTGCTTGTTTCCAGCAGCAAGAAGAACTGGACAGTGTTTGGTCCTGTGACACCAGTGCTGGGCTATAGTTCATAGAAGGGCAGAAAGTTGGCTGCAGATGGCCTGGATTAAAGCTCTGAGAGGGAGGAGCAATGAAGAAGGAGGAAAACCTGAGCTGAGACAACAGGAGCTTGAGAGGGTTGAAAAGAAACATGTTTCTAAAAACCCTTTTTTGGGACTACAAATATTATAACATGTTATGAAGTGCATTTCAAAGTATCAATGAAGCAACATGCAAGGTATTTCCTGGAGCATTTAATCACATGCAGATTAGATCATTACAGCTGTACAAAGGTATCTCATTTTTGCCCTTAGACAAAACTTAGCATTGCTCTTAGGCAATGAACTCTAAGGTAGAAAAAAATATTTTGTGGAATAATTCCATGAAAATACATATCAGTATGAAGACATTGTCAGCAATCATTTCAAAACTCCATTTATTTACAGTGAACTTTGTGCATGTCTGCAGGGGGTATAAAATGGAAAGGCAGGGAAAACAATTTATTAAATCCAAACTGCATCAAGCATAGACGCCTTGTCACCCATCAGGCAATGGGGAGTTTTGCCCTTCCACTTACGCTGAACGTCACCGTTATGGTGAATGACATAGTATATATGGTGCTGAGTTCACTCTAGTCTTCCTAAAGAAACTTTCTCTGCTCCCTCTTCTCATTTCTTCTGCTAAAAGAGATGCTTGCAGAAGTGCAGATATAACTGACAATTGGCCTGATAATTGGTCTGGCTTCTCCCACAACCCAGCACTGAACAGCCATGTATCAACACACCTGTTATCTATAAGAGCCAGTCACTAGTTTCTCAGACTTGCTGGGTGCATAGAGTCAAGGGCAGTGGATCCTCAGGCATGCTGGAAATGAGATAGTGCGGCTAGGATCCATCTTGCATACCTTCAGGTATCTGTGTTGCGCAGTGCAGGGGCGTAGGACAAGAACAGCAGGCTAGTTTGGGTTTAAATGCCTGTGCTGAAGATGCCTCCATAATCTCCCAACACAGTGACAAGATGATGACTTTGCCTCTCTGAAAATAAAGCAGTGAACCACTGCTGCGTGTTATTGAGCTATCTTCCATGAGATCTGCATCTGAGTGGGCAAGATTTGAGGGAGGAGAAGAAGAAATGAGGAATATTTGACCAGTTCCCAGAAGTCAGAGAAAAGGAAGACCAGGAGTTAATGGCATTTCTTTGAGTTGAGAAATTAAAGGACTGAGAAGCCAGCAGGAAAGTGTCCACCTATCTCTGTGGGAAGGAGGGAAAACTGTGGCAACACAACAGACCATGTCCCTTACATGGAGGTGGGACAGGAATGCATGTGCATATGAGAGTCCCTCTTGCTATAGAGCTAGAGTGTACACGGCTGCCTACTTGAACCTGGGACATGCTATGATAGCTGATGGGTAGGGTGGGAAGACAGCTTTATAGAAAGAAATGCTCTGTCACACTTCTTCCTCCTCTTCCTCATGCCTCTTTGGCATGGGATAGCAGCTGTATGTAATTCCTCCTCTGGTCTTGGACAGCCTAAGGAGCTCTTCTCAGGTAGGCTACCATTTTCTAAGCCCAAACAGTCCTGTGCCACTGTTAGTGATATTGCAAAGACATCAAGAGCAGTGGCCCAAGAATCTCGTTTCAGTCCTCCAACCCAACTATGCTTTTTGCCACAGGCTGAGCAGGTATAGCAGAATGTGACATTGTGTGGCTGTAGACTAAACCTTTCCTATTTTACACAGGGGTTTTTTTGAGTGAATAAACTGTCACACTGCAGTCTCACACAGTTTTTATTTCATTTTTGAGTTATGCATTAATGCTTTTGTATAGTTTTCATTTCAATAATAAAACTAGTTAGGCACTTTACACTTGCAAAAACAAAGCCCCTTTTTATTTTTAGATCATAGTATTTTCATGGTGGGACTTCTGTGTAGTACAGTTGCTAATCCTGTATGTCAACTCATACTTAATTTTCCTTCTTGTTCAGTGGACAAAGCTTTAAAAAAGGAGTAATAAGAAAATTTTCTTATGTTAAACAGTAGGAGAGAACTTTTCTTGACATTCTGAAAAAAACCTTGAAATATTCATGTTGTGATGCATAGACTGCCCATGAAATATGCATGAAAAATTATACAACGTACAAGAAAAAACACATACCACCAGAAATTGGATTCTTTAATTTAAAAGACAAGTCTTTATCTAGCAAGTAAAACAAGAATATAGTAAGAGCTAGATGTGTCTCTAGTAACTGTCATTTTGGAGAAGGCTGACTACTGGCTGCTTCTGTCTTTGCAAACCTGACTGAACCCATGCCTTCCAGCCACCAGAGAGCTGCTTTCTCATGCTTCCACAGGTGTTATGTAATATATAACATGCACTTAAAATACCAGGTGAAGACATTGCTTAGCAAGCACTAGCCCAGTTGTGAAAGAGCTTCAGCTTCACTTCCCTCAGCCAAATGTAATTGCTTTGCTGACAGTTAAACCACTCTTGAATATCTAGTTGTCCAATAAAAGTCATTATCAGTCAGGATACCATCTGATAGGTAACTTCCCCCAGAATAATGAGCATAATAGCCATACCTTTGCCATGCTTTCAAAACATATGTCATGGAAAAGATTATCCTGCACATTTAGGACAAGTTCTTTCCAGAACTGCAGGAACAGCAGCAGAGTGAGAGTACAAGTGATCCCTTGCTCATTCAAAAGCATGTGGCTGCTTTTACCCCAAAATGCCATCCTAGTTGTTATTAATCATTAGTCTATGAGTAGCCATTGATAAGAGAGATATGTTTCCATTAGAAGTTCTTGTCAGTGTAGATGATAAGCCATGTCGATCTCTAGGAGACTACTGATGAGTCTGCACAAAAAGTGATTCCCAAATTACACCAAGACGAACAATGGTATCTATAATCCTGTTCTTTGTACAGTTGTCCTCCATCCTCTGAGCTCACACATTTTCTAACCTACTGGTTGATCTAGAAAGGCCCACGCTGACAGGATGAATTCAACCCTCTTTAGTTTAATTAAGAAAGGCCAGATTTTCTCACCTGTCTACTACCATGGACAGTAATAATGGTCTCATTGCAGATGTCCCATGCTGATATTTCCTGATCTTTCCTAACTGCTATTACTCTAGCTGATGGATGAGCCTTTGTGTTTTGCTGAATGTTGCCAAGCAGAGCAGCTTAGCTGACCATCTGCAGCTGGCCCTGAACTTTGGGCAGTGGCTCTGTGAGACATTATCCCAAGGATCCTTCCTCCATCCATGTTTGTGTCTTGTCCCCTTGTTGTGGCTGCAGATGGGTCATCCACTGCTCTGTGACCAAGCTCTGGCTTGGCTTTGGCAGGCTGGCATTCTGCAACTGCCCTGGGCCCTGGCAAAGTACCAAATATACCTCCAGATGCCCTTGTGTTGGTAACCACAAATGCGGTATGCAGCACCAGTTCCACTTGGGTAGCTGGTCTGGGTAGGGGTACTGCCAGCATGGGAGGATGAGATGGATTATGGCATGGTGAGAGAAGAATCAGGGGAACTGGTAAATATGTTTTGTTTGTTGCTGTGGTTTGCAGTATACATCACATGAAATTCTGCAATGCTGATGGGCTGGTAGGGGGAAAAGGGGGGAAAAGGACATGGAATATCAAGAAAATCCCCACAAATATGGAAGCAATTATTTGCACTGTAGATGTGAGCCAGCTGGCTGTGTGGCCATGGCTGCAGCCTAACATTAAATATGCAGCAGTTACTGAGCTGCAGCTCACTGTGAATGATATACCTCCCTATTATCCCTTCTTGTGTAGACAAGGCCATAAAGCAAAAAAAAAAAAAAAGAGAAGGAAAGAAAAGCTGAGCTGAGTGTACAGTCTACTTAAATGCTTTCAAAAGAATGCATGCCAGTCTGTTTTGGGCTTCAAAGATCTTTTTCTATTTAAAAGTTAGATTTTTTCTCTTATGTTTCAATCAAGAAAAATTATATTAGGTTAAGGCATATGCAGGCAATTACAGCCTTCTTTCTAGATGTCTTGAGATACATACCTACAACAGAATATGAAAGTTTACCATGTTTAGGTGTAAGCTGCAGTCCTCTGTGCATAATTAAAGTATTTTCCCTATGATAAAGAAAATTGAGTACTGAAGAATATGTATCTCTTGTTCTACTTAATTGATTTCTTTGCGGACCAAGACATTGCTTAGATTAAGAAAATGATGTATGAAATTTATCTTAGGATCTTTTTATGGGAAAAAATAATTTTTAAAAAGATTATACAGTGCAATGACATGGTTTTATATAGTGCTATTATAGTTACACTCATTCTGAATTTGGAGTTGTAGTTGTGGGAGAAAAGAATAAGACCAAGGGAGAAGATGATATGAGCTGTCAGGGAAATTTTTGTGGTTTTGTTTTCTTTCTTTGTAAAAAGTTCAACCATCACCATGATGCGTTATGACAGTATGTGATCAATTTTCTAAAATTTCAGTAAATTTTAAGATCACACCACTCTTAATGTCACACATCTGTCTGAAATGCTTTATTTTTCTCTTGCTAAAGGTAATGGTTAAATTTAGGAAGGGGAGGAATTCTATTTTTCATTTTTTCCCATTGCCAACATCTTATACATAACCAGTTTCAGTGGCTCTCTATTTGTATTTGGCTTTTGTTTTTTTGGTGTGTTTTTTTTGTTTGTTTTTTTGTTTTTTTTTTTTTTTTTTAAATTTAAAATTACTACTACTGGCATGTTTCTGGCTGTAATAGGGAATATATATATACCTATACCAATCTCATTATAAATTTTAAAAATTCACAGAACTCAAAAGCATATGTGATAATTGAAACTACTGAAAAAGTTTCAGTTTGAAATAAGTAAATATTTGTGGGGGCACTTCCAATCAGCTGATAGTTATCTGGTTCTTACACTGAAATGTAAATAAATTGCCTGAAGGCAATGATATTAATACCCTGTTTAACCTATGCTGCTCCACGCAGACCCAGGCTAGTGCCCTTCTTATGGCAGGACACCACAACTGAAGGCAAAAGCAGGCAGGAAAGGAGGCAGAACTAGCTGAGCATGGCTTGCAGTGGACAGGTCCAGCCAAGAATGTACAGACAGGGGTTTGCAGAAGAATATTTCAACAGTGGCATAGGGCATAAAAGCCAACCATGCTCTCACCAAGCTCACCCCTAGCCCTTGATGCCTTAGTAGGGTCAGAAGCCAACTGAGCAGCTCTTCTCCCACCTCATGTCAGGGTCCACCACTGAGTGCAATCAAGCAATTGCAGATGCTCAGCTGCAGTGAATAACTGGATTTTGTGACACCCTTCCCATCTTTCCTCAAAGCAAGCAAAGACTTAGGTGTTGGCAGAATTGCTATCAGCATCAGTGACGGTGTGGGTGCTGTGTAAGTATGCAGTCAAGACTTGGTGGCTTTGTTAGGGTCAAATCTCCAATCAGATTTAAAAAGACTGACCAATTAAACAGTTCTTTTCTTTAGAAAATGTGTTGTGTGCATGTATAGTAAATTCTGCTCTTAAAATGTCAAAACTAGCTTACTCAGTGTTTGGTAGTTTCTTGCTATTATTGCTATGTAATATCAGAATTATGGCAGGACAAGTGCTGGCAACAACATTTTGTTTCCACTTGCATAATTGTAGGAGTCATAAATTAGTAGAAAAATATATATTTTTTTTTCTCTCAAGGGACGCTCTTTCCTAATGTCCCATCTAAAAAATCTATGGCAAGGTTCCTAATGATTTCAGAGGAAACTAAATGGGGCCCTTATGAACCTCTTAAAAAATTCCTTTAAGATGTTTTTAACATGTATCTGTTTTGGTAATACTCCTTCTGATAGCTTTTGTCTTGACTGGAAATAAGCATTTTAAATTATTCTGCATGAAATTGAGATTATTGTAGACAAATATAAATTGGATGATTTCACCATTCCTCTATCAGTAGGCACATCCTTTCCCTAGATATATGATTTTTTTTCAAAAAAATCTATCACTCTGTCCCTCCTAGTTCACCTGTCTCTTTTTTTTCTGTTGCATTGAATACTTATTGGCTCATAAATTTTCACTGTATGTGTCCTGTAGAAAACTCACCCCTTTCTTAAATTGCAAAGTAAGAAAACCAACTAAATCTGTGACTGTTATGTCAGGTTAATAGACAGGGACATATAATCTGTAGACTGGAATAGTACCTCTATTGTACAATTTAACATTGAGACAATAATATGGTCAGTAGCTGCCTATGGTACAGGCTATAGTGAGGCATGGATATATATTCCATATACCTGAAGCATGTGAAGACTTAATGGAGCCCCTAATTACTCTCCCACCTCTTGCTGCACACTAAAGGCAACAATTTCAAAAGACTATGACTGTAAGAAAAGAAAGACAAGAAAGTCAGGAAAGAAACAACAATGTAGGAACATTAAGTAAGGAAACAATAAGTAAGGAAAAGAGGCTAATTCTAAGCAATTTAACATAGGTCTTGTGGTCTGATGAAAAAAGATGAGCTTTGTTCCCTTATCTTTCTTTCTATGAAGTAGTCACAATAAGAGATGAAAACCTGATATTTCTCCTAGCCTGGGATATGCAAAGCCATATATATAGTCTTCTGGGCTTGAGTGTGAGTATAAATTCTTTTGTTAACCTGAGACAGTTAAAGTCACTAACTACATGGAAGAAAAAAAATCACAGGCAGTGAAAGATGAAATGCAAAAAACTGACTTGTATGTCAGGTTAAAATGTAGTTGGATGCTCTTTGAAACATATCTACCTGGTGTTAGGTTTAAGGCATTAGTTTGCCATAAGACACTTAATTGATCCTTTGCTATATGGCAGGTGAAATTGGTCAGAAGAGGGCACTTTCTCTGCTGTAACCCTGGGTCAAGTGCCAGATGAGTGGGTTGCGTGGATTGTGTCTGACCATGGGAGCCTTCACTAAGCACAAGACAACCTCTGTCCTTATCTCTGAATGAGACTGAGAAGCAAAGAGCAAGTGCTTCAGCTGCTGGTGCCTATGCTGTGGGCTAAGGAGAGATGTAGGATGCTTGGCTGATGAATTTCAGGAAGTAGTTCTACAAAAGGGTTTGAAGGAACCTAAATTTTCATGGTGTTACCATAACTAGGAGGCTGAGGGTCAAGCCCTGCTTTTGATTATATTACAACATTCAGTCCAAAAGAACTCCACTGTAAATACTAATTAGGTTCTTGCTCTCTCATGCTCTCCATACAATACCTAGGTCTTTATCTTCAGCTTTTGTTGCCTTCTGACTGGATTTTCGTTATTTTTGTTTGTCTTGGATGTTGAATACACTAGGACAGAGAAATTATTTATAGAATTAGGTACTATATCTGCATGGTTGTAATTCTTGTCAATTTGCTTGCTTGGGTTTTTTTTTAGTACTGAACTGTCCAGACATTAATTCAGTGTTCTGAGCACAAAATGATTACTTGAACTTCAAACACATTTGCACAGTTCAAGTCAAATGAAGGTTACATTTGCAAGACTATTAAAACAAATTTTTTTAAGTGTAATATTCAATGGTTATAGATTAGCTGATATTGGCTTCTTTACTATATGTCTCCACAAGAGATCTCCATTACAGAATGGTAAGCTTCACTTCTAATTTTCTTTTAATACATGGAAAACACAAATTGAAGCAGCTAGTCTCTCAGTTCATGGTTTCCTGTTATATTCCATGATACCATGGATATAAGACCAGCTTAGAGGAAAAACGAGGTTTGTTAATAGTGGGAATAAGAACTTGGTTAAAAATTATAATATAAGACAGAGTGCCAAATTCTGTACTAAGACAACTAAGTAAAGGCCCTGCTGTTGTTTACAGGATCTGAGGGAGGGCTATTGAACCATTCAGCTCAATGGGACTTCATGCAAGTACAACTCTGCCCCCACGTGGATATCAACATAGTTTTAGCGCAAACACCGCCTCTTTCAGAGGTGCCCAGACCCCAAAACTCTTGCTGGTTTCAGTGAAGGTGGACCTATGTCTAAAAGTTTATGCTCTGAAGAGCCCTTCAGGCATAGACTTGTCTCTGTGCTCTGGATGCAGCTAAAACACAGGAGACATACAAAGAGATATATGGGTTTTCTTTTTTTTTAATGGCTGTGCTTGCTTTCCACTTTAGATGCGGATGCTGGTGTTCTTTTTATTTAACCAAATTGCTTTTTTCCTCTAACTCACCCTAATACTTTCAACAGCTTCTGCTTCATTTCTTAATAATAGCCCAGCTGCCTCTTGTTTTTCTGTCTTTGTTGATGCATTACCTAGCTATGCCTCCTGAGAGTTTGCTTGCTGAGGCTTTATAATACCCAATGGAAACAGTTTTAGGGAATATATCACTTGACAGAGCAACACCTATTTAGCTTCCATTCCATATCACTGAAAGTGCCCTTTGAACAACTTAAGCTTAAAAATAAATTTAGAAGCAGAGAGTGTGACATTAAGTTAAAGAGTGAAACAAGATCTTGCCCTGTAATTTAAAAATAAGTATAAAGAGATATTCAGTGGGTGCTATGACAGTCTCTGTTAACAACAAAGTGAGGATGAGATGACCCCCCCTTACACCCTTGATGATGTGCATGACTCTAGTATCAAGTTCCAAAGTGTACTCCCCTTACCTTGACATGTGTGGCTGGATGAAAATAGCAGCTGAGGTTTTGACTGAAAAACCCTCCAAATTGGAGCACTGTAGGAATGATGTTAGCAAAATCTCAAATCTATGGTGAACTATCCTACACTGCTGTCTTTCAAAGGCCTTTTATTTAAGTAAAGAGCAAAGCTGTGAGCATTTGGAAAAACCTGCCTGCAGAGCAATTTCTATTCCTACTACAAAGAAGGGGAGGAAGAAACCCCCTTCCCTTCAGACTTGAGAGCCTAAAGGGAGCTTGATTAAAGTAAATCAAAAGGAGAAATATGAATAAGTGGTAAGATAAATTAAATATTTCTCTATGTTTAATAGAACAAATGTCTTTGTTGTTGGCTTGCAAACTTTCCTCCTGTATGGTCTTGTGTCCATATAAAACTATTGAATTTCCAAATATAAATAGATAACTATTGGCAGCGTTCTGGTATGCTTTTTTTATCCCTAGCCTAACAAGTGAGCAGCAGTGAATATGTGAGCTTTTCTTAGTGAGCCCGGAGGGACTTGTTCACTGGGGTTTCAATCTCTTAGCACTTTTGCTGATGTTTCTCCAAAGAGGACCATCTAAAATACAAAAGGGCCTATGGCTTAGAACAGAACTGATTTCCTTCCCTGGTTTATTCACAAAGACATTATTCTTGCTTCCATTGAAGTAATTGGCAAAGTTCATACAGATTCCTGGGAGAGCAGGATTGGGCCTCAACGTAACCATCTGTCTGCAGTCATGTGTGAGGCCTGGTTTGAACATGCCGTGCTGCTTGGGCATGGTAGCGAAGCACGTGTATGACTGTAAGTGGGTTTATCAGCATGGTGGTGAATGGGGCCCTGGATATAGGTAAGTCATCTCCTTGACTTGAAACAAGGAAAATTTACTTCTATATTCTTGTCTGAGTGATTTTGGATGGAGATGACTACAGACCAAAAAAAAAGAGGAGGAAAGTGATAAAACATGCAGATGTCTTGGCTACCTTGGGTGAATGGAAGGCAAAAGAAATCTGTCAGATATGGACACCAGCCCCCACCATTTTACATATCATCAGAAAGTGTCTTATCTATTGGGCTGTTAGCTGCTATGGACAGATGTGCTCTCATTGGCAGGTTTAAGGTCTGTTAAGGACCTGGAAAGGAGAGGAGAAAAATGATACCTTACATCTGTACCTTCAAGTTTTAAACAGAATGCTTCTGAGGTACTGAAATCTAAACCCAGTAACTATTTGAAACTCAAGACAAACTCAACGAAACTCTTTAGACTGTGAAAGTTAGGAATAGCATTCCAGGTGAAGTAATGTAGAATAAGTATAGTGGTCTGGCATGAAGGGAAGTTGAATTTTTTTTTTTTTTTTTTTTTTTTGCCAGCCCCCAAAAAATCAGTACAAGTGGAACTGTGATCATGCCAACCAGATGACTATATTTAAGTGTGCAGGCCTATTTCTACTTAGATCTTCCCTGATGGTCATATAGTTACAAAACTATTTTTTCTGGTCCACTGTAGCACAGTAGACTCTACTAGTCCTTCTAGAAACAGTAGTTGAAACTCTGTGATGAAAATGGTCAGCAATCAAGGTACCTGTCCTGTCTATTTTTTCATTTCTTTCAGTTGTTTACTACCCTAGAGAACAACAATTTGAATGGTTGATGATCTGGAGTAGTTAGAATGAAATGAGAATTTCTTTAGTGCTAAGCTTTTGGTAACATTTGCAGTAAAGACTGGTTGATGTCATGATTTAGCCTGTAAGGGTAGAAGTCTTCTGCAGTAGATGCTGTTTGTATTAACACAGATAATATGTTTTGTTAGTGATGGCTTTGCAAACAGCAAGTTGATCAAAAAGGATTTGGGCTTGTATGCTTCAGTCATCCATGCACACTGCGAAGGTTCCTCACAGTAGTTCCAACTACTTTTTAAAAAAGCTTAACCATTCATTGGCCGGATCCTGACACTTCATATTATGTAGTTTCCCGGCTTTAAAGAAACGGTGGCAGATGATATCTCTTTACCAATAGTTTATAAGTAGTGAACTGTATGTTATGCTCTGTGAAGAGTGTCATGGGGCAGCAAAGAAATTTGCTTCCCGGTGTCTTGTGACAGTGTGCTGGACCAGGTGAAAATGCCTACTAGATGGTGGAAAACTTGGAGTCATTTTGAGAGTACTTTGCAGTAATTTTGAGAGCAATCTTGGAGTCATTTTGAGAGAGAACTTTTTAATACCTGTGTGCCCCAGCATCTTCAAGACAGAGGCATACAGCAGAAGAGGTGTTCCTCAAGAAATACAAATCCAGCCAAGTCCAGGGGAAGTGGGAAGAAACATTTTTTCTAAATCTTACAGTGCCTGTGTGGAGGTTGTTACAACTAAACAAACCACTGAAAGTAAGCCTGAGGTAAAGGGCGTGCCCTGCAGAGGAATGATGACAACAGAGATCTTTTTCAAATGCTTTCATTTCTATTTCTTACGCTGTAGACATTGAAAATCTTTTTGGTATGGGGATTTTTGCTTATGTTTTGAGGAGTTCCTTTAATAGAAAAACCAACATCATCCGCTTCTGGTTGCCCCATGGTCCCATCATAAAAATTATCAGCCTCCTCCCACTATTTTCTACTATACTGACAAATTTTAACTGGAAATCTTGTGCTCAACAGAACATGCTGGAATCTGGTTGCTGCTCAGCACATGTGCTTTGTGTAAGCTATGAGACTGCATAGGTCCTTATCTGGTCCTTCTCAAGAACACTGGTGTGGCAAACAGTGTCATGAAATTACTTGATGTATCAAGAAAAGTTGTGAAAGGTGGAAGTTTGGGGGAAGAAGGTGTGAGGGTTGCTTTCACATTCTCTCCTTCTGTTATCTGTTCATGTCTGATTTTTCCCTTCCGTTGTCTTTTCCAGTAACCGCGCAGAGCCAAGGAATCTGCCAGAGGTGGTCTGTGTTCAAGCTCTGTCACACAAGCTTCTGCAGCATGTAACTGGTTGTGCAGGTGGTTGAGAGAACCACACAAGGGTAACAAGCACACAGCTTTCTTCCCCAAATATAACTATAGCTATTAACAATCCAAGATAATTAAGCTACTACAGAATATTAAATGCTTATAGATACCCTGACGTCAGCCTCTGAAATGCACTGCATTGCTGTGCAGACCTGCATGTGTCCAGTGATGGAGGTGAACCACAGTTTTGAGGCATTGTTAACTTCAGTCTGGGTATCCTCTGTCCTGAAATTCACCTGTTTTGTTGCCATACTTCTTCTATCTTCTTTGAGAAACAGTCAACTTGCGACTTCCTCCCTTCTTTCTGTAAAGATATCACCTACTTATTCACAGAGAACCTCTGGTTGTCCAAGGAAAGTTTCCCATTGTGAAGGTATGGTTTCTTTTGTGATATCTCTGTTGTAGATGTAGGCTCACTGTTAGTTTAGAAATGTGAAAGCAGATTCTACGACACCGAATCATTCAAGACTTCTGGTTTTCTGCAAAAATGAAAAGTCAGCAAATCTTTCAATAGTGCCACTCTGGAATCCAACAGGGTATAGCAAAATCCATAGCTCTTTTAAATCTATATGCTTTATTATTTTAAAAACATTTTCTGACTGTCTTATGGGTTAAGGATGATGAGGTCTAGCTGTGGAATGCCCAGTCTGTACTTTGCTGCTAAGTGCCCAACAAACTGCTCATCAAACGAGAGTCACTGTGAAATGCATTTTCACTAGATGTATTAAGTGAGTGAAGGCTTCTGTCTGACTGTAGTAACTCCCATTAAGGCTGTCTTAGAGAAGGGAGAATTCTAATCTAGGATAGTCATATCTATACCTTTTCCAGCTATTATAAACCAACTCTAAGCCTACTTTGTGTCAGGGTATCCTTTCCTTCACTATTTTCACAGGAAGTTTTTCTCCATTTGGTTTGTACTTTGACAAATGCACCAATTTCAGTGTCATTTTTTTCCTTTTCTCGCCTGTTCTATTTGATTTTCTTTCAATTCCTACATGGCTTTTGCTGATCTTTTACATAAAGTAGTAGAATTACCCCATCTTCATGTGGTTAAAAAAGCCTGCCCTTCACACTGAAAGCTTCTAAGTTACTAATAGAAGCAAGAAATATGCTGATCTAACCACCTTATTTGAATAACCATGATCACTTCCTGGAAGTAATTTGGCTGGAGCTTGGATAATTTATCTTCAACTGGAGATGCCCTTCCTCTGCTTCTCACATGGTTTGTTTCACCCTTTTTCTTCCATGCCATCAGAAGCTGTAGCTGCATGTGCATCCTCTGAGACACAGTACAAGTGTTATTTGGAGGAAACAGCATACTCACAGTTTAGGGGGTTGCTAAGAGTATAGGTATCTTCTTTGTTTTTTGAGGGCCTTTTGGCAAAACTCTATTAATACAGCCAACCTTTCCAAAATCTTTTTTAACTCGCAGATAGCACAATTATATCTTCATTGCATATTCATTTACTGCTTACAGCTATACATACTTAAGCAAAGCAACGTGCAATATTTCCTATTTGTTAGATTTTTGTATTATATAAAGTTACGTCAAGAGTGTGTCAGCATGATATGAAGCATGAGATGGTTGGGTTTCTACAGCCCTTCAATGAGTTCCTATAAATTTCTGTTTTTCCTGGATGATATCTTCAAATTCCTCAGTTCTAGTCCTCTATCTCTCTTTAAATGCAATCTTGTTGCAGTTCAGAATATTGTTATTGATTAGTAATTGTTAACTAAATGGCTTATCAGCCTAATTGATGATTTGTTCTCCTGATAAAATTTTCATTCTGTCTCTGTCTGATTATCCATACACTGAATTTCAGACTTAAATTGGAAGAGAAAAATGGCTAAACATTGTAAGCCCTCAATTTTATCTATTTGTTTGACTGAAGTTCAAGATGATATTTTTGACATCAGACTTATTTGGGAATTGTGTTCAGCCTAAAATCCATAAATAACCACCGCCTTTTTTTGGCTAATCACCAGTCCATCTCAGTTGGTGTGCCGATACTCTCATGTGCCTATACTGTGCACGTGATGATCCTTTCAGCTCTTATCCACTGTATCTTGGCTTGTGTTATTGCCTTAGCATGTGCCTCTCCATATGGTGCTGCTTGTGGTTTGAAATGTATCAACTGAATGCTTTTTGCTTTTGATTTATTTCACTGAAACTGAGGGGAAGCCAAAATACAGAAACTAGTCTTTCTAAATCACATTGTTTATTTCCCATGAATACCAGTTTGAATACATGAATTACTTTGAGGAATGATTAAATCTGTGTCTTTCAGTATCCTTGTCCAATCTTCCAACGGGAGTTAAGTGGAGAAAGACTCTGTTTTAAAACAAACACCCTTCCCCCAAATCCCAAGGTCTTTTACCTGTCCTACACATTTGCAGATAAATTCTTAACTCCTACATCTCATGTACTCAGTAAATGATCAAATAATCCCTGCTTTCTGGTCGTCTGTAATCACTCAAAACCAGTCAGTCCTCAAGAACAGTTAGAAACTTAACATCAAATATTGTTGTATAGTGCAAGGCTTTATAACTAGTATCCCTTTGCTGGGACACCCTCTTACAAGTCCAAGTCTTGATTCATTTGGACTTCATAACTCTATAATAGTATTCTAGAGAGATAATTTAGCTAATAGTAATGGTTATTTATCATATTCTTTACTGTATCCTCTCTAAAGGGATCGCCCATCAATTTGATGTAACCCTAAATCTGTGGCAAAATCATCTTAAAACAAGGCTAAAATAACAGTTTTTGGTGACTTTATTTTTGTACTGTAGGTACTGCAGACTGATATACCATCATTGACAGTTACATAAAGATATCCTGCTGGATTGTTAACAAGGGATTAAAACAGAATAGCTTTCCAACTTTTGATCGGAAAACGTGTGTCTTTATCCTGATATTTTTGGGTTTGGGTTTTTTGTTGTTTGTTGTTGTTTTTTTTAAATTAAAAAAAAAAGAAAGCAGGATTATTATATTTTTGTAGAACAATTTGCACTGCATGTTGGAAGCTCTGAGGGTAGGTCTGTCTGATTTCTCTGGTAGCAGTTATTGATGAGGTTTCACCAGCAGCAGCACTGACCTCTGGTAGTTTATCGAGAGCTTATTTTTGAAAGTACAGTGCCTGCTTGGGGTCTCCTACAGCAGTCTGATGCTCGGTCAGAAATACATAATCCAAGATTTGAGGCAACAGCGGAAAAGTGGGTTGAGAATAGGAAGAAATGAGGTGTACCTGGGGTGATTCTGCCTTCCCCTGGCAAATCTTGTCCACCTTTCAATTCTTCTTGCTTTTGCTGGGAGATTGATGATTTGAAATTCAGAGGAAGAAAATGGAGAAAAAGGCCAAAAAATCTTATTAATGATTTAGGGCCAGACCCCGCCCCCCAGTCCTGCTTGGTAGTGGGAAACACTACCTTTATACAACACTGAAATAAAGCTTTCTAATCTGGCAGTTCATTCTCTGATCCAAGGAATTAGTCTGGGTTTTGTCCTTTACTGTTACTGTGAAATCTAGAACCATTGTGTCTAGAATAGGACATCTAGCATGGTCTTTATTGGCTACAGCAGCCATAGCTGGTTGATCTAGTATCAGGGTATCAGCTTTTCTCCATCTAAAGCATCAGGTAATGTCCCTCACTGGTAAAGCAGACGAAAGTCTCCTGTGAGGCACGTGGGCAGTGCTATACTGAGGAGGAGGAGGTTCTCCCTGATGTCCTATCAAAATAGACTGATTTCCTGCTGGGTTTAGAAGTGAACCTTCCAGATGCTTTGCCAATCACATGTGCTTGGCATTCTTGCTTTTGCAAAGTTGAATACATTTTGAACCTGAAAGTAAAATTGAGTAAACTCAACATCTAAAGTGGGATCGAATGCCCCCTCAGCAAATTTGCAGAAGACACCAAGATGGGTGGTGCAGTTCACATGCCTGAGGTACTAGATGCCATTCAGAAGGACCTAGACAAGCTTGAGAATTGAGCCTCTGTGAACATCATGAGGTTCAGCAAGACCAAGTGTAAGGTTCTGCACCTGGGTCGGGACAACCCCCAGTATCAGTACAGGCTGGGTGATGAAGGGGTTGAGAGCTGCCCTTCAGAGAAAGACTTGGGGATACTGGTGGGTGAAAAACTGGACGTGAGACAGCAATGTGTGCTCGCAGCCCAGAAAGCCAACTATATCCTGGGCTGCATCAAAAGAAGCGTGGCCAGCAGGCTGAGGGAGGTGATTCTGCCCTTCTACTCTTCTCTGGTGAGACCCCACCTGCAGTGCTGTGCCCAGCTTTGGGGCCCCCAACATAAGAAGGACATGAACCTGCTTAAGCGGGTCCAGAGGAAGACCACAAAGATGGTCAGAGGGATGGAACACCTCTCCTATGAGGAAAGGTTGAGAGAATTGGGGTTCTTTATCCTGGAGAAGAGAAGGCTCCAGGGAGACCTTACAGCAGCCTTTCAGTACGTAAAGGGGACTTATAAGGATGATGGGGGCAGACTTTTTAATAGGGCCTGTAGCAATAGGACAAGGGGTCATACTTTTAAACTAAAAGAGGGTAGATTCAGACTAGATATAAGGAAGAAATTTTTTACAATGAGGGTGGTGAAACACAGGAACAGGTTGTCCAGAGAGGTTGTAGATGCCTCATCCCTGGAAACATTCAAGGTCAGGTTGGACAGGGCTCTGAGTGACCCGACCTAGTGGAAGGTGTCCCTGCTCATTGCAGGGGGTTGGACTAGATGATCTTTAAAGGTCCCTTCCAACCCAAAGCATTCCATGAGTCTATGATCTAAAGAAACAAATCATTAAAGAAGGACATTGTCACCAGAGTTTATTTCTGCCCTCAGCCAAGATATTGGGTATCTCCCCTATGAATAGCAGCAAATATGGATTACAGAGCTAGCAATCCCAGCACAGCTGTTAAGCCTGTATTGTCAAAGTTATATAAATATATACTATTTATCAAAGAAATATTGTTTTGGTTCAAGGGTACTAGCAGTAAAATATGTTGGTCTGAAGTTGATGGTGGTATTCGGTGAAGCAACATTTCTCTTATAGGAGGTTAATGCTGAGTTGCCCCCAAAAAAGTAGGTTTATTACATATTTAGTTATTGTTTTCCCAGCTCCTATTGCTCTACCTTCTCTCAGTGTATCTCAGTATCAGTACCTCCTTCTCTCAGTTTATCTCAGGCCTCTCTTGAGCTACTTTAGAGACAAGTTATGGGTGAGATTTTTTTTCTTTTTGTAAGATGACCTTCAACTGTCTTCACAAACAGTGAGATTTAAGCTTATCTGCAGGACTGAACTAACAAAAAAATATGACATGTTGGGTTTCCTATTGACCTAGATTCTGTGCTGTAGTGAGGAACTTGTTAGGGAGAACTGTTTTTTGAAATCAGGCTGTTGAATCTGTGGCACATGTGTAGGTCATGAACACTATTGCTGTTTCATGAGCTGTTTTCTTGAATGAGTGTCTACATTTGTCCTGTAGAAAATACTTTTGGTTTTTTGTTGGTTTTTCCCTCTCTGCAAGTACATGCCTCATCACTCACGTATAGTAATAACTGCAAATATGCAGTGTTCTTGTGTTGGGGAACTGTTGCAGGAGAATATTGGACTTGTACAACTCTATGAGAGTTATATCAAGCAAAGCCGTTTATTTTTCCAATAGTACATACTTATGCTCTCGCCAAAGCTCTTACTTCATAATTAGCAAATCAGCAATTAGACAACTATCAACCTTTTCTCCTATCAGCATAAGACCACTCTAACATGTGCTGTACAGACCAATCCACTTCTTGTTCACACGCTGTTCACGCAGCAGTAATTTCTCACAGTTCAGTACTTTTCCACAGTTCAGTGTTGCAGCTGTCCGTTGTTTTTCCCTGCCACATTGGCACAACTAGGCAGTTTCTTATCTTTCTTCCAAGGCCTGTTTCTCATCAAAGCTTAGCTGCTTCTCAGAGGCTGTGCAGGGCTGACAGGCCAATGTCTCCCACAGGGAACCACACTGAAATTGTATGAAACTTGTGATTTTCTTCTGTTCTGGTAAATATTATATTTTTCAGGCCTGGGATATAAGAGGAGGGTTGGACTTCCTTTTTATAAAATGTATGTTTAAAAAAAAAAAAAAAAACAACAACCCAACAAAACCAAAACCAACAAGACTTCTCACTACATCTTCTAGATTTTGAATGCTTTTTGGCTATGTCTTCTAGTTCCCTCTGGAAACCTGTAACTTATGAAATTGTAGTTTAATATTTGCTTCAGCTGGTGTTTTGGTCTTGCTCATTTCACTATAGTTTTTAAATTTCCACTGAGCATAGGATCACACTTTCATTTGTGCTGCTGGATTCATGATATCATAGCATTTGTGATTAGTGATACTTTGACCTTAGAGCTCGTTTCAACAAACTTGGTGCATTGTTCACGAAGTTTAAACTTTTAGTGGTGGGCCTGACGTGTTGCTCACTGCTAAGCTTTGAATCGTGGTTGGGAGTAAAAAAATGGTTTTTGGTAAATTCAGTTAAGGAACTAGAACAAGTGCAACATATGAAATTGTTCTTAACTTTTTGTATAGCATCTGCTTCAAAGCAGTGCCATTATTTTAGTAAGATAGAGCTGAAGGCTGGTAACGAGTAGCTCACTGCACTCTTGTACATTTTAATGTATATAAGAAAAATATGTAGCATAAATTAAACCCAAATAGAGCATTGCTGATTTCTTTCTTTTTTTTTTTTTTTTTCAAATATGGATGAATATACATGAGAATTGCCACAAAAAATGGAAAAAAATATTTACTTTCCTTACCGGCTCTAGTAGAAATGGCCTTAATGGTTGTCTCCTCTCCTTAGCCTCCTTTCTGTTCAATACACAGATTATTCCTACAGAAAACTTTCAAAACAATTTGTGTTATTCTTAAAGATTCTATATAGAAGCTACCTGGAATAACCATTTCTTGCCTTTTAAATAGCTAAAAACATTTATCTGTGTTGTCTTTCATTCCTATATTTTAAATGACAGCAGATATAATACAGGTATTTTTTCCTAATTTTTTTCTTCTTTTTGGGGGGGTGAAGGGATGGAGGATAATAAACCCCAACTAAATATTATTCTAATCACCAGATTGCTGATGCATATTTTAATGAGACTTTCTTGGATTATTTTTCTTAATATGCTGCTTTTAGGTATCAAGTGAAGCCTTTGTCCTTGACTCAAAGGACAAAACTCTTCTGTCTGGGTGAATCTTCTATTCAGCTTTGAGAGTTCCTCCTCAAGTTTGACTGATCAGGTCGGTGACTTATCAGCATCATGTACACAAATGCTAGGTCTGTGGCACTGGCTACTTACAGAAGGACTTGAGAGATCCACTTCACTTAAACAGAAAGACTAAGTTTCATGCATGTAGTTACATTTTTTATCTTACCAGTGTTTTGCTTGCCTTTTTTTTTTTTTTTCCCCTCACTCCCAAGTTATATTATTCTGATATCCTGTGCAATAAAGATTTCTTTTATATTGTCCTTGTTTAAGTCTATATTTCATTTGTTCCAGCCTACACTTTTCTTCTGCTGCACTGGGAACTGTAGCCATTTCTGTTCCGTACTTATGCAGTGGTTTCAGGTGTTTCCTACTGTTGTTAACAAACACAGAAGTGAGGTGAGAAAGTTGAGTTAAAGATGGCAGAGAAAGGAAATGGGACAGAAAAATGTGATCCCTAAGGTTTACAACAATCCCAATTGCATTTCAGAATATTTGCCTTTTGCTAATAGGAGCTTTATCTAGTTCTATCTTAAATGGTTTTTTGTACAATAGTTTACAATTTTGATCCCATTTTCAGGCTTGTGTAACAAATAAATGGAACCTTTGTCAGTGGTTCTCAATCTTCCAGGGGATCCATAAACACAGGGTTGCTCTCCTAGTTCTTGCAGGTGGAAGTAATCTGCTGACTTCTGGAAATCCATAGTTAGGAGCTATGAACTACTGGTCATCCACTATCTAATGGTGTGGAGTAGTAAACAATAAATTTTTGAGCATCTTCAATTTCAGGTGCCTATATTTGTATATAGAATAGTCATATTTTGCCCATGTTTTCATATATCTAGGCATCTCAAGTGCTCTAGGTGCTTATCTTCTCCTTGAGAGATCCCGCCACTCCTGTGGAAATCAATATAGAGACAGTAAACAGCTTCAGTTTTTTTCCACACCAGTTTGCCTGTGAATTGTATGGTTAATGTATTCATTAGCTGTGTAGTCAGAGCTACAAAAATCTTCAAATACCATAATCTGAAAACATTGAATTTTATTTCTGTCCTCTGATAGCAGAGTGTTGTGTTTGAAGATAGCCAGATGTTATAATTTCTCTTGCTTCTTGAAAGCCTTTTTGTTGTTTTGTACACAGCACTAAGTATATCCAGGTAGGTGCTTCATGACTTTGTCTTATGAATTACCTCTTGATGTTAAGGAAATAATACAGACTGCAAAACTCAGATTGATTTTTGCATTCTTGGAACAAAACCTGAGGTAGAGTGGTTTTTATTGGTAAAAGGTATCATTCTTGTCCTGCTATTATGTTCCATGAGAAACATTAAATGTGTATCCCAATTTCAGTTCAGAAACACAATTTTTCTGAAAGCATCTGGCAGTTGGTTTTTCAACATATAACTTCAGTGGGATATAGGTAGGGATGAATGTGGGTATTCTACTTTTTCATAAAACAAAATCTATCTGAAGTCTAGCTTTCAGCAACACACCTGGGAAATCTAATTTTTGTTTTGTTCTGTTTGTTTTTTTCTTCAGGAAACAAGTTCTGTAACAGAATAAATGGCATAAACCTTTGAACAGTCTTGGACCATGGGACAAACCAAGTCCCTTGTTAAGATGCTTATTTGTGTTGTGCCCTCATTTTACTTCTGACCAGGTGGGAACCTGCAGGAGAGTGTGGTGTGGAGAGCCCTGTAGGGTGTCAGGGGTTCCCACCGGGCATGTGGAGGGTGCCATCAGGGTGAGGTGAGAGGGTAACTGTCTTTCTGCTGAGTTGTCACAACAGCCTTTCTCTTGACCTCAGTAAGCACTATTACTTTTCAGTCATGCTTTGTGTACCTTGATTATATGGATAACAGAAATGCTTTGGGCAGGGAGACTGTTCATACAGCTTCTTGCAGGAGGATACCTGCTTAGGTGTGGCATCTGTCATCAGCCCCTAGCCCCTAAAGAGAGCAAGTACTGAATTTGGGATAGCCTATTTCAACTAAATCCAGATATGTGTTTCTGACTTCACCAGTTAAACCCCCACGAGATATGAGAATGCAGCTTCAGTGGACATAAGGTTCTTCAGTTCATAGCAGACCTCAGGTGCTTTTCAGAGCCTAATAATGTGTACAGATACAGTAATAGGGGTTTTGTCTTTAACAGCTGCAGTGTGAAGGTGGTAAACAGAGGGTTTTCTGAGCTGCTGTTTGCAAAGAGTTGAAAAACTATTGGCTTGCATTTTTCCACCTATAAATTTTTTTTCTGTATGTTGTACAGGATTTTGTAACCACAGAACACTCTCTTCCTTTTTTTAATCACTATTTGTCTGGAACATTACTACAACAATTCCTCTATTTAAAATTTGTGAATACAAGAATCATAGAATACCAGGTCGGAAGGGACTTCAGGAATCAACTGGTCCAACCTTTCTTGGCAAAAGCACGGTCTATACAAGATGACCTAGCACCAAAGAGATTCTAGTCTCTCAAAATCCTTTTCTTTTTCTCTTATTTATTTTTTTTTTAAGATGACAGTTGTGTACTTTGTCCTTGGCGTTTTGTTGAATTCATTACTGGTGCTGAGCTCCATGTTCCCCAAGCTTGCTACACAGGTCTATGAACTCATTATGCATATGTATTTATGATAAAGAATATCAGCTAAAAGTAGATAACATTCTTTATCAAAATACCACTTAGAAACTTTATCTCCTAAAATAAAATAGAAAGAATGGTATATAAAACACATGTAACAGTGTAATAAACTTTCTTGCATATCAAGTATATATTGAATTATCTTGAGATGATCATCAAGATGTATTGAATCAAGCGGTAAATATTGATTGAGTCAAGGCTGAGATTAATATTTACCTCAAGGGTCAATAAATTTTGATGTTGACTGAAACGTGAAGTCAATATATATATTGTTAATACATTCTGAATGCATTCAGCAGAAATATCTAGAAATCTGTTCTATAACCCTAGGGATCCCAAGGGACATGTTCCTCCCAGCTAATACTGCAAAGGAAAAATAAGAAATGGAAGAAAGTGACCCAGTTTTAATTAGTCAAACATATGCAGGCACACGCACTTTGTATCTGATGGATCAGTACAGGTGGAGCAAGAACTTTCTAGAGGGTTGGCCCACATCTATACAGCATCTCTGTGAACTCCTAAGGGATCGCAAACCTTCCATTTCCACTTTGGCTTCAAATATAAAGTGTGTTTATTTGTCTGTGCTTTATGTAACATAAATATAAATACATGAGTAAGAATTTAAAAAAAAAACCAAAAAAAACCCAAACAAAAAAACCCACCAAAAAACCACATCCAAGCATCTCCTGCCCTTCTTCCTGAATACTCTGGTATATGCTACTGTCTCTGGAGAGTGAAGAATGGGGTAGGTTTATATCATGTTTCTCAGTGTATTATTGGCAGTTGAACAAGAACTACAGCAATGAACATTATGGCAGAACTACTATAGATGTTATTCTTGCCAAACTCTGATTCAGCCAATCAGGATAGTTTTAGTCCTTTGCTTCACATAAATAACTAAGGAAAGGCATTTGTGGGGCTGATTTGAATGAAACTGAGACATGTTCATGCGGAGAGAGAAAAGGGAAACAATGAGTTGGCAAGTCCAAGTTTTGCTGAGTCTATTTGTGTGTGAGATCCTTTATGTATCATTTTTCCTCCATGCATTTGTTTTGTTGTTACAAAGCTAAACAAAAATATCACCTTTCATAAAGCACATTCAATCTGCTGTAGGAAATGGACATCTCTCTTATGCACGACTTTGGAAAAATCTCAATCTGTTATACCGAATGGCTGGGGTTTTTCCTGGACTCACAGCTTTGAACAAGATATGGTACAAAAGAGACTTAAAAATATCTTAGAAAATACCACTTCTTATGTAAGGTTCAAGATACTAATGGAAAGAAACAGATGTTAAGTCTTTGCTGACCAAACTGTCTAGTTCTTGCAAATCATATGCTCTGTCTGCTTAAAATGGGGTGTGATAGTTGCAGTGTGCAGGCACAACTGAAGAGTTAAAACTCAGCTTTGGCTTTCAATTACCCTGTTTCTAAGGTTAAGTCTCACACAAATGCTATTTTAATGAATGCTTTGTATCTAATACAGTTTCATTTCAATGGGCAATGTAGATGTGTTACTACAACATTGCTGAACATTCCTGCTATTTCCATCTCATTAAAATAATAAAATGTAGTCATAAACTGTTGCTAAGGACAGAGGTTGGCTCAGAGTGAGATACTTATTTAGCATTTCAAGAGTTATGCTGCACTGGAATGGCAAGAAGAATAAGCAAAGGAAGCCTTTGAATCTTTGAACCTTTGAGATGGAGACTAGCCTGCTTCAGCACAGTGAAGAGCTAGAAAAAATTGCAACAGTAGCCTTGTTATTATTTTAATTTGTTGCTGTAAGCCTTCTTGAAATAGATTGTAATGAAGCTGAAGTTCCCAATTTTTAGGGTTTTTTTAAGAATTTTTTGCTTTATTTTCATTTGTTGTCATTTGTTTTCATCTTAATGTATGCACTCATGTTAACAGTTAAAAGAAACTCCTTGCTTTTCGAAGGTAAGAGTGTGTCTTGAAGACAAACCTTCAATTAAAAGACCAAAGGATTTCTGTACAGTCTTAACTGGAGATATCAGAATTAGAAAAGGAGTTGTTCCATCCTGTTATTCTTTTATGCATAGGCAGTTACTTTTACTGGAATTTCAAATGTAGAACTGAGAATTTGTCCAAAGAGTTAGATAAGTAGGAACAAAGTCAAACCTATTTGAGTGATGCATGTTAATTTTCTGTTCCTATGCTGAAATTGTCTGATTATCAGTTACCATTCCTAAGACAGTAAGTTTAGTAACCCAAGAACTTAATGGCACAAAGGTCAATATTTCACTTGTCAGTTCATTTGCAGGACCTTTGGTGTCATCATACTTTGTCATCTTGCTTGTCATTCATTTTCCTTCCCCAAAGCATTCTTTTGTTGTCTTATGGAAGAGCTGGTATTATTTCTACTTACTACATCTAGTAATTAATTTTTTTTCTGCTCTTCCTCAAGTTTTTTGTTAGTTTTTAAGTTAATGGTAGCTTTATGGTTCAGTATCAACTTGCCATTTTGCACGTCTTTTTAAAAAGAAACCCGTTAAAACACCACTGCTCTGAGTTAGAAATATTTTTGGTTATGGTCAAAAATAACTGATAACTAGAGAGGCTGAACCTCATGTGTTACCCAGAGAGCATTCAGTTGTTTGATCCCTAGTTCTGTGATGGAGTGCAACCTGTTTAAGGTTTTTGTGGTTATGATGAGTTATTGAATGTAGATCACACTATCATGTTGCCATGGCTTAATTGGGGTCAGAGCAATCGCATTTCATAAGAATGTAAGATAAAGCAATCTATGAACACAGGGGGCAACTTTTTTCCCTTGTTCTTGTTGAATAAAATGCTGCAAGCTTTGCTTTCAGAGTTCATTATTTGAAGGTGAGAAGTAGACCTGATCCGTTCACATACAGTCTGTAAATACATGCCTCCTGGGACCAATGACACTCTTCCTTCTACGCAACCAACTGTTTTTAAGGACTTCTGTCTTTGCTCCATTTTTTCATTTCTTAGTGTTTGCCTGTCATTTGACTGATGGCAACATAACTCAGTCAGCAGACACCTCTGTTCATTGTAAAGACTGAGCTATGAATTCCAGCAGCCTTTGAACACACATTACCAAGCTCTGAGTTTTAGATGGCTTTGAAGAGTAAGATGTTAATGTAACTTCGATTTCAACAAAATACATCTTTACTTAAACCATAATCTGCTTTTTGTTTCATTTGATTTCCTTTAACAGATTGACACTTGCCATAGACTAACTTTGGTAGTGTGTTTTCAGCTCAGTTATAAAGGGAAGATGAAAAGCTTGCATCTTGAAAGCAATTTCCTTCCTAATTCCCAGGTGATGGAACTGTTGATACAACTTGTCCAGCAGCTATCTTTTCCAGCTAAGCTTCTAGATCCATGGGACAATTATCCTAGTTGACTGACTTCACCAAGAGAGAAATCTTGAGGGGGAGGAGATACTAGGACATCCTAATGATGATTAGTAGTCTTCCAAAGACTTAACAACCTAGTACAGATACTGCTTTCCATAGGTGAAATTGGCCACTTATTTTCTGGTTTCAGTTAGTCCCCTCTTTTAAATCTAAACAATCCTTTTGTAAAAATTGAAACTACAGAGAAGCCCCCAGACCATCTGTCAAACATTGTTTATAATGCATTTTCCTTTCTGTAAATGAAAAACTTCAGGAAGAATTTCTAGATGAAAAAAACAAAAGCTTTTATTGAAGGACTTGAGATGCTATCGCTGGCATTGGTTTGAAGGCAAGTAATAAAATCAGGTCCTGTGATAAAATAATAATCTTGAAGATGGAACATTACTTCTACGTTTTAGCAATCTGAATGCAACTTTTTTCTTATTATTTACATTCAAATAATGAAGAATTACACTGAATTTATGCTACATATTTTAGACTGGTTAGGCTAGTTTCAACCTTCTACAGATGTATTGTTGCTGTGGAGTAGGTGTGTGCATAAACAAATATATGTATTTTGATTGATTGAAGAGAAGGAAAGGAATGACATGTGTTTATACATGCAAAAATCTTCTGTGTCTGCACCTGATACCATAGATATGATCTACTAGTGCTCAGATTTTGCTAACCTAACTTTTCCTTCTAGTGAAACAAAAGCACATTAGAAATTGTTGTGCAGAACTTCTTAGGACATATCTGGATCATCTGTCATCATGGACAGGAGATTTAGTGAAAAAATAGTAGATAACATTTGAGTAACTTTCTTAATTTCTCCTTTTGTTGTGTTGATATATCCCTTGCCTGAACACTTTTGCTAATCAGTCTTGTCTGATATCCTAAAGAGGCTTATGATGTTCTTGTAATTGGCAGTCATCTGTGAGACTGATCAGTTCATCAAGGAAAAGGATCCCCTGCTTTAACAATGAATTATTTTTTTTGCTATGTCAATAATCTCCTCGGCATACTTCCACATAACTGACTTATTCTATTCAGCTAAACATCTATGTACTAAAAGTGTTAAGATATGTGGTCATTTTGGTCTTTTGTAAAATACTTTAGATTGGAGGAAATCCTCTGTTAAATGTATGCCCATCTTATACCAGGTTCCCTGGGGCCTTCTCCAAGTGGCACTGTGGAATATCCACCCTTGGAGATGCTCAGTCCTCTTCAGCAACTTGTTCTATGTTTGACATCCCTTATTAAAAAAACCTTTGTCCTAGTATCCCATTGGTATTTCCCTGTTGGAATTTATACCTGTAGCTTATCACTGTGCATCTTGAAGAATAGTCTGACATGGTCTTCTTTATATACTATCATTAGATACCTGTGCACAGATGAGTTTCATTAGCAGGGGCCAAGAACTTTGAAATGATATCTGGGATCTCATGGCTGGGAGAAAAGATGAAGATATTGAGAGAAAATATAGACACAAGAAAGCATTTCTTGAACTTCTGTAGCCCAAATTGTTTGCGACTTTTTAAGGTTTTATATGCTATATAAATGTAAATACAGACACATGCAGCATGTGTGTATCTTGTTCCAAGACCCTGACAGAGAGCATGTGACCTTAAAGTTAATTGCAAAGCTTTTGGGACATTGTGGAATGACATGCTGTTTTTCTTCACAAAATAGAACCCTTTGCCTTTCTTCAGAGCTTTATAACATATTTTGGGAATCATGACACAGCAGTTGAGAGAACTTGGTCAGGGGATTTTCATGGCCATTGGAGTGTCTGTCTGGGCTGAAGTCCTCATGAAATAAGTCTGTGTTCAGTTCCATGAAACACCAGTGTAAACCTTAGCTTTTCAATTATTAGCATCCATAAAGACTTGAATCATACGTTTTATTGAATGTTCTTACATGTTATTAAAATGTTGTTAACTGTAAAAGTTGCACTTGGTTGGAACACAGGACATGAACTTACTTAATACATGGATTAAGTACCCCAAAAATAAACAGCTACAACTTTAATACTGCTTCAAAGTTGAAGAATTGACGTCCCAAACTTTTATCCACTTGAATTAACCATTTGATGTAATTTGTTTCCTTGAAAACCAAGTATAGCAAGATTCTTTACTGGTTTTGAATTCAAAAGAGTCACCACATAATTAAGTAGGATGTTTTATTAGGAGATTGTTTTCAGTACACTGGAGTAGCAGAAAACACTCCACATTAAATAGTTAAGAGACTAAGAAAGAGACAACAGTGCACTGCATCCATCCACAGAGAAACAAAGTATGAGAATAGAAATAAATGTAATGGAGACTTAAATTTTTTGTAATTGCATCAAGAGAAATTTTTCATTTGGATAGTAAAGGAGATACTCCAGGGCTGCATAAACTAAAATGTCAAAGCTTTTTTGGTTTGGGGTTTGGTTTTTTTGTTGGTTTTGGGTTGGGTTTTTTATTTTATTTTATTTATGAAGCATTGTTTTTAAATAGTGTTTGGGGTTTTTTTTAACTTGGTCTGAATTTCACACTGTCACTGTGCAGTTCATAACTTCAAACTCATGGGTTTTAACTACATGTAATTGTCTCTTTATTTCCACTTCACATCAATCCTAGCAGAAAAGAAAAGCCAACGGTTACCAAAGGCTGGTCCTTGTCCTGTGTCTACTGCTACAGTAGCAAGACTCATACATGCCTGTCTCTAGAGACAGTGCTTCCCAAGGTGAGCATGAATCTCAGTACAGTCTTCTAGAAAACGATTGCTGCTAGTTCCCAAAGACAGGCATTATCAATATTGTTGGGTCCAAAGGCACCAGATATTATTAAATGCCTTTGGGACCCATAGTGAAATTAAAGAACATCAACAGTGTTTTCATAACAGATGTAACTGTATAAACTACTAATGCAATGTATACCCTGAGGCAATATAGACAATCTTGGAATGACCCATAGAAGATTTTCATACCATTCAGAGGACAGGGGTAGCCAAAAATAATCTCAGTGACAGTGTGAGTCTGTCACTGATCTTCACATGTATCAGGTTGTCTCTACTGTTCAAGCTTGTCTCTAAAATGTCACCAAAGACTTTTGAATGTGTTGTACTTGTTATTGCTTTCTGAGATACGTAGAATTTGCAGTCATGAGAAATACTGTGGGTTGTGCAATATGAGTCTATGTAGTTATAGATAGATCTCTAGCAGAAAAAAGAAAAGAGAGCATGAAACAGCTACAAATATAAGGATGTTTTGGAAATGAAAACATTATATTGGTGTTGAAATTCAAAATAAGCTGATTAATGAAACAGTTTTGTTGTTTGAGCATGAGACAGCTCCTGGGCTCTTTTTCAGTTGAGATGAACCAGGAAGTACAATTTAGGACGTGAGGCCATTTCTACAAATGTTTAAGACTGTTTCTTTATTACACCGACCGGATTCTATATTTTCAAATGTGATGATTCAGGATGGATAAACATTATTTTCAAACAATGCTTAAATATAAATACTGATATATTTTATGAACTACGTCTGATAATAAACCACAGGTATTTCTCCTAATAATTTGTTGTGATATTGGGAATTATATAGGATTAGTGTGCAATGAATATGAAGAGGGATATATGTATAGTACTGTGTTCACAGTCTACTGCACTAGTAACATTTTCTTTAATATTTTCTCTGATTCAGGACTGTAGAAAGGAAAAACTCTTATAGAACCAAGGAGTTATTTTCACTTATTTTTAGAAACTTAGCCTTTAAAGTGCAAGTACCAAAATTAATTAAACCGTCTTTAAATCCATTGTGCTAATTCAACATTTTCAGTATATTGTAGTGACCTGAATTAAAAAAAAAAAAAACTAACAAATCAAAACAATAAACAACACAAAAAAACCCCAAACCCACAACAGAAAAAATCAAAAAAACCCAACAGGACCCTGTACTCTTCCATATGCTTGTTTAAATCCCAAACCCAACCCGCACTTAAGGATCAGTGAAAAGTGCTCCCAATGCATCATTATAGCCAACTCTCAGAAAAAGTCACATTGCAATTTTTAAAAACTACTGGTGAAATAAGTCCTGCTAATTAGGAGTATTTGCAAAGGAGAAACTAGTGATAAACCAAACTTAACTGTAAGCATTTTAGCTTGATGTTTCCATTCTGAAATCAGTCCACTGCCCAGTACTGTGAACAGTAGGAGGTATCCAACTGCAGGTGTGTGTTATCATATTTAATTAAGTTTTTCCTTTCACCTGTGTTCATTGCTGTACTCAAGGTATCACACTTATATTATAGTCTTTAAATTCATATAAGATAAATTTTAGGTCACAACTCAAAAGGACCAAATTAATTTCAAATGGACAAAGCTGTTTCCCATATAAGTCTGCCTTCAGAAATTGCAAATTATGAACCCCTGCACTTTCAGTATCTCTTTCTGTTTCTGTCCAGACCTGAATTTATAACAGTGAAGGTCCAAGTTTAGCAATTTTTCATGGAAAAAAATAGTGTGCAGCTCTGGTTGCTGTGATTTTTGTCTGCATCATACTGGTATCAGTGACTCTGAAATTTTCCAGCCATTTCATTGTTTCTTTTAAATGCACGCTAGATACAAATTTCAGCTAAGCTGTGAGCTGCAGCACCTATGTTTTTAACTGGCTGAAAGAAGATGAGGATAACCAGCTTTTTTCATATGATATTTGCAGCGTTGCTGCTCATGTCTCGGTGAAAATAGGTATATTAGTCCATTTATTTCTATGTGATCTGCCTAAAGACACTAAAAAGGAATTCATAATAGATTTTTTTTTAAATCCCCAAAACCTAAACCAAACCACCCCAAAAATGCAAGTACCACTGTTCTTGAAGTACTTCAAGCTTTATAGTTCAGAACAAAGAGTAAATATGCTATTTGCCAAATGTGTATAAAGGATATGGTTTATTTTATTTTGTTATCTCACACTATTATATGTTTGCAATGTGGTATAATCAGGGTACATAAAAATAAATATATATTTGCTGTTCTAATTCAATGACACAAAATTCAAGATCCCTGAGGTAAGGTTAAGCAGGAGCTCATATAGTCAGTGTTGAAATTCAGACACTGCAGATATAATCCATCTCCCTGACACATGCAGTGCTTCATTGTGAGACTGCCAGACACAGTCTGCTGAGATGGGAATGTCACAGAATACCAAAACAGGGGGAGACGCAGTTTTGTTCATCATTGCTTTTATCTACGAATATCCATCTAACAGTCTATGTACATAGCTGTTTCCAGACAGAGAAATATGAATGCAGCATGGAGATGCAGCAGCTAACATTCAGAGAAGTATATGGAGCATATGCTGGGAGCTCAGAATTACCTGAAGATAATTTGGATAGTTAATCAGGTTAATTGCTCATCTTTAAGGCAGTATTTTGGTGCAGACGCTGAGTCACCACCTTGGTTGTCTAGCAGAGATCAATGACATGCCTGGTTGCCTACATCTCCTAGTGAGTTCTGAACCTAAATGACAAAAGAGACCCTGAAGGCAAAGAAAATGCACTGTCATCACTGGGAGAGGAGGGAGGCAGGCAGAAAAAGCTGCAGCGGCAGAAAGAAAATAAACTTTCTCAAAAATATAAAGTGCTACTGGTCTCGCAATTAATTCTCCATTATTCCCACTTCATTATGCATTTGAAGTTTCCATACTGGGAACAAAAGGGGGAAAACCCTGAACCAATTTAGAGAGAATTAAGGTTCCAAAACGAGAGCTGCAGATGGATGTGTATCTTAGATATATGTGTAAGTTTGGTCTTGTGCAAAAAGCAAAAAAACTTGACTTGGCCAGTCATACAGATTTCAGTGGATTTCCAAATGCCCATGTCAGTCAACAAAACACTAAAAGTGTGTGAGTGCCTGGCCTGTAGCAGTTTCAGCCTGGCATGAGCACAGGCAGTTCTGTAAACTGTTGGGGTCCCTGGGTAATTATGACTCTAATCAGAAAGAAAGAAAGCTTCTGGGGCTTTGAAAAAATACACTCTTGCCATAGGCTTGGCAGAAACCAAGTTGACCATATGACCAACAGGGCTGGAAGGACATGGTTGTCTGGGTTTATGTCTGGACATATGGCAAGCTTAGCATTGTGATTAAGTATTGTTGACTCTAGCTTCAAAAGTGTGTTTTATTTGAAATAGGGTATTCTATTCTAGATGTACAGAGCAACATCTCTGTATAGGCATTTCCCTGCCCATTTGTAAAAGGCAGCCTTTAGCTAAAAGCACCCCTGTGACATGAATCAGCAGTTCAGTGACACAGCTGAGGAGCTTGAAGCAGTGGGATGGATGGAAGTAAAGGGCAGGTATCAAAATTAAAATATAAGCTTTGTAGGGATGCTAATAGTTACCAGGCTTGTGACAAAAGTTTCATGAGGAACTTACAAGCAATTAAAAGTTTAGGAGAAGGTGCAGCAGGTGGGCTGTCTGTTGGGGAAAAGGGACCTAAAGGTTAGGTTAGATATTTTGGCATTGGTTTAGTGCTACCCTCCCTCCCAGTTCCTGTGATCAATCATTTCATTCTGTCTGCATCACAACAGTTTTCAGTGCCCTGTCTGAATCCCTCCCTGGTCTATGCAAAGTGGTCTGCACCACCACAGAGCAAACCCAGTGGATGAAAACTTGGTATTTCAACTTTTTTTCCAGCACTTTTATTTTTACCGGGGTAAGTTTGCATTATTTCACTCTGAATCCCTTTCTTACCTTTTATAACCAAAAGTGTCAGGGTTACCTCATGTTACCTCAGTTTTCTAGAATATATCACTTCTGAGGAAAATAATAAAGATCATGACAACAGAAGAAAGTTGTGCAGAGCTGGTTGTCTTAATTCCTCCACCTGCTCTAATCTCAGTCAGACCTGGGATCTCATGCAATAAGTTCCCAGCAGCTTCTCCTACTGCACATTTCTTCAGAAACATACTGGTACACTGAATTACTGGGTGTAAAGATCAGAGGTAAATCTGACCATTACTGGCATTTAGAAATGGATGAAACCTATTTGGCTTGGTGGTCTTATGAAACAAAGCTTAATATATGATTCAGCATTCATCTCACAACCTTACATTTTGTGTAAGTCTGAAGTTTTTTTGGGTGTGGAAAAAGAAGTATATTTCTGCACAACTTGGATTTGTATTTCCATATACAGTAAACAATACAGGAAAAAAAGCAGCTGATAGTGAGAAATACAGGTATCATAAAAGAGTTTGCTTTCTTTAATCTATTATTTCAAGGAATCAAAGAAAAATATTTTAATTGGAATTTTATAGATACAAGCAGTATCATCAGCTGAAGTTTTTACTTATTGGATCTACAAAAGGTTCTTTTTGTAGTTTTGTTTCTTGGAAGCGGGAAAATATGTGGCAAAGAATATTTTTTTAATCTTTTTTTACATATTACATAAGGGAAAAAAGAATTCTTAATTTTGAAAACTGTCAGTAAAAACTGGGACACATTTTTCACAAATACATGAAAAAGAGGTCTGTTCTACCAGTTCTTTTAATTGATTATTATTTTTTAACCCTTAGAACTCGAAAAGATCCCACTGAGGTTTTCCAAACTTAACTCTGAATTCAGTTTATTTTTTCCTAAAACTAGACTAAAAGCCCCTGGGTTTTGTATTTATAAATAAGAATAAAATTGATGTTAAATACGTCCTCTAAGGATTTTATTTCATACACTTGAGCTGCTTCATTAGTAAACAATATCAGGTACAGGAAATTTTGACCTTTCATTCTTTAACCATCCTGCCTACCATAATAACATTTCTGACAGTAAGTTAGGTGCTTACTGCCTTGTTTTGCTTCAACATTATCTTTAAAGAATAACCTAAAAGTAACCTTGAGTTTGAGCAGCTAAACTTGTGAACAGAAACATATATAGAGCAACTAACAGAAACAAATGTTTAAACCTGTGAACAATTAAATGTTATTAAGGATTTTTACAATCCTTCAGGCATTAAAAATGTTTGCCACAGAGCTTTACATTCTGTAACTTCTGTAAAGTGAGAGTAAAAACTTCAGAGTTTTGTTTTCATACTGTATGTTTTAGTTGAAGTTCATCTGATTTCCTGCAGTGTCGTGTTCTCTCCCTGTAGTAGCAATGCCTTTTCCCATGTTGCTTGCTTGTCTGGAAGTAGAGAATCAAGTTAGCATACATATATGGCCAATTAAATTATATATATGAATCCATAATGAAGTTCAGTTAACAAAGATTTCAGTGGCATTTCTTGACGTATCTGAACATGCATTCTAGAAAACTACTGAGATTAGAAATTCTGAAGAAAAAAATCAGGCATCAAAGATATTGCCAAAGTGATAGCTTAAATCAGTACTGAATTGGCAGATCAAGTGTTGATTCAAGAATTTATGCAACCACTCTTTCAAAAATCTATAATAATTTTTGGTCCACACTGTCTAAAATGCTTTGAAATTTTAATTAGTGCTGTTAATTGTTAAAAGTTTGTATTTCTGCTGTATGATCTACATCCCCTGCAAGAAATTCCCTTCAGGAGGTGAAGAGATTTCAAGTGGCTTTGACTTGAGACATTATGTTTCACCTTGGTAGCTTTTAATTTTCAGTATTACAGTTAAAACACAAATGGACATCAATAATGTCACAAGGCTCCTTTTTATTATTAAGTTCTCAGATAAGAATATTTATTAAGAAAAAACTCTGATGTATCAAAAAGAGTGCATGCTCGTTGGCCATTGGCTGGTTTGGAAAGATGGGGCCTGCGTGCAGTGTGTCAAATGTTTCACCCTTGTGAGAAAACACATTTGAAACACCATCTTGCTTCTTAAAGGCACTGTCCCTTCAGTCATACAAGTGCTGAGCTCTAGCCCACAGTATTGTATATCTATTCTGCAAATATCAGGAGAACAGGCCTGTCTCTTAAGGGTTTTCAGATTCTGTTAGTCACAGCATACTGAATTTTAACCAGAAAAATTCTCACATTTTTGAGATGATTACTCAGAAAGGTGGCATTAAAGTTCATGTAGAATTACGTTATAGATCATACTTGAAACTGACATTGTAATTTTAGCTAGTTTGGCATTCAAGGATGCCTATGTCTTGTCTTGAGAAAATGCACATTTCTGAAGAACCAACAAAATGTTCATACTTGAAACCAAGTAATTCTCTAATACCCTGCTGGTAATTTTTCATTAAGATTTTTAAGAAGCTGAAAATGAGTTGTAAATGTGTTACCAATTTCCAAATTCTACAGGAGATATGATCTGTCTAGAAAAGGGAGACAGATGCACACACACACACACAAGATTACAGAAATTAAAAATTTTGATCTAAACAAAGAGGAGTGTTATGAGATAATAAAGTGATTTTAGATTGAATGTATCTTTTTATTAGCTCAGAACAGTGTGTCTTAAAATGCTTCTCTTCCTACTTCAGATGTTACCATAATCTTCACATAATCACAGAATGGCTGAGGCAGGAAGGCACCTCTGGACATTGTCTAATCCAGTGCCCTTGCTCAATGCCCTTGTTCAATGCAAGGTAACCTACAGTGGGTTGCTCAGGACATTGTTCAATTATGTTTTGAAAACCACCAAAGATGGAGATTCATATTCCTCCTAAAGTGGTGTTCTATCTAGTATTTCTGCAAGATTTCCATTTAATATTTCTGTTTTCACTTGCAAGATCACAGCTCTCCTGCAGAGAGAGAGGAAAAAACAAACAAACAAACAACTCCTGAAACAAACAAATGCACCCCCACAGAACAAAACCAAAACCCTTCATGCCTCTACTTCAGTGTCAGAATGCCAATATCTCAGGTTTGTTAAATTAAAGGGAATTTTCTTGCTGCCCTTGACAAGGACTCTTAACCAGGATTCTCGGCAGTCACTTGATACCAGCTTGTACCATGAGAAAGAAAAAGGCATTGGAAACTATTTTTAAACTCTTCTGGCATAATCTGTTTTATTTTTCTTGTTCACTTAGCTGACATTGCTAAAATGATTGTTTAGTACCTAGTTTCTTTGCAACGCAGCATTATATGTATACTGTAATGTCATCAACAGGTACAAAATCACACCCTCTCAACATTTCTCCCCTTTTCTTGAAATGTACTGCTAGTCTCCTACCCTTTCTGTTTTCAAAATATCATTAATGATCTTTATCATCTGATAGGCTATTACATTTCTTGTAAAGCTGTGGAAAAGCCAAGAAATAGAAATTATTGTGGAGTACATTTTTGCTCTAATTATCACAGTTCATGAAATGCTGGATGTTTCTAATATATCTTTACAGATATGTCTATCTATGCATTTTTGTCTTCTCAATCATATGCAGGTTGCTTGTTGAAGAAGATTTTATGGAAAGAGAGATAAATAAAACTGCACAGTAAAACAATTAATAGTTCTCTAAAAAACCTATTTAAAGGAGTCTTATCTGTAAGCTATACCCAACAGAGAGAATCAGGAAAGTGCACTTGAACCATGTCTGTATCTGCCTTGACTGGAAGGTGATGCTGTTATTTGTGGTGTGAATATTGACATGCTTTATCACTAGGGTGTTGTCTTGAAAGCAGAAAGCCTGGACCAGAGCATAATTCTGCCACTGCCCTATTTGTGACCCTGATACATTTCCCTCTCCATGTCTGCGTGCTCTCTCCTGCTCCTGCCTTTCCTGTTGATAGCCTTGTCTTGTCAGCATGGGGACAACTCTTGCAAAGCATTTGGATGACACCTTTTGAAAGAGCTTCTGTTTTTGTCAGCTGCTGTGTTGCTGCAATACAGGTAACATGAATACGTACCTGTCTTTTGGGGTGGCCCCATATTGTTGTGGTTTTCACTCAGGCAAGAGCTCATATATAATTAAAAATACTTGTGGGGTTGAATCTTTTTTGGTAATTGGTTTTTCCCTGAGTCCCTGTTGACAACTAATAGCTCCATGAAATGATACTGGGCAGTATATTTAAAACTAATAATAAAAAAGGGAAAACTGCCTGGGGAGGTTCCTTAATAGAAATAAGGTTTGGAAAAGAGCAGAAAGTCAAAAACAAAGCATCAGTCTACTTATTCTGTGGGACTGAAGCAGCTGCTGTGTCACATGAGCCAGCAGCCGCCAAGGCCTTCAACTCAGAGGAATTCTGCCATAATTATCCCAACTCATTACAAACTTCACCTGGCTTTAATTCAGGGATGTAACTTACTGAATATTTTTCCATTAAGATGACTTGTGTGTGTAGGCACAGCAGGGATTCATTTGGGGATATCTGACTTTTTTTTCCTCCTTTCCTACACTTTTCTCTCTTTTATTACACTAAAGGGCAATAGCGTTCTTGCACATAGGAGCGTAACTGTCACATGAATACCGAAAGAATGCAGCATGTTGTTTTAAAAACAAATGCCAAGTAAAGCAATAATGATTTGCTGCTTATTGTAAATCTTTGCCAATTTAATTATTTGTTCTGCTCTGAAGATTTACATGGGATCCTCACCAAGGCTTCAGAAAGACTAGCAACACTATAGTATGTTCATCCCTTTCCCTCTCTGATCTGTCTATGCAATCCTGACCATTGTGCAGGATTTCCATGTGCAGTAGTCTAAAGTACACTATTTCTGAGGATTTCAGCTGGTCTGTGCAACTGTAGTTACTTTCTAATGTCATTTTTGGAACGTGATATAAAACTATGAGCTGTTTTATCCTTCTCATAAATGAGATGCTAACCAACTCTTGATCAAACATCATTATTTCGTGTTGCTATTTTACACCACTACTGGCAACTTATTTTGATCACAGACCTGCATTTTGTGGCTGTAAAGAGGGGTTGCTTGGTTTTCCTTGCAGTGTATCTCAACAAAAAGTGGTTTATTTATTTAAGAGTCCTAGAGCAAACAAAACTGGAGTTTGAGCTGTCTTCTTAGATTTAAACTCTCCTGCAGAGGACTTAGGATATAGGTACTTGGCATGACAATTTATGGGAGAGAGATTTTAAAGGAAGTGCCACTTATATTAATGGATGTTCTTGCTGTTTTAAGAGGTCTGAGGGTTTTTAGCTGATGAATGTAGGGTTTTTGTTGTGGGTTGTTTTTTGTTTGGTTGGTGTTTTTCTTTAAATCTAGCTGAGCATAACTGTCTATGGGTGTCTAAGGAATCAAGTAATAACAACATTAAAAATGTATTATTTACAATTAACAGCTAATTTGAAACATGTTGTACCTCTCACATTAGAAATATCTGCACTGATCCTTCTAGCTAACAATAGCAGCCAATGGTAGTTCACAAAATGGTAGTGCAGATGTAGTAACTGTCTTTAGATTTGCACCTCTACTATTAATATTTGTGGCTCTTCAGTGGATGTCTCAGTGCAATTATATTCTATTTTGCATGATAGCATTGATTTTTTTTAATTAGTTATTGATTAGTTAAAAAAATTTTAAAAAGCTTTTTGAGTGTTGGGTCTATTTCTTTCACGCATTTATGAACCTGATTCAATGTTCACCGAAGTCAATGGAAAGACTTAACAGATCTTACTTTCCTTCATTGTTTTTGTTGTTTGTTTTTTTTTTCCCTCTACTGACTGGATCATGAAGGCAACAAGGTTTTGGTAACAGGTAATGGGACTATTCATGCAAAATTGAAAGAAATAAAAGGGGGACTGGCCCTTGTAGTTTTGTATCTGAGATTTCAGGTTGTTAAAGCCCATAAGAATTGAGCCATAAGCAGAAATGTGCAAGCGAAGTCTGACAAGTTGCAGTACAGGTCCATGGAGCTGTACAGGAGCTGCAAGTACTTAGCACCTCTCCAGCAAGGTCCCAGCGACAGGAGTCCTTTTATTGGGCTGATGACACTTGACTGCTTAGTAATTCTCCAAGTACGAAACCAAGAGTGGCCAAATGAGAGAATACCAAAGGTGATCAGCTTGCCAAAAGGGTTTGATTTCAAACGTGTCTCTAGAATGGTGTGGACTTTATGGAGAGGTTTGTACAGCTGAAAGATCAGCACCAGGTCTGTTTCTTTTTCTTCCTTTCTGTTTCCCTTGTTTTATGTTATGTTCAGTGGTTGCCATTAAAATCTTTCCTATTTCTGTAGACCTTGCACTAATTCACTGAAGCTGGAGAATACTGTAATACTACTAATTAGCCCAAAGGAAGAATGACGAAGATTTTTATAGTTACTATTGTAGAGCTGCAGATAGAAGCAGTTGCAATGAATTATTAGGTCATATCCTGACCTTTTTCTACTCCCTCTCCTAATATGAAAATTACCATTTTAATATTCAAGTTTAACATGAAGGAGTTTGATTTAAATGTAGTTTTATTTATCAGATAACATAGTATGTATAAAAAGTTCACAATTATTTCAAGTTATCCTCTCGTAGAAATCTGTGGTTACCTGAAACAACTATGAACATTTTATTTTGTGTGTTTTTCTTGAAATATTTTGGATAATGATCTGTTACGAGGAGTGACAGATTGAAGAAATCTAGGAAAATATAAAAATCCCTTAACACTGCTTTCTTCTCAATTTCTATTTTCAAAGACAGATTATAGTTTGTAGAGACTATTCTGATGATGGTCTCTTGTCAGGAGGGTAGCTATAGGGCAAAATGGATTGGCATACAGGTTAACACTTGTACTGAAAGTAATTTAAAAAGATATGTCGGGTTTGGTGCCTTATTCCTAAAATGTGTTGGATGATAACATGTTAGTGCTCTGGGGTAGTATCTATTACTGTTATTTTCCAAATTAAAATAAATAGTAATTAAAAAAATCAAGTTTTCCTTGTTTCAGTGAGTAATTTTATTTGAGAAAAGAAATATTTCTTTGTGTATCATGATGCAGCACAAGTTCCTTAAAGAAGATGCTCTGTTTGTTTCTACAGAAGAACAGGTAAAAACAAATGCTGCTCTTTATACCCAAATTTAGCAGACCTTTGGCTGGTTCCTTCTGTTCTGTGGGACAGACAGACCTTGGGAAGATTTAAGAGGCATCATGGGCATGAACATGGTTAAAGAATAAATATTGTTTGGTTCCTCTTCATTCAGGGTTGTTTATTAGAAGCAGGAGTGTGAAAGACAGTTCAGGGATGTTTGCATGAGACACTGACAATTAGCTAGAGACTGACACTGCAGAAAAAGTAGAAAAGATGGGGAGAGAGTGATGTGATAAGTCAACCTGTAAAAGTAAGTGTATGGCTTGAATATATTTCATTTCATGTCCTAGTTATTGCTGAATTGTCTCGGAAAACCATCAGGGCACACAGAAATAAGTCAATGGTGAGACTTTTAAGTTACAGTTTATTCCAAGCACCATCAGCAAGAAAGAATAAATAAAAAAAAAATAAAAATAATTTTTAAAAAGCAAGCTCAGCTTTTTTAGGCATTTAGTTTATTTTGCTTAGGGAAAGAAGACAAATGGGAACTAAGGCACTGCAGGCTAGTGGCATAAGCTCATTTTGTTGAAGTGCACAAGTATTAAAGTGACAATTGGAAAAGTCATTTGGAGAGGGAGGGAAACTGAAACTGCTTAGGAAATATATCCACAGCAGGTAGAGACCATGCATGTGATGCCCCAGCTGTCAGTTAGATCTGGGTGCAGAAATAAAAATACATTTGCTGGATTAATTAAACAGTTTAATAAACAGCACTGGTGTTCTCTTATTTAATCTTATGTGCATCAGCTAGATTCAGTTCACAAATAGTCTTGAGAGGGTACAAACCATCATGTTAATTCCTTTCTGACACCAGCAGATTTGAGGAGAGTTAAACAAGCAGAGAAGGACACATAACTTGGGGTCTGTCAAGACTTACTTGTGCTTATTCCTGTGTGTAATGGTATATGCCCTCAGACTTTTCTTTTCTTTTTCTTTAATCAATGTTTCTTTCAGAATATTATTTGAATAAGGGTAGAAGTAATGACCTTTTTCTTTTTTCTTTTGTTTCTAGGGTTTTTTTTCTACCCTTCCCCATCATTAATTCCTTTCTTTATTATTTGTATAATTAACAAGTAGTGGGTGCAATAGACCAAAATGTCTATGTTAGTCTTTTAATGTCAAGAACTGAGAAACACCACAAGTTTATATAGTTTCTGCTCATTCTGTTGGGTATATGTTTTATTTCTGAATTACCTTTAAGTTTTTAGGACTAATAACATGGACAAATGCTTGCAATTATGAAGGAAGATCCCAAAGGTTTTCCGTAAGGATTTTTTCCTGTCTCAATAAAGTTAGTGGAAGTTACATGCATGCATTGAAGGTAGAGTATATCCCCAAAGGTGTTACTGGAAAATTTGACAATGCTAAAATAAACAGAGGATTGTGGCAACATGCTTCAGTGAAAATAAATGCTCGCTCTGTTAGCTCAGCTGCTCTGGTGCAGGAAAGCAGTTCTCTTCTAGAGGCTCTCTTGTCAGATGCCCATAGGACTTTGGCTCATTTACCATTTAACATTTCCACTGTGCTTGACAGAAAAATCTGCAAAACTGCCAAAATGTGATCAGATATCAAGGAAGTCTAGGTCCCCTCCAGTCTCTTGCCTACACTTGAGGAATCTGAGTCAGGGCAACCTCTACAAGGATTAAAGTAGAGAGTAAAGTAAATAGTAGAGAACAGAAGTTTGAATAGGGTCTGTGGTCATGTATAGAACACACATTTATCTTATTTTTTTGCTTATTTATAGTGACTTTGCTTTTCTCCAGGGATAAGCAATTTTACGGTAGTATATAAGATCTTGGGGAGGGGACCAGAGACTGAACCTTCCTTTTCATTCAGATGCATTTTAGTTCCTCAGTGTTCCCAAGGAGTTGCTGAACAATGTAGTGGAACTGGGCATTTGCTCTGAGCATGCTGCGACTTTCTATAAAGATGGCATGCATGTGCTCTTTCACAAAGGTTATCTCTACCTTAATCTAGTAATTTCAGATAGAAAGTCTGGGATTGCTTTTTCCATTTTCAAAACATAAAATATGTGGGGGTTGGGGGTTGAAACAGTGAAAAGTGAGGAAGGAAAAAAAAAGAATGAAGTAAAATTTTGTCATTTCCAAAGAGATTATTGCCCTTCCCTATTTCCTTTCTGCCTACAACACTAGAGTATAATAAATAGACTATTTAGGTGAAACAGACTTTCTGTACCTACTGAAGTATACTAAATAAGTCAGAGTTGGAGTGGGTATAGTTAGGCGCTTTTTTTTTTTTTTTTTTCCTGAGATACACAGCAACACTGACTTGAAATCTTTTTGGCAAATTTTCAGCATTTACAGGAAACCTGAATCCTTTTCTGTTTCAGCAGCGTTACTGGACTTTGCTATGGAGCTGCTGCCACAGTACTGTGTGCTAATATCTATCTCACTAGATAGTAGGAGAAAAGCCAGTGTGTTCATGGAAACAGTGTTTCCTCAGACAAGTAATAATCAGCCTAATGTCAATGTCATGCTGCAATCAGACTCTGACAAGGTTTGCAAATATCTTGAAAGGAACTGCTCATCTTTGAATGCTATAGATCAAAGCCCAACTGGAACAAAAAACAAGTATGCTGCATGTCAGCTGCAGAATTTTGTTGATGAGCACAGCATGTATAAGCAGAGGCCACTGCTATCATCACCGGCAGGAACAGCCAGATGGACTGGGCTGGCTGACTACTTAAAATCTTGCTGCATAACCACAAAAACTAAAAATGAAGCTTAAAAACTCATTACACATCTCCAGAGCCCCAGACTGTCTTTTTAAAGTTTCAAGTCCATTTTTAATCTGTACCAGAGATTTTTTTAGATATGTCTGTTCTCAGGAACTTCTGTCTGGTTTTTGCCATTCATGAGAATAGAATTAGTCCTGGGGAGGGATAGGATATAGGATGGTGGTTCAAGCAGAGGAATAGTCTATAAACCCTCCCATCTCTGCCACAGATATGCATGTTCTGCAACTGGGAAAGTCATTTGCTCTCTGTGTGCACTTATTTTTCCTACTGTGAAATGAGGGCAATATCTCATCTATAACTGTAACACAAGATCTGATTCATTAATGTGTTTCCAGTGCACTTTAGGCTCTATGGGATGAATAGCTAGCACCCCGCAGGAAAAAAAAGAGCCAACAGGATAAAATATAGTTTGTGTTACACAAGACTAACCCTCTGAATACTGTGCTTTTAAGGCAAAATCATTTCCTTTCTTTCTGCTGTAGTGTTTCTATTATCTTTGAGGATTAAGAGGTTGTGGAAGGCTAAAGCAGGCTTCTCCATGCATTGGCACCTCTGCCACCTCGGTTGGCATGGTGAAGCCAATCTGTACTGGAAGGGGCATGTCGTATGCATTACATCTACTTGCACTGTGGGTCTAAACTGACATTCAGGATGGCCATACCAGAATTAAAAGATGTCGTAGCCAGAAAGGACCTAATCTGGTGGTGTCTGCACCTGAGGCTAGAGAACCTCCCTCACTGATGATGTGCAGAGCTGCAAAAGCCTGCGTTAGAGGTATACTTACTTCCTTGATGTGGAGGGAGGCAGTGGCAGCCTGGCTGACATGTAAAGCAGGGAAGCCTATGTCTTAACCTATGAAACCCAGTCAATATTGCAGTATGAGATAACAGACTGTAATACTACTATCTGACAATTTTAGGCAATTGGTTTATTCGGACAAAGACCAACAAATAAAACTTTACATGAGACTTAGTTTTTTGTTTTGTTTTAAAAGAGTGTTTTTCCTTTGCCCAGGACTTCCCTTGTAATGCTTAAATATGGAAGTTATGCAGTAAGAACTCTTCTTTCTCAGAAAAACTTAAATCACCTAAGAATCACATGGAGAAGAGACTCTAAACCAGGATTTTTTAGTCTCTGCAAGCTAATTCTTAGCTCTTTCTCTTATAATGAGCCCTGTGAGGGCTACAGCTGATGGGTATTTCCATTTGGGCATGTTCACAGGTGGTCTTCCTGGAGTTTACCATGTTCCCAACTGAATCCCCTGAAGTGTTGCTCTTGTAGTGTGATGTGATGAGAGAGTGCATTTATCATTACCTGGAGTATAGCTGTGCTTTCACACTCCATCAGTGCTTAGAGCCTAAGAGGAGAAGAATCTCCACAAAGGCCTCTAAGCTCCAGATAGACAAGGGAAGTGCGCTCAAAGAATCACAAAATCACAGAATCACAGAATTGTCTAGGTTGGAAAAGACCTTGAAGATCATCCAGTCCAACCATCAACCCAACATTAACAGTCCCCAACTACACCATATCCCTAAGCGCTATGTCAACCCGACTCTTAAACACCTCCAGGGAGGTGTCTTAAACTCTCCACCACCTCCCTGGGCAGCCCATTCCAATGCCTAACAACCCCTTCTGTAAAGAAATACTTCCTAATATCTAGTCTAAACCTTCCCTGGCACAACTTGAGGCCATTATCTCTTGTCCTATCGTTTATTACTTGGTTAAAGAGACTCATCCCCAGCTCTCTGCAACCTCCTTTCAGGTAGTTGTAGAGGGCGATGAGGTCTCCCGTCAGCCTCCTCTTCTCCAGACTAAACAACCCCAGTTCCCTCAGCCGCTCCTCGTACAACATGTGCTCCAGACCCTTCACCAGCTTCGTTGCCCTTCTTTGGACACGCTCAAGTAATTCAATGTCCTTTTTGTAGTGAGGGGCCCAAAACTGAACACAGTAATTGAAGTGCGGCCTCACCAGTGCTGAGTACTGGTAAGGGGTAAGATCACTTCCCTGTCCCTGCTGGCCACACTATTTCTGATGCAAGAGATGTGGATATCCAAAGTCACATACCTGCTCACAGAGACCGCAAGAGGTGCAGAATCCATCCTCCTGTTCTGACTTGAAAGTCAAAAACCTGTATTTAAAACTTTGCCTGGTACTTTCTATCAGGTGCAGAGCCAATAGCACTTAATGTCAGGTGGGCTTGGAAAGAGGTTAGTGGACCATATCTTAGGAGTTCAGTGTCAGATCTTGGGAAGTGTGAATTTGTATCCCCTTGCAGATCACACTAATTTTTAGTAATCTTGAGAAGGAAAAAAAAAAAAAAAAGAACCCAAAAAAACCCAACTAAAATAATTGCTTGACATAACATTCCACTTTATCTCACCTAATAAAGCATTTCTATGCATGTCTTTTACCCTTGGAAAAATGAGCAGATGTTATGGGGCAGTGTCTCACCATGATTACACTGATGTAGATCAAGAGACACCTTTGAAATCCTTTTGTTTATCTCCAATGTTCTTGGTTTTCATGTGGTGCTCTGGAAAAAATAACTTGCAACTGTGAGAGCTGAAAGTAGTTTATGGAAAATTTAAGATCAGGAAACAGTAACTAATCAGATAACTGCAGTTAATTTTTGTTTATATTTATAAACTAGGGTAAGACTTCAGCTCGATCTCTTTATGGTGAAACAGATCAAATTTGATTCTAAAATGAGGGACAATGTAAGATCTGGAATAAAATTCATAAAAAGGAAAGAAGAAGCACCCTAGCAGAATTAAAGGGGATAATGAAGATCAAATAAATTTGATAAAGCTTTATCTATGTTATTCTGTGATTTTGGTAAACTTAGATTTTCATATAATTATGCAGACTACAGTACTTCTGAGATGGCATTGAGTATAGGCCATGGTCGATTTAAGCTTTTTTTCACTAATTTATCCCTGCTAGGACAGTACCATAACAGGATACTTAAACCTTGTGTGTGTGCTATGCATCTTGTCTGGCTCAGGAGAGCAGCTTAAACATCTTTGTTTTACCTGTGCTATCTTCCTGAAGCCTGAAGGACTATTTAGTTATGACTATGCCAGGAAAATGTGTTCTAGTACACATATACCTTCTCTGTATTATATCTGTAATAGAAAATGATTGGAAACTGACAGACACTGACCTCCAGTAGATAATTATCTGATAAAATTGATACTTCACTTCAAAATGCCTAAAAATTATAATGTCAGATTGAGGTTTATTCCTAAAAGCATTCTGGAGAACTTCCCCTTCATCTTAGATCAGTCTATTGTCAAATTCCTTAAAGGCCACATCATTTATAAATGATATGAACTGCAGATGTATAATTCATGTGGAGCATAAAGTAAGGTTTAAAACATTTGTATTAAAAAGGTAAGGTGATCCTATATTAAATCATATTTATGGCCTAATTTTAAAGTACAGAATCCTTCTGACTGAAGTTTAACACTTCTTACTTTTTATTTTTTAGAATTTATTAAAAAATAAAAGTAACTGTGACAATGATGTTGGCAGACAAATGGGCTCTTCTTTAAAATCCTTGTGTTGATCTGTCATATTATTTTCCATTAGCTACCCCTACACTTTCTGCAGATTGCTTTCAGCCATATTTTTACTAAACGTTTTTGGAAGTGCAAAGAGCAATGTGAAATGTAGATTTCACCATTACTGTTTTGACATTGCAAGCTCAAGGTTAATGGAATTGCTTTGTGGATAAAGAAGAAAAATAACTACGTTTAAGTTAAATCACCTTGTGGGTAAAGCCAAATTTCAGGAATCCTAGAAACCATTACCATTGTAATATACAAAAAAAAAAAAAGATCTTTAAATTCTGGGTGTATTTTGCTATTTTTTTCTTCATTCTTATTAAGGTCTAACGGTTCCTTCTTATTAAGGTCTAATGATTCCTCCTAAAATTTGCATTTCTTGTACTACTGTGTAAAACCAACTTTGCTGTTGTCGTCTCTTCTCAAACATCTTTTAATATATTTTGAGAGCATAATAATGCTGTTTGATATGATTATCATTTTCTTATTGTTAAAACCTTAGCCTTGATATCATTATGCAACTTTTACCAACAGAAATAGAAAGTAAAAATTGACATATAGTTTCTGGTTCAAATGAATTGGAATTTGCCATGAAGGCCTCTCTCTAGCAAAATTCAAAAATTCACCAGTGTCTAAGTCAATAAATGGCCTTAACCATTTAAAAGCCGTGTATTTAATTACACCTTTGAAGGTCTGACAAGCATTTATGAATATGACATTGAACAGTGTTTTGGCAATATTCTCCCTGAGATTTGTTTTCTTTGAAGTGTTAGCTAGAGTTATGCTGGCTTTCCTTTAATAGTGAAGAAAAATTGCAACAATAATTATTTCCATATAATACAAGATGGACTTTTCTTACCACTTTGCCTTAGTGATATGAATTGTCCTAAAGTTTGCGTATATAGTTCATGAACTCTAGAAGTTAATAGTCGTAAGTGAAAACAGGCAAGCTTTCCGAAAGATAGGTTGCTTCAAAAATATGTCTTACCTGATTGATAAAATTCTGATGCAATTATTTTGTCCTTCTCTAGGTACATAGGTTTCTCGCACCACACAGAAATGGACACAGAATGATGCTGCGTTGCTGGCACGCCGCTTTCAAAACAAGGGAAAAGCAAGGCTGCTATTGCAACTCTGAAACTTAGCAACACGCTTCCTCTAGTGCAGCAAGAATTTTGCCCTTAAAAAAAAAAAATCTGTTAACTTTCCTTCTTATATTTTTCCCCCCTCACTCTGCTGTGTTACAAATTTTGTTCTTCCTGATTCCCAGAACAACAATGCATCTTATTGTCATGCTCTGCCTTTTGACACCACCAACCCATCCTCAATGTGCTGTTGTCTTGCTTTTCTCCTCTGGACAGCTTTTCACTCTTGTCCCAGTAGGATATGAAATTGCTTTTCCTTTCTTGTCCCAGGAGCAGCTCCTGTTTCTGGCCTTCTCCTTTTAAGTCACTTCAAAATAGTACCTCTCCCACCTATGGCATGGTGGACTGGGGGTCTCTGCCATCACATTCATATTGCTATCGTGTTGTGTTGGTGCCAGGTAGCTTCTTTCATCTCCTGTGGATTTCCAGGCATTGATCCTCATTCTCTAATGCTTACGGCACTGACTTAGTTTCTGATATGTCCTATCAGCTGTGCACTTGAAAAGAGCATATAAGACAAAGAGGTGGGAAACACCTTCTTTTCAGATTCTGCTTCTTGGTTTTCTACAACTCATGTCTGAAGCTGATCTTGAAGTTGGAAGTTGTGTGGGTCTATGGGACATAGAGAAGGGGGAGATGCACAGCCCCCTTAAGTAGAGGCCCTGAAGGTTTGATGGGTGAATTGTGAAAATGGAGAATTTCCTGGTGTTGGTGCATTGGTGAAGGTGACGTGTAGGTAACCTATGAGGCAGATAAGGGAGCTGAGAGTAAAATCGGTTCAGGAGGAGCTGCATCAGCTCTTGCAAAGCAGAGAAAAAGGTATGTTGAAAATAAATAGTGGTGAGTAAATCTATGCAAAAATGGTCACTGCAGCTGAAGGCCTGTTTCTGAGTGTGCCCAGTCCCAGGGCAGCTCTGGGGCATCCCTCAGGGCATGCTCAGTGCTGCATGTTTAGACCAAAACTGGAAGTGCAAGGTGCCAGATTATCCTGAGCTACAGTTTGGAAAGAGTGATGAGGGGAAAACTATGGTGTTTTGAAAGTGTGTATGAGCCTTGCTGTAACCAACCCTCAAGATAGAGGATATGAGACCTGGGGACCAGGAAACTTCCCGTTTAGGAGGAGGTGGTATGGGAAGTCAGACCTCTGTTTGTTCAGAAGTACAGCTGTTGCCAGTGGACACCTGAAGAACTAGTTTGAGAGGCTCCTTTATAAAGCATCAGCCCCTAGCAGAGACAGCTGGACCAGATTCCAGTTGATTCTATAAATTTTCCTTTACAGTGAAGAATCAGGATGCCTCCTCTAGGCTGCTGTGCTCATGTTTTAGTGCTGTCATACAAGCCCCCTTTCATGTATCTACAGAAATATGTCCTTCATGATATACCTGCTCAAAACTCTTCTCTGATGCAGTGCTGTAAGAGCTCCACAGAAGTTAGGTTTTATGGTCACATCTGTTTGAAAACGGTCATCTCCTTTGTTTCCATTCAATCCACCTGTTGCCTTTTCTCACACAGAAGTAGTGACTATGGAGCACTGTTTTGTTTTTAAGATGCTTTGTAGAAGTGTTTTCCAGGTGATAATATCAATAATAATAATAAAAGTTTTAAGGCTGAATGTTTAATGTTTTAAACACTTAGATTTCTCTACTTAAATGATACTACTGCATTTGTAATTTGAGTATGCTACCCAGTAATAACACTTGGATTAGAAAAATATGCGATATGAAGAAGAACCAACGACACAGTTAGCATTACCTAGTTTTTACAGGTGGGGGTTTCTTTTACCACATCTCTTAAAGGAACTCTGTATTGTTGCTCCTAGTTTAAGATGGGAGGCCAAAAGATTTGAAGTTACTTTCTTCAAGTTTACCCATCAAATTCTTAATCTGCCTCAGTAATTTATGTCAATATAATGAGATTTTATTGAAACAATACTTGAAATAAGGCAACAAATAAAAAATGGGATATATCACTGCATGTGTTTATTAAGGCAAGACCACATCACATAATATGATATTTTCATTAAATGAAGATTTTTACGTAAGTGATTTTTGTAGGCAAGAAAAATATTAGATTTTAGTCTGTGTGGACTCTGTAATGAATTTGAAATAGTACTACACAGAAAATTAGCTATATTGAAGAAGATGGGGATAAGTAGCAGAAATCTGAGATCAGTGACAAATTGGCAAAAGGTTTGATCCTGGAGCTGAAGAGGGTTACAGATGAAGCTTCCTTAGGATCACTGTGGAGGTTTTTCTTACTATTTCATTAATACTTTTCACATAGGGAGCATGCTAGTGAGAACTGTTCATGATGTAAAGTTAAGTGGTGTTGGCAGTATGCAGGAGAGAAAAGGTTTCGTACTGGAAGACCTAGTTAATCCTGAAGAATGGAGAAACAGAGGAGGGGGGGACTTTATTGCAACATGAAGGTTATGTGTTTTGGGGCCAATATAAAAAGAATTCCTGTCGTCAGGTAGGAGTTCACCATTTGGAAGTAATGAAAAGTACATGTGCATTAATCTTGGAGGTGATTGTGTGCTGCCTTTGTAGTACAACTACACAAAAGGCAAACAGGACTCCAAGGTCTACAAAGTGAAGTGCTTTCTGTTGTTCCTGTGAAAATATAACATCATTGTTCAAAGGCTTGTGAGATCTAATTTGAAATAGCACTGAATGAGTCTAAAATAGATTTTTGACAGAGATGTCACAAGTACAAGCAGTATTTGTATTTTGTTTATTTTTGGTGAAAGGTGCAAAAAAATATTGAATGTAATTTACTGGAAGCAAAACTGGTGGTTATCTCTAACGCTTGTGAAAGGCACCAGATCAGCTGAACAGGTTTCCACCAAGATGTCCTGTCAGGACAGATATGAAGTAGTACACACCACTGTGGTATTGCTGACCACAGAGACTTCATTCACCTCCATTGTGCTCTGTTACCATGACCCAGCCAAGAATATGTCCTTCCTGTCAGAAAACAGGAACACCCTGTTTCAGTCTGCTGAGCCTTTGTCTTGCCACAGGGCTTTACGAACCACTTTCTAAACCCTTACCTCATGCTTGCAGAACTAGACTATCTTTTAATAAAGGATTTAATTATAGAGATGTGATGATTCTATTTTCCGTTTAAAACAAGTAAATACAGACTTATTTTTTGATGCTCCTGCAAAGGTGCTCTCTGGTTTTGGCTTTATACAGGTGACTACACAGACTGTAGGAATGTGAAAATAATTTAATTTCCAACACCATTCTTCTCCTTTTCTTCTGATGTCTACTGCAAGGATTGTGATCAGTGCTGCTTTCATAGTAGGTTTCTACTGGGGCAAACAGACAGGTGCCCCAGGAGACAATTTTGTGTTACAGCCTGATTCAACACTACAGTTTCATTTCTCTTAGGCTGCAAATCTTTATTGCTATAATTCACTATGGTCATACAACTTTTATGTTGTTTGAACAAAACTACTGATCTTCACAGTCACTGTTTACCATGAATCTATTCAAACCTCCCACAACCACCTCCATGCCATCTAATGTATTTTAACAAAAAAATGTGCATATAAAGAAAATAAAACCAGGTGTTTTCGCACTTCAATTTAAGTTAATGTTAATATTAGTTACATTATGTACTTAAACCCATTGTAGTTAGTACTTCCCTAAATGATACTTTTTATACTGTGGAAGATGTTACATCATGAGTAACCTTAGATGGTTTATGCCTCACTGATGAAGTTGAGAAGTGTCAGCAGCATGCAAACCATAAGAGGATAATGAGCAGCTGCTGCTTGAGCACCTCTTGCTGGCATTTCTGTGAAACAATTTCTGTGTCTGTTCAAAAAGGTGTCACCAGCTGTTCTGCTCTTTTGAACCTACAAGGCTGATGTAACCATGAAAAGGGAAAAGCTGAAGAAAAATAGTGTATGTTTTTCCCCTCCTCTTCAAACTAACACAGGGATCATCAGGTTCTCTGGGACCAACCTTATTTCAATTTTGAATTAGACAAAAAGTCTGTCTGTTTACCCTGGAGTGCATAGGGAGGCCTTATTAGTGCTGCCAAGAATAAATCATACATAGTAATGATAATATTAATAATATATTGCCTTAACAAAGAGTGCATTCTAGAGAGTAACAAGGGTTGGGTTTGCATCACCACCAAGAGACAACATGTCAAGTTGGCTTTTATGGTATGTGCCTAAAACTTGGTCCAAAGGAAACTACATCAGGAATCACTCCATGGGCACAAGAAAGACCACACTGGATGAAGTAAATAACCCTATTTTGCCTAAGTATTCATGACTTGAATAAACACATGTTTGGAAGAGACAAACCAGCAGAAGATGGGCAAAGTAACAATTATTTTCAATGCAGGTTAGAATCTGTTTATGGTTTATGCTTTTTGGCGTATCTTTAAATGAGCAAAAGACTGTATCTTTATCGTCCTCATTATTTTCCTTTGTAATCATTCTCCACTTCCTCCTCTGCATCTAACAAGCTGTAACCATAGTTTAAGAGGGGAAGGGACCTTTTCCCTATCTATTTATATGTCAAGGAAAATTTTCTGCCAGATTCTCTTAAGAGCAGATTAAAGGAAAGGAATTTTGAGGGAGAGGGAATGAGTAAGAACATTAACATAAAAATAACCTTCTTTACAGCAACCCCTATAATAATGAAGAAAGAAAATATACAGATAAAATGCTTTGATACTGCAGGACCTGAGCTAAAACCAAACCAACATCATCAACAAGAAGAGTTCATTCTGCTGCTGCTGTACAGTACAAGCAAAGAAGGTCTGCAAAGATAAACATACCCTATGTTTTCAAATCAATTACTTAAATTCAATTTCTTTGTATTTCTTCTCTTTTTTTCTCATCTCTTTCTATTCATCAATTTTTCTTTCATATGTGTGTTAGCAGAGGCCTATGTATGTTCCTCCCCCAGTAATATTTTATTTCAGTGGAGAAGTTATCTCCTGGATGAGTTCAGTATTCATAGATGTAATATTCCCATAATTGATAACAAATTAATTGGAGCTAAAGTGCTTCCTTCCCCATTCTCCCAAATACACATGTAGCAGGATATTTAATTAATTATTTTAAATATTGCTTTCATATTTTAAGGTCTGGATTATCCTAACTTTATCTGTGCCCAGAAAAAGCCATTTCTGTGAAGTTCCTGACCTCCTGCCCCTCTGGATAGACCAACAACAACACTGCCATGTTTGTCCTTCTTCTGTGCTTTCTCCTCCTCCTCCTTGCTCTGGGGTCCAAAGGCCAGTTGAGGAGGAAGGGGAAGCCTGCGAGAAGAGAGGCTTTCAGGAAAAGGTGGCTTGTATCAGGACGGTAGGACTGTTCCTTAATTTAACTAATAAAATGGGAGCTGAATTAATTGGAAAACTTAGCCTTTAGCCTATGTGGAATAACAATCCTTTCCCCTATTCTTTGTATGTCTGATCTCTTAAAATTATAATTCTACTTCATGTATACATGCATTTTGTACTGTTATGAGGCCAGACCATTTTATTTTTTTGTTCTCTACCTTGTTAGATTGTTTTTATATTTTTTTCCTCAAACATTCCTTTGAGGCTTCTGCAATCAATATGAAATTGCTTTCTATTAACTGAAACAATATATATATGAAGTGGGTATAATCTGAGCACAATACATTGTTCCAGGCAGCAACAATGAAAAACTGAAGTATTGTTTACTGCAGCACAATAGAAGTGGCTAGTGTCTGTGGTATCCATTCAGCTTGTATTCATTCAAATAGTATTGAGAACACTTTAGCCAAAAGCAAATTTGAAAGGCAAAAGAGTGAAGAAAAGACTTGGGAGAGGGATAGAAGAGAAAAAGCTGACAAAAGCTAGGGAAGGGAAACAGGAGGTAAGGACTTCCAAAAAGGGAAGAGGGGCAGAAAAAGGTGGCTGTCAAGGAAAAGGAAGGAGACTGGGGAAGAAAGAAGAGAATTTTTATATGTATGTTTTAAGTAGTGTTTGATGTGTCCTGCTTAATTCTGATGCTTATTGTCTGTATGTACACAGAAGCAGGCCTACATTGCACAATATTGAGAACAGCTAGTATAATTTTTGCAATAAATTTACAAAATGTTAAATTCTTTCATAGAAAAAATGAGGCAAGGTAGAGCTTGTTAGAATTAATTGGAATGAATTATTATGGAGTCTCTTTGTACTTTTTGAGAGATTTTTATTTCAAGATGCCAAATCCTTCTCCCAGTGTATGGTTCTCCCTCTAATACCACTTTCTCACCCAACCCTAGGCTTTTACCACTGTTTCACTGCCTTCTCACAGGTTGCTATTTCTTCTTTTCTTCTGACAGCTAGTTTCAGTGATGGATCCCAGGTAGTAAACTCAACAGGTTTTTTAGCTCATTCTGGCCAGTTCTTTGCCAGGACTCACTTTGGATGTTGGAAATCAGCAGATGGATATGTGGATCAGGGCATGCAATAAGTGAAGCTTTGAATTCTCTTCTGTGTAGATGTGGCTTCAGGGAAAAAGTATGTGTAGTCCTGAAGGTAAAGAAAAGTGTGAACATATTAGAGGGTTTGTTACAAGTAGTGGCAGGGAGCCATTGCTAAACTGACACTCACTGATACTTTTTTCCCATGAACAACCTTTTGAATGAGAGAGGTCTTGTATCCATGTTCTCTGCTTTCGTAGTTATGGAAGCTTGTTCTTGATGTGAAAAATTAAGAACTCTGTATGTATTAGTCGTTAATTTAACCAATCAGAAAATAAATATGCATATGTAGTCTTTCCTATTATATTCTGTTGGGGGTTTAGTCTGGAATATGTTGGTGCAATCTAACTATATCTTTGAGATTACAATGATTCTCTCTCCTTTATTATTGATAGTACCAGTTATCAATTACTTAAGCAAGTATTACTTAAATCGTAACAGTTAAGTAATTTTGCAACTTTTGTAAGGTTTTTTCCTAATTCTGTCCTTTTCTAAGATAACAAGGATATCTTACAACAGTGAATAAATCCTGACAATTAACTTTGCACATGATCTCCTATAGAAAATATGCATCCTTTTGAACACCAGGTTTAGAACCTGCCAGCATTCTAGGAGTTAAATTATTAACAGGTATCCTGCTTGGTGTTAAAGCTTTTACTCATTATTGTATGAGGTATACATACTAACAAATAATTGCTGTAGCTGTGGTTAAAATACATAAGCCTTCCAAAAGACATACCTGTTAAAGTGGATTAGGGGCTTTGTGCAGAACTGCATAACAATGTGTTGCGGTGCCCATTTGTCTCCTCACCTCTGTAAGTGTTCAGCAGTGTTCAGCCAAGATCTAACTAAGTGTTTTTATTTGGTGATGTGTTGTGCTATTTGTACTGGAGGCTGTGGGTATCTTTTATCAGTCCTGCAGAGTGATCAACCCGTGGTGATGGGTCATGAGAATTTTGTTTGTACAGGGCTGGGAGAAACAACTAGCTGATTTCTGAACTATTCATAGAAGTTCTTGATCAGTTGCTAAGGGACTGACTGTGGGAGAAAAAATAAGTTGTTCTGGCCCTACTGGAAAGGCTTACCCTTTATTCAATTTTAGCTACCTTTTGTGGCTATTTAAACCCTCAGGTGAAATAATAAAAGTAAAGGAGAGAGTATCTGTTACTGAAAGTTACCCCTAGAAATGCAATTTAGCTGAAAAAATTGTTAATTCTGTACTAGGACTGAGGTTCAGAGAGGGAAGCAATTGACCTCCATTTGTACATGTAAAACTTGGGGGTTTGGGGGAATGTAATATTTTTTTTCTTAATGGATCCACATTCTGTAAAATGCCAGTTTTATGAAGGGAGAACTGTAGATAATTATATCTTTAGAGCTTCTCAAAGTTTTTTACGTTGAGTCTGTGTGTCAGAAATAATTATGATGAATAGGAACAGGTTAGATTTCTTTGTTTCCTTGCCAGTGTTGCTTCTTGAGCTTACCTAAATATTCCCAGGCTGACTCTTAGCCTGCTTCCAACTGAATAAAAACTGCTTGTAGACTCAATATGTCAGAGTACATCAGATTTTAACACTCTTTGTGGGTCTATGGTTAATACTCAAGCAAAAGAAGGAATTGTTTCTGAAATTGGATTTTATTTCTTTGTAAAGATTGGTATTTGAAGCTACTCCAGCTTTTTAGAATTTGAGAATTCTTCAGTGGACAGAGTGGGTCTAAATTAAGCAATAAATTCAAAGTGTTATATTATTGGCATTAAGCATGCAGACTGAGGTTTTTCAGAACAGCTTAGGCAACATAGATATACAGCTCCTATAAAATGTAATGGGAGCTCCATAGTTGCAACTCCAGCACAGTTTTGAAAGTCTCTGCTGTAGTGACTTTATGACACTATTTGAAGCAATTTTGCAATCCTTTTGTTTTCTTTTGCTGCAGCTGATCACAGAGTTCTTCTTTAGAAGTTGTGATTGGCTTCAACTTTTCTATAGCCTTCTAAAGTCTGAGTCAAATTTAAAATGTAAAAATATGTAATTTCTGAAATGCTATGGCTTTAATAACAATAAAGGACAGGAGGTGGGAACAGAAAACAAGGTCATGACCTGGATTAACCATGCTTTTGATAGATTAAGTTTATTTTAGCAGTCTGGGTCTCTCTGGAATGGAGACTGGAGAAATTCACTGGTGTTTTGGAATAGGTCATATTTTCTACAACTTTCATTCTGGTCTGTTTTCTTCCTGTCATCGTCTCCTTGGCCTCAAGAAAGACTACCTGACTTGTTTATGGAAACCTGATGACAGAGTTTGAACAAACAGGAAGGTAAGGAAATCACTATTCTCTTAATTCTAGGAGCAAGGCAAATATAATCCATATTTCAAGCAACATTTGGCTTTAATAATTGTTCTACAAAGGGAAGGGACATTGCCCAGAGAGAAAGCAGCATTCATGGGGAGAAAATCAGAAAAGTGGAGAAGGTATACTCAATCCTTTGAGATTTATTTGTGCAAAAGTTAGCTTAAATGGAAAACAGAAACTACATATTGCTGTATAATTTTTTAATGGTCATAGCTTAGCCAAATCCCTGAGGATAAAATGCTTAAAGAAAATAAGCAACAAAAGAAATAAAATTAAAACAAAATAGTCTCAAGTGCTCTGTAAAACAATCTTGAAGACTATCCAGAAAGTACATCTGTTGTTGGATGATGGAAAAGTACATGATAAACAACCAAATAGCAATGCCATTGGCATGGAAGAATACATTTTCAGATAGTCAAGATAAAGTTGTGAAACATAACAATACCTACCTCTTGTGCCTGTAGAACTTGCTGCTTTACAGGATAAAACAGAGAACAACCAAAATCCCTTTCAAGGTGGATAAAGCCAATGCACAGGCACAATTTATTCAAGGTTGTGCATTAGAGCCCTAACACAGCTGGAAATTGAACCAAAGTCTCCTATGGCCTAGGGTGGTTCCTTATTTGATAGTCACTGGGGCAAAGCTCTGTCAGGTTTTTTTAAGTGCATTTTCTTATCTCCATTTTCTGGAATGAATAGAGGGCTCCTGAAGAGAGAATGCACAACTGTTTTGCTTTCTACCGCCATGTAACTGTGCAAAATGATTAGGATTATAATTGGACTGAGCTGGTATTATCTGCTTAGTATTTTTTAGGTATATAGAAACAGCTCCATACCTTTTCAATTCTTTTAGCATAGTGACAGTAAGAGTAGTCCATTATGTGAGTGCTGGGTGTTTAAACCTGGGAATTCAACTGGTGGAAGGGGATCATGGGAGGCAAATAGTTAACATGGCTAGATGTTTGAGTGGTACTGTCCCAACTTACCTCAGAGGATAAGTGAGGAGGAGGATGGATGCATGGAGATAGTGTTGACAGGGTCTGAATGTGCTGCAGCCCTCAGGGTGGTTGCAGGCTGCCTGAGCAGCCAAACTCCTACAGTTCAGTTACTGGAAGCCCAGTGCTGGAAGTCCAGATCAGCACTTGCACACCTTTGGACTTTTCCTTTGAAACCACTTATACAAACTCTTTAGTCTTTTCTCAGGATGGGGGGAGTGGGACATGGGTGAAGGGTGAGTCTCCCCCTCCAATGTGAAGTTTATTTTTGTAGGTCAGGTGAGGGGTTAGTGAAACATCTGTAAATATCTGAAAAGCAGGCACCCAAATAAGGACTGTATGAAGACCTAATTAAAACTTTTGTAAGTTTTAATAATGCGTATGTATTATTCTTCTTTCAGAGGACAAGGTGAAGATATTTTTCAATTGGAAATTGTTGGCTCTCCATGTAGTTAAATTGCTGCACAACCATCTGCAGTCCCAGGGAACCTGGACTGTGAGCATCCTCGTACCTTGCTCTGCATAAGTGGGTCGACATGTTGGGGTTATTGTCACTAAAGCAAACAGAGTTTAAATAGGTTTACTCTGATTTAGTACTGTCATAGACCTGTGTGTGAGCTATAAGCCAAGCTTAGGCGCCAGCCTTATCATTTTTACCATACTGAGTTGCTGTTTGCTATCTTTGTTGGGAACAGGAGGTAAGAGTGAGTTACATTTCAGTAGCATGTAACTGTTTAATATGCAGACAGGCATAGTTAACTGGCAAGGCCAGAATGTTGCATGTCAAAGTTTAATTCTCTACTGTACAATAAAATTTCTAGACAGCTTGCCAAAAATCACAGAGGAAGAGAGCCATAAAGCTCCTCTAGTCAACAGTTTAGATTTGGAGTGACAATGCCAGGAGTCTGCTAAGTGTTAAGGCTTCCTGTGAGATGCATGCATACTGCAACCATTGTCTTCATTTTCTTACTTCAGCCAGTCTTTTGCAATTGTCTGTGGAGGGAGAGAAGAATGAGAGTAGTCTTTTTCTGACTCATAATTTAGGTTCAAGTTATAGCCTAGCCAACAGCTAGAGATGGGAAGACCCAGACTTAAGCACTTTCTTCCCTGGGTCCACTTTTATCTCCTGTGCCTGTGAGAGTACGAAGGTGTCTGCCAGCAGTAACTATGTGATCTCCCATTTTGAAGCTACTCCTTTGCAAGTATTCACTAAAATAGAACTAGATGCTGGTCTCCTGGCAGAATGCCTTCAGCAGTGGTCAAGCATAGACTTCCTTTTTGGTTTTGCTTCAGGTATTTCTGTATTTTAGACAGAGCTGAACAGGAAAGATTAAGAGCATGGGTGAAAGTTGTTGAAGTATGAACATTGAGCATCAGGACTTAGGTACCTCTGTGTATACATTACAAAGGACATCTGAATGCATCAGCTCTGCTGATGGAGGTTTAACTGTGCAGGGACTTTATGTGCCTACAAATAAGGAAATGTCTTAACCAGGTTTTAAAGATTTAGGTGCATAAGGATGCAGACCTCAAACTGAGAATCTTTAGTTGCTGTTTTTTCCCCTCCACAAGTGAGTTTGGTGGATAAAAATCTCAAAAAGTTGGATCCTGCTACTTTGACAAGTCACATACACACCATAACTACTGTCTGTGGTACTACATGTCTGTTCTTTTAGTACTACTTTTAATGATTTGCACATTGGGTAGCACATCTTGCTCATTTAAAGGAGAGAAGGTATGCAGCTGGGAATGTATGCAGTTTGTGAGTGCAGAGACCTATGTTTTCAAAACTGCTTGAAAAGTATTTGCATTCTGCCAGTAACAATGTGCTAATATTCAATAATAATGTATCATCACATATTAATTGATTCAATATTGTGAAACTCGTGCTACAAAACAGTAAAGTTCTGTTCTCTACCATGAAAACAGAAACCTCCTGTTAGCATAGGAGGAAGGCAATGATCAGGTTTTATTGCTATGAGTACTGAAAGCTGAATGACCTGGTTCACTGACTGGTCATCCTGAATTTTTATCATGTTGGTAGGAATTAGTGGCTTTTAGTATTTCTCAAGATTTAAAAGTACAAGAATAATAACACTATACTTGATGAAGTTACTCATTCAGGAGATTACGTTAGACTAATTTTAAATAACAAGGAAAATATTCATAGTCATATTCTGCTGTCTCATTGGAGACTTGAGATATTGAAACAGGTAAATGAAGAGAACTAGTTAAGATGAAAATGACAATGTTGAATTGCAAATACATATCCTGACATGTAATTTTTTGTTGTTTATAAGATCTCTTTTTTTGTTTTTAAGCTCTCTGTGAATATGTCTTATTCAGCTGGTTTTTTTATTTTATGAAAGAAGTCCAATCCCTCCTTCAAGGGGATGGGGGAAAGGACAAGAACCCCCTCATCTTGTGTACAATGAAAGCTGTGATACAGAAAACTGGCTGTGTGGACTTAGTGTCACTTAGTGATTTTAAATTTGTGGTTTGAAAAGGGAATTGCAAGTTACTTGATAGAGGAGAAGCTGCTCTTCAAGTAATTGCTCAGCAATTGGAGACAAAAATTATATAAAAATATTTAGAAGAAAGAGTAGGCAATGAAGTAGACGTGATGGTCTTGAGGTTATGACCCTGGTTTCTGGAAGTCTGAGCTGAATATGTGATCTATCCAAAATATGTTAGGCTAACTTTTCTCTTTTTCAGTCCTATCTTCTAATTTTATGAGGTCTTTAAGTACCATGATAGGCACTCTGTGTGGTTAGCATGAAGACCACTTAACTTCGTTAGATTATCACTGTTACTCAGATGTAAGTGCTAATGGATAAAAGCAAAAAAAGAACTATATTTGGAACATCTTTTCATGGTTTTTAGAGTGCTTGCAATTCCCTCCCATTGTCCTGTCTCCCCTGTGTCTTTAGTGAGTATGTATCTGGAGTCTTCTATAACTGGAGGGAAAAGCTGAAAAGCTGCTTATTAGCTAGAACAAAAAGAGTAGCAGTAGAAATCAATGAGACAAAACTTTCAGCAGATAAATAAGCTGCTTATAGGTCCAATAGTAGCGAAATTTTTTTTTCCCTTTAATATTTCCAAATACCATCAGACACACTCACCCCCCAAAAATATTTTCCATAGGGTTATTGTACTCTGCTATCACTTGCATTTGTGGATTCCGTAATTAGCTCGCAAGAAGTATTTGACATAAAAATGGAAATTGCCATTATTTATTCTGAACTGAGACCACTCCCTCCTCTTAGGGAGGTGCCACAGCTATTCCAAAATAAGAGCTTTGGGAAGGGTGCAAGAGGATTGTTTGCAGCTGTTCCAGATCTCTCTGAACAACAAGAATGGGAGAATAAAAAGGGAACTGAAAAGGCAACGAGGATGGAATTCTTGTATTTATGCTTTACTAGCACTGGAGGCTTTTAAACCCCCTGTACAAATGCAAAAGATGTGTCAGTGTCAAAAGAAAGGAAATTCCAGTAGACACATCAGTGCATCTGTGTTTCCAATAAGCTAACATTTACAATTGCTTTATTCTATATCGCATAGCATAGCAATACAGGTTTGTAGGCAAGGAAAATCCTTACTTAGAACTAGAACTATTAAGAATCAGGTTTACAAGAAATAATTGCTTCTAAGAAGAGATCCATGTGGTTGGAGGTTGCAGTAAAAATTTAAGAGAAAGTAGGAATGGATTATAACAAAATAGTGGAGTTTAGTTGTTATGTGTTATCAGACACCTGCTGAAGCTGAGGTGTCCTTGACAGTGAGTATCTACCCCTAGTAGGAAACCAAATCTGAATCTGAATTCAAGGCAATAGGAAAACCATTAAAATTGAGACTAATGAGAAGCTTTTATTTGTCTGTTTGAAACCATATTTGTTAGGGCTCTTAAAAGGAGGTAATAAAAATTTAAGGCACCTATGAAAAAAAAAAAATCAAACTTTCAGTAGTTAAACAGGCTTGTGGAGCTGAAAAAAAATGAGGAAGAATGGAAAAATCAACAGTAAGAGAAATAACATCTCAAAAGAAGAATAAAAAGGATAATAAAGGATCTGATAGAAACATGGCTTACAATGTAATGGATTTATCAGCAGCAAAGAGTTAACATGACAGATGCAGCCATGGTCATGCAGTGCAGGACAATGCATTGCCTTCTGCTAGTGGAGAAAGCCTTTAATGCCAACTGTAAACTAGCCTATGAAACATGCTAATTTCTATAAAATCAGATAATCTTTTAAGAGAAAGGGTTTTTTAAAATTTTAATTCTTTCTAGATGTTTAGAACTAGAAATACAAAATATCATTAAACAGGTATTATTAACTGTGTGTCTGGATAATAAAAGTGAGAATGAGGGTAAATTTTTCAACTGCCTGGACCAGCTCCTTTTCAGGTCAAAGTGCTTATTGAAACAACCGACTTTTTTTGTCTAGAGCCGACTTATTACCATTGCTTTAAATACCTTTTTCTGCCAATTATTTTCTTAAAACCCTCAAAGTTCTGTTTAAATCCTGAATTAACATTGGGATAGTATGGTTCTCTGCTTGTACTCATCATTCTTTTGCATCTTAGCTCTACTGCAAAAGAGAGAAAGATCTTATTTATGGAAGGTACATAGACATTTGATTTCTTAGTCAATGTTGTATGTCAATATTAAGACAATGTTAAGACAAGATACCTACAGTTCTTAGCTATTGAGATTGTGATTTTGATGCTTCAGTTTTACTTTCTGTGCATAATATTAAAGTAAATTTATTGAGATTTATTTATGAACAAATATATTTACTGAGATTTATTTATGAACAAACATATTTACTGATATTTATGTAATCTATAACTGAAGAAATCCAAGTTAGTCAACCAGAAATCTTGGTCACTTTTGGTTTAAATTGTTCAAGTATGTTATTTTTATTTAGCTAGAGCTGTGGTAGAGGTTTAACTTTAACATTTATGCTAGCTATAGCTTGAGAAGCACATCTATATTATGCAGTGTCTTACATCCATACTCCAGTCCCAGTATTGTTTATTTGACAAACATTAGTAATCTTACAAGCGTACTGTGCTTAAGAACTGTACTTGTCACAATTAAAATGTAAGATGGATAGCTGTATGTATGGAGCTCTAATTAATGCAGAACATGCAGAAAGGAAAATAATGCATTTTTATTGTCAGCTGGATGTAGATTCTCATGAGGAAAGTAACCAAAATCCTATTTCAAGCTCCCTAAGGAGATCCCATGGATCATATTTTTCAGCCTTTCTCAATCTTCAGGTTTCTGGATTTGTTTGATCTGGGAAATGGTGAAGGAGAGAGGTTGGAGAAAGGCAAGAAAGGGATACTGTCTTCCTACCTGAAGAAAATTCAGTGGGATCCCTGAGTGGAATATAATATTTCCTTCTGTGAATATAACCTGTGGATGTGGAAACTGGATAAGGACTAGTAAGTTCCTGGTGTCTCCTGGTGTCATCAGTCTCAGGTGAATCATCTCTAGAGAGAGAGAGATGCCTTTTGGATTTGACTTTGACATAAAATATATGAAAGAAATTTATTTTCCTTTTGTTGCTTGTATCTTTACGTAACCTTGTAAGTGTGTGGCTCTGGTTATGCCCTATTTGCTTTCATGTGATTTCAAATTAACTGGTCAATGTTAGTACATTAATGCATGATATTCCTATGGGGTATGCTGGTTTTCCAATACAGCAGTCTGATGTGTTGTTCCAGGCTATCTGAAAAGTAACAAGTTGTTTTTAATGTGGGAGTTTCTGGAAGAAGGGGAGGTTCCTTTGCATCCAGCAATATGTTGGGGAAAACCCTGAAGCAGGAGTATCCCTCTTTGAGAGATGAATCCACAGAGTCAGTGATCTGGTAGTAAGTGATCTTTCGGTACTAGAACAAATATTTGAGGAGACAAATTTCAGAACACAGTGAGTGATAGCTTCAGCCACAGTGTCAGCTACTGACATTAAAAACAACCATGTACTTCCTGAATTCTAAAGACTGCAGATCATCAGGGCTCCATTCTATGGGATAATCAGACTTGCAGTTTTTTAAACTCTGCTAGCTAAAAATCTGGCAATTCAAAATATTGTTTCCTTATGGATGGGTTCATGTGGCAAAAAAATAAAAACAAAACAAAACTCCCAAAACCCAACAACAAAAAAACCCCACAAGCTCCAAACAAGTTAATTAGAGCTAACCAAACATTAAAAAAATATTCACATCATGTTTACAGTCTGGATGAGAGCTCAAAACCGTCATAGTGTACTCTTCTTTTTCATGCAGACCTTAAAGTTTTGGGCTCAGTTTGGTCTGGGATTTTTTAAAATTTTTTGCCACCCAATTAACAGCTTTATTAGCTAGACTTCCTATGTCTGTAGCTTTTAATAGAGTGGACATGAAACAGAAAAAATTACAGTCTAGTCATTTTTGAGGAACAGTGACAAATACAGAGAGTGGGATGGGAGCAGGAGATTGCAGCAGCAGAGTTTCTTGGCTAGAACGATTTTGTATGTCACCTCAGCAGCTTCAGGGCTGGTGATTTAGGGCTAAAGGCATGTGAGTTTCCAAATTAAATGGGGACGTGATGAAGGGTCACCCTGATGTGTCAAGGTGCTTGGTGAATACAGTGAATACCACCGTACCTGCAACCCTGCCTGCAACCCTGCCCATGCCTTGGGCCACCCTTCGTGCATGGAGGTGGCCTTCATGAGGTGCCTTCAGGTTCTTCCACTCAGTCTGGGCACAGGAGACTCCTGCTTTTGGCACTGCAGCATCAGGTCAGGGCTTCGTCGATGTGGGGGAGCTCATAAGCAGGCCCTCAAATGTAAACCACCTCTCTTGGGCTGACTGCCAGAGGGAGGAAGGTTCGCTGTTTTGAATACTATGTTGGTGTTCATAAAATGGAAGCTGCCCTCTCAATCAGTAGTGTTGGTAAATATGAATAAGCATGTAGTGTTGAACTGAAAAACAGATTTCTGGAGACCACGGGCCAAATTTCTAGCATGCAGGAAGGTAAATGGGCTGGATGAAGGTCTACTCAGCATTCATAAACATTAATATGCTAATGAGCACAGACCAGACTGTGTTAACATGATGAGAACAAAGTTGTGATGTAACCAACATCACATTACTTCTTTCTTTTTCTGTAGATGCTAACGGATCTAGCTAATTTTAAGTGTTTGCTCTATTCACACAGCTGGACAAAATGCCACATTTCAGGTAAAACAGGAGTAGTAAAACAGACCCATAGTCTTGCCTGTCTCCCTATTCCAGCCCCTACACTGAAACTGCAACAGTCTAGCTCTGAAAGCAATATACAAACATGCATCTAAGGAACAACATTTAGACTTAACTAATTGATCACTCATTTAAATACCCTCTGTGTCGTCCTGGGGACTGATTCTTTTTAAAGAGAAGTTCCACTGGAGATGATAGCATGGATTTCATGATAGTAAAATCAGTGTAAATGGGATCAGAAACAGATCCATTAGCTCTAATTAGGGAGTGTAGTGTGATCTTATTTCATTGCATTGTACTCAGGCTGTACGGCTGTTATTCCAAGTGACAGATGTTTGTTTTCCAGCACTTAATTTGAACATAGAATTAATGGTAACGCATCCAAGAACGGGTATTGCTAATATACAGCATTAACATAGCTTACTCTGTCCCCGGCTTCTGCTCAGAAAAGGATTCCAAAAAGAGAGAAAATAGCTCAGACTCAGTGGAATAATAGTATTTTCTGTCTTCTATAGTGAACCATTTCAACCCAATGAGTGTTGAAAATAGAGATTATTATTTACATTTCATGGTAGCAGAAACCGTTTTCAGTGGATTGAGTATTTCTATCAGGGTATAACTTTTGCTCCTCCTGGAAGCAGGAAAATTCTGTAGACAGATTTTTGCCTGTCTTTAAACCTTTCACCAGATGACTAACCCTCAAGGTTTAATAGCTGGTAGACATCTGTAGGCAAAAGTAAGAGAAACGAGTTCATCAAGGAACTGTATCATGCTTCCAACATGTGGCAACATGAGTGCCTCTTCACCATCTGTTATTTGTGTGAGGATTTTATTATGTAAATGATGCACTCTAAACAAAGGAAAATGATTCCCCTTACAGTATGTTGTGACTGCCAGGCTTCTGTGTCAGCCCCGAAACAAATAATGAAAACAACAGAGAAGTGGCAGACAGAATATCTTGGGTTATTCTACTTGTCCTCCCAAAAGGGAGCAACTATCTTCAGGAAAAATTTGTTTCTTGCATGTATTGTGACTCATAAAGACAGGTAGTTAATGAAACAGCAAACAGTAGACAGATGAAACTAAATTGAGGTGAGATTTGAAGGCTTAAAATAGACTGAAGAGACAATCCTGCAAAACTATGGATGTTGCTAAAACTCTCTGGAATCACTGAGACAAAAACATGGAACTGGCCCCCTAAATCTTCTGCAACAGTCAAAAACTATTGTTGTGGGATAGGATTGGAAATACATATCCTGCCCTACATCCTGGTTTAAAATTTTCCATTAAATTACCAATTTAAATTGAAATGTAATTATCTTAACTGGCATATTTTTGGCAGCTGTGATGAAAAAAAAAATCTCTATGCTACACTGGATCAAGTAAAAACCCATAGGAGTTCTAACACTGGCCCTTAATCAAAGTCTGCAAAGACACAAAGGCTTTGAGCTGATCTATGCCAAGCCATGTTGGACAGTATGGCACTGCCTAGAGCATCCTTCTGGTGGCATTTAAAGCACCTGGTGCCCTAGGAAAAGAAATTGTATCCAAGGCTGTAAATTCTCTGTTTTCCTTATAACCATCTACCAACCGACAGTGGCTGCTCTGATAGTAGCATATTTGATGGGAAAGAAAATGTACCACTATTTTTATTTTATTAATTTATTTAATGTGTGACACCCAAGTGGTTATCTGCACACACACTCTTCTTCATTGTGTATTTCATAAGGTTTAATATAATTAAACTATCATTGCATTCATTGATTTAACTCAAATCTTAATTTGATAATTGGAAAAGATATGCATTGGGGATTAATTGTTATTCTACGTGAATTTAAACAGAAGTAACTGAAGCCAGTGCCAGACTTGACCAAATTGATGATTTAAGGGTGTTCAGTTACTTCCTGTATTGTCTTTGTGTGATTTCTTACACTTGTATTTGTCAGCTTTTCCTGACTTAATTATGATTAAATGTTGAACTTTACAGATAGCTAACTGCTGGTACTGCTGTATTGATTAGTTGTTTTTATTAATGTGCTAAATTTTGTGGTTGCAACAGGAACATATTTCATGATACAGCAGCTAATAGCTGTAGAACTCTGCCATGAAACTATCAAGCAGCCCAGCTTTAGCAGATATTCCTTTTCTTTCAGTTTATCTTTTTTTTCCTGTTTATTTATTCACTTTTTTTTTTTTTTTAAGGATAATTCTGAAATGTTTTCATGGTAAAAGACAAACCTCCGTTACTTTTTAACAGTAGCAACCAGAGAACAGAATACCACTACCACTTAACACCTGGGAAGCACCAGTACTACAAATGGCTTGGTTTTTTGGAGGTCCTCAAAATCAAATTCTATAATTTCTGTTAGTGCCTGTTGTCATGTTTTGTTTGCAGAATTAGAAATCAATAGCAACCATAATCCAATTCTTCAAGTCAAACAATTTCATCCAAGTTTGCAAATGTGACATAAACTTGCTTTCGTCATTGCAGGTGTCAGAAACAGTTCAAAATAACTTAAAATATTGATGAATATTATTGTGTCATAATCTTTCCCTCTCATAGTGCATATCTAAAATTCAGGGATCATTTGAAGCTAAATTTTTACATAGGTGGTCATCAAAGCAGTCTAACAGATTTTTGTGATGTGAAAAGGTACTGAAAGTTAAGAAGAAATATGAAATACATTCTTTTCAATCACACTTTTTAAATTGTTACTTACTTCATACACATTTTTGAATTCATCCTCCTTTTACTCTGTGAACAGTGATATTTTCATAAGTATCATGAACAAAGCTTTTCTTTTTGTGTGTAGCTTGCTGTCATTTGAAGTTTGCTATTCTTTTCACAGTGACCAGTACAGATGTAACTCCTTAAGTACAGTATAAAACTGAATTAAACTGTAACTGTAGAGTTCCTGTTGTTTCTCCACCATAGTGTTTTATACATCACATATATGCATATATGATATTCATAATTATTCTGTATTCTGAAACATAGAAGAGATCCATTCAAACAGGAATGCCAATATTCTTTTTCTTTAGATAGGTGTTATATGTAACTATAATCATTGTAATGTAATATACGTTTTTTTTCTACCAGTTTATATATGTAAATTGATGGGGAACAGTTACATAATAAACACCCTTTATGGCTGAAGTCTTCATAACCTTAGAAGCCTGGAAATGACATTTTTAATATCCCATATGATGTTTTACCTAGTCATCTGTTTTCTGTTTTTCAGAGCACTTAGTTACAGGGGAAGGAGCCCCACTTGCACAAGACTCACTGACTTGAACAGGAGCTGAAAACCTTGGGAGAAAAATCCCCCTCCCTCTAACCACAGTCACAGTAGTAGGACTTCAGCTCAAGGAAGGTCATGCACTGCAGCCATTCCTGAAGGTCAGCAGAGGGAGGGCACTGGCCGCCACTCCACCAGAGCCTGGCTGGGGGCTGCCTCAGTCCTTTGGCGCCACTGGGGTGGCACGAGTGGGATGCCAGTAGATGTCTTGCAAGCTCTGCAGGATGCTAAGCTCAATACCAGCTGTCAGAAATGCCTCCCAAGGCCTTTGGTCAAACAACGGGGGTCTTAGGAGGTGTTAAAAGTATTGGCCAGCCTTCTAACCTAGGGTTATGGAACAGCCTCTCAGAAAAAAATACTCCAGTCCTGGTTTTTGGACTCCAGGGAAACTAGGAAATGGAGCTGTGGCTTGGATTTAGTAGTTGGTCATGCCATTTGCACATGCAAAACCCTGAAGAAAGAACCACAATGAAAATGAAACCAGAAAACTGTAAAGGCAAGGCCTTTCAGTACAAATTTTGACTCCAGGTTGCCAAATGAAGGTATGAAAATGTAACAGCTACACAACTTGAATTATTTTTCTATCTTCAGTTCCTGAAAATTCAAGCCGGCAGTCAAACCTCACCTAAATTCTGATACATGTCTTCTCTCAATTTACATGTGCTTTGTTTTGCAAAAGAAATTAAATTCTTGCTTTGTTACTTGATGGTGCTATCTGTTGGTGTTTCTTCTCTTACTTTCTGATCTCTTCATTTTTGTGTTGCTGCTCAGACTCCCTTTTTGCCATGTCACCAGTTGTGTCTTTCAATCTGTCTGTTCTAGCACTTTCTCTAACTTATATTTTCTTTCACAGTGCTTTCTTTCTTTCTTTCTTTCTTTCTCTTTCTGTATTATCATTCTACAATCTCCAAGGTATCTAACAACTCCCTGGGTAACTTGAACAGCTAGAGCCACAGTGAATTGGATGTCTCAGAGTTAGTATCCTTTGCAGCTGCCATAGCTTTGAGCACGTTTGGTTTTCAATATTTTGCTTTTTTCCCCCCCATTTCTAGTGATGCAGATAGAGCTATCCCTCTTTCTGAGCAAAATGCCATAATGTTCACAAGAGATATCAAATAAAGTTGGTAGCAGAAAGAGGAAAGCTTTCATCATCACAACAAAGTAGACCTAAAGGTTTTATAAACTAAAGGCCCTGAAGTGTATGGGGGGCCACTTCCACTGTAATCAGTCTTGTGAATGTGAAGGCAGAACAGGACCTTGACTGTCTGTATCTGGACTTTGTCAGGCCATTTGTTTGTGACCAGAAATGTATCGTTACTCAGGTTTTCAATAAGGGGATGTTCACTGAGGCATCACATTGATATTTTTGAAGTATGTTCCACATTTTCAAAGGAGCCAATTTATCAGCAAAGGATTGAAATGTCTAGCTGTTTCAGTATGTTATCGAGATTTCACATCACACTGCTGTATAAGTGCGTTCATTTTTCACCTGCTGGATGTAATGGGAATGAGTTCAGCAAATGAAAGCATGTTAACAAGGAGATGATTTGGCCAAACCTTGTTCCTTCCTCCTAAGAAATAAAAAAGCCCTGAAAAACAAAACCCAAAGGCACCAGCTTATTTCATTACTCAGAGATCAGATCTGATCCCCAAACAATATTGTCGGGGATAATGTTGATAGTAGACCCGTGGGATTTCAGCAAAGTTGAGCTTCTACTCTTCATCTCACCTGTACCTGGGTTGACTGCTGCCTAAAGGAGCTTAGTCCTTAGGCAGCTTTTGCCTTATTGTCTTAAAGCTGGTTCTTTGTGAAAAATCTTGTCAGGCTTTCATCTTCGAGTCCTGTACTGGGCAGACCCTTTGCAGGTATTTTAAGTCTTTTGGTGTTTCTGTAAAATATGGCCTTTAGCAACGACCTTTGGACATTCCATTGAGTATGTTTACAAAATCTGAGGAGGACTGCTGTTCTGGCTGACACATGTGGCTCACGAGCCTGAGAGCTGAAAAGCTCCCTGCAGGACCAGGCAGCCAACCAGGCTGATTCCCTGGACATCTAATCTCCAGCGTTACTTCCTAATATGGCACAGAAAGCAGTGGCTGAAGGTGCGTATTTACTCTGTGACATGATTATTCTTCTGGGACCTGTGGAAAATGGGTGGGTAAGCCCAGTCTGGCTCTTTGCTGACAGGCCAGTCAGAATAATTTGTATCTTTTTTGCAGTGTTTCCCAGCAGAAAGAGCAAGGCTGGAGCTCAAAGGAGGAAAATTCTCTTCATGGAGAATTTTATGTATAGGATAGAGACCTTTTTGAAGGATTAAAGTCCCAAATACAAATGAAACATCCAACTGGCTATAACAGCTATTGGGGGACAAAGGGAGAAAAGAGGAGGGGAGAGGGAAAGGGAAACACATCCAAGGAAGGTGATGCTGTTTGGAAAAAATGTCTCATGCAGTTTGGCATTTAGCTCTTAACATGCTATTGCCAACCTGCAAGTTCATTTGAGGTTTATAGCAAGTTACAGGAAGAATAAAAAGTTAATCATGTGCAGAGCCTTGGTGTTGTATTCTTGCCATCTATTTCAATAGCAGTAATAACATACAGACTGAGAAGTTATTACAGAATGGCACAAGATGCTTTCTATTTGAGTTTGCAAATGTATTTCCATTTAAAGCTTAATTTTTATGGTTTTCATTCAAATTTAAGAAAACAAGAAAATGTGATGTCCAAGAATGCTATCTATGGGTTGGATCTGGGGTCAGATTTTTCTATCAATTTTTACCCAAGTCAGATACAGGGACTTTTCACCTAATACCTAAAAACATAACATTATTTTATTGTGGCTCAAAACCACAAACAGAAATAAGATGAAAAGTGGAGAAATTCTCAATGATGAAGGTCGTTGCTCAACAGAAGACTTAACTACATGTTGTAGCCTGTATCTTCTTAACAAATCACAAAAGTTCCTGCAAAAGATTTTTGGGATTTAAAATTGAGATCTGTTGAAATGCTGTCTGAACCTGGATCTAGCACTCCAGACTAAAGTTTAATTTAATCCTCTTTTTAAGAGCTGCAAAGTTTATTACTTTCTTGCTGTGTTTTTTTTTTTTAAGTTCATAACTATGAACTTTACTGTCATCAGCTGAGATCAAAGATCTTAATGCATCTAAAATTATCATCATTACTTACAAAGAAGTAAGCTTCTCAATAATAAACCATGCACTAGAAAGTCTTTTTAGGGGATAAAGTTTTTTCCTTTCTGTTTCTGAAATAATTTTTGAGTGGTAATCAACTCCTTGAAAATCTGCTTTTTTCTTGTACCTGGCTGCAAACTTTACAGAAGGTTTTTGTTCTTTGCTCTCACACCACACAGATGGAGTGGCAAATTTTACCCATGGCAAATCTGTGCTTTTAACTACACTTAGCATCTTTATTAGTACATTAGCATGCATCTGAGTTATCCTGATACACTGTAAAGACGCTGGACCTGAGGCATATAGCAACAGCATATAGATTTTTTTTTTTTTAAAGACTTGAAATTCAGTTAAAGCTTGCTGTGGATGAGTGGTCCTAGTTCTTAGGGATGACTTTTAACAACTCTAGCTCATAAATTAATGCTGCCCTTTGGGGATAACAAAAAATTTGATCTTAGAAAAAATCTTGTCTTTCTTTACTTCTTTCCATTTGTTCTTTATTTGAGATATCAGTTTCTTGTGCACTGCTTTCTCTCCTTATTTATCAAAGCTACTAATTTATGGTCTATTGATTCACAACAGTACTTTGATCTTAAAGTTGGTACTTGACTGTCAGTAAGAAAGATGAGAAGCAAAAGTGTGAAGGATTTTCCCAGGATAGGGCATGAGTTATAGCCTTGTCTCTAAGTGAGAAACTTAGGTGGGTGAAAAAAGGCTGGACTGTAGAAAAGTAGGACAACACTATCACTTTGTTTTGGGAGTTAATATAGTTTGACACATGTGTTTAAAATAGTTATTAAGATTGGTTTATATTCAGCTACTTCGTATTGTCCAACACTTTCACTACATAAAATAATGAGGTTTTTTGATTTAGTTTTTATCTTGCTAACTGTCCCGCCTCTTTCTCATAGTTTCTTGCCTCCTTTGCAGTGTTATGCTAGACAGAGGAGAGAAAATTTTCCACTTATTCTGATTGGAAAAATTTTCTCAAAAGGCTAGCTCTTTGGTTTTTAACCTTGGGTTGTTTGTTCAGTATTGGTTCAATCACCTTCTTTAGCAAGAGAGCATAAAATTTGTTTAACAGTGCAAATGTCTGGCCTAGACTAAGTTTGCTGAGATTTCTAGACACATCTAATACTGTTTGTATAAAACTACCATATTTATCTGCATGGAGATTATACTGGCTTTGCTGCAGTACTGATTTGCACTAGAAATGTGATGCCTGTAGGTACCAGCATGCTCAGGCTCTAAAAAGGGTTGGTTGCTACTTTGAACTTCAACAGAAAAGACAGGGGAGAGAGGGCATTAAAATTCTGTGGAATAATTTCTTTTGTTCGGCGTTGTAACTACAAAATTTAAAACCTAAATCTTGAACCTTCTCTCCCTCCCCACCCAGGAAATTTTACATTTGAAAAAGAGACTGAAGGCTTAGTAACAGTTTAGTAAGAATGGCACCATCTTTTCTGATGAACTTTCATCTCATAAAGTTTTGCCTCATTCTTTAAAATGAGGTGGAATTTTATCTCTCATTGTTTGCCACAGATGAGTCCCGTGATGGGTATCATCTAGCACATATGATTTACACATATGCTTGACTTTACAGTTATCTAAACTACAACGCTTGTCAGTTGCTGCTTTGATGCCACTGTGGTTGTACTCCTGTCCTAAGATGAAGGCATACGGATATCTTTCTAGCTCCAGCACTGCAGATAGGAATATTAGGGGTGTGATTTCACTTATTTGAAGTTATCAAAATGCTGGAAGCAGAGATCAATGCCAAATAGATAAACTGATTAACTACTTTTATCTTCTCTCCTATTGGTTGTATCAATAAGAAACACTGAAAATATATCTTTAAAAGAAGTAATTTTTAGGGAGCTAGACAAATGTAAAGTACAATTTGTCTGGTTCTCTAAAATGTTGACTGATATAAATATGAGGTGAGTCGGAGTGACTATGGTGAGAAAGCTGCTTCAAAAGTAAGACACAGTAGAGTATTGTTTCAGTGGTAGAAGTATGTCTATATTTTTCTCATAACTTTCTAGGGGAAAAAAAAGCATCTTGTGCATGTCCTCTTCAGTTTGAATTTGTACAGGCTAGCTGCATATTTAATAAATGACAAAAATATTGCTATGTTAAGATGTTACCATGAAAGTATTGTTCCTGATATATACTATATATAATAGTAATAATACTGTACAGTACTGTATATGTATTACACATATCCATTTTTCTTCCACATCCACTAAGTATGTGGAATAATTCAGCTTCTGTAATTTATTTTTTTAAGAGTTGGTTTTACAGCATTCATGGATGCACATACAATTTGTAAATTTAAGACGCTAAAACTATTTATTTCTGATTTTTAATTTCTACTGAAACTGTAATGTCATGATGGTATGTACAGAGTAATATCCTTGGACTTCCTGAGGCCTTAGCTGGCAGAGTTGTCAAATTAAACTGGGACATTTTGTAAATGTATCTTTAATAAATACATATGTCTGTCATGCTTCCCTACTCAGTCTTATAAATCAGACTGTATCTAGCTGTCAGATACTCTCAACCCAGTTGTCCTAATCTGTCAAGTAAAAATTATAGCATCTAGGCTCACATCCTTCTCTGAAAATATTTATTTATACCAGTGACATGTCAAGGACACACAATTTTTTAATGTTTTTTTTTTTCCCCAACAACAAAACCATTAACAGCTTACTCAAGTCCCTGCCAGGAGGGCAGTGGTTAACACATAGAGAGAATTTATAATGGAGGAAGACACCAGCCAAACAAAATAAATGCTGGATAGCATTTTAAAACATTCTTGCTAAATGCCAGGTATTAAGCATTCAGGCTTGTCTTACCCAGTGTATAATAGTAATGTTATGCCTGTCATCATCCTCACCTCCATTCATCTACAGATGAGCCTACACTCCTATGCTGCAGAGATGTAGAGGTTTCCTCCAGGTTTTGTGTCTCTGCAGTATCCAGCAATTAACCATTATATTTCTAATGACATGTCAGGCACATCATAAACTATGGCTGTAACTTGAGAGAAGGAGTTAACAAGCTATGAAGAATATGAAGCTATTACTTATCCTAGTTCCATCAGCTCTCCCTGAACAGAGAATATGACATCAGAGGTTGAAGTCAGAGTTAAAAAGGAAAAAAGAGTATGAAGGAATCCTTGGTATTTTTAAAAGAATAAAGCTTTTTATTACATATGCACGAACAGATGTTAAAGAGCATCACTTGTCACTTTTCCTTTTTAGAAATTTTAGACTGACTCTATTTAAAACAACTACCAAAACTCACCTGAATTCAGTTTAAGACAGGAAGAAAATTAATCTTAACTCTGAAATCTTGTGCCCAAATAATTAGTCAAAATCCCAGTTTACATCAAACTTGCAATTTATTCTATTCATCCTAACAATAGTTTTGCTTTCTTTTTGTCTCTGACATGAGTAAATTCTCAAGTACTTTTTTAGGTGTGATACTCAGCTTTATTTTGAGCTTTCCATTTATGTATTCATGTTTGCTAGTTTCTGTGGTGATATGCATTCTTTTGCTTAAAGGGTTTATTCTTACTATGTTCTGTGAGATGAGAAGTAATTACCTCCTTTTTTGCTGTAGTAAAATTGAGAGAATGGCCAACTGTCCAAAACAAAGTTATAAAAACGTTTAGATAAAAAATTCCACTTTGGATTCCACTTCGATATATTATGAGAAGATACTTGAGTTTTGGACCTCTCATTCCTGACATACTGGAAGAAGTATGGACAAGAGGGAAGGATACTTGCCCCAACAGTCAGGAGGTCTGTTCTTTCATGAACCAAGGAACCAGCAGGACAGGACACAACATGAGGGACCTGAGAATTGGGACATTCTCTAGAAATCTGCCATAGCTTGTCTTGATCACTGTTTAAAAAAAGGCCATAACTCTGCTTTCTACAGGAATAATTGCTGAAGGAATTGCTTTCAGAAGGGTGATACTTTCTCAATAATAATGACTGTTGCCTCCGAGCGGCAGGAGTGGAACTTGAGTGAAATCATTGTACATGGGAAAACAGAGTGGGAATAGCCTGGGGAGGAAGCATATTGCCTCGTGATCTTGAAAATGAGTTAATCACTTTGGAATCTCCCCAGGTGTGTGACAGGGAATTGAACTTATCACAAATGAAATCTTTCGTCAATATCATTTAACTAGGTATCTCCTCCTCTGACAGGCTGTCTTGTTTAACAGAGAACAGAGTGCTTTTTCTAAAACCCATTATAATTGTTTTAATAATATTATTTATAATGAACTTTTGGAGAACTGAAATATATAGCTGAAGGGAAAAAATTCATCCTGAAAAGAAAGCATTTTTAAAAACCAGAACCCTGGAACCATATAATGAAGGTTAGTTTGGCTTCCCTAGTATGGGTAACTTTTATACTGATATAGCTGTTTGTTTGCTTTTCCTAAAAACTCCAGGCTAATTCAAGCATAACTGTTCAATTTAAGGCAGAACCTGATGAAGAGCAGTCCTATGGACTGTGATAGGCTGTGATGGATGTTCACTGTGATCCCTTCTGCCCTTGAGATCTGTGAATATCTGAACTAACCACAGACAGCCCACAAGAGTTTTGAAACCAGTTAATTAAATAACTGCAACGCTGGTAGGTATCATGTAGCAAAAGTATGGATGCAAAGCTAGAGGGGTGTGGAAGAAAAACAGTGCCACAGCTTCAATCTCTCAAGACAAAACTTGAAAAATTTAAATAAAAATTGTGAGTGACTGATAAGACAAAGAAACCTTGGATTTCATTCTGATGAAACCTGGATTAGAAACAGAGACAGCAACAACAATTAAGTTTGGACAAATTCTATGCTTAGAGAGAGACAGACAAGGTTATAGTGTCTCTCTTGAAATCTGGATAGTAGGAAAACATTTAAGTACCTTAATTTTAAATTGGATAGGTCAAATGCTATTTGATTTGTTTGCTTTTGTGATCTTTCTTCACAATTTTACAAGGAAACCCATCAAAAGTGGGCTGAAGAAGGGTCCATTGCAGATCCAACCATATAAGAAAGCAAGGAGAGATCAATCAACTTGGGCTATTCTACTGTTTTTCTTGGGGTAATAGCATTCCTCCTCTGGTTTTAAGAAATTTAATTCCTTTTTGTCATACTCTCACAAATTTGTGGTATTAGTAACATTTTAAAGTGTACTATATGGATTTAAACTAGAACTTTTAAAATAATGTTTCATATAAGTATCTTTCCCCAAATAACTACTGATATTCTTACATGAAATTAACTTGGTGATTGTATTGCAGGTATTAGTTGCAGCAAATTCATCTTTAATTTTCTCTAGAGAAGGGTGCAGTTCTTAAATACACATAGTGAATTAATCATGAGCATGTTTCTCTGAACAAAAACTGATTTGAAAGGATTTATTGTGAAAGAAGTTGTATCATACATAATGAAGTGTTATAAAAGTTCTGAATGATTTCAAGTGACTAACCCCACATTAGGCATTGGGAAATCTGTGTCTGGAACAGCTAGAAGTACAGAGGCCCTGATGTAAAGCATGTTGAAGTCAATGACTTTTTTTCCGTTGTCTGCAGTGGACATAAGGTTTTCAATTTCATGGGACGGAAAAAATTTATTTTATGGAACAATCATGCACAAAGGAACACAACTTATTCCTTAAATACGTGTGCTTGCTTCCTGACATTTTTTAATGGGAAACATGTGTGCACTCTGAGGTGAGCACATTGAATTATCCAGCTTTTTGAAAGGAATTAGTCACTTTTACAGGGGAATCAATATCCAATAACAGGAGTTGATCAACAGTGCTTGAGTTCAGTTGAGCATGCCAACAAGGTGCTGTGAGATACAAGCTTTCATTGGTTTTCTGATTCTTTAAAAATTAAGGGCTGAAGGAACTAGACTGTCTCAGGATCAAGCATTGAATTCGTCATATTTTTCTAAATCTGAAATGGGACAGAGAAAAGCGTTACTGTATAGTTAATGTATATTTCTTCAGCTGCTGATGTAGCAGAAAAAAATTAAATTAATGGTCACAAGATGCATAGCAATGATAAAGAGCTCTAACAAACTCATGATTGTATACGATACAATAAAATATTAAAAATTCACTAGCTTTTGTGTGGTGAGGAACAGCTTATTCCTCCAGACTATGAGCCAGATCATGAAGATCAATCTCAGTAAGGGAAATAATTTTCATTTGATATTAAAGAAGGAATTCCAATATTTAATATTCGCTTCCTAGGTATAATGATTTTTTAAAAACATTTTCTTTATGATGGACAAAACCCATGCCTTATTGTAGTATGTTATCGACAAAGCGAGTGTCTTTATCAACTGGCTAATCCTCCAGTTATGCTTAATGAATTACTGGAAAGCTGCTGTTGCACTTGTCATCTTGCACAGATTGCAGTTGTGCAAAGGATTTTTAAAAATATATATCTGGAACCATGACTTAAATATATATATATGTGTTAATAATTTTGTATACATTTCTAGCTAATGAAATACCTAATTTAAAATAGAGAAATTTCTGTCCATACAATTAGTGACTGTAAAGGTATTTTTTCTATGGGAGTATTCAAAGTCCACACTGCTTTCTACCATTTTATTTTAAGTGTCTTTATAATTTTGTTAATGGATTTTGGAGACCTATTGCCTGCTCTACTGGTTTTGGCTGGGATTGAGTTAATTTTCTTCATAGTAGCTTGTATAGGGCTATGTTTTGGAATTGTGCTCAGAGTAGTTTTTATAACACAGAGATGTTTTAGATATTGTTGAGCAGTGCTTACACAGAGTCAAGAGATTTTCTGCTTCACGCACCTCCCCATCAGTGAGGAGGCTGAGGGTGCACAAGATGTTGGGAGGGGACACAGTCAGGACAGCTAACCCCAACTGTCCAATGGTATATCCTATACCATATGTAGTCATGCTCAGCAATAAAAGCTGGGAGGAGAAGAAGGAAGTAGGGGGACATTGAGAGTGACGGCATTTGTCTTCCCAAGTAACCACTATGTGTGATGGAGCCCTGCTCTCCTGGAGATGGCTGAACACCTGCCTGCTGATGGGAAGGGGTGAATGAATTCCTTGTTTTGCTTTGCTTGTATGCGTGGCTTTTGCTTTACCTGCTAAACTGTCTTTAACTGAGTCCACGAGTTTCTGCACTTTTGTCCATCCAACTCTCTCCCCCAGTGCACCCGGGGGAGAGTGAGCAAGTGACTGTGTGGGGCTGAGCTGCTGGCTGGGATTAAACCATGACACCTGGTCACTGTATAACCCTTGAGAATCTCTGATATGGATGTCTTCTCACATTATCAGTATGACATATTTACTGGCTCTAGCTCTTGACATCTAGTTTTAACAGTATCAGCTCAGTGGAAGAAATAAAAAAACTCCAATATGTTTTGGCTGGGGGGCTCGCCAAGCCACTTTCCATCATTTACCAGCAGTCCTGGCTGACCAGGGAGGTCCCGACAGACTGGAAACTGGCCAATGTAACGCCTATCTATAAGAAGGGTCGGAAGGATGATCCAGGAAATTACAGGCCTGTCAGCTTGACGTCAGTGCCCGGGAAGCTGATGGAGCAGCTCATCCTGAGTACCATCACACAACACATGCGGGACAACCAGATGATCAGGCCCAGTCAGCATGGGTTTATGAAAGGCAGGTCCTGCTTGACAAACCTGATCTCCTTCTATGACAGGGCAACCTGCTTATTGGATGAGGGAAAGGCTGTGGATGTTGTCTACCTTGACTTTAATAAGGCCTTTGACACCGTTTCCCCCAGCATTCTCCTGGCAAAACTGGCTGCTCGAGGCTTGGATGATCGCATGCTTTGCTGGGTAAAAAAACTGGCTGGATGGCCGGGCCCAGAGAGTTGTGGTGAACAGAGTTAAATCCGGTTGGCAACCAGTCACGAGTGGTGTCCCCCAGGGCTTGGTTTTGGGGCCACTCCTGTTTAACATCTTTATTGATGATCTAGATGAGGGGATCGAGTGCACCCTCAGTAAGTTTGCAGATGACACCAAGCTGGGTGGGAGTGTTGATCTGTTCGAGGGTAGGGAGGCTCTGCAGAGAGATCTGGACAGGCTGGAGCGATGGGCTAAGGCCAACTGTAGGAGTTTCAATAAGGCCAAATGCCGGGTGCTGCCCTTTGGCCACAACAACCCCCAGCAGCGCTACAGGCTTGGGGAGCAGTGGCTGGAGAGCTGTCAGTCAGAGAGGAACCTGGGTGTTGATTGACAGCCGGCTGAACATGAGCCAGCAGTGTGCCCAGGTGGCCAAGAAGGCCAATGGTATCCTGGCTTGTATCAGCAATAGCGTGGCCAGCAGGGACAGGGAAGTGATCTTGCCCCTGTACTTGGCACTGGTGAGGCCACACCTCGATTACTGTGTTCAGTTTGGGGCCCCTCACTACAAAAAGGACATTGAATTACTCGAGCGTGTCCAGAGAAGGGCAACGAAGCTGGTGCAGGGTCTGGAGCACATGTCGTATGAGGAGCGGCTGAGGGAACTGGGGTTGTTTAGTCTGGAGAAGAGGAGGCTGAGGGGAGACCTCATCGCCCTCTACAACTACCTGAAAGGAGGTTACAGAGAGCTGGGGATGAGTCTCTTTAATCAAGTAATAAGTGACAGGACAAGAGGTAATGGCCTCAAGTTGCGCCAGGGAAGGCTTAGACTAGATATTAGGAAGTATTTCTTTACAGAACGGGTGGTTAGGCATTGGAATGGGTTGCCTAGACAGGTGGTGGAGTCCCCATCCCTGGAGGTGTTCAAGAGACGGGTTGACATAGCACTTAGGGATATGGTGTAGTTGGGACCTGTCAGTGCTTGGTTAACGGTTGGACTAGATGATCTTCAAGGTCCCTTCCAACCTAGATGATTCTATGATTCTATGATTCTAATCAGTCAAGGGGCATACCGTATTTTCTTTTCCCAGAAAATTATTTTTAAATGAACAGTGGAAGTAATAATCATCTCCTATTTCAGGCTGTTTAATGTTATTACAAAATGAAATTAGTAAGTTAAAAACAAGAGTCTACAAGTTTGTACATCTATGGAAACAAGAAAAAGTAAGAGAAAGCAAAAGATAGCACTGAATTTGAAATAAAGATGAAGAAAGAACAGGTAGGGATTCTTTTCTCTCTTGTATTGCTTTCCTTATTGTATTGAAACAACCACACAATGTAGCCGTCTTTTACAATGAATGTTACAAATTGGTAGGATTTGCTTCTAATTCTTCTAGATGGTGTGGGAGAAGACCAGCAACTTTTGTGCTTTGTTTCCTGATCCTACAAACACTTACAGATTTTGCTTGGTTTAAGGTGAGAAGACCCACTGACACACAGAGGGACTACTGAAGGGCTTAAATTTAAGCAGGTGTGTAAGTGTTTGTGGAACTAGGGCTTTTTTATATTTATTGACTGACAGGTTCATTGCCCTACAGGGAGTACTTCACAAGAGTACTTTCAGTGACTTTCTTTATGGAAAGGCCACTTTTAGGTCTAGCCCTAATTAGAGTTCCACAGATTTACGCTCTGGGAAGACCTGGGAGTAGTACCACCAAAGGGGGACTTTGGGCAGGGCTGTTTGGTCAGCCATGGTCTGAGAGAGGACTTGGAGACTGCAGTGAGTGATTCCTTGTGCTGTCAAAATATGTATTGCATGACAACTACAGCCCAACCTGTGAAATACACTCCCATCTGTGCTAGGAGAGGAGCTCTGACTCAGCTTTGAAGAGACCAGCCAGAAGAGAAGCACAAGAATGGGACAGAGTAGATGATGCTGATAATTTCATTGTTTATATGAGTCCTTTTGTGAGAGGAGCTTTAGGGCTGCAACATTTGCACCAGCTATAACTTTACAGAGTAGCTACAGGTTGGTGTTTCTGAAGACTGCTGGCTGGTCTGCATGATGGGTCTGGGGGGATCTTCTCTGCCACAACCCTTTGTACAAAGCTATTTTTTCTGTCTTTATGCTGATTCAAGGGAGAAGAACAACACATCATCCTGGTTTTTACACAAGATTTGCTTGTGTGATCTGTAGAAAAATCTCTTCTTAGGATTCCCTCTATCTTTCGAGCAGTTTTCTCGTCTCTTCTGTGGAATCAGAATTTGTCCTCTTTTTAATTAACTCCTTAAAGGACATTTTGATGCTATGCTCTAACTGACATGCATTAAAAAAATTGTGAAATTTATTGAATTTGCATGTACAGGCCCTCCTATTAGTATTATACTGTTAGTCCACTGACTACCATTGATGCAATTGATTAATCCATTGAATTCTGTTTATAAACTTCTTCCAAGTAAATATGACGCTCTATAAGACATCAGCTATTAAAATGAATGAAGACTTTAACAATTCTTACTGATGGAAGATGTTGTATTTCTCATTGGTAAAAGTCTATAAAATCAGATGATCTATGAGAAACTCTGTGCTAAATAGACTGCTCTTGTGATCTGCTGTTTGATTTTTTGGCATGAGCATTTGTGTTAAATTGTACATTCACCTTGTAAAGTTCATTCTTTCCTAAATACATTACACCGCTTTTATAAGTGCTCTTGTTAAAATGGCACCTTTTTATTATAGGATGGTCTGCTAATATAGCTACAGTAAAAACTCATCAACCTTTTCATTGAAAATATAAATCCCTATTTTCAGGGACTTTAAACTCTGCTAGAAATACTCATTCCAGGCTAACATGTAGCATATAAAGCCTCATCCAAACAGCAAAGCTATTTATTATAGAATTACTTTAGTCATTTGAAAATATTTTAAAACAGAAAAAGTAGAAATAAATGTATGTTGGTTTTAATCTGATGGATTCCTAGAGTTTGAGAAGCTGGGCAGGGAGGAAGATGCTGGGACGGGAGGACCAGGTTGTGCTTCTGATGCTGAGTCACTCCTCTGCACTGTTTGGCTCTGCTCAGGCCAGTCTGAGTTCAAGGGGCATTGTGTCTTTGGATGTTTTTGTTGGGGGGGCATTTCCAACCATTGGGTTTCTGGTGCAGTCTTCCTGAAGTACTTTAATGTCATACTTGAAAAATTAATTATTTTTTTTCTTTTGGGTTGGAAGGGACTTTAAAGATCATCTAGTTCCAACTCCCCTGCCATGGACAGGGACACCTCCCACTAGACCAGGTTGCTCAAAGCCTCATCCAACTTGGCCTTGAACACTTTCACAGAGGGTGCATCCACAACTTCTCTGAGCAACTGGTTCCAGTGTGTCACCACCCTCACAGGAAAGAATTTCTTCCTTACATCTACTTTAAATCTATCATCTTTCAGTTTAAAACCATTACCTTTGTCCTATCACTACACTCCCTGATAAAGAGTCCCTCCCCATCTTTCCTGTAGGCCCCCTTTAAGTACTGGAAGGCCACTGTAAGATCTCTCTGGAGCCTCCTCTTCTCTAGGCTGAACAACCCCAACTCTCTCAGCCTATCCTCATAAGGGAGGTGCTCCAGCCCCCTGATCATTTTCATGACCCTCCTCTGGACTCACCTGAGCAGGTCCATGTCCTTCTTATGCTGGGGGCCCCAGAGCTGGACACAGTACTCTAGGTGGGGTCTCACGAGAGCAGAATAGAGGGGGAGAATCACCTCCCTTGGCCTGCTGGTCACACTTCTCTTGATGCAGCCCAGGACACGGTTGGCTTTCTGGGCTGTGAGTGTATGTTGCTGGCTCATAGTCAGTTTTCCATCCACCAATATCCCCAAGTCCTTCTCTGCAGGGATGCTCTAATTCACTCATTGTCCAGCCTGTATTTGTGCATGGGATTACCTCAACTCATGTGCAGGACCTTGTTCTTGTCCTTGTTCAACTTAATGAGGTTTACATGGGCTCACCTCTCAATCCTGTCAAGGTCCCTCTGGATGGTATTCCTTCCCTCCAGTGAGTTGCCCACACCACACAGCTTGGTGTCATCAGCAGACTTGCTGAGGGTGCACTCAATGCCACTGTCTATGTCACCAACAGAAATGTTAAAAGCACGTGTTCCAGTACTGACCCCTGAGGAATGCCACTCGTCATTGGTCTCCATTTGGACATGGAGCCATTGACTGCAACTCTTTGAGTGAGACCATCCAGCCAATTCCTTATCCACTGAGTGGATGTTGTGCAGAACAGTATCAGATGCTTTGCACAAGTCCAGGTAGATGACATCGGTTCCTCTTTGCTTATCCACCAAAGTTGTAACCCTGTTGTAGAAGGCCACCAAATTTGTCAGGCACAATTTGCCCTTAGTGAAGCCACGTTGGTTGTCTCCAATCACTTCCTTATTTTCCATGTGCCCTAGCATAGTTTCCATCAGGATCTGCTCTATTATCTTGCCAGGTACAGAGGTGAGACTGACTGGCCTGTAGTTCCCCAGGTTTTTCTTTTTGGCTTTTTTAGAAATGGGGGTTATGTTTCCCCTTTCCTAGTCAATGGGAACTTCACCGATCTGCCACAACTTCTCAAATATGTTGGATTGTGACTTAGCCTCTTCATCTGTCAGATCTGTCATGACCCTCAAACGCATCCCATAAGGTCCCATGGACTTTTGCACCTTCAGATTCCTTAGATGGTCTCGAATCTGATCTTCTGCAGCGGGTGGTTCTTCATTCTCCCAGTCCCTGCCTTTGCCTTCTGTGTCTTGGGCGGTGTGGCTGGTGCTCTTGCCAGTGAAGACTGAGGCAAAAAAGTCACTGAGTACCTCAGCTTTCTCCATGTCCTGGGTGACCAGGACTCCCATTTCCTTCCAGAGAGGGCCCACATATTCCCTAGTCTTCCTTTTATCACTGATGTACCTGTGAAAGCTTTTACTTCTTACACCCTGTCAAATTTTTCCTATGAAATGAAAATTTCTTAAATCCCTTCTGCTCCCACAAGCTCCTCAAAAATTTGACTCCTAAAAAGTAAGTGTGTGAGGTCCTTACTGGTATGGTTTAAGAGGGGATGATCTTGACAACAGATTAGTAAAACTGTCCAGGCTTTTTCTACCTCACCGTGTCCTTTGGCTGCATCCAGTGCTGAAATTTAACCTCCTTCTGAAGATTAATACAGTTCTCTCAAATTCTCTTCTGTGGACACTGCTGCTAAGTAGCATCTGGTGAGATATCTCTGAAAGTAGTTTCAGACATATTTCAGGTTGCTGTTTCATGATCATTTTAAACTGCTCTGGGAAGCAGCTCTGGCTGAAAGGAGTTAGTTGTCTCACTTGTCCTTCCTGTCCTGGTTGTTTCTGTAGTTTCTGTGTTTCTGTGGTCAGTTAACCAGATGCAGAAGCTTCTGGGGAAAAACAGAATACAGATGGGTGTGGGTTGGTTTTGAGCCAGACAAGCTCCCTGCCCACTTCATCAACGCGGCCACAGGGGCGATGGTCATGCTCAGCAGGGCATCGTGACGGTCAGACTGCCTCTCTCCCACCAGCATCCCTGTCTTGTCTTGTCTCAAAAGCAACAATGAAACTGCAGTCAGTGATACTTAAATAACTTCTTGAAGACCTTCCAGAGGTCTGCTATCCCTTGCAGAGTGCCTGAAAGGATTTGCCAAAGTTTTTGTTTCCTTGGGGTGCCCACAAGAATAAAGTGCCCAGAGGCCCAGGTGTCCATAGGAAAAAGGGCTTCCAGCTGGCCCCATTATCAGGCCAACATTGAGGAAATTGCAGTTTCTTTAGTCTAGGAGCAACAAAGGCTTAATGACAGTGAGGCTGCCTGTTTTTGACAGCACTGCAAGTAGCCTTGGTTGGCCAAAAATTTGTATATGTGCATCTGGAGGAGAGGGAAAGAGCAGGTGTTCTTGACCACTCATAGCTTGGAAATGCATGAGCTGAGAGGAGATCAACAGCAGACAAAAGCCTTAGATTGCAAACCAAGTCAAAAGTGGGTGGGCTTATAGACTTTGTTGCTTTTTCATGACAGTTTGCTGGGCCTGGCAGTTACAAACAGTTTGTGCAAGCACTTGTAGCACTAGAAAGAGTGTGCGGGGGATTTCTGTGGTTGGTAAGAACAATCTGGTTTTGCAGGAAATACTTTATTATGCTCAAAGCTTTATTCTGCAAGTCCCGGGGATTATAAAGCAAAGCAAAAGAAAAGCCCCTCTGTCTTCTCACAATTAGCTGTGAAATTTCTCAGAGCCTGTGCCTGCCAGGATGGTCTCATGGAGTCTTAGGCATCACCTCAAAGTCTGCCGTGCCTCCACCCTGCTGGCACGCTTCACTTGTCCAGGAGAGTGGAAGGCAGCGCTGATATTAGGGGGAGACTCTTGCTGACTGGTATGAGTCTTTAAACCTTCTTAAATATACTACTTTGTTCTCTTCAGCTGCTTCCTGAGATCCCAATATTTCTTTTTCTCCCTGAAAGCTGTGTGTGTTCCCCCTCCTCTGTCTCCTCCCCACTCAGTTCCCATGTCCGTGTGTGTCCACTATTCTTTCTCTCTTCTCTTTTCCTAACTTCTTTTTCTGGCATCCAACTTTGCCAGGACTTCTTCAGTAGAAACTGCAAAGTCCTTTTTGAGGATGCTGTCAAGGGGAAAAAAAGGTGATGGTGTTTAATTCAGAAATGAGGTATGTAATAGTTGCAGGGCCTTGAGTGTATGGGTGTGGTGACAATTGACGAAGAAGTAAAGGTTATGATAAATGAATCTGGGTCATTTGAAAGATTTGAGAGTTGGTTTATTTCTCACTCTCCTTCTTTTTTCTTTCCAGTTACTGATAAAAGCTGGATATGGAAAAATAGAAGAGACAAAGAACATTGGCTTTTATTTTGAAAAAAGGTAATTTTAAAGCAGCTGTAAAACAACTGTTAACAAAAAACCTTTTTACACCACCATTGTAATTTTGTTCAAAATTATGTTTTGTTTGATACTTAAAAAGAAAAAAAAAAAAAAGGCCAAAAGACCTTCATGAAGTGTAAGGCAGTTCTGCACTTCAAACTTGCTGTTCTATGCACCTTTAGGATCAGTCAAGACCACATGGAATTGTGTTACATACGGGTAAGGCTTATTATGTTATTATTTGAGTTTATCGTCAAGCATGTGAGACAGGGAGTTATTCATGGGACCACCCTGATTAAGCCATTTCTTGTCTTAAAGAAACCAAACCAAAATAGTCCCACAAGTATTGAATGCATGCTGCTGCTCTGACTTCAGAAAAAGACCACCTCTGTTAAGCATTGGTTTATTTTTTTTGTTGGTCTCTTGGGTGACCACTGATGACAGACTTTCCTGTGTTTCCTATGGCAGAAGCAATATGCTCTGAAGTATTTTGATTATGTTTAAAGTATATGTATGAAAATGTGATATATGGTAAAGTGATGTATGGCAAAAAATAATATTGATATGCATATTGGATATATCAAGAGGAAATGTGGAAGATATTTTCATAAGCATATGTTCTACTTTATTTGGGAGAGGAATATTGAGAGAATGGGAACATTTATGAAAATGTATGGAAGCCTTTTATAGTGTGTTGAAGCAATTTTTCTGATAAATGTTTGGAAAATATCCAAAAATGTTATGGTACATAAAGGAAGCAATATGTAACTTTTCTTATTTTTCTTAATGCAGTTAATGTATGTTCATTTACTTTAGAATATACTAGAATCATATTTTACAGAAATTAAATTTATTTCATGCTGTCTATGCACACTATTGAAATTTAGCTGATTTTGTAATGATCTTTATAAAGTGCATAAATACATTTCTCCAAATTTATAAACATATGTGAAATGTGCAATACATATATGTAGGGAGGAAAAGACACATATCATAGAGATTTTTACTAGTCTGTCTTGTGCTCAGGACAACACTTACATACAGGGTAAATCCTGCTTTAAATATGCCACGAAAGGTATAGAGGTGTATGCATAAACCTGCATTCCTCTATACAGGTCATAGTTATATTTTCACAAAGGATATCTATACTTTTTTATTTTTGTAAGATCCTCAGAGCAAATTTGCTGATGAGAGAAAAGTCTTCCTACTAAGCAAGGTGTTTGACACAAGAAAATAAATTTTGATATCTCTTCAAAATTATGATTTAAAATTTCTCTTTCATTTTTACAAACATCTAAAAAATGGACCTTCTCTGTTGACAGATCAATGCCAAATTTTATCTGCAGTGCTAAGGACAGAAAGCTCTTCTGAGCTTGTTTTTTGACACCTCTCATATTCAGAGAGTTTAATTATGGCAGTATATTAGTACTTGCTCTGTTTCCTTGTGTTTCTAGGAATGTTCTCCATGCTACCATTTTGCTTTGCACTTCATTATGAAATTAAATGTTAAAATGACATGGAGTTTCCCTCTGTTAAGCTTGAGATTTTCATTTTTTTTTATATGAGGCACTGTTCTAGGACCAACAGAAAATTGCAGTGGCAACATTCCAGAGCCTGAGGGATACATATCATTTGATACTCATTTACACAAATGTATTCATGACTTTCTGTTAAACTCCCTTAGATTATGACATTTAGAAGACTAAAATACACTATCAAATGAAACAGATTTAAGTCTACTTTCTTCTTTTTTTTCCTCCCCCACTCCCCCTGCCCTGTCTCTCATTTTTCTCTTTCTTTGTATTTCCCATGTTTCTCCTTTCAAACTCTGGCACTCTTTCTTCCTTTTCATATCCAGAATGTGCAACTTTAAAGAAGTATTTACAGGAAAGAAACTCTCTAGTTTAGGGGTTTGGCCTTTGCACAATAACTTGATATTGGCGTATGAATTCATTATTTGGGGGACTTCAAATTAATTTAAAAAATCCTTACTTTGGTTTTCAGTACACCAGAGAGATACATTTTATAGTTTCCTGGGTCATTTCCCAGGAAGCTCTCCATGAGTTACTAAACTGGTAGTTTTAGGACCCCTGATTTCCTAATCTGATGGAAGTTCTTATTGAAGTTTGTTTCATCCCAGAATTGTCAACCTTTCCTGCAACTCAACAGGGCTGCTGAGAATGGAGAAATGCCAGGGATGCTCAGGAGGGGTATCTGCAAAGCCTAACTTTTGCCTAGAAAGGCCAGTCTTCTCACTTGCCCTCTACTGTCAGTGGAGTGAGTGTAAGAATCTCTTCCAGGGATGATGCAGAGCTCCTAAGATTAACATCCTCACTTAGCCTTTGCAGGACCTGCCTGTCTATAATGACTACAGAAGGAAGCTTGGCAGGTTAGTGCCTTCCAAGTCTTTGTGAATCCCCCTCTTTGTCATACTTGAAGACAAGGACTTCAAGGATTCTGAAAAACAGGTTAAAAGGTGCATTTTGATTATTATCATAATCAAATTCCCACAATAGTAGCAGATACAGAGTACCCTTAAAAATCTGGATGGATTTGAAGATATATTTCTTCTAAATTTTATTTGAAGATATCTTCCCCTGATTTTTCTTTTATAGCTATATTTTTGATATGAAATAATTATTAAGTTCTCCATTTAGACACCTACACAGTGTTATAACAACACAAATAGCAATGTTTCTTCCTTCTTATATAGCTGACAAGTATAGGCTTTTTAGGACATTCAGATGTCCTAAAAAAAGAGAGGATTAAATGTCCAGAGCTAGATCTTTGAGCCACTTTTCAGTGTTTCAGTTCCTGAGGACTCTTAAGAATGGGCTGCCTAAAGGTTTTATGTCACCACTTTTCCATGCAAAAGAGGAAGGTGCTCTTTAACTACAAAGGCTACCGTAATTTCCAGTTGCACCATTGACTCAGCGTGGTATAAGCATCCTGACCTACTGTATTTATTAAAAATGGCATCTCTCATTGTGAGAGGCTCATCTGAGATGTCAGGCTGCAAAGTAACTTTCAAGTCTTCCTTCAGCATGGAGGAACTTACTGTCCTAACTGCGGTCCTCTGGGTCCTAGGAATGCCTCTGCTCTTCAGTTTCAATAACACACATCTACATTTTCATACGCTCCCCCAGACTATAAATTATGCTGCCCTTTGCCATAAGCCTGAGGCATTTTCTTGCCTTGCATTCTGGCTTTTCCATAGTGCCTGAGGCTTTATAAAGATCTTGATAACTCTTTTTTTTGTCAGAAGGGAATTCATATATGCCCTTATTTGAATAATAATTCCTTAATGGAGAAGTGAACCCAGAGGTAGACAGATAGGAGAGACAGAGGAAAAAATCTACAGGTAAGACTAAAAGACAGCAAAGGGGTTGTCATACAGCTGGACGATGAAGTGATGGAGATGGTGCTTTTCACAGAATCACATAATCACAGAATCATTCAGGTTAGAAAAGACCCTTGGGATCATCGAGTCCAACCATCAGCCCTACTCTACAAAGTTCTCCCCTACACCATATCCCCCAACATCTCATCTAAATGACCCTTAAACACATCCAGGGATGGTGACTCCACCACCTCCCTGGGCAGCCTATTCCACTGTCTGACCACTCTTTCTGTGAAAAATTTTTTACTAATGTCCGGTTTAAACCTCCCCTGTTGCAGTTTAAAGCCATTCCCTCTTGTTCTAATGTTCTAAATCCTGTTCTAATGTTTTGGCACATTACATTTCCTATTAAAAAAATATTGTCCTTTAGAAAGTTTTAAATGTGTTTTAGAACATTTGTAACCTTACAGAATAGTCACACTATCAAAAATGCTATAATTTGTTGTTTACCACCTATCCATTATTCTAGTGGCATTATTTGGCAGACAGATCTTGACTGAGCTACTTTGTAGTGGATCAGTAAGTCAAAACCTTTTAAGCTGCCTTACCAGTGTCTAATATCTTGATTTTTTTGTGTTCTTGTTAAAAATTGAATAAATACTTGTATATATTAATTATTTTAAAGAAAATTGAAAGAGAATTGAATTTTTAATCTCTTGAGGAATTTGTATGCTTTATGAAGTCTTTTGGCACTTATGGCTCTGGAAACCTATGAAGAAGGAATCAGTTATGCTTTTGAAGAGCCAAACTGTAACTTGTATTTGTTTTTATAACAGGAGTAAGGGTACTCAAGCTGTGGATGTTGGACAAAGTAAGTGTTTGAAAAGTTCTGCTTCATAGGAAGTTCAGCACTTTTTAATGGACTTATAAAAGCAGTTGACTTAGTATTCTTGTATCAATTTTTAACTTTTGTAATTACAGAATAAGGGTATTTTAGGAAGGTTTAGTCTTCCCAGAAATTAGTGAAGTCAGTCTATGTTTCTTAAGATACTTCCATCATATTAGTAGCTTCATGCTTTGGTATCACTGTACAATAAAATATAAATGTAATGTTGACTAATAGAATAAGGTGCACAAAGTATGACATGAAACACATGGAAGGGGTTTATAAATGCTTATTTAAAGGAGATGGCTCAACAACAAAAAGTCAGGATTAAAAGTTAATTAAGAGGAGTTGTTTTCTAACACAGAAATAATTTTTTTTTTTTTTCAAACCAAAGGAAATATAAATGCAGTAAATTACTAGACTGCTTGTTAGAATGCTTTTGTTAGCAATAGAGGATTGACCTTACATTTTGTAGCTTTTGTATTCAAATGTGCAACACTTCCTGTAATACAGTAAGCAGTTTCCTGGTGGAAGTTTAAAAGAGTATACCAAGTTAAAGAACTGATATTTAATTGGTTTTTTTTTTTTTTTTTTTTGCTGTTCCTCTCTAACTGTAACCAGAGAATAAATGAAAGTTACAGCTGCTTGAGTCTAAAAAGATCATGAAACACTTGAGTGGTCTGAAGGCTCATTTTCACCCCTGTTAGGTTTTTAATCCATTTTTCCTCAGCAGTGGAATGGAGTTAATCATCAGTTAGTGTGATGCCATGATGCTACCTTTTTATGGGCCTTTTTATAGATGCAGGATTTGTACATGAAAAAGTTGTCTATTACTTTTATGGAATAGACTTTAACTCCCCGTAACTGGTTCTGATGTAACTATCTCTAGCTTTATTCCTGTTGTAGGAGATACTAACTTCTACTGACTGCCTTTGCAAATTCTCACGCAATTAAAATTGTCAGGTGTGTCCTTCATGGTGAATTGAATTTGTAACTTCATCAGATGTGACTGTGCCAGGGTAACTATGACATACTATTGCAGTTACTTGGAGGCATGGGAGGCATGTAAGCTGAGACCATTGATACAAGTGTTGGTTTTTTATGAAGATAGGAAAGAATATGTTGGAGACTTAGACCTTCAGAAACCTATTTTAAAAGCTATAGGTATAGACTAATCCTGCAGTTTTGCAGAATGCTTCTTTAGACTGAGGAGCAATGAGAGAGAGAAGAAGAGTTAAGAAATGGGAAATGAGGTTACTTAAAGGTTTAATTTAGATGATCTCTAAAATGACAGGAAGATGATGAGCAAAGAAATAGCCAGCTGTCACCTGTAATCTATGAGCTGGTGCAAATTAAAGTAGTTCATTTGCAGTGGATAAAATTATAGCAATGGGGTTTGGTTCTGGACCTTTTTGCAAAATGGTTTTGATGGGTTTCTTTCATCAGGAAACTTTTCAAATTCAGAACCAAGAAGAAGAGACAGCTGCAGAAGAACATCTGACTGATCAAACTACCCTGGCATAAGGTACACACCCATCCAAGGACCTGCTTTGCTTGTCAAGTTTGGAGAAGCTTTCCAGCCTCATGTGAGTGCCCTGGTCAAGCCAAGATGCTGAGTTGAGTTATTTCTGTGTTTTGGGGCATTCTTTCCATAAAAATTATTTAATTTTATTTCAATACATAATATGAAAAAGAGAAAGAATATTTTGAAATGTTTCATAAAACACAGCTACCTTCTGACCAGCATTATCATCAATACAACCACTTCCTCTTGTTTCCTTGCTGGATGTTGTATGTTGTGTCTGTGGCATCTATGTTTCTTTTCACTTTTTACCCCATATTTGATTGTTATGGCAATTTTTTTCACTCTATTTCTGTAACTCATCACGTGTCTTTAGTAAGAGAATGTAAGAAGAGATTGATTTGCCATAATCCTTTTGACATTGCACTATATTTTTTTTCAAGTCAATCCTTTTTTCTAAAAAGGACCAGGGAATTCCTTTACACCTAAATTATTTATATGAACACAAATAAAATATGGTGGCAGTATAATCTTTTATTAATAAACCCCTTAGATACCGGCCCTGTTGAATATGAATTCTGCTAGAGAGGAAATATCTGTGACAGACTAGAAATGGCAAGTACCAGGGGTACTGTTCTGGGGGATGAAGTATTCAGCAAGACTGATGTTTTCTAATGCCACACATGAGTGAGGACAGGACCTTCAGAAACATCACCTACTAGAATTTTGTTTAAAATGTTTTCACATAAGACTACTTGAAAAGCAATGGGCATTTTGTAAATGGTGAAGAATTAAAAAATACAACTCAGACCTCTCTTTTGTGTTCCTTAACATTTGCAATTTCAAAATGCTACATACTTTTTCATTCATCTCCTTGAAAAAGAATAGGCAATGGTGTTTGCCTCACTCTCAAGCATCCACATTGCAGCAGTGTAGATGATCACACAATCATAGAACAATCCAGGTTGGAAGGGACCACAAAAGATCCTCTGGTCCAACCTTTCATGGAAAAGGGAGCCTTGATGAGATTATCTAGCACCCTGTCTAGTTGCATCTTGAAAAACTGCAGCAGTGAGGATGCTACCATGTCCCTGGGGAGATTGTTCCAGTGAGTGATTGTTCTCACTAAAAAATTTCTTATGTCAAGATTAAAACTCTCCTAGTGCAACTTGTACCTGTTGCTGCTTGTCTTCTCCATGTGGCCCCTTGTGGAGAGAGAGCCTCCATCTTCTTTTTAGTCACTTAAACATGATCTTTAAATATGATTCTTCTTTAGAATAAAATCAGATTGCTGCAGGTACTAGTTACATCACTTAATCTCCTATTTTATTGTCTCCTATTAAGACATTAACTAAAGGTAAAGCTATGATTCAGATTTGATAAGACTAATTTCCAAAATGATCTCTTTTTTTTTTTCTAGTTATGAATAAATCATCAGTAATTATATTTTGAAGTCAATCTGAGCAAGAAATCTAGCAACCTCTAATTTAAGGTAAAATTACTTTCTACTATTTTGTATCTTTTTGATTATTTAGCCCAGATCCAGTGATCATATACTCCACAATCTCATCTTTTCTTCTGAGGTCTTTTAGAGAGTAGAGCAAACCTGTATCTGTTTGTATTTCAACCTCTCCTTTCCCCTGGATAATAAATTCAGTTCAAAATATCTGATATTTCTTCAGATCTGGACACTTCAAACCCCAGTGCTAAAATGTTGCACATAAGTAATTTGTGGTTTTAAACTTTGGTTTCCTCTCTCCCATATAAATGCAAATCTAATGTTTTCCAGAATAACTCTGCCTCCTGTTTTTTTAATAGAGGCATTGGAGACTAAAAAGTAGAGTAGAATCCATTTTGATAATATTGCATCTTCTCTCTGAGCTCCAATCTAAATATTTCCATGTGTCATATTTCTTATTTAATATTCTCAATAATAGCAGTTGCAGGAAAAAAGAGAACAGTCATTTTTATTTCACTTTCTTTTGCCAGGCTTTGGTGGTCTTACAGTTTCTTCTTGGATTGCAGAAATGTTGTGTGAAGATTTATAGTCCTTTCCTGTGCCAAGATGTCTCCTAGAAATCCAAGGTGTCATTTGCAAACGTTCATAACTAAAAATATTTTCTAACATTAAAAAAAAATATCCAACTTTCCCCAAACCCAAACTCAAATCTCTGCTAAAGTGGAAGGAAATATATAAAAACAAGCTTGGGAATATGAAATAAAAAACTATAGAAGTTCTCTTTCTCTTAAATGCATGAAACAAGACACTTTTAATGATGGAATCTGTTGTCTTGACATCAGCCCCGAATGCTGCTACCGTCTCTGACATTGTCTAAGTGAATATGGAGCACCCACCAGCTCCCAGGTTAGCCAGTAAACTGATAAATTCCTGTGACATTTGCTGGGAAAGGGAGGAAAATTGTGATCAAGCAGTTCCAGGAAAATGAGAGGTTAAAATATCCCATGAAAAAGCAAGTTTCAATATTTTAAAACTCCACTTTCTACTGAACCTTGCTAAAACAGCTGTTGGTGAGGATCCACCTTTATGGACTGTTTTATAGTTTTACATGATTCAGCAACAATTGTTCTGAGTTAAGGACTTGATATGTAAATTTATAGTTGAGTAGTTTGGGTTGGGTTTTTTTTCACAAAGCCCATACATCCAGAAAATAACAAAATATTTCTGTTCTTTTATTGTTTAATTCTAATTTTAATATCCTAAAATGTTTTCTACATTTTTTTATTATTTCGTCTTTCTGCTTTAAGTCTGATGTTCAAAGTGCCAAGGAAATACAATATCTAATACACAATGGAATATCAAATATCCACAAATCAAAGCCTCCCCCCTCATCCAAGGTCTGCTTAGGAGTAAACATTAGGAAAATACAGAGAAAACTCCCAGCATGTCCTATATGAGAGCCCAAAACCCATGAACTCTGTAATGAAAAGTAAATAAATGACTCTGTCCTTCACTGCCAAGCTGTTAATCCATAATGTGGAGTTGGCCTCTGTTGTTGTCAAGGGTGATATATAAATCATATCAGACAAAACAAGAATCAGGCTGACCCTTTACCCCTTCCTTAAGCCCAATACAAACATTTATAATTCCTAAAAAATTTTTCCCCATTTTCTTTCCCTCTTTTCATATCTCTCTCACTTGCTGGTTTCTACTGGGACGGAAAGAGTAGAAAAGTGTGTGGGAGCCTGTCCAAAGTGTTCTGCGAGGAATTTCAGCCCAACTTCCTAAACCAAAGAGGTTTCAATAACACCACCCCACCCACTGTTTGGTCCTTCATAAAACCATAGGTCCTGCTGGTCAAGACTTCTGGGAACAGGAATGTATGGGAAAAGCAGCTTTGCAAATAAAGGGTCACGTACCCAGGGATGGCACAGAACAAAAGCTATACTGGAGGAAGAAAGCTAGAGGGAGAGGTGGCCTTTCAGAAAGACCCAGAGAGACCAAAACAAGAAGACTAAGAAAGGAAACACTGGCTAAAAGAGTTAAGGGGAAAGAAAACTGAGGAAAATACACTAAGGCTGAGTCTTTAGTAAGACCCAGGGTAAAACACTTTAAAGTCAGAGGAAAGATTGTGGCTGGTTTGCGTATTATTGAAAATGGTTCCTTAATATGTTACCTAAGTTTTGTTTAAATCAAGAGTAAAATATCCAGTGACTGTTGTATTAGGGCCCTAAGTGAAAAAGGACATGAGATTAACTGAATTTTGTCACTCGTAAAGCTCCTGCTGAGCTCATTTCAGGATCAAAGCCTAGAACTATAATTGTGTTGCTCGTTAAAATAATGGAACAAATATTGAGAGAAAAATAACTAAATCTAGGGCAGTAGTGCCAAGAGCGATAAACAGCATGAGTTTATAAAGAACAGATTTTGTCTTACAAACCAGGTTGACTTTTTCTAATAGAATTGCAGAGGGTCAAATTCTGCTATGTTTGTGAAGGCTGACTTGCACTAAAGGAACCACCAAAGGCTATTCTTGGTAGTATTCACCCATGTGACTAACAGCCCTAAATGTTGAGCTATAAGTAGCCGATGAAGGGAGACTAGTAGATTAATACCATGCCCATGACATTTTACTGATCAAGGGCAAATTTCCAGATAAGTTTTGTGATGTAGGAGCCAGAAGTATCACTTGGAGATTTTCAGTTTGGTTTGTACATAGTATTGACGTGTGAATTAATATCCTGGGTGAAGCAGTATAACAAAAAAAAAAGCAGTGACAAATGACAAAGTACAGCTCTCTGCAAGGTGCTTTGAGTGCCATGTCAACGTGACTTTGTTCAGTCAGAATTGCAAAATTAAGTAAACCACTTAAGGGAAATTCTCATACTGAATTATAAGACATTGGGAATGCGATAATTATGTTGTGAAAGTGAGAAACCTGAAAAGGTATTAACAGGTATGTGGGGAATTGGTATGTGAATGGGATTTAAGCATGCAAGAACCAAAACTGTTGGCCCACACTTGCAAAATGAAAAGGTGGGGGAAATACTGATGTAAATACTCAAGAACCATGTGAAAATACTTCATGTCACAAACCAGGCTGGTCAATAGACCACCTAACAATGTAAAGCTCACTCACTCAGAGAAATATATAAAGCTATAAAGTTATGCATCAGTTTGGAGGGACAAGGATAATGTAATCAGGTCCAGGGAGAAATATATCAGGTTTTGTGTGGTAGATATAGGGGAGATTATCTACAGTAATATAGCTGTATCCATACCTATCTACAAATGTTTGATGAACGAACAATGTAATAATCAATCCGGCATATGGCATGAAATTGAGAGGGGAAAATGTAAAACAGTGTCTGGAAGAACTTTGACTGTGAAATGCAGTATTTCGCTGGGTGGAACAGGTTATTTTATGCATGACAGCTAACTTGGCATGGCATAAAGGCAATGCATGTGACACCCCCCTCTAAGGGTAGCAGAAATCCCATGGCAGCATCCAAAATCCAGTAATCCCTGACTCAGACAGGAGGTCCTCATATTGCTTAGTCCTCCTTTATCACTGTCTGGTGCAGCAAAAGTTTTAAGGATAGAGTTAGGCATGGATTATTCTGGTGTGAACTGTTGGCTATTGCTAGAAATGATTGGATTTTTCTTTCCTCTGAGATCTTTTTCAGAGTTTTTAAGAATTAACAAATCTTTATTTAGTCTGGCAATCCCAGCAGGGAATCAACAGAAATATTTGCATAATTTTTCCCATGTCAGTGCATTATGGCTCCAGAATGTATTTTCTGCTTGTTTTTCAGCTGGTCTAAATTATCATTGTACTGTTGAAATCAATTGTATTTAAGTGCCTGCCACTTCCAGGTGTCCAATATTTACCAGTTTTTCTTGTTCCCAGTGCCAAGAAAGAAGAAGAGATCATTTGCTTGTCCCTTTGATGACATGGAATAAGAAAATGGAAAAACCCTATGTACTGTCTTATAAGATCTCTAAAACTTGAGTATGGAGGAGACATCAATTATTTCTAGTGTGAAAAATAAACTTCTACGTGGAGTTCTTTGATAAGCCAGAACATATATTGGACAGAAAGAGAGAGAGAGCATGAGTCTCCATCCCCTCCATACAGCTATTGTGTTTGGCCTGTAATGCTTGGAATCAAGAGGAAAGCCAAGAAAAAATGGAGTGGAAAAAAAATCACCTACCCATATCCTTTTTAAAGTTATGCTTTGTAGTAAATTGCTTTCTGTTTAATTTGGCTTACGCTAACAACACTGCACTTGGTGAGGCAGTGTGACTCCTATCACCTTCAGTGTGAGCAGGATCAGCCTATGCTTCTCATTGTTGTCATGGAGTAGCTGGAGTGTTAGTCCTTTAAGGTTAGTCCTTACGCATGCATCTAACTACCCTCACAACCAATGGAAACCTTACTTTGGTAAAGACTAGCTTTGTTTCTGAAACAGCTTGCTTGGAACACTAAAAAATAAAATTAAAAATCATTTTGGCTGAATTTTATTCCTGCATCTACAAAACAAGAAAGTAGCTATTACTGTTACTCTTTCATAAACTCTAGCATTTTTATCATCTCAGCGGTATTGAATTTCATATTATGAATCTGTAGGGTGTAAGACTGTATTTAACCAAAAAACTCTTTGTGTATACCGTGTATTGTCTTGTGTTAAGATTTGGTGACTAGGATACAACCAAAATGATTGTTTGATTATATCTTAAATTAGATCATTCAGTAGTGAGATAAACAAGCTGCCTGGCAGAATGGGTTTTGGTTGATAAGGAAATAAGCGAATAGAAGAAAAAGGCTGTAATCTTCAAGCATGTCTTTCTCCTGAGTCACAATGAAGGATTGATGTTATATTCTAGACTAATCAGTCACACTGATTTTGTGGACAAATGTTAATGAACATACAAAAGAACCCAAACTATTCTCAGCATCGAGCAACAAAAAATAGTTGTGAATTTAACTATCTGGAAAAAAAGATCATTCATTTGTTTCTATATAATTTGCAACCATAGCTTTGCAACAACAAGGGTGTTAAATTGCTGGCTATCTTTCTGGAATATTAAAAACTGCAACTCTTTACCCAACAGATATCAGAGCATTGTCATCCCAGCTCTTCCTCCATGAATAAAAATCTCCCCTCAGCAGCAGGGGAGACTTTTATTTTATGCTATCTTGTATTAGCCTTTCACTAACTGAATTTCATGCAGTGACTTTACAGAAAGCAAAGTACTGGCCTCTGAAGGCAGTGGAAAAGCTCACAAAATTTTCAGCGAAGTCTGAAGTAGCCTTGCAAAGAGTAAATGTAAGAAAAATCTTCTTTCTAGGAGTTATGACAGCTATATATAGATCCCATGTCCATCCTCCAACAAACACATAGTGCTGAGAGAACTTCAGGGGGGTTGGAAAGGCAAGGGGATGGTGAGTCACACCACCAAGGAGTTACAGTTATCTGCCCCTTGGTGTCTGAGATCTGCTTTGGCCATGTTCTGTCTTTGCTGAGTGCATCAAGCCAGGCTCTGCATGTTCCAGGAGGGGCATACAAAGTAACTGGAATATCAAATATATGCTCATTTGTAAATACAAACTGGGTGTGTCTCTTCACTGGCACTTACTGGTGATCAGCATGCTTATGCAGGGTTACCAGGAGGACTCATCCTACACCTTACTCTGCTGTTCCTCTGCTGTGCTAAACCAGGAGGAAGGTTCCTCTGAGAAGGATGAAAGCACGTATATCTGGATATTTATACATATCCAAGGATCAAACTTAAGGTAATGTAGGAAAACATCCCCTACTACTACCTTACCTCAGCCCCATAAAGAAAGCAGAAAGGTGTGGCTGCAACAGGAACACCCTCTGGGTACCAGAGTTGCAATGTCATTCACACTACCCCTCTGCATTGCCAGATGGTTATACCCCCAATGATGAAGCCAAAACTCTGACCACCACTTTTTGGGTCATAGCAAGTTGTCTCAGGCATAGATCAATACTTGCTCCCCATTTTCCCAATATTGTTAGCAAACACCTTTCAAGCTCTGCAATAAAGAAGTCACCTATTCCATAGACAAAGACCCATTTGTATTGATTTTCACTGAAAAAGAGATGCTGATGGGCTAATTCATCTATGTGCAAAAAACTAGCACATGTATCAGCCTAAGTTTCATCAAATTATTGTAGTAAGGATATTATAACGCTTGGCTGAGCCATTAATTTTTAAGCTCAGCTTCAGCCCAAACCAGTTTGAAATAGCTGCATCATGAGTGCCTAAGAATTCTTTCCTTTTTTATACTAGAGGTATCACCTTTACCTTAATCAAGTCATTCCTTATGGTACCAGTGTAACACCTTCGACATCTTTATCTGTGGTATTGGAGATGCAATACATCTTTTCTGAAAATTTTTCTTTTGAGGCTGTGTTTCTGCAGGAAAAGGTAAGTACCATGAAGCACGTTCTGTGAGAATTCAGGGGAGATTATTATGAGGAGGGAGACTGTCGCCAAGATCCTTAAGCTGAGAATCTGCTGTAGCCAAGTACTGCTAATGCTGGAAGGCAGTAGAAAGTCTTCCTCACACTCAGAAATTGAATGATGTATGCTTTTACTTGGTGAGACAGTCAAAGTCCATAGAGACTAGACGAGCACCACACCTCCCAGGAACAGATGTGTCCTACCCATTGAGTTTTCAGATCTTCAGCTCTAAGAAGAAAGAAAAAGGTAGAAGAAAATATTCCTGATTATATCAACAGCCTGATCAGTGATGTAAAGTTTTATGCATCCTATGTAGAGCATTGAAAGTTACTGTTGATGATGTCTTTAACATGTAACGGTTAGTGGTCCAGAGCAGCAATGAGTTGGTGAGGTGACTACCCATCACCTGAGAACTGTACCAGACCATGGCCTGTAGCTGCTGAGAATGTTCAGTGATAAGGTGGTAAAGTCTGAAAACACACAGAATCATTTACAATTTTTAAATTTCTGAATTCTAATGATAAACAGTATATAAACTCCGCAATCAATTTAATACTAAAAGCTGTTGATTAAAATTTTATTTTGAATTCTCCTTCACTTTAATGTTTGTTTTATGTTTTTAAATTGTTATATACCTGCAGGATAACACATGATAGCACTCTAATATGATTGTATTAGATTGTTGGCTTGTATTCTATCGTAAATATTATGTATTCCTCCGTTGTTGATATCTTCTTGTTAACCTTGAACTATCTTTCTATGAAAAAATAATTGAAGAAATATCGCATAATTTTTTTATAGTAGTAGCCAATGCTTATTTCAAAGTATGGCTTTCAAAGCTTTTGATGTGACAAAACACAAGAGGAATTTCAAACACAAAAGTAAAATACATGCTTAACTGTTTCGTGCTAATAGCAGTAGCAGCTTTAATGTCACAGGGCACCTGTCAGACAACAGAAGAGTATTCAAACTTTTTCTACTACACTGTACAATAAAATAAAATATAACATAAAGTCAAAATATGTCGTTATATTGCAATGACATAATATAAAAAAATCCCAGTAGTACAAAAGATGACACATGACAATATTTTAGGCATTTTTCTTGATTTCATGTCATAACGAAGAAAGAAAAGATAGAAAACACATCTCTAAATGTTACATCCTAAATAAAATTTTAATTGTATTAATTTTTTATTTAATATATTTATTATATATTGTAAAATTTAATATTTTTATAATTATATATTTAAAAATTTAATAAATTTAACTAAAATAAAGTTAAAGAAAAACTTTGCTAAATGCTTTGGATTTGACAAAACTGTGGAAAACCCTTCCATTATCAATTCTTGGACCAGTAGTTGGAATTGTAATGACTGTGCCCAGGAAAGGGCTCTAAATTCCTGTTTAACACCTATTTGCTATTTCAATAAAGGTTTTTAAAACAGATTGGAGAATAACCTCCAGATGCAAGGTCAAGTGTTTTGGTTTGTTCCCATGATTAGGGGAAGCAACACAACTCCCCTCTTTCATCTGAAGGGAGATGTAGCAGAAAGTCACAGGCTTTCATTCCCAAGCAGGGGCAATTTCCCACTCAGAGCAGAGGCAGAAGTGACTGGGAGAGGTTTCTTTCACAAGCGTTTGGAGGTGTCTGTGGGAATGTAGAGAAGCTATTAGAAAGCAAAGCTGCAACGGGGACAAAGCTTCTGGAATTCAGTTCTGGGTGAAAAAGGCTTGAAACTGAGAGTAGACATTGCCTTTCCTTGTGTTTCCCTGGGCTTAATAAGTGCTGTTTGAGGAAAGTACACTGAATCAGAGAAACTCCTGACTCCACTACCACTTGTCCTCCTAATATGAGGTAACCGCTGATTTTTTTGCTGACTTTTCAGATTAAAAAGTATCAATGTCTTTTATAGCTCAAATAAAAGACTGTTTCCCTATAGAATCTCTCCTAATTGAGTACCTGTATACAAATAAAAGGGACCTGGATTTTGTTTTAGCCTTGTAAATAAGAAGCCTTGGATGTGATCCAGCCATTCAGCGAGGGAGCCAAATAATTGACAGTCTGATCACAGCTGGCAGCCACGCCGGTAGGGTTCCAAAATACAAGGAGAGGAGGGAGAACAGGAATAAAATATATGCCTTTTACAGGATAGGTTCTTACTAAAATAACATATCTAGTTCTTCAGCTGTAAATCTCAGAACTCTGTGACTAAAAGAAATAAGTCTCAGTATAGTGCTAACTAATTCCTGCATAATGCTGCCCTTCCAGTAGAGCCATCTCAAAGTACATCTTTCCTCTGTGGCAAAGGCTGCTGATTTTCACATTCACCCAGAGTTTTGGAGATGGCAGAATCTGGTCCTTAACTGCTTAAATCTTGACTCAAAGTAACTGCTATGTTGATTGAATACTTTAGCGATACATTCTTAAGTCTGCACAGAATTTTAAAATTTAGAAAACTACTGACAAAGTGAATGTTAAAATTATAATGCTTGAGAAGTGCACAGGACCTTTTGAAAGTGTGAATTGTGTTTCTCCAACAGGTGTTCTGATGAGCTTCATCTTTCTCTCCTCCCATTTTCTTGAATATATGCACATTCTCGAGATACCCATTGTGCTGTCTGGCTAGTCAGAATGCTTCCTGAGTTGTATTAATATTTGTTTTGGCACTGAATAACCTTGAAAGGGTTATGAGAGGAGTACAAAAGCATTCAGAAGCTTTTATCAGGTGTAGCTGCAGGTTTTACTTTAAAGTAAATGCTTAATATAGTTTCAGAGTCTTATCGGGTGCTGGTTTTACTCAGTATATAATAGTAAGGTCTTGCAATGTCTAAACCTCCTTCAGATGTTCATAAATGGTCTTACAGGACCTTTTTGTGTTTTTTAAACAAATGTATCCATGCAAAAGATAAATGTATGAGATCTGCTGATATTCAGTGGAATGCTTCAGTTTGGCTTTGTTTTCTACTTATAAAAGTTTGTGTGTCTGGCCTTTTTCCCAAGTTATTTTTGCTCCATCTACTTGAGCCTAGATTATAATGTCCCCCACATGAATACACACCAAAAACCTTTACAGAGGTATGCATCTACAAGTTCCACTATTACAAGAGCAGTTAGTCTGTTGAAAATTGGGTCTGGGGATAGTAAGCAAGCAACAAACATCATTTCAGGGACAGTATCTTCCTTTGGATTTCTCCTGCCTGTTTTGATAGTGACATGAACACATTTTTGCTTTTGTTTTAAAATATTACCTTGGTTTTGGTTAAGAGTCTCACCACACTTTGGGTGTATGTGAAATGATAAGGCAAATCTACAAGATGTGATTTGGGGATTAAAATGAGGAGAGGAAAAAAGTTATTTAGGTTCTTGTTGGCCTTGTGAAGAGTTATTAACAGTACCCAGAGCTCTGTCACATTCATAAGCTAATGCAAAAAAAGAGAGAACTGTGCCTTATTTCTAATCTTTCTTTATAGTCTAATAATTTAATACATTAGCTGTACGATAATTGCCACAGTTTTTGATATTTATTTTGATCTCATCCCTTTTCACATTAAATTTTAGGAAACTGGACAGAAGTTGTTGGATTTCAGCTTAAATGAAAGATTTAACCTAAAATAAAGATCCATCCACAATGAAAAAAAATGGTTTAGTCCTTGCAAATGTTGCAGAGACTAGTTATAGTACCAAAACCATAAAATAGAAAAATAGTGGGTGATGGAAAGGCCAGAATAGGGCTGTCAAATTTTAGATTTTAACATATGGACTGCTCACTCCCTGCTCTGGTTGCTAGTCATTCCCAGATGGTGTCTTTAGTGAGTGATGGTGAGGGGAAAGGAGCAGGTGGCAACAGCAATTTTTTTTATATTTTTACATATATCAAATTAAAATTCTGTGTTCTATATAAAAAAGGAAGAGAGAAAAGAATACAGGAAGTATGGGAAAAGGTAATGCATAGCTTGGAATCTGAGGCTGAAATTAAGGAAATCCTATTGTTATGGGCTGATGAGACAGGATCAGAATTTGGATCCAGATCTGAGATCCCTCATAAGTGGTGGATAATAGCTTTCATGCAGGGCCTTGTTCGGCCCATAGTACAGCATGCCCCAGCAGCTGCAGGGTGAAGCCACTCACCAGAACTGAGTTAGATTCTCCTTTGGTACACAGTGCACCCAGGCTCTCAAGCACATGCTTAAAGATAGGTTTGCATATATGTTTAAATGTGTTTGTTTAAATTGAAACCTTATGCCAAAAGATGGGGCTTGCGGTTTTAGTGCTGAGCATTTGCGTTTATGATGTCAGGGTTGATACTGATCTCTTTAAGCCTAAGGATATTTTTTGCAAGAGGTTTCTTCTTATGAGAAACATCCTTTCACTTCTCTTTGTTAACTCTTTGTTGATGACTAATGCTGGAGCATGCCATGTCCTAGTTTAGAGAGTGATTACACCTCAGGGTGCTGACTCCAGCCTTTTACTTACTTACAGTGAGCTCAATTGCTCTTTCACATCTGGCAGTAAGAGCTCCTATTCCACAGTACATGTCTCTGTTGTTCCTCATGTTTGTGTCCAGGTGTGTCACTAGTTTGCAGGGTTTTTCCAGAATATAAGTAACGTTTCTTTATGTGATATAATAAACCTAAATCTTGTTTTTATTTTCTTATCATTTTCAGTAATGACCTAGCTGTTTTTCTGTCTTTCTAACCTAGCTGGTTGAGAATCTGATCTTATAACTAAAAAACAAAAAAGGAAGAAAATTACCTGTGTGTCTGTTACAGACATAGCTTCTTGGTATGTAAACCCTAGTAAATATATGAATCTGATCAGTACTTCTTTTGTTACTGTCAGAAATCCTGGATGCCATGTCTGCCTTTAATCTTCCAGCTTTGCAAGTAAAATCTCTCACCTAAATCAGAGTTTAGGAGAACAGTAAGCTGTTAAGAAGCAGCTCATAAAGGAAAGAGTTAGATTTCTACTGAACATTCATAGCACTTAAAATGTTCTTTTTTTGCTAGGCTGGACAAGACTCAATGGCACAATTAAAAAACGTTGAAATGAACCTCAGAGCTTTGTAAAAACCAGCATTGCATAATATATCTCATGATCATTCTAAATCACTGCCATGCAGTGTGTAAAAGCTCTATTTTTTTGAATCCAAGGCAACTTAAAGGGAGTATTGATTTTCCCTTTACTGAGAAATGAGAATCACATATTAGGAATGAAAGCTGCAGACACAATATAATGACCTTTCTCCTTGGCTTCTCTTTTCTAGCACAAACAGAATCATTTTCATTGCTAGAGTGGATATTAAACAGTAAATCTTGTAGCAATGTATTTGCAAGTGTCTGCTTGTTTTATCCAATTAGCATACTTATCACAAGAGAAAAAAAATGAGTAGATACAGCTTTTAATTTCTGGAGATATCAGTTCCATCCACAAAAACATTGAAAAGTCTCCAGCCGGAGGTCTATTCCATCTGTCTCAGTACTGGAAGGAGGAGGGGTGCTTTCTCCCTGCAATTTTAATGCTGATGCATGACTTAGAGTAAACGGGTAATTTCACTGAGGGCAGAGGACCTTGGCTGACCTCTATTTTATTCTATGCATGTTTTTTGTAGCACAACCCAACATACACTTATCTATTAAACGGTGTTTCAGGTCATAGACATGTCAGTATTCTATTTACTGCTTTAATTATATAGAACTTAAAACAAACTTATCAATACCTGACACATTACCTTAGGGGGAGATATCCTAACCATGAAACAGCATGAGAGCTATACTAAACCTACCTCAAACAAAAGCTTAAGTTTCCAACAAAGCCATTAAGGGCAGATTTTGTTTTTACACCTGCTGTGTTTCCATCTAATCACCTTTAGTGAGAGTGTCTGAAACAATGGGTTGAAGCTGCACGTGCTTCCAACTTTTTGATGTTTAGTTCCTTTCCCCCTGATTTAAACTAACTGCAATTTCCCCCCTGGTTATCACTTCTTTTCAGTTAAAGCTGCTCCTGAGTCAGCAATGTGTGCGTTCGTGCGTGAGTGTGTGTGAAATGACATCCTTGACCTGCTTTCTCTGCTGCTAGGGAAAAATATGGTGGAACTCTCACGGTGAAATATTTGAAATGCAACTCAATGCAGCCATCCACTTAGTCCATAGTTGTGGCAGAGCACCAAGAGAAGAAAAAATAGATGCATGAAACCTGGAAGCATCACAGCTCATTGTGCCCCTTGCTTCTGTGTTGCTTATACATTTGTAAGCAAGCTCATGTTTTTGAAAGTCCAGGGGTTGCCTGGCAATGCACACTGCTAGTAAAAAACACAGTGACTGGCAATTTGAATTAATTTGAATAAGATGATTTTAAATTCCTTGTTGGCATCTTCAGTGCTTCAGACAGCATACCTCTTTTGTATTTCCTGTCAATGGTAACTTTGAACAAGGAACTTACTTAGAATAGGAAAAATGAATTCATTGTAAGCAATTTTGTTATTCTTTGTTACTCTTCACTGCTCTGAAGAGCTTTTGACTATGATCTTGGCTTCCTACTACAAATGTGGACAGAGGAGCAGTCAGTTCCGAGCAACTTGTTCTTTTGGAGTATCAAATCTTGACCATGTGGGTTCCTGCTCAGGCCAAGAAGAGTTTTTGCCCCTCTGAAGACTCTGGTCCTTTACCAGGTACTCCTAGGGAGCCTTAGCAATCCAAGTGAGCTGAGGACCACCTAGGATGGATCTTAGCATCAAATGAGTCTTGACACTGAGCTGTTTTCTGTTAGAAAATTTTTATCTTGGTCACTTTTATTAGGTTTGTGCATCATGCTTTCAGATGAGGTAATTTACAAGAAGTCAGCAATGAGAAAACTGCAGAGTTCCTGGACAGTCAGGAGTTTATTTAAGTCACAAGTACATCTCAGTTGCAGGTTGTATTGTTCTGGTATGCCTATCAATAGAGAAGATGGATTCACTGATGACTTACATGTAACATTGACACATCACATGAGCTCCAGTTCACCATTTTTGGGGGTATGTAGTTTTCTATTAGCCTATGCTACTTTTCTATAATTTTACATGATATATGTCATAGGTTTGATGTGACATATCCAAAGTATCATGTTTCTAAATTTGTAATTTGCACAAACTGTCACATCTAATCTGTCTAAAGTATCATATTACGAAAGATGCTCTCATTTCTTCATGGTTGGGTGTCTGGATCTGGTATAAAGAAACATATAGAAATCTAATGAATACACACAATAACCAATAAAATGTTACTCAATAAGTATGTTTTATTTCTCTGCACATTTTCTTCTAGGGCCTAGCATATAAAAGACTGGAAGGTTCGTGATCCTTGATTGACTTCCCAGTTACATTATTTGATTTCATATACTGAAAAAACTTCATGCTCAGAAACAACATAGCAGATTAGAATGGGAATGTGGTCACTAAACTTTTTAGATTATTTCACCTGTCTTGTGTAACTGGGCTTTCTAACTCTCGCTCAAAAATTGCCTTACTCTGTTTTCCTTTCCCAAACGGGTGGGTTTTGGTGGCTTCATTACCCAGCCCGTTTGGTGGCTTCATTACCCAGATACCTGAGATTTTTTGAGAATAAATGCTGAGTAACGGTGTCCAGTAGCCTAAAATAGCCACTGAGAAGGTGGACTCTAAGGTAGCAGTAAAAGCAGATTGCAGAGTCTGAGGCTGAGAAAGCTGTGGAAGGAGCAACCTGAGCATGCCTAATGGGATCCAGAGAAACTGGGACAAGAATTAGGAAAGTTGCCTTTATCAACAAAAGTATTCGGGAAAAGCCTTAGGAAAAGCTCCCCATGAATGGAGCCTAAAAGAAAAAGGAGAAGTGTGGAGAGAAGAAACACAGGTTCAGATAGAAAGATTCTAGGAGAAAAGCTCCTATGGGACAGAATTAACATGTTGAATGTGGGAGGTTATGGGAGAACTTGCAAAAGTATCTATAGCTAGGGGGTTGGAGTGTGAGCCAAGCTGCAAGAGCTTGGCTGATTGGAACCAGTAAAGCAAATGAAAGACCCTTAAGGCCAGATCAACAGGGAAGGAATGGAGCTGCTGCTGCTTGATTACCTGTGCCTATGGCACAGACTCTCAAGAGGGAATTCCCCTTTGGCTTGAAGGGGAATATATCATTACTGTGTGATCCTGGAGGGACTGGCATGCCATTTGTTTTGGAGAGGCCAATCCACCGACTTGCAGTGGAAGCTGAGGCAATGAACATACTGCTAAAGTTGGATAAATTCACATTTGTTTTAATTGCAAGTTCAGCCATGTTTTGGGGGGGGGGTTTATTCGGGTTTTTTTGTCTGCCACCATCTGATGATTATCAGTTCTGAGCCTTAAGAATCACGTTACAAATGTAATTTGTCTCTAATGATCTATTTGTTTGTTTCAGTGCCTTTTAATCCTGTTACTAGTAACCTGTATCAGCTAATACAGAATGGTAAATATAAATGAGGATGGAAACTACTGTTACAGTACTCAAGATTAAAATTACAAAGAGCATCATTGTATTTCACAGCACAAGCAGAGTAACTGCGGTCAAAAGAAACTTGCCCTTTGTCCCTATATAATCCACAATTAGAGAGTATGTAATTTGGGGTTTGTATCTTCATCCTAAATGTCTTGTGTATACCATTGGTAGAAGAGCAAAACTTGGTATTATTCTTTGGTCTTCCTCAGCATAGTAGTACTTGTGCTCCTTTGATGCCTGATTATTTGAACATCTAACATTAGAAATAGTCGCTTTCTATAACTACTTTACAGGACAAAAACCTGGGCCTTTATTTAATCTCTGTTGTTCTTGTTCTATCAGGACATTCATCACTTGTTAGACCTCCCAAGAGCAAGCTCAACACCACATCCATCAGTTACATTTCCTGTTTTAGTATTTTCTGTCAATACAACACAATAATATCGAGGTATATTATAGGCAGTTTTACACTGCAGAGCTAACTAACATAATTCAAGATAATGAGCTCCCATTAACTGTTTGGAAAACCAAGTCTGCCTGAAGCACAGGGCATATTAGAACTTCTAAGACATTCGGCTTTTGTCTGACAAGGGACCGATAGGAGTAAGACATTCATTTTTTTAGAAAGTGCAGAGCCCTTGGAATGATATAAAAGGTAGTTTTCTGCTATTTTTGGATAAGCAATGAAACAGCCCTTAGTCTGCCATGACTGGATGCTTTTGAAGATTGTACTTACATTGCCATTAACAGCATAAGACGTGGGAGTGATGGATAATTTGTTGTGGTTAAAGCTGAGTGTGGTTATGCATACAGTAATCAAGTGAATGTCATCCATTTTGAGAAAAAGCATAATACTTAGGGTTTTTTAATTAAGGTACGAGGATGAGTGTTTGTACTTGCCTTACTTTTAATAGCAGAACATGAGATACCAGCAGATAATTTGTTACTGTTGTTAAAATTGACAACATTTACCTTAAAGGACTATTGTACACAAGCCACCTTAACTCATTTCACTGTGAATCCTTCCTAAGCTGTGCCACATAGCGTGTTTGTTTTTCTCTCAATCTGAGCGCTTGTGAGGCCACACAGATGGGTGACACAGGGGATCCAGCAGAAGTCACGACAAGACAAAAATTCTCTGTGAACTTATAATGAAAGATCACATCTGCTTCCAGGGGTTGAATTGAGGTTGCACAGACAATCTTGGTGTTTCTTTTTTTTCAAACTTTTAAGTCTCTGGCATAGCAACTGCAATAGTAATCCCTCTATGTACTTTTAAATGTCATTTCTTACAGTTTTCAGACCAGAAAAAAGTGAATACAAAATGTTTATTTTTGGACAGTACTGATCTTCACACCTGCCTTCACTAAGGCAGAGATTTTTAGACTCATCGCTCATAGTGCTACTACTTGAACCATAAAACTGTATTTTATATGGAAGATCTTTTGAGATTTAGCAAGTCAGTTCCAGGAAAATGTGCTCTGCAGATCCTTCCTGCTCTGCTTATCTTCCTTTTTGCTACAGTTTTCCCTCTTTTACAGCTCTTGTTTCTGTCCTGTCCCTCTTTCCCTTGTCTTATCATTACCTTTGCTCTTCTTCCAGTCCCGTGCTTTCTCTCTTGTTTTCACTTGTTCCCCCATAGCTGGTGCCCATTGGCTGTCCTCAATCTACTGAGAGACTGAAGCTTGCCTAAGGGAGGTGGAATCTGCAGAATCTGCAAAAATCACCAAAGGTAATGCATTATCCTTCCATAAATCTCTCATTCAGATCTGCCTGCTTTGACATGCCTACAAAACACTCGGTGGCAGTTGGGTGCTGTGTCTGCAGTGTCCTGTTGTTCAGAAGCATCTCACTGTTCCCTGTCACTCCTTCACTTCATTATATCTTCTTATTGCCTCTTGTCATTAAGCTAATTATGAACTCTCTTGGGCACAAGAAGTCTCTTTGTTGTGTAGTGCCTGGCAGTAGCAGCACTGCAGCAACACGAATGATGATAGTATTTTAAAATGCATACCACAATCACAAACATGTAATCTCAAAAGCCCAGGGATGAGAACCTCGGGAATGGAGGTCTGGAGCAGGTTATTACCTGTCATACTACACCTCATCATATTCTGAAACCTACCTTCCCTAAAGTATTCACCAAAATCATCTTTCAGTCTGGTCCTTCAATACCTTCAAGAGGACTGAGGGCAGGAAGTCCTGAATCACTGTCATAGTTGTTTAAGTGTGTAAGAATGCACCTACTCCCCATTGTGTTACATGTAGTCCTCAAGCATCCATAGAAATTCTGAGCACAAAAAAGCTGGGATGCTCAGATGGTTTTGTTTTCTTTGTGATTGCAAAATGTAATTGATGAAAACTAGCTTTTAAGATGCAGTGGGAGTATCTGTAGATAAGTTTCAGCCTTATTTAAATTTGTCTTTGTTTTTCACTGATAACTACATTAATAATAAACAGATTTGAAATTTCATTTTTTATTTTCATCAAAACAAATTAAGGTCTGGCTTCCAAATTTGTTACTTTAAATACTATAAAATAATCACATTTTTTAACTTTCTAAGCTCACTTTCCATTGTTCTATGTATTTTACTTGTTACTCTGTGTTGTACTCCCTGAGGGCCAATTATATTCTGGTAGAGCTGGATAACCAATGTTGTGAATAGTAGCTTTTTCGCTCTTGGGATTTAGTGCTATTCCTGTATTGAGCATGCACATATGCACACACACAGAATCAATGACAGCATTTCATGTTTTATTTTCATTGTATTAATTACATTCAAATGCATGCTGCCAATCAGATTGCTATAATTTTTTATGACTGTAGGTTTTGGAATCTCTACATGTAGTGACTTAGATGACTTAAAATACATTTGATATTTAACTTGTGAAAAAACAGTAAATGTAAAGAATTAGACTTTTACCGAGTGTTGCAATTTATAAAAAATTTGGATTCTTTTAGAGTAGCGTTGTCATACAGCATTAACAACTAGAGAAAAGTTATATATATATGAAGTTCTATATATCTGTTGTAGTGAGGTATTATGCCACTTATGGTTTATGTAAAAGAGCACATCTTTCCCAGATTCTTCACTCCTGTATATGCTGCAATTTCTGTAGTGGACAAAGCGGATGGAGCTGGAGGGGAAAGGTGAAATCCATTTACAAAGCAGGATTTTATCAATGTAATTAAAACTTCTTGTGGATTTAAAAAAGCAACTGAATTTTTCTGTAATTATGTTCCATCCCAAAGCTTGCATCCACCTGGGATATGGCAGGTTGGCAGCACGGTCCAAGCTTAAGGCAACATACTCATTTCCTGTTTTCTTGAAAGGGGGGGAGGTGGGTGGGGTGGGGTGGGGGGGGTTGCTTCTTTTCTGAAAACAGTTCACTAAAGTCAATAACATTTAGACAGACCATCACCTGTCCAGACATCGCTGGGTTTTGAAAATAATGAAGAAATTGTACCCGTCAGTTCTGCACAAATGTGTAAGCATCAAGAATTACAGTTTTCCAGCTTTTTAAGTCTACTTTATTTGTGGAACCCAGTCTACTCTGGGTACAGAAATGACCTTTTTTTTAAAAGTGTGAGTTCACATATCCTTTCTTTCCCACCATTCAGAACACTGAATCCAACAGGATAGAAGAAAAGAACATTATCTAACAGAAGCCCATAAGCACAAATCTAAAACTACCCCATTCCCCGTGCTCTTGCCACTGTGCTCTGGCTTTGCCTGGCATTGTGCTCTGCGGAGGGAGGCACCTCCGCCAGCAGCGACCCTGTGATCCTCCAGCTCGCCCTCCGAGAACAAATCCCAGCCAGCGCAGGCAGTGAACCAGTGACATCTGCCAGTTCAGTGCAGTTTCTCTCCCTTTTTTTAATCGCTGTGACATGTTCAGAAGCACTGTGTGCCAAAGCATGTATTGCATAGAGCAATTTTTCCCAGATCCATATGCCTTGGCACATCTCCATCTAGAAATGAACACCTCTTGCACCATGGCTGGATGGGTTGAATGTGGACAGGTTTGAACAGCATTTGAAGCTGGAACTACTTACAGAAAGTTCAGTGCTTCCAATCCATGCGGAAAGCACTTTCTCCTTTCTCTGTTGACCTAGATGTCAGTAGTTTGTGTTGTATCAGAGGATCTCATGCCACAGTATTAAGAATATACAATTGCATTTTTTTAAGTATTATTCAGGTCTAAAGAGTCACTGGTGTGTATGTCAGTAGAAGGTTAGATTAAAACAAATAAAAACCTGGGGAAAGATTACTTCTTTTACTTCACCAGTCTGTTTTCATTTTCAGTTTTTCAAGAAAAGAAAACAAGGATTTAGATTTGTGGCCAGGTATGTGGGTTCCAAGGCTTTAAAAATTTTGATTCCATTCTGTTTGGTGATGAGCAAGACTGTAACTCCTGGTGCCTAGGTAGTAATTTCTACACGCTTTGCCACCAGGTGTGTCTGTGAAACTTTAAATCTGCTTGTGAGCATACTAAATTTAATAGAAATATAAATATTTTCACACAGTCATCACTGGCTAAAAATGTGGTGTGAGTGGGTGAAAAGAGAAAAAAAAAAAAAAAGCCTACATGCACAACTGTAAAAACTGAGCAAAACACAGTTATGAACCTGAGGACAGAAGAGTGCACTGGCTGTGGCTAGCAGGTTTGCAAATAGACGCCTCTTTTGTTTGCTCTGCTATAATGAACACTATGTGTTTATTCTTTGTGAATAGTCTATTGAAGGAGTGAGTCTATTGGCAGGAATATTTACAGAAACTGTTATTTTTAAGAAAATACTGCAAAATATTTGCAGGCAGCAAATTTTAGCCTTGGAGTTTTGACCACTTGTAAGCAGAACTGGATTTTAGAAGTTGTTTTCATCCAGCCAGGGAGCAGGTACTCACTTCTACTTCAGAGATGATTTTCACCACTTTGAGGATGTGATAGTCAAAAAGCACTTGCAGATTTCTTGGTCTGAGAATTGTCCTTGCTTAGAAACACCCTGCTAGTGGTAAAGGAACTTCAGTGACTTTTATCTCCCTCTTCCATCTTCAAGAAATGTATAGCCCCAACAAGAAAAATATAGCTTGATGTCTAGATCAGTCTCTACCTATTTAATCAAAAATAGCCTCTGCTGCATTTTGAACTCATTTGAAGAGTTTGAATAGCTGGAATTATCTGCAGAAATTATGCAGCAAATTTTTAAATAATAGATAAAATATCTGACACAGACTCAAAGAATGTGCTAAGTTTTTCTCACAATTCTTCTACATAGTTCTTAAAAATCAGTTAATATTTATAGTCTTAAAAGTGAAATAGTTAAATATTTTTTAAAGCTTCTTTCCTGAGACCTTGCAAGCCATGTTTCAGAGACTTTCCACATCTGAGTTATATAATCCCTGTAAATAGAGGATTTAAAAAGGAAAAGCTGACAGACATTTATCTATATGTAGCACCAACAGTTTCCATGGTAAGATAATGTTTTGCTCTTTCACGTTTTTCCCTGTTGTTATCCCTAATTTCAGTCTGTTTGTTTGTTTGTTTCCAGCTACTATTTTTGTTAATTCTTTCCATTTGCTCCAGTCTCAGTCTTAACATTTTCCATTGCCATGACTCTGCAGGCATCAGATGGTCCCTCAAAGCTCCAAAGGCTCTGGAGATACCACATGTAACATTACACACTGAGACAGCAATGCAGCTTTTTCACCATATGTAGCAATAGAATATGGTTATATGGATTTACACAGAGGAGAGATGGAAAATGCTTGGTGAATGTTCGTAACAGCAGCAGACCATGGAGAATGGTCCAGCTGGGTGACAATGGGAGAAGCAGCTGCAGGAAACCTGCAGGAACACACTGGGCTGAAGACCTACCTCAAGGCAAAAATAAAAAAAAAACAAAACAAAACACAACTGGGGGGGAGGGGATAAGAAAGATAAGGCAGTTGAGAAAAAACTATTGCTTCTGTTGCTTTTCAGCCTTCAGTAATTGTTAACTTGCTGTTGTTGAAGTCTCCCATAGCTTTTCTATCAGCTCTGAGAAACAGTGTTAAGATATACAGAAGTGACTCAGGATGGGACAGGCTATTTTGTATGAATTCCCAGTTCCTGAGCAGCTTCCTGCAGCCCCGCTGCAAGATGGCTGTGGCTCTTTGTCTCACAGTCCTTTCGTTTTCACTAGCATAAGCAGCAGCACAAGATCAGATGTGCCAGCAGGCAGCCAGCTTAAGGATGGCAAATATCTTTCAATTACTAAGGGTAAGCTGCTTGTTGCTTGCCAAAAATTGTAAGAATATATGACAAGAAAAGAGCAAAGGTATATTATAAAAAATAATCACAGAAAATATAAAAAATCTGTTTTCTAGTGGAGCATTTCAGGCTGAATAGTACAATGCAATAATGCTTCGGTTTTTAATTTCTTTTTTCCAGTCCTGAAATTAGCAAACAACATTTTCAGATATGAAATGAAAACCCTGAGACTTAAATTAGCACAATGTTAGTTGGGATTTAAGTTTTTCAAGTCTACCTTGAGGTGGTCTGTGTCCAAGTTTTCTATTAACCAACTGGCCGAAGTTCACAGGGGTCTCAGTATTCTGAGAATTCATTTTGGTCCATCTTTGGCCCTACTTGATTTTATTTCTATTTTCAGACAAGCACAATAAGTCTGTACAGCTGATAGGCTACATTTATTATCAGTCTCAGTTATCAGTTCACAGCAGGGACAGCTCAGTGGTTGCTGGCTGAAACATAAGCCTCATGTATGGGTTGTATTTTTCCTTTTTTTCTCTCTAGCTCAGAGGAAAATCAAACTGTGCCTCTTTCTAGCTCATTCCTCCCTAGGCCAGTTGCAGACTTCACTGTGCTTCTGCCTGCCAAAGGTGATGATGGAAGTTAAAGGTGGCATCTCTCACAGTAGATGTTGGTCCCATGCCCGTTCAAAAACTTTGTAGGATTTCTGCCAGGTAATTAGTCTCTATCTTGATTAAGTACTTATTTAGGTTTAAAAGAGCTACCTATTGAAATTCCCTTTTCTCAAATCATAGTGTTACAATGAGATATGGTACCCTTTTTATTCCCAGACCTACGTGACTCTCAGATACTGAAAAACTGGTATATTTTCTCTCTGAAACAGGTGAAGTGTTTTCTTCATTTACAAAATTGGAAAAGCCTTTGGACTGCTAGGATGAAATGGGATGTACAAGTACAGATTACTATAAAAATAACAAAGAATAGAGAGCACCTTTTATGTTGTCTTTAAACCCAAGGCTTCCTTGTGTGCTCTGAACCTGCAAGTGCTATTGATTGGGAGATCAAGGTGCTGAGTCCGCCTGTGATTAAGTACTTTGTATTTACTGGTATCCCACCAGCTAATCAATTCTCACTACCCTCCACATTCGTTCCTATTGTCCATTAGGGCTATTACACTTCACAGTCTCATGTCATCATTTAGATAATAGCCAGTCCACTCTGTGGACTGTTTTAAGTGTGTGGCGACTTTGGTAACCAGAAAGAACCATCTTAGCACAGAAGAAAAATCCAATAACATTCTCTAATAATTTAATTTCTTGAAATTAGAAAGACTAAAAGATTAGATCGCTATTCCATTCTTGAAGCATTCTCATAAATTATTGCTGAATACACATGTATACCCACTGGAGTCAGTCCCTGATTTTGTCCCAAAGACTGATTTCTCTTATTTATCAATAGCTGTCCTCACTTCAAGAGAAAATAGGTGCAGCTACACTACAACTCAATTTCAAAACTGGTGATACTGAGGGATTTGCAACTTGCAAGAAGGTATGTGTAGCGTTTAATCCAGTATGAGACCTGGTGTCTGCTTTTCAAAGCAGGGGTCCCTGCTCTTAGAGTATCTGGCAGCTGGCCATTTTGGATACTCGGAAGTATCTGAGAAAAACTAATCTCTGAGTTTACTTGTTCTTTGGTCATTTAGGGCTTGAACTAGATGCCAGGCATGGATTTCTCATTTATGAGTGACCTTCTGGTGGGGCTAAGGTGTACTGCTAACAAAGTCTACAGAGTTCAAAAGTATTGCTGAATAGAGCTCGACACTTTTACTGAGCCTGGTAACCATCAGTATTGAAATTGCTGAGGTGTGGACAAGGACATGGCTTCAAGAAAAGGCCATGCAGAAGAAAGATGAGTGGCTTATTCATTGGTAAACATGGGTAGTTGCCACAAGAGCAACCATGAAGCTGCTTCCTCCTCTACCTCTTCTGGAGCCTGGGAAAAGTGAGCATCCTCCTGCTACCATAGGTCAGGACATGCAGGGCTACTTCAGTTAGAGAGACAGGGAGGAGCAGTAATTCCCAGCAAGGCAGCAAGCCTATCTGTTCTAGGTTAATTTATTTTATTCATGGCCTCAGGACAAAAGTTTTTGCTACTCTGGTGAAGACCCTTGAACTGCGTACAGAGGTTTGTTTCTTTCTATATAGCAGTCTCTCACTGTTGAAGCCAGTCAGAGATGGAGTATGCAGCTGAGCTCTAATCAGCGTTGAAGCTCAAGGCAGCAAAGGATGGCAACTTGTCAGAAAAGCAACCACTAATTCAGCAGTTCTAGATCTGAAATTAACAGCAACTTAGCTAGATGATACCTTGTGCTTAGCTGAATGGGCAGTTCAGTGAGATGAGAGGTGGTGGAGATCTGTGATAGCTTTGTTGTAGTGCTTTTTACACAGGTTCTTTTGAGGACGGTAAAAAATTTCATAGTGCAGTGATTTGGTGGGCTGAACTGTAATAACAGAGGATGTAAGATTGGATATTTATTTTTCCTGGCTTTGGTGTATGGGACAGACACAAACTGTTCTGAAATTTTACAGTGGAGTTCTAGGCTTTGACCTCAATCTTTGTTTCTGACACCACCTAGAAGAATTACAGCACAAGTTCAGAGGAAAATGAAGGAGTGGGGCATTTCATGGCATCTGTTTCACCTAAGTATTTCACATACCTGTTTTGGCTGCCAGTCTAGCATATGACTGATCATATGTGGGATGCCTGTTAAGGTAGAAGCTACTGGATATATTTTTTCAGTTTATTCATGCTTTGTGCTTAAAATACTGCTAGTGCCCTTCACAATGATGTTCAAAATAAGTACTTACCATTTGTTCTACTCTGTCACACATGGTTTCTATAATCTGTTCGAAATGAATCTCTTCCTTTTTAGTGCATCCCTAATGTTTGAGTGCTTCCAAGTCAAAGTCCAAATACTCTTCACAGTCAAGTATCATTCATATGAGTTGCTTGTTGCCTTTTGGGATATTTAAGTATTAGCCTGAAATAGATACATTTGTATTTTACCATATAGAAATAAAATACAAGCAGCATAGCTTTTCTTTTTCTCTTTATGGAACTGACCATGAGCCAGATGTATGTGTAGGTTGCAGGTGTTTACCCTTGGACATTTAATTTTGATGCAATGCCTAAGAAACCATGTGGTCAGACAGCTCCCCCTAGAAAAGGGAGTGGTGAATGAATTATTTCCTCCAAGGACTAAAAAAATTATGCTCCTGAAATGGACCTCAGAACAGACTGTAAAAACTGGATGAGCACTTCTCTGCGCAAAAGGTCTTTCTCGTAGACAAGTCATGTTTTCTGTTGAACTATAGGTAGCAGATGGCTCTGGAAATAAACACATTGGGCAGAAGGCCATAGGGCGTTATTAAAATCTTCAGACCACAAAAGGACTCATATGAATTACTTTTCACTACTCAGGCCATATAAGCTGCAGTGTATGGGACAAGACATGAGGAAACTGAAATGAAAATTCTGGGGACATCAGATATATAGAAAGTATTGTCTTTAGGAAAACAGGAGGTGGTTATGAGTTTTATGTCATCTAATTGATTCAGTGTCATACTTCAAATGTTGAAACAACTCCTTAAAATGTTTTATTGTATTTCACTTTTAAAAACTTTTTTTTTTAATCAAATACCTTATTGTATAATGAAGAAGCACTTATAAAGTAGGATGTGACAATAATTCGGGTATGTTAATTTGTTGGTGAGCTGCAACTTACCACCAGAATCAAGCCAGGAAATCTTAGAATTATCTCTGAGTTCAGGTGCATAGGGTCAGACTTGATCTGGCCTGCCAGCTTGACCAATTGTTTGCTGTATTGATCAACCTAGATAGCCTAACTGACTTAGACCACGTGGTCCTCCATTTGAAGTCTCCTTTTTAAATGACATTTATTTATTTCACTGGGATTTCATTGCACCTCTTAAAAATTCTGTGATTTTTGTCTTTGTAAAAAGCCTGCTGAAGACCTGACAGAGAGCTCTTGTGTCACTCACTTGTTAGCAGATAGTTGAAGAAAATGGTTCTGGTTTCTTCTAAATTGTGCAGGGAACAGATACCACCTTCATATCTTTCAGTGTCCAAGTCATATATTCCTATTCACATCTACATGTAGTTAAGTTTGTCTGCAGCATTTTAACTTTTATTTTTCCAATAATTTCTGAGAAATTGCTTCAGGTCTTACACCCTGTACTGCAGCTTAGGCAAAGTTCTATTTTATGACTTTGGAATTCTATTCTTTTTCAATCAGAACTAATAATGCTGTCCAGTGACCTGAACAGCAAGAATAAGGAGAACAAAATACAAACAAAAAAGGTAAAAACTTGTGGTAGTTTAGTCCCTGCAGGGTCTGAGACCACGCAGCCCCTGCCCCTCCCCCACAAAGGGAGTGAAATACAAAACTCTGGGGCTGAGATAAGGAGAGGTTTAATACAGCAGTGCAACAGCAACACAACAAACAACAACAATAACAATGAACAGAGCAAGATATCTACCGATACAGCAGTGAGAGCAGAGAGATCGCATAACCCACACGCTCACCGATTCTCCCGCACTCCCGCGCTTGGGCACCAGGAGGTGACGTCAGCATGGTATTGAATAACCCGGCTAGAGCTTCCCCCCCCCCCCTGCTGCTGGGGAAACTTAACCCTATCCTAGCTAAACCAGGACAATACTGTAAGAAGCAAGACATCAAATTTAGAAACAGACCATGTGCTCATATGATAGTGACTGCTTCTCTCAATTCTGGTTGTGACTTTGTGCACTGTGGAAAGCTCTGCACTTCTACCGAGTAGTATTTTCTCAGAACAAGTTCTTTCACTCAGTCCTATGCCAATAAATTGAAAGTAGTGTCTGAAATAAAATCTTCAAGAAGATGTAATATGATTATTTTTTTTATGATATACAAAACCTGAAAGCTTTTAGTTAAAAACTTGAAGTTCTGCCTAACTTCAAAATAATCTGTTCAGACCTCTTCAAACTAGGGGTTGTTTAAAGCCTACATCTTAATTAAGGTATTTATGCTCTGGAACATATGGTCTTACAACTAATGTCTGAAACATTGGAATGATGAGACAGAGGAAATTTACGTGAAAATACAATTGAAATTCTCATGTGTTTGTTGCCTGAAGCCAAGCAGCAGAACAGGAATAGACAGTCACGTTGCAGAGTAGAGTACTCCAGTTTCTGCAGCTTAGTATAGCAATATCGAAGGTTTCGCAATTAAAACCAGGCATTTTTGTGAAGTTAGCACCATACGTGAGGAACTGTTGAGGGGAAAAAACAACCTCATCCTAAAGAAGGGCCTCCAAATAGCATGGAAAACTATAAAAAGAAAGCTCTGAAACTATGATCATTAATGCAAAAAAATCAGATTCAAGTTGAAGGAAAAAGACAGAAAGCTGAGAAAAAAACATAGGGGGCCGTAGCACTGCAAGAGTGTCATGAAAAGAAAAATAAGGAGGGGAACACGCAACAGTGAAAATGCATATGTATGGGTTTCCCTGTGAGAAACAGCACCATTTTCTGTCTTAATACTGTAGCTAACTCAGGAGGATACTTGTAGAAAGAGTTCATAAAAGTTGACACAGAAATGTCATTTGTTGCTGGGCAGCAGAGTAACTCAGACTATGGATTTATTTGATCACAAGACAAATCAGTTTGAGGGAGGGCCCTGTCTAGCAATCCACATGATTAAAAAGGTATGTCAAAGAAATAAACATCTAAAAATGAAGCTGGCCCCCAAGCACAGAATTACACTGATTCTGGTGAAGACTCTGCAAAAGAACTGTCAAGCATGCAGAGAAGGGTCACCAACTGCATAGGGAGAGCATAATGTAATCAGGCTTTATCTAACACACTAGATGCAGCTACAAACATCTCAACAAAATAGCTCTCTTAAATATAAATATTTACCTGTACAAGTTCTGTGCCCTTTCCTTCAAAACACAGTCTCTAACACAAGGGGTGCACAATTTAATAACACAGGGGGTGTGCAAAGTCTCAAAGGGGGCCTACAGGAAAGATGGGGAGGGACTCTTTATCAGGGAGTGTAGTGATAGGACAAAGGTAATGGTTTTAAACTGAAAGAGGGTAGATTTAAAGTAGATGTAAGGAAGAAATTCTTTCCTGTGATGGTGGCGAGACACTGGAACAGGTTGCCCAGAGAAGCTGTGGATGCCCCTCCCTGGCAGTGTTCAGGCCAGGTTGGACGGGGCTTTGAGCAACCTGGTGTAGTGGAAGGTGTCCCTGCCCATGGCAGAGAGGCTGGAACTAGATGATCTTTAATGTCCCTTTCAACCCAAAGCATTCTGTGATTCTATGACTTATATGCAGTACCATTCACTCATCACACTGCCTAAAGGCCCAGTCTGGGTGCTGGGGTATTATGGTAATGCTGATGTTAAATAAGGATAAAATTTCCTTCACTTTGTCTGCAATATCTTTTTGCTGAGAATAAACAGAAAGCACTATGCAAGAACAAATTAGACCAAGTCAGATTCAACAGTTGCTGCTTTAAGAACTCTAAATAAATATGGTGCTTGAGCAGTATAGATCACTTGGTCAACCTCCTCCTGACTAGGTCCTCTTCTACAGTCTTGCTGTTGGTCCTTGCAATCTGTACTGGCCTTCCTGTGCTGTAAGACTCAGGATTTCTCAAGGTGCTGTTTTTAATTTGGAGGTTTCAGAATTTTGTTTTAGTCTGCAAACACTACAGAACTTGTTTGTAATGTAAAGCTGGCTCTTCTTAAGATTAAGAGAGCTCCCTAGGACTGAGGGTGCAATTACAGCGGAGAAAAAGTACTTGAGTTAATTATAAACTAGCTTGTGCACCAAAATCTGGTAGGAATCTACAGTATGACACATGTAATACAGACTTATAACTGGGAATATGGGTGCTTCTGTTATGGATTTTTTTATGTTTGGTATGTATCAGACAGTAGGATAATATGTGTGAAACTCCATTTCATAAGGATAACTCTGTACTGGAAAAAAAGCCTAGATTAGACATTTCTAATATGGATATCTATTTTGGATGTTTTAAATTGAAAACCCTATAACCTGAAGCCTCCAAAAGCTGTTAGATGTGGTGACTGTTAGGTTTAAGAGTGAAGTCAATCTGAGAAGCTTGTGCATGGAAATATAATTTGTATCCCTCTCAAATGAGAGTAGAGCCTTCTGCCACAGCCACTTAGGTGTTGCACTGATGGAGGCAGCTCTAACCCTACTGGGAGGAAGTACCAAAGAAGATCATTGCCAAGTGATCCTGTCCATCCCTCCTTTCTGATCATCACTGACTACTGAGTGTCTACACTGGTCCTCTGTCACTTTGATTCCAAAGAGGCTGAGACGTTTTGATTCTTCCACATCTTCATATCTGATAAATAGCCTGAGTGGGACCCTAATTCAGGTTCTCAGTTTTACCACCTGGAGAGGTCTGCTTTCTTCTCACCAACTCCATAGGGAATCGAGGAAGCCTAGCTACTGTAACTGAAGGTTAGCCAAAGTCCAATTTCACTGCAGAACCACCAGACACAAGTATCCCATACTCTGAGTGAGATCTCCAAATATGTGAAACTGGCTAAAAGTTTCTAAGATTCTTGTAAAAGGTATTTGTCATCTGCTGCCTGTTTCTGGTTATTTGCCTCAGTGAACAGGTTTGATTCAAAATTCAACCATAAATATTCATGCAAAAATAACATCTTTCTCTTTTGCACTTGGAGAGGGCACTTCCTATTTTCTCTCTGAAAGTGTGAAGAGATCTTCTTCTAGACTTTTCTGTAGAGGATTAGTAGCTTCTTTACCCATAGTCCCTTTCCATGCTCTTTGGCACTCTCTATTTTTATCAGTTGCTCGCATTCCCATGTTCCAGCCCTTTCCCATATTTTCTTCCATCTCCTGCATGTTATGACTGTAGAAGAATAAATGTGGGGCAAGTTTTAACAATATAGATGTACATCACCAGTATCTGCACCCATGCTGTCCATTTTCCACTGTAAGAAGGCAGTTTTAAAATTGTGTAGGAGGCCGCTCTATTACATCTGAAATTTTTTAACTCATGTAAGCAGGAAATTTATAATGAAAAACTGATAAATTAAAGTAACAAGAACTCACTTAATTCTAACTTGGGGAAGCAGTCCACATGAACCCTCCAAATATAGTAGAAATCCTTGAATATACCATTAGAAGGTTTTCTTTTCTTCCATTGCTTTCTCAGTTTCCTGCTGCCACTATTTTCCTCAAGTCTTGTATATTTAATATCCTTTGAGGTTTAAAAGTTGCTTTTACAAATATTTGCAGCCTTTGATCTTTTGTACTTGACATATTAATAACCTCAAACTGTTTAGTGGCCTCCTATCTCTTTAAAAGGTCTCATCAGATTAAATTTAATACACACTGTATGTTATAGGCTTGGGAATGTAGAAAAGTACGTACCATGGGAGGAAGTGGTTTGCATTAATTCTCTTTGAATCCAGGAACCAAGTAGTTAAAATATTTTTTCTGTTTTCTTTTTTTTTTTCTCTTTTTTCCCCCTTCTTACCCAAGGAAACCAGGTTGAGTGCAGAGAATTCTTTCACTGGATATTGCAGGACAGACTCCACACACCTCTGTTTCTCCATGTGGACATCACCATAGGACTCAGTTTGGGATGTAACTGGCCAGCTGGGAATTCCTAAGGAGATATTTCCATTAGCGTGATGCTCTGAGCTTCACTGTACCCATCTTCATTTAGGACCATGTTCAGTGCTGAAGTTGGAAAAGTCTATGAATGCTCTGAAATAGTCAGAGATCCTGCCAAGTGATTACCATCAAAACGCATGCTGACCTCTGTATGATAATTTAGACATAAAATACAGGCTCTTAGAAAAGTTCTGGAGGTATCACGGTGAGGAGTTATGCCAGCTGGAGCATGCTGTACAGTGCAGCCCTTTAGTGTGATGTACCTGGGCTAGTGGCTGACCAAGGTAGCTCTGAAGTCACAGCGTGCTGCCTGGGCTATTCACTCTCTGCCATATGTTTACACTTTGAAAAGACAAGGAGGAAGCATGAGGGCTGAAGTCCCCTAGCTAAGGACAGCCAACAGAAGACATTTTGATTCAGGCAGATCTTCCAACTATAGAGTCTTTTGGAGATGCAGAGGCTGCAGCATGCATGTGAAAACTTGTACGCTGTGCATTTCCACACGCTAATACACAGAGACGAGTCCTTTCACTCACTGAGGACAGACCAGAGAGCAGTCAATCTTAGAGGCACCCTGCTGCAGTAGAAGTAGCATACATTAACCTGGGCATAATGGCTGGAGTTCTGCTCGCTCTTCAGCAATATGACAGCAACAAAAGATTTTTGTTATATAGTAGACAAGCACAATGCAACTTCTGCAAAGGCAGTCAAATTCTTCTCATTTCTTGCAAGTAGGCGGCAATCCAAGCAGGGAATATACCTCTGCTTATGCTGTTGTTTTCAAATATACAAAACCAAAACATAACAAGGTATTACTGCAAGGTCTAGCCCAGGCAAAACATTGCAGCAATCATAGCACTTCAGAGAACTTCATTTTCTGTCACCTACTACCAATTTATAGACTTTTCCTTTGAAAAGCAAACAACACATGGTGTTTTGTGAAAACAGGAGCAATACTGGAAAATAAAATAATCTCTGACTTCAGTGCGTGTTGCCTGAGGCCTCACCTGGTGCTTAATGTCAGTTCTGGGACTAGTTCAGTCTGGAAGACAAAAGGTTTAAGAAAGATGTGAAGACAGTCCTCAAATATGTAAAAAGGTTGCTGCAAACAGGGAAAGAATAAATTGTTCTCCAGAGCTGCTGGGGAAAGGACAAAAAATAATGGGTTTATGTTGCAACAGAGTGTCTAATAAAGTCACTACTGGGGTGACTGTGGAATCATCAACACTGCGGGTGCTCATGAGCAGCATCAGCAGACGTTCCCCAGCAATGGTGGGGCAGAACAGCTCCTCCCCAGAGTGTGAGTGGGGACCTCCCAAAGATCCCTTTCTACTCTTTGCTTTAATTTTGCTTGGTAGGTATGAAGCACAGAGCCTGAATTCAGTTGCAAACTTTTTCTGAAGTATGTCCACATGTAGGAATCTTATTATTCATAGGTGGTGAAGAGTGAGGAAACATAATGGAGTTTTCCTTGAGATGTCAGTTCTAAACCAAGCGTTAAGCTGTATAATGAAGCTTTGTTTAGGACAGCACTTAAGCAATATTTGCTTTTATTATGTTAAGTGTATTAAAATGTTTTATTTTGGTTTTGGTTCAAAACAGCACTCTGAAACCTCAGAGTCCCTAGACAGTTCCTCTGCTGTGATTGAATATGGGATTCAACTTAGTGCATAAACTCCATCTGATATATTATGAGAGAAGCCTGAAAATGTACCCCAGAATCTCTAACTCTACCGAACCTCTTTCATACTCCAGTGTTTGACATGTAATTAGGTTTTTACAATGACAGCGTACATTATATAGAATTAACCTGTTGCTCTGAGCATGAACTGTGATTCTGTGTATTTCTCTCTCTCTTTGTTTTGCTATAACAAAACTAAAGCTGTTAAATCAGTCTTATGTTATCAGTGCTGAGGATGTTGTTAGAGATGAAGGAAGAAAGGGCAAGGATGCACCTACATGGTAGGGTAGTTAGGGGCATCTCTAAGCTTAGGGTGGCTGCAGCCCTGCTGGAGCATGGACAGCCCAAGCAGGAGCCTTGCTCAGCCACTGAGTTCCTCAGAGGAGTGGAGCCAAACTGTTTGCTCTGACAAAAGCCAGAATGCAAGCCACTGAGTGGGCCGTGTAGCTGGCTGAGGACATTAGCCATATTGTAAGTGTGAGTCCTGAGCCAGCATAACAATGCAGTTATAGTCCATGCTTTTCAATATTAAGGAAGATTTCTGTGCCTGCTAAACATCTCTCACCAGCCATTTTCTGAGTTAGCATTAAATATTGATGTAAAATAATTCAGTTTAGACAGTATTCTAAAAGAGCAACTTTTAACAAAACACAGGCGGGGGTGTATATTAAAAGACGTAGCAAATGCCTTTAAAAGGTAGAGGTAGAGGTCCAGGATAGCAAAAGCATATGATTTTGTGCCAGAAGGTCAGCTGTGTGGTTGCTAATTTGGAGAAAAAGTTCAGTAAAGTATCCACTTTAGGAAACACAGATTTATGGCATTATGGATTGGCTTTGTGTCCTGCAAACGTTTTGTAACTTGCAAAAGAAAGATTCTGTTTAGGAAAATATCTGATTTGGGAAGATACAGAAAAAAAAATCCACTGTTATCATGAGTTTATACACATGAATCAAGTTAAGCATATACTTAAATCTTATTCTCAGTCAGGACTCCCAGGTTTTTGATTTCTGTAAAGTAATGTAAAGACATAAAGGAAAAAAAAAAAAAAAAAAGTACTCCAGAAAAGCATCTGTTATTATTTATACCAATTAATGATATACTCTAATTAGGTTCAGTAAGCCCTGATATAACTGAAGTCAAGGTAGCATTACACTGGGGTGAATTTGGTTTAATTGATCCAGACAAAAAGCTTCTGAGTATGTGATTCATAATTAGCATCTGACTGCATAAATGTCTTTTCCTAAAGACTAATAAGTACTTTGATCCCATTTAAGTCCTCTTATTTTGTAGTTTCTCTATTAGAGTTGTTCAATAAGGCATAATACTTACTCATTTCATTATGTGTATATATATATGGGAGATTTTTTATGGGTTTATTCCATGTTGGGTGAAATCTCCTATATATGTGCTTTTTCATGTTGTGCATGAAGTGCATCTTCATTATCCATTATAAGAGTGCAGCAAGAGAGTACCAAGACACTAGGATAGGAGAAGAAAAGAAAGTGAGTGCAGAAATGGTTACATTTCAGGAGAGTGCATGCGGTTATGAAACTCCAATGCACCATGTTTCATAAGAATAAGAAAACTTATCTTGCAAGAGCGTGGGTTTTTTCCTTAGATCAGAAATTAAAAGTTCAGTCTAAGTTCAGACTAAGTAGTATTAAGTTATGCCCCTTGTGTTGATGGATTGTAACTTTATTTACAAATTGCACAGAAATCATGCAATTCAGGACTTGTGTTCAGATCTTGTGGATATTTTTTTCCTTATTATTTAGTGGACTGCTAATTTCTCATTTATTATTCAATTACTTGCTTCACTTGCCTTGTCTAGATATGACTTCTGCAAAATTACATTCCAATTACCCCAAACTGGGACTCCATAGCCCATAACTTGCCCTATGTTTGCCCAGGTTTCCCTGGCCTGTACAGGGCCTGTTTGAGGGCTTTGAATCTTTGCCTAGGATTTGTGGATCTCAAATAGTCTGACTGCTCTGAGCAGGCTGCAAAGTTGTCACAACTCTGAAAGTGTCCACAGCACTTGTGCAGACCACCAAAGCACACATATGTGCAAAGTTCAGGATGTGTTGGCCTTACAGCACACATGCTGAAATGGCCGTCTCTGCATGTAGTCAAAATCTCCTGGGCTCTAGAAGCTTTTGACTTAATTGAACATATGCTATAGGCCTGACTTTTCTCAGAAACAGGTTATCTGTATTTCATGTGTGCAATTGCTCTGAGGTATCCCAGACGCCTCAATTTCCCTGCCTTTGCATTATCTGGACAGAAATATGGGAATCCTGCCTTTAATATGAGCAGCACTAGGGAAAGAGGAAATGAGTATGACACTATATTAGCATGCAGTATATTTACACTAAATTGGCTGTTGTAATCTGGGTTGAAGTCATTATTCTTGTACTGGCTGGGTATTACTTTATGCATTATAATATTATTTTAATTCTGCAGGTTGTATCAGCTTGTTTCTTCCCCTCCTTGTTTCATGCCTTTTCCCCACTTTCCAGCTGTGAGAAGTGTTGCAGTTTGATTGACAGGCCAGTCCAGCTTTCCATCTCTCTAAAGTAAGACACTATTGAATGTATGCCCCCTTTTCACCTTCTAGGTGCCAGGCTGTTGGCACTAGGCAAGGTGAAAGACAGCATAAACAGGAAATATAATTTGTATTTCCTTATTAATACTGTATCTCTGCTATCATTTGTCACCTCCTTTGTTACTGTAAGTGCTGTGCAGAATCTCATTAGTGGTCATGCTTTCTGGTTTCTGTTCTCTGTTTTAAATCTGTTTCTCATTTCCTGGCTGTTAGTTTTTGCTTGAGGGTTCTTTTAATTTATGGTATTGTCATTCTGACTCCTATTTGTGGTGTGAGATGATGGTCTGTGTGCATTTCTAAGAGTTCTTGTAGCTTTCCACATTCATGTAATTCTTTCTTTCAAGGACTCCCAAGTTCATGTTATTTTGCATAATGTCATTGTTGTCTGGATAAAAATTATTGCACTTTTAAGCATCAGTAAAGATGATTATAATCTGATTCAGAGTATTTTGAGGTTTGTGTTTTAGATGGAACTTTTTGACACTGGGCTTTTTCCATGCCAGCAAATGAGCAATTAAACAGCTGCACAGACATTATTGAGGATCTTTCAAGAACATTTCATTGCAATCTACAGGGCAGTGCTTTTGCAGTGAAAGGTCAGAACATTTAGATCCAGCTGGGACAAAGGAAATCAATGGCTGGTGGATGCTCTTCTCTATGGCATCAAGAAATAGAGTGTTTGCCATAAAGCAAGATAAATTATTTTGAGAAATTGGCCCATACCTTCTTTTTGTCTCTTGTAATTATAATTGAGTAGCAGCCATCTTCCAATTAAAAAGGAGAACTGTATTTGAGGGCTGCCAATCTCTAACATTAAAATAATCATAAATTCCTCTTCCCAAGCACAGAAGTGTCTTGAAGTCATAAGGTCTTATGAAACATTGGGAGGGGGAAGAAGTATTCCTTATTTGGCTTCCCTGCCTTTGGTACTTATATTCACATGATCATATTTTATTCCATAACCACATGGGATGAATGTATACTCCAGATTAATGATGTGAATACACAGTTTCAAAAGCTCTAGATGTAAGAAAGGGTCCAATATTTGTAAGACTTCAGTAATTTTGTGATGCTGACATTGTTAGTATGTTTTTATGCTTTTCTTCATGGGTTTAAGAAAATTGTGTTTCTGTCCTGGTTTTAGAGAGTGCAGTTGATGAACTTAATATTTTCTAGCACATGTCCACTTATCTTGGTTGTTTTCTTAGACAACAAAAAAGCTTTCAGGATTTAGATCCCAGATGTATTTCCAAAGAACAGCATCTCAAATTGTCAACTTCAGATGAAAATTTTGATGGCAATACAGGTAAAATCCAAAACTTGTCTCATGAATAGCCTGAAGAGATGTAGATTGGTAGTAGAAGTGCTCTTTTAAGGACAATGTCTGAAATCATGCAACAGCATACATATTTAAGTAAGTTTAATATGACCTTAGCTTTGATGATGTTCATGAATGTTCAGACAAGATAGTAGGTAGTTTTGATGGTAGGTTTGATGAGTGTTTCTGAACATCAGGCTATTATTAGTTGGGTGTTAACTTTAAGCACTCTTTCTAAGAAATATTACTTCATTTAATCAGTCCAGGAAGTAGATTTTCAGGTATCGATTTGGCCTGGTTAGCATGAATAAGAGAATTTTGCATTCCTTTTGAAAGTGATAAAATCATCCTTTTAGTTTTTATATACTTATTAGATATTTCCTTCTGTTAATGTTCTTTCCTAATTTTATTTTTTTCTCCAGCCCAATACCTTCCACTTTAAAGAATTAATTCACTGTATATCTGCTTTGTTCTGATCTTCTTTTCCTTCTACTCAAGTCTAAAATCTGAATAAAATATTTTGCTCCTTTATCCTGCTTGAGGCCAGCAGAGGGCCAGGGGAACACAGGAGGTGTATGCGACTCCCTTGTTTCAGGGCAGAAACTTGAACCTGACAGTCAGAAGTTACCAATGCGGAAGCAGAAGGGCTATAGCTCAATTCTCTTCATAGTATTAGTAGTGTAAAATATGGGAAAATACATGTGTGATTGAGATGCGTTCCTATTCAGTGTGGTCTTCTCCACCCTAGAGCACCTATTTTGGAGAAACCCCAGTGCAGGCTCAGGCTGTTGCATGACAAGTGCAGATGAATTCTCCAGGGAGATGAATTGTGGAGATTTAGCAGGCAGTTCTCCAGAGGCTAATGGCTTGTCCAAAATTTGGTGGAATTTTATGAAGAGGGAAATGACATACCATTAGCCCAGTACCTTCTAAGCCCATGTTCTAAAATATGGGACTGTCAGAGCCACCAAAGAAAAAGCTGCAGAAATTTTAATATGAAGAAAACAAAACTGTGTAACCACTAATCTTCTCAGAAAAGGGGGGATTTGTGTGTGGTCTTGTGTTTGTTTTTTTCCTCTGGAGTCTGCTCCCCTATATTTTCCATAAAACAAACAAAAATCTTGAGACAGAACACCAACATGGGAAGTATCATCCTGAATTGCTTAAAGATTGTCAGTTGTAAACAACTGGAAAACAGCTTATGTAATGAGCAATGTCTGATTCCTCCACAACAGTGGAAGAAACCATTCAGCATATAACTATGTATTTATCTATGTTACTCCATCTGATGAAGACGCTGGGTGAAATTGTGGTCTCCCTGATATCAGTGGAAGTTTGATATTGAAGCAGGGTTCCATCCTCTATCAAGATAAGTTACTACTTTGTACCTAAATGTTGATTATAGAAACTGATGTGACTAATGAAAAATACTACTCAATGCCAGAGGTATCTAAGGAGACAGTCACTGCTGAACAGTGAACACTGTCAAGTGTCAACTTGTTAGAATCAAAAATCTAAATATTTTAGATCAAACAAGCCTAAGCCGTGTTGACAGATCATTGTAGCTAGGCAGTTCCTCAAATAAAACCAGACAAGTTCAATTTTCTTAACAAATGATTTTACACCATAGAAATTTGTAAAACATTGAGAACTCACCCTTCTTTAAATTTCAGTGGTTGCTGACTTTGGGTATCTCTCTCACATACTCAGTCCAATGCAACCCAATTAAGTAATCCTTTATTTGCATTAATCAATAGTTTCATAAATAAGGATGAGACAGAGCAATATTTGAAATTATGAAACCCATGAGAATACAGGTGCAAAGGCATGAACTTCTTTAATTAAAAAGGAAAAAAAAATGGGACTCCACTGATCACAATTTCTCTTCTCACTTGCACAGCTAAAAAAAATTTGCTGCATGAGATGGCAAGCCACAGTGAAAGCTGCTAATCAGGAATCATGAAAACCCTCAATGCTGGAGTCATCTGTGGAGTCACTTGGACAGTCTGACAGCAGGAGCTCAGGCACAGAAAGGGTAGATTTCTTCCAGAAGTCACAAAAGGGTTCTCACAGAATAACAGAGTTACTGACCAAAGAAAATATTCAGTTCATATGTGCTCTTCAGAGGGCTGTTTCTCCTCCTGGCTGGAAATGTTTTATTGCAGGTATCTGGCAATTCTGCTGTAATGACAGTGATACAGTGCTGAAGCAAAAAAACATTAAAGAGATGACAGACTAAAAAACTTGAGCAGGACCGTGAGCTAAAAAGCAGTTAGAAGGGAAGAAATAATCCCAAGTAAGATGATTTTCAAAGTCCATTAAAAATTCTGATATTAAACTATTGGCAAGAGAATTCAGATTCATTTCTGCTGTGGGTACTCTCAAAGAACAGAGTCTGACCTCTCCTTTTATTATTATTATTTTTTTTGGAACTACTGAGCATTTGGTGCTCCTGCTGACTTTAAATAGAAGCCCTGGGGACTCCATGCTGCTAAGAATGAGGCCTGTGATCATTAGCTGAAGGACCTGATCATAAAAGGAATTCTTATCTGAGTCTTAGGGTCTCTTTGCATGGGGTTTTTCTTGGAAGAGAAAGAAAATAGATGAGAAAAGAGACAGTCCAGATGCTAAGTTTTTACTACTTCATCAGTCTCTGACTAAACCTGATGGTTTCCATGACCATCTTTCTGATCACCTCTTTTCAGCCTTTCTCATCTTCTCTACCTGAGACACATTCTATATCTCACTCTTTTTGTTTTCTTCCCCACTTCCCTGTCTTTCTTACTACTGTCTTTTGCTGTCTATTTCACTTACCATCTCTCTGATAAGTATTCTGCTGCTTCCCTATCCCTTTCTGCCCCTTTGCCAAGAATAAAAGCAGGAGAAAATACCTAAAAAACCCACATGCCTTGGGAAATAAAATTATATTTGCTGCCATTGCATTGCTAAATGTTCTGGACATGGGGATGGAGAGAATCCAACCCTGTATCTGTTATGTTAACATGGGTTGGAGGCCTGCTGGAGAGGTGTATCTACTGCTAGATGTTTATGTGCTGCCTAGCACAGAGTCACACACATGGTTGGTTGTCCATTAGATGTTATTACAACAACCATAATTAACACCGTGATGAATCAGTTGACCATAATTTTTTGGCTTCTGTAGCTTACAAAGATGAGTGCATTCAAAATTCACAAAATGAATTATTAAATTGGTCCATGATTACTTTGAATTTGTAATTTCTTTCTAAGACATGAAGATATAAATAAGCCATTTAGTCATCGTTGTTACATATTAATTCACTGTTTGGTTAGACTCTAGACAGGCTACCATGTTAGGGTCATTTTAACTACTGTTTTCATTAATGATTATTATATCTGTTCCTGGAGTGTATGCAAATGAAGGTTACTATGAATTTGTCAGAATTATCTTAACTTCATTCCATTTGTCAGGCATAGCGGGTTTATATCTAGTGCATTGTTTTGGGAAAGCTTTTCTGCATTTGTCTCTTTAATTTCATTTTGCATGCAGGGCTGGTGGTTTCTGCACTATAGCCCATGCTTCCCATGGGGGTTTTGTTTGCTCATGAAATTGCCTCTGATGATAACACTGCACTTCAAGGCCTGCATGTGTATTCCTTTGTGTCATTCTGTACTACCCATGCATGTACCCTACATTACTACATCCCTTTAAGAAAATAGTATTATTTATTATGACAATAAATAATCTAAAATTCACCATGTAAGTTGAGGGGCAGAAAATGTTCTCTCCAGAGAATGCCAGTCTGCATAGAAAGCAGAGTTGATATAGAAGTAAGCAAATTTCAATGGATTTTTTTATTTCTGTTTATATAAACACATAGTAAAGAGAAATTTTAATTAGGGCTACACAGTTATTTCTTGTAGCTACATAAAAATTCTAGAAACCATTAAACTTGTGTTTTATTGTATACATGGAAATTTGTAGCTGGTTTACTGATTGGCTGGCTAGAGGAAGGCTGGTGATAGCACAGTGACACATGGCCTGTAATGTTACTTTGTGTGTTTCCTCCTCCTCTTCCTCACTGCTGGGTTCATGGAATCGAAGAAAAACACTGGATTTTACCCTGGTTATAGTGCTCCAGGTACTTTTCCTCTCCTTCCTTGTCTCCATCTCCTGACGAAAAAAGGTAAATTAACACTAAGGCAAAGAGGTCATTATGGTGGCAGAAATGTCAATACACCTGACTTCTTGATGACAGACCTCAAATTCTGTATCTTTTTTTCAGGCTTTTACAACCAGTAACTTCACTGATGTTACTCCTAATTTTTTTATACAGATATTAGTTAAAGCCGAATGATAAATTCCTCTATATGCTTGTCACACAATGTTGGGAAAGAGAAGTGAAACCAATCCATAAGCTTTTGATAGAATAAGAGAACAGGGGATGCGAGTTTGAAGAAAGCTAGGAAAGCAGCAGGGAAAGCAGCCGGAAAAGCAAGTAAGCACATCTCTGTTGTTTGGGGATTTCATTCATTTCCTGGTCTGCCTTGCAATGGAAGATTTCTGCTGCCTGGGCAAGCCCTGTACCTGAGTGGAGAGGGCCTTCCCTCCATCCACAGTCCCTTCAGGGATCCAGACCCTATCAGGACTCTTCTGGTACACTCCAGAAACAAACCTGGAATTTATTTCCTACAGGATTATTTAAAAATTCTACTATATGTCTTGACAAATTTTGATGTAAATTATGTAGCAAGTGACTTACAGTTGTTATTACTAAAATTACCAGCTTCCTTTTTTTGCTTTAAGATATCCAAGTTTTAAAACATTCAATGTTTTATGAGTTCATAATGGACCAGGTCGAAAAAGCTTTATGCATCAACAAAATTGAAGTGTTTCTACTGTAGTCTTCCATTCTCACCTTCACAATGTCATGCATTAAGAAAGTATTTTCCAGAAGTAGGAACTATTTCCTTCTGAAGTGAAATATGTTTGAAAGCTATAGCACCCAATCTGAAAATGTTCATATAAGATACTCCATTTTTAAACAAATTAGAACTAAAAATTTCTTGTCCAGTTTGAAGTCTTGAAAAGCCTTATTAGCAATACCATAATTAGTCATAGAGACTCACTTTCAACCTCATAAAGTGCCAGACTGAAGCCTGATGTGTATTTTTGTTTTGGTTTCTTTTTTATCAGTATCATTCTTAAAAATGAAGCAAACAGCAGTTTTACACTGTTGCCTCTTTCTTGACTGGAAAACTTCAGCAGTTCACACATACATTTTGGCTTGACTGATAATGTGTTTAAATGAACAGTTTAAAAAATCTGAAGAACAGGTATTCAGCTTTTAGCGAAATTCTATGTTATTTAGTTATCTGTCTTTGAAAAGTATTCTCATAGTTCTAATATAGTCTAAATGACAGATACTTTCTTCCTAGAAAGTCCACAACACAAATACAAACACTGTGTAAAAATCTTCCCTAATAAAATTGCTGCCAGTTAATCTCTTTACAACCATTCCATTTCCAAGCTTCCTAGAGGCTAAAAGGAGAAAAAAAATGGGTCTTGAAACACAGACAAATGTTAGCAAATGGAGGCTGTTCCAGTGCAAAACCAGGATTAATTTCACCTACCTTTAGGCAAGTAGAACTGCTTCTAACACGTTGGTTTGGGTGTGCCCTCACTATAGGGAATGAAGAAAAGGATCTCCTGGACAATTCGTCACACTACCTTGAGCTACGTCTGCATGGGCAAGCAGTGCAAGAGCATCTTGTTCTGAAGATCCAGCACAAACATGATGCCATTTAGTATGAGGAAGAGCTTTTGGACTAGCCTGAGTCTAACCAAGAACCCATCTGCAGTTGAGTGCATTAGATGCACACCTGAAAGGCAATTTCTAGCTGTATTTCATCCAGTTGCACTGTCCATGACTGCTCCACAAGGTCAACCAAAGGGTGCTCAACAGGACCAGCTTCTCAAGGGCCTTCCTGACATTATGCTAATGTGGGGTCAGTTCCCCCCCACAGCTACTTTTCTGCTTCCATTTTAAAACATTCCAGGAAGGTATCTTAAACTTGACATCTGTTTCAGATAGTTAAAATTAGGAGTAAAATGGATCTCTGAAATATGGAAGCTGTACTCAAACATTCATTCTGAAGAAATTCATCTTCTCTGCAAGCATGTCTCAAATCTAAAGAGCAGACAATGCTTCAGATATAGCCATTTCTCCCTCTTCCAATTTCAGAACAAAGTTGGGAAAAAGAAATTACCCTGCCAGTAAAATAAACATTCATAAAATAACTAATTTCTTGCTTGTATTCATCATCAAGTCCTGCTGGTACATGTAATTTGTGACTCAAATTTTTTAAAATTATCCCGTAGACTACTGTATTTCATGAAGGACTCTTTACCGCAGGGATTACTGAACATTATTTTCCCCATAGCTGATCCCTTCTTACTAAGGAAGTTCCAGTGGGAACGTCTTCCCACTTGTGCAAAATACTTCCCATCCATAATAGTGTCGTTTCTCTGCAGCTGTTCTTGATTGTGTGACAGCCTTGTTGTTATAGATACGCTCCTGTACTGTAATGCATAGAACTGTTTAGGGACTCGCACTATGGATGGTGTTGTATTCTCTTACACTTTCTGTCTGTTTCTTTAATTCTCATCATGGTTATCAAGGGAGTTAGGGGATTTTTACAATTTTAAAAGTCTATGACTTTACATTTGGAAATGAGCATATGAAGGACTGTCAAATGAATACCAAAGGGCTGAATCCAAAATCCTCTGCCCAAAATGTTGACTGAGCCCTGCAACAAGCTGCAAAGTTTGGTTCTGTTCTAGGGCACAGGGACCAGCAGTAGAGAGGAGGAGCAGAACATCTGATTCTCACTGAGGACACAATTCCTGGAAGAAGCCTTGGGGAAGTTTTCATCTCCTCAGAGTTTAAAAACAGATCAATACAATACAATAACCGGTGAACAAGACTCAGTGGTCGAAGTTCAGCTCTCACTGTGTATACCTGCAGTTTTCAGAACAGTAGAGAATTTAATTTTTCTTCTTTTGTGGAATAATTACAAAGGTTATTTTGATTTTATTATTCTCTTTTTTTTTTTTTTTTTGTTTTTACTGTATTTCCCAATTGTATCTGAGACACAAAAATTATTTTCTCTAAGAATTATCAAGATGAATTTTCAGTCTTACCAACTAGTGAGCTGAGATACTCTTTGTCACCTTTCTCCTTTAAGAAATCCTAGTCTGAATGGTGGAAAGATCTGTAATGTGTTTTGTACAAAACAGAGGTTTTAGTTCACCTTCTTCATTCTTTTTAATTTTTTCCTTTCTCCTTTTCTCTTCTTCCTGGTGTTACAAAAAATTTTTATGCATCCAAAGCAGTAAAGCCTCTCAAGCCAAGTAGTACACTTAATGCAAAATAGTGAAGGAAAACATTCTAAAAATGACCCTGCCCAGTGCTGCTCAGTAGACAGGAAGTTTAGAGAGTGAAGGCACGTTTTAAGAATTCAGAATAAATTTAAGATCCTAATTCCTGAACTATAAAACCTCTGTATTTCTTACAATATAATAGATACAAAGAAATGGGGGGGGGGTGGGGGGGGGTGGGGAGGGGGGTGTGAAGTGTGCCGGTGGGACCATTTATAATGACTAAAGCAAATCATGAATACATTCTGCAGAATTGGGCTATAAATCTTTTGTTTCATTTCATATCATAGAATCATAAAATTGTTTGGGTTGGAAGGGACCTTAAAGATCATCTAGTTCCAACCCCCCTGCCACGGGCAGGGACACTTTCTACTGCATCAGGTAGCTCAAAGCCTGGCCTTGAACACTTCCAGGGAGGGGCAACCACAACTTCCATGGGCAACCTGTTCCAGTGTCTCACCACCCTTACATTAAAGAATTTCTTCCTTATACCTGATCTAAATCTACCCTCTTTCAGTTGAAAACCATTATCCTCTGTGGAGATCTAACATGGAAAACGTTTGTTTCAACATCTTTTCCTGTAATACTGGATTTCACCTCCAACGGTCAAACTTTACACACAGCCAAAAAGAGCTAGGGTGGGCATGTGAACAACACATGAAAAGCAAAATCTAGGGAGCATGCACTCCCAAGATGACTATACAGTTCGCGTGATAACAAACAGACGTGCAGTACCCCATAGCAATGGGCTGTGATGACATCCTATGGTAACATACTGCAGTACAATGGCTATGGCAAAACGGCTATGGCAACATATTGTGGTAAAAAGGGTATGGCAACATACTGTGGTAAAGTGGCGTAAAAGGCAAAGCCCACCAACAGGAGGAAGCTGTCTCTGGAGCTCCCCCACCATGAAAGAAAAAGACAGACATAGCGAGGCATCACTGGAACTCTGAGGTGGTGACTATCCTCTGCTTGAAACAAACTCTTGCATTTTTCTTACTTTGGTGTTTCTCTCTTTCTCTTTAAGGGTTACTCTGACCTTTTATACAATAAAATACAGATAGTATCCTAACCGATATCCCACCTCACTCGTGTCATAATTCTGTCTCTAGTGATCCACAGAAGAATCCTGGAACTCCAGCAGGACCGGATTCTGACACCCTCGTCCTGTCACTACACTGCTTGATAAAGAGTTCCTCCCCATCTTTCCTGTAGCCCCCTTTAAGTACTGGAAGCCTGCTATAAGGTCTGCCTGGAGCCTCCACTTCTCCAAGCTGAACAACCCCAACTCTCTCAGCTTATCCTCATAAGAGAGGTGCTCCAGCCCCCCGATCATCCTCATGGCCTCCTCTGGACTCGCTCAAGCAGGTTCATGTACTTCTAATGTTGATGGACCTTGAGCTGAACACAGCACTCCATGTGGGGTCTTGTGAGAGCAGAGTAGAGGGGGGAGAATCACCTCCCTTGACCTGCTGGTCACACTTCTCTTGATGCAGACAGGATATGGTTGGCTTTCTGGGCTGCAAGTGCACATTGCCAGGTCACGTCGAGCTTCTCGTCAACCAACACCCTGAAGCATTTCTATTCAGGGCTGGTCAATCCATTCTCCACCCAACCTGTATCTTTGCTTGGGATTGCCCCGACCCACGTGCAGACCTTGCAGCTGCCTTTGTTCTACTTCATGAGGTTTGCATGGGCCCACCTCTCAAGCCTGTCAAGGTCCCTCTGGATGGCACCCCTTCCCTCCAGTGTGTCAGCTGCACCACACAGCTTGGTGTCATCAGCAAACTTGCTGAGGGTGCACTCAATCCCACTGTCCATGTCACCCACAAAGACATTATACAGCGCCAGTCCCACTACCAACTCCTGAGGAACACTGTTTGTCACTGGTCTCTGCATCTCACTGTTCATTTGGACATTGAGCTATTGACAGCAACTCTTTGAGTGCAACCATCCAGCCAATTCCTTATCCATTGAGTGTCCCATCCATCAAATCCATGTCTCTCTGATTGAGAGACAAGGATGTCATGCAGGACAGTGTCAAATGCTTTGCACAAGTTCAGGTAGATGACATCAGTTGCTCTTTACTTAGCCACCAAAGCTGTAACCCTGTTGTAGAAGCCCACCAAATTTGTCAGGAACAATTTGCCCTTAGTGAAGCCATGCTTTACCTGACTTCCTCTTTGTTGGGATGCATTGCTCCTGAGCTTGGAGGAAGTGATCCCTGAATATTAACTAGCCTTCTTGGGCCCCTCTTCCCTCCAGGGCTTTATCCCATGGTACTCTACCAAGCAGATCCCTGAAGACTCCAGCCTGCTCTCCTGAAGTCCAGGGTAGAGAGCTTTCTGTTAACCCTCCTTGCTGCCCTGAGGATCTTGAATTCCACCATTTCATGGTCACTGCAGCTAAGGCTGCCCTTGAATTTAACATTCCCCACCAACCCCTCCTTACTGTGAGAACAAGCTCCAGCATAGCACCTCTTCTCATTGTCTCCTCTATCACTTGGAGAAGGGATTTATCATCAATGAATTTCAGGAACCTCCTGGATTGCTCATGCCTTGCTGTGTTGTCCCTCTAACAGATATCAGGGTGGTTGAAGACTCCCATGTGGACCAGGGCTTGTGAACGTGAGGCTGCTCCTATTTGTCTATAGAGGGCCTCATCCACTCCATCTTCTTGGTTGTGTGGCCTACGGCAGACCCCCGCTATAACATCTCCTGTCCCTGCCCTCCCTTTAATCCTGACTCATAAGCTCCTGGTCGGCTCCTCATTCATCCCCAGTCAGAGCTCCATGCACTCTAGCTGGTCATTGACACAGAAGGTGACACCCCCACGTCATCTCCCCTGCCTGCCCTTCCTAAAGAGCCTGTATCCTTCTATTCCAACACTCCAGTCATAGGAGACATCCCACCACATCTCTGTGATGCCAATAAGATCATAGCCCTGCAGGAGTGTGTACATCTCTAACCCCTCTTGTTCATTCCCCATGTTACATGTGTTTGCATAGAGACATTTAAGTTGGTCCCCCGATGAAGCTGACTTACTGGCTGGAGTGGCTGGAATTCCTTTGTGCTGCTCTTCAGGTGCTCTCCTGCTGACCTGTGATCCCTCTCCAGGCTCTGGGCAGCTGTTACTGGCACTGGCATCAAGCTGGTAAGAGTGGGATGGATTGAGGTTCCCCTCCCCTGGCAACTTTAGTTTAAAGCCCTCTTCACCAGCTTGGCAAGCCTATGACCAAAGATGCTCTCCCCCTTCTCTGACAGATGGACCTCCTCAGCAGCAAGTAGACCAGATTTCTCAAAGTGAGTCCTATGGTCTAAGTAGCCATTACCAGTCCTGTAACTGTTTGTTGATTTTCCAGACTCAACTGGCACTTTCAAACCCCTTCCCTTGAACCGGGAGGATTGATGAAAAAAATACCTGTGCTCCAGTGTCCCTTACCACTGCTCCCAGGGCTCTGTAATCCTTCTTGGTACTCCTTAGACTGCTCCTGACTGTATCCCTGGTGCCCACATGAAACAACAGCAGCAGATAATAGTCAGGGGACTGTACAAGGCTCTGTAGTCTCTCGGTGACATCCCTGATACAAGCCCCTGATAAGCAGCACACCTCTCTAGACCGTGCATCAGGTCATCAGATGGGTGCCTCTGTACCTCTCAGAAGAGAGTCGTCCACTACTATCACCCATCACTTTTTTTTGGTTGCGCTGGTTGTTATATGGAGAGCAGATCGGGCTGCCTTACTCAGCTCCAGCATCTCTCCTGATGTGATAGGTCTTTCCTCTTCAGTCTGAAGAGTGGTGAAGAGATTCTGTAAGGACACCTCAGGCTTCAGGGGAAGTCTCTTGCTCCTGCTGGTCCTCGCCATTGCAAGCTTCCATTCTCCTGCGTTATTGGCCCTGCTCACTTCTGTGTGTGCCAGTGGGGGAGTTTTTTGGCTGTTTGGCGATGGGCTGTGGGTCCACTGCAGACTGCACTTGGAACCAGCTATCTAACTCCTTCCCAGCCTCCCTGATGCTACACAGCCTTCTCACCACTTCCTGCAGCTCAGTCACCTGCTGCAGGAGGTCCCCCACCTAGGCACACCTTTTGCAGGCAGGTCTGCTGTCTGTCCCTGTCCCAGCAGAAAGGTCCAGGCACTTCCCGCAGCCTGAGATCTGCACTGCAGCCTCTTCCTGCAGCAGCTCCATGTGGGTGGAGGCATTGGCCACCGCTGGGGTAGATGGTGCAGACCCCCTTGGTTGGAGCTTCAGCCTTTGCTCTTAGATGAGTGCCCACCATTCTGTCTTGGGAGTCAGGTAGGATGAGTGCCCTTGGCCTGTGAAGATGGTCATGGAATGGTGCCCCATTGTTGGGTTATCTATACTTCAAGTCTCTCCACTCGGCCAGTAGAATGTCCCTACTTCAAAGAGGCACCCTCAACCCACACTCTCCAAGTCCTCTCTTGCTTTCTTATTCAGATACATTTCATTTCATGTTAAAAGTGATGCATTCAATGTTTGCAGACTAAACCAAGATTTTATCCCCACCCTTTTTTCAGTTGTTTTTAACTTTCTTAAGCCTCACTGTACACACCTAAAGTCATGCATGCAAAGTCTTAGAAAAGCTGTTTTGGCAGTTTTCCCTAATAGGCACTAATCTGAAAACATGGGTTTGTCATGGGAAGGAAGCTTTAGAAGAGTAAAACTGGATTCTATTTGCACCTGTAACTGAAACCTAGCTGATTCATTATTTCAGTTGTGAGGATTAAAGTTAAGCCTACATCTTCTGACTTTCCATGTCAAGTTGTGTTAAAGTCAATTCTGTTCATGTTGTACTTGCTGACTATAAATGCTTATAACTTTAAACATAGTTTGCATCACGTACAAACCACCCTCTCTTTTTAATCTCAGACTGACATTCATCCAAAATATTTTAAAATCCATTTTGAGGAACACTGAGGTTTTTCAGATCACGTATTAAATGCAGCAAGGAACTGGTTACTCTCCTTCAAAGGCAAGTATGCAGAGAAATCTGCTTGAGAGAAACTGTTCAGAGGTAGTCTGTGAGGAAAAAATCCTGCCTTCAGCTTGGTAAATGAAGAAGAAAGGGCTGTATGTGGAGTAGGAGGTTGTGGAAGGTAGTGTGGCCTTGTTCTCTTTAGGAAAAGGGCAGAAGTAAGAGATTCCCCAGTTAGTTTTCTGCAAGAAAGGAAGAAAATTCTTCAAATCTGCATCCTCTCTTGGCTCTCCCTTTATAAGTATTGGTTTTACTTTTGTGGGTATGTCGCTCACTAATAAAAGGTAAAATCTTTGAGACAAATCAGTTTGTTCTTTTTTATATAAGCTGGGAGTTTGAATTAATTCCTAGACCTTGACAAAAACCTTAGTCACTGTTAAGGGTTCAACCCTTTCTCACAGATATTTTTTTATATCTTTTTAGTAAAGCTCTTTTTCTTGTTCAAACACCCATTGGAACTTTGAGTGTGTTTCTTTTCAGACAACAGATGTCCACAAATCAGCAATAACTTTTTTTATATTTATTGAGATATGAAAGCTTGTTTGACATGCATTCAATATTCATTATATCTGGAATATTCAACTGTTGCACAAATGCAGATTTGCTTTCTTGGATACATTTCTGTCACTAATGTTTCTGCCAGCGATCATGCAGGTTTATCACAACTGTGAGTTTCTCAAAATCTTTGCTTTCTTGCTGCTTGGAATGTCTCTGATGTCAGAATCACTGCAGCAGCTGCAAACTGTGTCAGCTTCTGAAGTCACCTCCACTTTAGTGCATTGGTTCTGACAGATTTGGACCTCTTAAGTATGTGAAATATTCCATGCTACTGGAAGATGGGCAGTAAGATAGCAATTTGCAGATATTATGTGGGTACAAGAAAGTTTTTGTAGAACTGGTATATGCAAAAATTTTTATGAGGAACAAAATTTTGTTATCCCAGTGGTGACAGGAGAATTTTAAAACAAAGATGCTCCCAGCTTAATCCCCTTTGACCCATCAGACTCAATAATGTATCTGAATGTTAACATTGAACAATAGCATAAATTGTCTAGCTACACCCATGCTGGGATTATTTTTCGATTAATAAGAGATGGTTTGAATTACAGAAACTGGATCTAGAATGGACTTTAATAAGCAAAAATGTCAGTGAGTTTGCTAGCCAGGATTCTTCTTATTAAGTTCCTGCTTTGCTTTCCCAAACACTGAAGAAGCTGTATTTGGAGCCAAAACATGCTCAGTGTCCTCGAGAACTTGCTGCCATGCGCCTAGGTCTGCCTTCAGTCATTATTCCAGGGGGTCTCAGGAGAGGTTGGCAGCACTTGGGAGTCCCTAAACAAACGGCAGTAGGTGATGTGTTGTTTTGGCCCAGCTGCATCCCTGAGCTGAGACTTCACCTTCTCTTACATGGGGAAGGAGGTACTCCTCAGAGGAATATAGGTCTATGAAAGTCTGCAGTTCTTCGTTCCTTGGGTTTCTGTGGTGCAGTGTAGGTAGGGAGGCTCTGCAGAAAGATCTAGAAAGGCTGGATTGATGGGCTAAGGCCAACTGTAGGAGTTTCAATAAGGCCAAATGCCAGGTCCTGCACTTGGGCCACAACAACCCCCAGCAGCGCTACAGGCTTGGGGAGCAGTGGCTGGAGAGCTGCCAGTCAGAGAGGGACCTGGGGGTGTTGATTGACAGCCAGCTGAACATGAGCCAGCAGTGTGCCCAGGTGGACAAGAAGGCCAATGGCATCCTGGCTTGTATCAGAAATAGCGTGGCCAGCAGGGACAGGGAAGTGATCTTACCCCTGTACTCGGCACTGGTGAGGCCACACCTCGATTACTGTGTTCAGTTTTGGGCCCCTCACTACAAAAAGGACATTGAATTACTCGAGCGTGTCCAAAGAAGGGCAACGAAGCTGGTGAAGGGTCTGGAGCACATGTCGTATGAGGAGCGGCTGAGGGAACTGGGGTTGTTTAGTCTGGAGAAGAGGAGGCTGAGGGGAGACCTCATCGCCCTCTACAACTACCTGAAAGGAGGTTGCAGAGAGCTGGGGATGAGTCTCTTTTCCCAAGTAACAAGCGATAGGACAAGAGGTAATAGCCTCAAGTTGCACCAGGGAAGGTTTAGACTAGATATTAGGAAGCATTTCTTTACAGAACGGGTTGTTAGGCATTGGAATGGGCTGCCCAGGGAGGTGGTGGAGTCCCCATCCCTGGAGGTGTTTAAGAGTCTCATTGAAATAGCGCTGAGGGATATGGTGTAGTTGAGAAGTGTCAGTGTTAGGTTAATGGTTGGACTAGATGATCTTCAAGGTCTTTTCCAACCTAGATGATTCTATGATCCTAATGAACACTTTGCACGGGATCAGTGTAATACCACAATTCAAATGCAACAAGTGTTGAGGGGTGAGACAAAGAAAATGTGACCCAGAGAACGCAGAGCAAAAATCAACTTCGAAGGCTTATCCTCAGTTTTCAAAAACAGAAGATACTTCAGAAGCAATGACAAAATACACTTCTGGAAAAAATTACATAAAACTTGAAACACAAAAGCTCATTTTAAAAAGCTTTTTGTATTTTCCAGAACAATTTACATTAAAATAGCTCCTCTTTAAAAAAAAAAAAAAAAAAAAGTTATTTTTAACCTGTTTTTCAATCTGTTATTTTCGGTCTCTTTTATTCTGGTGATCTCAGCAAATAAGCATTTACTGTGCTCTGTCCGGATCTTTTTTATTCAGCTTTTTCTTATTACCCCTCAGATTAACCAATAAAACAGAAAACATAAACATGCCCTGAATACTTCAGTACCAGTTTAATTCAAACTCCCTCATTGGCAAGTTGCACTAACCTGGCTGACAGGGCTCTCAAATGGAGGAGAGCTCACTCCCTTCTGCAGACTCTGCTGTGAAAACAGACATTGGTAACAGAAAGACAGAAACATCTTCAACCACTGCAACTGTTTGCTGATAGCTGTGTGTCTGTGGCCTCAGAGTCATGGGAAAAGAATTAATGAGCATTATGGAGATAGCTTATGGTGAGGAAAGGACCACATGTCTGTTACGGTGAGACTCTGGGAAGCTTAATTTCCCAACTGCTAGAAGAGTTATTGCAGAACTGTTCATTTTTAGCTAGTCCCCACTGCAACTGAATTCCCCCTTCGTCTGCCACACAGTGTTACAAGCCCGACCTGTATGATCTGGGAGTTTTCTCTGGAAGAATTTCTAAGAGTTTTCTCTCTTATGAATCAGATTTTATTTGGGCTTTTATAATTGCCAGTGATTTGAATTCACTCCCCTACATCTTCTTCTGTGAAGAATAATCAATACAGCAAAATGATTTGTTTGTAGCACATTAGTTATTCTGAAGGTTTATTCTTGCTTACACTTCTGCATGCTGTGGATGATTAAAGACAGACATGGTAAAATCTTTAAATGTAACGAAGAGCCAGCATTTCACTTAACCTGGTTACATAGTAAAAATACAGGTTTTAAAGGCATTAATATCTCAGTTTGGTTTTATAACATTAAAAGTAACTATATCATATTCTCTTCCTTTGGTTCATGATCCTGTCTGTTGCTAAGAAACCCTTCCTCAGGTGGCTTTGAACCTTTTCAGCATTTTCATCTGTAGCTATACTACCTTGTCGAGCCATAGGATACTGCTGCTGTGTTGCTGGAATTTATGTTCCTTGCTGAAAGTAATGAAACCATTGTGCAGAAAAGTAGCTAATTCATTGGTCTTTCAAAGCATTATTCTTTCCTCTTCAATATTTCTCATCTTATTTTTTTAAGTGTATCATTTAAGGTACTATGTAGTGAAATACTGTGCACAAGACAGTGGCAGTCGTGACATACTTCTATTTGATCTGGACCCTCACTTTTTGTGGCTTGGGCTTAGGCTTGTGCCATAAACCAGTATGCCTCTTCATATCCCAACCGCATGCCTTCTATCAAGCTATCTGTAGACTTCAACCCAACAGTCTGTTTCCTTGCTGTGAACCAAAATGTTTGGTGGGTTTTTTTCTTTTTCATGCTTCAAATACTGCATGTTTCTGGATAGTTGCAGTGACAAAAGGAACAACCAGACCGTCAGAGGAAATTATTTTTTTTAAATATCGTTTCACAGAATTTAAGTGCAACACATTCAAATTGGTAGCTGTTGATTGACAGTCTCAGAAATAGTTTATGCTGAACACTGCATTCTTAACTGCATATGGAATACTATATAAATGTAACCTATATACACATAAATACATATGCATTTAGGTGAATGTATAGTGTTTATTTATTCAGAAAACACATCCATAAAGTGTATAATTCCATCATCACTTTAATCATCACTTTTTATCAATTTTAACATCTGATAAACATTGTAAAGTTCAGCACATATTGAACTAGAAATACCTTTGAGAGAATATTTATGAATTGTCAAGTTAGAGTTTGTTTTTCAAATTAGTGAACTTCAAATCAGTTCCAAAAGAAAGCAGTTATGGAGGAAAACCTCTCCACTAGGAAAAATTAAATCAGCCAGGAACTGTATGATATTTTGAGAGGAAAAACAAATCTGACCATTATGCTATGAATTTGCCTTATTAACTCTGTTTGTGATCTGAGTTTTTTCTTTCTCCGTTGTCCCAATAGATGTCTTTTCCTCTAGTGCTTTATACTTTAATATGGATGCACGTTTATATTGCCATATTTGTGACAGAAGCATATGCTCATCTAGCCATATTTGCATGTGAAGATTAACATTTTTATATTTTGTGTTTGTTAATATTGGGTCATACCCTCAGCAGGTGGAAAATGACATGGCTCCATTGGCTTCAATAGAGCTGTGCCAGGTGATGATTTATTCCATTGTTTCATTTCACCTGGGTTTCGAGTACTTCCAAAAAACCAATACCAATCTGTGAACGTGCTTTACAAAAGTACAAATAAAAGAATCAGTATCTTTCTTAAAATAAAGATTTCTGAATATGCCAAAGAAATCTCAGGACTGTAATCCCTAATACTTTCTACTCCGGTAAACTTCAAGTTATACAACTTCGCTGCACAGCATGATAGTTCGCTGTTTGAAAGGTTAAGGCAGTCTTTAAAATGTGCTTACCTTGCCATACTGCATTTTTATTTTCAGAGAGCTAATGTCGAGAAAGAAAAGTGTAGAACAAAGTTAGCTTGGATTTCCTGTGACCTTAGGGTGTTTGGTGAAAGTGTCTATGATTTTAAAATTGAATAACAGACAAATAATTTTGGGTTGCTCTTATAGCTATATATAATACTAGGAAAAGGTCAAAACTTTATGAAATTTAGCCATGAAAGTCTCACTTCCTTCACTTACAAAAGATTGTTGCCCTAGGTAATTCAGTATCTACAAACATTCAAATTAAAAGACAGCTGAAGTTTTAAAATTGAGATATCCTCTTGAGTGAATAGCTAAAAAATATTGTTTAAAGGATGGAAAAATCGCTTAATCTGAGCAGTGGGCTGAGGCATTGACTTCAGCCACAAAAACCATATCTGAAACCAAACTTTGCAAGGGGTGTCTGGATATTCTGGCTCAGCTAATTATTTAGAGACTTTCATCATGGAAGTTAAATACAGATGAATGATGTCCCACAGCTTTTGAGACCAAGAGAAAGAAAGATGGATGTGGAGCAGAATCTGACTCAGCATTTTGTATTTTCTCCACCAACCAAGCATTTTGATAGAGTCAACAGTTCTTCTGTCACGTTCTATAAAGGTTTTCTATTAAAAGAAAAACATTTAGCAAATACTCTTCTTTAGCAGGGAGGAAATGCTTTACCATACTTCCCAGCTATTGCTTCTTTTTGCTGAAGTACGTGTTAATATTGTACTCTACTTGATTATCTATTCACTATTTCTCAATAGGATTTTCTAAGACAGAAACTCAGTTGAAGCAGGAACACACATCAGGAGATGACCTGGTCCAACCCCCTGCTCAGAGCAGGGTCAGCCAGAGCAGATTGCTCAGGGATGTGTCCAGTCAAGTTTTGAATACCTCCAGGGATGGGGAATCCACAGCCTTTCTGGGCAACCTCTACCAGTGTTTGACCACCTTGGTATTGGATCTGGCTGAGATGGAGTTAATTTTCCCCATAGCAGCCCTCATGGTGTTGGCCTTTTTTACTTGTAGCTAGAAAGTTGTTGATAACACACCAATGAACAGCACTCACATAGCATCAAGGCTGTCTCTCTGACATTCCCCCACCTCACCCCAGGAAAGCCAGTAGGCTGGGGTGGGAAAGATCTTGGGAGGGGCCATAGACGGGACAGCTAACCCAAACTGACCAAAGGGATATTCCATACCATGTGATTTCTGCTCAGCAATAAAAGCTAAGAGAAAGGGCGGGGGGGGGGGGGCGGGGGGGCATTCATCATTAAGGCATTGTCTTCTGGAGCAACAGCTATGTGTACTGAGGCCCTAATTCCCAGGCAGTGGCTGGATATCATCTGCTGATGGGAAGAATAAATCTTTAATTTTCCTTTGCTTCCGTGCATGGCCTTTGTTTTTGCTTTATTAAACTGCCTTTATCTTGACCCACAAGTTCTTATTCATCTTATTTTCTTCTCCCCTGTCCTGTTGAGGAGGTGAGTGATAGAGCAGCTTGGTGGGTAACTGGCTTCCAGCCAAGGTCAACCCACTAAACAGCCTCATTGTAAAAGTGTTTACTTTCCTGTATTTCAGTCCATGCCCATTGTCTCTTCTCAGTGAAGCCCAGTGACAGAACAAGAGTCTGGCTCCATCTTTTTTGCTCCCTCCATGAGGTATTTATACATATTGATAAGATTCCCCTGAGCTTTCTCTGCTCCAGGCTGGACAGTCCCAGCTCTGTCTCTAAATCCATCCTGACTGCTACCAGTCACTTTCTTGACTTTCAGGTTTGAAAAAGGTTTCCAGGATTATTTGCCCCATCACCTTCCCAGGGATCAAGGTGAGGACAACAAGCCTATAGTGCTCTGGATGCTCCATCTGGCTTTTCTTGAAGATAGGGGTGACAGTTGCTTTTTTCTAGTCCTTGGGAACTTCCCCCAATTGCCACAACCTTTCATAGATGATTGACAGTGGCCTCACAATGACATGGAACTGCTCCCTCAGCAGTTGTGGGATGCATCCCATCTGGTCCCAGGGACTTGTGTACGTCCAGGTTATTTAAATGTTCCCTATCCTGATCTTCCTCCAAAGGTAAGTCTTCCTTGCTCCAGACTTTCCCTCAGGTCTCAGGGGCCTGAGATTTCTGAGAGCAAATTTTACCAGTAGAGACTGAAGTGAAGAAGACATTGAGTACTTTGGCCTTGCCAGTATGTAACTCAGACTTCTTCATGACCCCTGTCACAACGCTTCCTGCCACATTGAGCAGTGAGCTTGTTTTCCCTGGTCTTCCTTTTGCTGCTGAAGTATCTGGGGGAGGCCTTTCTGTTGCCATTCACATTCCTTTCCAGATTCCAGTCCAGGTGGGTTTTGGCTTTCCTAAACCCATCCTGGCATGGTCAGACAGTGTCTCTATATTCCTCCCAGGTCACCTGACCTTGTTTCCACCTCTTGATGCTTCCTTTTTATGTTTGAGTTTTGTCAGGATCTTCTTCTTCATCCATACAGGCCTCCTGCCACCTTTGCTTGGCTTCCTCTTGCACATGCAGATGGACCATTCTTGAGTTTGTAGGAGGTGATCCTTGGAAATCAACCATTTCTTCTCCTTCTCCCCTCTTCTTTCCAGGACTAGGTCCCGTGGCATATTTTGAAGCTGGCCCCTGAAAAGACCAATGTCTGCTTTCCTTAAGTCCAGACTTCCAATCCTAATTTTTGACCAGCTCCCTCCTCTCAGGATCCTGAACATCTTGCGTATCATGACCACTGCAACCAAGATTTTCTTCAGCCCTTATATCCCTGACCAGTTCCTTCTTGTTTGAAAGTATGAGACTCAGTAGAGACCCTCTGCTTGTGAACTCCTCAATCACCTATGTCAGGAAGTGACCATCAATGCACTCCAGAAGGTTTTTGGATTGTTTGCGCACTGCTGTGTTGACCTTCCACTGTTTTGAAATTATTTCAAATTATGTGCTTTCATTAACTAGACTTATTTAAACAACTGAAAGGTTTAAAATATTTTAAAATAATTGAAGATTAAATCAATAACAAGAAACTACTGCCCTTTGATCTGTTAAGTGTCATAAATCTGACCTATCTGTGTGCCAGAATATGTTTAAGCTTTTTGGAAAATAATTGTAATGGGATATTTTTGCTTTTAAAACCATGAGAATGAATCCTTCTGGGCCAACATTATAATGTTTCTGGAATTTGCTTTTTATAAATTACTTCAGGGCAGAAGGTTAGCACAAATGGGGAGGAAATAGTTTCAGAGAAGTAGTAGGAGAGCAATAAGAAATCTGGGTGTCTGAAGGCCAAACCACAGAGCCAGGTCATGGGTGGGCCAGCTTTCTGCTCTTCACGGTCCTTACAGGGAAGAATTGATCCCCATTTCATGTAGTTCCCACCCGTTCTCTCACTAAGTTCACAAAAGCCAGATCAGGAGATCTTGGGATTAGGACAAGACAAGCAGGGATATAGCATCCTCTGCAATCTTGCCTTTTCCCAGACTGAGAGAGGTCAAGTATGATGAAACCACAGACAGGTCTGTAGTAAAATTTCTGTTATTTTATTTCACTTTTTTAGTGGATTTGAGGCACAACCATCTGAAGAAGATCTCTACTAATCTTGATGGAGATTTGGTTATAGCAAGACTGCTTTTCTGAAAGGATGAACAGAGGCCTGCAGGAAGGGTACAGTTTACTTCTTATTTACATGTAGTTGAAAAACTTTTTGTGTGGAGTGCTATAATAATTCATTTGTAGACTTGAGAATTTATGTTAAGAGACTTCCTTGGTTTTGGTTTATGTAGCAGGTTTCTTTATAACACATTGACAAGTAATTTTCCACTTAGAATATGAGTTGTATTTCAAATCAGGAAGATACTGTTGAGAACAGAAAGCAAGACTGTAAGTGGCGCATATAAATATGATGGTAAAACTAACAGTTTCAATGCAGAACAAAAAAATGCTAGGAATTTTGCAGGGAGATAGGTCCATTAATAACTTTTTTTGTTTTGATAGAACTGTTGCCAAAAATAACAGCAAAAAGTGCTGGAAAAGCATTGTTAAATCATTTAGCCCGTTCCTCAAACCCCTGCCAGTGCAGAATTATTCCTCAGAGTGCATTCTCCACTGTCTTGGCCAAGCTCAACTGTATATGACTCAAGCAATGGGTTTCCACCACTTCTCTTGGGAGATATTTCTACAGTCTAATAGATCTCATTATTATAAAATTTTGCTAAATGTCCCTCCAGTCAGTTTTAACCCATTAATTTTACCAACATGCTACTGGGTCACCATAACCAGCATATCTTTCTTGCTAGTTTTCCAGTCTTCAGTTATTTGTAGATGCCCAGAGCACCCTATCTTTCCTCCTAGTCTTCACAGAGATTAGGTAGCATAGCAGTGTTAAGATCCTTTCTTTTTCATTATTCTTTACAGGACAGTTTCTGCAGTCATTTTCATTGCTTTGCTATGAAGTACAGTCAGTTTGTTGACTTTCTTTGATATCCTAGTTCTTTTCCTTCCCATTTCTGTGCTTGTCTCATTGCACCTGAAAGGAACTAGTATCAGATTTCAATTAGAGCTATGAGTATTTCTGATTAGCTCAGTCAACTTTTCTCTTTCCTGCTGAAGAGAGCTGTTAAGACATCTATAATATGTTCTGAAAGACTGAGACAGGTTGGCGTTTCGCTTGCAAAATATTCTATGCTGTTGGCAGAAATAAGGTTATTATTAAAAATAAAATGTCATTTAATATTCTACATTTTATGATTTCACATTTCAAGGGTCTTTAATTATTTTCTGTTATGGGAGACATTAAAACTACGAATGAAACCTTCTTTCGACCTGGATCTAAAATATTTTCTCCTCACTTAATTATCTGCTCATGGTGTTGTCCTGTGTTCGAGTGAGTGGCAGGGAGTTTTTGGTGGCAGGGGAAGGGGCTACAGTGGTGGCCCCCTGTGAGAAGCTTCTCAAAGCTCCCCCGGCTCAACATTGGACCCACCAATGCTGGGCCAATTAGCTGTGCCTCTGCAATAACGTATTTAAGAAGGGGAACCTTGGACGACAAATTGCATTTGTGCCCATGGGAGTGACTCATGTCAGAGTTGGTTTGTGGAGATCTGTCTCCTGTTAGAGAGGGACCATGCTGGAACAGCGGAAGAATGCCAGATGTCGCCCCCTCCCTCCCCAAGGTGGAAGAAGCAGAAGGACTGACCACACCCCCCATTCCCTGCCCCCTGCACCGCTGTAGGAGAGGAGGTAGAGATACCAGGAACAAAGCTGAGCCCAGGAAGAAGGGAGGGGTGGGGAAGGTGTTTTCAAGATGTGGCAATGCTTCTCACAATCGTACTCTGTCTGGAAGGGACCGTATTAATTTGGCAATAACTTGCTTCTTCTCTATTTTATAATATGCTGCAATACTCTCGGTGACATGTCCAGAGACATGTTCCTTGAAGGAGGGCTCAGGTTTTCTCAGTCTGTCCAAATGCCTTTTGGATGTACCAAAAATGAACCCCACCGGGTTCAGGATTCAGCAGCCAATTTAGCCACTGTAAAGAAGCTGTAAGACTTACACTTTCAAAGAGTTTTCCCATTCACCCCTTAGAAATTATATCTATGTGGTATCTAATAATGAATCTTTGTCCTCTCACTCTTCTTTCAGCCACCATCTTGACATCTGCTGACTGGTTCCTAGCACCTCTCATGTGAAGGGCATTTGACTTCTTTGTAAGAAGCTGTGAAAAGATATTTTAAGTTTAAAATAAAAATATGTTTGGTTTTGGAGTGCTTATGTGTAAAGCAATTTGAATTTCTGCAACTTTCAGATACAATGAACAATGGAACATATAATTCCATGTCTTCAATAGAATTCAATTCATTATTGAATTAAAAAAATACAGGGTTTTTGCATTTTTGCTTTTAAGGGAGAGAAATAGAGAAAGACAGAGCCTTATTTTCTGCATATGCAATGTTGTGTTAATCAAGTAGACACATTCTAATGCTGACAGAGCTTATTTTTTTAGTGTAAAGGGCTGTACCGAAAACAGGGGAGGCAAGCAAAGGAGAAACAATGGCATGCCACATCTTCACAAAACCCAAAGAAATAACGCTTGAATGATGGCATTTGGGTGGAGAATGTAATCAATACTGTTTCATCTAATACTTGAAAACATTGCCATGTGGTGATTACCAGCAAAGCTCAAGAGTCATTGAGAAGGAAAACCTGCTCAGTTATCTAATTTATGAACTATGCTTTGTAATCCATAGAGACAATGATTTACATATCCTGCACCTTCCTTATGTTTCTGGTTGCTACCTGTCCTTTCATAAGTGTTAAAGCCCTGTTAACTTCATATATATTTCTTCCTTATGAGCTCCTGCAAAGGGGAACAGCATGATCATGAATAGGACATGACCTGCTAATAGGGTGTGTGAAGTTGTCTTGCTACTGAAATACTAGACTTAGTTTGAAAAACATTAAGAGGCTATTTTCTATTCCTTTCTCTCACAACAGATATTTGTCATGTTCAATAAGTTTCTGTGTATACGCTTATTCTTAAATGTTGCAACCAAAGGAGCTCCTGTTTCCTTGAAGTTTTTTTCTATAATGCAGTGAACTTCAGGTGTTCATTCTTAATTTTATACCATTCTAATTTACGAGTTCCTTTCAAAGTCCTCGTTACTTCCTTTTCTCCTTTGTGCTTCTGTTATTATTTAAATGTGTTTTTGCTGGTTTTGAATCCTTGTCCTACCCTATTCTCATTTCCTAACTCTGTGTTGGTTCATGATGTACAGGAGCACACAACTGACTCTTTCTGTCTTGCATCATTGCGAAGCTTGAACAGAAGGCAGAACAGCATTCGTTCAGCCAAATACTTGTCTCACCTACACTTAGACTGTGCTTTTTCTAGATCGAAGCACAGATCTTACTTTCCATGCTTACAAGTTTACAGTATCTTGTTACCCCTCAGCACTAATTATGATCCTGCAACTGGATTTTTTTACCTACCAAGGACCCTGTGGATCTCAGAAGGGGTTTCTGAGGGAATGAGAAGTAGTTCCTAAGGATACAGCTGCAGAATCAGAACCCCAACTGTAATGTTTTTTGGGCAAATTCCTTGTCTTTTGTTTAACTATAGTATTCAGCACACACAGTGCTTTATAAGCAGAAATACAATGCTGTGAATGCTTAAGCAGAAGTGCTAATCCCAGCTTTTAAATGTGTTTATACAGAAACGCTAGGCCACTTTCCAGAGTAATTTAAATCTCTTACAGCCTCACTAGTTTTAACAGAAATAGGCAAGAGTAGGGTAAGAACAGGATGGGATTTGTCTCCAGAGAAAAAAATCCAGCTCAAGCATTTGAGGCTATGCTGTAAAACACTTGTTCAGTTAAGATGGACAAACTTACTGAAGATTTACATTGTAAAAATTACAAACAGGAAAAGATGATAGAAACATAAGCAGTTTTCCCACAGATGTCAGTCTCAAAAGCAGTATCACTGACACAGCCACTGAAAGATGTGTCAAAATGAAAAACAGGTGAAAAAAGAGCATCCATGGTTCAACAAAGTACTTGACTGATCTAGTCAAACATGAAAGCAATTTCAGTTGCTGCTTATTATTACGATACAGACAATTTCTGTAGATGCTAAAGACCCAGAGCAGATCTTATTTTTATTAGACACTCTACAAACTTTTAGAAAGGTGCTGAAAGGGTAAGCCTCACCAGTTGTGTATAATTGCTGGAAAGGACAAAATATTTCCCTGGAAGATTTGCAATCATGTCATATGATTACCTAGGCGGCAGTACATTCGCTTTGATAATTTGGACTCGGTGAATCTTCCTAAATCTACTGTTTACTCTACTAGAGTAATAATTTCATAGGTTTTCTTAGTGTTTGCTGCTTCCATTAACCTCAGTAACAGCAGGCATGCTGATTCTTTTCTTATGGATTTACATGGATTGGTATCATTCTTTTCACCTCCTGTAGGTAAGTAGAATTGGAGAATTACCATCTCCAGTGTCATAACAGTATGTTACCACTATGAACTTTATTTTATTCTCCTTATCAGTTATTCTGAATTATCCTGCCCTCTCCTCTCCCCAGATTTTGAAAAGGACTCCCATAAAAGCAGCAAGCTACTGGAATATGTGTCTCCCAGAAACTTTAAAAGAAGTGATTGGAGTGCTATTAACTTGCATAGGTATGTGGGTGATGTGGAAGGAAATAATCCTAGCATCTAAATCCTGGTGAACATGTTATCTTAAGGGAGTTATGATTGACAAGGAGTCACAGTATTTTCTCTATTCAAGGAAAAACAATAGTGCTTTGACTTCAGCCTCAGTGTTTATAGTTTCTTATGCAGGGAAGCATAGTTTTACCTAATGTTTGCAATTTTTTGAATTATTTTTCTCATGTGATTGAGCACCCCTCTTTTTCTTCCCACTGCTATGTTTGGATTACTGTATCTATCTGGCACAATTCTTTATGGCCCAGCTCAGACTTCAGATATACAGGCACAGATCCCAGTGAAGTCAACGGGAGCTACAGCTGGATATTTAAGAGTGGGTTTGGGGCCTTTAGCCTTAACACAAACAAATATGTTATAAATTATTTTAAAATTATATTAGCAAAGAACTAGCATTTCCCCAGTGCAGTTTATTCTATTTGTTCTGTATCAATCATTAATTTTTTCAGGAAGTGTTTACAAGTGAAGTCACATATCGTATCTGATTAGCTGAATTATAAATATGAAAGATAACTGGCTTGGAATTAGGTAGCAGAGACTAAAAGTGCCTTTAGGAATTCAATCAAATTTATGCTTTTGTATGTGGAGAGCAATTTAGTTTTAAAATTTGTGGTACATGTAATAAATCAAATTAAATTTTCAAAGACCTCTTTGTTTAGGATGTTTTTTTAAATATAGCATAAGCTATTTCTTCCTCTACCTATAAAAAAATGTAAATTATTCATGTTACCTGTATTCAGTGACCTGTGGATGAACCTTCCCAAACCACAGATGACCTGCTACAGCACGAATAATAACAGTCCATTACTAGGCTGTGTGCACAAGTGTCTAAATTAATCTTTCAAAGCTGTAATTACAGGTAATGTTACATCTAATTTGGATGCAGCAGTTGATTTGTTGGTAAATATGACATTTTGATCAGACTGAGAAAAATCCTTACATTGGAGCTTTCTGATATTAGAGAATCAAAAACTTTGTAAGTGATCTTCTTTGTATGCTTTGGGCCGGATTCTCAGCCCAATTGTGTGGCCCTCACCTCTGGTATGTAGGTTCTATTTTAAGTTACTGTCATCAGATTCTTCTCCTGTTTTTCATTACCCACAATACTAACACATTCCCAGAGATTCAAATAATTTTCCCTACATGCCACTTAACTCCTTAAAAGACATTTCTCTTTTATCACTTAAATTGTTCAATTTTCTCGATTAGTTACTGAGAAAAGAAAGTAATAAAATCCCTCCCATGTTTATTTTCTCTATGGGGAGAAAGGAAGTTTGGTTGTATTCATTTCTTTAATATACGTGAAAAAAACTCTACAGAAGTATGAAATCGTTAATACTGTGGACCTTTGTTACTGACTGGAGGCTTCTGGAGGAGGGAAAATACTACAAAACTTAGATCTGATTGTGTTGCAGCTGCATTCAGAGAAAATACAAATTATTTTGATTTACTGACAAAAGCTAAATTAGGGCATATAAAATTGGAAATCAGGTACTGTAACTTAATGATTTTACTCTTGAAACCATTTCTAATATTTCAGCCATTTAACATGATGTGGACACCCTTCACACTGCCTCAGGTGACAGCTATGTTCAAGTCTACAAGATGTGAGTATGGCTGTGTTAATGTCCCTGACTCCTCAGTTTCCAGTACTATTGCATCAAAATTTGTTAGCATATATGCATGTCTCTCCCTCTCATCTCCCTCTTCACTATAAAGCTTTAGCCTCAACATGAAACGGTTCATCCTTTGACTTCCCAATACAGAGCCAGGAAGCTAAAAACATGTACTTATGCCGTATTATTTTGGGGAAGTCTTTATAATATGTTAATGAATGGGTGTAATGATTTCTACACAGGTTGTAAAGATATTGTCAGTTTACTTTTCATACCTTTTGAGAGCTCTGGAGGAAACAGAATCGCAGATTATTGTATCACCTGGGGTACTTTGAGATATGACTAATAACAGGAGGCATCCTCACTTCCAGCTGCCAAAATACTTATAAGACAACTTTTCCAAGTTGCTGCATTTTCATTTTAAGCATACAGTGAATCACATTTGGACAAAGTCTCAATCTGGAGAGGAACTGACCTGCAAGGTAGTCCTTCTGATAAATATGGAACAGTATAATAAAGCTCACATTATACATGCTGAATGCTAAGCATTATTATCCTGTAGCCCACTTTGCTTTTGCTACAGCAATGAATCAACCCTATAGCCTGCAAAACCATCTTCAAACAGTAGTGAGATAACAGACTGCTTTTCAGTTCAACACTAAAAAGCATCACTGTTGACTTTTACGTCTTTTCAGTTACACCATCTTTCCTAGCACACTTGAATATGCAAGTCTGTAAATTGTTATTTACCAGCTTACTCTGTAAGTTCCCAGACTGCCACCCAGTCTGGCAATTGTTTCTTATTATAATTTGAAGTTATCTAGTTTTAAAGGATAATTTTCTTTGAAACTTTAAAATATGAAAGCATTATATTCACTTCTTAGAAGGCCATTGACCTGTATCTTGTCATGGAATTATCAGAGAATACTGGCCATAGGACAGCTTTACCAGAAATCTAACTATGTGCTTGCACTCATGATATCTACCTCCTGTTGATATCCAGTTCAGTACTATGTAGTATTGATAATTCTTTTTTTCATCTGATTAGGAGACATGAGTAGATTCAGTTCCCTCCCCTTTCCTTTCAGCTAAGGTTTTAGTAGTCTGTGGGCTGCCTAGGTTGCCATAGACCCCATGGAAAAAGTACATAGCATTAAATTCCTTAAAGTGGAGACTGACAGCACAACTGAAAGGAATGAAATGGATCCATCAAAAGTTATTAAGAGACAATTTTTCTTTCCTCCTTCTCTGAATATTTTTTTTTTTTAATGGCAGCAAAAGCAATGCAGAAAGCATAAGAATCAATCCACATGTCAAAACAAAGCAGCTAGGATATCTACAGGTTTCTGGGATCTGGCGAAAGATCCAAGAGTTTCTACAGGCTTCTGGGGTCTGAATGGATGCCTGGAGGATTTTGTACTAATATGTTTGGAAAAGACTCAAGTCACATAGGTGGCCCAATGAGTGTGAGCCATATTGAGAGCATTATAAATCCTTGTGTTCAGTCTCAGTTGTTGGTTTCTTTTAGCCTGTATGCTTTCAGGGGTCTAATAAGTGTTGCAAATTGACTGCTGCTTGAGAATTGAGTATAGGTGTCTCAGTCTGCCATTAAAACAAGCCAGCTGAATGAAGGCTGGGCATTTCTGGCAAATGGTAGTATACTTGCTAACTTTTTTTTCTGGGCAGTTAAAGCACAGCTAATTTAGTAGAACTGTCAGTAGTAGGTAGTCAGTAGTAGGATGACTGTCTTTATCACAAGCCATCTGTGTAGTCCATATATCATTTGGTCATACGAGACAAAAAGGAGTGGCTTGTAGATGTTATCCTTACTGATGGGATGCCAAGGTATGTAAAAAAAAAATATGGTAGCTCTCTGGATCCTTCGTATTAGATTTCAAAAACCACAAGCAATTCAAACAGCCCTCTGAGAGCAGTGGAATTTTTTTTTTTTAGGATATCTGTTACATTTTGGGTTTGTGTGACTGTATAACTACCCAAGGAGCTATAAAATGTAGCCAAAGGACCTAGTAAGTCAAAATTATCATGTGAGTGCTGTCACAGTTCACTTTTATTTGTTGTATAAAGTGCAGATGGTGACTTATTCCACCATTGGAAAGTCTTGCTTAAGATCTCAAAATCTAGAGCTATGTCTTTCCAAAGCCATCAGCATTTGACCCAAGCCCCCTCTTATTAAGTCAAACAGTGTGACAGACCTGAGCTACCTTCCTTGGATATCCTAAATCAGGACCCTAAGGTCTGTTTAGACATCCATGTGACTCCATCTGCAAAAATGCTGAGCACCAAACAGCCTTTTGTGGTGAGCTTTGGACGAGGCTCAGGTACGGTGCTTTGATTTTGAAATTATCAGCTGAACAGAAGTCAGCACCAGCCACCAATAGTGCTGCCTTCCAGCCCAGCACTCAGGAAGGGCCCGCAGGGCCATGCAGCTGCCCAGCCAAAACTGCAGCTGCTGAAACACTGTACATCCTTGATCTTGGACCAACGGAGTTGCTCTGGTGTTCCTTGAGGAGTTGAGCCTGCTGGGAGGTGAAACTCTAATACAAAGGAACTGGTAGTTACAAAAAAAAGATTACTACCAGAACACCTATTGATGACAGACTGTTACAGGGATACTGGCAGCTTTTGGAAAGTGTTCCCAGTTGTGTTTTTAATAACACTGGCCTACAGAATGAGAATGTGTACTCTGCTGAGTTGTAATAACACTTAGGAATGTACTAGCCCACAAACTGAGCATCGTAAAACTGTTGTTTTCACATTTTCCTAATAAAATGCCATGGCATAGTAAATCTGTTTTTATTTTATTTGTAATGGCAGAAATGTGTTTATCATAAAATAAAATCCTCTTTCAAAATGTAGGCCATAGGACAGTGATATAATTCATCCTGTTCAGGATCATGGTTTGCATCACTCCAGCCTGAACAAAAAATTGCAATATACTACTTAAAATCTTTTGCTTTCAAAATGTATCATAAAATCCAATGCACATGCAGGTCTGTGCTGACACTGCAGTTTGTGGCAAGGTGAATCAGAAACATATAAAGCAGTTAAATGACAACATGTGGAGTAAAGCACAACTATCTGGAATACTTGCAACTGGTTCATGTGTGAAATGGCAAACAGAACTGATAGGTCATGGTATAATTAAACGTGTTCAAGTTTCAGCTTATCTAAGTTTCCTTCATCCAAAGTGCCAAACACTCAGGTACCTATTAATTAAGTTTAAAATTATGCTTCAGTCTGCATATCAAGAGGTTGAAATAATTGAGTTCCTTCAAAAAAGGCCATTCTATTGCACTGTTTTGTGATAAAAGTATGTACTAGGACCTTATATATATAACAACATAAATGTGTGTGAATTTGCAAGGAAGAAATTCATGCGATTAGATGTGTAAAAGCAGTCTTCAATGGCTCAGTTGTACTAAAATTTCACACATAGGTAGAATATTCAGCAATAAAGCATACCAAATCAGAAAAGAACTATAAAATCATCGTGTATTGCAATATAAATGTTCTTTTATAAATGATAACAAAGAAAGCTTTTTAGAAGATAATGGGACTCACTGTCATATCCAAATAGAAGGTACCTTGCAATAAACTATTATTTTTTCATTCTCTAGTCCTCCTGGTATGATGCCTGAAGTACAAAGTGTAGGGTTTTATGGATATAACATAAATTGTGAGTGGGGAATACGGTAATTGTAACAAAATAGAGCCATAAATATCTGTATTAATAGAACGTTTTGATCTGTGTACTTGATTTTTCACTTGAGAGGACAATAGTTTCATCTTATTCCACTTGAGAAGGTTGATCCCTTCATAATAAGTACCCACTATACTATGAGACATTGAATACCAACATCAAGCAAATACTCCATGGCTCTGCTGTTCCCTTCTGGGAATCACCTAAACCAATTTGAATGGAGAGCTGAAAGTGGGAAAATCATCCCAAAGACAAGAGGAAAAGACCAAACACACTTGAGGAGATCAGAAAAGGAGCAAGCTTAACTAGCCTCTGAGCTGAGGCAGCCTCTCATGTTTTCATTATCTTCTATTCATCTCGTACAGCTCTGCCAGAAAGATTACACTGCGGGACTTTTTTCTAGAATGAGAGGGGCTCTGATGAGATTGCCTCAACCCGTTTAAGAAGCCAAGCACACAAAATATGATTTAAGATACAAAGTGAAACATGCTATTGATACAAAATTTATGATAAAATTACATTACAGCAGCTCAATCTGAAAGAATCTATGTTTCTCCTTTGTATAAAACATATTGTACCAGACTCTCAGTGGGGATACGTTTTCATAGCTCATTCACTTTCACAGAGCTACACAAATCTACACCAGGTGAGGATCTTGCCTAATATAGATTTTTTTCATAACATTCCAACAAGGGATTTAATACAGGATTAAATGTGTATTTCCTCTCTTACTGCTTATATTGCATTCTTTGTGTGTTCTTAAGATATATAGAGACAATTGAAACAGACATTATGCATTGATCAATACTAGAAAGGGAAAAAGGGAAAAAAATCTAGTCAGACAAAGTCAATCACAGAATCACAGAATCACAGAATTGTCTAGGTTGGAAAAGACCTTGAAGATCATCCAGTCCAACCATTAACCTAACACTGACAGTTCCCAACTACACCATATCCCTCAGCACTATGTCGACCCAACTCTTAAACACCTCCAGGGATGGGGACTCCACCACCACCCTGGGCAGCCCATTCCAATGCCTAACAACCCATTCTGTAAAGAAATGTTTCTAATATCTAATACCTTCCCTGGCGCAATTTGAAGCCATTACCTCTTGTCCTATCGTTTATTACTCGGTTAAAGAGGCTCATCCCGAGTTCTCTGCAACCTCCTTTCAGGTAGATGTAGAGGGCGATGAGGTCTCCCCTCAGCCTCCTCTTCTCCAGACTAAACAACCCCAGTTCCCTCAGCCGCTCCTCATACGACATGTGCTCCAGACCCTTCACCAGCTTTGTTGCCCTTCTCTGGACACGCTCGAGTAATTCAATGTCCTTTTTGTAGTGAGGGGCCCAAAACTGAACACAGTCATCGAGGTGCGGCCTCACCAGTGCCGAGTACAGGGGTAAGATCCCTTCCCTGTCCCTGCTGGCCACGCTATTGCTGATACAGGCCAGGATACCATTGGCCTTCTTGGCCACCTGGGCACACTGCTGGCTCATGTTCAGCTGGCTGTCAATCAACACCCCCAGGTCCCTCTCTGACTGGCAGCTCTCCAGCCACTCCTCCCCAAGCCTGTAGCGCTGCTGGGGGTTGTTGTGGCCCAAGTGCAGCACCCGGCATTTGGCCTTATTGAAACTCCTACAGTTGGCCTTAGCCCATCGCTCTAGCCTGTCCAGATCTCTCTGCAGAGCCTCCCTACCCTCGAGCAGATCAACACTCCCACCCAACTTGGTGTCATCTGCAAACAAACAAATCAAGGCAGTAGATGTAGCGTTGAGAAATAAGATGTATTTCAAGGCAGCTCAAAATGGTGAGAAGGGCTTGTGAACATCCATGACCTCTAAATGTCTGGGACTGCTTATTCCAAACCATCTTTAAAATGAGGCATTTTACTGTTGAAAGTCTCTAGGCAGAGGATTCAGTCAAACAAGATAGTCCTTGGGTTGAAGAAGATTTTTAAAGAATAAATTCAGAATTTGTTGTAAAAGTGGTTGAAGATATATCCTTCAAAGTTTGAGTTCCCTTTTTTAAAATTTATGAAAATATCCTGAAGTGCACAAATCTACCTCTTTAACTCAAGTAGTCTGGTATATAGAAGTCACTTGCCATTCAGTGGAAATTATTGGAGGTCTGCTATAGATAAATTCAGGCAACTGCTTGGGAATAGAGTATGCATGTGGGTGCTTAAAATTAACAGTTTTAGAAAAAATCTATGTCAAATATCTCACAAATATATACTTGCAAAATCAGCAGGGCTGCTTAAATTCCCAATAAACCTCCAACATCTCCCTGGATATGCTGCAGATTTGGACCCCTCATCACACACTTGAGTAGCTTAGCAAGAGTTTAAAAGGATGATGTATCACAGGGGATACAATTCAGCTAGGGAATTTAGCCCATAGCTGAGAGTCCTGTGATCTGAGAACTGGAGTTACCAGGAAGTATATTGAAACACTTTTAGTCAATTTTAAAGTTTGCAAGAATATTTTCTTTATTCAGATTTCAGGCACACACACACCCCCTCCCCCATTTTAAAGCAGAAAGCTTTTAGGTAAACTATTTTTATTCAATCGAAACTGCTTCTGTCATAAAGTCCATTTTCTAGTCTGCTCTAGTGACTGGTGAACCTGATGTAATCAGATCAATTCTCTGTTCAGTGGCAAAGAATTATAATGGAAGCAAGTGATAGACTTGTGCCTTTACAAGAAAGATCTGTAGTATGGAGGGAGAGAAGACCCTTTATTTCCCTTTTGTAGTACTTGATAGGAGAAATGGACTCATATTTATCACATTCTCAATAGTCGGAGTTGGATGAGAAGGACAGAGATCCTTCCAACAATTAAAAACACCATGGTGGTAGTAATCTTAATAGGGATGACAAGGTATGACAATATTTAATATCCAAGATAGCATGTTGCTTTTAGTGTCAGAAAAACAGAGATGGTTAACAAGCAAAAATAATGGTTCCATTTTAGTAACCGTTAGTTGAACAGACCATAAGGAATCCAGAAATTAAAGTTTAAATTAAAGAGAGGAGTTAACCTCAAAAACATGGTACAAGAAGATGGGTGAGTCCATATGTCAGAATAAAGACAACTGCAGGTAATCTAAGTAATAACAACTGGAATACTTAAGTAGATACATGCTAAATTCAACCAGTTTACCTGCTTCTGCATGTCTGCTAGGAAAGATGTTGGTCAGGCAATCTTCTGCATTGATTCTCTGAAGTACTTAGAGGATTCTCCTCTCTGGTTACCAGTGATAGGACATAAGGAAATGGAATGAAGCTGCCTCAGTCAAAGTTGAGATTGGACATTAAGAAAAGGTTCTTCACGGAGAGGGTGGTCAGTCACTGGAACAGGCTCCTCAGGGGAGTGGTCACAGTACCAAGCCTGGCAGAGTTCAAAGTGTGTCTGGATGATTTTCTTAGTCATAGTGTTAGTCCTGCAAGGAGCAGGGAGTTGGACTCGATGATCCTTATGAGTCCCTTTCAATTTAAGATATTTTATGATTCTATGATTTTATAGCTCACATGTATACTTCAGTATGCTGATGCTTCTGCTAAAGTTACATCTCTTTCCTTCTCGTTTTTTACCTCTCTGAGCATACAAATCTAAATTTTTTTCTTCCTGAAAATGTTTGGCAATTGTGGCTATACAGAAGTTTGCCAGCTGTTAAAGGTCTCTCCTTGATTTAATATTTATCTTTTTCTGTGCCCCACACAAAAGCTCTTTCCCATCTCTTCATCTGTTGAATTGAATGGGAAAGCCCTTTCTTCTGGAAAGTCCATGAGAATTTCCTCAGCAAAATTGATTCAGACCATCTGCAAACACCTCAACAGACCTTACATTTTCTATCCATTGTAAGATTCCCTTTTGCTGTCAGCAGCTGTAGACTCTATTATAGAGAACTCTAAGTATAAAAGGCCACACAGGACACCTCTCCATGGTCTTTCAGTCTCTTGTTCAGCAGAATATACACCATTATTTTGAAAATGCTGCCTTGGCTTCTTCTCGTGGGTCTAGCATTGGATTAAGTGCTTTGGCCTTGTTCATTCATCCTTGTCCCTCAGGAAAGCATATAATAGTATGTCTGCTATTATAGATTTGGGGGACAAGGTTCATTGCTCTGACGTTCCATGGGACAACTGTCCCATTGTCCTGTCCTGATGGACGCAACCAGTTCCCCATCCATTACTGAATCTCCAGGGACTACTGCACTATAAATAATATATATATTTTGTGAAGAAAAGCAATAAAATAGTTTTCTCAGAACGAAGGATAGTACATGTGCCAATAAGTGTTTCATTGTCACACCAGGTAAATTTGGATGAATACATTTCAAATTACTGGAGTTTAACTTAGCTAAGACTGATAGTGCACAGAGGAGTATTGTCCTCAAAGTTTCTACATCTGTTTTCAACTTATCTTTATTTATGGTTTGGGAAACAAACTCTTGTAAGTCTGATGTGGTGTGATTGTCTCTTTATATTTGTAAAGAAATATGGCTGATGGGTGTGATTGTGCTTAATGTACACTGCCCTTCATATATGGTCAGTGTTGTAAGTAACAGAATGGTGTTAGGAAGCCTGGTAGGAATAACTTTCTTTAACATGCATTATACAGTGCTACAGCAGTCTAAACTGTAAAAATATAACATTTGGAATTAATCTAAATTGCTGTGTTTTATTTTGGGCTAAAAAATAGAATTTTGAAATGAGAGGTGTCTGTGATCTAACAAAGGAAGGAAGGAAGGAAGGAAGGAAGGAAGGAAGGAAGGAAGGAAGGAAGGAAGGAAGGAAGGAAGGAAGGAAGGAAGGAAGGAAGGAAGGAAGGAAGGAAGGAAGGAAGGAAGGAAGGAAGGAAGGAAGGAAGGAAGGAAGGAAGGAAGGAAGGAAGGAAGGGAGAAAGAAAGGAAGAGAAAGAAAGAGAGAAAGAGAGAGAGAAAGAGAGAAAGAGAGAAAGAAAGAAAGAAAGAAAGAAAGAAAGAAAGAAAGAAAGAAAGAAAGAAAGAAAGAAAGAAAGAAAGAAAGAAAGAAAGAAAGAAAGAAAGAAAGAAAGAAAGAAAGAAAGAAAGAAAGAAAGAAAGAAAGAAAGAAAGAAAGAAAGAAAGAAAGAAAGAAAGAAAGAAAGAAAGAAAGAAAGAAAGAAAGAAAGAAAGAAAGAAAGAAAGAAAGAAAGAAAGAAAGAAAGAAAGCCTGTTAGCCCAGAGATAAAGACTTTCTGAAAGATGGGATCATAAACAAAGAGGCTGCTAAGGTTTATACCTAAAGAAAATGTTTGATAATTTTAAAACATGAGTGAGCACTAACTAAGCAGGGATAAAAAAATAAAGTGTTCTGATATGGAAAGGATGCTGATGGTAATCAAGTTTTAGTTGATAAAAATAATAGAGTACTTTATAGATAAGGAAATGTGGTTTTTTACTCCCTTCCTAGGGCTCATCTGAGGTTCAGTATTTTGAAAGCATTCAGTAAAGAAACCTAAACTGTAAAGGTAGCTGTAAATAAAGAGATTTTATAAAGGGAAGAAAATTCAAACTGTAGATTGATCTACATCATAGATATTCTCTCTAATCCTACGGGTCTGAATTGCTGCATTCAAGAATATGCACAGAAGTGTGATTTTCAGATTTAAAAAAACATAGATCATATTGTAGGAGGTTAATTACACCTCACTTTTTTGTTTTAATACTATGCTGGATTTTCATCATCTCTGTAAACTGTGTACTCCTCCCATTGGCTAAATTCCCACCTCATCATCTTAGTATCATTTTTTCCTATCCTTTATTTAGACTTGATTCAAAGTACACTTTGATACATGTAGGCAAATAGTTATATTCATGAAGATCATGGGGAAAGTTCAATTGAACTAGTGTTAGGGATTAATTATTTAAGTATTTTGAAATGGAAAGGACTTTACCTAAAAGCCAGCTTTTATTGCTCTGTAAGGAGCAACAATTTCCATAAGCCAGGGAGAATTCCAAGTGCAAAACCTCCTGACCCTAGAGTTCATCCTGAGTTTTGTGACAATGTCCCCTTCTCCCTTGCGTTCAAAAGGAACTGAACCATTGGAGCCCACATCTTCTTCAACTATTTAGAGAGTGGAAGGCTCAAATCATGTTCTGTTTTTTGTGCTTTTGATCCAGCTTGTCTATATACATTTTAATTTCTTTAAGTTGCAGACTGTTTAAAGGAGGAGAAATCTGGGTTGTACTTCAAATTTTGCTGGCTGATACATCATTGCTATAATGGAACATGACTCATGGCATTTTTCAGCCAACAGTTTTAACCAAATGCATGAAAGTCTTCTTTAAACACATATTGTGTCCACTATATCTTTCAGGGTCTTATCTTTTCTGCTCTCACTACTATTTTTCTTTATAGTTTACAAATAGAGGAGATAAAAGAAGATAATATTGCAAACATCTTGTGCAAGATGTTATATAGGTTTCTGCTTATTGCCATCCAATGTCAACCTTTTGTGTTGCACAAACTGCTTTATAACTCAAATCGTGATGAAACATACAAAGTAAATACAACGGAAAAGTCTGGAGAAATAAACCTATTATTAGAGCTTGCCTTCATATTGCAAACAAGTACTCAGGAGGATAATTTTACCTCCTAAAGTAAGATAAATTAATAGACACTAGTCAAACTGTTTAAAAGCTGCATAATCTAAACCTTTTCCAACAAAGTTTATCATTTTTAACATAACTTTCCATAAAACAGCAAAATGTGTAAATAATTAAGTGTAAATAATTTCACAGAAATGCAGAAACATTTTAAGAAAAATGGAAAAATTGGGCTCTGCGGTCTTAGGATTTCTCCATTTCTTCACAAACTCTGTCATACAAGATTTATCTATTTGGTTTTGGTTTTTATTCTGTCCTAATTATGATTTCTTACAATTTTCTACCAATACTTTCATTGCTAGAGTAGGTCAATCAAAATCTTATTTTACAGAAGTCTTTGCTTGTGGTTTGATTGTTAGTAGCGTGCCATATTTGATAAGCCCTTTTGAATTAAAATAAGTCACATGACATGAATCTCCATACTGATTTGATATGAAAAACGCATAAAAATTTACTTTAATAAGATCATAGAATAGTTACATTGGAAGAAACCTCTGTAGGTCACATGGTCCCAATTCTTACTCAAAGCTTTTTATGCACAAACACTCCTGATCACAACTTCAAAATGCAGTTTTCATGACTATACATTTAAAACTATTTTATAAACATGTCTGCAATAGACTCCTAGTCATAACATCTGTGCTGATGTACATATTGGCAGTATCAAAGTTCAAACAATATAATTTAAACAATCAGATGTTTGCGGAAACTCTTTTTATATCTGCTTAGCTCTAGTTACAGCCTTATTTTTCTTCTCTAAAATATGCAACCTCTTCATTTAAAAAATAGTTCAGGAGGGTGAGATTTGTGTCAAAAGAGTAAAATTAAAAATGTATCAAAATATGGAAAGGTCATGCTGACCTGAGCAGTAATAAGTACACAACTGATTAGTTCATTTCTGGTTATGCTCCATTTAACTGTTTCCTGCTTGAATCAGCTTTGAAGAACTGCACAAACATGAAAATCCCTGAGACAAGATGGTCATTCACTTATTCTTCTCCATTTTGTGTGTGCCCTTGTGCCCCTCTGCCCTCATTTTAGTTCACTGCTCCCTGACTTCTGCTTTTCATGCTGTTTTTTTATGCACTTCTAGGAATACAGGAAGGAATGAGAGATAAGAATGGTTATCTTTAACAGAATTCCCTGTTCAGTGTTCCTTTTTGACTTCAGTTTTGTTCAGTGAATTTATTTACAGCGGAAGAAGTTGATTGTCAGGTTGATTGAAGAAACCTAAATTTGCAATGCACAGTAGGTAACCAAATGCCATTTTCAACCCACCAAGAATTTTGACCTTCAGGAGACCACATTTGAGGAAATTTAGTATTACCTATTGGTATAGAAAAGCCAAGCAATTTCCATAAAAAGAAATAAAAATACCTGTTTTACTGTAGAAATGTTCAAAACCCATCCTTTTTTTATATTTTCATGTTTGAGATCTTTTGGATACTTATTTTAGTTTTTTATCTCAAACAGTCTCAAGCTGGTTGATAAATCTCTTCATTCACCCAGTAACTATTTTAGTTTTGACATTTTAAAACCATTATTTAAACCAATATAAGTGTTTTTTTAAGAATGAGAAGCTTGACACTATAGGCAATATGGGAAAATCCCCTTGCTTTAGGACAAGACGATTATTTTTAAAATATCAAGTTCCAGTTGTTTATATTCAGCATCAGTTTTTGGGGCTTCCTGTCTAGAAGTTACCTAGGCTTGAGATTTTTCAAAGTAAACAATTTTTCTGGGCTGAAAGCTCTTCTCAGACCTAATGAATTATATTTACTTGTTTTAGTTTTGATCATTTCATCTGAGTTCACTGAGCCCGTGTGGAAGATGATTGTCTGTCATGATTTTTCTTTCCCAACAACAAATAGTCACAAATCTCATGAAACTCCTGGTAGTTTCATGGAAAAATTCCCAAGCCATTAATCATATCTTATTTTACTGACTTTTTTCTGTCAGCTCTAGTGTATATGATATAACTCCCTGAGCATGTGATACATCAGCCTGTTCTCTGATTACTTTTCTTCATTTGTTGTACAATAGGGCCCAAAGGACCTGAGATCAGAACCACTTTGTCATAAGAGCTCTATGTCCCCATATAAGACACTCCACCAAAAGAGCTTTCACTGTAAGTGATAAAGGCAGCCCAAAGAAATATTTTTATCCCCCATTTTACTTACGAAGAATGGAGTAGAGGGAGATTAAGTGATTTGGCCAAAGCTCCCCAGGAAATCTGAGTCCAGCAGTCCTCAGCTTTAATCCACAAGACTATCTTTCCTCTGCTAGAAACCAGATGTTAAATTGGATGTTAATTTTGCCATGAAACTTTTTTTAAGAACTCTGAAAAGCAAATAGTCTCCAACAATGATTACTTAGCAAGCTACCAGCTCTGCAGTCTTGCATCTCAGAAGTAATTCCTTCCATCTTTGCTGGCAGGCTTTAAAAGGCCTTTTGTTTTCGCTCACTGATTAGTATAACAATATATTTTGAAAGATATGTGGGCTGATAGGGGGTATCATTTATTTGTTTCAATGGTAGCTTTTTGCAACAAAACGTATGAAGCTTTTAAGTGTTGTGGATTGAAGCCTGATGTCAAAGATAAACGTTAGGATTATAAATACAGATCCTCTAAAGTATTGTAAGCACTGTAATCAGTAACAGAAATTCACATCATTCACTTGCTTCTCTTAAAGTGCTGAAGGTTTTTCCTGTTAAAAACCACAGGCACATATATTATCAGTCACTATTAACAACTGAGCCAAACATGTAACGTGAGTTAATTATATAATGTGTGTTGCATTATATAAAATTTACGTTTAATGCTAGACTGCAGGATGTTATGGGTTAACTTAGAATACCACTTGGCCTTCCTCTCCTCCTCTTTTCTGCAATTCAAATCAGTCTTCTGGAAAATTGGCCTCAGTACCAGTGACGTGCTGCTGAACTTACGAGATCTCAAGAATATCCTACCAGATTTCATTCTTTTGTTGTAGAATTGTTTCCATCTGGGGCCTAGATATAAACTTGGAAAATGTAAAGGCTCTTCCCTCTCACCCTGCCTGACTTCAAAACATTGGCAAATAACCTTCCTCGTCAATGCAGTACAGATTGGATTAAAACATTGGAGTAAATTATATTTCTGTGGGTGTAGGAATTAGTGGCATTTATTGAAAGCTTAATGTACTGCCTAACAATCCAAGAAGTAAATATATACTATAAAATCAAGTGAAAATTAACATTGAACATAACAGAATATGAGAGAATAGTAGATTCTGGAAAGAAATATTAGTCACACGGGGCCAGATCTGCTAAAGAGCACAGTTACACACATTTGCAAGTGCTTCATTTGTGTGCAAAGTCTCAGTGTGTGAGCATAACTCCCTGGCTTGAGTCCACATAGCTGTTTTACTAAGCTGGAGTAGCTAAGCTGGGAACATAATCACCATTAGTTCCTCTATACTCAGTGAAGGCGATGGCGATTATATATCTAAATCTGTACTTCATGCAAAATTAAATTTATATTCATTTATTTGCAGCCTATTGCTCTATGCCACTATGTCAAGTGAAATTGTTCTGATACGGATGTTATCTATAATGATATTGGTACTAACCTTATACTGGGGAACCAAGCAAAAAAGGCATAGGATACAGTTTGCCAGAGGCATGGCAGAAGCAGGGAGCAAATTACTCTAGTGTTTTTGATGTGGCTGCTTGGCTTGTATTTTCTGGTGTATACAGCAAGCTTTAAGAGCTCATCATTTGATACCACTGTCAAATGTCGCCAGCCTTCGTGCTAGACTTTTGTACATAAACTTTTGTGTGTGTGTGTGTTTCTGTGCCTTCACTATTGTTAGTGCAACCAAGAAACATTCTTATGACTTTTACAATAAAATCCCATTTAATACTGAGAAGCCTTTTACAGTGATAACCAGAATTTAAAACATACTGTCCTAGGCACTCTGAGCTAATCGCCTTTCTTATTTTCTCCACATCTCAGCAGCAGTAACTCTGGCAGTTATGATCTGTATTTGGGCAAAAATCAGTTTTCCTGTTTGTTTTATATATATATATATATATATATATATATATAAAATATATCTGTGTAGTCTCCCCAGTATTCACACTAAATGAGTTTTCTAAATGAAAAGGTAATGTCTGAATTCCTGACTGGCAGATGTTTGTAGCACTGATAGGTTCCTGACCAAAAAAAATGCTAAAAATGAACACAAAGACCCCTTCTGTATTCAAGCATACTGACATCTAGTTTCATTAGTGTCCATAACTTATAAGCAAGCACTCTACAAGCAAAGAGCACCTGTGCTAGGACCCTTTTCAGAAACTCCAGTGATGTTGTCTGCATTATGCAGTAGTGCAGACCAACTGGAGTGAATCTTCTTGTCAGGGCTGAGGATGTGACATCCACATTTTATATACATGCTCCCCCTGTGGGAAATTGCCTTCCAGATAGTCTGGTCCCACAAACTAAAAGCCACTCACAGCTGCAGTGCACTAGGCGCATACCTAGTTCACCATTTTCAAGAGCATTTATATCTGTTCATGGCCTGTTGGTGTAGGCATAGTGCTGATGGACTCAACCATGCTATAAGGTACTTCTAATGTTTTCCAAGGTATAATCCAACTATGGCTCTTACAGAAGCTGTTTGTAGCCTCTGGTGTTACTCATCTACATTTTTCCTTCCAGATGTAATGGATCTTCCATCTTTTATCTACCTAAATATTATTTACTTTGCCTTTGTATGCCTTGAATGTGAAATAATATTCAAGTGAGAGGTATGTGGTCTTTCAAAGGAAGCCTTCTGGAACTTTCATCATGTTTTGAAAAATAAGTGGTATCAGTTTCCTTCCTAAATATTGTTTTTCTGATTTATTTACTGATACAGTAAATCTCATATTCCCTCAGTATGGATAACCTTATAGCTCTGAGTTTTATTCACATACTTCTTTTCTTCCATGTTAAATTTGTTGATTTTGGCACTGGTGCAGCTAATCCTACTTGGTAACTATCTCATTTGCTTTTATAATGATAAAATGGAGTCTCATTCGTCTTCTGCTAGAGGATTCTCCACTGGCCTTATGCCAGTGCCTCTGGCTTGCGACACTGCTGTTATCCTCTGTGTCAATGCTATGTGATCACAGCTGGGCCTGGTATTAACCATCAGGTAATATTGCATATGTCACTGCACTGACTTACAGTGTTTTGCAAGGCATGGACTGCTCCAAATGGGTGGTTGTGGGCTTTGACCTTTGGGCGCTATATGAATCATAGAGTCACAGCATAATTTTGGTTGGAAGGGACCTCTGGAAGTCACCTGATCCAACCTGCCACTCAAAGCAGGATCTTTCACTACAGGTTATTTTTCTGGAGTAGATGGCTTATTTTGCTAACAACTTGTTGTTTGGTTGTTTTTTTTTTTCTCCCAGAGTTCACTTCTGGAGGTATGAAAACCCAGTAATGAACCTACTCCTAGGGATTTGGCAGATATAGACACCTAAACCTTTAAGACTGACTCTTCATTTGTAAATCAATTAGAAGCGTTTCTGTGACTTCATATTTGATTATTTTTAGTGTGACTTTAGTACCAAGTTCTGTAATAGTTTTATAGTTAACTGTGAAATTTTTTTGGGAAAAACTGAAAGCTATTAAAATATTCTTCAAATACAACACTGATATTACTGACAGAATCTAAGCTAACTTATTTCTATCTTTTTTGAAATGTCTGGTTTGAAGACACAGATGAAGAAGATATTTAAACTTTCTCCAGTTGTTTTGTTCATTTTGATTCCAATACTGATGAGACTTTTAACTGCTCAGTTCTTCCACTGAGGACATATCTTTAATTCATCTTGCTCTCTTGTTCAGAGTTCACTCCTGGACAAAAATTCTGGAAGCTTCATTCAGTGTCTAAATATAATGAATCCACATTATTTAATATAAGACCTTTTAATAATACCTTATCAATCTTCTGTGAGTACACTGAAGCTTTTTTTTGAAGGTACAACTACTCTGAAGCCTTGTTCTTTCTTGTTAAATACTGATTGATAGTACAGCAGAAGGGAAACTGAAGAGACCCAAGCATCACTAAAATAACCATAGGAAATAGAGGTAATAGATTGCCTTATCTGCACAGTGCTTTGCTGGTGGGGAAGTCCTAGAAAGATGGAAGGGGCAGCTGTGTGCCCACTGTCAGCAGTGAGCTGGGGAATAGGAGCAGAATAGAAGGCCACATCTGTTTGTAAGAGAACCTCTGCCAGTAGGCATGTACTTAGCAGGAAATACTTGGTGGCAAGAAAAGTTCAGTTAGAAATGAGAAATCATTCTGGCATTTTGGACGGATCTAGACAGTAAAATGAAACTAGTGAAGCAGTCTGCGTTGGCTTCTGAGGCAGCACAAAGTGGCTTGTGGTAGCTCAAGAATCACAGAATCGCAGAAAATTCACACTGGAGTCACTCCATGCCCAAAGCAGGGCCAGCATCCAAGTCAGCTCCAGCCACTTGTCCCTCTGGTTCTGTAAAGTTTAGAAATCTCTGAGGATAGAGACATGACTCTGGGTACCTTTCCAGCATTTGTCCACCCTCATAGTGATTTTTTTTTCCTTATTTACAGCTGCAGCTTCCCTTGTTGCAAATTGTGAGCATTGCCTCATCTGTTCTGTACACCTCTGAGAAGGATTTGACTCTGCTTTCACTTCTCTGAAGAAAAAGCAGGCTGTGATTCTTTCATTGTGCACTGCTGGTATAGAAACCTAAACTAATCCCACAAAACAAATGGCAAAACCTGGAACACTTCCTAGTTCCTCACTCAAACTGAATTCCAGAGGGGGGAATGGTGTTGTCACCATAACTAAACCAACCCATGCTGCAATTTTGGTATCCAACAACAGGAATCTTTCAGGAAGTGAAGAGAGGATCTCCCATCCTCACTGGATTTGGTGAAGCTGGAATTTCACCCACAGAAGTGATTACCCATCATTTAGGATCCTGTGGAAGACTGTGTTGCGAACAGTGGCTGACAGTACCTCTACGGTGGTCCACAAGTAATCTTCAATCACACTAGACCATACTGGAGAAAGTTATAAAGAAGTCTTCCACATTACTGACAAGACAGTTTCCTCAGAGCTGAAATTAGACATCTGGGTTTTATTGTACTAGCAGCAGCAACACTCATGAGCAACACAGTTACCAGCAGGGAATACTTCTTTCTTATGAAAATGTTTAGTGTTCCTCGTGTGCCTCTCAAGAGTGCATCAAAAGGTTACAAACTATTCTTATCTGATGAAAAACTTCTCTCTCTCTAGATGAAACTTTGAAGTTTCAGTAGAACTTAGATAATTACTCTGTATCGTGTACATTACATTGTATTTTGTTAAAATTAGAGTGGAAGAAAAATTAATATTCAACCTAAAACTTAGATATAGTTAATATTTTTAAGAGGTGACATCTCTATAAACCTTTTTACTTTAAAATCCCAATCTAACCACATCTCCAAAATAGCCAACAATTTAGAGATCATCTTATAATAACATCTATGGTTATTCTGAACATTACTATTAACTTTTAAAGAAATATCTCTCTCCAAGACCAAACTCAATAAAGGGATGTACACTTTGCCATTCTTTGAATACCAAAATCTTTGGGTTGGCTGCAAAAGAGGAAAGAAAGAGTTCCAGGTATGACTGACAAAACTGCCTCCATTTTTCTTGACCAACAGCAGTGGAACAAACACAGAATGGAGCAGTCTGTAAGGAAGCCAACAAATATTTGCCATGATATTCCTGTTTAACTTTTTCTGTTGATATGAGGTTTTAAATGCACGTTATTATAACTGCTTGGAATGCTGAAACTTTACAACCTCAGTTGTGTTGTGGATTTAACACATATTAAAAAAAGAAACACAAGTAGCACTTTTACCCCCTTATGTAACACTTTTAAAAGGTTTACAATATTATCTATGTAAGCACCTGCTTTCTTTACACATTAAAACATTATCTGAAAAATGTATTTTTTTACACATTAAAGCATTATCTGATTTTTTTTTTTTTTTTTTTTTTTTTTCAGTGTGAAACACAAGTTAACAGAAATCATGTTTGGTCCACAAGTCCCTGTGGTGGGTTGACCTTGGCTGGATGCCATGTGCCCACCAAAGCCACTCTATCACTCCCCATCCTCAAGCGAACAGGGGAGAGAGAATACAATGAAATGCTTATGAGTCAAGATAAGGACAGGGAGAGATCATTCACCAATTACCATCATGGGTGAAACAAAATCGACTTGGGGAAATTAGTTTAATTTATTACCAGTCAAATCAGAGTAGAGTAATGAGAAATAAAACCAAATCTTAAAAACACCTTCCCCCCATCTCTCCCTTCTTCCCAGGCTCAGCTTCAGTCCTGATTTTTCTACTTCCTCCCCCTAAGTGGTGCAGGTGGAAGGAGAATGGGGGTTGCATTCAGTTCATCACATGTTGTCTCTCCTGCTCCTTCCTTCTCAGGGAAGGACTCCTCACACTCGTCCCCTGCTCCAGCACGGGATCCCTCCCATGGGAGACAGCCCTCCATGAACTTCTCCAAAGTGGGTCCTTCCCATGGGCTGCAGCTCCTCACGAACTGCTCCAGTGTGGGTCCCTTCCACAGGGTGCAGTCCTTCAGGAACAGACTGCTCCAGTGTGGGTCCTTCACAGGGGCACAAGTCCTGCCAGAAAACCTGCTCCAGCGTGAGCTCCTCTCTCCACAGGTCCACAGGTCCTGCTGGGAGCCTGCTCCAGCACAGGCTTCCCACAGGGTCACAGCCTCCTTTGGGCATCCACCTGCTCCGGAGTGGGGTCCTCCCTGGGCTGCAGGTGGAGATCTGAGATCTGCTCCACCGTTAACCTCCATGGGTGCAGGGCACAGGTGCCTCACCATGGGCTGCACCACGGGCTGCAGGGGAATCTCTGCTCTGGCACCTGGAGCACCTCCTCCCCTCCTTCTTCACTGACCTTGGTGTCTGCGGAGTTGTTTCTCTCACATATTCTCACTCCTCTCTCCAGCTGAAGCTGTGCAGGTTTTTTCCCCCTCCCTCTCAAATATATTATCCCAGAGGTACTACCGCTGTTGCTAATGGACTCAGCTTTGGCCAGCAGCAGGGGTGTCTTGTAGCCGGCTGGCATTGGCTCTGTCAGACACAGTGGAAGCTTCTGGCAGCTTCTCACAGAAGCCACCCCTGTAGCCCCCCACTACCAAAACCTTGTCATGCAAACCTAATACAGTCCTGTCAAATCTGTATAACTTTTTTCATTATCTTTCCAGGATTAAACTGTTAATGAAATATACAGTGCTGAAGTGCAGGATATAAATATACAAAACTAGAGACTAATGGCAGTAATTTTCAAAACCATCTTAGTATGGGATGCAGGACTTGATGCTTTAGGGCCTATAATGTTTCCACAATAAAAACTATTCCTCTAAGTTAATTTTAAAACTTCTGAAAAAGTTCTCTTCACAACTAAAATGTAAGAACCAAATAAGTACTTCCCTAACTGTTGAATTAGTAATTGTTTCTACAGTACCAATACCCTGGAATCAGTGTAACACACAAGTCAATACATCAGAGCTGCTGTCCATGATTATAGAAAACAGTGTCGTTTACATGATGAATCATTGACTTGTTGGAAAGATTTTCTTCTAGTGAAAAGAAGACATACTTTTTCCGTTCAGAATTCAGAGCTTTTCAAAAACTGCAGCTAATATACATTAATTTAGGCTTTAAAATAAGAAATAATTGAAATCTCTGTAAATATTACTCAGATTAAACCTGGAGAGAAATAGGAATAGGTTCCAGAAATTCATGCTATTTCTAATCATCTGTTGTAAATTTCCTGGGTCTAGCTCTAATGAAAACTGAAACAACACAAACATTAATCCCATCTGAAATGGATACACTAAAAATTTTGTAAGATGCATTCTCAGAAAACTACCAGACCAGTTCTTCTGAGACCAAATAGCTTCTGAAGATACAAATAGGCATCCATTAATGTGAATTCTTCCCTGAAGTAAAGCCCTGAATGCATCTAAAGTTGTCTACTCTGCATTTCTATTTGTGGGACACTTGCACCATTAAGCATTTCAAACCTCAAGGAGGAAGGATTCATCCACGTCCTCTTCAGCAGAATGAGAAGAGATTTCCCATTACTTGTGCTATAGATTTTACATAATCTATTGTTGTTTGTAAGTAATAGGAGCACATGCCTGGGAGGAACTATGTGGGTTATTAAATGCAGTTCCTGTAATCAGAGACATTGAGTCTCTATAATCTCCTTCAGAAACTACTTGTTGGAAGTAGCTAATTCTTTGCTCATCACCATTCTGATTGCAAGATCATCTCAAAGCCTTCTACTTTGTAGGTTACGAACCTTCTGATTTCCAGGCTAACTTGGTTTGAGAGGATTTTTTTATTTTGATATTTTCCTTTAGCTTGAATAGCTCTGTCTCTTTCTGTTCATCCTGACTTCGAATATACTTTGACTTACTGTCATGGTTTGAACTCAGAAGGAAACTGAGCACCATGCAGCTGCTTACACTCCCTTTCACCTCCCAGCGCTGGGAAGGAGAACGTAAAGCAAAAGGCTCAGGAATTATGATAAGGACAGGGAGGGATGAATCACCCATTATGGTCACAGGCAAAACACAGACTTCTGGGGGGGAAGTAAAAGAGAACATAAATTTAATACAGACACTAACAACAACAACACTTAACAGACAGAGCAGGACCGTGAGAAGCATTACCATATCTTGAAAACACCTTCCCCACCCCTCCCTTCTTCCTGGGCTCAGCTTTGTTCCTGGTATCTCTACCTCCTCCCAGTCAGCAGTGCAGGGGGCAGGGAATGGGGGGTGTGGTAAGTCCTTCTGCTTCTTCCACCTTGGGGAGGGGGACCTCTTGGCATTCTTCTCCTGCTCCAGTGTGGTTCCCCTTTCACAGGAGACAGTTCTCCACAAACTCTCTCTAATATGAGTCCCTCCCACAGGCCACAGCCATTCCCATGCTGCTCCAGCATGGGCCACCCCTGCGTGTTGCAGTCCTCTCAGCACTGAACCACAACAGTGGGGGCTTCTTCCCACAGAGTCCCAGCCTTCTTTAGGTGCAGTTACCTGCTCCAGCATGGAGGCCCCCGCCTCAGGCCACAGATCAGCATCTTCACCACAGACCTCCATGTGTGGCGGCGGGAGTGTCACCGCTGTCTCACCATGCGATACAGGAGGGTCTGCACTGGCACACCTCGTCCCCCTCCTCCTTTCTTCCACTGCCCTCAGTGTTCATACAGATGTTCTCCTCACAACACCTCTTTACAACTCCAGCTCCTACTTCCAGGTTCCCCCTCTTAAATACGTTATCACAGAGGCACAACTATTTGGTCTGGCCTTGGTGCAAAAGTGGGTCCGACTTGGAGCCAGGGGAGCTCTGAGAAGCTTCTCACAGGGGCCACCACTGTAGCCCCCTCCCCCACTACCAAAAACCCCTGCCACTCACTCAAACACAGGACACTTACCTACATATAGACAGCAGTCATTAACCTTCTTAGCCTTGCTAGGAAGCAAGCTAAGCACGTACAGGGTTACCTATGCAGCCTTTTGCAGACCAACGCAGGTTGCTCTGCTTGTCTTCCGAGCTGGTTGAGGGTCAGGCGGCTTTGAACTCAAAGCAATGAAGCTGCATGAAACTGCTCTATGCCAGGGTTCGCAAGCCCTGCCAAAAGCATGTATGCATAACCTCCAACAGGGTGCTGCACTCCTGTGGCTTTTGAACAGGATTTGGTGCATATCCAGTGAAAGACAGGTAAGTGTGGTACACAGACATATATGTTTAGACGTATTTCTAGCTCAGCAACATACCTCTTCTAAGGAAAGATCTCCATTCTCCAATCTTTCTAGTAGTTCTTCACTCTTCCATTTTGCATTATTCTCTTGCAAATGTATGCCATACATAGCATTAATGGTCTTCATAATAGTATTTCAGTGTTACGGGATTATTATTTTTAGCCATGATATTGCATTGCAATGTCATTGCATCATAAAAATTCATACCACTTCTTTGAGAACAGGGATGTGATTGGATCAGTGGACCTCCACATATTACTGTTAAATATGAAAAAAGTTTTGCTAGCAGATTCAGGAACAAGTAAAGTTTCCAAAAGTAATTTCTTATCTAATCTCTAGTATGATTGATAAATATCCTCCCTGGAAAGCTACTAGACAAAAGCTAAGAAAGTTCTACACATTTGTTCAGAATATCATTGGGAATCTTAAACTCAGATTGGAAAGCTCCAAATGTTATGAAATAGTATATTGAAGAGTATTATGTTACTAAAAGAAACTGATCCATCTGCAGTTTATACAGCATCTTTCATGCTAGTGTTTTAATGCTAAGTCTAAGAATAGACCACTTTGATTCAGTATAGACTTTCACCTGGCTCTTACTGGAAATGGGAAGGGAGGAGAATCTTTTATTAGCAAGAAGTAGACCTTAAACATAAAATACTGCCACTCTTAGACACCTATAACTCCTTTCTGTAGGATACTATTCCACTTTCTTTTAAGTTGATGGGAATTTTCCCGCATTGTTCAGTAGAAGCAGAATGGTCAGTCACACCTACGCAGAAAGCATAAATAATCTCTGGGGAATCTCAAAAGCTATGACTCTCTGTTAAATCCTCATGTGAGTAGAAAAGAAATCTAGAAAATATCCTGAAGTATTTCATCCATTAAACCTGACTTATGACTAATGACTCTTCAAGTTCATCTTCAATATGCTATGCTTTGAAGCTTAACTTTCTGCATATATTTTATACTTTGTTTCTCTGATTTCCATGTTGAAACCTTCAGAATAAAATAAAAAAACAAATCTTAGAATAGTTGATCATGCTAGAGTTACGTTGCAGTTTTTGATACGGAAAGCTGTAGTGACATTCTGATTAAGATTTAAATGCTGATTAGGTACAGTGATTTGGAAACTGCCCTTTGGTACTGAAATACATGGGAAACTTCATATTTCAGAACACATACAAAGACTGTTAAAAGCAATGAAAATCAGACAAGACAATTTTTCTTATTCCTCGAAGAAGTGGTAAATTACTTGAATCAAAAATGTATAATAATCTACAAAATTGTTTATTCTAAAATTTAGGACACGCTGGGAAAAATATTTACGCAAGCATCTCACATTCCACTTCTGTTGGCAAGGTTTCTTTAAAAGTGGAAATCAGCACATGAGTCAGAAGAAATAGATTGGCTCTTCATTTTGATTCATGAAGATGGAAAGCAAGTTTTGTTTGGGAAAACACACTCTGTTAAATTTAATTAAGATATATGTTCTTAAATCTTCATTGTGATTACTATCCTGGGTAACGAGCAATAGAAACTGACACTTTTCCAATTAAACCAGTCATAGGAAGGAGCAAAACCATGGCCCATACTTAGTTAGATCGAGACATGCAAGAGTGGAAGACAGGTATTTAAGCAGCAGGCCACAAATTTCTTAATTAAATTCTGTGGGGAACCATCCATTCACCCTTTCTCACATAACAGGCGTTTATCTGGGTCCACTGTGTGTTTGCTGGGTTCCCATTCTTGATTTACCAGCTTAAGGTAGACTCTCTTCATATTCATCTCTAGGACTCGACTGATGGCTGACTGATGGAGACCCATGCAGCTGTAACTGAAGGGAGGAAGAACACTGAGTCAAGGGGAGCATCTGCTCTGTAAAAGCTTCAAGTTTCCCTTCTCTCCTCAAGCATTAGATCTCATTTGACATTTGGGATGCCCCTTTCAGTATTTGTCTCTTCTGAACAGTCACAAACTGTGAAAAGTAATTTCCATTATTTTCTATTGTTTCTTTGAACTCTTACTTTTCACTGACCTGTACCTTCATAAGAAAGGTGAAAAAACTCTTCCACTTTGACTCACTTGGACTCATGTCTTACCTAGTCTTATAGCAGGAAATTGGTCAGAAAAAAAGGAGTGAAAAAAGGAGTGTGGAGCACAATTTTTCCTGGAATCCAGATCCAATATTAGATTTTGAGTGATATAAATCTCTCTCTAACCCATGTGAAGCAGAGAAAACAATCTTCTACATTTATATGAATGTTTCTCCAAACACTGCATTATAAAATACGCCGATTTCAGTCTCCTGGCTGCCCACCATCCAAAGGCTTGTTCCACATTTCTGCACTTCATTCTAGGAAGACATGAGATACTTATGTTAAATCATTCTTAGTTTTCCAAGAACGGGAGAGAGTCTGTAACTTTCTTTGCTTCCATGGTTGCAGGACAGTATGATGGGATAATCCCAATATTTTAACCTGCTGTAGCCTTCGTACATCTCTCAGCTATGCCTAAAGTTGAATGACTCAGAACTGGATTTTGAGCAACGCAGTTTATGTGGGAATTCAAAAGTAGTTGTACTTCACCAACAAGGAGGTTGAGTCTCTGTGGCTGAAAACTTATCAGCAGCTCTGGATACTTTACATAAATTTACATATTCTTATCTTTTCTCTTGATTACTGTAATACATTTGAGTCAGGCAAGTTTACAATTGGACATGTCAGGTAAAGCTATAGCTGCTGTATATTTACAGTCCATCACAATAGATCATTTAGCATTTGGTTTGGCATCCATTTACTATTTGATGTTCTCTTATCCTTCATCTATTTCAGACCATAAATTAGTCATATTAAAGCACGTAAGCTTTGTCAGTTCAGAACAGATTTTCTTCTGAACCTGAAAGGTGCGTATAAGTATGCCCTATTTCTGCACCCCAAACTGTATGGAGGCACAGTTGTTTAATGCTGTGCTTGACATGATTTCCTCATAATCCGTTATCCCCTACAGCAGGAAATATGAATGTGGGTGGTATAGCTACACATGGAGTGTAGCATTTCTTAAAATTCAAACTACATTTAACTTTCTGTAGCATGGACCACTACAAGTGGGGACAAACTGTCACCTACATCAGACTTTACCTATTGATTTTTGAAAGGGTCTGGACACTGGAATTGGGGCCATCTGTAAAAAAGCCCAGTTTAGAAATACTTTCCTCCTGTAAGCTTTTTGGCATGATTCATGGACCATTTAAGGGGAAAAAAAAAAAAAGACCCTGGAAGATGTGGTGCTGGAATACCCTGCAAACCACACAGTCTGGTTATTTTCTGTACTAGCAAGAAAGAAAAAGCTGGACACAATGGTGAGTTAATGTGGCCTTGTTTATGTGATGGGACGCTATTCCAGAACTTGAGCAAGAATTCTTATTTCATGGTTCCCCGCAGGGCAAAATTATGCTTTGAGAGCACATTTGTTCTTCTGAATACGTCTAGGTTGTCAGGTATGTGGGCATGGAAATGTTATCTTTTTATATATGTTCGTAGACTTAAGATTATAAAAAAAATACAACCAACTCTGGTGGGTAAAGAAAGGATCATCAAAGCTTCTCCACCTGATTGTACATTATGAAGATGTGATTATGAAAAATATCACTATGACGTATATTGCTGCTCCAGCAAGGCTTGTGCTTAGCAGAGGCCCACTTGCGCTCTTGGTGAGGTCTTGATATGCCCTTTACCCACTGCTCTTACCACACTGCTGACCCTATAATTATCAGGTCCTAGGAACATGTGGTCTGTCTAATAAAGGTTTAGGATCACATTGCCAGCTGCTGGATTACCCATATTGGATATTGATTAGTGTTACCAACACAGATAATGTGAGGTGAATTCCTATGCTTTTGTTTCCTGGGCTGGGTAAAGAAATGTGTGTAGTGTCTCTTTTTATCATATTGCCCATAGATTGTGTCTAAGGTGCCACTGAGCATATGTATGCCACACTTGTAACAGGGCTGGTACCCTGATATTTAGTGACACTAGTATTTGATGATCTCTTTGATTTGCTTTAAATTTATTTGCTGTAAATTTCAAGAATGAACCTTCTCCCTTGCTGTCAAATTAATATAGTTGTTGTCTGGATGTGTGGGAGGAATGAATGGCTGGAGAAAATTATAATAGGAATAAAAAGTAGCTAAAGAGTATTTTGTAGAAGAGTGTGCTTCCTTTCCTTTACATTTTCAGATTAGTATATCTCATTTCAACTGTGATGAATCCTCCAAATGTGTTAAGCTTTATAGTTGTTTATTATAGATGTTTTCAGTCAAGCCTTTTCTCATTGTTACTATTATTTGTGTAAAAAATTATGTAACTGGGTTACTTTGCCACCTGTAAAGTGCTAGTAATCTAAACAACATTTTGCAACAGCCTACTAGTTTTTGAGGTTAAACATATGTTAACTGTAGTAGGAGTTTAGACTTGAGTTAAGCACATTGGGAACTGGCTCTTTACTATTGTGATAAGAAGTGAAAATATCAAAATGTGGCATTCTGATTTTATATTGTTCTTCTGAAACAAAACACAATTTGTCACATCCAGTCCAGGTATAAAGTTGAAGCAGATCTGTGTGAATAGGGATTTCATTCTCATCGTTTATACAGAAACCCTGGGGGAAAAGAAAAGATCATACAATGCTAATCAAATGTATTCTAATCATGTCTATACATATACATGTGTGTATATATATGTATGTATAGTATATATATACCTATATTGGTATGCATGTATCAGGAGTTTTGGGGGCAGGAATAATCTTTTCGCCATATCTCTTTGTAATATCTAGGAATTGAATGAAGCCTCAGTGCCCCAGATCTACAAAAACAAGGACATAGAAGAGTATTTAATTAGCAGGATGATAGCAACTATGAGAACTTCCTATAGGATTATACACAGGTTTTTCTCCTTTGGCATTCTCTTGTCTTCATTCACTTACAAAATTGAAGAAACTATTGTTAAAGAGGCTTTTGTCATCTTAGTGAGTAACTTACATCAGCTGAAAACAATGAATCTTCTTCTTCTAAGAACAGTGTGTTACTATAGTCTGAGTAGTACCTAGAGTACCTAAAGTGCACTGGGATTTTCTCCCTTCATACCTACTGCAGTATGAACAAATATTTTCCCTTTTAGTGTATTTAACATTTTGTCGTTTAATTTGTGATTAAAATAAATTTACTGACAGAATTTTCTTTTGGTGTTTAGGTCAAGCAGGCCAAATTTTTAGTGAGATTCCTGGACAGTGATTCTTATTTTTAGGTGACTTATATGACTAGATAAACCAAATGTAGCAAGATAGTCTACTCAGCAAGTTTTCAGCAACCTGGGTAACAATCTGTTAAATAATAAATGTTATGGATACATTTAGGATGTGCTATACCAGAGCATCTTCCCCTTTCTCTTTTTCTTTACCTTTTTTTTCCCTTTTTTTCCAGTACAGAATAGCAGTTTGTCAGTTTGATGCACTAAGTGAACTGTCCCAGTTCATCAGGGCCTGTTGCTACAACAAGGATTATACAGTTACCTATAAACAAAGGAAGGTACATCAGGAGAGAATTTCTTGGGTTTAAAATGACTCAGGAGAGAATTTCTTGGGTTTAAAATGACTCAGAATTAAATGGTGTCCTTAGTATTGTGTCTGACATTACGGCAGCCAACAGTGCAGAGCAGCATCTTGTTTCTCAACTCTGAGGCTGTTTTGAACTGTTTGGCCAACCAAAGCCTGCAAGACCCCAGCTCTCATCGGATCTACATCAAAGCCCTCACTGGAGATCAGACAGACAGAAAACAGGAGTTGGCCTCCCTTCTTGCTGCTGCAAGCCCCCTGGCTGATGGGTAGGGATTGCCACTGTAGAACAGACACCTGGATGGTGGCAAGGTCTTCTGCTGTTGCAGCTGAAGTTTGGCAAAGCTGGCACTAGGGAGCGAAGATTTGTTTGGTTTGTAGATTTTCTTGCTGGTGTTTTATGCTTGTACGTGTGTGAGAATTAGTCAGAAAGGAAGAAACCAATGATTCTTACTGATAGAAGAGCACCTCAGGCTGCCCTTTTGTCTGCTTTTGAGGCTCTGGAATGATGTAAATGGAAATACTTATCTCCTTAAAAAATTGTGTGAACCTCTCCCCTCACTATTCACCTGGTGAGGGAGGATGTGTTTATAGGAGGACTTTGCACAGCAGAGAAGTACGCTAGCAATTCCTTCATCAGCCTAACCCTCATGGCTAGGAAAAGAGTCTGCCTGGATGTTGGCTGAGTGTGCCTGGCTGCCTTAATAGCTTTCTGGTGCCATACGCTCCATGCAGAAATTGGGATGACACTAACGGTTGTCAGAGAGCCAAGCAGGCAGACAAGGTGCAGCAGGGGGAAGGGGGGTTTCTCTAAGTCGCACTTGGCTAAAGCTCAGGCTTGAACTCTGCATCTGTAAAAGCTAGTGAGTAGAAATCTGAAAACAGATGATACCCAGCCTTCAGAGTGCTATAAAATACATGATTTGCAAAAGATTTCCTAATATTTTTATGTCAGAAGGGTTCTCAGTGAGATTAGAATCTCGGAAAGCTGTGTGCTAAATGTACCTGTAATGAGGTATCATTGCCTCCTCAAGCAGTTAAGCTGCTAGATAGACAAGGCATGCAAATACAGACTTTAATAGATTACTAAATGTGGTGATCAAATAGTTTCCATCGGAATCTTTAAGAGCTTTCAGGGAAAGGAAAGGACTGAACCCAACTCAGCTCAAACATCTGAATTCAGTCCCTTGACTGTAAAGTCATCTTTCCTTTCCTCTCCCTTCCTAGATTTTTATCACAAAGAGGACAATCACAAAATGTATCAGACTTTACCATTTGGTGTACATATTCCTACAACTGTAACCAGAGCAGTTACTTGATACAGTGCAGTCCATTTTTTGCAAACAGGCTCCAAACTTGGTCTTCTCTGCAGGCAGTTTTGTTGTGGTGTATGAAGCTGCAGCATTTGTATGATTATACTGGCAGGAAGAAGAGGGAGGGAGTGAGCTTCCCTGCTGCAGCTGGAACTGAAATCATTTATTCATGGTAACATTTTTGGAGCTGATAAAACTCATTGTCATGCACGTACTGGAAAGAGAGGGTTTAAAAAATCAGGAAATACTCAGAAAGCATGGTTGTTAAAGGCTGTATAATCCCACAATTTTTGGGCAGATTCTCAACTTTGGGGCTTGGCAATAAACAGAGGCACAACATCTTTCACACAGTTGAATCACAAAATTCTATCACTTTTTTTTTAAAAAAAAGAGGTACAGTTGGCTGATGTATTAACTTTGTAACAGATTGCATGGTGTCCCTTTTTTTAATGAAGTACTTTAAAATCCCTTAATTACTGAACTGCTTTATTTATGCTTCCAGAGTTGATGATTACAGGACTGAGGAATCCATTTTTAAACTAGATAGATAGTCCCAAGTTAACTACAAATACATGTACAGTTAACTTTGCCTAACGAGGTATAGCCACCAAATTTTGAACAAATCCAAACGGGATTCTTTTTAACCCACTATAATGGTCATCTTTATAAAGCTGTTATAGTACTTACTTGTAGGAAATCTAGTTCATTTTGCACATAGTATAAATCAGTTTCATTCTATTAAAAGTGCAGAAAAATAAATTTTTCAGATTCTAAAGATGGCAAAAGAATGTCAAGGTTTGAGCAGGCATTACCTCTTCATACTGAAATGACTTCTTTTGCCCATATGTTACAAATAATATCCATTCTGTATATGCACTATAAATGCATCCAAATGTACACCAGTAGTTTTATGTGTGTGAACGAGCCAGGGAATGCATGATTAGCAAGCCATTGTGAGGTGCTGTGAGAATAGATACTTTGTGAAATGTATACCTCAACATAGTTGCCAAAAAGCCCCAGATGATCATTTTTAAAGTGTTTTCAAATATTTATGGGTCTTTGGGGGACCCATAAAGGCCATTCGCTTTCCAGAAAACAGACCAATGTAATCTGAAGAAAAAAATTATTTTTCTGGCCACCCAGCTGCACCAACAAACTAGGTGAGATATATTGATATTACTTGCACGTAGATAAGTCAAAGAATGGTTTTCCTGGTATGTGAGGCTTGCAATTTTGTAGTGGAATATATCAAAATCAAAATTTGGTACTCGAAAGTTACATTTGTTTTGCAGTTCTGTAGTCACTGAGGTGACACAAACTGTTTCACAGCCTTCCTTGAAGTAGAGATAAATGACTTCAGTTTCTAAGTCTCTTGAGTGCCCTTAGCTTTCTCCAAATGAAGAAGTCAAACCTCTATATATCTCAAATACAAGCAAAACCTACTATGAATCAACAGTGTCTATTTCACAGAGAATACTTGCATTTGAAAATAGTAAATTACGAGACATACATAATGCTCTTCAGAATTGTTAGCGTGGGAATACACTCTCATACTAGTTATGAAAATAACTAGAATGACCCATTTTCTTTGGTTCCAACAGCTGCAAGTAAACACTATGTTTCTGAGGCAGTCTGAAAGAAGAATAACAGTTATTTTATTGTTTGAAATGAAATTTAAAGAAGTTTTAAAGTGTTCAGAGCTGCAAATCTGGTAAACAGCTTTCTTGTCCATCACACGCAATAAAAGGTATATGCACTTGTAGATATGGATGGAGAGACATAAACAACATCAAAGTACTTAACTGGCCATCTGCCATTTTTTTGACTGCATACTATGATAATGAATGATATCACTGCAGTTTACTGTCCTGTACTGATTTTCTCCATAGACCACAAAAGGTATTAAATTGCCACTTTCAGGATTTTTTTCTCCTTCTTTCCAATAAGTTGTTGCAGTAATTTATACACAGATTTAACTCTTCAGTGGCATAGTATCAACTGAATTGGATTTAGTTTTGTAAACAAAGCAAAAAATCATTTCTTCCTGTCTCCTCAGAATATAAGGGAGGGAGGTACTGTTCTGTTACCCGATACCAGTGGACCACACCAAGGTAAACTTTCCTGTGTCCATATTATGTTCGTGCACTGGTCTGTCTTTATAGACACAGTCATTCATTTCATAGTACTGTAGTTAAGCATAAGGCATATTCCTGTATGACTATTTTGAAGGTTTTGACTCTTTTTGTTCCACACTTTATTCAGATAAAAACCATTTTTTCAGTAAATTTGAAATTATTGGTACACATTGTTCCTTCTACAGTGCTTTATAACTGTAGAAGGTGACTTAGTCTTGCTTCACAATAGGGAACTGAGACAGAAAGAAATGAAGGGCCAGAGAATGTGAGAAGGAATTGTCCAAGCTAGTGCTGACCCAAGCGGGTTGGTCCTCCTCCTTCAGTGCTGTGTGGCACAAACTTGTCTGGCCCCAAACACAGCCCATGGCACTACAGCTGTTTTGGTGTGTCCTGGTGAGCTATCGTGTCCCCAAGCTGGCACCAACACTGCTAATGCACGTCACTCGGCCACCCTCCAGGACGCGGTGTTGACAAGTCCTGCGTGATTTGCCGTTAAGTCCTGCAGGAAGTCTGTAGGAAAGTCAGCAGCTGAGTTCAGCCCTCCTGAGTTCCTCTGACCGTGCACTAACAGCAAGACCATCTTTTCATTCCTTTTAAGTTGGATTTAAACATCTCTTGTTCTTTAGTAATTTTTATTTCTATATTGAGATAAATACATTCTATCTGAATCACAGAAAATGCATGTGATCGATTTTGCTGTCTGATCTCATTTCTGTTGACCTCTATACATCAAAGATCTACCCACATTCATTTCTCTGAAATCTCTTTTTGTAGTTTTAGCAAATGTATTACTTTTTCCACCTATCCTTTTAGAAAAATTGGAGCACCATGAGTGCGTGTATGAAAAGTATTCCTTTGTTGAACTAAAGAATAAGCATTAATATGAGCCCTGGTACATAAGAGACTCGTTCTTCATTTAGGGCAATATTACAGATAAAGCAACAGAGTCAAATAAAAATTTCTAATACATAGGAGCCAACGCATGGCCTGTCTCATTTTCAGCCTGATGTCAGATTTACAGTAAGCAATTCACCGATCAGTAAATATGGCACCTATATTTACATTTTGGTAAGGTCTGAACTGTACTCCCAACACCTCCTCGTCATCAACAGATAGGTTTAAAAGTAAACACTTGGGACAAGTACTTCAGTGGGACTTGTTTTGAGCTATTCTTTGCTATTCTTCTTCATTGAAGTAGAAGTTTTTGCTAAATTAGACTTTTAGCACTATAAATAAACTCCTTGCTTTCAAGAGAATAACAAAGCAACGCATAGAAATTAAATGAAGGGATTAAGGTGCTTGCCTTGAAATGTGTGAAAAGTAAAAAAACACTTTGAAAGCAGCAGCTAGGGGGAAGAATGAGCAGCACTGCCCATACTCACCCTGCATACAGGATATATTTCTTCTTTTTTACTCAATCAGCTGTATATCTGTCTATTTCCAGCAAGATAAGGTGGCTAGATAAAAAAATCACAAATGCAGAAATATAGCTGCCTTCTGTGGAAGGCAACTTTTCTAATGACTATGGCAGCAGAAATAATCAAATTATAAATTTCTACATAATTACATATGTTTTGAGGGGGAAAAAGAGCATTTGGACAAAACTTAAAATCTATCATCAGAAAATGTGAGATAACTGGCTAAAGTAAACATGATAAAGCTGCAGTCTGAACATTATCAAACAAATTGCTATTATATTCTGCAATATTTTTACTCAGACACTGCTAAAGTATCCAGATTCCTCTTAAGAAAAGAAATTCAGAAAAAGAAAAAAAATGGTTTTTACATCTCAATTCAAGAAAAAGGGGAATCCATTGTTGTCTATGTGCTGCCAATTTATCTTTTCTAGCATTTTCATGCTGATGAGATGTCATTTGAGACAGTTTTATTTAGGTTATATTCTGGATAATTTGACATGGAATTTGTACTGTAAAGAAAGGGCATGTATTTTTTAAAAAGAGAGAGAAATGTATTAAAAGAAAACAATAATTATGTCCTGCAGATTTTTCAGCCTAAAAGTTTTACATAAAGTTTCAAGTCTGCTTATTCTGGAGAGGTGGGAAAGGAGGATCAGCAGTTCATCAGCTCCTAGGAGTTGCCTCAGTGTCTATCTTCCAAAAGAAAACAACAACATGGGGCCAATTTCTTTCACTACCTTGCTAGAGCTTGCCTCATACCAGTGCCAGATTTTAAGAAAGTGTGCAGGTATTTGAAGGGACACAAAGGGGGATATCGCAAAGTCTCCTCTGGATGTTTCCATACACAGTTATTCCTCTTGTTGCCTCCCTGAACATCCCTTGTGTGTGTGTTGTGCTTTCCTCCAGGGAGTGCAGTAAGACAGTCTCTGTGTAAGCCATGAACAGAAACAAATTGCATCTCACACATGTGGTGCAGCTCACAAAAGTGGAGACCTTGCAGCTCTCAGTCCTCAGCATAACAGCAATTTCCCTTTGTATTTACAATCAAGACAGTAAGCACCTGAAGAAGGTGCTAACCCCAAACGTGTTCCAGAACAAAGGTCCCAGTCTCCGATATCATGTGAAAAGCCTATGTGTGCACAGAGTTGGGTGATGTTTAGCAGCAACACTAATTTATTCATAGAAGTAGGAGCAAGGCGAGGAAAAGAAATTTGCCATTGGGGAAGATGGGTGCCAAGGGGATTGTATGATATAGTTGCCAGTGATAGCAGGGGACAGAATTCGATGACTGAGGAGGTCTCTTTCAACCTTGTACTTTCATGTAAGTGTCAAATGCAAATAGATTTTAGCAAGTGTTAGAAACTATTATATCTGATCTTACCTTGCCTGCCATGTCAGGACTATCAGGAGGTAAGTTGCTCCTATTCTATGTATTGCATGATGTTTCATAGGTCACACATCACAACAGACTGCTCAGCCTAAGGATTTATATAGACACTCCGAAAATGAAAACTAGATTTTACTCTACTTCCCTTTAGAATCTCACACTAGGCTTGATCATAGTCAACAACTGGAAACTGTGCTGCAAAAAAAGAAGTAACTCACTAACAGCAAACAGAAACACATATCTGACTCTACTTAAAATTCCAGGAACACATTGTAGCTGCATTCAAGACTGATTAAAAAGGGAAGCAACTCTGAAATTTTGCCAGATATTTTCCAGCATGAATGACTCCCTTTCTGTCTTGCACACAGAACACACTGAGAAGCTGTGTTGCATACTGCAGCAATCTCTTATTTCAGCATGAAGAAACTGTCAGAGATAAGGCAAGAGATATGTAATATTATAACCATTATTTATTCTAGATTAATGAAAGGGTAAAATAGTCCTTTTAGTTGCAGCTTGCATGCAGAAAAACATTCATCTTAGAGTCCAGACTGTCTCTTGTATTCACAATATATTAGCAGTTAGCTGATCTATCAGCTGAGATGAATTATTACATTGGCTTACAGTGATATCAGTTTTCATTATAGGGCAGTCATCCAAGTCCTTTCCTATTCCGTTTGCACATCCTTATTTCTTTGCTTTTTCTTTACCCTTCAGATCCTCTCTGGCCAGGAGGTTGGTAGGCTGAGTATGTTTTTTTTAGTGTCTGCAATGCATGAAGAAGGCAAAGAAGCAACTAATCAAATTAATGGTTTTCCAGAGAATTTGTTAATTTTGTGCCACACCTTGTTGCAAGAAGCATGTCTTCTTTTCATAGACCAAAATTCCTTCTCCTTAGACTAAACCCTAAACCATGTTACAGCTCATGCAGACAGGGGCAGAAAGGAGGACTGGGGGGGTTGGTTGTTCTTTGTTTGTTGTTATTGTTGTTGTTGGGGATTTGTTTTGTTGTTTTGCTTTTTGTTGTTTGGTTGGGTTTTTTACTCTGCTACACAGCAGTGAATCTACTGGCTAGATAAAGGAAGAAGTTCCAGAGAGACGTTTACAACCCTGGGTTGATATAGTGCAGAATTTCAGGACAAAAGAGAATAAAGGTGGAAGAAGGAGGGAATGTCAGGCTATACTTTTCCTGTCTGCTAGAAATGGCTCAGAAAATGCCCTCAAGGAGAGATTTTCTAGCCTTTGCGTTGCAAACCTGTAAGCATGGCTTTGGACACAGTCTGAGCAAACCCATTGGATCCCACAGGACCATCATGCCCAAGTTTACTCCAACATCTTAGCAGCTGTTCTCCAGGATGTCCCTAGGGCTTCTCTTTCTGCCTCCAAAGTTTCAGGCTTTGGGACAGGAAGGCATGGTAGGGAAGGGGGGGTTCATATATTTACTTATCAATATTATCATCTTAAATTAGCAATACCATTTGACTGACAGCAGTAGCAGTCCCTCCCTGTTGTAGTATAGTCTTTACCCATGGGGAACATCTGTACTGATGTTCAGTAATGCTGCCCTCTTAATAGGACTTTTGTAGGTATATAGCCCTGAGACTGCAATTGTCTCGGCATGGCAACCCCCTGCATGTTCCCTCATCCACCCACAGGCTTCTGTGTAGCTTCCAAGTACAAGTCCACTGTACGACCAGGACACTCTTCGGTATGACAGAGAGGCTGAGTCTTTAAAAAGTAAGTATGCATATATTTATACACACATATACACATATATGTTCATGTGTATTTTGCAGGAGGAACTTTGGCAGGTTTTTTCCTTACTTAAAGGATTGTTCCCCTCCTCCGCCTTCCCTCACTCCCCTTAGAAATCACGGTCGCTCACTGATGGCTTGCATGCTTCAAGCTGTATTGTATGATTTTTGGGGCAGGGTTTCTTGCACCTTGCCTATGCTTGAAGAGGAAGCAGCAGGCACCACTTCAAGTCTAAATAATGACAATAATCATTTCCAGCAGACAGACAATGTCTTCCTGGCTGGCTATATTCTGACTTTTCAGCCAATGTAACTGGCAGTCCTGATATTTCCTCTGAGCCTGGCACGGAGTTAGCGTGCTTGGTAGTGTTCTAGATGCCAATTTATCAATTTATTCCTTAAAGCAGCCTGATTTTGTTGCATGTGAAAATATATACTTATCTATTAAAGGAAATACAAGTAGAATAAAACAGGAAATATTAAAACACAGCATGATGCAGTGAGATATGGTGTTTCTTAAACAGTAGCAGTAATCTTAATAAAATGCAGATGCAATCATGTTAAGGGAGCAGTGTGGTAATAAAAAGTGAAGAAAGAAGCAAGGTGCATAAAAAGAAGGGGGAGCCCTTGGATGGAAGAATGCCTTTGAATTTAGCAAAGACATAATGCGGCGCCTGTTACAATTGCACAGCTTTACTTTCAAAATGTAAAGTCAGTGGGTGGGCTGCTTTCATGCCTGGTGTAACTCCACTGAAGTCAGTGGAATTATACCCATTCTAAATGTAGCTCTGCACAAGCAACACAAAAAACATAGATGTCAATAAAGTGAGATGGACATTATCGGGGAAAAAAAAAAAAAAAAAGCATCAATGAGCATTTCCTTAAATGGATTTGAAATTCATGGCCATTTTGTTCATTTTCCAAGAATACTCACAGTGATCATATTTTGGTCATGGAAAACAAATATCTAACAAATGCTTATTCTTACAAGTTTTGTAGCTCTCCTGGAAATCTATTTGGTTGCTGTCTTATGGCCTAGAAAAATGTCAGTCTTCCTACTGGGGAGCTGAAACAATCCCATGTGACACAAGAAACCAGTTCCCACACACTATCAGCCTTTTATTCTCTTTTTGTACAGTGTCTAGCAGAATGAGAAATCTGCTACATGACACAGGGGTTGTGTCTGTTACAGATAATAATAATGAGAGCAAGATAGGAAGACATATTCTTTAAATGTAAGGCATTTAAAGAACAATGCAACATCAGGGAAGGCGGCGGATGTAGTTTTTCCAAGTTTTAGTAAGGCTTTTGATACTGTACCTCATGGCATCCTTCTGGACAAGCTGTCCAACTGTGGGATGAGTGGGTTCACTGTGCACTGGGTGAAGAACTGGCTGAAGGGCAGGGCTCAAAGGGTTGTAGTGAATGGGGCTACATCTGGCTGGCAGCCGGTCACCAGCGGTGTTCCTCAGGGCTCAATTCCAGGGCCAGTCATGTCCAATATATTTATCAACAATCTGGATGCAGGAGTTGAATGCACCATTAGCAAGTTTGCTGATGATACCAAACTGGAAGGTGCTGTTGACTCTCTTGAGAGACAAGATGCCTTGCAGAAGGATCTAGATAGATTGGAGCACTGGGCAATGATTAATGGGATGAAATTTAACAACTCGAAATGTCAGGTTCTGCACCTAGGACAGAGTAATGCCGGGCACAAGTATAAATTGGGAGAGGAGTGGCTGGAGAGCTGCCCTGCAGAAAGGGATCTGAGAGTGCTGGTTGCCAGCAGGATCAGTACGAGTCAGCTGTGTGTGACAGAAACCACATCCTGAGGTGCATCAAACACTGCAAAACCAGCCGGTCAGGAGAGGTGATTATCCTGCTGTATTCAGCAACGGTGCAGCCTCACCTTGAATACTGTGTGCAGTTCTGGGGCCCACAATTTAAGAAGGATTTTAAGGTCCTTTCCTGCCATATAAGAAAAGGCTCAGAAAACTGGGTTTGTTCAGCCTTGAGAAAAGAAGGTTTAAGGGAGACCTTATCACCATGTTCCAGTATTTAAAGGGTGGCTACAAAGAAGGTGGAAACTCCTTTCTTACAAGGAGTCACATGGAAAAGATGAGGGAAAATGAGTACAAGTTACTCTTGCGAAAATGTTAATTGGACACAAGAGAAAAATTTTTCAGTGAGAACAATCAGCCACTGGAATAATCTTCCCAGGGAAGTGATGGATTCCCCAACACTGGACACCTTTAGGCAGGGTGCTGGGCCATCTTGTCTAGACCATATTTTTGCCAAGAAAGGTTGGACCAGATGATCCTTGAGGTCCCTTTCAATCTGGTGTTCTGTGATTCTATAAATGCATCCAGAGGAGCGCAACAAAGCTGGTGAAAGGGCTGGAAGGCATGTCCTCTGAGGAGAGACTAAGGACTTTGGGCTTGTCTAGTTTGGAGAAGAGGAGGCTGAGAGGTAACCTCATTGCTCTCTACAGCTGCCTGAGGACAGGAAGTGGAGAGGGAAGTGCTGAGCTCTTCTCCATGGTATCCAGTGATAGGATGCATGGGAACGGTTCAAAGCTGTGCCAGGGGAGGTTTAGACTGGACATTAGGAAGCACTTCTTTGCCAAGAGTGTGGTCAAGCACTTGAACAGGGTTCCTAGAGAGGTAGTTCAATGCCCCAAATCTCTCAGTGTTTAAGAGGCATTTGGATGATGCCCTTAATAACATGCTTTAAGTTTTGGTCAGTCTTGAATTGCACAGGTAGTTGGACTAGATGATGGTGGTAGGTCTCTTCCAGCTGAAACAGTCTATACATGAGCATTATAAACTTCTCCTAGTTGTATTCAAAAACAGTGCTTATCAATAACTGAAACAAGTGTGCAATGTAGAATAATCCCAAAAAAATTGTAAGAAACACTTGATAGCAGTGAGAAATTGAGGGAAAATATTTTGCATAGCATTTTACAGGTGAAAGCATGTCATTATTGCAAGAACAATGGAAGAGATGTATTTCTTTATGTGTATCCTGTAGCATTAATTACTGCTAAAAGAAAAATGGGGATAGCACTCTTGAAACTTGATCTCATAATCAGTTAAGACTTTCTCAAAACCTATATGTGCCTTTCTTTATCTTAAGTTGATTTTCCACTCTGACTTTATGTATATTTTCATGCTCCTCCATTTTTAAAATACTTTTCTGGTCTAATGGAGTTTTAGTAGCCCATTCACTATCTAGACTTAATATAATTAGACTTCAGGGTTGTCCAAAATCAGATCCTGGTTGTTCTGTTCAGGTCCTTGGCAATCCATTTTTTGTTTCCAAACATTTCTAAAGGTCAGTATTGCTGAAATCTTGTTACTTGACTCTACATCTTCTTCACGTGTTAGTGGAGATAATGATCAGGGATTTGTGATGTAGTTATCATATTATGGGAATATATAAGTAATACATAAATAGATAAATAACAGAGTTTCCATACCAAGATGCTCTGTGACACCTGGGATTTTGTCAGGGAGGACCTCCTGAAGTTCACCAAGAAGAAGAATAAACTTCTGCACCAGGGAAAAAGTAAACCCAGCCATCAGCAAAGTCTATGAAACACTTGTGTGAGTGACAATTGACAGAAAGGAGCTGGAGTCATGGCTGACCCCAGCTGAATACAAGCCAACAGAGTTCTCAAACTGTAAACAAGGCAAACATGTCCTAGGAAACATCAGGAGGGGCAGGGCCAGCAGATCAGGGGAGGACAGCCCTTGACTCTCCTCAGCACTTGTGTGGCTGCACCTGGAATAGTGTCCAGTGTTAGATGCCCGAGCTCAAAAGGGACACTGAGAAACTGGACAGTGTCTAGCAGACTTCTCAAGATTGTCAGGGGCTAGAGCACCTGACACACAAGTGGAGGTTGGCAGAGCCACACTTCTTTAATGTGGCAAAAAGAAGGCTATGGGGTGGTTAATAGCAGTCTGTGACTTCTTTGAAGACAGTTACAAACATGACAGAGCCAAATTCTTTTTGATAGTGGCAGAAAATATAGCTGGAAGCAAAAAATCCAAATTCTGTCTTGGGAGATTCAAAACAGACATTAGGAAAATTCTCTTCACTGTGAGGGTGGTGTCACCACGGACCCTGTGAAATCTCCATCCTCAAGGATTTACAAGACTCATCTACAGAAAGCCATGGGTGACCTGATCTAGTACTGGCAATAGTTCTGCTTTGAGCAGAGGTTGGGACTAAATGACCTCCAGAGGTCCCTTCCAGTTGACACTATGATTTTATCATTCGAGTATCTTTTTGGTTTGGTTTGGGGTTTTCTGTTTGCTTTTTCTTCGCTGGGGTCCTTTGGCTGACTTTAGGCCCTAAAGAGAACACCCTGCTCTTAAAATGCTATGGCTTCATATTTTTGCAGTATTTTTGACCTCTCTGGAAAACTGACCACAGAATGAAACCAAATGTTTCCCTGCTCACTGGCTCATCCTGTGTCTGTAAGAATATCTCACAAATATCAACTGGACACAAATACAATCCAGAAGACCTAAATGGCAAGCCTGAGTAGACACTATCTTCAGCTATGCAAGCTTTTACAAATTCTGTATAAGCAATGAAAAATCTCAAGTAATGTTTTCTATTTTATTCTGGAAGAGGGACAGAAAGGAGAGAAAAAGGGTGATAATGCAAACCAAACTCTCAAATGTCTTCCAAAGCTATTAAATTTAACACCACTATATAATAAAGGAACTGTCAGATGGTTTACATATATATGGGCCCTTATTTATGAGATCTGAATCAGATTCTGGATGGGGTGTATGAGTGTGACTTTCTAGGGGCACAAGAAATAGGTATTTTGGTGGAATCACGTAGTTGTCCTTTTTTTTACATACGCAGGTCATGATGTATTATGGTTTTAGAAGAAATTCAAACACATGTACTTGTCTTTATTTTGCTTGTGTAAATAATATAAAATTAAGTCTTCCTCAAACACATCCATATGTGCAATTCATGTTTTACAGGATGTGTGTTACTGTTGTTCTCTTGAAATATTCCTAGGAGGAAATTTAGCACTCTGAATACCACTGCTGTTTCCATTTATTATAAAGCAAGAGGCTTTTCTTGAAAAGAAACTTCCTTTTAACTATAGATCCCTAATTGTCTGAGATGTTCCTAATGGAACTCACTTTTAATTACCCTCCAGCCCCCTTAGCTTTGAGGACAGCACTACTATTACCTAGCTCAAATTTTTGAAAAAGTGAATGACCCAAGAGATGAGAATTCTCTTCAGGAATCCAAGAGCCTTTGTGGTCTCATTTGATATTCCTCCTTAGCCAACTGTATCTTGTTTTGCTGAGACTCTGTTGAATCTTCTTTGTTGCTCTTCTGATATTAACTTGTTCTGGTTTTACTTGTTTTTTAAAAGAATAATGTGTTCACATATCTTTTTCATGCGCTTATCATCCTTTTTTTCACTGGAAATGGTTCTGGTTTTGCATCTTTCTCTGTCCAATGAGCAGCTTTTTGGAACTGCTTAATCCAATGTAGGTCAGCCAGGCTTCAGCTTCTCTCATGTTTTTCAGACTGGATGTTACTGTCACATTTCTACAGACTAAAAGATTTTAAAATAGGCTCCCTATGCCTTCAGGCTTCAATTCCATAAAGATGATGTCTTTTCCCCCACTCCTATCAAAACCAAGGTGGTGTAATGGAATTCAGCATCATGCAGGATCTGGCATCTATATAAATAGTCAAATCATTTAAAAATATCATTAACACTTAGATTTAAGATAAAGGTAAGGTTCTATAATTAGGGGAAAGGTTGCATATATTCAATACATTCATTTTAGTTTCCAATCCCAAACTCTCTGCTTCATTCAACACAGGGTGAAACATAGAACAGGGTCATATTTTAATGCTCTGATTTTCTCTGTAGCCTCAGATGAGTAGTTATATTCACCTATGCCATCTAGCAGTCTAGCCATTCTTCTGATTTATAACTTTACACCACTCAGACCTTTGCTCATGTAAAACCTAGGAAAATCAACAGTGACAATTAGCATTAGGGATAGCCATGACTCCTTCCTTGCTTTGGGCATGAGTTCATCACTGCTGGAAATTAAGAACTTTCTTTTTTCCATTTGTATATCTGTTTTTACTTGGTTTTCTCATAAGAATGGCATTTCCAATTGTTCTCACATCCAAGTTTAAAAATACTGTAATATATTGTCTTAAAATATAGACAGTAGACACAGAAAAATCTGGTCTGTGACTACTTAGCCTACTGAGATTGTTACTGATGTAAAGGAATGATCTCAAATCCCCTTGGCTTTTTGCATTTTACTGAGTATAACTGTAGGAACTGACATTGGTCTACAAAATAAGTATTTGGATAATGCAAAAGAATAAGAATTTGGGTGATGTAAAAGATCTTCTCTGACTGGGATCTGGCCTGGCAACAGAAAATCAGATTTACATGTTAACGTCTCTAGAAATCACTCCTCCAGCTGATTTTCTTTGGCAATGGCCAGGGAAACAAAGTGCTTCATTTATTGTTGGAAGTGGGGGGAGTTTAAAGAACAGGGAAAGAAAGCCGCAGGTGAAAAAGAATTAATAGTTCATTGGCAAAATTTACCATTTGTCTATAATTCCTCTGAAAACAGGGAAATTTTTTTTTCTGATGCACTCTATACTGCATTCACCCTGAAATGAAGTGCATAATACATTATCTAAAAAAAAAAAAATAAAGGAAGGTCTGATAATAGTCAACAGTTACTGAGATGCAATAAAATGAATTCAGTAGATGGCAAATGTTACCATGTTATCAATCACTCACAAAAATATAATAAAAAACCCACACACACCAAAATCAAACATTGACCTCATGATTACACATGGAGCTGAATCAAAATCATCCATTTGAATGCTCCCGATCTTTGGGAAAGTTCAACACAGATTTAAAGAGACTCAGCCAATTTTTTTTCCCAGGCACTCTTAAACACTGTTTTAAATAAGTCTTTTAGGCATTTATTATATGGCATAAAAACCCAAACAATAAGAAAGTCATATTTTAGATTTAATTTAATTTTTAACTCCACTGACTGTTCTGAAACACTCCAAGTAGATATAGGTAGACTTAGTGGAGTCTCTTTTATATATGTAGAAGTGATACTTTGGTGTTCAAATTTGTTTGATAACTGGGAATCCTTTTAGCAGTGTCAACTTATCCAAAGAACGAGGACTGAAAATTGAATCAAATATTTGATTACTCGAGGTGTCTGACTTTGAGACATCAGGCAAATGGCCAGACATTAAAATGCCCCTCTTAAAACATCAGCACTTTTCCCCCCCTTATAAAATATTTCTATTTCTAACTTGACTCCCTGTACCCTACTACTCCCAAGGAAAGTCAGTAAGATCCCTGACTGCTTTTGCAGAGGATAAACATGACTTCCTTAAAGTAAAGTAAAAGCTGATAAAAGTTTTGTTGTCCTGGCTATGAGGAGCTTGGGGCAGGCTGGATTAGGGTTGCTTTTACTAAAGGAAAAGGAGTGAAGGAAAAACAGCATGCTGAGGAGAGCCCTGGAGAGCCAGATTTGCCGCCCATTTAGCACTTAGTGAGATGAGAGGGTTAGTGAAATCACCACTGTTCATAGGAGGGACTACTGCCACCCCACACCATGGCTGCTGCCTGTCTCTGGCAATATAGGCTGGCCATTCTGCCACTCCCTGAAGCCTGTTGCCCTAGAAATTGTTTACTTTACTCTGCCTAAAGCCTGACCTTCCTGATATGCCAAGAGCCTGCCAATACTGGATTTGCTGAAAGACTGCTCTAAAGGCACAGGGAAATGTGTGCTCATATGACTAGTGGAGTTCCCAACACATGCATTCCTCCACTTGTCTGGGTGGAGCTGGGTAAGTCTGGCAACTTGATGTTTTCCATCACCTGTACCTTTGCTTTATTGGTAGCAAAAGCTCTTTGAACAAATCATTGTGCTCCTACACTGAAAGGCATTGACCCAAACTCGTGGCTCTTTAGAGCTGTAGCTTGCAAAAGTTGTGCACGATTTCCTGCAGGCTCCCTGTTGTGCTGAAACACTGACTAGCTGCATAATAATCTATGCAAATTATGAACTCAGTGGTGACAATTTTCCCCCTAAAACTACTGCAAGAGCCCATAATTTCTCCTCTTTAGGCTTTTCTCATATTTACTGTAACATTATAATTTCATCTAATAACTGTGTAACCCTTTGGCAAACCTCACTCTTCTGCTTATTCTCTGGATTGACATGCCCATGTTTGACTCACTGCCCATCTCTCAAATGCATGTTTTGGAGTCTTTACCAATGGGACTGCTTAAAAGACAGATTCAAAACCCAAATCCTCTGAAATTTCTTACACTGCCATACGAGATCTATCATTTTGAGTCTCTTGAAGAGCAGCTAGTGTGTGTTGCTTCAATTTCCAGCTTTGAGGCTAGAAAGCTGGATGTTCTTGCTGAACAGATCTCAGTAAAATCACCAGCAGACCTCAGTTTTAAAAAAAAAAATATTGACAACCTCTGTTGTAGAGCCATCAAAATGGAACGCAAATGCAAAAGTGTCTGAATCTGCTTATTTTGGCATCTCAACCTGCAAATCAAATTGTCATATGAAAGCGATCTTTTTGGATGTCCTGTCTCCCAGATGACATTTTTGCCATGTGCTCATGACACGCTCTAGCTCTATGATACCTGAGCAGTACGCTGACTGCAGTTCCCTAAACTGGCAAAATTAACTGGAGGCTTATTTCCTGCTAGAGGAATGTCCTGGGTATGTCTAAGATTATGTTCTAGGGGGCTGTTGATTTGCCATTTAGTGAGGAAGGTGGCAAAATGCTTTTTTTTTTTCAGTTGTCCTCGGACAGCTGTGCTGCTTATAGATTTTTGGGCTACCACTGTTGACATGATCTGAGTTGCTTCTCAACACAAGCTCCAGATTGCAGCACCCAACCAACATGGGCAGCCCACTAAGCTCATGACTGATTAATTGAAAGGGTAATTTGACTATGCTGCCTTTCCCCTAATCAGGCCTCTTATGCTGCACTACAGTACAGGAAGGGAAAAGCATAAATTAGCAGAACCCTTCCTGGGCTTCTTGAGGGACAACTGTGGCCAACTAAGCCTGTTTCATAGTTGCTCTTTCACCTAATGGAAGGGAAAGATCTATCTGTCATCCACTGCATTTGGGTTGGGTTTTTTTGAGTTTAGGGAAATATAGACATTCTGAAAGGCACTCATCCCATAAAATGCAAGATGTCTACATGTGAGCTAGTCCCCTAGGCCTCCTTTGCTAGTCAACAGAGAGGAAGACATTTCATCTCATCCTCAGGCAAATACCTATGGTAGATTAGTTGAAGTGTGCTTATTTCTCTCCATTCAGTACATAGGGGACCTCAGATATCTACACTGCAGGTGTATAATATTAGGTGAGGTGAATCCTTCCTGCATGTCTAAGTAATTCTTTGGGACAGTACAGTGTTATTTTTCAAGACAACTTTCATGTTAATAGTTACATCACCATAAGATTCAATTACTTCCAGCCACATTCTTAAATCCTTTCTGCCCACTTTTTTGTATCTCATATTGAAGTCACTTTTAAAGATCTGCCAGTCTCTTGGGGGGAACACATATCTTGTTGATGATGGACCAATAAATGTATATTCCATATTGGCAACACTAGGAGTCCATGAGCTTTGTGCTGAGAAGGAAAGCTATCACAGCATTCACCTTGTGGCAATTTAAAGTGATTACCTGTAGGCTGAAAATTATTGTGTCATTATTCCCTTGAAATAGAATGAACTCTTCTTAAAATCACACGTAATCTGTTTTTAAGGATCTGCAAGTAACAAAAAGCTGACAAAGTGAAATTCTCTCTGCCCTTCCCTAGATTCACCTTTGTTAAACCTTTGGATCTCTGTTACTTTCCTGATTATGTGGCTTATTTAAAAATGCCCTACTGTGTTATCTGTTTTTTCAGATATCAATAGGTGTGCTTGAGCATCCTTGGGGTTTAAATAGGTCTGAATAATGGAGAAATCAGTCTGATGTAAAAGCAAAGGGAGCTTACATTTATGGTGGTAGCAATAATGATGGTACAACATCACACAATGGCTCCTGGAAGCAGACAAATGTCAAAACAGCATGAAAAACTCTTGCACACTGTTAAGACTGCCCAGAATTCTCCCAGAATAACATACACAATCATTTTGATGAATTCACAGCTAATATCCATGTCACTCCCTTCACAAAGACGGCTAGTTTCAGACAGGAACTAATTGCGCTGTCTTGTTTAAAAATAAAGAAATCATCTTTTGTTTTAGCAGATTTCCTCTATGGTATTTTGCTGTTCTTGCATGAAAACATGCTGTGTATAAAATGGTTGCGTGAAAGGGTTAGCAATCCGAGGCACAGTAGTGGACATTGTTTGAGGATATAACAGCGCATTTAGTTGCCTAAGAGAAGGGTGTGGATGATGATAGTTGGAGAGCTAGCGCACCTCAGTGGAAACTGTGTGTACTACAAAGAACAACAATT